>NC_080781.1:1317500-11317500 GCF_020826845.1 Diceros bicornis minor
TGTGCAGAGTTTTTTGATTATAGGAATATATGGCATCTGCTGAGGATTGAATTATGTCCCACTCAAATTCATATGTGGAAGCCATAATCTCCAAGGTGACTGTATTTGGAGGTGGGGCTTTTAAGAGATAATTAAGGTTAAATGAGGCCATAAGGGTGGGGCCATCATTCAATAGGACTGGTGTCCTTATAAGAAGAGGAAGAGATCTCTCTCTGCACATGCTCAGACGGAAGGCCACATTAGGACAGAGTGGCCATCTGTGAGCCAGGAAGGCAGGTTTCCCCGGAGACTGAACTCTATTGACACCTTGATCTGGGACTTCCAGACTCCAGAACTGTGAGAAATAAACGTCTGTTGTTTAAGCCCCCATTTATGGTATTTTGTAATGGCAGCCGGAACAGACTAATTCAGTGTCTTTAAGAGGTATGTAAACTAAATTTGACTTACAGAGACTCTATGGAAATGTTTGTTTTTGCAATTTCTCGAAAAAGTAGCTGGGGAGGGGATGTCCCCATTTCGAACCCAGAACCCCGAGTGACTCCAAGATGTGCAACCAAGCCACAGCTGGGGATGCTGGCTCAATGTCACATGAAACTCGACGAATAGGCTTAAAAAGCTTAAAAATACCCCTTCTGTCCAGGTAAAACTGGGGAATTTCAAGATTTTCATTTCGCCATTCAGTGTGTTTATAAATATGAGCTTTCAGGACACCTTCAAGTTTTGGGGAAAGCGAAGGCTCCCATCATTTAAGCCAAGGGACGAAAGCGTTCAATGCCTCTCATCCTCCTGGAAAATAACAGCATTTTCTATGCTTTAAGTCAAACTTATCTTCTCCTGAACATATTGCTTTGGATGGCTTTTTGGTGTCTGTGCTTATGACTCAGATCTGTTCCTTGTGTCTAAAATCGAATGAAGACTCTCTCCCGGCCTCGTGAGTTCGCCGCATGCCCCAGTTTCCGCCCTGGTTTGGGACGCTACGTGAAATGCACATTACTGTCGCTTTGTGGGATCTTGACACTCTTGAAACACGTTTCTGTTCTTTAGAGACCTGGCTATGTCTCATTTCTTATCAGCTCCAGAGTGTAAAACATTTTGCTTCACTGGGCTAATAAATCCACATCTGCTTTCCTTGGAAAGCAGCCAGAGAAACCAGCACAGCTCAGAGCTGGTCTTCAGTCTTCTGTCCTTAAGATTTATGATCCCTTGGGGGGATAACTTGCTAATCCTAATGCATCCCCACACAGGAGGAGAACTTCTGAATCTCTAAGTGAAATCCAGCATGTATGATGGGGAGGAGATTCCTATTGGGACCTCAGATTCCTGCTCGTCAAGATTCACCTTCCTTGCCTACTTAAATATACGTGAACTGAAGGCGAGAAAATTAGATGCCAGGAGCTGACTCAAGACTTGTGAATAAGGTTGCTCACACACTCTTATGCTGTGTTCTTAGAATGAGAGAATTTCAGAGCCTGGGGGACCTTCCAATACATCTAATTCAAACCCTCTGCCTGGTTTTCCAGTGTCTGTGTATTTTCCTCCAGCATCTTTCTGCCCCGGCTCATCCCTACCAAGAGGTGGAGATTCTTCAAGCAGGACCAGTGAAGTCCCTGCATAAACACATAAGTCCAAGCCAGTAGTTCTCAATCTGGGGCGATTCTGCACCCCAGGGGACACTTGGCGATGTCTGGGTGGAGGATGCTACTGCCATCTGGTGGGTGGGGACCAGGGATGCTACTCAACATCCTACTGTGCACAGGATGGCCCCCTAGAGCATAGAGTGAGCTGGCTCTAAATGTTGGCTGTGCTGAGGAGGAGAAACTCCAGGCCAAGCAATGGGCTGAGGACTCAGGCTGGACCAGAGATGTTCATGGAATTTTTCTTACCGGCATTTGTATCAGTCAGGATTCTATACACACACATACACTCATATATATAGTATATCAGTATATACATATAGAATGTATATTGATATAGTACAAAAGATAACAATATATATTTTGTGTATTACTATATATATAGAAACATTTATTTTTTAATTGTAATCTATTTGACAAATAACATTGTGTAAATTGAAGGTGTACAACAAGATGATTTGATACATTTACATATTGTAATATGATTGTCACTGTAGCAATAGTTAGCACCTCTGTCACGTTACATAATTACCATTTCTTTTCTGTGGGGGGAATAACAAAGATCTAGTCTCTTAGCAAGTTGGATGATTATAATACAGTGTTGTTGTCTATATTAACTGTAATGTGCATTAGTTGCCTAGGACATATGTATCTGCTAGTCGCCATAAGAGATTTATTAAGATAATTTGTTTCAAAGATTTGGTTCATGCAATTGTGGGGGCTGGCAAGCCTGAAAATCTTCAGGGCAGGTGGGCAGGCTGGACTGGGAACTCTGCAGCGAGATCGTGGGGGCTGGCCCTGGAGTTCTCCCTGAAGGAATCTTTGCTTCAAGGTTAGCCAGGTCCCAAAGACCCACATTCTTGAGGTGAGGGCTGAGCCCCTCCAGAGGACAGCCCTTGTGGCCGAGAAGGCCGTCGGAATGTACAGCTTGGGATCTTTTCATGGAAAGTGCTGGCAGGTGAGTGGGAACTGATTTAAGATTCCTGGTCTGGATGAAAATGTGTGAGTGCCTTGGGCACCTTGAGGAGGAGAAGTCTGAGATCTAAGGCTGGGTTTTTCCTGGAGCGATACCCACACAGAGACCCAGGAAGTGTTTAGGTTCTCCACCGGGAGCCTGATATCTCAGGGTGCAAGACTTTACTTTCACGATCTCCCAAAAGGCAGAGGAAAATTTCAGGGACAGCACAACCTAGCCATCAGTGATGGCACAGCCCTCAGACCTTGCCCCTTGGAGCCCTGGTTTGTGAAGTTCAGCATTTGGTGTTCAGCTCTGCAGCAAAGGAACCCTGCATCCCGGGCCCAGGACCCCAGGGAGGGGGGTGCAGCCCTGCCTCTCCATGAGTTACTCTCAGAATTAAACCACGCAGCCCCCATCACCACTGCTCAATCAAAAACCGCTTGTGAATCAGGCCCCCAGTGGCCCCTCTCTCCCACCGCCCGGCTCCTTCCACCCTCCCTACAGCTTCCTGTTTGTAACAAGCTGAGGAGATGGGTGGATGGATGGCTGCCGTCTGCGCTGGGCTGCACGTGGACCCCTCTGAGCTGCACAGACCAGAGAGCCCCCTTTCTGAGCAACGCTGGTGAGTCCCTGGATCTGGTCTTCGTGGTCAGACTCATCTGCATTTTTTCAATTACAGGAAAACCCATCAGGGAACCCAAAGGGATTTAAATAATTTACAAACCTAGATGTAGGCAGAGCCAGACCTGGCGGGGAATCATAATGTCTGGATGAGCCGTGCAATTAATACATTTCTCATCAAGCTGCCGTGCGAAAGAGAATATGTCACCTGTCTGTCACTGGCTGGGCTGAAATAGTTTATTTGCATATCAAATGGCCTTGCAGGAAAATTAAATTTAGGAAAGTTCTCTCTGACTTTGGTTTATTAAATAACATCAGGTGGATGACCCTACATTGATGAAAACAGATAAAAAGAAGTCAGATGGAAAGAATTTGAAGCAGAGTCACAAAGAGATATTTGCACACCCATGTTCATTGCAGCATTATTTACAGTAGCCAAGAGGTGGAAACAACCCAAGTGGACGTCGATGGATGAATAGATAAAGAAGATGTGGTGCATCCATGCAATGGAATATTATTCAGCCTTAAAAAAGAAGGAAATTCTGACACCTGCTGCAACGTGGATGAACCTTGAGGACACAATGCTTAGTGAAATAAGCCAGTCACAAAAAGACAAATACTGTGTGATCCCAATTATGAGGTCCCTAGAGGAGTCAGATCCACAGAGACAGAAAGTAGATGGTGGGTGTCAGGGGCTGGTGGAGGGGATGGGGAGTTGGTGTTTAATGGGACAGTGTTTCAGTTTGGGAAGATGGAGAGTTCTGGAGATGGATGGTGAGGATGCTTGTGCAACAATATGTGTGCTCCACGGGAGAATGTGATTGGCCTGTTTGAATATGTTTCCATGGACTGGCAGGTGCTATGTCCAGTCCCCGTGATAAAGGGGGTTATTTGGCGAGGGGACCTTATCTGTGGAGCAGATAGAGAGGAGAATCCGGGGTTCAAGGAAACAGAGACTGCCAGATTTTACCAGATGTCAAGACAGCACATAATATTGGGCCTCGATTTTGCATCTCCTGCCCCAATACCCCAGTGGGTTGAGATGGCCCTCAAGCACAGAGGGTGAGGAGGTGAATCAGGGAGACCATGGTGTGAATGGAAGGAGGGGGCCATTCCAGGAGATTGCGAAGATGAAACTCAAGAGATTCAGCGAGCCATCGATGCTGAAGAAAGTGGAAGACCTGGGTCCAAGACGATGGGTCCTCCACTCAATGGATGAAATACAGAGAAAGCAGAATACATCTCCTCCTACAGTCAGGGAGAGACGTGCTTGTCGGCCACAGCCTCCCCATGCAGAGCAGAGGAGTGATCTTCTAACAGGGTGATTCTCAGAGGGGAAGGGGGGTCGACGTCATCTGTGGAAGCTGGTTGTTCGGTGAGACTGTTGGTGATGGGTTGGCCCGCAGAGGCAGGTTTATTAAATTAAGTTTATTCTTGATTGGCTGGCCTTCAGAAGTAAGAACTGGACCTGGCTGTTTAGCTGGCAAAGCACGTTCTTGAGACAAGTCGTCGCTGATTAATTAAACAGGTTTGAAACCCATTCTGGTGGCTATTTGTTGCCATGGCTACAGAGCAATCCATCTTCTCCTGAATTTGTGGGAACTGCTGATTCTGGCTTGGAGAGCTAATAGCTGGGAGATAGGAAGGACGCCAACATTAACAGAGGGAGGGAATATGGGAAAGATATTGGGCTGAGAAGTCTTAGGTTTTGAGTTGCTTGGGGTTAAGATGTTGGTGGAACATCTAGACAGAAGGATCTAAGGAACCGCCCCTGGAACGTTGGATTTAAAAGAAGTTGGCAAACTGAGTTGGAATTGGGATCTTCCAAGACCTGTGTATAGAAGGACAGCATTTTTAAAGGAAAAATGAAATCTATAAAATAAAAAAAAAAATAATGGACAAGCAAAGGAAGAGGAAGGCATGAGAGAAACTGAAGTAGTCAGCATGTTGGGAGACAATTCAGAATGAGCAGAGACATGGAAGTAAAAAGGGGAAAGAGTTTTTGGAGACATTCGATGACCAGAACTGTCAAGGGCTGGGGAGTCTTGATATCGGAAAGAAAGTAAAAATGGAAGCCCAGCTCTGCAGTGAGAGGTGACTTTCTTAACGATGAGTTTTGCAAAGAGTTGAGGATTGAAGCTGTGCCGTAGACGGTCAGGGGTGGATGTTGAGTAAGGAAGCGACGGCACTGAGCATCAACTATTCTTTCAAAAATGCTGTGATAAGGAGCATGAGGAAGAGAGGATAGACTGTTTAAGGGCGTGGTAAGTCAAAAAGAAACAGCCAGGGAGAACATTACAAATGGTGGCTAATCTTTCTGGATCACGCATGAGTTCTAGGCACAGAGGTATGCAGCTTCTAGCTATGCACACATCTCTTCCTTAGAACCATTCCGTGAAAGAGCCACCATGGTTATTCCCACTTGGAGACGAGAGGACCAAAGCACAGACAGGTGAAGGAACATGTCCCAGGTGGCAGAGATGGGATTTGAACAACCTGGGTTCAGGGTCTCAATCAATACATCAGATTGGAAACCAAGAGACTGAACACGAAGCTCCCACACCTGTTCCCTCCCGAACTTGCATCTGGATGCAATGGGAAGGGATGCTTGCCGTGGGTCAGTTTTCCCCAGAAGCAGATCCTGAGTGAGGGATTTGAATCTGAGTAATTTGGGGGGTGGGAGAGGAGATTCCAGGAATCAGCGAGGAGTGGGGAAGGGAGATTGAGTAGAGAAACAGCCATAAGGATGCATTCTCAAGACAGATGCCACTTGGGCAATGACAGAGGATGCTGAGAAGGCATTCTGGAATCCACAAGTGTGCATCCTACCATCCTCCCACACAAAGGGGAGGTGGATCAGAGTTGAGTCACCATGTCCCCTCGGTACCAGTTGAGGGATGCAGGGAAGATGGGGCATCGATTCCCCAGTTCTTTGCTCGAGCAGGATCCTGGACCTGAGAAAGCCTTCAGAGGAGGTAACCCTGGGGGATGTGGGCAGAAGGATGCAGGTGTGGTACCAAGAGCTCCTCTCTGGAAGCTGTTGGGAACAGAGAGAAGAGGAACAGTCTTCTTGGGGAATGGGCTCACTCCTCCATTAAGGCACAAGGGGATGAGTAAAGATAAAAATGGATGAGGCATATTTGAAGGAGAGGGGCGAAAATTAAGGGAATGTTTTCCTCTGGGAGACAGGGGGACATATCCTGTGTGTGGGAAAGGGATGAAGTGTGGGAAGAGAGGAAGTCTTCCTTGGGGGCACAGTGAGTGACAGCTCATCAGTTCTGCCATCTGCTCAGGCCATAAGTCCCCAAATTGCTCAGATCCACTTTTATCTGGCACACCCAACCCAATGCAGCAGCCAATCCTTTGTCCAAAGTATGTACATAATCTGAGGATTTCCCACCATTCCTACTGCCTCCATCCTGCCTAAAGTCACCATTGCAATGTCTACCCAACAGGTCTCTCTGCGTCCACTCATGTGGCTGGTATCAGCCAGGAGAGGGGAGGTCATGCTGCAGGAACAAACAGCACCAATGTCTTGGTGGCTTAAAGCAATGGGGTTATATTCCCTGCTTGTGCTGCATGTCCATTGAGGAGTGCTGGCTGGGCGCTTTGCTCTGTGTCATCACCATCGTCCAAGACACACGTTGGTCAGAACAAGAGGAAAGGAGAGAGAGTTTCCTGGAGGGTCTTGCTTTAACATTTAAATGCTCTGGATCCAAAGTGATGCACATCATTTCCACTCATAACTTGTTACTCGCAACTCAAGTTATGGGTCCATCTAACCAGAAATGGGCGGGACTGGACAATCCTCCCATATGCACAGATGAGGGACAATAGCTGTGCCTTCACAAAGCGTCATTAAGTGAATGAAATGAAGTGAAGTTAGGCTTGTGTCTGCCATAGAGGAACTATTTATAATAGCGACAATCAGTGCTGCTGTTATTATGGTTTTCTAGAGCAAGTCATCAATGATGATAATCTTAACTCATCCAAAGTAGGCAAAAGGTGTTAGATGCTTGAGGAAGATTTCTGCCGAAAAGCATTGTGGTTAAAATACATGATTAGGTTTCAGTGATCTCTAAAAAATTTATCTAGCAGGATTGGAATAGTGCATTTTACCCTAAACATGGGGGCAGGCAAATCACTCTATAATACCGTTAAGTGTCACCACATACAATCTAAATACTCTCTTTTTGTTCTCTTCCATAGTAGTGTCATTCAACTGACTTGCTATAATGTAAACATTTGTTAAGTTCTCACATTTTACCTCCCCTCCTGTCCTCCCACATAGTAACTTAGAGAAACACCTTGCACCCACACACGCATGCACTCTCTCTGCTCTCTCTTGCACACACACAACACACATGCACATACTCTTTTCCTTATCAATGCCTGCTCTTCTAGCTCCTTCAGTGACTTTAATATTGCCCCTTGAATAATTTAACTGATCTCCTTAAAATAACTTTGACAACCGAGTTGCTTAGGGTCTTATGTGGAGACCTTAAATAACTATAAACCCTCGTCATCCCCAACTGCTATGAAATCACCGAGCCTAGGGTCAGCTCCTCGTTGAGTTGGTCCAATAATCTGTGGTTATTAAAAGGACTGGTTGCAAAGAGAAAACAACGTCTCAAAATAGCCTCACCCCGGTGGATGGTGGCTTCGGATCTGCACTGTTTTGAGACATTTTGTGCAGCGCGTTGGGGTCATTGAACATTTTAATTTGCGTGTTGAGTTAATCGGACGATTTTGCATCTAAGAGACAGGCTCCACCTTGGTCATGGGGTCTACTGGTTCTGTTCACGTGTTCATGGCTTTGGGGGAGCAGGGACTGGGGGCCCTCAGGTGGGCTCCAAGACCCCCCAGGAGGTGGCAGTGGGCACTTGGCTATCTGCCGTGCTGCTCACACTTAGCTCGACTCCCCACTCTGTGCGAGTTGATTCTACTTCTCCACCCTCCACACGCCATGAGCGTCGCATGGCTCTCTCTCCCAGGGGGCCTTGCATTGTATGTGGCCATCGTTGCCTCAGTGGACTTTCTCCACCTCAGCATCTTTGAGCTTCTGGCCTCAGTGGACGCCCTGATGCTCTCAAGAGTTCTTAGCCCATGCTATAGACTGAATATTTGTGTGTCCCCCAAATCCATATATCGAAGCCCTAACCCCCAAGGTGATGGTGTTAGGAGGTGGGGCCTTTGGGGGGTGATTAGGTCATGAGGGTGTAGCCCCCATGAATGGGATTAGTGCCCTTACAAAAGAGACCCCAGAGAGCTCCCTCGTCCCTTCCACCACGTGAGGAAACAGCGAAAAGATGCCATTTACAAATCAGAAAGATGGCCCTCACCAGTCACCAAATCTGCTGGCACCTTGATATCAGACATCCAGCCTCCAGAACTGGGGGCAGTAAGTGTCTGTTGTTTATAAGACACACAGTCCGTGGTATTCTGTGATAGCAGCCTGCACGTACTAAGACGGCCCAGCATTTTCAAGAAAGAGAATCCAGCTGGCTCTGCAAGCCATATTGGGCGATGCCATCAGCCACTGGCGAGTGGACGGATTGGCTTCCTTGAGCTCAGGTGCCCACAAATGGATCAGATATGGCCACCCTTCCCAGGAGGATACAGGGGTGTGGGTACCATGGGTTTCCTGGCACAGCTAGGACACACACCCTATTGTTGGGCACGTGAAGTGTTTCTCTGTGTAGTCACCAGTAGTTTGGGCCGTTTTCAGAAAGGCCGCCAATAAGCTCAAGTTTCTGAAGAGATTGGATGGTCTTAAGTCAACCTGTTCAGCCAAGGGGAGATAAGCAGAGCTGTAGAAAGAGAAATCAGAGTGTTTCCCAGTTTTGAACCTTAGCTGACAGGGAAAGTTGGGTCGTTCACCAGCAGAGGGATCTCAGGAATGTCACTTAACCTCTCTGTGCCTCAGTTTCCCCATCTATAAAGCGGGAGTATTGACCGTACCTACCAGGCAGAGTTGTCAAGGGGGTTCAAAGACTAAATGCCTGTGAAATACTGGGATCTCAGTAAACGCTAACTGTTTATAATAAATAGTGGGGCAGGTGACTTGGGGACTCGTCTCTCTCCTCTGATATACATCCTGTTCTCTCTGCAACATCACACTCCTTGGCCACCTGTGGGGTTCCCACAAAATCCCCACTCCCTGACCATATATGATGTGATATATGTTTGAATATGTCAACAGGCCCTGAGGGTGTCCTGGGTATCTCCCCTCCAGCCCAGAATATATTTCAAACCTGAGTAAACCTCTAATTAAAAGAGCCAAAGGCATTGCTCCATTGGCCCCGGCACTGGGGGATCTAATGAAATTTAGATGCTACGCTGCACTAAACACATCGATCGAATGTGTACTTATTCGCCTGGACCAATTGGCTGGATCGTAGCGCCATCTTGCAATTACAACGTGCCGTTCACAGAAGAGAGGGGGGAGCTGCGTGGGGCTGGTCACTGCCGGTCCCCAGGTGTAAGTAATTACAGAATCATCATTTCCCGATCTTCAGGGACTGCCAGCGAATTGGGAAAGAAACAACCCGGATTCACACTATGTGGATGTGTGATTTTCCGGTCGGCCGTGGATCCAGGTCCCTTGCAGAAATCTCGTGTTTTGATCTCAATGTTTCCATCATCCCCTCAGGAGCAGGCCTGTCTAGGGTGTCTGTATTCAAATGCCTTTGCTCCCATCTTCTCGAACTACCGAGTTTTGTGTACACAGATTCTTTCTCCTTGGATTTACCCATTTCAGGTTCTCCCTCTTGGCTTTCTTTGCAGGGAGCGTGCAAGGGCATTCATGGGCTGCTGCTGTTTTATTTGGACTGCGTACTCGCAAGAAAGCTGTGAATTGTCCACGTGTGACCCCTGGTCTGTCACTCCTGGACAGTTGTTCTCCACTCTGGCCGCACCTAAGAATACCTTGGGGGCTTTAAAAAATACTGATATGGGGCCACCCCCAGAAACTCAGATTTATTTGATCCAAGGTGGGGGCTATGCAACAGGAATCCTAATGTCTCCTTGGGGATGGTGAAATGCAGCGGGCTTCAGAACCGCTGAGCTGGTAGGCATTTCTTTCGTTACACTTTCTCCTTAATAGCTCAGAGCTGCCCCCTTGAAGCCCCAGGAGCCCCCAGGTGTAATAGGCTTTGTTTCCCAAGCGCCAGTCGTGGCTCAGCCATGGGCTCCAAGAAGGGTCTGTCTCAGTCCACTCTGCGCATAGATCAACACAAGCCGAGAGGCATTGATTCTCAGTTGAGCTGTGACCTGCTGCCCTGGTCTGTAATGTTCCTGAAGCCTTTGCTCCCGTCCCTGTTGAGGGGGGGCTTTCAGATCTCCCGAGGATGCACTGAAGCCTGTGTGGAGTAAGAGACTATTTCCACACATTTGTGCATCCAAGTTTGTTTGCCTGGAGGCCACACGGAAATGCGCAGTTCTGCACATCAGGGACCCCCATCAGCAGAGACTCGGTGACGAAAAGGACAAGGAAGAGAGTGGGTGGGGTGGTTTCTGTGGTTCCATCCGGTGGCAGCATTGCGCATTCTCCTGCTGTATCATATATGTAAATCAGAGCACTGTATGAGATACAGCATATATCTGTAACACATGCTACATATGGAGTAGACAGTTGTGCAATGTTCCCAACTTGCATATAGATATATTGTATTATATAGTCTATTGTCGATAATAGTTACAATATTAACACATTATAATATGTGTATAACATTGTAACGTATTATATTTTATATAATGTTTTAGATGATATACGTTTGAATATGTCACAGTGCAACTTGTAGGAAACATAGGATTTTCCCACCTCGCAATATAGACAGATGTGTATTCTATGCTATGTTATATTGTCTACAGTAGCTATACTATCGTCATAACACATGTATAATATTATATATAATATATGATATTATGTATATAATGGATGATATACAGTCATGCACCACATCACAACATTTCGGTCAACAATGGACCACATATACGATGGTGGTCCCATAGGATTAGTACCATATATGCTAGGTGTGTACTGGGCTATGCCATGTAGGTTTGTGTAAGTACACTCTGTGATGTTTGAACAACAATGAAATTGCCTAACAATGCATTTCTCAGAATGTGTCCCTGTCATTAAGTGACATGTGACTAGAATAGTATTATAATTATTCTATATAACAGAATAATAAGAATATGTAATAGAATATATAATAGTACAATCTGGTCACATCGGGTTTTCCCATTTTACATATAGATATACATAGATTCTATTACATATTCCATTATCTATAATAGTTATAATGTTACAAAGAGGGCTAGGAGGGAAAAGTGCTGAGTATTGTGTCCAAGGGAGAAAAGGACCTTCAAGGTCTCTCCTCTTCCCCTGATAAGGTGGTCTGGGCAGAGACACCTGGAAAGTGCACCGGCCAAGGGTCCCCCATAAAGAGACGTCTGGATGGAGGCACGTGGGGCCGGCTTGCAGGGCCTGAATCCTTGCCTGTGGCTCCCCGCAGAGTCTGCAGTGCACTGGCCCTGCACCACGTCTGGAGTGGGGAGTTGGGCCATCTTTCCCCATGAGGCCTGCCAGGTAAAGCTGTGCGATTGTCTCCGGTCAGGTCTGAAGGTTTTGGCCAGGAGTCAGACTCCCTGGAGGGTGTATCCAGAGAAGTGAATGTGTTGCTCTGGGATGTGCAGAGCAACGTGGGCTCATATTGATCGGAAAGAGGACTCAGCACCCAGGACGATGCGTCACGCTAAGCTGGGGAGGGGGCAATGGCCAGAGAGTTTCAGGTGGGGCTCACGATGATGGGACCCCAATCCTCACTGCCCACACTCAGTAATGGAGACGGATGTGTGAAAATAAATGGAAAGAGTGACAAGCTGCAAGGTGGGCGTAGGAGGAGACTCTTGTTGATGGAAATCACGGGGGACACGGAGAAACCTTTCAGTGATGGAGGCAATTAGCACATTAGTTGGGGTTCCCCAAGAAGCAGACCTGATATTGGGAAGGTTAAAAATAACACTAAAAAGACCCTATCTGGCTAGGAGTGTTGGGAAAATTGGCAAACTGGCTCCGTGTAAATGGTCACACCCATTTGGGCTAGCGACTGGCATTACGGTTAGATAGAAATTCCACCTCCAGGGTTTTTTTCTGAGAATAAACATTGAAAATTAGGATTTGACCTAGAAGACTGTTGCCACATTGTTTATAAATGTACAAAACTTGAAACCTGCTACGGACGTGAGGATTGGGACTCGGTTAAGTATGTGGGGGTGCTTCTCCACGGGGGACAGAGGGAGAAAAGTGTGGACCATCCAGGTCATTGTCATGGAGAGATGGTCCCAACACATTTTCAAGTGCAGAGGATGTGGCTGGTGAGAGAGGAGCGTGAATCTGAGGATGCTATCTGTGTGGGGAATCACACCATTCACATGGGTGTTAGAAGCCCAGTAAAGAAATGTGCCAAACCCTGAGACGTGCTTATCTGTGGCAGAAGAGAAAAATGGCAGGGGTCTCGTTTCTATCTTATAAAGATTTGCTTTGTTTCATATAAATTTTTTTTAGTTTCTGGGTCTGCTGTCACCCAGAGCCACAAACTAAGTGGCTTAAAACCACAGAAATCTATTCTCTCCCAGTTCTGGAGGCCAGAAATCCGAAATCAAGGTGCAGGCAGGGTTGGTCCTTCTGGAAGCTCTGAGGGGACATCTGCTCCATGACCTTTTCATAGCTTCTGGGGGCTGCTGGCAATCCGTGGCGTTCCTTATCTTGTAGACGCATGACTCCAATCTCTGCCTCTGTTGTCATATGAACTTCTTCCCTCTATGTCTCCAAATTTCCCGTTTCTTATAAGGACACTTGTTATTGGCTTTAGGCCCCATGCTGATCCAAGATGACCTTGTAGGGGATCAGAACTGGCCACCCCAAAATGTGTCTCTTTGGCTTGCTTATTTTTAAGAATAAAAGACTCAGAAAGAAACTTCGACCTTCCCTCTAACTGCCTAAAAGAATTTAAGACAGAAAGTCTGTCCCCGGGACAGGCCATCACCATAGATAACTCTGGGTGTGGCAGACAGGGAGGGACCTTGCTAAGCCCATTTTTTTCAACGTTCTCTCTCTAGGGTCCCATCGTCTGTAGATGGCCCAGCAAACACTTTTTTACCAACCATTTGTTTTTCCATGTAAATTGCCTTCTTCCCCGTTGAAGTCTCAAACCACCCCCACCCCCCCAAATATCCTCCTTTGTCTTTAGCTGAAGATGGTATTTAAACTGGTGGCTTTGGCCATTTTCATGAGATCCTTAGTTTCCCTGGGTTTCTCCCACGTATATATGTTATTAAATGTGTTTGATTTTCTCCTGTTATTTTGTCTCATGTCAATTTAATTCTTAGACCAACTAGAAGAACCTAGAGGGTAGAGGAATTGTCTTCCTCCCCTACAACCTCATCTTAATTAATTCTTCTACAAAGACCTTATTTCCAAATAACATCCCATTCTGAGCGTTCGGGTGGACATGAATTTTGGGGGATACCATTGAACCCATGACACATATTTAAAAATTATATGTGTGTGTTACTTCAACAATCAGCAAACCCAATAAGGTTATTTCTGTTCTGAGAACCAATATGAATTCTTACAATCTCAGAGGACTTCTCAAAATCTGGCTTCACAAAGCTGGGGTGATAGAGTCTGCCCCTGTGCCCTGAACCTTCGGGATCAAAGATATTCATCTGTGTTCCCTCCTAGGCAATCATGCTTTGACTAAACGGGGTTTTGGGGGTGGTGAACTCGGTGTGCCCAGGGCCAGTGGCAGAACGTGGACTGTTTCAATTGTTCTTTCTCGTAGTTTCAGAGGCATCTGACCGAGTAAGTACCCTGCAGACCATGCGTTGGTGGCAAGCTGAGAAGGCGTGAGAGACAATGCCAACGTGGGCTGGGACGGCTGCTCCGACAGCTGTAAATAGAGCGGCCCCGTAGACAGGGCCTTCGTTTCCTATTGATGACCTCTGTGAAGGTGGTGCCAGCCCATGACAAGCCTCCTCGAGCCTTGGCTCAGCGTCTGCTCTGCTCACGGGAGGCTGGTATGTTCACCGTCCTGTATGCCCAGCCTATTCTGCGTCTGTAGTGAGGCGTTAAGCACGGCGCTATTGGATGTTGCAAAATGCCACCACCTTGAAGCCACGATGCTCGGTGAGAGAAGCCTGTCACCAAAGGCCACCTATCCTGCGGGTTAGGACTTCAACAAGTGCATTTTGGAAGACACAGTTCAGCCCCATAATAGCCGTTGGCTAAGTTTTGTCTTTTCTCAAGCTCGTGACTAACAATCACCCCTCTGTGTCTCTTACTATTTATTTAACACTAAATTTCAGGAGAGTTGCTTTTTTCCCTTGATGAGTCACAGAAACAGAGTTTCTGATGATAAAATGACTCTGGATTTGGGAGTGAAAGTTGCATAAACCGTGTTTCTACAGCTGTGGTAAACGGCGGGGGGACCTCACGGAAGACTCCGAGCGTGAAGCAAATTTGATTGGCACCTCCACTGGACCTGCAGATGGAGACACGGACCATTCTCAGAGCTCTCTGTCTGATCTACAGGGATTATATAAAATTATTGAAAAGCTTTAAAATCAACAGTCTCTGTTGACTCTGTGTTATTTCAGTGTTTTCTTTTATTGCAAAAGGATGCATGGGTTCCATATTATAATATTACTTTTAATTTCTTCATTTTGGCACGCTGAGCTTAAAAGAGAGAGGGAATGATCATGGCAGAGTGTTCTCGGTGAAGAAAGAACATTATGAGACAATTCGTTCAGCCTCTGGGAAGAGACTATTTTAAAGTGACAATTTGCGATTTGAAATTTTCACTCACGTGACACTCGAGAGGTGTAGGGGGGGTCCAGGATCAGGCAAGGGCAATTATGGCACAGAATTGGGGTGTGGGGAAGTGAGGTGTGCCCACACTTCCCACAGTCTGGGGTGGAAAACCACAATATGTTAAAAAATGCTAAATATTTATAAGGTGGTGTTACAGGTTATTTAGGTGCAAAAACTCCTAAATTTGTACAAGCTTTGCATCTATTTCTTGTTATGTTACTCCTCAGGAAGGTCGCCCCCTAGAGGGACTGAAAATATTATATGAAAAACTCTTATGGTGCCAATGATGACACTTCCAGGAAATGACAAGGACAGAGGAGATGAGGGAAGATGGCTACAGTGGGATTTCTGGATCTCCATTGGGTTATGGGCTGAATTGTGTCCCCCCAAATCCATACATTGAAGTCCTAACCCCCTGGTACCTGAGAATGTGAACTTATCTGGAAACAGGGTCATTGCAGATGTAATTAATCATGTAGGATGAGGTCATGTTGCAAGAGGGTGGGTCCCTAATCCAACACGATGGGTGTCCTTATAAAAAGGGGAAATTTGGATGCAGACATGCACACAGAGAGAGTGCCGTGAGAATATGGGAGGGATGCTGCCACCAACCAAGGGACGCCTGGAGCCCCCAGGAGATGGAAGAGGCAGGAAGGACCCTCCCCTGGAGCCTCCGGAGGGAGCGCAGCCCTGCGACCCCTTCATCTCAGACGTCTGGTCTCCAGGACTGGGGGAGGATGAATTTCTATGGTTTAAGGCATTCAGATAGAGGTACTTTGTTATAGCCACCCCAGGAATCTAACCCACGCAACTCAAAGTCTTACTATGTTTATTCTTGCACCTAAGAATTGGGACTCAGCTGTGAATGAGTTAGTTCGTGGCGAGAGCTGTTCCTCCAAGCATCGTCCTGGTGGCCACGTGGATGTGGCGTGTCTCTCCATGTGCATTCCACTTGGGTGGCTCATCTCCATTTTACAGCCCTGCTCTCTAAAAACCTGAGGGTTGTTGAAACTGTGAATTGCGATGGGATCCCTGAGAGAGAGAGAAACAGGAGATGGGGTGAAAATGAAGCTCGTAAGATGCTAACATGGTCTCAATGGATCAACCTCCCTTGTAATCACACCTGTCTCCTGCCTGCTGCATCTCTTGTTGGCTTAGTGGGACCATATGGAAAACAATGCCATTTTGATGTCCTATGTGTTTGAGGGAGGGGAAGGAGGACAGAAAGGAATGTTTGATGCCTTTGGAGCCAGGAATAATATTTTTCACTCCCAAGATGTTGCCGACAGTAATGACTTTTAGCAATCCATCTGCATTTGTACTGTTAGGATGTGAGAAGAAAAGAATCTTGTCACCATTTGTAACCCCTGGCTTTAAGGAGAAGCCGTGTGGCAGAATGTAAGTGTCCATCACCATTTTAATGTTTTATGTTTAGACATAAACACTTGAGAAATCCAGCTTCATCATCCACGTTTTCTCTGCTTCTTTCAATGTGAAGGCACGAGAAAGAAAGAAAATAGATGCAAGACTCTGATGGAACGTTACAAGATCCTGGGCAGGTTGCGTGGGGCAAGGGTACACATTGCAACGTCACGATCTCAACATTCAATAATAGAAACTTTACTATCCGGAAAACGCATTTCCACCAGAGCGATCCTTTGTGTTGTGCGTGAAGACAGTCTTTTTTTTCTAACTCTGGGAGACCAACCACACACACCAATTCAACAGAAATGTGAAGAAGAGTGGGTCATCGCAGCGTTCGTATCTTCTGATCCTGTTCTTCACGAAGCCGGAAGCTTCCTGACCACGGAGAACCTGGAGGTGGTGTTCAGCAATATTGCATCAGAGTTGCAGACGAGGTCTTAGAGACTCGGTCATCTCAAATGCCCCAGAGTATTTCTTCTTGGATAAACGCATATGTAGACCTGTAACGTGACCTCATCTGGAAAAAGAGTCTGTTGCAGATGCAGACTCTGCCTACCCCGTGATGCTGACAGGGAGGAGGAGAGGCTGACTAATTGGCTAGCCCTTTGACAAGCATCCTCTTCAGAGACCTGGGTGAGAGTGGACATGAGCAGCCAGCTGGGTCCCAGAGCGGGCTGGGGGGCATGAAACTGCTTTGCAAGATCTTGGGGGGTAGAACCTATCATTTGGTCCATTCCCATCCCCCAGTGGATGATAAACTAATTTGCCTCAGTGAAGGTTGAAAGGATGATAAAGACCTTCTTTCAATCATGTTGAAAGTCAGCATGGTGGAAATAAATTACAGAGAAAGAAGAGATGGATGCTACCCTGATGGAGACGGAGCAAGGAAGCATGGGCTGGAGCACCTCGTGGCCCCTTGTCGCCCATGCTCTTCAAGAGAGTCTTCTCCACCACCCAAGATGTTTGCATTCCATATGGGCTATGAGAGAGAGCACAGAGGCGTTTTGGCTGGGAGACACCAAGGAAGGAATTGGGTGGCTGATATATGCTAGGACAACAGGAGAAGGATGATGTGAGCAATCAACGTACAGACATGGCAGTCCTCTCTAAGATATTTTTCTTAGACTTGTCCCCCTGTCATGGTCACAGTGAAGGAACGCCAGGCTGCAAATGGACGATAAGATCCGTGTGCATTTCCCTGGGCCAGGAGAGGCATTTAAGCCCCGGCTGGTGTAAGCAGTGTTGGCCGCGCTGTGGCTGGCACACACTGGGGGCTGTTGTGTTGGAATGAATTTGAGAAGGCGGCAGTCAAGAGCTTTATTGAATTGTGCCAACTGGCAATGGAAAACTTGAATGGTCATGTGCATTATTTGCTCGAGGCAACAGCTCCCAGAGGAGCTGGTGCCTGTGTCCCCCAGACTAATTTCAAATGTCACTGGAGGGAACTGTCAGAATCTCTTCCCCCGGAGGCTTCTAGGAATGGGAGAGAACCCATCTGCCTGCATCACTTAGGTGCTAATTAGGCGATGCAATTCATCTTCCACCGTGCAAGCCAGGTGGAAACGTGCTATTTTTCTTATGATGTACAAGCAGAGGGTTAGGAAAAAGAAATCCACTAAAAGGCAGACTTTTAAATCTACTTCCTATGGTTTCCAACTCAGGTATGAAATGTCTTCACCTACGAAATTATTCTTTTTTAATTACAACACTTTGTATGAGATGCAGCATGGCGCAGATAAGACTTCAGAAACATGGTCATGAAAATGAAACTTAGCGTACGAAATAACGGAAGAAATCTATACACGTTTCATCTGTTTAGGGCAAGCTTTATCTCACTCATTTGACCATAAGGCCATGGGACAGAAGCGTGTTTTTAATTTAACAGTATGCTGTTTACAACGATTCTATTAGTAAGTGTCAAAACATGTTGGCATAAATACGGGTTATGAGAACAAAGATATAAAATGTGATTAAAAACTGCAAATGGGGAAGAAAAATACAAAAATAGTGATTGAACCACTATCTGATGGAAGAAGGAAATGATAGACCATGTATGCATCAGCAAACAGGGGGCTCAACCTTGCTTCCTCTCTCCCTAAAGCCAGCAACCCAACAGGAAATGTTATGGGGAAGAAACATCCTAGACTGTCTTTTGTCCCATCCTCGAATCTCCTGACAGGGCCTTCCATCATCTGAACTCACCCTGAAGCCGGAGGACCAAAGAGCCTGGGAGATACAGCCCATGTCCTCTTGGGGCTCGGAGCAAGGAGGAAAAGGATGGAGGCTGGCTATGAAGATGTCAATGGAAAATAAGACCCTTCTCCCCAGGTGTGAGGTTAGAAGGTATGGTAGATTGCAGGAGACGCTCACAATTTTTTCTTCCTGTCTTTGCCCTCAGTCATCTTCCATGGGAGGACCATGCCTCCCTTCTCCAACATTAGCTGACCCGCAGACCCACAGGTGTGAAAAATAAATACGTATTATTTTAGGGCATTGAGATTTAGGATTGTTTGTCATGCCACATAATTTTAGTTGTAAGAGACTGATACAAAAAAAACAAAAAAAACAAAAAAAACAAGCATCTTCCAGGATGCAGAAAGGTTCTCAGCATAATCTCCCTCCTATGAAAATCTGCAGCAAATTGTCTAGATTCATTCATATTTCCAAAGGGGGGAACAAGGGGGAACAAGAGTCAGCAAGCCAGTTTCTATCTTTCTCTTTTCTTTGTAAATTTGAATTGATGACGTGTATCTCACCTTGAAATTTCAAATCTGGTGTATCTTGGTGCCTACTGGACAACTAAATTTTAGTGTTCTGTTACAAAAGATATCTGGATGGGCGAGATAGGGATGGGGATGTGTGTAAGGTATATACAGCCCCAAAACATCCCTTACCTTTCCTCTCACCAGAGTCATTACTACTGTGAAGTTGGAATGTATCCTTCACATCCATGTTTTGGCTCTTTCTTTATATATGTACATATCTCTAAAAATATATTCTAAAATATGTTTCACAAAGAAACCACAAATACGGCATTACGTTCTTGTATATACTGACTGGATGTCACAGATGATAATTCAAAATCTCTTTGCTGTTCATGAAACTGCGGCTATGATTCCCACGTTTCCAAATGCCTATTTGATAAATTGCATTTTTATCTGCTGAAACAAAAATACACAGCATTTACCATCACATCCATTTTCCCGTGGCCAATTTGAGGCATTTATTTCTCCTTCACTGCCGACAATTTTCCGACTCTAGAACTAAGTTCTTTTCCAAAATGATGTTTTTCCTACTGAAGCCAAACTTCCACTAATTAAAACCAAACAAGTGGCTTGATTGAGTTGCTGACACAATCGAAAGCTGTGCCTACAGCTCTGTTTGTTTGTTTTCGACTTTCTGGGTATTTGGATGAAAAAATGAGAAGTTTCAGAAATGAGTCTCGTCGCGTGCATTTGTAATTAAGCTCCGAAGAAATACCTTTGTCAATCAGATTTAAACCTAAATGCCTTCAAAGAATTCAATTAGATATGCATTTGGAAACTTTGGTTTTGTAAATGCAGAAATCTCCGTTTTGCGATGCCTCTGCAAGAAAAAAGAAAGTTAATGATTTCAGCGATGTTGCTCTGTAGTGGATGAAGAATTAAGAAGAGTGAAGCCCCATGTCTTGGTAGACTGGGCATTTCTGGTTGTCTTGGAGTCTACCCACACTCCCTTCTTAAGCAATCTCTGATTTGTTCAGCCTTTCTCTGCTCCCCTCCTCTGAGCCCATCCCTCAGGATAACTGCCTCCACCTGCCTTCCTCCAGGGCTGGTCCCTTGGCCATGATTGGTCCAGGAACGGGCATGCAACCCAAGCAATGGTGCCAATAATATGGGAGAGGATGTCTGCTGGGGGCCTGGCTTCTGGGGAAACTGTTCTCCCTCCTAAGAGAGGACTAGTGAACAAGATGGTCTCTCTTTTTCCTCTCAGCATGGTGGCATCTGGAAGCCTTGCCTCCTAGGTTCTGGTTCACCCAACAGGACCTCTTGAAAGAGGTGTTACTGGAGAAGATCAGGTTTGGGGTTTGTTTAGACATACCTGAGACTCATCCAGGAGACTCACCCAATTTCCTGAACTGTTGAGAAGATGGTGGACATACGGAGGTAGAGCCGAGAGACAGCTGGGAGAGACACCCATGGGAGAGTCATTGATGCATGGTAGATGTGAGCAAAGACAAGATTGCCCAGTGAAGCAGACAGTGAGGAGGATGTAGGGCTGGTCTTAAGGACACGAAGATAATCGAAAGTCAGATAGAGGAAACTGGGTCATCAAGAAAGACCAACAAGGAGAGACCAAAGAGAAAGAGGGAAAACTAGGAGAAGATTCTCAGAAGAAGGTGGTCGTGAGTGGTCCCCAATTCTGCTAAGGATTGAAGTCAGAGGAGGGCAAGCAAAGCAGAACTTGTTCATCAGGGGCAAAGCAAGAGGAATTTTAGTGGACAGAGAGGGTGTATCGGTTTCCTGTGCCGCATAACCAATTACTGCAAATTTAGCAGCTTAAAACAACACTCATTCACTATTTCATGGTTTCTGTAGATAAGACGTCTGGCGTGATGCTCCATTCTCTGCTCAAGGTCTCTTAGGGCTGAAATTAATTTACAGGTTGGCGCTGTGATCTCATCTGGGACTCGGGGTCCTTGAAGGTCACCAGCTGTCGGGAGAATTCAGTTCCTTTGCAGGCTTTCCACATGGCCCCCTCCATCCTCAAAGCCAGCAACAGCGAGTGAAGACCTGCTCATGCTTTGAATCTTGGACTTCCTCTTCTGCCCTCTATAGGTCGAAAGCTCTGATTTTAGAGCTCCTATGATGGCATGGGGTCGACCAGGATGATCTCCTTAGGTGAGGTCCGCAGAGTAGTGACCTTAGTTACATTTGCAAAGCCCCCCTTGCCATGTAAGATAACATATTTGCAGGTATCACTCCAGGGGGTGAAGTTCTGGGAGGCCCAAATTCTGCCTGCCACGTAAGAAAACAAATAAATTAAGGAGTTAAGTGGGAGGTGGGTCCATAAAGACAGCTGAGAAGAAGAGGAAGAATGGAGAGACTGATGGAAAGGGAAGCAGGTGTAAGTTTTGATTTTTATGTTGTTTTTTTTTTGCCTCCAGATTCTCCATTTGGCTTAATCAACACTGTGATTAAGTGTCCAATTGAGGGTGGCCGACAAAGTATAGCAGCTGATGTGCAAATCTTATAGAGAGGGGAAGCGCAGGGTGCTGGTTGATGTCATGAGTTCTGAAATGAGCCTGCCTGGGGCGTAATCTGGCTCCACCACCTCCTGGCTGGGGGGCCTGGGGAAAGTGACTTAACCTCTCTGTGCCCCAGGGTCTCAATATGTCAATGAGGACGAGAACGGAAGAGGCCTGTTTGGGTTTTTGAGAGTCTGATAGGAGTTGTTAAATATGAGCCAGCGACCACAGTGTCTGGGGTACGGCAAGTGGTCAAGCAACATGAGCTACTGGTACCATGAGATTAATAATAGTGATAATAATAATAATATACTGCCAGCATGATGAATAATAATAACAATAGTAATGCTACCATGATGATAATAATAATAATATTGCTCCAATGATGGTGATGAAAATAATAATAGTAATAATATCCTGTTACCATGAGTTGTAGTAATAATAATACTGTTACCATGATGATGATAATAATAATAATAATGCTACCATGATAATAATAACAATCGTAATAATAATGATATACTGCTGCCATGATGATAATAATAACAATGGTAATGCTCCCATGATGGTGATAATAATATTGCCACCATAGCGATAATGACAATAATAACAATAATATTGCTACCATGATGAGAACATAATAATAACAATATACTGCTACGATGAGTCATAATAATAATATTGTTGTCACGATAATAATAATAATAATACTGTTACCATGATAATAATAACAATAATAACGATACTACCATGATAAAAATAATAATACTGCTATCATAATGATAATGCCTATTATTTAATTTTTAAATATCATTTTATGTTATATATTGCATATTTTTATTATTTATTACTTATATGATAAATATAAATAACTTTCCATGTTAAGTAAATAATATTCATTTATAACCAGTAAAATAAATATTATGATACTAATAGTTTGTGTTAACATAATTGATAATTATAAATGATCAGTCGGTCCAGGGGCAGGGAATCCAGCCGTTCAGAGACTGAGGGACAGGAAGAAAGCCTGGTAATGATGAAGTTGGCGGATGCGCAGCGTGATAGTGTGTGTGTGTGAGTGTGTGTGTGTGAGTGTGCTGAGCATGTGCGTCCGTGTGTAGGATTGGGGGTGCGGGTTCAGTAGACTCGGGTCCCACATCTCCCGTGATTAGGAGGAATCTTAGCCGCAGCCCACGCAGTCAGGCCTCAGCTGAAGTCCTCGGGACTCCTAAGACATGGTAATCTGCCTTCGCAACCCCAGTGTTAGATGGAAGAGTGATGTGGGTTCCAGCGTTTTCTCTGCTGTGCTGACTGCCCATGCTTCTCCTTCCCAGGCTCAGGAATGGCAGCCCGTTGGTGCTGGTGGCCAGTTCCCACTGCTGAGTCTGGACCCTCTGTGGAGAGTGCTGGGTGAGTCAGGACCCATGGGGAGGAGGCTGAGTCATCATTGCAGAAAACAGGAGGTGGGGCTTGACCACAGAGGGGATGGGGCTGGGACAACAGCCCGGTGGGCCAGTCCTCAGTGTGTCTGCTGTTGTCCAAGGTCGGGGAGCTTTGCACAAGTGGAGAGAGCTCCTGTGTCTACCCCTGAGCTCCGCCACCCAGGTCCACACTGTAGTGCACACTGCCCAGCTGAGTGCCACTCTCTCTGTTCACTGTTGGCCGTGCTACGAGGTCACTTCATGGGCCGGTGACTGAGTGCGTGCTGCCTGTGGGTCATCCACCACAAGAATGCCCACACTGTCTGTGCCCTGGCGTTGGTTTAGTCTCACCTACGCTGTCCTGTGTGCATTCTACCTGCTTCGGTCACCTGCCCAGGTTGCAAGGGAGGAGGTGGTGTCAAAGGATGCATCTAGTGAGCACCAGTGTGGCTCTGCATCAAAGTATTGTGGCCAGATCACTGTGAGTCTTGCAGAGATGGTAGATTGTGTAAGTGGGCTTGTGGGAGATGTCACTGCTGTGTTTTTATTGCTGTCGTTCAATGTACAAAAAGAGTACATTTTCTGTGATTTTTGCTCCCAGTAAAAATTTTGTTGCTGAGGCTGCATCTTAATAACCAAAAAACAATACCAAAACCATTTAAAAATAATAATGAAGTGACTTCTAGTGCTGGACATGGTGGAATGAACCCACTGGAGTCTCTTTCTTTAAGTGGTTACACCAAGAAACGTTGAACCAGGTACAAACAGCAATGGTCTGAGGATGCTGGGTTGGGTGGAAAGTCACAAGTTGAAGAATGACTGTATTGGGTTGAATAGGGTCTTCCCCCAAATCTGAGTCCACCTGGAATCACAGAATGTGACCTTATTAGGAAATAGGGTCTTTGTAGACGTAATTAGTCAAGATGAGGTCATTCTGGAGTAGGGTGGGCCCTGAATCCAATGAGTGGTGTCCTTTTAAGAAGAGGAGGGGAGACAGAAATGCACAAGGAGACGGCCATCTGATGGCAGAGGCAGAGATTGGAGTGATGGAGCCACAAATAAGGAACGGCAAGGATTGATAGCAGGCACCAGAAGGAGGGAGAGAAGATTGGAACAGATGCTCCTTCGGAGCCTCCCGAAGGAACCAACCCTGCCCACACCTTGATCTCAGACTTCTGTCTCCAGAACTGAGAGAATCAATTTCCACTGTTTAAGCTGCACACCGTGTGGTACTTTGTTATGGCAGCCGTAGGAAGCCAAGACAAGAACCGATAATGTGGCAATGAATTTCCAGGCATTTCTTTTCTCCTTTCTCTCCTGGCTTTCACCCAAGCACGGGTAGAACTTGGAAAGTGGGCAGCAGTCATGGGCAGCAAAAACTTGGAGAGAAATCCACCCACCTGAACAGAGAAGTGGGGGAATGGACGCTGTAAGCCATAACAGATAGGGACATTCCAATTTCTTAATCTCTGTTTCCTCTTCTGGCCCACCCCCAAGGTCAGCTTCAGTTGGGGCATTACCTGACCAAGGTGACAGTGTCATGGGCACCCAAAACCCCAAGTGGATCCCCAATTCTAGGTAAAATAGACAGAAAAAAGGGACTTATATGGTGTGAAGAGTATGGCGACCCCATTATTTTTCTTTCTTTCTTTTCTGAAGCCACTTCACCCTGATATTCGATGTAAATGGTGTAAATATACTAATTAAAGGACAAAGATTGTCAATTGGATAAAAATCAAGACCCAGTGATATGCCATCTAGAAGTAACTCACTTCAAATAGAAAAATATAAACAGATGAAATATAAAAGGATGGATAAAGATATACTGTGTAAATGCTAATCAAAAGAAAGCTGGAGTGGCTAGATTAGTAATCAGACAGAGCAATCGTCAGAACAAGGAAAAGTACCCAGGACACAGGAAAAAAATGGCATGATGAATGGGTCAATTTGCCAAGAAGTCTTAAAAATGCTAATTTTGTATGCACCTGAAAACAGAGATTCAACATGCAAGAAGCAAGCAAAGATAGAATAAAAAGAAGAAATGAACAAACCCAAAATAATAATTGGAGACTTCCACACTCCCCTCTCAATAATCAACAGAATAAATACATAGGAAATTGACGAGATGATAGAGGACCTGGTTGTCATTCAAAGAACACAGAATGTATTCATTTCAAGGGCATGTGGAATGTTCACCAGGACAAATTATATGCTGGCCCGTGAAACCCACCTTAAACATTATAGATTTTGACTCGCACAAAATACGTGCTCTGACCAATATAGAGTTGACCTTGAAATCAGTCATTGAAATATAGCTCGAAAATGACCAATTATTTGTAAATTAAATAACACACTTTGAAATAACCATGTGCCAGAAATAAATTCTTAAGGGAAATTAGAAAATCCTTTGAACACAATGGGAAAAAAATAAACATTTTGGACATGCAGCTAAAGCAGTACTCCAAGAGAAACTTGCAGCATTAAATGCTTCTGTGAGAAGAAAAAAGAAATTTCTCCAATGGATAATCTAAGATTCTACATTAAGAAATTCAAAAAAGGAGAGCAAATTAAATGCAAAACAACCCGAAAGAAGGAAATAATGAAGATGAGGGAAGGCGTTGAAATCAAAAAGAGAAAGACAATAGAGGAAAGGAATGAAGCCAAAAGCTAGTTCTTTGAAAACATCAATAAAATTGATAAGCATCTAGCTAGACTGACCAAGAAAAACAAGAGATAGAGACAAAGATCAAGATAGAAATTGAGAGAGAGAACAATGAAAATATCAAGAATGAGAAAGGGGGCATCATTACAGACCTTACAGATACTAAATTCTAATAAAGAAATACTAACAAAAATGTATGCCCACAAACTCAACAGTTTACATGAAATAGAGCAATTCCTCACATACTACCAAAATTCCCTCAAGAAGAAATAGATAAGGTGCATTGTCCTATATTTATTAAATAAATTGACTTATTCGTTAACAACATTTAAAAAAGAAAACTCCAGGCCCAGATGGTTTTACTTGCAAACTCTCTTGTCCATTTAACAGAAATAACATCCATTCTACCAAATATCTTCAAGAAAGGGAAGAGGATGGAACACTTTACAACTCATTTTATGCTGCCAGACTTACCCGGATACAAAAATGAAGACATTGCGAGAAAAGTGAACTACAGATGGATGTCCTTTGTGGACAGAGATGCGAAAATCCTCAACAAAAAAATCCAATCTAGACATATTTAAAGAGGCTGACAGATCCTGAGCAAGGTGGTTTAGGATGGGTATTTAAGGCTCCTTCATCGTTTGAAAATCAATCAGTGCACGTCACCATATTCACAGGTGGAAGAGGGAAAATCCATATGGTCGTCTTGATAAATGCAGAGGAAGCCTTTGGCAGAATTCAACATCCGTTCTTGACCTTCAGCACGCGGGGAGCTGAAGGGGGTGTCTTCCTCCTGGAGAGACTGAAGCTTTTTCTACGAGATCTGGAATTGGGACAAGATGCTCGTTCTCACAGCTCCAATTCCGTGTTGTAGGGGAAGTCCTAGCCAGTGCCATGAGATGATTAGAGAGATAAACAAAAAGTATACACCACACAAAGGATACCCAAAGGTAGACATAAAATGACGTGGATGACTACACAACAGGGGGTGCCATCAGAAGGGCGAGGTGGTATAACCAAAATTAAAATCATGTGTGTGGGGTGGGGGGGTCCGGCACCTGCCCCTCCCTCACCTGGACCTAGTCACTGACTTTCTCCGAGCTTCATCTTCTTCCCCTACACAGGGAGCCCTCGGTTAGATGAGCTGTAAGGAATCATCCCATCTGTGATTCTATGTCTTGGAATAACAGATCTTTAAACAGAGAGCCAATTGCAAAGCAGGAGAAGGCGGCCGTGGAGAGGGGATCTGATCCCCGATTTCAAAGGTAGGTTTAAAATCGGCATCCATCCCAAGCTCAGATCCTGCCTGTTTCTTTTCTTTCCTCCTAAATTGGAGCCAATTTAGGACCTAACCACTCTGTTAGGTTTTCTTCGAGAAAACTATTTAAGGATGCTTCTAAACACAAATTGAATCCCAACAGTGAGGAACCTTGCTTTTCTCTACATGGTCTTAAATGTCAGTCGTAAAATAAGAAAGACAACTTTGGATATTACTCCAAAAATTCGATAGGACATTGAACAACCATTGGCCAGGAGCTGCGATTGGTTCAATAAGTGGAAAGGATAAACTGTCTTGAAAATCTACGGTGATACGATGGCCTGATTCAATAACATTCATCATAATAAAAAATGAAAATGCTCTTAGGGTTGGCAGCTCCTTGCCTTTTGAGAGAGTGATGAGTTTCGAGGTGAGAGTCCTTTGCATGGGAGGGAGGGGGCATATTTTGGATGAGCAAGACTCTAAAAGATCAATCACATTCTAACTAAAAATGTTGGCTTTTCTTCCAAGAGGGAAGAAGTTACTGGTAAAATGCCCAGACCAGCACAGCATTTCTGCATGCTGCCAAAAGCAAGGCAGATCGTTACCACATCGCAGTGGGCAGATCCGGGAAACACAGGAGGCGTCACGGCCGGGCACGACAGAGAAAAAAATCTACAAGAGTGATATTAGGGATTAAAAAAATCTTTATATTTTCGTGAGGCCGTATTCATAAAGAGTCCTTGCAGCCGCTGGTTCCAGGCTGTTTTGTGTTAGTGGTTTCAGTCGCTGGAATTTGATGAGGCTCATAAGTTACATCTATTTCTACCTCCTCTGGAGCAAGAGGAAGATAAAAGAGAAGGATAGTCAAAGAAATCACCGAGGCGATGCTGGAGGGTGGGGCTTGCCCATCTGGACCCCAGGATTAGACAGACTCAGTCCCAGTCGTGGGTGAGCAGACCCCACGCGGGGGCAAAGACTGGAGGGTGAGCTGCCCTTGTCCACATCCTCCTCGCAAACTCTCCATCAGATAGGCCCCTCCCGCTCCAAGGTCAGAGAGCAGCTGTCCACCCCCCATCCCCTAGGCTGCCAGGAGGGAGCTCACCAAGACGGATGGAGAGAAAAGGAAAGGACAGATATTTACATTTCAAGACCCATTCAAGATGAGGGGCCTCTCTGGGGTCTCTTTCATATGGATATTAACCCCATTCATGGGGGCTTCACCCTCATGACCTAATCACCTCCGAAAGGCCCCACCTCTTAATACCATCACATTGGGGGGTAGGGCTTCTGCATATGAATTTGGGGGAGGACCAACACTCAGTCTACAGCACCCTTTTTTGTCAATTTTGAGCTACTGGGCAGACAGACAAGCAGTCAGCTCTGTGCTTCTCTGTTCTCTGACTTCTGAGCAAGCCAGGTAGCACATCATTAAATTGCCATCTGTACCCAAAACGAACGGGTTACATTTTCCTCTAAGGAGCAGCTGATTGTTATAGAAATGGGTGATTAGTTTCATGATCAGTGCAATTAGCTTCATGCAAATATCAGTCCATGAGATAGCAGGGGAAAAAAGATGTATTTTCAATTGGCTGTTTTCTTCGTTGTATTTTAATCTGCGTCTTTCTTGGATTTTCTGAGCAAAAGGAATCCAGTCTCCACAGTGTAAAAGGATGCGTTGGTGCAAAATCGACCGCAATAGTGGAATTATACACACAAAGTGTTTGTTGATTGCATTTTTCTCTCTCTGTCTCTCCATCTGATGAGGGCACAATTAATAAAGAATACAATCAGGAGATGATGTGGAGTGCCAGCATGATTCTAGCCTCTGTGGTTTTGGTTTCCCTTTGTAGTGAATTCCTTCTCTACTCGTTAACTCATAGTGCAGAATCCATGTCCCCATCATTTCTGGTTATTTGTACGTTTGCACATACCGTCCAAATTATTTTGAATGGAAAGCTTTGAATAACCTATACTTTTCAACTTACCGAACACTAGGAGAGGGTGCCAGGGAAAGTTTCAAGACAGAAGACAAATATGTTTTGGTTGTCATTTGTCATCCATCCAAAGTTTCTTTGCTGGAGGGCAGGGGTGGTCCCACAGAATGACACAGATGTAGACGGAATGGCAGAACAGAGTATGGCTCTTCCCTGCCTCTGTGTTTCCTGCGCAGTTTCATTAACTTGGTGGAAGAATTCTAAACGCCCAGAGCCTCTGAGCGAAACTGTAAAAACTACGATATTAACATGACCCACTGTTTGAAATCCAACTCACGTAAGGTGTATGTTGAAAAGCACAAAATCTCTCCTGACCCAAGATGCCTCCTCAGGACTTTTGTCTTTGTGCTTCAAATGCACCCTGGGGGGTTTATTAAAGGCGGGGTGTGCATTTAATAGGGTTAGGGAAGTCTGGTGGGCGAAACACGGCTATCTCAGATGGCTTACCACACTCAAGGATTCATTTGTAGGATTAAACTATTGTCTCCTGCCAGAGAGACGAGAGCTGGCACGACAATTTCCAAACCTCCATGTGTGCATGCATCTTCTGAAACTGAGATTCTGACTCAGTTGGTCTGGGGGAACCTGGGAGTCTGCAGTTCTCACAAGGCACTGGTGATGCAATGCTGCTGGTCCATGGACCACACTTGGAGCAGCGTTGACGGGATGAGGAGAAGGGGTCTCTGTGAAGCCATGGGGAGCTATCTGAGCTGGGAATACAGTTCTGGGGGAGGCCACCAACAGCCAGGGGACAAGACTGGTGACATCAAACCCTCCATTGGGTACCTAGAGGTCAGTGCTTGAGGAGCAGAGGTGAAGGACTGGTCCAAACTGGGAGATGATGCCTACATCTTGGGGAGAGACCAAGGTTGGTGTCTGAGCAATGGGTCAGAAGATGCCCACAGTCAAGATGAGCAAACAACGGGGTCGTGGTTGAGGCAGGTGGCTAGTTCAAGAGGAGGGAGAAGATATTAGATGAACTGGAATCAGAAACAGCCTTTAGCATCTGGAAGTCCTTTACACCCTGTACGTGCCCATCATGCTCCATGGATGGCGTGGTTCATCCCTTCTACTGCCTCAGCCGCTGTGGTTGGTCCAGGACTTGGGTGTGGGACTCAGTGGGAGGGAAACACAAGGTTTCCAGTGGCAGCTGGAAGAGAAGAACCTTCAGGATTCCAACAGAAGATGATATGGCTGACCAGGTCTCCAAGCAAAGAGCTGGAACAGGGATTGACAGTTGGTGGAGGCTGTCTGCTGGTCCTTCACAGCCTGAGCAGCCAGAACACGGCAGCCTGCTCTGTTGAAGGGAGCCTGGTTGAGAGCAGGTCCTCACATGAAAGGGGAAGCCAGTGGGCCACCCCGTTGACACCCTTTGGAGCCTCATACGGATGCTCAGGCACCACCAAGAAAAATATGGGCCAAATCCTATTTAGTGAAATCCCCACAACTTGGTTGGAACTAGAATTCCGATGCAGCAATGATTGTCCTAAAGTTCATGGACACTGGCGAAGGTTGGGAAGTTCAACTGAAATATGGTGGAACCTGAATTAGACTAGATGAGTGGCTCAAAACTCTTTGATAGAATCCATTGTCCAGTAGCTCATGCCACTTATCAGCCATCTTGTCACCGTCCTGACATGTCTCGATGGGTTTCAGCTGGTCACGAGGTCAGTCAATACAAGGGTGAGTAGAAGAATGACCCAGTCAAGACGAAATGTTGGTGGCATGGTGGATTTTCCAACGAGTAAATGCAAGTCGAATGTTCCTTGGAAATGTCTCAGACTGTGAGTGCAGAGGAAATTTCTGTTTAACTCAACTTGGTTACCCGAGAATATCTGAAAATCCATCCTGTTGTCTGAAAACGTAAGGATGGAGCTGGGAAGGTCAGATGCAAAATGCAAGAGGCAAATCAGTGACCTTCGATTTGTAAGGGAGTAACCGGCTTGTCAGGCCCGGTCCTTGCCCCAAGCAAACTATTTAAAAATGATGATTCTTCATCTTGCAGAGTATATATTCTGCTTGGTTGGAGTGTTTTCTTCCAAACACAGAAAGTTGTGCTCGCGGTGGCAGACCGAGCATCGTCCTACAGTATAATTGAAAAATGTTGATCAGCACCACTAGTCTTCTCTTTCACCATTAGCCCAGGAATGCAATTAATAAATTTTATGAACATAACACACAGTAATCGGTGCATTTGGCAGATTCATTAAGACTTTAAAAAGGCTTAGAGAGCAGATTTAATGCCTCAAGAAGCAATATGAAAGAAAGAGGAATCGTTTTATTATATCCAGACCAAAATATTTTCCTGAGGATCGTCAGCATTGCAATATACATTATGTTGTGTTTACAGCAGTGAATATCAGATTGTACAGAGCATGCTTTCAAAAATGCGAACCCCTGAATATGTGTGGAGGGCAGGGACAGCCAAAGGAGATTTAAGATAACTTGTTAAACTATTTTAACGTTCTACTCCTCTCTCCTCAGGCCAAGCGATTTTTCACTTTCCCTTCCAAACAGTTTCTCTGACACTCTTTCCAATTTGGCATTTTAATCTTCCTAGAAGGTAAAACAAGACAAATTTTAAAAAGCTTCTCATTTAAATTAAATTCGCTTAAAAATCAAACAATTTTTTTTTTTTTGCAAATCATATATTTGATACAGGAGATGTATCTAGAATATATAAAGAACTCTTGCAACTCGATAATAGAAAAACAGATAGCCCAATTTTTAAAAATGGGCAAAAGATGTGAAGAGATATGGCTGCAAAGAAGGTGTACAAATGGCCAATGAGCACGTGAAAAGATGCTCAATTCATTAGTCCTTTGGGAAATGCAGATCAAAACCACAATGAAATGATGCTTCTCACCTAGAGGGATGGCTCGAATCAAAAAATCAGATAACAACGAGTGTTGGCGAGGATGTGGATGAAAATCAGAACCCTCACACACTGCTGGTGGCGGATGTGAAAGGGTGCAGCCACCTTGGAAAAGAGTCTGGCAGTTCCTCGAAATGTCGAACATAGAATTTCCATACGACCCAGCCATTCCACCCCTAGGTATATACCCAGGAGAAATGATAACATATGTCCATGCAAAAATTTGTACACAGATGCTCCCAGCAGCATTATTCACCGTTGCCAAAAAGTGGAAACAACCCAAGTGTCCATTGATGGAGGAATGGATAAACAGAATGTGGTCCATCCACACAGCAGAATATTATACAGGCAGGAAAAGGAGTGAAGCGCTAACACAGCTACAATGTGTGTGAACATGGAAACATGATGCTCAGTGAGAGAAGCCAGTCACAAAGACCCCATAGTGTGTGACGCCATTTATATAAAATGTCCAGAACAGGTAAATCCATAAAGACTGAAAGAAGATGAGTGGTTGCCATCTAATGGGTCTGGTGTTTCTTTTTGGGGTGGTGACAATGTTGAAAAATCTCCTGTGCTGATGGTTGCACAACTCTGTGAATACACTAAAAGCCATTGAATTGAACGTTTAAGTGGGTGAATTGCGCAGGATGTGAATTATATTTCAATAAAGCTGTTACAAAGTAAAATAAAATCATAAAATAAAATAGAAGAAAACGTGAGTTTTAAGCAGCAGATCCCTTCTGCCTTCCGGTTTCCCCACAGTGAAAGGCCGGCCATCAGAGAATCATGAGTGATTATCTGTGCTCACCATTCCCCGAGGACGGTGCAAGATGGCCCCGTCCCTTATTTTCCAGGCAGTGACTTCCAGCAGCAGAGTGAGGCTTGGGCACAGGGATCTGGGGGACTCGGGTCCGACGGCTGAACCGTGCCTACAGTTAAAATGGGAATGGTGAGGTACATTTAGAAGGATGCCATACCCGACCTTCCAAATGGAAGAGGTTCTGTTTACCCGGACCGTCTATGTGCATGGGGTAAGGAGGAAGATATGTTGAAATTGTAAGATTCGGTGCCTGTGGGTGTGAGCGTATTGGGGACTCGGGTCTTTGCAGGTCAGCCGTGGCCCCACATCCCCCTGTTCTCTGTGCTCCCTGGGACCCCCATGCTGACACGGAGTCATTTCCACTCTGGCTCTCCTCTCCTCCCCATGCCCTCTTCTATACCTCTTAGGATTCCTTCTGATCCTCCTGGTTTTGGGGAGACAGCTGCCTCGGGGCTGGGCTTTGCTGCTGAGAAGGGGCCTCTGGAGAGAACCCAGGCTCTGTGGCCAGCCGTCGCCTCTTTCTTGCTGCATCCTTTTAAAGCCCTTTGCCCTGGAGCTGATGGGGTTACAGACCCTCTGAGCCCATCCAAACCCACATGGGGGCTTTGCCTGATTGGAAATCTCTCTTTAGCCAGTACAGCCTGCAGATGCTTTGGGAAAGTCAGAACCAACCGTGATGGAGAGCCCGTGACCTGTTAAAATCTCTCCACACCAGGCTGATCCTCCATATGTTCCAATGCATGGAACTCACATCCAACATACTCAGCGTTACAATTCTCCTCTTTCAAACCTGTGCCACGTAGCCGTCTGTCTGCATTCTACACAGTCTGAGTCCCTCACGCCTCCGTTTCCATGATGGGGGCACCAGTACAGCCCAAATGCAACCCCAGTTGAAGCCTGGTGGTTGAGGGTCCTTCCTTCTACCTCACCGTGTTAGAACCAACCGTCCATTCCCTCTCAGTTTCAAACAATTCGGTTCATGGACCTCCAATCACATACCTTGGAGTGCTTATGCTTCAAAATATTGAAACAATGAAAAGTTGGCATTAAAAATGGTAAAAACTTGACTATCGGTGGTGAACACGATGCAGTCTATACAGAGACTGAAATATAAGAATGGACACCTGAAGTTTACACGATGTTAAAAACCAATATGACCTCAATAAAATTAAAAAAATAAAACAAATATTAAAAAATTACGCTGGAACAAAAAATAAAAAATGGAGAGTCTGGGCTCCGTGCCATTCTGAGTGAGATGAGGAATTAGAATCCGTAGACGTGGGGCCTCTGAACCCGGATTTGGAACTGCGAGAAGGTTCATGAGTTTGATGCTTCCTGAGGTCTGGTAACCATGATGGGAAACACTTTTCTGCAAAACGTTGTGATCCTGAAAATTCAGAAGACAGAGCCTGGGTGTCTAGCTGGAATCCGGGGTCTGATTTTGGACTCTTGGGCAGATATATGGTCGTGCAGTTTAGTAAGTCCGTGAATTTGGATGAAAACAAACAAGGTTCTGTCACCCACAAGCTTTCCAGATTGTGGCGATCCTCAGACCATCCTGGGGTAATCTGAGGGGTCCCACAAGTTGCCTCGGGCAGGTGAAGTCCTCTGTGACCAACAGCGCTATTTGGACCAGAAAACCTGCAGGTTTTCTTTGGCAAAAGGCATGTTTTCGTTCTATGGAGTCAACAGAATATATAATTAGTATTCCAAAGGGTGACATCCACCCTGACAACGTGGAACTCTACCCTAATCCTGGCATTCTAGAAAACAGGAACAATTGAACAATCCTCCCACCTTCTGTATTCAGGAAAATGGCTCCCTGAAAAGAACCCTGGGCCCCGTAGGATTTAAAGAGGAGTCACCATTGCTTCTTGCTTATCCAGGACAACGCCAGACCAACACCCTCCAAATTCCTATTTATGTCTCCTCAGCACTGAGCTGAGTTGTTGGGTCCCCACCAATCAATGGGAACAAAATACTTGCCTCCCAAAATTCGGTTCGGTTTCTCACCTTCTCCCAGACCATTTAATTTTAACTTGCCCTTGAGGGTTCATAAGAATTGAGAAATGGAACAACCGGCTCATTGGCCCCTCCTGAGACTCTACGGACCATGAGAGTACCGCCCATCTTTGATGAGTTGTCCATCACCCCATCCGGTTCTTCCAAGTCTTGTTCATTCCTCCCTATAAACAGAAGCCCCTTCTGCCTCACCTTGGAGACACTTCTAGATCCAAGGTTGGAGCCTATCTCTATTGCAATCATCTTTTAAATACCTTTTCTCCTTACTCTAGCCTGGCATTGTTTTTATCTGATGGTCTCATCTGGACAGTTGGACCTTGAAAAGCCATCTGCAACTATGCAACTGAGGATTCGTCAACAATGAGTAAAGACCGGAAGCTTTAGGTGGGTACCGCTCCCGCAGCATCTATGGGAACAGTCACAGGCTCTTCTTCTTGGGATGGTGACACTGAGGTGCCGAGGACTCAGATCCTAGGAGAATATGGTACCCAACTTCCCTGGGTAGGATAGTGTCCTCCAAAAATTCATGTCTACCTAGAAACTCAGAATGTGAATTTATTTGAAAACAGGGTCTTTGCAGACGTAACTAGGGACATTTTGGTGAGCTCATCCTGGATTAGGGTGGGCTCTAAATCTAATGACTGGTGTCCTTACAAGATGAGGAGATCAGGGCCCAGAGGTGCACAAAGGGAAGACCATGTGATGATGGAGGCAGAGATGGGAAGGATGTATCTACAAGCCAATGAGCATCAATGATGGCCAGCAGCCCCCAGAAGCTGGGCAGAGACCTGGAACTGATTCTCTCTCAGAGCCTCCAGAAGGAACCAACCCTGCCGACATCTGGGTTTCAGACTTCTGGTCTCCAGAACTGGGAGAGGATAAATTTCCGTTGTTTAAGCCACCCAGTCTGTGGTCATTTGTTATGGCCGCCCCAGGACATGCCCCTGTCAGTGTTTAGAGCAGCCTGATTTCAAATGCAGAGCATCCAACTAGCGATTTAATCCAACCACCTCATGTCCTGCCAGATAGCACCCTTCACCATTTCATTCAACTCCGGTTATATTCCCTCTCACGTTTCTCATCTGATGTCTCATCCTCTTGGTCCCGTCTCTCGTGAGAAATGCCTCAATTTTAGAATGATGCTGCCGGTGGTTGATAGGGGAGAGGAATCAGGGGGACCTTGATCAGCACTGCCAAACCTCTCCCGCTGAAGTGTAACCAGGGAAATCACCGTTTCTCTCCGTTCTCTGGAGAAAACTCTGCATTTCTCTCCCAGACACACAGTCGCTTGTGTTGGATGTTGGCTATTTAGACGGCAATGGTCCAAGATATTTACATCCATCATCCTCGCACGCCCTTCCATCTACAGAGCAGGCTTTACGTTTGTGTAGCAGGACGCAGCATATCAGGGCTTTCAAATCTGTTTTCTCACTCCATTTTCTCCAGATGCGGGGAGGTAGGAGGGCCCTATGAATGTCCCATTTTATTAAAGGTGGGGACTCTGATGAATAAGGGAGTGGGGTTTTATACCCAGAGCTTCTGTCCTCCTTAATCAACGAGTGCTCCCTCAATGTGGCTGTGCATCGGATTCACTCCAGACACCCCACAAAAGTACACCTTCCTGAGCCCTGTCCTCTGAGGGGGTGACTCTGTTACGTATCTGGTCCACAGTATTTTTATCCAGTTCTTCTGAAGATTCTATTGCCAGCCCCATGGAGAGGCATTCAGGGAACCCAGTACTAGAATTCTGCACAGAGATTATTTGTAATTGTGCCATCACCCATCTGGGTTAATAAAGGTCTCTTGGCCACGGTCCTATTCATAGAAGAAAGAATTCAAGAGCTGTTCATTTTGCACGTGCACTATGCCAAAGAAACAAGCCAAATGTTGCAACGGGGAGAGTTGACTGTTTATTTGCATGTCACGTGACACATCAATGTAGTCAACCTTGGGGGTCTCTTATCTCCTGCCCGGTCAACTTCAGATAACTCATCACGGTCAACATGCATACCACAAGCCCCACTGGCTGTGTCAATGTGAGATGTTGTCCAGGAGGGATGACAAGACACTGGCATCACTTCTCATCATGCTGTTGTGCAAGATCCTTTATCATCAACAGGATGCGATGGCAAGAATGTGAGGATTCACAGCCATTCTGGATTCATAGCCACAGTGGATTTTCAGGGCATTCCTGCAGAGCCACATTCCATCCCATTTAGCCTCTCGGAGGGAAAGGAGCCATACACCCTCCCTCTTTCAAATAGTGTCAGCTGGTAGAAAAGAAACAGCAACTGAGACTCCAATGACGTCTCCCCTACTTCGCGTCTAAATTGCATATGGGATGGAGCTGGACAGAACGTGAAGGCCAGCAAGACTCCTGGACTCACCCGGCCTCATCTTTCGATCAAGTTCAGGCTGCTGTTACTCAGGGATGTGGCCATAAAGCCTTGGAGGAAATGAGCTGAATTCTTAATGGATTGCACAACCCTCAACGCAAGGTGGGAATTCTGACTGAGTATCATGTGGGTCTTAAGATACATTTTCTAATCACTGGAATCAAATGTCTCCAGACATCTCAACGTGAGGGGAAATTATGACTTTTTAGCCCAGTCGCTTTGCAATTTGTGCTGTTTGGGGAAATAATGTAGTTTTTTAAAAATGAAAGTATATTCCCAGCAAAGTAGCTAGAATTAATATTTTCCTGGTGGAAATGCCATAATCTATGTGGCTTTTTGCTACATAGATTGTGTTAAACAGTGTGTCTCTTTTGCCCTTCTTTGCCCTTGAAGAAAGAGTGGACGTTTTTGCAAACAGACTTTAATTTTTCCCTTTCCTTCTTTGAAGAGACTCATCTTTGCTTCTGCTCCCTGGCTCCCTCTTGCCATCTTTTTCTTTCATAGATATGACGCTGGGGTCTCTCCATTTCGTCCTTGCTTTTGCTCTCTGCAATGTATCCCCCGGATCTGCTCTTTGCTTCATAGACCAGGGCCGTCCTCCTCTGCCAGCTGCGTGTCAGATTTCCCTGGTTTCCCCTTTCATTGGTGTTATGGGGGTGAAAACATTGAAGCAGGATTAGCTGCCCCTCATTTCTGTTTGGGGGAAATACCACTTCCGTGTTCAATACCCTTTTTCTCTGCAGGCCAGACTTGCAGAGAAGGAAGAGCGAGTTGGCTTAAAAATGCAACGTGAGTTCAACATTTCCCGTCTGCAGAAAAACAGTGTTAATTACTGTTAATAATGCCACCAGGTGGGGTTGGCTGAATCACCCCCGTTTGCCCAATTATTAACCAAAGCATCACTTATTTCTGCCCAGTAGGACAACAAAAGAGACGGTGGGGTTTTCACATCAAGAAAGGAGTAAGTGACACAGTTAATGGGATACAGGCTAATTGAGCTAAAATCAGAGACAGAAGAGTTCATTCCAGTTGAACCCATCGTGTGCTTTGTTTTATAATGACTATAAGTGATTAGAAGGACATCGGAAGAAAACGAAATCGTCGAAAACCATCAGGCACAGCTTGCAACCCGAATAACAAGCCCCCGTTCCGTGTTGGGCTAGCTCGGCAGAAACACGTCCGTCTCATTTCTGCGGCAGGAGCGTCCCTCAGAGTCATCGATGATGCTGACGGAGGCCGATAGGAAGTATTACCCGGGCTTTTCATCTCCGTGGACCTCTTTACGTTTCCCAGCTTATAAAACGTCCCCAGAGGATCATGTGTCCTTCTCGGCAGAATGTCGGATCTATAGAGCTTCCTAGTTGAAGAAATATGTTTAAAAAAATAGAAGAAGATTTCATTCTGGAATATTGGGCCCAGGAAAGGGTCTCAGAAGTCTCATGAGCCATCAGAAATTGTGTGCAAAATTTTGTTTTTTACAAAAATAATGCCAATTCTCCAGGCATAGGTTATTTTCCACTTAGGAATAAAGGCTGTTTACTGGTAATCTGTTATTAAAATATACTGCACAGAAACTAAATGAACATATCCTTAGGGTTTTACTAAAGATTCTGATTCATTATTTTAATTACAACTTTGGCTGAAAAATGGTAGCTGGTAAGGATCCTGATCTTCAGGCGGGTGGGCAGGCAAGCAGGTTGCTGGAATTCCCACAATTTCGGGAAGGTGGCTGTGTCACCAAGGCATCATGGGTATTGTATACAGTTGATTATAGATGCTATTGTGGATGCTATCTATTACCTTTTGGTTATAGATCACAGTTGGGCAGGGTTGGGCAGGGCTGGTTCCCCCTGAGGCCTCTCTCCTTGACGTGTAGACGCCGTCTTCTCCCCATGTCCTCACGTGGTCGTCCCTCTGTGTGTGTCTGTGTCCTCATCTCCTCTTCTCATAAGGACATCAGTTCTATTGGAGTAGAACCCACCCTAATCACCTCATTTTACCTTCATCACCTCTTTAAAGACCCATCTCCAAATACAGTCATGTTCTGAGGTCCTGGGGGTTAGGATTCCAACATATGAATTTGGGAGGACACAGTTCAGCCCATAACAAGTGAATTAATGATTTAACACGACCAGGTACAACCACACACTTGTATGTGCATCCACACCCCCTCTTTTACTGTTACTGTGCCCAGTTTTCAATTCGGGGCGTATTCTCCCTCACGTGCATTCACAGTGAACCTGAATTTATTCCGCACCTGAATTTTATAGCCTGTGTCCAAAGCATGACCGAAATCCCCATAAAATGACTCTTGACATATTAGTTTTTCCTCCTAATCTGGTATTTCTATTAGAAAAGCCATTCCATTCATCTGCCCGACTTGTTTTTCATAAGTCTGTGTTTCTGTCTTCCCATGGTTTGGTTATTCCCTGGTTGTTCATAGATTATGCAGGCACTAATAGGAAAGAAGAATATCTCAGCTTTGAGGCCGTGTTCCCGGACCTGCTGAGCCAGACGTACCTCATTACATCTTTTATTACAGTCATTCTTTTTGTTAAATCCCTACATCTCACGACTCAACGCTAATTATCAGTGAATGGTTTATGCCTTCTTCTTATCCTTGTACTTTTATTTATGGAAGTCATTTGTGAATATCTTCGCCTTTGAAAAATGTAATATTATATAACTAAAGCCCTGTTCCCTGTCTCCATCCAGCTTCTGGATCTAGTAGGAAGTGCTATTTTGAATGTTTTGTGTGTGTGTGTGTACAGACTGTGTGTGTCTGTGTATAATTACGTATGTATATATGTATGTATATACTGTGTATATATAAATAATTTTAAATATATTTATCCAACTATATATATTTTATATATATTTGTGTACATGTGAGATATAAATAGTGTGTGTATATAAAAATAATTTGAAATATATATCCAAACTATATATATATATATATTTATGTACATGTGAGATATATGTATATATACTGTGTGTATATATAATTTTAAATATATATATCCAACTATATGTATATATACATTTCATAAATATTTGTGTACATGCGAGAGAGAGATATGTATACTGGATGTATATATAAATAATTTTACGTATATATCCAAACTATATGTATATTTTATATATATTTATGTACATGTGAGATACATGTATATATAAACAATTTCAAATATATATCCAAACTATATATATACATTTTATATATATTTGTGTACATGTGATATATGTATATAGTGTGTATATATATAAACAATTTCAAATATACATCCAAACAATATATATATACATTTTATATATATATTGTGTACATGTGAGATATATATATATATATACATTGTGGGTATATATAAACAATTTTAAATATATATATCCAACTGTATATAGATATATTTTACATATATTTGTGCACACGTGAGATATATGTATATATATATATATAATCATTTGTAGGTACTCATAACAATATTTAGTTTTTGTGCTGTTTGCATCACACTGAATGAGTGTTTTGCAACTTGAATTTTTTACCCCGTAATGCGTTTGCCATCTAAACGGGTGGATGGATATTGCCACGTTCAGTTCTGCCAACCGTCATTCTTTACTAATTTCAGTTTCATGAAGGTGCACGCATTCCAGCAAGAACTTCTTCAATCAGCCTTGTGACGTTTCACTTTGAGAGATATAGACTTGTTTTTCACCCCAAATCGTGCCCCACATCAGGGTTGCCTCTCTAGCGGGATTGTGATTAATCCTTGCTTGACATTTCTATATGTTGATCCTTTTGTTTTTAACCATTTTGTGTCATATGGTTTTAAGTGCATGTTATGTACACAGAACATAGATTTAAAATATATATATAGTCAGCATCATAAAATTTAATTTGAGCAGTTTCTTTAATTATGTGGTTTAAATGAATTCCTATTTGGTATGAGACACTAAACTTGTTTGCATTTTATTGTTTTTGTATTTATTAGGATCTTTGTTTTAATTTCTTCTTTTAGTTCTATTAGACAAATCAAATTCTTGGTTCTATCTCTCTCTTTTCTGGGTTTGGAATCTCTACTTTTTATTTCTCCCCTTTAGTGTTTAGTCTTAATTTTTGATACACTACTTCAACTTTATTCCTTCCTTGGTGGGTGGGCGACTCAAGCTCTCGTCTTTCGACGAGACAGAGGGTCAGGGGGCCCGATGCCCAGGCTGCCAGCACGTTCTGAACTCACTTCAACGAAGTCGCAGAATGCTCAGAGGATGAATCTCAACTTGGGCTAACATAGAAACAAAAGTTAGAAGAGAAGAGTAAGCTAATGATCTTACTTATTCAATTGCCGTGGACATGGATTCCGTGGGTGTCTCCCACCACACCACGTCTGTCTGCGTTTTTCTCTGTAAGAGTAAGACCACAGTTCCTTATGACAACTGTGGGATTGATCTAGTGTCCTGTTGCTGTCTTTCCATCACACTCGCAGTTCAGCAACTGCTTTCCGCCCGGCACTAATCTCGAAACATCACAGTGGACACGGCAAACGAAAGTCTTGTCCTCTGAGATGACTTTAGGGCTCGTGAAGGAAGACACGCAACGAGCAGGGAAAGGAGCAACGTTGCAATTCGTCAGATGGTGCTAAGGGCTCTGGGCTGCAGGGGAAGAGCTGGGGCAGGTCCCTCTGTCAGCGCAGACGTGACAAGCACATCCCACCAAAGCTGGTTCCGTGCCCTGCAACTGGGAACGCCCAACAGAAGAACATCGTGGCTGCACCCGTCTCACCATCAGGAGCTAGAACAGCCTGAGGATCAAGCTTGAGTCCCCGTGGACCCACATCTAGCAGCATCCAGAACTTGGACGGGAGTGGAAACTGCACCACCAACCTGATGTTACCCCACAGAAAATTTATTTCTTCCTTTAAAGCTCAGGAGGAAATCATTGAGAAGATCCATCTCTCTGCTCCGGGGCAGAGGAGGGGAGATGCTCACCACATCTCTGTCATTAATAGCGAGGCCACTTTTCCAGGAGATCCGTATGCAACACTGGAAGGAGTGGCTGCAACCAGGTCGAGACAGCGCTTCGGGTGTTTCACAGCAAGGTGACCGTCCCTTCCCCAATGAGGAAGCCGGGGGAGCTCTGTGGTCACCCTCCTGCCGTGTCACCCATCAGCTCCTGCCACCCGTGGAGACAGAAGGGGCAGCCTCTTGTGTTCATTCCGTGTGGCCCCCGTGACAAATGGCCACAAATTTGGTGGCTAAAACAACAGAAACTCATTCTCTCTCATTCTGGAGACCAGAAGTCTGAGATGAAGGGGTCGCAGGGCCGCGCTCCCTCCGGAGGCTCCAGGGGAGGGTCCTTCCTGCCTCTTCCAGCTTCTGGGGGCTGCCCCAAATCTTTGGCGTTCCCTGGCTTGTAGACGCATCACTCCAATCTCTGTCTCCTCTTCTCACGGTGTTCTCCCTGTGTCTCCTGTGTCCAAATTTCCTTTGCTTGGAACACCAGTCATTGAATGAGACTCCACCCAAATCCAGCATGACCTCATGATAGCTTGATTCCATCTTTGAAGACTTTGTTTCCCAATAAGGTCATACTCCCAGTACCGGGGGTTAAGATGTAGACATATCTTTTTTGTGGGACTCAGTTTAGCCCAGAGCACTGGCATTTATCATGATTCCTCACCTCTTCTGCACCCAGCAGGGCTGTGCATACTGCCGCTGGCTAATGCAGGCAGGCTTCTGAAGGAGGATATTGGAGAACTGTGAGTCGGACAATGGGAGTGGAGAAGCTGGAATGCAAACACATCTACCCGTCGCCTCATCCCGGGGCCCAGCTCAGAAGCTGGGGAGGGCGGATGCCTTCTCTGCCCGGGGAGAGCTCATGCATTCAGTCTAGAAACATGTAGCAGGCACCCACCATGTGTCAGGCACTGTGCGTGTCCTCAGGATCCAGGAGTGAGCAGTGTCTATGCAGAGGCTGAGAAGAGAGATGACTGCAGACAGATGGACACCCTGGGGGAGGCGTGGAATGTAGGGGTGCAGCGGGTGTTGGGCATTATTTAGTGCCAAATGGACCTAGTCGTCTAGAGAGAGAAGGTGGCATAAGGATTAATGCCAAAGAGGTGTCTACTCTTCCCATCACCTTTTAATGTCTTAAGTGTGCTTCAAAACACCCAGTCCTCGGTACATCCCCCACTCCCGTGCTCCTCCTATAGCAAGAGCCAGGAGCCCCAGAGCAAACCTCCCATTTATAGATTATCAGTACCCTACATGCTCAGAGACCTCAAGGCTGGTCTTCCCAACCTTCCCCCATCACAGCCTAAAAAGCCCTCTCCCAGGGATGGATATGACCTCGTTGAGGTTGGAAGGCCAGCAGGTGGGGGAGGCCAGAGTGATAACCAGGTATTCTGACTCCTGGGATGGCAGAGACACCAGTTTCCCCGGGACACATCTGCTCCTGTCTTGTTCCCCAGCAGATGGGTCTTCTGTACCAAGGTTCTTGTCTCTCTGGCCTCGGGCAGCAGCCCTGCCCATGCTCCCTTCTGTCCATTCCTTCCTCAATGGCTCAGGGCTGCAGCCCCTGGGAAAAGGGTCAGGATGGGGTCTCCTGCTACATTTTCTCTCTAGTCAGAATCGTGTCACGTTGATTGTGGAAACAGATAGCATGGCTTACTGTTAGTCAATTTACAAAAGGCTCTGGTGAACGTGCTTGTGTTATTATAAAAATGGACCGCCTCAATTAAAAGCATGCTGCGTAAATGGCATTTTGCAGAGTTTTAATACGGAAGAGAGTGACTTGGAAAAGCATGTACTTCTACAACTGAATAGCAATGACAACAACGAAACAAATACCCTGATTAAAAAATGGGCAAAAAATCTGAGTAGACATTTCTCCAAAGAACACATGCAAATGGCCCATAGGTACATGAAAAGATGCTCAACATCACTAAACATCAGAGAACGCAGATGGAAACCGCAATGAGATGTCACCTCACACCTGTTAGGACGGCTGTTATTGAAAAAATAAAACTAAACACAAAGTCCAGGAAATGAGTGTTGGCGAAGATGTGGACAAATTGGGACCCTTGTGCACGGCTGGTGGGAATGCAAAATGGTGCAGCCACTATGGAAAACAGTATGGAGCGTCCTCAAAAAATTAAAAATAGAACTACCACATGATCCAGCAATTCCACTTCTGGGTATTTGTCCAAAAGAATTGAAAGCAGGGTCTCAAACAGATATTTGCGCTCCCGTGTTCATTGAGGCGTTATTCACAATAGCCAAAAGATGGAACAAACCCAAGTGTCCATCAACGAATGAATGAATAAACAAAACGTAGTATATACACACAATGGAATATTATTCGGTCTTAAAAAGGAAGGAAATTCTGACCCCCGCTACAATATGAGAACATTATATAAGGCTCATTGAAATAACCCAGACACAAAAGGACAAATCCTGTGCAATTCCGCTTCTAGGGGGTCCCCAGAGGAGTCAAATTCGCAGAGACAGAAAGTAGATGGTGGTACCTGGGGCTGGGGGAGGGGCATGGGGAGATGTTGTTTAATGGGGACAGAGTTTCTGTTTGAGAAGATGACAAAGTCTTGGAGATCTCATGAACAGCAATGGACATAGAGTTAACAAAAGCGTACTGCTACTTAAAAATTGACGGGGTAGATTTCATGTTATATAAAAGAGCATCTAATGAATTCCTTCCACACCTGTCATGTTATAGATGAAGAGACATAGTCTTTGAGATGGGAAGGGACTCATTATCCTTAGGTATGTGGGCATAAAATAATAGAAACCACATGGCATTGCTATCCCATTTATTTGATTTTTCAAAACTCTCTGCCTCTTGTTAGTGCTAATGATGTTGTTGATGAAATAATCATTCGAATTATCCGAAATTATTTCAAACAGGGACAAACTAGCGAAATGCAGCTCTGTTTACTTTCAACATTGGCACTGATGTATTTTCCAAACAAAATAATGGGATGTGACTAAATCTGGAATGCATCATGTCAAAGTCAATTCTGCTCAGCCACGGAAACCGGTGCCCTGGGAAGAGTTAATTAATTTGGACTCAAGACCTTCTGGTCCATATATTTTGGCCCATTCAGTTTCAATGGAAAACACTGAAGACAAGGAGAATCACCAAGTTAGAATAAATATTTGGAGATCGAGGAAGAACGTGTGGTTCCGAGGGCTGTATTTTTAACAAGTTTTTGAAAACTGGCCCATGAGGGACTCTCCAGTGACTTGCCCTTCTTATTCAGACACCTTCATTTCCTCTCTGGAGACCAGATGGCAAGTGCAGGAGATAAAAATAAACACAGCAGTTGTGCGGCATATCCACAGGAACAGCCAAGAACTGTAGAGAAATGCACACCGTGAGCAACGGCTCATCTGGGTTGGTGTTTCCATCGCAGGAGGCAGCCTCATCGTAAGAGGAAGCTGTGGCTTCAGAAGCCAGAGGGCATACACATTTCAAACCTAAGTAACCATCTTCAGACAGCCTTGCTATCCTATTCTTAGCTCCACATTGGATCAATGACTAAGAGATGTGTAGCGTTGTCTGCCTAAATCCCATAATTCCTCCAGGAGCATTTCATTTTATTTAATAAAATGTATGTGTGTGTGTGTGTGTGTGTATAATATACATATATACACACAACGTTTTCTTTATCCATTTATCCATCAACATACTTAGGTTGTTTCCATACCTATACAGCTATATTGAATAATCCTGCAGTGAACATGAGAGTGCAGATATCTCTTCAAAGTACTGATTTCATTTCCTTTGGATCTATATCCACAAGAGGTTTTGCTGGATCATATGGTAGTTGTATTTAAATTTTTAAGTTCTATTTTTAATTTTAAACCAGGGATCAATGACCCCTTCAGCCCTGAGTAACATCTACAAGACTCGAGGAGACATATCCCTGCACAAACTCAAAACCGATTACTAATTATGAGACATTTGCCTCTAGAGTCTGTCTACACGTAGTTCCAACACTCTCTTCCCCATCGTCCCCCTGCATGTGGACAGAGAAATGGCCTCATCCTCTCCCCTCATAGTAGTTGCCAAAGAAAGAGCAACCACTGTAGAGTTGAATCCAACTCCACGTCTTGCTAAATAGGTGATCAGGAGCTGATCAGTTCATCCATCGCGCTGGGGTAGGGTCTACTTTTGAGAGATTATCGTGAGGAAGGAAGGCGAGGCATTTAAGTGTCTGGTGTTATACAGGGCACTTTAGTAGGTGGCAGCCATTGCTGATGTTCAGAATCACCCACTTTGATGTCCACCTACGGGGATCTCCAAATCCCCCTTTCCCAGCCCCTCGCGGGGGTCCAGAAGCCAGGCAACTCATAAATCTAAGACTTAGTGGTTGGCAGTGGATACACGTTTAGCCATTCCCAGGTGGTACTACAACTCGTGGTCTTACGGTTTAACCCATGAGTAGTGGAAGAACAGATAGGAGATATGTGGGTCAATGGCCTTTGTGTGTTGCCCATGCCATAGGGAGTGCTCCAACAAAGAGCTCCTATGTCATAATGGCTCATACCCAGTGGAAAGTCATTTCTTGCTCACATAATAGCAGTGAGCTGGCGAACAGGTCAGCAGGAGGATGCTGTTCCACACGGTCATCCGGGGATCCAGGCTGATGTGTAATTTCAAGATTTCCCTGGAGATTTGCTCTATTCTGGCCAGCCCAAATGGGAAAAGGGCATAGAGGAGCACGTGTGGACACTTCCAAGGTCTAGAAGTAGCGTTCATCACTTCCCCTTATGTTTCAGAGGCTAGAACTCAGTCAAGCCTTCCTGCAGGTGAGGGAGGGAAGAAGGGAGAACAGATTTGGATGAACAGTGAGCTACTGGTCGGTGCTGCTGCTCTGTTTCAGAGATGCCCAGCATAGACTGCTGCTGGGAAGGGCAGAGAGAAGTGTACGCAGCCGAGCCCTTGAGTCCATGGGAGACACTGGTTGTCTACGCAGCTGCAGTCAAATCTCAGCGACATCAGCTCTGGGCATTGAGTGAGAGAAGAAGCAATAGATTCAGGTGACAGTCAGGAAATTAAATCAGCCACATTCTCCCTGGGCAAGGACAGAGCATTCCTTAGTTGCAGCAGAAATCTGTCCTACTGCCCAATGGATTTGGCCAAAACCTGACAGTCTGTGACACTAGATGAATGTTGTGTTCTATCATGTATGTTCTCCTGCAGAATCAATGACAAGGTGGGGGGTCTCCTCCTTGGAGAAAGTGGGACCAGCTGAGGATGGGATGGATTAGAATAAATGAACTGCTTATGGTGGCAATACAAGATACCAGAAACCAGGAACTATGGGGTATATGAGATGTTTAGTGTGTGTTCATATATTTATTCATTTCTCAGGGACTATTCTGCATTTGGGACACTAGTGATGTTATTTGCATTGAGGGAAAGTGTTCATGTGTATATGTGCATTTGTGTGTTAAGAGAGGAAATTTAAATTTATGCAATAGTTGATTCTACTAAGATTTTAAAGGTCATTTGTTTAGTTTAGGAAAGTAAAGTGTGTTGCATCTTAATTGGCCTTCTGTCATGTTTGCTGTGTTAACATTTAAGTCACATTTTGGTCAGCAGTAATTAAGTGGCTTCTAAATTAAATTGGTGTTTACTCTTCTTTTAAAACTATTTCTAAAGTAATAATATGTGGTTGGAGCAAAAAAATAATAAATCAGATAGAGCCCAATAATATGAAATTTAAAACTTCATCCCAAAACACATCTCTGACCCCACAATCTCACCCCTGAAAGATAAGATGTGTTCACAGATTTTGGTATGTCTTTGCAGAAATTGTCCATGTTGTATGCGTTTCATATTTAATGCACTGTTTTTATGTTTGAAAACATTGGTCCAACGTTTTGGATCGATTTCAGGTTTTTCCAGCACAAGTGATGTGGATGTGGATGGTGGTGCCTCCTGGAGCTGGTGGGCAAGCGTGTTTCTGGGGTGCAGAGCTGGAGGTCCACTTGTTTGTTTACAGAATGCATGAACATTAGTTTTGCACATTTATTCTCAGGTTCTTGTCTAAGTTTAAACTCCTGCCAGAAGCACACGGAACTTGCATTTCTCCACATTCCAACCAACAGATGGTGTAATGACTTAACTTTTGCTAATCTTATATTGTACCAGTGTTATTGTTAATTGGTATAATATTAGCTCATGTTACATCACACCAATAGGGGACAGGATGGGCATTTCATTTCAGCTTCAATTTGAATTTCTCTGAGGCTTAGTATCTCTTCAAATGTGCATGAGTTCTTTTGTTCGCTGTTGCAAATTGCGTTTGCGGTACCCACGGCGCCAAGCAATGCTCTCCCAAAGAGCAAATAAAATTGCCCATTTCCCCACGTCTTCACACACACAGTGCACCGCCAAACTGTTAGAGCTTAGGCAATCTGACAAGTGAAACATAGTATTTTGTTGTTTTCATCAATGTTTCTTCAATGATGAATGAGATTGAGCATCTTGGCCATTATTTGTAAGACTGGAATATTTTGAGGCAGCATCTTTGCAAAAAAAAAAAAAAATGTTAATGCTTCACCTTACTAGGTACCCTACTATGAACAACAGATACTTGGTAATATCTATGGCATGGTATCCTCTTTCCTTGAATTCTTCCTGCCTTCTCTCCCCCTCCTCCCCCCCCTCCTTTCCCTCCTTCCCTCCTCCCTTCCCTCCTTCCTTCCTTCCTTCTTTCCTTCTTCCTTCCTTTCTTCCTTCTTTCCTTCCTTCCAGAAAATGAATGTTATTTTGCCTCACCATGTTCAAATATAGCCAAAGATCCACATCAAGAAAACAGTATTGAAGTAATGCAAACAATTAAAATAAATTTAGTGAACAATACTGTATTATGTACTTGAAAGTTGTTGCTAAGAAAGTAGATCTTAAATGTTCTCACCACAAAAAGAAATGGTAAATATGGGAGGTGATGGAGGTGTTAACTCAAATACTGCAATAACCATTTCATAATATATATGTGTATCAAGTCATAACGTGTAATGTGACATACATACGTCACATACATGTGATATAGAGATAATTGATATATAACATTATATGTCGTAACATAGGATTGTCATTATGATTGGCATATAACATGACATTATAATTAACATGTAACATGTAATTGTCCTTATAATTAATGCATAACATGACCTATAATATATGTGTTATAACATATGTTACATGCCATGATATATAATTGACATGCATGGCATTTAACATAGAATATGTTCACATAATATGTCACAACATATGATTGACATATAACATCATGCAAGTACATAAACTGACCCAATGTTGTATGTCACTTATATCTCAATAAAGCTGGAAAAAATAAAATTTTGATATTTAAAACAAACAAAAGACGCATGGAAATGTCAATGGCGAGAAGCACTAGTTAAGGCAGAAGCAAGGCTGATCTCATCTTCCCAGGAAACATCGTAGCCCCTCGTGTGTCAGAAAACTCCAGGCGATGTTACCCCTTCAAATAAACCAAGCCCCAGAGCTCTGCTCTTGGACCGCCACAGCCCGAGGCGAGCGTCTGGGCTGTGGATTGTGTGAGAAAATATCCTGGAGAAAAGCCATCATCTGGGTTTTATTTCCCCCGACAAGTCATTTATTTTTAGTGGAGTGGCTTTCTGTCTGAATCCTCGTTTTAGAAGAGAAAGTGTGTTTTAACGTCTTTGATGCTGTGGTAACAGCTCTAGCTCTAGGTTTTCTTAAGAAAACCAGCCGTCTGTGAAAGCCTTGTTAAATTCTTTGATGTGCTTACTGGGGGGAGGAGGGGAAATCATGACAATTTATAGAAAACTTTGGTGGGAAATTAATTAATCATGACATTGATTATGTCAATAGAGATGGGTCTAGGTCCCGTCTCTGTTCTTTATTGGCCGTGTGCGGTCGGCAGAATAACAGTCCCCAAAGATGTCCACGTCCTAATTCCTAATCCCTGGAATGTGTGGGTATGTTACTTTACATCGCAAAAGGGAATTAAGTTTGCAAGGGAATTAAGGTTGGTAATGAGCTGACTTTAAGATGGAGATGATCCTGGATTATCCAAGTGGCCTCAATGTAATAAAACAGATCCTTATAAGTGGACGACGGAGGCTGAAGGAGGGTCAGTAGGATGTGATATGAGAAGACTGGACCGGCCATAGCTGGCCGGAACATGGAGGAAGGGACCACGAGCCAAGGGACGTGGGTGGTCTCTAGAAGCTGGAAAAGGCAGGGAACATATTCTCACCTGGAGTATCCAGAAGGAACCAGCCCTGCCCACACCTTGGTCTTAGCCCCGGGAGATTTCTGACCCCCAGAACCATCTCCCCCCAGAACCGTGAGATAATAAATGTGCATTGTTTAAGCACTAAGAGTGTGTGAATTCGTTACAGCAGCCGCTGGAAATGAACACACCATATAAACGGCTCATTAAATCTTAACTCAGCTCTGTCCTGCTGCTCCGAAATACCCCAGGGTGCCCATATATGCAGAGTAAGACCATTTGTTAAGAGGCAAATAGTACTTTCAGCAATAATGACCCGAGAGAGGAGAGCCTAGGAGGAATTTCCGACACACACGTAAATGTTCTTCTCAAAGGATTTGATCAGCGAAAATCATTCAGAGCTATCTGCCGAACACAATCAATCACAAGCAGGTTGCCCCATTAATACATCCCCGAAAGTGATATGGAAGATCTAGCAATTGCCAGCAAATATCTACTCAGCAAATACCTTGACTTTCTCTCCTTTTATTAGCCTTCTTCATCTCTCTTTTTTTTTCTTTTTAAATTGAATAAATTTAAAAAGAATAAAATTCTTTTTAAATTTTTCTTCCTTTTTAAATTGAGGTTGAAGAAATAATGCCAACTTCCAGTTTTACTGGGGCAAAGGAATGCCTAGGATGTGAGTTCAAAACTATTGAAAATATTTTTTATTGTAGTAAAATATGCAAAATATAAAAATTACCATTTCATCCATTTTTAAGTGTTTAGAGGCACTAAGTATATTCACGTTGTTGTGCAACCATCCCCATCGTCCGTCTCCATAACTCTTTCCATTCTGTCAAACTGAAACTCTGTCGCCATTAAAAGCTAACTCCCCATCCCCCTCCCCCAGCCCCTGGTACCCACCATTCTACTCTCTGACTCTACGGATTTGTCTATTCTGGACATTTTACGTCAATGGAGTTATACAATATGTGTCCTTTTGTGTCTGGCTTCTTTCACTCAACATAATGTCCTCAAGGTTCATCCATGTTGTAGCATGTGTCAGAATGTCCTTCCTTTTTAAGGCTGAATAATATTCCACTGTACGGATGGACCACATTCTGTTTGGCCATTCATCCATTGATGGACAAGTGGGTTGCTTCCACCTTATGGTTACTGTGAATAATACTGCTGTGAACATGGGAGTGCAAATATCTCTTCGAGACCCTGTTTTAAATTCTTTTGGGTACATACCCAGATGTGGAATTGCTGGGTCATATGGTAAGTCTACGTTTAATTTTGTGAGGAACCACCATACTTCTTCCACAGCATCTGCACCATTTTACATTCCCACCAGCAATGCACAAGGTTCCAATTTCTCCACATCTTCCTCGACACTTGTTTTTTTCTGTTTTTTGTTTTTGCTTTATAGCCATCCTAGTGGGTGTGAAGTGGTTTCTCACTGTGGCTTTGATTTGCATTTCTCTAATGGTTACTGACGTTGAGCATCTACTCATCTTACTAGCCATTTGCACATCTTCTTTGGACAAACGTCTATTCATGTCCTTTGCCCATTTTTTAAATTAGGTTGTTTGCTTTTTGTTGTTGTTGTTGTGAGGAAACATTGTTGTAGCAGCTGGGAAAGAAATGAGAATGTGTGACGTTCCTGGCAGCCTCCCAAATACTGCAGGAGACTCAACCACATTAGGAAGCTCCTTGCTTTCCAGCTCTGCCTGCAGGGGGCGTCCTTGTCTTGGGAACCATCACTTCCATCCATCTGCTTCAGGGACTGGGCTGGGGAAGTCTGGGAGCATCTTCTACCCACACTGGCTTCCTGAGGAAGTGGCAAAAGTTAAGAAGAAAAGGTCTGTTTTCTGCCAGCACGGTGAAAATACAAATATCTCTAAACTTGTCAACTGAAAATCTAGACCTCCAAGACAGGAGCCCTGAGTGTCTGGTGCCCAGGCTATTACGACTAGTTGAATTGTGTAGACTGGGGCTGGGGTCTGCCACACAGAGGATGGGATGGGCAAAGTCTGTTTCTACAATGTTGGAACCAGGCATCTTGGCACAGAGAGACCGGCCCTCCTGGACACTCACCTTGTGTCTCAGAGTTTGCTCTCTCAAACTGGAGACCCGTTGGCTAAATAGAAACACCTTCAATTAGATTTCCACTGTGGCTGCTTTTCCTCTGTGCAAACGTCTCAAAAGATATTTGCGAGCCTTCGAAAGCCAGATTTTCAGTGTGGTCCAAATCAACTTATCAGGATGGCGGTCCTGACCATCGTCACTGCAATGAACAAATTAACGTGCATTGACGGGTCCTTCTGCAGCACTGCGTGAGTGAGCATTTGCAGTAAGGAACAGAAATTCAAGTGAACGGCTACAGCAAGATGAGCGAGCGTGACAATTGAGTGCAGAGGAAGCGTGGAGAGTCTGGCTAAAGCAATTGGAGCTGTCAAAGATATTCCACGGTGGATGCAGCATTCAATTTCAGAGGGATAAACAAATTGCAGGAAGGCTGGTAAACGCAGTTCTGGCTGACCAGGTGCACGTTGGCATGGTTGGGTTTTGAAGTGATAAACAGACAAACAGATTTGAAAATGAGGAAGACTGACTATCACAGCCCAACTTGACGGGAGCCTTGAATTTCCATTGAGGTTCTTGGAGATGTAATTCCATGAGGCATGCAATGGAAATTTTGGCCCAATCTGCCTGAGGTTGACTGAGTTTAGAATGTTGATCAGCCAAGAACCTACCATCCATCTTTTAACTGCACGTAGATGTGGCGTTCTCTACGAGTAGTGAATACCTCTAAAGGAGACCCACTCATCATGGGGTCCCTTGAAACTATGAACGATGCATGCAATGGAAATTCATGCCAGGTTCTTCTGCCTGGAATAGTGCATTTCTAAAAACACGATCTGCCTTATATCTGAGCCTTTGGATAAAGGCTCACCACGTTTTGTTCCAATTCGGAATTCTCATATTGATGTTCCGTGTATGTGCAGCCATTTTTTTTTCTGGGTCGTCGCTTTCTCTGTTTACCTTTCTTATTGAATCCGTTGCTTGTGTCAACGCGCCTGGGAGACCACACATGAGAGCAAGCTTTGAAATCTTAGATAACCGGGCAACATTCTTCATCAAACAGAAGTAGAGAGCAGACGAGGCATGCCAAATTCCCCAGGAATGAAGGGATGTTTTCGTTGTCGGTGGGAACGTGTGAGCATGTCGTGAACAACGACAGAAGGTGGAATATACACTCCTGTGCTTATGAGACACTGGCTCAACCCCAGGACAGAAGAGCCTGGCAGGGTGTGGACAATGACCCCTTTATCTGTGATAGCCTGAGAGCTGACAACCTCATTGAGAGCCCGTCTTAACTGCAGGGACGTTTCATTCACAACCTCTTCCAAAATCTGGTTTCCACCTGGGCTGACACCTGAGAGAGTGTACACCCTTAAGTGTTGTGAATTTTTGCCTCCTTGCCCCATAGAGAAGAACCCATCTTGCAACTATGCAATGTTCCCTGGACCCAAGAAGGCTAAGGTCAACGTTGATGATGGGTGGAAGCCAGAAGCCGGGTGCTCTGATGGGGAGTTCAGTGGCTCGATCCCTCACTCATTCCATGGGGTTGTTCTCTAGATGGTGTTCGATGGTGTATAAGAAATGGTGGGTGTTGTGTCATCTAAAGCATGGAGCAATGGTGACATGTTCGTTTTCCTGGTTGCTAAACCAACAGGAGATTATGCACAGTGACACCTGGGACATCCTGTTCACATCATCCTATTGACGAGAGCCAGCTGAACACCTGAGTGGCAGGTAACAGAGATCAGAGCCCGGCGCCCCATGGTGGGAAACCCCAGAAAGGCTAAGAGAAATGCCTGCATCTCCATAGGTCACCCAGTTTCATAAGCAAATAAAAAATACATGTTTTTGTAGCTCAGAGATGCTGGCTGGGGATGATGCTGTTACAGTTCGAGGAGCTCATTTGAAAATTCTCGAGAAACTCTTCTGAGCGTGGATGGAGATGGACACTGATAACGGTGCTTGTCTTCTGATTAATGGACAATGAACTCTGGCCTGACTATTTTTCCAAAGAACCAATTCCTCTCCCTTCCTCTCGATTCTCTGCACGACTTCCTTTGTCCTCTCCATGCAGAGAAAAGAGAATCCGCGGATGAGGTGGAAATGTCATACACTTGGGAAAGAGGTCCTAACATGCTATTCTTTGCTTTTTTTTCCATTAGAAAAGGACTGTTCTTACGCTTCCCGGCTTCTGGCTGTGCTGGTTTTCAAGGGTCCTGAGAGCAACAGCTTTTAAGGGACCCCTAAGTGATGCTAAGGTTATTCAATCCCATTTTTCAGCTCGCTTCTCTCTCTGCTTGAAGCTGCAGTTGCCTGCAAAGCAATCTCGCTGAACATGAATAGCCCGATTCCCAGGGCATCTGGCGATGTCAGACAGGCTGCCAGGATAGGTCATGGCCGCAAGGAAATGTTAATTAAAATTCAGCTTTGCATCTCTGTATCTCTCGTTGCCTCCCGTCGCCCCCACATGTACTTTTAATATGGCATGGTTTTATTGTCCCATCCTTGGGATCCATTGAACAGCATATTTTAATCAAGGGCAATGCTGTGTCTCCACTGGTTGCTAAGAGCGGTGATAGAATGTTCCAGAGCCGTGGAAAGAGGATGGGCTCTGGCACCTGACAGAGTTGAATCCCAATGCTGGCTTTGCTGGTCACTAGCTGGACCGTCTTCTTGGAGACACGCAACAGCCCAATCCTCCGTTTTCTCACCTGTAGAATGGAGCTAAGGGTCATTTGCTTTAGACCTGCGATGAGGATTAGAAGGGATGGGTGCATCAGAGAAGAACTATCGTAGCCACAGATAAATGGTCCCTATTACGTCGGAGCACGATGATCTCAAGGGGAATCAAAATTCATCTTTCACCAAACTCATCCTTATCATGAACCATTAAAGGGGCTTCTTGACCCCTCTGTCCTTCAAGTTCCCTCGAAAATTCAGTTCTGGGTTTTGTTGGAAAAGTGGGGCTGTGAGCACCTTGGGTGGTTTCCGAAGTCTGCCGTCACGACAGCTGATCGCTAATGCTTGCAGCATCGAAGATAATTCCCTGCAATCTGCAGCCTCGTGACAACAAAGACCAGCACCTTCACAGCTTCCAGAACTTAGAACAAGCTATTGGAATTGCAAAGCAGTTGGACACGGAATTTTTTTAAAAATCAGCATTCACGCATTGTATGTAAACAACAATTCGAATGATCTCTTTTGATTGGTGTACATCAAGAAGTGGGGAAGACAGTGAGCCTTGCCCTTTGGTATGACTTTTTTGCAGAAAAATGGGTGGGGGAAAAATAATCAAAGCCATTTCTGTAGGCTTCGATTTTAACGTTTGTATTTTGTAACAGCACCAACGTGCCGAAAATTTGCTGATTCAACATTCATCCTCCGCCATCATTGTCCTTCTCCTGTCATCTCTGAGCAGAGGAGCATGCTGGAGGGAAGGCACTATGGGGTTGGGCACCAGGCAACTTCAGTTGGAATTCTCCCGGAGTCTCTTGTTAATTTGGGCAAGTTCTTTAAATTCTCTGAGCCTCAATGACTTCCCTTGTTTCATAATGATAATATAAAAAAAATAAGAATGACAGTTATATGATTATGATGACAACTATACATATACAATGGTAACTACATGCACATGTACGTTGTGTGTGTGTGTGTAGTTTTAAATGCTCCACGTGTCACGACATAAACCCATCCAGATGCCTCTGCCCCCTCCCTTGCTTCGGTTTCCCTCCAATTTGGATCCTAGGGGAAATCTCTGACTTGTGATTTCTCTCTCGTCACTACGTTGGCTGCTGGTGCTGTTCCCAGACTCGGGAACGGGCTTCTTCATCAGAGAACAAGCAGGAGACAGAACTGGATAGACACGTGACCCCAGAAAGGATGCTGTTACAGGTTGTATATGCAGCAATTGTTGTTCTGGACAGCTCCATAAGTGTGGATTTCGGTCACCACAGATGAGTTAAATGACACCAGTGTCCCCAATATCTTGGTTTAGATTTCAGTGAGCACGTTATATTACTGGGAGTAATTGCAAGAAGCACATAAGGCTATTTCAACGTAAAGGTGGACCTTTTTCCATCCACAGTAATGGTGGTCCATTGGCTTTTTCAGCAAGCTGGCTGCTGTCCCTCCAAAGCCCTTGTCCTCTCCGCTGTCAACCTCTCATTCTCTGTCATCTCCCCTCAGAACCACCATGACAGAACAGGGTTCCCACATTGTCACCTTGTTCATGCCTTCTCCACAGAGCAGCCTGTATGTGCCTTCCCATTTATATCTGCCTTTTCTCCACCCAGCTGTACAAGTTGACTGGCTCACAGTGCTCAGATATGCGGTTAAACATTAGTCTAGATGTTTCTAGTGTTGATGGATGCAATTAACATTTACATTGGTGGATTTTGAGTAAAGCAGATTATCCTCCATAAAGGGTGGGCCTCGTCCAATCAGTTGAAGGCCTGACTAGAACAAAGGACCAACCTCCCCCAAATAAGAGGGAACTCTGCAGAAGATAGCCTTTGGATTTGAGCTGCTGCATCATCTCTTTCCTGGGTCTCCAGCCTGCCAGTCCACAACTGCAATTCCTTAAATATATACACATCCTCTTGGTTCTGCTTCTCCGGAGAATCCTGACTAATACAATAATTTAGGCATAGATATTAAAACAATTTATCTCACACAAACCAATTTCCCTGTCATTCTGAGTCTTTCCTTTAGTTATTACTGATGTTCAAATGTATTTGTAATCATGCTCTATTTTTTAATTTAATATTTATTCACGAAATTTTTACATATAACTTACCCCATTCATTTTGATGGCAGCATAGTATTCTCTCTAATGAGAATGAGCACTTTATCAAACCTTCTGTGTTGGATATTTTATGCTCCTCCTCATCCCTAATTTTTTGCTCTTATAAAATGGAGCTGAGGTAGCCATCTCTGTGTTTTCTTCCTTCCCACATTTGTATGATTAAAATAAACTGTGATTAACAGAACCTGTGGATCACACTGTATGGACATTTTGCATTTTCTTGATACCCAACTGCTTTGTCTCTCTTCTTCTGCCCCTAAGAAACAGGCTGAGGCAGTTGCTGGGTTAAATTAGAGGACCGCAGTTAAATTTGAATTTTACATATGCAACAGTGTTTTTAGTGTAAGTCTATACCAAAGAGTGCACAGTAAACACTAAATGGTATTTTCGTATAAGCATGTCTCATGCAATATTGGAGGCAAATAGTTTATTTAGTAAAAGTGTGTCCCGTGCTATAATTGGGACATACTTCTACTACAAAAAATTTTATTGTTTGTGTGAAATTTGAATTTAAGTAGGGGTCCAGTGTGTTTATTTGCTAAAGCTAGCAACTGTATTTGAAACATTTCTCTAAGAGCTGGAGCCATCTCTAAAGGTGATCGATCGATTGAGGAATCCACTGGACCAATGAGGCTGAAAAGGGAAAGAGAAGGGAAGGATCAGACCTCAGGGAGCATCTCCCTTGGGGCGGGGGAGGAAGAAGACCCTGAGATGGGGGAAAAGAAGGAGCAGCTAATTTTTAAAAAGTGACTCTTTTTTCATAGGAGAGTCAAGGAGTTATGGAGCTCTAGGAGCCGACGCATGGCAGGGATGGGGTTCTGGAGTAATGGGGAGGACGCAGATCGCGGGGAGCAGGAGGTGATTAGCATCGCTTTTTTGCCGAGAGCCTGACGACACAGGGACGGGGCGAGGAGGGCAGCCTGAGGGCACACGGAGCTGAAGGCGCATTCTCTGTACTCATTTGATTTCAGAGAGGACTGAGAAGGGCCAATTGTGTCGTCCACAGCCGATATGGAAATGGTAACAATGGGGCTCCAAAATGCTCACTTCCCCCACTCACTCAGTTCTGAAGACGTATTTTAAGAAACGGATCCATATTTTGCCCAAAGAGGTATGAATCAGTGTGTTCATCCCAGACTTAATTATACTTTTGTAAAAAATGGAAACAAGCTAGATATCCAACAAGACACCAATTAAATGTTATACATAATTTATGGTATATTATTCATATATAATGTATAATATATAATATAAATGTTATGTACTAATTTATATAATACATTTAATATATATAATATCTAGTATGTAATTAATATATAATTTTTAACAATATATCATACGTAATTTGTAATACATAAGATTGTATAATCTACATTGTATATTTCATGTACACATTACATTATATTTTACATTATATGATAATTATATCCAATATAATATATACATTATATGTTATATACAATGTGTAATTATACATAGTATACATTATACATATATATTAATTTTTATAATATAAATGTATAAATTGTATACACAATATACAATATATAACATATTATTACAAATTATGTTACATATTATATAGTGTTAATTTTATGTTATATGTCATGCTATATGCTATATGCTATATATTGCATATTGTAGATCATATATTGTGTATTATACTTTTATGTATCATTATTTTATTATTATTATTATTATGCATTATATATATTAATTACTGTATTATATATAATATATACTATGGGATAGTGCAGACACGAAGTATTACTTTCTTAAAGACTGCTTTCTTTAAGATTACAGACTACTTTCTTAAACATTGCTTTCTTTGAGATTACAGACTAAGTGTTACTTTCTTTAAGCCTGCTCACTCATGAACACTGCGTTGAGGAGCATCCTGGTTTGCTGACCCTCGGCTGGATGGTGTCCTATTATGGTGAATACAACCGATAACATCTCTGCTCAACAGAGCTCACATTTGGGGGGGGCACAAAAAATAAGACAAAGTCACAACATAATTTCAAATAATAATCTACTAAGAAGTATACAATAAAAATATGAGAAAATGCTCCCATTAAAAAGTAAGGGAAAAATCCAGATGCAATGATGCACACGTGGATACAACTCTTGCTGGAAGGATGAACACTGAAAGTCAGAGAACCATTTGTCTCTGGTAGTGAGATTGGAAGTGACTCTTAATTTTTATCTTTTATGTGTTATTCCAAATTCCCTCTCTTCATAAAATCCCCTCATGATAAAAAAAAAAATTAAAATGCACTAGTAGGATCACACGAAAAAGAAACCGGAGTTGCTCAATTCAACAACCAGTTCATCAACTTCACCGTCATTTCCATCCCTGCTGCTTCTATCAGCACTGCCAACTCTATTGTCTATCTATCTAGCTATATCTATCTATCTATCTATCTATCTATCTATCTATCTATCTATCTCTATCTATCTATCTATCTGCCTATCTATCTATCTTATCTAGCTAGCTAGCTAGCTATCCACCCATCTAATGTATCATCTATCTATCCCTCCATCCAACCATTCATCTATCTATCTATCTATCTATCTATCTATCTATCTATCTATCTATCGTCTATCTATCTATCTATCTATCTATCTATCTATCTATCTATCTATCATCTATCTATCTATCTATTTTGCAGGATTAAAGTTAATGCTTCTCTAAGCCCTCCATTGATTACCCTCTGTGGTCACCCGGGTGTTTACAGAAGGGATTCCCATCCTCTGTCTAGAGCCAGCACCTAGATCTCAGCCCTCCTTCCTTCCTCATCACACTGTTGGATTAGCTGAGATTCCTAGCCTGCATCCCTTACCAGGAGAAAGGGTTGTACAAAAGAGGAGACAATTACCTGCACCAAACTCTCTAAAATTCTGGATTTCCAAGTAAAGGCTTGCAATCCGGATAAGAATGCTGTGAGCTATCCATGGCTCCCCACGTGCTGAAATATTACTCTGTGGCCCCAGTCAGGGAATGAGCAGATTGCTAAGGAGACCCTATATCGTATGGGAACAGCAACGCAGGACCTTCCAGTTTCATTCTGGGTCCAGAAACATTCCTGACAAGCTTGTCCATCACTCAACCTTGGAGCATTTGGGCTCCATTAATTCCAGATCTCTTTGCTCCAAAATTCGGAATCTGATCAGAAATCCACCATACCTTAGTTTACTGGACCAACAGAGCCATAATGAGTATGCTCATTCACCCCCACCCAGGGTCCATTTTTAGATTGTCCCCACCCTGGAATCTGGATGAGTATTATTACAGTGTGGGTTTTCCAAGTTAAGACTATAAGTAGCATCTTGTGAAATCCACTCAGAGTAACGTGCTCACAGTAAGAGTTACTGTAGGTCTAAAGAGCTGGTTCCTCCCGTGGCCTGTATTTATGTCAGGATAATTACGTGGTGGTCCCAGATGTTGCTAGGGAGAGGCGACCACGTCCACCGAGCCATGACACATGATCCGGGTGGTTGCTTTTCTTCTTGCTACAGCTGCACATTCCCACTGAGTCACCAGGATCCTGGACATCTCGTGAGAAGGTCTCCGACGCCGGCAGAAAGCAACGCTTGAGACAACATGGTTTAATCCTTGACTAATTAAAGGCTGTCAGCATTGCCCTGAGGTCTCCATGTGGTATCACTTACTGCGTGCAAGTCCCGTGATTCCTTCGAGAAGATATTAAAGAATCAACCTCAGACAGTGTCATTGCTGGGGTTTTTTCCCCCAGAATGTTTGAGACTATGATGTATAGCATTTGAATATAAAAATGACAGCTGACTTTGGGAAGACACTAATCATTTAATTATTTTGCAGTATTCACTCGTGTGGCCCTGATTAGCAAGGGACCGGGCTGGGGTGAGTGAGCTTTTAAATTAAGCTTGTTTTTCAATTATTATTGGAAGACAAATGGTTTCTTCTAAATGGGTAATTGCTTTAATATATTTTTTAGAGATTGCCTGCTAGAAATCCCTTGCTGTTTCTCTCAAATGATCCCCGTCTTCCTTGACTGATTCGAGTCCCCCTGGGAAGCTGTCTGCTCTTCTCCCAGGCACTTGGGATATAGGAACCGTCAGCACCTTGCTGTTTTAGCGACAATGACTAAAACGTGGATTAACATTTCCAGCCCTCGATGGTCTCATGGGTCCTATCTCCATCATTTACCACTTTCCATGCAATCTCCCAAACCTGGGTGCATGCCCACAACCCTACACAGTCACACACATAGAGAGATACACAGATGCACACACAGAGACATAGACAGACACACAGACATGGCACAGAGACACACACATACAGACACACATTCACAGACACAGACACACACACAGACATATAGACACAGACATAGAGACACACACATAAACACACACATTCACAGACACACAGACATATAGACACACACAGACATATGCAAACACACACACACACACAGTGCCTAAGTTCTGTACAACCCAGAAATCACCTCCTTGTCTTCTGTTTAACCAATGTCAAGAACTAAACACGGTTTCTGCGTGTTCTCTCACTTTTTACAAGAAAAGACCATTGGCAGTTAACAACACATGTCCAGATACGTGTTTTACATGATTCTCATCACTTTGGATATATATTATATATATACTTGATTACATATTATATATATACTTGGAAATATATTATATATATATTTGGGCATATATATATCATAATATTATATATATATATATGATGACTGTTATAACTCACTGTATTAGTTGCTCAGGCTGCTTTAACGAAGGGCTACAGGGTGGCTTAAACAACAGACATATATTTTCCTACAATCCTGGAGGCTGGAATCCGAGATCCAGGTGTGGGCAGGGCTGGTTCCTCCTGAGGCCTCTCTCCTTGGCGTGTAGACGCCGTCTTCTCCCCCTGTCCTCACGTGGTTGTCCCTCTGTGCGTGTCTGTGTCCTCATCTCCTCTTCTCATAAGGACACCAGTCCTATTGGATCAGGACCTACCCTCATGACCTCATTTTACCTTCATCGCCTCTTTAAAGACCCATCTCGAAATACAGTCACATTCTGAGGTCCTGGGAGTTAGGGCTTCAACATATGAATTTTAGGGGACATAATTCAGCCCATAACTCTCACGTCTTCCAGACGAAGCACAAGCTTGCTAGGAGACGAATGGCTTCCACAAGGGCACACAATGGCAGGGGGCATGTGCTCGGATGCTCAGCTGACCATCTCCAAGGTCACTGTCTTTCTCTTGGGCTGGAAAGACTCCTGGTTGAGTTGTCTTTTCCGTGACCACAGAGATTTGAAAGCTGGATGCGCAAATTGCATTCACACTGTAGAAACTCCACAAGGATACGGATGTGGAATTGGAATGCAAAAGCATTCCCTGGACTCATCATTAATTCAGTCCCGGCTCTCTTAAAATTCGCACAGTGGACTCGGCCATGCATCCACTTATCTGTTCAGTAATTATTGATCGAGTGCCTGCCGGGGGTAGATGGAGGAGATCCAGAGGTGATAAAAGAGGCAGTTGGGAAGCCTACCCTCAGGATGAAGGGGATGGATGCCGCCATCTGAGTCTGCATCTACTGAGATGAAGTAAACCACATGCTCTATGCAAGGACATACATCATTTAGACTTAAATATCAGCTTCAGAGGATAAAGGGACTACAGCTCCATCCAAACTAGATGATAATTGCTAAATAGGCTACTTATGATGTCCCTGGATGCCCGGCCATAATGCATCTGAATCCGTGCTTCATGTTCTGAATGCCTGGATCTGAGCAGTGCTGTGCTGTTGGCAACGAGACGTGAAGAGTGGACAGATATGGATTCTCATGTGACCTCTGACACGTCACCCTTCTCCAACAGGTCCTCACAGGGCACGTGATGGAGCCAGGTGGGAGCAGGAGGTAGAGATATAGAGGTGAGCAAAATCGACTCAAGTCCTGCCTTCACAGAGTTTACAGTCTCCCGGGGAAATGCACGTTGAACAGGCATGCAAGTCAGGACATTAAAATATAGATCATTCTCTCTACTCTGTCTACTTCTTCTAATCTGTCTTATTCATCAAGTCTTCATAGATAGTCATTTCCATCAGCGTGTCGGCTGCTCGCCTCCCCCCACACTCTTGGATTCTGTATGAGTTTCCTGAGGCTGCTCGAACAAAATACCACAAGCTTACTGGATTAAAACAACATGGATTTACTGTCTCATAGTTCTAAACGTCAGAACTCTAAGATCAAGGCGTCAGCCGGGCTGGTTCCTTCTGGAGGCTCCAGCAGAGAATCTGCTTCCTTGCCTTTTCCAGAGTCTAGGGGCACCTGCCTCCCTTGGTTGGTGGTCCCATCCTCCATCTTCAAAGACAGCTATTTCGCATCTTGTAATCAGATGTTCCTTTGACTTCCTCTTATGAGGACATTTGTGATTACGTTGGGACCACCTGGAAAAATCCACAGTCATCTGCCACCTCAAGATCTTTAACTTGAACAGGTCTGCAAAGTCCCTTTTGGTATGTAGGTCACATGTTAACAGAGTCTGGGGATTAGGACGTGGACGTCTTTGGGGAATTATTCTGTTTACCACTTAGGGATTAGGACGTGGACATCTTTGGGGTCATTAATCTGTCTACCACAAGGGGATTAGGACGTGGACGTCTTTGGGGACATTATTCTGTCTACCACATGGGGATTAGGACATGGATGTCTTTGGGGGCATTATTCTGTCTACCACACGGGGATTCGGACGTGGACATCTTTGGGGACATTATTCTGTCTGCTACACAGGGATTAGGACGTGGACATCTTTGGGGAATTATTCTGTCTACTGCATGAGGATTAGGACGTGGACATCTTTGGGGTCATTAATCTGTCTACTACAAGGGGCTTAGGATGTGGACGTCTTTGGGGACATTATTCTGTCTCCCACATGGGGATTAGGATGTGGGCATCTTTGGGGACATTATTCTGTCTACTACACGGGGATTAGGATGTGGACATCTTTGGGGACATTATTCTGTCTACTACACGGGGATTAGGATGTGGACATCTTTGGGGACATTATTCTGTCTACCACATGGGATTAGGATGTGGGCATCTTTGGGGACATTATTCTGTCTATCACACGGGGATCAGGACATGCACGTCTTCGAGGGGCCATTATTCAGCTGACCACAGCTTCACAATCCACAGTGACCTTCTCAGTACTCATGTGTTATGCTGTCATGTGCACCCTGTCAGCTCTGGACTCCTGGATACCTTGGCAGATTCCTCAAATCTTCAGTTCTTACACTGTTTTTACTGTATCTTTAAAGAATACATCCACCAAATGTCGAGTGGATTGCAGAGTATGTACATCAGCAGTGTTTCATTTTTCTGACCAGGGAAGTAATAGAAAATCAATAAAATTGATGAATCAGAGAAGAGACTATGCTGGATATTCTGCATCTTTCCACTCTCCATCCCTCTCCATCCTGCTTTTTGCCCCCCAGAGCTCACCCCGTGGGCTGCCCTGCTCACTGTCTTCCTTTTGGGTCCAGACAGTGAGAGACGTGGCAGGAAGGGAGAGAGAGATGTGAGAGTGGTAGAGGGGAGAGTCTGTGCACTCTTGGCCCCCTCTCAGCAGGTCCCCTGAGCACCTCCACCAAAGACCACCACTCCTTTCTGTGGTAGCCCCTCCTACGACCACTCTTGCCCCTCAGCATCACCCACTTCCTGCCAGTGACTGCTCAGACCTACGGGATCGACCAGCACACGGCCTTGGAGAGCCCTGCACACCTCTCCATCTGGGTGGGGTCCCCTAACCCTGCTCAGTCGTCCTTAGCAAAGGATCCTTGGTTTTCCCATTCGAATGGCTCACTGATGGTCTTCCTATGGGACAAGCAGAAGGAGCTCCATGTCTAAGCTAGGGAGGGAGCCCCCAGAAGGACGAGAAGAGTAAATGGTTAAACGCTGGGCGTAGGCTGGGATGGAAAGAAGACATGAGGCCATTCTTCCTTGATGCTCCATTGGACTGTTTGCTTATATTTTTACCTCTGCCTGTCTTACCTTGATAAAAATGAAAACAATGATTTTAAAATGGCAAAAGTTGATTTTAAAATGATGAAAATCATAAAAAATGATTTAAAAATTATAAAGGTGATAAAAATAATTAAAATGATGAAAATGATTTAAAAGTGATTAATAATGATAAAAAAATGATTTTAAAATAACAATGATAAAATGATTTAAAAGTGATAAATAATTGTTTAAAAATGAGAAAAATTGATTTCAAAATGATAAAAATGATGAAAAATAATTTAGAAATTATAAAAGTGATAAAGATGACAAAAATGCTTTAAAACTGATAAAAATGACAAAATGAATTAAAAAAATAAAAATGATTTTAAAATGATAAAAAATTATTTAAAAATTATAAAAATAATTTAAAAATCATAAAAATGATTTAAAAGTCACAAAAATGATAAAAAATGATTTGAAAGTGATAAAGAGGGGCCAGCCTGCTGGCATAGTGGTTAAGTTCACGTGGTCTGCTTCAGCGGCCCGGGGTTCGCCGGTTCAGATACCGGGCATGGATGTACTCACTGCTCATCAAGCCAGGCTCAGGCAGCGCCCCACATAGAACTAGAGGGACCAAAAATTAGGATATACACCTATGTACTGGGGCTTTGGGGAGAAAAAAGAAAAAGAGGGAGATTGGCAACAGATGTTAGCTCAGGGCCAATCTTCCTCAAAAAATAAAAAGTGATAAGGAATAACAAAATGATTTAAAAATGAAAAAAATGATAACAAATGTTAAAAATGATTTAAAAGTGATAAAATAATTTAACAATGATCAAAAGATAAAAATGACTTTAAACATGATTAAATTATATATTATTTATGTGTTATATATTCATGTTGATGTTGATAGTGACAGTGACATGTATATAATAATGAAGCAATTACAGAGTGAATCTCAATGAAAAGAGTAAACCCCTCCAGATCAAGGCTAACGGACTTTCCTTCCAGCTGTTCCAGCTGTATCTGCACAAGGAAAAACCAGAAAAGGCCCTTACCAGGTCCAGTTCACTCAAAGGGGAAAGTTAACACCTTTATTAACCGGGTGTACTTTTCTTAGAGGTCCTGAAAGATGGAGCTTGCTGTCACAAGGAGGGAGCAGGCAGACGATGAGGCCAGTTAGCACCGTGGGCGGCTGGAATTGCTCTGGAAAACCCAGGGCTGATGAAGAGCGTGTGCGAGTGGGCTGGGCAAGGGGCTTGGGGTATTCGTATTCCAGCTCCCATTGGGTGATGGACACTGTGGATCCCCAAGCTTCCAGCCTGCTTTTAGGGCAGCCGGGTGGACTTCAAAGACCAGAGGAGGCCTCGTCACCAAAGGCAGGATCTATCAGTTAAGCGTCGGGCAGAGCTGAGGACCAAGCCTCATGGGCATGGCACCGGCACCCTTAGCTTAGAGAGATGAAACGCTGTACAAACACGGGGTAATTCTGCAACTAGCAAGTTTCTCATCCTTGCTGGGAAAGCTTCCCATTCGGAAATGGAATGAGGTAGAGAAGACAGGTGCCCCTGCTGAGGCCTCTGTGACATTCCCGCACGTTTATCTCAAGCTGTGTTGCTACAGTTTTCTGTGCCCTCAAAATTCGTATGTTGGAGCCCTAAGCCCCAGCATGGACGTATTTGGAGTAAAGAAGTAATTCAGGTGAAGTCATACACGTGGAGCCCTGATCCGATGGGATTAGCATCCTCATAAAAGGAGATACTAGCTCTCTCTCTCCTCCACATGTGGACACAGCAAGAAGGTGGCTGTCTGCAAGCCAGGAAGAGAGCCATCACCAGGAACCAGATCTGCCAGTATCTTTATCCCAGACTGGCAGCCTCCAGAAATGTGAGAGAGAAATTTCCATCATTTAAACTCCCTGGTCTACGGTATTTTGTTATAGCAATTCGAGCTGACTAATACACGTGTTTTCATATGTTTAGTTCACAAAAGTTATTGAAAAATTAGAGGTACTTAAGGAAAAAAAGAAGAATCATATTGATTTATGGGAGAGCACACAGTGATATTAATTTAATATTGAGATTATATTGAAAATGCTATTTAATGAGTTGTATCAATTCTCTCTTAGAATTACAGTATTTATTAAATTCCCCCAAAGTGCTCACCATCCAGCCCCATAATTTCTCTGCCTCTCTGTCTCACTTATCACACCCATGCACACACATATAAACACAAGAACGTGCATACACATATGCACAAACACACACACGTATCTTTCACTACGTTCTTGTAAAACTATTTTTTTAAAGGATTGCACTATGCCTTCTGGAATTTTTTCAGTAGCGTTGTCTGACATGTTTTTCCCCTAATCCCGTTTTCTTTGCACTGGATTAAATCCTTGCTTTCTGTAAGACGAATTTCAATTTTTGGCATTAAAAAACAGTTGTCTCTTTTTGGTACATACAGAGCCCGTTTTGCTCACGACACTAAGTCAGCCCACAGCCAGCTCTGCATGCTCATCCAACACGCCCTCCCGGCCCACTGGCACATCAATGGCAGAACTCTCCTCGTGTATTCCCCAGATATCTTTTATATTAACATCTTAGCCCTGAGGGTTGAGTTAACCGAATAGTATCAGTCTGCCCTTTCTAAGAACTCTAGGGATTTATTCTGGACCGGAAGCAGCCTGTGGAACAGCTTAGTAGCAATCAAGAAGACTCCTGTCTCTGACAGGAGCCACTATCAAGCCCCAACCTTCACTGCCTCCAATAACAGGCATCTCCTTGTGTCACAAAAACACCCTCAGACGATGGACTCATTCCTAGGATCAGTAGTTCTTGCAATAATGCCCTGTTGGGTTTTGTGCTGACTGCTCCATTGCCAGATGGGCTCTGATGATGGCTTAACAGTCACTTTTCCAGGGAGCTTTGCAGGACATGGGCTGAAAGCTTTTGTAATCCATTTGGTGGTAATGATCAATTTGGGATGAGAGAGAAAAAATGCCACACACCAAAGATCTTTCTTTGCTGGCTCGACCGAGGCCAGAGATGGAAAATGTGCACTTTAGAGTGACATTGGATTTTTTAATACTTTTTAATAGCTCTCTCAGACATCCTTCACAGTGAGCCAGTGCTTTCCAAACAAACGTTTATTCCCCTGTGTTTTCCCCTGGTGCAACGGGATGGTTTTCATTCAGGTCTGTCCTTAAAGGTCACTGCCTTTATCCTTTCCAGCATGGATTAAAAGCAAATCAGATTATGGAGGTGGCTGAGCTACCTTCAGAGGGGATGGAGCGTTTAGAGTGTGTGCAGATATGGGGGATGTTTGCAGGGTACGTGGAGCTTGAATGCTGCATCAGGATTAGGTTTGGCAGGCACAGAAACCCTAAAATAATAGCACTTGAAGACAACAAAAGTTTGATTCTCTCTCACGTACAGCGACCCCGAGGTACATGGTCCAGGGCTGGTGTGGCAGCTTTGTGTCAGGCAGTCCTCAGAATCCAGGTTCCTTGCATCTCCCTGTTCCTCCACCCTTAGTTGTGGCCCCTGTCCTCATAGTCCAGAATGATGGCTCCCATATTCCAGGAAGCAAGTGGCAAGAAGGGAAGAAGAGGAGGAGAGCAAAGGGCATGCCGTGTGTGTCATTGAAGGAAGGCGTCTAGCACCTGGTAGCCATGTCTGGTTTCTAGTAGAGGGTAGCAGTAGTGGGCAGAGAGAAGAAAAAGCTTTGCCTTGGGAGGTACTGGGTGCCAGTGATGGTGTCACTAATTATTAGCTCTGTGACCTTGGGCAAGTCTTCTCATTTGTGAAGCTTAGTCTCCTCTCCTGTAACACGGCAATGGTGGTGATGGTGATGAAGATGGTGGTGATGATGATGATGATGATGATGATGATGATGATGGTGATTATGGTGATGGTGATGATGGTGATGAAGATGGTGATAATGGTGGTGATGGTGGTGATGGAGGTGATGATGAAGATGATGTCAATGATGATAATGATGTGGCCTGCCTCAGGAATGTCACAAGAGACAAATGAGCTAAATTATACAATCTCCTGAAAATTTTAACGTGTTATACCAATGATAGTTGTATTGATGATCCTCCTCTGATGAAAACTTTTATTCTCCAGAAGGTTCACATTGCAAAACAACCAACTTTACTTAATTAGAAGGGAATTATTTATTATTTATGTTTATGTACGTATGTATTAATCTATCAGGAGTGATACACGTGAATATATACCCATTGAATTTTATAATAAAGATAGAGATTTAAAAACACTACTCAGGAAGGCAAACAAATTTTATTTTCCCAAAGTTGTCCTCGCATTGGACAGACTTGGTGCAATTTTATCCCGTGTCCTGATTCTTTGATCTGTATGTTCATCACACCTTGGAGGAGAAATACTAATTTTTGTCTCCTTGGTACCTGGCTCAATGTCTAACACCTAGAAGGTGCTTCACAAAAGCCTTGCATTGAATTAAATCCTGCAACAATGTTAATGAGATTGAGGTGACGGTGTGGGGGAGAGCTGGATACAGCAAGGTGAAGGAGAGAGATGAAACAGAACCATCAAGAAAGGGATAAGTGAGGTAGAAAAAGATCAGAGAAATAGCCTGGGCGAGCAAGAGAAAAGCCCACACAACCACACGGTTCCTCTCCATCTATTCACGCAATTCATCAGCGAGTCCCCGATCTGCCTGCTTGTCACCACGTCACCTCTGTCCCCAGTCTGGTCCAAGCTGCCATCATCTCTCCCTGGACCACTGCAATAGCCCGTACCTGCCCCTCGCCCCCACTCTCAACATCCCCTCCCTCATCGTAATCTCTTCTCAGCACAGCAGAGAGAGAGAGCCCTTTCATTCCTAGGTCTGGTGTCTCAATTTCCTTGTCCCAGAAGCAGACCCTGTGGCTGAGGATTGAACGCAGGGAGGGGCAGGGGCAGGGGAGTGGGGAGATGCTACAAGGAAGCAAATCAGGCAATGAGGGATGACCTATCAAGCCAGCTACACAGAGGGTCACTGGGGCTTAATCCCACAGTGTTGCTCTGGGAAAGAGCACAGAACACCCTCCTGGGAATTATCCTGGCCGAGAGGTAAGGGACCTGGGGTATTTATACTCTAAGTTCATCAGTAATCTGTGGGCGTATGTGACTTTCCTGGACTTCTGTCTCGCCACTCAAATGGGCAACATGGGTTCCAGAAATCAGAGGATAGCCCTCCACCAAAGACGCAGGGCTTGCCATGGAAGGCAGGTCCCTGTTCGCGGAAATGGAAGGAATTCCCAGGGGGTGTGGGTGGACCAACAACAGAATCCGCTCCATCAAAGCTAATCCTCCAGTGGCTCCCATTTTGCTCAGAATAAAGCCCAAAGTCCGAGTAAGATAACAAGGTTTGCCCCATCCCTGTGGTCTCTGAGCTCATCCCCCAGCCTCCTGCATACACGCCCACTGTGCTGGCCCGTTGCTGTTCTATCATCTACACAGTCTGCTCCTGGTTTGGGCACAGCTGCGCACCTGTCCCCCTCACCTCATCCAGGTCTCCAGGTGAAATGTCGCCCATCATAGAAGCCTGCTCTGGCCACATGGCTAGAACAGCACTTCTGGCCACTCTCTTTTCTCCTTGCTCTTCTTCAGAGCACTCACTACCAGGGTGTGAAACACATCCTGTGCTTCATCTACTCCCATCTTCATTCATTGCCTGCCTCTCCCACTGGGATGGACACTGAGCAGGAACCTCACCAGAATGTGAGCACACAGAAGCCCTTGATGGATAAACACTTGTTGAATTGATGCAGGAAGAGGCAGAACCAATGACCGGAGAAAGGGAAGGTCTGTGGGTGCTCATATGGAGTCGATTCTGTGGGGCACCATCTTTGATTTGGAGGCAGGTGGGTTTAGACTCTTCATACCTGTAACAATTGTCACCAGATGATTTCACAAGATGATCTGGGTGTCTTCCAGGAGAGAGGAGAAGCTCTACTCTCAGCTAGCAGAGGGACCTTGACCCCATTCCTTATTTAATCTCTCTAAACTTAAGTTCCTTCACCTGCGAAATGGGAGATGCCAGGAGGAGGCTGGGAGAGTAGTTTTCTCATGGCGCTTTCCAAGAAGAATGTTAGCAATTGAGCAAGCAGAGTGTGTGCCCCCTGCAGATGAGGGCTTCTCGCCTAGCTCTGTGCGCTGGATAATGTGCAGCCAACTTTTGGGTGTGGGCCTGGTTGGATCCAGGCAAGGGCCTCTCCCTTTCCTTAGCTTCTCAGTAGTAAACACATAAGGAGTCAGGCAGCTCTAGAGCCATCAGAAGTCACAGCACAATCTCCCACCAGCTGCGAGCCCTGGGGTGGTTTTCCTTAGGTGCTTGTCAACACCACCAGCAACACTTCTGAAGCAAACTTGCCCTGACACGTCCATCCTCCCAAGCCTCCTGCTCAGAGAGCTCCCCGTAAATATGGATATACGTGCACATGTATATGGTCAGACTCTTTAAAAATTTGTATCTTTTTTTCATATTTATCATGGCAAGCATTTTAATCACCAAGTTATGTTCTATCATGCAGCTATGCTAGGGATTACTTGATGTTTGCCTCTTCTAAGACATTTAGGTTGGGTATGTGTTTCCTGGGGCTGCAGTAACAAAATACCCTGTGGGAGATTAAATTTGGCCACCCTGAAATATGTCTCTTTACCTTGATTATTTTCACTGATGGACATTTGACCTCCCCCACTAACTGTCTAAAGGAATTTAACTCTGGGTATGGACAGACTGGCAGGGTCCATGCTAAACCCATTCTTTTCACAGTTCTGTTGACCAAATATTTACATTTGTAAAGATATCTCCCTCTGTGTAGTGGGAAGAGGGGCGGATGAGCTTATCTGTGAAAACTCTTATCAGGATGGAAGGAGAGGACTTAAATCTATATATTCTTGATCTCTGTGATTTCTGTCTTTCTGGCCACATTCTCTATAGGCGGCCCTGTAAAGAATTTTCTGACAAACATTTACATTTCCGTCTCCATGTGAATTGTCTTCTTGACCTCTGAAATCCCAAACCACTACCTCCCCCAACATCCTCCTTTGTCTTTAGCTGAAGATGGTATTTAAGATGAGAATCTTATATATATATATGTTGTGTGTGTGTGTGTGTGTATTGTAATATATATGTAATATAATTGTAATATATTGTATAATTATAATACAATTATAATACAGACAATTGTAATACATATGTAATGTATGTATATATTGTAACAATATATACGTTGTAACTGAAACTTTAATTGTAACACATATATATGTATATATTGTAACAATTTATACATTGTAATAGTAATTATAATAATATATACATATATTACATATGTATTACAATATATACATATATAAACACATACATTTGTTATATATATACTCTTTGTGATCATAATATAATAGCTAATATAATTATGTGCATCATCATAGAATCTAGAGAAATAGAAGTTGGGTTCAATTATAGGGGTCTTCAAGCCATCTGAGCCAGCTACATGGGCTCAGAGCTCTGGGGATTGGCCATGGCCTGGTCCCCATAAAAGAAGATGGATTTCCACGCAGCACACCAAATTCTGATTGCATTATTTTTCCTTCTTTAAATTTGATCATGGGCCTGTGCGATCAGCCATGTCTTCGGTTTCTCTGTTCCTTGCATCCCCTTCAAGACTAACGCATTGAGATTGTTCTGCAAGAGCAGGAAAGGAAGACAGGGTATGCATCCTGTGGGCCCTTTGCTTGGTTCTAAACAATGCATGGTTAACACAGTTGAGGGGGTAGCTGGGCGTAATGAACGGTTTGGTGCGCCTGGATTTTAAGAGCATGTAGGAGTCTATTTACCTAAGTCGTGTCTCCATCCTGGCTGGTTTGCTAATTGGCTCTTTGTGCTTCAACGTGAGAGTTTAATAGGGGTGACTATTTCTGTGGAAGCCTTGGGAATCTGTACACGCTGGCCATCATGTTATCTCGTGTTGTTGAGGAACTGTGCTTCTCGCCTGATGACACAAAGCTAACGACACAGAAGACACCCTGGGCGGCCACATCCTTCCAGTGCACCTGGCCTCCAGGTTCTTGGGGAACAGCTTGCTTGGATGATACTCAAGCACTTACAGAAGCTCAGGCAAAGAAGCCCCGTAGAGGCCAGAAGTCACAAAACCTATTCATGCCCCGTTCAGCCCAGTCCTGGGTTTTAGAGGGTGAACCTCTCTCCACTGATGCTCAGAGTGTGGTCCATGGACCAGCAGCATCCACCTCACCTGGGAGCTTGTTAGAAATGCAGGAATCTCAGCCCAGCCCCAGACCTGCTGAATCAGAATCCGCATTTTCACAAGATCCCCAAGTGAATCACGTGCACACGGAAGACTGAGAAGCCTGATGTGGTCTCTGATGTCTTGCACTGTTTATGCAAAAATGTACGTGGAGAAAAAAACATCCTTCACCACAAAATGCACCAGGGTACCATCGTATTCTTCCGACTTTGTGAGGAAGGCTGTACGTAGGTACATTAGGATAAAGAACAGGTGGTGACGTTCGTACCTTTGAGCAACTATAAAATGCCAGGTCAGTGAGGCAGGAAGACATGGGAATTTCACCAATGCAGGCATTATGCTTGGTGAGTAACATTTGGTCAGTGAGGCTCAGCCCTGGCAGGTGTGGAAGCACAGCCATGAAGTTTCTGACCCAGGGGTTCTAGAGCCCATCACTGGCTCCTGCTCCTAGCCAAGTCTCTGATCATTCTGTCACAGTCTCTCCCTAAATGAGGAGTAGGTCTGTGATGTTCAATTTTACGTGTCAACTTGGCTGAGCCTCAGTGCCCAGATCTGTGGTCAAACATCATTCTGGATGTTCCTGTGAAGGTGGGTTTTTTTTTGGGAAGATCTTAATATTTAGATCAGTGGACTTCGAGTGAAGCAGATTGCCCTCCCCAGTGTAGGTGGGCCTCATCCAATCAGTTGAAGACCTTAAGAGAATAAAGACTGACTTCCCCAAAAGAAGAAAGAATTCTGCCAGCAGATGGCCTCCAGGCTCCAGCTGCAAGAGCAGCTCTTTCCTGGGTCTCCAGCCTGTTGGTCTACCCTGGAGAGTTTTGACTTGCCAGCTCCCACTACGGCATGGGCCAATTCCTCAAAATAAATCTCTCTCTCCTATTGTTTCTGTTTCTCTGGAGAACTCTCAGTAATACAAAATCTGAGACTCCTTAGGGCTGATCTTAGGCAGTACAACAGAGAGGGTGACAGGTGATTTGACTGTAAGGATTACGTGCAGGGTTGTCTCCCAGGTGCAGACAGGAACTTTATAACTGTCACTCAGTATTGTGAGACTAATCACTCAAATTTCATCTCTCGCTTCTCTGAGCTGTTCCCCCTCTATGCCCTGCACTCTCTACCCTCACCTTTACCGGGAATCTGCCTCCCACCAGCCTGAACTTTTTCAATTCCTTGGGAAAGTATCCTGTTGTTCAACTTGGACCCTCTGCTACCCTCCACCTCGTGGCTGGACTGGCTACTTTGTACTTCTCCGTAGGTGTTACTTAGATGTCATTTTCTCTGGAAAGCATTCCTTGGCCCTTGCTCTTCAAGGGGGCTGAAAACACCCCGTATTTGTAAACACCTTGACCATTATTTCAAACTTAAAAATCCACTTATTGATAATTCACTTTTCTAAAATTAAAAAAACAACAACAACACAGAACAAAATAAATCCACTCATGATTCACTAGCCCTTGCAGGATAGGAAAAAGCCTGGATGGAATGCCCACAAATGTTTCTCCTTAATCTTCATGTCTCTGAGTTTCCTCACTTCCTCCAGTGTCCCATTTTTCTCACCTATTAGAGGGAAAAGAGGCTGGGGAGAAGATCTTTGAGGGTTAATTTTATGTTTCAACTTGACTAGCCCCAGGGTGCCCAGATAGTTGGTTGAATATTATTCTGGATATGTGATACCTAAAGGCACGTTTCTCCTGCCCCAGGGGCCTGCGGGCAGGGGTCCAAGGTAAAGAAAGAGAAAAAACTACGTTCAAAATGGTTCTGAATGCAAGAACATGGCCCTTTGGCAGACGCGCAATAAAAAAAATAATACTGTTATCCTAACGTCCCCACTTCTGCTATGTCTGAACAAAAGAGAATAAATAGGGAAAGTTTTGTATCACAAATATTTCAAAATGTGTTGAGACAAATTGTGCATTTAGTAGTTTGTAAAGTACATTAATAGGTGGGTGTATGTCTGTACATGTAAGTATGTATGTGTATATATAAGGTGGGTGTATATATGTGTGGGGGCACGTATGTTTATGTACGTATGTGTATTATGCACATATAAGCACGGTATATATATGTGTGTGTGTGTGTCTTATACACACTTAAGCACACACATCAACTTACGATTCCAGGCATAATGTAAGTGCAAAAATCTGAGCCCTATAGGCATTGAAATGTAACTGGAGTTGAAGGTGCTCAGATGTGGTCATGTTGCCAAATATGTCATTGACCCAGTCTGGACGTTGGTTTTTCTGTCTCAAAATGCAGTTCCCTAAAGTCCCCGCCAGGTCAGACCACCTGTCATCCTGGTGGAAAACTAGAGACCAGATTTAAGTCATGAGCATTCTGCAACAGGAAGATGCAAACTCCCTCAGGAATTGGCGCCACAGAAAACATACGGGCAAGCCAAGCAAACCTTGACTAGACTAGACAAGGCATGCCTGGGAAAATTACGAGGCTGCCGCACGCTGTGCAGAGAGCAGCATATCAACGTGGGGGGACGTAAGTGACTGGGCTGCTTGCACACATCGTTTCTCTTCATGATTCAAATTGGTCCTTAGTCTGAAAGAAGAGATGTGATGGCCGAGATGTGAGTAACAGCCACATTGCTGCACTTGGCCCTGAGGTTGCAAACCTCTCCAGGGCCCCCTTACGGCAGCTGCAGTTGGTGCGTTCATGAGATCCACCCACGTTTGAAGAAAAGGAATTCAAAGATGCACTGAGATCCCGTTCCGACGAGAGTCCCCTCCAAATGGGCAACAGCTTTCTCATGAGTGTCTCCTGCCTCTCAAGAAGGGGAGAGGAACTAAGTTTGGCAGGAACACGCTGTCTGTTTCACCATTTTCTCGATGTTCTTTACAATGCTTGGACTCAGAGATCCCTTTTGTGGCTAACAAAAACTCTAGACGTTTTTCCTTGAAAAAATTGGAAATAGAGACACACACGTGTCGCCCATCCTCTTGAAGGTACACATCTTTTGAGGCTGTTCCTTGCCCCATCTCTCCCCAGATGTCCACAGACCTCACATTCAAAGCTCAGTTGGAGAATTCTTTGAGGACAAAGAGAATGCCTCCTTTTTTTCCTGGAAAGTGCCTTTTTGTTCCTTCTATCTCCTAAGCCTGTCAAAACGCACAGAGAGTAAGAGATGAGATGTTGCTGTCTCCCAGCTGTGTGAGCTCAGGCAGGACGCTGAGCCTCTCAGAGGACGTGGTTAGCCACACGTAAACTCACCACTGAGGACTGAGTGTGTTCATACGTGGAAGGCATGCACGGAAGCACCTGACTCTGAGCGCAGGTTACGTTCATGACTGCGGTGATTGCTGCTACCACTGTTACGACTACTAATGTTACAACAGTTAGTACTCCTACAACTACAACTATTACTATAACTACAATGGCTTCTACTGCAATGATTGCTACTGCTACAACGACAATGGCTACAATAATTAGTACTACTACAACTATGACTATTACTGCCACAACTACAGCAATTACTACTACCACTATTACTATTACTACTATGACAACAACTGCTACAATGATTGCTACTGTTACAACTATTGTTACTACAGCACGTGGTACTGATACAACAATTACTACTATAACAACAGCAATTACTACTCCTACCATTACTATGATGACTATTACTACTACTACTATCACTACAATGACTATTGCTATGATGACTATTGCTACTACTACTATTACTACGATGACTATTACTACTACTATTACTACAATGACTATTACTACTACTATTATTCCTACTACTATCACAACTACTGCTATGATGATTGCTACTGCTACAACTATTGTTACTACTATTGTTAGTAATACTACTACTACTACTACAGCAATTACTACTACTACTGCTATTACAAGTACTGCTACAAGGATTGCTACTGTTACAACTATTGTTATTACAGTAACTACTACTACTACAACTATTACTATTACTACTACAATGACAGCAATTACTACTATTACTATTTCAACTTCTACTATAATGATTGCTACTGCTACACCTACAATGGCTACAACAATTAGTACTCATATAACTACTACTACTACTATTACAACTACTGCTACAAGGATTGCTGCTGCTAGGGCAGTTGTTATTACAACAATTATTACTGCTACAACAATTACTATCACAACCACAGCAATTACTACTCCTACAACTACTGCTACAAGGATTGCTGCTGCTAGGGCAGTTGTTATTACAATTATTACTGCTACAACAATTACTATCACAACCACAGCAATTACTACTATTACAACTATTGCTACAAGGATTGCTGCTGCTAGGGAAGTTGTTATTACAATTATTACTGCTACAACAATTACTATTACAACCACAACAATTACTACTCCTACAAAAAGTACTACTATTACAAGTACTACAATGAGTACTACTGCTGCAATGACTATCATGACAACAGTCCTTACTACTATGACGACTGCTATTCCTACTACTACTGCTACTACAGTTATTGCTCGTCCTCCTCCTCGTACAACTGTTAGTAGTACTACAACAACTACTACTACAAGGACTTTTACAACTACGACAATTATGACAACCACTGCTACAGAGGCTACTACTACTTTAACTACCATCACTACTGCTACTACAACTACTACTACAGTTATTGGTACTCTTACTACTCCTACTACTATTACTACTATTGCTACTACAACAACAATTACTACTACTACTATTACAACTACTACTGCCATTAAAGACACACCAGAGTGGGATGGTAAAGTGGTAAAAATGAGGATGGCTGAAATTGGGAGAAAGAGACCTCAATAGGGAACCAGGCTGAACTCCAAATACAGTGTGGGCGAGTGGGATTGATAGCCAAGGAGCAGAGTAGGGGTCATTGGACGGGAAGTTACTAAGAGGAACATCAGGGTGGGGGGGGTTCTGGCTAAGCCCACTGACCGGGATTCCTGCTGAAGGTGGCCGGGGTGACCAGTATCACCTGGGGGTGGGGGAGGGGCATGAGGAACCCCATCAGACATCGAGGTGACGGGATATCAAGGGTGACCCCATACTGAGACCAGGGGCTCTTGTTAAAGTGACTGGGCAGGGTTCTCGCTGAAACTGGACAATGCAGAGATGGACGCAGAAGCCCCAAAACCTTGTGTAGTTGGAAAGGAGCTCAGGACAGTCTGACAGAGCCTGGCCGAGGAGAGAGTCTATCACGACTACAACTACCCCAATTTCAGCTCCTGCTACAACTACATTCCTACTAACTACCACTTTTCCTTCCCAGTGGAAGGTCCCAGAGTCAAATAGCAATGATGTAAGAACCTCGGCTGCTACACACAGGTCTGTGACCTCATCCCTGGGCATTTGCGAGCAGAAGCCAGACTAGTCTCCAGAGGGTATTCTGGGCACAATAATTTCTGCCCTCAAAGGAAGGTCCTTCCACCTCTCAATTTCTAGACGTTGTGGATTTTTCAATAGATTGTGACCACGTTTGGGTGTTAACTATCCCCAACAGCTAACGCGTAACTAGCCCCAACACCTAATTTCTTTTTCCTGCCACTGACACTGTCTGGATTTGCATCCAGACTCTTCCACACTTACTAACCGTGTGACCTGTGGATGCTTACTCAAGCCCTCCGCCCCAATTTTCTCCTTTAAACATATCTGCCAGAAGAGGCCATGGTGGAGATGGGGCAAGTTAAGACATGCACTGTGCTCCGAGCAGGGCTGGGCAGAGTAAACCCTCGAGAACTCTGTCGAGAATTAGCTCTTATCCTGTTTTTATTTTGCATCTGATCCTCATTTCTAATTCATAATGGTGCAAGTCCACCAAAGCTACCATGGGCGGACTGAACTGCTCCCAACCCAGCTATGGCTCAGAACCAAATGGGCTTCAATTGGCCCCATCATACTCTACCCTCCCTCCTAGAGGTGAGTCTCAGGTGGACCCAGGAAAGCACATCTTAAGAAACCTCCCATTTGTATCTCTGCCTCAGAGAATCCCCCAGAGAGGGTGTTCAAAACGATTAACATGGAAGGGGATCCCATATCACATCCCCCAAACATCTGTAGGGCAAGGTCCTCGTTAAGAATCTCATTTTCCGCTAAGTAGTTTACGGAATGTGCATCTCACTCTCTCACACACCTGTTCTCACCAGAACCCAATTCTCCAATTCTTCATGAGCACGGATGGCGCAGGAGTTAGTGTCTGCAGGTTCGAATAACCCCAATTCCAATTTCTACCTATTAAATAGGGTCCTCCATAAAGTAAAAGGACTATGCTAAATTTCTGAAATTATAAAAGACGTTTCAGCAGAGTCCTGGATGCCTGGTTCTTAAAATATCCTGCCTTAGATAGGTCTCTTTCCCAAACAAATGTAATTTTTGGTAGCACATGCCAGTTGAAGGCATTTTAGCAAATACTTTAAATCTTAAAAAGACTTTCAGTTCTAAATTTTAATGTGAGAAGGCTTTTTCCCACTTTTTAAGGAGCACTAATCTACAGGGGACAGTATCAAACGAATTAAAACCAATTTTGTTTTCATCCCTCAGAGACGGAATATGCGAGTTATTTAGTCATAAAGTTAGAAAATCCTATTAAAGACATTTTGTTCCTGTTCTACGGCTGGATACATCTGAAGACAAGGATGAGCTGGCTGCTTTCTGAGTTTAGCAAAACATTTGAGAATCATAATCTGTTTTGGTTTTTGATGTTTTTTGAAGTGTGGATTAAGAATGAAACCCTTTTTACATTGTCTGACGGCTCTGGATGCAAAAATCAACCATGACACCAAAACAGCTTAATTTAAGGGATAAATGTCTTTCACTGCAGGATTCATTCATTTACTTATAAAGTGGTTTCCTGTCCACCAAGCTACTTGGCTGCCCGGCATAATAGCTGAGTGAAATAGAATTAATTGTATCAACTATATTGAAAATGGCTTTAATAATATTTTGGTAGAAATAGATAATTCCACAAGGGCCTCACTGCAGAATTCTTAAGAATGATTCTTCCCCCCATCAATTCTTGGTGATCCAGCATTGTTGTGTCATTTCTTGGGGCTGAGATGAAATGAAGCCCAACCAGTATGAGCTCTTCCGCTATTTTTATCTCTCCAGGAATACTTGTAGGGTTTTATTTTATCTTGTTGGACAATTCTCCCAGAATACATGTAGAATTGGTTCTCTTTTCAATTTTCCCTGAGAACTCGGCATGTTGTCATTTTTCTATTTCTTTGGTTTACAACACTTATCTTCTATCATTTCTGTAATTATTGCTCCTGATCCGTCTATCCCATATTCCTTTGGAGGAAATCCTATTTCTTGCAAGTTGGGTTTGGGAAATCTTCTCAAAGTTTCTACATTTACCTTTTTTTTCTAGCATTTTATGCTTTCCTCTGCATGCTGGAAACATTTTCTCCTCGTCGGTTTTCTATTTCACCAAAATTTGATTTCTCACAGTTCAAACTGCCTGCATCAGTATTTTAAACTTGGCAGTCATGTTTCTCTATTTTGTGCAGACCATTTTATCCCAGTTTACTTATTTCTTAGAGTTGAATATTCCGATTTCCTCTGAATCTCGTAAATCTTATGGATCATATTTCTTTTTACTAAAAGTCTGCTTCTGTTTTTTCAAGAACTCTGGTTTGTGTTTTGTTTGGTTTTATGCTTAGTAACATGTCCAGCTCACATCCTTCCATGGTTTTGGTATAGGAGTGCTGCCCCAACCTGCTCTTCAGGGATGACATTGATTTCTCTGTGTTTCAACATCCTATTAATCATTTTAATTGGAGTTTGGACGTGAAGCGGGAAGTCACAGTCTTAACCTCAATTTGCCCTAAAGGGGAGCCTTGGGGGACAGGCAGCTACTCAGGGGGACAAGATCTAGAAGACGTCGTAAGGGAGGAGATACCATTTGCAGAAACGGGAAGCAGGTGAGAGCATTCTCTCCCTCTCTCATACATCCAACAAATTTTGATTGATGATCCCTTATGAGGCAGGTCCTGGGAGGTGCAGATGGCCTCCCATTGGAGACACTTTCTGCTCCCGAGGAACATATATTGCAATAGGAGAGGCAGATGGTGAGCAAAAATAGAAATGAATGACTAAAGAAGGTGATGTGTGTCTTCAGGAAATAAACAGATGATGGCACAGGTCTCTGCAAATGGAAAAATCAGGGAAAGTCTCCCTGAGGAGGTGACACTCCTGTTGATCCTTCCAAGAAAGAATGGACTGCTTAGGAAAGGAGAATTTGAGGCCAGAAAGGATTGGGTGGGTTCAAAGACCAGAGAGAATTAGGAGGACAGGTGACAGTGGGGTGAGATGGAGAGCTTGAGGCACGAGCAGATCACACTGGGTCTTGTAGGGTCCAGTGGGAGGATGGTGAGTCGTTTAGAGTCTGTGGTATGGGAGTGAGGCTGAGCAGTTGGAGGCATGGCTGCTTCATCTCTGATGCTGCTTGAGAATGAGTTGGAGAATGGTAAGAAAGGGTGAGGGAGCACAGTGAGGGGACTACGACCACGGTCCAGGTCGATGATGGTGGCTGGGTCTGGGTTGGTGGCAGCCGTGATGGGGAGATTTGGACAGATTGGAAGTATGCATCGTGGATAGAACTGGCAAAGCCTGAAAATGTACTGAATATGGGGGAGGAGGAGAAGGAAGAATCAAGATTCCATTCCAGGATTCTGGATTGAGCAAGTGGATGATGCTATTTGCAACAATGGGGAAGACTGGATGCTGTGGATTGAATCGTGTCTGCCCCAAATCCATACGTGGAAGCCCTGACTCCCAGTGGAATGGTATTAGGAGTGGGGGCTTTTGGGAGGCAATCAGGGTTAGATGAGGTCATGAAGGTGTGGTCTCCATGATGGGATTAGTGTCCTTATAACAAGAGACGACACAGAGCTTGTATCCTGTCTTTCTCTCTCCCTCTTGTGAGGACACAGGAAGATGGCGGCCATCTACAAGCCAGGAAGAGAACCCTCACCAGAGCCCAGCTATGCTGGCACCCTGATCTCAGAACTCCACCCTCCAGAACTGTGACAAAATAAATTTCTTTCGTTTAAGTTGCCCAGGCTATGGCATTTTTTTATGCCAATTACCAGACATTTGGTCCTGTCCCAAAGGTCCTTGATACTTGGTCCTGTCTAAAACGTCCATGAGCATATTTAGTCCACGCCAAATGGTTTTGGACAAGATCAAATATCAAGACCTTTTGGTGTGGACCAAGTGTCTCCACGAACATTTTGGACAAGACCAAATATGACCAAATATCAAGGACCTTTTGGTGTGGACCAAAGGTCTTATGGACGTTTTGGACAGAACCAAATGTCCTGTAAGGATTACGGCAGCCCGAGCTGACTAAGACCCTGAGCGTGGTGGACTATTGTGTTTTTCTTTGTTCCAAAGGCAGCCAGCTTGCCTTTCTTTTGGGGAGCTACCCCCTTTCTCCCTGCAAATACTTCTTCCATCACTAATAATATCAGTCATGCAGGATTTACAGTTGGTTGCTCAAGCATTCCTGTTGTCCCAATTAAGTTTGTCTAAATCTATTAAAATAATCCCTTGGGTGTGTTGGCAACCAGAAGGCACTTGCTGCTTGATGCTTCTCTTATGATAACCAGAGATGGGTAAGGACAAGGGTCAACCATAGACATGAACTGAAGGGAGGATAATTCACCAGCAGACCCCACCTGGTGGGAAGGAGGGAGACTCGTTGAAGATGTCTGATTGCCCTCTGGGTTCATCTTGTGAACCACCCACATCTGAATTGTCATGTTTGAATGTCAAAAAGTCAACCACCAGGACCCACTTGGGAAGTCATCGTCCCTTACCCCAAAGAGCTACCCTTGCTTCTTGGACAGGATGTGTTGTAGGATTTCCCCAATGTTCCTCCACTGTGAAATGTTCTCACCCTGAGACAGAGGCAGATGGTCTCAGTGGGGCTTAACTCTGAATCATTTTCTCCAGTCCCGTGAGATTTATGCACTCTACAGGGTGGGTGAAATAATTATCTCTAGGCATTAACCTGTCTTCTTGTTACACCAGCTAGAGGCACTCATGTGTGCTCATGATCCAGACAGATTTGCATGAGAAACATGTTGATGTTGCACCTACTGGCTCCTTGGTTGAAATTCCCTTGACCAGAGTAGGTCATACTTGATATCTCCATCAGTTGTTAAGGTTGCATTGGCTTCCTAGGGCTGCTGTAACAAAATACCAAACTGGATGTCTTTTTTTTTTTTTTTTTAATTTTTTGTTCATTGCGGTAACATTGGTTTATAACATTGCATAAATTTCAGGTGTACATCATTATACTTTGTCTTTAAGCAACAGAAATTTATTCTCTCCATTCTGGAGACCAGAAGTCTGAGATCAAGGTGTCAGTAGGGTTGGTTCTTTCTGGAAGCTCAGAGGGAGAATCTGTTTCAGGTCTCTCTTCGAGTTTCCAATGATTTCCTAGCAATCTTTGGCATTCCTTTCCTTGTGGACGTCTCACTCTAGTCTCTGCCTCTATTTTCACATGGTCTGTGTCTCCATATAGCCTTCTTATAAGGACACTAGTCATATTGCCTACTACCCCGTCTTATCTCATCTTAGCTAATTTCATCTGCAAAGATCCTATTTCCAAATAAGGTCACATTCTGAGCTTCCGGGCAGATGTGAATTTTGGAGGGACACTCTTCAACCTAGTGTTGTAATGCCCTTAGCTAGCGTTTCTGCCTTTTTCTCTTTTTTCCTCCATATTTAGTTCTTCCAATCCCTGCTGAGGTAGAAAGAGACTTCTGGAGTGGACAGCGAGAAGAAGTAACAGCAAGGGAATGTTCTGGTCTCTCCAGGCTGAGTGAAAACTGTTTCCCATTCTCCTCAGATGAGCAGAGGGTCCATCACAATCTCTTCTGTGCTCTGAATTCCTGCTAAGATGGTTTGTTCTGAATTCACGGGGGACCTTATAAATCAGAAACGATGGCTCTCACTGGGCCACTGTCATAGGACCTAGAAATTCCATTCTGACTGAACGCAAGATGACCCACAAGATGGTAGCAACCTTCTGAGTGATTCAGAATAAAAACCCAAGCCAGACGTGTTGGTATTTCACAGTCTCATACCTTCCTTTAGCTAATAAAACTTAGCGGCTAAAAGAACACAGATGCATTATTTCACAGTGGTTGTGGGTCACGATTCCAAGCATGTATCAGCGGGGTCCTCTGCTCAGGGTCTCAAAAAGATGCAATCAGGGAATCGGCTGGGGATGCATTCTCATCTGAAAATTGAGATTCTCTTCCAAGTTCATTCTTGTGGTTGGCAGAATTCACCTTCTTTCAAAGGGCTCCTCTGATTAGGTCAGGCCCACCCAGGATAATCTCCCTCTGATGAACTCAGAGTTAACTGATTAGTAACATCATCATGGGTGTGACATCTGTCATGCTCATGGGTCCCACTCGCACTTCAGGGCAGGGGATTAAACAGGGTATGGACACTAGGGGACAGAGATCTTGAGGCCACCTCAGAATCCTGCTTACCACAGCTCCTTCCTACCCTATCTGTGCCTGTGGGACCCCAGCGTGCCTCCCAGTGAGCACACCTGAGATCTGACAGGGCCCTCATCAATTTCTGTGAGATGTCCAGATCTACTCACAGACACACCCTGGTCAGTAAAGGGATTTGATGGACTCGATGCTGAGAAAAGATTGCAAGAAGCAGTCACTTCTTCATGAAACTGGATTTCTCTAGTTTTTAAAAGGCACACAGAAGTCTTTTTTTGAGAGTAATAGTTTTCAAGATATCCCTTAAAACACAACACACATCAGTGTTTGGTTTAAACAAGCACACCCCTCGTCTCCCCCTGCCTGAGCTGTCTCAAGCTTTCCTTCTCTTCTCTATTCTTGATCATCTGCCCGGTCCTGCCTCTTTCCCCAGAAAACCGTCTTCCAATTATGAGGCTCTTTATCTTCAGTTCTCCGGAGCTAAAAAAGTGATAATCAATTCATTTGGCTGATTGACACAATGCAATCCCTCATTCCCCCACCACAGTTTTGCAAACTCAATGAGACTGAGTCTAAGGTGACATGGCTGTCTTGTCCACCCCCTGGCCATCCTCAAAGAACCAGTGACAGAACAGTGTCAACTCAAGGCTGCCTTTTCTACCTTCTGCCTTCAGGGACTAACTAGTCAATTACAAAGAGCCCTGCACAGTTTTATCGGGCCTCGCTGATTCCTTTTTTTTTTTTTTTTTAAATGTGGTAAAATATTCATAACATAAAATTGACCATTTAAACCATTTTAAAATATACTGTTCAGTGGTATTAAATACATTCACAGCGTTGTGCAACCGTCCCCACCATCCATGTCCAGAACTTTGTCATCTTCCCAAACTGAAACTCTGTCCCCACTAAACACTAACTTCCCACCCCCTCCCCAGCCCCTGGCTCCCACTATCCTACTTTCTGTCTCCATGGATTTGACTCCTCTAGGGACTTCATATAAGTGGACTCATGCAGTATTTGTATTTTTATGTCTGGCTTATTTCACTCAGCATCATGTCCTCAAGGTGCATCCACCTTGCAGCATGTGTCAGAATGTCCTTCCTTGTTAAGTCTGAATGATATTCCATTGTATGGAGGGATCACATTTTTCTTATCCACGCGTCTGTCAATGGACACTTGGGTTGCTTCCACATTTTAGCCATTGTGAATAATGCTGCTATGAACAGCGGGGTGCAAATATGTCTTCAAGATCCTATTTCAATTCTTTTGGGTATATATCCAGAAGTAGAATTGCTGGATCATATGGTAATCCTATTTTTAATTTTTGAGGCACTGTCATATCGTTTTCTCCAGCAGCTGCACCATTTTACATTCCCACCAACAGTGCACAAGGGTGCCATTTTCTCTACATCCTTGCCAACACATGTTATTTTCTAGTTTTTTTCCCCATAGTAGTCATCCTAATGGGTATGCTCAATTCCTTTCTATTCTTATTTTTTCTTGTGTAAAACTTTTTTCAGCATTTCTCATACAGCCTGGAATCTGCTCTGATCAGGAAGCTGCATCGTCACCTTCTTTGGTCTCTTCATATCTACCCAACATCTACCACTACAGTCCACGCAGCTATTAACCCCAAATCCACACAGAATCCCTGGATACCTCCAGGGATGAGGTTAGAATGAGTATTGAGAAGTATGTGTTTTGGTGTTTGACTGGGGTCAGGGGATCTGAGATCTGACAATTTGGGGCAGAAATCTTGGTGCCCATTGATTGCTCCTCACATTTCCCAGCATGCCTTGCAGGCCACCTGAGCGTTCCTGGTCCAAAATCGTGTGTGCAAATGTGAGGGGTGTGTAGCTCACAGGTGACACTCTGGTGTCTTTCTCCTCCCATGTTGACTAAGGAGGGCCGCATTTTAAACAGGGAAGCCATCATCAGCTTGGATCCCCGAGTCACTGCATAGAACAGAAAGATGGGGATAGAGGAACCTTGGTTGGGCTAAGCCTCTGAGATTTGGGGGTTGCAATATAACCTAGCCTCCCTTGACCCACTCAGGGGAAGAAGACAGGGCTCTGGTTAATTTGTTCAATGTATTGACCCCTTTGAGAACAAGTCTGTGAACCTAATGGAACCCAGGGATGGGAAAACCATGCCTGTGGCTTCCAACTGAAATTCTCCCAAATCGATCCCTGAAAATGTGATCCCCTCTGACTGCCACACAGAGGGAGGCGTCTCAAGAGCTGTCACCTGATTTTCCAGAGAAGATTAACAATTTTGTACACTCTTCATAAAGCAGAATAAATTACAGTGGATTTGCAAGTCAACAGCGTTGACGCTCTTTGGGAATTTCCATTTGTATGGCATGCGTGGGAGGCAATTCCTGAAATTAAAGTCCTCTTGTACGCCCAGCTTCTTCCTGTCTTATTCCTGTATTTGAGCTCTTATTCTTTTTTCTAATTCTATCTCAAAAGTGTGTCCCATTGGCATTAAAGTTGGGTTGACGTAAACTCATTGGAGAACAATGACTGACCCAGGATGGGATCACGGGAAACCAGAACAGACAGCTCCTTCTTCCAGTAGGATTCTCCCTCTCTCCTACGACAGGATAACAAATCTCAACGGAGGACCAAGCTCTCCTGGATGGAACAGCATTTTGGATACCACAGGAAAACACAGCTCACGACACATGGGAGTTTTCATACTGTGTCGTAAAACCTGCTGGAGAAGTAACCACAAAAGCTCTCGTAAAATTAATCCTAGCTACATCCAATCTTTAATAAAATGCACCTACTTTCCATGCTGGAAATGGGTTCTTCCATTTGCCTTTGCTTATAGTTTTTAAGTTTATAAATTTACCTACTCTTACTAATGTTTTTCTACTCATCTTTGGCTACATTTTGAAGTTCAAAACCAGACTCAAAGAAAACTGGTTCTAGGAGGGGAGGGTCGAAGGAAAATCCTGGATCCTGATATGCATCTCTCTCTCACCAAGAGGAGGAAGCATTGCTAGCCGGATTTTCCATTTGAAAATCAGAAATCATCATATTTCTGAGCAAATTGGAACAGATTAGCATGGCTCTGTAGGTCAAAACTCTAAAAAGTGGAAGCATTTATTAAAGCTTCAAGACCTCATCATAATTCTGAGCATGAGTCTTGCGAGTTCAAATGCACAATTCCAGATCTTTAAGCTAAAATTTTTGAAAGAGTGACCTCTTCCTTTTCGAATAATATCCTACCGATGGAACATTTTGGGAGGATGCCTCAATAACCAAAGTTGGCAGGAAATGCCAGGCTTGTTGATTAATAGTGACAACCAGAATGGACCTTCCAGCCCCAATGAGGTACATGAGTTTTCGGCACAGATTAAATTATCTGGACACGTGCCTGGTCCCCCGTCTCTCTATTGTGCCCAGACAGGAAAGCTGTCCATCAGCGGGGGGCTTCTTCCTCCTGGGAAACTAGCAGGATGGAGGGTTCTGATGATGACTCTCTAGTTCTGTCCCGGGGGTGTGCAAAGCCAGGGCTATTTGCTGCACAGCTCCAGAAAAATGAACTTTGTGTCTGCCACCTCTTTTACAACCAAACAATGCGCTGCATTGCCTGTTGGGAGTTCTCTGAGGGTGAATTTGGGGCAGGCACACACTCATGCAGAGAATTTTAAAGGAAATTAGATAATAGGTGAGGACCCTTAAGAGCCAGAGACGGTTCTTGGAAACACGGAATCTGATTGGCAAGGCTTGGGGAGCCACTCAGGGGAGCCAGTTTTGCCTCAAGAGTGCTGAGTATTACGTAGCCAACAAAGAACATTTGAAATTACTCGTTAGGATCACAAATTTGAAGTGCCCTCCAGAGAATCAGGGAAACCCCAGAAACCATCTGAAAAACCAAATAATTTCATAGAGTTCTTTTTATACTCTCGGGGAACTGGAAACCGCATAATAATACAGATTGCATCTTTCAGTAAGACGTAATATTGACTTAATTTGTTTGCATAATTAAGACAAATTGCTTGATTTGGACAGTTTAACCAGAATTCAGATCTCTGATTATAAGGCAAAAACTCCCAATGCAATTTGGATGGTTGTTGGTTTTTTTTTAAGGGAGTCTACTGTGCCCCAAATCTCTGTATTATCAGATATCTGGTGTGCAAATCTTTTCTCCGATTCCGTATGGTTGCAGAAAATTTTATCATGATGGTTTTCTTTGCTGTGCAGAGGCTTTTCAGTCTGAAGCAATCCCACTTGTCTATTTTTGCTTCTGCTGCCTGTGCTTTTGTCATATCTACGGAATCATTGTTGAGACCAAAGTCAACAAGCTCTTCCGCCATGTTTTCAGCCAGGAGTTTTATGACTTCAGATGTTACATTCAAGTCTTTAACGCACTTTGAGTTAATTTTTGTGTATGGTGTGAGATAAGGGTCCAATTTCACTCTGTTGGATGTGGATATCCAGTTTTCCCAACACCATTGGTTGAAGAGATGACCCTTTCCATGTTGTGTGGTCTTGGCTTCCTTGTTGAAGACCAGTTGACTATGTATGCATGGAATCCAGGACTGAGTAATTGCTAGATCTTTTTACTTTGGCCCAGACACATCTAGGGCCAGAATGCCAGAACCTTCTACACGGTTCTTGAACCCACATCCATACCTGAACTAAGTTCCATCCCCAGACCCTCCACAATTCCCCCTTCCCTGCCTTTCCTGTCTGGCCCCGGGAATCCCAGCTGAGTTTGCCTCCCATCCACTCCTTCGATATCCACATTCATCTATTCCCATAACCCTGGTCCTGTCTCCTTAATAGCATTCCCTCCTCTTCCTCTGCCCCATCACCAGCCTAATCCACGTTTTCTGGAGCCCACGACAGGTCTGCCTGCTCTCTGCTTGCCCCCATCTAATCCATTCTTCATAGGACCACAGCAGCGCTCACCCCATCCCAAGAGAATCACATCTTCTTAAAAAAATTTTTGAAGCAAAAAATATAAAATACTCTTAAAATCTCCCTAGTTAGCTCAACTTTTAAAATTGTTTTCACAGATAATTTCCCTCATCCCATATGGACCCCTAAAGAATCAGCTTTTAAATTGTGCCTTAACAGTGGTGGTTTTCCTTAAACTCTTTGTGAAACGAGATGCGATTTCAGTATAAATAAAGAAAGAGGAGAGAGATTGAGTCTCCATATCAGGAAGTCAGACACAGAAATCTCAACAATTAATCCCATGCAGCTAGGTTCACGTCACCCAGACTTCAACATCCTTGGAACAAACCCACCAGCTGAGAACCGAGTGAATAATTCTTTGTCATCTCCCGGAAACCCAGGGAGTTCCTTCCACATGCGCTTATTTTCTCGCACATCGACCCTGCCTGGAATATGCCCCAGTGTTTTCGAGGTCCTCTTCCTTGATAACCAGGCATGGATCTGCACATTTAAGCCCTGCTTTTGTCAGGGGACCATTATTGCCTTGATAATGCCAGCCTCCAGTTCCTTCCCAGGATGCTCCAAAGGTCTGTCTATTTTGGAGCATCACGATCACTGGCAAGGATGAGTCTCCCGGTGCTAATCGCCTCAGCTGCACTAACCTGCAATTAAGCCAGAATGAGTTGCTCTGGTGGGCATCCTTCCCCCTCAGAAACGGCCTGGGGATCTCCCGTGTATTTAGGACACGAGCTCACGACTCTCGACCCAGCGGGGAGGCTGTGTGTGCATGTTGCCACCCGATGAAGAACTCGCCTGTGGAGGAGGACGGACGAGGAATGCGGCTTTCAGCCCATGGAGAGAAGACACGTGTGTTGCGTGACTCAACTTAGCCTGTGCTCTGACATGCAAGCATGATACTTCCAATTAAAGTAGCTCGGCTCTGGTGACCTGAAGCCACAGGACACTCGCCAGGTGCAGCGGTCACTAGAAACTGGACATTTGTTTTGCACAGATAGCCTGTGAATTGATCTGTGGTCTATTGAAGGCCAAGTGGGTGAAGCCTCTTCCCGTGGCCGGGTGTATCGGTGTTTGTTTCTCAATGTGTGTGATTAAGACACAGAAAAGGCACCAGGCATTTAGTGGAGGTGATGCTCCCAGAGAATCTTGGGAACCACCAGGTGCGCTGGCTGACTGGGCAACGACCAGGTGCGCCAGGTGACTTGGGAAGAGCCAGGTGTGCCGGATGAGCTGGGGATGGCCAGGTGCACCAGGTGACTTGGGAACAGCCAGGTGTGCCGGATGACCTGGTGACGGCCAGGTGCACCAGGTGACTTGGGAACAGCCAGGTGCGTTGACTGACTTGGGGACGGCCAGGTGCACCAGGTGACTTGGGAACAGCCAGGTGTGCCGGATGACTTGGGGACAGCCAGGTGCACCAGGTGACTTGGGAAAAGCCAGGTGTGCCAGCTGACCTGGGGATGGCCAGGTGCACCAGGTGACTTGGGAACAGCCAGGTGTGCCGGATGACCTGGGAACGGCCAGATGCACCAGGTGACTTGGGAACAGCCAGGTGTGCCGGCTGACCTGGGGATGGCCAGGTGCACCAGGTGACTTGGGAACAGCCAGGTGTGCCGGCTGACGTGGGGATGGCCAGGTGCACCAGGTGACTTGGGAACAGCCAGGTGTGCTGGATGACCTGGGGGTGGCCAGGTGCACCAGGTGATTTGGGAACAACCAGGTGTGCCGGATGACCTGGGGACGGCCACATGCACCAGGTGACTTGGGAACAACCAGGTGCATTGGTTGACTTGGGGACGGCCAGGTGCACCAGGTGACTTGGGAACAGCCAGGTGTGCCGGCTGACTTGGGGATGGCCAGGTGCACCAGGTGACTTGGGAACAGCCAGGTGTGCCGGCTGACTTGGGGACGGCCAGGTGCACCAGGTGACTTGGGAACAGCCAGGTGTGCTGGATGACCTGGGGACGGCCAGGTGCACCAGGTTATTTGGGAACAGCCAGGTGCGCCGGATGACCTGGGGACAGCCAGGTGCACCAGGTGACTTGGGAACAACCAGGTGCTCTGGCTGACTTGGGGACGGCCAGGTGCACCAGGTGACTTGGGAACAGCCAGGTGTGCTGGATGACCTGGGGACGGCCAGGTGCACCAGGTTATTTGGGAACAGCCAGGTGTGCCGGATGACCTGGGGACAGCCAGGTGCACCAGGTGACTTGGAAGCAACCAGGTGCGCTGGGTGATGACACAGATTCACCAGTGTGCTTGCTCCAGGCTTCTCTCTTTCTGCAGGTACAGCAGATTGTTGAGCAGGGAGAGGCAGGAATTAAGAAAACATTTGGAGACACTTCAGCAAGCTCACGGCCAATGCCCATTGCTCAAACAGCTGTCGCTCCTTAGGGCTTTTATTTTCTTATCTTATTGTGGACACTCCAGATTCCTGCTCATAATTTATACTAATGTGTGTGTCTCTCTCCCTCTCTCTCTTTCTCCTCTTTCTTCTTCTCTTCTCACACACCAACGCAGACATACAGACAGACACCCACAGAGGCACACAGATTATTATCTTTTACTGATTCCTTTTTTTCCACCCTTATATCTCTAGTCCCTAGAGCCTGCTGTATATAGTAGGTGCTATAAATATTTCCTGAATGAATGAATGGCTAGTTGAGATGAGCAGCTTTGCAGTCCTGAAGACCTGGCTGCAGATCCTGCCTCTGTCACTCACCACATTGGTGACCTTGACATAACTGCCTGGCCATCCTGGGTTTCCATTTCCTCTCTTAATAGGACGGTGACAACATTACCCCACAGAGGCATTGTGCAGTACCGATGGAGAACACAGGCCACCACTCGGAAATGCCCACCGAACTGCAAATATTGTTAGGATGGGGCAGTTGGGAGAAGCCAGGAAGGCAAGGTGTTGAGCTCAAAAAATCATCTGGAAATGCGAGGCAGAAATCTGTAGCCACGCACAGACGGTTCCCTGAGAGGAGTGTGCATCGCCTCTTCTGGACGCCTCGAAATCAGAGACCCACCAATTAGTCACACGGTTAATGCAGGGTTTCGGGGAATGAGCTGGTGCTGGGAAGCCGAGCTGTATGGTCACCACACGGCAGGCTGGAGCCCCCTGTCATGCGGGCGACCTGGATGCAGGTGGCTTTAAGCAGACGTTGAGGCAGGAGAAAGAAGAAAGTGCCCGTGTCTGGGGTCCTCAGGTGCCTCTCAGAGACCTGAACCACGTGGGAAGGTCATCCTCTCACATCCTCCAGGCGGGTCGAGGAGAAGGCGAGGGTCTGCCGTCACGCCTGTGATTTTGCATCACGCTGATATGTCCTGCCTTCAGCACCTCTCCAAAATCCCGCTGGCCATGGCAAATAAAATTGTATCAACGGAATAGATGATTGAATATTTGTGTAAACTGAGTAAATAATTGAATTGTTAATAATGTGCTCTGTCCAACCTGGCTTCCAAACGAGATGTGAGGAACAAATCTTGGAGCCCCCGTGAGGACGGCAGTCCCGAGGAGACTCATCACCATACAGAGGCTGGAAGATGCGCGTGAATGGGACCAGAACGGTCCAGGTGCGTGACTCCTCGTGGACGGCTGCTCCAGCGGGCATTCTGGCCTGAATTCACCCTGATATAATGGTAGAGTGTTGAGCACGCACGCAGCTGTGTGGGAGACGTGGGGAGGAAAATGAATAGTGAAGGGAAACCCTTGGGTTCTGCTCTGCAGGTGTTGGTCTCAGAGCTCAGGGAGCAGATACCTGCAGCGGGTGGAACACAGATGGGGTTGAATGTGAAAGCAGCACAGTGGGATCAGCAAAGAGAGCCGTGGCTGACAGCATCCTCGTCCCACCCATTTTTAAGTTCCTCCTCACCCCTTCCTCCTAATGCACGCCACAGATCTGAAAGGGCATGGATTTTTCTTTCAATCCTAAACAGCATCTTTGCCCAGGATAGGACAGGTCTGAGGAGTCCCCTGCAGGATCAGATGAAGCCACTCTCCTCGGTGGACCTGCCCTGAGATCCCAGCCCTGTGGCTTCCAGCCCTCCCTCCTGGCTCCCTCCTACTCCTCCAGGAGGCACAAGATCCTCGCCTCAGGCTCTGCTTAGGGGGTCCCTGCCTGAGACAGGGGCTCAGAGAGGGAGACCAGTTTCCTCCCACTGTGGGGACCAGAAGTCAGCCTGAGGACGCAGCATTCAAGGAGGAGCATGTCCATGCAGTTTCAGGGCTGATGGTGCATGGGGTCAGCGTGAGCCATAAATAGTGACACAGCTCACCCAGGTCGCACTCACCTGTCACAGGTGACAGACGCCAGACAGATAGACCTGCCAATAAAGCTGATGACTGACAAGATCAATAGTTGCTAGGGGCTTAGGCGGAGGGAAGGAGGGATAAATGGGTGGCACACAGAGGACTTTTTTTTTTGGAGCAGTTTTAGGTTCACAGAAAAATTGAGGGGAAAATACAGAGATTTCCCATATATCCACTAGCCCCACACATGCACAGCCTCCCCGACTATCACCATCCTCCACCAGATGGATCATTTGTTATGGTAAATGAACCTATGTGGACACATTATATTCACCCCAAATCCGTAGTTTACCTGAGGGTTCACTCTTCGTTTTGGATGTTCTGTGGGTTTGGAGAACCCACATTATAATGGCATGTGTCCACCATTATGGTGTCATACAGTGTATTAGGGTAGTGGAACTATTCTGTTTGACAGTATAATGATGGATACACATCATGATACGTTTGTTCAAACCCAGAGAATGTGCAACAAGAAGAGAGAACTGTGGTGCAAACTGTGGACACTAGTTAATAACAATGTATCACTACTGGCTCACGAGTTGTAACAAATGCACCCCACTGATACAAAATGGGAATAATACAGCAAACCACGTGCAGAGACAGCATGTGGGAACTCTCTATGCTCGCTGCTCAATTTTTCTGTAAATCTAAAACTGCACTAAAAAATAAGTCTGTTAATTATAAAAAGCAATGATTACTGAAGTCTATGAGTCCCATGAAGGGCAGGAACAGGGAGCTGCCCTGGGATGGAGACACAGGTGGATGGATATAAAGTCTGAGGAAGGAACAGGTGTTAAGAAGGCTCGGGGGGCCTGGGTGGAGAGCTCAGCGCCAGGAAACTAAGTCCTGTGCACTCGGGTCTGGTCCAGGGACGGGATGGTGCAGGCAGGCCGGGCAGCAGCTGGGCTGCAGAAACGGGGGCACAGGGGTTCCCTGGAGCCAGACCCAAGAAGGCACCAGTGTGAATTCCAGCACCTAAGCCTCTTTCCCTCACTTGTAAAGATCCAGGAGCGAGATGGCAATGGGGCCACCTCTCTGGTGCAGCCTGGTCGCTTGGGGGCCTGCAGAGCTGTGTTCGGAAGGATTCTGAGGCAGCATCCAGCCACGGCTGGAACGAGCTGGACGTGAGAGGCCCGGGCAGCACGCTCGGCGTGTCTGCTTCCCCTCTCAAGCTCCTCTCTGGGGTCCCTTTGGTCCCTAAACCCCACGCGACACAAGCCAAGTCACAGGTCACGGATGAGTTTTCTCCACCGTGCATTTGCACCTGCAGAATTTAACTCACTGAAAAACTAATAGAACCAATCAGCCATTCAGTTGGCCCTGGGAATTCCAGATAGGAAATGACATGTTCGCACGTATGTAAAAGCCAGCAGGTGTCTTGGTTGCTGGTTGTGTATGAGTCTCCGGTCACCTTTCTGGATGGAGAGGGCAGAGCAACGTCTTGTCTCCAACATAAAATGTTCGTAAAGGAAAATCAGATTTACATGTCACTGTAGACGGGTGCATCCAGGAGCCGGGGGTTTTGACGAAGTGAAATGATCTTCTGGTGATGGAGACGTAATTACAGCCGGAGGAGGCCAGAGGCTGGCGCCCGCTTGCGTTTGTTAATTCCTATTTGTCAGAATCTAGGTTTCTTTGGTGCCCAAAACGCTGAGCCAAGGAGAACTCAAGAGGTGGAGCGTTCATTGCAAGCACTGTCATTTGTTGAATGCATCCTCCCCTCCGGGGCTGGCACTCATTGTTTCCAATCTTTGAGACCCCGCCAGGAGGAGAAAACTAATGTTGTCCGCTCGCCAAGACTGTGGAAGCCGGAGGAAATGCCCGCGTCCCACAGCTGGGTTCTTTCCTCCGAGCTGCGGGCATTCTCAGACCTGCCCAGCCAGGCAATCATTGGGGAAGGGACGGGAGGGGTCAGAAGGGGACCTGTGAGATGCCGCGCCTCTGACCACAGCCCCTGGCATTTCTGCGGCCATCAGGCTGACCTGGTGGGGCCCTGGGCTGTGGGTGCAGGTCAGTGTGGGGCACCGGGAAACAGGCAAGAGGGAGGACATGTGTGGGGACGTGACACAGACAGGGGAGGGGAGCACGGCTCCAAAGATTCGGGAAGAAAACCTGGCGGCTATCTCCAAGAGTATGTGGCAGTGAGCACGCCAAGGTGGCCACTGGGGACACTCTGTCTCTGTGGAGAATGAGGCAGCCTGGGGGCATTTACAGACTCCGAGAAAGCAGAGATGGGGATGTTGGAGTTGGCATGCCAGGTATGACATGGCAGTGGAATCGAGGGCTCCTGTTGGGGGCAGAATGGACAGGGCTGGCTCATGGGTCCGCAACCTGCTTGACCTCGGGCTGAATCCACTCCACCTACCAATTAGGGGCTGCAAGGCCAAAGGCAGGGTGAGGGTGACCGGGTGACCAGCTGTCCTGTTTGCCAGGACTTGTCCAGTTTGAGCCTTGTACGTCCCGCCTCTCTGCAGGCAGCTCAGTCCCCAGCAAACCAGGACGGTTGGTCACCCTGGACCCAACAGCAAGGTTCGTCACTGGACAGTGAGCAGCTGAGCCATGACTCCCTAACTGGCATCTAAGAGGATCCCAGGACATGTCCGGTTCCTGGAGCAGTGGGGCGATTAAGGCATCTCAGAGCCTGGCGGCTCATCACGCCTCTCTCTGACGTGTCCCTTAGAAAGGTTCTTCAGGTATAAGTAGCAGAGACAGTCTCTGCACAATGTATGGGAAGAATGTTCTGGAAGATACGCGACAGAGCAGGGGATTGAAGGGAGATCTGAGCAACAAGTCTCAGGGGGGCGGGAGGCAATGTGGCTCCAAGGATGGAGATGCTGTGACGGATGGAAACTCTGCGGGATCCACCGCCTCCCATTCCTGGGGTCCTATATTCAAGGCAGACATTTGAGAACAAAAATGGGGAGAGAGAGAGAGAAGGAGACATTGAGACACATACAGAAATAGACAGACACAGAGAGAGAGAGAGAGGAGGACAGAGACAGGAAGAGAGACAGTCATAGAGAGACACAGAGACAGAGAGAGAAGAGGAGACAAGGAGAGAGAGATGGAAACGTCAAGCAGATGAACCAACCATGCCAAGCAAGCCGTGTTGAGTGGCCTCCAAGGGGAGCCCTGAATTTATCCACTTCTCTCCGTCTGGACCACCATCACCCGCCCTCTGGCCTCCCCTCTCCTCCCTCCCCTCTCCATCTTCTGTGAGTAGAGAACTCATTGACTCAGATCTTCTCGTTGACTTGATGGCTTCAATGACGTCCTATTGTATTAAAATGCCACCTAGATCCCTGGCGAGCCCTTCAAGGTCCTGGACCACCTCTCCCTGCATCTCTCTCCCACTGTGTCTGATGCCATGGTCCCTTACTCCCCGTGCCCTCCATCTACTGAGCGTTTCCAGCCTCAGTTTGTCTGCTCGGGTTCTCCTCCTGTTCCATACGTCTCCCCACTGTCTACAAACACAGTTCTTCCTCTACGTGTCTGCTTAAACGTCACCTCCTCAGAGAAACCTTCTCAAACCTTCCTTCCTACATAACCTAGATTTCCTTTCGGTAAGATTTAATATTTATTGAGCAACAGCTATGTGAAGCCACTAAACTGAACACTTTTATCTGTGAACTCATGTGATAACAGCCTGGTGGAGCAAGTTCTATTTCGAGCAGACTGGCAAGAGGCACAGGATGGTTAAAGAACTTGCCCAGAGCCACACAGCCGCTACTTGGCGGAGCTGATCTCTCTGATGCCACCGTCTGATCACCTCTCTCAGACACTTGTTGAATTCCGAGTTGAGGCTCTCACCATTTGTAATCACTTTAATTTATGGGCGGGAGGAGGTGAGGGGTGCCTTTGTCAGAACTGAATCCCCAGGCTGTAGACGTTGTCAAACGATGGTGGCGGGGTGGATGTATGAATGGATGAAGAAATGAATGAATGAGTGCGTGAATGAAGAGAGGCATGGGTGAGAAGCATCTTTGAGAAGATGCACCTGGATTCCCAGCTCGGGGCGCTGGGCCCATGTTTTGCTCTCAGTGTGGTGGGATGGGGCACGTGGCTCTCTTGCAAAAACCAACTTGAGTTTCTCAAGGAGCACATCGAAGAACGGCATTGCTTGGCGCAGGGTCGATAAAGAGTCAGCTTGCCAAGGTCCAGCCACTGGACAAATGTCCACCCACCAGCTGTGTGTGCCTTCTGGTTGATCCATATATCTTTACCAACCCTCTGCACTATCACACCTCTTAATTTTGCCAGCTTGGCCGGAGTATAAAAGTTTTGCATTCTGCTTGTAGTTTCTATTTCCATAATTGTAAATGAAGTCATGCATTTTTATGTGGATTTTCATAGGCATCCCTTAACATGTGAAATAAACCTTTACCTATTTTTATTTTGCAAAAAAAAAAAAATCATTAAACGGTGCTATATTTTGTCCAAATTTTTGGCCTCTATTGAGGAGATGGTCTGTCTTTTTTCTCCTTTAATCTCTTAATACAGTGGAACATTAATTGCTTAAAAAAAATGTTCAGCCAACTTTGCCTCCCTGGGATACACCTAACTTGTCCATGATTTTTAACTTTTTTTTTTTGGTGAGGAAGATTGGCCCTGAGGTAACATGTGTTGCCAATCCTCCTCTTTTTTGCTGAGGAAGATTGGCTCTGGGCTAACATCCAGACCCATCTTCCTCTACTTTATATGGGATGCTGCCATACATGGCTTGATAAGCGGTTTGTAGGTCTGCATCCGGGATCCAAACCCGTGAACCCCAGGCCGCAGAAGCGGGGGAAACACAAACTTAACCACTACGTCACTGGGCCAGCCCCAATGTTTAACTTTTTATAGAGGACTGGATTCATTATGTTAAAAATTTTACATGCTTTGTACACGGCAATGAATACAGTTTCAGAGAGATACTTCAAGGCTTTGCAAACATCCTGCTTCTCATTCAAGTTTCACTGGCTAATTTTGGAATTCATCGGTGGGTCTTGCCTGCAGCTATTTTTACTGTGTTTTTCCATGTCCCTCATTCCTGTTACATTTATTATTTGAAATTCTTTATGTAAAAAAGATTTGTCTCTTCTCTCCCTTTCATTTAATCATTTATTTATATCCGTAATAATATATATATAATGGATATATCATCCATTATTGTGTGGATAATAACCACTCATGGACATTTATCTTATTCTTTGACTTATTAGCCAATACTATTTTTATTTAGTTTATTCTTCAAATTGTTCCAGCTTAGGCCATTGGGACCTACTTCAGACTGGCATCCGTGCATTTTGGACATGCCTCATCCTATATTTTACTTTTTAAAATATTTCTTTACTTTCTGGCACTATAAGATGCTCCAGGTTCATCTTGCATATTCCCTGCCCCAGATCTAGAATCTGCCGTTTCTCCTAGGAGCCCTGGTTCCCTTCATTGGAGATATTCATTGTTTTTAATGTTTTTTTTTTTTTTGGTGCTAATTTTTAATATTAATGATGGAATCTTTTATTTCCATCTTTTTTATTTTTAATTTTGAAGTTATTGTAAATTGACAAGAAGTTGCAAAGATCCCATGGACCCCTCACCATGATTTCATCTTATGTAACCGTCCCATTTTTTTTTTTTTTTTTTTTCATTTCTATCAATTTTTTTTCATACTGCCTGGTCTGGCTCTGTCATTTCTTGTCCCCAGCATTTTATAGTAAGCTTGAATTTTATTTATTTATTTAAACACAAAACCTAGTCCTTTTGGGGTCCAGGTCCAGAATTCCGGGATCTGAAATTCTAGTGGGTTCTCGTGACATTGCCTGGGGTTTTTTGTTTGCTTTTGTTATTTGCTTCTTTTCTCTCGTGGTGATCTGTTTTCTGATTGTTTCTTTTTCAAATGAGCTGCTTGATTTATTTCTCGTTTTGGTTGTGGGAATTCCCAATGTCGGGATAAAGCCGGGTTTCTCAGGAATGCCTGAGGGCATGTTAACGTTTGCATGGACATTTTCAGACCACACGCATCATCCCAAGGGTGACTTTGCTTGGCTTTTTTTGGTGGGAGTGGTGATATTTCTCATTGACTATTTTTTTGTTTGTTTTTTTGGTGAGGAAGATCGTCCCTGAGCTAACATCTGTGCCCATCTTCCTCTATTTTGTATGTGGGATACCACCACAGCATGGCTTGACAAGCGGTGTACAGGTCTGTGCCCGGGATCTGAACCTGCAAATCCCAGGCCGCCAAAGCAGAGCATGCGAACTTGACCGCTACACCACCGGGCAGCCCCCCACCTTCGCTGAGCTCCCCACATGTGCACTGAGACTGGGGGAAACTAATGTCCACCTTTGGCTGGTTTTCAAATGCCCTCCGAGCAAAACCCAGAGACCATTGTGTCATAATCCTTATGGGTTTCTGCCTTCAGAATCTTCCTTGATTTCCCACTAGCCCAATGCTTTAAGAGGATGTTTTTATACATCAAGACTCAGCCGATGATCCTCATCACTAAGGAGTGCAGCCCAGTGAACCTCAACAACTCCACACCAACGTGAGACAGTTGAGTTCATCTGGGAAGGCTCACATGTGTACAGCATGGCAGATGGATCCACTGTTAGGTTTTCACCCAAAGCAGATGTAAACACATGTCCACACCAGAACTTGCACGTGAATGTTTATAGCAGCTTTATTCACTGTGTCCCATCCCCTGTGCACACAAAACCCACCGACCTACTGTTAGCTATAGTCACCATGCTGTACATTAGATCCTCAGAACTTACTCATCTTCTAACCGGAATTTGTGCCCTTTGACCAACATCTCCCCATTTCTCCACCCCCCAGCCCCTTGGCAAGCACCATTCTACTCTCTGTTTCTATGAGTTTGACTATTTTATTAGATAGCACATGCGAGTGGAATCATGCAGAATTTGTCTTTCTGTGACTGGCTTATCTCACTTAGCATCATGTCCTCCAGGTCCACCCATGTTGTTGCAGATGGCAGCATTTCCTTCTTTTTCACAGCTGAATAATATTCCTTTGTGTATACACACAGAATGGGAGAGGTTTTTTTTTTGGTGGGGAAGACTGGCCCTGAGCTAACGTCTGTTGCCAATCTTCCTCTTTTTGCTTGAGGAAGATTGGCTCTGAGCTAACATTTGTGCCCACCTTCCTCTATTTTGTATGTGGGTCACTGCCACAGCACGGTTTGATGAGTGGTGTAGGTCTGTGCCTGGGATCTGAACCCATGAACTCTGGGCCACCAAAGCAGAATGCATGAACTTAACCACTACGCCACTGGGCCAGCCCCCAAATTGGGAGTTTTGATGGATGTTCCAGAGATCAGAAGCCCTTGAGACCCCAGTGGACGTCTGAGCTACAATGGCATGAGTACAAAGCCCCATTCTCCAGCAAATTCTTTGTGGAATTGTGTCTCCTCCTCCACTTTGTTTCAATCATCTGCCTTCATCTGCCCTCACTGCCTTTTGCTTCCCCTTCAGATTTCAAACTAAACACTTAAGGTGAGCTATGAAATGCACAGATTTATAGTCAGGACATAATTGGAAAAAAAAAAAAAGTTGAAACTCTGGACAGAGGTGCCACGTCCCCCGGCCTGCTGGGCAAAGAGGAAACAGGTGTGAGTGCCCCTGAGATGAAACCCACACAGACGCACGCGTCTGCTGTCTCACGCAACGGCCTCAACAGGACTCCGAGGGTCTGGAGCCACTTGCATTTGGAATCTGATACATCGCTACATTTCGTCTGCTGGCAAATCACTATGACATCGTGCTGAGTGGAAACACAAGAGACAAAGTCAAGAGGCGGGTGTTTAAAACGAGGATGCATGTGTGCCAGGGCCGACGGTACAAATTTCTTCCTGTTGAACAGCAAGTGCGAACGTGGGACGACTCAGTGGTTATCGCAGGGGGAGACGAGGGTCGCTGGGAGAGTGGGAAGGGCCGGGGGCAGAGCCAGGGCAGCATCGGTCACGATGAGAGCCCCTAGCACTAAGATCACAGCCTCACGGTGCCAGCGTGGTCGTCTTCCTGCACTGGGCTGTCATTGCTCTAACATCGACCGTCTCCTCTCAGTTCCGAGGGCATGAGCGTTTGCAGCAGTAATTAAAAATAATCAGCCGTCTCTGTCCTGAATGAATTTAAGGCTTTGGAGGATGGCAGAGGAAGAGAAGACCAGGAAAAATATGCATTTTTGTGTGAATGAGCAAGGTCACATTTCAGAGCAGAGAACTATAGACAGAAGGCGCACTTTAGTCTCGATCCTAGATCCCTGCATAAAATGTAACTTTGCCTAATGAATGAATGGATGAATCTGGTGAGATGAAGCACAGGTTTCAATTAAAACGGTTTGCTAAGATCCGGGAAGAAAATGATAGAAGAAATTTACCATCGCCAAAGCGGGATGGAATTTGGCCACTGTGCATGTAGGAAGTCAAAATGGGAATACAGATCAGGAATCTGCATCCTAATCGTAGAGAAGAGAAACAGGGAGGCAATATTTTGAATGTTCACACTGAAGTCAGGAGAGAAGCAGGGAGCTGAGTGGGTCCCGAGAGTTGAAGATGAAGTTAAATCGTGTGTTGGTGTTTAAACTTACACAAACCAGGATGGTGCATTGGTCCAGAATGCTGTGAACTGCTACGATATTTGGTGTCCCGTTGACTTGAATAAATAGAGAGTTTGCACCTGCTCATAAATGCTTAGTGAATGCCCATCATATACTATGCGTTTTTCTAGGGTCTAGAGGTGGAAATATGAGTAAAGATGGTCCTACTAGTCATCTGTTGGGGAAGCCAACATGCACACACACGATGGTGCATAAAATGATAGGAACAAGCCCAGGATGCAGAGTAATTGACAAGAGACGGATGGATTTGACCTGGGGGGTCAGGGGAGACCTTGGAGAGGAGGCGACTTCTTAGCCAGGCTTTCAAACCTGAATAGGACTTCTCCAGAAAGATAGTGTGGGTAGAGAAACCTGGGAGAGGGCACCTTTGGAGCCCTGCAAGTATTGGGGTGTAGACTGTATGATGAAGGGACGTAGGTTGGGAATGGGGTGGAGGCATAGGGAGGTACTCCATCATGGACCGCCTCGCCTATCATCATTGTAAGGTCTTCTGTGCCTTCCAAGGGTGTTTTTAGAAAGATACCGTTGAACGGCTTTGGAACTGGGGATTTTCAGGAGACGGGAGAAAGAAGCCAGCTTGGGAGGTGGTGGAATGGTCCCAGGGGCGTACAGGGCAAAGGCAGACCAATGCAGCAGCAACACAGGGAAGAGAGACTGGGAGAGACGTGTGTGGACTCGAGGTGCATTTGGGATGCAGAATCTGTAATTCTTGGGGGATGACTGGTTACACAGATAAAGGAGACCTCCAGATCTCTAAATGAGGTCTTTAGGGGGACGGCTTCCCCATGGACCAAGACCAGGAACACAGAAGGGGAAGTAGGTTTGGAGGATGGGGAGAGGACGATCTCCAGATGAACTGTGGACATCTGAGTAGGAGACGCCTCAGCAGCAGCCAGAGACGACACAAAGGGGTTGGTTGGTTTTGTCTGTAGGGGGTTCCAGGGACAATGGGGGCACAGAGGGCATGGGAGGTAATTAAAACTGTGAAGATGAGAGTGAGAGGAAGGAGAAGAGAATACGGCCAGACCCAGGACCCAGTAAGCCCAAACCCTAAAGGGTCAGGCAGGAGTCAAGAAAGAGCCTGCCAGTGCCCCAAAAGTTAAACATGGAGTGTTTATGATCCAGCCATTCCACTCCTAAGTATATACCCCAAAGAATTGCAAACAGGTGTTGAAACAAAACTTGTACATGAATGTTCAGAGCAGCACTAGTCACAACAACTCAAATGTAGAAACAATCCAAGTGTCCACGGATAGATGAACAGATAAATAAAATGTGGTCCATTCATACAGTGGAATATTACTCAGCCATGAAAAGGAGTGAAGCATTGACATAGCTCCAAGGTGGATGAACCTTGAAAACACTAAGTTAGCAAAAGAAGCCAGACACACAGAACCACATAGTGTATGACTCCGTTTATATGAAATATCTTGAATAAGTAAATTCACAGAGATGAAAAAAGACTACTGGTTTCCAGGGGTAGGAGGTGGGAAAATGGGGAGGGACTGCTTAATGGGTATAGGGTTTCCTTTTGGAATGGCAGAAATGTTCTGAAATTAGATAGAGGTGATGGTTGCACAACACTGTGAATGTACTAAATGCCAGAATTGTTCACTTAAAATTTTTTTATATTATGGGAACTTCACCTGAATAAGGAAAAAAAAAAAGCAGAAACAAAGAATCATCAGGGATATGATGACAGTTTATTTAAAATATATAAAGAACTCATACAACTCAACAACAAAAAACAAACAACCAGATCAAAAAATGGGCAGAGGATCTGAACAGACATTTCTCCAAAGAAAATATACAAATGGCCAACAGGCACATGAAAAGACGTTCAACATCACTAATCTTCAGGGAAATGCAAATCAAAACCACAATAAGATATCACCTCGTGCCCGTCAGAATGGCTGTAATTAACAAGACAGGAAACAACAAGTGTTGGAGAGGATGTGGAGAGAAGGAAACTCTCATACACTGCCGGTGGGAGTGCAAACTGGTGCAGCCTCTATGGAAAACAGTGTGGAGATTCCTCAACAAATTGAGAATAGAAATATACGATCCAGCTATTCCACTGCTGGGTATTTATCCAAAGAACATGAAATCAACAATACAAAGAGATTTATGCACCTCTACGTTCTTCGCAGCATTATTCACAATAGCCAAGATGTGGAAGCAACACAAGTGCCCATCAGTGGATGAATGGATAAAGAAGATGTGCTATATATATACAATGGAATACTACTCAGCCATAAAGAAAGACAAAATCATCCCATTTGCAACAACGTGGACGGACCTGGAGGATATGATGTTAAGCAAAATAAGTCAGACAGAGAAACAAACACGGCATGATTTCACTCACATGTGGAAAATAAACACACGAATAAAGAGAACAGATTAGCGGTTACCAGCAGGGAAGGGGGTGAGGGGAGGGTGAGAAGGATAAGGGGCACATGTGTATGGTGACAGATAAACACTAGACTATTGGTGGTGAGCATGATGCAGTCTATACAGAAACTGATATATAATAATGTACACCTGAAATTACACAATGTTATAAACCATTGTGACCTCAATAAAATAATTTTAAAACAAGGACCAAGAATTGTCAGAGAGGTGGTGGAGAATCAGGGCAGCCATGGAAACGAAGGACTGTGTTTTACACAAGCATCATCAACACCACAAGGGGGTTAAGAAGACACAATTGGCGTTCTTGCTAATTGGCGATGGTGACATTATTCACCTTGGTGGATTCCATTTCTAGTGGAAATAGAAGCCGGTGTATAAGACGTGTGGAACGGGGGGAACAGAATGATGATGGGGCAGTGTAGAAGGAATGAGACGCAAGGGCGAGCTGTTCATTTGGGAATGGATGGGGCTGGACCACGTTTACATTTCAGCCAAAGCGTCCATCGGGGGAGGTCACATCGAAGTCTGCCGAGAACATCGCTGAGTAATCATCACCACCCTGATCAACCCCCAAGGAGATTTTCAGACCTGGTTTAAGTTAATTGCGCGAGTGGTTTAGCTCAGAGGTAAATGTGGTCTAGATATGGGGGCTGTATAGGAATACAGATGAAGACGTGGCCAATGCCGCTAAGGGTGTCAGAAAAGGCTTCACGGAGTGGTGGCATTTGAGTTGGCGGTGTATTATTTGTTTCCTGGGGTTGTCATAACAAAATATCACAAATTGGGGGGCCTAACACAACAGAGATGTATTCTCTCATGGTTTTGGAGACCAGAAGTCTGAAATCAAGTTGTGGGCAGCGTTGGTTCCCTCTAGAGGTTCTAGGGGAGAATCTATTCCATGCATCTCTCCCAGCTTCTGGGTGCTGCCAGCCATCCTTGTGTTCCTCGGCTTGTAGATACATCACTCCAATGTCTGATTCCTTCTCCACATCATCTTCCCACTCTGTCTGTGTTCATATGGTCTCCTCTCTGTGTGTGTTCACCTCTGTGTCGTTTCTCTTCCTTACAGTGGGTTTCTCTTCACCAGTCATTTTAAATTAGGACCCACCCCAATGACCTCAACTTATCTTGACTACAACTTATCTTGACCCTCTTTCCAAACAAGGTCGTATTCACCGGTACCTGGGTTTAGACCCTCAACATTCTTTTGGAGAGAGGGGCACACGCTTCAACCCACAGTAGGGTGGCAGGCATATTAAGAATCTGGACTGTTCACAACTGGAGAAAAGGCATCTTTGCATCAGGGAACAGCATGAACAATCCTGCCTTGGGAAGAGGCTCGGAGGAGGAAGTGCATTGAATGACAGCAGCATCGGATGCAGGAGGTGGTGGGATGGGAAGAGAAAGCTCGTGCAGAACAAACAATTAATCCTGGCCCAATGACATCCAGGTCTTTGGGTGGCTTCTTGTTTCCCGGTGAATAAAGGGGCCCTCCCGTCATGGAAAAACCAATCGTCTCCTTCCCTCATTGCTCACACGGATTTATTGTGGTTTTCAGCCAGCTTGCTTAACTGCCTCAGACCATCTGGTAGTATCAAAACGCAGAGATGGAGTCATTATTGCAACTGGCAGGACCATTAACCCAGGCGGCGTCTGTTGAGTTCCGCATGGTTTATGGGTATGGGGTCCATAAACATTATACCCCTGCACTCCAGAAACCTAGAGAATTGCTAAGTGAGCCCTGGAGGCAGAGGAGGCTCAAAGCAAACAAAGAGAATGATGGGGACACAGCCAGCCCCAGGCAGACCAGTGAAGGAGTCAAAGCTCACCCCTATATCTTCAGACCCCCCCAGATGACAGGGATCTTTTTTCTTAGACCTCTTTCCGGCCCCCTAAATCCATGCAATAAGACAAAAAAAAAAAAAAAAAAAAAAAAACAAGGGATTGGATCTTGTTGATATGCCAACCTCCCTAGTTTCTAGATTATTCATGTGGAGAGTCTCATTTGCTGAGATACACTGTAGCAGCTATCACCGAATGGAGACATGTATGCACATAGACACACAATCACACACATGTATATATGCACATAGAGTCTTTGTATTTTTATAGGATGCTTATGTTACAATTGTCCATTTGTTACACCTACTCCTAAAGTGTAGCCATTTCCGCAAGTGTATGGAAAGTCAGTAGTGTGTAACAAGCATCCCCAATGGAGCAAGACTTTCCTTTCTGCATTTGGTTCTTTCATTTCTGCATTTGGTTGTTTACGGCTTTTCATATTTCAAGCTAATAGTGCAAGCTATCTGAACATGCCCTTCTGTGCATGGAGCCTGTAAATTTATCTTACTATAGTCACATATCTCTCAGAAAATAGTTAAGTTTTATTAATGCCTCTGAATACGTTGAAAATATTGGATCCTGGACAATAGTTACAGTGTGTTTCTAATCAAATCCATGAAACGTGTTTTGGACGCTGATAAGCAAAGCACGCACTTCTTGAGCAGGACGTGATGTTTCGAGGCTGCCCCTGAAGATGTGTGCATTCCTCAAGAATTTTTGAGTTTTTCCTGATCATGTGTGATACTCATCCCAGCATAAAAGGCAGCACTGGACCAGACTCTAAACTCCGATCCCAGCTATGTTTAGCCAGGTAAACTTGAAAATATACTTCCTTGCTTTTGTCCATCATTCCATTATCCATAAAATGAAGAGGTTGGACTCCCTTATGCCTCTGTTTTTTTTCAGATCTGACATTCTATTCTTCCTTCCCTTCCTCCTCTGACATTCCTCCTCTTCTATCCTCTATTCCTGATAAATGCACATTGCATTCCTGCTGTGTGCTGGCCACCAGGGCTTCTCAAGCTTAAACGTGCATACAAATCACCTGGAGATGTTGTCAAAATGTGGATTCTGATTGAGTAATTCAGGGATGGGGCCCGACATTCTGCATCTCTAACATGTTTCCAAATGATGAGGATGCTGCTAACCCAAGCGTCATGCTCCCAGAAGCAAGGTGGTAGATGGCACGAGCTACAATAACATTTTCTTCATGAATAAAATAACTTTCAAAGACCAAAACACATTCACGTGATGGGGAAATTTGATTATGGGAAAACAATGCAATAATATTGTAGCCGTGTAAAAGGAAATGCCATTAAAATTACAGACTTTGTTTTTCATTTTAAATATCCTAGATAGTACAAATATTCTAGAAGATGAATAAAATATAGGTCACGTCTCACCTCAACACAGTCAAAGCATGAGTCAGATTCTCTTGGTTGTCATGACATAGCCCAAAGTGGTAAGACTCAGAATTCTGTGTGATAAATATTTTTTTAGGCATGACACTTGATTTCTGCTAGAAAAGCCTTAATTCTTACACAGTGCTTTCTTTCTAAGGCCGTGAGACTAAAATTTGCCTATACACTGGAATCCTTTGGGGACCACCAACAAACTTCTCTGCCTGGATTTCATGTCAAGAAGTTTTTATTTAATGGACAAGGGAGAGGATCTGGACATCACGGTTTTTGAAAGCTCTTTACGTGGTTCTAAAGTGTGCAGCCAAGTTTCAGAATGTCTGCTTTATGCAGTCAAGTGAAAGAGTAAAACTCTTCCTGGGGGTCATTCCAAAAAAATCAGAGCCTGGACTTTTTCCTTTTCAAGGGAGAGAGTTGCTCTATCTGGAAGCAAGAATTAACATAATCAGTGTATGAGGGTTCCCTTTTCTCCACATCGTCTCCAACATTTGTTATTTCTTGTCTTGTTAACTATAGCCATTCTGATGGGTGTGAGGTGATATCTCATTGTAGTTTTGATTTGCATTTCCCCGATGATTAGAGATGTTGAACATCTTTTCATGTGCCTGTTGGCCATCTGTGTATCTTCTTTGAAAAAATGTCTGTTCTGATCCTCTGCCCATTTTTTGATCGGGTTGTTTTTTTGTTGTCGAGTTGTACGAGTTCTTTATATATTTTAGAAATTAATCCCCCGAGTGCCCATCGGTGGATGAATGGATAAAGAAGATGTGGTATGTATACACAATGGAATATTAGTCAGCCATACAAAAGACAAAATCGTGCCATTTGCAACAACATGGATGGATCTTGAGGGTATTATGCTAAGTGAAATAAATCAGACAGAAAAAGATAAACACTGCATGATTTCACTCATATGTGGCAGATAAACAAACACATGGATAAGGAGAACAGATTAGTGGTTACCAGAGGGGAAGGGGGTGGGAGGAGGGCTAGAGAGGTAAAGGGACACATATGTATGGTGATGCATAAAAACTAGACAATTGGTGGTGAACACAATGCAGTCTGTACAGAAACTGTAATATAACGATAGAAAAAAAAGAAGACTACGTGGATAGATAGTGATATAGAGATGGAAAATCTTTAATAAAAATTGGATTATACATGCCATTTTAATACAAAGTATAAATAGTTTTTAAATAAAAAAAAGAATTAACATGTTCAAATGGCTTTTGTCTGCAATGAATGACTACACCGAATCAAGTTCATTCATCCAGCTGACTTGTGATGGGTCTGGTTATATACCAAGTCTTGAGAGAAGAGGGTTGGAAGTCACAGAGCTCGGACTGAAGAACCTCCCCTTTGAGGGTGGAAGTAGACAAGCAAATAAGCAACAGAGACCATCTCCACCACAAAGTGCCAGGACAGAGTGAATCAGAGCCATCAGGAGGAAAATCTCTCCAAGCTGGATCCGGGCGTGGGGACTGGGAGGGGTGGTGTTAGGGTGTTTCGCGTGGGGGAGAAGAGAGTCTGCAAAGGGCAGCTTCTTAAAGGACGTTGAGCTGGTCCGAGCAGATGGAGCGGGGGTGGGCGTGAAGGGAACGAAGGCAGAGACAAGCCCACCACGCTGGGCAAAGTTCCAAATGCATGGAGCATGGGAGTGTGCAGGAAAGCTCAAGGATTGTATTTTGACTTGGAAAAAGGGACTATGGTTGGAAAAAAAAATAAGCTAAAAGAAGATTTTAAGTCCTGGGGAGGCAATGGGAAGCACATTGATTCAGGAACAGTAAGTGTTCTGGTTTTACTTGGTTCCTCAAAAATACGAGGGTAAATGCTACCAGCATGACTTACCACTGTTGGTGTTGACCTTGATCATCTGGATGAGGTAGTTTTCTCAGATTTCTCCACTTTTTCCAATGTGTATTCTTTGGGATGAAATTTGCTACGGGCAGCCCGGACATAGGGAATTGAAATTTATGATCCACCTGCTTGATGGTGGAATCTCTACATAAATTATCGACTCTTCTCCTGCATTAGGAACCTATTCAATCATATATTTATATTGGTATGGATTGTTGGATACTTATTTTACACACTGGGTTATAATCCAACACTACTTTCTTTCTTTTGTTGCTCAAAAAATAAAGCATTAATGCTATCTTGCAAAAACCCCACTGCACTTTCCGTGAAATGCACCTTCTCCACCTTTGCAGGGCAGGACTGTGATAAAAAAAAAGATTTTCACAGTTTGGCTTCCACTCAGTGCTAGATATTTAAAACACGACGTGAAATTATTTGTTAATTATACCTCAATAAAGATGGGAAAAAAATAGAACATGATGTGACAAACTCAGTCGCTGAGAACACATCTGATAAATAGTATTATAATGGAAGTTTTCCAAGGCTCAAGGTTAGAATCAGGCTCCAAAAATGTGGGTAATAAAACACAGAACGATAATATAAATATCTCCAAGACATTTACAAATAGCTATTGACGTATCCGTTGACCACGAGGGAAAAAAATAAATAAGAATGAAAAAGGTTTTCTAAGCCTTCTGGGTAGACCAGAAGTCTCCATCTTGACCTTTCTCTGATGGCTGAATTTCCATTATCGTGAAAGGAGATGGTGGCCTCAGGAGACTTTATCCAACATCCAATTTACCTAGGAGTGAGTTATTTTATGACTAACCTCTTAATAAGCCAGAAAAGATCCTCTAAGGATAAGATCGGAATTTATCATTTATGTCAATAGAAGTTATGGCTTTAACGTTTAGTAGAACTCCTTAGTTTAAAAAGAAAAGGTCTCCTTTCTATAAAAGGGATTGAAAATGCATTTCACAGAGGAGGAATCGACTCCCGTTCATTGTATTTTGTATCCGTCAGAAGAGAGAGATGCAAAGGGTGTAGACAGGGCGGACAAGGATGGGGCTCTGCAGAGACCCAGCCCCAGGTTAGCACATCAACCACGGGAAGACCCTTATAATTGGGGCTTCCCATTCTTTATCTGGAAGTCAGAGGAATCTCAAAATGGTCTCTATGGCGTCCCCCTAACTCCCCTGTTTCTGGCTTTTATGAGTGGGTACCACTGCCCAGAGCCTGCCATGAGTCCTCCAGGCCACCAGGGGGCTCGGCACACAGGACTTCCCTCCTCTCACTGCTGGTTGGTTGAGTTGGTGGTTGGAGGGTCTTTCCTGGGTTCCTTGTAATTCTTTCTTCATTAGCTCAAATTCATCTTTGTCTTTGAGCTTTTTTTTTTTTTTTTTTTTTTTTTTTTTTGTGAGGAGATCAGCCCTGAGCTAACATCCGCCAATCCTCCTCTTTTTTCGCTGAGGAAGACGGCCCTGGGCTAACATCGGTGCCCATCTTCCTCCACTTTATATGGGACGCCGCCACAGCATGGCTTACCAAGCAGTGCGTCGGTGCGCGCCCGGGATCCGAACCAGCGAACCCCGGGCCGCCGCAGCGGAGCGCGCGCACTTAACCGCTTGCGCCACCGGGCCGGCCCCTGTCTTTGAGCTTTGAATGACCGGTTCTGCTGCTCCTCTAAAAATTTGGACCTTGGGAGTTTCCTTTTTTCCTTCATCCATCTCTTTTACCCTCTAAGAGGTTCCTCCATGCTCGAAAACATCAGCTTTCACCAAGTCTAAGAGATGCCCCCAAACTACGTTTCTTGCACTGATTTCTTGTCTTTCTCTAACTGTTATAGGATGTTTCTGTTAGGTGTTTTTCCTTTCTCACAATTTCATCATGCCCCAAAGCAGAAACGGTATCTTTACGAGTGTCTTGGGGGCCCTAATAAATGACCACAAACTAGAGGCTTGAAACCACAGGAATTCACCTTTCCCCAGTCCTGGAGACCAGACGTCCGAGATGAAGGGGTCGCAGGGCCACGCTCCTTCCGGAAGCTCAAGGGGAGGGTCCTTCCTGCCTCTTCCAGCTTCTGGGGCTCCAGGCGTCCCTGGGCTGTTGGCGCCTCCCTCCATCTCTGCCTCCGTCTCCACGTGGCTTCTCCTCTGTGTCTGTGTCTCCTCTTCTGTCTCTGATGAGGACACTGTCATGGGATTTAGGGCCACCCTCATCCAGGATGACCTCATCTCCGTCCTTCACTCAATCACATCTGCAAAGACCCTATTTCCAAACAAGGTCACCTTCACAGGTTCTGAGGATTAGGACATGGACATATCTTTTTGGAGTCCACTGTTCAACCCAGTACATCAGACATCTTTTGCCCATATGGGCACTGAGCACTCAGGATGGATTCCACCATATGGCCAGAGCCATCCTTGAATCGTCTTACTCTGCCAGGGTTTCCCCTGGATCATGCAGAGGTCCAGAGGGTCCAGGAAGGGTCCATAGCATGGTGGTGACACATAAGGGGGCATGGGCTTGGGGAAGGGACTGTCTGCGTCTGATACAGAATTTTTTCCGTATTTTAACAAAGAGAAAAGATGTACTGGTATCTGCCAGCTAAAGAATAGTTCTGCCAACATTTCTTCTTCCTCCCCTAAGCAGACCCTCTTCCCAGCCAACTGTGTTCTCAACGACACAATTACTTTTTCAATGTGTCACGCAAAAAAATCCCAAGGTGGTCTTCTGGCTGTTGTGTCTTCATCTTTCCCTCCATCGCGGCTGTCCTGTCCTCTTCCTTTCTACTCGCTCACCTGTTCTGGTGCTCGCTGCCCACACCAGAATTCTGCCTCAGTTTCCCAACTGCTCTATGGGACTCTTAAGACCCTCCTCTCTGAGGTTCTTATCCTACCTGGCCAACTGGGTTTCTATTTTTCTATTAATTTTTATTTTCATAAACTAAGTAGTTGTTGATATGCATACCTTGATAAATTGTAAAATGCTACCACCATCTACTGCTTCCTGCAGAATTCCAAGTCTTGGTCAATAGATGTTAATACGAACAATAATAGAGGGAAAAAAGAAGTCCTTCACATAAGAGTTTCAAAGCCTGCAGTGACATTATATTCATCAATGGTCATCCTTGTGTGCACCAGTCCAGACTGAAGCCTTGCCTGAGTAGATAAAGGTCACTCTGCCCAGCCAAAAATGTGCTCGGCCACTGCATCAGAGGTCATTGAGAAACAAAACAGCCCAAAAAACCACCTGCTATTCTGTATATTCAGATATCTCAATTCCCATCAGGTCTAATTCTAAAATTTTAATATGGACCAAATCAGAAAACTATATAGAAAACTGATATTTAAAAAAATCCTTAGTTGAGTCACAGAATTGGAAGAAAACACCAAGGTCTATTCATTAACTTGGTCCGTCAGTCAATTCGTTAACGAATACGTATTTATCCCCAGCCACTAGACTGATTATGATAGACAAACAAGATAGAAATTCAATCTCTGGGTTGAAGTTCACAATTCTGAGAACGACTAAATGTAGTTCCTTCCCCAATGTCAAAGCAATATGGGTGACATCATTTCAGATGGTTGGTTCCCACGGGAGTTCATATTCCAAGGATTTTGTAAACTCGTGAACTCGTTATTGTCTTATTTCCCATGGTTAGCAGAAACTTGAGACAAATATGAAATAAATATCCTTAACGTGACTTGACTGTTTGAAAATGGAATGCAATAATAACCAAAAATGGAGAATGACATCAGTGACTTTTTTCCGGTAATTACGTATGTAGTGATTTGTGACATATTAAAGGGATAATGCGGCATCATGAGAAAAATCCTAGGTGAACGTGAAGAAGATGGCACTCCTTTATATATTATGCCAAAGGCTCAAATGACTGATAATATCCTTGTACGTGAAGAGATAACATCACAAGCTCAGAACTGGGGTTCTCTCTTTGCTTCTACTGGGAAGAATATTTATTTGTTAGATCAGCTGTGTTCTCAAATCTTAACTATAGATGTTGGTCTTTTCAGAATTCCTGGATGCGGGACTTACAACGGGCAGAAGTCAATCCACGTTAGGAAACATATTTATTTTCCAGACGGAGCTTCCTGCGGGGAGACAGAGTGAATTGCCCTTCAACCTTTGTGTCATTCCTTATTAGACAGTCATTGATTCTGATATTCCCATGTGACAATGCACGGGAAGAAGAAATGTCAGCCATATACTCTGCCATTGCCCATAAGCTTCCTCGCTTATGTCTTCTGTACGTAGGCTTTCCTGATGTTGTCTCTCTAGAAAATACTCGTGCATCTTTGTTTCTCCGAAGGGAATTCAGAAGCAAAAGGTCGATGCTGGCCTCACACCAAAATTCTTCTCTTTTTTTAATACTTAGACTTGTTTCCCATTCATCTTCGTGGCATCTTCGTTTCCATCAAAAAGCGGCGATGCGGAAATGCCTTCCCTTCTGCACGGTTCACTGGAGACACGTCGAGACCCGTGGCTGACATTTCCAGCTTTGCTCAAGTTTGTGAGGGAAGGAGTAAATGGATAAAGAATTCTTTTCAAGGGTAGCAAGCTATGAACTTGGGATCTGAAGCTTTGAGTCAAAGATAATGTGCACGGGGTGCAATCAACAAAATCCCGTCTGAGCAGATCTGATCATTCTCCGAAAAATCGCCAAGTATGCGATGACAACTAAAAATAGAGAAAGGATTACCTTTAGGAGATGAACCTTGTAAACCATGTTGTACACCATAAACACAGAGAAAAAGAGTCTTTAAAAATTGGGGTAAGTTTCCTTGGAGGCATGATTTTTATACCAACTTGGGACATGCACAGCACAGGTGACAAATTTTGATCACGGCCAGCACCTGCACCTGTGTCACCGGGGTGCAGAAAGAGCTCAGACTCAAATACGTTCTCTTCCGTCTCAAAACATGTGGAAAGGCTGCGCACGCTCTCTCCCCACGGGGAGGCAACAATGACAGCTGAAATTATGGGTTTCTGCAGCCCCAGTGTTGGGCTTTATTTTTGCTTCTAGGAAACAAGAAATAGGCGTGCATAAATTAACCCAAAGATCTATCGCAGCAGATAATTAGCCACGTTTGCGGTCGAAAGCATGGGCTGGAAGTGTGTGTCACAGAATATACAATTTTCTCTTGATCTGGTGCAGAAAACGCCTCGCCTTGGGACTGCACCTCCATTGTTGTGTCAATCATAACGAGAACCAAAAAAAAAAAAAAAAAAACCCAAAGCAAAGATAATAGGAGCTGTGTGTTGATTAGAAATCCAGATGTGAAAAAGTGTGTGTGAAAGTATTTCGCCCACGTCGGGCAAGCGATTCTCAGATATGCTCTAAGCTGATCGCCCCAGCTACACGTTTCATTTAAAATTAATAAGAAAATGCATCTGTCACAAAAATTAGAAATGCACAAAGCAGAAGAATGTAGTTCTCCTTTTTCGTTTTTTTAAAGGAGAGGTGATACCGGGAATACACACACACACGTTGCAAATGGGGGACAAGACTGAATTTGAGAAATGGTTCGAAATGATGGGACGTTCGAAATGTATATGTCAGCATTCCCAAAGGAAACAGAACCAATAGGATGTGTGTGTGTGTAGCGAGAGAGTTATTTGAAGAAATCAGCCCACGAGATTGTGGGGGCTGGCAAGTCTGAAATCTGTAGGGCAGGCTGGCAGGCAGGAAACTGAGGCGGAATTTCTATGCTACGGTCTCGAGGCAGAATTCCTTCCTCTCTGGGAAACTTCAGTTTTCGCTCCTCAGGCCTTCGACTGAATGGATGAGGCCCAGCCACATGATCAAGGTGATCTGTTTCACTTACAGTCGATTGACTGTAGATGCTAGCCACATCCACCCCTGGATGAGTGTCTGACTGAAGAACTGGGCACCACCACCTACCCAAATAGACACATCGAATTTAACCATCATGCCAGGCCTGGGCTGATTCCATCCATGTGAGAGATGGAGGGCAGTCAGGTCCCTGGGGAAGGGCCATTCTGCAGGCGTCAGTCCGGGACAGCAGAAGAGAGAGGACGTGTGAGGCTGACCCACCAAGATGGCGGGGCTCTCTCTGTGGGTCCTGGTCTGCCTCCTGGGGACGCTCTCCACATTCCATATCAAAGTGGACAAGCCAACGCCATGAGGCTGAGGGTCCTGGCCCCACATTGGGCGTCGTAACCTCAGAGCCAGGGACGGGCTTGGAGGTCACCTCATCCAACTCTCCCCACTGCGAAGATGTGATCCCAAAATACAGAGACACGAACCTGCTACTGAAGGTCACTGATTCAAGACAGAGCTGATACCCCCAGGGTGGGCTTGGCCCCTTGGAAGGTGCTGGAACTTATGTCTCCCTCATTCTTTAATGATGGCCCACAATTTCTTGAGAAAGAATTCTTTCCTTTTAGATGTTCAAGTTGGTTAGGGTGAGGGTCAATTTTATGTGTCAGCTTGACGAGGCCACGGGGTGCCCCGATGTCTGGTTAAGCATTATTTGTGGCTGTGTCTGTGGGGGTGTTTCTGGATGAGATTAGCATCTGAATCAGTGGACTGAGTAAAGCAGATTGCCCTCCATGGCATGGGTGGGCCTCATCTAATCAGTTGAAGGCCTGAATAGAACAAAAAGGCAGAAGAAGGGACAATTCACTCTCTCTGCCTGACTGTTTGAGCTGGGACATTGGTCATCTCCTGCCCTCGGACTAGAACTTACACCATGGGCTCTCCAGTTCTCAGGCCTTTGAACTACACAACTGGCTTTCAACTGTCTATCTCTCTCTCTATCTATCTATCTATCTATCTATCTATCTATCTATCTATCTACCTATCTATCTGTTTATCTATCTATCTATCTATCTATCTATCTATCTATCTATCTATCTATCATCTATCTATCTATCTATCTATCTATCTATCTATCTATCTACCTATCTATCTATCTAATCTATCTGTTTATCTATCTATCTATCTATCTATCTATCTATCTATCTATCTATCTAATCTATCTTTTTATCTATCTATCATCTATCTGTCTCTATCTATCTATCTATCTATCTATCTATCTATCTATCTATCATTTATCTATCCATGAATCTATCTCTTATCTCTCTCTCTCTCTCTACATATACATATAGATACATATATGCATCTGTATATATATATATCTCCAATTAGTTCTGTTCCTCTGGAGGAACAGGACTAAGACAATTAGCATCATGCTTTACAATTTTAGCTGGTTTTTATACATTATAATTTTCATTCAGATTTTCAAGTTCATTTGCATTTTGCCTTACAATTTCACTGGATTAAACACTTGCAAATCTGACTCAAACTTATAATAAAAAATGAAACAGAAAGCAAACAATGGGAAATGCATGAAGTGCAGAGCAAATAGAGCTTGCTTTCTCCCTGCCCCCCAAACACCAGTTGTTCTCCTGGACGGTTATGATTATTATGTAACCGTGTGTATCCTTCCAGAACACCTAATATGTATACAAGGATATCCCAGTACATAAACATATGTAACTTAAAGCGAAAGTGGAATCACCTTTTACATAGTATCCTGAAACTCAATTTGTTTCACTTAAAATGTAATTTGGACACTTTATACTTTACACTGAAAAAGATCTCGGGTTATTTCTACCCATATTTAGACACCATTTATGTAACCATTTTCTTATTGGTAGACATCTAAGTTCTTCCTAATTTACTATTTTAAGCAATGCTGTAATGAACATTTTTGCATGTGGAACTTTGCACACTTGGTCAATTGATCAGACAGATCTTTAGGATAAATTCTCAGACCCGAACTGTCCAGGGACGTGCATATTATAATTTGGTGGGTATCATCAAATTACCCTCCCCAAAAGTTGCAATAATCTACAGTTCCTGGTTTCCCACATTCTCATCAAATAGCTTCTAACATTTTAATCTTTGCCAAAGTAACAAATATAAGTGGTATCTCCTTGTTATATTCATTTGTTTTTTTTTTGGTTTTAATAAATGAACTTAGAAAGTGGTCCTTAGGTACACCTTTTTTTCCTTCCCTGAACTGCCTCTTCATAGATTTGGCCCTTTTTTTTGAGTTTTCAGATGATTCTTTCATTGACTCTATTTATTATTATTATTTCATTATTATGTTTAAAGACACATTGTCTACAAATTGTGACGGATTTCTCTCTCCTTTTCCAATACTTACACCTCTTACGGCATCAGATTTTTAAGATCTTAGGGATGATGCCAGACATCCTGAGATGTGGGTCTGCGCTTACCAACAGTGGGGAAGTTACTTGGTCTCTCTCTGCATCTATTTTCCCATCTGTGAAATGGGTTAATGATGGTGTCTCCTTTTTAAGTTTAGCGTGAGGTTTAAATGAAGTCATAAATATAAAGTGCTCACAATAAATGCAGGCGTATGTTAACTGGTCAGCTGTGTCAGAAGTTACAGTAGCCATTTGTCCTCTGAGTAGCCACAGGGCCCCTGCAACAATATTAATCCAGCAAGGTGAGACAATAAACCTTCCTTGTCTTGTTTGGGATCCTAACAGCACGTTTCCCGGGGCGTTACCATTTAGCACCATATTGGTATTTGCAAACATACGTGCACGTGTGTATATAAAGAGATATCATGTGAAGAACATTTTTTCTATTCTTATTTTGTTAACAGTTCTTATCAGAAACGATGGTTCAATTTTATCAAATCTGCATTAGATATCTGTTCATTGTTTTCTTTTATTTTTGAGCTATTTATAGGGTGCATTGCATGAATTATGTCTTAGTTCACTCATCTTGAAATTCCTAAAATTAACCTCACTTATTTTTTTCCTTTTATCATTGACTTATATACATATTAATATATGTTACTAAATATATAATATATTATATAATTAATATTTTATAATATATAACAAAATCATAACAATATATGATATACAATATATATTATATAACATAACATATAATCATATATAACAATTATAATAATTATATAATATATTGAATATATAATGTATACTTTATATATTAATAAAATACATAAAATAAATATATATATTTTTTTATTGTGGTCACATTGGTTCATAACCTTACATAAATTTCAGCTGTCCATCAAACCTCCATTTTTCATGTGTATTATTCTTTTGATGTAGTGGATGATACTATTTGCCTAATCAATTTTTACGTTATTTGCAATAAATTCATATAAGTTTGGAGTCTCTTTTACTGTGCTTTTAAAATCAAATTTTAGAATGATTCTGCTGAAGCTCTCGCAAATTATTTGGAAGCGTTCCTTCTCATTCCAGGCTCTGAATAATACAAATACCCTGAGAATTCCTTGAAGGATTCAGAGAACTTCGTTAAGAATTTGATGAGCTTGAACATTTGTATGCAGAAATAGCTCTTGCTCAATTTCTTCACTGAAACAGATTTACCGATATCTGCTTTGTTTTTCTAAATTTTGGTAATGCCTATTTTTCCTCCAATTGTCTCTTATTCTGCTTTTTAAATGCATTTGCATAAACCATTGCAAATCACGCTGATTTTGTGATTAGTGTACCTTTTTCAAGACCATTTTGGGTATGTGCACTTTATTCTTCTTTTAACTTTGCTTTCCAGCGGTTTATCTGAATTTTTTCCAGAACACTATGTCTCTGCTAGACTGTGTCCACTTTTTAAAAATATTTATTGAGCATCTGTCTTCGACTACGCAATGTTCTAGAAGGGGGACATAAAGCAGTGAACACAATAGTTAAATCTCCTGCTCGATGGAGCTTATCGGCGGGAAAGTACTGAAAATAAATGTGTGTGTGCATGCGTATGAAACACATAACATGGAAGGTCATCGTTTTTGTTGTTAGTGCCGTCGAGCGGGTTCTGACTCCTAGCGCCCCTGTGGACAGCAGAGGGGAACCCTGCCTGGTCTTTTCGCACCATCCTCTCACCTTCTGGCACTATATCAGACAATGCTCTGCTGCTATTCATGGGGTTTTCATGGCCACTTTTTTGGAAGAGGATGGGCAGGTCGTTCTTCCTGGTCTGTCTTAGTCTGGAAGCTACCCCAACACCTGTCCATTGTGGGTGACCTTGCTGGCATTTGAAATTCTGGTGGCAGAGCTCTCAGCATCACAGCCACACACAGTTGCAGACGGGTGGCGTGGTTCCCTGACTGGGAAGCGAACCCTCGCAGCAGAGGTGAGAATGCAGAATCTTAACCACTAGACCAGCAGGGCTGGCTAAGGTCATCATACATGATATGAAATTCCGGCAAACAGGATAAAGGAGTAGAAAGTGATGGAGAAGATGACCACAGCCTCTGTGACAAGGTGACGTTTGAACATGGAGAGAGCAAAAGAAGCAAGTGACGCTCCTGTGTGGGCGTTTTAAATTCTAGCAGAGGGAACAGCCAGTGCAAAGGCCATGAGGTGCATTTACAATCCCAGAACAGCGAGGAGGTCGATGTCTCTGAATTGGAGGGTGCAAAATGAATAATGGTGGATCTGGACATCATAGAGGTAGCTTGTCTCTAAACTACCTAGGGCCCTGTAGGCTCTGAGACCAAGTGTGGATTTTATCTGATCAGTAAAATTTTTTACAATTTCTGCTCTTTATCTATGTTCTCACTTATTCAATTCCTCCTTTATTAACTTAGGAATGTCATTTACTTGCTTCCCTGAGATTTAGTTTTCTCTTTACAAACATCTCAATCTAATGCTTAATTCATTATTTAAAAACTAAACTCGGGGCCGGCCCCGTGGCGCAAGCAGTTAAGTGCGCAGCGCGGTGGCCTGGGGTTCGCTGGTTCGGATCCCGGGTGTGCACCGAGGCACCACTTGTCAAGCCATGCTGTGGCAGCGTCCCATATAAAGTGGAGGAGGATGGGCATGGATGTTAGCCCAGGGCTGGTCTTCCTCAGCAAAAAGAGGAGGAATGGCAGATGTTAGCTCAGGGCCGAGCTTCCTCACAAAAAAAAAAAAAAAAAAAAAAAAACTAAACTCATTCTGAAAAAGTCAATTTCCCCTCCCAAAAGTAACTTTAACCATATCCCCCAAAGTTCTGAAATGGTGATTACTTTGTTTTAACTTCCTTTTTTCTTACCCAAAGACATTTAAATGGATGGTAGTTCTCATTTGTTACTATTTTATTATTAAACTCTAACTTTATGATGTTATGGCCAAAAATACTGTTGATTATATTTACACTATTTGGAATTAATGTTTTCCTTTACAGCTAATATATGGTTAAAAATATATGGTTAAAAAATATATTTTTTATGGATATGGATTTGCCTATACATCCAGTAGATTTTCCTTCTGTTACATAATTTAAGTCCTTATTCTCTTCTTGTCGTCTTAATCTGTCATGCTGAAGTCTTTTAATATGAGTTCTATTTCTGGTAACATGGAAGATTAGGTTACTTGACCCAACACTCCTGCTGAAACAAATTGAAAATGCTGGATGAATCTATTTGTAAAGCACCTCATTAAAAGCATGCCAACCCTGATGGGATAGCAGGAAATCATCAGGCCACAATCTCAGGGGAGGCAGACACGCAGGGAAATAAATATGCAGGGGTCCCTGGAGTCACCTTCTCCCAGAGGATATTTGGTGAAATTCTGACATCCTCTCACAGCTCCAGAAAGAGAGGACAAAGGTTTTATGTCCTTGTCAAGGTGCGGAGAGGCGAATGTGGGATTGTCCTCCACTAAGCCGTGACTCCAAAGTTCTACAACAGTGGTTCTCCAAGTGTGGTACAGGGAACCTTGGGGGGGGTTCCCTGAGACAAAACTATTTTCATAATTGTACTGAGATGATAGTTTTCTTTTTCAGTCTCACTCTTGCAAGCATCCAGTGGAATCTTCCGAAGGCTATGTGATGGGTGATAACAGAGAAGGTGGAATGTAGAAGCAGATATGAGAATCTGGTTGTCCTCTATTCTGCCAGGCATTAGAGAGATTTGCAAAAAGGTACAACAATGCTATTCTTATCACTAATACTCTCACATTAGTGATAATACAATACATTTAACATATACCAAATTATATAATAAGAATATGTCATCACATAACAAGAATATAAGATATTCGTCATATAATAAAAATATATTATTTGTGTTAACATGTAATGGCTTTTATTTATCATTACTTTAAAATGTATCCATCAACAGATGTGTAAAAATCTCTCAGTTTTAATTGCTAATAGAGTAAATATCAATTGATATAAACCACTTGGACAAAAGCTATTTTTGGTCTTTAATCAACATTATTTAGAGCATAAAGAGGTCCCTAAACTGACAGGTTTGAGAACCAGTGACTACATTCTCAGTACAGGAGGGGACAGGATGCAAACACGGCTTCCTCCTCTAGGATTCTGCAGGAAGAGATGCTTTGCACTACGTTAATAAGGCAAACGAAAGTTTTTGAGCATGTCTAACCATCAATCTGACTTCTTGCAGATTAGCAGGAGAAATTGACACTACTTAGGTAGTTCTACCCCCCAAAAATTCTAAACTATGAATTTGGTCAAACTGGTCCTGAATTGATAGCGTCTCTAGGAACAGTGATGAAATTTGAAATATAACCACTGGCATGGCAAGGGTCCGAATCCATCAGAATAAATAGCATCATTCTATCACAGTTTCAGCCCCACAGAGACACTCAGAAGAAGCAAACACATATGCACTTTCCTTCTAGGCACAAGGAAAACGAGCAGCTCAAATGTAAGATTACAAAACCGATAAGGACTTAAGCCACTGTGAGCAAGACTCAGTGGGCATGAGACCAGCACAAAGAGAGCCACAATGATTTCAGAGGTTTGAATTACTGGATACATATTGTAGCACAACCTACACAGAGAAATAAAAGCAAGCTTGACTTGAAAAAGACCAAATACGACTTCTAGAATTGAAAAATACAAACGCTGAAATTTAAAACTCAGTGGATGGGGTTAAAAGTTGATAAGGCAGAATCGAAGAGAGAATTTGTGAACTGGAAGACTAAATTATCCAGAATCCAGTACCTAGAGACACAGGAATGAAAAATGTGAAAGAGATATTCAGAAGGACTGAAGACACAAGAAGAAGAGCTAACAAATATTGGGTTCCCGAAATACAGGAGAGTAAGCCAACAAGAATATGTGAAGACATGATGGTTGACAATCAACCAGAATCAAAAAAGACAGCAACCCACAAGTACAGGAAATAAAATTAATGCCAATAAAAATAAAAATAAATATATGCACACACATCTATCATATGAAATTTCCAAACACCAAAGAAAAACAGGGAATCTTGAAAGCACCCAGAGAATTAAAAATAACGCATTTTCAAAGGCTTGATGGTGAGACTTAAATGGACATCTATCAAAACACACTGATAGCCAGAATAATAAGACAGAACAGTAAAAGAATTAAAGTGTTGAAAGGAAACAGATCTCAGAGAAAACGCCTTTCAAAAATGGGGCTGAAATAAATACAGTTGCAAAAACAATAACCTAAGAACATTTTCATGAGCAGACCATCACTGAAGAAAAAGTTAAAGACTGTGCATGAAGAAAAACCAAAACTAACGCCCATTGGAAGGTGTAAGAATGTAAGAAGAAGTGGAGAAATCAAAAAATGGTAAACATGTAGGTCAATTTATACAAATATTGAAGGTATAAAACAATATTACTCACATCTTGTGGAGTTATAGGGTCTTTTGATGAGATGAGAAGCTACGTCTGAAATTAGTGCTTACCAAAGAAAACTTCCCATGGAAAAATATTTAAAGTAATTTTTTAAATGTACAGATTTTATACAAGTAATGTCATATTTCATATTATCAACGTGTTGTGTGTTGATAAACTGATATATCCTATCCCAGGGGTCAGAAAAATGGTGATCTTTTATTATCATATATTTCCATCTTGTGTGCTCTCTCTCTCTCACACACACACACACACACACACACACACACACACACACGATAGACACAGAAGCCTCTGGAAACTGCAGCATTTTCCACTTATCATTGACTTAGCGATGGACTTGTTAAATTCAGCATGTTTCACTTCCTTTCAGGTTGCAAGCAGGCTGCCAATCAATGCTAGAAGCCACCTAGTGGAAAGGAGACCAGGGAAGATGGATACGTTGTATATGATAAAGAGGAAATTGTGGTTGCCAAGGATGGGACTTCAAAAATGAATGATGGCCTTCTACCTGTGAGATCAGACAATTCTTCATGATAGGTTCTCTTTCCATTAGTCTTTCTTCTTGTGAAGAAATATTCTATTTTGGATACTCCCTCTGTTGGCTTACCCCCTGGTTAGTTTATTTAAAGAATTAAGAGCGATGAGGGATCAACGTCATTGATCCACTCTCATATACGGCGTGCTTATGGCTCAATTATTATTTTTTTCCTACAATGCTATTGTTTTTTCACTTGAGAGATACCGTCTGAAGGTCCCACCTCACTTCACAATGTCACCCTCACACAACTCAAATTTCTATATGTACAGGGAATACAAGAACCCTCATTTCACAACAGTGGGTGCTGACACACGTGGAACCCAGCCCTCAGTCTCAATACTTATGAGGGGAAATTCACAAGAGCAATTTTGCACATTCCTTGAATCTTTTTTTTTTTTTTTGGTGAGGAAGATTGGTCCTGAGCTAACATCTGTTGCCAATTTTTCTCTTTTTGTTTGAGGAAGAGTGTCCCTGAGCTAACGTCTGTGCTCATCTTCCTCTGTTTTGTATATGGGATGCCGCCACAGCATGGCTTGATGAGCGGTGTGTAGGTCTGTGCCCAGGATCTAAACCCGCAAACCTTGGGCTGCCAAAGCAGAGCACATGAACTCAACCACTATGCCACTGGGCCAGCCCTCCTTCAATCATTTTAGTCACCCAGGACAATCATGTCTGGGAAGACGAAAAATGTTCAGTTTCCTTCTTTGACAACTTAATTTTAAAGGACATTCAACGCTTCTGTCGAATGAATCATTTCTTAGCAGAACTATCTTTTCACATGGGAGGAATTTCTGTTCCTAGAGTGATTTTCACCATCAATTTATATAGTCCCATTTCACTTAGACTGATTATCTTCCTGGTTAAATCTTTGGAAAAATAATATGAACTGATGGGAAAATGTGTAAAGTGGATGAATCGTGATTTTGATTACCTTTCACTTTTTTGAAAAATAATAGTAAAGTTATCACCACTTTGTAATTCAATAAATATTTATTGGACATTGATGTCGTGTCGGACAAGAAGGTATAGACTGAGTAGAGTGGAGAGATAAGTAATTCCTGGTCCCTTTTCTGAAGGAGCCTACAGTCTACAGGCAAAAATAGATCTCTATAGGAATAATGCTGTCACTCAAAGTAGCAGGGTTTCAGTGTGACAAGCGATGTGCAGGCTGCATTTACGGTCTGATGTAGGGACCTCTTGCTGTATTTCTCATCTCTGGCGGGTCAGTAAGAGGAGTGGACAAGAATCAGGCAAGAAAAGCATGCAGGATGCAACATTTGAGGAGGAGCTCACTCCCAGACTCAAGCCAAGACAGGGTTTGCACTTGAGGGTGTCTCCTTAAATATGCCTGGGAGCCCTGACTAGTAGAACTTACCTGTAGACAAGTAAGATCAGTCTACAAGAACCTACTGGTTAGACCACAAATGTCTACCACAGTGTTCACCATACCCATAGCCTCTATTTTTTTTAGCTAAGCAATCTTGGTTGTTTCTTTCCTAGTTTGACGCTCTGTCTCTCAGCCACACATACACAAACCCCCAGTTTGAGCACCCTCAGTGGTGCTCAAAAAAAGTTAGCACTTGAGGCACAATTTTATTCATTACAAAATCCTGAGCAGAAACTTTGGGAGAAGGATTAGTCATTTCACATGGTGACTAAAATTGATTCTGATATTTTCCTTACACCATGGTTAATAGGATCAAAAAGAAAGATTTTGCATGATAACCCAACACTGAAGTGTGCATGATCTTATTTTCTGAGTGATATGAGCCTCATGGCTTAGCAAAAAGCATCATTATCATCATCACCATTATCACCATCATCGTTTCCATCACCATCATCATCATCAATCACCATCACCCCCACCATCATCATCACCATCAAACTATCACCATCACCATCATTAGCATGACCATCACCATCGCCATCAGCATCATCAGCATCATCAGCAGCATGACCATCACCATCATCACCATGGTCACCATCACTGTCTTCATTATCACTATCATCGTCACCTCCACCAGCACCTTCCACTTGGACCTCTAAGAGAACAACATGGGGCCAGCCCCGTGGCTTAGCGGTTGAGTGCGCGCGCTCCGCTGCTGGCGGCCTGGGGTTCAGATCCTGGGCGTGCACCAATGCACCGCTTCTCCAGCCATGCTGAGGCCATGTCCCACATACAGCAACTAGAAGGATGTGCAGCTATGACACAACTATCTAACCGGGGCTTTGGGGGGAAAAATAAATAAATAAATAAAATTATTTAAAAAAAATAAGAGAGCAATCTGGCCTGGAAGGACATTCTCCTTCTCTTCTTTATCCCAGAAAGACAGTGATCTGACTGATGTTTTCCTTTGGGCTTCGGAGCATCCTCGGTGGCCTAGAAACAACTAAAAGTGATGATCGAACCTCCTTGTGAGACAGCATCTAAGTGGCCTTATAACAAATTGGTCTGGTTTGAGCATCCTAAATGCTTTTCAGTGCTGTATCACTTCCTGTACACTCATTTGTTGTGCTGTCACTTTATGGTTCCTTGGGAATAAATTAATGAAAACTGAACTGAATGTTGCTCTTTCTCTCCTTTAAATTCCCGTCAACAAGTACTGGTGTTTTTCTCTGGAGGCACTCGCTGTCCTGAACACGTGTGGGCATAGAAATGTTCATTTCTGTGACTTCGCCCTTCTTGGAAAAACAACAGGAGTAAGGATGAGCCATCTCTGGTTATGGCCATCTGGAAACTAAAACGCTCAGTCGGTCCCATCAACTAATTTTGAAATAGTGGCTTTAGATGTGTGGTGTGCATCTGTGAGATTGAACTTGGATATAAGTCAGAGAAGGAATCCAACAATGCTGTGCCAGGAAGATACACCAGGAAAAAGAGTTGGAGAAGGAAACTGAAAACTGGTATTTATTTAGAACGGACATGATTGAATGTGACTGGACCAAAGAGACAAGTCTTCTCATGGCCACGGCTGATGCCACACCTGGGTTCCATGGAGGAGAAACAGGAAAGCAAGGATGCCAAATCAGTCAATTAGTTCTGAGCTGGTGTGGCTGACCGTTGCGTTTTGGCCCCAGTAATGAGGACTGGCAGTGTATTCTTAGGAAAGTTAAAGCCTGAGAGCTAAACCTTCATGAATCTGGGAGGACAGCCCCGCTGACAGCTGTGACTCAACCAGGCCAGCCTGGGACTCCACAGGTTCAAACAATTGTTCAAGCAGATGAATGACACCATGCTGCCAAGATGACAAGGCCAGGTGTCTGTGCAGGTGAATGGAGGCTGGTGAGGGAAAGTCAGGCAGGAAAACTTTGGAAATGAAAGCAGGGAGACTTTTGTCATTAGGATAAGCCATCTATCCATGCTCCCATCCATTCATCCACTCATCCGTCTATCCATCCATCCATCCACTCATCCATCTATCCATCCATCCATTCATCCGCTCATCTATCCATCCACCTATCCCAACCCACTCATCCATCCATCCATCCACTCATCCATCCATCCACTCATCCATCCACCCATCCATCCATTCACTCACCCATCCATCCATTCACCCATCCACCAGTTCATCTACCCACCCATCCATTCACCATCCATCCATCCACTCATCCATTCATCTACCCATCCATTCGCCATTCATCCATCCACTCATCCATCCATCCATCCACACATATATCCATTCAACATGCATTCATGATGTGTCAGGAAATTCCCCAGCTTTGGGGACACAAAGGCATAAAGATATAGTCCAGTCAAAAGAAATCCAAGCTCCCAGTAAGGGTTGAGGCTACAGGAAGAAAGAACTTGGAGACACAGGAAAGAAAGATGAGCTTGGGCTCAATAACTCAGATGCAGTAATCTCTTCCTTTAAAAGACTAATGGACCACAAAGGGCAGGGTGGACTATGATGTAGGGCTCAACTCAGCATCCAGTGATCAGCACCAAGGCACCCCTTTCTCAGGAAGGCAGAAGGGACATAGTTCTAGCCTCTCCATGAAGGTGCTGGTACAAGGAGGGCTTTCTCCATGGGTCAGCTTTAATGCTCCCTCACTCAAGTCCACATTGATCTAGGAACTGTCATGTAAATGAGCCTCTCAGTGGAGATGCAGGGAAGGGGCAGTGAAGGGCTCTTTGGGTAAAAATTAAAAATAGAAACACCATAAAATTCAGCTATCCCACTACTGGGTATTTATCCAAAGAACATGAAATCAACAATTCAAAGAGATTTATGCACCCCTGTGTTCATTGCAGCGTTACTCACAATAGCCAAGGTGTGGAAGCAACCCAAGTGCTCATCAACTGATGAATGGATAAAGAAGATTGGTATATATATACAATGGAATACTACTCAGCCATAAAAAAGACAAAATTGTCCCATTTGTGACAACATGGATGGACCTTGAAGGTATTATGTGAAGTGAAATAAGCCAGACAGAGAAAGATAAACACCATATGATTTCACTCGTATGTGGAAGATAAACAAACATATGGATAAGGAGAGCAGATCAGTGGTTACCAGAGGGGAAGGGGGTGGAGGGAGGGTGAAAGGGGTAAAGGGGCATATATATATATGATGATGGATAAAAATTAGGTTATTGGTGGTGATCATGAAGCAGTCTCTACAGAAACCAATAAATAAATAAATTTCATATGTACACCTGAAATTACACCATGTTATAAACCATTATGACCTCAATAAAATAACTGAAAATATAAAAGATAAGGGTGGGGACAAGGAAAATGAAAACAAAGGGTGAAAGTTAAAGACAAAATGAAGAGGTGAGGTGCACCTAATGTGGAAGCAGGAACAGGTGTAGCATTTGCATTGGTGAAGGGCAGAGAAGATGATCCAAGGCAGACAGAATTTCGGAAACAGAGGGCAATAGCTACTCACGAGCGTTCTGTTTGAGGAACAAGATGTAACTCCAGAGCAGCTGCAAGACACATGGCAGGTCAAGTGGGTGGGCAATGTGGGGAAACCTGTGGATAGAAGGCCTTGGACAGGTGGCCAAGGGCTTTGGCTTGTAGGCAACAAGAGACTGGCGGAGGCATGGGGAGTGGAAGATGGCTCGTCTGCATCACCTGGATTCCAGTGGGGAGAGACTGGAAACAGGGAAACAGGTTCGGAGACCATTGCTGTAACTGCGCTTTGGAAAGAACTGCTCACAATAGGAGTGAGACGATAGAGAAACAAAAACGCAAGAGAGATTTTGAAAGAAGATGAGCTAGGTGAGGGAATGCGACGTTCATGAAAGTTTCAAAATCGCTCCCTCTGAAAGGGGAGTGGTGGGTTCCTGTTGTTACCTCTGAAGAAATCATTGTGTTTCTAAGATGGAATAAACTCATAGAAGTTGTGGGCAACAGAGGGAGGTGTCAATGTTATACATTAAAATAATTATGTGAACGAGAGAGAGAGAAGCTTTACCAAGAAAATGAGACTTATCCATAAAGATGAGTTTGGGAGAAATGCAGACTTTTAAAGGAAAGTGACCCCTCCCAGTTCAACCTTACAGACTGTGATTGGGCTAAAGAAAGAAGTCACCTATTTTCGACTAGTTTAGTTTTAATTTAATTATGGAACAAAAAGAATTAAAAAAAGCATCTCTCTAATATAACATCCATAAGTGTGAGGCGAACTCAACCAGCAGAGAAAGCAAGCTGCGCAGAGGGTCTGTGGCATTAGCACATGGGGACTTCAGTGCAAATATGGATTCTGACTTCTACTGAGGGAAATGACACTTTAAGTTGGGGATCTGAGCTGTTATGATGCAATCTTGGTGATCTAATGCCCTCTGGATTAACAGAGTAACCAACATTTGCCATCTTTAAATACTGATAGAGTTAGAAAGCTGGAGCAAGTTGCCCGGCTTTCTTTGCCCGTAAATAGTTAAGTGGAGGTGAACGAGGATGGTGACCTGGTTCTTACAGAGCAGTGGGAGTCTGGAAAAGAAGAGAGAAATATCTCCTTTCAGTCTAGGAAAAGAAGAGAGAAATAGCTTCTACAGTCTGCTCAGGATCACATTCCAGTCAGGGGCATCTGTGTGGCGTCCTCCCCCTCAAGAACTTGATAGTATAAGAAATAAGGCTGCCTGAGAAGTAAGACGGTGAAATCCATGCTCATGTCCCCAAAGGACACAAGCAGTCATCTGTTGTTTGCAAACCAAGAGTCTGTCTATAGCTGTTTAATTGAAGATTTGGGGAACACCCAAAACTCCAATTAAGATGACCTGGCTGTGATCTCCTGGAGGCAGATGGAACTGTCTGTGATTTAATAAGTGGGAATCCCGTTAAGCATATTATTCTGGGTGTGTAGAAAGGCTGTGCTAACTAGAAGAGAAATGGTCAGCCTCCATCAACATTGCCCAGAATGTTCAGTGGAACAATGAGACATTCATAGGAAGGATATTAATAACTTGTATATATAACTCAAGATCCTCAGAGGCTCATGTTATTATATATAAATAATATCACATTTATTGTTATAGTAATACATAATAATGTAGGAATCTTATAGAAATATGTTTATGTGTGCATACACATTGGGGTGTGTGTGTATAATCTATTTCTATGGTTGAGTAGGTTGAACGTGTTAATGCTTGGGGTCACACAGTCACCAGGTTTCTATACTGTGGCTATCTCATAGCTCTAACACACTAATGTTCACCGTGAACTCCCAAGGAGAGGAAGTCTAGCAAGAAATGTCTCTTCAACCTTTACAGGTGGAGTCTTTTGATGTGTGCCGGCCATCTCTCTGATTTAGCATTCTGTAGAAAGTATTTTGGGTCAATCTGGCATAGAGCATAGAAAGGAGACCCTCAACGACTGTCACTTGGCAGTGCTCATCTGTCTCTGACCATGGGTATACACCTGGGCCAAAGGATGCCCAACCTTGTGGCAGAGCCTCTTCTGTTGCCCACCCTAGTCCCTTCTCTCCTCCCCCCACGGGTAATGGGAGTGTTGGGTGGACACCTGGTTGCTTAAAATGTGGCTCACTGCCCATCCTCCCTTGAAACTGGTATGGCCAGGAACCGCTTCTGGACCGTACAATGGTTCTCGACTCTCTTCTTCATCCTGTTGATACCTTCCTTTAGGTTGGAACAGAAGCATGAGGACAAGCATTAAGCAGCCCTCTTGGACCACGAAGTGACCTTGAGACTGGAAGCCACACATCACAAGTATAGCAAAACAACGAAATTTGGGGTCTTGACTGAAGAAGTGACACACTGGCCCTGAATTTTAAGGGAAAGGAAAGAAAACTATTATCTTGTGTAAGCCACTGTTATTTTAGGTTTTCTGTCACTCACAGTCAAATCCAGTGGTAACTAGTGCAAGTGTGTATGTTTGCTTGGTGGTAAGCATGACCCCATAACAGGGATAGAGCTGTCCGGTTTTATCTGGATTATGCCACTCAGTCTTGCTCAGCTTCTACAGACACCGACTTCTCTTCTGGTCCTATCTGAGCTCCCCATGGGGATCTGCCTACGTGGAGAGAGTACAGCCACCCTGGCCTGATCAGTACAGTATTTATTACACTCAACTGAAGAGTAGCATATGGTTTAGAAGTTGGTCCCTTGTAAGCTGGGATACCACGAACTGATCCCTAAAGTAGTATTACCAACCCTAGTTTCTGAGCCTCCAAAACCGATGGCCGGAAGTTGATTTCCGATGCATTTACCCAGGTGAATGTCTGCAGGTTTCTTGGTTAGGAAGCACCAGAAATTTAATGATATTGGATTGTTCCTTCTGGCTGAGCTCTTACTGAGCTTCCAGATGTTCCATTTAATTTCAGTGTGGTTTGACTCAAACGGACTTACAAACAAGAACACTGGTATTCCTGATCAAGTCTGGAAACTTGAAGGGCAAAGCAAATGATGATGATGATGATGATGATGATGATGATGACGACGACGACAATAAATAAGTATAGACTAGTACATATTGACTTAGAGGTGACAATTTCAAACCCAGTTGGTACTTACAGAAAAGAACTTAAGAAGGTCTTAAGAAGACCCTTAAAAAGTCTTAAGGAGAGTCCACGGCTAGAGATACCATTTTGAGAGTTATGTGCATGGTACAAGTAGAGAATCGAGACTCTGAAGCCAAATCCATTCTTCAATGCAAAAACTGCCACCATAATGAAGCTGATAATTCCTGAGACCTTGGGAAGAGTCAGACTTGGCTATAAGTGAGTAACATGTCTTTCCCAAAACGCTATGAGTTGGGTACTGTGATTATCTCAATCTACAGACACAAACGGGAAGATCAGAGGATGAAAAAATGTGCCCAAGGTCACAAAGACAGTCTGGGGAGATCTGAACAGGAACGCTGACAGTCTCAGGATGTGAATACAAGGATTTCAAGTGCAAAAGTCCACACTATTCACGTGGCCAAGAGGAAGAAGGACCCAAGCATGGAGGAATCCTGGCCTTTGGGGAAAGGATAGAGAAAGAGCAGGAGGAAAGACATCAAGAGACCATGAGGTAGGGAAGAAGAAGTGGGTCCCAAGATTGAGCAGAATCATGGCAGCCCAGACCAGGAGGTGTGAGAGGATGGGGAAGCCAGTGGATAGAACGCCCAAGGGAGATGGAGCGGATATTGAAGAAAGCACATCAGAAAAGCTTTCGGACATGCACGCTTGTGAGTAGAAGTCGTCAAGGGCAAGTTGCAACAGATTGAGTTGGGACGAGATGGCATGAAAATGGAGCTATGAGTATGGCAAAGAAAGTACTGTTTTCACTGGAGAGTGAATTGCGAACTTTACACGAAGTGTTGGTTTAGAGATTGAGAAGACCTCGTCGTCCATTAGAATTATTAGGTCATCGTGTGAATTTCCAAGGGAGGTCTTAGGTTTCATGTCCTGGGTGTTGTGTTGTTTTTAAAGAGTTAGACATTCTCTTCCCGCTGTGTCATGAGTTCAATCCTATGACGAAGCCACTGACGTTCACAAGAGGGCCCACGCATGGGAGCTTCTTACAAAAAATGAGTGGCAGAAGATGAGGTTGCTCTGAGCTGCCAAGAATCTGACAAATAACCTACTGTCAATTACTTCTCATGGGTTTCTCGCTGCTTTGTGAAGGCTTATTTTAGCTTTTGGGAAAATCTACTTATCCCAAAATAAATGATTGCAGTGGGCTGCTGCAAGGGAAAGAGAACCACATAATTCAATGGAAAACTGTGCATGAGAATGAGGCTTAGAAAGCTAGCCACAAGCACACCTTCTAAATTGCTTTAGAAAATACCAAAGGAGCTAACCTACCGTGGCCTTTCACGATGGAGAAGAAACAGCATGCAGCACACTCTGCTCTTAGAAACTGCAAAAGGGGATTAGATTCCTAACCTGTGTCAGGCAATCAGAATAGTAGGGTCTTTCTTGGATTTTAGGAATCACATTGCAGTCACATGGATTTGTCTAATTCCAGCAACAAAGAGTTGACTGCAACTCTATACAAGATATCCGTTCTTATTTATTTTTTAGTTTATTTTTTTCCAATGGGTAGACTCCATCCAGAAGGAGATGGAATCAGCGAGGTGAATGCCTACAACCACTGAAACTTTCAAATTTCTGTCCTAGATTGAAAATTTTAAGATCTAGATACAAACACTCAAATAGCATCCTTGATGGTTGAAATTTCCTGAGATCTGGTCCCAGCCAGAAATTCATATTTTATATCAGCCATGTCTCTAAGGATGCAGTTTTAAATCATTTTGGAAAAACATTTCAAACTCTATAGCCTAATTCTCAAATGGGGAGACAGCCAGAGAGAAAGGTAGAGACACAATTATGTGACAGTTTTTCTACCTCATTCCATAGTCAAAATCACATAAATGTCTATTTTTTCAGGGTACTCTATCATGTAAACATTCCTTTTCTTTTTTTCTGAGCAGTTTATAACTGCTCTCTCTAACTCCTGCAACCCCACATGAATATGTCTATCCTTCTCACCAATTATCATAAAATCCGAATCTTCCAGATGCATTCCTAGAGGCTTATATTACTCCATCTTAACCAATACATTTTTTTTTTCATCATTGTTGGAATTAGATGATGATACATCTGCTGGGGCCACTAGTCATTTGGGGACAGAGTAATCCCATCGCATAAGCAGATGGTGTCAAAAAGCCAGCATGGCCCTTCTTGCCACTGACTATGGTGGATGGATTTTGATGAGCCGTTCAAAGTCCAGTAAAGCAAGTACATATGAGTGAGTATATCTCATGTTCTATCATCCAGCATCCTGACAACAGGCAAACTACACAATTATATTTCAGTAGATATATAATTGTCTCCTTTTTCTCCATTACTCAAGGGATTTCTCAAGAAACGTAGAGAATTTGGAATGCTCTCAGTCTTCTAAATGGACACCCCAACCTGAGCCATCTGACAGAATCCTAGAGTAAGCTGTCTAAATATAAATGAGGAGGTTTTATGACCCATCTCTCAAATTCTTTTTTATTTGTGTCTCTTTCCTCCCCCATCAGCATGTGGCAGAGCAAAGTCGTCCAAGCTGGGTGAAATGAAGGCTTCCTGTGGCAAACACAAAATGTTTGTCAGATTCACTCAGCATCACCCAGTAACCCTACGAAAAGGTGATCAATATCCATCAGCCACACAGTTCAGCTGCTGGGGATGGTTAACGGACTGAGCGTGCCAGCCTCCACGCAGCCAAATCCTGTCAGGAACCAGAGGGCGGGACCTGAAGGAGGAATACTTATCTGAACTGGCAGAAGACCATTGAGGAGGTTCAAATTAACCTTGGACCACTTACAGGAGGAATTAATTGCTTGTGACTGCTATATTCCTGCCAGTGGCAGAGGTTCATTACCACACAGGACACATGATGCTCTGAGCATCTGCCAGTCCATTCGCCCCACGGACATTTACTTAGCATTTTCCATGTGCAAGAAAAGTTACATGAGAAGGACTAAAATCTCATCCTCCTTCTCAAGGGGTTTACATTCGTGAATGAATCATAAAACATTGGTGGATAAAGAACACATCTCTGATGCCCACACAGATGTATAAGAAAGGGGGGAGGCATTTCAGAAAGGAGAGTAATTGATGTGGGGTTGGAGAGTCTTTATAGGGAAGAAATTGTGTCGGTTTCTTGAAGCTGCTAAAATAAATTTCCACAAACTGGGTGCCTTCAAACAATACAAATATATTCTCTCAAGAGAGTTTGGAAGACAGAAGTCTGAGATCAAGGTGCGGGCAGGGTTGGTTCCCTCTGAGGGCTGTGAGGGAGAATCTGTTCCACGTCTGTCTCCCAGCTTCTGGGGGTTTGCTGGCAATCTTTGTCCTTCCTGGGCTGTTAGAAGCTTCACTCCAATCTCTGACTTTGTCTGCACATGGTCTTCTCTGCGTTTGTCTTCTCTTCTGTCTGTTATAAGGACATGCCTCGTTGGATGTAGAGTCTACCCTAATCCAAGATGACCTCACCTTGAGATTCTTAACTTAATTGCATCTGCAAAGACCCTTTTCTGAAAGAAGGCTACAACTTCCAGGTACCAGGCATTAGGATGTACACATATCTCTTGGAGGAAATACAATTCAACCCACCAAAGACCTTGAGAAGAGGAGGAAGTGAAAGAGGAAAGAAAAAGGAACACGGAAATCCATAAAGTCATGAACTCTTTTCATTCCCATTGAAGGAATTTGAGAGAAGTATGGCACCCTGGGCATCTGTATGTTATCTAGAAGGTTCCTTTATCAACGATTCTAAGATTCTCATGGCTTGAAGTGTGTCCAGGACTTTTGAGTCTGTTCATTATTGGAGTAGGACCAAAATTTTAAAACTTGGACCAAGTAGTGTTGACAACACCCCCATGTCAAATGACTCATTAGCAAGGCCAATAATGTGACTCTTTTTTAGGACCACGGACGAAAAGTCTATCTAGAAAGCGCCGTTAAGATGCCAAATGAAGAGCTGGCATGATTTTGATGCTTCCATCAAGTCTGATTTCTGCTTGGTTTGCTTTTGTCTCTTCCTAACTCATCATGGGAACTAGTCCTGTGGGTCCTTCTTCCCCTGTTCCCTTTCTAGCTCTTTCTTTTCATTTCTGTGAATGAATGTGGATTCTGTGAATCCACTTTTTCCCCTCGGTCCTGAGCTTCTTGAGTGTCTCAGGGAATGGCCTCACACTGGTTATTTTTTGCTTCTCAGCTCTGAGTAGGTAAAGGTTAAAGAATTCCACGTCTGGAAAGCAATCCAGCCACGACCTAGCTGACCCCCATTCACTGCACGGATGGAGAAACGCCTGTCATGAAGCTGGCTCTGCTTTGAGGAAACCATCTTGATCTTGAAAATGAAAGTGCTCTTGAAGAGTCTGAGCAGGGGAATGAGACAGGAGGTGTTAATGAGCAGAGCTTGGCAGCTGCCCTGGGTGTGGACACGTAGGAGCTCAGAGACGCCAACCTCAGAGGTGACGAATGGCTTCTATTACCCTGTGGAATTTCTGATGTCCCAAATGCAATTACCCAACATTGGGTACTCCCACTCTCTCCTTTGGCTTTGTCCCCAGAGAATGAGCTGTGCTGGGTGGGGAAGGACATAGTAATGCAGGATGTACTGCATTACTATCCCTCACTCTCTCTCTCTCTCCCTCTCTCCAGGTTTTGGATATTTTTCTCCTTCAGCTTGCCCAGCGGCTTCACGCTCTCCTGATGCCTCCACAATATGGTGCTGTGTGAGACGCTGGCAGACACAAGGTGGCCCCTACAAATAAACTGATGATCAACCAACATCCAGAGCATGGGGCCCATCACCTTCCTTGTCACTGGATCAGCTCAGGTCAACCCAGGTCATGCAAGTCAACCCAGGTCATGGCCATGAAGCCGCGGGGTGGGTTCCGTGGGTGTGCCATCACCACGAAGAGATGAGAGTTGCTGGATTTGTTTCTCCACCTCCTCTCCTGCATTCCTCCAAGCCAGACAAGATCCACCTCTGCAGGACTCACGCCCTACCTGGGGTTTCCACCTATGCATCACCAGTCTGGCAAAGGAAAGCTGTGTAATGATGTTTCATTAGATGGTCCTACAACTCAACATCAACAATGAAACAGATGCTGGAATGGCTCTTGGCCACGGCACCATTTGTCTGTAACTCTTGGAGGATAGTTGTTCCCAGGAAGGACTGTGCAATTCTCTCTCTTCAACATTCCTGGAGTATAAGGTATGCTTCTGCATGCAAAAAAACACCTTGGCCCTCTGAGGGAGTTGAGGTATCATCAGGCAAGATCCCTCATGAGCAGAGTGAAAGCCTCTTTGACATCATCAACTGGGAATCAAAAAATGTACAAGCCATGCGACTCACAAATGAAGAGTTTACGTCTCGCCAGCTAGCTGGCTAGAAATGACAAAAACCATTTGTTTACACAATTATAGTTCGGAGGCGATTTCCAAACACTACTTTTTCAAGGAAACGGTTCTGAAAGCTTGTAAAAAGCATCCTGTCTGTGGCTCATATGTGTTTTCAAATGTTCGGAGAACAGAAGGATCTCCATGCAGATTGTCAATGCAGACCCATTCGGGATAGAAAGGGAACGTTTTGGTTGGACACATGCATTGAAGATAACATTCAGCCATTTGGTCATGAGGCTGATAAGGCCCAGGGAGTATGTCACCCCCTCCTGGGAACAGCCAGGGGCCACAGCGTCTCATGCACAGACGTGTATGTCTGCATCCACCATCATGCAACCCAGATCATGGCTCCCTGCACTGGGGGTTGGCAGTGTGGCAAAGGTAGCTTGTTATCTTTATTTAAATATATTTCTTTCTTTTTTGAGCATAAGGGAGGCTCTGAAACCATCTGACCCGAGAAGCTGACCCCATGGCGAGTGTACTGGGTTGAATATTGTCCCCCTCAAAATTCACATCCACTTGAAACATCAGCATGTGAACTTATTTGGAAATAGGGTCTTTGCAGATGATCAAGTTGAATGAGCTCTAAATGCAATGACAGGTCTCCTTATAAGACACAGAAGAGGAGAGACACAGACACAGAGGAGAAGCCACGTGGGGATGGAGGCAGAGACGGGAGGGAGGCGGCCACCAGCCCAGGGACGCCTGGAGCCCCAGAAGCTGGAGGAGGCAGGAAGGACCCTCAGACCGTCTGATCCTCATGGTCCTGTGACACCTTGATCTCAGACTTCTGGTCTCCAGGACTGGAGGAGGATGAATGTCTGTGGTTTCAGCCACCAAGTGTGTGGTCATTTTTTATGGCCACCCTAGGAAACCACGATAGGAATTTTCCACTGGAGTGGATGTCATTGAGTGGCTCTGAAGCTGAGTGACCTGAGAGTCAGGACAAAGCAGGACCTTGGGGGAGGGAGGAAGGGGAGGTGAGGCAGCACAGGAGAGACTGAGAGCTTGGACAGAGGTACAGCACCCTGCCCGATGGGCTGGGGTGTCCTTGTTACATCCTGCTTCTCTGAGGCTTGTGGTCAGCCAGCCCAGAGGGTCCCCGGAGGTCTTACCAACTTTGTAGCCTCCTGGTAACTCCCTTCTCCAAAGGGAATCCCTCTGGGGCTGAATGTGCTTCTTGCAAGCTGAAGAGGTGGAATATATTAGGATATTTTATGGGAAATATTTCCCTTTCAAGTGGAGGACTTGACTCAGTAAAATAGAGAAAGTTTTGTAGAGAAAAGATCATCAACAGGTGTTTTAGTTGCCTAATGTTGCTGTAACAAATAAATAAAATAAGCCTAAATTGGGGGGCTTAAAACAGCAGAATCTATCCTCTTTAAGTCCTGGAGACCAGGAGTCTGAGAAGAAGGGGTCGCAGGGCCGCGCTCCCTCCAGAGGCTCCAGGGGAGGGTCCTTCCTGCCTCTTCCAGCTTCTGGGGCTCCAGGCGTCCCTGGGCTGGTGGCCGCCTCCCTCCATCTCTGCCTCCATCTCCACGTGGCTTCTCCTCTGTGTCTGTGTCTCTCCTCTTCTGTCTCCTATAAGGACACTGTCATTGGATTTAGGGCCACTCTCATCCAGGATGAGCTCATCTCAGATCCTTCACTTAATCACATGTGAGAAGTCTGTGTCACCATGTAAATTCATATCTATGGGTTCCAGGGATCAGGACCTGATAGTTTGTGGGGCTGTTATCCAGCCATCACACCTGGCAGAGAGGATCTCCCTTGGGGATGGCCCTCTCCTTCCTGCCATGCAACGCTGGGCAGGCAGCTAAGAAATCTGAGCTCTAGTTTCTTCTCTGTTGAACAAAGTTGCTATGCGAGATCAAGGACATCATTATCAACAACCAGGAAGATTCATTACCATCTGGACTCGGTTTACCAGAGCATTCTTCTGAGCAGAGAGCAAGTATGTATGGGAAGACACAGCAGAAGGAAAGCTTCCATTGCTGTGTGTATTTCACGGGTCTAGTCATCTTTTCGGATAGCCAGAAAGCAATGCATGTGCGGTGGTAGTCACGTCAAGATTTATAGAAGTGAAATGATTCCAAAAAAACACTTAAACAAATGAGAATCACATTAGAGAACATGCCTTCTTTCACAGAGAGTGGCAAGAACTTAAGAAGGAAGCTTCCTGTGTCATTTGAGATTTTGAACATCTTGTAAAGGGGAAGAAAGAGGAAAATCTACATGGTCACAACCAGGGAATGATCCAGTCAACAGTCAAGATATTCCACCTTTATGCTTTCTAGTATTTAGAATCCAGGTGTTTCTTCTGCACAAGTAAAGCCATCTGTGTACGGTGGGCTGTCTCCACAAAGGATGGATACGACAAGGCTTGCTAGGCAGTAGAGTCTTTTTCAAAGCACAAACCCATATGTTCCTGGAAGATAGCATTTTCCCACAGCTTACTATGTCTGGGGAGCTCCACTACCCCTCCCGAGCATCTCCTTGAAAGAAACTAGGGATCCTGTAAATGCCCTTAAACATAGGGAAGTTCCTATAGGAACTACATTTCCTAGTTTCTGTATTTCTGAGGCTTTGACATCTTGGGGTCTTGTTGACCCTGGAGGAACAGCCCCTCCCTGGACTAGCCAATTCCTAGAGAGAGCAAATATTCACTCAGGAGCACCCCTTTCAAATGCAAACTAACCAATGCAGAGCCCACACCCCAACCCCATCCACTATGGGGCTCTCATTTGCCAGGTCACCATCCACCTGCCTTAACCTCTCCAGGACCAGGTACCAGACAAGTAGGGGCAGCCCCTATGACCCCGAGCTTGCCGGAATGATTCAAATTAGCCAATCCTAAGCCTGCTCACTCTGCCTCACCTGTTTCTTCCTGCAGAAACCACAATAAAGGTGCTTGTTCACGTTTCCCCTCTCCCTCTGCCCCCCGACCAACCCTGGTGCTTCCCCATGTGGCCCCGTGTGACCCCTCGTCTTGAGAACTGTGAATAACCAACTGTCTCTCTTTTTCCCCATCTTTACTGAGGCATAATTGACAAATAAAAACTGTATATATTTAAGGTGTATGACTTAATGTTCTGACATACATATATATTCTGAAACAATCACCATGACCAAACTTGTTAACATATACTCGTCATCTCACATACATACTGATTTCTTTTCTTATCTGTTTGTGGTGAGAACGCTTAAGATCAACCCTCTTAGCAAATTTCAAGCCTAAAATACAGTCCAGTCATGCATTGATTAATGACGGGGATATGTTCTGAAAAATGTGTCGATGGGTGATTTTGTCATTGTGTGACAATCGTAGAGTGTACTTACACAAACCTTGATGGTATAGCCTACTACACCCCTAGGCCATATGGTATTAATCTTATGGGATAACCATCATCTATGCGGTTTATTGTTGACTGAAATGTCATTATGCGGTGCACGACTATATTGCTAACTATAGTCACATTGCTGTAGGTCTCACATACGAATCATCTTCTCAATGGCAGTGGTCTCCCGATTTTTTTGGTTTTACTATACCTGAATAATAACAAAACCTTTATTTTAAAACAGTTCCCTGCCCTGAAGTTTCTGGCGGGAGCATTGCCAAGTTCTGTCTCATGTGGACGTCATTCTGCTGATCACATCGCATGTCATTTGCCATCGAGATTCATCTTGAGAGCCATCTGCCCCAGGCAGCTACAGATGTCAGTCATTCTCAACCATACTGAGCAACAGAACTCCTTTCTGATATCAAAAAATTCATACATCCCCACATGACTGCAGTATATCGTGTGTTCTTAGAATGAGGAGATAGAAAGTGCCCAAAATACTGCTACTCATTTAGTCGTAATTTATGATATATTTGTGTTTTATTTGGAAAAAAAGTTGACTATGCATTCGCAATTGACATGTATTATTTATCAGTGTTTTCTGTCCTCTGGGCAGCTCTTGCGGTGGATACACAAGGATTTACAGCTCCTTGTGGTGATGTCTCTGACCCACCCCTGGTCACTGGTCTCCACCATGGACCTACACCCCTCCCACTGTGGACCCTTCCTCTGCATATTGGCTCCCACCTTCACCTCCTCCAACTGCACACAGTGCCAAGGATGCTCTTGGCTACCCCAGGTATGAGTTTTAAAATGTGGCATGCTCATCTCTGAGTGTTGGAACTGGACCAGTCAGGAAACCCTTCTGTGGAGCGCTAGTCTGGGAACCCTGCCCTCTGTTATTGAAGGGGGCCATCCATCCAAACAGATGGTCATGATCATCTATCTGGGCCTGCTAATTATCGCCTGGCCAAGGCTTCCATTTTGGGCTGTGGTCCCATCCTTGTGCTTTGTACTCAGGTGGGGGTTGAAATGGCTCACTTGACTGCAGTTCATTGGGCAAAAACATGTTTATGAGATGCTGACTAAATACAGGACGCTGAGGGTAAACCAAATGAATGGACCTTCCTTGAAGAGCTTGGTTTCCACGGACAGAGAGTCACCTCATGTTATGGGCTGAATTTTGTCCCCTCAAAATGCATGTGTTGACATCCTGACCTCCAGACCTCAGAATGCGACTGTATTTGGAGAAAGGGTCTTTAAATCGGTGATGAAGGTAAGATGAGGTCGTGAGGGTGGGTCCTGATCCAATAGGACTGGTGTCCTGATGAGGAGAGGAAGACACAGACGTACACAGAGGGACGACCATGTGAGGACACAGGGAGAGGGCGGCGTCTAAAAGCCAAGGAGAGAGGCCTCAGGAGGAACCAGCCTCGCCCACACCTGGATCTCAGATTCCAGCCTCCAGGACGGGAGAAATAAATGTCCAACTGTTTAAGCTGCCCAGTCTGTGGTCTTTTGTTATGGTGGCCTTACCAAATTCATACACCCTTCTAGAGCTACAAAGCAAGAATCACCAGGCACCACAGACAAACAGAGGAAGGAGAAGGTCTTAGATGTGCTCAGGCAGAGGAAACATCATTTGCACCATGAGTGGAAATTTTGTCTTTTCATGAGCCTTCTCTTCCTCACTGTGCAAAAACGGAGCTTCCACTAGGACCCCCAGACCAGCTCCTCTGCTCCTTTGCGTCTTTACAGACCCCTCCTGAGGGGAAGCCCACAGCTCATCTTCAATGCCAAAGATGAAGAAGTCTACATTCATTGACCACATGGCATGTGTAGATGGCTTAGGGCCTCCTGCCCCTCTCCCTCTTGTCTGCTTGGCCGCCACATGGTCATCAGCCTGGGAGGGACCTCGGTGATCCAGCCTGGGTGGAGGGGGCAGATGGACCCTGATGGGTCTCCAGCTCAGAGTGGTGGCACAAAGAGGCCTCCCTTTGGCTCCAGGTCCCAGTCAGGCCAGCCTTCCATGTAGATCATTGTAGTAGCCGTCCATAAGCCATTCAAATAGAGACGGCAAAACTCATTGCCAGGTTGAGGACAAGGGGGAATGGGGAGTAAGTGCTTAATGGGGACAGAGTTTCAGTTCTGCAAGATGAGAAGAGTTCTGGAGATGGATAGTGGTGATGGTCGCACAACAATGTGAATGTGCTCAAGGCCATGGAACTTTACAATTAAAAATAGTTAAGACGGTAAATTTTATGTTACGTTACCACAATTAAAAAAACTATAAGAAGAACATTACAAAAAATCATTGATAGGTTTCAAGTCAGAATGGCCAGAGGAAGGCATTGAAGATGGCTCTGGGCCAGCCTGGAGATATAGCTGCTTTTATCTCAGACCTGGCACTGTTTCTTGAATCTACTGTGTGTTTGTCCATATTTCACAAAGCTAAGACAGCCTTGACACACATAGGACAGCGTGTACAGCAAAAGCTTATTATGCAAATTTACACCATTCGTTTCCATTGGGCGCCATATTGCAGTATGACCTTCCACAGATGGATTACATCCAGTGTACAATGATGGAGGATGGAGAAAATAACACATCTGGCTTGTGTTTTCTGGGTGGTAAGGCAGAGCCCATGCTCTGCTCAGCAGAGCTGTGTAGCCCGGCTATAGGGAGAATTAAATTAGCATGTGGGTCTAAACAATGAATGAAGGCCACATTTCTTCTGCCACTTTTTTCAAAGTGTCTGTCACCTGAGGGCTGCTTGGTGGCCTCAGGAAATGAGCTTCGGATGCACCTGCTAAAGACAGAGAGAGCTGTGGGAGGGAAGGATACCGTTCAGCAGAGGCAGCCCCGCGGGCCCGGTCCCTTCCTAATGAACGTGAGTGTTACAGCTCAGGCAGCAGAAGCCCCAGGCAGTGGATCAAGCAGCCACAAACCTAATGGGCTGCTGTGCACAGATAGAATTTCTGGACACATTCTGCTCTTTCAGCCGCTGCCTCAGATAAAAGGCAGTGCTGTGAGCTGCATGATTTTTGAATATAGAACAGGATAAAATAATTTTACCCAATGCTTTCCAGCGTGTCCTACTGGGATTCTTTCTCGGGTTGATCTTCCATGATGCTGAAATCTGAGCCAATCGATGGCAGGTTAAAAGTCTCCATCCACTGGCTCATGTGGTGGTGGTGATGATGGTGTTGATGATGGTGATGGTGATGATGGCGATGATGGTGGTGATCATGATGGTGTTGATGATGGTGGTAGTGATGATGCTGCTGCTGATGGTGGTAGTGATGATGGTGACCATGATGGTGTTGATGATGGTGATGGTGATGAGGATGGTGGTAGTGATGATGGTGACCATGATGGTGTTGATGATGAGGATGGTGGTGATGGTGGTGGTGATGGTGATGATGGTGGTGGTGGTCATGATGCTGTTGATGATGGTGGTAGTGATGACGATGATGATGATGGTGGTGATGATGGTGGTGATCATGATGGTGTTGATGATGGTGGTAGTGATGATGCTGCTGCTGATGGTGGTAGTGATGATGGTGACCATGATGGTGTTGATGATGGTGATGGTGATGGTGATGGTGATGAGGATGGTGGTAGTGATGATGGTGACCATGATGGTGTTGATGATGAGGACGGTGGTGATGGTGGTGGTGATGGTGATGATGGTGGTGGTGGTCATGATGCTGTTGATGATGGTGGTAGTGACGATGATGATGATGATGGTGGTGGTGATGGTGGTGACCATGATGGTGTTGATGATGGTGGCGGTGGTGACAGTGGTGATGATGACAATGGCTGCCAACAGATTTCGATCCCTTACTATATCTGTGGTTCTCACAGACCTAAGAGTTCTGCACCCATTATTTCACAAAATGTTATGTTTTCAGTAAGCCCAAGCCCAATCATTCTATTCAATCCTGCAACTGGTATCCCACTCCTGGCACTCATGATCCTTCCACTCTGATCTATTTATTCTTTTCCCTATAGTCTGATCACTTTCTCTGTGTATTATTACTACCTAACAACATGTAATTATTATATTTACCGTTAACTCCCCCCTGCTAGTCTAAGCACAATGAGTGCAAGGATCTTTGGCTGTTTTGGTCATGGGTGTTTCCCAAGCAGCACACATTAGATGCTCAACAAATCCCTGATGACTCGAATCTTAAAGAAACTCATATGAGGTGGTAAAGTTATAGTTCCTCTTGAGTAGATGAGGAAATAGAATGATAAAGAAGTGGTGATGCTCAAAAGGTGGTATAAGAATTGGAACCCAAGCCCTCAGCTATCTTGGTGTCTTGACAACATTTGTCTCTGCAGCTTGCAGACTGTGAGATTCAGTGGCTATAGTGGCTTGGGGATTAACACACTTTCCACCCACATTTCAGGGTTACCTACACATCAGATGCTCAACGTTAAGCTGCATTCTTTAACTCCCTTAAAACAGCAATGCCAAGACTTAGGTTAGCTAATCAGACGTGCTCCATGAGATTTGGAGAAGGGTCAAGGTGGAAGCCACACCTCTACTGCAACCATGGAGTTGTTTCATTTTCTAGGCCAAAAAAAGCAAAATATATATATATATGCCAATAAGCATTTGAAAAGATGTTATTCATCATTAGTTATTAGAAAAAATCAAATGAAACCTGCCATGAGACACCAGTTCATGCACACACCAGGATGGCTTTGATAAAAAGATAGACCACATGTGTTGGCGAGGATGTGGAGAAATGAGAATCTTCATACGCTGCTGGTACAAATGTAAAATAATGCAGCCTCCTTGGAAAATAGTCTGGCCATTCTGCAAAAGGTAAACATAGAATGAGCATATGACCCAGAAATTCCACTCCTAGGCATATGCCCCAAAGTATTGAAAACTGGTGTCCAAACAATAACTTGAATGTGAATGTGCACAGCAACATTATTCACAATAACCAGAAGATGGAAACAGCCCAAGTGTCCATCAGTGGCTGAACGGATAAACAGAATGTGGTCCATCCATGCAATGGAATATTATACAGCCACAAAAGAGAACAAAGTACAGATATGTGCTACAGCATGGATGAATCTTGAAAATATGATACTCAGTGAAAGAAACTAGTCAAAAAAGACCACATATTGACATATTGAATGATTCCATCTGTATGAAACGTCCGGGATAGGCAAAAATATTTTGAAAATGCATCCCGTAGTAAATTTCTTCTACCTTAACTCTAGCTCCAATGGATCCAGTTCTCCATATCTGAGCACCAGCCTATACCCTTTTTCCTTTCAATTCTCTGTAATGTGCAGTAATGAAGGCTCATGGATGAGAGCCTTTGATTGGACAAAATAGTCACCCCAGAAGGTCTCCAACCCTATAAACAAATTTCCCCCACGAAGCCTACAGTTAAAGGACATCGAACTAACTAAATGGGTAAACATCTTATAACGTTATCAGGTTGTTGATTTCATTATGAAATGTAAACCTAGGAGCCATGATTATTTCTGTTGTGTTACAGATAAAATTACAGTTTCCCCACAAGAATATAAAATGCATTTACCTAAGGAAACCAAGGGCAGAGATAAGCAATTTCAGTAAGTGTTAGAGCCGCCTGAATAGACAGAAGCGGAACATATTTCTGTTCAGAGACGTCTAGTTATTTTGTCTCATCACAGAAATGAAACCCTCTCCTTGGAAACAGACTGTCAGAAAACTTCACCACAGCCCACAGCTGTCAGCATATTTATCAGATCTCCACCGTTTTCCCAGGAGCAGTTCTGTTCAATGCATTTCCAAAAGTTTTCAAGAGTCTGTTGGCACAACTAGATGCTATCCATCTTCTTTAAATAGAGTGTCATCTGATTCTCTTGAAAATGGATAATATTTGGTAACAAAGAAGAATTTTAAACTTCTTTTTAAAATAAAAACACGGAAGAAGCAAGCCTTTTTCAGAGTCAGGAATTATTTCAGAAATTCTCCTTTTAATCACGGTAGTAAGCAGAAAGGGATTTTTTTAAAAAGCAAACCAACTAGGCAGACACTTTAAACCCAACCCCGTTGGGATATCAGACATGTTTGGTGTTTGGTTGGAGAACCTTCTTCAGTCCTGGGAGCTGTCAGGAGAAAAGTACTACCAAGGCATTGCTCTCTGTTGGGATCACGGCTATTTAGGAAAATAATGGATGTGCAGCAAAAGGAAAGACCAACCCAGGGTAGATTAGAGACCTATGAAGTAGGGAGGGTAGGTCCCAACCAGTGGCTGCAGGATCCTAGCAGTGGGGTATGGAGTTCTCCTGAGAAATTTGCAAAATCACAAGGGCACCTACCATTGTGTGTTCGTGTGGGTCTCAGACACACGTACTATTTCCCAAGTATATGAAAATTCTCTTGAAAGGAATAAAGAGATTGTTACTGTAGGCATTTTACTGAGCACAGTAGCTGTGGTCATTCATCACTAGCTTCATGAACATACCATTTTTGAGTCTCTGTACCTGAAAATACTAGAATTGATGAGTATATGTCGATGTGAATTTACCATTTTAGAGAATCGTCAACCATTGCTTGATTACTTCATTCAGCTTTCGCCCCCGACCCCAACACAATGGAGAAATGGAGCGAGGAGGAAAAAACGAGAGGCGTTTTCTGAAATGCTGATTTGATCTTGTCATTCTTTTATTCAAGAACGCGTTGGTTCCTCTACGTTATCTGCAGAACGGATTCGACTTCTTGGCCCGATATCCAATCGGACAGCCTTCCACCTCTTCAAATTGAACTTCAAGAGCTCCATCAAATGAATCACCACTTCACTGAACCCTGTCAAGACCATGGCCATGGGTGTGGTCCACCTTCCTTCAAGTCCACATGGCTGGTCAATGGCGGAGCCGGATTCGAATCTGGGTCCGCTAGACTCAATCTGGGCTTCTACTGATACGATGCTGCCCACACCAGAAGGCTCTGTTCTTCCTGGGGACTTTTCTTTAGGAGGCCCCACCCTGCATTACTTAAAAAATATAAAAACATGGCCTCCTCCAATATTATACACACACATATACATATATATAAACCAATATATATTGGTTTCCAAGGGCGGCCAATTACTGTAACCAATTACTGTAAACTAGGGGCTTAAAAGAACAGGAACTCACCCCCCCCCCCAGTCCTGGAGACCAGACGTCTGAGATGAAGAGGTCGCAGGGCCGCGCGCCCTCCAGAGGCTCCAGGGGAGGGTCCTTCCTGCCTCTTCCAGCTTCTGGGGCTCCAGGCGTCCCTGGGCTGGTGGCCGCCTCCCTCCATCTCTGCCTCCGTCTCCACGTGGCTTCTCCCCTGTGTCTGTGTCTCCTCTTCTGTCTCTGATGAGGACACTGTCATTGGATTTAGGGCCACCCTCCCCCAGGACGCCCTCCTCTCCATCCTTCACTTAATCACATCTGCAAAGACCCTGTTTCCACACAAGGTCCCATTCACTGGTACCAGCAGTTAGAATATGGACTTATCCTTTTGGGGGATACAATTAAAATCACCACAGTACTCACACACATACACACACACACAATATAATATGTACATTGGATAGCACACTATGTATATATATATATATTCCCACACATTTTTTTGCTGAAGAGGTTTTTGGAAACATTTTACATCGATTAGTTTTGAGAAAAATTAACTGGGTATCCAGATCTTTACATTTGAACTATATGTGTGCTTTATAAATACAATAAACATTTAATTGCAGTGAACACAATTGTACTTTTTATAGAAATTTAATTAAGCACTCGCTAATTTTGGTGTTGCAATTTTATTCTCACATTTTGGAGGAAATAAACCTTTTTCAGGCCTCAAGGATTTATCACAATCCCAGATTCTCTGCAGTGCAATCTAATGTTTTTTACCCCAGGGCAGACACACTTATAAATTGTGATGGTTTATTTTAAGTGTCACATTGACTAGGCTGTGGCACCCAGTTTTTTCGCCTAATCCTAGTCTACGTGTGGCTGTTTTTTTAGATGAGATTAACATTTAAATCAGTGGACTTTAAGTAAAGCAGATTATCCGCTCTAATGTGAGTGGGCCTTGTCTAATCAGTTGAAGGCCTTAAGAGAAAAAGATTGAGATCTCCTAAGGAAAAAGGGATTTGGTCAGCATACGGACTTCAGACTGGAACTATAGTATCAACTCTTCCCTGGGTCTCCAGCTGGCTGGTCTACCCTGCAGATTTTGGACAGCCGCCACAATCATGTGAGCCAATTCCTTAAACTAAATCTCTGTCTTTCTGTCTCTCTCTATACCTATCTATCTATCTATCTATCTATCTATCTATCTATCTATCTATCTACCTACCTACCTATCCATGTATCCATGCATCCATCCATCCATGCACCCATCAATCCATCCATCCATCCATCCATCCATCCATCCATCCATTCATTCATCTATCATGTCTGTTTATCTGTCTGTCTATCTATCAATCTATCATATCTATCATCTATCATATTATCTATCTCTCTTCCTATCTCTCTCTCTATCTCTCTTTCTCTCTGTCATCTACCTATCATCTATCTATTATATCTATCATCTATTATATCATATCTATCATCTATCATACCTATCATCTATTTCTATCATCTATCATATCTATCATTTTCTCATGTTATCTATCTATCTATCTCCCTTTCTCTCTATCTGCCTATCTATCTATCTATCATTTACTGATCTATCTATCTATTCTCTGGAGAACCCTGACTCATACAGAAAATAATAATAAGGCAGGCTAGAGTAGATGGACAGGCTGCACCCATCCACAGGCCATGAGCTCTGGGGCTCTGCCCTACCCCCAGCCTGTCCCACTGACCAAGTTCTCCACAGCCCTTGGGAACCATGGTGGAGCCTCTGTTGGGTTGTGGGGCCGTGGTCTCCATGCTTCACTGGGGGCCACTGCAGAACAGAGATGGTGCCTGTCCTGGTCTGTATATCAATTGTCTGCGTCTCCTGCTCTCTCCCTCATTCTAACCAGGAGAGGCGGCCCTCCCTGCCTTTGTCTCCTCTGCTTGGGGGAGGAGACCGAGGAAGGGGCAGGAAGGGATGGATGCAGGGAATCATCTAATGGATTAGTATGATGATCGCACACCAGCTGCTGGATGTGCCTGGGGCCAGACCTCCTCCTACTGAAGATCAATGGAGCAAAATCCATTGCCATTGACCCCAAATGAGCTCATCTCCCCAGGGACCTGGGGAGTACCACGCCTGGTCCCCTGTCCACAAATCGCCCCCTCCCTGCCTCTCACCAGCTTCCTGGGATAATGCATTATGGCTTAAAAACTTTAATCTCGCTCATAAAGGGAAAAAGTAAAAATTACCAAGTACTCATATTGAGCCCCTAAATTAGAAAAAGAAATACATCCGTAAAGTCCAAAGGCAAATGCATTTTTCTCTGTGAGAGGACTTCCCTCTGATGGGAGACTGGAAGCTCGGTGCACCCTGGAGGGAGGAGGCACAGTGGGTAGAGATATTCTATGGAGCGAGTCTTTATTAAGTCTCCTGTATGTAGTAGGATGCAGGAGGAAATTCACAGGGGAGTGAGCTGGAGAACATCGGTAAGGGGGTGAGAGACGCAGGACTTGGCGAAGTTGGTCACAAAGGATGCTCTGGCTGTCCCGCAGGGAGCTCTGGCAATGGGGATTCCTGCAGGGCTGGGTGCAGAGAGCCAGGCCTTGCACCAATGAGGGGTTGCAGGCTGTCCCCACCCCACGGGAGCAGGTGAGACCTCGAGCAAGGCAGCTCCCTTAGGCCAAGGTTTGGGGATGCTCAGCTCAGAGTCTGCAGCGGTCAATGCTCTCTGCAGGTGGGAGAATGAGCATCCGAATCCCACAGGAAAGGGTTGGGAATCTGGGGAGGGCAACACCACATGCATAAAAGCCGGTGTCTGCAAACTACGGCAGGCGGGCCAAATCCGGGCCCCGTCCTGCTTTTGTCAATAAAGTTTTATTGGCACACGGCTCGATTCATTCATTTACATATCGCCCATGTCTGCTTTCCTGAAACAAAGGCACACTGGAATCATTGCAACAGAGACTTTCTGGTCTGCAGAGCCTAAAATATTTACGATCTGGCCCTTTCACAAAGAGTTTATTGACGTTGGATCCTCAGTACCTAAAAATCGTCCCAAGGTTACCTTTTAAGAAAAACATACAACTCTTAGGTTCATAATACCTCCTCTCTACTCTGTGGAGCTTTTAGAGACGAATAAGGAACAAAAATAATATTTTTAATGATAATTAAAACATCGCATCCAAAATGTCAGCTGTTTTCGTGGTTGTTTTGGAAAAAATGTTGAGAATTTCAACTTCATAATATGCTAAGCCCTGATTTAATTTTTATAATTGCCATTAAGGGCATCAGGAATGATAACTAATTTTTAAAATATCAAGTGAAATGAGTTCTGTCGAAAGTGGTTGTAGGTGATCATGTGCAAAGAACCCACTGACTGAGGCTCTGTTTTGTCACCTGTAAAGTGGGTCAAATGAAACCTCCCTCGTAAGACGCTCATGCGTATCGAGTAAGAACATATGCGTAAGGGTCTACCACAATTTCAGGCACACATCGGGCAAAGGATGGACGGCGGCTCTTCATCTGAAAATGTAATTTTCTTTCCAGATGAGGGGGTTCAGGCTGCTCCATCTTTGTAAAAACAGCATAAAATACAATCACAGCAATATCACCGTCCAGGAAAAACACCTCCCACAATGACCGATGCAATGACAAAAGCAATAGTCCTATCATTTCCGAACACGGAGAACGTGACAACATTAACCCAGTGACAAAAAATGTGATTTGGAGCCAAGATAGGATTTCATCTTTCTCTTCCCTTCTTGACCCTCTACTTTCGGTTTTTAGCAAGATTTCTTCCATTTCTTCTATGCCAGGTTTGGGTTGTGGGCTGGGTGGTGGGGACAATGAAATGTTTCTCTTCTAAGGGAGTAAACAAAATGAGGGGTGAGAATGTGCAGGTAAGTGCTCCATCGCTAGCATTTAGCGGTAACGAAGCGATAACGCTGGGGCTTCGGACTCTGCAATCCTCTGGGGTAACAGGAACAAATGCTTTATCTGACACATGTTGCAGCTGCTGATACCAGAGCAGGGTTGAGACTGTCCCGTGGAAGGAAGGAGAAGCCACACAGAAAAATTGGCGACAAGACGCTCAGCCTTGATATCAGTCTTGATTCATCTCCAGCCACCTTGAATGAACGCAGTGGCTTTTCAGTCCCAGGTTGCCGACAAACTATTTTTGGAAAGAGGGTCTTTTTGGGTTTCCTGTGCCCAGTGCAAACGTACCTTTGTAGCGGCTTCCTGTGCCTTCCTGCCGGACGCACGGCTGCTCTCTGCCCTCAGCCGTCCGCTCCTTCTCCAGCAATGACAGCTTCCCTCCGAGATCTCAGGACAGCCTCCTTGCAGAGCATCTTCACCTCCAACGCCAGCCTCTCAGCCAAACTCCTGTCCCGTGTCTGCAGCTGGGCGACTGGACAGCGTTGGTGGGTCCAAATCACATTTTCTATCATTTTCAACTGTGATTCTCTCGATCTTTGAGGTGGAGCTCAACAAGCGGATTCCAGACCTGTCTCCATCTGCAACTGGATGGGACCCTTCCCTCCTCCGTCCCCTCTTCTCCCACCTGTGTGCACAACTAACTCTTCCACACAAAGGGAGGACCCCCTTGTGCAGGGTCTCGGTCTTTCTCCTCTTTGCAGCTCTGTTTTCTCCACATCCACTCATGCCCAGGCACATCCATTCACACATGCATGCACACATGGGAACATAAACACATGCACACATTGCACACGTGCACACACACATTCACACATGCATGCGCATATATGCATATAAATGCAGTGCACACATACATTTACTCATGCACACATTCATGCATGCATGCACACATGTGCATATAAAATCATGCGTTTCTCACAGGCACACATACATCACGCATGTATAGTCATTCATACACGTATGCACACATATTCACACATGAATGTATACATACATACTCGTGCACACACCTTCACACATGTATACAAATTCTGAACATAAATTCATGCATGCATTGCACACAAGCATTCACATACTCATGCACACACATTTACACATGCAGGCACATATATGCATATAAATGTCTACATGCAGAACACATCTGCACACATCTATTTACTCATGTACACACATCCATGCATGCATGTACACATGTGCATAAAATGCATGCATGCATTCTCATGCATGCATACATTTACACATGCATAGTCATGTCCACACTTTTGGACACACATTCATAATGCACACATACACACTCACTTGCACATACATGCACACACACGTGAACACAAACACACATGCAGTGCACATATGCACAAGGCATGCACACATTTTCACACAGGCACACATATGCATACACACATGCATGCACATTTACACACCTGAAGCACCTTGAGATGTTTATAATATCAAATAAAGACCAGGTGTTTACATTTGGATGGCTCCTTCAAATTCAGTAATTCCACAATAAAATCCATCTTCTTTTGTCCAAACCAGCCCCTCCCTTCCAACTTCTGCCGTCAAGGGACCTGTGGTTTCTCAGGGTGTGGTTTGAGGCAAAGAGCCCTCTTTCAACAACACAAGGAGCTCTCTGCATTGTTCACCAATGGCTGTCCCCCCACCAAGAACCTGTCTTCCATCCTTTCCTGGTCTCTTCAGGCTCAGCCCCATCAACTGTCCCCTTTCTTCCCTTTCACTGCAAATGCCCCTTGTTACCCTAGATTCCCAGACGCTACAGCCAACGGAGAGAGAAACCTTTTCAACCAGAGTCACGTCTTTCTCCTGGACTTCTCCTCACTACACTCTAGTGACACAGGTCTCCTTTCCTTCTGGAATCACCAAGCCAACCCTTTGCACGTCCTGTTCTCCCCAAACGGAGCACTCTGCCCCCAGATATAGGGATGACCCACTCCCTCTCATCAGGGAGGTCTGTGCTTAAACGTCACCCTTCTCTGACCCTCTATCAACTCTCTCCATCTGCTTCTATTCCTCACTAGACTTCATTTTTCTCCTGGGTTCTCATCATTCTCTGACTATGTTCATGTTTATATCCATATTCAGATCCACATCTACATGTATTTACATCTACATATCTATATACACACATTCATATCCAAATCCATTTCTATATCTATATCTATATCCATTCTATATCTATATCCAAATCCATTTCTATATCTATATCTATATTGATTCTATATCTATATCCAAATCCATTTCTATATCTATATCGATTTCTGTGTCTACTAAGATGTGTGTATTTCTACATCTGAATCTATGACCATCTTCATGTCTACATCTATATCTACATACATATCCATATCTATATCCACATTTCTATCCATTTTTATATCTATACCCACATCTATATCTGTAATATCTCTATATATTCATTTCTAGATGTATATCTGTATCTACATGTGAGTCTATATCCATGCCAACCACTATATCTTTATCCTACATCCATATCCTACTCCTATACCTACATCCACATCCATTTCCACACCTACATCTGTATCTATAGCTGTCTATGCCCATATCCATATTCCCAGCTCTAGCTTTATCCGTATCCATTTCTATTTCTCTCTCTATATATATATTTCCTCGCCCATTGTCTGTCTTTCCCCTTTGCTTTGTATCTCAGTTGAAGCTGTATATCCAGTGCAAAAGCATTATCTGGCACATAGTGACACCCAATATTCGCTGAAAGAATAAATAAGTCAATAAGTAAATTCATAGACCTTCTCAAAATAATTCAATAAATTATCTAGAATCTCAGGCTCTCTGTTGACCCCAAACTCAAATCTCTTTTCAATTAAATCTCACTATTTCTCGTAAGAAAATGGAAGACATGAGGTTTGGAGAGGGAGAATTTAGTGGGAACCAGTGGCTACATTTAGGGTCTCTGGTTGTCCTCATGCAGCCTTAGGGTTTAAATCACCAAACCCAGGGAAATGCATTAAATGTCTTCAGGAAGAGTGTATTTTATTCACCTCTAGTTTCTCACTCTGAACAAGGATTCCAGCCTCTCACTCTTCTTTGGGGTCTGTGTTTGTGTAGGAGACTGGCTACGGATCTTCTCCAACGGGAAGGAAAATGCTGAATGGACCCCCATCCCCGCACAATTTCCTTAGAGTGTCTTGTGCTGAAGTCTCTAGGAACAGGCTGTCCACACAGGAGGTCATGGCCAAACAGTCCCTCTGTGGGACAAATTCTCTCCCCTTCAGGATGGAGGAAATCTCACTTTCCTCTTCAACTCAGGGGCATCTGGAATTCAGGGTCCAGCCTACTTCAGACCCAGGAGTAAAATAAGCACTCCCCATTCTCTATATCAGCCTCAATTCTAGAAACACCCTCCTTTAAACCCAGATTGCCTGAAAAATCAAGATGGGTGCAGTTAAGATAAGCAGACACCCCTCCTGTAGAGTCGGCACCAATGCACAGCTCTGTGCTCCAGGGATGCAGCAGGGTGGGGTCTCTATTCTCAGTTAGGGGGTACTGGACACCCCCACATCCTCAGGGATCATTTACTGTATCTATGTGTATGAGGATGCTTCATCCCCCTAATGCTGCCCCAATGCTAGGGATTTGCTCTCTCTGCGGGGATTCAGGAGACAGAATCAAATCACTATGAGGGAGCCTCAGGTCCTGGGGATGGGAAGGATGAAAGTGGCATCTGCTGAACGTGACCGGAATGCACACAGAGCTTCTAGTGTGGACCAGGCACAGAGATGGGGCTTAGGACCACGGTGTAGGCAGGTGTGTGTGCACATGCATGTTGATACTTTTTACATTGAAAGGATCCCTTTTCTTGTGCAGTGTTTCTCAACTGGAGGTGATTGTGCTCCCACCAGGGGACATTTGGCAATGTCTGGGGACATTTTTGTTTGTCACAACTGGAGGCTGTGCTCCTGGCATCTGCGGGTGGAGACCAGGGATGCTGCTCCACACCCTACAGTTCACAGGACAGTCTCCACCACAGAGAATGGTCCAGCCCCAAATGTCAAGAGTGCGAAGGTCGAGAAGTCTGCCTTAGCATGACAGATTCTATCTATCATTTACCCGTGTCTGTCTGTCTGTCTATCTATCTATCTATCACCTATTTATCTCCGTCTACTTATCAATCATCTATCTATGTATATATCATCTATCTATCTATCTATCTATCTATCTATCTATCTATCTATCTATCATGTATCTCTCTCCATCTACCTATCAATCATCTATCTATCTATATATCATCTATATGTCTATCTATGTATCTATCATCTATCTATCTCCATCTACCTATCAATCATCTATCTATCTATGGCATACTTTGCAGTCAAGGAAGATTCTGCCCCCTGGGAACACTTGGCTATATCTGGAGGTATTTTTGATGGTCATAATTAAGGAGTTGGGACTACTGGCATCTGATGGGTGGAGACCAGGGATGCTGCTCCACACCCCACAGGGCACAAGAAGCCCCACCACAGAGAATGGTCCAGCCCCACGTGTCAATAGTGCTGAGTCTGAGAAGCCCTGGTGTGGAAGATGAAGGCATCTTAAGAGACTGAATTTTTAACACAAAAACAGCAAGTTGGGGAACATCCCCCGTGAAGGTCCAGCTCCAGCACAGAATAGTCTGTGAATCGGCCTCTGTGTCTCAAAAGCTGGTCTTAGAATTGTCAGGATCTTGAAGTTACTCTGCCCTCCGGGGAAGCTGTTGTTCCCAGGCCAGTGGGGCCCCATTGTACATCTCATCCAGCAGAGCTTCTTTTTGATCCTGATCTTTTATAAAAAATCCAAGATTTAAAAATTCATCGTGTGGACGGCTTAGAATGTAAGATATCCCTGCTCCCTGGCTTCGAGAGAGGAAGGTCTGAGAGAGATGTCTTGGGGCTCCCCCCCCCACCCAGGATGTCCTTACACAAGAGATCCTATGCAGAAAATCAGGCAATGCAGACGGGATGGATAGGTGCTATAAATCCACAGGTGCATGCCTTTCTCGAGAGCTGCCACATCTAAATCGTACCGTTTTATTTCATTTTAAGGACAGGCATCTCTTTTTTCCTTTCGCCTCAGTTGATCAATCATATTGACAAATGCACAGATTCACAGTGACATGCAGAATTTCCAGAGGACAGAGCTCATATCTCCACTTAGGAAGCCAGCTCGGAGCATCAATTACGAACATGGTCTGCAGGACAGCCGCGGGGCCAGGGCTCTCATCGCACGCTCGCACGCTCTGCGTCTGTGGACTTGGCCTGGGGCTAAGCCCCAGCAGTGGGCACTTTGAAGTAAGAAATGACGTCTCTGTGGGAAAGTAACTAAATTAATTTCCAAGGGACTGGCGGAAATCGCGGTGCAGCTGATATTAAATGGGTAGGGATCTGAAGTGGAGAAGCGTGGAGCAGGCAGTGGATCCGATTGTGGAGACAGAAGACCATTTCAGCAAGGGAAGAAAAGAGAGAAAGAGAAGGATGGGAGCAAAGGCTAATTGTCACCCGCATCCTACTTTGCTCTAATGGAATGAAAGATGCTCCTGCCTTTAGGTGGTTTGACTGATTGCAATGCTGCACCCTATTAAGGGAAAGGAAAAGCTCAAGAAATCCTAAGAAATGTCCAGTGGAAGGAGAGGTTCGCACTCGATTCTCCATTCTCAGAATGCACGTGAATGACGTGGGTAACTGAATTCTTGGGACATGTATCAGCTTCCTGTGGCTGCTGTAACAAATGAGCCCTAAATTAGTGGCTCAAAACAACACATGCTGATTGTCTTACAGTTCTGGAGGTCAGAACTCTGAAACTGGTCTCACGGGGCTGAAAATTAGCAGAGATGGTTCCTTCCAGTAGCTCCAGGGGAGAATGCAGTTCCTCCCCTTTTCCAGCTTCTGCAGCTGCATTCTTTGCATTCCATTGGTCCTGGCTCCTTCCTCCCAAACCAGCAGGGTAGCATCTTCAAATCTCCGCCTTTGTCATCATGTTGCCTTCTATCTATCTATCCTCCTGCCTCCCTCTTATCAAGACTCTTATGATTATAAGCAAGTCCATCTGGATAAACCAAGATCATCTCCCCATCTCAAGATCCTTAACTTAATCACACCTGCAAAGTCCCTTTGGCCATGTAAGGGAACCTATTCAGAAGTTTCCGAATTAGGACGTGGGAGAATCTTTGGGAGACCGTTATTCAGTCAACCACAGGAAGGAAAACACATCTGAACAGCAAGTGGTGTTGGTTCATTCTGGAATGAAGAGGGAAAGAATCTTCCAGGACATACTCATTGGCTTTCCCTCCGGTTCTTCTACGGTTTATGCTGTCAAACTGTGATTTTCAAAAACTTAAAAACATGACTCTCCTGCAAATATACTGTGAGCCTGTGTCAAGGATTTTTTTTTTTAACTCATTCAAGAGGGAAACTGCAGAGTGTTAAAACTGGTTCAACATAGGCTGGAAGGGTTGGTAAAAACGCAGTCCGAAAAGTCAGATATGAAGCAGGATAATGTCCTATGAGGCAATAAACCCGTAACTTTGGGGTTATCTCTTCTCCCAGGCAGACATCATTTACAACTTATTCATCTTTTGCAAGTTACCATGTAACTTGACACAGTCAGGTCCCTAATTCATAACCAATAGTAATTCACAGAAGGTTACAACTTCAGAGGGTCAAGTGTCCCCAGAAGACATACAGATGGCCAACGGGACCACGAAAAGATGCTCAACATCACTAATCATAGGGAAATGCAGATCAAAAGCATCGTGAGATATCACCTCACACTTGTTAGGAAGGTCATTATTTAAAAAACCAAAAAACAGAAAATAACAAGTGTTGGTGAAGATGTGAGGAAATTGGGACCCTTCTGCACTACTGGTGGGAATGTAAAATGGTGCAGCCACTGTGGAAAACAGTATGGAGATTCCTCAAAAAATTAAAAATAGAACTACCATATGATCCAGCTATTCCACTGCTGAGTATTTATCCAAAAGAATTGAAAACAAGGTCTCAAAGAGATTGGTGCACCTACATTCATAGCAGCATTATTCACGGTCACCAAAAGATGGAAACAACCCAAGTGTCCATCAACAGATGAATGGTTAAGCAAAACGTGGTCCATCCATACAATGGAATATTACTCAGCCTTAAAAAGGAAGGAGATTCTGACAACATGCTACGACATGGGTGAACCTGGAGGACATGATGCTGAGTGAAATAAACTAGTCACAAAAAGACAAATCCTGTATGATTCCACTTGTAGGAGGTCCCTGGAGGAGTCAGATCCACAGAGACAGAAAGTAGAATGGCGGGTGCTGGATGCTGGGGAGGAGGATGGAGAGTTAGCATTTAACGGTGACAGAGTTTTAGTTTAGGAAGATGAAGAGTTCTGGAGATGCACGGTGGGGATGGTTGCACAACAATGTGAATGTACTTGACGCCACTGAACCATGCGCTTAAAAATGGTTAAGACAGTATTTTACCACAATTAAAATTCTTTTAAGAAGATTTAAAAAGACCTCTAGGCGAAAAATGTGTTACTCCAGAGACAGCATGCAAAATCAGTCGTGGGGTTAGGAAAACAATATTGTGAGTGCTATTTCCATTGATTTTTATGTCATCCCTTTAAAATGTTTATTTTCAGTGAAGTCTGTGTGTCCACACAACGTATACATCCATAGTCGCGCATTGAGGAACAGGCAAAGTGCTTTGCTGACGGGCTGGCATCAACCTGAGAGCCTGTGGGTGCAGCAAACACCCAGCGTCTCTCTCCCCCAGGGGCCCAGAGCTCCAGAACTGAGCTAGAAGTGCCCCCGAGAAATCGCGATTGGAGAAAGGCCAACCGTGTGATTGCCACTTGGCGCTCCACAAATTCTTGCCTTGATGGGCTTAACTCCCTAGTCACGGTCCTCGGGGTGGGGATGGCATCGGCTCCGCACAGATGTGGAAAGCGCACCTGAGAGTGTAGTGCGTGGTCCGAGCGTGCACGCTATCAGGTGGGGGCGCGAGGGATGGGGCTGGGATGCAAGCCCCCGGCCTCTCCCCAGCATCCCCAACCCTTCACACTGTAAGGGGGCACGCAGCCTGGGACACCTCTCCAGGAAAGCAAGAAGCAGTGCTCAGGGGCTCCAGCGGATCTCAGGGGATTTTTGTTTTTGTCTTTTTTGGTCTGGAACAGAGTGATAACTCACTTGGAATTTTAACGGGCTCTGCAGCTCTGCAATTCTAACATCTAGCGCAAAGGGCTTTAAATATTTTGAACGGTTTAGTATTTTCGGTACTCAGTGGTTCCCCAAAGGGAGTGATCCTCACCCTAACGGGACACTTGGCAATGTCTGGGGACAGTTTTGGTTGTCACAATGAGCGGAGGTGCTCCTGGTGTCTGGAGGGTGGGGACCAGGGATGCTGCTCCACACCCCACAGTGCACAGGACGGCCCCACCACAGAGAATGGTCCAGCCCCACATGTCAGTAGTGATGAGGTTGAGAGATCCTGAATTAGCATGAGATTAATGTCTCTCTATCTATCTATCATCTATCTATCTATCTATGTATCTATGTATCTATCTATCTATCTATCTAACATCTATGTATCTATCATCTATTTATCATCTATCTGTCCATCTGTCTGTCCATCCATCCACCCATCCATCATATCTGTCTATTCATCTATCCATCCTATCCATCATCCACCTATCTATCTATCTATCTATCTATCTATCTATCTATCTATCTATCTATCTATCTATCTATTATCTGTCATCATCTATCATTTATCTTCTATGGCAGTGGTTTGCAACCACAGACAATTTTCCTCCCCTAGGATCACTCGGTGATGTCTAGAGACATTTCTAGATGTCACAATGCCAGGGGGTGCTCCTGGCGTCTGGAGGGTGGAGACCAGGGATGCTGCTCCACACCCCACAGTGCACAGGACGCCCCACCACACAGAGTGGTCCAGCTCCGAATATCAATCCTGCCAAGGCGAAGAATACTGGAGTAGTTATTAATATCATCCCATATAAGTTATGCATTTTTATATATATTGTGAAAAACCCAAGGTCTGGGCGTCTGGCCACTTGCTTCTGTTTACTGGGTCTGTCATGACCTCACGCTGGTGATTTATAAACTGCTGGGACTCGTCCATTCTCTGGTTTGACACATCAGACCTCCCTCCACCATTTCCTGGGCAGAGAGTTGCCGTCTGTACGGCCCGGCAATGCTTCGGTCATTTTTGTTGGGGAACAACTTTGTGTACATAAGTTAACCATAAGCCATTTTTTCTAACACCCAAGGCACGTCCCGAAAACAAATCCTGTGCTTTTGACAGCTTCCTGAGCTGCGTTAATCACCCAGGAATGTTTTATAACTCCCTCCAGCCCCTGGAAGGGCACACCATCATTTATGCCGCGCCTCTAAGGTCCCTCAAGTCCTAGGCAATCGATTGTCGTATTTCACTCTGGTCTGGCGCTTACAAAAACTTCCACAGAAAGAATTTCAAAGACTTGCAGCAAATTATGAAACCAAATTGGATCTGTTCATTTCCATTTTGAAGGTTGCTAGAACTCTTCCTACGTTTTTCCCTTTTCCCTTCAAAGGTAAGGAGCTGCAGTTTTCAATTGAAGCAGCACTTTTGCTAGAAGGGAGCATTAAAACATTCCTGACTTTGCCAATGATGCCTGGAGGTCAAAGGAAAAAAGAGAGGTTGCCCGCAGCCATTTCTATTCAGATCTACCCCCAGTAACTTGGAGGCTAACCCGGTGGTTGGGGAGGAGGGTCCGTTTTGACCATGGGCATGTTTGAGATCAGACTGCTCAAGTGCTACACTTTGTAAAGGTGAAAGGATGAAAAGCAGCATCATTGTAAGGCAGGTAAGACCTGGAAGAAGGGAGTCATGTTTTTCTTCCTGGGACCTTGATTCTGTCTGGAAATGAACAACTTGACATATTACGGGTCTTCATGTTTGAAGGGCAAGACAAGCCTCCACAGAGCGTGTCTTGAAAGCCCCGTTTGAAGCACCAAGGGCGGAAAAGTCACGCAGGGACATACTGGCCGTAGGGTCCAGTGGGTGGGAACCTGGGAGCCCACGGGGGGCTGCAGAACACCTTCCCCTTCTGCGTCTTTCTCCAGAATATGAGGACGGGACCACCTCATTTACAGGTTTCACAGAGGGTTAAATGAGATGATGTTGGAAATATCCTGGCATGAAACGGGCGCTTCCCGGGTAGAACCCATGTCTCCATTTTATTACCCAACCTCTTTTGGAAAGGAAACTAATACTTGTGTTAATTACTTTTGATCAGATTGCACCAAAAAATAAATGAACTCGAGGGCTGCTCAATCTCTACGTCAGGACACAATATCCAAGTAGCCCACCCAAATTGGCTGTTTCGGGCTGTTTGCCACCCAAACGCCGAGCACTTAGCTGAGGGGGACGGGAACTGGGAGCAATTTCTGTTCTGGGAAACTGAGGGTGATCCTTGCAGCTCGTTAGAATCCATAATCATACTATGCTAATGCTATAATCACCAGCCTAGATTTATCTGAAAACGTGGTCCTTTTACCCCATTGGAAATCATGGCTCAGACAAGATGTCCCAAGGGGATGATTCTTTATGAAATCTGTGCATAAAGGAAAAACAGAAGTGGAGATTCCTCACAGACTCCTTCTGTTCCATTGGTTGGTTTGGTCCGGTGGAAAGCAACACCCATGAGCACCCAGCATGTGGGGTGGGAAGAAAAGAGAAGGTGTGCGCATTGAGGTGCTTTGTATCCTCTTCCTAACACACATTTTATTGAAGTGAGATTCATGTAACATAAAACTAACCATTTGAAGTGTACAATTCAGTGGCATTTAGCAAATTCCAATGTTGTGCAACCATCCCTTCTATCTAGTACCAGAACATTCTCATCACCCCAAAAAGAAACCCTGTACCACCCATTAGCAGTCACTCCCCATCCCCCTCACCCCCCAGCCCCTGGCAACCACTAATCCACGTTCTGTCTCTTTGGATTTAACTCTTCTGGGTATTTTGTTGAAATAGAATCATACAACTTGTGGGCTTTTGTGTCTGGCTTCTTTCACTTGTGATGTTTTTGAGGTTCCTCCATGGTGTAGTATGTATTGGTACCTCATTCCTTTTTCATGGCCAAATAATATTCCTTTGCATAGATGTACCACAGCACATTTTCAATGCCCCCTTTACTCTCCTAAAATGAAATCATAGATACTATCACCTATAGACAATGTAATAATAGCCACATAATGCAATTTATAATAGAGTGATAGGTCCAATGCTTGGACCTCCCCTGCCCCATGGAGAGGACGAAGTGGTACATGTTGGGTCCTCAAGAAGGTTCTGGCTACAAATGGAGGCTGCCCCAGGCATGTTGTGCTGGTAACTCAAATGCCATGAGCTGACACCAGCATTTCCTCAAATGATGAACAATTGAACCAAGGACAACCTTCTCCTTACTAAGGCAGTTGTTGCGTGCCTGGAAAATTCAATCTCTTGTGTTTATGTGTAAACAGAGTTAAGTTCTAGGCTCGGGTTGATTATAAACAGGCTTTTCACCTACATGGACATCTGGCCAGACACTGAGAAGTCATGTGGGGCGTGGGGACACTCTACCCTGGGTGGCAGTGTCCTGTGCTTTGCAATGAGTCTAACATCCTGATGTCCCCCTGCTAAACGCCAGAGGGAGGTCCACTCAGTGTGCTACTCCTCATGTGTCCATACACACCACGCAGACAACAACCACCATTGGAAACCACCAGGCCAGTGGGAAGGCGAGCCAGACCATCAGGTGTACATGATTTGGACTGAACCCTCAATAGCAGCATGACTCACACAGGAAAGACCCTTTGCAGCCTTAAAACTCTTTTAGATCCATCCTCTCATCCGAGTCTCATAACCATATAGAGCCCCATTGAGCAGAATGGAATGCTCTCTCCTCAAGCTATGCAGTTGACAATAGACATTTCACAGTATATATGTAAGTCGAAACATCATGTCATACACCTTAAATATATACAATGTTTATTTGTCAGTTATATCTCAATAAAGCCAGAAAAATACAGTGAATATTCCTCCCTAAACAAAACAGTCTTCTTAGTTATCATGCAACGGTTTTCCTAGGATATTTTGAATGAAAACTTTCCACCGCACCCGCACACCTGGCCCCGTGGCAGACCAGAAGGACCGCGGAGTCTTTGAAGGACGATGTATGTAGGTTCTGGGTGAACTAGAGCAAACGTATTTTTTAATGCATTACTGGACCCACGACAGTAAAATTATTATTTTTAATTCTATGTATGTGGGAATTTTTAAATATCCTTTTAAGTAACCCATGGGCTCAAGAGGAAAAATGAAAATGAGGATTGCACTAGATATCTATGAGGTGTAGACCAAGTGGCAGGAGAAAAATGAGGAACATGGAATGATATGACTAGAAATATGAAAACTAAAAAATAAAGGGCACTCATTAACTCAGGAAGTGGGTTAACGCATCGCAGAACGAAGGGAAAGAATTTAAGGAAAAAAAGGGAAGAAATTTATGCAATCGATACAACCCAAAATGATAAATTAGCAATAAACGCAAAGATTGGTGAAGGTCTATTCTTAAACCCGAGAAGGTGCTTCCTTGAAGAGAAACTCAGAAATTGGAGAATTCCCAAGCTTTTTACTATGTACAGATGTTCCCCCTCTGCTCTCTCAGGGTACGTGTTGGAAAGCTAAGAATTTAGGTCCAACTTCTAGGATACTGGTATCCAGACGACAGAAAATACAACTCCAATGAATTTCCCCACTTAAATGACAAATGGTTACAGAGCTTGGATACAAAACCGTGGATGGTATTTATTTATCTCTGAGCATTCCTCAAACAGAATGCACAGTCTTGTTGTCCTCTCAGCAAACCCAGGTGTAGACAGGGTACATGATTTGATAGATGAGGAATCAGAAAGACAGAGATCTAAGGCTTAATCATGGTGCCCAATGAGAGACTTGACATGTCACAAGGCTCAGACCAAATGGAAAATGGACATGGTGTGCCCTCCTTGACCCGTGGGTCAACCCAAGAAGCTTCCCCATCCAGCCTCCCACCCTGTCCTGCCAAGTGTCTCTTATATGATTTTATTTCCTGATAGCCAAGACGAGAGGTGCCCATTCCACCTGCTATGACACAGAAACCCTCAAAATTCAGGGGGCATCTAGACAGAGAGAGCTTAAACTATGGTGAGTCCTACACAGACCAGCCTTTGCAGAGATGACTCTTTCCTGTTAAAAGTCCCTGTTACCACATACAGTAGCAGGTTCCAGGGACTAGGACCTGATATCTTTAGGGGCCATTCATCAGCCCACCACAGACCTCAAGCTCCTTTAGGACAGGAGTTCTGTTCCACTCAAGTCTGAGCTCCAGTGTTTCCTCAGAGCCTGGCTAGGTAGGAGTACTTAACACTTATTTGCCGAATGAATGAATGAATGAATAGACGAATGGATGAAGTGGTCCCTCCCCATTGTTGAACCAGAACAAAACTCATTGATGCTACATTGAGGGAACAAAAGAGCAACTTTACTGAGAAACACAAGCATCAAGGGTCCAATCATTGAATCAAGTCTTGCCCGGGGATGGAAAGTCATCCATCCCGGTGCACAGAGGCCTTCTTGGCTCCCCTAACATCAGTGACAGGGTCAAACCCGGGATCCCCAGCATCCACCAGGCCACGGATTCAGCCTTACTCACCCAGTGATCCACGTGATTCCTCCAGCTGCCTGGAAGTGTCTCTGAGCTCCGAGGAATCGTACAATCAGGAGTCTGGGGGGGGTGTGTGTTAACTTCCATAATCATGTTCTGTCTCTCCCGTGGAGGAACAGTGACAGAGAGGCTGTCATACAACCAGGATGAGCAAGCTTAGGCCAGGGTCCTGCAAAATTCAAATTGCTCTGGGAGCCGGTCTTCTCAGCCCAGGGGTCAAAGAATCTGTCAGGTGCTGATAAGCTGTTCTCTCAGTGATGGGGGACATCAGTTTGGCCAGGACGCATCCTGTCACCCCATCCTTAGCCCGTATTATTTGGGAACCACCTTTGTGATGATGAACGAGCAGCTGGCACTTGTGTATGATGACCTCAAGCATCAACGGGCTCTATGATGACATGCAAACACTCCAAGATTGGCATCTTCCCAGAATTCAAGATTCTGCTTTTTGGTGCATAGTCCTGGCTGTTCAGAAATATTAGATGAGGCACGTCTCAAATTTGGCTTAATGTAGGAAGTAATTCTAGTTCTGAAACACATTAGTCTGGGCTCTAAGGCTTAGCAGAACATCTGAGCAGCTCTAGGAAGTGCCAGCACCCAGGACTGGAAGCCGTCGTCTGCACTTGTCTGGCTCAGGGGGTCTTGAACTTGGCTGAACAAGAGGATGGCTTGAAGAGCTCTAAATAAATGCTGATGCCCAGAGGGATTAACTCTGCAATTCTGTTGAGGGTGGAGATGAACATCAGTCGTTTTCACAGGCTTCCCCAGTGAGCAGCCAAATCCCACTAGCCTTACTGGACATTTGGGAAGATCTTCAGCATCTCTGTTCAGACGGCAGATTTGTTTCAAGTTTTCCTTTAGCCAAGAAAAGTGCCATGCCTCAGAGGCAGGAGACCAAAAGAGAATCCATTACCAGTCTTCTCAAGGATCCCACATCTGAGCACTGACACTCCTTTATGTTTTATTAAGTGGCCACTACATAACACTCCATTCCACGAGGATGGCTGATTATTAAATTGGTTAACAGCACCACTCCATCCACCTCAGAACAACCAAGGAGCACTTGAGAAAGCATCTGTCCCTGTGTCCACTGTGAACCCCACACTGGAAGAGCTGCCAGCTGTGATTCCAATGCATGGTTGTGCCAGGAGTCGACGTCAGTGGAATTTTGTCAGTTGAGGGAATGGACAGCTAGCTGACCAGTGGTCACTGGTCTCGAAGTTCAGAGTGCAGGCTGGCAGGACACACACGGTGTCCTTTTGATAGCATTTCAAACGGCTCATCTCTCCACGTTGGAATTTGAGAACTCAATACCCATTCTCAGAGAGAGGGTTGAACCATCCTTGCCTGGCTGGTGTGTAAGTAAAGGTGGGTCTTTCTGCCAAGCCAAGTGTCCGCTAAACTGTTCAAAATGTTCACAGGCATCAGAAACTGTATGAGTTTTCTGAGACAAATTACTACCAATTTCTTGGTGGAGTAAAACAATAGGAATTTATCCTCACCAATCTCTGGAGACCAGAAGTCTGAAATCAAGGTGTGGGCAGGCCCAGCTCCTCTGGGGTCTCTAGGGGATGACCCTTTCTTGTGTCTTCCAGCTTCTGGGGGCTCCAAGCATCCCTTGGCTCGGGGCCACATCACTCCCATCTCTGCCTCTGTGGTCACAGGACTTCCTCTTATTTTGTAATCAAAGCTCCCTCTGCCTGTTTCTGATAAAGAAACTTGTGATTACATTGGGTCTACCTGAATAAGCCAGGATGATCTCTTCATCTTAAGATCTTAATTATATCTGCAATGATTCTTTTTTCCAATAGGATCACATTCAGAGATTCTAGGGGTTAGGACATGGATGGATGTTTTGGGAACCACCATTCAAACTCCTATAGAAGCCAAACTGGATGAAACCCCATAGACTCTCCTGCCACTGTCCAACCTCCAGGGCATACAGGTGGCCTTCATGCTAATGGAGGATGAGTTGCCCTCACCTGAAGATACAGGAGGGTCCACGAGGAAACTATCAGTTCAGGAAGGCCCTGATGAAATGTGATTGGCACACAAGTCTGGGGCAGCATTTGGCACTCAATATCATTATTATTACATTAGTATCATGGTTTGAAGTATAACCCAAGTCTTGCCGATGTCTCCGAGAGGACATGCCGTATTAACAGAAAATGGACAGGAAGGAACAGAGCTAAGGAGAGAGGAGACATGTGGTCCTTGAATGGCGACTGGACGGCCAGGCTGCCTGCCTTTGACCAATGCTGGAAAAAGTGATGAGCCAATTCACTGCCCAGTAACACCAGCGTGAGTGGTGTCCAGACCCCTGTCTGTGTCCCTGTCCTACTGAACCCCATGGGGAGTGGTGTGTAGACCCCTGTCCTGTGCTCCAGAACCCCATGGAGAGTGGTGTGTAGACCCCTGTCCTGTCCTGTCCTACAGAACCCCATGGGGAGTGGTGTGTAGACCCCTGTCCTGTCCTACCGAACCCCATGGGGAGTGGTGTGTAGACGCGTCCTGTCCTACAGAACCCCGTGGGGAGTGGTGTGTAGACCCCTGTCCTACAGAACCCCATGGGAGGTGGTGTGTAGACCCCTGTCCTGTCCTACAGAACCCCATGGGGAGTGGTGTGCAGACTCCTGTCCCTGGCCTGTCCTACAGAACCCCATGGGGAGTGGTGTGTACACCCCTGTCCCTGTCCTAGAGAACCCCATGGGGAGTGGTGTGTAGACCCCTGTCCCTGTCCTAGAGAACCCCATGGGGAGTGGTGTGTAGACCCCTGTCCTGTCCTGTCCTACAGAACCCCATGGGGAGTGGTGTCCAGACCCCTGTTCTTGCCCGTGTCCTACAGTATCCCTTACAGGTCTGGTTGTGTCTCCATGACTCGTGGGCCAAGAGCTCATGAGAATGGCTCTGAGGGGTGCAGGTAGTGCCCATGGACCAGGATGGTGGGGCAGAAGTTGGAGTGGTCACATGAGCCTTAATCAACAGACCAAGGAAGGGTCATGCCTCTCTCTTTCTGGGATCCATGACTCAAAGTCAGGTCTTGAGAATGAGTGAGTGAGAGAACAAAGGACCTAGGAGACTCTCAACACCACCATTGCCCCTCCATGCAATGCTCCCTTGAAAGTGTTCCTCTCACTGGGAACGTGTCTCCCCAAGGCTGTTTGTCCGCCTGTGCTAAGCAAGAAAGACCGCACACTTGGGTGGCAGGATTTAATTATTCCTGGACCCTGTAACAATCTGACACTTTGGGATCACAAGATTTATGGCTGAGGACCACTTGCTCCACGTTACACTCAAAGTTTCTTTTGCTCCTTGACTTCCTCCCAAGGCAGGGCAGCCGAGAAGAGAGTCGGGGACAGAGCCATGAGGGCAGGCGGGTGTGAAAAATGCAGACAGGGGATCCTTCACAGACCTGTGAGTGGTGAGCTGGGCACAAAGTCTTCCCGAGGTGGCAGCTATCCCGAGAAGACGCCCTCGGTCACGTCCGGGATGCCAGTCATCTGGCAACTTCTGGCCCACAGTTGTCGCTGAAGCTTCAGGTCATACGTGACCGCGAGCGACTTGGTCTCTTTCTCGTTGTAAAGGTAGCGGCCGCCCACTCCTTCCAGGGCCGGGGTGACCGCTGCGTAGAGGGAGGTCCAGGCTCCTTCATCAGGGCTCTGTGGGGAGAAAGAAAGAAGGTCAGATGCATCAACTTCCAGAACAGAGCATAGCATCCTCGGAGGTCACACAGACGCTGTTGGCTGAGACAGAACAGGCTCATCGCCTGGGTCTACACATTCGACCCAGAAAGACGGGCTGGGCAACCCGCCTGAGTCAGAGCTCAGAGGCTGTTGGGTTTCCTTTCAACATGTGCAGACAGGAATGCATGCCCATGTGGGTTGTATTTCCATGCTGGGCTAATGCATTTCTCTCGGCAGACGCACATCAAAATCCCCAATGTAAATTTTCAGTGCAACAACTCTTTAGGAAACTGAAATGCTCATTAATTGGCAGATGTGTGCTCAGCTTCTGCGTTTAATAAACAATATTTAGCAATTAGATGAGACATCGTGACAGCAGAAAGGTTCTTGGTTTCGATGCAGCAAGGTGAGTTGCAACGGGGCATTGGAGCATGCACGGGCTAAGATCGCAGGCGCAGGGGAAAAGCAAAGTTCATAGAGAAGATTGAAATGCAGAGATTTGCAAAGATGGGGGCTTTGCTCTGGCAGAAGGCAGCAACATTGGAACACACCCCACGCCGCATTTCTGCATTGGGAGTTGGCCCTAGGCGTGGTCAGTGGGATAGAAGAACCAGTGGGCACCTGAGAGCCAGGTGGAGGAGCTCAAGGGATTAGAAGTTATGGAAACCCAAGGGCTTTCGTGGCAACAACTCAATATCCAGAAATCAACAGCATTCCCTCTTAACTTCTTATCTTCACAATAACAACCTTTTGGGAGCTTATCTCTTGTAATCAACTTTTGGAAATCCGCTCAAGTCACCCAACCCTGGACCTTCTCATGTGCCTCTAAAAGTCTATAATCCAAGACTTTGGGGAACATATCCAGGCCAGGAGGCAAGCCAATGGTCACATTTGCTGGATGCAAACGTGCTCAACAGGGGCATATTGGAAATCGTCATTACAAATGGCACCCGGGCATTTATGCTCAGGCTGAAGAAAGTTAGAAAGAGATGAACAGCAAAGTTGTGTTTAAACCACAGCACCAGCTGACCAGCATAGAAGCTGCAATTTTAAGGCATTGTCAGTAAGAAGACCGGCTCTTCTGCATCCAATTTCCCATCAATGCTGGGTACCAACCTTCCGAAAACAATGACCATGACTAGGATGGAAAATAGCTGAGGGCAGCTCAGATAAAACTTTCCTTTGATGTTACTGGGTCCCCTAGTCAAGGAAGCAAGATTCTGCTGCCCTACAGGGAAGGTACGGATTGACGTGGAGAACGTGAGGCATCTGGGATCTCCTATGAGGAGCTTGAGGGTTTGCAAAAGAGTCTGGAGAGGCGAACAAGCATTACTGGAAATGCCTTGTGTTGGGTTTGGGGTGGGAAGGGCTGGAGAGCACGGGGTGGGGATGAGGTAGTGAAGGGGATCCTGTGTCTCAAGGAATCTCCTGCCATTTCATTGTAGGATTGTGTTTCTCCACACAGGATTCAATTACCTTTTTTAAAAAATGGACATAGAACGTTGTATAAGTTTCAGGTGTAAAACATGTTGATTTGTTACATGTGTATCTTGCAAGAGCCTTATGAAGACTCCTCTTAAGGTTACCAGGGATTTTATCAGCTTATTTTGGTTGTAGTTTTCAATTTTTAAAAATGTTTAGGCAATCTTTCCCACCTTCCCCAAAATGCTAATTCTTGTATGTGGATTAGTGTTTAACCAACGCTTTCTCACATCTCAATTCTTTGTCTGTGTGTCCTTTTCAGATGTATCAAACAAAAAGTCCATTAAAAAAGGATTCTTTTACTTTAAATAGGAGACATCTCCCAAAATTCACGTAGGCTGTGAGTCTATTTTACTGAAAAGAACACTGAATTTACCCGTCTTCCTGGGGCAGTGGCTATGACCAGCGTCCTGTTTCCACCCCAACCAGGCGTAGTGCGGCTTGATTCTGAAGCTGTCTACCCGGAATTAGCAAAGCATCTGTGTGTTTAGGGCTTCAGGTCTCCTTAACTGCCTCACTCAAGATGCCAGCACATGTCTCTGGGTCCCCAGGTGCCCCACACTTCTGACCCACTGACTATTGATTCCGGGGTTCCTATGAGCCCTTCAGGTTCGACCAATGTTTTGCGAGAAACACTCACAGAACTCAAGAAAGTACTATACGTGTGATTCAATTTGTTTTTTATAATGAGGTCACACTGGTTATAAAATTGTGTAAGTGCCCATCAACAGATGAACAGATAAAGAAGATGTGCTATACATATGCAGTGGAATACTACTCAGCCATGAAAAAGATGAAATCATGCCATTAGTGACAACCTGGATGGACCTTGTGGGTATTATGCTAATTGAAATAAGTCAGACAGTGATTTCAGTTTTATTATAAAGGACACAGACCAGGAAGAGACAAGCAAACAGCCTCAGCCACAGGGTGTGGGCTGGGAGGGTCTCAAAGGGAAATGCCTGAACCCTTTTCCCAAGAGGAAGAGGTGTCACCTCGCAGCACATCAACCAAGAAGTCCCTTCACCCCGAGATTTGGTGTCTGGGATTTTATTGGGGTCTCATTACAGAGGCATGATTGATTTAATCATTGGCCATGTGATGGAACTCAGTCTCCATCCCTCTTTTCTCCCAGAGGTCCGGCTGGCTCCCTAGTGCACAAACCAGCTTTTAACTTCAGTGGCATCTAAAGTCCTATCGCTTTATATTTAGTGCTGCACCTCCTTTGCATATAAATCCTTAAATTAGCTCCTGGAAGGAGCTTGTTTCTAATTCAGCTGTCATCCACGGTGAGGAGTCAGGGGTCCACGCCCAGAACACCCCACCTTTGTCTGGTGTAGTGAGTCACCTCCATCCAGAGACCCAATTCGTTCCAGCCCCAGACTATGACCCCCCTAGGTTCTCTCTCCAGTGGGATATCTCCAGCCCTCTCATAGAGCCCTCTTCTTCCCGGTCCTCCTATGGGCATGATCTGGGGGCTTCTATTTCCTCCACGTGTTGAGAATCCTCTTGTCTGGGTAATGGTTCTTGTGATGTTCTGGTCCAACCAGAACACAAGGACGGCCGTTTAACAAGGCAAGAAGGTGCCCGCAGTATGTTGGAAACGAGCTTGGGATGCCCAAGGGACACAGCATTGCACCCAAAATGCAGCTTAGCACTGGGAGACAGGATGAAAAGAATTCTGTCTGACAATGGTGTTTCTGTAGGAAACTCACTCCTATGCACACACATATACTCACATGCACACACACATACTCACATGCAGGCACATATACTCCCATGCACATGCATTCACATGCACACACACAGTCGTGTGCACATACATTCACATACATATATTCACATGCACACACTCACATGAACACACACGTGCACACACATTCACATGCACACGCATATGCTCACACACACATACTCCTATGCACACACATATACTCACATGCATGCACATATATTCCCATATACACACATACATTCACACACACTCACATGCACACACATTCACATGCACACACACATACACTCACATGCATGCACATATATTCTCATGTACACACATACATTCACATGCACATACTCACATGAATATACACATTCAAATGCACATACATATATCCACATACATTCACGTGCACACACACATTCACATGCACACATATATTCACATGAATACACATATACTCACAATATACATACACAGTATACTCGCATGCATTCTCATGCACATACATTCACATGCACACACACAGATATACTCACATGCACATACACGTAACACATGCATTCTCATGTACTCACATGCACACACACACAGATACATTCACATGCACACACACATACTCACCCAGGGTGGCCCTGGGCAGCCAGGGAGTTATGCTGACATAGAAAGGGGCTGAAGAACCGATCTGCTTCCTGGCTCTAATGCATCTTGTGGAGAATTCATCACACCCACTTATCTGACTATCATGCTTAAACACATGATAGATGCTGGGTTAAAAAAAGCAAGCACCGATCATTTGCAGAACATTCCAAAGCCTGGGGCTTATAATGAAGACGGAGGAAATGAGATTCCATTTGTAATTCTTTAATTCCTAAATGTTTTGACAGCTCATGAAATAGATGGTTTTATTCATTTATTCTCGGTTATATCTGATGTCACCGTCCTAATCGTTACCCATCAGAGTCACGCCTGTGTGACAGGGAGGGTGCCATGATGAATGCTGAGATGCATGTGTGTGTATCAGCATGCTCATATAGACTCACCCACTTGTGCGCACACATATACTCACATGCACACACAGACCCCCCCACACACGCTCATATGCTCACACAAATGCACACACACACATGCTCATGTGCACACACAGATTCACCAACATGTGCACACAGACTCACACATACACACATGCTCACATGCACACACACATGCTCACACAGGCTCACATACACACGCTCACGTTCATACACAGACTCACAGATGTGCACACAAACTCACACATGCTCACGTGCACACATAGACTTACAGACATGCACACACACTCAGCCACATGTGCACATGCACTCACATGCATACACACACTCACACACATGTTCACATGAACAGAATCACACACATACACAGACACAAGCACACACAGACACACATGCTCACATGCATTACACAGACTCAACCACATGCACACACACGTTCTCACACAGTCATACACAGTCACGCACATTTACACACACACGAATTTAACTTTGGGGCATTTTCCTGCATCCTCTGGTGGAGGGGGAGACATCCAAGAATTGGGGGCCCCAGGACCTGCGTTCAGATTTCTGCTTCATTCTTGTTAACCGTGGGAGCCAGCCTGAACCACCCCCCCTCTTTAAGCCTCAGTTTCCTCAGTTGGAAACGGGATTTGCAGTAACAGCTTTTCCAGCAGGAACGAATGAAGCCATACGAGGGAAAAGCTCTCGGCAAGTAGAAACACGACTGCAAAGGATAAACACCAACCACAATGAGGGTGACGTTGAGAAATATGTGCCGGGCATTGTATGAAGTGCTAACACACCGTTTCACAGGTGGGGACCCAAGGCTCAGAGAGGTCTCCCATTTGCCCATGGCACACAGCTGGTGGGTGGAGAAGCTGGGATTCAAACCCAGGACCACCAGATCCTGGTCAATATTCTCACCCACTGCATGTGCTGCCTTCTCCCAGAAATGTCTCAGAGGAGGCTGGGATATGCAGAGGGGAGAGTGGGTGTGGGAAGACTTCTGAGTATACGTGGGTTCTGGGGTAGGAAGTGTGTCCTGCAGTGAGAGGGCGGCTGCAGCCGTGTAACAAGAAGAGAGAACGTCCACAGTGCCCAGCTCATGCCTCTGTGTGTGCAGCAGCTTCCCGCTGAGCTGGTCACTGCACTGGGCATGAAGATAAAGGAGAATGTCTGAAATGGACTGAGTGTGTCCCCACCAAATCCAAATGTGGGAGCCCTAATTCCCAGGACCTCAGAATGCGGCTGTATGTGGAGATGGGTCTTTAAAGAAATGATGAAGGTAAAATGAGGTCATTAGGGTGGGTCCTGATCCAATAGGACTGGTGTCCTTGTAAGAACAGGAGATGAGGACACAGACACGCACAGAGGGACGACCATGTGAGGACACGGGGAGAAGATGGCGCCCCACACCAAGGAGAGAGGCCTCAGGAGGAACCAGCCCTGCCCATGCTTGGATCTCAGAATCCAGCCTCCAGGACTGGGAGAAATAAATGTGTGTTGATTAAGTCACCCAGTCTGGGGTCCTTTGCTATGGCAGTGTAGCAAACTAATTCAGTGTGCAAATGATTGCTGCTCTCCCACTGGAAACACACACCTGCAAAGGGCTCTGTGTGGTGGCCAGCTCCGGCAGGTGTGTGCACATTCCAGGAAGGAGCTGTGTGCACACTCCTTCTCCAGGGGAAGGTGCTTACGATGCACTCGTCTGCTGCTTGATGCATCGTGGGAGGGAGACGCTCCCGACACACAGACCATCCTCACTAGAAAGTTCCCGTCCCAGATCATCTCTGTTTCTCATGGGTTCTGCATCTCGGTCCGTGTGCATGAGGAAAACCACAGGGCTCCACTGCGACTGGGGTCCCCACGTTCACGTGATTGTTCCTGTCGACCGTCTCCTTCCCGAATGTCGAGTCCTCGTGTCGGCGTTTGGTGTCCGATGCCCAGGTTCTCTGCAGCCTTTGTGAATTGTGTCCCTGAAGAAATACCCAGGCCATTTCAGCTGAAAGGGCTTCGCTGTTTTCACAACAGAGCAGCACAGAGAGTGAGGCACACATGGGGAAGTCACGGAGGATGCAGAGTCTCACGTCTTCAAGTCGTGTATGCTGTGAGCTGTCTCAGCGCCAATGCAGAACAAGAACGGAGGACTAAGTCCTGCTCCTGAAGACATGGAGCCCTGCCTTGCCTCCACATCGGCCGCTCTCTCCTCCATGAAAACCTCTCCCTGGAAGGTACAGCTGGGATGTGCACACCTGGACCCAGCCAGCCCGCTTCTGACACCAGCAAACTGGTGAGATGCAGGTGGGGGGTGGGTGTGTCTGCTCGGACTCCTGGCCACACCATGAAATCACTCAAGGTCATGTGCCACCTATGGCTGGGGTCAGAGCACTCTGTGTGATCTGTGGTCTTCAAAGGTGAATGAATGACTGCATGGAAGGAGGGGAGGGAGAGAGGGAAGGAGGGGGGGAGGGAGGGAGGGAGACAGTGAGAGAGAGAAGGAAGGAAGGAAGGAGGAAGAGAGGTAGGAAAGAAGGAAGGAAGGAAGCAGGAAGGAAAGAAGGAGGGAGGAAGGAAGGAGGGAGGAAGGAAGGGAGGAAGGGAGGAAGGAAGGAAGGAGGAAGAAAGGAAGAAAAGAAGGAAGGAGGAAGGGAGGGAGGAAGGAAGGAAGAAAAAAGGAGGGAGGGAGGGAGAGAGACAGAGAGAGAAAGAAAGAAAGATGGAAAGAGCGAAAGAAAGAAAGAAAGAATGAGAGAGCGAGTTTCTCTAAGAGCATCCAGGCCAAGCAGCGACCCTCAGCCCATGTCCTGATGCAACGAATAAAACGCTGTCCATCTGACCTCCGCTTTGAACTTTTTCAAGACCTGCTTGGTTTTACGGAAAAGCACCACTGGCTGCTTCTGTCTGCACCTGAGATGGGTCAGTTCTGGGTGCAAGACGACCTCTGTCGGCGAGCTTCCCCAAGAGGGTTTCCACTCCCAACGTCGTGGGAAAGGGGACCGACGGGGCATCCCTCTGGTCGGCTGAAGACAGATGCGTATGCGTGGGCCATCGTGACGTCCTGCTGTCCCTCCCGGGCTGGCCTCCGCCTCTGGCCTCTGCACCTGCTCCTTGCCCCTTCTGGAATGTTCTGCCCTCAGGTTTCCCTCGGGTCTCTCTCACACACCCATTGGAGAGATGGTTCCAGACCACTCAGCCCTGCGTGACTCTGTGCTCACCGTGCTTCCCTTTCTCCTAGACCTCACGTGTCATTGAAGGATATGTCCCGCCCCTCATCCCCGCCACCACGTGAGCCCGTGAGAGTGGCCCACTCCTCAGGTGTGTGTATCTGTGCCTGGCTGTCTCTCCGTCACCAGCAAAGTCCCTGGCAGGTGAGAGATGAGGCTTAAATATGTGCCCAGTGAATGCATATGGCCTGTTACAGACTGAAGGTGTGTCCCCCCAATTTCATATGTGGAAGCCCTCACCCTCAATGGGATGGTGTGAGGAGGTGGGGCTTTTGGGAGGTGACTGGGGTTAGATGAGGTCATGAGGGTGAGTCCCCATGATGGGATTAGTGTCCTTATAAGAAGAGGAGGAGAGACCACAGTTCTCTCTCCACCATGTGAGGTCACAATGAGAAGATGGCCATCTACAAGCCAAGAAAAGAGCCCTCACCAGAACATGACCATGCTGCCACCTTGATCTTGGACTTCTAGCCTCTAGAACCATGAGAAACAAATGTCTGTTGTTTAAGCCCCCAGTCTGTGGGATTCTGTTACAGCAGCCAAAGCTGATGACTATGACCCAACACCAAGGTCTATATTTGAATGACGACGCATTCTAGGTCATCAAAAAAGCATGGAGAGGAAACAAAGACCACATTTCTCCTAAATCCCTTGAACCTAGAACCCTATACACAATACTTGTAGGAGTAATGGTGAAAACAGCTTGGGTGGGAGCAGCAGAAACCCCTGTGGCATCTCCCTGTACCACGCAGTGCCCTAAATACCACCATGGAATCCTTCTGAGTCATTGCCCTCCCATCCTGATGATGCCTTCTACATGCAGAAATACCCACATGGCACCGACACCATGCCGGATACTGGAAAGCACCTCATAGGCGTTAGCGCATTTTATCTGCACGACAACACCACGGGGTGGGTACGGATATTGTTCTCAATTTACAGAGGGGGGCATGGAGGAATAAGAGACTGATCAACGTGGCCAAGACGACACAGCTGGTATTGCTGGTGATACAGTTAGAACAAAGGAAGCCATGTCCCTGGTTGGTGAGCTATGAAGCCACGTCCATAGTCTGTGAGCTATGAAGCCACATCTCTGGTTGGTGAGCTGTGAAGCCACGTCCATGGTCCTGAGCTATGAAGCCACGTCCATGTTCCTGAGCTATGAAGCCACGTCCGTGGTCCTGAGCTATAGAGCCATGTCTGTGGTCCTGAGCTATGAGGCCACATCTCTGGTCAGGGACCTCTGAAGCCACACCCATGGTCCATGGCTATGACCTCTAAAATCCCTTACCTGCAGGGTGAAGATGTAGATAATATTTCAAGACTAAAGAGCTCAAGCTTGGGGACGTTCATCTCCAGGAAAGAGAGTTATTAACACCTCCCCCTTCCTCCCCAAGCTGGCCCTCTGGCTAGGTCAGCGATGTCACTTACCTCCTAGAGAAGTTCAGCTGAGCTCAGAGCCAGCTGACAACTCCAGGCTCATAAAACGCACGCAATTAGTGATTTCCAACCAGCACAGGTAAATAAGGCAGCACCTCTCAATTTGCCGAGGAACGATCAATAGAAACGTAGTTAATGAGATTCCACATTGCTCTTCTCCCAGGAGAAAATGCACATTTTGTGCTTGTTTCTACCTACCTAGAGTTTAGTAAGCTGGGCATGGAATTGCAAAACAGATTCTCTGTTTCAGTTTTTAAAATTCATCTATAGGCACTGTCCCCTCTAGGAAGGTATCTGAGATCCAGATAGCCAGACACGTTCAAAACATCTGGGCACTTAGGTCCACGATGATGAGCATTCTGAGGGCGAAATGTTTGCAAAATACCTAATTAAGATGGATAAGCAGAAAGTCTCGAACCAGTCCTGCTCTCTCTCTGGCCTCATGGAAAACCAAAGAGAGGTGACCAGCGTCGAATGGTGAACCTGTAGACCTACTGCCCTTCCCAGTAGAATGTGACTATCTGCCCCCATGCAGCTGTAGTCGATCTGAGCTGTCTTCCAGCACATTCCCCGAAGGATGAAGTATGTATCCTGGGTGCCACGTGCCGGGAAATGAGAGTCGGCTTCTGCACAGACAAGAAGGGGCTCTAAACAATGCCCCCTCTGGCATAAATAACATATCCCCTTTCATTTACACCTTTAAAATAATAATAATAATCCTTACAGACTTGGAAGGGGACAGATGTCTAAAATGTGAACCAAAACCCAAGAACGGAATGTGCTGGTTTCATCAGAGGCAGCAGAGTCTTTGCAGACCCAGATGCCTGCTGGGGGCCAGGGGGAGAGAGCTCAGCGTCTTTATAAAGTTTTTCTCTGCATGAAGCCACTCTCGAGTCTTGGGGACTGTTGGAGCTGAAAGCAATGGAAGCCATTTCAATGCAATTCAGTACAAAAAATGTGTATTAAGTGCTCACCCACATTTTGCTGGCTCTCAGGGCCAAGGAAGATAATTTTGCAAATAGCCCTTGCCACCCGGGAGCTTACACTAGGCAGGGGCGGTGGGTCGATGTTTGGGCACAAATACATGAAAGAAATAAAATAATAAGCAAACTAAATGGAACATGGGATGGATTTTAAAGTGTGCTATAATAGAGCTGCAAGCAATGTACGAGTGTAGGGAAAAAATGAATGCCTTATAATTACATAATTACATAGGGCTTTACAGTTTTGGAAATGCTTTCACATATATTGTGTCAGCAATTTCCACAACAATCTTATGAGATATTATTATCCAGAATTAACAAATTACAAAAGTGAGGGGCATAGTAGAGGGGCGAGAGGAGATGGGAGGTGCTGCATGGAATTTGCCAGATCTTGGTTCTTCGGGAGACCCCAACCCTCTCCATCTTCCTCCTCAATCTGCCTCCATCCTATGGGCCCATCATCCATGCCCACGGCTTCATCTGTCATCTCCCTCTCTGCCTTCATCATTGAAATTGCAACGTCCATCTCTGCTCTCCTCTGAGCTGCAGACACACATTCGTGGCAGCCCAGTTGGCTTCTAGAAGAGGAAACCCTACTTACACATCTCAAGGTCAAGACACCTGGGCATTTCCCCATTCTCCCATCTCTTGGACAGGCACCCCCCCGCCCAATTTCCTGAGTCAGAAGCCCCCAACTATCCTTGAGTCTTTCTTCCTTCACTTCCCATAGTCAACAAGTCAAGATCTGTTGATTTTATCTCTGGACTAGTTTTCAAAACAATCTCCTCCTCTCCCTCTCTACCATGTCCAGCCCCACCTACACCACTGCAAAGGCCTCTAACCAGATCCCAGGTCCCCCTATGCCCTCCAGTCCATTGGACGCTCTGTAGGCTGGACGCGTCTGATCCTGTTACCTCATCGCTGATATTCCTCAACTGGGGTCCTGGGAGGGAGGCCAGCCTTAACGTCCTAAGGCTATCATTGCACATCACAGATGATAAGCTTGTCCCCTTGTACGTCTGGAATAGGGCTGGGACCAGCCACCCTTGGGAGAATTGAGACGAGGGTAACTCAGATCATTTCTGGGGTCTGGGGTTCAGATGGGGGACCCAGTTGGGAAAGCAGTGCTGAGCATTTGACCCATTTTCTGCATCACATATGGTCCCAGACTTGCTCATCTCCTTGGACCCTGGTCCAGCCTTCAACCTTCCTTCAAAGGCTCCATCCCTGGTGAAGCCTTTGCCTCCTGTCTCCCACACTAGGGCAGACCATAGCCACCACACTTCTCCTGTTAGCGCTTATTAAAATGGCGGAGAGACAAACTGAGTGATAACTAGTTGGGTTCTTGTTGTCCTGGTGCAATTATGGGAAGTGCCTGTCCTGACACCCCATTGAACTGTCTTGATGTGGGGAGGGTTGTGTGAGCCGTCATAATCTGAACTGCCATTATGTCCTGACTCCTTGCTCCGTGCCTCTTATGGAATCCCATCTGATTAATCTTCATGATACACCTGAAAGGTGGGTCTTATCAACCTACTTTACAGAGGAAGGAGCTGAAACCAATAAACTTGCCAAAGACACAAGATTATGGCTATGAGAGCTGAGACCCAAGGAAAGAGGGTGTACGGATTTTCTGTGGCTGCTCTGAGAAATGACCACAAACTTGCTGGCTTAAAACTACACAAATTTATCACGTGAACAATCTGAGAGGTCAAAAGTCCAGAATGAATGTCACTGGGCTAAAATCTAGATGTTGGCGGGGCTGTGTTCCTTCTGGAGGCTCCGGGTGAGAACCCATTTCTTTGCCTTTTCCAACTTTTAGAGGCCACTGCCTTCCCAGGCTTGTGGTCCCTTCCTCCATCTTCAAAGTCAGCAATCACATCACCTCTGCTTCTATTGTCACCTCTCCTTCCCTGCCTCTGACCCTCCCACTTCTCTCTTATAAAGACTCTTATGATGACATGGGGCTCACCTGGATCAGCCAGATCTCCTACCAGAGGTTTGATGCCAGGAAGGGTAGAGCCATGGGTGGTAGGTCCCTACAGCATGACAGAACATCAACGGAGGGTGTTGTCTCTTTTAAGATGCTGTTACAGCGTGCTTGAATGCCGATAAAGGATCCCGTGCAAAGGGGAAGCTCACGATACAGAGGTGGGAAGGAAGGACGGCTGGATGTCTGTCCTTCAACTGATTAATTAAACTTGCCGCCCTCTCGGCACGTCTATCAGAGAACCAATCATTCAAATGATCCACCTTCCCTGGACCAACAGACTGACTGGAATGCATGTTTAAGAGAACCGACAATCACTAGTCAGATATTTTATTGTGATGTGGGCACATTCTACATCGTGAATTTGACCATCTTCCATTAGAGACGTGATAAAGTGATTTTCAAAGATGCCTGGGCTTGTTTGATACGACTCCTGCACAAGATGCACCTAGCGTGGAGAATCGTGCTTTTTCCTGGTGCCCACTGATCTTGAGGCAACGGGAGAGGGAGCTGGGATGACATCCCAACGCAATGGCCACATGGCATGGGAGATGCACGTTTTCTCTGTCGGCGCTGCCTTCCATTTACGAAGCTACAAACGCTTCCTAGAGGTCTGAACAGCACGCACACCCTCTGAAAAGCTTAATCTACGCCAGCACTGAGCATGAAACAGCATAAACCAAATGGTCATGTTTTTTTGATGGGGCGTAGAATGGAGGTTTTAGAGTGATATAAAATAATGCCAGAACACAAAGACACGTAAGTCATACGGTCTCCCCCCAGGGACCAAGGGCACATCCTTGCAGACTATACGTGACGCATGCACACATTCATATAATAAATAATATGGATACACACAATTACTGTTACAAAGATGACATGGTAGCCTGATGCATTTTTACTTCATTTCCATTGAATATCCATCCACTACACAACTCTAAAGTTTCGTAATTTTCTCTCTTATGTGTAAAGGCACCATAACTCCAACAGTGCCCTGTGGTTATTTTTAATCCACATGTACAGATGGTGATGACAGAATTGAACAAATGATTCAGATGGTTAAAGTTTCACCTTCATTTCCGAATACTATAGAAACAGCAGTACATGTTCTCTGGGGATGCTCGAGTTATTCACAGCGATTCATGGTGGAATTGGAATTAGTCCACACAAGGGTTGAAGTTTGCTGCGGAAAGAACTTAAAACTTGAAATCCCTTTGCTTGAGGAATTGGAGAATAAAAGATGAGCTGACAAGAAAGCGAAGTGAAAAGTTGGGGAGTTCGTTAAGCTCTTCAAGGAGCCCTGGGGGCGGCTGATTTTCTTAGGGACTTTGAGATGGAAGCCAGAGAAAGTAAGGGAGGCTGACCCCAGGAAGACAGTGAGTAACCGTGCTCGTTCATTCTAAAACTTGATGAGAACAGACAATTATCCCAGGGAGAAAGCTGTCAAAATTGACTCCAGAAGAGTCTAAAAGCTCAACAAAGCAATGAGCGTTCAAGAAAATTTGAGAGCTGACTTAGCATTATTCTTCTGAAAATTCCCAAACCCAGAGTTTTCAAAGGCCAACCGTTTCAATTTTCAAAAGCAGATACTTTTCAAGATCATTAGACTATGCTGAAACATAGGAAGGAAAATAGAAAGAAAACCTTCTCAATTATCTCTCTCTTTTCTTCTACAAAGCATCAAAACTTGAGTATCGAAACGTCACAAAAACAGCACAGAAAGGGAATCTGCAGCTCGGGGATAAATATCTATCCAAAGCCCTCAATGAAGTGATGGGAAAACGGAAACCCACGGTGCATTACAGAAGGATGCTCACGACAGTAAGACTCCTTCTAGAAATTTGGGACCGTCTGTTCTAAGGAACATTCTGATCCAAGTTATCCAAATGAGGGAGTTAAAGGAAATAAAAATATAACCATCTCTCTGGATCAGAGCCAGCAAGTTTTTTGTGTAAAGGGCCAGATAATAAATATTTTTGGCTTTGGGGGCCATCTGTTCTCTGTTGTAATGACTCAACTCTGCCATTGCAACGTGGAAACCACCGTGGACAACACGTAAATGATTGGGCGTGTGTGCCAATAAAACTTTATTTACAAAAACATGTGGCCTGCCCGTGGACCAGAGTTTGCCTAACCCTGCTCTCAGAAGCAAAATGTTTTTTGTAAAATTGGACATGAATAGTTCATTTAAAAAAATAAATAAAACAGGAACAACATACAGCATAGTGCATAATAAAGCAAAATATACAAATGATAATATATATAAGTATCCAAATAAAGAAATAGTAGATGTTTTCCCAACAAAATAAATAAGATCTTAGGGCCACCTACAGGATCTATTATTTAATTGTCTATAGAGTGGATAAGAAAGTTTTCAAGAGAAGCATATATATTAGAATGAAGGAGGCAATATGATCAGTATTTGCAGATTAAATAGTCACATGGCTTAAGAAATTAGAGGCTGAAACTCTATTAGAAATAACAAGATGTCAGTGATGGAACTGATCAAGATGCAAAGCATCAGGGATTCCCAGGACTCGGAATGTGGATTGGCAAAACGGTCCTGGAAAACCAGAAGGAATTCTCCAGAAAATGTGGACACGTGTGAACCTTATAGCCTTAAAATGCACTGCCTGCTATGTTCTCTAGAGAAACTGGCGCAGGAGTGGACGTGGAGATGTGCAGAGGAACCTTCACACCAACGCTGCTGGTGACAGCAAAGAAATGGAAACAGCCCAACTGTTTCTGAATCCGGAGAATGGATCTAAACCGTGTTGTATACGCACATGGAAGACTTTACAGGGAAGGAAAGGAATAACCTACTTCTACACGCGTCAACGTGGACAGACTACAAACATTTAATACTGAATGTGGTGGGTCAAACTGTGTCCCCCAAAAGATATGTTGAAGTTCTGATCCCTGGAACCTGGGAACGGGACCTTACTTGGAAACAGGGTCTTTGCAGATGTGATTGAGTGAAGGATGGAGATGAGGGCGTCCTGGAGGAGGTGGCCCTAAATCCAATGACAGTGTCCTCATCAGAGACAGAAGAGGAAAGACACAGACACGGAGGAGAAGCCACGTGGAGATGGAGGCAGAGATGGAGGGAGGCGGCCACCAGCCCAGGGACGCCTGGAGCCCCAGAAGCTGGAAGAGGCAGGAAGGACCCTCCCCTGGAGCCTCTGGAGGGAGCGCGGCCCTGCGACCCCTTCATCTCAGACCTCTGGTCTCCAGGACTGGAGGAGGGTGGATTCCTGTGGTTTTAAGCCCCCCAGCGTGGGGCCACTTGTTACGACAGCCCCAGTTAACTAAATGACCGAGCAAAGAAAGCAAATCACAGATATTATTCTACTTACATGAGGATCAGAAAATGCAAAATTAAATTTCAGAGACACACTCATGTGAGACATTTATAACCAGAAACAAGAGAATATTTAACACCACGTCTAGGTAAGAGCTTACCTACTAGACGAGGGAGGAAGGTGCATTTGGGGAAAAGCATGGACACGTTCTGGTGTTGGAATTATGTGTGTGCTCATTTTATTACTGACTTTCAAATATTTTATTTATTTTGTTGTCTGCATAGTTTGCAATTTTTTTAATCCTACTCACAACAGAAACAAACATTACAACTTCATAAAATCATGAGGATTAATGCCATAGGAAATGTATGGGCATTTATTGAGAATTAATAAAACACTTCTGAAAAGCATTAAGATTCTGGTTGCCAACTCTGACGTGGTGGGGTTTTTCTCCATTCCATGCAATTCTCTGACAGCAGCTGGGTGTCCTACAATCGCACTCAGTCCTGACACTGTCTACCTGGAGATGGTGTCAGAGCCCACAGGTGAAGGCCTCCATCCCACAAGACTATCCTCGACTTCAGGTGCCCAGGCTGTCACCTGTGCTTCTGATCCACCAAGTTCCCACGACTCTCTCCTTGGGTTCGATTAATTTGCTAGAACAGCTCACAGAAGTCAGAGAAACATCTTACTTACTAGAGCCCCGGTTTGTTATAAAAGGATGTACCTCAGGAACAGCCAGACAGAAGAGATGCACAGGGAAAGGGTATGGAGATTCCACGCTCTCCCCAGATGCCACTTCCCTCAAATCTCCATGTGTTTACCCACTCGGAAGCTCTCCAAATCCCCTCCTTTCCGGTTTTTCTAGAGTCTCCGTTACATAGGCATGATTGATGAAATTATTGGCCATTGGTGACGAAACACAGTCTCCATCCCTCTCCACTCCGGGAGGTCAGGGGGATGGGACTAAAAGTTCCAGCCCTCTAATCACAGGGTTCGTTCCCCTGGCAACCAGCCCCCATCCACAGGGACGTTCCAAAGTCTCCTCATTAACACAACAAAGACGCCTTTATCACTGTGATCACTTAGGAAATTCCAAAGGTTTTAGGAGCTCTGTGCCAGGAACAGGGAGGAAGACCAAACACATATTTCTTATTATAAGTCACACTATCACAAGCTCCGAGAAAGATGTGAGCGACAGGAGAGACACCCGAGTCTCAGACAGGAACAGCTCTGTCTGAAATCTCAACACTCCCTAAATGAACTCAAACTCCCCCAAATTAATTTTTGTTCTGATGGTTATACTAGCTGGGAAAAGATGACAACAACCCAAATGTACAAAAGAAGAGAGATTGGATCAATAAATGGGTGTCTCCTCATCACAGATCGTGTTTTCTTCAATTTGCAAATCACATAAAGGTGGTCGGGGGAAAATAGTCACGTCCAAGGGTCAGGAAAGCTAAGGAAACTAAGAGGGATGGGGAGGGCACTGCTGGAGATGAGTGGTGACTTCAGAACAGACGGAAGCATACGTAGGTACATAGAAAACAGCTACCGTTGTCTGTGGGGTCAGCAGAGAAGGATGGGGTCTTGGGCACACACACGGGTCCAAGTCTGAACAAGGGACCAGTTTGAACAATAGCAGCCGTATTCGTCACTATGCAAACGTCATCCAGATTGAGAATCTGGTCGTAACAAGTAAAAACAATCCAGGGATTAATTTCTAAACAGGACACTAGCCCTGAAACCAGGAAAGTTAAACCACAAAAGGAAACAACCCCTTTAAGAACACGACGCAATAACAATGTAACTCCCTTAACTCCCTGTTGGCATAAAGTATCCGCTCTAAGAACATAAGTCGAAATGTGAAACATGAGACAAATGGTGACTATCTGTAATAGACAGACCGTTTTCTGAATCAGCATCTCCCCCGGTGGAGAAACGGCCAGAGGACGTGACCAAGTAATTCACACAGAAGTCACATTCATAAAGGGAAGTCGAATTTTACATGTCACTGCAGAGGGGACTCAGAGATTCAGGAGGAGTCGAGGTTTTGACGCGGTGAAAGGATCTCGTGATGATGGAGGTGTAATTAGAGCTGGAGGAGGCCAGAGGCTGGCGCCCGGTGGTTGCATTTGTTAATTATTATTTGTCAGAATCTAGGTTTCTTTGGTGGCCAAAAGGCTGAGCCAAGGAGAACTCAGAGGTGGAGTGTTCATTGCAATCACTGTCATTTATCGAATGCATCCTCCCTTCCGGGGCTGGCACTCATCGTTTCTAATCTTTGAGACCCCGCTGTGGGGAAGAAATTAATATTGTCCACTGGCCAAGACTGTGGAAGCCGGAGGATCTGCCCGCGTCCCACGGCTAGATCGGCTCTCCTCACAGAAAGACGGCCAGAGGAAAGACACACGTCCTTCTTACAAGAAGCAAGATTACTGTCGGATAAATGCACAATTGTACTGGTAATGAAAAACAATGCAAATTTAAATGCGACCGCATAGGGTCTACGCACAAAATATAAAAATATCAGTGGAAACGTGCTGGGGAATTCGGAATAGCAGATTTTACATGTGCATATCCTCTGGATGAACAATCTCCTTTTTAAGAATTTATCCTAAGGAAGTAATCACAGACACGCCACATCTCCAGAGGCCCCGTGCCATCCTGGGCAGGTGACTTCGTCCCTGTGTCTTCACTGGTCACATCTAAGATAATGACAACCATGGTGTTTATGAACCACATTGGGTTACCTGGGGATTAAATGCATATAAAGGACTTTTTTTTTAGCCTGTGTCTTAGAGGAAGATGGACCAGATGTTAATTTTTGTTATAATTATTGCGTTTAATGGGAAAAACGGACAACCACCTAAATGCACCTAAAAGGAGGTTAGATAAAGAAACAGATACACCCCCATCATACACCATTTGGTTTCACCCCATTTGGGCACACACAAATGAAGAAGGATGAACACCCAAAGCAGACACACCAGGTATCTTGAACAGGTGTGGTTCCAGGTGGTTTGTAATTCCAGCAACTACGTGAATGCACATGAGGACCCTTAGTCAGTTAGCATCTTATCTCGGCTATGAGGGGTGCTGGGATGTTCACACCTCTGAGTGTGGACATAAGAAGTCCATCTTCCTTGATGGTTACTGCACCCAACTCCGTGTAAGTGGCCGTCCCCCCGTGTGGCCGAGGATCGCACCATCGGCATCGACAAGGGAACAGTCAGAGACTCACCTTGAAGAACCACCAGCCAAACAGCTTCTTGAGCAGACGTGTGCCCCAGAAGATGTGTCTGTAGAGGTCCGTGTTGACCACCCCGGGGTCCACCACGTTGGCGGTGACGTGGCTGCCCTGGGCCGCCAGCAGCCCCTGGAGGTGGTAGGTGAACAGGACGAGGGCCAGCTTGCTCTGGGCGTAGGCTCCGTGCGGGGAGTACCACCTGCTGCAGAAGCGAAGGAGGAGACGGTGACAGAGCCGGTTACGTCCACGCCCAGATTTCCCACCCTGCCCCTCGCCCTGTCCATTCTCAGCCACCTCTCAATCACCCATGGGGAATCTGGTGGTTTCTCTACGTGTGGGGATTTTTCGAGCTTATTTTTTATTGCGGATGTGTGGCTTAATTGCTCTGGTGTTGTGTAGGGTCTGCCATTAAGCTTTTGATGGAAGGGGCACCCATTTCAGAAGACATCCATCTCTAATAAGCATAGTAGCAGCTGCAGGACACGCTGCCAGCAAAACCACTCGGGGAGGAAGGAGGCTGCCCCCACCCATGGAAGGCCCTCTTTCGGAACCCCCTGGGGGACCTGGGGAACGGAGGGACCCCCATTCCCCATCCCACACCCTCACTCCGGCTCTTAAGCTTTCAACGACCTAATAAAGAGGGAATCTGTGAAACCCTAGACACCCTACTGTCAACCCTAATAAAGGCAGAGCCCCCGGTTCATATTCCCTCCCTCTCTCTCTGAAACCACAGCCTCCCTGTGTGGCCCTTAGGTGTGCAGGGTAGGTTCTGTGAGTGATAAATCTGATTTCTCAAAGTGCCTGGCTGGATTTTGCACAGGTGTATCTTGCGATCATAATAAGACCCATAAGGGCGGGTCCAGCCACAACACTGGCCCCTGTGGGCTCGCTACAGTCAGACAGCCGGGCGCGTGCCTCGGGCGTTGATAACTATAGCAACACTATCTACAGGCTGGGATCCTCACAACCACGGGCTGCCAAAGCAGAGCACGTGAACTTAACCACTACTTAACCACTGGGCCGGCTGCCTTCTCCTTGTCAGTTTTTGCTGCCTACACCTCAAGATGATTTTCTTGGGTGCACACACATTGAAAATGGGGATGCCTTCGTGGTCAAACGCAGCCTTTGTCATTTGGGAGTTGTCACTGTCTTCATCCCAATGGTTCTTTTTTCCTTCAAGTTATTGTTATCTGATATTAATACAGCTTTCTTTTGGTTTGATGTGGTCAATATTCTGTTACCCTTAGACTTGAGTGGTGTCTCAAGTTATTTTCTCATTTCTGTAAATGCATTTTCTCACACATGTAATTCACCCTATTGAGAGTTTAACACATGCAATGATTAAAAGAAAGAAATCGTACAGTCATCACATTAGATGCAGAGAAACCACTCATTGAAATTCAACACTTCGTATCGGCAAGGCTTTTACTAAATAAGAAGTAAAAAATCGACATAAGCGAACTAAACTTTGTCCGAATGATTTGGAAAGTGAAACAAAGAAATGTTACCAAGAAAAGCACGTAAAAGAAAAAAGGACGGTAAAAGGAGAAGGAAACTACTTAAATATAGACAATAGTATAAGTAGAAATGATATATATTACTGAGAGAGAAAGCCTGCTACTGGTTCTCTAATCGTCTCCCCTGTAACATTTCCATGATACACTGTGAGATTTCCAGATGAGAGGTGGAACATAAAGATGTATACAGACCAGACCACAAAACTGTAAAAAATTCATACAGTACATGCCCCGTACGCTAACATATGTTTTTGATAAAATAAATGAATGAAAGCGATGATAGGTGCTTATTTTCCTATAACACTGGTAAAATTCAAAGAAATCATCATTTCCGATGCTGAAGAATGTGGGGAAGTTGTCCAGACACGAAACGGAAGACCATCTGCCTGGGGAGCCAACTACTGTATCTTCCTGATGGGCATCTAGACGACACGTATCTACAGCTTTAAAACTCTGTCTCTTTGAACTTAGTAACTTCAGTGTTTGAAATGTATCCTAAGAAAACAATAACAATTTGTTATTGTTACATTACATATTATTATTACATTATTGTTACATTAGAACTAATAACATTGTAACTAATATTGTTATACCAATATTAATTGTATTATACACAAATTGTTATAACAATAACCATAATATAGCTAATTGTTATAACAATAACAAAATTAATGTTATTGTTAATGAGCAAGAAAAATTGTAAATGGTTTAACATCAAAATTAGATATACTGAGTAAACGACTGAACACGGACAAAACACCCATTTTACATGATGTCTGCAGAATTTATGGTTTAGCTGCTGTCATTTCTGATGGTTTCAATGTTTTCCTTTATCCAAGCAGAGGACACTCTCTCTGTCTTAAAAGCTCTGGATGTGGGTCAGCCAGGTCCTTAATGGAAGAGACAGGAACAGAAAGTCAAACGTTTCTGAGATATTAGGGACGGGCGATTCTTTCTGTCCGCATTTAACCCGAAGGGGAAAACAGAGCCGAGAGCCCAGCTCTGGGAGCTTGGGGCAAATGAAACCCCTGCCTGAGGTTGAGATACTTTGTTTTTGAAGGTTATTTGGTTTTTTATTTTTAAACAGTGAAGTATGCAGTTAAGTTTCACAGTAAATAGACACAAACCAAAATCTGAGCTGATGAGAACATTAAGGGTCTGATGCTTATAGCTTTATAATGTGCTGTTAAGATGATTATATTTTTTAATAGGATTTATTTTTTAGAGCAGTTTTAGGTTCAGGGCGAAATGGAGCGGACGGTACAGAGATTTTCCATTTACCCCCGTCCCCACCCGTGCACAGCCTCCCCCATTATCAACATCCCCCACCAGATGGTGCATTTGTTACGAAGGATGAATCTACATTGACACGTCATTGTCACCCAGAGTCCCTAGTTTACACTGTGGTTCACTCTTGGTGTTGTACATCCTATGGGTTTGGACAAATGTATAATGACGTGTATCCATCATCATAATATCACACACAGTATTTTCACTGCCCTAAAAATCCTCTGTGCTCTGTCTATTTGTCTCCCCTCCCCATACCCCCAGCAACCACTATCTTTTTACTGTCTCTATAGTTTTGCCTTTTCAGAGTGTCATAGAGTGGGAATCATACAGTATGTAGCCTTCTCAGATTGGCTTCTTTTACTTAGCAATATGCATTTAAGATTCCTCCATATCTTTTCATGGCGTGATAGCTCATTTCTTTTTAGTGCTGAATACTATGCCATTGTCTGGATGCACCACAGTTTATTTATCCATTCACTGAAGAACATCTCGGTTGATTCCAAGTTTTGGCAATTATGAATAAAGCTGCTATAAACATCCGTGTGCAGGTTTTTGTGTGCACATAAGATTTCAACTCCTTTGGGTAAATACCAAGGAATGTGATTGCTGGATCGTATGGTGAGAGTATGTTTAGTTTTGTAAGAAACGACCAAACTGTCTTGCAAAGTGGCTGCACCGTTCTGCATTGCCACCAGCAACGAATGAGAGTTCCTGTTGCTGCAAATCCTGGCCAGCGTTGGGTGTTGTCAGTGTCCCAGATTTTGGCCATCCTAATAGGTGTGCAGTGGCATCTGAGTGCTGTTTTAATTTGCATTTCCCTGACGGCATGGGAGGAGCATCTTTTCATACACTCATCTCACCAGGGAGATTTCCTGACAACTCTCATGCCATTTTCAAAAGTGCACACGTGGACGAGTGCCTGTTAATGGGCGATGACCACATCAACCCGCCCAGGGACTCGGTCCCACCTCCTAACCTCCTACGGTCCCTTCTTCCTCATCGACGCACCCTGTGGGGCGGCTGTCACACACCCACTTGTCAAGAGAGTCCACATGCAGAGTCTGAGGATTGGCCTGGGGTCCATCCAGTTTGTGCTGGAAGATAAACCCCAGGTCCTCTGTCTTACAGATGAGTGGGGACAGGGCAGCAAAGGATGACACCAGAGGAGCCGGCCATGCAGCGTTGGCCAAAAGAATTCCCAAAATGCCTTTTTTTTTGGAGGGAGGAATTAAAACAAAGATTTAGGGCAGTGCTGAGCTCAAAGTCCCTGCCCTGATCCAAGACAAGCCGAAACTCCCTGATTATTGTCAAGATACTTATTTTTGGCAAATTCTCCTGTCTCCTCCCTGCGGGGGAGAGAAGGCTCCAGGAAACAGGGAGTTATTAAGTGGAGGGAGGTAAAGCCTGAGATTTCCTCTTGGCACTGGGCCATTTAAACATCATGTACCAGCGTCTCATCCTGAACTACCAGGGTCGTTAGGGAGGGAACAGAAATGGTGACTTTAAAAAGAAGAGAGTGAACCATAAATATGCGGATTTCTCAACGACAAATTGATGAGCTATAGAATTCTGGTTTTATACGGCAGCATGGAGAAGACGGAACAGTCTTCTGTGCATGTGACTGTGCAATTTATAATATCTTGGGTCATTAAGTAATTTCAGGAGAGGCTCCCTCGTGGATTTAAGGAGAAACAAGCGTCCACAGAGGAAATGGAAAAGAATCAAAGCAAATAAACCAGAAGAGATGTTTCCCCATTAAGGCTCACAAGGAAAACCCCAAGGACTGGTGGAAGCAGTTGGGGTTGAAACAATAAAGACATTGTTGCAATATTAACGGAAAGAAGGCGGCAGAAGGAGAGACTCAATCTGCAAACTAATGCAGGGGTAAAAGAAACTCATGAAATGTCTACATGGCTTGATTCTAAATATGGAATTTTTAATAAGTGGCTTTTGCACTGAGTGGTGTCAAAAGAACTGAACTCATAAAAATATATCTTTATTTTCAATAAATAATAATTTATTGACGTAACTACTTCAAGAATAATTCGAAGCTCAATCCGAAACAAAAGCAGAGAGAGTAATGTGACAGTCTTTTGTAGGGTAGGGAAATCTTTTTCCTCTACACTCTCATATTTGTGACTGGGGCCTGCAGATTAAACTGATGAACGACAGATTAATAAGAGAAATATACACAGATTTCATTTTTTAATTTTACACGTATAGCGGGCTTCCTAGGAAGGAAGTTAAAACCCCAAAGAGATAATTAGACTCAGGGGCTTATACGCCATTTAAGAAAGGTTGCTAAATTGTAAAGATATGGAGAGAGAAAAGAATGGGGGTGGTGGGCTTCTAGAGGGAGTAAATTGTGAAAAGGTAAATATATAGATGGGAAATTCCAAACAGTTATTGATTAAAAACCTAGGACCACATTACTTAGAGAGTGGAAACCCTGTCCTAAATTGCAACAGAGTTGCTTTCTGGCAGGAAGAGGACACTGGGTATTTTGACGCCTGCATTTTATGTAAACAGTATGTGGTGTTTCCGGGACTGAGGGTTTTGCTTGGTCTGGGTCTGGCCTTGCTCTGACGGCCCATCTAACCACACTGCAGTCATCACACCGCTGCCTGCAAGCTACCTGAGGCCAGGTGCAGAGTGGACGCGGCCAGCGAGGGCCTCACTCTAAGCAAGACGCCAGGAATATAGTAGGTGATACAATCCAGCTGAGCAAATGAGTTTTTCAGGTTCTCGTCAAAGAAAAATTACTGTTGCCTATGAGAGTAAAGACACAGCCACATATTTCCATCTAGAAAAATATTTATGTAAGGCTTACATTTTAATAGAGCGTGTAGGTAAGGAAAAATCTTTTTCCCTCTATCCTCTTAGGTTCTGTACCTGAGGCCTGTAAACCAAACTGATAGAAGACAGATTAACAAGAGAAAATTGAGTTTTAATTAGTATATACCCATGGGAGTTCAAAAAGAAAAATGTGGCTCAAAGAGGCAGCTAGATAATTGAGGCTTATATTCCTTCTTAGGCTCAACAAAGGAAAAGGAGTTTGGGGCTTCTGGGTGGGGCACACAAGTTATGAGAAGGTGAGGGGAGGAGGTGTGTAGCAAATAAGGGTCGTCTTGTTATATACATGATAGTTTCTCCAGTGATAAGAGTTGTCCCCAGGACTAGCTCTCTTCCTGGTATGAAGACACCTTTACAAATGGAAATTTCCTTTATAAATGCAAACTTTTTTTACAAAAGGGGAAATTTATACTTTATTTTTAGACAATTAGGGGGAAGGAAAGAGCTTTTGCTGCATCACTGGTTCTCAAGTGCCTTTAGCTCAAAATGATCCACACGCCCCAGAGGCACATTTTTGGGGGGGGTATGTTCTGATGCCCTTCGGTAGGATCAGATGTGTACCTCGGGAGAACTTTTTTAAAGACAATATTAATTTTCCCTGTATATAAAAGAAATACATATTGGTTGTAAAAAACTGTAAAAGTTCAAAGAAGAATTGAAAAGCAATGGTGATTCCACCTTCTTTCCCTCCAAGAAATGGCCATTGATAACACCATGAGAGTGAGTGTGTGTGTGTGTGTGAGTGTGTGTATCCAGCCCAACTTAGATGTGGCTTCTCCCATTGGCTTTGCACCATCTTGGTCACACACCGTATCAATCAATATGCTTTCTATTGGCTCCACTGATTATTTAACTAGTTCCACGCCAGTGGTCAAGACTCCTTCTCAGCAGAGCCGCCCAATACTGCACATTAATATCTCACAGAACAAATAAATCATCGCCCTCCTGTCCCAGAAAACCCGGGACCTTTTGTATTATTTCAGTTGTTCCAGTTGGAATAGGTTTACAGAATTCCCTCAATTATACCAGAAATTGTCTGTGCATGTGACTGTGCAATTTATAATATCTTGGGTCATTGAAAACATAATTTATCGGGCGTTCTTGTTGAATGAAAAACCAAATAAACATACGGTCCATGGAATTGGGATACTATTAAGGGTATTTGAGGTCCCCGTTTTCAGCTTATTATATAAAACATTATTCTTTTCTTGCCATTAGAGATCACGAAGCCCCAACCGATGTCGACACTTCATTGTAAGAAAGGGGTTATCATTGATTAGGTTGATGGATGCTCTGCTCTGCTCTGTGTGTGTCTCTGTGTGTGTGTGTGTGTGTGTGTGTGTGTGTGTGTATGTCTCATCGCTGAATTCCCACCGACCCAGCCCGGGAGACAGATTCCTCTTATGTGGATCAACAGGCAGGATTACACAATCTACCCACTCCCATGAGAAAAGGGTGCCCACTCGTATGCTCACTCCATATTAACAAGTTGCATTTGCTTCTCTTACATTTCAGTTCTGAGACGTGAATGTATAACCATAATTACAGAAACCCCATCTATGACCCACAAGCTAGGGTCCTATAGGTTTCTGGAAGCTCGTTGAGTCCCATAATGATGAGTCTTTCAGGGAACAAGTATGGCCGGTGTCCAACACATTTGCAAGTGAATCTCCAAATTGAAGTCTTCCTTTGACAACACAAATGATTGCACTGCATTCTGCCTTGGTTTCCCAGGTGTAATATTCCAGAGGATTATGGAAATGGGGCACCCACCAGGAGCTCAGAAAATGTGGTGAATTTTCTCACAATTCCGCGCAGGGAAGTCGACGGAGAAGCCCAGGACGTTGGTGGTCACGTGTGAATTCCAGCCTCGTCCACACACCTGAGAGTTGGTGATAAAAACATGGCGGGTGTGTTGGCTGTCTGCCACGTATCCCAGGACACAGACTTAGCAGGCTAAGCCTTTCGTGAAAGCCAAATCAACGTAGGGCAGCATATCCATCGCTCGATGTTACACAGCATTGATTCCACAGACAAGAATATAACGGGATGTGTGTGCTTACAAATAAAATAATGAATAATGGCTCCAAGGTTGAATGAGTCTTGGAAACTCAAACCAAATGGCTATTTTCATCATGCTTGTGACACCTCCATGATTATTGAGTCTCCAATGTAAGGGTAGAATAGAGGACTCCTTAAAAGATGGAGGATCTAGCACTTTGGGAAGGATGGATGGTGAGCATCATGTGGTGAATTGTTCCTCTACCAAGAAAAAAGATATGTTGAAGTCCTAACCCCCAGGAGCTCAGAAGACGACCTGACATGGAAATAGGGTCTTCACAGAGGTGATTGCGTTAAAATGAGGTCATTACGTGGGCTCTAATCCAAGGTGAGTGGTGCCCTTGTAAGAAGAGGAGACGAGGACACAGAGACAGGCGTGCACAGAGGGACGACCATGAGAGGGCACGGGGACAAGACGCTCATGTGAAGACGCAGGCACAGATGGGACGACGCGCCTACAGGCCAAGGAACGCGAAGGATGGCTGGCAGCCCCCAGAAGCTGGAAGACGGACATGGAGCAGATGCTCCCTCAGAGCTTCCAGAAGGAACCAGCCCTGCCCACACCTTGATCTTGGATTTCCAGCCTCCAGAACTGGGAGAAAATAAATTTCTGCTGTTGTAAGCGCCCCAGTTGGCGGAATTTGTTACGGCAGCCCCAGGAAACTCACACGGTGAGCAAGCGCTGCTCTCAGAAAGCAAAAGAAGCCCAGAATGCACCGTAAAAATGTGGACTTCCCTGGTGATGCTGATTTGGCCCACCAAAGAAGAGAGAAGATGGGAAGCCATGTAAATAAGCTGACTATTCCAGCTTCAGAGGACAAGCCCATAGGGGCAAGCTTCTTGGGGGGAGATGAACCCGTGAGGAGGGCACCCTTACCCTTTAGCAGGACACAGAGTAGGGGGCACTATGAATGTCCACACTGAGTCTTGCTCCCCAGCTGGACCTTTGGGGATGAGGCCAAGAGACCCAAGGACACTCATCGCTTTTACCCCAAGGAGCATCTTCGTTAGCGGCACAGCAAGTAGCCACGTCTTGGTCCAGCAGGTCCCGCTGCCTTTGCAACCACGAGCAGCCTCATCTGTTCCGATGAGACCCAGGACCGGGGCCTCGCCTGAGCCGAGGAGGGGGGACAGGACGACCCCATTTCCTTTTTCACCAGGGCATCCCAGTAGACAGCCCCCTGCCGCAAGGGCTGAGGGTCGAAGGACGGTCAGGATGAGGTGTTCCGAGGAGAGGTGCAAGGAGCTCCTCCCGTGAGGTCACCCGCAGGGCAGGACCAAAGCTGGAGGGGCTCTGAGAAGACCCATAGAGGACCCCTTTGGTTCTGAGGCGCCCGTGGGTACAGGAGGCTGGGCATGCAGACAAGTCAGGGTGCCAGGCACATAGTAGGCTGACCATCTCCTGGACACCACGGGGTGTCACTCACCACTGCCACCTACAGAACTCCTCCCCCACACCTGTGCCTGTTATTGTTAATTTTATGTCTCAACGTGGCGAGGCTCTGGTGCCCAATTCTTTGGTCAAACACTAGTCTAGATGTTGCTGTGTTTTTAAGAGGTGATTAACATTGAAGTCAGTAGACTAGGAGGAAAGCAGACGGCCCTCCATAGTGAGGGTGGGCCTCACCCAATCAGTTGAAGGCGTGAAGAGAAAAGATGCGGGTCCCCCCAGAAAGAAAGAATTTGGCTTCCAGACCGCAGCACAGAAATTCTGCCTCAGTTACCAGCCTTCAGGCTCAAGACTGCAATATCGACTCTTACCCGGATCTCCAGCCTGCTGGTCTGACCTGCAGATTTCAGACTGCCCAGACCCTCCAATGTGGGTCAATTCCTTAAAATCAATCAATCTCTCTCTCTCATGTATATATAGAGATAGATTGATTTGTTTATATAGCAGACGAGCCCCCTCGTGCGTCACGACCCACTCGGCTTTCAGAACACTTTACGATGTGGGGATTTATGTCTTGAGAAGAGCGCTCATTTTCCAAGCCAGCGCATCACTCTTGGCAATTAACGGTAACTACCAGCGGTGTTTATATCAGGGGCAAGCCGGGAACCAACTCTTTTTACACAGAAAAGCAGTATGGAGGAAAGCCTAGTGGTTCTCAAATTTTAGCCTGCATCAGAATCTCCCGGAGGGTTTAGTAGGCTCCCACCGCCTGGCCGCGCCCCAGAGTTTGGGTTCAGCAGGTCTGGGGTAGGACCTGAGGATCTGCATCCCTAACGACGTCCCAGGTGGTCCTGATGCTGTGGGTCTGGGGACCACAGTTGGAAAACCTCCGCTCTAAACCGCTTCATCTCCTTTTAATAAACATTTAGAACAGAAAGTGACAGAACTACACGTCTGTTATTCGGTTTTATATAGGAAAATTTAAACAAATATAGCAGGGCAGTCAACACAAGCATGTTGAGGCACCTGCTACGGCCGTCCACAAGAATCCCTTCTCTACAAAGGTCGGGATTTTGTGTCATAATGTAAAGAGTATCACTTGAGAAAAAGCAAGTTATGGGTGCACACACGTATGCATGCTCTCCTGCACATATATATTTCTATAGTTGTATATATTTGTCTTTAACAACACTCCTATTTAAAGGAGAAAAGATCGAAATTTTAATGAAACAGCCCCCACCCGACACACATGTTCACTTGGCATGACATGATTCTTCACGTGATCTTGTGTGTATGCCACGTAAATCCATGCCTGTATTGGATTCAGCAAAGATTTGTGGATCAGATATGCTCTGCGGGCTCTGAGCCTGCAGCCATGCGGATGAGAGAACAATTCTTGCCTCCGAGAGGCGTCTCGGCAGGATACTTCGACTCTGGGGGTTAAAATGCAGGGCAAAGAGTCCAGGGAGAGAAACAGGCTCGCTCTGCCATGCGAGTACTCCAGGCGAAATGAGACGCTCTCAAGAGTAAATGTCATTTTCTTTCTCTTCCTTGGCATTCGTGCCTCTTGTGGAAACCACTGGCATTTGCCAAAGGGCTGTGTGCGTTTTGCGTGCTGAGAAGTAAAGGGAGAAAACTCAGAAATGTCAGCGAGGGAAGGAAGCTGGCTCATCCCTCGGGGTCCTACACGACCCCTAGCACGGCTCAGGCATCAACAGCATCCGTGGGGTGGGTCCTGGCACAGCTCAGAGAATTCACAGGGCTGGACCTCCCAGCTCAGTGACCACAGGGTTGGTCCTCCATGAGCCCCACAGACCTTGAAGGGCTCATACAGCCCCGGCACAGGCAATATGGGACCCACAAGGCTAGGGGCTTAAAACAACAGACATTCACCCTCCCCCAGTCCTGGAGACCAGAAGTCTGAGATGAAGGGGTCGCAGGGCCGCGCTCCCTCCAGAGGCTCCAGGGGAGGGTCCTTCCTGCCTCTTCCAGCGTCTGGGGCTCCAGGCGTCCCGGGGCTGGTGGCCGCCTCCCTCCATCTCTGCCTCCGTCTCCACGTGGCTTCTCCTCTGTGTCTGTGTCTCCTCTTCTGTCTCTGATGAGGACACTGTCATTGGATTTAGGGCCACCCTCATCCATGACGCCCTCATCTTGAGATTCTTAACTAATTACATCTGCAAAGACCGGATTTCCTAATAAGATCCCATTCGCAGCCCCTCAGCAGCACACCACCCACCCCGGGGCCTTTGCTTCATTGCTTCCTCTGTGCACAGGCCAGGCTGGCTGCAGCCGCCTCGGGAAGACGAGGGCCTGACAGCCCTCTCCCCAGCTCCCAGAGGTCACAGACATGTACCCTCTCTCCCACCCTCCCGCAGAATTTGCCCCTACTGGCGAATCCCAGTGACGGGGTCTTCCTGGTCCCACAGCTCTAAGCAGAGAATCCCCCCCACCCAGGAGCCAGCTCTGGGTAACTGGATCAACAATAGCATCCTGGGAAGACCCCAGCCCTCCTTCCTCCCAGCCGCCTCTCACTGTGCAGGGACATCAACACTGTAAAGGGCCCCCGAGGTCTGCACAGCTGGGCTGCCCTCCTCTCAGCCTGAGGATTGCCACCCAGAGCTGCTAATCCCAGAGCCTGGTCCTGGCATGGAAGCCGAGGTCAACCAGGCGTCCAGGTCGTTCCAAGCATCGCATTAACGCTGTGCACAGTTGTTAGCACACATACAGAGAAATAAACACACATCCTATTCACACACACTGAGTCTTTTGTCCTCAACGAGGGGACAGAGGGAAGCTCAGAATATTTGCATTGTGCATTGCCAAGAGTCAAGGTGAACGGGCCACAGGGAGCTAGCTCACTGCCTTCGAAACTGGGTCCAAAAGAAAACATTTAAATATTTCTGCTATCCCTCTCTACGTCTGACTTCTGTCTTTCTTGTCTCTTGCTCAGAAACAAAAATAATAATAATAATATCACACAGCCAAGCTGCCCGAGGATAAGACGGAAATGGTTGATGATGATGGGCGTTAAGTAGACGTATGGTGGTGGGCATTTCACCATATGTACAAGTACCGAATCATGACGTTGTCCACCTGAGACTAATAGAATGTTATATGTCAATGATACCTCAATAAAAAAAATGCTTAAAAACAAAAAACCAGCATGCACTTCAGGATGCATTAAAACAGAACACTACGAAATTTTGCATAGAGTTATTCAGCGATGCTGACAACACAGCTAACTCTCACTTGGTGGTTTTTTTCTGTCCCGTAGTCATGTTTCCTGGGCTGGAATTTTGGCTCTATCCTTATTGCCTAGTGATATTAGGAAGATATTTTTTAAAAAATAACATATGCTTCACTTTTCCTACATGTAAAACGAGGATGATAATTATATTTACCTAAAAGCATTTTTATGATGCATAAATGGACGGATACGGAGAAAGTGTTCAAATGTGTCAATGCAGAATAGTAAACAATAAGTAGATATTAGTCAGGATAATTATTGCTATGAGACAGGTTTATAAAAAACAAATGGTCAGTGGTCCAGAGCATTGTGTCCAGTTCATTGTGGACACTTGATGAGCAGCCTTGATCTTCCCAGGATGCCCCTCGGACCGTTGGTAGCGCCCACTCACCTGCTCTGAAGGTCGTCCATGTTCAGCTCGCCGACGTAGTGCGTGGCCGACGAGACGGTCACCACCCTCGCGCTGCGGCCGGGAGACCCTGACTCTCTCAGGGTGTCCAGGAGGAGGTTGGTGAGCAGGAAGTGGCCCAGGAAGTTCAGGCCGAAGTGTTCCTCAAACCCGTCCACGGTTTTCCTCTGAGGGACCATCATGACCCCGGCTGGGGACAAAGGGAATTTCAGGGAGGGTTAGATGAGATGAGATGGCAGAGGTGTCGCCACAGGGGGGCATGGAAACAGTCCTGGGCACCACAAGGGTGGGATCAGGACCTGGCTGCCTTCTCACCTCCCTGGGCCTCAGTTTCCCACTCTGTATGTGATGGGGATGTGCCAGAGACCAACAAGATCCTTCCTTTCCTCAAAGTCTATCCTTTCACGCCTGGATCTTGTAAACTGACAGCAGCAATGACAAAATAGCAGCACTCACACTAAAGTGAGGTCACCCAGTGTCACCCAAAGGTGTCCCCTGGGAAGTTAATTCTTCTGGATGGGACAGCTGTCTGCAGATATCAAGAGCCCCTTGTCTCGTGAGCTCAGGAAGCACGGCTCAGCCACGTGGGGAGGCCGACGTCCTGCAGCCCACAGGGTGGGGCAGAGAGAGCCGTGTCCCCAAAATTCATATTGCCAGGGCACCCCCTCATTCACAGGGAACCCCAGAAATGAATTCATTCCTCAGGGCACCCTGTGGCAAATGCTGACCCAAGTATTCACATTTGCCGTCCGCACCGCAGACCCCACTCCAGCCCCATTGGTAGCTATTCCATAGATGCAATCGTAAAAGCATGGTCCGTGCTCGTGAGTTCTGCCTCCCGGGCTCAGAATGTCCCCCTCCCTGCAGGGGCAAAGCTCAGATAAATCCTCGTCCCGGAGTCCTTTCCTCGGAGGCTGGAGACCCGACGACTTGTGCAAGACATGTGACTGGCCATATTGTTCCATCATCTCAAGCAGGCCAGCTTGCTTGGATGTGTATGTGTCTACGTGTGTGTAATATGTACTTGTATGCATATGTACTCGAACATGTATATGTGCATGTGTATTTTGTACGTGTATATAATACTGTGTGTATTCATACATTAATTATAGATACATTTGTATGTATGCATGCATATGTATGAGATATGCATATGTATTTTTGTATGTATTTATCTGTATGTATTTGCATATATATGCACATACAATCACAATACACATTTATACATATATACGTTTTTGTGTTGGCATTTGTATTTCCATGTGTATTTGCATGCACACATGTATTTGTAAATGCCTGATGAATTTATATGTGTATTTTTTTTGGCATATACACTATAGGCATGTCTATGAATTTGCATGTGTTGATGAATTTGCATATGCATTTGCATGCATGGTTGTATTTGCATATACCATGCATATGTAAATGTATTTATATTTGTATATGTAACTATGCCTGTATTTGCAAGTATACGAGCAGGCATATTTGCATATATATAAATATTCATAGCTTATTGTTTTGCGTATGTATTTATACATAATACATGCATATATGTATTTCTATTTGCATATGCATTACACATGTTTTTGTGGCCGTGTATGTATTTGCATTTGGAAATGCATTTGGATATGTTTATGATTTGCATGCACATATGCACATTTATTTGTGTATGCATTTGGAAACGTACATGTGTTTGTATCTGAATGTGTATACATTTCTCTATGTACATGCATCTGTATATGTACATGTGTTTGTGCTTATGTGAGTGTATTTTATATATATGTGTGTATATACAGTCACATGCTGCATAATGACATTTCAGCCCATGACAGACTGCATATACAACAGTGGTCCCATAGATTAGCACCATAGAGCCTAGGCGTGTAGCAAGCTATACCACCTAGGTTTGTGTAAGTATACTCAATGATATTCACACAATGACAAAATTGCCTAATGACGCTTTTCTCAGAATGTGTCCCCATTGTTAAGCCACGCATGACCGCATGTTTGTATTTTCTATGTATTTGTATAGGTCTATGTGTTTGTATTTGTATGTGCATGTGTATGCATTTCTGTATACAATATCCTATGTATATGCATTTGTGTATGTGTAGACAGTTTTTCCAGCTGGATTGCGAGGTCCCTCCCTGGACACACAGGCCACACTGCCTCCCCCATCACAGCCAGGGCCCATGCAGGATGCACCTGTGGTTACAACACCCCACACATCCCCGGCCCCAATGCAGGTTTATCCCTTGTGAGGTTCTTGAGGCAAAGGAAATGTCTGATCCAGACTGTGGCTTTCACAGCACAGGTGTAGTGCTTTGGCATAGCAAGTGGCACATAACATCTAAAAAATAAATGTGGGTGAAGGCTTACTGCTGTTTTCACAGAGAATGATGCAAGAGGAACAGTGACGTGGAGAAGAGGGGAAGCCCAAGTCCACAGCTTCTAACCCACACACACTTTCTGGCCACACTCAGCGCTTCCAACCTCCTCCCTTAATACCCAGCTCTCTCAACAAACTTCCAGGATATTGAAAATGCATCCCCTGAGCTCATTACTGTAAAACATCACCAGTGTGGACCAACAGGGAGAGGGTCGATAGGAATGAGGAAAATAAGCTACACGAGTCTTGTACAGTCAACGAAATGTGTATTCAGATATACCTACAGTCACCAAAAGTCAGCTAACAAAACCTTTCCACAGGGCACATCAGGGTCCACTTTAGGAGTGATCCGGAAGAAACATGGGAGTTGGTTGCTTCAAATGGACGTGAAGTTTGGCATTTTGAGAAAATGTAAATATCTCTGGGGTGACGTCATTATATCGACTATCTTATTTAGTGCAAAGAAGTTAAACAGAGCTCAGTTCACGTCTCATGTATTGTAAATTCCTAGTTGGGGAGCCCTCAGCTTAGGAGAGAGACCAGTTCATCGTGAACACTCAGCTTATGCGAGGCTGGCTGAGCAGGAACTGGAGCTCAAGGCAGTGGCAAAACACGCCTGCACATTCTTTTGACGCTAGTTTCCTCGGGAGATGAAGCCTGTGTCCCATCCCTCGAATCTGGCTGCCTTGAATCTTGGCAGCAGCAGTGACAATATCGTACAACTTCCAAGGCTTGGTCAGAAAAAACCATAGAGCTTCCGCCTGGTTCTTCAAAATGCTGTCTATGGGAAGACCCAGCTTCGTTTAAGAAGGCTGGCGCCCCTGAGACCGCCATTTTGGAGAGACCACGTGTAGGTCCTCTGGTCGACCATCCTAACTGAGCCCAGCATCAACTTCCCACCACAAGACGGAGCCATCCTGGATGTCTGGCCCTAGTTGAGCCGCTGGATAACGGTGGTCCCAGCTGGAATACAGCATGAGAGACCCAGAGCTGGAACTGTCCAAATTCCTGTGCCCCCCAGTTGTGTGCAAAATGAAAGGGTTATTTTGAGCCACTAGGATTGGGGGTGGTTTGTTACACTGTGGTAGTTGCTAGAATATCACTGCATGCCTAAATGATAAATTCCAAGATAGAGAGTCCCATGTCATGGGACAAACTAACAGCCACTACACACAGTCTTCTGAGCGTCAAAATTTGCTGGAAAATACCCCATCTAATGGAGTGTGGAGGGTCGCTCTTCAATTTGGGGGTATTAACCTGCGGTGAGTTCCTAGGACTTCAGTCTGGTTAGTTAAGGATAATCTGTTATCCAATAGCCAAGGAATGGCTGTTGCTGGTTGTCTCACGATGGCTTTTGACTCCTTGTATGTTGGTAGCAGAGAAGATAGCCAGGAGCCTCCGGTCAGCCAGCCCTTGGTGCAGGGCAGTGACTTCAGATTTCACCCACTTGGGACTGAACAGCCAGACTCATCAGTGTTCATTTTCACGGGGGCACCAGTGGCCAGGTAAACAGGAGCTGAAGGACAACCACTGCCTAATCTCCTTAAGGCTTAAAATATCCTCTTCATTCCAAGTCTATTATGTATTTCCTAGTGATAATGTACAAGACAACTCAACGTGAAGCCACTGCTTAGCCAGAGGGAAATGCCAACGTGGATCTTTGTTCGATCCAAGCTCTGGTGACAGATTACAGCACAAACTCAGTGACCCAGACTCCAAGAATTTGACAATGATGGTGCTCTGGGCAAAGAATGAGTTCAAGGTCGCTCAGGAAATTCAAAAAGGTTATCGGAGCTAAGTCTTGGTGCAAACAGCATCACTGGGGAAAGCATATTTTTACAACAGCAATGAGAAGATTGCTGCCATGCATACAGTTGGCCAGCTCCCAGGCTCCAGACACATGGAACTTATTCCGGGGCTCATCCAGCAGAGAAGCTGTGTGGGGGATTCCGGCACCGTGGAGGCTGCACCAAAATCTCTCTGGGGTCACCGCGTATTATTAATCCATTATTACGTGAGATGCTGAGAATAATCACATCCTTCTCTACTCTAAAGCAACATATCCTGGAGATCTCCCTGGGTAGCACATCTAATTCAGATAATATTTATCGAATGTCCGACATGTGTTGAGGGAGAAATTTCAATTAACCAGTGCAGCTGCATTTTGTGTGTGTGTATGTGAGGAAGATTGTCCCTCACAAGAGCTAACATCTATGCCCATCTTCCTCTATTTTGTATGTGGGACGCTGCCACAGCATGGCTTGATGAGTGCTGTGTAGGTCTGTGCCTGGGATCCGAACCTGTGAGCCTGGGTTGTTGAAGCGGAGTGTGCGAACCCAACCACTATGCCACCGGGCCAGCCCACGCATTTGTATTTTTTAAATGGCAAAGAGACATTTTTGTCATGTCAGTGCTTCAGATGGCCACCCCTTGTTACGAGCATCCATGAGATCTTAATACCTCCCTCTGCCAAATGAAAAGTGGACAAGGAACAATCATAATATCTGCTCATTGAGTGCGCATTTGATTGGTGCGGGGACATTCACTCAGAACCACGTGTTATTCTGTATAGAGCAAACAAAGGTATGTCGTAATCAGGGGAGGATGAGAGAGAGATCTCTGCCTCGCAGGAGACAGAAAAGTGGTGGGGATGCGAGGGACAGTCAGAGAGAGAGCAAGAGGGAGAGACAGTGAGTGAGAGAGACAGGAAAAAAGAGAGAGGAAGAGAGAGAGAGAGACAGAGAGAGGCAGAGACAGAGAGAGAGAGAAAGCAAGAAGGGGGGAGACAGAGAGAGAAAGACACAGATGCAGAGAGAGAGGGAGGGAAAGAAAGAGGGAAAAAAGAGAGGAAGAGCGAAATGGAGAGATAAACAGAGACAGAGAGAGAGACAGGCAGAGACAGAGAGAGAGAGGCAGAGACAGAGAGAGAGAGACAGGGCACATTCTAGCTGGTGCCAAATGGCTGGATGAAGGGTTAACTCCAGAACATGAGGGAGGTTTTAGAAAACTCTTGCAAACATCCCACCATCTGAGGACTGACCACTAAATCTCTCTTTGGAGCCAGTGTCCCTGCCCAAGCTTGTGACTCCATTGACATGCGCATGAGTGGAACTCCGGGGATGCAAACCTGAAGACCTCTGGAAGGTGGCAACCAAGTCCGTCAAGAAAGGAATATGAAAATGTGAGGAAAGGAGAATGGAACATTCTGGAACAGCCATGAGGGCTCTGAATCCGCCTATAAAACATGAATGGGAAAAGAGTAGTCCAGATGTCTTGGGGAAGGATTGCTGGAAAAAGCTGTAGATAAACGAAAGTCAGTGATCCGCGGCAAGAGTTGGGGTGGCAACGAACCTGGATGTTCATCCACCCGGCAGGATATGGGTATGGGGTTGAGTGACTAGAGGGTAGTGAAGCCATAGTCACACCATGGGCCAGTCAAAATGTTGAAATTAAAGGGGCAATTAAGTGTGTCCAAAGTAATTCTTAAATCGATGGAGACAACATTGGCGAGAGCATCATGTGGATGGGTTCACATATCGCCCTCAGTCACCATACGGCCAACATTTCCATTCCAGGATAACTTTCTCGCTGTCATCACAGAGGGTAGACTCACATCGCCTTCCCCACATCCCATGATGATGGCAAAGACGGGATCATCGACTGAGTGTGTTTCTTAAACTAGCAACGCTTTGTGACAGAGAATACCACCCAGCGGGACCCGCCATATGCATAGTCGAGGACACTGGAGGCCAGGGGCTTTTAAACACCCAACTCTTTTAAGAGCTCCTGGGTCAAACACTTCTGGAGCATCTGGGTCACTGGATGTGGGTCATTTCTTGAGCCACTTCCTGGGAGCTCACGGAGGGCATTTGGAAGGATGGAGGTGCTCAAGGAAGATGGGAGGTGTATCCTTAACTTCCAGCCTACTCTTCTGGCAGTGGTGGCATCAGAGAAAATCCTGTCAAACAGCACTGCAAACTCTCACCACCAAATGAACATCCAGTTTCCTTCTGTTCTACGGAAACCCATCACACAACGGAAAATCGTTCTACCCGGCAGAGAGAAACATTGGAAAGCCAGCAGAAGGTATTGATGGTAAGTGGTCGACACATATTCAGATCCAATAATCCATTGACAAATGCATGCACAGTGATTCATCAGTCTCTGCTCCCAGGAGGGAGAGCGGATGCCTGAGGAGCCCGTTTTACATAAAAACCGCCAAGCGCATAAATAAGAAAACTGTGCAGGCATCTGTCCACCAAGAAACGGGTGCCGACTTCTACTTTCTCAACTGTTCCTCAGTCTTCTGTTGATGCAACATCCATCACCAGCCTCTCCTGGGAAGAGCCTTCTATAACTCTCATTTTTGTTTTTTGGTAGGAAACATCATTTTTCATAATTCTTGATCTTGGGGAATTCATCCATTAGAGTTATGGGAAGAAGTCCTACAGGGATAAAATATAAATCCGATGGGGTTATTACAAATCTATCGGTGTTCAGACCCGGGGCTGGGAAGCCAGGTAAATACAATGTTGATGTGAATAAACCATAAATACTGAGCCAGCTCTGCAGGAGGTCGACTATTGATTATGCCTGTGTTTGATAAATCATCAGCCTCGCTCATGAGCTTCCCACAGGCAGAAAGAGGCGGTCTGGTTCTATTTTCCTCACGCTAGCAAATGCGAAAACACTTCATGTCTGAAATGCTTAACACTTGCAAAATCTTGATGGCTTTCTTTAAGAATAAAGGAAAAAGAAAAAAGACACACAGAGTCTAGCTTCCCTTGGCCCTTGGAAGTGCCTTTGTGGAGCACAGCTGGGGCTGTTTTCCATGAGATTCCACGCTTGTCATTGGTTAACAGCAGTGGGTCCTATTAACCCAACTCCTTTTGACTAATCACCTTGGTGGGAGGGGTTAATACCCTAGAGGAGGTATCTGGGCAAATATTTTGGGAAACTCTGCAGACCCTCTTGGACACTAACAATACCATCTCCGAGGCCCCTCTCTGAGAAGTCGTGTGGTTGGGAAACCTGTTTGCATCTGTTGACTCCAGCACCTCCCAAATATACTAGACTTCAGAACTCTCATTCGCACACAGCAAGGATGAATCCTCGTGCACACAAGCAAGCATGAGACAAATGAGAAAATCTTGTACTGCCTCTAAATCAAGGTGAGTCTGACCCCAGCCCCCAGCACACTGGGTTGGTGATGAATTCATTCTCAGTCTTGAGTGCATCATCCTGGCTACTCCCTGGCCCAAGAGGCATCGTCCTTCATCCTTCCAGCCACCCTGGGTACCACAGGATGCACCTTCCTAAGTCCACGGGTCTCCAGGAGCTCTGTGGTTCTGCTGCATCTCTGAGGGACATGAGGCTCTGCCAAGGAAAGATTCCCTTTCTGCCTTCTTCGTTGTATCTATCAGGCAGCCGTCCTGCCCGGGGCGCCATGGGGTGTGGGCAATGGTTATCCATTATGAGCATAACACAACCTCCAGCCCTGCGCATGTCTCCTTTCCTAGAAGCTTCTGCCTGAACCTACAGAGGCTGTTACTTCCAAGTCCTACACCACCAGGCTTGTCCCAACAGTGACCTCAGATGAAGGACTGAGCAGACCTGTCAGCCACAAAATCCTCCTTGGAGCCAAGGGCAGCCACAGCCTGGCCACCATCTTGGAAGATGGAGAGCAGAAACACAGGAGGACCAGAGCAAAGAGTGTTATTGCAGTAAATCATCCTGTCACAAGTGGACTCCCATTACCGTCTCCTGGAAATGGTGCTGGGAAGAGCACAGGTGGGGAACTCCCACAGACATAATTGCCATGCAATCTTTTCCATATTTAATACGATGGTGTTGTCACATTGCAGGCGGCATTTTCTAGGGTGAGGTGCTTCTTGGAACAATTATTTGTTTAATGTCTGCCTCCTTTGATGCAGTGCAATTTCCATGAGGTCAAAGACTCTTGTTTATCATTGTTATTTTTTGCCTGGGAATCCCCAGGGACACAGAGGGTAGGTGTGGTGGACTGAATGAGAACTCTCTTAAAGACGTTCGCATCCTAATCCCTGTGTGGTAGACAGAAAAATGTCCATGCCCCAAAAACGTCCGTGTTCTAATCCCCATGTGGTAGACAGAATAACGTCCCCAAAGACGTCCACGTCCTCATCCCCATGTGGTAGACAGAATAACATCCCAAAGACGTCCATGTCCTAATCCCCGTGTGGTAGACAAAATAATGTCCCCTAAGACGTCCACGTCCTAATCCCCATGTGGTAGAATAATGTCCCCAAATATGTCCACGTCCTAATCCCCGTGTGGTAGACAAAATAATGTCCCCCAAGACGTCCACGTCCTAATCCTCATGTGGTAGACAGGATAATGTCTCCAAAGATGTCCACCTCCTAATCCCCGTGTGGTAGACAGAAAATGGCCCCCAAGATGTCCATGTCCTGATCCCCGTGTGGTAGACAGAATAATGACCCCCCAAGCCGCATATCCTAATCCCTTTTTAGTGGACAGAATAATGTCCCCAAAGATGTCCATGTCCTATTACCCACGTGGTAGACAGAATAACACCCCCAAAGATGCCCATGTTCTAACCTTGGAACCTGTGAACAGGTAACCTTACACGGCAAACGGCACTCTGCAGATATGATTAAGGATCTTGAGATGGGGAGATGATCCTGAATTATCTGAGTGAGCCCAATGCAATTACTGGGTCGTTATAAGAGGGTAGCAGGATGGTGAGAATCAGAGAAGGAAATGTGATGATGGAATCAGAGGTCAGAGACACAGAGAGAGATTTGAAGATGCTACACTACTGGCTTTGAAGATAGAGGACGGGGTCACAAGCCAAGGAATTCAGACAGCACCTAGGATCTGAGAAAGTCAAGGAATGGATTCTTCCCTAGAGCCAGTGTCATGTGGGGGCTCAGGAATTCCACACTGGATCTGTTGTCTTGAGGTGCCTCTGGGGCACTGAGCTGAGATCACAGGTCCTGAGCAGAGAGGAAAGTTCTGGGTGGAGGAGAAAGTCTAGGAAGAAGTGAATCTAACACGTGGATGAGTTTCTCTACAGAGAGAAGAGAGAGGGTCCAGCGACAAGCCCCCCAGGTCCAAATTGAACTGTGTCCTAGTCGCTTGAAAAATGCTATCTTCCTGAGAGCCATGCATGCTTGGTTTAAAATGTGCAGGGAAAAAGAACACTGGACGATCGTAGCATCACTGGCGTCATCTCAAAGTGAAGGGTGAATTAGGGAGTACACATTGACAAGCCTTCTTCTGCTGGTATTTTCACCATCGAGCTGTGCCCACTCCAGCAAAGGTGGTTTACACACATACTCCCCACCAAAATTCTGTGGACCCAGAGCAGAGTAAGAGCTGTCAGACAGAGGTAGCAGATGTGAGCTGCAAAATTTTTTCTACACCTGATGGATGAAAACCTGTACCAAAAGGATGCCAGAAGGATGCAGAAAAGATCCTAAGATGATACAAAGTTCTGTCGTGTGCATGTCTACGAAAGCGCACGGATTCTGCCTAAGGGCAAGATGTCATTTACGTCCTGCCATCGCCCAATTGCTCTGTGATGAAGTGCCCTGGTTACTAATTACCGAGGGTGTTAATTATGATGAAGAATTAAGATGTATGGTCAGACAGGATCTCTATGGTGCCTCTAGCTCGTCGCTACCTTTGATGATTTATACTATTATAATTCTAATCAATTATAACACTGATAAATGCTCGACAAAGGAAGCCCACACCAGTGCTGAGATGGAGGAATCCCAAATGGTGATTTACTGGGAAATCATTTATTTCTGCAAAGGCGTTTAAGGCATGACTCTTTGGGGAAACTTGAAAAATAATCAATAAAGCTCCAGGGAGAAGAAATAAAAATTAAAATCATTCTGAACCTTCCAAGAAGAGCCTCCAGCATTAATAACATGCAGGGTTTCTTCTCCAGTTAAGTAGACGGAAATGGTGTTAGTTGAGCTATTTGTTCAACACCACACATCACAGCCACACATGGACACATTGCTGTGCATTCATGTGCCATTGGAGTCACACCCTACACACAGTTTTATCATCTATGTCTTTCCCTGAAGTAAGACTTTCTAATTAAACAAGTGGATTGAGCAAAAGCTCATCTATGTGACCCCACTCCCTGCTTGCCAACCCCATTAATATTATAGAAAAAGATAAAACACATAAGACAAAGAGAATGGAGAGGAGATGATAGCCACCAAATTTCAGGAGCTGGAGTCAGACGGACAAGTGTTACAGCCTCAGGAGGAAGAGATACACTCCCTCCCTCCTGCAGACACGTCCACACCTTAATACGGGCAATTGTGACTATGGTCCCTTAGATGGCAAAAGGGACTTTGGAGAAGGGATAAAGTTACGGATCTTTAGATGCAAAAATCATCCTGGATCATCCACGGGGACTCAGCATCACCAGTAGTGTTCTGTAGTAACTTTTTCTCTGCCATCCAAAACATGAATAATTCAACAAACGCTTTAAATACTTGGGAAGGAGATACAGTCCCTGAAGTCCACTATTTGAATTACGTCTATTCCATCCACTGTACTCATTTTGCTATTTACTCCCTCTATATATTTCCATTTGGTCTCCAAGTCCGAAAGGGATGTGCTAAATTCTAAAAGTTTTTGGCATATTTATGAGAGGTTAGTTCCGTGTATTTATTCAGTTTGGAGACATTCATGACTGTACGTCCTCACTGCGGAGGCTTTGGATGAATGTTTATGAAATAAGTGGACGGCAGCAGGGGAAGAGAGACGTGGGCAGGAGACGGGGTCTGCCTCCATGGGGAGGCAGGAGAAGTGTTTTCGACATTCTTACAAGCTCAGCGGGGCTGAAAGGATTGTGCTGAAGATAGACCAGTGAGCAGGCTGAAGGCAGGGGAAGGGGAGATGGTGATTCCATATGTTTGTCTGAGGAGTTTTGGCTGCGGGGAAGAATCATGTGCAAACACCCATCCCTTAGCATGCTTCTAATACACCTTAGCACAAGTGCATTAGTCAAAGTATTGACTCCATACAATATATCATCACACCCTCACTTCAAAATAACATCCTAAAATCGATTACGCTAGTAACAAAAGCCAAACACATCCATGCACCGAAGCAATGGCAACAAACAGCACGTATACTCATGAGTTTCCCCGGAAATCCCACTTTCCCGAGATGCTTGTCTCATGGGAATGCTCGAGTTCGTGTCTGTGTCAGAATTAACCTCTGGATTTCACTGGAACTCACCGTTATTGACCAGGACGTGGAGAGGGATTTTCTTCATCTTGAACTTCTGGACGAACTGCCGGATAGAGCTCAGAGACGCCAGATCGCAGTATAAAAACTCCACTGGAAAGGGACAGAAACACGGGGTTATCTTCCAACCTACCACGGAAACTGAGATGATTTCTAAACCAGTTAACTTGTATCTCACTTGGGAAGTAGCATTGGATCAGAAAGATGCGGAAGGTACAAGGCGGGGAACGCACCCTAAAATGACGGCCCCCTCTCCTTGAGCGTGCGTGGACGTGTGACTTGGTCTCCAGTCAACAGGGTACGGCAAAGATAATGGAACGCCACTTCCCTGACTACATTTCATTGTGGAAGACTCCCTCTTGCTAGCAGACTAGAGGGAGAGAGATTCTTCCGCTGGCCTTGAAGAAGGAAGCTGCCATGTTGTCAGGGGGCCATGCATGGGCAAGACCCTCAGGCCAGCTCCTGGGAGCTGAGAGAAGCCCCTGGATAACAGCCAGTGGGAAAGTCAGAACCTCAGACAACCTCAAGGAACTGAATTTGTCAGACAACTACGTGAGCCTGGAAGAAGACCCTACGCTTCCGAGAGGAACCCAGGCCACACAACCCCTCAGAGCTGAGAGCAGTGTGCTGGGTCAGACGGCAGCAGTATGGTCTTTGTATTGTCACATCTGGCTTTGCAGAAGGCTTGCTTTGGGTCTCCCCCGACCCGGTTCTTGGTAACATGTTCATGTCGATGTCTGTGGTCCCAGGACCTCAGAACAGAGGGGAGAACAGCTCCCACCCGCCAAGGACCAGCACCTACTGTGGCTCACTTCTCAGGGGCGAGATGCATCTGCAAGGTTCTGCTGATTGTGGTTGCTTTAGGACATTTTAAATATCGCAACACCCGAGAGGCAGCCAAAAGCAGGAGCTTGGGAGGGTATATATTTTGGAACATACACATTAGCCTTCAATTGGGAGGGACATGTTAAGATAATCTGCACTCCCGAAGTGGTGCAGCCTCTCCGGAAAACAATATGGAGAGTCCTCAAAAAAATTAAGGATAGAACTACCATACGATCCAGCTATTCCCCTTCTGGGTATTTCTCCAGCAAACAAGAAAACACCAATGCGTAAAGATACATGCACCCCTGTGTTCGTTGCAGCGTTATTCACAATAGCCAAGACTTGGAAGCAACCTAAGTGCCCATCAAGGGACAAATGGATAAAGAAGATGTGGTATATATACACAATGGAATACTACTCAGCCATAAGAAATGATGAAATCCAGCCATTTGTGACAACATGGATGGACATTGAGGGTATTATACAAAGTGAAGTAAGTCAGAGGGAGAAGGTCAAATACCGTATGATTTCCTTCATTAAGTAGTAGATAATAACAACAATAAACAAACACATAGAGACAGAGATTGGATTAGTGGTTACCAGAGGAGAAGGGGGGAGGGAGGAGGGTGAAAGGGATAATTCGGCACGTGTGTGTGGTGATGGGTTGTAATTCGTATTTCAGTGGTGAACATGACGTAATCTATGCAGAAATCGAAATATAATGATGTACACCTGAAATTTATACAATGTTATAAACCAATGTTTCCACGATAAAAAAAAAAAAAAAGAAAAAAGATAATCTGCAGTCCCCAGTTTCTTTGACGTGGAGAATGAATCCTATGTGTGCCAAGTCACACAGCCCCCGAGGACAGGGGAGTGTGCATTTTCACTATTCCCATTAAAGACATATAAGCAGGATGGAGGTGGATGTGCTCCTGGGTCAGAGTTCCTCAAAGTATGGTCTACATATGGATGCCATCCTGTGAACTGTCTGTTACCGGTCTGCCATAAGATACGTTCAGACAGTCACAGTGGTTATAAACTTAAAAAAAAATCGACAGTGATTTTATGTTTACTGAATCAGCTGATGGAAAAAAACCAATGTTGGGGGCTTCCGTTTTGCATGTTTCTAAACTTTATTTTCCTAGTAATTCATTTCTATGCTATCTACAACAGTATCAGTCCGTGACAGATTGGGGAAAAGGGAGTTTTGCCCAACAGAGAGCTTGAGAGTGTCATTCTAGAATACAGGGCCATCTGGATAGGAATTCCTGACATGCCGTTCTGATTTTCCCCTAAAACACACACGAGGATGTACAAGAGCAAAGTCCACACTGATGCTAATAATTGGGACCGATGATAACAGGGTTGGTGGACACATACACTCTGCTTCCAGAAACAGAGCAATGTTATTGGATTTTTGGAAAGCCAGAAGATGCTTCTTCTCTGCTCCTTGGAGGAGAAAGGATCCTAGCCAACCAGAAGCATGAGTGCTGTCGTTCCACTTTGAGATCATTGGTTTGTGAGGCAGCCAGCGTGCTTTGCGCCCTTTCTGCCCACTCTTGTCATGAGCATCTGCTTTCTACACCCATTCAGGAGCTGCCCCCTCCCCTCCAGCCCCTTACCTCCACAGGGCATCGCTGGGAGGATGGGGAAGCAGCACATGAAGGAGGAGGGGTGACATCGCACAGGGAATATGAGCCCTTAAATCAAGCCCTACCGCTGGGGAGGGCAGAGCATTCCCTGCAGACTGTAACTCTTCACGGGCTCCATCCCTCAGAGCAGGAACACGCAAAACAACTTAAGAGCGTGAAGCCTCACCCTCATTGGGCACAGGCACCAGGGTTGACCTCAGAAAGGACTTGGGGAATCCAGCTTGCCAGGAGTTCAGCTGCCACGTCCACATAAAACCCAAAAAGGGGTTGCATCCCCCCCACAAGCCCCTTGGGGAGAAGGGGAGAGGGAGACATAGATGACACTTTCCATTTTACCTGGAGGGCCATCAATGACACCTTCACGTGTGTCTGGATAATTAGGGAAATGGAGGTTACCATGTTTTGAGAGTAGTCAATGGACCCCTAGGTGACAAGAAATAGGATGTCTGCCATGCAGATGACTGGAAAAGAGGAGGCAGACCAGTCGTCCATGTGGCAAAAACAGGAGTCCCAGGAGACAGCTAGGGGGTGCAGCTTAAAAGAGGAGAAACAACCCCTGAGCCGTTGGTCATGATACAGAACCAAAATGGTAGCCCCCTATTGGAAAACCACACTCAAGAGTGTGTGGAAAAGGAGAATTCCTCTACACGTTGATTATAGAGTTTTTTTTTTTTTAAGTGAGGATTAAAAATAGAAAGGGCAAACATTATCAGGCAAACAAGCAAAAATAAAGCAAGTCTGGCCCCATTCACGCAAGATAGGGATAATTCAAGACTAAAACGTTAATGGCCCAACGCTCAACCGATAAGAAGCCATGATAGTTCTGTGCCATTCCCTGCAGCGTTTTCTTCGGAATAACACAGCATCCGATGATATGTCTCAAGAACTCTTGGATACGCAAGGAGAAATGGACAGAACCAAGACTGTTAACGGGAGACTTGAGGGTATGTCTCTGAGTATCTGACAGATTGAGAGACAAAAAAGAAAAAGGGGCCCAGAGACGGCTGTGAATAATCAATCTGACAAGGCTGAAGATGCAAATTTACAAATAGGAACGCGTCTATGGAGTGAAGAAGATTTGTAAATTATAGGTTTGTAATCCTAACTACAGTCACGCGTCGCTTAATGATGGGGATGTGTTCTGAGAAATGCATTGTTAGGCGATTTTGTCATTGTGTGAACATCACAGAGTGTACTTATGCAAACCTAGATGGTATAGCCTCCTACACACCTGGATGATATCGTACTAATCTTATGGGACCACCATCGTATATGCCATCCATCATGGACCAAAATGGCATTATGCAGCGCATGGCTATAGATTAATAATATGTTAAATTTATAATTAATATATGAAAATCTCAGGGAAATGAATTCTTTCCTGAGAAAAACACTGATTATTACAATCTAATCAAGGAAATCAGGACTAATGAGACCAACAAATATGGGAGAAATAGAAAAATTACGAGGGAATGGCATGCAGAAAAGACAGGACGATGTCCAGAATATTTTTAACCAATTCTTTCAGGCTTTCAAAGAACAGACAATCCCACCTCTACTGACAGACTCAGAACACGGGCGAAAAAATGCTGAGTTGATTCATTTTAGAAAGTTTGCATTGTTCTGATACAAAAATCTGCAGAGAGAGAGCACCAGAAGGGGAGGGGAGGAGTAGGGACCACTTGACCCCTAACATCTATACGTACAGGTGAAAAAATCATAAACAGAAATGTAAATTAAAAACTTCCACTGGGATAAACATAAGCAAGTGTGCTTAACACTAGGAAAAAAGACGAGATAATTTTTAGGGGGCCTATCTGTTCAGAGATGTTTTCCACCACGAAACAGCTCCTAGATTTGACACTGTAAGTCTCTCCATGACCACTACCTCCGTAGTGGTCAGGAGAGTCAGGTTCCAGTGGACCTGGTAACCTAATGGGGTTAATTTTAGGACCATCAAGACCCCGAAAGGCTGAGAGGCATTGCTTGTGGGGAGGAGGTTCAGCTGAAAGAGAGGACCGCTCTCAAACCTCTTTCAACACCATACACGTCCCCCGACCACAAGTCAGCAGGTCCCCAGATGTCTGCCCCTCTGGCTCCTGCCGGGAAACAGAAACTGCCAGAAATTTCCTGTACGTGGGGGAAGCAAGAGCTGTTCTGCTACATAACAGCCAAATTCTGCAAGCTGCCAGTAGCTGCATCTCCTTCATGCAAATCCTCGAGCAAGGATGCACCTGTCAGAGGACCAGCCCTCTCTTCACTCCAGAGGGAAGGAACAGGGACCCACAAGCTACTGGGATTTTCCCAGAAGGAGAGTATTTTAGTTATGACTCTACACCTGTCACATTTTCCTACATATCTCTGTTTTCAAAAATGCAGGTGATATATATGTATCTCTTGGCCATTAGGAACATACTGAACAACTGTGTTGAGACCTGAACTCCTATTCTCTCTGTATGAAACAGATATGAGCCTGCCCCTAAAACTAGGTGTGGAAGGGGATGGAGGGAGAGGGTTCTGTGTGTGTGTGTGTGTGTGTGTGTGTGTGTGTGTGTGTGTGTGACAGAGAGAGAGATAGAGACAGAGACGGAGAGACAGAGACAGAGAGACAGGGAAAGACAGAGACTTAGAGAGATATAGTCAGAGAGAGAGAGATAAAGATAGAGATAGAGACAGAGAGATGGAGAGTCAGAGAGAGAGAGACAGAGACTTAGGGAGATATAGTCAGAGACAGAGAGACAAAGATAGAGATAGAGACAGAGAGAGAGTGAAAAAGAGAGAGAAAGGCAGAGTCAGAGAAAGAGAGACAGTCAGAGAGACAAAGATAGAAAGATAAAGAGATAGAGAGAGATAGAGGCAGAGAGATAAACAGATAGAGACTGAGACAGAGAGTCAGAGAGAGAAAGAGAGGCAGAGACAGACAAAGAGAGAGAGAGAGAGACAGAAAGAGACATAAAGAGATAGAGAGAGCCAGAAAGAGAACCCTGGCATGGAGTGAGAAAATTCAATAAATGAATGATCCTGTTTGTTTTCATTTTGTGGATTCTGAGTGCCCCTCTATCCCTCCCAAACACTTGGGATGTATTTCTGGGCGGCGTCTCGAGTTAGGTAGTTTTCCTGGAACAGTAGGCTGTGTTCAGAAAGCATCTTGAGGGGGCTCTGCTTCGGGACCCCGAACTCCACCTGGAATCAGCTGCGTGGAGACTTCCTTCCCCAGGCGCCCCTCCATGGGGCTGCCTTCCCTGGGCTATGATCCCACGTGGCCTCTCTCCCACGGCAGGCATCTCAGAGAATGAACTCGGCGTTCTAAAAACACCGTGCAGCTTTCTTTCTTTCTGATAGCTGTTACTCCACGCCACGGAGGCATTTTATTTTCCGAAGCACTCTCTTTGACTGGTACTCCTAAAAGGATCAGACCATCACGACACACCTGTACGGCCGGCCAGCATCCGAGGCCCTGGGGCCCTGGTCACTCGGTCCCCGAGGCCCGGCTTGGCGTGCGATGGCCGGCCGTCCTCGTGGGCACAGCTGGGCAGGGGCGGCTGCAGGTTCTAATTCACCTGCTCGTGGATCCAGCTTATTCCCCTAATCCACATCTACAAAATTCCACTGTACTATCTGGAGATTATAGCCACTTATTTCATAACTTCCGATGTACTATTCTCATGGTTCCCATTTCAATATTCCCTTTTCTTAACCAAAGATGTCTTGGAGATGGGATGCTGTCTTAGAATCACCAGCCGGAGAGCACAATCCTGTCTCCTTCCGTGCTCACTTAAGCATCAGCTCATCCTTACCAAGAAAAGCCCCAGTCCTCAGAGGACATGGACCCTCCCCCCTGGGAGAGATTGTCTAGACAAACGTGTTCACGCCACCTCCAGGGAGGTCCATTTTTTTAGGTTTCCCCGTTTGCCTTTTCCTCTCTCTTTGGAGATACCCAAAGCACCAAGCCATCCCCAGATGGCATTGTAAATGCAAACCCAAGTTGCTCAAGTATAAAACAACAAAACTATCCCAAAAAAGCCAACAACAGCAATGTAAGTAATAAGCTTTGGTAAAAAAGTTTGGTGAACTTTGTGAAATGTTCAGATTACAGAGTATTAAAATTTTTACGACTCCCAAGAATATTAGGAAAGCGGAATGAAAATGAGAACATCCTTGATCTACCCCAAGACAGATAGCAGATGCTCCAAAAGCACTTTAAATTAAAGAAAAAAATCATGCCTTTGAATTAACTTATTGAGCCAGCCGGTTGCAAGATCTCAGTGTGTCGGATGGAAACAGACTTCTAAAGAGCTTGAAAACAAGTCTTTCTCTGAGGAGGGAAATGGTCCTCCTGGGGGTCCTATTTACTTTATCCACCCACAGGGCTGGGCTGAAAGCAAACTTGAGTTCAGCCCAAATAATCACAGGTTCTTAATTAGCATCGGTGTAGTGGGGATGTTCCCCATTGCTTATGTATTAGAACATCAAAATGAAGTTAGCAAGCTTGCACGCCTGGTAGCCAGCACCGGGTACCTTTTAAGACTTAATTCCTAAGAAGCAGTTTCCTCCTGGGACCAAACTTAAGTGCTTACCTAACTAATCATCAGGGAAATGCAAATCAAACCACGATGAGGTGTGACCTCACACCTGTTAGAACGGCTGTTATCAAAAGACAAGAGATAATAAATGCTGGTGAGGACGTGGAGAAAAGAGAACCCTTGTGCACTGCTGGTGGGGATGTAAATTGGTGCAGCCACTATGGGGGTTCCTCAAAAACTTAAAAATAGAACTACCATGTGATCCGGCAATCCCACTTCTGGGTATTTATCCAGAGGAAATGGAATGAGGATCTCAAAGAGATATCTGCACCCCCACGTTTACTGCAGCATTATTTACAATAGCCAAGATATGGAAACAGCCTAAGTGTCCATCAATGGATGAATGGATAAGGATGTGGTCTACACACACAATGGAATATTACGCAGCCACGAGAAAAAAAGAAATCCCGCCATTTGTGACAACACACATGGATCTTGAGGGCATTATGCTAAGTGACATAAGCCAGATAAAAAAAGACAAATACTTTGTGATTTCACTTATATGTGGAATCTGAAAATGTTGAACTCACAAAAGCAGAGAGTAAAAAGGTGGCTTCCAGGGTCTGGGGGGAAGAGGAAATGGGAACATGTTGGTCCAAGGGTACCAACTTCCAGTTATAAGAGGAATAAGTTCTCGGGATGGAATGTACAGCACAGTGACCCTAGTTAATAATATTCTATTATATACTTTAAATTTCCTAAGAGAAGAGAGCCTCATGTTCTCATGACACACACGAAATGATAACTATGTGAGGTGAAGGAGACGTTAGCTAAATTGAAGGTGGTAATCATTTCGCAATGTATACGTTTATGAAATCATCACATTGTACACCTTTCTTTATATTTATTTAATTATTGAGGTCATATTGGCTTATAACATTGTGTAATTTCAGATGCACCTTATATATCAGTTTCTGTATAGATTGCACTGTGCTCATCACTAATAGTCTAATTTTTATCCATCACCATACATATGTGCCCCTTTATCCCTTTCACCCTCTCCCCTCTGGTAACCAGTAATCTGTTCTCCTTATCTATGTTTTTGTTTATCTTCCACATATGAGTGGAATCATACAGTGTTTGTCTTTCTCTGTCTGGTTTATTTCACTTAACATCACACCCTCAAGGTCCATCCATGTCGTTGCAAATGGGACGATTTTGTCTTTTTTATGGCTCAGTAGTATTCCGTTGTCTATCACGAATAATTAGGGAAATGCAAATCAAAACTACAATGAGATATCACCTCACATCCCTCAGAATGGCTATAATTAACAAGTGTTGGAGAGAAGGGAGCTCTCATACACTGCTGATGGGAACGCAAACTGGTGCAGCCACTATGGAAAACAGTATGGAGATTTCTGGAAAAATTAAAAAATAGAAATACCACATGATCCAGCTATCCCAGTACTGGGTATTTATCCAAAGAACATGAAATCAACAATTCAAAGAGATGCACCCCTATGTTCATTGCAGCATTAATCACAATAGCCAAGACATGGAAACAACCCAAGCTCCCATCAACAGATGAATGGATAAAGAAGATGTGGTATACACGTACACCTTTTTAAAAACCCAAAACATCATGCTGTAAAATCTAAGATTAATTAATTAATTAAATATCTCAGTCACTAAATAAAAAATCAAATACTTAAAGAACAATGCTTGGCTGCCAGAAATGGAAAGGGGGAAAATATCCAATTCCAATAAACCCCCTACTCTGTCCATGTGGCAAGCTCTCTAACTTGTGGTATCTGTTTGCTAGAAATGCAAAGACAACAGCTTGAGGAAGGATAAGCATCAGTAATGTGAGCTGCAGAGTGATGACATTCTACATAAGCAGCTTTCCAGGAGGTGAAAAGACTTCCCACCAGGAGAACACAGACAAATGCACTAAGATGAAAATGTCTGACCTCCTCGGTGGCTCTCAGCCTCCCCTTTCTTGCTCCCTGGTGAGAAGGTAGTGTGGTTACTCAGGTGTAGACAGCAGTGTTGACGGCTTGAACCCAGTGAGTACGGATGCCCATCTACCTCAAGGGTCCTCCTCACTCTGCCCCGGATCGTCTGCTTGAGGAGCTGTCTGTAGGAGCTGGCTATGCTATATAACAGATCATCCCAAATGCACTGGCTTATAACACCACCCATTTATCATCTCGTGTTCTTTAAGTCAGAAGGCTGGGTGGGGGTGAGCTGCATCCTCTGTTCCGCATCCCACAAGGCTGAAACCAAGGCATCAGACAGGGCTGGGGTCATATCTGTAACTCAGGATCCTATTCCAGGCTCATTCAGGTTGTAGGTGAAATTTAGTCCCTGCAGTTGTAGGACTGAGGTCTCATTTTCCTTCTGGCTGTCAGCCAAGGGTGGCTCCAGCTTTAAGGGGCCACTCTCAGCTCCCTGCCACGTGGCTCTCTCACAACATGACAGTTTGCTTCCCCTAAGCCAGCAGGAGAATTTCTGCTCCTGTTTCAAGTCTCTTTTAAGGAGTCACCTGTTTAGGTCAGGCCCACCCAGGACGACCTCTCTTTTGATTAACTCAACGTCACCTGATTTGGGACCTTAGTTACATCTGCAAAGTCCCTTCACCTTTGCCGTACAGCATAACTTAATCACAAGAGTGCCAATCCATCACATTCCCAGGCCCCACCTACACTCAAAGGGAAGGGATTATACAAGCCATGTAAATTGGTGTACAATAGGGGGCAGGAATCTTGAGACCGCCTTTGTATAATGCCTATCACAGAGAGGTTGGGCATCAAGGCTCCTTTATTTGGGGTTCCATCTACATATCTCCATCAGGAGATCCTCCCTCTTGGTTTTGCTCTTTGCTCTGGAGGGAGTCAGGAGGAAGACAAAGTTACATTATCAGTGTCTAAAGTAGGTATGTATCCCAACCAACCTGGAGTGCAGCTGCCATTGTGTGGTCGCCATTTATTACAATAAATGTGAGTGTGCGAAATACGCGCTTGCTAATGTTGAATGGTCAGAGTAAAAACTACCTTTTTTGTTGAAGATCTACTCACGAAATCTCCCAAATACTTAAAAACGGAATTATTGGTTGGATGAGAAGTTGCAAACACAGGCATGATGGCATTCACTGAACTCTCCTTTGTGGGGTGACCAGTTGTTTCTTTACCCTCCCGCTCACTGAATTCTGTTATAAATAGGATAAGAAGATTGTAAAAGCTCCACTTCCACTTCCTCTGCCTGTGAATGTGTGCCAGGATCCATACTACTTGGGACTTCTCAATGCATATGGTGGTTCTACTCTCTTTCCCATTCAATGACTTGGTATTGTTCAATACATATGGCGGCTCTATCCTACTCCCATTCAAAGACTTGGCACTGCTCAAGCCATATGGCAGCTCTATCCCACTCCAATTCAATAACTGAGTACTGCCTAATGCATATGGCGGCTCCATCCCGCTCCCATTCAATGACTTGGCACTGCTCAATGTATATGGTGCCTCAATCCCACTCCCATTCAATGACTTGGCACTGATAAATGCATATGGCGGCTCTATCCCACTCCCATTCAATGACTTGGTACTGCTCAATGCATATGGTGGCTCAATCCCACTCCCATTCAATGACTTGGAACTTCCCAATGCATATGGTAGTCCTATCCCACTCCCATTCAATGATTTGGTACTGCCCAGTGCATATGGTGGCTCTATCCCAGTCCCATTCAATGACTTGGTACTGCTCAATGCATATGGCGGCTCCATCCCACTCCTATTCAATGACTTGGCACTGCCCAATGCATATGGCTGCTCAATCTCATTCCTAAGCAATGACCTGGTGGTACTCAATGCAGGTGGCCACTCTATCCCCAGTTCCATACAATATTCCCATTTCAGTCATTGTCTGCAGATTCTAGTGTGTGAACCGTATACCTAGCTTCCCATTAACACACTCACATTTCATCTTATCATTCTGCCTACCTTCTTTTCCTTAAATAAGCTCCCCTGAAAAAAATCCATACTCTGGAACCCCTAAATGAGTTGATTTGCCCTATGAGTTATGCTCAAGTTTGAGATAGGAGAGAGAATGAAACATTCTAAATATCTCAGTATTTTTAAAATTCTTTCGGCACCAGGGAAAACTGCAGAATTCGCCACCTTCATCAATATCATCTATGGTTTACCACAGTTGCACTTTTAGAAAGTCCTCAGGCTTAAAAACAGGAGGAGAGAATAGTTTCAATAATAGGTCTTCGTGTTTTTGCATTATCTAAGAAAAGGAAACATTTCAGGGTTTTTTGCTTTGTTTTCTGCTATACCCCCACTCCACCGACATGCAAGCAAACAGCAATGATGGTGCCCAGTGTTCCATTTTATTTTATTTTATTTTATAAGATATTTCTTGAAGGAGGTGAACTGAAATGAGCACTTGCTTCCAACACTTACCGCCTCTTAATCTGTTACGCGTGTCATGAAGGGAAAGATGAAAAGATCCCAATTTTTTTTTGTCCCCTTCAGGAATTACTGCATTCCTCATCCTGAGGAAAATGCCTTGTCCTCCCTTCATCAGCAGCACGCCCCGGGGCCTGATGCTGAGCTCTGGGAATGAGGTCCCCACATCTGCACGGTAATGACTATCATTTGGTTGTGGTGCCACATCGATTTTCTGCATCATTTCCCTTCCATGGTCGTCAAGAACACATTAAGATTTGGCAGAACCTGTTTGTCAAGGCTGCTAAACCTTCCCAAAGAACATGCAGCATCAAGACACAAAATGTGTTTTGTTTTTCTCCAAATGATTGCATTTCTGCCCGACGGTGGACTTCTTTGATGCAGATGATGTCTTTTATGAGTCTTTTATATTTTTCTTGTTTTCAAGAAACAGTTTCCTTCTGTATAACACAACTGAGACATTCCCATAGATGATAGCAAAGTCCAGAGCAATGTGACTAATGTATGCTTTGCTGCAAGCTATGCAGAAGGTCTTAAGCAGCATGCACCCCTTCTGTGCCATGCAGAACACAGAACCCCAGGCTGAGATGTGTGCTTTTATATAATCTTTCAGAGTACAGTCATGTCCTCAAAATATCTTGAATAATATAAGCATTGCTTTATTATTCTCTTAGATTAATGCAGCAATAAGACAAAATAACAAGAATATTAGCTAACCTGAACCCTTTTATAGTGTCATGTCACAAACATTTGCAACACCAAAGGATGTATATGATTTTCTGTAGTTTTATGAATATTTGGAATAGCAAAAAAATTTTATCAGGATGTTAAAATAACTGTGTCATCTGCCTAGAATAAACCTTGAACTGAAGACTCCAGAAATACTAAGAACTCTAGCACCTGATCTTCTGACATCTGCCCATCAGCCTTGAAATGAGGCTCTCTAAGAAGATCATAAAATCAAGAGATCTTCCTGCCTGGGAGATGGAGGAGATAAACTGGAATCTTCGACTGAGCAAGTAAGCAGTTGGAATGTAGGTGAACTTGAGACAGCAACACAGCAAGAATAGACTTGCCCATCCTCAGTGAGGTTGGCTCTATAAATGGGCAGATTCGTTGTGTTGGGACAAAATGCTCCATGGGTCTCTCATGTTTCTGCCTGTGAGGCACCGACCACCCTCTGTTTTGGACTGTATTTTCAAGTATTTGTATAGCGAAAAACCTAGGAAGATGGAGATGGCATCTCCCTGCAGACCAACAGACAGGTAAGGAAAAAAAAAAAAGAGATTGCACGGTGCCTTCCTTGGTCTCAGATCCAAACAGCCAACGATATGCAATGTCTTTAAAAAAAGTATTCTCCCGTTTAAGGAAAACAAAGTCCTGGGTTATCATTTTAGAAATTAATTTCAATTAAGTCCTTATTTTATAAGGATCTGCCAACTTTTTTAAGGTACACAATTAAAATGTTCTCATTCGTCATAATATTTGGTTCAATCCACCCAGCTTTTTCATGAGTCGTTTCTTCCTGCCTTCAGCCTATCCGAATTTCTTTATTCTTGCCATTTTTAAGGTACTCAAATAGTGGTAATTATAGCAACAGTGTCCTTCAGATAAAGACGCTGTTGGGGATTTCTTGTTTTATTTATATAGGCTGCTTAGGCTGAAATAACAAAGTACCCCAGACAGGGTGGCTTAAACAACAGATATTTATTTGTTTCAGTTCTGGAGGCTGGAAGTCTGAGATCCGGGTCTGGGCTGGGCTGGTTCCTACTGAGGCCTCTCTCCTTGGCATGTAGATGCCGTCTTCTCCCCGTGTCCTCACATGGTCTTCCCTCTGTGCGTGTCTGTGTCCTCATCTCCTCTTCTCATAAGGATCCCAGTCCTACTGGGTCAGGACCCACCATAATGACCTCATTCTACGTTCATCACCTCTTTCAAGACCCATCTCCACTCCACATACAGCCACATTCTGAGGTCCTGGGGGTGAGGACTCCAATATGTGAATTCTGGGGTACATAATTGGCCCATAATGCCTGTCGACTGTGAGTTTCATGTTACCTGTGCTGAGAGTGTTCCACACTTGGGTTCCTCCAACCAGATGGCCTGGCTTGGTCATCCTTGCGATCAGTGACCCACACTCTGAGGACTTCTGGGCAGGATGACCAGGAGAGCCAGTAGCCTGAAAACAAGGCGATGCTACCTGGACCACACAGGTCACCAATACGGCTTTGCTAGCACCTGGCTGGAACTGTTGAGCCAATGGCATCACCCTTGTTCACCCAAAGTATTTTTCAAATTCAGGAAGGATAGAGGGGGCTGCAATTGAGTGCTTCCTTCCCCCTAGGTTTGTTAGGCACAGTGAAATAGTTTCCCTTGGGGGAAGGAGGAGAAAAAAACTCTCTGGGTGAATTCCAAAATGGTTCCTTTTCCCCTCCCCCTGCAGGAGGCGCTATTTCACCAATCTTCACCATTAGAACCTGGGGGTGGGCTTCTACAGGTAAAACTCTCAAAAGTGCAGCCCCATTCCCTCTGATAAAACTGGGTCCTGGGAATTTTAAATTCTCAGACTGGTCCACACTCCACCTCTAGAAGTCCATCAGTTACCTGTAAGTGATCCCACCATTTGCTGGCTCCACTTGGAGCTTCTGCTGGTGGTAAATTACGATTCTCTGTATCCACCTGTGTGTCTCTCTAGTTTTTAGGGCACCAGTGTGCCCTGTGATCTCAGTTCTCTGAGGGATCTAGGAAGAGTTGTTGATTTTCAGTCTCTTCAGCTTTTTTCTTGTTGTGAGGACAGGGGTGACAGCTTCCAAGCTCTTTATGCACCAGAGCAGACATTGGAAGACTCCTATTTCTGAAATTCATAACTATCAACTAGAAGAAAACACTCTCGTCTCTGATTTATGGAGCTGCTTGTTCCTGGTCTCGGTCTCCTGTGAGGTTCCTCATCTCTGGTTGGAGAATTGTAAATGCTAATGTTGGAGAGGGGGCATCATCAGCAAGGGCTCTCCCTTCACTGGGTTCCAGATCATCCATGGAGGTTCTCAAATGCACAAATCCAAATTCAGGTACTTCTCTCCTGAAGGATGTGGTTCATCAACATGGGGCAGAATAACTCCATCATTCAGTGGCTTTGGATCTTGGTCACCTGACTCCCATTCTACCTCCAAGGCACTTGTTGGTTGGGTTCTTTGCCCAAGTCTCTGGACCTCTTTTGAGCTTTGGGGTTGTATCACTCAGCCCGGGCTGCCCTAACAAAGTAGCACAGACTGGGAAGGTTAAACATCAGAGATTTATTTTCTCTCAGTTCTGGAGGCTGGAAATCTGAGATCAGGGCGTCAACAGGGTTGGGTTCTGGTGAAAACCCGATGCCTGGCTTGTGGATGGCCACCATCTTGGTATGTCCTCACATGGTGGAGAGAGAGAGAACTCTGGTGTCTCTTTCTCTTCTAAGGACACTAATTCCATCTTGGGGGTCCCACTCTCATGACCTCATCTAACCCTAATTACCTCCCAAAGGCTCTACTTCCTAATACCATCCCACTGGGGGTTAGGGCTTCCACACATGAATTTTGGAGGGACAAACATTCATCCCATAGCAGGGATTCTCATCTGCAAAGCAGGATAATAACACCTTCTTCTTTTAGGGCTGGCATGAGCTGTTAATGCCACAGTGTGCCAAGAACTCAGGGCAGTGTGTGCAATTTATCAAGAGATCCATAAACATTAGCCACGACACTAAATCTGATTGTCATCGCCCACAAAGCTCTTTGGCCATCCCAGCACAGAAGTGCTGTAATCACTTCAAACACTTATTGTTATAAGAGCTTCCGTCACTGTGACATGAGGATATACTTTGGTCCCAAATTTATGGCCATGTCACAAATCCAGGACCGTGTGGATGTCAGGTCTTGAGGCCATTCTGCTGACACGGCACAGAAGCTATCAGTGTTGTTTTTAAATCTCAGTCAAGCTGTATGGTTAAGTAACCCTGGATGTGCCAAACTCTATAAAGTGCTGAGCATCGTCTTCCTGCCTCTCTGGGGCATGGATCTCTCAAGCAGGGAGGCTGTGTGCCAACATGGCATGGCTTGCTCCTGGCATTCGCTTGCTCCTGGCATTCATCTCATTTATCTTTAGAACCCGCTTCTGCGCCTGCTTCTAATTCAAAGCTAATGATGATCCATGAAGGGGCCTCGTGGTGACCGACTCTGACTATGTACATAGGTGCTGCTACAGCCATCCACGGTGTCGACTTTCAGGGGCACATTTCAAAAAACCAAAAGTCAGAATAAACGTCATCTCATGTCTCCCAGGGTCACGACTCTGGGAGACATGTTTGGATGGGTTCAAATCCTATCAAAACGGATTTTCAGACTCAAAATCTTTAGGTGGTGTCATGAGGAACCTCAACAACTGCTGTGTTCCCAGAGGAGTGTTTGCTTTTTGTGACCTTTGGGTGGTTACTCCAAAGCATTAAAGCCATATGAGTGATGGTAATCTTTGCGCGATGGAAGGTGAGTTCCACTAAAGGATGTCAAGCAAGACACGTTCTCCACTTCTCTTCTCTCACTCTCTAATGAGGAAAGAAAACAAGAGATGCACTGCATTCTTCCAACGGAGCTCCTGCATTTTGCTCCCAGGTATTTATGGAACCCCACATTTATGCCAGGAGAACATACGAGGCATTGAGGCTCTACATAAGTAACATATGGTGGTTACTCACAGGCACTTGAACTGCCTATGCTACGTTCTAATAGCTCATGACGACGGTCTACTCGAAAGACCACAGGCTCCCCGAGAAGGCTTTGTTTGAGGAATCCAGAAATCATTTCATTGAAGAGGTGCCATGAATTGCAGTTCCCATGATGCCTTTGGGTCTGGTGGCCCAAGCGCCATATTGGTCTCCCTCCAGCTCTCCTGTTCCAGCAGCATTGAGGCAGACCTGAGTGTCCAAAGCTGGACCCATGGCCAACATGATGGTGGTGAGGACAAGGATGCTGCTGGAAGTTCAGTTCAGAGTAACACCAAAAGCACTGGCTGTGGGCTAAGGCTGTGGACACCTTGCTTGGTTCATCACAGTCACCAACACTGACCAGGATGGATGGGTGGATGAACGTCCGCACTCCTCACCTTTGGAAAACTACTTTGGGATGGGGAATCTACTGAAAACTGGACTCAGCCCAGCCTGCCTTGACTGTCTCTCATGTCTGCTGTTCGCATCATTGGAAAAGTAAACCTATAAAGTGCCAATTGTATGATACCATCATTCCTTTGTTATACAAACAGAGTATAGTAACACCAATTCTGGACATTTAACTCTTTTAAGGACATTAATATGATCTTCAAATTTAGACCTCAAAGAAGCTTCCTTCAGTTTTGTTTTCCTGGGCTGCTTTTCTTATAATCCACCAAGTGAATGCCTCACACCCACCTTATATAAAAACCACCCTCGGTAATCTATGCACCACACAGCAACCAGCTCACGATGGCTGCCCTCCTCACAGAGAAAACACTCTGGTTGATACCATGCGCACAACCAACCACAACGGATACAAAAGGCAGAACAATCCAAGGGCAAGAGGCAGTTTGCACACAATGACCTAAGAGAGCACCATTTTGATTCCAGAAGTGTAGATGTGGAAGTCAACGACAGAGAGGAAATATGGGAAGCCCTGGGTGTGAATGAGAGGAAGGAGGGAAGAGCGTGGTACAGGGCATTCTAAGATGTTGGATGCTTATGAAGGAGGAGGAGAAAGAGATGCCACAAAAGGAACCCAAGGTGATGCCTGAGGGGACAACAGGGCTTGGAAGATGGGAGGAGAGGCTCAGGAGAGATCCAGCAGTGGGTTGGATTCCAGGCTCCCACCCTTGGTCACTGTGACCCTAGACCTGGAAAAGCCTTCGTTTTCTCATCTGTGAAATGGAGCTAAGAATCCCACCTATCTTTGGGATGTTGTATGGAGAAGATAAGCAAAGTTCTTAGCATAATGCCCGACATATACTAAGTCCTCCATAACTACTTCATTCATTCTGCAAGCCCTGTTTTTATTATCTACGAGGACGATGGACCATCAGGAGAGGCGAGAAAGAAGATGTCGCAAAAGTGGAGAAGAGCAGACTGATGGACTGAACAGCTATAACGAGCCCCCAGGCAGTGAGTAGCTCGTGAGGAAGCAGAGACGCTGAGTAAAAATTATTCTGGAGAAATCTATCAGGAAGGGGAGAGACAGGCAAAAGCAACATAGCATGTGCAGTGATATTTTCATAACGCTTTCAAAATTAGTTTGCTAATTGGACAAATTAGCCATTGGCTGGGTGACAGCGTGTGAGGATTAGCCGCCCTGTGCCAGCCACGATTCTGGGCCAACACATCACACCAAACATAGTTTCACACACGGGCAAAGAAGAAACGATGATACTGTGCATGTGAAATATGACTTGCGTTTGGTACCCAGCCGCCTCTCTCGGGGGCATGAGCACCACCTGAGAACAGCCCACGCCCATCCAGCCCAGCTAACCGGAGTCTCGGTTTCAGGCCTTTGACAAAGATGCTTGGCTTTTCCTCCTTTGAATTCTGGCAAGAATATTCAATAATAAGTTTTCTTTCCAATAACCAAAATGGTGGTGGGGCAGAAAGGACTTCAATTTTCATCTGATTTGGCCAGGAGGATGACCGCTCAAAAACGCAAGAAGACACTTTTCTATGCCACTGTCATTGTTATTACAGTGGATTGTGGACGGTGCTTAATTCTCCTGGCAACCACGTCTGACAACACTCATGGAGCATGGCCAACCATGGAAGCTCACCTGAGCTCTGATGTCCAGGGTTTTTATTGGGGTCGGTCATGTATGCATGGCCGACCACCTGCATGGCACAGCTTAGCCTCCAGTTCTTCCAGAGGTCAAGCTGATACTACATGGCCCAAGGTCTCCACCATACATCACATTGTTAACAAAGGCTATTGGACACGTCCCAAGACTCTCAGGTAAACCAAGACACTCCAATCAAGCAGCACAGCCCAAGGGCTCAGAGGTGACCTCCCAGGAGCCAGGGGCAACAGTTAATCTCGGCAAAGTTAATCCTTTCCCGCACACCTTCCCTGAGAATGTGCTCACATACATACCACTCCTGAAACATTCTGGACAACCAGAAGTCCTGCCACAGATCAAGAACGGCCGTCGCAAACCACGCCTAGATTTGCATGGGATTTAAGCAGACTTTTTGTGAGAAATAGTTTCTTTGGCTTTAATTTCTTATTCTGGCGCCATGTTTTTAAATAAGAATGTTCAGTCCATCAATATTTAACTTTATCATTGCACCTTCATGTACTCACCCCTAGTCCTTCCTAGATTGGCTCTATTATTATTTACTTAGGTGACATCAGTCAAGGAATCATTTGCAGGTTCCTCGCAGTAGCTCTGAGTCACAGAATACAATGTTTTTAATATTGTGCTGATGTCTTCTTTTCCACATGAAATCTTCCCTCGCTGCTCTGTTGTCAGTGTTCTCTGCCTTAGATGCTTGTTCCATTGCTCAGTGGGAGAGTTTAATCTTCAGGAGGCGCCGAGCCTTAGTCATTCTCTTCCTGCCCTGAAATCCCCTGTGGGTTTTCTTTATAAAAATCATTTTGTCATGGGCAATGCATCCTTATTATGTCAGACATTGTGGTGACACCTATGGAGCAACGAGGTTAATTGCCTTTGAATAAACAAAAGCAGATTGTATCGCCAGAGAATGAGAATGAGAAATAAGGAGGGAATTCTCTTCTCTAGTGTACTCATTTTGCACATGTGCCTGGGGGTTCAGACCAGCGTTTCATTTTCTCTTGGAATAATTTATAAAGTTGTCTATAGGCAAAGTCTCAGGTGGACCCAACACCAACTACAGTCAACAGATATCCTCTTCTCCCTGGAGGAACACACAGATGGAGCAGACTGGGGGTCCTCAAACTGTGGGGTGTACTGGGTCACCTGGAGGGCTTGTGGAAATTCAGGTTGTGGGGGGCTCAGAGTTTCTCCACAGGTCTGGAATGGGGCCTGAGAAGTGGCATTTCTAAGGAGTTCCCAGGGGACGCAAATATGGCTGGTCCAGGGATATCACACTGAGAGCCCACTGGATGAGACCATACCCCAAGACATGCAGTTGCCTCTGTTGTGAACTCTGGCTGTCCCTCCACTTGTGTCCACACTGGCCATGGAGGAAGATGGGACCCATCACCTCTGTTGCCCTCCACATCCTCACTGAATGCCACCAGGTGTCCTGTGTTCTGACTCTGGTCTGGATCTTGGGTGGTTCCACTCTGGCTGGGAGGCTGGTTGAGAAAGAGTGCGAACTGCTCTTACATTCTTCCGGCAGAGCAATGACAGGACGTGTGACAGGTGTCATCAGCTCATCGAGGCTCCCAGTGACTCTGGAGTAACATGGGAGCCAGTTCTAGGAAATGGTTCTCACCCTTGAAAAAGCAGAGCAGTTTCATTTTCCCATGAGTGTCCCATAATACACTTAGTCTGAACTAATACACCTGGTAGATCCTAGGAAGGTTCTGGAAAGTCAACACTGAAAGTAAGATGGTGAGCATTTAACAACGCAATTTCATCGACCCTCTCAAAGGTAAAGGAGCACAGTAAGGCTGATGAGGATTTACAAAAATCAGGATAAACATTAAGTCTCCAAAATCCCCCAATTGCTACATTCCTCAATGCCCCTCTCCCCATCAACCCAACATTTTCTACTGTTTGGCCTTGGTAGCGGGTTGAATTGTGTCCCCAGAGAGATACTTCCAAGTTGTAACCTCTGGTATCTGTGGATATGAAATTATTTCAAAATAGGGTCTTAGAAGAGATAATTAAGTTAAGGCTATCACGACGAGGTCTTCTTGGATTTAGAGTGAGTTCTAAATCCAATGACTGGTGTCCTTGTAAGAGAAAGGAGAGAGACACAGACACAGAGGAGAAGCCACGTGGAGATGGAGGCAGAGACGGGAGGGAGGCGGCCACCAGCCCAGGGACGCCTGGAGCCCCAGAAGCTGGAAGAGGCAGGAAGGACCCTCCCCTGGAGCCTCCGGAGGGAGCGCGGCCCTGTGACCCCTTCATCTCAGACGTCTGGTCTCCAGGACTGGGGGAGGACAGATTCCTGTTGCTGTCAGCCACCAAGTTTGTTGTGACTTGTTACAGCAGCCCTAAGAAACTAATACATCCTTAACTGAAGGCACGACTATCTGTTCATGCTGGGTCTCCCTAGTCTCATGCTGGGTCTCCCTAGTCTTTGGTCCTGCAGTTCAAACAACTTTCTGTGGACCCTTCCTTCCTCAGATATGTCCACCATTCCAGTAAACGTACCCTTCATCCTTCCAGCTTCTTAGAACAAAAGTCATAGCATCATCCTAGGCTCTTTCAATTTCTCTCACGCTCTACATTCAATTGGAAAATTCAAAATATATCCCAGATCCATTGGCTTCTCATCATCTCCAATGTCCCCACCTTTGTGTTAATGCTGTCTTTTATTGTCTGTATTTCTGATGGTTTGACATCTGAGGTCTTGCTAACCATGGAGGGACTGCCCCCTCCTAGGGCTAGCCAATTCCTATAGATAGTGAAAAACTAGCTTGTGAACATGCTTCTCACATGCAAACCAACCAATCCAGAGTCCACACCACAATCCCCTCCTCTAAGGAGATCTCACACTCCAGGCCACCACCCACCTGCCCTGATCTCCCCAGGACCAAGTACCAGACAGCTAGGGGCAGTCCCATGCCCCAGAGCTGGTGAAATTATTCAAACTGGCCAATTCTAAGCCTGTTCACACTGCCTCACCTGTTCCTTCCTCCCTCGGCCTCTGACCAACCTTGGTGCTTCCTCCTGTGGTCCTGCATGGCATGTGGCATGCCCTCTCCTCTTGGGAACTGCGAGGGACAAAATCTTTTCAATGGTAGTCATTTCCTGATCTGTTGGCCTCGCTATCCCTGAATAATAACAAATTCTATACAGCCAGACCTCGGAGATATTGCCAGTTCCATTCCAGACCACTGCAACAAAGTGAATATCGCAGTAAAGTGAGTCACACGAATTTTTTGGTTTCCTAGTCCATGTAAAAGTTGTGTTTACACTATACTGTAGTCTATTAAGTGTGCAATAGCATTATGTCTAAAAAGAACAATATACATGCCTTGATTAAAAATACTTTATTGCTAAAAGATGCTAACCATCGTCTGAGTCTTCAGCAAGTTGAAATCTTTCTGATGGTGGAAGGTCTTGTAAAAAATGCAGTGTCTGCAAAGCACAATAAAATGAGGTGTGCCTATATTTTAAAACAATGTTGCCCCAAGCCACGACTTTCCTGTGACTGTCATGACCTCTTGTAGAAATGAGGCAGGGGATGGGAGAATTCCCAGCATCCACAATAAACAGAGAATGTTCCTCTGTGGTCTCCCCGCCCTGGGAGTTCGTCTGCAATTTGTAGCTATTAACTTGTATTGTCAGAGAATTGTCATTACATGGAAGTATGCCAAACATAACTATAAAGTCACAGTGCTTTCGATCATACCTACTGACTTTATAACATTTCTGTATTCAATATTAACAGGGTTACTTCCATTTTACTGCAGTCTATTAACAGGCTATCGAGTAACTAGGGTGATTTTTCAAACCATGATCATCAGAACCCATATCCCCTAAAATAAACACCTCATTGCTCCCTCTATGTATATTAAAAAAAAAAAAAAAAAAAAACACAGAAGCAAAATTATAGCCACACATTTCCAACCTTCATTATGCATTCTCACATTCAAGTAGTATTGCTCTATTCTAAGAGACACTTAGGTTTTTATTTCTAGGTAATTTGATATAATTATCTTTAATTCACAGAGTGCATAAGAAGCAAACCAAGCAAAGAAATAAAATGGTTGCTCATACGAAATCTACTTTTAGTTTTTTAAAATACTTTTTGCAAACCAAAGGAGAGAGCTGAGTTTTGCAGGCTGTGAATTGATTTCTAGGCAAGGGAAATATACCATTTTAAGAAAACTTAAAACTGACTTTGAGATACTTGAGGACTGAGGTCTGGGAAAGGTGTGCCTCACAGGTGGGTCTTTAATTGGAGATAATGACATCGAATTACCTAGAAACAAAAATGTAAGTGTCAGCGGGAACTGAACATCATTAGTGATGTGCATGAATGTATAATGAAGGTTTGGAGTATGGCTGTATCTTGGGCTATTCTTTTACTGATGAAGATTTAACAAGTATGTGAGGTCTGCCTGCTCAGTAAAGCCTCCTTCTCCTTGGGAAGCAGAGAAGTGATGCTCAAAGCAGGTTTTCTAAGCCAGAGGCTGCAGCTTCACTTATTGCCCAATGCGGGTCTATGCAAGAATGTTGAAGATCACCGTTGGTTTTCCAAGTCCTTAATGGACGCAAGTAGCAAGTGGATGATGATAAAATATGGTTTAGGTAGAACAGATTCAGTGTCCTCTCATGGAGAAGCTATACTTCAGTTGAGCCTAGAAGAACCTGGAGTCATCCTAAAGTAATAATCACAATTTCTGTGTGCATGTGGGTGGCATGGTGATACAGACCATGAGCCCTGAATGCTCTGCATTTTGCTTCAGCACCCAAGCGTTCTCTACAACAGTGTATTTATTTAGCTACAGATGAACATCCTGATCAGGGCTCAGCCTTGCAGCTCCCAGGAAACCTGCTGCTCCCTACCCGCTGCATGAGCTCAGAACCCTCAGGAAGCTGGTGCACCCACGTAATGGCAACTCCTATAATTTCCACAATGGGATGCTAACTAGGGCTGTAGTTTCTCACATGATCCCCAGGTACTCTGGATGGACACTGCATCTTGTGGGCTCCAGAGAGTGACCAACAGCAGAGTATGACCAATATATACAGTAACCCATTGCATGTATAGACCATATCTTCTGTATCCATTCATCCATCGATGGACACCTGAGTGTGGTTTAGAAGCTCATATCTGTGGGCATGGAGGTCTGACGGGCATTATATCTTGTAGGCTCCAGAGAATGACCACTACTTGAAGAATAACGGGCTCAAGGTCAGGCCACTGGAGTCCCCACTGGACACCGGCCACGTAGGACCAACGGTACAAACTGCAGCCCCCAGACTGCAAATTTAATATCCCGGACCTTTCTTGTCACTCAAAGATGCTTTAAATGGTTAGTGTCCACCGGGCTTGGGACAATGAAAGGTCTATGAGATGAGACGATGGATGACAGGCACGTCAGAGGAAGCTGAGGGCAAAGACAGGAAGGAAAAACATCCTAGGAAGCCAAGCCAAGGATTTGAAAGCCCAAGGGGGGGACCCCCAGAGAAAGAGTGAAAAATGTTTTGGGGATAGAGAGCAGAGAGAGAAGAAATATGGAGCTGACATGAGCGAGCGAGGGATTTCTCCCAAGGACATTGCCTTCATTGTGGAGGGAGGAACGGAGACTCTGGCATGGGAACGCCACCGAGTTAGCCTCCTAGGGCAGTCAGATGAGGTGGAGGCGGTGCTGAGCTCACGAAGCAAAGAAGAAGGAGAGCACGTCTGCCGCCCTCCCGTGGGGGGGGTCCTGAGAAGTTAGGGTCCTCGGGTATCCAGGGTCTCGGCTTCTTCAGACAATCAGTGCTACTGACACACAAGGTGGACGGCCATGAAACGTGTGACTCTCAGCTGCCATGTTCACGAAATTCAACCTCGGCAGAGTTGCAAGCTGGTCCCTGGCTCCGCAAATTTTAAAGGCTTGCAGGGGTTTTGATGAGTGTTCTGGGGCTGCAGCAACAAAGTACCACACACTAGGCAGCTTAAAATAACAGATATTTATCCTCTCCCAGTCCTGGAGACCAGACGTCTGAGATGCAGGGGTCGCAGGGCCGCGCTCCCTCCAGAGGCTCCAGGGGAGGGTCCTTCCTGCCTCTTCCAGCTTCTGGGGCTCCAGGCGTCCCTCGGATTCTGGCCGCTTCCCTCCATCTCTGCTTGCGTCTCCACGTGGCTTCTCCTCTGTGTCTGTGTCTCCTCTTCTGTCTCTGATAAGGACACTGTCACTGGATTTAGGGCCACCCTCGTCCAGGATGATCTCACCTTGAGATGTTTCACTTAACTATATCTGCATAGACCCTATTTCCAAATAAGGGCACATTCACAGGTTCCAGGTGGACATATCTTTTGGAGGAGCCACCATTCAATCCACTATAGGGGCTGAAAGGGAACAAACAAAATAGTATTTTTTTCCAGCTGTATTGAGATATAATTGGCACATAACATGGTGTAACTTTAAGGTGTACAATGTGTTGATTTGATACACTTGTATATTGCAAAATGATGTCCATGATAGCATTAGCCAACACCTCCATCACCTCACATAATTACCATTTCTTTTCTGTGGTGAGAACATTTACGATCTACTCTCTTAGTAACTTTCAAGTATACAATACAGTATTGTTAACTATAGTCACCACGCTGTACTTTAGACCCCAGAACTAATTCATCTTATAACTGGAAGCTGGTACCCTAGACCAACATCTCCCCAATTCTCCCCCCTCCCAACCCCTGGAAACCATCATTCTACTCTCTGTTTCTATGAGTTTGGCTTTTTTAGATTCCACATATAAGTGAGATCATATAGTATTTATCATTCTCTGTCTGACTTATTTTACTGAGCATAATGTCCTCAAGGTCCATCCATGTTGTCGCAAATGGCAGGATTGACTTCTTTCTCGGGGCTGCATAATATTCCATTGTATGCATAGACCACATCTTCTTCATCCATTCATCATCCACTGACAGACACTGGAGTGGGGTTTGGATCTGTGGGCATGGAGGTCTGGCAAGAGCTTCCTCCAGCCTTGTCCTCTACAAAATGATGGTGGTGAGTGGAGATGGCTCTTTGTAGGCAAACGACCCTGACAATCAATCCCGAGGAGAGAATCCTGACAGTCTAAATAGGAGCATCATGTCCCCATGGGGTCACAGCCCTGATCTGGCTCTTTGCTCATTGTGCCACAGCACAACCACCCCTGTTATCCTTAATTCACCTTTACGGGGCTGTAGGCCCTCTGATCCTTCACGAGCTATCCTGGGGCTAGTTCTATTTGTAGTTCCTGGGAAGGCGGGTGACTGAGTGTCTGGCTGTGTCCGTCTGGCTGGCCCTTATTTGCCTTTGGGCACACAGCCTGGCTTTTCTCCAAAATCCTGGAGCATAAAAATAGCCACTGGGTCACCTCATCAGGTGACCAGCACATGAGCCGTGTGTTCCTCCTGGAAACTCATGGATGCCTGGGCCTGCCCGAAACCCAGCAGGTGGCCACTGGCAGAGACCCATTCTCATTCATTCACAGTTTACAGGACCCACATGCTCATGGCACTGACTGGGCACAACCAGCTCCAGCCCCCTGCTCGAGCCCACTCGTCACTGCTGCTCACGGAGCCCCAAGGCTCTGTTCTTCTGACCTGTCCCTTGGAAGGTATATTTGGCTTCTCCCGCCATCCCTCAATTCAAACATTCAGTCATTCTCAGTAAATGCAATGGGGATATAAAAATAATAATAAGGTTCTTGAAGAGGGTGAGTCCCAATACACCAAGTGTTGGGGACCACCAGAAAAGGCAAATGTGAATTCTACAACCTGGGGAGGCTTGAGCTAAATTTGAGAAGGTAACTTAGTGGATGACACAGACAAGCCAAACGGATCTTCCAGCCCCAGCCCAGAGAACAAAGAGAGAAAGCCTGAAACACACGCTCCTTGTCCTTCTTCCAAAGTAACTCCGGCCTTCTAGAAACAACTTCCTTGTGAAATGTCAATGGGACTCTTTCTCACCTAGCTATCTTCTTCCCATCACACATCCTACTGATTCTGTTTCCCTGGAGAATCCTCACTATTAGACATGGTATCCATGTCCTGTGGCTCCCCTGTCCCACGACATCCTCATTTTGTAGGCTATAAATAAGGTTAGGTGAACACCAAGGTTGACCTCTCAGCCAGGAAAGCCTTTGCCCTCGTGTACACCCAAAAAATGCCTGCTCACACTCTCCAATCCAGCTCAGATACATCTGATAGATGATGATGTTTCTACCACAGGCAAAACCAGGTGTCTTGCCCCACAGCGTCTATGCACACATCCATTGAGGTACATCTGATGTGGCTTTATGTTCCTGGGAAGGAATCATCTCCCCAGCCTGATTGCTAATGTCTTAGGAACAGCATGGGTAAGGACATGATGGGAGGGTAGAAGGGGTCATCAGGGATGGACACTGTGCACAACCAGTGGCAGGGGGTGTTTCTCCTCATCTCCTTTCTCATAGTCCAGGCTGGTACCACTTTCTGTGCAAATCACTTCATTTTGCATCCACCTGGGTCTCACACCTCTAGCTTCCCCTCCCGCCAGCCGTCTCGATGCCGCTGTCAAGCTTAATCTCCCGAAATAGTTCAAGTCCTGCCCATCACCTTCGGAAAGGGTCCTCTAGCTTCACCTCACAAGAAATTCAACAATGGATTGTCTCGAGATCCCCCAATGTTCACCCCCTTTTGTAGGGAGGTACTGTCTTGCCCCGAGAACCACCCCCTGCATCAAATAACATTCTGCTTTCCAGTTTTCCCACTGTGTCTTCCAGTGGCACCCCCATGTGGCATGTGTCACGTGCAAAATGGCGGTATCTGTCCCCGACTGGATTGTAAGCTCCCTGTCGGGTCCCCACGCCTGGTGGACACTCATAGTTCTGTCCACCCAACGCATCTCCAACCATTTTGGCTTCACCCAGGGAGCAGCTTCCCCCCAGTCACCCTGAGCTGTCAGCCAGGACACCCCATCGCTCCAAGTTCAAACGCAGGATCAGTCATGGAACCCAAGCCAGGCCATCAGACCCCTTCCCTGGGATGGTCCAAATGCAAATGAGAAAGCGCTGTTTCTCAGCACTGGAGGCAAAGCAGGGCAAGGAGAGCAGACAAGAAGCCCATAGGGGAGGATGAGGTTTACCTGCAGTAAATAGAGACCTGACAGAGAGGAAGCGAGCATCCTGGGGGTCCCTGGGATCCTATCCCAGCTGCTGAGAGGGAAGTGAGCACTCAGTTTGGTGCAGACTGGAGGTAGAAGCAAAGGCATCCGTCTTCTGCCTTAGGTTGGTTCACACTGGGGTCAGTCCTTTGCAACCAGAGTTTTGAGGTATGTGTTCATTCACTCTGGATGTGTGGGTTTGCTTTATCTACTTTCTTTAAAAAGAATTGGGGGTTCAAACGTATGATAGGCACGAAAGGACCTCCCAAAGATAAGAGGTGTGTGTAGATACTATGTGGGAAGAAGCAAAATCCAAATGAAAAAAATGCCTGATTTTTACATGATGTTCTCACCTTGCAAAGAGAGGAGAAGAGGTATGGGGACACACAGCATGCACCGGGAGACAGAAGCAGAAGTGGAACTTGTGTTTCTCGGCCAGCTGCTGCCTGCAGAAATGAGTCAGTGTGGAAGACCCTGAAAAAACTAAAAATAGAGCTACCATATGATCCAGCAATCCCACTTCTTGGTATTTATCCAAAAGACTTGAAGGAAGGATCTTGAAGAGATATATGTACCCCCATGTTCATTGCAGCCTTATTCACAACAGCCAAGAGGTGGAAACAACCCAAGTGTCTATCGATGGATGAACAGATAAAGAAAATGTGGTCTACGCCTACAATGGAATATTATGCAGGCTTAAAAAAGAAGGAAATCCTGCCATAGGTGACAACACAGATGAACGTAGAGGACATTATGTGAAGTGAAATAAGTCAGTTACAGAAGGACAAACGCTACAGGATTCCAGTTACATGTCGTATCTAAAATAGCCAAACTCAGAGTCAGAGAGTAGAGTGGTGACTGCTAGGCGCTGGGAGGGGGAAAGGGGAGATTTTGGTCAACAGATACGGAGTTTCAGTCACGCCAGATGAATTCATTCTAGGGATCTGCTGTAAAGCATAGTGCCCATAATTAACAATACCATATCATGCACTGAAAAATTTAAGAGAGTAGATCTTATGCTGTGTTCTCATCACAAGAAAATAAAATTCAATAAAAGAATACCAAAGAAGTTTTTATGTTCAAATACATATATAATTCAAAATGAGACTGACCAACTTTCCACATCTGCTTTGATGAGTAGATAAGAATACTTATAATTCGTATATTAAGTATTTGAATATAAATTAGTGCTTACAAAAAAAGGAAATGCGTTAATAACTGTGCCTCTGGCATTTATCAATCAACCTAGAGAGGTCACGGTGAGCCAACGATGGGACATTCCGTTGCTGTCACAGCGACCTTTAGATTGAGGGAGCAATGCAGACGACCACATCTGGTGACAGAAGCAGGAAGAAACAGCATTCAATGGAAGGCCAGCGTCCTAGACATGGGGAAGACCATGTCGTACGTGTCTGGTCTTAGGATTAAGCTTAGGGACCAGCCCTGACTTGCTGCCCCAGTGAAGAGGCAGCTAATGATGCAGGACTCGCCTCCCTGGCTTCTGACGCTGGAAGCACTGTCCATCTGGGCAGGGCCGCCAGACCAGGAGCCCGTCTTGCTTTGGATATAGGGCAGGGTCAGAGTGGGAGAGGCAAGTGGTACGCCACCTTTCTGACCAAGATGACACCAACCAACGGGCCTTGAGCATCAAGTGTTGAGACTGCTTAGGTAGACTAGTCCATGTGCCAAGTGGTTGTTCTCCACCCTCCCTGGCCTCTTGCCTCTCTCTCCCAGGTCATGTGGGATACCCACTCTTTCAATCAACAGTTGTGAATTGATGTCCTTTGAGAGCACCACTGGGAGACCACAACCTGAAGCTAGAAGTAAAAACAAGAGAATTGGACTTGCTTCCCTATCCTCCACCTGCAGAACAGAAGGTTCGATGATAACTCTTTGAGGAACACCCAACTCTCCATGACGATACGACTCTGTAGGAAAATCAACGGTGTCATGAAGCATTCAAAAAGAAAATGCATGGTTTCCTGAGCGCTAGGAAATAAGGAAACTGGGTAATATCTGCTTTCTTTGCAGAAATCATGGGTCACAGAAACATCAGTCACGAGGAAGCATATTATGCTTAAAGTAAGACTCCTACAAGACCGTCTCCAAAGACATGAGCTGCCTGAGGTGTTCCACCGATTGTGGCATCAAAACACCTTCCTACTTGTGGGGTGGCGTCCCCAGAAGCTCACGGCTGACGCTCCTTTCCTGGATTCCACTGCACTCCACTTGCCAACAACGGACCCCTCAAAGTCCTCAGTTTTTGACATGCAGGATCCACCCAGGAAGCTAGAAATCACCTCACATCACTTTGTACAGACACATTTCTGGAGGTGTCGCTCCTGGGCTGCCCTGTGGGAACTCTTCAGAGTTGAAGCTCTTTAGGGTGAGAATCTGACAATTTGGCATCTCCAGGAGACTCAGCAGAAGCCTGGTGAATACCACTTGGGTCACCACAAGTAGACGCAAAGCCACCTTCGACAACTAGAAGAGATCCAGAAGGTGGTCGCCAGCCCCGAGGATTTAGGGCATTAGGAACTAGAATGGGGATTGACAACAGCTGTTCAAATGAAGTCCTAAAACCTCAATCCCTCCTACAATGTATTCACGTCCATCTGAACCTGCAAAATCTTGGTGGAACCCAAGATGGGTCCAACACCATCTTCCCAGAGCCATGTGCGTGTCAGCAATTGTCACAGAAGGGTCTTTCAGGGCTGTAGGGAACTCAAGGGCATCCAGAAAACTCAGACACTGCCCTTTCTGATCCTCCAGCCCATCTATGCAGAATAAACAAAATCCTGGGGGTTTAAGACACGCTTCTCGTCCTATTGAGACACAACGTTCTACTTATTCATAAAGCTTACAAAACAATTCTTAGGACAGGGACTCCCTAACAAATCATTCATCTTTTGGGTAACATTTGAATGAGTCACAAAACAAACACGCTAGTATTTCAGGGAGGGATTTGTGGTGAAGTTTATAAATTGCTTTAAAAAGAGGGAGGGCCAACAGATTAGACACACACTCATGTATACTCCTCAGTTTGCAAGGAGAATGATCACCGGTGGGAGACCAGGAAGAAGGGGAGGGTCCCCTTGGGAGCCCCCTTGGCTGCCCTCTCTACACAATGCCAACACGGCTGTGTGAATGGAGTGCGAGGGAATGCAGGACCTCAGCCACACTGGGGCGGCTGACCCAGAGCATGAAGAGATGGACGAGGAAGGTATCCTAGAAGACACTGGTGTGGGATGAAAAGGACCCACCATCACTGGATGGCTGTCCACTCTGGCTCAGACCATCATTGGAAGGCCGTCCACTCCGGCCTTGAACCATGTACCTGTCCCACAGCAGCAGGGACCACACCACAGCTGGCACCCATGCCAGGGATTCCATGACCTCGGAGAGCAGAAGTAGTGCCCACAGACAGAGGTCATGGGTGGCTGTGGCCTCTGACAGGTCCCGCCCCCTGCCCTCCCTTCTCGGGCAGCTGAAGGGGACTGAATAGTTACCATAAAAACATCAAAACTACAGAGAAGTGTGACCACATCCGAGGTCAACAGAGAAGGAAGGAAAAGAGAACCAACCCACACCCTTCAGGGGCAAAGAGTGACCATTAAAAGAATTGTCCATATGGAGGCGGAAAAAAATACAACCCTGAGACCCATGCAAAAAATAGGTAAATATAAAAAAAGGAAATAATATGTAACACGTCAATAAAAATACTATGTAACAGACAGATGAGGAGCATCAGTCCAAATGAAGATTTGCACAAGACAAGGGAGGATAAGATCTGGCAACCCTCCTTTGCCATCTCAACGACAGTGAGAGATGAACAGGGTCATGTAATGAGATGGTCTAATGAAAGCACTAATGGAGGATATTATCAAATCAAGCTCTGGGACAGTGCTCAACAGAGGAGAGATCAGAATCAACATTGCAGAGAATCAACTCAGTGATATGGAGAGAAGACTTGTAGAAAACCAGAATGCAGCAGAAAAAGATGAGGGGAAACAATGAAACAGAAGGCAGACAGCTGAGACTCAGCGTAAGGATCAGCGGTGTCACCAAAGAAATGAACCGGCAAAAGAAAGCTGGAAATGTGTGGAAAGGTTCAGTGTAAAGAAACAGCTCTGAGATAAAGACAGACCTAAGTCTGCAGCGGAAAGAGCTGTCATAAGCCATACAAATTATGATTAAGTGCTCTTATGTCCACCAACCACACCCCGGTAAAACCGCTGAGGTTTCAAGATGGAGAGAGAATCCTAAAGGCATCAAGGGAAGAAAAGGCAGGGCATCACGGAAAATCAGAGAAGGTTGAGATCTCTTCCCCAATGTTAGATTTCAGTAAAGAATGAAGAAACATCTACGGATTCTTAAATTACAAAAGGTTTAAGCCAATACTTCTAGACCCCAGGGACTGCTCATTTAGGTGGGAAAGAAAGATGCTGTCAAATTTTTCAGGAATCAGAACAGGTCATCGCTTATTTTCCACAAAATGTAGTCAGACACTTGCTCCAGCAGGCTGAGAGGTCCATGTAACTCAAGACGTCACCCCCAGGCCAAGATGGGCAGTGAGCATCGAGTGAGAGATCCGCCAACGTAACTGGGGTTCTTGAACGGAGACCCACATCCGCATCACTGGGGCAAAGCTACCACAGCGAGAACAGGATAACTCTTGGGAAAAGAACACCCTATCGAAACTATGTTTATTTTTTAAAACTATTAGAGACTGGGACAAAATTTGCTCAAAACACCCGCCATAATCAAGAGATAGAGTTTGGTGGAGTTGTATGGTTATGCGATTTCTTTTATCTTCAAGGGATAGGGCCCACAGTCGCGGCTTCATTTCCAAAGATAATCCATGCAGGAACGCACTTTGTTTATAAAGTTGGGAGAATTTCGACTGGCTGAACCAGAATTAGCCGAGGGTTGGGGTGATGAGGTATGTAGGTTCCACGGGAACAAAACAAGGCACCATGTCACAAAACTCAAAAACTGAGAAAATCACATAGAAGCACAAAAAGATATAAAACATAAAATCAGAAGACAGAGGGAGTCACAAATATATATATTTTAAATGTTGATGGAATAAACATGTTTATTCAAGGGAAGATTAACCTTACATCACACAAGCAGAATGAAAAAATTAATATACCACCTATTGAAAAAAAACACATAAAAGAATGATCCGGCTTGAACGTAAAATGGATTTGCAGGTGGATATAAGTGAAAAGAGATCCAGGATCAAAATCTTATTATCAGATAAAAATAAATTCAAGGCGAAAAATGTTAAACATTGAACGGTGATGAAGGGCAGACTCTGCCATGAAACTCTAAGGGTCTTGGCATTGCTATTGACCCCACAGGTCACTTAAGAGTTTATAATCCAGGGGACCGATGCAGCCAGGTTCTCACCAAGTCAGGCTAGAACGTCCTTCTGCTTGGTTACTGCCGTCTGTCGGTGGAGTCAGTACCTAAAATCTGCTAGCAGCTGTGGACAAATCCTGATTCTTCTTTGAATGCCAAAATCTTGACATTCTTCCCCCTCACTGCCAACGGTAGATGTTTGATAGTTGAATGACTAAACACCCAATAACTCTCTACTGTCAGGAACAGTGGGTCTCAGAGCACGTTCAGGGGGAGGATGGAGCTGGCATCTGGGGACAGAGGAAACGGCTCCCCACCGTCCTCACATTTAGTGATTACAAAGGTAACACCAGCCCCGCCAACTCCTACCAGCTTCTGCCATATGGTGAACGAGGTGTTGGCTTTAGTTGGAGAAGATGCCCCACTTAAAGAGGGGACACTTCCCAGACACATTTTAACAGACGTTTTCAAAAGACGGCTAGTAACGCTAACAATGATCATCATAGTAGCTTATATGTATGCATTAGAGAATCGACTCCCGTCTACAAGGGTCTGACAAAGATCCTAATCTGTGGTTTATTGGGATCTTTAAAAATCTTGCAATTTTCATTGAATTCGAGTTGAATTTGTAATGAGGGGGCAAAACTGCTCAGGCATCACCAGGGGTGAAGGAGACGCAGGACTGACGTTCGGTCAATTCACTCTGGATGAGGGATCCCTATGGGTGCACACCCAGCCCCATCCTGTCTTCTCGGTACCATCCTGGCTCTCTCCTAAACAGAAGGGAGAATGTTTCAAGAACCACAGAGAGGAGCTGGACAAGTGCTTTAGATTGAGGGGCGGATGAGAGGCCCTTTTCATTGAATACCCAGAAAATGCAAAACCTAATGAAAACGCCAGAGATGCTCACCAGTGGCAAAGCGTTTAATTTTCTTCATTCAAAGATTAATGACTGAGCGCGACCACATTTCTGTGAATGCAGCGCTTGGAATTCTTTCTTCCATTAGCGCTTAATTTTCTCCCCTAGGGGACACGTGCGTTCTCTGAGGCGTGCTTCGGTTCACGATGCTTACTGAGACCACGTGTCAAAAAAGATGGGATCACGTGAGTAAAGACGACGACCGTGCCGGTCTATCTTTGACACTATTGGCTAAGAGCTTAAAATAAACATTGTGACGTTGTAATGCAAACATACGTCCCGTGGATGTCACAGAATCCAGGAATATGTTTTAAGGAGCAAACAACTGTTTGCTGTATCTTTGGATCCAGTTTTCAGCCAGCAGCAGAAGGATGCTAACCAGCCCCAAGATTCCTCTGTAGGCGTACGATCATGAGGACAGCTGCTCTACAAAAGGCACACAGGCAGCAGCAAGAATCTTTCAGATCAACGCTACCCTCTGATCCTCAGAGCCACCCTGAGAGGTGACAGATGGGGAAACTGAGGCACGTGGGAACCTGGCCCTGCTCTCAATGTGAGCGGAAAAGCAGATCTGGCTCTCGTCACCCCAGCTCAGAGCAGATTTTAGCTCTCAGGAGCCAGGAGATCTGCTCCTGAGATCAAAGCGTGGGGGTGTCCAGGATTCTGGGACATCTGTCCCCCCAAAACAGCAGCGGAGGAATGGGTGAGGGAAGAGAACACACGTGACAGAGAAGATGTTTCCAGAAACCCTCCTCCACCCGGGGGCGTCTTGCCTTCAGTGTATCCCACTGAACACAGGTTTTCCTCATGACCTTCTGGAAGCTTCTCCACCAGGAGTCACCAAGACCCGGCATGGTACACGCCCAACTCTTCCTGTGCTCCTTCTCACAATATCCCCCCAATGTGTCCTAATGGCTCATCCTTCATTAAGGTGCTGTCTTAGCCTTCCTTCCGGAACATTCCACCATGTGAACTGCCTGTCCACTCATGGTCTGGCCAGTTGGGGCCCATGTTCTACCCCCTTTGAGCACCCAGCTCAATTCTTGAGGTCATAATGACAGTAATATGTGTGTTTTATGAAATAGTCCACAGCCACGTGCCTCCTGTTTGTAGGGGAGGGGGAATGTCTCCTGGGGAGACCAAAGGTGGCTGATTCCACTCCTAACCCCACTATTTACTCCCCGGGGGATCTTGAGCTCATTTGCTTCTCAGTGTCCTCATCTCCTCACCTACGAAGGAGGAATAATAAAAGTGCCTGACTCAAAGAGTCATTGTGGGGTGAAATTGCTCATGTTGGAAGGCAGTAGCAACAGAGCCTGATATGTCGAAAGATCTCAGAACACAGGCTTCTTTTCATTGAGGCAAAATGCACATAACATAAAATGTACCATTTTTAGGTTAATTCTTTAAAGTGGAAACGACTCAAATGTCTACCAACTGGTGAATGGATAAACAAATGTGGTATATCCACGCAATGGAATATTATACAGCCATAAAAAGGAATAGAGCTCTGATACATGTGACAGTGTGGATGAACCTGGAAAACATTGAGCCAGACAGAAAGGGCACATAGTGTGTAATTCCATTGATACAAAATGTCCAGAATAGGCAAATCTACAGAGACAGAAAGCAGATTGAAGGTTGTCAGGGACTGGGGTAGGAGTGGGTTAATGAGGAGTGACTGCTAATGGGCATACCAGTTTTTTAGGGGGCCATGAAAATATCCTGAAATTAGATAGCAGTGATGGTTTCATAACTCTGTGAAAATACTAAAAATAACTGAATTACACTTTAAAGGCTGAATTTAACAGTATATGATTATGTCTTAATAAAGCTGTTATTAACAAAATAGTCATTTTTAAAAAGTGTTAAATTTTAACAATTTAGTGACATTTAGTACATTGACAATGCTGTGCAAATATCATCACCTCAATCTAGTTCCAGAGCATTTTCATCACCTCGAGAAGAAACCTCCTAACCCTTTAACTGTCACCCTACATTCCTTCCTCCCCTCAGCTCCTGCCAACCACTAGTCTGTCCTCCGTATACACGGATTTCCTTTTCTAGGCATTTCACATAAAGGAATCATGCAACATGTGGCCTTTTGTGACTGGCTTCTTTCACTTAGCAATGCATTTTCTAGGTTCATCCCCGTTGTAGTATGTGTTGGTGCTTCACTCCTTTTCATGGCTGAGTAATATTCCACTGCGTGGATGGACCACATTCTGTTTACCCATTCATCTATCAATGGATGCTTGGGTTGTTTCCACATTTTTGGCTGTGGTGAATCAGGCTGCTACCAGCATCGGCACAGTCTTCACTTGGACACCTGTTTTCAATTCCTTGTGTAAATACCCAGGAGTGCAATTGTTGCTCCTATGGTAACTCACGTTTAACCTATATGTTAAACGCACATGCTGACATGGCAACTCACCCATTTAACTTGCAGAGGATCCAGCTTCTACAATAGCTTTTACAACCCCATTTAGTTTTGACTCCTCCCCATCTGCACCACAATCTACGTGCACACAGAATTTTTAGACTCTTACCAAGATACCCTTTGACTCAAATACCTCATCCTTGATGCTCAAACACCAATTCATCCAGAATGCCATGGGGCGACACCTCCTTGTGCCTTTCCCCCCGAGTCTCCACCCTATTAAATTCTAGGAGTCATGAAGACACCCAGGATAACCTCAGTCTGCAGCGCAGTTTATCTTTTTTATTTTTCCAAACAGCTCAGGGTTTTCCTGCAAGATGCTGTCAACCCCCATTGTGTTTCTCTGTCAAGGGTTAATGTATTTCTGTGGAAATGTATTCTGGAAAGAGAGAGAGGGGATGCTCCCTAGATCATCCTTATTACAGTACCAATGTTGACAGAAATAAGAGTTGGGGCAGATATTCAGAGCCACCGATGTCACTGACATAAATATTAGGAGGAAATCTATGCCACTTGGTCTCTTCCTCCTGACTCTTCAGTTATTCTTGGTGAGAACACTGAGCGTCGGGGCCAATAAAATCCTAAACATTACGATGTAGGATGCTGCACCCACGTGGTCCTGTCTCACCGGATCGGGCACACGTGTCTGTCGCGGCAAAGCGGGCAAAGCAAAATGATCAGGACCCAGCCCACATGGGCGGCTCGCCTCTCCTCTCTCTTCCACGGCCACAGACGGCACCCCAGACTCAGACCAACCTTCCTCTAAATGCGTCGTCTGGCAAAACGAGCTGCACCCAGGGCTGAGGCACGGGCGCCACGAGGGAGAAGCCGGGTGAGGACAACGTCTCAGTCGCCTCCCGCGTCACCGAGAGCAGCGGCCCTCGGGAAAGCTGGCTGCTCTACTTCCAGGAAGGAAAAAGGACGGCGGGAAGTCAGTGCGGCTCTCAGGTTCCCAGGTTATGTGACGCCTGGCCCAGGTGTGTGCGAGGGTCTGTCTTTTTTTTTAGGCTGGAATTCAGGTGCAAAGGGTTGAATTAATCTCATCCTCAGTTCATAGAACTTCACCAACACTGGTCTCTGCAAAGCCCGTCCCCTGATTTTACTCTTAATTAACTTCCTTCCTCTCTCTCTCCTTTGCTCCCTCCTTCCCTCCCTCGCTCCTTCCTTCCTTCCTTCCCTCCTTCCTTCCTTCCCTCCCTCCGCCATGTCCTTCCTTCCTTCCATTATCCCCCACCCCTTCCACTCTCCCCTCCCCTCTCTCCCCACCACACCACCATTCTCGTATTCCACACCCACCCTTTGCTCCCACACGCCCTTGCCCACGTGCGCTGTGTCGTGTGGACAGGATTCTGAATTCACACGAAGGGTCCAGAGCCACAGCCACATTCCGTCCCTTCCTTTGTTCCCTCGGCGTGGCGCCCTCACTCCGTGGCTTCCGCCTGCTGGAGACCCTTCCCCGGTTTACATCGGGATCCCCCAGACTCGTCAATAGTCCCAAGATCGAGAAACCCTGTTCTAGAGGAATCAGAATCTCAGCTGGACCATCCACGAACACCAGTTGAAGTATTTTTGCCTCTGTAAACATTTCTGCCATTATAATCCCTGCTACACACATAACGAGGTGCAAAGGGAATTTCAGCGGGCACCCAAAACTACAAAGTCCCACAGCTGTCCCCCCACGGCCGAGGCTGCTGTTCCCTGTCAACAATAAATCTCCTTAGTCTTTTAGAAAAACCAGAGAGAGCAACTGTATGAGATGCAGACAACTTCCATTTACCTCCTGTCCTGGTTTGTTCATGTCTGATGGGGACGCACAGCCTAGGTCTGTCGGCCACCAAAGTGACCTTTTCACAGACACGTCCTGAAAGGGTTGACTGAGCCCCATGACTAATTCTAGTTCTACAAATTCCACTACAGTCAGCATCCTAAAATACGCCCAGGGTACCCCGGGTGCCCTGCAGTGAACGGAGGATGATGACCATGCAAAACCACAGCCGAGTTGGACACACGCCTTCTCACTGAGATGCCCCACCGTCCTCCACCCATGGAACCCTAGGACGGTTCAGAGGTGGAGGACCTTGAGTCATTAGGTGAACCTCTGGACAGGTTCATAGACGCATTTCAAGTCTGACAGGACAGCCTGTCCTCTCTAAAACCTACGTGACACTTGATGGGTATTCTGGACCCAGGTCTTCATCAGGGACTTTAATTATGAGTGACGACTCTCCAGGTTGAGTCTGAATACTCAAGTCGACACGTCCTCCTATTCCATTCCAAATGCAGACCATGATTTGCAAGAGCTTCAGCGAGCACTGACCCAGTGGAGGGTGGCAGTAGGGCTGGGAAGCAGACAGCCACTCTGAAGTCCCTGATTGCCTGGTGACATTCCAGAGAAGGTGACCAATGTCTGTAGTAGACACCCAAGTTCTTCCAGCCAAGCCTTCCATATTCTTAGACTCAGGATTATCATGTGGTTGTTAGGAATTTGTGGGGTTTTTTTAAGCATTAGATGCTCAACCCAAATTTGAGGAGCTGAAGATTATCCTCGTCAAGCACCTAAATGGGTTTAGTGCGACAAAATGCAGGCAAAAAGGGAGATGATAAGAAAACGACGGACTTCCCAATTGGAACAAAGGAGTGAAACTTTAGCCATATGGTCAAAGAGCAATGCATCTGCCTTGGATGTGACCGTGAAACAGCATCCTCCAGCTTAATTGCATACCCTAGCCACAGCACAAGACAGGATGGACGACATATCTCTCAGCACATCGTGTCACGGGACAGCGAGAGGCGAAACATCATGGGACGTAGTCAATGGAAGCAAATCCCCAGACTGGCCAGATTGTCTCTGTCAGACAGACTGGGGAAGATGAAGGGCAAAGGAGGTCTTTTCCCCACATGACATAAAGCCCACACCTACAATAATGGTGCAGAGTAAACTCACAGGCAAATGCGTGGACACACACACCACACACTCGGGGAAAGTGAGACAAATGTCTGTTGGCACTGTGAGTGAGGGCGGCCACAGGGCTCCCTGCAGAAAACCCCCTAAAATAAAACACATCACTGAACTCTTGGAAGCACCCAGTGCCTTGGGGTGGAAGCAAATTAAAGAGGTGACAAGATCAGACTCAAGCAAGTAAATGTTGCTAAAAGGAACGTCGGGTAGCTCTCGGTGGTAAGAAAAAGCAGACACCAAATGTAAAGGCTAAGAGGCATGAAACAGAAGGACAGAAAGACAGTCAGAAGCTGTCCTAACCAGTCCCCAAGGGCGTGTCCTTCCAAGGAGGGTCTTCTCCTAGTGCCTGTAGAGGGCACCACAGTTCTAATGCTTGTCCACGGTGATGCGTATGGGTGAGGTTGCACTGAAACTTACTACCCATCGGATCAGCCTTCTCCAAGTGGGGCCATGCATCCTGGGGGGTCCATGAGCTCAAAACTATTGTCATAATCGTCCTAAAAGAGTTGTTTTCCCTTTGCACTGTGTTGCTGCCTGCACGGGTGGTGCAGAAGTTACAGAGGGCAAACGACGGGTGCCTTAGCATGCATCCAGGTCGTGCCCCGCCCCCCGTATTAGTCGGCGCTGAATCCTTCACCACTGGGCACTCCTACAGCAAAAAGAATGCCAGTTTGACTTAAAAACGCCCTTTATGAATTAATTTAGTTATTTTCTGACCTTGAAGGACCTATATTTTCAATGCCCTGCGTGACACAGCGGGAAGTAAAAATTAAGCATTTCTGCACACCGAAGGATGGCGCCTGGCTGGCTAAGTGGCAAGCTAAACTAGCTGCTTGTTCCCCTGGAACACCAGCTTTGCTTTAAAGAACAACTGACAGACAAACTCCGGTTATGGTGCGTTAGGTATTTGGCAGATATCTTCTTGAAAACGAACAGAGTGAGCTTGTCACTCTAAAAAAACAAATGACAGTATTTACAGCCAAGGACACAATCTGAGCTTTCCAGAGAAAATGAGAATTTGGGGAACCTTGTGTCTGCCACTGTGAGCTTGACAGCCTCCCAATATTTCAAGACTTTTCCGACGAGATCGGTGGTTATACCAACAAATGTGATTTTTTTTTTTTTTTTGGATGTTGGATAATGAAACGTGTCAACATTTAGAAGACCTTCGTGATTCGGTGAGCCAGTATTTTCCAAAAGACCAATGGGCTAATGATCTGTTCCAAATGATACATAGACCAATCAATGTTAATTGAACAGAATAAGATTTTGTGGATAATGATTCCAGGTTCCATATTACAACTTAGCCATTAGGAAATGACCACTAGTTGGGTTGTGGGGTAGTGTCAAAGATAATCCATAATGATCTGAAAAAGCTATCAAAATGTTCCTCCATTTTCCAGCTCCATATCTGTGCGAGGTTGGATTTCCTTCAACAGAAACAACATATTGCAACAGATGGAAGGCAGAAGTCGATGGGAGAATCCGGCTGTCTTCCCTGAAGCCCCACATTTGCAAAAATGTAAGACGCCGGCAAAAATGTAAAACAATGCCACTTCTCTCCCTGAATTTTTGTTTCATGGTTTTGCCTTCATAAAAAATATGCCATTTATGCTAATGTGGTTTTTGTGTGTGTGTATGTTTGTTTTCTGTTGTGGTATCACACCAAATGGGATAGCCTATAAAGGCTGCAGTACTCATAGGACGGTTACCCAGAAGCACGTCTTCCCACCACATTGTCACAGAAATCACTTCAAAATAGGAAGATAAAGAGCTGGAGTCTGTTGGAGGATGAACATTACAGCTGGTTATTCTCCAAGCTAACCCTGCAGACAAACTCATATTGGATCCAGGAGCAATGACCCCCCACATCCTCAGGGAGTGCGATGAGCCACACAGAATGAGTTCATGAAAGAAAAGAGAATAAAATGACTATTTCATGCACATCACATATGCTGAATTCATCTTCTCCGGCTGCCTTCTCCCTGTGAAAGTTATACAACACAGCCCCCCTTCCCCGCTGCACATCACAGCAACTTCCAGTGAAACAAGTTCCCTACATGCGCATGATTGTAGTGTGCACCCAAGTTGTTATTTCTTAACACCCAGTCAACTATTCTAGACCGGTAATGTAGAATCTGGTGCCTCCCTCTGCCTGGCCATCTTCTCCCTCCAGAGGTCTTCTCTGAACCAACTTCTTCCAGAACATTCTGAGCCCCTCCAGTGGGCCATACTTCTTTAGAGGGCCATCTCCAACCACCACAGAACCCCTCCCTCTGTGGATAAAGCCACACAAAATGGCCACATGTGGTGTACATAAAACCGTTTGCATATGGCGGCTCATGGCGATGGCAGCTCCAGGTAACCTCAGCACCTTCCCGTCATGTTAACCATGAGCATTTTCTGGGCACCTATAGTGCACTAGGCTACCAGCTCTCTGCGTCAGCTGCCTTGCCCACACCATCTCTAATGCACAGAAACTCTCTGAAAGGCGGGCAATGGGCTATTTTGCAGGTACAGGAGCTCGGGTGCAGAGATCAAATGAGAGACCATGCTGGGACTGGGTCTGTCTGGAATGGAGACACTAAGCCCATGCTTCCTCCATATGCTCATTCCTCCTGCACAGTCCCACTACACAGATCCTGGGGAGGGGTTCACAGGTCTGTCATCCTGGCCTGGCGCCCCATGAAAGCAGGGACCACGCGGCTGGTTGCTCCCTTGCACATGACGTAGGTGTGTAGAGCATACTCACTGCACATTTGTGGTCTGAGTGCGGAGAAAGCCTTTCCTCTCTGTGTAGGAGGCTGAGATCCACCACAGAGGCTCTAAGAACTTCCTTCTTCACTCCTAGGGAATTTCTCACCAATAAAAGACTGTTGGATCTGCCCCAGTGACCATAAACCATAACAGGTCTGCCGGCTGAATATCACAAATGCGTCCTTCTAACTGCCATGGGTAAAGATTCCAGATTCCACGTGGCAACTAGCCTTTGCAAAACCATCACTTATTGGGTTTGGAGTCACCCCAAGATTATCCACAACTGTCTAAAAAAGCCATTAAAATGCTCCTCCCTTTTCCAACTACGTATCTGGGTGAGGCTGGACTTTCTTCAACAGAGAGAATCTATCACAAGACGTGGAATGCAGAAGTGGACAGGAGAACTCAGCTGTCTCCTTGGACGCCAAACGTTGAAGACACGGCCTCTAGCTTCTGTGTGTAGACTGAAGATTCAAGTCCTCAGTCTTCTGAAGGTTCAAAATGTCTTACATTTTTGCAAATGTGGGGCTTCAGAGAAGATAGTCGGATTCTCCCATTGACTTCTGCCTTCAATCTGTTGCAATATGTTGTTTCTGTCGGAAAAAATCCAACATCACACAGATACGTAGCTGGAAAATGCTTTTGATGCTTTTTTCAGATAATTATGGATTATCTTTGGCATTATCCCAAAACCCAACAACTGGTCATTCTGTAATGGCTAAGCTGCAATATGGAATCTGGAATCGTTATCAATGAAAATTTCTTATTCTGTTCAATTAAGATTGATTGGTCTAGGTAGCATTCGGAACGGGTCATTTGTCCACGTGTGGAAAGAAGGAACAGAAACGGCGTCCCAGGAGAAAGACGGCAGACCTTTCACAAGACTGTGCACTGTCGATATGCTGGGTTTATGTTTTGTTTTGAATTCTACTTTCTTTAATTTTCCTGTATGTTCAAAGAGTTCATCCTAAGAGCTTCGCCCCAAAACACATACAGGATATGCAACTTTCCATCCTCCATCCTTCAGCGAACCCTCAGGGCCACCAGGCTCTGAGCATGGACCCGGGATTTCCCCAAACTGGGTTGAGATGGGCAAATCCCAACACGCATGACTGTTAAGCTGAGGTGGCTCAGGGAATCATGAGGACTATAGACCATTAGTCCTATAGACCCCAGGACTGTAGACCATTCTACGTGGTCACTTCCTGGGAAGAAGGGCAAGAGGAACATGGTGTGGCGAGAACAGTGGTCTACCCCACTGCCCCCATGTGACATGAAAGCTGTCACCACAGACAGCCCTCCCTCCCCCAGGATCTGCCCTGCACTGGGATCTCTTCACCACTCAGCTTCCTGATCACAAACCCTCTTCTAAGCCCTTGGAACATGCGGGAGGGATCTCAAATGCCTACTGCTGCAGACTACAGAGCAGAAACTATGAGTTCCAAAACACGCTGAAGATAATTCCCTACCATTGTATTTCTACAACCCATAAAGAGACTACAATTATTATCAACACGTGACCGGGATGTGGGATTTAATCTAGAGATCACAGGACTCTCTGCCTGCATCCTGGATCATTTGTATTTCCTATATTCTCAATACATTGTACCATTTTGCAAAGTGTAAGCGAGTGCAGAGTCAAACTGGGCCGCCAGAGAGCTGACTCTGAGGTTTGGTGAAGATGCCCATGACACATTTTTGGTCTGAATGTGGCCATTTCACACACGCCCAGACACCGCCCAGGCTTTGGAGAAAGGCACCCCATTAGGGAATGACACAGCTCGCCTCACAGAGGACCAGAAACTGCCCACACCACAAGGCAAGCTCCCACAGCACCACTTTCTTCAGCAGAGAGAGAGAGAGATGCTATTTCCTTAGGTAATTACTTTTAAATTGAAGCATCATTTGGGCACTGAAAATAAGAAGAGGAAAATATACCTTTCTTCTTCATCTTCTTTTGAGCAAAACAAGATTTTAAATTTCTCCTACTGACCTGAGATACAGTCATTTTTTCATGCACTGACACAAAAATGGGGAGGATATACACAAACACACGGTATCTGAAATGTGTTCTTTCATATATACACTCACAGCCTAAAACGAATTTAGCAAAATGTTGAGATTTGATAAAACTGTACGGCAGGTACGCACATATCATTAGATTATTCTCTAGATGTTTCAAACACATGAAATATCTCATAATGAAAAATTTTAAAGTCCCAGTGAAATTCAAAGATTTTCTACAAAACGAAGAAGATAATTTGTGTCAATCAAATGCTCACATGTATTTACTCTTTAAGAACATTTTGACAACGCACGTCGCCTGCCACGTAAACTAAAACCCCGTGAAAGCTCTCTGCTTTTCGCTTTTTGTGGGGTCTGATGTTCGTCCAAAGAGGCCAACCCACCACCCCTTCAAGAGCCTTCATTAACCTACTAGCAGGAAATGCTTCACGTTCCTATGAGTTTATGACTTTGCGTCAGTGCTTCATAAGGCATCCAAGTCAACATTCCATTTTGGGAGACAATGACTAAAAAGAGCAAAATGAATTTTGTCTGAAGGTGAGTGGTGCCTACATTGGAACCGTAGGCAAAGGATGCTGTGTTTGTGCCAAACGTGTACAAATATCCGCCTGGTGATGAAAAAAGAAATGAGCAAATGAGCCGCCCTTTGGAAGAATTTCGTTTTCATCAGACCTACCTTGGGGAGTTGATTCTTCCGGATCAATGATTCTCGACTGGCTTGCTCTCCAAAAAGCCTGCAAGTGGGCACAGCCAAACCAGGCTGAGCCTTCTTCTGATGGAGCCTGCAGAGCGTGCAGCATGGGTTCGTCTTCCGAGGGGACCACCCCTCCACTTTGAGAACCCCGCTGGCCTGTGAGAAGACGGGTGAAACCCTGGGCCCATCTATCTTTGCCAGATGGACGCGAGGAGAGAAGTAGGACAAGACGGTTCTGTCCTGAAGGACATTCAGGGAGGGCAGCGTGGAATCTTGCTTTCCGTGGCCCCAAGAGTGGAACGACTTGGAAGAACTCAATGGCAGATGGGCTGTGCCGTAAAAACAACTTCATACACCTTACACTTGGGACCATCGCCTACTGACATCATTAAACTTTACCTGAGTCCTGCTGTCTTAATCCACTGGGGCTGCTGTAAAAGAAGACCACAGAGAGGCAGCTTAAATCACAGACATTGATTTTTCTGTTCTGGAGGCTGGAAGTCTATGATCAGGGTGCCCACATGGCAGGTTCCTGGTGAGGGCTCTCTTCCTGGTTTGCAGATGGCTGTCTTCTTGCTGTGACCTCCATGGTGGAGAGAGAGCTCTGATCTTCTCTTCTTATGAGGACACTAATCCCATCATGGTCTCATCTAACCCTAATCACCTCCCAAAGACCCAACCTCCTAATACCATCCCATTGGGGGTCAGGGCTTCAACATATGGATTTGGGGGACACAAATATTCAGTCTTGAACACCTTGCGCTCCTGGAAAAGAGAGAAGGTCGAGAAGCCTCCCATCCTTTTTGTATTCCAGAAAATGATTTACTGCAATGAACCTCCCGCGCCATATGAGCTGGGTAAGTCTCACACACGCCCCCTGTTTACCCAGAACAAGGTCAGACACAGACCCTCCAATTCCCACTCTTAGACTCATGAATGATGAGCTGAACTGCGTGTACCCCTTGATCAATCTGGATAAGAATCTGACTCGATCAAACTTTGGTGCAGCTTCCCTCCTCCCACCTCCCCCACAGGACCCTGGACTTCAGCCCGCCCTCAGCCTGAGCCGGCAGTGGAATAGGGAACAGTCCCTCCAAACAACCCCTCTGAAAATCAGCTGTCTACAAGGAAAGACGTTTGCAGCTCGAACATTTCAATTACGGCACCCACTCATCCTACACCTGACATCTGCTTTTTTCTAGACTCAGATATAAAGGAAAAGTCCTTTCTGCTGAGTTTAGGTGCATGCAGACCTCACGGCTGGGGCTTGCCCCTTATTGCAGTAACTCCCTTCTCCTATCGCAAGAAGTGGTTTCCAAAGTCCTTCAAGCTCTGACGCCTTGCCTTATGAGCAGGAAATCCTTAGCAGCCCATCCAAAGCATGACTGGTCTAAAGAAGAGCTGTCCAATTAGGTTGTGGCCAGACTGAGTCTCCGTGGAGCTATAAACTAGCAAAAAGGGGACGAGGCTGAATCTCAAGCTGAGATCTTTAGGACCTGACCACCAGGTGGCCATCGAAATGTGATACCTTTAGGGGCTCCTGGGTGCCTGGCACGGTGTGGATGGGGTGCACCCCTGTGGAGCCCACGGGCCACAGGAGGATGTGGGATGCAGAAATTACAGAAAAAACCATGACACACAGGTAAGAACGCGTTGGAGGAAAACGTAGCAGGGAGGAAGGGCCAATGATGAAGAGAAATGGTCAACAGCGCCTCGATCAGGAGGTTCTCATCTGCTATATTAAGCAGAGCAAATCTGAGACAGAGTGGGCAGCGAGTGAAGAAGAAAAAGACCTTCCCTGTGCCTGCTCACCTGCCCCCTCCCACGCACCTGTCCAGCCCAGGTGATGGCCCACCATCCCCCCAGGGGATAGATGTTCTTGATATAACAGTTGGCTCTGAAATACCAACATCCGGTCTCATTTAAAAATAAACAGAGTGTTCCCAAAATAGACCAGGCCACCTGCATTCTTCAGAAGATGCTGACCACAATGAGGCTGGCTGACCGTGCGGTCATGGAAAGGACTGAGCAAGTTTCAAAGGGCATCTCGTGAGGGCACGAAGCTTCACGTCCAGGTGGAACGCAGTCTCCCAACACTAGAGGAGCTCTCAATTCTCCAGCAGGTAATTCTTCACACAGCACCAAGAGTAAGCTTCCGAATAATAAATTAAAGTGCCGTGTGCGCCCATGATGACTCTGAAAGGCATTCTGTGCTTCTGGTTTTGAGGACCGCATTGAGAAAATAATGAAACCTATTTCTGGTGCAGTCAAGGTTGGCATTTTCCATAACACTCTCCTTTCTTGCCCGTGCTATTTGCATTTGGCTGGAAAACCCTGTGTGTGTCCCCAGTTCTATCCCCCGCAGGGACAGTCCTCAGCTATTGTATTATTTTGGTGTGTCTGTGTGTTTGATTTTTGGTTTGCTATTTCATGCTGGTCCAGGAAGAGCAGAGCTCAGTGGGCTTTTAAGAGTCCACCGTATTCCCTGGACATACAAAAATGCCTCTCTGTGATTTTTACTAACTTGCCCATAGCCACCATTGTTGCCACAATGTTTTCACCAAAACGCAAATAAAAGGGGCAATTTTCCCGGGGTCTCCTTTTCTTGTAGAAGAAAGAGTTCCCTCCTCCTTCTTTGCAGGTGCCTCCAATTCAGATGGAAAAACAGAATCCGGTGACCACGTGACTCCTTTATGCTAAAGCCTAAATTCTATGGGGCGGCAGGGGCTGAATGCAGCATGCATTGGAGGCATTGTAAGTTGTAGGGGTGTGTGTGTGTGTGCGTGCGTGCGTGTGTGTGTGTGTGTGTGTGTGTCTACTCTTCTGATAAACCAAAGTACAAAAGAGAATCGTCAAATGGAAGAACAAGCCAAGCCAGCAGCCTCCACAAGGCTGCTGTTTGTCATCTAAATACGATGATATCTTATTACAAAAACAGTAGGATCGAAAGAGGCTCTGAGCCCGCATTTCCAGATCAAAAGCTTGAAGACCTAATGTCCACCCTGACTCCGGCCCAGGTGTTGGGTGTAGTGAGTTGAACTTGGCCCCCAAGAAGATGGGTCTACCCAGGACCAGGGCATGAGAACTTATTTGGAAATTGGGTCTTTGCAGATGTTCTTAGATAAGACGAGGTCCCTCAGGGTTGGAGTGGGCCTTAAACCCAAAGACTGGTGTCCCTATAAGAAGAGGGAAGTTTGGACACAGACACAGAGGAGAAGCCACGTGGAGACGGAGGCAGAGATGGGAGGGAGGCGGCCACCAGCCCAGGGACGCCTGGAGCCCCAGAAGCTGGAAGAGGCAGGAAGGACCCTCCCCTGGAGCCGCTGGAGGGAGCGCGGCCCTGTGACCCCTTCATCTCAGATGTCTGGTCTCCAGGACTGGGGGAGGGTGAATTCCTGTGGTTTTAAGCCACTTAGTTTGTTGCACTTTCTACCAGCAGCCTTAGGAAACTAATATTCTTGGTTACAGACATTTCAATTTGCTGTTAAAATTAGCTCCAATGTTCCTTTAAACTCTAAAATTGTATGAGTGTATAAAGACCTATGGTTAGGAAAGAAAAAAACATAGGTGGCAGAGAAAGGATGAAAAATGATATCAAGCATATATTTTAACATATTGAATAATAAATAAAGGGTGCCCCAGGATTGATGCTATTTTCATTTAATATTATTATAGTTGGGAGGATGAGAAATTTAACATAAACTTTTAACATGTCATTGTAAATGTCTTAAAGCCTTAAAAAATAGAGCTGCTTTTCACACTGGACCTAAACGTAAGGAAAGACCAGTGGGATAAAACTCTACTCCGTATCTTCAGCCGTGCGTTCGCCATCAAGACTTTGGCGCCATGATGGAAATAACCTAATCAACTTGCTCGGAATCCAGAGAAACAAAGGTCTCCCGTTAACCATTCACTATCTGCAAAATGGGGAAAAAAATGGGTGGCAAAGATTCCCTTCAAACAGAATGCAGTCTAAACAAGGCAGAATCTGGAAGCACTGTTTGGTAAATGTAGGATGGAAACATAAGAGGACAAAATTTGGAAAGACCGGGCAGTCTAGATCCTTCCTACCTGTCTCTGGATCCTCACCAGGCATAATCACCAAGAGGCAAAGAAAACTCCCTCACTGTTAATGACATTCAAGGCTGTGCGCCACCCAGGGGAGGAATGAGCAGGAGCCGAAAACCAGAGGGACCCACGCGAAGTGGAAGGTATTTTGCTCAAGCGGGCACATTTATTTATGGACAATTGATGACCATGATGGGAGAGAGAAGTTGAGAAAAAAACTCAGTGAGCACTTGGCAAGTACAATGGCGTCCCATGGCATTCTTGGAAGCCTTATTTTTTTAACAGCTTTATTGAGGTATCATTAATATACAAAGAGTTGCACATCCTTGATGCGTGCAAGTGGATGAGTTTGGATTTACTCAAACATCCATGATACCATCATCGCAATCCAGGGACTAGACGTAGCCAATGACTCCCAGGACGTCCTTGTATTCCTCTGTGCTTCTGTTTCTGTTTGTTTGTTTTGTGTGATAAGCACAAGTCACGTGAGATCTACCCTCTTAACCAACTTTTAAGTGAACGATATGGTATCGCTAACTATAGGCACCATGTTGTATGGCAGATCTCTAGAACGTATTCGTCCTGCATGACTGAAACTCTACACCCATTGACCAACTATATGCATCTCCCCTTTCCCTCTCCCAGCCATTGGCCACCACCATTCTACCCTCTGTGTCCATGGGTTTGACTATTTTAGATACCTCGTATAAGTGGAACCAGGCTCGTTTTAAACACAATCATTCTGTCACTCAGAAAGGCTGAGCATTTGCTCACCCAATGCCTCCTGCCACCAAAGGGCATGGCCAAATCAACCCAAGAAGCCCATGCCCATCACAGTCTGCCATGATTCATGTCACTTTAACATCATGTGCCATGGGGTCATGGAAACTTTTCTACACACGTTAAATTTAGAATAGTAAGGCACACAACCTTCATGGAAGAAGACTGAAAAGTGACTTTTGCTAATGGAACCCAATAATATGTTTTTAAGAGTTTTGGCAAGTTTTGAAAAGGTGGTACGGTTTTGAAAAATTGGATGGACTTCTCTGGGTTCAAAATGCTGTTTGACTGGGGGGTCCGTGGGAGAAGTCCCTGTGTCCACGTGTACCCCGGATTCCTCCCCACCCCACCGGTGCTGTAGAGCTAGCCCTGTCTGAAAAAGAATCCCTGGCCATCTCCCAAGTCATGGCTGGCGTTGTAAGGCACTCTGAGTGGTGGTGCCCTACCAGCTCGTAGTCACCTCAGGGTTATGCTGGACCCTAGATGGGTCTTGGTCATTCAGAAAAGTTTCAAGTCCTCACCCAGGGATGGACATTCTTCTGGTTGGCTCATTGATGACCCTTCAGAGCTTCATCTCATAAGGAAACAGTGTGTTCTTAATGAATGCCACGATTCTCCCAGTTTTGACTTGTCTGTGGTATAGAAAGTGAAGCTCAAAACCTTTGGGGTCATGAGTCCCTGGTCTTGGCTACTTGTCAGAGTGTGTGTGTGTGTGTGTGACAGAGAGAGAGAGAGAGAGAGAGTTTTCAAGCAAGAAGCATACAAAAAAAACACACGAGTGTGGTTTTCAAATGACTATGCGCTTTCAAGTCTGGTGGACTAAGGAATTCACAGATCCTTGTGGGGCGAGCTGTGTGCTCTTTGAAGCTAAATATCTTGATGGGGAAAGCATTCTGTAGCCACTGACTACCCACGCTGTGGGTCTCTGAAGTTCCCTTTGCATTCCCTATGGATTCCCCACAAGCTCCCTCGCAAGCAAGCCTCCTGTGTCGCAAATCCTGGGTCGAACAAAGGCATCCAGAAGTTGCATCTGAAAACTCCACCCTGATTTTTTTCAGATGTTGCAGGGGGCAGTACATACGGTCCTCCAGACCCTTCAGGGCCCTGGAAGCACGAATAATCCCAGTCCTATTTGCACAGAGACATTCACGGAGGGAATTAAGAAGAATTTCTTTCAGGATGCTGTAAGAATGTGGAAAATTTTAAGAAACCCATTTGCACCTCACCAAAGATGTGCAGGTCAGAGTCCCCTTCAATGCACACAGTTAAACAACAACAAGTCATTCCATGGAGAATGTATTCCCCATGCTCTGCTGACATTCTGACAAAGCAATTCCGGACCACGAATGAATGTGCACTTTTCCCCAGTTCTGATTTCCAAACACATCCCTCTCTCATCTCTCCTGGCTCTCGGGGCCTGTTACTTATTAGTTTGGAGTGGACCATCTCCAGAAGCCTTGGATGACCTCTCTACCAGTCCTTTCTTCCTCCAGCCTGTCTAAACGTCTTTATTGAGGATGTGAATCCCACCCTGTCTACAAGGCAGGTCCCAGCAATCTGACCCTTTGCAGGAGCAGTCTGAGGCCTCTCAAAGACAGACAATGGTGTCTGAATGTTTCCACACTGCAGAAAACCCAACCTTTCACTCCATTCATATCACCTGAGGACCTGTTAGAGGTAGCACCATTTACCGCTCTGTAAATATAGGAGTGAGAAGACAGATGCCCCTGTGCACACATGGCTTACAGCCCAGTAGTAAACAGAGAAAGGCAATTAATAAGGAGAGGGAAATACGTGGCATCTTAGAAAGTGTAAGTGCTCAGGGGGTGTGATGGGTTGAACTGTGTCCCCCCAAAATGATACGTTCAAGTCCGAACCCCCAGGACCTCAGAATGGGACCTTATGGGAATTAGGGTCATTGGAGATATGATTAGTTAAGATGAGGTCCTACTGGAATATGACAGGTGTCCTTCTAAGAAGAGGAGAAGCAGCAGCATGGATACACAAGAAGGTCAAGTGACAAAGGAAGCAGAGAGCAGGGTGATGCTTCTAAGAAATGCCAAAGAGGGCCGGCAGCCCCCAGAAGCTGGGAGACACATGGACCAGATTCTCCATCAGAGCCTCCAGAAGGAACCAACCCTGCCCACACCTTGACTTCAGACACCTGGTCTCCAGAACGGGGAGATGTACGTTTCTGTTGGCTAAGCCCCCCCGATTTGTGGCGCTCTGTTATGGCAGCCCCAGGACTCCAATAAGGAAAAAATAATCTGGTCTTCAGCACACCCCTGCTTAGCCCTTGTGGCACGGTGACCTTTGTTGGAGCCATCACTCTTTGTGGCTTTCTCCACCTGGAGACGAGTTAAGTCAGTTCTGCAGCTGTGGCTGCATCACACTAGCTCTTCATGATGGAAGGCGCCGTGGGTAGCGACTCTGTTCCAGCCTGGGCCAGCGATGAAGGAAGAAAGTAATGAACGAACGAGTGCAAAATCCTACAACGGAGTGAGGAAATAGATCACAGGGGCTATTAATGCCCCCTTCCCACATTGCAAGTGTACGGAGGCCCTGGTTCTTCATAATCGCACCAATGACATCTCTGTAGATTGCTGACAACTAATCAGTCCTACGTGGCAGATAAGCAAAGAGCAGACGAATCTGAGCCTGCCTGAATGACAGGCGCGGGATTGTTTCGCTGCTTGGAAATCACCTTAAATAGGTCGATGGGATGATCAACGATGATGTGCAATTCCACCGCAGTGAACATTTTCATTCGGTTGCAATTTATTGCTGTGAATAAAATTAGTGATCTGTGAGCTGGTGCTGGAGGTTTCCTACGATGTCACAGTTTCTTGGAACGGGTTCTGACCTTTCGTGTGACTCGATCAAGGGCGGTCTCTGAACTGTAACCCCCTGGGTTCGCAGGAATGCAAAACGAATTAAGGCAAGACAAAGAGAGAAAGCCTTCTCTCTCGCTGAATGGAAATCGTGTCTGCAGCCTCGAGAACGCTCCCTTACACCAACTGGAGCTAAGCCGTAATTGGGATGCTAATGAATCTGGAGAAATATTTGCAGAATAAAAGCCATTAGACCAATTATTAAGGTAATGGACTGACTGAGTACACTGCCATCTCATCTAGCAGGCAGGCTGGAGTCTAAGACCAAAGGTTTTTTTTTCTCTTGGTCTTGAAAGTAGGGGTGGTTTTCCTTCTAAAAGATGGCATTGCAGGACTGGGAGGTTTTGAGAAAAGCAGCCAGATTGTCTCATGCAGACACAGGACTTGAGAGAAACAGCAGTAAATTCAACGGACACACAGATATGGTCTCTTGTAGCTCTGGAGGTCGGAAGTCTGACATGAGTCTCACTGAGCTAAGATCAGGTGTCAGCAGAGCTGTGTTCCTTCTGGAGACTCTAAGGGAGAATCCATTTTCTCGCCTTTCCCAGCTTCTAGAGGCTTCCTGCATTCCTTGGCTGGTGGCCCCTTCCTCCAGCTGCAAAGCCAGCAAGGATGCATCACTCCGACCGTTATTCCCTTCTCAGCTCTCCTTCTACGAGTCTTCTCTTCTGTCTCCCTCTTAAAAGGATGCTTGTGATTACATTGGGCCCACCCCACAATCCAGGACCATCTCCATAAGTTAAGGTCTGCTAATTAGCAACCTTAATGGAATCTGCAACCCTAATTCCCCTTTGCCATGTAACCTAATATTTTCAGACATCCTGCGGATTAGGATGTGGACATTTTTGGGGGCCTTTATGCTGCCCACTTCTGATCACAAAGAGGCAAAATGATGTCTATACTTGAAATTCTTAAAATGTCACCTTAGCAGGAATAAAGATGCCCCACGTTGGAACCCACCTACGTTCACCAGCGGATGGATACACCCTATTTAGCTTGTGCGGTAGCAAGATTCTCAGATGTCGCCCCAGATTCCTGTCCCTTGGTGCAAATGCCCTGGATAAACCCCACAAACAGTGTCCAGTGTGGGTGGGGCCAGTGTGTAGGAAAATGAGATGTCACTTGCAAGATTAGCTTATGTTATAATGTAACAATTTAAACTCTGCAGATGCAATTAAGATCCCTAATCAGTTGACTCTGAATTAATCAAAAGGGGAATTATCCTGGATGGTCCTCACCTGCTCAGGTGAGCCCATAAAGAGAGAAGCAGCAGCAGGAGAGATTCCCCTGATGGCCAGGAAGAAAGCAAACAGCACAGCTGTGAACTGCCCAGGAGGGGGCCAGGTGACAAGGATCCCAGGGTGTTCTCCAGGAGTTGAAATAAAGGAAATGAAGACCTCACTCTGACAGCTTCAAGGGACTGAATTCTGCCAAGAGCCACATTCTCAAGCTCAAACGAGACTGCAACCCTGGCCAACACCATGACTCAGCTTTGTGGGACTCCAAGCAGAGGGTTCAGTGAACCTGTGCCTGGACTCCTGACTCATGGAAAATACCAGATCGTAAGTGTGTGCTGCTCAAGACCCTGAGATTGTGCTGTCGTTGTTACACAGCAACAGAATATTAGTACAGCCTGTGAGGCCCTGCAAGTAGTATTGTTATTGGTTACAATTTATCACATGGTCACAATGCACCATGTGATTACAATGTACCATATGGCTACAAGGTATCACCTGGTTACAATGTGTCACATGGTCACTGGTCACATGACTACAGCGGTTCACATGGCTACAATGTATCATCCAGTTCAAAAAATCACATAGTTACAATGTATTGCATGGTTAATGGATACATTGTATTCTGTGGGTCTTATTAGTTCCCCTTCTGAGCAGTATATTTTTAAAAGTCAGCTACTCAATGAGTTTCCTGTAATAACTTTTTCTTTCTATACACCCATAAAATATGGTGGGATTTCTTTAGATGCCAAACTTCCTTGATGTATAAAACAATTATTTTAACTACAATTGTTATTAGTAGATTCTAACAATCATTTAATACATATAACGGTCCTGTATGTTGCTCCATCCCCTGGAAATTTCTTTACAGGTCTTCCAGTTTATTTTTTATCAAACAACAATGCACTTTATGAATTTAAATAAAGGTATTAGTCTGTTTGGTCTTCAGTAATGAGTTATCACAGACTGGGAGTCTTATAAACAACAGCCATTTATGTCTCACAGTTCTAGAGGCTGGAAGCCCAAGAGGTCTGGTGTCTTCTTCTTCTTATAAGGACACTAATCCCATCATGGGGGCCCCACTCTCAAGACCTCAACTAACCCTAATCATGTCCCAAAGGCCCCACCTCCTAATACTATCCCATTGGGGGTTTAGGCTTGAAGATATGAATTTCAGGTGGATACAAACATTTAGTCCATAACAGGGATGTATTATCTTGACCCAAGTTCTAATTGAACGACAATCTACAAAAATACACTATTAAGGAAGTTAGGATGCATCAAGAGAAAATTCAAACCTCCCAATTCACAAAGTCAATTCTACAAGTTAAAGTAAATTATAGTGAGAACACAGAGAACTCTTACAGGCATGAATGACACATGTTGTAAAATATCAAAGCACATTAATCCTGAAATCGCCTGGTGTGGTTTCGTGCTGTGGTGGCTGTAATCTACTTGGAGCAAGGGAGACTCTACAAGGAAATTTAGCACAAGGTTAACCGTTCTCATTTGGGAGACTCGTCAGCGTACACAGAAGCCACCCAACTGGTAGAGCAGCAGGCTGGATGTAGGCGGATGTCTGTGTCACAGGGAACGATGGATGAAAACCAGGCTTTCAAAACCATTTGCCATTGAAGAACCAAGATGGGCCACAGGTAAAAGTATCTGCATCTAGTTGCCAAGGTTGGAAGGTCGAGAGTTTTGAAATCTCGAGCCTTTCATCAGAGGCTCTGTCAGAACTTGACAGATACACAAGAGCATCTGCTATTTCTCTCAGGAGCAAATCCACCGCATACCAGGATAAGAAATACTGGTTTTTATGTTAAAACCCACTTGCATCGGATGCCAAGTAGGTAGCTAGAAGCACATCCTTGTACATGTTTTCTAAATATTTTAAATAATAAAAGTTGTGTCAGCAAATGTAGAAAAGAAATGGAAAATGAAAAAACTACAGGACAACACACAAGAGTTGGAGAGCACAGTCTGACCCTGAGATGTTTCCCAGCTGGCTGGAAACTGTATTAGTAAATTAGTGAATTATGGTAAACTCTGTTGACTATTCCATCTTGGGCTTCTTTTAATTAATGAAGTAACTGCAGGTGGAAAGAGGAGGTGATGAGCTTTAAAGCTGACAGGTATGGGGAAGGAGGAGGCATACCTGGATTTCATATGAGAGCTCTACCTAATTCAACGTCTTCGCTCATGGACTGTTCCTAAGGGAATACTGGGTCTTGCTCACGTTATCAAGACAGTGAACTTCACCCAACACCATAAAAGGACTTGAATTTGTTTATTAACTAATGGTGTTACCACAGACAGGATGTCAGCCCAAGCCCTAACTCTGGGACGTTTAGGACCCAAAGTGGCTCAGCAATGCACCCTATAGTCAACAGACCCCAGTCGGGCCGTGACCATGCTCAGCCTCGTGTGTTGGCTCAGGAAGCCCCGAGCAAATGCACTCTTATCATCCTACAGCTTCTCTGTAGAAACCTGGCAAAGCTAAGGATTCTGAATTACTTAGAACATGTTGTTACAATAAAAAATATACAGAATAATCAATCTCTCTCTCTCCGTATGAGTATCTACATATACATAGATAGATATAAACATAGACATAGAGGTAGATAGAAGATAGATGATAGATTGGATAGATAGATGATAGATAGATAGATAGATAGATAGACAGATGACAGACGATAGAGAGAGAGATGACAGAGAGATAGATAGACACACAGACTCATACAGACACAGACACTTTTAAGTAAATTTCCAAGTTTCTCCTTGAGAACAAAAGAGAAGATGAATTCACAAGTAAGGAAAATTAAGTCTTTCATTTAAAAAGATAATCTGAATCATCTGACTATCTCAGATTACCGCCTGGGATAGGAGGAGGCGGGAATGAGGAAGTGAATTATTTGTAAACCTAAAAAATGGTTTCCCTCCATCGGTCACAGCAAGTGAGCAATGTGCCCTCATTTCCTGATGAGAGAGATTTACTGTATTTCAGTCAACTTTATATCCAGCCGAAATCAGTAAAGAGGAATCAGTGGCTTATGTAATTTGGGCAGGAATCCCCCATGACTTCATCTAAACCCTTTTTCATCTTCCCTTGTGTATCGATTGCAATGATAGCCCTCCCAAAGACACGTCCATGCAGAACCTCAGAATATGACCTTATTTGGAAACAGGGTCTTTGCAGATGTGATTAAGTGAAGGATGGAGAGGAGGTCATCCTGGAGGAGGGTGGCCCTACGTCCAATGACAGTGTCCTCATCAGAGACAGAAGAGGAGACACAGACACAGAGGAGAAGCCACGTGGAGACAGAGGCAGAGATGGAGGGAGGCGGCCACCAGCCCAGGGACGCCTGGAGCCCCAGAAGCTGGAAGAGGCAGGAAGGACCCTCCCCTGGAGCCTCTGGAGGGAGCGCGGCCCTGAGACCCCTTCATCTCAGACGTCTGGTCTCCAGGACTGGGGGAGGAGGTAGTCCTGTGATTTTAAACCCCTCCGTTTGTGGTCCTTCGTGACAGCTGCCCTAGGAGCCACACACACCTGAGTAACAAAGCATCTGTTACACCACCAACAGGCCATAGCATCACAAGTTCGCAGGAAGGAGCCACAACCAAATGGGAGCAAGCAAGACACCTGGCGTGATGGAATTCTCCTGGAACGTTCCAACCCGACGGGTGAATGATTATTTTAAGAGTCTGGACATGTGAATTTGGAGCAGTGGCAGCTGGCAGAGCTGTGGTGTTTTTCACAGGCTGCCAGCTCCATGGAAGGGTGAGCTTGGTGGGGACATATTCTTGTGTCACCCATGGCTTGGCTGGCCAACAGCATCACCTTCTCCTGCAGAGGGCAGAATGCGGACTAGAAGATGTCTGAAGAGGTCCTGTGGGCCCTCCTTGACTCATCTGGCTTAACTAAAATATTCACAAACACAACCTCCACTCCTTGGAGAAGGTTCTTTGAGCCCCCTCAACCACGGTCCTTGGCTTGGCTGAATGAAGGCAGGACCTGTGAGTCTGGTGGTGTGAGGGTTGGCATCAGCTATGGAAGATGGGCAGGGAGGAGACTGTGGGACCCAGCCAGCTTCCCTAGGTCCCCAGGAGGAGGAGGTGGTAGTGACAGAGATTCAGGGAGCCCAGAACAGTCTACACACAATTAAGTACAGCAGAGATGTTTCCAGTGAAGAGCGGACCTCATGAATTACCCAGGGAAGTGTGTTCGTCATTACCTATCCATGGTGTAACAGCTGGCACATCTCAAAGAAAAGAGCCAGTGAAGAGATGCATGTACTTGAAATGTGGGTAAGGGATGTAGGCAGAGTTTCTTTCCCTGCTGAACACTTTCCACAGGGAGTGGGAAGGGAGGCCAGACAGGAGGTATTTGTTTATGAGAATTCACATAATTCAGATTTGTATAAAATAGGACTCAAAAAAAAAAAAGAGAGAACCAAACATCCCCCTTGAACCCCTTTACAACCTTCAGGTCATTCCTTTCCTGGAGAGAAGAAAGAGAAAATTGATTCTCTCTGACTCACATTTCCACAGACGAAGTGTCCTGTCTCTGGGCCCATGTGTCCATATGCAAAAGTTACCTGGGATGCAATTGACTTCATTGAGAAAGGGCTTTAAAAATAAGTATTTTAGCACATGCAAACTCCAGCCACAAGAAAAATAGAGAGGCGGGATTACAATGGCGATTATAATAGAAGAAAGTTGAAAAGCGATTGAGGGGTTTCTTCTATGTTGTCCTGAGAAACTGTATCGTAATCCATACAAAGCGTCTCCAGGTACCGTGGTGACTCTGAGGCTGTCTGATAAATGATCTATGCAAAAGCAAGGCTGCCAAGGGACAAAGGCGATGTTAGATAAAATTTCTTACCAGAAACATCCTTACCAAGTGACAGAGGTGTCAAGGAAAATGAATATGAACATGAATTTATTCATTTTTCGTAGCGGCAGAAGAAAAGACCATGCTTTCAGTTTGGAGTAAAAGTTGCAAAATTTCAGCTCAGGAGAGAAGACTTAAAAATTAAGGAAACACCACGTCCAAGGTGAAACAGACAGCTCAGATTAGCTTCTCCAGATATTCCTTCTGACAATTATCTTAAATTAAATATGATCCTAACACAGGCCACAGTGAAGCCCAGAATTAATGAGTCTCTCCTGTAGCCCAGAGCAAAAAGCATATTGTAGAGGGACAGACATCATCACCATCACCATCATCATCACCATCACCATCATCATCACCATCACCATCATCATTGCCATTACCACCACCACCATCACCACCATCATCACCACCATCACCATCATCATCACCATCACCATCATCATCACCATCACCATCATCATTGCCATTACCACCACCACCATCACCACCATCATCACCACCATCACCATCATCATCACCATCACCATCATCATCACCATCACCATCATCACCATCACCATCATCATTATCACCATCATCATTACCCCCATCACCATCATCATCATCACCATCACCATGGCCACCATCACCATCATCATCACGATCACCACCATCAGCAGCAGCACCACCACCACCATCATCACCATCAGCACCACCATCATCACCATCAGCACCATTATCATCACCATCACCATCACCATCACCACCACCATCATCACCATCATCACCACTACCATCATCAGCGCCACCATCACCACTATCATCACCACCACCATCATGACCATTATCAGCATCAGCATCACTGTCATCATTATCTACATCATCATCACAGCAGCTATCATTCATTGAGATCTCAGAACGTTCAAGACGTTCTCCAACATTTTGTTCTTTTGGCCAGTGTTTTTCACGGGCCTGTAATGTGGCAGGGACCACGCTGAGGGCTGGGGAAATCAGTACCACAGTTGAACAAACCACAGCACAACGTGTGAGACCGGTGACATAGAAGAGGTTAAGGGAACAAAAAGTAGAGGCACCTAACTTTAAGACAGATCCTTCAGGGTCTGTTGTTAAAGCTGAGAAGTCTAGGGGGAATAGGATTTGGATGGTCAGAAGGAGAACAGCCAAGAAGCAGAGACCACACGTGCAAGTCTGAAGCTACCGGGAGGAGCCACGAAGGGCACTCTGCCTGTATGGGTTTAAGCAGGTAAGGCAGTCGCATGACTCTGGACTACACCGTGGGCAGCCCAGAAGGAGGAGAATGTAGAAGGTGGGAGGCCAGCTAGGAGTTATGTGTTATGGACCAGGTAACTGACCGGCGAGAGCTGGGGTAGGGTAGTGACAGCAACACAGAAAAGGAATGGGTGGTTGGAGATGTTGAGGAGGTAGACACAGATTGGGGAGAGCTCACTTACTGACTGGGGAGAGAAAGAGAAATGATCAGGTGGAAGAAACCATCAGAAAACCCCTAGGGTGTAGCCTACAGCTGGGAGGTGGTGGCACCATCGACCGAAATAGGGAGGAGAAAGATGCTGAGTTCAGTCCTGAACATGCTGGGCGGGCAGAGAGCTCTAGCTGGCATGAGTTTTGGAGAAAAATACCTAAGTGAGAACTACGACCATGGTTGTGGAAGCAATGGCCGGGGGATGTGTACTGTGGGAGATGCTAGGATGAAACGCTGAGGGATGCACCATGAGAGAGGCAGTAAAGACAGAGGAGACTGCCAACTGGATGCAGAAAACCAGAGGATGTGGTGTCAGGGGAGATGATGGAAGTGAATCTTTGAAGATAGCTACTTGAAGGGCACTGCTTTAGAGCGTTTGTCACAGTTTTGCTAACTAAGTAGGCTGTAATTTAATTTGCCTCTCCAGCTACAATACAAATTCCCCATGGGCAAGAACCAAACTTATCTGATTGTATTAAAATTTTATTTGCCAAGTGAGCACTAAGTACCAAGTGGTGACTAAGCCTTGGGACTGCCTCCTTGAACCAGTCAAAGGGTAGGGGTGGTTGTCGTCGCTTTCAAAGATTTATGGTTTATTGTGGTTACGAGACAACTAACAGAAAGGGCAAGAAATTAGCACAGGAGCCACAATCCCTTCCCCATAACCACAGCAGACATCACTAATCAATGAGTAATCCCTTGTACAGGATCATTCTCATCAGGGTGCCAGGCAGCCAGAACCAATCAACCAGTCGTAGGATTGGAAACCCATTTGTTATCCATCCAACTCATGCTGCAGGTGTAGACACAGCAACTACTACCTTCTAGCTGCTGCTACAAAATTAATTTCTTTAGAGGTTTACTGACGAATGGATATTGAATTATCCTGTATGCTTTACTCTTATCTTCTGACATAAATGTGCTTTTTTCTGTAAGGGAATGAAGATTAACTGCATCAGGGCATTTTTTAACCTGGAAGTCTATTCCACAGCTAACATTAAGTTGACTCTCTCTATCTAGGGTGGTAAGTAGGGTCAGTCTATGACTTTGCTTTAGAAATTGCCCATCTGGGAAGAAAACTATAGTTAACTCACAAAGTAAGTTCAGTGGCTTGGTCACTTTGAACGACACAGACCAAGGGCTGGCAAACTTTCTGCATAAAGGACCAGAAAGTAAATATTTTTGGCTTTGTGACCCATATGGTTTCTGTTGCAATGACTCAACTCTTGTCCCAGGGCAAACGCAGCCGTTGACAATGAGAGAATGAATGGCGGTGCTTGTGTTTCAATAAAACTTTATTTGCAAAAACAAGTCGGGGGCCAGATTGAGCCCAGGGTCTGTAGTTTGCAGACTCTTGGCCCACATTATCCTTGGAGGTTTGAGAAAACTATACAGAATCTATTATGGACAGGAGGCTTTTGGTAGAGAACCCTGATTTTTGCTATCTTACCACGTGGTTGATCTGTTTGTGATCTCTAATTCTATTTGCATCAACCTGGGAAAATGAGTTTTTTGGAATGAGACATTCTTTTGTAACTGATAATCAAATATATGAGCCCAAAGTCAATAATAAATTCCTTTTCACCCAAATGTAAATCGCATTTCTATTAGAGATATTTCCTCTTCTTGTTCCAAGGCATACTCATTTGTTCTTGGTTTTCTTGTGGGATGAAAGATGAATAATTGTTTGGTGGGTCATTATTCTTTCATCTTTTAAAGGAAACTACTATTGATTTTCTTGGTGGCTTCTCTGTTCTTTCAACTTGTATTTTACTTCTGCACAATGTTATTACTTTCACATTCCTACTTCCTAATTTATACCTCATTCCCTGGGTGCCTGGTCATAATTTTTTTCTTTTATTACTAGTTCAAGAACTTAGAGCAACATCAATTCTCTTAATATTTTGGCTGTATTCCATAGATGGTGACACCTTATATATTTCAATTTCATTGTTTATAAAATATTTTGTTCCTGGCTACGAATTCTCTCCCTCTGTCTACAGGCTTTAAAGGGGCAGCTTTCAAAAATTAACATGAGCTCAGGCATTTGGAAATTCCATTTTTAATCAGTAAGATTAACTATTAAAATGGGGCTCCTCTCATCTCACTATCAGCTGAGGCACCAAGGTGATAGATAGAAGGATATAAAATGGGTTTCACCTCGAATGCAGAAGTTTACAGGGGAAATGGTGGGGTAAGGGGTTGGGTCCCACCACACAGAGACCACAGCCAGATCAAGGATGTACAAAGGGGCCACCGTGGGGGGAGAGGGTGAATTCAGAGGGGACAACCACTTGGAGAAACCATTGCCTGCTCTGCACCCTCATCCTCTCCTGGAAGGGAAGGAATCTCCAGGGACCCCCGCCCCCGAACCTGAATCTTGTTACCTGCAGGGGGAGACACAGGCGCCTGGCTCACTCCTGCAGAAGCCACCAGCCATGGCAGGAAGACAGCGGTAGTTCCATGGGGACTGGCCATCCCCCCAGGGCTTGTGGGGGGATAAGGGTTGTGGACAACACAGGATAGCGAGGCCTATGGGGTCATTCTTGGTCCCACTCAAAGGGGCCACCAGGATGGGCTAAGGGACCCCAATGGCAAGTGGTAAAACACACATCCATCTCCAGAATTGTTTCCATCACCTCAACTGAAACTCTGTCCACATTAAACACTAACTCCTCATTCCTCGTCCTGCAGCCCCTGGCAACCACCATTCTACTTTCCGTCTGTATGACTCTGACTCCTCTAGGGACCTCCTAGAAGTTGAACCATACAGTATTTGTCCTTTTGTGTCTGGCTGATTTTGCCAAGCATAATGTCTTCAAGGTCCATCTGTGTTGTAGCGTGTGTCAGAATTTCCTTCCTTTTCACGGCTGAGTGGTATTCCATTCCGTGGATGGACCACATTCTGTTTATCCATTCATCCATTGATGATATCTTTTTGGGGGCCATAAATCAACCCAGAAGAGCATCTCTAAGTAATTCATAGGATCTGCTCAAATGCATCTGCTCTTGCACACATCCAGACCCCACCACCGCCTTCATCATTCCCTAAGAAAATGATAACAATACTTGCAAATTTCTAGTTATGGAAAATGAGGCAGAGCCATGGTCCCAGGGCCCACTGCCTTGAGCAAAGGGGTCACTTGGCCTGAGGAAACAGCAACTTACTGGGGACCCTCCCTCCTGTTTCCTGGCTAGGTCAGGGGAGAACCCAGTCTTCACCCTGGCAGACTGTATTACAACTTTTACAAAAAAAAAAAAAAAAAAAAGGTAAATAAACTCTTGTGGGCACTTCACCTCTTTCTGGAGGCATTTGGGGCTTCAGACTATGAGAAACAGACCACAAGCAGCCCCAAATTTCCGCCTTGCCACCATTTCAGAAAAGACAGCTTTACTCATGGTATTTAATCATTTTAAAAGCTATCACAGAGTGCAGGGGCATCTGTAGAACAAAGGGAGAGACTGCAACCAGCTGTAATTCAGATCCTGACACGCAGCTGGGAATGAGCTGTCGACACATGTTTTCTAGTTCGGGCGTCCACCGCGCGTGGTATCTCTTGCGTTGGGGTGGGAGCAAGTCCAGGCAGGCTGGGTCAGTGGCCTTCAGAGGGGCCCGCCCCGTTCCAGCGCCCCAGTTCTCTCTTGCAGATGAGCCAAGAGAGCCAGGACATGGACGTCTCGCTCGGCTGACAAAGCCATCTTTTTTCTCTCCGAACAACACTCATTATTTCTTATCTGTGAAATAGCGCATATACTATGCACCGCTAAAGCCACCGATAATCTTCTGGGTAATTAACTTGTAAAACAACCTCTGTCCTTATTATGGGTGGAATTGAGAAATACGCCTGACCTGCATTTGCAGAGCAAATTATGGGAGATCAGTAATTCAGCTCCCGGCTCTACTTAAACCTCCTCCGGGTGCTCCAGCCGGGCAGAGGAGGGGGAAGCCCTTGGCTCAAGACTCTGGCTATCAGACTGAAATACCTCTAAGCTCTAAATTCTATCTAACCTCCAACCTCTAACCCTGACCCAGTCGCTGACCCTCCTTGAGGGTAACGTGAGAGCTGAAATTTTCAGACAGTGGAGACATCGTAGACTGTAATTCATCCTCCTTTGTGTAAACCCATCTACCATGTAGCTTTGTATGTGGACATGCTGATTCATAGGCATTTAAAATCAATAACTCAATTTTCTGTAAACCTAAAACTGCACCAAAATTAAAGTCTAGTAATTTAAAAAATAATAATAAACATATCGAGACAAACAGGTCTGGCCATACCCGCCAGGTGAGTGAATACTACATGGTGACCCCCTCTACCCACCCCTGGGTAGAAAGAAAGAATGTGTGTTAGAGGTAAGAGGGGTTTTTATGACTAGTTTCCCAAAAACAATTTTAAAAAACACATTCACTATGGAAAGGAGTATGGAGATTTCTCAAAAAACTAAAAACAGAAATACCATATGACCCAGCTATCCCACTACTGGGTATTTATGCAAAGACCATGAAACCAACAATCTAAAGAGACTTATGCACCCCTGTGTTCACTGCAGTGTCATTCACAATAGCCAAGACGTGGAAGAAACCCAAGCGCCCATCAACTGATGAATGGATAAAGAATATGTGGTATATATATATACAATGGAATACTACTCAGCCATAAAAAGGAAAAAATTGTGCCATTTGTGACAACATGGTTGGGCCTTGAGGGTATGACAGTAAGTGAAATAAGTGAGACAGAGAAAGAGAAATACCATATGATTTCACTCATATGTGGAAGATAAAGAAACATATGGACAAAGAGAACAGATTAGTGGTTACCAGAGGGGAAGGGGATGGGGGGAAGGTGAAAGGGGTAAACAGGCACATATGTATGGTGATGGATAAAAATTAGACTATTGGTGGTGAGCATGATAGTCTACACAGAAACTGATATATAATAATGTACACCTGAAATTACACAATGTTATAAACCAATATGACCTCAACAAAATAATCTTTTAAAAAAATACATTTTCATCTTTAATTTTATGAGATTATCCACAGGATTAGCTCCGAATAAGAAAGGTCATTCTGGGGGGGCCAGCCCCGTGGCTTAGCGGTTAAGCGCGCGTGCTCCACTACTGGCAGCCCAGGGTCGGATCCCGGGCGCACACCGACACACCGCTTCTCCGGCCATGCTGAGGCCACGTCCCACATACAGCAACTAAAAGGATGTGCAGCTATGACATACAACTATCTACTGGGGCTTTGGGGAAGAAAAGGAGGAGGATTGGCAATAGATGTTAGTTCAGGGCCGGTCTTCCTTAGCAAAAAGAGGAGGATTGACACGGATGTTAGCTCAGGGCTGATCTTCTTCACAAAAAAAAAAGAAAAGAAAGATCATTCTGTAGGGTGAGATTCCTAGCGACCAGTCTAACCCCCAAAACCTCAGATGGGAAGCCATCTATGAGATGATAAATTTAAGAAATCCTTGCCATCCTGGGCTGTCACATTAACCTCTTCATTATCTCTCCAACATGGATGCATGAAAACGCACCACCAATTACGTCCTCGAAACAGGGCACTCTAAAGACAGGTCAGGGCAGGTGTCTGGCGGGCAAAGCCCACACCTGGGATGGCGATTAGGCAGATAACCCAAGGGAGAGGGTATCAACCCCGAAAAACCCCCAGGTAAGCCCATCCCACCCACACTCAGGTTTATCCCCGTGCATCAGGCTGCAGAGTAATGGAAAAGAGAAGCAGAAAGAGAAAAAAGGGTTGAATCAACCTCAAGCATGACCTGCCAGGTATCTGTAGGTGAATTCCAAGCAAGAAAGGCTAGCTCGGGACATGCAGAGACAGGTGATCCGATAAGCCGGCAGACGGGCATCTCTGCCTCGGGCTCCAGAGAGCAACGTGTTGCAACATCTGTGTCCTAAGTCCAAGGGTACGTGCCATCCTTGCCATTCCTCTTCAGGCCTAAACGGCTTCACTGAGTGACCTAACGATGGCCCATATGAACAGCTCAGGGGGGAACACACAGCGAGGCAGGAGGGAAGGGGGCCCACTCGTGGACAGCCATGATTGGTGCCAGATTCCCGGAGAGCAGTTTGCCAACACGCAGTCAACGCCTTCGGCTCCTCAGCCCACGTTTCAGAATGCATCTTAAAGAGGAAAAATGAATAAGTGTGCAAAGATACAAACATCAGGGCACCAAGCACGTACAGTAATAGAAAGCACGCATCGACGAGAAGTTACGCAAATAATTTGGTATATCCTGACGACGGAAGAGGATGTCGCCATAAAAATGAGGACTTCTATTTATTAACAGAGAAAGATGTCCCAAGGGAACGTGGAAAAGCCGGGTGTCAGGCAGAAGGAAGAACAGGGGCCCATGTTTCTTAATGGATATGCATATGGAACCCAGGTGACAGGTGGGGTCAGCCTTCCTCTTGGGGTCAGGGTCTGGATTTGAAGGATCCATATCCTTCCCATGGGTGGTGGAAACCCTAGAGCCCTCCCCAGCTTGTGGGCATTCTCTTGGGTGCCGGTAGTCCCCTCTGCTGAGTTCCCGCTGGTACCAAGGAGGAAAGGGTTATGGAACCACCAGGCCTTTCCATCTCCATCCCTCCATTGATGGAGGCATGGAATGCTATCTTTGTCCTTACACACACATACACACACACTCACCTGCAGGCCAAGTGTGTGTGTAACAAATCTTCCTCACGACAGAACACACTACAGCATACAAGTCAGTGTTCCTAAAAGACCCCAGGCCATCAACACCCACCCAACTCTCATCTGCCAAGATGCTTGAGCTGTTTTCTCTCTTTCTCCACTGCCTTCTGTCTCTCTCCATCTCTCCCCGTCCCCAAGGGCCTCGCCACTTCTGGGTTCATTCCTGGACTTTGAGTTCAAATTCAAGCTTCTCTACTTATTAACTGCATGAAGTTGAGAGACTTCTCTAAATGCTTTGTTTTCCTCATCTGTAAAACGGGAACAGTGATAATGTCAACCTCAAGGGAGAGGGCCACATGAGTCAGTACATGTAAAGAGTTTAAAACATGACCCGGCACATAGCAAGAATCCAAAAAGATGTGAGCTCTTGCGATAATTATCGTCATTTCTAACATAAAGCAGTTCAGGGTCGCTGGGGCTCTTTATTCCAACCTCAGTAGCTTATTAAAGAGTGGCCTCACTGGTTTGCCAAAGACAGTCCCCATTTACCTTTTTTTTTCCCTCTCCCTTGACGGTACTTCTCAGATTGCAAAGTGCACAGGTGCAAAGCTCCAGAAGAAAGTAGTAAACGGATGGATTGAGGAGTCAGAGGTCAGAGTTCGGGGCTGCTAGGGCAGCTAGAATTGAAGAGTATAATCCCAAAACTGAAAGACCTCAGAAGATAGAGCACCAAAATCTGGGTAGAATCTCCCGTCAAACCCTTGGCTGACTACTGAACTGTAAAGACACCGTGAGTCACGGAGCTCGGAGGCAAATGACAGCTGGAAGGTGGAAAGAGGTGGAAATTTCAGCTGCTGACTGGTGTTGGGGAGAAAGGGTGACATTCGAGTCTTGGCAAGGTGGAAGGGCATGGTGAACATTTTGGGACTCTCACCTGAAGCCTGAGATGGGCTGTCTCAGAAGAAAGAAAAAAATCTTCTCTCTCAAGATTAGGAGCTCCATCCAAAGCCGGACAGCAAAACTGAAATAGACTCATCATAAGAAGACCTTTAGCAGAGCTTCCAAAGATCAAGGCGTCCTGCAAGGAATATCTTTGCCTGCTGCAAAACTCAACACTCTTCAGAGGAAGATAACAGAATCCAAACTCTCTACGATGCGTCAGTCACAAGGCCTAATACACAATAAAAATGACTCCATGTGCAAAGACATGGGAAAATGTACCCTGCAGTCAAGAGGGAAAAAAATGAATAGAAACAGACCCAGGGATGATGTACATGTTGGAATTAACAGACAAGGACTTTAAAATAACTATTAACTATTACAAACTAAAGAGTCTACAGGAAAAGATGGTTGTCATGGGTGGAGTCAAGAAGCATGTTAGGAAAAGACTTGTAAACTAAAAATAACCAAATGCAAACTCTAAAACTGAAAAAGACAGTTTGTTTTGCTGAAAACAACACTCCAGTGATGGGATGAAAAGCACACTACACACAAATGAAAAATGATTTGGTGAACTTGAAATAGGTCGACAGAAATCATCCAAACCCAAGCACAGAGCAAAAAATTATTGGATAAAATGAACCGAGCTCAATGAAATGTCAGACAGTGTCACGCAATCTAACGTATGTGTAATTTAGACCCATGAAGACAGGACGGGAACAACAGAAGAGAAAAAGTATTTGAAGAAAAATTGGGTGAAAGTTTTCAAAATTTTGTCTACACCACCTACCCACAGATATAGGGAAGCCTTTTAAACCCAAGCAGGGTAAACATGAGGGGAAAAACACACCTAGGCATATTATCAAACTTCTAAAAACAGAAAATAATAAAAGAACTTAAAAAGGCACATTATATTCAAGGAAATATTGACGATAGTGATAGTGACTTCTCATCCTAAACAATGAAGGCAAGAAGTCTGTGTCACAAATTAATATCCTGGGGGCAGGGGGATGTTTTCAACCAGAATTCTGTATCCACTGAAAAAACTTTCAAAATCAAAGGCAAAATGGTGACATTTTCAGATGGATGAAAGTTGTGGGAATTTGTCAGGAGCAGACTCACAGTCAAGGCAATGCTAAAGGAAGTTCCTCAGGCGGGAGGGGAATGGCACCAAGTGGAAATTTCAATCTACAGGAAGAAATGAGGACCAAGGATGGGGAGTAGAGAATAATCACCGTTATCTGCAGATACTCAGGATCATGCAAATCCCCCCACCGTGCTCACTGGAGAGAGTACAACTTTGCACCACTAGAAAAGCCTTTAAAACAAAACCTGCAAATAAATGAAATATAAATATTTATCTTCAAGGCATATGACGGTACCTTATGGAGACTGTCTTGGCTGTGAGAGTTTCAAGTGTCTACCAGAAGGTGGATCTAGCAGATTTCTAACTTGCTCATGCAACGGGTTCTGCACACCCCAAACCATGTAACATATGGATGACAACAGTAAGCAGAGGACCACAGACGTGAGAAGGGAAGTGGCTGCCAGGCACAGCCTCTACGAGACGTGTGCGGGATCGGGCACAAGCTGCCCCAGCCTCTGTCCTGCCTCAGAATCTAGATGCATCATTTCATAGACACATTGTCCTTTCTCGTTGAATGAGAAGACCGTTCCGGGAACGGCTATACCTCCGGGTCTTATGCAAGTGTTTGAAATATCATTACCTAATACTTCACATTTTATTTAAACAAAACAAACTTTTCTACTGTATGTTTATCTTCTATATCAACTACAGTTGACTTCATTTCCCCCAGGGAAAAGTATTACGGAAGTACCACTTCCGAATAATTTTTTAGAGACTATAACATGTGGATGATCTCTAATTACCGAGCTTAGAGGCACAGAGCATCTTGAGATGTGTTCAAAGGAACCAATCAAAATGAATTTCCCCTGTGATGATTCCACCCCACGAATGAAAGAAAAACAATGACGCAAAACACAAGAACAAAATGACTGATGATGCGGTGGGGAGTGAAAACAGTCTATAAATTATTGGTGGGGGAAATAGAATGTGGCAGGCAATACGACAAGGAAAATTCGTCCTTGTGGGATTTTTAAAAAATCGTATAAGTATTTATACAGAGGCTAAGAAAACCAGGCAGACAATCGCCCTTTCTCAGGGAACTCACCTTGCTAGGGCTTCGAAAGGTTAAAATTAATCGTTACAACGCTGAGAAATGAAGAGCCTTTAATACAAGGAGCACAGTGAGAGCTCTAAGAGCAGATTAAATTTTCAGAAAGGGCTGCGCTGCTCCTTCCATACCTTTAGAAGAGACACAGTGACCTTCTCGACCTTCTAATTACCCACAGGAAATCATCTCTCTGTCCACCTGTCTAGCACCTATCTATCTAGGCATGGCTGCTAACTGGCCAACTCAGAAAAATACATTAAAATCGAAAGCAGAAAAAAAAAAGACGAGTATGAAAAATTAAAGTGATTAAGGGTCATGTTATATTAAATAAGGAAGATAAAGGTAGTCTTGAGCATGTACAGGACCAAATATACATCCAGAATAGTGTTGAAACTTCTCTTGAGAATATCATTAACTGTTGCCCAAGAACCTCATGTCAAAGGCTTCATCACAGAATTTACGTATCAAGAACTCTACGCAAGAAAGAAAAAGGATACTTGGGGAGAGAAAAAGGAATCTACGTAATCAACGCTCACTCAAGTTTCTCCAAATGCGTCAAGCTCCCGTGGGATCGTTCTACAAAATCAGAGCGTCTACGGGTAAAACAAAAATTCTAGGTGTCTACTCGCCCCGAGGTAGGTCCACATTCAAGGCATGAATTGGATGACGAAGACTAATAGATGCCTCTCCAGAGACTTTATACCTATTACCATGGTGAATACCGACTTCCCAGTATTTTTTGTTTTCATGCCCAATTTAAGAGTTTTATATTTAGCTGGATAACCCCAAAATTATGGTTCACCAAGACATATTTCCAAATATCTGACAGGGAAGGGCACACAGTTGACTTTCTTGACACAAGTCAAGATTTTGAGGAGCTGACCACTGTTTTCTTTAAATAAAAGCAAACCAGAAGCATTACCTACTGAGGGCTCATGAGTCAACCAGCTGGTCCCTCTTCTCAACAGAGATGGAGCAAGCTACTGCTGGTGGAATGGCTTCAGGAAAGATCTAAATTGGTGAAGAAGACACTCCTGACGATGGAAATTGTGGAGCGGTCACCAAAGCAAGGGACGCCTTTTCCCTTTTAAAGAAGACAGACGCTGCATTTCCAATGATCACACTGCAGATTCAGGATTCAGCAAGTCCACAATGGCTTGTGTGACTCTCTGGCAAAATGAGCAAACCAGAATCTCCCTTCCTCGAGTCCTTTTGAGAGTATTTAAATAGTTACCTATTCCCACTTGGATTCATTTGAACACCGTTATGCCATTTTCTTGTTTGTTTTTGTGGTGTTGTTGGGTTTTTATTTTTCAAACTAAATTAGCAAGACTATTTGCTCCAAATGAGAAAGCTTTCATCAGCAGATAATTACCCAAGAGCAATAAAAGTTTTGCCACTATGGATACGAAATGATAAGGTATTAAAACTCTTCCTTGGAAAATCCCTAGGTTGGGAAATGAGCCCTATCGTCTCAGTTCCTGGCAACACTCATAAATTTTTCACTCCAGGAGCTCAATTAGCTGTACCCTGGTATGCTGCTACCCTCCCACCGCACCCAAAATATGACCTCAAGTGACCGTGATTTCAAAGGCAGAAAGTACCAAGAAGATAAAGCATTCAACCAAGAACTAAGAAAAAAGGATTGAGGACAGAGAAGAGAAGGGGAGGGCAACAGTAGGTAGAGAGGTATTAGGTGTTTAGAAATAATTGTGTTCTTGACAGTGATGTGCCAATGTTGTTAGGATGTGTGCTTACTTGCTCCAATAAAAGGAATCCACACAGCTAAGACTACTCAATGATGCAGGAATCAGGAAAGACCCACAAGCAACGAACAAGGGGGGCTCCCTCTGGCCTTGTGGCGAGTGGGCTAATTGGGGGCTGAGTGTATAAGAATCTCAGGGGCTCCAGCGGGTGTGGCTGGTCCAGAAAGAAGCATCTCCACAGAGGTGTGGAGCTCTACTCTGGAGAGCATCCTGACCTGGAGGGGATTCAGCCGTGTCTGCAGGGAGATGTGCCAAGAGGAAGGGTGGGTGCCAACCATCGGCCACTGAGGGGCAGAGAGATGCAGCTTCCCCAGGTGGCTGCCTGCGGGAGCCGCTGCTGCCCCCACCGTGCCCTTGGGTAGCTGGTCCCGCCACACAGGGAGTGGCCCAGGGTTGGCTGGACCACGGCTCTGGGGGTTCCTGAGCTCGGATGCAGATTTGACCAAGGAGAATGTCAGTTTGAGGACTACCACCAGACTGCCCTCGCCTGGCCAGACCTCAGCATCCTCCACCAGTCACGTGGTGGTCACCCCAGGAGTGGACGTGCTGGGCCTTCCACTGATCAACCTTCTGATGTGGCAAAACAAATATGGCACTGCTTTCAAATTTGGTCAATGCACACAAGATTAACTTAAAAAGTGTGTGTGTGTGTGTGTGTATGTGAGTGTGTGTGCATGCGTGTGCTTGCGTGTGTGAGTGTGTGTGTGTAATACAGGGCTCACCTCCTCGCTGGACTTTCCTGACCCCATGTGAGTGACCACGCTCACGCCGGCTGAGACCAGACCCCCCGTTCACCCTTCAGACTCCTCCAGTCATTCTGGACGTGAGTGACCACCAGGAATGGCTCTTCGCTTGGAATCCTGTGCTGCAGACATCAGGGCTCACCCGGCTTGTGTCCAGACACCTCCCTGGACCCCCATGTCCCCTCCAAGCCAGGCTAAGCCTGAGACCCGGTGACCACCCACAGGTCCTTCAAGAGTATGTCTCTGAGAAGCAGAAGGATCAAACCACGGCTGGCCACCCCCAGCCAAGAATGCACAGCTACGCTTCCTCACGGAAAGAGTCTGCCCTTTTCATAAACTCAGATGCTGGGGGGCAGCCAGGAGAAAGAGATGCAACGTGCATAGGATGGAGATGGCTGAGGGCTTGGCGGCTTTGTAGCACCTGTTGGCTCTCTGCTCCAGGTGCATGCACCTGATTGGCTATCTACCCCAGCGGTCAGTTCTCCCACAGGCTAATTTCATGGATCAACTTCGTGTCATTTGGTAGAAAGGAAGAAACAAAGGCAGATGAGCAGTGAATATGTCACAGCCTTGAGTGACACCATCATCCCAGTGATTAAGAATCATTGCCTCCCCTACCACTGGCCCCCAGTGGCCTCCTCTATGGCCCAGAGGAGCTGCCTAAGATCTTTCCCTTTCATCCATACACCGAAACCTGAATTTCAACATACAGAACTGAAGCCACCATGTAATTTCAAAAAGGCATTCTAGAAAGTTTTTTCCTCCGATAAATCCGGGCTCTTTATTACAGCTTTGTTAGAACATGTTAAGCTCTTAAACTTTTTACATAGTCACATATACCCCCAAACAAATCTTTGCTCCTTTCCTTGTTAGGTTTATAACATGAGCAAGTTTTGGTGAATTATTCTTTAAACTATCATGTTTTTTAATTCATTCCGATTTTTTTAAAAGTCATGGAAAAAGGAACACACGATCTGGCTGTTTCCTGAGAGACTCCTCTTTTGGTCTGGAAAGTGTGGTTTCATGCATTTATGACAGCAGCGATTCTTAAATGGGAGTGCACGGGAACCACAGGAGGGCACATGGAAATGCAGATTCCTGGGCACATCCCCGAGATTCTGATGCACAGGGCTGGGAATCTGCATTTCTAACCTGTTCCCAGTGACGCCCGTGCTGCGAGTCAGGAAATGCACATTGGGATCCACTGTGCATCCTTGAACCACAGCAAACAGGGAGGAGACAATGATTGGCTGTCACAACAATCATTTCTGCCCTGGAGCAGATAATAGACTTAGGGAAATACCTCCATCTGCAAAGGCTGTCTGGGGTTGCACAGAGAGTTGGGCTGCAAGCAACAGGGAAGCCCCTTCGTGTTCTGTCCCAACATCAAAGGGAACCTGCCACCAAGGGCACTGGAGGTGGCTGGGACTTTCCAACACTGCCCAGCCTTCCCAGAGGACAAGACAGCATGTACTTGCATCACCTAGATTGGGGCGTAACGACACAACAGGATAGACACTAACCGAACTTAGCCCTCTGCAGCTTTCCTTTCTCTCTCAGAAATCACGGTAAGCCCAGAGATGGGAATCCCCAGCTTCTGGGATATGCTCAGAACGCCATCTTGGATCCAATGGACCAAAACAGTGACAAGCATCTTCTTTCCTTTAAATATACGGCACACGCACAAGCACTGCTCAGAAAGCACTCAAGAGCACTTGGAATCAAGAAGGATGGAGGGATGTGTGCGCATTCCTCAGGTTGAATAAATAGGTAGCGAGAGCACTGCAGGATTCATTACGGGGCAGGTTGACCATCCTTAGGTCAGGCAGGTTCCGGTTTCACTTATCTTCAGTCAAGAACCCGCAATCAGCAGATGCACCTGTTGGCCCATGCATCTGACAGTTTTTGAGTGAAGATGTGCCTCAGAGAGCCCTCGGCACTGGAGATGGACCATGAATGAATGCGAGTCCTGATTTCACAACGGATGCACACAAGTAGCACACCCCAACGTCTTCCTGCGCTGATGCCTACGCTGAGCAATGCTATCGTGGTTGCATGCATGACACCACCCCTCTCCAGTGAGGACCAGAAATCCCCAAAAGAAAAGTGCAAGAAGCAGACATCTCCCCCTCAACGCACGTCCACCATCCTATACGTAATTCCACGTCGGGTTCTGTAGCTCAGCCATGAACCCGGACTCAGACCAAGAAAGAGAACCATTTGAGGACCCAAGAGTACCTTTGTCATTCAAGGTTTCTTCTTTTATCTTCCCAACAACTTCTTCCGCTTTGCCCTCGTTATTTCCAGCTAAAAGGAAAAGAAAAGAGGCAATTAGTGGTAAGGTCATCCAGAACCTCCCAAATGCAAAAAATAATGTTTTCTTGAGATGCAAAACATAATCCCAGAGATGTGCTCGGCAGGGTTTCTCCTTTTGTTCTGGCGTGGAATTTGGCCGTCAGAGCAATTCTGGCTGATCCAACCCATCAATTTAGGACACATTTTCCCTAGCCTGGATTGGCAAAAGGCACGCATTTATGTGACATTTTACTTTCCAGTGATTACGGGGATGTGAGGCACACATTACGGAGGCATAATTAACAGGTGGAAGCCAAAAATAGTGCAAGCATAAAGACGTTGGCAGAAATGTCAGGCTAGACACAGAACTTTCTAAGAAACTTTTAGTGGAGGCACACCCCTCCATTCACGGATGGACCACGACGTCAAAATGACCACAGACATCCCCTCCGCGTGTTGGAGATGCTTAGCCCGTTATCCCGACTCCGTAAAAATCTGCATGTGCGATTCCGGGAACACTAGTTTGCAAGGATGGTGATGAGCGTTTTGGGTGTGAGGGACGTCACAGTTAAATAATATGACGAGACTGGGGTTCAATAAAGTTATGAAGGTTTCTTTAACGTCTTAGTAGGTGAATGTGCATGGAGGGTAAGGGTGGACTTTGAATGGCGGGGATGTGGTTTTTCCAAATGTCTCTGACCACAGCCTTAAGTTTAAGGCTTGCCTAATGGAAAAGCTCAGAAGACCTGTTCTTCCCAGGCACCACCACCCGTCACTCATCAACAACTGGACCTGAGGCAGCTTGACAGTGTCTTTGCAGGGCGAGCCAAGCCCAAAACCCCCCATAGGGGTGAGTCATGGGAGAGCTTTGCAGAAATGGAGATTAGAGCTGGCACCTGAAGAACCTAGGCGTGCTCATGAAGCTACTGGTGCCCGCAGAGCCAAGAGGTGGCCTGAGGACACCAGCCAGAGACACCTGGTCTGGGAGCCACAGGTCCCAAGGGGCAGGGCCAGCCTACATCACCCTCCCACCTGGTCCAGCCCCTGCCAGAAAGGCATTCTCTAGGGTAGAACCATTTTGAGGTCTTGATGAAAATATATTACCGAGCAGTTCTTTCCTTAGGCATTTCTGCCTGCTGTTTCTCTATATTTTGTTTCATTTACACATTCTCACTAACAGGAAGGGGCCCTGCTGTTGTATCCCCTACCATTTTATTCCATATCTGTGTCATTGACAAGTGCCCCAAATTAATTTATGGAATGCCCTTTCCAAGAAAAAAAAAGTGTTTACAACAAAGAGTTAAAACAAAACATAGAAGACAAGCGGTAACCTAGCAGAATTGGAAACATCTTCGGCTCTAGCTGGGGACATCTAAGGTAAATACGGCCGCGGACATCTTTTGGGGTGAACTAAAAGGAACATAAAAACTGTCACTGCCTTGAAGAAGTTCAAAGTTGCAGACATCAAGGAGACGCGGCTGCAAAGGCAATTCGCGCCTTCGCTCCCTTAAAGGAATAGAACTTTACGTGGTGATGAGACTTTTTGCTTGGAGAGTCGTCTTCCAGCTTTGGGAAAGCAGGGACAGCATGGCATACAAGGGATAACCCAAAAGCTATATTCCATCTCTACACGTTCTAGGCATCAAGACAAAAATATATATATTCATGGCTAATTTGGGGTCATGTACCTGTATGAGCTTCTTTCTGAAATCCTGTGCAATTTTTAAAGATTAAATAGCCATCTGATACCAGGTTGCACCTCTGGCAATGACCATCTTGGCATTAACGGCTTCATAGTGGAAGCCTGGATGATGTGAGAGAGAAGCTCTATGTTCCTGAAAAAGAAATAAGTGGCCAGAGGAAGCTGGGGGCATGACCAGCAGGACAAACTGGTCATTGCTGGCAGCTCCCCTCGACGGGCAGCTCACTCTTCATATCCAGGCAGCCACGACTAGCATTGTATGAGACATATGCACGGGCACTTTTTTGGCAAAGGTCATCTTCAGCAGCTGCCTCCTCGGACCTGGAGCTGCCTCCCCAGAGCTGGATATGGAATGCTTGACCCTATGCACTTGCCAGAGCTGCACCTACATTTACTGAGTAACTACTGCATACCAGGAAATAACTGGGCCATGATAGAAGCTGGGCACAAACTCCACAGGTCAGCCTTCTGCTCATCCTCTGTACTGAGGGGTTAAGTTTGATACATGCACATGTCCTACTGATGGGCAATACAGGGTTTAACGGGCACCAAGTCGCTTTGGAAGGACAATCTCTGACAAACAAGTCCCCTCCCTACGGACTGTACCCTATCCACCAAATTTTAAGGATCTGCAAGAAGCAATGTAACTTGTTAAAAAGAAAAATATGCTGAGTCCAAACTGGGGCCAGCAAGCTATGGACCTGGTGCCAAATCTAACCCACCACTTGAAGTTGAACAATAAAGTTTTATTGAAACACAGCCATGCCCATTTCTTTAAGTATTGGCTATGGCTGCTTTCTCACTACAAAGGCACAGCTGATTATCATAAGAGAGACCTATGAAAATATTTATTATCTGGCCCATATCGGAAAAAATTTACTGATGCCTGGTCTAAACTTTAGATGACCGTTCATTAATAACTATGAAGAAGAAGGATTTCCCACTAAAATAATATGTTGAAACAGTAAGAACTATGATATTGTGAACAGAAGGGAAACTGAATAATTGACGTATTGGTAGCAACATTAACGCGTTTCAGTTGGCCTCAAGTTATAAATTCAATTCTTCAGCTAGTAATTGATTATTCTTTAAATATAATAGCTTTAGGATTAAGAAATTTGAAATTGAACATACCCATCTCTTATAAAATGCATGTGTACAATGACAATGTTTCATTAAGTGACCTTGAATCAAACTGTCCTGCAAAATGAAAAACTGCCCCCTCAGAATGTATCCAATTATCCCTTCAAATTCCCAACTAGAACTCATCATGACCTAACACAACTAGACCTCATCATAACCTAACACAACTAGACTTCATCATGACCTACCCAACTAGACCTCATCATGACCTAACCAACTAGACCTCATCATGACCCACCCAACCAGAGCTCATCATGACCTACCCAACCAGAGCTCATCATGGCCTAACACAAATAGATCTCATCATGACCTAACTCATCTAGACCTCATCACGACCAAACCCAACTAGACCTCATCATGACCTACCCAACTAGACCTCATCATGATCTACCCTACTAGACCTCATCATGACCTACCCAACTAGACTTCATCATGATCTACCCAACTCGACCTCATCATGACCTACCAAACCAGACCTCATGAGGACCTAACACAACTAGACCTCATGATGACCTACCCAACTAGACTTCATCATGACCTACCCAACTAGACCTCATCATGACCTAACACAACTAGACTTCATCACAACCTAACACAACTAGACTTTATCACGACCTACCCAACTAGACTTCATCACGACCTAACACAAGTAGACCTCATCATGACCTAACCCAACTAGACCTCATCATGATCTAACCCAACTAGACCTCATCAGGACCTACCCAACTAGAACTCATCATGACCTAACTCAACTAGACCTCATCATGACCTAACCCATCTTGACCTCATCATGATTTACCCAACTAGACTTCACCATGACCTACCCAACTAGACCTCACCATGACCTACCCAACAAGAACTCATCATGACCTACCAAACCAGACCTCATTACGACCTAACACAACTAGACCTCATGATGACCTACCCAACTAGACTTCATCATACCTTAACCAACTAGACCTCATCATGACTTACCCAACTAGACCTCATCATGACCTACCTAACTATTCTTCATCATAACCTAACACAACTAGACTTCATCATGACATACCCAACTAGACCTCATCATGACATATCCAACTAGACCTCATCACAACCTACCCATCTAGATCTCATCATGACCTAACACAATTAGACTTCATCATGACCTACCCAACTGGACCTCATCATGACCTACCCAACTAGACCTCATTATGACCTAACCCAACTAGACCTCATCAGGACCTACCCAACTAGACCACATCATGACCTACCCAATTAGATCTCATCATGATCTACCAACTAGACCTCATCGTGACCTACCCAACTAGACCTCATCATGACCTACCCAACTAGACCTCATCATGACCTAACACAACGAGACCTCATCATGACCTAACACAACTAGACCTCATCATGACCTACCCAACTAGACCACATCATGACCTACCCAATTAGATCTCATCATGACCTACCAACTAGACCTCATCGTGACCTACCCAACTAGACCTCATCATGACCTACTCAACTAGACCTCATCATGACCTAACACAACTAGACATCATCATGACCTACCCAACTAGAACTCATCATGACCTACCCAACTAGTCCTCATCATGACCTAATACAACTAGACCTCATCATGACCTAATCCATCTAGACCTCATCATGACCTAACACAACTAGACCTCATCATGACCTAATCCATCTAGAACTCATCATGACCTAACACAACTAGACCTCATCATGACCTAATCCATCTAGACCTCATCATGACCTAACACAACTAGACCTCATCATGACCTAACCCATCTAGACATCATCATGACCTAACACAACTAGACCTCATCATGACCTAATCCATCTAGACCTCATCATGACCTAACACAACTAGACCTCATCATGACCTAACCCATCTAGACTTCATCATGACCTAACACAACTAGACCTCATCATGACCTAACCCATCTAGACATCATCATGACCTAACACAACTAGACCTCATCATGATCTACCTAACCTGACCTCATCATTGACCTAACCCAACTCGATCTCACCATGACCTACAAACTAGACCTCATCATGACATACCCAATTAGACCTCATTGTGATCTAACCCAACTAGACCTCACCAGGACCTAACCCATCTAGACTTCCTCATGACCTAAAACAGCACACTGAGGCAAAAAGTACAGAGAAATGGGACTTTTGTTTCTTTTGCATTCCAACATTGCCTAGTTTTATTAAGAATTAATAAGATGAAAATGTGCACACTGGAGGAGTCAGGGTTACAGAAATAAGCAGTAGTAGATATCAGTCCCCACTCTTTGCTCGGACTGGAAGGTCCCTCCCCATCCTGCTCCACAAGCATCTCTCCACCACCAGCCCAGGTCCAGCAGGCCCTCAGGAGAGACCTATTACTCTATCTGTTTGAGAGCTGACATCACTTTCATCAAGTCATCCCAAATATAGGAAGAAATCCAAGTCATGGAAAGCCCTGGAGAGCTTGTCACGTCTTTAATAATAGAACAGAGGGCCACCCACCAGGGAAAGTCAAAATCAGGTGGCTGGAATCCATCGCCATCTCAGACTCTCCCAGCTAACTCTCACAGCCCCTCTGCTCCCAAGCCCTGTCTCCTTGATTTGCTCAGGTCCCAGGGAAACATAAACAGATCATGGAGGTGCTAAAGTTGAAAAGAAGCTCCAGAAATACCCCCTCGGATGTGTCCCCCTCTCCCACAAGACCTCCTCCTCTGCAACCAACCCATCTTCATCTAGGGGAAGTTATGGAAGTCATTGATAAAGTTGGTAATATCAGGAGTTGTCAAAAACTTTTAACATTTCCACATCTATGAAGAGAGTGGGACTTAGACACATTACAGAAGAAAAGAACACTTTGTTCAGGAAAAAGAACAGGGAAGCAGACCCAGAAGTGATCTACGGCTCCCAAAGGCTGACAAATGTGTGCCATTCTAAAGACTTTGTCACTCATGAGAGAAAGACACCTATGTGAGGAAGGGAATCACTCTAAGAAACTGCATTCTTTCAAAACAGAGTAAAAATATGGTTCAAATTTAAGAACATGAGTCCAATTTGGTTACTGGACTGAGTGAAGAGCTCGGTGAACCCACATGAGCCATATCCCTCTGAGGAGAGCAGAAGGCCACACTGGCCAGACCTAGGGTTCCTTGTCTGGGTCAAGAGACCCCTGGAGAGGTCTCACATGGAACTCAGGGGGTCTGTGAGTTTCAATGGGGAGGAATCGACGTCATCATTGTGGCTGAACTCCGAAGGAATGTGGACAAGACACAGAGGTACGGAAAGATCTACGGCTTGGCCACCTACAGAAACCACAGATCTGTTCATACTAGGGTTGAATTGTTGAAGATGACTTGAAATAAAGTTTACGCTGATCATAGCTCCAAACCATAGAAGTTACTCAACTCAACAGAAAATCATGCTATTTGCCATATAAAGATTTAATGTATGTGATTACGTGGCAAGTTTGTGTTTTTCTTACATATTTTTATATCTGCATTTCGATATAATTGTTGATAATATTACGGATTTTAGTCTGCGCTTTTAGGCGTCACCAGACGCCAAGGAGGCCAAAGATCAGAAAAGGGGAAATCCAGCTGTGGATGAGCTTGCCGGGAGCCTGGAAGGAGTGAGATGCACTTGTGTTAAAAACCCCAGCCCCAAGCACCGCATCTGATCGGTAATCATCTTGCAATAAATGATGGCGGGCAAAAGAAGGCGAAGAAATGGAGAAAGAAAGAAATGAATAGATAATGAATAAATGAATGACTGTGGGTAATGTTTTAGAAAGTCTAACATGAAAGTAATCCTTTGCACCTAAAACCAGACCTATAGTACCATTTTTATAAAGACGAACAATATGAAAAGGTATTAACTAAATCAGATGATGATAATAGCAGGCATAATAAACATGAAGTTGTTTCCTTCCCAAAGCTAATCTCCACATACCATTTTTGCCAGCTGACTGAAACTTCTACTCCAGGTAAGCAATTGGCTGAGAATATTAACAAACATAACATGGGTTAATTTGAACTGTCCCCACTTCCCCAGCCAAAGAAAGTCTCTTCATTTTCAAAGAGGAGTTATGGACCAAGATAAGCTAGTAGAGAAATTTTCAAAAAGAAGAATGGAAAATATAGTCTATAGGGTACAGCTGTAGAAGCAGCTTATATTCTAAAAACCTGTTCAGATTTTGCTATGGGCTGAACTGTGTGTCCCCCAAAAGTCATATGTTGAAACCCTGACCCCCAGGACCCCAGAGTGTGACTGTATTTGGAGATGGGTCTTTAAAGAGGTGATGAAGATCAAACGAGGTCATTAGGGTGGGTCCTGACCCAATAGGACTGGTGTCCTTATGAGAAGAGGAGATGAGGACACAGACACGCACAGAGGGACAACCACGTGAGGACACGGGGAGAAGACGGGGTCTACACGCCAAGGAGAGAGGCCTCAGGAGGAACCAGCCTTGCCCACACCTGGATCTCAGATTTCCACCTCCAGGACTGTGAGACCATCAATGTCTGTTGTTTAAGCCCCCCGGTCTGTGATCCTCTGTTATGGAAGCTCTGGCAAATTGATTCAGATTTATTGGGTTTTTTTTCCAGCGAACCACACGAAAAATATATATGATCAATATTAAAGCAGAACTTATACTCATGTCCAAAAGAGCTGTCACCATTTCATGCCTTTTTTCAGTTTTTAATCCTCACGTGCTTATCTGTTTTATCTATAAGCAAATAAATATTTACATACCTATATAAGCAAACAACTGCATATCTTACATTAGCTATAAAATACAACTGTAAAAACCATCACCTATGATAACGTGCATGCCCAGTCTCGCCAGATGCTTCGCCGTGGAATAGCCAATTCCATCCGTCCCTCCGGTCACTATAGCAACCCGGTCAGGTTGTGGGGAGAAAACTGTGGAAGAAGAAGAAAAAAAATATACAAAAGTAAGGTTTAATAGCAGAGTACACGTTTGTAAGAATGAAACCACAAGAGAGTGGGTGCTGCCAACAGGAGTCGTGGTTCAATATTTGTGGTTTCGTCCCTCTTGGATTCCTGCGGGCTCTGGATGCATAAACGTAATACGGCGGATTAGCCCTGAGTCCAGACAGCCTGGGAGAGACACCTGGTAAACTCTCGCTCAGCCCCAGCTGAGACCTTTGCAGGAATACGCTGCCAAAAGGATTTGCAGAAAGGTCCGAACAACCTACACCATTGACAGCCATGGGTGAGAGTCCTGGATAAACCCTCTCGGGCAGAACTGGGCAGGATGTATTTGTTGGTTTGTGTTTTAAATGTAGGATTCATTATTATTTAGGTATGGTGAGGCCAACAGATCAGGACATGACTGCCATTGAAAAGAGGGTTTGTTCCTCAGAGCTCCCAAGAGAAGGGGGTATGCCACATCATGCAGGGCCACACGGGGATGCACCAGGGTCAGTCAGGAGGCAGAGAGAGGAGGGAAAGGTAGACGAGAGATTTTATTGTGGTTTCCACAGGAAAGATCGGGTGAGGCAGAGTGAGCAGGCTGAGGACGGGCTAGTGTGAATAACTTCAGCAGGTTCTGGGGGGTACGGTCTGTCTCTAGTTCTCTGGTATGTGGTCCTGGGAGATTAGAGCAGGTGGATGGTGACTCAGAGTGTGGGAGCCCCAGAGAGGAGCGGGTGGGGTGTGGGCTCTGCATTGGTCAGTTTGCATTTTAAAGGCACGCCCCAGGGTGAGTTGTTTGCTATCTGTAGGAACTGGCTAGCCTTGGGGACTTGAAGATATAATAAAGGTGGCAGAGATGGACCTTTCAATAAATGGTGTTGGGACACCTAAATAGATACTTGGAAAAACATAAAATTAGACTCATATCTCACAGTACCCATCAAAATAAAGGGGAAAAAGTCAAACAGTGAAAATACGAGCAGAAACCAGGAATAAATTTATTCTTAACCTTAGAATAAGAAATGCCTTCCTAATTATAAGTCAAAATTGAAAAGAATAAATAGCCACATTTCACTAAAAAAATTTTACAAGGTAAAAAAATAAACCATAAGCAAAGTCAAAAATAAACAATGAACTAGGAGAAAATTTTCAACTCCTATCACATTCAAAGGGCTATTTTCCTAATATGTAATGAGTTCTTAAAAATCAAGAAAAAAACCAAACACCCTATAGAGAAAGTCGGCAAAAATAACTCTTTATGTAAAAATGTACCGAATGGCCCTTAAAAACACTTGTTCAACTTTACATCTATTAAGAGAAATGTTAATTAAAATTGTACTGAGATACCATCCATCTATCAGATTGGCAAAAATTTTAATGCTTTGATATCACACTTTTCTGGCGTGGCGATGGGGACCAGGCATGTAGTTGGGATGGGACCCCCATATCTAGTTGGCAATATCTAGTGCAATTACATAAGTATTTATTCTTTGATCCAGAAAAATCACTTCTAAGAATCCACCCTGATGATACAAGGTAGGCTGCCGATGCAAAATGATGGCTGCTCATTATAGCATCTGTTCCTCAGGAGGAGAATGCATGAATGACCTCAATACATCCATGCCATGGAATATCAGAGCCCATTGTTAGTGTCGCCATCATGCAGGGAACGATGAGCAGACCTGAGTGGCCCAAGTTCATCTGAGAAATTCCACCTGCTGGCCAGGGGCCAGGTGGGATCCACTTGTTAGAAAATCCTTCCAATAAGTAGAGACAACATATGCTTCCCTTCCATTGGCACCACCACCGCAGTCAGGCATCCTTGCTCATAAAATGAAGAAATCACCCTACAAAGAGAAGCCCCTACAGTGATGCTGAGGCTCCAATATCTCCCCACCCCCATCCTGAGTTCAATGTTTCCCACCACCGCATCCATCAGAAAGAGCGTGTCCCTGGCTGGGACGACACCACTGTAGGACCCCAAATGATTCCTTCAGGCTACCCAGGAAGTTTCCAGATAGCCAGGCTTGATTCTACTAAGAGGGATCCCTACTCTCATTTGGGTGTAGTTCCTGGGAAGACCACAGCATTCATGAGAATGTTATTCTCTTAGGCTACTGAGGTCCTACAGACGCATTCCAGAATGGGGCTGCAGGAAGGGGCATGAGAGAAGATCCAACTCAGTCTTCCTCTTACAGATGAGAGACCTGAGGACTCAATGTCCGAGAGATGAGGGGAGCGTGAGTGTCCCAATGGGGAGACCGAGGCCCCCACTTCCCGTGGGCTTCCACACAGAGTGGATCACAGCTTCACATCTCGGCTTCTTGACACCCATTGGTCCCTCCTGCAAATGCAGAGGGACATATTCTGACTGCGTCCTAAGCGCTGTGCAGTGTCGACTGTATACTGGGGGGTCTGCAACCTCCCGTCTTTACCTGGAGGGACCACCTTATGCTCCAAGAGTTACCAACAAAAAGCAAACCACAACAAAATGTTCATAAGCCCTGCTAACGTTTCATCTCAAATCAAGGCTGAGGGGTAAAACTTAACAGTGAAAACAGACTATAACGGAGGTCCCCAGACCTTCTTGGTTCACAGAACACTCATTGCTCAGAAATTTTTTCGCAGCACTGCTGGGAAAAAAAGAAAGAAAACAAGTATTATATATAATATTACATTAGTTTATATATATAATACTACATATAATATTATATGTAATATATAATATAACATATATTATATATATGCATATATGTATATATGTGTGTATATATATGTATATATACAAGTAACATACAATATATACTATATATAATATTACATTATATATAATAGATATATTATAATATATATTTAATAAAATACATTTATACAAATACAAATTAAATATATATTTATATTTGAATATTTAATTTAAATATTTATAATAATATAAATATGTTAATGTTTATAAAGTTTATATTTTTATTTTATTTATGTAAAATTATATTTATACATCTAAAATGTTAAGTATTTTATATATTTAATATATGAAAATAAATAAACATAATTATTTAATAATAATAAACCATACAAAAATAACTTTACCACCCATATAAGAAACGTATAATATATATTTAAATATTAAACATACAATATGTATAAATAAATGCTAGAAGTAAACATTAAAAACTTGGTATCAGAGATAAATAATTTTCTCCACCGCTCATTAGCAGACAATGCAATTTAGGCAAAAAACGGGAAACTTGAGGTCAATAGAAATTAGTCAAGCTAAAATACAAAGAGAACATTTTTTAAAAAGTGAAAAAAAAAAAACAAAACAGAGCTTCCAGGAGTTGCCAATATTAAGTGGTCTAATATCCACATCACTGGACTCCTAGAAGGAGGAGAGAGAGGGGGTCTTTGAAGAGATGCCAGCTGAAAGTTTTGCAGCAGCAGAGAGGACACAAGAATAATGAGTTTGATCTTAATTCCCTTCTTCGTGGGTTTCTGTATTTTCTCAATCAAAGAGCACATGAATTACGTCCCTTTTCAATTAATCACGTTCTTGGTGAGGAAAGCCTTACAAACACATATTTTAATTTGCATCTACAAACAAGATTTTTCACATTAATCTGACAAGAAAGCTCCGCCTGGTGCGGCAGATAATGAACAAATACATAACTTTTGAAAGGCAATCATTTGTGTACTTAAAGTCTGACGGATGTCTCTACTGGTACTTTCGCTACATCTAAAATAAACTACCACGGTTTCACTGAATAATATTCCAAAAGAGCTCATGGATCTGTAAGATAGAATCACAGATTAATTAATTAATGATGGAGATACATTCTGAGAAATGCATCGTTAGGCAATGTCGTCGTTGTGCGAACATCATAGGACAACTTACACAAACCTAGATGGTGTAGCCTACTACCCACCTAGGCTGCATGGTGTTCATCCAATGGGACCACCATCATCTATGGAGTCCGTCATGGACTGAAACACGGTTATGCAGTGCATGGCTGTAATTTAACTTGGAACCAGTAAATGCACATTTCCATCATCCCATGTCTCTCTCATTTCACACTAGGCAGAAGGTCTCCACACTGTTGACAAGAATCCCCGTGTGATATGAAGGTATTTCCATTCAAGAGTTTGTCTCCAACACATGGGCCCAGAGATGCGCCTTTCTGCTGGTGGTCTTATCAACGCAGCCTTTATCTATTCTACATTGGAAGGAATAACTCCCCGGGTCTGCACACTGGGCTGGCCGGCCACCCAGCTTGGCTCCCGTGTGAGGCCAATGTTGACAGAGGGCACGCACCTTGTTGTGGGGTGTCTGTGCCTCCCAGCCTAGCAAGGGGCTGGGTGTAAGGCTGGTGTTCAATGCATGTTCGTGGACTAAATGGCGTGCTCTAATGAGCCAACTGATAATGAGCTGAACTGATGCATGGATGCATCAATCAGAGACGTAAGGCTACTACCCTCTACCCTGAAAAGGCAAAAGAGATGTGCTATGGACTGAATGTGCGTGTCCCCCTAAATTCATATATTGAAATCCTAACACACAATGGGATGGTATTAGGAGGTGGGGCCTTGGGGAGGTGATGAGGTCATGAGGGTAGAGCCCCGATGAATGGGATTAGTGCCCTTATAAGAGACACCCCAGAGAGCTCCCTTGTGCCTTCCACCATGTGAGGACACAGCGAGAAGATGGCATCTATGAACCAGGAAGAAGGTTGTCACCAGACACTGAATCTGCTGGTGCCTCAATCTTGGACTTCCAGCCTCCAGAACCGTGATAAATAAATGTCTCTTGTTTAAGCCGCCCAGTCTATGCTATTTTTGTTACAGCAGCCAAAATGGACTAAGGTAAGATGAATCCCAGGCAAATCCTTAAGGAGACGTTGATGCCCAAGAGACTTCAAAAGGCAAATACACGTTGTATGACTTTCCTATTCGCTGCTGAGACAGCAAATTACCACAGACTTGGTGGCTTTAAAACAACACAAATTATCTTTCAGTTCTAGAGGTCAGAAATCCAAAACGGGTCTCACTGGCTAAAGTCACGGTGCGGGCAGGGCTGGATCCTTCTGGAGGCTCCAGCGGAAATCCATTGCCTCGACTTTTCCAGCTTCTCGAGGCTCCTTCCTCCGTCTGCAAAGTGCATCATGCCAACATCTACTTCCACCATGACACGTCCTTCTCTGACCCCGACGCTCCCGCCTCACTCATATAAGAACCGTTACATGGAGCCCACCCAGATAATACAGTATCATCTCCCCCATCTCAAGGCCAGCTGAGGGATGATCTCAATTCCAGGTGCAGCCTTCACTTCCCTTTGCCATATAATGCAACATAGTTGCAGGTTCCAGGAGTCAGGACGTGGACTCCACTGGGGGCCAGGACACTTTGTATCAACTCGTCCTATTCAACTCCCAGAACGTAATCACAGAAAGACACGGGACAGAACCCGAGCACCAGCAGTCAGAAGCTGGCCTGTGGGAGATGCTTCTTACAAACTAAAACCGTAGAACAAAATCAGGCCGAGAGACTTAGAGCTGAGGATGCTGTGCTCCAAACCAAGCAATGATGTACTCTACCCCAGAAATAAATGCCCCGGTTAATAAAGACACAGGAGATTGGTTTACAGGGAAAACCGACACAGCCACATCGTGATATAAATTGCCAGGTCCATATAAACACACGCATGAACTATCCCTAAAAATAATTCCCATTTCCAAGATTTAAAAATCGCCAAAAGTGTGATAAACGGAACTAGCAGCTTTAGGTCATGAGTGTTGTTTCTGAACATTAAGTTAAAGTGTAAACCTTATTTTGCAAGACATCTTTAAAGGGACTCATGTCAATATTCCTACCCCAAATGCATCTTACTTGCCCTTTGGGAAAAAAGCACTTATATTTTCCCATCTTCAAAGTTTAAATGCATTTATTCCCCCAGACTAAAGCCCCCTAGGGTTATGTCAAATGAACATAAAAGGTTTGAAACACAATAAAATCTTCAGGTTAAATGTTACAGGTACCAAAGTCAGTATACAAAAATTGCTTATAGGATGCACGTGAATGAAAGAAAGGGGAAAAACCTAAACCAAGTCCTAAAAATCTGTCCCAGAGATAGATCTGCAGCAGCCAGGAAGAATAAAATAGTCTGCAGATATGCCAATCATAAGACACCTCACATTGAGCCATGAACTCAAATTTAGTTCTGAGCTTCCTAGCAGCCAAAGAGAAAAGGAAACAACATCAGAGATGGCTGTCAGCACCCTTAGGATCAAAGGGTGTTATTTCATTACCAGACATCAAAGGTTTCCTGGCAAGTCACTCAAAACTAATTTTCCATTGAAGGCATCTTTTGAAGACACTGAGGGGGTGATGGGAATGCTTAACCAAACATAGTAACAAATGAGATTTTTATAATAACATCCCTCTACGCAAGCTGAGGCCCTAACGCCAAAATGTCACTCAATGAGAGTGACTGTGTGCGATGTGCGATTGAACGGGAACGTGGAAGCCAAATCCCTTCTCCCTCGGGCACTTGCTTCTCTGTCTGAGTCCCTCTCTCCATCCACCACTCCCCTCACCCTGGCCTCATACTGGTCCAAAATTCCATGCTGTTTTATATCACTGGGCTCCTACACAGATGTTCCCTTCAACAGAATAGCCCTTCCTTCGCCTGTGTTGGGAAGCCTTGGCCATCCTTCCGTGTCCAGCTCAAGAATCTCCCCTCCCATCAAGATTGCTTGAGACCTCTCTCACTGGAAGAGCTCATATTGATGTGGAGTTGCATCGGGCATTCATTTGTGTTAGCCAAATTCAGGTGTTTGGGCTTGCCAAGCCAGAGGCAGAAAGAGAGACAGAGACAGACAGAAAAAGAGACAGAGAGAGATGGAGAGACAGACAGAGACATGGAGAAAGAGAGAGACGGAGAGACAGAGGGAAACAGAGACAGAGATGGAGAGACAGAGAGAGACAGAGACAGAGATGAAGAGAGACACATAGAGACAGAGAGATGGAGAGAGAGAGACAGAGAGATGGAGACACATAGACGGAGAGAGACAGAGAGAGAGAGAGAGACACGGAGAGACAGAAAGAGAGAAAGACAGACCGAATGGACACCCTAAGTGGCACAGGAATTCCTTCTGCCCCATCCAGCCTGGATGCCCCATGGGCACAAGATGGGAGCCCCCAGTCCGCTGGGTCCATCCTGTCCCCCCAGCACGCACGAGTAAGAGCATGGCACGGATCTGCCTTCTGCTCACACAGAGCTTGCTCATTCCAGCTCTGGGCTCCGTGCAGACACCGCTCTCTGCTCCAAAGCCGTCCACGCCGGCCCCGGACGCCAGCCTCGCCAAAGGGCAACGCAGACCCTCTGCCTGTCCCTCACGGCCAGAGCTAGGTCCTCCCCATGTCCCCCACGCCGAGTTCAAGGCAGGCGTTCGCAGGACCCCAGGACAGAAACAGCAAAGCCAATGCAATCTAGAGCTGAGGAGTTACTACCGACAGTCCCTGGTTCTTTCTAACTCCTTAAAACTAACGCGTTTTATTTTTCCCTCCTGAAATATCCAGTTTGCTTTTCTCGTGTGTTGTTACAATAGAAGGGAAGCATTGCTGCCATTCTAGAAATATGATTTGCACTCAGCGGGATGGAGAATGACCAAGAAGCAAGACCATGGGCAAGTCAGAGATGGGTCCGTCCTCTCAGGACAGACGGATGGTGTAAGCTCCTTCCACATAAGGGCACCATCCCAAAACCTGGAGGGCGATGGGGGGCCCTGGAAACACCTCTGCAGGGGCCCTAGGACTGTTTTTTTTTAAATTACTAAAAACAGTGTTTCCTTCTACAATAAGACACATCCGTTGCACACACGAGGACACCCCCAGCTTTTCTGCTCTGCAGCTTTGAGCTGCAGAATCGAGGCTAGCCCGGGGGCCACAATGACACAAACACAGGTCTTGTTGCAAAACATCCCAGGAGAATCTTAGAGCATTCGAAGAGGCACAGCAGAGAAAAGAGAGACGAGGACACAGGCGTGGTCCCAAATATGTGCCTTTCTGGGCAGCTGGAGACAGCGTGCACACAGCAATCTTTGGAAAAACCTCCGCATGCAACCCACGTCAGCAAGAGCAAACCATATCACGCCCCGACAAAGCTGAGCTCAAATACACTTAATTAGGAATGCAAATCACACATTAGGAAACCAGTTGCTTCAGCATCGGAAGCTGCCCAGGTAAACTTTGATGACACCACAATTCGTGGGTAAGCAATAGGAAGGCTTACTGTAATAAGGGGGAAATCTTTCATCCACTGACCCCGGGACACACTACAATGCACCTTACGCCTGGGATCGGGGGTGAGGCAATACGTCCCACTCGCTTCTGTCGCAAGCACGCCGTGTTTCCCGGGACCTGCCAAAGTTACAACCGGAAGGGTAGGGACGGGTGCCCTTTGTTCTCACCCTCGCCTCTCCTAAGCTTTATGCCTTCCTGTAGATGCGAATTTTCCAAATCTGGGTCGGTATATGAGGATACACCTGGACGGGCCGGCACTCCAGCAAACTCCCTCGCTCCTCGCCCCACACAAGGGGCACCTGGAGATGGCTGTTGGGAGACGTGTCCCTCTTGGCCTTTGAAAGGAATTCAAGGATTCGTGATGGAGCAGGGAGGAGATGCTGCTCGGACGACGGGGGCCTGGGAGGGACCTGAATGATGGACAGAATGGGGGCCGGGCAGAGATGCGGTACCCAGAGAGAAGGCAGCAGATGAGGAAGGTCCAGAAGGAAGTATGCATGCAGGGATGCGGGGGTCCTTGGAGATGCGGCTCGTTTCCACGGAGGAGGGGAAGGAGCAGCCAGCATCCTTCGAGGGGAGGGATGAACACCAGGAGGAAATGCTGAGGAAGCATCTGGAAAACAAGAGTAGGGTTGCTTGGCCCAATGGGCGGGCGGGATGCAGACGACCAGGCAGGAGAGGCCAGAGCTGCCTGCTGTGGGGCCCCCCAAATGTCCAGGGCTTACCCTTGTGTCCCAAGCAGATTGCATCCCCGTTGACCTGCCGCGTCGGCCTCCTCACAGCACGAACGTGTCCATCAATGCAAACACCACGGTTTCCCGCTACACGCAGTCAACTTCTTCTGGAATGTGCATCCTACTTCCTCTGGGACACGAGCCCTAGAAGCATTACTGTCAACTCTGCCCCCTACAGAGGATTTTTTACAAAGACAGAGAGCCCAGCTGACAGCCAAAAACACTGTGGGCTGGGGCTGGACCATCAGGGACGACGGTGGACGCAGACACGCGAGCAAACTGCTCTCAGGAGCTTCTAAACTTAATTACCGCTCCTGCACATGGTTGCCACCATTGATAGATACTTAAATGATACAAACGTATATACACATGCATTTAAACATATGTATCAGACCTCTTCCCCGTGCTGATTTATTGCCATGATAAATTGCAATTTATTGCAAAGAGCTTAACAGTTAACGACCTTGGGCCCTTGGGCGACAGCTCAGTTTCAAGAAGCCTTTTTCTTATATGAGAACCTCTCTCAGGAAGAGAGGTTCAATTTCTCTCACGGAGGCTTCCAAATGAACCCCTTGGTCCTTGCCAAAAAAGGAATGGAAGATTTAAGGGAAAAAAAAATGTTGAATGAAAAGATCAGTTGGAGACACATTCCTGTAGGTATCTGCAACACCCCGAAGTCTCATCTCAGCCCAATGTCTATGGCTAATGGGAGGTGACAGCGAAGACGCTACTGCTACAAGCTAAGCCAGGTCTACATTTCTCTTCTCCCGGAGCGGCCGGCTCTCACAGATTGCTGAACTGGCCGTAGGGCATTGGCCAGAAGAAGGAAGACATGCTCAAGACAGAGGCTGCCTCCTCCCAGATCCCAGAAGCTGGGGTCTGCATCTTCTTCATCTGCATCCTGGGTTTTCATATGCGCACAAAACGTTAGACAAGCCATCGAGGCCGTAAAGCAAAGGAGGACATGACAAGGCGCACCCCACGGAGAGCGGGCGGAGGAACTGCCGTGGATCTGAGGCTGAGGGACTCGGTCCTCCAGGATCTGCCCGTGCTGAGGACCAGCCTAATGCCCTGATGCGGGGCACCCAGGCCAGCCGTGGGCCAGTCCCGGCCTTTCCCCAAGAGCTGACTTCCAAAGCAGGAGGCTGACACCCCCACCTGAAATGGTCCAGGAGCCAGGCTGTCAAATCCCCGTACCCAGACGTTACAGCTGCATTGCCCTCTGGCTTCTGCTGAGACCCCAGGACACTGACGTCACAGGCGTCCCCTGAGGGCATGAAGGTCAGACACAGCTCCTGAGATAGTTAATTTTGTGTGTCTATGTGGCTGGGCCTGGTGCCCAGATACATCGCCAAACGTTATTCTGGATGTTTCAGGAAGGCGTTTTCTGGGGTGAGATTAACATTTATATCGGTGGACTTTGAGTAAAGCAGACTGCCCTCCCTAATGTGGGTGGGCATCGTCCAATCAGTTGACGGCCTTAATAGAACAAAGACTGATCTCATCTGAGCAAGAAGGAATTCTCCAGCAGACGGCCAGCAGACCCAAACTATAAGTCTTCCCTGGGTTTGCAGCCTGCTGGTCCAGCTGCTGGTCCAGATTTCGGATCTCACAAGCCTCTACAATTGCAGAAGCCAATTCCTTAAAATGAATCAAGGTCTCTTGCTCTCTCTCTCTCTGGATAGATACAGATATAGTTACAGATATATAGCTATATAGACATATATTATAGTTATAGATATAGATAGATACAGATATCCAGATAGATATACATATAGTTATAGATATCCATATACATATAGTTATAGATATAGATATATAGATATCAACATAGATATAGATATGATATAGATATACAGATATATAGTTATAGATATAGATATGATATAGATACATAGATATGATATAGATATAGATACAGATCTATAGGTATAGATTATAGTTATAGATATATAGATATAGGTATCAATATAGATATAGTTATAGATATAGATATATAGTTATAGATATAGATCTGATATATAGATATATTTATAGATACAGATATAGGTATAGGTATATAGATATAGTTATAGATATGATATAGATATAGATATAGATATAGATATAGATATAGATATAGATATAGATATATAGATATAGATATGATATAGATATATAGATTTAGATATTTAGCTATATACATAGATTGAATTTCAGATAATCAATGAGCCATGTTTTAGTGTAAGTGTAGCCCACACAACATTTAGGAGACGCTTCTACTAAAACTGTGCACGCTGTTTAAACTTCAGTCCCAGCTGACAGCGTTTCTGCCGGGATGGCTGATTGCATTCCCACACCACACACCTCATCTCTTTAGCAAACGGCTGTCCGGCCACATGCATGGTGCTCTCTCCAGAGCACAGCTTCTCATTTTTGGCAATACGGACACGGTGAGACCTTTTCCGGATCTTCAAGTTCCGGCTCCTTTGTGCTAACCATTCCCTCTTCAATTTACGCCTTGCCTGCTGCGTTTTGCTCTAAGCAGCGAGGAGAGACCAGACGGCTCCCTCAAGCCTCTGCGCAGAAATCTCCTCAGCTCAACATCCAATCGCATCACGTATGAGTTCTACCGTCCACAAAACGCTGGGCACAACCCGGCCAAGTTCTCTGCCACTTGATAACACGTCCCTCCCGTTTCCAACCTATTCCCCATTTCTGTCCAAGACGTCACCAGAAGCATCTTTAACGCTCCTATGTCTACCTCCACTCTGGTCATGATGACATGCATCCACCTCTGAGACAAGTTTTCCTACACTTCTCCTCTTTTCTTTCTAAGCCCTCATTAAAATCACATTCGGCATCCTTATATGCACCAACAGTCCTTCAAGCCCGTCTAGGCTTTCTCCATCAGGCACCTCCACAGTCTTCCAGCCTCTGCCCATGACTCGGGTCCACAGCCACTTCTACGTTTTTAGATATTTGCTCCAGCAGCCCTCCTGATCCCACGGGCGACTGCAACAAAGAACCACAAACTGAGTGGCCTGAATGACAGAAATTTCCTGTCTCCCCCAGTCCTGGAGGCTGGACGTCCGAGACCCACGTGTGGGCAGGGCTGGTTCCTCCTGAGGCCTCTCTCCTTGGCGTGTAGACGCCGTCTTCCCCCCGTGTCCTCACGTGGTCGTCCCTCTGTGTGTGTCTGTGTCCTCATCTCCTCTTCTCATAAGGACACCAGTCCTATTGGGTCAGGACCCACCCTAGTGATCTCATCTGACCTTGACCATCTCCACAAACCCTATTTCCAAATAAGGTCACCTTCACAGGGGCTGAGACTCCAACATATCTTTGTTGTGGGGCACAATTCAAATCTTCACAACTGGGGCACACACACACACACACATCCACGAAGGACACGGCAGCCTGGTCACAGGGAGTTCCCCAGGAGGGTGGGTGAGCTGGACATTCTCTCTCCTCCCCTGTCTCCCCAACAGGGGTCTGTTCTGTGGCAGATCCCTGCTGCCTTCCCCCCAAAACCGGGATGCAAACTGATACAGGGTATCACTCTAAAATAACCTGGAGTGTCACCCTCTCTTCCCCACCCCATCTACATCTTTTGTCTCAGGTCCGTCACCAACTCATCCGTGTCAGCTCCTCGCCAACAGAGATCACAGAGCGAGGGCTCTGTAAGTTCGGGCTGTCACCTGACCTCCACCGCACCAGCTGTTCCCGGGACCATTCCGCCAGCCGCCCCATCCCAGCAGCTGCACACGAGGCCACCACGCGGCAAGCTCCCACCGGCAACGTTCCTCCTGAAGGCAGTGAGCTCCGCAGCCTCACGGTCCGACTGTGTGACGTGCAGCTGCTCGCCGCCGGGTTCGTTTTTGGACGACCGTGCAACTCAAGTGAGAAGAAAGGTGAGGAAAGCTTCCAACAGTCACACGTTTGGCGAAGGCTTGCAGGGCGCCAAGAGAGAGCTTCCTTTCCAGGGCCAGACTATGTTTAGAACGCTCTGGGGTCATTGTTCTTTCTTAAGCATCTAATGTGGAGGGCTGACCTCATGCCTCAGCAACGGCCAGCGTTCGGGGACATGAGAAATGACAGCCCTCTGTATACCCAGCTCACCGACCACAGCGCAATAAATTAGAGACGGCTCAAAGAGTGGAGCACGGAAAACTGCAATCACAAAAATAGAAGAAAATGTAGTGGTGGCGATCGTGGTGGTGTTTTTTTAATGGACGACTGCACAGTGAAGACGGCTTCTCTAAGGAAGACGCAGACGTGGTGCAGGAGAAAGTTCTATAACTGACCACATAAAAAATGTTTAATTCTGGAGAACCAAAACAGCCCCAAATAACATTAAAAGGGACATGACAAATTGCAACACACGGATGCGTTCTTAGTATGTAAAGAGCCCTTGTAAAATAATATGAAAACATCTAATACTCCCCCAAAATGGGCAACTGAGACGAACAAGGAATTCACAGATGTTGAATAAAATATAGATCTGTGAAACGATGTTCCAAGTCACTTGAAATTAAATAAGCAAAAGGTGAAGGAAGTTACTAGTGTTCTTAAGTCAGATACAACAAGTCAAAAAGCAGTGTCCTGGGGCCGGCCCCGTGGCATGATGCTTAAGTGGGCGCACTCCACTTCGGCAACCCGGGGTCTGCAGATTTGGATCCCGGGCACGGACCGATGCACCATTCATCAAGCCACGCTACAGCGGCATCCCACATAAAATAGAGGAAGATGCGCATGGATGTTAGCCCAGGGCCGATCCTCCTCAGCAAAAAGAGCAGGATTGGCAGATGTTAGCTCAGGGCCGACCTTCCTCAGCAAAAAAAAAAAAAGCAGGGTCCTACCCAGAAAACCTGGATGCTCGCACACTTAATTAATATCCTACCAAGGCCGTATCTTCTTAGGAGGCGAGTTACAAATGGCTGTCTAACTTGACACGTGTATTCTGTTTGACCCAGCAATTCTGCTTCTAAGAATGAATGCCACAGACGCACTCCCACGGGTATGCAAAGACATACGAACAAAAACATTCATTGCAGTCTTGTTTATAAAAGAGAGATCTTCAGTTTGATTGTCGTTTCAGGCAAGACTCTCCACAGGTGTTCTTCAAAAGAAAGCCCTGTTGTTATGGTAAGAACTTGGATGTATCTCTAGGGAATTATGGGAGCAGCAAAGAAGCAACTTCAAAAGGGTGACATTGTGTAGGACTCCATGGATATGCATCCTTGAAATGACAAAATTATAGACACAGAGAGCAGATCTGGGGTTGCCAGGGGTTAAGGAGTGGATTGGGGGGTTGAGGTGGGAAGGAGGCGGCCGGACCTATAGAAGGGCCACACAGAGGGATCCTAAGGGGCGACAGAAGTGCCCTGTGTCTTCACCGTGATGGTGGATCCATAACCCCACACGTGCAACAAAATCCCACCAAACTCAATACACAAACACACCAACGAATGCAGGTTAAAACAAGGGAAATCTTAGCAAGAGGATGGAGGGCTTCTACAACACCATCTTGCTTGTGCCGCATACTATCGTTTTGCAAGATGTTATCATTGGGAGAAAACCAGGTCGAATGGACATAGGATTTCTCCATATGATTTCTTACAATTGCATGTGAATCGACAATGATCTCAAAGTAGAAAGATTAAAAAAAAAGTCTCAAAAAAACCAATGAACAACCACAAAAATGTCTAAGCATATGCCATATAATATAGCCTTCTGTATCAAAAACAACTAAAAAGAAAAACAAAGAAGGCTTTGCCTTCTGGGCTCCTGTGTGGTTCTTTTGAAAACATCCATGTGGTTTACGGCTCCCTTTTGAACTGCTGATGATTCTACGCCCCGGTTCTTTTATCAAATATGGAGGGCGGCAGACACGGCCGGCTCTCTCCGCTGTCATAAGCCAGCATGGACGCCAGGTACAGGCGTTGTTTGAATCCAGACCACGGGCACCAGCACCTCCCACTTCATCTAGGAGGTCTCTGGACTTCAGCTTATGCTCCATATTTCCTACCTTAGGCAGACACGTGTAAGCCGCCTTAAATTCTTTCTGGAAGCATGAGGGTCGTATATTCATTCCTTGACTCATCATTAAATCATTTGTTCGTGTGCTCCATTGGGAAATGACAACATTCCTCTTTACAGTACGCAAGTGAGAAGACGCTCGACGTCATTAGCCATCAGGGAAACGCAAATCAAAACCACAATGAGATGACAACAAAAAAAACAAAGAACCTGATCAAAAAATGGGCAGAGGATGTGAACAGACATTTCTCCAAAGAAGATACACAGATGGCCAACAGGGACATGAAAAGATGTTCAACATCACTAATCATCAGGGAAATGCAGATCAAAACTACAAGGAGATGTCAGCTTACACCTGTCAGAATGACTATAAGTAAAAAGACAGAAAATAACAAATGTTGGAGACGATGTGGAGAAAAGGGAACCCTCATACACTGCTGGTGGGAATGCAAACTGGTGCAGCCTCTGTGAAAAACAGTGTGGAGATTTATCAAAAAATTAAAAATAGAAATACCATATGACTCAATTATCCCACTACTGGATATTTTTGCAAAGAACCTGAAATCAACAATTCAAAGAGATTTACGCACCCCTGTGTTCATCACAGTATTATTAACAATAGCAAAGACGTGGAAGCAACTCAAGTGCCCTTCTACGGATGAATGGATAAAGAAGATGTGGTATAGATACACAATGGAATACTACCCAGCCATAAAAAAGACAAAATCGTTCCATTTGCAACAACATGGATGGACCTTGAGGGTATTACACTAAGCAAAAGAAGCCAGACAGAGAAAGACAAACAGCATATGATTTCACTCATAGGTGGAAGATAAACAAACACATGGATAAGGAGAACAGATTAGTGGTTACCAGAGGGGAGGGGGGTGGAGGGTGGACGAAAGGGGTAAAAGGGCACACGTGTATGGTGATGGATAAAAACCAAAGCAGTGGTGCTTAGCCCGATGCAGTCTATACAGAAACTGCTGTATAATGATATACACCTGAAATTACACAATGTTATAAACCAATATGAACTCAATAAAATAGTTGAAAAAAAAAAACCACAATGATACTGCTCCACATTCATTAGCATGGCTATTATATTCAAAAAAAAGAAAAGAATACATGTTGGTGAGGAGGTAGAGAACCTTGAACCCTCCTACGCTGCTAGTGGGGATCTAAAATGGTGCAGCCACTTTGGAAAACAGGCTGGTGGTTCTCCAAAAGGTTAAACATGGAGATACCGAAAGACCCAGAAATTCGACTCCTAGGTGTGTGTCTATCCAAGAGAAATGAAAATGTGTCCACCGAAATATGAGTGCATGAATGCTTAGAGCAGCATTATTCAGGATAGCCAGAAATGTGAGAACCACTCACATGCCCACGGATGGTGATGAGTGGATAAACAGAATGTGGTCCATCCACACAGTGGAATATTACTCAGCCATGAGAAGGACTGAAGCACTGACACGGCTACAACACGGATGGACCTTGAACACACGCTGCTCAGTGAGAGAAGGCAGACAGAAAAGGTCACTTGATGTGTGATTCCGTTGATGTGAAATGTCCAGAACAGGCAAATGCATAGAAAGTACAGTCACACACAGCTTAATGACAGGGACGGGTTCTGAGAAATGTGTCATCAGGCGATTTCGTCATTGTGTGAACATCATAGGGTGTACTTTCACAAACCTAGATGGTACAGCCTACTACACACTTGGGCTCTAGGGAACAAATCTTACGGGACGACCATCGTATATGCAGCCCATTGTTGACTGAGACGTCGCTATGTGGTGCGTGACTGTAGGTTAGTGGCTGCCAGGAGCTGGGGGACGGGGAACGGGAAGTGATGGCTAATAGGTACAGGGCTTCCTTTGGGGGTGATAAAGCGTTCTAAAATTACACAGCGACGTTGCTTGTACAACTCTGCAAATACGCTAAAAACCACTGAATTGTCCAGTTTAACGGGTGTACTGTCTGGTGAATTATTTCTCAAGAAAGCGGTTTAAAATGGGAAAATGGGGAAACACCTTGTTTAATCATGGGTCATGGGGGATGGCTGGAGACGTGGAGATTCTGCCACTCCCCAGCGAGGAGGGGACTCGGCGAGGGCGATGGCTGACGTGAGCTGAAGGCAGGAGACCTGAGAGATGGGGGACCCCAAATCAACAGCACCAGCTCTCAGCTGCCAAACAACAGACGTGGTGAAGACTAGCGTCATGGAAAGACCCGCATCCAGAGGCGGCTGGGAGTCAGAATCAGCAAGGAGGGGCCTCAGACGATGGGGGCGACATCAGCAGCTACCGCTCAGGGCTCCTGGGCCATCCTGGTTCAGGGTTGGTAGCTCGGGGGCTCCCCAGAAACTATTCCAACACATTCAAGTTCTGGAACACCTGTGGTCCCAGCCGTCCTCAGTGGAGATGGTCCAGGCCAGCATCAAGAGGTACACAGATTCTCCAGGGGAGGAAAAAACGACTACCACATTCAGACATGCCCTGAGCTTCCCGAAATTCTATTGAATCAGGTCCACCACTAACCTTGTTATATGTCAATTAATCTCAATGTTATATGTCAACGAATCTCCATGAAACCGGGAAAAGAAGTGTGATGACAGGGGGGTGTGCATAACTAGACAGGGCATTACCTGGAGGCCAGTGCGATGAAGCTTTACAATATAAAGTGTTCATAACCTCACCGTCAAGGAAGTGATCATAAAAACAAAGCCAAGTATTTTGCAGTCATTTATAGCTGGTTTTCCATAAACCACAAAGAAATGATTCAACGGGAAAAAAAAAAAGGATACAAAGTTCTATATAATTTATGGTTAGGCTTAAAGAGGCTTAATATTATAGGAAAATAAACCAAATGTTCACAGCAAAAGAAAGAAGAAAAAACATACACACACACATACACATAAAGAGAGAGATTTATTTTAAGGAACCGGCTCATGCAACTGTAGATCTGCAGGGTAGAGCAGCAGGGTGGAGACCCAGGGAAGAGCTGATATTGCATCTCCAGTCTGGAGGCAGAATTTCCTCCTCCTCAGGGGACTTCAGTCTTTTTGCTCTTAAGATCTTCAACTGATTAGGTAAGGCCCACCCATACTATGGACGGTCATCTCCTTTACTCCAAGTCTACTGACTTAAATGTTAATCTCATAAAAAATCCCTTCATGGTAACACCTAGACTAGCGTTTGACCACACATCTGTGGCCCAGCCAAATTGACACACAAAATTAACCAGCACAGCGCAAATGAAAACTCATGCAGCCACTATGGAAAGCACTTTGGAGATTTCTCAAAAAATTAAAAATAGAAATACAATATGACCCAGCTATCCCACTACTGGGTATTTATCCAAAGAACATGAAATCAACAATTCAAAGAGACTTATGCACCTCTAAGTTCACTGCAGCATCATTCACAATAGCCAAGACACGGTAGCAACCCAAGTGTCCACTGAGTGATGAATGGATAAAGAAGATGCGGTATATATATACAATGGAATACTACTCAGCCCTAAAAAAGACAAAATCGTCCCATTTGCAACAACATGGATGGACCTTGAGGGCATTATGCTAAGCGAGATAAGCCAGACAGAGAAAGACAGAGTATTGTTTCACATGTGTGAAGGATAAACAAACACATGGATAAAGAGAACAGATTAGTGGTTCCCAGAGGGGAAGGGGGTGGAAGGGTGGGCAAAAGGGGTACAGGGGCACACGTGTAGGGTGACAGATAAGAACTAGACTATTGGTGGTGAGCATGATGCAGTCTACACAGAAACTGATATTTAGTGATGTACACCTGAAATTTCACAACGTTATAAACCAATATGACCTCAGTAAAATAATTCAAAAAAAGAAAATTAACAGCACAAAGTATAAGAGGTTTCCTGCAACCAAGAACCCTAACTAGCTGCCGATGGCCGTCACGTGGAGCTCGGACCCGGCGAAGCGAGTGACGTCCTTTGTGAGCCGAGCCGTTGCCAAGAACCAGAGAAAGGAGCTGGGATCTCAAGACGAGGGCCGGACAGCAGCCAAAACCAACAGGGCCGGCCCCGACTCCCCGCCCACTAGGCTTCCCTGGAAAGGTGGGACCTGCCGGCTGACTCACACAGGTGCAGCTAAGCCTGAGATGAGCAACAGAACCGGCAGGGAGCCGGGCAGGGGCGGGCCAGCTGGGCCAGAGAAGCGGGGCTGAGGCACCGACTTTAAGCCAAGATGGTGCAATCGTGGGGATGACGACAGAGGACGCCTCCAACGAGGGATGGCCGCATCTCCCCTTCTGCATCACAGGGTCGGTGTTCTAGAAGAGAGAGGCGGGCTGTGCAGGGAGAACGTGATGAAGGAGGTACTTCCATAACGGACCCCCCACCCCAGGCCCAGGCTCTGCGCCAGATTCCACGTGGACCACGGGGTCCGGGACTCCGTGCTTCCTCCAGGTGCCCAGTCTCGGCCCAGGGAGCACAGCTCATTCAGGAGCCGCCCTGGGGTTCAAGCCCCTGGACTCTCCCTGGTCAACCGACCAGGAAATGATTCAAGGGCCAGCAGGCCCTGGACGTCCAGAGCCTCCGACAGCAGGAAGACCAGGCTGTAACAAAACGGCTTTTTACGTGTTCTGACCCCAAAGGGACCAGGACGGAATTTGCTCTCCTTAAAAGATTATGGTAGCAACCAAGATGTCCTTCAGGAGGTGAACGGATAAATAAACTGTGGTCCAGCCACATAATGGAATATTATTCAGTGCTAAAAAGTCATGAGCTATCAGGGGCCGGCCCGGTGGCGTAGTGGTTAAGACCACGTGCTCCACTTCAGTGGCCGGGGGTTCGCAGCTTCAGATCCCAGGTGCGGACCTATACACCACTCATCAAGCCACGCTGTGGCGGCATCCCATATACAAAATAGAGGAAGATGGGCACAGAGGTCAGCTCAGGGCCAATCTTCCTCACCAAAATAAAAAAAGAAATGAGCTATCAAGCCATAAAAAGACATGGAGGAAACTTGAATGCATATTATTAAGTGAAAGAAGCCAGTCTGAAAAGGCTACAGACTGTGTGATTCCAACTCTAAGACATTCTGGGAAAGGCGAAACTATGGAGACAGTAAGGAGGTCCGTGCTTGCCGGGGTGGGAGGAGGAGGAGGGATGAATAGGCGGGGCACAGAGGATTTTGAGCTGTCTGGGGAGGAGTCCCAAGGGTCATAAGAATAAATGCAGCTCGGGGAAAGAAAGGGGAAACACACGTCACATGGAAGACATGGAGGGCGTTTCTAAGTAGCACCCTTTTGTATTGGAATATAAGCCCCAAACCTGAGTCTGGAGAGGACCCAGGTGGCCCATGAACACATCAGAGAAGCCGCGTGGGTGAAGGGGAGAGAAGAGACTGGACCTGAGAGCCCTGCCCGCTGGGCCCTGCCGCCCTGGTCACGTCCAGGTGGGACTCAGGCGCTCTGTCAGCCAGCTAGGGCTGTGCAACGGTTAATGATATGTGTCAACTTAGCTGGGTCATGGGGTTAAACACTATGTCTGGGTGTGTCTGTGGGGGTGCTTAGATGAGATTAGCATCTGAATCGGTAGACTGAGTAAAGCGGATTGCCCTCCCCAGCGTGGGTGGGCCTCATCTAATCAGTTGAAGGCCCGAATAGAACAAAAAGGCGGAGGGAGAATTCACTCTCTCTGCCTGAGCTGGGACGTCCACCTTCTCCTGCCCTCAGACATCAGTGATCCTGGTGCTCAGGCCTTCACACTTGGACTGAATTACATCACTGGCTTTCCTGGGTCCTCGGCTTACAGATGGCAGATGGTGGCACTTCTTGGCTTCTCTAACTGCTTGAGTCAATTCCAATCAATCAATCTCTCTCTCTCTCCCTCTCTCTCTCTCTCTCTATATATATATATCTGTATTAGTCAGGGGTCTCCAGACAAACAGAACCAATAGGAACTAGATAGATACATAGATAGATAGATAGATAGATAGATAGATAGATAGATAGACAGACAGACAGACAGACAGATAGATAGATAGATAGATAGATGATAGACAGATAGAGGATAGATAGATAGATGATAGACAGACAGATAGATGATAGATAGATGATAGATAGATAGATAGATAGATAGATAGATAGATATAGACAGACAGATGATAGATAGATAGATAGATAGATAGATAGATAGATAGATAGATAGACAGACAGACAGATCCTGTTTGTTCTGTTTCTCTGGAGAACCCTAACACAGGCTGCTATAACAAAATCCCACGGACTAGGGGGCTTAAACAACAGACGTTTATTTCTCCCAGTTCTGGAAGCTGCATGTCCAAGATCACGGCTGATTCAGTGTCTGGTGAGGACCCTCTTCCTGGCTTGTAGACAGCTGTCTGCTTGCTGTGTCCTCACATGGAGGAGGGAGAGCTCTGGTCTCCCCGTCTTCTTCTAAGGATACTAATTCCATCCCACCCTCATGACCTCATCTAATCCTAATCACCCCAAAAGACCCCACCTCCTCATACCATCCCACTGGGGGTCAGGACTTCCACACACGAATTTGAGGGACACACGTTCAGGCCGCAGCATGCTCAGACCACCTGGTCCAGAGGCGTCCACACAGGGAGGTCAGAGGTGAAGGAGAAAGGGCAGGTGGGGAGAGCTCCCTGCACAGTCTCCTCCCGCACCTGTCGGCAGTCGAGACACAGCTTCCTCCGTGTGCATCGCGGCCCCCTCTGCCCACCATGACTCCCGACTGGGTATCTACACCGCCTGTCAACTCATCCCCTCCCTCGTCCCAACCCTAACTCATCCCAGCTCCCCACTGGGGTGGTCAGGACAGGAGGAGACGGCCAGGGTGGGGCACAGCAAGCCCACCACCCGGACCCTTGCCGGCCTCTCCAAGGGCGTGCCCCTCGTGCTGGACACCCACCATGCAGCCTCATTGCTGGCTCGGGCACCTTCTATGCCCACTCCGTCATCCCGGCCGGGCTCCTTCCCCAGGCCATGCAGGGCAAGCAGCCACAGACAAATCCTACTACAAACCAAGGACTGGCCCTCGTGGCCCAGCATGTGAGACTCTCGGATGCCAGCAGGAAAGGAGATGAGCCCAGTCATGCATCCCAATGGCTGGACCCCCACGTCCTTCCTGCTGCCTGGAGCCCCCCTACAGGCCCACTTGGAGGACCCCTATCTGGGCTTCATGGCTCAGCCAGGAACGGGCTCCTTCTCAGGGAGGCCCCCGTGTGCCCCTACACAGGCCAGTGTCCATCCTGCCCATCTCCTACAGGCCCTGCCTTAGCGTCCACTGCAGGCTGCTGGCCTCGGGGTCTGCTGACCCGGCCCTCAGAGGACTATTGCATCTCCCCAATCAAGTGTGTGTGAAGGGGTTGGAGCCACACCAGCCTGCAAGGCAGGGGACCAGGCACTGGGCGTGGGGTGATGCTCCACCCAGGTCTCCAGGGCGAGGAGACTGAAATGTCCCATCCTTGGATGTTCCCTGTGATGCGAGGAGGTTGGACTGTAGGAATCCCAGGGTTCCTTCCAGAGTGTTTTATAGAACGGGCAGAAATGTGACTCCATGGCAGCTCATATAGTGACAGCCATCCTTTAAGGAAGAACCACTCACTCATGAAATTTCATGTGAGGAGAATAAAAGCTATTGAAGGCATCTGCAGTTTAACCATAAAGCATAGGATGGAAGGATGGATGATAGAGTGATAGAGAGATAGAGAGAGAGAGAGAGAGAGAGAGATAGATATGGATAGAGAGATGATAAATAGAGAGATGATAGATGACATATAAATAGATAGACCTATCTGTGTAGATAGATGATAGATAAATAGAGGGATGATAGGAAGATAGATGATAGATAGGTAGATAGATAGATGATAAATAGAAGATAGATAAATACATAGATAATAAATAGGTAGATGGATAGATTGAGAGATGAATACGCAGATGATCAATAGCTAGCTAGATGATAGATAATAGACAGATACACAGATGCCCACCATGCAGCCCCGTTGCTGGCTCAGGCAAGCATAGATAGATATAGATGATTGACAGATGGATAGACCATAAAACAGACTATCTACATAATCAGGATATAAATAGTATGTATATAAATAGAATCAATTCCATGCAGCCACGAATCACAAATAAAGCTTAGCACGTCTGCAACCAATCGTCCACCACTCAGCTGAAACGCTGCCCACAACAGCGCCGTGTTCCCAACACCGCACACAAGACAGCATCTTCGCACTCCCACCGTCTCTCCAGTCACTGCCTTATGCCCACAAAAACCCAGCCACGATCCTCCCGGAAACAAAAGCCCTCAGAATCCCCACCAAGGACCATCTCCCGGAACCCCAAACACCTGAGGGGGCGGGAAGCATCCGCTGCCAATCACCATGTAACAAAAACTCCCAGGAGAGCTCCTCTTGCAAGACATTTCCAGAGGCCACAGGGTTCCGTCCTTCTGGCGGATAAAGCGATGGCCCGTTTCCCTGAGGACGCGCCTCCTAAGGAATGTGCCCCTACAACATGCCATCTGCACGTCCCGTCTCGTCACGTCACCAAGAAAATCGAGTGAGTTTGGGTCAATTTAGAAGCAGAACAAATTGCCCTGAAATCCGAAGTGGGCGAGGCTTCTCGAACTGACGTGAAGCCAGAGGTCTGACTTCTGAGCGGATATGCTAAGAATCCTCCCAGATAAAAAAAAAAACAGGCAAAGAGCCCCCACAGGGGTGCCCATGGGACCCCGAAACGCAGAGGACAATAAAGTTCTGCTGTGCACAGGCCTCCCGGGAATCCGGTGAAAATGCAGATTCCGCATCACAATCTGGGGGCACCCCGAGTCTGCGTCTCTGGCCATGCCCTGGCTGCAGCCCATCTCTGGGGAACCCACGTGCAGATAAAGGAAGTTGCTGACCATGCAGTAGACCTGGAGGTGAGCACGTCTGCGATAACCACGTGCAAACAGGACCAGGCACTCAAGGGACCCCAAGTGAGAGGATGGCGGGCGCCTACGTGACCCCCAAAACCAAGGGCTGCCTCCCACTCGGAGAGCAGGAATCACGCATAAAAGAAGGCTGACAAGAATGTGGCCGAGGGGCTGCCCCCACGTAGAAGCCACCAGTCTGCAAAACGTCAGAAGAACAGAATGGCTTGCACTTCCGACAGGGCTGCAAAACCCATTCCAGCAGCCAGGACAGCTGCAAAATATCCGACTTAGTCTCCTCTCGATTCAGTACAATTTCGAGGACCCACAGGGCTGCCACGGAAAAGGATTCCAGCTCTCAGTCCAGGATTTGTGCAGACTGCACCCAGAACCGAGAAAAACGAGCTCTGGGAGCAGATCCGTGCAGGGAGCTCGGAAAGCTGGGGATGTTCCCGTCGCTCTGCATTCCTGGGCGTGTCAGGCCGCGCTCGGAGACCGGGATCTCATTTCACAGACGCGCTGTAACGCCTGCCTTCCGGGAGCAGGTGCAAATGGAACGCGAGAGCTCTGGCTGCAAGCAGGTCTGAAAACAAGCCGGCCGGGAAGAAACGGAGCATGGATTGGGGGTCTAGACAAAGAATTAATGAAGAAACGACTTCTGAAAGTCAGGGGTGCGGGGCCACGGGGAGAGGCTAGGCATGAGGTTCGTCTTACATGATTCGTATGAAAATAAGCACAGTGGGCTCTTTTTCTATCCAGTGCTGGCAGTGATTTAAACTCTAAAGATCCTGCAATAACTGAGGGGTTGATACAGTGTTTCTTGCTTTCTTAGAATTAACATCAGCAGAGGAAGACGATGAATGAGGCCCCAAGGTGCCAGCTCAGGAGAGATGGTGCATTTGGGGGCAGCCCACGTCTCCAGGAGGCCAGCATGCTTTCTGCACCTGCAGCTCGACCCCGCACCTGAAGGCCACTTGAGCGTCGTTACCCAGGAGAAAGGCTTTCCTCTCCTGAGAAGGTAATCTGGACGGAGAACGCACACCCCGTGAACTCAGCTAATTGAGGGAAAACGGTCTGAACTCTCATCAGATAGACGCAACTGTTTTTCAAACCCAGGGAGCTGGGTGGATCCAGAGATCATTCGGGAAAGGACGAGGAAATGGCAGAAAACCCCACAGCGGTCCAGGCTCCGGGAAGGGCCAGCCACGGCCCTCGGCCCCCATTTTTACAAGACCCGTGAGCTAAGGATGGAGTTGATGTTTATAAATGAGTTCCACATTTCCAAGTGGTTGGAAAAGTCAAAAGAAGAGAAAATACTTCACAGCATACAAATGATGTGAAATTTGAACACGACACTCTGCATCCACGTGGTTTTATGGGCGCCCAGCCACGCCCACTGAAGAAGGATCTACGGGATCTCACGGTCCACAGCCAGAAGTAGACTCTCTGAGCAAGTTGGCTGGTTCCTGCCCCATGTGTCTGGCTCTGAAGCCAAGGGACACCAACTGAGACTGAATAACTATGGCCCCAAGGACTGAAATCTGAAAGGATCCTGCAAATAACCCCCAGAGGAAAGAACCGAATCAGAGAAACGGGAAGGAGTAAGCAAATGCTGTTGTTATTTAGTGAAGGTCACAGGAGAATCTGTTTAAAAAGCCTAGACCTGATGAGGTTTTACGTGAGCGAACACAGCTCTGGTGGGACCCCCACCATGAACAGGGCCGGGACCACTCAGAGAAGACGCTCCCTCCCCAGACCACCGTCGGAATATGGAAACGTACGTCTGTCTGGAACTCCACACACGACAGAGCCTTTTGCACAAAAGAGGAAGCAAGGGGCAGCCGCCCGGCAGGGCAGCCTCCGTCTCCACCCGCCTCTCCGGCCACACTCAAGAATCGGGGCCACCAGAACGTCCCGATATCGGGCTTTCTGCCGTATGCCCCGGCGCCAAAAACGAACACTGAAAACCCCCATCGATCGTTCCCCCCAGCTACTGTTCTCAGTCTACTTGCTCTGAAAATAGATAAAATAAGGAACTTCTGCAGAGGAGAAAAACACACACACACACACACAGACAGCTCCAAATTATGACTCTGCACCAAGATCAAAGCATCAAACAAACGCAGACCCGCGAATCTGCGGAAGCTGGGAGCTGTGCAGACCCAGATAAGAGCAGTCCGTAACGGCGACGGAGTGAGTCTTTATAAGAAATTATCGACGACTGCCGCGCCGGGTCCTCCGAGACGTTTAACTGACACATGCCGCTTATGAAAATGGAGAACGCCATGGAATTGCTGGGTTATCGTGAGTGAAAACAGCCCCATGTAAACTCAAAATGTTTGTGTACAAAAATTAAACATTTTAATTACACCCCGCCCAGGAAGAGAAGAAACCAGTCGTATGCAGGAAGGGAAAGGCAGGACGATGCTGGTCTGGGATACCTTGTTTTCCAAAGAGGTAGGAAGGAGGAGAGAGCGAAGCGAGGAAGGATGGAGAAAAGTCACATTCCCTTAGGCATAAACGGTCGACGCTCACTGCTCAAAGAGGCCTGGGTTTATAAAACCGTTTGCCTCGTCACTAAGCCCAATGTAAAGACACCCAGGGGAGCAAAATGCAAAATCTCCTCTCCCAGGCAAGGCTTCCCCAGTTACAGCTTTATTCACGTGGAGATTTTGATGCAAAAAAAATCCAGAAGTGTTTCATACCCTTTATCAATTCTAAGAAGCCAAGAGGAGAGCACAGGGGAGTCATTCTTGGTGGCCTGGAAACTCTCTTCACACAAAAGAAAACCTCCCTCGTGGTTGAAGAGGTTAGTCAAAGTGCAACCGTGATTAACACACATCAGACCAAGAAATCCGGACCTTATTTATTTCTCTGGTTTAGTGAACAGGAGTCCAAGTCTAAAGCATTAAATAAAAGCACAACCAATGAGGAGGCCTGGCCACAAGGGCTGAAAAAAAGGTGAGAAATGCAGAAAGGTGGCTGGCTCGAGCAACACACGTTTTCATAGTGAGTTACAGAAAGCCAGTGATTTCCAGCAACGTGAAGGGGGTCGGTTGTGCGGCTACAGAACTAACCCCATGTAGGTGGGTCCTGCGTCTCTGAGCCTGTTTTTCCAACCCGGGAGCACAGGGGGACAAGTCATAAAGCCAGTCCACCAGCTCCTTCCGGCTGCCCGTTCCTGGGGACACTCAGAGCTCAGGGCTTGGAAAGCATTCAACTGCTTTCCTTCCAAGAGACAGCAGAGGCTGAGCGGCCGTCTTCCACGCTGGAATTCCGAAAAACATACACGCCTCGTGACATCAAGATAAAATTCCGCCCTGCTCTCGAGGCCGCCGAAGTCACCAGCCATTGACATGGAGAAATTCCCTCCTTAAGCCTCCGGGATGCGATGAGGGTGGGGGTCCAGGCAGAATACTGCCAACAGTCGAGACGGGTCATCTGGAAACGCCCACATCCCAACATCCCGTCCTCCCAGACGTGGGGCGTCTTCACGCAGGGATCAAAGACACGTGGTGTGCCTATTGAAAGGCAGTGAGTTAAATAAGTAGTTTCCAAGTCACGGAAGCAGCCAAAGCCATCTACAATGACCCCCGGAGGTAAAACCATCCGTGGTAATTTTTTTTAAATCAATGGGTCTCATGGTGTTGAGTTTAAGAGCGAATTCGAGAGTCCTTTCCTGTAAGCGAATCTGACTCACCGTGGGCACCTGAGGGTTGCGTGTATCTAAAGGAGGGGCCTCACCATCACCCCGAGGAAAATGATTCTGGGGAAACCGGACTTTTGAAGCATCGGACACAAAAGAAAGACCAGGCTTGCAAGGACCACATCCACCAAGCCAATTCTGGCAAGGGGAGAGAGGAGCTTTACAGGGAGGCAGAAAATAGAACACATTCAACAGCTCTTTTCTGCGTTTGTAAAAGTGCTGGCTTTTAACCTTTTCCACCACACAGAGAACTTGTGTCTCTTCAAAACAGGGCATTCTGGCTCAAGAACATCTGCCGACTTCCCAGAGGCAAGGTTCCCCACTCGAATGAAAACGTAACTGTGTCTTCCACCATCGACAGATCACTACAGTCCCGATGATGGTGCCTGGGGGAGGGAAGGGAGGGGGTTTCATTCTCGTCTCCCCATAAGTTTCGATTTCTCTCTAATTGACCTCAAACCCTCCCTCGGAGAACACGAATGGTGCGGGGTGAAATTAACGATCTGGGAAGTGACCCATCCCTCCCGGCTCTGCCTCGGGGTGGGGGAAGCAGTCTTGCAAATATTGAGTATTTGCAATCTGTAGGAGAGCCCCAGAAGCCGAACTTAGGGCTTTCTTAGATCATTTACTTCCCTCCCACTGGATGTACGTGGACTCCCAGAAGAAACGCTCGTTTTTCCAACTTCCGGCCCCAAAACCCCCGTCTCCTTCGTCTTCTCACATCCCTGTTTCGGGCCACCGCAACCATCTGTGGGGTCGCCCCTATAGCCAAGCGTCCAACGGGGTGACCCCCGGCACCGTTCCCCGTCGGCACCCGCTACACGAAGCCGCCGTCCCTGATCCCAAAGAAGCCACCGTGGACGGCGTCCCCCAGGGGGAACACCTGCTCGTGGTCCAGGCCCCACTCGCCCTCGTCCTCGTCCTCGGGCTCGGCCTCCCCGCCGCCGCCGCCGCTGCGGGCGTTCTCGTACAGGAAGATCTGCTCGTCCACGTGCGCCGGGGCCAGCCGGTTCCTCTTGGCGCTCACCACGTTGGCCGAGGAGCCGAAGAGGCGCTCGGGGAAGACGCGGGTGGCCGCCACGCACCAGTACTTCTGCAGGACCTTGGGCAGCATGGGGAAGAGCGCCAGGCGGTCGGACCACCACTTGAGGGGGTCTTCGTTGAGGCCCAGCACCTTCTGAGACTTGAAGTTGCTCAACTCCTCCACCACCTGGGCGTGCCACTCCTCCTGGTCCTCCACGCCCCCCGTCTGGCAGAAGATCTCGGCCAGCATGCTGTTGATGACGCTGGTGGGCGGGGGCGTGGACGCCAGCACGAGCTTCTTCACCGGCGGCTCCTCGGGCAGCGCGTAGATCTTGTCCTCGGGCGGCCGGTAGCCGCCATCCTTGACCTTCTCCAGGAGGCGCTTGGCTTCTTCCACCACCCGGTTCTCCACCTGCTGCCTCTCGAAGGCGGACAGGAAGGGCAGCCTCTTGTAGCGGGGGTCCAGGAAGGTGGCGACGTTCAGGAACATGTCGATCTCGGGCGTCTCCTGGTAGGTCTTGGACAGCTCCTTGGCGATGACCTCCTTGGCCATGCTGATCTCCTTGGAGTCCGTCTCCTTGATGTTGAGTGTGGTGTTGAGGAGCATGTGCAAGAGGGGCTTCACCATGCTGATGGTGGGGTACTTGGAGGCAGAGAGCATCTCGGCCACCTGCTTGAAGGGCTGGAGGAGCTCCACCAGCCCCTCGATGGTGGCCCACTCGGCGGCTTCCAGCATGAGGTGATGGTTGTTGCTGTCTTCCACCAGCACGGCGGCGACGACAAACTGCTGCTCCTTGAGACGCTGGAGCATGGCCAGCGTGCTGCCCCACCAGGACACGCGGTTGCTGACGAGCATGCAGTGGGCCACGTTTTGCTGCTTCTGCTTTTCGTAGAGCATGTACATGGCCACCGTGGACTGCTGGAAGTACTCCACCAGCTTACGGCAGCGGGCCAGGAGCCCGCCCAGCTTGGGGAGCTGGAAGGCCTGCTGGATGCCCGCGTTGAACGTGTGCCCCAGGCAGGGCATCTGCACGGCGATGTCCAGCAGCGAGCACGCCTTCACGACGTCCTTCCCGCAGTCCGTGGTGGCCCCAAAGACCTTGGCGCTGATGCCCCACTCGATGAAGGCCTCGTAGAGCACCCGGGTGATGGTCTCCGCCGCGTTCTCCTCCGGCACCTCGAACGTCTTCAGGCAGCGGGAGCCCACCGCCAGGCAGCTGGCGGGGCCGGCGCCCAGGAAGTGGGCCGCCAGCGTGACGTAGGCCCGGTTCTGGTTCTCGCTGCGCCACAGGTCGGTGGAGATGCCGCACCAGGAGGCCTCGGCGAGGTCCTTCAGCACCGCCTCGCGGACAGTGCCGTACTTCTCAGGGATGGCCTTGGTGCAGAAGAACTTCCTACTGGGCAGCTCGTACCTGGGGTCGGCCGTCTTCAGGAGCACCTTGAAGGTGGGCTCATCCACGATGGAGGCGGGGTACAGCCCCTCGCAGATGAGGCCGATGACGGCGGCCGTCAGCTCTTGTTGTTTCTTGCTCTCGTGGCCGTGGCCGGCCTTGGCGGCCAGCGGATCCTGCGCGGTCTGCTGGGAGGACTCGGGCTTCAGCTTGGAGAAGGCGGTGGCGAAGGCCTCGCGCATCTGCTCCGTGTTGCTCTTGACGAACTCACAGAACTCGTCGGGGTGATTCTTCTCCAGGTGGTAGGAGAGGTTGGAGGTGTTGCCGGAGTAGGCGATCTGAGCCATGCAGATGCGACAGTAGATCTTCTTCCACTGCAGGATGCATCCCTCGGCGTTGGTGTCAAAGCCAAAGTACTTCCAGACCTTGCTCTTGGCACGGGGGTGCGCCACAAGCTTCAGATCCGTCTGGGAGCCGTCCAGGCCTTTACTCTCCATCGCTCCTCCGCCGGGGCCTGCCTCCCGGGCCTCCGCTCATTCCTGAGCACCTGCTAACAAGCAGCAAGACAAACACAGCGTGAGAAGGGACCCGGGCACGGCCCCCAAGACGCTCCGCTCGGAAACAAAGGGTGCAGTCACCCATCGGGCGGCCTTTCCTCGTACACAGCTTTTGCAAAGTGGAGGGGAGAGTCTGCCCATGGGCGCGTGCTTCTGCTCAGGCCCCTCCCACGTATGGGGTGATTCCTCGCATCTGAAAACATGCATTGCTTTGAATTTCTTTGTGCTCCTGAGAGCTCTCTCCTCATCGGAGACGTTTACTACGGACTGTTTTAGAAGGTCCACTGACCCGGCACCCACAGGGCAGGGTCATTTTTGGGGAAACTGTTCACTGGATGCCTGGAGGCCACGAGCATGCACCCATGTTCACAAGAGCCCAGCCAGCCCAAGAAGACCCACCACCGCCTTAAAGCTCGTTGTAATCAAGAACGGGCATCACACGCCACCTGAGGTCACTCAAGCACATCAAAGAAGAAAAACGGGGTCTTAATTTGGCCCTAGCGGTCTTCAGGATGGCTAAAGGGCATGAAAATTTCTTCAAATTTTATGTTTTTAAATGACACCTTTTTTCTTTTTTTTTTTTTTTTTTGGTGAGGATGATTGGCCCTGAGCTAAGATCTGTTGCCAATCCTCCTCTTTTTTGCTGAGGAAGAGTGTCCCTGAGCTAATATCTGTGCCCATCTTCCTCTATTTTGTATGTGGGATACCACCACAGCATGGCTTGATGAGTGGTGTGTAGGTCCATGCCCAGGATCCAAACCCGCGATCCCTGGGCCGCTGAAGTGGAGCATGTGAACTTAACCACTATGCCACCAGGCCGGCCCCTAAATGATGCCTTTTTGAACGTGGCTTGCTCTATTCTAATCATAGACGCATCCATGATAGGTAACCATACTGGGGCAATAAAGAATTTCTTGATCCCTGGAACTTCTCAAAATGCCCACCAGGGGCAGTCACACCTGGGTGCAGAAATACATATTTACTGTTTAGAGGTGCAAGCATTATCAGGTTCTTGGTGGGGAAGTTTTGGTGACCTAGGAACGAGCCCCCAGGGTTCCCGCTGTGGCGGAATGACCACAAACCCGGTCGCCCCTTGGAGCAGCCAATGAAGATGGGATGCCCACCAGGGCAGCTGGGTTTCCTTAAACGCTGTTTGTTACACGTGCAAGTTTTCAACGTGCTGTACAGCACTCAGGGGGTTTGATGACAAACGGCACCAACTAGGCATTTTCTGAGTGTCAGGAATGTGTTCAGACCCAAATCTCAATAATGAGTATAGTGGGTTGAACAGTGTCCCCCAAATTTATGTCCACCCAGAACCTCAGAATGGAATGCTATTAGGAAATAGGGTCTTTGCAGATGTGATTAAGTGAAGGAGGGAGATGAGGTCGTCCTGGACGAGGGTGGCCCTAAATTCAATGACAGTGTCCTTATCAGAGACAGAAGAGGAGAAGCCACGTGGAGATGGAGGCAGAGATGGAGGGAGGCGGCCACCAGCCCAGGGACGCCTGGAGCCCCAGAAGCTGGAAGAGGCAGGAAGGACCCTCCCCTGGAGCCTCCGGAGGGAGCACGGCCCTGCAACACCTTGATCTCAGACTTCTGGTCTCCAAGACTGGGGAAGGATGAATTCCTGTGGTTTTAAGCCAGTGGTACTTGGTTACAGCCACTCCAGGGCACTCTTACGATGAGGGTGAAACTATAAAAGATACTAAGTGTTGACATCACCCCCAATGCGGGATAGGGTTCTCTGAATGCCCCCCACGTCCTCACAGACAGTCACACCCTGCCATGCTGGCTTGTGGTCAATAGGACCTGCCTGAGGCTTTCCAGGGAGACACCCCAATGGGCCTGATTAATGGGGCATTTCGGTGGCCAGGAGTGTGGCGGAAGGACGTGTTACTGTGACCAAGTCTGGGTCGGGAGCTGAGAGGTGAGACCCGAGTCTCCAGAACAGGTGGAGGGGATCTACCAGGGCCGAGATTTCCAGAAAGAGAAACCCCACAGCTGCACTTTCTGCAGCCAAGTCAGGATGGGGTACCTGGACATGGGGAAGGCAGTCAAGGAAAAATTGAAAAGAACCCCACAACGCCACACCCGTCTGCAATATGACCTGTAAAATGCTCCCTGAGCGACACAATTCTGCTCTATCAGATCCTTCTACTACACTATTATTGTTATTAATTATTATTTGGCTGAAGAGGGTCACGGGACTTGGAGCAGAGTGTTGTACACAAAGCACAAAGAATCCCTAACAAAGTGGCTTCTTAAGGAGGCACTACCAGCAGGGCCCTCCCCGCCGGCATCATCTCCGTCGGTGTAGACAGTTACGTCAGAACCTCCAGACCCCCAGGAAAGAAGGTGACATGCAGGGAGAGGGCACGTTTAGGGCAGCTGGGCAGAGCTGTCTGCAGGACACGGTCCACGGACGGCTTCCGTCGGGGTCATGAGTAAAGGTTTCTTCAAAGCAGCCTCTCACAGATCATTCTCACCAGGCGGCCTGAGCCTCTCTGGGGCACTGTCCCCAGGATGCTCCCGGGGTTGCAGTGAGGTCCTGCCTTTTCCAACATCACGTCTGTGAAAGTGGCCCGGTTCTTCATACGCACGAGACACAGGATGAAGCAGCAGAACAGAGGGCCCAGGGGCCTTCCATTCAGCCGGTAAGTCAAGAGACTGAATTCAAAAAACCAAATCAAGGCCACCACTTTTCCTAATTTTTTTTGTTTTTGAGAATATTGTTATTATTCATTGGGGGAAAAAAATATCTTCCTGGTAACAACCTGTCATTGGCTTGAGGTTGTTACTTTAAATACATTCTTAAATACGTTTTAAATTTGTTTTAATTCCTAATAGGATAATGATTGACAAGCAAAAGCCACATAAAGAAAAGCTCCTTCAAGTCCTCATTTTTTGAGAGTAAAAAGACCCCAAGATCATGAAGTTTGAAGAGCGCTATTTCACCTCCCCCTGGCCACGGTTTGCATCGGTCCACATGTGCGCAAAACCCACGAGAATGAACTTTCTCTTTACAGGTTTTTTAAAACCCTACCGTCTGAAAACTAGGATGCCTCCTAAAATAGCTTTGTCAGTGGGCCGGTTGACATATTTTGGGGTGGGTATTCAGGCTGCCAGGACTGATGTAGAAGTCCATTTTCCACACCAGAAAGCCTGCCTCCTATTGACAACAGAATTTTTCAAGACAATTCTGTGCAATAGCAGGGTTGCCCTCTAAAACACATCTCGTCCCATTTCCTTTCGTTTTCAAACTTCGCTGACGCATCAGAGAAGTTTAATTTCTAATAGACAAGCCCTTTGTTAACAGCATCCGGTAGAGACTTTCTTTACGCAGGACGGCAATTTTCAACAGGTTTCAGGCCAGTGTTTCATTGTTGATGTCCCATTAGGATACTAAAGGCATTAACTATATCACATGTTTAGAAATCTGACAGACATGCCTGACTACATAGGCCATCTGGATACAGCCTCAAGAACATGAAGAACCCGGATTAGACTCTTGTACAGGAACTCTTAATTTGCTTCTAAATCGTCTCTGTAAAGGCCTGACCAACATCGATCGTGACTTTGTAATTATCTTGTTTGTAGATAATGCATCTTAAGAAAACATGGCATTCAGACAACTTACCACCTTCTTCCTTCTTTTCATACCATACACCCATCATGCCTGCCACATGGATTCCTCTGGATACAAGGTACAAAAGCACACTCAATCTCCACATTCTGGATATAACGTACAAGGGCACACCCAACATCCATGTTCTGGATACAGTGTACAAGGGCACACTCCACCTCCACGTTCTGGATGATACGCACTAGAGCACACTCAATCTCCACGTTCTGGATATAACATACAAGGGCACACCCAACATCCATGTTCTGGATACAATGTACAAGGGCATACTCAACCCCCACGTTCTGCATACAATGTACAAGGGCACACTCAACATCCACATTCTGGATACAGTGTACAAGGGCACACTCCACCTCTACATTCTGGATAATACGTACTAGAGCACACTCAACCTCCACGTTCTGGATACAATGTACAAGGGCACACTCCACCTCCACGTTCTGGATACAATGTACAAGGGCACACTCCACCTCCACGTTCTGGATACAGTGTACAAGGGCACACTCCACCTCTACATTCTGGATAATACGTACTAGAGCACACTCAACCTCCACATTCTGGATACAACATACAAGGGCACACTCAACCCCCACGTTCTGGATACATTGTACGAGCGCACACTCAACCTCTACGTTCTGGATACAATGTACCAGAGCATACTCAACCTCAAAGTTCTAAGAAAACACTCCAGCTATTTCAAACCTGAAATGGGCACCAGGCCTCCCTGTCACTGTTTAGCTCCAGGCCCAGGGCAAAGTTCAAATGCTCCTCCCCAAAAGTTAAGAACAGTTAGGAACAAATTGAAAAGAGGTTAAAAGCCATTTGGGATGCCTGCCACCAGCAGACAAATGGAAGGAATGTTCCTCCACCACTATCTAAAGTTATTTCTAACCCATCAGACAAGGTTGTTCGCTTAGGGCAAGTTAGTGAAGTTAATCTTTACATAAAATGACCCTCTTTTGGCACAGAATAAGGCGTCCTTAGGCTGACAGATGACTTCATTCAACGCTGTCTTTTAACAACTTTTTTTTTTTTTAAATCAACAAGTGGAAAGAACTGCGCCAGCCCTCAGGCGTGAGGCACCGCACACAAGTTTTCCAGAGAAGCATCTGGCTGTGTTGCCAAGTTTCATTCTGTCTTTGCCGTGAGCACAGGAGCAGGCTCCGGAGCAGGTGAGCAGGCCTGTCTGAAAGGGGAAAGGCCCTGGGTACGCATGACCTAGAGGGCTCCACAACGTGGAGCGGCTCTCCACAGTTCACCATCAAAAATACCAAAATCCTGTTTATCAGAAAGCTGACAACTTAGTTCACATAGCATGACAGCTTAGCTCAGGTAGAGAGATTCACTTACCTGGGTGGAGGTCTGCAGGGTGGGGCTCATTTTAAAATATCTGCTCCTGCTCAGAGCTACAGGTTGTCAGAGTGTGGCCCAGGGACCCCTCTTCCACGGGGGAGTGGAGGAATTCAAAAGTATTTTCACAATAACAGGCAGACAGTACTTGCCATGCGTCACCCCAATCTCAGGGGTGGACAGTGGAGTCTTCCAGAGGCTATGAGACCTTGCCATGACAACGGTCTGGAAGCATACTTGAGACCATAGTACTTTCTGAGGCCAGACAGTAAGGAGATTAGCTACAACCTAACACACCACCACACTGCCCACTGAATACTTCGTCTCGGAAAACAGTTATTTTTCACCTAAAAATAAAATGCCATGTATGCTGACATAGCCAAGAGTTGTTACAACCATCATCATTATTATTATTGTTATTTTCTGCAAATCAAGGCGTAAATAAATGCTCACAGGTTTCTCAGGTTTAAGTCCTGAACATGTAAACAAGGATAGACCCGGCCCCAATGCCACCACGCACGTTGGAGTTCCCCAATCATTTTTAGGAGCGTGAAGGGGGCCTGACACGAGAAAGTCTGAGAGGGGAGATCTGGAGGATGCAGCAGAGCCCAGAGAAACACAGTTGCCACGAGCGGAAGCGCCCTCCCCGCCAGGCCGCGCTGGCTCCCCAGCGCCCCAGAAGCAACCCCGGGGCCCCCGCGCGCTCTGCGCGTCCCCCCGGGAGGGCCCGTCCTACCTTTCCCGGGGCGGGGTGCGAGCTCTCTCGGGCGCCCCCTCCTCCCTCTCGGGGCGGGGCGCGCGGGCACGGCTGGACCCCCAGCCGCCTGCGGTCTGGGGCGCGCGGGCCCCGGCGGACCCCGGCCACGACCCGGGGTGGGGGGTCGCGGGCTTCCCGGGGCGCCCCCCGGCCCAGGGCGGGCGGGAGGCCGGGGCTGGAGGGGAGGGGAGGGGAGAGGAGAGGCGGGGAGGGGCCGAGCGGGGCGCGCACCACCTCCCCACCCCGTGCGCGCGGCCCGGCCCGCCCTCCCCTTCCGGGAGCGCCAGGCGCGGCCACGGACTGGCCGGCTGCCCGGGGTCAAGGTCACGGGGGCCCGGCGCTCCGCTCCCCCGGCGCCTGGGCTCCCCAGCCGGGGGTCGCGCGGAGCGAGGGGGGCGCCCCGGGTCCGCTCTCGCCGCCGCCGCCCGGCCCGCCATTAGCTCCCCGCCCGGGCCCCCCGCGCCCGCGCCACGCGCCCCCCGCGCGCTGACCTGGCTCCGCGAAGCCCTCGCGGAGGCGGCGCAGCAGCTGCGCCGCGACCACCGCCGCGCCCACCGCGTAGACCCGCAGGGCCGCCCGCGCCGCAGACAAAGGCGACATGGCTGCCCGGCCGCCGCTTCCGCGCCGCCCGCGGGACTCGGCGCCGGGACCGGACGGCGGAAACGCGCCCGCGCCGGCCCGCCCTCCGCGCCCACGCCCGCCGCCCCGCCCGGCCCGCCGCATCCCCGCCCCGACCGCGTCCTCCCGCTCCAGGGACCCCTTCCCGCTCCAGGGACCCCCGCCCGGGCCACGGATCCCCACCGGGACCGCGCGGACTCACACACACACGCGGACCCCCACTCGGGTTAAAGGACCCCCACTCGGACCCCCATGCCCAGACCCTAGGACCCCCACCTTGACACCCCACCTGCACCAACGACCCTCACCCAGACCACAGACCCCCACCCGGACGCCCGCTGGAGCATACAATCCATACCTAGACCACCATGGGGACCCCTACCCACGTCCCCACTGAGGCCACAGGGACCCCCACCCAAACCCCTCCTGGACTCCCACTCAGACACCAGCGAGGACCCCCACCCCAAACCTCCCACTGTGGGGACCGACCCTGACTGGGATCACAGCCCCCCATCCCAATCATGGCTGGGACCCCCTACCCCACACCCCCACACACTCCTCCCTGGACCCCGCTAGCCCCCATCCAGACCCCGGCAGGGACTACAGACCTCCACCCAGATCCCCAGTGAGACCCCCCCCCCACAGACTCCTACCCAGAACCTCACCAGACACCTAGCAGACCCCCACAGAGACCCTAAACCTGGCAAACCAGACCCCACCCAGACCTCAGTGCCTACCAAGACCCTGGGCCCCCATCCACACACACACCCCAATTCTAATAGACCCACTCTGACTCCAGACCAGCACCCCTCACACACCCCAGCAGAGACTCCCAACCCCTGCCAAGATCCAGGATGGAGGAGCTCCACCCCAACCCTACCCGGTCTCATGCCCCGCCTGGGACCCAGGATCCCACACTCTTGCACAGCCACCTGGACCCTGATCTCCCCCACTCCCATAAGAAGTGGACGCACCAGGCCTGGACTGGGAGGGGCACCATAACCAGCACTAGGGGGCACCCCCAGTATGCAAGCTGTACCCCTCCACTCAGGCTCCCTGGGCCCTGGTGTGGATCTGAGATACTACAGATAACCGACCTACTTGGTGCAGCCCAAGGCTGGGTTAGGAAGGGTCCTTCTGGCCTTTGCAATCCTCTGTTCTACAGATAAGAAAACTGAGGCCAGGAAGCCTGCCCAGGATCCCTTACAAGACCAGGGTATCAAGCTGCCCTGCTTGGGCAGGTGCGCCCAGGTGTGCTCAGGTGTGCCCAGATGTGCCTAGCAAAGAGCATCAGGGAAACTCACAGTAGCCACCACCACTCTCCCCACCCTAAAGGGTTACCCACAAGGGGCCCTGGTGTGTGGGATGTGAAACTGTGGCCCCCAGCGGCCATCAGAAGGACCTAGAACTAGGGACTCCACCAGGAAGCAGTGGGGGGTGGACCTGTCCTGGCCCTCCATGCCCCTCCCCCACGGGAGAGGTGGGATTTCTGGTTATCCGTGGCATGTTATCCATGGATGCGTAGCAATGCCGGCTGTCGTCTAGGGGTGACGCTGAAGACCCCTCCTCTCCTCTTGCCTCATCTCCCCAAGTGCCTATGTTTTAATGTGGTTTCTGAAGCCATGAGTTGAGGGGCTGAGAGCTGAGGGCTCCACTGGGTGGTTCCAGGAATGGTTTGACTTAGCCTCTCTGAGACTCATGAAAGGGTTGATGCTCCACTCCACATGCATTTGCCTTTGATCGCACCTGTAAGAAGTCACCCCAAAGGTAGCAGCTCAAGACAACACAAATACATGATCTCACTGTTTTGTAGGTGAGAAGTCCACTGGGTCTCCCGCTCCAGATCTCACAAGGTTAGAATCAAGATGTCCACCCCCTGGGCTCCTCTGGGGATGATCTGGGAGAGCCTGTTTCCAGGCTCATTCAGGTGGTGGGTGGACTCTAGTTCCTTGCAGTTGTAGGGCTGAAGTCCCTGTTTCCTTGCTGGCTGTCAGCTCCCACAGGCCTCTTCGTGGCCCTTGCAAGTGTCCCCTGCGTACCACACCTGGAATCTTTCCACCTTCCTCTGCCACATCTGTCTCGCTCCAGCCAAAGTTCTCTGCATTTGAGGGCTCATAGGATTAGAATGGACCCCCCAGGTTAATCCAGGATCATCTCCCTATTTTAAGGTTCATAACCTTAATTACATGTGCAAAGTCCCTGTGCCATATAACGTTTCATAGTCAGCTTCCAAGGGATTTGGGCGTGGACACCTCCGATGGCTCTTGGTTGGCCTTCTCCACCGTGGCTTACAAATTCCTGTCGCTTAGAGGATTTTATGTCTCCGCCACTGAAGATAGAGTCACCTGGACCAGAGGAGACAGGGGTGGGTACATAGTAGTCCCTAGAGAAGTTTAGGAAGGATGGGGCCCCCTAGTGGATGCCCAGCAGGGTGTGAGAGTAGCCCTCTGGTTGACTTGGGGCCACCATCTCCATCAGGCCCCTTCCACACAGTGCAAAGGGCTCACGATAATAATCCAACAGCCCATGATGATGTTTTCAGTTCAATTTATTTTAAAATCAGAAATAAAGAGAATATCAGGGTAATAATATACATAATGCATGCAGCCTAGAAAATGTCTTTTCTTCAACACTGTTGTAAAATGTAATTTTTTGTATTTTTCTTTTATGGAGGAGGGAAAGAGCCACCGTGAGGAGGCCAGATTCTGAAACATCACCGTGGGGCGGCCAGTTCCTATAGGCACCTGGTCCTAGAAGAGGGCTTCGGAGACGCTGGCCACGTTCTGATTTATTCCTCTCCTATTCCTGATGTCAACACTGGTCTCTTGCGAAGACTAGACTCCCTATGAATAACTGTGGACTTCGCTAGAGTAGGGTGTGCTGTTGTCATTCACTATGATGGGCCGGTTGGTCTTACCTGTGACTTATGTTTTTACATATGAGTGTTTTCTATTTCAGCATTTAATGCCCCAGAGTCGCTGAGCCCATGGCTGGGCTTCTGCAGCTGTGTAGGCAGAGGTTGTCTCCACAGCACCAGAAACAGGGTGAATCCTCATCGAGATGTGCTCGGTGGATTCGTGGGTGACCCTCGTGGAGTTCAGAATAGGACAGTGTCTTCTGAGCACTGGATGATACTGAACTGAATTGTCCGCCGCCCGTCTTATAGGATGCTCCAGTGTGCTGGGCCCCTCCCACTTGTATGACGCCTAAGTGTATTCTGAACATCACCGTACAAAATCCTTGTCTTGCGTAGAGTCATAAGTTAACGAAAAAGCCAACATCTTTTCATGGGTGTCTTAGATGGCGTTCTCCACCAATGACCCTTGAGGCGTTTCCTATCCAGAAATTCTGATTAATTTGGGCACCTTTAGATAATAACGATGTTTTCCTGGAAGACTGAATATTTTCATAGCAGGAATGATAAGGCTGTTCCCAGCATAAACGATATCCCTAGCTTGAAACAGTGGAGACAGCATTGCTCTGCTAGGTTCCGTGAAAGGTCTTCTTCCTAGCACCCCTGGAGACTTGGACCAAGAAATCAGCATTTTCAGCCCCCATTGATCTCCTCTTCATGTCCTAAGGATACACATCTTCTTCTCTTTCGTTTCTTTTCCTCTTTCGTCTAAAAAGTGGGGCAGGAGGATCGGGGATGCTGAGTCAGCGGAGAACTAGACTTGAGAGAACACCAGGGCAGAACAGGACCCACTGCTGGGTCCCAAAAATGAGCCCAGGTCTTGTTAGCCTGGGTGTTCTATGGTACCTCGCATCTATGTCTCCTCTTGCTATCCTCAATCTTGGATGTGGTAGTGGGTTGACTTCTATCCCCCGCAAAGATATGTTCACATCCTAAACATTGGTACCTGTGAATGTGGCCTTGTCTGGCAATAGGGTCTCTGCAGATGTAACCAAGTTAAGATGAGGTTCTACTGGGTCAGGGCGGGGCCTACATCCAATGACTGGTGTCCTTGGAAGGGCGAGGGACTTGCAGACACGGAGGGAAGAAGTCCATGTCACAACAGAGGCAGAGATTGGAGTGTTGCATCTACAAGCCAAGGAACGCCACGGGTGGCCAGCGGCCCTCAGAAGCTGGGAGAAGGCATGGAATGGATTTTCCTTCAGAGCCTCCAGAAGGAACCAACCCTGCCCACATCTTGATTTCAGACTTCGGCCCTCCAGAACTGGGAGAGAATAGACTTCTGTTATTTTAAGCCACCCAGTTGGTGGTACTTTGTCAAGGAACCCAATCCAGATGCCAAAGAAAAAAGTTTTCTCCTCAAAGGACCCCAGCCACAGTTTGAGCCCTGAAATCCTTCTATTTGAGGAAATAGGCCACATGAGCCCTGTGGCCACCCTAATATGTTCACAGCCCTTTAGGGTCCATCAGTTAAACTTGGATTCATCAATCATCTCCGCTGAGCCTGAGTCTCCTCCAGACCTTGGGTATCCACCCTTCTTGGGGTCTTTGTGGCTCCCGAGTTCAGTTGCCAAGCAGGAGGAGGACAAATAGGCAGGTGCCCCCAGGCTCCTGGGAAGGCAGCATCCCTCGTCTCGTAGATAAGAATAGATAAGTATCTATGACAAGGAACTGGAGCTCCTTGTTGATTCAACTTGAAAATATCGGCTGATTTCTCCTGCTTGAAGTCCCACATGAAGGATGGGCTCAGAGTTAACCTGGGTTATCAGCGATTTAACTGTGGGGTACGTGTGTGTTTGTTGGTCGCCTCCTCTTCAAGATCAATTATTGGTGAGGGAGGGATCCCCATCCTAGGGTTATGGGTATGACCGTATATGTGACACCTGACACCAGTCAGGTGAGATGGGCGGTCACGTGTGCTCACAACCCACAAGGTCACCTTGGAGGTCACAGTTCACCACCAGAGGCAGATTTGAAGCAGCAAGAGCGTGAGGTGGCCCCTGGTTCCTGTGGGAGGACGTGGTTGGCTTGTTTGAGTACTTCCACGAGCCGGCAGGGGACTGAAACCGCCCACTCGGGGACGAGCAGGTGCTGTGCGCGGTCCCCGTGATACGGAGGGTGCTGGGCTGAGGAACCTTATTGGTGGGAGCAGAGTGGGGGGAGAACTGGTGGTCAGGCCAGTTCAGGCCCTCCTCGTTGCCCCCAGACACCAAGGAAGCACACGGTGTTGGCCTTAATTTTAGCCCTTACGCCACGGTAGGACTGGGAGAGTGGGATGGGGTGTGTGTCGGGGAGGGGGGAGTCCCCGTGTTGGAATGAGTGTGCAAGACCGGGCAGGAGCCTATACAGATGCTGGGCACAGGTGGGGATCCACAGGGATGTTTTCCCATGAGTCCGGGGAGACGGGTTTAAAGCTTACGTCAGGAGGTGTGATCAAACTTGCCAGAAATCGCAAAACAAAAATAGGGCACTTGTTAAAAATGCAGATTCTCAGAAACCACCTCAGACCCACTGAGTCAGAGTCTACTGGTGAATCCTTGAAGAGAAAATGAGAGCAAACACAGGAGGTTGGAGAGAAAGCTGGTGTGGACTCCAAGGTGTGCATGTTTTGTTTTTTTGTTTTTTGGGCTTTGTTTGCCGTGTGTGTGTGTGTGAAGGGTGTTTATAGGTTTGCTTGTAAATCATTATTATAAAATCGTGTGAAAGAACTCTCAGTGTAATGGCGTATAAAGTGCTTACAAAATCATTAGTCCATCCATGGATGAATGGATAAACAGAATGTGGTCCAGCCACACAATGGAATATTACTCAGCCCTGAAAAGGGATGAAGCACTGACATGGCTACAATGTGGATGAACCTCAATGCTCAGTGAGAGAAGCCAGACACACCAGGACAACTATTGCATGATTCTATTTATATGAAATTTCCAGAATAGGCAAATCCATAGAGACAGAAAGCACAGTAATAGTTCCATGGGCTGGAGGAAAGGGGAATGGGAAGTGACTCTTAATGGGTACAGGGTCTCCTTTGGGGGGATGAAAATGTTCTGGAAGTAGGCAGAGGTGATGGTTGCACACCAGCGTGAATCTAGTCAATGCCACTGAATTATTCACTGTACAATGGTTTATTTTATGTTACGTGAATTTTACCTCACTTAAAATCGTTTAAAAATTAAGTAAATAAAAATAAATTTTAAAAAGCCAGTGAAGAGAAAAACATCACGGTCCAGTTGACCACGTAAGGTGCCTGAGCGTCGGGAAATGCAGGACAGGTGGATGGGGACATTTGTGTCCCATCCTCCCAGCTCCTAGTCCGGGCTGACACTCAGTGAGACATCCACGGGGGTGACTTCGAGGACAGTGAAGTGTCACGGACTCACTGTGGGGCTGTGCTCGGTCCTCTGTTTGCTGTGCGGTTAGGGCTGGCTTCGCGGGCGGGTTAGGCCTGTCCAGTCACACGAGATCCCTGCTCAGAAGGGCCCTGCGCTTCTTTAGTTCTCGACTGTCACCATCTGGAGATCCTTCACAGGGTTCGATCAGGGGGCCCCGCATTTTCATTTCAGACTCAGGGCACGCGTGATCAAGGCAAAGTGGATATTTTGCAAGCAATTAGAGCTCGTTATTTCACTTCAGAACCAAAAATATATAAATTATCGTAGGGGAAAGAAGCATGCCTAGACGAATGCAGTAAAAGGGGCAAATATCTCATCCACTTCAGCACCAAGAGAGAAGACTTCAGAGGCCTGCCTCGGAGCGGTGTTTCCTGACCTGGGCACGGACGACTTGAGGGATGGAGAGCTCTCCGGGGGCTGCTGCCCTGTGAGCTGGAGGATGCTCAGCGGCCCCCAGGGGGACTGGATGCTTCTGGGGAGGGTATCTCCATACCATTCTTGCATTGTTCCAAGTCCTCAAACTTTCTGGTCCAGATGCAGAATGTTCTTTGCACAGGCAGGTGTGCAGTAAAGAACTAACTTTGCCCAAAGATGGGTTTGGGCTCGGCCCTCAGCTCCTGGAAGGTCACCTGTGAGCACTTGCATGTCCTGCCTGATAAGAGAGACTGTTTACCTGGGGTCTGGGGCCACAGCAGGTGGCCTCTGCTATGGTGTGATTTAGGGTGGGGGCCTTGGGGCGTGTGGTATCAGCTGGACCCAGGTCAGCCATGCTTCCAGGACCGACCCCTGGTTGGCCACGCCTGTGTGTTGTCACACGTCTTTGCTGGGAGAAGTCAGCGCCCTCCATGGCTCCACGGGGAGGGGGCTGCTGGAAGCTCACGCCTGGTCTCTCCTGGACGCTGCCCCGTGCACGTCTTCCTTCTGCTGATTTTTAGTCTTTATTATTCCACTGTAATAAACCATAGCAATGAGCATAACAGCTTGCAGAGTTCTCTGTGTCCACAGAGTGGAAGCTAAGGGTGGTCTTGAGGACCCCAGAAATTGTAGCTGGTGTCAGAAGCAAGGGTGCTCTTGGGGACTTTGCACCAGGGATGTGCAATTATATTCCAAGAACCCGAGAAGCCCACACAGTCCTCATGAGACTGCTTTGCTTGCACGGAGTCAGAACATGGAAGAGGATGGCACGAGGGGAGAGGGTCCCCGTGAAATATCCCTTTTCCCCCCTGGTGTTTATCGAAGGAAAATGAGGGCTATCAACGTGATCATAAATTCTCTCCTTTTCCTTTCAAAGTCCGATTTCCTGGTGTTTTCCGCCCAGAATCCTGGGGCAGGGCCTATCACCTTCTGGTGTTGTGTCGGTGAGAAACTCTGCACGAGTCTCCTTAGAAAATTCCAGACAATGAACATTGTACAGGCTTTTTTTTTTTTTTTTTTTTTTGCCTTTCGTGGTCCTGAATTCTGGAAGCAGCTGAGATGCGGTGGGTGCCTACGTGGGCGCACCCGGGATAATGTGATTACCTGAAGCGTCTGGGGGAAAGCGAGAGAGGGTGTCACTGAAATCTGTTTCTAAATCCACCGCCCGATTTTATTTTCTGCTGCTGTAATGAGCAGCAGGATCCAGAACTCAGGTGTGTTCGAAGAGGCCCGGGGTGCCACCTGCCTGTGGTTCCGTCTGCAAAGCAGGCTGTTCTGTGAGAATTGGGGCCAGTCTTGGCTGTCACTAAACCCCATAGAAAATCTCCTATTTGCTTTTCTTTCCAGGGTGCTTTACATCGCTGAGGATGACTACATTTTAGTTTCTGCTCCACTTTATTTTCCAAAGTCTGGGTTTTTATTCTAATCCTGTTGATTTTTACTGCTGACCCTCATGGAGGCTATTAAACAATATGTTTGGAGAAGTAAAATTGTGGGAAAACGTATCTTTGCTTTACGTTGTCGTGTGTTTAGCGTATCAAATCTAGAAAAGGCGACACTTCTCGGACATCTTCTGCTGCGGTTGGAATTCTAAAAACCAAGGGAAAAGCATCCTGTTCTTGCATTTGACAAGGTCCTAAAGGTCATTCCTTAAATTCTTTCACTTTAAGCCTTTTCTTCAAATCATGACCCCAGCCCTGTTTCTCAGGGGGCATTTTTAAAGTCTTATCTCTGTTCCATTTTCCTCTTTATTTCTGTAAGATGGAGACAAAATCCTCTCCTGCTGAGAAAATGTGTGACTCTGTTTCCTTGAAAATCTGTGTCTTAGATGTCAAAGTCGGTGGCTTGGAAAGTTTGTAATGATGCCCAACATCTTCATGGAGCCAAGTTGTGTAGGAGCAGAAGAAAGATGAGGGAGCCAGGAATTTGGGAGAAATGTGTCCCACACCCAGCCCCAAACTTTTGCCTTCCTGTCATTCTCCGTGGGGTGGGTCCCCCATTGACATAAGAACCAAGTGCTGTTTTTTCTTATGGATACTGTTGCTTGCCCGAGAGGGAAACATAGACTATTAGAAGCAGCTATCCCACTGCTAGGTATTTATCCAAAGAACTTGAAATCGATGATCCAAAGAGACTTATGCACCCAATGTTCATTGCAGCATTATTCACAATAGCCAAGATGTGGAAGCAACCCAGGCACTCATCAGTGGATGAATGGATAAAGAAGATGTGGTATATATACAATGAAATACTACTCAGCCATAAAAAAGACAAAATCCTCCCATTTGCAACAACATGGATCGACCTTGAGGGTATGACATTAAGCAAAATGAGCTAGACAGAGAAAGACAAATACTGCCTGATTTCACTCGTATGTGGAAGATAAACACACAGATTAAGAGAACAGATTAGTGGTTACTAGAGGGGAAGGGGGTTGAGGGGGTGGGCAAAAGGGGTGAAGGGGCACATTTATATGGTCACGGATAAAAATTAGACTATTGGTGGTGAGCACGATGAAGTCTATTCAGAAATTGATAAATAATAATGTACACCTGAAATTATATACAATTAATATGATGTTATAAACCATTATGATTTCAATAAAATTACTGGGAATAAAAGGAGTGTTGGGAGCTTCAGAGATCAAAATTAACCTCTTCAGTTTCCATTAAAAATGGTGACTCCAGGATAATTTAGGACACAGACTTGACTCTCAGAATACCATTTTATTCAGAATGCAATGACAGCGTATGCTGCCATATATGTCTACACGCTGTTTCTTTCACATGCCCTGCCTTTGTTAAATACAAGTCATCAAGTATGTTTTGTTTGTTAGAGTTCTTTCTTTTAGGGAAAACTTACATTTGGTAAAAGGCACCCGTCTTGAGTGCACCGTTCAAGGTGTTTGGACAAATGCTCACGCCCATTTGATGCCCGTCACGTCAAGATGTCGAGAACTACCATCGCTCTGAGAAGTTCTCTCGTTCTCTCTCTGGTCGGTCCTCTGCCAATAAGCATTTTTTTTTTTTGATGAGGAAGATTAGCCTTGAGCTAACATTTGCTGCCAATCCTCCTCTTTTTGCTGAGGAAGACTGGCCCTGGGCTAACATCTGTGCCCAACTTCCTCTACTTTATATGGGACGCCGCCACAGCATGGCTTGACAAGTGGTGCATCGGTTCACGCCCAGGATCTCAACCTGCAAACCCCAGGCCGCCAAAGCAGAGCGTGTGAACTTAACCGCTATGCCACAAGGCCGGCCCCGGTAAGTGGGTTTTTGCTTTTTTCTTTTTACTTTTTTTGCATGCTAAATTAGTTTTGCCTGTTCCAGAACTTTACATACATGGAATCACACGTATGTATTCTTTTGTTAAAGGCTTCTCTCACTCAGCATAATGAGATGCCTCATGGCGGTGCATGTTATCAGTAGCTGGTTCCTTTTTGTTGCTGAGTAGGACTCCATTGTGTGGACAGACCCCAATCTGTGTATCCATTCACCTGTGGGTGGGCATCTGGGTTGTTTATGGTTTTTAGCTATTTTTCAACATTCTTTCTTCAAAAATCTTTCTGCATCTTATCTCTCTCCTTTAATATATACATTATATATTATAATTTATTATTATATATTATATATAAGTTAATATATATTGTATATCTGTATAATATTATATCTATAAGTACATATGTATAATATTAGTTATATATTAGAGTTATATAATTATACATATAGTTAGTTATATATATAGTTATATACATTTTATATAACTACACGCAACTATTCTAGACTACTTAAATATAGTCCCACAGGTCACTGAGCCTTTGGCCATTTTTTGATATCATTTTTCCTCTCTCTTCTTGAGATGAGATTCTTTCTGTTACCCTATTTTCAAATTTGCTGATCCTTTCTTCTGCCATTTTTGAGGCCGCAACAAAGCCTGTTCAGTGAATATTTCATTGCAGTCATAGTTCTTTTCAGTCATGGAAATTTTCTTTGGTTCTTTGTTTACCATTTTCAAATTTTCTACTCAAATTCCTCATCCGTTCATTCATTATAACTATGTTTTCCTTTTGATCTGGAAACATATTTAAAGTTTGTATCTGCTATTTATGCCATCTGGGGTTGGTTGCTGTGGATGGCTTTTTCAACTTGATTTTAGATTATATTTTCATGCTTCATCACGTCTATCGATTGTTTTTGTCATGGACATTGTGGATGGTGTGCTGTAGAGACTCTGCAGTCAGTTACCTTCCTCTGAAGAACCCAGCAGACAGGTAACTCGGCTCCATGTAAACTCTGAACTCTGCCTTCCCTGCAGTGGGCTGCGGCTGAAATCTCTGCTTTGTGCTGATGCATCCTCTCCAGTTCTCTGGAGCTTTCCTACACTTACATAGTCCAGATCACCCAAGGATTTGGACAATGTTCATACCTGGATTTTGAGGCATCCTCTCGAATCTCTTTTAGGAATTATCTCATTTCTCAGGCACTCTGGCAGCTGCCAGCGCCGTCCTCTGACTTGTAGGCTAATAAAACTGCAGAGATTATAGCTTCCCCAAAATTAGCTGACTGAGAGTAGTCCTTAGAAGAAAAGATGTAAAGATGCAAATCTTTCACAGCACAGTTCCTCATTTTTCCAGGAACTTCCTCCCCTCCAGTTTCTGCCTCTTTGGGGTCATTGGCCAGTGCCTTTGGATAGTTTTTTTAAAGATTTCATCCAGGGTTTATAATTGTCATCACTAGGCTGTTCAGTCCAATATAAGCTACTCTGCAACTGCTGAAAATACAAGTTGATACTTAAGAGCAACCCTACGAAGTCAAGTTGTTAAAAGGAGAACTTTGCTTTCAGAAATGGAGTCCCAGCACTGGTATCTGTCGTGAAAATATTCCATTGTATTTTGTGACTTACTTTCTTATATGGCGAAGCCTTTGAAATGAGATGATTGGGGAAAATTCTATAATGATATATTATTATATAGAACTTGGTTCATTGTTAGAGCTCCTCGGGGTCGATAGTGGATATTTTTTCCTACACTTATTATAAAGGGTATGTATTCTCCCACTTCTTAAATAAGGACATTGAATCAGAGAAATGTTTACTTTTAAAAAATCACATTACCCACTCCTTAAGTGCGGGCTGTGTGTTGTGACTTCCTCCCAAAGAACCGAACGTGCAAAGGGGGGAAATAGTAAGTAACCCTACAGCAGAGACGCCTGAAAAACACACCTCAACCAAGTGGGCGGGTCAACATGACAGTGATAAGCTATGTTGATGGCACGCACCCTGGATATGATGAGACAGGCACTTTACCTCTGTGGTCTTCCTCCCCCAAACCCACAATCTCAGTCTAACCACGGGAAAAACATCCGAGAAATCCCAATAGAGGTCCATCCTACAAAATTTCTAACTGCCTTCCTCAAAACTGTCCAGATCATCAAAAACAAAGAAAGTCTGAGACACTGTCACAGCCCAGAGGAGCCCAAGGAGACATGAGAACAAAATGTCATGTGGGTCCTAGATGGCGTCCTGGGGGCAGAAAAAGGACTATCGAGGAAATCTGAATAACTATGCACGAGTTGATAACAATATATCAATATTGGCTCATCAGTGGTAACAAATGTATCAGACCAAGATAAGATGTTAATAAAAGGGGAAACTGTATAGTATATGTAAGGACTCCTGTACTATCTTTGCAACTTTTGTAAATCTGAAACAAAAAGCTAGTTTAAATGCCTGTTTAAAAATCATACTGTGTCTGTTAAAGAATCGGCATTACAACTCAAGTTCCTCTCAATGGTCTGCAGAGTAAACACATCTTATGTTACCTCCTCAATATCTTCTTATTTCATTCACGGGAATCTGTAATATCACATCAGCTGTCAGCCCCCACACTGCCCTAAAAGGGCTGATGGCCATCCTAGATGCCTCATCCACTGCCCTTGAATGACTTCGCCTAAGGAGACCTGGCTACAGAGGTCATATGTCTGTTCTTCTTTTTTTTATTCAACTTAAGAATGTTCCAGGGCTGGCCCCGTGGCTTAGTGGTCAAGTGCTCGTGCTCTGCTGCTGGCGGCCCTGGTTGGGATCCCGGGCGCGCACCGATGCACCGCTTCTCCCGCCATGCTGAGGCCGCATCCCACATACAGCAACTAGAAGGATGTGCAACTATGACCTACAACTATCTACTGGGGCTTTGGGGGAAAAATAAATAAATAAAATTATTAAAAAAAAAAAAAAAAAGAATGTTCCAGATTGATTTTGCCTTCAGAACCCCTACTGCTTTCAGCTTCCTAAAAACTGGCCCCTCGCAAAGGAAAGATGGTTTCCTGTAAAACAATCTTATATGATCTATCACAGAACACCCCCAGTGTTTAAAATATCACTTTATTCCAGTATCCTTCTGCAAAAATTAATGCAATAATAATGATAGTAACAATGCAATATTTCAGGCCCATGTTTGTGGGGAACCTGCATGTTGTACATCCTTTTGGGGCCTTGGTTTCTTTCCCCCTAAAATTAGATGAGGATGCCACCTAACTGTGGAGTTGGAAGGATTACATAAAAGGATACGTGTAAAATATATACCATATGTCTGCATAGGGTAAGGGTTTAATAAATAGTAAATGAGATTTTTTGCTATTTGTGATATATATCAGTGCTTCACTTTGAAATTAATCAAATGGCTCTTGCATTTTTCCCCATAAAGAAATGCTACATCCAGCATTTCTACTGGCATCTGGCGTGCAATGTCTGAGTGACTTGTAGATTAGGGATGAGTGTGGATCTTGGCTTCCTGACAATCCTCAGAGATGGTCCAAGGCCTGCGTGATGGGTAGGCTTTGGGTTCTGAGGAAGGATGGGAGTGTGTGTTTGTGTGGGAGGGTGCAGCAGGGGATGGGTAGAGAGACACCTGGGAAGTAGAAGATGTTTAATGAAGGGCTATTTACAGAGGTCGAGCCAGGGGTTGGCAAGACTGTACCACCTCAGGCAGTGGTGGCGGAGGGAAGGGACAGCCACCAGACCCAGCAAAGGAGAGCTAAATGGACAAGGCCACTGGATAGGAGCCATGGTCTTGGGTAGGAGGATGCTGCATGAGAGAAACGCCGCCCTCAATGTCTTCCTCCCTCCAACCTTGAATGGGTTCTCCATTGTTGGAATCCAAAATGGCAGCCAGAGGGCAAGGAGTCCCACTGATGGGGTCCACATGGGTCAGCCCCCCACTTCCAGCTGAGCAATGTGGAGCAGCATAGAAAGGGGGTCTGGAGGAGCAGAGGGAGGTAACGAGGCTCAAGGGTTAGAGAAAAGTGACAGGGTGCATTGGGGGAAGAGATTTGTCATGCTTTGTGTCATTGAAGCACTTTAAGATGAGAAGGAAAGAATCCTAGTTAGTATGTAAGAAAGGATGAACAAAGCAAAGGGAGGAAGGAGGGAGAGAGGGAGGGAGGGAAAAAAGGAAGAATAGAAGGAGGAAGGAACTAGGGAAGGAAGGAAGGAAGGAGGGAGGGGGAGAGGAAGGAAAGGAGGGAGGGAGGGAGGGAGGGAGGAATAAAGGAAGGAAGGAAGGTAGGAAGGAAGGAAGGAAAGAAGGGAAGAATGAATCATGGATTTAATAAAGGCATGGAAAAGGTATTGATTCAGCCACACCACAGCATCCCTTTCTAATTAAGTTCAACAAGACCCTTATGACAGTTAATCTCCTTTAACCATGAAGAGTAGACTGGGAACCAATTACAGACGTTTCTGTCTTCCTCGTCCATGGACCACACCTTTGGCTTTTGGCTTGTTTGTTATTAGCGATGGACACCTAAATCAAGCCTCTGTCTGTGGCCATCTCCATGCTCTCTAGGGGCGCCCCCACCTTGGAGGGGTTTCCAGTTGGGTGCCCCCGATGGAATCCCAGAAAAGCAGTTAGTCATCCTCCAGGCTGTGACAGAAACCAAGTGTCACCAAGCTATATCTTCTCTACGTGACTCACAGAAGTGCAGAAAGGCTTAACAAATATCCTGTTTGGTGGACATTGTGTTTTTATAATCTGAAGATTCGTTCTTTCCTAAAATACTTGTGACGATTGTTAAGAGATTGAGAAAACGTGTCGGCAGTTCCCGTGGTTTCTGCTTCCCAGACTGTTCTGAGATACAGAGGAATAGGGACGGTGAAGCATATGTGGGTAACATCAGAGGGCTCTGGAGGGTTGTCAGGGATTAACCCTTTTTCTGTGTTCCATGGTAACAACACTTAAAGCTACTTAAAATAATAATAAAATACACTGCAGATTATAAAAGTCACCTTGAGGAGCTGGAAGCCTGAAATCCCAGGTTACATCACACTGATGATTATTACTGTTTTAAAATTTCATTCATTCATTCATTCATTTATTCAGCAGAGATGTCAAGTGTCAGATGTACCCATGACTTGCCTTGGACCCCAGGACCATCATGGGTAAAGCACAGAATATCAATTCCTTACCGCACTGGACTTGAGTTGACTCAAACCACTTCATCATTTTTAGAAAGATTGGTTGGCATCAGTTCTCAAAGCATTTGTCCAAAGACATTTTTAGAAAGCAGGCATTTTTCCTCTTGGGTTACTTACGTTAAAAATACTCAGAAACTGTGGTGGTCTGCACAATAGCATAAAAGTAATTAATGCCACTGAATTGCTCACTTAAAATGGTTAAAATGGCATATTTTATGTTATTTATATTGATATATGTATTTAGATGTGCAATATATATTTATAATGTTTACATATATTATCACAATAAAAATTTTTTTAAATACATACTACTTTTCAGTATTCCCTAACCTACCTCCAAAAGGGCAAAAAAATACAACACAATGCAGACGCACACACACTCAAGGATTGAGTAATTCTGTGTATTTTTCTTTTGGCTATGACTTTGCTTTTCCTCAGAATAGGGCATTCATCTTCAGGCAAGTTAAATTTGCTCTCACCTTTTCCGGAAGCATCTCACTATCAGAGCTGCATTCTCAACGTGAGCATGAAAAGAAAAATGCACACCCTGATTCCCAACTTGGTATCAGATGTCAAGCTACAAGCTAAGGTGTTGTTCCTGAGGCAGCAAAGTCACAAAAGGATTTTCATTTGTTGACGTGTTTATGCAGAGTTTGTGTACTGCTTTCTTCTAAAATGGCCACGGCATTGGTGGCTGAAAATGATAACATCTGGACCATTTTCTTAAATGTCCTTCCTGAGTTCTCAGTTCATCTACAGCCCAAGGACATGCAGGTTCTGTGAACAGGTTTGGTGAACATTCCCAGACGATGTACATCAGTCTCCTCTTATAGCTCGTCTCACATCCATGCTTGCTTCACTTTCTGTTGGGTTATTTTCAAGACAATGGCTTTCCTTTTCAAAATTTCTTCTAGAAATGCACAAATGCCTGCTTCCCCAAAGTTAGGCCATTTCTGAGCCGACTTAGGTGAATCTTTGTATTAGGGGCAATTCCACTGCACATGATTTGGGAACAGTCAACATGGATTGGATGGAGAATGGACCAACATCTTCAGGATAGGTCTATGGAAAAGAGAAAGAAAAGCCAGATCACTCTCTAGGATTGAGGACTAATTGTTCCTGGAGAGTGGAACCAATAATTCTTTTCAAATGTTGCCTTTTTGTATGTGTATCTACTAAGCAAAGTGGAACCTTCCTTAGCTCTCGCTAAGTATTTGGAAACTAGTGCCAGCTGGACACTCACCACAGCGAGTTTCCCAACTGCAAAGTCAGAGGGAATGGTCCCCACAGGCCTGCCCTTAGGTTCAAGGGGTCCCCCAAAGCACCCTCAGGCTGGATAATTTGCTAGATGACTCACAAAACTCAGAAAAGTGATAGCCTTACCATTATAGATTTACTAGAGCAAAAAGATAATAATTTGGACCAACCAAAGGAAGAAACGAACAGGGAGAAGTCTGGGGGGGGTCCCAAATATGAAGCTTGCGTGTCCATAGGATGTGTTGATATATGACAATACACACAGAGCATTGCCAGTCAGGGAAGTCACCCAAGCTTTGGTGTCCAGAGTTTTTATGAAACCTTAGGTAGGCATTGATTTGTTGATTCATTACCCATGTGATGGGTCTCAGTCTCCAACCCCTCTTCCCACCCCAGAGGTCAGGCTGGTATCACCTGACCCAAAGTGTCAACCCTCTAAGGACATAGTTGGTCTTCCAGGCGTGGCCAGCCCCCATCCTGAGTCATCTCTTTAGCCTAAACTATCTAGGGGCCCACATGAGTCACCTCAGTAGCATAAACTATCAAGGGTCACCATGAATAACGAAGACACTCCTGTCACTTAGGAGATTCTGAGAGTTTAGAGGTTATCTCCCAGGAGCTGGGATGAAGCCCTGACTGCTCTTTGCAAGCCAAAATTCCTTAGCACCCACAGTAGGGGGACGCCCGCTTATAATGCATGGAAGAGGGGAGACCCTGGCTGCCCGTGGTCAACGTAGAGGCAGGTCCTGGACCAAGATGGGAGGCAGGAAGCATCTCTGGAAGGACCTGGGCTGGAGCTGCATCTTGGACAATGGGTGGGTGGGATGCAGACCCACACAGAGCTGGGACTGAGGTCATCCACAAGGCTAAGCTTGCCTGTGTGTGAGAGGGTGAGAGATGACCAGGTCAGAACATATTCTTCTCCAGGATGCTTTGGTCTGGGTCGACTTTACTTCACTTTTTCTACTGTCTTGGATATTTCTTGACTATCAAAACCAAGTTTGCATCCAATAGGCTCCTCTTTTTAAAAAAAAGTTTTGATGTGTCAGCAGGGCCAACTTACTCATCCGTCAGATAAGGAGGCACGATGCCTAGGGTCTATGAACTCTTAGAGGCCCATAAAGATGCTGTCATTTCTTTTGTTTAGATTACTTTATTGAGATTATATTGGTTTATAAATTGTGTAATTTCAGGTGTAAATTATTATATTTCAGTTTCTGTATAGACTGCATTGTGCTCACCACCAATACTCTAGTTTTTATCCCTCACCATATATATGTGCCCCTTTACCCCTTTCACCCACCCCCCAACCACCTTCCCCTCTGGTAACCACTTGTCTGTCTCTCTGTCTCTTTGTTTAACTTCCACATATGAGTGAAATCATATGGTATTTGTGTTTCTTAGTTTGCTTTATTTTGCTTAGCATAGTACCCTCGAGGTCCGTCTATGTTGTCGCAAATGGCAAGATATTGTTTTTTTTTTTTTTATGGCTGAGTAGTATTCCATTGTATATATACAACATCTTCTTTATCCAATCATCCATTGATGGACACTTGGGTTGCTTCCACATCTTGGCTATTGTGAATAATGCTGCAATGAACATAGGGGTGCACGTATCTTTTCAAATTAGTGTTTCCATGTTCTTTGGATAAATACTCAGAAGAGGAATAGCTAAATCCTATGGTATTTCTATTTTTAATTTTTTGAGGAATCTCCATACTGTTTTCCACAGTGGCTGCACCAGTTTGCACTCCCCCTGATGCTTTCATTTCTTTGAACATGAAAAGAAAAAGTGTGAATAGAACTCAGCTGGATGATATTCATCTTTACACCAACACAATCGTAAAATATAATCTTTAACTTTCTTTAATGGAGGAAGGGGCCTATCAAGGTAAAAGCACCACAGACCATAACCTACCCAGGATGTAAGCCCCCCTCCCCAGCAGCCCCATAGTCAGAAGCCCCCTCGTAGAGCCTCCTGGTTCTTTCTCATGTTTATCATTTTAAATATCTTTCCAATGTCAGGCTCGAGGATGTGAATCCCTATAAATAATGGAAGGGCATATTCTTTCCCCTCCAAGGAGCCACGAATGGGTGCAGACTCGTGAATGTGCTTGGTGGATGAGCACAATGGTGCTTGGTGGACGTAGGTGCCTTAGGAGGAAGGTCCAGAGAACAATCAGCTCCTCACGCTGGTCTCCACCTGTCTGCGGGAGTCTTCACCCATTCACCTCAGCCCAGAGTCTTCGCCAGCTCCGGCCGCCGTCACAGAACACCATAGACTGGGCAGCTTCAACAACAGACTCATTTCTCACAGAAGAGGTTGGGAACGGTGCTTCCAACGGGTCGCTGTGGCCAGAGATTATCCTGATTTTAAAATCACTGGATCTTCCATACTCGGGAAAAAGCAGAATTTGGAAGAGAGGTGTGTGAGAATGAAAAAGAAAATCAATATGTAGTTTGAAGAGACAGCTGTCACTCAACTGTTAAGCATGGACAAAGCATCCTTTAGGAACCGGGCTGCTCACCGAGAGAGAACGTCAATTCCGGCGCTGTTCTGCATGTGTGTGTAACGTGCTCTCCTGTTTCACTTCTGATCACCGTGTTAATTATTTGAGCTTGGTCTCTGGGGCATGTGTGTGAAGGGCCCAATTTTTATAATTGAACAGATAAATTATTCATCTAAGCTTCTTTCCTGTTCTGAGTGTTTTTATGGAGATGAAAGCTAATTGATATAACAGATCTGACTGCCAGATGGGTCGTCTCTACGTGCCCTGCCTTCCGGTTAAAATGGCAGGTCCAAACTCGATTTTTCGCCCTTGTTTTTGTGCCTTTAAATCTTCTATTTTAAAAGGATGTATGTTTTAAAAAATCAAGAAGAACAAATACAAATGCATGTCTCTCTCATTCTCTAATTCATGGCCTATTCATTCATGGCCCATGTCGGCCCCACCCCTCAAATTCCTGAAGCATTTTAGGTATGGGGACGCCCCCACTCGGATGCTAAAGAAACACACAGGCCTCTTACATTGGGAATAAACCATGCAACTTTATCATCCATGGTGGCATGGCACCAAATAAAATTTTTTAAAAAGTTCTGTTGCTCACAGGGAAGCTGCAAAAATATTTTGACATCCTGAAAGCTGCTTTCCGTTGGTGTATCTCCTTCTGTTATAGAAAAAGAGGGAGAAAGCAAGTGTGTCTTAAAATGCACCCTTGATTTAGAAACAGAACATCTTCTAGGGGTGTTATTCATCTCCCGACTATCAGATGATCATGCTGATTCATCACGTCGGATCGGTTTTTCCTATTTGGATTAAAGGATGTTGTTGAAATTGTGTCTTTAAGTGGGGACCTCCTCGGTTCTGTGGGCTTTCCCTTGGGTGGGCACCAAGGAAAATGCAGCTTGGTTGTGGATGAAACAAAGTCTCTGGGCGTGAAGCAGGAGGAGGAGGGGGTACCTCAAAAATCGGGACTCATCTTGACCCAGAGCAGGAGCAGGGAACAGGAGAATCACACAATGGTGGGTTCTCCACGTGCAGGTGAGACATACAGGTGTTTAAGACATAGAAGCATGAAGTGGAGAAGAAAATCAAGAGAGGTGATGTGGGGTTCAAGAGAGCATGAGCCCCTACGGCATCTCCATTCTCCACAGGCTAAAGACCATCATGGTACCAGGGACCCAGAAAATATGACCCCAGGGTCATCCCCCAGCACACACCATGCTTGTACACCGTCTTGCACAGCCCAAAAATGTAGAAGAAAATTCAGCACGTCCAAGCCGTCTTTCCCATTTCCTGTTGGTCATTTTTGAATTTTTATTTTATTTCTCACCAAGAGTTGAGTGAAGACTCTTCCCTTCCATAGTCATCCTGAACTTTGTGTGGCTCCCGTCCCAACCAAGGGAGGCATTCCATTCCGTTGGTTGCTTGGCCACTGGGATCGCCAATATATTTGAGAAAATAGGTTCGAAGGAAACTCCCAACACTGGCTGACGTGTTGCGTCCACTTACTCTTTCCACATTATTCAGTGAGGGCTTCGCAATCCCAGATACCAAGTGGGTGCGTCCATTCAAAGTGGCTTGTCTTCTAGAAGTTCTCTGAAGTTGAGTTGGTAGCATGCCCCGTGTGCACTCATTTCGAAGCTACCGTTGTGCTGTGTGTATGATAGTTTGAATTTTATCTCCTCAGAGTTGGCTTAACCATGGTTCAAATCCATGGTATCGCATGTGGTTCTCATCTAGTTTAGTACATCGCGGAAGGTTGAACTGGGAACTCTCATTGCACAAGGTTAAGAATCAGGAACTGATGTTAAGTCTATTGCCTATGAACAAATTACCCATGTGCCTTGCTCTGAAAATTTTAGTGCAGAATATCCCACTGAAATTCCAATACGACAGCTCAATATTTACTATTATTTTTGACATATTCCTGGTGTGTTCAGGGCATTCCATCGTCACCCCAAGAACCTCTTGGTGTGGAGAAAATGGAACCTTCACAGGATTTCCAAGAAGTAGGAGAGAGATGTAAAATCACCCGACTTAGTAAACTCTTTAAAAAAAATCAAATGTGATTCACTAGAATGAGACAACATATTTGAAAAGCTAATTATACGTCATTTTATTCTAGGAGCTAAATCAGGTACCTGTTGGTCTGCTACCTGTTGGTACTTTAATAGTGTTCTATTAATTATCTATTAATAATAAAGAATCTATTATCCAATTATCTATTATCTATTAATATCTATTATCTATTAATAACAGTGTTCTAATAATTATCTTTTGAAGGCAATAATAATTCAACTTTTAAAACTCTCATCATAAAACTCTTGGCATAAAGTCAAAAAATGTGAAATTCTTTGATGGGATCTATTCATGTCTTTTCCTTCAAATAGGGGGAATCTTTGTATTGACCTTCTCCCCCATTTTTTTTTTAAATAAAAAGTAATTCCTGCAGAGGACATGTATTATTTAAAAACTCTTGAACTGCTACCAGAGTGGCATCTTTCTCAGCCATCTCCATCATTGTTTTTGCTTCTCATTGCTGTCTTTCAAGCTTTCCCCTATAGGCTGTGTTTTTCTCACATTTAACTGGCCTCACGGTTTAGGAATTTTCGTTCTATTAGGATTTATGCCTTTGAAGCCCCACTCCTCCTGTGGTAAATCCAGCTCTTTCAACCTCTTCAACATCCAGCTGTGTCTGCGGCTGTTGGGACGGGATCCTGTGGAGTGGGTTCCGGGGCGGCGTTCCTCCCCTCTTTGTGTCCTGTGAGTCGGCCCCCGACTGGGTCTCAGATCTGCTCTTCTACTCCAGCTGCAATTTTCCACAACGCCTCTTTGTTTTCTGTTTTGGCTTTGACATCTTCCACTTCAAGCCAGGCTTCTTTTTAAACAGAAGAGACTGTGGTGCACACGGAGTTGGGAATGCAGCCTGCCTCTGTATAAATATTTGACCTGAATCTACACGAGATACAGGTGTGTGGTTTTTCTAATTTATTTTTACACACAGAGAATTCTTTTCTTTATTTTTTTTTTTGTCTGTTTATGCTTTCATGAGTTGGAAGAGCCAGAAATCACACCCAGTCCAGTCAACGTGCTGCCATCTTGGTTTGTCCTTCTCGGCTGCCTCCTCCCCGTTATTTGACTAGGCTGCCTTGCTAGCTCATAGCCATGGATAAAATCAACATCAAAGAAAATTAAATCATAATCATTGTTGATTTGGCCTTAAGGCACAGCTATTAAAAACATCACGAAAGATAAAGCAAGCTTATAGGTTTTCTGCCACACCATTTGGAATCGACCACAGCTGATCGTTGGGACGATCTCCAAAAAATGTTAGTTATGGAACCTTGAGATTAGATCTGCAGACTCTCTTTGCTGGCTCTGGTGGAAGCCACGTGCTGTGTCATGAGCTGTTCATGGACAGGCCCACACAGCAAGGAACGGACGGTGGCCTCCAGCCAACAGCCAGAGACGAACTGAAGACTTCTGTCTGAAGAGCCATAGGAACCATGGCTGCCACCGACCATGTGAGTGAGGCAGGGGACCCACCCGCCATCTCAGGGGAGACCCCACCCTGGCTGACATGTCTACAGCCTGAAACAGGGAACTCGGCTCAGCTATGCCTACATTTCTGACTCCCAGGAACCATGAGATAATAGATGTGTTGATTAAGCCTCTAAGTTTGGGGGTAATTTGTTAAGCAGCGAGAGATGACTAATACAAAAGTCGAGGTGCTTAGAATGGAGGTAGAGTTTTGAAAGGAGCCTCAAGTTCTTTTACTGCTTGTTATAGAAGTAAAGAGGAGGATGTGTGTAGTTTTCTTAGGGTTTTGGTGCCTCCTATTAGGTTGTGTGGCCCCGGAGAGCTCCATGTAGTATTCTCTGCTGGATTAAATCCTCTCAAAGAAACAAAGCTTTTCAGCCAAGTGGTCTTTGTGTGGCTCTGACCCGTCCCGCTGGCTGCCACATTTTATCCCAAGATTTGTAGGGGAGTGCCCGTACCCCAAAGTTTAAGGCAAGCTCTTATGTCAATCAAATTCTTGTATCCTCTGCATTGGTCTGTTTAAATTGAGTCTCATAAACTTGGGCTTCCTTCCGGATTTCAGCTCTCTGCTCTCCAACAGACATCCCTGGAGATGTGGGCGTCAGCAAGCATCCCTACCCAGCCGGTGATAATGGGGAATTACGCCCGTGGCAGTGAGTCTGTGCCAGCTCCTCTCACCTCCGTGCCCGGGAAGACGCAGATTTCTCTGGGGCAGGAGAACTGAATTTGGCATCTCACGAACACTCACGGGTGGGTTTTTTTTTTTCCTTGGCTGTTGTGGGTTAAAAAAATGTGCAGAAGAGGTGGTATATTTTGCAACTGGAAAAACACTGCAGACACATACACGCACACACTGTGGTGTTTTAACCTGAGGTGTTAAGGGATTCAGAGAAGCGTCTGCTCAGCCCACCAGAGTGCAGATAACGTGCTCCGTACTCCAGGTTAGGAGCCAGCAAACTCCTGTCTGCACAGCTGTGGCTTCAGGCTGGGACCTGCTCTGCAATTGGGGTTGTCCGTCGTCCAGGGGCGAACAGCCCCACGCTTCCTCCCTGATCTCTGCATTATGGCCCCAGAGCTCTGGGAGGGTGGGGGCTCCAGAGAAAGCTCTCAGGAGAAAAGGGAGAGAGAGAAGCAGAGCAGGGCTAGAGAAACAGCCCAGCAAGGAGGTGGTCTCCGCAGGAATTGAACTCAGCCTGATCCCGTGGGGAACTCCGCAGCGTGGGTGGCACCACCGGGCTGGACTTTTGTACAATTGCACGTTGTCTGTTGCTGCTCCAGGGTGGGCATGTGTGGGGTGAGCTCCTCAGGCAGCACCCATTGAAATGAGCCTGGTTCTGGGATATCAGCATGGAGACCCGCGTCTGGGACAAGGATGCATTAGTCCAGTAAAAGGGGATGCAGGAAGGACACCAAGCATGCCCGCTATGGTCCCCGTGGAACCTTCTTCCACCACGGGCTTTTATGGTATTGCTCCCTCCTGTCCTGTCCATCCTCTGACGGTTCTTTCTGTTCATTTCCCCCCTCCTGCACCCACTCTGTCAGCATCCTTTGGAGGAGCTGGTCCAGCCCTCGTCCTCTCTCCATGGGTTCCTGCAAGATGGGGACCGGTTCTCATGGTTGTGACCACATCCCGCCAAACCGTGATCAGAATCCCCGCCCCAGTCACCTCCTGTCCCAAACTCACCAAATGGAAGCACTTTTTCCTAAACACTTGAAATCTTCCCTTTCCTTTCTGGATGGTGAACTGTACGTGTCCACTTGACTGGGCCACGGGGTGCCCGAATATGTGGATAAATATGATTCCGGGTGTGTCTGTGAGGGTGTTTTTGGATGAGGTTAGCATTTGACTGGGTGGACTTGGTAAAGCAGATTGCCCTTCCCAGTGTGGGTGGGCCTCATCTAATCAGTTGAGGGTCTGAATAGAACAAAAAGGAGGAAGAAGGGAGAATTTTCTCTCTCTACCTGACTGTTTGAGCTGGGACATCTGTCTTCTCCTGCCCTCGGACTGGAACCATCGGCTCTCCTGGGTCTCCAGCTTGCAGACGGCCAATTGTGGAAATTCTCAGCCTCCACAGCTGCATGAGCCAATTCTTTATTTTACATACATATATGTCCTACTGGTTCTGTTTCTCTGGAGAACCCATACTATCACATCTTGGTGTTTCCAAATCCGCCGTGCTGCCTCTATCCATCTCAAATAAAGGTTCAAAAACAGCTTCTTTCAAATGTAACTGTTTTCTCATCGATTCACTCTCCCCGACCTGGTGCCTGAAACCCCATCCAGCCTTCAAGGGCCAACACCAACCTCTCCCTCAACTCGCCAACTAATTTCTCGTAATTCACCAACATTGCGAACGGAACCACCCCACTGGCCTCTGAAGACCTTCTTCCCACCGTGGTGGCGCCTTCATCTGGTTTAGGACATTATTCTCTGCTACAATGTTTCTCAGATTAATTTAACGAGGGCCACAGCCTCAGAGTGTCTCTGGATACGCAGAATCCTGGCTCACAAAACATGACTAGGTAGTTGGGAAAAAAAGAAGTTTCCAATAATTTTAGGAGTGGCTGTTCCCCACGGGGTGGAGGGGGGGGTGTCGGCAGACTTTCCTGTAAGCGCCAGATAGTAAGAGTTTGCAGGCGAAGAGGGAAAATTGAGGGTCTTACGTCGGTTGCATTTAAAATGGAACTGTCTGAAAATGTGAAAACCGTTCTAAGCTGGCGGGCCATACAGGTGGCCATGAAGACCCAGTTGAAATTTTACCTCCTGCAGGAATCCTTTGAAGCAAACCTTTCCCAACTCTGATATCTCTTTTACCCTTAATTTGCACAAGATTAAGTTTGTAGTTGGTGCAACACTGGTTTGTTTTTTCATGGTGAGTGATTTTGTACCAGGCATGTGGCTAAATATGTGTCATCCAAAATGACCTGCATGAGGCTGGCACTCATTCGCTGGACCGGGGATTATTCGGAAAGTTTAGTTTCTGAATCCCACACGTGGTATAGATATAAACTCCCAGGAGGTGGTTGAGGAGGGTAAAAATAGCAAAATTCAGAAACGACTCTACACTTCCAACTCTTCATGTTTAGTGATGGGGTGGTGCAATTTAATTCCAGGTTTCCCCTTCCAGTCACCTGTCAGGAAGCCTTGTGGTCATCCCGTTCGGGCAATTATTCACCGAATTTGAACACTGATAATAGCTTCTAAAATGGAATTTGGATCACAGATCTGCAATAGCTGCTCTTAAGTATTCATTCTAAAAGCCAGGCACATTTTATTAGTCATTGTTTCAAATGACTTGCTGCTTCCTTTAATTAGAATGGAAGGATGACCTTTTAGATTGATTCAGATGTCTGTGCCATAAACTACATGAAAGTGGGAGCCAAAAGTAATCTGTATCTTTCTTGGTTCAAGAGTAAACTATGCCAGGCTCTTCTTCTCACACCCTCCAACCACGTTTAAGCGATGTTTAAATGAAGGCTTCCAGATATATTTGAAGAATGATTTATCCATCTGAGTTGTTTTACTACTAATAAACTACTGAAGAATGGATGCACCTTTTCCTCGGGGCTTTTTTCTTGGTTTTTGAGCTGTGTTCCTCATGGTTCATTGAAAGCCAGGCTTCAGTGACGATGGAGTTGCCATCATTTTTTCCCCTAAAATCTTCCTTTTCTTTTTGTGCTTTACTTTGTAGTCTATCCAGCTGTAATATCTTTCACCTGTTTCTGGGTTTATGGAACTCTAATTTCATTGGTGAATGACTGTCCCCAAACAGGTGTATTTTATTTTCTGCACCCCATTTACCAATTTTAATCACCATCTATTAATTATACAACCTTCTAGCATTCCTTCATACAGAAAATCAATAAAAATCAACCAATGGGAATACTTCAGTGCCTGAATGTCTATTCTGAGCACGTTTCCTCATTTTAAACACTTAAAAATAATCTCCAACCCATGTTTGTCACTAATGGTTTACTTTCTTTCCAGCCTAAGTTTTGAAATGAATTCATAATGTGACACCCAATTTTATCAAACTTCAATATGTTATCCGTGAAGTGTCCATTCCTCCATTACCCCCAAAATAGTTTGGAATCAAAATTGTACTCTTACTACAAACATTTACTCAAATGCATTCATTTTTGGCTGGAAGATTGTTGGTGGCCAAAAAAAACTTGGAAATAGACCTATCCTTCCATGCACTGCAAAAGCTGTTTCAGCTCGATAAGGCCTTCAGGTATTTGCAAAACAGTTCCATCCTTTCAGCGACGGGGAAATTGGCGAGTGTGCTGGCACGACGTTTTTGCACACGGGAATTTTCTCAGTTGAAGCCGCCTGGCATGGATGAGATCCCAGCTGGAGATCTTCTTCTGCGTCCCCATATAGTGCTGGGCTGGTCTTCACAAACACCTCGCCAAGATGTTGGGAACTCCATGGAAAGCCGTCCGGTGCATCTTGCACGGTTACCTAGGCTGCTTATCAGTTAGTGTTTTCTTTTTTGTTTCTTTGTTTTTTTCATTATAAAGCATATTTTATTTATTTTTATCATTTTATTGAGGTCATAATAGTTTATAACATTGTGAAATTTCAGTTGTACATTATTATTAGTCAGTCACCATATGTATGTACCACTTCACCCCTTTCACCCTCCCCAACTCCCTTCCCCTGTGGTAACCACTCATCTGTTCTCTTTGTCCTTGTGTGTGTTTATCTTCCACATGTGAGTGAAATCATATGGTGTTTGTCTTTCTCTGTCTGGCTTATTTCACTTAACATAATACCCTCGAGGTCCATCCATGTTGTCAAAAATGGGATGACTTTGTCTTTTTTTATGGGTGAGTAGTATTCCATTGCATATATACACCACATCTTTATCCATTCATCCGTAGAAGAACACTTGGGTTGCTTCCACATCTTGGCTGTTGTGAATAATGCTGCAATGAACACAGTGGTGGATAAGTCTCTTTGGATCGTTGATTTCAAGTTCTTTGGGTAAATACCCAGTGGTGGGATTGCTGGGTCATATGGAGTTCCTATTTTTAATGTTTTGAGAAATCTCCATACTGTTTTCCATAGAGGCTGCACCAGTTTGCATTCCCACCAGCAGTACCAGTTAGGTTTTTGTAAGTATATTCCCCTTCGAATAGTTGTTCATCCTTCTAATAAGTTTCTTTTTTCTTACACGCATGCATTCAACCCCATGTTCCCTTTTCCCCTTGGAGGACTCATACCGCTAAAACAGTGGCATGCTGGTGAAAGTGTAACCACTGACTCTCCGGAAACAAAAAGAAACACTGGTCTGTCTCTCGTGCCAGTGTCTGTGCTGTAAACGCTCCCACTATGGGTGATTTGAAGCTGCAGAGGTGTAGTCATGGGCCGTGCACTGGGAAGAGATAAGCCTTGTTGGGTCTCATGAGCTGCTCCAGAGCACCTCTACAGGAAGCTGTCCACGGTGGGGACAGATGAGAAACCCAAGTGGACCTCGGGAGGGGACACAGTTAATCCCCCTGGGCCATTTGTTCAAAGGCACAATGGAGTTGGGAACGCCAGATGAGGTCGGGTTCGATGCCCCTGGGAAGATGGGCGTCGACCTTCCTCATCTCCCACTGAGATGGGAGATGTCCCCCTCTAGCTCTCGGGACTCCTTTCACCTCATTGATCCACACGTTATGAACACCACCCTCCTGGCCTTCTTCTTGGGCTTGTTGAAGGAATCAAATGGGGATGCACAAGAGCGAGAGTCTGTAATGAAGACTCTGACCCTATCTTTAGATGCTTGACTGCTGACTACTTTCAAGCCACATGTCCCTCTCTTTCTTCTGTGCCCCAGTCCTGACAAGATGGCAAGAAAGCACTGTATTCCCTCCATGGAACCATGGAAGCCCCCGCCCGGATATATGGGACCCTCACCCCTGTCTACCCCGTAACCACAATAGACACCCAAGGTGGTCCCTTTTCTTTGGTCGCTTGGGACATTTTTGAATTGGCGTGGGAAGCCTGTGCACTCTCCCCAGAAAGTGGAGTTATGTAAGAAATCAAGCTGTTCATACCCTCTTGGTGTGCGTGTACGGTGTCATAAGTCTTGACGCCCCAAGAAAATTTGGGGTGGAGTCCATCCTTCTTCTTTGGGATGGTTACAACGAAGTCCTTCGATAATAGTAAAGAGTGTGATTCTATAGGAATGTTCTCAGATCCCAATGATCCTAGCATCTCTTTCCTGATCAGAGTTTTCTCTGTATGCACGGGGGTGAGGTTTTCTTTTTTTTTTTCCATCAACATTTTTTTTTAGAGTAGTTGGAATACTGGAACCTTTATGTTTGCAAACAAAACTGCCTGAGTGAGAAAGAGTGGTCAGTGACTCTACAGAATCATCCTGCAATGTCTACGTCCCTCCTCTCCCCTATGCTCTGGAATGAAGATCCTCAGGGTCTATGAAAGAGGCAGATTCCATCTGCTCCCCTCCAGCTCGCGTGTGGCCCTCGGCATAACAGACGCCCTCGGGTGCCCATAGGGTTGAGTGTTAGGAGATGGGAGAGAGAAAGTGCGAACAGGGCCTGCTCCTTGGGCTGGATGGAGGCCCCACCTGGGCTGGACAGAGCAGCCGTCCCGTGTCCCAACCCCCACACAAGCACAGGTAATTCAGTGGACGTGCTGGGGCCAGGGGCTGGCTATGCACACAAAATACTGTGGGGATGTTGGAGGGAGGTCCAACATTGCCTGGAAAAGTTCTGCAAGACCGAGGAGGTGGTGGCCCTTGAGGAGTTCTGAGGCATGTTTAAGAGTGTGTGCAACTAAGTTGAAGCAAAAGACTTGGGTGGGTGACAGCTGACCTCTCCCTGTGTCCTGCTTCACGGCAAACTCACAGATAAGCTCCATCCACAACCGTCACCGTGCATTGGATGTCTGGATCTGTGACACTTTCTCAGCTGCCTTGTCACGCTATTCTCCTTGGAGGAAAGTGTGTCATCCTTGGTGTATAATACGGATATCTGGTCAACCAGACCAAGACACTAGCCATACAAGAAAACTCTGTCAAAACAGAAATTGCTTTTAGTTGTAGAGTCACAGGAAAGGTTTGTGCAAGATAAAAAAAAAAAATGTGGCACTCATTTTGATTAGGGGATTCAGACACTCTACAAGATTGTAAAAAAATAAACTCGGAAAACAAATTGTGTTTCCACAGTTCTAAGACAATGGGTCATGTGCATTGGAAGGAGTCACAATTAAGCGCGTGGTACGTGTGATGTTTTCAAAGGGGAGGGATGTTTGTCTATTAAATATTTTAATATCTATTTATTTGACAGCTGTCACATAGAACTTTTGTAAATAGAAATGCGTATTTGTGGGATGCAGTCCTAGGAGTCTTGTTGGCATCCTAGGAGGATGTAGATGGGGCAAGCTCACCACCTTCTTCAACTTACTTAACCACAGAACTCTTTTTTGCTAAGGTCATTTACTAACATTTCAATCAAGTCACATTCCAGGAAATGTAACCATTAAAATCCTAAACATGTTACCCGGTAGACTAAGAATAGCGTTCAAATAGCGTTAAACAGATATTATTGCAGCAACGTTGACAGGAGTAGAATGCATTTTCCCAAGAAGTGGCAGGCGGCGTATAAATATATACATATATGAACTTTTTCACACGCTAAAAGCTTATGTTATCGGAGACTGACATTTTCCCCTGACCAATGGCTTTCTTTTATTCCTCCAAGAAAACCCTGTCTCTAGTCTAGATCAAGGTCTTTATAACTCTGCAGAAGTTCTGCCTATGCCTAAAATATTTAAGAAAGTGACACTGAGGTTTCCACTAACTTTCTGCATGCGTGGTGCTGAAATTCAGAGAATCCCAGGAAAGTCCCAATGCTTGGTCACCCGGGAGCCTGCAACTAAAATGTTTACTACTTGAATTCCCTGCAAGAAAGAGTCCAGCCCTTCATTCAGATATTTTTGATCAATAAATTAACAGGAGAATGAACACAAGAGGCTCAGGGGCTTCTCTTTCTCTGTGTTCGGATCCGAGAAATGATACATTCAATAAACATTCCTTTAAATACTCTTCTGAATTGTGGCATTTCTCAAAAGGACACAGGTGATGTTGAAAATCCCACAGCAGCCCCGTCTTTGTGAGAGGCTAAATTTGGGTACGTATGACACGCTCTGAGGGTTTTAGACTTCAGCCAAGGAAAACCTTCAATGATTAGTTTTCTAATCATTCCGCTTGTCAGGACATATGTACAATTTCGATGAAGAGGGAATGATTCATGAATTCATGAACGATTCATGAATGAAGAGGTGGCACACCCTCTCGTGTGTAAATTGTTCAAGTAGTTGGGGAAAATGATGAGTGTTTTCTAGAGACTTGAGAAACTCCTTGTTCTCGATGAATGAGCTCAGAGTCCACCATCGAGGTCCCCGTACATGAAATCCTGGAGAACTGGGGACACTTTTTACAAAAGAAAAAACACAATGTGGAAAAGCATCTTTGACTTTGTAGCTCAAAGTGTGGTCCCTGGACCAGCTGCACGGGCATTGCCTGGGGGCTGGTTAGAAATGCAGTGTCTTGGTCCCAGCCTGACCTGCAGAAGCTGACTCTGTGGTTAACAAGACCCCTGAGCGACTCACATGCACGTTACCATCTGAAAACGGAGACTCTAGAAGGATCTTTGTTCTGACCTGTCATATTTTAAAAGAGGTGTATTCAACTCCTAAGGCTGCTGTCACCAATTACCGCCAAGGTTGTGGCTTAAAACAACGCAAATGTATTGTCTTACAATTCTGGAGGTCAGAAATTTGAAACAGCCCCACTGGGCTAAAATCCAAGTGTTGTCAGGGCTGGTTCCTTCTGGAGGGTGCAGGGGAGAAGCTGTTCCCTTCCCCTTTCCAGCTTCTAGTGGCTGTTGAATTCCTTGGCCCATGGTCCCTTTCTCCAGCTTCAAAGCCATCAGCGCAGCACCTTCTCTCCTCTCTGACGTCTGTTTCCATCATCACATCTCCATCTCCGACTCTGACACTCTCCCTCTTATCAGAACCCTTGTGATGACACTGCACCCATCCAGCTGATCCAGGATCATCTCCCACTTCAAGATCCTTAACTTAATCATACCCACAAGGTCACTCTGGCCATGTAAGGTAATATATTCATAGGTTCTAGGGATTAGGGTGTGAACATCTTTGGGGACATTATTCTGTCTTCCACATGGGGATTAGGCCGTGGACATCTTTGGGGACCATTATTCTGTCTAGCATGTTGGAATTATGATGTAGATGTCTTTGGGGACATTATTCTGTCTATGGCATGAGGATTAGGATGTGGACATCTTTGAGGCCATTATTCTGTCTACCACACCGGGATTAGGACGTGGACGTCTTTGGGGACATTATTCTGTCTATCACACGAGGATTAGGACGTGGACATCTTTGGGGACATTATTCTGTCTACCACACGGGGATTAGGACGTGGACATCTTTGGGGACATTATTGTTCTACCACAAGAGGAAACAGCATTGGGGGAAGGGTCAGAGATATCTGGTCTCAGCACCACCACTTGGTAGCTAATCACACTGGACCAAGGACCTGACGTCCTGGTCCTTGGTTTCTACATGTGTTTCACGGGAATAATCAATCGTCTCTAGGAACCATCCCACAAATTCAGAATCTGGAGTGTATTCGGGACTCATCATGGTAGAGAATCCCCCTAACTCAGTGGCTTACCTACTGGCCTTGTGAGAGTGATGAACTCTCAGCCACAATGCTTTGAACTGGACTTGGGGACACGATACTTTGTCTAGCAAATAAGATTAGTGGGGAGTTCAGATCAAGAGCCCCATGTGGAAAGCTGTGAAGTGTCAGGCAAATATCGTGTGTCCTGATCTAACAAAATAAAAAACAAAAAAAACAAAATACTAAACAAATTAAGAAAACACTTGTGATGGAGCATCTTGCCCAAAGTCTCATGGCGTTGGGCTGGATAACAACCTGGATCTTTGGAAGATGGTCCAGTCTTCTTCATCCATACCTTACCGCTTTCTAGTAGAACCATTGCTCCATCACTGAAAAGCACTTCATAATATCCTTAAGCTTCAACAACAAGGGCCAGCCATCTGTGACCTCACTAGAAATAAAGGGGAAGGAGAGTTGGGATGCATTCTTGACTGAGTTCCTGGAGCAAAGCCTTTATTTTGGTCTCTCCCCATTGAAAGTCTTGCAGTTAACTGTCTCTCATCCCAGTCTGCATTTTAATGGTTTAGCATCATTAATATCAGTGGGCAATTGATGTTAATAAGAAAGAGCTGGGTCAGCATGGAGGGGAACCAACATGTGAACATGATAGGGTTCCAATATTCTTTTCCGAAAACCGATGATCTTCTTAAATGCACCCATTTCCCTAGCTTTGGGAGGCAAACTTCAGGCACGGCCTGGAATTACATCTGCCACATTGCCTTTTAGACTAGAACTCTTGGCCAAACAAAACACAACTCTCAAGGCTCCAGATCAAAAAAAAAACAAGCCAAACCCAACCCCACGTAGAATTGACTCAACAGCTATGTTCATTCATTACGCCAGTCCTGTCCAGATTGGATTTTTTTCCTCAACGGGCTCAATGACTACCTAATTTACTTTCCAACCACAAAGTTAAGCCCCTTTGATCTCAGTTATTTCTGTTCCATACGTAAACATTATCACAAGATGTCTCGGATTAGGGAATCCACCCATCCAGTCTAGGATGGAGGACTCAGGCTGCGGTTGTCAGGGAGAAGGGTGCAGGTCAGCCGAGTCCTGGATCTGAACCTAAAGCTGCCACTGGGATCAGAGTGTGTAACTTGCACACACCTGTGAAGAGTGGATCCCTGCCTAGTGCAAGTAGTCAAGGGCCGTAGAGAGCCAAGTATTAATGAATACATCCACTCTCTGCAAATGACTGAGGTCTTGTGGCACACACCACCCAAACGTCTCCTCATCGGACCTGGAATGGACTTCCTTTGGTCACTCTTCATCTAGGTCCTTCTAGAACCTTCTCCAGAAGTGACACGAGGCTAATTCATTCTAAGCCCAAGATCAAAAACAGCTGGGGGTGCCATTTTGCCATGCACGTCCAAGGGGCACTTTTTGATCTTCACCTAATGCGTGTTCCTTATCCTCAGTTCTGTCTTTATTATCTCTCCTCCTGCATCCCCAATGTGGTCTGGGGCAGAAGAGATAATGATGGCTTTGGGTTGACCTGTAAAATTCTGCATGCGTATCTTCATAAGGAAGCAATAATGCTTTTACCCGCTTTTTTCTGTTTCTGGGTTCACAGTGCTTCCTAGAGTGTCTTGTCTGTGAACTTCCTGGAATGTACTAAAAAGCAGATTTTGGTTCAGCAGGTCTGGGTGGGGCCTGAGACTCTGCAAGTCTAACTGGCTCTGCGGCAATGCTGATACTGCTGGTCCGTGGACCCACGCAGAGTCTCAAGGTTTGATGACACAGGTGTTTATTTATCTAAACATGCTGCAGGAAACACCCCAGGCTGGAAATGGTGGCGGAATGAAATTTGGAGGTCCCTGGGTCTGCTTAACTCAGGAGATGGGGATGGGGCTTGGGGAAGCCACTTCCCTGACCTTCCGTAGGAATTGTACACGTCCAGGCAATTTATCACAGAGAAGATGGGGTGAACTCCCCAGATGGGTCAGCTTGAAGGCACCACTACAACCAAAAACAACCATCGGTCTACGTGTGCAATTCCATCACCTTCCTCTGTGCTCGTGTATGGCATGTTCCCGAGGCAGAAACAGCTCATCTGACTGAGGGCAGACTCAAGCAAGCCAGAGGGAGAAGTTGCAAATGGGTTTTAGCCAAGAAGGGGGGAAAAGGACCTTTGATGAAGTCCCCAACCAGTTTTAAGTAATTTGTTGTGTAAACAGCAAATGAAGACACAAAGGGATTTTTAAAAAATGTCATTGCATTTTAAAATGAGTCTCGCTAAGTTGATGCTTTTAGAACTCATGGTTGAAAGAGGCCGAGTCTGTGTGGGGAGCTCCCTCCGGGCCTCTGCAGAGGATATTCAAAGCTCCGCTCTGCACGGAGCAAAGTGCATTTGCCCAGTGGGCTCAAGGCTCAGCTTTAAAAATGGAAGTCAGAAGGCCAGTGCTCACCAGCGCTAGTAGGTGAGGCTGGAATTCTCTAGCTAAATGGATGCTCAAAGGCTACCTTTCACCATCTTCCTAGCATCTGTCAACCTCGGTGGTGTGGAATGATTAATTTAATCTGAGATAATTGGCTACTTAAACTTATATAGCTAGCCCTGTAGATCTAATCAAGGTGGAGATTCTAAAAATAAAGATATTATCATATAAAGATGTCTTTTATTTAAAAAAAGAAAAGACACAAGATCTCCCAGGAATTATCAAATGAGCAATGTTTATAATAGAAAGTATCCCAGCCTTCTTCAAATGTTTGTCAACAGGGGAGTAGATGAATTTTTCCTCCATTTTCCAAATTTCTAGAGTAGACTGTGTTGCAATTCTTGGGAACTGGGCCGAGAAGAAACAGTGAGTAACATTCAGTATTGGAACCCACCATTTCCAATTTCCTGAACCATCAGGAGAATATCATCCCTCTGTTCAGTGTTATTGGTGAACCGTAACTTTTGAATCAATATTACAATTACGCGTGCCCAGCATTTAATGTCTTCTATAGAAAGTCATGGAAACTCCTTGGAATAGAATTGTTTTTCTTTGGAACAAATAGCTAAGCAGAGAGAACTGTAAAGAGATCTACACCTATTCCTCAGAATCTGTTTTGTGATTTCTTTGCGTGGTGAGCTTGTCTCTCTTTCCAGGGGAATATGATTCCCCCAATGACACGGGGAACACAGGCCTCTTCCACTCAACTTGTTCTCATCCTCTGGATTTACTCCTTGGTAAAACTAAGAATAGCCCTGTAAAGAGTCTGCAGAATTATCTAGACCAAGCCAATTCATTCATTCATGGGTGCATTCATTCATTTAATGAATACTGATTGCCTAGACTATGCCAAGTGTTGAAGGAGGCCTGTGTATATGTGAGTGTAAACAACTGATTTCAGAAAGTAATAGATGGGTGGACGGATAAATAGATGGATAGATGGGTGGATGAGTGGATAGGTGATTGGATGGATAGACGAATGAATAGACAGATGGATGGATAGATGAATGGATGGACATTGGATGGATGGATGAACAGTTGGGTAGATGGGTGGATAGATGGAAGGATGGATGGATGGATGGAAGGATGGATGGATGGATGGATGGTTAGACAGATAAGTGAATGGTTAGATAGTTGGGAAGATAGATGGATGGATGGATGGAAGGATGGACAGGCAGATGGATGGATGGATGCATGGATGGATGAATGGGTGAATGGATAAATGAATGGATGGATGAGTGAATGGATAGATAGAAAAATGGATGGATATACGGAAGAGTCTCAAATTCCTGGCTTACTGCCAACACCCTTTCCATCCGTCAGGTTGTTTCCTGGTCCGAGAGGGCAGCGTGAGTGGTCCCATGCAGAGGTATGAGGCACTAGCAGTGTTGTCTTTGGCATGCAACTCAACCTCTGCTCTTGCACTGTGATGTCTTTAAAGCAGAGATATTCACAGTGTCTACCTCACAGGGTCATCATGACGATTTTGTGAGAAAATCCAGGTCCGGATGGTATAGTGGGAGTTCCATACATGATACGACAAGTGAGAGAGTGATCATTACATGTGTCCTCCCAAACGTACTTGAGGCCATTACTCCTGAGTAGCTCAAAAACAGTCATTTTCCAACTGAAAACTCGGTAAGATGGGTTATAGTTTTAAACTAGATGACCTCAGCGTTAAGTTTGCAGCTCTTCCAAGAAGAAAAACCGGAGCCCACGGTGATCTGGAACGATAAGACGTGTCACAGAAATGCAGGCATGTCAATCAACAAGGGGACAATGGAGAACCCTGCACAAAACGTGAGAAGAACAATGAGCTATCCCCGCTCAGACTGATGAACAGAACAAAGGGAAAAGCAAGTGAGATTGTCGTAGGGGTTAGCACTCGGGACCTGCATTTAGATTCCCAAGAGTTTGGCTCACGCCTGCCCCTTGCTTGTGCTAACCTGGGCCAAATGCCGTACATTCATCAGCTGCTCGATCTGTGAAAGATCAACAACCTTCCTACCTCATTCGCGGGGGCGGGAAGGATTGAATAAGGTGATGTCCAGCCTAGCAGTGCTGACTATTCTGCCCTGTTGATGATATATCTTTATTTGGCTTTGCCTTACAACAGAGCCTGTGCTAAACGGAAATGTTTATGCCAGATTGATGCCTTGCTTGACTCTCCTAGAATCGATTCCAGAAGGTGGATTCCTCTATTCCTTCATTTCTAAAGTAAGCGAGGAGTGTGTTGGCATGTTTTCCCATAACACTGAGCGTTTTCCAAATGTACTAATACTCTTGACATGTAACATTTTTCTCCAAACCACCGAACACTTAACAGCAACCCCTTAACAAGTTTTTTCCTTTGGTCGTTTCCGAAATTTTAGCAAGAATGCGGAGTATGCTGTAGCCAAGTGGATGTGGGGGTCCCCAAAACAGAGGGGTTGTGTGTGGATGAAGGAAGGGTTTCTGAGAATCCACTGATCTGATAACCCGTGAAGGATTTGGTGTTGGTGTGAGTGTGTGCATTTTTCATCCCTGTGCAGAGTTTTCACGTGAATCTCAAAGATAACTGTCTTCCCATTTTATCACAGCTGCCACAGCAGACACAGCTCCAACCTCTAACCGAGCCTTTTCCACTTAAAAAGAGAAACATGCCTTTGCCATTCAGAGTCTCAGACAAGGTCCACGATCTTTTCTTTTTTTTTTAACATAAGGTTTAAAAGAAGAGTGTCAATTCTTATCTTGTCAGCTGGCATTCCAGGATAAATTTATAGCCTATGACTTAATTAGTCAATCCTGCCCTCTTAATGCAACAAGTTTCTCGCTTAATGTCATGCATGTCCAATTTTTTCTAAGTTTGTTCCTTGGGGAACTGAAAATATTCAGCATCATGGTAACTGGCATGTGTCGAGGACTTTTATATTATGCCCTAATTGTTAAATACAATCTACATCTACTAACATAGTCATCACAATGGCCTCGTACAAGAGGCATTGCATTATTATTGGCTTCATTTTTCAAATTGGGCATCATAGGATGTCTCACTGATGAGATGGCCAAACCGGGGTTCAAGCCAAGGCAGCCTGAGTCGAAACCATAATCTTAGCCAGGATTCTATGCTGGAGACGACCTAAGCCTGTCCACTGAGGGGGCTTCCTATCTTCTCCCATACTCATGGAAAGTAGAGGGATCTGGTCTGCATCATGGTAATGATATGAAGGAGACACACCCAGGACTCTGTGTTCAGGCTTCCCTCCCTGGTGTCTCAGTATAATGTACTCCTATAACATGGGGAAGGGGCTGGCCGCCTCACAGGTCCTCCCCTGCCAATGCTTGGGCTCTGGGTCCCTAACAAATCCCCTACATCACCACCAAGGCAGCTGCTTCTCAACCATCTCCCTCTGCTTTCTTGGACCAGCCATCCCCCACCCCAAGATTCTGAAGCCTTTTCCCCAGGGGACATGCCACCCCCTGCCCAGTCCCTTCACACACTGAATCCTTTTGTTGGGAATGAGTGTAGGTACCAAAACTATCTATTAGCCCAGATTTTCCCATATTTTCCTTCTTTGGGTTAATATTAAAGTAAGTGCATCATAAGCACAAGAATTTTTTTCTTTTATCCCATTGAAATTGTACTTATTAAATATGCCTTTTCCCACTCTGTTCCTTACTCCTTCCACACTGTTCTGGTCTGGGTTCAGTGACTACCCTGCATCTTATGGTAGGCTTATCTGCCTAGCGGGGCAGCCCCCAAATTAGGCATGTGCCCCAGGAAAACTGAGATCAGTGGGCCTGGAGAGGACCATTCTCCAGGGCAGGGGTGGGGACCTTCCTGAATCCTCCTGAGATACAGGGAAATGACCTCAGAATCACTCAGGTGTTAAATCATAATCAAGTTTTACCATTGCTTGGTTGTTGTCGTTGTTTTCGTAGGAACAACACCCATTAATACACATCGAAAGCTTTTGCAAGTCTCATTCTACAGGACACACAGAGACCACACTATGCCAACCTCACGTGATAAACGCATTCCCGCCCTCCACACCCCCAGGGTCGGTGAATTCTCTGTGTCCTCAAGCGACACTATGCAAGCTACGTATTTGCCGGTGTTCTGTTCCTGCCATGAGACAAAGAGCTGTACCCATGTCATGCAGTTTCAAAAATATTTTATTTTCTTGGACAGCCATAATGTCTCAGCTTTCTCTTGATTGCCTGTCTCCACATGGGGAGGCAGAAGCCGTGACGAGACAAGACCGAGGCGCCATACATCACACCCGCGAAACAGAATGACAGTAGCATTTAGGACAGTGTATAAAAGGCTCACCAGGGTGCAGACTGACAGGACGGGGGTGGGTGTGGCCGGGTTGCACACTGCCGAGTACATTCACCGGGACGTACACGCCCCACACCACAGGGCCCCCCGGAATTCTCACCCTGGCCCCCTCGATTGTTAAACAAAGCAGAGGAAAAACAGCGCAAAGTCTTCGGTGGCTGCCGGACCAGGCAGTGCAACTCACACACGTGATGCAATTTAGAAAGTGCCCGATGCTTTGTTTAGAGTTCCAATGTCGCTCACGCTAGATCTGTTTCTAGAATTTTCCAGAACTCTCTTATTCCATGTGCAAAGTCTCTAGTCTGTATTGGATAGAGTTATTTCTTTCTTCAAGAGCACACTGCCTTCTCCTGGCAACAGACGGATAAAAACATCGGGGGTAATTTGGCGACAAGAATGATGGGGAGTCCCCTGTGTCTCTTCCCGAGTGCATCTGCTCAGCACATGGGAGGAAGCCATAAAGCACTGGGCGTGGTTTGTGTGAGTTTTACGGCATGGACTGCATCTGAGATTAAATGGGTCAGGTCCCATCTGCACCTACCTTAACAATGGTATACTCTGAAGCTGATTGTTCTCTGGACTTCTCTAGCCGGGAATAAGAGTAAACACTTCCGCTGGGCTGCCCCATGAGCGTTTGAACCTCTGTGGGTTACGACTACGCACAAGGAAAAGGCTGATGGGAACTTCACAACGAGCGTGGGCCAGGCGGGCGGGCAGGGATGGCTGGATGGGACCACGAGGGTGGATGGAGGTTACAGATGCCAGCATGGCCCCGGAGGTGACACTGCCCATGGGTCCTGACCGCCTCGTGATGGCTTGGCAAGATGGGTGATGGGGGATGGCCTTAATCCTCACGGGTGGTCACCCCACCCTTCACCCCCACAGTGCGGCTGGGATGGCATGCTGGTCAGCGGTCTCCAGAGAAGGGCTGAGCAGTGAACTCCAGGGATCCGACCCTCCACATTGGAGTCCTGGCCCGCCGGTGGCCCACGAGGGGGATGTTCTCACAACATCTCGGCTTGTACCTGGAGAAGAGGTGAATGGAGGGGTCCACAGCTGCTGGAGTTCTCTGACCCTTGGGAAACCCTACATAGATGTAAAGAGAAGGAAAGAAAAAAGGAGCATAAGGAGAAGAAAAATCAATGGTGACCTGAAGAAAGCTAATACTCTTCAATACCACTGAGAAGCCACTTCACCCAGAACCCAGATCTTGGACCCTATTAACACACTTAAGCAGAAGGAGCCAGGGCTTCCTAGAGAAATGGCTGATTCTAGGACCAGGGCTTGGAAGACACAGAATGTTCCTGGAGCATCTTGTAGTTCCAGAAAGTGGGGAATGTTCAAAATACAAAATGATTGGGGCATGTCAGAGGGATGAAGAAGGCAAACTGGAAGAGATCTCAATGGCCAAACGATTTGAGCAAGGAAATAAAATAGTGGTGGATTGGAACCCCAAATATAAAATAAATATCCATGAGTCCACATCAACAGAAATTCATGATTGGATAATTAAATGAAGTAAGAGAAATTAATCACTCAAGCAGAAGAATTCCAAATGATCTGTGTAGACACTCAAGGAGGTGGAAGTTAAGTCCCCACTCCTTAAGTGTGAGCTGTGCACAGTGACTTCCTTCCATCGAGTATGGAAAGAGGGAAAAGTAACTTGACAGTGGAGGAATCTGACCAATGCCACCTCAGCCAGGTGACCAAGGTCAACGCCCATAATGGTAAGTCATGTTGATAGTATGTGTCCCTGTGATAAAATGTGCCTAAGGATGCACCTTTGATAAATCATGATGAGAAGGGCATTTCATCTGCATGGTCTTCCATTCAAAAACCAACCATCCCAGACTAAGCATGAGAAAAACATCAGGGAAATCCCAACAGAGCGGCATCCTACAAAATGCCTGACCAGTCCTCCTCAAAGTTTTCAAGGTCATCCAAAACAAGGGAAATCTGAGACACTGTCACAGTCCAGAGGACTCCAAGATGTGATGACTGAAGTAATGTGGGGTCTTAGATGGGGTCCTGGGACAGAAAAAGGTCATTAGAGAAGAACTACTGAAATAAAAATAAAGTTTAGAGTTTAACTTTAAAAAAAAAAAAAGAGCAGGAGGGTCTTCACGAATGTGCCTGCGTGAATAAAAATTTCCATTCATGGATTATTTCTATTCTGCGTATGGCTGAACCGAGTGGAACAAGGCAAGACCCGGGCATCTGGGGTGCCTGAAGCCCGAGGAGATGCTCGGCATTGCAACGGGGGGAGTTCCGGGTCCCTGCCACTCTCAAGCCACCCCAAAAGGCAACACCTATCAAAGAAGCAGACTCTTGGTCGTACGTAAACCTGCCCAGGTTGTGTGGGCATGTTCCCCCAACCAGAGATAGTTCTGGCTGAATAATTCTACGTTTAGAAAACAAGGAATGGTTGAGAGTGCCGATAGGAGAGCGGATGCTTCCTTCCAGGGAGAGGAATCCTGCCAAGAACAGGACAGGTGAGCAGAGAGGCAGTTGGGTACCTGTGCAGCCCAACACGGGGGCCGCCAGACACAAGAGGCTTCAGGGCACTTGAGTATGGCTTGTCTGCATTCAGATACACTGTAAGCATACAATCCACGCCAGATCCGAAGACCTAGTCTGAAAAACAGCATGTCCACCATGTGCCATATGAATATATAGACAATTCCAAATGCATGTATATATGTATATAATTTTAATATATAATTTTAACAAATTATATATGCATACATTTATTTATATACCTATAAAATTGACATACACATTTATAAACTTTGTAACTATATTTATACGTATAAATACAAGTTTTTATAAAAATTGTACAAATTTTATAAATTTAAAAATATAAAGTACACATTTCTATTAATATATAAATTTATATATGCATGTATACACACACACACATACATATACCTGTTGAAGTGATACCATTTTGATCTAGTGATTAAATACAATGTATTATTAAAGTTGATGTCACCGCTTTCATTTCACTTTGTCATGTGGCTCCCAGGAAATTTTAAATTAGGTATGCAGCTCGTGCTGTATCTCTGTTGGACGGCAGTTGTTCTAGACGCTGGAAAAATGGGGTTTCCAGGGAAAATGCAGAATTGGGGTCCCCAGCACCTCAGCGGAGTGCTAGGTAGGGCTGTATCCACATGGCCTGTGCTCTCCCAGGACACCCGGCCAGGCAGGTGGCTGCCCACTCCCATCCCCGATGACCACCAGCCCCTCCACCTTTGGCAGAAAGTGGCACCAAGTCTTTTCCAGTGGGGATTCTCTGGGACCAAAGCAGACCCAGTGCCTGGGGGTCCCACCTTGCTCTAGGTGGGGCCACTTGGAAGTGGGTGGCCGGTCATTCTGAGCTGAGGGATAGAGCTTGGGGTGTGTGGGGGTGTCCCTCATCCTTTGTCAATGAATATCTACTGAAAAGGGCTTTCCCCCTCTTGAGTTACTCCAGTTTCCAGCTGGAAACTCCATGGAGCACCTTCTCAGTTACTGCATTTGATGGGAGACCATCCTAGGCATCATCCCCACACCGTACAAGGATGGTCATGCTCCCCAGCTCCCGTACCCGGCACTGCTGAATCTCACTTTTGCATGGAATCTCGTCCGTGTTGGTCCAAAACACATGCTCCAGGTTTATATCTGTTCTTTCCAGCCCGGAATTCCTAAGTCTTACCCTGAAGAACGGGTGGATATCTGCTGCCCATTACTGTGTCTCCCTAGGAGGCTGACATTCCCAACAGGGCTGAGTCAGGTGGGTAATTTGCTGGGGGAATGTGAGGGGCACAAAGGGTGTCCTTTCTGATTGGCTTTGGAGCCTGGCTTTCCACCACTGCAAAGTCATCCCCGGCTTTCAGACGCAGCAATTCTGGAAGATTCTAGGAAAATAGGCAAAGGAGGGGTAAATACACCCATCCACACGGTCTCGTCTGCCCCCAGCACAGCTCCCTGGAGGAGCAGGAAGACGAGCCCCAGGGAACAGGAGCCAGGACCGTGCTTTGGCTCTCAACCTTGACTGATCATGCACCAGGCGTGGTTTTTAGGCTCAGTTTCCAGATCTGCGAGACTTATGAACCACGACCTTCATCGGTTCCTTACTCTCCTTCTCCCTTCTTGAATCCCCGAGGCGGAAGCCCGAGGGGGGAGAATCATGACGCACGTAAGGCAGCTGTGGATCTCAGTCTGGAGACTTTGGCATCTCTAAGACAGCGACGGTAATGGTACCCACCTGGTGCGGAGCAGGTGCCACCTGAGGGTGGGGTCCTGAGAAGCAGACCCCACAGGTGGGACTCAGGGGCGTAGCATTGACAGAGGGAGGGAGGGAGGACCCATCAGGAAGGTGCAATTGCTGAGTGATAATGAAGTCTCAAGTCACATGTGGACCCCATCCGTGGGGGGCTCTGGAATACAACCTCTATTGCAGAGTTTCCTGTCCTGGGGCATGGAAATGTGTGTGGGCCTGTGTGCAAGCACGTGGGCTCTGTCTCTGCCTGGAACACACTTTCTCCCCAACTTCCCCTGGAGAACTCCTCTTTGCCCTTCGGAGCTCAGTCAAGGGTATGGCCCCTGAGAAACCTCCTCCTGCCTCCCACCCCAGTGGGGCCTGGGTTCCTCCTCCATGTTTCTGCAGCACGGAGACGGAGCGGTCTGTACACCAGGTGTGCCGTGGCATCCTGCCCAGACTTCTGTTCCAGTCCGGATCGAAATGTACCACGATTATCAAATAACCTTGCCGTCTCCCCGGCCGGGAATTTACACTCTCAGAGAAGACGACGCACATCTGGTAAATACTGCAGCTCCTGGAACACGGAGGACGCTCAGGAGAGATTTGGTAATTGAGTGTTCTGGGCTGAGCTGTGTCCTCCCCAAAATTCGTATGTTGGAGTCCTGATCCCCAGGACCTCAGAATGGGGCTGTATGTGGAGATGGGTCTTTAAAGAGGTGATGAAGGTAAAATGAGGTCATGAGGGTGGGTCCTGATCCAACAGGACTGGTGTCCTTATGAGAAGAGGAGATGAGGACACAGACACACACAGAGGGACAACCATGTGAGGACACGGGGAGAAGACGGCGTCTACACGACGAGGAGAGAGGCCTCAGGAGAAACCAGCTCTGCCCACACCCGGATCTCGGACTTCTGGTTTCCAGAATTGTGAGACAATAAATAAACGTTTAAGTCACCCAGACTGGGGTAATTTGTCACAGCAGCTCTAGCAACTTAACACAATGAATGAATCAAATAGTACACGAATTAAAATTCTAGCTGCACTGTCCAATATGGTAGCCACTAGCCATGTGGTTACTTAAGTTTAAATAATTAAAATTCAAAACAACGAAAAGCCCAGGCCCTCACTGAATCTAGCCACATGCAAATAATCAGAAGCCATGTGTGGCTGGTGGCTCCGGTCCTGGACAGAGCAGGTCCAGAGTCTTCTCAATGCTTGCCCATCCTGTTCTTGGTGGGATTCCTCTCCTCTGACCCTGAAGGAAGCACTGCTGGTCTGGTCTGCACTTCAGAAGGCGTGTTCCCTGCCCAGCTGTCCCCAGATGGAGGCCTTGGGGGGTGTCGCCAGCTTGAAATGATGTCCCTTGATAGACATCGTTACAGGATTAACTTGATAGAACTCCTCAAAATGCAGCATTACAGGAGATGATCCTGGATCGTTGGGTGGACCCAATGACTTCACACAGGTCCTTATAAGATGGAGGCAGGACGAAGAGCAGACGATGTGCTCACGGAAGCGGAGCTCAGAGTGACGTGTGGCCACCAGCTAAGGGGTGTGGCCGCCTCTAGAAGCTGGAAGAAGCCTGAAAGGATGCTCTCCTAGAACTTCCACTGTGGCAATATGTCACGGCAGCCACGGGAAATGAATGCAGATGATATAATTTCAGACCCTGGCCTGGCACTGCCGGTACCCTCTGGAACATCGGAATGATGTGATGGGAAGGATCAAATTTTGGTCCATGCCTCTCTTTTATAATTCAGTTGGGCGTTCTGTAATAGCACAATCCCTCTGAGCTCTTTGTCTCCACCGCACCATCTCAGAATTGGAGCAGCCTTTCAAATTGGGGCAAATTCGTCCTACTGAGGAGATGTGTGATGTGTGTGGGCAGGGGGCTCCCCCTGTGGCCGTGCTGTGCCACTCTCGAACCCTCCAGACCACAGGGGTGAGATGACATGATTTCTCACTGCCCCAAAACACTGGAGCAGGCAACCTTCCTGCCTAATTTCCAGCCCTGCCCTTTTTTCTCTAAATGGATTTTCTTTTTTGAGAAAAGATCCCATGCATTTTTGCATACAGTTCTTTCTTGGATAACTATCCAACAAAACCAGGTGAGAAAGTTGAAAATTATACCCATACTTCTGACCAACATGAGATTTTCATTTTGTTTCGTTTTCTGGGTTTAATGAACACATCTCCAAATTTGCAAGCACAGGGAGCCACAAAAAATTCCACTGTGTGGAAATGATCTGGATGCATCCAGTTCCTGAAGCTTTTGTGGAAGCCTGGCATCCTGTGTCTTACTCCCTGAGCCCACGAAACCACTAGTCAAAAAATATAACCCTGGACATGTTCCCTGGGATAAAAAGAAATCATCGTTCTGGAATCTAACTAAGGGCTCAAGGTGACATCTGGGAGGATTTCAAGGTTGATATCTGGGCCTCCCTTGTTTTTGCTTTATTCCCAAACAGAGACGTGGTTGGCTGGAAAACAGCTGAGGGAAGTTTCCGGTGCTGGGGATGCCACCGAGGATGGGGAAATATAGGCCCCGAAACAGGTCACCCGGCTCGGACAGAAAGCAGACTCTCTTTATAGCACACGGCACTAAATAAAACCCTGAGCACCTAGAATAGGCCTGGGGGACTTTTTTTCTTCCAGGCGAAGGATAATTATTTCCTAAATATAATTCCTTTGGTAAAAGATGGTCCCTCTTCATGGCTCTGCACCCTAGAAACACTTGAAGAGAGAAAGAAAAAAAGATGGCAAAGAAGAAGAAGAAAAAAGACAGAGTAAAACCTCAAACTCCTAATTTCTTTTCTTCACAATAAGATTTTAGGTTCTCTGCAGCATCAAGATGCCAGGCCCTCGAAACCTGCCTGAAGGAAACACAGACAATTAAAAAATAAATGAAAATGGGGAAGGGGTTTAATTACAGTCAGCTCTTCGACAAGGTGACATGCATGTTGCTGGAAATCACGGAGCTGTGCAAATCAAGAACAAAAATCAGAGTCTAGGGGAAAACCAGGATTAAGGTCATGTCACTGGAGAACTTGCTTATAGTAAAGAAGAGCTATGGATATAGTCAAGTGGTAGCAAAGAGTGACAAGTGTTAATGGCTAAGGTATACACAAGTACTGAAATGAATATGGCCATCGACCTGGAGAAGTTTACTTGTGGAATTGGACGTCGGAAGGGTTTCAGCTTGTGGGTGATGGTAAACTGAGAATCTAAGGGGAAGTTGTAATAACAGATGTGGGTGAGTATTACTCATGCACCCCACGTGTGAATTGAGGGGCTGGCGGATTTTGGAGGGGGTGCTAGTGCGTGTTTGGTGCAGGGCTCAGTCCTGCTGGGTGTCGTTTTCTGGGTTCACGTAGAATTTCTCGCAGATGAAACCACACACAAGAAAACACAACCCCGCACTATGATCAGCTTATTCCCTCCATCAATCGCGTTGGGACAAACTGACATTTTCAACACAAGCGTTCTAGCAGAACTGACTTTCCGGGAGCCTCCAGTTCAACTCATGGACTCATGATTGTTAAATGCAAACTCCTGTTTATTTGTTATATAATTTTTTTCCCTAGAAGCAAAGTTTATGCAATACACCCTGTTTTAAGCATCGATTTGGGGCAACATTCATTCTCATGTCTCTTTATATCCGCCTCTACCGTTTTATTCAGTTGGACACTCATTTTTTGTCTTGGAACTTTTCGCTAACAGTCGATAACGTCCAAGGTCCACGTTGTCTTCATCCCCATGAGACTGGCCCCATCAGTGTCCAAACATTAAAAGATGAGATATTGAGAAAAGGATTATTTAGTTTTCAACGTAATGGTATTCACGCATCACAAATGTGGTAATAACGCAGCAATGAAGAGTGAAGCACCAAGACCTTCTGTTCGGACCCTCGAGGACTGGTAGACTTCAAGGACTCTGTTTTTCTAATTGCATCAGCCAATTTCCCCCGGTGACTGTCCTGTGATCATCTTGGACGACTGGTCCACCTGTGGCTCCCATCACCGTATCCATGCAAACACTGCCACTGCATGCATGTCCTTAGACATCTAATGAATTACAGGAGGTGAAGGCAGATGGAATGGAAGGTTTGGTCTGGTCAGATGGTGAGAGAGAGAAAAATGACCTGCAAACAGCCACTGTTGACCCCCTGGTAGCCTGGCCTTCAGATCCCAAGTGCACGGTTTCTTAGCCACGCGAGTGGACCCGGTGTTCAGCGGTGCAGAGGAAAACAGCAGCACCCTCCAGGGTTTTGCAAAACTCACGTGAAACCATCTTAACCCCACAGGAGGTGCTTAATAAATGCATGGTGTTTGCTCCCAGGCTCTAAAGATGTTATTTGGGAGGTCGGTGAGGATGAGTTCCCAAAAGAAATGGCGCGGGCCTTATGCACACAAGTGTGCCGGACCTCGCGCTCCGGAAGCCCACCCACCAATTCGGAGCATTCTGTCGGCTTTAAACTCTTTTCGGAACTCTTCTGGAATTGTCTCCAAGCGCCCGTCTGGCCCTCACCTTATGCTCACACTATATCGAGCTGAAAGCCGCATTTATTAAATTGGCTCCTAAAGTCATTCCCCCGACTTGGCTCCAGAGGAGGCTTCGGTGTTTCCAAAAGTCCCGGGCTCCGCCTGGAAGGCACCGGGCTCACCAGCGGGGCTGGCATTACTTGAAAGACAGGCCGCTCTTTCCCAGGCGCCGGAGCCGGGTCAGACAGGCAGGTGCACAGACCACAGGGAACACGCACGCCACCCGTCAGGGGACAACGCCCCTCTCTGGAAGGCCCCTCTGGAAGACACTCAGAGCACGCATAGTCTGCGCCTGACCATAAGGTCACGCCCCATATCCATTCATGCTTCCTTTGTATTTATGCGTTGCAGGTTGCTGGACCAAATCTGTTGGGGGGGTGGTGGAGAGAATAACTTATAGAAACACGATCTTTTCAGAAACGGAATGACTCAGAAGGCACAGAAGGTGTTTGGCTGCTTCCACGGGATTGTTTTCTTCTGTGGATGCGCCGTTTTGTTAGTATCCCAGCCTGGGGACTAGCTTTGGAGGCACGGAGCACGGGGAGAGAGCGCAGCCTCCCCTTCCCCTGGAGTGCCCTCCATCTCATCTGTGTCACCGCCGCCCCTTCCAGGTTAAATTCACATCTATTTCCCATCTCATTCTGTCAATGTGACGGAGCTCGACCGGGCCTCCGCCTGGGACATCGTGCAACCAGCCGGTCAGAGTGGGACTGGCTTTTCTCCATCTGCCAGCATCTCCGAGCTTTCTCCCCTTTTTCTTCGTGCCCACGTGTTTTCGGAGGCCCCTGCGGTGCAGACCCGTTTAAATACGAACATCTGTGGAGTGGGCCTTAAAAAACTTAGAAACAAAAGGCTGTTGCCGTTGTAAGAGGCATCATGCTCATCTGACAAGCATCCTCTGTCTCTGTTTTGTTCTATTTTTTTTTTTTTAACTGAAAATAGCTTTGGAAACAAGAATAAGACGCCCCAGCCTATTCTTTTTCCCAGCATCACGGATCTTGAATTTTAAAATGTGCACTTCTGTCCCAGGATCTTGTTCTTCAGGGATGTGGATTGAGGGGGATACGGAGGCTGGTGCATCATCGAGTAGTAGTTAAGCCCTGTGATCCACACTTTCTTCTTCGTCCCCTCGTCCCCCGGCTTACACATCCCTCTTGAGCAAAAACAAACTGCTAACCAAGCAAACACCTCTGGCCACTTCGGCTGCAGCCTGCTCCTTTGCTGCTGAATTGTAAGTTTTAGGAAGTTCTCTCTTATCTGATTGACGACTGGCCTCCTTGTAAGCGTCGTCTACTTCCTCTCCTTCTGGGCTCTCGCTGTTCTGTTTCCCTACGTCTGAGGCTTCTGTGCAGGTCGAATTTACTCAATTCTCTCAACTATTCTTCAAAAGAAGCTGAAGTTCCCAGCGTCTTTGCCGCTTTGCAGACCCTCCAGTCTGGGAAGGATGCGGGGGCCACACGAGGGAGCTTCTGGGAGGGTCTTTACACGACATGGGATCCAAACCACCATCCATTCAGGACTTATAAAAATATTCTCAGATTCAAAGACAGAAAGTCTATTAGGACACGGTCATGTGTTTTCCTTACGCTAGGAACATAACTGATAACTTCCAAAATACAGACACATTCTTGAATTCACTCTGTGTCAATTTGTATGGCTGATTCTGAATACAAATAAACTAATGTCAATATTCATTATCAAACTGAATGAAATAGGTCCAAATTCTTTTTCAATTGAAACCTGTGTGAGCAGTGCTTAGAAATATATATTAAGCTGTTATATATTTTAAAAAAAACTTAAAAGAAAAATATTATTCCTAAACTCTAAGAGAGAGCTGAAGCTAGAAATGCAACTTTAAACTTTTTTGAATGGAAATGCAATGGATGTGAGTTTTTACTTACACACACACACACACACACACACAACATAAACACACGCATGCATGCACGCAGGTCTGTGGGTCTGAGCTCAGAGACGGTTGCTGATGGAGTTTCTTTCCTTGTGATCTTGGTAAAGTTACATAACTTTTCTCTCTCAGCCTCATTTTTCTGTTCTGTATAAGACTGGGATAATAATTATATCCTTGTTCCTGTTTGGAGGATACAATGCAATGTAAATAATATCATTTTATCTTCGTGTCTGATACTTAGTAGCACGCTCTGCAAATATCAGATGTAATTGTTGTTTATAAGAAACCACGGTTCCTCTGGCAGCTGTCCAGCCCACTCTGTACTTCTTGCTGCCCGTGGAGAATGACGAAGGTGATAAGACAGATATTTCTGTCTCGTCACACCTTTCAAGATTTTTGAGACTTCCTTCTCCTTTGATTCCGGGTTCATCTTACTGGACCCCAGAGCATGATTCTAAGTGGACAGTACTGTCCTGACATAGAAGAACTTTGTCTTTAGGTAGGAAATACCCAAATGGTCACCACGCTCTTGTGGCCCACTTGGGGAGCTGATGGACCAAGACATGCAAGGATGGGCAGAAAGGGGAACCGGGCGTTCCTTTCACGGAAGCAGAGAGAGGTCTCCCGTGGGAGAGAAACATGCCCCCTCTCCAGCCTGAAACTCCAGGTGTGAGTCTGTCATTTCCAGGGACGACTCTGCTCTGACCAGCTGTGTGACCTTGGGCCAGAAACCGCCTCTCCCTGCCTTGGTTTCTGCACCTGAATTGAGGATGTGAGCGATGACCTGGCCTCTCCCCAGGACGGTGGCATAGATCTAGGAGAATCTAGATTTGGGGAGGTCTTTTGTAGATCACAGAGAGCTGTGTGAACGTGAGTGCTTGTGATTCATTTTGTCTAAAGGGTGCTGGTCCTATTTGGGGGTCTATCTATTTCCGGAGGTTACTGTTTCTCAGCATGAGCGTTAATGAGCTGTCCACTTCATGTGTGCCTTGCAAAATCTGAATTCTGGACCCCACGTTTTGTTCTGATTTTGTCACCAACATTTCAGCCGATGTGGTGATGACTATTAAACAGGGACGAAATTTAATCATTCATAGAACCCACATGCATAGGGCTAGCTGCTAAATGACAGGAAGACATTCTCTGGGAAATTCAATAAACATTGCTCTATTGGGATTGAAATCACGTGTGAGAAAAATAATCAGAGGGAGACCGAGAATGCACATATTGAGGAAATCACCAGATTTGAATGAGGCCTCAGCTACTGTGTGTATGGTTAGCATCATTCTTTGTGTGGCCCCGACCATCCGGCCGTATGCAAGTATCCTGGATGGTGTCAGTTATGTAATTTTTGACTATTTTCATTGTAACCGTATTTTCCTCTCCCTCTCAGACGTGTCCCACTAGTGACCAATGTCTTCCCAAATGCTCACCCAAGAACCAGGCATCTCCCAGTTCCTGATGGCCCAGCCGGCAGGGTATGTGTTTGGTATAATTTTGGATGCTAATTCACGTGCTGTGCGTGGGGTACTGATGTGGGAGGCTCGGGTGGCCTTTTCTCCTCTGTGGGACTAGTTTTCAAGGCATCACATTTCTGCACGTGACCATGGAGCTCTCATCCTGTTTCTGCTCAGCTAATTCACCTGCTAAGACCTTGCGCTCAGGGCTTCAGAAATTCATCAGGAATATTTGTCCTTTCTGTTGTCAGAGGGTTTTTTTTAGGGCAAATCTTAGGCTTTTGGGACTTGAGTTTGGGGGGAAGGTTGGGGTGGGCAGGGCCTTCTGAAGATGCACATTACATCTGGGGAGAGCATCTATGCACCGGGCACCACAGAATGCCCTAAAATGCTTTTCCACTGAGAATGTGGGGGGCTCCTCCAAATTTTCTTTATTCTCTCAGATCATGTTGATCATCATCAAAACGGGTCCCCTCCTCTTTGCCCTCCTGGTCACTCACAGATCCTGGGGACGTGCATTTCATGCTGCAGGAATCACTCACTGTGTCAACCCGAATTTTAACTACAGAAGGAAAACCACACACATGCAAACCCTAGTCACCCCACATCAGACAGCCTCGGTCCCCTTGGGTTTCCGAAGATTCCTGGGGATGAGGAGTCCCTGCGTCTCCTGCCTCCTTAACCCTCAAGCGGCTGGAAACGGTGGATGGGAGGGGAATAAACGAACATGAATTGCAGAAAGCAGGGCTCAGCCAGACCAGAGGCGAGCCAGCCGGGACCGAACATCCCCTGTCTGCCCTCATTACGGCAGGAAGACAACCCAGCGATCTGCAGATGCATAAATTGGCAGCCTATTTAAACTCGGTGTTTTTCTTCACAGGTTCTTTTCGCAGAGGAATGTTCAGAGGGAGGCATTTTTCTTGCTAACAAGATATTTATTTAAGTCACAAACTTGCTCGGCACACTCGGTGGAGGGCGAAGCTTCATTCTGGTTCCATCTTTCCCTCTCTCTTCTGGGGCAGGGGTCAGGGGGCTGGGAAGGAAGCCCCTGCCCGAGCTTTTGCGCCACTGGGGGGCGAGGGGCGCCTGGGAGTACGAGGAGGGAGCACCAGCCTCTCGACCTGTTTTCAACTGCTCGCTGGAGGTGTCCCTTTGCGGCGGATGAGCTCGGCCCCCCGCGCCGCGCTCACCTTGTACAGACAGGCGGGGCTGCCGAGGGACCTCAGCCCTCGGGCAAAGGGCTGGGGACCCGGCTGCGAGCGGCACGCAGCGGGTACTGGAGTCCCACTCGGTCCCACTCGGCCCCGGGCCACTGCGCAGGTGGCGACCGAAGGCGGGAGCGCCTGGCGTCCTCCGACCCAAGGCGCCCGGCGGGACTGGCCGGGAGGGGCCCAGCGGGCCGGCCCCCTGCACGCCCACCTGCCGCAGCCCGCCGCCGCGTGCGCCCGCGCGGGGAGTCCAGGGCGCAGCGCCGACCCCAGGGACGGTCCCGTGCCCGGATCCCGCGCCCTCCGCGAAGTTGTGGCTGCCCCCCCGTCGCCCCGCAGGGCGGCCGCCAGAGTGCACTCACCGGCTCTCCCCGGTGCGTCCCTGAAGGTCAAGGCGAGGGGGCGGCGGGCGCGCGGCGGGGCCCGGGGCGGGGGGCGCCGCCGGGCCGCCCAGCCCCCATGCCCGGCGCGGGGGCGCCCTCAGCGCGGCGGTCCCCGGGGCCCGCGGTGCTCAGATGCCGTGGTCGCAGTCCACATCGCGGCAGATGTACCAGAGAATCACGTACAAGATGAGGAGGATGGCGAAGATGAAGAGGGCCACCAGGATCGCCTTGGTCACCGGCGAGATGAGCGACTGCATGGCCCCGGCGGGGCGCGCGGGCGGGCGGGGGGGCGCGCGGGGGCGCGGGGCGCGGCGCTCACGACCCCCGAGCGCGCCCGGAGCCCCGCGCCGGCCCCGCGCCGCATCCGCAGTGCTCCGTGCCGGGGACTGCGCCCGCTCCTGGCGCTCACCGGGCCCGGCGGCCGCGGGGCTGGGCGGGCGGCGCGGGGGGCGCGGGCGGCGGGCGGGCGGGGGCGGCGGCCATGGGCGAGGACGCGGACGCGGACGGAGCGCGAGGAGGCGGCGCGCCCGGCAAGTCCCCGCAAACTTGGGCGGCGGCGGCGGGCTGGCGGCGGGCGCGCGGTGACAGGTGGAAGCCCGGCCCCGCGGGGCGCAGCGCGCAGCCGTCCGCGGGCGGCGGGGGGCGCGGAGGGAGGCGCGGCGGCGAGCGCGGGAGGGGCTGCGGCGTGGGGTTGGGGGGGCTCCCGCCGCAGACCCAGGGGGAGGAGGGGGAGCGGCGTCCCCATTCGCACCCCTGCGCGCGACCCCTCCCGCCTCTGCGCTCCTCCGGGTCCCCTCGCTCCATCTCAGCCTTGGCTCGTCCCTCTCCCCCATGCCGGCCCCTCTTAGGGGTCCCCTTGCTGTCCTCTTTCCGGAGCCCCCAGCCCTCACCCCGCTGCTGGTGCGCTGCTGGTGCGCTGCTGCGCTGTAATTACAGGGAAATGGAGGAGGGGGCATGCCCATCGAGAGAGGGGCAGCCCGTTCCTGCTCTTTCCGGGGGTGCGGTGGAACAAGGGAAGGGGCTGCAGGTTGCATCCAACTCGCTGCTGATCTCCGGCAGGAGGGGGGGGTGGGGCCGAGGCAAAGGGAAGGTTCAGACCTAGAGTGCCAGAGTCAGGCCTTACATAAGGCGGAGGGGGGGCTCACAGTTCTGGGGTAAATAGATGAAGAGCCAGGCGGCAGTGGACCTCCTGGAACAGAGACCCAGGCTCTGCCCTGCATGACAGGAAGCCCCCCATATGCACGTGTCTCCCACCCTCCCTGGCTGGCTGGGCCATGTGGATGAGGGGAGAGATCTTACTCCCACCCTTACACACACATACTTTTCCTGACGGCTGGGCTGTGTTTAAGGCTGATGCCTGGTGAGCAAGGAGGTGGTCTCCACCCAGCTGAGTACCCTGCAGATGGAACGAGTCTGGGATGGAGTGAGTTGGGGATGCAGGACAGGGGTACTGGGGCCTAGACTAGGAATCCGTGCCACCCAGGAACCAGAACAACCCCACTCCTAGAGGACACAGAGTTCAGGCCTAGCATGCTCTGATTCCTGCGTCCACCACTGTGGCCCCTGACACCAGTAACGGGGGGGGTGGCCCACCATGCCTGACATAAGCCCTCACGTGTGCAGGATGAGGAGCTGCGGGAGGGAGACTGTGTAAATGCACGCAGCACACAGTGGCCCCGTCTCTGGTTCTCCGGTGCCTTGGAGGGCAGGAGGAGCAGGGGAGATTGGAGAGTCTTTGTCCCGGCTCCAACCAGGTACGGGCATCCCTGACTTCTGGAGCTTGGTGCAATCAAGACCCAGGTGGAAACAGCATCCCGTCAGGCCGCAGCTGAGTGAGGAGGCAGGGAGAGGGTGTGCCATGCCATTAGGGGAATGTGCTGCAGGCCTGGAGGGAGGAACCAGGCAGCAGAGTCGTGCTGGAGTCATGGGTCCTCATCCTGCTGCCCAATGCTTTCACCCCAGAGTCGGCTTCCCCCGAGGATGGCACAGGCGGGAGGGACGGGACCCCCTTCCTGCTGGGGGCAGAGAGGGAGCCCCACATCAGGGGCTCCCAGCCGCCAGGAGGAGGCTGCAGTGGTTTTCCTGTGAGTCTGCAGTCTGCGAAAGGGGCAGCCATCAGGCCGGGGGCTGAAGCGGGGTCCTTGCAAGTGAGACAACCCAGCTCAGCAGGACTTGCAGACAGGGGGCTTCTCAATGCTACTTGGGGAAGGATGCTAAGTGTACACACACACACACACACACACACACACATGCACAGTGAACTGTGGGTCTCACTCCTGAAGTATCTGATTGGCAGCAATGCTGTGCATTTTTCCACGGCTGCAGCTTCCGATTCTGAAATGCGTCTGCATGACCAGCCTCTAGCTGTTCATTGGCTGAAACACGAAGGATAACCGAATTTATACACCCGCTTCCCCCATCACATGCATATAAAGAGTTTCTGTTCCTCAGGAGTACACTAGGGAGGAGAGCCAGTTTCTGACATAGTTCATTAAAACCTCATTTTGTCTGCCAAATCTGTTGGACGCCCACCACGGAGCCCAGAGCAGGAAAGATCATCCAGGTGTGAAGGTATAGACAGGCGTCAGAAGAGGGGCGTCATGATTCTTTGCTCACCAAGTGGAGTTTAATGTTTAATGTAAGGTGAACTCAGTCCACGGGGCGGTTTCCAGATCCCCATCGTTGTCAGCTTTTGTGCACTCAGGTTGGTTACCGTGTGCTGACGTGTTGTGCACAGGTTTAATTTAATCGAATTCCCGTAGTCGCCTTAGTGAGGAAGAGGATGAAATGTAAAGAAGACCAGTTGCTATTGGCTGCTGTCCTCAAGTAAAATTCACAATGTGGCCCTGGCTCTGACCCCTCAGATCCAACCGGCTGTCTGACCCCTCTTCTGGGTCACGTAACTGCACCCAGGCCTCTTGGGCACTCAGCCCTTGTTCTGCACACCCCCTGGCTTCATCTGAAATCCTCTTTCCCATGGAGGCCCCCACTCATCCATCACTTCTCATGGAATGTTGTCATTGCTGTTTAATCCTGCATTGGGGTACCCACTCTTCCTTTTCCTCCTCTGTCATTGGTTACTTCTTGAACTGAGTCCTCCAGGCTGGCAACACGCCAATGAATCTGCTCTCCCTGGAGTGAGTTATTTTGGAACCAGACAAATGGTTGGTTCCTAGTCAAAACTCAGGAGCTACTAAAACCTCTTTCTATGTGTGGCTCGACGTTGTTGGCCCTGAACGGCAGGGCTCTGGACAGGGACGGGAATCTGTGGCTCCGCTCTGAGCGATTAGGGGTTCCCCTTTATAACCTGTGAACTCTTGGCCAGAGCCTTTTATTCCTCCTAAGGATGTAAAGCAACCTGAAACTCCAGGCCGGACCCTGCCGGGGAATTTGAACTTTGGAAAGCCAGTGTCGGTAAATTGATGCACCATCATCCCTGCTTTGGTGGTGTCATGATCAATTAAGGATCATAAAGTCGATTGAGTGGATGCAATGAGCATTTTAAAAAATCCAGTGGATTTTAAAATACCAGGGAGCGCTCTATGCAACATGCCTCACTATTGCATGAGGAAGTTTTCATTTCAGCTGCATGTGTGTGCATGCCTGCACACACATGTGCTCCCTGCCAGTGTAAACAGTATGTCTAAAGGGTTGGAAGGAGACCGCTCTGTGCAGCTGAGGCACTGAAAGGTGCAGAAGTTAAGAGCTGGGGAGAGCTGGTCCGCTTACTATAGTCTAGATAGAAGGGAATGAACAAATGTTCTTGGTCAAGCAAAGTGGTCCCAGAATGTCTTTAAGCGAGACAAGAAACCAGGTGAGCCCAGTGCGTTGGTTTTCGTTTGAGCTCGGGGTAGCGTTTAGAAACTCATGTGCAAGGAGACCCAGGGGCTTTGGGGCAGGCAGGTGAGAGCAGGGAAGGGCCCCCCATGACCAGATTCTTCTGCATAACTGTGAGAAACAGGAATAGGATTTCCTTAAATTTCTGATCGTCTGGCTTGATGTCTGGCTGACCAAGAGTTGGCCGTGGACCAACCAGAGTCTGGTGTGGACCCCAGGCAAACAGCTATGTCTAGGTCAGTTTGTGGAAGAGATGTATTTTCCTGAATGGACTGTAGGACTTCAGGGTAATCCTAGAGGAAGTTGGGATGGATCCAGCGTTTTATATAGAAGATTGCACATCCTTCCTGCGAGCTTTTGGACGGAGTCTTTCTCTGGCTTGACTCAATTGCCTAAAGTAATCCAATAATAATTGCTTGTCCCTCTGCTTCGCTTTGAACGCTAAAACATATATTTTTATCGTAGGAAGCTTGCCCAAACTCTCCACGAGGTTGATCTCCTTTGGAGGACTGTGGGTCTTGGGGCCTCATCTCCTGAATCTCCACCCAGCATCCAGCACCCTTGAAGCGTGGTCAGGCGTTCCGGTTTCTAGGTTCCACGATTCATTTTCATAAAACTCGATTTGCAAACCGTCAGTCTGCCGTCTGAATCTGTGGCCAGTCCGTGTGTCTTGAAGTGTGTTTGTGTGTTGGGGTGGAGGTGGGAGTATTGAGAGGTTGGTTATTTTCCTTCTTGATGGTTTTTTGTGATGATGATGATGATGATGATGATGATGGTTGGGTTGGTTAAGTCTACGTGTTGACTTAGGCAAAAACAGACTTGCTCATTTTGGCAAAAAATAAAGCAAATGATAAAAACCAGCAAAAGTCAATGAACTAAAACTTGGATGTTCCCATAGCGGTAGGATGACACCATCAGGCTTGGATACCATCTCGCCTTCTCCATTGATGGTTCCCGCTTTTCTTGAGTTTCTCGGCTTTCACAGCTTTAGGATACGCCTTTTTGTTATTCGTTCATGTCATTTCGAAGTTGATATGGGGCAGCCCAGTGGAAAATCGCTGAGGTTGTATGGAGATGCCCTTAATAAATTTAAAGTAATACTTTAGATTTATCACACTTTTGTCTGTGAACAGAAGCATTTACAGGAGAAAGACTTCTGTTTAAAGGAAGCAGAGAGACCCCATCTGCTTTTTAGAATGGGGTGGTTTTAAAAGGAGACTTCCTCAAACTCTGGGAGTAATTGCTTTGCTCCAAAAAACAGGTTCATTAAACTCTGTTGCCTTGGAAAACTGGTAATAAATTAGCAGAGTGCATGGCAAGTTCAGACTTAAGCTCATATTTCCATTAAAATTTTATTTCAGCAACTGTGGGTTGGTGACACAACTATAGGAACTATAGAGAAAGGAGCATACGACTTTTTAAGATGACAGCGGCCAGTCCACCATGGCGTCAGGATCATGAAAATACCCAAACACGCGGGCAAACTCTCTCGGCGTTATTCCCATGAGGGTGGTCGTAGGACAGCTCTTAGGTACTCTAGACGGTCGACGCTGGTCTGTCTCTATTTTAAACTTTGTTTTCATGTTCATTTGGTTCATGGGAAAAAAATCTGGAAGTCCAGACAGCTGGGGAAAAGGAACAAAGTTGACCATGCATTCTAATTGAGATGTTAAAGTTTTGAAACTACATCGGTGTCTCTTTTTTGATGTTTTGTTAAGGGCGGCTGTGGGGTGCGTTTTGCAAGTGGCACGTTATTTAAATGTTCACCTCAAATAAGTTAGTTTCTCCCTGCCTCCATGTGTTGCATATGGAAAGCCCTCCGCTTTGGGGAGGATGAATTATTATCAGCAATTTCTTTATGCTACATTGAGAATCTAGAAAACATGTTGAGGGATTTGACTGAAGCTGTGCAAAACACCCTCTTGTCATTGGGCTCATGAGCATCCACGTGCTGTTTAGGATGCGTGTTTTCTGATCTGGCCGTCCTGCTGGTTAAATTTATATTCTCCGCCTTAAAAACTGCTATAAGATCTATGTAATAATCGATCATGTTTCATTCATCAGGACACTGTTTACAGAACGTGGAATCTCCTGCAATTTGCATGCAGCTCTGTAGCTTCTCCATTCACATCTGAAACACTCTTCAATACAAGATGTCAAAAACCGACTTCATATTTTACAGCATTGTCCTTTATGTAGACGGGGGTCCTCGCCTCCCAGTGAGTGGGTGCTTGATAAAAATTTACGACCTGTTTCTGAGTCGTGGGAGGAAGGAGAGGAGGTCTCTACGTCTAGGAAGAATCACGTGACTTTCTACAATGATTATATGGGATGGGTCTCCGACATGCTGAAAATCAGGAGAAATCCTGCAAAAATAGGGTGACGTCCTTGTCCTGGGTCAGTTTGTATGAAAATGGTGAGTTGGAAAATCAAAGTAAAAGGTGCCCACTTTTGTGACAATCTCACCACCCCCCATTCTTCCAAAGAGTTGGGGAAAACCGAGGTGGGCAAAGAGAGTCTTGTGGTTTTGTCAATTGGGTATTTGACAAGCAATTTTGTATTCCTTGTAAAAATCATATCCTTTGATGTAGGAATCCCCACGTGGCCAACATCCTTGACTGTCACAGTGAATGTAAGGTGAGGTGAGAGGGTCCCACTATGAACAATGTGAGATTGCAGGATTTGGGGGGTTCAGACAGACAACGTGGATTAACCAACTCCCCTGGATGGTGTTTCCTGTGTGTTAAAATATTTTACATAAAGCTGATCCCTTTGAGGTAGGAATTATTATGCCCCCTTTTCAAATGAGACAGCTGGGGGCAGTGAGCCAAAGTCACCTGTGGCGTTTGAACCCAGCCATTACTCGGGGGAGAATTGTAGAAATAACTCAATATTAGTAGAGAAATGTGTTCTGTTTCTAAAAAGGTGCAAGATATGGGTCAAACAGAAGTGTGACTTTTGAGATCTCCCCCATCTTCAACACAAATCCTAAATTTGCGAGTAGCAACGCAGATTTGGGGGCTCATGTGGGGTGTCCTTGAACTCCTCAATGATGAAATGCAAAGTGTTTCACATTCTCCATGATGTGTGTCCTCGAATCTTAATTCTTTGATGGTCCTCTGATGTTTTTAGGATGCCTACCTCACCGAGTTTTCCTCCGGCTGGTTTGTAACGCCACAGCTTGGTTTCCTTTGGGGAGGGGGAAGATCCTGGGAAGATGCTGCCGCAGAATCATCACAGGTGCGTTTGGAGCTGACCAAGCTCCCAGGTGGAGGTTCTGCTCTGGATGATGGAGAGCCGTGATGGGGAGGGTCCTGTTTGCAGGCGGCGGCGCCGAGCCTGGAGCCGAATTAACGCCTGTCTGCTCGCGCCACCTGCTGGTCCTCGAGGGCACGTGCTGCCTATCCCGGAGGTTTGCATCCGGGGAGAAGCAGAGTGTGCACACCTGTGTACCTGGGGGGCTGTGCGCTGTGGCCACCTGGCTCCTCCTTCGGGGCTGGGAGAGTGCAAAGGGGGACGTGCCCGCTGTGTTCCGGTGGGGTTTAGGATTTTAGAGGTTGCTCCCTGTGGGAAAGTGTTACATTTAAGCTTCTATAATAGTGTAAACTTTTTAATGATGTGCTGGGTAGCTTAGAGAGGTAGAAAGGAGATGGAGGGCTCGAGGAAAGGGGGAGGGAGAGAGAAACCAATGGAGATTCTTTTCCCCCAAAAGGAAAAGAGCAGCAGCCCCATTTGCTCCAAGCTGTCTACCGTATTCGTTACTGTGAAATGACCACTTGTAACATATAAGCTTCAGTGGCTTAGCGTGTTGAATGTTTATTTCTCACCCCTCTAATGGTCCAATGCAGGGGCTCTTGGATGGCAGGGACACCACAGTGACTGAGAACCCTGACAAGCTGGCCATCTCCCAGTGCCGACGGTCAGCAGCATGAAATCCTGCAGGGACTTTGTGCACAGACATCTGGCTCTGCCGTGCACGTCCAGGGAGGCTGGCGTCCGGGTGCCCAGTGTGGGTATAGATTACGGCATCCCCAGGGTATCAGGGATGCTGGTTGCAGGTGCAGGGGGTGAGGGGAGAGTGAAGCCCTCGGTGTGGACTCTGATGGACCTGTTTCCAAGTCGCCTGAAAATGGAGCATGACCCAAATTCTTGAGACTCTAAGGAGGAAAGAGAAGCATGATAATAGCCAGGATTACATTTCCCAGTGGGGTGGAGCGTGGGAGTCAGATTTAAGCCCATTTAAATTGAAATTAAAATGATACAGGTATGTAACAATCTCACGGTTCCTCAAAAGGTTAATCGTAGACTTACCATATGACCCAGCAATTCGGGCCCTCGGTATAGACCCAAGCGACATGAAAACATGTCCGCCCCAAAACGTGTGCACTTGTGTACTTAATGTTCAGAGCAGCATTATTCACAACAGCCAAAAAGTGGAAGCAAGCCAAGTGTCCACTGATGGATGAATGGGTAAATGCAATGTGGTGCATCCACATAGTGGAATATTACTCAGCCATGAAAAGGAGTGAAGCATTGACACAGGCTACAATGTGGATGAACCTTGAAAACATGATGCTTGGTGAGAGAAGACAGACAGAAAAGGACACCTAGTGTGTGATTCCATTTATATGAAATGTCTAGCACAGGCAGATCCATAGACAGAAAGCAGATTAGTGGTTGCCAGGAGCTGGGAGGGGTGGCTTAATGAGAATGGGGTTTCTTTTTAAATTGTGATGATGGTGGCACAGCTCTGCAAATATACTACAGACTCTTGAATGGCACACTTAAAATGGCCAGTCACACTGTGTGGAGTCCAGATGGCATTCCATCGATAAAAAGGCTCGGTTCCTAGCGCATCAGAGTGAAGGAAGCTGTTTTCTTTGCCCTTTTTTCAGCTTTATTGAGGGATAATTGACAAATGGAACTTGTAAATATTTAAGGTATGCAACGTGATGTTTTGATACACAATGTTAAATGATCACGAGCTAATTAACGTATCCATCTCATCACACAGTTAGCAATTTCTTTCTTTTTTTTTGTGACAACACTTAAGATCTACGGTCTTAGCAGATTGCAAGCATGCCATACAGTATTGTTGGCTGTGGTGACTGTGTTGAATAGTGGATCTCCAAAAGTTATTCATCTTATAACTGGAAGTTTGTACCCTTTCACCATCAGCTCCCCATTTCTCCCTCCCCCCGCCCCTGGCCACCACCATTCTACTCTCTGCTTCTATGAGTTTGACTATTTTCGATTTCACATATAAGTGAGATCATGCAGAATCTGTCTTTCCGTGTCTGGCTTATTTCACTGAGCATAATGTCCTCCAGGTTCCTCCACCTTGTTGTAAACAGCAGGATTTCCTTCTGTTTTACGGCTGAAGAATATTCCATCGTAGGTATAGACCACCCTTTCTTTACCCATTCCTCCACTGATGGACATTAGGTGATATCTGTATAGTCTTGGGCGTTAAGGATCTTTTCTAAGATTCTATGATCAATCTTGGTTTTTATTCGTCGTGATGATACTTGAAGCAAAGCTGTATGTCCAGGTTGGTGTGTCTTACTTTGAGGATGGTCACGAACCAGCCCACATTTCACATTGTGAATGAAAACCAGGTTCCAGTGGTGGATGAAGGACTTCACTTCTGGCGGCATCCGTGGTTGCCCAAGTCTCCTTGGCCATGCAGGTGAGATGCAGACCCTGTGTCCATCTGGTCCGTTGGAAAAGGACCTTAGAGACGTTTGAGTCTGTCTTTACTGTGCACATGAGAAACTTGAGGACCAGGAAAACTAGGTGGCTTGTGCAGGGTCTCCAGCACTGGGAGATGGCGTAGCATCTGGGTTTTTCAACTGCTCGTTCTAGCGTTGGGCAGAGGACCAGCATATTCCCACAGCTTGCTCTTTCCAACCTCCAACACCAGCGTGAGGAGTCTCTTGTCTATTATTTGTGCTACAGTGAGTGCAATGGTGCCCCCATCAAAATGATGAATGCGTTCCCAACCTGGCTTCTGCTTGCCTTCCGGTGGTTCCTCCGAGATTGTTGAGGTTTGACCGTTTGTCCCCCAGAATAACCTTGCACCCCCCACCCCAGCATCATTCACTTTGCGCATGAGCCCAGCAGGGAAAACGAGGCCCGTTCCTCACAGCAAAATAGTAAAAATCATTAACGACGTTAACATCTCCAAACTGGGTCTAGCCTGCGGGGAAGACGTACGTTTTTGGAGGCTTGCTGCTCTCTGATGGGTTTCCGGAACTGCTCATTTATTTTTCAAGAAGAGTTTTCATGGGGGAAAAATAAACTAATGGGTGATGTTCAAACGATTTTAAATTGGGTGAGACTGACAATTATGATAGTAAAGTGGCGTTTAGAATGGGGACAGCTCAAGTTAATTAATCAGGAATGTGATGACCATAGAGTCAGTGTCTTCGTGGTCCTTGAGATAACTCCAAGAGGTGGGCGTGCCATGAGCCCCGTAAATGCATATCTGCATCTTGAGAGGAGGGCAGAACAATCCCAGGAAGGTTAAGTTTGTGTGCTTGGGAGATGACCCAACTTCCATCTCCAGGCTGGATGACCTAGGGAGTTCCCAGCCTCATATCCCTACCTATAAAATGCAGTGTCTTAGTACTTTCAGGCTACTATAACACAAATGCCACAGACTGGGGCGCTTAAACAGTAGACATTTATTACTCCCAGTTCTGGAGGCTGGAAGTCCCAAGATCAATGGGTTTGCAGATTTGGTGACTGGTGAGGACACTCTTCCTGGTTCATAGATGCCATCTTCTCGCTGTGTCCTCACATGGTGGAAGGGACGAGGGGACTCTCTGGGGTCTCTTTATCAGGGTACTGATTCCATCCATGGGGGCTCCACCCTCATGACCCAATCACCTCCCAAAGACCCCACCTTCTTATACCATCTCACTGGAGGTTAGGATTTCGACATATGAATTTGTAGGGAAAAACAGTCTATATCATGGAGATAAGGGATGAACTTCATAGGGTTGTAGTAGAAATGAAATAAGATCATGTACAAGGCTTAGTACCTGGTGCTTATAACAATGCCGTAAATGTTAACCATCATTAGTGTTAATAATTGACTGTTCCCATAGGAAATAATAAAATGATATGATAATAAGTTTGATTCCTCCTACAGGTCAAAAGCAATTGTAGTAGGCTGGACAGTGGCTCCCTCAAAGATGTGTCCCCATCTTCATCCCTGGAACCTGTCAATATGATCTTACATGAGGAGAAAGTGACTATTACCTTATGTGGCAAAAGATGCCCTTAAGTTAAGGATCTTGAAAGGATGACTGTATCTTGAATTTTCTTCATGGACCCTCAATGCCCTCATATGTATCCTTATAAAAGAGGAGCAGAGGGAATTTTGAGGGAGACGCGGAGGAGAAGCCACGTGGAGACGGAGGCAGAGATGGAGGGAGGCGGCCACCAGCCCAGGGACGCCTGGAGCCCCAGAAGCTGGAAGAGGCAGGAAGGACCCTCCCCTGGAGCCTCCAGAGGGAGCGCGGCCCTGCGACCCCTTCATCTCAGACGTCTGGTCTCCAGGACTGGGGGAGGATGAAATCGTGGTTTTAAGCCACTAAGTTTTGGTATTTTGTTAGGTCCACTTCAGGTTGCTCATACGCTCTTGGAAATTTCTGGACCATCTTCTGCAGCATTTCCACTTGCCCCTAAAGACAGTGCCCCCAGCACACCCCATTTATTTGGTTGATGCTTCCTTATTTGACCCTGTCTTGACCTATCTTCTAGCCAACATGAAAAGTGAGAGGGCTCCTTCTCTGCCCTCCATTAGAGTATCCATACCCTGGAACAAGAGAAGTCTTTTCTTGGTGGCTTTAAAGAAACTGCAGCCCCCCTGCAGGACGTCTCCAAGCACAGAAAGGGTCCTAATCTAATTTATTTCCACACTGCTGACATCATTGGCCAAATGCCCACGGACACAGCACAGGACTGCAGAAAATAAGTGATGCTGACTTCCTGGGGCACCACAGATGTTCGGCTCTCTGTGTTGGTGCGCCCATGTCCGTTTTCCATCTGGCACCTCCATCCACCACTCTCTGTCTCCTGCCAATCCCGAATTTAGAATCTCTGCTCGGTGGCTGTGCCCCTCGGGCTCCCTGACAATCAGCTAAAATTCGGGTGTCCATTGGCACATTCCCAAAGGGATCAGGATTTCCTGATGTGGGGTTCCCATGTGGTCCTGCTGTGTCTGTCACCCACCAGTCTCGGCCACACTGCTTGCTCCCCGACTCTGTGCTTCTGGCAGCTGTGGGACCACACACCTTTGGGCCCCTGTGCTTGCTCTCCTGTTTCTGGGGCTGAGTTCCTGGAGCACCTTCTGCCTCCAGGCTCCCTCCTCCACCAGCAGGTGCCGCCATCTGGGATGGTTTCTGGCGCCATCTTCCATCTCCACATCCTCTTTGGCGTTCTGCCCCACGCTGTCTGAAATCCGGTCCTCACTTCCATGTCTCCAAGCGATGAAGCTTCAGAGTCTTCATCTGCTCATTCCTTCAGATATGCCCGTCTTCCTGAGGTGGGAAATTCCTGTGGGTTCCATCAGGAAGCAAGGATGCGAGGCAGGTGTTCTGTTCCTTCCAGGCGTGAGGAAACTTCATGAGGCGACGTTGGGGATTATTGGCCCGCGCGTGCCGAATAATCCCCATCGTCCTGAGATGTTCTGATTTTATGGTGACTATTTGTCACCACCCTTACTTCCCTCTTCCCAAAAGGAATTAAAAGGAGTAACAGTAGGGGCCAGCCCGGTGGCATAGTGGTTGAGTTCACGCACTTGGCTTTGGCTGCCTGAGGTCCGCAGTTTCCGATCCTGGGTGCAGACCTACACGCCATTCATCAAACCATGCTGTGGTGGTATCCCACATATAAAATAGAGGAAGATGGGCACAGATGTTAGCACAGGGCCAATCTTCCTCACCAAAAAAAAAAAAACAAAAAGGATTAACAGTCCCTCTCTGTTTAACAAATCATTCTGAACATCTAACAGAAAGAAGTGCATTAACTCCATTTTCAAAAGGGCACACGTACATATTATTCCCTGTTGGGGGAGATGTAAATATTTACGTGTGCTAAGCTGTGGGATTGTTCAAATGCTGCTCAGGTTCCCAGAAGCCTCTTGGTAGTGTGGAATGTGTTAAGAAGATGGGAAATACCCTCTATCATAATTCATGGATGCTAAGCGCGTTCTCTGGGCCCCCATTCAGAACCTCTGAAATAGAAATGCAAAGCTGTGTGTGCGTTCCTCATCTCCCTCTCTTTTATTTTTCCATGACTGTACCTTAGGGAATGGAAACTGACTCATGAGAATGTAGGGGTTGGATTTAGGAACTAGAGGGACTGTAAAGTCTGAACGAAGTTCGCCATCTCCGTGCACTTTGCCGTGAGAGTCAAAATGTGATGGGCAGGGCTTCCCAGAACTTCGTTTACAAGTAACCTTTCAGATTTTTTTTTCTGCAATTACAAGATGCTGATTCCTCTCTGGGGTTTGAGGGCAGAGCGATGTGTCCGGCGGGGATGCCCTTGGCTGGACTCTGCTGGGAGTCGCCGGCAGCGTGAGATCAAGGGCTGTGGATGACTCTCCTGTGTGCTGCACAGCTGGGGAGGTGGGAGGACAGCAGGGAGGAAGAAACACACTGTCTTCGCGAACTTCCTTCTTAGTCACACCTCCGTGGTGCCCGACAGCAAAGACCACAGCTGGGAAAGAGGAGATGTTGCCAAGACACGTTTTTAGTCATTCCATGCCTCTTCATGGTGACTATCCGGCAGACCTTTCCAGAAGACGTGTGTCATAGTTTGGCTTCGGCCGGAAGCAGACTCTGAGACCAGGATTCAAGGGCCAAGGAGTTTCTGTGGGGAGTGATTGGGAATGAGCCCTCATTTGGAAACAGGGTCTTTGCAGGTGTGATTAAGTGAAGGATGGAGATGAGGTCATCCTGGAGGAGGGTGGCCCTAAATCCAATGACAGTGTCCTCATCAGAGACAGAAGAGGAGACACAGACACAGAGGAGAAGCCACGTGGAGACGGAGGCAGAGATGGAGGGAGGCAGCCACCAGCCCAGGGACGCCTGGAGTCCCAGAAGCTGGAAGACGCAGGAAGGACCCTCCCCTGGAGCCTCCAGAGGGAGCGCGGCCCTGCGACCCCTTCATCTCAGACTTCTGGTCTCCAGGACTGGGGAAGATGAATTCCTGTGGTTTTAAACCCACCTGTTTGGGGTAATTTGTTACTTATGGCAGCCCCAGGATACTCTTACACCTTCCTCTTCCCTCCCTTACGACTTTGGTCTACAAGAAAATGACTTATAAAATTACCTGATCGGTGCACACATGATCTAACAAGTCCCTGAAATGGAGACTGTCTCAGACATTCCAGGTCATGTGCTCCAAGGGCAGCTGGGTTTAGATCCAATAGAATAAGCCCCTCTGAGCACTGCTCCCAAAGGCATTCCCTCTGTGGAAGGTTCTGGAATGTCTCCAGTCTTGCCCTGTGCTGGCTGCATCCTTCCAAGAGCAAGGTAGGACCCCTCAGCCATCCTCTCTGTTCCCAGTGTTGACAACGTCCTCTCCCCTCGTGCTGCAGGGTGGGGGAGGGAGGGGTCTCCTCTTTGTTCAATGCGGCCATGGTCAGAGGGAGGAGAATGTGAGAGAAACTATAAATGAAGGAATGAACTGGATTTCTTTTAGAGAGTCAATGAGGTTGTTTAGTGTGAGAAATTCTAGAATATTCTTTGGTGGAAAGCACCTACAGGGATGCAGTTGACCACACAATCTCCCCATTGGTTATATCCCCACCTCCCCTCTCCCAAATCCTTTCTTCCCTCTTCTGCTTCCCCTGGCTGTCATCAGGACAAGGCATACAGGTAGCATTTATTCGGGCTACTAATTTATTCTGAGTTCTTGGTCTTCAGGTGGGCACAGCAGGTCTAAAAGTTCAACTCCGTCACATGTGTTAGGGGAAGACGTCAATGCCTGCCTGTCTGACACGCACTAGCCTCTTGGTCTCTGCTTTGCTCCTTCCATCCGGACTTTGCCTCAACTCTTGGCTCTGCTGAGAGGATGAAAGGGATGGAGAAAAGGGAAGACACTCAACAGCCGAGCCCGTCTTCAAGGTCTACTGCGGCTACATGACATCAACGGGTTTGGACAGATTGACGGTTACAAGGTTTGGCCACCAACAGCGAGAAACACCGAGCGTTTCTTACAATAGGGGTTTTAAGTGAGCTCAAAAAACTCAAGTTTCATTTTACCTGGTCCGTTCCAATAAGAAATTCCTCATTGTCTCTTTACAGGGAAGCTCTGCAGAGAGGCTGGACTCCACCTGACTCTGAGTCAGCATCTATGGAATTTTACCATCTGTGTTCCTGGGAAGAAGACTTAGGATTTCCCTGTCATCTGTCTGTTGCTCTCTGAGGCACAAACCTGTGGTCAAAAACTAGGAAAACTGCACAGTTTCATGGTGGTTTCTTTGGCTGGCTTGTTAGAGTTCGTATTTACGACTGCCTCCCTTTTAAAACACCCCAAGGAGCCAGTCCTTTCCTCCGTGCACAGCAGATGGCCAACTTGGTCATCTACAATCAACAGGAGCTGCTAAGGCCAGCTCCCTAAGGGACCAGGACACCCCGGAAGCCTGTGCAAAGGTGGAGTTGGAAAATAAACCTTCAGAGTTGGAAATGTTCTCAGCGACGTTACCAGTCCGTGTGGAATCAGCCAAGCCCCACACGCCTCTAATCCAGGCGGAATTCCTAATTCCACGGCTGTGTGGGAGGGAGCAACCTACCCTCCCCTTTTTCCAGCTTCTTGAAACGTTTCAGGCAGGTAAATCTCTACCGGACGACGGCTTTAAATATTTAATGAGTCGGCGCTGGGGACTAATGGGAGAATCTGCTACTCAGAAGGCACATGAAAAGGAAAGCTGGTTCTTCGTTCAGTTATGTTTCTCATAAATATTTTCCCAGGGGCAGCAGATGTTCTCTTTTATATTAAAAATATAAAGAAACTCTTGACTTCTCATTAGCCCCTAAAAATATTGTGGTGATTTCCATTGTATTAAAAATGGGAACTTTCAAGAGACACCAACTGGGGAGCAGAAAGGGGACAGTGGCTTAGCTTGCCTCTGGCCAGGATGGCTGGCTATTGGTTAAATTTTATTTTTTAATTATTCAAATCATATATTAACTAAATGGTATGACTCACATTGAGCGTTGACTTTGGGGCTGGCTCTGTCTTCTCTTCCAGTGAAGAATGCGGTTAAACAGGACACCTCTCCCAGGGTGGCTCGCAAGTGAAAGGAGCTTCACAGAGTTTCCTTGTTCCATTAGTCTAGAAGTCAATTTAAATTAAGAGGTAGGGAGAACATTGGGCAGAAAAGACCACACACTCATTTAAATGATTTAAAAATCTCCTTGTAAGCAAGCGCTCTTGCTGCCTCCCATCTCGGCCAAGGGAACTTTTTTCTTCCCTCTGGTCCTTACCCTGCAAGACAATTTGCATTGCAAGGCAGACCCTGTGGTCTTTCATCAAAGGAGACAAATTCCTCCTCATGTGGGTTTAAGACCTTCTTTCTTTTTCTGGTTGCCATCTCCTGGGAACAACTTGAGGTCTGCTGCCAGAAAATTTGAGAATTAATCTCATCTGTGTTATTTGTGGTCAATAAAGTAATAAATATAGATAGATGTTTAGATAGATAGATAGATATGCATGGAGGGGTGGATGGATGGGTGAATGGAGGGAGGGAGATATGGAGAAACAGATGATAGATAGATACATGGATGGGTGGATGGGTAGATGGATGGATAAATAGATGATAGATACATGGGATGCATAGATGGATGGATGGATGGATGGATGATTAGAGAGTGGGAGGTATGGAGAGATAGATGCATGAATGGGTGGATGGATGGATGGATGGATGGATGGATGGATGGATGGATGGATAAATAGATGATAGATAATGGGATGGATGGATAGATAGATAGATAGATATAGATGCATGGATGGATGGATAGATGGATAGATGAATGGAGGGAGGGTGGTATGCAGAGATAGGTGATAGATGGATAGATGATAAATAAATAGATAGAAAGAGATAGATGCATGAATGGGTAGATGGATGGATGGATGGATGGATGGATGGATGGTTGGTTGGATGAATAAACAGATGATACACAGATGGGATGGATAGATAGACTGATAGATAGACAGATAGATGGAGGGAAAGAGGACCACACTGGGAAGGCTGAAGTGGTATTCACCAACAAAGAATCCCAACCCAAAGGCCGGCTGCCTGGGAGCCAAGAGCCAGGCCAGCTCCTCAGGTGGCGAAGGCTCCTGGCGTCCTCCGGAACTAACTGGGCTCATACATGGCACTCAGAGAGGAAGCATACTTAACATTCATACAGAACCCTCTGAGCACTGGGCTGTTTGCATAGATTTCTTTGAATCTTCCCCAAACCCAATGAGATGGCCACAACCACATCCCTTGTCAGAAGCGTCAAAGGTTCGGGAAGTTAAGCAGAGCTCTTCAGACTCATTGGGTTAGAAGACATGGCCCACTGGGAGGGGCTATTAGCTGGCAGAGTCATCCAGGTTCCTTGAGATTCCGGGCAGACGAATCTGACTGCAGAGAGAGACTGGGGAGGGGAGAAGAGGTGTCTACCTAGTTTTGGTCAAACTAGGATTCCGGCCTCTGTGTGTTTCTTCATCTATCGATATCTCTATTTTCCTTATAAAATCCTTATTGTACAAGATGTTCATCAGATCGTTTGCAAAAGACATGATGGGTTACTAAAAATGGTATCCATAAAATTATATCTATGGCAGTTTTGGTAGCAGGAAAATTGACCCAAAACACATTAAAAGCTTTAATATATACTAAAAATGCACAGACTACCTTATAAAATTATTAAACTTTTCCTTCTTTGGCCAATGCCTGATTCTCGGGTGAATTGAGCATTAAATGCCTGCCTAGTTGTTATTGTTTTTTTTCTGGGTGGATAAAACTTTGTGGAACACATATAAAATTGTTTATCCTTCAAGCTGTATTCCTTCCCATCATTATAGCATTAAAACAAACAAACAAACAAAATAGCCTTTCCTAAAATACTCTTCCCTTCCCCCATCCATTGCCAGTAGAAAGTGCAAGTATGTTAACCCACGGTTATTTGCAAAGTTCTATTGCAAGGTGTTTTAAATTCTTGCCATAGGGTTTAATACACACACACACACACACACACAGACACACACACGACACACAACTTGAGAGTAATGGAAATTTGATAATTTTGCTTTGGATTCGACTATAGCCCATGAGGCATCCACTCTCAGCCATGAAGCTCCAAAATCAAACATAAAATAAATGTCATAGAAATACGTAGAAACAAATAATCAGAGGTAAAGCTGCAGCCCATTAAGTGTAAGGGATTGGTGTGCTGTGAGCATTGTTCTGGAATTCAGACAGATATAGAATAAGATTTCCTGGAGCCCTAATGTGTGTGGCTCATGCGTTTTCCTTCATCTCCGCATAGTTGAGTTGGGTTTGCTGCGTTGGGCTATCAGCTGGCTCTGGAGAGCAGGGATGAATGGGGAAATATGTGCCCTGGGATATTCATTTTTTGTTTTATTTTCCTCACAATTCTCCATCCCAATCCCCTTAATGATATGCATCTGCTTGTACTTTGAGGTCCATTTCAAAAGGAAAAAGAAAAAGCCCTTTGTATCAGATGCACACGGAATCATTTGTTCTGTGCTCTGGTGTGTGTTGTGTGTTATCAGGGATTGGCAATCTTTCTCACCCGAAGACATCCGATTAGTCGATTCACTGAAGGAAATAACAGTGCAGCTGTTCATTTAGGAGGTCCCAACTCTCACCGCTCATCTGTGGACACTCTGAGATGCTCCCAGGAGAGGCTGGCATGCCACTGTAATTAGGACGGTTTCTTTGAGCTGGAGTCTCAGGTTTTGTGTGAGTCCCTTGCTGAGGAAGTTCTACCTGCTGAGTCCTTGTGAGGTTGGAGGATGCCTTGAATATCATCACAGCCCGGGGCCGCTCCTTGTGACTCAGCAATGGGCCACATCTGTGTCTCTTTACCGCCTGGGTCCAGCATGGGGGGGATTAATAAGTCACTCTCTTGGGGAGCATCTAATTTAGTTGACGACAATATCCTTTTATTGTAACGCATTTTTTTTTTATCAGCTCAAGAAGAAATCTTTTCTCACTGTCCTGCGGCTCAAATGAGACCCCTCCAATTTTATTCATTTATAAACACTTAAAATGAATAATCACCTTGTGGGCGGTGGGTCAAACATCTCAATTTCTGGAGAGTTGAGAAATGGGCACAATATTTAAAAATTGCACTGGAGGAGGTGGGTGGGGAGATGGTGTTTATTTCCCTGCCCAGTGACGGCCCTTAGAAGAAATGTCTTCTCCCAGGACCATGGATCAATATGCATTTCCCAAGCCATCGGCTTGTGTGCCCCAGAGTCACAGTGAATTATGGAAAACATGCCCTCTCTGCTTTGGCTGCTAGAAACCATACATTTGTGTACATCACCTGTTTCTGGACAACAACGTGCAGTATCCTACGGCATTCACGAAGATGCTAACCTCATCCTCACTCCACCTTTATTTTCTATATCATATCCCTTCACCTTTCTTTTTTCATCTATTTAAGCAATTATTATTTTTTTTTTGCACTTTTTAAAGAACCCACACTCCCTTTTAGAATAAGGAAAGCTATGAGAATTCGGATATGTATCCCATCCGTACTGGAATCCCGAAGGTGAAGGAACCATGCTCCTTCTCCTCTGCTTCTGCAGATGCTCTGAGTCTCCTGAGGTCAGAGGGAGGCTCATCAGAAGTGACAGCCGGTTCCTAGTGAAACCGGAACGCCCTGGGCAGCCCCGCCCCAGGCACCCGCCCTCGCATAACGACAAGTGATGCGTCCCGTCCACCTGGAAAGCAGCAAAGATGATTGCACGCAGGACTTATTTCTGGCTCCCAGGTCAAGGCTGGGCTCTGCTGTTTCTATTCTTGCAAACCTAAGGGTGATTCTTCAGACGCACATCAACTTGTCCATGGTCACTCCCAGCCCTGCCTGCTCAATGGGGAGCTTAAAAGCTAGCAAAGTGCAGCCACTATGGAAACAGTATGGGGATTTCTCAAAAAATTAAAAATAGAAATACCATACGACACAGCTATCCCACTATTGGGTATTTATCCAAAGAACTTGAAATTGACAATTCAGAGAGGCTTATGCACCCCTATGTTCATTGCAGCATTATTCACAATAGCCGAGACATGGAAACAACCCAAGTGTCCATCAACTGATGAATAGATAAAGAAGATGTGGTATATATACACCATGGAATACGACTCAGCCATAAAAAAAGTCAAAATCGTCCCATTTGCAACAACATGGATGGACCTGGAGGGTATTATGTTAAGTGAAATAAGCCAGACAGAGAAAGACAAACACCGCATGATTTCACTCATATGTGGAAGATAAATAAACACACAGACAAAGAGAACAGATTAGTGGTTACCAGAGGGAAAGGGCATTGGGGGGTGGGCATAAGGGGTAAAGGGGCACATGTGTATGGTGAGGGACAAATAATAATGTACAACTGAAATTTCACAATGTTATAAACTATCATGACCTCAATAAAATTTAAAAAAGGATAAATTCATTTTCGAAATTAAAAAAAAAAAAAAAAAACAAGGCTGGGCTGTCCCCCTGCCCTGAGATTCTGATGTATTTGGTTTAGCCTTGTCGTCAAATCCCCAGGGGTGCATGAAACTCCGACGATGATCAGTGTCCTGAGCAGACTGGCATTCGGGCTGAATTGTCATGTAGTACGTAACGACTAAATATTGGTTAACAACAGGTTCAAACAAATCTTTCATTCCTAAGCCCACACCTCAAGGTGGCTGTGTCGGTACTGCTCATGGACCGGAGACCCCTTTGAAAGTGGAGGGAGCCTCAGGATAGAGCAGGCAGAGGAAGAAGGATGAGGGAGGAAGTGAGTATCTGATTCCTGTTGCTGCTGTAACCATCACCCATAGTTTAAATAAGACAAATGGACCGTCTTACATGTCTGCATTTCAGAAGTCTGAAATGGGTTTCACAGATTACAATCAAGATGTTGGCAGGGCCATGTTCTCTCCAGAATTGCTAGAGAAGGATGCATCCTTTGCCTTTTCCAGCTTCCGGAAGCCACCTGCATTCCTTGGCTCACGGCCCCTTCCTCCATCTTCAAAAGGCATCAGTCTGACCTCTACTTCCATCAGCACAGCCCCCTTTTCCTGTGGGCGAATCTCCCTCTTATAAGGAATCTTGTGATTCCACAGAAGAAAATCTAGGATCATCTCCCCATCTCAAGATCCTTAACTTAATCCCGTCTGCAAAGTCCCCCTTTGTCATGGAAGGTAACCCCTTCACAGGCTCCAGGGATAAGGAAGTGGGCATCTTTGGGGGCCAGTCTTCAGCCCACCACATGAGATCTGGATCATTGATGGGATCCAGATCCTGGAGAGGAGGGACTCCCCTGTGGGGCTGGGTCCACAAGAAAGACGTTGCTGGAAGAGGTGGTCCAGGAAGGTGGTTACTCCCAAGGGCACGATGTTCGCAGAAGTGAGGTGCCCTTGCAGTGGGGGCACAGTGGAGAGATTTGGGGACAGGCTCTGGGAACCTCCAACCGAGAGAGGGCGCCATCTCCATACAAAGGGAAAGCTACAATGGGATCCGGTCTAAGCAACTTACACACGAGTGGAGAAGTTGACCGTCAAGGAGACGGTTGCCAGAAGATTCGTGGTTTCCTTCCAAGGGCAAATTTGACTGATTGTTCTCCTTTTCTTGTATTCTTCTGGTTTTCCTGGTTGTCTGTCAGGAGCATCCGCTTTTCTGATGGGAAAATGAACTGTGCACTGAAATGCTCAGGGGAAGGACGTTAGCAATGGGGGCAGGAACAGAAGTGTGACAACTCAAGCCAAGAGCAGAGAGCTGTGTGGCTGGGCATCTGGGTGGCAGGAGGGGACTCTTGGGAGCAGGCAGAGAGCAAGACGATAGAATGGAAAGCAAGGATGGCCTCAGTTGGCTCAACTTCACCATATACTGCCTCTTCTTCTCTCCACTTAGCCCCACAGGTATCCTCAGTCCCATCTACACAGGACCTTTGCACATGCAACTCGCACCTCCCCAAACTCCCTTCTGTCCCCTCTTTGAGCACTTAGTGACACCTCATTCTTCAGCTGTCAGCTCACCTGTCACTTCTCCTCCTGAGGAACCCCTCTGATTCCCACCTGGGCCCTGATCAGGCCCCCAGGTGTCCACTTTGGAAGCACCTAGAGCCCCAGCTGCCCATTGGTGCTGGTCAGACAGAGGCACATATATACTCTGTTGGAGGTTTGGTTCACAGCAGTCTCTCCTGTAGGCATTGAATCAGCATGAGGCTGGGTGTCTGGCTGAGTTTTGCTGACCCGTGCGGCCCCTGGGCGTTCGGTGGTGTCCTCAGCTGGACCGACACCCCTGGGTACACCTGTGCCCCAGGTGGGGGCCTGTTCTTCTGGCCACAATGTTTTCCTCTCTTCTCTCCTCTCACCTGGAATGCCTCCCCTGACATTTCTACAACCCCTTCCATCCCTTCATCACCTCATGCAGCCCTCAGGCTTCCTGGAAGCCGTGCTAGACCGCAGGCGTTCATGGCCGTGCCCTCTCCCTCTTGTAAATGCACGTTGCCTGCAGCTGCCGCTATCTATAGGGACTTAAAACTACGCAGATTTATTCTCTGATGGTTCTGGCGGTCGGACGTCCAAATTGGGTCTCCCTGGGCTAAAGCTCAGGTGTCAGCTGGGTTGGTTCCTTCTGGAGGCTCCAGGAGAGAATTCCTTTTCTTCCTTTTTCTCATGTCCAGATGTTCCTGTATTCCTTGGCTCGTGGTGGCTGCTTCTTCTGTCTTCAAAGCCAGCAAGGAAGCATCTTGAATTCTCACTCCGACTCTGACGCACCTGCTTCCCACTTTTGCTTCTAAGGACCCCTGTGATTCCACTGGGTCAACCTGGATCATCCAGGATCGTCTTCCCATCTCAGGGCCAGCCGATCAGCAGCTGCAATTCCTTCTGCCATGTTATTTCCCATTTGCCACATCACGTAACACATCCAGAGGTTCTGGAGATTAGGATGTGGACATCTTGGGGGGGACATTATTCAGCCTGCCACACCCTATGTGGGGTTATGCTGTCTTCCACTCCCTTAATTAGGTTTAGCAAGCGCTGTTTATTTCTACATGGCAACTTCCATTATTATTGTGACTTCCATTAGTCTGCCTACCACAGCTGTCACGGAACTCTGACCATTTAATCTTGCAAACCCTTCCTGCCCCCCACTTAATGAGATACTCCCTGTATCAGTGTCCAAGGTCTCCGGAATTGGGGGCCCCAAAGGCTGGGGGCAGAGTGGGTGTGACAGGTGCCAGGTGAAGGATGTGTGACCAGATGGGGTCTCGTGATTGCAATGAGAGGTGACCCAGGATTTTCCTTAGAAAGAAAATGGTTTCAGCATCAGCAAGTTGAACAGAACGCACACAGAGGTGCTAGGAGAAGGGAAGGAGGGAGGGAGGGATGGAGGAATGGATGGATGGGTGAGTTTGAGTGGATGGATGGTTGGATGGATGGATGGATGGATGGATGGGTGGATGGATGGGTGGATGGATGGATGGATGTTTGAGTGGAAGGATGGCTGGCTGGGTGGATGGATGGATGAGTGTTTCAGTGGATGGATGGATGGCTGGATGGCTGGTTGGGTGAATGAATGGACAGAGAGAGAGAAAGGTAGGTTTATGAAAATGACACCTAGGATTTCCCTCTTTGGGTCAGAAAGGGAGAATTACAACCCCAGCCCTGTGTTATTTGAGTCAGATTTGAGTGATAGTGGGGCTCTCTTCCCAGTCTCCTGGTGTCCAGAGAAAAACCCAATGCAGACGTAGAGTAGCCCTAGGCATTGAGACACGACCACCTTCTCTGCAGGGTGACTTTCGCCAGATCCTTGAAATGTCCTGGGTCTCCTTCTCCTCCTTTGCCAACCAGTGGCTCCTGGGCTTCTCCTTCTCTGTGATGTGTGGTTCTCCAGCATCTGGCAGGGCAGGCCAAGCCTCTCAGGGCTCCCTTCTTCCTCCCTCCTGCCCCATTGGGCCACACTTGAAACCCCAGAATGGGCTCAGTTTCCTCTGTTGGGGCCATTTTTGTGAGCCCCAACCCACAAATGCCTTCCCTCGCCCATTCACCCTCTCCTTTCTGCCCAGCCAGCTGCCCCTGCCAGCAGCTTCCTGACACAGGGACCCTTGTTTGGGGCTTGCTGAGTAGGCGCTGTCTCCTGAGTGGGCACCCAGACAGGCACAGCTGACTGTAGGACATTGTTTCAAAAGTCATTCAAATTCTTGGTCTTTTACATCCTGTCTGCAAACACATTTGCACATTCTCTCCTCCTCACTGGGCACATGCCTTCTTGCCCTTTCCCAGACAAACTGGGGGGGCTGTCTATGCTGCCCACGGGGTGGTTGAAGACATGCCACCCTTCAAAGGAGGGGTCAGGGCTTTGGTGTCTCCCAGAAGCCAGGCATTTGGCGCGCGGGGGCACAGCCAGCTGATTTTTGGAGTGACCAGTGTTGAAGCTGAGCTGCCAAGCCATGAAACGAGGCACTGGGAGAGTTGGGGGGCTGGGGTGGCATTTTCCTGCCCCATTAGATTGCATTTTTCATGTCCCGGTTCTCCTGGAGGGTTCCAGGTCTTTTCTCATCCCTGATCAGCAGTGGATGTATTTGCTTCTGGCTGGTCCCCCAGATGTCAACCCATCAGTCAATAAGAAAGACAGTACGTGGACCAGGAGACCCAGATTCCTTGGGGAAGGTGTGTGTTCTTTTCCCCAGCGGTGCCTACAATGAAAACTAGCCTAATGAGAGCGATGGGATCAATGGGCGATAAGGATTTCGCTGCAGAGGTGGCTGCAGAAATCGTGTCCTCATTACTGGATTCATCCACTTTTCTGGTTTGTTATTTCAGGATGCACCATCTGTGACCTGACTTATAAAAGTGTGATAAAACATAAATTGCAAACTATGGGTTCTTTCTTGTTATATATGAAACAGCCTTTCTTCAGGCTAGTTGTGCCAACTCAGGGTACTAGACTCTTCATGTGCCCTTCAAGTAGATTGGGTTTCAGATGAGCAAGATCTGTAAAATTAGCAAGAAAAATAAATTCTATCCATCTGCCGTCCAAGGTTTTGAGTTCGGGTCATAGAACAAAAAATAGAAATAAAAACTAAGCTTTTGCCTTCTACACCTTCAGATGCTCAGGACCAGAGTTCTGAGCAACTTTTAAGACTCCAACGTATCAATAGGATGGTTATAATTTTTTTAAAAGATGGAAAGTAAGAATTGTTGACGAGGGTGTGGAGAAGTTAGAACCCTCCCACGTGGCTGCAGGGTAGGTAAAATGGTGCACCCATTGTGGAAAAGGGTTTGGTGGTTCCTCAAACAATTTAACGTAGAATTACCCAATGATCCAGTGATTCCACTCCTAGGTGTACACCCAAAGGAATTGAAAACAGGTGTTCAAACAAAAACTTGTACGTGAAGGTTCACAGAAACACTATCCAAAGTAGCTGAAAGGTGGAAACAACCCCCAAATCCGTGGACAGATGAATGGATAGACAGAAGGTGGTCCACCTGCACAGTGGAATACTACTTAGCCATGAACAGGAGTGAAGCACTGACACAGGCTACAACGTAGATGGACCTTGCAAACTTGATGCTCAGTGAGAGAAGCCAGACACAAAAGGCTACATCGTTTGTGATTCCGTTTATATAAAATGTCCAGAACAGGCGAATCCACAGAGACAGAAGATGGATTAGTGGTTGTCAGGGGCTGAAGAGGCGGATGGGGAATGACTGCTGATGACTACAGGGTCTCCTTTTGGGTTATGAGAATGTTCTGGAACTACATAGAGGTAGTGGTTGTACAACATTGTGAACGTGCTCAGTGCCTCTGAGTTACGCACTTTAAAATGTTGAATTTCATATTATGTGAATTTTACCCCAATAAAGAAAAAATCCTAACACGTGGAAATCTCCACTTACATGTCGGGTGCTTGGTGGACCCAGCCCTTCCTTAGCCCCACAGAGCCATCCTCTTCATTGGCCACAGGCCTAGTAGACCACTGTTTGCTCATGGAACATCGATCTCTGACTGTCCTGTGGCTGCCAGCCCCGTCGCCCCCACTTCCTCCATCCTGTCCAGATCCTGCCTCAGTCCCCAGAGCCCCAGAGCCATCTGTGGGTTCTTTCTGCCCCTGTCTTCCCTAGAAGCATCTCCAGGAAATTATCCTGTACCAAAAGCCCCCAACCACCTCTCTCGCACGTCACCTTCCAGAACCTTCTAGAAACTTCTGAAGATGCTGTCTCTAACCCTCCTCTTGAATGTAGCACCATGGCTCCCTACCACCACTCTCCACTCCCTTCTCTGTGTCATATCCCTCCCTGCCAGTTCCCTCTGAGGGCATTTTCTTTACTGTAAGCCTGTCACCTGGGGCTTCCCCGTGGCCATCAGAGACACTTTGCCCAAGGAAGGCCCCCTGTTTCTGGAAATATCTGTATATGGGGAGGCTGGCTGCAACTGCCTTCCTTCAGGGCCACCCACAGCTCACACTGCTGGGAACGGGGGGTGAGCGCAGGTCCGGCTGAATCCAGCTCCCACACTCTTCCTACTTCTGGAAATGGGGTGAAATGCAAGGATTTGCTTATTTTTGGAAAAATCGACACTTTCATGGGAATTCTTAAGCCTTGAGGGTTGGGTGATGACTCAGATACAAGGGGCGAAATCAGTCCTAGTAGAGCAGAGAGACTGCCCTTCATACGAGCCCAGCTTTGGGGGGAAGATGTCAGAAAACACTCAATGCAGGGGGAAAGAGGGGTTGAGAAGTGGAGAAGGGGTGTGGGGGGAGGAAGAGGTGAGCATGGATGATGAGCGAGGGAGAAGGGAGCAATGGAGGAGATGTTACTTCTGTGGCTCAGGTCCAGCTCTCAGCAACCCCTTCCTCTGGGTCTCCCCAATCAAAATGCAGTTTCTGAGAGTTTCCAGGGGGCCGCCCATTGGCGATGAGGGTGAATCTGGAAAAGAGAGGATTTGGGATGACTGGTGAAATGATGGATTATTGTAGGAGTTAGAATTTTGCTGATGTGTCCTAGTGATGGAGGCTGAACAGAGATGTCTGGACAGAAGCTATGTTGGAGGAAATGGATTTTGATAGAGAGCCATGTGGCCACAGACAGGAACCCATTCATTCTTTCATTCATTTGTTTGTTTAGTCATTCAACAAACATTAAAGACTTCCCTAATTGTATCTCTCTCTCTCTACTGGGGTGGATAAGTCAGAGCGCGGAGGGCCGGCAGTGAGCGGGAAAAGCATAGAGTTGACATTGGAACTGGGAGCTTCCCCAAGGCCCTGGGCTGTGTATTCCTCTTCTTCACATCCCAAACTCTACGATTTTGACTGTTTTCACTGATGACACGTCGTTATGCAGATAACTTAAAGAACATGCACGGACTACATTTGCAAACGTCATTCACAATCATATTCCGCGTAGAACGATCTACAGATATTTCTTCCATGTGCCTTCCCTGGAAGTGTTTGTGGTTCTAATGCAATGGGAGACACCACACGGTCCCCCATCCACGCCCTCTCTGCAATCAATTTCATTTCAAATCTGCCCTTTGATGCACACGCAACGGGGCTCTAACAAGAAAGAAGTTGAGCCAAGTTCAGCTGGACTGACAGAGCCGAGATGGAGCAGATTATCCCACCATCCATGCGGACAAAGAGCTTCTTACAGAAAGACAATGCTGGACTCTGAAAGAATCTGGGTTCCAGATGAGCCATAAGAGGGGTGGGTGTCTAGGTCTGGGTCCAGCACAGACAGAGGTGTTCCTCAGCTCAGAACAGATCATGGTCTTGTTTTACCTGGAAGGTACAGCTGTTTGCTCATTGTCTGATAGCCATGTTCATCCAAGGTTGTGTCGATGCAAATCATCAATAACCAATCTATAGATAAGAAAGATGGAGTGATATTTATTGAGCCTAAGGTGAGGACTAGCCCAGAAGCACTCTCTTCAGCAAGGAAGAAAGCACTCGGGGAAGCGTGGCTGACAATATGGTTATGCACTGTTCCAGAACAAAGAACATACAGCAAGCATGATGGGAAGACCATTTCTTTTCCAAGGCCACGGGAGATGTTTTGCCACAGTTTAGCACATACACAGCAGGCAACTTGACCTTGGTTCTCTGGGAAGAAAAGGGTATCTTCAAAGAAGCACTGGTATCAGTGTTAGAGAAAGGGGGATATTCATCCCTGTCTTTATAGAGAGCATTCTTTGCTTTGGGAAAATGCTTGAAGGAGATGCACAATGTATATTTGGCAGGCCATAAGTCAGGCTACTCTGGAAAAACAAACTTTAGGCTGAATCAGAGCGTAGCCAAACAACCAGTTTCACGTTAATCATCTCCGTTGTAAGTGCGGGATTTAAACGGTGTTTCAGGAAGAAAAGGATTAACAGCACTTCCCTTCCATCATGCTGTATTTGAGGTCTTGATCATTGCACTGCTATGCATGGAGACCCCAAGGAGTCTGGCAATTGGACGGGAGAATATCTACATCTCCACATTCACTGACTTCTAAATTTGGCATTACCTTGTGGACGCAGGCAACAAGCCACAGCAGAAACAGCATCTCCTGTGGTTTTGTCACCAATTATAACCACAAGATATTTTGTATTTTCATATTACCCTACTGGAGGGGACGATATTTTAAATGATCCTTTATGCTCGTCATCACTTTAAAGTCACCATGGTCATTAGATCTGCCTCTGGAACTTTTAATTTAATGACTATCTAAATGCATAACTGTTTTGTTGTTGTTGTTGTTAGTATGGTCAATGATTGTGACTCCTAGAGCCCCAGGTGGCAACAGAGCGGAACCCCGCCCGGTCTTTTTGCATCACCCTCTGCCCTTCCTGTGCTCTGTCAGACAATGCTCGGCTGCTATTCACAGGGTTTTCATGGCCAATTTTTTCGGAAGTGGGTGGCCAGGTCTTTCTTCCTAGTCTTCCTTAGCCTGGAAGCTCTGCTGACACCTGTCCACCATGGATGACCTGCTGGTATTTGAAATCCTGGTGGCAGAGCTTTCAGCATCACAGCAACATGCAGCCACACACAGTATGACAATGACAGATGGGTGGTGTGGTTCCCTGACCAGGAAACGAACCTAGGCAATGGAGAGAACACCAAATCTTAACCACTAGACCCCCAGGGCTGGCCACAACAGTGTTTCCATGGCACCAAATGAAGCAATGATTTAGCAATTGCCCAGGTGAATTAGACCACTTCTCAACAGGGATCATTCAGGATCTCAAAAAATCCCCTACATATTTGGATTTTACACGTGGGAGTTAATCTGGTAGGATTTGCTGTCTGATTTTATGGGGAACTCTTGACTGTAGAATTGGTTGTAAAATACCAAATAGGTGTCTGGCAGCAGATGGATCTTAGGTTGGGGCAGAACTGTATGGTCTTCTCAGTAGTTAGCGTCAGTTAGTTTGGGCGCGTATGAAAATTTGCAATTCTTTTCTATCTTCACCTAAAAAGGAAGGGATATGGAAATAGAGTGTGCTTCTTTTGCAATTTCTGCTTTATTCTGACATCAGTTTCTAAGAGATCCAAGGTCCGAGCTTACCTGGGACCATCTTGGCTAGACCCAATGGGGCACGTGCAGCCTGAATTTAAGTGCGGATTAAAATGTATTGAAAACTGAATTGCTTTTTGAAGAGCTGCTTTACCCCAGAATAAACATGAGGATGATGTTCTTGAAACTGTGTTCTCAAATGGACCACTTTCCAGAAATTACACATCTACCAAAGTATCTGAAGTTCTGCTTCACATAGGATACCCATAATTATGAAGAAATGCTGTCCATTCCCTGCGATTCAGAAATACAGGCTTAGCCAGAAAAAGAACTGTATAAACCCTACTCCAAACACATTCCATTTTCTCTCTGTTCACAGTTGTGTCTCCACTTTCTGTGCAAACCTAACGATAAAGAGCCGGAAGAAGATGTGAGCCCATTACTGAGCTCATCTCTGTTTAACCAGAAAGCTTCCATGTCCTGAATGTGGGCATTCCGCTTTTCTGGAGCGTCTTTGATCCTCCCAAAGGTTTATCTTTAGGTTGGTGGTGATGCACAGTGAGAATGAGAATTTTCCAGATTCTGAGGATGATCTGTTGTTCTCTAGACCTCTGTCAATCACTGTGGACTTCAGAGATGGATGGTCAAACTCAGTTTTGCCCACAGATGGAGCCTGCGGGTCACTCATTTTGCAAGGGTACCATTAACAGTTCCGGTCTCCCCAAGAGTACAGAGTTTTGCTGAGTGTAGAGTTTTGTTGTCATTTGAACCATTTTAGCTGACTTCCTGGGGGTGGGAAACGTTTGTGAGAAGCAGGGCTTTTACTTCCTGTGTTGGAGGTGGAGCCGCGGACACCTGCACAAAATCAGTCTTGTCACCAGAGGCTGGAGGGATGGGGAGGCAACCAGGAGCATCTACCAAAGACGTTTACGTTGAAATCCTATGCCGATCTACTTTGGTCATGGTGCAGAACCGGAGAGGGAAGAAGACCCTGGAGGAAGCAAGCTCTGATGAGAGAGCGAAGGTCAGGCCCTGGACCCACCCACAGAGGAAGACTGCAGAACGTCTCAGGCAGCTGGTTTCTGCTAACTCTTTGAGGGGCTGGCTATGAGGGATAGCCTCACTCATCCAATTGTTACTGAACCAAACACAGGTTCCTTTACCCACTGCAGAGTAGGGCCAAAAAGAAAAAAACTGAAACACCAGACTTGTGGCAAGGAAAGAGATTTACTGTTATGAAAAGGCAGCTGGATGAGAAGATGGGAGTTAGGACTCAGATCCACATTCCTGAAAGGAAAAAGGTAGAGGTTTTTATCCTGGGTTTTGGGTAGGGAAGGGGAGCATGTGCTGGGGTATTAGGGAGGGGAGGTGGAGCGTGTGCTGGGGTTTAGGTGGGGGAGGGGGAGCGTGTGCTGGGGTTTTAGGTGGGGAAGGGGAGCGTGTGCTGGGGTTTTAGGTGGGGCAGGGGGGGCATGTGCTGGGGTTTTAGGTAGGGGTAGGGAGCATGTGCTGGGGGTTAGGTGGGGGAGGGGGAGTATGTGCTGGGGTTTAGGTGGGTGAGGGGTGCATGTGCTGGGGTTTTAGGTAGGAGAGGGGGAGCATGTGCTGGGGTTTAGGTGGGGGAGGGGGAGCATGTGCTGGGGTTTAGGTGGGGGTGGGGGAGCATGTGCTGGGGTTTTAGGTAGGGGAGGGAGCACGTGCTGGGGTTTAGGTGGGGGAGGGGGAGCATGTGCTGGGGTTTAGGTGGGGGAGGGGGAGCATGTGCTGTGGTTGAGGTAGGGGAGGGAGCATGTGCTGGGGTTTAGGTGGGGGAGGGGAGCATGTGCTGGGGTTTAGGTGGGGGAAGGGGAGCATGTGCTGGGGTTTAGGTGGGGGAGGGGGAGCGTGTGCTGGGGTTTTAGGTAGGGGAGGGGGAGCATGTGCTGGGGTTTTAGGTAGGGGAGGGGGAGCATGTGCTGTGGTTGAGGTAGGGGAGGGAGCATGTGCTGGGGTTTAGGTGGGGGGAGGGGAGCATGTGCTGGGGTTTAGGTGGGGGAGGGGGAGCGTGTGCTGGGGTTTTAGGTAGGGGAGGGGGAGCATGTGCTGGGGTTTTAGGTAGGGGAGGGGGAGCATGTGCTGGGGTTTTAGGTAGGGGAGGGGGAGCATGTGCTGGGGTTTTAGGTAGGGGAGGGGGAGCATGTGCTGTGGTTGAGGTAGGGGAGGGAGCATGTGCTGGGGTTTAGGTGGGGGAGGGGAGCATGTGCTGGGGTTTAGGTGGGGGAAGGGGAGCATGTGCTGGGGTTTAGGTGGGGGAGGGGGAGCGTGTGTTGGGGTTTTAGGTAGGGGAGGGGGAGCGTGTGCTGGGGTTTTAGGTAGGGGAGGGGGAGCGTGTGCTGGGGTTTTAGGTAGGGGAGGGGGAGCATGTGCTGGGGTTTAGGTAGGGGAGGGAGCATGTGCTGGTGTTTAGGTGGGGGAGGGGGAGCATGTGCTGGGGTTTAGGTGGGGGAGGGGGAGCATGTGCTGGGATTTTAGGTAGGGGAGGGAGCACGTGCTGGGGTTTAGGTGGGGGAGGGGGAGCATGTGCTGGGGTTTTAGGTAGGGGAGGGAGCATGTGCTGGGGTTTAGGTGGGGGAGGGGGAGCATGTGCTGGGGTTTAGGTGGGGGAGGGGGAGCATGTGCTGGGGTTTTAGGTAGGGGAGGGGGAGCATGTGCTGCGGTTTTAGGTGGGGGAGAGGAGAGTGTGCTAGGGTTTTAGGTCGGGGAAGGGACGGTGTACTGGGGTTTTAGGTGGGGGAGCGGGAGCGTGTGCTGGGGTTTTAGTGGGGGAGGGGGAGCGTGTTGGGGTCTTAGGGAGGGGAGGGGGGTGTGTGCTGGGGTTTTGGTGGGGGAGGGGAGCGTGTGCTGGGGTCTTAGGGAGGGGAGGGGGGCATGTGCTGGGGTCTTAGGGAGGGGAAGGGTCGTGTGCTGGGGTTTTAGGGGATGGGAGGTGGGGCGTGTGCTGGGGTTTTAGCGGAGAGGAGGGGGAGCCTGTGCTGGGGTTTCAGGTGGGGGCGGGGGAGCTTGTGCGGGGGTTGTAGGTGGGGGAGGGGGAGCGTGTGCGGGGGTTGTAGGTGGGGGAGGGGGGCGTGTGCTGGGGTTTAGGTGGGGGAGGGGGAGCGTGTGCTGGGGTTTTAGGTGGGGGAGGGGGAGCGTGTGCTGGGGTTTTAGGGAGGGGAGGGGGAGCCTTGCTGGGGTTTCAGGTAGGGGCGGGGGAGCATGTGCTGGGGTTTTAGGAGAGAGGGAGCGTGTGCTGGGGTTTCAGGTGGGGGGGGGAGAGTGTGCTGGGGTTTTAGGTGGGGGAGGGGGAGTGTGTGCTGGGGTTTGAGGTGGGGGAGGGGGAGCGTGTGCTGGGGTTTGAGGTGGGGGAGGGGGAGCGTGTGCTGGGGTTTGAGGTGGAGGAGGGGGAGTGTGTGTTGGGGTTTGAGGTGGGGGAGGGGGAGCGTGTGCTGGGGTTTGAGGTGGGGGAGGGGGAGCGTGTCATGGGGGTTTAGATAGGGGAGGGGAGCATGTGTTGGGGTTTTAGGTGGGGGAGGGGACCGTGTGCTGGGGTTTTAGATGGGGGAGGGGGAGCCTGTGCTGAGGTTTTAGGGAAGGGAGGGGGAGCATGTGCTGGGTTTTAGGTGGAGGAGGGGGAGCTTGTGCTGAGGTTTTAGAGAGGGGAGAGGGAGCATGTGCTGGGGTTTTAGGTAGGGGAGGGAGCATGTGCTGGGTTTTAGGTGGGGGAGGGGGGAGCCTGTGCTGGGTTTTAGGTGGGGGAGGGGGAGCCTGTGCTGAGGTTTTAGGTGGGGGAGGGGGAGAGTCTGCTGGGGTTTTAGATGGGGGAGGGGAGAGTGTGCTGGGGTTTTAAGTGGGGGAGGGGACCGTGTGCTGGAGTTTTAGGTGGGGGAGGGGACCGTGTGCTGGGGTTTTAGGTGGGGGAGGGGAAGAGTGTGCTGGCGTTTTAGCTGGCAGAGGGGAGCATGTGCTGGTGTTTTAGGTGGGGGAGGGGGAACCTGTGCTGAGGTTTTAGGGAGGGGAGGGGGAGCGTGTGCTGGGTTTTAGTTGGGGGAGGGGAGCGTCTGCTGGGGTTTTAGGTGGGGTTGGGGGAGCATGTGCTGGGGTTTTACGTGGGGGAGGGGGAGCCTGTGCTGGGCTTTAGGTGGGGGAGGGAGAGCATGTGATGGGGTTTTAGGTGGGGGCGGGGAGCATGTGCTCGGGTTTTATGTGGGGGAGGGGACGGTGTGCTGGGGTTTTAGGTGGGGTTGGGGGAGCCTGTGCTGGGTTTTAGGTGGGGTTGGGGGAGCCTGTGCTGGGGTTTTAGGTTGCGGAGGGGACGGTGTGCTAGGGTTTTAGGTGGCGTATGGGAGCGTGTGCTGGGGTTTAGGTGGGGAATGGGGAGAGTGTGCTGGGGTTTTAGGCTTGGGAGGGGCATCACGTGACCCTGCTGGTTGGCACCTTCCCACCAGCCTGTGTTTGGCCTTGAAGACTGAATTTCTTTTCCCCTGACTGTCTGGACTTTGCTGGTTAGTTTTCATCTTCACGCTGCATTTGACCTTGTGAGTCTGACCCTGAAGTCCACCCCTGGACTTTCTGGGAAAGACAGCGCACCCGTATACTAAGGAGGGACAGAGAGACCCGGTTAGTTTTGAACAACAGCTGATTATCTTGAATATGCACAGCTGCAGTTAGCAAAGCTTATCTCAGAGTTTTTGTACTCTTCCTCTAGCCCTGGGACGATTTTTAACCTCTTTGTCCTCCTCTGTTTTACAATGACGCATTGAACAAATAGCAACTGAGAAATCTCTCTTCAGAGAGGTGACCCAGAGCTGCTGGGGCAGAAGAAAAGGGGCTGACTGGGGCCACAGGAGGAGACAAATCCTCATGAGTCATGTCAGTGGGTGCCACCCAAGGGATGTGATCAGGGAGGAAGGGGTGGATTTTCATTTCAGAAAGTTTGCTTTGGGGACAAAGGATGGGTTTGAGGAGGGCCACATTGGGGTTGCAACAGTGTGTCCAGAAGGCCATGGGGTCTGAAGGATGGGGGAGGGGAAGAGTGTGAAGGTGACAAGGTCACAATGGTGACAGAGTTGATGAGACCCAATGGAAAGTGTAAAAGATAACCGAGGGTCACCGTTATCAACTCATTCATAGCTTCACCTGGAGGTGAGCATGGAGACCCCACCTGGGCTGGGCACCTGGCAGGCAAGTCTTAGCCCTGAAGGAGCTCACAGCCTGGCCACAAGTCAATAGTCAGGTGCAGCTGGATGGCATGGGACGTCTGCCCAGGCGGGGTCTACACACAGGAGCAGGCTTGGCACACAGGTCCGCTGAGGTGCTCCAGGCTGGCACTCCCACGGACAACCTCACCAGTGTGAACTTCCAGGTTATCAGCACCTGAGACCATCTGTGCTCCATGGCTTGCAGAGGTGGCTTACTAGTCTGGAGGTGGGAGAAGTTATTTATCGCGATGACAAAGACAACTAAACGTGATGATCTTTTTTCTTTCCATTTGCAATTCTGCCTTGACGTGAACACGCCACGCACAGGTAACCCACAGGAGGGAGATCATTGGGAGTGGTTCGCTCAAAAATAGGAACGATGAGGACGGCAGAAGCCATTGTCTATGGCTCCAGGTGGGTAACTCCGCCATCATTAACATTTTAACTCATCCTCTGGACCTCCCTGCTCTTAACCAGGCTCAGACCCCCATCACCTGGGCTCCTGGGCTCCATCTTCTCAATCTTGCTCCCCAAGGTGTGGTCCATGGACCAGCAGCATCTGGATCCCCTGGGTGCTCGTTGGAGATGCTGAATCTCAAGCCGTAGATGTAATAAATCAGGGTCTGCATTTGAGCCAGCACGCCGAATGATTCTTGAACCCATCAAAGTTTGGTCACCCTGAGACTCATCCTGGACACCCATTCCTTCCCCCACTGTCATGAGCCCCTCCCCCCAAATAAAAGAATAAAATGAAATACTGGTTTTGGGGTGTCTCCATGAGCGGTCACTCGAGGTACCCTCAGCCCATCAGGGTTGACCCGTATTTCTGATGATACGCAGCTGGGCTTGAGAAATGGTGTGTTTTGACTATATTGAGATGTTCTGTATCCAAACCCACCAAAACAGTCTAGGCTAACACAGTGATTCTTTTCAAGGGAGCTACAATATTGGGCCAGATGACCTGATTTTTCCAGACTCACTGGATGAAATCCATGGGTAAAACTTGTAGGTTTTTTTTTTTTTTTCCAGATTCAGCATTCTTTATTCAATTAGGTAGTTAAGATCCTCCTAATGAAAGTATATGATGACATTTGTATTCAAATTACAGTCAAGGTTCCTGTTTCATGTTATAAGATATTTAGGATTTTCTAGCTCATATTAACAATAAATGTATTTTAATTCACGGTTAAGACATGTAGATGGATGTTTTAAAATGCACGAGGGGCGCTTTTGAAATTTGTTTGGAGGAACATAGGCAAACGTTTTTGAAGGGCTTGGGTGTACTGCAGGTTTTGAGGTTTGGAAAAAGCTGTACAGGGGGAGTGGAGTCTTAGCTGGTGGCCCTGTGTGAGCAGCAGGCAGTCAGTGTGCATGTGTGTGTGCGTCTGTGTGTGTGTGCATGGAAGGACAGGGGATGGGCTTAAAGATGTGGGAGTCTAGACAGAGAGCAAGAGAAGGAGGAGAGAGGAAAGACACAGAAGATGAAGAGAAGAGGGAGAAAGAGAAATTGAGAGAGATGGAGAGAGAGAGGCGTGAGAGGGGACATTTGTCAGGATGTGAGAGGGAAGGCAGATTTCCTTCTTGGGGGAAGGAAGAAGGTTGCCGTCGTGTGAATTTTATAACTTGGGGTCTATGTAAAGGATCTGGCCTGGATGGAGATGCCCAGTGGGTACCGCGTATGTGACGGAGGCGCCCGGTGGGTACCGCGTGTGTGATGGAGACACCCATTGGGTACCATATGTGTGACGGAGGTGCCCAGTGGGTACCGCGTGTGTGACGGAGGTGCCCAGTGTGTACCACGTGTGTGACGGAGGCGCCCAGTGGGTACCGCATGTGTGACGGAGGCGCCCAGTGGGTACCATAGCGCCCAGTGGGTACCACGTGTGTGTCAGAGACGCCCAGTGGGTACCGCGTGTGTGACGCAGGCGCCCAGTGGGTACCGCGTGTGTGACGGAGGCACCCAGTGGGTACCATATGTATGATGGAGGCCGTGCTGGTGTCCACTGGACAGAGCCATCCTGGCCCCCCTGTACCTGGAGTCATATGGAGGGTTGGGAAGATGAGGAATAAAGGGATATTCTCTTCCTGCATCTTGAAGAAAGCATCGTGCACACAATCTCTTCTATGCCGAGGGGTAGAAGCACCAGGCTTACAGGCAGGGTGTTTGTCTATGTCACAGTGCACATAGTCCCAGCCTGTACCCGACTTTCTTTAGGTCTGAGATGTGCGCATGAAGACTCAGAGTGTTAAGACGGGAAACACGTCTCATCTATTTGAGGAACGTGCACTCAGGAACATGAACGACTTGTGTATTGTTGAGAACTCTGGGCAGAGGGGTAAAGATGGAATGAACGCCCAAGAAAGATGGAATTGCCCCACCGTGGCAGCTGGATCGGGGTAGATACACACTGTTTTTCTTTCTCCTTTTACTCTCGTGCCTGATTCCGTGTTACGTCTTTAAAAATAGCCATTGCCATGGCAAATCGCTTTGAAAATAGAAATCTGCTACTCGCTCTAAAACTTTTCAGTTCCTTGTTGTTTTTTATAAACCTCAAACAGGGCAGTAAATCTTGCTAAGCTTCAGCACCTCGTTCTTTGTGGTTGGTGCAAGCGGTTGCAGAGAACAGCAGCCCGTCTCCCTGGAGAAGCTAAAACACAACAACAGAAGAGGCGCCAGCAAAAATCCGTGAGCTGAGCCGCGTCGTAGCTGGGGGACATCCTGGGGACACTTCCTGGGCTGGGTTTCTCCTGCTGCTTTTGTAAATTCGCCAGCCATCTTGTTTGTTTTCCAGTTGGTAGTCAAGCAAAGAAAATCTTGCAGAATCACCTTCATTTGTTCCGACCCTAAGAGAGAGCTGCTGGCCCTCTACCAGGAAATAGGATTAATTTGCTAGAACAGCTCACGGAACCCAGAGAAACCTCTTACTTACTAGGTTAGTGGTTTATTACAAAAGGATGTAACTCAGGGGAACAGCCAGATGAAAGAGATGCACAGGGCAAGGTGTGGAGAAACGGCATGGAGCTTCCGCTCTCTCTCTGGGTGCACCACTCTCCCCAAGTCTCCACGTGTTCACCAACCAGGAGGCTCTCTGAACCCTGTTCTTTCGGGTTTTTATGGAGGTTCCATTACATAGGCTTGACTGGCACTTACAGGCAGAAATCTTTGGTCATTGGTGACTGAACTCAGTCTGCAGCCCCTCACCCCTCTCCGGGGTCAGGGGTGGGGCTGAGAGTTCCAACCCTCTAATCACAGTTGGTTCCCCTGGCAACCAGCCCCCATCCTTAGGGGTGGTCCAAAGTCTCCTCATTCACATAACAACCAAACACCTTTATGGCTCTCTCACTTAGGAAATTCCAAGGGTTTTAAGAGCTCTGTGCCTGACAGAGGGAGGAAGACCAAACATATATTTCTTATTATAAATCACAATACCATAGACAGCCAATGGCGCCTGCCCCAAGTTGCTCTGCTGGTTTGACAAGGGATCAGCTGCAAGGCTTTCGACTTGTCTAAGTGTTTCTTTCCATTGAAAAGATTCAGTACAATGCCACCCACCCGTGTCAGTGAGTGGGAAGATGAGATGTCCTCATGCAGGTCCTAGTTGGGCCAATTCTGTAAAGGGCCAATTCTGTAAAGGGCTGAGGGGTAAATATTTCAGGATGCGCAGGACATCTGGTCTCTTTTGCAACTAAGTCACCTCAGCCGCTGTATGAGAGGAAGAACTATTCATCTACCCTCTAAGTCCTTCTGGCTGTTCTAAGAATTAAATTGACATGAGACAGAATAAGAGGAGAAAGTCAAACATATTTACTAACATGTATACAAGGGAGAAACCCAGGAAAACTGAGTAACTCACCAAAATGGCTGAAGCCACCACTTTAAATACCGTCTTCAGCTAAAGACAAAGGAGGATGTTGCCGGGGGTGGTTTGGGACTTGAAGGGGGAGGAGGGAAATTCCCATGGAGATGGACTGTTTGGTAAACAAATGTTGACAGGCCTTGTGAAGACAATGAGAGGTGGAGAGGACTTTGATCAAATGGGCCTGGCTAGGTTCCTCCCTGTCTACCACACCTAGTTTACATAGTACTACAGTTATCTTATGGGATTAACTCCTTCCTGGAACAGGCCTTCTATCTTAAATTCCTTTAGGCAGTTAGGAGAAGGTCAAAGTTTTTTTCTGTGTCTTTTGTCCTTAAAAATTATCAAGCCAAAGAGACACATTTTGGGGCAGCCAATTCTGATCCCCCACACAGCCATGGATAGCAGGAAAATGAACGGGGATGGCTGTGTTCCACTCAAACTTTCCTTATGGACCTGCACTTTGAATTGTATATAATATTCCTATCAGGTCATGAAATGTCGTTCTTTGCATTTTGTTTTCCCCCATTTGAAAATGTGAAAACCACTTTGTACAGCTCAGGGGGTGTGCAAAAATAGGCAGTGGGCTGGATTTCACTGGCTGACCCTAGTTTGCTGACCCTGCATGTAGCTTAGTGTTGACTGTAAAGACCCCTGAAGTGTCATTGATGGATTCTTTCATTCACTCAGAGATCTTATTTTTGGTGCCTGCTTGGTGGCCATCAAGGCCATCTGAGTCCTTGAGATACAGAAAGAAGGTGACATCGGTGAGGACAGACTAAAAATTCATCCAGGAAATTGTAGAGAAGGAAAAAGTCTTTTCCTCTGCCCATCTTTGGTTCTCCAGCTGGGGCCCATAAGTGACACTGGCCGAAGCTGGATCAACAAGGGAAACACAACCAGACGTTTATTAACACGGATGTGACACATGGGAGCTCCCAGAGATGAGAACCTAAAGGGGTGGTTAGAACTTGGGTTTAAATACCAACAAAGGAAAGGGGTTTGGGCTTCTGGGCAGGGGAGGTAAGTTATGGAAGGTGACCAGGAAAGGATGGTGAACAAGGGTGATTAGTAGGGTTTGTTATGCAGACTCAAGTAAGCACCTTCTCCATTGACAAGAGTTGCGAAGAGGCCTTCTCTTGCAGACGGACATTTCGTCTACCAGTGTGAATTTCCTTTACAAAAGGAACACTTGTACCCTGTTCTTAGATTGTTTCCTACATCTGCTCGTTCTCAATGTCCTTTAGCTCAAGATAATCCATATGCCAAAGAGACATATGTGGGGGTGGTGTGTCTGGTTCCCTCCAGTACAATCAAGGTACGTTGGAAAAAATTAGAAGCTGTAACCCTGTCTCAGGTGATGGGAGGTGGGTCAAGGATCAAAGGTTAGCCATGGGAGAAAGTGGGTCAGAGGTAAGGGCATTGGGATGGCAGAGACAGTGTTGGGGATGCAGAATGTAGAAGGCAGACAGAGACAAGGGAAGGGGGAAGATGAAGCAGTGCATAGGTCCAGAGTTATGAGCGATGTGCTGAACCATGCATAGACTATATCCCGAAAGCCATGGAGCCCATGTTTTTGAAGGCTCAGCCTGTCAGTAGGGGATCCAATGGGTTGCCAGGATGAATCTCAGGGTGGCCAACCTTTGATGTGTTCAAAGATCATCTGGCGAGATTGCTCGAATGCATACCCTGATTTATTACATCCGGGGCATGGGGCCCAAGATATGGCATCTCCAACAAGAAGCCAGGGGATGTGGATGCTGCTGGTCCATGGACCACACCTTGCGTAGCAAAGCTGGGAAGATGGAGCCCAGGAGCCCAGGTGGTGAGGGCCTGAGCCTGGTCAGGAGCAGGGAGGTCCAGAGGATGAGTTAAAATGTTAGTGATGGCGGAGTTTCCTACCTGGAGCCATAGACAATGGCTTCTGCCATCCTCATTTTTCCTATTTTCGAATGACCCACCCCCGACTGGTTTCCCTCCTGTTGGTTACCTGTGCGTGCTGTGTTCACATCAAGACAGAACTGCAAATGGAAAGAAAAGAAGTCATCATGTTCCGTTGTCTATGTCATCACTATAAATACATAAAATCTGAAATTCCCCCCACCTCCTCAACTTTGCAAATATTTTCTCTCAGGGGGTGTAATGGACAGGTGTCATTCTTATTGCATTATATGGGTTGTACATACTGCTACAAAGTATGAAGGATGCATGATTATTACGTAATTGCTGAGTCCAAATGTGTTCCAGATGTTGAATGACTCATCCTAGTGTGACTCCATTTTTTTGACATCTAATTTGTCCTTAGAAAATAAAGATGTATATGGGTGCTTTTTCATTTCTATTGAGTAAAAGTCACCTTTGCTTACATGAATTTTTAGTCCTTAATTGGTTGAGACGTTGTGAACCTTCAAAGACGAGGGTGATGCCTCTCAATGTTTTAAGCAGAGGGAGTGTTGAGAAAGGACATGGAATTTCAAGGCAAATAAGAAAGACGCCTTGAGTATTCTCCCTGCCTGATTATTCACAAATGTTTCCTGACTGGCTGTGTGTTGAAAACATTCAAAGAGCAGATTCGCCTGTCCCAGGACATGAAGAACCTTCTGTTTTAAGTGAAATATTGAAAAAGAGATTCTATGGCCAAGTCACAAGGGCGAGTTGGCTCGGCGATGCCTTCACAAGTCCTAATGACTTTAGGACCATTATGAAGTAGTTCATAAAGCCCGTTGCTCATTGGGGGCTGAAGATGATGTGGACAAGCTTCCCATGGGTTGGGTGTTCCCCCCCCCCATGAGCCCGACTGTAGAAGCAACCTCAGAAGCTCATTTTCTAGATTCTCTTGCAGCCAGGTGAGGATCTGAGTCCTGGGATCCATGACCAGAGGCATCTGCCCCCAGCTTTTCATGGGGAGCTCAGGACACAGCTGAGTGGAGACTGCAAGCAATTCTGTCTGGAGGTTGTGATGGGACTGCAAGGCTGAGTTCTTAGGTAGTGTGAGGAGAGCACACTCCACTTCCAGCACTTGCAGTGGCCAGAGAGGTATCCTCATAGACCAGCCCTATGGTTTGGTTTGGGGCATTTTCCTGGCTGCAGAGTTCCAAAGCTGGTTCTCCAGCTGCACTAGTTTTCTGTTGCTGCCTAACAAATTACCACAAATTTAGCATCTTAAATAAACACCCTTTTATAATCTCACTGTTTCCATGGGCCAGGAGTCCCAGCACAGCTGAGCTGGGTTCTTGGCTTCGGGGGTCTCCCCAGGGAGCCACCCAGGTGTCAGCTGGGGCTGTGTGCTCATCGAAAGCTCCACGGGGGGGAAGATCCACTTCCGGATTGTTGGCGGAATTGATCTCCTTGCAGCTGCAGGATTGAGGTTTTGGTTTCTGGCTGGAACTAGCCCTCAGCTCCTAGAGGGCACCCAATGCTCTGTGTTGTGTCAGCTCCTGCAATTTGGCCACTTACCTTGTAGGAGATGCTTTGTCAAAGCCAGCAATAGAGAGAGAAAGGGAGACTAGAGGGTTTCTGCTAACAAAACTATGCCCAATGTGATGTAATCGTGGGAGATCAATATTTGGCCACCCCAAAATCTGTCTCTTTGCCTTGATTATTTTCTCTGACGGACATTTGACCTCCCCCAAACTGCCTGAAGAATTTAACATAGAAGACCTGTTTCAGGAAGGAGCCACTATCATATGATGGCTGGAATATAATGTAAAATAGATGTTACAATAGGAAAGGCACCAACAAGCCCATCTTATCAAAAATTCTGTCTCTCCCAGGCCACATTCTCTAGGTGACCCTACAAAGGGTTGCCAGACAAATATTTACATTTATAAGGGAAATCTCCATTTGTAAAGGTATCTCCCTCTGTGTGCTGGGAAGAGGGAGGATGACCTCATCTCTAGAAACTTATCAATGTGGAAGGTGAGGACTTAAATCTGCATAATAACCTTACTCTTGCTTATGAGCTTTTCTGATAATCTCCTATAACTGAGTCTCCCTACCCCCAACATCCTCCTTTGTCTTTAGCAGAAGATAGTATTTAAGATGAGAATCTCTGTCATTTTGTTGAGAAACTCAGTTTCCCTGGTTTCTCCCATGTATACATGTTATTAAACTTGGTATTATTTTCTCCTGCTAACCTGTGTTTTAATTATTTTGCCAGCCATAAGAACCTTAAAGGAAAGGGCAGAGGGGGATTCTCCCTCTTCCCCAACATAATCAGGGGGGTGACAGCCCACCACCTTTGCCATATTCTCTTGGTGAGAAGCAAGTCTCAGATCCTGCCCACACTCCAGGGAAGATGATTCTGCAAGACTGTGGGCACTTTTGATCTCGTGCCCCACATCAGCTCTTTTAGCTATTCTTCAGGTATCCAATATCCTTTTAACAAGTTCCTTTTCTTTTTGCAGAATCATTCAGAATTCTATTCTGTTGCTTCCTCCTAAGAAACTTGATTGACAGAGAGCAGATCAACACTGCAGCAGACTGACCCAAAACTACACTTGTGTGCCTTACTCATTCCTGCCCCTGACTCTCACTTGTCTCCCCAGCCTCCTGCACCAAGGGACCCATGACATGAAGAAAAATATGTGGGTGCAGAGTGGTTATCATCAAGAGCAGAGATTCACAATTGTTTTACAGGAAAGACTATTAGAAGGTGTGTCATCCTTCTTGTATGGGTTTCCTGGGGCTGCCATAACTAAGTACCACAGACGTGTATTTTCTCATGGTTTTAGAGACCAGAACTCTGAAATCAAGGGATCAGCAAGGCTGAGTTCCTCTGGAGGCTCTAGGGGAAGACCTGTTCCAGGCTGCAGCCCCCAGTTTATTCACGTGGCCTCAGAGGCCACCCCTGTCTTCAGAGAAGTCATCTTGGGGCACCTCCTGCCCATCATCTTCTACCCCCATCACCTGCTCTATCCATTGCCCTCTGTATTCAACAAGGTTTTCCAGAGAAATAGAACCAACAGGATACACAGAGATATATGTAAGAGGAGAAGTATTATAGGAGTTGGCTCATGGGGTTATGGAGGCTGAGAAGACCAACGATCTGCCTTCTGCAAGCTGGAGACCCAGGACAGCTGGTGGGTATTCAGTCTGAGGCCAAAGATCTGAGGACCAGGAGCTCCCATGTCCGAGGCAGGAGAAGATGGATGTCCCAGCTCAAGCAGGGAGAGCGAATTCCTCCTTCCTCCACCTTTGTGTTTCTCCTCTGGCACTCAGTGGATGGGATGGGGCCCATGACATTGGGGAGGGCCATTTGCTTTACTCAGTCCACCGATTCATGATAGGGGGACCACTGTGTCCCTTCCAGGTTCACAGGCAGCCCTGCTGGGGACTCCAGGGAGAGCCGGGCCCAGCCAAGGCTGTCACCCAGGTCTGTCGTCACTGGGGTTTGGCCTCATTCTTTTGGCTTCCAGCTCTCTTGAAAAGTCAGTCAACAACTTTCCATTCCCGAAGTGGCTTCGGATGTAAAATTAAAGCCACATGGACACTCTCGCTGCCCTTTGTTTTTTAATTCGTTGAACTAAAAATGAAATCTTTTTGACACATCATCATTTCCACTCAGTGGCATTTAAACAGGAAAAAATTACAGTTCTAACTCAAAAATGTTTCCTTTGACTTTTGGCTACTGATGCTTTTTTTCTCATTTTTTTTCTTTCCCTCCCTACACTCTCTTTACATGAAGAAAAACCAATATTTCAGATATAATTAAAGAATATTTCAAACACTCTTATGTACGTTGTTTTAAAATCTCGATTTTCCAGAAGGAACTGGCACCAGGGCAGCTCCGGTACAGATAGACCGGGAGGAAAATGATTCCTATTGACAGGAAATGCTGACTATGAGAAATAAAGTTTCATATTTTTACATCTAATTCTAGTCCAGTTTAAAATTGAACACACAACCACTGAAACCACACGGGAAGAAAATACTCCTCCAAATTCACCTCGATATTTTGTTTCCACTCTTCTTGAGGATAACTTGAAGTAGAGTCTTCCCTCTGCTAGAATAATGTTTTATTTATTCACGTTGTTATTCTTACTCTATTTATTCCACAAAGCATTTGTGAAGGCTTTCAGAAGGAATGGTTTTAGTTGGGCTTTCAAAACAAATTGCAACATTCTATGACTCAGCACAAGAAATAAATGCATTTTTAGAGTCATCCGTTTTTAGGAGTTGAATTTTTCTGGCCTGACAATCCTTCAGGGTAAACCTCAGGTGAAGGACTTTTCATTACTCCTATGAATTTCAAGCCTGGCCAGTCTCACTCAGCATGTTTAATTTTTGTGCTGAGTCTTGGTCCTGGGTCTTTGGATCCTTTTTCCAACCATCCACACCATACCTTCTACCCTAGGAGTCAACTGTTAGGATTGTGTTAAAAGTCCCCGGACCTGCTGGCTTCTGGGCAGTGTTGGCCGACCTTGGGGAGATAGTTTGGGCAACATGCCATATTGCTGGTTGAATAGCATCCTCCCAGTATTCATGTCCACCACAACCTCAGAATGAGATCTTATTTGGAAAAGGGTCTTTGCAGATGTAATTAGTTAAGAATCTCAAGATGAGCTCATCCTGGATGACGGTGGCCATAAATCCAATGAGAAACATCCTTATCAGAGAGAGAAGAGGAGAGACACAGACACAGAGGAGAAGCCACGTGGAGACGGAGGCAGAGATGGGAGGGAGGTGGCCACCAGCCCAAGGACGCCTGGAGCCCCAGAAGCTGGAAGAGGCAGGAAGGACCCTCCCCTGGAGCCTCTGGAGGGATCGCGGCCTTGAGACACCTTCGTCTCAGACTTCTGGTCTCCAGGACTTGGGGAGGATGAATTTCCATTGTTTTAAGACCCCAGTTTGTGGTCCTTTGTTAATGGCAGCCACAGGAAATTCATGCATACACCTTTTTCCATTCCTGGGGTCCTCAGGTTGCTGATATCCTTCCTACCGGTGGCCACAGCTCCTGACTTGAGCCCAGACCCCTGCAGCCACCCCAGCTCAGCTCTCTTCAGCTCCAGGGATCAGCCCTCGGGTGCCCATCCCTGATTCCCCATCCTCGGATGGCATCTCTTAGCTCTGCTTACCCCGAGAGTCTTTGCTGTGCTCCCTTCGTCTCTTGTTTCCACCCAGATGATGCCTGATAGACTCCCTGCCACCTGGGCTGGCCCCTTCTCCTTCTCAGGGACTCACATCCTGAATGTCTTTCCTCATACATTCCCAGATGTGGGATGGTGTTGATGGGGCCAATTTGAGGCCTTCAACACTTTCACATCCAAGTTGAGTTTGTGACTCTACAAACAAACCAGGGCTACCAGCCAAAAGGGATTCAAAACAATGTAAGACCTTTTCCTCTCTCAAGCATTCCTGTAAATACAGCACAGGATTCCCACTTCATGTGGTACAGAGAAAAAGACCCTTATCATAAATCTAAAAGGCTCATTAATCCAGCAAGATGGAGGATTTGGGACCATGAACGTATTAGATGTTTGTTGAGAATTTCTCCCAGAACTTCGTAGACAGCTGGCATTCCAAAACTATTTCTTGGTTGGCTGATAAATGATAAACTCTTTGCAATGTTTTGTGCATGCAGAAGATGATGGAAATGGGTTGACTTAAGATGATTGAATTGGTGAAATTTTCAGGTGACTAAGGTCTGTAGTTACATAAACAGGAGTGTACCAGTGTTGACGTCCTGGATTTGATGTTTTCCTACAGCCATCAGGTAAAATGTTCCTATGAAGGGAAGCTGGGCTATGGGTGAATGGGACTCCAGGTTCTGATCTTGTGCCCTTGCAACTTTCCGTGAGTCTATAATTATTTCAAAACGAAAGGTTTTTTCCAAAAATCACGGTTTGTAAAATCATACTGCAAACAGTTACATTTCGCGGTCTATTTCAAAATCTAAATTCCCCTGGGAATCTTGAAGTAACGTGTCTGTAACCAAAAAGGTGTCACCTGCTCTTCTTTGAAGTTGATGTAGCAAGATTCTCTGTGAAGGAGGGGCAATTTTATTGTGTTGAGTTCTGAACTTCCTGGCTTCTTTGGAATGAGGGTTAATCATTTACTAGAATCCGTAACGAGAAGAGAATAAAGTAATGGATATGTACACACACACACACACACACACACCAGAGCACATTGACAGAACTCCCATTTGTTTACTTTTGGATCAAAACAACATGCACGTAGAATGTCCCAGGGTCAGTATCTGACCCCAGAAGGGAAGATGTGCCTTCAAAAATGAGCTCTTTCCATGTCAAGTTACAAGTCCTCTGCCCTGGATTCATTTCCTTGTTGTTATGATAAGGATGTTAATAATTTCCTCAAAGGATCAAAGGGATAGAGGATGTAAAATGCATTGTAAATGTTATCGCTCTATACCACCCACATTTAAAGAGCTAGTGCAAGAGACGAAGAGAACTTTGTGGCTTCTGGTCCTAGCAACCATTTACTGGATCCTCTTGGATTTTTTTCTGCGTGGATATGGCCAGCATAGACCAACCAGGGGAATATTCCTCAAATCTAGGAAGAACCCGTAAATCACAGAGCAGCTCATGTGATGTTGGCTTCCAGCAGATGATTAAACACGGAAATGAAAGCCAAGGAGACGGTTCACAATGATGAATTGAACATACTGTACACCTCCCCTTCCTCCAAACCCAAAGGGATTGAAAACTCCTTGAGGAGTTTGAGTCCCCCAAGAGCATCGACATCTTGGTAAATCTCAGCAAGGTCACTCTTGGAAGGCAGAGTTAGGATGCCTGAGCAACTCGTTCTGTGTGCAGCTGTTAGCTTTTGCAGCAGGACAAACCACTTCAAAACTTGGTGTCTTCAAACAATAACCACGGATTTCACTTGCAGTTCTGTGGCTTGGCTATTTGGGTTGAGGTCAATGGGCGGTCCTTCTGGTGTCAGCTGGACTCAGTCATGGGTCACTCGTCAGCTGCTTGGTGGATGAGGAAGGCTGGTTTCATGGCTCAGCTGAGACAACTCTTCTTGGCTCTCAGCCTTCAGCAGGACAGCTCAGTCTTATGCATATGGCGTTCATGCAGATTTCCAAGACAGGGAGCTCAGAAGGTCAGCAATGTTGGTGTTCTGATGAGTTCCACTTGCCAAAGCACATGACAGCAATGATGTAGATGGAAGAGGTGGACACATGGACCCCACTTGTCAACGGGAGAAGCCAGAAAGCTACTCTGAGAAAAATGCTGATACAGGATGGGAGTTAATTGTGCTCACTTGGGTAAATGATCTTCGTATAGCTCTCTGTTAACTTCTGAATGGTATCCAACCTCTCAGCATAGGATCAGTCTTGTGCGCTGGCATAAGCTTTATCTAGTGTAAGCTGGTGGATTTACGCTTGTGCATTTGTCGGCAAGATGGACACTAACAACTCCATCAAGGAATCGTACTGTTATGTCCTGAATGTTTGTGTCCTCTCAAAATCCATATGTGGAATCCTAACCCCCAGTGTGATGCTATTAGGAAGTGGGGTCACTGGGAAGTGATCAGGTCATGATGGTAGATCCCTCATATTATGAATGGGATTAGTGCCCTTAAAAAAGACACCCCAGAGAGCTCCCTTGCCCCTTCCACCTCATGAGGACACAGCGAAAAGACGGCACCTATGAACCAGGAAGCAGTCTCTCACCAGACCGAAAGTCTGCCATCACCTTGATCTTGGACCTCCAGCCTCCAGAACTGGGAGAAATAAATGTCTGTTGTTCATAAGCCACCCAGCCTATGGCATTCTGTTACAGCAGCCCAAGCTGAGATACTTCTCAAGTTGAAGCTTTATTATAATGAATTTTGTCAGTCTGGGGGCTGGCCCCATGGCTTAGCGGTTAAGTGCATGCACTCTGCTGCTGGTGGCCCAGGTTCGGATCCCGGGCGTGCACCGATGCACCGCTTGTCAGGCCATGCTGTGGCGGCATCCCATATGAAGTGGAGGAAGATGGGTGTGGATGTTAGCTCAGGGCCAATCTTCCTCAGCAAAAAGAGGAGGATTAGCATGGATGTTAGCTCAGGGCTGATCTTCCTCACACACACACACAAAAATTTTTTTTTAAAAAGGCCAGTCTTTTGGGATCCAGGAGACCTGGGTGAGAAGGGGGATCCAATGGTGTGAAGGGACAGATTTCAAAACCCTCGGTTCTGGTCCAGTGGCTGTGACCACAAAGGGTAGAGTGTGGTTGGTACTCCTGAGCCAGGAAGACCTCAGAGGAAGACAGTTATGAAGAAAGAGGATTGTGTTTCCTGTGGCACATTCCTGGCAAACCCTTTCTGCTCACAGGGCATATCTCGGGAAACCATCCACCCTTGTAAATGATTTATGACCATCCTGGGGTGTAGAAGGATCTTCCAACCAACCAACTCCAGGCTCCAACCAGCCAGCATCCCAACCAGGACATGCATCAAGCCCAGGTCGACTGCTTTGGTGAGTTCTAGAAAAACCAGAAGAAGTGGCAGTAACAAATGAGGATTTTACTTTTTGGAGGAGGAAGTGAAAGTTCTAAAGAGCTGGAAAATGGAGAAAACAGCCTCTGTGTCTTTACAATCTCACATCGTTTACTTTGCTCATAAAGAACCATGATCTGAGCAAAAAAAAATAATCATAAATTCATTCCTTCCAGCAGTCTCTGGAAATGATCGCCTTCTCGCCACCTTGCCCACCACGCCTGTAGTTAGGGATCTCAGAATCTCTCTGAAGAGACACAGGCACATCCCAGATTTTCCCCTGTTCCTCTTTCCTTCCATGAAACCACACTTTATTCTGCCTTCAGAGCCACATTTTGGAACCAAATCTCTGCCTGCAGTCATCCATCTTAAAATCTTTCTAGGGTTCCCCACCTCCCTAAGGAAGAAGGCGACTCTACTTTGTAAGTCATGCAATGGCCATCCCCATCTGGTCCCAGGCTACCTTCTCATTGTCACCTCCCAACCTGTTCTCTACTTGTGCATGTCATGGATTTTTTTTTCCCCAACATCCATGTCCTTGCTTATTCAGGTATGCTTTCTGGAATGGATCCCTACCCATTCCCTATCTGGAAACTCCTAAGTGTTCTCCAAGACCTGGCTTCAATCTTGTCTCGTTAGTGAAACACTTCTGAAGCCTCTGACGTAGGGGTTCCCTCTCACAGTATTCCGTGCTCCTCATTTGTAGAACAGATTTTATTGTGTAGGATACAACAGTTTTTTAGTATTCCTTCATAGACCGAAGGGCTACTTGATAACAGAAAAAATGACTTATTTGCCTTTGCATGGTCAGTACCTAGAATGATATCTTCTACGAGCCATATGCTAAATAAGAGCGTGCTGGATAAATGAACATAATTTTCACATGGTATGGCATTAGGATGCTAGACCATGCTCAAGCCAGCTCTGCAGCAATGGTGCACCTGTTGTTGGTGGAGCAGATTATATTTTTCTGAAAATGACTACAGGGCTATGTCTGTGCACATGCCCTTCCAGATCCTTGCCATTCCCCATCAAGGCGGGAAATCTAATTTCCAACCTCTTGAAATAGGGCACGTATTTGTGGCTGCCTTTGATGAAGAGATACTGCATAAGTGATGCCACATGACCTGAGAGATGAGATTATAAAAGGAGATACTGTTTTCACCTGGTTTTCTCTCTCTCTTTCCAGAAGCTCGCCTTTGGAACCCAGCCACCGTGCTGTGAGGGAGCCCAAGCCACGTGGAGAGGCTGCGTACAGATGTCTGTGTGACAGCCTCCCCAAACATCTCACAGGGCTGATTTTGTGGGTTCACAATCTGTGCAGTTGGACCTGTGCTCAGAAGGGGGCACCATTCTTGGTTTATTGCCCCACTGCCGCCATCTTGAAATTCCTTTTTTTTTTTTAATTATATTATTGAGGTTATATTGGCTTATAACATTGTGTAAATTTCAGGTGTACATTATTATATTTCAGTTTCTGTATAGACTACATCGTGTTCACCACCAACAGTCTAGTTTTTATCCATCACCATATCTATGTGCCCCTTGAAATTCTGAATAAAGTTTGGACAAGGGGCCCCAGTCCAAGTTACAGATTTGTGACCAAATATGTGAGTGGCTGCCTTAAAACACTAAGGTTTGGGGTAATTTGTTGCACATAGTCATTGGAGCAATTAGAAATTATAGAATTGATATGAGTGTTAACTTTTGCCACATATTTTCATATATATACATGTATACCATGTGTATGTCCTTGTACAACAAAGAAAAAGATAAGGAGCTTCATTATCCCAATGCATAGCTTTGTCTAATGAGCTCACTTTTGCTTTGCATGCATTTGGTTGAGTAATTATGCATCTCAAGTTCTGTGTTTCTCTGTGGCCGGCTTGCAGCCAGGTGCTGAGGCAGAAACGAAGTTAAGACTGCTCGCAGCCTATTAGGGGACACAGATAAACACAAATAAACAGACATAAATCCAAACAGCTCTTCTGTACATTTTGTGTTTCATCCCACTGTAGGACGGCTCCCTCTGGCTCATCATCATGACCACCAGGGCCAACACTTGTCATGGGTGCGACTCCACCCCAGGTCCCGGACACACCGTTCTAACACACAAGGTTGTTTATCACTTAAGCAGATTTAGAGACCAACAGGATTCGTGTTGGAAATGCAGGATTCTGGGAAGTTGGTTCTTGATTCTGAGCCAGACTTACCGCAAGCTTTAGGTCCATCAACAAAGTCATTGTTTGTATATTACGTAGCTTCCTACATCTCTTAATTTCTGCAGAAGACCCACTCTATGCTATATTTAAAAGGGGAAAAAATACACACATATAAGCCTCACATGTCAAGTTTTTGCTAAATTAATTAAATTACTGTTTTTAAAATGGGTTGGATGATCGAGGGGCATAAACCATGAAGTTTCCAATATATAAACTCTAGGTTACAACATGTTCTTTATCTTTGGCCTCCGTGAACACTCTCAGGAAAATGCCAGTGGTTTGGAAGCAGTTAAGAGGCAATGAGGTAGAAACAGCCTCGATTCAGAATCAAAGGACTCTTGGTTCTAATCCCAGCCCGCCACTCACGAGCTCTGTGGCCCCCAGCAGTTTCCTCATCAGCAGAAGTGGGCTAATGAATCCAATATCCCTCCTTCATAGTTGTTTCGCAGTGTATGAACACTCAGTTAGTTATAAAATAGTACACAGATGTCTGGTAAAAGATTCACTTGTTTGTTTCTTTATCTAGCCCTCCATCCATCCACCCATCCACCCATCCACCCACCCATCTGTCCTTCCATTGGCCAATCCATCCACCCACCCATCATCCATTCATCGTTCATCCATCCATCCACCCATTTGTCATCCATTCACTCATCCACTTACCCACCCACCCATCTCTCCACGCATCCATCTCTCCATGCATCCATGCATCCATGCATCCATCCATGCATGCATCCATCCATCCATCCGTCAATCCATTCATCCACCCACTGATTCATTTGACTACCCATCTGTCCATCCATCTACCCACCCAACCATCCACCCAACCAACCACCTACCATTCTACTGACTCAAGAAATTTCTTTCAAGCATCTGTACAACAGGCATCATGTGTGGTGCCCAGACACCTCTTAGCTGCTTTGGCTGCCCCCAAGGACCTCGCAGCAGGTCTCTATCATAAATTGGGCCCAACCTCTGGTAACAAAAACCAGAAATAAAAGTGGTTTAAGTAAGACTGAAGCAAACTTGATTTTAAAAAGAAAAGGTAACATAAAAGCTTGCTTCTCTCCCATAAAAGAAGTCAAGAGAGTCAATCTAGGGGATGGTACAGCTGTTCTGCAGTGTTCTCAACAACCATGGCTCCTTTTCTCTTTATGTTCTCTCATCCTTCAAGTCTGGCTTCCATCCTCTAGGTTACTTCCTGCTCCAGGCTAGCTGCCAGGACACCTGTGTTGGAGAGGAAGAACTATTCTTCTATCCTCTAGGTCCTTCTGGCTAATCTAAAAATTAAATAGACATGAGATGGAACAACACGAGAAAATCAGACAAAGTTTAATAGCATGTACACACAGAAGAAATCCAGGAAAACTGGTAACTCACCAAAATGGAGGAAGCCACCACCTTAAATATCACCTTCAACTAAACACAAAGGAGGATGTTAGGGGTAGTGGTTTGAGACTTCAAAGGGGATGAAGGCAATTCACAGGGAGATGGAAAAGCAAATATTTGGTAAACAAGTGTTTGCTGGGCCATCTATAGACAATGAGACCCAAAAGAGAGAACTTTGGTAAAATGGGCTTGCTAGTGCCTTTGTGTCTACCACACCTAGTTCATATTATACTACAGTTATCTCATGGTTTTAGCTTCCTCCGGAACAGGTCTTCTATTTTAAATTCTTTTAGGCGGTTAGGGGGAAGGTCAAAGTTTCTTTCAGAGTCTTTTGTTCTTAAAAATAATCAAGGCAAAGAGACATATTTTGGGGTGGGAGACACAATTCTGATCCCCCACACCAGGTATGGTATTCCAGGCAAGCATAAGATGAAGTGGGGAGGCTCCAAGTGGCCCTTGCGAGCCACCTATCTACCTTTCAAGGAACTTTTCAGAAGTTTTACCCAGCAATTTTTCTTACATTTATTTTATTGACCAGAACTTACTTTTTGTTTATACCTATCTACAAAGGAGACCGAGGAAATAGTCTTTTAGCTGACATACTGCCAACATGAATAAAATCAAGGTCTCTTAGTATGGAACCAGGTAGAACAAATATGGGATGGGCAACTTGTAATCTCACATGTACATATGATGAATGAATGGGTGAGTGGATGCATGGATAGGGATATACGTGTAAATGTAGGTGTAGACATTTATATACATATATACTCTGTGTGTGTGTGGGTGTGTGTGTGTGTATCCTTGTAGGACAAAGGAAAAGGTAAGAAACTTCATTATCTAAATGCTTAGCCTTTTGTGGGGAGTTCATTTTTGTTTTGTATGCATTCAGTTGAGTAATTAAGCAGCCGAAAGGTAGTCTCTATGTTGGGCTCTCAGCCAGGTGCTGAAGTAGAAACAAAGATAATACTGCTCAAAGACTCTGGGGAGACCCAGATAAGCACAAATAAATAAACGTAAACCAAAGGTTATTAAAATAAACCCTTACTGCTCTCAGAGGCAGGGTCATGGCTGTTTGATTTCACTACTGTATCCCACAGAGCAGGTGAAGTTGTTGAGTGACTGAGTGTGCTAAGGAATCACTGAGAAGACAGCACCCAAGGAACTTGGGAAGACAAGACTGAGGAGAGGGAGCAGGATCTGGGTAGGTGGGGATGTGGAGGAGGGAAATGCTGGTGGGCTTTGCCCTGGTGGATGCACCTGACCACAATGTCTGGTGTGGCCCAGACTTGAAGATCAAAACTTTAAGCTAATGGACTAGCTATACATATATCAGATTACAAATTTGTCCATTTTGACTGACTAACCAAGAATAATTTAGACATCAGGAGAAAGTCTGGTGGACATGATTTGGTGTGACCAGGGGGCTAAGAACATCCATCCAACCATCCGTCTACCCATCTTTGCATCCATGCATCCACCCATCCATCCATCACTGACCCACCCATCTGGCCATCCACCATGCATCCTTTCATTCATCCATCCACCCATCCATCCATCATTCACCAACCCATCTGGCCATCCACCGTGCATCCTTCCACTCATCCATACACCCAACCATCCATGCATGCATCCATCCACCTATCCCTCCATCCATCCATCCACCCACCCATCTGGCCATCCTTCTGTCCTCCCTTCTATCCATCCATCCATCCACGCACTCACCCACCCATCCACCCATCCTTCCATCCATCTGTCCATCCACCCACCTACCCATCTAGCCATCCTTCATTCCTTCCATCCTTCCATCCTTCCATCCATCCATCCATCCATCCATCCATCCATCCATCCATCCATCCTTCTGTCCATGCATCCTTCCATCCATTCATCCACTCACTCACCCGTCCAACCACCCACCCACCAACTCATCCATGCATCCATCCATTTTGCGTACATGTGAGACTGCAGATTGCCCATTCTATATCCCTTCCACCTTCTTCCATAGTAAGGGGTCTTTGATTGTACTGGGGATGCCATTGTGCTGGCTAAAACAACTAAGGCTCTGATAAGAATAGAACTGCATTCAAACCTTCCTCTCTTGAATGAAGTCCACTTCCACGACTGCATTTACCAACAAAATGTCCATCTAGCAACTTGCAATTAAAGAAATCTCTCTCCAGTTCCTTCAATGTCATTGGGACCAAAATATTAATTAAAAGTTAGTGTGGTTAGGATGGTATGTCACTTTCCTGCAGTGGCTGTAACAAAGTACAATAAACTCGGTGGCTTAAAACAATGGAAATTCATCCTCCCCCGGTCCTGGAGACCAGAAATCTGAGATCAAGGTGTCGCAGGGCCAAGCTCCCTCTGCGGGCTCCAGGGGAGGGTCCTTCCTGCCTCTTCCAGCTTCTGGGGCTCCAGATATCCCTTGGCTGGTGGCCGCCTCCCTCCCATCTCTGCCTCTGTCTTCCCGTGGCTTCTCCTCTGTGTCTGTGTCTCTGCTCTTCTGTCTCTGATGAGGACACTGTCATTGGATTTGGGGCCACCCTCATCCAGGATGACCTCATCTCAGATCCTTCACTTAATCACATCTGCAAAGACCCTATTTCCAAATAAGGTCATATTCACAGGTAGTGGGGCTTAGGATTTCAACATATCTTTTTGAGGGACACAATTAACCCATAACAGATGACATCAGCTCAAAGGGTAAGAAAAATCTGAAGATGAATTACCTAACAGCATGGCAAGGCCTGACAAGCAATCCTTGCCTCCAAAGGAGCCAAGCTTCTTGGTGGCCAATCAGATGTCCCTTGGTGTCTTGAAGTGGACATTGTTGTTGCTCACCGAGGCTGGGCACTCATCCACCAACTGCTCTGCGTGTTGGCTGTTAACAGCGCACAGCTGTCCCTTCTCCACAGAATTGTGCTGGCCTGAAACTGGGCCACCTCACTCTAAAGAGTATACTCATATCCCCTTCATGGCAGGCAGGCCATGGCCAACGACTGGCCATCAAGGGTGGACAAAAGTCTCCTGTGTCTCTTGCCTCCAGGAGGTACACTCCACGCCCCAGAGTGCCCGGCAGGGTCGGGCTGAGCATCATGCCCAGCTGACACCACCTGCTTTCTCAGCTGTCTCCCTGGCCCTGCGCTGGCTCCCTCTCATTTCTCTCCTGGGACTCTCCTTCAATAACCCATTTGCCCAAGAATCCACATCCCCGGTTCTGCTTCTGCGGAACCCAACTTGAGCTCCTTCCTTCTCATGAGCAGTGCTTAATATTTTCTGCCAACTCCTGGAGGAAGCTTTGCTCTTATATTTCCAAGCTTCAGGCTGCCTGCCGTCCTGCTCTCGGGTTCTCGCTGTTCATGTGTCCAGAGGCGGGCGGTAAAGTCAGTCTTCATCCTATTAAATTTTCATCATATTCCAGGGACTCCTTCCTGAAGTTAAGCCACATTCATGGGATGTTCGCCAAATTCTCAGTCTTATAATTTTAAGATATGTTTACCTCCTAGTTCAAAAGCCATACAAATTTGAGGTAGAAAATTCAGAAAATGCACATAACCCAAAACATCCTTCACAATACAAGAAATAAACACTGCTAAAGGCTGAGTGTGGACCCTGCTGTTCTCTTCTGCCCCTCTAGTTTCTGTAGAATATATATTGGTTTAGGTTGTGCTTTTCTGATTGACACGTATTTGCAAATCATTAACACTCTTCTACGATGCTCTCAAATGGCTGCAGAGTTTCCCGGGAGATATTGATTTCCTGCAGTTCCCGTAGAAGTTTTTTTAGTGTATGTGTTTGTTTTTACTATTTCAAGGTCGTAAACTCTTGATGTATGGGGATTGTTATGGACTGAATTGTCTGTCCCTCTAAAATCCGTAGGTGGAAGCCCTGACCCACAGTGGGATGGTATTAGGAGGTGGGGTCTTTGGGAGGTGATTAGAGTTATGAGGTCGTAAGGGTGGGGTCCCCGTGATGGGATTAGTTCCCTTATAAGAAGAGGAAGAGACCAGAGCTCTCTCTGTCTCTCCACCAGGTGAGGACATAGCAAGAAGGTGGCCGTCTGCAAACCAGGAAGAGAACACTCACTAGGAACCCACGATGCTGGTACCTTGATCTCAACGTCCACCCTCCAGAATTGTGAGAAATAAATGTCTGTTGTTTAAGCTGCCCCAGAGCCAGCTAAAACAGTGCCCTTTCCTGGCCCCAACAAGCCTGGCACTGAGTGCTGCCTCTCACCTCTCCATTGGGTTTTCAGTTCTACACGTAGACCCATCACCCAGGTCAGTCAACAAAGCCCAGTGGTCAAGAAAAAACGATCCTCCCTAGAAGGTGGGAGAAGGGGCTAGTCTGTAGTATTGTGTGTGTGTTTTGGAGGGAATATACACCTATACGTATATAAGTGGCTTGGAGAGCAGCATATGAATAGACCAAAGTCAGATGAATTAACTGTTAAAAACTGGAGAGAGAGACAAGGTCCCAGGACAAGCCTGGGAACCACCGAGGGTAACAGGAAACATGTGATATTGCCATCTGGGTCTGTCGAACACGGTCAGACCTCCATCGTGTCCCGTGGTTCAGCCGGTAGAATGCATGTGGAACGAGAAGCCTGTTCCAAAATGAGGGCTGCCCCGCTCTCTGTCCAGTCGATGGCCAGCAGAGACGTGTTCCGTGGAGTCTGACAGCTCAGGAGATTTTTCAATTAATTTAATTTTCATTCCCGAAGGCAGAGCTTCTTGACGCCAAAGTGTCTGCAAACTATTACGGAAATTTTTATTTTGAACCTAAAAAAAGGCAAAAGATGCCTTAATGAATTAGAAAGAGAAGTCTTCAAGATGCCTCTCTGTATGGATGTAAATAAAAAGCCTCAAAGCCTGGCGTTCACAGAGTGACAATGCCTATTTATTGTGGCTGATGATGGCGACCTATTCTCCTGGGGATGAAATGCAGCTGGTCTCCAGAATCTTCTGGAACATTAAGGGCGGGGAAAGGAGGGAAGTTTCAGCCAAGGTGCAGCGCAATTGTCAGAGGCTGGAGATTGGCCAGATAGGGGCTTTCTTTTGAAGGTAATTGGGGTGAACTGGAAACTTCCCAGGGAGGGGTCTTTTGATTTCAAGATTGGCACCAAGCACGTGGTTTCTTCCATTTATGCTTCATTCTGAGGCTGACTTACTTCAAGGTGCCAAAATGGCTGCAGCAGCTCCAGCATCCCCTTGCTCCATAAGAAAAGCCCCTGATGTCCCCTTGTTTGCCCCATCCCAGGGTCCACACCCTCCACTGGCCCCATCACTGTGGCCAGAAGGGAAAGTGCTAATTGGCAGAATCAGGGCTGCATGGGGGAAGTGGTAGGAAAAGATGGAGAGAGAGGGTGCATGAGAGTTGGGGGGAAGGGGGGGTCTCTCATTGGGTGGTCAACCCAGGCTAACAACATCAAAGGCAGTTTTTTCTTTTTCCCCCTTGAAAAATAATTACATTATCTTCATGCCTCTAAACCACAATCATATCTTTGGGTTTCTGTGGACCCAGAAAAAGAAACACCTTCTTGCTGCATCCAGGTGTGCCTTTGCAAGGTAAGGTGTCACGCAGACACCCGAGGTGGGCCCTGGGGTGCACGTCCAGCAGCCTCTGGTCAGGCTGGTGTCTGACCCAGGGGCCCACGTGTCCGGTGTGGGTGGCAGGCCGATGGCAGCAGCAGGACAGGTGTCTGGAGGGCCGGGAGGAAGGGCCCTGACTCATCCTGGGCGGGGAGGGGCGTGCTCCCAAGAGCTGGCCAGCAGTCCGGTAGGGTTTAGCCGATGGAATGCAGGAATGTGACTCAGGGATATTTTGCGGCCTGGGATGTTTTTCCAGTACCCTGAAGGCACATGGACAGAATTTTAAGCTAACGTATTAATTTAGAAATATACTGTTAGCCTGGGACGGGGAAGGGCCCCCACAGCGGAGCTGTGGCCTGTGACTGTCGCCAAAGACCCGGATCAGCGCGCCAGCCGCTCAGATGGGGGAGGGGAGGCGGCGTCCTGCTCCTCCCCCCGCTCCCGCACCCCGGGCTTCGGGGGAGAAGTTTGCGGAGTGGGGAGACACCTCCAAGGAGAGTCCTTGGTCGGGCTGGGGAGGAGGGGGATCGCCCTCCACCCTAATGCCCTACCCCAACTCGGGGTTCTGTTAGTCCAGATTGGACTCTGGTGTCCGGGGGTGCTGCGCCGGCGGCACGGGGCCCACACTACACGGAGGAGGGAGGGGGCTTCACTGTGCTAGGGAGACGCTGCCCAGGGGGTCTCCGTTCAAAGGAAGTGGAAGGGGGGGCGCGGAGACGGGAACCCCACTTTTCCGAAAAGGGAGGCGGTGTCACTCGCTCCCATCCGGGCCGTGCTGGAGCTTCCATTCCGGGGCAAGGGGCTCCCCGTGCTTTTCCAAACAGAAAACGGGTTCTATTTGCTCCCTTCGGGGTAGTCCTGGGGTTCTCGTTAGGGGCGGGACACCCCACCCCCCACTTTTCCGAGACAGGAGGAGGTTTCATTGCACCCCGCCGAGGCCGCCCTGGGTGACCCGGGCCTCTCTCCCGCTCCGCCCCCTCCACAGCTCCCCGCGCGCCCGCCCTCAGGTCTCCCCCGGGCCTGGGGGTGGGGGTGGCCGCAGGCGGGGCGAGCGCAGGCCGGGGCGGGGCGACAGGCCCCACCCCTCCTGCCGCCGACCCCGCCCGAGGTGGGGGTCCCTCCCGCCGCCGCCACTTCTGAGAGTGTCCGTGCGCGGCTCCGGGCGCACCATGGCGCGCCGGGCTGCCCTCGCGCTGCTGCTGGTCGGCCTGTTCAGCATTCTGGTGTCCTCCCAGGGTGAGCGAGCGGCGGGGCCGTGGCAGTGGGCATGAGGGGCGCGGGCCGGGCCAGGAGACCCACTTGGGGACCGCAGGGAGGGGCGCACCTTGGGGAGCGCGCCGGGCTGTGGGAGGGAGCGCATCGAGAGGGACGCACCGGGGACCCCGGGCCCTCCTCCCCGGAGGACGGGAGGCGCTGTGCCAACGGGTGGGCAACGCCCCAAGGAGGCGGCCGCACTGCCTTTCCTCCAACTTTGTTCCGGGGCCGGTCTGGACTCACTCCAGAGGCGAAATGTCAACGTTCGCATTCAGAATCGCAAACTCTTCAAGTCGGAGGGACCCGCGGAGGGGTGGCTTTCGATCTCCCCACCCGGGGGGCTTTATTACGGTTCCTGAGCATGCGTTTGCGCTCTCGCAGCCTCCCCGGGTCCCCCCCAGGGTTACTCCGGGGCGCGGGGACCCGGGTCTTGTTCTGGCTCGCGCCGTGGCCGCCGCGAGCGGCCTCCCGGAGCCACGCCCTGCGTCCTCGGCCTAAATTTGGACTCGGCTCGGGAGCCTGAACCCGGGGGGAGGGGACGGGAAAGTTAGAGAAAACTTAGAGCCCTAGAAACGTTCAAAAACACTCTGTGTGCCCGTGCCGCGGCGACCTCAGGGCGCGCTGTGCGCCCGGCTGCGGTGAGGCGCGACACAGCAAAAAGAAACGTGTTTGCAGCAGTCAGGGTGTCCGAGTAGATAGTTCGGAAAACACAGAAAAAGTGTCAAAACCTCAGTGATCGCCCGCACTCATCACTGAACTGGGCTGTTTCCGTTTACTGTGTTTTTTTCTGTTTTTAAAATGAAATCTTGTGTTTCTCTCCTTTTAAAAGCAAAGCTGGGAGCTGCAACTAGCGTATGCAGCTATGTACTGGGGCTTTGGGGAGGAAAAAATAATTATAAAAAAACAAACGAGATCACGCTGGGTGTGACTTTTTATAACGCTTTCTCTAATTAACGGTGTGTTATTTTTTGCATCGTTAATACGGCCAGACTTTTAAGGGGACCAGCCTGGCCGGGAGTGGAGTTGCAGGGCTGGTCTGCTGAGTGGTGGACACATTTTAGGAGTGAGAAACAGAACAGAGAAGGCCCCTAGTTGCAGCCTGGAAATTTGGTTCTCAGCACTAGAGGGTTTTTTTTGAGTCCTGTCGCCTGGTTTTGTGGGGGAGGATTTGCTAACTTAGCTTGCAGTTTTCAAGTGTGCCCCCAGGTAGCCTCCTGATGGTGCCTTCTGGGGTGGGCCTGAAGTGGTTTTCCTCTTGGGTTTCTTTCTTTCCTTCCTAAATGTCCTTCTCATCCTGCCCGGCCGCTGCAACAGAAATGATTCCGTCATTGAGTTTTTTCCTGCTGCATTTGTTCCAATGGCACCTGCTTTCAAAGGATTTTTCTTGGATCCCTTTGGCTATGCGTTCGTTCATTCTGCGTGGATTCATTCCTCACCGGGAGCCTACTGTGTGCAGGGCCCTGGGGAAAGGGATCAAAAGTGGTTCTGGGTGCCCAAGGATGTGCCATCTACTGGGGGATGAGAATTATCTAAGTAGGACACAGGGCCACAAGAATGATGCTGGTCACGTTAATTCTAGAACTCCGGGGGGTGGGGGCAAGGTGGTAATTCTTGATGAGTGTGAGGGCTTGACTGGGTTTTGAACTCTCTCTCGACATGGTTTTGCCGGCAGATGTGGGATTCCGCGTTGGGGCAGCCTAATATTCTTTGGGCCTCAAACAAGTCATTTTGTAATGTTTAGAAAACCCCCAACAGTGCTAGCGTGGAATTGCCCAATTTCTATGCAGGTTGTATTCAGCAACTCTAAGATTGTTGATGTATTCAGTAAGGTGATGTTGAAGATCTGGTGGCAGCCAGCTGGGGGGGAGCACGGAGTTGGGGGCAGAGAGGCGAGGGGAGCCAGCTTCACCCCAAAAGAGCAGAGCAAGGAGCGGGCTTCAGTACTTGGTGATTTCCTTGAGGGCACCCCCCCCACACCACTTCCCTCCCGGATCCTTCTGGGGTCAGGGGCAGGAACAGGCTGTTCCAAAGATACAAAAGGGGTTTTATGAGGAAAGTTTGCTTTCAAGTTGGGGAAGCTCAGAACATACCATCTCATAGAAAAATGCGTTTGGCTTGGTTTCCCTTCTGGCTACAAAAGTCCATTGAGCCAGGGGACAGATCTTCAGTTTGGTTCTCGTAGTGCTGGCCTGATTTCAGAGTCCGTGGAACCCTAGGCCCCCGTGTTTCCAGGTTTATTCAGAAACTTCCCATGGAACAGTGAGGGGTGGAGAGAGGAGAGGCTGAGAAGGAAAGAGGCAACTTCAACCCTAGATGGAACAGGGCTCCCTAGTAGGGGACACTTGGAAATGCCCGGAGACATTTCTGGTTGTCCCACTGGGTGAGGATGCCCCAGGCATCTGGTGGGTGGAGACCAACACCCTACAGTGAACAGGACGGCCCCACATCAGAGAATAGTCCAGCCCCACATGTCATTAGTGCTGAGGATGAAAAATCCCGGAATTTGTGTTAGACTGAAAGGCTGTTGGTAGCTGGATATGTGGATTCAGTCTTCTTTCTCCAGTTAGAATAATCACACCCCAGACTCTAAAATTTCAGGGAGACCTAAGTGAGGGATGGGTGTGACATGGGTCCAGGAGGATGCTGAATGCAGGAGCCCACACGGAATCGTCGGAAAGGTGGTTTTGTTTTGGGCGTCTGCAGAGCAGCTGGCACTGTTGGAGAACTCGGACGCCTACCCAACCGAGGTCCCTTGGGCAACACACGGTCTCTCTGGGATTCCCTTGCCCCCATTGAGGCGAGTGTGGGCTTGATTTTTCCAGTTTCCTGATGGCTCTCATCTCTCCCCAATGGGTGCCTGTTTCTGCCTCCCTGGCAGAGGAAAGGCCTGTTTGCCTTCATTGACCGCCCGCAGGGTTGGCTCTGATCAGAGTTAATTGCGTTTGCATTTGTCCCTGGACTTTGTATCTTTCTACGTTCTCTGTTTATGATGCTTCAACACTTTTTTTTTAATTTTATTTTATTGCGGTCATAATAGTTTATAACATTGTGAAATTTCAGTTGTACATTATTCTTTGTCAGTCACCATATAAATGTGTCCCTTTAACCCTTGTTCCCGCCCCCCTCTAGTGACCACTAATCTATTCTCTTTGTCTGTGTGTTTGTTTATCTTCCGCATGTGAGTGAAATCTTGCAGTGTTTGTCTTTCTCTGTCTGCCTTATTTCGCTTAATATCGTACCCTCAAGGTCCATCCATGTTGTTGCAAATGGGATGATTTTGTCTTTTTTATGGCTGAGTAGTAGTCCATTGTATATATATACATCCCATCTTCTTCATCCGTTCATCCGTTGATGGGCACTTGGGTTGCTTCCACGTCTTGGCTATAGTGAATAATGCTGCAATAAATACAGGGGTGCATAAACCTCTTTGTGTAGGTGAGTTCATGTTCTTTGGATAAAGACCCAGTATGGGATATCTGGGTCATATAGTATTTCTATTTTTAATTTTTTGAGAAATCTCCATACTATTTTCCATAGAGGCTGCACCAGTTTGCATTCCCACCAGCAGAGTATGAGGGTTCCCTTTTCTCCAATGACGCTTTAACACTTTTTTTTGGCATCTTAAGATATTAAAATATTTGATTTGGGAGAGGAGAGGAAACAGGTCTCTTCACCTAGATGATATGCTAGTTGCCTGCTCCCATGTAGAAAGGATGCAGCTCATGGAGGAGTTGCACCAACTCAACATATAGGAGTCACACCAGGATTGCGTGGACGATATCTGGAATTCTTTCCAGCTGATGTTTTCCCCCTGAAGGAGACTGACTACCACACACATGGAACTCATGGTGTTTATTCTGACCGAGATATTCCCATCACAACGGCTTCTTTGAGGGGAAAAGAATCATGTTATTTATGACTAATAGATGGGGTTAGAAGTAAGACTGATGTGTCTTTGGAGGCTCAAAATCACTCAGCATTCTGGCTCTACGTTGAATCATTCAGATACTTGAGGAGCATCTTACAAGGTGCCTGGCCCTCTTGGAGGCTGGAGAGAGACACGGGGCATAAGACGTTTCCTGAGTCTTCCTCGTGTGGTTTGTTCTAATATCTGGGTGTCTGCCCCCAGGGAATCAATAGAGATTGCTCTGTGATCTCCTTTGCCAGTTCTTGGGATTGATCATGGAGTGTTTGAGAAATATTTTCTGCAGACAGAGGGGTCATTTTCCAAGCCTCAGAGAAAGACACGTACTTGAAAGTTATTAACTGCCAGCCAGCATTATAATCAACATGAACTTAATGAAACAAGTCATGCCAACGCTTTCGAGGTAGGTGTTATTTATGGGAGACTCGTCAATGGAATAGGAAAGGTGCTGGGGAATTATAATTAAATGCCAAATCTTCTCCCAACCCAGAAAACCACTCCCAAAGGTAGAAGGGAGAGAAGACAATTTTATTATTGAAATAGCATGACACCAGAATGTCATGAGCATCGCAGGCAGCCTGTGAAGATTGCAAAGACAGAACGAGATTTCACGCGTTTATGCAGCTGAGTGAGTACAACCCATGATAGACGTATTTTCACGAGGCTCATTTAGCCATTAAAAAGATTTACATACAGTTGAAAAGGACAGAGAAAGAAATTCAGGGAAAGAAGGGACGTGGAGAGGTGAGAACTCTCTAATTTTCAACAGGACTCTTATTTTTAATTTATATTCGCCCTGAAACTTTACGAGAGACGCATTGAACAGACACACGTTTCCATCAGAGTTAACAGCTGTGACCATTTTGCTACATTCCCCTCCTCCTGGGAGAATTGCCAGGCTCTGTAGGACACACAAATTGTTGGTCCAACTTGATGACACCATCTTGTTTCTGAATGTGGTTATAGGCAGTGCTGGTGGACTGTCCAACGCTGGATGTTCCTTTTTGTTTGTGCCAATCTCTTGGGTGAAAGATGGTAACTAACCAACAATTTTATCTGTATTTGCATAGTTAACAGTATTTTTCACATCTCTAGGGACCAGATGAGTTCTTTTTCTTGAGTTTCCTGTTGCTAGTCTTTGTGTGGCTAATCTCTCCAGTTTGGGGAGGATGGCATATATGGGTGTGTTTTGCCTTTGTTTTAGAATGAGTCAGTGTTGCCACCATCCCTCGTGTAGTCTCGCTGGTCATGTTATTGAAAAAATCCCCTAAACAAGAAACCAGAAACTTCCTTTTCCCTCCCCGCAGAGTTACAGGCAAGCCCTCAAACCGGTGTTTCTCTAATGGCAAGTTGAGACCCATTGATGGGCGGTGAATTTGGTGTGCAGCCAGCAGCATTGAAAAGAGGAAAATTAAGTCGATTAGAGTGGAAAACATCAGCGTGTTCCGAACAAGCCGTGCTAAGTCAGCGTCGGTGAGGGTTTGTTCACGCTTCCTCTGTCTGGGAGGACGGGGCCTTGATGTAAAACATGTCGGTTTCTGTGGATGGCAGCGCAAAGAGTTTGAAAGCTTTTGCAAATCGAAAGCCCTTGAAATCACTTTGCTTTCTTGATTTTGAAGTTTTTGGCAGGATCCCTTAGTTTTTGAGAAGTTTACCAGCAACGTTTGCAAGAGAGATGGATGATGGATAGAGGATAGATAATAGATGATTGCTCCGAGGGTGCTTTTGAAAAAAGAATTCATTTTAATTCCTTGAGTTGACCACCCTTCCTGAGAAGGCAGCTGAAGTGCGAGATCTGCTGTTACATTTCGGTGCTTGGAAGGCATTACTCATCCTGAGACAATGTAGCCGGAGAATTCCGGTTTCTTCTGCTTCTTTCTGCACAGCCAGAACCTCCTCGGGCCCTGATGGTGCTCTGGTGAGCATGGATCTGGAAGGGGTGCGGGCAGAGCGGAAGATGCATACATTTCCACAGGAACACGGTGGATGCGGGGTACTCATGGATAAAGGATGAATAGATTACGTTGTATTCATGGCACAGGGATTTGCAGGCATATAGATTTTGCAAATGTTGAAGAACCCAAATATTTGGGTCAACTTCTCTTGTTAGCTCTCTTCTTTTGGAGGAGGGCATGCGTTCAGGTCTAAAGGTGCGTTGAGACGGGGCTCTTTGCCACGTACTCAGCACAAAATGTACCTCACCGGATGAACGGATATAGTAAGGAGAATTCTTAGGTATTTAACACAACGTGATATAGCAGGAAGAGGAAAGGGTTTGAATGGGTCTCAGAGTGAGGGGGAGATGGTTGTGCACAGTTGTCTCTTGGCGATCTGGGATGGAGGGCTGCGTGAAAGATGAGGGCGGGGACCTCCCTGCTGAGGAGGTTACTTAAGGACCAGTGGCCTGGCTGGTTGTGATAGATAGATGATAGATAGATAGCTAGAAAGATAGATATACAGACAGATAGATAGATGGATGGATGATGCATAGAGGATAGATGATGATAGATAGATAGATGATAGATAGATAGATAGATAGATAGATAGATAGATAGATAGATAAATAGATGGATGGTTAGATAGATAGATGGATGGATGATAGATAGATATGATAGACGAATGGATGGATGGATAGATAGATAGATAGATAGATAGATAGATAGATAGATAGATACATAGATACATAGATAGATAGATAGATAGATAGATAGATGGATGATGCATAGAGGATAGATGATGATAGATAGATAGATAGATAGATAGATAGATAGATAGATAGATAGACAGACAGACAGACAGATAGATAGATACAAGATGGATAGATGGTAAAGACAGATGGTACGTAGATAGATGATAGATGAATGACAGATGATTGATAAATAGGTGATAGATGATAGATAATAAAGATAGATGAGATAGATTGATAGATAAATAGATAGATGATTCATGGATAGATGATAGATAATTAGGTGTTAGATACATAGATAGCTAGATAGATAGATGATTGATAGATGGCTGCAGCAGCCTATCTCAAGTGGTTTCCAGTTAGAGGCACACACAATCTCATTATTCTGAATCTTTCTCTACCCATGCTCCTTTCTCCATTTCTGCTTTTTTTTTTTTTTGAGACCCACACCCCCACCCCTGACATCCTTCCAGACACATGCGAGACCCTTAACTAGTTTCTTCCCTGGACTCCTTGAGCTCTTTGTGGAGGCCTGGGGCTCCCTCTCAGAACAATATTTTTTTTTAATGCACAAGATAAAATACCTAGGATTGCAAAGGAAACTGATTATATTAAACCAGCTCTCCAGGGCCCAGGTCAAGAAGATACCAGTCTCAGAGCGGCTCCTCTTCGTGCCTTTCTCCCTCCTGTGTTCTCTGTCCTGATGCTTGAGTGATGGTTCGAAATGCAGACCTGGTCAGTAACCCTTCAGTGGCTTCTGAAGGCCCGGATCTGAGGTGCTCAGCCCTGGCCCCACAGCACGATCTCCTGGGAACTGAGATAAATCACTGGTACCCAGGCCTACCTGTGTAATCTGATTTATATCGGATAGCAAGATGTGGGCCTTGAGGCCGCTGGGCTGGGCATTGGCAGGCGCATGTGTAGGCAGCACCCAGTTCTCCAAGTGTGGTTCTGTGGATCCTGGAGGGAGAGCTGCCTCTACTGGTAATGTGGCTTGACAGGGGAGGAGAATGTCTTGTCTTTAGCGCAACTCAACTCAGCGTGGAAGACAAGTCCCCGGAATCATGGTAGTGAATCTTTCTAAGATCAGTCACTGAGGCCTCTTCCATTTCATGGTGTCCATGCTCTAACTTGATGACTACCCATCCATCAGCTCATCCACTCAACCATCCATCCATCTATTCATCAGTTCATCTACCCACTCATCTATCCATTGACACGTCCATCCATTCACCCATCCATTCATCCATCCACCTGTCTGTCCATCTGTTCATCCACTTACGCATCCATCCATCTGTTCATCCATTCATCTATCCATCAGTTCATCTATCCACCTGCCTGTCTATTTATCCGTCTATTTATCCATCTATCCACGATCCATCCATCCATCCATCCATCTATTCATCCACTCATCCACCCACCCACCCGTCCATCCATCTGTCCGACCATCTATCCATCCATCCACCCATCCATCCATCTACTTATGTATCCATGAGTCGATCCATCCATCTATCTGCCCAGCTGTCTACCTGCTCAGCCACCTGTCCACCCATCCATCCATCCATTTATCTATCCATCCACCATCCATCCATCTATCTATCCATCCACCATCCACCCGTCCATCAGTCCATCCATTGATCCATGCTTCATCTATCCTCCATCATTTATTTAGAATTAGCATCTACCTTTTTCTTTTAGGTATCTTTATCTGTGTATCTGCCTACTATCTATCCATCCACCCACCCGTCCAACCACCCACCCATCAGTCTATCCACACACAGAGCCACTGGCTGTCTCACACATGCCTTCAGGCAGCACAGGTTGAATTTTAAGCAGTATGTGTACATTCCTCGCTGTTTGCTAGGGGCCCAGACAAGAAATACCTGATCCCCATTCTCTCGTCTCTGCCTGGAGAGTGGTAACCAAGGTGCACCCTTTTTGGTGCAGTGTCGTAAAGAGAAGCAGGGACCACGCTACCCCTTGGGGGTCAAAGAGGGCTCCTCACAGGCGAGGACCTCCCTGATCACCGAGTTTCTAGGAATAGGACGTCATACTAGAGAAAGCCAGAACTGCAGGGGCTACCTGATGGGCGGCCTCCGTTGCCAGGATGTGGATTTTAAACTCACCTGGAGGGTTTTAAGCAGACAGTTGCACATTCTCGCCTACCTGCAGAAGACCCCTCTGTCGTCAGCAGTGTGGAGAGCAGGTTGGAGGAACCGAGGCTGGTGACAGAGTCTGGACCAAGGCAGCAGGCGTGGGAGGGAAGGGACAAGCCATATTAAGCAAGTAAAAATCTATAGCAAGGGTGTATGCAAAGCTGGCCACGCATTGGCATCCTGTGGTAACTGAGTTCCAGCCCCCAAAGTTTCTGATTTAATTGACCTGGCACACCCCTTGAGCATCCAGCCTTGTGAAATCTCCCTGGGTGATCGTAATGTGCAGCCAGAGTTGAGAACCAAGATCTGCAGTCATGCTTCTCAAACGGTAATATGCATAACAATTGCCTGTGGAAAAATGCTTCAGTGTGGCTGGGAGGGTGGATGGAGGGCTTCCAAGAGGAGGCAGCATTTTCTCAGGGCTTTGAGGCATGAATAGGAGTTTTCCTGGTATGGAAAGAAGGCATTTATGGCCACATAGAGGATCCCAGTGGAGAGCTGAGGTGCTCAAACTGTGTGACTCCCAGGGCCTTGAAACTCATTCACAGGATGCTGGGGTGATTGTAAATTTTCGAGGGACACATGGTGACATCTATTGGACACCCCAGGAAGTACTGTGGTTAAGTTGTTTGAAGTGAAGTACAGTCCATCCCCAGTATTCATGGATTCCATATTTGTGAATTTGCCTCCTTGCTGAAATTTATTTATGACTCCCAAATCAATACTCTCCACGTTCACCGACATGCAGAGTGGCAAAAAATTTGAGTCGCCTTTCAGCTCTCAGACTGTCAACAAGCATCATTTTTGTGGTCTACTTAGTGCTGCGTTCTTGCTTTTTTGTACATTTGGTTGGAGATTTCGCTGTTTAAAACGGCCCCCAGGTGTTGGGCTGAAGAGCTGTCTTGTGTTCCTGAGCAGAAAAAGGCTTGTGCCTTACGGAGAAAACGTGTGTGTGCAATGAGCTTCCTCTGGGCATGAGTTACAGTGCTGTTGGCGATAAGTTCAATATTGATGAACCCACAATACAGATTCAATCAGGTACCTTTAAACAGAAACAACTAGGTTACATATTGATTGACTGAGGAAAATGTGACCCTAGGCTGCAGGAACCTAGCCCTGTATTTCTCTTAGGAACAGTGATTGAATATTAGTGAATTCAGCGTTTCCGGGAAACTCTCAGAATGTCACCGTCACCAATGATGAGAATCGGCTGTGGTTAATAAACAGAACTGTCGAGTCTATTTTTGGGCCCCGGGCCAGTTTCCAGAGACACAAAGGTCTCATGATCTGATAAAGTTTGGGACCGTGTGACGGGTGATTTGGGGCCAGCCCGAATGGGCAGGGCAGTGGGCAGTTTGGAGGGAGTGCAGGTGGGGAGGTGGTTGGAGATGAGGTTGGAAATGGAGTTGAGGCTCTCAGTCAGATTCTGGGCTTGCCTTCTGGAGTGCAATGCCTCAGTTTCCCAAAGAAGAGAGACTGGGTTCGCCGGGATCGTGGACCCAGCACTCTGCAGCAGGGGTGAGAGAGGGCAGGGTCCCGGGCTGTCCCCGCCATCCGATCCCACCTCATGAGCTGTCCAGTGGGTCCCCAAGGAGGGGTCCCCGGGCTGACTGGTCAGCATCCCCCGGGAGATAGTTAGAAATGCCGGTTCTCAGGCCTGGCCCCAACCTACTCAATCAGAGCCTTTAGGAGGGGGAGCCAGGAATCTGTTTGCACAGGCATCCCTGGGGTGACTCCCCAAAGCCCCAAATCCTCTGGTCCATGCCACACTGAGCCCAGCCCACAGTTTCAGGAGGTTCTCTGGCTTTTTCCAAAACTTGGCAAAGTTCAGCGTGAAGTCCCCAGAGTTTTTTGCACCAGAAAATTCACTCCTTGACGCGAATTCGTGTGCACATGGACCCAGGACTGCAGTATTTTGGAAAAGATGATGACGCTAAAAGTCTATGACCCAGAATGTTAAATTATACGTCCCGAGAATCGGCAAAAATATCTCTGAAGGAGTTCATTTCTAGCTACAGAAAAATAAGGGTGTTTCAAATATTTAGAAATAAAATAAACTGAAACAGCAATTGCCATCAGCTTTTCCCACAGGGTCCCTCCTCACCTGGAGAATTTGAGGAGCCCCCTCCCGCGTCCTCTGTCTACAAGGGCCTTTGCACTAGAATAGTCCATATGCAGGGGACCCCACATCAAGAGTTTCTATTCTAATTTTATTTCTATAATGCAATTTCTACTTTATTTATGCATACTTATTTATATAATTTATAAGTTGTGTAAATGATAAACTACGTAGTTTATAATTATGTATAATTATTCAATTTCCGTAATTTATTATTATAAACATTCTTGTTTTATTTCTATAACTTATTTCTACTTTATTTATATAATGTATAAATTCTATATGTACATTACAAATTATATAATTTTTCATTTCTATAGTTTATTATAAATATATTTCATTTATGTTCTAATTTTATTTCTATAATTTATTTCTATTTTAATTTTGTGTATTTTATAGAATTTATAAATTCTATGTACAAATTATAGATTATAGAATTATAGATTATAGAATTATATATATATAAATTATATATATAAATTATAGATTATAGAATTTATCAATCCTGTGTATAAATTGTAGATTATAGAATTTGTAAATTCTATAACTTATTATTATATTTATATTATATTTCTATTCTGTTATTTCTATGATTTATTTCTATTTTATTTTTTATTTATATAATTTAAAAGTTTTATGTATAAAGTATACATCATATAATTTTTACTTTCTGTCATTTATCATTGAAACTATATTTTCTATTTTTCTTTCTATTTTATTTACATAATTTATAGGTTCCCTGTATAGATTATATAGTTTGTAATTTCCACAGTTTATCATCATAAATATTTCCCAGCTAGTCTTTATTTGTGCACCTGTATGCCTGTATGAATAGAATTTGAGAGCAGCCCCATTCTGGCTTCCAGCGGTGTTTGTAGGGTGAGCGGGTTTGTGACACGGTTGAAGCTGGGTGCACATTCCCCAGGGGGCCCAAAGGCCCCGGCTGCCCTTGGGAACTTCAGGCGGCTCGTCTGGGTCTCAGGATGACTGGTCTGAATCACAAAGTAAAACAGCTGGGATCAGAAGGGAGTGTGCTATTGGGGGTGACTCAGGCCGTCCCTTTGTCGGGGCAGTGGCCTCGCCCTGCATGACTCACTGCCTGCTCTCGGAACATCTGCGGCTTTGAGGGAGCCAGTGGAAACCACAGAGGCTCTCCGAGTTTCTGCTGACAGACGGGCTGAGTGCACATTTACTGGGAACCTTGGTCATGCCTCGATGTCCAACACTGGCCCCCGGATGCCCCCAGGCTCCTGGTCCATGTGGCGGCACATCACAGCCCCATGGGGGGAGTTTTCTCCACGTTTGTCAGTGCGGGAGCAGCGGGCGCAGAGGGGCTTCTGCCCGGAGCTGGGAGCCCCTGCCCATGACCACAGAGTCATAACTGCTGGCTTGGGACTGGTAGACCAGTTAGCTAGATTACATTAGCAATAGATGAGGAGGAGTTTTCAGCTGGTCAAGCTACATGGTGTGGAATCATTGGGTTTCCTGTGGGGGTTTCAGCCGAAAGCAGAATGTATTTGCATCCTTTGTGCACACCTGTGCGCACACCTGGGAAACCTGGCCACCAGGTATGTGCAGTACAGGAAGGCTCCCGGAGTTGAGTGCTTGTTTATGATTAAGGGGGTCCTTTGCTTCATGAAACTGAGAGCTGGCCGCCTCCCCTTCCCCCTAGTTTCTATGGGGCGGCGTATAGGGAACATTCCCGGGTACTGCTCACCAGGGTTTTGCAGTCACTTGAGGAGCGAATGGTGAGGGTGGGGCTCCGTATCCAGGAAGGTGGGTCCCCCAGGGGGCAGGGAGAGTCCTGAGAGATGGGATCCGAGGTGGAATCATCCCAGCTGAGAGGGGGTCTCTTGTGTGGGTTCCTCGTCGCACAGTGATCTTGAGTCTGGCCAGCCCAGACATCAGGCAGGAAGCCAAAAGCTCTTGCTGCAGGAGAGATGGAATTCTCTTGGGGTGAGGGGGAGGGGGCTGGGGTGGAAGCCAAGAGGAGGCACAGTTTTATTTTTTCTGTCCACTTTCACACCAGCCCTGGACCCCCGTTGGCTGACCTTGGGATCCAGGGAGCAGTGGGCTCTGGGGTTGGCTTTGGGGACTGGATGGTGAGGTTCACCATGGTCTGAAGAAGGGGGCTCTAGAGGGGAGCCATGCAGACAGAGGCAGGCCACGGTGGGGTGGGGGGGTCTCGGGGGTGGTTGGAGGGTCTGCCCTCCATCCCTGTTGTGTCTGCTATTATCAGGTTGTGTCAGGGCCATTTGGGGGTCCGTGGAGGGCACTGAGGTGAGCTGTGACCTCCTCATAGTGGGTAGGGCCCCTGGAAGGGCTGGTTGGGCTGGGAGAGGAGGCAGCGTTTTAGTGAGAGTGGGTTCCAGGTCAGTAGCTATGATGAACCCAGGGTGCAGGCGTGCGGAAGAAGAGGAGGCGATGGCAAGGACGGGAGGGGACGAGCTGTGCTGGAGGGGCATCAGGCCCTGGACACGGTGTTATCAAGCACCCAGACACATGCACACACATACATACACACATGCTCACATACGTTGCACACACATGCAATGCACACACATGTAACACATGCATGCACAGACATGCTCTCATGCAGTGTGCACACACATACTTCCATGCAACGCACTTGCATACACATGCATGCTCGCATGCAGAGCACATGCACACACATAGATGTACATGTTTGCATGTGATGCAGACGTGCACATGGTCACACACACACATGCACACGCATACATATGTGAGTCCATATAAAGACATTCTGTTTTGTTTCTTTTCCTTGGTGGTTCCGTCCGTGACCATCCTCTCTTTATGAGCCTGAAATCACAGGAATTGGGAGAATTCCTGTAAATCTGTATTGCATGTTCCGGTGTGATGCAGTTGGTTTTTAGCATTCGAAGAGCCCTCTCTGCTCCCCACTGGGGTCTTTGGGACTGATGAAAGCCCCATCTGCACCTCAGGAAAGTCTGCCATGTGTGCAGGAAGACCTGTAACTGCATTTTTTTGTTTTTTTTGGTCTGGCATCACTGCGGGTGCAGAAACCGTCATGTCAGGGCTCTGAGATTGTGAAAGCAGCCCCACTGTGGGTGCGGGTGTGGGTCCAGTGCGGGCTGTGCCCCAGAGCCTCTGCTGCTGCCTGCCCATCCCTAATACATGCGTAGAAACACACAACCACACACACAAACATACACCGCAAACCGTATGTAGTCACATCTACATGCAGGTACACAACAACCACGTGTACACGTCTACACACATGCACACCTACACACACCTGAACACATGTGCACACACCACCCCACACATACCTTCACATATGCACACATACAAACCACACACACCTACACATATGCACACACACAAACTACATGTACACACTTGCACATACCACAAGTGTGTTCACATATGCACACATACAAACCACACACATCTACACATGTGCACACACATAAACCATACATGCACATATCTACACAAATGCACATATACAAACCATGCAGTCACATATGTACACACAAAAAACACATACACACACGTGCACAAGAGAGAATTATAGACTGTCACCTGTGTGAGACATTCCCTAGAACTGAACACATTCCAACATTCAGGTGGCTCCCGTGGGATGTTTGTGGAGCATGAAGTGTCCCGAGATGTGAGACGTGTTCCCTTTGGATCTGGACTCCCACAATTATCGTCACCCACCATCTCTCTCCTTCCAGCTGACCAAACAGTCCAACTAGCCTTTTCAAAAATTTTGTTAATTTTGCTTTTCTCCAGTCCATCAGAAATAGTCACATAGAAAGGGTACTGAAATTGTTTTGGTAAAAACGGGAGCGACAGGAGAGAATGATTGGGTACCAGCAGATTCCCCATTCTTTTGGCTCCCAGGAGATTAAAAACGTTTATGTGGTTTTCTTGGTTGTCTGGTTTTTCTCCAAGAAGTATATTTGGTTGTATCATTACCGAGAAGTTGCTAATAAAAAGGAGGCATTTATTCTGCATGTTTTTTCCATCGTGTATCGGAAATTGTTACCTATTTCAAAGGATCTGCTTTTTTAGAGTAATGCGTGTGCGGAATTATCATGTTTTCCCACTATTTTCATTGCTGCTAAACTCTAAGATCATCAGTTGTCTCAAATGGGAACTAACATTCTTACTTTTAGACATGAAAGTGAATATTTAGAATGAGAAGAGAAATCACACCTTATACATTTTAAAACCCGCCTAATAGCACAAACAACATAAAATCCAGAAAAATACCATGCTCCCTCTCTTTATTTTTACTGTTTTCCTACTTTTCAAATTTACTTTTATTTTCCTTATTTCTAACTGGACTCTTTTCCTTTTAGATGATTTTGATTTATCGGATGCCGTTGTTGGTGAGTACTATTAAAACCATTTTTTAAAGTACAATGAATATTTTATTGGAACGTAGTGAATATATTTAAACATGAAATAATTTGCACACCCTTGGTGGTCACAAATGCCGAGCAGAGTTGCCAGGCCCTTAGGGAAGGGGCTGTGTCCGGTGGGTACCCCTTGGTTTCAGGGAGCAAGGGTCACCGTCCCTTGGCTGGTGGCCACATCCCTCCCGTCTCTGTTTCTGTCTTCATGTGGCTTCTCCTCTGTGTCTGTGTCTCTGTGTATTCAAATTTCCTTCTTCTTTTAAGGGCAGCAGTCCTCTAAGGGTCTGTGCCAATGCACTATGACTTCATGTCAACTTAACCAGTGCCATTTGCAAAGACCCTATTCTCAATAAGGTCACATTCTGAGGTCCCTGGTGGACATAAATTAGGGGGCACAGTATTCAACTCAGGACATCTCTTTAACTCCTTGTGGTCCAGTGCAGAAGGCTTGAGTCGAAACCATGGGGGTAGTGGTGGTCCCAAGAACCAACGGAGACAATCCTATTCATGACGATGGACCCCTTGTTGGCCGCTGGGAAGGATGCACTTGGAGGCGTCTTTGGCCTTATGACCTTAGGTCAATATGCTTTGGTTCTCAGAGGGATGGTCCTGAGTGAGTGTATTCCACATAATAAACGTGAACAGCATTTCAACCAAGGGTCCCAAGTCTCTCCTCATGCACAGATTTTAGGCTCTCCACGTCGTCGTCGTGCTGAACTTCTGTTCTTCTGGCTTCCTCTTTCACACACAGCCTTGTCCACATCACGAGGGGGGAGAGAGCTCTTCGTCTCAGTGTAAACCGTGGCCAACATCAGCCTGTGTGCCTGTTGACGTGGGTTTTAGTGGGCACAAGAATCTAGTCGCCACCAGGAAAAGTGGTGCTTCAAACATTCTCCCTACTATTTGTAAGGAAATGGACCATCCTTGGGAATTGACTGTTTCCCAGCTGCGAGTTTTACTGACTGAAATGTCTTTTCTCTTTAGAAGATGACAAGAAACCGAAGACCCCGCCCCACAAAAATCCCAGTGCTGGTAAGAAGCAAATGTTCATAGTATGCCAAGAAATCATTCTTGCATGCCTCAGTTTCCCCAAGAGCTGGACAAGATGTAGACAACTATAAAGATGAGTAATTTGGACCTCCAGATATGGTCTGGTTAATATCTGAATTGCATTGTGACCTCGACACTATCAAGTCCAATGATTATTCTAAGAGTGGGTGCTGACACTTCTTCGAGATGCTTTTGGTCATTGAGACAGCATCCCTGGATGCTTTTGTTTGAGTGTCCATTACTGTTCTTGGATATTCGTTGCTTGAGAGAAACAATTTTAGGAGGCTCTAGGACGTTCTAGCCATTGGTCGCTGATCCTTTCAAATAAAGAAATCAGAGACACATTATGGAATTGTCCAAGGGTCAAACCCATTGGTGGTTAGCCACTCAGAGCAAAACTGATGCCCAGAGTTAGGAAGCTTGTATCACTGTTGAGGAATTTGGTTTTCCTGTCGAGACCTTGGTGAGACTGATGTTCAGCAGAGCATTGAGGGATGTGGGGATGCAGGATTTCTCCATCTGCTTAGAAGCCATCTTCTTCATGTTTCACCCAGAACTTCGGTATTAACGACCAGTTTCCCTCCTTTAGACAATGACCTCAATTTAGAAGATGCTATTGGAGGAGACGGTGAGTAGCTCTTTTTAATTTCCTATGTGACTGACTTGCTTATTATCATCAAATTATTATCGTTTCAAAGAGACATCTCTCTTTTTTGTGTGTGTGAAAGCATGATTCCATTTATTTACACATTTAAAGACACACAGAGCAACAGAGCGTGGCTTTGTACATTTATTATCCGTCGTAAAAGTGCAGAGACTCAACTGAAACTGAGAATGATCCAGAATTCCCAGAAAAGGGTTTTTCACTTGGTAGGGTTAGAGAAAAAAAGATGTTAATTAAATTGTCCAGGGGCCTATGAAGAGAGGAAGGAAGAGATGAAGAGGAAATGAGGGGAATTCAGGGAGAGTGGGTTCTGAGGGCCGAGTCGGGATTGGCTCTGTAGAATGTGCCAAGACCCTAAGCCAGTGTAGACTGAACACAGGATCCAGTTTAACAGGGTCGATTAACCACTGCCAATTAGAAGATCTTGTTTCTCCCTCCATCCTGTGAACTCTAAATAGTCGGGAATATAACCCTTGAACTCATAAAGTAGGATGAACACAAACTCGTGCTCCTTAAGTATATTGACCAGCCAACCTCGAACTTCACTGTTGTAGACTCTGTGACTCCATTGTTTATGTCGACGGACACAGCTATGGGTTTTCCCATTCCTGGAACTCTGTAGTAGTAGCATCTGGTTATCATTCCTTTTGAGAAAATAGATGGCTGTACTTCCAACATCCCTTACATTTGACCTCAGAAAAGACGATCTTCCACCAGAATGGTTATGGTTAAGCAAAGGGCTAGACAGTTTGTCCTTGTCATTGACAGGCAAATGGTGAATCAATATAATTAGATGCCAACTGAACACAGGCTCTGGGAGAAGTTGTAGGACCAGAAGGATAAATACATTTAAGAAAAATTTTCTGCTAATAAACAATTTTATAAAATATCAGCATCTGATGAGGGTTCTCGCTGACCACAGTGGGACAAGATAGAAACAAGAATATTTCAACCTTGTGCCTGAGGAGATAAAAAGAATGACACCGTGCAACCACTATGATGATTGTGATTCTGCTTCTTCCCTCCAGTGTCCTCCATAAAAATATATTTTTATGTAAAATGTTATCAACATAAAAATCCATAAAGCATAAAAAAATCGGTCACTGAATTGCCCCTTCCTCCTGACAATCTCCAATCCAAAAGACCTACAATTTCCTTGAACTTTTCCCCCAAATCACCATCCAATTGTTACCATGGTGTGGTCACTCTTGCCTCATCAGTTAACAAACCTAACTTTGTTGCAGATGAAAAAGGTTTCTTCTTTCCTGGGGCAAACAACACACACACACAAAGAGAGAATGAGAGAGGCTTATCTGTTTTAAATGATAAGTAGACCTAGTTTTTACCATGACAACCTAGGGAATGGGTGTGTTATTGTTTCTTGTTGTTGTGGGATTTCTGTTTTTCATCTGTTTGCTTATTTATAGTTTAAAAGATCTTATAGTCTTTGGAGTGATGGAAGGCAATTGTGAGTACCCTCGCCAGGGTTGGCTTCGTGGGCGTGGGACCTGTGCGCTCACACACTCAGAAGGAGCCCCATCCTTGATAGAGTGCTCTGTGGCCGCCATATTGAAATTCTTCATCCAGTTTGAATAAAGGGCCCTGCATTTTCATTTTGGCCTGGGACTCACTAATTCTGTAGCTGGTTCTCACATCTGCTTTTCGTTTCTATTCAAAATACATGAAGTTAAGCAGTCCAGCTGGGTGATGATGGAAAGAAACCAGCAGGTGGCCGTGTGTACGGATATGCCCACCGTGAGAAAGGACGCACTCCAATTTCTAACAGTTTGGTAAACCATCTGTATGCAAACGCGTATTTTGTTTCCTTTACTGCAAAGAGCTCATCGTTGCAACTCGCATCTTTTACAGATGACCCAGTGCCACACAATCCAGCCAAACCGAGACCTGACCCAAAACCCCGCCAGCCTGGATCTGGTAAGAGCCCCCCATCCCTGAGCGTCCTCTGTGTGTTTCTCAGAGAACAGTGGTTTCCACATCCACTGAGAAGAGATGATTTCAGATTCGCATGTGCTCGCTGTGGACCCTCTGTGCAAGCTCATGCCAATTTTCCAGTAGTGGAAGGCAGTTTTACAAGATATTTTTGGTGTAGATTTGATTTTTAATTTGCTGATTATACTTCCAAGGTTTTAGGGAACCTTTAAAAAATTGAGTGCAAGTGTTTGAATATATAGAATCAATATGGAGAAAATATCATGTTGTATATATTTCCTAGAGAGAAGCTATTGTTTTTTAAAGCTTTTTGCCTTTTTCTGACACATCATAATGATATTCTCAGAGTAATCTGACCAGCACCGGTCTACCAAATGGAATTGGAGTTGAAACGTCAGATTTTGAGTGGGTGTATTTGTTTAATTTTTAACACAGAAAAATATGAATATTGTCCCTAGTCTACCACTGTCAACATTTTGCTATTATTCTATCCAATATTGTATCTATCAATTTAAATGAAACAAGTTTTAAGTAAAAATGTCCATGTTTTGTTCATACTGTCATAACATTATTTTTTGCTTGTTAGTATTTCATAAATGTTTTCTCATATCATTTAATAGTTTTATCATAGAACTTTTAATGGCAGTTATATACTATTATAACTAATCTCTAATTTTGAAAATGTCATGTTTTTCCTGAATGATGAATTAGAAAGCAAATTTAAGCCATCTGAACTCTCTCTTTTTTTAATTCCTTAAAAGACATTTCTAGAAGTCAAATTGTTTAGGTCACTATGGGTAAGCACCTCTGTAGTTTTTGACATGTTTTTACGAAATTGCCCTCAGAATTGTACCAATTTACCTGCCTCTGTCCAGCTGTGTGTGCATATGCCCATTTCTCCACACCATCACCAGCACTGGTTATTACCACCAGAAAGTCTTTGTCAAATACAGCCCTGTGCGGCATCACAACGTTCCAGTCCATGGTGGATCACATGGATGATGGTGGTCCCATGGGATTAGTACCATACAGCCTAGGTGTGTAGTGGGCTGTACCATCTAGGTGTGTGTAAGTACACTCTGTGATGTTCACACAATGACAGTGTTGCCTAAAGATGCATTTCTCATAATGTGACCCCATCATTACACAATGCATGACTGTAGATCATGTAAAAGGTGAAACCACTCGTCCTAGTTTCATGTCTTTATTTCTGATACATAAAGGAAAATTTACTGCGTCGATTGGCCACATATAGTTTTTCTTTGGTGTGTAGGTGGCTTGTGAGCTCTGTTCTTCCTCATACTTTAGGATAGCCAACATTTTCTTAGGGATTTATAAGCCTACTTCATTTGTTTATGGATGTTATTTTCAGTCATTTATTGTGAAAATATTTTCCCACTTATTTTTGCCTTCGAATATTTCTAACAGTGTTTTTCAAGAAGTGAGACTTTGCATCTTTTCTTTGTGGTGTGTTTTATGCTCACGTGGCTCCACTGCTTGTTTGTGGCTGATAATTTTTTCCTTTTAACTTCAGAATCATTTTGTCATTGTCCCTGTCCCCTCTTGGGAAAAAGGAAACCCTCTTTTTGTTTTCATTTGAATTGTTCACCACTATAAATTGATTTATAGAGGGCTGACACATTTGCAAAATTGAGCTTCTTCCTTTGAATTCATTCTATGTGACTCTTTCTCCTTAGGATTTCTTTAAATGTATTTCTAAAATTTTTTCCCTGTTTTTATTTGTTTCTATGAATGTGTTTTTATGTCCATTATGTCTCTGTTTATTTCTGTTATTATAGAAAGCTTTTGTACATTTTTGCTAACTAGCCACTTAATGATGATCCCTTATTAACTTTTAATAGTTTTCTCTTCATTTCTTACCTTTTCTAAGAAGACTGTCATGTTATTTGCAAGTGATTTTTTCTTTTTTATGTTTATATCTTCTCTTTACAGTTTACTTGTTTTCGTCTCATTTTCCCTTGGCTAGAAAACACAGGGCAGCATTAAATATGAGAGAAGACAGCAGATATTTGTCACGCCTGACTTTGAGGCAAAAACCCCAAGAGATTCACCTTCACAGAAAAGAAATTGCTTTTTTTTTTTAAAAAAAAATAGATATTCAGTTCAGGAAGTGTCTTTCTATTCTAGTGTACTTTCTTTTCCAAACAGGAATTAATATTAAATTTCACCAAGTGCCTTGGTCATCAACACAGATGGTCATATTTTTTTTCTTTTAACCCATGAATATGACAAGTTATATTGAAGGATGTCTTTGTATAAAATACGTCTTTGCATTCATGGCATAAACCCTAGTTCATCATGATAGGTTTTATTAAGCTGATGGATTAAATTGGGTATGAATCAGTCAGCTATTGCTGTCTAACAAACCATCCTCAAACCTAGTGGCTTAAAATTGTAAAAATTGTTACATCTGATGAGTCTGGGTTGGACTTGGCTGATCTTGGCCCAGTTCTCGTGGGTCTGTGGTCACCAGTGGGTCTTCTGGGGTTGACTTGTCTGGAGTGGTCCCAGCTGGAATGAGTGGGCTCTTCCTCGTGCATCCCTCACATCCTTACACCAGCCTTATATGGGCCCATTCTCAAGGGGGCCAACCCCACAGAGGCTATTTTTAAAATATCCATTTTTCTCACATTTTGCTAATGTCCTGTACCCAGAGTAAGTCACGTGGCTGAGACCAGAGTCATGGGTTGGGGAGAACATTCCACCCCCAGTGGGGAGGGTGAAAAACTATGGCCATCAGTGCAATAAGTCTAAACCAGATAAATCCCTTTGGGCTTGTTATGTTGATGTTCATCCAAAAGATTGGCAAGCACTTTCCATTTCTTTCGGTGTTGACTTATTCAGGCTTGGCAGCAGAGTTTTTGGTAAGGTCAATTTTAGGAGTTTCAAAATAGAATGGGCATTCACTGTAATTGCATATTTGAAAGACTTTTTCCCATGAAGTAGTAGCTTCGTGGGTCTCCCCAGATCTGCTTTTGATTCTACTGGTGTTTTCCTTTACTCCAAGATGTCAAGACCCCCTGCCCCCCGACAGTTCTGATGTGACAGATGACACTGTATTTTTCTTTCTAGGTGGATTTCCCGATTCTGACCTTGCTGATGGGACTTCAGATGGAGGTAAAGTTAACCCTACACTTGTCTCCTTTCTCTCTCCATCCCCAATTACCGTCATGCTCTCCAGAATCACGGCAGGGTCGAAAGTCTTAGCCCTCGGCGAAATCACAGCCAGCTGTTGGGAAATCTCTCTCGGAGCTCTGCCACGTACAGATGCGTCCAGGGTGTGGACCGTGGGACCTGCCCCCATAGAGGCTGGTCCCTTGGAGCTGTGTTAAGAGTTCCTGGAACTCCTCTCTTTTCCCGTGTGGATGGAGGGCACTTCTCAGACGTCTCCTCCTCTACGCGATCTCTATCTCTTCTGTGACTCTCTGGCATTGCTCATGGCCTGTGTGGTTTCCTATTACGTAATGAATGTGGAAATCGCAGCCCCGAGAATGAAGAGATGGGACTTGCTCAGAGGGCCCTTGTTGCCAGTGTTACAGTCAGAAAAGTAGATTTTTCTGCCTCTCTCTTTAAATATAATAAGTGAATAAATATAGAATAATGATAATAGTATATACTTAAAATAATTAGAATGTTTATTTATTATATTTATACATGGTTTATCCTAATACATATTTATATATCCCGGGAGCCAACAGGCTATGGATCACCCCACAGCTCTGTTGGGCTCTGGGGCTCTGACTGGGATTCTCCCTGAGCCCAGCAGATAGAATCCCTGGGGCATCCAGGACTCACTGGGTCTCCCGGAGCCCACCCTGGCAGGAAGGTTTGAGCCTCCTTTCCAGGTTAATGGGAGCAAGGCCGACGACAGCTTCAGCACAGTGGGGACGTCCCCACTCAACAATGGAAAAGGACTGCCTGATATTAAATGGCCTCATCAGTCCATCCCATGGTCATTTCTGTGAAGGTACCTTCACAACTGAAGGTCACATGAGCTCATCCTTGCTATGAGTCTTCCTTTTCCAAAAATCTTCCTGGTGCAATTTGTCAACAAGGTTCGTTGCTCTCTTGCAGGAGGTGGTCACGGTGAGAGTGGTGGCCGTGGAGGCCAGGCTCCTGATGGGGAGAGGCAAGGTACATACACCTGGTTTCTGACATCTTGGGTTGAGAAACGGAGGATGCAGTGGTCAAGACCTGATGCTTAGCATTTGCACCATCATCCTAAAGATACGGACACCAAGCATGATTCTCTGTGGAGGGCACTTCAGCCAGGCTCCTGCCTGTTCCAGGAGCTCGGCTGAAATAGCTGGTTGACCTCTTCCCAACATGTCCAGCAAGTGGGTGCCAATATCACCCGCATTTTAAGTTCCGCCCTGCTCCCTAAGTGTGCCACCTGGTGAGCCCCAGTGGTGGCACGTGGACCCCATGGTCTCGTCCCCAGGCTCCCAGGCAACCTCGTCCCCGTGTGTGGTGAGAAGACCTCTCCTCTAGCAGATTGTGGGACAAAAGCCCATTCTGCTGGATCTTGGGTTCCCTTTTGTTCTTGAGCAAAGACATGATGAGGTCGGAACTGTGAATGTGGATCCCCGTGGGTTCTGAGATTTGTTGTATTCTCAACACGGAAGCACAGATGGTTTATCTCGTTTCTCCTTTTTCAGACACCTTTTCCTTTGAAGGTACAAGAAAAATAAAGATTAAAAGAACTCCTTTAAAAACTTAGAAAAGACAGAGATGGTATCTCGTGTCCCTAAAAAAATTTGTGGGGCACGCTGTCACGTTGCTTCTAGCCAAATCCCTGGTTTTAAGCATTTTCGTTGGCAGACGAGGTATTTATTTGGGCAAAGATTTTTAACATCTATGTGCTGTTTTGATCAGTGTTAAAATGTGGATTCTTAAATGTGTAATGCATCGTCTTAAAATGTTCTTAAAGTTCTTAGAGAAAAAATTCTTAAATTTTGTGATGAATAGTCTTGGAGGAAGAAATGTGACCGCGGTGCCTTGTTTTATATATTTATCATTCTTGAGGACGCAGGTCTTGGGTTTTAAGCTCTCCCTGCAGACGTAATAATTTGCTTGCTGCGCTTGCCTAGAATGGGAAGGTCACTTAGGGATAAATGCCCTAAGAAAATCTACACCCAGCACATTTATTTCAGGCCATCATTCCTCGCTCCTCATTTATAGCTACATACTGTTTAATGTATGACTTTACCAGAGAGGGATGGCCAAGCTTGAAGCATCTTTCCACGATATGACCCTGTTTTGCATATGCTAAAGTCCGACAGGGCGAAGGCAACCACCAGTAGTTGGTATCAGAGCCAGTGTTTTTGCTGACACCCTGGAAATTATTTGTTTCTCTTCCTCATGGGAGAGCTGAGACCTTTCCATCTGGAGAAACATCTGGTTCAAATATGGCAGCTAGAATTGTGAATCTTTCTTCATTTTCCACTAACGGACATTGTCCCCGAATGAAGGCAACCATATGTGCTTTTGAGTGGCCGTGTGGTTTCGGGGATTGTCCCTGAAAGCTTACGGTCTTATGGTAGCTCACACTGTTCCGTACGAAGAATGTAGAAGAAGTCCACGTATACTGCCAACAGCACATCATTGGAGCAGAGATTTATGAGGGAGAATGGTTATTTTCATCTCCACGGGATAGAAACTCACAAGCACGTGGTCATTTAAGATGGTGGGATTTTGTTCCATGGGCATAAATGTCCACGTAACATGGATCACCTGGAATTCTTTCCTGGACCCTTGGGAATTGCCCACATGTCCTCAAAGGAGACCCGACCATGTTCCAATGTAGCTCCAAACTACTGTGATATGTGCTGGTCTGATTTTAATCCCTGGTGGTTGCGTGTCCTGCCCTCCACCTGTAGCCCTTCCTACACATCTTCCCGTGGCTCGCTCCCTCTCCTCATTCTTGCTCCCTTCAGTGCCACTTTCTGTGAAAGGTCGTCCCTGGGCTACTGAATTAGAGGAACCACCTCCTGCTGTCACCCACGCAATGCACATTCCATCCCCTCAACCTGCTAAGACTCTGTCTTTGCTCCTGCCAACCCACAACCAGGAAAGCTGCTTGGCAGATCCTAGGTGCTCAGTAGACAAATGTGGGCTGAGGGGTGTTATTCTGTGGACCTGAGCTGGACCTGAAATACTTATTGGAAAGCTCTGTGCGTGGCAGTCACCCCAATATCTCTAACGTACCTCCTCAGGGACCCTCAGCAGAAGTGATGGCGTGCGTCCCAGCACTGGGAACTCCTGGATTGGGCTCCAACTCTGTCCTTATAACTACATGTCCTTGGGCAAGCTGCTTACACTTGTCTCTGCCTCCGTCTGAGCGGTGGACATAGAGGGTCCCAGGGCTCTGGTCAGCCAGACCAGAAAGAGCACTTGAGACCTGTGGTCCCTCTCTGCCCCTCCTGCTGCCCAGTCAAGTGGAGGGATATTGATAGATGGAATTAAGAAGGACTGCTGTCTATATTAGCCAGGGTGCTAACTAGCCACTTAATGATGATCCCTTATTAACTTTTAATAGTTTTCTCTTCATTTCTTACCTTTTCTAAGAAGACTGCCATATTATTTGCAAGTGATTTTTCTTTTTTATGTTTATATCTTCTCTTTACAGTTTACTTGTTTTCGTCTCATTTTCCCTTGGCTAGAAAACACAGGACAGCATTAAATATGAGAGAAGAGAGCAGATATTTGTCACGCCTGACTTTGAGGCAAAAACCCCAAGAGATTCACCTTCACAGAAAAGAAATTGCTTTTTTTTTTTAAAAAAAGAAAGATATTTAGTTCAGGAAGTATCTTTCTATTCTAGTTCACTTTCTTTTCCAAACAGGATTTAATATTAAATTTCACCAGGTGCCTTGGTCATCAACACAGATGGTCATATCTTTTTTCTTTTTTTTTTTTTTTTTTATATATTTTTTTTTTTTTTTTTTTTTTTTTTTTTTTTGTGAGGAGATCAGCCCTGAGCTAACATCCGCCAATCCTCCTCTTTTTTTGCTGAGGAAGACGGCCCTGGGCTAACATCCGTGCCCATCTTCCTCCACTTTATATGGGACGCCGCCACAGCATGGCTTGCCAAGCAGTGCGTCGGTGCGCGCCCGGGATCCGAACCAGCGAACCCCGGGCCGCCGCAGCGGAGCGCGCGCACTTAACCGCTTGCGCCACCGGGCCGGCCCCTTTATCTTTTTTCTTTTAACCCATGAATATGACAAGTTATATTGAAGGATGTCTTTGTATAAAATACGTCTTTGCATTCATGGCATAAACCCTAGTTCATCATGATAGGTTTTATTAAGCTGATGGATTAAATTGGGTATGAATCAGTCAGCTATTGCTGTCTAACAAACCATCCTCAAACCTAGTGGCTTAAAATTGTAAAAATTGTTACATCTGATGAGTCTGGGTTGGACTTGGCTGATCTTGGCCCAGTTCTCGTGGGTCTGTGGTCACCAGTGGGTCTTCTGGGGTTGACTTGTCTGGAGTGGTCCCAGCTGGAATGAGTGGGCTCTTCCTCGTGCATCCCTCACATCCTTACACCAGCCTTATATGGGCCCATTCTCAAGGGGGCCAACCCCACAGAGGCTATTTTTAAAATATCCATTTTTCTCCCATTTTGCTAACGTCCTGTACCCAGAGTAAGTCATGTGGCTGAGACCAGAGTCATGGGCTGGGGAGCACATTCCACCCCCAGTGGGGAGGGTGAAAAACTATGGCCATCAGTGCAATAAGTCTAAACCAGATAAATCCCTTTGGGCTTGTTATGTTGATGTTCATCCAGAAGATTGGCAAGCACTTTCCATTTCTTTCGGTGTTGACTTATTCAGGCTTGGCAGCAGAGTTTTTGGTAAGGTCAATTTTAGGAGTTTCAAAATAGAATGGGCATTCACTGTAATTGCATATTTGAAAGAGTTTTTCCCATGAAGTAGTAGCTTCGTGGGTCTCCCCAGATCTGCTTTTGATTCTACTGGTGTTTTCCTTTACTCCAAGATGTCAAGACCCCCTCCCCCGCCACAGTTCCAATGTGACAGATGACACTATTTTTCTTTCTAGGTGGATTTTCCGATTCTGACCTTGCTGATGGGACTTCAGATGGAGGTAAAGTTAACCCTACACTTGTCTCCTTTCTCTCTCCATCCCCAATTACCGTCATGCTCTCCAGAATCACGGCAGGGTCGAAAGTCTTAGCCCTCAGTGAAATCACAGCCAGCTGTTGGGAAATCTCTCTCGGAGCTCTGCCACGTACAGATGCGTCCAGGGTGTGGACCGCAGGACCTGCCCCCGTAGAGGCTGGTCCCTTGGAGCTGTGTTAAGAGTTCCTGGAACTCCTCTCTTTTCCCGTGTGGATGGAGGGCACTTCTCAGACGTCTCCTCCTCTACCCGATCTCTATCTCTTCTGTGACTCTCTGGCATTGCTAATGGCGTGTGTGGTTTCCTATTCTGTAATGAATGTGGAAATCGCAGCCCCGAGAATGAAGAGATGGGACTTGCTCAGAGGGCCCTTGTTGCCAGTGTTACAGTTAGAAAAGTAGATTTTTCCGCCTCTCTCTTTAAATATAATAAGTGAATAAATATAGAATAATGATAATAGTATATACTTAAAATAATTAGAATGTTTATTTATTATATTTGTACATGGTTTATCCTAATACATATTTATATATCCTGGGAGCCAACAGGCTATGGATCACCCCACAGCTCTGATGGGCTCTGGGGCTCTGACTGGGATTCTCCCTGAGCCCAGCGGATAGAATCCCTGGGGCATCCAGGACTCACTGGGTCTCCCGGAGCCCACCCTGGCAGGAAGGTTTGAGCCTCCTTTCCAGGTTAATGGGAGCAAGGCCGACGACAGCTTCAGCACAGTGGGGACGTCCCCATTCAACAATGGAAAAGGACTGCCTGATATTAAATGGCCTCATCAGTCCATCCCATGGTCATTTCTGTGAAGGTACCTTCACAACTGAAGGTCACATGAGCTCGTCCTTGCTATGAGTCTTCCTTTTCCAAAAATCTTCCTGGTGCAATTTGTCAACAAGGTTCATTGCTCTCTTGCAGGAGGTGGTCACGGTGAGAGTGGTGGCCGTGGAGGCCAGGCTCCTGATGGGGAGGGGCAAGGGACATACACCTGGTTTCTGACATCTTGGGTTGAGAAACGGAGGATGCAGTGGTCAAGACCTGATGCTTAGCATTTGCACCATCATCCTAAAGATACGGACACCAAGCATGATTCTCTGTGGAGGGCACTTCAGCCAGGCTCCTGCCTGTTCCAGGAGCTCGGCTGAAATAGCTGGTTGACCTCTTCCCAACATGTCCAGCAAGTGGGTGCCAATATCACCCGCATTTTAAGTTCCGCCCTGCTCCCTAAGTGTGCCACCTGGTGAGCCCCAGTGGTGGCACGTGGACCCCATGGTCTCGTCCCCAGGCTCCCAGGCAACCTCGTCCCCGTGTGTGGTGAGAAGACCTCTCCTCTAGCAGATTGTGGGACAAAAGCCCATTCTGCTGGATCTTGAGTTCCCTTTTGTTCTTGAGCAAAGACATGATGAGGTTGGAACTGTGAGTGTGGATCCCCGTGGGTTCTGAGATTTGTTGTATTCTCAACACGGAAGCACAGATGGTTTATCTCGTTTCTCCTTTTTCAGACACCTTTTCCTTTGAAGGTACAAGAAAAATAAAGATTAAAAGAACTCCTTTAAAAACTTAGAAAAGACAGAGATGGTATCTCGTGTCCCTAAAAAAATTTGTGGGGCACGCTTTCACGTTGCTTCTAGCCAAATCCCTGGTTTTAAGCATTTTCGTTGGCAGACGAGGTATTTATTTGGGCAAAGATTTTTAACATCTATGTGCTGTTTTGATCAGTGTTAAAATGTGGATTCTTAAATGTGTAATGCATCGTCTTAAAATGTTCTTAAAGTTCTTAGAGAAAAAGTTCTTAAATTTTGTGATGAATAGTCTTGGAGAAAGAAATGTGACCGCGGTGCCTTGTTTTATATATTTATCATTCTTAAGGACGCAGGTCTTGGGTTTTAAGCTCTCCCTGCAGACGTAATAATTTGCTTGCTGCCCTTGCCTAGAATGGGAAGGTCACTTAGGGATAAATGCCCTAAGAAAATCTACACCCAGCACATTTATTTCAGGCCATCATTCCTCGCTCCTCATTTATAGCTACATACTGTTTAATGTATGACTTTACCAGAGAGGGATGGCCAAGCTTGAAGCATCTTTCCACGATATGACCCTGTTTTGCATATGCTAAAGTCCGACAGGGCGAAGGCAACCACCAGTAGTTGGTATCAGAGCCAGTGTTTTTGCTGACACCCTGGAAATTATTTGTTTCTCTTCCTCATGGGAGAGCTGAGACCTTTCCATCTGGAGAAACATCTGGTTCAAATATGGCAGCTAGAATTGTGAATCTTTCTTCATTTTCCACTAACGGACATTGTCCCCGAATGAAGGCAACCATATGTGCTTTTGAGTGGCCGTGTGGTTTCGACGATTGTCCCTGAAAGCTTACGGTCTTATGGTAGCTCACACTGTTCCGTACGAAGAATGTAGAAGAAGTCCACGTATACTGCCAACAGCACATCATTGGAGCAGAGGTTTATGAGGGAGAATGGTTATTTTCATCTCCACGGGATAGAAACTCACAAGCACGTGGTCATTTAAGATGGTGGGATTTTGTTCCATGGGCATAAATGTCCACGTAACATGGATCACCTGGAATTCTTTCCTGGACCCTTGGGAATTGCCCACATGTCCTCAAAGGAGACCCGACCATGTTCCAATGTAGCTCCAAACTACTGTGATATGTGCGGATCTGGTTTTAATCCCTGGTGGTTGCGTGTCCTGCCCTCCACCTGTAGCCCTTCCTACACATCTTCCCGTGGCTCGCTCCCTCTCCTCATTCTTGCTCCCTTCAGTGCCACTTTCTGTGAAAGGTCGTCCCTGGGCTACTGAATTAGAGGAACCACCTCCTGCTGTCACCCACGCAATGCACATTCCATCCCCTCAACCTGCTAAGACTCTGTCTTTGCTCCTGCCAACCCACAACCAGGAAAGCTGCTTGGCAGATCCTAGGTGCTCAGTAGACAAATGTGGGCTGAGGGGTGTTATTCTGTGGACCTGAGCTGGACCTGAAATACTTATTGGAAAGCTCTGTGCGTGGCAGTCACCCCAATATCTCTAACGTACCTCCTCAGGGACCCTCAGCAGAAGTGATGGCGTGCGTCCCAGCACTGGGAACTCCTGGATTGGGCTCCAACTCTGTCCTTATAACTACATGTCCTTGGGCAAGCTGCTTACACTTGTCTCTGCCTCCGTCTGAGCGGTGGACATAGAGGGTCCCAGGGCTCTGGTCAGCCAGACCAGAAAGAGCACTTGAGACCTGTGGTCCCTCTCTGCCCCTCCTGCTGCCCAGTCAAGTGGAGGGATATTGATAGATGGAATTAAGAAGGAATGCCGTCTATATTAGCCCAGGTTCTCCAGAGGAATAGAACAGATAGGATGCATGTAGATATAAAGAAAGAGATTTATTGTAAGGAATTGGCTCCTGTGATTATGGAGGCTGAGAAGTGTCACAGTCTACCGTCTGCTAGCTGGAGACCCTGGAACGCTGGTGGTGTAATTCAGTCCAAGTTCAAAGGACTGAGAACCAAGAGAGCCAATGGTTGGAAGTCCCAGTCTGAGTCCAAAAGCCCAGAATCAAGAGCGCCAATGTCCAAGGGCAGGAGAATTCTCAATGGACATCCCAACTCCAGCAGAGAGCAAATTCCCCCCACTTCACCTTTGTGTTCTATTCAGACCTTCAACCAGTTAGATGAGTCCTGCCCACACAGGGGAGGGCAATCTGCTTTACTCAGTCCTACAATTCAAATGCTGAACTCGTCCAGAGACACCTACATGGACACACTCAGAAATAATGTTTTCCCAGCTGGCTGGTCACCCCTCAGCCCAGTCAGTTGGACATATAGAACTAGCCATCACACCCTCTTTCCTTTATTCATGGAGCAGCGTGTTTTGGTCACCTGTCATGCTAAGAAACAGCTGTAGATGTGGGACAGATGTGGGTTGTTTGAGAATTAGTGACAGTGGATGGAAATACCGTCATAGTAAATCATGAAAGTAATGAAGAGGTCAGTGGCTTTGATTTTTAGAAAGGGCATGAAGAGATGGGAATTGTATGGTCCCAGCTGGGCACCTTCCACTGTGGAACCTGTCACCTCTCCTGAGAGCTTCCTCATTGAGCTGTTAGGATGCTGTGCTGGTCGTAGGGATGGGGAGGAGGTGGAGTTTGTTGTCCCACTGGAAACCAATGATTGGATTGGAAACGGTGCACATAGTAAAATTAATTTCAATTCTAGATGTGACTTTTGGGGACCAGGAGGGAGGTGCCCCTCCGGGAACGGCAGTGTAACTGGCCCTTCCTATGATGCAAAAGGATTTGAGGCCGTCTTTGGGAATTGGGCAAAGCTCGGGAGTGGAGTTCCTTCTGTGGTCACCTGTGGCCCCGTGTCTCAGTGCTTAGCCCACCGTCTTCCTCTTGGCAGGGCTGCCAGCCGCCTGCCCCGTGGGCTTCTCTCCATGAGTGTCTTTCCCCCCAATCGTGGTGTCTTGTGCTTCTTCCCACAGGTGAATCCCCTGGGGTGGTCCCTGGCATCGTGGGAGCTGTTTTGGTAGCCGTGGCCGGAGCCATTTCTAGCTTTATCGCCTACCAGAAAAAGAAGTTCTGCTTCAAAGAGAATGGTAAGTCTTCCCCTCTGCTCTCTTTCCTTTCTGCCTCGCTAACTTGAAAACTGTGCACTCTTAAAAAGTACTAAAACCAAGCCAGAACTCAGGTTGGCACAAAACTAGTGTGAGGTGACTGATGGTTTGTGAAATTGCTCGAATACTGGAATCAGACTGGGTGGCTTTGATCCCAACACTGTCCTGTGTTCAGCTGTGTAAACTTTGTGTAAGTTACTAACCACTCCAGTTCTTGGGTTTTACATCTATGACGGGGGAGGTGATAGTCCGTACGCCATAGAATTTTTGTGAGGATTAATAAGGTCATGTGTGAAAGTCTTCACAGATTGCCTGGCAGCGAGTGAGTGTTGAAGAAATGTTAGCTTTTATGATTTATTCATCTCTATTTACAATCACCATCATCTTCTTCATCATTAGGACAAGAGCGATGGCCACAGGGCCGCCGTATTGTTTTCTCCACCCAAAGGAATTAAAATCGAAACACAGGGCAGCTGATTCCCTTTCTACTAGGGAAGGTTCTTGGATGGAATATACAATTTATAGGGGACTGTGGAGAATATCACACTTAGCAGTGATTGGAACTCCATTGTTGGACGATTTGGGACTTTATGTGCAAAAGTCCCTATATTACTTAGGATCTGCCCTGACGTCAGTAAGTTCAACTATTTTGAACACAGCTGATGTTCATACATCTCTAGAAGTCTCTGTCTACATCTTGCCTTCACTCCTGCAGGACTAACAAGGGATGGGTTGTGACTTGCTTTGTGTGGGTCCCGTGGACTGTAGATGCCTCTCATCCTTGGAGGAGTCTTCCGGTGTCTGAACTTCTCATCCTACCCGTGATCTTAAGTCTTTATTCATACTTTCCCATTGACCTCATCCATGTAAAGGACCACTTCTGAGGGCTCTGGGGAAATTCCCAAAAGGTTTGACCAGATGCTGACGATGGAGGCAAGGTTAGGAATGGAGATTACCCTTCGTCTTTCATCATCCCAGACTTTGAGGTCCACAAACTCTGTTTATAGCCTGAAATTGAAAGTCCTAGACAGGTTTTGGATTCACAGACCTAAGATAAGCTGCTGTTTTTATATCCCTCATCTTGCCGTAGAAGATAAGGGTGCCCGATGGTATCTCGTTTCCCACACGTGACCGGGTCCCTTCCATCTGGCGATGCTTGGGAAAGTGTGGTTGCTTGATTGAATGGCAGTGTCCAGCGGTGCCCAAATGGACAGATGACCTAGTTTGAGGAGATGCCTATAAAAGATCGACATTTAGAACTGAGAGGAGAAAAAAAAAAGACAATGCCTTTCTCCTCTTGCTTTTCCTAGAAACAGCAGAGAAGTTAAATGAGTAGAGATTCAGGGGAAGTGAATTCGTGTTTCCTTTTCAATTACATTTCCCCCTCTCTGTAGATGCTCATCTCAGAGCATCATGCTCAGCCAGGAGAGGAGAAAGCCGTGCTCTCTCAGAAGGATGCACGGCAAGTCCTGGCCCAACGATGTTCTGAAAATCTGTAGGTGAACCCCACTTGGATTCTGGAGTTGAAGAGTATTTCTGTTACCTTGGGTATGGGATGTAGGGACCTCTGGGATATTGTGGTGCTATTCCACGTTCACATGTCAAGGCAAGGGACTTGAGGTGGGCGTGGAAAATGGAAAGCCCGGGTAGAAATAGTTGAACCTACCGTTTTCAAAAATAAAAGTATCCTTTCTGAAGAATTGGCTCAGGGCAGTCCAGGATTCAACTTACGCTACTGAAGAGCTAGCTAAATTCATTTCCCTAGAACATTTTCTACAGTCTTAATGCTTCTTGGGCTGAATTTATATCAGGTGCGACTTTAGGTCTTGATTTGCTTTCTGTTTGTTATGGGGCTGATGATCTTGAGCTTATGTAGATACACAAAGCAAAGGGCAAACCTTCACTAGGGAAGGAAGCTGGTACTTCTGATTTCAGTAATTAGGCGCTTTTGTCCAGCTATAAAATGCCCAGCATTAACACAAAGAAAATTAGGTGCTATTCTCCTAGGAACATCAAGATTCTATGGCAGAAGAGTATTTTTCTGATTGAAATGTTGAATTTTGGTTTTGGGGGCATGAAGATCCTAGAACTTTTGGGGTCTGTGCAGGACTGTTTTATGGGTTTTACTCCTGGGATGGTCATTTTAGGATGTACAAACCCATATGTGACGCTGAGCTTGGAGATTTCCTAAGAAGGATGTGGCCACAGCATGCCCCAGTCCTTGAAGAAGCTGTGGTTTGAGGAAACCATTATTCTACAAGAGTGCATGTTTATAAAGCAGCGTGGTTTTCCAGGACTTTGTCAGTATGTTGAAATGTGTAGCGTCTGTTGAATTGACATCAAGTTTCCTCTTGAGCCAGCGGATGGAGGCAGAAGTGTTTTCCCAACGTGGAGCTGCGTCCATCAAATAGTTAGTCTTGATATAAATTTATTTAAGAGCTTTTCGGTGTTCTGTTGTGAGCTAAATTTTGGAAAAAATATCCACGGCCAGCAAAATTTAATAGATCTATCCTTTACTCCTAAAAATTCGAAGTGGTTCTAGGAGTCGGAGGGACTGCATGCATGCTGGCTCGGTAAAGCCATCTAGGAGCGTGCTCACGGTCGACTGCGTCTTGGAGTTTTGGCGTGTTGGCTTCGAGTAACTGGTTTGATGACACGGAGCCTGGGCTGCTTTGACAGAGCGCAGCTTTGGCTGCTGTCGTGTGACATGGGTGATGCTGCCCTTCTGTGTGCGTGGCAGCTGGTTCCTGTTGCTCACAGCACGTCTGCCTGCTGTTTGGAGCCTCCTTGGCTGGTAGCGTTTTCTTGAGACTTTAGTGAAATGAGCTGCTGGCGTGTCCTCCCTTCTCCCGTCCCTCCTTCCCTCTCCTCCTTAATGTTGGTGTCCAGTTCTGATTCTAGCTCCCTGTTTCCCTTTGCTCTCTAAGCTTCTGAGCCCAGAGAACGTCTTTCTAACAGCTCGCGGCTGCTGCTGTCTGGGGTGTTGGCGCACACCCAGACCAAGCCTCTCGGAAGTTCACTTTCTTTTCTCTTTTTCGATCTTCCTTTTCAGATGAGTAGAAGATCTAGGGAGGAGCAGAAAACCCTGTGCGGGCTGCGAGATCATCCCGTCTGATCAGTGTTTGTCTCCTAAGACGCAGACTGTAAAGCAAACCGTGGCTTCTGTCTTTCTGTCATGCTAAATTGCCATGGATTTGTGATTCTCCTAGACTGGATTCCGTACCTTGAATTCTATATGTATTCCCCCTTGTTGAAGCATAGAAGCTTACTATGTGATATGAATGCACGGGTAGCTTCAGAAAAGGAAGAGAAGTGCAGATTTTTAAAAAATTTAAATCCAAAGGAAAGAAAGGCAGTGGATGGCTTCCATGTATTAATGGGGTTCCTCCCCGTCGAGTCCATCTTTGCCAATGGGTCAGGCAGGAGGACAGGGATGACCACCATCCTCCCTACAGTCTCCTGGAGCAGAGCCCACCCCGGTCATAGGGTTCAATCTTTTCACGCCACCGACGCAATTTTTAACCCTCTGATTTCATAGCCTCTGGATTTTGAGGGTGCATTTGTCACTCCGTTTCCCATGAAGCAGTTCCTAATTCTCTCTCTCTCCCATCAGTTCTTTCCCAATATGGGAACTTCCCAGTTCTCAGGGGGAAAACGTCCATATATTTAGGAATATCTTAACATTTTAAGGTCAGTGGGGTAGGATCTTGTTGACACCTGAGAATTCTTGCATCCTTGCACATCCCTGTGAGCATGGAATCATCGCTGGATTTTTTTTCCCTTTGCGTATTCGGCCATCTCGTTTTGGGCATAAAATTGCTTTTTCGGGTGGTGGTGATATTAGGGTTAAAGGATAGGTTTTGGGGTTAGTAGGGATGGGTAATGGGGGTTGGGTTGAGGACTCTGTGACAGAGGCTGTAAATGCTTTTCCCGTGGGTCTGGTCACCCTCCAGTGGTCACCTTGATGGCCTGGACAGCAGTCACCCTGACTGCCCTCTGGCTCTTTGAAGGATGCGTCCGCAGGTTTCTCAGCTCTGATAAAATGAAGCCTGTGCCTCACTTAGCACAGGTCTGGATCGGATCTCCGTGTGCCTCCAAGAAGTCAGCCCTCCGTGTGACCTCAAGATCAGGCACTGCTGATCAGTGGTCCCCGGGGGCCTGTTGTGGCCCCGAGTGCTTGTTACGTATATGCACACATATTTCCTGAGCGTAGAGACCCACTAAAGCCCCGATTGCTGTAATTGCTCTGATAGCTCCGAATGGTTCCTAGCCTAAAAGAAACACACTTGAGTTTCTTTAATTTCTTTTGAGATGGGGAGTGTCTGGCCTTTTAAGTTTTGAAAGGGAAGCAGGCGGCATGGATGGCGAATCTCTGGGAATCTGTTCTCTTCTGTGGGACCCACTGGGGACCGCTGCTTGGTGTCCTGGGGGCTTGCACAGGTCTTCACTGGGAGACGGGAGTCTGGCTCTGCATCCTTGAGCACGAGGCTCCCGTCTGCTCCCTCCCTTTCGAATGTTCGCCTTGCCACGGCTGCATCAGCTCCAGCTAAAAGCAGTCCCAAGAGGCCAGAGTCTTGGGGCTTCTTGGAGAACTCCCCTGGCGACAGAGGTGCATTTTAACCACCGCCAACGATGGCGCCACATTATTGCTCCGTTCCCCAAGCATGTGCTGAGTGTGGGAAGGAGGGAGTTGATTCCTGCTCCCAGAGGGCGGAGACCCCTCCTCATGCCATGATGCATCCACCTCGTTCCCTGGAAGGTGCAGCCCCAAACCTGTACCTTCAGAATGTCCTCGCCAAATGTTGGGAGTTTGTGATGCCAACCTCAAAATACGGCGTATGAACACTGCCCCCTACAAATGCCCATCCAGAGTGTATAGAACCAAAGATGCCTTTTACCTGTTCGAAATAAATTTTGCCACCAATGGATTTTGGCTTTGCAATACTTTATTGTTTTAAATGGGCTTTTTTTTTTTTTACTTTTTCCTTGAACAACCAGATTTGATGGAGCATTTCACGACCCCGTTAGAATGAATATCTTTGCCATTTCCATGTGCACTTTTTTTTTGCTAGGGAGAAATTAGTGGTCCTGTGAAATGAAAGCACATTTAATACGTCTTGCCATGACAGTTTGCTGTACAATGTGCCTGTGTAGAGGACCCACCATCTGCCCCACCAGCGGAAGCCATGACATGTGTGGTCCCGGCCATGCAATGCTTTTACAGATGTCTTCGAACTTTGTCCTCTTTGGGTGTTTTTCTTTCTTTTTTGAATCTTAGAATTTGGGTCTCTAAAGGGGGTCCTGTTTCGTGGTTGGGGGAGGGGGTTAGAGATGATGGAATTCGTTTTACCCAGATTGCGATCCATTTTTCCATGACCTGGATTCAAAATCGTGTGGGGTGTCTTGTTCAGGAAGGTATGCTAACCACGGACGATGCAGTTTTGCAAAGAAGAAAACTTTGTGAACAGGAAATGAACTATCACGGATCTGGTGAGCTTGTTCAGGTGCCTCTCGTGTCGAAAGTGCACCATTTATGTGTTCCTTAGCAGGAAAGAAATAAATGGATCTTGTCTGTGAATCTCTCATGAGTTTTGACTTCTGTGGCCTTGATGCTGGATACCTTAGTGAATGTTTGAGAGAATGGTGGTGTTTGCGTGGATGCGTTTTTGAAAAATTTTGGAATAGAAATGGAAATTAAAAAACAGACAACCCAGGAGCAAGCAGATGGGTCCGCACAAGGGCCTTTAGCTCTGGATTCTCCCATGGCCAGGGAAGTCCTGGGTGGCTGTCTTCCTCCCTCTCATTCACTTTGCTTTTGGAGAGGCGGGTTGGGGAGGAGGGTATGGGACCGATTCATCCCAAGAATGACGATCAGGGTGTGTTGTCTCTGTATTCACCCTCTTGGGGTGTTTTGTGCTTCCTTTCAGCTGACCAAGGCGAAGTCGACATGGAAAACCACCACAGCACCAACGCTGAGCCCCCCGGTAAGAAGGGATGCTGGGAGTCAGCCGCCCGCTGGTGTGTCCGTTCTGTCTCCTCCAACCGCACGCTGGTCCCGCCATCCTGCCCCAGTTCTCAAATTCGGTTTATGGCATCGAATTTGCTCCTTTATGTCTCATTGCTTTCCAGGGGATTCGTTCTGGGAGATGATGTATAAATGTCCAGGGCTTGAGGCTTCAGATGAGACCTAACAATGCTGAAGACTCTCTTTAATAATCGATTACCATAATTTTCCAAGTGGCCCCCAGTTGATGCGTGGCCAGAGAGTCAGCAGCTGGCTGGTGTGCAGCAAAGATTGAAAATGCACCGAGATACAGCTTTTTGTCACATTCTGTGGTCACTTGTACAATATCCTCTCAACCAGGTGGAGAATCGGGTCCAGAGAAAATCATTTAAATTTACGGAAACTTTTCAGGGTTAAAGGCAGGCGTTCTGCAATTACGATGACTTTGGAAAATGGCAGGAAAAAAACTCTATGTAAAAATACATGTGTGTGTTTCTTTTTTTCTTTTATTTATGTGTATTTTGGGACCTGCCCATGTGCCCAAGAGAGGCAACATTTATTGAATAGGACATCTATTGAATTGAGATAAGTTTTTGATGAAATTTTAAAATGTTTTGAATTTTAAAAATTGAGACTTTTAGAAAGTTAGTGTCCAGCTCACTGCTATTTCAAATTGGGGAAAGATGTTTAAAATGAACTATTGTTTTGAAGCACCAAAAATGCAAAATAGACCTCTAAAACTCAAATGAACTGATCAGGAAATCTTAGTCCCAAATCGTTGTCAATTAACCAAAACCAGGGACCCTCATTTAGAAAATTATTTGTTTTGAAATTTGGTAGATTATAGACATTTTTTGCTGTCTCAGTAGAAAATGCCTTGTCTTGTTTTCTTTCTGCTTTTCCTGAAGTATCTATTTTTTCCAGCTGCAGTCGCACAGTGCTGTGGAATTTATTGAATTTCTTTCTAGCAGATCAAATTTTGTTTTTCTTTCTGTCTGTGATGAGTTCTGAGCCCATTTATCTTATGTAGACATAGAGTCACCTGCTTGGGAAACTTTTAAGAAGCAGATAGAGGCTTGTGCGAGTTGGGGAGACGGGAATGCCTGGTAAAATGTTTTCTTATCTCTTTGTGCTTGGCAGTTCAGCGGACTCTTCTGGAGAAATAGAAGGTTGTTGGGAAAAGCAGCCCCGGACATCCACAGCAGGATCCCCATCCTTGCCTGCTGCCCCTCTCTGAAGAACGCCCTCAGGAGGGGAGGACAGAGCGGCCGCCCCGGGAGCCGGCCCGTCCTGTCCACACCTTCACTCCAGTCGGATGCTCTGTTTTAATTTTGAGACGTGTTCACCTGTCGCCGTGCTGGGTAGAAGATGTGGACTAACAAAGAGTTTTGCATCCAGAGGGGAATTGCATTCACTTTCTCCGTGGCCCGTAGGGGTTTTCGGCGTCACTTGAAAAGCTCGCTGCCACCGAGTCCCCGTCATTCGAATATCGACCCCACTGAAGTTCTCCAAACGGAATCTCTGGGCCGTTTGCAAATTACCTGTACATTGAAAGTGCAGGTTGAAACCTCCCTAACACTGACCGTTTTTTAGAGTGAGGTAAGCCTTCAGTTAGATTCCTCAAAATTTCTTTCGTTTGTTAGGATTCTTTTTTTCACAGTAGACTAATAAAAAGAAATTAGAAACCAAGTACTTTTTACATAAATGCTTTGCTCTGGGGTGACTTTTAAAGAAGGCTGTGAAAATTAGTGGGATGGATCCCATGTTCCCTTCTGGGCTATAAGACGAATGATCAACCTAAGTGCTAGCTCTGTCTTTCTGGCATTTTCTTTCTCTGCCCTTTTCTTTTCACTTGTCTTATCGTATTGGGGACAAGTATTCCTCAGCATTCAGATACTCTCCTGCTTCAGATATTCCCTGCATCAGATACTCCTGTGTATCAGACACTTCCCTGCATCAGATGCTCGTCTGTATTAGATACTTCCCCTCAGAGATACTCCTCCTCATCAGATACTCCCCTGTATCAGACATTCACTTTCTTTCTTCCATGTGAGTGAATGCCATGAATTTGTTAACTGTTTGTATCGTCTTTACAAAATGTTTAACTGCTTCTATGTGAGAGATCAGTTTAACATAACGGTAAAACCGCTTTTCAGCAGAGAATCTCCTTGTATACTTTGTAACAGCTTGAAATGAAGTGATCGCATTCCTCCTTGCAATAAACAATGACTTCTCCACGTTTAGAAGCATTTCCCCATCTCGGGCAATGCACACACTGCAAGGCTTCCAAAATGCGTGCTTTTGTGTAAAAGCTTGACGCGGGCTTCGCTTGGATTTTTGTGTTAATCTCAGAAAGTGTAGAAGCCCTGATATTCTAGCCGGGATGGACCTCATCTCTAAACTTTCCTCCACTGAAAAATTAGAGTATCTTCAGTATGCTTCCAGCGGTGCTCACGAAAGCTCTCAGAATAGTTATCCACAGAATGGCAATTTCCTGGGAATACTTAATCTTGTCACTGATAATGGCTTTAAGATAGCTGCTGCTTGTCGACAAAGCCAGATTTGACACAAGTCTCCTTGTTCAAAGGTATGCTGTCATCACACCTGTGTGGGCTGCCATCACAGACCTCTGGATTTGGGGAAAGGGCTGGTATGGAGGTGTCAGCCATTGATTCTGGGTCTTTTCCACTTTGAAGCTCATAAACGCTGTCAGTAGTTGGGGGGTGGGCATTGGAGGCATCCCCCCTTCTGTTGAGACCTGCACCCCTCCCCACACCCATATCCTTTCACTGGCCCCTGCTTCCCACCTGTCTAAAAGCTCCCAGAACTTCATTCCCAAGATATCAATGGGGACCGTTGTCCAGTTATTTTGGTATTTATGTTATTTTTCTGTGTTTGAGTATATGAAACAGGGTGAAGAAATGATTGAGACCTCTGGTTATTTATCATTTCTGTTCATTGTTTCTTGCAACAAATACCTATTGGATGCCCCTTGTGGCCCAGGTGTGGGCAGCAGAGGATGTGACATTCTGGATTCTGGAGGATGTAACACAAACATCTCTCATTCATCAAGGGATGAGGTCCACCAGTTGTCAAGGGCTGAAGGCTGGATTATCCAGTATGCCTGGGTCCCGTTGCTAGCTAGCTCGGAACACCTGGGTTACAAAGGTCTTGGAGAATATCCACATTCCTCCCCAATGGATCATCAAGGATTGCTTTTGAGGTCAGATTTTGCACAGTGACTTGCTTTATTTTGTAACAAGAAAAAAAATGCATCAATCTTTTTGTAACTCTGTGAATAACATCGACATGTTTATAAGCATAGCAATCATACTATAAACATAAATGTCTCATTAACGGAGAGAATAGTGAAAGGATGAGTATTTTTTAAAAGTATATGAAATTATGACTCATGCATAAATAAATATGTACATTTAAGAAATATGTCAGCTAGGCTTTTTTTTTTATGGAGGCTGAATGGACGTCTTTGTAGACTCAGTTTAATTTCACATGGACATAAAAATAAACGATCTTTTGAAAAATGGAGTTTGAATTAGGTGGCTTGTTGGATCATTAAATATCTTGGCAAAAAACATTACTTTGTTTAATCATTTTAGAACTTGTGTATAAAGAAATCACAGTCCGATGGGTTTTGAAATCAGGATAAAAAATTTAAAGGCTAACGGGAGACAGTAATACTGTAGAGGATTTGTTATAAATCTGGATTTTAGTGTATTTAGCCAACCAACTGAAGCTGTGGCCAAGTTTTTGCTATCAAGAAAATGCTGCAATGAATATCTTTCGAACTATATTATTGAGGACCTGTGTAAGTGTGTGTGTTGCATAAATGTCTGAAGTTGCCTTTGTTATGCAAAAGGGTGTATGCATGTTTAATTGTTTATGGACACTGCTATTCACTCACCATCGAGGTTGTGCAAATTTATGGTACCCGCAATGATATCTCAGATCTGTTTCCTCATGGCCCTGCCAACTTTCTGATCATTACCAATCTGTTGGTTGAAATACGGTGTCTTAACTGTTTTACATTGAATTTCTTTTAACACAAGTGAGATTGAGAATCTGTGTGTGGAAGATCCATTTGCATCTAATTTCTGGGGGAGCCACTCGAATATGTCCTTTGCCCGTTTTTATATGTGTTGTGGGTCCTTTTCTTCTTGATCTGTAGGAACTCTTTATGTATGAAAGATAGTGCCATTTGTGAAGTAGGTAGCAAATATGCTTTTTCACTTTATCTTTACCCTTTTAACTCAGAAATGGTTTTCCCTATTCATATATATTACTTTTATGTAGTGAAATTAGTTAATGGTTACTGGGCTCGCTATCATACTTGGAAAAACATCTACCATATTGACACTATTTTTTTAAAAACTGCGTAGCTTCTTCTAACACTTTTATATAGAGCTTTATTGTGTTTTTTTTTTTTACATTAAAATATTTGATCCCCTAGGAATACATTTTTGAGTAGGAAATGAGGAAAACATTTCTCTGTGTACAGTTTTTTTTTTCACCCATGGGATAATCCCATTATTCCCAAGCTTTTATTGAATAACCCATGTTTTCCCAACTGATTAGAAATGCAATTTATGTCAGCCACTAAATTCCTGGACATCCTGGGAGAGGAGATATTTCTGTATTCTCTTCTCTCCCATTGTCATTGTTTACAAAGAAGCCAGTGCCGCATGGTTTTCATTACTGTGGGTTGATAATTATGATGGGTTTTCCTATCTGCTAGGACTAGATGCTGTATCTGTTATTCTTACTTTTTAGGGTTTTCTTGGTCATTCGTTACTGTTTAATTTTTCATTTATATTTTAGGGTCAGCTTGCCTGTTCTAAAAAGAATCCTGTTTGTATCTTAACCATGATTACACTAAATTTACAGATTAATTTAGGCATGTTGATAATATAGAGTCAGTCTGTTTAAGAACAAGCTATCCCTTTCCTTTTTCTGGACTTTTCCATCCCTCTGTAACGTTTTTGTATTTTTCATGTTTATTTGCACATTTCTTATTTTATGTATAAACATTATTGATTTATGTTAATCCTGCATAAGGCAAATTTCCTGAATTCTCTTATTGTTCACATACACACACAGATACATATATATACATACAAAATCAAATATATAATCATGAAAGAATATGTATATAAAGTCATGTATATATAAATATACATATAATCATGGAAGAATCTATTCATCTTAAGCAGTTTGTCAGGAATGAGTATTAAATTCAGTTAATTGCTTTTTCAAGATCTGTGAGGATGATCTGATGGTTTCCTCTTTAATCAATAAATATGATGAATTAAGTATAATTACATACACTATAATAGATAAGCTAATACAGAACCATCGTTTTATTCTCAAATCAAATCGTATTTGGTGTTGGGCTTGTTAATCTTTTGAGGATTATTCTGTCAATATTCAAAAGTGGAATTGGTCTGTTCTATTGTTGCGTTATTTCAATATTATACTTTCTTCATAGATTTTGGTAGACTTCCTTTATATTCTGGGAAGTTGGTTTGGCTTCAGCTACCTGGACCTGGTGTGCGTGTGTAGTGGGGATAACTGGTTTTTGGTTTCTGTTTCTTTCTGGGGGAGATAAATTTTAAAAAAAGAACAACTTTCTATATTTCTACTTCTTCACTGGAAATCATCCATTTTTCCTAAGTTTTCAAATGATGCTGCATAGATTTGAGCAAAGTTTCCACTTATAATTCTTCAATATCCTCCAAGTCTATGGAGAACTCCACATTCTTCTTATTTTGTGCAGTCATTATTTCTCCATTTTAGTTTTCGCAAATATTTTTTAATTATAAGCTTTGCTGTTTCTCAATTTTTAACTCATTGAGCCCTCTCATGTGCTTTCCTTGGATTTAATTTGTTACCCTCCCTCCTTCCAGACACACCTTGAATTGAATGCTTATTCCATTTATTTTCATTCTTTCTTCTTTAATACTGTAAACATTCAAGGCTCCAACCTTTCATCTGAGCCTCCAGTGATGACACAATCAGCTCTCATTATTGCTATTTTCTAGATAGTTGGCATTTTCCGTTTTTATTTCCTGTCAATCCAAGGGTTTAAAAAGTTTTAGAAATGTCCACGTGACATTTTGTGTTCTTTGCTTTCCCGATTGGGTCATCAATCTCCACTTCTACTGTCACGTGGGAGCCGAATGGTGTCTGTATCTTTTCTGCTTTTCTTCAGTTTTCCAAAGCTTGCTTTGTGGTCCAGTGGCTAATTTTGTGCAAGTTCCGTGTGCATCGAAAAAGATGCATATTCTCCATTTTTAAGGTATGGAGGACACGAAAGTTAAATCCACCTTATTGGTTTTGCTCCTTCGCTCATGTGTGTCTGCATGCTCCCCCTCTGTGACCTGTTTAGGCTAAGAGAGGTGAGCTAGACCTTGTCTCCTGTCCCCTTGCTTTGCATTCACAACCATTGGGGCTACGCTGCCCCCGCTTACCAGCCTTCAGAGTGTGGACATGCTATGTGGCCAGTCTCCACCTCCGTAAAAAAACAGCTGAGGAGACCACGTGCATCTCAGGACGCACGGTGACCGTGCAGTGTGGACGTGGGCCACCAGCAGGCTGCGAGCCACATCCTGCCCACTGCCTGCGAATGGTTTTTCTATGTCTAAATGATCTTAAAATATCGAAATAACAATAATATTTTATGATGCATGAAAATTCAAATAGAAATTCAGCATCCATAAAGAACGTTTGATGGCTCACAGACATGCCCACTGGTTTGCACATTGCCTGGGGCTGCTTTCCACCTAAGATGACCGAGTTCAGTGGTTGCAACAGGGCCCGTATGGCTTGCAGAGAAGAATATATTGACAGTCTGGACCTGTGCAGAAGAAGGTTGGCAACGTTTGCCCGAATGCAAGTAAGATACTTAAAACAGTGTCTTGCACGTGTTAGGCATGGCGGCGGGTTAGCTGCTATTTTGCACCTTTATTTTATCTTCAAGGATTTGTGATGACTGCTGCCCTAGTTTCATTGTTGCTCGAGCATGTCCACACTAGTTTGGCTTAGCTCGAGCCTCAGCAGGTCCCACGGGCCACGGGGCCAGCTGGCGCATGGTCTCCTTTGCAAGACAAGGCAGGTCCCTTTCCATCCGCACAACCCACCTTCTCTGACAAATCTGGATTCCAGGTGTAATATATGAACCCAAGAGCCCCCTCCATCATTCACTCCCCACCCTCTCTGCTCCTGGGGGCTCCTCTGCACTTCCTGGCCTGCATCTTCCCTCCAGGTCTGGCAGCGGGCTTTATAGGAAGGCATTTCGAGGTTCTCCCCCTCCTGATGCCCGGCGTCCCCCCCAGCCAGCTGGGGGCTCTCTTCCTTGCCCCCCTGTGCATTCCTTGCTGCCTGCCTATCTTCCTCTCATCTGGGGCCCATCGTTTCTCATTGTTAGCCTGGGGCGATGGAAACAGAGGCATTCTTTTGGTTCTGCCCACCTGTCTCCTTAGGCCCAGCTTTATGAGTCTGGGTGAGGCCCTGGGCACCCCTTCATCCACCTGGGCCCTCCCCAACGTCATGAGGGGTGGGAAGGGGGTCTTTCTACCTCTCTGTCTGCTGCAGGAGGGCCAACAATGTAAGCAAGGACTGTCGTGTTTGTCTTGAATGTAGTGCATTCACAATCTGGTTCCAAGATGGATTCACAATCTGGTTCCACCACTCTATCTGGTTCCAAGGTGTTTTTATCAACCCCAGAGGAATCCCGTTAGGCAGTCACGCCCCATATGAGTTTCCTGGGGAGGCCATAACAGAGCACCACAGACGGGGCAGCTCACACAACGGAAATTATCCTCTCGCAGTTCTGGAGACCAGAAGTCTAAAATCAAGGCATGGGCAGCATTGATTCCTTCCGGAGAATCTGCTCTGTGCCTCTCTCCTGGTTTCTGGGGGCTTCCCGAAATCGTTGGTGTTTCTTGGCCTGTAGATGCATCACTTCCATTTCTGCCTTCCTCTTCACGTGACCTTCTTCCTGTGTCTGCATGTCTGTGTCCAAATCTCTTGCTATAAGGACACCAGTCAGATTGGGTTATGGCCCATCCTCCTCCAGTACAACCTCATCCTAACTAATTACATCTACACTGACCCCATTCCCAGCTAAGGTCACAATCTGAGCTATGGCAAGTTAGGACTCCGACATATGAATTTGGTGGGGGGGGGGACACAATTCACATAACATTGCCCATCCTTCTCCCCCCAGCCCCAGGCAACCTCCAATCCGCTTTCTACCTCTAAGATTTGCCTATCCTGGACATTCCACATAAGTGGGATCAGAGGCTGTGTGGGTTTTCATGTCTGGCTTCTTTCACTTGGCGTAAAATTTTTGAGGTTCATCCACATTGTAGCACGTATCAGAGCTGTATTTGATTTTATGGTCTGGGAAATTCGAGGGAAGGATCTTTCCAAACACATCCTCTGCCCTCCTTGACTGTCTCACTTACAGCTTAGGATTATACATGCATGTTTTCTTAAAGCATTTACACACACACACACACACACATGCACACATGTGTGTGCACCAAAAATTGATCCGTCTAAGTAACATAGCTTTATAAAGATGCTACAGGGAAAACAAAAATACCAGACGATCTGGCAAAATACCAGACAATCAAGAAAAACATACACACATTTCGAGCTGCTAAAAAAAATGCTGAAGTTATCGAGATTCATTTCTCTTTTCATTCTATTGGGCATAAATTCAGCTTCTCTGGGGATTTAGAAACTGCTTTCCCAACCAGGATTTATTTTTTTCTTTCTCGTGTGCATATTCCATTTATCAGAGGGGTTCAAAGTGCCTTTTGCACGTTTTAACTTTGTCTTGTTCTCCACTGCTTTGAGATGGGTAGTTTGCAAGGGTTGATCAATGAGTGTATTTGAATAAATTAGGCAGAGTCACGGAGATTTAGGGAAAAAAATAATAAACGCTGTGAAAATAGGAAAATATCAATGGACTCGGACACCAAGCCATATCTCTTCTCCAGGGAGATTTCAAAATGGAAGATGGAAAGAATTTGGTAGATAGACAAAATGCCTCTGACTTAAATCATGGATGTTCATCCATTGTTGCCTTTTTTTGTGGGACGACGTCACGATGAAATAACAAAGGAGAACGCTTTCCAGAGTTACCAGGCTGCAGATTTCCATCCTGATTGCACTGCTGGTCTTGGAGAGGGCAGAGCACTCAATTATCTCAAATGACACTTTAGAGCCTCTTCCTGGCAATCTAGTGGTTCTTGGGTGGTGATGAAGCGCCATGATTACGGTATTCATCTTGTACTATAGCCCTGCTGTTCCCTTCCATTCTCCATCATTTCTACCTTTGGGTGTTCCCTGGCAAGCCAGGCTCTGTCTTCCTGGAATGGCTCTTAAAGAGAACGTTTGCATTTTTCCTGCAGGTCAGCGTGTCAGGGAGAACGGACAGGCACTTAGGAAAAAGGCATTTGGTTCATCTCCAACCCTTTTTAGAAGTATAAAATTTTGTCCGGATCCAAAATGTGTTTAGGGGGAAAAAAAAACCTAACAATTCAAAAAAGGTCCGTGTGTAATTCTGTGCAATCGTGCTGATGAACATGCATTAATATCCTGGCAACTACAATGGTCCGAGAGCTAGAATTTTGGGGTCTGAGGGGCACTTATTTCTGTGTTGGAAGAAAAAGGCTTTCTGTGACTTTGTGCCTTGTTCCTTTGTTTCAAAGAAAGGAAGGTGTATGAGTGCCCTGTTGCCGCTGTTAACAAATGACCCAAACACGGAGGCTTAAAACAATAAAATTCATCCTCCCCCAGTCCTGGAGACCAGATGTCTGAGATGAAGGGGTCGCAGGGCCACGCTCCCTCCAGAGGCTCCCCGGGAGGGTCCTTCCTGCCTCTTCCAGCTTCTGGGGCTCCAGGCGTCCCTGGGCTGGTGGCCGCCTCCCTCCCGTCTCTGCCTCCGTCTCCACGTGGCTTCTCCTCTGTGTCTGTGTCTCCTCTTCTGTCTCTGATGAGGACACTGTCAGTGGATTTAGGGCCACCCTCCTCCAGGATGACTTTAACTTGATCATCTGCAAAGACCCTGTTTCCAAATAAGGTCCCATTGTGAGGTCCTGGGGGTTAGGACTGCAACATATCTCTTTGAGGGGACACAATTCAACCCACAACTCTTACTGTATATTTCCTGAGGGCGTAGTGCCTTCTGGACTTCAATCTTCACTTTGCTCTCTCCCTCTATGGCAACTCAACTCACTCTGGACCAAAGTCGGATGTCCAGTGGTCATGTCCATTTCATTCCACCAGGCACCTTCATCCAATTTCCCTTCAATTTAAGTTAACAAGTGATTTTGAGTGCCTACTTTGGGGCAGCCCACCAGCAGGACAGCCAGGTTAAGGACGCAATAAGCCTTGGACTCAGGCTGCCTGAATGTGAGTCATGGCTCCGCCATATGCAATTTACTGAAATCTCTCCGGATCAGTAGACGGGTGTCTGCAGGTTTGTTTATGATTACATGTGGGCACCTTCATTAATTCTGTTGGTTCTCTCTGTAAAGAATGCTGGAAACCTCCCCACCACGCCTACCCTTTGTCCATCTCTGCTGACATCACTTCCCTCAGCATGATTGCAACAAGTTCGATGATCTCCTTGCACCAAATTTAATGCCATCTATAACTCATTTCCATGGCCCCTAGTGGGCTCATCTTCATATAAGGATCCCATCTCCGCCATAACAAAATACCACAAACTGATTGTGATTAAACAACAGAACTGTATTGTTTCATGGTTCTGGAGGCCATAAGTCTGAGATCCAGGTGTGCGCAGGGCTGGTTCCTCCTGAGGCCTCTCTCCTTGGTGTGTAGACGCCGTCCTCTCCCTGTGTCCTCACGTGGTTGTCCCTCTGTGCGTGTCTGTGTCCTCATCTCCTCTTTGTATAAGGACACCAGTCCTATTGGATCAGGACCCACCCTCTTGACCTCATTTTACCTTCATCACCTCTTTAAAGACCCATCTCCAAATCCAGTCCCATTCTGAGGTTCCGGGGGTTAGGACTCTAACATGCGAATTTTAGAGGGACACATTTCAGCCCATAACAAGCACAATCTCTGTAGTTGTTCCTTCCTTCCTTCCTGGGGGGCTGGTGGGGATGGAACAGCAGCAGGATGACTTTCAATAGGTCCTCCTCCATTCCTCACCGTCAATAGCTCACTCTGCCATAGAACAAAATGAGATACAAATAGAATAAAACTTGCCCTGGATTTTCCGTTAAAACTAGCTACGGTGTATTTCTGCCTGGCTTTGGAATATGGAATAGCCATGAAAACAGTGGACGGAAGTCCATAAATATTGCTGCAAGTCCATTCTCCTTTCTGACGGCCCACAAAGCAATGAACGTCCTTGTCAACCATGCAGCAGGATTTACACCCACCCCCTCCAGTCCCTACATGGACAAATACTGGTTTAGTTGAGAACATATAATTTCCAGGACGTAGAGAATATCATGATTCGTCTCTTGGATGCTCTCAGATAGACATTAGCTAATTCACATTTTATGTCACCAAGGAACAAGACCAGTATTGGCTACTCTCCAAATCTGGAGAATTAGTCATATTTGGGCTGCTGTAACAAGATACTATAGACTGGGCAGCCTAAACAACAGACATTTATGGTCTCACAGCCCTGGAGGCTGGACGTCCAACATCAAGGTGTGGGCAGGGCTGGTTCCTCCTGTTTTCACGGTGTGTAGATGCCGTCTTCTCCCTGTGTCCTCACATGGTGGAGAGAGAGAACTCCGGTGTCTCTCCCAGCCTGTTCCCTTCTTCCTACTCAGCCTTTAAAATCAGGGCGAGGCCACGACCCTCTCTAGAAACCTTTATGATACAAGGTGAGTCCGGAATGTCCCAGGTACCCCAACGTCTCCATGTGTATCCCCCACATCACATAGTAGTGCACCACAATTCTCTGGTTTAACCATCTGTGTCCCCTCCTCTTTGTAAACAACTTTCAGTTCTTCATCACTGCACACCTGGCACCTCGCATGCACCTGGATCAGAACAGGTGTGTATCGAATGTTTGTTGAATGAATGCATGAACTCCTTTGATGTCCCACACTCAGGAAGCAGAAATCCTGGAATTAATAAATGAGGAGCTTCTGACCACCTCTAACGTAGCTCAGGTGAAAGACACAGGGGTCCAGGTTCATCTGCTTCCCTCACACCGGTATCCCCACCCAGACTATTTGTCCTGACACCTGCAAAGATACCTGAGGTTCAGGGACAGAGAGAGTCTTTTAAGGCACAGGGTCTCTTAGTTGCAAAAGCTGAGACTTAAAGTTGGGTCTGGGCACTGTTCTTTGGAATGACCCAACGCCAGTTCTCAATGAACTGTCACCGCCCTGGAGGAGGGTTCCTGGGAAGGACCACGGGCGAGGAGTCTCCTCCCAAGGCTCAGGTTGGCCCTATGATGCTTCACCTTTCACGCCCACGGGAGCAGAGCAGCCAAGCAGGTGTGCCAGCTTCCTGAAGCCCAGGATGCCCATTGGTGCTGAGTGACACCCTGTTTCCCCATCATGCTAGGGGTTGGCTGTTGCAGCTCGAGGGGGCTGGCTCAGGTGCGTTCTTCAGCGTGGGTGCATTTGTCCCACGGGCTCCTGGCTGTGGGGTTTGGAGTCCGAGAGCCGGGCTCATTTAGTTTTGGCAAAGGGATCGTAGCTTCCGCTTGAAGACTTGGCCTCTCTTCCTTCCAAGCTGGGAGACCAGAAGTCAACACATCGAGGGTGGGGTGGCTGGATGTGGCAACCCGCTGAGATTCCTTCCTCCCGGAGCCCACGATGGAGAGCTGGCGGGCACTCTTTCGTCTCTCGTTCCTGTGTTTTCTGATGCACGCCCGAGGTGAGGGACGGTTTGCCCCGAGGGGTAGCTGCGTAGGTGTGGGCTTCTGTGAGTTTTTAAAAGCTCACTTTTAAAAACTCCTTCCAAAAGGAGCTTCTGCTAAGTGAATGGCTCTAGCTTGCCAGACCAGATTAGAAAGGAGAGGGAGGATGATGGCTGGTAGGGGAGAGGGTATGGGGAACCAGTGTAGGGTCTGGGAACTGAAACCAGATGTTTTAGTTGTAGGATGTGTGTTAATAGCACTTAAAAGCAAACTCTGTTTTCTCATTTTGGTCTGTGCGTGTCACACGTTTAAAAAATGATCGGTTCTAGTCCATGATTTAAGCATGTTAGGGCGTGTTGGGGTTTTTAAGTTCCTTGTTTGGGGCTTAAAATATTAGTTCTGACTGTTTTGTTTCCATACGGCCAAAGTGGAATCGACACACAGCTTGGTTCGGGGGGATGGCTGACCTGAGATTGCGTTGGCTTCATGGGCAGGCTCGGTTCTGATTTTTAAGCTTTTTGATAAATGTCATCCTTGCGCGGTCACAAGTTAAAATCATGTGAGTTGTTTTATGCCCAGAACTTCAATGCGAGCTGACAGGCTCTCTCCCAACACCTGGATGCTGGGGAGGGTGGGGCACCTCATTTAGGAACTATATGAACAGTGAAGTGTAAGATTTAAGCAGTAACTGGATGGCAAGTATGCTCTTTTTCATATTCTGATTCCAGGGCACGGAATACCAGGTGGAACTTGGGAGGGAGAAGCGTCGGTTAGGAGTTAAAACATCTCGTGCAGATGTTAGGATTCTGGCATTTCCTGTTTATCATGTTTAAGGCGTGTTCAAGGAAGAGAGTTGGTTGTTTTGGGGGCAGACGTGAGGTTGAGAGAGATCCCGGTGCACGCAGACTGGGACTTTCAGCATCAGTTAATGCATGTCGTCTGTACATCTTACCTGGTATGTGGACCACGCTGACATGAATTCAGTAGCTTCTGTTTGCACAGGGATGTTGGTCCCTGAATTTACACGAGACCTGAGGGAGAAGCAAGGGGGCAGGGCTCCTGTTTTAAGCAGAGACGCCCAGCTGCACACCCAGCCCCTTTGGAGAGTTAATTCCGGTCTTGGTGGGTGACAATCAGAACTGTAGGTTTGCCTTATTCCCTCAAGCGAGTCAACCTCTAAATTGCATAGTCTATTGCATCCTTTAGGAAGAAGTGGATGTCAGCTTCCTTCAGCTAGCCATGCAGCTCATCGTAAATCTGTGGGAAACTTTGCTGTGTGTTTACAAAATGTCCTTCACGAGAGGAAAAAGATCTAGGAGCCAGCCACGGCTGAGGTTGGCCAAGTGCTTTCAATGACGTCCGTGTTGAGTTCTTTGGATGACGATATCACTTCTAACTCCTTAAGTTATTCTCACCCAGCCAAATGATGGGGTGCCACTTTATAGATGGTAAATTGAGGCACCGACAGTTCACCCATTTGCCCCAGGTCGCGCCACTGGTAAAACGCACAGGCAGGATTAGGATGGAAATGGCAAAGGGCAGCTTGTGATGTTTGGTTTTTTGAGAAAAAAAATTTTTTATTAAAAAATTTTGTATAAGCCATTTATGTTTATAAATATATATAAATTAAATATATAAATATATTTATCCTTATGTTTTTCTTTTTCCTGTATATATATACATATATATATATAGTATCCAGTATGTACACTATTGTTTCCCTATATATATGTTACCCTTTTTCCTGCACATATATTATGCACTGCCTCCAACACTCTCTTCCACATCCATTGTGCCTTCTTCCCTTATCATACATGGCTAAAAATTTGTGTGCATTTGACTAGAAAGCTGCTTTTCTACGTGCAGAGTTAAAAAAAAAATGATGATAACTGATAACGATGTTCTTTATAGTTTTTAAGAACAACAGGTAGTGTTTTTGAGTACTTCCTGTTGGGTGAAGGTATTTTGCACGACTTGCTGCACTCAGCTGTGGGGCTGTTTTGGTTTTGCTTCTGAGAATGGTGATATGGAGAGTGTCACAACCTTGTGACACTTGCTCAAGGCAACAAGCCAGGCCACGCAGGGCTATGGGACTCTAGTCCATGCTAGCCTCATCCTACATCCCTCAGTGGAGACTTTCTTGATCCTGCCTCCTTCCTCATGGCCCCCAAACTACCTCTGATCTGGCCAGTCTATGGCTGTGGCAGCCACGCCACAAAGGCGTCATTGAACCTGCCCATTGTCACCTTGCCCATCTGTGGGGCTGAACCCGCCCATCTATTTAGGGCAGTGGTTCTCAACCCTTGATGTGCAGAGGAGTCAGCCAGGATGGAGCTGGTTTAAAGGCACCTCCCCAGTCCCCGTCCCTGGAGAGCCCCATTCTGTAGGTGGGTGGGGCTACTGGGGAACTGGGAGACCTGCATTTTAAGAAGCACTTGGGGACACACCCACGCTGGAGTCAAGGCTCTCTTTGAGAAACGATGACTCGCCATCTGGTTTACACCTGGGCTGAGCCTCATGGGTCCCTGACACACGGGGGAGGCTGATCTTTGCTTCCCCATTCAGAGATGCATCACCCAACACGGGCAGGCCAGAAGTGACACTGCCAGGTAGAGAGACTGTAGCCCGCCATTCTCAGCTGGGGGGCACTTTGCCCCCAGGGGACGCTTGGCAGTATCTGGAGTCATTTTTGGTTGACACAACTGGGAGACAGGGGCTGCTGTCATCTAATAGTTGGAGGCCAGGATGCTGTTCAACATCCTACAGTGCACAGGATGGTCCCAAACGTAAGAGGATTATCCAGTCCCAAACGTTGCTAATGCTGACGTTGAGAAATCCTGCCTTAGCATGAGAGACTCTGTCTATATCTATCTGGCTATCATCTATCTAACTATGTAACTATCTATCTACCTACCTACCTATCTGTCTATCTATCTATATCTATCTGTTTTTGGGGAAGAGGGAGAATCCCCCTCTGCCCTTTCCCGTAAGGTTCTTATGGCTGGCTGAATAATTAAAAAGACAGGTTAGCAGGAGAGAATAATACCAAGTTTAATAACATGTATACATGGGAGAAACCAGGGAAACTGTGTTTCTCAACACAATAGCGGTGATTCTCGTCTTAAATACCATCTTCAGTTAAAGACAAAGGAGGATGCTGGGGATAGTGGTTTGGGATTTCAGAGGGGAAGAAGACAATTCACATGGAGAGGGAAATGTAAATGTTTGTCAGACAATTCTTTACAGGGCTGCCTATAGAGAATGTGGCTGGAGAGACAGAAATCACAGTAACTAAGAGTATGTAGATTTAAGTCCTCTCCTTCCATCCTGATAAGAGTTTTCACAGATAAGGTCATCCCCCCCTCTTCCCACAACACAGAGGGAGACACCTTTACAAATGTAAATATTTGATAAACAGAACTTTGTTAAAAATAGGCTTAGTGAGGACCCTGCCAGTCTGTCTACACCCAGAGTTAAATTCCTTTAGGCAGTTTGGGGGAGCTCAGATGTCTGTCAGTGAAAATAATCAAGGTAAAGAGATATATTTCAGGGTGGCCAATTTTGATCTCCCACACTATGCATCTATGTATCTATGTATCAATCTATCATCTATTTATGTATGTATGTATGTATGTACATATGTATCTATCATCTATCTATCTATCTATCTAGCTGTCATCTAGGTAGCTAGCTATCTTTGTTGTTTAAGCCACCCTATCTGGGGTACTTTGTTACAGCACCCCAGCAAACCCACACACAGTTCTTGTTCTACAAAGTGAAGTCCACGGACCTGCAGCCTCAGAGTCCCATAGGAGCTTGTGAGAATTGCCACCTCTCAGCCCCACCCAGATGTACCACTGCAGAGTCTGTGTGTCCCCCACATCCCAAGGGATCCATGTGCCTGTGTCCCTTTGGGAAGGCAGGTTTACTACACACCATTCAACCTTTCCTCACTGGACAGCCTGCAGCATTTTTCTCCAGTCTCCATTTCACAACAAATGTCTTCTCTTTTATGATGAGCAATCATTCCTTCTTCCTTTGTGACCAAATGCGTGTCCGCCTGGAGCCTCTGTACATCTGCCGTTGCAGATGGCTTTGATCTGCAATGCACTAAAAGGGCCCTTGTGATGCCAGGAACCCGGACAACTGGTTGACCTTCTGGGGCGAGGCTCAGCTGCCATTGGGGGCTGAGGGGCAGGAGGATTCATAGACCTGAGGAGCAGCCCACGCACCGGGCACCAGTTCAGCCCCAGAAGGGTCTGCAGCCCTTGGAGAGAGGGTCAGTCATTGGGTCCCTGGGTATTCACATTGAGGTGTGGAGGACGGGAACCCACCTCTCTTTAATAATAATCGCCCACTTGCTGGAAACGGAAACTTCTTGAGGAACTAGACACCAGAATGGAATTAGCCACACAGCTGTTTCAGGGAGGAAGTGGAACCCCACCAGCGATGCATGGAAACCCACGCTGTTTTTCTCCTTTTACTCTCTCTTTAAACCTAAACGACTAACATAGGCAAATTATTTATTTTCTCGACTCCGTGACTCATGCCGTCTTGGAAAGAGCTACCATCATACGCTTTCTGTAACTAATTTTTTTAACTATTGAGCCAGAGTCAAAAGGGGACGATTTGCCTGGAGGAAGTCAAGACGGGCTCCCTCGGAGTCCGTGCTCCAAATGAGTGAAATTCCAGCGAGGTCGGCCCCGTCTGTGGGATTCCTCAAGGATGAGAGGGTCGTGGAGATTTAAGCCTCCCTAAATGGCTTCATCTGGGGCGGCTGACCTCAGAAGGAGAGGTTTAAATTAATCCACACTTCAGGGGAAACCATTAAAATCCGATGTCAAGAAATGAGAAAGAGTTGCCTTAAAGGGCGGCTGTTCCTCAACGGGACGAAGACACAAGGATGCCAAGGTCGGGGTAATAAAATCTCAGAGGCTGTGGGTGTTCACGAGTGGGTTGCGAGCCACATGATGCACACGGTTCACGGTAATTAAGTTCGGCGACATATAAATTCTGCTGGTAACAGCTGTAATTGGTGCCAGGGTTGTGGAGAGTCATTGTGATTTTCTGTTTTTTCCCTTTCCTCGGAGCTTACCTGGGGCTGGTTTTCTCCTTTAGATGGAAGTAAATAATTCAGTGGTTTTGAGGAGCTGGGAGGCGCACATCTTTGTCTCCTCTGTTCTGCGTGGTCGCCGTCGCTGGGCGGGCCGTATTCTTTAGTGCAAAGCTCCAGCCTCAGCACCATGTTCCTATTATTCCAACAACTGCTCTATGCTTTGCTTTGCAAAGTTGCTGGTTGTCCTATTGACTGGAAGTCTGAATCGAAGTTGGGACGTTCAGGGCACAGAAACTCCAACATGAAGCAGCATAGAATCTCACGGGGGTAGAATCGGACCTGAGTTTGGGTACTAGAGACAACAGAATTGCTCCAAGTGCAGCCTAAGCAGCGTTCCTAAGAATAGCTTTTATTTTGGTGGGGGTGAGGGTCTTGTGTGTGATGCTAAGACCTCCCACCCATCAGCAGAAGCCGCTTAAAACCCACCTCCCCAGGATGTCGGCTGGAAGCCCAGCATCGTGATCCCAGGACAGACGAGGCTGCTTTCTCCTCGGGCGTTTACCATCCCAGAACACGTGGGTTTGATTAAAAGTGGCTGAGCCAGCGAAGCCCCAGAGATGAAGATCAGAAACAGATCTTCTGTTCCAAGCCAGTCTTGTGCTCTGAGTTCAAAACAAGTCTGGTGAGAGCGGTTGCCTCGTGAACAGCCCCCCCGTTTCCCCTGTATTTGAGCCCCAGGATCAGCATCATGTACCCACGGGATTTCCCATGGGGATATGACCTGGAGCACATGGGGGCCTGCAATGGGCCGGCACTCCTGCAATGTCTTGGCTGCAGCATCTCCAGAGGGCAGAAGGCACCCGGTGAATCCCTACCCGGCTGGCAGGACTGGGTCATCTCTGTGCCCGGCCACCTGATGGTTTATGCAACAAGGTCCACGTGAGACCGCACCCTGCCCCACACGCATGAGTCATGCTCACACACGCCTCTCTGCTGGGCAAGGCATGCAACCACCAAGGGTGGCTTCCTCTGTGACCTGCCCTCCTTCCTGCCGCCCTCCAGGGGCATGGGAAGCATCTCCAAGCTGAAGGAGGCTGCTGAATGGGACGGGGACATGGAACAGGGAGCCCTTGGTTGTTTCCAAAGCCAGGAGAGGGCCCCCTGATTTCCTGCTGCAGGCTGAGGCTGGCTGTCAGGGATCCCACACTCTGATGGATCGATTGACCCCCCTCCCCGGACGGGGCCCAGTGCCCTTTCTGATAAGATGCCCGTGCCGCCCAGCAGTATCGTGCAACGGCATTTCGGAGATAACACAGAGGCCTTGGATTATCTCGGACAAGGGGAGTGGCCGGGCACGCTGGTTGGAGGAGATTGTTAGGGATGCCTGGAGACGCTGGGGCGTGCCACGATGTGGCACGGAAGTTGTTTGTCAACTACCAAGGGAGAGTGGAATGCAGACTCTGGGAGGCCCATGCAGCTGAGTGGTTTCGGGGCCCTGCAGGAATGATCCGTCCATTTGAACTGCACAGAGGGTCAGCCACATCCTGGCTGACCACCCTGGAAGGGACGTGTCTTAGAATCCAGGAGGCTGATGTTGCATCCTGTCCCCCAGACCCAGGGTGGTGGTGAGCGAGAGAGAGAGGGAGCAAAAAAGGGGGCAGGTTCTTCCCTGTAAATAGGAATTGGGGGACCCTGGTGATGAAGAGGGGCATCTGGAGGGACGTGGAAACTGCCAGACTTAGAAAATTCTCTGTGGGATGGGGTCTGTAATGGCACGGGCCTCCAGCCTCCAGTCTGAACCCCGGGGCCGGTGATGGGTGCACTCTGGCCTCAGTTTCCCCTACCTTCTGATGCCTGTGGCTTGTCCTGATTCAGGAGGCACCTTCCTGGGGATGTGGCCACTCCAGGGCCCCAGCTCCTTTGGCAAGCAGCCCCAGAGCTGCCCATGTGGCATTGTGGCCGGGGTCATACCAGGGGCATAGCTGACCCCATGCTGGACCCAACAAACCTTCCTCCAGGGAGGGCACAACCCGGGCGGATGCCAGGAGGAGACCCAGCATCTAGGGATCAACTTGTTCCCTCATGCACAGCCTCCTTCCGGGCGCAGGGGCTGGGACTGTGGCTGCTGGAGGGGGCCGGGTGCAAATTCTGACTCTGCCCTTAAGCTCCCGGAAACTTGGCTCCTCAGCTGGGACACGTGCACAGCAGCAATACCGATATCCTGGCGTGGGTGGAAACCCCCCCCCGTGCAAATTTAGGATTCCTCACTGAGACACGCTACCATGTGGAGGAACCTCGAAGACATGATGCTCAGTGGGAGAAGCCAGACAGCAGAGGCCACATTGTGTGTGATTCCATTGATATGACACGTCCAGAACAGGCAAATCCACAGACAGAAAGGGCATTAGTGATGGTCAGGGGCTGGGGAGGGGGATGGGGAGTGAGCGCTAATGGGGACGGGGGTGGCCTTTTGGGGTGACGGAATGTTCTGGAACCAGATGGAGGTGACGGTTGGACGACGTTGTTAATGTTCTAAATGCCAGTGAATTGTGCACTTTGAATGGGTGAATTGTGTGATCTGCAAGTTATACCCCACTAAAGGTGTTAAAAATGTTACCACCAAAAGATGAGATTCAAATTTGTCAGGGTCTCGAAGGATTTCTGATGTGTCTTCTCTAATTTCAGAGGCAGCAAGGGGGATAAGTGCACGTGGGAAGAAATGTTTTAATGGGCAGGGGAGGAACGTGGTGCAGCCCTCCCACCCCCAGCTCATTAAAAAGAAATTTTTTTTTGTGGTACAATGCACATGCATGAAAGGCACCATGTCAACCATTTTAAAGGGTTCAGAGATTTTTCACACATTCACAATGCTGTGCAACCATCACCTCTATCTAGTTCCAGAACATTTCATCACCCCAAAGGTAATCCTGTACCCATTAGCAGTCTCTCCCAATCCCTTCAGCTCTCATTTTATCTGCTGAAGCTTCTGTGAGTTGAGCCAGTAAGAAAGCCAAAATATGGTCTCAGCTTCTCTCCAGATTCCAGATTCCTTTTCATTATTTTCAGCAAGTGAAAAACTCGTACGTAACCAGGATTTCTGAGCCCTTGGGCACTGGGAGGAGGGCCTGGTTTGGAAGGTTTTTGGAAGGCTTTCAGGAAAGTTGTGGAGAGCAAGGGGCAGCGTGCGGCTGACCCTCGACTGGACATCCATTCTGTCTTAGCGATAAACGAAAATATCCCAGAATTCTGGCCACACAGTCCCCACCGTACCACATTTCCTGGGAGCATTCCTTAAGCTAAAAACGGGAGTCAGAACGTCTCCTGGTAGGTAAACCAGCACTTTTGAAACAGGTCACTTGTCACCTGCTCCAGGAAGACCTCCAGGTCTGCTCACACGGATGTGGAATCACCTGCTGTCCTTTGGTCCCCACTGTATCCTGCCCCTACCTTCAGGGAGATGCATCGTGTTTCTTCACTAAAGGACTGGGAAGGAGGGATGTGTGGTTCATCATCGAATCCCCAGCCCCCAACAGTGTGCCTGGCACATAGTGGTAGTTTACAAATGTTTGCAGAGTGCGTGGATACTCTGGCTTTCCAAAACGTCTACGTGTTCTGCTCAGTAGCTAGAGGCAGCGAAGGATCTTCCTCTTCTTTAAGATGGGGATGCAATCGTCTTCCGTAAGATGTCTCTTCGGTGAGGGGCACCAGCCTGCCCGAAAAGATGAGATATCAGTTTGATAAAACACACAGAGGTGGAGAGTGGGGGGAATTTGACCCTCTGCTTAGCTCCCAGTGGGAGTGACCTTTGCACTGAGGGGGAACCTCTGGCTTAGCGGGTGGACGGGGTCAAGGGAGGCAGCCTGGATGTGGCGCCAGGAGCCCAGGAGCCCTGACCATCCCATCGCCGTGTCACTTATGCTGTGTCTTCCCGACAGGTCAAAGGGACTTCGACTTGGCTGACGCTTTGGATGAGCCCGGTGAGTGCCAATATTTCCAGGGGAGTTTTGCTTTTGCAGCATCAGCTTTGGGGTTGGGTGGGGCCAGGATGCGGAATTCCTGGGCAGTGAGATGTCTGGTCTTCACCGAGATGGCAGACAGTTGGAGAGGGACCTTTGCCCCGTCCAAAAGTCTCTTGGCCAAGGGTGCAGTAGGTGTGGGGCTTAGCTCAGTCTCTAGGTACGTCAATGCTCCCCAAGCCAGTGGCCTGGGCATCTTCCATCAGTTTTTGAGTTTCTTAAATGTTGGTTCTTAGTCGATGCTGCCTCACGTCCTGGCCGAGACCAATCGAATCCAGCTCGCTTCCCTCCCAGGCCGGCTGTGTCCCTTCCTCCCGGCGGGCCCTCTGGCCGCCTCCACTCATGGGGCATTTGCAACTTGAAAGACCCCCACACCTGTGTCCTCACCACCCTTGGCTTCAGCCGGACTTTCTTGCCGGCCAGAAAGCTGAGCATCTGTCTCCTGGACCCTGGAGGAAGGTCTGATGAAGGCCCAAAGTCTAGCCGGGAGGCAGGGGTGTTGGGACCTGGCTGGCTGGGAGAGAGGAATGGGTTTGGCTTGCAGGCATAGTGGGAGTGGGGTCTTGTTTTGAAAGGAAGAGAAAAGCTTGTCTACTTGGAGAAAGACCACCAACCTCTGTCACCAGGAGCAGCTACTGGTCACTCAGCGCAGAGGGATAATGGTGGTTGCTGGAGGAAGTGAAGATGGGATGTGAGGACCAGAGCCCAATTTAGAAAAGGCCAACAAACAAACGCTACAAAACCATCCCCCTCCCTGATTTTCCCCACTAACTGAGGCTTTCGCTGTTAGTAACCGTGAAAGAGGAGATATGAGATTATTGTCAGGGCAATAGAAAAACCTAATGATGCACGCCAATGTCGAGACACCACTTCCCCTATCAGGCTGCAAGTTGAGAGGCTCGGTCCTACCCAGTCTGCACGGAGGGCACTGGGCATTAATGTCCAAAATGCACTAGGAGACGGGATGGATAAGGAAGGATCATGCCCACCACAGGAGGTGGCCTGCAGCTGTGAGAGGGGCAAGGCTGTGGGCTCAGATGCAGAATCACCTAAGATGTTTTACTGATTAAAAAACACCACTGACGTATGAAGCAGCAATCCTGCTCCTAGGTAGATATTTGAGAGAATTGAAAGCAGAGAGTCAATCATATACATGTACACACGTGTTCACAGCAACATTATTCACAATGACCAAAAGGTGGAAAAAGCCCAAAAGTCCGTCCACGGATGAACGGATAAACAGAATGTGGTCCATCGATACAGTGGAATATTACTCAGCCAGGCAAAAGAGTGAAGCACTGACACAGCTACAATGTGGATGAACCTTGAGGTTCATTTTTTGTTTACACACTCTCTGGCACCAACAAACACTCAATAAATGTTTGTTGAAAGAATAAATGCATGCATGAAAGAGAGGGAGAGAGCATCGTTCTGAAAGTGAGAAGGCTCTCTCCATCTTTCCCTTAGCCTCTGCCATCACCGTTCACCAGACACGCAGCCACCTTTCTGGTGTGTGGGGCACCAGGTGTACGCCCACCTGCCCTGGATGCAAAGATGAATTTCCTGCAGGTGTCTGAAATCCCACTCCCCTGCCTCCTGCAAGTCTTTGCTCAAACTTACTTCCTAATGAGTGAAGCTGACACCTCATTAAAGCTCCCCCCACCCCTGACCCTTGCACAGTCCAGGGAAGCCTGGTGGGCATGGATTTTTAAGGGTGTCTTGTTTGTTTTTGTTCCTCTGAATACAAAATGGAATTTGTGTTTGTATCCCTTAATTTTTAGTGCCTTGAAATTTTCATTTTTGATTAGGGTATTAAGGATTCTTCCTTTGAGCTGTGGATACATCCTCGATGCTTATCGAGTGTATTTTCTCTCTTTGTTCACAGAACCCACCAAGAAGCCGAGCTCAGGTGGGTGACTATGTGGCCGGGCAGAACCGAGGCTATGCCCTCCAGCTGCTGTTTTCGGAGGGGTGCGTGAAGATGTTCACAGGGTCTCAGAGTGCATGAAGGAGGTGCAAGCAATCACCCATTCGCAGATGTTAAGCAAACCCTACTTATTGGGGAAATGCAAATCAAAATCACAGTGAGACCTTACTACATTCCTACAAGGATGGCTAGAATCGAGACATGGGAGGAATCAGAACTGTCAGGCACTGCTGGTGGGGATGGGAAATTGTGCAGCTGCTGTGGAAAACAGTCTGGGGGTTCCCCCAAAATTTTAACATGGAGTTACCCTATGATCCAGCAATTCCACTCTTAGGTACATGCCCCAAGGAATTGAAAAGGGTCTCCAACAAAAACGTGAACATACATGTTCATAGCAGTACTATTCACAGCAGCTGAAAGGTAGAAACAACCCAAGTGTCCATTGATGGATGAATGGATAAACAGAATGTGGTCCATCCACACAGTGGAATATTACACAGCCATAAAAAGGGATGAAACACTGACTTACACTACAATGTGGATGGACCTTGAGGATATGATGCTCGGTGAAACTAGGCAGACACAAAAGGACACAGATTGTGTATTTCTGTTTATATGAAATGTCCAGAAAGTACATTTCCTGCCAGGAAATTTAAAAATAGCAAGCCTGTCCCTCTGCGAGCCTGGCTTTTCGTGGAGTGAACCTGGTCTGCTCATGGATATTGCTGAAAGCACTACCTACCTCAGTAGGAAGGAATGTGAACCCAGAAGGGCACAGTGGGATGCAAAAGGCAATGGTGACTAAGACATTGGTAAAATTAAATGATGATCGGCTGTTTTAAAAAACCCCAACTCATTGGCGTTAACAACAAGATGCAATTAAACTCCTAAGTGAAATACTAAGGAACAGTAACAGAGAGGTTGAGAAGGAGAAGAATTGAATTCAAGTAATCCAAGATTGCTGCATTTTTGACATTTTTAAACTCAAATATTCTTGTTCAAATCAGAAATTGAATGTTTAATTCCTGCATTAGTTGAGGAGAGAAAAAGGAAGAATAAAGTCAACTTGATTAAATAAGTAGAGGTCAGGAAAGAATTTAAAAAAAGAAAAGAAGAAAAAAATGAAAGAGTAGCAATAATGTACATTAATTATCGTAGGTGTGAAATGATTTAAGAAATATTTTAAAGACAGGGGTTAGATAATGCAATTTAAAATCAGTTATATGTGATTTATAAGAGAAACATTTGAAATATAATTCCAGGGAGAAGGTGAAAAGAAATGGTTGGAAAAAGATGCATGAGACAAACAGTAACCAGAAGAATGTAGCAATGTCAGACAAAATGACCTTCAAGGACTAACAGTTATTTGGGCTAACGAGAGTTACTATGTATCCATCCAAGAACAATCCCCAGGATGATAAAGCAATCTGTATACATCATGCACCTCCAGTGAGTCTAGGTGGATATTAAGCAAAATCAGAGTGAAAGATTTTTTGCAAGCCTTTCTCCAGAAATATCAGGTCTGGCAGATGAAAATATTATTAAGAATAAAGACTTGAATAACTCAACTAACAAGCCTGAGGGACTAGGAATTTACAGCCCCTGAACCACCAAAGAGAAAATGTGAATCACTTTTTTGCATCCAGTTTGTAAAGACTGACTATACCCTCGTCCACAATTAGCTTGTCCTTAATTATGACAGAAATACATTAAATGCTTATGTAAATAAAATAAAGATGTAAAGCAAAGATATATACAGTTGCACAGAATTTGGACTAACTGTAGTCTCTGTTTCATGTCCCTCCATCATCCTAGTCCAAGCAGAGCCTTTTTATATTTTAATTAACTTAGTGATGAATTCAAGAACCAATAGTTTGCAATAACATACATCTGCCTATGAATTCCCTTCCTGTCCCCCCATCAAAGGTAAACAGTATGCTGAATTTTGTATGGATTATTTCCTTCACTTTATTCCATTTTGTTTTGTCTTAGAGGGGTGTCCCTAAACAGTGTATTCTTTCTTTACTATTATTTCCTTTTGACTACCTTCGGCTATTTTGCCCACCCTCACCCCTTGCCTCTAGCAACCACCAATCTGTTCTCTGCAGCTAAGACTTTGTTTTTTTTTTCAGATCCACATATAAGTGAGATCATAAGATATTTGTCTTTCTCTGTCTGACTTATCTCCCTTAGCATCATACCCTCAAGCTCCATCTATGTTGTTGCAAGTGGCAGGATTTCCTTGTTTTTTATGGCTGAATAGTATTCCATTGTGCTTATATACCACGTCTCCTTTATCCACTCATCCGTCCACGGACACTGAGGTTATTCACAGGTCTTGGCTATTGTAAATCATGCTGCAATAAACATGAGGGTGCAGATATCTTTTCAAATTCGTGTTTTCATCTCCTTTGGATAAATACTCAGAAGTGGAATTGCTGGATCATATAGTAGTTTTATTTTTAATTTTTTGAGGAACCTGTTTTCCATAGTGGCTGCACCAGTTTACATTCCCCTCAACAGCACACGAGGTTCCCTTTTCTCCACAACCTCACCAACACTTGTTATCTCTTGTCTTCTTGATAACAGCCATCCTAACATGTGTGAGGTGATGTCTCATTGTGACAATATATTCTCCAGTTGTTATTCTTTTCAGACTTTCTAGCTCACACGTGTAGACGGTTGTAGCAGAGTTAATTTAGTTATGAGGACAGTCTGTCATTGGTCCAAGGATAGACAATTTTTTGACCATCAGGTTTGACTAAAAAGCCCAGAGACAGAGCGGTGGGCAGGTAGATGTCTGATATATGACCAGGGGTAGGTGGCAAGTCAGTGGAGAAAGGAGGGACTCGGGGGCTCAGAGGCAAACAGAGGAATGAATGGGCTCAGAGGGCCTGGAAATGGACCTTCGACTGAATTATAACTTGGTACTGAGAGAGATCATAGCTACAAAACAGAGGAGGAGAGAGTGATTCCATGTAAGCAGGGCTGGGGCAGTTGGCTGCTCTTGTGGGTAACATCTAATTAAATCTCAACCTCATTCAATTCTTAAAAATAAACTGTGGGTGGATTAAAAACCTAAACGTGGAAAGGAACACATTAAAAGTTTTGGAAAAATAGAGAGATATATCTTATGACCTCAGGGTCATGAGCATTTTCTTAGTTAAGATACCAAAGGCACAGACTTTTAAAATTTGCTGTATTGGTCAATGCTAAAGAATTTTAGTAATAACAATAGCTTTTGACTACAGACTCTCCAAAGTGGAAAGAGAAACTGCTGGCTAGAAGAAGCTAGTTGCTGTTCATATAACCATCAGAGGTTTAACATACAAAATACGTAGATGGCTCCTTGCAAGAAAGACAAACAGCCAAATAGAGAGGCCGTGCACAGGCAGCTCAGAGGACGGGAAACCACACAGCCGACACTTGTGGGAAAAAGCACTCAGGGTCATCCAAAATTAGTGAAAGGTCATGCAAACCACACCCAACAGATTGAATTCTGGCAACAACGTGTGTAAACGTAAGCTTTCCTTTCTTGCTGGATGAATGCTAACTCTGAAAGATGACTTGAAGAGCCATTTAAGTACGAGCATACCTACGTTTCTGCTCCAGGAAACACACAGCCACAACTCACACTGCTGTGCACAAGCAAAAAAAGCAGGATGCAGCATTGTTTGCCAAAAAAAACAAAACAAAACAAAAAAAAACCTCCCAAACAACAAAATTTTCTTCAAATAGGTCGTCGTGGAAACAGGCAATGGAGCTGTTGAAAGAACTAGGTCTGCGTGCGTTGGAATGAATGCCGTCTCAAAATACACAATAAGCATAGTTAATAGTATTGTAGTGCTAAAGTCGCTAAGAGAGTAGATCATAAAAGTTCTCATCACAAGAAAAAAATGCTTCTTGTAACCATGTATGCTGAGGGAGGTTAGATTAATTGTGATGATCTCTTCTCAATGTATATAAATATCGAGTCGTTATGTTGTACACCCTGAAACCAACATAATATGCCAATCATATCTCAAAAAATATATATAATAAGCAGTTTTAAAAGAGAGAGAGAAACAAGCAGAATAAGAGTATGCATAATAAAAAAATATTGACGTTGATTTAAAAATGCATCAAAGAAACTACGTATCATTTATGGGCACGCACTTACATAGTAACGTTTTGAAAATCATTTGAGAGAGGCATCCACTGATTGTAGAATAGTGTTCCAGTCTTTTTCTCTGGGAAAGAGATGGGATGAGGGGCTTAAAGGGACCCAGCTGTTACTCTTTTGATAAATCTATCCGAGAACAGCTCTTCCAAGATTTCCTTTTGGATCTCATGCCCCCATCATTACAGGCAGCCCTACCATCTTTTTGCACAAAAACTAGCTTCTAGGAACAAAAATGACTGTGTGTGTGTGTTTTTCTCTCAGTTAGGTTTTGAGGTTTTCCTCCTAGTGGTTAAGCGATTTTTAGCGGGTCAATGGTAATCTAGAACACCCTGAGCAGCAAATGTGAATAAAATGTAAAGTCTATACTCGCACTAATGTTCTTGTTTTATAGGCTGCTCGTGACAGAAGGATATCTTTCTCTTCTAAACACCCAATGTCATTTTCCCCGCAGATATCTACCCAAAGCCGAAACCCCCCTATCGCCCGCAGCCTGGAATTCCCGACAGCGGCGGAAGTAAGAATTCTCAGCATTCAGACTCATTTCAGACCTGGTTGGGGATGAAACTTGGCTTTTATTGACTAGAAGTTGTCATCTGGCTGCTTCTGGAATAAGTCACAGCCCGCCTGCCATGCGGGGAACAGAGCTTCATTCCGTCGGAGTTGAGCCGACACCAGTAATTTCATTTTTCCGGTGCACTGACACCTGGAAAATAGGGTGTCCTCAGAGCACACGGCGTGTTCATGTGGCAGAGTTTTAATTACGCTGGGGGACAGGTTCTCTTTCTAGCTGGTTTACAGGGTTGCAAATAACTTTGGCATTCACATTCAAGAAAGCTCACTTGCACTGTGCATTTTACGTCATTTATCCTCAGTTTCTCCATCGTTTCCAAAAGGTGGCAGATACTGCTCCCACATATTTCTTAAAAAAAAAAAAAAAAAGGAAATATTGGCCGGTAAAGTCCTCGGCAATTCAATCACCTTAAAAACCTAAAACCTGGGGCCGGCCCGGTGGCGCAAGCGGTTAAGTGCGCGCGCTCCGCTGCGGCGGCCTGGGGTTCGCTGGTTCGGATCCCGGGCGCGCACCGACGCACTGCTTGGTAAGCCATGCTGTGGCGGCGTCCCATATAAAGTGGAGGAAGATGGGCACCAATGTTAGCCCAGGGCCGTCTTCCTCAGCAAAAAAAAAAAAGAGGAGGATTGGCGGATGTTAGCTCAGGGCTGATCTCCTCACAAAAAAAAAAAAAAAAAAAAAAACCTAAAACCTGACAGACAAGATGGAGCAGCGTGAAGCTGGCTAAGTCCAGGGCTTCTGGAAGCTTCCTGGAAACTTGTTCTGACAGTTCGATGGGTGGAAATTCATCTCCTCACAGGAGGGGTCTCTAAAAATAAGGACTAAGGTCCAAGGAAGCTGTTACTTGATTGGAAAGCAACACCTAATATTAACTGCACTAGTTACGGGATGGTTAAGTCAACATTTCATCTTTCTTATTCTTTTTTCTTCCATTATAGACATCCCCAATTCCATAGGTTTTTTTCATAATATTTCCTCCCAGTATTTTTTTAAAAATTGTTGTCCCAGTGGCCGGCCCAGTTGCGTAGTGGTTAAGTTCACGCCCTCTGCTTCAGTGGCCCGGGGTTCACGAGTTTGGATCCAGGGCATGGACCTACACACCGCTCATCAAGCCATGCTGTGGCGATGTCCCACATACAAAATAGAGGAAGATGGGCACAGATGTTAGCTCAGGGCCAATCTTCCTCATCAAAAAAAAAAGGATATATATATAAATATATATATATAAGGATATATATAAAAATATATATAAAAGGATATATATATATAGTCCCATGGAGCACCACTGTTCTATGCGGTACCAATGGGAATCCTTCATGGAAAGTTTTTCTTGCTCCAAAATATTTGGGAGAAGCTGCCATGGGCTACCCCCCTGCAGGACTCCTGAAAACTTTAAATGTTAGCTGTCCCGTAAGATGAATCACCAGCACCGGACTGACTCATCAACTGCAGGGTGTGGGGGCAAGGCTCAGCACGGGGGGTGACCCTCCGTGTGTGACTCAGGGCTCCAGCAGCTGACACATTCCAGAATCAAGAGGGATGGGGATTTCCGGGGTTTATTTTCATGCTTTGCTTCAACCCCCTAGTGGCTGGTGGTGAGGGGCCTTACTGAATTATCCATTTGTATTTGATGTGAAACTATGCAGTCTTTTTTGACCCATGCAAGGAGAAAATACAACACACACACACTAGCAAATGGGAGATTGAGTTGGTGAGAACTGAATGATGGGAACTGCAATATAGGAGAAGCCGTCCTGAAATCTCGTGCCTGCCCCAGGCTGGCCCAGGCTTGCCCAGGCTCCTGCATATGCATCTTGAGAAGAAGAACAATCATTGAAAGCAGGGGTGAAAAGTTCCTTGAATTTGAAGATGGAGTTCTAGAACGTTCCATGTACAAGGAAGGCCATCGTGGATGAGTGACATTGAGAAAGAATCTGCAGAGGGAATATTCTAGGTATTTCTCCAAGGTCTCTCCACCCCAGTGACTTGATAGACGGCTGGAAGATTTACAGGAAGTCTCTTTAGCATGACTACGGGGACCCAGGAGGCCAGTGGTCCCCTGCTCTGAGAATTAGACCTCGAGAATGTAAGATTCTCCTCTGCCTACATCTTCTCTGATCCCGTTAATTATTCTTGGCTTCTCGTGTGGCTTCTATTGCTTTTCTCAGTCCTGCTGCTGGGTTTGTTCCTGGTCTTTGCTCCTGCCCCTTAGAGACATCCCAGTTTTGCTCTCCGATTCTCTCATCCGACGGTAGTAGCTGGTGTCCATGTGGTTTTGAAAGTAATCAAGAGGGAGGCATAGATTCTGTTGGCTGGAAACTGTCATGGGATGAATTGTGTTCTCCCTAAAATTCACATGTTGGAGCCCTGACCCCCAGAACCTCAGAATGGGGCTGTATTTGGAGATGGGTCTTTAAAGAGGTGATGAAGGTAAAATGAGGTCGTTAGGGTGGGTCCTGACCCCATAGGACTGGTGTCCTTATGAGAAGAGGAGACGAGGACACAGACACGCACAGAGGGACGACCACGTGAGGACACTGGGAGAAGACGGGGTCTACACACCAAGGAGAGAGGCCTCAGTGGGAACCAGCCCTCCACACACCTGGATCTCGGACTTCTAGCCTCCAGGATTGTGAGAGAATAAATGTCTGTTGATTAAGTGCCCGCGTCTGTGGTATTTTATTGTGTTAGCTTGAGCAGACTAATTTGGAAGCTTTGCTTAACATTGAAGAATTGCTTAAATCCACAAACGTATCCGTTTGTACTCTTGTGCATCTGAAGTTCCTCTACTTCTGAAGAACCCTGTATTTAAATGACGGTTTTCACTGGGAAGTTGGGAATGAGGTTCAGAACCACGTGTAGGTCTCAGAGGACGAGGGTGCAGGGCAACCATGGACCGACTTTTGAGAAATGCATGTTCTGGGTGCAACGTTTGGACGATGCCCGTTTTCAAGGGCTCTCGGAGAATTTTGTGCAGAGGCACTTGGTTCCACTCGAGTGGTCCCCCAGGAAGCAAGTGGGTGGAGCTGTTGGCTGTGGGCGAGGGGGAGGAAGGTTTCGGAGGAGGACAGGGGTCATTGGAGTGAGCACTGACCACACAGGGAGACCCTCAGCACATGGGGCTCTGTTTCCTGCCGTGTGAACCAAACCTCATCTGGACCCCTCCAGCTGTGCCCTCCCCCCCAAGCCTCTGAAATCTCCCACATTTGTACGATTTTAAAGACATCAGAAGAGAGTCTGTTCCAAGAAATGAAAAACCATCGGACACAGCTCAGGTTTCCGGTTTTCCGAGATGGCTGTCCCGAAGGAGGACTTGCAGAATGAAATTCCTGCATTTTGCCCTGAATTGAAGTCATTTAATTGAAGGGCACCTGCCGGGTACTGAGGGCAGCCGGGTGCTGGGAAGATAAATGTGGTGCAGAAAACAGAGTTTCCAGCCTCCTGGTGCTCAGGTCCTGGAGATGCAGATTGATGATGTGCAAATTAAATTTTGTGAGGAAATTAAATCAATTATTTATTTCAGCTGTTTTTGATAGGTACACGAGACAGTGAAGCAGAGACATGAAGGATGACGTGATGTTTTGCATGTCGCACATAGGCTCATAGATATTTGTGGAGTGCGTATGGTGACTGACAGGAGGCAGGAGGGAGATCCTGGCAGAAAGAATGTCATGTGCAAAGGTCCTGGGGCTGGAAGCTTGGGCTAAGCTCGAAGGACAGGTCAAGGGCGTTGGGACAAAAGTTAAGAAACTCCAGTGAGAGAATGTATACACGTCAGGTGGAAAGTATGTAACACACCATCAAAGTGTGAGATGCTTTTGTCCTAAGATTGGTGACTTTTGTAAACATCTACCATTGGCGATAAGCCTCAACATTGGAACGTTAACAGTCGAGCACCTGCCGTATTAATTTCAGGAATCTGCGAGCTTCTTGCCATAAGCACCAGGTAAGGATGTTCTGGGCACAAAGATGAAGTGGTTTTTTAAGCTTCCTGCTTGGAGATTTTAACTACAGTCATGCACCGAAGAATGATGTTTTGGTCAACGATGGACCACACAGATGACAGTGGTCCCATAAGAATAATTCCATGTAGCCTAGGTGTATAAGAGGCTGTACCATCTGGGTTTGCGTAAATTCACTCTATGATGTTCACACAACGACGAAATCACCTGATGATGCATTTCTCAGAACACGTCCCCGTCATTAAGCGATGCATGACTGTTGATGGTTTTTGACTGAAGGAGAGTCTCCATAAATGCCATGAACAGCAGATATAGATAAGCCATAATGTTATTTTGTATTTCCGCCTTCTTCACTGTGTGGTTGATTCATCGCTGAAAGCTGTCACTCTTTTCCTAAAATCCCCTTGGTGTTTCCCAACAGATATCTACCCAAGACCAAAGCCTCCGCCTCGTCCGTATCCTGGCACTTCCGACAACAGTGGAGGTAAGAGTCGTGAGTGTCCTGACGTGTTTCAGCAGCCCCAGGATGCAATTTATCATTTCACATCGTGACATTCTATCCTCCGTGGGGAAATACTAATTGCTTTTGAAATACACGGAGGTCCTGTTACGAGGAGTCCGCTCTGCTTCCCACTGGCTCCTGGGGGTACGTTGGCAGCGAACACGTTTTATTTTCATTTGGCTTCCGGACTGAAAAAGGCAGTGCTCCAAAGACATTCCATGTTCTCGAGAAAGCACATTCTTTTTTGTCTATTTTTGTTTGACGTTCTGTTGACTTTTGCTTCCCCTTATACGAGCCGTTGGGGGCCACTTTTCTCAAGTTCCTGCAGTATTTCACATGAGATGTTGGCAAAGTATGCGCAAGAGGGAAGACCACTCAGGACAGGGATGCTGGCCCACGAAAGTGGATAATTCCACAGTAATTCCACAGCATAGGTGCACGTGTGTGCAGACCGATGGGTGCTGGAGAAAGCTAGAATATGTTGGGTATCCTAATTTCTATAAGCTTTGACAATGAGAAGTTTCACTGATTCCAGTTCTCCGTAGACGTTGTTGAGATGTCAAATTCGTAGGGTCCAAAATACTCTTGGTTACGTCCAACTGGACAAGCTTCAGGTATGTCCGAGCTCCATTTCCTCCCATCTCCCACAGGTGTCGCCTCTGGGGCCATCTCTGGTCCAAGACGAGACCTCCCAGTCCTGCACTGGTATCCCTGCATGTCCCTCTCTCCCCTGCAATCCCCTTCTCCGAATCCCTTCGCCTTGAACCACTTTATACTAATACGCAATGCCTTCAACTGTTTTTAGGTGATTTCCCTGAATTAGAATGAGAACTCCACACGGGCATGGATGTTTGCTTCATTTGATGCTGTCTCCCAGAGCAACGCGTGGCACACAGTGGGTTCTGGAAAAAGATCAGTTGCGTGAACAATATCTGAGCCGACAGAGGGCTCACGCCTTAAACCCCTCCATCAGGGCACATATCCTCAACCCCAAAACAGCCCCCCACTGCCCCAAATCTCTGGTCTTGTGATTCACATTGTCCTGCAAGATGTGAATAAGAGGTCCCCATCAAGGCTGCCCTCTGCTCAAAGACGTTTGGGGAGACACCACTTTAAAGAAAATAAAATAGATGTCTTGGGCTCTCCAGAGTCTTGAGTCTCACCTTGATGAGGCTACCATATCTTCCACTTCAGAAGACAAGTTTGGGGACGCTGTTTTATTGGGGGTCCCCACAGCTCTGGGAAGGCTTCAACGAGGGAGCGGATTTTTCTGGAAGAAAGCAATGGACCCCTGCCTGCCTTTTGCACTTCGCACTTTTCATTAACCTCAGTGGCACGTTTTTCACCCTGATGTGAGGGCTGTGCATCTCCGGGGGGATTTCTTAGAGACAAAGACCCAATCATTTCAATAGGGAGTGAATTTGGAGAGAAGAGACCCAGAGATAGTTATGGATCTCACAAACTAGGAGAATAAGGTCTCTTTCGCCAAGAGGATGCTTAGGGCCATCAGACCGTCCTCTCTCACAGGTGCATCTTTGCAGTATCTCTCGGCTCTTGGAGAGGAAGTAGGGCTGGGATCTCTGCTAGGACCTCCTGTGGTTGCAGTATGTGAGAGGAGACTGGGGGGTGAGGGGATCCAGGACAATGGCTTGAGTGCAACCAGATTAGAGAACACAGCTTCATGTCTGGGACAACCATCACTGGCCACGGGTGCCACTGTCTCCTGACACCCCCACAGCACCCCGACACCCCAAAGCTGCTCATTTCCAGCAGCCGGGCTCAGGGGGACAGGCTTGCCCCACCACTAAAGGCCCTGAGGTTTATTCCAATTCCAAAATACGGACCATCCTCCAGGCCCTCCAGCAGGCAGCCCAGGCCACAATCACCATCCCCTTCTCACCAGAGTTCACATGTCAACATCCCCAGAAAAGAGTACCAACATTTGGTGCCTACAAGAGTTTTAGAAACAGCAGTGGCTAAACCCCAAAGTGAGCTGTGCAGACCGCTTTGCATATGAAATTTGATCTTATTTTGAAAAAATAATTAAAAAACACAAGTGCTCCTGGTGAGCAAGTTGACTGAGAAGCAGGCAGGGAAATTCTGCAGGGCACAGGTTACCATATTGGAGTTTCCCAAATGGGAACCAGTGGGTGACTCCCATGGTCTATCTGAGGGGTGTGTTTTCTGACACTACCAGGGGGTTGACTCAGTTCTGACCCATTTACCTGGAGAGAGCATCAGACCCCACAGGTTCAGTCCCACAGACGCCCCTACTTCAGATGCCCATCGCAAGTCCAGGATGTCACCTGTGCTTCTGACCTACCAGCTATAGATGGGACGTTCCCACGACCTCCTCTTTGGGTTCCATCAATTGGCTAGAGTGGCTCACAGAAACCTTTACCAGTTCGTTATACAGAATATTATGAAGGACAGAGATGAATAGCCAGATGAAGAGATACACAGGGCGAGGTCTGGGTGCATCACCCTCCAGCATGAGGATGCATTCACTGATCTAGAAACTCTCTGAACCCCATCCTTCTGGGTTTTTCTGGAGTCTCCATTACGTAGGCATGATTGATGAAGTTGTTGGCCCTTGGAGATGGAACTCAATCTCCATCCCTCTCCCCTCCCTGGAGGTCAAGGATGGGACTGAGATTTCCAACCCTCTAATCACAAAGGTTGGTTCCCCTGGCAACCAGCCCCCATCCTCAGGTGCGTTCCAGAAGTCACCTTATTAACATAAAGTCAGGCGTGGTTGAAAGCGCTTGTTAGGACTCTCAAAAGACACCTTTATGGCTCTCACCACTTAGGAAATTCCAAGGGTGTAGGAGTTCTGTGCCAGGACCAGGGATGAAGATCAAACATATATTTCTTTTTTTTTCTTAATATGATTATTTTGTTGAGGTCATCTTGGTTTATAACATTGCGTAATTTCAGGTGTACGTTATTATTTATCAGTTTCCATATAGACTGCATCATGTTCACCACCGACAGTGTGGTTTTTATCTGTCACCATATATATGTGCCCCTTTACCCCTTTAGCCCACCCCCCACCCCCTTCCCCTCTGGTAACCGCTAATCTGTTCTCTTTATCCATGTGTTGGTTTATCTTCCACATATGAGTGAAATCATATGGTGTTTGTCTTTCTCTGTCTGGCTTATTTCACTTAACATCATGCCCTCCAGGTCCATCCATGTTGCTCCAAAGGGGACGGTTTTGTCTTTTTTATGGCTGAGTAGTATTCCGTTGTATGTATATCCCGCATCTTCTTTATCCATTCTTCGGTTGATGGGCACTTGAGTTGCTTCCATGTCTTGGCTATTGTGAATAACGCTACCACTGTGGAAAGCAGTATGGAGATTTCTCAAAAAATTAAAAACAGAAATGCCATACGATCCAGGTATTCCACTGCTGGGTGTTTATCCAAAGAACATGAAACAAACAATTCAAAGAGACTTACGCACGTCCGCCCTGCCCCCGCCTGAATCAGGCCTGGATGCTCCAGGATGGGGAGAGGGGAGAGAGTGGGAACCGTACTCCACACTCCCAGCTGGGACATCAAGGCTGTCCCGGGATGAAGCCTCCGCCAAGGAGCCCGGTCCATGCATGTTGCACCGCGTGACTGTTGTAGGATAGTGCACCTGGCGACTTTGTACCATTGCGCCCAGACCCGTATTGAAGACAGCAGCTTCTGCTGGCTTGCTTATGAATTCTGAATCATTTAATTGAGTCTTACTATGTACCTGTTCTGGGCATGGAGGTTTGTCAGTGTCCAAATGGACTGTGCCCCCCGTGCGGTGTGGTGGGGGCAGAGGAACAGACGGGTAAATATGGAATCTATAGGATGCCATCCAGGGTGGAGGTCATCTTAGCAGGGGGCTGAGCCAGGAAGGCAGCTGGATGGAGTGGAGAGTATGGCATGTGCAAAGGCCCAGAGCGTGGACCAGCCTGGTGTCTGAAGGATGAAGGGCCATCTTTCCGTCCTCCCCAGTTGGTATTTCTTTTCTAATTCTCAAATTGTACGCGGTCTGTCCAATCCATCACCCTTCCCAGGCTAGTGGGTTCCCCACACACTCTTCTGGGAGAGAGGGCGGCCAGCCCACCCTGATGGCTTCAGGGACACTTAGAGGTTTGGTCCCCTGGTGGCCCTGACCTCCTGGAAAGGTCTCCATAAACTTCCCCATATCCCTCACACGGTCTTGGGTTTAAAGGGGGCTCTATGGAAAGCATTTCGGGACCCGCTCTGTGCTCTCCCCCACAGGTTTCTTTAATGACGTGGACCGGGACGATGGTCGCTACCCGCCCAGACCCAGGCCGCCGGCAGGTACGTGCAGGGCTTCTCCGACTTGGCTGGAGAGGGTGATGGGAAAGCCGTGGCCCCCTCGCCTGGGCACAAGGTCAACCCCAAGTGGAAGGTGGGGGTGCGGGGCTCACCCCTCCAACATCCCGTGGGGGTCTGGTCCACACGTCTGTCCAGGCTGGGGGTTTGTGGCGTGGGCGAAACTTGGCAATGGAACAGTCTCCGTTTAAAAGTGGTGGTTGTCTCCATGTAAACACATATATGTGCATGTGTGTGTGTCTGCGTGTACCTGTGCATGCACACACCTTCATATATACATGTGCACACATATCTTCACATATATAGGTATACACACATCTTTATGGAGATGTGCGCATATATATATATATATATATACCTTTATATATGTCTCTCTATGTATATCTTTTTTAAATTTACTTTTATTGAGAGATAATTGACGTATAACATTGTGTAAGTTTAAGGTGTACATAGTGTCGATTTGATACACGTGTATGTTGCAATATGATCACCAGCTTAGCAGCTCTATCCTGTCACATAATTATCAGTTATTATCTGTGGTGGGAACAATGGAGATCAAGCTTCTCTTTGTATATCTTTGTATTTATGTATATATACTTCTCTCTCTATATGTATCCTTATATAAGTGTGCGTGTGTCTGTGTGTGTGTATATATATATATATATTTGTGTGCATCTTTTTATATATACTCCTTTATGTATATACATACATATATGTATCTTTACATATAAAGATACATACATATATGTATCTTTACATATAAAATATTTACATATATTTACATATATTTATGTACCTTTATATATAAACATATACATATATATCTTTATATATGTGTGTGTATATATATTCCTTTATGTATGTATGTTTCTATATATATATTTGTATTTATATATATACATGCTTTTATATATGTATGTATATATATATTTATATGTGTGTCTCTATATATGCATTTTTATAAAATTATGTAGGTATATACCTCTTATATATGTATGTATAATATATGTGCGTGTATGTATATATACACCTATATGTATATACCTTTATATAGATGTATGTGTACCTGTGTTTAAATACATATATATGTACCTTTATACTTTATGTATATATTTTATATGAGAGTGTATATATACCTTTATATATACACACTTATGTCTATCTTTATATGTGTATGATATATCTTTTTATATATTTTATATACATTTACTTCTATACACTTTTATATGTGTATATATGTTTATATGTGTATGTATATCTATATATGTATATATAGATCTTTACACACGCATGTGTGTATATATAAGAGTTTTAGGTAGCTTCTTCTCTATGATTGGAATGTGAATGCCTGCCTAGAATCCTTCGCACATAAATAAAAGTACAGGTCACTTAGGAGACAGAAGCAGCAGTTCTGGGCTCCGGGGTACAACATGTGAGGCTTTATCTTCAAGTTTGCAAGGATTCTCATCTATTTAGTTCTGCGATTTCATTTTAGAAGAGTTAAGGGACTTGTCCCTGATACCCTTTCAAGGGGCATATTCGTTGTCTGGACAAGCAGGTTACATCCAGTCATCTTTTCTGTGATGTTTAGATGTGGTAAAGAAATAGCTTTGTCTTAAAGCTTACTGCAGTAATGATCAGAAAAAAGTAAAAATTCCTAGTCTCTAATATAGAACATTATGAGTGGGATCGTCTGCCCAATCTTCCTTCTGGTAAAGGTGGTTCTGTATTTGGGTCTCTGGCCCTGCTCAAATTTCTCTGCATTAATTTGGAGCCCTTGGGGTGCATGTGTGTTCTCTGAAGGCAACAGGTTTTCTAGATGGCTCCATCTTGGTGTGAATTTTCCCACTGGGAAGTCATGACATTGGCGGGAGCGCCCTTGACTGTGCCCCCGTGGGCCCTGCTCTTTGCTACTATATGGGGCTCTCTTTGGGTTGACGCTTGGGCATGGCTTTGGTGCCGTCACCAACGACCCAGGAGGATGCCTGCTGGAACCCCAAGCGCCAGAGCCGGATCATCTCCCAACTGCACCTTCTCTCCCACAGGAGGTGGCGGCCACCACCCTGGTTATGGTGGCTACGGAAACACATACGGTACATCCCTCCCTGGGGCCCTCGGTGGGCAGCGGGGTGGGGCAGAATTTCCAGACCTCCCAGTTGCATTGCCACAATTCCTTCTTCCTGAGGTCTGGGGTGCTGGAGCTCTCTCTGCTGGCATCTGTCTTCTGAGCCCTCTCTGCGCTGACCCTCTGGCTTGGCCTGGCTCTGCTCTCCAGGGGTCCACGGGCTGCCCTACCCACCTTTGTTCACGTAGAAAGAAACAGAGCGATGAATCACAAGACTCATTAGAGAGACGATATCTGACTGATTGGGGACTCTTTGTCAGGGTGGTGGATTATGCCAAGAATGAAAGGAATTTCCACAGGAGAGATAAACCGGCTTCTGGTCTGGATGGAGCTGTTCCTCAGAGAGATCAATGGATCTTGGAGTCCTCAGACATTCTCTGGTTCTGGAAGGGAAGATTGGGAGCAAACTGCCCTAGCTGGGAAAAGAAAATTCTATGGATTTTTTTTTTTCTGAGATATAATTGGCATATAATTTTGGAGATATATTTTTTATTGAGATATAATTGGCATGCACATTTTGTTAGTTTCAGGGGTACAACATAATGATTTGATATTTGTATATATTGTGAAATGATCACCACAATAAGTCTAGTTAACACCCATCGCCACACATAGTTACACATTTTTTTTTCTTGTGATGAGAACTTTCAAGATCTACTCTCTTAGCAACTTTCCAGTACACAATATGGTATTATTAACTATAGTCCCCGTGCTGTACGTTACATTTCTGGGACTTATTTGTTTTATAACTGAAAGTTTCTAGATTTTGATGCCCTCACGCATCAATCAATCTACTGATTGATTTTTGTGTGTGTATGTGAGGAAGATCAGCCGTGAGCTAACAGCCATGCCAATCCTCCTCTTTTTTGCTGAGGAAGACTGGCCCTGAGCTGACGTCCGTGCCCATCTTCCTCCACTTTATATGGGACGCCGCCACAGCATGGCCTGACAAGCGGCGTGTCGGTGCGCACCTGGGATCTGAACCGGTTGATTTTAAAGCATTTCCGTTATTATTTTTTTTCTGTTTGCCATTTGTTAAGGGTTTTGAACATCTTCAGTGAATTGAATAACTATCTTTTTGGTGGAAAGTAGTATTTGTATGGAGTTCTACAAGATGTGCGGTCCTTTTGGGATGTGGGCTCATGAATCTTCCTAACCTCTGAAGCGGGAGTTATTATTGTCTCCAATTTACAAAATAAAGACAAAATATGATGCTGAAATGGCCCACTTTAAGGGATAGACATCTGACACCATATAGGTGACCCCATTCCCATAACTGTCCCTACGAGGTGTACAAACCCAGGATGGGACAGATCATGGGTGAAAGTTAGCTGAGTGAAGTCAAGAACTATCAGCTTTAAACTATTAGCACATTGCTAATGTGATGCTCCCATCATCCTCTTCCTACTGAAATTATGGAGACGCAGCAAATTCAGTATTTTTATAAATAGCTACGTGGAGTGTTTTATCATCAGATGCCCCCACATCCCTCTAGCCCAGGGGAGTGTCCCGTTCAGGGGAGCCTTTCTACCCTACACGCGCGGCTCTGAAGTTTCTCCCTCTGTACAGATCTTTTCTAGGGCGTGTCTTTTTGGTCTTTGCTTGATTCATAAGTTAGAAAGAAATGACTCCTCCGGTAGTGTTCTCAGGAACCCTGTGAGTTTCTACGTGTTTTCCCAGGAAATTAGTCAGGACTCTTATCAGGCACCAGCATTTCTCGGGGGCCTGCCCCGCAGTGGATGAAAGATCACTCATCAGGCTGATCTTTTATCTTAGGGGCCACACTTCTGCAAAGCATCCTGTGCCTATGGGCGGGACCACGTGCAGACAGCAGCTGGTTTGGCACGCAGGAGCCACAGCACAGTTTTGGAGGTTGCACACTCATTCTCGTGTCCGGCACTTGAAAAGAGGATCTGCTCCTCTGCGTGTCTGGGGCCCCCGTCCTCTGGCCCTGAGCTGGGCGAGGTTCTGAGTCAGCCCTCGGGTTAGCACGGAGGTTTTGGGTTAAGCAACAGTTGGGTGAGTCACCCAGCTTCTCTCTGCAGGCTGCAAAACATGATTGGAATGTTCCCTCCTCACGCAGGATGCAAAGAGGCCAGAGCTGTCCTCCACAGCCGGGGAAGGTGTGCCCTATGTCTGTCATCCCTCCCAGTGATGTGGACAAGTGTCTCAGTCATCTTAAGTGGGTTTCATCGGACAGGTCCTCTAATACCCACTGTAGGACTCTGCTCAGGCTGCCTTAAAAAAGCACCACAGACTGGGTGCTTTAAACTACAGACATTTATTTATCCCAGTTCTGGAGGCTGGACTCTGAGATCCAGGTGTCACAGGGCTGGTTCCTCCTGAGGCCTCTCTCCTTGGCGTGTAGACGCCGTCTTCTCCCCGTGTCCTCACATGGTCGTCCCTCTGTGTGTGTCTGTGTCCTCAGCTCCTCTTCTCATAAGGACCCCAGTCCTATTGGATCAGGACCCACCCTAACAACCTCATTTTACCTTCATCACCTCTTTAAAGACTCATCCCGGTATACAGCCACATTCGGAGGTCCCAGGGGTCAAGACTCAAATATAGGGGATTGTGAAACACAATTAACCCCATAACTCCTGCTGTCCGCTTTGAAGAGGCAGGTTATAAAATTACCCCTCAATATTTAAATAGTACCCACATTCAACTATTCCACTCCAAAATTAACAAAATTAGCACCAAGCATTTTGTTTTAATCTGAAATCTTTCTTTAAAAATTGCTCTCAAGACATAAGAAGAAGGTGTAGAGAAATCCCCGTTGTTTTTTACTGGCCGTGATGACTATTTATAGTCTGCATTTCTGTCGAAGTCTCATCCCGACAAACATCGAGTGGGGGATTCTTCTGACTGCACAGAGAGCGTATTTGCACACTGGCTAAGTGAAGCCCTGGTCCTCGGGGATGTGGGTGCAATGTGCCCCAGTCACCATGTGTTCTCAAGGGTGTTAGCAGACCCCCTTGGTTTGCAGGGCCATGTCGGCTGCCAGTCTGTGTAGTCAGAGGGCACCCCGCGGTGGCTGCGCCCTTTCCCTTTGCATGGGGAGAGCTCGAGTGAAATCTTGGCAGCCTCTCACAGCATCTTGCTTCGAGGGTGCTGGCTTTTGCATGGGTGCTTCCTTTCGAGATATCACTGTGACTCCCCGAGCCTTATCTTTCATCTCATGAGATCTGTCTGTCCTGCAGGAGGAGGGCGCTATAGACCCCGCTCAAATGGAAATACCTATGGTAATGGAATGATTTCTTAAAACCTGTGTGAGGAGAAGCCCTCCTTCCAGGGAACTAACACTCCGTCCGGGCGCTGGTGGGAAGCTTGTCCTATTGTCTCCTGCCTGGTAACTAACTGACCACCTGAGTCTGTACTTTGTGTCCTCCTGGGGCACCGGAGCTGGGGGGAGATGTTTTGCATGCGACGTGGCCTTAAATTCTTGAAAGGAACTAAGGGTCGCTTACAGATGTTATTGTGTGTGTGCGCACGCATATTTGTGCATGTGTATGCAAGTGTGTGCCTGTGCGTGTGTGTGCATATATTTGCCTGTGTGCATGCATGTGTGCATAGGTGCATGAGTGTAGATGTGTGCATACATGTGCACGTGTGCTTACGGGTGTATATGTGTGTGCCTGTGTATGCCTGTGCATGCAGGTAGATGTTTACACATGTGCACTTGTGGGGTTTGTGTGTACATGTGGGTGTGTGTCTGTGTGAGTTACACGTGTATGCGCATGTGTGTATATTCCTGACTCCTGAGATGAAAGCCGCACTCTTCTCTCCCTTCATCGCCCCATTCCACTCCTCACCTTAGAAGTAGCATCTACACCCCTCCTTCCTAACATTGACCTTCTGTCCCCTCCCCCACCGGAAGGTCAGGTCCCTGAGAACCGGGATTTTTGTCTGTTCTGCTCATTGCCACATTCTCAGCCTCTCCACACTGCCCGGCAACAGACGGCATCGACAAACTGCTGGATAAATGAATGACTCTGTGCTTCTCCCCTTACAGGCGGAGACGGATATTCAACCTACGGCAACCAGCACGGTAATTGATTGGTGCAGCCGGCCCCCGTCTTAAATCAGAGCCCCCCTTGCACATCACTGCGGGCAGGGCCAGCGTCGGCTTGCGTTATTGTTTCAACCCCACGACTTTCACAGAGCACTTACGGTTTTTCTGTTTGTAAGGAAGCTCCTGTACAAAAACATCTGTCCTTCGGGGTGGGATCGGTTCTGAGGGGGCTCAGGGAAGGAAGGACAGACGAGGGCTGGTTCTCAGGCTGGAACATGCCTCATAGCTCTGAGGGCAGAGCTGGGGGTCTTGGACCTGTCTTGGTGCCACTCGGTGCACCATTTTGATTGACCAGTACTAACTCGAAGCCAAGAGGGAGAAGGCGAAGGATGTTATGGACATTCTGCCCTAGAGAAATCTCAACAGTGAACGGCCAGCCAGCCCTGTGGCAGGTCTAAGAAGGGAGGGGTGGCGTCCAGAAGGCGGACTTGTGTCGCATGTTGCTGGGAGAATAGGGTCCAGTCTCTTAGCGATTTGGCATTTTTGTTGAGAGTGGGAGTGAACCTGCCCACCCAGCCATGAGGACTTTGTGAGCCGTCGATGCTACAGAAGAAGAAAGTGATTGCAGTGGCTTCCAATCCCTAAGGCCCAATACACAAGCAGAGTCTCAGGATTACTATTTCCTGGGTTTATTCTTAGGGAGTCCGTTGATTCTTTTCTTCTCTCGGGCAGAAGGTGGGGCCGGGAGGGAGGAAGCACAAGACAAAAATCCAGGTCTGACACACAGTTTGTTGGGACATATGGGGTCTTGTGACAAGACAGACGGAACTAATCCTAGACTTGGGTGGGGTGAAGCCTGGTAAGGCTTCCTGGAGGCAATCACATCCAAGCCAAGGTCTAAAGGATGGACAGGAGGCAGCCAGGAGAGGAGAATGAGGTGAGAGGGAAGATGATGTGTGAGGTCAGGCAGGGTATGCCCCTGGGAACACCAGTAATTTGTGTGGACAGGGTGCGGAGCGTGACGGGGAGAAGGGGCAAGACTCACAACAGGTCAGGCAAGAAGAGGGCCACGTCTGTGCTTTATACAAGCTTGATGGGAAACAACCTGCCTGTATGTATACTATGTGAAGCGTGGATCAGACGAGGCCAGCTAAGGGTCAGGGAGATCATGTTAAGACATATCACCCCAGGAGATGATGGTAAACTAAATTAGGGTGTGTGCAGTGGGAGCGGAGAGAAGGGGTCAGCTTGGAAGACCATTTGGTGGTTACAATGGACATGACTTGATTGATATGTGTGAAATGGCAGAGAGAAAGGTGTCTCAGTTAGCTATGCTGAGTAACAAAAGATCCCAAAACACAGTGGCTTGAAACAGTAACCATTTATTGGAATTGTAATTACACGAGTCACCAATTGGGCTAAAATCAGCCCATATCCCTCCAAGAGGCCAGGCCAGTCTTGCTCACATGGTGCCAAGCAGGGTGCAGAGAGAGTGAAGAGAAGCATGCCTGGGCATAGAACCCAGATGCCAAGGATGGAGAGCTGGACACCATGTTTTGATGGGGTCACATTTGATGTACCCGGTCACACTGTAGAGGATGCAGATGCAGAAGGCAGGTGAGGCAGCATTTTCAGATGAGGGCTAGATCCCTGGGCTCCATTGAAAACGCTCTTCCAACCAACATGGCGCCTCATTCATGGAGTGGCCATTTATCCATCACCTACGACATGGTAGGTACTTTACCCAGTCTGATATAAGACATGGGCGGTCATTTTAAATGGCAGCAACGATTTCTTCTTTTAGGAGAGTGTTGATTTTGGTGACACCAAAGTCCCTGACCTGGGTTCTTCGTGCAAGAAAACCTAAGCTTTGCAGTCAGCTTGGTTTCAAGGCATTGATTTCTTGTATGTACTTCTGTCCAGAGTCCCAGTGAGGGTGGTGACATCAAGGCAATTTTTGATTGAACCTTTTTTTTTTTTTTTTTGTGCATGAGAAAGCATTCTATGTCTAAAAAGGTACAAATTCATCAAATTAAACAAAGACACAGAAAACATATCAAGTGCCTCTTCTGTGCAAAACTCTGTGCTGAATGTTCCAGAAGGGTAAGACGTGGTTAATAAGCAGAATCACGTCCTGAGGATTCCTGTGTGAATTCGTTCTTTTTTGGGGTGAATATGAGAGTGAGGAGGACAAGGGATGTGACCGCAGAGTTATTTAAAATAAACAGCTTCCTGCCGGCCGCCTTTTTCTCAGAGGATCTTGCTTTTTGACTCCTGCAGGCAACACAGTAGCGAAAATCGTGTCCCCCATCGTGTCGGTCGTGGTGGTTGCGCTGGTGGGCGCGGCAGCCAGGTATTTCCAACGCAACAGGACAAGAAATTGTTTCAGGACAAATGGCAAGTTGCACTCCAAATTTATTTTTCTAGTTGTAAAGCCTGATAAAAATACTTGCTGGCATCTTCAGCGGTGTTATTTCTGGTTAAGTCCAGTGTAGATCGCCTTGTGTAATGATGTTGGGTCTTTATTAAGGGCACATGGGAACTTGAAAGAAATCAATGCACACATTTTAATAGATTATCCTTTTATTAGTTTTTTAAACAGTTTTCTGATCTGCAAGATTCGGTTTTGCTGCCAAAGAACTTATAAAACTAACGTAGACTGGAACTTTGTAAGCAGGGGTTTGCATTCAGCCAGGCTGGTACAATTTTGTTTCATTTTCAGTGAAATTATAATCACAAGCAAGTCAGGAAAAACGTTCGGGTCGAACCTGAAATTTTTGCACACTTCTCCAGAAAGAAAGTGATAGAAGCACTAAATTGTAAATCTTTCTGTCCAATTCAGAGGCTGTGCATGGACCCTAGGGAAATGGGTGGGGGGGGCTGCTGTGGCTTTCTGCGTCAACTTTGGGTCCAGGCTCCCTGGTTTGGAGAATTACGCCCAGTCAGTCATCCTTGGGATCGGAGGTCTTGGCTGCTGATCAATGGATTTCCTGAAGACATCTCTATAAAGGGAGGGTCAGAGGGGAGAGAGGGATGTTTTATGGCAAAACGGCAGGTGGAATTTTAACTCAGGGTCTCCCAAGTTTGGTCCTGAGACCACCCACATCTGAGTCTGTCCCCACGCCTCCTTTCGGTCTGTGGAGAAAGCTATGAAACAGAAGCCTACTCCAGCGGTCTTTTCTTTAGAATTTGTCTGCATCTTCAGAACCCTAAAAGCTGCCCGTGGCCTCCCTCTGCTGGTGGCTGGGCAGTAATGACCACCCCTCTGGCCGGGGCGAGCCTCGTCTACATAACGCCCCACTCCGAAAGTTTGCGGGGAACAGAACTTATGAAAAACAGCCTTACTTTCCTGGAAACATGCCTGATCGTGACAGAGACACTGGGCATTAATTTTGGTCCCATCCTTGGCGGTGACCTGTAAGAACTCATGAACCCGTGAGCTCAGGGCTGACACGGGGTGAGGAGAGCGAGGCATTCATCTCAGGCACAAGCGTAAGAGGTGGGCTGGCAACAAACTCAGTCATCGAAATAAACAGTATTTTAGTGCAATATTTAAAAAATAACAATAAATAGGCAACCTACAGCCAGCAGGCTTGTCACCTGTTTATATAAATAAAATTTTATTGGCACGGGGGGCCGGGTTTGGGGGAAGGTGATTGAGGCGGGAATATACAAATGCCAGACTGGATCCTGCCTTTATTTCACATTTTGATGTTGAGCTCGTGTGGCACTTTTTGGGGGGACACTAATTTTGATTTTTTTGAAACATCGCATTGAGGTGTTATTATGTATCTTGATTTCTCAGTTTTCTGGTGCCCACTGGAATTTTGTCTCCACTGAGTCATCTTACTTGATTTTTTGAAGCAGATGGAGCTTTTCATTTTTTTTTTTTTTTTTTTTATTGAGGTCATAATGGTTTACAACATTGTGTAATTTCAGGTGTACATCATTATTTATCAGTTTCTGTATAGACTGCATCGTGCTCACCACCAATAGTCTAGTTTTTATCCATCATCATACATATGTGCCCCTGTATCCCTTTCACCCTCCCCCACCCACTTCCCCTCTGGTAACGGCTAATCTGTTCTCTTTATCCACGTGTTTGTTTATCTTCCACATATGAGTGAAATCATACGGTGTTTGTCTTTGTCTTATTTCACTTAACATCATACCCTCAAGGTCCACCCATGTTGTTGCAAATGGGATGATTTTGTCTTTTTTATGGCTGAGTAGTATTCCATTGTATATATATACATACCACATCTTTCTCCATCCCTCCGTTGATGGGCACTTGGGTTGATTCCACCTCTTGGCTACTGTGAATAATGCTACAATGAACACAGGGGGTGGTAAATTTCTTTGAATTGTTGATTTGAGATGGAGTTTTTTTAAAAACGTAGATCATGCCCTCCCAGTGTATCTGAGGTGGAAGCCCTTTTCTGTTAAAGCCATGTCCTATCTTGAAGCTGTTTCCTGCATTTTTGGCGACTAGATAAATATCCCGTCCACATTCTCAATGATACTTCAACGACAACTTCATCACGTCTACCAAGGACCGAGTTTGGTTTCCCTTCCATTAAATCCAGCCAGCTCAACAAGTCAAGAGTGCAGACACACTGTCACACCATTAGGGGACCTCTCCCAAGGTGGGCAGGACCGATCCTAGGTCGACATGGTCTTGCTGGTTGCAAAACCATCAAACCGTCTGAGAAATATGAGCATGGCGGCTCCGTGTGTGGGATTTATCCTAGATGGGAGTGAAGTTGACTTCGAGTTGTCATTCTGATGTTGTCTAGCCGTCCAGCGTCCTGAGTTGGGTCAGGGGAGTCACCTCTCTCTGAACGATGGTGGGCATGGTATACTGGCCAGCTCTATGAGGATATGGTGCAGTGCGCAACCTGTGGGGCTGTACATAGGCAGCGGCTGTATACATCCTTCTCTGAAGCTTGTGCACCTTGCAGGGACACAGTTATGGGGACGGGACCATCTGCATGGTGACAGATGTCTATCCATTAAAGTGAACTGTTTGAGCATCATGCTTTGCCTTTATTTTGCAAAACGGAGGTAATAATAACTCCCACTTCAGATGTTATGAAGACTTTTTTTAGACCACATCTCAAAAAGGGGTTCATATGAATATTAGTTTTAACCAAAAAGATATAATTACTCAATTGCTTTAAGATGTTCAAAACCCTTAACAAATGGCAAACAGCAAAAAAGTTAATAATGCTTTAAAATCGATCCGTAGAGTTTTCTTTTCCTAACGATGCTGTTTTGCTCCCAATCTTTCCTTACAGAACCAGAGAATGTCTGAGCACGAGATCCACTGGTCAATTGGAGGAAAACTCAATCAAGACAAGAACCCCGTTTATTGCTCCTGTGGAATGTTCCTTTCTTTCCTGGCGTAACCCGCTGTCATAAAGTGTTTTCTCTCCTGTTTGAAATAGATGAGCTGCCTAACAAAGAACGCTGAACTTGTTGGATGTGGTGCATTTATAAAGATAAGTTAGACAGTTAGATCATGGGTAGCAAAAGGATTGCTTGATGTGATGGTTCCATCATTTGGACAGAGAGATTCCGACTCTGCTCTGAGCTCCCAAACTACCTCATGGTGCCACACACGCAAATGTTTATCCCCGACGACGTTGTCACAAAGCACAATGGCAGCAGAATGGCATGAGTATTGGGTGAGGATGTTCTTGGCTTTTGAGAGACAAAGAATGCTGTTGGGGTTTCCAACAAGCAGTGATGGGCAGCTTGAGCCATGGCACAGAAACCCTGGGGCATTCACCATTGGGAGTGAAGTAGGAATGAATGATTCTCTACATTAGCAACAGAGTTTGACCATCATTTCAGCTCCCACCTGTCTGCATATAAAATTATCATTACCTGCAGACAGAAGGCTGGATGTTGGCATTTTAAGTGCAAAATCGCTGATGTTAAAACCACCTCAGGGAATCGCTCTGGGGATACATTTTCCTGCAAAATCTTACGGTTTCAACGTTTTTTTTGGAAAATAGGGAGTAGAAATAGTGGTTTGCAGAGGTTGAGACTTTTCATATGATTTTTAGTCTTTGACGCTCTGTAGGTGCCCGTCCTTAAGTCATCGGCGTTGTTTTCCTCTGTTGATGCTTTCTCTTTTTACTGGAGCAGAAAATCTCACATCCTCAGACATCGAAAAAGTATACTAACTGCTTCTATTTTAGTGACACTTTCGGGGAGAGGAAAAGGATAGTTTGGGCATATTGGGATACCTTGATTCAACTAAAGTGGAGGTTTATAGAACTTTTAGATGATGCCCTAAATGTCAGAACCAAAAATGAAGGTGTTCCTTGCAATCTGGAACTCCTACAGAGACCCATAAAAATCCCAAATATGCTGCCTTATGCTCACCATGATGAATTGGGGGCCAGGTCTCCAAAGACAGAGTTGAAAGCAGAAAGCGTTTGAAAGAGCTTCCCAAATTGAAAAAGAACCTAAAATGAGTGATCCCGATGAGATGTCTCAGAATCGCATGCCTCAGGTCATGAATTTACGTACGATTTGATATAAATGTTCCCTAACGCTTCTCACCTCTTAGAGAGGATTTCCCACAAGTGATGAAACCTCATGCCCACTAAACATTTTCCATATATGAGCTTCAGTGTGAGTTCGACATAACTCTTGTTAAAAAGTGTGTGTGTGTGTTTGTGTATGTACACACACATTCACACATACACATATACACATAGATGGAATTTAAGCATTTTTAAAGATAGATCCGTTTTCTGTAACTGTCATGCACAACTTTTCATCATTTGGAATAAATGTAAAAGAAAAAAATTGGCTCTGGTTGTTTTGTTCTCCTTTCTATATTTCGCACATAAAACTATAAAACAGCAGTGGAAGTGTTTAAAAATCATGAAGCTACGTAGCTTTACATGTCTCCCAGAAGTCCATTTCTAAGCTCAGTTGTGTGTTGTTTGGGTGTGTAAATGGACCTGGAGGCATGAGTTACCGCTGGGATGGTCTCTGCTCAGTTCCAAGGGACATAGCAGATGTCTGAGAACCAGGTGGGCATCTTTTATCTTCCAAAGAAATATTCTCATCAGTACCATTTGAAGCAAAGTGGATTATGAACTCATAAGATAAAGATAGTTACAGAGTTAGGGGGTAAAAATCACCCAAATGACAAGGGGAAAGAATGGCTAATGTTCAATCAAATTAAAATAAAACTCTTTGAGCAATGATTACTTGGGGAATATCCTTCCAAGGAGTCATCATGACCACCCGGAGGGTCTTCTTCTCATGCTGAAAAGAGGAGAAAAGTCACGATAAACAGCCATCCCCATGCACTTTAAAGAAAGAAATGATAGCATTGATCCACAGTGTGAAAAGCAATAGTCACCTCCTCTTCCTGGGAACTTGAAGGTGCCCGGGGGTCAGCGAGTGACGATCTTCATGTTGAAGTGGAGAGAACCCAGAAATCTAATTCTAGAGGGGTGAAGAGGATGACCACTGGGTGAGCTACATTTTCATTTCTGCTTTTCTACATACACTTAAAAGGAGCACGTTTCTTTCCCCAAGTATAAACCACCATATACAAGTCTTTGTAGTTGTCCTAAAGCGGAAAGTATGTGGTCATGCTGATTCACTTCTGGCTCCTAAAGTAGGAAGATCAAGTCACATACACACACACTTGCGTGCACACACACACACAAGGTGTATTAATATATTGTTATGGGTTGAATTGTGTCCCCTCCCAAATTCATATCTTGGAGTCCTAAACCCCAGGACCTCAGGATGTGACCTTATTTGGAAATAGGGCCATTGCAGGCGCAATTAGTTAAGATGAGGTCATACTGGAGTAGGGTGGCCCCAATCCAATAAGACCAGTGCCCTTATCAGACGGGAAATGTGGACGAAGACATGCACGTAGGAAGAACACTGCATGTAGCTTGGAATGAAGGTGCCACAAGCCGAGGAATTAGCAGAAGCTGGGAGAGAAGCCTGGAACAGAACCTCCCCTATAGTCTTCAGAGGGAGTGTGGCCCTTGATCTCGGACTTCCAGCCTCCAGGACTGTGAGAAAATAAATGTCTGTTGTTTGAGTCGCTCAGTTTGTGGGATTTTGTTATGGCTGCCGTAAGAAATTCATACATATGTGAATACGTTGGGGGTAACTTTTTTTCCTAATTTAAAAGAAATAATAGGATTTCACTTAACTTGCCTGTAGACGTACTACACAAGGCCAATCATGATTAAACTGTATTCTGAGGCCCAATTCATGGGTTTGCAGCCGAGCTCTTCCCTTTCAAGCTGCATAACCTTAGGCAAGTTATGCAACCTCTCTGGGCCTCAGTTGTGTCATCCGAAAAATGAGTATAATAATAGGATTTGCCTTGCCCAATGGTGGTGCGGGTGCATAAGTTGATGTGTGAAAAGTATTCCAAGTCGTGCCTGGTAGGTAGCAAGGGCTGCAGATGGGATGGGGAAAAAATAACCAAAAAATAACCTTTTTTCTTAATGTAAATAGAATTCAGCTCATTGCAACAGATAGGACATTTCTGAGAATCAGGTCAAAAGTTGAGACCATGAAATCAAAACTGCAGAAGCTAATGGAAAACACTGAGTGTTAAAAACGCAGGTTTTCCCCGCAAATCCTTTCTCTCTGTCTTCTGAGTTAATACCGCTGTCTCTGGGCTTGTGGTTTTCCAGCTGAACTACAGTTCCCAGCATCCTTTGTGGGTCAGTATGGTCATGTGACAGCTCTGGCCAATGGCGTGCCACCTCCATTTTAGAAGATGTGTGACCCGCCTGAGATCCATAAATTAGCATCTTCCAGCTTGAGGAGCATCAGAACGAGTCTATCCACTCTATCTTGCTTTGGGGGAAAAATTGCTATGTCAGGACCCAGTTGTCCCAATGGGGGGACCCTTTTCCTGTTGTCCTGACCCATGAGGGTGGAATCTGGCCCCACATCTGCCTCTCTGAGCCATCTCTGGCTCTCTGCAAATGCCCTTCGTGGAACATAAGGGAGAGAAGGATGCTTTTGAAATTTTCACATTTAGATTCTCCCTCAATCAATTTCTTTTTGTGACGCATACATTTTCTTAAGCCATCAAGCCTTTCTCATCCAAGGGAAGTCCCAATCAACCATTGCAAGCTTTTCCTCTCATGAGAATGGCTCAAAACCAGTTGTTCTTTTGGACAAATACGGTATACTCCCTGTTCTTTGTGGAATCTAAAAAAGCAAAAATCATAGAAACAGAGAGTAGAATGCTGGTGGCCAGGTGCTGGGAGATGGGGAGATGCTGGTCGAAAGGCACAAACTTCCAGTTATAGGAGGAATAAGTTTTGGGAATCTAATGTACTGCATGGAGACTGTAGTTAACAATACCTTATTATGTACCTGAAAATTGCTAGCAGAGTAGATCTTAAATGTTCTTACAACAAAACGGAAATGGTAACTACTTGAGGTGACAGAGTGAACGCTATGGTGGTGATCATTTTGCAACATATAAATGTATCAGATCTCCACGTTGTACACCTTAAACTTATACAATGTTATATGCAATTATATCTCAATAAAGCTGGAAAAAAACAGGTTCTTTTTGATTTTTCTGCAAGCAATTTTGCTTGAATTCTGTGGGTGTCCGGTTCTCCACAAGCATAGACAATTATTTTCAGTGGCTTTGGAAAGATTCTCCTGTCTCTTTCCATGGCAAGTTCTCTATACATTTAATATTTGGTGATAATTCATTATATATGCATTTTTTGGTGTGGTTCACTAATGACTTTATGTTTCTGCTGACATTTTGGAATCTGACTTTCAAATTGTGGTTTTTTTTTTTTTTTCTGACTGCAACAAGGCTTGTTCATTTTGGAGACTTTTTAATAAAATCTGTATGTGCATCTGTTGTTCTATCTTCTTTCAGATAATTTAGTGTATATTTGGTTGCTTTTTCTTCCACAGATTTTAAGGCCTCGTTTATCTGAGCACATAAATTGGTTTGTCCAAAACTCATTGTGATTCATCTTCAAGGAGGTCTCCAACTTCTCGTGCATTTTTCTCCAATTCCAAGGATCCACCATCCATAGAAGTCCGATCTCTATCTTCAGCAAATGTTTTCTAACATTTTGTTTGTTTATTAAACCTAGTCATTCTGTCTTTGCAACCTTTGGCTTCTTATAAAAGCTGCTTTATGCACCCCTGAAGATGGGAATTTTTAACCAAACTATCTTCTATTTTTATTGCAGTCTTAAGTGAGACAACCATTCTTACATCTCACAGGTCTTTCTTTGTATTTGTTGACAAGTGTCATGTTGAAATGTCTCATGATGCAGAGAATGGATTTAGGTTTCATCAAACTGTTACCTGTCGAGTATCTCAAAATACAGATGAAACCTATTTTCCAATGTGCACAGATGGGGGGGCTCTACTCATTTTCGCAATTCTTCCTCAGGATCCGAATTCTAATACCGTCAGCAGCCAACCGTGTAACTCTCTTCTCCAAAAGCGGATCTTCGCTCCGAACCCATCCACCGTTTCACTACGTGTCAATCTATTTTCACCACGGCCCTTGAATTTTTTTTTCAATTAAGCCCATTCAGACGGTCAGAAACACAGTTAAGCCAGTCATTTGAGGCTAATAACTAATCTTCAAAATTTGGTGGCTTAAGCATCACTTTCTAGAGAATTATTCAATTCTTCTTTTCACCCGTAAAATAGTGATGAGACACAAGTTTTGGGAAGCTGCCTGCTTTGGTAGAAAGAGACACAAGTTTTGGGAAGCTGCCTGCTTTGGTAGAAAGAGCAGAAGGCTGTATTTGGATCCTGTTTCCTACTATGAAGCTGAAAACAGCAGAAGTGAGCAATTTGGCTTTCCTGAAATTCACCATTCTGATGTGCGACTAGGACCTAGGGCAAACTCTTGATAAGAGAGCTGTTGTCTGCATTAAACAATTTGGGACACTCCCTTGGTGTAAATAACACCTCTGTGCTTTGCACTTTGGCTCCAATGTAGGTGGCCCTTTGAAAATGTCTTAATCTCTTCGAATGGATTCTTGACCACTTAGCGTATTTCCTTCCCAATGGATGCTTCTTTGATTCTTCCAAGCACTTGTCTTCAGGAACTCCGAGGAAGCACCGTCCTTGAAGATAGGTTGAAGATAGGTACCGTGGTTGCCTGTGCACCAGCCTGCACCGAAGATGGGCCCTGTGCATATTGTCTCTGTGCCACCTGACCTGCCGAAAATCCGTCTACTCAGAATCCCGTGCAGAAGCGGCACCTTTTCCATCTGCTTGGCCTCATGGGTCCAAAATGCTATGTGGATGGTTTCCCTGCAGACGGATAAAGTGAGAGATTCTGCAGCTAGGTGAGGCATTTGGGTCTAAGCGAGAATTGCTTTTTGAATCCACGAAATACTGTTGTCCTCGGGCTCACAAGAGAGCTGCGTTTTACACTTTGCCCTTGCAGACTGGTGAAAGTGTTCAGATCTTTGTTCTATGCAAAAGAGATGTTGTGTGGTGTGGGGCCCTGGATGTTATTTCATGGGATAACTTTTCCACGCAAATGAGTCCTTGGAGCTGAGGAGAAAGGAATTATTGGGATGCAGAAATCTAAATGGATGTGGGTTTCTTAGATTGGCTATATATATATACCACATCTTCTTTATCCATTCATCAGTTGATGGATACTTGGGTTGCTTTCACTTCTTGGCTATAGTGAATAATGCTGCAATGAACATAAGGGTGCATAAGCCTCTTTGGATTGTTGATTTCAAGTTCTTTGGATAAACACCCAGTAGTGGGATAGCTGGACAAAGATCCGTAATCATATTTTATTAATTAATTTACTTAATCATATTCCATTTTGTTTACTTTCAGAAATAAACATTTTCAATTTGGAAAACAGAGAACCTTTTATTATTTCATCAACCTGATGATAAATAGTTGGTCAAAGAGCCGTGACTTAGAAAGTTAACAAGATAAATAATGTTCTAATTAGGAACACCAAAGGTCGGTAAGAGGAATAGTCATGACACTAACAGACACATACAGCTTCTATTTTAGTAGGAAAATATGAAAAAAATGTACTTTTAAAATAAATTAAAATTTTATACAGGTGCAATGACAGGTGTCATTGATAACAATTGAGGATAAAGATATGATCAGAGTTTCTGGGATGAATGGGGAGGTGTGGTGTATTATAGCCCCTGCTATGCACCATCTAGGGTCAAATTAGTACCCAGAGAGTTTGGGAGATGAAGTATCACACATAGTTCTCAATTATTCATTGACCCATTACAAATTTGTGAATGGCTCTAAAGTTAGATTTGGATATTTTTTCATGGTGAAAAATGTGTAACCACCAATATCTTGCACCACACCGCAAGCCATTTGACGCACACAAGGGCCGTGGGGCATCCAATGGGAATCTCTGAATTACGCATTTGGTTAAACATCACCATCCACCATGGTGTGTTTTTAACACAAAAGTTAGTCGTGGTGGTGTTATTCAGGGCCTTTTCTGCTTTCTTGAGAAATGCAATATCCTCCATCACTACTTCTGTCTGATCCCAGTTAGGAGCTCTGCACAAAAATCCCAGGATGGAGCTCATGTGTGTTGAAGAAAGGCTCGTGAGATCTCACAGTAGAGACAAGATTCGGGGAAAAGTGAGGAAGATGGACAGGTTTGCAGGGTCCAGCCCCATCCCGTGAACACCTACTCGAAGGTCAGACTCATCAGAGAATGGGATTAGCTTGTTGGGTTTCACACTGTGTACCATTTGGGTTCCTAATATTAAAGCCCTTGGGTGATTGGGGTTGGAGTCTGCCCAAGCCACGTCTTCCTAATGGAGGCACGGCCCCTGCAGCTCCAAATATAAATGGAATGCATTCCCAGGACCCAGCCGGCTGTCGTCACATCTGTGATGTGCAGCTGTCTCCCTCCCCCTCCTCGCCAAGACCCCTCTGAAACAGGTATGCGTCACACATAACTGCTGCCTCTGAATAGCTGTGGATGCATAAAGGGTCCAAGGAAGGATGTGTCCCCATTTTCCCTCAACTGAAAATAATGAAAATGGCTGTAGACCAAAGAGGAGTTAGGGAATGGGGCCACTGCCATCCCAGGCCCCCTCGCCCACCACAGGCATTCCGTCTCCCACCTTCCTCGCTCAAACCTTTGGTCTCTGTCTCATATCCACTTCCAACCTCCTACAGAACATGACTTTGTGTTGTTTATTGTCTGAACTCTCAAAAGCATGGATGTGTTTCCAATGCCTAGAACAGTGACTGGTCTGTAGTACATGGTCAATAAATATTTATTAAATGGACACATGGAAAAATGAATGAAAGGTCTTGGCTCAGGCTGCTGTAACAAAATACCATAGACTGGGGGCTTAAACAGTAGATATTCGTTTCTCACAGTTCTGGAGGCTGGGTGTCCACGTTCAAGATACTGGCAGATTCTATGCCTGATGACAGCTCTTTTCCTGGATTGTAGACGGCCACCTTCTCATTGAGTCCTCACATGCCGGAGAGAGCGAGCAATCTCTCTGGTGCCTCTTCTTATAACAACGCTAATCCCATCACGCGGGACCCAGCCTCATGACCTCATCTAACGCTAATCACCTCCCAAAGGCCCCACCTCCTAACACCATGACCTTGGGGGTTAGGGCTTCAACATATGGATTTCGGGAGACAGACACCCCGTCCGTAGAGAATCTCTTATTCAGGCCACAATCTTAATATTGCAGAGGAGATATTTCCTCTTGTTATTCTAGCTAAAGACCTTTGTGTGATGAGATTGGTAGACATACGAACAAATGTGGGGTTTTAAAAAATACATATTATGTAATGAAATGTGACAACATTTGGAAGACCTCCATACAACCCATGCAAGATGTTGCAAAATCCTAACTGGGTAAAAAGATCTGTCTGAAGTTCAGGAGACACTCGGGTTTTCACTTTATAGGGTATGAAAATTCCTTGATGGGTTTTCAGAGTCCACATTGAGCTAAAGGAACTACCAATTATGAAGTTTTGGTGTAGCCTCAAAGAAGAATGTCCACCATTATGTGCAAAGGCTATTAAAACACTCCTTTCTTTTCTAACCACACAGCTGGGTGAGGCCAGAAGTTGTTTGTATATTTCAACCCGAACAACGTATGATAACAAAATGAATATAGAAGCAAATATAAGAAATCAGTCATCTTCTATTAACCCAGAGATTAAGGAGATGTGTAAATGTGTGAAACGAAAAATATTACTTTTCCCACCCCACCCCCAAAATTTTTGCTTGGGAAAATGTATCTATTCTCCCATAAAAACATGTTATTTATGTAAAATGTAATGGGTTTACTATTTTTATTGTTATCTTTAAATGTATTAAATAAATAAATATCTAAAATGTTCCATTTCAATTTCTAATACAGAAAATATGGATATTTAGAGCTTACATAAACAAAATCACTTTTGAGTGTCAAGGAGTCTTTTGACCAAAAGGTTTGAGAACTTCTGCTAGATTGTATAAATTCGGATGCTTTTATGATGAAGTAACAGAAATACCAACACAAAATGGCTAAAACTGTAACGACAGAACCATGTCAGAAGACTTACTAAGGTTTGGGGCCTCTGAGGTGGGGTAATTTGAGGGGTGAAAGGTGTCCTCCAGTGGTCGGGTTCCCCACATCTTGTGATCCTGCCCTTCATAGGGCATCGACCAGTTTCACTCATGGTGGAAGATGGCTGCTGTATCTCCAGCCATCACAGCCTCACCCATCAATATCGTCACTTTCCTCTTTTAAAAGTAAAGAGTTCCTTCCAGAGGCCACCAGTCAACTTCTCCTTCCTCATCAACACACAAAGAGATCCTAAATAAAATTGATCAAGTGAGGACACATGAATCCTGGAGGAAAATCCCAGCTCTGTCAACAATGAGTAAGAGAACACTGGTGGTTGAATGGTAATCAGTAGCAAGTGCTATAAATCCTTTGCTTATTTTGTATCAAGTTGCTTGCAATTGTAGTTGATTATATACCACTATGTCAAGCTTTACCAACATATAAAATATGGATATATAATTGCAACTGTGATACACACAAAGATATGTGTGCATACGTGTTGCAAATATTTTCTCTCCTTCTTTTGCTTGTCTTTCGAATTAATTCGTAGGGCCTTTGTCATGAAAACGTATTAGTAATTAAATTGGTTGGAGTATTTCTGTAGCTTTTGGGTTTAAAAAAACGTCCTGTAACTTTCCAATAGTATCGTTTCTGGTGTACCAACAACAGATGCATTTTCTCTGAACGGCTCTTTAGGAGAAAGTAGACTCATGTGGCACTCACCAAACACCTCTTCTCAGGCACACACTGGAGAGACCGCCTTCAGCTGAGTTTACCCTCTCGGAGGTCACCAGGTGCCCCCTCCCCACGGCTTCCTGGAGACGGACACACACAGGAGCCCAGCAACGCCCACGGCCGGATGGCCGGATGCCTGCTCTGGGTTTAAAAACGGACCTACGCTTTGCCCAGGGATCAGGGAGGCTCGCCTGTGGCGTACTGCCTTCTGCCCTGCTTTCTGAGCACAGGCTCCCAGTACCAAGGAGGGGGTGGGGTGGTATGTGGGGCAGGGGATGGTAGCTTGTGCTGGGAAACAGACGCACCTGGCTCGGGCATCCTAAACTTTCTCTTTAAACATCTCTGCGGTTTCCCCCAATTCCTCTCTCTGGCTGCGGTTCACTTGCCACCCTCTCCGGCCATCCTGGCTGCAACGGGCCCCTCCCCACCATGTCCACGTGTCACCAATCAGAGCAATGCCGATCAAGCTTGAGGGCATCAAGGGGGCTCGTTAACTCAAGGTCCTCGTCCCGACTCAGTGTGCTGATTCCGAGAATGTGCATTTCTCAAATTTCCCGGGGGTGTGGATGCTGCCAGTCCAGGACTGACCCAGGGCTCATTGGAAAAAAGAAAAAGATGGGGAGAGGGCTCAAGCCAAACACAGCTTGGGGTGACCGGCTGGTGTGGCCAGCTTAGGCGGGTGGGAGACAAGGAGACTGGGGTAGGGGGCCATTCGTCCGTCTTTCAACCCCATCCTTGCCTTATTTCCCATTCTTCTGGGAGTTTGATAGAATATCGGTATTCCAAGGAAAGCCTGACTTTTGGAGAGCTGCTTCATCAGCGGGGCACCATAATGACATGGTGGGTTAGGGCTGGGAAGGAAGGAATGTGCTGCCTCGACGCCTGGGTTTCTGCACAGCATTTAAGCAGCTCATTTTCCTCCCCAACCCACAAGAATGCACCACGAGTCACCAAACCCGGAATGCAACGGTTGAACTCTCCTGTCCTCTCTGGGCTGATGAAATCCCCTTCCTTCGGCCGACGGCTCTGTTTTGGAGAGCCCTGTCAAAACTGGGTGGGGGTGTTCCTGGTCTGTGGTGGGTGCAGAACAGGGATGCTCCTCAAGACCCTACAGTGCACGGGACGCCCCACCACAGCAAAAACTTGACACTCAAGAAGCAAGACCCCAGGATGGGGGAGTGATGTGACTTTTGCTCCTGGTGAGACGCCCAGGGACGCATGATGTGCTTACGTAGGGAGCCAGGATGGTTTTTGCTCGGCTTAGACAGAGATGTCAGCCAGGCGGTGTGAGGGGGAGCTGCGGAGAGCAAGGCGGGAGGCAGCCCTCTGCCTGTCTAACCAGCTAACGAACTCCGCCTTGAGGGAGAGAATCCATCCATGGCGAGAAGGCAGACCTCCGATTGTCTTCACTGGATTCCATCTTTGTTCCATGCGGAGACCCCTGACACAAACTTCGAAGACGCTGTGGGGCCATCAGGGAGGTGGAATGCTCCCATGTCTTTTCTTAGCACCTGGCAAGAGGGCTCTGCTTTGTTCAGCCCTAGCGGGCTTTCAGCCAGAAGTTCTCTCGTGCTCCAGGGCAGAGTTTCTCAGCCTGGGGTGATTTTGTCCCCAGAGGTTGTGGGGCAATGTCTGGAGACATTTTTGGTTGTTACAACCGGGAGGGAGGTCTTGCTATTGGTGTCTGATGGGTGGAGACCAGGGATGCTGCTCCACACCCCACAGGGCACAGGACGCCTCCCACAGAGAATTGTCCAGCCCCAGATGTCAGTAGTGTTGAGGTTGAGAAACCCTGACCTAGCATAGGAGATTAATATCTATCTATCTATCTATCTATCTATCTATCTATCTATCATCTATCTATCTATCTATCTATCTATCTATCTATCTATCTATCTATCTATCTATCATCTAGCTATCTATCATCTATCTATCATCTATCTAATCTATCATCTATCTATATATTATATCTATCATCTGTCTATCTATCTATCATCTATCTGTCTACCTATCATCTATTTATCTATCTATCTGTCTATCTATCTATCTATCTATCTATCTATCTATCTATCTGTCATCTATTTATCTATCATCTACGTATCTACGTATCTATGTATCTATCTTTCTATCCATCCATCTATCATTATCTATTATCCATCTATCTACCTATTTATGTTTCTATCTCTATCTATCTATCTATCTAATCTATCATCTATCTATATGTTATATCTATCATCTATCTATCTGTCTATCATCTATCTGTCTACCTATCATTTATTTATCTATCATCTATCTATCTATCTATCTATCTATCTATCTATCTATCAATCATGTATCTATTTATCTATTAATCTATTTATGGCAGTAGTTAGCAGCCCAGGGATGATCCTGTCCCCCCCCCAGTGGACATTGGTCAATGTCTGGGGACACTTCTGGATGTCACAAATGGGGAGAAGGTGCTTCTGGCCTCTGGTGGGTGGAGACCAGGGATGCTGCTCCACACACTACAGTGCACAGGACGTCCCACATCAGAAAGTCGTCCAGCTCTGAGGGTCCTGCTGCCATAGTGGACATCCTGTCAGAGCGTAGCTTCTAACCCAGGGAAAGGGGACCAGTTGGGGTGGGGGTCTCAGCCCGCTGTGCAGTAAAAGAGGCAGGAGCTGTGTGGGACGTTTTGAAATGGATCTCTTGTTGTCCAGATGGTCTCATAGGAACCTTTCCCTATAGGAGGGCCCTCCTCACACACATCACACAGGAGCACAGCCCTCCACAGTTTGCACACTGGAGCAGTGAGAGGCCAGAATGGGGCCAACGGGATGACCTCGTAGCACAGGATGTGGGGGACAATTGGCCAATATTGGAGCCAACAGCCACACAAGCTCCGAGGCCAGGAAACCTCTCCTTCCTCTGGAAGCAAGGGGGCCGGGGCGCTGAGCACGACTCGAAATAGAATTGACTCTTCGGGCCGGCCCCGTGCCTTAGTGGTTAAGTGTGCGCACTCCGCTGCCGGCGGCCCGGGTTCAGATCCCGGGCGCGCACCGGCGCACCGCTCCTCTGGCCATGCTGAGGCCGCGTCCCACATACAGCAACTAGAAGGATGTGCAGCTATGATAGACAACTATCTACTGGGGCTTTGGGGGAAAAATAAATAAATAAAAAATCTTTAAAAAAAAAAAAAAAAAAAAAAGAACTGACCCTTCCCTCAAATGCTCAGCTTCTACACAGTGTTTCTCCTCTTTCAGATCAACTGGCAGGGAATGGGAACCCAGGCATTGACTGCAGAGGCCCCCCCGCCCCACTATTTCTCAGATCCTGATGCTTCCACCAATGGTTCAGAGGTGGCAAGGGTTTCAAGGAGCCTTCTAGAGGTTCCATGAACTTCTGCAGTATCTTGCAACGACCCAGTAATGACTCAAGCACATTCATGGCCAGGGAGGACCGTGCTTTTCTTGTTGAGAGAGACCAGTGATCCTCTCATTGCATGCCAGATCCGCATTTTTGAGACCGTGAGTGATGAGGCAGGGCCCTGCCGTAGTGTTTTCCAGCTGGCCTCGCCCAGCTCCTGCACCTGGGTGGGATTTCTTAACCACTCTGTGCTCATCTGAGACATGGAGCTAAAAGCAGGTCCGATATCTGTCCCCCAAGGCTGGTTGTTATGATCAATTGTTATCATTGTCTCTGTGGATGGGAGCCAGAGAACTTGGGGCTCCTTCCTCCTCTGGCCCTTCCTGTCTTCTCCAAGACAACCGAGCCCTGATGGCTTTTAAGCATGCAAAGCCCCTGTTCCCCATGGGGTCGTGAGGGGAGACGTATCACAACGGGGGATTAGATGAAATCTGGCAAAGCCCTGCTCTGCCATGGGAGACACGTTCCTTGGAAGTATCCCAGTCTGATGGGTGGTGGAGGACGTCGACGCCCCACTACTCTGGTTGCTAATGAGGTTTAGCATGGCTGATGTCCTCTCCACCCTTTTAAGATGTCTTTTCTTTCTTCTGGAGCCTAGATTGTATCGATTCTCAAAGTGTAAGATACGGAACCCTGGGGGGGTTCCCTCAGGACCAGAGGTCTGCGGCGATGGGGACAAAACCATGTCTGTCTTTTTTAAACTACGTTGATGTTTGCACTGATGGTGTAGACGTGACACGGGGTGGCCCTCCTGGGGCAGGTGGCTGGTTTAAATGGGGAGGTGACCCCCTCTGGTACCCTTCCCCCTCTTCCCACCCAGGTGACATTTGCGGAGCAGGAGGCCCAGTTGTTCAGTTCCTGCACAGCAGGAATGTCGACTCCCTCTGCTGATATATGTCCCCTGCACACTTGAGCCCTCAGGGCGATGACAACCTGGTGGACCAAGGATGTCCACGGAGGTGGGAGAGTTCCTGAGATAATTGCCTGCTCTGTCTGCCCACTGGTTCTTACACTCTCCTTTGGCCCCAGCCAATGGTTGCCTCCTCCCTGAGGAGTTCCCCGGTCCATCAGGCTGACTCCTCTCTCCCTCTACGACTCTCTGTCGCTCACGTGTCCCCTGCGTGGCGGGCAGCATTGACTCCTACCCTGCATTCTTCTTTTGTCCCTTCAAGATGTGTGTCAAGGTGCTCGGCTCTCCAGGGCAGGACCCCTGGGGACCCACTTCCCCGCTCCTCCTCCTATGTCTCTGCATATTCAACTGCACTCAAGCTACAGCTGGAGGTTTCAAACTGTGGCCCCCGGGGGTCACATCTGAGCCACAGACCTCTTTGGCCCACCCAGTTCTGGGCTGTTGACTCGAACTACTGGCCAACGTTTGGCAATCAGGACAGTCCAAGAAATAACCCGGGAATTCTCAGGACAAGTCCTAATGGGTGCCATCCCTGGTCCACATCCTCTTCTCTACCCTGTTCTTGGCTGCAGTGACGGGCTGGCCCCACTCCACATGTACCCCCAGGAATGGCTGGGGACATTGGCTTTCCCAGACAGGTCCCTGCCAGCTTGGGTCTTGGGGGCCCTGATCTAGACACGGCATCAGCAGAGGGTCCCTCACAGGCCCCTATCTCCAGCACCTGGGCTTTGGGGATTCAGGAGGGACTTGGATGCAAAAGGCTGGGGGGGGGGGCTGGTTTTCATGCAGGCATCATACATTTATTTATTCATTCAACTCATTCACTCATGTATTTATTCGCTCATGCTTTCATTCATTCATACATGTATTCACTGATGCATAATTCATGCATTCCCTCATGCATGCATTCACTCATGCGTTACTCATTCATTCATGCACCCACGCATGCGTGACTCTTTCCTTTGCTGCCCTGCCTTCCAGAAGATCATGCACTGCCAGGCCCGGGCTGGGCTGGGCTGGGCGGTTCCCGGCGCGGCCTCCGCCCGGGCAGCGCGCTGGTCTTGGGCCCAGGCCCCTGAAGCCATTGCAAACATTTACTTTGGGACTGGTGGCTAAAGGTTAAATGTCCAAACCTAGCAACCGATGACTGCTGGATTCAGCAGGGCGGGGACTGGGGGGGCCCGGGGCGGGGCCCAGGAATTCAAGGCAGCAACCGCGGCTCCCGGCTTTCTCCCTGGCAGGCCGCGGGGGCCCGGCACCAGGCGGCGCGCCGGCGGGGCGGGCGGGGGCGGCGCGGTGCGGCGGCGGAGACCCGTGGTCCCTGTGGTCCCCGCGGCGAGCGGGGTGGGGCCGGGCTTCCGGCGGGCGGCCAATCGCGGGCCGCGGGGCCTCCCAAGGCAGGGCCAGAGGCTGCCCGAGCGTGCGGGAGGCGCCTGGGGCGCACGAGTTGGGGGGCGTGGAAGTCGCCTAGGCACGGCGGGGGATCGGAGGCATAGAGGCTGCCCGAGCTCGCAGGAGGTGCGGGGGGTGCAGGGGTGTAGGAGACAGAGGCTGCCGGAGTGCAGAGCGCGTGCAGGGGACGCAGGAGTGACGGGGGCGTGGAGGCCGCCCGGGAGCGGCGGGGGAGCCTCGGGGACGGGCAGAGGCTGCCCGAATTCGGAGGAGGGGCGAGGTGTGGGCCGCAGGGGTGGATCGGAGCTGAAGGGGGGAAACAGGGGACGCCGGGCCAGGGTAGAGGTAGAGGCCACCCGAAACTCAGAGAAGGTGAAGGGACGCAGGAGTTCGGGGGGCGTGGAGGCCGCTTGGGCGCGGCGAGGGACCCGGGGATGGGGGCAGAGGCTGCCCGAATTCGGATGGGGGGCGAGGTGCAGGGGCGGGGGGGCCGGAGAGGAAGGGGATAACCGGGGGGCGCCGGGCCAGGGTGGGGCGGAGGCCTCCCGGAGCGCAGAGGAGGTATGGGGGAGGCAGGAGTTCGGGGGGCGTGGAGGCCTCCTGGGCGCGGCGGGGGACCCGGGGAGGGGGGCAGAGGCTGCCCAAGTGTGGAGGAGGGGCGAGGTGCAGGGGTGGGCGGCGCAGTGGGGGGCCGGAGCGGGAGGGGGAAACCCGGGGGCGCCGAGCCAGGGTGGCGGCTGAGGCCGCCCAGAGCGCAGAAGAGGGCGGGGTGCAGCGGGCCCGCAGATGACTCGGGGGCGGGTGGGGAGTCGAGGGGCGCCTGACGGGGGCAGAGGCTGCCCTGGATGCCGGAGGAAGCGCCGGCGCGGTGGGGCCGCTGAGGACACCCGGGTGGGCAAGGGTCTGGTGCCAGAGGCTGTCCGGGAGCGCGGGGGAGATATGGGGCGCGGGGATGATGGGGGCGCAGTGGGGTCTCAGGTGACTCCTGGGAGGGCAGAGGGTCGAGGAGAGGAGGAGGAGGTGCAGGGGGCGGGGTTCGTGTAGGTGGCCAGGGTTCAACAGAGCCCAGGAGACACGGGGCGGGTAGGGGGGCGCTGGGTTGAGGCTGCAACCACGGGTGTCAGGAATGCCAAGCTGTCGCCCTCAGGCCTGGAAATCTTCGCGGGTTCCCTGGAGACGACGCCTCTGCTAGGCCCGGCTGGAGGCCGGAGAGTCCACCCCCGGCGCCCAGGCACACGTGGGCCCCTCGGTGCCCACCGCGCGCGCGGAGCCTCGGACCATGTCGGGTGAGTCCGCGAATGCGCCTTGCGGTCAGCCTCCCTGTTCCTGCGGACACATGGGAGATTAGTCTATGCCTGGAAAGACCCCCGCTTTGCCCCTCTGCCCCCATCTCCCCAAACCCCTCATCTCCCATTGTCTGCCTCCTCAGTGTCTCCCCGAGGGGCGTGGGGGGAGGGGGTGGCACTGCCCTGTGCAGTTGGAGATGTGGGTGGGTCTCAGCAGCTGGGAGGGGACCATTTATAGCCTGGTCGGGGGCGTTAGCAATTTCATCATTCTCCTTCTGTGAAAAGTAGCCCTGGGAGTTGAAATGGGCTTGTTTCTTGGCAATGGTACTGAACTGTGTGAAATTCTCACTGAGAGACCCAGATGGCAAGTTCATGCCCCTAAAGCTCTGGGACGACAGTGCCTTTGGGTTCTTCTAGTTTAGATCACCCCTGTAATTTGTTATTCCAGCAAAGATCTGGGGTTCATCCCTCAGCAGGGCAGCAGGCTTGGGATGGCAGTGTGGCTGGGACTTCCAGCAAGGCCTGGTCCCCAAGGGCTCAGATTCGGTCCTGTCTGCCTGCCCTTGGGTTTTGTGGACATCACCTTGGGGCAGTTGACTTCAGAGGCCAAGAAGTATGACATGGAATACCCATGAGAAAGATACCTGTCCTGATGGTGTTAAGACACCCCCTCTGTTGCACCAGACCAGACCGGATCATTCATGAGTGCATTTTTTTTTTTTTTAACTGGTTAGTTTTTATCCAGAGGAGCGATTTGGTAAATCACTAAGCAGTTTCCATGCTGTTTCCCTCCCATCTAGCCTTAGAAAGGAAATTGTTGGGACAGGGGCCGAAAGGGCGAGTTTCCCCCCAGTGTGCTCTCAGATTCTGTTCCGAGGAGACGCAGAAAGGCTTCTCTGTTCCAGGGAGTGCTTTGGAGCTCTGCAGAGTGAAAACCACGCTCCCCCAAAGCCACTAGGGCCTGCATAATGGCAGCATTCAACCACGGACATGTGGACACATCTCCATCAGCCCTGGAATGTGCTAGAAGACCCGATGTCGGTATTCAACACTTGGCAGGAAACAAAAACCACCTTTGAGTAAAGGGGAGGGGCAGAGCAGGAAGCCACCAGTGTTATTTCTGGGGGCGTTGGAAGATAGGTTGATGGCAGGATGGGCAAGAATAGAAATAAACATGTCTCATAGACTCATAAAACTGTCAGCCACCACAGTCTTCAGGCTGAACTCCATTTTGTGAGAATATCTATTTTGGGGGGCTGGAGTAGTGTTTTCCCATTATGTGGTCATGCCAGAAATCCCCACCCCGGCGCCATGTTGAGTGGAATCTCATCCTTTAAATGCAGTGGCCTTGGGTAATGATGGGTGTTCTTTGATGGCACACCAAAACTTGGTCATTGTTAGATTCTTAAAGGTAAGGCCGTGTGAAATGTGAAGACCTATCAGTGAATGTTTCATCCTCTGTTGCTTTAAATTGCATTGGTCTGAGTTTGCACCTTAGATGGAGCATTTATCCAGGCGTGATTTTGCCACATCATGGTGGCCCATGTTCAGAGGTGCACGTCTTGGGGTCGCTGGAGAGACGGGCTCATTTCTCCACTGCTGCTGTTTTCATCCTGTTAATATGATCAATAATCCCTCCATCCAATAATCCTTCATCCCTCTGTAATCCGCATTCCACCTTCCCCAAGTCTCAGCCTCCCTGGTCCCTGAGGACCACCCCACTCCACAAACGGTGGCAACTCTCTCTGCTCCCAGGATCTCTCGGCTTCCCCCTGCCCTCGATGTCGGTGTTTCTCACACAGAAGCAGCCAATGCTTCTGATCCACACCAAGTGGATCAGAAACATGAAATGGTTGAAAATTTAATTGCTCTGGTCTCTGGTTTTATAACTGTCCAGTGAGGGAAGCCCGTTTTTATCAACCACGTTGAGTCAAAATCCAGCGAATGAGGCATCAGTTTTCTTAGGTACCATGCACGGGTGCTTCTGACCATTGAAAGGATAAATGAGAAGGAAATGATCTGCAGGGTTATGTTTCATGTCTTTGTGTCACCTTCCAGTTAGAAAGAATTGAGTGCTCTTCAGGAATATCCAACAACCACAAAAATGAACTCTTCCCATAGCTCGGTTGGGAATAAACTTTTTCTTTGAGGAGGATCCAAATTGCTTAAATGTGAAATATATAGACAATTACAATGATGGAATTGAGGCTCAATGGAAAGAAGTGGTTTTCCAGTCTAACAAGGGCTGTTGAAGGTGAAGTTAACCCTTGCGGGTCACCAGGGGTTCGCTATGATTCTTTCCCCGGGGTGGGTACAGCATCCCCGGTTCTGCTTCTTGACGTTAATGCCCCATAGAATTAGGTTCCTAGGGCTGCCATAACAAATACCACAGACTGGGCAGCTCAAACAACAGACATTTATTCTCTCCCAGTCCTGGAGGCTGGACTCTGAGACCCAGGTGTGGGCAGGGCTGGCTTCTCCTGAGACCTCTCTCTTTGGCGTGTAGATGCCGTCTTCTCCCCGTGTCCTCACATGGTCGTCCCTCTGTGTGTGTCTGTGTCCTCATCTCCTCTTCTCATAAGGGCACCAGTCACATTAGATTAGGGCCCACCCTAATGGTCCTCTTCTCTGGACGGCCAGTAGTCATAAGGTGGTCTGTTCCGGTCCTGGCTTCTCTTGCCACCATGAGCTCTCGGGATGACCCCAGTCTTTGTTCCCATCCAGACCACTTTCTCGGACATTTCCACCTGGGTGTCTCCTCATCCCTCTAACTCCTCGTGGCAGAACTACATTCCTCACTTTTTCTGTCATATTATTTCATTCTCCATATTTCTGTGAACACTGTCTGTGTCCCTAGAGACTAAATGCTGCGTTGTTTTAACCCAGTTGTTTAAAAAACTAGATAGATAGATAGATAAATAAGTAGTTAGATGGTTGATAGGTAGATGGATAGATAGATAGATAGATATAGATAGATACATATTTACATAGTGGTGGATAGATAGATGACAGATGATAGATTATAGATAGATGATAGGTAATACATCGATTATAGATATATGATGTATATCTATGGATGGATGGATGATGGATACATGGATGGTAGATGACAGATAATAGAGAGATGATAGATAGATGATAGATAGATAGATAGATAGATAGATAGATAGATAGATAGAGATAGATACATAGTTACATAGATGGTAGATAGGTAGATAGATGACAGATGATAGATTATAGATCGATAGATGATAGACAGATAGAAAGACTGATAGATAGATTATAGATAGATGATAGACAGATAGATGATAGATGATGATAGATAGAAATTAGATGATAGATAGATGATAGCTGGATAGATAAATAGAGATAGATGATAGATGGATGGATGACAGATAGAGGATAGATAGATGGGTAGGTAGGTAGATAGATAGATAGGTAGATAGATAGATAGATAGATAGATAGATAGATAGATAGATATCTTTTGGGCTGCAGACTTGAGTTCTGAAGTTTGCATCTGTAATACTCCACTTAACAGTGCAGATGCCAGGAATTCCCCTTCCTTCTTACCCGAGAAAAATAACCCGACAGCCTGTAGACAGGAACCTGTTGCAAGAGGCGCGTTTGGGAATCAACCCCAAAGAATGTAAAGGTCAAGTCATCACCCTCAGGAAAACAGGGCTGGGAAGCCCCGTTTGTCGAGTTATAATTAGTGTGACTGTGAGTCTCTGGGACAGCTGCTGCCCGGGAGGGCGCGGGGACGTGGGGGAGGACAGTCTGGTCTTTGAGAACTGAGGTCTGTGTGTTCCAGCCCCAGGCTGCGTGCCCCGACTTTTAATTTCCATAGGCAGCACGGTAGCCTGCACGGGGCACAGATTTCTTTATCCTGTTGTCTTTATCCTGGCAACAAGCTCTTGAGGACCCAAGAAGTAAATTGTTTACAAGTCCCTGTAAAAGTTAACCACATGGCTACGCCCTTAGACTTAAAATTGCCATAAATTGAGTCTGCTGTTGAGTTTCTTCCTCACCTATTGAGACGTTAGGAAACCAAGAACAGTTTGGTGAATGAAACAATATATTTTCCCCTGTCCCGTTTCCTTGGCCTCGTATATCTTTGAGTTGAAGTCTTTCCAACAACCGGTTTGTGCAGAATTTAGTGAACCGGTTTGGTCACTTCTCTGAGCACAGCTCCTTTGAGGTGGGGAGGGCGTTCTCATCCTCACTCGGGGAATACCACTGTCGCTTCCACTTTGTGCTGTGTTTTCAGCTCAGACCCAAGTATTTCCAGTGAGTTTTTGAGTCTTGAATGCAAAATAAAATAAGGGGTCTCAATGATGCGTATCGGCGGATTTGCAGCATCAGGAAATTTTAATTGCACTCTGGGTGGCTTTCCCTCGTGTTTAGGGTTTGCTTGCACTTTTCCTGTGTGTGTGTGTTTGTGTGTGCACATTCAATGAAAGGACGCATGTAAGTGTCGCCAAGGAACATTTGTGGAACACCAAATGGTTAGTCGGTACAAGTTGTGAAGCTTGAGAGAGGAAGAGGAGTGACCGCCGTTCGCGCCATCCCATGAGATCCGTCAAGAGCATAACTCTGGTGTTTTGCCCACAGTGTCTGACCAGGCATTTGTCACGCTGGCCACCAATGACATCTACTGCCAGGGGGCCCTGGTCCTGGGGCAGTCACTGAGGAACCAGAGGCTGACCAGGAAGCTGGTGGTGTTGATCACCCCTCACGTGTCCAGCCTGCTCAGGTAAGACTGGGAGACTCACCTGTGTGTGTCTGGTGGGCTCTTCCTCCTGTAGAAGCAAGGTCGACTATATTGGAGGAGGTCCCAGGAACTGTTCATGGGCCTGGACCACTGGCAATCATGGTGGGTGTCTGACACTTGTAAAGAACCCTCAAATCATTATTAAAGTAGGGAGGTCTGTCATGGTGTGTGATCGACTTCAGACCACTTACAAATAATACTGTGTATGGTTACTGTCCATAGTCTCAACTACGGAAATTCAAAAGTCAAATTTTGGGGGGGGCGAGGGGAATTTGAAAAGCAACTATTGTGAACTAAGTTAAAGATTTAAGATCGAAAGTCATAGAGCTTCCCATTTGGCTCTGTAGAGGCTTCCAGTGTGTGGAATAGGTTTCTGCTTCCTCTTGAGTATGTGTCTCTCTGTTGAGTTTCTCCCCATGATGATGTGTAGAAGCATTGCTGGGTGGCTGTGCATGGGAGTTGTGTTGTTCTGTTGAGTGTATGTCTCGGTACAAAGTATAGCTCTGTTTCTCTTGATTGCTGTGGAAAGGAAGGCTGGATGTAGGGAATTCAGCCAGGGAGAGGAAATATAACAACCAGTTGCAGAGAGGAGCCTGGCCGTGTGTGTGACAGGTGATGGATAAACATCTAGAGCAGGGTAGTCATGCCGACCAGATTCTCTGGGTCCCGAGAGCTGGAACTCCTGGGCCAGCCTGATAACAATGCTAATGGCCGGCACTTAGGTGGCACTACTCTGAGCTTCTTGTACATACTCACTCATTGAAAGATCACAACTCCTCTTGGGTGGGGTGCTATGGTTGCTGCTGTCTTCTGACCTTTCCTAAGATCCCTCGGACAGGAGTGGCAGAGCTAGGATGCCAGCTTGCTCTGGAGTCCTTGTTCCTCAACGCTCCAATCTGCCGTTTGCTACCCATGATGAGAGATCGTGAGCAGTCCTAAGTTCACTGGTCAACGAGGGTGGGTTTGAACGTCTGAGGAAGGAGAGGGCAGATGCTGCTGTGGAGAGAATGTAGGGCATACCGCACAATCCCAAGCTAAGCAGGACTCCCCATTGGTACCTGGTCACTTCATGCTGCAGCAGACACAGTGTCCCACAGAGGGAAGCATTGGCAGGCAGGAATGAAGGGAATTTTGTTCCTTGATGGGTCCATGATGGGTTCATGCCAGGTGGATCCATGATGGGTACATGCCATGGGTCCATGATGGGTCCATGATGTGGTGGGTCCTTGATGTGTCCATGCCATGATGGGTCCATGATAGGTCCATGCCATGATGGGTCCATACCGTGATGTGTCCATGATGGATCCATGCCATGATGGATCCACAATGGGTCCATGCCATGACAGATCAATGATGGGTCCATGGTGAGTCCATGATAGGCCCATGCCATGATGGGTCCATGCCATGACGGGTCCATGATGGATCCATGGTGAATCCATGATAGGTTCATGTCATAATGGGTCCATGCCAGGTGGATCCATGATGGGACCATGCCGTGATGGGTCCATGATGAGTCCACGATAAGTCCATGCCATGATGGGTCCATGCTATGATGGGTCCATGATGGGTCCATGCCGTGATGGATCAATGATGGGTCCACGATGAGTCCATGATAGGTCCATGCCATGATGGGTCCATGCCATGATGGGTCCATGCTGTGATGTGTCTATGATGGATCCATGCCATGATGGATCCATGAGGGGTCCATGATAGGTTCATGCCATGATAGGTCCATGATGGGTTCATGCCATGTTGGATCCATGATGGGTCCACGCGATGATGGGTCCATGATAAGTCCATGCCATGATGGGTCCATGCCATGACGGGTCCATGATGGATCCAAGATGAGTCCATAATAGGTCCACAACTTGTTTCCTGGGTAGAGCCGACTGCAATGATGAGTCCTTAAATTGATTCCTGGGAAAAGCTGAGTGCCCATGGGGTGACCTGATTCAGGACCAGAGATTTAGGGTCTGGGAGCTGCAGACACTTTTGTTGAAATCACTAGGCAGGGTTTGAGTTGGGAGGTCATGGATGACCCCATCCTTAGATTCATAAGTACTTCTGCACTTACATGTATGCTTGCTCACATATACACAACACTGGACCCCTCAGTGCTCTTGTTCCATAGAGCATGTTGTGCTTTACACACTCTGAGACCCAAATATGGGAAAGTTCTTACCTGTAGACAGACATGTGATGGTATTGGCAGAATATCATGAATTGCATTAATTCACTTGGGAGACTGTTCCTTCTGGATGCTCCTAGGTGACCGACAGCACCTTGGTTTAGCCTTGTGTCTGAACAGTGATGATCCTAGTGGAGAGAATAGGTAGTTATTTTGTTTTTCTTCTAATCAAGAAAATTCTCTTGCAAGCGGCTGCTGTGAGAACACCAAAAACGTTGGAATTAGTGATGTAAGTGTAGGATTTGAAGTTGCCAACGGGGTTTAAAACCCTCCATTTCCTGTGACCCTAGGCAGGGCTTTCAGGTCCTGAAGCTCCTATTAAATGGTAGCATGTGTGAAAGAGCATTAGATACAACCCGGGGCCTTGTGGAGATGGGAGCCTGTGAGTTTTGGTCTCCCCGCTGACCAAGGTCCTTTGTGCATTTGCCAGTAGGTGAGCCCCACAGCAGAGTGGAAACGGGCAGGTGGCATCTGATGGCAGCCCCTGTGTAGACGGGGCTAGATGGGGGAAGGAGGTGAGGGCAGATGCCCAGCATCCTCCTTGGAAGCAGAGTAGTTTCATGAAGTTGGGGCTTCTGGAGTAATGGTCCAAACGCCTGCCATTTGGAGGAGCTTGTGATGGAGGTTCTGGGCGTTAGGATCTTTCTCCACTTGGTCGATGTGGGTTGGCTGTGTTGAGAAGGGCTTGGCGTTCTTGTGCAGGGTGAGCCTGGAAGGGTAGTGTCCTTTCCCTCTTGTGTGAGTTCAGAGGAGATGACAGCTGGAGGCAGGAGTTGGCCATTGGTAGAGGGGAGTCAAGCTCTGTTTTGTGTTATTTTTTCTGGCGTTGAGAGTGGGCAGCATTTGAGGACATAGCTTGAAGAAGCCTTGAGGAGTTTGCATGGGCTTCTCTCTGGCACACTGGATGGCCACTCCAGGAGGGGATTATCCCATTTAGAAGTGGCACTAGGAAAGGAAGCTGGGCGAGCCAATGGAAGAGAGTTGGCTTCATGCACAGAGGCTTCACTACACAGTGGAAAGACATGGAAATTCACCTGATGGGGGTTTCCTGCCCTCTCCTTTGCTGAATCGTTAAATGAATGATGTCAGGTTTCCTTGGCCAGCTCTCGGGTTGAGATTTAAAAAGGGGAACTCTGGTCTTAATGAGGGAGTTACTGGGGAAACCAGGAGAACCCACCACTCCTGGGGAACCATCAGGTAGGAAAGCCCACTTCTTGTTTCAGGGTAAAGACACAGAAGAATTAAAATCATCATCGAGCCTGCAGAAAGATTCTCCAAGTTAAGGTGAGGTCATCCACAGCAGTTCAGGGGAAAAGCGTACTTGTGAGAGAGACTTACTGCAGGAGACAGAAGAAGGTTTAGAGAAGATCCAAGATGGTTTCAATAAAATTCAGGAAAATATGGACTCGATGATAAAAAAGTGAGATAAGACAACAGACTGAGCTGAAAATGATCTGACTGTGTTGAACAGGAGCAGAATGAGATGAGGAAATGTTACGAGTCAATAAAAATTAAAATTATTAAGAAATTAAACCTTTTAGAGAAGTTTAAAATAAATTAATTTAAATTAAATTAGTGGTTTGATGACTAAATAAAATCAGCCCTGCAGATTATAGAATCGTTGTTATGGAAAGTATGAGATGTTTTCCAGTATTAGAGAGGGGATTTATAGAGAAGGAAGCCCCAAAACACAGATGTACCTGATAAAAAGCGCAAAGAAATGAAATCATCTCAATAAACAAAGAGGTACTTGAAGAAAATTTCCCGAGTTGAAGAAATACCAGAGAAAATGGATATCACCAAACATAAGAAAGCCAAATAAGAAAAACAAAACATGGATATACGTATATTGAAGAATTTTTAAAGTTTTCATGGTAAAAATTTCTTCTATGTGCCTCCAAGGTTAATAAAAGCAGGTTTCTCTGCAAAGATGACCTCAGACTTCTTCATTACAAAGGTTAGAAAATAATGGAGATGTGGAATCATGGAACCACAGTTTTTGGACCCAAGACTTTTATACCCAGCCACATCAGTCATTCACTGGCAAAGTGATAGGAAGAGATTCTCACGCATGGCAGAGCTTAGGGTGTTTGGTACTGAGAAAATTGTCGGTTGTTGACCGAGCCTTGAAGAAAATACAGAACTTAATGGGAAAGTTCTTTTTAGCAGGGTAAGGAGGCAAGTAAAAACCTGAAGTTGAGTAAATTATTGTTGTAAATTTATTTAAGAAACTATGCAGAAGAATTAATATTATCCAATATATTTATTTAATAAAGAGTGGACAGAGAGATACTGGATAATACATAGAGGAAAGAAAAAGTGGAGACTGTTATATGGTTTTCTGAGTGTAAGAATTCAGGCAGGAGACGCTAGATAATAAAGCATAGAATTCACGTTTGAGACATACTAGACATGATCCTTTATGCCCCAACGATCATTAGATAAAGCATATAAACAAAATCGATTAGATATGTATGGAATTGGAGAGACTGGTGGTGAGAGAGTCTTTCTATATAGCCCACCTGGTCTTTAACTCACAAAGAAAGCAAACACATAAATAAATTTATCTAATGAATACTGTATGAGGTGTCTCTAAAATGTTATGCATTATGTAAACAAAAATCTTTTCTCTCGTCAACCATGGACCACTTAGAAAAATTGATTTTGTACTAATGGTACAAGGAGGTATTCAATATGTTACTTGGAGTAGGAATTCATTATTGTTATATTCCTTGGCTATATGTAATAAACTTAGACGTTAATACCAAAACTAAAAAGAAAATCAAAAAACAAAAAACAAAGATGGGGTCCGCTTGGACATTTTATTTATTTTTTATTATTTTTTAATTTTTATTTTTTGAGCAAGATTGGCACTGAGCTAACATCTGTTGCCATTCTTCCTCTTTTTCTTTTTTTCTCCCCAAAGCCCCAGTTCATTGTTGTATATCCTAGTTGTAGGTCCTTCTAGTTCTTCTATATGGGACGCCACCTCAGCACGGCTTGATGAGTGGTGAGTAGGTCCACACCCAGGATCCGAACCTGTGAACCCCAGGCTGCTGAAGCAAAATGCGCAAACCTAACCACTACATCACCGGGCTGGCCCCCACTTGGACGTTTTAAACCAGAAATTCTCTTCTAAATAACTTGTTAGGTGAACCAATGAAAGCTTGAGTCACATACTATTTCAACAGTAATTGCCTTGTGAATGCTACTTTACAAACCAAAGGGAACAGCTAGAGTGATACCAGAGGAAAAAAATAAGTGAAGAAATTATCCAGTTCAAAATTTTTTTATGTAAAACAAACAAACAAAAAAATACATAAGCAAACAGAAGGAATAAGTTCATAAAGGAAAAAAAAAACTGATAATTGGGAACAAAGAACAAATCTGAGTGTTGGATTATTTAAAAATAAACTTTCGACTAGAGAAAACAGAAATATTCAAAATTGAAATGAAAAAGTAGTCATTAGGATAAAATTTAAATTTTGAAAGCAAATACTCTCTAGTACACTTTGCTGATAATGTTGACAGTATTGAAGCAATGTTTGATCCTTTTATGGAAATTCAGATGATCCACATTGATACCAGAAGAAGTAGAGAGCTTCTGCTCACCAGTATCCATGGGAGAAATTGAAAATGTTATCAAAGTCTTGTCTGGTAGAAAGATCCTAGATTTGGGCAGTTATAAGGGATTTTCTATTAAATTGGCCACGATGAATTAATGTCCATGCAATAAAAACAATCTCTGATCCTACAAAAAAATGAATGTGTTAATTTATTTTAAGAAATTGTCCTAATCTTGATACCCAAATTTGATTTACAAGTTTAATTGTGTTTACACATAGATGAACAAAGCCCCTCAAATACAGAATACAGCAAGGCAACTCAGGCTCTATAGTAAAGAAATAAATGATGCTTATTCTAAGAAAGCTAGGATAGTCCATTGTGTCAATGTAATTCATCACATCTATATATCAGACAAAGGCAATGATGTGATCCTTTTAATATACAAGGTAAGCATGCGCCCAAATGAATTCCAGGTAGATCATAAATGTAAAGGTAAAATTTTAAAGCATAGGGAAATCTTAGAAGTAAACAGATCAGGGTTTCTCCACCTCACATACTGACATGTAGGGCTGTCCACATTCTCTGTGGTGAGGCATCCTGTACACTGTGGGGTGCTGAGCATCATCCCTGGTCTCCACCCTCCAGATTCTGGTAGGATCACCACCCCTCAACCCTCCCTGCAATTGTGACAACCAAAATTGTCTCCAGACGCTGACATAACTGGATGTTCCATTCATCTGAAAGCTGGGCATGGCATTTTCCCAGCAAAGGACACCAGAACTGCTGTGTGTCAGAAATATTATATGCAAAAGTAAAAGATAATCTAGGGGGCACATTTACAAAATTTATAATGGAGAGGGGGACTGTTGTCTTTATAATATTCAAAGAACTCTTACAAACAGTAGGCAAAGATGGGCAGACGAATACAACAGTGGGAGAAAGCATGAACAATCTATATTTAGTTGGTAATATTTATGACTAGTTAGGTTGGCAAATATCTTCTTAAACGTTGGTGTTTGGAGGTCACACCTTAGTCATTGACATCAAGGGATGTGATTAGACTTGAGCCAAATTTGCTATACGCCATTTTCTTAAAAGTGTTTCAGATTAATTGATGCTTCAATGGGTTTCCTCTCGCATAAGATGAGCCTTTCAGGCCCCAAAGGGAGAAAAGAGAAGAAAATATATTTAGTTATGGTGGACATTTTCCTGTGTCCAGGTCACCAGGCCTTCAGAGTCAGACCAGAGACTCCAGTGGACCCCGAGTTGGGAGGGCTGACCCTGTGGCTGGACACCCATCCTTGGGGGGACCTTTCTGTGGTTGCCTACTCACCCATCATCCTCTGAATGATGGTATGAGTGGAACAAAAAAAATATGATTCTTTCTTAGATTCCTATCTCCTCGGCTGTCAAAAGCTCTCAGCATTTATTTTTTTTAAGTCGTTTGGTCTACTCAAGATGAGGTTTAAAATATTCAGAAACAACATCACAGAAATACGGGAAGGGGTCAGTGTGGCAGACCCAGTTGAATTTTATTGGACCCATTACATGGTTCACAGTCATTGGGAGGATTGAGGAACAGTGCCCTATGGTACAGTCGGGGCAGTAGAAGACAAACAGTGACCGATGACCATAAATGACCAGGGGTGTGGGTGTTGGGAGACTACTCCCCTCCCAGGCTGTATGGTGCAAACGTGGATGGGAGGAGTCTTTCTGCAGGGAGCATGTGCTCATCACTTCAAACAAATTGCATTCATGACACTTAATTCTATTTCCAGGAATTTATTTTAGGGAAAAAGGCAGAGCTGAACAGAAGCATTTAAGGACATAAATCAGACTGTTATTTTTGTAATCACACAGAGTGGTATTTCTCTTGCCTTCCTTCCCCCCACCCCATGCTCTTTATACAACCACAAGAATACCATAAATTCCATAAATAATTGGGCAAAAAGCAGGGGGAAATTGGTGATGAAATAGTCCTTTCTTAGAGAGACAGTTACTTTGAATACTGTGCAATGAATAGGCACAAATAAATGTATAGGAAAAGCAAAAAAGCTACTAATGCATAGAAGAGATAGACCCAGAAGCTCCAACATCTGTCTAATAATAGGAGTTTCTAAAAGAAAAAAAGCAGAGAGAACGGATTAGAGGAAATAGCTCATGTCCTATTTCAACTCTGAGAAAGGATTTTAGATTGAAAATGTTCCCTGAGTGTTGGGCAGAAGGAATGAAGAAAACCCAAATGTTGACACAAATGGGTGGTATTTCAAAACACCAAGAATGAAGAAAAAGTCCTAAATGCATTTCGCTGTCAGTCTGGTTGAGATGGTTGATGTCTCAAAGTTCTGGGGCAAAATAATTTTGAAATGAGATTCCTGTACTCAGCCAAATTAGTGTAATTTGAAAGCAAAATAAAGATGTTTCAGATATACAAAAGCTCAAAAAATTTATTCCTCAAAGACCTTTGAGAAAAAAAATTGTTTGAGGATATACTCAAGCAAAATGAAATGTGAATCCAGGAAAGGAGAAATAGTATAGAAGGAGCAGTGCTAAACAAAGAAATGAGTAAAACTGGAAATGTGTTTGTGCATAATTATGAAAATAATCTGGAATTAACACTCCACTCTGGGAGTGATTGGGGGAGCAGCCAGGAGGAAGATGGGTGAACATCCACTGATGTTCCTGTCTTGTCTAAAGGGAAGATATAGATGATGACTGTCTTTACATTGGACAGAAAATATATTTAAATATGATTGTTGACAGTCAAAGGGTAGTAACGACTGGGAGAGTCAAAAGGATATGTATAACTCTCAAAACATTGATGGAAAATGCATGGAACGGAAACAAACCAAATCCATGCCATAAATGGTTGGAAAGGATTACAAAGAAGAAGAAAGTAGGATAAATGTAAAAAAAGAAAAAAGAAAAACACTGCAGGACTTAATTCAAATAGATCAATGTTTATAATAAAGGTGAATGGGTTAAAAATCCCTTTTAAAAGACAGAGACTTTGAACATGGGAAAATAAATCTAAACTTCAGCCATATGCTGTATGTGTACAGGAGACAGCTTAAATAACAACAACAAATCTTGAAAATAAAGGGATGCATATGATATGATATGATCCTGTTCCCCTGTCCAATCCAGGACCCAGCATGGCATTCATTGTCATGTCTTCTCTAGTCTCCTCCCATCTATGACAGTTGTTCCTTCCTTTCTTACGTGTCATGACCTTGGTATTTTTGAAGAGTACTGGTCAGTTGTTTTATAGATTGCCTTTCCACTTGGGTTGGTCCAGTGTTTTCTCATGATTATATTGTCGTTATGCATTTTTGGCAAAAAGAAGAGCCCTCAGAAGTGATGTACCTTTCTTAGCGCATCGTATCAGGGAGAACGTGGTGTTGCTACATCTTGTTACTGATAATGTCACTCTCAGTCATTTGGATAAGGTGGTATCTATGGTGTTTCTCCACTGTTATTATTTTTCTCTTTGTAGTTGATAAATATCTTGGGAGAGATACTTTTAGACTATGAGAACATGCTATTTCTCCTCAAAACCTTTACCCATTGGTTTTAGCATCCATCAGTGAATCTGGTCTCAACAGTTATCTGTGGTGTTTGCCTAATGCTGATTTTCTATTTCCCTCATTCCTTTTACATGTATTACTTGGAATTCTTCTGTAAGGAAGAGCTGCCTCTTCTTCCCATTTACTTGTTTATTCAATTATTATATCCGTATGAACCCATGAATATTCATTTTATATTTTGGGTTTGTCATTTATTTTCTCGATCAAATTGCTTCAGCTTTGACCATTGGGAGCTCCTCCTGGTTGGTTCTCTGAATCCTTTTGATGGGCCCCCACCCTTTTTCTAGCACTTCTTTAAGTTTCTGTCATCACAAGATTTGCTAGCTGTGATAAAGGAGAACTTAAGCAAAAAAAAAAAAAATTAAGTGGAACACAGGCAGATTTCATTTTGATGAAAGGTACAATCTTTCTTTCTTTTTCTTTTTTTTTTGTGAGGAGATCAGCCCTGTGCCAACATCCGCCAGTCCTCCTCTTTTTTTTTTTTTTTGCTGAGGAAGACTGGCCCTGGGCTAACATCCGTGCCCATCTTCCTCCACTTTATATGGGATCCCGTCACAGCACGGCTTGCCAAGCAGTGCGTCGGTGCACGCCTGGGATCCGAACCGGCGAACCGTGGGCCACCACAGCAGATCGCGCGCACTTAACTGCTTGCGCCACTGGGCTGGCCCCACGATCTTGCAAAATTTGGGACTTAGACTTGTATGCAGCTAACAACATGGGTTTTGAATACACAAAGTAAAAACTGACGGAGATCGTAGATTGTTTGTTTCTACCTGCTCAGCATTCGTTCCTCACTACCTGTGCATTTTGCAAAGAGATGTACCTTCCTAAGAGATAGCCCAAATCAGTCTATCTTAAACCAATTCTGTACAATTTGTCAAGTTGTTCAAGTTTGCATAAGTTTTAAGCATAAGTAGAAAATGTGCAAAGCTCTAAGACATCCATGGAAAGAATAAAGCCTGAATATGAAGATTGCGGTGAGTGTGATGGGGTTTTATATCCACGTTCCATGTTTGTGAGCAGCCAACGTGTGTCCTCCTGAAAGATAGCGTGTCCTGTGTTCAATGTTCTCCCGTTCTCTCACTGTTTGGCGTGTGTCTTTTCCAGGGTTATCCTCTCGAGGGTGTTTGATGAGGTAATTGAGGTGAACCTGATAGACAGTGCCGACTACATCCACCTGGCCATTCTGAAGAGACCTGAGCTTGGAGTTACCCTCACCAAGCTTCACTGTTGGACGCTGACCCACTATAGCAAGTGTGTCTTCCTGGATGCAGACACCCTGGTGAGTACAGGGGAGGGTGAGGACCAGACTCTCCACTTGATAAGGAGCCCGTCAAAGACCATGCCTCTCCCAACTTACCCAGGCTGCTAGCTCTTGCTGGTGGATTCCCATGAGGTAACATGTGTCTTTTACCACCATCAACGTTCAGTCCATTAAAATCCGGGATAACATACCCACCAGCACAGCACTACACCCTGCTGTAGACACTGAGGGACTTGACGGTGTGTATCTTCCCTGGGAGGTGTTTGTAATCACATTATTTCATCTACACAGAATGGAATAATTGGAAACAAATATATTATTCCTGGATTGTATATTGAATTGTGTAGTCCTCATTGGACTGGTGTGCCTGGCCTCTTGAGCTATGGCATCCCCCAGGGGTCATTTGGGGTTGTGACCTGCCGTGTGGGAGCCCCTGGTGGCCACTTTCAAAATCAGTATTGTAAAGTTGAAACGTAAAATGAAATTGGAGGGGAGTTGGAGATCTGTTCTGGATCGTCCTAGTCATGCAGAAGCAGCTCTGTAGGAAGAGAAAGAGATGCAGAGGAATATAGGAACAATAGTGCAATCAGAGTGATTTTTTTTAAATTTCCAAACAGACCGTAATTTAGAAAGCTAGTAGGTGTTAGGGGGGGTCTGCAGTCAGTTGTCAAGCCCTGGAAGGCAACAGATTCCGTGATATTGACTTGCAAACCTCTCCGTTCACGGTTCCCATAGTTTCATTAATCGCATTTGCCGGATTCAAGAGGTTATACAAGTAAGCAAGTTCCGTGGAGAATCTTAGGAACCTCAAGAAAATAATTTAATTTCAGAGACAGTGCTGTTGCAATCACTTGAAATAAACTGGAGAGCAATCTTAAGCACGCACTCTTCTCTTTTGAATATAAACCTACAAGAGAAGTGTCACTCAAAACATTGGGCACAGGTTTCCGCTCAGTGACCACTTGTCTGGCCTGTCCTAAAGCTCCCGCTGGATTTCTCACTTGTGGACCAGAGATAAGAGAAGAGTTGCTACAGGTTCCCCACCCTCCGCTCCCCCAGGTACTGTCCAATATCGACGAGCTGTTTGAGAGGGGCGAGTTTTCCGCGGCCCCGGATCCTGGCTGGCCGGATTGCTTCAACAGCGGCGTGTTTGTTTTCCAACCTTCCCTCGAGACTCATAGCCTCCTGCTGCAGCATGCCACCGACCACGGCAGCTTTGACGGTAGGCGAGGGGAAGCCGGGAATTTGTGGAAGAGAATGGGGCTGTTGGCAGGATCCCTACCTCCGCCTCGTCCTCATTTCCCACCCCATATTTGAGAGTGGCGAGTTGAAGTCAGTTAAAGACGGAGATAGAAGAGTAAGGCCAGGCAGGATAATAGGAATAAATGAAGAAGTTAGTAAGTAAATACACAAAACAGAGAGAACCATTGAAACTATCCTCAATGGGTAGAAAGAATGACTCCCCGGTCCCCATCCTACAGAATGGATAGGCAAAGCTTGCTCTAAAGGGCCTGACAAGAAATATTTAGCATCGTGGGCCCTGTGATCTCTGTGGCAAATATTCATCCCTACGGTTGTGGGGTGAAGGCAGCCATTGGCAAGACTTCAACAAATGAGCGTGGCTGTGTTCCAATAAAACTTTATTTACAAAAATAGATACAGGGTATAGTTGGCTGACTCCTGATGTAGAATAAAGGGAAAAAATTGAAATGAGCCAACCAAGCCAGATATCTGAACGGGCATGAATAGATGGGAAAAGTGCTAGAATTTTTGTAACATAAAAGGAAGTACTAGACCAATGAAGAATTCCCTCTAGGTAAGGATGAGGAGTTAATAAACCTGGCAAAAATGGTAGGGACAGAGTATTGTTGCTACCAGATAGAATTTATTGGGATTGGAGTGGAGAATTTTGGAGACAATGGGTGATTTTATTATTAATTGTTTGGGTTATTGGTGGAGAATTTTGGAGAGACTGTGCCTTTTTTAAATTAGTGGCACGGGTTATTAGTCACTTTTGAGACAATGATGATGTTTTAGCGGGCAGAGAGAAGAAATACAATTAGTGGCGTAGAATTCCGGTGTTCTGTCTTCAAACACATCGTGCATTCTTTCAGGGTACTGCACGGTACATCCTTAATCTCGCTGGGTGTCTTGTTAATTATCTAGGAGCAGATCAAGGCTTATTGAACAGTTTCTTCAGTAGCTGGTCGACGGCCGATATCCACAAGCATTTGCCGTTCATCTATAACCTGAGCAGTAACACGACCTACACCTACAGCCCTGCTTTCAAACAGTGAGTTCTCCACTGTGCCGGATCCTTCCGGGCCTGCCGCCACGTCGCCACCTTGTCTCTCAGGATGTATACCAGCTTTCGGCATTTTGGAAAGAAAAGATTAGATCATCCCCTGCTTGCTCATTGCTTTAAATGATAGGTAGTCAAGGCAATTAGTCTTAATGATAGTGGCTCCCAAAGTGTGGTCCAGGGAACCCCGCGGGGTTCCCCACAGGTCTCTCCAGTGTCTGCAAAGTCAAAACGAGTTAAAAAAATAATTCTAAGATCATATTTTCCTTTTTCACTGTCATTTTCTCGTAAGTGGACCGTGATATTTTACAGAAACTCTATGTCGTGATAAAGAGATGCACTGAATGCACACCCAGATATGAGAAACCATCTGTCTCCTCTTAAGATGGTCAATGTCACTCTTTCTACAAGTTTTTTTGAAAATATAGTTATTTTTTTTCAAGAAAAAATATGAAAGTTGTGTTGACATATTATGGGTTGTTTGTTTTTTAATGAATTGGTAAATATATCTTTTAATTTCTCCGTTTTAATTTCTGCTGCAGAAAATATATGTATAGCTAGAATCCACGTGAAGAAAGCTCTTTTGGTCTTCAGTGATTTTTAAGAATGTCAGGAGGTCCTAGGACCAAAATTTTGAGATCTGCTATAGGTGACATTATTATGAATGAAAATAGAAAATCTGAGAAGGATCTAGGGGATGAATCATTCTAGAACGTGCATTTTTAACGGGGGCCATATTGCCCCCAAGAAGGCAGAAATTGGTTCTTGGGGAGTGAAAAAATCGTATCCCTTTTAATGCATAAAGCACAGAGGTACTTACAAAACATAGATATCTAGTGAGAATGTGGTATTAAAATTTCATGGGAAGGCGATTACACAAAAACAGTGTTTAAAAAGGTTCCTGGATGATGGGAGTGATGATAATGCGGAAAAGAAATGGTTGAGAGGAGAAAATTCATAATTTCGTAAAAGAAACCAATTTTCTGGTTTGCAGCTTGTGTTATCTACTATACAAGCCATTATTGTTTTGTCCCTATCTTTTTTTGTGTGTGTGTGGTGAGAAAGATTGGCCCTGAGCTAACATCTGTTGCTAATCTTCCTCTTTTTGCTGAGGAAGATTGGTCCTGGGCTAACATCCATGCCCATCTTCCTCTACTTTATATGTGGGACGCCACCACAGGATGGCTTGATGAGCGGTGCGTAGGTCCACGCCCGGGATCTGACCCGAGAACCCCGGGCCACCAAAGCAGAGCACACAAACTTAACTGCTGCGCCACTGGGCCAGCCCCCATGTGCCTATCTTTTAAAGGAGATGATGATCTGGGCCACCATAGAGTGCATCTTTATAAGACTCTAGATTTATTCTTCCAGTTTTGAGGCATATCCCAATGGGTTAAGATTACCTTTCTTGGTGTATAGAAAATGAAATACTGCAAATGTTGATGGTTTAAAAAATTATCTTTAAAGTAACTGCAAGTCAAAGTCAGTGTAATTACATGATTGTCGATAATGTGTTGAGACAGATGCTCATATGCCTCTGTGTTTGACCAGTCTCATGTTTGTTGAATGCTTTCTGTGCGTGTCTGGTCCCTTCCGAGCGCAAAGGAGAACGCTTTGCGTTTCCTTCTCAGGTTCGGTTCTAGTGCGAAGGTGGTCCACTTTTTGGGGTCTTCAAAGCCTTGGAACTACAAGTACAATCCGCAGACTGGCTCGGTTTTGCAGGAGGGCTCCAGGGTGGTCCACCAGCACCAGGCATCATTTCTCAACCTCTGGTGGAGCATCTACCACCGCAGCATCCTGCCTCTTTATGAAAGCCTCCGGGACGAGGAAGAGCACACATCTCCAGGACACACGGTAAGCAGGTGATTCTCTTGAAAGCCAGGTGTTGACAACGGGGATAAACTCTCCATGATCGGCTCCCAGTGTATTTTCTTCAAATACACTGGCTGTTTCCGTGTACCGTATTTCAGGCAGAAGGATGCTAAAGAAACAGGCAACATGGTTTTTTTTTGGCTCACAATAGTGAATGTTTAATGAGCAGAAATGCTGCTGTGATGTAGATGACTCATGAATAATAGATTATTTAAATGAGCTGCGTTCATCAGGGTGAGAGCCACTGGCAGATGAGTGGCTGGAGAGGATTGATTACAATGTCGTTCGAGGAGACATTTTCCACTTTAAATCATCGTTTGAAGTAGCAGCTGGAGAAAGTTTCTGAAGAGGATTTTAAACATTTTTGATTGACATCAATTTGGTTTTTTAAAGACTTTATGATAACCCTGAATGCACCAGACAGTGAAGTTTCCTCCGTCCGTTTCATGTGGATACATCTTCCTTGCAAAGCACCTTTTGAAATGAGGTCCCAGAAAGCTTTATTTCTTGGTCAGTTTTGTACGATCACATTTCCTGGTGCGACGGAATCAATTATCAGCAAATGCATTGCTTGGGAAATTGAAAGGAATTCATCTTTTAGTCTTTCCTCTGGCTTTTGCGTGGTGGAGCTTGGTTCTCCTCTGCAGGATGAACTGCAAGTTGCCCCGCTCATTTGACGCAAGTGAATAGGTTATTTGTATGCATCTTGCTGAATTCATTGCCGCTTATTTTCTGCCACGCGGGTTGCTAAACATCAGATTGTATGTGAAGGAAAATAAGACTTGAGGCAGGTGGTTCTGAGAAAGAAAACATTGAGAGCTGTCTAGGAAATGTGTGCCGGGTGGTCTGCCAACAGCTTTCTGGAGGACCACCTGTCTGCTGCCTGTTTAAACACAACTAATTTTGTGAGTTGTCACGTCAGGGATATGGGACCACTCACTCTCGTCTTTAGAGCATCCGGCTTTGTGCACGGCCTGCTCAGAACACTATAGTTTCCTGGGACCCATTTCACAAGTCTGTGTGGCATTCATTGGTCAAGCTTATGTTTATTGTATACAGAAGATAGTGCTAAGGAGCCCTGGCCACACAGAGGATGGGATGGGTCCTGGGGCCTCGAGGGTAGCTGGAGAGTTGGAAAGATGTAAGGAGGACTTACTAACAGTGTCCACTTTCTGTGCAGGCTAACCTCAGTGGTGTTGGGGCGCCATATGCAAATTCAGCGTCCAGCGCTGAGGAGCCATGTGCAAATTCTGTGCCCAGTGCCGGGGAGACACGTGCAAATTCAATGGCAGGGTCCAGCCAGTCTTGGCCTGCTGAGGACCCTTCGGAGCTGAGCGTGAGAGTGGACGAGACCCCACCCTCACCTGAAGGAGGCCATTCAGAAGACGTAAGTACTTGTACCCTACACAGGTGTGACGGAGAATCAGACGCTGGCACCCCAATGAGCCTGCTTCCTTGTTCCTAGGGAGAGGGGGATGGAGGGGGGAACGCTAGTCTTCTGTTTGCTCTGGCATTAGGGCCTCCTGCATTCATTTAGATCATTGTGCAATTATGCTTTGTGGTACACCAAATAATGCCTCCCCCCCAAAGATGTCCACTTCTTAATCCCTTTGAACCTGTAAATGCTACCTTCTATGGAAACAGGATCTTTGCAGGTGTGATTCGGTTAAGGACCTCGAGATGGGGAGATGGTTCTTGATGATCCACGTGGACCCAAGGTCATCACCAGGGTCCTTGTAAGAGGGAGGCAGAGGGAGATTTGATGGGAGAAAAAGATGTGATAAAAGAAGCACAGATAAGGCAGAGAGAGATGGGAAGATGCACTCCTGGCTTCAAGGAGGGAGGAAGGGGCCATGAGCCAAGGAATGCAGGCGGCCTCCGGAACCTGGAGAAGACAAGGGGATGGGTCATCTCCTAGAGCCTCCAGAAGGAACGCAGCCCTGCTGACACCTTGATTTTAGTCCCCTGAGACCCGTGTTAAAATTCTGACCACCAGAAGTATAAAATAATCAGTCTGCATTGGTTTAAGCCACCCAGTTTGTCTCATTTGTTACAGCAACCACAGGAAACTCATACATCCATTGAGAAGAGGTGTCTACTCTCATCCAGATATTGGAGGGAGCCCCAAAACTTTCAGGTTCAATAGGTGAAGCTTTCGTCCCCCCTGGAGCCCTTGAACCCAGCTGCCAGGTCACATGGCTCTGCATCCTGAGAGGTTTCAGCAAAATCTCCCACTTGAATATGACTCCGAGAGATTAAGGTTGACCCACATGCTCATTACTCTTGAGGCTGGATCTGCAGAATTCTGTCCTCAGAGAAGGAAAATAAGAGTGCACCTTATTTGGAAAACAAATAGTATTAAATGAGGCTGTCATTTCTCCATCCCCGATTTCTGAGCAAATACATTGGATGAGTGTCTGATGTTTCAAGTTTTCTCATTTTAAATCCTCACATTCAAAGGCGTTTTTAGACCCTTGTTTTCTGACTGGAATTACTATGATCTCGTAATGGATGGATTTTGGGAGGGGGTGGAAGGGAGGTTGTATTTTTCTGTCTATTTCAATAGGTTTGGGAGAGGGGTTTCTTGTAGATTATAAGCAACCGATGTTTAAATTTTAGCAAATGTTTCTGTGGAAGGCACCCTATATGTCACTATAATGTGGAATAAATTACGTCCAGGCGACTTTGTACATTAATTATTGAGTCATAATTTGACATCCACCCAAACCAATTGAAGGATTCTCAGGTTTGGATGATGGAGACGGAGGAGGTAGAAAATGAGCTTTTCCTAGTTTTCCATTCCTCCTGATGTATGATGAGCTCCCCGTAGCCCGGATGTGGCCCCAGGAAGTGCCTTATTTGAATTAAATAAAGGACATCTGTTTGTTCCAGTTGGAATATGAAGAATCTGTCGGTTAAGCTCTTCCCTTATGTGTAGACCTGCTCCCTGTTCTGCCACCGGGGGCCACACGTGTAATGGGATTTTTAAGAAAATCAGCATTCACGCAAAATGTTTAGCAGGCAATCAGGCTCTGTTGAGTACCCCTTGGAAAACCCTTTCCAACTGTAGTGGTTCGTTTAACGTGTCAAGTTGGCTGGGCTAAGGGATGCCCAGAGAGCTGGTAAAATGTGATTTCTGGGTGTGACTGTGGGGGTGTTTGTGGAAGAGATTAGCATTTGAATCGGTAGACTGAGTAAAGCAGATGGCCCTCCCAAGTGTGGGTGGGCCTTATGCAATCAGTTGAGGGCCTGAATAGAACCAAAAGGCAGAGGAAGGGGAAATTTGCTCTTTGCTGCTGCTGGGACATCCATCTTCTGCCGTTGGACATGGGTACTCCTGGTGCTTGATTCTTTGGACTGAATTGAATTACACACCAACTTTCTGAGCCTTCAGCTTATATACATCAGATCATGGGACTTCTCAGCTGCATCGTGTGAGCCAGTCCCTCATAATAAATCTCGGTCTGTATATCTGTGTACATCCTTTTGGGTCTGTTTCTCTGGAGAACCCTGACTCTTGCACACACCATCTTTCTAATTCCTGGATATCTGATTTTAATCCTATTCCGTCATTTCAGAGTGTGTACAAGTACTTTTCAAACTGAGGCCCAAGCTTTGTCTGAATCAGAATCATTCAAAAGGATTTTTCTTTTGTGGATGATCTTACCGCCTATTCTCAATCACATGGGCACCACCTCTTTACCAAGGACCACCACGCTCTTTCAGAAGCAGGTGTGTACTCCGAATCCTTTGGCCACTCGTGGGACCAGCATGGATTGTCACAGGTCCTGAAAATCACAGACTCTAGTGCCAACAGAGATTTTGTGGAGACACCAAGAGAGAAAACCATCAGGAGACTCTAATCCCATGGCCCAGATTGTGGTCCACACCCATCTCAGAAGAACCAGAACCGTGTTCACAGCGGAGAGAGCACTTCAGTCTCATGAACACAGTATTCTTCCCATTCAATTCCTATGAATTTCAATCTACTTGATTGTTGTGGGTTTTCTTGGTGTTTATACCTTTGTTTGGGGTTTGTAACTGTTGACGAAGCTGTGACTTAAAGGACAGATGTCTGCCTTTCTGTTTGTGCGTGCGTTACGTAACATTTCAATCCAAGCCAAGCCAAAGGGAGGTCTTCCCGTAGGAGGGATCGGGGCATCTGCTTGAAGCTGATGGACAAAATTGAGATCTCAGGATGATCTTTCCTTGATGCCCAGTGAGATGGACGATCACAATGAAATACCACAAGTTCATCAGCAGCAGCCCAGAGAGGAGGACCAGTTGGCTCCATCCGTGACAGAGATGGTGGTGCCATTTGGACAAGTTTGGTGTGGCTCTGAACCCTCCCCCATCCTCAAGGGGCAATATGGGGAAGCAAAGAAGATGGGAAAAGTCCTGAGAATTGGAGTAAAGTGGGTTCCCAGGGCCCAAGACAAGTCCTGGGACAAGATGACGAATACCATCAAAAATGAAAGCCCTCCTGTGTCCCTACAGGCTCTGGGGTGTGTAGATGTGTCCTGGGAACCGCCATCTTTCTAGGCCAAGTTGGAGTTTGAGCCCAACGCCGAGGGTAGGGTAGGAGGGACATGACTTCTCAGCTGGGTTGAAGGTGCCTGGTTCAGGTTATTTAACTAGTTCTCAGAAGCAATTGCAGAACCCAGATCTCTCATCTCAGTGGCTCTATCCAGCCTGGCTCCGTTTCATCTCATCCAGGGCTTCAAAAAAGTGATGGAAGGGCTGGCCCCGTGGGTCCTCAGAATGATCCACCTCGAGATATAACTTTGATGAATACTAAACTGCTGTGGGGAAGAGGGAACAAGAGAGTCATTCCACGGAAGGCTTGTGGGAGACAGCAGGCTGGAATTGGACTTGTCTACTGAGATGTTTAATTACCACAGGAGGGGTAGTGTCTACGAGGATCCGAGGGAAAGAAGGTGGGATCAGGCATCCGAGACCCAGCTGAGCTCACGCTTCTGTGTCCGGGCAGGTGTCTCAGACGTGAAGGAGCTCAGGGGGCCAGCGTGCTGTGAGAGCCTCGTAAACATTTCCCGGAGAGGAAGAGACGGATCCATAGAGAGCTCAGGAATGGTCAGCTGTGGAGGAAGGACCACAGGTGAAAGTAAAGCCATTTAAATAAATAAATGTAGACTCAACCCTAAACAGCTGGGGGAGTCATGTTTTCAGCCCACAGCGCAGATATTAAAAAGCTGGATGACATAAAAAGAATATAAACAAGAAAAAGTGTTTTGGAGTATCTGCTTCACTCATCGTCCCATCCTTCATCCCCACTCCCCTCTCTGTCCCTTCCTTCCATCTGTGACTAAGGGGTTGGAGGTGATTGACTTCTAAAGAAGTCTCTATGGCTTGAATATTCTCTGACGAGCTAGTGTCTCTAAAAAGGATGAAGTCATTACACTTTTAAAAGGGAGGGATGGTTCACAGGATCTGGAGTATATTTTATGATTTCACACTCCCGGGACATCTTTGGAATTAATCATGCAGCATCACTGCCACCTGCCGGCCACACATTGAATTATCGACTCTGGGTTTTTCTATTTTGGGGAGCTGGAACTCAGTCTAACAAAAAAGGTTATTTTTATAAATCCCTATATATAACTGTACAAGAGCTGGGTCTGGATCCTGGGATCCTTATTCCAAATGGCAGTCTTTGTATATAGAATGATGACAACAGTGTTGGTAACTAGGTCTCCATCTTCAAAAGTAAAGCTGAGGGGCCAGCCCCATGCCTTAGCGGTTAAGTGCGCTCGCTCCGCTACTGGCAGCCCGGGTTCGGATCCCAGGCGCGCACCGAAGCACTGCTTGTCCGGCCACGCTGAGGCCGCGTCCCACATACAGCAACTAAGAAAGATGTGCAACTATGACATACAACTATCTACTGAGGCTTTGGGGAGAAAAAGGGAAAAAAAAGGAGGAGGATTGGCAATAGATATTAGCTCAGGGCCAGTCTTCCTCAGCAAAAAAAAAGAGGAGGATTGGCATGGATGTTAGCTCAGGGCTGATCTTCCTCACAAAAAAAAAAAAAGTAAAGCTGAAAATATATTTGCATCTTCTCAGCCAAGTGTTTGGGTAGGGAAGTGTTGTAGTTAATGAAAAGAATATCTAATTCACTTCCCATATAAATTTATGTATTAGAGAAATATGTTTGCCATTGAGCATCTTCTCAGCCAAAGGTTTGGGTAGGGAAATGTTGTAGATAATGTAAAGAATATCTAATTGTCTTCCCATAAGCATTAACATATCAGAGAAATATATTTGCAATTTAGTATCTTCTCAGCCAAGGGTTTGGGTATGGAAATGTTGTAGATAATGAAAAGAATATCTAATTGACTTCCCATATACATTAACGTATTAGAGAAATATATTTGCTATTTAGCATTTCAGCCAAGGGTTTGGGTAGGGACGTGTTGTAGTTAATGAAAAGATTAGGGATGCTCTTCATTTGTATAAAGTTATTGGTGGTTTTTACTGTGTGGTTCAGAGTACAACTTTTTTTTATTATTTATTATTTATTTTATTATTTTTAAGAAAACCTTTTGTGGAAGGATAGCATACATATAAAAAAGGACACTCTTACGTATTTCACAGAGTGAAAGAACCCAGTAGCCACAATCCAGACCCAGAAAATCACCGTAAAGGACTTTTTGCATCCTGCCGATCAGCAGAAAATGCTACCCTGACTTTGACTAGTCTAGCCTAGTTGTGAGCAATTTTGAGCTCCTTCTAAACGGAATCATACAGTTGGTATTTATGAGTCCGACCTCTTTTGTGCGACGTAGCTGTGAGATCCATCCGTCTTGCCGAGAGACTCTGTAGCTCATTCATTCTCATGGGCTGCCTATTATCGAATTGTATGAAGACACAATTTATTGATAAATGCTTCTGTTGATGGACACTGGATAATTTTGGCTAGCACAGATAACACCGCCCGGAACAACCTTATGCATACATCTTGTTGCCTTTCTGTGTGCATATCTGGAGGGATTTGCTAGATCAAAGGGTATGCATGTGTGTGTCTCTTCGTTTTAGTAGCTTCTGCCAAGGATTTTGCAAAGGGGTTGCAGTCTCAGCCAGGTATGGGAGTTCTGGTTGCTTTGCGTCTTCAACGGCAGTCCACAGTGCCAATGAGCATGTGGGGCGTCTCCTTGGGGTCTTAATTTGCACAATGAGATGACTAAGGAAGTGCATATGAAGTTCATATGTGCATATGAAGCTTCTGCAAAGCCTCTTTTGGAAGTGCCCGTTCAAATGTTTTGAATATTTTTCTCCAGTGTTTCCTTTTTTTTTTTTAAGGTTAGAGTCTTCATGATGTGTACACATTCCAGATATAGGTTCTTTTTCAGTAGTATGGCAAATATTTTCTTCCACTGTGTTACTCACCTTGTCAACCCCTCAATGGCATCCTTGGATGAATAGAGACCAGTTTATCGATATTTCCTTTATGAGTCGTATGTTTTGTTTGCTGCTTAGAGAGTCTGTCTCTAAACCCAGGTTGTGAAGGCAATCACCTTGGAGGTCTTACGGAATTTTTATTGTTTCCACTTTTTACGCTTACATCAGTAATCCGCCTGGGAGGGCTGTTACACAATGAGTGAGTCTGGGGTCAACATCCATGGCCGTGCCACGTGGATCTATAATTAACTCAGTACCGTTTATCAACAAAACTGTTATTTCCCCACTACCTCGTTGTGTTTCCTTTGCCGTCAATCAAGCGCCCACATGTGGGCAGACCTATTTTCAGATTCTCTGTTCCTTTGTTTTATTTTCCCCTTTTTGCACCAATAACATCCTGTCACGATACCATGGCTTTAAAATGTCTCATAACCCGTCATGCAAGGACTGCAGTGTTTTTTTCTCCCTGCCTCTTTCAGTCCCTTTAAATTACCACATGATATATGGATGACGGGTAAAAACCAGACTACTGGGGATGAACACGATGCAGTCTATACAGAATCTGAAATATAATAGTGTGCACCTGAAATTACACAGTCTTGTAAGACAATAGGACCTCGATAAATGAATTAAATAAAAAAAATAAGAATTTGTCACTCAAAGAAAAATTTCCATATGAATATTAGAATCAGGTTGGCGGGGTCTTGAAAAAAACCTTCTGGAATTTTGACTGGGATTGCATTGAATCTATAGCTTAGTTTTAGGAGGATGAATATCTTCAAAGTATCAAGTCTTCTATGAACTTGAGTCTTAAATGTTTGTTGCTTTGGTAGCAATCTGATGTATTTCTTATATACATATATTTATTATATATATGTAATATATATAATGTATATATATAATATGTGTATGATATATGGTATATGTATTTGTAATGTATATATAATATATAATATGCAATATATGTGTATATATAATGTATATTTGTAATATATATAATATTTATATAATATGTAATATATGTGTATATACAATGTTTTTTATATACATATATATATATCTGGTCTAGTGTCTTTAGTTGTTTTTTTGCGGGAGACTTACTGTGAAACAGGTAGCTTCACCAATTGCTGAAAATGGAAAAAATCCCTCTTTGGTTCTTGGACATATTGGTAGATGTATATTTTTAGCTTCCTCCAGCAGTAACAACTTTCACAAGACTGCAGTGGGTGATGCACAGGAGAGCTCCCTTTTATCTGTTCTAAATTTACCTTGCCGGGTCTTGTATTTGCTCATTCTGCGTCTATTGTGTCTCCCTTCCCTGCACAGCCTGGCTTTGTGCTGTGCGCTCTCTGCTTCCCCTTTCCAGACAGAGAGTCCTGTTTTATAAGCCTCTTTCCGTCCTTCAGTCTCTCTCTCCTTTGAGCCAAGAATCCTCTGAATTGTTTCCAGTTTCTGTCTCTCTTTAGAGGTGACCTGAACTTCTGGCAGCTGGTCAGGGGGATGAATCAGCGAAATCGTTGTTATCCAAAAGCCAAAAATAAACGCATCTCGCACAAGTCACATTTCATGGACATGCGTGCGTAAGCCTGCCAACAATGATCTGAAAGGCTGGCTTTGCACCGTTGTTAAAATCTCGTCTCAGAGTTCTCCATGCTTTCCGCACACGGCCATGTGAAGAAGGAAGTACCTATTTGTTGCCAGTAACAATAAGCGGCATATTTATTATTAACTTTTCAGTTTATATTTCAATTGTAATGTTCATTGTTTTTAAACGAGCCTGCAGGTCTTGTTAAGAAATGTCAACATGAGTTGACTGAACTTCTCGTCCTGCGTAAGTTCAATTTGTGGGATTCTGGCGCATCTATAGAAGACAAACTAGGAAGCTGTAGGATTATTTCATCATTTCTTATCAAATACGTAACCCTGAGGTAGATCCCTTCCGGGGAAGGATTCTGTTTCTTGATGCCCACGTGGAATTTATTGATGTGCTCTTTGTCGAGAGAAATTGAGATGACAAAATTGGCATTTTCCTTAAGTGGATTCGACTAATCTTTTTGAGATTGCTCAGATCTGTTGGCACATACCATTTGCCAGGCTAATTGCTTCGTTCGTCCATCCCAACAAATCTCTGCGCTGCATAAATCCAAGAAGCTTATGAGGGTCATTTAGCAACCAGCGATGGGCACCCGATAAAAAGGAGCTGCTATTAGCCTGGTTTTTAATGTTTTGGATAACTTTATCATTTTGCCTTATACCATAATTATTAGAACTTAATTTTATTTTTGGATTTTACATCCATAATCAAGATCTGGAAGAAGGAGCCTGTATTTTAATGTGTACTACTAAGTTTAGGATATAGAAAAACCAAAAGTAAAAAAAGCAAATTTGTGATTACTGTGTTACCTTTTACATTTTAAATATTTTTTAATGAATTTCACCAATAATGACTTGTTTTTGGGAGGTGTCCAGTTTTTGCAACGAACTTATTTCAGCTCCTTCATATTCTGCTTGGCTTCTGCCTCAGGACATTTGTACGTGCAGCCCTGATTTTCTCAGCTTGTTCTTTTTCTTGCCCCGTCTCTACACGTTCTCCATTATTTCCTCCTGCTCGTCCTTCAGATGTTCCCCCTTCAGGAGTACTTCCTCTTCCTGACAAGGTCGATGTGACCTTGATAAAGCTACTCTCCATTCTCCACAATTTTCCTTCATAGAGTTTCTCCCGGCTTGTCATTCTAGAGGGGTTATTTGTCGAATATCCAGCTTTCTCCTATAACAGGAAGCTGCGTGCTGGGTGGGGCTCATACCGTGGAGCCCACTTTTCGGTCTTCATACCTACCTCTCAATGACTATCTGTTGAATCTGCATAAATCCGTGCCTCCGTTAACACAGGAACCAACTGGACTTTCTCCAAAACAGGAGTGCTGGGGTTTAGGAGCTGCCAGGTTCCACCTCAGGTCAACTCACTCAAAATCGCTGGGGCTGTGGCCCAGGAATCTGCATTCTCAGGATTGAGACTCACCTGGGTCTGCCTGCACAGACATTGTGTTGATGCCCAACCCAGCCTGCCCATGTATTTCTGCAGCGTGTGTGCAGTGAGGATGGGCACACATGTCCATGTTCTCTAGTCTCTGTGGCTGACACTCATTAGGTTCATTGTAGGAGTTTCTGGACCTTTTCTAGCCCCCCGCCTGTGGGCACAGGCTTCGTCCTTGACCCCGAGTTCATCAGGGTAGGCTAGCTGCTGTACCAAGAGTCCCCAGATATGCAGAAGTCTATTTCTTGTTGGTGTGGCAGTCGGCTGGGGTGGAGAAGGCACCCTTTGCCCCCTGCGGTCATCGAGGGTCTGGGGTCCTCCCGCTATTCTGCTTCATCTTCTTCTGGGGCAGCTCTTCTCCACTGTGCTGCCCGAGAGAGAATTAGAGTCTCACGTTGAAGCCAGCCACGCACACGTAATGCATTAAGTTGTCTCCTACGCATCTGGGATGGTCTTAGCTATGGGCCATCCTTGGGCGCGTTGACAAAATAGCCACTCGAATCGTTTTTGGTGGAGTTTCATTTTCTGGTGGGACCCTAGTTGAAATAGGTTGGAAGGACCTTGTTTTTCTCCTGACTTGTGGGGACAGAGGGTTGGAAAAGGGTACCTTGGTTCTCACTGGGGGTGACATATCACATCTTCTCCATACTGTGGGTGAGAATGAGTCACACAGCCCCACTGAGATGCAAGGAGACCAGCACGGGAGTTAGTTGGATGTGAGCCCGAGTTGGAGAAGCAGACACGGGCGTTGGTGAGCAGTCCCTCTCCACCCCACGCCTATTCCTTGTGAAGCTGCATCTGCCTCGTGGAGGCAGAAAAAACCAGATGGGATGTTTTCAATGAAGCCGCGTTCCTTTGCACGAAGGTTTGTTTTTGCTAGTTCATTTATGCTCTCTCTTTATGACAGACAATGGGTTGGCTTGAAATCGAGATTCCACTAGAGTGATGGGTGACCCATTGTCACCACCCTCCCCTGCATGCACAGACTTCACAGAGACCCCAATCCCCTTGGTACCCCTCACTTATGCTTCTTCAGTACGTCTGTCTCAGTCACGGCTCTTTTTTTTTTTTTCTCAGTGTGTCTGTGTCCCATGAGTACCAAGGAAGATGCGTCTATTTATTATCCAGGTGGATAAGGGACCTTATCCGCCATCATTGTATTTTCTGTTGGCCATTTGTTCATTCTCTTTTATCTTGCTTTAGGAAGAATTAGAGAAGAAAAAGATGCAACATCAATATGGCATATATGTCTGCTTTTGTTTAAAATTTTTGGTACGACTTTGGACCCATGATTAATATCAATATTTAAGGATTATGAATTTCCCTTTTTTCCCTCAATTTACCCTCTTCTGTTAGCATCCATCCTCAGAAGATTGAACCCAGATACTTTTACTCTCCTGAAAGACTTAGTAAAGTGCTTCCATAGGCGTTCGATACAAGCTAATTGAATCTCACTCTGAAAAGTTGACTTTGGTACCTGGCGTAAGAACTTTTAGCCTCTCATCTTATGTGAGAAATGGTGGGTTGCTCAGAAAAAGCCAGGAGTGGGGAAGCTCCCGTGTAGGCTTTGCAGAAATGCTATCTAGCATGACCTGTCCACCGGACCTTATTTTCCCCGGAAAAAGAGTTCTCTGTTGTTTTGGTTCAGACTGCCGTTCTCTGAAGCCCGCCACAGACTAACGGTGGAATGGTTGTGTTTCTAGCAGCCAGCGGATGAAGCAGAAGGTGGCCCATCTGAGGAAACCTTGGAACGGAGCCAGGAGCCCCCTGTGGAGGTCGCCAGGGACCCCAGTCCTCGGGATGCGTTGGAGGTGGTATCCTGCTGGATAATATCCGCCATCCCTGGGGCCGGCCACACACACGCACACCAGTTATCCCAATTTCCAGCCTAACTTTGTTGAAATGAGAGTCCATCTGTCTCTCTTGGTGCCTCCAATCCATCTGTCTATCTGGGTTGCTTGGTCCACTCTCTTGCCAGTCCTTAATAACTGTGCTCTTTCTCTCTGCACAAGCTGTTCCTCAAAAGTTAATTCACGTAAAGTGGAGGGGCTGTGCTGTGTCTTCCTGTAGAGTGAGCATGGAAACCAACACACAGTGATCCATTGTCTGAAATGAAGAGAATCAAAGCTGGGAAATTTGGGGGTGAACGTTTTAACCCAAATGAAGCATGCAACGATTTCTTCTTTAAGAGGGGAATGAAAGATGCATTCCTCCTGTCTCTTCATCTTATGGATGTTCTCCTCTTGAACTTCATTCTCTCTGGGGATGCATTTAGTGAAAGTGATTGCTAATTTTTTTCCGCCAATGGTCTAATAACATCTTTGGGTCTTTAAGTAGTAGTAAATAGATCTGGGTGTTAAGCCTGTGATGAAAGTTAATATTGAACATGTATCTTAGTCTGTTCTGGCTGCTATAACAAAAATACCATATGCTGGGTGGTTTATTAAAAATAGAAATTTATTTCTCCCTGTTCTGGAGGCTGGGAGATCTAGGCACTAAGATCTAAGATCAAGACAGCAGCAGATTTGGTGACTGGTGAGGACCCTCTGCCTAATTCATAGATGGCATCTTCTCTGTGTACTCACATGGTGGAAGGGACGGGAGCTCTCTGGGGTCTCTTTATAAGGACACTAATCTCATTCATGGGAGCTCCACCCTTATGACCCAATCACCTCCCAAAGGCCCCACCTCCTTATACCATCTCCTGGGGGTTAGGTTTCAACATATGAATTTGGAGGGGGACACAAATGTTCCATTTATGGCAGCACATATTTGGATTACAGCCTGCTAGATCGTAAATATTTCAATGTGCATGACACCTTTACCAGCATTTCCCCTCAGGGAGAATAGGAACACTGTTTCTTACTCCTACTTTGTCCTTCTACAAAATGCCAGATGCAGGATTTTGAACTTATTTCTAGAGCTGTTGGAGACAGGGCTTCTTCTGAAACTCCACTGCTGGCATATGGAATGGGGGCTTGCTCTTCTTCGTGGTAAGCCTCTGTATGATGATTTTGAGGCTCCACGAATTGGTTATTAGTGGGTGACGTGGTGTGGGATGGGTGTTGGGCAAGCTTTGACAGCTCGGCCGTGTGGTGGGCGAGTTCACGACCTTCTCTGAGCATCCTTGAGATGGAGACGGGGGTGCCCGCCTCACGGAGCTGGAGGGATTCCATCAGAGAGTGGTCTGGACAGAACCCTTGTTAGCGCCTGGCTCATAAACATGAGCTCCAGTCCCACCCCCAAGGATGCTCCCGGCGGATGGCACCAAGGATATCCCCGCCTCCTGGGGATGCACACGGCTGGGAGGGCGTCCCGGTCAGGTAGGTGCTGTGAACACCAGGATGCAGACTCTCAGTGGTTCATTTGCTCAACTGAGGCACGTTGACTTGTGTGTCCACTGTACTGTGGACGACGCTTATTTAGTATTTTGTATAATACCCTGTTTCGTAAAATCGAGGGATTTTGTTGTTTTCTCAGACACTGACCTCCTTTCCTTATCACGGACGATGCTTGCACCATGCTGTTTTCTGCAGAGAGCTAGTTTAGGATGTGGTGCGATGGGTCCCCTTGATTCCGGAAAGTTTTTTTTCCCAGGAATTTACTGAGCCCAAATCCAAGAGATTCAATTTCCTTGACCAACAGGATGGCTACGATTGAATAATAAGTATGGGAATGAGTGTAGAAAGGAGAACCTTATATGTAAAAACTCTTCAAAACCAGCACGGCAAATAATCAGAGGAAAAAACCATATGCCCAGTGGCATGGAAGCTATAATTTAACTATCTGGCGTCCAGTATCTTTCTCCACATACATACAGCATCTGGGGAATACCGGAGTCAGCTTTACTTTATAAGTAAGCGTTATCAAGTTAACTTTATATATATATATATATATATATATATATATATATATACGTATATGTGTAATATATAATATTACATATACATACAGTATATAATATGTAATACAAATATGTATATATATACACATACATGTATACACACAACTTTATATATATATATACACATATATACATATATATATGAATTCTTATCATATGCATATGTTTAAGTCTTTTCCTAATTCCTGGTAAGAAATTTTTAGAGCAAATGTCTTTGTTATTGTTGTCGACCCACCTGAGTACCTACCAAAAGTAAGATGTGTGTGTGTGTATGCACATGTGTGTATTTATATGTTCTCTCCAATGTATCCCTTAAGAATATAGAAACCCTGCCATAGCAAGAAGAAGACCATTTAACTTACTATTTAAATGGTCTTGCCAAGCAGTCCAGAATATCATAGGTTTTATTTAAGTAAGGTGAAAATTCTCTTCGTTTCACCTAGTTTGGTTATATATGGCAATGCAATCATTGAGATTTTGGTGGGTGGAAGTAATCAACGTTGGTGTGTGTGTAAAATGGTTTAGTGGCTGGAAATTAAAATACTTCTTAGGAAAGAGTGAACACATGTACAGTTATAATTTATAAAATTTCAAAAAACTTAGGCAAAAAAAGCATCTTCTTAGAAGAATATCATATTACATTTGGCACGTGTTTTGTATGTTTTAAAAGCAAAGTGCTGAAGATCAGCATCCTCTCTGAGAACCGAGATTGCTAAACCAGACGGATGCGTTAGGCCTCTGCCAGTCTTTCACGGACAGCTTCTAAAAGCATCTCCTGTTGGCTTCCCTTTCCTAGGTTGACCTGGCTGTCTCCATTTCCGAGATTTCTATTCAAGAAAAGGTCAAGGAGCTGAGTCCCGAGGAAGACAGGAGGAAATGGGAGGAGGGGCACGTCGATTACATGGGGAAGGACGCGTTCGCCCGCATCCAGGAGAAGCTGGACCGGTTTCTGCAGTAACCCGGGGCGTTGGGTTGCGTTGTGAGTGGTCAGACGGTCTTCTGTTGCCTGGTCCTGTTCCGTGGACATCTCTGGTCCTTTCAGAGGGAAAAGGTGTCCAACTATGTGCCTCTGTTTATGGTTGACCAACTCGAGTGCCTCACAAAAATAATGTAGACCATAAAAAACCCAGCTTGAAGCCCACGGCTGATCCAAGCTACCTGTGCCTTCTTGGCTTCCTCAGCTGAGAGGTCCGTTGTTCTTTCCACACTGTCAGCAAAAGGGAGCAGGAATAGACTTCTGGTAGACCCTTGATAACGGCCTCGTCTTGCTCGAAGGGACTCGGAAATGCCACCTTGGACAGGTTCACTGTGTCCTTCCTACGTAGAGTTAGACGCTGCCGCACGTCTTCTTCCATCCCCAAGCTAATAACACAAGAATGTGTATTCGGTAGCTCAGGAACCCTCCAGAGTGCCAAGTCCTTTCCTTGAGGACGAAGCAGACATCCAGACATCTCGAGGGTGACTCATTTAGACTTGGAGAAGCGTGTCTGAGAAATGGCACAGCCGTTGTTTCTCTTCTGCCAAACTCAACGGGACCTCAGAGTGCTGTTGACAGATGCCCAATTTGGGAAACGCCAGAGGTGTTTGGAAGAAAGACTCGAGCTGGCTTGGTTTACCTCCGTGATACTTGATTGCTCTTGGCTGGGCCTCACTACCTCAGTTCTCAACAATGTATCTCGTTGCTGTGCTCTCCAAGCCGTCTCGACTCAGCTCTTTTGGGAGACTTCTCAGTTTTATGAGACTGAGAAGTTCCCGGTTTGCTCCACAGGAAAGCCTCATCTTCAGAAGTCTCGTAATTTTGTGAATTGATGCACTGTGCTGAGGGGTCACTCTTTATGGCCACCACGGTTAAAAACGGGGTTCGCCGTAGTAAAGAGAGGGAAGTGCGGTATTTTCCAGGTTTGAATGGTTGGTTTCTCTTGCACGGACAGTCGGGAAGCAAAGGGTTAATTGAACGCACGTTTGGAAGACGGTGAGAGGGCTGTGTTAAAATTCAGAGGATGCATTTGGCCACATTTTTCGTCACCTGGAGCTGGTTAGCCTTTTGGGATCTCTGGGTGGACCTGGGGCAGCCGTTGTGGTGTTTGCTTGTGCAAGGTGTGAGTTGTGGAGGGGTTGTTTCTCTTGGTGTCTGGGTGGTTAATGATCCAAAGTCTTGCTTGGCATCACACATATGGTGCTTCCGGGGCTCATCGATAATAGCCATATGGACACAGCCTTGGGGGGGTGGGGGGCATCGTCAACCATCAGGGAAAAATCATGAAAATCGTTCCAGGAACAGAACGTCGGTGCTCTGTGCTGTGGCGTCTGCCTATGGAAAACAGAAGCCACAGTCTGACAAACGGGAGAGGGAATATTCCAGATGGAGAATGCGTGAGTCTGGTTCAGCTTCTCTGCAGGCGAGAATTCGAGTTTAGGCTCACTGGTTCGTTGGCTTCTGTTGTGGATCCTAGTGACAGTCATCACATTTGCACGAATGCTAACGCGTTTCTGTTAACATTTTACAACGGAAAGGTGGTCTGCCTCCTGGTGTGGGTTTGCACGTGTTCTGAGCGATCAGAATAATATTTTATACGTAACAGAGGAAAGGGATGCGCCTGGCTTTGTCCTGCGGTCAATTTAAATGACCAAATCGGTTTTTCAGGATTGATAGTCCCAGTAAGATGTGTAGAAATGCTACGTCTCGCCCTCTGGAGTCTCATAAGGTCTTTCCAGGGAAGCTGCCCATCTTCCCAGCATTGGCTTCTCAATTTCACTCATTCATTCGTCCATTCATGCGTCCACCACATGGTCATTGAGGTCTCTATATGGCGGTCACTGTGACATGTGCTGAATCGATATATGAGAAGCTCAGGAACATGTTGATGACTTCTGAATAACGTCCGTATATGGGGTATAATTCTTTGTTATTTCCTGAAGAAGCCAATGCCACAATCTGTGCTGTGTAATATTAGGACTACAGAGTTATGTAAGCTGAGCCCCCGAGAGATGTGATCTGATGCCTACTATCACTAATTGTTTGGTACATAGAAAAGAGGTTTTTTTCTAGGTTTTTCTGTTCTAGAAATGTTATTGAATTATTATTTGGGGGCAGGAGGTAATGGCATGGGGAGGAAAAACGTTTCTGGAGATACTGACTTGGCCAGGTGGGTGAAGGTGTGTAGATTTAGAGGAACAGAGTATAGTATTATTGTTCCTCAGAGTTGTTTGGTCACACCATGCTGGAGCCATGGTCTGGGACTTGAATGGACGCCAACAGTCCTCGTGCTGATGGGTTTCGTTGTGGAACTGCACACAAGCTGAAGCAGAATGGGGTTTCTTTTTTTTTTGTCTTTAAATATTTTTTAAAATTATTTTATTGAGGTCACATTGGCTTACAACATTGTGTAATTTCAGGTGTACATTTTTAACAGTTTCTGTGTAGACTGCATCGTGTTTATCACCAATAGTCTAGTTTTTATCTGTCACCATACATGTGTGCCCTTTACCCCGTTTGCCCAACCCCCCCACCCCCATCCCCTCTGGTAACCACTTGTCTGTTCTCTTTGTCCGTGTGTTAGTTTATCTTCCTCATCTGAGTGAAATCATATGGTGTTTGTCTTTCTCTGTCTGGCTTATTTCGCTTAAGGTAATACCCTCAAGGGCCGTCCATGTTATCAGAAAGAGCAAAATTTTGTCTTTTTCACGGCTGAGTAGTATTCCATTGTGTGTATATACCACATCTTCTTTATCCAATCATCAGCTGATGGGCACTTGGGTTGCTTCCATGTCTTGGCTATTGTGAATGATGCTGCAGTGAACATAGAGGTGCATAAGTCTCTTTGAATTGTCGATTTCATGTTCTTTGCATAAATACCCAGTAGTGGAATAGCTAGGTATTTCTATTTTTAATTTTTTGAGAAATCTCCATACTGTTTTTCATAGTGGCTGCACCAGTTTGCATTCCAGATTGGAGTTTCTTTCTGTCAACCTGTGACCCTTTCTGATTTCATAGATCCCTGCTCTTTAGAGTATAATGCTATTTGTACAGATCAGAGCACTGGCTTAGGTTTCAAACTGAAAGTCTTACATCCCAGCTCTTTCCATCATCCTGAGAAACAAAATTGGAGTATTTTTTCTTGGCACAAACACCTGTTGAAACACTGTGGTGTAGCTCTGATTACACCTAGTATATGAAATTCTGTATCAGACTTTGCAGATAAAACACACTTTCTTTTAAGTTTAGGAGCACAAAAGGTACTAGTGATATTTTAAAGACAGCACCAATTGTTAACCAAGATTATGAGCAGAAAGAATCAGCAATTTATAATACTTATAAATGTTTATAAACTTTATAAATTCTCAATTTATAATATTCCCTCTCAATTTATAAAATTTATAAGTTAAATATTATATTTATTGTAATAATAGAATCCTCCAGAAAAAAATGGGTGATTAGGAGAATATCGGGTAATGAGTCAGCTAGGTTACACACCTGTCATGTAGCTGGGTACCTTGAAGAGACGTTTAGCATTGAGACCTTGAGAATGTGGCATTTAATAAATTTAACTTCTGTAAGAAGAGAACCTGTGAAAATATTTGAGGATCTCCCGCATTTTAAGGTTGCACCGTAGTTAACTTCTCCAGAGAAGTGAAGAATCGTCGAATCAGCAGGAGATTATGTCCCCGGCTGGATTTGTACCCTCATCTCTTTTTGGAATCCTGTCTTCATCGCTGCCTCCTGGCCGGATTAAGTCTGAGTCTCAGTTACTTGGCCTCGGCTCAAGAAGAACACAGACGCTGAATCGTTGTTCTGCACTCTGCTTAGTAATTTTGCATTCAAGTGGGGTTCTTCCATTGAAGTGGGTCGGTTGAGAATGAAGAAACACAGGCTAGCCAGAATTTATAGCAGAGTCTGCAGAGCGTCTGGGAAGACCCAATCTTGGTGGGTGCATTTTTTTTGGAAGCTGACTGTTGGCGGCTGGCAGAGCAGCCGGTCTGGGCACTGTGCCCTTAAGGAGACCACGGAGAGCATCAGAGAAGACAGTGTCTGCCGTTTAGGGATTCTCCAGGAGCCTTTGTGAGTTTGGCCATGGGGTACTGTCCCCGTATTGCAGGTTGTCCCTGAGAAACGGCCCCCCATCAGCACCACACTTGAGTTGGGCCAGGTTTCCATCATTTCCATCCATTCTGATGACCGTCACCTTTAACGCCAAGTTGACATCCATTCAAGGTCTCTCCTTGGGTGAAGAATATTCTGTTCTCTTTCTAGAGGCATCCCCATCTTCCTGATGTCTGACGCTTTTTCTTGGAGAGGCTGACCATTGATATGGAAGTCGTGGAATAGTTGATATTTGCAATGCTGTGATAAAACCTTTGTGGTCACATCCCCAGATGAAACGTGTCTTCTGTCTCAGTTCGGGATCTTTATGCTAGCAGCCAACTCACCTGGATTGCTTCTGCAAAATGACGAAGGTGGGGTGAGCGTGTGGGGAGGGTCAGAAATAAGGGCAAAATTGGAGAGCTGGCATGGTCAAGACGCAAGACCAAGAACCGCCCGTGGGACCAGGCGGTGGTTTTCTCAGAGAGATGCTGCCACCAGCCCAGTCTGGAGCCAGGAAGCACACAGGATGAGCCTCCCTGGTCCTCCTTGGCTGCCCTTGGCTGTGGAGGGCAGGACATCTGGATTTACCGTCCCATCTTGTACCCTGAGGGGAAGAGGGGACGCAAAGCAGTGTTGGGTGCTGGTAGCCAAAGATGGCGGAGAGATTGTTGAGCAAAAGGAAGAAGAAGCCAGGTTCCTCCTTCATTGTTGTTCATCCAGAGCAGGACGTTGCGTTTCTCATACACTAATGGCTAACTTGGCGTAACGCACCGAGGTACTGAATTGCGCAAGATCCGCAAGTGCTGTGGGAATGGAAGGGGCGGTAATCTCTAAAGCATTTAGAGCAGCGTCTGGACACGTCAAAGACTTAAGAAATGGTGGCCTCTGTCATCATGATTTTTACCCTGAGGCCACTTCCAGGCTCGGCGAGAAGGGTTGAAATTAATTAGCGATGTGTGGCTGGGACGAGCATGGGGATGGGGTCGGCCATGCCTGTGCCATTTGTTATTGGTGAATTTGGAGACCCATCCTCAGAGCCACGTCCTTGAAAGCTCGTGCCGTCCAACCGGCTGCTTTAGAACCTGTGGAAATAAATTGAAACCGCCCAAACGAGAAAAGCAGAGGCTGTTGATTCAGAGCTTGCCACTGAAGGACACAGTGCAGGCGGAGGGCACAGATATGTGGTTTGGAATATGACAAGATGTGCCGTTCTGAGGAGAACACAGATGAGAATGGGGAGTGTGAGGAGAGGCGGTCAGTGTGGGTGTGAGGGTTAATATTATGTGTTGACTTGACGGCCACAGGGTGTCTAGCTATTTGGTCAAACATTATTTCTGGATGAGATTAGCAGTTGAATTGGTGGGCTTGTAAAGCAGATTGCCCTCCTCACTGTGGGTGGGCCTCATCCAATCAGTTGAAGGACTGAATACAATCAAAGGCTGAAAGAAAGAACTCTCTGCCTGATGGTTCTTGAGCTGGGACATCAGTGTTCTCCTGCCTTCGGACTCAGACTTAGACTGTAACTCATGCCATTGGCTCTCCTGGGTCTGCAGCTGGCTGATGGCAGATCTTAGGGCATGTTAGCCTCCATGATCATGTGAGAAAATTTCTCAAAATAAATCACTCTCATTTATCTATCTATATCATCTATCTATCTATCTATCTATCTATCTATCTATCTATCTATCTATGTATCATCTATCTCTCTATCTCTCTATCTATCTATCCATCTATCATCTATCTTTCTACCTATCAGTCATCTACCTATCTACATATATAGATGCCCAGCCTACTGGTTCTATTTCTCTGGAGAACCCAGACTAATACAGTGCACCAAGCAGGAGCCTTAATTTTGTTAATAATGGCAGTGGTTAGAAAAGGATATGCCAAATTCTTAGGAAAGGATATGCCACATTCCAAAGGCAAAAACAGGAAGAAATGTTTGATAAAAAGGTTATTTTTGTTCGTTTTTTTAGATTAAAAACATATAAAAATGAAACAACCCAAATGCCCATCATTGGATGAATTGATAAGCAGAATGTGGTCCATCCATACAATGGAATATTATACAACCAGGAAAAGGAGTGAAGCACTAACACACACTATAATATGGGTGAACCCAGAACATATCATGCTCAGTGAAATAAGTCAGACACAAAAGGCCACATAGTGTGTGATTCCATTTATACAAAATGTCCAAAACGGGCAAATCCATAGGCAGGAAGCAGATTAGTGGTTGCCAGGGGCTGAGGGAGGGAGGAATGGGAAGTTATTGGTTAATGGGTACAAAGTTTCTGTTTGAGGTGATGAAAAATTTTTGGAACTAGAAAGAGATCGTCATTGCACAAGATTGTGAATATAATTAATGCCACCAAATTGTACGCTGAAAAATGGTTTAAATGGCAAATTGTATGTTATATATATTTCACCATAATAAAAAAAAATGGAGGAGGAAATATGTGAAAGCTTTTTTTGCTACCCCTGTATGAATGAATGCTCCTGCTTTTATAAGATGTGACACCAAGAGATGCCTTTGAAAAAGATTCACTACTTATTTGTTGAATTCTATATTTCCAGGAACAACCCAATGAGATTCATTTCTTGCCCCAGAATGTAATCATGCTGCAGGATGGACAGTCTGCTGTCCTGGGTGTCGTAGGATCCTTGACTTAATTTAATCTTATCTGCAGGGGGGCGTGGAACAGAGGGGTGGGGCTGGAGGGAGGTAAGGGGCCATGAGGTGAAGCCAGCATCCTACCTACCCCCTTCCAGGAATCTCCCTCTCTCTGTCGCCATTGGATGGCCCATGACCTCCATCTGGAGAATCAAACTTTAAAAACTTAAATTTTGTTGCGTTTATTGGTTCTTGATTTTTTTTCTTCTGTGCTGGTGGCTCAGCAGGGATCAAAAAATAGTTTCCCATGTCGTATTATCAAGGAAGACCTCATGCAAACCCATCAGGTACATGTTGCAGTCGACACTGTGGCTGGAGGCTGGTGGACTGTTGGCGGATGCAGGCATGAAGGGGTAATCGGGGGACAGTCCCCCGTGTCCCCTCCTCTCTCCTCTCCAAGGGGCCCCACCGGTTTTACAGCTCGTCACGGGGGTGGGCGTTCTCCTGGCATCCACAGAACGGGAAGGAGCCGCAGCAGGGCTGCAGCCATGGCTTCCACATGTTGCTGGAGCCCGAGAGCTGCGTGGGGACTGGGGTGAGGGTCCTCTGGTGCGCCCGCGTGGCCTCCACAATGCGGCTGACCACAGTGTGAAATGAGGGTTCCAAGCTGGGGGACAGGGGCGTGGCCTCTGAGGGGTCCCCGGAGAGCTCGAAGAGCAGGGGCGGGTCATGGCGAGCCACGTTCTCGTGGCAGGGACACAGGCCCTGGGCATAGCAGCCCACGGCCCCCTCCGGGGAGAAGATGGGCGTCTCGAAGTGCGCCTTCCAGAGCCGGCCACCTGGAGAGGAAACAGAGCAGACTCTAGGGTGGGCGTCGGGCTGTCCCCTGGTATGTGGCAGAATGCAGGTTTGCAGGTAACCTGTGCATTTCAGACCTGCTCCCCGGGGACGCCGAAGCTGCTGGTGGGTAAACCACACTTAGAGGGACAAGCGGTTAGAAGTGACCTGCTGTGATTGCCCCCAAATTAGAGGGACACCCCCTCACCGAGCTCCTTCCTGTTCTACAGCAGCCCAGCTGTGGCCTGGGATCCTGCAGCCCCTTTGAGCGACCCCCCTGATGGAGCCTCACGCAGCACGGGGAGTGTCCTGGGCTTGTGCTCGGTCCTCACGTGGTCTTGCCACTGCTCCGCATAATAACCAGCAAACCTCATTTCTAATTTCTGAGGAAGCAGCAACTTTCTAGTTTCTCTTGAAACCAGCCCATTTCAAGAGCTGTGAATCATATTCAAATCTATGCCCTGTCTTCCAGAAGCCCTGCCCCGGGTCCCTGGCTGTCTTCCTGTCCTTCAAGGATCAGCCCCTTGGCTGACTCTGTGCAGGGTCCCTGCCCTCCACTGGGGCAGAAGCAGCCCCTGTCAGGCCAATATAGGACCAGTTCTCTCCTCTCCAAGAGCTCTTTCTGCACCGGTTGTGGGTGTGCTGCCCCGACCAGGGCAGCTCCAGGGCCGGGCTCCTGCCTCGTTCTAAGTGACATCCCCTTGCCGTGTCCACAGTACGTGTCAGGACAGGTTTGTTAATTGAATTCTGCTTCACTGTAACCTCCTGGTTGTCTGGAATCCAGCTACCTCATTCATCTATTATATTCCAAGATGCAAGAACTAAAAAAAAATGGACTGCTCACACTAGAGACACTGAATCAACCACAGGTGAGACTCCCCAGCCCCTCTCAGGACCCATTTGTTGTTATTTGAATGCAATTCTAATGAGCTTTAAAAAAAAAATCGGATTTCTGCCCATAGCAGATCGGAGGTGGAAACCTAGAGATGAAGATCTTCCACTGGACTGTCGCGAAAAATCGGTAATGGTGGAGAGAAAGACGGGACGTGGTGTCACGTAGATGCTCACACAGGGAGGGGACGGGAATGGACATTCCAAACATAGCATGGTGATTATAGCTAATAATACTGTATCATATACTTGCATGTTGCTAAGAGAGTGGATCTTAAATGTTCTCACCACAAACAAGAAATAGTAACTATGTGACGTGAGGCAGGTGTTAGCTAACTATCGGGGTGAGCATTTTGCAACGTATAAATGTATCAAATCAATACATTGTACATCTTAAACTTACACAATGTTATATACCAATTACAGCTCAATAAAGCTGGGGGAAAAAGTTACAATAGAAAAATCACATGCATTGGTCTCCCCGTGTCTCCACAATGGGTCAGGTCCAGCCACAGTCTGCATCTTGCATGCATGGATTTCCTGGTGGGTTTAGTTAAACCTGCCAGCCTGTTTTGCTTGTTCTCCAAAATAACTTCTCTGGAAGGCCACTCCCTAGTTTCAACCAAGGCACAAAAAAAATTCTTTGGCCACGTGCATTATAAGAAAAGTTGAAAGACATGCCCTTTTAAAGCAGTTTCTCAAGGATTGTTTTTACCCCCGGCCTTTTCTTGTAACTTCTTGGAATGAGTCACTTATTAATTCATCCAAGAACTATTTTTGATCGTTTACTATTCAAGGAACCAAGAGCCTCCACGTAAGAGATTTGTAAAAATGTAATGATGCCAACTTGAGATAAGAGTGTAGAAAAACAGGTTAGGAAAGAAATCTTGTACTGCTTAATTTTCAAAGCAATTGACTATGATGGGTGTTCTTACAAGAGACAGAAGAGGAGAGACACAGACAGTGGATAAGCCACATGGGAGGGAGGCGGCCACCAGCCCAGGGACGCCTGGAGCCCCAGAAGCTGAAAGAGGCAGGAAGGACCCTCCCCTGGAGCCTCCGGAGGGAGCATGGCCCTGTGACCCCTTCAACTCAGACGTCTGGTCTCCAGGATGGGGGAGGATACATTCCTGTGGCTTCAATCACCCAGTTTGTGATGGTTTGTTATGGCAACCCCAGGAAATTCATATGCACATTCTTTAGGTTTGTCTAGATCTGGGCTTTTCTTCAAGATTCCATTCACCTCTGACCTCCTCCAGAAAATGCTTTATAAACTGCCAGGACTTCAAAAGTGGGGAGAGACCAGGATAGAAAATGCCCAATATCGAGGGTGCGTGCCAAGAGTTTGATGTTCCCGGTCATTTAATCTTCCAACACCCTGGGTGTGGGTGCCCACTATTCCCCCTGATGAAGGCAAGAGTTTGGCCAAGTGCAAAGGAAATGTTGTGGAGAAAGGATTGTCTTTTCAACAAATGTGCTGAGACAACTGGACATCCACAGGTGAAAATATAAATGTCCACATAGAACTCAGAGAACACTTGTATTAGTTGCTAGGGCTGCCCTAACAAAGGACCACCAATGGGGTGGCTTAAACAATAGACATTTATTTCTCACAGTCCTGGAGGCTGGAGTCAGAGACCCAGGTGTTGGCAGGGCTGGTTCCTCCTGAGGCCTCTCTCCTTGGCGTGTAGACGCTGTCTTCTCCCCATGTCCTCACATGGTCGTCCCTCTGTGTGTGTCTGTGTCCTCATCTCCCCTTCTCCTAAGGACACCAGTCCTATTGGATCAGGACCCACCCTCATGACCTCATTTTACCTTCATCACCTCTTTAAAGACCCATCTCCAAATACAACCACATTCTGAGCTCTCAGGGGTTAGGGCTTCAACATAGGAGTTTGAGCGTGGGGAGGACGCAATTCCACCCATATAAAATTGCTTATACAAATGTGAACTCAAATCATAGGCCTAAATGAGAAACTTAAAACTAGACAACCCCTAGAAGAAAATCTTTGAAACAGAGATTCCTTGGATATGATATGAAAAAAACAACCATTATGAAAGGTGCAGTTGACAAATTAAACTTCATCCAAATGAAAAAACTCCTGCTTTGCAAAAGTTCTGTTAGAGGGTGGAAAGAGAAGACAGACTGGGAGAAAAGATTGGCGAGCTCCATATCAAATGAGGGACTTGTATCCAGGCTGCATAAAAAAAGTCTTTTCTAATGCAGTCAACCCAAGGCAGGGAAGGCCAGGCCCCTTGGAGAGGGTGAACAATTCACTCTATAAGGGTGGAGCTTGGTGGACCCTGGCTGACCCTCCCTGGCTAACACCTGCTTTGGGGCTTGGGGGCTACAGGTGTCCGAGAAGAGGTGGAAGGTGGAGTGGACAGACTTTGGGCGATGGGTGGAATATTGTGCATTGTAACTTTAGTCTGGAAGGAGTAAAGTCCATCAATAACATGACCTCTTCACTTTACTTTATTCTGCATTACAGAAAATTATCGTTTTTTAAACTCAGAGAGCTTGTAGGAAGCCGTCTGTAAAGTTATGTACAAGCACTGTCTTAGCAAAGAGTATGATCAGCTGTGTTTTTGCTGCCAGTCAACCAGATTTGGCTCCTCTCTGCTCCCTCCATCCCACATGGCTTTTCCAGGGGCACAGATATTGATTTGTTCCCGAATACCTGATTTGTGTTACATATAGAGCTGCTAATAAAACACTCGAGATAGCCACATGAAAGCATTTTCTTCCGTAGATGAAGCAGTGAATCCTGTGGGCGTCTCTCCTCTTATGGACAAGAGTGAGATTCATAGATAAGATATAAGCTAGAGACCTACGTTCTTTTATGATCGGGCACCCAAATCCTACAACCAATCGGTGGCCATTAGCAAATCAGTGTATCGAAGCATGATGTTTACTTCGTGCCTGGAAACAGATCCATCACCTGGCTGGTTTTGGGGGTTTCTCATCAGACATTTGGAAAAAAAACAGGCTGAGCAGGCTTATTAATAACCCTCTATATCAAATACCCATTGGGCATTATTCTGTAAGATCTTATGAAGTGACATGCATCAGAGCTGAAGAAACAGCAGCCCTATGTCCTGAATTTTGTGCAATGTTCCAAGGCCAAATAGTCTCTGCTGTTGTTTATCTTAAATCCCCAGAAGTACTAGGGAGAGCATTCTGGAATCCAGCTGTCTCTCCAAACTTAATCCCACAGATGGCACACGCTTCTTTCCTGGTTCATCCATCTTGACTTAGGGTCCAGCAAATGAGGTCCAGGTGGGCGCCTTCGGGATTCCTGATCATCCTGCTTTGGGCTAATCTGCAGCCCCCTGGAGATGTCACTGGAAGCACCTCCCAAACCACCCTGCAGCCTCCTGGGTTTTCCGTCTTCCCAGCTCCCAGCCCCGGAGGGCGACATGCATGGTACCACTCACCTTCGCGCTGGTGCCAGCGGGCCGCGTGCATCCGGGAGCCGCAGTAATGAAAGAGGAATTCATGCTCGGAGTGCGGGACCTGGCTGAGCAGGAGGGGCATCAGGTCCCGCCCGTCGATCACCCTGTGTGGGGAGAGCAGAGCGACAGTGGGGTCATTGAATGCTGCACCGGGTGGCGATCTGCTGTCACCACCGTGAGAGCCTCCATCACTTGTGAACCACGGCTTCTCCTCTCTCAGGCCACTTCTGTCCTGTTCAACATGCGGCTCATGTCTCTCATCTGCCTGCATCTATTTCAACAGATACATAAATATACCCATTGACACGCCTCTGCGTGTGCCTGTTTCTGAGCCAACACCACGGGGTCTAATGACGAAGGTTTACGGGAGCCTTGGCTCTTCAGAACTGTGGTTCCTCATGGCTCTTTATCAGATGCGTTTCAACATCTACTTCTCAAAGTCTGTAACCACCACAGAAAAAGGTGGTTGGGTTCGGATTAGAATCACGTTGAATTTATCGCTGAATTTGGGGGAAATGTCAGCTTTACAATATTGAGTATTCCTGTCTGTGAATTTGGTAATCTCTCTGTTTATTAAAATACTTAACATTTTATTAATATTTATTAATTTATTAATATTAAATCAATATTTATTTATTATTCAATAAATATATTATGTATTTATTATTTAATAACTATATTATTATATTTATTATATATTTATACTTATATATAAAATATAAATATATTTAATATAATATATTATAATATATTAATTTGTTGATTAATATTAATTTTATTAATATTCAATTATTTCTCCTTAAACCTTTCATATCACTTGTTAACGTTTGTTAATTTTTTTATTTCATTTGTTAACTTTATTCCTAGGATCTTACAGTGCATGTGGCTATTAAAAAATGATATTTTTAGAATTGCATTTTGGCCATTTGATCTTGTGTGTGAATGGTAGAATGGAATGGTATTCCATAACCTTGTGAACTTTCTTAATACCTTTATTATTTTCTTTGTAGATTCTCTGAGATTTTTATCCAGTGATAAAATGATAATCATATCATTTGTGGATGATATTCAGATTTTTCTAATTCCTTTCCAATCCTTGTAATTTTTATTCTCTTTCTCGTCATGTCATTCCAGCTAGAACCTCTAGTACAATGTTGTGTGTACAGCTATGAGAATGGGTATCATTTCCCATGCTTAACTTTAGTATAAGTTCTCTTGATCGTCCACCAGTATTTTTTTCAATTATTCAGTTCCACTACATTGGAGGAAGAAGATTTTTTAAAATGCCCTAATGTTGCGTTGTCCCCCTAAATGTGTGAGAATGAAGGGAGAGCTCTCAGGAATGAGGGAGCAGGCGATTTCAATACACACTTACCTGTCCTGGGGTATCTGGCCACCCCCCAGCTGGACCACGGTGGGGAAGACATCCATCAGGCTGGTGGGCTCCTGGATCACTCGGCCAGCTGGCAGCACCCCAGGCCACCGGAATATCCCCGGGACACGGATGCCGCCCTCCCAGCCACCCATCCCTTTGCCACCTGAGCAAAAAAAAAAAAAAGGAAGAAAGAAAAAATCACCACCAAAAACAAGGCGTTACATCACACTATGGACATATCATCACAGAATATTCAAGATGGAAGAACCAATAGTGATTACCTAACACAACACTTTCATTTGGTGCCTGCAAAAATCATCATCATCATCAAATTTTGGGGGTGTAATAGTGTGGACTTTAACTTTAGTCTTGAAGGATTAAAGTCTCTTAGAGTTTCAAGGTTTCCCTATTTGGCAGAAAACAAAACAGGAAATAATAATTTTTATACAGATACTGTGTTAGTTGGCTAGGGCTGCCCTAACAAAGGACCCCAGACTGGGCGGCTTATACAACAGACATTTATTTCTCCCCATCCTGGAGGCTGGAATCTGAGATCCAGGTGTCACAGGGCTGGTTCCTCCTGAGGCCTCTCTCCTTAGCATGTAGATGCCGTCTTCTCCCCGTGTCCTCACATGGTCGTCCCTCTGTTCGTGTCTGTGTCCTCATCTCCTCTTCTCATAAGGACACCAGTCCTATTGGATCAGGGCCCACCCTACTGACCTCATTTTACCTTCATCACCTCTTTAAAGACCCATCTCCAAATAGAGCCACATTCTGAGGTGCTGGGGTTAGGGCTTCAACACACGATTTTGAGGGACACAGTTCAGCCCATAACAAAAGCTAATTTAACAATTCTGCCTGGTCTCCACACTAGGTCCCTTCATATCCAAGTTTGTCAGCCTCAGCACTGTGGACATTTGGGACTGGATGACTCTCTGTGGTGGGCCATCCTGTGCACTGTAGGATGTTGAGCAGTATGCTTGATCTCCACCCACCAGACGCAGTAACATCACCCCTGAGAAGTGACAACCAAAAATGTCCCCAGACATTGCCAGTGTTCCGAGGGAGACAGAATTGCTCCCAGGTGAGAACCATTGTATTATGTTATTCTCTCAGATACAAGTCCCAGCAACCCCCGTGGCTGGTTTGGTGGAAGGGTGTCCACTACACACCCTGGCTGCCCGGCAGTCTTGATTTCTGTCACTTACAGCACGTCAGTGTTCCCCCCACCAACTCACATCTTCCTTCTTCCAGCAACAGTCCAGTTGAGCACAGCGGTCTACACTCTCACCTCTGAGGTGGGAGGGTGTTACCATGATGGGAGATGACCATGCCTGATTTCCACATCCTGACACAGCTGAGGGAAGTGGGATTTCCACTTCCCCCAAGGAGAATGTTATGGGTAGAATTGCATCCCCCAAAAGATGTAGAAGTTCTAACCCCCAGCATTTGTGAATGTGACTTTGGAAATAGAGTCTTTGCAGAGGTAATCAAGTTAAGATGAGGTCCGTAGGGTGGGGCCTGATCAAATAGGACTGGTGTCTTTGTAAGAAGAGGAGATTAGCCCAGTCGTGGAAACAATCCAAGTGCCCGTCAATGGATGAACGGATAAAGAAATGTGGTATATATACGCAATGGAATACTACTCAGCCGTAAAAAAGACAAAATGGTGCCATTTGTAACAACATGGATGGACCTTGAGGATATTATGCTAAGTGAAATAAGTCAGACAGAGAAAGACAAACACTGCATGATTTTACTCATATTTGGAGGATAAACAAACACATAGGTAATGAGAACAGATTAGTGGTTACCAAAGGAGAAGGGGGTGAGGGGAGGGCAAAAGGGGTAAAGGCACATATGTATGGTGATGGATAAAAACTAGACTATTGGTGGTGAACATGCAGTCTATGCAGAAACTGATACATAATAATGTACACCTAAAATTACACGTTATATGACCTCAATAAGATAATTACAAAAAAAAAAAAACAAGAGGAGATGAGGACACAGACACGCACAGAGGGACCACCATGTGAGGACATGGGGAGAAGACGGCGTCTACACTCCAAGGAGTGCCTGAGGCTACCAGGAGCTGGGAGAGAGGTCTGGAACAGATCCTTCTCTGGTGCCCCCAAAAGGAATCAACCTTGTTGACTTCTTGATTTTAGACTTCCAGCCTCCAAGATTGTAGGAGAACAAATTCCTGTTGTTGAAGCCATTCAGTGTGTGGTACTTTGTTATGCCAGCCCTAACAAAATAATACAGAGAAGGGAATATGGAGTTGGTGATGGGTAGCAAGCCTGAGGGCTGCCTTCACTGGCCCCATCTCTGTTGGTTCAGGACTAGGCTCTCTCTGAACATCCCTGGCCCGAGACACTCCTCAGAGCTTAGAAAAATGAGGGTTAAGGGAACATTTGCGAAATAGAAAGAAAATATCTAAATATCTAAATATCTAAAACGGACAGAATCACAAAGCAAGCAACCGTCCTCTCTGAGGGTATCCCTTTGAATCTGTGAGCCCTCCAGCTAAATTCTGCAAGTATCCTCTGCCACAGGAGAAATCGCATCAGGAAAATGGTGGAGCTCTCACGTCCCTGTGGGCACTCCAGTGTCCAACTCACCACTCCACCTGTAAGACGTTCTTCCGATTTTCTGAAAGTCAGATCGCTTGCTCCTATCTAGGCGTCTATCCATTCTCTTGGGTTATATTGCGTTTTTAAACTAGAAGGAGTTCCTGCAGCTGAGATGTCCACAAGATTTCAGACTAAGACACAGTGGAAATTCCCCACCTCTGTAGATTCCATTTGAGCCTCCCAGTGGAGTGTCTCCTATGCGGCCCTCTATGAAGGCGCCATGGTCCGAGGTGAAATACACGAGCGTGTGGTTGGTCAAGCCTTCTTTGTCAAGGGTATCGAGAACTTGACCTACAGCAAGAAGCCAGAGGCTAGAATGAGCAGAGGGACAGGACCATCGATCATCAAATGCGTCATGCAACGGTGTCCTTCACGTGTTGGTCTCTCTGCCCATTGGTTTTCGAGCATTGCATCCAACCAACTGGGCCAGGCGTGATGTGTTGTCAGGCCAGGCTGTCTACCTGAGTGGTCCCCTGAAGAAACTCCTGAGTGTTAATGCATCAACTGAATACAACAGGTAGCGGCTCACTGCACTCTGTGACCTAGCAGAAAGGCTCATGGGGCAGGAAGAGGGTCCCCGGAAATGAGAATGAGAGGATCGCAGTTTGGGCAAGAGAAACCTGGGGTATTTAATCGTCTGCCTGGACAGGAAAGGCTGAGACACAGGCAGAAACAAAGACCTGCTCTCTGCATCCCTTAGAGATGGTGCAAAAAGAAGCATCAGGCACATCAGTAGATGCCTCCCCATTTTACCATCAATGTGCATCCACAGCAGAGCGTCCTCCATACCTTAGTCCACTTTTTCTGCAGCCCTTGATACCACCTGTGGACATCCACCCCAACTCTCTCCTCTCTACTGGGCCACTCTGTCAACTGCCTATCACTGGCTCACCCGATCAACAGCCTCTCCCAACGTGTTCTTTGGGGTAAAAGCATTGTATGTAATAAAATATAATAAATACAAGACAATACAGTCATCTGTCACTTAATGATGGGTAGATGTTCTGAGAAATGCATCATTAGGTGATTTTGTCGTTGTGTGAACATGACAGAGCACACTTACACAAACCTAGATGGTACAGCCTACTACACAACTAAGCTATATGGTGCTAATCTATGGGACCACTATCATAGGTGTGGTCCATCGTTGACCAAAACATCATTATGTGGTGCAGGACTGTAAGCATATTATATTATACAATTACATATTATATGTTTATATGTATATGTAATCATATGATTTATATATAACAAAATAATATAAAATATGTATACTATATATTAATATTATATCACTTAATTATATATGATAATATAAATGTATAATTAAAATTATACATTTATATTATATGTTAATTATAATATTGATTATCTAACAAATATATATATTTGGGATCCATAGACCATTACATATATTATATTATTTTATTATGGAGACTATTTATTTCTTTTTGTGTGTGTGTGAGGAAGATTAGCCCTGAACTAACATCTGTTGCCAATCCTCCTCTTTTTGCTGAGGAAGATTGGCCCTGGGCTAACATCCATGCCCAACTTCCTCTACTTTATATGTGGGACGCCGCCACAGCATGGCTTGATAAACCGTGCATAGGTCCGCACCCTAGATCTGAACCTGAGAACCCTGGGCCACTGAAGGGGAGCATGTGAACTTTATCACTATGCCACCAGCCTGGCCCTGAATATACATTTCTTAGTAAGTCACTTGTTTTTTGGAAAACTCTTAGGATCCCATGATAGTAATTTAAACCTGATTGCAGAACCATCCTTCTTTTATGTCTGTATGCATAGATTCTTGTAGCTGAGTTACTTATGCACACAAGGAGAGAGATATATGTGTGTGTGTGTATATATATGTACATATTATATGCAATGTATATTATATAGATAAATATATGTGTATATATATACACATAAATATATATATACATAAAAATATGTGTATGTATACATATTATATGTAATGTATGTTATATATATATATATATAACGGTCTATGGATCCCAAATATATATACAATACATTAGATAATTAATATTACACAATAATATATATTATATGTAATACATTAGGTAATTAACATAAAATAATATGTAATATATATTATATTATATTAATATAATGATTTATGGATTCTAAAATACAGATACTGATGGATTTTCCCTTTGTCTCTAGGTAACCTATAGTTTCCAAATATTTTCCAACAAATGGTATTTATTCTATAATGAGAAAAGCACCCCTTCTTTTAAAAGGCACTTAAGAAGATTTACGTCACGCTGCGTCAGTGGGCTCACAACTTGGGCTGCATAGTAGGATCACCCGGACGCTCTTAAACACCTAACGCCCAGGCAGCATTTCTGGGGTGGGTCCCGGGACTCAGCGTATTTTAGAGCTCCCAGTAACCCAGCGTGTGGGTTTGTTGGGCACTGCTGCTCTGGGACCAGCAGGAGTGGGTCTGTTCTGCCAGTGGCCGGGCGGCCTTGCAGCCATGTGCCCGACTTCTGCTGTGGCGTGGGAGGGGACGGCCTTGAAGCTGGAGCCAGGTGTCACGACAGCTCGGGGGAGCACTGCTGGCGTTGTGTGGAGCTGGGTGCTGTTGGGAGAACTCACCCACTATCCAGTCCATCTCCTCCACGTTGTCTCCATAGAGGCTGTGCTGGCTTCTCCCAAGGAAGTTTCTGGTTGTGGTAAGAGGTATGTGCACTTGCAAAAGTGCAAGGAAGAACAGGAAGGGCCCCTGCTTATATCTGGGTGAAAAACATCCAGATATAAGATCATTAACTATTCTAGAACAAAAGAGGTCACAATGGTTTCACAAAGTTGGAAACAATTGGTCCAAAAGAACCTGAGTTAGAAGATGATACAAAGTTAGATAGATAGATAGATAGATAGACAGATAGATAGATAGACAGATAGACAGATAGATATAGATAGGTGATAGGTTGATAATAGATAGATGATAGATAGATGATTGATAGATAATAGATCAATAGATATAGATGATAGATAGACAGAGATGATAGATAGATGAGCGTAGATAGATAGATATAGATAGATGATAGATATAGATAGATAATAGATATTGATAGATAAAAAGATTATCTCCTAATTGAAGATATATAAATAGATATTTTATAGATCTATCATACAATATGATCTACTTAAAAAATATGACAATAAAAATATAGATTGATATTCAGATAGACATTTTATAGATCTATCATATGACAGGATCTATTTAAAAATGTGACCTATTATAATCTATCTACATTTTTTTAATAGGTCACTCATTTTGTGGAGGATTCACAGGATCCGATGATAGCAGGTCAAATCTAACTGCGGACCCAATGTTGGGTTACTTGTACCCGCAAGGACAAAGCATTTGGGAGACAACTGACCAAGTTTAATACATGGAAGAAAGCATTTTAAAAGAGAGACATAAATGTGTATGTTCTCCAAGTAGATACTTAAATAGTTCAGCCCTCTAAAAACCGATTTCTTGAGCTCTCTCTTCATGCTTGCCGACAGCTTCTTGGTTGGAGTTATAAGCAACTTCTGGGATTTGACATCCACAGAGCCAGCAGAACTCAACAGAAATAGTGAGAACTGAGAGTTCCTTTCCATTACCACACGAGGACAACAGGTGATATGAAACTGTGGAAGTCCAGCAGTGTGGGAAAAATGGCACCATGTGAGAGGGAACTCATTGTACTGAATCCCACCCTAGCTTTTTCTCATGCTATCTAAGCACAAGGTGAGTGATCCTTTAAAAAAAACAAGTGAAGTGTATGTAGATTATTTCTACAATGAAAGTTACAACAGCTTAAATGAGTTTTCTTGAACTTCAAATTCAAGATAGATGTCAACCCAATTCAGTGGCAAACTTTCCAGGCAAATTGCGAGCAGAAACAATATAGATTTAGCAAGCAAAGTGAAGCAGCCAACAAATACGTCAACACTTCACAAAGAACGGTGCAGGTGAGAGAGAATGTTTATGTATACTTGGGTAATAATGCATAAAATATCCCTTGAGGCATTTATACAAAACTCATCAATGTTTTGCCTCCGGGGAGAGGAAGGTGTAGCTAGCGGCTGGGTGAGGAGGGCGCTATTTCACTGCACCTGCTTTTGAAAACACCGAAATATATTACTTCATCAAGAAATGAAGAATTTTCCAAAAGAAAAAACTAATTTAGAAACCATATACACAGCATCTTCCTGGAAGACTCAACACGTGTCATTTAAAAATGAAATTATCTACCTACGGCCACTCCTGGCGGTATATGTACTTGAACAGAACATTATTTTTAACCATTAACATTTTGCAATTTAGGAAAAAAATATTCCCTGGCATGTCTTCTCCTCATTCGCATAGAATAGACGGAACTGGTCACTACCTTTCGATAAAGGAAGTCGCCTCCCGCAGGAGGAGAGAAGGTGCTCTTTCCAGCACCATCGACTGCTCGCGCACGGCGTGGTTCCTCATGAGGATGCAGTCCCAGTGCCTGGTGAAGCCGTAACTGGAGTACCAGGAGACGAAGAAGAGGAGCACACAGACGCCGAAGCAGCCCACCATCTTCCAGGAGATGGGGAGGCAGCCCGTAAGCTTGCCCAGGGCCAAGAAGAGCAGCATGTAGGCCAGCGTCCACGTGCAGAACCAGTAGCTGGCCCTCAGGGCTTGGCCCTTCTGGTTGTGTTTATTTCCGCAGTCCAGCATCAGCGTCAAGGGCATGCCGTAAAAATAGCGGAATCCGTGGTTGAGGGGGTGATGGCAGTGGTCATTTCGAGAGTCACAGCTCACTCCCAGGTGCCACTTCCCTGGTCCAGGAAGGAACCGTTTGGGGAGACAAAACATAGAATTGGGTGGTATTCATCAGAAGGTAGAGCCGAGCAGAGGCTTTGCTAAATCAGAAACCACCTTTGGTCCTTGTAGAAGGCACATGTCCCGTGTGGTTCTCTTGTTCTGCTAAATGGCTTGTGCATCCTAGCCATGGTGGTCCATGGGTAGTTATCTGCTCCCTGAGCAGGAAGATGTGCACGCTGGATTGTTAGGGGGGAAAGCTTTTCTGTAGGGTTCTTTTAAAAAATTCCACTGCTGGTGGGAATGCAAAGTGGTACAGCCTCTACGGAAAACAGTATGGAGATTCCTCAAGAAATTAAAAACAGAAATACCTTATGATCCAGCTATCCCACTACTGGGTATCTACCCAAAGAACCTGAAATCAACAATCCAAAGAGGCTTATGCAGCCCTATGTTCATCACAGCATTATTCACTATAGCCAAGACGTGGAAACAACCCAAGTGTCCCTCCACTAATGAATGGATAGAGAAGACATGGTATATATATACCATGGACTACTACTCAGCCATAAAAAAAGACAAAATCGTCCCATTTGCAACAACATGGATGGACCTGGAGGGTATTATGTTAAGTGAAATAAGCCAGAAAGAGAAAGACAAACAGTGCATGATTTCACTCATATGTGGAAGATAAACCAACACACGGACGGATAGAACTGTTTGGTGGTTACCAGGGGCTGGGGGCTGGGGGGTGGGCACAAGGGGTGGAGGGATGCACTTATATGGCGACTGATAAACAATAATGTACAACAAAGATTTCACAATAAAAAAAAAAAAGATTAAATAAATAAATAAATAAAAAATTCCAAGCAAGAATGGTGGGTGCCAGGGGCTGGGGGAGAAGGGAAGGGGAGTTAGTGTTTAATGGGAACAGTTTCAATTTTGCAATATGGGAACAGTTCTGGAGATAGGTGGTGAGGATGGTTGCACAACAATGTGAAAGTGCTTAATGTCACTGAACTGTGCACTTAAAAATAGTTAAGATGGTAAATTTTGTGTTATGTGTATTTTACGACAATAAAATTTTTTTAAAAACCACATAAATATCGGTTTAACCCTAGGGTGGGTTTCTGAAGAGCAAAGCTTGTCTTTTTTTTAAACAAACATGAAACCAAATATCATTTTATTAAATGATTTTGTTGTCCAGGCATGAGTCATATTTTTAAAAGAGAAAATGCAATCAAAGTAATGGTTATTAACGTGAAACATCACACAAATCTATCCTTGATCTAGATATTGACCCAAACCTTTTTAATTTTCAAAAATCACATTTGTGGTCCGTAGATCTCACATGAAACTATTTCCCAGTTTGTTTTCTTGCAGTCTGTATTTTTGTGATGTTCTCTTCCTCTACGTAAAAAGATATGTTTGATAGTAAAATGTTGAATGAGCTGTGCTATTAAATACTATACATCTACCAAAAATAAACCAAGGAAAAACCAAAAAGCATCTCATTCTGCTCACACAACTATGTGAAATACATCATTTTGGCCAATGGGTTGAACATTGATCCTCAGTCTGTAAAAGTGCAACTCATTCAGTGTCTGATATGCGTTATAAGGACATTGCGGACCTACTTAGAGTACTGGTCACCCTTCCAATAGGTGTAGCTTTTTATCATTTTTTGTAAGCGATTTCACATGCATTTCTGCACTTTTTAACACCTCTCTGAGATGGGCAATGACTGTCGCCTGTCTTTTGGAGGAGATCCCTGAGAATCTCAAAGACCACCAGCTCAGAACTGGAAGATCCATTCCCTGGTTTTCTGATGTCGTATCAGGCTTTGCATAGGATTAAAATCCTGGCTTTTTCTTCTTCCTTAAGGCTCTAACTGGTTTCCCAGCTCTAGCAGAACCCATTCAAAACTTCCCAACTATTGTTCCTACTCATGGCGTCATCCTGCTGTTTGAAATATTCCTCTTCCTCCCTCTTACATAAGCACACGTTAAACCCTCTGGTCTCCTCACAAGCTCTGTTAGATTTTAACTTGGTTAAGAAAAATATTCAATGCTCAGGAAAGAGGTGAAAGAATGACTGTGTGTCCACGGGATCAATGTGTAACAGGTCCTTCCAAGGATCAATGATTCTTAAGGGCAACGGTCCTCCAACTCAGAATCCCCTGGAAGGCTGGTAAAAATAGACTCCAGGGCTTCACTTTGGAGTTTCAGACTCAGCAGGTCTGGAACAGTCCTGAGGATCTGCCTTTCTAACCAGTTCCCAGGTGGTGTCATGGCTGCTGGTCCATGGACCACACTTTGAGAACTACTGCTTTTAAGTGATGTATTATGTGACTTAATATTATGGTTAATTCACATCCAGGAGTTAGATGTTAGCTTGTAAAAGACTGACAAACTACAGAACTCTTTATGTCTGGTAGCAATGTTAACCACAGGAACGCAGTTGATTACCCGGAGGACATTAATGAGTGCTGTAGAAAACTTGGCCATCTCATGTGGAAATTTTTTCCTTTCATTGTTCGTATACAGTTGACTTGTTACCAAATAGCTTTTTTCTGTTATGCAATTGTATCCTCTTTGAGCCTCCTTTTTGTCAGCCTTACCATCCTGTTGGTTCCCTCATTGATAAGGGACTGGTGATTAATTTATATGTAAACAACAGCCATGCTTTTGACTTTGAAGTTCAGGCATTGATGTCTTTCTCTTTCCAAAGCTACAGCCTCAGACCACTTACTCATTACTTCTATATGTCTACAAGCTCTCACTGTATCTCACAGGAGCCACAAGTTGCCTGGGAAGCTTCACGCCAAGCCTCCTTCCATTGTCCTCTTCTACCACTCAGCTGCTCAGAAGGATGCAGTGACTTCCCAATTTAAATCAGAACTCCACGTCTTAGAAGCCAAAATTCTTAACTACCGCCCCTTCTCCTTCCAACCTCATGTTTGCTAGTCCCAGAAAAATCCACTTTGCCCAACTCTGGTGGATCTTGACAGTTTGTCATCTGCTCATGCTGTTTGTCCAACTGTGAGGGCATGTCACTTCATCTATTTCAATCCCTTGCCAATTAATCCTTTATGACCTTAGACACAACCTCCCCCCTACCAAGAAAGCTTCCTTGCTGCCCCAAGTTCTGCAGCCTTTTAAGGTGCAATATCACAACTCTGGGAATTTCACACACCGGCGTCATTTCCTTTCAACCTGGAGCTTGTTAAGGTCGGGGCTATTGAGTCTACTTTTTGTTATTGGTTATAATTCCAATGTAGTCCAGGAAACCCACTGGGTGACCTGGTGATACTAAATAAATAGTCAGAAGTTGTAACTCCAAAGTTAGATCAGTATATTTTCATCAGAGTTATAAGTATCATCTTAACATATTTTCTTGATTACACATTAACCTTCTTAGATGTTTGTATTCAAATTCTGTTTTTCACTGAGTTTTACATTATTTATATTTGGCCAATCTCACTTCAAATGCTTCAGGCTGATTAGTGACAATGAAATATTAATACAGATCTAAAATCATTTCTCCCATGGATTTGTAGTCAAGGTTTAATGAAGCTGTCATAACAGTGGGTGTCAATATGCAAATATACAATCTCGTGATTCAGGGAGAATCATAGACTGGACAGAATTGGGATTCATTTCTCTTTCTTGAGAATGCATATGATAGCTCTTTATAGCATTTCCAGAAGTTTCTAAATGGTCTTATCTCCCTGATATTATTTGTCTTCACCATAGGCAATTTGGCGATAACTCCTTTGCTAGGATATATTTGGAAGGCAATGGAAAGCAACCACGACACACTCCCTGGGTGGAGTACCTACCCACCAGCCCTGTGGCGTAGCCTTCCTGCTGCAGGATCTTGGCAAAGGTGGTCTCATTAGGAGGGAGGCCCCCCGATGCAGCCGCCCAGCGTAGAATTCGAGTTTCGGTCTCTGAAGCCATCCCTGGATTTGGGGACCAAGGGAAACAAACTTGAATGCAGGAAGCTAAGCTGTGGTTCATCTCCCTTTAAGGCTGCATCCTCTGGCACAAGGGTAGATAATTCTACACGCCACGCCTCATGATTGGAGGACCTTGTTCAACACTTCCCATGAGCCTGTGCATTTTTGTTCTCATCGAAGGGCTTTAAGGACAAAAGACCCCAGTGCAAAATTGAGGGGCATCTATCGTCTCTGCCTGCCCTGTGGGCTTTCTCCCTTCCTTTGTCAACAGTACCTGCTGTCTTTGGAACTCCGTGGTCCCCATGTGGGTTGGGTGGAATGGACTTGAGGCCCTGAGATGGGCTCAGGGGAGGACATACAATCCAGGTTTATCTCAAAAGACTCTGTTCTGGGACTTTGAGGGAAAATATTGGAGTGAGTAAGCTTTCCTTTTCCCAGTGGCCTTGAAGTAGGCAAATGAATAACTGTATATTGGCTGGGGGCCATCTGGTCACCACGAGGAAGGGTATGCCAACCCAGAGATGGAGAAAGGCAAGTTGAGGGACATCCTTGAATCCAGAATAGCCAGCCATGCCTGACACTAGGTCACCCCTTAACTGCTATATTTACATAAATTAATGGGCAGGTGTTCCAATCTCCCCTCTCATTTCATTTGCTTAAAACACTGTGGTAGATAGAATAGAGGGCCCTAAAGATGTCTACATCCTAATCCCCACATAGTAGTCAGAATAATTTTCCCAAAGATGTTCAGGTCCTAATCCCCGTGTGGTAGACAGAATAATGTCCCCAATGATGTCCACGTCCTGATCCCCATGTGGTAGACAGAATAATGTCCCAAAAGATGTGCACATCCTAATCCCCATGTGGTAGACAGAATAATGTCCCCAAAGATGTGCACGTCCTAATCCCCATGTGGTAGACAGAATAATGTCCCCAAAGATGTCCACATCCTAATCCCCGTGTGGTAGAATAATGTCCCCAAAAATGTCCACATCCTAATCCCCATGAGGTGGACAGAATAATGGCCCCCATAATGTTCACATCCTAAACCCTGGAAGCTGAGAATGTTACCTTATATGGCAAAGGGACTTTGCAGATATGATTAAGGATCTTGAGATGGGGGATGATCTTGGACTACATTGGTGGGCTCAATGTCATCACCAGGGCCCTTATAAGAGGGAGACAGAGAGATTCGAAGACAGAATAAGAGTGTCAGAGTGATGCAGCATCAGAAAAACTCAACCAGGCATTGCTGGCTTAACAATGGAGGAAGGGGCCGTCAGCCAAGGAATGTGGGCAGCCTCTGGAAGCTGGAAGAGGCAAGGAAATGGCTTCTCCCCTAGAGGGTCCAGAGGGAACCAGCCTTGATGATGTCTTGATTTGAGCCCCGTGAGACCTATTTTTGTCTTTGGACCTCCAGAGCTGGAAGATGATATATTTGTGTTGCTTAAAGCCACTGAGTCTGTGGCCATTTCTATGGCAGCCATAGGATGTTGATACACTTTGCCCAAATGTCCAGTTGCTTACAACTAGAAGAACTCTAAGAGAGGAGCAAATGGGAAGTGAGGAACAGGACAACCTTCACCCCATAGTAAGCTGTCATCAGGAGGTGAAGGAGCATGTTCACAGGTGGTCAGCACGTAGCCCTCCTATAGACAGGTGGAAGAACATTCTAGGAGACTGGAGAGCACAGTTATAACCCCAATGCTGGTAGGAGTTGCATAACCTCGAGCAGGACACAAGACATGCCCAGCCCTCTGTGGTAAAGAGGAATGAGTGATACTTGCTTGAAAACAGTTTGTGTCTGACTCAATTGCGGGACTCCTTGAACTCTGAATCCTCTTGCCCACCATGTTTTGTGTATGAGTCTCCTGTGGCTGCAATAACAAATGGCCACACACTGGGGGGCTTAAACCATAGAAATTCATCCTCTCCCCATCCTGGAGATAAGAAGTTTGAGATGAAGGAGTCGCAGGGCCGTGCTCCCTCCAGAGGCTCCAGTGAAAGGTCCTTCCCACCTCTTCCAGCTTCTGGGGCTCCAGGCGTCCCTGGGCTGGTGGCCACCTCCCTCCCATCTCTGCTTCCATCTCCATGTGGCTTCTCCTCTGTGTCTGTGTCTCCTCTTCTGTCTCTGATGAGTACACTGTCATTGGATTTAGGGCCACCCTCATCCAGGATGACCTCATCTCCACCCTTCACTTAATCCCATTTGCAAAGACCGTTTTCCCAAATAAGGTCCCAATTGCAGGTTCCAGGACTTAAAACTTCTATATATGTTTTGGGGGACACAATTTAACCCATAATATCTTGCTCTCTTCCTTCTTCCATCGTCCAGAATCTCACCATCCATCACCACTACTTCTGGTGTGAGTTCCAAATACCTGCTCAGAGAAAACCCACTCTGCTGGCTGATGTGACCCCTACTCACAGGAACACACCACGCGAGGATCCATGCACTGTCTGGACTTGCTTCTTCTGAACTTACTTGTGCTGATAGTAAAGAAGCATAAACAGCCACACCTACTAGTAAGGGATGTGGAGAGTGTGTTTGATTACGGTGCTGTGATGTAAATATCAGGTATTTACGCACCTGATCGAATGGGGTATCGTCCAGTCAAGAAGGCTGCCCTACTGGGAGTGCACATCGAAGCTGCAGCGATGTGCTGGGTCAGACGGACGCCTTCCCTCGCAAGCTGGTCAATATTGGGGGTCCTAAGATAAAGAGGCCATAAAGAAGAGGAAATACAGTCAGAACTGGACCTGGAGATGACTCCCATGGCCAAGGAGAGGGGTGTCAGGAGAATAGATCTTGTTGGCAATCCTACTCTGATCATCTACAGCCCTGGGCATGAGATCAACGAGGGAAGCAAACGGCATCTTTACACAACAAGTATCGATTGTAGGTCACCGTTCTGATTGACGTCACTGAGACAGGACACTTTGTACCTTCAATGACCACATCCAATGCCCTCCTTTATTGCAATCAGCAACCGTTAGGTGCTAAAACCCATAGATAAGCTAGGAGTTTGCAACCCCCTCCCCAGCCTTGTCTCTGCACCAGAATTCTAAATTATGAAGCACCAACACGCAGCTCAAAGGCATTAATGAAAAGGCCACCAGTTGTCAGAAAGGCTCCCAAGTTCAAAATACCCTAGAGGTAGTCTAGCCTTTTCCATTAGCAAAATGAATGTTCTTCATCTAACTGAAAAGGTTCAGAATAGTCCGGAATAAATTGTTATCTGGATACATTTCATTTAAAGAAACTCGTTCTGAAGACTTTAGATGGTCTCTCATTTGTCTACTTGGTCCTTGGAACCATGACTTTGAAAAAGCCTGCCAAGACATTGCAAAATATAGGCTCCTACGGGGTAACTATTCAGTGGGTTATATTTTTGTCAATATAGATTGGATTGTTTCAGTGGCAAGGATCTCTCTTGACTCTGTGATATTCACCATTTTAGAGGATGAGAAAAGGCAAATGCAGCTGAATTTCTTTTGTGGTTTATGGTCTTCCCTATAAAGATCTGAGCTTATTGGAATTAAAGATAAAATAAAACTTTGAATGATGTCTGGATTCTATATTCTTGTTCTTGTATCTTTTTTTTGGAAAATTTGGGAGCCAGGCCTACTATTTTAGGAAACCTAACATTTAAGTTTACATAATAGTCCCTTACCTTATCGTATGGTTTCCATAGCAGCCGAGATCTCCTATTCCTAGGTCATCCGCCATTATCAGAACGATGTTTGGTTTAGCGGGGATTGGAGAGCTTGTTGGAATACACAGGCACAACACCAGCACGAGAAGCCAATAGTTCCTGAAAAGAAAGACACAACATAAAACCAATCTTAGTATTTGACAGGGGAATTCATTTAAAATGTCGAGTTGTCTAAAGATGTTTCTGGATGTCTGTATTAAAATATTTCATTTCTAGTCATTCTTCATGCATTCACTAATTAATAACTGCTCTTCATTGAAGGACGAAGATAGCTTCCCTTTCAAGTGTTAGGTACAAGCTTGTTGTTTTGCTCTTCGTGGAGTTCTTTGGATGTAATTATGTGAGGTAGCCAGCCTCCAAGATGGTGCCCAATAATTCCAGCCTGGTGTTCACACCTGCATGTAGACACTTCCCACCACGAACAGGCTGACATGTGTGACCATAAGATACTGCAGAAATGACAGATTGTGACTTCCAAGGCTAGAACTAGAAAAAATTGTGGCTTCTGTCTGTGTGTCTCTCAGAAAATTTGCTCTGGGGCAAGTGGCAGCCATGTTGTAAGGACACTCAAGCAGCCTTGTGGAGAAGTAAATGTGGAGAAGAGCTGAAGCTTCCTTCCAACACCCAGCACTAGCTTGTCAGGCATGAGAGTCACTAATCTTGGAAGCAAGTCCTCCATCCCCAGTCAAGCCTTCACAGCCCTGCACCCTTGGTTGACATCTTAATGGCAACCTGATGGGATACACTGAGCCAGAACTACCACCTGGCTGAGCCACTTCCAAATTCCTGACCCCCGGACACTGTATGAGTTCATAAATGTTTCTTTTTAAATCCCTAAGTCTTAGAATAATTTGTTACACAGCAACAGACAATTAATATATCTTGCATGTACATTTATATGCATATATGGCCCCTGCTTGCACTGATATTTATTGAGCATAAATTATGTGTAAGAAATTGTTCTACCAATAGAGTACACTGATTCACTATTTTTGAGGGTCTTGAAATAACTCTCTTAAGCAGGACACCATGTTCAAGGTACTATACAGAGAACTGTTACTAGAATGATCTATGGCAAAGGTTGGCAAACTGTGTAAAGGGCCAGAGAGTAAATATTTTCAGCATTGCGGGCCACATGGTCTCTGATGCAACTGCTTTACTCTGTGGCTGTAGCTTAAAAGCAGCCAAAGGTGATGTGTGAATGAATGTGCGTGGCTGTGTTCCAATAAAACTTTATTTACAAAAGCAAGTGGCGGGCCAAATGGCCATTGTTTGTTGACTCCTAGTCTATGAAGGGGAGAAGGTTGTTGGGAGGAGAGGCAAAAGATACCCCAGGGAAAGGAAAAGACTGAGGAGGGGGCGAGTTTTGAGCATGAGAGTGTAGAAGGCGTGCAGTGCGTGGTTTCATAATTGCCATGGCTGCCTGTGGGAAGGATCACAGGGAAGTGTCCTGCCTCTCTGTGGGAACAGAAGAGGGAATAAACGCTGTCACTAGCCCTGGACTGCTGTGTCTTGTGATGCCCCAGATTAAAATGAAAATCTCCTCTTGCTCTAGGTAAAGTTCTGATTTTTTTTTAAAGTTTATTAAGATAAAACAAAAAGAGGTACCATAGTCTGATATTTGTCCAAAAGTCACCAAGGGGTGTGTGGTTAAAACCAAATCTATCTATTCCCCTCCTGGAAGGCAACCAGTTCACTACTTAACCAGATTCTCAGTGAACCTTCGGCGCTATCCTATACACACCTGAGCTCATCCTTCAATGTGTTGGGGTTTTTATATATAAGCATGGATGTAGCATGCTCCCCACACACATGTGCAAGTTTCTCTTTCTCACGATAAGTCTTGGAGCCCTGCACCCTATCAGTACTTGTAGAGGGTGGAATGGTGGCCACCAAAATGATAGGCCCAAGATCTAAATTTATGAATGGGACCTTATTTGGAAATAGGGTCTTTGCAGAGGTAGTTAAGGATGGAGATGAGGTCATCCTGGATGAGGGTGGCCCTAAATCCAATGACACCATCTTTATAAGAGACAGAAGAGGAGAAGCCACATGACGATGAAGGCAGAGATGGGAGGGAGGCAGCCACTAGCCCAGGGACGTCTGGAGCCCCAGAAGCTGGAAGAGGCAGGAAGGACCCTCCCCTGGAGCCTCTGGAGGGAGCTTGGCCCTGCAACCCCTTCATCTCAGACTCCTGGTCTCCTTAACTGTAAGGGAATCAACTCTTGTCGTTTTAAGCTCCCAGTTTGTGGTAATTTGTAATGGCAGCCCCAGGAATGCCATACAGTACTCTAAATGGCTTCACCTGGTGTTTGCAACACAGCCCCATCAATGCACATCTAGGATTCGTCTGGTTGTTGGCTAATCCCAACAAGACTGCAACTCAAAGACGTTATGTACATGCATCATGGGATAGGCAACTCGTGAGATTGCTCTCAATGATGCCCCTTTCTGGTATTCATATCCTTATGTCATCCTCACCTCTTGAGTGTGGACCAGACCATGTGACCACTTCTAATGAACAGAGTATGGCAAAAGTGTGGGGATGTCACTTCTGTGATTGGGTCATAAGAGGCTGACTTTCATCTTGTTTGATGGCATTCTCTCTCTTTCTCTCTCTCTCACTCTCTCCTTGTATGCCAGCCCTGATAGTGAGGCCAACCTGGCACGGAAGTGATGGAAGCTTCTGAACAAACATCAGCAAGGATCTGAGGCCCTCAAGCCAACAGCCTGTGGGGGACTGAACCATCACTGAGTGAGGTAGGAAATAGATCTTGCTCTAGTTGAACCTTGAGATGATCACAGCCCCACCAACACCTTGACTGAATCATGTGAGAGACCCTGATCCCGAGGACCCAGCTGAGCCGAGACTGAATTCCTACCCACAGAAAGCATGAGACAATCAACATGTGTTGTTTTCAGAGGTTAAGTTTTGGGGTAATTTGTTACACAGCAATTGGTGGCTGATACATGTTCAAGTAGATCTGAAAGATCTAGTCCTAGGGGTGGGGCAGCTGGGTAGATGAAGGGGCATTTTTAATTTTGGTGGGTATTGGTGAACTGGGAGATACTGTATAAGCATGCTCTCCCACACACATGCCCTCCACAACACGACTCAATATCATATTGGATGCTGATTTTTACAACGATGCTCTCACAAATGAGCACTGAAGTCTAGAAAGTTAAAAGGGATTTCTCTTGCAGTTCTTTGCCAGAAATGTCTGTTTTATTGAAAAGGAGAAATAATGGCAGTGAATTGGCTTCTCTTACCTGAGATTCTTCAAGTTGTTCATGTTGTCTTGACTTTTTCCTGATGGACCTGGGCCAGAAAAATCCTGTAACACAGAACAATACTGTCCTAAGTCTCGGTATTATGTCATGTCAATGATGATAGTTACTATGCACCACTATCTTCCTCACATCTCTTTGCCCATCAATGGATGAATGGACAAAGACGTTCAGGTGTATATTTATATAATAGAATATTACTAAGCCATCAAAAAGAAGGAAATTCTGCCATTTGCAACAACATGGATGGACCTTGATGGCATTATGCTACGTGAAATAAGTCAGACAGAGAAAGACAAATACTATATGATCTCATGTGGAATCTAAAAAAAATAAACTCATAGGAAAAGAGATCAGATTTTTGGTTACCAGATCAGATTTTTTGGAGGAATGTGGTCAAATGTACAAACTTCCAGTTACAAGGTAAATAAGTCTTGGGACTGTAACGTACAACATGATGACTATAGTTAACATGGCTGTATGATATGTTTGCAAGTTGTTAAGAAAGTAGATCCTAAGAGTTCTCATCACAAGGAAAAAAAAACATTTTTCTCTCTTTTTTGTATCTATATAAGATGATAGAAGTTAACTAAACTTACTGTGGTAATCATTTTGCAATATATGTGAGTCATTATGCTATACACCTTAAACTTATACAGTGATGTAAGTCAATTGTATCTCAATAAAACCAGGGAAAAAATATAAAGAAATTTATTGTGATTATTTAGGTCGGCATTGGCTCTTGGCTTCATTTTCAGTACTCTGTTGCTTGACTTTATTATATGGAATCCTGATGATTTTCCTCAAAACTTCAAGTGTCTTCATAATCTTGTTACTACCAGGATTCTCTAGTGGCCAGACTGAATGGTGGAAAGGCCATATTCCTACTCGGGGATTCAAAGAAAAGAATACATTTAAAGTTTTAGCACTGCACCCCACACAGGGCGAGTAATCAGCAAATATTTATAGCAATTACAAATAAAGCTTACATTAGGCTTTTTGATGTACACTCAGGAAAGAACCTCCCTTTCTGAAAGCAAGAAGGGTCCCTTTTTCCAAAACGTGTCCTGGGGAAGGGACAGGGTGGTGAGATCGGGGAGAAAGAAGCCGGTTTGTGACCATAAATAGATGCAAGATCTTAGGTTCTCTGAGGATCCACCTCAATTCTTGTGCATTGAATCTCAGTTAATTCCCCAGTTCTTGCTTTGGGAAGTGCGTTTATATAAATCATGTTCCGTGACCTCAGGCATGAGGATTCCTAAAGACGCTATAGACAGGCAAGTTTCTGCAGCTTGATTTCCCCATCGACAAAATCATTTGTGTGCACCATTATCATCACTGTGTTTATTATTAAAGGACTCTTCGTGGGCTTCAGAACTAACAATAGAGCAGAGAGAGTTTGGGGGGCATTCTTCTGTGGTCTTGCTTCCCCTCATTTCCATGAACTCCTCCTAGAACACAAGGTAATTCTTCCTTTCCAGAAGGGGAAGGGCTCCAAGCTCTGAATCTTCTGTTACTCAGGTGTAGACTCCTCCAGTTCGGGCATGGGTTTTCACTCTTCATCTTCGCGTCTTGGATTCTGGTCCACCTTACAAGAACTTTGCAGCATCCGCACGTCATTCTAAGAACAGGGCAGTTGGAACTGTGTTTGTGGGGTCTGATTGGCAGAATCGCAGCATCTTTATTCCACCATGATTGCTCACGAAGATCCCACGTGTAATTACGTGTGTTCCTGGACAGGCTGAATCGGTCCAATGGTGTAATATTTATTCATATCATTTTCAATCATCATGAACTCAGAGACGAAGTGGGCCATGGCAGTGGTTCTCAACTAGGGGAAGATTCTGTCCCCAGGGGGCATTTGGCAACAGTTGGAGATATTTTTGATTGTCGGGGCTGCAGGTGGGTGCTACTGGCATCGAGAAGGTAGAATCCAGGATGGATGCTGCTAAAGATCCTATGATGCACAGGAGGGACAGGCCCTACAGCAAAGAATTATCCAGACCTAGATGTCGATTGTGCTGAGATTGAGGAATCCGGGTGTGCTATGTGTGTGCTAACCACTTTGTGAAGTATTATTTAGCTATATGTGAAACATTGCATCTCAAATTAAACGTATTTTAAAATTATTATTATTGTTTTAGTGTGGATCTGCCAGCTGGACTGGTCAACAATGGCACAACTCACTGAGGACACTCTTGGCAAGTCTGAGCTGCTTTTGGCTCCCACAGCATGACTGCTTTATGCATAGCACAGAGACCGAGGAGAGTGAGGTTACCATCTGCTCCCTGGAGTCTGCACACAGGATTTCACCTGTGGGATTTCCTTCCCAGCGTTGAACAGCATGGACCACCTCATGGGCACTCCATGCTTTTGTATCAAAGAATGAGCAATAAAAGAATTGATACAAGAAATTTAAAATTTTTTCTTGTATTTGACTTTCAGTGTCTATGCAGCTGGTAGACATCTGGGGAATTACACAAAGGAGAAAGAAGGTTAGACTTTGTATTCCAGTGAAGAGATCTGTATTGTGCACACAGATTGCGACCCCAAGGGGTAACTTCCATGATTCATTTCTCAGACAGAGTGGAAAGCCCTTCCTTCTCTATTAAGCCATCTGTTTAAATTGTCTCCTGTTTTCTACGTTGGTGAAGGAAAGAGTCCTACCCTAGGATTATGGGAATGGCTGAATACACAATACCTGACACTGGACAGATGCGATAGATGCGATAGAATACACAATACCTGACACTGGACATGTGACTCATAACAGTTTATGAGTCACATGTGCTCATAGTGTGGTGAAGGAGCACACTGCATACCACGTAGGGCCACACGGAGGTTGCACTTGGGAACAGAGAGAACAAGAATGGGAGGTGGGAGGCAGGCTTTGCAGCCGCAGAGGATGGGGTGATCCCTGGTTCCCTCTAGAGGATGTGATTGGCTTGTTTGAGTAATTCCACAGGTTGGCATGGACCTGAAGCTTGTTACTCAGGGATTAGGAGGAACTGTGCCTGGTCCTGGGATAAGAAGGTTGTTTCACTACGGAGCCCTATCCACGGGAGCAGAGTGGGGAGAGGAACTTACATTTAGGCCATTTAGCATTCTTGATTCTACCAGGTGTAGTATGGAGCCTTAATTTTAGGCTTTATCTCACACCATCCTCACCCACCACTGTCTCTTTCCTATATGGTACGTTCCATGATTTCGGTTTTTAGAGGTGTATGAAAAGTTATCTAGTCAACCTTTCCAGAGCTTGTTGTTCGAAAGAAGAAATGTTAGCATCAGAAGCTTGGGAAAATAAAGCCAAGATTGCTAGATTGGGACTCCTCCTGGGAAGGGGACTTTCATGGAACAAGCCAAGCAACAAGCAAGTTCAGCTGATGGTGACGTCCTCAGGAGCCAGGAGGACCCAAGAGTCTTTCCTGAGCTGGTGTTTCCCACTCTGGTGGATCTGAGTGGGTCTCACGCCACACAGCTCTGCACTGTTCCTGCAGGGTGCAGGTTGAGCTAGAGAACCTCAGACCCGAGATCTGAGACCTGTCACCTACAGCAGCAGATCATTTCACCTCTTTGAATCCTCTTGAGGTCGTATGAGGTCTCAGGACTCAACAACATCAGGAGCAATGGGCGTGCAACATTCCTTAAATTGTTCTTAGATGAAGTCGGAGCTTTTTCAAAATAAAGCCTTGAATCGAGGGGGATTTGTTAGAAGAGACAAATTTCGTTTCCTGGAAAAAACTCCCAGAAGACAAACTTATCATTTTACTGGAGGACGCATGAATTTCTTGGCTAAACCCCGTAAAATGCAAGGCTCGTTAGTCAGGGTAATAATGGGTCCATGCCTTCATTCATCACTTTGAGATCTTGTTTCAGACATATTGGGTCAACTCTGGTCCTGCCTTATATTTTGGTGAAGAAGGATGGCTTTTAAAATTCATTTTTGTATTATTACCAGGTGGAACTGAATTCTCTCCATTTGCACGGAGATTAAGGGGAAAAGATGTGTTGCCCTATGCTCCTCTGTCCAAAGTTCACGGGAGCTTTGCTAAAGAGTGACACTCTGCCAGGGGTGATGACTTGCTCAACATCTGCAGATTATTAGAGCTTGATCAAGCATGTCTGTGTGAGTCTCTGTGGTTAGTCGTTTTAATGATTATCCACAAAACTTCATTGGAGCCCCCACCTGAGCCACACAGTGTGATTGAAATGTCCTATTATGGATGGAACGTTTGTGTCCCCCCAAACTCTTATGTTGAAGCCCTAACTCCCAATGGGATGGTGTTAGGAGGTAGGGCACTGGGGAGGTAATTAGATCATGAGGGCGGAGCCCCCATGAATGGAATTAGTGTCCTTATAAAAGAGACCCCAGAGAGTTCCCTCGCCCTGTCCACCATGTGAGGACACAGCAAGAAGATGGCGTCTATGAACCAGGAAGAGCTCTCACCAGACACAGAATCTGCTGGTGTCTCGCTCTTGGACTTCCAGCCTCCAGAACTGGGAGGAATAACTGTCTATTGTTTAAGCCCCCCAGTCCACGGCATTCTGTTACAGACAGACTAAGATATGCTTATTCAGCCTTTCAACCTCAAAGGTACATGTTACTATTACACCCAACGTAGGTCGAGTTGAACCACCTGAATCTGCCACTCTTTGATTATTCCCAACCCATAAAAAAGGCAATTGCCTCTCGAAATGACAAAATTAGAAAGACGGAGAACAGACCAGAGGTTGCCAGGGGTTGGCAGGGAACGGGGAAGATTGCTGTGGCTATAAAAGTTTGGCCTGGGACCCTTGTGGTATAACTCTTCTATATCTTCATTTTGGTGGTTTCACATGAATTGACACAGGCAAAAAAAAAATTGCACAGAACTAAATACGCACACACACACAAGAACAAGCTACACTGGGGAAATCTGAATAAGATAACAGATTGCATCGATGCCAATATCCTGGTTGCAATGTTATATTGCAACTGGTACTGCATCTGGTTGTATACAGCTTTGCAAGATGGACCACTGGGGGAAACAGGTAAAGGCTATGTGGGGTCTCTCCATATTATTTCTTACAGCTGCAGGTGAATCTCCAATTATCTCACCATAAAAAAGTTTTTTAAAAAAGAAAATAAAGGGGCCGGCCCGGTGGCACAAGCGATTAAGTGCACGCGCTCCACTGAGGCCGCCCGGGGTTCGCCCATTCGGATCCTGGGTGCGCACTGATACACCGCTTGTCAAGCCATGCTGTGGTGGCGTCCCATATAAAGTGGAGGAAGATGGGCATGGATGTTAGCCCAGGGCCAGTCTTCCTCAGCAAAAAGAGGAGGATTGGCAGATGTTAGCTCAGGGCCAATATTCCTCAAAATAAATAAATAAACAAACAAATAAATAAACAAATAAGTAAATAAAAAATAATTAAAAAAAAGAGAGAATAAATCAGGAGTTGCTTTTGTCTCATACTATAGTTGCAGCCACTGAAGTTGAGTTTAAGTAATTTGTCGAAAGACATAATGACTAAGAAATGGAGGTAGGAATTTGTACCCAAGGTTGCCAGCTTCCAAACCCCTATTTTTTTTTTTTTTGTGAGGAAGATCAGCTCTAAGCTAACATCCGTGCTAATCCTCCTCTTTTTGCTGAGGAAGACCAGCTCTGAGCTAACATCTATTGCCAATCCTCGTCCTTTTCTTTTCCCCCAAAGCGCCAGTAGATAGTTGTATGTCATAGCTGCACATCCTTCTAGTTGCTGTATGTGGGATGCAGCCTCAGCATGGCCGGAGAAGTGGTGCCTCGGTGCGCACCTGGGATCCGAACCCAGGCCACCAGTAGCGGAGCGCACACACTTAACCGCTAAGCCACGGGGCCAGCCCCCAAATCCCTATTTTTAACCACCGTAGACAACTCTGCGATGTTTCATGGACAAGTGTGGAAATGCAAAGCCAACTCTCACCACCACGTGTTGCAAGCTTGATCTCTGAGTGTAGACTTCCCTTCCTTGGGGGCTGGGAGCTGGAGAGTGTGGGAGGTGAGGGTAAGCTCCAAGGATGATGTAGTTAGAGTAATTCTTAGTCTTGCTTCTGGCAGCCGTGGGAGGAAGGCAGAGGTCAAGGGAACCAGGTGGGAGAGGAGCCCGGGGACCTCTGCTCTCATCTTATCTCCATTGTGGGGCAGGCACACGTGTCAAGGGGTCATGAGTCCATGGGGGTCACCTGTGAGGAACCAACCTCGATACCCCCAACAACACCTCTATTGTGTGATTACAAATTAAGCCAACGGGCACATGGGTGAACATTTATGCCTGTGGCACAAAGGAAGGCATCTACCCATAGTTATGACAAGATTTACAATAGAAATTTAAGGCTGAGACAAGGAATTTGATTGCACCCGGATGTTTATCCTAGACTCAAAAAGCATCCCAATGGAAGACAACGGAGACCAACCTACCTTGGTTTAGGAGACTTTTCCGTGGCTGTTGAGTCACAAAGCTAAAAGGCAGATATTTCCTTTGGCGCCTTTTAATGTGTAACTGAGTCATGGTACCGTCTAACCAGGGGAAGGCAGCTGAGTGCCTAGAGGTCTGGTGCATTCCAGGCCCTTTAAGGAAGATTTTTTTCTTCTGTTATGTTAATGAGACTTTGGATATGAAGCTCTGTTCTTTGAGGCATCAAAAGGCAGACTACCTTTTTTTGTCTTATACGTAACTGGTTACAGGTTGAAGTTTACCCATTGGCCTGGTTTTCCTTAAGCACATTTAGGACAAACCTAAGAATGTGTCTTCTAGAAAAGCTCAAAAAAGCAAGTTGGTAAATTCAACATCAACCTTTGACCAGTTAAGAGCCTAGAGAAAGAAAGAAAAAAGTCAATTGGATTTTTAAAAACAATTTTATTTATTTTTTGTGTCATTTATATGTTTAAAGTATACAATTCAATGATTTTTAGTCAATTTACAAATGGTGCAACCATCATCATATTCCAGTTTAGAACATTTCCATCACTGCAATAGAATCTCTCATGTCCGTTTGTAGCTAATTCCCCATCCCTGCCCCAGACAACCACTACTCTATTTTCTGTCTCTATAAATTTAACTTTTTTGGACATTTCATATAAACTGGATCATTTGTGGGCTCTTATATCTGTCCTGTTTCATTTAGCATGATTTTTTTCTCTTTTTTTGGTTCATCCACGTGGTAGTATGTATCAGAGCTGCATTCCTTCTTATGGCTGAAGAATATTCCATTGTATGGTAGACCACATTGTGTAGATCCATTCATCCGTTGATGGACGTTTGGATTATTTCTACACGTTGGCTGCTGTGAATAACGCTGCTGTGAACATTATGTTTGCAAGTGTTTGTGTGGACATATGTTTTCGTCTCTCTTGGTTGTGTACCCGGGAGTGGAATCATATGGTGACTTCATGTTTAAACATTTTGAGTAACCGCTAAACCATTTTCCAGAGTAGCTGCATCCTCTTTTTTCTCCATCATGGATGTAGGAGGGTTCTGATTTTTCCCCATTCTCACCAACACTTGTCAGTGTCTTTTTGATTCTAACCATCCTGGTGTGGTAGGGTGTGAACTGGCACCTCACTGTGGTTTTGATTTGCATCTCCCTAATGACTAATGATGTTGAACATCGTTTCATGTGCTTATTAGTCATTCATACCTTCTTTCACAAAAAGTCTATTCATCTCTTTTGCCCATTTATTAAGTGAATTGATTGCCTTCTTATTATTGAGTTGTATTCATTGGCAAATATTTCCTCCCCGTCTGTGGCTTGTCTTACCTTTTCATTTTTTTTTTCATGGTACTTTGATGTACCAAAGCTTTGAAATTTCATAAACTCTCATTTATCAAATTTTTTTGGTAAGAGATCAGGCTTTTGGTAGCTTATCTAAAAACTCTCTTCCTAAGCCAAGATGACCAACACGTTCTCCTAAGTTTTCTCTTGAAAAGTCTGTAGATTTCTCTCTGATGTTTAGGTCTCCTGTGGATTTTGAGTTCACGTTTGTGCACGCTGTGAGATAAGGGTCTGAATTCGTCTTTTTGCCTGTAACCATCCAATTGTGCCAACACCATAGGTCGAACACTCCACTGGATGTTTAATAGGCTGACATATGGGGCCAGCCCAAGCTGAGTCCATTCTGCAAAATTTCCCTAGTTTGGATATCTGAGTGGATTCTCCAGACCCCACAGAGATTTCATAAAGCTGTAGGATCTACTTTGTCTGTGGACTGAGCATCAACACCCAGCAGACACTGGAGGGGAGGGGGCGGTCATGCCTCTGTGGTCACTTAGTTATGCCAGCCTGTGTAACTGGTTGGGTCAGTTGCAAACTATAAACAAAGAAACAGACACTGGGGTCACTAGGGGAATTGCAGACTTCAACCCTTAAATCCCCCTGCCCTGATCTTGAGAGTCAAAGACCAGATCTGCAGGCACCTCTGAGATTGACAAAGATCCAACTGTAAATTGACTCTGTCCCCCAGCGCCTGGCTGGTCCCTTGCTTAGCACAGTCCTGGGGCTCCACGCTCTTTCCTTCCACTTTGGGTCTGTGGACAGTGCCCTTCTCCGGGGTTTTTCCTCATTTCCCCTCCACTCACCCAGTTGCTGCACGTCCACTTTTCTCAGAGTCCATTTTGCAATACCTTACTAGGAAAATGCATAAAATAAAATCGTGCAGGAGTTAAATACTGACAGTGTTCCATCAGAAGAAAGCGGTTTGACTCAGAGTGAACTGAACTCACAAGGAGAACACAGGAAAGGTTTAAAGGATGCAAAAAAGAAAAGCCCAAAGGGGGTTTTCCACAGAGATTCCGGATGTTGATAAGCCAGCTGGGACTTCTAAATTTGAAGCATACCGTTTGGGTCGTGGGTTCTGCAGGTGTGGTTAAAGTCGGGGTTTTTAAACAAAGAAACAGAGAGAAGATGAGCCTGAAAGTCTGCTTATCTCTTCTGTATTGGTTTTTGCTTTGTGCACGTTCTCTGGGTGGGGAATGTGAGGCTTTCTGAAAACAAAAAGGAATATAGTTCATCCCTGTCCACTGTTGCTCACAATGACTAGGGAAGCATGTATTTTAAAAACGAGAGCAAGGAAGTGGTATTTCTTGTCATAGGAGGGTGACATGCTATCGGGCCTCAGGACAGGGGTGAGGAATTCCGGCCGGAGGCGAACTTGAACCTCCGAGACTATCACTTATCTGATGGGCTTCCCTCCACCCTGAACTGGGCAGTGGGCAGACGCCTGCCTCTAGGGGGTGTGTTAGCTTCCTACGGCTGACGTAACAAACCATCTCAGACTTAACGGCTTACAACAGCAAAGACTGGTTATCTTACAGTTCTAGATATCAGAAGTCTGACATGGGTTTCCCTGGGCTAATGTCAAGGTGTGGGCAGGGCTGGTTCCTTGTAGAGGCTCCAGAGGAGAATCCACTTCCTAGCCTTTTGCAGCTTCTAGGAGCCACCTGCGTATTTTGTCGGACGGCCCCTCCTTCGGCCTGCAAAGGCCATCACTCCATCTCTGGAGTGGATGAAGCCCTGCAAAGGGCTCCCATCGTCTCATCATCTCCTTCTCTGACCCTGACCCTCCCGCCTCCCTCTTATAGGCACCCTTGTGAGGACACTGGGCTCAGCTGGATCATCCAGGATCATCTCCCCATCTCAAGACTCAAGATTTTTATCCTCTCATACTCAGTCTATGCCACCCTGTGAGCACTTGTGTTTGTGACTCTGATTGAGGTTTTCCAAAAGGCAGGACTGTGGGTTGTGTGGTCTTCTCTGCAGGAGCCATGGGGTTATGAAGAATGTAGCCCACCTGGGTCCTGGAAAGGTACGGGGTGGAGGCGAGAGGAGAAGGCTTGTGGATGGAGAACACACGCACAAATGAACCTCGCAGGGGAAATCTATGCTTTATGCAGTCTTTCTGCTCCGCTGTTAGCTCAGGAAGGCGGTGGTTTTCATGAAATTCGACCGCAGAAGCCTGTTTGTGGAGCAGTGTGTGGACCAGGCTGGGTGCCCGTGGATGACTTAATTATGTTAATTCGCACAGGGAGTGGCTCACGTATACGTTGGTTTACATGCCTTTATGGTCCCTCCTAAGATTAATAACGGGCAAGAAAAACCCTCAACAGCTCGGGCAAAGCACGCCGAGACCTTCAGTGCCAGTGGTAAGGGGCTGAATAATATATACAGTTGTGCACTGGAACGCGTCACGTTTCGGTCAATGACGGACCGCATATCCCACGGTGGTCCCATAAGGTTAGTACCATATAGCCCAGGTGTGTAGTAGGCTGTACCATCCAGGTTTGCGTAAGTCACTCTATGATGCTCACACAATGACAAAATCATCTAACAATGCATTACTCAGAACTGGTCCCCGTCGTTAAGCGATGCACGGCTGTACCTGAGTCCCGCTCATAATGGAGCTTTCAGAAATCAAGGTCTACACAGGTTTTCGTTGAATGTCAGGACATTCTTAGATCATGATCAGTTTGAACGATTCAAGTGGAAGGTTTACTGGTGTCATGAATGAACGTTTGTGTCCCCCTATCCTGAAACTCCTATGATGAAGTCCTAAACCCCAGGACCTCAGGATGGGGCTGTATTTGGAGATGGGTCTTTAAAGAGGTGATGGAGGTAAAATGAGGTCATGAGGGTGGGTCCTGATCCAATAGGTCTGGTGTCCTTATGAGAAGAGGAGATGAGGACACAGACACGCACAGAGGGACGACCATGTGAGGACACGGGGAGAAGACAGCGTCTACACGCCAAGGAGAGAGGTCTCAGGGGGAACCAGCCTTGTGACACCTGGATCTCAGATTCCAGCCTCCAGGACGGGGAGACATAGACGGGGCCTGTAAAGGCCTTCTGGGGTCCTTTGTTATGGCAGCCTGAGCAACTAGTACAAATGGGTTTCTCCAACACCACTGAGAATAAAATGAAAGCGTAGACAGCTTCTAGCTGCCCCTTGCACTTGCCGTGGATACTTATTTTATTGCTTTAAAGTCCAGACTAAGACAGACCGGGAAGAAGGACCTGGCCACCCACTTCTGAGACAACTGGCCATGAAAACCCTATGAATAGCAGTGGAGCGTCGTCTGATAGAGGCCGGAAGGGGAGAGGATGGTGCAAAAAGACTGGGCAGGGTTCCACTCTGCTGTCCACAGCGTCGCCAGGAGTCGGAGTCTTGATGGCACTAACAAGACAATGGCCCGTCCTCTTGGTTTGTCCCTCCAGATCCTGGTCAACCCCTCTCTGCCTGGCCTCGGGGAGCTGACCTGTAGACTCTGCATCCCCTCGGCTCAGATTCAGGTTGGGTTCAGACAGCAGAGGCCCCTTCAGGAGATGGGCATAGGGAGCAGGAGGAGGGAGGGACCAGCCTCCTGGTGGGCAGGGCTGCGTGGGGTCTTCTACCCGAGGCTCCATACCTGGGGGCAGCTCCTGCTGCCTTCCCCTCTGGATTCCGGAAGGCTCTGAGCCTAGGTGTGGTGGTGGCATCCTGCCTCCCATGTGGGTCCCTGGAATGCAACCCTCCCGTGGTTCCTGGTAGTGAAGGCTCCTTGCCTTAGACGCGCTGCCGTCTCCTTTTTGAGGGTCCTGTGTACTTCCAGCTAGGACCCCGATGAAAACAGGAGAACAGAGCAAGATCCCCCCAAAGGTGAGATCCGGGGCCAGGAGCCCCAGCTGTGCTGGGCACCTCCACGCGTGAGTGAGCACCATACCTCCATCATCTCTGTGAGGCGGACAAGCCACTGGGATGGGTGTGACGATGACACGCTGGAATTGATTTAAGGAAAACTCAGGTCACAGCTTAGGTATTCAAGGAATGTAAGCTCTGAGCTCTCTCTCTCTGCCTGAACGCTCCTGAGTCTGCCCCTGTGCCCGAGATAAAACCTTCCCTCCAGATTTCACCCGCTTTTTGGGCAATCATTTGCTAAATGAGTAATTTAATTTGACGACAAAACGGTGCATCAAAAACCTTGTTCGACTCAAGAAAGCTCTCACCTTCATGCTGATGAGCCGAACCCTGATTTTATTTGGGGCAGCCCACCTGAAAGAGTGCTGTCTCAATTTCCAGTTGTGTCTATGGGTGACCACTGGGAGCAGAAGTCGTGAGTTTGGGGCTTCTGGATAATCCCCTTCACAGAGAGTGACTCAGCCAGAAGGAACGCCCTTCTGCTCTTGTTCTTTCCTCCTTCCTGCTGCCTGGAGTGTCTGTGTGCTGCCTGGAGCTGCAGCAGCCACCTTGAGACCACGAGGTAAACTCCATGTGCCAAGGACGGTAGGGCAGGGAATTGGAAAGAGGCTGCCAGCCCTGGGTTGCTTCCCTCTGGACCTCATGTTAGCTGGGACAGAGCACCCCTTTCTTGTTTATGGCATTCTGATTCCCAGTGTCTGTTACCAGCAGCCCAAACCAATTTCCAACTCATGAAATTCTCAACCATTTGAGATCAGCGATTCCTCAAGAGCAGACACGGAGCTGTTTTATCTTTCCTTGTCCCTCGAAAAGAGTAGGCATGAATAGATTTGCCTGCCATTTTGTAAGGCTGTTCGTGGAGGTAATGAAAGCCCAAGGATGCATTAGGATTCATGGGGAAAAATATCAGACATCAGCCCTACAATAACCCCCAAGCTTTAGAAGAAGAGGAAGAGGGGGCATTATCGGGTGTCCACCATGATCCTCTTATTTCAGAGACGAGAAAACTGAGATTCACTCCCCGCCCAGTGCACGCTCCTCGCAAAAGGTAGACCTAAGTTAGGCCCAACATGGCAAATTATTTTTCAGTTGGTCATTGTCTCCTGGGTCCTCCCTTACAGTCCCAGCCTTTGGGGGAGCAGTCCCTGTCTTAAAAAAATTTTTTTCCCAGCTTCATTGAGGTATAATTGACAAATAAGTCTGCGTCTATTTAAGATACAGTGTGATGGTTTGATACATGTATCCATTGTGAAGTGATCACCACAATGAAGCTAATTGACACATTCATCAACTCACATTGTATCATTTTTGTGTATGTGGTGAGAATATTTAAGATCCACTCTCTCAGCAACTTTAAAGTACATAATACAGTTTTCTTAACTGGAGTCACCATGCTGGACATCAGATCCCCAGAACTTATTCATCTTATAGCTGGAAATTGGTACCATTTGAACAACATCTCTCCATCTCCCCTGGTAGCCACCATTCTACTATCTCCTTCTAAAACCTCATTTTTTAAAAGATTCCACATATAAGTGAGATCATACAGTATTTGTCTTTCTCTGTCTGACGTACGTCACTTAGCATAATGCCTTCTAGGTCCATCCTTGTTGTTGCAAATGGCAAGATTTCCTTCTTTTTGATGGCTGAATAATGTTCCACTGTATATACACCATATTTTCTTTTTTTTATTATTTTTTAAGGTCATAATAGTTTATAACATTGTGAAACTTCAGGCGTACATTATTATTTATCAGTCACCATATATATGTGCCCTTTATCCCTTTTGCCCACCCCCCAACCCCCTTCCCCTCTGATAACCACTAATCTCTTCTCTTTGTTCATATGTTTGTTTATCTTTCACATATGAGTGAAATCATAGTGTTTGTCTTTCTCTGTCTGGCTTATTTCACTTAACATCATACCCTTGAGGTCCATCCATGTTGTTGCAAATGGGATGATTTTGTCTTTTTTAAGGCTGAGTAGTATTCCATAGTGTACCACATCTTCTTTATCCAATCATCAGTTGATGGGCAGTTGCGTTGCTTCCACATCTTGGTTACTGTGAATAATGCTGCCATGAACATAAGGGTGCATAAGCCTCTTTGAATTGTGGATTTCAAGTTCTTTGGATAAATACCCAGTAGTGGGATAGCTGGACTGTATAGTATTTCTATTTTTAATTTTTTGAGAAATGTCCATACTGTTTTCCACGGTGGCTGCACCAACTTACATTCCCACCAGCAGCACACAAGGGTTCCCTTTTCCCCACATCCTGATCAATATGCATTATGTGCTGTCTTTTTGATGACAGTCTTCCAACTAGCATGAGGTCACGTCTCACTGTGGTCTCCGTCCTGGTCACAGGAGCAGAAGGGGAAGGTTCCGCAGCACGGCTGCAGCCATGGCTTCCACACGATGTTACCCAGCGACAACTGTGGGGGCGCAGGACTGAGGGTCTCCCTGTGCTCCACCACCGCCTCGCCCACCCTGGCCACCACCGCGTGGTACAGAGGCTCAGAGCCCGGAGTCAGAGGCTGTGCCTCGGAAGGGTCCCTGGAGAGGTCAAAGAGCAACGGGGGGCGGTGCTGGGTCACGCCCTCCCCGGAGCAGGGGCACACGCCCCGGCCGTAGCAGGCGCCCGCTCCCTCGGGGTGGAACCGTGGCGTCGTGTAATGGACCTTCCAGAGTCTTCCTCCTGGATGCAAACGGGAAAGTGGTGGGGCAGGGGAAATCTGATGGAGAGTGAACACCTGACTCAGGTAGTAGCACCGGGGAAGCATCATCAACATCCCACATCAAATCAAAAGAGAAGAGAATACAGAGGGCCTGTGCAAGGTTGCCATAGAGGTTGTCAAATCAGTATGTGTGCGGGATTCGAATCCTAGACGCTGTTCTCAGTTTGCTCTTACCCTTTCCCTATTTTTCAATTGTTTAATGTCCCTGTATTACTTTTATAAACAGAAGCAAGTAGGATGTATCAGTAGTATGATTGACACAGGTCTTGCTACATCCTCAACGGGCTCATTTGGATCCATCGCAGATAAAGCCAATCATAGGATGGCACGGAGCAGGGCCAGCATATCCCTTCCTCTGTAATTGTGGCCGGGCACCATCAGCCGCCCTCCCTGAGATCTCCAGTGATCCTTCTCAGCTTTTAAGAAAGGGATTTGCTCTTTGATGGTGAATGTGGTGTGTCAACATGGCCAAACTAAGCTGCCCGGACATGGGGTCAAACACTAGTCTAGATGTCACCTTGAAGGTATTTTTTTTTAAGGTAAGATTAACATTGAAATCAGCAGACTCGGAGGAAAGCAGATTGCCCTCTGTAAGGTGGGTAGGCCTCGCCCAATTGGTTGAAGGATTTAAGACAAAATCTCTGAGGGTGGCCAAAGACGAAGGAATTCTGCCTCCATAAGGCAGCATAGAAGTTCTACCCGAGTTTCTAGCCTTTGGACTCAAAACGGCAGCATTAAGTCCTGACAGGCTGCCAGCCTGCCCTGCAGATTTTGGACTTCCCAGCCCCCACAGCCAGGTAAGTCAATACCTTAAAATCCATCAATCAATCGATCAATCAATCAATCTCTCTCTTTCTCTATCATCATCATCTTTCTAGCTAGTTAGCTATCTATCGTCTATTTATCTACCTATCTATCATCTATCTATCCATCTATCTTTTCATTATCTATCTTCCATCCACCCATTATCCTTTCATCCATCCATCCATTATCCATTCGTCCATCCATCCATCCATCCTCTAACTATCTATTCATCCATATCTATCTATCTATTCATCCACATCTATCTATCTATCTATCTATCTATCTATCTATCTATCTATCTATCTATCTATCCATCCATCCATCCATCCATCCATCCATCCATGTATCCATCTATGTATGTATGTATGTATGTATGTATGTATGTATGTATCTATCTATCTATCTATCTATCTATCTATCTATCTATCTATCTATCTATCCATCTTCCATCTATGCATTATCCATTCACCCATCCATCCATCATCTATCATCTATCTATCTATCTATCTATCTATCTATCTATCTACCTACCTACCTACCTATCTATCCACCCATCTTTTCATCTATCTTCCATTCATTCATTATCCATTCATCCATCCATCATCTATGCATCTATTCATCAATCTATCATCTATCTATCTATCTATCTATCTATCTATCTATCTATCTACTTATTCATCCATCTATCATTTATCTATCTACCCATCCATCATCTCTCTCTCTCTCTATCTATCATCCATCTATCATCGATCTATTCATCCCTCTATCATTTATCCATCTATCCATCCATCCATCTATCTCTCTATCTATCATCCATCCGTCCATCCACACATCCTCTTGGTTCTGTTTCTCTGGAGCATGCTGGCTAACACAAGCCCCCACTGCGTCTGGGGTAAGGCGTGCACTCACGGTCCTTGTCATGCCAGCGCACGGCGTGGAGGTATGTCCCACAGTAATGAAACAGGAACTCGTGCTCCGAGCGCTCAGCAGCTCCCCGCAGCAAGGGCACCAGGCTACGGCCATCGATCACCCTGATTCAGTGAAGAGAGCCCAGGAAGGAATCAGACCAAGGCCATTCGAGCTGCATTTTGCACCTGTGAATAAAACTTCAAGGCTGCAAGGGTCCCAGATAACAGGGAGTGAAGCAGAGATGAGCTGTTTCTCCGAGCACTGCCAGGTTGCAAGTTGCTGAGCAAGATACATGTTGTTGCATTAAGACACAAAGTCACTAAGTATTGGAACATTTGTCACACAGAACACACACATGCACGCGCACACATGCACCAACACACACCATTCTGACCTCAGATGTTAACACAAAGTCTTCTTAAATTCCAACTAGACGACCCTTGCCCCTAGGTTGAGTGCTAGGGCAGAAGAAAGCTGTTAAATCATAACAGATTCCAAGATGTGTTGTCACATGTATAAAGGAGCTGGACGAGGGAAGCCAGTGACGGACACATGACCTGGCAGTCCTTCCTTACACACAATGTATAATTTTCAAAAGTCCTTAATCTGAATTCAATGTGGAAATGGAGTACGTTCCTTACAATGGTAAAGCACCATTAGCTGTTTATTTTTAATTGTATCCTAATTGTGATGGTTCAATTTTACGTGTCTACTTGGCTAGAAGATGACCCAGTTCTTTGATGAAACACCAGTCTGGGGGGTATTCTGTAGAGGTGGTTAGCCTCTACAGTCAGTGGGCTTTGAGTAAAGCAGATCCCCTTGAAAATGAGGGTGAGCCTCATCTGATCAGTTGAAGGCTGTCCAGAGCAAAGACTGAGGTTTCCCAGAGAAGATAGAATTCTGTCTGAAGACGGTAACACAAATTCTGCCCGAGTTTCCAGCCTGCTGGCTTGACGTAAGGATTTCAATTTGCCAGCTTCCACAATCGCATGAGCCAATTCCTTAAAATAAATGTCTTATTTTATACAGACACACACACACATACACACATCCTCATACATCCTATTGGTTCCATCTCTCTGGAGAACTCTGATGATACACTAATATAATAAAATGCTTTTTTTGGTGGGTGCAAAGTTGGAGATAGACTACCTCGTATTATTATCCCTTACACAGGAGTATTTATTTGTTCTCTTAAGTGGAGTAACATCAAATCATTATTAAAATATTGACTTCTATTTTTCTCTCTTGCAATAGACTGATTCATTGGCAATGTGCTAATATCGAGGGATAAATCATTTTTACATCATATTGTCACAGCTTCATCAACATATGAGCAAGACTGTATTTCAGGAAATTACAGGGAGATGTTTTTCCACTGATCGCATTCTAATTTCTAATCTCCCATTGTTATACTGAGGTCTAAAATTTTTACCAAAACTGCAAAACAAGTAGCTTGACCCAATATTTTATTTAATCTTATGTTTTGCTAGGTATGGTTATTTTACCATAGCTAGCATTAGACCATCCCCTACATTTGAGTATGTGAGAATTTTGTAAATGTCCTCACATTGTTGTAGATTTTTTCTCCTAAATGTGACCGAGTGAAGGGAGAGCTCTCAGGAATTAGGGAGCAGGTGGTCTCAATGCACGCGTACCTGTCCTGGGGTATCTGGCCACCCCCCAGCTGGACCACGGTGGGGAAAACATCCATCAGGCTGGTGGGCTCACGGATCACTCGGCCGGCCGCCAGCACCCCGGGCCACCGGAATATCCCAGGGACGCGGATCCCGCCTTCCCAGCCGCCCATGCCTTTGCCACCTGTAAGTAAGCGACGTTGGTAGGATTCAGCAGGAGATCGACCAGTGTAGATACACACCAGGGCACAGCAGGTGGAGACCACATCCTCTCTCTTTGAAATTCAGCGGGTCTCCGTGGCCGGCCCAACCGAGAGGATGAGGGATGTGTGGCTTTAGGGATACCAGAGGTATGCGGATTTCGTGCAAATGGACGGTTGGTCACCCTCATCTTCCTATTCTCTTTTTCTTTCTGGATGGACTGGGGATTGAAGGTCTGAGTACCTTCCTCCTCCTCTCCTCTCTTGAGCATACCTTCTACCTGTCTCTTTAGTCTCTCTCTCTCCTAGTCCTTCTCCATCTCTAAGGCCACCCTCCCAGGGAGCTCCGGGAATGGATGGGGCCCAGCCTGGCTGTTGGTGAAATGCAAATAACTATTAAGCATTAGACCACGTGCTCACACCCCCTAGCGACTCTGGACATGGGAATTAAAACAACAGCATGTGATGGTGGGAGAATTTTAAGCAGGGAGAGATGTGTTGGGAATCCCGCTAAATAAATGATTTTTTATTGGAGTCAAAGCTTTACTGTTATTGCATTAGTTTCCTGTTGCTGTGTGGCAAGTTACTATAACTCAGCAGCTTAAAACAACACCAACTTATAGGTCTCAGTTCTGTGGGTTGGAATGTGGCACGGCATGGCTGGGTGCTCTGTTCTGGGACTCACAAATTTGAAATCAAGGCATCAGCTGTCTGGGCTCCTAAATGGAGGATCAGAGGAAGAATGCACTTCCACGTTTGTTCAGGTGGTTGGAAAAATCTAGTTCATTGTGGCTGTAGGACTGAGATCCCCATTGCCTTGCTGGGGGACCCTTAACTGTTCCAGGTTGCTTGCATTTCTTCTCACGTGGCCCCTCCATCTTCAAAGCATCAATGGCTTGTTGAGCACTTCTCTCCATCTTCAAAGCATCAATGGCTTGTTGAGCGCTTCTCCCCTCCATCTTCAAAGCATCAATGGCTTGTTGAGCGCTTCTCCCCTCCATCTTCAAAGCATCAACGGCTTGTTGAATCCTTCTCATGCTTCCAACCTCTCTCACTTCTCCTATTTTATCAGCTGGAGAAAGCTCTCTGTTTTTAAGGGTTCACCTGATTAGGCCAGGCCCACCCAGATCATCTTCCTACCGAAGGTCAAGGGTGCCATGTTACACAGTGCAATCATGGGAGTGAGAGCCCATCATAGTCACAGATGGTGGGGGTCAGCGAGGAACGTTTTGGTGGGGCCATTTTTAGAGTTCTGCCTAACACAGCCGTAGACGTGGGAATTTCTCAAGATGTAACAGGTTCATAGACAGTCGATTCTCATCATTACCCATAATTACATTCTACAAAGTCGCCACAAACACTGAATTAGCAAGTACTGAACCACTGCTCCTAGGGGTAATACAGAGGCAGGTTCCTGCGAGCCTCTGGTCTCTATATTTTCATTAGCCAATCAATAGCTAACCTTGTTTATATCTGTTTCTATTTAAAGGCATCTTATTGCATCTATATTATTGATTCATCAACGTTGAACTCATAGTCAATGGCACTATAATTCCTGCCTGGAGGAAGCTCATCTCACACATGCATTTTCTCCATAAGGCACGTCGCAGCCTTTTTGTGCTCAGGAGCACAAGAAAGTTCTTCAGTGCTATGTTTTAAATAGTGAAATCTCCAAGAAAAATGTACAAATGTGGCACTAAATAGACCACAGAAAGGATGCTTGTTGATAGGCTGAGAGCTGAAACAAGAAGTCAGAGCGTTGCCTTGTCCAGTCTTGGCTGGGAATGTGGGCATTGGGCAACTCAATTTTCTTGTCACTCCTCCAACAACTGGGAAAGCACCAGAAGTATTGATTTGGGGGTTAGAAAGAAATTTTAGAAGTAGGAGAATTCGCAGAGATGGAACCCATGAATAATCTAGATTGACTGAATCATACCATTTAAAAATAGTAATATATAAGTATTGTACCCTAAATTTGACTGATATTCTGAAATACAGGGACAGATACAATTGGGAATATAGTCATTATGTTACTTTAGAACGGTATTTATTTTAATTTTATCTTAATTATTTACTTGTATATGTCTCTCTTTTACTAAAATGTGAATGCTGGAAGGGAAGGGTCCATGTCTTTATCTCTCTATCTCAGCATCTAGGTAGAACATGGTCTATAGCCGATGCTCAAGGAATCCCCTTTGAAAGAGCATCGTCTTTATCACTTCCACGTCTTCTTCAACCTTCATTGGTGGGAGTCATTTGGTTGATCACATATCTGCCTTTTAGCCCCCATGTCCATCGGTCTTACCTCTGTATATTCCATTCCATCCCCCGAGCTGGCCATGTTCATCTCTTGCCTCCAAATGCCCTCCGTGGTCTGAGGTAAAATACGTGAATGTCGTGTTTTTCAAACCATTCTCTTCGATAGCATTAAGAATTTCACCTTTATGAAAAATAGAACATTTCAGGACAATGTAGCATTGGCTAATTCAACCCAATTCCCCCTCTCTGTAAACCTCACTGCTTGCTAGAGGGCCATCAGAGGGGACCACAGTGCCCCAGAGACTGTAGTGATGAATGGAATCGCCAAGTGTGAACGCGTTTCTGATGGTTCCGATACCATGGGATTCAGAATCTTGCTTACAAAGGTACCACCAATGAAGAAAACAGAATAAATGGATAAAGCCAGGATGTCACCAATGGAATGTTTCAGACATGCAATGGGTCCGTGTGTACACGTGTTTGTAATCAGTGGGTGGGGGCGGGAATGTGGTGAGAAACAGTGAGAGAGGAGATTCCTGTTGATACATGAGTAAGCCATGGCCGTGAACCTCTGTGGGTGTTTGCATATGGTGGCCAAGACTCAGCACACAGAGCCGCCTGCAAACCAAGCAATCGCTTATCCATGGAAGCCACATGGACATCGAAAGCACCGAAAATAAAGATTGTAAACCACATGGGCATTTGTCCCAATGAAAGGCAGGTTGTTACCATCCTATTTGGGGTGGTTTGACTCTTTACCTGGCTCAATGCATCACTAAGCTTGGTCAGGACATGTGATCATGGCTGTCGGCAAGGATCTCAATGTCTACGTTCTACTCAGAGTCTACAAACTTGCTGGTTCTCCCCAGGCTTTCTCGAAGCCATAGAAGGAAAGCAATTTGGCTCCTCTGTCCTGAATGAGAGCCTTCCTGCTTCACTTTCTGTCATGTCTCATGATGGCTTCGAATAACGGACTTTGTAGAAGGAGGATTTTGTGCAAAAGTAGACTAAGAAATCGGAAATGTCGAAGGAGCACATGGATGAGACAGGAGAGTTTTCTTGTTGTTCCTCGTCTTTTCTCTTATTCTTTATTGCAACCCGGTTCACAGCAAGACGGCCAGTCTGTCTCCATCCATTAGGGGTGAGGCCGGGAGTGAGTGAGCCTGGCTTGTGCCTTGACTTACCTACAAGCCAGTCCATCTCCTCCACGTTGTCACCATATAAGCCGTGCTGGCTTTTCCCAAGAAACTTTTTTGTGGTTACAAGGGGGATGTGTACGTGCAGCAAGGAAAAGAACAGCAGGAACGGTCCGTGCTTATTTCTGAAAGGAGAAAACCACCCTTAAAATATAATAGCATCTGTCTCAACACCTTTTGGTCCCTGACATTCCTTCAAAGTAGAGACTCAAGTTTTGAGAACCAATCCATTTGAAAAGGTTCAATTCTTCCAGTCCATCTAGGAAATCCCAAAGATGATCTCAGACGCTCTGAGAACTCGTCACCTCTGGTTTTATTACCTTTCAATGTAGGAAACTGCTTCCTTTAGCATGAGACTGGTCGTCCTTTCCAAAACCATGGGCTGCTCTGTGACATCATGGTTTCTCATCAGGATACAATTCCAGCGGCGCACGAACCCAAAGCTGGCGTACCAGGAGACGAAAAAGAGGAAGATGAGGTTGGCCGCGCCCATGACCGCTTTCCAGGACACGGAGAGTAACCCGCAGGTCTTGCCGGCCGCAACGGTCAGTATCGCCAGGGCCAGCATCTGGGTGTAACGCCCGAGTTTCGCTCGCGTGGCGGCGTCCACTTCCGGGGGCCTGTCTGGGTGGCAGTCATTCACGAGCGTGAAAGGCATGCCGAAAAAATAGTCAAATCCGTGGGTGAGTGGGTGGTGGCAGTGGTCGGTGCGGGATTCACAATTCACACCCTGGTGCCATTTTCCTGAAAATAAAAGCAAAAAGTTAAGCAAAAACATACATGTACGGTACTCGTCTGATGCGGATCACCTTCTCAGAAGAATCTGGATGTTGTGATAAAAAGGCAGGTATGCAAACAGCAAAACTTGAAATGGACAAGGAATATAACGGAACTTTGAAAGATAAAGGAATAAAATGAGTTTATTTGATACGACTGTTTAAATGGATGCACTACGCTTCATGAATACTAATGAACGAATCAACTGAATGACCCTTATTAAGCGATTAAAGGTTTAAGATGTTCTGGAGCATTTGGGATTGCAAGCTGGCAACCTTAGATCATTTTGCTATTAAATAATTTACAAAATATCATTTATCAATATCTTTTACTTAAAAGGAAGCCACTTAGTAATGGGAGTTGGCTCGTATATAACCTTAGGACACAGCAGAAGTAACTGGCTCCCTCTGCTAACTATTAATCAAGAAACCCTTGTAGATTTTTTTTTTTTGAGGCAATAACTCTTATAACAACACTGTAGAGATGGACACGAAGACTCCCAATTCTCAAATTCGAGGAGAATGTCCAAGAATCGGGCTGTCCATGGGCACTTTCTATTTCATACGCCCCGGACCCTCAGCCAGCTTAAATGTAGCTACAACACAGGATAGAAAAGGCTCCAATGTACTATTTGCCGTAACTTCCAAGTGACGAAGTTAAACCAAGTGCCTGTCCCCCTTATCCCTCTCACCACCCACACGCCGTCTTCAGAACCTGTAGGAATCTGGGAATCTGTTCTAGTTCCAAACCCAGAGACCCACCTACATTTCCCTGTTCACATTCAAGGAGACAAACGTTCTAGAATGTGGCGAGGATTGTGGAGAAGAAAACCATGCAGGAGGTTCTCCCCGCCTCAAAAGCTTTCTAGCATTTGGAACATGAAGAACTGCCTTCTCCAAATACAGACTGAGTGTGTGGACCAAGAATGGATGCACAGGTCTACAATTCTAGTACACACAAAAATAAATGCACTTATCCAGTTAAAAACAATTCTACCCACAGAGTAGGAGATACACGGAAGGCTAAGGAATCAGGCACGTTGACCCAACGGTGGGGAGTCGCTCGTGGAAAGTTCTAGTCATTTCAGGTGGCTAAGAAGGCTGGCTCTTCTTCTTAGGATTGAAAAGAGAAGTGAAGGTGAGAATGTAGGTGTGTGAAATGTCCTTGAAAAAGCCCTTGGAGATGGGATATGCTATAGACTGAATGTTCCAAAATACATCTGTGGAATCCTAACCCTCAAAGTGATGGTGTTGGGAGGTGGGGCCATTGGGAGGTGATTGGGTCACGAGAGTGGAGCCCCCATGAATGGTATTAGGTCCCTTATTAAAGAGACCCCAGAGATCTCTCTCTCCCCTTCCACCTCGTGAGGACACAAAAGAAGACGGCGTCTATGAACCAGGAAGCAAGTCCTCACCAGACATTGAATTAGCTGACACCTTGATCTTGGACTTCTAGCTTCCAGAATTGTGAGAAATAAATTTATATAATCCCTATTTCTAAAGTAGCAGGAATTTTTAAAAAGTGGAACAATGATTATCACCTCCTGATCAATCTCAGCCTTGACAAAGCAGGGGTGTCACAGTTCGCTCTGAACTGAACAGTGACCTTGAGTGTGGGAAGAATGCGGTGAGGAATTGATGGGGGCACCCTGTCCACAGATCTGACCCAGGCCTCCTTTGACTGTGGGGTCGGGGCAGACCACCTGCATTTCTTGGTGTGTAAGATTGGGATGCTACTTCTAGATTCACAGGTGGAGCAAGGCATGAAAGCCGTAACAAGCAGAGTGTCTGGTCCTTGACTCTTGGGTACCAACTCTTCCTCCTGTCCTTTCTGTGTGGAAAAGAGGTAACCTAGCAGATCTGACACTGCCATCCTTATAAAAGCTGTCTTACAAGGTTGCCCACTGGCTAATGTCTGAGAACTGGATTTTCAGAGGCTTCCCCTCATTCCCTAAATGATGAGCATGACTCCCTGTGTCTAAACTCTTTGCACAAACAGTATAGTTTTTGCAGAACACTTGGTTTCCTTCTAGGAGGCTGTAATTTTGGTAGACACCAGGCAGCGGGTCCTACATGACCAGCCCCCAATCTAAACCCTGGGTGCTGAGTCTCCAAGGAACTTCCTGGTGACAACGTTTCACTTGTGTCATCACAAGTCACTAATGGAGGAATTAAGTGCATCCTGTGTGCCTCTAGTGGGAGAAGAGCCTGGAAGCTTCTGCCTGGTGTCCCCAGATTTCACCCCATGCATCTATCTATCTATCTATCTATCTATCCATCCATCTATCCATCCATCGATCCATCTATCTACCTTGTTGATCTTTGCTCTGTGTCCATTCACTGTAATAAACCACAACCATGAGTCCAACTGTATGCTGAGTCTGTGTCTTCCTAGCAAATAATCAAACTTAAGGGTGGTCTTGAGGACCCCAAACACACCCCCCTGTATAATGAAGGAGCTTCTGACTCTCCCTGGGTGTGTTATGTAAAGGAAGGCAGTGATTATTAACTCTCAGGGTTTCAAGGTGATAGGTGGCCATTCAAGGAAAGATAACCTCTAGAAGTTTCTGAGGAGAGGAGAAGGTTGACATGTCCAGAGAAGGAAAGAGGCCAGTAGAGCAAGATTTGAATGAAAATTGTTTGTCAATGACAAAAATTCCAACACTGTGAACAATCCAAGAGGGATCAGATAGCTGGTGCACCAAATTTGGGTTCTGACAGATGACTTTCTTCCCTTCTTGGAAAACAGGTTCTTTTTGATCATCGATCCTCCTAACCACCAAATGATTATGATCACTGGTCAAAGACCATGATCAGGATCCTCCCAACCATGCACGAGTGTCGTGCGTCACCTCACCTATGAGGCCCGTTGCATAACCTTGCTGCTGCAGGATTCTGGCAAACGTGGTTTCATTCTGAGGGAGTCCGCCTGAGCCACCGTTCCACTGGAGTGCCCGGTATCCATCACTGGCTTCCATGCCTGTGGAGCAGAGCGCAGACGAAGCATTCACCATCCCTTGGCTACGTTGGGGTTCTCAACTGAGGAGACTCTGACCCCCCACCAGTGGACACTTTATAGTGCCTGGAATTGATTTTGGTTTCCACAACTGGGAGAGGGTGTTACTAGCATCTAGTGGGTGGAAACACCCTACAGTGCACAGGATGGCCCTCACCACAGAGAATGTCTATGTCAACAGAGCTGAGGTTGAGAAACCCTGGGCCTTGTCATGAGACATTCTGTCTGTTCACCAATCATCTATCTATCTATCCATCTATATATCTATCGTCTATTTCTATCTATCTATCTATCTATCTATCTATCTATCTATCTATCTATCTAATCTATCTTCTATTTATATATCAATTTTCTATCTATTTATCTACCTTATATCTATCATCTATCTATCGATCATATATCTATCATCTGTCTATCAGTCTATCATCTATCTGTTTATCTATCTATCTATCTATCTATCTATCTATCTATCTATCTATCTACCTATCTATTTATGTATCCCTCCATTTATCTACTTTCTATCTATCTATCTGTCTACTATCTATCATCAATCTATCAACCATCTATCTAAGGCCGTGGTTCCCAACCAAAGGTGATTCTTCCCCCCAGGAGACACTTGGCAATACTTGGAGGCATTTTTGGTTAGTCACAACTCAGGAAGGGTGGGAGAGTGGTTGCTATTAGCACCTAGTGAGTGAAGCCCTAACCCCTAGGACCTCAGACTGTGACTATATTTGGAGACGGGTCTTTAAAGATGTGATGAAGGTAAAATGAGGTCACTGGGGTGGGTCCTGATCCAACAGGACTGGTGTCCTTATGAGAAGAGGAGATAAGGACACAGACACACACAGAGGGACGACCACGTGAGGACACGGGGAGAAGATGGGGTCTACACGCCAAGGAAAGAGGCCTCAGGAGGAACCAGCCCTGCCCACACCTGGATCTCAGATTCCAGCCTCCAGAACCATGAGAAATGAACGTCTGTTGCGTTAAGCCGCTCAGCCTATGGTCCTTTGTTATGGCAGCCATAGCAGAATGATAGAATAATATTCCAGTGTGTGAATATACCACAGTTTATTACTCCATTCTTCTGTTGATTAACTGTTTCTGTATTTGGGTCTCACAAACAGTGCTGCTGTGAAGGTTTGCATCCCTGTCTTTTGTAGAGCATACATGTGCATATAAGTTGGGTACATACTTAGGAATTGCTGGGTCATGGGGCATGCATGCATTCAGCTTAAGCAGAGGCTGACAAATTTCCAAAGTGGTTACACCAGTGTATACCTCCTCTGCCAGTGTGCGAGGAATTCCACTTGCTCCACATTCTTGCCAACACTTGGGACTGTCTGTCTTTTCCAATCCAGCCATGCTGCTGGGTGCATGTTGGTGTAACTTCGAGGTTATTTGATTAATTTTGAACTGTCTTACTGCTCCCTGTCTCTCTCATCATACATACCTTGGACTCTGAGGAACATGTCCATTTTCCTTGCACCAAAAGTTTTGACATGGCCCTCTGTACCAATTTTCTGATTGCTGCTGTAACCAATCACCATAAATTTGGTGCCATAAAATAACATAGATTTATTTTCTCGCATTTCTGGGGATCAGAAGTCTAAAATCATGGTGTTGGCAGGGTTGCATTCCTTTTAGAGGATGCCCGCATTCCTTGGCTGTTGGCCCCTTCTTCCATCTACAAAGTGCATCACTCCAACCTCTCACTTCCATCCTCACATCTCCTGTGCCTCTGACTCTCCTCCTTCCCTCTTATAATGACCCTTGAGATGACACTGGGCCCAGCAGGATCATCCAGGATGATGTCCCCATCTCAAGATCCTTAGTCATACCTGCAAAGTCCCCTCTTCCATAAGGAAATATTCACAGATTCTGGGTATTAGGATGTGGCATCTTCGGAGGGGCCATTATGCAGCTTCCCACACCCACTCAGAGGCCATTTGAAATCATGACTTTACATCAAGATTGACTGGAATATTTACCAAATAAACAAAATGTCCAGCATAATCAGCTCCCACTGGGGAGTTTCCGCCTTCTGAATTCCTGATATTCACAATTTTTCTTGCACAAAACACAAAACACAGTATTCTTTACGTAATTACAAGATGATGCTACTGCAGATTATGTTTTTACCATTTTCCCTGTATCTCAACCATCGCTACCAAATTATTAAGGACAATAGACAAGTGGACGCAGAAGTGCTCTTTTCTCAGTCGTCCACACACCACCAACCTGATCTGAAGGAGTGTCTCCCCGTGAGAAACGCAGCTCTGCTCGGGGTGCAGAGGGGGGCGGCCGCCAGGTGCTGGGTGAGCCTCACGCCTTCCTCGGCAAGCCGGTCGATATTGGGCGTCCTGAGCAAGTCACGCAAATGTCATTGTCAGAGAGGGCACGTGCATTGAGCTGAAGCAGATCCCTGCATTGAAGGGCATCGGGATGGAGGGTATCGATATTACTTTAGGGACTTCCCTGGGCTTTGGAATTAGTGTCCTGATGGTCTTCTGCAGAGGCACTTGGACCCACCCTCCAAAGAGACCGATGATATCTCACACACACACACACACAAACACACACACACACACACCTCAGAAGGGTTTGAGGTTTATGACTCACATAATGTGGCTTTCTGGGGAGAGCCCAGCAGGCTCCCATATGGGTCTGCAATGGCTTGAGAGAGTGGGGCTAGGAGACTAGCTCGAGGTTATTATTGTGGTGTGGGCATGGGGCCAGGATGAGGGTTCCCACACACGGGCAGGGGCTGGTGTGGTTTGAATTTTCCACTAGCACCAAAGGAGGGAGCACTGGGGTCTTATCAGCTTGTCCAGATGTGGGGCACAAGGCAAGAGGGAAGAGTGAGGCTTTGAAGATGGCAGCTGTCAGACATTAAGACTCCTCATTTCAAGTAAGAGCCCCAAAGCCACTTCACTCAGTCTCCACTCTACAGGAAACCCCTTCTATAGCATCCTCAACAAGCAGTCACCTAGTGTCTGGTTAAGGGGAAACAGAGCAGCCCATTCTAGTTTCAAATGATGCTTTCAAATGTTGTTTTGTTCCATACGGTGGATGGTAAGGTCTTAAAATCTTAGAGACCTTTCTTCATGTCTCTGGGGCTGACAACTTTGGACAAGTGGTTCTCCACAGGGACAACTTTGCTTTCCAGGGGACACTCGGAAATGTCTGGAGACAATTTTGGGTGTCACAACTCAGGGAGAGGGGATGCTCCTGGCATCTGGTGGGTGGAGAAAAGCATGCTGCTCAACATGCTACAGTGCACAGGACACCCCACTACAGAGAGTCATCCAACCCAGAATTTAAATAGTGATGAGGTTGAGAAACCCTGCCTTAGAATGACAGTCTGTCCATCCATCCATTCATCCATCCATCCATCCACCCATCCATTTATCTATCTTTATATCTATCTCTATCTGTCCATCCATCCATCCATCCATCCATCTATCTTTATATCTATCTCTATCTATCTGTCTATCCATCCATCTACCTTTATATCTATCTGTATTGATCTCTATCATCTATCTATCTATCTATCTATCTATCTATCTATCTATCATCTATCTATCCATCATCTATCTATCCATCATCTATCTATCCATGTCTATATTGATCTCTATCAATCTATCAATCTATCTATCCATCAATTTATCTGTCTATCTATCTATCTATCTGACGGCCTGTCTATGGCTGTGATTCTCAACTACGGAAGAGTTCCAAGGAGACATTTACAATGTCTGGAGACATTTTTGGTTGTCGCAACTTACAGGGGGTGGGGGGTACTACTGGCACCTGATAGATGGGGACCAGGGATGTTGCTCAACATCCTACAATGCACAGGATGGCTCCCAGGACAAAGAAGTATCCAGCCCAAATATCAATAGTGCTAAGGTTGAGAGACCCTCCTTCAGAGGGAGATAAAAGGAGCTGTCCTGGTTGGAAGAATGCTGCCTGGTGTTGCTGAGTGCACCAAATCAAAGGGTCCTCTGCCCCTGAGCCACTTCCATAGCCAGGCACGATGGCGATCCAGTAGGTCAAGGTGACCATAGTGTGACTCGCATACATCTGCTCAGTCCCCAGGGTCAGGCGAGTGCCTTGAGAACCGCTTGCTGCAAAAGGTGCTGAGCCCTTGTTCTGGGGTCCTCAGCTGCAGTACAGCCCACCAACTGCATAGTCACCATCTGGGCCCACGGTGTCACTACGTGGGTCTTGAGGGCCGGGGACAAGCATACAAGGGCGATGCTCTTGTTGTGTTGAGTTGTGAGTTGTAGACCATCTTGCTCTGATCCAGAGAGTCTTGCTGTTGACTTTCATCACCCAGGAAGCTGGGCCATCCCAACCTGTGTGCTCGCAGAGCTGTGACCTTTGGAGTCTTCCTGCTCTTTGCTCCTCTGTGAGCAAACCCTACTTCACACACTGGGGAAATGGTCTTCCTGATGCAATGGAGAAGGATTCACCCTTTCCTGCCCATGCCACCAAGATTCAGTGTGTGTGGATTAAATAGCAGAGAGAAAGTGGATGAGAGAGAAAGAGCTGGAGATGGCAGGCACTGGTTTAAATTGGAGGAATAGAATCTGCGAGAGGGCCGATGCCTAAAACTTCCTTAGAGGGCAAGTGGAAAGGCCAATGGTCCCAAGATCAAAGGGATATTTGCAGGGTAGTTAGGGGCATGGGTGAGGGGCTTCCGTGCTGAGATCATGGGTGTTGGTGGAGGGCCCTGCAGGGAGTTGAGGGTGGTCCATGACCATTACCCACCAAAAAGAGCCTGAGTGCCAGTGTTATCCTAACATTGAGGAAGAGGATGCAGAAGTGACTTTTCTCTTTGCTGAGAAGATATGAACAACTTCAGGCTATGAGACCTTGTGATGATGGATGCTATTTTCTTGTATACAAGCCAACTTCTATGTCCTATGATCAAGACAGCTTGTGAGTAGTGGATGCCAGGGGTTCCAGATGGTCTCTGTCCACAGGTTTTGTGGATGGAAACTAGAACTAAGATCAGTCATGGAGAAGTTGTCATTGATCTCAATGAATGACTACTGTGAGCCAGCAGGTATTCCAAAGAACTAGTGTAGGTTTCCAGCTTCAAGAACTTCAGAGGCATGAATGCTACAAACTCATTGAGACCATCGTCTGAATGTTTCAGCATGTATCTTTCTTTTAATGCAAATTTTAAAGAATACATTTTTAATGCTGTTGCAGTCCCTCTGATTGAAGATGGCGGACATCCCCTGATGAAAGAAAATAAAATTTAAAATGTATTCTGCAAAATTCTCAAAAGATGTTTGCTGTAAATGTGTAAGAGTTATACTTCTGAGGTTATTAAAGGGAAAGGCTATGTTAAGACTTTTTGGATAACGTGTGTTATGTTTAGTCCCACAATTTCTTAGCAAGTGGAGTGATATTACAATTGCAAGGAGTCAAGGAAAGTTTGAAGATTTGGTCACTTGTACACTTGTCCCTGGTCACGTACCTAGAAAGCACCAAAGCAGGGTTTACCGCCAAGTCGTTGTGACCTGAAAAGTCCACTGACTGTGGCATCCCACAGGCTCTGGCTCAAGCATCTCAGAGACCACGGTTACATCTGTATTCATCACGGACTTGCCAACAGTTCCCGTCCATCAATCCAGTTTCCGCCCACGGCAGCCTTTTTCCTATGATGGGTTTTCTCATATTTAAGAGAACGTCCCAGACGCTCTTGTTTGCAAAGCTCTTATCTCCAATGCTGAGCTGTGGCTTGTGGGCCCCTCAGCTTCCTGCATGCCCAGGCTTCACGGAAAACCACAGCTGAAGTCGGCGTTTCAGACACCTGCTTCTCAGGAAGAATGCTGGGGCCCTGCCGTGCCTTTGTTTTCAAAGAAGAGCTGTGTCCGTTGATATTGTTCTGACAGTTTTTGTCATCTTTGACTCACATTTTAATTGCAGCCAACTGATATACAAATGCTGTTATTACAAGTCACCCATTCTGGACCCCCACTGGTTGTTTTTCATAACCCAACTGTGAGAATTTACTTGCTTTTTGGCTAAACTATGTATATGATTTATAGGGGCTTATAGAATTGTACTGATTACGTTTAATTATAGTCAGTTCTGACCTATTTTTCTCAGTTTTAAAAAGTTATATCTCTAGTCTCATATCCAATAATCTATCCATCCATCCATATATGTATCCACCCATCCACCCACCCATCCATCCATCCATCCATCCATCCACTTACCCACCCACCCACTTATTCACCCATCCATCCATCTACCCACCTACTACCCTTCCATCCATCCATCCATCCATCCATCCATCTTTACATCCATCCATCCATCCATCCATCCATCCATCCATCCATCCATCCATCCTTCACCTGTCTGTCTATCTAGCTAGCCAAGTAACTATCTATCACTCAAGTATTTATCTCTTGCAAATGTCTTCATGATTATCTACACTGGGGAACGGGAGGAGAAGCACAAGTTTGAACCTCATATAGCAACCTTCTCTTGCAGAGTCTTTTCCCTGTTGTTAAAAGATATCTTCAAACAGGAAAAATGTTACTTCTTTAATATATATAAATGTGATTTAAACATCTGTGCTTTGGGGCTGGCCCGGTGGTCCAGTCGTTAAGTTCACGCCTTCCACTTTGGTGGCATGGGGTTCACCAGCTCGGATCCTGGGCGTGGACCTACTCACCGCTCATCAAGCCATGCTGAGGTGGTGTCCCACACAGAAGGACTAGAAGGACCTACAAATAGGATATACAACTACTGGGGGCTTTGGGGGGAAAAAAGAAAAAAAAAAGAGGAAAATTGGCAACAGATGTTAGCTCAGGGCCAATCTTTCCTAAAAAAAAAAAAGAAAAAACTACTTGAAATAATTCTTAAAAAAAAAAAATCTGTGCTTCTTGGTCAATTTATATCATTCCCTTATCAGGTTGATTTCCAAATGTACTCCTAAAATAGTACTCTTGCGTTCCTCTCATTCCTTTATGCATTCTTTTTATTATTAATAGCACTCTGGCCTGAGGAATCAGTTATTTTTATTTAAAAAAAAACAGAGAGAAAGTATCAGAGTAGCTGAGGATGATATCAATATGCTGAGAAATATCCTGCTGTCTCTCAGCAAAGACAAGGAGTTGGCAATGTGTAAATGAGATTTTTCTAAGATAAGAGACATCTTTTCTTCCTATTATGTTCATAGAATGAGCAGGTCCTGTGTTTATTGACAGACTCTCTGGTCTGTCTTTAACACATCTCTGGGTGTGGCTTTGCCGCCAGAGCGTCGTATTGAGCATGATGGAGCTGAAAGGATCATCCAATGGCCTCATGTTACCAAGGGGAAACTGAGGCCCAAGGAACCACAAAATGTGTGCCTGATAGTACGGTTTCTCAAAAGCAGTGTCAGGGCCACAGAAGGAGTCTTGAGACTTCCTCCTCTGTCCTGACCATCAGCAGGCTACACAGTCATTACACACCTCACGGTTTCTCCAACTTCCCGTTCTTATCAGGCAGAATTTCTGCGATACCATCCTGCCAGCATCAACTCACTTCTTGGCGGAAGAAAGAACTAGCGTTACTAACACAAACCCACATGGAGTTACGAGGTTTGCAGCCCTGCCTCTACAAATGAAAGCCAGGAACCTTTAAGCAGAGCCCAGTAGAAACGACTTTGGACCCATCTCTTCTGGACTTCTCAAGTTCTGCTCCCTCTGTTCAAGATACTTCAAAGTTTGATGATTTAGAGCAAAGATCAGCAATCTATGGTCCAATCTGGCCCTCGGTCTATTTTGTAAGTCTCTCTGGAGCTAAACATGGTATTTACATTTTTCAATAACTGGAAAAAATAAAAAGGTAAGAAAGAAGGATGAGCAATGCAGACCTTATGTGGCCCACACAAGTTGTGATAGTGCCGTGTGGCCCTTTAACAAAAAAGATGGCCGATGGCTGACCTCTGATTTAGAATGCAAAAATATGCCCAGCATCTTTAGACAGATACTTCCTAATAACCTGATTGCCTGAAATAATTATAGGGGACTCATTTACTCCAGGAGAACAGCTTATGTGCTAGAAGAATCTAAATAATTTCACAGCCAATCATTGAAAGATGAAGCAAAGGATGGTTTCTAGTGGGTGGAGCTCTCTGGCCTTGAAACCAAAGACAGTGTCTCTAAACCAGGTGGCTCCCAAAACTGGCATAAGTGGTACACCTGTCAGGTTTACTAGCACTTTGGCAGAATTCCTACAGGTGCGGTGCCCGGCTTGTGAGGCAGGCTGGAAGTGCGGTGGAAACAGAATTTTGAAGATGGAGTAAGTGTAGTGGATTTTGGAAGAATCTTGACATTCGTAGTTGGCAGATGCTGAAGGGCATGGCCCCACATCTGTGCGTGGCATGCTGCACCACATGGGGACCCTAGGCTCAAATTTTTTGTCTATAAATCAACGACTTAAATTAAGAGAACATCTTTGCCAGCTTTAGGATGCCCCCATGGACCCTGCTTCCATTGTGCCTGCATTCTGGGTGGAAGGAGAAGGAATACAGACACAAACTCAGGTGCCACCCCCTATGGAAAGTGTCAGACATGCAAATCTAATGTCTTGGCAGTTTTCTTTTTTTGTCTGTGTGTGAAGATCAGCCCTGAGCTAACATCCGATGCCAATCCTCCTCCTTTTTGCTGAGGAAGACTGGCCCTGGGCTAACATCCGTGCCCATCTTCCTGCACTTTATATGGGGCACCTCCACAGCACGGCTTGACAAGCGGCGCGTCGGTGCACACCAAGGATCCGAACCTGCAAACCCGGGCCGCCGAAGTGGAGTGTACGCACTTAACCGCTGTGCCACCAGGGTGGCCCCTTGGCAGTTTTCTTAATGTCAACTGAAAGCCACAGGCCACAGAGGGGTTGTCTTAGATTTAAATGATCACTTCCTTTGGTGACTCGCAAGCAGTGTCAATACTGCCAAGAGGTAGTGTTTAAACTTCAGAATTCCTCGATGTAAAACAAGGTATTGGGACCACATATGACCAGCAATTGCAGTCCTGGGGATACACCCAAGAGAAATGGAAAAGAATGTGTCCACACAAATATTCGTATAGGATTGTCCATAGCAGTGTTGTTCCTAATAGCCAAAAAGTGGAAACCGTCCAAATTATCCATCAACAAGTGAATGGATAAAGGAAAAGAGGCATACGCACAGAGTTGAATAGTACTCAGCTGTAAAAACGGATGGAGTTCTGAGACCCACTACAGAGTAGACGGAGCTTGAAAACATGATGTCAGGAGAAAGAAGCCAGACACAGAAGGACACATTGTGTACCATTCCATTTGAATGAAATGTCCTGGGGCAAATACAGATACAGGAAACAGATCAGTGGCTGCCAGGGACTGGGGGTTGGGGGGTGTATGAGAGTGTCCTGGGGCTTCCATAACTAAGAACCCCAGACTGGGTGGCTTAGACAACAGACATTTATCTCTCCCAGCCCTGGAGGCTGGAATCCGAGATCCAGGTGTCACAGGGCTGGTTCCTCCCGAGGCCTCTCTCCTTGGCGTGTAGACGCCGTCTTCTCCCTGAGTCCTCACATGGTCGTCCCTCTGTGCGTGTCTGTGTCCTCATCTCCTCTTCTCATACGGACACCAGTTCTATTGGATCAGGGCCCCCCCAATGACCTCGTTTTATCTTCAACACCTCTTTAAAGACCTCATCTCCAAATACAGACTCATTCTGAGGTCCTGGGGGTCAGCGCCTCAACATATTTATTTTGGGGGACACAATTCAGCTCATAACAGGGAGTGATGGCTAAGAGAGTGCAGAGGTTCTTTTTGGGGGTTTGTGAAAATATTCTAAAATGCTTGGTAGTGGTGGATACACAACTCTGTGAAAATACTAAAAGCCACTGAATTGTACACTATAAATGGGGGAATGGTCTGGTCTGTGAATTATAACTGGGCCTGCTCAGAGGGGAGGAAAGAAGATGCCCAGATTTCTGCTGGTTTGGAAAGGCCATCGCAAAAGGATGGAGACCCTGCTCTGTGAGGACCAGTCCCCGAGTCGGCAGCTACTAGGAGGCAGATTGTGTGTTCAATTCTGGGGCGGTCTTCCTACAAGAAATACCCACAAAATGGAACAAGGAGGTTTTTCTCCTTTTCTCCTGGTGCAGACAACATGCAAACATCGTCCACATCCCTGCTGGTAGGGATGGCACAGGACCCTGCATACTCTGAATGTGCACTAAACTCACTGCACTGGGTTGAACAGCAGCCCCCAAAAATATCTGCCCACATCCTAACTCCCAGTATTTGTGATTGGGACATTATTTGGAAATAGGGTCTTTGCAGACGTGATTAAGAGGAGGATCTGAGATGAGGTCATCCTGGATGAGGGAGGCCCTAAATCCAATGACAGCGTCCTGATCAGAGACAGAAGAACAGAGACACAGACACAGAGGAGAAGCCACGTGGAGACGGAGGCGGAGACTGGAGGGAGGCAGCCACCAGCCCAGGGACCCCTGGAGCCCCAGAAGCTGGAAGAGGCAGGAAGGACCCTCCCCTGGATCCTCCGGAGGGAGTGCGGCCCTGCGACCCCTTCATCTCAGACGTCTGGTCTCCAGGACTGGGGAGGCAAACATTTCAATTGTTTTAAGCCTTGCAGCTTGTGGTAATTTGTTATGGCAGCCCCAGGAAACACATACACCCACCCACCACCGTTCTACATTCTATGAAAGGGTTAGGACTCTCTTTTCCTGTCAAAAAATAATTTTTTCAGCGTTGAGATCTGATGCACTAAGGAATTTCCTAATGCGCACAGGCAGATTTTAAATGCATCCTTCAGCCGAACACACACACGCTCACACCACCGGCAACACCACGGGCACCACACTGTACCTCAGTGTACCGTTCCCATAGCAACCAAGGTCCCCAATGCCCAGATCATCTGCCATTATCAGTAGGATGTTTGGCTTAAAGGCATCGGCTGCTTTTAATTGGCAAGTCCTCAGAAGCAAACACACAATGAGCAGAACCGGCTTAGAGTCCCTGCAGAGAAAAACACAAGGCAGAAATCAACGTCCGTGATCTGGAGGGAAAAGTTGGCATTTCAGACCAGCTTGCCGGGAAGGCATACACGTCACCACCAAATTAGGATTGAACGAGGGACTGCCACCAGCTTTTGATTCCTTTTGCAGCATAAGACACACCGTGGTCAACCCGAACGGGTTGTTTTTCGTTTAGTTTTGAAAGTCACGGTCTGCCGAGGTTAGGTTTTTTTTTTAACCGAATTAATCCAGGCCCCTCCTTCCCACCTTTTTGCCATCGTGTGGCTTCAGGCGAATTCACGTCAAAAGACAGGCTCCGATGTGGAGCGCTGGCTTTCAGGGCTGGCCCTCATTTCCCGGGGTCACCGGATCAGCAGGCCGAGCGTGGTTGGACCGCGCCTTCCGCCAAAGGTCCACGGAGGCTCGGAGCAGGGGGGCACTTACATTTGAAAAGCATAAATGTGGGATTAAAAATGCCCCAGACGCCTCTTTTGACCCAACACCTACTGCACAGATTGGGAGGGCACGTTGCCAGCGAGGGCCCAGAGCGCACTGGCGACCGTGCGTAACGGGGGTTCGGAGCGTCCCGCGGGCCCACCCCCAGGCTGTCCCCGCCCCATGACCCTAGGGACGCGGGCCTGGGGGGCCCTGATCCCGATTCCCGGGCTCCGGGCTGGAAGCTCCAGCGTGTCCGGGGTACCCAGCAGGGCACCCGGGGCTGTCCGCGTTCCCGGATGTCGCCCTGGTGCGCCAGCAGTCGGGAGACTCGGGGGCGGCCCCACCGCGCTGGGGGAGAGGGGACCGCGACAGGGGTGGACCCGCGGCGGGACGGGAAGTGGCCTGAGAGTTGAGGGGGGCAGGCCGACCTCCGGGTGGGCAGGGCCAAGGGGCGGACGGGGCGTGTCTTAGAGGATTATGGGGTGGGAGGGGACACCAGTGCGCTCCGTGGGGGTTCACAGGGCGGGACAGAGTGTTTTAGTGTTGGCGGTAGGGGGTCGAGGGCGGGGCCAGGCGGGAGAGTGTGGGAGGGAGGACTCGGCTGCGCTCCGGGAGACACGAGGATGGGGGACACGGCGGGCTGGACTAGGTATGTCTCAGAGAGCGGGGAAGGGGACATAGCTGCACTCCGGAGGGAGGGGACCAGTGGGGTTGGACAGGGTGTGTCTCAGAGAGCGGGGGAGGGACGCAACCACGCTGGACATGGGGACACGGGCCAAGGGGACGTGTCTTAGCAGGGGAGGAAGCCGATGGGTTTGGACAGGATGTGGCTTAGAGAGGGGCGAGGGACACGACCGCGCTGGAGACGCGGATGCCGACCAAGGGGGCGTGTCTCAGGCAGCGGGGAGGGAGCTGGGCCGCGCTCTGCCGTCCGTGGCCTGTGACGACCCAGCCGGGGCGTGTCCAGCAGCGTTCCTGCTTCCTCTCCTCCGGCCCTCCCTTATCTTACTCTCTTCCTTTTTCCTTCTCCCTTCCCCCTTCTCCTCTACCCCATCCCCCACCCTGGGGGGGGGCATTGCGCCCCCCACAGCTCTTCCGCCCGGCGTCCTCGCAGGGCAGAGCATGGGCCTCCAGCTGCGTTCTGGTGAATCCTCGGTGCGCGCACAACCCGGCCTTCCCGGGGGTGCACGCCCGCTCTGGAGGTTCCTGCGCGCTCTGTTAACCCCCCTCGCGCCCCCAGCCCCAGGCCCCAATGGGGGCCGTGCCCCGGGGTCCCGCGCACCTGGGGCACCTGGTGGCGGGCGCGGCGCGTGCCGTCTGCGCCGTGGGTCCCATGGCCGAGCGCGGGCCGAGCGCACAGGACCTTGCCCCCAAGGCTCTGTGCCCCGGACCCGCCCAGGAAGCTACAGGATCCGGGTGTGTGGTCCCCACCCTCCCTAATCCTCTTAATCTCCTGGGGCCTCTGGGGAATTGATCTTGGAAACAGGTTTTCCCTGATTTCGAGGAGATGATTAATTCTGGCTGGGCCTGGCATGGTGAGGCACCCCCTCCCCTACCTCCTGCTGGTAGCCCTGAGGACACCACCTCGACCAGGCCCGGAGCCCCCTTTCTCCATCTCAGGAACTTAGGACTTGCCTGGTGCAGTCAGGCAACCAGAACGTGAATTCAGTTTCAAGAGGGTCCAGGATGACAGACTTCTAATTTGTGGCCAGGGGGATGGGGGGCGGGGAACGAGTGGGGGTGGGGGAAGGTGGTGTTAAATTCGAACTAGTTTAGTTGCACGGGAAGCCAGGAGACTTTAGGGACTTTACCTCCGAGGGTCTGCCTGGTGGTCATATCCAGGTCCTGGTCCCCATTTGCTGCCCCGGCGTTGTTCTTTTTACCTTTCCCCCTCAGTTATGCATTTCTATAAAGCCTGGAGGCTGGGGTGGGCTGCCCTAAGTCTTCTGGGGATGTTTGTTGAAAACCCACAGTCCAGAACTCCACCCTGAATTCACTGAGTTGGAATCTCCAGAAATGGGGCTGGAGATTCTGTTTAGAGAAGACCTTTGCCCTTTAGTTGGAGGATGTAGTTTGCTTCCGTTTATCGGGATGACCCATCTGGTGGGATTAATTCTTGGGCATTGTTTATTGCTTCTCTCTTTGTCCTGCTTATTAATGACTGTAGAGGAGCTTTTATCAGTGGAGGACTTTCCAGCTGGGGTTGTCTGCTTCAGCACACATAGAGAAAGTGGGGGCCTGGAGGGAGGGGACGAGAAGCCAGGAGTCCAGAAGTAGCTCTGCATGAAGGTTAGGCAGGGGTGGAGTCCACATATGATCCCCTGAAGAAATTCTACGTTGGAGGGAGGGAAGATTCCCCAAACTATGCAGAGCAGGAGCCTTGGGTGCCCTTGGGCAAATTATCTGAACAAAGTAAGGGCTGCCGTGAGTGTTTAGTAGGAGGATGGGGCAGTGGGAGTTGGTGCCCCCAGAACTACTATTTGGTCGGGAGTTGTGGGGTTGGGGAAGGGAGGATAAGCCTTGATTCTATGGGTCTGAATCAATTTGAAGGACCTGGGGACTCTATGGCTTCAAAGCCACTTGGGACAAAGATGTGGATGGGTCTGGGGAGGGAGGCGGTGGGGCACAGGTGATGCTGAATGGCTCAGAGGTGTCTCAGTGGTCCAGGGATGCAGGGCACAGCTAGCTGACAGTGCTGGCTCCATGTTCCATAAACTACGACTATGGGGAAGGAGCTGGGGCCCTGGGGAGGGAGAGTGCCCAGCTATCATTTCATTCTCTACCCTAAAGGGGAATTTACTTGAGCAGAATTAGCCAGAGATGGATTTGGCTTTGGTTGATGCCTGTGAACAACCTCTTTTCCTGGAGGCTGGAGTCTCTCCGTCAGTCACCTGGAATTGGATAATTTGAGGAGAGTGGGCTTGAGGCTGTAGCAAGGTGGAGTTACTTGTCACACCCTTAGGCTTGGAGAGGTGCAAGATGGAGCTATTTCTTGCATCTGGAGACGGAACTGTTGGAAAGCCACGTGCCCCACCATGCCAGCAGAGAATGTGTTATGGACTGGAGTGTGTGTGTCCCCCTCTTTCCAAATTCACATGTTGAAGTCCCAACCCCCAGGACCTCAGAATGGGGCTATATTTGGAGATGGGTCTTTAAAGAGGTGATGAAGGTAAAATGAGGTCATGAGGGTGGGTCCTGATCCAATAGGACTGGTGTCCTCATGAGAAGAGGAGATGAGGACACAGACACGCACAGAGGGACGACCACGTGAGGACACGGGGAGAAGACGGCGTCTACACGCCAAGGAGAGAGGTCTCAGGAGGAACCAGCCCTGCCCACACCTGGATCTCAGATTCCAGCCTCCAGGACTGGGAGATAATAAATGTCCGTTCTTTAAGCCGCCCAGTCTGTGGTGTTTGTTATTTTAGCTCAAGCAGAATAATGCAGGCTGAGACCAGGCATGTGTGTGTTTGTGTGTGGACGGAGAGAGAGGTGACTGGGTAGGAAGTCTGGAATAAATTTCCTGCCTTCCTCTCCTCTGCCTCCTGGTGTTGTAACCTGGGCAGGTCCTTGCAAAGCCAGCACCAAGGGAACCCCATCATGCAGTGACCTCCTAACACGGAACAGGAAGGACACTGAATATCCAGCACAGCTCACATATTCTGAGTTTTCCCGAATCCCTGGGGCACTTGTTCATCAAGGATAATCTCTTGGAAATAGTTCTGATAAATAAATGAAAAGCAACAGGATGTGTTGGAGTCTATGAGGAAGCCATTGGGTGTAAAACGTATTCGGCCTGAGCTTGTTTTTCCAAAAGGGCCTGACATCATCGCCTCTTGAGTATGCTTGGTGCATCTGCTTTAAATATTTAGTGTCCCAAAGACAAGAACAATGACCTTAAAGATATGGATGTAGCTTCCCCCCATCTCCGCATTTCTCTAAGGATGAGCGTCTCTTCCTGGGAACTAAGGATTACTTAGTGACCTTCTGTGCTCACCCGGTGACCACTGAGCTTCTGTGCCAGCTAAGCATCTCGTGACGGCAGTAAAAGGGACATTCCTGTCATATGTGATGGATGCTCTTTGTTCCAAGATGGTATATAACCGCTCTGTACACCCCACTTCTTTGGTGCCCTGCCGTCCTTGGGGAAGGAAGCTCCCCTGAGCTACAGTCCCCAGACCTGGCTCATAATAAACTCACTCCAGTTTTGATTTATAGATTGATTATGAATTATTTGCATGGACAGTTCCAATTTAAAATGTCTTCATCGATGTTAAAAATGACACATCTACGCTTTCTAATTTGGCCCCAGGCACACTGTATCGGGGACACTTACTACCCCTGTGCCCACCTACTGTGGGTATGCAGATCCGTAGCACACAGAGACACTCTCCATTGGGACTTGAGCTCCTTATGGGGACAGAGAGCTTCCCCCAGGTGGGGCTGGGGTCCTTGGGCAGGAGAGCCCTGGGGCAGGAGGAACTTGTCACTTCCCCATCGGGCAGCCCCTCAGCCGTTCGCTGTATTTAGATGTGACCGGATGTGACTGCTTCTTCCTTGACTCTTGCCCTTTGGATTGGTGAAATGAATCAGACCCACACAAACCGATGACCTCACTTCACTGTGGAGTTTTATTTCCACCCCCATGAAGAGCTCCAGGCATAGGGACCCTGCTGTGCCTGGCAGACGTTCACTGTGGGTCGCCCTCCCGATTGCACCAGCAGAAGGGGAAGGGGCCGCAGCAAGGCTGCAGCCACGGCCTCCAGATGTTGTCTAGCGTGTCCAGCTGCAGCGGAACTGGGCTGAGCGTCCGGCGATGCTCCTCCACGGCCCGTGCCACTCTCTCCATCACGTGGTAGAACGAGGGCTCCGTGTCCGGCGTGAGGGCCTGGGCCTCGAAAGGGTCTCTCGAGAGGTCGAAGAGCAAGGGTGGATTATGCCGGGATACTCTGTCCCCGGAGCACGGGCAGACCCCTCTTCCGTAGCAGGCACCGGCTCCTTCTGGGTGGAACACTGGGGTCACGTAGTGGACTTTCCATACTGCTCCTCCTGGAGGAAGGACAAGAGTCTCAGAGGATTGACATGGAGAAATAGAATGCGTTGCCAGAGAGCAGCGTTATTGACAGTAGCCAGAAGGTGGAAATAGCCAAGTGTCCATCAACAGATGAATGGACAAATGGAAGGTGGTCCATCCATACAGTGGAATATTATACAGTCATGAAAAGGAATGAAGCACTGACATGCTACAACATGGATGAAACTTGAACACATGAGGTTGAGTGAAAGAAGTCAGACAGGAGACCACATACTATATGATCTCATTTGTGTGAAATGTCCAGAACAGGCAAATCCACAGAGACAGAAAGGAGGTTAGTGGTTGCCAGGGGCGGGGGAAGGAGGAATGTGGAGTGATAGCTCACGGGTACGGAGTCTCCTTTGGGGGTCATGAAAATGTTCAGGAACTAGGTAGAGGTGGTGGTTGCACGACTTTGTGAATGTGCTAAATGCTGCTGAGTTGTCCACTTGAAAATGGTGTATTTTATGGTATGTGAATGGTGGCACTGAATGTGTCTGTCCCCCAAATTCATGTGTGGAAGCCCTGACCCTCAGTGGGATGGTATTAAGAGATGGGGCCTTTGGGAAGTGATTAGGATTAGATAAGGTCATGAGGATGGGGCTTTCATGATGGGATTAGTGACCTTATAAGAGTCACAAAATGCTTGCTCCCCATCTGCAACCCGGAAGAGGGCTCTCACCAGAACCTGACCGTGCCAGCACCCTGATCTTGAACTTCTGGCCTCCAGAACTGCAAGAAATAACTGTCTGTTGTTTATAAGCCACCCTGTCTGTGGCACTTTGTAATAGCAGCCCAAGCTGACTACGAGAGTGAATTATAGCTCAATTATGCAGTTTACAAAAAGATTGTAAAGATACCAGTTTTCCCCCAAAGTTGATTTAACCATTGAATGCAATAGTAATTCCTATTCCTGTGGGATTTGTTAAAAAAAAAATGCTTGCAAATGATTTTATAGTCCTTTGGAAAGGACGGTTGGGCCAGAACAGCCCAGGAAATTTTGAAATGCAAAAATCATTCAGCAAGGACTTTGCTGCTTATGTTACAAAGTTGTCATCATTACAACAAAAGATGGAATTGTGCCATTCAGTTAAGGTGGTTAAGACACGTAGGAAACAACCCAGATGAAGAGAACAGATTTGAAAGGTAAAGACAGACTGGAAGATGTGTGCGTGTGCAAGAATGTGTGTGTCAGGATGTGTGTGTGTGTGTGTGTGTGTGTGTGTTATGGTAATAGTTGCAATTCACATCAGGGAGGGAGGTGGGAAAGCCATAGCAAATTCCATAAAGGGTACTTAAACCCCGGGTAACAGCTCCCTTGCCATAACGGTAAGATGATTGACAGCTGGAAGGATGTTGCTGCTGGGAGGGGAAAATACTGCCAAGAAGGAAATAAAAGAGCTGGAGTGAAGATGAAAGTCATAAGGAAGAAGAGGAGTGAGACCAGAAGCCAAGATGTGACTCCCTCCTCCAGCCTACTCACTGTCGCGTTGGTGCCACCGGGCTGCGTGCAGAAACTTCTCGCAGTAATGCAGCAGGAACTCGTGGTCGGAGTGCTGCACTGTCCCCAGCAGCAAGGGCAGCAGGTCCCGGCCATCAATCACCCTGCAGGCAAGACACAGGGTCCCAGCGATGGAGCAAGAATTTCCGCAAGGCTTGCCCTAAGCTTTAGCAAGCTAGGAAGCACTGGGGCAGCCACTCACGTCTTTCCCCTACAAGCATCACCTTTGGCTAAAAGATCATTGAGGACGAGCTTGCTCGACTTAAAGTATTGTCCACCCAACCTTATTATGAATGCAAAAACAAGTGACAGAGTCATTGAAATGTCTTTTTGTTTTTATATTGCTCTGGGCTTTCAGCCATTATAGAATATGTGTATTCTTCAGCAAGACCTGGAACCATTTCTTTTTCTGCAGACAGCCCTGAGCTCGCATTCCTTCTTTCGTCCCTGCCCTCTCTCTCTTCTTCCTCTCCAAATACTGTCCCGTGTCCAGGATGGTCTGGCTCCATCCTGTTCAGAGTGGAGGTCTTATTGGGATTCCAGTTCTATTTTCTCTACACTTCTTGGGAGAAAGGGTCAATCCATGGGTTTTGAGGTGCTGTGATGGCCCTACGCATTTTATTTCTCCATTATATGGTTAATTGCCCTGGGGTGGGAGACGTGTCTGTGTTTCTTTTTTACTTGTCTGCTATTCCCTATGCGGTAAACTCGTGCTAATAAATGCGTGCTAATGGGATTGATTGTTAACATGCCACACAGCTGAAGGTAATGAAATGTCTTTGTGGAAAACTGCAGTGACTCTAATTTTTCTTAAAGTATTTTGAAAACTTGTCAGGATTTTTGTGTCTCAAAATTGAATCATAAATATCAATGGTAGATTTTTACAGATGCCAGGAACTTAGAATAACCATAAAATGGGAGATCTTTTTCTCTAAGTGGATTAATGTTCTCGGTCAAGGTAGAGAATTCAGAACCCTAAGTAGATTTACTTGGCCAGGGTTACCATGAAAAAAATGAAAGAAAAGAATATGTATATTATTATCATATACATTATATATAACATGTTATTATATATATTTATAATATGCCTATTATAGTATATGTTATAATATATGCACATATATATTCTTTTATTAGGTATTAAAGTAATATATAATATATAAAATAAAATAAATATATATAATAATAGAATATATATGTGTGTACATATATCCATATATATATTATATGGTATATGTTATAATATATACACACATATATTCTTTTATTAGGTATTAAAGTAAAATAATATATAAAATATAAATAAAATAAATATATATAATAATAGAATATATATGCGTGTGTACATACATCCATATATATATATTATTTCACCTCCGGATATGTGTATTCACATATACACACACAAATGCATATGTTTATATGTATGTGTATATACATATATATATCAATAAAGCCAAAAATATATGGCCGGATTTATTTTATATTCTAGTGAAAGACATTTGCAATATATATGACAGAAAAATTTTTATCTTTTAAACAAATAAAATATTATAAATTAATAAAAAATTTAGCAGCCAATTAAGAAAAAAAAATCAACCAGAGAAATGAGATTCACTGTAATAGAAGAGAAAGGAGAATGTGAAGTACAGGTATTTTCGAAATAGTCAATGTCTCTAGTGATAAAGGGATGGAGATTATAACACACACATGAGCAATTTATATATAACAAATTGCATATATACAATTTAAATTTATTTTAGGTCTGTAATTTTTTTAAATAGACCCTCTCCCATATTACTGGTAACAATTCCTAGGAACAATTTGATAAAATGTACCAACAGATTTACCTATAAATGCCATACTCTTTGACCCAAGAAGTCAACTTCTAGGGATTTTTACTAAAGAGGTAATCATGTCAGGCAGTAAAATGACAAAACAGTATTTTTTTTTTTTTTTTAAAGCAAAGCTAATGTCCAGCTATAAGGGAGTGGTTGAAAGAAAATACCACAAAGCCATTAAAGTTTTTGTCTATGTGCAAAGATTTCTAAATATATATATTATAGATAATATATAACAATATATTATATATAATGTATATATACAATATATAATGATATATTATCTATAATATATATATAAATAATATATATTATGTATAATAATATATAAAGAATATGTACAAAATACATGTAAATATATATAATATGTCTAAATATATAATATATATGAACATATATAATATATACGTATCATACAATTTAATTATATATTCACCTCTAGGTAGTTAACATTACGAAATAGTTTTATTTTCTTTCTGTTTTCCCCCAAATTTTCTGTAATTTTTAAGACAAAAATAATTGGAATCATATAAAAAGTCTGTACCACACGGGATCAAAAGTAATTTCTTGTGATGAATTGTTATATTTTTCAACGGCAATCGCCCTTATGATAAAATGGGCTCCACTTAAGAATTAGGAGAGAGGACATTCTGAGTATAAATGCAGCAGACTTTTGATCCCAGTAGATAATCGTAGGGGACCTGGAGTATTTTTCCAGATACTGATTTCAGAGATGCCTTACACAATGCAAAAGTGACAGTGACGTTTCACATACATGTTGTCTCTACGCAAAATTGAATTGCTTCCCTTCGGCTGTTCTGTACCTGTCCTGGGGTATCTGGCCGCCTCCCAGCTGGACCACGGTGGGGAAAATATCCATCAGACTGGTGGGCTCATGGATCACTCGGCCGGCCGGCAGCACCCCGGGCCACCGGAATATCCCCGGGACGCGGATCCCACCTTCCCAGCCACCCATGCCTTTGCCACCTGTGTTTAAACATGGACAGAAAACAATGTGGTTAAAAATCAGAAATGGTTGCCTATCCTGTGTGATTTAACCATTGTGCTTGTTTTAAAACTCTCTCTCTCTCTCTCCCCCCCGCCTCTCTTTCTCTTAGTCCCATAACCATTAAATTCCTCCCCAACAAAGGTTAGATTTTATACTCTTTATTAACCTGGATGTTGGTCTTCCATGTTGCTAAGGGACACTGGGGCATTCCAGTTTCCCTCAAAGTTCTTAATTATCAGACTAATTCCTTGGGAGTCATAAATTGCGCTGTTGAAATCATTTTATGTTGATTGTATTTTCTCCACGCTCTTGTTAGTTTTCCATCTGGCATGGACTCTGTGTGTTTGTCTTGGGATCTGCACTATTTTGTCTCATCATCCTGCTTATTTGTCATCCGTCCCCCTCCTCCTCACTCTCTTCATTCTTTCTTCTTCCCCATGCCACTAGAAACGCCTTCCTTTGAAGTCCACCGTGTGTGTCTCTTGTTTCCGCATCTTTACGGGTTGGTTCATTTTCTTGTCTTTGTTACTGGTAGGGGTTGAATTGTGCGTGCCTCAAAGAAGATATGTTGAAGTTTTAATCTCCGGGACCTCAGAATGTGACCTTATTTGGAAATAGGGTCTTTGCAGATGTAATTAGTTAGGATGAGGTCCTACTGGATTAGGGTGGGTACTTGATCCCAAATGTCCTTATAAGAAGAGGAGAAGAGGGGCCGGCCCGGTGGTGCAGTGGTTAAGCGCGCACGCTCCGCTCTGGCGGCCCAGGGTTCACCGGTTTGGATCCCCGGCATGCACCAACGCACCGCTTGTCAAGCCACGCTGTGGCAGTGTCCCATATAAAGTAGAGGAAGATGGGCACAGAGGTTAGCCCAGGGCCAATCTTCCTCAGAAACAAAAAAAAAAAAAAAAAGAGGAGGATTGGCAACAGATGTTAGCTCAGGGCTGATCTTCCTCTCAACAAAAAAAAAAGACGCACAGGAGAAGATGGCCGATAATGGTGAAAGAGATGGGAGTGAAGCATCTACAGGTCAAGGAACACGAAGGATTGCCAGCTGACACCAGGAGATGAAAGTGGCATGGATGCATCCTCCCTTAGAACCTTCAGAAAGAGCATGGCTTTGCTGACATGTTGATCTCAGTATTTTGGCCTCCAGAACTCTGAGAGGATAAATTTCTGTTGTTTTAAGCTACTCAGTTTGTGTTACTTTGTTACAGCAGCCACAGGAAACTAAGAGAGCCAGACTTACAAATTTTCACCCATGGTAAATATTCTGATGGACCTAATGCCAGCCTCACCTTGGTCACAAAGGAAGATTGATATTTCCATGTGGTTTTGATTCAAAATTAAATGTGAATTTCTGAGTAACATCTTTCTCTTTCCTTAAAATTTTCCCCTATTAAACTTTAAGATCTGGTTGATTTCTGATGGCTCCTGTGCCAAATTGTCACAAATGTAGGGGTTCATTTAAAACACAAATTTATTATCTTAGAGTTCTGGAGGTCAGAAGTGCAATGTGGGTCTTACTGGGTCAAAGTCAAGGTATCGGCAGGGCCAGTTCCTACTGGAGGCTCCAGGTGAGAATCTGTTTCATTGGCTTTTCCAACTTCTAGGGGCTGCCACATTTCTTGGTTTGTGGCCCCTTCTCCCATCTTCAAGACCATCAGCGTAGCATCTTCCAATCTCTTCTCTCCCTCTCTCTTTCTGACTCTGACCTCTCTGTCTCCATCTCGTAAGGACCCTTGTAATTACATTGGACCCACATGGATAATCCAGAATAATCTCCCATGTCAGGATTCTTAGTCACATCTGCAAAGTCCCTATTGTCATATAAGGTTTTCACAGGTTCCAGGGATTAGGACACGGACATCTTTGGGGACATTATTCTGTCTACCACACAGGGATCAGGACGTGGACGTCTTTGGGGGCATTATTTTGTCTACCACATGAGGATTAGGATGTGGACATCTTTGGGGACATTGTTCTGTCTACCACACGAGGATTAGGACGTGGACATCTTTGGGGACAGTATTCTGTCTACTACACGGGGATTAGGACGTGGACATCTTTGGGGCCATTATTCTGTCTACTACACGGGGATTAGGACATGGACATCTTTGGGGATATTTTTCTGTCTACCACACAGGGATTCGGACATGGACATCTTTAGGGGCCATTATTCTGTCTATCACAATGAGCATTTGGGTTCCTCTAATTTTTGTGACTTTGCTTGGTAAGCTCCAAATCCTAGACCAGACCATTTTTTCAGGACACATAAACCACCTTTCACAGATTCCCAGATGCACATGTTTTCACAATAGCTGCAGGCTGGGTGACAGTCAGCACCCAGCTGCCGTTTCTTGTGTGTATGCACTAAAACTTGCAGACTGTGGAGTCATGGGGAGAGAGAAGTCTTTGTGGGACGATAGAGTAGCAGGTTTTAAAATGGCTGTGTTATTGACACTCTCAATGGCACAGTAGAGGATACTGGGTAGAGAAAATATAGACATAGATGACACTGAGATGAAAATGGTTTCAGAGGAGCCAGATCCCCAAGGTGAAGTTTTAGGAAGGCATTAAAGTATTCAGTTTGCACATACAGACAGTCATGAACCATATCATAACGTTTCACTCAATGATGGACCATGTACACGACCATGGTCTCATAAGATTAGTACCATATAGCCTGGGTATGTAGTAGGCTGTACCATTGAGGTTTGTGTAAGCACACTGTATGATGTTCACACAATGATAAAATTGCCTAATGATGCATTTCTCAGAACGTACCCCATTGTTAAGCAACACACAACTGTATATAATATCCCCTTTTGTGTATGTAATAGACTGATGCATGTTAAGCATATATGCTAATGTTAGTCGAAACAAATTCTCTCACTATTATAAAAATGAATAAGCTTTGTAAATGAAAAAAAGCATTGAACTATGTTATTTTGGGCAGCGTGTTTCACAATCTCTGTGGTACATCAAATAATGTTGTGTCTATAATCAACAGAATCCTAGTTTGAATATACTGTGGTCACCAAAGGTGCCCATCCTCCTTGAATGCATGGTCTGAATATAAAATTCAAACCTGAGTCCATTAGCAGATGCACAGATAAAGAAAATGTGGTCCATCCATACAATGGAATATTATTCAGCCATAAAAAGGAATGAAGCACTGACACAGGCTACAACATGGATGAACCTAGAAAACATCATACTTAATGAAAGAAGGCAGCCACAAAGGACCGCATATTGCATGATTCCATTTACATGAAATATTTAGAATGAGGAAATGCATAGAGATAGAAATAAGGTAGTGGTTGCTGGGAGCTGGCCACAGGAGAAAACAAAGAATAATTGCAGAGGGGTACTGAGTTTCTTTTTGAGGTGATGAAAATGTTCTGCAATGTGTAGTGGTGAAGGTTGCATAATCCCATAAATACATTAAAAACCACTGAATTGTGCAAAAAAATTCCAATTTGAGTGTGAGAAATTGTAATTTCCACCCTGAGTGGAAAAGCAAAGTCTTTGGTCACCAGTGTTTGCAGTCTCTTGAGGTAGATGATCCCATTCCAGTGGCAAGGTTGGGAATTCTAGGGAAGAGATGAAGACCATAGACAAGGATCTGGGAATCTCTCGTTGTTACCTTTATATATCCCATTCCAGCCACCATACTGGTTGCTTCCGAGTTGAGACTCCAAGGATCCTCCATGATCTGACGCAAAATAAACGAGGGTGGTGTTGGTCAAACCTTCCACGTCCAAAGTATCAAGGATCTGCCCTGCAAGGAATAGATGTGTTTGAACCGGTCAAAATAGAGGACCATCTTAAGCGAAATTATTCAACCTGTGCTTCAGCATTTTGGAACTCTCCATGAGAATGAGTCCTTGGTGTCAAACCTATAATGGGAGTGAGCAGTATTATAAGTGTGCTAATCTGAGCATCCTTGATTTAAGATTGATGCGTGTCTTTATATATGCCCATTCTGTTTGCAAAAAGTTTTAGGCAAGCTATAAGGGTATATGCTGCATTGGACAAAAGAGCAAAAACTAAAAAGTGAGGAAAAAGAAGATTACAAAGAAAAAAGTATAGAGATGGAGAGGGTCTAGGAGGAAGGCTGAAATGCCATTGGGCATGTATGGACATCAATGAAGAAGAGTCAACAGTGGCTCTCAGTTTCTTATAGTTGCACTAAATATATCTGCACCTCCATGTTCATTGCAGCATTATATTATCCAAGGGGGATACGTTCCAAGACCCCCGGGGATGCCTGAAACCACGGATAGTACTGAACCCTGTATATACTCTGTGTACCTATACATACAGACCTACGATAAAGTTTAATTTATAAATTAGGCACAGAAAGATATTAACAACCCTTACAATAAAATAGAACAATTATAGCAATATACTGTAAGAAAAATTACCGTAGATCTTAGCAACCTCAGCATACTATTTTTTTTTCTTTCCTTATTTAGTCAAGAACTTGCACTTTTTCACTTAAAGAAAGCGCTTTACAGCTTCTCTTTGGCATACCTGAATTGCTGGCATCACTGCTCTTGCTTGCTGGGACCATTATTAAGTAAAATTAGAATGACTTAAACAAAAGCACTGTGATACCATGACAATTGATCTGACAACCAACACGGCTACTAAGTGACTCATGTGTGGGTGGTGTGAACAGCCTGAAACCTCTGGACAAAGGGATGAGTCACGTCCCAGGCAGGATGGAGCAGGACAGCATGAGATCTCATCGCCCTACTCAGAGGGGGGCACAATTTAAAACTTATGAAACAGTTGTAGGTTTACAGATAAGCTGAGCAATATTATAACTGGTGAGCCGATATTGACACGCTAGTATTAACTAAAGTCCATAGTTTACATTAGGGTTCTCTCTTGGTGTTGTACATTCTAAAGGTTTTGATAAATGTGTAATGTCAGGTGTCCACCATTATAGTACCACATGGAATAATTTGCTCATCCTAAAAATCCCCTGTGCTCCACCTACCTACATCATTACAATGATTTTCATTAAAAAAATTATCATACACTTGCTTGATTGGGTTTTAAATTGGGACAGAAAGAAAGCGAAGGCATTTAAAAGATTCTTTAGATGTATCTTATGCTAAGTTCCTTATCTTGATGAACTTTTTTTTTTTTGTGAGGAAGATCAGCCCTGAGCTAACATCCATGCTAATCCTCCTCTTTTTGCTGAGGAAGACTGGCTCTGAGCCAACATCTATTGCCAATCCTCCTCCTTTTTTTTTTCCCCCAAAGCCCCAGTAGATAGTTGAATGTCATAGTTGCACATCCTTCTAGTTGCTGTATGTGGGACTTGGCCTCAGCATGGCCACAGAAGCGGTGTGTCTGTGCGCCCCTGGGACCCGAACCCGGGCCTCCAGTAGTGGAGCGTGCACACTTAACTGCTAAGCCACAGGGCTGGCCCTTGATGAACTTCTTACGTTGGTATTGTAAAGTTTCAATCTTTATGATTTAATAAGTGTTTGATTATGTACATCTGCACATTTATTAATTTAAAATAATGTTTCCCTGAATTGTGGCATCATGAATTCAATTTTAAACATTCAATATTTGACATCACGTAAAATAGCCTATATTTTCCAGTGATTCTTGATCTTCTCCAACTAAAGACCCCCAGTGGCAAAGAGGAGTGAATATGTCCTGAAGGGAATGGGGTCAGGTCCTCTGGAGAAGCCATGTGAAATGAATTATTGCCCACGTGTCTTCCAACTTCCATCATTTTCCCCAAGAGTTCATTCAAATCACGCATTTGACTCCAAGATGACATTTTTTAAAGATTTTTTTAAAGTACGTTTTCCCCTGAAATCTCCGATTACAATTATTCCGCAGCTCCTGGCCCTCCACACCACCCCATAAACCCGAGGGTACCCAAGCCCTTGTCTGAGAAGCAGAGAAGTAGGTGCATCCATATCCATGTATTTGCCTGAGCACTGGGTCACTCGAGACAATTTCGCTTTTCTGTCATGGCAGGCACGGTTCTAAACCCAGGAGATGCAGTGAGAGGAGAAGGCAAGACAGTCCCAATCCACAAGAGTTTTACATTCTCCTGGAGAAAACAGAAACACCAACCCACCTAAAACAATGTTATGAAGAGAGACAAAACAGGGTGAAGGTGTATGCGGTCATACATTAGACCCTTGACATTCAAGAAGATGACAGTACTTACCCTGCCTCTTCTATCATCAACCTTAGTTATCTCATCTTCTCCCTCCTTATCTCCTTTCCGCCTGCTGTTTCTAGATGAGGAACCATCATGTTTTCACCCAGAAAAGGCACTTACCCACCATCCAGTCCATCTCCTCTGCGTTGTCCCCATACAGCCCATGGACGCTCTTCCCGAGGAACTTCTCAGTCGTGATAAGAGGGGTGTGGACTTGCAGGAAGGAGACAAAAAGGAGGAATGGTCCTTGCTTGTTTCTAAAAATAAGCAAGTTATTCTTTTGATAAAACAGAGAGTGAGGTCCTAGAGACGCAGTACAGTTCTAGGTGGTCACGTCCTTACTCAAATGTCTTTGTTGCTCTGTCCTTTAAGAGCAAATGTGTAAAACTCCCGTTCAAGGGGAGACTCTTCTTGTCTCTGAGAATCTTGAACGTGATGACTTTTCCCTTTCAAAGTCTGTTGAAAAACCAACACTGATTTTATGTTTCTTTTTTCCTGAATATTATCATTTTCTAAGTCTACGTACTTCTGACAACTGAAAGTAGTGCAGAACACCAGGCAACTGTCTCATCTGACAATTATTTCATTCAATTATTTCAGAATATTTTCCCACCTCAAATCTTAGCTTATAGCATAAGCGATACCGCACACTGGGTTTTTTGTTTTTAATAATTGCTTTCAAGACACAAAATGGTTATGAAAAAACACACTTTAAAAACGATGCATATTAGGTTATTAATTTCAATCTGATTCTCCTCCATCTAGGCAATGCCTCAGCTTCTTCCTTTCTCCACCTGATCTTTATGGTCTAATCTAAGGAGAGAAGCAAAGGTGAAGGCCTTAGACTTAATTAGGGCACGACGGGATCACCTGTTTTAATTTGAAAGCTAATTATCAGCTTCATACCTGACCCATACTAGGCAATTCCATCAAGAACTCCCTAGGAATATGATCACCTCAACACCACCAGGTGAGTTCAATTGAATTGAACCTCATTGCCACCAGGTAAGTGGGGGTTCGATGGTGTCATCCATGGGGGGCATGGAACTGCCTCTGTTTACTGTGGCTTTTCATCATGTCCCTGATGGTCTAACACGTAAGTCCCTTGGTCACTCAAACTGACATCTGCTCTGAAGTTAGCAACAGCATGACAGAGCTTTAAAAATATTTAAAATTTATTGTAAAGGCTGTTCAAGAGATTCAGTTTGTTATGTTAGTTAAATATGGCCCCTGGTGATCAGGGGGTGCTTAGGGGATGGGACTAGCCCCATAGTAGGAGGGGACAGCAGCACATTTCAACAGACCTGTCCCTTGTTGCAATGGACATGATCAAGTTGGGCTCACCTGAACATCGTCCATGCCCCATTTTACCAAAACCCTCTTTCCTTCTTTCACCATCCGAATACCCATTCCAGAAGACTATTCCAAATGCATTTTCATCACGATGCTGAGCGCACTAGGATGAAGGTGACCCTTGGACGCTCACCTTTTGACAAAGGACGAGACCTCCTTCAGGATAAGAGATGTCGTGCGTTGAAAGCGCATGGGCTGCTCGGTGATCGTGTCGTTTCTCATCAGAAAGCAGTCTGCGTGCACAATCAGAGCACCCGTGAAATATGAGGTGGTGAGGAGCAAGATGGCGGTGATCGTTGACCAGATGACCGGCCTCCACGAGCCGGTTATCAGCCGGGTGAGCTTCCCAGCGGTGAGCGTGAGGGCAGCGATGGACAGGATTTGGGAGCAGAAGTTGAGTTTGCGCTCCAGGCCCGCACGCTTCTCTGATAGTTCCCAGTGGACACAGTCTCCCATCATGGAGAACGGCATTCCGTAGAAGTGGTCGAATCCGTGGTTGAGTGGGTGGTGGCAGTGATCGGTGGAGGATCCGCAGTTGAGACCCAGGTGCCACTTTCCTGAAAGGGAGAAAGCGTGCCGATGGGACAACTGGCCGACCATCACTTGGTAAGTAGATACTGTGTGCTTGCCACTTTCCAGGTACTCTGCTGGATGCTGGGATGGGGTGGGGATGCAGAAGGTGTGGGTAGTGTTTGCTGTTATTTGCACCCTCACCTTGCCTTATTGTTTCAAGGGAATAAGGACACTGTATGGCCGCATTAGATGGTGTACTCGTTTCCTGTGCTGCTGTAAGAAATTACCATAAACTTGGTGGCTTAAAATCACAGGAATTCATCCTGTCCCAGTTCTGGAGCCCAAGGTCTGAGATGAAGGTGTGGCAGGGCCGCGCTCCCTCTGGAGGCTCCAGGGGAGGGTCCTTCCTGCCTCTTTCAGCTTCTGGGGGCTCCAGGTGTCCCTGGGCTGGTGGCCGCATCTCTCCAATCTCTCCCTCATGGCCACACTATCTTCTCCTCTTTGCAGTCAGATCTCTCTCTGTCCCTTTCTTCAAAGGACCCTTGGCCATGCATATAAGGCCCAGCTGGGTAATCCAGGATAATCTCCCCATCTCAGCATCCTTCACTTAATCACATCTGCAAAGACCCTTTTTCCATATAAGGTCATATTTGCAGGTTTCAACATTTGGGACCTGATATTTTTGGTCACCATTATTCAGTCTACTACACCTGGGTGTGCGATGGTCTACTGTAGAGCAATGGTGAGGGCATAGAGTGGTCAGATTGCTCTAGAAAACTCAGTCTGATATCATCACCGTGGGAAAAAGATTTCCTGACTTTGGAATTGTCCCTCTCTTTGGTAAACCAGTGTAGTGATGGTCAGAGTCATGGTGGACGTGATCATGGTGGACGTGATGATGGTGGACGTGATGGACAGGGCGATAGCTTTCACAGAGCCCAACATTCAAGTTCAATCAATGGAAGATGCTTAGCTTCCCTGCTGTTGCTACTGGGTTTTGATAAAGAGACTCTGTGTGTCTTTTCACCACCCCAAAGGTGTCTGTCACCCAGAGAACCCCATGTGATTTCCTAAGGAATATCACGTGAGGAGAGTGTCTTTTGTCTTAAAAAATGATAATGAGTCTATTGGGTTTGATATTCAGTAAATTGGCTAGTCTTGCTCTTTGTGGTGAATAAATGGCACTGTTAATAAAAACTATTACTGTAACATAATAATGATAGTGACAACTTGGACCCCACTCAAGAAACTATCGTCCTTAATTTTATTTCATTCTATACTTGCCGTGGTTTGTTGACATATAGAACGAGAAGCATGCTATTTATGGAAGCAGAGAGGGAGATCCTAAGCCTTGCAGTCACATTTCTATGCAGAATATAGGAAAAAGAGCATTATGGAAACTGTTGGTAGTTTGGTAAAATTAGAAAAAAACTACTAATTTTTTTTATCATGGTACACGAGCAAATTGTATAAAATGCTGAATATTTCATTAAGCTGATATTTCTTGAGCATCTACTTTGCACCAAGCGACCTGGGTGGCGACATCATTCGTGTACGTGTGAAGTTTTCTGTCTGGTGGAAAACCTCACTTACGTCACAACCATTTCGTTTCCTAACATTTTAGTTGAATATACTCTCCATATAAAAGTAATGTGCTTAGAACTTAACAAATGTGCATACCTATTAGTCCAGTGGCATAGCCTTTATCTTTTAATATTTTTGCAAAAGTTGTCTCGTTGGTGGGAAGGCCTCCAGATACTGCGGTCCACTGAAGAACACGATAGCCGTTACTGGAAACCATGCCTTTGAGGAATCATTTTAAAAGAAATGTTACCATCACGCATCGATTTTTGTGTCACCATTATTATTTTTTAGGTTAGAATATTTGGTGAAAAGCTCCATTATTCAAAATTGAATTGAAAATTTACTTCCCCCATAGCTTTGCATTTTTGGCAGGAAAGGAAACGATTAATTCATTGATAACGTGAGTGAGAAGGCTTATTGTCCTGTCATGTGAAGGTTATAAACAAAAAGAGAATTAAATGAAAAGGGAAGGAGAATTAAAAGTGGTTTTATGATTTCACCAAACTCTTGATATGATCCAGCGGTTCTCCAACTGGTCTTCACTTTGGCATCATTGGGGGTAGCTTCAAAATATTCTGACACCTGCTTATCACCCCAGGGATTAGGCTTGTAGTTGATCTGGGGTAAAACTTGGGATTTGCAATGGTGGAAAGATTCCCCCAGATGATTCTAATGTGCCGACAAGGTTGGGAGCCATGGAGAGAATTCATCCTAACCCTGACATACCCAAAGTCTCTACCCAAGTGTTTTAAAATGCCGGTTCAATATTTTTCTAAAGCTCTGGAGTCTGCAGTTGAGAACCACTGACATTGAAGGTGCTCAGTGCCTCCTAGACTGAATGCAGCTCAGTCTCACTAGAGGAGATTCATCTGGTTCAAAGAGTGAATGCAGTTCTCAGTGACCATCATTTGGAACTTGGAGAATTCTTTGTGAGATTTTCCAAAAGTTTGAGAATACATCTGGTTCACTAAAGACTAGTGGAAGCTAAATAGCTCTTGGTCATAACAGTGACAGCTGAGGTGTTTCAACTTAAGTTGGCCAAGACGCCTTCATCCCTGGGACATGAAAAGGTGCCAGAGACCCAACTATATGACGGTCTGTGAGGGTCAATTTGATGTGTCCACTTGGCCAGGCTACAGTCTCCAGTTACTCAAACACGAGTCCACTAGTCTAGGTGCTGCTTACATCTTTTGTAAATGTGATTGACATCTACAATCAATTGACTTTAACTAAAGGAGATGACCCTCAATCAGGTGGGTGGGCCTCATCCAACCAGTTGAAGGTCTTAAGAACAAAAACTGGGGTTTCCAGATGCAGAAGGAATTCTGCCTCAAGACTGCAACATCAAATGCTGCCTGAGTTTTTAGCCTGCTGTCCTGCGTTACAGATCTGGACTTGTAGGTTCCCACAGGCACATGAGCCCTTTTACAGAAAATATCCGTGAACTCCTGCTTGGTTATGGTTATTCACATTACAGGAGACAATCAAATGGGCCCATTCCTGCCTGTGTCACCTCATTGTCTATGGGGCTTTATTGCTCTTACTGGCTCCAATCTGATGGTAAAAATATGGAGGAACTGCAACATTCTCTTCCCACCGTACTGGAGGACCCAGACTTTAATACTTGTGTTGGAGGAATTAATGAGAGCATGTTCCTCTCCAGCCCCGTGGTTAGACGTGAGGAAGGACAAACCTGATCGGAGAGGGTATCTGCCAGTTAGGAAAGCAGCTCTGCTTGGGGTGCAGACGGATGCAGCAGCAATATGCTGCGTGAGCATCACGCCGTCCTCTGCAAGGCGGTCAATGTTTGGAGTCCTGCACAGGGAAACACGAACAGTTATATTCCTTAACAAGTAAACGCACAGACTTTTCCATAAGCATAGCTACATGTTACTTAATAGAAAATCTGCTGGGCCTCGTTTAATACATCAAGGTGTTCTTAGGAATGACCAAAAAGGCAAGAACTTCAGCTGTCTTCTGAACCTACAAAGAAACGTCCACTGGATTCAGTGTTATTTGCCGAGTTTGTGTAATGCACTACTGGTACTGAGACGGTCATCATGGAAAATCCAGAATTGAGAGTCTGGGGTGCCTTCTACTTGGGGCCTCACAGTCTTGATAGGAAGATTCGACCTCATGGCACCAACGCATTGTAGGTGGTACGTGAGGGTGGGATTCAGACACAGCTGCATGGGGGTGCCTGAGCTGGGTCTTCATGGGCAATTAGAATGAGACCAAGGTGATGAGATGAGGTCATTCTAAGATAGATGGACCAGAAATGACAGATGGGCATGTCACACCTTGGGGTGAGAAGGATGTGAGATTGTCTGTCTGAAGCAGAGCTTTTCAGCAGAGAGCATTGAAATTGTGCATGAGTGGGTGGGCTTGGGTTGATGGATGGAGGTTGGAGAGTGAGGTAAGCTTGAGTCTTTAGCTTAGAGGCAACAGCAATGATTTTTAAAACATTGTCCATCACGGACTGTGCTGATGGAAATCATATTTAAAAGTGAAACGATTAGTCATATGTAGGGTGAATTTGAGCTGGGGTTGGTGCTGGTGCGAGAAGAAGTCAGGATTAGGGGATGTTAACGGAAATGATGTGTGCAGAATTCTGTTAAAGTTCAGATTGTGCATATCAACGGTTAGATGAATTATCAGTGGTCTCTGTGTCGGAGTGCCAGATGAGCAATTCTCTGCTCCTTGCCTTATGGTGTTGTTGCCGTAGCAACCCACGTCTCCAATGCCGAGATCGTCCGCCATCAGAAGAAGGATGTTCGGACGGGAGCCAGATAAACCTCTGCAAGCCAAGGGCTTCAAACCCAGAAGCACACCGATTGTCACAGCCAACCAGGTCCTGAAAGACAAGCTACCAAAGAAAGCTTACCGCTGCTTTCCATTTCATTTACATTACTGCTGTAAGTGGGAAGGTGGTGTCGCTATTTTAGGGGACTTTGATATTATCATCCCATTTCAGAAGAGATTGAGGACATCTCTTAAGCATTTGATTCTTTTTTTCAGTTAAAAACACCTCATACTCTTATAGATGCAACCTTGGGCGTGCACATAAACAGCACGATGGTAACGTTCCATTTCCTAAAGATGTGTTCTGAAGAAGAAGATTTGCAATATGGGATCTCCATAAAACCAGACACCTAGCCCATGGCAGGGCTTGGTGCCTACTTGAACTGGGAAGAGAGAAATGGGATTCCCTCTGAAGCTACCTGGCACACCCCCAGGTAGGGGAGCATGGAATACTTATATTAATCTTGAATCCCACGCCCGGTCCTCCAGATGCATGATCAGTTATGAACTGAGAAAGACCACTTTGTTATCAATGCATTCTGAAAAAGCGACGTGAAGAAATGCAGAGGCAGAAACAGATGATGAATGACCACGCATAATCCTATCTTACCGAGAATTTTCCTGATGCAACATGTTTTCTCTTTCTTCTGATTTCCTGTAAGAAATAAAGAGGTCCGTCATAACAGGCAGCTGAAAATGAACTAATGCAATAAGTGAAATAGTAAGGGAAAGTTTGTCTCTGATGCAATCACTAAAACGTTAACACAACTACTAAAAACTCGTAAGAGAATGCTGTTCCTTGTTGAAAGGCTTTACAAATGCTGAACACTGTGTCGAGGCAGAATAAACCTTTATTTAGAATAAAACTTTATTTACATAAATAGGCGGGGTTTGCACCGTGGACCACAGATTTCTGATCCCTGATATAGAAGGCAGAGGTGTAAAGGAAAGAAAACGCAAAATGAAGTGATAAGAACATTGATGTAAAATGATCTCCAATATATATATTTTTTGTTTTTAATTTGCTACATGCATATAACAAAACTGACCATTTTTAAGTGCACAGTTCAGTGACATTAAGCACATTCACTTTGTTGTGCAACCATCCCCGCCATTCATCTTCCCAAACTGAAACTCTGTCCCCATTAAACACTAACTCCCCATCCCCTCCCCCAGCCCCTGGCTCCCTCCATCCTACTTTCTGTCTCTATAGGTTTGACTCCTCTAGGACCTCATATAAGTGAAATCACACCGTATTTGTCCTTCTGTGACTGGATTATTTCACTGAACATCATGTCCTTAAGGTTCATCCATGTTGTAGCATGTGCCAGAATTTTCTCCTTTTTCAGGACGGAATAACATTCCATTGCATGGATATTCCACGTTTTGTTTGTATCCAATATATTTTAAATGAAAGAACTAAGAGTCTGGAGAGAGTGAATGGTATGCTACCACCTGCGTAAAGCAATTATAGTAGGGGGAAGAATATGTACATTGCTCGTCTACACAATGATCTGGTGACACAAGTTGCTTTCCACAGAAGAGTGGAAATCCTTTCCCCTTCTGCGTGAGAATTTGACCTTGGGTAAATTTTCTAGTCCTGTTTCCCTGGAAACCCGATAAAGGTGGCATGTCCACGTGATTGCATGACGCTGTGTGGTAAAAATACCTCTCCCTGGCAGCCGGTCTGTGGTCACGACAGAACCACAAAGACAGGAGGGAAACCAGCTTTAGGCTTCTGAGGCTCAGTGACCGTTGACTTGACATGGCCCTTGGGGTGACCAGGAAGCTCTGCTTACAAGTTGCTTGAAGAGATGTTGGCTCCCATGGTGGGTGGGCTTCAGAGCTGGGGGTATCCAGCTCTCCTGTGAGCCTTGCCCTGTCCCATCGGAGCTGTTCCCCGGGGAGGCACAGACTGGCTCCAGCCGGCTTGTGTGCACAGTTGCAGGGAGGAATCGGTGAGATGTTACTTAAGGGCACAAACTTGCAACTAGGAGCTGAATAAATTCTGGAGATTGAATGCACCACACAGAGATTATAGTCAACAACATTGTGTTATAAACTTCAAAGTTGCTAAGAGACTAGATCTTAACTGTTTTCCAGCCACAAAAAATCCGGTCATTCTGTGGCATGATCAAAGTGTTGGCTAACGGTACTTTTGTAATCATTTTGCAACAGAGAAGTGTATCAAATCCATGCATTGTGTGTGTCAAAGTTACACAATGTTATCTGTCAATTCTATCTCAACAAACAGACGAGAAAAAGAAAGATACAGAAAAAGAGAAAGAAAATGATGATGAAATATAACCCATCATTTAGCTTTTGATTCTCTTCCAGGGGAGGGATTTGCAACGCCCAGTCCGGGCTGTCGTCCAGACCCGGGGCAGGAAACCTGCCTTTGCCGCTGCGCTGGGGCCCTGTTCCCAACCCCAATTTGTGTTTTAACCTCCAGCGTCTGTTCAAGTTCCACATGCTCTCCAGCCTCTTAGCATCTAGTGTAGTTACATCTTCCCCCTCCGTAGACCTTTTCTAGTTGATTTGACTCTGTTCCTTTCATAATTCCCCCATGCAAAATCTGTCATTGAGATTGTTGCTTTGCAGCTTAAAAAAAAAAAAAAACGCTTCTAAATTATTTCCAGATGATGTAGTGTGCCGGGCAACGGCGTGCTGTTTAGGATAGCTGCCAGGCGTCCTGGACATGCGTGAGTGGCACTGCTAGTAAGGAACCCAGGGAAAGCCAGTTACCTGAATGGGGGCGCTGTCAGGGCTGGCAGTCAGCGAGTGTCTGGTTCCACAAGGAACGTCTTCTCCTTGCCAGGAGAGGCACTTCCTGGCTCTTTGATTGCAGATCTCTCCATGTGGGTCCACGCATGTACGTAGCTGATTCACTCTTCAAAGCAACGACAAGAATTCCAGCAAGAATTCAACACGTTAGGTTGTCCAGAGATTGGCTGGGTGTCTGCTGTTGGTAACGTCCCAGGTCTCCACAGAAGACCTCCTGTTCTTATTTACAAAGCGTAATGTGCGCAGGAGGATCCCAGACAGCTCTTGCCAGAAACAGTGACTCTTTCATTCGCGAGAGGATTGAAACCCTCCCAGCCTTCGGTCAACCCGGAGGGGCCGTTGGCTGGCTTTACCCCAAAGTGGGAAAGCAGTTGCCCTGAAAGTCCTTCTTAACAAACAGGCCTTAAATTCTGTAGTTTCTTTTTTCCTCTCTGGCATCTGCCTTGGAAGTGAAAAGAACACAGAAAATAGCTCTGACTATTTAAATGGTCTAGGTAGGTGTAACTACCATTATGTGCAAGGAACTGCTTAACCACATAACAGTCTGATCAACTACGAAATTCGTTTTGGGCATTATGCCATTTTTTTTTTCTTATTTGTTCTTTAAGGCGCACATTTTTTTCATATGGTAACAGAAGATATATGTCAGGCATCATCACATGTAAGAACGATTCTTTTCAAAGAGTTTTCCAAATAAGAACTTTCTACATACTTCTAGGTGTTGAATCCTATGCAGACGTTCATCCTTCAAGTCCCTCATGTGTTTTTAGTTCCTACAGCCCGAACATTGTAGACTTTTGATTTGAGACTCACGCTTGCCAAATAACCGTCTTCTAACTACACAGCTGCAAAAATTCTTTATGAATTTAACAAATCAAAAGTAGGAATCATAGGCGCCATTTACTTAGGAATACCAACTGCTCTATGCCAGGTTGACTAAATGATATTGCTGGTGCGGGAAGGCTGTCAAAACTCTCGTAGATGTTTTTGCATGGCTTCAACCCAAGGAGACACATCTCCAGGATCCAGGTCAAAACTCCCATGTTGGCCTGAAGTTCATCCCAGCTTTCTCCATTTGGTGATAAGATGGCGTTCTCCACTACAGCTCCGTTGACATTTGGGGGCAGGTAATTCTTTACTGCAGGGCGTCCTGTGCACTGTAGGGTGTTGAGCAGCGTCCCTGGTCTCCACCCACCAGATGCCAGGAGAATCCACCTGGCTCTAAATTGTGACAACCAAAAATGTTACCAGACATTGCTGAATGTCACTTAAGGGTGAAATCGCCCTAGTTTAGAACCACTGGTGATAAAGTATTTTATGGATGGCTGGAGGGTGCTTAAATACAGCCCACTGCTGGCTGACCAATCTCGACTTTGTTCATTTTCAGACTCTTAAAGTCCTGCAGAGCTAGTGGCAGGAAGAAGCTCTGAACTAGGCCAGAGTTGGTCTCCAGGCTTAGACCTCTTAGCTCTCATCTCCATCTTTATCTTCCTTCCTCCCTCCCTCCTTGCCTCCCTCTCTCTGTCTGCTCCTCCTTCTCCCCTTCCACACATATCAAATTCATCCTACGTTGTAGTTTAAAGGGAATAACTCCCTATGGATAAGAATTCACTTTCTCCAGCTGGACACCACTTTCCATTTTCCTTTTACATGCAAAGCTCGAAAGTTTTCACAGCTGATGTGAATGTTTCCTAGAGGTCATCCTCAAGAAGACAATCTTGAAATCCATGTTCCTGAAGTAGTTATTTCAGCTTTGATGTTATTAAGAGAAAAAAACATGCCCATCAAGGTAAAATTGATGGTTTGTTCACAGCAGAAAATGTCTTCTATTTGGTGGTATATTTTTCAAAAAAAGTCTGTAAAGGGGCCAGCCTAGTGGTGTAGTGGTTAAGTTTGTGTGCTCCGCTTTGGCGGGCCAGAGTTTGCAGGTTTGGATCCTGGGCATGGACATACGCATCGCACATCAAGCCACGCTGTGGCAGGCGTCCCACATATAAAGTCAAGGAAGATAGGCATGGATGCTAGCCCAGGGCCAATTTTCCTCAGCAAAAAGAGGAGGATTGGCAACAGATGTTAGCTCAGGGCTAATCTTCCTCACCAAAAAAAAATTATAAAAAAAAGTTCTTAATCTCAACTGTCATCATCTATTTTGAACAGAGGTGAACAGGTCTTGCTAAAATTTTGCGCTTACTGTTTTATCTCTTAATCATGGAACCTTGTAATCTGTTTGGAATCTTAATCTCTCGTCTGTTTCTGGAGCTGTGAGAAGTGGTATACTGTACGTGTTTACTTCTGGTTTTCAATAGCTATATGTTTCTTGAACTTATGTTGCATATCATAAATCTTAAGAGAAAAAAAGTGCTTAAAACCTCTCAGTGGTAACTTCAAAAAATGGAGTAAAAAGTACCATCAGAGGAAGGAAGAAGGGAGCTAAGTTCATTAAACTGAGGTAACAGGAAGACTGCATGCTGTCAGGTCAAACACTGGAATTTAAACCAGCTGGGGCCCCATTCCTGTTTTTATCCAAGTGGGAAATTGGGAAGAGGAAAAGTCCGTTAAGACATCCCTCTTAGAAACCAGAAAGTAAACCTCATAGAGATGTATTCTGTGACTTTTAAAAAATGGCATCCATGCCCTTGGTTATAAGAAACTTGAAATTGGGGTTTTTACAGCTTGGTTCTGCACCAGAATCGCCTAAGGAAGTTTTTTAAATCATAGATTTTAACACTCCTTTCCAGTTTTTCTGAACTAGGAGATTTAGAGTTGGTGTCAAAATGCTACTTTTTAAAAAAAACCTTTTGTGCCCAACCAGGCTTATGAACAGCTGTGTAATGGCACTAAACCCTGATTCAGTTTTCTCCTGCAGAGAGCTCTTCCCAGGAGTATGTATACGCACTCACACATATGCACGTGCATGTACATAGCATACACATATGTGTAAATATATACACAGGCACACACGTATATACATAAATACATATGTACATATGTGTACATCTACACAGCCACATATACACACATACACACATATATTACACATACGTATATATACACACAGTAGTTTATATCCATAGCTAGTTTTATAGTCACATTTGTAGCATTAAATAGCTTTATTTCTTAGATGGTTCCAGAGAGAGTTTAAGACTTTTTTGTACTTTTACCTGCAATAAAGGGAAAATTAAGCTTTTTATACACATTGGTCAAAAGTTCTGGTTTGGGGAGGACAAAAGCCATAGTAAGAAATGAATCATATATCGCAGCTAACTTCTTCCATTGTGGACTTTTTAAACCTGATGAAATCTTATAGTTCTTACGTGTCATCCTGTAGGTTGGTACTTACCAAAAACTGATTATAGATAACAGTTTAATCGTCTAATTGGCTAATGTGTTTTTATTTATATATATGTAATATACATAAAAAATATAACATATATTGTATATGTACATGAAATATATAATACGTATTATATATACATTTTATATATATATCTATTCTCCAGTAAGTAGGATATTTTATATACATGTATATATTCTCCAGTAAGCTTGAGAAACAATTAAACAGGTTTTCTTAATTTAGGTCTGCTTGAAGTCTTATTTTCATTTTATTTTATACTTTTAAATCAACTTTATTGAAGGATACTTTATATATAATGGACATACAATATATACAATAATATGTACAATAAATATACAATATATACAGTAAAATGTATTTATTTAAAGCATACAGTTAGATAAGATTCAACTAACGTATCCACCTACTTAACTGCCCACCACCCACAAGATACAGAACATTTTCATCACCCCAAAACGTTCCTTCTTGCTCCTTTGCAGTCAAACAATATCCCCCACCCACCCATTGGCTTTTCTGTGGTGGTTGGCTTGTGTAGAGCAGTTTCGTCTCACTGTTTTCTGTCTTGTGAGGCTGTGCCTTTCCCGGCCCTTCGGCGAGAAAGAGAGAATAGACTTTCGGAGGGGCTGTCCTTGTCTGTGTCTGTCGGTGCTTCTGCCTTGCTGCCTTCTTCAGCTGAATCCAGTGCAAACCACTTTTGTAAAGTCAAGTCTTCGAAATGGATTCCTTTGAGAATTCTGAGACGGGGGGTGATGACCGGGAATCTACCGGAATGGTGGACTAGTAGTGCCTGAGCAGACGTGTCTGCTGAAGCTAAAAGAAGGAGTTGGGAGAGGGCAGCTGGACCAAGCCATAGAGCTTTGGGGTTGGAGGGATGAGAGGTGTTGAGGCAAGGTGGGCCTCTGTCGTGTCAGTTGGCTCCCGGCCCAGTGCTATAGCTGGTGCCCACTGGAGAGAAGTCAAAACAAACAACACATCTGGTTCACAAAACTCTATGAGGCCTTGAGCTCCATGGTCCTAGCTTTGGTGTCCCTCCATCAGACCTATATGGTGAATGAGATCTTGGTGTGCACCCCACTTTGCCCTGGTCTGCTGCTCGGCTCTGGTCCCCAGAGGCTGTGATGGAGGGGGAGGTGGTGGAGGTGCCAGTAGGAGGAGATGGAGCAGGTGATCTCCCGCATCCTCATCTACTGCAGAGGTACCGCTGGTACCCAGCAGATGCCTGCGGGGTGTGAGAAAGCATCACCCGGGCAAAGGTGATGTGTTCGAGTCCTGGGGCTGCTGTAACAAAATACCACAAACTGGGGGGCTTGAAACAAGAGAAAAATATTCTCTTGTGGTTCTGGAGGGCACAAGTCCAAGATCAAGATGTGGGCAGGGTAGGTTCCTTCTGGAGGCTCTCAGGGAGCATCTGTGCCTTGCCTCTCTGCGAGCCTCTGGTGGCTGCCACAATCCTTGGTGTTCCTTGGCTTGTAGACACATCACGCTGGTCTCTGCCTTCATCTTCACGTGGTGCTCTCCTGTGTACATGCCTCCGTGTCCACATTTCCCCTTTTTATGAGAACACCATGTTGGATTCAGGACCATCCTAACGACCTCATCTTAACTTGACCATCTGCAAAGACCCTATTTCCAAATAAGGTCCCATTGACAGGTATTGGGAGTTGGGGCTTCAGCATCTTTTGGGGGGACACAATTCAACCCATAACTCTACCATTGTGACAAAACAAAGACATCCTTTTATGTGCTAGTGTATTAGTTTCCTGGGGCTGGTGGAACAAAATACCTCAATGTGGGTGGCCTAAGGCAACACAAAATTATTGCCTTCAGCTCTGGAGGATGAAAGTCTGCAATCAAGGGGTCAGCAGGGTTGGGATCTTCTGGAGGCTCTGAGGGAGAAGCCTTCCTTACATATTCCAGTGTCTGGTGGCTGCTGGCAGTCCTTGCCTTTCCTTGGCTTGCAGATGCATCACTCCAATCTTTTCTTCCACGTTCACGTAAATGTCTTCTTTCTGTGTGTGTCTGTGCCTCCTCTACCTATAAGGACACCAGTCATAGGATTTGGGGACCACTCTGCTCCAGTATCTCAAGATCCTATAAGGTCCAAATAAGGTCACAGTCACAGGTACTGGACCTGAGGACTTCCACATGCCTTTTTGGGGGGACATGATGCCATCCACAACACATGGATAAAAGAGAGGTGTTGTGTGGATGGAAGCAGCAGGCAGAGGGGTCCCCATCATAAGGGATGGGTTCCTCCAAAGACAACAGTGCCTGGGCAGAACGGAAATGTAGAAGGGCCACTGGTCGCAGCGAAACCCAGTAGACAAAAGGATGTTGGGGTTGTGGAGAAGATGTATTTGCAAGAAAATGAGTTGCCCACAATGATTCCTCCAGGGAATGAGGGGGTATTTGGAGGCAGGAGAAGAGCTAATTTAGGCTCACCTTGTCAATGTGGCTCCATCATGCCCCTAAGCTTGTGAAGATGAGGAAGAAGGTGGACTGAAATTTACAGCTCAGCAGTACATTTTTTTTTTTTTGGTGAGGAGGACCAGCCCTGAGCTAACATCCAAGGCCAATCCTCCTCTTTTTTTTTTTGCTGAGGAAGACTGGCCCTGAGCTAACATCCATGCCCATCTTCCTCTACTTTATATGGGATGCCGCCACAGCATGGCTTAACAAGTGGTGCATCGGTGCGCGCCCGGGATCCGAACTGGCGAACCCTGGGCCACCGCAGCGGAGCGCGCACACTTAACCGCTTGTGCCATGCCACAGGGCCGGCCCCAGCGGTAGATTTTTGATGCAGCTTTCTGGGACAAAAGAGAAATTGGAAAAATTACAATAACAATGGTGGTGAACATTCCAAGAATTGCTTAGGCAACTCCCATGCTCTGTCGCCGGCACTTTCCTGATCTTGCCAGAAGGCGTCAGCAGCAAGTTTCCACACAACTTGGTTGTGACTGCCACCTGGCTGACGGGTGCTGTAAAATCCTTCTAGAATTCAGAACTGTTAATACGTGGGGCTTTGCAAATATTTCTTCCCATGCTGTGTGCTGTCTTTTCACTCTTCCTAGTATCCTTCGATGCACATAAGTTTTTGTTTTTGGTGAAGTACAATTTTTCTATTTTTCTTTTATTGCTTGTGTTTTTGGTGTCATATCTAAGAGATCAACGCCAAATCACGGGTCATGAAGATTTGCCCCAATGTTTTCTTGTAAGAGTTTTGTCATTTTAGCTCTTTTATTTGAGTCTTGGATCCATTTTGTGGGTTTGGAGTTAATTTTGTGGTCCATCCACACAATTGAATATTATGCAGCCAGGAAAAGGGATGAAGCACTGACACAGGCTACAATGTGGATGAACGTTGAAAACATGATGCTTAGTGAGAGAAGCCAGACACAAAAAGACACATAGTGTGTGATTCCATTTATACGAAACGTCCGGAACTGGCAAATCCGTAGATATTTGTGGTTGCTAAAGTCAATTCATGGTTGCCAGGGACTGATGGGATGAGAGAATGGGGAGTGACTCTTAATGGGTACAAAGTCTCCTTTTGGGGTGATGAGAATGTTCTGGAACTAGATAGAGGTGCTGTTTGTACAACATCGTGAATATGCTAAACCCATTGAATTGCACCTTTTACGATGGTTACAATGGTAAATTTTGTATTATGTGTCTTTTACTGCAATAAAAAAATGAAAAAAGAATGTAGGGATAAAAATGTGTGTTTTAGCACATATAAAATAGAATTTGTAACTTGCCCGAAATCTGTTTTCTGGTTAGTGCTTTGATCCCTCACAGTGGTGGACGAAAGCCTGCCCACTTAACTGCTTAACTTGCCGTGTGGACTCTCCAGAAAGAATGGATGTTAGATTTGATCCCTTCCTTTAACAAACACTCCAGGGTGTCTCTACTCTGAAGGGAGGCTGAAGACCACAGGTCTGATCTTTACTAACGGACGCCACCTTTTCTCCCCAAACTGCAGACCCCGCCCTACACATTGGAGATCAGAGTCTTAGGTATGGCAGGGTAAGAATCCTGCAAATGATCAAAACTGATGGATTTTTCCACATAACTCATCAGTTTTCAATCTGTGAATTACAGCAACATGGCCCCAGGATCCTTGCTGGAACATCCTTGGTAGTATCATTCTCCATCTCACTCTTGCAAACGTGGGAGTCCTGGATCATAGAGGCTGTGCGGTGGGATGATAACAGCAGAATTTGGAAACGGTGCCCAGCCATTGGCACTTTCCAGCTGTGTGACTTTGAGGAAGTTGCACAACCTCTCTGTTTCTCGATTTCCTCATTGGCAGAATGGTACACGTGTGCCCAATGGTGGGGTGGCTGTGGGGATTACACATACAGTGCTTAGAACAGGGTGGGCTTGATACGGGAACACCAGAGGGCTGGTGATTGTTCTTTGTAGCTGAGAAATCACAGGAACAAACTGTTGGCTACCTTTTACACGGCACGTTCTGGATTTAGACCCTACCAAGAAATACATTTTTCTGCCGCACTGAAACCAGATCATTGTGTATTTTGGTTTTGAGTCGTTTTGGGCTCTAAGATTCCATGTAGGGGTATATATACAACTTTCTCAAATTCCCTCCAGGATAATCTCTAATTTGAGCTCTATTCCTCTCACCTCTCCCGCTTCCACTGGATCTTCAGGTTCGGGAGAAAAACCCTCCCTTCTGGAAACATCCGTGCGTGTTCCTCTTAATTCTAGGTCTGGATTTCCCAATTACTCCTTCAAGCTTCAATCACGGCCAACACAGAAACTTCTGCTCCGTGATTTTTTCCTGGTTCGTTTCAATTCATCATTGCTCTTAGAGGTGACTTAGCTAAAATCTGTCTTTGCTTTCATACCTCACGGTAGAGTGAAGCTGGATAATACAATCTTCAACAGCATGGACATGGCACGGAGGCAGCAGAATGGCTTTAAAAGTGGAACACGCTCCCCAAGGAAAAAGGTCTGTTTGCTGAGAACACACCGCAGGGTAAGGGGTTGGAGGATCCGAGGATTGGAACACCCTTGCAATATGACCTTCTCGCAGTGCTGGCCCCTTGCTTGTGGTCTTCCGGAATCACAGAGATTTGGCTAAAGTTGTATTGCTGGTTAATCGCGTGTCTTGTTCACGACAATTCTCATACGAGCATCTCTTCTCGCCCTTGTTCAAACACCCCCATTATCACAGATACTAAGATGTTAACAAAGGGTGAAATTAAATGAGAAAATGTCCTGTGACGCAAATGTTTCTTGAGAAAGGTCTCACTGAATCTCATGAAGGGTGTCTTGGTTCTGTGACACTTCCACCTGTGGATGCAGCTAAAGATGATCACCCTCCTGAGAGGCTGAATGATGCCACGTTTATAGGACGCACACATTTAGACTGGAAGATGGAAGATGCCCTGGAGAGGACGCAACAGTGTTTAAGACGCTGAAATTCATCTTGTTATTATCTATTCTCTCTCCCCTCCTGTAACGCTTCATTGTAGTCCTTGGTTAAGTTTTCAAAAAAATTATCTTGGCAGAAAACATATTCAGTTTCATTAAATCCCCTTAATTATATATGTGTCTTTAGTACCAGTTGGAAGGCTAAGATGAAGAATTGCTTTCCTAAATAACTATGTAACAGCTGTCACGGCAGGTTATGTTTAAATATAAAAATAATTGGCAGACTTGAGTAGTGCCCAACCTCAGTGCTTAATAAATATTTAATTATAATAGTGAGGACGGTAACTTTGAGCTGTGGCAGGAACTTGAATTTTTGAGACGAGAATCTACAAACGCAGGAGCTCGAGAAACTACTTGTTTCCAGTAAGTACAATGTGTTAAGTTGACTACAATTCCTGTTGGGTGTGCTTAAATTTTTAAATGGTCAGTGGGGTTGAGAGTGAATAGATGAGTATTCATTTTATCAAATCTTCTCTTTTTTTTTTCTACATTTTCTGGAATTTTATATAAATTGGATCATGCAATATATACTTGTTCATCTGGCTTCTTTCACTGGGCATCGTCATTTTGAGATCCATGACTGTTATCTGTTTCAATAGCTTATTCCTCGCTGTTGCTGAGTAATATTCCACTGGCTTCCGGCTGTCCCAGAGTTGGTTTATCCATTCATCTGTGGATGGACCCTTGGGGTGTCAAATCCTATTTTCTGTAGTGGATTTTATGTGTTTAAGAATGTTTATGCCATTCTTGGGAAGATGAGTCAGTAGACTAATCAAAGATCACCCAAGTGGGTAACATCTGCTTGATAGTAAAATGACCATATTTGTACAGGTAAGTTTGTGTCGCTCAAAATTTGTCTTTTATTTTTTTGAGAGTGTGTCTGTTATAATCCTTGAAGGGGATTATGCAGCTTATACATTACAATGCATATGAGAATACTAAATATTAAAAATCAGACGTCGACACCGCGTAACAATTTTGCCAGTTTAGAGACCAGGCTACATTTAATTTTTTACTAACAACGTTTTTCTTACTGAAAAGCAAATAATGGAGGGGTGATATCTATGTCATCTAATGGAAAAACTGGCTTTATATTAATGTTAGAAAAAAAAAAGAATGTTTTTAATAACAGATGTATTTAAAATTTTCCATATTGTTGAGTATTTTCTTTTATATTTTATAATAATAACTTTCCAAGAATCATTCGATATCAGGCAATTTGGAGAAAGTTTGGGAATTTATGTGAATCTCTTTAAAAATCTCTTGTATCCGTGAAGAACCGCATGATAAAGCCATAAGCCAATTTATTAAATTCCTTCCCGTAGGAAATTAGTAAAATAAAGCAATGAAGATACAGCTATCTAAATGTTAATTATTAATGTATTTAAATTTTTTACAAAGAGCGGAATTGCAGGCTTATATATATTTTTTTAATAATTTTATTTATTTATTTTTCCCCCAAAGCCCCAATAGATAGTTGTATGTCATAGCTGCACATCCTTCTAGTTGCTGTGTGTGGGACGCGGCCTCAGCATGGCCGGAGAAGCGGTGCGTCGGTCCCCCCCCGAGATCCGAACGCGGGCCGCCAGCCGCGGAGTGTGCACACTTAACCACTAAACCACGGGGCCGGCCCTGGGCTTATATTCTAAATCAACAGCTCTATGAAGGAGAAAGTCAGAATCTTGCATCATTGATAAACAGTGTTAGATATCATCCAAGAAGATAATTTCCCGTTAGTCTAGTTCAGTGGATCTTGCTATGGAGAGAGGATGGTTTTGTCTGCTAGGGGACACTTGGTGATGTCTGGGGACATTTTTGGTTGTCACGATTGGAGGTAGAGGATGCAGCTGGCCTCTGGTGGGTGGAGACCAGGGATGCTCCTCAACATCCTGCAGCGTACAGGATGCCCCACCACAGAGAATGGTCCAGCCCCGAATGTCTATGGTGCTGAGGTTGAGAAACCCTGGTCTAGAACGTTGGCCCGACCCTCCGAGTGGGCCTCTTACCCTCGTGTCACATATGCACGTGGAGTTTTACCTCTTTATGGATCACCGCGCGTCTCCTCTGCTTTAGCCACATTTACTGACACCACAAAGGAAGGAAGAAGAGGCTTGCATGGGAAATACGATCAATTGTTTTCCTCCACTTTAAGGTACAAAATGCTGAGTTTTGCCAAATTCTGCCTGGGTTGTAACTGTGTCTTAGACTTACTCATCTAAACGCCGACCATCCCCATCAAGTTAACTTAGGGGTCACTCACCGGCCCCTTTTAGGCGTCCCCTCTGCAAGCGGACTGCGGGTTCATACATAATTGCATGTTTTCAGGTGTGTACAGGAAGGAAGGAGCTTCTCCTTTGTTGGGAGAAGGCAGGGATTTCCAAGACTGGTTTCAGTGGCTAAAATATTTTAGTTCGTGAATATTGATAGAGAGGATATTTTAATTAATGGAGAGGCTGTGTTTGGATTTATTAGTTTGACTGTAAGCCACACCCCGCTCCTGAAGCCCATTTTATTCACGGAAAAGTGGGGCTGATGATATTATTACCGTCCTTCCTCATGGAGAAGTGGTAAATCTTAAGGAGACACTGTCCAGGTAGCTTCTATTTCCTTGGATGAAAGGTCCCGTAAAAGTAATTACTGTTTTGATTTCAGCTTTGGTTGGGAAATGCATTACAGAATTACACAGCTCTACCGTCAAAGAGACCCGGGGCATCAAGGAGTGCATCCTCCTTATTTTAAAGGAAATTGCATAGAATTCTTTAGTAAGAATATATTCCAATTTATTTACACCATTCCTCTTTAGAATAGACATGTTGGTTGGTTTCAATTCGACTATTTAAAAACAATGTTGCAATGAACATCTTTGCTCTGCCTTTTTGCCCCCCCAGCTGGTATTTCTCTAGGGTGAGAAATACAAATGGTCCATCATAGTTTATGATCATTTTTTAAATATTTTAATATTTAGTGGCAACGTAGCCTCACAAAAACTGTCACCGGCAGTATGAAGGTGACTTCCTTTGAATCCTTGTTAAGACTGCATACTATCAAATATTGGTGTTTTGATAGTGAAGCGTACTATCTTATGATCCTTAAAATTTATTTCTTCTGGTTGCTGAGGAGGCTAAACAGATTTTTATATACTTATTCATCATTTTTGTGACTTCTATTATTTGCCAGTTGACATTCTATGTCTAATTTTTGTATCGTATTTTTGATCCTTTTCTAATTTATTCATAGAAAATATTGTAGATATTTTTGTCCTTTCTTGAACATGCCTTTTTTTGCTTTGCTGATGGTATCTCTTGTCATATAGAAGGGTTTTGTCAATTACTTATGTTTGCTTCCTGTGGCTGCTATAACAAACTACCACAAACTGGGGGCTTAAAACAACAGGAATTTATCCTCTCTCCATTCTGGAGACCAGAAGTCTGAGGTCAAGGTGTTGCAGGGCCGTGCTCACTCTAGAGGCTCCAAGGGAGGGTCCTTGCTGCCTCTTCCGGCTTCTGGGGCTCCAGGCGTCCCTGGGCTGGTGGCCGCCTCCCTCCATCTCTGCCTCCGTCTCCATGTGGCTTCTCCTCTGTGTCTGTGTCTCCTCTTCTGTCTCTGATAAGGACACTGTCATTGGATTTAGGGCCTCTGTCATCCGGGATGGCCTGGTTTCCATCCTTCACTTAATCACATCTGCAAAGATCCTATTTCCGAATAAGACCACATCCACAAGTTCCTCCATCTACCATCTAAGTTCAGTCGTGCATTGCTTAATGACGGAGACAGATTCTAAGAAATGCTTTGTTAGGTGATTTCATCATTGTGCAAACATCATAGAGTGTACTGACACAAACCTAGATGATATAGCCTACTACACATCGCGGCTGTCTGGTGCTAATCTTCAGGGACCACCATCGTCTATGTGTTCCTTTTTTGACTGAAATATCGTTATGTGGCATATGACTGTATCCAATAGCCTCTATCTCACTAAGGTGTCCATGACTGATAAATTTTGCTATTTCTGGGTCAATGAGAGTTAACCTCTAAACAAGAAAACATTAAAATATGTACTATTTTCTAAAAATTTCTTCCAGCTTTATTGAGATAGTATTGCCATATAACATTGTGTAAGGTTACGCTATATAATGTGATGATTCGACGTATGTATATATTGCAAAATGATTACCGCAATAAGGTTAGTGAACACATCCATCACCTCGCAGTTACATTTTTTCCCCATCATTTCGGAAGGCCCGCTCCACCATCCAAGGGCACTGTTATTTTGACTCTCACTCTCTTTCTGAGGGGATATAGTACTAACACCATCTGCATGAGCATTTGCACGGCAATGTTTCATCCGTTTGGGGAAGTAATTCTTGTATTGGCTGATGTGTTTCCTGGTCTTTCTTAGATGCAAACCATTAGTAATACCATCTTCTCTAACAGTTTTCTGCGGGGTGCTTCCTGATTAAGCAGGTAATTTTGAACACCTCTTTAAAGACAGCTAGAAAATAAAACCAATTTGTAAAACCACATTTGTGTATGATGCCAGCCTCTTGCATTTGTATACAGTCATGCACTGCATCATGAGGTTGGTAAAAAATAGACTGCATATACGATGGTGGTTCCATAAGATTAGTACCATACACTCTAGGTGTGTAGTAGGGTGTGGCATCTAGATTTGTGTAAATACACTCTATGATGTTCACACAGATGTGAAATTCCCTAACGACGCATTTCTCAGAATATATTCCCATCATTAAACAATGCATCACTGTATCTCCAGAAGTTCAAATATGCAGTACCAATTTGCCCATCTTTAATGCAATCATTTGTTAAAATTTGAAAAAAATAGAAGAAACGGGGGTGGGAATGAAGATGGGGTTGGAGGAGCTTCCTGGTGTAAAAGGTCTTGAGATTCTTTAAAATCTGGAATTGATAAGTATAATATTTTGAGGCAATAGGAGTTCCATTATACCATAAAGGTAATTTGTATTTCCATCTTTTTAACGAGTAGTTTGTATTCTTTGCCAGTCAGGAAGAAGTTTGCACTGGTGGCTAGGACTATCAGTTGTGACTCTTACCAATCTTGGGTTGGAGAGATACTCATGAAATTACAGTGGAAAAGGCTTTGATTAGTGAATAAAAAGGCATCTCTCTCACCTGCCTCTCTCACTCAGCTCTTGGGAAAGACTTGATTCCTTAGGGGTGCATTTACTAGAATGCCATGGAATGTATTAGGCACTGGAATTGTAGAGATGAAAAGTATACATGGCTTTTCAGGAAGTCACAGTGAAATCAAATCGAATGCAGAAGTAATGGTCATGGGGCAGAGAAGATGGACCACTACCCAAAGGATGGATGTGGGCTTCACCAAATGCCCCCGGGGAGTCAGCCTGTGGAGATGGCGCATTTGAGAGGTCTAAAATGAGAAGACGGCCCTGGGAATTGGACACACACATGCACACTAATGAGAGTCAGAGACTTCATATTGAATCTTGGATCTTTAATGTACCAGTCTTGCGAAAGTGTTTTAAATTCTATGAACCCCAACTCCTTCTCCCATAAAACGGGAGAGCTATCATTAACCCTTTGAGGCAAGCAAGGCGAGGTAGTTTGAGGATCCAATGGGAACATGTGTGTGGAAATGCCTTGCAAATGGGAAAGCCCTATAAACTGTGTGGCGGTGTTATTAATCTTTATTATATATTGTTTGTCTTGCAGAGTGGCTCCTTAGCCTACAAAACTTCACCAACTTGGAGCAATTTGAGAGTCCTAGGCAGGGAGACACGAGACTATGCCACAATTTGGATTCTTATAAAAGGATCATAATTACAGCTGCTGAACATGCCCTCCTGTGCCAAATGTGTTTGGCCACCATGACGACAGATTCATGCTGTTCGTCACTGTGCATTTTAAGATGAAAGGCATTGGTTATGCACCATGTGTAGAGTACCATACATACAGTAGGCCTGATACAAACCGTTATTGAATGTGTGCCCATTCATTGAGGACTTATTTATTTTAGTGACTCTGGAATGAAGAGTTTTTCTTGCTGGGTCAACTTCATCGGTTGGAAATGTGCCATGAGAACTATTCTGAAATGAGTAGATCTTGCATGCTCTTTTGTCACATTCTCCCTGGACAACTGTACTTGTGTTCATGCAATTAGGTATAAAGAATTGAGTGGGTCACCATAAAACAAAGTCCTGAGCACTTTGGACCATGAACTGTCTAGCTCTGAGAAAAATATTTGCTTTGCCGATGTTCTTAGTTTATGTTTTTCTTCCCTAGATAACAGAATAAGAAGCCATGAAACAGCTGTTCTATGACTGGTAAGGAGGCAAATTCATAAACCTTCATGATTCACTACATCTACAGAGAAGCGTTCTTTGTTCAAGTTGTCTCCATCCTGGTGGATGTTTGGTCTGCTTGATCCACTGGAGATGGGATAAGGATGATGAGGATGGTGGAGGGGGTTATGGATTGATGGAGTTGTACAGGATGGCTTTTCTGAGGAAGTGATGCTCACTTAGGAAGGATGGCACGTCTGGGAGTTCATAGGGTGAAAGGCAGGGTGTTCCAGAGATGGAGGCTGCATAAAGGTGAAAGTCATGGATCTTCGTATGGATTTTAAGGAGGCGCATGGATGGGTCAATGGTGGGGGTGATCGCAAGAGAAGAACACAACAGTAGAGCAAAGAGCTCAATTTGATGAGGCTTGCTAATCCTGGTGGGGTTTGGGCTTTTAATCCCAAGATCAATGTAAAGAGATTGGACTTCTTTAGGGAGTATCACCACCAGATTTGTGTATTTATAGTGGCCCTCTGCTTGGCTGCATTTTGCAGAGGCCAGGTGGCCAAAATGGGAGCAGCCAGGCCAGTTAGGAGGGTTTAGAGACATCCAAATGAGAGACGCTGGGAGTCATTTGGGCTACACTGATGGGACTGAAGATGGATGGATGCACATGGATTTCAGACATGTTTTTTTTAGGTAGCGCTAGCAGGGTTTGGAATTGATTGGATGAAATTTTGGGTTGGGGAACCGGTGTCCTGCATAAGAGAATGATCCTAAACTTAAGTCACCTTAATCAAGGACTGTCATAGATTTTTTCAAAATATTATAGCGTTTTCCAGTTTCATATGGATGATTCTACAGTCTAAAATTTAATTGAATATATAAATATGTTAAATTTCCTTTTTCAGATGTGAGAAGTTCTAGTATTTTTGAGGGGGGGCAGTTGAGTGTTCCCCGTGATTTGTTCTGTGGACATATTTTCTTGATGAAGAAAAGGAGGAATTACTCTGCACAGATGGAGTCCACCCTAGAATTCTGTTTTTTCCTCATCTGGTCCTGAGCTCAGACCCAAGACGTTACTAGAGTCTGTGATTATACTTTCCCTCTGTGTGGCTTGGAGCAAAATTATGAAGTTAGAAAATGCATTAAAAAGCACAACTGAGCATTTAAAAAAAATCAAGCTGGAGTAGCTGGCTATTTGGTCCGATTTTCCATGTCGTCTACATTTTTATGCAAAGAAATCAAATTGTTAGGTCTTAGACTCAACTTTCACTACTGTCATTTTTTTAAGGACCTCGTATCGCTAAAACACTTTGAAAAGTTATGCGAATTTAATGTCACCGTGCATGTAAAATTAATTTGTACGTTTTTACAAAATACTGCTGGTTTTTGAGTCAGCCAGCTCAGGTACATTGCACAGAGACAATTGATCAGGAATACTATTATTTCCTATTTCAAGTTGCCTAAAATGCAAACATGAACGGTAGTTTCTGTTTCTGTTTTGTTATGTTTTTTTCCCCACATCCTTTCAGGAACTGCTGGCTGTCAGTGTCACTGTGGTGTTTGGTTGGGGGCCTTAACGGGAGGTTCGGGACGAGGAACTCCAGGCCCAACATTGTCCTGTTGATGGCGGACGGCCTTGGGGTGGGAGACTTATGCTGCTATGGTAATGACACCGTAAGGTAAAGATGCTGCCCCGTCTCCAGATGGCGGGGGTCCTGCCCTGCCACCCACATCTCTGCTGTTGCAGGCAGAGCAGCCACGGTCTCAAGTCGCTTCTCCACCAGAACAGCAGAGGTGGCCCCAGGGAAGGTGCGGATATTAGGACAGCATTTGGCATCCTGGTCTCCTTAGTCTATAGTTGTTGTTTTTGTTATTGTGTGTAAAAAACACATCAGACAAAATTCACCTTTTTAACCAATTTAAAGCCAGCAGTTCAGAGGCATTTAGTGAATCCACAATGTTCTACAACCGTCACCTCTGTCTAGTTCCAGAACTTTCTCATCACCCCAAAATGCCACCCTGAACCCATTAACAGTCACTCCATTTTCCTCCCTCTTTCAGCCCCTGGAAAACACTCATCTGCTTTCTCTCTCTGTGGCTTTGTGCATTCTGGACATTTCATATGAATGGAGTCATATCATGTATTAGTTTGCTCAGGCTGCCATGATAAAGCGCTCCAGACTGGACGGCTTGAACAACTGACATTTATTTCTCCCGTCCTGGAGGCTGGAATCTGAGATCCAGGTCTGGGCAGGGCTGGTTCCTCCTGAGCCTTCTCTCCTTGCCGTGTAGACACCGTCTTCTCCCCGTGTCCTCACATGGTCATCCCTCTGTGTGTCTGTGTCCTCATCGCCTCTTCTTAAAATATTAGACAAAGAAGATGAGAAATAAATTAAACTCCAAAATGCCACAATTTGGTTAAAAAAAAGAGATTTTGCTACAAAAAAATACATTAACTTTTTATTTAATCTAAGTTACCCGTTCATTTTAGGAATGCGATATGATCAAATTGGCTGGCTTTTCCATTGAAATGCATATGAACTCAGACTGGTAATACTTTAATCATACCTGGTGACTTGTGTTAGTTTGTAATTATTTTGCCTGAAGATACACTATTTTACACCCTGCTTTCCCTTTGCATCTAACCGTGGATGCATCTAAGTAGGTAGATGGATTGATGTTTAAAAATGATGTGTTTTAGTTTTACTGGAGACAGAGTTATCTCGACCCAAAACAGAATAGCTTTGGATCTTGTGCATTTTGATGGTTATTAGAAACTCACTTGCTGACTTCTCCTTCTGTCTGCAGCACCCCCAATATCGACCACCTGGCAAGTGAGGGAGTGAGGCTTACCCAGCACCTGGCGGCTGCCTCTGTCTGCACCCTGAGTCGGGCTGCCTTCCTGACTGGCCGGTACCCCATCAGATCAGGTGGGGGCAGTGTAGAGCAGCAGCATTTTTCTCTCAAAACAATACCTTCTTGTGACTTATTTTTGCAACTCTTTATAAGAGTGCTCAAAAGGTCGCTCAAGGTATTAAGAATCTAAATTCAAATGGGGGTTGTGTTGTTATACCTGGACAGCTTAAACAGCTGTATCCCTTGCCAGGTGGCACCAAATCTGCTCACCTGTGTGCATACAGTGGCAGGGTTTGGACCTCTGGTCAGCAATTTCCAGGCTACCGAGAACCCTTTCATTTCCAGGTATCTGTAGTAAGAGCCCTCAATAGGCTCCTCGTCTCTTAAAGCTAGCAGAGATCATGTGATCATTCCAAGAAAAGTGGGCCTGTCCAGTCTATGGGGATGAGATTGGACAACCAGAAGAAGCAACTGAGAAGAAAGTGCAGCTGCAAAAATGGAAAAGAATTGAGAGTCGTACATATTCTCGCATACACACACACATACACACACGCACACACACACAATTTCAACGTGAAGGCTTGTGAAGTTGAGTGTAACGATTACAATTTAATATTTTCCGTGTAGCTTAGCTTAGAATGGACATTACGAACATCAATGTAGAATCGACCTTATGAATATCAATTTTTATACCCAACTAAAACACAGTGATGCCCTTGGCATTGAGTTTTTCAAGGTTACTGGACTCTGCATGCAATTGCCCCAGATTATTGTGTTTAATTAAATCTAACATCTGCTTGTTGCAATTTTCATATATCCACCCTTGTGGTTTATTTTTCAATGATAGCTTTTTCTCTAACAGTTTTCCTCTTGTAAGCGGTAGCTTCTCATGTGATAAGCTCTGGGGAATGAACTAATTGGGTTAATTTGAATTACATGAAAAGGAAAAGTCAACAAACATTGAAAGTTATTGTCCCATGAACATTGATGTATAGCCATTTATTTTTGTTGCTAAAAGGACTTTTAGCATAGTTCAAGATTCTCAGTCTTGTTTGAAATGGTTTGATTGCCATATAGGTTGTCTCTAAATAATGCATTGCTGTGTATGAACATGGAGTAAAGATACACATCGATATGAATTTTAAAAATATCAATCATTTGTAATTTCAAGAAATTCTAAATATTGACTAGGTGGAAAAATTTATTTAACAAAATTGAGAAAAACAATTAAATGATTGAAGGAATCATCAGTCAAATCGTTGCCATTTTTTTGTTTTAACACAAATTATGCAATTTAATTCTTCCTACTTGTAAAGAAAAAGAGATTCAATATCAAGATAATATTCTAACATTTCCCTTAAGTAAAGAGGTCCTCTTTCCCATCAATGACACTATCTTATACAACTTCTTCCTCTTCTAGGCTAGGACCCTTGAAATGGTCATTTATGTATCCATCTTTGATCCTCAAATCTCTTGCTTGTGGTGTTCATATGAGTTCCTTGTAAACTGCAAGTTCTTAAATTCACTTAGCTTTAGAAATCCACATAAGATGATATGGAAAAGGAATTGTCACATCTTCATCCTCTCATTCTCTCTATTACGTGAGACACAGAACTGATGTAGTCTCTTGTGCCAACCAGGAGATGAATTCCTGCAGAAACCAGTTCTTATAAACTCCCCTCTCTGCCCAGTGAGTTCTAGGATATATGAGGTTTACAGTTGATGGAACTGTGACAACTACATGGAATCTGAAAGCTGTGATCATTAACATTACCCCCCAACATATTAATATAATATATATCCCTTTTCTGATGTCAAAGTTGCAAATATTTCTTGTCCCTAAGTTCAGGTGAGCTAGTTTAGAAAAGGTATCGGTTTGCAGGAAAAAAAAAAAAGACAGTGTATTTGAACAAAGGGACATATTCTCAACCTGTCATCATAAGAGAAATGCCAATGAAAACTCTTTAGAAGCTGTGCTTAACTGTTCAGATTGGGAAAAACCAAGACTCTTCATACTTACTTGCTTGGCAAGACTGGAAGCAGGTTCTCCTGCATGTTGATGAAGTGAAGGTGAATCAGTGGAACCTTTGGAGGAATTTTGTCGTTGAACCTTTGAGTCAGCAACTCTGTTTTCTAGACATTTATCAGTCATAGTTCCAAGCATTCATTCTGTAACGTAAATTGAACATAGACACGTCAAGGCACATGTGGTCTGGTTGTTGATATGCAAACAATAGTTGCAATTTAGAATTTCGGGGAGCCACGGAAGCCCAAAAGGGCCCCTAAAGCATCCAGGAAAGTCGCCCTAGAAGATATTCCTTGAAATGGAAGGAGTCAGGGGGAAGGGCGTGCTCGACAGAGGAAACAGCAAACATGATGTGAGCATGCGCGAGTGGGTGAGGAGAATGAGGTGGAAATACTTGTAGGCAGACGTTCTAGATTATGAAAGACTGTATAAGCTGTACCAAAAGTTTGGATTTCAACAGAGGGTGATGGACGACCGTTGACAAGGTTTGACTGAGGAGGGACACAGATTGCAAGGGTTCCTTGGAAAGTGGTTAAGTCTGGTGGAAGGGAGATCAGCTGGTGGACTCCATAGCATAGCCCAGCGGAAGCTCTGCTCCAAAGCAGTGGTATTGGAGATAAATGTCAGAATTGTTGACCGAAGTAGAATTATCAGGACTTGGCAATGGATCGTATATGAGAGATGAGGCTGAGTCAGAAGGAAAATTCAAAAGAAACTCTTGCATTTCTGGCGTGGGTGACTGGGAGGATTATGCTCTCATTTCTTGAGGCAGGTTTCAAGGAGGAATCTGTGTCGGGCATGCTAAGATTGGGATTCCTAAATATATAGAGGTCCAGTGGGCAGCTGAAGACAAGACCTAAACTTCAGAGGAGGGGTCCAGAGGAGACATAAAGATATCGGCTCTTCGCCATGTAGAAAGGTGGAACCAAAGTTCAGAACTGAGGTCCAAGGATATCATCCAGAGTAAGATGTCCAGTTAAATTTGAATTTTGGATTAATTAACAAATGCATCTTTAGTACCAGTATACCCTATGCAATATTTGGGGCATGTCTATACTAAAAAATTATTCATGGTTAATATGAAATTCCAGTGTGCATGGGCGTCCTGTATTTTCTTTCAATTCTAATCCCAAGAGAACATCTGATTTGACAAGTGGGAGGAGCAGAGCTGAGGAGGTACAGACAGAAAGGCAATAGAAAACCCAAAAAAGAACAGAATAGTGGAACTGCAGGACGAGACGTTTCAAGGGCCTCAGGATGGAAAATTGGAGTTGCTAGAGACTGTCATGAAAAGATGGACGGTGGTGCTCACCTGTTGGTACTTCTGTGAGTGTAGGAATGGCGTCTTCCTTCAACCCGAACCGCGCCCTTGTCTGGCTCGGAGGGTCAGGCGGTCTGCCCACCAACGAGACCACTTTTGCCAAGCTCCTCCAGCATCGTGGCTACCGCACGGGACTCATAGGTATGGCCCGAGGGACCCTGAACGTGTCTTCCCTTTCATTATGACTCAGCCTCTCCAGGGACGTTGGCTGCATCCATGTCGATTGGCTTCTCTTACAGAGGAGACATGTGGGGAGGGAATTTAAGACAGTTATTGAGGACCTCCGGTCTCAAGAGTGAGGTATTGGACAAACCATGGGAACGAAAAGCAAATATGCTTATCCATTGTTGCAGCCAAAAGGGAACATTTTGTAAGGGGGATAGTACTTTTGTGAAACCATCGTTAGCAGAAAAAGGAATCCCTTTTTAAAGAGAGTCCTCTTGAACTCGAGGACTAAAAGCATCAATAGTGATCAAGTTGATGCAATTAATAGTCTATTTATTTAAGTCACCTGATACCCTATGCCCATTAGGGGAGTATGAGAGGGAGTCAGCATATCACTAAATAGTTTATTCTGTGGACTTCTGGTCTGATGAGTTTCCTCTGGTCTCCTCTAAGAAGAGATTCTGTAAGCCAATAATTTTGAGAAATGCTGCCTGCTTGCTATATCCACTCTTTTTAGAATTCTCAATGTGGATTGTAAGACTATTAAATGATTTGAGATGTCTTCACTTAGAAAAAAAAAAGAATGACTGTGTATTCTCCGTATATGCCCAGTGGGGAGTTTATTCCCATGAAACTCCCAGTAGCCTCCTGTGAATGGAGATCTTGTAAACTAGCTTTCGGTTATTCACTAGAGCATCGCCTAGGTTCGAATCCAGCTCTGTGACTATTAATTAACATGAGCTCAGGCTTATTCATAAATCTAGATGGCGAATTTCTCATTGGTAACCAAGGGTCTGGAAAGGATTAAATATTCTAATGTGTATGAGAGAATTAGAACAGTATCTGATCCATGTGGTAATTTCTCAATAAAAGGAACGGCTAGCATTAGCTGAATCCTCTTGCTTATGATGAATTTCTTTGGCTGGTTCATCGTCTTCAACTTGGGGCCCTTGTAGGAGGTCTCCGTATAGAATTTTGGTTGCCTTTCATTGGGATGGAAGAAGAGGGTCAGAAGCTACTGCTGGATAAGAACATCCATGTTCTTATCCAGCTCAAAGTACACTGCAACCAGAGAGGACACAAAATAACCAGGACATAGGTTCCGGATACCTGGAAAATTTTAATGGTTAAGGTGGTTGTTAGACACCAAGCAAATTGTTTATTCTGAGTACAGCACTGGACTCCCCTCCTTCCAGGAAGCAAAGGGGTTTCTTCTGCCAACTTTTAGTCTGAAAGATGCAGGATGTAGGGGAAGAGGTGTTGGTGGCATATGGAGGAACTTTATCATTTCCCAGGGAGGTCATTGGGGGTACCAAGAAGATACTACAATGGCAAGGCAGTAAGAATCATACTTCACTTTGACTGAGCGAAATCCACATTCCAGAAACACATTGATGTTTATGCTGCGAGGGTACCAGGTTATTTTCCTTCCAGGAAAATGGCACCAAGGATTGAGCTGTGCATCTCGGAACGATCATTGCTTCCACCCCCTCAACCATGGGTTTGACTACTTCTATGGGCTGCCCTTTGGCCTCTTCAGTGACTGCCAGCCGTCCAAGACACCAGAACTGCACCGCTGGCTCAGGATCAAGCTCTGGATCTCCACGGCGGTCTTGGGTCTCGTCCCTGTCCTGCTTCTCATTCCCAAGTGCGCCCGCTGGTTCTCGGTTCCGTGGAAGGTGATCCTTGTCTTCGCCCTTCTGGCCTTATTTTTTGTGTCCTGGTACTCCAGTTATGGGTTCACGCGGCACTGGAATTGTATCCTGATGAGAAATCACGAAATCGTCCAGCAGCCTATGAGAGGGGAAAGAGTCGCTTCGCTCATGCTGAAGGAGGTCCTGGCCTTCATTGACAGGTATTGAGTCGTTTCTGGCCCGATTTCCTGCGTGGGAATTTTATTTTTATTTCAGGGAATTTGAGTCCATCTTGGTTGATCTGGGTCTTTTTGTGTGTATGTGGGATTTTTGTGATATACTGGAATCTCTCTGGTAAATAGAGTTAAATTTCCTGCAGATTTTGAACAATGAAAAGGCAAAAAAATATATTTTGTTCTCTCTCTCTTTTTATTTTTATTTTTATTTTTATTTTTTATTTTTTTTGTGAGGAGATCAGCCCTGAGCTAACATCCGCCAATCCTCCTCCTTTTTTGCTGAGGAAGACGGCCCTGGGCTAACATCGGTGCCTATCTTCCTCCACTTTATATGGGACGCCACCACAGCATGGCTTACCAAGCAGTGCGTCGGTGCGCGCCCGGGATCCGAACCAGCGAACCCCGGGCCGCCGCAGCGGAGTGCGCGCACTTAACCGCTTGCGCTACCGGGCCGGCCCCTCTTTTTTTTTTTAATAAACTGGAATTACTATGTTTTAATCCATATTGCTTCAACGTGGATTCGTATCTAAATGGATTGGATCTTTGGGAATATTCTTGATCTTGTTTTGCCTCAGAGACAGCCTAAAGGATGCTATCTCTGTCCATGAACAATTGGAAGTGACTCTATTTATAGATGTCTAGTTTTAGGTTTTATACGTTTAAGACAAGCCATAGAGGCATAAATGTAATGATCACTCATCTTTCCATACCAGCTCCTGTCTAGATTACCACTTAGAGGTAGATTACAGTTGTTGACGTGGATGCTCATTGACCTTGTTTCTCTACTATCTTAGCAGGAGGTGCTGGGGAGTCGATGGAAGATAATAAAGTATAAGTTCACGGGGTTAAAGAATGGGCAGTGGAACCTCATTCACTCGAATGCCTCTGTGACTGTCAAGTTCACTCTTTGCTCCCACACAGCAGTCACAATGGGGGTACAGTCACTCAGCTCTATTCACCCTCCCTGCCACTCACATCCCAACTCAAGTTTGCTTGTGTTATCTTTGAGATAATGTAACCGATCTTTCTCCCCCTCACCCTCCTTGATGCTGATTGTAAAAGTGTCTAAAGGAATAGGTTTAGGAGGGCTACATTAAAATGCAGAACACAACAAACAAGATGTAAATGAGAGAAGTTAATTTCTCTTTTGTAATTAGCACCCTACCTCCTTCCGTTTTACTATCTGTTGTTCTGGGTGAGCAGTCTCATGGCCTAAAGTTGATGACAAAGCTCCAGCCATCATGTTTATGTTCCAGGCAGCAGAAGAGTAGAGAGCAGGGAGTGCCTGAAACCTCAGGGCAGTACATCTGTGTCTGGGCTTAGGATATGATTCTTCCAAACCCATACCTGAGTCAGCATACTCAGATGACAGACGTGGAGAATCCACGTGGGTTTTTTCATTCATTTGTTCAACAAAGATTAAAAAGATTTATTAAGCTGCTATTTTATGTCAGATGCTAAACTGTATGCAAGAGATCAAAAGTGAGATTACACTAAATATTTTATTGTGAATACAGATTTTCTGTTTTTCTTCATTCCTCCTTACATCCTTTCTGCCTAAGTCTTACTGTGGTATTCATTACTCATGCGAGTGGTATTGGTTACTTAAGTACGTAGAAATCCTCCATCAGCTGGTATGAGATCTTTCAACTAATGCAGAATCGTGTCCACATGCAGGAAATGCCTTTATCTGTGAAGATAACTCAACTGATTTTCCTCTCCTTAGGTATAAACGCGAGCCCTTTCTTCTGTTTGTTTCATTTCTGCATGTCCACACTCCACTGATCACCAAAAAGAAGTTTATTGGACATAGTAAATATGGATTATACAGGGATAACGTAGAAGAAATGGACTGGATGGTGGGTAAGTGTTCAGGAAAACAACTTTAAGTATCCGATTCATGGGCTAGAGAAAAGAAAGTCTGTGTTAAGTGTCTCAAATAAAGGAAGCCCCAGGAGTATCTTGGGCAGTTGAGTATTTGTCTCAATGAACTGCATTAAAAGCTGGCTCTAGCTTTGGTAAAATCAGTATTTCCCAAGCGAACAGTCACAAGTTATGAATACAGCTTTTCCCATCTTTAAAATAAACATAGCCACTTTCTCGAAAAACTCATTGGCAAGATTAATCAAGTTGTGCCATAAAGAATATCGTCATTTCTCTGTATTTTGATGGATATAAAAGGAAACATGTTATTCTTATTAGTTGGTTTTGCTATTTAATAGCATTTTCCCCACTAGGTGGATGACAGAAGATTCCTTCATCTCAACAAAGGTGTTTTGACTTTGAAACACTGTACATTTTTTTTTTCCTCTTACTGGTGGAAACTTAGGAAAACTGTGCTATCAGAATCACGTAAACAGAAAATAACCCAATTCTTTGTTGTCTGTGTCCGTTTATATCAAGTACCTCTGAAAGAAATAGAGCTCACTTCATTTAAATATACTTCAAGAGTGTTAAACAATCAAATTCTATTATATCTGACATGTTCTGAGTCTATTAACCGCAGTTTAGGTGAGTTTAGGATACTAGTTAAGATGACTGAAGAACTAGTGGTTTCTTTTGGATGGGGATGAATCTTGTCTTTGGGTACATTTTTCCTTTATGTTTCCACTCTGTGTGTTTAAACAGCTATAACATTAGAACTTTTGTGTCATTGTAGCATTGTGGTTTCTTTGCTTGATATTTATGATCCTCCAGGAAAATCTCGTTTTGAAATAAATCACTTTGGTGTGTTTGTATCTTTAGGCAAAGGATGGTTTTCTGCAAAGAGAATTTCTGTCCAGGTCTAAATCTAGTGTTTATAACTAACATATAATTAGCTTTATTCTGTAATCTGTGTAAATACATGATGTGGGTGTGTTATAAAGCTATTCATTGCATTTAGTAAAGGCTCGTCCTGTTTACACGGGAGAAATGATAAGTAGGTATTTCTCTGCATAATGTCTCCTGAATACTCTGTATTTTTCCCTTCATTTCTTATGAACATCATACATACCAAAGACATGTCAAAAATCAAAGAGGCACCTCTTGTGTGTATTATTTTACTACTTAACAATATGGTTATAAAATTCAAGATTGCTTAGTAAGTTATTAACCTTGGACAAAAATAAGCCGTAACAATGGTACTCTCCAGTCAACATGCAAAATGAAGTTACTGAATGCTCAAGGGTTCAGTAAGATTTTAAACTTTCTATTCAAGGGAACAAGTACCTTTTAAAAATATTTTTAGCTACCCTTTATTCTTGGCTTCTTTCCTTTATTTTTCTGTGGCAAGAGATCTCAGGATTATTCTGTAGCCCTATGCCTTTACATATGCACCCATGGATCTATGTGTTTTATACATTACAAACCCGTAGATTGACATATATATATTTCCAAACAAAAGAAATACATCATCTATTTTACTTATTTGGTATAAGTTACAAATCACTCTTATGCTTACTATGATAGCCAGCTGTAATGAGAATTGATAATTTACATATAATTATTCTCTTACCAAGAAGCCGTCATAATCTTTTCTCTTACAAACTCCAGGCTTTAAAAGAAAATCTTAATTTCTAGCCACAACAGTTCCAAAAAATGGCTAACGTGGCTTCTAAAACAAATCCCTTTTAAACGATAGTTAAACAGAAAGTTAATGAGTTTACTATCAACAAGGAGTTTTCTCTGCAGCTTGTATGTTGTGTTACATCTTTAATGGGACAAGACTGTGGTGGGGGGTGACATGCTGGGCAGTAGGACCGCAGTGTGACCTAAGAAGCTGACGGGAAAATGTGCAGCAGGAATCAGAAATGACATCAGCGTAGCTTGGGATATAGCTAGAACAGCTTTCTGCTTGCTGTTTTCAAGCACTGTTCATCCTCTTAAGGGATTCTCTGCACATTAACACAATGCTGGCTGAGTCCAGCAGAGTATTAATTACTCTCAGATGCTTATCTGCAACCTGAACAGCGACAATAACCTGTAATTTAGATGCAGGCTTCAGAGGGTGACAGACGATAGTAAATGCCTTAAAGGATGGGGCTCCCGCCCCCTGGACCAAGACTGTCACCTTGCTTGTTTATTCCTGGAGACATCATTTTAAAATCATTTATTTTTATTAGCACTCACAAGTTTAACTGCTTGACCTAATTTGTATTTGCTTTTTGAGTCATTGTGGGTGATGATGATATTGTATACTACACATGATTGCATACTTTGTAATATATTGTAGGTGTGTATATATATATATATAATATATAATATAATGCATATATTATTACATTATTTGTATATATTACATAATTTACAAAATAAAATCTATTTTCTTAGCTAGTATATAATAAATCATATTATATAATAAAATGCTATGTTAAATGTTAACTAATAAAATTATGTATTATAATAAAATAATATATATTACTATAATATAATTATTACATGATGCTACTACTATATAATATATACTTATCAGTCATTATATAATATTATGTATTATATTATTATATTTATAAATTATAACTTTTATAGTTATAAGTATTTTATTTTATATAATTTATATATAATATAATATTACAGATATATATAGGGTTATATAAATTATGTTTTATATATAAATAATATATTTATTGTATATTACAATATATATTATATATTCCCATATATTATAATAAATATTTTAATTATATTTTTAAATGTTCTAAAATATTTCAACATAAACACTTTTTATATTTATTATAAAATAATAAATTATATTTATTATATATTATATATTTAATTATTTATTATATATTTATATTAAACATATGTTTAAATGTTATATTTTATATTGTAATATATTATTATTTATATATTATTTATACATTGTATATTTTATATTATATTTTATTTATATGTTGTATACATTGTATATTTATATATTATTTTTATATTATATTATAACATATAAATGTATATTATTTATATATATTTAATATATATGTTATATGTTATATATATTTATATATAAATTATATATATAAATATTTTTATATCATAAATATATAATAATTATAAGTATCTAAGATTAAATATTATTTTAAATACTATATATTATACATACTCTATATGTATTAGAGTCTTATATAATAGTAATTTGTTACATAACATTAGATAATATATAACAAAATACCGTTTAATTATACGGTTATGTGTAACTACCTAGTAATCAACACAGAATAACAACGGTCCATGCTGAAAGGTGAAAAGCTTGTGTTTCCACCTCCCTAGGTAAGATCCTGGAGGCTCTGGACCGGGAACTCCTAGCCAATCGCACGCTGGTGTACTTCACCTCAGACCACGGGGGCTGCCTGGAGGCACAGGACGGCGGGGCCCAGCTGGGCGGCTGGAACGGCATCTACAAAGGTGATGTGCAGAGAATTGACCTGTTTAATTCCTCTGTAGTGCCCACTTAGCTTGGCTTTCTGGTTAATTCATTTGCAAATGCTGTTTGGAGGTTTTCATGTGAGTTATACTCTCTTAGGAAGCTATATAAAAAAGGCTGTAAGTTTGGGGGCAATTTCTAACAGTTCAAGACAGAAATGTCTGAAGTAAAGACAGGTTCATGAGAGTAAATACACAGGTTCTCAATGACCATCTAAAGGAGGTTTCTCAGCCTTGCACTATGAACATCTGGGGCTGGACCATTTTCTGTGGTGGGGTGTCCTGTGCACTGTAGGGTATTGACAGCATCCCTGGTCTCCAACCACCAGAGGCCAGGAGATCCCACCTCACTCCAGACTGTGACAATCAAAAACATCTCCAGACATTGCCTGGTGTCCCCTGGGGTCAAAGTCATCTTCAGTTGAGAACCACTTTCTCTAGAATAATACTCAGTTGAATGCCTAAATTTGGGTGTTCAATCTAATAAAATCAATCATGTTATCACTATGCTTCAAAGACTGTTGTACTGATCAGGTAAGGAGGTATTCATTTACAGTGGGTGCCTATGTCCCATTGCAAGTGGATTCTTCTGACTCTCTTTGATGTGTTCTATGCTGGATTATTCAACAACTCCATTGAGCCTGCTCTTTGGTCATCAGCAAAGTAGTGCTGACAAAAGGAGTAGTTTAAAAATATGTTTATGTTAGCTGTTCCCCTCCCACCACCCCCTCCACTGCACCAATCAAAGAAACTGAAAGGGTGTCAAAGTCGTCATCATTATAAAAATCAGAACTTTAGGACCTCCTTATACTTTATAAAACAATTTAGTCTAGATAGACAGATGGAAAGATAGAATTATAGATAGAAAAAGATAGATAGATAATGAATATGATTGATATAAAAATGAGATAGATAATAGATAGAGAGATGATAGATATGATGGATATATAAATGAGATAGATGATAGATAGATATATAATCCATATAGATAGATTGATAGATTGATAGATAATAGATAGCTATGATGATAGATGAGATAGATAATTGATAGATGATAGATAATAGATAGATACAATGGATATGACAGGTAGATAGAGAGAGGTATAGATAGATAAATGAGATAGATAATAGATAGATGATAGATAGATAGATAATCCATATAGATAGATTGATAGACTGATAGATAATAGATATGATGATAGATAGATGAGATAGATAATAGATGATAGATCGATAATAGATACAATGGATGGATAGATAGATAGATAGATAGATAGATGGATGGATATGACAGATGGGTAGATAGGGAGAAATATAGAGAGATAAATAGATAGATGATAGGTAGATAGGTAGATGATAGGTAGATGATAGATACATAGATAGATAATCCATATTGATAGATTGATAGATAATAGATAGATATGATGATAGATAAGATAGATAATGGATGGTAGATGAGATAGATAATAGATAGGTGGTAGGTAGATAATAGATAATAGATACAATGGATAGATAGAGGAGATAGATACATAGCTAGCTAGCTAGATATATGGATAGATATGATAGAGAGATAGACAGACAGACAGATAAATAGATGATAGATAGATAGATAGATAGATAGATAGATAGATAGATAGATAGATAGATAGATAGATAATATATTGTGATTCATAGCAGGTGAGCTTCTAAAAGGATTCATCTTCTCTGGCTGGTCGTGTCAACTTGGTGTAGGCATAACTTTGTTAATTAGCAAAGACTGAATTGGTGCTAAGCCTGGTAGAAAAGGCGTGTAATAAAGCTGAGTCACTCTACATATGCCATGACATGAGATGTGATTGTTATAATAGTGACACCGCTTGTGTGTATGTAAAACCATCATTCTAAAAAGTACCCTCATGCAACTCTAAAAGATGTGTGGACAAATTATTGTTACCCTGGAACACATCTCCAGCTCACCGATATGCCTCCTGTGAGGGACTGAGTCCGTTTGATAGATAAATTTGGGTGTCCTGGGTAAATGATTAGTTTTGTTCTCGTTATACTCACACAGTTACCTGTTATTAAATATGATCAAGAAAATGTCAGGGTGGGTTTCCACTTTCTTGTTTGTCTGTTGCTTGTCAACATAAAAAAACATAAATTTGATTCAGGGAGCTTGTTCAGTTTTCCGGAAACAATGGTGCTGAAGACCTGGGGTGGCTTTGGACACTGGTTAGACCAGTCTTTGTACCTAAATGTCTCCCCATTTAATGTGTCTTCCCTTTCACCTAGAGAGAGCCAGTCTTGTGGTTTTTTTGTAATTCATACCATCAGAGTGATGCACACACACAGGATGTTCTATGAATATTTCATATTCATTCTACTCTGGAAGAGTTTTTTTCCACTCCTCCTAGAAAGTCTCATTTTTTTCTTAAAGAGTCTATATGATCTTGACTGTGTCATTTGGCATAGGGCCGTATTTCTATTCTGCAGTGAACGTCTTGATCTCAAGATTGTTCCTAAACCATGGGCTTCACCATCTGTTTTGTGCTCGGAAACCCCCAAAGCGTCCTTTGCCTAAGAAGTGATCCTCAACGCTTTTTCCTCCTCTGTACCGTTCACCTGCCTATATTCCCCTCCTCCATATGGGGGATCCCATATGGATAAAGTCAAAATGCCTTACTGTATCTCTCAAGGATCACCATAATCAAGGTAGAACCTGTTTTCTGGTCTTGTTTTGAAATTCATTTAGTTTTCCATCTTTTCGAGCCCTGTCTGATTTCAATAAAGACTGAAGATTTGCCAGCTTATGGCGTGTTCTCTATTCTCATGCTATTGAAAGTCTGTGGCATTCCTAGGCACATAATAATATGCCCTATTAGGATAGCGCTTGCTTTATTTATTGTTACTGGGTTTGTCGCTTGAGTGCTAGAAGTTCACAACTTGAGTTGTCACTTCTTGAAGCTAAGAATTATATTGCATATTTATTTGTACCTCTCTCTCTGCAAATAGAGCATGGTGGCACGAATATGGCAAGCCAAAGAAAAAGTCCCATCTAGATTTGATTTCCAGTTCATTGGAGAATGGTCTGGTTGAGTTGAATTCATCTTTGGTTGCAGGTGGCAGAGGGATGGGCGGATGGGAAGGCGGGATCCGAGTCCTGGGGATATTCCGGTGGCCGACAGTCCTGGAGGCTGGGAAAGTGATCGATGAGCCCACGAGTCTGATGGACATTTACCCAACGCTGTCTTATGTGGGTGGAGGGATCCTGCCCCAGGACAGGTATGGAAACAATACTTGCTCCTAATCTAGGGAGATATTTTGGGCAGGCATCTGGATGTATTATATAATTTTATGTGTGTGGGAAGCATATTACTTAGTTTTCAATATTCTGCCAAGACGACCAGACAACATCTTTGTCCCCTTAGTTCATGGTGGAATGCTTGTGCATTTCTCTCTCAGAACATGTTTTGCTTTCTCTCGCATATAATGCTTAATGCAGGCATGGGCCTGCTTGTGCTCATGGGTGGGATCTGACCTTCATTCATTTTTACATCGCTCATGGCATCTAGACCACTAAGCAAATATTTATTAAGTGAATTATTGAATAAACGTAAATCTGTGCCAGTGAACACATGACGAATTATGCCATATTTCTCTACGGGGCTTAAAATTAATAAATGCGTTACATGATCTAAGGGTTTAACTCCGTGTGTGTGGGCGGGGGTGGTTTTTATTTTCTGCAGTGGAGTTTTACTTGACTCAAATGAGTGTAGAGAGCTCAATTTTCTAATTCATGACACTCATTCGTAGTGTCTTGCAAGGTATCAGAGTAATACTTCCAGCTGCTCACTGTCCCATTGTCTTAGAAAATGTACAGTAAGTTCTATTTCTTTTTCTTTTTTTTGTTATAAAATCAGTGAAGATGTGTAGAAAGTTTTAAAAAGTCCTTTCTCCTCCTCTTCTTCCTCCTCCTCCTTGCCTTCTCCTTCTTCTTCTGTTATATATGTGACTAAACCATACCTCTCTCACCACTTTCTGCCCTTCCCCCTTCTCTCCTAAGAGTGATTGACAGCCGGAACCTGATGCCCCTGCTGGAAGGCAAAGTCTCCCATTCAGACCATGAATTCCTCTTCCATTACTGTGGAGTCTACCTGCACGCAGCCAGGTGGCATCAGAAGGACTGTGAGTATGAAGATGGCAGACACGTGGGAACACAATGAGGACACAGTCCCATCTCCTTTTTCTCTTGGGGGAAGTTACACCATGTGCAAGTAACACCCAATCATGATGTTATTTTTCCTTAGGAAAGTTACTTAAGAACCATTGCACCACAGTAGGATTTTAGAGGGGTGTGTGTGTGTGTGCTTGCATATGTCTGTATAAGCTCCTGTGCATAAATACATCAGAGAGAGAAAGGAGAAAATGAATATCCGCAACTAAGAACTAATTAACAACAAGGTGTAAACTTCAGTCTAACACACACATCATCATTAACTGCCTACATTGTCTCTGTCCCACCTTCACGCTATAGGATTCATGTAAACAAATATAAATTAACGAATGATAATAATTTCCTTATATCTGTAAAGAAAGCTCTTTCAGAGATACTTAGATAACATTCTAGAATTCTTACTTGATTGGACTTGACATAATTTGCAGGATAGATATGGACTTTGTCCCATGCAATCCCTCACTTGTGATCCCATTCTCCATGTCTTCCACATAAAACAAAAACAGTCAAACAAAAACCTCTTCCTTTTAGATTCTGTAGCAGTTATAGTCATGTTCAATGATAAGTAACAAAGAAAACAGCCCCCCAAACAACAAAAGCCTCCCAAATTTAACTACAGAAGGTTAAACAAATAGAATTTAATTTATCTTTCATTATAAGAATTCCAGAAGTTGGAAGCTCCGGGCTGTACTGTGCTCAGTGCCATGATTGGGGACCTGGGCTCTTTTTCTATTTCTACCCAACCATCTTTGGCTTGCCACCTTTCATTCTTGTGCGTCTAACACCGTGGTTGCAAAATGGCTGCTGTTTATTCAGGCATCACTTCTGCGCTCCACACAGAAAGGAGGGGGAAGATCAAAGGAGATGGAGGATAGAGCAAGATTTTTTAGTCCAAGTTTTTAGGAAAACACAGCTTTTCTGCAAGACCCCACCAGTGGACTTCTGTGTGAGCCTCATTGCCCAGAGGCTGGGAAATGCTTGTGATGTTTTCTACCTAAAATGGAGCTGTGGAAATAGAATTGCTAACCTTTCATATATAAAGGAAGGAAGGAAGGAAGGAAAGAAGGAAGGAAGGAAGGGAGGGAGGGAGGAAATAAAAGGACGGGAGGGAAGAGTAAAAGAACAAAGAATGATTGATCTTGCCAAATGACCTTTGCCAATGTCAGATCTGAAAGTGTTATATTGCCTTGAAAATTTTTCCATTTTGCCTATGCCAAGTCAGATCAAGGTTATGATATGAATTAGAATTTGCATGATTATAGCAGCCATTCGGATAGTAACTATTGTCTCCAAATGCTTTCATGTTAAGTTAAAAAGAAAGTCTTCAAGTTTGCAGTAAAACTGTGCCTTGTTCTTACAGTTGAGAAGATGCTATTTTTGCTATGTAATTCTGTGCAGATTTTCAATTGTTAGCAAAAGGATTTGAGAAGGTGTTTTTAATGGAAAGAGTCTTAAAATAGTAACAAACATGGCGTCCCAATGGAGCTCTGCTTTCCAGGTGCAACTGTGTGGAAGGTTCATTATGTGACTCCAAAATTCTCCCCCGAGGGAGCTGGCGCCTGCTACGGAAGTGGGATATGTTCATGTACTGGGGATGTCACCTACCACGACCCTCCATTGCTCTTCGACATCTCAAGAGACCCTTCTGAATCCCAACCTCTTAACCCTGACAACGAAGCATTGTTTGGCTCAGTGGTCCAGAAAATTGAGGCGGCCATAAAAGATCATCGTAGAACTCTCACGCCTGTCCCAGAGCAGTTGTCTGTGTTCAACACCATTTGGAAACCATGGCTGCAGCCCTGCTGTGAGACTTTCCCCTTTTGTGGGTGTGACAAGGAAGATGACATCCTATCCACTGCTTGGTGAGCAGAAAGGGACCACTTGTTACCAACCACCAACATAATATTACAAAGTTCATGGGAGCAAGGCTCAACTGATCCCTTCATTCGATTTGGGATCAAGAACTGATGACCTCCACCATTTTTTTCCTCCCCAAAGCCCCAGTGCATGGTTATATATCCTAGTTGTAAGTCCTTCTAATTCTTCTATGTGAGCCGCCACCAGAGCATGGAGACTGACAGACAAGTGGTGTGGTTCTGTGACCAGGAAACAAACCCAGGCCACTGAAGTGATGAGGGCACCAAATTTTAACCATTAAGCCATCAGGGCTGGCTCCCTCCACCATGTTTTAAAGCCTCAGATTTTAGTTTTCTCTTCAAGTCATGTCCAGGAGCTCAATGAAAAGAAAGTGGATCCATACACTAGTGAACCTGGAATGGAGCATTTATTTTATCATGTTTTTATATAATTGTGTCATTGTTCAAGGAAAAAGACAAACCAAGGTGACTTTTTGCAGATTCTTGTGGATTGGAGGTTCCTAGAAGATGATTAAAAGTAGCAGGTCCAATGTCATCGTTTTTACATGGTTCCATTAGAAAGTTCTACTTGTAGATCCTAACTCCTTGATTTCCTCTTCTTTCTTCTTTCCTTCTCTTCCTGTCTAACCAACATTGGGTTCTGAGACAAAATGCCTGGCTGTAGGTCTTCGCTCTGCATCTTGCTATCCATGTCATTGGGGAGAAATTTCTGCGTCTTGGTTTTTTCACGTGTAAAATGGAGAAAACCAGTGTCTATTTCACAGGGTGGCTGTGAGCATTACACACATTAACTCATGTGAAATTGCCTAGTTTCTGATAAGCACTCGATAAATATTATTATTATAAATGTTGTAATTGTCCATTGGAATTAATTATATTCACTGAAGTACAGAATAGTAAGAATGGAGAACAGTCTATTTTTAACGTTGAACAGAGAAAAGTCGCTGAAAAAAATTTTAATTGATGAAAGTTATTCAGGAAGCACACTTGGAAAGTAATTGTAAGTGAGATAAACAAAAATAAACTCATAACTTGAATCATCACAGGGAGACTGCCTGCAAAATAAAAAGTATTAAACTAACGTAGACTTACTAGTGGCTCCAAGGGAAGCCACACGACAATACAATAATCTCTTCAAACTATTGAGAGGAAATTATCAACCCACAGTTACATACCTAAGTTATTCAGTAATGTAGGTGAAATTATTAAAAACACAGAAAACTATTATTGTGGAATTTTCTGTTCCTTTAACTCTGCTTTCGTATGTTTTGAAGCTCTGGTATTAGAAACTTTTTGAAACATTGTTTTCTCTTTCTGATGAGTTGAACCTTTGATCATTATATAGTTTATGTCTTTATATCTCTTTATCTTGAAGTCTGTTCAGGTGAAATGAAGATAGGCACTTCAGTCTTCTTATGCTTAATATTTAAATAGTGTACATTTTTTCCTATCACTTTAACCTATGTGTGGCTTTGTATTTAACATGCTGCTCTTCTAGGCATTGTATGACGGGGTCTTGATTTTTATCCATTCTGATAATCTCTGGTATTAACTGGAATGTTTTGTCCATTAACATTTAGTGTAATTATTAGTATATTATCAGCGTATTTATTGTAATTCTTGATATGGTTGGATTTTAGTCTTCCAATGCTCTTTGCCCCATCTGTTGCTACGTTTCTGTCTTTTTTGGGTTCACTGATGTTTTTTCTATTAGAATATTATTTTCTCTTTTGTTTTTTTGCTATTCTTCTGTGCATTTTTTAGTTGTAGATCTAGGAATTATAATATACATGTTTAGTTTATTGTAGTCTAATTAGGGTTAATATTGCATCACTTCACATAAAATGGGAAAACTTTGCCACTCTGTAGATTTATTTACCTACACTTCATTGTTCTTTATGCTTTAGGTGTTATATGTGTTACATCTACAAATGTTATTGAGCCTTCAGAGAGAGCAATAAATTTGCTTTAAATAAGTCCTATGTATTTTAAAGAAATCAAGAGAAAAAATGTTTATGTTTAGCTCAGTATTCACTATTTCTTATGTTCTTCATACGTTTCTGGGGATTCGTGTTTTCATCTGGCATCATTTCCCGTTAGACTAGAGATATTACTCCAGCATTTTTATAGTTCAGGTCTTTCAATGATGCATTCTCTTAGCTTTAATTTTTTCTTTAATATATTTCTGGAAATGTTATTCCATTTTCATTCTTGAAAGATATTTTCACAGGTTCCAGGTTTATATGTTGGTTTTTACTTTATTTACTTTATTTTTAAATACTTTACTTAAATACTTAAATACTTTACTTAAATACTTTTAACTTATTTTTATTTATTTATTTTATTTAAAGATGTTGACTCTTGTGTCCTGGTATCCACATTACTCCTGAGTATTTGGCAGTCATTTAAATTGATATTCCCTTGTATCTCATGTGTCATTTTTCTTGGGCTACTTTCAAGATTTTTTTTTTCTGTATTTGTTTTTCAGCATTTTGTCTATTATTCTATTATTTTGTCTCTTATTATTTTAGCATTTTGTTTTTAGCAGTATGTCTATTTTTGTTTATTTATGTGTGTAGATGTGTTTTTCTTCATATTTATCCTACTTGGGGTATGCTGAGGTTTTTGAATCCGTAAACATATATCTTTCACAAAATTTTGGATTTTTTTCTTCAAATAATTTTTCTATCCTATTCTCTCGCCTTCTCCTCTGTAACTCAATGTGGACATTTTGATATTGCCTTATAACTCCCTGAGACTTAATTTAATTCATTTTTCATCATCTTAAAATTGGATAATTTATGTTGATCTATTTTCAAGTTATTAAGTCTCTCCCCTTTGTACTCTATTTAGTTCTCAGGCACATACTGTAAATTTTTACTTAAAGTCTACATTTCAATTCGAGAATTTGCATTTAGTTCATTTTTATAGTTACTATTTCTCTCTTGAGATTTTCTATCTTTTTATTTATTATGAAGACATTTTTCTTTATCTCATTGATCAAAGAGATAATAGTTGCTTTAATGTCCTTGTAGGTCATCTCGGGGTTGGCTTCTGTTGATTTTTATTTGTTTGGTTTACTCTTGAGAATGGATTACATTTTCCTGACTCTACATACATCAAGTAATTTTGGACTCTATTTTGGACATTGTGAATATTATGTGTAAGGATTCTGCTTTCTGTTACAGTCTTGAAAAGAGTGTTTTCACAGGCAATAAACTTGATTGGACTCAAATTGTAAACTCTGGCTACTAGGTTGCAGTTCCAATCTCAGTTCAGATCTTTTGTCTTTAAATGGTCATTTTGTGTTTGCCCTTAATGTGTGTGGTTCAGATGTCAGACACAGATTTGGGCAAGGTTTATATACAGTGTTTGCAACACTTCCTCTTTTCTGTGATTTTTCCTCTCCCTTTCAACTGTATCCTCTAACTCTTCATGCAATGGTAACAGCAGATTTTCTGAGTTCTAGCTATCCCCTGTAGTATCATCTGCAGGTTACTTTCAGATTAAAAACCTTAAAAATTGACTACTCACGCCATGTTGGTCCATTCTTCCAACTGTTGACTCTCTTCTAGAATCTGCCTGTTTTATTTTCACTGTTCAGAGCCATCACTACTTCCTTTTTTGTATGTTGTGTAGAGATTATAGCTGTTATCTTTAGGAAGATAGGTCTGCTAGGAGCTTACTCGTCCATTGTTGAAGTAGACCTCAGAGACATGTTTTCGAGTCTATGGTTTTGGGGATCAGAAATTGCAACACTTCAGGCTCTTCCTCATGAGAGTCTTTGTCTAGGTGGAACGACAGGCTTATGTCTTGCTTGTGGGACATCAATTAGCCAACGTTACTAAGTAAACTAAGCCTTAAGACCAAAATTACCCCACCCCTGAGGAGACTCATTTGTTTGCAACCCTGTAGTGTCTCACTTGCAAAAGGTAGATATCAATCTTCCTCACAAAGGTTGATGATAGGCATCATGAATGTATTCATGAGGTAAATTCCACCCAACTATTATTGACATTGTAATAACCATAAGAATTTCACATTCGTTAAGTATGGAAATTTACTCCTTGATCTCAGAGGATTACTTTTAATCATTATTATGTTTTAGAAAAGAATAGTTGGTTGTTTCTTCATTACAGATATCTCAGTGTCCTCAGTAATTATGATATCTTTTCCTTCTACAAATTGACCTGTAGGTTTTTCCTTGCAAGTTTAAATTGTGATGGACATTGCTTTTGTAAACATTGATATTTAAAAATAAAGGTGTTATATTACTCTTTAAAATGCATTTAATTCAGTTTAAATGCCAGAAAGTTTTGACACACATCCTTGGCTTTGTAATAAATACCTGAACAAGCTCCTCTTTAAGAGACCAAAATTTACATAGCTCTTTGTGTCGCTCAGATCTCCTATTTTTTCCATCTCCATTTTCCCCACAGAATTTTCTCCTATTAAGAAATATGTTTCATCTTGAGAAGTCTTATGAGTATCACCCACTTAGAGAGAGAGGGAGAGTGCACAAAATGATCAATATCAGAATCAAAGAAGAGACATAACTAGAAATCCTACAGAGATTAAAGGGAAAACGAAAAACCAATACATTTGGCAATTTAGATGCTCTGTGTGCTGTGTCAACACAAATAATCCATAACCAATCTATAAATCACAATTAGGGTGAGTTTATTATGAGCCAACTCTGAGGACTGTATAGCCTGGGAGAGTCCTTTCACAAAGGAAAGGAGCACTTCAAAGAAGTGAGGTGCACAGGGTGGTTACATACCATCAAAGAGTACGTATCACATATGATAGGAATGTCCCTTTTACAACAGTCATGAGATTACTTTGCCGGCACAGCAATTCGGTGAACACAGCAGATTGGTGATCTCAAGATGGGTGGTCACAAGGTGAGCACAGCAGGTCGGCAATCTATCCTTAGTTTAGGGAAAGCTGCTTATCCTTAAAGAAATGCCGATGTGGGGGAAGTTACATCTCTATCTTTAAGGGCATTGCTCTTGTCTTGGGAAGTAGTAAATATTTAAAGCAGATATACAATGCATGCTCCACAAGCCACATCAGGCCCTAAGGTCAGGCCAAATTAATTTTAACCCAGGCTTCCTCATATACTCCGATATATCTTGTTGCTTGTCATTTATTTATCATTTTCTCCTTTTGATCTATAATCTTTCAATAGGAAGCATTGATGATCAATATATTGTCCCTTGGTGCCAAGGTGGTTGCTGCCTGCACTGGGTCCATCATGTTCCTTGGTGCAAGGCTTTCTTTATTTTGGTGAGGAAGATTGGCCTTGAGCTAACATCTGTGTCAATCTTCCTCTATTATGTATTCGGGTCACCACCACAGCATGGCTTCATGGGTGGAGTAGGTCTGCGCCCAGGATCTGAACCCGTGAACCCTGGGCTGCTGAAGCAAAGTGTGCCAAACTTAATCACTATGCCACTGGGCCGACCGCTCAGTGCTAGGCCTTTATCTCATTTATTTCCCCAGTTATCCACATTGGGGGGAAATAGTCAGACAAGGATGGAGGTATATACTAACAGAGGAAGCATTTAATAGATTATACAATTTTAAATTAATTTTAGATTGTTGCACAAACATTGTACATGTGCTTTACGTAACTCCTCATGCTCATGTTGTTTACAGTTATAAAAGATTCATTTAAGACACACCTGCTTTTTCATGTGCTTTAGCAGAGATGACACACTGGAAGATTCATCAGGTATAAAAGCATAGCATTCAGTTTGAATGATGTATATCTACCATCTTGGGATGCAGTTAAAGTATCTAAGACCATTCTATTTTGAAGGATAGTCTTTTTCATTAAAGATATTTTAGTATTTAATAAGGCTATTCCTGCTTGACTATTGTTAACAGATTGTTGAGTAAATTTAGTCAAGTTTTCTGTATATGATATGACATCTTCTAGCCCCAAGGAAGAAACAAATATAGCTGCTTGGTGGCCATACCAGTGGAACACTGAATGAGTCCGTCTGGCCTTAAAGAGAGGAAGATTGGCAGGAGGTGTTAGCTCAGTGTGAATCCTTCCCTGCAGCCAAGGGAAGCTCAAGGTGCAGTGTTTTAGCCATCTAGGCAGTAGCAAAGGCCAGATATTTGTTCCACATAACCATTGAGTTCCATTAGGAACCACTCTATAAATGCTTGGCCTTTGAGACAAGTCTGTTCCAAACCAATCACTTTCTATAAGTATGATAGTATTCTGAAAACCTTAAATGGAACAGTTGTAAAATAGGTATACTGTTTAAACATTACAAAGGTTTAAATGAGGAGATATAAGATTGGGAATACAGGCCTGGTCCAGAGTCTTGAGACAGCTGTCTATGACAGATGCCATTTTCTTCTCATCCCGGTTTGGAGGTAATTGCATTTGTCGGTTGAACTTGGGTATCAGAAATAGGAACTAAAACCCACTCAAGAGAAGCTTTCTTTAAATGAGAAATATGAATCCATGAGTCTATGCTTTTTGATTCTCCAGCTCATGAATTGATTAAAAGTACCTGGTATGGTCATTTCCACCAAGGCTGCAAAGAGTCTTTTATATGATGCCTCTTTTGATAAATAAATTCTTCAGGTTATAGTCCATGATCCTGAAGGTCTGGGAGCTCTCTGTGAAAAGAATCAGCTACCAACCTCTCACTTTCTTTAAGTGTCTCAATGAGACCTTGACAATAATTAAGATATCTCCTTTAAGCAAAGTTTGTTCATACATTTCTTCATCTAATTACATAGGCAGTCAAGTTATTACCTTGAAAGGGGACAGCGGATGTTTACCAAAGTGTGTAGATCTAAGATTGAGGAGCACTAGCAGAAGAACTTTTGACCATGAGAGATTAAATGCTTCTGAAAGCTTTGCTAATTGAGTCTTGATTGTGCCGTTAGTTAAAATGTTGCATTATTGACCAAATGTCACAAATATATTTAATTATTTGTCCAGTGAAATAAGTTCACCAATCATTGTGTAACTCGGTGGGAATTTCTCAAATGTGAATTATCTTTTCCAGTAATAATTTACCTAAAGCCATGGCTCTTCTGCAAGGAAAGGCCTCAATTCAATGAAAGCACATACAGATCATTAGAAGATATATTTATTCTTGAGATAGTGGCATTTGGACAAAGTCCAATTGCCGTACCTCAAAGGGTCCCTTAGGAAGAGGAAAGTGACCTTGTGATTCATGAAATAGTTTCCCTAGATTACATGTTGAGCATATAGCACAATGAGTATAGGCTTTATGAGCCACTGTGGGAGAAAGTTTCCAAAAGTATTGTTTTCCCCTTTATTTCTCTCCTTCCATGGTGATTTTTTTTTTTTTGAGCCTGTAGAAGGAAATGTTTTACTGGGTTAGCACAGTTAATAGAAAGTAGCAGGCATTCTCAGGGTTGCACAGCATATCCAGCTTGATAACATCCTTGTTTATCATTTAAGTAAGACCCATCTGTAAATCAAACTAGATAATAGAATACAGTCATGACCTTTTCCTCTTGTGACGTTGGAAACAAGGTAGCGTTAAAATAGTGAGTAATATTTACCTATGCAGTATAACCTAAGGTTTATCATCATTTACTTGACCATGCTTCCCATGAAATTTAGCATACCACATAGCCTAATTAGTATCTCCCTCTTTATAGGAAGAGAGAACAAGTTTCTCTGAGAAGTCCCAGGGGCCCTCTGAAAATTCTCAAAGAAAAAAGTCAAAAGAAAGACTTCAGGGGCCAGCCCAGTGGTGTAGGGGTTAAGTTTATGTGTTCTGCTTTGACAGCCTGGGGTTCATGGGTTTGGATCCCGGGCACAGACCTATACACCACTCATTAAGACATGCTGTGGTGATGTCCCACAGACAAAATAGAGGAAGATTGGCACTGATGTTAGCTCAGGGACAATCTTCCTCACCAAAAAACAAAAAAAAATACTTAATTTAGGATATGAATTTTGGAGAACTTGTCAAAAATATCAACAGTTTTGGAAATGTTTGTTCAAATAGGAAACAATGCTCACTGTGAAACGACGCTCAGTTATCCATGCAATCAAAGTGACAACAGAAACAGTCAAAAAACCAGCTCAGTCCTTTTGAACATAGGAAATTATTTTAACAAAACACAGATTTTCTGCCTTTTAAGTGGATTTACTCAAAGGTAAAGAAAAACCTTTTGTAATCTCTTCATCAAGAGCAGACTAAGTGTTTAAGAAAATTATCCCTTTTAAAAGCAAAAGAAAAGCAAATTCTAATTTTTGTATCAGCTTACGTCTGATAGTAAAACTTATTCACTTAATTAAATTTATTTTAATCCTAGCCAACTTGACCATGTGTAAAACCCTTTCCTCAGGGGTCCTCTTCAACAAACCTTCTACAACTTTCTTTTTACATTCAGAATTTGTCCCATGCCTTTCTTTTTTACCCTCTTAATACTTTGGGAAAAATTTATCTTTCTTAATGAAACAAACAAAAATATTTCCATTCTTTTTACCTTCTTTATTGAAAGCATACATCTTACTTTCTTTGAGTATAAAGATGTTTTCCTTGTTAATTTGTATTAACCTTAATCACATATATTAATTAGAATTTTTAACCTTTATAGAACTTAATTTTTACTGAAAATGAAGAAGTAAGCAATTATAAACTGTCTTTTACATACCATTTTGTGGCTTGGCAAATTCATAAATATCGTTTATAATTTCTAAAAACATATTACTTCATACTACAACCTTTTAATAGAATACAAGACATGTTTACTAATAGACCCAAATATCTTTTGGTTTCTCTGTAATAAGACAAAAGTAGGTAAATTTAGACATGTTTAGCAATTGATGTTTCAGTATTTTATCTTGTTTGGAAATGATCTAGATACTCAATGAATTTTTCTCATTTAAATTAACATAGTAAAACTTCAAAGTTTCAAGTTACCAAAGAGATTTTGGAAGCTATTTTAAGTACATATACCATACCACATATTATTGTTTAAATGTTCACTCAACACTCTTATTTTTTTCACATCTATTTAGTTACTTGTTGCCAATAATTATTCATATTGCCTACAAAACTTCATGAGACATTAGGCAAAATTAGCTATCATTTTAAGTTTTTTTTTTTTTTTTTTTGCTAACCAGTTTTGTAATAGAAATAACATCAGCTTATTTGACCAATAAATGTAGACTAAAGGCTGCGTGTCTGCGTCATAGCCAATGCTGATAACTCTAAGGACACGCCTATTTTAATCAAACCAACAAACTTAAACTTTAATTTACCAAAGATTATTTCATATCACATTAACTTGAAAGACATTTGGGTTAGTTTCTATTGAGGGTAATGTGCAAAGTGAAATAAGTCAGAGGCAGAAGGTCAAATACTGTATGATCCCACTCATTAAGTAGTAGATAATAACAACATTAAACAAACACATACAGACAGAGATTGGATTGGTGGTTACCAGTGGGGCAGGGGGGAGGGAGGAGGGCAAAAAGGATAATTCAGCACATGTGTGTGGTGATGGGTTGTAATTAGTATTTGGGTGGTGAACATGATGTAATCTATGCAGAAATAGAAGTATAATGATGTACACCTGAAATTTATACAATGTTATAAACCAATGTTACTGCAATAAACAAAAAATTAAAAAAAAAGAAAAGAAATAATTTATGTAGGGGGTCAGCCTGGTGGTGTAGTGGTTAAATTCATGCATTCCACTTCTGTGCCCTGGGGTTCACTTGTTCGGATCCTGGGTGCAGACCTCCTCACTGCCCATCAAGCCATGCTGAGGTGGCGTCCCACATAGAAGAACTAGAAGCACCTACAACTAGGATATACAACTATGTACTGGAGCTTTGGGGAGAGAAAAAGAAAAAGAAGAAGATTGGCAACAGATGTTAGCTCAAAGCCACTCTTCCTCACAAAAAGAAGAGAAAGGATTTATGTAAGCACTTACTTTAAGCCAATTAAACAGAGCTCTTAATTTTGACCACACCATCTGGAGGTACAAAAATATCTCACACTTATATATATAGACACGCACACAAACAACAGACAGATGCAACTGTTGATGCAAATAATCCATAATCAACCTATAAATTGAAAGTGGGCTGAATTTTTGTGAGCCAAATCGGAGGACTAGCCTGGGATCTTCCTTCCCCAAGGAAGGAAGGGCACCAAAGAAGTGGGGTGTACAGAGTGGTTATATACCATCTTGGAACAAAGAGCATCCATCACATGTGATAGGAATGTGCCTTTTACAATAGTCACGAGATTGCTTTGCTGGGACAGCGATTCGGTGAACACAGCAGGTCAGTGGTCACAAGGTGAGCATGGCAGGTGAGCAATCAATCCTTGCTTTAGGGAGAGATGCTTATCCTTAAGGAAATGCCAATGTGGGAGAAGTTACATCCTTATCTTTAAGGGCATCATTGTTATCTTTGGGACATAGTAAATATTTAAAGCACACGTATGATGCATGCTCAACAGGCCATATCAGTCCCTTTTGGTAAAACAAGATCAGGCCAAATTAGTTTTAACCCAAATGTCTTCCTTATATACTCCAATATATCCTGTTGCTTGCCTTGTATTTATCACAGTAAAGATTTTATAGCCTCTGTTTTAAAAATTTTCCCTAGATTTTTGGGCAAGAGTGCTTTCATAGCAGTCTGCATCTCCAAAAGCTTCTTTTCCTGTTTTTTTTTTTTTTTTTTTTTTGCTTTTCTTTGTGTTTTAGGATCTGGGGTGGGCTAGATAATAGCTCTTGCAGAGGTCACAAATTTTTGAGATCAGCAGGGGAAGGTTAGTTACTTGTCAAAGGACTGAAATGCTCATCTAGTTACATTATCCTTAATTTGCTTCTTTCCCTCTGGGTACATAGTTTTATTTTAATTTAAGAAAGAAGGCTTGAAAAGAAAATTCCTATCAGGTCCTGAAATTAGCTTCCGGTTTGGCCAAATTTCTGATCATTAGTTGTTAAATCCTTTCAAATACCTTGTCAGGTTAGCAGGGACAAACAGTAACTACCTGGAGGTATGGAACAGTTCCAGTAATTTTTAACATGGTTGTTTCCCAGAAAATCTCTGAGTCTCATTAACTCTCAGAGTAGAATATGAAGGTGTCTGTGAAGTCATGGACTAATATATTTTCCTTTAGATACCTTTTATAACTTAATTTTTATTAGCTATTTGCAACAAAACTTTGAATAAGATTATTTTGGAATTTTGAAGTCTTTGCTTTTAAGTGCACTTCTTAAATGATCTTATCTAATTAGAATGTTCCTTCCACTGGCCAGTGTAATTCCCCTGAGACTGGGGGAAGTTTGGTAGGACCCTTAGCCACAAATGGAGTGCAACCCACATTTTTCTCTAACCATCTCTGACAGTAAGATGAGGTGCAACTGCATTTTGTCTGATCGCATTTTGGGAACCTTACCTGATGACTATTAAGCCAAACCCTTAGGACATGAAACAAGCTTGGTAAGATTTTTTTTTTTGCTGTTTTTTGGTAAATATTTACAGCTTCCGGAACCTTTAGTCTGAGCAATTGTGCTGGAAGTTGGTGAGCTCAACTCTTTAAAAATTTCTCTATCTGGCTCTTAAGAAAGGATCCCCACAGTGGCCACTGTAATTTTAAAGTTTCCCAAGTTATCCTGCCAGCCATTTACAGCTATCCTTGTTTCATTAAGCACTTGCAAGTTTCAGCATGAAGCCAGCAGGAGTTTCAAAGGGAGGCTGCCCATTCGGGAACCGGTCGGCTTTTAGAAGCTTGATTTCCCACTTTTCTTTTAGTTTCATTTTGCTATAAAGTCTGAACAATTTCTAGGCACAGTGTAAGGAGCTGGTGTCCCTTCTATTCAGAGCTGAACAAGTTCAGACTCTCATTTCTCTATCAAGCAGTTTGTTCAGACTTTATAAACACAATTCTTTCTAATTTAAAGCCAAATTAAAATGTCAGCCTGCCCCATTCACTTCAAAGTTCCCCCTAGGCTTCCCTGGCCTAGGAAATTCCCCCTAGGTATCTCTTTCCTAGGAATTCCCTCCGTGGGTTCCTCTGATCTAGGGTATGTACTGGTACCCCCTTAAGACACCTAGTCTTAAGGTTTGAAACAGTTCAAATAAACTCTGGACCATCAACTTAAAATAAGGAGGTCTGGGTTTCAAGAGAACTCGCCGGGGTCACCTGAAGAATGCAGTGATCTTGGAGGGTGGGTCTCAGTGAGCCAAAATGCCAGTTCAGTGTAGATTCCAGGTGGTCTCCGGTGGGTTTCTGTGAAATCCTGCCACAAATACACTGAGAAATGTCTATGCACATAATCAATAACCAATCTATAAACCAAAATTGGGGTGAGTTTATTATGAGCCAACCCTGAGGACCATATAGCCCAGAAGAGTCCTTTCGCAAAAGAAGGGAACACTTCCAAAGATGTAGGGGTGTACAGAGTGGTTATATACCGTCAAAGAGCATACATCATATATGATAGGAATGTCCCTCTTACGACAGTCATGAGATTGCCTTGCTGGCACAGCAGATTGGTGAACATAGTAGGTCCTTGGTCACAAGATGGGTGGTCACGGGGTGAGCTCAGCAAGTCAGCAGTTAATCCTTAATTTAAGGAGAGATGTTTATCTTTAAGGAAGTGCTGATGTGGGGGAAGTTACATCCCTATCTTTAGGGCATCAGTCTCGTCTTTGAGATGTCGAAAATATTTAAGGCAGGTGTACAATGCATGCTCAACAGGCCACGTCAGGCCCTTCTGGAAAAACAAGTTCAGGTCAAATCAGTTTCAACCCAAATGGCTTCCTCATATACTCCAACATTTCCTATTGTTTGTCATTTATTTATCAGCTGGTTACACTTTTATGTTCACTTACTTGAAATTTATGAAGCTGTACAGTTACAATGTGGGCTCCTTCCTATATGTATATTTCAATTAAAAATTGCGTTTAAAGAACGTTTTGCTGCAGCAGTGTTATATTCATATATGCTCATATGTGCATTTTCCATCAAAAAATGCAAAGCGTGTTGACATAATAGGAATTCTCAACAAGCATAAAGAAATTTAAGGCCATAAATGGGATCTTAGAGGAATTTGCCAATTTTCTGTTTCCCACAGCAAAGAATATGGGCATTCCCACAACTGGGAGAGAAGAAACTCATAATTGTAGTAAAGCTACTATAGCATATAATCTCCATTTTCACACCAGGAAAATGAGTTTCAGAGTATTTAAATAATTGCCTGAGATTATTCTGATGTTAATTGCAGAGAAAGTATTTAAGTTCAATCTCTTTTCAAATGTACTAAACCACACTGCCATGTGCGGTGGTGTCAGATTGCATAGCATTGTGTGGTTTTCCAACTCTTTTCTTTGATTCATCTTGGCGAGAGAACAGGAAAATGCTTGGCCTTTCTGGCACATTGTTAATTTCTGATGTTTAAAGATAAAACTGTTATGCTAGTGTCTTACACATTTTCAATCGCATCTAATCACCAGTAATTCGAGATCTAAACTCATGCATGTTAAAATAAAAGAAAGAAATCTGGAAAAGCTTTTCTTTAATAGTCAGAAATTTTAAATAGCTTCCTTCTCTTTGTGAAATTTTGTTTCCATGTACCAGTTTGCCTCCTCCACAGAGTTTTCTCCTAATATTTTTAGCTTGAATTTCATGTCACTTTATCGTGCTTTTCCACAATAAAAAATAGCTGTAAAATTAGTATTTTTTGATTCCTGTGATTATAAATGTTAAAAAGTTTCTACTTAATTGGATTATCAATACCGTTAGTAATGGTATATAATTTATGACAATGCACATAAAACATATGGCCCATTTTGGTAACTAGTATAAACAAACCTCATATTTTGTTGGAAACATACGTATCAATGAGATGGGGCAGGATGTTTATTCAACAAATTCCTGTATTTGTAGGTGAATATTATTTAATGCCAGAATGAGACAGTAGACACCTACACTTTTATCCTAGCTTTCATTTTTATAGCTCTTGGAAAACTTTTTCAAAAATAAATTGATGGAGAATGGGGGAGAGTTTTGTTCTGTGAAGTCAGTCACGAGAAAATCATATAGTGACTGTCCAAACCTGCAAATAGTATATTTTGGGATCTAAAGGAAGGAGATTGAGGAGGCCAGAGATTGGAATAGAGAAGGAGGGGAAGCCAATAAGAGAGGAGGTTGCCGTGCTTTCAGCCATTGTGGGCACCAGGGTGTAGTTCAACTCAGACCTCCAGAAGAGCCATATAGGATTGTCTGTTGATGGATGCGAAAGAGAAGCATGCGCCCACTGCAGGACTGCCTCCAAAACACTAGAAAAAAATAGCAGTCCCTTTTTAAAACCACCATCTTCATACATAATGGTCAAGTGATGTGGAAGAAAGAGCACAAGAGTCACAGCTTCAAAATAGCTTCAAGTTTTACACCGTGAAATATCTTTTGTGAACGCGAGGCAACTATGGTTCAACTTATGTTTTCTTCTCACAAATGATTGGAGATTCTGTCAAATGCCCCATACCAGGTTCATGCTCTCAAACACGATTCTCACAGGAGGAACGTCTCTGGCCTCAGACCTTCTGCAGGCTCATAGGTCATCCAAGAGCCTTTACTTATGTTGACAATAGCCACCACTATGAGTTAGTTTTCCCATTTTAGCAGATGTTTCCATGCTTGCTCAAATGAGATGAAAGATTTCTTGCTTCCGGATTCAGAAGCACTGGTGAGTGTTCTCAGGGTTTCGTCGAGTCACCAGGCCAACGTCTGTACTGGGCTCATCTCCATGCTGACCTCTATCTTCCAGCTCACTGGAGCATTTCCAGTTTCCTTCTGGTGTCACTTGTTTTTGAGGTTTCTTTCATACTACGTACCTTCTATTGCGTAGATGCTTCTGTCCTCTCCCACCCTTCTTGTCTTAGACAGGGGACGTTTTTCTTTTTTTTTTTTTTTTTCCGAGCGTATTTGGGAGGAGATAAATTCTGTAATGTGACTTAAACTTGCCATCCTATTTTGAAACGTATTTGCCTACTTAGGCAGACCTGTGGCTGTTTTTATGACTGTACCATTTCTTGCCCAACATCAGGGTGTCTCAGCTTTAGCACTGTTGACATTTTGGACGTTATAATTCTCTGTGGTGGAGGTGTCCTGTGTCTTGCAGAATGTTGAGCATCATCCCTGGTCTCTCACTACCACATGCCAGTAACACTCGCCCCCACTCCAATTGTAACAACCAAAAATGTCTCCAGACAATGCCAAATGTCCTCTGGGGATCAAAATCACCCCTGGTTGGGAACCACTGGCGTACCTGCACCATTTGATGGGTAGGGAACTTTGGGAACCAGAGAGTAACAGGAATGAGGCTGACCATTTCCCACTCCATGGAGAAAATGCAGAGGCTTTGAATGGTTGGGGTTGGTTTCATAAATTCTTCCCTGTTTCCATAAATTACCTCATCTCCAACTCTGTTAAAAAAAAAAAAGGCAGGTTGCAGCAGATATGAAAATGTGGTCCAATTAAGTTTATTTTTAAGTATGTAAATCCCAGCAAAAGGACTCAAAAAATTTTAAAGTAAATGTTAAACGTGTCAATTTTTGCATCTCTGTGTGATGGAATTATCAATAATAGCTTTCTCTTCTTTACTTTTATCTGCATTTTCCAAATGTTAAATCATTATCTTGTTTCTCCAAGAAGGTGTTATTATATAACGTTGTAATGTCATGTTTGCAAGGGTGTACCAATTTCTCTAACTGGGCATGTGAAGTTCTGCTTTATACACCATTCCAACGCCCAGTTTTAATCTCAGCTACCTTAGCAACACAGGGGGATTTGCTGCCAACACGAAAGTGATTCAATTACCATGAGGATAAGCTGAAACAATCCTGATTTCATCTCTCAGCACATGAGACTCCTGTGAGAGCCCTGTTGAGCAGCTCATGGGGGAATCCTGCCCTGAGCCCAGCACTGGTGGATGTTGTATGGCTGCTCTTTGGGTATTTGATTAATCCACTTGTTAGTGTCAGGGTGCGTGAATAGGCTGTGTGCTGCATGTTGCAGAATACACTGATTTCGCCATTCCTCTATTGTCCTTGTCATGGCTGTAGGGATTCAGAATGGGCCACCCCAATGTGTCTCTTTGGCTTGACTATTTTTAAGAACAAAAGACTCTGAAAGAAACTTTGACCTTCCCCCATCTGCCTAAAAGAATTGAAGACAGAAGTCCTGTTCCAGGAGCTATCGCCATAGATAGCTATTGTATAATATAAACTAGGTGTGGTAGACAGGGAGGAAAATAACAAGGACCTTTTAATCAAAGTCCTCTCCATGTCCCATTGTTCCTACAAGGCATGGTCAACATTTCTTTATCAAACATTTGCTTTTACAACTGAATGTAAATTGCCTTCTTCCCCTTTGAAGTCTCAAACCACTACTCCCAACATCCCCCTTTGTCTTTAGCTGAAGGTGCTATTTAATGCAGTGGCTTCTGCGATTTTGGTGAGTGACAGATTTCTTGGGTTTCTCTCACGTATACATGTTATTAAACTTTTTGTGATTTTCTTCTGTTATTCTGGATCATGTCAATTTAATTCTTAGACCAGCAAGAAGGACTTAGAGGGTAGACGAACAGTTTTCCCTCTCCTACACCCCATTCAAGTGACCAAGGGATGGGATGGATTTTATCCAGTTACCCTGCCTGTAGAAGAACTCTCAGATTTCTAACTAACGGCATTCCCCCCAAGTATAAATACAATGCATATTTTGGAAAAGAAAAATAAAAATTAAGTAAACAAATATAATCTCAATACGTTCATCCAGAAATAAACCTCAGCATATTGGCATAAATTGGCATATATTTTTTTCCATTCACTGTCCTGGGTGTGTTTATACAATGACACAATTGACACAAAGTAGCATATACACCTTATGTACTGTTTCCTCTTTCTTTTTTATGTAGTGAATTGATTACTGTAGTTTTACAACACGTTTGAATGTCAGGTCAACTTGTCTCATAATTTTTTGGAGGAATTTTTTCATTCTTCTCCTATGCCCATTTCTCTAGATGAATTTCAAAGTCAGTTTGCCAAGTTACAAAAAAAAATTCCTCTTTTGACAGGATTCCATTTAAAACATAGGTTAGTGTGGGAAGAAGTCACATTTTTATACTATGAAGTTTTTCCATTCAAGAAAAGACACGTATTTTTCTTTCTTGAAAACTTTTAAAAAATCCCATCTGTGGAATTATTGTTTTTTGTTGACTTGTTTGTTTAATATAGATTCTGTCATTCCTACATATTTTACATTTGTTGCCATTATTATCTGGAGCTATTTTCCGTTCTATTTTCTATTTTTTATTTGATTACATAGAAGACACTGATTTTAACCTTAAGAATCTTACTCTTTAACTCCTGAATTTTCCTATTTCTAACAATTTCTTTGTTTTTAAATATATATTACTTACACATCTGCAAATAATCATTTTATTTCCTAATTCCAATATTTATGTCTCTTATTTCTTTGTCTTTCTTCTTCTCCTTATGTCAGTGCATTTCACAACTATCACACTGGCTTGCTGGTCAGGAAAATTGTTCCATTAATAAGGATAATCTTGAACTCACTTCTCTTGCTTTTTTACTTCAAGAAGGTAAGCTATCTAGAATGCTAGCTTTGAGCATGCATTTGCTTCAAGATATTGTGAATGTGAGTTTGTGTGCGTGTATAATCAAGGAAGTAGTACACTATTTCTATTTTGCCAAGAGGATTTTTTAAATTGAGAATTGATACAGAATTTTTTCCATATTTCTTTAGGGTGTCTATTGAAGTGATCATTTTTCCTTTTGATTTATTAGTATTCTTTCATGTTAATAGATTTTTTTTTTAATTTTGCTGAGGAAGATTCACCCTGAGCTAACATCTGTGCCAATGTTCCTCTATTTTGTATGTGGGTCACTGCCACAGCATGGCGGATGAGTGGTGTGTGTCCATGCCTGGGATCTGAACCCCCCAAACACAGGCCAATGAAGTGGAGCATGAGAACTTAACCACTAGGTCACGGGGCCAGCCCCTCATGTTAATAGATTTTTAACATGAAATGACCATTGCTTTTCTGTGATAAACTCCATTTGCACATGGCATGTTATTCTTTTCATGTCCTCTTGAGTGCCACTTGCTAACATTTCAGTTAAGACGCTTGCACCTTTATTCATGAGGAAGGTTGCTATGGGATTTTAAGTTTTTGTGCTATCTTTGCCAAGTTTGAGGGTTTGTATTTTAGTCAAGACACGTAATCTACTGCTGCAGCTTTTAGCACCTGCTGCTTGCACTGGAAGTCCGTTATCACATGACATGCATTCCGCCTAAGGCTGCCATCTTGTTTGGTGGTGGATATGAAACCAAAGGTTCCTCCGACTTTCAATTCCATGACACTTCTCAACTTCAAACTAAGCTCCTTGAAAAGATGGGTGGTGTCCATAATCACACCATCAGGATACCTTTTAATTCTCACAAAAATGAAAGGATTATAAGCCTCAATATATGTTGACCATATTTAATTCACAGTAAAACAATGTAAGTGATATCCGAGGTCATTCCATACTTGTTTAAAATTAAGCAATGACTTAAATGTATATATTCCCAGGAAAATAATTTTTCCCCCAAAGAAAATGTTCAATGTTTCAGAAATTTAATTCAAAATAAAAGTGTGATCTCAATTCTTAGACCCCTCAAAGTCCATGTGTAGACCTGTTTTGAGATCTCTGGGTAAGTACTTGAGAATATATATATATATTATATGTTGAATACATATATACACATATAATGTGTGTGTGTATATATATATATATATAATATTTATAACATATTTATATTGCATCCCCTGGGGTTTTAAAGGATTGTTTTTTAATTTCAGGCTTTTTCTGTTTTAAAGCTACATGTTGGCAGTGTATTTTCTTTACTTTAAAACTTATTTGATATTTTTAAAATATAAGTTAAATTTAATTACAAAATATGATCATATTTTATAGTTAAAAATTCAAATAATTAAAAGGATTTAAGATAAAAATTAAAAGGCTCTCTCCCCCCTAACCCCATCCCTGAGTAAACTTTTACAGAAGTAAGCATTTCACATTAATGTGAAATTGGGCTTATTGTTCTCCAGGCTTGTTGGATGGCTCCCATTCTAGGATCTCACTTCCTTGTATTCTTTGGGTAACTTTTGCTGCCTTCTTGATCCAGTGCTGTACTTGACGACATCCCGTTTTATTTAAGATTTCACACTATATGTCTTTTGCAAATGTTGAAACTGAGTACAAAGAAGTTGAAAAAAATATTCCCTAGAGAAAAAAAATTAGATAAGTTTGGCTAACTGCAGCTGTGCATAGTCAGGATAATCAGCTGTTGTTCAAAACTAGCCAGGTCTCCCTGTGCCTCCTTAGTATACAAGTGAGGTGTCTTTCCCAGGAAGTCAAGGTCCAGACATCAAGATTCAACCTCACAAGGCCAAACACAGGCTGAAGATGAAACCTAACCAGAAAAGTCCAGACAGTCGAGGTGATACCAGCTCAACACAAGGTTGACATAAGGGAAGCCATATTGTAGAAAAGAAACCCTTTTGTAGTTTTGAATGACCTCTAGTTAACTAGCCCAGATATGCTCTATGGACTTTATGGCCCTTCCCAGCTGCTATAAGTTGATAACTTTGTTGTTTTGAGTTCCTTAGGACAGATAAGTAATAACCAGCTCTCCACCCCAGGCTTTGTCCTGGATCCTAACCAACCCCATACAAGGAGGTTGCATGTTCCTGGGAAGCAAGACTAGGTCCATCAGAGAAATGGGCAACCCAGTAGCTAGACTATAAAGAGCTAGTGGAATCTGGAGGGGGGAAAGGGAGCAAGTATGCTCAGATCCTAAACACATTGAGGCTATAAAATTACGAATGGTTGTTACGAACAATTTGGGGCTATGCCTCTGGTGACCTGCAAAACTATTTGAAGATTAGCTGTAAATTCTGTTCCTCTACTGGTTCCTATGACAATGCCCATGTTCAGCAGGAAGCAGTTACAGAAGATAGACTTTCAACCTGTGCCCCTCAAGAACGAGGAGCAGGATAAAACTAGAGGGGGGATTTGTCACCGACTAGAGCCCCGAGGAACTCAAGGGTGGGTTTGGAAGCATTTAACTGTTTTTTCCAAGTTGTTTGTTTATGTTAAGGAAACACAACCAGCAACCACCCTGAAGCTAACCAAGCCTCTCTACAAGAGCTACACCCATGATCTTGCCTTATTTTTAATGTGAAGATCTCTTCAGGAGGAAATTAAGCCTCATTACCATAATTTTCAGTGTGCATGCCTCTCCCTTTTGAAAATTCATTCCCTCACCAAAATAAAAGTTCCTGCTTCCCTTTGATCCCTCTTCCCTTTGTCCTAAAACCTCAGCACACGCTCCCCCTCCCCTACCTAAAACCCCAGTGTTACCACCCAAAGGGGGTTCATCAGCCCCCCACAAGACATGCCAATAGTCAAGATGCAAGGTGGTAGGAGACAAAGGACTTTTTGTTACAGCTTGCTAGCAAGAGGGAAGATGGCCGACTTATGTCTGAAAAAAACCATCTTACAGAACAAAGACTACAGGCCCGTTATATAGGGTGTTGGTCTCCGGGTGGGGGAGGCATCTGGTCTTCAGGTGGGGGCAGACATCTGGTCTTAGTTCTGTTACTGAACCAAGTGGGGTCACCTCCTGGTGAGTTAAATAAGATGCTACACCAGTGGAAGTTGTCCCTCAAAGTAAAGGGTATTGCAGGAAATAGGAGACCATGAGGAATCATTTCTAAAGTCATGGCATCCCCGAACAAAGGGAAGGAGGAAGTTTTATTTGGTTAGGGAACGAATATTCAAAAGGGAGAGGCAGATACACTGTAGGTTACGGTAATGCGGCTTAATCTCCTCTTGAAGAGATCATCGCATTAAAAATAAGGCAAGGTCCTGGGTGCAGCTCTTAAAGGGAGGGTTTTTAGCTTCAGGGGGGCTCCTGGTTGCCTTCTTAACAATACAACCCTTAAATGCTTACAAACACACCCTTGAGCTCCTCGATGCACTAGTCGGAGACAGGTCCAGATAGTTTTTTGTTTTACTGGACACGCATCTGAGATTGGAGCAATGCCTATACCCTGATCTTTCAGTTGTCATTGATGATGGCTATCAGCATAGACTCTCTGCCCTGGGGTCATCACATGCCTAAGGAACTCAAGAGAACAAAGTTATCAACATATAGCAGCTGGGAGGGGCCATAAAATCCATAAAGCATGTCTGGGCTAGTTAATCAGAGGTCACTCAAAGTTACAACACGGTTTCTTTTCCACAATATGGCTTCCCTTATGGCAACCTTGAGCCTGTATCACTAGCACACACTCTCCCTCCCCTATCTAAACCCCAGCACACGCTCTCCCTCCCCTCCCTAAAACTCCAGCACATGCTGCCCCTCCCCTCCCTAAAACTCCACCACAAGCTCCCCCCCCAACTAAAACCCCAGCACTCGCTCCCCCTCCTCTACCTAAAACCCCAGCACATGCTCCCCTGCCCTACCTAAAAACCCAGCACAAGCTCCCCCTCCCCTCCCTAAAACCCCAGCACATGCTCCCCTCCCCCACCTAAAACCCCAGCACATGCTCCCCTCCTCCACCTAAAACCCCAGCACACTTTCCCCCTCCCCTCCCTAAAACCCCAGCACCGCCCCCCCCCCACCTAAAACCCCAGCACACGCTCCCCTGCTCTACCTAAAACCCCAGCACATGCTCCCTCTCCCCTACCTAAACCCCAGCACCGGCCCCCCCTCCCCCACCTAAAACCCCAGCACACACTCCCCTGCCCTACCTAAAACCCCAGCACACTTTCCCCCTCCCCTCCCTAAAACCCCAGCACCAGCCCCCCCTCCCCCACCTAAAACCCCAGCACAGGCTCCCCTGCTCTCCCTAGAACCCTAGCACATGCTCCCCCTCCCCTGCCTAAAACCCCAGCACATGCTCCCCCTCCCCTCCCTAAAACCCCAGCACAGGTCCCCCTCCCCCACCTAAAACCCCAGAAAAAAACCCCTTCCTGTTTCTCTAACTCCTATCCCCTCACCTGACTGCCTTTCCATAATAGTAAACCTCTTTCCTTGACACAAGCCTGGTGTTTCAGTTTTTCGTCTTTATTGGCCCTACTATGCAGCAGGTAAAGGAACTGTGTTTGGATTCAGTAACAATGTTGTCAGAAATCTCCCAATTTTATCTTCCTTATAAATTGTTTTCTCTCTGTCTCTCTCTGTCTCTCACACTCTTTCCATTTATGCTATATATACAGGTGCATATATTTATATGGTATATATATGATATAGTAATATTATATTGTATATATACCATTTACTATATGTAATATATACTATTTGCAATAAATATGGTATTTATAGTAAACTATATACCTATATAAATAGATATAAATTAATAAATAAATATAATGTATGAGTAATATGTAATACATAAAATATAATATAAAATCTGTATTAGAGGCATCAATAAAGATTACATAGAAATCAAATAGTAATAGCATATAATATATATAGCATATACTATATATTATATAGTTGCATCTATATATAAATATTTATTAATATATAATATGTATGTTTTATATGTATTATATTAAATGCATATAAAATATATTATGAAATCTATATATAGATGCATATGTTATAATATAGAATACATAAAGATGCATATATGGTAATACATGTATAGCAATAGTACATATGCTACATATTGTATATATATTCTCTCTATGTAGATACATGCATATGTGTAATCACACATATATTGAGTACATATATATGCAATATAATGTATAATGAAACACAAATTGATACACCAACCCTGTGTTGACAGGCATTTAGATTACCTCTACTCCTACGTTATCAAAATCAATGATTCAGTCAGTAAATTTGCACACAGGTCACTTTCCCACACCTGGGGGTGGATCTGTAGCTCACCTCCTCCAGGAGACTGTGTCTGTACCTCACTTCCTGCAGATGACTCTGTCTGCAGCCCATCTGCTACAGGAGACTGTGTCTGTAGCTCATCTCCTGCAGGGGACTGTGTCTGTATCTCTCCTACAGGGGACTGTGTCTGTAGCTCACCTCCTGCAGGGGACTGTGTCTGTACTTCACCTCCTTCAGGAGACTTCTGTCTCTAGGTCTGTAGCTCACCTCCTACAGGGGACTGTGTCTGTAGCTCACCTCCTGCAGGGGACTGTGTCTGTACTTCACCTCCTTCAGGGGACTTCTGTCTCTAGGTCTGTAGCTCACCTCCTACAGGGGACTGTGTCTGTAGCTCACCTCCTACGGGGACTGTGTCTGTAGCTCACCTCCTACAGGAGACTCTGTCTGTAGCTCACCTCCTACAGGAGACTCTGTCTGTAGCTCACCTTCTAAAGATTTTAAGTCAGAAAAAGAGAGTTTATAATTTTGATGGCATCTGACCCCATGGCCTTTCCAAAGAAAGAGAAAAAAGTGCCAGTTTGCACTCCCAACTTTCACGAATGAGAGTTGTGCTTTCCTAACACGTGGCCCATACAGTGGGTTGTCAGGTTTCACTTTTTATTGGTTCTTTGTCTTACATTCTTTTTAGGAACCAGCTCTCAGCTGCAATGTGAGTGAGGCCCATGTGAGGATTGGGGAAACTGGAATCCATCAGATTCTTTAAGACATCCTGTTAGGGTCCGTGCCACATCCTTATGCTGGCTGCTCACCCCCGGCTTGGAGCTTGGCTGTAACCCAAGAGAACAGTAGCGTCAGTACCCATGGCAGCCCTCCACGAGCATGTTGTGAGTTGCAAGTCTGTTTTTCTGTTTTCTGCATAAATATCATCTTGCTGCACCATGTCCTGTCGACATCCATCTCATCTTTGCCTCCTCAGGACATCGCTTTTTCTTTTCCCCACTGCACAGCATAAGCTCTTTTTGCAAAGCTTTATTTTCAATTTGACATGATCTCTCAAGTGAAGGGACATGAGCAAATGAGCTGTTTGTGCCTTTTTGAACGAAAACTCATTGAGAACAAATCATGTATGATTTCAGTTTTGATTTTGACTTGAAATCGAAGTTAGGTAGATTTTTTTTTTTTTTAATTCTCAGAGGAGGGATCTTTCCCTAGAGCCACCAGAGGGAGCATGGTCCTGCCCACACCTGCATTTTGGCCCAGTGATAATCATTTCAGAATTTTGGTCTCTAGAAATATGAGAATAATACCTGTGTTTTAAGCCACTAAGTCAGTGGTCATTGGTTTCAGTGGTAAACTAAGAGTCCGGCTTACTGGAGTTCCGAGCCATGTGGCTTTTTCAATAACATTTTAACTTGGACATCTCATTTACAAATCTAAGAGTTAGTGCCAATAGTAATTTCAATGAATGCATTAATATTTCTTTGGTGGCTCTATCTGGTGGCTGTCATTTCATTTCCTGTTTTGCACTGTGACACGTCTCATCGGGGGCTGTTGAATCTACAGAGACGAATGCTTGGCTGTTTTGTCTTGTCCCTAACTCATTGCCAAATGCATTTGTGCTAACCTCACTGACCAGGAAATGAAGTATCCGTTATCCATATTGAGAGGAGTTAAAGAAAGCCCTCTGAAGTTGATTTATTTCCCCCAAGAAAGAGCCGTTTTATAGATATACAATTCAAAGCAGACATCCCCTTAATAATATATAAATAATATATAAAAATGAAGGATATGCTATGGAATAGTGGATCTGGCTGTTGACCAAAGATTTCTAGAGGAGTAATAATTTAAGACCTAAAATGAGTTTGATATTTTATAATTATATTAAAAAATTATAATATATATTTAATTATATTATAAAATTATAATATATATTTAATTATATTATAAAATTATAATATATATTTAATTATAATTATATTATAAAATTATATATTTAATTATAATTATATTATAAAATTATATATTTAATTATAATTATGTTATAAAATTATAATATATATTTAATATATATGGTGTATATATATATGGAGTACATGTATATGGTGTTTATATATGGTCTGTGTGTATATACATACTACTATATATAGTGTGTATATATACGCTGTATGTGCATATATATACATATGGAGTATATATATGTATAGATATGTAGCATTTGTATATATATATGATGTGTGTATATATACATATGGAGTACATATATGGTATAGATATGTGTTGTATATACATATGTGCGTGTGTGTATATTTGGTGTGTACATATATATGGTGTGTATATATAGAGAGAGAGTATATATGTGGTGTATATATATGGTATATAGATGTTATAGATGTATATGGTATATATGGATAAAATATATATATGAGATAAAGATATGTCTATATATATAAATCTGGATAAATATGGAATTATATATATTATAGATATTATACAGATTTTTAGATATTTATAGGTATCATAGACATGTATATCTATGTCTATAGATATCTATAGATAGATATATATAATTTGGATATATCTATATATATTATGAAGAAAGAGTCTATATATCTATATATATAGATAGATAGATAAATTTGGATAAACTGGCATTTTTATCCTAATAAAATATGTCCCAAGAAACTCTGTAGAACACTATGTATATAGATATCTACCTGTCTATCTCATATATATATATATCACTCATCCTGAGGGCTTTACAAGCATCATTGCCTTTATTCCTTATAGTAACCTATGAAGTAGGAGGGTTATTATCTTCGTTTTGTATTTAACTAAATTTCCCAGATGACACAGCTGTAAGTGGTGAAGCAGAGAAAGAGTCCAGCCTCCTGGGTTTTCAAACTCTAAAACTCTACAAACTTCAAACTCTAAAACTTCAAACTCTTAAACTCTAAACAGCAAGACAAAATTATAGCAACCATGAGATTTTTCTGCAAGGAAGATGGAATTCCCACTGAGATGGATAAAGAAACTCACATTTAAAATTTAGATCTGCTGCGCTGGATCTCCTATGTTACTTCTCACACACGCATCAGTGAGATGGTGAAAACACTGCCCATGTGTGGCTTATGTGGAAACAGACGCTGAGAGACAGGAAGGAGCTTGTCCAAGGACATAGATTTATTTCCTAGTGGAGACAGAATAGACAGTCTGACTTCCAGGCCAGTGGCACTGATGTGGTTTTGTGAGGCCATTTCCAGATGTCACCTTTTCCTTGTGACTCCCTCAGCAGGGAGCGGGCACTGCATCTGAAACTGTCATGACTCTTTCTTCATAAGCATGGATAACAAGACAGGGCTCTCTGCTTCTCCAAGTCTCTGGTGCCGCCATTTTCATTTCTGTTGGCTAAGAAATGGGTGGAGAGGTGAGAATCCCATACAATTTTCTTTCCTTCTTGAGTCAAGATTTCAAAATGACCTTTAGTGTATCACCGACAGTTACCATCTTTTGAACTAACTGTGTTATAATCCCTTACTGTTCTAACTGGAAGTTCCCTCTGCAATTTTCTGTTCCAGTGTTCTCCTTAAAATGTGAAGCTTTTTCATCAACTCCATGTGTGCTCTACCAAGCTTCCTCCGAGACAGGACGAATGTGCAACTCTCTAAATTGCCTACATTCTCCCATAGATTCTGTGTCTAGCTGGATTTAACCATTCACTCTAGTCTTACCATTTCGATACTTGCACCCACATTTTGTCAAATTCATACCCTTGGAGAATACTTTGTTTTTCTTCTTGTCCTTTCCTTCATATTTCTGCTTTGCTCGTTGACCTTCACCATTGGTCATCTAAAAGATATGCTTCTTTAAATATAGCCTTAAATGTCCACCTAACAGAGTCATTCTCTTCTCATAGTTTTCCAATTCATCCATTGAAAAGGGACAACTCAAAATTATATTCTATGGTAAGAACACTTTCTAGGAAGTCAAAACCAAACAGTGTGTGACAAGGAACGTGCAAAGCAAGGAAACGTAGCTCTCTAATGACAATCATTTTTGTTTCTCGTAAACCTGCTTTTCTTTCTCACCCACCACCTACTAAAAATTATTTAGAATAATTATTTTTTTAAATAAAAACAAGGAGTAGATTCTTTTTAGAAGTCCATCTCTCTGGAGCTCATCGCACTAGCCTAACGTTGCTATCATAATTGCAAATCATTAATTGATAAAATAAAATTGATAATTGATAATAAAGATTGGCAACTGTCAGTGAGGAAGACTGGGTGAGGCAGCTATGAAGGTGGGCTACCCCAGCTTGTGCGGAAGTAATGAAGAGGCTGCAACTTTGCAAATTCTTGCACGGGGGTGAGGCCACTGCAGGAACTTGCTTTCCTGGAAACAATGATCAGTTGCGTAACATCAGGAGAAAGTTCCCGACATTCATCGTAAGTTGCATATTAAATTTGGGGAAAGGATGCTGTGGGTTCTATGGCCCACATGGGGAGGTACACTTTTTATAGACGTCTTATCTAGGGAGAACTCCCAACCCATCAGTTGATAACAATTTGATCATACACCGAGAGATCATTTCTCTAACAAAATGAGTGGTCTGCAGTTAGAATGCTGTACCTACCGCTGAATTATAACTCTGAGCGAGTGTGATTAGCGATCAAGATAGTAAAACAATTTTCAGCGATCATGCTACAGCTTGTTGATTATACCGCTGCCGTCTCTAGACTTCTTGAAGATACGACTTATATCTTGGTTTTATCTAATCTCATCCACCTGGCACAAAGTGCATACTCAAAATTTCAACAAATGAATCCGTTGGTGGCTTATTGGCGTCCTGAATGAAATTGTACGGGAGTTAATTTATACCTCTAAGGCTAATTTTATCTACGACTTGCGAACATGCTTGTTTAAGCTGCAAGTCAAGCATACTTGGCTCGTCTGCTTTCAGTGCCTCCCTGGGTATGACAATGCATTGTACTATACATGCACAGTCCATTTTACAATGAACGCTGCACGTGGTTTATAAAGCCACCCTTGTACAGCGAGATAGAGAAGAGGCTGTATACGGAGATGATCCTGCTGGAGAATCCATCGAAAAACAAAAATAAACATCTACTGGGCACTATAAGTTTCACAAAGCCGTTTATTTTATTGATCTGTGTGTTTTTGTTTTGTGCTTAAGAGACCTCCTGTTATAGAGGCAAGGGTGTGGGCTCTTGACACCAGAATGAATTTGTTTACACTTCTTTTCCTCCCCACCTTGGTGCCTGCATATTCTTGAAGAAGCCGCTCAGCTGGACATCATTTTTCTGTCCGAAAACTATAAAAATATTCCTTTCTTCAAAGGTTATTTTGACAGGATTAAATGGAATATAATGTCGATTGCCTAAGGGAGAGGGTAGACATGTAATTAAACTATCTTTCCTTCTGGATGTTTCTTTTATTGCCAATGCAGAGAGATTTTTATTGAATATCTTTTATTAACAAATGTTTAACTGGTAGCCTCAATTAAGCGAGGTTGATACTCGTGTGTTTCCCCAGCTGGATCCCAGGTCCACTGGGGCATTATTCGTCCTCATCTTCACATCCCCAGCACTGATCTCAATATCTGACATGCAACAACCTTTCAACAAACAACAGTGATTTCCTCAGCAAGCCCTCATTGTACTTTCATTGAGCGGGTCATAGATTGTAGAGATTATTTTGACATATTCCCACGCAATTCTTGCCACATCTCAATTTGAGGACGTAATAGGATCTTAATCCAAGGGATCTGCTTGAAGGCATCCATGTTTGAGTTAAATTTAGTTGCATCAAGAGCAGGAGGAACAAAAAATAGACTTTGATGACTCAATGCTCAGAAACAAAGTTTCTGCTGAGAATCTGTTTTATTCACTGAAATTTAATTTTGTATGCGTATCACAGAAAGTAAAAGATATATATATTTATATATATGTTAGGAAATATATATATATTTTAGGAAAAAGGGAATATACACTCCTTAATGCCTAATGTCTTGATTAAATGTTGAGTGTAGGGCCAGCCCAGTGGCGCAGCAGTTAAGCGCGCGCGCTCTGCTTCAGCAGCCCGGGGTTCGCAGGTTCGGATCCCGGTCGTGCACCAACGCACTCTTTGTCAAGCCATGCTGTGGCGGCGTCCCATATAAAGTAGAGGAAGGATGGGCACAGATGTTAGCTCAGGGCAAATCTTTCTCAGCAAAAAGAGGAGGATTGGCATCAGATGTTAGCTCAGGGCTGATCTTCCTCACTAAAAAAATAAATAAATAAATAAATTGTTGAGTGTATTCATTCCAAAATGAGATGATATTGAATATATGGTGTTATATCCTGCTTTGCTCCCAGAAAGATTTATCAACTACACCCATCATAGTCACGGACTTCCCTTGGAGTGATTCTAGTGTTGAAAGATGTGTACTTTTCACAGAACATACACATTCTATCTTAACTCATATTCTGTCTTGGGGACATAGGTCTGACCAATGATGAAGGAAAACCAGGTTGCTTTGGACCTCCCGAGAGATGGATGTAGGTCCCCAACATGACATGAAAATGTGGCCTCAGCAGAGCCACCACCCAGGCCAGCAAGATACTCTAATTTTGTAATTAACTAATCAAGAAGTCCATTAGGGTGAGGTGGTTCTCATTGATAGCCTGCAGAGCAACCCCAACCCTAAGTCAGAGTCAGTTCCTGCAGACGCATCTGAATTCGAGAAAATGAAATTTGCGAACAGCCGTTCGCAAACAGCCAGCCCGCCTTTCCCAAAGAAGGCATCCACTTAAGCCATAGCCTGTCAAATTATCTCTTTGCTTTCCTTCTGTGTCTGCCCTATTAAACATCTCCCTTGATCCTACCCGCTGAGCTCCCTGACCACGTTAGGTTGGCGCTGCCCATTTAGAATCAATGCTTGCTCAAATAAACTCTTCAAGATTTTAATGTATGTCATTCTATCTTTTAACAATACGAAAGGCGACTCAGCTGAGTCATGGCAAGATGTGATAAAGAGGAACCCGGCTTCACAATTGTGTCTTGAAGTTATAGGCTGGGAAGCTGGGTTTATTTTTTTTTTTTAATTAATTAATTTATTTTTTTGTGTGTTTCTGTGTGTCTGAGGAAGATCAGCCCTGAGCTAACATCCATGCCAATCCTTCTCTTTTTGCTGAGGAAGACCGGCCCTGAGCTAACATCTGTGTCTATCTTCCTCCACTTTATATGGGATGCCGCCACAACATGGCCTGATAAGTGGTGTGTCGGTGCACGCCCGGGATCTGAACGCGGGTCGCCAGCAGCAGCGGAGCACGCGCACCTAAATGCTACGTCATGGGGCTGGCCCCGGAAGCTGGGTTTATTTATGGAGGGCCTTCCGTGTGCTAGGAATGAAGATAGCTAAGCAAACCGCATGCTTACTCTCATGCAGCTCCCATTCTAGTGGGACACGACAGGCATTTGGAAGAAAGTGTGTATGCCAGACAGGGACAAATGCGATGAACCAAGGGGAGAGGGAATGGTCAGGGAAGACCTTTCTGGTGACGTGATCGTGGAACAGGCACTGGGGAGGGACAGGAGGGGTTGACCATGGAAGGTCTCAGGAAGGAATGTTAGAGAGGACAGAGGTGAGTGCATGCATGTGTATCTGTGACCAGTGAGGAAATAACGAGTTGGACTTGAGGGTGTCTTATGGGTTGAATTGTCTCCCCCACCCATAGGTTAAAGTCCTAAACCCCCCGTAACCTTGGATAAGAATTTGACCTTATTTGGAAATGGAATCATTGCAGATGTAGTCAGCTAAGCTAGGATGAGGTCACACTGCGGTAGGTTGGGACCTGAATCCAAAATGACTGGTGTGTCTGTAGGAAGGAGACATTGGGATAGAGACATGCACAGAAGGAGGGAGAAGTTCATGTGGGGATGGAGGTGGAGATCTAAGTGATGTTTCTACAAGCCAACGAACGCCAAGGATTGCCAGCAAACCCCCAGAAGCTGGAGAGAGGCATGGAACGGATTCTACCTTAGAACCTCCAGAAGGAACCAACCTTGCCCATGCCTTGACTTGGATTTCTGGTCTCCAGAACTGAGACAGACTAAATCTCTCTTGTTTTAAGCCACCAACTTTGTGGTCATTTGTTCCAGAAGTCCCAGGAAACTATTCCACCACCCATCCCTATATTTTCCAGCTTCCAAAATTCTGTGTCTGCTTCTCCCTAATGGAAAGTCCAATGATAAAATATATTTTAATTAAATGTGCACTTAATTTGGTTTTCTTTTCTGATCTCTATGATATTGGGTTTATTCTTTATACTTGAAACTGAAGACAAGCAAATTATTGAGATGTGTCCATTATTATTATTTCGTTGGATTCTTAGGCAACAGTAATTTTAACCTGTGATTTGGGGTCATGAAAATAGGGTTTTGGTATTTCTTTGATTTTTTTTTTCTTGTCTGTTCCTCCCCCTCTTTCTGGAATTCCTTTCATAACACAGCTCTTGCATCTTTAAACATTTATCCATCACACGCTTTGCTCTTTCCCTCTGGGTTCTCATAAATTTCCATTGCACATCCTGTGGCTTTTAATCATATTTATTACCTCCACTGCAGTTTTTAATTACGTAATCATTTTTCATCATTAATTGTCTTTCCTGCTTTTGGATGGGCCCCCTTTGCTGTAGGCAATGCCCTTTCAAGTTTCACTGATGCTACACACTAGCATTATGCTCCTCTGTTGCATGGAGAAGTTCTGTCTTGTGGCATATTCTGAATTTTTACAAAGACCTCTGTGTTTTGGACTAGAGAATCTTTTCTGATGTCAGGTCATCATTTTCCTTGTGTTGGAACTTTGAGTATTTCTTTTTCCATGAGATTATGTGTCACAGGGCAAGGGGGAAGATTTGCTTCTCTTTGGGATGTAGTTGAGTAGATTGGGTCCGCCTTGTCTTGAGGTGGCGAGAAGGGGTTGTGTCTTTGGAAAGTGGGAACTCTCGGCTGTTCTGTGGAGCCGTGGATTTCATGTGCTCCGAATGCTGCCTGGGAATGGGGTCTCACCCTTCCCTGCTTCACATCCTCCTCTCTGCAAATGGAGAGGTGACACCATTGGTAAGTGGGATATGAGCTACGGGGGAATTGGGTCCTCCGAAGAATTGACCATTGCACCCGCATGCTGCTGAGAATGCTACTTTTTCTTCCCATTCGGTTGTGATGTTCCAACCTCCCCGGGGATCTGTACCCCCAACACAGTCAGTCCTTATCCCCTGGCATTTGGGACGCATCCTGCCTCCGCTTCACATGGGGTCGGCCCTGACACTGATGCAGCAATTTTCTCCAAGATGGTGGTGTAGATTCTCAAGTCTTTCGGTTCAATGATTTTATCTGATTCTCCATTGACTGTTGGTATTCCAGGCTGCCAATATTTCTTTAATAAATAACAACATGGCTCCTTCCTTTCCTCCTTGAGTTCATTATGTTCATTGGGTAGAGCTCCAATACCAAAGTTTAATATTAGTGGAGAGGGAACTGGATGCTACACCCTGCCTTGTTTTTAGTGGGGTGGCCTCTGGGGCTTTGCTCTTTAGTACAATGCTAGCCATTCACTGGAGTGCCCACATACACACGTGTATAAAGATATCCCCAGAGGCACACAGAGACACACACACAGAGACACAGGATGAATGTACACATAGAGAGACACACAGATACACAGAAACATACACGTACATACACAAGCACATGTACACACACAAACACTCAGACACAAATACACTCACGTACACAGAAACACACACATATACACACAAACACATTGGCATACAGACACACACATACACACAGACACACACATATACAAAGGCACAGCATGCATGTACACAGAGAGACACACACAAACACACACATACATACACATACGTAGAAACGCGCACACAGATACATGAATAGACGTAGACATACACACTTATACAGACATGCATTGTCCCCATTTAAAAGAAGGAAAGACACTCTATTGTTAGTTCCCTGAGATTTTTTTGAATGATGGATGGTTACCCAGTGGTGTCACATGCCTTCAAGCCAACCTGACCATACGACTTTGTTGACTTCATCCCAAAGAGGTCAGGTATTACATTAACAAGTTTCATAGTGTTTGTCTGTTAGTGAATTATTAAAACTGGTCTCAGTCATGAAAGCCATGGTTTATCATCGTGTAGGGTTGCCGGGCATGATACCAAATGCCCCAGTGAGATTTGAATTCCAGATAAGCAATGAATAGTTTTTCTCCGTATGAGTTTCCCATGCAAAATTTGGGACATGTTTAGACTGAAAAATAAATATTGCTTGTTTACTTGAAATTCAAAATTAACTGGGCATTTATTGGCCAAATCTGGCAACCGTATTGGAGTGGTATTCTAGCTTGTGTGTGATAGAAGAACCTTTTTAGTGCAATTGGAGTACCTGCGTGGACGGGGGGTGCCGTGGAATGTGATGCCTTCATTAAGCCTTTGTATGTTGTCCTAAAACAGGTGGGTCATTTTCCACCCTATCCAACTCTAGAAGCCAAGGCAAGCATTGCAGCATCATCAGATGAGGACAGTTGGGTTGAGAGTTTGACTTTTGTGGTAACAGACTTCCTTGCCCTGCCTGGTACGGAAGCTGGGACTCAACCTCAGAAGCATCCTTGCCCTTTCTTGTCTTGGTCTCTCGTCTGAGGTTCAGGCTGTCTGCTTGACCTCTTGTGCCTTTGGAAGGAATCGAACACCCCTCCACAGAAGGACAAGAGACGCAAATGCTTTCCTACGGTAGCCTTGAGGGATCCTGGCTTCACCCCACTCTCCTTCAGAGCGTGGTCTTTTTTTTTCAAGATAGTTCTTGTTAGCCTTTATTTATCTATTTTTTTTTGTGAGGAAGACCAGCCCTGAGCTAACATCTGATGCCAACCCTCCTCTTTTTTACTGAGGAAGACAGGCCCTGGGCTAACATCTGTGCCCATCTTCCTCTACTTTGTATGGGACACCGCCACAACGTGGCTTAACAAGCTTGTTAAGTGGTGCGTCGGTGCGCACCCAGGATCCGAACCGGCGAACCCTGGGCTGTTGCAGCAGAGCACGTGCACTTAATCGCTTGCACCACCGGGCCAGCCCCCAGAGCACGGTCTTTATCAGCATTGCACAACACCTTCCAGATTCATTTCAGGTGCATATCCTGCTTTCACAAGAAAGAACAGTTGCTTCCCCTATCACTTTATAATTTATGACCCACTTGTTTCAAACATTTTTTTCCAAACACAAGCCAGGGTGTGTTCATTCCAGACATAAATCATGGAGTAGTTCTCCTTTTCTGTGAGCTAAAATCCAAGTTCTATAGGACAGTGACCAAGATCCCAGCATTTTATGGTTCACGATGTCCTCCTCTGTTACTTGTATTTCTTCACTTCACTCCACTGCCTTGTCATCTGCCTTAAATTCACCTTATCAAGACTTTAGTCCAAAAGTTACCTTTTCTAAGATTTCACCTGATCATCCTGGGTAGAATTTGTCTATGTTCTAATCTGTGTCCTAATTTCAACCCAGATAAGTTCACTTTTTCCTCCCCAATCCTTTATTGCACTTCTCTGTTTCCACATCTCTGTCTCTTATTCTGGATTTTAAGACTCTGTGTTGAGCAAGGAGTGATTGTGACCCAGCTTTGAAACTCTGAAGTCTGCCACAGGTTATCAGATATTTGATTGGCATTTCATAAAAATCCATTGAGCAAATGAAATTTTGCTTCTAGGTGCAAGCGTTAGCTCTCCACCATTTGGTGGAAGACTGGACATTTTCCACAAAGGATATGCTAGCACGTTGCTCATTGCAAAATGATCTGCGTGACTGCTTCTCTGAAACTGGACATTGATAGGCAACATTTTGATGAAGGAGAGTCAGAAAAGGATTTGTGCTGGTTTGTTTCGTTTTGGCAGAAACTATCTTCCACATGAGAAAGGCACGAAGCTCTTCCGCTCTCATCGACTTTGCTCCCCTGAGCAGTTAATCGTCTGTTATCTGACTAACGCTCCATTCATCTCTAGGCAGGGTAAGAGAGCTGATCCCATGTCACCTGGAATATTTATGGAGCCGTGACTATCTGATAATTTTGAAAAAGGAGGCTGATGGCATCCTTTTAGAGGGATACCTGAAGTTATCAGGCCCCGTGGCTAGGGAGTGTTCTTGAGAGTGTTGTCTTTATAACAATGCCTACGCACATATAAAACGGCCACCATGATTTCACTCATGAGGAAAGTGAACTCCAAAGAGTATAAGAAGCTTAGCCATGGACTCCGTAATCAGCAATAAGCAGATATTCGGTTACAATCTAAGTCTACCTCCTATTCTATGTGACACCCTATTTCATTTGCAGAATCCATACTTTCAAAGAAATGCAAACTTTGATAAGACAGACATCCTATTAGAAGTCATCCTTGGGAGACCTTAATTTTCACCAGGGTCCACATGGTACAGATGTTTGCATGTACTCAATATCATCGTGAAAAGTGAAAAAGTCACATTTCAGGTTTATGTTTAAAATTCATCCATCTCTTCCAGACACAGTAGCCCAGTGCCAAATCTGAACTGTTCAGGTAAAATCAAGTTTTTCCATCGTATCCCCATAACCACCCATTTGGAGGATGGGCATTTCAAATCACGAACATCAGTAGGTTTGTACCTGATTTACGCAATTCAAGCAACATCACCCCACTTTGGCCAAAGGCTTGCATATTTTCATTGCGTCTTGTCTTCTGACGTTTTCTCCTCTGGCCTTTCAGATGTTTGCGTACAATGGCGTTATTGCATTAAATAAACTTGACTAATTACATGGCATCAATCAAATTTGAAATTTGACAGAATGTGGCCACAGTGCTGTGTTTGTTAACAAAGTGGCAACCAGCAAGTGCAGAACATATCAAGATCGGCAAATCCTGTTGAAACTAATTACTAACAACAGGGAGCTGCAAGACCCTGCCATGAGCAAGCCTTCAAGAGTGAAAAACCTTTCTGGGATTATAAGTAAGGATCCTGAGCAACCCCCAAAGTGAAGACTCACCCCACAAAGAAACATGGAATACATAAAGATAGCCCCAGAAGCTGGAAAGAGAAGAATTATTTAATTACCACACTGATGAGATTTTAAACCAGCTTGTTATGGAGCTGCCATGGGAATCCCCATTCAGACACCTTTATCCTTCATATTTTATTGTTCAGGATGAAAACTCGTAGGCAGTTCTCCTTCTGAAGAAGGGGTTTAAACTTTCCAGACATCTCCTTTTGGTGTTTTTACATGATTCCAATGCAAAGTTCCCCTCCACACATCGGTCTAGTGATATCTGTATTTTTGGCCTGAAGGTCTAGGATCTGGTATCTAGAGTTGATGGACCCACACAGTGGCATCTCTAATAGAACGTTCCACCTCAAAAAAACCCCACAATGTTCCAGTGAAAGAAGGCTGTGCTGTGAGACTATTTGCAGCAAATTCAGAGAGCAAACTGCTCTGGTTTGTTTACCTGGGTGGTCATGAAATTTTCATTGTGTGTAGAATGATAATGCCTTGGTTCATATACACCCAAATCTTTATTTATAATGCTGGGAGAGAGGCTGTCTTGATTTGCGTCTCTCACTGTTTCATAGCAATCCATTTGGGGCATGGTGTTGACAAATAGGATACTCACTACCCCCAAACCATCCTCCATCATCTGTCTTGCTGAACAGAATTAGGAAATAATCCAGGGGGGAGGTACTGTATTTTCTCTCCTTTATTTAGGTGCACAGATCACTCTGAGGCAATGCTGGAGGCCAGGATGTCATCAAAATCCAGTGGATGGAACGAAAAGGATTGTTTTTCCACAGGAGAGCCGGTCTTCATTTCTCCTTGATGAATCATTTTGGTGATAGATGCAGATAAGAACACTCATGCCTTGCAAGGAAGGCTGCACATGATTTGCCAATGGAATTTTTTTCCCTGCCCTTGTAGAAGGAGATGAAAATGAGGGGTGCAATTTTCCTCATTTGCAAATCATAAGCATGAACCATCTTGAGGAGCACAGTACGGACTAGCCTCCCTGTTGCAGAGAGAGGTGGAGCCAGCAGATTATCATTTGGGTCATGACTCTGGGAGGCTGTAAATAGAGCCAAAAGTTCCTCAGGACCGGCTTTGCATTTTGTCCTACACATCAGATAGACAACACCACTGACAGGTGAGTTGGGGAAGGCTTCTAAGTAGAGACATTCTCAGCTCTGTTTTTTTTTTTTTTTTCTTTCTGATGTGATGGGCACACCTGATGGGCTCAGGCTTTTGAAGGGTCCTTTGGCTATTTTCTAAAACTCAATGGGTCATCTTAGGCATTGACAAGTTGCTTTCAAACCAACTTTTGTTTAAGTTTCTCTCCTTCCTCTCTCCTTCCCTTCTTTTCTTCTTTCCTTTCTCTTTCTCAGTGAATAACTCTTTGCTTGTGGTCTCCATCATCTTGCTTTTGAGCAAGATGGATTTTTGAAGGAGGAGGTTAGTATTATGTTCTTAGTGTTATTTTAAGGTACAAATACAAGTAATAGCGTGCCGATGGAAGATGCGTGTTTCTTTTCTTTCATTGCAACGAGTTTTGCTGTTGTATCACTTGTTTATATATTTCCCCTTCCCAATTAGATGTAACCATTACTTATCCTAAAATCACCATATACGGTCTGGATTTGGACTAATGCAAAATCAAAGAAGTGGATAAGTTCAAGTAATCGCCTGTTTTCTGGTGATTCAAATTCATTCCACATAGATCTCTTGAGTAAGTTCAGCAGCTCCTTGAGATTATACTGTCATCCACGCATGTTGTAGGGTGGGTTTAGGGACCCAGCCAATTCACTTAACAGCCAAAAAGAGTCGAGCCCCAGGAGTTGGCACAGCATGAGCTCTTTAGAAATGAGCCAACAGGGCAAATTCATCAAGAGTGCAGGGTTTGTGCCATGACGGATTTAGAAACCAGTTTTGAAATGTTGGAAGTAGGGATACGCCTCCTTAATCCTGTGAGAATTTTGTAGTGAGAACTAACTGAATACATGCATTTTTTTTTCTCAGGACCTTTTATCTTTGGCCAAAGAAAACAGGAAGTTACTCGGGACTACGTAATGAAGCTCAGGTAAATGAAGTAGTAAGCTATATTGCGAGCACTTTGAATCTAATGGACAATTTTGTGACATTTGTGAATTCGGCTTTACAGATAGAGGCATTCAATCTCATGTATTTTTTTCATCTGATTGGCTATAAGATGTCTAAATTGATGCTCTGGATTTGGTAAGTCTATAATAAAACAGGAGCGATTTACGCCATGGATACAAACATAAACTGCAAATTTTCAACACGCTTGTATTATTCTAAAATATTGTAAAAAACAGGAAAATGGGAAAAGGAATTCAACCAACTTTGGGCAGATGAAAAGCATTTTTGTAATTATTGCAATTTAGCAATAGAAAAAGTCCTGGGATGTAGCTCCCACCTTCAAGAAATTCACAGCCTTGGAGGATATGTTTGGGTAAAGCAAAGAGTTGCAATCTCACGGGGTCAGCATTGTTTCAGGGTATTGATAAAGGGCTCTGGGTGCAGACAGGGGCAGCGACTATTTCTGTCCTCCCTCCCAGTGGAAATATTTGAGGTGGGTTTTGAAATATGAGTAAAGACGAGATAGAGATGGAACCAAGAGTTCAAATGTCACATATTCATTCCCTGATAATGGAAGACAGATCCAGTGGGAAGAGAATTGTATGGATACATTATATTTTTTTTTGAGAAAACGGGACTTTAGTTGGGACTCAGCAAAATATGAGGTGGAACCCAGGACAGCCTCCCTTTGAACACTGCTGGTACCATTCCATAGCAATGGCCAATGCTTGGAGAGAGAAATTCTTGCCTGTTTTTGGGAGATGAGCCTGGTTTCCAATGAGCCTGTTGCATTTATGAGAAGGTGATGTTGGAATAGGATGTAGCTCCTGAAACCACCCAGAGCCGTGTGTTTACAATAAAATCCATGCTTTCTTTTCAGGAACCTCTTGATCTCCCTGTCTTGGATGTGTTTACTCTTAAACACGTGCCTGTCACAGGGGGTGAATGAAGACAAACCCAATATTGTCCTAATAATGGTGGACGATCTTGGGATTGGAGATCTGGGTTGCTATGGCAATGATACAATCAGGTATGTCTTTGTATTGAATCATGGTTTTTTTACCTATTGTTCAGGCGGGGAAGATTGATAGATTTTAGGACTGTGTCCACGTGCAAAACCAAATGGATCTGTGGAGACTTTGTTAAAAGAAGTAAATAGTATTAAAATCAGGACTGTCTGCATTTGAATCTCGGTTCTGCTCTCACGAGTGGTGAAATGTTGGACCAGTTAGGTAATCTCTGCGTGTCTTCTTTTTCTAATCTGTTAAATGCCCAGGTGAATAGTATATTCCTCTGAGCTCATATAGGCAAGGCACACAGAATAGTCACCTGGCACATAGTGAGTTAGTTCTCTATGGAAATAGAATATTATGATGAGTGCTGATTCTTATACATATTTTGACTCGGTAGAATTAATCATTTCATGCTTGCTAATTTTGGAAGGCAACAGACCTTTTAAGGCAACATCCTTCTATTTTAATAACGGAAATTCTGAAAGGAGAAAAAAGCATGAAACAAAAATTCAGAGCTTTCTGGTGGATTAGGAAAGCCATCTAATGAGCCGTGCTTATACAAAGCTTCAGAGTACATCTTTATAACACGTATGAATTGTACACTTAAAAGATTTTTCTTTGTTGTGTTACTAATAAATGCCAAAGCTGGTAGTCTCTGCTTTCGATCAAAGAAATTAGGAGTCATGAAAACGTAGGTATCAGAATTAATTATTGCAGCCCGTTAAAGGAATTAAGACTCATAAAAAGGTGCATAAGAAAATAAAGAGCAGCAATTTTCAGACAGTATGTAGAAGGGGGTAAGTGTTTTGCTGAAGGTACTAGCTACTTGAGAGGTGAGATCTTAATCAGCACATATGCCCCAGACAGACATTTTACAAATCAGTCTTTTCTATGCAAATCGAATCCTACTTTAAAAGACCCTAGGTGATTTTTCACATTTAAACGAAGAATCAGATAAATGTGTTGGTAAAGCTGGAACTTCTTCATGCACTAATTGCCACTCATAATCTCTCTCATGAATAAATCTAAGTGTCATTATATTTCATTTTCATCCCACGAGGCGACTGTTTCTATTCTGTAGAAGTCTCTCTTTCATTCTCTTCAACCTCCAGATATCTTTATATTTAATCATATGGCAGTTTTGGGGACCATTTGTGTGTAAAGCAAGGATGTTTCTCTCTCCATCATGTGAGTTGAACTCATCCTGAGATCTGTTTGTAGCTAGGCATCACTAAGATCTGTAAGTAATTGGCCTTAATGAATCAGTCTAGAGATACTCTATACTTTTATACATATTTTAAAATGCAGTCCTATACTCAATAGACACCATATGGCACAACCAAATTTTACCAATCTTGCGACAAACAGCTGCCTGAAACCTCAACTGTGTTTTCACCCTGAGAAGGGCAGAAAAAGGATGGGCATTGTGTGTAGGTACTTCTTCTCCAGTTCTGAGCTCAGGGAATCGTAGTAAACAGAGATATTGTCTACCTGCAGGTAACTCTCTGTCTCTCTGTGTTTCTGTTTCTCCTCTCCCCACCTCCTCTCTCTGATTTTCCCCTCTGTCTCTCCCTCCAGGACCCCTCACGTGGACAGCTTAGCCAGGGAAGGTGTGAGACTGACCCAGCACATCTCGGCAGCCTCACTGTGCACCCCAAGCAGGGCTGCCTTTCTAACGGGAAGATACCCCATCCGATCAGGTGTGTAAACGGAGAAGGCTCTGCCACCCCCTGCTGTCACGTCAGGATGTGCGGACGTGGAAATGTGGCTTGGTCATTTTGAAAAGTGCAAGAGTGCACACACACATGTGCTCGCGTATGCAGCTACGGAGGCCACCATGAAAACCACTGTGCTCCCAGCTGACCCAAGACCACCTTGTGTGGCTACGTTATGTCTCTTAACCTCTTGATGACTTTTTTTCTGAGCGCCCTGTGTCTGGACATAGGCCTGACTTTCTATCTGAAGACAAAGAGCGGGAAACTGCCTCGGAAGGAAATAGTTAACAAGGAATGTGTCTGCCCTCCTGCAGGCTGTCATAAGGCAGTATCTATCAGAATGTCGCCAACTTTCATCCCAACGTTTTAGCTCTTGTAAGGATGGGACACCTTTCGTTTCTGCCTTCATCCGATGAACTGCTTGGATTGTTTCTGCCTTTTGCCTTTTATGTATAGTTCTGCTGCGAACACATCTGTACAAGTTTTTGTCTGAACACTTCTTTTCAATTCTTTTGGATACAGATGTAGGAGTGGAATGGCTGGGTCGTATGGCTGTATTTTTAAAGGCGAGCAGAAGGGTTTGGTTGATGGGCACAGATTCTGTAGTTTAAGAGTAAGGCGTGCAATTCAGAGACACTAGTATTTATGTCTACTTTTAGTCAAGATCGAGAGGTCCCTTCAGCTCTTAAGGATATCGTGTAAACGTTTACATCCTGTGAGGTTCACAATATCTGCCTTGGCTGGTACTAAGATTAATCAGGTCCAGTAAACCTCTATATATTCTCTTTTTTTTCTTGTAGTAAGAAGAAAGTGCCAGTCACTTTATGTCAAACTCATTTTCCTAACCTTTTAGAAGGAGTTGTAGAGTTTCATGTCTTGAGTCACCGTATCCAATGTTTAAACCAAGATGGCTGCTCTCTGAGAGTTCTTAGCCTGATTTGCTCTCCCATTTTTATCTGGATCTTCTCTCTCTTTTTACCCACTTTGTCCTGTCTTATTCAATTTTGCTTCCATTCCAGATTTTGCTTTGGGGTTGGGCCCCTATTTTGGAAGGAAGCCAGGAAGGGTCAGTCTTGAGAGTTCATCCCAACAAGATTGTTCTATCATATTCAATGTACCTAAGATCCTTGCATCACCCTTGATGGGACTTATGAAAACCCCTCTGGCTTCAGCTACTCTCCAGGGAATGCCTGTTGGCTATTTTGGGTGTTCTTTTGTTCCTGGATGTTTCAGGAATTCATTTGCTTTCTTCTGCCCCTCTCCTGTAAGATACAGATCTTGGGTCTCTGGGTGATTTGTCTCACCTACTGGTTACCTCGTTTTGTCATAAGCAATGTCCACGGCTTTGTAGTTTTCCTTTGTGATGACTCTATTTTTGTGAAGGAATCGAGAGAGTCCAAAACGATGTGTCCACTCTTCCTAGGTGCACCAACTTCAGGTTTTTGGGAAGAAGTTAGCTTCTACACCTTTGCCACAAATAGAACTTAATCCTATTGTCAGAAAAAAAAAAAAATCCGTTGCAGAAGCATTAGGGTTTTCATGAGATTTCATTTCTTGACTCTTTTTCCAATATGTACATTACCCCATTGAGGGCAGGCACATGTCAGATGTGCAAGCAGCAGTTGTCTGTAGAAATAATACCCTGTGAAGCTGGTAAAAATGCAGGAAGTGTGATTTGGACAGCATGTTTGTGTGTACCTGACAGTATCGTGCGTGTGTGTGCACGCACAAGGGCTTAAAGGGGCTTTGTATACGGAACAGTGTGAGTTCTGTTTGGAGAATGTGATTTTCCCCTCCACAGGATGGTTTTCTCTTCCTTCCGGGATGGCACCTCATCTCTCCATCTTCCAGCTCTGAACTCTCCACAACCGTGTCCCTCTTCAGCTGACAAACACCTACTCATTGTGTGTGTTTTTTTACATTACACTTAGGCATGGTTTCTAAAATGGATTCCCGTGTCATCACCAGCCTTGGAGTTTCTTCCGGACTCTTTCTCAATGAAACAACATTTGCAGCCTTAGTGAAGAACCAAGGATACACCACAGCACTCATCGGTAAGAAGCCATCTTTGGTTTTACTCATTTATCGTCAAGTAACTATAGATGTTATTCTATCCTTCACATATTGTTTTCTTGGAAACTGTTTAAAAATGAGTTTCCATCTTGGATATGGCAGAGAAGACTCTCCGTGCCATCTGGCCTCCACATCTGCCATTTCGGTGGCTACCTCCTATCTCCATGTTGACCCTCCCCAATTAAGCTAGTTATATCTTGTATGGTTTTTGGAGCCAAATGTGTGCTCTTGCACCCTCCAGAACTCTCCCTCATCATTGCACTTTGTTCACGTGGGACCCTGTGTTGCAATGCTCTCCCACCCAGCCACACACGCACTCTTTCCTATGTGGCACCTGCCCATCCTTTTCAGACATAGTTCAGGCATGCCTGAACATCCCTTCCTACCTTCCCCCCGGGCCTTGCCAGGTGTCCCTCCTACCTGTTTCTGTATCACTTCCTCTTTGCACAGACCACGCTGTACTATGATGGTCTGTTTCTACATTATTCTCTGCAGATTCTGAAATCCTTCATCTCAGCCACTGTGTATCATTTAAGAAACGTAACAAGTCTTCCCAAGAACACACAGATAGCCTTACGTGTTGTTAACTTTTTACGGAGCGTCAACTTTTGACTCCCTAAAAAATGTCTACACTCTCTATCCATTACCCAAACAGCCAAAAAAATGACTTCTGAAAAATGTCTACACCCTAATTTTGGCACCCAAACCCAGATAAGGAGCACGTACATGGCCTCAGAAAGCTCACATTTACTCCTTTCCGGTCCATCCCTCTCTCTTAGCTCCCCCTTTCTCCACTCTTGCTGCATGAAGGTCAACTCAGAGGAGAAACCTGGGTGCTCCTTTTGGCAATGATCATGGTCCCTGGTTAATTGCATTGCAGTAAGAGGACACTGTGCACTGACAGAAACATTGATGATTACAGGTGGAAGAGATGTCCGAGAGTAACTTGTCGCCCTAATTTCAGAGAGAAGGACATTGATTTTTCCCAAGGCTGAGAGACATATGCGATGTTTGAAAGCGAATGTTGTACATGAAGAAGATCAAATTTGTCAGGGTCTCCATGCCTTGCTAGTTCACTCATTGTATATTCTCTCACCAACCTCATTATTCGTTAAAACTAGACCACAAGGATTTCCTTTTCCTTGCTGCCAAAGATGATAGAAGTAAACTAACGATGACCCCTTTGAAGCTAAACCTACTGTGCCTGTTTGAGAGGCCTGGGCTTCGATTGGCTTGAAAATACCATGCTATTTTAAATCTCTTTGATTTTTGTAACCAATTTGACATTGATAGGAGAAGACAATCTTAGTTCAGTTGCAGGAAAGAAAAACCTAGGCCAGCAGCATTGCTTCTCATCTACCTACCCCCTCAGGCTCCCAGAGATGTGAGCACGTGCATCCTTGATGTGGCCTTGACTGCATGCAGAAAACTATTAATGTTTTGTTAGATACACATTATTATATGCTCTTAGAGTCCACATGCCAGCAGGACTCACACGGATCTTTTGGTTACCATTAGAGGTGTGGCAAGTTTTACTGAATAAATTCCTTACTTCAATGAACTTTAGTGGGACACCCTAGGATTTACAGCCAGCCAGCTATCCATCCATCCATTCATCCACATTTGGTCCATCCTCCATCATTTATCTATGTCTATCATCTATCTATCTATATCTACCTGTCTAGATATCTATATATCTATTTATCTATCATCTATCTACTCATCTATCTACTCACCCACCCATCCACCCATGTATCTATCTATCATATATCTATTCATCTACCTATCCATATATCCATACATAAATGATATCTTCTATGATTTATTTGTATCTGTCATATCTATCTTTTTATGGATCCATCCATCCATCATTTATATATCTGTTTGTCTTGTATCATCTAACTTGTCTCTGTCGTTTATCTATCCATGTAGGTATAATTTACATCTATCTCTCTATCTCTCTATCTATCTATCCATCCACCCATCTATCCATCCATCTATCCATCCATCCATCTACCATTCATCCACCTGCCCATCTATCTGTCTATCCATCAACCCAATCATCCATCCATCCATCCATCCATCCATCACCTATATATCAATTTATCATATATCACCTATCTATCTTTTGACTACAATTTACATTGATCTATCCATCTATCTATCTAGCCACTCATCCATCTGTCCATCCATTCATCTACTACTCATCTGCCTGTCTATCTATCCATCCATCCACCTACTCATCCATCATCTTCTGTCTTATCTATCTCACTATCTAATATCTACCTATCTACCTATCTGTTACCTATAATCTACCCTTGTCTCTATCATGTATATATCTTTGTTGCTATGACATTGTCCTCTCTGTGAATGAGAAGCTGCCCAGTTCGCATTCTTGCTGTGAACTCACAATTGTATTGTCCTCCCTTTATTTTTTATCCTATCTAGTCACTCACAACCAGCTCTTAACACAAACTTCTGTGAAACAAAGGAAAAAAATGAGCCTATGCTGATGTCAGATTTTTAAGCAAAAGAAAATTACTTGCTGCTCCATTTTTGTACATTAGCCGATTGTTTCAAATGAAGAATGATCACATGGTCTTTATGACGTCTGAGCATATTACGCTTTATTTGTGTGTGTGTGCTTCATTTCAGGCAAATGGCATCAAGGCTTAAATTGCCTATCGCGAAGTGACCACTGCCATCATCCATATAATTACGGGTTTGATTACTACTATGGCATGCCGCTCACTCTGTTTGAACCTTGCTGGCCAGATCCTTCACGTGACGCAGAATTAGCCTTTGGGAGCAAAATCTGGCTGTGTGTACAGCTGGTCGCCATCACTGTGCTTACCTTGACTATTGGGAAATTGAGTCGCTGGATCTCTGTTCCCTGGTCCCTCATCCTCTCCATGATTCTTTTTATTTTTCTCCTGGGCTACTTTTGGTTCTCCAGTTACACATCCCCTCTGTACTGGGCGTGCCTCCTCATGAGAGAGCATGAGATCACCGAGCAGCCCATGAAGGCAGAACGAGCTGGGTCCATCATGGTGAAGGAGGCGGTTTCCTTCTTAGAAAGGTAAAGATATTTTTTTTTAAATCCATGCAATTATGCTAAAAAATGAGTATTTTAAGAAACGAGGGTGAGGACTTTAACCAAACTGAGTTAAGAAATGTTATATTGCTAAACACTGTCTAGACAATAATATGAAATGTTTTGGAAGACAGCTGGATGCTTCTGGCAGTGCCTAAGGAGGTGGTATCTTGTTTGAGTCCTTCTTATCAAAATCACAGTCTCTCTGTTGGCCCTGAAATTCATATTTGGTTAGACCAAGCAGGCAGACTCACACTAGACTCAAACTCATAAATCTGGCTTGTTAATTTACAATGCATATTGTCACCTATTAATTTACAATGGGAATTATATCTCCCAGGGAACTAAGCAATAGAATAAGTTGGCCACTGCATTGTTTCCCTGTTAGAGAAAAAGCTACTTGAGAAATTAAAACAAGAAGGTTGATTGATCAGATGAGCATGTGATATGGAAGGGATATTATTTGGATAATGTTAATGGTGATCGTTATAAAGCTTGATGCATCCATAACACAATAGCTGGAAACTTTCCGAGGGAGCCACATTTACCGTCCTCTAATTGCTGGACTTTCTTTTAGGAAAAGCCTATGAACACATTTTTCTTTCTCTCTTTCAACATTGAGGCTTTCTCTTTACCAATCACCATCCTGGGATCTGGCACTTCAAGGTTGAGTTCACATTTAGTGATGACAACAGACGTACAAGCACATGATAAGAAATAGGTTCATGGGCAGAAGTCCAGGATGCTATTGGTCTATACACTAGGGACTTTCCAAGACATCAGGGAAGCCGTGTTTGAGAAAACACAATCTTACCTGAAGCTTCAAAGGTGAGTAATAGCAAGAAGAAGGAAGGGTGGGCAAGCATCACTGGCAGAAATGCGAGCATAAGGAAGAGAGTGTGTGTGCAAGGATCTGTGAGCAGTTTGCCCTGGTCAGCGTGTAATGTGCCAAGCCAGGAATGGCTGTAGGAAAAGTCGACATGTTCAACTGTTAGGTAGAGTTGACTGATGATGTAAAGGATCTTGTGTAACCTGATAATTAGCTTTGTCCTTAACCTGTAGCTCAGTTGGAGACAATAAAAATTCAGAGTGTGGGAGAGAGAAAACCATATTTGCATGGTAGATGCAAATGAATGGCTGGTTTCATTTAGGGCAAACTCTTTACTCTGGAACCTTTCCAAATGTGCAGAGTTTAGGAAGTTTTACAAAGGACATGTTGGCATGTTGCAAGGTGACGTGCACCCCTCTGAAATTTAAAGATGAGCCGTCCTCTTCCATTCCATCAGCCAGTTCAAGTCTTTGCACACCCACACACGTTGTGGCTTAATATTTTACAGGAGTCCTTTAAGAACAAATGCTGGTGTGGAAATGTACTTTCATCACTTAAACCTCTGTTGAGTTTCAAAAGTTCTAAGTGATCCGTAGTGACACGATATCAAAAGGAAAGAGAAACTAACAGTGAACAGGGAATCTGAAGATCTGGAAGCTACTCCATTGGTTGACAATGTGGCTACGAGTAGGTGGCTCAGGTTCACAAAGACTAGAAATTACTTTCATCTGATTCTCAGTGTATGCATTTCCTATGACTGCTGTAACACATAGCCAAAAACTTAGTGGATTAAAACAACACCCATTTATTATTTTATGTTCCTGAAGTCAGAAGTCAGGAATTAATCTTCTGGGCCTGAAACTCAAGGTGTCAGCAGGCTTAGTTCTCCTGGATGCTCCAGGGGAGAATCTTGTTTCTTCTAGCTTCTGGAGGCTGCCTGCATTCCTTGGCTTGTAGCTATGTCACTCATATCTCTGCTTCTGTTGAAAGATATCCTCTTCTCTTCCCTCACGTTGACCCTATTGCCTCTCTCTTGTAGTTGCATTGGATCATCTCCTCTTCTCAAGATCTTTGACTTAATCCCATCTGCAGGGTCCCTTTTGCCAAGTAAGGCAACATATTCACAGGTTCTGGGGATTAGGGCGTGGACAGCTTTGAGGTGAAGCATTATTCTGCCAACCACCCTGAACACCACTCTTTATTTTGACAGCTTAGGTTGGAATGCTAAGTGCTTTTAACACTTGGAAGTGCTATAAGTGTGACATACCCCACCCCCTTGTCTTCCTAATTTAGGTTTTAAGAATGACATGTTCTGAAAGAGATTGAATGCCACACAGTCAACTCCGGAGTAGAAAACTATCTTACCTGGTCATGAAGACACAGAGTGAAAAAATACTACAGAACTGAAGTCCATCTTGTTTGTCTCTAACAACCGGCCTCCCTGTGTATATTTTCTGTGTCTCCCCCTTTAAAATACAGCATAGGAAATCATGTAATCTCATTCTCTATCAGTATGTATATTAGTTTCCTAGGGTTGCCATTAAAAAAAGTGCCATAGCGGGGCTGGCGCCATGTCATAGTGATTAAGTTTGCGCCCTCTGCTTCAGCAGCCTGGGGTTCGCAGGTTCGGATCTGGGGCACTCACCGACTCATCACTTGTCAGGCCATGCTGTGGTGGTGCCCCATATAAGGTGGAGGAGGATGGGCACAGATGTTAGCCCACGGCCAATCTTCCTCACATAGCCGTCTTCCCCTATGTGTGTCTCCTAATTACTTCTTTTTATAAGGACACCAGTTATTGGATTCTGTGCCCATTCTACCCCTATATGACCTCATCTTAACTAATTACACCTCCACAGACCCTATTTCCAGATAAGATTGCATTCTGAGGTCCCAGGTAGACACGGATTGTGGAGTAATGCTATTCCACCCAGTACACTATGGCACCACTCTTTTTTTCTTGATTCATTTTTTTTTTCACATTCTTTCCACAATGATATCTCATCAGAGCAGACATTTCCTACAGAGTGGCATCTGTGTTGTGTGCTGCCCTGGTTAGCTGAGGACCTATCTTTTAATCAGACAGATTGTCAGAGCTTGAAGTGGGTCAGCCTCATTCCCTGTGTCCTCACATGCGAACCAAAGCTCTGTGGACAGCTTGCCAAGAAGTTTCTGTCCATGCTTGCTCTAGGGTTGTGAAAGTGCTGAAGTTTCTAAGTAGCCACTCCCGTGCCACTATATCTTTGGGCCTCTTGGGGTGTGCCTCTAGCTTGAAATTCATAAGCCATGGGAAAGTGTCCCAAGCTGGGCTGGATTTGCATTTTAGCTCTGGGTTAAGTAGTCCCCTGTGCGTCCTGGCATCTGAGAGTCGAAGGAACCATGGTGGTGTCACCTCAACTGGGGGGAGCTGTCCAGATGCTGGAGGATCCTGGAAGCCACTCTGGCCAGGATGGTCTCTCGAAGGGGCTGCGTCTTGCCTGTGTCCCCTCTTCTGGGGCCTGGAGAGCAAGGAACTGTGTCTGTGTGACAAAAAGCAATGTTCCCTTTCCCAGATGTTGAAAACTCAAAAGCAATGTGCTTGATGTCTTCTCAGGAACCGTGAAGGACCTTTTCTCCTCTTTTACTCCTTTCTCCACGTTCATGCACCCCTCCCCACGACGACTGAGTTCATCGGCACCAGCAAGCATGGCTTGTACGGGGATAATGTGGAGGAGATGGACTCCATCGTGGGTAAGTTGCCAGACCTAAGTAGACGAAACCTCCATGCTTTGATAGTTCAGGACACTCGGACACTGTCCCTGGCCAGCCTGTGAAAGAGAAGGTGGGGATGATTGTCTGAAGAGTGAACAGAATCCTCCCCACCAGGGGCGTTTGGTCTCCCACGTAAACGATATAACAGATCCGACCTGTTATACCCAATCTCAGCGCTCTTTGGTTGCAGAGCAAACCTTCATTTCAGGTCTGCTGGGTATTCAGATCCGAGTCTAGGGTGGGGGTACAGTGGTGAGTCAGAAGCCAGAACCCGATCAACTGTAGTGAGAGAGAGCAGGGTGGTAAGTGTGAATTCCCATGCTGCCGTGATACATATATTGGTTAGCAAAAAGGATTCGGCTTTTCCAACATGAGTGACAGAAGAGCATGATGGTCTCTCAGGCTTGCAGGACACAAACTTAAGTGATAGTATTCTCCAAATATAGGCTGTCGGTTTGAAATAGATTTCAGTAAACAAAGAGACACTTTGGAAATCAAGCTTGACCAAGGGGAAGCCATTAAAACGCTGTCAATTCACATAGTCTTAAAAATAGAACATATTTAAAACTTAGTTTAAATAGAAATACTATTTTGATCAACTATATACACAAAGGCACATGTTTATGCAGGCATATGTGTGTATATAGGGTGTGTATATGTGGTGTGTGTGTGTGCATGTGGTGTGTGTGTGTGTGGCATGTGTGGTGTGTGTGGTGTATGTGTGTGTGACGTGGTGTATGTGTGTGATGTGTATATGGTGGGTGGGTGTGTGGTGTATATATGGTGGGTGGGTGTGTGGTGTGTGTGGTATGTGTGGTGTGTATGTGTGTGTGTGTGGTGTGTGTCCGTCTCCCACTTCATACTTTCACCAGGACAAGACAACATAGCGTGTTTTTAAAATGCATATTCTTAACGTTAGACTCTATCTCAGGAGCTTTGGCTATCCTACTTGTCATTCTGTCTTTTTGAAAGGGAATGAAGTAACTCATTCCAACTCAGGATGCAAGGAAAAAGAAAAAAACAAACCCAAATTACTTACTACTTGCTTTAAAATTTTAAATAAGTAAAAAGTTTTCAAAATATCTAAGTTAATAAAATTAATGATGTGGCATGAAGTCACCAAATAAGGTACTTTGGTTTTGATTTGGTTTCAGTGGGATTTTCTCAGTGACACTCAGATCCTATTACACAAATGGATGGGTGTGTTGAATGTGGGCAGACACGCCACGATATTTGAAAGCCGTATTTTGAAAAAGTGCAACGGAGATTCACAAGCCACTGGTGCCCAAAGTCAGAATTGAACCTTCAGGAAGAATAAACATCTGCTTCTATATGAAATTTGAGAAATAGTACAAAGTTTATTGAACCCCAAGATATCTACCCTGAAGCTATAACAGTACCTCAAACCCCAGGAATTGTTGCTTTGCTTGTTAGGAAGGTTAATTTGCAGATGTTCTTGGTTAGGATATCATTCTAATGCATTTGGGGATTAATGTGAATTGCACGCAGTAGTGTGTGACAGGATGGGCTCCATTGATTGAATGGAGACTTTGACACATGGCAGTTGGTATAAGACATGCACTGTTTCAAGTGTGTTCCAGATGGATCTCCATAAACATTCTAGGAGACGAGTACCATCTTCATCATCATCATTATCTCCTGATGAGGAATCTAAAGCACAAGATACTTAGTGGCTTGCTCAAGGTTACAGGCCAGGTCCAGCTGGGCCAGGATTGGAACCTGGACACTCTGGCTCTGTAGCTCAGCGGCCATTTGTGTGGGGCAAAGAGGTTATGAACAGAGATTTGGAAAGAGAGTCAGGTTCTTCTCAAGTATCACCAAACCCGTCAGGCTCCAACAAGGTGTAGTTTCACAGGTTCCGGGAAAGCTCCAGAAACTTCCCCCTAGCCTGGCTTCTTGCTTACTCACATCCCGTTGGAGGCTTCCAATGCAAATGACATCTCTTACCCCACCAGGAGAAACACCTCTGAGGCCCAATTAGTCACACATCCTCAATGGGAAAGACTTCAGCAGCTCTCAGCTCAAGAGTAGGTTTCTCGAAAATGGTGAGAAGGGATGAGCTTCCAACATGAGGAGGAGAAATGAAAGTTGGGATCACGGATTGTCATGGCCGGACCTGTTTGGCAGTTATGGGGGTTGGAATGAGGTTTCCGGGACGGGGGTGTCTAGGGATTGCAGGGGCACTTGGGCAGCTCCATTGAAGAGGGTGGAGAGCCTATGAGAGTGCAAAACTGTCTTAGAAAGAGAGATACATAATATTATATGTAATATTAATAATAAATAAATATCAACTATATACGTAATGAAATTATTAAAGATACATAAATATATATTTAAAATATAATTATACATATTTAAAATATAATATATCTATTTCTAACATTAACTGAAATCTCTAGGGTTTTCAACATAGACACTTATATCCTTCACAGATATCAAGTTACTTTGAGATATTTCTATTCTTAATATTTAGAGAGATTAAAAAAATGATTAGATAGTTGCCATGGAAAGGCTAGAAATATCTCTCTAGCATCAACTGAAATATGTATATGTGTCATATACATAAATTTATATTATATGTTATATATAAAGCTATATATAATACTTGTATAATGTGTAATATACATTTAATATTTATATAAATATATTTAATATATAAGTTTATATAATATTCCAGTTGATGCTAGAAATATATAATGTTTATAATATAAATTTATATTTATAGAATCGTGTTAGCCATTTCCATGACTACTTGTTTTTAGTCTCTATTTCATTTATTTTTGCTCTAATTTTAATTATTTCCCTCCCTCTGCTGACTTTGGGCTTTGTTTGTTCTTCTTTTTATGGTACCGTTATGTGTGGGTTAAGATTACTTATTTGAGATTTTTTGACCAGATGTGGTCTATCTTTCAGAATGTTCCTTGTGCACTTGAGAAGAATGCGTATTCTGCTATTTTTGGATGGAATGTTCTCTATATATCTGGTCTAGTGTTTCATTTAAGGCCATTGTTTCCTTGTTGACTTTCTGTGTGGAGGATCTATCCATTGATGTAAGTGAGGTGTTGAGGTTCCCTACTATTATTGTCTTGCTGTCAATTTCTCCCCTTAGGTCTGTTAGTAGTTGCTTTATGTACTGTGTGTTAGGTGCATACATATTCATAAATATTATGTCCTCTGATAGAATGTCCCTTTTATCATTATATACTGCCCCTCTTTGTCTCTCATTGTCTTTTTATCTTTAAGTCTGCTTAGTCTGATATAAGTATGGCAATACCTGCTTTCTTTTGTTTGTCATTTGCTTGGAATATTGTCATCCATCCCTTTACTCTGAGCCTATATTTGTCTTTAGTAGTGAGATGTGTTTCCTGGAGGCAGCATATTGTTGGGTCTTGTTTTTTAATCCATCCAGCTACTCCGTGTCTTTTGACTGGAGAATTCAATCCATTTAGATTTAGAGTGATTATTGATATATGAGGGCTTAATAGTTCCATTTTATCTTTTGTTTTCCAGGTGTTCTATATTTCCCGTGTTTCTCTTCCTTTGTATTTCTAACTGTCATTTCAGTTTGGTGGTTTTCTGTGATGGTTTTCTCTTTATTTATGATTGGTGGCTCTGCTCTGATTCTTTGTTTCATGGTTACCATGAGGTTTATATAAAAGGTCTCATAGATGAGATAGTCCTTTTTCTGATAGCCTCTTATCTCCATTAGCCTAAGCAGGTTCCATCCCTTCCCCCTTCCCCCTCCGAGTTATTGTTGTCACAAATTATTCTTTTTTGTATTGTGAGTTTATGGCTAAATTGAAGTGTTTATAGTCATTTTTGACGCTTTCCTTCCCTTTACCTTTTATGTTATAGCTAAGTATTTGCTAACCTGTTCTGATAGAGTGCTGCAATTTCCTGATTTTGTCTGTCTACTTATCTCCTTGCTCTAAGCTTTGTAAACCTTTGCCTTTTTGTCACAGGTAAGAGGGCTTCCTTCATCATTTCTTGTAGGGCAGGTCTAGTGACGATGAACTCTCTCAGCTTTTGTTTATCTGAGAAAGCTTTTATTTCTCCATCAGATCTGAAGGATAATTTCACTGGATAGAGTATTCTTGGCTGAAAGTTTTTGTCTTTCATTATTTTGAATATATCATTCCATTCTCTCCTAGTCTGTAAGGTTTCTGCTAAGCAATCCACTGAAAGCCTGATGGGGGTTCCTTTGTAGGTTATTTTCTTCTGCCTTGCTGCCCTTAATATTTTTTCTTTGTCATTGACTTTTGCCAGTTTTAATATTATATGCCTTGGATATAATGGTCTTTTTGCATTGATGTATTTAGGAGTTCTATTGGCTTCATGTACTTGTAAGCCCGGTTCCTTCCCCAGGTTTTGGAAGGTCTTAGCTAGTATTTCTTTGAACAAGCTCTTTTCCCCTTTCTTCCTTTCTTCTCCCTCTGGAATACCTATAATCCTTATATTGCTTTTCCTAATTGAGTTGGATATTTCTCAAAGAATTCCTTCATTTTTTTTTAAACATTAATTCTCTTTCCTCCTCCACTGGAAACATTTCTATATTTCTGTCCTCTAATTCACTAATTCTGTCCTCCATAACATCAGCTTTATTTTTTATGATTTCTAAATTATTCCTTGCCTTATTAATTGTGTTCTTCCTATCCAGAATTTCTGGGTTTTTTTTTTTATAGTTGCAATCTCTTTGGTGAAATATTCCTTCTGCTCATTAATTTTATTCCTGAGCTCATTGAACTGTCTTTCTGAGTTTTCTTGTAACTCACTGAGTTTCATTATGACAATTATTTTGAATTATCTGTCATTTAGATTGTAAACTGCAATGACTTCAGGATTGGTTTCTAGAGACTTGTCATTTTTCTTCTACTCTGAAGTGTTACTGTAGTTCTTCATGTTGTTTGATGAATTGATCATTTTCTGGCACATTTGTGGTAGTATCAGGTCACAGATTCCACCTGCCACCACTAGGGGGGGTGCAGGAGCTATGTTTTCTGATTCTGCCCTGTCTGCTGGAGTTGTGTGGGTAGGGCTACTCTGCATTTACTGGGGCTGGCTGCAGCCACTCTGCAGCTTGCACTCATGTGGGTAGGGTGGGGTGGGGTCAGGTCTTGTAGCTGGGGCCTCTGTGCTTGGCAGGGGACCAGCTGAGCTGCTGTTCACTAGGCGGGAAGGGTGCCTAAACCAGGGCTGAGCCACGTGGGTTCCATGGGCTGCTATGTTCCATGGGCAGGGTGTCTTCTGAGTGGGCAGGGTGCCTTCTCACCTGTGCTGCACTAGGCAGGAGGGGTGCCCACTTAGGGGCTGAGCCAGCACTCGGTGGGTCCCACAGGTTGCTGTACTCTGTGGATGGGGGCATCTTCTGAGCAAACAGGATGCCTTCTTGCCTGTGCTGTGCTCAGTGGGTGGTCACCTTCACAGTGGCTGAGCCACCATCATGCAGCGTAGAGCGTTCCCATGAGCAAGGCCACCAAGACACAGTGGTTGCTCGTGCAGGCTGGGTTGCAACTCTGAGAGCAATCGTGCAGGCCGGGCTGCCTTCAACTCCTCTTACAGTGGCACCAGCCATTGTGTAAGGATCCACAACCTGGCTCACCACTGCTGGGGAGGAAGAGGAGTGCACTCACCTAGTTCCACTGCCTCCTGGAGATCCAGTCCATCCACCTTCAGGTGCATGGCTGCATGGGTCTCTCAGAAGTCCTGTTGTGCTGTGCAAGGAGTCCTCTGCTGGTTAATGAATGTCCATTTAGTTGTAACTTAAAGGGGAGAGACAAAGGGAAGAAGTCACTCTGCCATGATGCTGACATCACTTGCCTCATTATTTTAGAGTCTACTCTTTCTACTTACAAAAAACAGTTTATGGGAAAACAGCATGCTATGTTACACTGGCAGCAGCCTCATACATCTTGTGTTTACCGTATCTCTTGATTACATTATTTTCTCTTGTACGTGATTTAATCTCATCTTGCTTTGTTCATCATGGCCCCTAAGTGTATGAAATCCGCTGCTAATAGTGCCAGTAAGAGGCCACATCAAGTGATTGACCTGAAAATGAAATTAAAAGTGAGTAAGGACTACAATGGTGGAAAATCAGTGATGGTTATTGCTCACCAATTGGGTATGTCCCATTCCACCATAGCTACAATCTTGAAGAACAAGAACAAAGTGACAGAAGCTGTTAAAGGTTCTGCTTCATTGAAGGCAATGAGACTAACAAAAATTGCAGAAGGGCCTATATTATACATGGAGAAACTTCTAATGACCTGGATTGAAGTCCAGACACAGATTCCTATCCCTCTCTGCACCATAACCATCACAGCTGAAGCAAAACTTTGTGGTATTGAAAGACAAGGCTAGACCCAATTGTGATGTTGAATTTACTGCCAGCTCTGGGTGGTTTAAATAATTCAAGGATCATTATTCATCACATACTGTGAAAGTGAGTGATGAGTCTACAAGTGCTAATGTGAAGGCAGCTGAAGAATTTTTGGGAACTCTAGATAAGCTGATTGTGGAGGAAAATTACTTACCAGAGCAAATATTCGATATCAATGAAAACTCCCTATTCTGGAAATGGATGTGTGAAAGGAATTTCATCCATAAGGAGGCCAAGTCAATGCCAGATTTCAAGGCTTTTAAGGACATGGTAACAGTCTTGCTTGGGGGCGATGTTGCAGGCTATGAATTGAAACCCTTTGTGATCTGGTACAGTGAGAACCTCAGGGCCTTCATGCATATCAATAAGTACACACTGCCGGTGTACTATAGGAGCTATAAGAAGTCATGGATGACCCAGCTTCCCTCCCAAGGTGTCCTCCTGAATTGCTCTGCCAGCGAAATGGAGAAGTACTGTTTGGAGACTAACATACCTTTCAAGATTTTGTTTATTGTTGATAATGCTCCTGGACATCCTCCTTTTATTGATGCTCTTCATCCCAATATCAAAGTGGTGTTTTTCCCTCCAAACATCTCCTCTTTGATACAACCAATAGATCAAGGAGTTATAGCAGCTCCTAAGTCCTACAATCTGAGGAGGACCTTTGCCAAGGCTGTGGCTGCAGCTGAGGAAGATCCTGAGAAGACACTGATGCAATTCTGGAGGGATTACAACATCCATGACTGCACTAAGAACCTTGCTTGGCTTGGGGTGATGTCACCAAAGAGTGTATGAATGACATCTGGCAGAAGACGCTCAAGAGGATCATCCATGACTTTAAGGGATTTGCCAAGGGTGAGAAGGTTGCAAAAATCCACAAAGCTGTGATTGAGATGGCAAACAATTTTAACCTGGGTGTGGATGAGGATGACATTGAGGAGCTCCTAGAGGTGGTTCCTGAGGAATTGATTAACAAAGAGTTGTTGGAACTGGAGCAGGAACACATAGTTAAAGAAGAGGCAAGAGAAAAGGAAACTGCAGGAGAAGAAAAGGAAGAAGAACCTCCCAGAAAATTCACAGTGAAGAGCTTAGCAGAAGCTTTTGCAGACCTCAACAAGCTCCTTAAAAAGTTGGAAAACATGGATCCCAACACCGAAAGATTTTCATTAATAGAGAGGAATGTTCATGGTGCATTATCTGCTTATAAGCAAATCGATGATGAAATGAAGAAACAAATAAAGCAAACCACCATGGACATATTTCTGAAAGGAGTGACCCCCTCCTCCAGAAGAGCCTCAGGCAAGTCCTTCAGGAGGTATTCCAGAAGAAGGCATTGTTATCACAGTAGATGACAGCTCCATGTGTGTTATTGCTCCTGAAGACCTTCCAGTGGGACGAGATGTGGAGGTGGAAGACAGTGATATTGATGATTCTGACCCTGTGTAGGCCTAGGCTAATGTGTGTGTTGGTGTCTTAGCTTTTTTTTTTTTTTTTTTTTTTTATTGATGTTTTAATGGTTTCTAACATTGTGAAATTTTGGGTTGTACATTTTTGTTTGTCCATCACCCCATATATGACTCCCTTCACCCCTTGTGCCCACACCCCACCCCCACTGCCCGGGTAACCACAGTCCAGTTTTCTCTGTCCATGTGTTGGTTTATATTCCACATATGAGTGAGATCATACAGTGTTTGTCTTTCTCTTTCTGGCTTATTTCACTTAACATAATACGCTCCAGGCCCATCCATGTTGTTGCAAATGGGACGATTTTGTCTTTTTTTATGGCTGAGTAGTATTCCATTGTATATATATACCACATTTTCTTAATCCAATCGTCAGTCGAGGGACACTTAGGTTGCTTCCACTTCTTGGCTATGGTGAATAATGCTGCAATGAACATAGGGGTGCATAAGCCTCTTTGGATTGTTGATTTCAGGTGCGTTGGATAGATTCCCAGTAGTGGGATGGCTGGATCATAGGGCATCTCTATTTTTAATTCTTTGAGGAATCTCCATACCGTTTTCCATAGAGGCTGCACCAATTTGCATTCCCACCAGCTGTGTATGAGGGTTCCTGTTTCTCCACATCCTCTCCAACATTTGTTGTTTTTTGTCTTGGTGATTATAGCCATTCTAACGGGCGTGAGGTGGTATCTTAGTGTTGTTTTGATTTGCATTTCCCTGATGATTAGTGATGTTGAGCATCTTTTCATGTGCCTATTGGCCATCTGTATATCTTCCTTGGAGAAGTGTCTGTTCATTTCCTCTGCCCATTTTTTGATCGGGTTGTTTGTTTTTTTGTTGTTCAATTGTGTGAGTTCTTTATATATTATGGAGATCAACCCCTTGTCAGATGTATGTTTTGCAAATATTCTCTCCCAGCTGGTTGGTTGTTTGTTCATCTTGATTCTGGTTTCATTTGTCTTATAAAAGCTCTTTAATCTGGTAAAGTCCCACTTGTTTATTTTTTCTTTAGTTTCCCTAGTCTGGGTAGGCATGTCATCCGAAAAGATTCCTTTAAAACCAATGTCAAATAGTGTGTTGCCTATATTTTCTTCTATGAGTTTTATAGTTTCAGGTCTCACCTTCAGGTCTTTGATCAATTTTGAGTTAATTTTTGTGAATGGCGATAGCACATGGTCCACTTTCATTCTTTTGCATGTGGCTGTCCAGTTTTCCCAACACCATTTATTGAAGAGACTTTCCTTTCTCCATTGCATGTTCTTAGCACCTTTGTCGAAAATTAGCTGTCCATATATGTGTGGTTTTATTTCTGGGCTTTCAATTCTGTTCCATTGATCTGTGTGTCTGTTTTTGTACCAGTACCATGCTATTTTGATTACTATTGCTTTGTAGTATGTTTTGAAGTCAGGAATTGTGATGCCTCCTGCTTTGTTCTTTTTCTTTAGGATTTCTTTAGCTATTCAGGGTCTTTTGTTGCCCCATATAAATTTTAGTATTCTTTTTTCTATTTCTGTGAAGAATGTCATTGGGATTCTGATTGGGATTGCATTGAATCTGTAGATTGCTTTAGGTAATATAGACATTTTAACTATGTTTATTCTTCCAATCCACGTGCATGGGATATCTTTCCATTTCTTTATGTCATCGTGGATTTCCCTCAATAATGTCTTGTAGTTCTCATTGTATATGTCCTTCACCTCCTTGGTAAGATTTATTCCTAGGTATTTTATTCTTTTTGATGCAATTGTAAATGGTATTATCTTTTTGAGCTCTCTTTCTGTTAGTTCATTATTAGCATATAGAAATGCAACTGATTTTTGTAGATTGATTTTGTACCCTGCAACTTTGCTGTAGTTGTTGATTGTTTCTAACAGTTTTCCAACGGATTCTTTAGGGTTTTCTATATATACAATCATGTCATCTGCAAATAGTGAGAGTTTCACTTCTTCGTTACCTATTTGGATTCCTTTTATTCCTTTTTCTTGCCTAATTGCTCTGGCCAAAACCTCCAGTACTATGTTGAACAGGAGTGGTGAGAGTGGGCAGCCCTGCCTCATTCCTGTTCTCAGAGGAATGGCTTTCAGTCTTTCCCTGTTGAGTATGATGTTAGCTGTGGGTTTGTCATATATGGCCTTTATTATGTTGAGGTACTTTCCTTCTATTCCCATTTTATTGAGAGTTTTTATCATAAATGGATGTTGTATCTTGTCAAATGCCTTCTCTGCGTCTATTGAGACGATCATATGGTTTTTATTCTTTGTTTTGTTGATGTGATGTATCACGTTGATTGATTTGCGGATGTTGAACCATCCCTGCGTCTCTGGTATAAATCCCACTTGATCATGGTGTATGATCTTTTTAATATATTGTTGTATTCGGTTTGCCAATATTTTGTTGAGGATTTTTGCATCAATGTTCATCAGCGATATTGGCCTGTAATTTTCTTTCTTTGTATTGTCTTTGTCTGGTTTTGGTATCAGGGTGATGTTGGCCTCATAGAATGATTCAGGAAGTGTTCCATCTTCCTCTATTTTTTGGAATAGTTTGAGGAGGATGGGTATTAAATCTTCTTTGAATGTTTGGTAAAATTCACTGGAGAAGCCATCTGGTCCTGGACTTTTATTTTTTGGGAGGTTTTTGATTACTATTTCAATCTCTTTACTTGTTATTGGTCTATTCAGATTCTCCATTTCTTCTTGGTTCAATTTTGGGAGGTTGTATAAGTCTAAGAATTTATCCATTTCTTCTAGATGGTCCAATTTTTTGGCATATAATTTCTCATAGTATTCTCTTATAATCCTCTGTATTTCCATGGTATCCATTGTAATTTCTCCTCTTTCATTTCTAATTTTATTTACTTGAGCCTTTTCTCTTTTTTTCTTAGTAAGCCTGGCTAAGGGTTTGTCTATTTTGTTTATCTTCTCGAAGAACCAACTCTTTGCTTCATTAATCCTTTCTACTGTTTTTTTGGTCTCAATATCATTTATTTCTGCTCTGATTTTTATTATTTCTCTCCTTCTGTTGGCTTTGGGCTTTGTTTGTTCTTCTTTTTCTAGTTCTGTTAGGTGTAATTTAAGGTTGCCTATTAGGGCTTTTTCTTGTTTGTTAAGGTGGGCTTGTATCGCTATGAGTTTCCCTCTCAGGACCACTTTTGCTGCATCCCATATGGTTTGATATGGCATGTTATCATTTTCATTTGTTTCCAGATAGTTTTTGATTTCTCCTTTAATTTCATCAATGATCCATTGGTTGTTCAGTAGCATGTTGTTTAATCTCCACATTTTTGTCACTTTCCCAGTTTTTTTTTCCTGGTTCATTTCCAGTTTCATAGCCTTATGGTCTGAAAAGATGCTTGTTATGATTTCAATCTTCTTAAATTTATTGAGGCTTGCTTTGTTTCCCAACATATGGTCTATCCTAGAGAATGTTCCATGCACGCTTGAGAAGAATGTGTAGTCAGCTGTTTTTGGGTGGAGTGCTCTGTATATGTCTACTAGGTCCATCTCGTCCAGTTTTTCATTTAAGTCTAATATTTCTTTATTAACTTTTTGTCTGGATGATCTATCCATTGCTGTAAGTGGGGTGTTAAGATCCCCTACTATTATTGTGTTGTTGTTGATTTCTCCTTTTAGGTTTGTTAATAGTTGTTTTATGTACATTGGTGCTCCTATGTTGGGTGCATATATATTTATAAGTGATATGTCTTCTTGATGGAGTGTCCCTTTTATCATTATATATTTCCCTTCTTTGTCTTTCTTAACCTGTTTTATCTTGAAGTCTACTTTGTCTGATATGAGTATGGCAACACCTGCTTTCTTTTGTTTGCCATTAGCTTGGAGTATTGTCTTCCATCCTTTCACTCTGAGCCTGTGCTTGTCTTTAGTGCTAAGATGTGTTTCCTGAAGGCAGCATATTGTTGGGTCTTGCTTTTTAATCCATCCTGCCACTCTGTATCTTTTGATTGGAGAGTTCAATCCATTTACATTTAGGGTAATTATTGAAATATGAGGGCTGAATGTTGCTGTTTTGTCACTTATTTTCTGGTTCTTTTGCATTTCCTTTGTTTCTTGTCCCATTTGTTTTGGACTGCCAATTCAGTTTGGTTGTTCTGTCTTATGATTCTTCTAGTTTTCTCTTTGTTTATCATATGTGGTTTTAATTTGATTATTTGTTTAGTGGTTACCTTGAGGTTTGGGCAAAAAATCTTGTGTATGAGATAGTCCATTATCTGATAGCCTCCTATTTCCTTATACTAAGTCAATTCAGTCACTTTCCTCTTCCCCTTCTAAGTTGCTCTTGTTATACCTTATTCTATCTTGTGTTGTGGCTGTGTGTTTACAGTGATGAGGTTAAATTTTTTTTGGTGAATTTCTTCCTTTGATCTTTGAGTTTAGTATTTAAGTGGTTGCTAACCTATTCGGGTAAAGATCTACTATTTCTCTGATTTTGTCTACCTACTTTTCTCCTTACTCCAAGCTTTGTGTTCCCTTTCTCTTCTTTTTTCAGGCCTGAGGGCCTTCTTGAGTATTTCTTGTAGTGGGGGTCTCGTGGCCATGAACTCCCTTAGCTTTTGTTTATCTGGGAGAGTTACTATTTCTCCATCATATTTGAAGGATATTTTTGCTGGATAGAGTATTCTTGGCTGAAAGTTTTTGTCTTTTAGTATTTTGAATATATCATTCCAGTCTCTTCTAGCCTGAAAAGTTTCTGTTGAGAAATCCGCTGAGAGCCTGATGGGAGTTCCTTTGTACGTTATTTTTTGTTTTTGTCTAGCTGCCCTTAATATTGTTTCTTTGTCGTTGACCCTGGCTAGCCTTACCACTAGGTGTCGTGGTGAAGGCCTTTGTCTGTTAATATATATAGGTGTCCTGTTGGCTTCGCTTACTGGTATTTCCTGCTCCTTCCCCAGATTTGGGAAATTTTCAGCTATTATTTCCTTGAATAGGCTCTCTGTTCCTCTTTCCCTCTCCTCTCCCTCAGGAATACCTATAATTCTTATGTTACATTTTCTAATAGAGTCCGATATTTCTCGGAGTCTTTCTTCATTTCTTTTTAGTCTTAGTTCTCTCTCTTCTTCCATCTGGAGTATATCTGTATTCCTATCCTCTAAAGTACTAATTCTTTCCTCCATATTGTCAGCTCTGTTCTTTAAAGATTCCAGATTCTCCTTTATCTCCTCCATTGTGTTCTTCATCTCCATCAGCACTGATTGGTTTTTCTTTATGATTTCAATCTCTTTTGTGAAGAAACTCCTAATCTCATTTAATTGTTTGTCTGTGTTGTCTCGTATTTCGTTGAGTGTTTTTATGATAGCTGTTTTGAAATATCTGTCATTTAGTTTATGGATTTCTGTGTCTTCGGGGTTGATTTCTGGGTGCTTGTCATTTTGTTTCTGGTCTGGTGATTTCATATATTTTTGCATTGTGGTTCCTGTGTTGGTTTTGATTTTCCTCATCCTGGAAGTCTCTGGTTGCAATTTCCACCTGCCGCCACTGTCTGGTGGTAAAGGACTGTGTAGTCTAAGCCCCCTGCGCTCTGCCCCAGTTTTTCTGCTGCGATCTGCAATTTTGTTTTGTTTTGTTTTCCCCACTGCGATCCATGGGTCCAGTCCAGTTTGTTCAGGTCTGCCTCGGATCGCTAGGTCTGGTCGAGCTGCAGACTCCCGGTTGCGGGGAGGGGGGAGCTCTCTCTTTTGCCCTCTGGGTCCCTGACGTGGGAGACTTCTCGTTTGCCCCTCTTTATCCGCTCTCTGGGGTGCTCAGATGTTGATGGTAGCCCTGTGGCTCCTCTGAGCCCTCTGTGCGGGAGTTTCCCACTGGCTGAGAGAGCCCGAAGAGCTACAGTTTCCCGCCGAGGGCCGCCCCTCCCCCCTCTCTGGGAGCCGCGCGGACCGGATCGCTGATCTGATGGGGAGGAAGCGGAGTTCTCCTTACCTCTCCCCACTTCCTCTGGGGGCCCAGCACGCTCCGCTCTCAGATGTGCGGCAGTGTGGATCCCTCCACTCTAGGTTTTCACTGTCTGAGATTCCGTTGTTGGTCTGTGGCTGTTGCTTTTGTTGTATCTTGTGGGGGAAGAATTCACGGGAAAGCTCACTCCGCCATGATGCTGACATCACTCCTGTGTCTTAGCTTTTAACAAAAAAAGTTTAAGAAGTAAAAAAATAAAAAATAAAAAAAGCTTAAAGAATAAGGACATAAAGGAAGAAAATCTTTTTGTACAGCTGTACAGTGTGTTTCTGTTTTAAGTGTTATTAAAAAAGAGTCAAAAACTTAAAAAAGTTCAAAAATTTATAAAGAAAAAATCACAGTAAGCTATGGCTAATGTATTACTGAAGAAAGGAAAATATTTTTTTATAAATTCCATGTAGCCTAAGTGTGCAGTGTTTATAAAGTCTACAGTAGTGTACAGTAATGTCCTAGGCCTTCACATTCACTCACTACTCACTCACTGACTCACCCAGAGCAACTTCCAGTCTTGCAAGGTCCATTCATGGTAAGTGCCCTATACAGGTGTATCATTTTTTATCTTTTATACCAGATTTTTAGTACACCTTTTCTATGTTTAGATAGGTTTAGATACACAAATACCATTGTGTCGCAGTTGCCTACAATATTCAGTACAGTAACATGCTGTACAGGTTTGTAGCCTAGGAGCAATAGGCTAGACCACATAGCCTAGCTGTGTAGTAGGCTGTACCATCTGGGTTTGTGTAGGTATACTCTATGATGTCCACACAATGACCACATCACCTAACAACACATTTATCAGAATGTATCCCGTCATTAAGTGATGCATGACTGCAGTTAGTCACCACAAAAATGCTTACATGCTTTCTACCATCATCAACCTAAATATATACATTTACACATGTACATTATATAATATATCATGCTATATATAATATAATGTACAGATATATTGTTATTATATTACATATATTATACTATACTATACTATTGTATACCATACTAATAGTATTTGTGGTAATATATGTGTTGAGATCATATATGAGATATTGAGATTATTATATAATATACTATTAGGATAATATCAGTGTAATAGTAAAATTAATTTATTATATGTATATATTCTAATATATGTCTATACATATATATTCTAAAATGTTTCTCTGTGTTAGATATATGCATTGAAATTAATACTTCTTTATGTTAAAAATAACCCATTTCAAGGTACAATAGGCAACAAGATACCATTCATAGTAGCTCCAATACCAACACTTAAATATTTAGAAATAAATTTTCAAAAAATAAATGGTTGTATTGAAGACAACTGACTCACAGAAAGAAAGTTTAATTAGTGGAAATATACCATATTCTGGATGGGAAGAGTGACTTTTATAACACTAGTTGTTCCAAGATTAACATTAAGGCTTAATGTGATTCTAATTAAGACATTAATTACTATTATCTGGAGAATGTTCATTATAAAGATGATGATGAAGTATACCTAGAAGAACCAAATGGTGAGAAAAGAAACTTTCCCAGGACATCTGTTGGGAAGGAGGTTGGTAGAAAGAACCAAAAAAGTGCTATCAAAAATAAAAACTATAAAAATTAAAACTCTGAAATACAAGTGCAAGATTTGACTTTTAGATCAGTGAAGCAGAAATAGATAACCTTGGAGCAGGACCAGGGAGAATGACGAGTTGTAAGAAAGGAAGCTTTCTAAATCAAAGTGGCAGGGATGGAATACATTGGAGAGAGTTGGTGTTATGGTTTGAAATGTGCCACCCAAAAAGATATGCCCACGTCTTAACTCCCAAAACCTGTGCATGTAACCTCATGTGGAAATAGGGTCTTTGCAGATGTAATCAAGTTCAGATGAGGTCCTTAGGCTGGGACCCTAATGCAGTGTGATGGGGGTCCTTATAAGAAGAGAAGAGACACAGAGACAGAAACCACAGAAGAACACGCCACCTGAAGACACAGGCAAACAGGGATTACAAGACCTTATGATGATGCACGCAGAGATTGAAATGATGCACCTACCAGCCGAGGACCTAAAGACTGACAGCCGCCATCAGGAGCTAGGAAGATGCAAGGAGGCATCCTTCTCTAGAGCCTTCAGAGAGAGAGAGAGACCCTGCCAACACCTTGATTTAGGACTTCCGGCCTCCAGAACCGAGAGAGGATAAATCTCTGTTGTTTAAAGCCACTGAGCTCGTGGTAATTTGATACAGCAGCCTGAGGAAACCCACAGAGTTAGTTTAGGAAAAACCATTATCAATTCGATTGGCCTACTTTTCCATGCAAATTAAGGACATTGAATGAAATGGAAAAAAGCTGGAAAAAACTCTGGTTAAATATTAAGTTTCTCTCTGGATGAGGTATGGAGCTAGTAAAAACCGTAGAAGTCATGACAAAAGCAAAGATCTTTGGATTTCATGAAATATGGACAATACACATGGCAAACAGCATACCTAAGGCCCCTTGTCAACTGAGGAAATACGACCAAGAACTTGATGTTGTTTTAGTTCCTTAATAAAGGAGTCCTTATAAATCAATAATGGAAACACGGAAGCCCCAACAGAAAAATCATCAAAAGCTACACTTAGGTTACAGATCAAATGTGTAAATGTCAGTGTCGGCATGGGAAGAAATCTATTTTCACTCCTCGTTTGACATAATCGCCTCTGAAACACGAGACGCTGATGAAGAACTGAGGAAACAGGCACACTCACGTGATCTTCTTGGGTATGTAAGATGGTACCTCTTAGATGAGAAACATTTTTGCAACGGATCCCGAGGAAACGTGCAGCAGCTGGGACTGCTCTGAACGCCCACAGCTCAGAATGTCATTGGTTTCACGTGCCCCTTTTTTATTGTTTCAGGCAAGATCCTTGGTGCCATCGATGATTTGGGTCTGAAGAACCGCACTCTAGTCTACTTCACGGCGGACCACGGGGGGCACCTGGAGGCCAGGGTGGGCCACGCCCAGCGTGGCGGATGGAACGGAATATACAAAGGTAAGGACAGGAAGTCTTAGGTGTGATTGGACAGTGAATATGCTCTTTTGCTCGTTATAATTAAAATTCATAGAATGGAGCAACGAATGCATCAAAAACTGAACAAGTTCATTATATTTGACTCTCTGTAAAAAACAAAGTGTAGTGCCATTAGCTAAAGAAATTGGCTTTAAATCTGCCAACATTTCTAGGGAATGCTAGAAGGGATATCTAGAAATTTGCCTCCTTGGCGGCTCTATGAGATGACAGAATATTAACACAAGAAGATGTCTTTAAGGGAGTCTTTAAATGGGTTGAATACCTACTCATGGATTACGTCTACAAGACCATGGAGAGACGAATAAGTGGGAGGAACGTGGTAGCTAGGGTACAAAAGACAAAAACTACTGGCTCCTTGGTTATTAAGAAAGCTGTGGTGCTCTCTTCTGAGGATATGGCTTAGCACAGAAAGGAGCCAAGCTTGTCTCAGTTTTGACAATTAAGTCCACGTATTCTATGTCCTGATGCAACATTTAGTCCATGAAAACACATCCATTAGCCAGCACATTGACCTGGTTGATAACGGATATCCTGATGTCATAACAAAACTATCTGGAAAATGTGTGGTACATTTTATCTTAGGTATTGAAAGAGATTTCAAAGTGTTTTCTAGAGGAATATGTATTATTATTCATGCAAATATAGATTCTATAGTCTTGGGTTCGGTAAGAAATGATGATTTCTGTATGAATGAGATAAAGCCTCTGCCTCAGTCTGGAGAAGAAAAGATGGGAGTATTGGCTCTTTACAGCTTGCACAAGTAAAGTGTGTGCTTAGAAAACAAGACAAAGCCGTAAGGGAAATTGTTATTACTGAAATTCTATTTTTGCCTGTGAGGACTTTTAAAAAAATCTCCATTTCTCAACATGCTATGATTTAGACTCTAATTTGAATCATTTAATGAAATAATAAAAGTCCATTAACTCCGTAGGGTGGACATTCCTCCTCATTTGGAATCCTGGTTTATGCCCATCAACCTGGTGTCACTAATATTCCCTCCTGTTTTCGTCCTCAAGAATGCTCGGGTTTGGACATTAAATTAGCATATACCCATACTATTTCATTCAATTACTTTTCAGGTTGCTGGATTCCAAAGTGAATAAAACAGACAAAAATCCCCACCTTCATGGAATTTACATTCTCGTGGAGGGAGGTGCACCAAAAAAAAATAAATAACTACATTATATGATATGTGATGAGGTAGTAAATATTACAGAAAAATAAAGTGCAAACAAATACGGAGAAAAATAGAGCAGGAACGACTCTGGGGTGGGATTGCTACTTTAAGTAAGGTGTTCCCACAAGGCTTACTGAGAAGGTGACTTTGGGCAGAGGTGCAAAGGAGGCTGGGGATGAAACAGGTGTATATCTGGGGTAACAGCATTCTAGGCAGAAATAGCCGGTGCGAATGCCTCATATTGCGTATGTTTCGTTAGTTAATCAAAAACCTATCAGCAGTCCAAGAGAAAATAATTCTGTGTACATGTAGTGCTGATCCCATCAGGTAGGCACTGAGCAAAGATGGTCTGTACTGATGTTGATTTACATTTTTAAACACTCTTGCCACAGTGACTATTTTAACTGGAACTTCATTGCCTTGCCCCATAGGTGGGAAAGGTATGGGCGGATGGGAAGGTGGCATCCGTGTCCCTGGAATTGTCCGATGGCCTGGAAAAGTGCCAGCTGGAGAAGTGATTGAGGAGCCTACGAGTTTAATGGATGTTTTCCCAACCCTCGCAGCAGTGACTGGCGGGACTCTCCCTCAGGACAGGTGATCTGATAGAATCTTAACATAGCTCCTTTTGATCCTCCTTTGTCTTGAGAGGATTCAGGACAAAGGAGACAGGTACACTTTCTCCCCGATACCTAGATAATTTTGCCTTTGTATGAGGCTATGTCTATGGAGTGTCATTCATGTATCAGACATCAGTTTTATACGACTATGGTCCATCTTAGACACATCATAGTTTTCATTTTCAAGATGGAGGTGGGAAGGTTTGGAGATGAGAATATGGCCAGTAAGACTCACTCATCCATATAAGAGAAAAAACAATTTTCTAGTTTCTGGTGTGCAGGATCCAGAGGCTGAGATGAAGGTAAGACATTGGATGGATACTTGGAACTCTGTTATAAATATTTTGAATTCCATCAAGAGGAGTTCCTTCATAGTGCATTGTTCCAGTCTCTAGCAGCGACTGACCCAAGTAGGTTTGAAGCTGATTTTCTGGTAGTTCATTGATCCCAGCTCTGTAAGGGAATCTAAAGTGTCCAATCCACTGCTATTTCTCACTTCTGAGCCCAAAGAGTTATTGTAATGTTTCTTTCTTCACGTAAAGGAGCTCATCTATTTCTCAAGGAAAATACAAAGGATCGTAAAGCTAACGAGAAACAAACAAAAGACCTCCTCAAATTTTTTTACCTTAGTTTTAGCCAATAATAGGATTTATTGGGAATTAGTATGAAATCGTTAAAGAATAGAGCTCTCTTACATTTAGAAGGGTATTTATCAATTTGAGCTGAATGATCCATTTTTTTTAAAAAAAGCTAATGATATTAGTGTAAAGCTAATTTTTTTAAGTTACTAAGCTAATCACAGTCATAAAAATAATTTTCCAACATATCAATGGGGTGGATTGACTTTGGGCATTGCTATAGTTTGGGTTCACAAAGGGTTACAGAGAATCTCAATCTGGAGTAATATTTTCCTTTGAGCTCTGATTAGGATTTTCCTTCAAAGAAATGATTTGACTTTTTTTTTTCAGAATTAGCTTGAAAAATGTCATTTCTTCATGCCCTGTACATTTCACTTTTCAATGGGAAACAGAGGTGAATCACTCTGCAGAATTCTGGAAAGCATGCCTGCTTTGGAGAAACAGATTTGGCTATTATGATTCAAGTTGCAATGGACATTTTCATAGAAGTCTTTGTATGAACATCAATTTTTTGTTTCTTTTAGATAAATGCCTAGGGGTGAGAACTCTGGGTCATATTATAGATATAGGTTGAACTTTGTGAGAAACTGTCAAATTGATTTCCAAAGCGGCTGCACCATTTGACATTCCCACCAGCAATATATGAGAGTCCAGTTACTGCACATTCTTGGCAACACTTGGTATAGTCAGTCTTTTTAATTTTAGCTCTTATAGTAAGTGTGTACTGGAATCTCAATGTGGTGTTAATTTGTGTTCCCCTAATGACTAAACCTCTCCGTGTACCTATTCGCCATCCACATCTCTTCTTTGTGAAGTGTTCCAATCTTTTGTCCATTCTTTAATTGGGTGTTTTATTTTCTTCTTGTTGAGTTGTAAGTGTTCTTTATATATTCTGGATATGAGTTCTTTATCAGATATGTGTTTTGCCAGTATTATCTTCCATTCTGGGGCTTGTTTTTTCATTTTCTTACATTGCCATTTGAAAAGTAGAAGTTTTCAACTTTGATAAGGTCGGATTTATCATTTTTTTTTAATAGACTGTGATTTTTGTGATATATCTAAAAAGAATGTTCCTGTTCCAAGGTCACAAAGATGTTCTCCTATGATTTCTTCTAGTGAAATATAGTTCCAGGTTTTACGTTTAGGCTTATGGTCTCTATTGAGATAATTGTTTGTATAGTGTGAGGTATAGGTTGAGATTTATTTTTCTTGCTTTCAGATGTCCAATTTATCTAGTGCCATTTATTGAAAGACTGTCCTTCATCTACTGACAATATATGTGATGGTCTATTTCCAAACTCTCTATCCTGTTCCATTGATCCATATCTCTACCCTTATGTCAATACCACACTGTCTCAGTTACTCTAATTTTATAGTCAATTTGGAATCATGTGGGGTGAATCCTCAAACTAGTTTCCTCTTTTTCAAAATTGTTTGGCTGTTCTAGATTCCCAGGTAAATTTTAGAATAACTTTCTCGATTTCTACAAAAGACCCTCTGGAATTTTGATTGAGATTGCATTAAATCTATAGATCAATTTGTAGCAAATTGACATCTTAACAATTTTTAGTCTTCTAATCCATGAACATGGTTTATCTCTCCCTTTATTTCTCTTATCAGATGTTTTGTGGCTTTCAGCATACAAACTTTTATCATTAAAAACAGAAGGTATTGGGGCCGGCCCAGTGGCACAGCAGTTAAGTGCACGTGCTCGGCTTCAGCAGCTCAGGGTTCACAGGTTGGGATCCCGGGCACGCACTGACACATTGCTTGTCAAACCATGCTGTGGCAGCATCCCATATAAAGTAGAGGAAGATGGGCACCAATGTTAGCCCAAGGACAATCTTCCTTAGCAAAAAGGGGAGCATTGGCATCGGATGTTAGCTCAGGGCTGATCTTCCTCACAAAAAAAAAAAAAGACAAGAAAAAAAGAAGGTATCCCTAGATATTTCATGCTTCTTGTTGCTGTAATCAACGGTACTTTTAAAAAATTGTAATGCACAGTTGTTCATTGCTAAAATATAGAAATAAAATTGATTTTTTAAGGTGGTCTTGTATCTTGTGGCTTTGCTAAACTTACTTAGTTCCAGTAGCTTTTGAAGGGATTATTAACACAGACAATCATTTTATCTGAGAATAAAGACAGTTTTATTTCTTTTATGATCACCTTAAGGATTATCTGGGACTTATTCTATTTTTTATTATGAGGTAGGTTTTATAATTATTGTTTTCTAATATAAGGTATAAGACATTTTCTAGTATAAGATAAAAAGCATACAATCTTTTAGAGATTCTATAAAATCCCTTTTCAAGGTAGCAATGCCATTGCAAATGAAACCGTGGCATGGAGCTTGTGAGACATCCTGTGCCTCTTTAGATAGGCATTCACGGATATGTTCTTCTGTCTTGTCATTTCACTGTAAAAGCTGAGATTTGTTTTTCTCTTTGCCACGAGAGTTGAACGTCCCTGCGAGCCTGCATGGATTTCCTGAGTGGTCAGCGCACTGTACTCGGGCCCGGGGAATGTCATGGAATGCATTGACTATCCTTCAAACAGCCTGATGGGCAACATCCGTTGACTTCCCTCCTTTGTGTATGTCTGCAGGGTGATCGACGGCCGAAACCTCATGCCCCTGCTTCAGGGTGAGATCCAGCACTCGGAGCACGAGTTCCTGTTCCATTACTGTGGTGTACACCTCCACGCTGTGCGCTGGCACCCAAGAAACAGTGAGTACACCAGCCCCTGCTCCCCGGGGATGCCAAGAGTGGGGTCATTCAAGTCGGTTCTCAACGCTTTCTTCTTCCTTCTTACCCACCCTCCCCCAGATCGGTCCTTTCATTCTAGGGTGACCACTGAAAATACCTTCTTGGAAAAGTTTCTAAGAATTGGTCTCCTTAGAAAGACAGGGGGATATCTCTAAGATGTAAAAATTGTGAATAACAGAGCTAATGACTATTGCAGAAGATGTGTAAGGTCATTCTAGGGGTTTCTGATGTTCTACTATAGTTCTAAGGACTGAATGATATTTAGCATTCACTTGTGGGAAAAGAGAAATAGCAGAAAAATGCTAGAGGAGGTAGAAGAACACAAGGGCAGTTGGCACATGGGTTGCATGTCTCCGACGTGTCTTCTCTTCTCCAGGTGAGGCAGTGTGGAAAGTTCATTATGTGACACCAGTTTTCCAGCCACCAGGAGCTCAGGCCTGCTATATGACCACCTATTGCCGCTGTTCAGGGGAACTGGTCACCTACCATAACCCTCCTCTGCTCTTCGATCTCTCCCGGGACCCCTCTGAGTCCACACCTCTGACACGGGACGTGGAGCCCCAGTATGATTTAGTCATCAGAACAGTGGCCAACGCGCTGAAGAAACACAAGGACAGCATCATCCCAGTCCAGCCGCAGATCTCAGGATCCCATCAGGATAGCATATGGCTGAAGCCTTGCTGTGGAGTGTTCCCCTTTTGTCTGTGTGACAAGGAGGGGAACTCCTCAGCCTCGGGGTCATCGTGAGAAGCAAGGGTTGAGAGCAGGGAACTGAAGGCTGTTGACTTCGGCACTTTCCAATTTGCAAGGAATGGATTTGAGAGCCAATAAATTCTACTACCATTTCCAATTATTAAAGGTCTGTTGAGGTGTTTTCGGGGGGATTCTTGGTGATAAGTGTTTATCTAATTCTCAAGTTTTCAAACATGCCTTTCAGAGGTAGGAATCAAGCATCAACAATGCTTAATCCCATTGCCTCTCTTGCTCTTCAAACAAACTCTACATGTAAGATCCTGTGTGCTTCCAACTCATTGATCAGGAGAGGCAAAATACTCCCCATTTAAATCATAATGCATTGAAAGGATCTAGTCTAAAGCAGACAGGAAGCCAACCAAAAGGATTTATTTTTGACAAATGGGACTACATCAGACTAAAAAGCTTCTGCAAGGCAAAGGAAAGCATCAACAAAAGAAAAAGACAACCCACCAACTGGAAGAAAATATTTGCAAATCATATAACCAACAAGGGGTTAATTTCCAAAATACATAAAGAACACATACAACTCAACAACCAAAAAACAAACAGCCAGACCAAAAAATGGGCAGACGATATGAACAGACATTTCTCCAAAGAAGATATACAGATGGCCAACGGGCACATGAAAAGATGTTCAACATCACTAATCATCAGGGAAATGCAAATCAAAACTACAATGAGATATCACCTTACAACTGTCAGAATGGCTATAATTAACAAGACAAGACATAACAAATGTTGGAGACAATGAGGAGAAAAGGGAACCCTCATACACTGCTGGTGAGAATGCAAACCAGTGCAACCACTATGGAAAACAGTATGGGAATTCCTCAAAAAATTAAAAACAGAAATACCGTATGATCCAACTATCCCACTACTGGGTATTTATCCAAAGAACATGAAATCAACAATACAAAGAGATTTATGCACCCCTATTTCATTGCAGGTTATTCACAATAGCCAAGATGTGGAAGCAACTCAAGCATCCTTCAACTGATGAATGGATAAAGAAGATGTGGTATATATATACAATGGAATACTACTCAGCCATAAAAAAGACAAAATCATCCCATTTGCAACAACATGGGTGGACCTTGAGGGTATGGTGTTAAACAAAATAAGCCAGACAGAGAAAGACATACACTATATGATTTCACTCATATGTGGAAGATAAACAAACGATAGATAAGGAGAACAAATTAGTGGTTACCAGAGGGGAAGGCAGTGGGAGGTGGGGGCAAAGGGGATAAAGGGGCACATATGTATGGTGATGGATCAAAACTAGACTATTTGTGATGATCACGATGCAGTCTATACAGAAACTGATAAATAATAATGTGTACCTGAAATTACACAAAGATTATAAACCAATATGATCTCAACAAAATAATTGAAAAAAAAGATTTATTTTTGTTCACAACAAACAGAAAATGAATCAAGAGTGATACAATTTTTCAGCACTACGTGGTCGTCTGCATAGTGATTGGTTTCCGATAGTCCGGAAGGCGCTCTGATAGTTGATAAAACGTTGTCCAGAGCAAGGAGATTCCTGAGAGTAGCAAGAAGTGGAAACTGAAAACCTGGGAAGGGGCACCTGCATTGATTTCCCCCCCATGATACTCCAGAACTTTGATGGAGCGTCTTATTTCCTCCTTACTTCACCTTTACGATTTAGGTAGAACCCCACGCATGAATTTCCTAGGGAACCCTAACAAATCACCACATTGTGATGGCTTAAAACAACAGAGACTTATTCTTTCACAGTTCTGGAGACCAGAAGTCCAAAATCAAGGTGTCAGAGGGGCCATGTTCTCTCTGAAGCTCTGGGTAGAATCCTTTGTTGCATCTCTCTCTTAGCTTCTAGTGGTGGCTGGCACTCCTTGGCATTCCTTGGTTATAAATGCATCACTCCAATCTCTGCTCCCTCTTCTCGTGGCCATCTTCCCTCTCTGTATACCTGTGTCCAAATTTCTCTCTCTTTTTAAGGACGCCTATTGTTGGATTAGTGCCCATCTTAATCCAGTTAGGACCTCCTCTTAACTTAATCACATCTACAAAGACCCTATTTCCAAATAAGGTCACATTCAAAGGTAGCAGTGTTTAGGTCTTCAACATATCTTTTAGGGGGACATAATTCAACCCACTACACCCCTATATAAAAGGGAAAGTAACTGGGGCTTGGAAATGTTTTATAATTTGCTCAGGAGAACACAGCTTGTAAGTTTTTGGACTAAGATTTGACCCCTAGCCACACCAACCCCAAATCCCCAAGGTGTAACTTCAGGAGCAACACAGTTATGGGTGTTGGATCCCTTTTCAGCACACCTCTATTTTTTTATTGTGTTTACTAAGAAATAATATGAAAACCTAACTCAAACACACATAAATGTATTAATATTAAATATTGAACAAGGATTTTTTTTTCTCCTAAGTGATCCTGGGTAAGCATCTTAGACCATATTAGTCCATGAAACGATTGTTTACAAAGGTTAAGTCATTTCTCTGCCACTCCTTGTTCTAAGGTTTCCAAGACATCCTTATGTTATCATGTATCTGATGAGAACATTCATTTTTTGTTTGTTTTTTTAACTGAAGTCATATTCGTTTATAATATTGTATAAAATTCAGTTGTACATCATTATATTTCTACTTCTGTATAGACTGCATTGTGCTCACCACCAATAGTCTAATTTCCATCAGTCACCATACACATGTGCCCCTTTAACTCTTTCATGCTCCCACCACCCCCTTCCCCTCTGGTAACCACCAATCTGTTCTCCTTATCTAGTGTTTGTTTGTTTATCTTCCACATATGAGTTAAGTCATTCAGTAATGGTCCTTCTCCATCTGACTTATTTCACTTATCATAATACCATCAAGATCCACCCATGTTTTCTGAAATGACAAGATTTCATCTTTTCTATGGCTGAGTAGTATTCTATTGTGTATATATACCACATCTTCTTTATCCTTTCATCTGTTGATGGGCACTTTGGTTGTTTCCAGTCTTGGCTATTGTGAATAATGTTGCAATGAACATAGGGATGCATGTATCTAATTAGTGTTTTCACATTCTTTGGATAAGCATCCAGAAGTGGAATAGCTGGATCACTTGGTAGTTTTATTTTTAACTTTTTCAGGATTCTCCATCCTGTTTTCCATAGAGGCTGCACCAGTTTGCGTTCCCACCAGTGGTGTATGAGGGTTCCCCTCTCTCCACATCCCCTCCAACACTTGTTATTTCTTGTTTTGTTAACAATACCCATTCTGATGGGTGTGCAGTGAGGTGATAGCTCATTGTGGTTTTGATTTATATTTCCCTAATAATTAGTGATGTTGGACATCTTTTCGTATGCCTGCTGTGGGAACATTCCTTTTGAATTTAGGATGTCATAGAGTAGAATCTTAAAATGTTACCCTGAGAAAGACTTCCGAGATCATTTCATCAAATCCCCTATGTTATGGATGAAGATAACAGAGTGGGGAGATATGAAGAGGCTTAACCCAGGCCACATGGTAGAGTGAACAGGACCCCAGGTTGTTGGCACGTAATTCAGTTCTCTCCTTCCCTCTGCTTCCTCTAGTCACCTGTTGACCAGAAGCCTGTAGGAGAAAGCAAGCCATACACAGCCGAGAAGCATTTTCTTTTCTGCACAGCGGTATCTACAGAGATGAAAAGATAAATGGTCTGCAGGGTTTGACAGCTGGATTCAATAGCAGTTGTGCTTCTGTCGGCTAGGTATCTTTGGACAATTCCTGCTTCAATTGTTCCATTTGTAAAACATCAATAATTACATCCTGAGGTTGTTGTGAAGATTCACGGAGATAATTCCTATGAAAGACTTAGCACCACAGCCTCACACAGAGCACTAGATAAATCTTTGCTTCTCTATTAGCTGATTCGAAGATGCTTTAAAGTTAAAATGTAGGGTACATCATATATGAAACTGATGCCAACCTTTGCCATTCATCAAAACACTCCAAACTGGATAATTAATTAACCACTGTCCCCAAATGAAGTTATAAATGATAAAATTCTGTCTACGTATATAGTTACTTTAAAAAATTTCTACGTTGATGCTGGGAGAGGCTATGCGTATTGGGGGGCAAAGGGTGTATGGCAGTATCAATATTGCCATGAACCTGAAATGGCTCTACGAAAAAGTATTTGTATATGTGTATAAATTTTTTCCTTTCTCCCTTCTCCGTTATCTAATAATCTAAGCCTTACTGAGCATTAGATGTTTTTAATCATGAAAGTAATTTAACCACTAGGGGGAACACTAATATAGCTGTGTGCATGGCTGACTCAAAATGCTAATAATGAAACAATGTTTTAAATATATACATTTCTTTCATTTCTATAAAAGTAGTGTCCGGGTGAGGGAAAATCCCCTTTCTTCCCTTTCATCTTCTTATGGCTGAACTGATAGTAAAACTGACACAAAACAAGATTAACAGGAGAAAAACCCAGTTTAATACGTACATATTGGAAACCGTAAAGAAACGATGCTCGGAGAGTGAACAAAGCAGGCAGTATATATATCTTTTATACAAAGAAACAATAATTTTATGAAGAATTGACAGGACAAAGAAACTTAGGTTTAGGGTAAGTAATTAGTGAGGAATTTAACCAGAGTTTAGGCTTTAGGTAGTAAATTAGCAAGGATTCTTTATACAGGCTTCTTAGACCTGAATTCCCCAGCTCTGGTGACAAGGATGCAGGGAGATCACCTTTCACATGGGAGAGTTATTTCCTACTTTCAGGGGAACAGAGATAGGAGAGTCAGAATGCTCCGTTTGCTTCTCAAGTAACTTTAATTCAAAATAATCCATCTGCTATTGTGGGATATTTTGGGGTGGCCTTCCTGGGGCCCCAACAGTAGCATAAGTTTAAACTCCATTCCTGAAAAAGAATTTTGCAAGGGGCAGACACCCTTTTGAATGCCTCACCTCCGACTGGATGAAGAAATTCTCCCCCACCTGCCGTGTGCATTTCAAAGCGTAATTGTGTTACATATGCCCCTCTAACTGATGGATTGGGATGTATGAGCTAAATATTCTGATAGGAATAGTAGAAAGCAAAAATTAGAGAAAGAAAGACAGACCCACAGAACGAGAACAATCAAAGGGCATAATGTATCCCATGGAATTTTCTAAGTAGTGATGGTGCTCAGGGCAAGCTGCCCCAGGAAGCACCACTCTGGTATGCGGATTATTTCGAGCTGAAGACAATAAGGACTCTCTCATTGAAGACAATGAGAGAGCTCAGGAAAAATATTTGAGTTTTCCCTCCCAAACTGCCTAAAGAATTTAAAACCAAAAAAAATCTGTTTTAGGAAGGGGTTATTATCATGACTGCTATAAAAGATAATTTAGGATAGAGGTTACAATAGAAAAGGCACCAACAAGCCCATCTTATCGGGAGTCCTGTCTCTCTGGCCACATTCTTTGGATGGCCCTGCGAGGAGTTGCCAGACAATCATTTACATTTATAAGGGAAATCTCCATTTGTAAAGGTATCTCCCTCTCTGTTTGGAGAAGAGAGGGGGGGTGAGCTCATTTCTAGTAACTTATCAATGTGGAAGATGAGGCCTTGGGGCTGTATAATAAACCTTACTCTTGTTTACTGTGCTTTAGTGGTAATCTCCTATAATTGACTCCCCCACCCCCAAAATCCTCCTTTGTCATTGGCTGAAAATGATATTTAAGACGAGAATTTCTGCTATCGTGTTGAGAAACGCAGTGTCCCTGCTTTCTCCCATGTATACATGTTATTAAACTTGGTATTATTTTCTCCTGCTAACCTGTCTTGTTGATTATTTGGCCAGCCAGAAGAACCTTAAGGGAAAGGGCAGAGGGAGATTCTCCCTCTTCCCCCGACAGTAGTAATACATTGATTACACAATTAGTGATCTGTTTTACTCATCCACCCCACTGACGGTTAGCCTTACCTGGGCACTTATAAGAATTCAGGCATTGAGCTAAACGTGGAGCAAAGATGTATCGTTTCTTCTGTCCTGAGACCCTTTTGTTTCAGGAATGGAAATAGAAGAGAATTAGAGGTGAGATATGCTCATAAATGATTCCAATACTTTGCTGCCATCAGCTCCTGCCCTTCTGGTCTTGAATATAACTTATCTGAGGAAACAGTGCATCTCCCTGGAATGGCATTTTAAAATGCAAATCTATGAAATTTGCCTTTGGGTGCTATACTGTTTCTGGAGAATATCCTAATCGGGATGGATGTACAGATGGTAGAGACTCCTATGATTAGGGTTATGGAATCTCCATTACTTGGGTCAGCAAAGAGCTCCTGAACCCGAGGTTACGGCCAGAGTGAGTTTCCTTAATACTGTTCCAGAAAACAATGGGAGATGTAGACAGCTCGAGTCTCCTAGAAGTACAATCTGCCTGGGTTTCCTGGATACCTCCAGGTGAAGGTTACTGGGTGATGGATAGTTGTCCAGCCACCTATGGGTGATGGTAATGGAGCAATGGACATTTTCTAGTGGCTTTCTGGAGGGTGGCAGCAAGATAAAAGCATGGATTTCTGATTCAGAGAGCTTGCTTCTGCCTCCCCAAGATGCCCTCTTCAATTTTCCATTGATTTAAAAATCTTCCACTAGGAAAATGCCAAATATCGCCCCATATCTCCATCACCTGGATCCTTCCTTTAAAAGAAATCTCTGCTTCTTCTTAGCAGAATTTTTTTTGTGTGTGAGGAAGATCAGCCCTGAGCTAACATCCAATGCCAATCCTCCCCTTTTTTGCTGAGGAAGACTGGCCACGGGCTAACATCCATGCCCACCCTCCTTTACTTTATATGGGATGCCACCACAGCATGGCTTGACAAGCGGTGCGTTGGTGCACGCCCGGGATCCGAACCGGCGAACCCCGGGCTGCTGAAGCGGAGCACATGCACTTAACCACTACACCACCGGGCAGCCCCGTCTTAGCAGAAGTTTAATCATTGATTCTGACACCTTAACTTTCACCCTGAGAGCTGAATTTAGGTCTTTGCTGAGGGAATATTCCAAAAATCTAGAGCAAGAAATATGCACATTTGAGAGCAATGCTTTGTGTATCTAAACCTACCCTCGTTCTCATTCTGAGTCATAATTACCTAAGCAAGTTTAGTTTGGGGCATGTCTCTTCTGTGGTCAGGACTGGCTATATAATTTGAGGGGCACAGTGCAGAATGAGAACGCTGGGCTCCTTCTTCGAAAATTCTTAAGAATTTTGAGCTGATGACAGCACAGCATTAAGCCAAGTATGGTGGTCCCTTCAAAGAGGGGGGCTCTGTGTGACAGTCCAGGGTGAACATCATGAAGCCTGCCCCGATTCTGGGTGACATGCTTCTGAACCTCTTCTAGAACTTGCACTGATGTTCTTGGACAAGCTTCAGTGCCTCTCAAAAGCATCTCTGAAATTTTAGGTGGTGTTGGAGCAGCATAATCCTGTCCCTAGACGCTTACTGTTTAAGGGAAGAGTTATATTTAGGCTGACACTGAAAGATGGGAGGGAGCTGACCTTGGAAGGAGCCAGGAGTGGAGGAAAAGACATGGAATGAAGATTTATGGCCAAAGCCGTGTGGCTCCCAGCAGCTCCCTGAAGGCCTTTGTGAAATGGGGGAACGGTGGTTGGGGTCTTGTAGATCACCATGGGCAGCTTATAGGATGTTCTAAATGTGGAGGAGGGTTTTAAGGAGGGCATGTCTTTATCTGGCAATCACTCTGGCTGCTGTGTGGGATGGGAGGAGAGCAATGAGTGCTGGAGAGTAATGCACAGGAGATAGAGGATGGGAGGGGAGATGTTGGCTGCAGTAGGGTGTGTGGGAGATGATGGTGGACTGGCCCAAGTAAAAGTATTAGAAATGTCAAAGAACGCTTGGATTTGAGACACTTATTGGCAGAAGAAGTAACTGGACTTGCTGGTAATTGGTTGTGCAGTCGAGGTGGAGAGGAGCAGAAAGGACGCTTATCACAGATGACTTCTTGTTTTCTTGTTTGAGCCACTGGAGGGATGCTGGTGCCATATGCAAAGATGGGCCTGGAGGGAGGAACCTGTAAGTTGCAAGCTCTGAGTTGGAGATGCCACCACGGAGATATCCCAGTGGAAATACCATGGAGGTGATAGATGGTGAAACTTGGATAAGAGGACCCCGTTGGACTGGAGATGACCAAGAGGAACTTGGGGAGATTGGCTCCAACCACACTAGCTGCTTTCCTTGATCACATAAATGTATGTCTCCCACTAATTCAAATTGGCTCCTGTCTTCTAAGAATGTGGTTTCAAGAAGTTCATTCTTTGTTCCCCTCTGATGCTCCAAAAATACCAAAGATACTCCTTTTAAGAACAGACTCCTTCAAAATCATGTGTCATCTGTGCCAATAAAGTTATTACACAGGGATGGTGTGTGACCTAGGAAAATTGAGAACTGACCGTATCTCTTTTGATGTAGTTATTTTACCTCATGAATTGAAATCAACTTTGAAGCAGGTTTTTAAATGCTTCGTATATTCATTCAACAAGCATGTCGTGAGTGTGCTAGGGATGTGGCCATCATCCTTGTCTTCAACTTGCATTCTAATGGAGGAAGAAACAAATACAGGAGTCCCCTTTATTCACAGTTTTGCTTTCTGCAATTTCAGTTACCTGCAGTCAACTGCGTTCCGAAAATATTAAATGGAAAATTTGAGAAATAAACAATTCATAGGTTTTAAATTGTGGGCCGTTGAGTAGTGTGATGAAATCTTGCACCATCCCGCTCCATCCCTCCTGGGACGTGATTCATCCCTTTGTCCAGTGGGTCCACGCCGTGGATGTCGCCCGTCCGTGAGTCACTTAATTGCCACCTTGGTTATCAGATCAACTGTCACAGTATCTCAGTGCCTGTGTTCAAGTCACCCTTATTTTACTTAGTAATGGCCGAAAAGCACAAGAGTAGTGATGCTGGCAATTTGGATACGCCAAAGGGAAGTTATTGTTGTTAGTCTCTTACTGTGCCTGATTTATAAATTGAACTTCATCATAGGGATGTACGTACAAGAAAAAACGTAGTGTATACAGTGTTCGGTACTATCTGAGGTTTCAGAAACCCATTGGGGGTCTTTGAATGTATCCCCCGCATATAAGGGGGGACTACTGTACTGAGGTTGGCAGTTACTCCTGAGTTTGCTTTGGGAGAGGTGGGTTTACGTAAATGCAACATGGACAGATACATAATTACATCCTTCTGGCTGTCAAGTGGGTTTTGGACCAAAGAAAAAGAAGACTGGATAGAGGGAAGGTGCTAGTTAGGAAGGTGTTGCACTCAGGAGAGTAAGAGATGATGAAACATTGAACCTCGCTGCAGGCACTAGAGCTGGGAGGATGTGCGCTGGTCCAGGAAGATATTCAGATTGAAGCAACAGGCAGCACAATTAGATGATAGTCACACCCTCGATGAATCTACTTCAGTATTATTTTTCCTGTTTCCTTGTTCAGAACCATCTTTGAGAAACAATTTTTTATAGTTGTGAGGGGTCTCCTTTGACCTTTTGTTCCATTAATAAAAGGCAATGATGCAACCACATCAATGCTGAGTGAATGGCTGGCCCTTACCTTGGTATCCTAGGGAATTTTGTGGGACTGCTGGAGGGAAGTAGTTTGATCTGATGGAACCTGTGGTCACTCAATGAATGATAGAGAAATGGCTCCCAGAGCTAGAGGTTATCCTTTCATAACACATTTCCTTAGGGACTTATGGACAAAACTTCTGGCTTGGACAGGTAGTCTAATTTGGACCATATTTCTTTTCCAAATATTAAGTCAAGGATGGCTGTCATTTCCTGTAATGCGTGGCTAACTGGGCTCTGGGAGATTGTGGACTCCAATCCTGGCTCGGTAACTGATTTCATGACTTGAGGCAAGTTCACAGAAATGTACGGTGAGAAGCTCCCTACGGATCTCACTGCTTAACACTTTGGGTGGGAGAAGTCACCCACACACCTCCACAGCCTGCTCCATCCTTATAATGTAGTGCACATTCCTCTCATTTCAGCCTTGAATGTCTATGGAGATGAAAAATAATGACCCTAAGATTGTCTTTCAATGGCCCTCATGTGAAACTCATGACTCAGTCACATGTCTTGACTTTGCTCTTTGAAGCGACATTCACCACTCAGCGTATTTTTTCTCAATTGCGTTCTCCGCCTTTTTACCTCTTCTGTTCCCTCTAGGGTATCTCCATCCAACCATTTCTTGAAAGGAGGCATCCGTACTTGACCAAATATTGAATAAGAGTCTACCAAAACCTGAGAAGGCTATGAGTTATATGTTGATTTCTATACCTCCAAATTATATGGAACTTCTTATCATGTTGGTCATTTGAACATCCCAAAAGCAACATTGTAAAGAGGTTCAGTGAATGGGATCATCCTGTTACTACATGTTTTGATGTATACATCTGTAGTCTTTATGGGGCATGGTAAGAAAGTATAAGGAGAGAAGAAAGAGCTGTTTTGTTACAATCTCTGCAAAACTCTGGGATTGTGCTAGATTTCTCTGGACCCCTCACAGAGTAAACAACAAAGAGAGAGGAGCATATTCCCGTCTCCCATGGCATAGATGTGTCTGCTTTTTATGTGAGCCCAGGAGAGACCACTTGGGGGCCCCTCTCAAACTTGGAGAAGGGTTTGCGTGATGCTAATGTTGTCCTGCAAGACCAAGTGGACACAAGAATAAGAGGGTGCACCAGTACTAATGAAGTGATTTCAGACAGTGATTCTGATCTGCAAATTCCCAAAAAAAACATGCTCACTTGGGAAAAACTCATGCTAAACACATCATGTTTACTATTTCTAAACTGGATTCCTTTTCTCATATGCATCTACTTTTCCTCCTTTCTGATAAAGGGAAGATATGCTGCCTCACCTGGTTAATTTCAGACACAAAGCATCTCTGACAGCTGGAAATTGGTAGACGGGTGTGTGAACTCCATTCTCATCTGTGCAATTCTATGGCTTTCCCTAGAGTGGTAGATGACAAGAAAGGTAAGATGTAGCCAAGAGGGGAGCAGCTATGGGGAATAATTTTTTTTATGCCATGAAACCAAGACTCAGGTGGACACCCACACACCTTCTTTGAGAGGCAATATTGTGATACAGATAAAACCCAGTCATGCACAGCCACACTTCAAAACAGAAACAAAGGTGCCCAGCCACCCCGTTTTCCAGGAGTGGTTCTTGCATTCAAGGAGATGGGTTTTTCTAAAAAGAAGCCAGGAGTTACAAGAAAGTGCCCGTATGAGTTTCCTGGAGCTACTGTAACAAATCACACAAACTCGGTGGCTTAAAACCACAGAAATTTATCTGTTCCTAGTCCTGGAGACCAGACGTCTGAGATGAAGGGGTCGCAGGGCCACACTCCCTCCAGAGGCTCCAGGGGAGGGTCCTTCCTGCCTCTTCCATCTTCTGGGGCTCCAAGCGTCCCTGGGCTGGTGGCCACCTCTCTCCCATCTCTGCCTCTGTCTCCACGTGGCTTCTCCTCTGTGTCTGTGTCTTTCTTCTTCTGTCTCTTATAAGGACACCAGTCGTTGGACAAAGGGCCACCCTCATCCAGGATGACCTCATGTCTAGATCCTTGACTTCATTCCATTTGCAAAAATCTTTTTTCCAAGTAAGGTCACTCTCAAAGCTTCTCGGATTAGGACTTGGACAAATCTTTTAGGAGTCACCACTCAACCCACTATAGACTTTATATTAGATATTTGCCCAGTGGCCAGTGGATTAAACTGGGTTTCTGTCTGTTTTTCAGGATTGAAAAAGGAGCTATAATAAACTGTTAATCCTGACATACCACTTGGTATTTTAGCAAAATAAAAATTCCCTAGATTTGCTTAACGAATCCTCACAATACATAGCAGGTAATCGGCTGTTACATGTTTGTTTTGGGTCTTGGATGAATTAAGGGGAAAATTTAAAAATTGCTAAAAATCTCACTACCTCCTGCCAGCTCACCAGACAACTTTTATGCTTCATAAGCAGCAAAAGAAATATAATTTCTGAGAGAATAGATTTCCTTGTACACATCAACGTCACTGGAAAAAGTAGCTGGGTGGAAAAGGCTGAAAAAATGAATAGAGAGTGATTTTCAAGATTTCCTTTCATTAAAAACAAAGCTTGAGGGTTCAGAGATGTAAAAAGTGAAGTGCATTTTTTTGTAAAGGAAAGAATTTAAGATTTGGAGTGAATGGATGAATATCAGCAGCAAAAGAATGGCTGAATATATGACAGTGGTATCTTTGTAGAAGACAGCTCTGAAATGGTTCTTTGAAACTCATCTTCTTACACGTTGTGTCAGTCTGATGGAGCTGTGCAATATTGGAGCTCAGGACCCATGTTTTACACATCCACATGAGATTCTGCATACAAAGAAACATGCCTATCTATACTGCTTCTGGTTATTGGTAAAATTAAATAAACACTCTTAGTTATTGTGTCTTTCTGCGTTTGCAAATTCTTGGTTTACATCTAACCTCAATTCTAGAGGAAGTCTATTATCTTGCTCTTTAGGGATCATAGCTGCTTTTTAAACACGATGTGGAATTTCCACTCCCATGAAAAAAGTGGTTCCATTTCAGATAGTGTCAGCCCAACTGGTGCTTTTGAAACAAGTCAGAGTCTAAACTCTTTGGCTCTCTAATCACCACTGTGGAGTTAAAAATATTAACGGAAATTGTTAAAATTTGGAGAAATTCTGAACAGATGGATAGACCATAAACCATAGGGTGTCAATGACCCTAAGCCAATGCAGGAGAGAGTCATTTTAAAAACTGATGATGAAACTATAGTTAGATCAGACCCACAAAAAAGATGTATGGTAAATTTTATTTATACCAGACAAATGTTAAGTTAATCATTGCCTCTGGTTAATGCATATTCCAGATCTGGTGACACTGTGGATGAAATCTCAGGTCACTTGTTGTTTTTGCAGAGTTACATGGAAACATTCACTAAGTCCAAATGCAGTCAGAGCTCAGCTGGCTTCCATGCCAAAGGGCTCTGATGACTTCCTGAAGTGAGAGGAATGCGAACTCTTTGCAAATGCCTCCTACACAGCACACTCTGCTGAAAATGTAGTGGCTACTTGGTTTTACATCATTCTATCCATGCAGTAACTTGGAAAAGTGATGAAACCTTGCAGACATATAGCTATACAGCTGATGGATGAATGGAAGGATGGCTGGGAGAGTGGTTGGACGGGATGGATGTATGGATGGATGGGTAGATAGATAACAGTTAGAGAGATAGAGATAGGAATAGATAGATAGATAGATAGATAGATAGATAGATAGATAGATAGATAGAAAGACAGATAGATAAGTAGATAGATAGATATAAATAATTCAAAATGTCTAGACTACAGGATAATGAACATTTGTACCTAAACTCTCCATATGTCTCTGAGCCAGTGCTAGCTCCGTCCTTCTCAGTTGCAAAGGGAGGTCTCAGGCTTTCCATTTGTACGTCTCTCCCTCTGAGACCTAACCATTCTCTGCAGTGAGGTGCATATTTGCTCTAAGAACACCAGCCCCAGTGCTGAGGCCTCTGCAGTTAGGACACAACCATAAAAGTGGAATCCGAAAGCTGCCGTAAAGTGCATTGGACAAGGGCGTGTTGGGTTGCAGCTGTAGTTGCAACTGACCTGGCTGTGTCTCTGCCCCGCGTGACCTCAGCCCTTCCTACTCTGCTCCACACACGTTCCTCTTCTTTATGGCTCCCCAGAGCATGCAAGGAAACCCCGTTCTCCTCCTCCCAGCCTGGGGCAAAGGACAGCTTGATGATCCCAGGAGAAATGTGCCAAGAGCATTTCCTTTGAGGCCAGTTAGACCTGCATTTCAATCTGGGCTTTGCTCCTCAATCCAGGTGTGATTTCAGACAATTATTGCACCTCCCCGGACCTCCTGGAAAGTCCCGTTAAATAACGGGCATCGTATGCAGTGACATTGTTCACGAGGCAACCAGACTGAAGTGAACACATTCAAACGTGCTAAGTCTTTGTCTGACACAGAAATGACTTTTGGAGATGTGAGATTGAGTCACTGAACCAGTTACTTTGAGGAAACAAATAGCTATTCACTCAAAACTTAAGCAATTTTTTTTTTTAATATGTGATTTTGACTTATTTAGAGCTTTGCCTTCAAACAGATATGTGAAAACATTGGGGATTTTCTCTCTTGGATCCTGTGCACTTGGGGTCCATATCACATAATAGACATTCAAGTAGAGTTTGTTGAATGAATAAACAAATCATCTGAAATGACTGATGCTAATCCCTGATGTTGCTTGCCTTAGGGTACAATGCAGCTTTTTTTTCTTTTTTTTTTTTTGTGAGGAAGATTAGCCCTGAGCTAACATCTGTTGCCAATCCTTCTCTTTTTGCTGAGCAAGAGTGGCCCTGGGCTAACATCTGTGCCCATCTTCCTCTCCTTTATATGGGACGCCGCCACAGCATGGCTTGATGAGCAGTGTGTAGGTCCACGCCCAAGATGCGAACCTGCAAACCCCGGGCTGCCAAAACAGAGTGCACGAACATGGCCACTATGCCACTGGGCCAGCCCAGCAACATTTTAAAAATATAGGTCAAAGTTTTCATAGATAATAAAATTTATTATTATTATTTTTAACAGACTTTATTTTTTAGAGAAGTTTTAGGTTCCCAGAAAAATTGAGCAAAGAGTACAGAGATTTGCCATATGCCCTCTGCCACTACATACACACAGCGTCCCCCGTTGTCAACATCACCCACCAGATGATACATTTATTATAATTGATGAACCTACATTGACACATCATAGTCACCCAGAGTCCATAGTTTACATTAGGGTTCACTCGTGGTGGTGTACATTCTGTGGGTTTGGACCAATGCATAATGACATGTATCCACCAGTATAGTATCCTACAGAGTATTTTCACTGCCCTAAAAATCCTCTGTGCTCCGTCTATCCATCCTGCCTCCCCCTCAACCCTTGGCAACTGCTGATCTTTCTACCGTCTCCACAGTTTTGCCTTTCGCAGAGTATGGTTGGAATAACATACTCATATAGTTGGAATAACAGTATGTAGCCGATAATAAATTTTAAAAATTAATATGCTGAGTTATTTTCTTGGAAATGAAGCTGTTTTTTTGTCAAAGAGATGCTTGAATAACCATGTGTCAGACATTTTATTTCCATTACCTCTTTCAATTCTAACATCCTCCCGAATTAGGTCGTAACATCCTCATTTTGCCGTGTAGCTCAGAGAATTCAAGTTCAGACAGGCTATGAGGTAAGCATCCTGAATTGCAAGTTGCAATATTGTGATTTATAAGAAATATATATTTGGTCATTCAGGTGGCCAAAATATGTTTCTCATATATATTTGGTCTTCGTCCACAGTTCCTGGCTCACTGCTCCCAAAACCCTTGGCATTTCCTAAGTGTTGAAAGTGATACAGGTGTCTTGTTTATGTGAATGAAGGTGACTTTTGGATCCCACCCGAGGATGGGGGCTGGTTGCCTGTAGAACCAGCCACGTGATGAGAGGATTAGAACGCTTAGTCCCATCCCTCTGATTTCCAGGGGCGGGAGGGGGGCTTGAGGTTGAATCAATTGCCAATGGCCCCTGACTTTGTCAATCATGACTATGCAATGAAGCCTCCATAAAAACCCAAAAGGAAATCTTATTGGCTCTTCTTTTTCAAAGGGCTTCTAAGGTGGGGAACCAGAATGCTTCCATGCGCCACCGTGATTGGCTCCAGGCTTCACGAAGACAGAAACTCCTTTACTCAGGACCTCACCCTGTGCATCTCTTCATTAGGCTGTTGATTTGTATTCTTTAATATCCTTTGTAGTAAGTGGGTAGTCTAGTGAGTAAATGGGTTTTCTTGAGTTCTGTGAGCCGTTCTAGCAAATTAATAGGACCCGAGGAGGGGGTTGTGGAAGCCTCTGCTTTGTAGCCAGTCCATCAGAAGTACAGTTAACAACCTGGACGCAGGATTGGCACCCTGAGTTGGAGGGGGTCTTGGAAACTCCAGTTTGTAGCGATGAAAAAATGAAAAACAATAATAGGATACATTGGAGTGTTACTGAGCAAGGGTTCTCTCCATCCATGCACACAAAAGCCCATACTGTGGTATCCCAGTCTTTGAGGGAAGAAGGTTTATTATGCAATCAATTGTTAAGGAGACAAGACAATGGCTCTCAGCTCTGTTTCCCGGAGAGTACGGGGTCAGGTTTAAGGGGTCAGGGAGAACGGGCTGGTGTGCGAACCGCTGGCAGAATGACTTGCATTGGCGGATCAAAATTTCCTCTTCTGTAAGTGCTGCTGGCTGGCTCTCTGCCCCTGAAAAATAGCCTTAACGTTCTGTTGTGAAGATGAGGTCAACACAGGAAACAAGAGTGAAGTTGTTATGTGAATTTAAGTCATTCCCTCCTCGACTGATAAGTTTCTAGAGAATTAGTCATCCTCCCCTTCTTGGCGCGGAGAGGAAGGCACCCTTACAAATGGAGATTTCTCTTATAAATGTAAATTTCCCTTACAAATGGGTAACTTCTACTAGGTTTTCAGAGCTTTTCCGTGTGTCTGCTGTTTCTTAAAAATAATCAGCCTAAAATAATTCTTATGCCAAAGGGGCATATTTGGGGATGGCAAATTCTGTTCCTGGTGGTTACAGGAGTATATGGGGAAGCCATTTGGTTTAAAACTAATTTACCCGAACTTCTTTTTCCACAAAGGTCTGACGTGGCCTGTTAAGCATGCATTGTCCATCTGCTTTAAATGTCGACAGTGTCTCAAAGCTAAGAATGATGCCTTTAAAGATAAGGATGTTGCCTGCCCCATATCAGCATATCTTTAAGGATAAGCAATTCTTCCCAGAAACTAAGGATTAATTACCAATCTGCTTTAACTCACCTTGTGACCACTGACCTGGTGACCCCTGACCTGCTGTGCCAGTAAAGCATCTCGTGACTGTAGTAAAAGAGGTAATCCTGTCATATGTGATGGATGCTCTTTGTTCCAAGGTGGTATATACCCACTCTGTACACCCCACTTCTTCCTTCCTTGGTGCAAATTTGTCCTGTGCTATCATCCTCAGACCTGGTTCATAATAAACTCACCCCAATTTTGATTTATAGATTGATTATAGATTATTTGTGTTGACAGCGGTTGGTTGATCAGAAGCACAGGTAACCACCTTGGCTTGCTACTGGCATCTGAAGGGGAGAGCAGTCTTGTGGGACTGAGTCTCAACCTGTGGAGTCTGATTCTATCTCCAGGCGGATAGTGTCAGAATTGAGTGGAATTCTCGGACACCCTGTACAAGCCAGTTGTTGGTGTGGGGAAGCCTACACGCACACACACAGGTTGGAACTGAGCCCAGGAACCCTTTTGCACAAGCCCTATGCCTTTTAGTCTGTATTTGCTTTAGGAAGCTCCAGAGTCTGCTGTTGACCTTTAGGGTCAATAACTTTGCCAATCAAGTGCTCTTGGACAAGTGGAAATCTCCTCAGAGCTGAGATTTCCTATTGGTTAAGTGTCCTTATGTGCGTGATGTGTTTGGGAAACAAGAACAGGGCCATTCTTAGTTGTAATTCATGTTGTACTCTCTGCACTTCTGTGTTATTGCACATCCGAAGGATGAGTGGAAGAGAAGACCAAAACAATTTTGGAGAAATGCCTCGTGTAGACAGAGCCATTAGTTAGAGAATCAAACGAGACAGGGACTAATGTAATAAGTTAAATATTCTTCCTGGTTCCATGGACACACGGGAGGAGTTCTGAGTTTTCATTGGGTGGTGTGATGATAAAGAGTTCTCTCCCTTCCTTTGGACAACTTATATGGATTTTATCATACCTTACAGTTTGGGGCAACCAAATAAAACACAGAAAGGTTGTGGGTATTGTCAGATCCTCCCTAATATAAAGATGTGTTGAGAAACCTTTGAGAGGCTCTGGGTAACTCACTGGGGGTCTCTCTTCCTCATCTGTACAGGACGTGTGGATTCACATGGGAATCCTAGAGGGTGCTCTGGTCTTCAGATGCCCTTCCGTCCAGCTCTCTGGGGCTCCTTCTCATAATTAGTGACATGCAACCCCCTCCTCTCCTAAACTGAAACCTCCAGTGCATATAACCTCTCTGCGTGCAAATGGAGAAGGAAATGCAATGTCTACCTGCAACAGAGGAGAATTAAGGGTGAATGATTTCTGTTACCATCGTTTGTATTTCCGTGTTTTATGAAACTTATGGTAAAGTAACCACGTGCATGGGTCAGTCTCCACTGAGTATATCTGGATTTCAGAGAAATAGGAAGATAGGAAGTCATTTGTATGGGAAGTAGGGTACACACACCAAATAAACAGCTACAGGGATGGGCACTTGAATAAAAACAAGGGCTCGAAGAAATAAATGCAGGTGAAAAATACATATATAGGAGAGCCAACAGGAATGTCAACTTAATTGAAATAGCCATCACGGACTAAGAAAAAGGATAGATGGTGAAGAAATGTAAAATAAAGCAGAGATATGCTCATCTTGGAGGTGCCATTATCGTATGTGTAGAATCCAGGTAGGTTCATATTTGTAATCATGAAAAGCGTGGTCCAAAAATCAACAGAAGCCAACCTCATCACCTGTCTTGCCATCCCTTACATCTGGTCACAGGAGCTGACCTAGACCTCGGGCAACAGAGAATGGAGGACCAGTTGGGAAAAGAAACAGAGACCACAGAGCATTCATGAAGGTGGCCTCTGGGCATGGCATCAGAAAGAGGATGGATTAGTGTTTTCATGTTCTTTGGATAAATATCCAGAAGTGGAATGGCTGGATCATATGGTATTTCTATTTTTAACTTTTTGAGAAAGCTCTATTCTGTTTTCCATAAAGAATAATTCAAAAAGTTATACGTGCCCCTATGTTCGTTGTAACATTATTCACAATAGCCAAACAACTGAAGTGCCCATCAGCAGAAGAATGGATGAAGAAGATGTGGTATATATATATACAATGGAATACTACTTAGCCATAAAAAAGACAAAATCATGCCATTTGCAACAACATGGATGGATCTTGAGGATATTATACTAGGCGAAATAAGTCACACAGAGAAAGACAAATGCCGTATGATTTCACTCATATGTGGAAGATAGACAAACACACAGATAAGAAGAATAGATCAGCAGTTCCCAGAGGGGAAGGGGGTGGGGGGAGGGCGAAAGGGGTGAAGGGGCACATGTGTATGGTGACGGATGGAAACTAGACTATTGGTGCTGAGCATGATGCAGTCTATACAGAAGCTGAATAATAATGATGTACACCTGAAATTTATACACTGTTATAAGCCAATTTGACCTCGATAAAATAATTTAAAAAAAAAAGAAAGAGGATGGAAAACAAAGGTGTAAACATGCCTCAATGATGTGCATTGTGGTTTTCCCAGCAGGGATTGTGATTTTCGTTATCAAAAGTCTGTTCATGTCCTCTCACACTCTATTCGTCCTGCCTGCCAAATGCTGAGCTGGCAATGTTATGCAAACAGTCTCGTTATTCTCCAAAGAGTGGAAATAAGTCAACTTGTTTCCAAACCTTTCCAACTAAACTAATTCAATTGTGCTTTGGCCTCAAAGCTGTTTTTAAGCTCATTTGGCTCATCCTAACATAAATCCTGCTAATGTTTCATATTCACTGCTAATGGATTAATTACTCAATACAGTAGTAGAATCTAATTGATTTGTGAATGGAATCAACATGGTGAGTTTTTTTAATCATCCAAAAAGATCGACATCCAAAATGTTTTTAAACATCCCAAAGAGAGAGATTTATTTCTGTCAGTTTTCTAAAGTCTAGCTGCATCGAATTTCTGTAAAGACAGAAATAACAAGCAAGATTACTTATGAATAATATAAGCATGGTGATGAATCCTATGATAATCCCTTTTACCTTAACAAAAATGATCTCATTGGTCATCATAGCTAGCTAGCTAGCTAGTTATACATAAATGATACATGGATGGATAGATGGATGACAGATAGATAGATAGATAGATAGATAGATAGATAGATAGATAGATAGACAGATAGACGCATATGAAGTTACTTTGTTGGTTAATAATTCAATTTTGTTATTTAATTGAATCAAGAATTATACAAACACATCAAATAGTGAACAAGACATCTGAAAACAATTTCTTCTGGAGAGCTCTTTTGCTCCATGGTGCATAAAAATCTATTCTTTAGGGGAACCCTCTTAGCTTTATTAATAACTCTGACAACAATACACATTGATCTGTAGAGTCTTTCACTGAGATTTTTTTGACAATCAAGTCAGGCTGGCAGCTGCTCAAATGCCCAATTTAACTTTTTGAAAGTTGGCTCACGTCCCACCTGTTTCAACGATGATGACCGGGGGAAAAGAAATATTTTATTGCCGTTAAGTAACTTCAAGAGTTTTACAAACATATGGGTAAAACTTTGTATCTATCATCAATAATTCTTAATGGGACACTCTCTTTGACTCATTACTCATGAAGCACATATATGCTCACGGTAAATCTTCCTCCATCTGTATGAAAATTTGCTTCACATGTAAAACCACGTGCAGTTGTAAGCTCAGACGGTTTGAAGGTTTTTCTACGCGAGTATCTGGTGAGACACTCCACAGTTGTGTGGTCAGCGCTGCGCGTTCCTCATCGTAGGATTATTGCACCTCATTTAAAGTCCCAGGAGGCCCCCTGAAAATGACAATCACGCACTCATCATTTTGAAAACGGCAAGAAGCTGTCCCAAATTTCCAAGTCATCCTTAAGAGGTCTTGAGGCCCCTCTTGAGAAACACTGCTCTGAAGCCTGTGGAGGGACAGGGAAGTGGGGAGAAGGCATTCACAGAGGACTCCTTGTCAGACTCAGAATGTATAAAATATCAGAATTACAGTAAAAGCGTAAAATAAAGCCCGCAGCTGGAAGATGGCCCTGTACTCAACCTGAGTGCGATTTCCCGTCTTCTGCGGGGAGATCCCGGATTAAAGAGCAGCTCCCTAGCACCCCCTGATGCAGCCTGTCTCCACGTCCATCTGGACCACAAAATGAGACAGATAGACCCAAACTTCTCGTGGACCCCAATTTAGGACCGATACGCTCATTACTGCCAGAACGTAAGAGGAATTTCCCCGATGAGACCTATGAGTCAGAATGGACAAAAATAAGGAGGGGCTTTCCATTGCTCTCCTGGGGAAAGGAGGAAAATCTATTTACCTGACAGAACACGAGATTTATTTTATTTTACTTTAATTGTCTTTCTCTAGGCCTGGGGTCTGCTGGCTTTTTAAATATAGCTACCCAAAGAGTGGGCTCTCTCTTTCTCTCTCTCTCTCTCCTTCTCTCATTCCATTTCTCTCTGTCTCTCCATCTCTCTGTCCATCTCTCTCTCTCTATCTCTCCATCTCTCTCTGTCTCTGCCTTCTCTCTCTCTCTTCTTCTGTCTCTTTCTTCATCTCTCTCTCCCTCTCTCTTTCCATCTCCCTCTCATTGCGTATTAAACCTCACAGGCATTTGCCATTTCTAGACATCCCCAGGGGGGCTCACCCACAACTTTGGGACCGTTTGGGGCTGTGCACACAGTGGAGTGGACCCGAGGCTCCCTCCACCCACTGGAGAAGCCCAGCAGACCGTCGCCCTGGAGGGCGTGGTCACATTCACACAAAGACCCCAGCCCGTTTCCTGGGAGGGATGGCATCCGGACGACAACCCCCACTTTCAGAAGTTCCAAGTTCCGAGTTCAGAAGTTCCAAGCATCTCTGATAGACTGAAGCCAGGTGGCAGGGATGGAAGACAAAAGCCCCTGAGCAAACTCCCAGGTGTCATGAACATCCCTGGGGGAAAGGCTGTGGAGAAGGAGGAGGAGAAGGAGGAGGAGATGGGAGAGGAGGAGGAGGAGGAAGGGGTTGAGAGTCCTGGGTCCCTAAAATGGGAAAGGAGCAATCAGCAGGAAGCAAATCCTGCCAGCATCCCTCTGCCCTCTGTGTACACGGGGCCACCTGTTGCCTCCTGCTTTTGTTTCCAGGAAAACAAACAACGACCGAAGAGACCCCGGTCCCCAGGGATGGGGTGTCCAGGCTGCTAGGAGCCTGTGGCCAGGCTCAGAGGGGGTCCTCCCTCTTCTGGCAAAAAGCCCCATGAGTTCCTCTCAAAAGACATTGTTTTTGTTCCCAAAATCCATGGATTCGATCTTGTGAGGGGCAAGGCTGTGTTCTCCGACACACACGGAGATCCTGTGAGCAGTGTGTGCGTTCTAGAGGGATTTTCCAAGTGAAAACCACTTGTTGATCTGTCGATGCAAATAATCCATAATCAATCTATACATCAAAATAGGGGTGAGTTCATTATATGAGCCAGTTTTGTGGACTACAGCCCGAGACCAATCTTCCCCAAGGAAGAAAGTTTTCTGAAAAAGCGGGGTGTACAGTGTGGTTATATACTGTCTTGGAACAAGGAGGGTCCGTCACTTTTGACAGGAATATCTCTTTTACTGCTGTCACGAGATGCTTTGCTTGCATGGCAGGTCAGTGGTCACCAGATGAGTTAAAGCAGGTCTGTAGTTAGTACTCCGTTTCTGGGAGAGATGCTTATCCTTAAAGAAATGCTGATATGGGAGAGGCAAGATGCCTAGATAGGGCATCATTCCTGGCTTTGGGGCATTGTAAATGCTTAAAGCAGATGGACCATGCGTGCTCAACAGGCCACGTCAGGGCTTTCTGGAAAAACAGAGTCAGGACGACTTAGTTTTAAACCAAATGGTTTCCTCGGACCTCCAATATATCTTAACTGCTTTTCACTGATTCATCAGATCTGAGGATTTTAGTTTTGTGGACCATCAGCCTTGTCAGCATGAACGGGGGACATCCCTGTTCTCCTTGTGATGTTTGGAATGGCCGGTCCCCCCAGTCAAGGAGTGGTGTTCACAAACTGTGAAACCTTCCAGGATAGGCCATCAAGACGGGTCACGGATCTTTACGGTGACCGGAGTTATTCAAGTAATTTTACGGGGAGTGGGGACACCAGCCTCCTTCCTCCGTTGCTGTCCTGTCTGGCGGTTGGCTTTTTCCCAGCAGTGGACGTCTGTATGTCGCTTCTGACCTCTGGGCGAGGCTCCCCAGCATCAGAGCGTGACTCGACACTTTTGTCACGGTGGTAATAATAACAGATGCCTCCGCTTGTTCGCAGAGTCGCTTAGGTTTTTGTTCTTCTCCATCCGAGTATTGAGGCCGTCATCCCGGGAAGGATGTGGATGAGGTTTTGTTCACACCTCCCACCGGGTCATGGAGCTGGAGACCCTGGTGAAACACACACACCCACAAACACACATACACACACACATATACACATAAACACACCACATACACACACACACACAAAGACACATACCCATACACACAAACACATACACATAAATTCACATACACACATCAACACACGCATACACACAAACACACACAGACACACAAACACACACAACACACATACACACAGACACACACAAACACACGTACACACAAACATAAACACGAACGCACATAGACACATAAACTCACATGCACACGCACACACACATCAACACACACATACACACAAGCACACACATACACACAAATACACACAAACACACATACACTCACAAACATAAACACATACACACGAACACACATACACACATATAAACTCACACACACGCATACACACATCAACACACACACATACACACAAACACACACACATAACATACATACACACAAACACACAAAGACACACACGAACACACATACACACATAAACTCACACACATACACACAAACACACACACATAACGCACATACACACAAACATATACACACATACACACAAACACAGACAGACACACATACACATACATAAACTCACACACACACACAAACACACATACACACAGATGCACACAAAGACACACACACACACAATGACACATACACACAGACACACATATACACATAAACACACATACACACACACACAAAGACATATATACACAAACACACAAATACACACACAAACACAAATACAGACTTTCAATACTGCTTCTGGAAGCTACTTTTTTCCCCTTTTTTATTTTCTTTTTCCACTATTTTACTTCTATTTTCCCGCTAGAAATAGAGGTTTCAAAGGGATCACGTGAAGGCTGTTTTTCTGAGAACCACAGGACATGGTGCAGATTTCTGATTTATTTTGTCTTCCAGAGTGAGTGTGGGAGGACGTAAGACATAACTTGAAGCACAGTAAGTTTTAGTCAAAGCCTGTGGATTCAGGATGTGGCTTGTGATCGTATTTCATTTTTTTCTGAAAGACGTTAGAGGGAATTGATGTTCTTTGGGGCTTTTTTGAGTGTTTTGCGGGGTTAGAGATTTGAGAAATCAGGAAGGGTATCGATGTTTGGCGTGAGCAGCAGGCGAAAGTGGACTGAACCAGCTTTCAAGCCTAATTAAAGCCATTTGACCCAAAAATGCTCGGATTATGTCCGTGCTGCATGAAATAAAATTAAGAAGGACTTCACATAAAGGAAAAATATATCAAATAAAACACTTGTAGGCGAGTTGAGAAAATGCAAAAGGGGTTATTGTTTCCATCAGGTGGACTCCACTTTGATTCAAACTTATTTAAATTTAACATTTTACAGAGTGGTGTCTCGCTGAAAACATCTTAGCACTTGCTGACTGAGAAAAATAAGTTTCGGGCCCTTTTATAAGTTCAATGGAGACGACTGGAAGAATTAAACATAAAATATATAATTAGCAGCAATTTGGAGAAGGAGCAGGATGGAGAGGGAGGATGAAGCAAGGTAGATTGTTCATATTTCAGAGTGAGGACTCAAAAGACTCTGCTGAATGTTAATTGTGAAATGGAAGTGTACCTATCTTGCGGCGAATTTCAGACACGATCGTCCAGAACTAAAAATGGAAAAGGAGAAAGCGATTTCCATCTTACATTTGACCCTATGGATGAGAAGAGAGGAGAATTGTTATGTTTTCATGTTTCTGAACACTGTAGCTTTTTATTGCTACATCTCATGTATCCACAGATTGCCTTTGTAACAGGAAAACAACCAGTATATTAAATTCTGTGTCTTTTCTGTGCTGGCTCATTTTAGTTTGCTTCTTGATAGTAGAAGTATTAATCTCTCTTTTTCTTAGGGGGCGTCAAGAAAATTTTGTTTCTCAGATGCTGGGTGTCTGCCATTACATTTGTCGACACAAAATAACCAATAACCATTCTGTAGATAAGAGAGATAAGGTGAATTTTAGTTGAGCCAGGCTGAGGATTGTAACCCCGGAAGGCTTTTCCAGAAAGGAAGAAAGTGTTCCAGAGAAGCACGGTTTTCAGTACAAAGGGTTTCTTATACCTTTTTAGAACAAAGAACATACATGAAACACACCCAGGATACGTATTCATCCAAGTTTCAAAGAGGTATTCAGTTGCAAATCAGCAGATTAACACGACTGGGAAGTGAAAGGGACTAATAAGGGAGGGTAGGAGGGGAAGTATGCATTCTCATCTTAAGAGAGTGCATTCTTTACTTTAATGGTTAAAGCAGATGTATAATGTGTGTTTGACAGGCCCTGAGTCAGGCTTCTTTAATTCAAGCCGAAACAGTTTTGAACCGAAGTTACCCCATATACCTCAATACGTGAAAATCTTTTATCAATTGTTTTGAGCTAAAGGCAACTGAGAACCTGCAGATATAGGAAAAGCTCTTTACTTCCCCTTAACCACCTAAAAGTAGAGTAGAAATTTTCCATTTTATAAAGGAAATTTACATTTATAAAGGAAACATCCATTAGTAAAGATGTTCTCTGTACCGGGAAGAGAGCTACTCCCAGACATAACTTTTATCATCTGAGAGACTCTTTTCTGCATAACAAAACAACTCTTATTTATCAGACATTTCCCACTTTACGCTTCCCATAACTGTCCTTCCCTACCCAGAAGCCATAAACTCCTTTCCCTTTGTTGAGAATAAGATGGTATATAAACCCTATGATCTGGCAACCTCCTTAAGCCACGTATTTCTTTGTGAACTCCTGTGCATACACAAGTACATAATTAAAGCTAATTATTCTCTTATTAATCTGTCTTTTATCAGTTTAGTTTGCAGGCTCCAGGTGCAGAACCTAGGAGGGTAGAGGGAAAAGATTTTTCCTCCCATACACTTGGCCTGTAGAAGCATCACTCCAATCTCTGCCTCTGTCTTCACATGGCCTTCTCCTTTAAAGTTCTCTGTGTCGTCTTTTCTCATAAGGACACATTACAAGGGGGTTGCAGACAAGGACCTGGAAGGGTAGAGGGGAAATTATTGTTCCTCCCCATCGCCTTCCGTCATCTTCTGTGAGAAGATGAGAGTGGGAGAAGACTCAGTTTGGTTGATGAGTCTGGGGGCAGGAAGTGGAGTGAATTCTCAGCTGATGGGTTTTCCCTTCCCTGGAAGAGTGGGGTAAGATTATCCATAATATCTTACGTCTGTTATATACACTTATATCTATTAAGTGTGTTGGGAAGGGTCTTGGTGGTAGAAGACTCTAATGTTAGAGAAGAACAGAGGGTTAATAACCACTTTGGTCACCGGCAAACAGTAGGATGGCAGGAGGTTTTGAGTCCTGTTGGGGGTCAGGGACCCCGCTTTGCCGTTTCTACTAATAATGAGCCTCCTGGGAGGAAGGGAACCTCTGGCAGTTGGGGTCGTCCAGAGATGGTCAGTTTCCAGTTAAGTGTTTGGATGAATATGGGTCAAAGAGTTAAAACTTGGGGAGAATTCTTCAAGTGTTGGGCGATGGGATTTAAGCTGGATGGACATGACAATGGAGGAGACGACCCAAGTAGAGACGGATCCAGCAAAGGAGGCAATGAATTGGACCATATATCTTTACAAATATGGGTGTATTTTTCCCCCTTCTCTCAGGCTATTATTGCCTCATTGACGAGTATCACCAACATCATTTCCTAGCACAAGATGCTAAGTGTCTGGCGTGAGCATGGTTCCAGCACGTCAGATAATCTTAAAAGAACAAACTGTCTTTAAAGCTGTCTTGTCTCCACATCCTCGCCAACCCGTGTTATCTCTTGTCTTCTTGATGGTAGCCATTCCAACAGGTGGGAGGTGGGATCTCATTGTGGTTTTGATTTGCATTTCCCTGAAGATTAGTGACATTGAGCGCCTTTTCTTGTGACTGTTGGCCATTCGCGGACCTCATTTTAAATCCGTGAGTTGCACACCAGTGAGCCGTGTGGGAAAGCTTAAGAATGTTCTCAGTTTACATGTTTTATAGGAACCACTCGCTGTGCAGTTTGCTATCCTAGCCACCCAGAAGGTAAGCTCCCAACAGATGGGACATTTGGAAAAATAAGCTACTGCTCTTTTTAGAATATTCAAGCATATGTCTTGTTGAAGAATAATTCGGTTTTACTTAGAGTTTTAAAAAAAATATGGTTTTACCATATAAGAATCCATTTATACAGTGTTCGACATCATCGTTAAACAAGCTTTCTATCCTCAATGACTGTGGCCATCGTAGGGGCCGTGAAGACTATACAAGAAATGAGTGGGATCCTGGACGCTCGCGTCTTCTGTGGAAATGCACAATCGCATTCAGTTATTTCTTCTTTTTCATGCTTAAGGAGGTAACTGATATTGCCACGGATAAAATACTGGGCTTCTGGTTTCTAGGAGAAATTTTTATCCAAGAGAATTTTGAAGCCAACCTTGAGTTATCTGGCTCCAAATGAAATCAAAAGTCTAAGGAAGGTCAACTTTTGGTAGGACTAGAAGAGTTATAACATGTACGGCTCATTTAATTTATAGCTGTATATCTGTATGTTGAAGGCTCACCTGCGGAAGCTGGAAATGCATCATTTCCTAGCCTTTATGGTCGCTCATACAAGGCTGGAGTGGTCTGTTCCAAGAATCTTGCAGATCTTGTCCCAAACCTTGTTTCCCCAATGCCCCTGAAAAATAAGGCGATTTCAGGCATTCACGGTGATATAAATTGGGATCTCCTGATAGACAAACTAAAAGTAACTTTCTGAAGGTCCAGATTCTTGGACGAAGAAAATTATACTTCTAGGAATACAACTCAAGGAAATATTTTAAATTGTAGGTGCAATAATGTTTATTCTGATGTTGCATATAACATTATAATAAAGAGAGAGAATACAAATATGTCAGTGGGAGATTGGGAAATTCACTTAGAAGAAATATATTCAATGGTCTATTATATGGCTGTTAAAAAGGGTCAGGTGTTTATTTATATGATAAAACGAAAAAATTATGGTATATTGTTGAGTAGAAAACAAGTTACAAAGAGTATGTGCAATATAATGCACTTTATGCTAAAAATTATATCAATAAATTAATTAAAAGTTTGCAAGTGAAAGGATATATGTTAAATTATAACTGAAATTATAAGGATGTGAAAAAAATAAAGGAAGTGTTCTTTTGTTTTTAATCTTTCATGCATGTGTATATTTAACTTTTTTTTTTTTTTACCATAAGCATTTTTAACCCATTTATCTAAAATGCAGTGAGAAAAAAAGAAAAGGGAGATGTAATATTGGGAAAATCTCTTTCTCCTCTCTCCTGTGGGTTGCTGTTTTTTGAAAGCCTTAAGAACATAGAAGTGTTCAAATAATTCTCAGGCAAACAGATGTGTATCTGTCATTAGACCATTTTAAAACTGATGAAATAACTATATCTGTTTGTATGTTTTATACATCAGTTTACAATATTAAATTCCTCTTTCAGATGAACAAAAGTCCTCTCCAAGGAGTAAGATTTTGGCTCTCAGCTAAGTGAATTTGTTCTTCTACTTTTCACAGACAGACACAAATGGGAAAGCTGACCCCACCTTCCCAACCCGTTAATCAAGCTGCAATCTTTTTAGCTGGGAAACAATTTTCATGGGATACTAACAAAGGTCCTGTCTTTACCTGCAGAGAATAAATAGCTTCTCCAACTTTGTGCAAACTCCTTTTTTTTTTTTCTGTGAGGAAGATCAGCCCTGTGCTAACATCTGCCAATCCTCATCTTATTTTTTGTTTTTTTTGCTGAGGAAGACTGGCCCTGGGCTAACTTCATGCCCATCTTCCTCCACTTTGTATGGGATGCTGCCACAGCATAGCTTGCCAAGCGATGTGTCTGTGCGCGTCTGGGATCCGAACCGGCAAACCCTGGGCCGCTGCAGCGGAATGCGCGCACTTAACCGCTTGTGCCACCAGGCCGGTCCCCAAACTCCTTTTGAAATTCCACTGTGGATGAATAATTACAGAACAGTCACTTGGGTGCAAGGAGGAGACTTCACAATTTGTGCATTAATTCATCAATAAATGCTTTTTGGGGAGCCAAGATCTGCCAGAGATTGGGGTTAGCCACGCAAAGGAGACCTCAATGGATTTCTTCACCTTCGTGAGCTTTGGGCTCAGGAGGAAAGAAGGGCAGACAAATGAGCAGGCTTCGATGACACCTGGTACAGATTGCCTTGGGCAGCTGGGCATGCTCTAGGGACGGGGGTAGAGGGATCAGAGCAGGCTTCCTGATGCCAGTGCACCTGACTGAGCCCTGGGGGGGGTGATTGGCAGGTGGCACGATCACCTGGAGGGAAGAAGGAGGGAGCAGGCTCAGGGTTTCTAGCAAGCAGATGGCAGTGCCAAGGCTCAGAGACACGAGAAAGCAGAGACCTGGGGAACTGAAAATAGGAGGCAGGGCACAGGGAGTGAGGGATGTAGAAATGATGCTGTGGGCGTAAACAAGTACCACCAAATGAGAACAGGCAGAGGCTATTTAATTCAGAGCTGGTTTTAGCAAGGGAGTCAGCCACCATCACTCGCGTTTGGTGGAGACTCAAAGGCGGGCAGAGGAGTGGATAAAAGAGAAGTTTCCAGCGTTCCCTGATTGGAGGCTGTTGGCACTGGGAAGGAGCTAGAGATGGCGAACCAAAAGTGGGGCATCCTATGTGATTGGTTAGGGGTGCACATTTGCCCTTCTCTGGTTGGTCCTAATTTGGAGACGGGGGCTAAAATTAAGGATGCTGGCAGTTATTGATCAAGATCTGGCCATTCGGGGGCCGATTGCCACAAGGGGGGGTTGGGCTTCCTGGGCAGGTTGTTGCAGGTTGTAGGACAGAGTTCTGTTTTTAGAGATGGTCTAGCCGTTGTCTGTCTGTATATTCAGTCTCTCCACAGTGAGGATTTGGGATCATTTGTCGGGAACAACAGTCATTTAAGTGAGCTCAGGGAATTTTTTTTCTATTATCCATTGACTCATTCTTTCTCTTGCATCCGTTCCAATTTCTGTTGTGGGGGGAGTGGGATTGGTCTGTGATGACTGCTTTGGCCCCAAGGAGCGGCTCCGTCTTCAAGGGCACCAGCAAGGAGGTTCCTGGGGAGTGGTCCAAATCCGTTTGGAGGATGGACGCTGCCTCATGGTGACCTTCAGACATGTTGTCACAGAGGATGATGCAGGAGAGAAATGAAATGACCTGGTGCCTTGTTGTGTGGAGTTATTCTCTACACACTCACTCAGACTAGAGGAGTGGCTCATGAAACTTTGGGGAGGAATCTCCCCAAAGACTGGACTTCCCTTAGCAAGTATCATTGTTAATGCAAACCATCTGCTCCAGTAGAAAAATAGAAAAAAACAAATCAACCTCAGTTTGCTGTGAAACAAGACGAGGCTTTGGTTTTCCACCAAGAGGCAGAGCACTAATTAATTTTAAAAACACTGACCGCTTTTGAATTAATTCGGTTCTTGCGATGAAAACCATGTGTGACGATGGTGTGTGTTTTCATTCTTCTATAAGCTTGAAACTCTGAGTGTTTTTGCAAGCTTTCTCTGCCTCTCGAAACCCTCAATACCTCATTGTGAACTGGAGTTTCGGGTTACTCTCCTCAGGGCTGTTGGAACAAAAACCTGCATTGTGAGCGGCGGGAGAGGAGGGGTGAATTTTAAGGAATAAAGTGCAGAGGTACAAGTAGCAGAGGTGAGAAAGCTGAAGAGAAATGTACTCAGTTTGTAAATATGTCTAGAGCTGGCCACATATGCCTATTTTATGAACCATACAGTGGCAGATCAGACCCAGAAAATGGGGAAAAAGAAAATATGAATGAGCTTATGTGAGAATATAATGGGATATTGACAGTGATGGCTTGGGGGCTGCAGTTGAATTTAGGTGTGTGTGTGGGATCAAAATTTTATTGGTCCTCCAAGAGAGTATTGATTCAAAATACAATTATGTTTGAATAAAGAGTGGCTTGTTTTATAGAGAATTTATAACTTACTGACTCATACTTGTGCTTACCAGTCAAATGTTTTTCTGTGAAAAAGGAAAAGTAGAGATATTTCAGAATAGGACAGAAAGAATTAAAAATAGAGCCCCAGGAGTGGGTCCACATTCTCCTTTGGGTCAATCGCATTTCCACAGTAACTATGCCTTCCTCATAAGGAATTAAATAAGAAGAAAGCCATGGATCACTGTGTGCATGTAAGTTATTAATACTCTCTTTCTGCACCTGTAGTGGCTTTTCTTAACATCATATATAGAATTTGTGAGCAAGAAACCTCAATGACCATGAGAATGAATAAGTAGGGAAAAGTGGTCTTGGTTAGATGGGATAAATTATGATTTCATGCCTTCTATACCATAGAGGATGTTCATATAATCAGGTCTGATGAATTATAAATTCATTCACTTCTTGTCAGCACCTGATAAAATTCAGATGCTCTGATTCCGAGCAAACTGTGACTATCCAGAATTTTTGAAGTGCAACAACTTCAACACATAATGAGGTAATGCTTGGTTTTCCCAGAAGTATTTTCTGAATAAGTGGGGGAAGATATGGATGAAAGAATGTATTAAAGATGCTACGATGTCAGCATCAAAGCCAAAAACACTTGGAGCTCTAAACACTCACTTACATTATATCCCAGGAGGAAATGTTGGTCCTTCAAAAGTGAGTTAGGAAGATAAATGACTTGGGGGAAGTGCCATGTTCAGCAGAGATTGCAAAACGTTCTTGTCCCATCATAAAGAAATGCTGTCATGATTTAATTGTTAAAATCCTCAACAGTGATAATCAAATAGAAAAAGAACATTTTGAGGGGTGAATAATCACGTTGGCAATTTTAAACAATCAGCTGGAGTAGATAATTAAAAACGCCAACTCATTTTATATGAGATGAAGCCCATGCCTCTTCATAGCATTGCTGCAATATTGGGAACATAGTTAAGGCATATACTATCATATATACGATAGACTCCACTTCACCTGGAGGACTGGAGTCAGGGCATATACTGTCATACATACGGTAGACTCCACTTCACCTGGAGGACTAGAATCAGAGCATATACTGTCATATATATGGTAGACTCGAAGTCACTTGGAGGATTGGGGTCAGGGCATATACTATCATATATACGGTAGACTCCACTTCACCTGGAGGACAGGGGTCAGGGCATATACTGTCATATATACGGTAGACTCGACCTTACCTGGAGGACTGGAGTAAGGGCATATACTATCATATATACGGTAGACTCCCCCTCACCTGGAGGCCAGGAGCCTCTGCGCACGTACTCTCATACATACGGTAGTATACCCCTGTGTTTAATGACACCATTATAGCCGGCCCTGCCTGTTTTGCTTTCCACAGGTCACTGCCTGTGGATTTAGTCAAGGAAATTCCCCCACACCCCGTAAGCCATTGGATGAAGTCATCTGCTCAACCCCACTCACTGATGTGAAACTACCAAATTGCAAACACTCCTGTACGGAACCTGGGCGACCCGTTTTGGATTCCGTCCTTCTAAGTACGTATCCCTTTAGGCACTTCCTGGGCACTGGTTTTGGGTTGCTTTTCTGGAGAGTGCACCTCTTCCTCGGGCAGCAAAATGGTAGGGTGGTGGGGGTGATGGCTGGGTGGCTTCTGTTTACCAGTGTGCTGGTCAGGGTTCCCCAGGGAGACAGAACCAAGAGGATACAACTGCGCTTGCAGATTTATATTAAGGGAGTGGTTCATGCGGTCGTGGGAGCTGGCAAGTCTGCAATCTGTAGGGCAGGCCAGCAGGCTGGAGACTCAGGAAAGCATTGGTGTTGCAGCCTGGAGTCAGAATGCCGCAGGACTGCCGGCCGGAAATTCAGGCAGAATCTCCTTTTCTTTGGGAAAGCCCAGTCTTTTATTTGTATGGCCTTCAACTGATTGTACAGGGCCCACCCACATGATGGAGAATACATTGTGTTATTAAAAGTCTACAGATCGTAGGTGTTAATCCCGTCGACCCAATACCCTCACAGCAACACCTCAACGCGTGTTTGGCCGAAGAACCAGGCACCATAGTCTAGTCAGGTTGTCATAGAAAGTTAGCCAGCACAACCTGTACGCAGTACAGTGCATTGAGATTGAGGGCTGGAGCGTTGAGGGGGCAAGAAGTTCCCTCACAGCAAACAATTACCACTTTGCTGAGAAGGGGGCATTGAGGATGTGTGATGGTTAATTGTACTTGTCAACTCGGCTGGGCCACCCTGCACAGACGTTTGGTGAAATATTATTTCTGGGTGTGTCTAGATAGTGTTTCAGGATGAGGTTAACATGTGAATCAGTGGACTGAGTGAAGCATATGGCCTTCTCCAATGTGGGTGGTTCTCATCTAATCAGTTGAAGGTGTGAATAGGACACAAAGGGTCACCTCCCTCACGTAACAGAGAATTCCTCCCACCTGACTGCCTTTGAACTGGGACATTGGCTTTTTCCTGCCTTTGTTGCTGATCAGAAACATCACCTCATCGTGGGTCTCGAGCCTGCTGGGTTTTGGACAGGAACTTACTCCACCAGCTCTCCTGGGTCCCCAGCTTGCCAAAGGACCCTGCAGAGCTTGGGACCTGTCGACCTCCATAGTTGAGTCAGCTGGTTCCTTATAAATAAATCTCTTGCTCTCTCTCTCTATATATAACCAATAGGATGTGTACACACACACACATACACACACACACAGTCATGTGTTGCATAATAACATTTCATTCATTGACGGACTACATATACGAAGGTGATCCCATAGGATTAGTACCATAGAGCCTAGGTGTGTGGTAGGCTATACCATCCAGGTTTGTGTAAGTACACTCAATGATAGTCACACAACGATGAAATCACCCAAAGATGCATTTCTTGGAATGTATCCCCATCGTTAAGTGATGCATGACTGTATATATATGTGTGTGTTGTCTATATATACACATGTATATAAAATCAATAGGATTTTATATATATTATACATAGGATTTTATATATTTAATATATATATATAGCATTACATATAGGATTATATATATATTATCTATACATAGCCAATAGGATGTGTGTATATATCTATCTATATCAACATCTATATCTATACCTATGTCTATATCTATCACTATATGTATAACTGTATCTATCTATGTCTATATCTATATAAAACTTCTAATGGTTCTGTTTCCCTGGGGAACGCTGGCTAACACAGAAAGCACGGCCCTGAGCGTGTTCCTCCCTGGATGACAACTCATCCTCTTACAACTCCAGGACGAAGTGGCTGCCGTGGTCGACAAAGGGCTGGGATGCCCTTCCATTTTAGGCTTCCTGACCCAGGGGAAAGTTGGATAGGTGGATGCATATATATGCAAGAAGTATTTGGGTGGCTACAGAGAAGGCTGGTCGGCTGTACATCTTTTAGACAAAATAATTACTTACTACTAGTAATGAAAAGTTACCGTGTGTTAATCGTCGTGTTAACCCTTTACAAAGAATCCTCCTGTTAATGTTAGCCAACACTAGTTCTCTTTTTTTTTTTTTTTGTGAGGAAGATCAGCCCTGAGCTAACATCTGTGCTAATCTTCCTCTTTTTGCTGAGGAAGACTGGCTCTGAGCTAACATCTATTGCCAATCCTCCTCCTTTTTTCCTTTCCCAAAGCCCCAGTAGATAGTTGTATGTCATAGTTGCACAGCCTGCTATTTGCTGTATGTGGGACGCGGCCTCAGCATAGCCGGAGAAGCAGTGCATCGGTGTGTACCCGGGATCCGAACCCGGGCCACCAGTAGCGGAGCGTGCACACTTAACTGCTAAGCCACGGGGCGGCTCCCAACACTAGTTCTTAACACCTGCTAGGGCGTCTTCTAAAACCTTATTACACATTTCAGCTCACCAGGGCACACAACCTCCTGAGGGCGGTGCCATTATTATTTACCCCATTTGCAAATAAAAAGATTGAGGTTTAGAGAGGGGAGCAAAGGGCTAGAGCCTGACCCCAGGCTGGGAATCAATCAAGTTCTCCTGTCACCTCCCATTCATCTCTTAAAAGAACAAGGCTCTGTTTGCACCCTGAACTCCTCTGTTCTCCTTTTCAGCAAATAGCTCCCTTTTGTTGTGCAAATGAAGGAAGTAAGGAGCCTGGACGTGCCGTAAAAATTTACAGTTGCTTTGCTTTTATGAATGGGGAATACAAAACAAACTAAAGGGCACATTATTTTATAGACAGAAAAAATTTGCTTGGAGGGATTTCTCTATGTAAACAAACTTCAATCAATTTGCCCCAATGCGATATTCCTAATCCAGGCAGATTAGCACCTAAGGATCTAAATGCAGCTGTAGGAAGGCAATGGATCCTTGGGGTGAACTCCTTCAGCCTGCTGACCTCCTGAGACTTCACAGGCAGCCCCTGTGGGAAGAAGGAAAAGAAACAACAGACTTAACCACCCATGAAATCCCACAGCCATCAGGGACTGGGGAAGGAAGTCTGTTATTTGCACATGGGGGGAAAGAGATGCATAAAACTGTTTCTCTGCAAAAAAATATACGTTTACCAGTGACTGGGAATGAAAGAAACTCGATTTCCTCATTTCCAAAGTCAGCGAAATTTTGTCGTAAAAATACAAGTGTACCGATAGAGGGCAATCATTTTGTTTTTAAATGAGAGACTATTTTTAAAGCAGTTTAGATTTCCAGAAAAAGAGGCAGGAGATAGAGAGAGTTCCACATGACCACTCACCAGTACACTTTCCACTGTTATTAGCATCTTGAATTAACGTGATACAATTGACAAGAGATTTTCACGTATTGAAGTTGTAAGTGAGGGAAAAAAAATTCCTCTGTTCTCTAGGTTCTTCTGGCTGGTCTAAGAACTAAATTGATATGAGAGAGAATAACAGGAGAAAATCAAAGTTTAATCACATGTACGCACGGGGGAAACCCAGGAAGACTGAGTAACTCGCCAAAATGCCTGAAGCCACCACCTTAAATATCATCTTCAGCTAAAGACAATGGAGGATGTTGGGGGTGGTAGTTTGGGACCTCAAAGGGGAGGAAGGCAATTCACACGGAGATAGAAAAGCGAATGTTTGGTAAAAAGTGTTTGTTGGGCCACCTATAGGCAACCTGACCGGAGAGACAGAACTTTGATAAAAATGGGCTTGTTGGTGCTTTTTTTAATCACACTCATTTTGCATTATGCTACAGTTATCTCACGGTATTAGCTGCTTCCTGGCACAGACCTGCTATCTTAAATTCTTTTAGGCACTTAGGGGGAAGGTCAAAGTTTCTTTCAGTCTTTTGTTCGTAAAAGTAATCAAGCCAAAGAGACACATCTTGGAGTGGCCAATTCTGATCTCTCACAAGGTATATGGGGTAACTATTCAAGTTCAAAACTGATTTGGCTTGAACTAAAGAAGGCTGACTTATGGCCTGTCAAACATGCATTGTACATCTGCTTTAACCATTAGAGTAAAGAATGCACTCTCGTGAGATAAGAAAGCATATTTCTCCTCTGACGCCCTATTGGTAACACTCAGATTGAGCCTTTCCCAACATCAGGGTCATGTTGACCTGCTAATTTGCAACTGAATACCTGTTTGCAACATTGACGGATATGTATCCTGGGCATGTCTAATGTATGTTCTTTGTTCTAAACAGGTATAAAACTATGCTGAAAACCAGGCTTCTCCAGAATGCTTTCTTCCTGTCTGGAAAAGGCTTTCCTAGGTTATAATCCTCAGTTTGGCTCAAGTAAAACTCACCTTATCTCTCTTATCTATAGAATGGTTATTGGTTATTTTGTGTCAACAGTTCCCATATAACCACTCACTCTTACAGTTTCCACTATTACTAGCATCTTGAATTAATGTGATACATCGGTTACAATTGAGGTGATATGGATACATTATTATTAACTAAAGTCCATTGTTGACATCAGGGTTCATTCTTGGTGGAATACATTGTATGGGTTTTGATAAATGAGTAATAAGAATGTATCCACCATTACAGTATCATTACACTGGATTTAATGCCTCAATTTAATGTGATACTGAGAATATAAGCAGAATTGATGTAGAATTCCTGACTGTATGACACTAGAAGTTTTTAAAATCCTCAATGCGATTTCTTGGCATCACTAGAAAAACCAATCTCTCTGTTAAAAAAATACAGAGTTGAAGGTTTCCTTGCTGGTCCAGACCAAGAAAACCCTGGAGGGGATGCAGAGGCAGTAAGAAAAAAGATCCCTCTATAGGGAGCCTGTTATATATTAAGAAGGTAAATTGATAAGCACCAAACGTTTAGGATTAAGTGGTAAACTGCACAGTATAAATAAAAGTATAATGTGTTTTAAGAAAACTGAGGAAAAGGTCAGTCTGCCACATGTGAAGTCATAGAGCTTTCAAGGCACAAACAGAACTTAAGGGAGGAAAAAAGTTTTTTTTAAAAAAACCAAATCTTTAATGCAGGTCTTGTTTTGACTTCCAGGAGAGAAGATTTACATAGGGACCTTGTTGAAAATCTTCAGAGAGTGGACTTCCCTGGTGAAGTGACCCCCTAAGAGCACACAGCAAATTCTTGTTGAAGAAAGCAGAGTTTTGGCCAATCCAGGTAGGATATGGCTATTCTAAGAAACTTAAAACCACCCAAGAGGGGTGAATGGGCATGGTGTCAACCCAACCCTTCATCATCCTCTTGATTTGTTTTTTAGGTAAATGTATGTTCCTTTTCATGGAAACGTGGTGGTGTGCTTGGCACACAGATGAATTTCAGTGTCAGGTTCAAACTCACATCAAGGGACACTTTCCTTCCAACTCAAAATGCTCATCCTCTGGGTCTGCGTTGGGTTGCTTTTGGGTTTTAGGGTTTCTCAAACTTCGTCCAGGAACCCTCTGCCTCAGAATTACTAAGTCCTTGTAAAACAGCAGATTCTTGTGACATATCCCAGGGTAACTGAATCAAAATGCCTGTGGAGGAAGCTGGAAAATTCTATCTTCGATAGTCCTTTAAGTGGTTGATGGAGTTCAGGACACTTTACCCCAAAATGTGGAACCTTGGCATTTTGGATATTTTAAGCTGGAGGAGTTGGAGAAAATGGCAGAAGCAAGAAGGTCTCTCTGACCTTCACCACCCTTCTCCCCTGAACGAAGTCATCAGACCCTCACGTGAGAGGTGCCCTCCCAGTACTCGGAGGAGGGGAGCATCCTTATCTCCGAGACAGGGGGACACAAGAAGAATCCTCCCAAACAGACTTTGCTAAATTTCCCCCAGTTTCCTGCGCTAACCTCATCCTCTCAACCCTGTCATGTTCCTCCATGACCGCCCACTCGCCATCAAACCCGCCAGGACAGACTCAGGTCTAACTGTGTCCTCGGGTCTTCATTTCCTCACGAAGACCCCCATGTCACATAAACTTATACTAAATAGGGCCGGCCCTGTGGCTTAGCAGTTAAGTGCATGCGCTCCGCTGCTGGCGGCCCGGGTTCAGATCCTGGGCGTGCACCGTCGCACCACTTCTCCTGCCATGCTGAGGCCGCGTCCCACATACAGCAACTAGAAGGATGTGCAGCTCTGACATACAACTATCTACTGGGGCTTTGGGGGGAAAAAAATAAATAAATAAAATTATAAAAAAAAAAACTTATACTAAATAAATGTGCATGCTTTTCTCCTGTTCATCTGTCTCTGTCAGTTTAATTTTCAGACCCAGTCAGAGACCCTCAGAGAGCCCAGGAAAACTGTTTCCTCCCGTTTGTAATTCTTAGCTGAATAAAGTTTGAGGACCTCCGATTGAATGGAAGGCAGATGGGACCAGAAAAATAAAATGAATAAAAATGTTACAAGGAGCAGGCACATAAAAGCACCCACGTGCAAACACACAGCAACGTCAGATCGACACAAATGACGTGAGAGACATGTTGTTTGCATGCCTTTTGAAAGCGGTGTTCTCTATATGTAAAAATATTGAATTGCAACATAGCTCCCAGAGGGAAAATTGGATGAAGGAGTTCGGGGCATGTGACCCTCCAAAATGTGTTGCTTTGGCGTGTTGATTATTTTGAGCTGGAGACACTTGAAAACCTGCAGATACAGAGAAGTCTGCTCTGAATTATCTGACTAACGTTCCCCCAGAAGGAACCCAGTTCTCAGCATTCCCCTCCCGGGAATGTCATCGACCTGGAAGATTGAATCTTGTCAGAGAAGAGGAGGCAAGAGGTCGACCCCACACCAGACAGACCTTGTCACAAACTGTCACACCTCCCATCTGTTCTTCTAAGGGTCCAGCCATCTTTCCTAAAATCATTGACTCTCTCCTGTGGGGCCCACATCCCCCTCCCGCTCCCCTATTAAGACAATAGATAAGCTCTCAAAACTCACTGCTTTTTGGGTGTCCACATTTTTTTCTGTGACACCCCCATGCACATAATATTAAGCATTAATAAATTTGTATCTCTTTTCTCCTATTATTCTGCCTGTTGTCACTTTATTTCACAGACTCGGCTTTCTAACCTAAGAGGGCAGGGGGAAAGTCTTTCGTCCTCCTCATCAACAAAAAAATGTTATCAGCATCCAGAAAGGGAGATAACATATTGACCAGGATGCAGAAGCCCTTACCAAGGAAACCGCCACCCTGTGTGTTTATGCCATGGATAGCTTTGTACATATATGTACATATTTGTATACTTAAATATTCGCATATATATATATGTATATATGGCATGTGTGTGTGTGGTTTTGCTGGGCCATATGGAATGCATAATTCAGAAAACCTATATTCTTTTCTGATGCTAACTTAAACTGATTATACTGTAGAGCTAAAAATAACTATCCCACTAAAATGATTAACATATGAGTCATTGAATCCAGAGACTGTGAGTTTAAATTTTCCTCTAGACAAATATTTATTTATTTTTTATTATTATTATTTTTTAATTTTTTATTTATTGCAGTAACATTGGTTTATAACATTGTATAAATTTCAGGTGTACATCATTATACTTCTATTTCTGCATAGATTACATCATGTTCACCACCCAAATACTAATTACAACCCATCACCACACACATGTGCTGAATTATCCTTTTTGCCCTCCTCCCTCCCCCCTTCCCCTCTGGTAACCACCAATCCAATCTCTGTCTCTATGTGTTTGTTTATTGTTGTTATTATCTACTACTTAATGAAGGAAATCATACGGTAACAAATATTTATTTTATTTTATGCTTGAAAGTCAGCTCCCCTGTACAGAGATGGCACAGAAATGAATGAGTGTGTTCCGAGAAAACTTTATAGACACGGAATTTTGGGTTTCACATAATTTTCACACATTCACGAAATAGTTTTTCTTTTTCATTTTTTTTCCCCCAACCATTTACAAATATAAAAACTGTTAGCTCAAGGGTCATGCAAATACAGGCAACAGAAGGCACTTGGGGGTGGTTGATTGACCTCTGATTTATGGAGTGTTGGGTTTGTGAATTTGAGGTGGATTTCCAAAGACGGGTTAAGTAACACCAGAAAAAAAATTATAAAACCAATATTTTTCTGGCAGTGTTGTTTCTTTACTAATATATTACAATGTTGCTCAACTAAAAACTGTGAAGTGTACCTTGTTACAAGCTTCTCTCTCTGGTCTCATTTCTAACTCAAAGCTAAGAAGAGACCGCCTGGTTCAGATCAAACCCTTATGATGAATAGTAAACACTGGCTTTTTTGGTCCCCCTCATTCTGCAGCGACCACACAGGGATGCTCTCATTTAAATAAAAGATGTTGATTATTCTAAGTTAATGCCCCTCCCCTCCAAGAGACAACTAGGAAGTTAGGAAACAGATTTTTAAAATCCCTCTTTTTCTTTTTTCGAGTGTGGAATTTTCTCCACATGAATTTGTAGGACCATGAGAAAGACGCAATGCAGTATCCATTATTGCATGACCGTCTTTGGGTGGGAACAAGGATTTAATATGAAATTGAGAGGGTGGGGATGGAAACGAAGAAAACCAGCTATAACGATGGCTGACCCAGACATCCTTTTGAGGGAAGGACATTTCTCTTCTCCTTACTCAATGAGGAAAGGCATAATGGAATGTTGTCAAAGAATTTAATGAGGTAAAGGATGTTTGGAAGCTACTGATCAACGTTTATCTTTCAGTAAGCACTTTCCTTGATTTATACCCTGTAATGACTGGAATACAGAAGATGTTGGCTAGAAGTTTCTTACCCACTTATCCACTCAAGAAGAATACAATACTATCTCTTTTCTAATCATCCCATGCTCCTCCTAAATTCTTATACTTTTCTCTGGGCTTCTTATCTTGTGAGCAACAATAGAAACAAATGCAACCCAAGATATATCTCAGCTTTCAATCTAATTATCTAAAGGCAATCTTTTGCATTAGCTTGAGAAAAAAGAATATGAAGGGCGAATGGTTAAAACCGATAACATCAGAAGAAAATGGTTGAAGTAAGGTAGGGGAGGGATGGTTCAAATGGCAAGGAGCATGCCAAGTGACCGACCCCAGCAGCATTCAGAGAAAGGGCATTGGAGTCATGGTGAGATAGATTGTAATGATCAGACTGTGAAAGAAAATTCAAAAAAGTGAAACTTGATAAGAGCCAGTGGCAGCAAGGACGTGGGTATAGTACCATGTTTAGATGTCTCTGTTGGAATTGGGACTTGAGAAAGTTCTGCTGGCAACCAGATTTGGAAGTACCAGGGGCGGGAATGAGAACGTGCTGCCCAAAACGTGCCCCTTTGACATAAGCGAGCTGAAAGCAGTTGGAAATCAACAGCTGCATGACAAGTTCTCTGCCTTGCTCTTATCCATTTAAAAGCAGGACATAAATTTCCCTCTGTGAAGGTGTCCTGCTGTATTGTGCCAGAAAGAGAGCAACTCTTATCACTGCAGATGGAGAGTTGGCACCAAGAGGAGTCTACCCAAGAAACCTTGCTAAAATCACCTTGATCTTCCATTAGTTTCCCCCATATATTTCCTAGTCACTTTCTCCCAATTGACCACCCCTCAAAGCCCAAACCCTCTTTTCTTAAAAGAGTAATTAAGCCCCTGATTCTATCACTTCCTGGAGTTTTTAATTATTTTCTGGGAACTTCTTTGCATGTAAAATATTAATACAGTTGTATCCTTTTTCCTCCTGTTAATCTGGCCTTTGTTAGTTTAATTCACAGCCCCCAGTTGAAAAACCTAAGAGGGTAGAGGAAATTATTGCTCTCAATGTTTAAGTGCTTGGGATTTTGGAAGTGACACATCTACGTCCAAAATGCTTGTCTGTACTTACCATACCTCTTTCTTCCCACACCCCTTTCTTCAGCTCATCACGTCAACTGTACCTTGGAAACCCAACTCTCATTTACCCCCTTAGTCCATGTTACCATCAGATCTCAGCCTGACCATGGCGCTGTCGATGAGAATAGTAGATAAGAGAGGTAAGGTGACCTTTACTGGACCAGAATGAGGATTATAATCCGGGAAGGCAGTTTCCAGGAAGGAAGAAAGCAGTTCAGGAGAAGCATGGTTTTCAGGACAACCTTATACCTTTTTAGAACAAAGAACATACATTAAACACACTCAGGATACATTTCCATCAAAGTTTCAAAGAGGTATTCAGTTACAAACTAGCAGGTCAACATGACCCTGATGTAGTGAAGAGGGCTAGTATGGGTGTTACCAATAGGGCAGAGAAGGGGAAGTATGCTGTCTTATCTTAAGAGAGTGCATTCTTTTACTTTGAGATAATGTTTAATGCGTTTGCTACTTTAATGGTTAAAGCAGATGGACAATGTATGTTTGACAGGCAGGTTTCTTTAGTTCAAGCTGGATCAGTTTTGAACCAGAACAGCTACCCCATATACATCAACATGTGAAAATCTCTCCTCAGCACCCTTTCCCTCACGTCTTCTGGCTCTTGAACACTGACACCTCTTAGATGAGAGCAGTAGCAAATGCAGGATTTATGACGTTAACCAGTGTGCGTGAATCCTTCTGACATGTTTGCCTAGCTCATACAAAAAATGGCCAAACTGTCTGCCTTGCCTCCAAAGTTTGAGTGGCTCTCAAACTTGAGCTGTGTCAAGAATCCCCGGAGAGCTGGTGAGATACAGATTGCTGATCTCCCACCCCCAGAGCTTCTGAGGCAGTAGGTTTGGGGTGGAGTCTGCGATTCTGCAATTCTAGCACTTTCTCAGTGGGTGCTGATGCCTATCTGCAACCTTCTACGCCTGAACAGTTAGCATCCCCCCGCTCCCCAAATAAGTCTGTTCTTACGACTAAATGCAATGTGGCCCCTAATCAATTCCCATCATGTCATCCAGTTTCATTTTTATCCTAAAACACACATCTGCCAGGTCTTTGTAAATTTGATTATTATTATTTTTTTGCTTTCTTTTTTACGGTAAATTTATACTTTGGAATAATTTTAGATTTGCAGCAAAGTTGCAAAGCTAGTTCACAGAGCTCTCACAGACCCCTCCCGATTTCCCCTAATGTTAACAGATTACAAGATCGTGGTACATTTGTCAAAGCTGCGAAGCCGACCTTGGTACCTTACTGTTAACTAAACTGCTAACTTCATTTAGATTCCATCAGTTTTTCCACTAATGTCCTCTTTCTGTTCCAGAATCCAATTCAGGGTCCTTTAGGGGAAGAAGAAATTTTTTTTTCTTCTGTCCTCATAGGTTCTCCACCTATGGACCTGTCACATTAGACAGACAAAAGACAGATTATCAAGAGAAAAACAAACAGAATTTACTAACACGTGCCTTGTGCACACGCGCAGGAAACTCAAGGACGAGCAGCTCACAGGGAAGGTTAGAACTTGGGCTTGTATAGCATTTTAACAATTGTCAATGCAAATAATCCATAATCAATCTACAAATCAAATTAGGGTGAGATTATTATGAGCCAGGTCTGAGGATTATAGCCTTGGGGGACTTCCTTCCCCAAGAAAGGAAGGGAACCGAAGAAGTGGGGTGTACATAGGGGTTATATACTATCTTGGAACAAAGAGCATCCATCACATATGATAGAAATATCTCTTTTACTACTGTCACAAGATACTTAGCTGGCACAGCATGTCAATGGGCAGGAGGTGAACATGGCAGGTTGGTAATTAATCCTTAATTTCCAGGAAGAAATGTTTACCCTTAAGGAAATGCCGATATGGGGGGACACTACATCCCTATCTTTAAGGGCATCATCCTTGTCTTTGGGACATTGTAAATGTTTAAAGCAGATGCACAATGCATGCTTAACAAGCCACATCAGGTCCTTTTGGAAAAACAAGGTCAGGCCAAATTAGTTTTACACCAAATGGCTTCCTCATATACTCCAACACATCCTATTGCTTGTCATTTGCTTATCACAAAGAAGAATAGGTGTGTGGAGATGTGACAAGACAAATGAAAGGAGTTTCAGGCTCCTAAGGATGGTGAGCTGTGGGAAGGTAAACACATAGGGGGATCTAAGGAGTGGGTGTGTTTGTGCAGGTCCATCTGAGCGTTGCCTCTGCATCGTCTCCATGGCCATCAACCTTTCCCAGTGGAGGGACTGGTGGCAGTCCTCATTTTGCAGAAGTTTCTACTTTTAGTTAGATAAGCGATGGTCCAGGAACAGATTCTTTCTTCATCTGTTGTTTCTCATTTGCCTTCAGCCCAAAACAATCCTTATGCCAAAGTGGCATACTTTGGAGTGGCAAGTTCTGGTTCCCTGTAGTCTCATATTGCACTTAGTGTTTTTTTGAAATTTTTCTATTTCCCTCTACTGGAATCTAAGCTGCATGAGAGAAAATGCCAGGTCTGTCTTCTACATCCTGTGAGCCCCAGGACAAAAATAGTGCTTGACATTTGAGTGTGCAATGTGTCTTGTTGAACAATTAAATTAATTACCAGCACACACTCAGTGCAAAAGGGAGTCTCTGTAGCAATGTGGGTGACACCAAAATTGGAAACAATCTAGATATTCAGTTGTGGGAGAATCTTAACACAGCTCGATTCATTCATACTGTAGAATAATGTGCTATTGTTAAAAAACGGTGGGTGTCAAGGGCTGGGAGGATGGGAAACGGAGAGCCTTTGTGTGATGGGTAGTTTCAGTTTTGCAAGATGAAAAAGTTCTGAAGATGGTTCTCACAACAGTACGAATATAAGTATATCAGTATACTTGAGATCGGAAATTTTGTTACCTGTATTTTACCACAATTTAAAAGAAGTTATTTGACAAGTTGGCTATTGAAGTAAAAAATCGAAACAAGACACAAAAACAAAATGTACAGGAGAGTCCTATTTATATGCAGACATGGCTAGGAAGTGCATGGGTTATGCATATTTGTTTGCACGGCTGTATATGAATGTGTATGCACAGAGGTGGGATCATGTGTGTAGGTATTTATACATATGCATACATGCCTATATATGCACACACACACAGTCGATACTTTTTGACTGTTAATATCAGCTTCCCATTGTGGGGCAGTCTGCTTACAGGGGCTAGGAAGGTAACAAGAAACTTCCTTCCTTTTCAGCATACACTTCTGTCTAGTTTGAAGCTATTTGTAGAGAGAAGGTATTACTGTACTTCTTTAAAGTCAGAAGCAATAAATATAAAGACAAGAAGAGGAGATACTGTTTCAGGTAAAGGATTAGAAGATGGTCACAGTCAGAATTTCTCCATCTCTGTGGAAATAAGCTTTTCTTTGCACACAATGGGGCCCCCCAAGTGGTATCCTGAGGTGTTGCTGTACGGAGGGCAAGGTGGCAGTGTGGGGGCTCAGCGTGTTCACAGTCATGGCTACATCCTAGTGGGGGACGCTGGGGACCCAGTTCTGAACCACAGCTCTGAATCGGAGTAGATTCCCAGAAAGCAAATTTACAGATGTGACAAACTCTGGCCAACCGCAAAGATTGAGGGCAAAGCCCCCAAGACCCTTCTCACCCCTCACGCCAAGGTCAAGTTTGGGGGTTCCACAAAGTGATCCTCAGGTTGAGTGATTCGCTAGAAGGACTCATAGAACTCACTGAAAGGTCTTAAACTCACGGTTGTGGTTTATAACACAGAAAGGATAAAGCTTAAAATCTGCCAAGAGAAGGCGTGCACGGGGCAGGGTCCAGGAGAGTGGGGGAGTGGAGCTTCTGTTGTCCTCTCCTCATGGACAGTGCTGACTCTCCGGACATCGACGTGTGACAACACATATGGCGTATTGCCAACCAAGCCTGGTGTCCAGAGTCTTCATGGCAGCTCCCTCATGAAGGCATAACTGATTGATTGATTCATTTGTCCATGATTGCTCGCATGGTTGACCACAGTCTCTAGGTCAATTGATAGTGCATGACCCAAAGCAATCACCTTATAGCACATTGTTGGTGTTTCTGGCATGGCTAGCCCCACCCTAAATCTCATTGATAGATTGTCCAGTGGGACCCACTGCCTCCATGACAATGAATAAACCAGGGGTTATCTCTCAGAAGCTGAGGACAAATGCCGGACTTTCTTTCTGGTCAAAGCTAAATTGTCTATGACCCAACAGGCCACTGATTGCGACATCAGTGTTTCTCTCCATTTATCTAACTAGGAGAAATATCCAGAAAGATAATGCAAATCCTTCAAGTGTTTCCCCAGGCTTCATAGATTTGCAAAGGAGAACACATTAGAAGTTAAAAGATCAGGCTGGAGTTGATTAAAGAGGCATCCTTCTGCACTCTGTGGATACTGGTCCAGGACAAGGGTGTCTTTGATTTGACTCAGAACTCTGTGGAGTGCAGAATAAATATGGACAGATTCATTCTTGTTGGCTCTCTTTTATCTAAATTTTCTCAGACCACCGCCCAGCCTTTGTGATGATACAGCCTTGCCTTAGACACGCTGAAATGAACAGCTTTATATCCCAGGTTCCCTCTGGAAGGGATGTTTTAATCTCCTGGGTAAATGTACCACCTTATCTTATTGGCCACGCATTTATAAATCAATTTGTATGGCGTGTGACTTCTGCAGAGAGCTAACCTCATCCATTTCGAATTAATCCTCATTGGCTCTGGTTTTTAACCTTCTCACACAAACTGCATGTGTACCGTATTTGAAAATTGTCCCTCTGTTTTCAATAACGGTGAAATGCTTATGTAGGCATTCATTTTCTTTGAGATTTTTTGATGGATTTACAGTGATTCTTTCAGTGCGACATTTTCCGATGGAGAGCAGAATAAACTGCTGTTTGCTAAGCAACAGGGGAAACTCAGAGCAAGGAGCCATCGATTCCCACTTTTGTGGTGTGGGAAGACTTCTCAGAGGTGGAGAAAATACTGGGTGTTAACAATTAAGATGCTCTGATTCATGGATAATATGGATGCTCTGCTCCACAGACTGAAAAAAATAATGCTACAAAAAAGGAGTGTGAATGTGACCTCAGTAGGTTTCTAATGGAAAATACATTTGGAAAGGTGGTTTGGAACCTATTCATGCAATATTTCCAAGGCTCTTCTGAGTTTGGAGGTCTTTCTGCAAAGGGTAAATCTTAAAATGAAAGCTGCATCAGAAGTTCCACCATGGAAGCCAAAAAATGTAGGTGCTTGCAAATTTGCACCAACATGGTTCCTGTCATCATTTTCTAAATATAAGGCTTTGTTTTAAAATGTTTACTTTCAAACACAAGCAAATGTCAGAATAAATTACTATGCAACAAAAATGCATTTCTATATTAATGCTATGCATCCTTGCAGTCAAGCACTGCAAATAATTTTCCAGGCTTTTCACTTATCATTTTCGTTTTTAATGTGGAGTAATTTTAATGTAGCCAGAACTATCAACTATCCCCATTTGATTTCCTTCTTTAATTGTGGTTAGTAACATTTTTCCCACCTCTCATAGTTTCCCTCCTCCTTCCTTCCTTCCTTTCTTCCTTCCTTTCTCCCTCCCTCCCTCCCTTTCTTCCTTCGTTACTTCCCTCCTTCCTCCTTCTCTTTCTTTTTTGAATGACTTCTCTATGCATACTTAATTTTTAGTCCACTCTAAATTTCTTTTGGTGTTTGGAGTCAAGTAAACCTCTACCTTCAGTTTGTGATTCTTTTCCAAACACTCAACCAGTTTTCCCAAGGGTATTACTCAACCATCTGTTCTCTCCCGCTGTTTGAGAAGGGACCTGTCGCATATATTACTTGAGAATCAGCCAAGACCTGTTGGGAGCGGCTCTGGATGTTCTCTGTGGCCTTGTGGCTCCTCTCTCTATCCTTCCTCATGTCCCAGGCCCCGGGGTGGGGGGGGGCTGACTCCTGCTGACCCATCAGTAGAACTCAGGATGATTACAGCCAAAGGGAAGCAAGAGAAGATGAGAAGGCAAATGAGAGAGAAGTCAGGAGGCTTGATTCTTTGTCTTGCCTCCCTGCTGGCGAATGCATGGTTCCGCTCCAGGCAAATTGAAGAGGGAAAATGTGGAGGAAGGGATAAATAGAGCCGATAAATAAATGCGGGGATTTTGAAAGTTCTACATCATTAAAGAATAGGGTTGAACGGATTGAACCCTATCCAATCTCTGTCTTCTCGTGCATCAATTCTGTAAGACTCCACCTACAGAGATGTAGGATGGAAGGAGATGCATCTACGACAGACGCGACTGGCAGTGTGGTGTGCGTCCTTTGTTGTGTGACCCCGGACAGATCGCACTGTCTCTTTGGATTTCAGCTTCTCTAGCTTCCAAACAAGAATGTTGAACTGGATCATCCTCACCGTTCCTTATGAGATTCTTTGAGCCCTCTAGAAGACAAAGAGCAAGATAATTTTCCCAAATCTTTTTTTCTTTGTAATGTAGAGAGATTTCTCTCCTTCCTACTCCTTGTTTGGAATAAAACTTGGGGAAAGAGATGTTGGCCTTTCACGGGTTATTCAAGGCGAATGCTCATTCAAACATCAGAAAAGATGATTCAATGTTGAGAAATATTGGATGACTCTGTCCTCACTCCATGCGAAGTAAGGAATGAGAAGTAAAGTGTGTTTTTACACAGCAGAATGCCTACTCAAGGCAAGTCTTTAATAAGAAATGGCAGAGCATTATAAAGAAAATCTAAACTTCGTGAAATAAGAATGTCTAGATGAAAACAGATTTAAATTTTTAGAAAGAGAGAAAAGGAAGTAACCTTGTGTAATAGTATCGCCAACAAAGCAGATCTGCTGATAGAATTATGAAATGTGGTTTGGAAAGTCAAGTGACCCTTTTGAACTACCGACTCAAGTGCAAGATGATAAATTGTGAAGCACCAGTAATGACTGACATGTTCAGGGCTAGGAATTTTAAACATGTGTTACTTATGGGTTCTCATTCCCAGAATCAAGCTTTCTGGCAACAAACAAACAAATAAGTCAGAATTATGGCTCAGTCACTGGTTTGACCTGAGAATGTACTGATTTCTATTACTAATGAATAAAAAAATGAGAAATAGTCTTAATATATTCCATATTTTAAGAATTGTTTTTTTTTTACTCCTCTGACTTTATGTTGACCCCAATTACCCTGTAGCCTGAGCTCATTCTTCGCTTGAAGTATGGCAATATGCATTATCCTCATTAGCTGCTCCATTCTAAAATAATTACGAAGGGAAGACATGAAAATATAAATATGAATATTTCATATGCCTGCCAAGTATGCCATTATTTTTCTGATAGTCTTTTTTTTTTTTTCCCCAACCAATCTGCCCTCATCTCAGGGAACATTTTTTGTGAAGTTGAAATCGGCGTTTGTTCTGAATCACGTTGCCATTTTATACAGAACATTGATAGAAGAATGCCGCAAGGCTCTTGGAGAAGACACACTTTTAAGAGGTCCGTTTTGGGAGACAGGCTCTTCTATGCATCCTCAATAGCTTGAATGGAGTCATGGCATGCAAATTTGCACCCTTGCTGTTGACCCTAACAGGTTCTGTTACGTCATTGATCCTCTTTGGCTTGACCAGTGAATGCAGGAGTTTGAGATAAGGCTTCTGGACAATGCTAGCTGACCCAAAAACAGGTGGATAACTGGTGTGATGGATTAGTTATGAGTGGGCAAGCCTCATTCAGGAGCACCACGTTGTTAGAACATTTGCTCTATTCCGTCATGCTGGCTCGTTCTGAATCCATTCAATTGCTTGCAAAAGACTCAGGTTGCCAACTAGAATGCCAGTTTATACATGTATTAAAATTTATAAAATTCATTTATTGAACATTTTGTCACTGTCAGGTATCAGCCTGATCCGCCCATTTTCTCCAGCTAGGAAATGTACTTGGGGGGCTCAAAGACATGCAGAAAGATCATATCGCATTCACAAAGTCACCAAATGTTAGTGATTTGAATGTTTCCTGACTCGAGACACAATGGATGAAGAGTTCATCTCTATAAAAAGGGATATACCTCCTTAGAAATGTGGCTTGACTTCAGGTGGGCAGTGTTCTCTCCTCTAGGCAGAATTATACATGAATGGCTAACCTTCCCTCTATGGCTTTCTTCTTTGTTCCACTTCACTAGACTCTTCTAATGCCACACTCTCTCTTTCTGGATATATTTACACCTGCATTAAAGTCTGTCTCTGTTCTATGAGTCACTCTGTCCCCCAAAGGTGAAGATCTCTATCTCTTTCTGTTCTGATATATTATGGTTTACATTGGCCCTCATGCAACTCTTCATTTCCAAGTAATACTTGTGTCCTGCACATAGTACAATCTCCAAAAAAGCAAATAAATGCATGAATGTTCATTTAGAATCAGTCCAATTCTAAATGATGACAACCACATATTCGAAGATTTGTGGAAAACTTCCCTACACAAAAACAAGGTTATGTGTTTATTGGGTCATTTACTTACAATTGTCACTCTAAATTCAGGGATGCTCTTAAGATTAACAGTCACAGGGGAAAATCTGTGACCTAGAGAGTAGGGAGTGATCTTATTATTCCAGGCAAAATAATCTACTACAGAGATGGTGGATGACAATCATCTTGGTTTAGGGAAAATAATCGATGACTGATTGGTGGTGGTCATGATCATCTCAATCCAGGGAAAAGAATCGATGATCAAGATGGTGACCCCTGCTCACCATGATTATCTCAGTCCAGGAAAAATAGTCGATGACCAACGTGGTGGGTGGTGATCATCTTATTCCAAGCTTCACTAGAACAAAAATTTGAAATGTGGGATTTTCCACTCCAGCCTCTGGTCCAAGAATGCTTTTCTGGCTAACAAGCTCAAGACTTCCTGGCAGAGTGAACTGTTGGCAAAACTGCTGAGGAGAGAGTAGGTCAAGCTTGTTTGCATGGCTCCTGTGGTTCTCCCTCCTGTAATCATGCTGCCCCTCAAAAAGAACCTTCTGGCCTCTCCCTGTCCATCTGAGTGCTCACTGGGCCTGCTGCCTAGATAGTTTTTCAGATTCTAGAAGTTTTCCTTCCTTCTTTGGGTCCAGCTACATATGTCTCATTGATCTCTTTCTTCACGTCCCTGATGAATGACCAAAGCAATGTCACAAACATGTTTTTCCTAATGGTCCTGGTGGATCCCGAATCAGTGCTTAATATTTACGGGTGTACTTGCCTCTAATATTAGAAATTTGATTGCCTTGGGTAGTTCTGAGAGGGAGGATGGCAAAGGGCCAGGGACCCATCTGAACTTCTGGAATCCTTCCATGCAGAGGTCACCTACCCCTCTGACAATTCCATCCCCACCTCTTGTGGTCCAGTCTCCTTACCTGGATGGAGGTGAGACGTTCTGCTCTAAATGGGTGGGTGGGACTGAACTTGATTGACACATTAGGTTCACTTTTCTCTCTCTCTCTCTCTCTCTCTCTCTCTGTGAATATAATGTTTTCTTTAAATAAAAAATGATCATCTTGCCTCCAATTTTCTCATGTAGAATAGAGAGCTATAGGCCAAGACTAAGCTTGGTGGGGGAGCCATTTTTCTCGTTTCTGCAGGAAATACTGCATGGCTGAGGTGGGCTCTCAGGGAATGGTTATGAAGCCTAGGTGGAGGAAATTTGGGGTACCAAGTGAGGTTCTTTGATGGTGGGCATCAGAAGTGGTCATGAAATTCTTTCATCCATGAGTACTTGTAACACAGTCTTTGGTGGGGAAAGACCAGGTAGGAGAAGAAGGTATGGTGGCCCCCACATAGCCAAGAGCAGAGCTTGACCAGAATGGGCCAACTCCACAGCTGGTGGGTAGGGTTTTCCAAGAGTCCTGGGATACTGCTTTATGAGAGAATGCAAAGTATCATTGCATATTGCTAATTTGACTTAAAATTTGGACTCACAACCTGGAGGAGAGTTGACATTTAAGCAAATACCCATAAATATAATGAAGTCTTTAATGCTTAAGTTAGTTTATGGGGGGATTCTTAGCAGAGAGGATATTGTTAAGGTTCTTGTGTCCATCTTTTCTTCACAACCAGGGAATGAAATAGAGATGTATAAAAGAATGGAGGATGAGAAAGGAAAACTAGTGAAAGATGTCAGAATAGTGTTTATAGGAAATTCGGCTTAGAATTATTATTATTCTATTTGAAATTTCTAATGATAATTCCATTTCAAAAAAATTCCATTTATGGAAAGTCCCAGTCTTTGTTTTTGAATGAGGAACCTTATAAGTCTGCTTTCTCTCTGATCTTTCTTTCATGGATGACCTTTTCACAAAGATGATGGAATGTGCAAGGTCTCATTCCTGCCTTGAGAGAAATGTTGCCTGGAATGCTGGCTCTGATATGTTCATACCTGCTGAAAGCTGCACTGTGCAGCCACAAGCCTGGCCTGGAGTTCATTCCCCAGCCAGAGATGGAAATACCAGATTCCATGTGCTCAGTTTAGCATAACCTACATACAAAGGAATAAGAGCCACACCAGAAATGGAATACCGTGATATATACAGTTCCATCATTTGGCATAATTACCAATATTCTTTAAGGATAACCCATCTTCATGGGTTGAATTGTATCTCCCCAAAATTCATATGTTGAAATTCTAGTGCCCAGGACCTGAGAATGTGCCTGTGTTTGGAAGTAGGGTCTTTGCAGATGTAATGAGGTTAAAATGAGGTCATTAGGGTGGATCTTAATGCGATACGACTGGTGTCCTTATAAAAAGGAGAAATTTGGACACAGACACATGTGCACAAGGAGTTGGCCATGTGAAGATTGAGGCAGAGATCTGGGTGATGTGTCTACAATCCGAGAGATGCCAAGGGTTGGCAGAACACCGCTAGAAGTTGGACAAGAGGCATAGAACAGATTGTCTCCTAGAGCCTCCAGAGGAAACCGACCCTGCCCACAATTCGATTTCAGACTTCTGTTGTCCAAAACCATGAGAGAATACATTTCCGTGTTTAAATCATTCAGTTTGTAATAACCTGTTATGGCAACCCTACCAAACAAATAGACATACAATCTTACCCAAGGTTTTATTTTTTAATATTTCTTCAATTTCCGTTCACACGTGAGAAATTGAAGACATGTCATTGCTCTTTTCCTGTTTCAACCCATTCCTGCACTCCATATTCTCTAGAGCAGCAGTAGAAATTCTACTTCCCCCCCCCACCCCAGGGGACACTGGGCAGTACCTGGGAACATTTTTGGCTTCAGAACTGGATGAGGAGGGGGTACTCTTGGAATGTAGTTGGTAGAGGTCAGGAATGCTGCTAAACATCCTATAGTGCACAGGACAGCCCCTCCTAGGAAAGTTACCTGGCCCCAAATGTCGAGAGTGCTGAGACTGAGAAACCCTGAGGTAGAATATTGCAATAGCTTTGAACTATGGACGATTAAATTTGGGAAAGTCTGATGGTCTTTCCATAATCCTTGCCAAACTTAATTCTATTTCAGCTAGCAAATTAAAATTGCATGGCGGATACTAATTGTTATGAAAAACCTTTACAGAGGTGCCCAGAGCAGCACCTGGGGCCTACCACCCACCATCCTTCAGCCTGTGCAGCAGTAAGAACTCTGCTCCCCGATCAGCTTTTTGCTTCCATTGGGTCCAACATCCTGGGTGCTCATGTTCCATGATTCTGCCATATCCACTATCTGAAAGAATTTGATATGAGAAAAGGCACACATGTGACCCAATGCAGTGAGCAGCTTTCTTTTTTTAAATTTTTGGTGAGGAAGATTGTCACTGAGCTAACAACCATACCCATCTTCCTCTATTGGCTTGATAAGCGGTGTGTGTAGGTCCACACCTGGGATTTGAACCCATGAACCTTGGGCCACTGAAGCAGAATGCACAAACTTAACCACTAGGCCACCAGGCTGGCCCATTAGCTTTCTTTTTAAGCTGCTATTTTTGTGTCCTTTCAATGTGTTCAGGCCATTGAAGATATAAGTATGATCTTATCGTTAAAAATGTTTTAGTTTGCACTTCGACAATACAAAACGACTGTATTAGTTTCCTCGCATTGCTGTGAAAAATTGCCGCCAACTGGGTGTCTTGAAACCATAGAAATTTGTTCTCTTACAGCTCCAAAATCCAAAATAAAGATCATTGGCAGGACTGTGCTCTCTCTGAAGGCAGTAGGGAAGAAGTCTTACCAAATTCTTCCAGCTTCTGGTGGTTGCCAGCAATATCATTGGCATTCTTCAGTTTGTAGATGCATCACTCCAATCTCTGCTCTGTCATCACCTTTCCATCTTCTCCTTGCCTGTTTCTCTTCTCCTTTCTTGTAAGACCACCAGTCTTTTTGGACTAAGAGACCACCTTACTCCAGTACAACCTCATCTTAACTAATTACACCTGTGTGGGGGATCAGAATTGGCCACCCTGAAATGTCACTCTTTGGCTTGATTATTTTTTAGTACAAAAGACACTGAAGGAAACTCTGACCTTCCTCCCTTAACTGCCTAAAGGAATTTCAAAGAGAAGGCCTGTCCCCAGAACAAGCCATTACCATCAATAACTCTGGGTATTGATAGACTGGGAGGGTCCTTGCAAAGCCCATTTTCATCAAAGATCTCTCTTGTGTCTCATGTCTATAGATGACCCAGCAAACATTTGTTTACCAAACAGTTGCTTTTCCATCTCTCTATGAATTGCCTTCCTCCCCTCTGAAGTCCCAAACCACTACCCCGAACATCCTCCTTTCTCTTTAGCTGAAGGTGGTAATTAAGGTGATGGCTTCTGCCATTTTGGTGAGTTACTCAGTTTTCCTGCGTTTCTCCCATGTATACATGTTATTAAACTTTGTTTGATTTTCTCCTGCTATTCTGTCTCACGTCAACTTAGTTCTTAGACCAGCCAAAAGAACCTAGAGGGTAGACGAATTGTCTTCCTCTCTTACACCTGAAAAGACCCTATTTCCATATCAGGTCACCTTCAGAGGCTGAGTGAACACGAATTTTGGAGGAACACTATTCAACCTCATACAACCATCCACCAGAAATAGTAGATGTCATTAAACCAGCTTGCAAACATCTAAAAATATCTGCTGAACTTGACTATGTACAAGCGCAAAGCCGTTGGTTGTAACTACGAATGGACAACACGCATCTTTTTGAATTCCACTCAGCTGTTTTAGTGAGAATGTGTTTTATTTTATTCAGACCTCTTCCTGACCTGTGTTATACTGGTGACCGAAATTTTTATGTCCTCTGCACTCTTATAGTTGATTGGTATTGTCGATGCAACATAACCAATCACCATTCTATAGATAAGAGAGATAAGGTGAGTTTTGCTTGAGCCAGAGTGAGGATTATAACCAGGGAAGGCTTTTCCAGAAAGGAAGAAAGTGTTCCAGAGAAGCATGGTTTTCAGTGCAGTCTTATACCTTTTTAGACAAAGAACATACACTAAACACACCCAGGATACATATTCATCAAAGTTTCAAAGAGATGTTCAGTTACAAATTATCAGATCAACATGACCCTGATGTCGGGTAAGGGACGAATATGGGCGTTACCAATAGGGAGTAGGAGGGAAAGTATGCTTTCTTATCTTACGAGAGTGCATTCTTTAATGGTTACAGCAGATGTACAATGTATGTTTGATAAGCCATAAGCCAGTCTTCTTTACTTCAAGCTGAATCAGTTTTGAATCTGAGGTTACCCAATATACCTCAATATGTGAAAGTCTCCTGTCAATATGCCAGTTATAAAACTAATTTTGGAATCCTCTCTTTTACCATGAATTTCTCTAAGAGGTGATCTGGATGAGATGTGACAAAAATTGATGAGCCACATCAACAGTGAGCTCTTTCATCCTGAATCCCAATCTTGGGCAATGGAAATTGTGCAAGTGGGTGTTAACCAGTTTTAATCACTTCAGTTAGAAAAAGATATGCAAAGTCTGGGGGAAGAATCCACTGCTCTTGAGATTAATACAGAAGAGAAAAGAGCATGCCCACTCCTGGGGCAGTTCAGAAAGAGGATGTGCTCGATCTGACCCCAACATCAACAACAAAACAAGCCATATCCTCTCCCTTAGGGAGATGGGAAGGAGAAGCCACCAGGGGGAGGGGTTTGTCCCATCCTTTCTCCCCTGGAGAGTTAAATAGCCACTCCCTCCCCTACAGAAACAACTGTTTCCCTCCTACAGCATGTATGATATGTTAGGAATGTCTTACTTTTAAACTTGCAAGATCACCAGCCCCAAGGAGCTGATACTGTTCATTGGAATTCACTAACATTCAGTTTGTTTGGAATGTGGCTTTCCTGTCCAGTGTCTTAAAATTCCACATGTGTGACTGGCCCTCTGAGAGCAATTCCACCCCTGACAGGGCTTAGCAAGCTCATCTTGGAGGTGGCACGATGAGAGTTGCTCTGCATCCTTGAAAAGAAACAAAAACAAGATTAATCAGCTAGAGAGAGGCTTTGCCAATGAGGTCACAAATGGTTGGGAGGGGAAGGGGAGGCAGCAAGAGGATTTAGAAAGTGCTGGAGGCTTCTATCTGGAGGCCAGGGGACTTTGATGTGGGGGCCGGCTGGGTTTCATTCTGTCGGCCAGATACACTTAAGGAGGAATTAGGAGGAAACCAAGGCTTCCGTGGCACCAGGTCTGTTGCAATGATTTGGCTGCAAGCTGTTTCCTGCTGTCCCAAGCCAGAAGGCAGAGAGGTGGTGCTGGAATAAAAAGGAAACAACGTTAATAGTGGTTCCTGACATGCAAAGAGAATATTACAGAGAATCAAATCCTAAATGAGAGCACGTCCTGAGCCTGATGGAGATGTTGGGGCCATGGACTGTTTGCAGTTAACACCAGGGGCAAAGTGTGGTGGATGAATATAAAAAATATGGTGTGTAGATACAAGGGTGGTCTATTCTGCAAGGATAAGAATGAAGTGCAAGCAACCCAGATGTCCTTCAGGAGGTGAATGGATAAACAAACTGTGGTCCATCCAGACAATGGAATATTATCCAATTCTAAAGCAAAACGAGCCACCAAGCCATGAAAAGACATGGAGGAACCTTAAAGGCATATTGCTAAGTAAAAGAAGCCAATCTGAAAGGGCTGCATAGTGTATGATTCCAACTCTATGACAATCTGGAAAAGACAAAACTATCAGGAAAGGAAAAAGATCAGAATTTGCCAGGGATTGGGGGGTGAAGGATGAATAAATGGAGCACAGAGGATTTTTAGGGCAGTGAAAATACTCTTTAGGGTACTATAACGGTGGATACTTGTCATTACACATTTTTCTAAAACCATAGAATGTACAACAGCAAGAGTGATCACTAGTGTAAATTAAACTATAGACTCTGGGTGATAATGGTGTGTCAATGTAGGTTCATCAGTTGTAACAGATGTACCGTCTGGTGGGAGATGTTGACAATGGGGGAGGCTGTGCATGTGTCCCAGTAGGGACTATATGGGAGCTCTCTGTATCTGCCTCTCAATTTTGCTGTGAACCTGAAACTGCTCTTAAAAAAGTCTTATTATATATCACATCTTTATCCATTCATCTGTCGATGGTCACTTGGATTGCTTCCATGTCTTGGTTATTGTGAATAATGCTGCAATGCACATAGTGGTGCATAAATCTCTTTGGATCATTGATTTCAAGTCCTTTGGATACATACCCAGTAGTGGAATAGCTGGATTGTATGGTATTTCTATTTTTAATTTTTTGAGAGATCTCCATGTTTGTGGCTGCACCAGTTTGCATTCCTGCTAACAGTGTATGAGGGTTCCCTTTTTTCCACATCCTCTCCAACACTTGTTATTTCTTGTCTTGTTAATTATAGCCATTCTGATGTGGAGTATATATATATATATGTGTGTGTATATATATATATATATATATACACACACAGTGGAATACTACTCAGCCGTAAAAAATACAAAATTGTCTCATTTGCAACAACACGGATGGACCTTGAGGGTATGATGTTAAGCAAAATAAGCCAGACAGAGAAAGATAAATACTGTATGATTTCACTCATATGTGGAAGGTAAACAAACACATGGATAAGAAGAACAGATTAGTGGTTACCAGAGGGCAAGGGGATAGGGGATGTGCAAAAGGGGTAAAGGGGCACATATGTACCATGATGGACAAAAATTAGACTACTGGTGGTCAGCATGATGAAGCCTATACAGAAATGGATAAACAATAATGTACACCAGAATTACACAATGTTATAAACCATTATGATCTCAATAAAATTACTGGGAAAAAAAAAAAAGTCTTATTAAAAAAAGAAACAAAGGAATAGAGTATTGATAAGTACTACAGCATGGACGATCTCAAAAACATCATGCTCAGGGAAAGAAGCCAGTCCCAAAAGACAACACACTGTAGATTCCATTTGTATGAAATGTCCAGGAAAGACAAATCTATAGAGACAGAAAGCAGATTGCCTGCAGCTAGGGCAGTAGAAATGGAGTAAACTATAAGTGAATACACTGAAATTTATTGGGGTGATGGAAATGTTCTGAAGTCAGTGGTTTCTGGTGATGGTTGCACAATTTTAAATTTACTAAAAATCATGAACTCTGTACACTTAACCTTTTTTTTGTGAGGAAGATCAGCCCTGAGCTAACATCCATGCCAATCCTCCTCTTTTTGCTGAGGAAGACTGGCCCTGGGCTAACATCCGTGCCCATCTTCCTCTACTTTACATGGGACGCCGCCACAGCATGGCCAGACAAGCAGTTCGTAGGTTGGTGCATGCCCGGGATCCGAACTTGGGCTGCCAGCAGTGGAATGTGCACTTAACTGCTACACCACAGGACCGGCCCTCTTTAGTTATTATTTTTTATTATTGAATGTATACACTTATTCTCACCTATTTCTCTGTTCTCTGACTGCAGAGCTGGGAGCTAGAGGTGAACTTTAAATATAAATACACATATGCTCATTTTACATACTAAATCTTTTGTTTCAACTTGGACAATTCACACAAGAGTTTCAAAATGGCGGATGTATACATCAGTTCTATCTTCAGCCAATTGTTTATGTAACTGAGCAAAAGGGGCTCACTCTGCTTGCTGTGATCCAGTGCCAATCGATTGCAAACATGCTGGTGGTTGAGAAAGGAAAGTTTATACAATTAGCTAGAATAATCGGAAGATGGTGGACTAGTGCCCTGAAGAACCATCTTGAAGTTGTACAGAATCTCGAGGTAGTTATATAGGGGAAATGCGCAAGGAAGAAGAGGGTTTAGGGATGTTGATCATCTGATGTGTTGAACTTCAAGGAGTCACATTATCTCTTTTTCTGTCATTTCTGACAGGGACCAACACAACATTTTTCTTTCTAAATGTCATCATGTTCCTGGGAACTCAGAGAACAAGGTTATCATCTAATCACAGCTGGGAGATATATGTGAGAAAGAGTCATAGAACTAGCAGATCATGTATTTTGCAAAAGCAAGAGGTGCTTAATCATCTAGGCTACGTGCAGGCTAGAGTGTTCTCAGAGACTAATGAGTCAGGATCATAGTTACAATATTGCCTCCTTTCCCTAAGATGGCTTCCCTCCTGCTAACCTAAGATCTAGCTGTTACATTAATTGAAATAAACTCACCGTGCTAAAGCTTCCTCAAAATATTTTCTAAGATTACTCATATAGGATGAGTTAAGGAAATAAGATTATACTTCTTTGTAAATGCATCCTCTCTCCACTTTCATCCCAGTGATGGACTTGTGAAAAAAATTTATGTGCAATTAGAGTTTAAAATATTTTAGAGAGGTGAGCTTTGGAAAGTATAAGATCAATTAGCCTTTCAAAATTGATTATAAGGAGAAAGACTTGGGAAGCAGATGATTAAATAAATTGGTGGGTGAAGGACAATCTATTTTTTTCCTCCTGCTTAGGGGTCTAAATTCTCTAAATGGGAAGAATTGGAAATATATTTTGGGGTCAATTGTACACCAAACAGGTATAAGCAATGCATATAGTATCTTCAGATGACTATGCAACGATGCTCAAGTCAGCTTTCAAAATTACTTTAGTAGTTCGACAAGATACACTAAGCAAGTCGCACCAGATTTGCTTTTTGATGCTGATGGAAATAGTCAGGGTGGAACAATCAATTTTCTCTGGAAGTCGCATGGTAATTGGAATACAGAGAATGGAAGAGGTGCAGATCCAGGGGAAGTCTACACAGCTGAGGGGTCCTCTGAAATGCACGTGGATCTCTGGAAGGGAAAACGTTAATTCAAGGTGATTTGTCCTGGCTGTGGTTGAGTTATAGTGTAGGGGTACAGCTTCCGGGTTATTTTAGCACCTTTGGGTACATTTAACTAAACTTTTTAAATTTTAGAACAGTTTTAGATTTTCACAGAAAATTGTGAAGATAGTGCAAAGAGTTTTCTCTATTATTAACATATTATATTAATATGGCACATTTATCACAATTAATGAACCTATGTTGAAACATTGTTATTAGCTCAAGTCCCTACTTTATTTAGATTTCCTCAGTTTTTTCCTAATGTCCTTCCTCTGCCCCAGAATGCCACATTACATTCAGTCTTCATATTTCCTTCGCTTCCTCTTGGCTGTGCCACTTTCTCAGATTTTCCTTGCTTTGGATGACCTTGAAAGTTTTGAGGAGGCCTTCTCAGGGATTTTAAGGAATGTCCCTCAACCGGGATTTGTCTGATGTTTTTCTCGTGATTCAACTGAGTTTATGGTTTTTGGGGAGGAGGGCCACAGAGGTGAAGTGCCTTTCTCATGACATATCAAGGGTGTGTGCCATCAACATCACTGTTGATGTTGACCTTGATCTCCGGGTTGAGGTCGGGTTTGTCAGATTTCTTCACGGCAAAGGTAATTATTTTCCCTTTCCCATGTGCCAACTAACGTGGAATAATGTTATGAATAGAGCTATATTCCACAGGTAAGAACAAAGACAAAAGAGAAAGAAGGGGAGGGAGAAGTAGATTATCTATCTATCTATCTATCTATCTATCTATCTATCTATCTATCATCTACCTATCTATCTACCCATCCATCCCTCTCTCTCTCTCTCTTCTACATCCATCCATCTATCCATCCACCCATCCATACATCTATTCATCCATCTCTATATCTATCATCTCTCTCTCTCTCTTTCTCTATCTATCTATCCATCCATCCATCCATCCATCCATCTCTTTCTCTCTCCCTCTCTCCCTATCCACACATCCACCCATCCACCCATCCATCCCTCCATCCATCCGTCCATCTATCCATCCATCCTTCCATCTCTATATCTATCTATCATCTATGTATGTATGTATGTATGTATCTGTCTATCTATCTCTATCTATCTATCTATCTGGAGATATCTCAAATTTAAATATTAAAATCATTCCCTATTTGGACCTATGAATATTTCTGCATCCCCTAGCCATTGTTGAGACATCTCTTCTATTCTTGTGCATCCGATTAAGGAAACATATTTACTGGGTAGTATTAGCTGCATGGAGATGCATTTCCAGTCCTTGCTCACCCTCAAGTGCCTTCTTCACGGAACTGCAGTCTGTAATGAATGAATCGGATACAACAATTTCTCCCAAAGGCCACTAGAAGAAGAGGACTTTGTTAGAAGCAAGGCAAACCTTTTTTCCACCCAAAGCGTCTGTATTTTCCCATGAAACGTTGCTCAAGATTAAACCCTATCAGCATTGATACGGTGGTTTGCTTCTCTGTTATTTCTCTGCCTCCCCCATCCTCACTTGCTCCTACCACCAGCGTTATCTCCATGGTGCCTTTTTACCTCCACTCAAGTCATCTGGTGCCCTCCTCACCTCCCTGGTTGAGACTCTCCATTCAGAAGGAATTGGTGGCTGCCATTTTGTTCCTATGAACGTAAGCCAGAGTGTGTCTATTGCCGGGGCCATTTGCATTTACATTCAAATTCTGTTTGAGAATTTCTGTTTCGCTCCATGCTAAGGGAAGATCATGGTTCCCAAAGAAGCAAGGCTAGTGTGTTGAAGAGTGTAAGCAAAATGCTTCCTATGGTCCAAGTCTTCCTTAATCACAGCTCCCTGAAATAGAAGATAAAATTATGCAATTATTCAAAGGTTACATCAGAAAACAACTGAGTTCAATTTCCATCTCTATACCTCCTGTTTTCATGACCTTGGATAAGTCATTCCAGCTCTTTGAGCTCTGGCGTCTTCATGGGTCAAGGTCACAAATCTGCTTTACGAGCAGCCATGTCAACCCAGAGGGGTTGGCTGATTGTCTTCCAATTACTGACATTTAAGTAAGCAAAAGTTCATTTCTGTCACATCATCTGTGCTCAGGAAGCATCAGCAGGGTTCTGCTCACGGGAGTCACTCCATATCCCACCTGGGAGGGTATCTCCATCCTCATCCTTGGCAGTCACCTTGTCAGAGGAGAAGAGATGCTCCAAGGGGAGATGCTCCATCCTCTCTGCTCACAGCAATGGGTCAGAACTCACAGCAGTGTCCCCCTCAGCTACAAGGGGCTCATGCTATGCACCTGGAAGCCCAGAGCAGGAAAGATTGGGTGCTCAGCATATATGGCAACCGTAGAACTGCTAGAAATGCCTTTGTGGTCACCATTTTTATACTTGCCCAATGGAAGAAAGGAAAAAAGGAAGATAAAGAGACAACATAAAATGCCAGTCACTGGCAACACATGGTCAATCTTATTTTTTTTTTCTAGTCTATATGCAGATAATCATTAGTGGCTACTTGAGTCAACCCCTGCCTCCTGGGAATATATCATCCAGAGTCACACTCAAGACCTCAGGCTTACCTTCAAGGTTTGTATCAATTCTAAATCAAAATTAAAAATCCGTATATAGGTGAATGAGCCACAACCAATTTCCCTATTTTTACAGAGTCTGGGGTCTTCTAATGGACAAAAAAATCCAGTGAACATGAAAACTTATATTGGGGCCAATGGATACCAGATGCCCAGGTGGATCACCTTAGAGTGTTTCATTTCATTTTGTTTTCAAATGATAAGAATACATGATTCAAAATTCCTCCCTTTATGTATTTGCAAAGGGAGTGTGAGTTAGGAGGTTGCTATCTGGTTTCATTTTGAATTTCCTTGTTTCAATAGACACAGAGAATTCCATTTTCATGGAGTCACTGACTCCATGCTTTTGCCTGGAGTTTTGAGCACAAGAGTTATGTTTCTCATTTGATCAATTATTTGTGGAGATTTTATTGGTGGTTGGTGACTCAGGGGAGCGTTTCAGAGCAAAGTAACAATATTGGCAAGAAACGTTTAGGTTTTTTTCACAAACATATAATTTTTTTTAACAAAAGAGTCTGTTCACTCTCTGTAGAATAAGCATTGATGGGGTTTCAGAGCTGCATGGCAGTCAACGTGGTTGTGAAATAGACGCCTGAGAATTCTGGCTGCAAACACCACTGTTCCCTCGGACAGCAGAGACAATGTCTCTGATCCCCTCACCTGGGCACCTTCTCATCCTCTAGAGAGGCTGAGGTATTGTCTCGATGATATTTTCAAAAATGGTGTACATAATTAAACATGATTGTGTAGAGTGTATTAGGCTGTGGTTAGGAAAAGAGGGATTGGCTTTCTCATAGTTTACTAAATAGGAAAACCACAAATAAGTAAATACATATTCTCAAAGAGAGTTCTCTTTGGCAGGGAGATTTCCACGACCATTGCTATTTACCAACCGAAAAGTCCGGTAGGCTGGAAGAATTTCCTGGGAAGGGGATTAGAGGACAGATACACTGCTGTGTTCCTTTTAGGATTCCCTTGGAGAATTAATTCTCCAAATTCACAGTTGTTGAGAGCTACTTCACAGGAAGCAAGAAACTGTTGTTTCTTGTAAAGGAATTAGATCTTGTGTTGGGTGGATTGTAGAATTAGGCTTGCCCCACTGAGCAAATGTGGGCTCAGATTGTCACATGAGGAAGAGCGGTACCATGGAAAATAGGGGATAGCCCCACCCAATTTAGGCCACCTGCCAGTAGGACCCGCCTTCTTCTGCTTGGCATGACTTTCTTCTATTCTTCCTCTTTCCTCGGTACCTGTGAAAGTGGTCAGGGGAGGGAGAGGGGACTGTGTGTGTGCAGGGTCTTCCTTATGGGATCCTTCTGGAGGACAACGCGGACATGTCATTATGGTCCACATCCTTCTTCTGCACACTTGGTGTCTCTGTGATGGGTTACTATCATAGCTCAGGCTGAAGCCCATCACACACTCCCAAGTAAGGCTCAGCTTACAAACTACACATTTATCAGCTAACTGTAGATGCGTGGCATTGGTATGTCTGATATTTCTGAACACAGAACTCTGATAGGAAAATTCTAACATGATGCATGTGAGACAGGTTGGTTTTCTCCATGTTCTTGGATTTTGAGGACACTCAAATGTGACCAGTTTGGCTCCATTTTTTTCCTGGTTTTTAACCTTAATGGCATTCCCTGAAGCTTTCTGAGGAACACAGTAGTCGATGATTGTTTCTCTGGATTCATTCACGAAGCTCCTGGAGAAAGTTCCTATCTCCGAGGCTCCCGATCAGAGATATGTTCTGCAAGAGGCTTCTTGGGCTCTGTCACTTCTGACTGGCTGATCCCTTCTCTCCAAACTCAGAAACCACCATTCCTTCCTGGGTTGGCGTGACTCCGCAGGTCTCACAGGTTACACACTCCAATTGGCTTTCCGCAAAAAGTCAACCTCAGATGACGGTCTTGCTGGTATCAGTCCAGTTCACGAACAGTCATTGAAAATGGCAATAGTGGTTATTTTGATGCCAGCTCACTGGTTTCCACGCAGTTGGGCCCAATTGAAGCTTAATTAAGCAGAGTGTTAATTCAATTATGGCTTCCTTGTGCCAAATCACAGTTTTTTTTTTCTCAGTAACGATCCTGAGGCAGTAGAGGGAAAGGCTTGTCAATTTCCTGGGCATCTGGGGGTGTTTACTGAATCTTCAGGGTGGACGTGAAAATAGCCTCTTTCTGAGTAAGGAAACACGTCTTTACTCAAAATGTTGATGGTCAAAATATAATATATATATTTGTTTACATATAATTTTTAAATAGCTATATAATATACATATATATGTATATATGCATATTTATAATTTTAGGTCCAAAATTTTATATGTATAAAATATATATTATGTTAACCATAGCTGGTTAATTGTATCAAAATATAATATACATGTGTATATATATATATAATTTTTAAACAGCTATATAATACACATTTGTATATATGTATATATACACACGTGTATATGTGTGTATGTATATATATGCATATGTATATATACATATATATAATTTTGTTTGTATAAAATTTTATATGCATAAAATATCATATAATATATATTAACCGCAGCTAGTTAATTGTATCAAAATAATATATAGTGTACATATATAATTTTTAAATAGCTATACAATATACATATATGTATACATGTGTATACATATATATAATTTTGTATGTATAAAATATAATATCTATTGTATATACATAGATATAATTTTAACCAGCTATGTATACACACATATGCATAAATGTACATACATATATAGGCATATAATTTTTACATGTATAAAATACAATATATATTTTTAACCAGCTACATATATATACAGACACACATGTACACATCTGTCTGTACATTGTATATAATCTTATATGTATGAAATATAATATCTATGTGCATACACAGATTTCACTGTAACCGGCTATATATAAACATGTATGTCTGTACATACAGATATTTGTATATAATTTTTACATGTATAAAAAGGAATCTATATTTTAACAAGCTACCTATATACATACACATGCACACATCACATGTATATCTGTATATACATATATAATCTATATGTATGAAATATAATTGATATACAAGTGCATACGTAGATGTTACTGTGACCAGCTGTATACACACACATATATATATGGACATACACAGGTATGACTTTTTAACCAACGGAGCGCCCAGGGCAGGGCTACGGTGAGGAGAGAGAACCAGCCACATTGGCACAAAATTTCAGGACAGCACAAAAACTAAATTCAGGAGTCAAAGTACATAATATTTTAATTACACACACACACACACACACACACACACAGGCACGCACATACGCAGTGCTCAGGGACCATAAGCCTTTTCTTGTAAAGCAGACAAAATACCATCTGCAATGAGCCCTGTTATGCAAGTAAAGAAACCAACCTGCTTGAAGAGAGGCCTGATCTCTGACTTGGGCTCTGGTAAGCGGAGCCAGTGGAATGTCCTCTGTGATAGGAATGTCTCTTTTTGCTCAGGGACCTTGGATCACTGGATCATCTAATGGTGTGATTTAAGGCGGGTCGGGATCGGGTCATGCCCGATGGTCTTGGGGTGGGGGCTGGACACACCAGCAGTTACATGAGATGTAGGCTGGGGCTGCTGGGTCCTGTACTTCCAGCTCAGACCTCCAGAGAGGATGGAGACTGAGGTCCACCACGTGCGCTGTTGACCATGGAGTAAAGACTGAACACTGAGGCTGGGGTGGGCTTCCCTAGAGGCAATGCTTCACACATGTGGTCACGCCTGGTTGCCAGGGGGGAGTGTGTGTTGGCTACCAGTCCACGCATACAGTACCACAGGAGTTCTGTGTCTGGTGACTTCCTGGATACTGCCCCATGCACCTCTTCTCATGGCCGATTTCACTCTGTGTCCTTTCTCTGTCATGCGCCATAACCATGACTGTATAACAGCTTTCAGTGAATTATCAAACCTGAGGGTGGTCTGGGGGACTCCAAAACTTGCAAGTGGTGTCAGAAGTGAGGACGGTCTTGTGGGAACTGTTCCCTCTAACTGTGAAGTTGGCTAATTCTTGCACCTTCCCTGCCTCAGTTAGAACATGATGTAGTCTATGCAGAAATCGAAACATAATGATGTACACCTGAAATTTATATAATGTTCTGAGCCAATATTAATCAATAAAAATATATGTGGCAGACACAAAAAAAAAAACAAACAAAAAACTACGAGATGCAGCTCTTGGTGGCTCCTTTGGATCTTGGATTTCATCACAACCACTCTTTTCTATTTTTGTTCACAAATATGTATGTGTGTGTGAGAGAGAGAGATTAGACAAGAGAGAGCCCATCTCGTTTCTGCGTGGTTTGGAGCTACGTAATGAGATTCGAATAATAACTTTGTCCTTTTGGAATTTAAAGCTTCTGCCAGCAACCTTGAAACAGATGGCTGTGCATAACCAGCCTTTGATTTTGGATCTTTCTGGTGACTTCTCGCTCTTTGCTTACTTGCATCCACACATCTGTTTGTATTTAAATCTAGATGAAGGAACATTGGGAGGCTCCCACTTATTTTTCGTGGAGGGACGGGGAAGTGCACTAACACCCCATCCCATCTACCTGGGTTAATGGTAAGAAGCACCCTGCTCACTGTGGTTTATTTTTGTTACTGATCAAATTTACTTCCAAGTAGACTTGTATCCCAACCCGGCTCTGACTTTTGGGAAGACAAGGAATACATGGCTACCATGTTTTCATAATATGATACAAATTGTTTTAAACGATTGGGAAGTTTAATAATAAAGAGGCTTTCTTAATGGCAACCTCCATTTGAAGCCTCCACGTTCAGACTTGTTTTCTCTCCATGATATTCTTTAGCACTTGGTGAAATTGGAAATGGGTTACAACCTATGGCTGTGGTTCCAGCTTTCCAAGAAAAATAAGGGATGAAAATGTAGCGGAGATTTGCAGACGCAGGATTTTTGTGGGTGATGGTATGAGCAGGGCGGCCCCCGCTATGGTGGGCTGGCGGGGGCCAGTTGGGGTCTGGTGACTGGCGTGGGGGTGGGTCATGAGAACTGAAACCACTGTGGTCTCAGATTGCAAGGAATGGCTTCTCTCGGTAATATCTATGCTCACATGCCATGTGGCTGGAAGAACCGCAGGTTGGTCGCATAAACCATCCTTTAATTTGCAGGGCTGAGAAAAACGCACACACCAACTTCCATCCTATCGTTTTTATGAACCCAGGCAAATATTTCAGAAGTGTGTGGTGAGTTGGTGACAAGTTGTGCGTACGGCTGAATGATAGTGTTTTGAAAAAGCCAGTGTTGGCTTGGCAGGGTTTGTATGCTCTGTAAATACAACTGGTTTTTACCTACGACGTGGAAGGCTGCAGGCATCCTGCCCTGGAGGAACGAGTTGGGCGGCTGAAACCATCCAAATCCTCAGCCCCTGAATTGAAACACTCTTGGAGACTTGAAAACTGTTACGATTTGACGTTTCGATTAATTCCAAAATATTTTACCGGGATAAAAATAATAATCCGCCCTTTGCTTTCACGCAGGCGGTGGAGACATGTCCAAGAGAGCATGCACCTTCTATATTTTCACTGGCTTCTCAGTTTTCCCTGCCACAAAGACCTCTTGTGAGATTTGAAACTTATAAAAGTATATTTTGTCTGAAAAGGCGCCCTTGGCGATGTTCGCAGCTGTATTACTCAATGATGAATTTGTTACAGTAACTCTTCCAATCTCCAATACAGTAACCAAACACAGTGGCTTCTCAAGAATGAATCGGTGTCCAGACGCTGAGCTAGCACTTCTAGAGGATTTCTTATTGTTTAGTCTTAGGAGAAAGGAGCTTTGTATTGCCATGAGCAACTGTAGTGTTGACATGCAAAACGGATAATGGAATTTTCCACGAAGAAACTTGAGGGAGAATTTTACATTTTACAATGCCTCCAAAAAGCTAACATTGGTTTGGAATAGATACGACCAGCCACATATACCATTGCATGTTATTACAAGTTAAGAAAACGAGAGGAATAATAAAATAAGTCTTCTGAAATGATAGTATGGTTTTAAAGGAAATCTAAGTGCAACCGATTTTGTTAACCTTCTGAGATTTTGCAAGACTTTCTAAATGTTTCAACCTCTATCAGTTTGTTACAGTGGTTGGCAAATTATGGCCCGGGGATCAAACCAGATTTGCTGCCTGTTTTTGTGTGGCCTGTAAGCTAATAATGTTTCTCTATGTTTAAATATTCTAAAAGTTCAAAGGAAGGATAATATTTTGCGACATGTTGTATTATTGGCGCATGGCCATGCTAATTCATTTGTGTATCATCTGTGGCCGCTTTCTTGCTATAATGGAGTGCTGAATAGTAGCAACCGACCGCATGGCCAGCAAAGCTGAAGATATTTACTATCTGGCCCTGAAATGTTTCCTGATTCCCAGTTTATAATGTTAGTTAAGCAACCACTGGTTTTGGAGTTCTGTAGGCTAGGGAACAAAGATGTGTGGGTAGGATGTCATCCTTGCCTTCAGGGTTCTTGCGGATGGCTTGAGGAGACAAGACATGGAAACATTCATACATTAGAAATTAGAGATCCAGAAAGGGAAATAGTCACAGATGTGGGCAGCCAGAAAACCTGAAGGAAGAGACGCAGTTTGAGTGGGATCTTCATGAATTAGCAGGGATACGACAAGTTTTGGAAAAGAAGGTATGTGACTCATGGAGAGAATCTTTCTCCAAGGTGGGTGAGATGGGGAAGACATCCTTACAACCAGGGATGTCAAAAGCAATGGATTCTTGGATTGGCCGTCAACATCCCAAATCTACCTTTCTGCTCTCCTCTCCACCTCATACCAGCCTCAGGATGTCACATCTTATTTAAACACATGGTCTCCTTCCAGTCCTGTATCTTATACAGATGGTCCATCATTCCTGACTCGCTGGGCAGTGATGGGAAGAGAAACAAGGACAGAGATATACATTACTCTGGATGGAGTCTACGGTGTATTATAGAAAGGAAGAAAAAGTCACTATGTGGAAGAGGTAGAGAAAGAAACCCTACTTATCACAAGGACCATGAATAAAACTATCTTCCTTATCTTGGGAGGTGGCCCATAGTCATCAGTGGTACCATGAGGCCAGTGGAACCAACATGCAGTCTTTTGCCTTAAGATACTGAGCGGAGAGATTTATCTGATGTGTGAGACCACCATTCAAGGGCAGAGCCAAGACGGGCTCTGGCAAGTTCTATCCATGACCCAGCCTCTGCTTCACTGGGGACAGAAAGTTGCTCAAAAGATAGCCAGGAAAGTAGTTTGGAGGAGAGTGAGTAAAGAAGAGAGAAATAGGCATCAGAATGGGTGAACACATAGTTTATTTATGCTTATGCTGCACACCCGTGTTCATAGCAGCATTAGTCATGGTAGCCAAAACGTAGAGACTACCCAAGTGTCCATCACTGGATGAATGGGTCAACAAAATGTGGACTACACATACAATGGAATATTATTCAGCCTTGAAAGTGGAGGAAATTCTAACACATGCTACAACATGGATGACCCTTGAAGACATTATGCGAAGTGACATAAGCCAGTCACAAAAGGACAAATACTCGACCATCCCACTACTATGAGGTCCGTAGAGGAGTCAAATTCATAGACACAGAAAGTAGAGTGGTGGGTGCCAGGGGCTTTGAGGAAGAGGATGGGGAGTTGGTGTTTAATAGGGACAGAGTTTCAGTTTGGGAAGATGAAGAAGTTCTGGAGATGGATGGTGGTGATGGTTGCACGACAATGTGGATGTATTTAGTACCACTTATCTGCACACTTAAAAGTGATTCACAGTGTAAATTTTATGTTCTCAGCATTTGCGATTTAAAAAATGAAACATTAAAAACAATGCTTGTGCTGTTCTGGAGTCAATAGTCATTCTTGAGTGACTTTTCAAGATCTGAATTAAAAAAAAAAAAAGAAATACAAACATCGGGACAGGGTTCTGAAGCTATAGCTTAGGTAATAGGTTAATTAATTTATTTTTTCTGAACAGCTGGACCACTTGGCTTCTGCCTCATGTTTGCAAAGCATTGAGTTGTTTAATTTGCTTCTGGCAAAATCCCCAAGAACTCTTTCTAAACAGAGCAGAAACCAGCCTGAGGAGGGCTTTCTCATGGGAGTGAGGGCAACGGGAAGACAGGGGTCCAAGATGAATTCGGATCACCACAGAGGACGCAGAAGGTGAAGGAAAGCGAGCTTTGGCCCACGGTGGGATACACAAAGCTGGTACTTCTCCGTCCTTACCCCGGAGGGAACTGTAGAGTTTACAAGCTCTGACCACTTGCAGAATGCTTTGCTGAGCCCTCCCCGCGAGCAGAGAGAAAGAGCTCTGGAATTGCTGAGGGAGCTGGAGTTGGCTAGGTTTTCTAATCTAGCTAGAAAATTCATTCCAAAGCCTAAATGGAACAGCGGATATTTGGGGTCATGCACAAGAGCCAGGATCAACACAGAATGGACAACTCTGCAAGAAACGTAGGTTCGTGCAGGAAAAATAACTCAACAAGAATGAATTAGTACCCTGAAGGGGCTTGAGAAGACAGCAATTCCATAAAGTGAGAACAGGCTGAAATGAGAAAGGAGGGATGAAAATGTGGCAAGGATTCTTGGTTATCAATTATACAATTGCTGATGCTGATGTTTAAAAGAATATTAGTTGATCAGCTGAATTTTACAAAGGAGATTGAGTATGGCCTAATTAATGACCAAATGGGGAGATAAACCAAGGCATTTTGCATAATGCAGGACAAAATACAAATTTATAGAAAACATGAGAGGACTTTATAGAAGGCTAGATTGATGGTGCTTAACTGGGGAGTCTGTGCCCCCATCTAGTGGGCCTTTGGCAAGTCTGGAAGCATTTTCGCTTGTTACAACTGGGATGATGTTACCGGCATCCAGTGGGTGGAGACCAGAGACCCTGCTTGACATCCTGCAGTGCACAGGATGGCCCCCACAGCAGAGAATGGTCCAGCCTCAAATGCCAGTAATGCTGGTGTGGAGAAACCCCAGGCAAGATCCAGAAGACCCAATGTGTCCTTAATAAGTATTTTGAAAAATAGAAGAGAGACACAATGATTGGGAAAATACTTAAAAAAAAGAAATTATATGTGCACAGGGGAGGAAGACTATCCTCTACCCGTTTGGGGCCCTTTCTGGCTGGGCTACAAATTAAATTGACATGAGGCCAAATAGCAGGAGAAAATCAAGCAAAGCTTTCTAACATGTATACATGGGAGAAACCAGGGAAACTGAATTTCTAGACAAATGGTGGAGGTTTTTCATCTTCAATAGCATATTCAGGTAGACAAAGGAGGATGTTGGGGGTGGGGGAGTCAGCCATGGGAGATGACCAGAAAACACACCAATCAAGAGTGTGCAGATTTAAGTCCTCTCCTTCCGTGCTGATGAGAGTTCCTAGAGATAAGGTCATCCCCCCTTCTTCCTGGTACAGAGAGGGAGACACCTTTACGTATGGAGGTTTCTCTTACAAATGTAAATGTTTGGTTTTAGCAAGGACCCTCCCAGTCTATCGATAAAATAACTAAGGTAAAAAGATATATTTTGAGGTGGCCAATTTTGATCTCCCACATGTGCATATGTGTGTGTGTATAATAAAATATATTTTATATATAAAAATATAATGAAATATATTATGTATACATTTAAATACACATATAAATATATCCATAATTTATTTGATTACATATACACATAATATATGTATATATAATAAAATATTTTATGTATAAATAGAAATAAAATATGTGTATAATAAATATATAAATATATAAATATATATTATTCGTAAATATATATATTTTATTTGTCAAGACAAAAAATAATCCACCTGCATTTTCAAATTAAAAGGTGCTATTAAGTAATGAGAGAAAGAATAAATGCAAGAAAGATGGCTATGATGGATTACCAAAAAAGGCCACAATTCTTGTGACTCATCCCAGCAGGAGGTGGTTTATTTCTCCACCATTGAATTCGGGCTGACTTGTGACTTGCTGTGACCATGAAATTCAGGGAAAATGAGGTCATGCTGATTCCAAGTCTGGTTGGAATCTTCCTCTCGCAAAGCGTGGAAAGAAGTGCAATCCAGTCTGCTATGTGATGGGAGATAAGTGGCCCTTTTGTACCCATTGCCCCAGCCAACAACCAGCCATCCACCATATGCAGAGCCACCCAGCTGCCTGGTAGCTAACCACAGATGCATGAGCCCTGCCCAAATCATCAATCCCCAGAACTGTGAGTTCAAAAATGATTGTTGTTTTAAGTCACCAAAATTTAGGGTGGTTTGTTACCCAGCAAGAACTAACTGATATGGTGGTGCCAATGTAGATCTATATCCTCCAAGGATAAAGAGAAGATTAAGTTACCCAACTTGAAACCACAATCAGATAACATTCAAATTCCCATCAGCAATATTGGATGCTAAGAGACGATGGCGCAATGCCTTTAACTTTCTGTGGAAACCTTTTTTTTTCCTCTCAGAATTCCCAACCTGGCCAAACTTGTGAATCAATGTGAGAATGAAAAAAAGGAATTTTGATATGCAAAAATGTCAGAGAGTTTATAGTCTAAACCTCCTTTCTGAAAACAAAACAAAGAACAAATAGTTGATGTATTCCAGACCAAGAAGGAAATACTGGTGGGACAGAAGAAGCAGTAGGATTAATCCATTTGGATTCAAGTAGAAGAGAAAATTGATGAATCCCAGAAGAATGTTGACAGAAAGTATGCAGCTCAATGTAAAACTTGGGCTCAGAAGACCTTATTAAGCAGATGAAAGACTAAGCTGCTTCCACAAAAGAAAAATAATTAGAAAAAACAACTTGCTGTTCAAATTAGTATGAATTTGCTTAATATGAAGCAAACCAAAATGTGCACTTTTTTTTATTTAATAATTAACGAAATACAAGAAACAGTACCCTCAGGAAAAAAACAAAAGAAAACAAAGACAATTCTTCATTGTTTGGGCAATTCCCAAGGAACAAGATTCACTGTGACTTCATTAAAATCTCTTTGAATTAATAGTGTTTACATTAAAATAACTTTCTCCTGGTGGGTGTAGTCTTCTTTTCATTTTAAACTGATTTTCTACTTTATTAGATATAATAATTTTTCTGATGGATCATGCTGAAGACTGGTTTAAGATTTAAACTGTTTCTTTTTTATTTTAATTTTAACAGTGTTTATTTGAGTGCTTATGTAGATCTCAAATTAGTCTTAAATTTTTTTATCAAAGAAATAATGATATTTTGTTCTTTGAAAAGCTAAGCTCGTAAGATATATTACATAGATTAAAAAATTCAATATTTTCAGATTCTTTTCCTTTTTTCCTTAGCAGCATTATTTATAAAATATCTCATTTTGTGACTTGTGATATTTAAGTATTTTTCTTTCCGTTAAACAAAATTTATTTCCTTTTAAAATATAAACATTAACTGTCCATATCTCTGGGTGAGACCCTCTTGGACAATTTAGATTTTCTTCTTTTTCTCAATTTACTGAATTTTGTCTCCTATCTTAATTTTTTCTAATTAGAACATGAGTAATTAAAATTACTAACACTGCCAAGGTTTCCATGGTCTTGGAAGGATAGACTTGAGTTTACTTTTGAGGCAGACTCTGATTTCTGTTTTGCAGAAACTAATACCTAACTTCACATTGGTTAAATAACGGCTTCCCGTGAAGCATGTTTCTATCTCTCTCTTGTAATAAAGATATAGGGAGAAGGGGTTCGCGGTGCAGACTGAGCTCTCATCAGACCTTGCGTGGAGAACATTTTTACTGATGCTGCCATCACAATAACCATCACTGCTCCTCATGTAGACCATCAATAGGTCTACAGCTGGATTTCTGCTTTCACCCTTTAATGAGAAGAATGTGTTAAAACAATGACCAATGATGAATTATTCCCAAATCCAAGTCACGTTCTTGAGCTCTCTCAAGCTCCATCCTGAGCATCTCATGCTTCCCAATCTGCTCCATCCTTCTTGGTAGATTCTCACTCTTTGACTTCGGTTAACACTCCAAGGCATGGCTTCCCTTTCGTAATCTCCCAATAGCCACATATTTGACGTTGACTGAATTTAGACCTTTTGCTTTTATCTGACAGCACACCTTACAAAGGCTGAGCATCTGCTCTCCCTTATCTAAATGCCATGGATGGAACAGGAATTCCAGAAGTGGATTCAATACCGCAGTCTTTAAAGTCAATGCGGTTTTTGCAGAGTTCACTGTTGGGCATGCCTATATTGCCTTCCCAAGCTAGAAGGTCTACACAAAGTTTTAGTAGAAACTAACACAAAATACGAGCCTAACAGGTTCACACAGTAAGTAAATATGTTATTGCACGTGATGAGAAAATTTCTAGGCATGGAATGACCAAGTTCTGCCCTCTTCCTACTGTCAGCTTTGTTTACAGGCTAGCTTCCCTTGTGGTCCTCAGATGTAGTCCAGACGTCCCTTACGATGTCCAGAGGAGGCAGCAAAGGAGTCTTTTCATCCAGTGTCTCTTTTCAAGTGACGGGGACCTTTTTCCTCATAGGTCCCTGCAAGATCTAACCTCGTGTCTTTACACGAAGTTGTGTTGTATGCTTACGCCTAACCCATACATGATGTGGAAAATGGAGCCACCCGTGGGTAGCTTGGTACAACCAGCATTTCACCAGAATCCTCCCTTGGAATATGTGACCTCACGAAGGAGCAATGTACTCCCCAAAAAACCTGGGCTCAGCTAGCAACCAATAAGTGGAGATTAGTTGAAGGTTGGCATTGAGCGCTCAATAAGAGTTTGCTGAATTAATATAGTACTCATATCCAGAAAAGTGTCCTCCTCTACAATCATTTTACTCAAGAGCTGTGTAAAGGATATCCGAGCTTTTTCTAGGAGCTGTGCGTTTGATTGTGAAGAATCAAGAATCAACAGAGTTTTTTTTTTTTTTTTTTTTGCTTCTCTCTTTAGAAATCCTTTGACCTATTTCAATTTCCTTCTTGCATAACTTGTTAAAATTAGCCAGAACATCTGTCAGAACAGTTGCATTACCTAATTTCAAACTAGCACCCAATATCAGGGAAATTCCAGTTCACATTAGCTTGGGTAACTGTGGTCCACACGTCGGGGGAATGTTAGTGTCGTCATTCCCCCATTATATTTTCGTGTTTCTTGGATGTTGGGATCCATTTGTTTTCACTGGTAGTCTCTAACTTTTGTCAGAACTGAAGTTTGGGAAGCCAGCCCAGCACTGAGGTCAGCCTTGGGTGCAGAAAGGAAGACAGGAGATCCAGATTTCCTTTTTATGAAGCACTGCCTTCTTAACAATGCCCTTTGACTTTATATAACGATTTCTCTACAGTCATATTCTGTACAGGCGAGGAGAATCCCCACAATTCCTATCAATGTTATCTTTGGAGAAGAATGGGTGAGAATTCATCTTTTCAACATTTGAAAGTAAAGAATTTTCTACTTTAAAATGAAAATCCGTGTTGAGGGATATGAATAGTCTGTTTTTACGTAATAATACATTGACAACATTTCACATGATCAGAAACCCTCCAAGTAATTTCATCTTTATTTGTGTCTCAACGTTCAAGGTTAAATAATGCAATTATTTGGATATTTAAGGTATAAAAATTAATTGAAGGGAAAATTGGATTCTCCTGTTGTCAGTCAACCTTTCAGTCTGCAATATATAATATACACATTGAAACCTCCATTTCGCTTTTCATCAGTGACCATATTGGTGTCGGTTAGAAATAGATCATAAAAATACAATTTGAATATTTTAAAAAATACCTTGTGCAAATTTAATTCTTTGAGGTTGTGTATTTTGTTTCATAACTCTTCCAAATTAATTAGAGTCTACACTAATGAGGTACTTTTGGGTTAATTGATTACCTGGCAACTCCCTGCAAAACTAAATATAGGATAAATATCAGATGTTATTCCTAAGAGCTCGAGAGAGTGTAATAATTAACCTCTGTCTCCTTGTGCTATTTTAGGACAAGGCGCTCATTTTCTTTAAACTTAGTTCTTTTTCCATCTAATGTGAGACTATTTTGAAAAGTTCTTCTTCCTTAGTTCTTGAAGTTTGAATTCCCCATCATCACCTTTGAATAAATTTATATATATATATATATATATATACACACACACACATACATGTCTATAATATCCACTCTGGTGAGCTGCAAATTAGCAGCTCCTTTCTTTTTTTTTTGGTGAGGAGATCAGGCCTGTGCTAACATCTGCCAATCCTCCTCTTTTTTTTTTTTGCTAAGGAATACTGGCCCTATGCTAACATCCGTGCCCATCTTCCTCCACTTTATATGGGACACCGCCACAGCGTGGCTTGACAAGTAGTGTGTCAGTGCGCGCCCGGGATCCGAACCGGCGAACCCTGGGCCACTGCAGCGGAGCACTCGCACTTAATCGCTTGCGCCACCAGGCTGGCCCCAGCAGCTCCTTTCTTGCTGACAATATTCTGAGAATTGAGGGGACCATATTATTACAGTCATGCGTTGCTTAATGATGGTAATAAGTTCTGAGAAAAGCATCAGGTGATTTTGTCGCTGTGTGAACATCATAGAGTGCATTTACATAAACTTAAATGGTATAGCCTACTACGTACACCCAGGCTAGATGGTACTAATCATATGGGACCACTGTCATGTATGCAGTCAGCCATTGACTGAAATGTGATTCAGTGCACGACTGTATATATAAATATATATCTAAAGTTTTGCAATTTATTCCTAGCTTATTTACAGTAGAAATAATTAACTATATGAAAATGAGAGATTGCGAAATAGTGACATTCCTAGTGGCGTCACTGTGGGTGACATTTGATTTTTTTTTTTTTTTAGTGTAAACTCTTCATTTTCAGCAAGTAATGTTGCTGAGAATGTGTTAGAATCAATGGTTTGACTTTTCCATCATCCACTCAGGCTGTTCCATGAGATATATGTGGTATCAGGTACACACATGTGACACAATGAAGACCCCACACCAACGTAGAGATGGCCTTGGTTGGTTGGTTGGCTGTTGGCTTTTTTCTCTCTGTTCTCCTCCTAAGGGAAATAACTAGAGGGTAACTGAGGCTTTCCACCTCTCTTCTAAATATTCGCTTAATGATGCTTCTCTTTGAATTACTAAAATGTTGGGTTTACAGAGCCAGGACAGCTAAATTGTAGGTTTCTCCTCTCTATGAAAAAAAAACACATTTATTTTTTTGATCTGACATGAAAGCATTGAGCATTTAAATTCGAGAGAAAAAAAAAATGTGGAGTGACTCATCCTCCTTTGGTGTTGGTACAATTCATCCTTGATTCCTTTGCCAGCAGTATGGTGGCCATATTTTCCCAACCAAACTCACGCGCATATACTGGAGTACCAGGGGGGAGGAGGGCACGGGGAGAAAGACAAACATTGAAGCTAGGAACGCTGGTATTGGAACTCTTGTCCTGGAATTGACCATTTCTACGCCCTTGACTCACCAGTTAACCCCTTAACCTGTGTCTCCTGGTCTATAGAGTGGAGATTCTCTCTGCTTTTTGTCATACTGCTGGCGTAAGGTGGGGTTCCATAAATATGAGCCTCCATCCTTTTCTTTCTCCTCCCATCTCATCTCCCTTTCTCTTCTGTGAATGACATTCATTCTTTCCTTTTTTTTTTTTCCCGAAATGAGAGAGAGCATTTTGAATAGGGGTGGATCCAAGAAGTCCTGGCTGCACGGCCCCTAGACTAGCAGCTGCTCTGTCTCCCTTGTCAGGGGAGTGAGTCTGGGAGGAGACTGGAGGCTCATTCACCATCTCCAGACACCCCTTGCCCTGGGGCTAGGAGACATTTCAGAAACTGGCTGCTGATAAACCTGGGTAGGTTGCATCTTATATTTGAGGACAGAGCCAGGATTATAAATCAACCCAGAGTTTAGAAATGAGGAAATGTGCTTCTACGTGGAGAAAACTCTGCTCGGACACATCTTGGTCACTAACTCTCTCCACCTGCTATACTGGCCAGTAGAGCTTTGATAACAGTGAGCAACTGTGTTATCACATTGTCTTCACTTAGCAGTCGGAGACAGTCAGAGAAGGTGTTTACTAAGTAGAGCAAATTTGTGCTTTTATTTTTCCTTTTCTTGACCCATATTCATGTCTGTCTATATGATTTGATAGTAACTACAAAATCCCTCTGCTAGATCCAGGATATGTTTCCTGATTATTCTAAGGGAAGTTTGCCTGTTAACATCCATTAATTTCTTAAAGGGTGTGTATGTGTGCACACACACAGACACCATATACACACACAAGTGCACACACACACATATGTAAAGATTGAAGAGGGTTAACGCCAGATGCAGTATTTAAGGATTTATTCTATTCCTGTTTTCTGTCTAGACCATCATTTTATTTTTCCTTCTGAAACCATCATTATTTAGTTAACTTAAGTCACAATTATCGTGCCATTAAAAACAACGCGTCCAATTCATACAAAATAAATTCCAAAAGCCAGTTGGTCAAGCTTTTGTTGATTTGTTTTTCACTGTCTCCAGGGGCAAAATGAAAGGCTGGATGAGAGCTCTCCCTATTAATGGCCTCATTCCATTCTTTACCACCCACCTGGTACCCAGCAGCCAGTCCGTAATTTTCTGGCCACACAGGCTCCATCCAAACCACACTCTTTCCATCTGTCATCCTCGGCACAACTGCCGTCTTATTCTTGCTTCTCTGGTGCTTCATTGCCACATGGTCAACCAGTGCTTATGTGACAGGGTTCCTTCTGGAGCTCCTGGTCCCTCAAATGGCCTCTGATGAAGATGCACTTCCCCACAGAGGACGAAGGATGCTTTGCCAAGGTGTACAGCCACAAAAAGTGGCCTCTATACTGTGCCCTCATCTGTCCCTGAGTTACGTACTGTCCACTCCTCAAGCCCAGCTTCCTTCTCCGTCAAAACCCAACTTCCACTTGCAAGCAAAGTTCCTGATGATGAAGTCTTCTTGACGGTAATGTGATTGATAAGGGTGGATTCCTTAAGAAGAAATTGACACACACAATGATAGTTTCAGTGTCAGTAACAAGAAAAGGAGGGTTTATTTGCAGAGAATTAATGGTGAAATTAGAGGTGCCTCTAATTACACAGTTTGGCTGCATTTTGTATTATCTGCTGAACTCCCAGATGCCTTTCCTCCTTGTCTTTGAATCATGGGCTATGACTACTTCACCAAGGAAGAAAAATGAAGTGTGTGCCTAGAAATGCTGTGAATCAGCAATGGCCCAAGCGTTTTTCTAAGTACATATACATGATATATGTGTACTTACATCTATTTATCCATCCTGTCTATCTATCTGTCTGTCTATCTATCTATCTATCTATCTATCTATCTATCTATCTATCTATCTACCAACCTATCCATCCACCTGTCCATCCCCCCCGACACATCCATCCATCCATCCTTCTATCTATCTCTATCTATCTATCTATCTATCTATCTATCTATCTATCTATCTATCTATCCATCTATCTATCTATCTACCAACCTATCCATCCACCTGTCCACCCCCCCAACACAACCATCCATCCATCCATCCGTCCACCCGTCCATCCTTCTATCCATCTATCCGTCTATCTATCCGTCTATCTATCTATCTATCTATCTATCTATCTATCTATCTATCTATCTATTATCTATCTATCTATCTATCTATCTATCTATCTATCTATCTATCTATCATCATCTATCCATCATCTATCATCAACTATGTATCTATCTTCCTATTATCTATCATCTATCGCCAATCAATATGCCCTTTCTAGAAAGTTTCAAAGGGGTTATTGGGAAAGCTGAAAGTCTCCTGCCTACTAACTAGAGAATTCAGAATGCATTGGAAGCCGACTTTGTAACAACTGATGCAGAAGCCTGAGTTGTTGGAAGAAAAAGAAGAGTCAAATTCATTTGGGTCCAGATATAATGCATGGGTCATCATCCCTCAAGAAAGGAAAACCTCTCTTTTGATTGACACCTTCATGTCAAATGCAGCTCTGCTGTTAAATCAAGCTGTCCAGGTGAGTAGTAAGCATCCTGTGAGCTAAACTCCATCTCAGAGTCGGCTTCCAAGGGAACTCAACCAGTCCTTGACCTCCAAACTCTCCTCCACCTGTCTCCCACAATCCATCTAGAACACCACTTTTCTCCTGCCACACTTATGATTGGAACCCTCTTAGATCTCCCTAGATCCTGACGCACCATATATGAACTCCTGGGTCTGGGTTACAAGTTCTTCCAGCCCTGAGATCTACTTCCTACCACCATCCTCGAATGAAATCAGACCCTCCCCCTCAATCCTCTCTTATGACACCTTGTCAACTTCCAACTGTGAATCCAGAGTCACGTATTCATTTGTAATCTACTCACACCTTCTCTCCTTGCCTCCCAGAAGGCCTCCTCTTTTTTTCTTTCTTTCTTCCTTTTTAAACCCTTAAACCTGGTTTAAACCCCACCTCCTCTAAGGCATGCTTGAGTAATTGATTCTATGTATGTACCCTCTCTACTATGAAGCCATATAACATGCACCAAGTGTGAATCGATATGTATATCTTTGTTCTTAGTTCTCTGAAATGTCTATATTTTACCCTCAGTGTTAAATAACTTTTACAAATTGTTAAATAAAAACAATTTATTTGACAATAAATTTTTTTGTTCTCAAATAAAATTGAAGTACATTTTTAAAGAAATTATTAAATTTTAATTTAAAACAACAACAAAAAATTATTATTAAATAAAATTGAAACAATTTCATGGTTAAATAAAACAACAATACAGACAACTGCACAAAACATACGTGGCTTAGTGAATTATTAGAAGGCGGACACTACGGAAGTACCATCAGGTCAAGAAATATAACTTCGCCAGCTCTCCTGAAGGGTCCTCCATGAGCCCCATTCCAATCCATTCAAGAATGGAGATAGGATGCTGGTAGTATCGTGGTAAATGTATGCAGAAGTTTCCTGGTGATAAGCAATGTTAACAGACTGAAGATACTTTGGCAGGTATGTGTAAAGGGGATTTGAGGCTGATTCCTCTCTTGACATATGAAAAGCCTTCCCAATGTCTTTTAATGAGTAAAGACATCTTATATACTGTGCTCATCATTTTCTTGGCTTAAAGTTGTCTAGGTAGAGGAAGAAACTTCAAGTAACTTATATTTCACCACATTACCTAAAGAAAATTTAAGCAATGTCTTACTAATAAGACAATGCATTATTTTGCAGAAATATTCAGCTAATATTCACATTGAGGATTGAATCATAATAATGAGAATAGCAACAGGACAATTTTCTAGCTGATCTCTAATTTGGGCAGAATTTCTTCGACATCAGTGGATCTCACCAGATGCATAACTATAAGACAATGAAAGTTTGCAAGGATCATAAGAGCTCTCCATCCTATAGAAATAATACTTTGCTGTAGTTTAAAGACAATACGGTCATGTGTCGCTTAACGATGGGGGTATGTTCTGAGGAATGCGTCGTTAGGCTATTTCATTGCTGTGTGAATATTATAGAGTGACTTACACAACCTAGATGGTACAGCCTACTACACACCTAGGCTATATGGTACCTATCTTATAGGACCACCATTGTCTATGTGATCCATCATTGACTGAAACGTTGTGATGTGGCACATGACTGTATTTGGCATATATGAAATACGAAATATGTAAGGCATAATAATATAAGGAACAGCAAAATACCCACTACCCAACGTGAGAATTGTATCATTAATAATACCTTGCATTTATCTCCCTTTTCTCTGTCTCATCTGTTACTTCCATCTGGCGTTAACTACTATTCTGAATTTAGACTACATCACTCCTTTGCTTTTAAAATGGTATTAACATATATGCAAGAAGGTTAAACCATGTATGTGTGTGTATGTATTTGTGTGTGTATGTGTGTATATATGATATTAAACTAGATGTATCCTATAAATATATCATTAATATAACATATACAGTTTGATTTGGTACTTAAAAATGATATCATACCTTATAATAGCTTTTTGGACTTTCTATTTCGCTTGATATTCTATTATTTAGATTTTTTATATTGTTGCCTGTGGCTGTATTTCATTCTTTTTCTTTTGCCTTTTTTTTTTTTTTTGCCGCAAAATACTCTATTGAGTGAGTGGAGCACAATCTATTTCTACATTTTCCTGTTGATGGGTACTTGGATTCCATCCAGGATTGGCTATTACCAACAGAGATGATATGAAGACTCAGATACATATTCATCCAGGAGAGGAATTTTTGAGTCACGGCGATGTAATTAGAACTGATAGGTTATGCAAAATGGTTTTGCAAAGAGATCGTATTAATTTGTAGATCCAAGAGCATTGTCTAAGATCCACATTCTCTCCAATGCTTGGCATTTTGAGAATGCTTACATGTTGGTAATCAGATGGAAATAATAATGTTCATCATGTGGTGGTCTTGATTTATGTTTCCTTGAATGAACAGAGTTGATCATCATTTCAACTGTTTTGGGGCCATATGTATATCCCTCTTGAGTGAAATGCCTGCTCATTGATTTCACTGAGTCTTCTAATGTTTGTGTCTTTGCTATAAATTGGAAGTTCTATGTGTGTCTTAGATACGCATCATTTGAATCCTTTGTTCAAAGTTATTCCTCCAGGGTTGATTTTGTTTACAGAGTCTGTTGATACACAGAAGTTCTCAACTGTAAGTTAGTTCACAGGCATTTTCCTCCATGGTTAACATTTTTGTGCCTTTTTGAAAGAATCTTTCTGGACTCCAAGGACAGAAAGATATTTTTTCTTTTCTTTCTTTTTTTTTTTTTTGGTGAGGAAGAGTGGCCCTGAGCTAACATCCATGCCCATCCTCCTCTATTTTTTGTATGTGGGATGCCACCACAACATGGCCTGATGAGCACTGCGTTGGTCTGTGCCCGGGATTTGAACCTGTGAACCGTGGGCTACTGAAGCAGAGGGCACAAACTTAACCATTATGCCACCGGGCCGGCCCCAGAAAGATATTTTTTCTATATTTTTTCAAGAAGTTTAACTTTAACCCATCTGGAATTTGTGTGTGTGAGTGTGTGTATGTGTGTGTGTGTGTTTGTGTTCATATGGTTTTCATTTTTTCCATATGGAAAGCCAGTCATCCCGGCACTCTATTGAATAGTCCCTCGTTTACTGACTGATCAGCAATCTCTTCTCTGTTGCGTATTATAGCACGTGCTAACCCAGCCACTTCCAATCCTAGGTCCTGGGTCCATTTGTCCTGGGCTTTTATCTGACCACTGGAGTTCAATGGACACATCGGAGGTAGGCCAGAGTGCAGGACACTTAGGGCTCCCAAGAAACAGCCCTGACATGAAGAATGACAAGGGTTGGTGGTCACTACTCCAGTTCCCTCACTCTACAGCTGACATAGCTCTGGGGCATATTCTACACTCTCTAAAGTTCTCAGCAGGATTGAACCCAGTCGTCCACGGTGGTAACCTGCTTGATAAACACCCATTCATCGCCTCCTCCCTTCTCTGTCTCCTTGCCCCACTTCCTGCTGGTGGTCCCTACCCAAATAAACTCCTGACTAGAATTCTTGAATCAAGGTCTGTTTCTGAGGGAACCGAGTCTACAAGGGTATATATATCTGACATGAACATACATACACAGACACACCTATTTATCTACTGTATCTATCTATCATCTATCTATATAACATCTATCTATCATCTATAGCAGTTTATCCATGTCTATCTATTGATCTATTTATCTATCCATCCATCCATCCATTTATCTATCGATCATTTATATCATCTATCTATATCTATCCATTCATCCATCTATCCATCCATAACTATCTATATAATCTATCTATCTATCTATCTATCTATCTATCTATCTATCTACCTATCTATCTATCTATCATATCTATCTATCATATCTATCTATCATATCTATCTATCTATCTATCTATCTATCCATCCATCCATCCATCTGTCATGTATCTCTCTATTCTTTTTCTTTGGTCCCTATTTTGCATAAGTGATGATATTTGTATTCCTGACTCCATGGTACACCATCAGAAAAGTCCTTAAGTCCTTCATCAACTTTTCCTCTCCCTCTCCCTTCCCCCCTTCCATTTCTCCTCTTTCTTTTCATCTTTTTTCCTCCTTTGTACCTCAAGTGCAAGACAGAGTTAATGATCATTCTGTCTCCATGTCATTATCATCCTCCATTGTAAGACCCTTCTCTTGTTTTCATGTATTCACTTATTTGTTAATTTTTCCTTCTATCCTCATTCAGCCTTACCGTTGCTCTCGCCCCTCAGAGGCAAACTTTTCATTTGTAGCTCTTTATTTGAATACATTCTTGCAAAAGCAGTATTGCTCTTTGTGGGCAGTATTTTTCACTTCTTTAAATGGCTTTATTTTCTATGTTAATTGGATTCTTACTTTTCCCATTAAACCCGTAGTTTTTAAGATCTCTCTGTGTGTATCTATCTAGGTGTAATTTGATCTGTTATTTCTGACTGCTGACTTCTCTATATTTTATCTACCCACCGTCCCTGTGATAGAGCAAAGAGAAAGGTCCTAGTGAAAAGACAGAATTCGATATCTATTCATAATTAAAGAACGGTTTTCATTGGTTGTTTCCTGGCACCTGGAGGTCCTGGCATACCAGGATCACGATCACCTTAACCCAAGTTCAGGCTTCAGATTCTCCGGGTCACCCAGGTGACCCAAAGCTGTTTCCAAGTGGGCTCACATTTGCTTTTGGTTCCTTGTTATTCCTAGGTGTAGCCATTTGGGACCCAGTCTAAGGAACAGGATGTTTATCCTTACTCTCAGTGAGTCTTAGGTTCCAACTTGTGTCTCCCCAGCCCTGCAGGGAAGCTAAACTTTCTGCTCAGCCTTTCAGTACCATTGTCTGGATTGTGGTAGTAACCCCAGATCAAAGCAGCCCCAGATCCTGGGCTCACCTTCTGGAATTCTGGCTGTTCCTTTATTGAAGCCCAGGAATCCCTTACCTTCTTCTTAGCATTTTAACTGCTGTAAGGTGTGGTCAAAAAAATATTTTGTGCAGCATTTTTAGTTATCTTCAGTGGGGAGTTTATGCAAATTGCCTACTCCTTCATCACCTAACTCATACGAATTTTGGAGTGAGCCTATCAGGTTCTAGGAAAGATTTTATTTGGGATTTTTATTCAAATGCATTAGACCTGTAGACGCAACATGGGAGAATGAACATCTTTATCATAGTGAGTCCTCTCATTAGGAGCGTGGGATATCCATTCATTTATTTAGATCTCATATAATAGATGTCAATATGTGTTTACAATTTTTTGCATATGGGTGCTGCACATTATTCAATAAGTTTATTCCTAGGAGTCTTAGATTTTTTTTGCTGTTCTTGTAAACAGTCTCTTTTATTATTTCATCTGCTATTTTTTTGTTGCTAATGCATAGAAATTAAACTGATTTTATATATTATACTCACAGCTAAACCATTATATATATTTTAAAATCCTATAGAATCTGCTAGTATTTTTATATAGAAAATAGTATCATCTGTGAATGAATATATTTTTGTGTCTTTCTTTCTAAGCTTCATGCCCTTAATTTCTTTTTTCTCTTTTTCTCTTCTCACTGTGATAGCTAGAAATTCTACTGAAGTGTTGAATAGAAATAGTGATAACAGCCTTCCTTGTCCTATTCCTGATTTAAAGGGGATAATTCTAATATATTCCCATTAAGAAGGATTTATGCTTTCAGTAACTTCAGATAAACTTAGATTAGCCTGGAATTTTTCTTTCTCATTCTCTTCTTGTGTAGTGTTTAGGATCCAGGTTGTTCTGGCGTCAGAAGATGAATGAAGCAGTAGTCATTTTTCTATCCTTTTGGATTAATGTATATTTTGGAATAATTGGTATATTGAAAATGTGGTAGAACTTTATAAATAATTTGGGTCTGGCGTCTTCTAGAGGAAGAGATTTTTAAGTGATGATATAATTTTTTTATTAGTTATAAACAGATCAAACTTTCTACTTCCTCACGAGATTTGTTTTTGCATGTGTATTTTGATTTTTCAAGGCCAATTTATCTGTTTTTGTACTTATTGGCACAAAATTTTAATAATATTTTCTTTTATCTTTTTAATCTGTGTTGAATCTATGATTGTGTTCCCTTCTTCATTTCTAATATAGTTTTTCTCTTTCTTTCTTGATTAGTCTCACCACTGTGTTTCAAGTCCTTCCAAAGTTCTAAATTTGGGACTTACTGGTCTCTTCGTTTTGTTTTAACTATTTCAAAGGTTCAAAAATCATGGTCTGCAGGCCAAATCTGTCTGCCTCTTGTTTTGTAAATAACATTTTGTTGGTACACAGCCACACTCATTCCTTTACGGATTATCGATGACTGTGTTCACGCCACCATGGCGAGAACATCTGACCTGCAAAGCTAAAAACGGTTCACTATCTGGCCCTTTATAGAAAATGTTTGCTGATCTGTCATCTCTTTCATAGATTTCCAGTCTTATCTTTTTTTTTTTAATATTATTTATTTATTTACTTTCCCCCCAAAGCCCCAGTAGATAGTTGTATGTCATAGTTGCATATCCCTCTAGTTGCTGTATGTGGGACGCGGCCTCAGCATGGCCAGAGAAGCGGTGCGTCAGTGCGCGCCCGGGATCCGGACCCGGGGCAGCCAGCAGCGGAGCGCGCGCACTTAACCGCTAAGCCACGGGGCCGGCCCTCCAGTCTTATCTTTTCTGGCAACTTCATTTAGCTTCTTTAAGTTTATTATGCTGTTTTTATCTAATTTCTTGTGACGGATACTCAGTCCATTAATTTCCAGTGTTTCTTGTTTTCTAATATATACATTTAAAACTATGCATTTTCTTTCCCACACTGTTTGCTACTTCTCTCAGTTTTTTTTTTTTTTTGGGGGGGGGTTGCATCTGTTTTTTTTTATTTATTTAATTATTTTGTTGAGGTCATGTTGCCTTATAACATTGTGTAATTTCAGATGTGCATTAATCTATATTGGTTTCTGGAGAGACTGCATCGTGCTCACCACTAACAGTCCAGTTTTAACCAGTCACCATACATATGTGCCCTGTTACCCCTTTCTCCCGCCCCCCACCCGCTTCATTCTCTGGTAACCAGTAATCTGTTCTCTTTATCCGTGTGTTTGTTTATCTTCCACATAAGAGTGAAATCATATGGTGTTTGTGTTTCTCTGTCTGGCTTATTTCAGTTAACATCATACCCTCAAGGTCCATGCATGTTTGTTGGGTAACATTTTCATTATAATGTAGTTCTGGCTGACATACAATTTCTATGACCATTTCCTCTTTGACCCAGAAGTGACTTGCAAGTGTAATTTAGAATATTCTGAATGTGATTTCCTCCGGGAAATTTGACTCCATTCTGCTCGCAGCCAGTGATCACCTGGGATCGCTTCATCCATTCCCAAAAGCCTGGGCTCTGGGGGAGTCTGGTGTCACTGCTCGGTTCCCAGGTACAGCTTCTCTCCCACCTGCCCAGGATTTGGTAATCTGACAGAAGACCAGCCATAGACATATACCTTCAGGGCAAGCTGCCTGCCTGGCTGCCTCCTTCTCAGGACCCCAGTCTACCCTCCTGTGCTCTGCTGGGGGTGGAGGTTGGGAATGACTTGGAGACATACTGCTGCTCTCATCATTCCATAGATGGTATGCAGAACATCTCTTTTGAGGACCTAGCTTTGCAAAAAGAAGGCTCCTCCCTCTTAGCATGTAACTCACCGTAAAGCAAAAACAGAGGTCTGAGTCCTTTTTTCTATAAATATGAATGATATTCAATGTGTCATTGGAAATATGAACACTCATAGTTCTGCACCTGCCTGCTGCTCCTGCCTGGTTTTGGCTTGCTTCCACGTAATGTATCCTTTATTGCATTCAGTGTATCCTTTTATTGCACTTAGCACATCCGTTTATTGCATTAGCATATTCTTTTATTGTATCCAGTGTATCTTTTTATTGCATTCAGTGAGGAACTATCTTACAGAATCCTTTAATTGATGCACATGCTAGTCTGTTTTTTCTTCAAAGCACAATACAGTCCTGAGCGAAGACAGATCCGTGTGACCCAACAAGTCAGCCAATCTCACCTTGGGGAAGAGTCTACCAAAAAGGGATGCTTTGATATCCAAATTAGACGGTGCACCTTAAAAAAAAAATGGCCCGTAAATTATAAAGGATCGTAATAACAAATATTATAACTTATGTTCCACTTTTTAGTCATTTCTGTTCCTTTTTACTCTCCAGACAGTAAAGGTTTAAAAAGTGTTTTGCGAACTGATCAATAGTTTATTGCTTTTTAAAAAAACTTTGTTGGGGTCCTATTGGCTTACAACGTAGTGTAAATTTCAGATGTACATCACTATATTTCATTTTCTGTATAGACTGCATCAAGTTCACCACCAATAGTCTAGTTTTTATCTGTCACCATATACATGTGCTCCTTTATCCCTTTCGCTCTCCCTCCCAACCCCCTTCCCCTCTGGTAACCACTTATCTGTTTTCCTTAACTATGTGTTTGTTTATCTTCCACATATGAGTGAAATCATACGATGTTTGTCTTTCTCTGTCTGACTTATTTCGCTTAGCATCATACCCTCAAGGTCCATCCATGTTGTTGCAAATGGCACGATTTTGCCTTTTGTCTGGCTGAGTAGTATTCCATTGTATATACATAGCACATCTTCTGTATCCTTTCAGCAGCCAGGTTGACTACTTTTTAATTTTTCTAATTCAGATCACTTTTTTTAAAAGTTAAGCCCCATTCATTATTCTCAACATTTCTTAAAATAAAAAGCAGTTTAATGCTCAAAAGGTAAGAAAGAAATACTCTCTGAATAAAATGACAGTCTTTCTCCAAAGATCAATTGGTGACATTTTCCTTAGAAGGATGGGCAGGTAGATTGATAGATAGCTAGTTGGGTTGATATATTTATTGTTCTTATTTTGTCTAAGATCAATGAAATACTCATCTCAGCCTGCTCCAGTCCAAGGAAGAGTTGCTGTTTGAAGTTTCATCAACCACACTTAGAATAAATTGGGGCATGTAAGATATCTCCAACAATATTTCATATGATTGGATAAATTTGAGTTGAGCACTGTAGCAGTGGCCTGTCCATAGTATGAGATTCTTAGGGCTGCTATAACAAAATACCATAGATTGAGTGGCTTAAAAGTACAGAAAGTTATTATCTGGTGGCTACAAGTCCAAAATGAAGGCATCATGTGGTCAAGTTCCCTCTGAAACCTGTAGGGGAGAATCCTTCCTTGTCTCTTCCAGCTTCTGGTGGTGGCCAGCAATCTTTGGCACTCCTTGGCTTGTGGCTGCATCACTCCAGTCTCCGCCTCCATCCTCACACGCCTTCTCCCCATGTGTCTGTGTCTTCATGTGGTATCTTCCTCTTCTTCTGAGGACACCAGTCCTACCGGATTGGCACCAACTCTAATGAGCTCGTCTTGGCTTATTTATACCTGCAAAGACCCTATTTCCAAATTAGTTCACAGTCATAGGGACTGGAGGGTTAGGACTTCAATATCTTTTTTGGAGACACAATTTACCCCATAAAAGATATAAGAAGTGCAATAACTGCGTTATAAGTTTATGTAAGAGGGAAGAACCTGATGCTGCAGTCCATCAGGCTGACCTCAATGACCAGAAGGTGTAACGTAAACTCAGTTTGTAAGTATTTAGAATAACACTGAGCACCAGATGCAAACTGAATGATTCTGTAGAGCTTAAACATTTTCAGATCTGTGTATTCCTGTTGCTGGAGAATGAGCCCCCTCCTATAGCAGGACCCAGCCATGTACATACTCGAGTCACATTTTTACTGTTCTCACGGACTCCTAAATATCTCCCGTGTCCTTAGATCTCACTTCCAAGAGGGGCCGGCTTGTGCGCTCAAGGCTGAGAGGCAGGCCAGAACGAATGGATACCTGGAGAAGTTGGGGGGATTCCAAGGAGAAACGGAAAATGATGAAAGTCTTGGCAGAAGGCTGGTAAAATATGTGTAAAGAAAAAAACAACCTTAGAGGAAATGGAACTGATTAAAGGAGTCATCTCTAGTCCATTTCTGAGCGATTAAGCAGACTCCAGCATAACTTGCCATATTATTGCAAGTTTTAAAAATTCTTAGCAGGTCAATCTCTCTTGGCAGCCATCGCACAGAAAACTCGGAAGATTATTTACTGACTCTTGACTAGGTGTGCTGGAGTTGATGAAGATCTGGATGAGGATGGTGACAGCGGAGAAGAAAGGGTGGGTATCAGAGGCTTACAGACGAGTGAATGAGTCTGCTCGGCTGACATAACAGAGAACCACAGTCAGGGCAGCTTAAACAACAGACATTTATGGTCTCACTGTTCTGGAGGATGGAAGTCCGAGATAAGGTGCCATCAGGGTTGGTTTCTGTGAGACTTCTCTTCCTGGTTTATAGACAGCTGTCCTCCTGCTGTATCCCCTCATGGTCTTCCCTCTGTGCACCTGCAGAGAGAGAGAGAGATGGAGAGAGAAACGGAGAGAGTTGATGTCACTTCCTCTTAGAAGGACATCAGTCCTATCAGATTAGGGTCTCACTCTTATGACTTCATTTCCTTAATTACTTCTCTAAAGACTCCTTCTCCAAATACATTCACTTTGAGGGTTAGGGCCTCCGTCTCCACGTGGCTTCTCCTCTGTGTCTGTGTCTCTCCCCTCCTGTCTCTGATCAGAACGCTGTCATTGGATTTAGGGCCACCCCCATCCAGGATGCCCTCATCTCAGACCCTTCATTTAATCACATGTGGATAGACTCTATTTCCTAATAGCAACCCATTCTGAGGTTCTAGGGATTTGATGTAGACATATCTTTTTCAACCCAGTACAGCATAGAAAAGTACAAAGAGATGAATGTCAAAAACAGTATTAATAAAGGCCCGTTTTTAGCAAATTTCTTCTCTGCAGGGAAATTTTCTGAAAATCTGTAAGTTCTTGCATATAAAATGCCTACACTGAGTTAAGCACTGGAATAAATGGTCAATGTCATCTCCATACACAAAACATGAGTTACTTTTCACAAAGGTAGTTTTGGAAAGAGAAGGGCTTTTCTCTGAACCAGATTGACAAACTCAATTATACCTAAGAATCACCTATGTTGGTTTTGCTTTTTTTACCTGTGGATTTATTATTCATTCTAGTCTTGGCTGTTGGAGAGACTCTTATTAGATACAACAAGCAGGGGGCTCAGTAACATGTGCATCTCAAAGCCCTGATCCTACAGGACGCTCTGAAAGTAGAATTTATAGCCTGACCCAGGGAGTTGCTGCTATATCTGTGGGTAAAGTCACCACGTCATGGTGAACGTGGGATTATTCTTTGGGAAGATGAATTACAAAAGCTTCTCCTGGCAGAGAGACCTGCATATGGAATCCCCCTTGAATCTCCCGGGATCGCCGCTCAAGCCATATGAGAGTGCTTTATAAAAAAATCTGGGAAAGCTTTGGCTTAACTTAAAACAGGAAGTGGAGACCCAGAGGGGAGGTTAAGATGATCTTGGAGGGTGAGCGTTTCTTGCAGTTGGGGAAGATGGAAGGAGATCTTGGTTAATATGAGGTCTTCCGTGACCCAAGTTTGGGAAAAACAAGTCACTGAACTTTTACCAGGAAACTTGGTTGAACGAGGATTTTATTGCACATCTGGAAGGTGTTTTCTGGTATCCAGAGCCTTTAGAATGAAAGTTGGTGAGCCCAGAATGAGAGCGTGTGTTTTTGTAGGCAGAAACTCCATTGCTACACATTGAAGACATGAGAGTATTTGCATCCTTGTGTGTGTGCATAAGGATGCTAAATGGATTTTTTATCCTCCTCTTCTTTTCAAATTCATTGGCTAAATATGCGTAAATGTAAGTAGAATTCTCTAACTGGGTTTAACCATAGAAATGGATAAATGAAGCATATGTGATTCTGAAATGTCTTAATGGGATCCTTGACAATTTAGGTCACTTAACCACTTTTGGTGACAGTCTTTGGATGGAGTCCATTATTTTCACTTCACATTCCATTAATACATCATCTTGTGATGATGTGAAACCACCCATTCGTCACAAAACCAAGAATGCGCTTCTGCAATGCTTCCACTCCACATAGATCCACTGAATTTTATTTCCATCATGCTATCCCAGGCAGAGGGATACGTCCAGGATGTAAAATCATTAGTGGAACATAACCTAACAACACCCTTTTAAAACGATTATGCTTAACATAACGTCGGATTAAGCATTTATGTGATCGTTAAACGTTCGAAATGAAGAACAATAAAACGATGTTACTCCAACGCCTTCAAAGCAACTCAGAATAGAAAACCGGTCTCATATCTTGCCTGGGAGCTAAAGGGCTGTGTTCTGCGAAACGTGTAATTTGGACAGATAAAAATAAGTTGAATGTGTTTCAGACATTTGTTGTCAGACTTTGGCAGTGTACAAGTAAAAGAAACACAGCAAAAGGTCCAGTCCTTCTCAGCATGGCTTGTGAAGGACCAATTCTGAAATCCTTTGTGATTGGCTTTCAGAGACGTCACCAAATAAGGTCTTTTTTTGGAAGCATCGAGGTGGAAAGAGGAGCAGAGTCCAATCATAGAATGGGATAATTTTTAATGAGGTGAACATTTTTATTGTAAATTTTACAAAGTACCACCTGAAGCCAACGTGTTCCTTCGACCGTCATATTGAGTTAGAAGCCCAAGAATTTGTCTGAATCCCTTAGACTTCCTCTCTCAGTGGTGGCAAGGATGATGTGATAAGATTCCAAATAGGAGAGCCAGACTTGATTACAGAAGTCATGGGCCCAAAAAATACTTCCCGAGCTCTTCACTCTGAGATGGTTCAACGTGTGTTTCTGAGAGGGGGCTATTTTCATTTTCCTGGGCAATCAGTTATGGGAAATAGATGTTGCATATGTAGAGCTATCTAAAAAGCTTAGGCATAGGGGAGTGACTTGGTTTCCCCACTGGTGCATTGGGAAGAAGCATTGCATTTTGTAAAAAACACACAGGTCCATGCTGACTTCTATTTATCATCTTTAAAGATAAGTGCCGGGTTTTTTTCTTGGATGTCCGGAACTCTCTTGGGGTGGCGGAAGCTGGATACTCCAACCTGCAGGCATTCCTCCACCCCAAGGCTGTCTGGACTGCAGCCTAGAGTTGCTGTGGGTGCTAGACCCATGGTCACAGCCACTCTGGCCACAGTGAACCACAAATGAGAGACCCCGATGGTACCGGGAAAGGGAGCTCCATGCACACTTGTGGCTAAGTACCACAAGTAAGGATGACAAAAATGTGGATGAAGATCCTGACACAGAGACCCAGCATGGATTCCACCTTTCTGATTTACCACTTTGCATCTGGGTGTGATCAGACGCATCTTCACCAAGAGTTTCCTATGCATTTGAGGTGACATGATTCCTTTAATCTTCTGATCCAGCTTGGCTTCTAAAAACAGTGTCTTTAAAACACTTTTCTTCACCAAATATTTTCTTTTGCAAAATTCAGTGTACCAGCTGATAGGCAATATAGCAACATAGCTTCAAATGCGTCCTTGTGATGGCCAGAGCTTCGTGACGGAACAGCAATGGAGAAGTCTGCTCTCCTTCCAACCCCAAATCCCTAGGGAGTTAGAAACAAGAGCTTAACACAAATAAACTTCTGCTTTCATTTCTTCCTTTTCCTGATCCTTTCAAGTGAAGAAGTTTATTATTACTGTCATTATGATTATTACTATTATTATTATTTCATCCTTCAGTTATCTACGATAATGGCCTTAAGAACACAATTCTTAGCAAACCTCTGTGTCCCTTGCCCAGCTCTATGGCAGTGATGAGAACAGGGAATTTTTGCTTATCGGGGTGTGTATTTGCCTGAGGTCCTAAAGCCATGATGACTCACTGCTTTGATTTATTTTTTCAAGAGTAGTCTTGAAAGAATCAGCATAGGCAAACTGACTTTGGCTTGGCGAAAAGCCTGGCTGATTCAATAAGAAAAGGTTTTGTGTGCCAGGGAGTACTGGGGACATTGTGTTTTTGGTCTTTCTCCATGTCTGGGGTCAGTTAGTCTGTGTTCCTCCAAGAGGCACTACCTCAACTTGCCCTGTTGCAAATGATATCTGGTAAGATGGCGGACCGCTGAGGTTATCGGCCAGGAATGGATGTCGATTATAGTGGTCACACCGGGTTCCTAGTGATAAGCAGATAAGCTGTGAAGAAGTTACGTAGTGAGCATAATGGAGGAGCGATATAAGCAAGTCCATAGTGGCTGAGATCCCCAGGGTCCCAACTGGGCTTGCCTCTACTTCAGAATGTTTTGCTGTCCATGTCATTAAAACCAAGACACCCTGCACAACGCCTTGCATTTCCACCACTTCTGAGAAAGCCCTGCTTCCTTCAGTTAAGAGGGAATAATCGAGGGACACCTATGGAAATTACTCAGAGGCGAAAATCTGTCATTATAGGGATCTTAATCCTGAACCAATGTAAGAGATGTTGTGTAATAAATAACCTCACACTTTGCTCGTGAATTGGGTCCCATGTGTAGGATGACATCTTAGGAATTAAAATAAGTCCTCCTGCGTTCTCATAAAATACCCGGGGGGCTCCCTGAAAAGTAGATAATTATGAGTTGGTCTAACCAAACAGCCTTATGTAGAGAATAAACTGCTTCCAAAGGAGCTGTTTTTTCCATCTTCTTTGTGGAGTCCTGATGTCTTTATGTGTCTCGCTACACAGACACACACACACACACACACACAGACACACACACACACACACACACACACAATGGCCCCATGCCTTAGCAGTGATCCTGCTTAGTGCAAATGGCAGGTGAGATGCCATCTTTTTTTTAAAATTTTTGGTATTATCTTGTATTTTTAATTGCAGACCCAAGTTGTGCAAGCGTGCGTCTCAACAGTCCTTTCCTTGGCCTTCAGAAAGTGTTCTTTGAAGTTTGTTTGTTAAAAAAAGGACGCCAAGAAGTTGGATGGAACCTTGTGGAGCACAAACAAGCTTTTTCTTCTTTGCCGAAAAGCCTGTTTCTTGAACACGTCCCTGTGACTGAACTTGAAAGGCACGCTATCAACATTTCTGATAAAAAGCCCTTTCATCGTGCTTCGGGCTGAGGTCTGCATTTCCTGTGGCTTTGGTGCCTGGCTTGCCATGTTCTTTGCCTCTGTCACTCTGATAACCTTGAACTAGGTTCCCACTCAGTGTGCCAAAAAAACAACCAAATTGTTCAAAGACATTTTGGTAACTAATTGGATGATTCCTGAAGCTTTAATTGTGTTCTGATGTTGGCCCTTTCTCCTTTCAATGGGTTACGTATTTGTAGTATCTAAGAATGGTATATTATCGTACACTGTTGCTGCCTATGCTTTGAGTAACTGAAGAAGATGACTGTCCGCAATCCTCACGTTTTCTTTTGTGCTATGCTTTTTTCACCGTTAATTAGAACCCGTGCTGCCAGAAAATGCATGTGTTGCTACATAAAAACGACCATGTTCTCATGAACGTACCTGTATTTTGGAGGAGATCTCCATCCCTCATCAGACACAGGGAGGTAGGGGGCCCTCAGGCTTTCTTCTAATCCAACCTCCCCTCACCTCATTCCATTCTTATCTCCTCTCCTTCTTCACTCCTCTGTGAAGATCAGCTCTTCAAAGCACTTTTAACTTGAGAGAATTGGGTTTGTTTTTTTTTCCGAAAGCCTAACATCGAGAGGGAAAGAAATTAAACGTTCACTCACCAGCAATCTCAATCTCTGTTTCTTTTCAACTTTTTGATGATCACAAGATTTTTTTTTTTTGGTCTGAAACCATTTTTAATTGAAAGTATGGAAGAGTTGTTGAAGCAATTTGTGTTACTGTTGTCTCTGTAACTCTGACTTAGTAAGTGTCTGTGGTAAATTGGGATTAACAATCTTATAGTTTTAATGGAGCTCGTTGAGAAGGGATGTGACCCCAAACAGGAATTACGGTAATTGCATGATCTCTGTTTTTGAGATGAACAAAAATAAGTTAGGTGAGTAAATACGGTAGTACTTGAAATGGAAACAGAGTTAATTACTGTTAAATAAAATGTTGGAGCTAAGAGCATGAATGCTGAACTCAACATTTGTGATTGGTCTTTTTGAGCATTTCAGTAATTGCAAGACTTTAAAATATTAGTTGTAAAGATATATGGGATCTAGTTGCTTCTATCACTAATGCTCATGAATCTTTTGGAAAAACATGAGCTTCTCTGAGCCTCAGTTTCCAACTACAATAGACAAAGAGATGGACCATATGTAAGACCTTTTCATCTATTAAGCTTGTTTCATTCTGTTGTATCTACTGAAGAGAGATAATTCCAATCCAAACGATTTTATTAAGCCTGTCGCCATAGTAACTATCTTTTTGAAAATTCACGCTAATCTTCGTCTTTCAAAAAAATGTTTTTTCTTGTGACCTAATAACAAACACCAGTCAGAACACACCTGAAATAAAAGTGTTGAATGAGAAGTTTCAAATAAAAAGTTAATTTCCAACCCACAGCCCTGTGGCTTTTTATTGTAGGAAAATATTGCCCTGGATTATGGGAAACTTATTTTCTGTTTTTCTGGGAAAATAGGATCAACTAACAGGAATGGTCAGGTCTGGCTGTTTAGAGGGAACCAAATAGACTCAAATATTTTATTTTTGCCAAACACAAAGCAGATTTTAGCAAAGAACTGCTTTCTTCAAGTTCTCTTAAAATTTTATATTGAGAGTACTTTATATGTTTTTACATTTATAATTTACCCATCAAAATATTGTTTGTAATGTATGTAAGTCAAATCATTGTGCTATACACCTTAAACTTATGCAGTGCTGTATGTAATCATGTCTCAGTAAAACCAAAAGAAAACACTACATTGTTTTATAGACATCTTTGATGTCCAAAAAACATTTCAAGTTCTGTTTTTAGAAAAAGAAACTATGACCTTTTCTAGGATTAACAAACTTGAGCACACCTGGCTTTTTTTTTTTTTTTAAAAGAAACAAGGCATCGAAGGAGTTTGATTAAATTTGTTCTCGATTAAATTATTTCTTGATTATTCCTGTGTATGCCTCCACTGTTAAAGAAACTGTAGGGACTTCTTCTTAAAATTAGAATGTGTCCTCAGTGTTTTGCTGGCTGTTTCCAAATTTCTTAAACTCAACATTTCCATCACTCCCTTAAACTGAATCCCTTTTTATAATGTCTGAATTTCAACCATCATATCCAGATGCCCAGGCGTGAATCGTCAAGATCATACATAGCCGCCTCTGGAAGAGGTTGCCATGCATCCAGTCTCTCTATCTACAAAGTCATTTGGTACAATCTTCATAGATCGATCTTCCTAAATCTTGTCCTGGTCCGTTCTCATCTCCAAAAACATTGGAATGAGCCCAGAGGGTTAGAAGGAGCTTCAGACCTGGAAGGCACTCTTGGAACAAACTTTCCTTCCTCCACACACAGATGAAGAAAGTGATCTACTAGAGAAAAACTCCTCTTTGTTGGCTGATACCGTGACTTGATCCTGAGATTTCTTTGTGGTTATGGTGGAGTCCTGTGTGTGTACTGGTCCTCTGTGGTCTCATGAGATTCCACACTTTGGCAACTTTGAGTGAAGAAGGTATTACGGAAACAAAGTTCACAGTGATTTTTATGAAAAAGAAGCATTGGACACCGTAGCATTGATTTCTTTCTTTTGAATAACATTGATTTTTTTCCCTTTTAATTTTTTTTAATGGAACATAATCATGAAACAGAGAAGAGTATCTATAAACACATACCCAAAATCAAATGTAACCCTACCAAATACAAAAAATAATAATAATAATAAAAGTCAAATACAAGTGATATGTGTTATGGTCTGAAGGTCTGTGTCACCCCGAGGTTCATAGGTTGAAATCCTCACCCATAATGTGATGGTATGAGGAGGACGGGTCTCTGGGAGGTGATTAGGTCATGAGGGTGGAGCCCCCATAATGGGATTAGTGTCCTTATGAAAGAGACCCCAGGGATCTCCCTTGTCCCTTCCACCATGTGAGGACACAGCTAGAAGATGTCGTCTATGAACCATGAACTGGGGCTCTCACCAGACAGAGGAGATGCTGACACCTTGATCTCAGACTTTCAGCCTCCAGAACTGTGAGAAATAGATTTCTGTGTAAGCCACCCAGGCTATGGTATTTTTGATATAGCAGCCCAAACAGACTAAGACAGTATATGTGATCCAAAAATAAAATTCTTTCCTAGCCCCATATAATTCAACTTGAAAGTTACCTCAAATACCCCATGCTCAGCACAATCTGGTATGCAATATTGGCCTCCATCCTTAAATTAATTACATAAAGCAGGAAGATAGTCTAAGTTTTCGCCAATCAAATGATAATCTAAAATCTGAAATGCTCAGAGGACCAAGGAAATGATTTACAAGACACTTTCCGATGGCCTGTAAAACGTATTTGACCTTCTTGAGACACTAAATTTGTTACATTCGTTCATTGGACTGGTAGACTTTCAACGGAGAGTTTGGAGACAGTAGCTTAGGTATCCTCAATCACCTACTATTTTATGCCAGAGAATCTGCTCCAAGTACAGCAGGAATTGAACTGGTAAACTGGCAGATTGACCAGTCCCTCACTTGATCTGACTACATACAGGAGCTAGAATCTATGACTGGTGACCTAGGATCATGAAAGCAAACATCATCCACCTTTTGGGGGCAACCTCAGCAGGCACATTGTGTGCCCACACATCTAGCACCCTAACCACCTGTTTTGGGATGAATTGTGACCCCTCAAATTTATATGTTGGAATCCTAATTCCCAGTATACCTCGGAATGTGACTGTATTTGGAGATGGGTCTTCAAAGAGGTGATGAAGGTAAAAGGAATCATTAGGATGGGTCCCGATCCAATAGGACTGGGGTCCTTATAAGAGAGGAGATGAGGACACAGACACACACAGAAGGATGACCATGTGAGGACATAGGGAGAAGACGGTGTCTACACACCAAGGAGAGAGGCCTCAGGAGGAACCAGCCCTGACCACAGCTGGATCTCAGACTTCCAGGCTCCAGGACTGTGAGAAATAAATGTCTGTTGATTAAGTCACCCCTTCTGCGTTAATGTGTTATGGCAGCCCCAGGAAACTCATGCACCACCCTCACCAGCAAAAGATAATTCCTTGGCTAATGATGATTTTGTGAATGAAACCTCTAGGGCCCAGCTGAACCCACTACACCTAGAATGTGAAGCCTGTGGAATCCAACCAGCCCCAGCATCCAGGACTTCTTCAGAACAGAGGGAGGCAACAAATCACTGAGGAGCAGAAGGCTGGTGAAAAGACGAGAAGAGGAACATGGAAGATGTCTAAAGCATTGATCCTTGTTCATCTTCTCGGTATAAATCCCAGGGACAGCCCAAGGAGATTCTACTTGTCTACACTGTCCCATTGGACATCCATCCAATGAGAGATGCAACTTGGCCTCCAGGAATTTCATAACTACTTGGTGGTCCTGGAAAACTCCCCAATTCACATCACTTATATCCAGTTGCTCCTGACTTCTCTCAGGGGGCCTCAATCTTTCAGAGACGCCTCACCTGCCCACATTAAGTCTTTCTATGGTGGATGTGGCAGGCAGAAATCTAATGATTTCTACCATGGACCACCATGATCTCTGTTTCCCGTGATTATGTTACATGGCAAAAATATTTGTACAGGTGTGATTAGGTTGTAATAAGCTGACTTAGAGGTAATCAAAAAGGAGATTGTCCAGACTGGCCAAATCTAATTGTATAAGTCCTTTGAAAGCAGAACATTTTTCTCTGCTGATGGTAGAGGGGAGTCAGAGAGATTCCAAAGGTGAGAAGGATTCTGCCCATCCTTGTTGACTTGAAGATGGAGGGTCCCCATGGTGAGGAAGCAGGCTGGCTTCTAGAAGCTGAGAGCAGACCCTGGCTGACAGCCAGCAAGAAAACAAGGGCCCCAGCCCTACGACTGCAAGGAACTGAATTCGGCCAACCACGTAAATGAGCTTGGAAGTGAGTTCTTCCCAAGAATCTGCAGATAAGAACCCAATCTGGCCAACACCTTGATTGTGGCCTTGTGAGATGCTAAGCAGAGAACCTGGCCAAACCCACTTTGTGGGACTTCTGAGTCATGGGACTGTAAGATTAATCAATGAGTGTTGTTTTAAGCCACTAAGTTTGTGGTAATTTGTCATGCAGCCATAGAAAATCTATTAGACTGTGACTTTGCCTTGTATTACTAAAATTAGGGCAATTATCTCTGATTATACATCTGCGATTAGCAAAACTATCTCCTATATACAAAAAATGTTAACAGTGATGAGCAGAACTGAGACCCATGTCTTCCATAAAAGAAAATGGAATTTGCTTATCAATGTTCTTTAAAGGTTATTTTTATTGTCCCATTCATCAGAGTTAGGAAATCTTTGAAGTGCAGGGTTTAAAGACCTCCCAGAAATTTTGTGAAAGCACGCCATATCCAGGATGGAATTTCTGCCTTTTTATTAGCTGTGTGTCTTTATGAAACTCAACTCTATTGGCATTGTTATTATTATTGCTGCAACACGAAGGAATGCATTAAAGAACTTTTACGGTACATTGCAACTAGAAAATCATTTATAATTTTTGTAACATGGAGGACTCACCTAGAATTCCATGTCTTGCATAAACTTGCATTTACTTCCATGTGTTGGTGAGAGTGTGTGTGGGGGAGGAGGGTGGAGAATGAGGTTGCATTCCCAGGGAGGGTACAGAGTGTTCAACATTTTTCAGTATGTAAATATATAGATCAGCCTGAAGGATGTTTTAAAAGCTGTGTAACGGAGAGGCGAGGGTCCCAGTATTGCAAGAAAAAAGAATCTGCAAAACTCTAAGAATATGGGAAGAATCACAAGATTTTCAGGTTTGTGTCTTTAGGAGGCTTAAAAGATTATAATGAGAAATCCTTTAGGCTCCTGGAATGCAATGTTGCTTTCTTACACCTGCCTTGTGGCATTTCTTGTGTCTTCATTTTAACTATCACGTGCATATGTGATTTTATTATAAGCCACCTCAAATCCTTTGATCCCATGTGGAAGTAGGTGGGGTATAAATTATGTCTAAACGAGCATGCATTTGGCTATCATAGGCAGTATTGTGGTTTGTGGCAGAGAATAGCAGTGTATGTGTGAGCCTGTGGAGGGAATACACAGCCTGTGGTGTCCAGAGACAGATGGGTCCAATAACCAGTGTGGATGAACGGGAAGAAAGAGTTCATTTTGCTTTCCTTTTGTAACCACTTTTTTGAGATACTACGCAGTCGACCTCAGTATCCTCAGGTTCTGCATCCGCGGATTCTACCAAACTCGGATCCTGTACTATGTTGGTTGAATCCACAGATGCGGAACCCACGGTGATGGACGGTTGACTAAGGGACTCATCTTCAGATTTTGGTATGCAGGGAGGGTCCTGGAACCAATCCCCTGTGGATAGCAAGGGACAACTGTAGCTTGTATCTAACCAAATCCACTCATTTAAAGTGTTTAACTCAATGATTTTTAATGTATTCACAGAGTAGCGCAACTATCACCGAGAATCAGTTTTAGGACATTTTCATTTTCCCAACAAGAAACCCCACGTCTTTAACTATCACCACTTTACCACTCCATCTTCCCCCGACCCCATCCCCTGGCAACCACTAATCTGCTTTCTATCTCCATGGGTTTGCCTATTCTGGACATTTCACACCAATGGAATCATACAGTATGTGACCTCTGCTGACTGGCTTCTTTCACTCAGCATATTTTTGAGATTTATCTATGTTGCAGCATGTATCAGTACTTCATTTCTTTCTACAACTGAATAATAATCTATTGTATGTATGTATGGACCACATTTTAGTTATTTTTTATGATGAGTCACAGACAAGTCTACAGACTCTGTCTGGGTCAAATTCTGGATGTGGTTTCTCTTAGCAAAACATTGTTCCTGAACCCCCACAGCAGGTGACTGTATTTGGCCTTCATTTCTGTTACGAATAGAAAGTGATATGTATGTTCTTCTCTTTGATAGCTTCCAGGGTAACCTGGAAGGGAAGTCCTAGCTTGGTCAATTAAGACATCCATGGAATTCAGATCATGACCCAAATAGCTCACTTCTGACGCCAATTGTAAGTCTGGGGCTCCCCAAGACCATCCTCACTTCTGACGTTAATTGCAAGTTTGGAGGAGTTCCCCAAACACCCTGAGTCACGATATGAGCTGCCCCAAACTGCAAGGTCACAGGCCCACGTGGCCAGAACTTTCTGCAGCCTCTGCCTGGCCACAGGAGAAACTCTGATTCTGCAGCACAGCACAATCTGTTGCCCCCACATCTTTGGGGGTGTCTGTGAGATGCTGACCTGTGCATTTGGAGAAGCCAACTAATGCACAGCCCTCCCTGCTGGGTTGTGAGCCCACTGGGAAGTCCACACCGGGGTCAGAGAGAAATAAAGACTTCTGATGATTGCCTCTCCAGCTGGACTGGAAAGGGGACTTGTCACGTGGCCCAAGTAGGCTTCCCCTCCTCCCAGAGTGAGCTGCTTCTACTGGGTGGAGATCAGAGCAGCTGTGCAACTCTTGGCCACCTTCCCTTAACAGCTGCCTCTGCCTCAGAGATTCCCACCTGTAGGAGGAAGGAGACAAGAGAACACATACCTGTTGCAGGTGGAGAGATGGAGGGAGGGAGAGAGAGAGATGGAGAGACAGAGAGAGGGAGAGGGAAGAAAAGAAAGAAGGAGATAAGAAAGAGAGACACAGAGAGAGAAGAGAGAAACAGAAAGAGAGAGGAGAGACAGAGACAGAGAGAGAAGGAAAGAGGGAGGGAGAGGGAAGGAAGGAAAAAAGGAGAGAAGAGAGAGAGGAGGAGGAGAGAGAGGGAGGAGAGAAAGACAGAAACAGAGAGAGAAACAGAGGGAGACAGAGAGAGAGTTAGTGAACCAGAGAGGAAAGTCATGAAGTCATGAGACCGTCTACTATTTCCTCCAGACTTCTGCAAAGAATCCACCCCCCGCCCCCACTGAATATGTTTGAAAGGGAAGGTACGAGACAAAATAAAATTACTTCATGGTTACACCCAATGAGTCATGCTTGTTCAACCCACCACTAACACATGCTTCCCCTAAGGGTCCACGAGAAATACCAGGCAGAGAGCGTCATTTGTTGCATCTCTAAGAGAGCGGTTTAGGGGTAAGAACTTGGGAGTTGGGATCGCTGGAGAATTCCTCCGGGCCCCCTGGACCATGCATTGTAATCAAAGGGCAATGGTTGAACTGCATCTGGAAAAAATGAAGGAATCAAACCCGGTGGTCTTCAGAGGTCCGCTGGACAGCCATTATGTTACCGATTTTTATGCTGCACAATCCCAGGCTCTCACGGTATGCCAATGGCCATGTATTCAAGACACACTTACAATGAAATATCTCAAGCTTGCAGAAAGGAAGGAAGGGGCATTCACGGTCTTGATGCTAAGTGTTCTGGAAGTCTGGAGAAGGGTGGGGGTACACAGTGCTAGGAACACAACGGTCAACTTCACTGGGAATAGGGGCTTCATTTGAACATTCAGAACAGTGAGGTCTAGATGGGCAGTAGAGGGTGACATGAAAGGATCAGATTCTAAAGGACTCAGGCTCACTGAGGGCAGAGAATGGGCTGGTGGCCCCTACTTGTCCAGCCATGACTGCGGACATGGGCCAGCCAGGCCTTGGCGGTGGTGACCAGCACGTGTACTTCACTGTGTCTTTAACCCTGTCCGCCACCAAACCCAAATGTCCTGCCCTTCCTGGGGTTGTGGGTTGGTGAACTGTCTCTAGGTGGAATGGATTTTTGGGTCCGTGGTTGGTTTTTGTGTCTCTGATATTGTCACCTTGAACCCACTTGGCTCGAGTTTTTGAATGGGGACACTGGAACACTGAACAATGTTCGTGTTCTAACACGTGGTTGGCTGACACCTCTACACTAGCTTGGTTTTGCTTTCAGGATACTCAGCAAATATAGGTTCCATTCCCTACCAACGAGCCCCGCCACTCATATTCTCTGGCTTTCCTTTCTGAACTGGACTGACACTCTCTGATTCTTCACAAGGTATTCCCACCGCATGTCCCTTCCTGGTCCTGGGACCTCTGGATAGAGGTACCAGCATGATTTTACATTATGGGCTTGCTTCTAGCTGAAATAACTTTCTAGGAAATTGTTCTGACATTTCGATAAATAAACCCTCTTGACTAGGAGCCAATAAAAATACCCCTGATACTAAATTCTGCTGTATTGTGGTGAGATAATCATAGGAGGCCACGTCCATTCACCAAAACTTTAGCAAAAAGGAAAAATCCTGTGAGGATGCAGTGAAGCCCATTTGGCTTATCCATGACCAGAAGGAGAGATTGAGTCTGCACAGCCTGGCTCTTTCGAGGTTCCCAGGCTGGTCCAGAGCCAGTCTCTGGCCATTGGTAGGCAAGCTTTACTGGGGTCATCTTTGTTTGGGAGGAAACTGAGGATAATTCAAAGAAGATGATTCAGACTATACTATGATGGGTTTTGAATGACTGGTTGTGCACTTTTCTCTTCATCCTATTGGTGGTGGATGGTGATTAACGACTTTTCTTGCATTAAGGTAATCAAAGTGATGTTTTCATGAGATTAATCTGGCGACAGCATGCACGATGGGTATTGGCCTCTCCTTGATGCTGGGCATATATTAAACACCTGAGGGGTTTATTAAGACAGAGAAATAGACAGGCAAAATATTTTAATCATAGGTCGCAGGCTAAATACAATTCAGAGGAAGCTAATCTTCTGAAACACACCAAGAACTTAAAACACTTGCATGAATTCCATCTTTTACATTATCCCTTAGACCCTGAAAGCTATCTCATGTGCATTTGGTGAAATCAGATACATTTTATGCCTATAATACCAGAAGCAATGCATCCTCAAAGGAAGCATTTGATGTCAGGACCATATGGAGACATTTCCCAAAATGGACGAGTTTACAGTTTTGACTACCCATGGTTGAGTTCAGTGCTGTAGTTCACTTTCAGATAGTTGTCTCCGATGTAGCTGAATTTGTAAGCTTTCTGAGATGTCCTGTAGATAAACGCAGATTCGACCTGCTTATTTCCAGCTCTTCAATCAAGCAGACTTAACTACTAAGTGTTGTGTAACATAGGAACTTTTTTTCTTTTTAATCAAAATAACCCTCATTGAAATAAAATTTCAGGTTCCAAGTCTGAGAAGACTATAAAGAGAGACATACTCATTTGCACTCTGACACACCAAAAGGGTGTGTCTCCGGTGGTCTGGTCTCCTGGTCTAGTTTTGAGTGGGTTGTCATTGATCCATTTACTGATCATGAACCTTCCTGTGTTCAGCCAACTGTAAAGCATTCCGTCCACCCCAGTGGTAGCAGGTAAAAGAGAGCAGGTGCTTCAATTCGCTTAGTTTCAATAATAGTCAGGGTGAAATCTGTAGGACACAGCCTGGGTGCACCTCCTAGGAGACACCATACAAGAGTCATATCTTCTTTTTAAATTTTTCGTTTTGTTTTTATTAGCGATTACTTTGTGTTAATCTATTTGTATATGTATATGTGCGTATTTTTCTCTTGCATTAAAAAAAGTATAACAAAAATCCAAATGGTTTTGGGTAGAATACTATTTTATTTTATGGAATAATGACCTGGTGAGAACATGGACTTTCAAAGATACGATAGGCTAGTTTTCTGAGGATCAATATCTGTTATCAGGCTAACAAGCGTCCAGGAGTAACACAATGGGAAAATAAGATTTCTTCCCCTATTTGGGTGTTCCTCGATGGCCGTTTCTTCATTTAAGTTGAATTTGTACAGGAAAAAAATTGGAGGGGGGTGTTAGTCTATGATAGCCCCTGAATTTTCGATGCATCCATATGGGAGATCTTTTGTGAAGAATGTTCACACAGCTATTAAAACTTTGGAGTCAAATCTGTCAAATGGAGATTATAAATATAGACATCTGAGAAGTATGAACCCAAGTTGGTAAGTTGTAGCATAAATCTACCTTGGGCGTTGAATTATTCAATTTGGCAACCCACAGTGGGTTAAATGGAGAGTTGCCAACTCTCCCCTCTGCTTGGTGGTAAGTAAGTGTGCCCAAGCATCTGATATAGGTATTGTCATGTGGGTTTAACTTGTAGGATTGAAGCAGATTTGCTGGGCTACTTTCATCCCGGCAGAAATTAGTTCTATTTCAGTAATGAGAGTAACATCTTGACTCAGGTTGCTCAGCTATCTTGGAAGCCTGTTCTTTGGTGTGCAAAGAGAGGACACATAGTTAGTTTGAAAATCTTAAGGTACTTTGATCAGGCTGCACAGCTGTGTGATGCTTGTGCCCTTTGTTAAATACAGTGAGTGAAAATGTTTTCATTCCCTCAGCGACACACATTCAGAGACAAGCTTGGTTTAGATGTGTTTGCTGTCACACAAAATCAAAATAAGGGATGCAAACAACTTTTAGAAAGGATGAGAGCTCTGGTCTTTAAGATGGTAAACGTGCCAAAAATTTGTGAGGACATTATGACCCCAAGTCAACCAAAAGGGTTGAAACAACTCAGGTTGCAAATACTGAGAAACAGAATAAAAATGGTCAGACAGATACCTGTCTATGGCAGGTGAGAGAGCTCTATGAGGTTCAGAAGAGCAGTCCCCAACCCGAAGTGATTTTGCACCCTCAGGGGACACTTGGCAATGTCTGGGGACATTTTTGGTTGCCATATTGGGAAATGGGGGTGTTGCTGGCATCTGGTGGGTGGAGACCAGGGATGCTGCTCAACACCTACGATGCACAGGATGCCCCCACCACAGAGAATGGTCCAGCCCCCAATGTCAGTACTGAGGCTGAGAGACTCTGCCTTAGTGTGAGAGACTCTATGTGCTATCTGTTTATCCATCTGTCTTTCTAGCTCTCTACGGCAGTGGTTCACAATCCACGGGTGAATTTGCCTCCCAGGCGACGTTTGGCAATGTCTGGGGACAGTTTGGGACCATTACACCTGGCAAGATACATAATTGGCCAACTGGCATATCGGGGGCGGGGCAAGGATGCTGTTCAACATCCTCCAGTGCACAGGAAAGCCCCCACCACAACAAAGAATTATCCGGCCCAAAATATGAGTTGTCCTGAGGTCAAGAAATCCAGTTTGATGATGACGTGGATCTGAAAAGATAACATGCAGACATAAGGAGAACAGCTATGTAAAGTTAGAGTGGGACATCCCAGGGGCTATGCTTTACATTTGTTTTGCTTCTCTATGGGAGGAGGGAGTTGAAGAGGGAGAGAGAGTGGCCAGGAATCTGATGCCAGGAATGTTTCGGGTGGTGGCACCCATCGCCAGAAGTAGGGAGGCTACTGGGAACTTAAGGGAAAGGACTATTTCATCTTCAACTTTTAACTATTTGTGTAGGTTTGCTATTGGTCTCTGCCTCATTCCCCAAACTTTCAGCGAAGGCGGATGCACACAAAGAGGTCTGTATGAGTTATTTTCCTTGTTCACTCCTTCACTTGGTCCTCTACCAGTTTTTGGAGGAAATGAAAGAACCATGGTTCCACAACTGATTTGACAAGGGGCAAAAGAGAGACAGCACGTTCATGTCAGAGGTATGATTGATAGAATGAGCTAATGGAGTGGGGTCCCCCACCCCACACCTTTGCTAAGAAAGGCGTCTGCTTTCCATCATTGACAGAATGGAGCTTTGAGGGGAGCAATCTAGAATTTGAAGGCCAACGTGACCACAATTACAGTGCCTCTTCTCCAACTGTGAAGTCATGAGAGTGGACTTGACGACTGACATCCTTGGCCACTTGGCTGGCAGAATGCCTTCCTTCATACCTGGAGAGAAACCTCAGCCTAACTCCATGGGGATGCCTTGGAATAACATCTCTTGATTAAAGGTCACGGGCTTGCCTTCCAGCTGAAATAACCTTATAAGAAATTGTTTTGATGGTTCAATGAATAAACCCTCTTGAATGAGAGCCAATAAAAATACACTTTATATTAAACCCCGCTGTGCTATGGTTAGGTAATCAGTGGAGGTCACTTGCGTGCACTGAAACTTTAGGAAAGTCTGACAGGAACACAATGAAGCCCATTTGGTTTATTGCATATCTAGATGGAGAGGGTGAATTCATTTAGGCCAGCTCCCTTCTGGATCCAAGGCGACTCTCCAAATCCAGCTCACATTTCCTTGACCCCCACGGCTATTAGAAAAAAACATCTGGCAGATGTAGCATAAGAATAATTTCAGAGATAATCGAGAAAATCCACACACTATAAAGAGTTGAGATTCAGTGATAAATGACAAGATTGTGTCTGTTTTCGCTTTATAAGGGTGGCTTTTGTAAACGCAAGATTCTATTCCAATAAGACCTGTGGATGGCACTCCATGGAGCCTTTAACGTAACTTGACCCTGTTTCAAGTATTTAAAGCTGCAAATCTTTCCTGAGCAGCGTTTCAGAGTTTTATTTGCAAAGACAACATCCTGTATAGGTTGGAATTAAGAAAAACAGTAACATACTTGTATGTACACATATATAATTTTGTTGTATATATGTATACGTATCTAAATAAAATGTATAGTATATGTATAATATTTAAATAATATGTATAAAATATAAATATTTAATAATTTATAAATATACATACATATGTATACACATATAAATATATGAGTATACCAATATTTATGTTATATGTATATTACATATAATATATATATTTATATTTATTTATGTAATTTATGTTTTATTATACTAATATTATTTAATTTATATTTTATTATATATTATATATTTTATTTATATTTAAATATTTATATATTTACATATATGTATGTATACATGTAAATATATATGAATGTGTATACTAATATTTATACATATACCAATGCATGATACACACACACAAAATAGCAACACTGAATTGCAGTGTAACACATGCGATCTAATTTGTCTTTGGTTTTGAAGACAGCTTTGTGCTATGTGGTAATCCTCTACGGGTTCTTCAGCTAGGAATAAAATTCTAGCGTGAGACCTTGCTCCCTGCCTGCTTTTCACTGTCTGATTCGTGATAGATAATGAAATATGTGCACAGTGACATGATTGCTATAATCCAGGCTGTGACATGGTGTTTAGCATGTCGCAAACCCACACATTTTCATGGTTTCGGTTTTGTCCAAGGCTGAAATTTGGATCCGTTCGCTTGTGTGATTGCTGCTTTGATGATCCGCGTTCCAACCTTCTCTGCTTTCAATGAATGGAGAGAAACAAGAAGTGTCCGCGAGGTTTCCCTGAACATGAGCACGTGCCAGCTCGCTGCTCTGACACACCGTGTGGCCAGCAGATAGCTGGGGATATGACGACCCCGGGAAGACTGGACAGTGGGTGTCTGATTCAAGAGGAATTACAGCATTTTTTCCCCTGTGCTTTGTGCTAAATTTAGCTATTGTGTTGCTTCATTTTACTGCTCAGGGGAGTGAAGTCATGCTTATTTTTGGTTAACACCTCAGCAGGGTGACCTTTCCAATCCAGTTGTTGATGTTTCTAATTGAATTTTATTGTCCTCCCCCCAAGAAAAGCACGGTGCAGGCTAGAATATGTGTATGGAAAAAGTACATAGATTCAAACCCAAAGTACTCTGGTAAGAGCAGAGTTGTCATAGAAGAGAAGAAAGGGCCCTAATCCTCAGTATCTCAGAGTCTAGTTGGAAAAATAGGCATTTCTAGGGCTAACAAGTAATCAAAGGATTCAGGGAAGTAAGAGAAGTCATAAACGTGTACCAAGGGAGTGGGGAGGAAGGGAGATTAATTCTGATTTAAGGTGACTAGAAGACATTTCAAGGAGGAGCTTGTGCTAACCATGGCTCTAACGTTGGATTAAAAAATTCAAATAATAAGAAAAGACCAAAGATTCTTCAGAGTGAGGGTGACACAAGCAAGGAGCAGCATAGAGAGGTGAGGTCCCACGTCAGAGATGCAGAGACGGCCATGGCAGCCGGCGTGGTGCAGTCAAGACAGGGCCGGGGAGAGATGGAATTGACATGACGAGTCAGGGCTGGTTTGCAGGACATGAGAAATCTGCTCGGTGCTAGGGTGTCTTTCTGTAAGGGAAGGGGTTTATTGGGTGTGGTGAGATGGGAGCTTTAGGTCATCTCTCTGCTGCGGAGGATGCAGCTGATGTAGAGAAGAGAGATGGAGAGAGACAGAGAGAAGTTGGGAAGCTCTTATAAGAATCAAAACTGAGATGGTGGATGCTAAGAGTGTTTACTCTTCCTCTTCTGTTTCCTTATTTTTTTCCTAAATGACCAGTGGATTAATAAGGAGATAGACATCTTGAAAGAAAATGTTTTATTTGTTCATTTTTTTTTAATTTTTTGTTTATTGCAGTAACATTGGTTTATAACATTGCAAAAATTTCAGGTGTACATCATTGTACTTCTATTTCTGCATGGACTACATCATGTTCACCACCAAAATACTAATTACAACCCATCACCACACACATGTACCGAATTATCCCTTTCACCCTCCTCCCTCCCCCCTTCCCCTCTGGTAACCACCAATCCAATCTCTGTCCCTATGTGTTTGTTTATTGTCCAGCTAGTCCACTGTTGGGTATTTATCCAAAGAACTTGAAAACACCAATTTGCAAAGGTACATGCACCCCTGTGTTCATTGCAGCCTTATTCACGATAGCCAAGACTTGGAAGCAACCTAAGTGCCCACCAAGGGACGAATGGATAAAGAAGCTGTGGTATATATACACAATGGAATACTACTCAGCCATAAGAAACGATGAAATCGAGCCATTTGTGACAACATGGATGGACATTGAAGGTATAATGCAAAGTGAAATAAGTCAGAGGGAGAAGGCCAAATACCGTATGATTTCCTTTATTTGTTCATTCTTATGTATCTCGCTATCTCCTTCTAAAATGCAAACGATGACAATTTCCCCACCATTTTTTTATGCACACGACATAAAATTTACCATTGTAATAATTTTAAAGTATACAGTGCAGTGGCATTAATTCCATTGAGAATATTGTGCAACCATCTCCACTGTCTAGCTCCAGAATTTTTTCATCACCGCAAACCCGTAGAAGCACTATTCACAGTTGCCGAAAGGTGGATGTTTCCACCCAAGTGTCCTCTGATGGGTGAATGCATCAACAAAATGTTGTTCAATCCACACAATGGAATGTCATACAGCCATAAGAGGGATGAAGTTCTGACACGTGCTACGACGTGAATGAGCCTTGAACACATGATGCTCAGTGAAAGAAGCCAGACATAAAAGACCTCAGAGTGTATGATCTCATGTATATGTATATTTTAAAGACCATGTATAAATTGATAGGAGCCAGTTGCAAAACTAACCGGAATAAGAAGCAAAGAACCAAGCATAACTCTGAGAAGCAAATTCCTTACAAAGTGAAATACACAATCTTTCCTTTAATAGCAAATGGGTCTTGCACCTCAGGGCGAAGTCCCCAGAGAGTTTCCATTTGTACCTTTGGTGCGGCAATATGTGGGCTAGATTATATCCCGATCCTTATGCCAAAACTGGCCTAAGCAATTTTTTCCACGTGGGTAGATTATGCAAATGTATCAAAGAAACACAATTTTGTGATATTAAGTATCCTTCTGTAAATGGTGAAGCTACAAAGAGGATGGTCCATGTTCCTTGGCCACCTTCAAAGCCAATATAGAATCCAGTTAGACCATCACCCTGGTCTTCATTTTTTATACCAGTCCAGTTAGATCACCAAGCTATGCTTTCTCATAGAACTCAATTATTTTCCTTCATTGACTTTATAAATTTAAATATACATTTTCTATGATTTCCTTAAATGCCTCTATCTTCCACTGGTCTGGAAAGTCCATAAGGTCGAGGACACATCTGTGTTACTTTCTCAGTGCCCAGGCAATGGTAGACACACAGTCCTGGGTGAGTAGCTGTTGATTGAATGAATGAATGAATGAATGAGCTGATTAACCCCTGAGAAGACCTGAATGCACCATATCCTAAGTACATCATCATTCATAACACTGGCATATCAGAGCTGTGATATATCCAAAAAGAGTCAACCCCAGTTCTTGAGGAGAGAAACACAACATTTTAATTCATCTGTACCAATTATTTAGATAACTTCTCAAAACTAATGTTCATAAGGTAGCCAAATCAATAGATGCCTGAAAATCAACTATATAAACTCCTCCAAGGAGACAGAGACATTATTTTAAAAGAGTTTCAGAGTGCTTGCTGAGCATCCTTGAATCATAGAGCCACTAAGGGCAGTGGCCTTGGCTCTTACTGGCTTGGGGTGACCTAAGTCTGGAATAATGTTCCCTCTGTCAGGCGAACAGGATCTTTGGCTCATCCAGCAGGACGTGGTGAGAATGTTGTCCACTGTCGTGTTTCATCTCTGGGTCTAGATTGAAAATTGCATGTGAGTTACACAAAAACATTGCCTTCGACGGCCATGGAATTTGGCATTTGCTGAGGCTGGGCTGGTTTCTCCGGTGGTTCCTCCTGGACATGGCCGAATCACGCCCATGTAGGTTTGCTTGCAGGTAAGTCCCTGAAGGCAGCGTGCAATGAGACTCTTGCACATAGACTGAAAGGATAAAAGAAGGTCAGAGTTGGAAAATGGAATCCTTTCACCCCTCTCCCACTTACTGTTGGAATCCATTAAAAATAAAAGAACACTCGAAATCTTTGATTTGAAATGTCCCGTAACCAATGGTGAAAAGGACTCTGGCCCCAAGGGCACTGGAATCAGCATCTTTTATACCACGTGGCTGCCCCTTTGGCATCACCCCTGTGTTTAACCATTTTTCCCCTCCATCACATTCTATCAGCACTCTGAGTTCCTGGGCCTTGGGATGTTTTCCCTTTGCTCAAGACATCTGGGAGAGCTGGGCATGTCCCAAGGTTTCTTCCTCCCCCGAATCTGAAGGGGAAAGTGGACTGAAGACTTCTCCAGAAGGGAGACGCAGGGCACTGGCTCACATCATAAAAATTTGGTTCCAAAGGCAAATGGATGTTCATGATCCTTGCCAGGGAGGTTAATCTTCCATTCTGTGCCCCAGATAAAAATCAGTAAAGACTGCCAAAATCTTTATCCGCCCCATTCCTTCTTTTCCTATGGAAAGTAGGGGAGCCAAAAGTTCTTAAATTAGCACAATATGCCTGCCTTTCCTGTCCGTGGGGTTACATTGTCTGCTTCCCTTCTGATGCAGGGATAAGGATGTCTGATTCAGGATGAGAGCAAGCAGCGTATTTGGTGGGGTCCCATGAAGGAGGCCATAGCAAGCATCCTTCAAAAGCTGAAAAATGTCTTTGGACATATAATTGTACTTACATATTTTAATAGTTTTTAGCTTCTTTTTTTGGCTCCAGGCATCCCTTAGCTTGTGGTCATGCCCCTCCTATCTGCGCCTCCATCTGCACGTGGCTTCTCATCTGTGTCTGTGTCTCTGTCTCTCCTCTTGTCTCTCTTATAAGGACACCAGTCATTGGATTTAGGGCCACCCTCATCCAGGATGATCTCATCTCGAGATCTTCAATATAATTGCATTTTCGAAGACCCTGTTTCCAAATTACTTCCTATTTACATGTGCAGATGTTAGGATGTGGACATGTGCCTCTGGGACTATCATTCAACTCACTACAGAAAGGATGCTTCTTAACTGATGTGAGCAGAAATGTTCTCCCCAATGGACAAAAGCTGCCCTGTGCCTTAATAGGTTGTTCAATTTTGGGCGTTAGGGCATCTTCCTGTTTAAGGGTCCATCCTTTCTACAGAATTTAGCTCTTCCCGAGCTCTCTCCTTTTAACGTTTTTCCAAGATGTGTTTCAATGGCATGGAGTCTTATTATTTATGTATCACTTCCTTTTTCTCATACTGGGAAGCCTAAAATACTGTTAATTCACCCAGGAGTATTTCAGACGTTGTCAGAGTCAATTATATCACCACCAGCCCTGCTTTTTCACTAACGCCCTTGTGTTAAAACCAAACAGAACTATACAGCAAGTAGAAGGATGTGCAACATCCTTGACATACAACTATCTACTGGGGCTTTGGGGAGAAAAAGGGAAAGAAAGGAGGAGGATTGGCAATAGATGTTAACTCAGGGCCTGTCTTCCTCGGCAAAAAGAGGAGGATTGGCATGGATGTTAGCTCAGGGCTGATCTTCCTCACACACACACACACACACACAAAAAAAAAAAACAAACAGAACAATAACAATAAAAACAACAAGGGCACACCAGTGAATCACCTGAATCCAGAGAACGGTCTGCACCTGCCGACATCATCCACCGATGGGCACTGGAAGGTGAAGGTAACAGATGGGTGACAAAGTTTTTGCTAAAGGTGTACATATGGGTAGCTCTGGATATTTGCCCAGAGTATAACATAGTTCTACCTAATGGCCGTGGGTCTGATTTTCAGAGCTGGGAAGAAGCAAACATTTGCCCAGGTCATATAAAGATCCCAAACTCTTCCCAAGGTGGGGAAGAGGGAGAAATTTTGGCAAATCTGGACGCTGTTCCACAGAGGATTTTTCCCCAGAAAAGGCAGAAGTGTTGGCACATGCTTCTCCAGCAACACCACTGCCCTCCCCAGCCAGCTGGGTTGCTGCGCCACATTCCGTGAGCAGACATGTCCATTGTGCATGGTCTTGGGGAGGTTGCACAGGCTCTGTTCTTGGCAATGATTCTACCCTCATCCATTTCCTGGGGGACAGAAGATAAATTAACCCAATATGTACATTTGATAGAGCATAGCATCAAGACTTGGTTGATCTGGGCGTGGAGATTGCTTATCATATTCATCCGTGCCTACTGAGCATTGCCCAGCATGATGCTGGTATATCCCCGATTGTCTGTGAATGCCTGTTAAATGAATGAACCCACTGATAAATGAATGCATTTAGCATCACAGAAACCAAATTCTTCAGGGCATGATAGACGCTACCTACAGAGTTCCCAATTTGGCATTCACTTTTAATTCACATCAATCAAACACGCAAACATGTTCTTTGCCAGAAATGGAACATGTGAAAATGCTAGACATAAACTCTTTCTAAATGGAATTCCCACAGCAGAGGACAAATCCACATTCTACATTTTTCTTTCTAGAGCTTTCTAGCTTGTCTTCACTTTGGATTAGCTGGGTTTCTCCATTCATTGTCCTTGAAAAAACAATGTGATTTATGTGTCCTATCTGTCAGCCGCAATTCCAAAGCATGGACGATAAGAAGGATTCCGCATGTGTTTCTCATAAGAGTTTCAACGTGATGCAAATTTGTACATTCTCCCATTCCTTTTCACAGCAACAAAGTGTCATTGCATGAGCTTTTGTAGAATTAATTCCATTTAAACTCAATTCTGGGAACACGCTAGGGTAGGAATTTGGTTTGTCACTGAAATCTAATACTCCCACGTTGCCTGCTGGAAGAGCTTGGGTCTGTTTTGTTTCACTTTTCTGGGCATTTCTGTAGCTGTTCTGTTTGCTTTTGTGTTGAGTCATCTGCTATTTTCCTCTAATTCTGTGGTTCTGTGCACAGGGGGCATAGTGGGTTGATGAAGGCCCCTAAAAGAAATGTTCATGTCCTGATCCCTGGAACCTGTGAATGTCTATGGTGAAACGGTCTTTGCAGATGTAATTAAGGATTTTAAGATGAGGAGATTATCTTGGAGTATCTGGCTGGCCCTAAATCCGATGCCAAGTATCCTTGTAGGATATGCACAGGACAGGACAGACAGAAGAGGAGGCTGCAATGTAGCCATGAAGGCAGATATTGGAGAAATTCGACCACAAGTCAAGGAAAGCCAACAGGACCAGAAACTGCAACAGGCAAAGAGTGGATTCTCCCTCTGAATCTCCAGAGGAAGCATGTTCCTGCTGGCACCTTGATGTTGGACTTCCAGTCTCCAGAACTGTGAAAGGATAAGTTACTCCTGTCTTAAGCCACCCAGCTTGTGATAATTTGTTCCAACAGTCACAGAAAACTCATACAGAAGGAGTTTGTGTACTTTCACTTGTTACAGGGGTCATTCATTCTTCTGTTCAAGAGACATTTTGTCAAAGTCAACGTCAATAACATGATTGCTTTCCTAAAGCACCATTGATCATGATGTTGGGGTATAAATTACCATTCTTTCTCCATAATGGCTATTTCACATTATATTCAGCCATTATTTTGTATAGAAATTTCACGCATTTTGTTTCTTTATGTTCCACTTCCTTATCAAATGTGATGCCCTTTGCATTGTATTAAGTAACGGAGCCAGCCTGTATTGTAGCCATCGTAGACCAATTTGTACTGGTCCTATAGTATCAATAAGAAAATATTAAAGTTGTCTTGCAGGGGCAATGAGCAAAAACTGGAAGTCATGTAGCTGGAGTGTGTGCAGAAGATGCAAACTTGACCTCAGATGACTTCGAGCTGCCTAGGAACCAAAACTTCCCTAACTATGGAACTCATTGTGATAAGAAAGCATAATGGGGAACCTAATAAGAAGCAAGGAGTCCCTTGATTTGTAGCACACTGGACTTATGAGACTGTTACACTCCCACCCACCCTCCAATCAGATTCCGCCAAGCTAGTGTTTTGCATAACCACTCCCACTCCCAACTCCTTAAAAGTCTGTCCCTGCTTCAGCTGGGGGAGACAAATCTGAGCCTTGCCTCCTGTCTCCTTGCTGGTTGGCCATGCAATAAAGCTGTTTCTTCTCTCAAAAACTGTTGCCATAATATTGGCCTCTATGCGTGTAGGGCAGCAGGCCCTTGCTCGGTAACACTCTTTGTAAGACTGTGTGTAGATCATTAATTTGACTTTTTGACCCAGTGCCTATCAGACACCTATTATGAGCCCAGCATTGGGTTAGGCACCAGATGCAGAGATGAGCCAAGTCAACAGCTTCCATATTGATGGAGGTCACCACCAGGAGAATTGAAACTCAGGACTGCAGTCTATTCTTTTCATGCACAGTAGCTATGTCCTACAAAGTTGCCACAAATGCTGAATTAGCGAATACTGAACCACTGTCTCTATAGGAAATACAAGATTAGATTCCAGCAGCTTCTGATCTCAACATCATACACAACATTGTTTTGTGTGTTTCTATTTAAAGGCTCCTTACTGAATAGGTATTGTTGATTCGTCAACGTTGAACTCATAGCCAACAGCACTATAACGCCTGAACAAAGGTCATCTAACACACACATTTTCTCCGTAAGGCACATCTCAGCCTTCTTGTGCTTAGGAACACCAGACAGCTCTTCAGTGCTATGCTTGGGGCCATTTTAAACAGGAAAATCATGAAAAAAAGTACAAAAATGAGAAAAACACTGCACTCAGATTGTGAAAAGGACACTTGTCTACTACGGTATGAGAGCTGAAATGAAAAGGCAGAGTATCCCCCCGTTCGACCTCTGCTGGGAATGTCCACATCAGGAGACTCACATGTTTCTCTCCTCTGTGCGTGGTTGCAAATAACAGCAACAGCACCAGGAATATTGATTTGGGGATGACAAATAAACTTAGCAAGGAGGGGAATTTGTGAATACAGAATCTGTGACTCACAAGAATGGACTGCACTTAGAATGCAACCACAGCATACCCATAAAACTGAGATTGGTAAACTTTTATAATGACACATCACCAACTTTTTGGGCCATTAGTCAACTCCATGCCTTTGGATTAGCTTTGTGTTTGGTTATTTTATGAAGAGCGTGTTACGTGACAGCTACAGGGCTAATCAATTTACATGCCTTTTTTTTTTTTTTGATTACTCCACACAAACCACTCTGTGAAATAGTTACAGTTGTTGTTTTTAATTTTTAAAGATGAGACTTTAAGGAATTGGGAAATATGCTCAAGCTCAAATGTGGAATTTGATTCCAGGTCAGACAAACACTGCATTTTCTTATCAGGCATGAAAAGATCAAAGACTTCTGTAGCTTTTCCAGTCTCACTTTATGTTTCCTCTTGGAAATGCCCATTTGCTTTTCCCATCTTCTCCCTTTCTGTCTGACCACACTCCCTTCTGCCTCTCTGTCCCCATCTCTCTATGCCAGACTCCTGCAATTGGAAGTCCCAGCTCAAAAGTTATTTTGCTCTTGAAACCCTACCGAGTTCTTCCATCCCAAATGGAATGTCCGCTCCTCTGCTTTCCAAATGCTTTACTCACATTTCCCAATCTCCCTTGCGTCAGATGCCTGTCTGAAGCTGTCTCCCTCTTCCCCAGCTGAGTGTCGCCTGTACAAGTGATGACTGTGCCATCTACACTTGCAGATACTTCAATGTACATCGCGATGTATTTTGAGTCCGTATCTATTTGTCAGACTGATTGAGACTCAACATTGTAAAGGCAGAAATTCACAAGATGGGTTCAAAATACTTAACTCCAGGTTGTACACATGTGAAATGATCTCATCTGTGAGGAAGAAAGGTGTGATTATGAATCCTGTGAAAAGACCTTGAGAAAAGGCTGTTTTTCCACCCAGAGATGTGAAGACCAGGATACTGGCAAGAGTGTTTACAGACCCTGGAGACAAACTGTTTGGGTTGGAATTCTGATTGTACATTTCCTAACTGTGTGATTCTGGGCTAGTTATTACAGTCTCCTGAACTGTAAAACAGAGGTAACAATAGTCTCTACCTCAATGTTGATGGTAAAAATTAAATGAAAACAGGTAGACGCCATGTTCCTACATCGCCTTTCATATTGAGAGAGCTCCATCCACGTTGGCGGATGCAATCATGAGTAACGTATTAAAAACGGTTGCTTGCCTAGGGGCACGTACTTTAAAGCCATCATATCAGCAAGGACATTTCTTTGATTTCAGATGGCTGAAAGACATGAGTAGGTTATTAAAAATGGGTTTCCATTGGAGTCTCTTAAATAGAACATCTCTGTGGACAGGTAAACGAGAACCAGGTGTCTCTTTCTGCTCGGTTTGATTCGTGATATGAATCTGCTGCAATCAGCACGTCCTCAACTCTGATAGACACACGGGGTTGTTTTTTCTGCTTCTCACTGAACCAGAAAAAAGAGGATTTAAAGCATTTGGCGAGCTCTCTTGCAAGCAACTTTAAGAGCAAAATGCATGCATCTACATATGTCTACTATTATCTTGGGGGTGGGGGAGAGGGAGAGCTTTTTGTTTGTTTGTTTTGTTTACAATGTGCCATGTTTTTAAAATTTTGGCAAAACACACACAACATAAAATGTACCATCTTAACCATTTTTAAGTGTACAGTTCAGTAGCATTAAGTACATTCACATTGTCCTCCAACCCATGTCCAAAACTCATTTAATCTTGCAAAGCTGAAACCCTATATCCATATGGGCCATTTGCTTTCAAATTAATGGCTGATACTCAAAAAGTGAAAAAAACATTTTTAATAAATTTTCAGAAGGAAATGTTTGATCCTTAGAAACCCAGTACATACCACTCATGGTATATAAACATGGGCATGTTCTTTCCACTAGGGGCTACAGATTCTAAAACTCCATGCATGTCCACATAATTGTTCAAGGACTGGTCTACCTTATGTGTGACATTCCAGAAAGACTCAAAAGTGAAAGACAGCATGGTCACCATGCTACAGGGGAGATGTGAGTATGTGTCTGTAGGCTAAGAGACCGACCATAGCTCTTTATGATAAGTGGTTTATTTTGGGGAGGCATTTCCTGATCCCCTACAGGGGCTTAGAAGCTGGTCTAAGAGACAAGACCCAAGACTCTTAGAACTCTAATACAAAATGGGTCGATTGCTAGTATGAAGGCAGAGCAGAGACAGGAGGAAGATAGTGTTGGGTCAGAGGAATGAATCAGATTCTCTCAGCCAGTCTAAGTCTAAACACTGAAATCTTGTTTGAGATTCTCCAGGCTTCCTAGCTGATAACCTTGGTATAATATTTTCCCTTAACTTAGCAGAAGTTAAGGAAGTTAACTATCCCCCCAAATTGCCTAAAATAGACACATCTCTAAGCTCTGAAAGAGAGAAAAAAAATTCAAATGCTTGTTCAAGCTCTCATACCCATGGTATATTGTGAGCTCTCAGAAAAGTGGGAGATAGGACCAATATTCGTTTTTTTTACTTTTTTTGAGGAAGATTGACCCTGAGCTAACAATCATTGCCAATCTTCCTCTTTTTCTTTTTTCTCTCCAAAGCCCAAGTACATAGTTGTATACCCTAGTTGTAGGTCCTTTTAGTTCCATGAGGGATGCTGCCACAACATGGCCTGACGGGCAGTGAGTATGTCCGTGCCTAGGATCCGAACTGGCGAACCCCAGGCTGCCAAAGCAGAATGCGTGAACTCAACGGCTACTCCACCAGGGCAGCCCCAGGACCAATATTCTTGATAATCTATGAAAGATGTTGAGGTTTCTAGGGTATATGAGCATATCATGGGTCAAGAGGGGTTTTTAAGAAATAATATATAATTGTATAAAATAGAACTGAAGAAACACACCATATAATTAAAGGATGTTTCCAGTGTTTGGGAGAAACATTCTCAGATCACTCCAACATTTGATTATTGGGTCTCAAACACAGAATGATAGTGGAAAAAACTGTGTCAGATTGTATAAGATTGTAAAGATATTGTAGAAGATGTGAAAACACACAAATACGCATATGCACACACATACATAACGGTCTCCACCCTTTAGAGGTATAGGGGAAGGAAAAAACTCTTTCCTTCTCTTCTTATATTATGCACCTGGGACCCTATAAATTAAAATGACAAAAAACAAATTAACAGGAGAAAAGGCACATACATTTTATTTGATATTAATATTTTTATGTGGCATGGGGTCCTTTCTAGAAAGAAGTGAAAATCCCAAAGAAAAAGTTAGGCCTCAGAGATTTTTATATCATTTTGACAAAGAACAATGCACTTGTAAAGAAGTGACAAGGCAAAAGAAAAGAGGTTTAGGCTTTAGGAGTGGCAAACTGTGGGAAGGTAAATATGTGGGAGAAACTAATGGAAGACAAGGGTTATTTTTGTAAGGTTTGTTATGTAGATTCTTTTTGGTGCCATCTCTGGACCAATAAGAGTCTAGAATCATCTCACTCAGCCCTTCCTGGTCTGGGGAAGGGCACCTTCACAAAAGAAAATTTATGTCTTGCTTTTAGGCAAGTACCAGGAGGCAAGGAGATTTTTTTGCATCTGCCGCTTCTCAATTGTCTTCTGCTCAAAATAATCCTTATGTTAAAATGGTGTATCTTGGAGTGGCATACCATGCTCCTCTACAAGAGCTTAGATCTGGTCTTGGACACAAGACCCAAACACTCCAAAGGTTTTTGAGTGTGAAAAATGATCAGCATGGACCATGAAAGCTGTATGATTTGGAGGGAGGTGAGGCCAGTGGAATCTGGCATCATCAAGAGATGTTTCAAGGGCGAGACCGAAGGAGTTGTCCAGCCCTGGAACAGGGGAGATTCTAATCAGTATGTAGAAGGGCGAGCACATTTAACTGGGGGAAAAAATTCCTTCAGATAGGACTTGGGGGTTTGAGTTGTCTGCTGGAACTGGAGGAGCTACATCAACAAAGAACAAAAGATTATACTATGGATAGATTTTGAAGTCTTTGGAATACGATGCCCAAAAGTGGCTACACATTACTTATAGTGGAAAGTAGAAACACCAGTCTTGCACATTGGCCCCCATTTCTGTTTCACTGGGGGCACTTCACCCATCTGGAACAGGAGGTTTTACAAGACAGACAATAAGACGGAGCCACGAAATCCTTTGGTATGGAAACCCCATCTCAGAACAGCATCTTTGCAACACGTTGTTCAAAGCCAGCCTAGAATGGGTCTGACACCCTTGAGCTCTTCTATTTCAGGATTGTCTCACAATCATGCTTACCTCTCCAAAAGAAATAGGGACCATTCTGAGATCCACCTCTGTGCTCTTACTGCCAAAGTCAATCTTGGTCCTTTTCCCAATACTCGAAACAGGTAGACTCGATGGGTTAGCATCGTAGCACGTCTATTCAATTTCTTTACTGGAAACATTAACTGCAGCTACCTACACGTGGTGACATCTTCCCCAGGCTGGAAATTTACCATCCCCTTGCTTCTGCATCTTATTTTCACCTTCAGCTTTTTCCTTTTGAGGTGGCCCTTCCCCACCAGGAAGACCACCTTGGTGGTTTATTAAAAGAGATGTCCAGTGTGCCCCACGTCGATGTCCTGGATGCTGTGGTGACTACACAGACTCTCTCCCACCTCTCACGGCCACCTCCACCTTTCAGGACCAGAAGACTCATTCCCCCAGCTGCCTGGAGTGTTGGTGGCTGACAGCTCACAGCTCAATTCCTCACCATGGTTTGTGTTAATCCCCAGAGCCTGTGACTGTGTTACCTTATAAGGCTTGTAGATGTGATCCCTTAGTTAAAGATCTTGAGATAGGAGATGATCCTGGATTATCCGGGTGGACCCAGTGTCATCACAACAATCCTTATAAGGGAAAGAGGGAGGCAGGAGAGTCAGAGCCAGAGAAGGAGATGCGATGACAGAAGCAGAGGATGGAGTGATGCAATTGCTGGCTGGAATTGTGTCAGAAACCAAGGAATGTGGGTAGCTTCTAGACGCAGGCAAAGCAAGGAAATGGATTCTCCCCTAGAGCCTCCAGGAGGAATGCAGCCCAGCCACACCATTTCAGACTTCTGACCTCCAGAAGTATAAGAAAATAAATTTGTGTTAATTTAAGCCACTACATCTGCAGCGATTAGTTACAGCAGCAACAAGAAACTAATATAGCAGTCTTTAAAGAGACTCTCATCTCATGCAGTCAGAAAAGAGACAAAGCTGAGGGTCCAGGGTTTAATGATGAGGTTATCGGACCTCTGGGGGAGCCTGAATTGCCAGCCTCAGCAGGCCTCCTACACCAACGTTGGGGTCTGGATTGGGGAGGAGTGGGAATCTCAAGTCACAAAATGGGGACACCAGGGTTGATACACTGGGGAGGTTGAGCCAAAGGAGGGGGAACAACCTTTTATAGAGGAGAGTTTATCACTCTCTTATGAGATAGTATTTAACCCTTTGACATGCATCTTGGTGTTAGGATGGCTTTTGGAAGCTTAGAGAATCCATTGGATCTGAAGGTGAATTTTATGTGTCATCTTGGCTGAGCCACAGTGCTGAAATATGTGGTCGAACATTATTCTCTATATTTTGGGGAAGGTGCTTTTGAATGAGATTAGCATTTAAACTGGTGGACTTTGAGTAAAGCAGATTGCCTTCCATAATGTGGATGGTCCTCATCCAATCAATTGAAGGTCTGAATAGAACAAAGACTCATATCCTGGAGCAAGAGAGAATTCTGTCAGCAGACGGCCTTTGGAAGTGAGCTGCAACATCAACCCTTCCCTGGGTCTCCAGCCTGCTGGTCTACCCTGTAGATTTTGGACTTGCCAGCCTCCAAAATCACAGGAGCCAATCCCTTAAAATATATCTTGATGGGTAGATAGATAGATGATAAATAGGTGGGTATAGATATAGATAGATATAGATCTATATTCTATAAATCTATAGATAGATATAGATCTATAGAAATAGATGATAGATAGCTAGATAAATAGATAGATAGATACAGATATAAATAGATATAGACATATATTCTATAAATCTATAGATAGATATAGACTTATGGAAATAGATAGATGGATGATAGATAGATAGATGATGACATTTATATAGATATCTATCTATATATATACACACACCTGGTTGGTTCTTTCCTTGGAGAACCTGGACTAATATATCCCTTGTCCAAGGACCTTGGGAGATGGTGTTAGGGTGACTCTTGAAAGCTTGAAGGATCCACTGACCCACACCAAATTAAGTAGAAATGGCAGAGCAATTGTACCACGTGGTAGAAGAATGAATGAAAAGACTTCAGTATTGATGAACATGGAAGTATAGAATGTAGTATACTCTACTACAGAATACAGTATAAAGAGGGTGCCCTGTGTCAAGCCAGAAATGCCCACAGGTTGACTATGATCTATGGGATGGCCCAGCAGATACTCTGTTTAATAAAGCATTAAAGAATATTCTAGGGAGTGGGGAGCAGCGTTACTGAGAAACTCAGTGGCCTGTATTCAAAATACAAAAGATTTTTGTGTATTGACGTTGTATCCCTCAACCTTGCTAAACTAAGTTATTAGTTCCAGTAGCTTTTTCATAGATACCTTAGGATTTTCTACATGGATGATTATGTTTTAGATGACTTAAGGATTTTCTACATGGATAATCATGTCGTGAGGGAATAAAGACAGTTTTATTCTTCCATTCTGATTTAGATGCATTTTATTCACTTGTTTACCTGTTTTTAACCTTATTTCAACAGTGAGGACCTCCAGTATAATGTTAAATGGAAGGAGTGAGAATGGGCTGTAGGTTTTTTGTGGATGCCTTTTATTAGGCTGAGGAAATTTCTTCAATTCCCAGTCTACTTTTCTCAGGAATAGATGTTGGAATTTTGTCAAATGATTCTTCTGCATCTGTTGAGAGGATCTAGTATTTTTCCTTTTTCAGTCTGCTAGCCTGGCGAATTCCATTGATTGATGGGGGACGGCAAACTCATTTTGCTCGGCTCTTCTGTGTTTTGAGACCCATTTCAAGCACATTAGAACAAGCCAAGTGACTGAAAAAGGGGGCCCGACAACGTTATAGCCTTGGACAGATTTCAAGTCACATCCTTCTTGAAAAGCCAAGCCAAGGATGTTGACTGTGTGCTGCCTGGGGACCAGGGACGGGCAATGGGGATGATAATTTATGGCCATGTCTCTATTCTGTGTCATGACAGTCAATAAATAGACTTCCTTTCTCTACTTCAATGCTTGTTCAATTCAATCGAACCATGTGGGTGAACTCCGTAGAATTTTAAATGTCTGTCTTGAATTTTCTAAAGCAAGTATGAAATCTATTACTTAACAAATGTAAACACCATTTACATGATGGAAGCTGAAAACTCACTTCGAGGTCCCCCTACACGTAAGAACCATAGGAGGCTGCAGATCTTGATCGTTTGAAATGGGGGTGTTCCTGTTTGGTATAAAACCACCATGAGTAAAGAATCTGATCTGCTGTCACCTACTAAGCTAGTTAGCACTGTTTTCGCTTGTTAGTGAAGATGTTTTGGGTTAGAGCAGCCACCGGCGGTCATTTTGGAGCCTGAAAATGACAAACCACCAACTTGTCTGCTTTTGTTGGCTTCTCTGCATTTCTAACAGATATAAATCCCATGACTGATGTAGCCATTCCTTTACCAGGTAAGGAATATTTAGCACTTGCAATCCTACTGGGTCTCACCAAAGACTAACATAAAATAAACTTGATGCCTTCCCAGTTCCTTAACATACTGACTTTCTTAGATTCCAGATCTTATACGTTAAATTTGAAGTGATACATTTTAGGATGCTATGCTTTTTTTTCTGGTTTTACCTTATGCGTCTTTAGCATTTTATACTTCTTCCAAAGACCTTGTCTTCTTTGATTATAATAAAAGGGTGATGTGGTCCCATAACAGGAGGCACACATTTCTGGAATTGTTTGTACCATATTCTGGATTCTTCTTGGTTCTCAGACCCTTGAAAGCAACATCTGTGACATGTCCTTCATGCCTGACCTGATGAGACAAAACAAGAAACATGCCTAGGATCAATGTTGCCTAAAATACGTACAGTGCCATGCTACTGGAACTCCATAAGTGTTGGGATCACAGCGATGAATGAAAACATGAACCCATGAGTAGTTCACTCAGATAGAGAGGGAAATTGGTAAGAGGAAATCCAGCAGGGTGAGTGTTATATGGGGTCAATAGAAGAGGTGATGCTCCTAGCGGACCTCAGAGAATGAATTGGAATTTACAAGATGGAGAAATTGGGCAAGAATGTTCCAGGCAGAGGAATATGTGAGATCTGCAATTGGGGATGTGCGTGAATTATTCAGAACATGGTGAGAATTTCAGCGTGCTTAGGGAAGTAAGGGAGCAAGGAGGCAGCTCAGGGTGAGCGGGAAGATATAATCTGGGGGCGACGGCATGAAGGACCCCCTGGAGTTAGGGGCTTGGGAAGTTATCCTTTGTCAACAGGGAGCCAACCAGAAATTTTAACGTCATGTTGCAGAGTCAAAAAAGATGTAAGGAGAGACATCTTTTGAAGACCACGGTGGTGGCCTTCTGAGCCATTCACCTATATATGGAACAATATATAAGTGGACATACATATATGAGAATATATATGAGAATATATATGAGAAACTATATATGAGAAAATAACTATATGTGAGAAAATACATATATGAGAATATATATGAAAATATTTATATGAGAATATGTATGAAAATATCTATATGAAAATGTATATATGAGAATATATATATGAGAAAATATGTATATAAGAATTACATATGAGAAAAAATATATATGAAAATATACATGAGCATATATATGAAAAAGTATGAGAAAAAATATACATATAGTCATGTGTTGCTTGATGACAGGGATACATTCTGAGAAATGCATCATTAGGAGATTTCATCATCGTGTGAACATCATAGAGTGTACTTCCACAAACCAAGATTGTATAGCCTACTACACACCTAGGCTACGTGGTACTAATCTTGTGGGACCACCATCATCTATGCAGTCAGTTATTGACTGAAACACCATGATGTGGTGCATGACTGTATTCTCATTATTCACAGTAGTTATGTTCTATAAGTCCCTGCAAACTCTGAATTACTGAATCCTGAACCATTGCTCCCAGAGGAAATATAAAGTTAGGTTCCTGTGAGCCTCCGGTCACCACATTTCCATCAACCTTGTTTTGTGTGTTTCTGTTTAAAGACACCTTGTTGAATCCGTATTGTTGATGCATCAATATTGAACTCACAGCCACACCACTATAACTCCTGCCTGAACGAAGCTCATCTAACACACGTATTTTCTCCATAAGGCACATTGCAGCCTTCTTGTGCTTAGGAACACCAGACAGCTCTTCAGTGCTATGCTTGGGGTCATTTTAAACAGTGAAATCATCAACAAAAAGGACAAAATGCCAAAAACATTCACTAAATAGACCTTGAAAAGGACACGTTTTTAGTATGAGAGCTGAAACAAGAAGATAGAGCATCGTTTCTTTCAACGTCAGCTGGGAAAGCGGGTGTCGGACGACTCAAGCTTTTCACTATTCTACTGTGTTTAACAAGGTCTTTGGGCACAACTTCTTCACCATGGACTTACAGTAGGAGCTCAGTGTGATTGCCTTGTAATTAGACTGTTTGTGTTGGAAAGGAAATTGTCCCTGTCATGTAGAGTCTGCTTGAGTAACACAGTAAAACACAGAGATGAATCACAGATCCAATAAGAAGACTACTCTTCATGCCCCAGCTTGGTTGATGCACTGGGAAGGCTGACAGTGTCGGAATCTCGCCTACAGGCATCCCTCTCATTGATAGATTTACTTCTTCTTGTGGCTCTTTCCAACATTTGTGGCATCATCTTTAATTTGTTGTCCTTTGGCTTTGCTAGGGGACCACTGAGTTCTGCCAGGTAGCACGATGCTAACACCATGCCAAGCGGATGCTTGACTGATGTGACTCCCTCCCTCTGCTGGTTCCCCTTCCTAATTTGCAGTCACCCAGCTAATCCCTGAAGGGACTTTCGTTCCAAGGTGGCTTTCCACCTTCCAGCTGCTGCCCTGAATCATCGCACTGTCATAAGTCCCCTTCCACAGGATCAGCTTCTGAACTGGCTTGACAGCATCCTGCATGTCAAAGCCTGCAATCTCCACCCTGTGTCTGAAGTACCTGGTGTTTATAGTTGGGGTGGAAAAAGAGGTTAAATTGGATGCAGCAAATAATTATCATGGGGTAGCTGTGCATGTGGGGACTTGTACAGTCAGGGAATCATGGGCACTCACCTTTCCACTTAGAGAAAAGTTAACCCCAGGGGAAGTAAGCAGAGGCTTGAGTATTTATAAGAAACGACTGTGTGGCTCTCCAGGACCTCCAGTAAATATTTTAGTTACAGGAACGTTTTCCACAATTAATGACAGTATGTGCGGGCAGGAAGCAGAGTCGCTGTGAGAGGTTAGAATAACATTCTAGGACTGTACGTTCTTAATGAGAGTATACAGACACACACATACAAACACAGAGAGAGAGAGAATTGTGCCACCTCTCTTGAAAAGAGTTAATAGCTGAAGAAACCAAAGCAGAATGATTTGTGGTTTTCTCCGTGTCCTCTTGTGCATTCTAAGCAAATACCTTCATAAAGACTCAGTTCGTACACCGCCTACTCCTTCCTCATTCAAGACAGATAGATACTGTTGCATTTTGACCCCATGAACCACAGCCGACTCTCTTAGCTAAGCAACAGGGGCTGTTTAGGCTGAGGACTCTTCAATGACTTGAAGTTACAAAATGTCATTCAAAGATAGAAGATTTTCTATACCCAATAAAGCCAAGTTTTGCCCATAAAGCAGTCCCATTGGTGGGATGGTAGGATTTTCTTTCCTGGGCATATGGCCAAATTCTGCCCCTTTCCTTTGCATGCATTTGAAAGTTGGGAAAGATTTCTATCCCTTGGTGATGCCAAGTGTCGAATCCCTAGGTCAGATGAGCTGTCTTGACAAGCGTCCTAGGATCCTATTGTCCAGTGGCATTGAAAGCCTGCCAGAAGGGAAGAGAGACGGCCTGTGCTCATGAGGAATTCAGACTGACTGGGCGTCTGCAGGTCAAGTCATTCAGTTGCATGATCTGCTTGAGCTGCTTCATCCAAACAAATGATTGAGAGAGGAAGTCTCTTCTCATCTGGTGTGCAGAAGATTCCCCTCCTCTCTCTGGTTGTCGTTAAAGACCCATCAACCCTGTTGTGTGCATCCGAGCCAGATTTGCAAAGTGCTGTTAAGCTGTCTTCAAGCTTTGCATCCGTGGCTCTGGAGCCAATTTGAAGAGCATGTAAAATCCACGCCTAGCGCGTGAAAATGTCAGTTAGATAGGCAGGCGTCAGAATCCCCCCAGTGGGTGTGCATCCTTATCCTTCCACAAGTCAGATGAGGGGGAGCTATTCCAGAAGGTGCCCATTCTATTCAATCTGACAGACGCACGACGTGTTTAGAAGACTTGTCTCTGCGTTCACTGTGGGAAAACCTGGTGCGAGTTGATGTTAGATGCCAGTAAAATGCCGAGGTATGTGTCTTAACTCTCCTGTTTTCGTTTCAGATCCTCTCCAAGGACATCATGAAGCAATGAACAGAGCAGAGCGTCGGCAGTTGCTGAGACCTCAGTTCCGATTCAAGATCTGCAGCTCGCAGCTGTGCAACTTGGATGGCAATGAAGCAACGTCCCCAACGTGGGTAGTGGCAGAGCTGAGGTGTACCAGGTCTGACTCCAGATGTTCAGCTTTTGAAAACTATAAACATCGCCTGGCCTCTGAGGGTCCCAACCTCCACTTGGAAAATAGGCAAATAATACCCCTTTGACCAGGCTTTCCTGGGATTCTAGATCAAGCACTAGCTTGGCGTTCAGTCAGCGTCTGATTACCTCTCCATTTCCTTAATTTGCTAATTCTGCTCTTCTCGCTAATTATTCTTAGTCATTTTTCAACGACCTCTGACCCAAAAGCAATACATCCTGTGGCCCGATCTTTTCTGGTTAACGCCTCTTATAAAGAATACAATTGACAAATGAACAAAAACTGTATTTCTACATTGCCCAAAGAATAAATCTATTATTTGATTTGCTATGTTACAGCACCTATCTAGGTTTCAAATGTCTCTTAAAGTTGACAATGTACATTGCAACCTTAATTTCATTAAGACAGGTATTTGTAAGCGCTTCTCTATTATTTTGATGACTTTTTTGTCTTAATGATGCTGGTCTATCACTCGATTCACAGGCTTCCCTTCTGTCACTCTGAACGTCTCCTTTATCCTGTGTTAATCTGTTCATGCTCTATTGCACGACTTTTGTTTAAATGTTTCTGTATCCCTGGGGCTTGTGGCTTCCGTTATTACACATCGTTTTACTCTCATGGTAAAATAAGAAAATTATAATGGAGGGTTTTCCAAAACTGATGGCAGCACTTCTCGTTCTGCCTGACCCTTCCTTCGTGCTGCCATGGTGACAGCCACAGAAAAATAAAATAGAGATCCGACAGACTGCAAACGCCTACATACATAATTCATCCTGCTTCTGATTTTGCTGGTGCGTTTACTGCCATTTCGGCTCCAGTGTGATTCATCCTAGAGGCATGTGGAGAGAGCTTTAGTGAGCTTTCGGTAGAAGTGCAAGTTTTCCTGTGCTCCACCCTTAGCACCAAAGCTGTTCACCAAGCCTGGATGGGCCCAGCTTTCTTTATTTATCCTAGCAAATTGGATGGCAGTCAGCCGTCGTTAGGTTGGCTGGAAGACTATACTGAGATCAATTAAACTTTTTAGACTAATGAGAAGTCCATTCACCCCATTGACCATCAACCATTTGCGGTTATTAAAGCTGTCCATACTGGGTCTTCACTTTCTTGCCTGGGTCCTTGGTTTTGCAAAGGAAACGTGATGTTTTTTTTCCCTCCCCTGTGTATTTTATCTGGCTGGTTTCTGTGGTTGAGAGCTGCGGCAGTCGAGCGTCTGAATCACGGCCGCGTGCTGAGGAGGGAAGTCTGTGTCCCTAAGTTGAATTTATACCTCTGTGATTCTTTCTTGCTGACTCCTGGGGGCAAGGCTCTGCTTCTGGGTGTCCTTGTGGAGAGCAGTGATGCCCTCAGGTTCCACCAGGAAGCCACATGTGCAACAAGTCTCCTTGGGTCCTCAACATTCCAGCACGCAGCTTTGCAGGCCAGCTGGGACCTTGCCTCTGGCCCACAATTCTGGGTGGATTTTATGGATCTTGTTACAACAGACAGGTTGTCTTGGTTAGCGCTTTATTTCCCAAGTGTGCTTTATTGCCTCCACTTGGGCCGAGGAACAGAGGTTTTATGAGAGGCTAATAAACCTTCCACCCATCTGCAGCCAGCACATCCTTGGGATGGCGATGATGGGCTCTTTAAATCAAAATCAAAATTCCCAGTTTACCCCCTATGACACATCACCCAGACTCTCCACTTCAATTTTGTGCCGACTACAGTTTGATTTTTGCTCTGATATTTCCACTTTCTCACAAGTCAACCTACCACCAGTTCCTTCTTTTCGTCTCTTTTCTTAGAGCATGTTAATAAATAGCTAATGGTCAAAAAAATTTGAACTTTAAAATAATGAGATAGGTACAATTTTTAAATTTTAAAAATGTAATTGTTTCCGAATCTGGGGATACTGAGTGGACATCTAGTTGCTTCTAACTATTTGCCTGATACCTTCCATTCACCATCTAGAAAACAGCATGACATTGCAACTTCCTTACTCGTTGAAGGAGGTGCATTACTCAGTCACTCGGATCCAAGTATTTTTTGATATTGATAATTCCTCTTTTACTCACAAACAATAACCAAATCCTAGAGAATCTTTTTTTCTTAAATTTCCCAACTATCTTTCCTCCTCTCTATTTTCACTCAGACCCCATAAGTCTAACCTTCATTAATCCTTCTATAAATTATGACAATCGCCTCTAAACTAACGGGAGCCCAATTAATTTTTCCCAACCTTCCATGCTGCCATTAATTTTCAAGAAATTCCTTACTGGTCAAATACTCTATGGTATATGGTTAAAAACAAAGAAACAAACAAAAAACCCTACAATCATTCCATATGGACGACCCAATTTATACCAATGTGGAACATACTTCACCACACAGCACAATGGTCTGCCATCTTGGTTTACCAAACGTCACCATCCTAAAGTGGTCCTTCTTCTAAGAACCCTTTCTCACCCAACTTTATTACCTCTTTACAACTCTCTTAACAACCTCTGCTAATGAGTGTTTAGTAGGTGGTCTACTGTGTCATTGGGGTCTTTGGGGTGTCTGTCTCATTTCTTCCACTGTGAATCATTTTCAATAGTAGGTCTTCACTAAATATGGGACGATGTGAATGAATGAAACTGATATACACATAACAACATTGATTTAGTCTATCTCTCTGTGTTAAGAACTCCATACAAGATTGACTATCCTTGGAAATCTGCAGCTAAGAATAAAAGTTGGATCTCAATTCATAAACAGGTTGGCCTGATATTTCATCAGCTATTTTAACAGCAAACCCAATAAAAAGGGCACTTCTGTCCCATAAAGCTAACATAAGCAACACTTGACAGAGTAAAACCTGTTGCTACCTAAACACACACCCGTGCAGAATTTGGATGGGAAGTGAGAGAATATGAATTATTCCCAGTTATGCTTTTATTTTGTTTCTTTTCCAACCATGCGGAACTCGTTAGTCTTCTTTTCCATGGAGCAATCTGCTACACAGAAAGAATGATTTATCTGGAAATCAAAAAGACCAGAATTGGTGGTCGCTTGACTTGTGAGAAAGCGAACCTGAGAAACCTCCACAAGTAGAGACTTTCAGAAGACTTGGTGGGTTCTAAGGATCTCCTGTATGTTCCACTGTAAATTCTGTATCTTGTTCTTTTGATCTCAGAGCTCTCCCACATGAGTGAATCTTTATTATTCAATTCTGAGGCATGAATGTGCTTACTGAAGTGGGTTCTGTTTATTGTCAGAAGCTGTTGGAAAAAAAAGTGGCCTCTCTCTATTTCATGTAGGTAACCCAGTTAGGAAACAATTGTTTAGAATCTCATGGAGCAGCTTGAGAGTCCTGGAAAGTGACAAGGTCAAAGCTGACGTATCATTCCCCAGGGAAATCTTGGAATTTCAGGTTTGGCTACACATCTGTTTTAGAAACTCTGATGCTGTCTCGTTCTTCTTTATAAAACTTATCATAACTCTGTTCATTAACTCATTAGTGTATAGTTATTTATTTAATCTTTGCCTCTATTATTGACATTTTTATTATGCTCCTTTCACATTGTTTGTTGCATAGAATATGCTCAAAAAATATTTATTGAGTGAAGGCGTGAATGAGATAATATATATAATAAATGATGTGCAAAGCAAACCAACTCAGAAAAACAACTCTCTGATTTGTAGTGTCTGCCACTTTGCACGGTGTAAATATTCCACCATGGTTGATTTCAAGCTACCCATGGTTGAACAGGTGGCTCAAAAAATTCCTGGATGTTTTACAGTCGGCTCCTCAGAGCCAAGATGAGCCACTCTGGTTTACGGCTCATCCAGACTTGTGTGGGAAAGGCCTTTATCAACATCCCCTTTCAACAAACTAAGAACACTCTTAGTAAATGTCGTGAACATTGGCTTTATGTTGACTACTGCAGATTTTCTTGAGTAGAAAAGCCCTTGTTTCTTCTTACAGCATCAGCCAGGACCACAGTTCTGACAGTTACTTAATAAATGCTTGTCCAAACACATTTTCCTTCTGTAAGAATCAGAAATGCTGCCAACTGTTGCTTTGGAGCCTACAGCCAGTAGAATAGGACAAGAAAAGTAAATAAGAGATATGGCTATTGGAGAAGAGAATAAGCCATCATTTTCCACAGACAACATGACCAATTAAATAGCTCAGCTAAAAATGATGTTGATAAAAAAGACTTCCATGAGAAGACTTAGCAAAAGTGTTCGAGACCTCTAAAGGTCAGAGGTCTGACCTCTATGAAGAAAACATCAGGGCATCTCTGATAGATGTAGAAAGATGCTTATAAACATGGAGGCACAGCTGATGTCCTTGCATGGGAAGACACAATCTTATAAAACACAAATACTGCAATACTAATTCATACACTTAAAAAATTCCAATTGAAACGCCAACGACTTTTGTTGTGAAATTTTAGTAAATGAAATTCATCTCAAGGCAAAAAAGTGTTAGAATACATATGACAATATGGAATATATTAAGAAACTTGCACTGTTTCGAAAAGAAGAATCAAACAGAAGACCACACAGGTGTTTAATGTAAGTGGAACTTCTGTCATTGAGGAAATGACAAATTAACAGATGGTATTAGATTAATTGTTTTAATATTCCAGTCAAGAAAGTGAGATTTTTGCCTCATACCATAGAGTCAAGTGACTTCCAAATATTTTGAGTTCGAGTATTTAAAAATGAAAAGTATTATAAGAGCTAGTAGGGGAATATGTAATCTTGGAATGAAGAAACACTTTCCACATGTATGAAAAGGGTGAAAAAAAAGGAGAGACACAGCTACAAACAATTTTAAAACATCTGTACTTCCAAAAAGTGCAGTTCTATAAACATAATTGAAAGAAAAATGATGACTGTTAAAAAAAAAAGTGTGGGCTATATTTTGGACAAGTATTAATGCCTTATTGTGCATTGGCTGTTTTTAGAATGTGTTAATGCTTTGTTATGTAAATTATTGTTATTATCCAAATAACAAAGTCTAAACAGCTCAAGAGAAACATGGAAAAAAGCTAATAAATAAAATTCCTTCATGAAACAGCCAAGTGATGAAGTTTGACTATTAATTAAAACATATAAAAGATAGAAAGAACATACCCCTCTTGGGGTATCAAATTGGGAGTTGTTAAAATGATAGCAATTCTTGGGCAGAAAGTGTGGGGGTTTAGTATTGTCATATGCCAGTATGGTGGCAATAGAAATTGAAACTCTTTTTGGAGGGCACTTCCAAAATGTTTGGCAAGAGCCTTAAATATGTTCCCACCCTTCACTGTTGCAGTAATGCATCTCAGAACTTCAGAAATTTATGGGCGATTCTTTGCAGAGATGGCCAAAAATGTGAAACCATCTAGATGTCCACGAAGATAGGATTAAACACTTTATGGCTCATCCATTTAATGGTGTCTTAGTCTGACTAATGACATTGAAATATGCAAATCATATGTTGTTATGTGGAACGTAAAGGGGCTTTAAACCATGTGGTTTGGCGCATAAATAGGACTGAAGTTATATATATGTATATATTTGCACACACACTTACCAAAATCTGAGCATGTTCAGAGTATTTATCTCTGAGTAATGAGATTGGGAATAATTTTCATGTATTCCTTTTTTTCCTATATTTCTATATCTTGTTATTTATGATGTTTATAATACGAGATAATGGCTTTTCTGAAAACTCAGTATAATACAAGTTTTATGTGTGAAAACACTAGAAACTCGATCTTTCTTTCCCAAATGGCCCCTGATCTGCCTTCCTTCTGGCCAAATCCTTCTGTCACTCCAGCAACCTGCCTCTTGGTGGGTGGCCTTTTCTGCCCTTTTCTGGTTTCTGCTGGAAGGATGTCAAGAAAGATTATTTTTCCCCATTTTGAAATGTCCTAAATGCAGTATTTTCTGTAGGAAAAAAATCTCAGTGGGTTTTTTCTTTTTATTACTATTAGTTTGGCTTGACAAAAACCTCATTTTCCAGAATCAACAATGAGAAAATGAAACTGCAGTAGATACTAATCCAGTTCTCTGAAAATTGTGTTTTTAATCTCTTCCTTTAACTATTTATTTAAAATAGACCTTCATCTCCTACTGTCATCTAGAAAGAAAAATAGAAAAGAGCTTTTACATGTGATCTATTTTTATAATCATTTGGAGCCAAATCCTAGAACAGACTATAAACTCTAACATCTCGAATCTGGGCCCAGAAAATATATCCTTAAGGTATTTTGACATATTTCACAAAATCTTATAGAACATAAAATACTAAGAAGGGACTGTGTGAACCTTCATGTTATACATGAAATCTCCTAGGTTTTGTTTGTTTTTTATTACTGCTTTTAAATTCATGTTGCTGAACATTAATGAAAAATAACATTTTTCTTTTCCTTCAAGCGACGTCTGTGTTTTCTTTTTCATAAGAGACAACTGAATTCAGTTTTCACTAACAATGCAACACTACTCCCAAACTGTTTTATGATTTTTTTTAAATTAAAATATACTTTATTTATTCTATCTCTTACATGATCAAGAGGGCCTCGGAGTCTGGGCGTCTCGACGGGAGCATGGTAGAAAATGTTAATGTATGCCGTGTTTAATAATCCAACTGAAATATTGGCCTGGACTTCCTGCAGTCTTTCTCTGCCACTCACAGATGGGAGAATTAGAGGTGGCCACGAAATCGCATGAGCTGTAGTTCCTTGATTTAGAACAAAGAATTGATACTTAAAATCCTGTTGTATATTTTAAATCGCAGGCTATACGAGAGACTTGGAAAATTACAACAGGTACAAATTTGACAAATTTTACACTATCATTCCATCAAGATAATAATAATAATTGTTTTTGCTTACATTTTCATGGGAAGGCCTGCAGAAGTATTGCCTCACTGAAACATCGCAATGTTTTTATGGCTTAATGTCTTACGTGGGATTTTGCTGTGGGTAAAACAAGCCTCAGACTTGCAGAGGCATGACACAATAAGCATGGCTTTCTATTTTCAAGAGTAAGGTTGTTTCCCAGAGTAATGGAGGCTGTAAGAAAGAAGTCAGAGATGGTAGCATAATAAACAGCCCACAGGGCAGCCCACGCCATGTGTTCTGGATCCGTGATGATTCGGGAATCCGTGGGTGATTCCTCCCATCTTGTGGCTCCCCCATCCTCGTGCTTTATAATCTCTCTATTCAGTGGGGGGTGGGAAAAGAGAGCTGGAAAAAGCATCCTGCTCTTCACCATCTTAGCCTGGAAGGGACACACATCATTGGTGAGAATTGGTCACGTGACCCCATCTCAAGGCTAAGGAGCCTGGGAAGTGTAGTTTCCACCTGGGAAGCTGTGCCTCGCCAACATTCTGCAATATGGCGGCAGGTGGGTGAGGCTTGGGAGATGGCTAATGACCTCTGCCTCAGGGAAATTCCATTACTGTCAACATTGTAGGAGGTGAAAGAATGGAGAGACTCAGTAACCGGGAGCCAGATTTAGATCCAGGCTACCATGTGGCAAGATTGCTTTTGCAATATATGTTTTCTGTGTACTAAAATGGGAGTGATGTGCTAAACAAAATATCATTACCAAGATTTTTAAAAAATCATTGTTTGGGGGTTGAAAATGTCCCCCAAGTTATATTTTCCCTCCCTTGTATGACTTTTTGGATTATGCAACTCTACACTTGGAATCCTATCTGTTCATTTCTCCATCTGTTATTACATAACCTCCAAAGAGAAAGAGAAAAGACTTCTACAGCGGGAAATAACTGTTAAGACAGCATGAAGAGGTGTGAAAGGAGCTGAGTACTAGTCAGGATTGTGGCATTCTCTTTTATGGATGGAAAGTTTTTTATTAACAGAGTTATATGTTCAGGTGAGATGCTATAACTGGGGAAAATGCACCTGAAATGGGCCAGTATAATACTTTGATGGTGTATGGGCCAGGTCCAGCAAGGCAGTAGTAAGCAGAGTGTGAGATTTATGTGAATACTTTGTATAGTAAAGGATTCAGTAGGTAATTTGAAAATTGGTTTAATAGTATGCTCAAATATGAGTCCTTGAATCTTGAATTCCAATATATATTCATATATATATAATTTTGTATTGATTTGTATATATTTCATATATTTATATATTATATACTCTATCTACCTCTGTGTATCTCTATATCTATCTTTCATCTATATCATCTATATCTATCAATCTATCTATAATCTATCATTATCTATCATGTATCAATCTATTATCTATCTATCGATGTATCTATCTATCCATCAATCTACATATCTATTATCTATCTGTCTCTACTCTTTTCCTGTTTGTGCCTTCACTGCTTTGCTCTCTTATCTCAACATCTTTCTGAAAGTCCAGCCCAGGAAGATTTTACTTTTTAACATAATCAGAAAGTGTCAGAGGGTTTTCTAAAACAAAAACATATCTTTATCTTTCAGGTGATTTATGCCACCCTAATAAGTGGTGGGCACAGCTGCAGGATTTTTTTTAATAGGACTTTTAATAGCCCCATAATCCACATGTTATCTCAGTGGTTTTCCCAATAATCGCTTAAAGTGAGTGGCATTGTTGCCATCTTGTATACAAGGAAATGGAAGCTCACGTACATGACACCCAGCTTCCCACAACTGTGAAGGGGCAGGACCTCAATTCAAGCCCACGTCTCATCTATTCAAAGCCTTATTTGCTCTGCCATATTCTAATAAGGCTCATGGTTGAGCAGAGCCCAGCCAGGCACACAGGATAGTTCCGATTCTGCTACATGGCTTTGGATGGGCAAGTCACAGCTGAAGTTGGATGGTGTAGGATCGGATCACGTCATCTGTAAGAACGCTTCTCCAGAATTCAACTCTTCCAGGAGCAATTGTGAAGCTTAAATGGAATACGGTGTGTGAAAGTGCTTGGGAAACCATAGCTATTTTAAAAGGTGGGAGAATAATAGCAATAATAAGTATGGAAATAGCAATGCGTACTAATGGAGTGGGCCAGGCTCTGTTCTAGGCACTTTATTCTCTGTCTTCACAATGACTCCATGAGGTGGCTGTGCAATAAGTTTCCTCTTTCTCACAAGTCTGAAAGATGAGGCATAGAGAGCTTAAACAACTCATACCAAGGTTCTGATGTCTGTAAGGGGCGGTGCCCTACAACATGGTGGAAATTAGGACGTTAGTTTGCTCCACAGAGCATTAAACCATAAAGAAAAGCACAGTGGATCACAGTATAGATTCACCATACTACCTGAGGGACCCCAGCACAAACCCCTACACTTGTGCATCTCGATCACGATGTAGGTTACAATCATTGGAGCTTCTCTTTCAGAGATTCTGGTTTAGTTACTCAGAGATATGGGTTGGTTTAGTGGGTTGAATGGTGACCCCGAAAATCTATGTCCACATTCTAACCTCTGGGACCTTGGAGTGGGGCCTTATTAGGAAATAGGGTCTTTGCAGATGTGATTAAGTGAAGGATGGAGAGGAGGGCATCCTGGATGAGGGTGGCCCTAAATGCAATGACAGTGTCTTCATCAGAGACAGAAGAGGAGAGACACAGACACAGAGGAGAAGCCACGTGAAAACGGAGGCAGAGATGGGAGGGAGGCGGCCACCAGCCCGGGGACGCCTGGAGCCCCGGAAGCTGAAAGAGGCAGGAAAGACCCTCCCCTGGAGCCTCGGGAGGGAGCCCGGCCCTGCGACACCTTCATCTCAGACTTCTGGTCTCCAGGACTAGGGGAGCATACATTTCAGTTGTTTTAAGCCCCCCAGTTTGTAGTACTTTGTTTTGGCAGCCCCAGGAAACCACCACACCAGGACATGACAAATTTTTATTCTCCCCAGGGAATTGCGACATGAAGCCAAGGAGAAGAATCACTGGTTATTATGTCATAATAAGGTTAAAGTAAAGACGACTCTGCTCAGAAGGAGGCTGAACAGCCAGACACTCAGGATGGAGTTGAACGACCTTCGGGGACCCCCTCCTCCTCCCCATGCAGCCTCAGGTCCTCCCAGCCTCCAGGCACTGTACACCACACTGCCTGTCTGTAGTTTGGTTTTACATGATGAAAAGTGCAGAAAAAGCTTCTGCAGGTCTCGGCATCTTGCGTCTTGAATTCAGTAGCATAGTAGAAGCATCCCTCACCAGCTCTAGAGTCTTGAGGCTATAACAGTCCAGTTTCATTGGAATAAAAGCTGCATTTGCAATTACAAACCAAATCTTAAAGAGAATAGCTTGGCGTGGGTTTTGTTTTTCTGTAAGGACCTGGGAACCATCAAAGAGTGACAATGGACTGCTAGCTAAAAATTTTGCTTGTGCACAAAGATTTACAAGCACATATACCAGATGTTAGAAGTTGGCCATCTGGGGGGCGGGGAGCTATCTTTTAGTTACTATATTGTTTACAAATCCTAATAGAACCATATGTGATTCCAATTAATGATCTTCTTAAATCACACATGCCCTTATTATGGCCAAATTGGTTTAAATGCCACTCGGTGTCACTAAGTCACAAAGTACTTAAGCGCTTCGCCTCAGGACTGTTGTTTACTACAAAATTTTAAATCTTTGTATTCATTCATCAGGGCTGCTATAGCCAGTTACCACAAACTGTGGGGCTTACAATAGCAGGAATTCATCCTCCCCCAGTTCTGGAGACCGGAAGTGTAAGATGAACTTGTCGCAGGGCCGCGCTCCCTCCACAGGCTCCAGAGGAGGGTCCTTCCTGCCTCTTCCAGCTTCTGGGGCTCCAGGCGTCCCTGGGCTGGTGGCCACCTCCCTCCCGTCTCTGCCTCCATGTCCACGTGGCTTTTCCTCTGTGTCTGTGTCTCTCCTCTTCTGTCTCTGATGAGGACACTGTCATTGGATTTAGGGCCGCCCTCATCCAGGATGACCTCATCTCCATCCTTCACTTAATCACATCTGCAAAGACCCTATTTCCAAACAGGGTCCCATTCTAAGGTTTCAGTTGGACACGAAGTTCTGCAGAACATTCAACCAACTACAATATCTTACAATTTTCAACCAAAATGAAACACTTAGAATCTAGTCCAAATATGCCCCAGGTCTCCTTGCTTCTGTCTGTAACTTTCCTTGCAGTGTTTTGCTGCTGAGGGAGCAGTTTTTCCCTCTTATTCATCTCATTCTGCCCAACCATCCCTCTTTCTTAGCCTAGTAAAATGCCTTCTCAGTCATAAAAACATCCCTTACCTTCCCATGCGATGTGGGCTTTGAGTCTCCTGGAACTTAAAACACTCCTTGAACCACCTTTAGTGCTTCTGAATGTCTTAGCCTTGAATTAACCTGACTTGTACACTTGTTTTACGTCCTTTAGGAATATGGTGTGTGCAGACCACCACATGCCTCTTCACGTCATCCTACCTTGCCTACAACAGGACAGGGCAAGTCTTCATGAATGTACGTTGAGTCCACCCACAAACACTTATTATTAATCTTTAACCTTACATCAACCCAGAACGATAGGTCAGTGGATGGTTTACCATTTTGCCCAGGTGAAATTGCACCGAGGTGTATCTAGCAGAGGATTTCTATACACCTAGGTTACTTTACCTCCCTGATTTCAGTTTCTGCATCGATATACTGAGGCAGGCAGTCCAAATGAACATGTTTCTAAAATTCCTTGCTGTGTTTCTTTATGTAGCACAATGATTTCCAAACAGGGAGGATTCTGTACCCCAGGGGGCATGTCACAACATCTGGAGACATTTTCACTCATCAAACTGGGGGAGAGGAGGGTGGAAAGGGATACTGGTATGTAGCAGATGGAGACCAGGGACGCTGCTCAACACCCTACAGTGCACAGACCATCTCATCACAGAGTCATCCGGCCCCAAATGTCAGTGTCAAGGTTGAGAAACCCAGACCTAGCACGAGAGACTCTGTCTATATCTATCTATCATTTATCTCGTCTATCATCTACCTATTTAATCTCATTTATCTGTCTAATCTCATCTATCTATCTATCTATCTATCTATCTATCTATCTATCTATCTATCATATATCTATCTATCTATCTATCTATTTATCTATCTATCTATCATCTATCTATCTATCTCTCATCTCTCTCGTCTATCTATCTGCCTGTCTGTCTGTCTGTCTGTCTATCTATCTATCTATCTATCTATCTTCTATGGTAGTGGTTCTCAACTAGGGACAATTCTGCACACCCCTCCCAAGGGGGATACTTGGCAATATCTAGAACCATTTTTTGGTCCTCACAGCTGGAGGAGAGGATGCTACTGGCGTCTAGTGGGTATAGCCCAGAGATGCTGGTCAACATCCTACAATGCACAAGACAGTCTCCACCACAGAGAATCATCCAACCCCAAATGTCACTAGTGCTAATGTTGGGAAACCCTGATCTAGCTGAAGGGCGTGTCTATGGAACGTGAACTCCTCAAGCAGGATGTGTATCCTACCTATCTGGGTATTCCCAGTGCCCCTCCTGGTACCTGGCACACAGTAAGGGCTGTGAGGATCTACTTAAGCAAATAAACAGATTAATGAACGAGAGAGGCTCTGTGCTTCTCACAGAGTTGTGAAAAGCGAAGCACTCTTCTGTTTCAATGACCGACATTCTTTAAAGATTGACAGCACTGTATTTCTCTCAATGCTGACACTCAAGTTCTTCCCAAATATTTATCTTGAGTTTGCTTCATTTCTTCCTCTCAGAGGAGGCAAAAGAATGACAGTTTTGACTTTTTGAGGAATGCTAGTATATGTACCCTGGATGGCTCTTCCTAAAGAACATCTCCTGGATGGCTATGGCCTCACGTCTTACTCCCCAAATCATCCTGCTTCACCGTAGAACTGTCACCATAGGGGCGCGAGGGGTCTCACCCTGCCTTCCTGTCTGTCAAATACAACGTTGGAGCCACTGGCTCGGACTGTTTCCCTGCCTCTTAAAAACTTGTAAGGAATAGAATAATTCAAAGGTGGTGGATAAAAACAGATTTCAACCACTGTTATTTAGACCCAAATTTGCTTTTGTGCTTGAAAATATCACTGTCATCGTTGCCCAGTTATTTGGAAAATAGTATTTTATTATCAAATGTACATTATATTGACCTTAAAAATACAGTAAAGCAGTCATGGAAATGACAGATCTCCTACTTTCTGTGGGCACAAACTGACAGGGGGAGAGACGTTTCTGGATTTTTCCGGAAGGCTCTGGATTCATTCTGCGGGGTCACGACTTAGCTCTCTCCTTCCTCTCCTCTCCCCCCACCACAGCTTTTAAGATAAACTTCATAAAGAAGGAAATCCAAGATCTCAGCCTCCCTCCCTGTGGGGTTCCTGGGAACGGTAATATAACAGCAGTTACTGAATTTGAAGGAAGTTGGGGAGGAATTTTTTTTAATTGCATTTCCATGACTGCTCTAATGTACCCAAGTCTTGTAAAGACCAATAATTTATTATTTTTAATGAGACAGAAAGTATTTCTTTCTCTTTCTAGTCTCATCGTCTGATTAGAAATATATATATATATATGTGTATATATATATATATATATATATAAACTATATAAAAAGTGAGTTCCAGGGAGAAAGAGTTCTTTCATATAAAATGGTAGCTGTATTGTATGTAATTTGTACATTACAAAAAAAAACAAAAAAAAAAATCAATCACTCTGGTTCTAAGCCCTTACTGGGCACATTGGAGTTTTGAAGTGACAGAGGCAATAACTGAAAGATGGGTACTCATTCTAGAATGTTCTATCATGTAAAAATGGCAGTGGGTTAACTAAGTGGTGCATGTTCAATGGGGTGGCAAGGCACTGTTAATCTCTATGGTTTATTTTCAGTGAATGCTCCTTAGGGATGCTACAGATGGTTGTTAAAGCATCAGAATGTTGTTTGCAACACAGACATTGTAAATTTGCACCCATGAGCACACGGCATCCTGGAAATGTGGAAGAAAGTCCCCAGACAGGTGGACCCCTCTTTCCCACGTCTGACTGCTTCCTTTCGCCAATAAGCATAGGTCAAAGTCAACATGAACCTGAATGCCAAGTGGGCACCACTGTGCCAATGACAAATCCTTTTAGGGTTCTGACCCTCCGGCCCCGGCTTTCCTTGCAAATCAGGCTTTGTGCTGACATCGTAAGCAATGACTGTGGAGGGCACGTTCTCCCGCAGGTGTTTCAGTAGACATGAATGTAAGTTGTTTTGGAGTCACTGCCCAGGATGTTCTTCGCGGTACACTTGTAGAAGCCGGCGTCTCTCTGTGTGGCCTGCTGGATGGTTAAGGATCCTTGTGGGTGAAGGAACCTGTTCCCGTACAGACGGGCCTGTGCCCCAGCAGTCAGATGTGATCTATCCGGTAGCTCCCACGTGATCTCAGCTTTGGGGACTCCCATGGCCATGCAGTTCATCTTGACAGTGTTCCCAGGCCGGGTGTAGATGACAGGCGTTGGTTCGCTGGTGATCCGAGGTGGATAGGCTATCACAATAACGGGGAAGTTCGTGACGGAAGAGCCATACTCCGTCTCCGCCTTGCACACGTAGGTGCCCCTGTCAAACACTGAGGCATCGCGGACGGTGAGGGTGCCATTTTCCCCAAGGGAGAAGCGCCCTCGTGCTTGAGGGCTCTCCAAGAACATGCCGTTGGGCAGCGTCCAAGAGAAGCGTGCCTGCCGGCCCCCTGGAGCGACGCAGTGAAGCTGTAGGGTCTCACCGTTGATGATGCTCACCAGATTGTGGTACTGGTTGTTCGGTGCCGGCTTCAGCCCCACCTTCAGAGAGACCAGCCTCTCCGTGTAGCCCGCGGAGTTGCGCGCCACGCAGCGGTAGGCCCCCGCGTCCACGGAGGAGAGGCCGCTGATGTGCAACATGCCATCACCCTTATGGAAGAACCTCTGCAGCTGCTGGCCACTCTGGAGCTCCGTCCCGTTGGGAAGGACCCACAGCAGGGTGGGTGTGGGGGTCCCCCCAGCTGAGCAGTTGAGGCTGATGGTGTGGCCCGCCATGGCGGTAATCTTCTCACTGACCGGGTCGTGGAAGATGGGCTTCTCCACCGGCTCCAAGACGGTGAGCTGGACGATCAGCTTGGCCTCACCCCCCTCGTTACGGCCAATGCACGCCAGCTGGACGGAGTCGCTCTTCCTCAGACTCCTGATGTCCAGGGTGCCGTTGCGATGGATGGTGATCCGGTTCCCATAGTAGGGGGCCGGCAGAACCACGCCCTCGGGAAAGGCCCACAGCACCCTGGGGGTGGGGATGCCTTCCGCTTGGCAGTCAATGAGTTTCCGGCTGCCCCCGGGGGCAATCTCGCGCACCGTGGTGATGGCATTGGGGTGCCCGTTGATCTTGGGTGACTGGACGTTGACATGGATCCAGACTGTCTTCCTGTCCTCCCCGGCGCTATTTCTGACCACACAAGTGTAGTTCCCGCTGTCCGAGCGCTGGGCTTTCTGAATCAGGAGAGTGCCGTCCTGATATATCTGATACTTTTCGGAGGAGGTGGGGATCAGCCTGTTGGTTGGAGAGAGCCACGTCACTCTGGGCGTGGGCTCCCCCTTGGCCTCGCACGCCACGGTGACCACATCCCCATAGGGGACCTGGACCACGGAGTACGTCTTGTTCCGGATGGCTGCGGGCTCTGTCACCACCTTGACGCGCACTCGCATCTCATCCTTCCCCACCTGGTTTTCCGCAAAGCAGGTGTAGTCGCCTTCCTCCCGCATGCCTACTTCGTTGAAATAGAGGGTCCCATTGTTGAAGACCACATAGCGCTTGGCACGCCCGCCACTGTCGTCGGCCTGCATGAAGGAGTTGACCAGGCTCCCATCCGGGAGGCTCCAGGAGATCTCCGGGTTGGGAAGCCCAGTGGCCACGCAGTCGACCTTCAGGTCCCCCCCATAGAAGACCCTGTGGTCATTCTCTTCTTTGTGCTCAATCTTGGCTGGTTTCATGACCACGTTAACTTTGAGCACGACAAAGTCATCCCCGACCTTGTTCCGGGCGACACACAGGTAGTCTCCCGCGTCTTTGTCCGTGACGGATTTCACCACCAGGGTCCCGTTGGCAAACGCCTTGATTCTGGTATCAAAGCTGGTGGAGAAAAAGAAAAGGAGTAAGATGTCAGTCTCCCCAGTGCTCTACCCCCGCTGTAGGTCATCAGAATGAAACAAAAACATGTGCTGAGAATGATCAGGGCAGGCGACTGTTATTGCAAAATGTCAGATGGTTTTTGCAGCCTGGGGGGACCGAGTCCAAGTGCGGAAAGGGTTTATTTACAGCAAATAAGAACTCTCGGGTTGAGTCTGACCTTTGGCTGGCCTGGCCACTCACTCAAGGATGTGAAAAGCAGTTACAGACTTGAGCTCTGTGTGTAGATTGAGTATTTGCATGGCGGTCAATGCACAGCTTATTGTAATGAGAAAATCAGGTAAGATGCTACAGCCATGGAGAGAATGAATCTGAGTTAACCTTACAGAGACAAAGCTCTTCTCGAAGAAAATGCGCCAGACGCTATTTTTACTCTTGATGATGTTTTACGATCTTGTATCCCACTACGAGGCAATGGGCAGCAAAGTAGCTATAAGATGGATATTGTAATTATGGCTACACCCAGAGTTTCAATGCTCAAGTTGGATTCTTCAAAACTGGGCAATGTCGGTGTAAAGCCTTCTTCCCTAGAATCTGCAACTAAAGCTGAACGGCATTCACCAGCTGGCACCCCAATGCTGGCATTCCATTCCTCCATATGAAATGATAACTGTTGGACCTAAGCCCACATACCTCTGAGTTAATATTTAAAAAGGCTTTCAGTTTAAAGGGACAACATGGAAATGTTTAAAGGATCTTCACTATGCATGTGACATTTTTACCAACATGGGGGTGCCCCTGAGCAATTCAGAACTGATGTTTCGAATAACATGGTGAAAAGATTTTGGAAGTTCTGACTTTAAAACTGTTCAGATTGGAAATCTCAGTTGCACATCATTTATAAATGTGGCATTGCGGGGAGAGGGGGCTTGAATTTTAATCCCTAAATATTTCCTAAATACTGTGTTATTCTAACAGCGTGTCTGGAATTACGTCATAGATCTAAAAAAAAAAAAAAAATCTGCCTGTGATTGAATTCGACCTGATTATTGTTAATAAAAGCTACTATGAACAATGACCAAATAAACTGTTTTGTTTTCCATGAGTGACAATCAAGTCAACATAAATTGGTAGGTCATTTGATAGGAGTGGAGCAGATAAAGATATTTTAATGTGTCTCGGAGTTTGAATCCAAAAATTCCTACAGTAGCACATGTTTGTAAATATTTTGAAACTTCTAGAGCAGTGATTCCTGGTCCCAGTTGTAATCAGAATCAACTGAGCAACTCTGAAAAATATACATGCCTATGCATCGCTGGGGATTTGGCTTCAAGAAGTGAAACTCCAATATCTGTATTTTTAAATAGTCCCAATGTGTAGGCAGGGCAAAGAGCCCGCTCTTTTATAAAACTCACATGGGCTGTTCAGTTACGATTTACTAAGAATATTACTATTCAGAATTTAGTAATACTGAAGCTACAGAGACAATGATTTATAGCGAGATATGAACAGAATGGCTCAAATTCATGCTGGAATGACATTCTTTTACTGTCGTTCATTCAACCCTGTCTCCGCCGTGCCAAAATCGACTGAAAACAGTTCTTCACATGGCAGTACATCTGCTCAGCTGGAAGATATTCCGGGGAAAATTGGGTACGTGGTATTCTGGATGCATTGTGCAAGGTTGACCAGGCACCACACAGCTGTCTAACGTTAAATACACAGTGGGGAAAGGGCCTTCAACCTATTCCTACATTAGAAAGAGATGGGGGAGGGGCCGGCCCCGTGGCTTAGCGGTTAAGTGCGAGCGCTCTGCTACTAGCGGCCCGGGTTCGGATCCTGGGCGCGCACCGACGCACCGCTTCTCCGGCCATGCTGAGGCCGCGTCCCACATACAGCAACTAGAAGGATTTGCAACTATGACATACAACTATCTACTGGGGCTTTGGGGAGAAAAAGGGAAAAAAAGGAGGAAGATTGGCAATAGATGTTAGCTCAGGGCAGGTCTTCCTCAGCAAAAAGAGGAGGATTGGCATGGATATTAGCTCAGGGCTAATCTTCCTCACAAAAAAAAAAAAAGAAAGAAAAGAAAGAGACTGGGGAGACCAGGCACAGCTGTGCAGAGCCCTTGAACGCTGGCTTTGCTCATGTCTTGGAGTAGAACCCACGCTGAGAGGGATTCTTCTCTGAGCTGCCAGGGTCACACCCAAAGCCAGGGTTTCTCCACCACAGCACCATTGACGTGTCTTTGATTCCGCTTTGCCAATCATTGTCTCTTTCCCCTATATCTTGAAATGCTTATTAAAGAGATATTTTGGATATCTTTTTTGGATCTAGCCTAGGGTTTCTCAGCCTGGGCACTAGTAGGGATGGATGATTCTCAGTGGTGGGAGCACCCTGTGCATTGTGGGATGTTGAGCAGCATCCCTGGTCTACATTCATTGGCAGTAGCACCTCGTGCACCCCTAGTTGTGACAACCAAAAATGTCTCCAGGTGTTGATGAGTGTCCCCTGGGGGCATAATCGTCTAGTTGAGAACCACTGCTATACGTAGACAGATGATAGATAACTGGATAGATAGATAGACAGTTGATAGATAGATAAATAGACAGATAGATAGATTAGATAGATAGATAGATAGACAGACAGATAGAAAGGTAGATGATAGATAGACATACATAGATAGATAGATAGGTAGATGATAGATAAATAGACATGGATAGATAAAGATAATAGATTATAGATAGAAAAATAGATGGGTAGATAGATAACACATAGATGATGATGATAGATAGACAGATGATAGATAGATAGATAGAGAGAGAGATAGATGATAGATAGATAGATAAATGATAGTCTTTCAGGGTAAGACAGGGCTTCTCAATCTCACACTACTGACATTTGGGACAAGATTATCTCTGTGGTGGGCCGTCCTGTTCATTGTAGGATGATGAGGAGCATCTCTGGTCTCCATCCACTAGATGCCACTAGCAACCCCCATTCCCCGAGTCACATCAACAAAAAATGTCTCCAGACATTGCCAAATGTCCCCTGGGGGCAAAATCTTACCCCACCCCACACCTCTGTGTTGAGAACCAGTGCTCTAAATCCATGTATCTGGGAATCGAAGACACTGGAATGGCGGGTGGCTTTCTTCCTAGCCAAAACGCATTTTTAGAGTTCCAAATGTGCTACCCCGGGGCTATAATAATGCCTTGAAATGTTTTGTTTTATGTCCTTTCCTTCTATCACTAATGCCGTTTAAAAACAAGTTCTGAAGCTTCTCTATAATTTTTTGATCTCAGATAACAGAAACAGAAAGCAGCCTAAATTGCTTTACCTAATATTATCATTTAAAACACAGTTACACAGATAACGATTAAAACAAAAGTTATTTAGTTCGTTTTTCTTTTTAGGGGGAGCGGGGAAGGAGAAGGGGAAAGGACAGGTGTTCGTTCTGGATCCTAGTTTATAAAGACAAGATTTCATTGGGTGAAAAAGTGTCTCCCGCCCGCTGCACACAAGGAGCATGTCTGTGCGTCTTCGTCCCGGACAAGGACGCTCCATAAACAGGTGTCTCAGCGTCGGAAGGGGAGGGGGTCCAGGAGCCCAGTGGTTGATGGAGAAAAAGGAACACCACGTACCTGAAGAGCGCGTCGATCATCCTCTTGGATGGGAGCCTCCAGAGGATGCGCGGCCAGGGGTCCCCCGAGGCGCTGCAGTCCAGCCGGAGGGTCCCACCGTAGCGGACGTCGGTCCTCTGCGGGGAGGTGCTGGTGATGCGCGCGTTGGCCGCCGCGCGCTGAACGGTCAGCTGCACAGTCCTGCGCGCAGAGCCCACCAGGTTGGCGGCCACGCACTCGTAGCGCCCGCTATCCTTGGGCGCCAGGTTGCGGATGTAGAGCGTCCCATTGGGGAAGACGAACAGGTTCCCGTTGATGAACTGCGAGGGGCGGATCTGGGTCCCATCCCAGAGCACCCAGCGCACGCTGGGCAGGGGCGCGGCCTTGGCGGTGCAGTGGATGTGGATGCTGAGTCCCGGGGGCAGCGAGATGTTCTCCATCTTCTCCTGGTGGATGACCGGGGGCAAGGCCGCCACATGGAGGCGGATGGCCAGGCTGTCGGCGCCGGCTGCATTGCTGGCCACGCACTTGTATACACCTCTGTCGGAGAAGGTTGCCTCTTTGATGGAAAGGGTGCGGTTTTCGTGCAGGGTGACCCTGCCCTCCACGGGGGACACGGTCTGCCACACCCTCCTGTCCGGGAAAATCCAGGAGATCTGGGGGGCTGGGGTCCCCTTGGCCAGACACTCCATGGCAATCGTGTCTCCCAGGTAGACGGTGACATCCTGGTAGTGGGAAGCTAGGATTTGGGGCTGCTGCACCGTGACAGACAGCAGGACAACCATCCTGTCCACGCCGTGCAAGTTTTTGGCGGTGCACATGTACTGGCCACGGTCCTGCACCTGGACGTTTCGGATGACGAAGGTGCCGTTCTTGAGGACTTCGAATCGTTGCACTCTGGTGTTTGGGGTCATGATAGCTCCTGGAAAGGAGAAATACGTACCATCAGATTCTACCTAAACGTGCCCTTTCCATGAGGACCAAACAATCAGCTGATTAATCAATTCTCTTTGCATGCAAATCATGAAAAGCAAAGACTCACCCTGCAACTCCAATGTGGGGAAGAGAGAACCTTGTTTTCACCCTTCTTGACTTTTAACAAATCCCAGAATCAGGGCATATGCCACCTTCAAGCAAAGGGCAGCCAACATGGGTTTCACAGATGGTTCTGGAAGCCCTCATGAGCCCCAGGCCCCCCCAATTTGGCCTCCTCATTCACTTCAGTTACTGGAGACACAGCCCCCATTTGCTCAGCCCATGCCTCATTGGGGTAGGTTGTCCTCTTGAGGTCCCCATGTTGGCTGCAGAGACACCCCAAGCTTACATCCACCATCCACCTCTGCCCAGCCAGGCTCCTGAGTCCAACAAGACAGCTAGATTGAGCAGGTCATTCTCTGCACGGCCTGGATGAGCTGAGCACTAACTCTTGTTTCCAGATGGGGATGGCGGACATCCCCACCACTATAGTCAGGGGGCACCTGCCCATCTTTCTCCTCACTCTCTATACTTCCGATGTTTTATATCCTGCCTTCTAGGGGCTCTGCCACAGTCAGAGTCTGTATTAACCAAGTGTTTCTGATGCTTGGACATCTGGGGTCTTGCTGACTCTAAAGGGATGGCCCTCCCAGGGCTAGCCAATTCCTAGAGAGAGCAAAGGATGTACCTTTCGAATGTAAACTAACCAACCCAGAGCCTAGACTTCCAACCACCTCCACTATGGGGCTCTCACACTCCAGGCCACCATCCGCCTGCCCTAATCTCCCCAGGACCAGGTACCAGACAACTAGGGACAGTCCCTATGCCTCACTGCTCACTGATACTATCAAGCCAGGCAGTCCTAAAGCTGCTCACCCTGCCTTGCCCATTCCTTCCTGTGGAAACCACAATAAAGGCTCTCGCCCACATTTTCCCATCTCTCCCTCTGCCTCTTAACCAACCTGGTGCTTTCTTGTGTGGCCCTGCATGGCATGGTATGCCCCCTCCTCTTAAGACCTGTGAGGAGCAAACTAGATTTTCAGTGGCAGTCATCTCCTGATCTGTGGGCCTCACCGCACCTCAATAATAAATCTCATACTTAAAAACTGGAAAACCCTGATTTTTAGTTCTCCCTTCCATTCCCACACTGCTGGGTTCCTGGGTCCATGCTTCCACCGTGGGCTACTCATTTAGTTCTGACAAGCTGCCGGCAGTAGAAGCTGATTCCTGACCATGTAGAACGTGCAAGAATGTCTAGTGAGGGGGCATTGTCCAGGGATGCTCAGAAAGGGCACAAGGTATGAAAAACCCTAAGGATGAATATAAATGGGATTTCCCAGTAGAGACAGGTTCTTTTCTTCAAAGGCATAATCCTTTTAGATTGAAAAGCCCATGGTGTTCTTCACTTGCTGCTTCAAGCAAAATCCCTTATTAAACCATTAGGAAAACATCCAACATTAAATGCTGAGCTGATCAAAGAAGTCAATCATTTCCCCATGCTCAGAGCCTCTGCTAACCTTTGGAACACTTCCAACATTCGTGAGATAAACTTGAACGAGGAATGCATAGATTTCCCAAGCGCTATCAGCATAAATCATTCCTGTGTTATCAAAATGGAGACCAAATGAAAAAAAGCCCCTCAGATCAGAGTCCAGGACTGGAGGATACAGCCATGTTGAGAGAGAAGAAAAGAGAAGGAGGAACAGGGAGAGCCTTTCTTTCACGGAGAGGCTGTAGCTTCTCAGATCTTACTTTCTTCTGCCACCTAGAAATTGTTTTGCCATTCAGACAAAGGAGATGGTCATTTTTATGAGGTGGAGTGCTCTCTGGGCATGCCAGGATTCCAAATATAGACCATTGTATGGGTCAAATTGTGTTCCCCCCAAAATTCACATACTAAAATCCTGGGATTGAAATCCTGACTCCCAGGACCTCAGAATGTGGCTGTATTTGGAGATGGGTCTTTAAAGAGGTGATGAAGGTTAAATGAGGTCATTGGGGTGCAATCTGATCCAATAGGACTGATGTCCTTATAAGAAGAGGAGATGAGGACACAGACACCCACAGAGGGACGACCATGTGAGGACACAGGTCTGCAGAGACAGAGGACACAGAGAAGACAGTGTACATGACAAAGAGAGAAGCCTTAGGGGGAACCAGCCTTGTTGACACCTTGATCTAAGACTTCCAGCCTCCAGAACTGTGAGACCATAAATGTCTGCTGTTTAAGCCACTGTGGAACTTTGTTATGGCAGCCGCAGCAAACCAATATAACAATATCTCTAGGTTGAAGTCAAAGCAATCCGTGATGGGCTCAGACCAAGCTGTATTTATCTTTCAAGCCAGTGAAAGGACAAGCGGAATTTGCACTCTTACCCTTCCCCCCAATCTTGCCCCCTGACATGGGTGTGGAAGACTTTTGCATTGGACCTCAGTGGGAGAAGATAAGAGGCTCTTTTGTGAAATATTCCTAAGCTTAGATTGTTCCCCATCCAAGGAGCCTATTGTTTCCATAGCCCATTAAAATCTCACATCCATTCTAGGTCCTTATTTCTTGTCCCTCTAAAGGAACATGCTTCTATCTAGGTTTTCAGAAGTTCCCTCCCATCCCATCAACTTGTCTTTTCCCAGATCCTCTAGTTCTGCCCAGGGCCACAGACTCAAGTAACCTCCTCCTACACAAGCTGTAGTTAAAATACAGATGCTTAAATACCCTACCTGTGGAAACCTTTGTCCAGGTAATGAAGGGCTTGGGCTTCCCTGTTGCTTCACATGGGATCATAGCATCAGTGTCCACAGTGATGGACATGGACTGAGGGGATTTGGTGATAATTTGGGGCTTTTCCCCAAGCGTCCAGAATTTGGATGCAGGCGGTCCTACGGGAGAGAAGAGTTTTGAGCCGCTCTGATGGAAGCTTCTGGAGGGCTGGCCAGAAGATGTCATGATGGGGATGGAGCTCCGAGTGGAGTAGACCAGAGGGATGTTCTTTAAGTTCGTTGATGGTAACGCCGTGGTCCGAGGAGGATGCAGTAATGGAGGTGCGGGGGGTCCAAAATCCATGTGGATGATGCTCTGAGAATGTATCCTATTGTAGGCACCTGGGTTGACTTTTCTCTCTCTCGTCACTGGGGCGGGAGAAGTGGGTGTCCGGGGTTTCAGTGTAACTCCCAATTGTGGGAAAGAGACAGTCTTGTTGAAAAAGAAAGGGAATCTTCCATGGGGATAGTAAGGAACTCTTGGAGTTGGAAGCTTGCCAACAGGGTCTCTGAGATCAGGGATGTTGTTATTTCCAAAGACTTTGGAGTGGCCGTTGAATTGGTCAGTTCCTTGGTCAGTAAATTTACTAGGAATGCCAGGTTTGGACCCATGCAACGGAACAATAGGAGTTGTTGTGCTTGATAATTTTGGAGTCGTAAAGTGCTTGATCTCTGGCAAAACCCTTGTAGGATACGCAGTTATTTCCGGTTTGCTGGTCAAGTGACGAGGGGGCTGGAAAGTTACAAAGTATCTAGAGGGACTTTGTGTGGCCACGTGAGGTGGCCTAACGGTCCCTCTCGGTGGGATAGGTTTGGTTGGTTGATGGAAAATTTGGACTCTTCTATCCTGGTGGTGACTCTCTGGGCCACGTGGAAGAATGTTTTTGGTCCTACCATCAAATGCTTCCTTTCCTAACTCCTGCTTTGGACTTAAGTTAAATGTATCCTGGTTGGAAGACAGGGTGGATAATTCACTTGGCCTGAATAAATGTTGAGTTCCCTCATTATTCACTAGGGGTGTTTCAGTTTTGGGGATTCCCACATAATTCAAGGAAACGTTTTCCTTGGAACCTCTTGAAGTTGGAAATGTTTTCGAAGTAAGAGGCCTGGACTTCGTGGTGGTTTGTGCTAAAGACACAAGGGTCGTGGGTGAGAATGAGGATGTTGGCTCCTCCATTGGGGCAGGAGTTGGGATGAGAGGCTGTGGTCTAATTTCAGCTGGAGTGGTTTCTTGATGATCCCGACCACTGATGGTGGTTTCTGCTTGACGTGAAGGCGACTCTGCTTTCATACGAGAGAGAGTAGTTGATGCAACCACCTTTTCCTGTTGAAATAGTGTCAAGACTGCAACAGAAGGTGAAAACTCAGAAGGAAAATCCAGATCCTCCGACTCTTTAACAAAAGATGAGTCTGTAAGGATTTCCCAAGAGCTGGTAACAGGTGTGTCTATCTGCAGTCCCCCAGGCTGGACTGCCTTTGGGAGATTCCAGCTTGCAGTTCCGGGAGAGGCAGAAGGGGAGGATTCTTCCTGAAATTCTCCCACGGTGGACACCTCGGAGTCAGAAGGTGATACGACATTAGTGATGGACTTACCAGAGACTAAACTGTCAGTTGTATAGTCATTGATGTTTGTGACATCATCATTCTTACTTTCCTTTTCATCTAATGCAGGTTTGTATGTGACTGGAATTGTCTCTTGGAGTTTATCATGAGATAAATGTATTTTTGCAGTGCTTGTCACATACTCTTCCATTCTAGTTATCTCATGTGGGTCCCCAGTTCCCAGAGAAGCCGTTGTAGACAAAAGTACAGTTTCTGTACTAGAGGTAATCACATTTTTTTGTTGATTTTCTATGGAAGGGCTGGGTGTGGACACAGAAGGTCTAGGGCTTGCTGTAGAAATAGAAGACCGATGTTTATTTGGCCTCTTTCCTTGTTTCCTTCGTGATGTTCCTTTGGATACTGGTTCTGCATGCTTCTCCAACTGTTTGGGGATACCAACTGTGCTATCAACCCAAGATGTAGGAACCAGTGAACTCTCCACTTGGTTTAGAATTTTCACTTCAGGTACTTGCGTTGGTCGAGTCGAGAAACTCGTTGGGGCAGGAGTCGTGGGTGGAGTTTGTTTATGCCAGTGTTGGAGTCTCTGGTGGCGTGATTTCTTCCTTCCCTTCTGTCTCTTTCGAGAAGGGTGAGTGGTGAGCGCCGATGGTGAAGTGGCCTTTTGAGTTGGCATCATCATCGCTACTGTGGAGATGTCCTTGTCAAACATGGTGCCCGGTGTGGTTTCCTGGGGATGCTTGAAGGAATGTTTGCTGTTCATCACTCTCAGTAGAGAGTCATGCAGAGTGGTGGATTCGATGCCCTGTCTCTTACTCCCAGGACTTCTGGAGTTTGTGGGGTCTCTCTCTAGCATATCTCCTTCCTGTAGTGTCTGAGAAGTCTCTTCTGTGCCCTTTTTAATCAATGTGTTGCCCTGAGTGCTTAAACCATCTTGCGCAAGCTGGAGGTTGTCTGTTTGTTCCTGTAGATGCACTTGTGTGGGGACACCTGGCGCCTCTAAAGGGAGATCTTCAAATGGCTCAGCTGTCCTAGAGTCAGCAACCCACCAGGTGGGGGTTGGAGTAAAGTGTGTGGAGGTCAGTTCGTTCATCTTATCTTCACTGGGTTGCGAATTAGTCTCCAAATCTGGATAAACATATGGCACAGTCCCAGACTCAGCCAAAGAGATGATATCCAATGGAGACTCATACTCATTTGATGTAGGCTCTGGCATGGATCCAACATCTGCAGTAGACCAGCCCTCTGTGGCTATATTTTCATTGGTGGGCTCTTCGTAGACTCTGTCCAGGGTCTGTGGAGTAGGAGAAGATTCATAAGGCACAGAGATCAGTATAGTGGCTGTAGCCCACTTTGAGCCAACATCAGTAGGATGCGTGTCCTCTGTCTTGTCAAATAACTGATCATCAGTAAATTCCTCCAGGTGGGTGCTTGTCACTTTGGGTTCAGCAAGGATTACTCCATCGTGGCCATGTTCTGGTGCCATCCTGGTTGAGGAAACAGTACTGGAAACCTGTTCTTCCTCATCAAATAAAGACACATCTGCTGAGGATTCTTCGGCACTGGTTGTGGTCTGCACAGGCCATATTGAGGGGGGAGGAACAGCAAGCATAAGGGGTGTCTCTTGGAGACTCACTGATGGAGGAGTGGTGGTTTTAATGACCTGGGGTCCTTCTGTTCCCTTAGGGAGATTTTTCCCGCGTACTCTGGCTAAAATATCTGCCCAGCGCTCTGGGTTAATCTGTTTGTTTGCCATATTTATCCTTCGTCTGGACTCGAACACTCTGCGACCCTCTGCGATGTTTGTCTCTGGTTCTTTGAGGTTCAGTTTTCTTCTCCCTTTCTTGGTTTTCTTACCCCCGGGAATGGCATCGTCCTTGGTTTTGATGAGCATCTCTTGGTCCTTTGGATGTAGAACTCTCCTCGAAGTGTTATCTTCATCTCCCATGCCTGAGCCCCCTTCATCCTCCACAACATCTCCTCTCCTTCTGGAAAGAGCCTTCCCACCTGGGCGTCTGCCTGTTTTGGCTGACCTGCCAGATCCTTTCTTGCTCACTGTGACCTCCACGGTGAAATGATCTGCCCCTTGCTGGTTGACAGCTACGCATCTGTAGTAACCACTGTCGCTGACTTGGACCTTTGGGATGGAAAGAGTTCCATTTGCCAACATGTAAGTGTGTGATGTGTTAGCCAAATTGTTAATTATCCTTTTGTTTGGAAGAATCCAGCTAAGCTCAGCTTCAGGGATTGCCAATGCATTACAAGGCAACATCACTGGCTCCCCTGGGTTCTTTTGAATAGTCACTGTATGGCTATTAGGTGGCTGAGTGGCAGGTGGCTGAACAAGAACCCTGTACACCATCCGGTCCATTTCATCCTTCACCTGAGCAATGCACTGGTACAAACCAGAGTCCAGCTGGTCTGTTGACTTGATCTTCAGCCAGCCACTGGTGAGGATGGAGAACTTGCCATCCTGGTCCTCCATGGGTGCTTTCAGGACAGAGCCATCCGGGAGCACCCAGAAGATGGATGGACTCTCAGAAGCCTTCACATTGCAGCTCAGCTGGCACGGACTCCCTTCCAAGACAGTCTGAGCTCTTTGCACCGCTCCACTTGGCTCGATCATGACCCAGCTTCTGCTCCGAGACTGCCTTGCATCTTTGGCGGGCATTGTTAAAGCGTAGTGGGAAGAATAGGAGAGCAACACTTTTTTGGCTGTACTCTGACGTCGGTTCAGTTGGATATCTATGGACGGCTGCATGACCCATTCTGGTTCTGCAAGAATATGGGCTTTGACGCCTGTGTAGTAAAGAGCATCGTCGTCAGCATCTTGCCTGTACTGGTAGCTGACTTTGGGGTCTTTGCTGAGAGGGAGTTCTCGGTGCAGCTTAACGGGGACCTCACTGTAATAGGCGATCAGTTTCCACAGCTTTTCATAGTTTTCCCGGGTCATCGGACATTCAAAGTCCAAGGTGACTGTGGCATTTATCTCAATCTCTTGAGGATCCGTTTGGTTCAGGTGAATTTTGTACGCATCCATTGGCTTCCTGATGTCACAGACCAAGTTCACTGTGTTCTGGTGCTCGTCAGTCATGTTCAAAGAGATGTTCCACGGGGGGAATTGGAACCTCTCCAGGGAGAGCTGGCTGTCGCTGTCTTCCTCTTGGTCCTGCTCCTCCTCAAGACTCCTGTTCTGTCTCAGAGGGGACTCTATGGAAGGCTTCTGACAAGTAACGTCCTTCAACTTGTGAATCTCTTGTTTGTGCATCTTCTTGGGACTGGAGCACATGGCACATAACTGCCCACCTTCATAAGCTTTGTCTTTCTTACACTTCAGTATCCCTGAAACAAATAACCAAAGAAACATGATGTAAGTTAAGGAACCGAAGAACAGCAAGACTTGCACCTGGACAGAGGATAAAGGCTTTGTTTGCATCTTTACCAACTGGGTGCATTTCCATAACGATTTGAATACCTCACTGGCTTTGCCTCTGTGACATCACTTACGACCTGAAATTAGTTCTGCACAGTGTGTGGTTAACTAACCAGAGTTTTATATCTACTTGCCAATGGATAATAAGTACCCTTTAAAAAATATTTTTAAGTTGAAAAAAACTCTATTCATATACACTCTATGATTTGCGTTCTATGAAGATCCAGAAGAGGCTACATAAATAATTGCAACTCATGAAAATATTTATGGATAAAGGATCATCTTTTGAGATGAATCACATCACATCACCCTTCACCATTTTTTTTGTCTTGCTGTAATTTTTCATTTCAGGCAGTGTTTACTTTTTGGATTCACATTCTACTCTTGGCTTCCTGGACATCAAATCCTCCAGAATTTTCTCCCTTTCTGGCCACCACTCAGTCTCTTTCACTGTTTCCTCCTCCTCTGCCCAACTCATTAGTGATGGAGCATTCTTTGACTTGGTTTGAGTCTTTTTCCTTCTTGTTCTGCCCCGTCATAGCCCTTGCCCACAGGCGTGGTTTCCATTACCCTGCATTAGCCAATGATGACTCCCATATGGGCTTCTGCAGTCCAAGTACATCCTTATGAGGTCCACACTCAATTCCCTACTTGACATGTCTATTTGGAGGTCACAACGTCTCCTCAAACTTACATCTACAGAACCAAATTATGTTTTCTCCCTGCTCCAAACCTACACTTTTCATGCCTTTTCTATATCATTAACTGGTGCCATAATCTCTCCCACTGGCAAAACTGGAAGACTAGGAATGCTTTTTGACAGTCCTCTTGGTATCTGCCCACTTCTTCCCATTCCCACTGGGACTACACCAGTCAAAGCGCCATCATCTATGACTTGGAATATTATAAACCTGCTAACTGGTTTCACTATAATTCCTTTTGCTTCTCTGAAGACAGTTCTCTATGTGACTTTAAGAGTAAACATCTCAAAATGCAAATATGCTTGTTTCACATACATCCTCCAACACATGCAGACAAATATACACGTACACCACACATACATACAAGCATACACGCACGGACATGCACACACAAAGGCACACACACGTATATCCAGAATGTCCAAGATGGCTCTCTGCCCAAGCTTCATGGTTTCATCTCTGTGGTGTAGCATCGCTCTTGGGAAATGACTATCCAAACGGATTTTCAGCCCCTCTTGTACCCAGTGGGGTTTGGGATCTAGTTTCCATCAATGAAATATGAATGGAGGTGGCATGTATCTTTTCTAGTTAAGACTATTAAGGAGTGAGTCTACATCTGTCTTTCGCCATCCACTGCCTGATTAATCAAATCTGACGCCAGATTTAAGTTGGAGCCACAGATAGAAGCAGCTGGATCCCTCAATCAATCCATGGAGGAAAGCTGCCTGGCAGCTGAAAGAACTCACATCAAATTGTGATAAAAGTTGGGTGTGCTGGAAGTTCCTAGATAGGCACAGGCTGAAGATGCTACGTAGAAATTGAGGACAGCAAGACCTCTCAGAAGACGTGAACTTTTAGCAAAGACCTGAACGCTGAGAAGAAGCCAGCCCCGTGAACATCTAGCAGGAAAGTTTTCTTGGCTGGAGGTTGAGCAAGTCTGACGCCATTGAGCTGGAAATAAGTTTGGAAGGTACAAGGAACACAAAGGAGAGCAGCGTGGCTGGAACTGAGTGAATGAGGGGAACTGTGGGGCCAGCCCATTATGGGAGGGTGGGCAGTAGGGGGAAACACCATAGTGTAGGAACTCCTGGTAAGGAGTGTGTGTTTTGTCTGAAGAACAATGGGCTGCCAGTGGAGGATTTATGCAGGGGTGTGGCATGGCCAGATGCTCACTCTGAAAATTTTTTCTGAAAACCACTCTGTGGAGGGTTGATTGAAGTGGGGCAATCAAGGCAGCAGGAAGACCTGCTTATGATGCTCCACTCTCCTCCCAGAGAGAGAATAACGGAGCTTGACCCAGGCTGATAGCTCTGAAGATGGTGATGTGCAAAAAGACCCAGGGTATGGTAAACCCAATGGGATCTGAGAATGGGTTCCAAGGTGGGGCTTGGAGAAGGTGGTAAAGAAAGAAAAAGTCTTCCTTATTTTGAATCAAAATCTGCTTTCTTACAACTTGTACACATTGGTCCTGTTTTTTAATGCTCTGGGTCAATACAGAACATCGCTCTCCTCCATCCATGAGAATAATCTCATAGCCACGTCCAGCCTTCTTTTTTCCAAGCAGCCTTGAATACTTCCTCAGAGGACATGGATGCACAGGAAATTCCACCTTTAGCTGCAGCCCAAGACTGAACACAACACTCCAGATATCCATTCCATGACCAGCATAGTCCACTGTACACAACTGACTAAATGATTGTTACTTTACATTTTACTAAAATATAAAAATGTATTTGAATTATGGAGGTAAGGAATGTGCAGCTAGGAGATACATGGACTCTCCTCTCATCTTACCTTTGGATTTTGCGTCCCATTCCAGAAACCATCTCATGTCACAATCACAGGACCACGGATTCCCCTGAAGGTAAAGATTCTCCAGAAGTGGCATATTCTGAAGCATGCCCGTGGGAAGAGTTCTAATCATGTTCTCTGCTAAGTAGAGGTGTCTTATGGTGGAGAGTCTGAAGTAATCCAGAAACGTGAATGTGGAGAATGTGCCAGGGTGTAGCTGGTGGAGCAGGTTTCCTTCTAAATGGAGTAGCCTTAGGGACGTTAAGCCATTGAAAGCCTGTGGGTGGATAAACTCAATCTTGTTATGGTCAATGTGCAGCCTCATTAGGCTCCAGAGCCCCTGCAGCGTCTGTCCTGTGATCACTCGTAGCTTGTTGTAGCTGAACTTGAAAACCTACAAAGACAGGGGGTTGGAAAATCCTGTTTATAATTTAAAAAGCCACAACCAGAAACAGAGACCAGAACAAAGGGCAGGAAAGTAATGACGTTAAGCTTGTTTTCAACGTAAGAAAATGGCAATTTTATTACTCATTAGGGAGCATTATATCGTTTCCACTATTCATGACTGGTCGTACAGGCTGCAATTAGTGATGCTCATAAATGCCGGGGTTTACCTGTAGAGAGCTGAGGTCTCTTAAAGCCCCGTCGGGGATGCTGGGGATGTTGTTGCCATGAAGCATAAGTAGTTCCAACTTGGCCAGTCCTGCAAATGAGGTTTCTGACAAAGCCTGTATACTATTAAACCTAAAAAAATAAGTAATTAGAAAAAGAAACAGTGAATACTTAAATCCCATATGGGAAAGTTTCCCCAGCCTGCCCAGGAGCAAGCAAGTTAGCAAAATGTTGATTTTGAGGTCGGATTGATGCCAGTCTCATTGTCTCTTTGCATCCTTGTCCATTTCTGGGGTCACAAGGAAACCGACCTATTTTTATTAGCCTTCAATCAATTAAGGAATGTTGGCTGGGCCTTTTGACTTTGAATATGCTAATGTAGTTAGACGGTACTTTAGGGAAACAAATAGGAGTTAGAATTCTAAAGGAAGCTCGTCCAAATGGCCCCTCATTGGAAATTCTACTCTGGAACTGCAATAATGAAAGACACATGGCAGGCATGAATGAAAAGAAACAGGCAGCCTGAGAAGAGGATTTGCATATAATAAGAGAGGGAGAGGGCTCCCATCTAAAGGAAGAAATTAAAACACTGATAGCCAAACACGGATTCTTATTTCCCAGGGACAAGTTGTCATTTCAGATGGATTGTCTAAGTTATCTCTAAACATTCTAGTGTGTTTTTGTTTTTGCAAATACATTGGTATATAGCCTGACACTATCGCTTCTCCTTATCACCTAAATAGAAGGAACTAGATCTGTAGAGAATGCAGGTGAAGAGCTCACAGCTCAATGCAGCCAATGCTAGTGTCAGGGAGGGGAAAATCCCTTTCTCCCCTTCTTGTGTTCCTCTGGCTGGACTGATAGTAAAATTGACACCAGACTAGATTAACAGGAGAAAAACTCAGTTTAATACGTATGTGTTGGAGATCACAAAGAAATGATGCTCAGACAGTGAACAAAGCAGGCAGTATATGTATCTTTTACCGAAGGAAATAATAAATTTGTGAAGAATTGACAGGACAAAGAAACTTAGGTTTGGGGTAGGTAATTAGTGAGGAATTTAAGCAGAGTTTAGGCTTGAGGTGGTAAATTAGCAAGATTTGTTTATTCAGGCTTCTCAGCCCTGAATTCTCCAGCTCTGGTGATAAGAATGCATGGAGAGTACCTTTCAAATGGAAGATTGATTTCCTGCTTTCAGGGGAACAGAGACAGGAGGGTCTGAATGCCCTTTTTGTTAGTCAAGTAACTTCAATTCAAAATAATCAATCTGCTACTGTGGGATATTTTGGGATGGCCTGCCCCAACACTAGCTTAAACCAGGGCCCCAATTTTGCAACTTTCTTATAAATACATATGGGCCTAAATCCAGACCCCAATTTTGCAGTCAATAGCTGGGTAGTTCCTCCTCTAGGAGTCATCCTGAGGAAGCACCTTTCAGCTACAAACTCTTGAGTGCAGGAAATGTAACCTCCAGAACCAAAACCACTCACCTTGGTTGCTTCACACTCTTCAAAGAAATATTTTAATCATCGCATTGTTTTATAAGACCAGTTTATCCAAAGAAAGCATCAGATGGAATGAAATGCAACCCACCTTATTAGGATAACGCTATAGAGATTCAAAATGGTGCATGGGGAAAATATAGCAAAAGGGAATCCCCGGTCTTGTTTCTCATTTGACTTGTAGTCATTGAACGATTATATAGCGTGTCCCTCTTCTGGATGACATGGCATTCCCTCTTTAGTGCTTTGCCCCAGTGTCTCGTCAGCTGACTCTGCTCTATTTCACAGTGGTGAGAGGTAAAATATTAACAGGAATGGGCCCAGTTAGGAAACCCTGATTAGAAGACTCAGCAGAGAACAAATCAAGTGAAAGTGCCCTAAAGCAGGGGAAACAAGCGGACTTCTTCCTGGGCAAGTCCAAGGGACAGAAAGATGGCAGATGATCTCTAACTCTAAGGCAAATAGCAAACAACTTAGAGAGTTAACAGATAGTCCACCATGGGTATTCCACTATGTCTGCAGACATTTCTGGGTGTCACGACTGGGTGGGAGTATGTTACTAGCATCTAATGGTTGGAGACCAGGGATGCTGCTAACATTCTACAGTGCACAGGACGTCCCTCACCACAAAGAATTATCCAGCCCCAAATATCAAAAGTGGTGAGATTTGGAAAAGTGGTGAGAGACTCTGTCTGTTGGTTTGTCTATCTATCAACCTATCTATTATCAGTCTATATATCTTATTATCTGTCTGTCATTACCTATCTATGTATCTATCTATTATCTATTGATCTATCTACCTATTATCTATCTGTCTATCTATCCTCTTTTTATCTATCTATCACCTATCTATCATCTATCTATAATCTATCTGTCATCTATCTATTATCTATCTATCTATCTATCTATCTATCTATCTATCTATCTATCATTTATCTATCTATGGTAGTTGTTTTGAACTAGGGTGACTTTGCCCCCAGGGGACATTTGGTAATACCTGGGGTCATTTTGGGTGATCACAACTAAGCGGGAGGGTATTACCGACATCTAGTGGGAAAAGGTCAAGAACGCTGCTCCACATCCTGCAATGGCCAGGACAGCCCCCACAACAAGGAGTCATCCTATCCAAAATGGAAATAGTGCTCCAAATGTCAATTGTGCTGAAGGTCAGAAACTGTGTTCTACCCAAAGATGGACTAGTCTATGGGCAAATGCACTGCCTCATTAGTCTATCATTATTTAGGATCCTACAATTAAATCTGCCTGGGAAATGAGAATCAATGTCAACGTTTGAACTCTTTTCCATTTTCTGGAGCCTGAGGTTTGTCTACAAACAGGAAGTAAGGTGGAGAATGGTCTCAGGTCAGGTAGGTGTGATTTGCAGGCACCAGGTAATTTAGGAGCTGGGAGGACATGGGAAGGAGTGCGTTTATTTTGTTCCAGGTTCAGAGGGAAGCCATTGGAGGGTTTTAAGGAGGAGAGTGATGGGAACCAAGTTATGTGCTAAAACAACAATGCTGGCCACTACATGGAGAACGGGTCAGAGATGGACAAGAGAGGAAGCAGGAGATGGGGTGAATTCCAGGGAGGGATGCTGGTGTCCCTGGTTAAGGTAAAGGCAGTGGAGATAAAGCTACATGGGGAGTTTCCAGAGGTGCTTAGACGAAGAGCCAACAGGCATTGCTGAGTGATGGAACTGCAAATAAGGAAAAGATCAGAGGAATGACTTCTGCCTGGGTGTGAGCCAATGAGTGGATTGTGCCTTTTGCTGAGATAGGGAGCAGAGGGTGTGGGGGAAACCATTCCAAGTTATATTCATCATGTGATGTTGAAGATGTTTGTGAGAATCCAAGGTGAGGGTGGCACTCAGGACCAAGACAGAGACCCAAGGTGTGCACATTCAGGAGACCTTGGCCAACTGACTAATGGAGTGAAGCCCTGGGAGTAAACAAGATCACCTGAGAAGACCCCTAAAGGTAAAGAAGAGTAGAGAAGCCAGAAGGAGGAGGCAGGGCTTGAGATGGAGGAGGTGGGGGTCAGAGGCTCAACCTCAAAAATGGATCAGAAACAGTTTGATGTTCCTCAGCACATGTTAGTCCAGGGATGTGGGATGCTCATCAAGGCTTCCTCTCCTCTCTTTGTTGCCCAAAATTCTCACTTCCAACTTGGCATTCAACTATAATGGTGGATTCCAAGGTGGAGAAGGTGAAAGGAAGGAAGATGGCTGGGGAGAGAGGAACACCATTGTTTGAGCTCCCTCCACACCTGAATAAATAGTTTAAAGTCCTGGATGGGGATGTATCAGCTCAGGAACCTGTCTTACTGTACCGTTTTCTTGGTACTCATTTTTAAGGGTCATCAAAAGCTACAGATGAAGGTGTTGTTGGTGGCAGAGCTAAGACAGGGGAGACTTTTCTGGGACAAACAAAGCCAAGAGAATTGCCTAAATGCAAAGTAGAGGAGGCATTTTCTTCCCTCGCAGCACCCAATGGGTGTGGATGAATCCTCTTTGCATCTGTCTAAACACCAGCAGAGAGATGGGGGAATTGGCGTGGTACTCAAGGAAGAGAACCTGATGGGACACTGAAATGACCCTGGACAGAGCCAGCTTACCCTCCTCTCCAGTGTCTTCCTCACCTGTTGATTGACAATAACTAACTACATAACCACCTAAAGAAATGATTTTTCAATATCAGAAATATATGATCATTTTGCAATATATGCAAATGTCGAGTCATTATGTTGTACACCTGAAACTGATATAATGTTCTATGTCAATTATATCTCAATAAAAAAAGAAATATATGTAAAACTGCTTCATGAATAACAATTAGTATCCCAAAGCAAAATTTAAGATAAAATAGAGGAGTATGGGCATTTGGGATATTCCAGACAGATGTCATCAAAACCAATCTTTTAATCAAGGGTAAAAAAATCTTTAAAGGTCTATAAATCAGATGCTAAGTGGATGATATTTTTGGTTTACTCAAAAATATCTGGAAAGCAATTTTTTTAAAAAGCTTTGGGGCTGGCCCAACAAGAAACAGCAGCTTTCTCTTTCAATGGTGACTGAGAACCCTAAAAACATCTGTGTGGGAATGAAAAATGTCCTTCATGCTCTGCCAAAAATCCCTCATTCCTTGAGAGTTTTATACAGTCTCCAGATTGCAAAAAGACAAATCCAACCCTGAGTTCTATCTGTACTAGACATGGCTCTTGTTTCTTTTTTTCCAACAAAATGCACATTGCCAGTCTCCTTATCTACTTTGAGATTGGTTTTCAGAGACAGTGCTGTGATATTATAGGCGTAATTTAGAAATGTGGCACATGGATTCATGTTACAAATTAAGCCAGATGGAAGTAATATATGTTGGCACAGTGAAACTATTCCTCAGTTGTTTTTTCTTTTATCTTTAATATTACACAAACCCATCACAGGAGATTATTAGCATCAGCAGGAAAAGGAAGCATCTTGATATCTTTGCTTTATTCTAGTGGCAAAGCCTTTAGGACACCATAATTCGTTGTCTTTATCATTAGTTGTTTAAAATGAAACCGCCAGAAGTTATGTTCTAATTGAAAGGTTAGTTAAGTTTCACACTTACAAAATGCTTCAATTTAAAAATGGATCGAAGAAAAATATCCCAGAAACTGTCAATGAGATGCAAACAGCTTGAGAGGAAATAGTCTATTGGTGTCGCCAGTCTAAAGCCATCACACAGTTAACCTTTTGGCGGGATGCATGTAGTATCTTCTCCACTCATGTCCAACTGACAGCCCAGACCCCCAACTCACAACAGGCAGTACACTCACACCTCCAAGGCAGGAAGTGTGATAGAAAACAGTTCTCTTGGACCACTCCCATTCCCACACTTTCTAGGGGGGTCCACTAAACCTTGTCTGAAGGATGTGCAAGAAAGAAGGGAAATCATAGACAAGCACCATTTCCCTCTCTACAAACTTGGCGTAGCTCACCCAACCCTGATTCCAATGGGCTCGAGTTCCTCTTCCTTATCTCTTTCTCCCATTAGACAAGTGATGTGTCCTAATAAATTTTAAATTCTAGATTGTAAAAAGGAAACAAGTTTAAAGATTAATGTTCCCTCTTTTGGCAAAGCCAAATTGTTTTCCCAATGGAACTATCATCATTGTGGTTGGATTTAGTTAGTCAAGTCATACGGTTTCCCAAGATTTAATTGAGAAGACTATCTAATGGCTTATTGCCTTGGATTAGCTAAGTTTCTATCTTATTGTTTGAATTTCACATTCTCCTATTCTGCTACTGGGCTTTATAGTCAATAAATGCAAGAATATTTTTTAACTCTGCACACATACAGTTCTTTGTTCATTGACCGAAGTTTGGCCACTCCATTTTATTACAATGTTCCCTTAGTGAGTATTCATCAAACTCTAAATTACTTTGCTGTTTTCTAGATGGTAGAAAATAGCTCACATATTTTTTTGAAGAAGTCTAAAGGATTGTCTACTATTAAAATTGTACATGAGTGATCCATAGCAACTAATATTTATGCACATAAAACATTTATGTGTATAAAATGAAATTTAAAAATATAAAAATTCTATCTGGGATGCTGCAGAAATTCATCTCTTAAAAAGATATTAATACTTTAAATAGGCAAAATCTGAAAGAACTCTTTTATTTTGTCAAAGTCACAATTACATCATCCAGATAACTTTCAAAATGTCAGAGATGTCCCATTTATTCTTTGTGCTGTTTTAAATAGTTTCTGAAGTCTATTTAAATAATATTCACATATTTACATATGTGTCATATGCGTTCGTATCTACAATATATCGAGGGAAATTTCTTGACAAACTGAAGGTGTTCACGATGCTTCATTACTAAATCTTATGATAGTGGTTGCAGCTGATGGCTGAATTCAGAAAATCGTCCAAAAGGACTGCGTTTAGTATAGTTAAAAACTGTCACCTTGATTCTGCCCATATAGAAGTACATAACGCTAGGTAGAATGACACATAAAGGAATATCCATTTGCATTATGTAGATACACATACATATATGCAAAAGCAAGTAAACATGCATGCAAAGAGGCCAAAATTGTTCAGTAAGAATGTGGTACAAACCCCAAATTGATTCTTTCCACATGTTTAGAAATCCCAGCTGGCACAGAAACCAGGGAGCGAAACGTGCAGTGCACCTCGCTGGGAACATAGCAGGTGCAAGGGTGAGGGCAGGCGAGCGAGGCTGGAGGATGGCCCCAGACCAGAATCAGCACCACGGAGAGTACTCGCCAGTGCACCCGCGTGGGCATCTTGTCCGGATGCCTCATCCTTGGACACCTGTAGCGGAACCACAAAACGGGATGCGCTTAGTCAGGTCGAACTTTCTCATTTTCAGCAAATTTTATTTGAGTTGTGCATACCGGTTTTAAGCTTCCCAAGACTTCACATGATTTATCTTCGTGACACAGAATGTTTGAGTCAAGAAACACGAAACTTATTTTTTTTCAATCTTTTGCCGTTAACTTTAATCGTTAGTATAGAACAGAGCCTTAATTCCTGACTTGGATACTACGGTTTGGAAGTCTCACTATGTTATGAGCGAGGATATGGAAAATGCACACACATAACACACACACACATATATATATATATATATTTACATATATATTTGTAAATACACATATATACATAGAGAAGGAAAGGTACATTTCTGTTTCTATAATAATAAAGTAAATAATAAAAAATAATTGTGTGTCTGCCTCCAGTGTTAATTCTGAGCCTTCGTATATTGTATATATTTGAATAAAAAACTTCTCAAGAAGGTCATTATTACTAGGACTATTTCGTTCTTTTAATGACATTCCTTAAGTTTTAATTATATCTTCTTAAAGTGCTTCAAGAGTATTCACTAAAGCAAAATTTATTCCATTATTTGTGAGTTTGTTTACCAGCCCTAATTTTTTCTGGGAAGGGACAAAAAGTGTTGCGATGGTGCAGCATCCTTGTTTATCAGGAGGAAGTTTGTGGAAACCTCGGTAAAATCTGCCATTTGATAAAAAGGAAAGGAACTGCCTGATGAAATATGTTCACGCAAACAAAAACGATCAAGGAGGTTACCAAAAACGCTAAATAAATAAAAAGAAAGAAAAGAAAAGAAAAACGGGAATGCTCAGATATTTCAAATATTAGTTTGCATCGGCTACCTCCTTTAGAACGTCAGTGATTATCTTTTTCAGGCGTTGGCCATGCCTTCATCATCTCATATTTTTGTGTTGTCTTGGATGAAGTTTATTTACAAATAGGAGTCCACGTGGACAGGAAAACGCACAATAGAGAAACGCGTCTGTCCCTTCGTCCCTGCTCTGGGCAAGCGCTCACTAATAATAAACTCCACATCCGCTCATACAGCGTAGAGAGATCCCAAATCCGTAGCTTTTCCATCCTTTCCATGACCTCGAAATAGATACTCTCTTAAGCCCGCGTGCGTCTCGCCTTTCAGCTGCCCATAAAGAGCTGACCATGCAGGCAGCTTTGCAGAAAACAAGTTCAGGCTTCCCCTCCGCGCTCTGGAACAGGCTTCTGAAGCTTTGCAGAGAGGAGTTTCGTCGCTCGCCGGAGCCCAGGCCTCCCCCTGTCGCCTGCGCGCCCGACCTCGGCTCTGGGCTTCTGCCAAGGGCATCCCGGCCCGTGCCCCGTGCCCGCAGGCGGACCTGGCGCCAGCGTCCCCACGCCTCCTCTCCAGCCTTCGCTCTCGGTCCTGCCTCCCACCCAGGTCCTTCCCGGAGACAGAAGGAACGCGCCCCAGGGAACCCTAGTCCTGGGGCCGCAAGGGAAACCGCCCTTGGCCTCCGGGGCTGCCGCGGGCACGAGGCAGTCCGCGTTCCCCCTGCCGGAGGCGGACAATGTGGGGCGGCCGGGCGCGCAGCCCTGCGCCCCTGGCCGGCTTCCAGCGCCCGCTCCGACGTGCCCCGCCGGCGGAGCGGTGAATTACAGGCTTTCCCGGAACGCGGCTCGGGTTGCCCCGCGGGTCCCGGCTGCCGCGACCCGCACACCAAAAGCCGTCTCTCCCAGATGATGACTTCTCCAGCTTCTGCGCGGCTCAGCCCTGGCGAGGCCTTGGGTCTCCCGCTCTCCGGGGTAGGAGGAGGGGCGTGGGGGAGACTCAGTACCCGGAGCCCGAGGAATGGGCAGGAGGCTCTGCACCGTGCCTTCCCCACCAACGCCAAGAGCGGGACCGCTTTCACTTGGGGATCCCCAGAAACCAGGGGAGGATTAGGGAGAGGGAGGAAGGATGAAGGGAGAAAGGGTCGGGCGTTCGCTGATTAGATCTATTCAAAGCATCCTCCCGCAAGAGTGCATCGGCTTCCCTGTTGAATGGAAACTGGCCCCTCCGCTCCTTCAAAGAGTGCCAGGAAACAGTTCGAGATGCCTCTACGCCCTCGCCCCCCAGTCTTTCTCTTGGCCGTCCCCCAACTCCCTTCACCCCTTGCAGACAGACCAATGCCTCCCCCGGCCACTCCCTCCCCACTCCCGAGCACCCAGGCTGCCCTCGGTCCTCACCTGTCCTTCGGAAGCCGCGACACACGGGAGCGGTGCGCCCGGAGCATCCACGGGGCCGGGGCGCGCGAGTCACCGCCGGGGGTCCGCCGGGGCCATGCCCTTCCCGGGGCCGGGGGCGCGGCAGCACGGCTTCCCAGCGCGGCACGGCGAGCCGGCGCCCTTTTATTCCGGTCGCCGAGAGACTTCCCCGAGTCCACGCCTCGGCCCACCCCCACCCTGCCCCACCCCGGGGAGACGGGGCGCGCCCCCGAGCTGAGGGACCCTGGCCGCGCCGCTCTGCGCTCAGCCCTCCTCTCGCATCTTCATCGCGCCTCGTCCCGGGTGGGCACGCCTCGCCTGCTCCGGCTGGGAGAAGCGCAGGAGCCAAACGCACAGGGCTTTTGGAAGCAGTATTCGCGGTCCGAGAGCAAGTCCAGGGACCCGAGGGGAGGAGGAAAAGCAGGGAGCTCGGTGCGAGCTGCTGCCGGAGTCCGCACACAGAGCGCTCTTCCCTGCAGCGGTGGAGGCGGTTTCTTTCCTTTGGAGAAAGAAAGAAGGAGCAGGGTTTGTACTCCTCCAGACGGGACGGAATTTTCTCTGGCAGCGCCTCGGAACCCGTGTGCAGGCAGGAGCTGGCAGCGCCCCGCCGGCATCCCCGGAGCGGCAGGCCCGGCTGCAACGTGAGAGCCGCGGCCACGCCCTCCCGCCTCTCCGGTGGCTCCTGGCCTCCCGCCTCCCTCCCGCAGCCAGAGTCCTCCTGCCAAAAACTTGGAACTGCTCTCCTCCGGCTGGGGGAGTCTGCAGGGGCAGGGCCAGGATGGGAAACTTTGGGGAACCTGGTGGCACTAGTTGGGGGAAGTGGGGACGACCTCAGGAGAGGGCAAGAAACAGAGGCTGGAGAGGATGGTGCGTCCCTAAGCCAGAAGGGGAGAGAACAGAAGAAGGTTGCCTGGTTTCCAGGAGGAATCAGACCTGAGACAGGTGGGAAGGGGTGAAGTGAGTACAGTCATCAGCAGAGCCCTCCTGGGACAAAAGGACAGAGCCACTGTGAGAAGAGAGAAAATGGGGGCATCCTAGCACCACGAGCAGCCAGGAAAGGAACATTCCAGGAGTCCTGATTGAGCCTGCTGCATGCTCAGGACTCCGCCAACGGCTGTTAGGAGGTGGCCAGAAATGAGCCTTGAGATGAGTTGCTTCTGATGCACGGAGTATGGATGGATTGCCTTAGTGTCTCCTAAGAAGTGTCCAGGAATTCCTCACTACCCCTCTCCCAGGGTGGCGTCCACCTGGTGGATCATCAATGGGTGCCGGTTCATGAATGGTTTGACTCCTACAGCTTTACTTTTCAATAAAGTGTGTTGACATGTTTCTAGAGACTAGATATCCACATTCTTGGAATGCCCAAACCTATTGATTAAGTGTATAAAAAACTTGTCCTGAGAACATCTTATCTGTGTTAAGGGCATTGCCACCCACCTACTCAGAGAAACTGAAAACTCACGTCACCCTCCCCATGTGCCTCTCCTGTATGACCTCACAGTCAACTGGTGGCCAAGTCTAGCGGATTCTGACTTATAAGAATGTTGGGCCCCATGGCCTCTTCCCTCCCCCTCTCTCCCTGCCATGGTATGTGTCCTCAGGTCTTAGCATCTGCCAGTCTTTTCCTCCACTAATTCCTTCTTTCCTCAGCCTCCAGGGGGTCACCAAAACTTGGAGGGCTGCCATCATCCTCAAAACAAGTTCTGAAGTTGTCCATGGGGGGCACATGAGATGCCAGGGTCTTCCCAGCCTGTCCCAGGAATCTTGCATCTGTTGACATTCCAGGCTTTGAAGAAATGGTACCAGATCCCAGGGTCTTCTTCTTCTTTTAATGTCCATGCTTGTTTTCATCTTGAGGTTCTTGTTGTAGTCAATTCTTTGCCCTTCCCCTACTGTTGCTTGATAATGTCTTCCTCAACCTCCATCTCAAGGCATTTGCCAACATTCCTGCCCATCCGTGTGGCCATTGGCTTGCATTATGGCCAATTCCATACCCTTGTCTAATTATATGGTAACTTTTTGAAGCACGGAGGTTAGCACACACTAGGCACTCAATTGAATGCACGAATGAATCAATGAATGAAGTTCAATTCTATTAAGAAATGTGTAGATTAAAGAAGTAACAGCACATGACTTGTATGACAAATCCGTGAATATAGCATTACGGATTCTCAATGATTCAGTATTTTTTTAAAAAAAATCAATATTTTGGTGTCTTTAAGCCTTTTGTTTTGTCATTTGTCCTGCCAGCACTGTCAGCTTCCTCAGTGGTTATTTCCAGGGGTAGGAACCGTGTTTTACTTACTGTTAAATCTCCAGAATCAACAAGATGCCTTGGATATGGAAGGTTTTAAATACATGTTGGTTGAATTAAATTCACCTGTTTGCTCAGAATTCCAGTATGAGGACATTGAGGAGGAATGAAAGGATGGAGGACAGGCCAACAAGGCAGGACAGATTGTAGCTACCTAATTATGTGCTTTGAACAAATGAGCTATATTGACCTCAATGGCTGTTTCTTGTACAGGCTGAAGTTCCTAAGGGCTCTGACGAGGTTGGAGTCCTCCTAGTAACCAAACACCATGCAATCTGTTGGATCACAGCTCATTGTATGGCGCACCTGGTGATTTCATCAGCTATGTTTTTTCTCTGTTCTTATTTTTGGCAGCATCTCTTTTCTTGAACCAGACTTTTGACAATATGCATGCTCTGGACTGAATTGTGTGCCCTCAAAATTCATATGTGGACGCCCTAGCCCTTTAGGTGATGATAGTAAGAGGTGGGGTCTTTGGGAGGCGATTAGGGTTAGATGAGGTCATGAGAGTGGGGCCCCCATGATGGGATTGGTGTCCTTATAAGAAGAGAAAGAGACCAGAGCTCTCTCTCTCTCCACCAGGTGAGGACACAGTGAGAAGGTGGCCATCTGCAAGCCAGGAAGAGGGCCTTCTCCAAGAACCAAATCTGCCAGCACCTTGATCTCAGACTTCCAGCCTCCAGAACTGTGAGTAATAAATGTCTGTTGTCTAAGTCCCCTGATCTATGGTATTTTGTGACAGTAGCCCAAGAGAACACAATGTACTTCCTGGTCAATTCTTGCCTATTGTGGTCTTTGATCTACCAAAGACATCTGTTAGTACAGAAACATATTTCTTACAAGCCCAGTGGTATCATTTAATTGTGCAAGAACTCCTCCCTGCCAAGATGGCCCCGCAGCAGGCTGATAGCATGCAGCTTTTTAAAGATGATCCTTGGAAAAGGCATAACCGAGATGTGCCTGCTCTTTAAATTCATCTCCCTAGACTCGTGCATTCAGAAGGAAATCCTGACAGGTTTGCCAGGTCAGTCCCCAGTCTCTAACTGATGCCCTGGACCAGACTTCCTTTTAGGGACATGGGGATGGCAAAAACTCAAAGCTCAGAAGTCCCTACAGGCCTCTGCTGTGGGCGACTGGTCATCATTCTGCATGATCATAAGAACCCTCCGATCCACTCTCCTTCTGAGGAGTGTGTGACCCCCCTTAACAGCAGAGCAATTGGTAATTGAGTCAGACAGCTGGGATCGAGCCACGCCATCCTCCTGCCTACTATTTCTTGACTGGGTAGCCTAGAACACACTATTCGCCCTTCCTCAAATCAACATGAAATAAGCATAATGATGCCCACCTAACGACAGGTTGCAATCCCGAATTCAGAGAATTTAACACGGTACCTGCACTGTATCGGTAGTTAATACATAGGATCCGGCCAACCTACAGTCATTTATTTTTACTCTATTCCTGTGCCTTTCATCTTGTTGTCCAATTTTACCCCAAGGCAGGATCTCTGGGGATGTATTGGCTGTTTCTTGTACAGGCTAAAGTTCCTAAGGTCTCTGACGCTTCAATGGGAGAGTTTAATATTCTAAGGGAGGCTGTGGATTAGTGTGGAATTATGTGGTTCTTTTCTTAACAGGGATTATAAAAGGAACTCCTGAGTCCATGGCTGCCCTCCTGCTGCCGCTCAGCCTCCATAATCAGGGGAAGGGCTGACCCTAAATATTCTAGGATGACTGGAGAGAAGGAAAAAAAAAAAAGTCTACACAGGAAATATCTATTTGAATAGCTGGGAAATCCCAGGGGGGACTGATAGCTAGTGGGGGTGTATCTTGATTTGAGCAGAAACACACTTTCAGGAATGTTCCATGTGAAGCTTGCTCCCGGTCTGTCTAGGGTAAACGCTGAATGATAATCCAGGCTACTGGCAATCTTGCTGAAATTGAGAGGATATTTTTGTTTTGATTCATTCCTATGTTCCATGGTCAGTAGAAATCTTCTGTCCTGTCGTCTTGACTAAAATGCTTGCAGATTTTGTCAGCAGCATATTTTAAAATGGAAGAGTGTGAATAAAAAATGAGGTACACATCAGAGGGACTCCCCAGATCTGTCAAACACTGTTGAATTATTTCTAAAAAATAGGCTGGAGGAGAGTCTGCTCGGCCAGGAGGGCAGCAACCTGCGGAAAAAGGACCGTGTGTAGATGAGAACTCAGTCTGACCCGTGGTGGGGGATATGCTGCAGGGGATTTCTGGGCAAAATGGAAGCTATGATCCATCACTGCCCCCTTATCTGAGCCAGAAGCATCTAGAACAGTGAAAGTCATAGGTATGTGCTCCTCCATTCTGGATCTCCAAATTCTGCTTGGTGGAAAACCAACTGTAGGGAGATGAGGCAATGGAATTTTTCCTCCGTCTCCCCTCCATATCCCACGGTAGCACTGGCAACTCCAAAGACGGATACGTGATGTGAGATCTCAGAAGCACACACCAGCAGACAAAGGCGTAGTTCTTTGCTTAACAAAGAAAGCATGAGTCATCTGTGCACTGGACACAAGTTTCCTGGATGGCATCAATATCAAACCTATGTCTCCTCACTGACAAATTGTATCTAGAAGAGATGATTTTCCACGGGACCTGGGCGCAACCTCCTGACTTTTCACTCAGTTTCATGTAATAGGCGGGTGGCAGGTGGAATCATGAATGGCTCCCCCAAAGATGGCCACATCTTAATCCCCAGAACCTGTGAAGAAGTTCCCTTACGTGGCAGGTGGGAATGAAGGTTGCAGATGGAATTAAAGTTGATGATCAGCCGAGCTTGAGATGCAGAGATGATCTGGGTGGGCCCCATGTAATCACGGGGATCCTCAACAGTGGAAGACTGAGGCAGGAGAGGAAGTCAGAAGGATGACATGTAGGAAGGACTGGACTGGCTGTTGCTGGTTGTAAAGATGGAGGAAGGGGCCACGAGCCAAGGAATGTGGGCGGGCTCCAGGAGCTGGAAAAGGCAAGGAAACGGACTCTTCTCTAGAGTCTCCAAAAGGAACCAGCCCTGCTGACACCTTGATTTTAGCAGACACTTTGATTTCTAACCACCTTGTGGCACCTTGATTTTAACCCCAAGAGACTTATTTCAGAACTCTGACCCATAGAACTGCAGGATGATAAACCTGTGTTGTTTAAGCCATGACGTTGGGGGTCATTTGTTACAGCAGCAATAAGAGACTCATGCAATCGTCTACAATCACTTTCGATCTCGAAGCACAGTCTCAGTTCAGCAGTAAGGAGAAGTTGGGCCCTGGATAATCACCAATCCTGGAATCTCATCCCCAGGTAACACATTCACGTGTTCCCCTCATTTTATAACCTCCTCCTTGGCTGCTGCCCATGTTTGAGGAACACAGAACTGCAGCAAGTTGTATCTTCATTCCAAGCTCACCCACCATCTCTCCTGTTTTGGCAGCTGCTATTCTGCTCCCAGGAGCAGCTCAGGGTAAGAAGGTTTCGGGGTAAAGGGATATCCCACAGGCACTCCCTCTGGCCCTGGCTGGTGTGGAAAGCTGTCTCCCGATTTGGCCCTTTGGGAGGTCCTCCAGGGACACCCGTGGCTGGGACCCTTCTCCTCCATCTCAGATCCTGGAGATGATGCAATTTATTGTCCTCAGTACCACTGGACAGACAACCTTCCCCTCTCCCCATGTGTCACTATTACCACTGGAGTCCCTTTGCTGTCTTGAGCTGGGACACCAAATAACTCAGCCTTATCCAGTCCTCAAGGGAAACACTCGGCATTCTTTGCTGGAAAAAACTCTGGGTGTGCTGGTGGCACCCATCCAGGGTCCCCAAACTGCCAGTAACACCTATCAATTCTCCAAGGGAGCCTTCTGCCAGAGCCCACTTTCTCCTGGACTGAAGAAAGTAACATGGCTGTAGGTCTTTCAAAAACAATAGTTTCACTAAAGCCTTCTCCATTCTCTGATATCTTTTTCTACCTCAATATAGGGGAGAAGGTCCAAGAATGCAGACCCTCTTCTCCAAAACATCCTTTGTAAATTCTGAGTGTGTGTGCCTATGGGAGACTTTCTCTCACACTCATTACCGTTGATTCAGCCAGATCAGCTGCTGCCTCAGGACCTTTGCAGAGACTGTCTGCTGCCTGGAATACTCTTCTCCCAGCTCCCCTCCTGGCTTCCTCCAGCACCTTCTCCTCATCCTTGGTCAGTGGTTCCCTTTCAGCAGGTCCTGCCCTGACCAATCCCGCTATACTTTCCAACTTCCTTTCCTTCTTTATTTTTCCAGAGTCTAGAGCCAAGGAGAGGCAAGTGGACCTGAGGAGAAGCAGGCAGATATGGGCAGCAGCTTTGAGTCTCAGGTTATCATTGGTGGGGATTTCATGGTTTCGTTTGATTCAGGAACCTTCTTAATACTGACTAAGTCAATACACACCTTTGTGGCTGTCTTAATTTGACTGGAGTTTTTCTTACTTGCAACAACCAAAAGAAATTCTCTATGATATAATAATCAGGGTTCAAGTGTAAACTCAATTTTTTTTTTTTTACAAAATTGTATCATTTAGGCAAATGATAATGTAAGATTCAGCATTTCCTAGGTCACCAAAACCAGTACTAAACTGGTGGGGAAATAGAGGGGAAAAAATGTACGTTGCTTTGTTTTCACTATTACACTATGTTTCATTACTGTTATGAGGCATAGTCATTTACCCAGGAGTTTCATTTTTTCTTGAAAATGGTTGCTAAGGTAATGGTTTATGACTGGTCTTTCTCCATTTATTTCTCAGGCATAATCATTATAAAGGTAGGCAGATGCATTAATGTTTATTCTTTCATTAATCAAAATATTTTAACTGGCACCCATCCATATATACATGCTTGAGTGTATATAAAAATTCTGCAAGAAGTTAAAAGAAATTGCTAATGGTCACTCCTAGTGTTTAAGACTGGAAGACGAGAGGGAGTACACAGAAAGAAAAGTTTAGTGTTTCTATTCTTTACTTTTTTCTGTTTTTTTACTATATATATTTTTAGTTTTATACCAAAAAGCGTGATTTGTTTGGCTTAGGAATGTCTTCTGATTTTTATTAAAAAACAGCTGAATATTTTATTGTTTGGACATTTAAACGTAAAGCCATTAAAGAACATGAGGTTATCCTAGTTAAAATTCTAAAAGACCCAGGGCATATAATGGTTTTAATCTTTGGTTTTTTTTTTTTTTTTTCTTTTCACTTAGAATAATCTTTTAAGAAGAAATATTTCTTGTTTAAATGAAACATCTGTCTGAGGTTTAGTAATTCCTTGACCTTCACTTTTATTAAGATAAAACTCGCTCAATCTAAAATTCACCATTTTAACCATTTTAAAGTGTACCATTCAGTGGCGCTTAGTGCGTTCACAGTGTTGTGCAACCATCACCTCTGTCTAGTTCCAAAATATTTTCATCATCCCTGAAGGAGACCCATTAAATAGTCACTGCGCACTCTCCCCTCCTCCAGGCTCTGACAACCACTAATCTACTTTCTGTCTCTATAGATTTACCTATTTGGGAGATTTTGTATCAATGGAATCATACATTATGTGGTCTTTTGTGTCTGACTTCTCTCACTGAGCATGGTGTTTTCAAGGTCCATCCACACTGTAGCGTGTGTCAGTGCTTCATTCCTTTTCATGCTGGAGTAATATTCCCCTGCATGCTGGACCACGTTCTATCTGTTCACCCTTGGATGGATGGGTAAAACTAAGTGTAATGCTGTTGAGAAAATAGCCAAAGATGTCAGCCTCTATTTTAGCCCTGCTGAAACAGCCGTGGGCTCTGCATGTCAAGAAACAGCCACCCACGACTGTGACACGTAGAGTGTCTGAGAACACCCATGCATCCACAGTTCTTGTACTTCTCCAGGGAAAGGTGGGCTTTCTCCCAATTGATCCCTTCTCCACAGGGATGAAATGCATGAGAAATCTGTTTGGAACCCATGTGCAGCATCATTCAATAGAACTAGGGATGAAAATCATTTTTTGAAATCTAATAGCTACATTGTACTGCTGACTTGTCCCTAGCAGCACTTAATTAAAGGCATTTGACTCTGAATTTCGTGTCTAGGTGTTATGGTTATCTCAGCTTGTAATTTGCATCAATAAAACTATAATTAAGATGAGCTGGCAAAGTGTGTCCGGTGCGAAACCTTTTCTCTGTAGCCTAGCATGAATGCTGCCCATTTTAGCACTTTCTAAGTCAAAGAACAGAGAATGAGAGCATACAGCCATTTTTCTGCTTGCTAATGTTTTAAGTTAGATTTAATTTGTTAAAGGAAAAGTATATTTTATGACTATTTATGCCTTGCCTACCAAAGTTCACACCAATGAGCCTTGGGTCTCCTTGCTGACTTTAAGTTCTGAATAGAATAATATGTGTCCTGTCCCGAAGTGCGTACACACTCACATAACCTTGATGCAACTCTGGACTCTGAGACCTGATTTTAGATCTAAAGGAATTCCATGCTGTTCTGCCATATACGTTGGCAAGAGAAGAGAAGAGCCCAGGTATACCTTCTTATAGATATGCATGTCTGCATGCCAGACTTTCAAAAACTAAGTACAACAATGATGTACTAACACAGGGGAAGGTTCTCCTTCCAGCATCTTTCAGAAGACATCTGAGTTCAGGAATCTCTGTTAAGCCCAGATAGTGTACAAGCAAATTGCTTTGTATTGTGTGGTCTCCTACCGTGTAAATTGTTCATTGCTGGAAAAGGCTCAGAGAAACTCTCCAATGGAGCATCCATTTGGAGTCATCATCTGGTTTGCTGTTCTCCCAATAGAACTCGACCACCCACAGACTCAAGTGTTCAAGTTATGATGAAAACCTCATAGAGAAAATATTACTGCAGCGAGTAGGGATTTTGTAAGATTTCGTATACTATTATTTCTCAAGGTAGTCTACTTTTTTTCTGGAGAGAGTAGGGTAATATGTCCATCATCTATCAATCTATCTATCATCTACCTATCATCTGTCTATCTATCTATCTATCTATCTATCTATCTATCTATCTATCTATCTACCTACCTACCTATCTATCTATCATCTATCTATCTATCTACCTACCTATACTTAAGATAAATGAACACAACTCATTTCCATTAATTTGATTAAAAAACAACCTTTTCCAAAGGTTCCCTTGAAATTTTGAGTGTAATGGTTTCTTTTGAAATAAAGTAATAATAAAATGCATTTCCATATTCTTTAAAAAGTGAGATTCTACTTTCAATTTTTTGGATATATACCCAGAAGTGGGATTCCTGGCTCATATGGTAGTTCTATTTTTAATGTTTTGAGGAACCTCCATCCTCTTTTCCGTAGTGACTGCACCAATTTACATTCCCATCAACAGTGCACAAGCGTTCAAATTTCTTCACATCTTCGCCAACACTTGTTATTTTCTGTTTTTTTTTTTTTTTTTTTTTTGGTGAGGGGGTGGGTAGCCACCCTAACAGGTGTAAGGTGACATCTCGTTGTGGTTTTGATTCGCATTTCCCTGATGATTAGTGATGTTGAGCCTCTTTTCACGTGCTTCCTGGCCATTTGTATGTTCTCTGGAGAAATGTCTGTTAGGACTTTTGCCCATTTTTCAATCTGACGGTTCATTATTTTTGTTGTGGAGTTTTAGAAATTCTCTATATACAATGGATGTTAATACCTTATCAGATTTATGATTTGCAAACATTTTCTCCTATTCTGGGTGTTGCCTCTTTATCTGTGGATATTGTCTTTGGATGCACAAAATTTCTTAATTTTCATGAGGTCCACTTCGTCTATTTTTTCTTTTGTTGCCTGTGCCTTTGGTGTCACATCCGAGAAATCACTGCCAAATCCAGTGTCGTGAAGCTTCTGTGCTGTGTTTCCCTTTCCCCGTCTAACTTGTTACCCCACATTATGAACCCTGGTGATGATTTGCCACCTAGATATTCCCTCCCTCCCCTTAAGCTGAGGTCACAGTGTCAACAGGACAACATAAATCTGATTATCATAGTCTCTGGTTAGTCGCTTTTCCCTCAAACTTCGTTTCTTTAAAAGTGCTTATTAAGCTGCTTGCTGCAAATTAGATTGCGTAACTGAATTTTTCAAAGTGCGTGAATTTAACAACATAATTTCAGCCCCTGCTTCTGCCAGTCCTAGAAAAAAGTGGTAGGTGCACGTGAACTTGAATCTTAAAATATGAGACCTGTGTTCTAAATGAACCACCCACATGTCCCGGACAGGTATCTAAGAGGAGGTGACTTTGTTTCCTTCGCAGAACATCCTTAAGTGACACCCACTGAGTGGTGTTGTGTAACAGTTTCCAAGAGAGATTAAACATTGCATGACAGTGAAGTAAGTAAAAACAAAGTAACATGTTCATACATAAACTTAACCCTGGGGCCAAAACACCTAAACACCTGGGAAATTATATCTTTTTTTTTTTTCTGAAGGAGTACAGATACGATTTACATACTTTCCACATATAGAAACAGCAGTCTAAGTAACCCAGGTGGCTAAATTAATTGTAGATAAAGACACTGCTGCAATCGTGAATGTAACCTCGATGGAGGGAAACTGTGCAGATCCAGAAGGAGTCAGGTGATCTGGATCCTTCTCTGGCTTGGGTAGTTAGGAGCACAATAAAAAGAAGGAAATTATTCAGGACTGCTGTTTAAGGAACAATGGAGATAACAGATATCATTGTGCTTTTAAAGGAAATAAATTCACTGGGAGCGGTTTCCCCTTTGGCTATATAGTTCCCGTCTAATTTTATCACCCCATAGATGGCTAAATTAATTCCATGACATCCTTGCCAAGTGCCTGGCTGGACTAAATGAGTTGACTGCCTCCAGGGATAGGAGCCTGATTCTTTTCGAGGCATGTGCGTTCCACATTCAGCCGGCTCTGATACCCCCAAATCCATCTCTTTGTAACTTTCTTGGGAAAGAGATATACCTCAAGGGGCCACATGGGATGTCTATGGTACTTCATCCACATGGCAGCCCTTCAAATGTTAGGAAAAAAAAAAAATCCCTGTGCTTCCTGGGTTTCTCTTTCTTTAGAATAAATCCGTGTTCATACATGTTGTGGTTAACAGTCCTTACACCTGCCTTCGCTCTTCTGCATCCTTTCAAAATAGAGCAGTCGGTGCCCGTGGTATCCAGGTGGGCCCAGGTAGGGCAGAGGGTTGTATTTGCCCCTTAGCTGATGCAGCTGGATGTCATAGTGCCTCATTCCCTCTGGGTAGGTATTTCTCATGACCAATTCTCATTGATTCAGCGGTAGGGATTTGTAAAAGGTTTCAGAGCCGTTCAGTAATCTCTGCCCATTGAGTATAGAGAGGAGATAGCAAATGCTGGTGTGGACTGAGTCAGGATACCTGGCTTATCCAGGTGGGCATGATATCATCACAGGGGTCCTCATAAAAGGGAGGCAAGAGGCTGAATGCTTGAAAAAGGAGAAAAACAGAGGTGGGAGTGATGTGAAGAAGGGGCCGAGAGCAGAGGAATGTGGGCACCCCTAGAAGCTGGAAAAGGCAAGAAGCGGATTCTCCCATAGAGCCTCCAGAAGGAACGCAGCCCTGCCCACACCTTAATTTTAGGACTTCGATATCCAGAATAGTAAGAGAATAAATTTGTGTTGTTTGAAGCCACTAAGTGCATGATCATCTGTTACAGCATCCCTAGGAGACTAACGCATGTGAATCCTGCCATTCAATGTAAGCTACAAGATAAATCATGCTCAGGCCCTTTGCACCTACTGCTCTCACTGGTAGAAACTTCTTCCTCCAAATGCTGAATGGTTTATTCAGAGAACACCTCCTCAGAGAGGCTTTCCTGCTCCCCTTCTTTACAAAACAACTCCCTCTCTTTGCCCTTATTTACTTTTGGAAACAGCCGTTAACACTTAAATTCAGGATTTATTGCACAATACCTGAGTGCTCCCAGCAAAATGTGAGCTTGATGGCATTTTCAGCGTTGACTCACTGCTGTTTGTAATATGGCACCAAGAGCCATCAGTACCTATGAGATGAAGACATGAGCATGGCCAAAGTTTAGGGGGTCCAATGAAGGACAGAGAGAGCCAGAAGGCTCTGTTAGGGAAAGAGCAGAAGCACATCTCTTACAATTGGAAACCAGGATCAGAAGATACTCACCCACTGGATGTGTGTCCTTGATTCTGAGACATAAGCCACAGGGCGAAGCTCCTTCTACCCATGGTTCTCAGACTCAGATGCACAGTGACATCACCACGTGCTTTGGGAAATGCCCACGCCTGTGGTCCTGCCCAGAGATTCCAGCTTCAATGATCTTGGGTGTGGTCTGGTCTGGACCCTGGGATGGTAAATGTTCTCCAGGTGACTGCAACAATCCACGTATGGATGTGGTAACACCCAGATCCCAAGATAGAAACCAAATTACAGTGAATGTCAAATTGGCTCAAGATGCAGGAGAGGGGAACGCAAGAGATCAGGGAAGATGGAAAAGTCCTGAAAAAGTAGATCTTTTGTATCAAGATGTACATATTTTCCATCTACAGAGTAAAACAAACTCAGCTTTTAAGTTGAGTTAGACAAGTGTGTGCGTGCGTGTGTGTACATGCTTATCTATGCCTTAAGGACTTAAACGTTATTATACAATTTATATTTCTGAAATAAAGAAAACATATACAAAGTTCCGCACAGAAAGTAATTTTCTTTTATCTGAAGCCAACCGAGTTTTTTGGCTATGTGTTCAGACATAAGGGGGACAGGCAGAATTTTAGTTGTCTAAGACAGTTGTAATGAATGGAAATGGAAAGTAATGAAGGGGACATTTAGTGGGCAGGCGGTATTTGCCCATTAACTCCCAAAGACAATGGTAAATATTTTTTCCGTGCAATTCCATCCTAAGGAAAGCCTGTAATTTAATTCCAAGAAGCCACCGAGAAAATCATGATGTCCCAAGAGATGCAATAGAAACAAAACTTTGGGACCCTAAACAGTAGTGTGTTGTGTCTGCATCCAATGTCTACACCACTAGAAGACTGAGGAGAAATCGAGGGGCTATGTGAAGCTCATACGTGGAACCACATGAAGGAAATCGTTCTCATGTGCCAAGTGAGACTTTTGCAATTGGAAGGAGGCGTTGCTTCAGTTTTTTCCCCTGAGAAAGATTATGGAGAGAAGAGAAGCATGAAGGAAAAGAAATGTCGCGTCTGCATGGGAAGAACTCTTTGAAAAATATTTATAGATATTCTCTGGATGTTCCAAGGAAACAGATGCATAGGATGTAGATTTGTCCATGAACATTTGATGTGATAAAAGGAGACCCTTTGAATGGAATGGTTCCGTGCCCAATTGGAGGACGGTGGGTCGCTAAGCCAACCAGGATTGCCCCATGTTTCCCATCATCCATTTGAATGGCTGACACTGGTCTTGTCTGTCCCATGTTGAATGACACGCTACTATATTAACATTCACTCACATAAAATACTGAAAGCACTAAGTAAATAAGACTGGAAAATGCAACAGGAAATGTTATTCTTTCTCTCTTCCTAATTTTCTCCCTTTTAACCTCCTTCTGATTGTATGAAGTAACACGTCATTATTTTAATTCTAATTTGGGCATCTCTTCCTATTCATTGTGTGAGTTTCTTGTGATTGCTGTAACAAATAACCACAAACTCAGTGGCTTAAATCAATGCACTTTATTATCTTACCCTTTTGGAGGTCAGAATTCCAAAGTGGGTCTTGCTGGGCTAAAATCAATGTATTTTAGGCAAGGCAGGACCTCATTCCTTCTGGAGGCTCCAAGGGAGAATGTGTTCTTGCTTCTTCCAGCTTCTAGGATCCACCCACATTCCTAGGCATGTGGTCCCTTCCTCCATCTTCTGGGCCAGCAATGTTGGGTCCAACACTTCTTACGCTGCTTCCTCTGTGGTTCTCTCTCTTCAGCCTTCTTCTTCCACTTATAAGAACCCTTGTGATTCCATTGGGCCCACCTGGATAAGTCAAGATCATCTCCTTATTTGAAAATCACCTGATAAGCAACCTTAATTACATCTGCTACTTTAATTTCCCTTTGCCATGGAATGTAACATATTCACAGTTTCTGGGGATTGGGATGTGGATGTCTTTTGCGGGAGGCATTGTTCTGCCTACTACTTTCAATTAAACTGTATGGGCTTCCCCTTCTAACAGCTATCTCTCCCTGACCACCGACTCTTTTTTTTTTCTTAGATTTCCTTTTTGTTCTAATAGGCATTCTTTGGATATTATAGATATTAATTTCTTGTCAGGTTGATACACCGTGTGTGTGTGGGTGGGGAGGTACTTTTCTGCCTGGTTTCTAAGATATTTTTCTTTCGTCCCCAAATTCAAACACTTAACTAGGATACATCGACACACTCTTTTCTTTCAGTCACTTTCGTCTGGGACTAATTAAGAACTGAATTGCCGGAAAGATCAGTGTTATAATTATTTTAAAAATGAAATGATGGTATTTTGCAGATGTTCGAAAAATGCAATTGATTCATTTCAAAGAACTCTGTGCATTCATTTGATTCTCTTAGCCACCCAAGAATTTATTTTGTAGGTACCATATCCTCAGAGGATCGCTCACAGTGGAGACTGAGGCCAAGGCTTCTGTGCAAGTCATTTATTTGGGAATGGAGAGCCAGAAACAAGAATTCAGGAAGAGGGGATAAAGTAGAAGGAGAGAAGGCCAATTTGAGGACACGTTAGTGGATTAGCCACCAATGCTGGCAACTGAATCTGGCCTTGCAGAGTTTACGAGGATTTTAAATAATCTCAAGATTCTGTTCCCAGAAGATGAAAGAGGAGGTTATTTATCCATCTCTCTGCAACTCCCATTGGTCCAGGATGGTTCCCCCTCCCTTCTAAATGTGCATTCCAGAGAGCTGGAAAGATTTCCATGACAGCTGAGTGACTGCAGCCAGGCTGGATTCTTGGGAAACTGGTAAAGCAGCAGTGGCTGGAGGCATAAGAGGATTTAAGAGGGTTTGACGTGGTGGACAGCTGTTGTTTGATAGATTGCCAAAGAGTAGATCTTCTGTAGCATTTAAAACAATAATAATAACAGCAATAATCATTATTACCCTTTTTATAATTAATGGTGCTCTAGGGTTCTCATTACTTATGTGCTTTTTTTTTTTCCCACAATGCAGTGACCTTACCTGCATTCTGGGGCAGCATTTCCCCATGGGTCCCATTACCCCACAGCACCCTATCCTCACAACATGGTCCATTCAACATGGATTCTATGATCAAATACACTTTAGAAATGTTGGATGTATTACCCTTGTTGGCGATTCATAACCCTGTTAGCTAATGCTGTGTAACAAATTACCCCAAAACTGAGGGGCTTAAAGCAACACATGTCTCATAGTTTCTGTGGGATAGGGATCTGAGAACAAGTTGACATGGCTTAGTCAGGTCTTACGACTAAGGGTCTCAGGAGGTTGCAATCAAGGTGTTGGTGGAGGTTGCATTCATCTCAAGGCTTGGGGGAGCATCTGTACTCACACGGCTGTTAGCGGGATTCAGTTCCTCACTGGCTATTGTCTAAAGGCATCCCTCCATTTCCTGCATGTGGAGTTCTCCATTGGGAAGCTCCAATGTGGTGGCTGGCTTCCCTCTTTATTTGCCTATGGGGATCTCTGATCTTAATCCTGGTCTCTCATTCAGGCAAGAATCCTGTCTGGGTACCCCAGATTTCATGAGACTTTCAACACCAGGAGCAGCAGATCAGCTTCTAAAGTACATAATTCACTTTCATCCAGTTCTCCCCAGAGCTTCTAGCATTGTGCTCTCTGCCTTGAAGCTCTTTTATCATCCAGTAGAAATGTTATTTTTGGAAGACAGTCTTTGTATAATCTGTCCCTGACTCTGCATGCTCCAAATCCTATCCTCCGACGTAGCTGCAGCATCAGCACTTTCCAAAGTTGGGAGATAGTTTGATTACCGCCATGCCTTGGTCGTTGTGGTTTCATGAGCTGCCAGCAGCTGCACATGAAGGCACATTGAAGGATGTGCCGATAAATACCTGTGTGAAATTGGTGACTGGATCAGCCACTGGAATCTGTGAAAGGGCCGTGTTCACTTTATGCATCTCTCCGCCATATATAACATCCCAAGAAAGTGGTCCGTTCTGGAATCCAGTAGGAGGAAAAGATTTGCCTCCTCTTAAACATAGTCACATTTCCTTTTCTTAAGTATTGAAATTGGTGTCTGACTATGTTCCTTCTCTATTTAGACTGTCAGAAAGCACACGTACATTACCATCTATGTTCACCCTCTTGGGTTCATTTTTGATCTATTCCATCACCCTGGTTTTCTAGTCTTCATTCGTAATCTGTATTCCATAACATCCTATTTGCAGTTGTATTTTATTATCTTGTGTAATTCTCTTTTCTCTTGCATCATCCCTCTCCTGCTCTTCAAAGGACAAGGCAAGATTTATATGTTGACTACCAACAAAGAGATCACTACAACTACAAATTACCCTCCACTTGGAGCAGTTCTGATGGCACATGCCATTTGGTTAATGGTCCTGATTTTATTGAGCTCTGAGGGTGTGAAGTTTCCCATAGGCTTGCACAAGGCAGATTCTCAGAGCTCAGCAACTGGCTTGAATTTTTCCATTCCTACTCTCTGTTCGTAGGAGGTTATAAAACAGATGCTAATGTCCACTTCATATTTAGTATGTTCAACAATTGTGAAATGTGTCATTTCCCCAGACTTGTAAGAGTTTCAGTGCAACGAAGACTGAATTTACTCGACTAATGTGCATTATATTCATTGCCTAATATGTTAGGGTTCTCCAGAGAAACAGAATCAACAGGATGTGTGTGTGTGAGCGTGTTTGTGTGTATATATGTGTGTGTGTGTGTGTGTGTGTGTGTGTATGAGAGAGAGAGAGACAGAGTGACAGAGAGGGATTTATTTTTTAAGAAATTTGTTGACACTATTGTGGAGGCTCAGCAAGCCCAAAACTTGTAGGGTAGACGAGCAGGCTGGAGACCCAGGAAAGAGGTGACAGTGAGGCTCAAGGTCAAAGGTCCTCTGCTGCAAAATTTCGTCTTCCTTTGGAGTTGTCTGTCTTTTTTCTCTTAAGGCCTTCAACTGATTGGACAAGTCCCACCCACGTTATGGAGGATGATCTGCTTTACTCAAAGCGTACTGATATAAATGTTAATCTCATCCAAAAACTACTTTCACAATGACATTTTGACTAGTGTTTGATCAAATATCTGGGTACTGTGGCCCAGCCAAATTGAGACATAAAGTTAATATCTGAAGTTGAAAATGTTTTTATATTCCGACTTCTACATTATTTGCTTGACAAGCCCCTTCTGTTATAGGACACCTTCTGGGTTTCAGTCAAATCCTCCCAGGTTCATCTCTTACCCCAGTTACTGCTGCAATGGCCAGTTCCCAGAAACTTCAGCCACTTTCCCCAGGGTGTCCCCTGACAGTCCAGTCTCAGGTGTGTGGGCCATACCTTATCTTCCAGCCACAGTGCTTCTCTGTGGATTCCTCTCTTCTTGTGGGTAGGCAAGCAAGACCTAGATGTGCAGGGAACATGATGCCTCGTGGGATTTACAAGCCGCTAGAGAAGCGACTAACCCTTCCTCCCCTTGAGTGGGCAGTTCTGAAGCACATTTCTCAAGGCCACCCTTCTGAAGGGTCTTCTGCAACAAAGACCAATTTCACAACACGATCTCGTTTGCCTTTTACTTTCTTCCCGGTTCCACCTCACAGTCCTTCCCCACTTTGCCCTGGAATCACTCGGCAAATAAAGTTTCTGCTCACAAATCCTGCCTCAGAGGAGCTTAGGCCAAGATATCCCGGGGTGAGCATTTCTTAAGTTGAAAAAAGTAAGAAGAAAAATAAATGTGATGATTCCTGTACTCAAGAATGCTAGACTAAAAGTGAAATCTTAGCGCTAAGTATAGTAGGAATATTGGGCCCACCTGCCTAAACTAGACAGAGGGTTTGAACCGGCTTATGTGAAAAGTAAAATTGGATAATAAAGTAGTCAGAATATGTGGACAGTTTTGAACTGTGTGGGCGTTTTTGTTGGAGGAGAGTAATATGTGTGCCCTATAAATAGGAAGATGAATATTGTCTCAAGGAGCTTGGAATCTAGTAGGGTGGATATTCCCATGATAGTCTATGTGGATAGATATATAGATAGATTGATAGATAGGTAGATAGACAGATTGATGGGTAAATGATAGATAGATGATAGATTGATAGATAAGTACATAGATGGATGGATGGTTGATAGATAGATAGATAGATAGATAATAGATGATAGACAGATAGATAGATAGATAGATAGATACATAGATACATAGATACATAGATACATAGATACATAGATAGGTAGATAGATAGATAATACATGATAGATAGATACATAGATCATAGATAGATAGATAGGTAGATAGATAGATAGATATAGATGATAGACAGATGGATAGATAGATGATAAACAGATAGATAACAGATAGATAGATATCCATTAATAATAAATTAATTTATTATTTATCAATTATAATTTATCAATTAACAAACAAATATTTATCAATTTATAATTTATCAATTAATAATAATGAAATACAATGCCACGTGCTGACCAAGTACTGCACACAATGCATGAGAGAGAGAGAAGTTTCTCCCGGTCGGAATGCTGGACTCCATGAGAAACAGGGATTCTCTACAACAGGGAAGGGGTGACCCCATTTCATACTAAATCCTCATGCATTGATTTATCGAAATCTCCACTTAAAACCAGCTAGGATCTACATGACGTTGGTATTGCCATAGATCTGTGAGAGAAAGCAAGAGGGAAGAGATGGTATAGGTATAGAGAAGCCAAACCAAGCCCAGAGTGTTCAGAAGAATAGAAGCCATCTTTTCTCTTCACTTTATTTTACTAAATAGCCAAGAGCGTGAAGAACACGGGTTGGTGAGGCAAGACCAGATGACAGAAGGAAAAGATAACATGCCTTGAATGACAACGTGAGTGCCGAGTGGTTAGGGCCAGGAAGGGTTTTGACATCCAGAAATAAACTCACCTATATGTGTTTGTTCTTAGGTGCCATGAAACAAACAGACGTTAGCATCTGCTCATTCTACAGCCACTGTTTCTTTAGTGAGGGGAGAAGGTACTCTGATCTGTTGAGATGGTACCAGCAGCAAGGTTGGCTCAGGGCCAAGTGATGGACTGGGCAGAGTTTCCCAGAATGCCTTGTTCCTTCTTCACGACAATTGATCCCGACAGGAGTGCCTCGTTCCTGGAGCTTTATGCCTCCAGATGGCTGCCCCGGCCTCCTCCCAGGGGGGCACAATCCTGGACTCCCCTGCTTTCTGAGGTATTGAAGATGCAGAGTTCCCTATATTCATGGTAGCATTGCCCCCATGAACAAGACTTCAGTTCAATTTGATTTTCTGATGAACAATATTTTTTTAAGTATAACAATATCCAACATATTTTGTGGGTCATACTTAGACTAAAAAATTATCGGTTGTTAATCAGAAACTCACCTTTCGCTGGACACCCTGTTTGCTGCATGTGACAACTCTACCATTGGCCATTGCATTTTGAGAAGTAAAAGATAAGTGAGTTGATATTAGACCGAGTATCTGACTCTTTAGCCTCAATAGAATTATTATTACTATTATATTGATTTCTTGTGATGCAAGAACTTCCCTGTTTACCTCAAATCCCACCAGTTTGGGCATTGTTCTAATAACCACGCAAAGTCACACCCGGTTGCCTAGCCTTGTTCATCTGCTCTTTCTTCTTCCTTCTCCAGGTCAGGATGCTAACAGGCAAAGACAAAGCATTGAACCCACAGGAAATAGCGACTTTTCTTTGAAAGTAGCAATGCAGACTGAATGTATTTTAAAAATGCATCTCCATATGTGATACTAAAGTATTCATCCTATCCTTGTTTGATCATTTTCAGCCTCGTGCTTCTGGATGTTTTTAAAGTATGTTCTTTGCATTTGCGAACTATTACATGACTAGCATTTGGAAAATAAAAGTGGCATCAGTTCAAAAGACTTGAATGTCTTTACTTGACGCTTAAAGACCCAAGGAATCTTTAATTCAACTAGATCCAAAAGGGGAAAAAATGTCATTTTTAGAAATTTTTATTTGAACTGTTTTTACAGAGAACACAGCCTGGAAAAAAATAATCTGCAATGATTTTACTATAATAGGATACACGATAAATGCAAAACATAACACATTGTAACTGGATAATGCAAATGCTGAATATTCATCACAAGCAGAAGACAGATTAGTGGAAAGGAGGCTGATCCGTGATCTGTAGCATGTCAGTGCCTAAAGAATTTATTTTTTAACTCACTAGAGCCAAGCAATTGCAACTACTTTTATAATTTTGACAAAGACCTTGAAAATTGCAGCCACTTAGAGCAAATGTATATTTTAACTGTCACTAAGCAGGTAGATTAAAAGAAGGAAAAAGTCGTGGTGAAAAATATATTAGGATCAAAAACGTTTTTAATTGAATGAAGCAGATGACAAGTGGCCATACCCTAAATTGCTCCACATCTTGGAAGACAAATGCAAAAAGGAAGCCAATTTACAAATTAAAAAATAAAGCCTTAGGCGAAAGAATGTCTCCTTTTTTTTTTTCCTTTATTCTTTGTAAGCTGTACGTACTCTCTCAATTACTGATCATGTGGGAATTTGCAGTTGCAAATTGTTAACATATAATTTGTTTCTAAGATTCCACATGGTGCCCTGGAATTGCAGTAGATGCTGTTTTGGGGTTTAGCTTTCGGTCAGCAAAAAGAAAAAAAAAAAAAATGATGAACCATAGAAGAACTCTTTCTCAATACTGTTTACTTTGAAAGAGATTTAAGGTTCCTTTCTGGCTCGTCCTTTATCCAGCATTAAATTAAAGGGTGATGAGAGCAAGCATCTATTAAAGAGATCTAAAACAGAAATTAAAAGTGTAGACGTAATATCTAGGCATGTGAACAGCATTCTGTGAATGCGTTTCATAGATGGACTGCTTGCTCAGAGCTTCTTAATATAAAATTGGTACTTTCTAATTTCGGTGTATATGGTATCATCTGCAGTGCTTTGTAAGAAGAAAAGCCCATAATACAAGGATCTGAGCAATCCTCCTAGACCAGTACTTCTAAAGCTTTAATGTTCATATGAATCACCCAAGGAGGATCTTGTTGTGATGCAGATTTTGGCTCAGCACATTTGGAGGGGGTGGGGAGGCAAAATTCTGCGTTTGCAACAGCTCCCAGGTAATGCCGATGATGCGGATCTGTGGACCACACTCGGAGTAGCAGACTCATGAAGTCAGAATCTCCAGGAGCAGAATCCAGCACTGGATTGGTTCTTAAACTCTCCAGGTAATGTTAATATGCAGCTGGGATCGAAAAATCCAGATTTACGCAGACGCCTGCGTTTTCCAGAAGAGGAGAACGGAGAATAAGATCTAGGGCTCTTCGGGCTTGGCCAAGTTGGCACAACAGCAGAGTGGAATGATGGAAACCGCAGCCTGCTTCCCTGACTCCGAGGTTTTCATACCTGATTCTTCACCATCCCAGCATCCTTGATCTGAAGATCTTTTATCGATTTAAAAAAAAAAAAAACATCAGAAACTAATGACTGAAGGGCTACAAATTCGAGTGGAGGAAATTCCATCACAAATGTAGTCTTTCCATTCCTCCTTTGGTGCCAAGTGGGAAGAGGGCATTCTTCATCCTTGAAGAAAGGAGGAGAAGGCAATATGATGGTGAGGCAGGTGGTAATAAGGATTGTGGGGGAGGAGAGAAGACAGACAGACAGATGGTGACAACAGAAGCATTCGATCAGGCTGCACTGGCCTCCAGTCTACACAAGAGACACCCCTACAGAGTCATGATGTTCATTGGGACGACGCCATCCATTCCTTCCCCCGCCATATGAGTTCCTTGACACGCCCACTCAACTTCATCTGAAAGACACTATTATCAGTGCCAAATATGTTTTGTGTTTTTTCCAAAACAAAATTCCTGAAGAGCCATGGGAGCCAATGCTGTCTGAAATCCTATCATCAGCAAGCCGAGAAATCAGTCTGAACACTTCTTCCTCGTGAGGGCAGCTCAGAGAGATGGACAATTTCTCACCACTCAAGAAAGGTAAGACAGCCAGGGATAAAGAGAAGAGGGCATAGAGCTTCAGCCTGCGTCGTCTCTTTGCAGCTGAGCAGCACAGGGAACATGCAGGGCCGTCCAGAGCTCTGTGGTTCTAGAAATAAACAATTTCTTTTTCACAGCTACTAGGGCTTCAGGAGAACATGAGAAGCAGATTTGCACAGATTCTCTTGTTGAGGAAATTTACACTAAGGACTATCCCGGCACCTTCTAGAAACCACCAATGAAAGTACCACGAGAGATATCATTGATTCAAAATTGAGGGGGTCTAAGAGTCAGTTCCTCTTCCAGCCCCACTCCTGGTTTGTGATGGAACAAAGTCACAACAGTTTTTAGTGCATATTCACCCATAATAAGCTCTCCCTACTTGAATGGAATCACCGTTTTTCTTCAGTTAGATTCTCCTGCTTGGAGAGAGATTAAATAGAAAAAAAACAAAAAAAAATTTCTAGCAAAAAGTTTCTGTTTCATACAAAAAAGCGCCATTTATTTATATCTTGAAAGAACTCCAAGATCCTGATGTGAAAAGAAGAAAAAATAAAAGCCCACATATAATGATTATGCTGAGCCCTGAAATGCTCTGTTGTGTAGACCGGTGGTTAAGTCTCAGAGACCAAGCCAAATCCTGAGTTCAGACTCCAGCTCCCAGATGGATAATCATAATAGTCCTGACTCACTGGTTCAGAAAGATAAAGTCTGTGAAGCAATTAGCAGAGGCTCTAGCACACAGGGAGCATTCATCGATATTATCGTGATGACTTTATATACTTTCGTTTCTGTACAATGGAGAAATGGGTTCATTGCCCTGTTTCTCATCATTTCTCACCAATTGGACAATTAGCTCTTCATTTTACTTCTTAGTATTCCAGACACGCTATCTCCTGACAAGATGCTGAAGCCATGAGATAATTTAAGATCCATGTGTAGAAGGAGGTAGGGCCACTGGGCTGTGAACGTGTCCCCCAGGGAATTGGAGAATTTCACAGCGAAAAAGAAAATTACCAGCAACGTGAAGACTAGGAAATCATGATTTGTTATAATCCATTGCTCTTGCCAGAAATGATATCAGCCAGCAGCATTTTAGGTAAACGATGTGTAGGAGTTTCATCGTCGAATGTGTCCAACGCATCTGTTGGAATTCAGAGAGCCAGTTCATGGAACGGAAGTCATGTCCCTGGTTGTACACCAGCGCTGTCTCTTGGTTTTGTCGTCAAAGACCTCTGGTGGACTACGCCAGCCCACTCTATCTGCATGAGCAAGCCTGATCGCTGGCCAGGCCTACCTCACTGTCTAGACGTGGAGATAATTGCTGATTAGACCCAAGTGTGGAGTCTTTGAAGGGATGCCAATTGCAAACGTAAGGCTCCAGATCACGCTCACCCCATCTCACCTCCAGTCCACACAGTGAACTGACTTAGAAGGGCTTCTTTTGAAGCAGGGAACGTTATTCCATTGCCGTGAAATTTCATTTGCAATCTAAAATGGCATACCTCCTCAAGCTTTGAGTTTTTTGTGTGGGTTTTGTCCTATTCACCCTAATAAACACTTCCCCATATATGGGTGGTTGGATGTATTTGACAGAAATGTAAACTTAGGCAGGGCTTGAACTCAATTGAATTTGCACTTTATTGGCTGCTCTAAAAATACTACCATTTTCATGTTGAGTTTTCTTGTATTTCAAAAGGGCTCAGGACTTATGAGTTTCTATAGTCCTAACCGAGAGAGTCACATTTCCTGTTCAATTTTTCTAATTTACTCTTGAATCCTTTCTGTGACTGGACAGTTGATATTACTAAGAATTGGTTCAATGACTATTTCTTACAGATTACTTATGAATGGCAGCCTTTGTTGCTAATGGGAAGGGAGATGCACAAAGTACATTAATTTCTAAAAGTCTGAGTTCGTTGCCATGAACTCTCTGTGCCCAACTTTCAAAACTCTATAAGCCATCTTTGTTTTAAAGTTAACATGATTTAAAGATAATGATTCTAAACTAACACGAAACAAATACCTTGATGTGAGTTGTCATGGTTTTCATCAACATTGTAAGGACCTGGGAAGAGGTACAACCTCCTGCTCAAATATGGAGATGATGTGTACAGGTATGACCATTGCATGGGTGCATTAGTGTCCTGTGGCTGCCATAGTAAAGGGCCACAGATGGTGTGGCTTAAACAACAGACATTTATGGTCTCACAGTCCTGGAGGCTGGAATCTGAGATCCAGGTGTGGGCAGGGCTGGTTCCTCCTGAGGCCTCTCTCCTTGGCGTGTAGAGGCCGTCTTCTCCCTGTGTCCTCGCATGGTCATCCCTCTGTGCGTGTCTGTGTCCTCATCTCCTCTTCTCATAAGGACACCAGTCCTATTGGATCAGAACCCACCCTCATGACTTCATTTAACCTTCATCACCTCTTTAAAGATCCATCTCCAAGTACAGTCACATTCTGAGGTCCTGGGGGTTAGGACTTCAACATGATAATTTGGAGGACACAATTCCACCTATAACAATGGGGTAAAAGGCAACTCCATTTTTGTCTTCTGCTAGTTCTTTTCAATTTATTTAACTAAAGAAAACTTTCCCTGTTGCTATTTAAAAACTCAGTGGGTCCCATGGATTTTTTCTTTCTTAAGTAACAGATGGTCCAACAGTCATCTCACGTCACAAAATAGAGTCTCAATTTGGAGAAAGTAAAAGTGTCCTACGTGCACTATTAACAACACTTCAGAATTCCCCTCTGGCCACCATGGTCTGTGATTGATGCTTTGCTGACTTGGGGAAACCATGTCGCGGGGTTGATGCTCTCTTCATTCTTCAGCTGCTGGCTGCTCATTATCGCCCCTTCCAGAGTTGGGGTGAAGGAGATGAAGGGGCAAGGCAGCAAAGTCCTGACCTAGCTGGTGAATGGTTCCAGGTTGCAGTCCACCTTCCAACCAGGCCTGCATCTCTTGTGAGATCTCTTGTGGGAAGCTGTGCTGTAAAAGGTTAACTCATTGGGGATGGGTTGTCCAAACCCCACACCTTCCAAACAAAGGTTTTGTCCTTGACTGGCTCCTATTTACCTATCCTTTGGAGATGGGTCTTTAAAGAGGTGATTAAGGTAAAACGAGGTGATTTGAGTGAGCCTTAATCCAATAGGACTGAGGTCCTTGTAAGAAGAGGAGATGAGGAGACAGACAGGCACAGAGGCACGACCATGTGAGGACACAGTGAGAAGATGGCGTCTACATGCCAAGGAGAGAGGCCTCAGGAGGAACCAGCCCTCCCCACATCTGGATCTTGGACTTCCAGCCTCCAGGATTGTGAGAAAATACATGTCTGTTGTTTTAGGCCCCCAGTCTGTGGTTAGTAGAAGATGAAATTGGAGTTGCTGTGTTATGGCAGCCCTTGGAAACTAATAAAAACATAAAAGTTGGAGTTCAGAGCCACATCTTAAAGCACTAAGATCAGTTACTCACACAGTTAAGCTCCCTGAGCAATGGTTTTGCTTTGTATGGATTCATCATTTAATCTTCATAACCCTTTATTGATCTGCAGAAGCGTATGCATGCACTCAACGTAAAAATCTGTCCGATATGCATCAGCATCACAGGGAGCCAGCCGTGGGTCTGGGGTAATTTGGGGACTGCCTTCCTGGCTCAGTTATGTCACCCAGAAAGTTTCTCCAGCTCACCACACTCTCTCCGATCAACTGTCACATGTTGAAATTTCACCAGGAAAGAATCCTCAGTTTGCAGGTTTGTATTTAAAGGAAATGTGCCCTGGAAGAGATAAAGGGATAAACCAGAATGAGTTGTCAGTTGGCTGAATGCAAATTCATTCTGTGTGAGTGGAGAGTGGAAGGAGAGGGAAGGAAGATGTGCACAGAGTGTGGGAGGAGAGAGCAGGGGAGGTGGAAAGCAGGGAGAGGAAGGGAAGAGAGGGAAAGAAGAGGCTTCAGGGCAGAGAAAGCATGAGTGGGAAGAGAGAGAAAGGCAGGGAGGAACCACACAGTGACTTTGACTACAGCTTTTCTGTTCCTGCTGCCAGAGTTCTCAAGTTTCCTCTGCCCATCCCCGGAGCTTCTGAATCTCTCCCTTCCGTGCTTTATCCAACACGTGGGAGGCCAGTTTCCTCTCCAGAAACTTGCTCCCTCCAGCCGCAGCCAGATTCTCGCCCGCAACATTTCCTGAGGCCTCTGAGACACCAAGAGATCACGATGCAAAAATCTCATCCTGCCTGAGTTCTTTCATGAAACAAGAGCATCTCACCTCCTTCTCTGGGATTTCCTTGGCAGATGATGGGTGCCAACTCTTCACCCTCCCCTCCGAGACCACGCTGTCTGTGTCTTTTCCCCCCAAGAGGACTGTCTGCTGACCACACACTGACCACAGGGTGGATGGCCCGAACCATCTGGACAAGAAGTCCTTCAAGGCGGTCCAGCCTCGTCAGCAGGCTAGGAGTGGAAATCATATTCGCAGTTCAGCCGACGTGCAGAGAATTTGCTGAGCCAGGTAGTTCCATCCAGGGAAATAAAACTGCTTCCCACTGAACCGATTTTTTTTTTTTTTGACTTTCCAGATTTCTTCTGGAACATATCATACTTCTTTACTGAAACTGTAAATACATATTTTTAGGAATGGTGTTCTGCTTTTCATTGACTTGGTGGCTTCTTGGAACTTTCAAAAAAACAGGCTGCCTTTTCAAGTTGGTCATGCCATGCAATGGAAGATATCTGTCTTTGCATATTAATGATTTCAGTTCCAGGCTTTAAAGAAAAATACCTCAGGGGAGATAAGAGACACGCAGATTGTGCTTCTGTCAGCAAAATGTAATTCACAATTTACTGCTGAATTGAAACCCTGTGTACTGGTAAGAGAAATAATAGGAAAGAGTTTATTTCTAGTGGTGTGAGATGGTATAGCATATCATAAGTAGATGATATGCAATGACGTAGAAGCATGGCTAAGTAAGTATAGTAAACAATATTCTTGGAGTTGTTGATACTCAAAGTCCTATTTCTCTACCCCCTTCATCCTCAGACACGATCTGAAGTTGACCCTGACCATCCTCCCCCATAACTCTCGATGAGCTCATGACAATTCAGTTAACATCACTTAACCCAAAGAATGCATTTAGACCTTCACCATCTTCACTGAGCAGTTGTGTTGGAGCTCCTCAAGGGTGTCTCCTAGGCTATTTCCTCTTATACTACTCTCCTTTCTAAGTTTTATCATTGGATGTCCTTGGTTTCCATCACCATCTCTAGACTTCTCATTCCAAACTTGTGTTTCCAGCCCAGATCTTGTCTCGACATTCCAGACCCCTATATTTCATTTCATCTCCAACATTTCATCTCTGATACCTTAGAGGTTGTTAAACTCATCAAGACCAAAAAACAAACATGCATTCCAGCCTTGGAGGTCCAGTTCCACAAACCCAAAACTTAGAAGACTTCATTCCCCCTTCTCGGATCCATCGCCAACCCTCATGGATGGCTCTCATTTCTCTGCATCTCTCCATCTCCGTCACCATCAGTCTAGTGGAAACTGCCATCATCTCTCACCTGGACACTTTATCTGCTTCCTAGGAGGCCACCCTGTGGGCCCACTCCCATCCATATTCTCTGCCCTGCAGCCACAGTGACCTTTCCAGAATTCCACTCTACTCGAGGAAGCCCTGCCTTCTTCAACCTTTTGACTGCTTGCCATTGCTCTTACATTGAATGATGTCCTTGACATGGTCCACAGGACTCTATGCTCTGGTCCTTCCCTCCATCCCTGGTTTCATTTCTCACCTCTCTCCCCTGTCCAGATGCCCTCTAGTCGCACTGGCTTTCCCCACTTCCACCTCTATCTGCTGGAGATCCTCTGGACATACTGTGTTTCCCAGGAAGACCCTAAAACACAGTCCATCCATCTCTGACCTCCTGGATCAACCCACTCACTCTGTTATACATTCTTTTAGCATCACATTCATTTCCATCCTAGCCCCCACCGCAGTCTGTAATTATACAGCTATTTGTCTGATTTTTTTTTATTACTCTCTGCCTCCACTAGACGGTGACTTCCATGAGCACGGTTGTCTGGTTGTGTTGACTCCTCGATCCCCATCACCAGCTCTGTGCCTGGCATCTAGCAACAAATACCCATAAACAAATGGATATGGATACTGTACTACCAAGCTATTTAAAGACTTAGCTACCAGGAAGCCTGTCTTGGACGAGGAAGTTAAACAGGAAACTCTATCCCCCAGGAGCCATAGTTCTGGCTGCTCCTGCTGATTTTGAAAAGCATCCTTGGGCAGCTCACATAGCACGGTTCATAAAAATGTCTAAAGATGTTCCTTATTTAGCTCATGGGAACAAATGTAATGTAATGATGTTTTACTCTTTATGTTTGTTTCACTTGTAAACATTGGAATTCTGAGGATAAGGACTCTTCTCGATGCATTTCTTGTCTCAACTCATATTAATCCTGGTAACTGCTTTATCTGGTTTATGATCTCAGGCTGTGAAGCATGTTCTGATCTGTTTTCTCAAGGAACCAGGACTCAGTTCAAGATGCCTAGTAGGGAATGAGGCAGTTAATGAATACTAACTAGAATTCTTTCTCCCCTTAGGTGAAATAATTAATTTGGAAAGAAAAATACTTTGATTAACCATTGCCTTCTGGTTATATCTCTAAGTGATGCATCATGACTGTTTTATTTTCCCAATTGCTGCAAAGGCAGTGTTTTAGAGACTCCGGTAAGACACAGTAGGTGAAAAAGAGGGTGGTTTGTGTATGTATACTTGCAAACGGAATTCCATCAACATTAGGAGAAATGTGTGTCCTCTGTATTTGGTTTGGATATAAGTCCATGGCATGAGAATAGGCTCATTGCATTCAACAATGAGCACCATCTGAAACCCCAGGAAACACAGAGAAGAGGATGATTTGTACACGTACCTGGGGCCAAGTCCTTGGCACACAGCATCTCATGGAATCCTGTCTGAAGCCCAACAAAGTCCAAAGACGTTTAATAAAAATAATTGCTCAAGAATTGAAGTCCACCAGACTGCAAATCCTTGCTTTATCTGGTAGGCATTAATGATACCGTCTGCAATCCCAAGGAGCTCTGTGTTGAAAGGAGCCAGAATAGGGAGACAGGTGGACGATTCACCCAGGGAAGTACAAGGCAAGTTGAGAACTCAGTGCCTGGGGTCTAACTCAGCTGATTCAGAAGACTCAAGCTTTGAAAAAAGTAATTGAAAAGCTCAGGTCATTACAAATAGAGAAAAATGTTCAATTTGCATGAGACAAATTAGTTTTTTGTTTAAGACTTCATTTTTTTTTTACAGCAGTTCTAGGTTCGCAGCAAAATTGAGAAGAAGGAACAGAGAGTTTCCATACACCCCTTGCCCATTACCCACATGTACAGCCTCCCCCATTATCAACAATCCCCATCAGATGGTACATTTGTTGCAATCGATGAACCTACAATTGACACATCATCACTCAAAGTCCATAGTTGACATTAAGGTTCACTCTTTATGTCGTACATTCTATAGGTTTGGACAAATGTACAACGGCATGTATCCACCACTAATTATCTTTTTAATTTAAAAAAATAGATTTTTAAAAATTTCCATGAAGCTAGTATATGAATCAATATGAAATAACAGATTTAATTTTGGTCCCTACATATATAGGTACCTTTAGTATGCAATATTGTGCTAGATTACATTCTTGATGCTCCCAGGGGCACGGGGGAATAGGTTTTACAAAGATCTCAGGGTGAGAGCCTCCAGTGTAATACCGAAAATTCAGACGCGTCAGAGTAGGCAACAAGCAGGCATTTTTTTAAAATTTTTTAGTTAATTAACGGGCTTAATACTTGGAACAGGGGTTTCTGAACTTTATCACACATTGGAATCATTGGGAAATCTTTAAAGATACTGATACCCAAGGCACACCCCAGATATTCTAGCAAATTGATGTGGGGTGCATATTGGGCATTAGGATTTCGGAAAAGCTCCTCAGATGTTGCTCATATGCAGCCGAGGTTGGGACTATCTAGTCTGCAGAATAACAGACCAGAGGGACCAGCTGAAGTTCTGTTTGCATGAGGCTGGTTGCTGGAGCCTGCGGGTTGTTAAGTCACAGATGGCTTGCAATCAGCTGTGATCAGAGTATGTACACTACAAAGATTGGCAAGTACTTCACATATTGAGTTTGGCTGTCATCCCCAGGACTAAGGTCTCCAGGCAATTAGGAGCATAGGGCCATTTGGGTCCTGATAAACAGATGGAGGGAAGGTGAAGGAGACCCCTTGGGGGACAGTTGGGAGCCCCAGGCCGGTTTGGTGGCTTAGGGGAGACGTCAGGGGACAAGGGTCACTTTGAATTCACCTTGGGAAGCCCTCATCCCCTGAGGTCAGCCCCCTAACCCTGAGGTGGACAGCAAACACCCCAGTGACCTAAAACTCATCTCAAATCTTCTGCTAACTGGTTCTTCAAATTGGGTAAAAGTCACTTTATTGGAAGGTGCAGAATGTTGTTGTTACACGTTAAATTGGCCTCACCAAGCTTCTAATTAGTTCTAGGCAAAAACAGAGCCAAGAAGAGATTTACAGTACATATGTGTATATGTATGTGTGTGTGTATGTAGGTATGTATAATGTATATCCATTTTCTGCATTATATATCTGTATATCTGTGTATATGGTTGATTTGATTTTCACAACACAAGAAAACAAAGTTAGTATATATAAAAACTAAGCAGCCTGTAACCCTCATACACAGCTGGTGGGAATGCAAACTGGTGCAGCCTCTATGGAAAACAGTATGGAAATTCCTCAAAGAATTAAAAATAGAGTTGCCCTATGACCCAGCCATCCCACTACTGGGAATCTATCCAACGAACCTGTAATCAACAATCCAAAGAGGCTTATGCACCCCTATGTTCATTGCAGCATTATTCACCATAGCCAAGAAGTGCAAGCAACCTAAGTGTCCCTTGACTGATGATTGGATTAAGAAAATGTGGTATATATATACAATGGAATACTACTCAGCCATAAAAAAGGACAAAATCGTCCCATTTGCAACAACGTGGATGGGCCTGGAGCGTATTATGTTAAGCGAAATAAGCCGGAAAGAGAAAGACAAACACTGTATGATCTCACTCATATGTGGAATATAAACCAACACATGGACAGAGAAAACTGGACTGTGGTTACCAGGGGCAGTGGGGGTGGGGGGCAGGCACAAGGGGTGAAGGGAGACATACATATGGTGATGGACAAACAAAAATGTACAACCCGAAATTTCACAATGTTAAAAACTATTAAAACATCAATGAAAGTATAAAACTCTGAAAAAAAAAAAAAACTAAGCAGCTGTTAGACTTTATATCACTAATTTTCAACAAAAATTTCTGCCAACAGTTTACATCAAAGCTGCATACCGATTCTTGCAGGAATATTTATTCCAATCCTGTGGGCAAGATGGGAAGAAGCCAAGTTGTTGTATCTTTGTCGAAGAGGGATTTTTTTTTTTTTCACCCAGACATGAAACCGTTCAAATCAACCATTTTGGAACACTGAACTTGCTTTCAAGGCAGGACAAGTTTTGTTTGTTTGTTTTTCATTTTCAGCGTTTGTAGTTGTGAGGTTTTGTTGACAGCCCCTTGGGCAAAGCAGAAGATTAGCACGTGGTGCCCAAAAATAAATTAAACCAGTAATAAGTGAGTCAAAAAATGTAAATAAATGAGTGAATCAATCCAGAAAAATCAGTGTTTGCCAATATTCCCATTCCTAAGGCTTCAACAACCATATGCACATTGGTGTCCATCCAGAATTATTTTCTGGGGAAGATTTTGTCCCATCCAGAGATACGTTCCAGCCCCCTTCCGTACAAGGTTGGGGTGACATCCATTAGATAAACAAATTTGCTGGAAGTCTGCTTTCATGAGAAGGTACAACCCTGACTTGTGATTCCTTGCTTGTTCTCAGCATCTGGACTCTGGGATTCTGCAAGAGATGTCAACTTTGAAGTTTTCACCCTTCAATCTTTACCCGGAATCCCAGGTAAACTTCATTACTCCTGAAGGATTGCCTGAGGGACATTTAGTCTTTTAGTTCTTCTATATATCCTAGATTTTACCCCCTGGTCAACTCAGACCATTAAAAAATATTTGAAATTTAAGAGAGATATAATTTTAGAGTTCAATATGCTGGGTTCTTACAGAAAAGCCTTCCCAATATTGCTTCTGCTCCGTGACAGAGGTTTATATTGGGATCATGAAAACAAGGAGCTTTTGAAACACATCATGTGTTTATGTCAGAACGTCATCAAGGATATTTCCACTAAATCAACTCCAGGAAACATGAAAAAATCTCTCCCCGACTATCAAGTGATTTTAGTTTGCACAATGGGCACTATGGATTTTTTTTTTAACTTATCATGGTTTTCTTCTAACTATAAAGAAGTGCAGAAGGAAATTTGGCTCATTGCCATAGTAACTACACATGCCCATATACTTCCCAAACTGTGTGCAGCCTTGGCAAGTCAGTATTGCTGAATGGTTAGCTGTCTGAGCCTAGGATTGAACACATCTAGGCTTCAATGTGGGCTCTTCTTGCCCCAAAGTGAGCGTACTCCTAATTCGTTTTAAATCCCTGCTTTCTGATATATAAAATGAATGTTTCCTTTTTACTTCAAGTGCCTTGCAATGTTTCTGTGTCTTGTGGAGGGCAGAACGGCTGGGTGGGTAGGTAGGAGGTAGAGGAGATCTTGAATGATTCCTATTTCAGAGGCGTTAATTGTTTCTCCTCTTGGGACTGTACATTGTTGAAAGTTAGCAGAGATAGCATCCTTGCTTTAAAATGATTTTTGTGTATGTGTGTGTGTGAGGAAGATCAGCCCTGAGCTAACATCTGCCAATCCTCCTCTTTTTTGCTGAGGAAGACTGGCCCTGGGCCAACATCCGTGCCCACCTTCCTCCACTTTATATGGGACGCCACCACAGCATGGCCTGACAAGTGGTGCATCGGGCTGTGCCCAGGATCCGAACCCTGGCCGCCAGCAGTGGAGCATGCACACTTAACCGCTGTGCCATGGGACCAGACCCTGAAACGATTTTTGAAGCTTATTGAAGGAGTCATGACTGAGAATGCTCAGAATCAAATGTCTAAGGCACAGTTAAATTTGCTGATGAGTGGATTGAAATGCTCTCATTCAGATGGTACTCAATTGGCAGCTATTTAATTCCTCAGCATTTCACAGTGTACCATTTATTCATATTTTGCTAAATAATGTGAGTGTAGTGGGAAGCAATCACACTGACTATTCTGTACGCAGCCCTGCACCACGGCATGTGAGCCCTTAATATTTAGAAAATGCCAGTGATATCAACACAGACACACAGATACAATACATAACAGTATGTAGGACTTTCCTGGGAAGAAGTATAATAATAAATTTACCATGTATTGGCCTTTCAATGGAATGTGAATGCAGAAGGATTAGACAGAATTTCTTATTAAATGATAGAAATGAACTTTGTGTCTCCCAAAAGTTGCAAGCATGTAGGGTATAGGAATACCAGGCATGCGTGATCAAATACTACCCTGAAGTTGACAGAAACAAATAATAAGGTGTTGGGACCCTTCACAGAAATTTCTGATATGGCTAAGCTGAAAAAAAAAAAAGAAAGATAACAGACTTTCCTTGAACTCAAGGAAAGACTCACAGAAATGGAGTTTTTAAAGGTAATCCACTGCTATACCAGCAAGACCCAGAGAGTAATTCTATGGCCAACAGATACCTTGTATCTGTGGGTTCAGAGGGTGCAGGAGCAAACCCAAGTGGATACAAAAACCTACAAGATAAATGTATGTTTCTCATACATTTCTCATACAAGCTCATCTTTCGGGAGAGAGACGTTTTATTTAAATTAACTAAAATTTATCTGCTTTGTTTATTTTTAAATATTTTATTTATACTCATCAATGTAGAAAACTGTTCTTTTTACTTGATTAAACCTGACGTTTATGTGTAAAAATTGGGTAATGATCTAGTGTATAACTTTTATTCTGTATATGTATTTATATAACCCATTTAATTTATCTCGATAACATATATACACAAGTACATATAAACATATACATAAACACATATGTGTGTATGTGTGTGTGGATAATATTTGTATGTTTCCATTTCCTGAGCTGTTTTGAGTGAAGTAAATCACTAACCTGTCAAATTCTGCCTTTAATTCCCTGTTCTAACCATGTATCTTTACTGCATATTTCTCTTTTCATAGAAATTTGTTATATAAACATTTAAGTGTAAGATTTGCAGCATGGACAAGAGTGAATGGAGTTTTAAAGATATACCAGAGACTCAAATTAGCCTTTTTTATAGGATACTAAGCAGAGAATATTGTTCTTATAACAAAGTTTCATTTATCAATCAATGCCAAATTTCACATGTGCGTCATTGGCTCTTTATATTTTCCAATTCAAGTCTTCGCATGGCTTATAAAGTTGAATATCCAACTTCAAATCAACAGATCAATACACATAAAGCACCAACATTACAATGTACACATCAATTTGGTGAGTTTTGAAATAACCTCACGGAATTATTTACTGTGTATGCAATTCATATTTCCTTCTCTTCTCTTTCTCCAGTGAAAAGTAATCCCAGATAGGACAAATAGATTGTGGTGGTTAAAATGATCTTCAAGCTTTCAACTTTCATAAATAGAATTTCTCAAAGTATGAGTGGAAGGTGGTACAGTATAAAGTCTTATCTTTAAAAGTGATCTCTCATTCATTTTTTCAATGTGCTGTCAGTAAATTGGCATTTCATCTTGGCAAATATGTTTTTGCTTTTCTACATTCCATATAAATAATGTAGTCCTAGGAAACTAACTCAATTGGCTGATGTTAATAATTCAATTTAACAATAGGTACTCTTCACTTACATCCTTTCTTCCATTAGCTTTTTCCTCCTTTTCATGCATTCATGGTGACTGTCCTCTTCGTTCCCTTTTTGAAACTATGCCTCCTATAAAGCATAGAGTTAAAATGCTAAAGAAAATGTACTTTGCTGAAATCTGCATGTCAATAATATCAGGAAGCTGAAACAGTAAACAATATTCATAGTACTCATCCTCCAGGTTCCTTCATTAATTGCAAGATCTTTATCATCATTGTCATCAGTATTTTGCATCATAACAGCCATTTAGAGCTTTGCATTACTTTGCTAAGGTTGCCATAACAGAAGACCACAAACTAGATGGTTTAAATAACAAATATTTATTTTCTCACACTTCTGGAGGCTGGAATCTGAGATCCAGGTGTGGGCAGGGCTGGTTCCTCCTGAGGCCTCTCTCCTTGGCATGTAGACACCATCTTCTCCCTGTGTCCTCACATGGTCTCCCTCTGTGTGTGTCTGTGTCCTCGTTTCCTCTTCTTGTAAGAACACCAGTCCTATTGGATTAGGATCCAATCTAATTACCTCATTTTACCTTCATTACCTGTTTAAAGACCCATCTCCAAATACAGTCACATAATGAAGTCCTGGGGGTTAGGACTTTGTGGGAGATAAAAATTTGGCCACCCTGAAATATGTCTTTTTACCTTGATTATTTTCTGTCACGGACATTTGACCTCCTCCAAACTGCCTAAAGAAATTTAGCTCTGGGTATGGACAGACTGGCAGGGTCCTGGCTGAGCCCATTCTTTTCAAAGTTCTGTTTACCAAATATTTGCATTTGCAAAGGTGTCTCCCTCTGTGTAGTGGGAAGAGGGGCGGATGACCTTATCTGTGAAAACTCTTATCAGGCTGGAAGAAGAGGACTTAAATCTACATACTCTTGATTACTGTGATTCCTGTCTTTCCAGCCACATTATCTACAGGTGGCCCTGCAAAGAATTGTCTGACAAACATTTACATTTCCCTCTCCATGTGAATTGTCTTCTTCCCCTCTGAAATCCCAAACCCCCCTCCCCAGCATCCTCCTTTGTCTTTAGCTGAAGATAGTATTTAAGATGAGAATCTCTGCCATTTTGTTGAGAAACTCAGTTTCCATGGTTTCCCCCATGTATACATGTTATTAAACTTGGTATTATTTTCTCCTGCTAGCCTGTCTTTTAATTATTTGGCCAGTCATAAGAAACTTATGGGAAAGTGTGGAGGGGGATTCTCCCTCTTCCCCAACAACTTCAACATATGGATTTGGGGGGGAACAGTGACACAGTTCAATCCACAACAAGCTTCTTCACCATAGACATTATTGTCCTTGCCCCATTCATTTCCTTGACGTAGAACTCAGATGCACACACACACACGCGCACACACACACACACACACACACTCTGGTGGAAATATAGAGAACCTTGGGACATATGGAACCTCTCTAGTTACTGATTTCCTTTTTAGATTGGCAGATCCCACCAGGATTCACCATCGAGTATCACTCAGCCCTCCAGAATATCTTGATTTAAGATGGTCAACAATTAACACTTGCCAAAAGCGACTCTCTTTACAGGCTTGTGTGCAAATGTTTGTAAACTGTTACAGACCAGTTTCTCTTTTTGTCTTATATTTTATGACCTTGAAGTAAAAGTCATTTCAGCTCTCCATAAATTCTTAGAATAGAAAGAACAGCCATGAAAGATAGACAATTCATGAAAAAATTATAACATTAGATACACCTGTTTTCCAGAAGAGAGTAATTCTGCTTCCTCCACTTTTGAGTAATACTTTTCCAAAGGATAACATCCCTTAAGAATGAAAATGCATATGGACTTTTTCTATTTCTTGGAGTCCTGTCGAGCAGGTTAAGAAATCTGGAAAACCAATTCTCTGACTGTTCAACTAATTATTGTGTGGGCTGTCTGCATCTGTGCCTTTCACTCCAGCCACATTTCAGACGATAATCCGTTTTTTTGAACAGAAATTTAAGCCAAATGTCTGCCACTAATTCAATATTCAAGGAAAAGAGCTGTAAGTATGTTTTGAGTACATACCATTGCTAACTAATTCCATTTTCAGTATGATAATAAAGATATAGCATCTAGGTGGCTGGCCAATTTTAAACAGGTTCTCAGGATCCGGTTAAGTCGTTAATTTAGGATCGATTACTCTACCACAGTACTTTCACCAAGATTGTTCTGATTCCCCATCTGAATTCCCAGATAGGCTGGGCTAGAAACATTAGTCGTGAGTGCTCTAGTCTTGGCCGCTCTTTGCATTCATGGTATGTCTTTCAATGACCTAATAACAGGTCATTTGCAAACTATCACACATTTTGTTTTTAAAACTAATGTTATCAAGAAAGATGAGATGAACTCACACAACTCAATAGCAAAAAAGCAAACAATCTGATTAAAAAATGAGCAGAGGACCTGATTCGATGTTTTTCTAAAGATGACATACAAATGGCCAATGGGTACTTGAAAATGTGCTCAACGTCATTAACTATCAGGGAAACACAAATCAAAACCACAGTGAGATACCACCTCACACCTGTCAGAAGGGCTTTTATCAAAAAGATAAAAGTGTAGGTGAGGATGTGGAGAAAAGGGAACCCTCATACACTGCTGGTGGGAATGTAGGTTGGTGTAGCCACTATGGAAAACAGTACAAAGATTCCTCAAAAAAGTAAAAATAGAATTATCATACAGTCCAGCAATCTCATTTCTGGGTATATATCTGAAGAAAATTAAATCACTACGTCAAAGAGATATCTGCACCCCCACGTTCACTGAAGCATTATTCACAGTAGCCAAGACATGGAGACAACCTATGTGCCCATTGATAGATGAATAGATAAAGAAGATGTGCTGTATATATACAATGGAACACTACTCAGTCATAAGAAAGAAGGAAATTCTGCCATTTGAACAATATAGATGGACCTTGAGGGCATTATGCTAAGTGAAATAAGTCAGACAGAGAAAGACAAACACTGTGTGATCTCACTTATATGTAGAATCTGAAAAAAAAAAAAAAAAAAACCCAACAGTCAAACTCACAGAAGCAGAGAGTAGAAAAGTGGTTATCGAGGTCTGGGACTTGGGGCAAGAAATGAAAAAGAAAGGTTGGATGGTGCTCAGCTCTGAGTCCTAAGCCTCAAAAAAAGATTTTCCCAGCCTTTCTGCTTTGAGATGAGCCTTTTCTTACTTTCAGAGGAACGATGAGGCTTTTTGTTCTCTGTGGTGGAAAAGCAGGCGTTTCCTGTGGAGGTGGGCGTCTTAAGTTTTGGTTCCATCAAAAACAGAGCCTGAGCCAGGGACCTGGGTGAAGTAGTTTATTTGGGAGGTTGTCCCAAGAATCTGGTGTGAGAGAGACAGGAGGAAAGGGATGGTAACCATGGTGCAGCTGGGCTTCAGTCCCACTGGGGACTCTCTCAGCATCCTGGTAGAATGAATATCAGGATTGTCCCCCCAAGGATGGGACACCTATGTCCCAAACCCATCCATGTTGGCTGAGGATAATCCAGATGCTATTCACCACCGCCACCTCCTCCAAAAATCTGAGCTTTGCCAGAGTTTCTGAGACAGAACAGCTGTGGGAGGAGCCACTGGAGGTGGGATATTGCCTGCATGCATAGGAACTGGAGACCATCTTCTTCTGGAGTTGGACATGACTGAGGAGATGTGCCACGGACAGTGGACCAGCCCTTCGGGAGTGTGGGAATTAACTTGGGTTGCCGGGGTAGGAGATGAACATAGGAGCTTCAGAGCTAAGAAGCTCGGACGCTTCTTCCATTTGAACTCGAGGAGATAGAGAGAAGGGAGGGGGCGCTATAGGTGGACTGGTGGATTTGATGGAGGGAAGGAGATGTAGATCTTAGCTGATAGAATTTATGTTCTTTATAAGGTTTAAGGTCATTAGCTTAGACTGGGGAAGGCATATTGGGGTTTTAAGGAAGAGGGGAGAAGATGGAAAACAATGATTTTAGAAAGTGGGAAAAGATATGTACTGGCACAAAAGGATACCTCAGAGAAATGGGCATGATGGTCAGGTTCTTCTCCAGCCACACCCAGCTCAGGTGAATTGGCGAACAAGATTTAAGCAGGATTGACGTTGAAGGGATCACTGAGTGAAGGATGTTTGAAGGCAGTGCTTGTGGTTCTCAACCATGACGTGGAACATAAGTGGTGGAAATAAGGGCAGATTGGTCAACTTATTGGTGCCTGGAAGGGATGTGAGGAGGATGCTAGAGAAAGTGACCCGGAGTGGTGGTTAGAGACGGGAGCTCTCAGAGCCACTATTTCAGAAGTAGTGCAGTGGAATGATGACCAATCTCCATGTGACCACAAAAGGGAAGAGTTGAGAGAGGTGAAGGGAGAGATTCCTTGGGGTTCAGATCAAAGACAGCTTTGTGGTACCATGCGAGAGTTTTACAAACTTCAGAAACATTAGATCTGGTTACCCAACTTGAATACCTCTTCCGTATTGTCATTGTGGGTTGGCTCAAAGAAGGTGTAAAAATAAGCAAACGCATTTCTAAGTTACCAGAGAGAGAAGAATCTGTTTTCTTCATTTCTCTGGCATTTGGGACGGGTCTACTTTATTACTGGACCATAAGTATGTCTTTGTGTTCCTGTGAGAGGATGTATTTTTCTTTGTGCAAGTATATAAATTTAAAATGATGGCACTGACACCTTAAATTATGAAAATACGTTAGGAGGGGAAATTTCTTAAATTATTTTCTGCGTGTATTTTTTGGAAATGCGCTCAGAACTAAAAGGAAAAAGGGGGGGGGGAGGCTAAAGTCAAGCCAAAAGCTACAAAAAATAGGAGGGAATGAGGAAAATTCAGTGTTTGGACTCCGTTTGCAATAAATGACTGCACATGCATTTCAACACATCCAGTTCTTAGAGAAAGGTTTCTCTTTCAGAGTATTTTTAATCCGGGAGGAGAAAAAGGCAGGAATGTGCGAATCGAAGCCTAGTTGAATTCTTCTTCACCCGTAAAGAGACACCGCGGTTACCATAACAGCCAGGTCTTTGGGAGCCAAGTTGCTTCAGGGGGGATAACCTTAATGAAGTGTTATTAAAAGTTTAATCACGGTAAATATTTCCTCCCGGTATGTAGTAACTACATGTCAGTGGGACCAGAAAGTCTGCTATGGTAGGCACAAATCGCTCCTTCGCACACAAGGCATTGGGTTCTTAGGGAGGCTTAATGGAGAGCCCAGGCCACCTGAGGAGCTCCAGGGAGACCCCACAAGATGCTTCCTCTTCTTCTCTACCTTCCATTCACCCACCCACACACGGATGGATGCCACACCCAGAACCAGCCTGGGAAACATCATCCTGGACCATCGCCCAAATCTGACACGTATCTCTGGAGATCTATCACCATGGGACTGAGAAGTGGACCCCGCTTGTCCGGTAGGAGCCTGAGCCTGTCTGCTCCACGTCCATGCGTGGACCGTGCCCTCTTGCTCTACACAAAGCACAGCCGTGGGGTGGAATCCCTACTGGACCACGAATGATGGCCGCTGTGTTAGTCTGGTCTAGCTGCCATAACAAAGCTGCACCTTCCAAAATGAGGGTGATCAATGTTCTTCCTGGGATTACTGTAAGGGGCAAATGTCTAACAGAGCTTTGAGACTATGATAAGCCTTCAGGGAAGATTTGATGACACTTGGTAAAATACTAATATTACTTTTTCTACGTAATCTCAAAAGTGCCCCAGTCAGATTAATCAATTAAAACTGAGATAAGGGATTTTTTTAATAAATAGTTTAGTCTAGGATTTTCTTAAATGCTAAGGTTTGCTGTGGTCTGTGGGTGGATGTGACCTGGAGCTGGCTAAGAGGTGTCAGGTAAGAAGAAAAAAGAGCCATTGTGTTCAATGAATTTTAAAGGATGCTTTTCAGTGGGTGACAAGAGAGAAGGATGGTATCATGGACCAATTGCAGAGTGACAGTGAGTCTTAGAGGCTACAGTTTTTGTAAGTGCCATGTGGCTAGGATAGGAGATGTAGGGCAGCCGATTAGTTCTGTAACATGTTCACAGGGATCTGGGCTAATGAGAGGAAATATATGAAAATGTCACTTGTTAAACTGTGCTCATCAGTGACCCATAGGGACCTGGCTTGCAGTGCATCTGAGTGGAAATGAATTTTTCCTTCCATTTTAATAAATATCTTTAACAAACACAACAGATACCTAGATACAGTGATAATAATTGTTTGGTAAAAAAGAAATTTGCCATACATCCGTTGTGTTTTATTTTGTACAAGGTATTCTTTTTTATTGTGGGAAAATATACACAACACAAAATTTACCATTTTAACCACCTAAGTGTATAGTTCAGTGGTATTGAGTACATTCACAATGCTGTGCAACCCTCACCACCATCCATCTCCAGAATTCTTTTCATTTTCCCAGATCAAAACTCTGTCCCCATTAATCACTAACTCCCCATTTCCCCCTCCCTCAGCCCCTGGCACCCACCATTCTGCTTTCTGTCTCTATGTATTTGACTACTCTAGGGACCTCATATCAATGGAATCATTGAAGATTTGTCCTTTTGTGACTGACTTATTTCACACAGCATAACGTCCTCAAGGTTCATCCATATTGAAGCATGTGTCAGAACTTCCTTCCTTTCTAAGACTGAATAATATTCCATTGTATGAATGGGCCACATTTTGTTTATCCATTCACCCATTGTTGGACACATGGGTTGTTTCCATCTTTTGGGTGCTGTGAATAGTGCTGCTGTGAACATAGGAGTGCAAACATCTTTTTAAGTCTCTCTTTTCAGTGCTTTGGCGTATATTAACAGAAGTGGAATTGCTGGATCTTATGGTTATTCTACGGCACAAAGTATTCTCAAATAAACTTACACCAATAAGATGCTTTGTAAAATGTTTTTTTAACATCTCAGAGTTTCAGGTTACATAATTCTGAATATTTATATCAGGGATCCAAGAATTTTGCTCTTTCGTTGACAGCTGAGCAAAAGAACATGTTCATCATTTTTTTTCACTTCCCTTCATAGGGAATTTCCTGTATCTTTGCATGCATGGTGGAGAGCAAATTAAATCTATGGGTCAGAAGTCGCAGTCGGGTTTTACCCGGGATGGTGTTAGTTTCACGCAACATGAGACCATATAGAGTTAGGAAAAGCACGTGTTTATAGTGGATATAGCTGAATGTTTAGGATATTTCAGCTCTTCTACTAATTATTCCTGTCACTTTCTCATCCTTATCTCCAGAGCGAGCTCTCCATTCTTGACTTGTACAATTCGAAAATTTTCTCTGCTTTTTTTGGCTACTTCTGTCATTTGAAATTGTTATTTTCTTATTTTGAAAAGTTAAGCCAATATCCCCCTAAAATTAAGAAGAGACAATTTTCATGAGGAGATCGTTGGAAACCAAGCACAAAGCGTTATCCCCCTCATCAACATCACTCTCAACCTCGGATACCATTTATAGGCGATCTGGTAAGTTAAATGTTCGTCTTTAAAGGACTGACACCTTGACAGATGCCAGGTTAATGAGTGACTTATCTGACACTTCATCTCAGAGAGATTAATCCTTTGCCTAACTAGATTTCTGGATTCACATCTATATCATCCAACCATCTTCATGTCATCTCTCCTCTGGCTGAAAAAGAAAAACGATTAAGAATTTCTGAAATTTAAGTAGAACAGCATTTAATGATATGATATGTGGAAAGGCCATTTTTCTGAAAGAGTGGATACCTATGTTCGAATCTCTTGTCCAGACTCAATTTTGATGTTTAAAAATGTAATTTTTAAAAGTGTCTCTAGGTATAAACAGAAATAGGAAATAGAATATACAGCCTAGGCAAAAATATTTTTAAGAATCAGAACAAATGTATATATGGGTTATGTAATAAAATTAGTCATTTTTTTGGAGGAAAAAGATGATACCTAGGCATGGAGTGGCATGGATTTTATAAATGGTGGAATTCTGTTGCTGGAGCTAAGACTCAAAACTTGCTATCTTGCATTACCAGGGAAAGCACCTCATCTTCCCTCCAGTCACGGTCCAGATGCATTTGGTAAGATGACTCTGGCAACCCAGTTATTTTCCTCTTTATGTCTTTCCTATTCCGGCACGTGTTTGTACTGCTTTTCTCACCTGATTTTATTCTGTATAAAAGATATCAAATGGGATTGCTAGATGAAAAACTTCGAGGATGAAAGCCAAGATTCTAGGAGGTTATGAAGCCAACAAGAATAGCAATACGACAAATGGATGCTGAAGTACCAGGATCTGCCATGTTTTCAGTTGGCTTTCTTTCCTTCGGACAAGACATCTAGCTGACTTTGATAACAGATAATTCCTATTTTTCTAAATATATGCTTATTGCACAGCCGATAGGATTTTTCAGTGTTTGTATTGAGAACAGCAGAAAAACAGTTTAACATATTATGTTAAATTAATTGTGACTTTTCCAAGCGTAGACTGAGAATGTGTCATAATCTCCTTTCTGTTAGTATTTTGTCAAACACTAACTTATGATCCAGCCATGTAATGACGTTAAGTGGGAGATTTACACATGCACTTATTTTAAAGTAACACCTGGATCTTGTTTCATGAGAAAAAAGAGAACTAAAGACGGCTCAATATAAACTTAAAACTGAATAGCAATTTCCCTGGATGAATGGAGAAATGTATTGCTAAACAAATGAACTCATGTACATATGACTATATCTGGTTAATATCAAGGACCCACTAAAGAAATTTATAGTTTTAGGTACACTTATATTTATATATATATAACGTATAAGTTATATAAGTTATGTATATAATTTATGCATGTTATATATAAAATTTATAAGTAATAATATATAGTAATAATACAAAGTATAAATAACAAAGTATAATTAATATAAATAATATACAGTTTAATATTTACATGTGTTTGTATGTTTTTTGCTTATATTTTAAATTTGGGTCCTTCATAAAGAATTAAAATGTGAAGCGTAAAGTGAGTAGAACTTTGAAAACAAATCTGCTGTTTGCAGAAGCCAGGAACAACATAAAACGATTATTAGATTGTTTTTTCCCTCGATTTTGGCAGTGACACTGGACTTGATAAAAGTCATTCACTGGGGCCCACAGCTGCCAACAGAATCGTGTTAGTTGTGTATTTCCACCAAAATGTCAGTGCTCATCGGTAATATAATTTGTGTATTGGAATATTATATTATAAACACAACATCCTGCAGTTCTGAAAACTGCAGGGTAAGTCCAGACTCGGCCCGTGGAGAGAAGTGATGGGACTCTAGGAGTCCAACTAGAAATGAGGTTAGTGTTGTTGTGTGAAGGGATGAGCTTTAAACCTTCATTCGTAAACTTTCATGCCTCAAATGTGAAAGCTACACAGCAGAACTGTTTTCGTCCTCACTCATTAGATATTGAAGGGAGCCCTGTAATTTCTTGAGGCCATGTGTTCTCGAGAATTAGGAAGGCGACTGGGTGCTCGCTAGAGTCTCTAGCAGGAGAGATGGGCTTCCAGCATCCACGGTGAACAGACGTAGGAACTGTGCTTACCAGAATGACAATCAGCTCGCCAGTTTGCTGTGAAGAGGACAGACTTGGGCACGAAGCAGTTGCCAATATCTCCCTTGGGGGGCAGAGTGGGAGATGGAACAAAGTCAAGAGTTTTCAAGGAGAAAAAAAAAAAAAAACTCAACCCGGGTGGCTTTTATGTTTCAACATAAATGTAAAACAAATCTGGTAAAAATGGTGAACAGCTCCTCATGGATCAGAAAACCTGGGTGCTTGGGTTCTTTTCTTTCACTCTGAGTGAGTTTTCTTTGTCCAAAGTTGGAGCGTTGTCCAAACTCAAATCAGAGGAAGCCAACCTAAGGAAGCGGGGAAAAAGTGAACTCGAACCACAAGTTTTTGCAAGTCAAGACACCCGGCTCTGAAGAGAGTATTTCTAGTTGCGTTAAAGACTGTGGGCATCTGACAAACTCAGCATTGGGAAAGTGATCATTAAGGTTTCCAGTGTTGAATTCTATGGAATTAAATAAAGTAGGTGATATCTTTAGAGTATATTTTGTTCTGAAGTCACTTCATACAGCCCGAATTAAGCTCCCTATAGTATTCCTACAAGAGTCATGCAGTCGCATGCATTTCCACCTCTGCCCATCTCTTATGTTTTGCTGATTGTTGCCAAGTTCCTGGACCTTCATTGAGGGTGTGTGTGTGCGTGTGTGTATGTGTTAGAAATAAATATTGAATTCCCTTCCCAGAGCTTTGTTCCAAGTAACGTGAAAAGCATGTACCAAAATCCTGGTGCACAGTGTGTTCTAAATAAATATTGACTGTGCCTCTTCTCTTACGGAATGTCTGTATATCCTGAAAGAGTAGGAATTGCTGATACTCCTTGAGCAAAAATATGTGTGATAACATGTGTTTGTCCAATGAACGGTCCTGCATTTGGGATGGGGCGCTTGACGCAGGGGAGGAAAGGGCATGAGGACTACCCTGTGCGTCACAGAACGGGAAGCAGACATCTCAAGGTGTGCCGTGGACAAACTGAGGACAAGTTTTCCTGGGGGTGCCTTGAGAGCAAGAGAAATGGCCGGTGTGGAGGAACTGAAGGCAATGAGGGATGTGGAGATGGATGGAGTTAGAAGGGCTCTTTTCAGTATATTGAGGATGTACAACAGGAAATTCGAACCTGAACTTGACTCTGAATGCCTGGGTCAAGTTACATAACGAAACATGTGACCCCGTTACACGAGGTCCCCTCACAGGGACCCCTGGAAAGTGTGAGTTCTGGACTGAGACTGTTCTGAGTCGAGGTCTCTGTTTGCTAATTATTATTAGTGGTAATAGTTGATGTGGCCTTGGCAAGTTTTTGCCTCTGAGTCTCAGTTTCCATATCTGGAAATTGGGGTCTAGATCCACCTCCTAGGCTGCTCTGCTCCCAGCCGTGCCCCTAAAGGGTTAGCACGTAAGCATTTGCCTCATCTTTGTTTTTAGGGGATCTAGGGTGAAGCTAAGTCAATCAGGCACCACCAGTCATTTTTAGGATTAATTGAGATAATATACACGTGGTGCTTCTGACCCATTATGGGTGGTCAGAAGAATCTAGAATCTGTGTATGAGAATCAGTTTGACTTCTATGAGTACATTTTAGGATTCTTCGACAATTATCTTATTACATTATGATTGTAGCAAATGGTTGGTGAAGTTCATTACCAAGGAAAGGGCGTTTGGAAGTAGCCACCCTGAGCCCACAAGGATGAGAAAGGGGTCCAAAATACATCCGTGTCCAGTGTGACTTGCTTTACAGTTACAGCTCAGGTGAACATGGATCTTTTGATATCCACAAGCACTATCCCGGAAAAAATTCTACAAATAAGCGGTTGTGACTAGCATATTTTTTAAAGCTGTTTGAAGAGACAACAGTCAACCACACAGGTCCTGGCTGATAGCCGGGGCGGGCGGTCCCCTGTTACAGACAGTGCTGAAAGCCAAGCACAAAGCATCATGAGTCATGACAGGAGAGAGATTGGATTATTCTGGAAGCGTCTATTAAGAGTGGGGGCAAAGGTCCCCACCACTGCATGAAGAATGTTGTGGGCTTCACTCCCACCCACTTCCTGGAACGTCTCTGCTCTGGAGAGAAATATAAAGTTGGAGAAGAGTCACCCCGTAGGTCATGTCCTGGAATTTCTCAGCACTGTGAACATTAATACATGAAGTGAAACAAGACAGTACAAAAGATGACCCTATTAATACATATTTTTGTTTTATTTGACCATAGTCATTGAGGCAATGCTTTTGATCACAATTTAAGTGATTCTTGCCAACAGCTGGCAAATACGAAGTGCTCTCAGGAAACATCCATAATCCAGAAAATAATAGTATGAAAAGGAATTCAGACTCTATTCTCCAGATCCTGATTGTATTTTTAAAAGAATACTTGTGAGAAAAATCGCTTGAGAGGAGATGAAAGATAGTCTGTGTTTTTAGATTTATCTTGAAACTGATACATTTACAAGTGAATCCTTTAGACCTGACTGGAAGATAAACATTTCATAAAATATTAAATGTAATTCAACACCAGCTTCAAATTCAAGTCACCTTAAAAGATTTCAGTTACATAGTTAATAACACTGTGTTACATATTTGAAAGTTGCTAGGAGAGTAGATCTGAAAAGTTCTCATCACAAGAAAAAAATTTGTAACTATGCATGGTGATAGATGGTAAGCAGACTTACTGTGGTGATCATGTCACAATGTACACAAATATCAAATCATTATGTTGCACACTTGAAACTAATAGAATGTTATATGTCAATTCTACTTCAGTTACAAAAAGAGATGTCTGTTGGCCACAGAGATGTGACTATTTGCGTTTGCTATAAGAAAATTAGTTCAGCATTATTGATTTTGTTCCCTATGAGATTGACCCCAGAATGAAATCCTTCAAAAAAAATTCATTTTGCAAGACCCAAGGCTTTTCAAGCATTTAACTCTGATGACTTAAGACAGTCAGTAAGAGAATTCTTTCCATCCTTCTACAATGTACATGTTTATCAACTCGTCCTGGTGTACACTTTAAATATCTTACACTTTTGTCAATTATATAAAGCTGGAGAACAAAGTAACCCTTTCCACCCTAGGCCAAGGCTTAAATACCATTTTTAAAAAGTTGCACGTGAGGAGTTTGCAGAAAAATGGCTCCCAATGCATATATGGAACATTGAGATCTGAACTACCGGGAGTTTGGACTCCTGGGACATCCAAGGATGTTGCAAGGTCAACACTCTCCCCGTGGGCATCTTCCTGTGAGAAGGCAGAGACACACGATGTGGGCGAGGCTCACGTTCTCCTTTCTGCACGGGCAGAAATGCAATACCAACTCCATGTGAGTACCCGGCGTGAACCAGGCTGGGGTTTAGTGATTCCACAGGAGTACAACTAATTCTCACAGCCCTTGACAAGGTGGGCCTTGCGATCTCATTTTACAGTTGATGAAACTCAACCATAAATGAGATAAGGAATGTCCAAGACCTAGAAGCACATCAGAGATTTATAACCAGCTGTGATGGATTTAATTCCCAAGCTCTACGGGCTGCATTTTCCTATCGGATGTGCCCCCCACCCCACCCCCCAGCATAAGGAATGAGCATGTTCTCCTGGAATGTGGAAATGTAGCCCCATGTCTCCCTGATCCCTGCAGGAGCAGGTGTTAATTCAAGTTTCATGAGCATGTGCAGACTGCTTTTGCCTACACTGTATCTTTTTGACGAAATGCTTACCTGTGTGCGAGGCAGGCACTTACCCAATTCCCTCCAAGTGGGACGAGGAGCTGCTTAGCAAAGTCGCACAATGGATGCTAGTAATGTGAGGAGCTAAGTGAGGTCTCCCTCCCGACCTTTTCCTCCGCTCCTCCCATTACCGGTATCGACAGAGACTGAACGACACTGTCTTAGAATCGCCAAGACAGAAAAATGCGAGCATGTTTTTGGTTTCCTTTGGCATCTGTCAAATAATTTTTCTACTCCCCCGTAATGACTGTAAGAAGGAAGCATTGCATTCTTTGATGGAGGCAAAAATAGAGTGCTTATTTCAGTGTGTCTGTACAAACGAATTCTCGATGCAGATGTTGGCTTTGTGGAAGGAAAAATACTTACCATATTCTGATCTCTTGTTGGGGGCTGAATTATCTTCCCCCCAAACTCTTATGTTGGAATTTTGACCCCCAGGATCTCCGAATGCGTCTGTCTTTGGAGATGGGTCTTTAAAGAGGTGATGAAGGTAAAATGAGGTCATTAGGGTGGGTCCTGATCTCATAGGACTGGGGTCTTTATGAGAAGAGGAGATGAGGACACAGACACGCACAGAGGGACGACCACGTGAGGACACGGGGAGAAGACGGCGTCTATGTGCCAAGGAGAGAGGCCTCAGGAGAAACCAGCCCAGCCCACACCCAGATCTCGGGCGTCCAGACTCCAGAACCATGAAACCATAAATGTCTGTTGTTCAAGCCTGCGGGTCTGTGGTCCTCTGTCATGGCAGCCCTAGAAAATCAATACAACCCCTTATCAATAGTGACATTCCACACTTCCATATTTCCATCAGCCCTGTGCACACACACACTCACGTTTCTGTATCTGCGTGTGTCTACATGTGTGTCTGTGCATATGGACGCCTGAGTGTGTGTGTGAATGTGCCTGAGTGTGTCCATGTGTGAACCTGCATGTGCCCCTGTGCAACCATGGATGACTGGGGTTTCACTCCACACTGGGGTGTTCTGATTGCCTGCTGGCAGGAATCCACATGGGTGGGCCCAGCTCCCCCTTGGAAGGCAGAAGAGAAGACCCGGGAGGAGGCCAAACCTTGAAGATCACTTTACCCATGTGACAGTTGGCCAGGGGTAATGAGATGTGGCTGAATAGTCCAAACGCTTAACCCTTGAGTCACTTGTTGTTAAGTCTGACCAACGTTGACTTGGGCATGATACTTTCTCTCCGTGATGCTCCGTGCTTGGGGTAGGTATCCAAATGTGAGCTCTGTATTCAGGCAGCATGCACAGTGTACAAAGCATTGTCAGAATTCTGTAACTCAGGGCTTCCCAGAAGTGCTTAAGGAGGCGAGAGCTTTTGTTTGTTTTCTTGGCTTAACCCACCACGTGAGCAACCACCCACGTAAGCTTGGATACTCACCACACCTACGCAGCACAGAGTGTGGCAGCCAAACCAGAGGTTCTCAAACTGGGGTTCCTGGACCACAGCATCAGCACCACCCATAGAAATACAGACGCTTCAGCCCCACCCCAGAGCCATTGTGTCACAAGCTCTGGGGGTGCGGCCCGGTGACCAATTTTCACAAGCCCTGGGGCATCCCAGTTCAGCTTGTTTTTCTCGTCTCCAAGGCTTTCCCAGGTCCTCTCCTATAATCGCCACCCTTGTCCCATCATGACCCTTGTTCTAGGGTCCTGGGATTTTACCATACAATATATAAAGGTGATGCTGACCTTCTTCTAATGGGTTCATCTATGGATTCATTCTAAGACTTTGCTTCCCATCAAAATTAATTGCAAGATGGTGGTACTTACTTGTTTACCTCATCTGAATTTGCTCCTTGTAGCAGCCGGAGGAGGGTCTTTTATCATTTTCTGAGACTGTTGTGCCTCTCTACATGGAGCAAGGAAAACTTGCAAATATACTGTATGTTCTCTGGCAGGAAAGCTAATCCTTAATAGAGCCCAGGAAGACCACCGGGTTATCATAACTTTTTTTTTTCAATCAAGGTGAAATTCATATAACGTAAATTAACCAGTTTAAAGTGTATAGTTCAGGAGTTTTTAGTGCCTTCACAATGCTGTGCAATCACCACCTCTATCTAGTTTCAGCACATTTTTACCACCCCAAAAGGAAACCCCATACCCATTAAGCAGTCACTCCCCATTTCTCCCTCCCCCAGCCCCTGGTAACCACTAGTCTACTTTCTGTCTCTGAATTTATCTATTCGGAACATTTCATGTAAATGGAATCATAGGATTCGTGGCCTCTTGTGTCTGGCTTCTTTCACTGAACGTGATGTTTTCAAGGTTTAACCACATGGTAATATGTGTCAGAGCTTTATTCCTTTTTACGGCTGAATAACGTTGTATGTATAGACCACCATTTTTTAAATCCATTCATCCGCCGATGGACACTTGGATTACTTCCACCTTTTGACTATTGTGAATAGTGCTGCTATGAATGTGGGTGTACAGATATGCGTTCAAGACCCTGCTATCAATTCTTTTGGGTATATATCCAGAAGTGGAATTGCTGGATCATATGGTAATTCTGTTTAAATTTCGAGGAACTGCCAGACTGTTATCCACAGGAACTGCACCATTTTACATTCCTATCAGCAAAGAACAAGGGTTGTAATTTCTCCACATGATTGACAACTCTTATTTTCCTTTTTGTGTGTGTGTGAAGTGATATCTCATTGTGGTTTTCTTTTGCATTTCTCTAATGACTACAGATGTTGAGTATCTTATCGTGTGCTTATTGGCCATTTGTATCTCTTCTTTGGAGAAATGTCTATTCAAGTCTTTTGCCCATTTTTTAACTGGGTTTTTGTTTTTGTTGTCACTGTTGAGTTGTATGAGTTCATCATATATTCTTGATATAAAGCCCTTATTAGATAAATGGTTTGCAAATATTTTCTCCCATTCTGTGGGTTGGCTTTTCACTCTCTTGAAAGTGTCTTTTGATGCACAAATCTTTTAGTTTGGGTGAAGTCCAATTTATTTAATTTTTCTTTTGTTGCCTGTGCTTTTGGTGTCCTAGCCAAGAAATGATGGTAACTTTTCTATACTTTTTTAGGCAAGTGGATGTTATCATTCAAGGTGATATGCAAGATCTAGGGGGCTCTCTGTCTCCCCAGGAATTCCTGGGTGCGGTCAGCTGTCCAGACAGTTGAGTCTAATGACTCTTTCATCTTATTCATTCTGCTGCTGGTCACCGCCAACAAGATGTGTCCCCAGGAGGCAGCAAGAGAAGCCAATTTCTGCAAATGCACAAAAGCACTGGTCATTGTTGGCTCTCCTTTCACCCCTAGGAATTGACTTGACAGGACATGTCCTAACAAGGGCCCCATTGGTTGCCATTGGTCATCTATGCCAGATACTCCAAGGGTCACCTTGGGAAAGTTCCCTAAGTTTTTTTCTTATCTTTTCCAAGTTTCTTTTTTTTTTTTTGGTTCAGAGAAATTTATAAATCTGAACTCTTGATGAGAGCTTCCTTGTGGCTCCAAGAGGTCATCGTAAGAAAGCATGCGCTTGCAAAAAACAACATTTTCAAGAGGCCGCAATTTTTTTCCCCCCTAGGCGGTGACATGTGGAGATTTTACACGGACGTAAATGCCCTTGGAGAGGGCTTTTGGAAAGGAAGGCGATAGATAATGCAGTAAAGGAGCTAAGATCGCCTCCCAGCTTTCTGCAAACGGGACAGGTTTTCATCCCACCAGCTCTCAGATTTGCCCACACTTTCCAGACTGGTTACGTCACCCCTCTGGAAGGACTGAGGCGCAGCTGTCTGCCCAGAGGCGTAGAGCAGAGTACAAACCTCCTCTAAGATTATAAATCTCATGGCTTATCCTGTTAATACCTGAGCCGTCTGCCCCAACTGTCCCAGGCAAGGACTTATTTCTGTGTTGTGATTTTTAGGGATCATTTCTCTCCTTCTAATAGAGCCATCCTCCATAGCCCTCACTAAATATATGCTTTGCTCACAATAACTGTCACCTTGACCTTTTCCTCATCTGCTCCTTACAGAACTGACTTGCATTACCCTGAAATCTGTCTCTGCATGAAGAGCATGATTAAAAGTTATATTATCCATTGGGAGAGAGCCATTCATGAACCTCCTGGCTCTGAGTTGAACCATATGTAAAATTTGGAAGCACATAGTATCTGCTTCTTATCTTTCTCGGAGGTCACAGTGAGGTTTAGGAGGACAATGCAAGGAGGTGATGAATTTGGGCTTCAAGATATTCTCTGTGTGTGTGTTTATGAGACAGCATCCACTTTTAGACTGGATTAACCAGGGCTAACATGAAGATATCCAACAGAATTTTAATGTCCTAGAGAGATATCCCTTGCCAACACCCATCACGGAATATTTATAGATGAAACACATTATCGTGGACGTGTTTGTTGCATGTATTTTAAGACACGATCTCTAGGCATTTAAGAAGTTCACATTTATCTGTCAGAATTTTGGCTGGGTAAACATGTTTTTTTCCCATTGGGAAGATGTTTGAAGGTGTGATATAACTCAGGATTTATTTGAACATAAACCTCTCAGACTGCCTTACGAGACGAATTCAAAAGTCTCTGTTCCCATCCTAAGAACAAGTGCCATTGGGGTGCACAGTTAACTACACAAATGGGAGACATTTTAATAAGCTGCATCTCTTTGTTGTCATTTGGAACTACAGGTTAGGGAGTGAAAAAGAATGCAGAAAAAGATGGAGATGAGATGGAGAGGACTGATTTTGATGATCCACACACAGACATGTAAGTACACACATGCGTGCATACATAAACTCATGCAGAAACATGCATGCATGCATGCATACATATACACACCAACACGTATGTACACAAACACAGACACACATACATAAACTCATGCAGAGACACACACACAGACACCCAGACACACAAAGGCTAAAGGCAGGTAACCCAGACCAGGGCCACATGGAGGACGTAGCCAAAACCTGGAGGGGCCTGTATGGAAGGCAGTAGGGCCCTGAACAGGAAAAATGACCAGGAGATATTCAGGCTGCCGGCTGCAGTCCCTATGTCAGCCGAGTGCAGGTGGACGAGGCTGGCCTCAGCTCCAATGGCAGCTGAGACCAGCCACTCCTCAGCCAACCCTCCCTGCATTCAATGCCGGCTCTCGTGGTCAGAAGGACACGTTGGCTCCCCTCATCTGGCACTCTCACTTCAGCTTGGAGAAGCTCTTAGGGATGGCAGTCAAGGGGTAGACATGAAGGACCCTACATTCATTTATTCAAAAGGCACCCATGTACCTATGGACCCCTCATGGGAATTGCTCGTTTGCCCTAAATTTACACCCCCACCATTCTCCCAGTGTAATGGGAGCTTGGCAAACCCATCAGAGTAGCTGACAGACTAAAAAATGGCACAGGTTGCTCTGTGCACATCCAAAAGCGAATCTGGTAAGCTGTGGCACCCAACCCCGTCACAAGAGAGCTTCCTCTGTGGTCCAGGAAGGAAGACTAATGCCCACTCCTTATTGGTGACTAACAGTGACCATCAATGCCTTTGTCTAGTACATTTGCAAATTCAACTTTTATCCCACTGTCATGCACATGCAGTACTGTGGATCTTCATGTTAAAACCCAATCAAATCAGCACCTTGTGCTTTTTAATTGAGCTCCTTCTAGATCGAAAATACTAAACTAACCCACATGTCCTGGCAGGATATACCCCACCATCATGAAAGAGAATAAACCCATTTACAGGACTGCATTCTGCACTTAACCCACATGCAAAAGGAAATCAAAAATGAAATTTGAAAAATAAATTCAAGGTGGGCCATCTGAGGCACATAATTTTTCTTTTTATACTTCTGACAAACACTTCACCAAAAGTTTCATTAGACTAATTAACAGGTGGACGGAACCTCACTTTCAAAACACAGAATGTTTTCTGTTGGATATTTCCATCTGTTATGGACTGAATGTTTGTGTCACCCCAAAATTCATATGATGAAGCCCTGACTTCCAGTGTGCATGTATTTGGAGTAAGGAAGTAATTAGGGTGAAATGAGGTCTTAAGGGGGGGGGTCTTGATCGGATAAGATTAGTGTCCCTATAAGAGGAGACACCAGAGAGCTGTCTCTCTCTCTGTCTCCTCCCTGTGAGGACACAGCAAGATGGCGGCCATCTGCAAGCCAGGAAAAAGCCCTCACCAGAAACCAACCCTACTGGCACCTTGATCTTCCAGCCTCCAGAACTGTAAGAAAATGAGTGTCTGTGGTTTAAGCTACCCAGTCTATCATATTTTGTTATGGAAGCCCAAGATGACTAATAGACTGTCTCTGGGTGATTAGCACTGGATTTTCTATCTTCAAGCCAAATGGATTTTGTAACCCAACATATGCTTGTTACAGGCTCCCAAAGGAACTGAGTGAGCATTGGGTGGGCGGAGAGGCTGTGCAAAGGACCTAACTGGGCCTGGCTGTGGTGTCTGGAGTACGTTTCCACCCCTCTTCCAGGAGTGAGGGCAAGCACATGCATGAGTGTGTAGGCTGTGTTTTATATTCTTCAGTGGTTTTTTTTTTGGCCAAGATGACGGAAGAGACATAGGAAACTATTTATTTCTCAGTGGTTTCCTCTGCACGGGTGCTGGGGTGTGTAATGCTCCCTAATTATTTACACCTGAATGGGCCCAGCCATTCTGCTACTTGGTGTGGTGCAGCCTCATGGGTGGGAGGGCCTGTGGTTTGCTTCTGGTGGTGGGCGATTCCCTGGTAAAATGCTCTTGGAATTAACACTTCATGGATAAATAGTGATGGAAGACAGAGTCATACAGAGAGAGATTTGGGGGTTCTTGGACATTGTCATTTTGTGGTGGGTATTTAGTTCTGGCCAAACGTAAGCTCTACATATAATATACCTCCTAGGAGTTCACATGACTCAGCCACGTTCTCACTTCTAACCCTTTAATAAGCATAATTTGAATAACTTCCTGTGCTATTCCAAAGGAGTTGACACAACAGCACAGCCCAGACCCAGAAAATATCTATCTACCTCTCTACTATCTATCTGCCTATCTATCTATCCATCTATCATCTATCTATTATCTATCTATCAATCATCTCTATCATCTTTCTATTTATCTATCTAGCTATCTCTATCTTGTATTTATCATGAATCTATCATCTATCTATATCTATCTATCTATCTATCTTCTCTCTATCTATGATCTATCCATCTAATCTATCTTTCTATCATATCTATCTATTTATCTATCTATCTATCTATCTATCTATCTATCTATCTATCTATCTATCTATCAATTATCCATCTAACTTATTTCCTTATATCCCTATCTCTCTATATTTCTATCTATCCATCTAATCTATCTATCTATCTATGGTTTATCTACCTATATCTATCTCTCTATCATCTCTCTGTCTCTCTCCATCATCTGTCCATCTAATCTATCTTTCTATCCTATCTTTCATCTATCTATCTAGCTATCAATTATCTATCCATCTAATCTATCATCTATCTATCTATCTATCTATCTATCTATCTATCATATATGTATTCATCCTACTATGGAAATATGCTTCAGTATGTGGTCAGCCAGAGCTTCCAAATGCACAGACTTCATTTTGGTTAAGCCAAATGTGGGGTGCCATGGGGATGATTTCAAAGAATGGAAAGTCATCCTTAGAGAATCTCCCACGTACATGGGGAGGGGCTGGAACTCAAGCCCATAACCCTGCTTTTCTTAGGGTGAGTGTTAAACAGCTGTGTACATCAGGGTGTGTCCTACGAGCCCTATAAACTCCACTCACAGTTGTGCAGGCGAGCATTTCCTTTGACCATGTGGTCATTTGTATGAATCAAGCTAACCAGAACCCATCATGTCTGATAAGCAGATGCCCCCATGAATTTCCTGCTATTTACTCTTCTGCATAGGTTCTGTTGATGACACACACCTGGAATGTCATTCAGGGGCAAGTGACAGGGGGAGAATGACCTTCTTTGTGTGTGCAGGAAAAGACAGCTTCCCCTTGAGGAGAAGGCAAGTCTGTTATTTAGCTTCAGTGTACCACCATCTTTAGAACAAACAACTATATTTAAACCAATGCATTTAAGAAAAATACATGTTTAAATATACATCCAAGAGTTGCAAAGAAACAATACCTTAATTGTTACAAGTTCTAGTTTACGTCCACCAAATATAATTTCTCTGACAATTGCAGGAAGGAAAGTTACCTTCAGAATTCCTGGAGTCCCAGGCCACAGGAGTGACTCTCGAATAAAACTGCCTTAAACTCCTTTGATTGGAGAGAGTGAAAAAGCATGCTTTTCAGTCTCTAGGAGAATGGTGGGGTTTTCTCCTCACTCAAGAAGAGTCTCACTCACCAACCTCACTGTTGAGGTGGGGCAGAGGGACTAGAAAGACAAAAGGAGCTAGTTTGACTTAAGGCTTTTATGAATCAACATTTGACCTCTCTCCTAACAGAAATGTTTCCAGAGAAATCTTTCTCCTTCCATGCATTTTCTTCCTCCACTGGAAATTTTTCTTGGAAGCTCTTCATCTGACAGTTGAGAATCTGCAATTCCATGTAGAATATTGGGGTTGGCTTGGGGACTTTGGACTGCCAATGTGTAGGGGTCTCTGGGCTTTCATGAGAAAACATCTGTGCTAGACATTAACTCTGAGTCTATTCCCAATTTTGTCCCTATTATGTCACTTGGGGCAACTTGAGTAACCTCTGAATGTGAGATAATTAGAGCATTTTATTTCCTCATTTCTTCCTATCCAGTTACATCCAAAGAGTTACAATGCACTTGGCAGTAGTTGGAAATCAATGCTTCCAACTCAAGAGTTTTCCCTTTATCTTCACTAGATTCCTTGATGGTGTTGATAACAGGTAAGGAGCTGCCCATTCATAAAAGTCATCATTTGTAAAGTCTCCATGGGCAGACCAACTGGGATATCTGGTCTACTATGTTACATCATTAGTCTTCATTCTGCAGGAATGAATCAGTGTCCGCCTTAGAGGTATCTCCTTTCTTGAAGTAGACAATGGCATCAAGCTCTCAATACTATGCAAGCATCCTTGGAATCTTTCCTTTTCTCACCTGTTACATTTCCATTTTTACTAAACTCTGCCCACAAGTAGCACATTGACTGATATTCACTAGCTGTTCAAACAACACTTGTGCCATAGGTGTGTTTAATCTCAAGCTCTGTCTCCATTTGATGAATGAATGCACTTCACACTCACCCAAGGCCCTGCCCTCATGACAGATAAGAGTTCTTGGTTTGATTTTTTTTCCACATCTGTTTTTTTCCATCCCTCCAAGAAGGTTAACTTTTAAATATTGTCCTTTGACAAGTTCTCTCCCTTATGATCTTGGTTGTCAAAGTCTAACATTTTCTCTTCTCTGAAATATTCACAACTTCTCCTCCCTTTAGGGGGGCCACCCTGGCTCCGTTCCCAGCTTCATTGTTTTTCCTGTTTCAGCATCTTTTTTGCTTAATGGAAACAGCTTAGGGACATTTATAAATTTGGTTCAACATTCCAATCTGTTTCAATAATCCTTTCTGACTTTTCTCAAGTAAGCAAGTGATGGTTAAGTGTTTCCAGGCCTGCGGACATTCTCCTGGGGATATTCTGAGGGACATGTTGAATCTTCTTGGGCTTTTCCTAAAATCCAGCTCATGTTCTCCCAAGTGCCTGCTCTGCAGCCATGTGCACCAAGTCTGCTCGTCTAAAATAATATTAGACATACTCAAGCAGAATTGCTTTCTCACTGAGATGTTTCTTTCACATTTTTGGCAGAAGACCAGGTGATTCATTAAAGGTTGACTTCTAACCAGCCACTGGCAAGACCCAGTCTTTCTAGCCCCTTATATGACTTCCCAATTTTTTTGCCTTGAAGTCTTGTAAATCAAATGAATTTGCTTCCTCCACCCTTCTCCCATTCTCTATTTTTTTCTCCCCTTTCTGTAACCCGAATCCCTTCTTGGGGAAGCAATTTAATGATTTACATTTCCTTGTAAGAAAAGTCTACTCCAACTAGCATTTAAAAATGTCTTTCATGCACATGTTTTTGCACACATTCTGCCATTGGTTAAAAATTGAGGCAATATCATAATCCTGTCCATAAACTACAGATTATCCCAATTTTGTTGGATATTTGAGAGTGCTTGTAGGTTCACTAACAAGTTTTAACAAGTCCTGATATCAATACGAGCGCATTGCCAGAATTATTGTAACATGTATGAACTAATATGTCTACACGTATACTCCTTCTAACATGTATTATGTTAAATCCAGAAACACAGTTTAAAACAAAACAAAACAAAAGTACCCTGTGGGTGTTTCCTGTGCCATATGACATCATAGCCTCTGGTAAGCGTTTCAGCTAAGCCATGTCACGTCCCTGATTGCAGCTGTTATTTCAACAAGGATTTCCTTCTCTCTGATACTCTGTGAGGCAAAACAGCTGATACCATTTTGACTTGAATGCTTCTGATTGCAAAAAATATACATGAGAGATTTGGTTCAAGAAAATGCAATATTTGGGGAGGAACTATTGCCTGCATTTTACGGAATCATTTCTGCCCTTTGTATAAATGTCTGTGTTTTCTGTGGAAATCCAGAATCACAGCTAATTGGAAGAAAATGTGCCTCTCTCTTTTCCAAAGGGTACTGAAGACGTGCCTGCAAATATGCAATACACAAACCAGGGCTGAAATCCCAGAAAACGCCAAAGCCATCCCAATCAGAGACCCTTTCCAGTTTGGCTTTTCCATTGGCTTAATTGCAATGGCCGTGTTAGCAGAAGAGAATGAATAATATCTCTATCGTCCTGTGGCCAGCAACAGGGCTGAGTATTTGCAAAGTTGTGATTGCCATAAATGATTGATCTCCACCCCTGACAAAATGAGTCATGCACACATCTGATTGTGGAAAGACTAAGTCGCACCTTTTTCTTCCAGGATCACCCAGCTGATCCACATGGTCGAGAAAGGTGGTGAGAAATGAAACATCCAACCTCCACCGGTCAGCGTCTCATTTTCCACAAAGCAATGTTAGTGTCATCAATTATAAGGCGATGTCTCCTACCAGGATTCTATTCAGATTTTGTTATTTTTTGCTCAATGTCAGGATTTCCTCATTTCAGTTCAATTCGAGTAAGCACAAGTGTGTGCTATGTGAGACCCCACAGGGCCAGCAGTTCTTAAGAGCCGAAGCCCACGAGGTCAGAGATAAGTAACTCGCATTCTTAGGAGATCTCCTTGAACTGCAGCATTGACAGATGGATGAGTGGCTTTGCTGCATGATGGTGATGGATGGGATCTTGCCAAGTGAGGCAAAACGAGGCAAAAATCACTTCTGGGTACACACAGATAGTCTTGGAAGATATAACGTAAACCATGGAGCCATGATGATAATTTGCGGCAATGATTATCAGCTTAAACTCTTCATGACAACCAAATAGAATAAGGATTATTGGGGTACATTAAAGCAATATTATGTTGCTGAACTCAATTATGGCGGACAAGAGAAGCTCACATCATTTTGATTCCTTTTTATTTTTATTGAAGTAAAATTCACATAACGCAACATTAACTGAAGCGTGCAACTCAATGGCATTTAACTCATCCACATGTTGCACAACCACCACCTCTGTCTAGCGTCAGAACTTTTTCACCACCCCAAAAGGAGACCTCATGCCCCTGAGCAGTCATTCCCGAGTCTCCCATCTCTCCAGACCCTGGCAACCACTAATCTTTCATCTCTTTGGATTTGATTACTCTGGACGTTTCGTACAAATGGAATCCTACAATGTGCGGTCTTTTGCACCTGACTTTTTCACTTGATATAATGTTTTTGAGATTCATCCACGTTATAACGTGTATCTGAATTTCATTCCATTTTATGGCTAATATTCCAGTGTATGCCTGTGCCACAATTTATTTCATTTCTTTTTCCATTCTTGGTGGGGTGACCATATGCCTGGCTTGCCTGGGACAATCCCAATGTACACCTGTGCTCGTGCACTTATTAAAAGTTCTGCCCTTTTAATCTCAATTTGGATGATAAATTGCATGGTTATCCCAGCTCTAGGAACATATCCATAGAAAAATCACAAAACCAGGTGTGATTTTTTTCTCATTGTCTTGCCAACAGCTCTGATCATTGTGACCAAGAATACCTTGAGGCCTTCTACAACAGCCATGGAACTCGTCCTAATTAACAGGAGCGTGGATGAGAACCACGGAGCGTCAAGGCCTGAAGAGGTACAAGGAACAGGACTAGCCTGAGATGTGGAGAGACACCAGGAGGCATTTAGGCATATTCCATTATATCACATAAACACCTTAATCACATTCTAAGCTGGTTGGAGATCACTGTGAGGCTCTTAAGAAAAGACATAAAGATGTGCTATTTGGGGCTGCATTAGTAGACATTGGTGTCACTGGAGGAATAAAACAAGGTTTTCATTCTTATGTGCCAAGCTTTCACCTCTGATGGAGAGAATGGAAGGCAGCTATTTGGCAAATTAAGGCAATAGTTCTACCTTTGTATTTATTAAAAAGTGGAGTGTTTTGTCTTGAGCAATAATAAATAGCCTCATCATTCACTTAGGTATACACGTTGTAATGCACTGGCTTATGTCATGTCACAGAGCCGGTTCTCCTGGGTAGTTAGAAAGTTTCGTCCCTCCCGTTCTGGTCATTTTTCCATTTTCCTGGGCTGGAGAAGGGATGTTACCTCAGCCACAGAGGTGGTTCAGCCTCAGATACCTCCTCCTGTGATGAAGCAATATCTTGTCACTCAAGGTCTCCAGGGGAACTTGGCAAAGATGGTTTTCTGGAGCGTGTTATCTTTGCCTTGACTGCCGAATCTCTCTCTGTGGCTCTTTCTCTACTGTAGACACAGCTGGATTTCTAATTCCTCTGGAATTACAAAAATTCCTTCTTGCTGTGTTGTCATATCCACTTTTTCACTCAGCATCTTTAACTCCTAGAAAAAGCACACACCAAAATTGCATTTTTGCTTGAGACTATTTCGTGGACGTTAAAGACAGCATGTTTGGTAGGCATGATTGGATAGACTTAAAGTTCTTCCATTGGGGGGATAAAAAGCTTGATTGTTTTTAATAACCTGGCTATGATTCCACATGATGGAACACTTAAATGTTGCATCTTTAGGTCTGCTGGATATTAAGTAAATTAATGAAGGTTCAGCTGAATCCGTCACCTCCTTAAAACCTCATTCAGGAGTTTATGATCATGAAGTCGCCTTCATATTATGTGAGATTAGAAACAGCCCAAGGTCCCACGTATTGCAATAAGCCGTCATCCTTGGACACTTGGAAGTCAAGACCCCATATAGACCCCAAGCATCTGAAGACTTGAGGAAGACTCCAAATAAAGGGTCTGCTGAGAAAAGTGCGTGTGGTTGTCGCTCATTACAGGGGAGATAGAACACCATACCCTGAATCCTGCTGAAGTCAGAGGGGCTGAAACAAGACCCACTTTGTTAACAAATATCAATGCCACAGGCCAGTGATGATGTGGTCCGAATGTTCTAACTAGAAAGAATGATGTTGAGATGTGTTATGTGGTTCTCACTACTTGAACAATAAAAATCTGGGGGAATTTTTCTTCCAGATACTCGTCTATCCATTATCAAAGGCAGTGCTTCTCAACCGAGGATGATTCTGTCCTGCAAGGGATATTTGGCAATGTCTGGAGATGTTTTTGGCAGATATTTTGGAGATGTCTGGAGATCACCACTGCCTGATTCTACTGGAATCTGGCAGGTGGGCACCAGGGAGGCTGCACAGCATCCTACAATGCACAGGATGGCCCCCACCACAGACAACGATCTGGTCGCAAATGTCAATAGTGTTGCTGTAAACCTTAGTTTAAGGCAGATACTTTTTTAATCCAGATAAAAAAGAAAATGACACTATACATGTAAAACGTTCATGAGAGTTTCTAGAAACGTGAAGTCATTTGGGATAGTGTTTTCTGGAAGTATGTTAAAATGACTAATCCATAGTTAATTTTGAGAGTTCACTCTTGTTGAGGTCTGTCTCTATCCAGTTTGAAAAACAGAGACCAATTCAAGTATGCCAAGGGTATGGAAGGATTTCGTCCCCATTGTTTTTTGAAGTTCACTGAAGCTGTGTTTGTTCTCCAGCTGAATAAACAACTTGTGAAGTGGATCCGACATTTCAAGTTTGTTTCTGCATTGGGAGCCACACTGAGGAGGGGGTGGCAGGATATTACTGGATCTCTTTGTGATTACTGTTTAAAATATAACAAAAGTTGGGAAAGAAGACCCATAAAGACTGTTTTTCTTATGATGGATGAAACAAGCAGCACAGGAGATTTTTTTAAGAAGCCAACTCGAGAATTGAACCCGTTGTTAATTTCACATGAGAAATTGTGAAATAATGGGCCAGATTCTATTAGAAGGCAAGCCACACAGGTTCTCAGAACAAAAGAGGGGCAGCCAAGGTTTGGTGTTGTGTGCGTCCCTCTTTGTAATGTGACCTTCTTCCTTCTACACACCCCCCTTCTCTTCCCAGTGTCCTGGGGTTCATTCCTCTTGACAGCTCTTAGTCTCAGGACAGGAGCTGGTAACAGACCTTAACCTCCCAGTCAGGAAGCTGGGTTCTGTGTTAGCTCTACCACTAGCAAGATTGCTAATTTTCTTTCAAGAAACACATATCACAGCTCCTACGGGTAACAGACTGTAAGTGGTTCCCAGTGATGCCCACCTCTGGATACTCATGTCCATGTTCAACCTGCTTCCATTGAGTGTGGGGGACATGTATCTTGCTCCCAACCAAGAGAATGTGACAAAGGTGATGGACCGTCACTTCTGCAATCATGTTATAGAAGATTGTGGCTTCCATCTTGCGAGCAGCCTGTCTCCATGGATGCTCACTGTTGCTGGCATTGATGAAATATGCTGCCATGTTGTAAGCCCTCCAAAGGAGAGATCTGCATGGCAAGGAACAGAAGGAGGCCTCAGGCTGACAGACAGCTAGGAATGTAGGTCCTCAGTCCAACAACCATTGAGGAACTGAATCCTACCAACAGCCACATGAATGAGGTTGGGAGTGGATGCTTCCCCAATTGAGTCTTCAGATGAGACCCCAGCCCTAGGCAATGCCTCAATCACAGACTTTTGAGATCCTCATCAGAGGATTCGGTTAAGCTGTGCCCATTTTCCTGACCCAGAGGAAATGTGAGATAATAAAGCTTCTCCTGAGTGATGTAGTGATTTGGTTACAACCTAAGTCAAGCCACACATTTCCTTCATTCAACCCTACAATGGCCCCATTTCAGCCCAAGAACAAGCCAAACTCATTCCACCGTTCTACAGGGTTCACCTCTGCCGTGAGCCTCTTATCTCCACCACCTGCCCCACTATGCTGGTCTCCTCACCATTCCATGAACATGCGAGGTGCCTCCTGTTCCACTGCTTGGAAAACTCTACCTCCAGCTATGTATTCAGCTCACTCCTCACCTCCTTCATGTCTTAGCTGAAATGCCACCTTCTCCGTGAAAGCAACTATGACACCTCCACCATTTAAAATTTCACCTACCCTTCCCACTTTTAGCTTAGCCTTCCAAATTCCCCTTATGCTGACCTGCTTTGTAAATTTTCCATAATACTGACCACCTTCTAGCATTCTCTATGATTCACTTGTGCCTTATATTTATTCCACAATAGAAGCGTCAACAGAATGCAAAGGATCTTTTTTCCCTGGTGAATCCTAATACATGGATCAGTCCCCTGGCATGCGGAGGGTGTTCAATAGATGTTTGTTGATTGCACGGATGATTGAATGAATGACAGTTAAATGCCTCTCCCGAGATGTCACTAATAAGAATCAGAAACAGGGCTCAAATTCAGGCATTTTGGTTCTGAATCCAACCTTCTGTCCACAACAGCAAACTCTGGTAGAAACACTATCACTGGGGTTCGCCAGTGATTACTAGGCTATTTTCTAAGATGTAGCTACAAGGAAAAACCATTTAAGACATGTCAAAATAATGCATATAACAGTATGCTGGGGATAATAGGAAGACTGTGACCCTAACCTACCCCGAAACAATACATTTCTTAAAAGCTTACAGAATACACACGTTCCATCGGGAAATTTTTATATCTATCAAGTGCTGCCGGGGAAATTCTCAGAGCCGTAATATTTTACAATTGCAAGGTTCACATTTTTAGTATAAACACAGTCTCATTTTCTTTCTTAAGGTGGAAGGGAAAACCAAATGAGGTTAAAGGAGTTATGCCACCAATGCAAAAACAAGTCACCGCAGAAACATAAAGGGGAATAAATTCCACAACAAAGCAGTTGCGCGCTTTCCAATGCTATTGAGGACTAGCGTAGATTTGATTTTTCAAAAGACTTAATTCCCCTAAATTGCAGTTGCAATTCTTCATTATTCCGTTGTTGCATTGTCCTAAATAGCTTCGGAGAACTAGAATGCATGACCTTGGTGCTGCCTCCACTTCAGCTGTCTTCATTTTCTTATTATCTTCTCAATCGGTAAATATTTTCATTTTGGAGAAAGGTTTCCAGCACAAAATTAGACCTCCCAGCGAGGGTTCTCATGCAAATTTGTAAGTCACCACTATTTTAAAACACAAATGGTTTTTGATGTAATGTCCTTGAAGGAAAATTTAGGGGAGGAAATGTCATTATTATCTTCAGATATTCAACTATTTAGCAAACAGTTGTGGAATGCTTCTTAATTCTAAGGCATCGGATCAGATCTTTTATGCAGTCATTCATTCATTTATTCATCCAAGGATTTTCATCACTAGTCATAGGGGTAAAAAAGACAAGGCCCCTGTCTTTTGGGAAGAGTTAGTGTTTTAGAAGAAGCCGTTTGAATGATTAGAAGCTGAAATGAATGTCTGGGAAGGAAAAGCAGAGAGGTGCTGGGAGGGACAATCTCAGGGAACGTGAGGTTTGTCCAGTCCAACTCCAGGCTTTCTCATCTCTCCTGACTCTTTTTTTGGTCTAAAAGCCTTCATTTTGCCCACTGCCATGTCTTCTGTCTGAAGAGTGGCTGGCTCTGATGATGGATTCTCTCTTGGCAAAAGCCCTTCCAGGATGGAGGTCCATGTGCCCTCAAGATGGGCGGTGATGAGGAGGGTCCTCTCCAGGTAGCATGGTTTCTGTCAGAGAGGTCCACTCTCCCCCAGCCACGTTAATCGATAAGGCAGAGTCTCCATTAAACTGATCATGTGGATAACTCGAATCCAGGTACAAGCCAGGAATGACACTCCCAGACTCACTACCACTGAGTCAGCAGCTCAGTTTGAGAGAAAAAAACCACCAAGGATGTACCTACCTGTGTATAAGTAAACACAACAGCAAATATGCATACCCATATATAAACAACAACAAACGTACACAGATGTTTATACAAGTATAATAAACAACAGTCCCAACAAACATATGCATACCTATATACACGTACCTGAAAAAAAATGCAGATCTATGCATATATAAATAAATGAAAACTGAAAAAAAATACACACACATATATGCATATATAATGTGCACATATACATATGTAAATAAACAACAAATATACACATGTATGCTCATTATAATAAATAATCACAGCATATATACACACATGTACATAAATAAGCAACAGTAAATTTGCATATACTTATGTAAGCAACAATAACAAACATATACAAACATACACATATACAAAATAACAATATAATACATTCAATGCATATACATATATAATATACAATTATACATACATAGTAACAATAACAAATATACATGTATCAAATAAAGTATACACATGTATCTATATATAAATAGTAGCAACAAATACGTAGATACATATATGTGCATATATGTGTGTGCATATGATATACACTTAATGTATATTTATACTCAAATATAATGTATAAGTTGTACCATATTGTAATATCATATATGTATATATTGTATGAATATATTTATATATACATATATAGGCAAGATTTCTAAACGATGTACTGTAGACTCCATTTTTTTGAGATATTTGAAATCTACCCGTATGAAGCCAAATCAGCACATAGGGGCACCTGCTCCCTACCCTGCCAGCCTGCCCTAGATCCGTTCTCATTGAACTACCCTTTGGGGTGAGAATAAAAACCTCCCACAGACTTAGGACAAGACTGCGTGTTCTGTCGTCGTGGCAACAAATAGCCATCACACCCTCTTTGAAACCTGTTCGATTCTTCACGGACCACAACCGCAGTGAACAATACCCTTTTGCAAACCAAGCAGTCATCCCAAAGTCTGGGATGGCGTCCCTCCAATACCCCGCCTCACAGTGTCAACCAATTAACAGCCCCACCTGGAGCTGCTATAGATGGTGTCATCCTGCTCTCACTTGCCAGAGTGCACCCAACCCTCAGGGCCACGATCCCCAAAAATGCTCCATGAGGTCAGAGCCCTGGCAGGGCTCTCCTTGCTGTAAGAAGCGATGCGTTCAGTTCCGTCTCTGTGTTTCAGATGTTGAGAGGTGGACTCACCATCCTTGGGCAGGTGGAAAGTAGTCCAGCTGGAAGGAATCTCCCCATGGAACTCATCTTGAGTCCTCCATGGATGTGGAGGATTCTAGAACCAGAAAGATGGAGGTTGCTTCCGGGCGAAGTCCATGAATGGAGTGAGGAAGGGGACCTTTCTGCTGTACCTACTAGAGCGTTTGGGACAAGTCTGTGCATCACTCATTGCAAATGCCTACAGCTTTGGAAGGTCACTTGGATGTGTTGGCCTCTTTCTTCATTCCGCTTTATGTTTTCATGCTTTTATGTCAACTACATTTAAAGTAGGTCATCCTGATGTATATATTACATCCTTATACCTTTTTATTGTGCTTCAAATACAACTAACATAAGCTGTACCATTTGTATTAATTTCCTAGGGCTGCCCTAACAAAGTACCACCTACTCGGTGGCTTAAAGCACAGAAATTTACTCTTTCAAAGTTCTGGAGGCCAGAAGTCTAAAATCAAGGTGTTGGCAGTGTTGGTTCTTGCTGGAGGCGCCAGGGGACAATCTGTTCCATGGTTCTCTTCCAGCTTCTGGGGACTGCTAGCCATCCTTGGTGTTCATGATTTGTGACTATTTCATTCCAATCCCTGCCCTCACCTTCATGTGGTGTCTTCCCTGTGTGTGTCTGTGTCCAAATTTCTTTCTTTTATAAGGACAGTAGTCACACTGAATTAGGGTCCCTCCCTACTCTAGTATGACTTAATTGTATTCGCAATGACCCTAATTCCAATTCAGGTCACATTCTGAGGTACGGGAAGTTATGACTTCAACACATGAATTTGGGGAGGACACAGTTCAACCCATAACACCCCTGTAACCATTTGACAGTATACATTTAGTGGCATTTATTTATTTATTTTTTTTAAAGATTTTATTTATTTATTTTTTCCCCCAAAGCCGCAGCAGATAGTTGTATGTCATAGCTGCACATCCTTCTAGTTGCTGTATGTGGGACGCGGCCTCAGCATGGCCGGAGAAGCGGTGCGTCGGTGCACGCCCGGGATCCGAACCCGGGCTGCCAGCAGCAGAGCTCGTGCACTTAACCTTTAGCGGCATTTAATGCATTCATGATATTGTGCAACCATCACCACCATCTAGTTCCAGAAATTTTTCATCACTCCGAATAGAAACCCCATAACCATTAAGCAGTCACTCCCCTTTCTCTTCTCCCTCTAGCCCCTGGCAAACACTAATCTCCTTTTTGTTTAAACGTTGGCTGAAGTGGGCGTTTATAAATACGTGAAAGGCAAACACATAAGCGTATGAATATCCAATCCTACCTAGACAGTTGGATGTCTTATCAAGTTTGGAACAGCACCCTCTCTCTGCCTAAAGGGCACATGAGAACTTAAATGACCTCACTCTTGGATCATTAAATATTGTGACCAATCATTTGGATGACCGAATTCCAGAGCAGGCTTTTAAAGCTTACTCAATTAAAATCAGCTGAAGAAAAGCCAGTTCACTCCCTTGAAAAGCATAAGATTAACATCTCTAATAACTTAGATGAGTTGCAGGCATGACAAAATAAGAAGAATATGAAGCCCAGGGGTGACGCAGTCAGGGTTTTTTCCGAGGGAGGGCAAAAAGATATGACAGGAGGGCTGGGGAAAGTCAGGGATGGTCTTGAGTGTTTTGTGCTCACAAGGAATGTCCCTCAAGCTAAAATGGTGTGATTATTGTTTGTAAGTCTTTGCCCTTTTCTTCTGGTCTGATGGCAGCTATAATGATGGGAGGGCTCGTGTCTCCATCTTGTTTGCATCCTGACTCGTAGCAAGATCTGACATAAGTGTGTCGAATCGAGCAAATCGACTCAACAGAACATGTCATAGTATAGATAAGAGTGTTTCCAAAAAGCTTTAAGCCTCAAAACATTTCATCATAAGCTCAAAATTTATGCTATGCTATGTGAATATACATGCAATAAATATGAGAATCCGATTTCCTTGAACACCAAATTAAAACAGGAAAGTTGCAAAGGAATAGTTCATATTTCTATTACTTTCTTCTCTTTTGCTGCTGTGGTTCACAGCAAGAATATTGGTGTTCTGCTTTGTTCTTTTTCTCAGTGTTGGATTTGACAATGAAATCAGACGGACTGGCAAATGTCAGTGTATTTTAAGACGTTATAGCGGAATTTATCTTATGTTTTAGTTTATGTTGATGTATTTAACAGTGTGGTAGTGGAAATGGCAGCTATGGAGCAATTGCTAGATGCTAGGCACAAGAGAGGTGAAGCAACACCATTAGTAAGTAGTATTGAAACAATGTCCTCAAAATAAAACCATCTTAGATCCCTTTCAAGAACCATTTCTTGCAAAACAGAAGAATTCTACCCCTTATAAAGAAGTCACAGAATCATCCTGATAGGCGACATTTTTAGGATTTGCTTTAACAAATGCCAGGATTTAAAAAAAATTTTTTGATGGCACCTTGTAAAATTAAACTCAATTTCTGCACATCTCGTGTCATTTCATCCATGAGTTAATGAATTAAACTGGAAAACACCCAGCATTTGAAATGTCGTTAACAATCACACAGTAATCCATAATTTGGGAATATTAACCAATCACTTTGTAAATTAGGCCAACAGAATTTCTTCTGGGGAAGTCTGGTGAAGCTGTTGAGACAAATTTCTTTGGCTACAACTTTACTACGTCTGTGCTTCATCATTATTTTCTTTCAATATGATTTTTTTTTTAAGTTCTTCCTAAACTGAAGAACAGTTTGAAAGTTCACATGAGGTGAAATAAATAAGGCCGGTTATAATCTTCTCGCATAACCACCCAAGAAATGGTTCTTATTTACAAGGGTTGTGGCTAAGTCAGATTTCTCTCCAGAGACTAGGCCACATCAGCTGTCTCAGGCATTCACTTAGCACCTTCCATTTTTATGCATCACTTTACAGTACAGTTAAAATATTTTTTATTGTCATGAAAAGAAGGCCACCCTGGAGCACAGATTTTACTAAAAATTAAAAAGAAATCAAAGCAATGTCATTAAAACTGTTCTAGTCTCCTGAGAGCTGCCTTTTCTGTAAAGCAAAGCTAGAACATGGGAGCCACGTGAATACGTTATTTGACTGAATTCTTTTGTTTTTAAAGAAAAATGTCTTATAAATCACATGTTGACTTCTTTTTCAGAGCTAAGAAAATTTAAGAGCATAAGGCAAATACTATTATAAACACCATTTGAGGATGAGGGGAGCTGTATTCCTTTTGGCATGAACGGAAAAAGCAAATGCTTCTTCAGACCAAGGTTGGAGGGGGGCTGGGTGATTTATAGCTTACACTTTCTTAAGGAAACTTTACGGCATTCTCTACCATGCCTTCTCCTTCTTGTTCTAGGTCTCACAGGTAAGAACCCTAAAATTCAGACAGGTAAGTGACAAAGCTCAGACCTGAATCTGCACATGTCCGGTTATAACAGCAGGGTTTGCCCACTGCCTCTAGAAACTGTGATATCTCTTTATTTAACTTGGTTTTCAAAAAATGTTATGCATGGGCCCATGCCCGGAAGCAGAAGTCAACATTAAGTGAGCATAAGAAGTCCCTTCGGATCTCCAGTTCTCTTGGTGCACTTCACAGAGTGAACGAATCCCTATTTGTCCTCAAGTTGTGTTCTAGAAAAGCACACAAGACGTGCCGTATCTCTCCAAAGTGTCAAATGCATAAAACTCTAGGTCTCGTTGACTGGATTAAAGATTTTCGCTGAGTGGTGTGGCCATCTTTACCAGAGGAGGATTGGGAGGAGAATACATAAATTACTCTTAAGCTACTGCCTGCGTTGGTATTTAGAAACAAATAAATGTGTCTGATTTGTTCCAGACGTGTCCTCGTACAAACCATATAGTTCGGTCTCCCGCAGCTGAGTCAGAACCCGGGAATCTCTTTATTTGTCTATTTAACCATGTTGTCCCAAACAAGGGAGCAATCTCACCGTGCAAAGTCGTTTTCAGGAGTCGCATCCATTTTAGAAGAAACGGAAGATGAGAGGGAGAGGAAGCTAGACTCAGAGAAATCCTCCACGCTGCACACATCTGGTTTTGATTTAGGGCCGTATTTTTATTTTCATTGTGTAGCTTTCATTTTCAAAGGGACTGGCGGGTGAACAATTTTAATTGATGCAACCCTATTTCCAATCGGCAACGTTCTGGCTGTCATCCCCGAGACCATGTCCCATGGTTCCAAGAAAATGCATAGATTCGAGAAAACCCCTGTCTCCTGGTTTTCTCAGACCCTTGCAAAAATCCTTCTTAATGGATCGCACATGTTCTAGGGTGGCTAAGGCATCGGGATCTCGCAAGAGCAGGACTGAGCTTGGAGTAATCCCAGTTTCCCCACACCCCACCCCAGCCCTTACACAGGATACCAAGTCCTTGGATTCCATGGGGTGGCCAAAAGGTCAATTAAGTAAAAATAAGGAGGAACTTTATTCAGATTATACTGTATTCCAAATCATTAATTTTTACACTAATGAAACTTCATTTTCTTCCTCTTCTCAGGCACGGAACACACCCAGAATGCATGTGTTTGAATGGAGACAGAAGCGATTTTATTGAGGATTCTTCTGCAGATGGTGAAGGAGATTCGTTTAGAGAGAAAGAGAGAGGAAGCCAGCCGAGTTCAGCTGCATAAACATGAAAAAACACAAAGATTTGTCTCTCCTTCCTTTGAAGGCAAGATTCATTGTAAATGAAGATCTGTTGAAGGCAGACCTGTGGGTTGTACAGTTTATTCTTATAATTCTCCTAAATCTTGCTTCAAGTATTTGCTACTAGGGGCAAAGAACTTTAGCATTTTTATAAATTTTTGGTGACTTTTTTTAAATCACTTTATACCAACTTTCTTTATATCTCTATTTTTTTTTTTAAATTCCTTAAAGTCTTTTTTGCTTGATGTGAATGGGGCTACAAAAACTTTTTCTTCATCTTTACTCACCTATTTTAGGGTTTCCATATGTTTATGCTTAGCCTTTCTCTGTTAAGAGTTGTTAGTTTCAGATCCTTACAAACAATAAGGACTTGATTACTTTTCAACTCAATCTGAGAGTTCATATGTATTAAGAGAGACTTTCAGAACATTTGTATTTATTGGAGTTGAAATATTCCTAAATTTCATTCTTGTATGTATTTTCTATTAATCATTATTTTTCTTTGCTTATATTATTTTTCTTTTCTGACATCTAAGTTTTTTAAAAAAAATATTCCTCCCCTCTTTTTAAAAGAAAGCTATGTTTTCAGTTTTCATTATTTTAGCAAATAACCTTCAAATGTAATCTGCGTAATAACATTGGCAGAAAAATAATAAAGGCAACATGTTGACTGTCTTCTCAAAGAAATGACTTGTTTTAACTCTAACCAACCCATTTCTATGCTACAGGTGAGTTCACCCTTAACTTTGGTTCTACCTTGCGTGGATGACCTCTGATTAGTCATAATTTCCTTATTGGCGGTGGAGGCGGCCAATGGGTTTTATGTGGTCAACGCTAGTGCTGGTTCACAATTCTCTCTTCCATTCTCTCTCACCGATGGTTCTTACATCCTCTCCCTTATTCTGACATCAAAATCTTTCTCCCCGTGATTGTCCTTTCAAAGTCCTAACAATGAGGGTCAGCAAAAGGGAAACGCTCTGGCTTTGCAGTATATTTATTTCCTGCGAGCTTGGAAAAGACTCCCCTCAGTGCAGAATCTTAGAGAGCCAGCAATTTCCCGTCCGTGTTTTGAAGACATTGTCCCACGGGGTCCAGCCCTTCTGACGCTGTACAGACGTCTCCTCCAGCTCCCCCCGGATACTTCGAGGAGACCTGGATTTTTCACTCTGGCTATTTTAAACTCTCCTCTTTGTTTTTGTACATCTACCATTTTCCTTCTACGTATGAGTTCGGCTGTGTGTTTACTTTTCCTTACCATGCTTTTTGAATCGGAGAATGAATGTCTTTCGCGAATCTTTGAAAATGAGCAACCATTGTTCCTTCAAATAGGACTCAGCCTTATCTTTCCAAAACACTCCTTCAGGAGCGTTGATTAGATGTTTTGGAAACGTCTCATCCTTTGCTCTGTGACTTTTCAACTTCTTTTTGGATTTGTCATGTCTTCACTTCTCTGAGCTCAGAAAGATCTCCTGGCATCTAAATTTCTTTCTGACTTAGCTAGTCCTTTGGGTTATTTCAATAAATAGATGTATATAAATAGGGGTGTATATATATACACACACACACGTATACACATTTTGTTGTTACTGCCATGGAGTAGATCCTACCTCCTAGTGCTCCTGTGGACAGCAGAGGGAACCCTGCCAGGTCGTTTTGCACCATCCTCTTCCCTTCCTGCGCTCTATCAGACAGTGCTATTCTGCTATTCATAGGGTTTTCATGGCCAATTTTTTCAGAATTAGGTGGCAAGGCTCTTCTTTCTACTCTGTCTAGTCTGGAACCTCCGCTGACACCTGTCCACCACGGGTGACCCTGCTGGTATTTGAAATCCCAGTGTCACAGTTTTCAGCAGCCCAGCAACACGCAGCCACCACAGTATGACAACTGACAGACGGGGGGTGTGGTTCCCTGACCAGGAAAGGCACCCAGGCAATGGGCAGAGCACCGGATCTTAACCACTAGACCCCCAAGGCTGGCTGCATATACACATATATGTGTATATATACATATATACATACATGCATGCAAATGTGTATATACATATATATACATATGTGTGTATCCACATATGTATATATATATTCACAAATACATTTTATTCTTTTAAAAATCTTTTTCTTTTTCAGAAGACTTTGCCTCTGTCTTTGTCACGATCTTAACATCTTTTTACCTTTCAAACCCTTTAAAAATACGGGTTTTACGTGCTCATTCGGATTTCATGTCCTATTCGCTGAAGGTTTTATTGGGACAAATCTGCTTTTTGCTGAGGCAGTGCATTGTAACTGGTTGTGAAAGATTCCATCATGTGTAGGAGAGTTCAGCAAGGCTGCAAGAGATGAAATCAATAGGAGCACAAAGCTCAATTATTCCGAAAAGGCAAATTTAGAATATTGTCTAGAAATTCCCCAACTGCAGAGATTTGTGGCAGAGAGGTTAAATACTCCTGCTCCTTCAGTGCCCGTACAGGCTGAGACACAGAGATGAAGTCCTGCTCATCGGTTTGGAGGAGGATAGGGTGGGCAGAAGCCCTGGATCTGCCCGGGAATTTGCAAACAGCGCCCCAGTGAACAGCCCAGGAATCTCGCTGCTCTGGCTCTCTCCCTCTGGTTCCCCACAGTGCCAGCCCTGCTGTGACTAATACCACCGCCCCCAAGAAGGATGGACCCTAATGGAATGGCACCGAAGTGAGAGAAGATAAAGTGAAGTATCTTCCATGAGAGGCAACACATCTGTGAGAAATCTTGTGCCAAATCCATGCACATCCCTGAGTTCTTATCAGAAAAACTGTGCAAAAATCCTCCTGTCCCCATTGAGAATGGGAGGGAGGGGCTGGCGCCTTCAAAGGACTTTCAGCAGCTGGGCTGAGCAATCTGACAAATGGCCCAGCAGTGAGAACTGGAGCAGCTCAGACAACACGGGGGAAGCTGGGAGTGGAGTCAGTGTATATGTGAAGGAGGAACTCACCCTGATGTGCACACTCCATACCTGAGCTATGTAACCAAAGGCAAAGGCTCCAGCGTGGATGTGACTTTATGGTGAATTAGCGCATGCAATCTCGGTGTCAGCCCCTTTGTCCAGTGCCAACAGCATCCACGGGTCCTCAGGCAGGTCCTGCGTCTGCAACGGCAGCTACAGCAGATCCAGTTCTCCAAGAAGATCTGCATTCAGGTGACCATGTGGGGGCCTCATGCCCTCCCCTCCAGTAAGGCTGGAGCCCTTACCTGAAGACATTGGACGGCCCACAAAGTCTTTCTTCCTGCCCAGGGTGTGCTTTGGAAGGGTATGCTCTAAGGAGAAACCCCTGCCGATGCTTGTGTCTACTAAAGAACACCTTTGGTTTGCTTTTCCCCCCTCCAATAAAAGGGAATGAACTACTGATGCACACAACAATTTGGATGAATCTCCAAGGAATGATACTCAGTGAAAAAAAGCCAATCTCAAAAGTTTACATACTGCTCGATTCCAGTTATATGACATTCTAGAAATGACAAAATTATAGAAATAGAGAACAGTTAGGCGGTGGTTGCCAAGTCTTAAAATAGGGTTGCAGGTGGGAGGGAAGTCGGTGTAGCTACAAAAGAGCAACATGGCAGGACCTTGTAGTGATGGAAATATCTTGTATCCAAGTCAGTCTCCTGGTTGTGATATTATGTTACAGTTTTGCAAGATGTTGCCATTGGAGGGAACAGGGTAAGGCTACACAGGATCTCTCTGTATCATTTCTTACAACTGCATGTGCATCTAAAATTATCTCAAATTCCAAAGTTTAATTTTTAAAAACTTTTAAAGTTAAGAAAATTAAACAAAAAAAGTATGCATCAGTCCACTCTACTTCTCAATGTGCAAAAGGATGTTAGAAAAAATTTTCTCTACAAATCGTGCCTTTCAAGCCGACTCTCTTCAAGGTGATTCCAACAAAGTATAATTCAAGAGACAAAACAGAGAAATGATGCTGTTTGTCTAGCTGACGTCCACCGATCTCCTGGAGCTTTGGAGTTCGTTGCTTCCATGCCTTGTAAGCCCCCAACGTGAGAGGATTCTCAGGATATGAAATGATGCCTGGATGTACTTCAATATGAATTAGCTCATAGTGCAAAGCAGGGGCGTTGCTTTTAAGTACTTGTCAATCTTGGTGGGGTAGAGAACACGGCTAATTGGGCTAGAAATCACAAGTCAATGTGATGTGAGCGATGATCCAGGTATATACTGGAGATTTTATAAGGTTCTCTTGGGGATTATCTCCCTTTGGCATGAGAGGAAAACAAAGGAGGAGTAGATTGCTAATTTATGAGGAGGAGGATTTTGCATCGGAAAAACAGACGTCGTCACACAAGTGTTTTGAAATAGTCTTCAATGCGTCAAAGAAGAAGATGTGTAGAATTCCTGTCCAGTTGGTTAACTCTGCAATGGCTAATAGCGTTTGCAATTACCCGCTTCAATTCGGGTATACTTAGCGCATCCAATGCATTTGTTCTAGAAAACCAGGCTCCCTGTGAACATGTGTAAAGTTTTGTTTAGTTTGGATCTGCTATGAATCTGTCTCCTTCTCCTGGTGGAGTGGAAATTCTTTTTGAAAACCAATCTGCAGGATTTTAAATATTTTCGGAATCCTCCCTCTTCCCTGGAAAACGGTACATATGTTACATCGCAGATGAAATTGTCCGCTTCCAGGGTGGATTCTGGATATTCTGAGCCAAATGGTTCTCCTTTCAAACAGGATGTTTATAAAGCACTTATGCAAACTCAGACTCGACGACACGGATTTTTCGTAGAGCTGGGTTAAGCATGTTTACTCATGGAATTGCAGTGTTTGAGGAACTTAGCAGGACATAAACAAATGCAATTTGAGAATCATTAACTCAGCGGCAACTGGAGAATGTTATCCAGCGGTGGAAAATTACATAACAACGTTTTTGTCAAAAATGGAAAGTTATCTTCAAGTTTTAGCAATAAAAAGGATATAAATGCAAGACATTGTTCATTACGATTTAGTATTGCCTTGTGGTTTGCTCCTGGGAGAGACATCTTCTGATCTATTAGAGTTTTCACTTCCACATGGCCCTTATTGCCCAGAGTTAGCAGCTCCTTAACTTCTTTGGGGGTGCATTTCAGAATTAACATTCCTGAATGAGTGAGGATACCCATAGCTTCTTGAAAATTCCACTTTTTCACCCAGTCTCTGTGCTGACAACCTTATATTCTCCATGATCTCCATGATCTCCCTGACACCTGCCTGACACAGATCATGGTGTCTGCTCCATCATCATCCATCCCAGCTTGTCATAAAGTCTGAACTCTGCTATTGAAAAAGTAGAAATCAACACCTAAAATAAAAACATTATTTAAGTTCCCAGCATCTAACGTGTATGAACATTTTGCTGGTCTTCCTCCCTCGTTAGGCAATGATAGATCTGTGCCTCAAATCTAAAAACTAACCAAGAACTGATTTTTCTACCAATTATGTGACTTTAAACTTAAAAAAAGAAGACACCAGGAGCTAGGGGTGTGGGGGGTGGGCACAAGGGGTGGAAGGATGCACTTATATGGAGACTGATAAGCAATAATATACAACAAAAATTTCACAATAAAAGTAAATTAAAAAAAAAAAAAACCCTCTCTGATTCTTAATTTCCTCGTCCAAATCAGATCATCTCCAAAGCGCCTTCCAACTCTGGTGACCCACGACGTCAATTCCATCCCCTAAGAGCAGAATATGAGAGAAACTCAAAATGGGTACATCTTGTTTGTCTTCTTATGTTTCTTCCCCTTTAAACATTTTTAAACTCATAACGTTTATGTCATTATAGATTCAAAAGGTGTTGCAAAAATTGTAGAGAGAGGTCTCTCTATATATGTTTTTAATACTTTAATATTTATCAGAGAAACATGTACTAATATAGAAGTTATTCAGATTAGCTGATATTGCAATTTCAGTGAACTTGGAATTATTTCATTGTTTCTCTTATTCTTGGACTCCCCAAATTCCTATAAGCTTTCACCTCGCATTATTCGTCAACAGGTCAGGTCTTAATCAATGATGAAAATTTGCCATTAGATTAGATTAGGTTAGGTTAGGTCAGATTAGTTTAGCATGCTCTTGTCAATGGGGCCTAGTCTTTAGATCCCAGCTGAAGTGACCACAAGCAGCTTGGCGGATATTTATCCTCCTAACACAGGCAGCAACGCAAGTAGATCTCCATCTTCTTAACTGGTGTTGTTTATACAGTTGTTCAAAGGACCGTTAATCTTCTGGCCCCCGCAAATGTTTTTGGTAGCTGTCACGAGAAGCAGCTGAAACAGCATATTAGACACGGACCTGAACAATATCAAAGTTCTGGGCAGGTCAGCCTCTTTTGATTTAAAGGCAAAATTGTCGGAATACTCAGAAATGTCTAAGAGTAAAAATCTGCAAGAAAAGAATATAAAGACTAAGGGAATGGAGATCGATTATAGACCCGGTTCCTTTTTCCAAAGTGTGATGTTCAAAGCACAGCTCATCTGTTCTGGAGTCTGTGACATTAGACTTTCCTTTCTGCGTATTTTCTTTCATTACAAGTCATTTTAATTGTTTTTTAAAAATTATCATGAAAGTAATATGCTCACATTGTGGAAAACTTGGAAAACCAAAAACCAGAATAAAGTCCCGAATAGGCAAATCCATCTAGACAGAAAATAGACGGGTGGTTACCAGGGGCTGCGTGGGTTGGGGGAGGATGGGGAGTGACAGCTAATGGGTATAGGGTTTCTTTTTGGGGTGATGAGAATGTTCTAACATTGTGGTGATGGATGTATAACTCTGCTATTATGCTAAAAACCACTGAATTATATTCTTTCGATGGGTGAACGTTACGGTGTGTGAGTTATATCTCAATAAAGCTGTTATAAAAAAATTCTTTAAGGAAAATTTACTCATGAGCTTACAGCCAAGTGATAAACACTGTTAATATTTTGCTGCACATTCTTCCATTTTTAGGAGATATATGTTTGGGGATGAGTGTTTTTCATAATATATAGTTTTATATCCTGCTTCTGTGACTTAACACTATATTGTCTTCTGTTCTGAAAAGTATCCAAGTTGTGGATGGAATTAGTGGGCTTATTCCATTTTTTTCTTCCCTTTCGACCATCTGTCTGTGGGGGTCCATAGTAAGGTATAAAAACATTGCACTCTGTTATAGACTGAATGTTTGTGTCTCTCCAAAATTTACATGTGGAAGCCCTCACCCCCAGTGGGATGGTGTTTGGAGATCGGGCCTTTGGGAGGTGAAGAGGGTTAGTTGACGTCATGAGGGTGGGGCTCCCATGATGGAATCAGTGTCCTTACAAGAAGAGGAAGAGACCAGAGCGCTCTCTCTCTCTCTCTCTCTCTCTCTCTCTCCACCCTATGAGGACACAGGGAGAAGGGTGCCGTCTGCAAGGGAGGAAGAAAGTTCTCACCAAGAATTGAAGCTACCAGCACCTCGATCTTGGACTTCTAGTCTCCAGAACTAAATGTCAATTTAAGCTGCCCTGGTCTATGGTATTCTTTTATAGCAGCCTGAGCTAATTAAGACATCCCCAGGGCAGTGACCTTCTCGTACTTGCTGGGTTTCGGAGTGAGACCTTTTCACAGAGACTGTTGAGCTTTTCAAGAAGGGAAATGGATGCTCACAGCCATTGTAGTGGATGACCCCTGACAAATGCACACCAGATGAATTAGAAGGGAGAGCCTGCTGCCAAGAGAGCCAGTTAAGAGTCCAGTGAAAATGCCCAGGGAAGAGCTGGACCTTAGGCTGGAAAAGTGGGATTGGGTGTGGAGAGTCAGGTAGAAATTAAATCTCCATGACTACTATTTTGGAGTGAAGAGGCAAGAATGTCTCTGAGCATTACATCCTGATAAATAAACATGGCTAAGAGAGCGAGGGAGCCTCAGAGGAGAAGTAAATGGTGACTAATGGCTTCTGTTTGGTAAGTGTCAAATTCGAACGTAAGCAGGAAAGTCACATGGCTCACTGCAAGTAATCATGTATAAACGTGGGTCTGCATTGAAGAAAGATCATTGAGCTAGAGATTTGTATTGGAAGTTATCCCAATAGAGATGATATTGAAGTCATTTTGGAAGCCCATTTGGGAAGGATGAAAAGAAGACGACTGAAGACAAGAATCCTTCCATTTAGCAAAAGGGGATAAAGAAAAATTAGCAAAGCAGAGTGATAAGGAGTCCTCGAGGTCTGGCATGGTCATTGGTAAAATAGAAAAGAGGGAGATTCTGAATTTAATGCATGGATAGATCTCACAAAAGCTAAAACAAATTAAAGGAAAAGGAAGAAGGAGAGAAAACCAGTAGAGTAGGCAATAGGAAGAAAAGATGATGTGATCTTGGAATTGAAATGGATCTTTAAAGAAAATCCAACCCAAACTCCCCACTCTATAAATATTTCACTGAACCTTTGTTGAGCTTTAAGGCTGGATAGGTGGTTGGTGAGAAGCAACACTTTGCTTGACTCACATATACCCATATGATCCAACAATCCGGATTCTGGGCTTATATCTAAAAGCATTGAAATCAGAATCTTAAAGAGATATCTGCACCCCCATGTTTGTTGCGCCATTATTCACATTAGCCAAGATATGGAAACAACCTAAGCGTCCATAGACAGATAAATGGATAAAGAAGATGTGGAGAAAGGTGGTTGCCAGGGGCTGAGGGCTCTTGGTCAAAGGGTACAAACTTAAATAAGTTCTGGGGATCTCATATATAGCATGGTGAATATAGTTAACAATACTGTATTATATACTTAAAAGTTCTTAAGAGATTAAATTGTCCATGTTCTCACCACACACAGAAAAAAAGAATTAGAATCATGTGTGGTGATGGAGGTGTTAACTAACATGATTGTGGTAATTATTTCACAATATCTATGGGTATCAAATCATCACACTGCAAACTTTAAACTTAAACAATCTTATATGTCAATTATATGTCGATAAAGCTGGAGGAAAAACAAATGTGGTATGGACATACCATGGAATATTATTCAGCCTGAAAAAAAGACGGCTTGCCATAGACAACAACATGGATGAACTTTGAAGATATTATGCTCAGTGAAATAAGCCAGTCACAGAATGATAAATGCTGCAAGATTCCATTTATATGAGATCTCTAAAATAGTAACTCACAGGAGGAGAGAGTGGAACAGTGTTTTCTTGGGGCTGATGGAGCAGGAAATGGGGAGTTACTGTTCAATGGGTACAAAGATTCACTTAAGTAAGATGAATATGTTCTAGACATCTGTTGTACAAAGTAGTGCCTAGAGTCAACAATCACGTATTGTACACTTAAAATTTCTTAAGGGGGTAGACTTCTTATTAAGTGTTCTTACCACCATAAAAGCAAAATAGTGTTCTTTAAGATGGTGTTCAGGCATGCACACCTGGGGTCACCCGGCAATCCTTCAAAATGCTGATTCTGATTCCGAAGTTCCTAGTTGGGGCCTGAGATTTGGCACTTCCAACAAGCAAGGCTGTAAGTGACAGTTAACGGATTGCTAAAACTCAGTATGCAGAGAATTAAGATGCGAGTCGAAGGTGAGGAGACGGTGAGGCCAGGTGTAAAATACACAGTGAGATTAGCAGATATAGCTCAGGCTGGGAAAACTGAGGAATTTAGTTTTTAGAAGAGATCTGTGCACCCCAAGATCTCAGTTCTGGGGATGGTGAATCCATCACCTGAAGGAGGTGGCTGACCCCCACTGTTGCCAGGTGTTTGAACTGTCATGATGGGTCATTGAGCACCAAGCTTTGCACTGTTGTGTCTGCATGGAAAATCCCACAAAACCTCTTGACCTCAATGCATAGGGACAGAAAAGAAAGCAGAAGATTATTTCCACACAGACCAAGGAGAAGAAGAGTGAGTGTGGCAGGTCATTTGGGGGAGCTGTCAGTGTTGAGAATGTTTGGAATCCAGAGAGAATGGGATGGGGGGAGGGAGGCTGTGGCAAAAGGAGAGGTCAGAGTGTCCATGATAGGGTCATATCATGAAGGGCTGTGGGTCAAGATAAGGGTTGAGATGCTTATGCCCCACTGTGGACAGCATGGACTGGGGTGCAGTTAAGAAGTCTGTGCCCTGACTCAGGCAATAAAATATGAAGACTTGACCTTGGCTATGACAGTTTTGGTGAGAAGTATAAGAGGGAATGACCACGAAAGCAGGAGATGGATATGAATGGAGTCGATTGGAGAAGGCTTGGTGGCCAATTGGATGTTGTCATTAAGTGCGCACAAGGAGTTGTAAAGGAGGACGTAACTTATATTGCCTAAAATGAGTGATGCCACATCCTAAAAGAAAGGAGAGAGATGAACAGGACTGGCTAAATAAAATGTGGTCATTGTAGCACGTTTTCATAGCTGGACATCCACTCAGGACCACCCCATTCCAACTCCACTGCTTCATCACTGCGTCATCTTGGCACAGTTATAGAACCTTTATTAGCCTCAATTTCTTCATCTGAAAAATGAGGGTCCCCAGGATCTATCTCCCATGAGATCCAAGATGGTGGAATGCTTACAGTTGGAAGAGCCAAGAGTTGAGTCTGTGCAGCAAAGATTTAAAATTCTAGATTGGGGGCCAGCCCAGTGGTGTAGTGGTTAAGTTCAGCATGCTCCGCTTCAGTGGCTTGGGTCCGTGACTTGGGGTCCGTGGATCCCCGGGAGTGGACCTACACCACTCACCAACCATGCTGTGGCAGTGACCCACATACAAAACTGAGGAAGATGGCCACAGATATTAGCTCAGGGTCACTCTTCCTCAAGCAAAAAGTGGAAGATTGGCAACAGGTGTTAACTCAGGGCCAACCTTCCTCAACAACAACAGCCAACAAATTAACTTAAAAAAATAATAAAAATAAAACTCTGGGTTGGTATCAGTCCCTCCTACTATGACTTGGGGATCCCATGCACAGCCAGCTGTTTTCATTGGGCTGAGCATCCTAAGGCCACACTACAAAGCACCCATCACTCTCATCTGGATGCAAGTCCCACCTCCAGGCCTGCTGGGGGGCTGTATTCTTGCATATGTCACTCATTCCATTTCCACCCATTCTACAGCATCCTTTCGATTGTGCCCCTCCTATTCCATTAAAATGTTATTTTTTTCTTCAATATCTCATCGAAAGCAAACTCAGTTTCCTGCTCTCCTCTAGAGTACCATCTTTTTCCACATGGCTGCTCATTCCCACCCTCTCCATCAGTCATGAGGTCAAGGGATGTGGTTGCCGTTGCCACTCTCCAGCATTGTGCCTTACAGATGTTTCCTCTTCTGTCTTTAAATAAAACCCTTCCTTTGAGATTCATGTCTTCCATTCACGCTACTTTTCACAGCCCTTGTTTTCTTCCACCTCCCAAACTTCTCACCGGTCTCCAACTCTTGGAGATTCAACCAGTCTAAAACAGTGATGGCAGCTGCCCTGGTGTTCTTTAGCAAAGAGCTCTGAGTTCTGAGCCGTGGGCATCTGGAATCACATATTCTATCAGGAGAGCCTGTTTCGGAGGGACTACATCTCAATAAAAGGAAAACCGGGACCTCACACCTCGTGCTCACGTGAGTGAGAAGCTGGAAATCCTAGACTTTTAAGATCAGAATACTCTTGGCTCAGCTCCCGGAGGCCGGCTTTTCATCTTGAGCCAGAGGTCAATGGCAAAACGTTCTCTCTGCTTTCTATCTTTCTCTTTAGCAGATTCCGGAAGTCATTTTCGTGTTGAGTAAGGCAGAACAATAAATGTCTCATCCAAGAAAAAATGGGTTTTGTCACTATTAACCCCATTCTCTCTACTTTGCCTTGCATAAAAACTGTTTCTGACAGCCGTTAATTTTCCTAGAATAGGGACATTCTACTACTTTCCAGGGATAGGAAAAATAAATAGGTAAATAAATAAATGGCCCCACCATTTGGGATCTTTACAGTAAAAACTCTGTCAATTTTACTGGCAATTGTATACCATAAACTTATTGCATTGAAGTATGTTTTCATTATGGTGGAAAATGCAGGATCATAGTTAGAAAATTGTCTTCTATTTGAAATAGTTTAGACACTGCCTACTTAATTTCATTTGAATTACTTTCTAATAACACTGTATGGGGTTGTTTTGCCTTTATCTTGCATATTCTGCTTATCCACCCCCTTCAGAATACCTAAATTTTTGAGTTGGTGTTTATGCACAGGGAATTCTCCTAGGAGGAATAGAGTGAAGTTTTACTATAAAAATGTAAAAAGTCCAAATACGTAATCTTGAAGTGACAACAACCATAAGAATATGCCCTTTATACTTAGTGAGCAGCGACCGATCTTGATGATCCATTAAAATTGGTTTTAGGGTAGTAGGAATAAAGGAGATCTGTGAATAATATGAAACCACTCCTTTAGTCTCCTTTCTCAATCTTTCCCTTAGAAGGGGCCAGAATTGCTAATGAGAAAAATAAGTTCTTTTAAGGGACCTGCCCTCTTCTTCTCTCTCCAGTGAAATGGTCCAGAATAATTTTGACACGGAAAACAAGTGGAGATCAATGGATGCCCCACCTTGGTAATATAGACTTGAGTTCAATAATTCTCCCCAATGAGTGACAATTGAATAAACAGAGCACAATGCATGGACTAGGGGGGTAAACAGGAGAAGAGAAACTTTGACACGGAGGTCATAAATTTAATTCCCTACATGTATGATACAGTCTCCATTTTTTTTTTGCTCATGTACAATATTTGGATGCTTAGGCTAGAGAGAAAATGCCATCTCTTCACTTAGCCTGAGAAGAACATCCTACAACATCATTCAGCTCACTAACCAAATAAATTGGAAACTTTATTGCTTAAAAGTGTATCACACAAATACAGCTTAGTGTTTTGTTACTGTAATGCTGTGTAGTGGATAAATAGAAGCATTGCTTAGGGGAAAACATGGAGGAAACTGGAAGAAATCCAGAAACAATTTTTGGTGTAAAATTGTACAGAAGCTGGGTTTCCATGCTTCCTAGCACTCCATTAATATTTGTAGCAGCCATCCTAATGCCAATTCATGAAGAAACCTAATAAATATAAACTGAAGATTGTAAAACCACTGAAAAGTTTGTGCCCATACAGCAACGCGGGATTTAAGATGTTGTATTTCTAGCTGAAAATTTACTAAGACACCAACCCAAATATTTAACTTATGCTACATCATTTATTGTATAAATGCTTGTCTGGAGGAGCATGGGAAAAAAAAGTTATTTTATGGAGAAATGATAAATAAGGAATTCACTGTTTGCTTTTTGCATTTGGCCAGAATTTAACAGCCCTCATTCTCATCCACCAGGAAGTCGGCTAACAAACACAAGAGTAGCGTTACTCAAAACGTGATCCAGGCTCACTTCTCTTAGTTGTGGGAGTTAATGTGGGTTTTCAAGCTATAACATCAAGTTTACCAAAGCAATCATTTATCTACACTTTCCTTGTGATGGAAGTTTTTAAATGATGTGAAGAGGGGCAGAGATATAAAACGTGGAGGATGGCCCTCATTCATCTAAACGATATTATCATTCTCTACTTTTCCTTATGTATGATGTTCCCAAGATAGTAACTTCACACACTCGACTAACCGGAAAGATTACTCCAGAATTCAATATCATCTAAATTATGAAATAGATCGGGGAATCTGAATTTTGGAAAATTGACAAGACATTTTAGTTCGTAAAATAGAAAATTTATTCTGACTATTCTAGCAATAACCAGACCCTGGTAAACAGCAGGCATATAATATTTGGGTAGAATGTTGACTTTGGATCCTAACCTAATATCATATTTATAACCTCTGTGATTTTTTAATAAAAGGGAAGAGGCTTAGGTACATAACTTGAAAAGACAGCTTGTTGATCAAAACATGAAATCATGCAGGGATATGAGGTTAGAGATGAACGGGAAGTTGGAGAAAGCTCGCAGAAATGATGCGTTATTATCCTGGGAACAAAGACAGACCACACACTCCCCCTCCACACACACACACACACACACACACACACACTTGTAGCTTGGACAGTTTTAATTAATTCTGGCCAATAGCACTTGAGCATAAGTCCTGTCCCATTAAAAATAAATCTCTCTGGAGCCAGCCTGGTGGCATAGTGGTTAAGTTCAAGTGTTCTGCTTCAGCAGCCTGGGGTTTGCAGGTTCAGATCCCAGGCGCGGACCTATGCACCGCTTATCAAGCCATGCTGTGGTGGTGTCCCACATATAAAGTAGAGGAAGATGGGCACGGATGTTAGCTCAGGGCCAATCTTCCTCAGGAAAAAGAGGAGGATTGGCAACGGATGTTAGCTCAGGGCTAATATTCCTCATCAAAAAAAATAAAATAAAAATAAATAAATCTCTCCTAACCTGTGTTAGCCCAAGTGTAGACAACTGGAGCAGTCTACTCGACACATGAGAAAGAAGAGGATATATATTTGTAGAGAATTTAAACATAATATTAAAACCAACCTAAAGTGGCTTGTTTTAATTATCACCATGTAGCAGAGATTCTTAGCAATATCAACAACAAAATAGTCCTTCCTGGAAAAAATATTTTGTTAATCTAAATTCTAAGACAATTTGCTGCAATTCCTATTGTGTTTTAGTAATATATTGTACCCGAGAGGTTCCAGTTACCGTGTTTGTGTCAATGATCTTTTAATGAGTGGTGTATCCAACATGGTGTTTAATTCAGAGAACTCTCACCATCAGCCCCAAAACAGATAAACTCAGCTACATGTGTTCAATCTGAGAGTAATTTCATACCCATTTAGAATCATATGAGCAAGCTTTGGGTGCAGTTTTCTCTCTATTTCTCACACTTTTAAAAACTCCTGTGTTTAAAGAGTAGAAATCAACAATGATAAGTGAATGATTTTTAATTGAAAAGTAACAGAGCTGTGGTGCAAATCATTCTTTGAACCATGTGGAGTCTGCCTCTTTGCAATGATCTCGTGATCTCGTGTTTTTTCCCTTTTCCTCAAAAAAAAAAAATGTAATTAGAAAGTATGAATCCATTACTGTTCCTCCATTTAATACTATAATATTTATTTTTTATTATTTTTTATGACATGATACATACAAAGTTTAATAACTGAAAATCTTTGCTGCCCATGTTTCTTTTCTGTCATTATTATTATTCCTTTCATATGATGATGGCTGAAAACATTGTTGTCATATTGATGAAGGGGATTTATAAAATAAGGCATGGAAGGTGTTAAAAATGCTAGCTATACTACTAACACCATCCTTTTCTCCCTCCTCTGGCAGCTATTGAGGCCACCGATGGTGATGTCCCAACAAGGAGTGAGTTACTTTCTTGAATTTCTGCTTGAAGGATGTATTCATCATGCATTGCTGCATAACAAATTGCCCCAGAGTTTAGAACCCTTGAAGAACAAATGTTAACTATCTCACACAGTTTCTGAGGCTCAGGCATCTTTGAGAGGCTACCTCGGTGCTTCTGGGTCAAGCTTTCTCATGAAGCTGCAGTCAAGCTGGTGGCTGAGGCTGCCATCCTCTGCAAGCTTAAGAGCGTTGTAGCATCCACTTCCAAGCTTGCTCATGAGGCTGTTGACAGAGCCTTCATTCATTTCCTTGTCATGTGGATGTCTCCAAAACGTTGCTCAAGACATGGTAGTTGGTTTCCTCCAGAGTGAGGGGTTCAGGAGAGACATTGAGCAAGATGGAAATCATAACACCTTTTTCTATGTAATCACGGTGGTGGCATGCCACCTTTTCTACCATGTTGATCACACAGAACAACTCGGGTACATGGTGGAAAAGCACTACACAGGAGAGTGAATATTAGGAGGGAAAGATCATGTAGAGCCATTCTGGGGGCTGACCACTGCAAAGAATTGCCCAGGATGACCACGCAACAAAGAATACCCCACTGGAGTTTGTGGAAGCAGGGCGTAAATATTTTTGTACTAACCCTCTGAGATGTGGGGATTATTTTTAGAACATGCAGCATGAATTTCCCTGTGCCAAGTTCTTTTCTGAAACTTTCAAGTGGGAATTTGCAAGACGAAAAATGAGAGTCTCAAGAAAGAAAAGTTTCCCTATTATTTGCGCGCTCCCTGGATCCCGGGCTACATCTCTCCTGATCTGTTGCCTGTAATCATTCCATATATATAGCCATGGGGACGTATTTGCAACCCCAGTCTTGGAGTTAGTCTGTCACAAGAGTCAAAAGAATTTTCATGACAGCTCAACCAAAGCCAGAATCTGTGAACTTTTTTTTTTTACTGCATTATTACAGATACTGTTATTTCAATAGTCTTCCTGCTTCCCTTTAAAGCCACAAGAACAAAAACGAAGGCTGATTGTGGTTTCTTTGAGTTTATACTTCACGTGACATGTTGAGCAGTCCAATCCAGTAGATGAGACAGTAAACAAGAAAACGGGCTTGATTCAAACCGCATAGTGATTACAGTTCTTCTATGCCAACATGGTCTAAGACATTCGAGGAGCTTTTGCTAATGTTTCCCAAGGAAAAAAAAAGTGAATTTTAGGATGAAAATGGCTAAATGTTTCCTCAAGCATTTTTTACTTTTATTGTATAAATTACATGGCATAAATTAAATTGTATAAATTATATTGTATGAATTATATCAGTTAAATTTAAATTTATGAAATGGCTTTTCACTCCAGTTACAGGAAGTGCATTTGGGAGTGTTTATGAGTATACACACACGTGCACATGTGTGGTGTGTGTGCAGGTATGTGAGTGCATGAATATGGGTGTGTGTGTGTGCTGGTGTATGAGTATGGTGTGTGTGTGCAAGCACATGCATATGTGCATGTTGTACGTGTGTGAGTGGTGTGCATGAGTTTGTGCTGTGTGTGCATGTGTGTGTGGTATGTATGCACAAGTATGTGTGTGTGTGTGCGGTCTGTCATGTGCATGTGAATGTGTGTTGCACATGCGTATGGTGCATGTGTGCATGTGGTGTGTGTGCACAAGCGTTTGTGTGGTGCTTGAGTGTGTGTGTGTTCTGTGTCATGTGTGCATGAGCTTGTGGTATGAGTGTGTGTGTTGTGTGGTGTGGTGGAGAAGCCTAGAATGACATGGCAACTAAGGAAATTCTGTGCGCATCAACACACAAGAGGACATGTGTGTTTCTGTTCTAAAACAGCCAAGACCACACAGAAGCCAGAGCAAACATCTGTAGTCCAGGACCTTCTGAGGGAGACTCACTCTTTCCTAGACTGTGACTGACGGATTTTTCAGAATGATTCTTCTCTTCCAAAATGGATGGAAATAAAAGGAATGCAAATTAAAAGTGGGTAAATTTTTGGCTTACTAAATTAGCCAAGACTTTTAATAAGGACAAGGCTTCAGCAGCCACCAAAAGCTTCAGGAAATGGGCTTATCTTGGACGACAGAGAAGCCAAGAAAAGATGAGGCCACCATGTCAGAATGTCCTCCAGCCACTCCCAAGAAATCTCCCAGGAACTCATGCATCATGCTGCAACAACGCTTGCCACTGGTTTAACCAATATTTCTTGTAACACTAAGGCTTACAGAATCAAGATTAGATACCAACAGCCTTTCCCACAAAGTACAAAGTTTTGAGCAAAACCAGAAAAGAGTTTGAGTATAAATAATCAATACCTCATTTGCAACGCCTTTGTTCAAAAGACCATCAGAATTGGCTATTATCACTTCAGTTGGAATGTTTTCAGCAACTCTGCTGAGCTAAGGGGTCAGGGTGAAGATGCACACTAGCAATTAACCATGCCATTGATATCTGTTCTCTTATCTTGGAAGTGTAATTGGATCAGGGCACCTCCTGGGTGCCTCCTATTTCCTGGGACAGATCAGAGGATAATTGCATGTAGTTTTGCTTCAGGGAAAGACCATGGCTATTGCCTCCAACCAAAGTAGAAAGTATGATTCTGAGCAAGTTGTAAAATATGCCCGAGTTTCATACAGGTAACACGAGCCACAGAGAGGCATTTAGTGTTGGTTATTTTCTTACACCAAGAGGAAGCTCAATTATCACAAATATCCAGATGATCAGAGTTTTGTTTTTCTTTTGTTGGTTGTTGATCGACTGGAGTCTTAGAATCCATGTAGATGAACAGAATGGAAGTATTTGTGTGATTATGATTTCTATTATTGGGCACAGCATCAATTTCTGTCCTCAAGGGAGACTCATTTTCTGTAGATATTTGACTATGTCCACAAGAAAACATGATTTAATTGAGGGGAGACCTTTTTTACCAAAACGTGTGAAGTGGGTCTAGACAAGAGTTGGTAAACCTGCTCTGTAAACAGCCAGATAGTAAATATGTTCAGCTTTGTGGGTCATAGGGTCTCTGTTGCAAGGGCTCAACTCTTCCGCCATAGTGCAAAACCAGTCACTCTAGTGCAAATCAATGGTTGTGGCGGTGTGTCAATAAAACTTTATTTACACAAACAAGTAGAGGGCCAGATTTGGTCCACAAGACTTCATTTCCTCATCCTCTACTAGGCCATGGATCCTTGCAGTCCAAGAGTTTGTAAAGTCAAAAATGAGCTATCTATTTCCCTTATTCTGATGAATAATGGCAGCTGGAAAATATCAAACACTGAAAATATGCCTCCTACTCAGAGAGGAAAAAATGAGAGTTCAGCAGTCTGGTCTACAGAAACCATGGAATCCTCAGGGTCCACCTTATCATCTCTTGTCCTCCTAGGGGCTCTGTGAGTTCTGTGCCCACTTCTGCTCATGAAACTTTGGAAACCTTATAAGTAAGCATAAGTGAGGCCATCTTGCTACATTAAATGGCCCCAGCCCCTCCTCTGTGTGACTACTCACTGCTCTGCACGTACTCCAAAAAAATCACGTGTTCTCTTGATTTATGGCCTCCACTTATGTATGTACTCCCCAGTAGCTTGATAAATTAAAACTTTGTTCTATGAGTTTCTCTCCAGGAACAGGCTGACTACAGGCAAGGAACACACCTACAAGGTATCCATCAGAGCTGACAGAAGAATGGAACAATGTGATGCCTGGAGCCCATCATGCCTGGAGTCCAACATCCCTGGACCCCCTCCTCACTGCCCATTTTCCCTATATAACTACCTCAACATTTTGTAATCTTCGAAGACGGGTCTTTGAGACATTAGTCAGCTGTCCTCTGATTTGCCAGCTAATCTAATTAAACTTCATTTCTTGATCTCTAGCTTGTGGTGATTAATTGGCTCAGATCACAGCAAGCAGAGTGAGCCCATTGCTTGGTATCAACGTGAAGATAGTCATAGGCTCCTTGTTTCTGGAAAAAATATGATTCCTTTAAAACCTTGTGGGTATCTGATCCATTTGCTTCCGGTCAGTGTGGAATCGCAGTAAAATGCTCAAAATTCTTTCATAAAAAGCATTCACACACCAGTTTATATTAATTTCCTGTCACTGCCTTAAAAATTGCCAAAAGTATAACAGCTTAAAAGAACACACTTTTATTATTTCATAGTTCTGCAAGTCAGAAGACCGGGCATGGCATGGCTGGGTCCTCACCAGGCTAACATCAAGGCAGCCTTCTCATCTGAGCTTGGTAACCTCATCCAAGTTCACGTGGTTGTGGAAAGAATTCATTTCCATGCGTGGTAGGGTTGAGATCTCCTTTTCCTTGCTGGCTGTCAGCCGAGTTTGCTCTCAGCTCATAGAGCTGCCCACATTCAAATCAGCAGCAGAGAATCTCTTTCACATGGAATACCCCTCATGCTATGAGTTTCTCTGGCATTGAGTCTCTTTCACCAGGAAGAGTCCCATTTCTTTGTAGGGGCTCACCTGATTAGGTCAGGCCCACTCAGCTAATCTCCATATGTTAAAGTCAACTGACTTGGGACAATAATTACAACTGTAAAGTCCTTCACAGTAGCCCCTAGACTGGAGTTTGATTGAATCATGGGGAGGAGGTGTGTGTGCTCTATGGGGCAGGGATCTGGGTGTTTTACTTCTTTATTTTCTTGTCCCCATGCCTCTTTCTCTGGACTGGATGATGGCTTCTTTGAGGCCATGTGACATGGCAGACTTTGGTGGGAAGGAAGCCTACTTGAGAGGATCTGGTTCACTGATCAGTATTAATGGCATTTTGTGACTTAAATCGTTTTTCATTCTTTTCCTGTGAATTTGACAGATTCCCAGTGCTTAGAGACTCTGCGTGAGATTGGTGGTGATAATAGCAAGTATAGTTTTTTGATATCTTATAATGAAGTATCAGTATCCGGAATATCTGCAAACTTAGCCACCGATATTTTGCAAACGACTGATACATGACACTGCAAACCGCACGCGGGTAAAAGATGCATTAAAGTGCCAGGGAGATCATTTTAATTTGACAGAATAAGAACACTTGATTGACAGGATTTCACACTGGACTTGGCAACTATCCTTTAAGAACCACAAAGTGTCAAATTTTGGTGTGGTCTCAAAGAATCTCCATGATGACCTAAAAAGATATAAAACAATGCCTACCTCTTCCAACTGTATCTGTGTGAGGCTGCATTTTTTTCCACATACTCTTACCAAAACAGCATACTGATAACAGATGGACGCCAAAACAGATATGCAAACTCAGTTCTCTTTGGTTAAGCCAGACATCAGCAAAAATGTAAAACAATGCCACTCTGCTCACTATTTTCCTTTCCATTTTGGAAAAATATTATTTCTCATTGAAAAGTACATCATTTTTATAACTTTAAAATGAATGAATCAATGTGTTTTCAATTTCTCAGTTTTAATTCCTAATATGATAACTTTTGATAGATATAATGCCCATAAACAAAAGTTTGTTGGAGTTTTTCATAATTTTTAATAACGGGAAGGGTTCCTGAGACAAAAACGTTTGAGAACCAGTGGCTGAAAACCGGCAAGCAAAGATATGAGAGAGTTGTTCCAAACGCAGTCTATATATTCTGATATATATAAACATCAGAATATGGATATATCTGAATATGGACATATATGTATATATATATAGAGAGAAGTATTTTACATCTGCAAAATATATATGAATATATATGAAGCGCTGATGAATAAGTGGTACTTGAACTTGTGGTTGTGGATAGCATCATGTGGAGACAGAATAAAGAGTTGGAAACAAAGAGACCTTAAGATGGAACCTTGAAGCATGAATGTTCTCCAGGTGTCCTCTAGGAGACTGGAGAGATTCTACCTGTTAAGCTGAATGCAGGGCACACGAGTGTTTGCATTAGTGTTGTAAATCTTCTTTGGGACATATTTAAAATCCAGTTGCAACATTTAACAGCCAGGATGGCTCTGCCAAGTGACAAAGAGTTAGCAGAGAGATTGGAAAAAGAATGTAGAATATAGCAATTTTAGTTTGCTTGGCTGCCATTACAAAGTAACACAGACTGGGTAGTCTAAACAACACACATTTATGGTCTCACAGTCTTGGAGGCTGGAAGTCTGAGATCAAGGTGTGGGCAGGGCTGGTTTCTCCTGAGGCCTCTCTCCTTGGCATGTAGACACCATCTGCTCTCCGTGTCTTCACATGGTTGTCCCTCTGTGTGTGTCTGTGTCCTATTCTCTTCTTCTCATAAGGACACCAGTCCTGTTGGATAGGACCCACCCTAATGACCTCATTATACCTTAATCACCTCTTAAAGACTGCATCTCCAAATACAGTTCCATTTTGAGGGTACTGGGGATTAGGGCTTCAACACGTGAATTTGCAGGGGGATACAGTTCATCTCATCACAATCATGAAATTCAAGGAGTAGGAGCGTTTCAAGAAGCAGCCATTTCTGCTGTGGGATCAGTAAGAAGAGAGTTGGGAAGGTCCGTTGCATTTAGAGATAGTTGGGTATGGGGAATGCTCACAGCCACCATTATGGTGGAATGAATGGGAAAGAATGCAGAGTCAAGTAGGCTGAGAAATGGTAAATCAGACAGTGCATAAACAGAAACAGAGAGAGGATGGTAGGGATGAAACAAATGAGTGAGTCCTTCCCGGTGACCTTACAAAACCCAAGGAAATTGCCTACAGCACGACTGTAATCTGGACTCTGAAATCCATGTTAACCACTTCACCAAGAATGCCCTACTCCAATGAACCTCAACTACATCTAAACTGAAAGCGTGGTATCTTTGGCTCTCAGCCTGGAAAACTGTCTCAAAGTCTCCCCCCGAGAATATTCTTTGGTGGGACTCAAATCTAATTGCTACTAAAACACATTTGGCCATGGAAGAAATGCAAGATAAAATTTAATTTGCTGATGATTGCCTATGGGCCTGAGTTCAGGGATGATTTATCTCTTAAGTTTGGCAGCAAATTTTAGGGGCTTGAATCTCTCGCTTACATGCTTTTGAGCTTATGTGATGGTGTAGTATTGTGAAGCTCTGAATCAAGAAGTTTTAGCTTTCTTTTCTGCTTATTATTACAATGGAAACTGAATGATAAGGCTCAAAAGAATTTTAAGGTGTTATTTAGAGAAAGCAATCCTACATTTGTTCCACTGAGGAGAACTCTGGAGCATCTGTGATTTTGGGGTGCTTCTCACAGTTTTTATGACACCTAATCCTCTTGGAAGCCTCCAGCACAAAATGTATCTGAAAGGCTGTAAAATTCCAGAACTTCCACTCTCTCCGTAACACAATTTATCCACAAAGCTGGATGTATTCTTTTCCTGTGTCTGCCATAACAAAATACCATGAGCTGGGTTGTTGAAAACAATGAAAATGTACCTCTCACAGCTGTGGAGACCAGAAGTCCAAGATCAAGGTGTCAGCAGGGTTAGTTCTTTCTGGAGGCTCTAGAAGAGAATTTGCTCCATGCCCCTCCCCAGCTCCTGGTGGCTGCAGGTGATGCTTGGCGTTGCTTGATTTGTAGACCCATTACTCCAATCTCTGCCACCATAGTCACATGGCCCTCTATATTTCTTCTCCACCACTTTTAAGGAGACTAGTCATTGGATTTAGGGCCTACTCTACTCCAGTATGACCTCATTTTAACTAACTACATCTGCAAACATCCTATTTCCAAATCAGGTCACATTCTGAGGTTCCAAGTGAATGTGAATTTTGGGAAGATGCTTCTTTCTCTCACTTGACTGAGGTGATGTGGTTGTTGAATTTCTCTTTCTCCTCATCCTTACACAGAAAAATAAATGTTTCTTCTGAACTGGAAAACCTGTGTGCCAAATTGCAGCCCAGAGGGACTGGAGCGGGCCATGTCTTCTCAATGTGTGTTTCACAGAAAGCTCTCCCAAAATATATGGTTGCATTTTCAAATGAGATTTGTGGAAACATCATGGCAGTGCTAAGGGGTCTTGGCCCATATTTATGCACGCATTCATTCTGAATGAAAGTTGGAAACATTTTTTTTCCCATACATGGTAAAGGTTATCTTAACTACAACCATCTTTCATTATCCATACTCATACCTGATCAATTTTCACTAATCCTACAATTTAAGGATGTCCAAAGAGTAATTTATATCCCTGGACTTGAGAGCCATTTCTCTTCTCTCTGGCTCCAATGTGGACCTCAAAGGTAAGCTCCATGTGAGCTTGTTTAAATCCTTCAATGCTTATTGAGGGAAGCAGAAAGAGATCTCTAGAAGGGCAAAGGTTACCTGGATATCAATTAACAACGGCAATGAATTGGCATTTGTCAATTGTCAGTGAGTTATTGACAATTTATCTCATGCATAGATTCAAGAGATCACTATTCTGATAATGGAGAGGGCTTTCCTTTTAAATGACAAGGGACAGAAAGACTGCTATAGTTACAGACATCATGAGAATGAGCTCATTTATTAGTGAAGTAAAATCTTGTGTCGTGGCTGCACCCATTCTCACCAAGGATTTATGCCTTGCCAGGCGGCATTCAATGAAAGCTCAAGGTGATAGTCTACAGAACAGTGTGAAACCCAACTTTGAATTAGACAGTGGGAGAAGGTGACACTTAGGTTGACCCAGGAATCAGAAGAAGGACACAACCCTTTGAAGAGCTGGATCTAATTCCAGATGGCCAAGAGCAGAGGGAGTGCTGGGAAGGCACATGAGAAAACAGGTTGGAGAGAGAGTAGAGTCCAAGAATGCGTGGCCAGTTAGTGCATGGGAAGGAGTCTGAATTGTATCCTAAATGTGATGGAAAGTCATGGGAAGGCTTTAATTAAGAACGTGGAATGGTCTGGTTTACGTTTTTAAACATCCTTTGACAGGCACGTAGAGAACAGATTATGGGGGCAGCCGTGGAAACAGATGCTCATCCAGGAGACTATTGTAGGCATGTAGGTAAGAGGGGGGATGGATTTGACAAGTGGCTTTATTGGAGATGAACGAAATGGACAGGTTCAGAACAGGTTTTGGAGACAGAAAAATCATCCTATGAATCAGATGTTGCTCTAGGGGAGACTGGCAGAAGAACACAAATCAGGAATGAGAGTTGAGTTTTGCTCTTAAACAATTGGGTCAATCAATAGTGGTATGCTTTACTCACATATGCAATACTGAGGGAGAAACAGATATAGAAGGACACAACCAAGAGTTCCCTTTCAGACATAAGGCTTTTGAGATTTGTAACAGGCATCCACGTATGAAGGGGGGAATATCACAGGAGGCACCATATATGTGTCTTGGCTTCAATGACAAATATGTGAGAATCAAATATGTGAAAATTATGCTCAGAAACTAGAGTGGCTTCTGAATTCTGAGTAGGATGAGGATGATGGGTCTCTTAACATTTGTGTGTCTGAATAGAATACTTCTAAAAGTCTGCTGGTATTTTCAATTAATATTCAAAAATGGTCCTTCCAAGGGATTTAATTTTGCACATGTGCGTTTGCAAAGTCCTTGTAGGATTTGCAGTCTTCGTCATAATCTGTACAAATACTTTCTGCCCATCAAGTATTTGTCTTTGCTGGAGCGATTGCTGTCTCACTGCCTCTTGGTTTTATAAACAGTGGCTCAACATTGTTAATTGTGAACCACCTTACCTGCACTGGGTGGAAATCAAATAATCTACTGATGTTTTAGGTTCTCTTTTTTGCTTTTTCTTATTTGCGGGGAGCTAAGCTATCTCTGGCATAGCTAAAATTGGGGGAAATGTAGGCACTACAGAATCTCTATATGCTTCACAATCTACTACAGTAGAGGTCAAAAATATTTTCCATGGGGCCGGCCCCGTGGCGTAGCAGTTAAGCGTGCATGCTCCGCTGTGGCAGCCCGGGGTTTGCAGGTTTGGATCCCAGGCACGCATTGAGGCACCGCTTGTCAAGCCATGCTGTGGCAGTATCCCATAAAAGTAGAGGAAGATGGGCACGATGTTAGCCCAGGGCCAATCTTCCTCAGGAAAACAGAGGAGGACTGGCGACCAATGTTAGCTTAGGGCTAATCTTCCTCACAAAACAAAATATTTTCCTTCTCTCCCCCAGTGACGCATTCATCAACGCTTATTGGGAAACTCATTGATTGTGTTTGACAAACATTTAGTGAGCATCTGAAATATGGAGGGTAGTGCATCAGGCTTTATCCACACAAGATAAACAGGCTTGGTCTTTACCCTGAAGGATGGGATTTCCACACGGCTTGGAGGAAAGCAATCCTTTCAACTCAGGGCACTGTAATAGAGAAACACACACAGTGCACTACAAGGACATGGGAGAAAGAATGATGGAGAAAATGAAGACCAGAAAGACTTATTGGCTTTCTCTCTGTCAGTTGGCAATATTTATCTCTATCCAATAGAGAGTGAAAGATAAGGTAGAGAGCAGAAGAATGGTCCAAAAGATGCTCAGACCTCTACACACAAGTGCTGGCTAAATTGCTCATGATTCCTTAGGAGCAGCCCTGCTCCCCGCCACGTGCCATGGACGCTGGCCTAATTTGTCAGCACCAATACACATCAGTAGTTCTCATGGCAAATGTGAGTTTAGAAATGGCATAACGTAATCAAACTAAACAATTGATGTATCTGTTAGGACAGACTTTGCCCACTAATATTAATATATTAATACTCATTAATAATATTGCCTTAAGGAGCTAGCATCTTCTTAAACATTGGAGCCAATTCTTCAGAATTGAATTGCCTACCGAAAGGTTGTGTAGGCTGAGAGAATCTAGATCATTAACTAAGTCCAGTATTCAAGGAAGAACCCAACTGGCCTTTGTCAAATTTTGTTTAAAACTTGACTCTGGCCCTGACCCTTCCCTGCCAAGTTTTAAGTGCAAAATTCCACAGCTGAAATTAAATGTTGGTTGCCTAACAGGAACGATGAGCAAGCTGGGTTGACTCATTGAGTGGTATATCTTACTACAGGATTGTTTATAAGGGTAACATCTCATTAGTTCTAATTAGGTGTTTATTAGCAGGAAATATGCATACTTAGGCTCTCCAGACGATGAGATGTCCCTGTTTGCTTGTTTCACGGCATTCTGGCTGATAAGATGGCTGGATGACCCCGTCAGAGAGCAGTTCTGTTGTGGTTTGAAATATCAGCATCATGTCGAAACTTGCTTCCCATAAACATACACAATCCTAAGGCATATATTAGAGACTGTCACAATATTTGTGCATGTTTATACACGGCTTAAAGATTCTTGGCAACTTGTGCCATTTGCCTTAATTGATTGCGATTGCTGTTTCCTTGGTCGTCTGCAAATACAGGTTATTCAGTCATGTCCATTCATACACAGTTACAGACCGCCAGCCACCCAAAGCGAAAAGAATGGCTGGGCGACGTGTGGGATGTGTGGGATGCTTTCGATGGTAGCAGCATCTGCTTTGTGAAACAAAATGAGAATACATCCAAATCATGAAGCTGGCAGTTTTGTTTCCGATGCAGAGTAGAGAACATTTCAAGTGAATACTGTTATTCATTTTCGCCAAGGGCTGTTGCCTTTGTCAATTTGAAATTAAGCTGAGTTTGAATCTGTCTTGCATTCTTTATGGGAACTGAGAGCACAGATTTTCAAGAGAGGAATGCAGGGGAGGAACAAGCATCCCGTAGACCTCGCGTAGCCGTAAGGCTGCCCCTTCAAACGTGGTGGCCATAATAAGGGGACTGGACAGGCGTCTTTCCTTCAGTAATGAGGAGCACAGAAGAAACAGAAATTTTCTGGAGTTACTGGACTTTTATGTGGCATCATGGCTGTATGTTCTTTATGTCTGGCCAACTGGCTGTATTCTCTATTTTATTTTTTCTGGTCCTTCACTCAATTCATATTTGGACATAGCAAATGCTGTTTCAAGATGACTGTAGTGTATTGTTATGGTGCACGTTTTCCAGCAAAAGTTACAATATCCTTTATTCTGTACCTGCCCAATGTGTTGTAAGATGCATGCACACACACACACACACACGCACACGCACACACACACACAAGACATTATGATGATACTTAATTTTGTGTGCCAACGTGACTGGACCACAGGGTGCCCAGATGTTTGGTCAAACATTATTCTAGGTGTGTCTGTGAGGGTGTTTCTGGATGACATTAGCATTTGAATGAGTAGACTGAGTAAAGTAGACTGCCCTCCCCAACGTAGGTGGGCCTTATCCAATCAGTTGAAGGCCTCAATAGAACAAAAAGCTTGAGTCTCCCACCAATAAGAAGGAACTCCTCTCTTTCTGACTGTCTTTGAACCAGAGCATCTGTCTTCTCCTGTCTTCAGACTCAGACTGGAGATTACACCATCAGCTCTCCTGGGTCTCAGGCCTTCAGAATCAGACTGAAACTATACCATCCGTTCTCCTGAGTCTCCAGCTTGTGGACTCCAGATCTGGGAACTTCTCAGTCTCCATAACTGCATGGAGTTAATCCTTACAACAAATGAAGTTATTCCCAATTCCTTGCAACAAATCTCTTTAGATATACATTGCTATGGTCTGCACATTTGTACGCCCTCAAAATCCATATGTGGAATCCTAACCCCCAAGGTGATGGTATTAGGACGTGGGGCCTTTGGGAGGTGATGAGGTCATGTGGGTGGAGCCCCAGCAAATGGGATCGGCACCCTTATAAAAGAGACCCCAGAGAGCTCCACCACCCCTTCCACCATGTGAGCACACAGCAAGAAGATGACCGTTTATGAACCAGGAAGAGGGTCCTCATCAGACACCAGATCTGCTGGTACCTTAAACTTGGACTTCCAGCTTCCAGAACTATGAGAAACAGATATTTATTGTTTAAGTCACCCGGTCTGTGGTATTTTGTTATAACAGCCCAAACAGACTAAGATTAAATAGATAGATAGAGAGATAGAGAGATAGATAGATAGATGTAACATATATATTACATATAAGACATACACATATATATGTGTACATATATAATAATATAATATAACAATGTAATAATATATAAAATATGTATGTACATATGTACTTATATATGCATTTATGTAATATATATGTGTGTGTATGTGTGTATATATTATGTATATACATCATATAATATATATAATATGTAATATATATGGTACCTTATCACATATATATCTAATATATAATATATATTCTCTGGTGAATATATATATACTCACATATTCACACATATGCATGTATATGCATATGCATATACACATATACACATACACATACGCATATACATATACTCACTTCCCTTTGGAGCTTAGACATGGCAACCCAAAAGCATGGGGAGGTTAAGACCCCAGGTGGAGGAAAAGTCTTTGAACAGAGACAGCCAGAAGATAAGTTCTTCCCCCTCCCCACCTTTGAGGATCTGTCCTGAGACTCAATTCCTTTTGTCCACTGGGAAGAGGGTGCCCGAGACAGAGCCATCAGCCCTGCTCATTCTCAATGGTGGTCATTCCTCATCCTGTCTTTTCCTCCTCCCCTGCCTCATCTTCTTTCTTTCACTTCTGCTTCCTTGGGACTGTACCCCCCCATTGCTTTCTCTCTGCCTTCTGCGGAACCCAACCTAAGACATGGACCCTTGAGCTCCCTGAAGCCCCAGCATCCACAGGTCATCACTGAGCTGTGCTTTTAATGCCTGGTGTTCAGTCCAAAATAGTCAACAGTATTTGGTGTAAGGCAGACTTCATGCTGGGGTAGGACTGATAAAAATGAAGAGATGCAACCCTTATCCCCACATTGGTCAGAGGCCACAGGACAAACAGAGGAATGAATAATAAATTTCGACAAGCGCTACAGTGAAGTAAGACAACGCACAAAGGGAGCCTCCAGCGGGGGCGCCTCGCTCTGTTGGGGGCATTCTGGAGAAGTCATAGAGAGGTGATGAAGCTATGCAGCTGATTCCAAAAGCAGAGGTGTGTGTGCCCCAGAAGATGTCAGGCAAAAGTTTCTGGTGACGGAAAGCAACAGCAGAATGCACTAAATGAGATTCAGGGCACAACATGGCAGTGGGGTGCTGTAGTGCAGGGGAGAGGCACACAGCTGCTGCCTTGACATGACAGTGACAGACAATGACAGACAATGACATGAACAAGATGCTGGGAGCCTTTGGGGTTAGTGTGCAACTCTCTCAGCAATGACCGGTCTTTGGGAATCAATCAAGCCCCTTCTGCACTCTGTCCCAGAGTCTTCCCAAAGTTACCTATCCAAACAGCCTTAGTCTCCTCAAGAGAGAGGCAAGGAGACATGACTTTTAAGGACAGGGCAATGGAAGGGAGACGGATGCGTTTCGTTCTGCCATGAGTCTGAAGGAGTTCCAGGAGTTTCTTCATTCCCTGATGAATCTTATGCACCCACCTTGGGGCAAGTCTCCAGCTCTTGATCAAGAAGTCCTGCAAAGCACGGTGATAACACAAAACAGTTGTAGAAAACCCACTCTTGAGTCAAAGGGATTCTTTCAAGGATGGGGAATTATTAGAGCGTGGGAAATCATCCAGGAGTGACTTATTGCATCTAAAACTAACTTATTTTGTGTGTGAAATGCTGGGGATCTTCTAAGGAACATATGCAATTGTTTGAAGGTATGAATATGAAAAGGTATGAAGCAAAATAGCAAAACACGCAAGGATCCACTGCCCACGTCAAACATCTAGAACATTCCTTAATCGTTATTACTCTCTGGGCTCCCTTCCCTTCTAGCACTCCTCGTGAAACCCCTGCCACCAGAGTTAACTATTTTCCTGAATTTTGTGTGTAATAAGAAAATAGTAATAATTTTTCCAAAGATCTCAGTATTTTTAAACAATATATTATTGTTCAGTTCTGCTTGCTTTTGAATCTTGTTCATTGATAGGACACTGCCTGGTCTTCTGGATATTTTTCCTCTCAACATTGAATTTCTAAGATTTACCCATGACATTGCATGTAAGTTTAGTTTATTTGTTTCGCTTTTGTGCCATATTCCATCGTGTGATTATTTCACACTTTATGTATCCATTCTCCTGTCTGTACACGCTTGGGTTCTTTGCAGGTTTTCGCTATTACAGACACGACTGCTGAGAACACGCTTGTCCGTGGATTCGGATGCAAGAGTTTCTCTAGAGTCTATACTAACAAGTGGAATTGCAGGGTCATGTTAAGCTTTACAAGGTGGTGCCAAATGAATTTCCAAAGTGATTGTACCAATTTACAGTCCTGGCAGCAATGGATGAGTGTGTTCATTGCTTAACACAAGCATCGACAGATGGTTTTATCAGGGGATAGAGACTGCTAACTGATACCAAACCAATTTCTCCCACGTCTCAGCTTGACTACACTTCCCAGTTGGTCTTACAGTTCTATGCATCCCTGGGTTGAGTCTGGGCCAAAGGAAAGTGAACGGAAGGGTGTGCACCACGGAAACCTCCCATGGGGAAGCATGTGTGTGCTTTTTGCCTTTCAGCTGTATGGAATTAAAACAAGGGCAACAGAAACATCAACAGCCAAAAAAAAGCAACCAGTGAAAACAAGGATACCTTGGGAGGCAGGTGTTGGTGATGGCAGGACACCAACTTGGCACAGGAACCTGGATCTCTCACTCACCACTTGGAAGAAATCTACACCTGCAGAAACATTCGTAATTTAAAATAAATAAACTGTGATTGCGTTAAGCCAACAAAATTCTCTGGTGGCTTCTTCACAGCAGTTAGTATTACTCTAACTAGGACAGCCAGATTTCTCATTTGAACAATCTCGTGCGTTTCGAACGACAGCCTATCTTGGTCACAACTTGCCTTTCTTGTTTTCAAATGCGATTGGTCAACTTTTTAGCTGGTTACACACCTGTCATATTTCCTCTTCTGGAAAGCTGATTCTTTTCATCTTTTGCCCATGTAGAGACTGGAAAATAATTGTGAGGAAACATCAGAATATGTAGATATGCATATATAAATAGTTGTAGACTTCTATAGCTATGGAATATATGAGTATGCATATACACATATTTAGAAATATGGCAATTTTAGGGATTTTTCAAAATTTAGCTTTCTTTCATATCAGGGCTTTTAGGAATATCTAGTGAGTTGCATGTTCTGAGTGAAGTATATTTGTGCCCTGATTATAAAGAACACTATTTCAGTTGTACTAAATTTTATGTAGGTATCATCCATGCCTCTTAGAATCTTACAATCAAAAAAAAATTCCAAAAATTAAAACTACTTTAGCCCTTTTGTAACTGGATATTCCTGGGTGATAGCCAGCCTCTGGATTAGCACAGTCCTGTAGAATTTTCTGCAATGATGGGAAAATGTTCTGTGCTGTGCTGCCCAATGTGGTGGCTACCGAGCACTGGAAATGTGGCTAATATGATCAAGGAACTGAATTTTTAAATTTTCTTTTATTTTAAATAATTTAAATTTAAGTAGCCTTAGGTGGCTAGTGGCTACCATGTTAGAGAATGCATCTTTAGAGCCCTCCACCTCAATACGTGGACCAGCACCACCAGCATCACCTGAGAGCCAGCTAGAAAGGGATGTTCTCAAGCCCTGCCTAGGACGTCCCGAGTCAGAATCATTAGTGAGCGTGTTAGGGTTTGAGAGCACTGTTGCAGAGCTGTCCCACAGCGATATGGCATTTTCCTTCTGCTTCCTGAAACCGCCCTGAGCAAAGCATCCTGGCGTCCTTCCATGATCCAACAAAGATAACAACATCTCTTTATTTACTGGCAACTCTCCAGTATTCAGCTCACCAATGCTCAAAATAATCAAGCTACTTCTCACTCGGTTTCTAAAATTAAAACAAAATGTATTCTGCAATTTCCGCAATGCTTGTATCACTAGGAGGTACATGCAGCAGAATGGAGAGACCTTTAATGTTGTTTCTATAGGAAAATGGATTCAAATGAATAATTGACTTGAAGTGTGCACCCGTATGCTACAGATTTCCAGCGTGGAGCACACCGTTGCTGAAAACAACCACGTTTCAGTGTGTTCTCTTCAGATTAGCCCTCCCCAAAACTGTTTTCCATGATGCCATGCATCTGATGCCTAGGTCACATGCATCTCTTATAAAAATTCCACCCACCTACCTCATTACAATTTTTGTAGTCACACACCGTTAAACTTGACTGGACTTGAAATGAAATTATTCTTATGTCCAGAAAGACCCTTAATACATGCTGTTTGATGATGATAAGGGCCAGGTCACTTCTATGCCAGTAGTAACTTGGAGGAAAACCATTCAGATGGTGCAAGAAATTGGGCTAACAATTGGAGAATATCTGCCACTGGTAGTTAATTATTCTTAAAATAATAATGGGTAACAAGTCTGTAGCACTTACTGTTGTGTTCCAGCATCAGATGGAGAGTTTGACGTTATTAATGCCTTTGCCTCTAGTGCAGAGCATGCTCCAGGCAAGCGTGAAGAGAGGACGCTGGGAGACCAGTCAGAGGAGGTTATTTCAGTACTGGGAGGGAGAAATTAGACTGTCTCAGTGGGCATGGGGAAAAGCGGCTGGGCTAGGATATTGGTTTGGTGGTAGACTCTACAGAATTTAGATTGAGAGTGAAAGTAAGGGAGCAGTAAGCACCAACTTCCAGATTTTGACTTTAGCAATTATATAGATAGTTGGCCATTCTGAGAAGGCAAAAATGGTGAGAAAAAAGATTTGGAGGGTTATTTTTTTTTAGGAAGGGGGATTGGAAGCCTAAGCCAAAATTTCAAATTTTTAGAAGAAGGCCTTCTATCCCCAAGCTGTCCTAAATTGTCACAAGGGAAAACGTTGCAAAGACGCTTATGTGCCCAGGTGGGCTTTTCTCTTTGCTGGAGGTCAACCACCATTTCATCTTGCCTTTACCCTCTTTGTCAACCGTTGTGACAATTTTTCATGCATTTCTTGGTGGTTCACCTGTTCTCATTGGAGCTCATTTGTTCTCAGAAGACAGGTTGGGTTCCATCACAGCCAGAAGGAGCAGTGAAGGCAGCCTCCCACACAGGTGGTACTCAAAGTTCTCAGGCGTCTTCACAAAGACAGCAGTGTCTGGTTCCAGGCTCTCATGAAGAGTTTGGCTTTGGCATGTCATTATTCAGCTCCAACTCAGACACACCAGGGAGGTTGTGTTAGACGGAGGCTTCTAAGGCATGTGTCAGCTGCCACGATGATGCACCACGCAGATGCTATGAGATGGCTAGGTGCTGACTATCCAATTGGCACACCCCATGACCAAGCTACCATTGGGATTCTGTCACTTGTCGGTCAAGCTTCCATTTCCTCAGAACCCAGGCCATTTTGAAGGACTCATGAGGTTCCCTCTCCAGAAGGTTCAAGCCTTCCTCATGCCTCACCATGTTGGCCCACTCCCCATAGACATTGCTGTGTTTGATTATGGGGGCAGCTCACCCAGTGTACCGTGGAGGCCCAGAGAGGCAATGTCTGCCAGTGGGGCGAGTCCAGGGTGGGATCCTGGAAGACATGACTGGATTTTGTGAGCTGACCATGGAGGAATGGGTATTGGCAGGATGCTTTTTAACATTTGTAGAACATTTCCAAAACAGTAAATTGGGCGAGTCATCACTCCCATACATTCTCTGAAGAGGCCAGACATTGTGAAATAATTGTGGACTGAGGCAACACTTTGTGAGTGATGAATGCAGAGAAATAGTTGTACATATGCATTTCTACCTAGTTGCCACATTTGGAGGATATGACTGTTTATAAATATGAGTAGAAGAGGGAAGGATTGCTGGTTGATGATAGCTGAGGGGGAGGTGACTTTGGGGAAAGAAAAATCCCCATGGTGGATCCTGAAATGTTCATTGGTATTAGTATAAACAGGCACATATACAACTTTCTCTTTTCCTTGAACTCTAAAGCACAAAGAGAACTATAATCTTAAAAGCAGACCAGGCAAGACCCTTAAATGCATATTACTAAGCAAAAGATGCCAATCTGAAAAGACTATATACCATATGATTCCAAGTACACGTCATTCTGGGAAAGGCGAAACTATGGAGCGAGTAAAAAGATCAGTGGTTGCCAGGGGTTGGGGGTGGGGGAGGGATAAATAGACAGAGCACAGAGGATTTTTAGGGCAGTGAAACTACTCTGCATGATGCTATAATGGGGGATTCATGTCATTATCATTTGTCCAAACCCACAGAACGTATGACACCAAGAGTGAACCCAATGTAAACTACGGACCCTGGGTGATAATGATGCATGAATGTAGGCTCATCTATTTCAGTTTTACAAATGTTACACTCTGGTGGGGGATGTTGATAGTAGAGGAGGCTATGCATGTGTGGAAGCGGGGGTATATGGAACTCTCTGTACCTTCCTCTCAATTTTATCGTGAACCTAAAACTGCTCCATAAAGTAAAGCCTGTTAAAAAAATAGTACATGAAAATAAAATTTTGTTCAAAAAATTATTCTCCTAAACAGAACGTGAGAGGCTAAAATGATTGGGGAGGTAGAGCTCGTTTTTATTTTGCAAACTGAAAGCCACTAAATCAATATTCAAGGACAAGCAAATGCATTTTGCAAAGATCATCCACTTAGGTATCTCAGAAAATTCCGGATGGAGCAAGAAAACAGCAGAATGCAGTGCTGTAAATAAGCTGAGCCTGTCTGGTTGCTCTGTGGACCATCTAGTGGCAGTATAACGGGGGTTTCCTGGAGGGTTTGCAACAAGTATGGTTAATTTAGGACCGGGAGTCAGGTTTGCTATGAGCATGCAATGCCTTGAGCACAGAGGGACAGCTCAGCAGAAAGAAACATAAATCCATGGAGATGTCAGGGCCAGCAAGACAATTGCACTGGATGAAAAGCATTACAGGAGAGTCACACTGCCTTCACTTCTGAATTACAGATGAGTAGGAGTGAGGCATTTGGATGGAGGCAGCAGATTAATGAAGCGTGTGCTGTTCTGTCGAATGCCTGGCCACGGAAAACAAAACCCACTCGGTTGCCGCTGAAGAATGCAAGCAGCCTGCACCATCGAGCATGCAGCTCCGTGTTGGAGCCACCGAAGCTCCCAGAACAGCCCAGAGCAACCCCCCAGGCTCCTGGAAAATGCCTGAGGCAGAGCCGCACCTCTGGGGACCTTCATTATCCTCGGAGACCATCCCGTGGTGAGATGAGTCAGCTCCCTAACTCCTTCCAAAGGGCATCTGTGGAACAGTTTGAGCCATAATGAATCCAAAGCCATCTCAGGAGAAAAAAAGATGCAACTTTAGAAAATGCATTTTGGTTGCATGGATGTTCTAGCTCCCATGAACCTCAGGATGCTCTTGCCAATAGAAGACCTGACGTAAGAGCCTGAAAATCCCACTCAGCGTCTGAGGTTTAGACTTCTTAAAAAAAGTCCCCTATCTTCACCTCCCGCTTAACAGACCACAGGTATTTAGAATATTGTGCAAGAAGGGCCTTCCAGAAAATGCCATGCACATTTGGAGGGGGATCTGCTCAGATGCGGGAAACCAAAGACCTGTCTAGACATGGCACCCTCAGGTTGTGCAGTGGGTCAAATACTACTGACATCGTTCAATTCTTTCATGGAGATTATGAGAATTAACTTTGCCCTGGCACCACATAGGATCCGGCGGTTGTGATGTGCCATTCTTGTTTTGTCTTGTTTGGGTTGTGTGTTAGTCAGTGTTCTCCAGAGAAACAGAACCAAGAGGAGATAGGTAGAGATAAAGGGAGAGAGAGAGGTAGAGAGAGATAGAGAGATGCAGACACAGATATGTCTATCTGTATCTCTGTCTCTGTATCTCTACCTAGCTAGCTAGCTATCATTTATCTACCTATCTATTTATCTATCTTTGTATCTATTTATCATCTATATATTTATCATCTATCTTTTCCTCTTTTTATCATATCTATCTATCATTTATCTACCTATCATCTATCTACTTGCCTACCTGTCCTCTACCTATCTATCTACGTATCTATCTGTCTATCTATCTATCTATCTATCTATCTATCTATCTATCTATCTATCCATGATCTATCTATGTCTATCTATCTATCCATCTATCTATCTACCTATCTACCTACCTATCATCTATTTATCATTCATCTATCTATCATCTATCTATCTGTTTATATATCTATCTCTACCTATCGAGAGAGAGAGATGTTGATTTTAAGGAATTGGCTCATGTGATTTGGGGGCTGGCAAGTCCAGAATCTATAGGGCAGGCCAGCAGGCTGGAAATTCAGGTAAGAGTTGATATCGCATTCTTGAGTCCAAATTCAACAGGGCAGCAGGCTAGAAGCTCAGGCAGGGTTTCTATGCTGCAGTTTGGAGGCAGAATCACCTCTTCCTGGGGGATCTCAGTCTTTTTTTTAAGGTCTCCAACTGATTGGGTGAGGCCCACCCAGATTATGGAGAGTCATCTGCTTTACTTAAAGGCTACTGATTTCAATGTTCATTGTGTCTGTGAAATATCTTCACAGTGACATCTAAACTGGTGTTGGACCAAAGTGGGCATTTTAACCTGGCCAAGTTGACACATAAAATCATGCATCATAGGCTATATTTAAACAAAGCCACTTAATCCATCATGATTGACCAATCATGGGTCTCACTCATCGGGGCATCCCAACAGCAGGTCATTTCAGCCCAATGATACATTCTTCTAATTGAGTTAAGTTGCGGATATATAAAAGTGATTCATTGTTTGGACTTGAGGAGGACAGAACTAGCATCTATTTTCTCCATCTGCCCCTTATCTTGTTCCCCAGGCCAGGGAGCACGGGAGCTGTGAGTGATAGCTATGGAATTAGACTACATGGATGAAATGCCTCATGCTTCTTATTCTTAACTGTACCACCCTTGGAAAGCTTCTAAAACCATTTTCACCTCCCTAAATCTTAATCTCCTCATCTGGAAAATGAGGATTCTAGTAGTCTCCACCCATAGGAGCATCTAGGGTTCCAATGAAGTCCCTTTAGAATAATGCTTGGCACATGGGAGGTACAACAACAACAGCAGATGTTGTTCCAGCCACATTTCCTAGTTGCAGAGATCAGAATCCAGTCTAATTGGTTTGAGCAGAAAGGAGATGTGACTTACTGTTCACGCCAGACCATTGTGGAAAAGAAATGGGGTGATCGTTTTCCTAGGAATTGCTGGGATAATTGGGGCCATTTAAGAAGAGAGAATCATTGGAACACAGACCCTTAAAGGGAAAGAACTAGCCCTGGGAAGGGCCAGAGGACCAAGTTTCATGGTTCACAGACAGGAATGATGGTACTGGGGACCATGTAGTAAACAGAAACACTCAAACCTCATGGTGACATTTGAGTGGAAGCAACACAGCTCCCATCCCACTCTGCAGCGCCCATGATTCTGAGACTGGACACTGGACTCTCCCCCAGCAGCCCCAGAAGAACCAGATGCCCATCCCATTGTGCTGGCTAGAAGATGGCCCCCTCTACTGTGATGGCTGCCTGTCAAAGCTCATCTCCAGGCCTCAGTGCCCCAATGACAGTAGATCTACCTGGAGAAATCTGGGTCAGGTGACAATCCCAGACGTCAAGTTTCCTGGGACACAGAGCATTAACTTTCGATCCTCTCTTGTCCAGACAGGCAAGTTGGAAGGGGTCTCCAGCTTACAGACGGCTGATGGTGGGACTTCTCGGCTTCTATAATGGCATGAGCCAACCCCTCATAACAGATTTCTTTATGGTTCTCTTTGTCTGGAGAACCCTGACTAAGACAGTTAATCTAGACCAGGAGTTGACAAACAATGGCCCAAGGGAAAAATCTTGCCAGCTGCCTGTTTTTGTACATGGGCTAAGAATAGTTTATATATATTTTTTAAAGGTTGGGGAAAAAAATCAAAAGAATAGTATTCTGTGACAACTGCAAATTGTGTGAAATTCACGTTTCAGTGTCCATCAATAAAGTTTTATTGGAACACAATCATGACAGTCATTTAGGTATTGTCTATATTTGTGCACCCACTGCAAGGCAGAATTCACTAGTTGCAACAAAGACCGTATAAATAGCAAAAACAGCCCAAAATATCTACTCTCTGCCCTTTACAGAAAAGGTTGCCAAGCTATGCTCTACTTGTTTGAGTAGAAATCAAGAGGAAACCAAAAACCTTAAGAAACAATGTATTAACTGTTCCCTCTCTTTGACATTGGATGACACCTTTTTCTGCAGAACCCTCCTGTAGGATTCCACAGACATTGTCTCTTTATGCTTTGTCAATGAGGGTTTTCTACGTTTGGGAACAGGTCCTCTCTAACACCCACGCCACCCTTGACAGAGCCCAGTTAACACCAGCAATGGGTGTGGTCCTAAAGAGTTCCCATTTTCCCTCTAACTAGCACCAAACAGCCCTGCTCTTAACAGCTTTCATTGGTCTGAATCATCTCCTTTTGGAAGACACAGTCCATTACTTTTCCTTCTGCAAGCAGCCAGAATATGTCCTCTCTCTGCCAAGCTCACACAAACTGAGATAATCATAATTGCTAAATGGATTACCATAAATACCAATTTCACAAGAATATAAACCCAACAGCAGCCCTTAACTCGACGTGCATTCCGAGCGATAGTGTCGTGTTTGACTTAGTAGAGCATTACGATGGTGATTTATGTGTAGGAGCAGTGATGATGAGCAACTCCAAAAAGATAGCTGAAACCACGTGGCCATAATCCTGTAAGCAGCAATGGCGTTTTGGAGAACACAAAAGATTGCAGAGGATGTCCATTCAGGATGGCAGTTTGGCTTCTGGTTCATCGACGAGAGGGAAATTACCAGGAAGCATCAAGCTTACCTTACCTCCTGATCTAAGCAGGTCGCACACCTGCAAACTGTTGTCTCATGCTAGAATAGAATGCGTCTTCCTTCCAGAGTCCCCTCCTTGGAGAATGCAGCTGTTGGTAGTGGTTCTGGGTATGACAGAGGAAAAAAATTATTGGTTTCCTCTAGCCCCTGGAGTGTCCTACTAATATTCCAATCATGAGACAACCTTTTTTTAGAATTGCAACTGTCCGCTCTGGAACATGCCATCAGGGTCTGAGAAAAGAAGGATCTTCAGGTGAGAGTCATCAACACCATAGCCGACCAGGCAATTGGACACCCTCTTGTCAGCAAGGGATGTTCTCGGGCTGGTTTCCAAGGCTGGCACGGAAGCACAAAGGTTAGCATGGCTACAGAAGTGGAGTAAATTGTGGGAAAAAGATGAGTTTGTGTAAATATGCATGGGTTCCTCTCTGTCGTTCCTTATGTATATTGTGTATATCGCTGAAGAATATGCACAACAAATAAGATACAATTAAATAATTGAATGCAGTTGTGGGAAGCCTGGGATTAGATTCAAGATAAGTCCGGGGATGGTAGGAGAGGAGTGGGTATGGGTATAGATTAAAGAGGATTGCTCATGGGTTGGTAACTATTCAACATAATGGGCATGTGTAGGATCCAATATACTATTCTACTTACTTTTACATATGTGTGCAATCCTCCAGAAAAATGAAAATTTAGTCTAATCATAGCAAAGACTTTAGAAGGCAGAGTATTTAAAAATTTACTCTTCCCCCACCCCCGTCACCTGAAATCTCATAATATACATATGTCCTTGTCAATCACAATGATAGAGTTTTAAAAATGACTTAGTTATGAGCTTGCTGGTAGCCAAAGAAAAAAGTGACACATCTGTTATGCAAATAATGGATGTCCCAACAGTTCTTCTTGGGAAGTAAAGCTGTTCCAGTCATATCTCTGAGTCATTAGTACCAAACATGTCTTCAATAATACCCCTGCAGTGAAGACAGTAATGCAATTTGTAAATGCACTTCGCAATAAATATTTTCATTTTAACTCTCAGTGCATAATAATAAAGTACTGCTCCAATTTTGTGTCAAATTGCAACAGAAGTTCTCTAAAAACTCAGCTTTTGGATGGTCTAGGGTGAGCTGAAAATAAAACCTATGCTATCTAGAACCATTGGTCCTTCAAACCATCTCCCCCAAATATATCTCTCAGTGGGTGCTTGACCCAAATGAATGGTATTTTAAGGTCTTATAATCTGGCAGAGGCATCAAAAACCCACATTTTCTGTAGCTCAGTAAGGGCAGATGAATAAACCCTCATGATCCACCAGGAGAACAGTATGGTTATAAATTATAACCCTTGCATGGGGGCTCATGGCAGAAGGGGTGGTGAACTTCCCTCAGTATAGCTAATATATTCCCTTTCAATGAAAATCCTTTCTCTCTCTCAGTTGCTCTCATTCTCTGTCTACACATACACACAGACACACACGAAAGACATGTCTTCAATCTTCTACACCCCTGAGTATCACTTAGATCATTTTAGCCAAGGAAATGTTTCAAAGTCAGACTTAGAAGTCACTGGTCCCAGCCACAGAAATATTTCCATCGCTCTCCCAAAGAACTTCCGGATTTGAGCAATGCAGAGTCTTTGTGAAGTATCAGGAGACATTTCAGGAAAAAGATAATTTGAAGCAATCACATCCACTGTATGGAATTATTGCTCACAAACCCATTTCGTCTTGGTGACCATCGGCCAAAAATAGTTATATGCATTCTAGAAAATGTATCATAAGCCATTGTTAGGATAATAGCTTCTGCTATCAGGAAGACTAGAACAACTATCTGTTCCCATCCTGCGATTATAATAAACGTATTGTCAAGATATATTTGTTGTTCTAATACCCTTAGTGTTGGGGAGGTGGAACATTTTTTACTTACTTTCATTGGCTGTGGAAACAGAAGTCTGACACCTGGGCTATCTGTCATGGCGAAATCCATCTATTTGGGTCTCAACTACTGGAGGGGGAGGGAATATTATTAATTGAGAGATTTAAAAACTGCATCTATAACAGGTAAAATAGTTTAATACACATCAGATTGTAATTGATTATTACATCAACTATAAAATAAAGAACCATATTTAGCCATGACAATAAGCTCTGGTGAACTTCTCAAAGGTAAGTATAAGGGGATATACAGGCTTCTATGGGCTAAACGAGAAATTCCCACTGTCTTGGAATTCTTGTGCTTGAAAAGCTCACACAAGTGAAATTTACCTTCTGTCCTCTGTCAGAGACACATATTTCACATATTCAAAAAATTTGGTTAAAAGATGTAGTCAAGGGACTCTACATAGCAATAGTAAGGTTTAATAAAATTAAATATTCAGTGGATATTTATAATGCTGATTGAATTACTATGAGATATTTTATAGAATAACAAAACTTAATATCACTGAATATAAAAATGAATATATGTAATGATGACCCTGGAGTGGGTGAAATGTAACCGTGGTTTATGAATCACATATCTTTAATGAAAGAGGCAGGAGAGACCATGTCTCAGCTCCTTCTCTTACAGCTATGTCCCCTTCCTAAGGTAACTAATGACTCTATGAGGTGGTTTTTCATCTGAAGAATGAGAAAAATAGCAGAAGGTTGAGGATATTATTTGTAAATGGATGAATGTATAGATGAAGACAGATAGGTAGAAGTTAGATAGAAAGATAGATAGATATAGATAGAAAGGAGATAGAGAGATGGAGAGATAGAAAGATGATAGATGGATAGATTACAGATAGATAGATAGATAGATAGATAGATAGATAGATAGATAGATAGATAGATAGATGATACATAGATAGATGGATAGATAGATATGGATAGATGAAAGATGTATAGATTTGATAGATGGTAGATAGATATAGATAGAAGAAAGATGGATAGTTTCGATAGACAACAGAGATAGAAAGATGATAGATAGATACGAAAGATACAGTTCATATACCATATATGTATTCCATATTATATGAATTTATATTTATACATACCTATACAGTTGAGCTTTGCATGTAGAGTAACCCAACAATTAAATGTTCATGATACATATTGAGTTACCATCACAATTTGTATAGAGTCATATATCAAATTTTAAAAACCTAATTCTTTTAAAAGTCTCAGCGTACTAGAATACTCGATTAAACTGAACTGACAACACTATCCAGTTCCCCATAAATAGTAATGACATGTTTGAAAGGAACCAGCAGCCCCTCTGAGGCAAGATACTTCTCCACTCCGTTCCCTTTCATCTCTCATTAGCCAAGAGGAGATGAGCAGGTTCTCTTGGTTTTCTCATAGAAGGAAACATATTTAGGTTAATAATAAACGCACTCTAGCTTTCTACACTGAAAGAATCTGCAGATCCAACGCATTTGGGAAACTGCCTTCAAGGCTGACCTCACTCATCTTTGTTGTCTTGGGCAGAGGCTGGGGTTAGGTGCTAGTTTTGTTCAAATAGATTTGCCAAATGGATAAAAAACTGTATTTTTGACAACCTGGGTAGTGTTGACCTAGATATAAAGACTGAGTTTTTTTTTCCGGTTTCTGCTGGTGACTCACCTCAACCTGTCAGTCTTTAGAACCTCCAGTTCTGAGGCAGAGCCCTGGCAGGGTGGGAGTTGGGAAGGACGAGCTTTGCCTGGGCAATCAGGATTCAGGAATCAGAGGGACTGAAAACATCAGGCAACTTATCACTCTACCATCAGCGTGCATTAAAAAAGGAATTGCCTCTTCAGGTTCTGCTGTGGACGTTCATTCTCCCTTTTCAAACTTTGAATGGATGGATTTTCAGGCAAGGCTGAGCTCTGACAAGGACTGCCTGCAAAGACCCTTTCTCCAAATACGGTCACATTCCCAGGTTCTAGAGATGGAGACCTGATATCTTTGGGGATATTTATTCAGGCTCTTAGAAGAATACTTGGTCACAATTTTAAAGGGTTATATTTTTTAATGATGACCAGTCCCATCACTCAGGAAAGTGTGGCACGGTGGATGGATCGCGGCCATCAGTTTAATGCCGTTTGCCTTCTGAGAGGGAAGCAAGTGGTGTCAGAACCAAACGGACCTTGGGAATCTTCGTCTTAGAGTTTATAGACATCTCAGAGAGGTCCCACAAGAGGTTAAAAGAACCAGTTGGGGCCAGAGTCCAGCCCGCAATGTTCCCCACTCACATTGTTGCTCCAAGAGAAAATTAAGTTATCTTTTACAGCAGCCAATTTCCCTCAATTATCCTCAGCTCTGGCAAATCCAGCCTCTTCCATTTCCGTCCTCTCTCCTGGAAGACAGAATGAGCCTTTACAATGTATGAATGGTGAGTTTCTGGCCAGCACATGTCCTCAGACATGGGCTATGCCTGGACAGTCCTCAAATGTTGAGTCAAAGAGTGGACCCTACTCAAGAGGGAAGGGCGCCTTGAACAAGCTCATGGGTCGACAGTGTTCGTGTGACAGAGAAGGGAGGCAAACGTCAACTGTCCCAGTAAGAAGAGAATGTTTCATGGCCACTGGAACATCGGGAAAGAGACACGTTCGGCATAGCTAGCTTCTCCCAAATTAGTGAAAAAATAGCCTTACTAAAATAAGAAATATAAATAATCACTAGAAAATTCTGCCAAAACTCAAGGGGATAAATCCTTCTTTTTTCTTTTTTTTTTTAACTTTTCACATGTGGAGCTTCCAGATTCTCTCAGTTGAGCATTTTTTAAAAACAATGGTTACATATTCAACCTCTCTATGTGAAATCAAGATGCTGATATTAAACACTACACGTTTCTCTTTCCTAGCCTGACAAAATAGGTTATATTATGGAGGAGGGGACATTTGATATAAACAGTATAGAACCTCTTTTTATTAACTTTCCCATATTTTTTATTATCTCCAGATAATTTTCCCGATGACATGGGTGATTTTTTTTTTTTGAATAATAAAGAGAGTTTAGCGTACACCCTTAGGTCTCTCATAAACTCTTCTGGTGATAAGAAAGAAACTTTCCATCATTAATGGAAAGCATATGCTGAGGTTTAGATGACATCAGTCTGATTCTTGCAGAATGATGGGACTTTGGGAGTTATGTGCAGTTAAAAAAAGGAGCCCTACAGCTTATGCAGCAATATAATTCACACCAAGGGGAACAAGTGGAAGAAAATAAAAGACCATTAATAAGAATCGCCTCTCATTATATCAAGGGATATGAGACAATGACTAATAAGAACGGAGTTGGCTTACAGGGATGGTGTTATGGCAATGGAATGTAAGCAGCATCGCCCATGGCAGGCCATGTCCATCTGAGATGTGATGCTGGTATCATATCTCCATGAGAAACTGCATCTCCAGAGAGAGTGTCCAGTCCTTTCTCCCCAACCCTGCTCACCTCACTCTTTCCAGTCTCCCTGTCCGCCCCTTCATTAGTCACGTCTTGACCACAGACATCTCCGGACCAGCCTGACACTCCTATCTACCCACTCCTCTCTCGGGGTGAGGCATCTTGCTGACATTCTCCTTGGCTCATTCTTCTCCTTTTCTTCCACTAACGTTACATAAATACCAGATGTTGGATGGTGCTAGACATTTTTAAAAGGAAAAAAATAAATGGCAGATGTTCTCAGATGTTCCTGTCTTCACGGAGAGGTTTTCTCTTGACCTTCTCCTTCCCTGAAGCTACCGTCCGTGCTCTCTTCTTGCTGCCACAACAGATGTCTTCCCATGTGGACCATACTCATTTTTTCCCATTATTCAGCTGCCGTTGACTGCTCAGCGCATCCCGTTGCTGTTCTGATGCTGCCCGCCGGAAACACGGCATGACCTCATTTCCAACCCAAGAACCCGTTTTCAAGAGCTTATCTTGTTTGAGCTGCTCATCCTTGTTTCTCCCGGGAAATCCTTCCTCCCTAATGTCCACAACTTCATCCTCTTCTGTTCTTCCTACCTCTCCCACTGCCCTCCATCAACCATTATTTTTTATAATTTCCTCTCCTCCACACTCTTCCCGTATTTGCCAGAGCTTAGACTTGGCCAATTTCTTTTTCTCAAACTGGCCTCGTCTACTTCTGCTCTTTCAGATATCTTCCAGACGCAAAAAGGTCCCCTCTTTCTCTAGCCCATCCCTAGTGAGGCCCCCAGGTAACTTAAACTTGCTGTGTCTAAGAACATACGTATTCTCCCCTCCCTCTATCCCAACCTATTCGTTTTACAGGTCAGATTGTAACGGACCCTCCATCAGTTCACCCAAGTGAGAAATTACAGCAACCCCTTCCTTCCAGCTCCCCCCTCCCTCTCTCATGTTCACATCAGACTTGTCCCAAAGTCCTACCCATTCCAACATCCCTTTCTTATCTGCTTCTTTCTCCTTAGTCTCACTGCTGTTTTCCAGGTTCAAGTCCTCATCATCTCTCTGAGGACCATGGCAGACCCTGACAACCCCACTCCCACCCATCCTTTCCTTTGTCCTTTTTGTCATAGAACCGCCCGAGTCTCTGTTGGGCACATGATTGGGATAACTTTCCTAGCCTCCCTTGCAGCTAGTGGAGGCACGTGACCAAGTTGCAGCCATGAGCGATGGAAGGAATGGGCTAGCCTCCACTGCCTTGTTTCATTCTCCTGGGGGCTAGGCACCATTCTCCACTGGTGCAGAGTGGTGACCGAGTAGACAGAGATTCCACCTTGGTTTTTTTCTGTCTCTCAAGGATCACTGCTGTCAATTGCCTCCTGTCCAGTCTTAAAAATGCTGCTTTCACACACTTTGACTATTTTTTGGTTGATTGAGGCTAGAGAGTAAATCCAGTTGCCGTCACTCCATCTTGACCAGAAGTGGAACTATGGTGACCGACTTATCCTGTAAAATGTTTATAGATTTTTCCGTGTGTGAACTAAAGACACGAGACTCTCCAAAGGGACACATTGAATGACATGGAATGTAAAATATATATCACTGGTCACCCTGAGCCAATACAGGAAGTTCTTTTGGAAGTTTAAAAGGGATGAGAAGAAATCACTGGGACTGCCATGCACGAAGGAGCATAATGCAAAAGATGTTTGGAGAGAAGGAGATGGAAGTAGGATGAATAAATAGTAAAGAGCACGTGCTGGCTGCTTCCATGAGTCTGTATTTTCTGAGGCTAATGCAGCCATGCCAGTAAACAAAAATAAAGAAAGATATTTTAGCTTACGATTGTATCTACTTTTCTAATCTGTATCTGCTCATTCACCCTAATGGATATCTGGGCTTTGTTTGCCCCATCCCAAATTTAAGACTTTATAGAATCTTAAACGTCGGTGTTGGAAGTAGTCCTAAATTCGAGTATTCTAGTTCTTTAGAGCAGAGTTCTTACCCAGGATTTTGAACCAGAATCCCAGGGAGAATGTTATCAAAATTCATGCACCCAACCCCAACCCAGACATTCCAGTTTAGCAGGTCTGGAGGAGAGGAGAGAATCTTAACTATCTATTTGGAAAAAAACAAAGTCCCAGGTATTTCTGATGTGTCCCCTTCAAGAGTTACCATTACAGGGCAAAAGAGTGTCTTGCAAACAGTTAAATTTCCTACTTCATCACGCTGAAAAGGATATGAATGAGAAAATGACACATTTTGCAAACAACGGCCAAGCGAAAAAGATCACTTCCTTCTGTAGATTCATTAGCAATATGGGACAGTTTAACTCGCCTCCCAGCCCATTCCCGCTGAAACTGCAGCTGCATATCTTCAGCTGGCTGGAAACTGATATAAGAGCAGTATCTCTGGATGGAAATTTCCCTCGCTAATTTGCAGTTTGCAAAACAGGATGTGAGAAAGCGTGGGCAAGCAGAGGGACACAGCTTCAGGGGCCCTCAGCTTCTACTCAGCGTGCTACCTGTGGATGACTCACACCAGTGCATGGGGGTTTGGGTGCTGGTAGAAAAGAGAAAAATGAGAAAGCAAAATGCAGAGATTGACTATCGTCCAAGGCAGGAGGAAGGCAAGAAGGACAGTTGCTGATAAGATAAATATTGGATGAAGAGCAGCAGATAATCTGCCACTGGCTGGGCTGATGGTAGGAAGCATGAGGCGTGGTTGCTTACACCCCATCCCCACCCTGGGGAGGCACGGAGGGGGTCATGAGGCTGAGAGAGGTTGGCTGGCATGGGTGGAAAGGTATCAAAAAGAGGTCAATCATAAGCCAAATTGCCTCATCCCTACTTGGGTTCATCTCCTTTCCTGTCACAAAGCAGAGGCAGCAAAACCCACCACTTGGGGCTTAAATTCTTTCCAGACTTACCCTTCTGTCAAACATGGTTTTACACCCTAATAGTCGATGGGGAGATCCACTTTCAGCTTTTTCTCCTCCTCCTTCTTCTCTTTCTCCTTACTTTTATTCTTACTCTTTTTAAAAATCTTTCCTTGGGAGAGGCTGGAGACTTAGTCTGATTAGTGTGTTTATAGGGAATAGCTCATTGTTGTGCTTAAAGCAGAAAAACAATTTCTGCAGAGATGAGGGTTTACTCTTCATGTTGATGCTGGATGATGTGATTTGAGTCCAACGTGGGCAGCCCAGGAAATTTATTCTTTGCAGGATGCCTCCATGATTATTTCTGAGAATCCTCAAGGAAACACAATATGAGTCCACATGATGTGATATAAGCCTCTCTCCTTAAATTCCTTCAGTGCAGCTCAATGAGTCAAGGTGGTGACACATACCACATTCTTAACATGTGGGCTAATGAGAAATTAGTAAGCAAAAAGGAAAAGAAAGAGAAATAACCTTAATTTGGAAACTGGACATTACAGGTCCTACAGTCCATGGCCATGGTCCCCCCTTGTGGAAATTTTTAAACATTGTAATAAATAATTTAATATGTGAGATGACCATAGAATGTTCATTACTTGGAGAATTGGTTAACCAAAAGATAAAACTGAGAAGATGCTCCCAGGATACAGCACCCAAAAGAAAACTAAAAAGACATCCAGAAGATTATAAAAGTCCAGGGCAAATCTGATGAGGGTCCCATCCAGAGAGAAGAGAAAGAACGGCAGAGAGGAAGAGATGAGATTCACACAACTAACAGTTGAAGATTTCCCTTGAACTGAGGAAACATGTAAAAGTTAGATCAAAACCAACCCAAGAGGTTCTAAGCATCCTTAAATCCCATGTTTCTCATCCATTTGATCCCTAACTATGAGGTTGTCAAGAGGCTAATATAACCACAGGCAGCATTAGCAGGAAGATGGAATCATAATGGAGAGATGTCTTGTCACATTATGGCCTGAGCTGATCAGAATCGGGGGAGTTCTATGTGCAGCTGTGTGGAACGTGTTAGGATATTGAGAGCCCGGAGCATGCCACACAAAGAGTGGCCATCATGATTACGAAATCCAAGTTGTGGCCCCTGAAGGATGTTGGGTGGAACTGAAGACTCTTGACCCAAGGAACAAATGACTCCAGAACCAGATAGGAAGGACTTTCTTATTACAAGGAGGTCCACCTTGATCTGTGCTTCTCCTCAGGGCAGACCTAAGACAAAAGGTAGACCTTGCAACAAGCCCAACCATAATCCAATGCACAGTAGACTGTGTCACCATCAGAATCATTGAAACATAAAACAGGCTACCATAGAGAGAAGAGATTCTGGAAATTTTCCAACAGAGCTGGTCAACTCCTGCTTTGGTCTTTTGAAACTCTAACTATGGAATGTTTAGAGGGTAAGTTGGTATCAGTTTGGAGGAAACTCTGAGCGACCGGCTAAGGAGTGCTGGGCTGTTTTGCATTTAATGCGGAATGTTGAACCAAATCACACGCTGTCCGATACACAACCTACTTTGAAGTCATTTCTTTTAACAAATTAGATACTGTGCAATATTCTATCCAATACCTTGAAGGGAGTAAAAACATGCAAACATATTTAGGTAGGCAAGAAAAAAACATTACATCTTGGAAAGATAAATACCAATCCTAGCATTTTGTGAGTAATTCACCTATTAGACAACTTGGCACAGTGCCAATTAAGTGGGACATTAGGGAAATTCTGAGATAATGTAAATACAATGCACGCCCTGCTTTCATGATATTGGGTTGTTTTGAAAGAAGGGAGAGAGTTCTGCTGAAAACATCCAGACGATTACAGTTGATTTGAGTTTACCATCTTTATTTTGTTTATGGATAATAAAATGTTTACTTTCTCCATAAGTGTTATTATGCAGACCTTAGTTTCTAGAAACCTCATATCCATAAAGGAAGAAGATAGCTATGGGGTCATTCACTTGCGAATTAAAATCTTTTGCCTTAGCAAGCTTGAACCAGAAGAACTCAACATAAGCTCAGGGGGACGTGTTCTATTCCCTCAGTAGTTTTTCATACAGTTTGATTTTGTTCTTACTCAAGTTGTTTGGGACTTAAGAAAGGTCATGTCAGCTCTAGAAGGTTGGCAGAAAACCAAGTCTTCATGTTCTCTGTATGTACAAGGGTGAATATTTCAAGCATGTAGACGCTTTTCTTCAAAACATCAGTCTTATGGTGTATCTACACCGAGATTACATTTACCAAAGTGTGGGGATACCCAAGGTTAACACACCCCAAGCCCGTTACTGCATCCTTTTCTCCTGACTACAACATTGCAACTCATTCATTGCATCATTAAATAATACATACGTGTGGTTATATGTGCAGATATGTATATTTCCTGGTCTGTGCAAGACCCAAATGTAGGCGTGCGGGTGGAGTATGATATCAGTGAAAACCTGTTATAAACCATGAGAAGAAGACCAAACAAACTCCAGATCTCAAAACTCCTTCCACCCTTGGGCAGCCTGCCCTACGAAGAATGACATGCAGATTTTCTTACTCCAAAGAGTGTTCCAGACAGGCGGGGTTCTGCCACATTCCATCACCGTTTCCCTGATGGGAATTGACTCTGCCTCGCTCCCATTTTAACAGAAAATGGGATATCATTTAGCAGAAAATGGGATACCATCAAGGATATCAGAACTTAGGTTCAAGTTGGGTCTTTACCGAACCACTAAACTACAGGGAAAAAGTCAGAACTCATGAGTGGGATAGATTCGTCCTTCTACAGCACGTTATCTTTTGAAAGCAGATGTTTTTACAGGGAGGTACAAATCACAGACAAGTGATTTCAGAGAGTTTAAACATATCCCTGGAGGAAATATTCATTCATTCACATTTCTGTCGATACCTATCGAGATGAGGTTTCTTGGTTGTGGAGCAGAAGATAAGATGGTACCAGGAATGAAAAGAAAGAGCCTACATCATTCAGATGTTTTCAATTACATTAAGAAATAGCATGGGAAATGAACGCTAGGTTAAAGACTGGATTCCGAGGAAAAACACCCAATGGTCCTGTCCCTCATGTTTCCTGTCTTCAAGCCCATGGGGCATCTCAGATCTCGGTCTGTGGCCAAGGCTTTGTCGCCTTACAATTGAAGTCTAATACCTCTGAAAATTCATATACCCATGCCCCCCTCTCCAAAAAAATTGCATTCAGAGATGAAATAAAACAGAAGGAGAAAGTGCCGAGGTCCAAGCACTCGATAGAGGGTGAGGGCCCAGGAAAGAACCATTTGGGCATGAAAAAAAAGAAAGAAGAGAGTAGCAAATTGCATTTGCAAAAGGGCAAATGAGGCAGGTACCCCTCATAGCCAGCTCTCTGTAGATAAAATAGTGTCCCTTCGGTCCTGTTGGGGTAGTTAAAATTTCCCCCATGAAGGTAATCGACTGCTAAGACTTTTGAGGCTAGTGAAATTCCAGAGTCCTCTGCCTAGCGTGGGTCATTAAGCTACAAGTAGGCGTCAACTTGACAAGGACGGATAAAGGAGTCAGGCGAGGTCATGGAGATCTAAAGAGATGTTCTCAGCCTTCAAAAATGGGAGACCCACTTCCAGGAGAGACAAACTCCGCCACAGCAGCCAAGAGACAAAGTCTCCCATGCCAGCCTTTATATGCTAAGGAGAGGCTAGACTCCAGAAAGAGAAAAATGGAAAATTGAACACAAATATCTCTGGGTCAGAATTTTACAGAGGACAGTTTGACATTTTAAGACTCCGCCACAAAGTCAGTGATGGCTCAAGAGAGGTTCTGAGTCAGCTTTCTTTGACTCAGACTTTTTAGAGTAGTGTCTGTTGGTTATTCTGGTAAGATTTTCCCTGCATCCATTTCCCACCTTTTCTGCCCTGCTCCTGTCCCCAAAAACAGACCTTCTCAGAATCATCTCAGGGAGCCCTGGCAGGCTGGCTTCAATAGGGCCGGCCAGGGGGACTGACAGCCATCAGAGGACTGGAGGAGGAGGTCCTGGACCATCTACAGGAAGCTGCAACCCTCCAGCCTCACAGTGCTCTCATGTCCCTCCCACCTCACAGTGCTCCCGTGTCCCTCCCACCTCACAGTGTCCCCATGTCCCTCCCACCTCACAGTGCTCCCATGTCCCTCTGACCTCACAGTGTCCCCATGTCCCTCCCACCTCACAGTGTCCCCATGTCCCTACAACCTCACAGTGTCCCCATGTCCCTCCCACCTCACAGTGTCCCCATGTCCCTCCGACCTCACAGTGTCCCCATGTCCCTCTGACCTCACAGTGCTCCCATGTCCCTCTGACCTCACAGCATCTCCATGTCCCTCAGACCTCACAGCGTCCCCATGTCCCTCCGACCTCACAGCGTCCCCATGTCCCTCCGACCTCACAGTGTCCCCATGTCCCTCCAACATCACAGTGTCCCCATGTCCCTCGAACCACACAGTGTCCCCATGTCCCTCCAACCACACAGCATCCCCCATGTCCCTCCAACCTCACAGTGTCCCCATGTCCCTCCGACCTCACAGCATCCCCATGTCCCTACAACCTCACAGTGTCCTCATGTTCCCCCAACCTCACAGCGTCCCCATGTCCCCCCAACCTCACAGTTTCCTCCATGTCCCCCCAACCTCTTTCCACAATCCTATTTCTCAAAAGCCTGCAGCAACTTTCTTTTCCTCCTCCTTGCGCCTTCAGCCCCGAGTTAGAACAGCCTCCTGGAGAATCTCATAGACCTCCCATGTTGTCTGCTCTGCCCACACTCTGTAATCAGTCCTTGATAACATCTCATCATTGGGACCACCGTGGTGAAATGTGGTTCCACCCAGCTCTGACACGCTCCCATCTTAACCTCATTCACTCCTGTAGCGAGCTGAGGCTTACTACTCTGTTCCATGTTACAGCCATTTTAATCCCAGCCTCATACCCCATCGTCCTATGAAAAGGTCTGTGGGTCACAGTTCCCCAAAGAAAATTTAGGAAAAGAAAAAAAGACTGAGATAGAAAACTTGCAAAATTTTCTCTGACAACTCCACCTTTTTAATTTGGCCAGAGTTATAGAGTGGAGGGAGATCATCGGAGCCATTCAAATAGGACCGGTCATTTTCCTTTAATTCCAAGCAACTTAGGGACCCGCATTTGAATGGAGGCTCGTATCCAGAATATGCAGACACCTACGAGGGCGAGGGCGATTCTTGCCAAAAAACACAGCTCTGCTTGCCTGCTAGGAATGGCTGTAATCTTAAGGGGTTTCCTTAATGGGCTTGCTGAGTTTTTCACAGCTCATTTTGTGACCCTCCACCAAAGGTGAGGGTCAGTTGTCAACTAATTAATGTCATAAAGCAGATGCCACGGAGCAAACATCTGTGGTGGTAACAGACCAGGAGCTTTGCAGCCCTCACAGTGTGGAAACCATGCCAAACGAGGCTGTCTGGTAAGGATGAGGAGTTTACTTTGTCAAACATGCTGGGGAGGTGTTAATTTTCTCACCCTCTCGGGGCTCAGTCTGCGTCCCTTGGGGGGTTGCTCTGGGAAGAGAAGGAGGGTGTGTCTCCTTTTACTCCCCTCCCCAACTCGCCCCCAATGCATGGATTTCTGACTTTCACAGGTCAACTCACATTCATCTGTTCCCAGTTTGACTCAAGGGAACCATAAACTGACAATTGCGTCATTCCATCCCAGGCTCAACTACAAAATGTTTGGGGTGCTCAAATAATTACTGTCCTGCCCTGGTAGCTTCACATCGAGAGCAAATAAACTAGAGACACATAATGAGTATGAAATTGAAACCACAACTGAGATGTTTAGAAAGCAGACAACACTCGGTGACAGCCAGATGTTTCTGCAAGACACACCAGGTAGTTTTTCTTAAGAGAATTAATAGCAGATAAGCATCAGGCTCAGAGAGGACCAGAGGAGAAACAACAAACCTGAAAACTACAGACCGTTTGGAATAAGGATCAGGATCAGTGTGGTGGCTCCAAGAAGCTCAGAAATCTAGACTCCTGTTATCTTTCTGCTCTACCACTGCAACACATGACTTCCATCCTCAAGGTTCCCTCATGGCTCAACACAGATGCTGAAGCTCCAGCCATCATGTCTACATCTCTGGAAGCAGGAATGAGGAGGCAGTGAGGAACCAAAGGGTCTGCCTTTTAGCTGAATTAGCTCTTGCTTGACAGCCTTCCTAAATGTCCCGCAACACTTCTACTAAAATCCTGTTGAACTTAGTCACATGGCCACACCTAGTTAAATGAGAGTCTAGCAGATATACTTTGCTTGTTAAGCTGGGGATGTTATCATCCAAAAAAAAGAAAACCAAAAAACAAAACTTGAGTTCAATTGAGAATGAATTTGGGTTATCACCTAGCAGTTTCTGCTCCAAATGTCATGAAATAACCCACTTTAGGACATGTTAGAAATGTGGTCAATTGAGACTTGTGAGCCAACCACTCCAGCTTCTGGAGGAGCCAGCACACTCCTCTCCACTGGCGCTCTCAAACAAGCCAATCGCTCACTCTGCACTGCGGATCCTCTCTCCTCGCACATTCCCAGTCTCTGCTGGAGGTTAGAATCTGAAAGGGGTCTTCAGGGCTGTGTTCCTTCTGGAGGCTCCAGGGGAGAATCCAGTTTCTTGCCTTCTAGGGGCCACCTGCATTCTTTGGCTCATTGGCCCTTCCTCCATCTTCAAAACCAGGAGCACAGCACCTTCCAGTCTCTCTCTCTATCTTCATCTCTCTCTCTCTCTCCATCTCTTTCTCTCTCTCCCTCTCTTTCTCTCCTCTACTTCTATCATGCAATCTCCTTCTCTGACTAACCCTCGTGCTTCCCTCTTATGATGACCCTTACAATTACATTTAGGGATCAGGATTGTCTCCCCATCTCAAGATCTTTAATTTCATCACATCTGCAAAGTCCCTTTTGCCACATAAGATAACATATACTTGGATTCCAGGGATTAGGACATGGACATTTAAGGGGTTTCATTATTTAGCCAACCACACCCACCTTAGGATTCTGAACAAAACAACAGGGAAAAATAGGTTTTTCCAAAAGATTCAGAGACTGTCATCTGAGCGTTTCAGCTGATGAATTGTAAAGCACATTTAAATTGCACAGCATTAGGTTGCCCTCCATTTGACGCGATAATATGTGTGAACAGACTCATATGATGGTGTTTCAACATGTTGTCTGTTCAAAGAAATAACCACTGTTGCAGAGTAACACCAAGATTTGGAATACTTTTGAACATACGTTTTAAAAATAAATAGTTTCTTTACCCTCCAGAAGACTACTAGTTAAACAAATGGGTTGCATTTCATTTCAAAGAGAAAGAAAGTATGTAAGATTTATTTTTGAGTAAATACTTGCTGAATATATCAGAAGAAGTTGAGAAAGCTTGTATAGATGGAAACTGTAAGGTTGACTCTTAGAATGTGGCTAAAATTCAAGGCAATAAACACAGCAAGGTGTCTAACTCATAATATGGATCATTATGTTGATACATATAGAGTTTTATAAATTCAGTTTGCAAGATACATATCCGGAGAGCTCATTCATCCCTTCCACCATGAGAGGACCCAGCAAGCAGACGGCCGTCTGTGAACCAGGAAGCAGGTTCTCACCAGACACAGAATCGGCCGGTGCCTTGACCTTGGACTTCCCAGCCTCCAGAACTGTGAGAAATAAATGTGTGTTGTGTAAGCCCCCCGGTCCGTGGTGTTCTGTTATAGCAGCCCGAATGGACTAAGACGGGCGGCTCATGGAGGGGTGCACGGGGCAAGACGTAGGATACAATGTGGTAAACCTGTGGGTCCACACGAATTCTCCTTGATGGCATTAAATCAAGAAGGGACTTTTGTGAATTTCAGACCCAGCCCTGGGAACTCTGACATCCGGTCTCAGCAATTGACATCTCAAAAAGCTTTTCTCCACTATGGATTTTGACCAAATTGCACTCTCTTACATGAACAAGATAACAGCACTGAAATGCAAAAGATGTAACAAAATGTAGCGGGAAAGGGCATTGGAACTTCCCAATATTTTCAAGGTGTGTTACTAAGCTCTTTAGGCTCATGACGCCCCATGACCTTGCCATCATCCTGGGATGGGCACTGTCACCATCTCCATATTAGCCAATAAGTGAACGGAAGCAGAGAAAGTTCAGAGAAGTCAGCCAAGTTTCCACAAGCAGTAAGTGGGGACATCATTACTTATAAGAACTGGGTCTGTCATATGACAAAGACAGTATAACACACCGTCTCCCTATTTATAATCCCGCAGATGGTAATGCATAGTTATTTTCCTCTGTGTTTCCCCTCCTATTTTCGTTAGCCAGTATTTAAATTATAAGCAGAATTTCGATCGTACCATGCGTATCTTTGATGGGCGTGACCTGCAGATAAGAATACCCATGCCCAACAGCCAAACAAAGTAATATGTGTTTATTGCCGTTGATGCTACGAAGTTCTAGGCAGGAAATACTAGAAATAAGACTGGCCCTAATGGAAAACAAATTGAACATATTCTTATCACGTAAGCATATTCCGTTTTTCGGGATTGTGTTTTTGCAATAAGCTAGCAATATTTGAACACCCACTCTGGATGGCTCTCTCCTTCTCTCTCATATTTAACAAGATTGAACAAGGCACCTTGAGCTACTCAAGTTCATTCTATGCACGTGTGAATGTTAAAGACGCATGCAGTTATTTTCCTGGCAAGGTCTATGCACCTCAGCCAACGCAAGCCCATCTCAGGTGTGAGAAGAGCCAGGTGCAGCCAAATGTCTTCATTCTTCTGCGAATGTGGATGTTGGCTCCCTACAAATGCAGACACGCAGAATCCGTGAAAGGCTTGTAAAGTGTCATTTAAAATAAGAACATTGAGAGCGCGTTTCAAAAGCAGCAAAGGCAGCAGAGATGAAATTAAAAAGGGGTCATCAATTACCTGGAGAACGTGATGAAAACAGAAAGTCGGTTTGGACCGATCACAGAACAAGAGGAACATACAATATTTTTATTCAGTGGAAAGAGCTTGGAAATGGTCTGAAACTCTGGGACCACTGCCTAACATTTTCCACTTCCCTCAGCCAGACTAGAAACGGCATTGAACATAAAAAATAGTGAAGATTATTGCACCAAGAAAAATACATCCATTGTAGCATCTCACGAACTAAGGCAGAGTGGAAAAATCAGAACCAAGCCATTCTCTGAAGCTGGGTCCTCAAATTCACAGGAAATGGGCAGGGAGGTTGAGGTTTCCAAGGAGAGTCAACTTCTGGTCCTCATTTGAGATGGAATGAAGCAACTTACTACCTTGAATCTCCAACATGTTGTCCCTTTCGAACTCAACATTACCAGGTTCCAGAAAGATGTTATTTCAAGGATGGCTTTATGGCCAAATAAGCTAAGAAGATACAAAGCAGTATAATTTCTGGGGTTCTGAGAAAGTGCCTGTATTAGTCGCCCGGGTTGTCATAACAAAGCACCATGGACTGGGTGGTTTAAACAATAGACATTTATTTCTCCCAGTCCTGGAGGCTGGAAGTCTGAGATCCAGGTCTGGGCAGGGCTGGTTTCTCCTGAGGCCTCTCTCCTTGGCGTGTAGACCCCGTCTTCTCCCCGTGTCCTCACATGGTCATCTCTCTGTGTGTGTCTGTGTCCTCATCTCCTCTTCTCATAAGGACACTGGTCCTATTGGATCAGAACCCACCCTAATGACCTCATTTTACCTTTATCACCTCTTTAAAGACCCTGTACTGTCCAAATACTGTCACATTCCGAGGTCCTGGAGGTTAGGATTTCAACAAGCGAATTTTCAGGGAACACAGTTCATCCCAACACTGTGCACCTTCCCAGCAAAGTGTGTTTCATCCTGAAACAATCTGCATGTCACTAGCCCCTGTTCAGAATATTTTTATGGAGAATGGGAAGGTGAGCACCATCAACTGGCGTTAGAGACATGGGAGGAGAGAGGATGGTTTAGTGGGGCAAACACAGGTCATGAAGAACTCCACACATGATTCTTAAATGTTGGGATTTATCCTCTCAATCAGAGGCCATCAAACTATAGCCCATGGTGAAAGTGGCCTACTATTTTTTTGTGTGTGTGAGGAAGGTCAGCCCTGAGCTAACATCCACCAATCCTCCTCTTTTTGCTGAGGAAGATGGGCCTTGGGCTGCCTATCTTCCTCTACTTTATACAGGACGCCACCACAGTATGGCCTGACAAGCGGTGCGTCAGTGTGCACCCGGGATCTGAACCCCCGGCCGCCACAGCTGAGGGCACACACGTAACCGCTACACCCCCGGGCTGGCCCCAACCCACTATATATTTTTGTGAATAAAGTTTTATTGGCACACAGCCACACCTATTCGTTGACATATTTTCCACGACTGCTTTTTCGATCAAGTGGCAGAATTGAGTAGCTGCCATGGAAACAAGATACCCTGCAAACCCAAAGATATTTACTCTATGGCCAGTTACCAAAGAAAAAAAAGTATATACGTCAATCTCAGCTCTAAATGATGGAGAGTGATTGGAAAAGATTTTATTCAAGAAGGTGATACACTCACATTCACGGTTTTATAATTGCTCAAGTAATGCTATAGGAACTGGGCAGAGGGCATTAACAGATAGAACAAGATCTCAAGGGAGGGGGCATGGAGATGAAAGATATGGATACATGTGCGTGTGGGAATAGGTGGGAGGTAACGTGTGATCTAGATAGCCTGAAATTTGCATCAAAATGTAGATGAGAAGTCCACCTTCTGAGAAGGACAACGGTGGGATGGATGAATCTGCAAATGTTTCCAGTGCCCACTATGGGTTATGGGAGCAGGAACTTTCCCTGGGTGTGGAGAAAGATTCCCGGGCAGCCTACAGACCTGGCAGGGTGGGACACCATGGATAGGTAAGTGATTGTCTACACAAGGATCAGAGCCCAGGTGTAGACTCAAATAATGTGGTTTTCAGGGCAGATCTAGGCCTGCAGGCTGCGGGCTGGTGCTGGCATCAAACAAAAGATGGAAAGTCAGGTGCGGCTGCTGGTCTGGGATGAAAGGAGCTGGGGACAGAAATGGAGGGCTTTGGTGACAGAGAGAGAAAGTTCAAGTATTGTGTCAGAGGCTGATTGCCATGAAAGTTAAGATTTCAGAGACAATGCAGCCATTCTGATGACTATTAGTAGGAACAGGATGAGGACTCGGCCACTGTTTGTTTTTCTCAATTTTTTTGGCCTTTTGAGTAAGATTGAGAGAAGGTCCCTGCAGGGGAGGATTTCAGCCTTGGCACATCTGTCTCCAGCTCTGAAATGACTGTTGTGTTCATTATACCTAGACCCTGTCTTAGAGATGGGCACAGTTCCAGGCTGTGGAATGTGAGCCATTTCCAGCCACAGCAAGTAGACGCCAAGGTCTTGGGTCACTGGTACTGTCTTCACAATGCATCTCTAGGGAGTTCGTGTTAAGGAAGCACATAATTTCTTCCCCAAATCGTGTTCTACCAAGGGGAATTGTCGGTTTTACATCTAGATGTGGCTGGGTATGAATCAGATCCTGCTCCGATTTGTGGCCTCTATTTCTACGATGTCCTGAGCTCCAAGCTCCCTGAAATCTTCATTAGCTTGGGAATCAGACCTGGAGCTGAGGTTCACCTCATGCCCCAGACCTGGATCATGGAGGTCAGCTCACCTCTGGGGGCAGCAAGAAGAGATTGTCCTGCTTCCTCTTCTAAGATTCAACAAAAGTTGATTGAAATTCACACAGAGCAGTCATAATATCCTACACGTGGCAGGATGCAGGCAATGTCTTCTCTCAAGTTGCCCATTGTTCTGGCCATCCTCAGACCCTCATCCACCAAGTCCAGCAAATGGTACCTCACAGCAGCATCCATATCTAGCTTCAGGGTCTTGAGTTTCTATGTTTTCGGTCACATACAGTCTTCAGTCCCAAACCAAGTGGCCAGTGCCTTCTCTAGGAAGCTAAGCTTTAACAGTCCCCTGTGGAGTTATGCTGTTCTCATCAACAGTGGGGCATCTTTCCCATATATTAACCTCTGCCTCTTGGCCGGTCCCAACAGATGCTGGGATTGTCTCACCACCTACCAGGAGCAGAAACAGATAAGAGAAGTCAACTGAAGCCTCAGTCTTGGACAGCATCCCAGGGATGACCCCACAGAAACAGACAGACTGGGGGAGTAGAGGTTGGCCATGCACCTGGGCAAGGATGGCAGGAGAAGGTCCCACAGCAAACAAAATACCCCTGCCTATGTGATTTGGGACCACAGAGCTCTGTTGTTCTTGGGCTACTAGTGGAGATGTGGTCTTCTGTGCAGTGGGGTCTCCTGGATTCTGGCAAAGAAAGTTCTGGTTGTGCCAGAAGCAAGGATGCAAAGAGAACAGAGCAGGTTTCCCTGTGAATAGTGTAGGGTTTCTAAAGAAACTGTCAGTGTGGAGACCTGCCAGAGCTGGGTATACCCTGCCCACTAGGGGTTCCAGGGCAAGCAGGATGAGGTAAATGTAAAAAAGATGTATACAGAATGCAGAGAGCCTGGGGAGAATGTGGTCCTTGGGGGTGATGGTGTTGGGGAAGGTTCCCTGGTGGGCAAAGACACTTGGGTTTTTTTTTATCATGGTAAAATACACACAACATAAAATTTACCATCTAACCATTTTTAAGTATATGGGTGAGTGGCGTTAAGTACGTTCACATTGTTGTGCAGCCATCAGCACCATCCGCCTCCAGAATATTTTTCATTTTCCCAAACTTGAAATGCTATCATCACTAAACACTAACTCCCCATGCTCCCCCAGTCCTTGGTACCTACCATTCTACTTTCTGTCTCTGTGAATTTGATGACTCTACAGACCTCATAGAAGTAGAATTATACGTTATTTTTCCTTTTGTGTCTGGCTTATTTCACTCAGTATAATGTCCTCAAGGTTCACCCATGTCGTAGCGTGTGTCAGAATTTCCTTCCTTTTTAAAGCTGAATCATATTCCATTGTGTGGGTGAACCACATTTTGTTTATCCATTCATCCATCACTGGACACTTTGGTTGCTTCCATGTTTTAGCTATTGTGAATAATGCTGCTGTCAATGTGAGTGTACAAATATCATTTCAAGTCCCTGCTTTCAATTCTGTTGGTTATACATCTGGGAGTGGAACTGCTGGATCACGTGAAAATTCCATTTTTAATTTTTTGAGGAACTGTCATACTGTTCTGGGCGAGGTTATTACTATGTGGAGACTGAAAATCAAGGTTTTATTGGGATCTACATGTAAAAATTTAGATGTTCTTGCTCCTTTTTGGTTCACCGTGCTAGAAAATATTCACAGATTCAAAGAATTTTCGGGTCAGTGAGAGCATGACCTGAATTGATCATTGATCAATTGATCATTGATAACGAAAACAGATGGATCAGGGTGCATGTCGTCACACAAAACCAAGAGAGATGAAGACCATACGTACTTCAAAACCACATAGCTATATATTATGAATGGTGGATTTTTCCCTCCAGCTTGGTGAGTGAAGAAAAACAAGGAAAAAATTAGAAGATGGAGGCAACATTTTTTAATCAGAGTGAGTAAACTATTGATCGACGGTATGAGCTTGAACAAGTCTCTCAACTGATGTCAACTGAATACAGTTGAACAAACAAGATATTTTGGGGAAATGAGAACCGGAGGGCCATGGGGCTGTGGTCCAAGGCACACGTGTTCAGGTGCCATGAGACGGTGCTGGTTTCTGGGGAAATGGTGATAATAACACTGCTCGAGCTGTAACAGTAATTTAAGAAGCTGTAGGCACAGGTGATGGAGGTCAGGGAGGAAGCAAAGAAAGACAGGTCACTGAAGGAGGAAGGAAAGACGCAGCATCTGAAGCAGGCAATCCTTGGAAATAAGACGGCGTCCAGCAGACACAAGGGCATGGCCACACTTGGGATGGGAAAGAGCCAGAAAGAGGGAAGGGCAGGTGAGAAACATTAAAGCAGTGAGAGAACTGGTCAGCAGAGCAGCCAAGGGCCATGTGATGTACTGTCATATCCTATTGTTGAGTAAGGAAAACCACATCATCCCTCTACTGCAAAATTGGATCTGGGCTTTGATCCTTTGCCTGCAAGGGCTTTGCAAATTCTCCGAGTTGCATATGAAGCATGTTGTTATTATATTTCTCCCTCCTGCTGCTGTTGGCCTCCGAGGGTTGGAGCAAATTTCTGAGGGTCAGGAAGGAAGAGTTACGGTGAGCTAAAGACAAAATAACATTTATATGTTCATGTGTTTCCACATGTCTGTATGTGGTGGGTACAACTGTGTCCTCCCAAAAGATAAGTTGGAGTACTAACCCCTGGTACCTGTGAACGAGACTTTATTTGGAAATAGGATCTTTGCAGATGTGATTAAGTGAAGGATGGAGATGAGGGCGTCCTGGATGAAGGTGGCACTAAATCCAATGACAGTGTCCTTATCAGAGACAGAAGAGGAGAGACACAGTCACGGAGGAGAAGCCACTTGAAGACAGAGGCAGAAATGGGAGGGAGGCGGCCACCAGCCCGGGGACGCCTGGAGCCCCAGAAGCTGGAAGAGGCAGGAAGGACCCTCCCCTGGAGCCTCTGGAGGGAGCGCGGCCCTGATGGCACCTTGTTTGTGGAACTTTGTTATAGAAACCAGAGGAAACTAATATAATACATTAATAGATTTCTGCATTCTTATAATTATATTGATAGTGCTTTTTGATTATATCTGTCTTTTCGATCCTATCAAAGTCCATTAGTTATCGTATTAGTTCAGTCACATGGAGAAAATGTCCAAGCTACTGTTTGGTTTTCTGGATTTCTGTTGAGAACAAGATTCTCTTGTCAGTGGTTGCTTAAGTCATCATCTCTTTAACTGAGCCCCTGAACAATGAATCCACAATGAGAGAAAGGTTATGGGGTCCCCGTCTCTCTCAGCCTTGGTCTGAAGGAGCACCGAGTAGCTGCAGGAACTCTGAGAGCCCTTGTCCATGCTAAGAGAGAAATTGGAGAAGGCTTTTTAAGTAGGCGTGTTGTTCTGTTTTGCTTGTTTGAAAGCAAGAAAATAAACATTTACAGGCATGAACAGAGTAAGAGGTTTGCGTTCAAATCCAGAGGGTTATTGCACATTATGGGGTAGTTAGGAGTCAGATGAGAAATTAGTCTCCCCTGAGACCCTGCACATGAGTTTGTCCCAATGGACTCATGACTCCCATGGTCTACGTTTTAATCTTTAATGATCAAAATCAATCTTCTGCTCTATGAGTAAGTACTGCTTCAGTAAGTACTGCTTTAGAGATTGAAAACCCAAGCATGTCATAAGGAAGTTTTTTTTTTTTTTTAACAGTATTATTTATTTATTTTTTTGTGTGGGAGGAAGATCAGCCCTGAGCTAACATCCATGCTAATCCTCCTCTTTTTGCTGAGGAAGACCGGCTCTGAGCTAACATCTATCACCAATCCTCCTCCTTTTTCTTTTTCCCCCAAAGACCCAGTAGATAGTTTGTATGTATAGTTGCACATCCTTCTGGTTGCTGTATGTGGGACACGGCCTCAGCATGGCCGGAGAGGCAGCGCGGCGGTGCGCGCCCGGGATCCAAACCGGGCCACCAGTAGCGGAGAGCACGCACTTAACCAATAAGCCACGGGGCCGGCCCGGAAGTATTTTAAAAATAGTAGCACTATTCACAACAGCCAAAAGAAGAAGTAGCCCAAGTGTCCATTGATGGATGAGTGGATAAACAGAATGTCGTCCATCCATGCAGTGGAATATTATGCTGCTGTGAACGGAAAAGAAGCATTGACATGTGCTAAAATGTGGATGATCCTTGAAAACATGATGCTCATTGAGATGAGACAGAAGGAAAACACTATATATTACATGATTCATATATTCCATGATTTATATGAAAGGTCAAGAACAGGCAAATCCACAGAAACAGAAAGTAGATTAGTGGTGCCAGGGCCTACGGGGAGAGAGGAATAGGGGGTGACTGATTAATATGTTATGGAGTTTCCTTTGGGGGGATGAAAATGTTCTGGAGCTAGATAGAGGTGGTGGTTACACAACATTGTGCCTGTACTAAATGCCACCAAAGTGTATACTCTGAAATGTTTAATTTTATGCTATATGAATTTTGCCTCAATAAATTATTTTAAAAATAATAATAGTGGGGGCAGCATGGTGATCACAGCAAGATCCTGGATAAATTACTGCAAACCTTGATATCACCATTTAAACATAATCATTTTTGTGTTCTTATACTGAATGTGTAGATAAATAGATAGACAGACAGACAGATAGATAGATAGACAGACAGCTAGATAGATGATAGATAGATGGAGATGGTAGATAGATAGATAGGCAGACAGATAGATAGATAGATGATAGATAGATGGAGATGATGATGATAGATAGACAGATAGACAGCTAGATAGATAGATGACTGATAGATAGATGATAGATAGATGGAGATGATAGCTAGATAGATAGATAGACGCGAGACAGACAGACAGGTAGACAGATAGATAGATGATAGATAGATAGACAGACAGATAGATGATTGATAGATAGATAGATGATTGATAGATGATAGACAGATGATTGATAGATAGATGATTGATAGATGGAGATAGATAAATAGATAGACAGACAGACAGACAGATAGATAGATAGATAGATGATTGATAGGTACATAGATGATTGATAGATAGATAGATAGACAGATAGATAGATAGATGATAGATGATAGATAGACAGACGCTCTTATGAATTTTACTAAGATAAGCTTTTGTATCCCTTATGTTAAAAAACAAGTGTGCACAGTTAAAAAATCTTTCCTAAATCCTTTCCACCTCAAAAATAGTAATAATAATAAAAAGTGGCACGTGTGTTAGTTGAGGAAATTATCAACAATGAAGACTAGCAAAGTCGACCTTTGGAGGAAGACTAAAATTCTGGGCCAAGGTTCTTGGTCAGTTAGTAGACATCTGTTTGCATTATGTTTGGCTTTTCAACTCCATCCATTCCAGAAGGTTCTCAGATTTACACTTAAGAAGAGTTTTATAAGTTGGAGGCAGGTGTTATTGTTTGTTTTTGAAAATCGTTGCCATCCTTCACTTCCTAACTCACAGGAGAGGGAGAGCTTGCTAGCTCAAAGTTTTGCATGGAACAGAGTTCTTTTGGAGGAACAAGGAGCATAACATTTTGAGTAGCCATATAAGATGGTTCCATACTTCTCCAAAGGTCTTGCGGAGGCTTGGCCACTTGCTGCCCCAATGGCCAAGTCCCATAGATAGACCCTGTTGGCATTTTCTGTGTCCCACTGAAACAGCCCTGAGCATAATGGCACATTAAATATTTTTCTTTCAGAGCTGATTCATCTCTGCTCAAACGTCCTGGCTTAAAGAATCGTATACAAATCCAAAGCAAATCAGACTTTAAAGGCAGGCGAGTTGGCATTCTTTAATGAGCCAACTCACGAGACAAGACACTGAATGGTTATAATTGGTCAATGAATCCAGTTGGGGGTGTATGCGTGGACACAACCATCTTATTCAATGTCTAGACATCTGTGTCCTTTAATTAGCCCAAAGCAACGAGTGTTCGAGAGGATGACAGGAGTGGTTGATACTCTTCCAACGGCTGGTGGGGTTTAATCCAGAACACCTACTAGTGAAAGCCTTATGGCATGAATGTTTTGACTAGTGTAGATGATCAATTAGAAGGTTTGGATGTCAGTGTTCTCTTCTGGAAGGTGGGGTTTGTTGAGACTCGTTTTGCTCCCTCCAAGTCATTCAGCCTTCCATGAGGGTTTTAGCTCACTTAACTTGAAGTATAGTGCTCACCAATAAAAATTCTCCATCTTCCCAGAATTAGGTAGCATCATAGAGGTCTAAAGTCAGAGAGAGAAGGAAAGAAAGAAAGAGAAAGGAAAGAAAGAGAGAAGAAAGGACGAGGAGGAGGAAGAAGAGGGAAGAAGGGAGGAAGATGTGTACCTACGTGCTTGTGTTGCGTGATTCCCATTTGGCACATTTCCTTTCTCTTAAATGTTACAAACACCAAGCTTTAGCTGCTGTAGCTTGAATAATGAAATAATGTACACATAAAGATATTCAAGGAGGAAATCATCAAATACTTTATGAATTATAAGAACTATAGAAGGTCTTTATTTTGCCCTAAAGAAACTTGCAATCTGTTTCCTGTACTAATCCAGACTTATTTAAATGACTTGTCTAAACCTTCCAATTTTATCTTGGATCTTGACAATACCTGTTTTATTGTTGTTTGCTTGTGTGTCAAACCTAAGCCTTGGAGAGAGAAATCGTTTTCACTTTTACCGTGATTTTTATTTTCACCACAGACAAGGAGAGCCAGCCTTCTCTGGAAATCAAACTTGTGCTCATCAATGCTCTGAAACACCAAGGAGAGAAGATGAATTACATAAAAAGTTGAATTTCAGGCTCCACTGGAAGAAAACACCTTCTGGATTGTGCTAGATAGCTTGATGTTCAAGACCCTTCCACGGTTATCCTCCCTTGAATAGTAGGGCATAGGCTGTTTCATTTTTTTACAAAGTTAACTGGTGTTTTCATCTGAGCAGAATATTCACATGGCAGTCAAGGAAAGTCAAGTCTATTGGATTCCTGGGTGAGTGAGAGAGAAGAGATGGGCTCTTCCAAAAACATGGGTGAATTATGTTTATTCTGTAAAATAAATAACCATAAATAAAAACCATAATATATCAATAAATAAGAAGAATCATTAGCCAAAGGAAGTTATCTTGAAAGCAGAGTGAGAGAATCTACTGGAAAAATACAAATCCCTCCCAAATTCCAAGGGGAAGACCCTTTAAGTGGTATCTACTGCCCTCTCATGGAGACTATTTGAACAGAAAAGAGCCCATGGATCTATTCCAAAAAAAATATATCTTTTTTAGCTATTATAACATGGGTTGTTTCCAGCATAAAGAGAAAAGATAAATAAATCTGCAAATGTTTCTTGTTAATTTATGTAGTTGTTGAATCATCCACAAACCCACAATCAGCAATATCAGCAAATCTTGTGTATACAAGAGGCTGATAGGTTTGCAATTCAAATGACTGTAAAGCAAATTGTTTCTTCCTTTTTCCAAAGATTAAGCAACAAATGAAATTTTTAAGAAATGTTCGAATTTGCCACGTGCAAATCTACTTGGTCCACTTATCTTTTAGGAGTTTTGCAATATCCAGTGGCATTACTATGTAATATATTACACCAGCAACAAAAGAATAACGCACAATATTTCTGCACAGTTTGACAATTGCTGGAGATATCTCCACAAGAACAAAGTCCCCTGAAGGCAACAGACAGGAGGAACCCAGTTTTCCCTGCCTTATTCTTCTTGGTTACACTTTCTTTTTTTATTCCTGGTTCAAAAAAGAATTTTCAGAACTGAAAAAGTATGTGGCAATACTTAATTGCTGGATCGATGAAGCCAGGAGGATCTGAGCTCACTTGGAGAGCCAGGGACTTTCCAAAGCGTTGAGAAGGAGCCATTGCAGGAAGTACAGGGTGGGGAAAAACCACTACCTTCTGCTTCCAGCGGGTGACAGGGAAGAGACGAAATGCGTCACATTCTAAATGCTCCTCACTGTGTTCATCTGACCCTGTGGTCCTTGACACAGGCAACTGTACCCCCAGGGGGACACTTGGCAATGTCTGAGATATTTTTGGTTCTCATAACTTGGGGTTGGGTGTTACTGGCATCTGGGCGGTAGAGACCAGGGATGCTGTTCCACACCCTACAGTGCACAGGACAGCCCCACCACAGAGAATGGTTCAGCCCAAAATGTCAGTAGTGCGGAGGGCAAGAAACACCGTCTTAGCATGAGAGACTCTGTTTGTCTATCTATCTGCCTACCTATCCATCTATCTATCATGCATCCATCGATCCCTCTATCCAACCATCCATCCATCCATCCATCCACCCATCCTTCCATCCATCCATACATTTACCCACACACCCACTTATCTACCCATCCATCCATCCATCTATCTCCCCTCCATCTATCATCTATCTACCCACCACCCACCACCCACCCATCCTTCCATACAACCATCCTTATCTTTCTCTATCTTATATCTATCTATCTACCTATCTATCTATCTATCTATCTATCTTATCTATCATCTATCTATCTATCTATCTATCTATCTATCTATCTATCTATCATCTATCTATCTATCCTATTGGTTCTGTTTCCCTCAAGAACTCAGACTTGATATGGAAGAAGGAAAGCCTCTATGTCTATTCATGAAAGGGGGAAAATCTGGGCAGTAGGCAGGAATGGGGTGTGTGGGAAAGCAGAGTGGAGCCCCAGAAGAGCATCCCCATGGACTTTTGAGAGAACCCTACATTGGGTCATCTAGACCCTTGTCCCAAGTTCCCCAGTCAATGGGAGTTGGATGCATGTGGAACAAAAACAGACCAATCAATTCCCCTTTGTCATCTAACAGGCCTTTAGACAACCATAATCTGAGTCAAGGATTCTCAGAAGAAGAAAAAGAATAAGTTCCTACTATACAGAACCTTCTAGATTTGCCTGAAATTGAGCATTTTCCAGGGATTCAGGGACTTCAGTTTTAAAACCAGGAAAGTCCCAGGCGAGCCAGGACAAATTAGTCACCCTAGCTCCTGGGATAGACGAAGAATCAAATTAAAAAAAGCTTTGAAAAGCAAAATTTGCCTAAGTCATGACTTGCCTGGGGAACACGATTGTCTGGGAAGGAGACAGACAGGGGCTTGACAAAAGGAGCATTGTCAAGGCACACCAGATGGAAAAAGATGGATCAGTCATTTATATTTCCCAAATATGATTCATTTATCATTTTTTTCCCCAAAGTTAAAGGTTTCCTTTAAATAGATAAAGCTATTCTCCAGGGTAGCTCAAGAGGACTTCACTGGAAAGCAATTCAATTTGTAAAATGGAAAATATGGATAAAGCTTCATTCTATTGTACTTTAGGAACTAAAGGATCATTACGTGGCATTCCAAATTTAAATCTCAACAGATGTTAGGCCAACAAAATATAAGAATAAGAAAAATGTGCTTAAAATTGCAAATGTGAGGATGCTCATGTGTGCTTCCTGTCTTGTGTCTGTCACCGTTCTGAATAGTGGTCACCATTACCTGCAACTGAAACCACATTTCCAAGATCCACTGAGATTTGCAATCCTTGCACAGAGTCTAGTCAAAGGATTTCAACCTAATTCTTTCCCTTAAGCCAACAAAATGAAGTGTATGCAAGGTGTGACGGGCATTGGGGGATGGTGAGAAATACACATGGTGAATTCCCTTCACATGTTAACTCTGGGAAAGATGAAAAGATCACACACATTCTACAGATTAACTGGGTCACGCTGTGTTGAATTCTGTGCATTAATGAAATTCTCAGATAATCCCAGGAGCTCTTTGCGTAAGAAGTCAACAACCACCACCGCCACAACTACCGCCGTCCCAAATGGGAACAAACTGTTTGCATCTAGGAGAAGATCCAGATTGGTAGGGGCTGAAGCTTCCAAAATTTGGAGGGTCACCTTGAAGAAAATGAATTCAATCATATCAGACTTTTGGAAATTTTGCAAACATATACAACTGTGTAAGTGCACGGCTGGGGCCCCTTGGAGAGCTCTGGAAAACACGGACAGAGAATGGTGGGAGGGATGGGTGGAGGAGGAAGCAGAGTGGGCCATTTCTGCCTGACTTGGGAGTCCTGGCTTTGCTCTGGGGCTCCCCAGTGGGCTGGCCAGGATGTTCTCAGCTCTGGGTGCAGTCTCAGGCTCCTCGTCCTCCATCCTCCTTCCATCCCTCTCTTCCCATGGTGTTGGGTCTGCATTGTGAGCTGAAGTCTCCCGCTTCTTCCCCATTATCCTTCACAGGCATTTCCCCCAATAGTTCCATCTGGGGACGGATAGGATTCCTGCAGGACCTCCAGCGACACAATGTTTAATTTGTGAAAAGAAGAATGGAGTTATAAACTGGACAAAAATTGGGTAAAGCTACAAGGGGAAAATAAAACAGAGTAAAAGCATTCTAAGTTCACTGTGTTGCTTAGTAAAAGGTAAATATTTTGATTACTTTCAAGTGTGAGATAAGAATTACCATGTGATCCAGCAATCCCACTTCTGGGCTCTTATCCAAAAGAATTGAAATCAGAGTCTTGAAGAGATACCTGCACTTCACTGTAGCATTATTGACCATAGGCAAGGTATGCTAACAACCTAAATGTTCACCAATGGATGAATGGACCAAAAAAAAAAAAAATGTGGTCTATACATGCAATGGGATATTATCCAACCATAAAAAGAGGGAAATCCTGCAATATGCAACAACGTGGATGAACCTTGAGGGCGTTGTGCTCAGCGAAAGAAGCCAGACACAGAGAGACAAACACTGTATGATTCCACTTATGTGAGGCATCTAAAATAGTCAAACTCATAGAAACAGGGAAAAGAATAGTGGATTCTGGGAGTTGGGAGAAGAGGGAAATGGACAATTGTTGTTCAGTGGTAAAAACCTTCAGTTATGCGAGATGAACAATTTCTAGAGATCTCCTGTATAATGTAGTGCACATAGCTAACAATAGTGTGTACTTCAAAATTGATTAAGAGGGTAGATCTCATGCTAAGTGTTCTCACCATAAGATAGATAGATGGGCAGATAGATAGATCAATAGACAGATAGAGATGGAGGTGATAGATAGATATGATACATTGATAGATATAGATAGATAATAGATAGATAATAGACAGACAGAAGATTAGATAGATAGATGATAGATAGATAGATAGATAGATAGATAGATAGATAGATAGATAGATAGATGAAATTACTTCCAGGCCATAAAGAAAAAAAAAAAAAAAAGAAGAGAAAAAATAAATTCAAATGTAGGCCAAAAAAGAGAGAAAATAATCACAGAAATGTAAAACAAATAGGAAGCACAAAATATAGAGGTAAAATCAATCTCAACATATCGGTAATAGCAATAGGGATACTCATGAGAATACATAGACTGAACATGAAAACTAAATCCAGCTATATGCTCGTTCCAGGAGGTACACCTGACCTTCTCATCAGTAGACGGTTGAACATAGAATAAAGGACAGAGACTATCAGACAAATACTAACCAGAAGCGTTGAGGCCCCCTCAGGGGGTCATTGAGGGGAAAATTTTGTCATCCTGACCCTTGATTTAGTGTGTTTGGGCTGCTATCACAAAACTCCGTAAACTGCATGGCACATAAACGACAGGTATTTGTTTCTCCCAGTTCTGGAGGCTGGAAGTGGAAGACCATGGCACTGGCAGATTTGGTGTGGTGGGAGCCCAGTTCCTGGTTCACAGGTGCCATCTCCTTGCTGCGTCCTCACATAGTGGAAGGCATGAGGGAGGTCTCTGGGGTCTCTTTTATAAGGGCACTAATCCTATCCATGGGGGCTCCACCATCATGACCTAATCACCTCCCAAAGGTCCCCCTGCTATTACCATCACATTGGGGGTTAGGTTTCAGCACATAAATTTGGGGGGGACACGGAATTTCAGTCTGTAGCACCCCTCCATGCCATCTCCATAAAGGTGGTATGAGGCCACCCAGGAGACTCCCAAGAAATGCAAACCTATAGCCTTCAGTCACATACGTGACCCAGCACATTGAAACAGTCAGGTTTTGTTCAGATACTTGTTCCAAGAGCCTGTCTGAATCCTGACCCTTCCACGATGACGTGGATGATCTAATTTACCGATTCTGCATGTAGGACATTGCATTTGCTTTTCATAAGGAGAATACTACAATATGTAACTTGATAGGGCTTTACAGACCATCTAGGCAAACCCCGTCCTTTTAATACACCATGGAGGAATATCAATTGGCAGGCAGAATTCAACGCTGTCTTCTAAAAATGAATGTATACTCTCTTCTCATTATAGAAAATTTGAAGCCGTGGAATAAATTTTGGCTACTAAAGTATGTCTTCACCTTTAAAAAGAAAAAAGAGCTTCGGCGCTATTTTTGGTGACATGATCTGTGTGTTATTCACAAAAAGTTATTATGCGATGGCAGTTTTGACTGAAGTTTTTAAACTTAAATCAGCTTATCACTGCGTGGGGTCTTTCATTTGGGGAAAATAACGAAGGAAAATATTGAGTTAAAGAAATAGCTCTATACTCCACTGAAATGTATTTTTAAACCATTTGGGTTTTAACTGAGTAACATGAAATATTTAAGCTCTCTGGCTTTGCGTGGCTCACCCAGGTCAGTTCTTCAGAAATCCCCAGAATGATCTAAAATTGAGATGATCCCAGAAAATGCTTGTTGTCTTTTTTTTTTTTTGCCTCATACATATGATTTTTTATGCGAAAAATACTTAATACTTTGGCTCTCATTGCTAGTTCTTCTGTGGAAAGTTGCATAATCACTCTATTTGCAAGGAATTAAGATAGCTGGTCAGGCTTCTAATTGACTGATGAAGGGATAGACATTTAACCTAGATAGATAGGTATAGATGGATGATAGACGGATGATAGATAGATAGATAGATAGATAGATAGATAGATAGATAGATAGATAGATAGATAGATGATAGATGATAGATAGATGATAGATGATAGATAGATAGATTAGATAGATGATAGATAGATAGATAGATAGATAGATGCATGATAGATAGATGATAGATGATAGATAGATAGATTAGATAGATGATAGATAGATAGATAGATAATAGATGGATAGATAGATGGATAGAGAATAGATAGATGATAGATGGATAGATAGATGATAGATGGATAGATAGATAGATAGATAGATAGATAGATAGATAGATAGATAGATGATAGATGGATAGATAGATAGATGGATGATAGAGAGATAGATAGATAGATACATAGATAGATAGATAGATAGATGATAGAGAGAAAGATGGATAGATAGATGATAGATAGATGATTGATAGATAGATAGATAGATAGATAGATAGATAGATAGATAGATGATACATAAATAGATAGATAGAGAGATAGATAGATGATAGATGGATAGATAGATAGATAGATGATAGATAGATAGATAGATAGATAGATACATGGATAGATAGATAGATGGATGATAGAGAGATAGATAGATAGATAATAGGAGATAGATAGGTAGATCGATAGATAATAGATGGATAGATGGATAGATAAATGATAGATAGATAGATAGATAGATAGATAGATAGATAGATGATAGATAGATAGATAGATGATAGATGGATGGATAGATAGATAGATGATAGATAAAGAGATAGAGAGAAAGATGATAGATAGATGGATAGATAGATAGATGATAGATAGAGATAGATAGATAGATAGATAGATAGATAGATAGATAGATAGATAATAGATGGATAGATAGATGGATAGATGATAGATTGATAGATAGATGGATGATAGAGAGAGAGAGAGAGAGATAGATGGATGATATAGATAGATAGATAGATAGATAGATAGATAGATAGATAATAGATAGATGGATAGACAGATAGATAGATGATAGATAGATAGAGATAGATAGATAGAGATAAATAGATAGATAGATAGATAGATAGATAGATAGATAGATAGATAGATAGATAGACAGACAGAATTAGAGAGAGAGAGGTCTTTTCATAACATGGAAAAATATCAAAATGTGTTGGCAAATATCTAAATGAAAATGAAAAATGTTTATTTAATTTTGAAAAATACTTGCTCTATTGTGAAACTAGTCATAAAACAAACAATATTCTAAGATGTTTAACTGACCTTCCTAACTTTTGTTATTTACTCTACATCGATTGGGGTTTCTCAGTCTTAGCACTATTTGACACTTGGGCCAAACAATTTTCTGTTGTGGGGGCTGTCCTGTGCATTTTAGGATGTTGAGCAGCATCCCTGGTCTCCACCCACTAGATGTCAGTAGCATTCCCTTCCCCCGGTGGTGACAACCAAAAATGTCTCCAGATATTGCCAAATGTCCCCTGGTGTGGGGAGGGGGGACAGAATTGTCCCAGTTGACAACCACTGATGGTAGACCTAGAATCTCAATTTCTTAGCCATTGTGATTCAGCTCATCCCAGTATGTGATGGTTAATTTTATGTTACCATCTTGGTAACTTGGCTGAGTCACAGTGCCAGATATGCAGTCAAACATTATTTCGGATGTTTCTGTGAGGGTGGTTTTGGGTTGAGATTAACATTTACGTCTATGGACTTTGAGTAAAGCAGACTGCCCTCCATAATGTGGGTGGGCCTCATCCAATCAGTTGAAGGCTTGGATAGAGCAAAGACTGACATCCCCTGAAGAAAAGGGAACTCTGCAGAAGACGGCCTTTGGCCTTAAACTGCAAGTCTTCCTTGAGTCTCCGGCCTACAGACCTACCCATCAAATTCTGGACTCTGCAAGTTTTCACAATCGTGTGAGCCAATTCCTTAAAATAAATCTCTCAATAGATGGATGGATGGATGGATGGGTGGATGGACAGATGGATGGTTCGATGGATGGATGGATGGATGTTTGGATGGATGGATGGATGGATGGATGGATGGATGGATGGAAGGGTGGATGGATGGATGGATAGATGGATGGATGGATATTTGGATGGATGGATGGATGGATGGATGGATGGATGGATGGATGGATGGTTGGACGGATGGATGGATGGATGGATGGACGGATGGATGGATGGTTGGACGGATGGATGGATGGATGGATGGATGGACGGATGGACAGACGGACGGATGGATGGACAGATGGGCGGATGGTTGGATGGATGGATGGATGGTTGGATGTTTGGATAGATAGATAGATAGATAGATAGATAGATAGATAGATAGATAGATAGATAGATAGATAGATAGGCAGATAATTAACTACCTATGTATATACATGTGTATATATCCTGTTGGTTTTGCTTCTCTGAGGAACCCTGACTAAGAGATAGTGACTCTAGGAACCACCTAGGAGAATCTCTTTTCCTTTGCCTCATCCAAGAATCCAGTTTTTCATCCCACATTCATCTTGTTCCTCCAAGTTCCATTTTCCACAGTGTGCCTCTGGCCCTTGAGTCCAAATCTTGTCTAGGGCTGAATTCTCAGCAGTATGAAGGCACCCAGTCTGGATGTCTCCTGGACTCTCACTTCCTACTCACTTTCCCGTATGGGTGACCCTGACTTGGAGTTTCAGCATCTTCTTGGGATATTTAATTCTTTCTGAACTGCTATCTGTTTCCTGGGAAGTTCACCAGGTTCACCCTTCTCTTTCACTTTCTTGCAAAATCTGGATTGAGAAAGAATTGAGCTGGCAGTTTTTTTTTTTCAATTGAGATGAAAAACATACAGCATAAAAATAACCACTTTAAAGTGAACTATTCAGAGGCATTTAGTACATTCACAAAGTTGCACAACCACCATCTCTATCTAGTTCCAAGATATTTTCATCTCCCTAAAAGGTAACCCCTTATCCATGAGCAGTCACTCCCCATTCCCCCTCCCCCAGCCTCTGGCAACCACTAATCCACTCTCTGTCTCTACAGATTTGCCTGTTCTGGACATTTCATAGGTGTGGAGTCATGCACTATGTGGTCTTTTGTGTCTGGCTTCTTTCATTCAGCATCATTTTTTTGCAGTTCATGCACATGGAAGCATATATCAGAACTTCATTCTTTTGTGTTTTTTTCAACGGCTTTATTGGCAAAGAGGCACTGGTTGTGTTTTATCAGGAAAACCTATGAGCCTTCTGGGCGAGACCCTATGGATCCATCTGTGCATCCATTATCTCCCTATGGCTTGACTTAATGCAGATGGTGAAAAGACTATCATTTTCAGTTTGGGATCTTTTTTCATTCAGTCATTCATTCATTCACTTATTCACCCACTCAATACAATTAAGATAAACTAGGTGGGGCCGGCCCGGTGGCACAGTGGTTAAGTGCGCATGCTCAGCTTCGGCGGCCCAGGGTTCGCAGGTTCGGATCCCGGGCGCGCACTGACACACCGCTTGTCAAGCCATGCCATGGCGGCATCCCATATAGAGTAGAGGAAGATGGGCACGGATGTTAGCCCAGGGCCAATCTTCCTCAGCAAAAAGAGGAGGATTGGCGATGGATGTTAGCTCAGGGCTGATCTTCCTCACAAAAAAGAAAAAGAGAGAGAGAGAAACTAGGAGGCTTTCATCTGATGAAATTTCTGACAATAGATCATTCTGCTTATTTCTCCAAAACGTATCTGTGGGTTTGAACTGGTTTCAATACGTCCCTGAGTATTTAAGTTATACACGTCCATCCACTCTCTGCATAGCTGCCTTTGACCTCACTCATGATAAATTATATGGCTCTTGAAAACTTATAAAGTGGTGGGAAGCAGATCTAAGAAAACTCTACTGATTGTGCGTTACATCACGCTGGGAAGTGGAATGTTGGAAGTTACACTTCCAGCTGTCGAACTGTCATCATCTTAAAACCTACTCCCAGTCTTATGAAGTGAGGGAAAAATACATATATTATCTTCCCCCAGTGACTAGCTGATTGCCAAATGGTTTACTAGAACATACAGAGAGAAGTTCAAAAACATGAGGGATTTCTGTGAGGATTGCTAGGCAGGTGTCTGGAATTGTGATAATACTGTGATTGCATATGACTTTGTGTAGCTTTTTTTGTGTAGACATAAAAGCATTAAGAGCAGTGCAGAAATAAACGTCGTTTCACTCTCTTTTCACTTTGATTTCATCATCTTACTGGGAAGAAAATTAACCAAGTTTCAATGAAAATTAGTATTTCCAAAAATAGGAGCCCAAAACGCATATCTGTTTCTTCAGTGCTGCCTTTCAGATGAGCAGCAAGCTAGAAGGGAAGGAAACCAGCAATTTAGTTGTCTACCTTACATCCTAATTTACAGATTGGGATGGTTCAGTCTGTGACGGAAACAATTCCCACAGCGAAAGCAACCTAAGCAATTTCTGGATTGTCAAAATTGTGATAAAAATAGTTACCTCGAGTTTTATTGGCATGTGTCGTTTATTGGAACGTTTATTTAGTGAAGCAACTCCTCAGTTCTAACTCTTTAGTCAGCTGCAGCAATAGCAGAGGGATTGGTGTGTTTATTTTTCTCCCTCTATATAAAACCTCATGATACTGCTGCTATATTCCTAGCGAGATAATATAACCACTTCCCATATGTAGACAATACACCTCGCACCACAGCATGGGGCAAGCACAGATTGCTTCTTCTTCTTCAGTTTCGGAGAATTTCTTTTTTTAAAAAAATTTATTTTATTGTGGTAAGGACACTTAACACGAGCTCTACCCTCTTAGCACATTTTTAAGTGTACCATTCACTAGTCTTGACTATAGGCACAAGGCATACAGCAGAACTCTGGAACTCACTCGTCTTCCTAATTTTCCCAATGTCAGGGGGTTTGGAAATCTGATTAAAAGGTCAAGAAAGATCAAGTTCTTTAGGGTGCATCCACCATGCTTTTCATGTCATTGAAGAACCTAAGACATATCCAAATGATATAAGACAGCAATCAACCAGCTGTATTAATTCCGCATTAGTTACCACTACATTCGTTGGATATATATGTAGGCAGAGAAGACAATATTTTATTACGTAAATTTTAAACAGAAAGGACAAAGCAGTGGTTTTCCCACCAGGGGACCCTTGGCAATGTCTGGTGACATATTTGGTTGTCAAAATGGAGGTGTAGGGGATGCCCCAGGCATCTGGCGGGTGGAGAGCAGGAATGCTGCTCAACACCCTATAGTGCACAGGATGGCCCCACAACAGAGTCATCTGGTCCAAAATGTCAGTAGCACCGAGATTAAGAAACCCTAAACTAAAGACTATACAGAAATAACTGGAGTGTGATGTTACATGCAAAGGGTGTTAACAGAACTGCCAGCTTGAAAACTCCCTTTATTTTCTAAAGCGGATGTTGTGCTCAGAAAGACAGCTCAGATTTCCCAGCAAATGCATCTGAATTCTGGAGAATTGAAAGTGGGAGTTGAATCCCCAAAGGAAATGAAAACAGGATCTCGAAGAGATATCTGCACCCCCATGTTCATTGCAGCACTATTCATAGTAGTCAAGACATAGAAACAACCTAAGTGCCCATTGACAGATGAATGGATAAAGAAGATGTGGTATCTATCTATCTATCTATCTATCTATCTATCTATCTATCTATCTATCTACACAATGGAATATTATTCAGCCATAAAAAGAAGGCAATCCTGCCATTTGTGACAACATGGATGGACCCGGAGGGCATTATGCTAAGTGAGATAAGTCAGACAGAGAAAGACAGATAGTATAATCTCCTTTACATGTGGAATCTTAAAAATGCTGAACTTGTAAAAACAGAGAGTAGAATGGTGGTTACCAGGGGCTGGGGGTGGGGGGATAGGGGAGATGTTGTTTAAAGATGCAAACTTGCAATACGTGGATGAAAAAACTCCTGGAGATCTAATACACATTATAGTGATTAGAGACAACTAGATTGTATTGTTGACATCAAACTTGCCGAGAAACTAGATCTTCATTATTCCCAGCACAAAAAAGAAACGATAATTATGTAACACGATAGAGGCTCTAGCTCACACTACAAGGGCAATCAGATTGCAATATATAAATGTATCGAACGAACACGTTGCACACCTTAAACTTACACAATGTTGTATGTGGAGTTGGCCACTCTGTGGAAATGGTGGGAATGAACACTTTCTCACCATAGCCTGGTTGCCCACCTGTAATTTTAGGTAAATTGAGGCACAGTGCACGCCACGCAGCATGTTCTTTCTTAGAGAACACTGAGAAAGTTATAACAAGGCAAGTTTGACCATTCCAGGTCCCTCAGATCCAGGCGGCTGCCCAGTACGTTCCAGAAGAAAGTTGGAAATTCATTCACACCAGGATCCCTTCTATCTGTCTCTCCGGCCACAGCCTGGCACCTGCTGTTGATTCCAGCCCTCGGGACTATGGAGGGTCAGGCTGTCTCCCACCTTTGCACTGCCTTCGACCTGCCTCAGCTCCTCACCCTTCCCACCTGGCCTGAGGTCAATTGTCCGAAAGCCAATTGACTAGAGGATTGATTCCTAGAAATGATCCATTTTACTGACTTAGCACAGGGGCCCCCAGGAAGCCAGAGCTGATGTCTGGGCCCTGGGCTGACTCCCCTCTCTGTCTGTCTTTCCCTGGCACAGGGTCCCTTCTCTCCGCCCCAGCTCACTCCTCTGTAGGAGCTGAGAGCTGGGCACAGACAAATCAGACTTTCCTTAGGAAACTGTCAGGAAGCCAAAAGAAAAACCAGTCAAGGAATAGTTACTCAAAATCTTCAAAAGATGCATAAAACATCCAATGCAATATGAATTGCTATAAACTTGATGAACAGTAAAATTGTTCAACCAAATATTTGCTGAAACCTTAGAAAGCTGTTAAAATCAACTATGTATCATGTGTATCTACCTATCTCTATCTATCTATCATCTCTATCTATCTATCTCTATCTATCTACCTATCTCTATCTATCTACCTATCCCTATCTATCTATCTATCTATCTATCTATCTATCTATCTATCTATCTATCTATCTATCATCTATCTATCTCTCTATCTATCTATCCATCCCTATCTATCTATATATCTATCTATCTACTTACCTACCCCTATTTATCTATCTATCTATCTGTCTATCTATCTACATCTGTCTATTTTGGGGGAAGAGGAAGAATCCCCCTCTGCCCTTTCCCTTAAGGTTCTTATGGCTGGCCGAATAATTAGAAGACAGGTTAGCAGGAGAAAATAATACCAAGTTTAATAACATGTATACATGGGAGAAACCAGGAAAACTGAGTTTCTCAACACAATCCAGAGATTCTCATCTTAAATACCATCTTCAGCTAAAGACAAAGGAGGATGTTGGGGGTGGGGGTTTGGTATTTCAGAGGGGAAGACAATTCACATGGGGAGGGAAATGTAAATGTTTGTCAGACAATTCTTGGCAAGGCCACCTATAGAAAATGTGGACGGAGAGACAGGAATTATAGTAATCAGGAGTATGTAGATTTAAGTCTTCTTCTTCTGTCTTGATAAGAGTTTTCACAGATAAGGTCATCCCCCCCCTTCCCACTACACAGAGGGAGATACCTTTACAAATGTAAATGTTTGGTAAACAGAACTTGGACAAGAATGGGCTTAGCGCGGACCCTGCCAGTCTGTCTATACCTAGAGTTAAAATTCCTTTAGGCAGTTAGTCGGGGAGGCCAAATGTCCATCAGAGAAAATAATCAAGGTAAATAGACATATTTCAGGGTGGCCAATTTTGATCTCCCACATTATCTATCATCTATCTAGCTATCTCTCATCTATCTCTCATCTATCCATCTATAACCTATCTACGTTTCTATCAGTCATCTATCATCTCTGTCATCTGTCTATGTTTCTATCATATATTTATCTATCAACTGTCATCTATCTATGTTTCTATCTCTATCTATCGTCTATATCTATCTATCAATCACCTATTTATGTTTCTATCTATCTACCAGCTATCTGTCTCTCTCTCTAGCTATCTAGTGATAACTATCACTTGTCTATGTATCTGCATCTATCTACTTATCTACTATTTATCTAACCTAGCCAATCTCTCTCTAGTATATATTATGATCTATCTATGTATTCTTACCTATTTATTATTATATTATGTATACTGATAAATACATAGATAGAGAAATAGAGGGAGAGATAGGTAATTTATAAAATGTCCAAGTGTTTAAAATGAAACACTTTTTGGGAGGTGAAATGGGTAACTTGGTAAACGCAGAAATTGCTCCTTCAGGAATTAATATTCAGTGATTGACCTGATTCCTTTCCTGTCCACTCTTCACACTTTCACATTGCTAGGGGTCATTTCTGGGGCAGCTCTCCTGGCTCCCTCCACCCACCTCTCCATCCCCGACACCACTCCCCCAGCCCTGCTCCCTGGCCAGCCTGGCCCTGCAAAGCCCCCTCCACCTGTCCCCCCAGCACCTCGGGTTCCATCATTTGTCACGTCCACTTTGGTTGTTGGTCATTTGTCCATCCCCTCCGCCATACACACACACATCGCAAGCATCAGAGACTCAAATACCCCATATCTGACCCAACGCTGACAGCTAGTACCACTCAATAAATGTCTAAGTAAATTAATGGACTGCTTATTTCTTTTTATAACGGCCACCAAAGGAATCCTAAGTGGTGATTTTTAACTCCTAAAATCCAATAAACAATAGGTGGGGAGTTTCTTTCCAGCTCCAGAAAGAGGCTGAAAGGAGATGGTGAAAAGCAGTTGAATCTTGAAAATCCCTTTAGCATGATGTGCAATAAAATAGCAGTCCGGGTGAGCTTTTTCAGCAGGACTTTCCCCAACAGTGATTCCAATGCATCTGGTTCTATTTTGGGGCCAGGCAAGTTAAGCGTGTTTCATTATAATGCTTCAAGGCAGACATATGCAGAGATTGGGATGCTTTGAGGGAATTTTATTTATATTTCCTCGTGGTGTGGGGTCACAATTTTTTGTCTCTGGTCCAACAGCTCTCTCCATTGGTGTATATAGAAAGCACCATATGTATACTTACTTTTCATCTGCTATTCTGTGTTCTCCTTAATTTGTTCAATTCCTACTGTCTGATTGGAGGCATCGTGACTTAATTTTCCTAAAAACTCATCACCAGATTTCAATCCTATATGTCTTTTAAATATCTCCCTATGCCAGGAAAAAAAAAGGTTAAAATTATCACTTAGATTATTTATACGTTTTTGAAATGTTTTAATGAGGTTACATACGATAATATGACTGTAAGGAAAATCAGTGCATCATGTAAAACTGAATCTTAAGCAGAGTGAAGAAAAAAAAAGCGGGGACATTTTGTGCAATGCAGGGAGTCAAAATCTGATTTCCCCCTAAAAGAAAGAAAGTTGGGAAATTCTTTTTCCCAAGTTTAGAAACCATTCAAACTTCATGAGTTTGCTGTTTTGATCATAATTTAAATGTCTTCCAGATTTCTACTCTCAGAAAAAAAAATATGGCTTCATACTTTCAGCGAAGAAAGATCAAAATAGTATATTAAATACTCTCAGAAGACTTCTTGTACATATAAAAAATATTCAGTGAGTTAATATAAAATAAATCAGAAACAGATAGACTGGCTCTCCCTTAGATTGTACAAGCATTAAGCATTCTGAAGATCAGGGATAAAAACTAGAAGAACAATGAAAAAATATAGAGTGCCCAAAGAGAAACATTTAAAAATCTCGATTACGGGTCAGTCTCGCTACTCGCAATAAATGTCAAAGTGTTACATACAAACAAATAGCATCATGTCTTTGTTCTTTCCACAGTGTAGACTCTTAACCATGTACATTTTCAGTGCTTTGTTGGAAAATCCAAGGAAGGGGTAATGTTTGAGTAACCACTATGGATTAGGCATCAACCCATTTTACCATATCTAAGCCAAGTGATACACAAACAAAATCCTGTCTAAAACAGAAAAATTCCTTTCACTGTGTCCAACTTCCCTTATTCTAAGGGAATTCCCTTCAGAAACCCAAGCTGACCTTGGCCCAGGTCCACAACTTAGCCACTTAGGAGGAATACGCCCTTGCAGGAATGTTCTCCAGCTAAAACTAGCTACCACCACCCACAGGTTCCCCATTACCCTCATGTCACTTCTAGCCCCACAGAACCAATGATGAACTCCTCCTCCATGTTAGAATTAATTATAAACGTGGACGTGAGAGCCTCCAGATTTCGATGAAATAAGCTATTTGTTAGTTAAGGACCTATTTCAGTTATCATTGCTGTGTAATAAACAACCCCAATACTTAGTAGCTAAAAACAACCACCATTTTGTTTGCTCGTGTTTCTAAGGGTCAGAAATTAAGACTGGGCTCAACTAGGTGGTCCTGTTGGTTTTGCCTTGTCATGTGGCAGCAGTCAACCGGCAGTTTAATGGAGGATGGATGGATGACCCAAATTGGAGCCCACTCACATGCCTGGCCATTGGTGTTGGTGTCTGCTGGACCTCTCTCTCATGACCGCTGACCTCAAGGAAGGTACCCTGGCTTCTTCACCTGGCGGTCTCAGGGATCCAGGCTGATGGACAGGACCACCCAGTAGGCATGTGAGTGAATCTACTTTAGACTATCCAGACCATCCAGATGATGGCAGCTGCATGAGTGACCCCAGAGCAGACCAACAGAAGGACGTCCCAGCAGAGCCCAGCCCAAGTTGCCGACTCACAGAATTATGAGCAAATTCAATGTTTGTGATATTGAAGCATAAAACTTAGAGTTGATTTTATATGCAGCAACAGAGAACTGACCCAGAAACTAATACCTAGAGGAGGAGGCTGTTGCTATAATGAAGGCTTAAAACATACCGTATTGACTTTGAAACTGCTTGGTGAACAGAGGTTGTAATCCTGGAAGCTAGAAAAAAAATTGGCTACCTGTGGTATGTTGTGTTGAAAGATCAAAACTGTAGCCTGCAGTAACTTGGAAGATAAAGCTGTGACTAATAATCTTGGCTTTGGAGAGGTAGTGTTTTTCAACGTGGCCATTATTGACATTTGGGGTCAGAAAATTCTGTCATAGGGTGCTGTCACATGCATTGGAGGATTTTTAGCAACATTCTTGGCTTCTGTGCAGTAGACTGAGTCCTACCTGAATTGTTGACCCACAGAGCCATGAGTGTATAACATTTATGTCATTTTAACCTACTACATTTTGGGACAATTTGTTACGTGGCAAAACATAACTGAAACAGCCTCTTGCATTGTTACAGGAAGAGAATCTGCTCATAGAGGTTCTTTTTCCAGCTACAATCAAGGGCCTTGGTTCATTCCATTAATATTTTCAGTGTATTCCATGGGATAAATATGACATTCAATAACCTTAGTTGACTTGGATGACAATTTTATGAGACAGATACCACCTTTATATGAGCAAACTGGTGGTAAGGGAATTTAAGTAACCAGCCCATGGTCACCAGTATAGGAAGCTATATTAGTTTCTGAGGGTTGCCATAACAAATTGCCACAAACTTGGTGACTTTAAACAACACACAGTTATCCTCTTGCAATTCTGGATGTCAGAAGTCCAAGATAGTTCTCAGTGGGCTGAAATCAGGTGTAGGCCCGGCTGTTCCTTCTGTAGGCTCCAGGAGAGAAGTCATTTCCATGCCTTTTCCAACTTCTAGAGGCCACCTGCGTTCCTTGGCTCATGGACCCTTACTTCGTCTTCAAAGGCAGCAATGGTGGGTTGAGTCCTTGTCACATCTCATCACTCTGATCTTATCCGCTGCTTCTATCTTCCACTTTCAAGAACCATTGTGATTACGTTGGGCCCACCTGGATAATCCAGGCTCGTCTCCCTATTTTAAGGGTCAGCTGATTAGCAAACTTAACTCCAACTGCAACTTTAACTCTCCTCTGCCCTACAACCAAATATATTCACAGGTTTTGGGGATTGGGATGTGGACATGTCTGTTGGGGAAACCATCATTCCACCTACAACAAGAGCAAAAGAACTGAACAAACTCCAAAGGCAGACCACAAGCTGTGTTATTTATTGCCAGGCACTGATAGGGGCAGGGATGTAGGTCAGAGAAGAACTAGGAGAACCAACTGTGCATATCTCTTCCCACCTCCCTTTTCCTCATGCTGGTGTCTTGGAATGGCCATGGTGGAGGAAATATTTACACAAGGGAAATTGGTAGATGCTTTCTGTCCTGGCTCCCTAGCACCCACTGAGAGTGGGTGCTAACATTTATCAGCATGCTACTGGATGTGATACAGAACAGGAGAGCAATACAGTGTTATGGGGGAAAGGACTTCTCAGAAAAGCAGAAGATGCCAAAGAAACTCAAGGGAGGCTGCCAGCCCTGTCTGTGAAGGTTTTGTGGAAGAATTACACTTAAGTCAAGAGCTGAAGGAGGGGAAGGAGTTAAACAATGGATGGATGTGTTGAGAGAGGAGGTGAGAACATGGCGGCACTTTTGGAGAATGCTCCTTGGTTCATAGATTGACAGAAGTGGCTGGTAGAATACGTAGCTGGAGAGTAAATGAGGATCAGGAAGAGAAGAGCTACATTAGCCCTCTTTAGGAATTTGGGATTAATGAGCTGAAAGTTTGAGTTTTCATCATGGTGACCTGAGTGTACATATTTAATAAAAACTCATTTAAACTCCATGGTAGACCAAGTGTCCTGTGAAAAGGAGGGAAAAGAAATCCAGGGTAGTTGACTAAGGCTTGTGGTTTTTCCATTAAAATTTGGGCACTCTAATCAGGCCAACTCTATTAAATTCACAATTGTCATGAATACTAAGGCTGTATGGTTCCCCACGAAGAATTCGATTTTGCTCGAGACTTATATACACACATACATATATATTCTTGTCTAGATTTTAGTCTACATTTTGGTAAATCTTTTTCTTGACCATGAGATGCATTATGCCACAAAAAGGGAGAAAAATCCCATAAATAAACCCAACACAAAACCCACACGGCTCTTAAAAGAGAAAGGAGAAGGAATGTTTTGTTTTTTGTCAATATAAAGAGGGACTTCTTTACAGGAGGCTAGTCAGAGGCTATCAAGGAAAGAGCCTCCACGTGGCAGAGGAAATATCATCAGGCAGGAATCTCTCGGCTGCCCCACACAATATCCCGTGTCTGTGCTCATGTATTGGGAGGGCATGTGCATGTTTCACGGATTAGGTCATCCCTCTACACAGCTGAACCTACGTTTTTGGCCATAAACAGGTTCCCCATAAGCTTCAATCATTCGAATTTGAATTTCTGCAGTGGAAGCAAATTTTTAAAATGTAAGTGCAAAAGGATGCTCCATCTGGGCACCACGTGTCTAGAAGAATGACTGTTCTTAGATATGGGTTATGTCTTCAATGGCTTCAGTGGGTGTAACTTTCACGGTTGTCCTATTATTTGTGTACACGTGGGGTTCACAGTCTAGTGGAGAAAGAAGGCAGAGTGGGTACTAGAAGCTGGCAGGTGATGTTGGAGACATACACAATGGGAACTAGAGAGGGGGTTTCTTGGGAGGGGAACCCAAGAAATGTCTATGGAGGAATACACATTTATGCCCAGTGTTGAAAAAATGGGTTTTATTTGTACACAAAGACATGGAGAGTCAACAGGATAAGTAAAATCATGTTGTGAATGAAGTAAGGCATGAGGCAGGTACCTGGAAAAGCAAACCATTTAATTTGCATGTTGTAGAGGGTAGGTGACTGGAATAATAAGCCAATAATAATAATAATAAAATAACACAGGAAAGGATCCGTTTTCGAGGACTTTGTTACTAAAACTAAGAGATGCATACTTGATTCTGTTGAAAACCAGAAGCCACTGAAGAATATTGATCAAAGCTTTAACACGACCCTGTGAACTTCTAATACAGGGTTTTTAAATATTAATCCTACACTGGATACTAACATATTGTGGGTGGGGTTTTTTCTTTGTTTTGTGTTTTACCTCTATTGAGATCGTCTTTGATGCTGGAGACCCCATTTGAAGGAGATATGAGCTTACAGCACAGTCAAGTCCACATAAAAGTTTTAGGTAAGCATCGTCATTATGACACTGTGATGTTCCAAGCATTTTAGGATTTATGCATATATTCCTGGACAGAATTAGGGAAAAGATGACTTGGCCCAAGATTCTTTCCAGTCCTATTGTTCTATCAAGTTAAGCAAATATATTCAATTCTGTTTAGGGCAAACCAAATTTCAAATGAAGTATTCACAACTCAAGCTCTCACCAGTTTTAGTGAAAGTCGCTACCATACCTTGCAAGAGGCTTGGCCGTATGTCTGCTGTAGCCTTCGTTACGTGGATCCATGAGTCCATGCAACTGTAGCAAAAATGTGGGCTGCTCCTCTTTTGTCTGATGTTGCACGCCTTGAATCGTGACGAAACGGCAGTGTATGTTCTCTTCGAGCTGGGAAGAACACATGTGGTTGCGCCATTCTGATTTCCACTGGCTTAATGTAATGACTCTCATATGTTAATGTCTCAAGCATCCGAGCTGGATGGTTTAGCACATCATATATGAAAACTGGGCAATAAAATGAGAGATCGTGCTAAAGGAAAACAACGGTATTCCAGACAAATCTTCTTGTACCTATATAAAACCCTGTTCTAGTCCATTATTCCTCTGGAAACCCGTACCCTAGATATTTGTTTGTGTAGACTGATCATGTTACAATCAGCCCCAAAGGCACACTCTACGCACGAGATAAGCAAAAGGCCAATTGATAATTGCCTTTTTAAATACATTTTTAATATTTAAAATATTTAAAAGTCTTCCCCAAGTGTAACCTTCTTGAAAGAAGTGAGACGTGCACAGCGATTGTAAACTCATTAACACCTTCCATCTGGAAAACCAGCATTACTAATAATGGGTTTATTACAAACTGCCTCTTGAAATATTTTAGTGAATTTTACTTCTCGTACAGATGATATCTAGCAATGCACGTTTCTCTCTGCAGATGAGAATCCATATCTCCCAGAGCGGTGAATGGATTCAAGTTTTCTTGAATCTGGAGCCTCCTGCGGCATCAGATGAAGACTCCTGTGGGCTTCATGCTCTGAGGCTGCAGCTGATGGGGAAACAGATGGTGTGACTCTAGCCATCCTTAGGAAAATAAAATAGCTGCAAACAACACAAAGCAGAGTCAGGGGAATATTTGAAATCAGTGTCAGATACGGGGTCTTTCTCTTTCCACGTGCCCTTTGTCCTTTCTCAAGACTAGTTTATAATCAAGTCAGCATGCTGCTTTCTCTGGACGAACCACACCCAAGATTTGCAAATTGATGACCATCACCCAGTGGTTTGCAAAGGACAGCTGTCTGCGGTTAAAGGAATCAACCACATTTACATGTGTGTAATCATTTTATTGGGGATTCATCCATGCAGCTGGTTTTCTCAAGGTTACGGATCAGTCTTTATGTCAATGTCCCAGCCGCAGAGGTCACCGAAGGTGACACTCAAAATTACATTTATATTAGATCAGTTTGGAGGGAAGAAGAATATTCTTCCAAAAAAATTTTTTGGTTTCACTCTTTCTTTAGCTAATTGTCTTTGTTTAAGTAATTTCCTCCCTCATTTTTGTTAACATCAGCAACTTTTTACCCAGAAGGATCTCATCAAAAACATGCCTTATTTTCTCTCCAGTACAAGAGCCAAGCACAGTTTTTTCCTGTTTGTTTTGTCTGTTATTTACTTTTCAAGAAAACTGCATCTCTAAGTTGAACTAAGAGACAAATAATTATGGAGTCTTACCATACTTTGGGCATAAGTGTGGAATAAATGTAACAATAGAAATTCACATGATTTATAATACATATAGGGAGACATTCCTATAAAAGTATCAACCAACTTCCAGGTAAAATTTTAGGAAGCACGAGATTGGGTATATAAGTCCACAGATCCCCAAAGGATTGCATTGGGCAGAATGCAACAACTCCACCAAAATGCCAAAGAATTTATAGCATTCAGAATTTGGCAGATTGAAACAAAATGAAGGTGGTATGGGCAAGTTGTGAGGAAGGACGAACCACCAGGTGACCACTCAGACACCCAAAGGCTGGAATAGTGGTACAGTGGTCCCCCCTTATCCCTGGGGGATACATTCCAAGACACCCAATGGAGGGCTGAAACCTCAGATAGTACTGAACCCTATATATACTATGTTTTTTCCTATACCTATATACTTATGATAAAGTTAATTTTATAAATTAGGCACAGTAAGAGATTAACAACAATAACTTCTCTTTGTTATATCCGAATTGCCAGCATCACTACTCTTGCATTTTGGGGTCATTATTAAGTAAAATAAGAGTGACTTGAACACAAGTACTGAGATACTGCAACAGTTGATTTGATAACCAAGGTGGCTACTAAGTGACTAACGGCGGGTGGCGCCTACAGTGTGGATCTGTAGATTCACATCCCAGGCAGGATGGAGCAGGATGGCGAGAGATTTCATCATGCCACTCAGAATGGCAAGCAATTTAAAACTTACAAATTGTTTATTTCTGGAATTTTCCATTTAATATTTTTGGACCTGTGGTTGACTGCGGGTAACCTAAACCTCAGAAAGTAAAACTGTGAATAAGGAACACCTACTGTATATACTTTCTGAGTGAAGACAACACCAGCTAAGCTTCCTTTTCAACTAATTCTGTAAACACACAAAAAAAACCACTGCCTATCCAACGAAGGGAGTTAGGACTCCTGAAACACAGGAAATTGCTGTTTCTGAAACATATCTATTGCAAAAGCATGAGAAATATTCTGAAATCAAGATGGAGTGCATAGACATGAAAACCTAGATTGACGAAGGTGAATGTTCTTAGGAGGCGACACATCTCAGATCACGCCCTGCAGAATATCAAGTCCGAGAAGCAGAAGACAACCTCAGGAAATGCAAAACTCAAAGGAAAAGTTTAATGCTGTGAAATGGTAATAGATTTGTCATTGTTGTTTTGTTTTAATACAGAGAAGAGATCCAGCTCACCCACAGAAGATTCATCAAGAAGACAGGCCTGTCCAACCAAAAGAAATTACAGAAGAAAGCATAAAAGAAAACTTTTCTGAGTCGATAGAAGACCAGAGTCAACAGACAAAAGAAGACTATTGAATTTAAAGAAAAAAAAAAAATGAGCCATTAATTCTGAACCTTGACTCAAATGACAAAAATAACTATGATGGAAAGGCTATTGACACAGCATATTTGAAATTATAAAATAACAAGCAGAGCCTAATATACGATGTTGTATTGATAAAATTTGGATGGCGAATGGAAATGGTTGAAAGTCTGCACACTCGAATTCCCGCTGGGTCCAGCAGGTAAGTTTGTGACTGAGGCAGGTTGGTGAATGAAATTGCAGGTGTGAACGTTAAGACGTGGAGTTGCCTAAGTCACGATGAACAGGTTCCAAACGAGAGTTCTTGTGCTGGGATGCTGGCTGGAGGTGCCATAATTTTTTGACAATATAATTATAATTTACAAGATGATAATGATATATAATTAAATTTATAATTTATATAATTATATTTATAATTTATAATTATAATTTCTAGAATCCAAAAAATTTTACTCAATTAAAAATTAAGCACCACATTATCATCTGGAAAGTCCTGTTTCACCCACACGCTACTGGGTTATAAGCTCTAACTCTACCCTTGTCTCCCCCAAGCCCCACAAAACCGGCAAATGCTCAGTCCTCTTCCCCAACCCCATCCCTCAACTTGGCTTTTTTCTTCTGTTCTCTATGCGTCGTATGTTTTCTCTCTTTTTGGCTTCTTCCATCCGGATTCCCGTCTCCCACCTGAATGCATAAGCCCAAGGCTAGCAGAGTGAAGAGAGAAGTGAAGAAAGATATATCCAAGATTTGTATCCCAGTGTCTATGTTAGGAAATGCATGTGAAAGGGGCAAACATACTTTGCCCAATAAGTAAAAGAATTTGCGAGTTTTTGCCCGACAACATGAGATGACAACAGTCCTGGAAAGGGAAGAAGGTACATGGGAAAAAGCCTTAATAGGGAGACCAGGAGCCCCTCAGTGTTCCAGGTCTTAAGGAGGAAGAGGGAGAGAGAGATTCCTCTTGGTGCAGATGGCTAAGGGATTTTACAGTGAGTCTGATGTTCAAACTTGACTTGTCTACTCTACTCTGACTGTGTCACTAACAAATCTGTAGTGTCTGTAGCACACACAGCTTTGATGGGGAAGGAACAAAGAGGAAAAGGAGGAACGATGAAGCCAGGGCTCTGTGCACAGATCATACAAAGCAGGAAGGACAGAGTGGTGGAGCCAAGAGCAGAAATTTGGGGAAGACGGGTCTTGGAGCATATAAGCACCACCACTGCCAACTTGCGCCTCCAGATATCCTCAGAAATATTGAGAAGGATGTGAAGAGTCCTGGTTGTAATGGAAACACTTAAGTTATTCTATTTGGGTTTCCAAGGGAAAGATGACCTCAAATATTTGGAGAGCTGGAAGCACTCAGGCGACACTTCCCAATACCAATGCGATGAAGTCCCTTCTTGGGCACTGTGGATGGCTCAGATATGATCCCAAGAATTTTGTAAGACGCTCAAGACTTTACTCACCTCTTCATCCACCTCCCTCTCTCACACCATCTTGCTTTCCTCTCAATTAGTCATCCTGAATGGGAGCGATTGTGGCCCCCTCCTTTCCAGGGGTCTGGGGGCAATGTCTGGAGATATTTTTGGTTGTCACAACTGGGAATGCTACTGGCTTCTAGTGAGTAAAGTCCAGGGATGTTGCTCAACACCCTACAGTGCACAGGACGGTCTCCCACAACAAAGAATGATCCAGTCCCCAAATGTTGAGTCAAGATGGAGAGACCCTGAACTAAATCCATCATGTTGTCTTAACCTCCAACCTTTGCTTGGTTCTTCCTTGCTTCCTCATCCTGTGTGTTTCCTTGGCTAAATTCTAGTTATTCATATATTTTTGTTGTGGACATTCTTACCCGGACCTCCATACCAAGAATTGAGTTGATTGTCTTTCTTACTCCCAATCGCCATCACCCACGGCAAGACCCATCACTTGTTAATGCATGTCGTCCCCCTTCCCCCAGATCCCTGTTCTCAATCCTGACAACCCACGTCCCCCAGTGCAATCTGTTTGACATATGTCCTTAACTATGCCTGTGACTTGTCAACTAACTGTGTTGCCTTGTGACGATGTGTTTTTTATTTACATACATCATATTTCGCTATAAATCTCATTCTGTTTCTGAATATCTTTCACTCAACAAAATGCTTCTAAGACCCAATCGATGTTGCTGAATATCCAACTATTCTGCTGTATATCTGTCCCTGGTATGCATCTGCCACATCTTACGAGCTTTAGGTGACAATGACTATCTAAGTCGACCTTGATTTCCCAAAGCCATGTGAAATATCCTGGATGTGTCACCTTACACACTTCTGTAAGAATTTCTCTAGGACTTAAACCCACAAGGGATATTGTTGGGCCATGAGATGTCCATGATGTATTTAGTGAAAATCTCAATTCTGTCTAGAAGACTCTTCAGAATGGCAGCCCCGACGCTGATCACCACCATCAGGGCAGGAAAGCTCCCATCTTCTCCTACTATTGGGAACACCAAGTATATTCCACTTTATAGAACTTGCAATACTGATGCACACAAAAATGTCTCTCATTGTTGCTTTCATTTGCGTTCTCTGATCATTAACTAGTTATTTGTGAATAGGGCTTCCTCTCCTTTGCATTGCCTATTCATATACTTTGCCCATTATTTTCTACAGAGTTTCCATTGTTTTTTCCTCCTAACTGCAGGAGTCCCATCTATATTCTAGATAAGAATTCCTTTTTTATATATTTGGATATTACTGCTGCCATCCTCTCAACCACCCATTAAACTTTATCCACGATGCCCTTCACAGAAAGCCTTAATTTTGATGGAGTGAAATTTCTCTATTTTTTGCCTATGACTTTTGCTTTTAGGATCTTATTTAAAAAATCTGTGCCCACTCCTAGACCAGAAAGATATTCTCCTTCATTTTCTTTGACTGGCTTTATCATCTGATCACTAACACTTTAGTCTTTCATCCGTCCAGAGATCATCTTTGTAGGCAGTGATAAACTGGAGACCAGCTTTATTTTCCTTCATACAGTGAATTAGTTTCCCCAACACCAACTTCTAAACAATTCTTCCCTTTGCTTATTAATGTGTCATGTCCTGTTTCTCATACACGAAAGACCATATCGAGAAGGCACTAATTTGGGGAACCCCACTCTATTTCATTTTTCTTTTGCCATCTTCACAACCATCAATTCCCTTGCCTCATTTGGCATTTAAGTGCACTATAATATCTGGGGGACAAATCCTCACTCTTTGTTCTTTCTCCCATGACAGACTTAGCTTTCTTCAGATGCACTTTTTTCATGTATCTTTTAGAACTAGTTTAACCATTGTTCAAAAAATGGGTATCTTAATTGATAGTGTATTGAATACACATTACTTTTCCAGAGAACGCTCTCCTTTATCATAGCCTGGGGTCCCCCAAAAGGAGAGCGGGAGACAAAAGCTGTGTGTAGGTAAGTTATTGGGGGATGTGGTCCCAGGGAGCAGAAGTGAAGACCAGGGAGGGACAAAGGGAAGGAGGAAGCCCCAGTCTAAGGATGTGTTATCTAGTGCCCGTCACCGTGACTGCACCTTGAGGTGGAACGTTCTGCAGAGCTTACCGGTTTCTGCCATTGACTGTATTATTTTCTTCCAAGGTTTGGGTATTACCTCCTTCTTTGTGTCTCACCCCACTCCATCTGGTCTCTTAGATGATGCTTTAGTTGTAGCACACACCCAACCCAAACCAGGAGTGGGGAGTTAACGGTTTTAATTCCTCTATTACTTCTTCCCACAAATTCCCCGAAGTCGCCAAGCACTGTACATGTGTTCCCATGAAAAGTCCTGAGGTCCCCTCTCTTCTCCAATGAGGCATACCCTTCTTCCTATAACCAAGCACTTGAAATCTCTACGGAAATGCTCTCCCCCCCACCCCACCACCGAAGTGCACTCAAGAGCCAATCACCATCATTTCTCTTTCTTCCCAGACGACTCTATTAATTCTGAGTTTCTTGACTGTCGTTTTGCTGGACCACAACTGTTGTATTCTTACACAGACAAGAGCCTTTCATACTATTTTGTACTGTAGAGCCACACACATGCACAAACTGAAATGTGCAATATATGTGTTGTTATGAAAATAGGAATTAAACCTGACTTTGTCGAGTTTCTTTAAATCATTTTGAGACTATACCATCTCTTCCACCAATATATGTATGTGTGGTCTGCTCTCTCTCTTACACCACATATTTCAAGAAAGGGTAGGGATGTAATATTTTTATTATCTTCCTCTGAAATTAGGGCGGGGTCAACCCTCCCGCATCCACAGCTCACGTCTTCTCCTCTGCGTGACTCATTGATTCCGCCTGTTTTCTCTTGTGCTTACACCAGTCTCTAACACACAGTTCTCTCCGTCTCTAGCATCCGAAACCACCTGGTCATCTCTTAATGCCCCTCTCATCTCCATCCTTCCTTCCTCCTTGACCCGTGCTGATGGGCCTCATAATAACTCACTTCTGTGCTACGGCTCATGGCCCCATCTGCAAATAAAGTATCTTAACATTTTTGTAAATTTATATAAAAATATAGACACAGGTGATCATCAGTTGGAAGGACTTTGATATGAACATGGAGCCTACAACTGGATTCAAGGTGTTGAAATCTTGAATCCATAAAGGGAAGTTCTCTCAGTGGTCACACAAGCTTTTACCACTAGCAAATTTACGTGATGTGTCCTGTACATCCTCTGGATTCTGGCAGTTCTTGGTCCTTCATCATCATTTTCACAGGACTCTGGATACGTCTCACAAATATTCATCTCCTGACCGTTTTTTTAAGAGCAGAAAGGCAGGCAACAGACAATAGGAAGGCATATGATGGCTTGCCTTTTCTCTTTTCTAGGATCTCAATAAAAAATCAGTTGTCCTCAAAGTCCTGTGGATGCATACATTTTTATTTGTTGCAACTATTTCACCTGCAAAACAAATTTCACACACACATTCCACATAATGTCGTAACCATGTGCACTAATTGCACCCCAGCTGTGTTTGCGATGACTGTGCTGGGTGCTTGTTTCAGGGAAAAACAACTTTAGTTAAAACTGGCATGCCCTTGCCATGTTGGCCAAACTTGGATTAAATTCAGACTTTTGCTTTGTAGGTCATTGTTTTACCGAAATACAACGTCACAGAGAATGGAAAGCCATTGAATTTATTAATTCAGTATGCTTTCCTTCTCCCAGAGAAATAAACTTCACCTGTATAAACATTAGATGGTCAGGAAAGAACTGTTTACTTATTATTATAAAGCCCGAAAGACAGTAGGAAGTGAATCTTGTGTTTATTTTTCAACACGAAATAATATTTAAATCCACTGTAATGGCAGGATGAGAGGGGAGAATCTAAACTGATGTGAATAGAATAAAACTTTTACTAAAATTGCACAGATGTATCATTCAGTAGTTACTCTACATAATGGCGAAATCATTAAGAGTTTCTCACGTGTAGTGTTGTATATTTGCAGAGCATGGGGTCAATGACCGGCCAGCCCTGACACAAGTACAAGTCCAATATATCTTTTTCTCTCCAACATTAAGAGCTTTGCCAACTCCAGGACAAAAGTTGATCTGGAGGAGAATATTTCATTTTTAGCAAAGGACTATTAGGACATCTTGGGCAGATTTACGTATGGAGTCATTCTTTGGGCAATTTCAAAGTACAATTTCTTTTTCTGCCAATGCCCTCTCTGTAATGAGTGAGAGGCTTATTCTCTTATTTGCTAAGAGTTGTTTTCTTTAAGTCAACACTATTTAGACTTCTTTTTGAGTATAAAAACATATGGAGATCACTAGATGGTTATTCATATGTCACAATTTGTGACAGTGTCCTTTACGCCCGGCTGCCGGTTCAGCAAACGAAAACACAGGTCGCCCGCTAGTACAAGTATGTCCCCAATTCACGTGGGACACACTTATATTTTTGAAAGTTATTCACTATTTACCCAGAATTCAAATTTAACTGGGCGTGCTGTATTTTATCTGGCAACCCTACCTTTACGAGCTGAAACTATAGCCTTCTTTTTCCTTGTAAGTGCAGACGGAACTATAATAAAACCGTTTTGGTCTTGAGGAAAGAGTGCATCATTGTCCTTGTGAGGATACTTTTGGAAGTCAGACATTATGTTGACTTAACCCTATTCTCACTCTGCAACAGCAGTAATTTGCTAAGGGGGGTATCCGTAGCATTGCGAGTCCATGCCAATCACGTGTCCTCGTGGAATATGATCAAGCCATATTCACGAATTATTCACGAATCTGCTATTTCTCATTGGAGACACTTCTGAATAATTAAATGAATAATTTAATGTGAATAATTAAATGTCCTCAGCCATTTAAATTCTCTGGGATAGAGCCCACAAGGTGAGAACTGGCAAAAATAAGTCTCTGGAGGCCTCCAATGGCTGTCCCATGAGTTTGTACTCAAGTCATGCTCTACGTTCCTGATATCTCCATTCTCGAGACATCCCTGATTCCTATTCCTCCAGCAACTCCTTTAGGAGCTCGCATAAGCCATTGCCTGACAAGAACAGGCTCAGAGCAACACTGGTTCTATCACAGAAAGATAAACTGACGCGAGACTCAAACAGACCAGAGCTTAAAAACCAAGTTGGTCCCATCCTCGCCGCTTGAAATTGGGAGACTGCTTTTCATTCTCTGTGATTGGATGAAGGGAATCGCCCAGCTTGCAATAGTGTCACGAAGATGTAGACATTTTCAGTGGGGGTGATGCTGTATGAGTACCAGGCACTGAACAGGCATTCAAGGGTCACGTCCTTTTCAGAGAGGGAGCCAGTTAATGGGGAAGATGCAAACAGGCAGAGCCTTGTTGGGAGTCTGGGCACTGCTGAGGCTGTGCACTCTGCAAGAAATCCTAGATTCCAGCAAACTTGGTAGACTTGAGCTGGAAACAAATGCTAACCTAGAAAACAAGCCCGAGGATAGCCCGTACCTGAGAGGTTCCTGGGGGATGACGTGAGAGGGAAGAATTTAGAAAAGCTCCTTGCCCCCAGTGACCTTGGTTGTCACTGCTACCCATTCACAGCGGAGAAGGAGGATGTGAGGAAGAAAAGACGCCTGAGGCCAGCTTGACACAAGACAGGAGAAAACAGAGTCACATCAGTCGTTCTGAGTGTTCTTCTTGGGTCCACACAGAAACTAAATTACTTTCAGTTTACTCCCGTGGTAGATCAAGGAAATGCAATAGACACTTCTAAGGTTCTCACCGAAAAAGGAGAAAGTTGCTTTTGTCGTTAGAACGGCAAGTTTTCTAGAAGTGTCTCCAACGAGAAATAGTAGATTCATGAATAATACAGGAGAAATGAGGCTTCTGTGTCCTGCTTGACAATCTTATGTAATAATATGGGTGTGTGCATCTGTGTGCTCTGTGTTACTTGCTAAGCATTTAATTGCTAATGGAAGAAATACAATTCCTGCCTTTATGGATCCCCAAAACACTGGAAAAACTAACGTTAAATAGACGTTATGAATAATTATAGGATCTATTGGAGATGTTGAAATTATTTATTTACCTCATGTTGTCCTAGCAGCCTGGAAGTCCCTTCAATCAGCCCATTCCTGGCAATAGCCAACACTTTTACAATTAACTACAATGACTGACTAAGACCAGCCCCATCTATGGGTGACACATACACAGTGTGTTCTTTTCATAATTATGGTTCTGGTCTCTGTGCTTGATCTCTGGTCTTTTTTCTTTTTTATCCATTGTTGTTCAAACCAAGGAATATGGAAGGACAGAATTTCAGTTAGGAATGTTTTACCCAATCAAAGACGATGAACACAATCGTGGAATGTTTTGAAAAGCGCTTGGCATATTCCTTATGCTGGTAAATACTCTTTTGAAGTTGTGTTAATTGTCTATTAAGTGTTTGTTAAATTGCTTAATTGGACTCGGCTTGAAAAAAAATGTTTTCTTACTTACTTTCCAATGCTACATATAGCATTCCAATTAAACACTGACATTCTTGCATCTCAGTCAAGTTGTCTAGGTAATATTAACTCAGGATGTGAGTTCACAGTTTTTTTTTTTTTTTTTTTTACACTGGATCCCTTATTTGGAGGAAGTATGGAATTCAGAATATGTTGAAACCCAAACCAATCTCAATTTTTGACTCAAATCTCTGTTGCGTGGCCCAACCGATTTGGAAATAAGAACCCATCTTTTAAATACGTGAGTGAAGACTTGCCATAGAATTGAAATGTATTTTAGAAATAAAAGCTGCCTTCAACTTCTAGGACTTTCTGAAATGAATTAAAACATATGAGTTTGTCAGATGCCATGGCACCAAATTAAAACCCCAAAATAGATTCTAAAACACTCTGGCATGAGGCATTTATGAAATAATAAGCAGAATTTACATCTGATAGCCCTATTAAAAAAAGAAATCACGAAAACATATAATAATAATTCTCCCTTTAGTGAGCCAAAAAACAGTGTAATCATTCCTGGTAACTTGTAATTACCTGGTTATACAGCAAAATGTTGCTAAACTTATCCTTCTACTTGGAATCCATAATTATTTGGACTGAATTTTTGAATAATAGTAATTTTCCAATTATTCTGATTTAAGAGGAGTCTCATATCCATTTCTATAAGTTGTAATTTATCCTTTTCTCAATTCTTTCCTTTAGCACGTGTGATTATAATGCCTAACACATGTTTGTATCTCCCCAGTGAGGATGACGGGGCTGTAAATATAAGTCTTCCATCTTATTCTGCGATCATCAAACAAATGAGTAGTTAAAGTAAATTCATGTGATATTTATGAATGCACAAGGTGTAACTGCCTAAGGCGGGGGCCACAGAGGTGAAAGAGATTTGGTATCTCCCCATAAGGAGTTTTCAGTCTAAGACAAAGACCCCTCACCCTCAGCTTGAGACAGTCTGGTCTGACTGTGGCAAAGGATGCACAGAAGGTAAGATGCTCTTTCGAGGAAAGGAGAGGTTACATCGGGAAATGCTACATAGAAAGTTTTCTACTCAGATGGCCACACACGGGCAGAGCTGTGGGTCGAAGTCCTAACCACCAAAAGAAAGAGAGAACCACAGGTTCAAACACAGAGATGTGAAATGAGGCTCTTAGATGGATACAGTCTTTTAACTTCTGGTGGTAATATTTAATTTGGGGTTGTCGTCAAAACTCAAACAATGGAGTGCCATTGAGTGGATTCTGACTCCTAGCGCCCCTGTGGACAGCAGACTGGAACTCCGCCCCATCTTTCTGGGCCAACCTCTCCCCTTCCAGAACTCTATCAGACAATGCTCTACTGTTATTCATAGGGTTTTCGTGGCCAACTTTTTTGGGAGTGGGTGGCCAGATCCTTCTTCCTGGTCTGTCTTAGTCTGGAAGCTCCGCTGAAACCTGTCCACCATGGGTGACCCTGCTGGTATTTGAAATCCCAGTGGCACAGCTTTAAGCACCACAGCAACGTGCAGCCGCCACCGTGTGACAATGACAGACGGGGGGTGTGGTTCCCTGACCAGGAAACGAACCCTGGCTGTGGGGGGTGACAGCACTGGATCTTAACCACTAGATCACCAGGGCTGGACAGTTGATGAACAAAAGGAAATAAATCAAAAGTTTCTATTTACCACCTCCCTTGGCTGTTATCTTTTCTATGTATGTTTCTAGACCTTTCTTATGGATTTAGGTCCATAAATTATGCTGAAAATGTATAGTTTCCCAAGGGGTGTCATTTTTACCCCAAAAGGAGTCACACTATAGCCATTATTTTGCAAGTTGCTTTTCACATGTCGATATGTCTTAGAGACTTTCCTTTGACCCAAAATAGAGGTCTTCTAGTTTTCTTTTTTTCCCCCAACTACTACAGCTTATTCCATACACAGTGGTTAATTTCCAAATCCTGCCCTAATTTTATGATTATTTCTCCGGCTAATTTTTTTGTGTCTCAGTTATGAGTTTATTTATTAGTAATTTTTTTTTTTTTTTGGTGAGGAAGATTAGCCCTGAGCTAACATCCGATGCCAATCCTCCACTTTTTGCTAAGGAAGATCGGCCCTGGGCTAATAACATCTGTCCCAATCTTCCTCTATTTTGTATGCGGGATGCCACCATGGCATGGCTTGACAAGCGGTGCATAGGCCCACACCCAGGATCCAAATCTGGAAACCCCGGGCCACCGAAGCAGAGTGCACGGACTTAACCACCATCCCACCAGGCTGGCCCCTATTTCTTAGTACTTTTAATACAGAAGAGTAAAATCAACTAAACTATCTGATAATCTCACCACATGGAAATTTTTGTTGTGATTTTTTTCAATAGGTAATATATGTCCATGGCAAGAAAACTCAAACAATACGGACATTATCTCTTTATCGTATGTGTTTAGCAAATATAAATCAATAAGAAAAAATAACCAACCAAAGGGGCCAATAATATAATTATTTCACACATTTAAAAGCAACACATAGAAAATGACATATAACACGATGGTTAATTTGGTTCATTTAAAAATGCAAATCAAGGTGAAAGAATAGTTTAAAAATGCAGGGGGGCCAGCCTGGTGGTGCAAGCGGTTAAGTGTGCACTCTCTGCTGCAGCGGCCCGGGGTTTGCTGGTTCAGATCCCAGCTATGAACCTACACGTCGCTTATGAAGCCATGCCGTGGTGGCATCCCACATGTAAAGTAGAGGAAGATGGGCACAGATGCTAGTCCAGGGCCAATCTTCCTCAGCAAAAAAAAAAAAAAAAAAAAGGCAAATCAAGGTGAAATAGTTTTTATCTACATAATCGGCAAAAGAAAATTTAAGTGTAATAATACGATAGCAAATATCTGAGAAAAAGTCTGTTTTTTGATGACTGATTGGGTGGAAACAAGCCAAATATTTTCTGGAAGTAGAGTTGCCAATCTGCACCAAAATTTAAAAAGTAGGAAGTTTAGAGGAGGAGAGATGGAGATTGAGGCATTTTAAAATTTTCTGTTTATATGTTAACATCTAAAGTTAAAATACTGGAGGTGGGGAGATAATTGCTGATGCTTCCCTGTCCCTCCAAGGACACTAAACTAACCCAGGAGTCTTCCTTCTTTGAATATTCCTCCTAGACACGCCCACAGCTGGCTTCTTCCAGCTCTCGAAAAGGAACTGCTAAAAATTTTGAAGAATTTTGTGAGCCAGTTGTTAAATTGCTGGCAGTTTGAAATCAGTCATGGTGGGAGTAAGTATTTGCACCACGGAAATTGGCAAAAGCTAAAAGTCAGGGCTTTATTTTACCTGGGACAACGGGTCTACCAGCACACCACAGCCTAAGAGCTTCCAAATCTGTGTACCGCTACTGCAGAATTGTATATTCTCTTAGAGTTCGAAAAAATGACGGCAGCATGATATTTAAGGGATTCCTTAGATGTTGCAAGCCACAAAATCCCTCTAGGAAAAATCCTGAACCACCAAAAGGTTCTGAAAGTCAGCTGGAAGACTCTGTAGCCTAAATGTAAATTTAGGAGACACATGCCTTCCACTCTCAGCTTTCACTGAAACACAGAGAAAGAGGATAAACCTGAGAATAGGAACATTCTCAGTGTAGCAATATAACAATATGCAATCTCCCTATTGTTCAGAATAATTGGCAAGAAGGACAATAATGTATTTCAAGACATCTGCTAATTTACTCTCAAATGTTGTAGAAAGACTGTAGCTCTCCATCTGCTAATGTAGATTTGAAGGTTTCACACAGACTGTAAAACAAAATATAAAGTGGGTGCAACTGAAAAATGAAATTTATAAGAGTTTTATTTGGCATTAATAACCTAAAACAACATTAGAACGCCCCTTACTGTGGGATCAGTGGCTATGTTCAGAAGTTGAAGGAATGGGGAAACAGGATTTATCATGATTTCTTTCTAACTTTTGCTCCAAAACACGACTCCTCTTGACTGCAAGAATTTCTAGCAAAGACAAGCTCACTATTGGGTTCATTACTGGTGCGGAGGACAGACAGACTCACAGAACCAAACAGAGAATCTAGAAGGAAACTCAGGTGTATGGAGAAGCTAGAAGGTGGAGAAGTTGGATCTCAGTCAGCAGGGAAAAGATGGACCATTCAATGAACAATTGGGAAAAGTGATCCGTTAAAAAGAAATCCCTACCACATTGCACAGATCAATAAGTGACAAAGGGTTTGGCATTTTGAATTAAAAATAAATAAGCAAAACCCGAAAACATGTTGAGCATCACACCATTTTGGTGAAATCCTGGCTAAGTGACATCCAACTGCCAGAAAACATAAATTCCACTACATTAAAATTTTTGCAATGCATTACGTATGTGTTATTACATACATGTATTCAATACATAAAAATACATAAGCATTTTGAGTAAAATTATATATAATATATAAAAATATACGTATATTAATATAACATATAAAAATATATTATTATACAAATTGTTACTTTATATATTAAATTATATGTATACATATAAGATTGGAAGAAAAATGAGATGAACTGGAAAATATTTGCAATATGTAGGGAGTTGAATTATGGACTAGTTTTCTGCCCTGACTGTGGTGTGGTTACACAAATCTATACAGGTGATAACATCTGTAGTGCCGTACAGTAGTATAGTATATAGTACTATACACCAAAGAGAAAAGAGGTGCATTTAAAAAATGAGGGAAACCAAATAAAGTCTACAGTTTCCATAATCGTATTGTACCAACATCAATTTTCTGGTTTTGAAAATGTACTACAGTATGTAAAATGCTACCATTGTTGACATGGGTGAAGGGCATGCAGGAACTCATCCTTATGGTTTTGACTTCCTAATTCTTAAATTATTTCTAAGGAAATAATTGTAAATCACTGCAGTATTTCTGGATTGCAACAGGCAATATCTGATCATAAATCAATTGTGCAAATCCTTTGATCCAGCAATTCCTTTTCTAGAAACTGATTTTACACACACACACCAGATACACACCCTCCCACACAGACCCACGCAAATATGCAACCACACACACACATATACATGCACTGGTATCTTACATAGCATTGTTTATAACGTACAAAATGTAAAAAACTTAATTCTCTCATTTTAGGCAATGGAATAAATATGTTACCCCGCACCTTATCCATAAATTAGAATATCATACCATCATTGCAAATGAAAATGCAGTAAGTCTATGCATACTGGCAAGGAGTCATTAATAACATAGTTTTATATGAAGAATGCACCTTCCATGTACTAAGGATTGTTTTAGGCACCAGGGAAACAACACTGAACAAAACCGAAGACCAAATTCCCTGCCTGCGTGGAGTTCGCATCCTACTGGGGAGAGATACACTACAAAAATAAATAAATAAGAGTGGATAACCCATTAGAAAGTGCTTGATGCTAGGCAGAAAAATACATTCGGGAAGGAGGTGGAGAATATTGGCAAGAATGAATGGAAATTTTAAATACAGGGCAGGAGGGAGCCCTCACTGAGAAGATATTTCAGCAAAGACTTTAAAGATGGTGAAGGAGAAAAGAATGCTGGTATCTAGAAGAGAAGAAAGAGCCAGTGCAAAGGCCCTGAGGCAGAAGCTCGTGTGGTATGTTCCAAATCAGCAGAGGCCGGGCATTTGGAGCTGAGTGGGCAGGGGAAACTAGGAGACAGAATCGGACATAACAGAGGACAGCCTTCTAGACATTGCGATGATATTCTTTTTCTTCTGGGTACAACAGGGAGCCACTCCATGGTTTTGAGCAGAAAGGGACCCACAGGAACAGCTGCCATCACTATTAGGAAAATGAATAAACTGGAGTGGAGGGCAGCTAAGGAACTTGCCCGCCATCTTGGCCCCAGGTAGACGCAGAACCCGAATTGCAGTCCAGGTCTCTGACTAATGGTCCAGGATTCTTTCCATGACCCATGACGTCTCCTTCTGTTTATGATTCCCCACCCTGCTCACTTAAATACTTCCAGCTTTGCAAAAGATCAAAAGTTGACATGGTGACATTTAGAGGAACTTCCAAGACGGAATCAGAGAAACAAAATAAAACTCATCCAAAAAAATCTCCTTTGCATGTCCAATGCAAAATGAAGACTCTGTATAGAGATCTTCAATCCCTCTTTTCTCCCTACTGAATTCTTTGCTCAGAGGCACCTTTTGTCTACCTTGGTGGCCCTCTGGTTGGAAGAATTGGTTTGCAATTTTTTCTACCCGGTGTCTCTAATTCCATAAAAGTAAATGCCTACAAGACCTCATATACTCCTGGTGTGTTGGCATGACATGTCCTAGTTTTCAAATTGTGAGGATGACTCTGTCGATTCAAGATCTTCCTTTGGCACAAAGATCAACCTTGTTGCCAAAGTTTAAAGGAAGCTTGTCATTGAAGTCTTGGTTCTCTCCTTGCTTTGCTTTCTGTGATAGTGACCCTTAAAAGATCTCCAACATCAAAATATTCTTTAAGACAGTGGTTTTCAACTGGGGGTGATTTTACCCTCAGGGGACATTTGACAATGTCTGGGGACATTTTTGGATGTCACTATTTGGGGGGGAGGGAGATGCTACTTGCACGAAGTGGGAAGAGACCAGGGATGCTGCTTAACATCATAGAGCGCACAGGACAGCCCCCACCACTGAGAATGGTCCAGCCCCAAATGTCAGTAGTGCTGAGGTTGAGAAACCTTGGACCTGAGCATGAGAGACTCTATCTATGTATATACATATATATGTATCTATCTATCCATCTATCTATCTATCTTCATCCATCCATCCATCCATGTATCCATCCATCCATCCGTCCATCCATCATCTATTTACTGTCTGTCTATCTATCATCTATCCATTTATCATCTATATCTATATCTATTTATCATCTATCTATCTATCTGTCTATCTGCTCGTCTAGCTACCTACCTATGACAGCGGTTTCCAATTAAAGATAATTTTGCCCTCCAGGGATGTTTATCAATGTCTGCAGGCATTTTTAGATGCCGTGATTGGGGAGCGGATGCTTCTGGCCTCTGGTGGGTGGAGACCAGGGCTGCCGCTCAACATGCTACAGTGCATCAGAGAATGATCTGGCCCCAAAAGTTAACAGTGCCAAAGTTGAGAAAGCCTGTTTAAAGGATAGAATTTGAATATTAAGGTTATTTATGCCATTATATACAGAGGAGTCACTTGATTGTTTTGTTTGAAATAGTTCCTTTTTATGTTGGTTGTGCAAGGTCCATGTTTTTCCCTGTCGGGAGAAACTAAAGTGTGAGCAAAGCCAGGCTCTTGGTGTAACAAAGACCCACACGGAAACCAGCTGTGTAGCTAGGGGCTGCCCTTAACCAGGTAAGCTATTGGCAGATCTGGAGGTAAAGGGTAAAATGAGGTAACTCCAGGGTTTCTTTATAAGAATACTGTAGACTTGTCATTAGCCAAGAGTATTTTATAAATGTGGAAGTGGCTTAGCGAAAACAATAGAAAAACTGCATCTATAGTTTTATATATTTTAACACAATTGTAAAGCCTACATAATGATCAAAGTAGATATTGATAGTAGCATGAATTTATACGTGATTCAGTAGGTTTTATTTCTGTGCTAAGTTTAAGACTTATTTTCATTGTTTTAAATATTACGATATTTACCATGTTAATTAAATATTACAAGAGTTAAATATTACAATATTTAAAACTCTTTTAAATAATTAACTTATTCTAAATAGTTAATATTACAAATTTGAGGGATTAACTGGAAAGAAGATAAAGATTTTTGTCAAGTGGGTTATCAACATTTATTTTGCCTGGGTACAAAGAGTAAATCTACTCTTTAGGGAGCCTATAATGAGGATGATTCATCCTTATTTAAGAATATTTTTAAAAGAGCAGAAAACAAAGCAGACTTTCAGTGAAGACCAATGGATAGAAAATGTCGGGGAAAAGCCAAATTGGATCAAAGAAAGAAAATAAAAGTATGGGAGGGAGACATAAGGAGATGGTTAAGATGTCAGGTCTTCCACCTGACAAGGACACCCTGGATTCTGAAGTCACAAAAGCTAAACTTCTGATTTGAAATCATTAAAGAGTTAGGCACCTCTTCCTCCTTTGAAAAGAGAACACTCAAATGCATCAAGAACTACAAACAAACGTCAATCCAGATCATCAATGAGAATTGGAAAAGTCTTGTGTAGGGGCCGGCTGCCTAGTCATCAGCTGCCAAGAGCTGACAAAGATCTTCCACCACCGTTAGGAAGGGAAGTCCATCCAACTGGCACCCCAAAGCAGATTGTAAAAGAATCATGGCAGCTTACAGTGTGAATGGCAATTTTGACCCGACAGTGGTAAAAAAGCAACCCCCAAAAAAAGCTGGACCAACTTTTTGTCAGAGTATGAATTTACAGAGACCATGTACAAGGGCTGGAGAAAAGAAAACATCACTCACAGAATGACAGACCATTAATAAACGTCCTGTGAAATGCACAGATCAGCCAGGAGCCCAGTGTGCGCCATGTTGAACAATCAATGGAAAAGAAAAAAAATGGATCCAAGTTTTTAATTCACAGATGTCATGGGAAAGAGAGCAACAGGTTTCTTCTCCACCCTGGCTGGCATTTAATCCCCCGTGAAATCGCCAATACTGAGCTCTGATTTAATGTGGAAAAGTAGACATCCAGTGCAATCATCTACAGCTTTGTTGCAAAAGTGTTTTTCGAACACTGAGCAAGGTCCAAGAGTGTGTCATGCGTTCAATTTTGTGGGTCCCTACTAGTATTAAAAAAATAATTTGAAATAAAACAGTGCTCTTTTTAAACATTAATAAAATCAAATTTGAGAACACTATTTCTACACTATTAATATTGTAAAGTTAGGATTACTTATTCAACTTTAGTTTCGCGTGTGTGTGTGTGTGAGTTCTGGATGGTTCTGCCAGATGTGACAAATATATTTGTCACTGTAACCACAGTAAGAGGTTAAGAAACATGGCTTAGAGGATCTCTGGTTAAGCCCCAATTATTTTTAAGACTCTATTCTGAAAGAAGCATGAATGTCCCATATTAGCTCTCCAGGGGCCACTTCCCTTAGGAAAAGAGTTGGGTTGGAAATGAGAAAGAAACCCAAGAGAACGAACGGGGATCTCAAGATCTGCTCACAATGAAAAGGACACTTTGGGCATTAGGATGTATTTTTCACAGTGCCAATCTTCCTCTCAGCCTTTCAGACATTTTGGTCTTTATTTATCGATTCAACAAAAATAAGCCCAGTGGAGAAAAATGCCAAAAAACTCAGATCTCTGAGGACCAGATCACCTTTGCTCACTTCCCACTTACTGGAGTGACCTCACCTTTTAAACTTTGCCTTTTGTGGGTCTTTTTTTTCTTTTTCCAAGGCACTGGTTTTAAACAGCCTGCGCATAAATTCTGATTCATTACAGAGAATTGTTTTTCGGCCAGTGGCTTTCCGAGACATCGTCCCCAAGGGGACTATAAAAGCTGAATATGCAGCAGGCTGGAAGCCAGACGTTTATAGCTAGATACGAAAGCCTGAGTCTATTCTCTGTCATGTCCTTGAGAGCTACAACGTTGCAGATGAAATGCCAGACCCAGGCGGGCAGGTCCCTGCCTTCTCTGATTTTCGTAGCTGGAGCCAAAGCTCAATTGTTGGGGCTGTCAGGCGCTGAGAGGAGAGAAAAGTGGGGAGTCGCTGTTCCCTCGGTATAAAGTTTCAGTTTTGCAAGATGAATAAGTTCTGGAGATCTGCTGTGGAACGTTGTGCCTATAATTGACAAAACTGTACTGTGCACTTAAAATTTTGTTGAGGGTAGATTTCACGTTATGTGTCTTCTACTTCAATTAAAAAAAAATAGTGCATCTGAGCTTGTAGCTTCACAGGTTTATAAAATGGTTTCTTGCATTTACTTCCGGAAGGCAACTTGCCTATTAAAATAAATCTGACTCTCAAAAGGGTTGCTTGATGGAGGTTTAAGTAGATCATGGTTTTCTGTCTTAAAACAAAGCAAAACATCAAATCTCAAATTCTCTTTTATCAATACATTCACTGCAGGTTTTCAGCATTTGACAGTTTTGCCCAGGATCCTATGTCTCCTTCAGAACAGCGAGAATCTGGTTCTCAGTTTCTTCAATGAACATCTTAATATTTTTATTATTGAAACATCATGTAGTGCATTGGAATGAGCAGGAACCCGATGGAGTTTAAATCTCACCTTCATGTTAAGTATGAGACCTTGTGTGAATAACTTAGTCTTTCTCAGTCTCAATTTTGCTACCTTTAAAGTGGGAAGATATCTTATTTCACAGTATTTTTAAGTATTAAATGATAACGTGTACCCAGAAGTGGAATTGCTGGATCATATGGTAGTTCTTTTTTTAATTTTTTAAGGAACCTCCATATTGTTTTCCACAGTGGCTGCACCAATTTACATTCCCACCAACAGTGTATGAGAGTTCCCTTTTCTCCACATCCTCACCAGCATTTGTTATCTCTTATGTTCTTAATGATAGCCATTCTAACAAGTGTGAGGTGCTATCTCATTGTGGTTTTGATTTGTATTGATTTGAGATATCTGCACCCCCATGTTCATTACAGCACTATGCACAATAGCCAAGATATGGAAACGACCTAAGTGTCCATAAATAAATGGATAAAAAAGATGTAGTATATATATATATATATATATATATATATATATATATATACACAATGGAATATTATTCAGCCATAAAAAAGAAGGAAATTCTGCCATTTGCAACAACATGGATGGACCTTGAGGGCATTATGCTAAGTAAAATAAGTCAGACAGAGAAAGACAAGGACTGTATGATCTCACTTAATGTGTGGAATCTAAAAAAAGCTGAACTCATAAAAAAAGAGTCAAATAGTGGTTACCAGGGGCTGGAGACGGGGAGATAGGAGAGATATTGTTTAAGGTACAAACTTGCAACTGGTAGTTAAATAAGTCCTGGAGATCTAATGCACAGTATAGCGAATGCAGACAACAATAATGAATTATAATTATCAAACTTGCTAGGAGACTAGATCTTTATTATTCCCAGCACAAAAAAGAAGCGATAATTACGTGACCTGATAGAGGCACTAGGTCATGCTACAAGGGCAATTAGACTGCAACATATAAATGTATGAAATCAACATGTTGTACATCTTAAACTTACACAATGTTATATGTCAAATATATTACAATTTAAAAAACGATAACCTATAAAAGTATGCACTTCATTGTCCCTCATGTAGGGGACGCTCCAAAGACAGAGATGCCTGGCAGAAAAACCAACACACAGATGAATGGAACAGAATTGTGAGTCCAGAAATAAAACCACACATTTATGGACAGCTAATCTTTGACAAAAGAGCCAAGAACATATAACGGAGAAAGGAAAGTCTCTTCAACAATTAGTTTTGGGAAAACTGGACAGCCACGTGCAAAAGAATGAAAGTAGACCACTATCTTACACCATACAAAACATTAACTCAAAATGGATTAAAGACTTGACTGTAAGACCTGAAACCATAAAACTCTTAGAAGAAAATGTAGGCCGTACACTCTTTGAAATTGGTCTTAGCAGCATCTTTTTGAATACCATGTCTACTCGGGCAAGGGAAATAAAAGAAAAAAATTAAAAAATGGGACTACATCAGACTAGAAAGCTTCTGCAAGGCAAAGGAAACCATGAGCAAAATGAAAAGATAACCCATCAACTGGGAGAAAATATTTGCAACTCATATATCCGACAAGGGGTTAATTTAAAAAATGTATAAAGATCTCATATAACTCAACAACAAAAAAACAAACAATTAGATCAAAAAATGGGCAGAGAATATGAACAGACATTTTTCCAAAGAAGATATACAGATGGCCAATAGGCACATGAAAAGATGTTCAGCATCACTAATCATCAGGGAAAGGCAAATCAAAACTACAATGAGATATCTCCTTACACTGGTCAGAATGGGTATAATTAACAAGACAAAAAATAACAAATATTGGAGAGAACGTGGAGAAAAGAGAAGCCTCATACACTGCTGGGAATGCAAACTGGTGCAGCCATTGTGGAAAACAATATGGAGGTTTCTCAAAAAATTAACAATAAAAATACTACATAATTCAGCTATCCCACTACTGGGTATTTATCCCAAGAACATGAAATCAACAATTCAAAGAGACTTACTTACCCCTATGTTTATCTCAGCATTATTCACAATAGCCAAGACGTGGAAGCAATCCAAGTGCCCATCAATGGATGAATGGATAAAGAGGATGTGGTATATATATATACAATGGAATACTATTCAGCCATAGAAAGACAAAATCATGCCATTTGGGACAACACGGATGGACCTTGAGGGTATTATGTTAAGCTAAATAAGTCACATGGAGAAAGACAGTTACCATATGATTTCACTCATATGTGGAAGATAAACAAACACATAGATAAGCAGAACAGATTAGTGGTTACCAGAGGGGAAGGGGGTGAGGGGAGGGCGAAAGGGGTAAAGGGGCACATATGTATGGTGATGGATGGAAACTAGAGTTTTGGTGGTGAACGCAATGCAGTCTGTACAGAAGCCTAAATATAGTTATGTACACCTGAAATCACACAATGTTATAAACCAATGTGACCTCAATAAAAATAAATAAATAAAAACCAAGAGATGACTTTCTCTGTAGGCAACCTCTGAAATAGCCTCAGATTGAGACCACAGGGGTACACCTATATTTTTCCTTAACTTTCTTGGGACAAGGTTATCGAATCCTTCTAACAAGAATTCAAAACGACCTTGGCTTCCAGGAAAGTAAGAGACTGCCATGAACATAATGTGATTAGAAAAAATAACAAAGAAAAAAAAAATCAATGAAAACATCCAACAGGGTTGAGAAGAGGGAAGAATTTAGCTCCTCTGCACCACACACCCCTGGGTAATCTCTATCAGTGAGATTACCCAGTGACCAGGGTGATTTTACTTCCTCCTTCAAGAACTCTTGCCTCGTCTTACACAAAACATGCATGCACACCCGCGCACACATACAAACTCCTCCCAAGCCAGAATGTCACCCCCTAAGCGTGGGGCAGCCCCCGCTCGGAAGGTTTGCAACCAGTCCCTAAGTTGCCATGCTGGCCTGTGGGGAAGTTCGCAAGGGATTTGTACGAGGAGGGGTGGACAAGCTTGGTGACCAGGTAAACAGCCTCCTAGGTGACCCTCTGTTTGGTAAGATGTTCTAGCACCCAACTGTAGCAGGTGCTATAGGAGCATCATGAATTACACACAGATTGACTTCAGTGATGAAGGCAGAATGTTTTTAGCAAACTGCAAAGGTGACTTGGAAAGTTGGGTGTCAAGCTGTGTGAGTAATGACAATGAGCAATCCAATATTTTATTTACTGATAACGATGATGATGGCACATTTTTAACAAGTTGCAAAGTCACCCTCAGGCCTAGATTAGAAGTTGGCAAAGCATGGTCTGAGGGCCAAATCCGGCCTTCCAACCTGTTATTATAAATAAAACTTTATTGGAGCACAGCTATACTCATTCATTTCCATAATGTCTAGGACTGCTTTTGCACTCTGTGCAACAGACACTGTGTGTCATGTAATGCTGAACATATTTACTATCTGGCCTTTTGCAGAAAATGATACAATAATACTGTAACATATATTTGGAAGTTGCTAAGAGAGTAGAATTTAAAAGTTCTCATCCCAAGAAAAATAAATTGTAACTATGTGTGGTGATGGATGTTAACTAGACATTAGGTGATCATTTCACAACGTATACAAATATCGAATCATTGTTGTATACATGAAACTAATATCAAGTTATATGTCAATTAAACCTCGATAAAAAAATAAGGTTGAAAAAAAAGAAAAAGAAAAAGACTGCCAACTGTTGGACTAGATGGAAGCAGAAAAGCTACAGCTTGTCCCTCGACAGAAGAAGCAGACCAGATTCAGACTTCTTAAAAGATACAAAGTTTTATTAAACAAACCTGGAATCAACAGTCTTATTACATAAATTAGACAGCAGTAAAATTTTCCTAGAGTATATATACAAATCACAGTGATTTTCTTTGTGCAAGGAATTGACAGGATTAGAAACAGGCTTTTTTTCATTTTCCACGTGAGAAGCTGGGATCACCCCGCAGGGACCCGTCCCAGGGGCGCATCACACCTGCAAAGGCACTCCATCTCGTGTCTGCGCCTCTGACAGCAGCCATGGGCCTTAGAAGTGCGTGGGCAACCCGGCCAGGGCGCCCACTGCATGGTGCAAAAAGGAAGGAAGCTACGACCGCTCTGCAGAGCTGAAAGACAGTCTCCTGAGGACAAGGAAAGACTGTGTGTCCAACGGCTTCAGATCCCTTCTGAATGACTTTTACTTAAATAACAGAAGCGTCCACCACGGACGATCAAACAGAAGCTCAAGAGAATGTCTTAAAACACAATAATTTATAGGAAACCGTTACAGAGTATTACTCTTTTATTAAGCAAGACTGTTCCCTCGGACGCAAGCCCACAGGATCTGCAAAGCAAACTTGACATGAAGACGTTATGTTTGGCGAAAACACCCCACACGCGCTCCACCTCCACTAAGACACACACGCATGCACACACATACCCCGAACAAACTACCTAAATACATTATTAACACAACTGTTCATGTGCTTTTCTTCTTGTTTTTGGTAAGTGGACATCATCCACTCAAGCTGAACTAATTAATCAGAAACGGACACACGGTACAATACACAGAACTTGCTCAATGCATGTAAAATACACGCTAGATAGATGGACCACCGAGAAAAGAACAACCCAGCGTCTCTACAGATCTCTACAACTGGAGCAATCAAGGGCTTCTCTGATGGCGTTAATCTGGGGATGCAAAACCAACTGGATGGAAAAAAAAAAATCCAACCAAGTTCTTTCGCTGCCCTAGTAGCTGGAGTGAGGATTTTGACGTCTTAATGGAATTTGATGTAGCATGAAGCGCTCACCTGGGTCGGCAGCCCTCGGTGCCCACAGAGTGGTGCATGCGGGTCTGTAGTTAACAGCGTTGAGCCATATTTTCACAGTTAAAGTGGTCCAAGATCTAGAGGCAACTTAGGTCAACATAGCAATGGCAATTGCATTCCACATCACTCAACTGTTTAGCGCTACTGGTGATTCAGTCATTGGTAACAAGTTAGACATTAAGCATAGATGTACAGCATGAAACAACACGTACTCGACACTGATAAACATGCTCCATGGGCATGGGTGGGAAGTGGAGTTTTAAAGCATCGTGATGGCGTGAAGTGGGCACTTGTAACTTGTTGCTGGGGCTCCTTGCGCATTCTGTCGTGTCGACAGCAGAAGTCACGATTTGCCCATTGTTGCAACAGACACGTTTACACTGAGCAAGATTTTGACTTCTATTGTGGAGGTACTAGAAGTCGGCCAATGCAAACATATGATGTGCTATATGACCAGGGTGATTTTATTTCCTATCAAAGCAGGCTGTGACATTCCCCTAGGAAAACATAACCCACCTCAATATACTTCTTCTATGCAAAATATGTATTTCCTAAAGATTTTTTAAACAGTGTTCTTATTTAAGAAAACACTGCCAACTCACAAAATTGCGTAAAACCAAATAAATCTATGATTTTTTGGATCTGAATTTTGTGATTATTTTCATGAATTTTCTTCAAAACTTTGCACATTGATTATATTTGATCAGATACATGAAAATTTCAGAATGCCCCCACTGAGTAAACTGTTTTTCAGTTATATGTATGAGCGTTTCGTGTGTTTAGGACTCATTTTGACTAAACCAGTCTTTGCATTATGTCACACCATTTAATTTACAGCCCAGCAACAGGCAGTTAGCACATGGCATGTGCCACTTTGGATACTGAAATGGGCATGACTGTCGAAGGTGAATTTAACACCAACAGGTATTCTTGCAATTCTTTTTAATTTTTAATTTGTTTTGTATGGCTGATGGCTGATGACAATGTTTTTAAGGATTACATTAATATAATAATGCATTCAAACGTTTGTTTTTCCTGCATATTTGTTCAAAATTAAGGCAATGCATGTTATGCTTTCTTGATGCTATTTTCATCTCATATTAAATTATGGACAGTAAGAATTAAACCTAAAAATATACATATGGCTCAATGTGTCTATGCATAATTTTTTATTGTGTTCAAGAAGGTGTTTCATTTATTTTTTATATTTTTAAGCAGAAGCCTCCAAAATAATAATAAAAATAATAACTTAACTTTATAGTCAGAGGACATGAAACTTGTTTTTTCCTTCTGGGTCCATAGCTCAGTGCACAAAGCCACTTTGCCGACTTAACCTTCTAACATTCAATGATGAAATCATTCAGAAATTGCATGCTAAGTTTTTAGTCAGTTTTGGCTCTCCACTTAATCCAAACAGAACTGAAAAGTACAGACTGAATACAGTTCTGTTGGAACGTTTATCCAGAGCGCCCTTTGAAAATAATTTTTCACGGAGTTACTCATTGTGAAGAATGTACTTTAACAATCTTGTCCTCACTCTCCCCTACTGAGTTGATTTCTATCTGAAGAACAGGTCATTTATGAGAAGGGAGGGGAAATATTTAGCATCTTCATTTTCACTGTCTTTTAAAGCTTTTCTAGGTGTGCAATTCTCTTCATTTCACCTTCAGTACACATAGCCCTTGCCTTCTGATTTGTGAGTGGAATCCAGCCAAATCTGATAGGCACGGAAAAACAACATCGGAGGCAAAGAACCTGGCAGGTGACTCAAGAAAAGCTGAGCTGCAGAGGCTGAGGGGTACCCAGCCTTCTGTCTTTCTCCCTGCACCCGCTCTTACCAACACACCCCCAGGGCATACTCTGCCCTCATCCTGGCTGCCCAAGGAGCTGGACCTTTCTGGGAAGAGGATGAGAGAAAAGTGATGGTGCAGAAGGAGGTATTGGAGGTCTGTACGGGTGTATCACTGAAGGCTCTAGAAACCTACTTCTTAAATGCACAGACCTCCATTGGGAGGTCACGGTTGGGACCTACGACCACATACATAACAGATTTGCGCAATTCTGTTTTTCGAGCTGAGTCAGGGTCAAGAGAGAATGGGCAGCCCATTTAGACTGGACAGCAAGGTTTAGAATCAGGAAGGAGAAGCGTAAGAGAGAAGGAAGTGAATTCTGGGCAGTACAGTCTCTAAGGATCTCTATGCATGCCCTGTTTCTGCAAAGTCCGCTGTTTAGCAACACACCCCTCGTGGCCCACTCCGCATCTGGTTTTCATTAAGTCAGTTCTACAGGGAAGACACTGCAGAGGACTGTACCTTCATGACGAGGTCTAAAGAGCAGAAAATCTCACCCACCAATAATTCTGCAGAGGCCCATCTGATTGATGAGATGAGAGTGTGTTTAGATGGACTCAAACGGAACATTTACAAGGAGAAATGAAACTGAGCAGAAACAAGCGAGGTTAATTTTTACTACTCTGAACGCTTACATCCTAGAGGGCATCTGCTTCTTACTTTTCCCAAAACGAAAGGTAAAAGAAAACCTTTGCACGAAGGTGGTCCGTGCGACTGAGCCAGTATCGAAACGCATTTGTTAGCTTTGGGAGGTGCGTTTTGTTCAAGAGATTTAAAGTGGAATTTGAATAGGTAGCCACGTCCTTCTCGAGTACAAAATTTTTGAATGTGCTACACAAAATTTCTTGAATGCATTACATTCTTTGAACAACTTGAATGGTCACTGGCTCATCTTGGACTAAAATGCAAATCCACGTCTCCTTCCCTTTCCTTCTGGTTTCACAACCTAAAATGACCAGATATGAAGCACTAAAGATATCGGATGTGGACCCCCACAAGACATTTTCCTCACAAGTAACTATAAAATGCAGATAAGAGGATAAAAAAAATCCACACATCATCTTTTTTAGATTTTGTCCCCAAAAGAACAGATTCTTGAAAAAACATTTGAAAAATAAAAACCGTAGGCTCTGCAAAGTATGAACATTTACATCGCTGTACAATTTCTGTGCCCCAGTCACATCTTTTTACACACACACCCACATACGCACGCACACACAATCTGTGGTTATAACTGAACACGTTCAGTTCAAACTTATAAAGTTAAGTCTATGAGAAATACCAAGACATCACAGTAGGAACACACACTAGAAGATCAGATAAAATCTACAACCAAACAATTTTTCATAATTTCCTACTGTGTAGTCGATTTCCAGTTGCTTAAATAATGCAGGGTCCACGAATTTCTCTGATCTCTTTATATACATCCGGGCGTAGATAAATGTGGAAATGTCCTCATCACATCATGAAGATGTCTCTTCAGGTCTCCTTATGTGCAGCTCCTTGTCCCAGGCAGGCTCAAATCTTCCTGTTTCTGGCATGACATAAGACAAAGGATTTTGTTAGTTTTTAAATAAGGGGGTATATTTTGCAATCACCATAACATACAGAAAGCAAACTTCCCTTTGAAATTCTTCTCGCAAAGATCCACAAGGCTGAATTCTAAGTGGGGGAGATGACTAATAAAAACAACTGAACTGTACTTTCAAGGCAGGTTTCAAATGTTATTGATGTCCTCATCCACAGAATTATCCATCCTCATTCACGCGAAGAAGGGAGATTAACTGCAAAGCAAGACTGGATCCCTGTTTCAGTGTGCTTCACTGAAGAACCTACAGCTAGACCCAGTGTTTTATTATGAAGCAGACTAAACAGCAAAGTACAGTGAGTCTTCCAGGCCAGCTGTTGTAACATTCTCCTCCACATGCTGAAAAGCACACATGGGCATTCAAAGATCAACGGTTAAGTCATACAGTTATCCATCTGCTCTGGAGTGCAGTAATGAAGTCGAACTCGTTTCTCATCTATGGGAGAAGATTTTGCTTCGTGAAGAAATATCTTCTTGCTTGGAATCGTCATATCTAATCCCTCTTGGCTGAAAACGCCAGACCTTTGTGCCACTTCACGTGAAGATTACTGTCAGTGAAATCACTGAGACAGGTTGAAATATTAATGTGTCTGGTTCTTCGAAGATGACAGCAAAATCCAATCAGTTGAATGAATAGAAAGCAATGGGATCATGAAATGACCTCTTGATTTCCAGGGGTTCATCAATAACATCCAACAGCGCCCCCACCATTGGCCAAAGTACATTAGAAATGATTCCACAGAAAAATCCCATTTACATACACTTTTCCAAGACAATACAGTGCTCTGAGAAAGGTTATTCCTATCTGTGGAATCTCCTTACATGCTAGCTGGTGCAGCTTTTGTGAAAAAAACTATTTATTCACTGAGGATAAGAAAAAATCCATCGGATGGCAGCTGTTTCTTTTAAGTAAATTCCGCACTTTCTATATTAGAAAAAAAGCTCTCTTCTTTTGGCTTATCAAGAAAGGGTTCTTCACTCTAAAACAAACCAAGTCTTTTAATTACTTAAAGATTGCTGGACAAAAATAATTCATAAAATGTTATGGGCAAATTTGACAAAATAGAAGCAACTGAGCAAACCAGGAAAAAAAAAGTGAACAGACTCAGGAATATTTTATGATTTTTAAAACCCGCAACTGGAATTCACTAGCACTGAAGAAGCTGGAACAGCTAAAGACACTCTTCATTTTAAGAAAACCAGTCAACATCATAAAAGCGATCATCATGTTGAAAGATTAAAATACGTCAAGAAGACATGATACTTTCTCATGAATATGGCCATCTATTGCCCTATTATTTTTTTCCTCTATCATTTTAACTTTTCTCCACTGTTCATCTCGGTATTTCCATAGAAACGGCAGTAGAGACTGGAGGTTTCTCATGGGCGATGTGAGTCCCTCCCTCCCAGGTCTCAGCAATGGTGTCCGTTGCCAATGGTGTTGACGAGACAACTATTTTTCCCATACCCATAATTGCCATCGGTGAAATAAAAATGGGAAAAACAAGATATGTCAAGGAGACATCTCATTGGCAATATTTGTGACCAAGCAAGTTAGAATTGGAGAGCTAACTGAAAGACCTTTACCACCCATATTAAAAAAAAAAAAACTAGACCTTCAAAGTCATAGAGTCACAGACTCTATAGTCAGAGTCACAGACCTTTAAAGGTTCAAAAAATAACAGACGCAAAGTCACTTGTTTTAAATCTCAGTTAAGCCTAGCAAATTCCATATGACATGTTCTCTAGTGACAAAAGGAGACCCAAAAACTTGTTGAAAATACTTGTTAAGTGTTCTCAGGGTGCTGGTCTGGAACTCATGGTTTCTAGAATGCAAGAATTCAGGATTTCTCACCAAAAAAGCTGTCTCTCTCCAAGGTTTAGGTGCACGGATCTCTATTTAGACATACTGGTTCTGTCCCTGTAGATTTGTTTGGGGACTGGGATGCTGGACACGATGCTGAGTAACACACACCTTGAGTAACACACCCTGGGGTGTTTATTACGCCGACACGTGGAAGGACTGTGTTGTGCTCTGCTCCACAGCTTGTGTCCGAACGGTGAGGGAAGCACCACTCAGTCAACACAACATCCCCTTGATGTGGGGTCATGCCAACCTCACTGGTTTTTAATTACTAAAAATAAGCATATACCTTCCGGATGTGGATTCCTGTCCTCAGAAATTTTTGAAGACTTCCAAATCTTTCGGTGACACCGGAGGGGCCGTGTTCCAGTCATTCTCAGGATAAGCTTCGAAGTTGGAGGTATCGCCCTCGCCGCATACTTTGGGCACGATGGGGGGCTACAAGATCGACCAAGACACAAAGGCACAGTTAGAAAGGAACAGTTCGCACATGGATAGTACGTACATCCCTCTACCTCTGTGACTTCACATAAAAATTAAAATGAGTTAAAAAAAAACACAGCACAAAGTTGTCCTTTCTTTATAAACATTGAGCTTGGAATTAAGATATTGCAAATGAGGCATCAACCATCGGGAGGAAGAAGGTACTCAGAACTTGCCTCTTAAATTCCAAAATAGAGAACCACATGGATTGCTTGTTACATGCAGATTCCCAGGCCTGCCCCAGTTTGATCAATTATGATGTAGCTGGTCCAGGCTCCAGACTTTGGAAAATTCCAGAAAGATGGAAAGAGAACCAGACTTAGGTTTTAATATCAACAACGCCAAGCCTCAATCCTGTGTCAATAAAATGAGGCCACTGGGATTGATAGGGCTCAGCAAACTTTTCCCGTAAAGGACAAGTTAGTAAATATTTCTGCATGACTACTTAACTCTGTCATTGCAGCGGGAAAGCAGCCATAGACAATACGTAAATGAATGGGTGTAGCCGTGTGCCAATAAAACTTTATTTATAAAAACAAGTGAGGGGCCGGATTTGGCCCTTAGGTTGTACTGTGCTGACTCCTGGATAGATTACTGCTCTAGCCACGTCCAACCCAAAGATTCTGGAATGCACACAGATACCAACTAGTTTTCTCTAATCCTATGAAACTGCTAGGTTTTGTTGAGAGCCTTCAACGTGTGTGGTGAGCACCATGCTTCTCCCCAGCCCTGCAGGACTGATCACAACCTGGGTGTTTCAACAACAAGAGACTTGAGGCTCAGTGATGCTAGAATCCTCAAGTCAAGTCTAGGACAAGAACCTAGATGAGGCAGCTGGAGAATCCTGATGGAGAATTGGCATGTAAGTGGATTCCAAAGGGAGCATTTTAACTTCTGTGTTGACATGAAATGGGTCAAATTTAAGTTAGAAATAACCTATGTTAAAAAAAAGAAAACCCTGCTTGTTACTACCGCATGATAGGATTAATCAGCAATTACAGTGTGTGCACCAAAGTGCAAACAGCATCGAGCGGTCAGGAGGAACCTTGAGTCTCAGAGTCTCAGAAACATAAAAGAACTTCAGGAAAAGGGTGTCGAGTTCTGAGTCGACCCAGAAATATCACACCATGAAGCCGACGTAGTGAAGTGTGTGCTTTATACACACTCAAGACAATTTCCATCACAAAATGGTCCAACCCACGTGTGAACATATCTTACGTTGGTTCCATAAAAGATTTATAAAGATTTTAAAAAGTCACAGAGTAACTTTAATGGTGTCATTTCCTTCTTTCTTTATGCTTCCATCCAATAAATGAGCTACATCTATAAACTAGGAACTATGAGTGAAGAGACTGGGCATGATTCTGGCCTTCAGGAAATTTCCAGCTTAATCGATGGCTCTAGTGCAGTATCTCCATCTTGGCTGCATGTTGAGATCACCCGGTGAACTTTGAAAAAGTTACAACAATGAAATTACACACAGCCACCTCTTTTTAACCATCACTTTGGCAAAAATGCAGAAGTTGTACAGCTCACTGACATCGAGGCTGTGGGGAAAGAGGCACAAAACTCTCCAAATTCTCAAAATTTGAATTCTCAAAATTCAAATTTTCATCCTCAAAATATTTCCCTTGGAATTGCAAAAGGATGCCATTTCTAAGGAGGAATATTTTGCAAAATTACCGAAATTTCAAACGCATCTATTTTGACCCAATGATCTCATTTCTGGAAACTCATGTTCACACAAATGGAATGTATGAGATTATTCTTTGTGGCAGAAGATTGGAAACAACCAAGTGTCCATCAGATGAGGTCTGGTTAAATGAACTATGGTAGAGACACATGAAGGAGTATCATGTAGTTTACAAAGAGTGAGAAAGCTATTCAGGTTTGTGGAAAGATCTCCAGGTTACATTGTGAAATGAAAAAGGCAAGACTGGAATGTTGCATGTATGACTCTAGGTTTTGGGTAACAAAGAGGAGAAAAGAAGAATATGTCTATCCATATGGGTTTATAACAGCCTAAAGAAACTCTGGAAGGATACACAGAAAAATCTAATAAAAGTGGGTACCTATAGGTGGCTGGGAGGGGACAGAGCAAAAGAGAATGAGACTTGGCAATGCATACCTTTTAATATGGATTTGGTTTTTGAACAATGTGAATACATTCCCTACTCAATTTTTTAGAAATAAGTCAATTTAATACAATGAAATACTGAAACGTTAAAAGCGTTGACATTGGTGGTCTGGGCTGACTCCTATAGTCTGGGCTAGAGCCTGGGTATCAGCATTTTTAAAGTCTCTCCGTCAACTTTAAAGTGTGCAGGTGAGAACACAGCTATTGAGGACTCCTGTCAAAAACACATTCAGTTCAAAGAAAGAAGAGCCACAGAATACTCTCCCTCTAATGTACCACCATCACTGCGTAATATCTGTAAGTGCTAGAGACATACTCTACCTGTGTTATTTCACATATTGTCCCCCATTAGAAAGCGGGCAGGTGAGACTCATCATGGTCACAGAGCTACTGGGGGATGGAGCCAGGTCTCAAAAAGTCTGATTGCAAAAGCTGGGGTCTTAACCCACGTGTAGGCGCCTTGTTAGCGCTAAGATATCCACTGAATAGGGACCTTGGCTTATTAACAATTTGAGATGACTGGCGGTATTGTACAAATTAATTGTGTATCGACCGCAAACGAAGGAATGAGTCACAGCGTCAGAGTCTGCCCCAGTGAATGAGAGCTCAAGGACGCCGGGTTAGCTAAGAGTTGCCCATCTGCATGTGCTGTACCTTCAGTTTCCTTTGGGGGACAACCTCCCAGTCCACAGATCGGAACCACCGATGTCGTTTCACGTCGTCTGCTCCATTCTTCAAAAGAAAGATGCATCATCAGTGCACAGAATTTTGACAGGACAGGACAGAAAGTATTCCGAAGAATCTCTACATTTTTTAGTATAGAAACAAACAAAAGTTTGCTGTGCTTTGAGTAATTGTCCGTGGAGTGTGAGCTATTAGGAAAAACTGTAAATGAGGTTGTTTGTGTTTTGGTTGCCTTCCTTTATGGTAGAAACAAATCCAGTCATTACGCTCATGCACATACTACTCTGGACCCGAGACCAAAGTATAAGTACAGTTCAGACCCTAAACATGGAATCAGACAGATACATAGTAATTCCTGAGTTTGTCATTTGTTTTCATCTTGACAATTTCCTTTGATATTTATTACCCTCACCTTATAGACATAGAAACTGAGGCTCACTGAATGATGTAATTTGCTCAGTGTTGTCCAGCAAACAGGTCACATGACTAGGACTCAAACTAAGGAAGCCCAACTTCAGAGATCTTAACAACCACCCAACATGACGTGCCAATTCACAATGTGTACTAAGGTCTGTCTACTTTGATCTCAAGTATGGTGCCAATGGCCAGTGGGCAGAGATCACTGCCATCAGGACCTCTGAAAAACCCTCCCAAGTTTTTGGCCTTCAACTGCATACTTCTGCCTTTTTATGGCACTTGTAACTTTTTTTTTTTTTTTGGGTGAAGAAGATTGGCCCTCAGCTAAAATCTGTTGTCAATCCTCCTCTTTTTGCCAAGAAAGACCGGTCCCTGAGCTAACATCTGTACTCATCTTCCTCTATTTTGTATATGCGATGCCGCCACAACATGGCTTGATGAGCGGTGTGTAGGTCTGCGCTGGGATCTGAAGCTGCGTACCCCGGGCCACTGAAGCGGAGCACGCTAACTTAACCACTGCACCACTGGGCCAGTCTCTGTAGCAAGTTTTTTAAATCAATTACATGTGGGCAGGTAGAAGATAGAAACGTGTGACCTCTGTGATATAGGAGCCAGTGCATCAGAATTTAACATTAAGTTTTTATAATGTGTATCAGTTCATATTTTTTAAAGTTTTTAAAGTTTTTATCCTCGACAAAGAAAATTCTCAGTTACCATATCCATGAGAGGAAAGAAACAGTGATGTCAGTTTTTTCTACTTTTTCCCTATCCTATTATTTTGACAATTCTTTTTCTTTTCTTATTGGAAAAAAATATTTTTCATCCACATCTAAGTTGAACAACAAATGTCTGTTGATCATTACTCTGAGGGATGCTGAGAGAAGGCAAATAAGACTTGAAGTTTACTATGAAATAGATCAAATTCTAGTATGGATACTAAGGTATTATGATATCTAAATATCTAGATGTCTAGATAGGATGCATAGATGGATGGATGGATGGATGGATGGATGGATAGATGGATAGACAGGGAGATGATAGATAAATGGATAGACAGATGATAGATAGATAGATAGGTGATAGATGGATAGACAGATGATAGATAGATAGATGATAGATAGATGGATAGATAGATAGATAGATACACAGATGAAAACATAGAGAGATGGTAGATGATAGATGGATAGGTAGATAGACAGTTGATAGATAGATGGATAGATAGATGACAGATGGACAGAAAGATGATAGATACACAGATAGATATATAGATAGATAGATGATAGATACATAGATAGATAGAGAGATGACAGGTAGGCAGATAGATAGAAGATAGATAGGTAGGTAGGTAGGTAGGTAGATAGATAGATTCAACAAATATGAGAGGAAGCGAAAGAGAAAGTAAGTGGTAGAAATTTTCCAAGCATGGAAGACAGAGCAGTGTCCGTGAGGATGAAAGAGTTAAACACAATGGGTATGCTTCAGAAGAAAAAGGAGAAAGACTCCAAATGAACAAGCACCGAGAGGAGAAAAACTGCAAGCTGTGCTAGTAAAAGGCATATGGAGGGGGTGGTTAACCCATCACAGATGGTGTTGAGAGTTGATCATGAATCCAGTGAATCGTAAGGTGAGAAATGCAGGCTGGAGAGGAATCTGGAGGCTGCTGAATGCCAACTTAGGGCTCTTGGGCTCTCCACTACCAACAACAGACCCTTTTTCATAGAGAAGTGAGAGAACTGATGGCAAAAGCCAATGATGGGGGTGTTTGCAAAGAGGAAGCTGCAACCACCACCCAGGATGCAGGGACACACCCTGACCACGGATGGCGACACAGCACAGAAGGGAGACACGGTCAGCCTTGGCAAAAGAACAAATGTCCACGTAGGCTGTACCTGCCGCCCACTGCTTACTACTCGGGAACATATTTTCATTTTAATTAGGCAGTTTCTTTCGCCTCTTTCAGCCAATCTCCCCGTCAGGAAGCCCTACCCACACCCTAAGTCCTAGCTTGTATGTTTGTGAATGTTTTTTCCAGATTCCCTTCATTGGAAAAGCTTGTTCTTCCCCACCCAGGATGCCTAGGGCAGTCACTGAGCTACTCCCAGCCAATTCTACATGTGGGTCATCTGCATTGTCCCTGAAGGCCTGGCAAGGAACGCTGCTCACTGCTACACGTTTGTGGCATTAAAACCGGACTTGTCCACTTACACGAAGAGCTGTGGTGAGGACAATTCCAGACCATGCCCCAGGATGGACAGGCTCAGAGGAAACCCTGTGGGCACCCAATGCCCTATTTCTACGCATCCTTCTCCACAAATCCAAACTTCTCTAAGTGGACCGGCTCATCTCCCCAGGCCAGCCTTCTCTACGTCTGTTTGGTTGTGTGTGATAAATGAATCATTCAACACTGGAATGGTCAACAGAGCTTCATTTTTATAGGATCTTCCATTGGAAGCCAACACATAAAAGTGGATAGGCAAAGTATTAAGCCTAAAACTAACAGTGGGCTCAAAAAGAGTTTTTGGCACACAGAACATCCTGTAGTTAAGTTTTCTGCAAAATGTCCACATGAAAGAATTAATTATTTTCTTTGTTCCTTATATGAAATAAACACAAATATCGAATCATTATGTTGTACATGTCCACTAATATCATGTTATATGTCAATTATCCTCAATGAAAAAAAGGGATGACAGTGTTCTCCTTGAAAAAAACAAACAAAAAAGGCAATACTGAAAGAAAATGCAAGTAACAAATCAGAGTGATGACATAAAATTGTAGCAGCTGAGAGAAGCAGAGAAAACACAACTCATCTCTATGGGTTTTGGGTTCTTTATTTGAGCGGGTGTGGTGAGGGTGTCTTTCCAAAATCCCATAATCCCAGTGTAATCATGAGATAAACATTCCACAAATCCCAATCGAGTGGAATTCTACAAAATAAGCGACCAGTCCTCAAACTATCAAGGGCCTCAGAAACATGGAAACTCTGAAAAAATGGCGAAGACGAACCTAACGAGACCTAAAGGATGATTAAATGCAACATGGGGTATGGGATGGGATCCTTGGACAGAAAAAAAAGAGATTAGAGAAAGTTTAAGGACATGGAAATAAAGGATGAACTTGAGTTAATAATGATGTGTCCATACTGGTTCATGAACAGTGCCAGAGGTCCCACACTAAAGACGTTCATCATAAGGGAAACTGGTGTGAGCATATGAGAGCTCTCTGTACTATCTTCTCAATTTTTCTCCACATCTAAAACTCTTCTGAAAAATAAAGCTTATTAAAAAACTAAGGACAAAAGAACCCGAAAATAAGTGACAAAACAGCAACATTAAGCCCTCATATATCAATAATTACCCTAAATGTAAATGGATTGAACTCCCCAGTCAAAAGATACAGAGTGGCAGGATGGAGTAAAAAGCAAGACCCAACAATATGCTGCCTCCAGGAAACACATCTCAGCATTAAAGACAAGCACAGGCTCAGAGTGAAAGGATGGAAGACAATACTCCAAGCTAATGGCAAACAAAAGAAAGCAGGTGTTGCCATACTCATATCAGACAAAGTAGACTTCAAGATAAAACAGGTTAAGAAAGACAAAGATGGGAAATATATAATGATAAAAGGGACACTCCATCAAGAAGACATATCACTTATAAATATCTATGCACCCAATATAGGAGCACCAATATACATACAGCAACTATTAACAAACCTAAAAGGAGACATTAACAACAACACAATAATAGTAGGGGATCTTAATACCCCACTTACATCAATGGATAGATCATCCAGACAAAAAGTCAATAAAGAAACAGTAGATTTAAATGAAAAACTGGACGAGATGGACCTAGTAGACATATACAGAGCACTCCATCCAAAAACAGCTGACTACACATTCTTCTCAAGCGCGCACGGAACACTCCCAAGGATAAGCCATATGTTGGGAAACAAAGCAAGCCTCAATAAATTTAAGAAGATTGAAATCATAACAAGCATCTTTTCAGATCATAATGCTATGAAACTGGAAATGAACCATGAAAAAAAAACTGGGAAAGTGACAAAAATGTGGAGATTAAACAACATGCTACTGAAGAACCAATGGATCATTGATGAAATTAAAGGAGAAATCAAAAACTATCTGGAAACAAACGAAAATGAAAATATGCCATACCAAACCATATGGGATGCAGCAAAAGCAGTCCTGAGAGGGAAACTCATAGCGATACAAGCCCACCTTAACAAACAAGAAAAAGCCCAAATAAGCAACCTTAAATTATACCTAACAGAACTAGAAAAAGAAGAAGAAACAAAGCCCAAAGTCAGCAGAAGGAGAGAAATAATAAAAATCAGAGCAGAAATAAATGAAATTGAGACCAAAAAAACAGTAGAAAGGATTAATGAAACAAAGAGTTGGTTCTTTGAGAAGATAAACAAAATAGACAAACCCTTAGCCAGACTTACTAAGAAAAAGAGAAAATGCTCAAGTAAATAAAATTAGAAATGAAAGAGGAGAAATTACAACAGATACCACGGAAATACAGAGGATTATAAGAGAATACTATGAGAAATTATATGCCAACAAATTGGACAATCTAGAAGAAATGGATAAATTCTTAGACTCACACAACCTCCCAAAACTGAACCAAGAAGAAATGGAGAATCTGAATAGACCAATCACAAGTAAAGAGATTGAAACAGTAATCAAAAACCTCCCAAAAAATAAAAGTCCAGGACCAGATGGCTTCTCCAGTGAATTTTACCAAACATTCAAAGAAGATTTAATACCCATCCTTCTCAAACTATTCCAAAAAATAGAGGAAGATGGAACACTTCCTAAATCATTCTACGAGGCCAACATCACCCTGATACCAAAACCAGACAAAGACAATACAAAGAAAGAAAATTACAGGCCAATATCGCTGATGAACATAAATGCAAAAATCCCCAACAAAATATCGGCAAACCAAATACAGCAATACATTAAAAAGATCATACACCATGATCAAGTGGGATTTATACCAGGGACACAGGGATGGTTCAACCTCCGCAAATCAATCAACGTGATACATCACATCAACAAAACAAAGAATAAAAACCACATGATCATCTCAATAGACGCAGAGAAGGCATTTGACAAGATACAACATCCATTTACGATAAAAACTCTCAACAAAATGGGAATAGAAGGAAAGTACCTCAACATAATAAAGGCTACTTATGACAAACCCACAGCCAAGATCACACTCAACGGGGAAAGACTGAAAGCCATTCCTCTGAGAACAGGAACGAGATAGGGCTGCCCACTCTCACCACTCCTGTTCAACATAGTACTGGAGGTTTTGGCCAGAGCAATTAGGCAAGAAAAAGGAATAAAAGGAATCCAAATAGATAACAAAGAAGTGAAACTCTCACTATTTGCAGATGACATGATTTTATATATAGAAAACCCTAAAGAATCCATTGGAAAACTATTAGAAATAATCAACAACTACAGCAAAGTTGCAGGGTACAAAATCAATCTACAAAAATCAGTTGCATTTCTGTATGCTAATAATGAACTAACAGAAAGAGAGCTCAAAAAGATAATACCAATTACAATTGCATCAAAAAGAATAAAATACCTAGGAATAAATCTTACCAAGGAGGTGAATGACCTACACAATGAGAACTACAAGACATTATTGAAAGAAATCGATGATGACATAAAGAAATGGAAAGATATCCCATGCACATGGATTGGAAGAATAAACATAGTTAAAATATATATATTACCTAAAGCAATCCACAGATTCAATGCAATCCCAATCAGGATCCCAATGACATTCTTCACAGAAATAGAAACAAGAATACTAAAATTCATATGGGGCAACAAAAGACCCCGAATAGCTAAAGTAATCCTAAGAAAAAAGAACAAAGCAGGAGGCATCACAATCCCTGACTTCAAAACATACTACAAAGCAATAGTAATCAAAACAGCATGGTACTGGTACAAAAATAGACACACAGATCAATGGAACAGAATTGAAAGCCCAGAAATAAAACTACACATATACGGATAGCTAATTTTTGACAAAGGTGATAAGAACATACAATGGAGAAAGGAAAGTCTCTTCAATAAATGGTGTTGGGAAAACTGGACGGCCACATGCAAAAGAATGAAAGTGGACCATCTGGTATCACCATTCCCAAAAATTAACTCAAAATGGATCAAAGACCTGAGGGTGAGACCTGAAACTATAAACCTCATAGAAGAAAATATAGGCAACACACTATTTGACATTGGTCATAAAGAAATCTTTTCGGATGACATGCCTACCCAGACTAGGGAAACTAAAGAAAAAAATAAACAAGTGGAACTTTATCAGATTAAAGAGCTTCTATAAGACGAACGAAACCAGAATCAAGATGAACAGACAACCCACCAGCTGGGAGAGAATATTTGCAAAACATACATCTGACAAGGGGTTGATCTCCATAATATATAAAGAACTCACACAACTGAACAACAAAAAAACAAACAACCCGATCAAAAAATGGGCAGAGGAAATGAAGAGACACTTCTCCAAGAAAGATATACAGATGGCCAATAGGCACATGAAAAGATGCTCAACATCACTAATCATCAGGGAAATGCAAATCAAAACAACACTAAGATACCACCTCACGCCTGTTAGAATGGCTATAAGCACCAAGACAAAAAATAACAAATGTTGGAGAGGATGTGGAGAAACAGGAACCCTCATACACAGCTGGTGGGAATACAAACTGGTGCAGCCTCTATGGAAAATGGTATGGAGATTCCTCAAAGAATTAAAAATAGAAATACCCTATGATCCAGCTATCCCACTACTGGGAATCTATCCAACGAACCTGAAATCAACAATTCAAAGAGATTTATGCACCCCTATGTTCACTGCAGCATTATTCACTATAGCCAAGAAGTGGAAGCAACCTAAGTGTCCCTCGACTGACGATTGGATTAAGAAATTGTGGTATATATATACAATGGAATACTACTCAGCCATAAAAAAAGACAAAATGGTCCCATTTGCAACAACATAGATGGGCCTGGAGCATATTATGTTAAGTGAAATAAGCCAGAAAGAGAAAGACAAACATTGTATGATCTCACTCATATGTGGAATATAAACCAACACATGGACAGAGAGAACTGTATTGTGGTTACCAGGGGGAAGGGGGGTGGGGGGTGGTCACAAGGGGTAAAGGGAGTCATATATATGGTGACTGACAAACAAAAATGTACAACCCAAAATTTCACAATGTTAAAAACTATTAAAACATCAATTAAAAGAAATTATTAAACCAAAAAAAAAAAAAAAAAACCTAAGGTGACGGAAGTGGGTGGGGGGGGGGCTTCTGGTCTTGGAGGCTCCCCCATGCTACAATTCCACAGCCCTTATCATGCACGCTCTGACATGCCATAGAGATGTGATGTTGCTGGATTCTTGGCTCTTCAAGTTACAGACTCGCTATAACAGCTCTTATTGATGATACGATTTCTAATGCGGCAATGTAAAGAAATGAAATGGCAAGCGATGTCAGCAAGGTTCTATCTTTAGGCCTACCTGTGGGTCTCTCCAATAATTTTCACCCTATTTGTCATAAAATGTCAGTAACGGGTGAACAGCTGATCCGTATCATAGATTTGTTTCCTTCACCAGTAATGTCCAGTAAGTTAGTTTTCAATCCCCTCCTTAGAGACCTGAACATATTAGTCCATGAATAATGTGAAGGACAAATCTGGCCACTGTTATGGACTGAACTGTGCCCGCCCCCCAGCAAAGACACGTTGAAGTCCTAATCCCCAGTACTCGTGAATGTGACTTTATTTGAAAATAGGGTCTTTGAAGATGTAAACAAGTTAAGATGAGATCATTGGGTTCAAAATCCACTGACAGTGTCCTCATCAGAGACAGAAGAGGAGACACAGACACAGAGGAGAAGCCACGTGGAGACGGAGGCAGAGACGGGAGGGAGGCGGCCACCAGCCCAGGGATGCCTGGAGCCCCAGAAGCTGGAAGAGGCAGGAAGGACCCTCCCCTGGAGCCTCCGGAGGGAGCACGGCCCTGCGACCCCTTCATCTCAGACCTCTGGTCCCCAGGACTGGGGGAGGGTGATGAACTCCTGTTGTTTTAATCTCTCAGTTTGTAGACCTTTGTTACAGCAGTTACAGGAAACAAATACACCCACATAAACAGAGATGCTCAAGAGATCTGTGGGAACCAACTCTCGTCCATGGGTCTATGTGTCTCTCAAGACTACAACAGACAGGGTCAGTGCCCTGGTCCATGAGTAAGTCCCTCCACGAAGGTCTAGAACTAGAAATAGCTAAGATGTCCATGGATTCTCTCAAATTCAAGGGTGCCAAAACAGAACCGAAACATGTGTATAAGATACCACACCATTTAGGCAACAGTTGGTCCCTCATATATATTTCCCTTCACATGAAAAGTTTATGAAAATCATACATGTACAACTTCTAAAATAATGATTAATTCACACACAAACATGTACACCACGTTTATAGCAGCACTATCATGATAGCTAAAAGGTGGAAACAACCCAAATGTCCATCAAGAGATGAATGGTAAACAGGATGTGGTCCATCCATACAATGGAATATTAGTCATGAAAAGGAACGAAGCACTGACACAGGCTACAACACGGATGAACCTTGAAAACATCATCCTGAATGAAAAGAAGTCAGATGCGAAGGGTCACATACGGTATGATTCATTTATACGAAGGCTCAGAATAAGGAAATCTACAGAGACAGAAAATAGTTAGTGGTTGCTTAGGGCAAGGAAGGATGTAAAGATAGGGGAGCCACAGTTTAAGGGTATGGGGTATCTTTTTGAGGTAATGAAAATGTTCTTTAAAATTGACTGTGGGGATGATTGCACACTCTGCAAATACATTAAAAACCACTAGACTGTACACTTTAAATGGGTAAATTGTATGGTACCTGAATTATATCTCAATAATGCCGATTAAAAAAATAAGAACAAATAAACAAAATCATGACTCATAACTTCTACATCTCTGTGGAGTCATTTGCTCGTTTGGAGAGAAGAGGAGATGGGGTGTAGACCCAGTTTGATTCTGCATGCCCAGGAACCCAGACTTCAAATTTGGGCAACGACTAAACATGAATGCTTTTGTTGGTATCTTTAAATATAAATGATAAGAACTTATAAAGGATACAACTTACTATATATGGACACACTCACTGACCTTCATGTTCCCCAGTCTTCTTGTTCTGTCAACCACAAGCAGTTTCTTAATGAGGTCTCTAGACGGGGGAAGGAGCAAAAATATGTTGATACGGACGCGAGCAAAGACAGCATGTCAACCACGATAGTATCTACCCACTATGCACGCATCTGGCCAGCGGTTCAATTTTCATTTGGGCTAAACATTTTCCGGCACTTTCTTACCGTTATCGGTTCCTAAATAATTTATGCAGTGCTGAGCTGTGCACACACAGGCACTGAGCTAAGGGGAAAAGGTTGATTAAATCGACAGAAAACGGGGCTTTGAATACGAGCATGAGAAAATATGTGCCTGCCCTGGGGACTGTGATGTTTCACTTAAAATATATCTGTCAGGCTGTCCCCGCCAAACAGAAGACGTCTGCTTTTACCAAAATAAACGGTCACGCTCTGCCCTGTGGGTTTACTTATTTATGGGATTCTTGTTTTACAATGCTCGCGTTCCCGTTAAGTGCACAAATTATTGCGAGTCTTTTAAAGTCTGCTGGTACACATAAACTATCCTCCTAAATAACAGACCCTGTCCGAATGCAGCAAGGCAGTCCCATCAGGATGGGAAGTTCAAGGTAAGTTTTAAGACTTCCAGAGGATACGCTAGTTCTAAGAGGAGCAGTTGAGGAAGTAAAAAGTATAAGAAGTGGATGTGTGTGTTCGTATATAACAGGTAGACTCTATTATGTATGATAATGTCCAGGCATTTCAAGCTTATATGGATGTCCCCCAGGACAGTCAACAACCCGTGACCAAGCGTTAAGCATTTAAGTTTCCTGACGCAAATTATGCCCCGGGGTGAGGAGCACAAACCCAGACTCAGGCCATGCCCTGAGCTCTGTGACCAGCCGGGAAGGCTCAATGAGTCTGTTGACAACCCGAGCCCACGGAGGTAAATATGAGGGTCCAGGGACCCAAGGTCCCTCACGCCGAGACTGTGACTCAACCAGGTTCCTACTGATCTCAAACTTCTGCAAGAAACAGCTGTAACCACAGAGTTTCCCAACGCTACGCATCCTGAAGAAGGATGGGAGAACTTCCAGACTTCCCAGCATCTCTGTCTCTAAGTGAAAATCTGAGAACATCGGCTCGCCCAAGGCTTGGATTTTGTATCCGTCTAATACGGAGACAAGACTCTTGAGCAGGTCACAGGAATATAGGAGCACTGAAAAATTAGATACCTTGCCAGTACTCGTTGAGTTTCTCCTTCATTATTTTGACATTCCAAAAAACAAAGCAAGATCACCAAACACCATCCTCCCAAAACAACCCTAAATAAATGCGGTTTTTTCCTTCTTTTTCCCTATTATTTACCCAGGAGTGCATATACTTAAAGTTCCCTATAGTGGGGTTATAGAAGAATGAAGGTTTGTTTAAAATACAAAATCAAATCCATGCAAAACAGCTCAGTCCTGAAAGCAAAGGGTGCAGATGAGAAGGGGCCACTCAATATGGCAGAGCCATATAGGAACTCTGGAAGTGTCTGGGACTGCGAGAGGGTGCCTCGATCCTGGGACAGGCTCTGTGTCCACCGACAATCCCTTGATTCACTGTGTCTGAAATTCTAAATCTTATTTCCTTTCCTGGTGCCGGCTGGCTTCTCTCTGATCAGATGCTTTCAGACAGGAGAAACACTCGTAAATATTAGTTCTACCAAGTTGGCAACAAGCCCCAAAGCTTTTTTTTTTCCTTTTCAATTATGTATATTTCTATAAGGAATCTTAAGTCTCAATCCAGAGAGACATGTTCCTACGCAACAAGTTGACGTGGTCAAATGCGGAGGTTGTGCGAACCGGCATAAGAAGTTAAGAAACTGAGAGTCAAAATTCTACCATCATGGCCACCCAATGACAGTAATTTGGATAAGAAATGACTCATGAGGGTCCTGCTTCTCAGCCAACTCATTAAGATCTAGCCAATAATGGAAAGAAGTGATGTTTAAACTCAATCACCATTTGCAATCATCAATTGCATCAAAGGGTCCCAGGTTCCTGCTCTTGCTGAGCCCCCACAATGGAGATATGGGGGTTCCGGGACTGGAGGGAGGGACCTGGGGATGCTCAGAGGAGGAGGACTTCAGACCAAAGGATTCCAGGGCAGCCATTGCTGGCTGTCTCTTCAAAATAAACAATGAGGAAAAGCAGGGGACGTGGCTGAAGACCAGACTTAACATAAGCGTATGTTTGTTCTATTTCTGTAATATCTTCCTTTCCACAAAACGTTGGAAACCTACTCAATATGTTCATATGACTGCTCTGAGCCTTTCATATCACGGACTGAATAAATGACGTAAGATTGTATGGATCGTCCCTTCTCTGGGGAAACTTCTCCTGGAAGAGTTTAAGTCATTGCTCACAAGAAAAAGGGCAATAAATCTGATGAGCTTCTGAATTGCCTAAGACCTTTAGGAGAACTTCAGGACCTACAGGAGAAAGAAGCTGATTTCAAGAATGCAAGAGACAGAGGGTCCACGCTTATTTCACCTGAAGCAAGTGCACCAATGGCAACACCTGTCACTCCCACCATGGACGGCATACCGCCAATGGGTGTCTGAGCCAGGGCAGCAGATGTTCACACCCCACAGATTTACCCAGAATTCCAGGAGGTCTAAGGTGACCATCAACTGGCACATCTGCCAATGGGTGTAAGTAGATTTGAATCCAATCTAATCATTGGCGAATTGTTGATAAATATATAACTCCATTTTAAAAGCGTTTTGCTGTCCATTTGAAATAATGGCACTCAATTCTATGGAATTTGGACTCTGGGAGAGAAATCCTGTACGATATTTTTCGTTTCCTTCTAGAGCAAGTAAACTTTTGAGTGTTGTATCTCCCTTCACACTTCAACTATCTTACCATTCACTGGATAGGGTGTCCCTTCTAGATGTCTTATTTTATTTTACTTTTTTGGTGAGGAAGATTGGCCCTGAGGCAACATCTGTTGCCCATCTTCCTCTTTTTGCTTGAGGAAGATTGTCCCTGAGCTAACATCTGTGCCAATCTTCCTCTGTTTTGTACGTGGTTCGCTGCCACAGCATGGCTGATGAGCGGTGTGTAGGTCCACGCCTGGGATCCGAACCTGTGAATCCTGGGCCGCCAAAGTGGAGCACACAAACTTAACCACTATGCCACCGGGCCAGTCCCTAGATGACTTATTTTTCAAATGGAGCCTCCTTTTCTTGCTAAAATCTTTGAAAACCTGCCTGGTGTGTCAAACACAACACAAGCCAAGAGAAATACTGTCTTCTGTTCAGACTGAGAATCTCTGGTTAGGGTGAGGTACATTCACCACTAAGAAAAGCAACTTGATGCAGCCAATGGACCCAGTAGCTGATCCACAGTCGTGAAATAAGTTTTCCCTGAACCCAATTTCCACGGGATACTTTTAAAAAATTAGCAATAAAGGGGCCGGCCCAGTGGCGTAGTGGTTAAGTTTGCTAGTTCGGACGCTGGGCGCGGATCTACACACCGCTTATCAAGACATGCTGTGGCAGGCGTCCCACATACACTGGCAACAGATGTTAGCTCAGGGCTAATCTTCCTCACCAAAAAAAAAAAAAAAAAAAAAAATTAGCAAGAAAAGTTTAGTTCTCAATTAAACGCATTTAATTCCATTTTGTGACCCTATCAACTCATCTGGAAAATACACAGAAACAACTAGAATTCAGGACTCATTATGGTGGAAAATGGCTAAAAGGTGACCAGATGGATAAAGGGATCTGGAAAACCAAAAACATGCTTATATTTTTTGAAGATTTTTATTTATTTATTTTATTTTTCATTTTATTTATTTATTTTTTTTTTTGTGAGGGAGATCAGCCCTGAGCTAACATCCATGCTAAGCCTCCTCTTTTTGCTGAGGAAGACCGGCTCTGAGCTAACATCTATTGCCAATCCTCCTCCTCCTTTTTTTTCCCAAAAGTCACAGTAGACAGTTGTATGCCATAGTTGCACATCCTTCTAGTTGTTGTATGTGGGACGCCGCCTCAGCATGGCCGGAGAAGCCGTGCGTCGGTGCGCGCCCGGGATCGGAACCTGGGCCGACAGTAGCGGAGCGCGTGCACTTAACCGCTAAGCCACGGGGCCGGCCCCATTCTTATATTTTTTAAAACTTGTTTTTTTTCCCCCATTGCCACAAATTTAAAGAAATGCATACTCAAGGTTACAAAGATTGAAGCAATGCAAAAGTTCTTGAAGCAACATGCTCATCACTCAAAATTTTAGCATGATAAAAGACTTTAAGAATGAGGATAATTTAAGCAGAAGAGAAGAGATAAATTCTGCTAAACTCATCAACACTTCTGCCAACTGCAAATCCTCCAGGAGGCGGATCTTTCTTGTGAAATACCACAATGGCTCTCTTACTAAATATGACAACAAACGCCTTTATTTGCTAATTGTAAATACCATTTATCTCAAAGGGCAGAACTATGACCAGGAGTCATTACAAGATTAAGAATCATTAAAATAGAAAATGAAAATCTTTTCCCTTTTTGCGGAAAAGATGACTTCCCAAAAGCGCTTGAGCACAGCCCATTGAAGGTGGCATCCTGCTCAGCTGATGCTCTGACCATGATTTTAAATGCTTTAAAGAAAAATACACCGAATGATAAGGGAAAGGTTTACTTACTTTACACTGAAATCCAAATGTCTGGGGAAATCTATTTTGCCTGCAAGAATTTTTTGATAAATGCCAAATGGGTTGTCATCAAAAAATGGAGGGAACCTGTTAGAAAAAGAAACATCCTTTTTTAGTGGACAGCAAGTACAGAAAAATCCCTACTTCGTCACAATCACTATTTCTGCTGGACAAGGGCAGATCATAATTTATTTCACACACGTGCACTTTCTTCACACACTGGAGTCATCGGGATCTTGGGACTCCAAGAAGGGATGGTTCTGAGAGGTGCCCAAGTGCAGAGGAAGGTCCAGCAGGGAGGAGGTAAGGACCACGAGACCATTTGACCAACTACTGTGGTTGCTTGTACGAAATTAAAAATGTCACCCGTACTAGACCATGAGTAAATGTCTTTGTGTTCTTCACCTGGGTCACACTTAGGGACATGAGTGACAGCAAGGCTGGTTTCCAGCTCTAGCCTTTAGGCAACAAAGCTGTAGCCCAGGATTTGGCAAACTGGCCCCCAGCTTGGTTTTGTAAATAAAGTTTTATTGGCACACAGCCACACCTATTTGCTTGCTGTCTGTGGCAGTGTTACCAGAAGTAAAGATTGTATTCCTGATACAGAGTGTCAACAGACCTGTCTTTTCTAATATGTGGAAATGGAAAAGATAATCTGAAATAAGCTAGAGAGGAAATATACTTAAAAGTGCAAAGACCAAGAAAAATCTAGAAGTTAACCAACAAATATATACTAGATACTTACATGTCCCTAAGCACAAGTTATATTCTTGATATTTTCTCATTTGCCCAAGGCAAAGACCCTCAACACAAAAGCATAACCTCTAATTAGCTTTTTTAGAACTAGATCTTCTAGTTCAGTGAAACAAGCCATGGAAATATCTTATAAAATGTTGCTTTCTAATGATATCCTCATTGATGATGGCAAATTAGAAGGAACAAAAATAATTCTGTTGATTCCAAATCAATTCCTGATGTTTTTAAAGAAAAACTGAGCACAGTGCATGGATTGGTGGCCTCCAAAAAGATGTATCCATGTTCTTACCCCACAACCTGTGAATGGGACCAAATTTTAGAAAGAGTCTTTGCAGATGTGATTAAGTGAAGGTTGCAGATGAGGGCGTCCTGGATGAGGGTGGCCCTAAATCCAATGACAGTGTCCTCATCAGAGACAGAAGAGGAGACACAGACACAGAGGAGAAGCCACGTGGAGACGGAGGCAGAGACGGAGGGAGGCAGCCACCAGCCCAGGGACGCCTGGAGCCCCAGAAGCTGGAAGAGGCAGGAAGGACCCTCCCCTGGAGCCTCCGGAGGGAGCACGGCCCTTCATCTCAGACGTCTGGTCTCCAGGATGGGGAGCTGGATACATTCCTGTTATTTTAAGCCCCCACGTTTGTGGCAATTTGTTATGGCAGCCCCAGGAAACCAATACATAGAATATCCACATTATCTCTCCAAATATATTAAGGAGAAGTGAGAGTAGAAAAATATAAAAAAATAAAAAACAGAAATATGAGGTACAAACGTAGAAATTAATGAGAAAGTTGAAGAAGAGGCAGGTTGATTGGAAAAATAGAGGATATTAAATAAATGAAAATGCATAGCTGTGTGCAAATGGCATAAAATACCTTTTTCTCTTAACTGACATTTCGGTTTTTCAGTTTTACACTTTGGCATGAATAGAGACACAGTGCTGAGAAGGCTATAGCTGTATCTCTTGGAGCCATTGGTTATTAAGGTCTGATAACTATTTGGCCATGTGTGCTTCTAGAGTTACGAGCTACCATGTCTTGAGAAACGACCCAGGCCAGGCTCAGAAGTAAAGCCCTGCACGTCGACACTCATCCAGTCCTCGCCAACCGTGAACGCCTTCGAGTTAATAACTCCCACATCAGCCCTTCCTCCTCTGCCAGACGCTTTCTCCAACAATGTTTGGGGGAGTCATATTCCTCTTTCTTGGGTGGTGGCCCCGAGCACATTCAGCTGTGTGACTGCATTGGGGAAATGTCCATGTTCCGCAATGGAACACTAACCACCAGGAGAAAATGTGTCATGCATATCTAAGGTCATTTATGGAGAATATGAAACGAAGTATTCTTGGGAAGCTGGCACTACATGACAATATCATGGGAAAGGTATGTGAGCAGTAGTTTAAGGAGTGGAAAAAATCATAAATGAGCACTAACAGTTCTTGCCCAAAGGAAAAAGCATGGAGAATATGTATCTGAGAACTAGTACTCCCATAGCATGTGCAAAGCGCTCTAAGAAATCCTCAAATCTCTCTCCATAACCCTACAGAATAGTTCCAATTCTTACTAAACAGGCAATGAGTGCTCATGAAATGGAATTGGGCATTAGAGGCAACTTAAATACCTATGGTGAGAGGTACTTGGAAGGATAATCTGCTCATTGGCATGAAGGCAGACTCAAGAATTTCATCTTAAGAATTCATGCCAATTCTGTCATGTTCTCCATCATCTACTCATGATCATTTTTATATAACCATTCTCCCCACCTAAATCTTCCAGTGAAATGGATTGTCCAGACGGAGGTACCATAGTTGTGACTTCATGCTCCTCATCAGACTCACAGAGACGCCCGTGAGAAAAATACGGGCGTCTTAACCCCGTCACTTAAACCATCAGCCAATGCTTTATCTGCCCACGTCTTTAACAGAGGGCTGGCCTGCAAAGGCAGGTACCTTGGAAATGGGCTCAAGGAAAAGAGGAAAAAGTTTTTGGAGAGAGAAGAGAAGGGGAGGCTGTTATAATGTCACCGTGTATTGACTTCTTTCTCCAAGATCCCTTGCCCTGATAGACTCATGTGAAACATAAATATGTCTTCCTCAGAAAAAGTGGCAAAAAACATGAGCTGGGCTATGCACGGGTTGGGGCAATGTATAGAGAAAGAAAGAGTCCCAGGGGTACCCTGTCTGAGGCAGGAGAGCTACGACTCTCAATGTGGGGTCCCAGGGAATCCCACGGTTCCTCAAGAACTTGTGAGGTCCTTTTTCTGACTACAAATCTGAATGTGGTTGCATTTTCTTCATATATCTCAATCAAAACAACATATCATAGCAGACGGGGTGCAGAAGAAGAGGAAAATCCAGGTGCCCTTGATTAGGCTAGGCATTAAGGAGATTACCAAAAATATAAAACAAGGCCATTCTTCTCTCTAGATATTTTTTTTTTTTTTTTTTTTTTTTTTTTTTTTTTGGTGAGGAGATCAGCCCTGAGCTAACATCCGCCAATTCTCCTCTTTTTTTGCTGAGGAAGACGGCCCTGGGCTAACATCTGTGCCTGTCTTCCTCCACTTTATATGGGACGCTGCCACAGCATGGCTTACCAAGCAGTGCGTCGGTGCGCACCCGGGATCCGAACCAGCGAACCCCGGGCCGCCGCAGCGGAGCACGCGCACTTAACCGCTTGCGCCACCGGGCCGGCCCCCTCTCTAGATATTTTTAATTCTAGGAAGCATAGTTATTTTTCACTAAAAGTTCTATTTATATTAATCTTTCGTAAGTTTATTATTTTACATAAATTGACATATATATTTTTTCATTTCGGTTTTAACTTTAAATGAATAAACATTGACAGATACAACCCACATAAACAAAAGCTCTTTGGGGTTGATAATAATTTTTAGAAATGTAATAACTTTTTGGATAGATGGTTGCTGAAAACTTTTAGGGTCCTTGGGCAAGAATGTTTGTGAACCACCACACTGCAGTTAATGTTCCACATGAATGAGACTCCAAACACAAATTCCATTTTCCATGGAAATATGTCTGTGCAATTCAATCTATCTCCAGAGAGATAGATGTAAAAGGAGATGATGTAAGAAATCAGAGCTGAGTTTGGTGCTACTGAGAAAGCCCATGAGTGATTCTGTTCCAGAATGTACCATACATATTTGATCTGACGTAAACTTCTCATTCAATGAAAACAAAATCCCAATTATGCTATGATTTCATATCAAAATCACATGGAAGGTTTTACCCAACAAATGGTTTTTCTTGTACGGCATAAAAGATTTAAACGACCCATTAAAGCAATAAACAAACAGAGTCCCGCTTCATCCTGCTGAGGATGTGAATATAGAAAATGGAAATCTAACAAGCAAGCTGGAGACAGGAGGTCTTTGAACAAAAGGCCATCTCCACCTTCTGCACAGCAACTCCCTCCTGTTGGTCACCAGGAGAAGTCTCTGGGCTCAAGGGGCCAAGAAGAGCAGATTGGATCAAGTGATGTCATGCAACCAACTCACACAAACAGATGGTTGCAGATCCTGCAAAGTGCAATGAAGAAAACAGAAGGAGTGGTGGTGGGGCAGAGAGTGGGCAGGAGGGGCAGGGGAGGGCTGGTGGTCACGTTACAGGTGAGCTTGCAACAGAGCAACAGAAGAGATGGGGCTAGCAGAGGGGCTACGCCCTGCAGGAGCCTGGCAGACAGGAGAACTGAGTAATGCCTCCTGGCATGTGTGAGAGGCAAGCAGGACGGCCAGCGATCCCAGGAGAGGGGCCAGACCACTGTCTGAGGTGGGCAGATCTCATACAGACCACCTCAGAGCCTCACAGAATAAGGAGCTCTGGTTACTTCCACTAGAGGGCTGCAAAACAGGAGCGACCTGGCCTGGCTGGTGTGGGTACAGGACCCCTCCAGTTGCTTCCAGGAAAAGGTGCCACGGGCAGGAGAGGGTGCAGCTGGAGGAGACAGTGAGGAAACTCAGGAGTGGACCAGATGAGAGCTGAGGCTGGCCGGACCACAGGGAGAGCCAAGCAATGCCCAGGAGGAGTAGGCCAGGTTTGCAGCGTGTGCCAGGACTGATCTTTCTCAAGAAACCCACCCAGAAAACTGTGACTGTCTCTAGCTGCAAATGTGGAAGGTGGAAATGTGCTCACCGTGAACAAATAGCTCACTGCATCATATGAGATGCAAAGGTCAGATTACTGTGCTTTGGGTTAGGAGAGGGTATTCATTATTTATCATCAATTATTCTAATAATAGAGCCTAATAATACACCAGATTCTAATTATATTATTTTCTATTCTATTGCATTCTAATATTCTAATATATTCTCATATGTTATATTCAAATAATATTTAAATAATCCCAATAATTATTTATAAATAATAATTCTAATATAATAATCCTAATATATCCTAATATTACATTCTAACTCTAGTCTATTCTAATAATTTTCTATCATTTCCTATCAATATTATGTTCTAATAGTATATTATATTCTAATATTGTATTTACTAATAATATTCTGTATTATTCTATTCTATAATATTCTATTCTACCCTAATAATACAGAGAAAGGACATGACACATGAACCTCACTCTATTTAAAATCACCGGACGCCGGGATTCAATTCTCCTCAGGCAATGCTGCCCTCTTGTGCTCAAATAATATTACGGAAAGAAAATGTGCTGCTGGCATCTGAGCACAAGCTGATCACTGTGGTGCATAAATAGTTATGGATTGACTCTATGCGTAATTTATTTTAACCTTTGCCTTGCTTAGGACTCCCTGGGCTGGGGTGTATATTAAGAAATCTGATTCTATGTGAATTGCTTGAGACGTCTGAGTAAAGAGTAACAGAAAATTCAAAAGAATAGATAAACAGACGATAGATTGATAGATGGATACAGATAGATGATAGATAATACACAGATTGATTGATAACAGATAAATAGAGATAACAGATGGATAAATCATAGATAGATGGATGATAGATGATAAACAGATAGAGATAGATAGATATAGATGATAGATAGATTGATAGATGACAGATAGAGGATAGATATAAATGACAGATAAGCGCATAGAAAGATGATAGGTAAGTAGATAGAAAGATGATAGAGATAATAGATAGATGGATGACAGACAAACACATAAACAGAGGTTTTCATACATTCTACTCTGGCTGGCCACACTCTGAATGCAGAAAAATGCCTCTTTCCATCTTTCTTTCCACCTTAAATCAGGGAAGGTTTCTGGGTCAAAAGCTCTGGACTTGCCTTGCAGGCAATCAGACAGGTGTGGAACAGGGTCCAGCTTCTGCTACAACTGGGAGTCAACTCAGAGTGTGTGCAAGACTCACGAGCAGGAAACACACAAGCCAAAGAAAGACGACCAAAGGGAAGAGGAGAGAGGGTGGAAGGAGGCAGAGTCAGCACGCCCGAGGGCCCCTGGCAGCTGTCCTGGCACCTCACGGCCAGCTGCCTGTCAGCCACACCATCAGAGAGAAAATCCTAAAAGGAAGAATATTTCCTCGTGGGTGCACACATACATAGCTCCCTTCTTTCTAGAGGCTGTCATTGGTAAATTGTCATACTGCTTCATCGTCTCAGGAAATTCCAGACCAGAGAACACATATGGAAGATCATAATAATAGGACAAGGATGAACTCCAACCCCAAGATTTCTAAGAGGGGGATGTTTGCTTTACATTTCTGTGAGGGGAACATCAGACCTGTCTCATGCATCAGCCAGACTTGAATATTTAACATGACAACACCTTGACCAATGGGCGACCTCTTTAGTGTCTGGACGTGGAGAAGAACTGACCTTCCAAATTTCCTCCAATGCAAGTTTGGGATTTCAGGAAAGCACACACTCTTTTCTTCCTAGCACACTGCTCGTTCATAACATCCTAAACCGTATTTGATTTATTTTTCTTCATGCAACACGTACAGTACTCAGCTCTGCGCATTACTCCAAAAAGACTCCGTGCAGCAGACTAATATTATATTCGAGGAAGACAAGGACATTTAGAGACAGGGTAAGGATCTCTGCAGACATGCACTGTTGTTTCTGCAAGAAGCCTGTGTTTTCACTCTTATGAAAGCCAGCTCAATTTGCATTGCCCTGGGACCACACCCCAAGTATTTGCAACCTGAATGCACATCCTAGGGGTGAACAGAGGCGAGTCAAGACAGCAGGGGAGGGAAGTGCTGGGGAGTGAGTGCAGATTCTCCACGGAAGCCCTACTCACCCTGAGAGCATCTCGAATATCAGGATGCCGAGCGCCCACCAGTCCACGGCTCTCCCGTGGCCTTTGCTCTGGATGACTTCAGGGGCCAGGTACTCGGGGGTTCCACAAAGGGTCCACGTCCTGTGGACAGAGAAGGGAATCCAGAAAACTCAGCTTTGCTTGCGGAACACATTGCTCTTACAAGAGCTGAATGTTACAGTAACTTAGCTGATCCAAATGATGCCCATCTCCCACCCCATGGATACACTGTACCGGATAAAGATGGTAACATTGTCTTAGCTGACTTGTTCCCGTATAAACACTCATTAACTCAAAGATGGTAACATTGTCTTAGCTGACTTATTCCTGTATAAACACTCATTAACTCAAATAGAATCTAAGTCACGGTCTTGTTATCAATGCTGTGCATTGTTTTGTTACTTACCGTTGCTACTCAGAAGCAAAAAATCTACAGGACCTGTCTTCCTATAAAATGACATTCAAGAATTCACTCATCAACCCCATCTCAGTGTGCCCCCTAAGAACCCGCTCGTCTGCTGGTTGTGCGTAAATATGCTCTGTCCTATGAGGGGGAGTTCACAGCTACTGCTAGTTGTCTTCTCTACCTGCTCTTCAAAAGGTTTGAAGTGTTTTCAATGCTATTGTGGGTTTGCTGTCATTTTAGCTTCATTGGTGGCTTTTGGAAACCCTTAGGTTAAGGGACACTGGGATATTTGGAGTTTTAAATGGGGCGGAGAGCTTTGGAAAGGATTTTCTCCGCAGATGAGTTGACACTTGCAAAAATTTAGCTTCTAGCCCCACCTAGAGGACAGCTGGCTGGAAGCAAGGCATTCTGACCAGCCGAGCTGGACAGCACGGATGGTGGAGCTTTCTGGTTGTTTGGTTTGTTTCTTTATTCTGGCCATCTCTTCCTATGCTGCCTCAGATGTCTCTTTTTCACAACAGGTGGGGGAAGAAGTTCCTTTATTTTTCTCCTTAGAAGAGAACTCTCTTTAGACTTAAAAAGAGCCACAATGTTTCACTAAAATCTATAGATTTGTAAAGTTTCTGCTGACATCCCTAAATTTGATGCTCTATTGAAAATGCAAGACCAATTTTCTCCTAATTTTCCTCAAAAAATTAATAATAGAACTACCATATGATTCAGCAATCCCACTTGTGGACATATATCCAAAGGAAATGAAAACAGGATCTCAAAGACACATCTGTACCCCATCTTCACTGCAGCATCATTCAGAATAACCAAGATATAGAAACAACCTAAGTGTCCATGGATGGATGAATGGATAAAAATGTGGGATATATACACAGTGGAATACTATTCAGCCATGAGAAAGAAGGAGATCCTGCCATTGGGAACAACATGGATGGACCTAGAGGACATTACCCATGGTGAGATAAGCCAGACCAAGAAAGACAGACACTGTATGATTTCACTTATATGTAGAATCTAAAATAGTAAAACTTATATAAACAGAGGTAGAAATAGGCTGGGGGAGGAGGAAATGGCGATATGTTGGTCCAAGGGTACAAACTTTCAGTTATAAGATGAATTAGTTCTGGGAATCTAATGTACAGCAAGGTGACTATAGTTAATAATACTGTGTTGTATACTTAAAATTTGCTCAGAGAGTTGATTTTAAATGTTCTAACCATCAAAAAGAGAATGGAAACTATGTGAAGTAATGGATGTGTTCATTAACTTGATTGTGGTGATCATCTTACAATGTATAGTAAATCATCAAATTATACACCTTTAAAAAAAAAATCACATTGTACAACCTAAATATATATGATTTTTATTTGTCAATAATATCTCAGTAAAGCTGGAAAAAAAAAGGAGAGGAGATTAGCACACAGAGGGAACCATGTGAAGACATGGAGAAGATGGTCTACAAACCAAGAAAGTTCAGAGGCAGAGAGGAATGGAACAGATCCTTCTCCAGAGCCTTCGGGGGAAGCACGGCCCTGTCAACACCTTAACTTCAGACTTCTGGCCTCCAGAACTGTGAGACCATCACATCCTGTTCTTCTAAGCTCCTGAGTTTACGGTCCTTTGTTATGGTAGCCCCAGGAAACGAGCATGTCCCCCCATACGAGGTCACATCACGTGGCCACTCAGATGGTTCAAGTTTACTTCTAAGCTCCTGGGGTCTTCACCCTCCATCGTGTGAGTTATAAATTGTGTTGTGTAATGGAGTACAAGCTAAATGATGGCAGGAGAGGAACAACATTTGAAAATATAACTAGTGGTCAAGAAAATTGGGATAATGATGTCGTTTGTCTCTTCAAGCACTTAGAGCACCCACTCGCCTACTAAGACTTTGATAGATGATGCTACGTCACTAAGATGGGAGGTGACAGGTCAGAGAGGGGGTGTGATGGGCTTTCCTGTGAGTAAGAACTTAGGGTCCTCTTTGTGACTTTTCGTCCTTATGAGCAAGAAGAAAAAGCGTCAAAGGGAAGAGACAACCACTTCTCAGCCATTACAAAGCGTATTATCAAAAAAACAGAAAACAAGTGTTGGTGAGGATGTAGGTAACTGGTACCCTTGTGCACTGTTGGTGGGAATGTGAAATGGTGCAGCCTCTGTGGAAAATTGTGTGGAGGTTCCTCAGAAAATTAAACATAGAATCACCCTATGATCCAGCAATTCTACTCCTAGGTATACACCCAAAAGAAACGAAAGCAATTACTTGAAGATATATTTGCACACCCACGTTCATAGCAGCATTATTCTCAAGAGCCAAAAGGTGGACGCCAACCGAAGTGTCCATCAATGGATGAATGGATAAAGAAAATCTGGTCTGTCCACACAATGGGATATTTATTCAGCCTTGAAAAGGAGGGAAAATTCTGACACCTGCTGCAACATGCATGAACCTTGAGGACATTATGCTCAGTGAAATAAGCCAGTCACAAAAGGACAAATACCATAAGATTCCAGTCATATGAGATCCCTAGAGGAGTCCAATCCACAGAGACAGAAAGTAGATGGTGGTGCCTGGGGCTGGGAAAGAGGGGATGGAGAGTTAGTGCTTAATGGAGACAAAGTTTCAGTTTGGGAAGATGAGAAAGTTCTGGAGATGGATGGTGGTCATGGTTGCACAACAATGTGAATGTACTTAATGACACTGCTCTGTGCACTTAAAAATGGTGAAGATGGTAAATTTTATGTGATGTATATTTTGCCACAATTAAAATTTTAACAAGCGCAGAAACAGAAGAGGCTAAGAGAGCAGGGTGTCTCCCATAGAAGGGAGATGCAAGAAGTGTCTAATGAACAAAGTCAAGGTAAGGTGACAAGGAATTGGGCAAAGGCTGGACAAAGGGTGGCTTTGGAAAGGACCCGGGAATCCGTAACCCTAGAGAGAGAGCTGAGTCTGAGCCGTATCCAGTTGGCGCTCTACTGCCAGGTAGAATGTCGCTCTCCACTTAGCAATTCCGACCTCAAGCTTACCTCCAGACCACGTCTGCCCGTCTTGCCAAGGGTTGCACTTGTGTTTGGTGCCTGCCTGCAGACAGGCAGAAAGGAGTGGTACCTCAGGAGAGGACACAATATAGATACTTTGCAAAGGACTCTTCCAAAAAAAGATGCAATGATAGAAGCATTGATAGAAGAAACTCTACTTTGCAGGTTTAATGTAGAGAAAACAAAAAGTGAGTTCAATACAGTCTGCAAATGGATATGCCTGTCCACTCTCTCCCTCTCTTTGCACATTACCAAGCATGCACTAGCCTGTTTTATAAGCAGCGCATCTTGTCCCAGCCCTCCCAGGTCTAGTGGCGTGATGGGGATCTAGGGTTAAGCTCCTCAGCTCCTCCCAAGAACCCACCCCAAGGTCCTCTTGGGTCTCTTTTTGCTTCCCTTCCCCATGACACCTCCCTATGCCCAACCTGCAACTCTTTTTTCACCCAACACACTCTCTCCTATTTCCCTATAACCCCTTGTGATCAAAACAAACCGACTGCCACTCAAACTTCAAATCCTGGTGAAGGAGTGGGGCCATGTTACACTGGCTCAGATAGAGATTTTGCAGCCCCTGGAACAGGCAGTCGGCAACTGGCCAGGAATGAAGGTATGGCAGGCAGGAAGGTACCGCAGGTGGCAGCGAATACAAGAAAAGAAAGGAGGGGTTCTTCTCACACAGAGTAAAGTGGGAGGGGCTCACTCTTTCTCCTGGTCTTTTCAAGTTAGAGCCAATCACGGTACACAGAACCACCTAGTGGTCCAATGAGGAGCTTGTCCTTCTCTAAAGTCTAAAGACTGAGTTCAAGGCAGACTATTTTAGAAACATCGCTTCTCCCGCCATGCCCAACTGAGTCAACCTTGGTTGCTCGGGCTCATGACACTATAATTCTGCAGAACAATCAACTTATTGGCCCATTAACGGTGGATTTCCAGACTGATAGCACATCCAAGGTCGCCTGAAGGCCGCCTGGCAGCGTAGCTCTTAGCTGATTTCCAGACCAGGTAGAGGTGACAGCAGGTAATTGTATACGCATCAGGTGCAGCGTCTCCACTTACATTTGGAAAGTGAGTCTCTTTTTGGCTCCATCCTAGTAAGGGGCACAGATCTGTGTAAATTTCCAGTTTCTAAGTAGCCACAGGTAGGCTGACACCTCCTTAGAGTAAAAGCTTCCTGAAAAAAGTCCCAACGCTTCTTCGATGTACAGAGGCATCAAGTGCTATAAAGAGCTTCAGACTGCAGTAAATATGCTAAGACAAGACAGAGAGCCCTGGACGTTATTCTGAGACTGCTGGTCCAGGCTGTGAATTATTCATGCCTCTGGTCTTATCTCTTTTCGCTCACTTGGCTCTTGGAGAGGGCAAGGTGACACCCATTGTTCTCAGTTTTCTCACTGTTATCAGTTCCACTATGGCGGGGTATAGGACGGTGTGTTAACAAAAAATAGACAAGATGCTCTGTAAAGTACAGAGTCAAATGCTTATGTATTCTTAATCCCCCATTGCCTTCCATGCTGTCTGTACTGGGGTGAAGTGTGTTCCCCAAAATTCCCAAACCCCTGTGCTTGTAAATGGGATCTGATTTGGAAATAGGGTCTTGCAGATGTAATCAAGATGAGGTCATACTGGGTTAAGACAGAACTAATCCAATGACTGCTGTCCTTGTAAGAAGAGGAAGAGAGAAATCTCTCTCCACCACGTGAGAACTCAGTGAGAATAAGACCATCTAAAAGCCAGGAAGAGAGTCTTCACCAGGAACCGAATCACCTAGCACCCTGATCTTGGACTTCCAGCCTCCAGAATTGTGAGAGACAAATTTCTAATAAGGTCATCAGTCCCATCAGATTAGGACTCCACTCTCAGGACCTCATTTCACCTTAACTACCTCCTAAAAGCACTATCTCCAAATATAGTCACAATGAGGGTTAGAGTTTCAACACGTGAATTTTGGAGGGACACAACTCAGTCTATAACAATGGTAGTGACGGTGATAACGATAATGATGGTGATGGTGATGATAATGATGGTGATGGTGATCGCAATGATAACGATTATGATATGATGATGGTGATGATGTTGGAAAGGTGGTGATAATGATACCTGGTGATAGTGATGATGATGATGGTGAGGGTAATGATGGTGATGATGATGGTGATGGTGACTGTGATTATCATGATGATAATGATGATGATTATGATAATGGTGATGATGCTGATAGAGATGATGGTGATGAAGATGATAATGATAATGATGGTGATGGGGATGAAAAAGTCAGAAGCACCTCATATCTTCTCAGCGGCTACTATGTGCCAGGAATGGTTCTAAGGAAATACTTTCCAATGAGCAGATGCATCCATTCTTACCAACAACCCTATGGGCTAGGAACAATTCTCCTCATTTCACAGATGGGCAAAGCAGGCACACAGAGGCAATAACAACACGCCCAATCTCACAGCTTGGCAGTGTCATGGGTCCAATAGAGGCAAGTATCTCCAGAGCCACCCTTCAGTCCTAACCACTGCTTTGCGTTGCTTCCATGAATAGAGGGTGATGGTAACAGAAAGAGGTTTGACCTGGAAGTGGGAAGGTGCTACCACTTGGAAGTTGTGGGAACGTGCGCAGGTTATTTCACCTCTCAGAGCCTCAGATTCCGCATCTGTAAAATGAAGAGGTGGGGCTGGATGAATTCTAAAATATTGTGTGTGAAAGAGAGAGAGAGACAGACACACAGCGACGGCTGCAGGGATCCTTCACATTTCCCAGGCCCATGTGTCTATGTAGCCTTTGGGGAGTAAACCATAGTATTTCCTGACACACCAACACAAGAGGAGACAAGCCCCTGGCAACCGCTATTCTACTTTCTGTCTCTACAACTCAACAACTTTAGGTACCTCCTATAAGTAAATTCACAGAACGTTTGGCCTTTTGTGTCTGGCGTCTTTCACTTAGCATAATGTTTTCAAGGTTTGTTGATGTTGTAGCACGTGTCAGTATTTTATTACTTTGCATAGCTGAATAATCTTCCCTGATATGAATATATGTTCTGGCCAATTTTAATCAGCTCACAAAGCAGATGGTCTAGTTCAAGGATGGACAAAGTTTGTCTGTAAATAGCCAGAGAGTAAATATTGTCAACATGGCGGGCCATCTGGTCTCTGTCGCACACACATAACTCTGCTATTGTAGCATGAGAGCTGCCATAGACAGAGTGTCAACAAACAATGCAAATGTGTTTCAATAAAACTTTGTTTATAAAACACAAGTGGTGGGCCAGATCCCGCCGGCCATAGTCTGCCGAGCCCTGGTGTAGTGGAAGAATTAGATAGAGGGAGAGGAACGGATTTCAAAGCCTGGCTTTGATCCAACACTCTGATACCTGAGATACATCTCAGTCCTGTACCGTTTCTGTTTTCACATCCATGAAACGAAGGCCTTCATCAGTTTCATGACTTAACTTGTTCGTTCTCTATATTCCTAAATAAAGGATTTAAAAACATTAGAACCCACATCTCGGGCTAGCACATCTCAACCACAGTGTCACCTACAGAAGTCACCTCTGTGTGGTATTGTGAGCACTTGTTGCTGTGAATAAATTACACGGTTAAACAAGATTTTCAGGGTAAGCAAAGAGATACAAGAATAATTCATAAAAATTAAGTGAAAACCCATAGGCTTAAATATGATGTGGAAAATTTGGACTCATCATTTACTTTTCTCTTAAAAAAAAAATGTATTCTTTAACTCTGTCTGCTAAGAATTCCTAGAAGCAATGAAACCCCAGTAGCAAAGAGCACCCAAGTGCACGCAGCCTGGTGTCCAAATACTGTTTCCCACCCAAGTGTCTAGGCCTCCGTGAAGAAGTGGCTGATTCCGGGGTGGAAGGAGGAGGACATATGAAAGCCTGGGCTTCTTCCAGTGAATGAACACAAGGAAAGCGAATGGGATGCTGACAAAAGCATACAGGAGGCAGCTTGAGGGGATTCCTACACAGAAGGGACTGTTTTTTTTTTTTTAATTGACACAAATTCCCATAACATACAATTAATCATTTTGAAGTGAGCAATTCAGGGGCATTTAGCACATTCACAATGTTCTGCACCCAGTACCTCTATTTAGTTCCAAAACATTTCATCAACCCAAAAGGAAACCCTGAACCTATTAAGCAGTCACTCCCTACTAAGATGGGGTCAATATAAGCATCCAAAAAGAAAAAAAAAAAGATTGTTTTGGATGAAAATGCATGAGATCATGTTTTTTGAGTGGAGAGGATTATTTTTAAAAAATGCATTGGCAGCATTTGAGGTCACTAAGGTCCCAGGTCACGATTTTGGAAACGCTTAAATAAAGTGAAAGAAGGAAGCATGCCTCCTGCCCTCTCGTCAAGGGCGGTATTTCAAAGTTACCCAGTGGTTGATGAGGGAAAGTGGTTCTTTATAGAAGAGTTCCAGCTGAGAAATGCAGAAGGGATGACCGAGCCAGAACATCACCATTTTGCCATCTCTCCTGGAATGCCAGAGCAAGGCAACTGCCATCGGTGGACCCAGAATCCACAGTTCCAACGTTGACAGGAGCAAGAGTGGACAGTTGGGAGGAAGGTTGGGCTGGTATCACCTGGACCCACAGAGCAACCATCTTCACTCCACTTACAGCAGGACAAGAGGTGTTACGTGCTTCTTGCCAGGACGGAAAAGCCACAACAAGAATACAGCACCAGCCATTTCTCAAAGAGAAAAAGGAAAGAAAGGAAGAAAGAGAGGGTTGGAGAGAGGGAAGAAGAATCCAATGACGCTGCTTCTAATGCAGTCCATAGATCTAACCACTGGTTTACAAGACATCCAGGGGACAGAAGAACAAAGAAAGTGACACCATGAAGAAGCAATCTGCCCAATCTAGACTGTGGGGCTTCTCACAGGGCAAATGGCCCAGTTCATTTGACAAATAAATGGCAGAAAGGGAAAAAAGTTGGAAGGTGCACTTTATGGATTAAAGGGAGCTAAGAGACAAATCAGCCAAAGGCAGTGTGGAAACCTTGGTTAAATCCTCATTTTTGAGATATTTCGGGGAAATTTAATTTTGACTGGGTGTTAGATGATAGTAAGGACTTTTTTATTGAAATTTCTAAGATGTGATAATGGTATTGTAGTTGTTTTTTTAAAGTTCATGATCTGTTAGTGACAGGATGGTGGGTATTTGCTTTAAAATAATTCAAGAAACACAAATGGGAGAAGGGGTAAAAAGATCAAATTAGGTGACAAGGCTTTGATGCCTAATGTTGGGGACACCAGGAGTAACTATTCTCTCTACTTTTCTCTCTGCTTGGAAATGTGAAGTAACAATTGTAAAAGATTAGGTTCCCTATTATCCTCAGAAAGATGCCAAAAATAAAAATCTAAGGGATGGTACTGAGTTTAACATTTGAATTTAAATAGCTACAATAGAATAACCAAGAAAGAGCTGTTGCAGCGAAAGAATACCATATCTGAGAAGGTATCTTCTGTATTTTACTTATAAAATCAAATTAAATGTATCAGTAGCTTCTTTTGATCATTTCAAAAAATCAAGAATAATTCTAGTTCATCTCTAAATCTTTTAGGCGGGCTATGTGCATAACGTAAAATATGTTTGTAAAATAGTTTCATACAGCAATAAGAAATATCACTATAAGAAAACATGAGTTTTGTAAGATCAAGTTAGAAGAGAAAAACATCAGGGCTGGCCTGGTGGCGTAGTGGTTAAGTTCGCATGCTCTGCTTCGGCAGCCCAGGGTTCGCGGGTTCAGATCCCAGGCACAGACTGATGCGCTACTCATCAAGCCATGCTGTGGCGGCATCCCACATACAAAATAGAGGAAGACTGGCATACATGTTAGCTCAGGGACAATCTTCCTCAAGCGAAAAAAGAAGGATTGGTGACAGATGGGCCAATCTTCCTCATCACAAAAAAAACAGAGAGAGAGAGAGAAAAACACTGTCTGTCACTGACAATCTAGGAAAAGCCTCATAAATCGAGTCACTATGAGCAAACGAGCATAAGATTCATAAAGTGAGGAGAGTACTTAATTACAACAAGCTTAAATACATTGTACCCCAAGCTATAAAAAAATATGAGAAACACACTTCCCTCAATTATATGTTCAAAAATATTATTCGAGAGGAAGTCGCTCTGTTTTGTTCCATCTATGCTGTAGTGATCCCTGGAGACTTTGGTGAATTGCTTTCCATTTTTATTCAAAAGTCATGGTTGGTGTGTGAATCCTGAACCAGAGGAGGGTCCGTGTGTATGTGCCTACGAGCACCGCCTCCCCAAGGCTGGCCCAGAAGACAGGGACTTCATTTAACAAGCCGAGAATGTCAAACAAAAAGGAGAAAAAAAGACCAAAAAAATATTTTTGCAAGCTACACTACCCACGACTAGAAAGACGAAGCTCTTTGTAAAAGCGATATATGAAGATGGTAACGAGGCCGTCTTTTCTGAGATTCAACACATTAAGTAAATGAATTGCTTGACGTTATATACTAAACTGTCTTCATCCAGTTAATCTTAAATGGATATAATGGATTAACTGGATAGAAACATGGTTTGCCAAACTTATAATCAAGTGAATATGTGAAACATTTTATTTCTGGAACCAGACTTCCAAATAAAATGATTTAAAAAAAAATAAATACAGGGTATACTATATATATACACATATATATATATTTTTTTTTTAATATGCTGTGTATATACCACATGCTGCCAATAGAGGGTGGCACCAATGTGATAAACCAACTTTTTTTAAAAAAGTGAGGTCTTTTCTCTGTAAAAGCAAGTCATTTTTATACGCTTTATTCTTAAAATGGAATAGATGAACTTCTACAGGGGAAAATCACATTAAATTTTACAGCATTACAAAATGTTCACAGGAGGTCCCTTTCTAAAGACCATCAGAAAGACGAGTCATTTAGTGTGAAACTGCTCCCAAACCAAGTTTCCCCGCAATGCAAATGTTTCCACAACGTGGGGAATGTAGTCTTCATCTTACTCAACCCCATCTCATTGAGTAATGGGACAGTATGGTGTATTTTCTAGGTCTGCCAGTCCAATATGGAGCCACTAGCCACATGCAACTACCGAATACTTAAAACGTACTGAGGATCTGAAATTGTAATCTGATTTTAATTAATTTAAATTTGCATTTAAAAATCGATACTCAATGCAGTTACTGAAAGACTATTCAGTATTTTTGGAAAGCCTGGGCTTGTGACTCTGATTCTCCAAATGCAAATGTTATGGACTCTAAAGACTTTACTATTAAAATGATCTACACTTGTTTTCTTTTTTAAAACATGGCTACAGGAAAACTTTAACACGTGAGGTCTGTGTTCTATTTCTGTCGTATGGCGCTGCTCTAGATAAAGAGAAATTTTAGGAACATAAATTACGATAATTGTCCAGAGGACCAGGACATACATCTTTGTCCCTCTAAATGGAATATTTTACGACTGCAGCTGTGACGGTATTAGAAATAATATAGTCTGGTCTCTCTCGGGCTCTGTCGGGGTGTGCCTCTCTTTAACATCTAATTGTACCAGGCGACTTGGTGGGCACTGGGGCTAAGGGAAAAAGAAAGCTTACATTGTATTAGGGCATAAAAATAACAACAACAAAAACCACAGCAAAACAACCCCAAAACAAAACAAAACAAAACAACCTAGAAAAGTAATGTGTGATGTGAAGGAGAAAAAGAGCCGACAGAAAATGAGGAAGTTCCATCACCCACCTCCATTAGCCAGCTCCCCCTTACTCCCTTCTTTGGACTAAAAATCTACAGTTGCGATCAAAACCAAACCTTTAGACTCCAAGAGAAGACCCCAGTGCTTCGGGCGAGGGGTCCTATACTCCCGGCTTAAATGCATGGGATCTAAATTTTAAGCATTTTTCCTGTATTCGTTTTTTTTTGCTGAGGAAGACTAGCTCTGAGCTAACATCTATTGCCAATCCTCCTCCTTTTTGTCCCCCAAAGCCCCAGTAGATAGTTGTATGTCATAGTTGCACATCCTTCTAGTTGCTGTATGTGGGATGCAGCCTCAGCATGGCTGGAGAAGCGGTGCGTCGGTGCGCACCTGGGATCCGAACCTGGGCCGCCAGTAGCAGAGCGCACGCACTTAACCACTAAGCCATGGGGCCAGCCCTTTTCCTGTATTCTTTATGGTAAACGCTGCATTGTTCTTAATGGAGGGAATATGCTCTCTATACATCACAGCAGTAAAAGACCATGAAAATGAAACACATAGGGTTTTGCAAATACATTAGCCTCACTTATGCTAATGTTGTACTTTTATACATTATATAGTGTATAATTACAGTCACGTGCCACCTCACGACGTTTTGATCAATGGTGGACCACATATATGATGGTGGTTCTATAAGATTAGTGGTGGGCTATACAATCTAGGTTTGTGTGAGTACACTCTATGATGTGCTCACGACAAAATCACCTAATGATGCATTTCCTAGAACGTGTCCCCGTGCTTAAGCAATGCATGACTATATACACATTAGCTATAAACATTCTTCCCAGTTAAAGAGAGCATTCTGGATCACTGGAATGAATTAAGCTAAAAGGTATTTTAAACTGAACTATGTAAGAGTTTATTTTATATAATTCTTCTTAATATCAACTCTCTGGTGCTAACCATGTTGAGAACATTTGTCCCTGCAATTCCACTTTAAGAAATGTACATTATGCAGGGCTGGCCCCGTGGTGTAGTGGTTAACTTCAGCATGCTCCGCTTCGGCAGCCCAGGGTTTGCAGGTTTGGATCCCCGGTGCGGACCTACACACCACTCATCAAGCCATGCTATGGCGGCGTCCCATACACAAAATAGAGGAAGATGGGCAAGAATGTTAGCTCAGGGCCAATCTTCCTCACAAAAAGAAGAAGAAAGAAATACATATTATAGAATTAATCTGAAGCATAAATAAATATTTATGCCTAGTGTATGTCCTATACCTTTATTTACATAGCAAAACACTGAAACTAAGAATCTATTTGTTCAGCAAGGACTTTTTTGGTGTTTTGTTATCATCAGAAATAAAAAGAAAGATATAAATTTTTTTACAAAACTAAAGATGACCTAAATATGTTTAAATGTATAATCCTTTCTTGTCAAAGATGGTGAATTAAACAAATTCACCTCTGCTCCCTCTCAAAAGACAATGAAGACTGATAAAAAGTGTAACCCACAAGGATTAAGAAGGAACAAGGAGACAACAGCGGCACAATCTTGGAAGCTGCCCGGGAGATGGACCAGGAAAACTGGCTGCGCAGCCCTGAGAGTTGGAAGTGGTGGTCTGTTGCGAGTCCTGGACGCAGAGCATGCACGTGTATAAGTTTGATAAAACGAGAAGCTAACTTACCTCACCTCATACCTGTCAGAAGGGCTATCATCAAAAAGACAAGAGATAACAAGAGTTGGCGAGGATGTGGAGAAAAGGGTACCCTTGTATGCTGTTGGTGGGAATGTAAATCGGCACAACCACTACGGAAAATAGTTTGGGGGTTCCTCAAAAAATTTAAAATAGAACTACCGTATGATCCAGCAATCCCACTTCTGGGTATCTATCCAAAGGAAATGAAATTAGGATCTTGAAGCAGTATCTGTACCCTCATGTTCACTGCAGCATTATTGACAATAAATAAGACATGGAAACAGCCTATGTGTTCATTGATGAATGAAGGGATAAAGAAAAGGTGGCATATATATACAATGGAATATTATTCAGCCATAAAAAAGGAAATCATGCCATTTGTGACAACATGGACAGACCTGGAAGGCATTATGCTAAGTGAGATGAGTCAGACAGAGAAAGACAAATACTTTATGATCTCACTTATATGCAGAATCTAAAAAAAACGAACTTATAGAACCAAAGAGGAGAATGGTGGTTGTTAGAGGCAGGGAATGGGTGTGGGGGAAATGGGTGAGAATGGTCACTTACTTGTCTACCAGTTTCTTAGCGAACCCAAAGTCGGTGAGTTTGATGTGCCCATCTCTATCGAGCAGTATGTTTTCCGGCTTCAAGTCCCTGTAGACAATCTCCTTCGAGTGCAGGTACTCAATGGCACAGATGATCTCTGCGGAGTAGAAGAGCCCGGTGTTGCTGGAGAAGCGCCCGCGGTTCCGCAGGTAGCTGAAGAGCTCGCCGCCCGGCACAAACTCCATCAGCATGTAGAGGAAGCGCTCATCGTGGTACGTCCAGAACCTGTGGGAGACCACCGCATGCGTGAAGGCTGCGCCATGGCTGGACATTAAGAGCCAGGTATGGAGAGGTGTTAAGACATGGGCATAGATGGACATTAAGATCTGGGTATAGACAGATGTTAAGATATGGGCATAGATGGACATTAAGATCGGGGTATAGACAAATTGTAGATGTGGGCATAGATGGACATTAAGATCCAGGTATAGACAGATGTTAAGATGGGCATAGACAGACATTAAGCTCCAGGTATAGACAGATGTCAGATATGGGTACAGATAGAAATTAAGAGCTAGGTATAGACAGATTTTTAGATATGGGCATAGATGGACATTAAGATCCCAGGATAGACAGATGTCAGATATGGGCATAGATGGACATTAAGATCCCAGTATAGACAGATGTTAGATGTGGCATAGATGGACATTAAGATCCAGGTATAGGTAGATGTTGACGTGTGTATAGACAGAAATTAAGATCATAGTATAGATAGACATTAAGATATTCATCTAGATGGACAGATGCTAAGATATGCCTACGGACAGATGTTAAGATTCGATACAGACAGATGTTATGGGTATAGACATGTTAAGACATGCATATAGGTAGAGGTTAAGATTCAGGTACAGACGGATGTTAAGATACGGATAAAGATACATGCTGAGATATGGGTATCCTGTGAAATGTGCAAAGTTCCCAGAAGTGATAAGAATAAATATCACGTACTGATAACAAACTGGCTAATAGCTTGTTATGGGCTGAATTGTGTCCCCAAAATTCCTATGTTGAAGCCCTAACCCCCAGGACCTCAGAACGTGACTGTATTAGGAGATGGGTCTTTCAAGAGGTGATGAAGGTCAAGTGAGGTCATTAGGGTGGGTCCTGATCCAATAGGACTGGGATCCTTATGAGAAGAGGAGATGAGGACACAGACACGCACAGAGGGACGACCACGTGAGGACACGGGGAGAAGATGGCCATCTACACGCCAAGCAGAGAGGCCTTGGGAGAATCCAGTCCTGCCCACACCTGGATCTCAGACTTCCAGCCTCCAGGACTGGGAGACAATAAATGTCTGTTGTTTCAGCCTGTAAATACAGTCTGTGGTATTTGTTAGGACAGCCCGAGCAAACTGATACACAGTGGGCAGCTCTCCAGGGATCACACCCAATTCAGTCACCCCAGTGCTGTAATCAAGACTGGAAATTTACAGTAAATTAACGGATTCCCTTCCAAACACCTGCCGGGAAAAGGTGGCCATTAAAAAAGTCCCAAGTAAGAGATTTCTAAGCAATTATGGGTAGGAGATTGCCCGAGAGAGTCAGAAGAGACGCATCCTCCTTGCAAAGGCGTTGATGAGCTCTCTGAATGGAAAAAAGGCAGCAGCGAGGAATTTAGGAGGAAGGAAGAGTGTGGATGAGATAAGAGAGGAGATGCTGAGTCCTGTCTGTATTTTAGAAATCTTGGCAAAAGGAACGAAAAAACAAGTCCGTTCTTGGGAGATCAGCAGTGATGGAGAAAGAATGTTTTCCCATAAAGAAGACGTGGGGAAAAGAGAAATGAGCTCCGGAACTAAGGACTAGGTTTTCGAGAGGATTTAGGAAGTATGAGGATGCCTATGATAGAATAAGCATATGTGAGGTCACCCAATGAAAGCCACCCTGCAAGATCGGGGACGCACAGGATGACGCTAAGCAAGATCACACTATGGGTGTCAATGCTGCATTGGTCTCTCTTGCGTCTTCTCAGACCATGACAGTAGGACTCGTGCTTCCCTCCAAAGCTGATCCCAATGGGCTGTGTCCATCTGGGCTTCACCAAAAACAAAATGATGCCCAAGAAACCAGCCATCCTCAGAGGAGGATGCTCAGGGCACCATCTACCAGAGTGTCTTGCCTGCTGGGATGGGCCATTCCAATGAAATAAAGTAAAACGAAGACAAAGCATTTGGGGAGACAGCTTGCAATGACCTAAAGATTAACTCGAAGGAAAACACAGAGGAGCACTCATGTGCAGTTGTCAGGACAACGTGAATTAATGCAAATAAATCTAAAAATGTGGCTGTAGAGAGGAATGAAGCCCCATCATAGACACAATAAACTTTTCGAATCCAAAGGAGAGCATTTTAATAAGGAAAAAAAAAGACAACACACTGCTCTGACTTTCAAATGAGTGTTTATTTTGCTAATCACAATGTTCATTTGTATTAGTGAAGTATGGGTCACATATACAAACGGGTTTTTCACTAAATGCATTTAAACGTGCAGACCCTTTGTATTAAGGATGCAGTTGGGAGAAAATACCTATGCAGAAAGAGGGGTTGCCTAAATGCCGTCCTTTCTCCATGTTGCTACCAGATTTCTGCCCCTCAGCAGCAGGACTGCCCAAGGATACCATCTTCAGGGAGAGCACCATCGGTGACTAGCAGGCATTTCCTTTCTTCCGTTCCTGAAAGCTGTGCATCTGTCTCCTGTTTCCTCTTCTCACTTCTTGCAGCTCAGAGGCTCAAGATTTGCGGTGCGGAGGCATGAAAGGACAGAGGCAGCAGGAAAAGTGTTTTGTGGGTTTTCATTGCTGCCATTACTTTCTGGAGAAAGCTACAGTTAGAAAGACTAACCAGACACCTGCTTTCCTTATATCATTTCAAGTCGAGATGAGCCATTTCTTTGGGCCACATCCCCTGCCTTGTCCGGCAGGGACATTGTGACGCTTCAATATAAGCGCACAGTATTTCACACGCATGACAGCCACACTGGGCTGTGTGGGTGAGCTTAGAACCCCAGGACGATTTCACTGTTCTGGTGGGAAATATGGTCTAGGGTCCGAATGGCAGCTGGCTGGGGAACTTGTACACTGAACCTCTACGTAAGCTGGTGACTTGCTGGATTTCTTTGGGGCAGGGTGGATGGCAAATTTAGCTAGAATTCACCAGGACAGACCTGCAGTTCTGGGATTTGGGAGAATCATTGAGTCCTTGAAAAGACGTTAAATGGTCAAAACTATCCAAACAGCACTACCATTTTCTACAACTGTGGATTTGGTTGAAAAGGTAGGAGAATGAATACAACCCCATCTCCCCACACTCAAATATGTAAGCACAACATATTCATGCACACACACTCCACAAGCATGCACACACACACCCCTCATTGATTAGGATGCACCCATTCTTTGGATATATCCTGTAGTCACTCCTATTGATCCATGACCAGGATAATAATCTGCCCATATCCTTTCTCAGTTCTTGAAAACAAAGCACCACAATGTCCCAATGCAACCCAATTTCACCCTTCAAGGGCATCAGAGATAATTAACAATGGGAGATTAGAACAGAGCCAAGAGAGGGTTAGCAGTTAAGGAAAGACAGAAAGAACTTTCGGGATTAAGCAACCAAGTGGAGTACGTCACTCCCCAACAACAGTATGGATGGAGACCGGGAGATTCTGGCAGGAGCAGTGGGTCAAAGATCTCAGATTCGGTCACCTGTGTTCCAGCTGAGTCACAACTTCATCCATCCATATTGATCAATATCCATCCATATTGATCCATCATCCACAGTGATCAATAGAGGAAAAGAGTTAGCGCTCAGTGTCTACTATTCTGCTCCCAAGTCCAACGTTTAGGTTTTCTCCCCACACTACCAAGCAGTTCTGCAACACCAGCTGGGTGTCCTACAGGTCAACTCAATTCTGACACTATCTACCTGGAGATGGCATCAGATCCCACAGGTAAAGGGCTCAGTCCCACAAGACTGCTCCCCACTTCAGGTGCCCATCGCAAGTCCAGGTTGTCACCCATGCTTCTGACTAACCAGCTATAGATCACAAGTTTCCATGACACTCTCTTTGGGTTTCAATAACTTCCTAGAGCAATGACAGAACTCAAAGAAACCTTTTACTTACTAGATTACCGGTTTATTATAAAAAGAGATAACCCAGGAACAGCCAGATGGAAGCAATGCAGATGGCAAGGTATGGGAACAAGGCATGGAGTTTCCATGCCCTCTCCCGGTATACCACTCTCCCCAAATCTCCACGTGTTCACCAACCCAGAAACTCTCTGAACCCCATCCTTTCAGGTTTTTATGGAGGCTTCATCACACAGGCAAGATTGATGCAATCATTGACCATTGGTGACTGAACTCAGTCTCCATCCCTCTTCCCACCCCAGAGGTCATTGGGTAGGACTGAAAGTTCCAACCCTCTAATCACGGGGTTCGTTCCCCTGGCAACCAGTCCCTATCTTTAGGAAAGGTCCAAAAGTCACCTCATTAACATAACAAAGACACCTTTATGGCTCTTATCACAGGAAATTCCAAGGATCTTAGGATCTCTTTGCCAGGAACTGGGAGAAGAACCAAATATATATTCCTTACTACAGACCACAGTATCACAGTCTCCAATGTCAAAGACAAGTGATTGAGTGGAGAGAACTATACTGACGTATAAAGATGTATGAAGATACGTTTGTTCCACAAATATGTTGATAAAATCAAACAAAACATCATGCTTAAGATGTAATGCCTGAAAAAGGCACTACATATTAAGTGGGCTGTGATTTTTACCTACACACATCACACTCATGTGCAATCGGTCATCAGCATCCTTGAGAAGGAATAGCTTTCATAAAGGTACTGCATAACCAGTAAACTACAGCTATGAAAAAAAATCCTGGAAGGTCCTTGTTCCCCTGTCCTTCTCCAAATCACTGAAGTCACAAAAATACCATAAGTAAGAAAAAAAAAAAATTCCTCTGAGACCTCTTTCCTTCAAATCTCCATCATAAGTCTTTTCTTATATGGAGAGAATTGTCAAGAGTTGGGTGTTACTGATAAGAACCAAAATACTCAAAGAAATACCAACTTTACTACCCCCAAAATGTTTACAATCATTAAGTCATCATTTGGGGCTTGTAGGGTGATAGGGTGAAGTCTAGGTGGCCACAAATGAATTACAATCTGAGTCTAGAAAATTAGAAACAGGATGAATTGCAACAGCCAATCTGTTGGTCAAATAATTCTCACTGATGGCAGGACTCCATCCTTTGCAAGGAGTCTATCAAAAATAAGTCTGAGGGCAGAAAGGGATGTGAGGGTTTATCACACGTGATAGGAGAAAAAGAGGCATGTTCTGGATCGGAAATTCATTGTGTGCATTATTAGTTTTACTCAGCAACATCAATCAAGAACTCATGAACCACGTTCTTTCTCGACCTCCACAACTCATTGCTCCTTTCTTCATTTAGTGCATAACTTTGAGGAAGGACCCACTCTGTGCCAGGTAACGTCCTGTCTTGGACATATGGAAATAACGGAAAGGGTAGATCCTATTTAGACTATCATGAGCCTTGTGGGCCAGCAGGGGAGCTAGATCTAAACATTAAACACAGGATGGCTGGGCAGAGTCGAGGCCAGAGCGGGTGGAAGGCAGGACCTGGAGGCACGACGCATTGGCGCTCAAAGGAGGCTGGAGAGGGATGTACCAGAAGGTTGGAAACTGAGGCACCAGCCAGACTCTGAGTCCTGGAGACATGGCAGAGAGCCTGCATTCTGTCATATGCATGAAGGAAAACTACTGATGAGATGTGAAAGCAAACAATGGCAGTCTGATTTTCACGTCATAAAAAAGCCCCAGCCTGCTGCAATCAGGAGTGATCAGCTCTGAGGAGGCCACACAGAAGACAGCGAGGGGACGTGGATGAACTAAGGTGGCTTCTGTGAAGATGCCATGGTGGATGGATTTGGAGATGTGGTTTCGAGTAAGAAAGGGCAGACCCCTGGCCAGGGTGAGTACAGAGGCAGAGAAAAGGAAATCAAAAATGGCGCCTGGGTGGCACTCAGGAGCTGGAAGGGCCAGTTGGGAAGTCGAAAGGAGGAGCTGACTTGGGGTAGGGGAGAAGGAAGAAGGTCAAGAACTCATGTTTGGACAGAAGGACACTGAACGGCCTGTGAGGCATCTTAGCAGAATGGACCACGAGCGAACTGGATGCAAGTGTAGCTCAGAAGGCAGCAGGTGTGAGCGAGAAGCATGGCTTCTTGGGGCTAAAACACAGAGCAAGCGTGATCATGGTCCATATGAGCTCGATTTTGGGAGCAGGTGCAGACATGCACTCACATCTGCCCCTCTACCAACATCCACTCCCTAGCCCTCTGCAACTCCATCTGCATGGCCCCGCTTCTCTCCAAGGAAAAGGGGGGTTACCTGGCCTCACCTTCGGCCAGCCTTCACCGCTGGCCGTGCATCTCAGAATGTCTCCCCACAAAACTGCCCAAGAGGGATCTCCATGAAGTTGAGGTGAAAATAGGAAGAGGCCAAAAAATGTGTATAATATGCTATAACCATGCCAAACCTCGTGTGTGTGCATGCACAGACCTCTTTAAGCACAGAAAAAGACAGAAGGATCCATATCAGACTACGACGTGGTTACCTGGCGATGAGGGAGGGTGGGAGGAGGAAGGACAAGTGTGCGAGGTGAGCCGAAAAAGAAAAACAAACAGGAAAGAGAATTAGATGCTGAAAATGCACTCGAGCAGCTAAAAGCAGGGACTCTAACAGACATTTGCACACCATGTTCACAGCAGTGTTATTCACAGTAGCCAAAAGGTGGAAGCAACCCCAGTGTCCATCCATGGATGAATGGATAAGCAAAAGCTCGTCCATCCATAGGGCGGAATATGATTCAGGCTCAAAAAGGAAGGAGATGCTGGCACATGTTACAACAATGCATGAACCTTGCGGACATGATGCCCAGTGAAATAAGCCAGTCACAAAAAGACAAATACTGGAAGATTCCACTTAGAAGAGGTCCCTCTGGGAGTCCAATTCATAGAGACAGAAAGTAGATGGCAGATGCCAGGGGCCGGGGGAGGGGGAAGGGGGAGATGTTGTTCAATGGGTATAGAGTTTCAGTTTGGGAAGATGAAAAGTTCCGGAGATGGATGGTGGGGACGGTTGCACCACAATGTGAATGTGCTTAATGCCACAAAACTGTGCATTTCAGTTAAGACGGTAAATTTTATGTTAGGTACATTTTATCACAATTACAGAATTAAAATTAAAAAATGTATTCAAGCGCACGTGTTAACCTATGAATCTATGAATAGCGAAAAAACGGCTGTAGTTTATGATGACTAGGAATGCTGAAGTTGGAAACCTCCAAGTCTGGCCCCACCGCCTGTGCAGGGAACCTCAGCTCAGAGCAGCTATCTCTAGCTCAAAGGAGCACTTTCTATTTTTAAAGTAGATTGTTGACTTTTGTTTGCAAAGTCTGTAAGGAAGGCTCCTACGCTAAGGCGTTTTAATTAACACACAAGTCAGCCTTATTCACTTGCAGATGCCTAACTTCAAGTTGGTCATAATTTCTCCAGATGCTGCAAAAAAGCTGGACTTTTCCCATTAAAAGATGAAAACAAAAAACCACCAAGTGTCACCCTATCTCCTCTAACCCCATCTCTCCGTGCAATCTGAGGCTCTGGAATGTTTCTTCTACTTTCCGACCTGGCTCCGTGGTAACCAACCCTCCCCCAAGGTGACCTTGGTATGTTCCACCCCCACCCATGGTCTCTCTGCTCCTGTCCCCAAGGCTCCCCCACCCTCGATGGCTCCACCTGATGGCTCTCGGCCAATGACTGCTCTCTCTCTGTCTCCGGCGCTGGGCTCTCTTCCAAGACAGCTGCTTACTGGTCCTGTGCACTTGAAATATCCCCAACTGGAATCTCTTCTCTCTCCCGTCCAACTCCCAGGCGTGTGGCACCCCAAATACACAGCTGCGCAAGCCAGGAAGGGTGTGACCTTCTCCTCCTTCCTTGCACTCCAGTTCCCACCTGAATGCACGGGGGAGCCCTGTATCCCACGAACCCGGGCTCATAGGGTTCCTGTGCACATGGCACCTGCTGTCTAACCACCCCAGAGGTGCCCTTGCTGGGCCCATTTCTCATCTCCTTCTCCTCTGAATTGCCCACCACTATCGATGCTGTCATCCCCACCCATGTCCAGAGTTGGGTCCATAGCTGGACGCAGGTTCCTCCCTACGTCCTAGCCCCCAGGTGACCTGTGGCTGCTATGGCACTCTCCATCTGGAAGGACTCCCCCCACCTGGCCACCAACCAATCCCTTCTCTTTCCACAAAATTCGGCTTATGTGTCCACCTCGTCCTAACTCCACATTCTTGCCCCATAGAGCTGAAGATTCCCGCGTTATCTACAATGCCTGTATCTAGCAGAGCCTCCTTGGGGACTTCATATTTACACTCTATGGGGACAACTCAAACCTCCCTTTTATAAGTGTCCACCTTGCCCCCCAAAAACTCAAACGTACATTTCATCATTTTCAGACAAAGAAGAGGTACGGGGATTTGGCAGGTAGCTGCCTTCCTTCTCTCACATCTTGCAGGCAATGATGAAAAACAAAGCACGGCTGTTTCTGGATTTTTGCTTTTAAAATTCAAATGGAGAGAAGACAAGGAAAGTTGAAGAACAGTGGTCTTTCCTCCTTCACTACCAGGAAAACAAAGGACTGGTTTAAACCAACCACCCATCCATGAACCGATGGAGACTGAGACCAGACCCAAGCCTCTGGACACAAACAAAGATCTTTCCTTGAAGCTAGGGGCACATCCACACTAGATTAAGGCACAAATTCCTCTAAGTGGAGATACAAGCTGTCATTTCATCAATAGCAAGACGGATGTGCCCTGTGGGTGACAGACTTCCGAGATCTTTCTTCCCAGATCTGTAGGAGAAAGCAAACACTGCTGGCTGACGGAACTCACTAGCCTGGCTCTGCTAAGGTGCAATGAGTCTCTGGCCCAGGGAGCACTGTGGGGTCCACAGACTGATCATCATGATGGAACAATGGAACTCCAGGCTCAAGGGCTGGGTCAGGAAAGGAAGAATGGGACCCCACACCCACTTACTCTACCTGTGCCTGCACTGCAGGTGTTTCCAACCGGGGCAATTCCATCCCCCCCAGGTGGACACCTGACAACATCTGGAGACATATTCAGTTGTTACAACTGGGAGTGGAGACGCTACTGGCATCTGGTGGGTACACACCAAGGATGCTGCTCAACATCCTACAGTACACAGGACGGCCCCACCACAGAGAATGACCCCCAACATCCCAAATGTCAGGAGTGCTGTGGTTGAGAAACCCTGAAGGTGAAATCTCATCGGAGTAGAAGTCCAAGACTTGACTCTGGTAATAGGAGCTAGAGAAGGATGGAGACTTCCAGCCATCCGATCCGTTCTTCCCCATCTTGGATGGGGATCAAGTCAGCATTACAATCGGTCCACTAAGAATGGCAGCCCAGGATCAGCCCTGATAAAGCATGATCACTCTCCATGACTCTTATCATTTGTATCGGGAGCTTGTCTGATTCTACCTCATGGCAGGGAGCAAAGTGTATCTGTAACATGCCAAGAGGCGCAATCCCCAAGACTGATGCCTGGCAACTGGTCACAGAGGTCTAACTTCATCAACATTCAGAGAAAACCCCACCACCACCACCATCACCCAGCAAGACAGAGAGTAAAATCACTAGGCTCTACTTTTAAAGTCTTTTAACTGGTCCCAGTCTAGGAGGGACTGTGGGGGACCCTGTAGAGTAAGTGAAAGCTTCAGTGTACCTGACTGCCAAAGAATGGCTACCACATGGCAAGAGCTGATTCGAAGCAAAGTCTCTGTGAAGGAGTCCCACCCACCCACTCGCAAAAGCATGGGTTGGATAAAGGATTCCCAACTCCATCTCCAAAGTTCACAATAGCAAACTCTAACATTTAAGAAGAGAAATAAGTCACTGGAAAAGAAAAACAACTCTAGGTCCTTCAGAACAACGGCAACAATCAATAAGGACAATCAAGAAGAGATGTGGCACGTTCTTATACTGACCAAAAAAAAAAACCCTGGCGTCATTATGACAGATCAGCAATAAGAGAGGATGAGAGAGGAGAGGGGGATGAAAGCAGAAGTGGAATATGACCGAGGAGGAGGAGGAGGATGCAAGACGACACAAGGAGATTCTTAGGACAGCTGATCCTCTGATCAAAGGCCATTGCCCCTTCCAGACCAAGTCATGGATGAGAAGGCAATGAAGGGATCACCTCTTCAAACAATGGTAGATTTAAGAGAACTTGAAAGACAACTCCCAGAGAAAGAAAACCAGGAGAATAAACAAGGATAAAATTCACCAGTCATGTGAAAACTACAAGAAAATGTTGAGGAATATACACAAGCTTCGACCGGAAAACTTCTCTTTAAGGCTGTAGATTGGAGCAAAGTCTACAGTGGCATTGCTGGTCAAGCCATTACTTGGAATCTGGCCTCCCTGGTTCCAGTCAATATGTCGTCCTTGCTTTGTCATCCAGCCTGGTACTTCTGCTGTCTTCATGATGGAATGGCTCCGGTCTCCATCTCAAGCTTTCTGGCTTTTGCCCATTGTGATGGTTAATTTTATATGTCAACTTGACTAGGCCCTGGTGCCCAGTTGTTTGGTCCAACACTAATCTAGATGTTTCTGTGAAGCTATTTTTTAGCGGTGATTAACATCTACCATCAATCGACTATAAGAGAAGCAGATGATCCTCCAAAATATGGGCGGGCTTCATCTAATCAGTCAAATGCCTTAAGAGCAAAAAGTGAGGTTTCCTGAAGAAGAGGGAATTTTGCCTCTAGATCTGACTGCCATATAGAAATTCTGCCTCAGTTTCCAGCTTGCTGGGCTGTTCTGCAGATTTTAGATTCAAGACTGCAACATCAACTCCTACCTGAATTTCCAGCCACCCGGCCTGCCCCACAGATTTCAGACTTGCCAGCCCCTACAAACACATCAGTCCATTCCTTAAAATCTCTCTCCTTCTTGTTTCTTTGGAGAACCCTATCTAACACACCCTGGATGCTCCCTCCCCCTGGCCCTGCACCCACCCCATAGCAACATTATTTAATTCCACTAATTCAATATCCTTGAATTTAAATGTCTGCTGTGGGCTGGGCACCTTTCTAGGCACAAACAGAAAGAGATCCTGACTTTGCGGGTTTGTATTCTAGCAGGAGAGAAGCCAACTTAGATAAATATACTAGGTCAGGAATGTTCTAGTATGTAGGAAGGGAGAGATGCAATGAAAAACAGAAGGAAATGGAGAGCTGAAGGAGAGACCAAAGGTGAGGGGCTAGGGGTGGCTACTCTGCAGGTGTCAGCCTGCGGTACCTCCCCTGGGTTCCTCAGGAAATGCACCACCCTCTCTCGCTCCAGTGTCCCCGACATACCCCCTATAGGAACTATACTACATATTTCTACTTGCATGTACTTCTCTTCCCTCGACTGTCATTTTGGAAGGCAAAGATGGTTTAACCACCTTAGTAACTTCACACCCCAGCAGCTGCTCAGTGATGGTAAGTGGGTGGGTACCCATTAGCTATTTAACAATGCTGAATTCTGTGCTTGCTCACACAGGTATGAAGAGGGTTAGCCTGCGACCCAACAGCAAAATATAATAACTAGGCAATACGCTATTTGCCCTCCCATTTCTTACATGATCATTGACTTCTGTCAAGTTAAAATAAATTTTTTTATGCCAGCTACTCCCTGGCTTAATTTGATTTCCTTGAATTAAGGATTTCATTGGAATTCTATTTCAAACACAAGTATTTGAGAGTATTGCTGCAGGAATATAAGAGAAATCTAGTGGAGGCTTGCACGTCCCAGCCGAGGTCTGGCCGGAAGCTTCTTCTTAGAGCAAACAGCTGAGCTGGAAAGAAGATCTGGGACTGGTCTGGGATGTAGACCTGGGAAGGTCTAGAAGGACGCATTGGGACTGGCCAGAGAAAGGGAGTGGAGGAGCAGATGGCGAGCTCTCCAACGTGAACAGGATGGTGAGAATGGAGAAGTACGATGGCGGAGCATGCAGAAGCTGGAAGCTGGCAGAGGATAATCATCCTGCAGTCCCGGGACCTGCTTCTGTTGGTCAAGAGTCACAGAAGTGTTTTTGGCTGAGACACATGATCAAATTTTAATTTTAGGTTACTCTCATGGTACCGCAGAAGGAGAACTTAGAGACACTATTTGGAAAGGTATGTTAACCACCCCGACAAGAGATGACAGATCCTGAACCAGGGCAGAAGGAGGGATATTTAAGGTGCCTTGGAAATTCAGCACATGAATGGATGACTGAAAGCTTCCTCCACATGTAGGAACAGGCAGCAGTCTTAGGCTAGCCTGGCCTCGCTGTCCAACTGACTGGTTTACCCATCATGAGGTGTCTCCCCAAGCAGAGATGGTGGCAAATTCCCCTGCCATGGGGTCAATGAACCTGAAGCCAGGATGTCCTTCATTCCTGGCTCCCCAGCTCAGATGCCACATACAAATCAGACTCTCATTAGATCTGATTCTTACTCATCGTGCAGGAAAAATAATTCTCCAGTTTTGTGTCTTCCTGGATATGGACTAACTGGACTTCTGGTCTACCTATGAACTCTTCGTGAACTGGGAGAACTGAGTTAGTTGGAGTCTCTCTCTCAAGTGTGGTGGTTCTCAACAGGAGAACCCTCGTGACCCCCAGGGTACACTCAGCAATGCCTGGAGACATTTTTGGTTGTCACAATGAAGGGGGAGGTGCAACTTGCATCCAGAGGGTGGAGACCAGGGATGCTGCTAAATATTCAACAATGCACATAGCAGCCACCACCAAAGAGAATTATCTGGCCCCAAATGTCAACAGTGCTTAGGTTCAGAAACCCTGAATTAGAATGAGATTCTGTCTATATCTATCTACCTACCCACATACCTATCATCTATCCATCTTATCTATCATCTATCTGTCTATTAATCATCTATGATCTATTAATCATCTATCTACCTACCTACCTATCTCTATATCACCTATCTATCTGTCTGTCTACCAATCAATCAATCAATCAATCATATCTCTTTCTATTCATGGAAGTGGTTTGCAATCGAGGACAGTTTCATTCCTCTGGAGATTCCTGACAATGTCTAGAGACATTTATGGCTGTCGCCACTGAGGCGGGTGGGGTGTGTTACTGGCATTGAATGCGTAGAGACCATGGATGCTGCTAAACGTCCTACACTGCATAGAACGGCCCCCACCACAAAGAATTACCTGCCCCAGATGTCAATAGTGCTGAGGCTGAGAAACCCCGCTCTGGATCCAAACAACCCTAAGATGCCAGCAATTTCCATCTGCATAAAGGGTGAGGAGTAGACATGAGATGATGATCTTTGGGCAGACTGCAAGCCTTTCTCCCTTTCTCTCTTCTCCACCCTGGACAGTGAGTTACTCAGTTCTTCTAAAATTCTCTCTCCGTTGGCTGAGCTGGGCTTTGGAAACAACACCATCACTGAACAGAATGTGTTCCCTAATGTGCATTTAATGAAAGACCTGGCGTAGTGTCAAAAATACAACCAGCAGCAGTTCAAAGACTGAACTCTGATAATGCCACTGGGGAACTTGCCAAATCATTTGAGTGGAACTCCAAACTCCACTCTTGGTTCAGCTTGACACCTGGCAACTTCAGCATTCCACGTGGTTTCAAGAAACGCAAGCACGATGAGCTCGATGTTTCTGGATAGTATGGAAAGCAGATGTTAGATGAGGTGACTCTCATTCACAAGACAAATTGTACAGCTGGGGGGATTAAATACATTCTTCACTAATGGTCTTTTCCAATGAAAACGCATTCCTCATCATGTGGTCCTAGACACCTTCTGGCTCCCATCCACGGGTCTGGCTGGATACAGTGTGGTCGCCCATGCCATGTACAGGGAACTTCGAGAGCCTGATCAAACTAGGGCAACTTTAAACACAGTTTTTAAGCACAGCTGGTCCCTCAAGTGACAATGCACAGAAAAAACCAAATGCTATAAGTACATTATAATAAGCCCCCCATGCACTGAGACATCTACTCTTCTCAGCAAGTCACTAAGTAGGTGTTACAGGCTAAAGTGCGTCCCCATAAAATTCACATGTTGAAGTCCTAACCACTGGGACCTCAGAATGTGACTGTATTTGGAGATGGGTCTTTAAAGAGGTGATGAAGGTAAAATGAGGTCATTAGGGTGGGTCCTGATCCAATAGGACTGGTGTCCTTACAAGAAGAGGAGATGAGGACACAGACATGCACAGAGGGACAACCACGGGGAGAAGACTGCATCTACATGCCAAGGAGAGAGGCCTCAGGAAGAACCAGCCCTGCCCACATCTGGATCTCAGACTTCCATTCTCCAGGACTGTGATAAATAAATGTCTGCTGTTTAAGCCCCCAGTCTGTGGTCCTTTGTTATGGCAGCCCGAGAACACTAATAGAGAGGGCAAACTAATTTTCATAATTTTTGGATAAAGGTCACCTGGAAACTTATATCCCTACCCTATTAATTCTTTCAAGGATCCACTGTTGATGATAATTTCCCTAGATCCTAAGCCTTTCCTGAGAGCCATGGACACCAGAGAGCGTCTTGTCTGATGTGCTGTCTCAGTGCTGTGGGGAAACAAATATTGATCAAAATCCATGGAGAGATCTTAAATGAGCTCCTGCCACATTTTCCCAAAACTTGTGAGTATAATCTGCCTGAGAAGACTATCTGAATGTTCCTTCAATTCCACATAGACCAAACGACCAGGAAAAATTCCTGCCCCTCCAGCCACACCCCCAGTTGAACATAACATATAAAAAGACTACATTGGACTGTGATCTGTACCCCGTGAGCTGCACAGGCAACAGGAAAATCAACATAGCATCCAGCTACCAGGGTGCAGAGAAATCGCACTGCTTTTTAAAAGAGAAAAATGAACCAATTTGGATAACCTGGGTCCAGTTCTATTCCATCAAAATTAGAACGCACAGACTATGTGATATAAACAACTTAGATATTAACTGAAGACAAGGAACAGCAAAATACAGAATCCGTGTCCCTCTGGGACTCAAGAATCCACCACACATGATAAGGAAAACTGCTGCTTAGTGTCCTGGAAAGAAAAAAGCAGACTCATCTGACCGAAGCTCTGTTTTGCAATGTCTCCCTTTCCCTGTCCGTTTTTAACTTCCAAAAGCTCAAGGATTCTATCCCAGAGACTCTGACTTATATACTCCACCCACCCCCACATCCATGGGGCTCTTTCTTGGGAGTTGGGATTTTTGAATTGTAAAGCACCTCCAAAGCCTATCATGTAGGCTGGTTCCCCACTCTAGGAGGTGAAAGGTATGCATGAGTCTCCTGGGGCTGCCAAAACAAAGTACCATAAACTAGGTGGCTTAAGACAACATAAAATCATTTTCTTTCAGTCCTGGAGTCCAGAAGTCTGAGATCAAGGTGTGAGCAGGGCCATACTCCCCACAGAGGCTCCAGGGGAAGGGTCCTTCCTGCCTCTTCCAGCTTCTGGGAGCTCCAGGCATCTCCTGGCTTGTGGCCACACCCCTTCCATCTCTGCCTCCATCTTCACGTGGCTTCTCCTCTGTGCCTTTGTACCTTCACATGGCCTTCCCCTCTGTGTGTGTGTCTGTCTTCATGTCTCTTCTTCTCTTCTTATAGGGACACCCATCATAATGGATGAAGAACCCACCTTATTCCTCTAGCACTTCAACTTACATCTGAATCACATCTGCAAAGACCCAATTTCCAAATAAAGTCACATTCACAGGTACTGGGGGTGAGAACTTCAACATATCTTTTTGGAGGGGACACAATTCACCCCACAACAAGGTGGAATTCCCAGAATTGGAAGCCCTCACCCAAGATTCCATGCACACCCTACATCACCCTAAGGATGCCTGAGGGATGTGCCTGCACCCCAGAAAAGATGCAATGAAGTGAAGTAGACAGGGTAGCGTCCCCACTTTCCCCTCCAGTCCTGGAGAGACCTCCTCCCCACTGGTTTCTTCACTGTTCTCGAAACTGTGTCTTCTCGACAACAATGTCTAAGACTTTTTGTTTTCACCATTAATTCCATTTGCTTCTCTTCTGTGTTCTCCTAATTTCACTGCAAACACGTAACGGATCATGCCACTTGGTTTTCAGAGGCAAACCAGAATCCAGCTGCCTGGTGCATTGTCTTCCTTGGAAAATTCAGCTACAAAGCACCCTCTGGGATACACTCTGTGTTTTTGGTTTGAGACTTCCTGTATTTGGTAAAAGCCCAAGACCATTTGCCTAAATCACATGAGAACAATTTGGCAATATTATAAAGGAGTCCATGTCTCCTTTGGAAAATATTTATTTAAAACCCTCACAAGCTAAACCCCCTTCCCAGAATCACTATTTTAGGTCATAGAAGAGAAATAACCAGAAGCTTCTCTTCATTCCAGAAGAAGATCTACACCCATTAGTTTGGTAACCATCATTCTACCACTGGCCAAGTGGAGACTCAGACCTGATGAGTGAGGGGTGGTGATGCCACAATGCACCAGCTACTTTTGTTTCCACGACTTAAAAGCATGAGGCTCTATCGACCCCTCCACATCGGCACAAGATCCTTTCAGCTCCATAAAAAGAAAGTAAAACAGAAAGTCAACCGCTTCCTTTCTCCCCGTCATGAAACGGGCAACCTGTCGCTATTCTCGGTAAGACGCCGTTTTGGGCTGGAGGATATTGCTCTGGCAGCTTTTAGTTTAGAGATGAACTTCCCTGCAGTGGGGTACACGCCAGATGCTTTGAGACCATGGCGAGGGCACCTGTCTCCGTGTGCAGGCAGGGGTGTGGGAGAAGAAAGGCAGGTATCCGTCAGGTGGGAGGGGTGCTGGATGAGGAGACTCAGAGGAAGGAGGCACTGCATGGGACAGGTGGCCCCAGAGTGACAACGTGGACGGCACCTCCTACCTTCTACTGCGGTGGCTTTCCATGATTGGACAATGGAGGGAAAGAGACAGAGCCAGAGGGAAAGCCAGAGCCCACGGTGAGCCTTTTCTAGGATCTAAGTCGCTGAGGCTTTACTCTGGGCACCTTGGGAATCCCCTGTGCATTTGTAAGACGAAACGAAGATCACTGGAGAGGTTTGTGGGGAGTACCAGCATGGCTGTAAAGTGGAGAAGGGATGCCTTGAAGGGAAGTAAGGCTAGGAGGACAAGAACTGTCGGGAGGCCAGTGCAGAAAGGCAGGGCAGAGAGCCCCGAACAGGCAAGGGCTGTGCAGGAGGGACTGAGAAGGACGGTGCATGGAACTGGGTGGAAGGCACCCATGGATGGGGAGAGAGAGCCATCACTGGACATGTGCATCTCTAGCATGGAGTGGGAAATGATCTTTCCCTACTCTAGCAAATGGCATGGGGGAAGAGGCATTTATTGGTGCAATGTTGAGCATCTTCAACTGGAGGGGTCTGTGGAGCATTTGGATGGAGATCTCTACTAGTCATCTGGAAACCCATGGAAACACCTGAGGGGATGTAGCTGAGCAGGTGACAGATGACTGAACAGGCTCTCCAGGCAGCTGATGAGGCTGACCCTGATGGGAGGAGGGGAACAGAGGCTCGAGCGGGGACATCCACACCCCTGCAGATATTAGGCGGGCGAGCAAGGCCCTGGGGCAGGCAGTTGTAGAAACAGAGCCTTTCTCGGCAGACATGACCGGGATGACAGTCAGCAGCCCTTGCAGAATCCCATCTGCAAGATCAGAAGCTGAGACATCTCAGAAGGTTCTCACCCTGGTCTGAGGCTTTGCATGAACCCCATGTCCTCATTCCACCCCACCGGGGTCCCAGGGAGGAGGGCGAGGTCCAAGAGAAGGAGGCGGCAGAGACCCGGGAGTGGGGGGCACTCACAGCTTGACCAGGAACGGGTGGCTGACTTCCTTCAGCACCGACTTCTCATTGTGCACGTGCTGCTCCTGCTTCAAGCGGATCACGTCCGGGATGCTCATCACCTTCAGGGCGAAGAAATGCTTGGCCGTCTTCTCCTTGACCAGCTGCACACGGCCGAACGTCCCCGTGCCTAGAAGGGGAGAGCAAACGAGGCTGTATGGGGACCGGAAGAGAATCGTGGGCTTTAGCAACTGAACACCCTAGGACACGTCTGGTGAGTGTTTGCTGAGGAGCTCCAGTCTGGAATTCTCAATTGAATGTAAGTGTTACACACACATGTAGACAGAGAGGATCATCTGTCAAATGATCAAATGTTCTTCAACTGGGGGAGAAAGCTGCCCATTGTTTCCGCAAATGAGTCATCCTGGAGAACACACGCACGCACACACACAAGGAGAGGCAGAATGGGAAAGTACGGTAAATGCATTCCTTCCACAGGTCTTCTTCTCTTCAGGCTTTCTAGATCAAGACGGGAGTATGAGGCACACGACCCTCCTCACGAAGCCTCTTTAACAGACTCCTGCCCGCTAAATGCACTTAGTCTTTATTTTAAGATCTGCACAGATTGGAATAAACTGATAGAGATGTGAATAGAAAGAGGGGGAAATTAAAAACACTGCAGCCACTACAAATATGAAAGGAAATCAAACCCTCTTTTGTACCCTGCAGGGACATTTTCAACCCAAATGCCTCCTCTTCCTCCCCTTCCGTCTCCTTCCAGCCCCTCTTGGTCCTCTGAGCCTCACCGAGGGGCATGGTGCACACCTTCTACCCCTCACACAGGCTGGTGATCACCCGATGCAACTATGAGATCAAAGAGCCAAAAGAATTTTATTTATCGATGGCCAGAGGAGAAGTCAAGTTGGCGGCAGAAACATGGAAATCTGTACGTGTGAGGCCCTGGGTGCCTGGCACTCAGGAAGCTTATCAATGGTCACTGTCTTTTTTGTCACTGACTGTCTAGAAAATAATGCCGAGGAAGGGGTCTTCTTTGCGAGCATGAGGATGTAGAAAATGGTCAACTAACAGGGCTCTCTGGTTGGAAAAATGGCGATCAACCTGATGAGAAAGGAGAAGGAATTCAAGGATGGCTTGAGAAGGAGAAAGACCTCCAATGCAACCACACAACCACAGATTTCCTTTTTTTCTTGCATAGAGTTTGGAAAGCCATGTCCTGCATATGGCAGCATGAAAAGAAGAAAGTTATACTTAAGCAATGCAATTTTTTTAGCATTGTCTGTCAATTAAAATTCCCAAGCTATAAAATAAATCTATTGCTAATGGAGTAGGGCAGGGCATGATAAGTAACTTTGGTTTTTAAATGAAGTTTCTGACAATGTAATATTTTATTATAGCAGAAGCAGAAAGGGATCTACAGAAACAAAGACAAGAAATTGTTGTGTAAGAAGCAAATGAAGAGCGATAAGATGTTTTTAAACAATATTCTCTCAAAAGATAATTTAAAGTAAAAATAGAATTTTATTAGTGGAAGGCAGTATCATGTTGATAAAATTATGTGGAATCAGGTCAAAATAGAGAGGCATGTAGGGAAAGGGCTTTGAGGAAAGTGAATGGATACAGTTGAGGTGTTTTTATGTGGACACTGATGTTTCCACTGGGTAAAGTGCACACACGTGGTAATCAGGAACAGTGACATCTAGTTCACAATTTGCTTTTGATTTGGTCTATGAACTCAGACAAACTCAGGCCTTTTTGGCCTCATATTGTTCATCTCTCTGATAGGACAGGTAGACACGAAACATATAAAAGTCTTGCCACACTCTAAGATTCTAATAATGAAAAGAAGGCTATGTTCCTTGATCTTTCTGCCTCTCTGGTCCCATTCTTCTTAATCATCTCTCTCTACTGCCCATAATGAGGAGCCCATTCATTACTTGATTGTATTTACTAGATAATACTTTGTCTTTTCAGCACCTGCATTTGACCCTCAGCTGAGAGTTCTCTATGCCTACATGAAAGATAACAGAGCTATGAGTCAACAGATTTTTTTTACATTTCTGTCTGCAATGTCTTTCAAGCATTCTCTGAGCTGTGTGAGGTGTAAACACTCAGAACTCAAGACAGGTGACCTGTGCACTGCAGGGGATGCCTGTGTTACCCTGGGAGACGAGGGAAGTCCCTCAACTCCACAACCAGATCACAGGACTACGTAGGTCAACAGCCTTGTTCAAGGCAGGCAAAACCGACGCTGTAATTTTTAAGTAGATCAGCTTAAATGTGCCAAAGACAAAGACAACATTAATGGTGTTGGAAGTGAGTCATTATTGCAGTGGAAAGAAAAAGGCAAATTGAGTTTTTTCCTGCTTGGTGTTGGCAGGCTCTTCAACCTACATCCCCAGCTCTCAATAACTCCCTTTAGAATGTAGAAAAGCCTTCTTTTTTTTTTTAGCTTTGCTGCAGGTTATGGACAGCCGCATGACTCACCTCTGCCCAATATGACATAAAGAAGAGTTGTTTTCATTTGCGACAACATGGATGGACTTTGAAGGCATTACGCTAAGTAAAATCAGACAAATACTGAATGGGTCTCACTTATATGTGGAATCTAAAATGACCAAACTCATAGATATAGAAAACAAACTGGTGGTTACCGGAGGTGGGGGTGGTAGGTGAGTGAAATGGGTGAAGGGGGTCAAAAGATACAAACTTCCAGTTATAAGATAAATAAGTCCTGGGGATGTAATGGACACCACGGCGACTATAGTTAATAATACTGTATTGCATAGTTGAAAGTTGCTAAGACAGTAGATCTTAAATGTTCTCACCACAAGAAAAAAAATTTGTAACTATGTATGGTGATGGATGTTAACTAGAGTTTTTGTGGTGATCATTTTGCAATATATACATATATCGAATGACTATGTTGTATACCTGAAAACTAATACAATTCTATATGTCAATTATATCTCAATAAAACTGGGAAAAAAAATTTTTTTTAAAGCGGTCAAGTGTTTCTAGGCCAGATTTTTCCTCCCTGATAAGAGAGACCCTCAAGAGAAACCCTCCCTCTCCCCACCCGGGTGACCCCCTCTGTCCCACCCTAGGCTGAGTAGTCGTGTGAGGCAGAGAAAGGGAATTTATTCAGGATTCAAATCTTACCTGGAGGTTATTTCCACAGTTAAAACTCTAAGGTGAAAATCAAGTATGGGTTCTTCACTCCTTTCCCTACAATTCCTAAGTCTAGAAGGTTCTGAAACCCCAAGTGCCTTCATAAACTGATCCAGCCACAAAACTGGACCTGACTTAATAAGAAACTATTCAGGCTTGACTTCCCCCTCCTTGGGTGAATATCCATTCATTGCACTACAGAAAGTCACATGTTAACACAAAGGCGTTGCCCAGTCTCTATTGAGGCTGTCCTGTGATAACTGGCACCCACATCTGATTATTGTCCCCAATTCTGCAAATTTCCAAATTCCAAAGCTCAGCTGGCCTGTGGGTTTCAGACAGTCAGAATCACCCATAGCAATCTCGTCAGAAGGCATGGCCACTTCTAAGGCGGGCACATCCTTTCCACTGTGGTTTTTCCTCCAACATGACAAGAGGTCTTTGCTTCTCCAGCTGAGTTTCCAGGTGAGGAAAGTGGTTCCAATGTATGGTGCATTCTGTGTCTGTGATTCTGGTCTTTAACTGCTGGGGTGGGACAATCTCAGGTCTCCTCTCTCCCTGGGAGGCAATTCTTCATCTTTTCAAAGCCTTTGACATTCTCTCCATTCTGTCTGCACGCTCCACCATCTCTCTCTCCCTCCTCCTCCACCTCCATCCATCCTCCAAAACCCTCATGTCAGATTCACATACAAACTCAGGTAGCTTTCCGTCTGGAGGCTGGGAAGGAGAGATAAGACCTCCTCACTCCAAATAGCTTGCAGACACGGTAAAATTCCAGCCCACCCAGAAAAAAGCCATAGCGTGTTCTGAGGTACTTCTAAATACAGACACGCAAAACTGTGCACACACACACATACATCACAGTCAGCGAAAACTGAGTGCCTTCATCCTGATTGTTCAGACAATCCTGCAGAACTAGCATATTAACGGGATCGCCGTGACCACAACACGGATTCCCCTAAAAGGCTCCCTCTTTTCTCAGAAGTCACAGCTGGGGAAAAAAACCAACCACAGAGGGAGATGTGAGAAAGTGCAGAAAATGCAGTTCTCATGGTCATAACAGACTGGCTTCCCCTCTTTCTCACCCCAAAAACCCTGCAACCTGACCAGAGAGACGGAGGTCACAGGGGACGGAGGAGAAAGTGCTTTTGCTTCAGACTTGCAGGTAAAGGAGCACCCCTCCTTATTTTGTCTTGGAAAGCCCATAATGCAAAAGAAGCCCATGTAAAGGGGAGAAACTCTGATTTAAGTTTGCAGGGCTTATGTTTTTTTTAAGTTTGCTGGAACTTAAAACAGTTTGGAAAAGTCTATATTGAAGAGAAACAATGAGAATAGTGTGGAATGCCAAGTGGCAAGTGGTTGCAAAAAGAAAAAACAGACAACTCTGGATTTTATTCTGGGGTCCCTGGACCACAGGGAGCAATGACAGAAGTGACAGGGAGGCCACATCCTTAGATCTGCCTCCTGCTCTGGTCTCCTCCCTTCTCAACTCAGCACGTTCTAAAGAGAAGATGCACTAATGGTCCAAAATGCCAGAAAGCCGACACCATCCATCTGTGCCCCGCTCAACCTCTGCGCTGTAAGGGGGACATCCCACAGCTGGCTTGGCTCTCTTTGAGTCACCTAAATGCAGTCATTCTAACTCTCCTCCCAATTTTTCTGGGTTGAATTGTGTTCCCCCAAAAAGATATGTTTAATTCTTAAGCCCTGGGGCCTGTGAATGGGACCTTATTTGGAAATGGGGTCTTTGCAGAGGAAGTTAAGGAAAGGATGGAGAGGAGCTCATCCTGGATGAGGGTGGCCCTAAATCCAATCGCGAATGTCCTTATAAGAGACAGAAGAAGAGAGACACAAACACAGAGGAGAAGCCATGTGGAGACAGAGGCAGAGATGGAGGGAGGCGGCCACCAGCCCAGGGACGCCTGGAGCCCCAGAAGCTGGAAGAGGCAGGAAGGACCCTCCCCTGGAGCCTGTGGAGGGAGCGCCGCCCTACGACCCCTTCATCTCAGAAGTCTCGTCTCCAGGAATGGGGGAGGATGAGTGTCTATTGTTTCAAGATACCCATTTTGGTGGTAATTTGCTTTGTTATCCCTGAGGTACAAATTCAGCCTAGCAGGGCTGAGGATTCTTCTAGCTTCCTTGTTATTTGATCATCGAATACGATTATGTTCATGCTTTTGCATACAGAATCCATCAGGGCTTTTAAGTGTTACCTTCTTCTTGTTTGAGGATATGCTTGGAAATGAAAATTTACATTTTTCAAATGCCCCAACAGGGCTCCCATCAAGTCTGATACATTTATGTGGTTTGGGAAATTTAAAGACCAAGTTTGAGGACACCACCCCGACTGCCCTTGTCCCGAGAATGGATGATGAGAAACTCGAAGAAAGCAATTAGAATTCATAAAAATAAAACCCAGTCTGTTCTGAAAAACTGATGAACTTTCCAAAAGCTTATCAACATTAGCATGGAAACAGTGTCTCTGCCTGCCCCAAGCGAATAAGAAAATGATGCCTGATCATAGTAACATTTTCTGGACAAAGGGGAACATGGCTGGTTTTCTGGTGGGCCAGCGGTGGGGTAAGACCGTCAGCCATCTTCACCAGGACCATGCCCCTGAGACAAACAGTTTCTTTTGGAGTCTCCAAGAGGAGAAGTTTCAACAAAAAGGCAGCCAAATTGCAGATTCCTTTTTATTAACTGCATTTGCAGTTCATTTTTGAATTACTGCAAGTGAAAAGATTTCTCAGCATTTTGTGAATTTACACACACACAAAATCCTCAACTGAAAAGGTAGATAATTAAATTTATTGTTCTGACACAAAGGTCTTGCTTCCCAATGACTGCTGTTTCATTACCGAGGCTGCAGCAAGCCAATGAAATATGCGACACCCCTGTATCTTTTCCTAGACACCCCTGACACACCTTAACTTTGAAGAATCACACTGCTCTATCATGAATTTCCATTGTGGAGACTATTAACGGCATTATTTTACGCACTTTCTTTTTGTGCTTTACGGACAAATGGCCCCATAATGGTGTCTCCATTCTTTGATGATGAAACGGGTAGAATTAAGCCATCTGAGGAAATGTTTCAGAAGATACACTATTTTACAAATTAAGGAAAAAAACAAATAACAGGATAACTATAACAGCTGGTGGATATTACCATCAAGACTAAAATTAGCAAAGATTTGTTAAATGTGTGAATGTGTTAAATATGCGGAACTCAAATTGCTATAAATAAGAACTGTATTTCCTGTGTTCTGCTGAGAATTAGGGAATTTAACCATTAATTTAACCTGAAGACAAATCCTCTTTTCGTTCTTCCTGTTTCAGAGATTTAGAAATAGTCACCCTCCCTGAAAATGACTGAGCTGATGCTTTTAAGGGTTTCCTATAAATAAAATGAATTCTCACCCACACAGCTAAGGGAGGAGTTATTAGATTACAAATACCATTCTTAAACACACACACATCTTCAAGCCTGAGTCCATCCCAGGAATGAAGGAATTCTGAACAGGAGACGCCAAGACTGTGGGGATGTGTTTGGGGATCTCAGATGTCAAGGTGTGTTTTTTCCTATTTGTGTGCCTAATCCATCAATGGAAACATCAGCTTCATCCTTCTAATCCATTCTTTACCCAAAGAGCTCAAAAACAACCCCCTCGGGGCACAACCATGCTCCCCAGGGCCGTCCTGAACACCTGTGTCTGAGTATCCTTCCCTCGGAAAGGGACCTGCTTCCCTGGGAAGGGCATTCCTGTGGAGCCTGGACAATTGAGTCTGGGCGTCTTCCACAGGCGGACTCTGCTCAAGGAGCTTCTCAAGGCCTCCCACACGGGGCTAATACCCCCAGTGCCTTCATGTGCTCTCCCTAATTTGACGTTTGCGTGGTAGAGAGTGGTGTCCAGGATACAACGCTGTAGCTGATGACAACACAGACCACATGACCCCTGTCATTCAGGTTTCTTTTCGAGAAACTTAAGTTCTTTTCTTTGTTTATTATTCTCTCCTTCTTCTTTCCTTCCTTCCTTCCCTCCCTGCTTTCCTTCCGTCCTTTCTGAAGGAAAGTTCCTCAAAAAATTAAAACTACAACTACTATATGATCCAGCAATCCTACTTCTGGGTAGATACTCAAGGGAAACAAAATCACTATCTTGAAGAGATATCTGCACCCTCATGTTCACTGCAGCATTATTCATAATAGCTAAGACATGGAAACAACCTAAGTGTCCATGTATGGATGAATGGATAAAGAAAAAAATATATATATATATATACACAATGTATACATACATATACACACACAATAGAATATTATTCAGCCATGAAAAATAAAGAAATCTTGCCACTTGCAACAACATGGATGGACTTAGAGGACATTATGCTAAGTGAAATAAGTCAAAGAAAGACAAACCCTACGATGTCACTTATATGTGGAATCTAACAACAACAAAAAAAAACTCAGAAAAATACATCAGATTTGTGATTACCAGAGGCAGGGGAGGAGTGAGGAGGAATTGGATGAAGGTGGTCAAAGAGACAAGCTTCCAGTTATAAGATAAATTAGTCCTGGGGATGCAATGTACAGCATGGTGACTATAGTTAACACTGCTGTATGGTGCATTTGAAAGCTGCTAACAGAGAAAATCCTGAAAGTTCTCATCACAAGGAAAAAAAAATTTTTTTGTAACTATACGAGGTGATGGATGTTAACTGAAGTTATTGTAATCATTTTGCAATGTATATAAGTAAAGTCATTATGCTGTACACCTTAAAGTTTTACAGTACTGTGTCAATTATATCTCAATAAAACTAAAAAAAACTTTACCCTGACAGAGTTTAAATAAAATAACACACAGAAAGCACATCACAGAGCATCTCAATCATGTAATAAATAAATTCTCCTTAAGTGTAAAAAAAAAAAATGTCAGCTACACAGACGTTCTATGTGGTGGTAGTTATGCAACTCTGTACATCTGTCAACAGCTCACTGAAGCGTTCACTGAAAATGGGGGAATTTTCTGGTATGTAAATTATATTCCTCAATAACATTGACCCAAAAGAAAAAAAAAAAAAAGGCTGAGAGAGATTAAAAAACAAAAAGTAAGCTCCATTAAAAAGAGCTGGTACTGGTTAATTTTCCTTATTTTTCAGAGCACTGGATACAGACATCCATGAACTGTTGACTGAAAAGGCAGAGCTAACCTTGTGGGGAAAGGATCCCAGGCCAGGTCAAGGGGACTGGGGACAAAAATTTACCACCACAGGGAGATAGAGGAGAGCAGTTTCAATTCCCACTTCATCCCACTGACCCCAAGGTCTGACACTTGCAAAAAATAAGTCTTAAGAAGTTTCCACAAACATGCAATTGAAGAGGTGTCGTTTGAAAAGGATGCTATGAGCTCAACCTTCTGAGGCAGATTCTCTTCACTGGGACTCTATTATCCCAGAATGGCAGTCAAGGTGGCAAATTACCTAACAAAAGACTACGCGTGCCATTGAATTTGAGCAACTAGAAACGCCCAGCATGTACAAAGAGCTCTTTCTTCAATAACCACAGGAAAAATGTTACTGTAAATTTTAGCCACAAGAAAAATACTCCAATCCACATATCAGTTTGCAAAGCATCAGGGGCTGCCATGTTTTTCATGCACATTGGAAATGAATGGTAGCTCATGGCAGTGCGTTCTGTGGATCAAGGGCCGTGTTTTATACAAACGTTGAGCACCTATTAGTTGGATGAATGTGTGGATGAATGAATCCATGGATAAACCAATAAACAAGCCCACATAATCAACATAGCAGCAGAATACCCCTTGCCTAAAGCAACGGAGGTCCCTTTTGCAAACATGAGCAAAGCTAGAGAAACCCACACACAGACTGAGAGCCTGTGGGGTAGCATGCCACGTTGGAAGCAGGAATGAAGGTAGGCAGGAGCTGAGTTCTGCACACACAATGCTTCTGCATCCAACTTGTCCCCAAACCAGTCATGCAGTGCTGTCTCCTGAGCCAACACCCTGGATGGGATTGTCAAATCAGACACGTGATTCAAAGACTGTACCCAACAGTGAGTTTCATTGAGATTTTCAAGGACACAAGCAATCTAATCAAGAGATCCAGACAAAATGGGTCAAAGACCTGAACAGACCCTTGACCAAAAGAGATATACAGATGGCAAATAAGCATATGAAAAGATGCTCCACATCATATGTCATCAGGGAAATGCAAATTAAAACAAGAATGAAATACCACTGCACACCTACTAGGATAGCCTATAGAGACGGAAAGACACATGATAGATATAGAGAGACAGACAGAGATATAAATAATACAGACAGACAAAGACAGAGAGAGAAAGATGATAGGTAGATAGATAGATAGATAGATAGATAGACAGACAGGTAGATAACAGATAGATGATAGATACATAGATAAAGATGATAAACAGTTTTTTCAACCTCCCACTACCGACACTCATTCGGGGCCACATGACTCTCCGTGGTGGGGGCCATCCTATGCACTGTAGGATGTTGGCAGCATCCCTGGTCTCCACCCATGCTCCTTCCTCATACTTCTACATGGGTAGGGTATGTTAAGGTACATAGGTTAATACAGGAGGTATATCTTGAAGAATGTCAACCAGAAACCTTTTGAGAGTTCCAGTGACCCCACCCAAGGAGCTACGGAGAGGTCTGTCTGGACAAAGAATCATACACATTTGTCCTGTTTCCCACCGTGGCCCCTGATGCAGCAATTCTGAAAGATAAAGACTCGAAGAAGATGACACTCCCTTAATTCACTGAGCACCTTTGAAGCAATTCAGCAGACACATAAAGTGGGGCTGGTACACAGCCGGAGGGCTCTCAAGGTCCGCTGAGACACCTGGCCATCCAGAGAAAATCTGAGGGGCCCCTTCCAACACCCTCCCACCAGTGGAGGCTACACGTCCGGGTGTTAGCAATCACTCTCCTTTACCTGGGACACCTGGCTGCAAGCTCTCAGGAATCAATTCAAAGCTCCATCCAACTACGGCCAAGGTGCATCTCCTTAACTGCTCAGACTGGTGCAATTAGTTTGGAAATGTTTAAAGCAACAACAAAAAGAATATGCAATTCCTCAGGAGGCTTAAAGTAAGCAATATTAATTATTAAAATGTCAGTCCTCTCTTCGTAGTGATATTTGCTTCTATATATTGAAAGGACGTTTGTAGAAAAATAAAAGACAGTGATGAAAAGGTATACCTGGGGTCGACAGCAAGGGCAAGTAGTGAATAGATCAGGGACAAAAAGAGAGATGCATTTCACTGTATAATTTTCTTAATTTTTTTATCTGTGAACTATAGAAATATTTTATCTAGATAATAGTTAAATTTATGTTAAATTGATGAAGTAAAAGGAACTGATAGAAAAGATTATAAACTAAAATATATGAAATAATAAAAGTCCAAAGCATGCAATTTCTCTTTAAAAAGCCGATGTTTGTAATGATTGCTGCAAACAAGTACAGTCAAACTTCTGTGCTACGGAAAAACCCTTTAAAAGGCATTTTTAAAAGAATGTGTGGTAACTGTGATTAAAATCAAAGCCACAGAACTGGACACTTTAAAAGGGTGAATCTTATGGTATGTGAGTTTTATCTCAATAAGCCAAACTTACAAAAGAGTATGTGTGCTTTGCATAATCTTAAGAAGATATATTTTTTTTAACTTGGACTATTTATTCAAAGATCAGCTGAAAAAACTGGCCCCAATTCAGCTCAGCGCTGGGTGGGAGGCGTTAGCTCTGAGTTCGCTAGTCTAGACAGCTTTTTGTTTTTGTTTAAACAAGTAACTCCCTCAAAATTTCGCTGAGTCAAGCCACATTCAATTCCACACTGTCCTCTTTCAAAAGATAAAAATAGAACACATATTTTAGAACTACAACTCTCGTACTTACAACACAGTAAATTATACTCTTTCCTAGCAAAGATACAAAACGTATAATTACAAAAGATAAAAGAAACACGGGAAGTTCCCACCTCTGCCCCCACAACACTAACAAATGTGATGCAAGGGAAATGCCTGGCATTCCTGGCTCAGCTTTAGGGTCCATATAAGCACCTATCTGTAGCTTAGGGTGGCACGTGGGTGAGTCTTCACCAAGAACAAAGGATGCTCTTGATACGTTCAAGGTTAAAGACGCATCCCTAAACTGCATCCAGGATGGGATACAAAAATTACAAAAAAATGTATTACCCTTTAGATCAGGGTTTCTCAAGCTCGGTGCTATTGAGATTTGGGGCTGGATAATTCTCTGATGCATCCCTGCTACTACCCACTGGATGCCAGGAGCACCACATCCTCCCCCAGCTGAGACAACCAAAAATGTCTACAGACACTGCCAAGTGTCCCCTGGGGGACAGAAGCACACTTGGTTGAGAACCACTGCCATAGAGACAGATAGGCAGAGAATGAGAGACGGACACAGAGAGAGAGAGAATGGATGGATGGATGGATGGATGGATGGATGGATGGATGGATGGACGGATGGATGGATTGATAGATAGGCAGAGAGAGATAGAATGGATAGATGGATAGATAAATATGATGGATGGATGGATTGATAGACAGGCGATAGATTAAACATATAGCTAGATGACAGATAGAGAGAGAATGGATAGATGGATAGATAAATATAATGGATGGATGGACAGATGATAGATTAGATAGACAGACACATAGATAGATAGATGATACATAGATAGATGATAGACAAGTTAGGTAGATGATAGACAGAGTCTCTCATGCTAATGCAAACTTTTCTCAACCTCAGCACTACTGACATTTGGGGCTGGATGACACTCTGTGGGGGGCTGTCCTGTGCATCATAAGATGTTGAGCAGCATCCCTGGTTTCTACCCACCAGATGCCAGATCACTCCTCCCCACCCCCTTGTTGTCACAATCAACAGTCTCCAGACGTGGCCAAGTGTCCAGTGGGGGCAGAATCACCCCCAGTTGAGAATCACTGCCTTAGAACAAGCACTGCCCAATAGAACTTTCTATGGCGACAGAAATATTCTACATCTGTGCTGTCCAACACAGTAGCCACAGACTTACCGGTGGCTACTGAGGATCTGATATGTGGCTCCTGAGAATGAGCAACTGCATATTGTATTTAATGTGGCTAGTGGCTACCATATTGGACAGCTTTAGTTTCTAGCACTCACTCAGCTCAAACTCAATTCTTTCACAAAGTGTCAACTGCCAATTTGGAAATGTTTAGAAAACTCCGTCTTTGACAACGAATGGTTTATGCGGTTGTGACTACAATACAGCTCTCTAAACAAAAACCAAGTCAATATAAAGAAGTTAGGCATTCCTCCACCACTATTGATAGCTTACTGTGTGCCGGGCGCTCCACATGACTCTGAGACAGCAAGGATGCACACAAGGCTTGTCTGTGTGTTCATTTAGTTTAGTTACAGTCGGGCCGGAAAGCAGACAGTAAACATTAATTATCATAGCTAGAATAACTCTGATGAGCTCATTATTGGTTTAATGAGCTTGTTTAGGCTTGATGGCTTTAGAAGACAGGTGTCCAGAGGAACCTAAGGATGGAACTCACGTTGGTGTAAGGGTCAGGAAAGAGATTTGCGTTTGAGGAAGCAAAGTTTCTAATGGAAATTGGAGGGTGGTGCAGACTGGAGGACAAAGGCTCGTTTGTAGGGTGTGTGGGAAGAAATTATGCATGGGTGAGGCTAGGGCCACAGAGAGAACTGAGATTCATGAGGCTGGAGGAAGCACGGCAAGAGAAGGGAGGGATTTTGCAGTCCTTCCATGGAGTTCTTGATGCAACAGCCTACAGGAAGTCACACGGCTGACAGCAGAGAAGTGCCTGTGTGGATCTGAGTTCTGTATGCTTTTGTTTTGTTTTAAAGATTTCCCTGTGGTTGGAGAAGCCAGTGGGAAGGGCAGGACGAACAATGTGGAGGCCAGGGTACAAATCAGGACAGAGGCCACAAACAAGGGCAATAAGCGGGGGTTGGTGGGGAGATGCACAGCCAAGAGGGATCTCCAAGGAGAAGGAAAAATTGGATGTGAAGATGGATTGGATTGAGCTGGGAGGGGGAGGGCGGGGATGACTGCAGGGTAGGCTTTAGGCATCAGAGTGGTTAGGATGACAACCACAAAGACAGGAAACCTTGGCAGGTGCACAAGGGGTCTGTTGAGTTGATTTGTTTGGGGGAAGAAAGTGACAAAGTTCCATGTTGGACCCTGTGGCCATGCTGAAGCTGAGGGGTATAGTGGATAGAAATGTGTCCCCCCAAAATGTATGGCCATGTCCTAACCCCTAGTACCTGGGACTGTCATATTATTTGGAAATAGGTTCTTTGCAGATGTAATCAGATTAGGGATCTCAAGATGAGATCATCCTGGATTAGGGTGACCTTAAATCCAGTGACAGGTGTCCTCATAAGAAGAGGAAAGACACAGACACAGAGGAGAAGCCACGTGGAGACGGAGGCAGAGATGGGAGGGAGGCGGCCACCAGCCCAGGGACGCCTGGAGCCCCAGAAGCTGGAAGAGGCAGGAAGGGCCCTCCCCTGGAGCCTCCGGAGGGAGCGCGGCCCTGCCCACACCTTGATCTCAGACTTCTGGTCCAGAACTGGGAGAGGATGAATTTCTGCTGTTGCACACCCCCAGGTTTGTAGTGGTTTGTTACGAGAGCCACAGGAAGCTAATAGAAGGGCCTACTGGATGTCCAGGAAGAGATGGACCCCCCTTGGACCCCCCTGCCTTGGAGATTCGCCTTCCAACACTCAAGAGAAAAGTCTAGATTCAAGCCACACATTTGCCAACCAGCAGCTCCAAGATAATATCTTAAGTCACAAACATCGATGAGATCACCCTATTGATCTTTGAAAACTCTTTTTTAATGTTTTATGTTTTCAGCAAAGCTCTTTCATTAAAGCTGTTTCTGTTTCTCTCTTATTGCAACATCCTATTTTTGCTGAAGGAGACAGTATCTTCTCAAACTTCTCTGAAAACATGACTCAAAGCAAGCCTTATTTTTGTAATTTCTTCTAAGTTCCCCTTTTGGTTTAATCTTGTCTTAGGAGACAAGAATTATCTGCTTTTTCGGGGATCCCACGTCTGCTTATCTTGACGTTTCGCCCAGTATAACCCACAGATCAACGCTGGGTCCGTGGCCTTTCCTCTTTGAGAATGAGACGCTCGAGAGGTCCACTCAGTTTCCACACGTGAGAGAGGCTGGGGACCGTCAGGGTGAAAGAATTAGGAGAACTCTACCCTGGAGTGGCACCTCCCACTTCCTTCCATTCTTTACAAAGAAAACTTTGTTTTAATTCTGAGCGCCGTGCCCCCGTGCTCAACCCAGGGGATATGGAGTCCTCAGAACAGAGGCCCTCCCCTGCTGCAGCCTCCTCCTCGTCTCTTCAACACGTTGCCACCAGCTTTGAGTTCTCCAGAAGCTGGAGGCAATTTCTAACCTGCACATCACCCCTCCATTCCCTTCGTGATGTGTGTCTGTATCTGTTTCATCCCTGTGTTCCTGAAAATAAACTGGATTAAAAGTCTAATACAAACTCGGGAGAGGTGGGCTATGAGGTATGTGTGGGTGTGTGCAGCCTGCTACATGAAATCAGAAGTCTTTGGCAATATTTACAATGGTGAGAAACTAGAAGACCATATATATATATATACATATATATATATATATATATATATACATACACACACACACACACACATACAGTCACGTCTTGGTTAATGAGAGGGATATGTTCTGAGAAGTGTGTCATTAGGTGGTTTCGTCGTTGTGTGAACATCATAGAGCGTACTTAAACAAACCTAGATGGAATAGCCTACTACACACCTAGGCTCTATGGTACTAATCTTATGGGACCATCATCATCTGTGTGGTCCGTTGTTGACCGAAACATTGTGATGTGGCACATGACTGTATATAAAATAAGCTATAATTGTCACTATATCTTCTCAAGAAAGTCCATTGCTCTGTTGACCAGATCTGCCCAATCAGTGAAGATGGTTTGCTCACTGGAAAGCGTTTTGCTATGAAATCCTCAAGTAACCCTTAGAATATATATTACATAGACATAAAAGAGATACTATAAAGGGGTCAGTTTGGGACCCGGCCTGACAGATGTTTAGAAAATAGCAGTTGATATGAAGCACTTCTGAAAAATATATGTATGCTTCTGGGCATTTAATTATGTGAGGAAAAGGAGGTTTCATTGACATGTAATTTATCTCAGGTGTCATAATAAATCAGGGGACAGCAGAGAATATTATTAAAAAGCTGTTTCCATTGCTTTCAATACCAATGTCTGAAAAATCTCTTAAAAACTATCCAGATCTGGTGGCATCCAGTAAGGACTGATTTCTGACTTTATCTACTCATATTATTGTAAAGATTCTTAAATGTCTAAGGCTGTGCTGTCCAAGGAATTAGTCACCAACCATACATGGCTATTTAAAGTTAAATGAAGTGAAGTTAAATTAAATAGAGAAGTCAGTGTCTCAGTCGGACACATTAGCCACTTGAGGCTGGGGTGTACCACAGGTAATAGAATGTGGTCATCATGGCACCAAATTCCATTGGATAGTGCTGCTCTAAGGAATCAAAGAACAGAAGAAGTTTGCTACCATAGCTTCACCAAAAGAGACAGATGAGTCACAACCTAGTCATACCAACTTGGCGAACTAGTCATGCAAACCTGTTGAGTCTACATGGTAGCCTGGCTCACTGGCATAGTAGTTACAGCTCAATCAACCATATTGCTCCAAAGCTATTGAGAATTATTCTTATTTCGCATGTGAGAGGGTTAGGACTGAACTCTAAACTTATTCTTGCTAATAGAAAACAGTATTAAAATTGTGTGACAATATTAATTTTATAATATTTAGGCCATTCACAGGATACTTAATGAAAAGCCTAGATCCTGCTGAACGACACTTGGAAACATCCCCCATTGACCAACTGTTGAGTTCTCCCACCAGGAGAATCCTCAGTCTTCTAAAGCCCCCAGACCCCAATCATTGCCCCTCTTCCTTCTTGCTGATGAGATTTCTAAGAGCAAACTTCACTCTTCAATTCTTCACACTGGCCTAAGGCTTAGTACTCTTGTGAGGGTAACTAATACTCAGCAACACACTGATTTTTCCAGTGTCCAGCTGAACAGATATTCAGCCAGAGTACCTACTCTGCCCTAGGTTTACGGAGTGATACAGAGTGATGTAGATATAGACATGGGCCTCCTTCCTCCCTCTCACTGTCCACTAAACAGTTCCCCATGCATTGAGTCCAACAGAACTGGAACCAAGAAATCTCCCTGTCCCACTGCCTTAATTCAGACACATGGTCACTTAGACGGAAGAAAAATCTTCCTGGTCGTTCCCTCCAATCTGTTCTACACCATCCTGCTTCAACCATCTTTCCTTGCGTTGACCCATGCATGGCGTTCTTTTGCTTAAAAAAAACCCTGCAAACTTCTATACCAGTATTACAGACACCCATCATTTGGATCTAACATACCATTGCATCCTTCTGTCTCCCACACACCTCCATTCCCATTGGGTCTCTGAATTCTCCCCAAAAGCTGTGTGCATCCTCCCTCCATCTCCTCTCAATTACATTTACCCAAATTGTACCCAGCGCTAAATATCTGCTACTAAATCCCTAGTTCCTTCTTGGCACCTTGATGACAGTCCTTGTCAACATTCAACCTTTTTATTTCTTTACTGTTTTTTTCTATTAGTAAGCTTCTTGAAAACGTGAACTACGTCCTATCTATCTGTTTCTGTCCCCCACGTAACTGCTGCAGTTCCTTGAGCACAGTAGGTGTTGACAACCATTTTCCAAACAGGCTAAGCGACGCCTTTGCTAAGTTACTCCAAACTTCAGTTGTGATGGAGCGTCCACACTTTGGAGAACAAAGTGGTGGAATTAGTAGGACTAAATTTCAAACAAAGTGACCACTTCAGTTGGGTGCACTAAGATGAAAAAAAAAAATTCAGGACGCAGTCTTCTGACACAATGAGGCATTTCATTTTCCAAAGACCGGCTAGATACAGGAATTGTCATTGATCAATCACAGATGATAAGTCAAGATCACCATAGACCTGGTCATTCCTTTAAAATGGCAGTTCTCAAATTCTTTGTTCTCAGACTTCTTTAACACTCTAGAAACGAATCAAGTACCCTCAGGAGCATTTGTGTGTGTGTGTGTGTAGCTTGCATCTAGCGATAGTAACCATATTAGCAAGTCAAACAGAAATATGTAAAACACAAGAGCAAGCAAGGACACATTCCACTGGGTGTCAGAGAGATGATATCACCACACTTCAGGTCGCCTCTGGAAACTCCACCACACACTCATGTGAGAAGGAGAGAGAAAAAGCACAGAATGTCTTAGACTTATTACAAAAGTAGCCGTGACCTCATGGACTCCCCGTAAAGTTCTCAGAAACCCCATGGTTCCCAGGCCTGCACTTTGAGAACCACTTTGATCTCAACTACGAGCTGACTATAGCAATCCACCCTGTAACCAACAAGCTCTTTCAAGAGGCACTTCGTCCCGCCTCTTAAATAGAGTATTTCGAGTGTGCCACCATTCTCCAAACGTGACAAAGTATTTTTAGTATCTTTCAGTGTATGCTCTACAAAGGAGACATACTTTTAGTTTGTGAGATTTTACAATCTGCCCTTTTCATTCTTGCTTTGTACTTATTTCGCTATCATTTAAGAGCCCAGCACACTCAATAGGGGCATTCTGAAAGTCTTGAATGCATTAACATGTATTCTGATATATCTCAACCAGATGTATAACCGCCTTCCATTGAAAATGTTTCTAATGGTTCCCGCTTCAAACCACAAGCTTTTCTCCAGGATCAAAGGCGTCATTTAAGAATGTGACTAGAACTCGCTTTCCACAATCTTCCTCCACCATCTTCCTCCCTGTCCTCAGGGATACCCAATTCCCTAAAGACTAAGGACCTCCTACATCATCCCCCAGTAGGGTCTGGGAGAGAGGGCCTTGAGGTCCCCAAGAGTAATCTTCAAAATGTCCCCTGTGCCCCTGGATTGGGGTAAGAATCCATCATTCATCTTTGTATGATGCAGGTGAACCATATCCTGGGAAAGCACACAAAATCCAAACATTTACCAAGAAAATAACAAATGAGTCCATCTCCTAGCTCTCGTGCCTGACTCTTGCTGGAACAAGCGAGCGTGTTATTTACCCCAGGCACATGGTTATACAAGCCCGATCACGGAGGATCAGTGCAAAGTCAGGGCATGCCAAAGACCTGTTTCAAGGGGAAACTACACACCATCTGTTGGGAAGGGAATTTCAATTATCAGCAAAAACTAAAGTCACTAAAAAGACAATGTCGAAATTCCTCAAGAGTCTTGATAAAAGACACTTGCTCTGTCTTGATCGCCCTCCTGTCAAATTTGCCTTCCAGCAAACATCAACAACCAAAATAATCCCTTTTGCACTACTGTATTATTCCTTTGCTGAATCATGAATTTCATAATAATCTTGCTTTCTGCTTTCTTATCATTGCATGGTTTCTTCTGATTAAGTATAGTCTTTTCTGTGCTTCAAATCAAGCAGCCTGGAAACCTAACGTCATACATAGCACTCTTTCTGGAACACAGACATTCCAAAGGAACAATTTACAAACTACCTGTCGGAGGAGAGCAGGGGTCTACCTGGGGAAGACCTGTTCAGCTCACTCGCCAAGGACGCCTGGCAGGAAGCTTTGGAATAGGAGATTGCTTGCTCATACAACGTGGCGGCCAGTCTCAGGTTTAATCAGAATATTTGCCTAATTCCAAAGAATCATAGCGTTGTCAACTGCCAGAAGGGCTGTCACTCAATCAGCCAAAAACCTTTCAATGTATATGGGTGTGTGCACACCTGTGTATGTTCCAGTAACTATGGTGTGTGCACATGTACCACCCACTTCTGAGGGTATGTAGAAAAACGCACCATGAAACAAGTGACCAACAAAATAGAGATGCAGGTTTTCACCTTCACAAAGGTAGAAAACCTCCACCTGATAATCCAGGAGACCACACACCCGCCCACCCATTAAACCTTCCCACCGACAGCTTTGACAATAACATCCCACGTTCTCAAAGGCTCTTCTAAAGCCAGCGTCTAGACTGCACTCAATACAGGATGCTGTGATTACACTGTTATTTCACTTTTTCTTTCAAAGGAAGAGAAGTGCCCAGAACTCACAGCAGCTGTCCTGAAATGCATTGCGTTTAGGGACGTGCTTTTGGAGCAGGTGGCCGCCAACTTGTTTTCTTCGAGCTTATTTCCGTGGCTTGCTGGGTGGGGAAGCAGCTGGGCGTCCTGAGGACATGAAGGAGGAAGCCGGAACTAAACCAGCACCAGCTGGAGAGAGAAACTTGAACCCACGAGAAAGCACAGCTCAATAAGAAGGTCAACGAGCTGCAAGCTACGAGACACCCCAGACTCTTCACCACCAAGAACAGGAGATGCACGACTGGGCTGCCCTGAAGATGGTTGGAATATGTGAAAATATGGCGTCTTCTCAGCAGTTTCCCTGGATTCTAATTCCACTTCTTCCACGGCTCTCTGTGACACTCAAAACAGTAGCCCAGCATCTCAATTGAAATAAAAGTTCAGGAAACTACAGAGAGAAGAGTAACATAAATATAAAGCAAGCAGAAGAGACAGAGCAAAAGTGAGAGCAGAAATCAATGAAATTGAAAACAAGAAATCAATAGAGAGGAAAAAAATCAAGAAACTAGACACCAGTTCTTTGAAAAGATCAATACAATGGATATACCAGAATCTGTTATTGAAATAAAATGCTGAACTGTTTAAGGATGAATAAAGAAAAGCCTTCATAAGGGGAATCTCTTCCAACAACAACTATTTATAGTCAAAGACCCAGGTAATGGCCAGCTCTACGGGTCTAGTGGTTAAGATCCAGTGCTCTTACCGCCACGGCCACAGCCGGAGTTCATGTCCTGCTGGGTCAAGGAACCACACCCCGAATCTGTCAGTTATCATACTGTGGCAGCTGCGTATTGCTGTGATGCTGAAAGCTATGCCACCAGCATTTCAAACACCAGCAGGGTCACCCATGGTGAGCAGGTTTCAGCAGAGCTTCCAGAACAGACAGACTAGGAAGAAGGACCTGGCCATCCACTTCTGAAAGAACTGGCCATGAAAACCCTACGCATAGCAGCAGAGCATTGTCTGATAGAGGCCAGAAGGGGAGAGGATGGTGCAAAAAGACCAGGCAGGGTTCCCTCTGCTGTCCACAGGGTCACCAGGAGTCGGAATCCACTTGACGGTACTAACAATGACAAAAATCCACGTAACACTCTAGACATTACTGATTTTTTTACACAAATTATTTTTTTTTCTTAATGTGTGATGCCAAATGGAAGCCACTTCCCATGAGGAGGAATTCTAGAGGGTTTGCCTTCTCAATATCCTCTCGATTTTGACATTGTCACTCCAAGCTGGATTTTTCAATCTGTGCGGAAAGATTTCTTTTGGAGTTGTCGCCAAACATAAGCTGGCTCAGTGTCCCTGTCTCTCACCCCCAAATTGCAAGCCCCCAACACAAATACACACACCCAGGCTCATGCTTGCTCGGGGCACACCCAGAGTCCCACCTCTGTCTGCCCATCCACATGCAGACTCCAGGCGCCCTGAGCATGACAAAGGACTTCTTTCCGATGAGCCCAAGCTCTCGCCAGCCACACCCAGCCCCACATTTGTACAGCCCTTTGTTCTGTGAAGTGGCTCCCCAGACAAGGATCCAACAGGTGTAGTCACCAACAAAATTCAATGTCAATCATTTTCAAAGAAATTTCTGGAGGTTGTCCTCCAAATCTGTTTGATAAGATGCCTCATCTAAAATGTGTCCAGACTAAGGACCTCAAGAGAATCAATACAGTGCCTTCCCACGCACCGTGCTCAATACATTGTAGCATCAGTTGCAATCATCTGTAGGAACTTGTGCATTTGAGCAGGGATTTTGCGAGACCATTTCTTTTTTCTGTTACCTGGTGGAAAAACCAGGATGAATTTTCCAATGGTTAAGTGGAGTAACCAAGGCCAGTGCAAGAGAGATGGAGCCAAAGGTGGATCTCTTATCAAACATGGAACTATCCAGTGGGCGGGGCCCCTGAAGCTCAGGGTCTAACCTTGACAATCTTCTTGGATTGAGCAGGATGGCAAGGTCCAAGAGGGTGTTGGGGAGGCCACTGGAGCACGTGACATGAGATAAAAGGCTGGAAGCACCGCCCAGAGGTGTCCTACAGGAAACTCCTTCACGAGGAGAAGGCTGACTCACAGGGCTGTGGGCAGCCTCCCACAGGAAGAATCTCCACTACGTCCTTACACCGCAGGGGAGCAGGACCCAGCCATGCTGGAGGAGGAAGGAATCTGCATCCTGGAATGCACACCTCCCCTCCAACCCACTTTCATCGCTGATATAGGGTGTCCCAATGGAGCGAGCCTCCAGAAAATTATGGTGATTTAATGGAGGAATCGCTGGACAACTTCAAATGCAGTGAGTGGCTATTTATCACATTTTCTCCTATTTAAATGTAATCTAGACACCAACTGGACCTTGACTTAAGTGCCCTAATGGTGAAGCAAAGGAGGTAGCCTTCTGTTCACCCAACCCAGCGCAGAATCCAAGACTCCACCCAGGAAATGCAGGGAAAAAAACGCTCCTGGAATTAGGAGCTGCGTAGAACCCTTCACAGTGTTGGTTTTATTATTTTTCCAAGATGTAACCTTGGAAAAATGAGCCTGCCAAGTTTACCAAAAAAAATGTATCCACCCATATTATCAAATAAATCAACACATTGAAGACTCTCCGAGAACAAGCCTCCCTCTGCCTCCTTCATCTCCCTCCTCCAGGTGGATGTAAGCTGTGCTTCTGGGATTCCGTGTAGCTACCCCGGAAAGAGCTGGTCTCACATGGCTCAGAGCTGCATGTCTGAAAGTGCATCCTGGGACAGACTCAAGCTCCTAGAAGGTAAGGCTATGCCATCTCATCTTCCAATAATTCTGTCACTGAGGCTCATTAGAACTGGTTCTGCTTGCCCAGCACAGCGGAGGGGCCCCACAGAGGTGACAATTAGTCCTTGTACACAGTTCCAGCCAGGCAGAAGACAGCATAGACGTGAGAGCCTCAATTAACTCAATTAATCCCTTCCCCAGCAGGCACACACACATATACAGATTTACGGCCACATTCGTTGCGCATCGGAGCTAGCATTTGTCTTCCTGGGCGGTAATGCAAGAGCTTTCTACTGTGACTGTGGTTTCTCCATTCGTGGAAGTCAATGCAGCTGGACAAGGATGAGGCCAGGCTGGAGGGCAGCTGCCCACTCCACCACCCATTCTCAAGTGGGGCCAATTTTAAGGCGAGGCGTACACAGTGCATAGACAAATCTCTGTGATAGACGGAAAAATGCCCTTCCTCCAAAGATGTCCTGGTCCTGATCCCCAGAACCAGTGAATATGTTAGTTTACATGGCAAAGGAGGAATTGAGTTTCAAAGTGCTAATTACAGATGCTAATTGGTTGACCTCAGATAGGGAGATGATCCTGGGTTACCTGGGTGAGTCCAATGAATCACAAGGCTCCTTATAAGTGGAAGAGAGAGACAGGAGAGAACCAGAGAGATGGCAGCATGAGAAGGATTTGACCCAACATTGCTGGCCTAGAAGATGGAGGAAGATATCATAAGCCAAAGAGTGTGGGCAGCTTCTAGAAGCTGGAACAGTCAAAGAAACGCATTCTCCCCTGGAGCCTCCAGAAGGGGTTCAGCCCTGCCCACACCTTAATTGTAACCCAGTGATATCCACTTCAGACTCCTAACCTGCTGAACTGTAAAATAAGAAATGCATGTTGTTCTAAGCCACTAAGTTTGGGGTAATTTGTTACAGTAGCCATAGGAGACGAACATGGTGTGAAAGACCATAAGAAAGATCACAGCAGGAGATGGAAGAAAGATGACCTTGTGATAGGCTCCTTTGGGGTCCTGCCCTGCCCCTGACTCCCTAACTCAGGAGCTAGAACAAGGAGGTGCCCCGTACAGCAGAGGGGTGAATGCTCCTGGCACATGCATGACAGGTCTACTGAACGGAGCAAGCCCCAAATCCACGCAAAGACCACCACCATCCGTCCTGGAAAATGAGATGAGCCTGGGCTGTTGCAAAATGGTGATGATGATGATGATGATATGATGATGATGATGATGATGATGATGATGATGGTGGTGGTGATGATAATGCTTGCCTTGGTGAGATGTGCTTACTTCCCGGGTGATGCAGGAAGGACCACAGCCATCAGTGCTCATGGCCACAGCTCAGGGTCATTCTATGGGGGGAAGTGAAGCCTCCCGCTCATCCTCAAGGGATGGAACACAACACAACACAACACTCACTACACACATATACACACAACTGCCAAGCCGATTGGGAGAAGCACCTCTCTGGGCATCAGAGTTCAGCAGGCTGACCTCAGAGAGCTCAGTGGCCCCAGTGAGGGACTGTCTCCACCACTCACAGGGTCTCTCTCTTCACTGAGACCTCCCTGAGGATGATGTGTGAGAGACGGGAGGGATCTAGAGCCAAGTCTGCAAGCATCAGGAAACCACTTATTTAATGAACACGGAGGTGGGAGCTGGGCTGGCAGAGAGGGATGGCTTCTGTCACAATCACTCACTCGGGAACCTGAGCTTCAACCCCGAACACTGTGTTGGTTCTTAAATGCGTTGACCACTGTTCATGAGCAGTGATGGAAAGACCTACAGGGGATGGCAGAGACCAGCCTCCAGTAGAGAAAGAATAAGGAAGGCGGGTCATAAAAAGGAATGAGGTAGATATGCCCTACAACATGGATGAATCCTGAAGACATTACACTGAGTGAAAAAAGCCAGACACAAAAAGATTAAAACTGTGTGATACTATTGATATGAAATCTCTAGAAGAGGTGAATTCATCAAGAAAGTAAGGAGATCAGAGGTTACCAGGAGCTGGGGAAGCGGGAATGGGGAGTGACTACTTAATGGGTGTGGGGTTTCTGTCTGGGGTGATGGAAAAGTTTTGGAAATAGATAGTGGTGATGGTTGTACAACAGTGTGAATGAATTAATGCCACTGAATCGTACGCTTTAAAAATGGTTAAAATGGAGAATTTCACGTTATATGTATTTTACCATAATAAAAACAATTCTTAAAAAGAAGAAGAATGCTGGTGGAACTTCTTGACCACTCATAGTGGTCACTAAAGGTGACCTTCCAGGAAACCTTTATGTGACAGGCGTTACAAATGACCAGGACAGAAAGAAAGGAGAGTGGTGGAGAGTGATGCACAAAAGAAAGGCAGGTAGAGCTGATGCCAGGACCAAGCAGGGAGATGGTCTTCAAACTATTGCCACAGTCTTCTGCCCTTTGTCACAAAAGAATCCTACTTCCCACCCTCAAAGTCGATCAGCCAAATCTAAGTGGGGTGATGGTAAACTTCTGCATTATGGGAACTCTAAGGGGACTGGGGTATCATTTGGTGCATTAAAAGTTGCACGGCTATAATAGGCTGAATTGTGTCCTCCCCTCAAAAAATGTTCATGTTGAAGTCCCAATCCCCAGAACCTCAGAATGTGACTGTATTTGGAGATGGGTCTTTAAAGAGGTGATTAAGGTAAAATGAGGTCATTAGAGTGGGTTCTGATCCAATAGGACTGGGGTCCTTATAAGAAGAGGAGATGAGGACACAGACACGCACAGAGGGAAGACCATGTGAGGACACAGGGGGAAGACGGTGTCTAGATGCCTAGGAGAGAGGCCTCAGGAGAAACCAGCCCTGCCCATAACTTGATCTCAAACTTCCAGCCTCCAGAACTGTGAGAAATAAATGTTGTTTAAGCCACCTAATCTGTGGTACTTTGTTTCTCTAAGCAAACTAACAGAACAGGATAAACAGAATGTGGTCCACCCATTACAATGGAATATTATTCAGCCATGAAAAGGGTGAAGCACTGACACACAATACTGCATGGTGAACTTTGAAAACATTATGCTCAGTGAAAGAAACCAGACAGAGAAGTCCACATACTGTATGATCCCATTTATATGAAATGTCCACAATAAGCAAATCCAAAGACACAGGAATTGGATTAGTGGTGCCAGGGGCTGAGGGAGAGGGATGGGGAGTGACTGCTTAATGTTACAGAGTGTCCTCTTCAGGTGATGCAAATGCTTTGGAAGTAGAGAGAAGGGATGGTTGCACAATATTGCACATTTGCTAAATGCTACTGAATTGTTCACTTGAAAATAATTTTATGTTGTACGAATTTCATAAAATCAGTTTCATGAGTGTCAGAAGTGATGGTGGTCGTGATGGTGATGAAGATGATGGAGATGGTTGGATGCGGGACAGGCAGAGTGCCACCTCCTCTTTCCCATGTTAGCATGCCCCTACCTCTCCACAACCTGCCGTCACCCCAATCCCGGTGACCCACTCTGCTGCTCTCCCCCAGAGTTCTGGCGGCATTCTAACAACCCACCGAATGGACGTAACACGCTCAGTTCACGTTGTCTGCCTCTTGCCCTGGAACGTAAACTCCAAGACGCAGGGACCCCCGTCTATTGGGTTCCCGATGATCTCCCACATCCAGAGCACAGGCTGGCACTTACGGGGTGCTCAGTGATCTGGTGAGTAGGCAGACCCACCATCCTGGGTTGCCCGGGACCCAGGAGTTTCCTAAGATGGAGAACTTTCAGTGCACTCCGGGAAGGTCCCAGCCAGATAGGGACAGGCCAACCACCCGATGTGTGGGTGAATACATGAATGGATGATGGCGCTACGGGCGGCTGCCCTTTATGGCGCCCAAGCCATGCCAAGCACCACAATAAATCATTAGCTCCTCTGCCCACAGAAACTCTGCGATGTCATCATAAGCCACGCTCTCTTGACGGCAAAGAAGGTTTGAGAGAAGGAACACATTCTGCCCAAAGATACCCAGCTAGCAGACAGCCCCGGAGATGGTTTTTGCCTCCAGTACGATGCCTCTCATTCCAGGGGAAGCAAGACATACACACTGGGAGGGGATGAAAGATGGAAGGGAGGCGATAACTCCAATGCCATCTACAGTTGACACGCGGTGCAGAGAAGGGGGACCCCAGATGCATCAGCCAGCCTCATCGTGGGGATCCTTGTGAAATCAACGGAGATGACTGTACTCTGCCCAGCACACTGTTTATGAGCTCGAAACAGTTGACCTTTATTATCCAGTACTAGTCTCTTCTTCCCAGCAAGAAACAGGGTACGTAGAGTTCCAAAGAAAAGAGGAAAAAATTGCAAATGGCGGTGAATGTGGTGACACTTTGTGGTTGTTTGAAAAAAGCCTGGGAGGATACAGAGAAAGCCCCAGGGTGACGCTCCCAAAACGACTGAAAGCGGTTTCCTGAGAATTCTGAGTTATGTTTCTCCCAAAAAGAACACAGGTTAGAGGCTGCTCGTGAGCCCACGGAGGGCAAGGCGGAGCCGACACTTCCATCTGTGTCATATGGTGCCTCTGCCCTTTTCTTCTGGTGGCAAAGGTGGCCTCCCTGGTGGTCCCCAACTGTGTTGGGACCCATCCCAGAACCAGGTATGAGAACACCATCAGGGTGCCATGTCCCCATCCACATGGGTGACCCAAGTACAGCCAGGGAGGGCTGTCCCCAAACAGAGGGAGAGAGGTGTCCTCCGCTAGGGGTTCCAGGATGTGACAAAGTGAGCCTACTCCTGGGGCAGCCACCTTCACCCCAAAGGCAGGAGTTCAGGAGAAGGAAGGCAGGGCAACATGTAAGAAGGAGCTAACTGAATGTTATGGATTGAATGTGGTGTCCCCCCAAAACCCATATGTTGAAGCCCTAACACACAATGGAATGGTATTTGGAGGTGGGCCCTTTGGGGGGTAATTAGGATTAGATGAGTCACAAGGGCAGAGTCGCCATGATAGGATTAGTGTCCGTTTAAGAGTCACAAGAGAAATTGCTTCCTGTCTCTGCTCTCCGCCTTGAGAAGACAGCCATCTGCAACCCAGGAGAGATCTCTCACCAGAAGATGACCATGCTGTCACCTTGGTCTCAGACTTCTAGCCTCCAGAACTGTGAAAAATAAGTTTGCGTTGTTTATAAGCCACCCAATTTACGGTATTTTGTTATGGCAGCCCAAATGGACTAAGACACCAAGGTCAGGACTGATTCAAGATGGCACCCCTTGGGCTGGCAATGTGGGAAGCCAGCTCTATTCCTGGATTTACAAAGGGGAGTGACAAGATGAGGTGGACACTGTGTGTAGGTCTCACCCCTCTGCTCTTTGGGGGGACGATGGAGGGTGAAGAGAGCAGGAGAGGAAGTGGGAGAAGGAGCAAGTTCTCGGCTCTGCCCCATCCAGCTCTGCAGATGACTTTCCTCAAGCAGTGAGCTGTGGATGCCTCATCCTCTGAAATGAACACATGGCTCTCCCGAGTTAACCACATTCACAGGCTATCTAGGATAAGGTCACTCGTGGAAAACAGTGTCCAACTCGTAACCGGATGTGGTCCACCTCCAAGGATTTGGGGAAACTTAGTCATGGACCTAACGTAAGGCAGCTCTGCAATCCTCTTTGGCAGGTGTTATTAGTTGTCTGGGGCTCCCACAAGCCTGTGGTGGCTTAAAACTACAGGAATTCATCCTCTCCCAGTTCTGGAGAACAGAAGTCTGAGATGAAGGTGTGGCAGGGCCACACTCCCTCCAGAGGCTCCAGGGGAGAGTCCTTCCTGCCTCTTCCAGCTTCTGGGGCTCCAGGCATCACTGAGCTTGTGGCCACATCCCTCCCATCTCTGCCTCCGTCTTCCTGTGGTTTCTCCTCTGTGTCTGTGTCTCTTCTCTTCTGTGTCTCTAATAAGGACATCTGTCATTGGATTTAGGGCCACCCTCATCCAGGATGCCCTCATCTCAAGCCTTCACTAATTACATCGGTAGAGAGTCTATTTCCAAATAAGGTCCCATTCTGAGGTTCTGAGAGGTCATGAATTTTGGGGGACACTATTCACCCTAGGACAGCAAGTTTTGTGTGCATGTATCTGTGACCTGTTTCCTCATCACTCTCTCTCTCGCTCTGCATGTTTCTACTCCTAGTTTGTCCTCCTCTGGTCTTTCCCATCCCAGATTTTCTTCCCACAGGCCCATTTTCTTCCTCTCCTCTGGAGCAGGGAGCTATTGGCTCTGGATCTCCTCACCTTCTCTTCACATTGGCTCCTCATCCCCTTGGAGACGGAAAGTGAGAAAGACGAGTCTGTAAAATGAAGAGGAACATAGAACAGGCAAATCCACAGAGACAGGAAGCAGAGTGGCAGTTGCCAGGGACTAGGGGATGCGGATACAGGAATGATTGCTTCATAGGTAAGGGGTCTCCTTTCGGGGTGACGAAAATGTCCCAGAACCAGACAGAGATGATAGCTGCATAACTTTGTGAATGTACAAAATGCCACTGGACAGTTCCCTTTAAAATGGTTCCTTTTATATTATGTGAATTTCACCTCAATTTTTAAAAAATGAAGAGAATGACCTGCAACACTTCTGTACTTGGAAATGTTCTTTTTCTGAAATTTTATTTAATTCTTCAAGTTCCTGTGATGCTCTTACATTGCAACGGTCATGCACGGACATTCACCAGTTTACTCTAACGCGCCCACGCAAGATGAAGAGAATGAAGGGTGGAGACAATTTTCTGTGTATTGTTAAGCAATAAAAAACACTATCGACCAATGGCTTATGTCAACACCGCCCATACGATGATTCATTTACGTGCACAGTAATACCTCACTGGTTCAGATCCCACTCCTTCTGGAGGTGTGCCGGTGTGATGGTGCAGGAGTAAAATGATAGTCAAGGTCAGAGGGAGTGAAATTAAGGCCAATTCAGGGGAACCAAGATGGCAGGAGAACATCCTATCGGTATGGAGGAAAATGACTGTAAGTGCTTTAGAGAGAACCATCTATAATTAATTATTCATTAAGGAAGGCCTCCTAGATCTTGAGAAAACACAACATTCGCATCGTGTGATGTGTAGTAGTTAAAAAATAAAAAGCGTCAAGCATGAGGGAGTTGTCTGTGTTGAGGGAATGAGTTCTGTGCCTTGATTTGGGGGTGCTGGCTGCCCCAATGGACACACGAGACAAAACTGCATAGAACCATACAGGCACCCACACTCACAAACACAAAGTGCTCATGAAAACTGAGGAGCACTGAACAGGGTCTGTGGTCTCTTATAGGATTGTACACATGCTGACATCCTGGTTTTGATATTGTGACACAGCTACAGACGATGTCACCATGGGGGGAAGTTTCGCAAAGGACGCATGGGACTCCAGGGGATTTTTGGAATCCCCTGTGAACCTATAATTATTTCCAAATAAGTATTTTTTAATGGCACCATTGTTCACGCTCAAGAAAAGAAATCAAGCTTGTTGATATGGACCTGAAATGCAGAAAGTGGTGTTGCAAACCATTTCTTCTCTATTGAGCAGTGTGGCCACTCTGAGCCCGAGTTTCTCAATCTATGAAATCACAGTTTAGCCCAGATGTGCCCCAAAGTCTCTTCTGTGCTCTAAAAAAAAATGCCATCATCAGATTTTTCACCAACACAAGCTGACCTTTCTTCCAAACTATCTGAATTTGTGGAGAACTGGTCGACCTAGAATGCTGACAAATTCCCATGGGGCTAGTTTATGCAAAAGCACAAAATAAGAGCATCTGAGACCAAATGATGACCGACGTTCCACCTTATTCTATCACCAGGCTGTCGTGCCCGCCCCGTGAACGTGGCCGTCTGTTTCTACCTGGGTCTGGGGTTCACGGTGTCTCCCCCAACAGTCCTGCCATCTCCATAGGTACCGCAGGGTTTGCTAAATTACAGAAAAGCACATGTGTTCACCTGCTGCAGTCTACCTGTGCTGAAATGTGAACATCCTCACAACATCAACGTCCTCACCACGTCCTCAGCGAGCATGAGGCAGCGATTCTGCCCCATGGGCACCTCCCCGGTGCCCACCTCCCAGGCAAGAGGGAGGGATGAAAAACACAACAGCATGTTGGTGAGGAAAAGAGTAACTCACTCACATGAGGAGAGGTCAGACCAGATGAAAATACATGCACATCTTCATGGGGAAGGACTTAGCACAACCTTCAGGGAGGAGTCCAGCAGTGTCTCTTCATCCTGACTCATTCTAGAAGGTTCCGAAGGGCAGGGATTGTGATAAGTAAAGAAAGGTTAAAGAGAGGTTTGGGGGTTTTTTGCTTCTTGTTTGTTTGCCTGTGGGTTGGTTTTACGTCGTGGAGAACAGCATTGCTCAGCTGGACAACTGCACACAGACACTCTCAGACAATTCAGAACCCCTGTGGTTGCCTGTTTGGGGTGGGAATGGGGGCAAGGAGCCGTTAATAAGGAACATCTTTTCCTGAGTTGGAAGCTTAGGTAGAAGAGAATTCAGGCCCACCCTGACTGGGTTCTAACTGCAGGTACAGGGGTCACCTAGCCCCTCACTATGCCTTATGAAATCATCTAACACACTGCTGCAGATTGTGGCTCAGAGACATGATCGTGATGGTTCCGAAAGGCTTGGGATTTTGTAAAGCTTATTCTTAGTCTCCAAGGTTAATCATGCTCAGATTAATCTTTATCCACTATTAAACAAAAGGGGTTCAGGTAAAAGACTGCAGAAAATGTCACCAAAGCTTTGAAGCAACACACATACATACACACACGCCTGGGTCTGTCACACACGTCTGGGTCCCTGCTCCACTCCTAGTCCAACATCCCGAATATGGGTAACCAGGCTCTCCCTTCACACCCTTGGAACCCACAGGAAGTTATCCTTTAAGAACAAGCATCCTCTTCATTAAGAGCGGCACAGAGGACTCAATCAAAAAAGTGAGCTCACTTCCCCACTCCTCCCACTCTGCCCAGCCCGGCCCTCTTGGTCCCCAGAGGTGGCAACATTCTATTTTTAAGGATGAGATAACTCTCTGGGCACCCTACACCCACGTGGCAGTGCCCACAGGGCCCCCACGTGACTGCCCACACCAGAATCCGTCAGGTCTGCAGCCCACCCGCCTGCCCTCACCCCGCTGTCCTGGCCTCCACCCGGGGAACCTCCGCACGGGGAACCTTTCACAATAGGCCCATCCGTGTGCCCAAAAGAAATACAATTACTGGTGCTGTGTGCCAAGGGACGGCAGGAGCTCCACCAACTTTCCATTGTTTAACTGTGCTTTTACCTGTAACTGCGCTGGCCTGGGTTTCTGTCCCACCCTACTGTCCTGTGAAACACTGCCAGCTTTTACATCAGCCCAGCAGAGCTTCCCAGAGGGAGGGAGGGAGACAGGGAGATAGGACACAGAGAGGGAGAGAAAGAGAGATGTCACGAGAGAGAGACGGAGAGGAGGAGGAGAGCATTGAGAGGGAGAGAAGCAAGAGAGACAAGGAGGGTGCCCCCCCACGCTCTCCTTCCCAAACCAGGTTTCCCGGGGACCCCTTCCTCACAGCCATCTACACAAATGCAGGGAGGCCACTGAAGGAAAAGAGAGGGGCCCTTCTCGGCTGGCAGTTTCAATGCCACTCTGGCTGTTTCTGTTGGTCTTATGAAGCCGTGAGTCACGACCTGGAGCCCACTGCTTCCAGCTTCCTCCTTTCCAAAATGAGGGGGACACCCAAGAAAGTACCTGAACACCCCTGCCCCACAGTCATACGTGGCATGGCCTGCTCCCCATTTATCTTCCTGACAAGCAACAGGTTGGCACAACCCCCTTAGCAACCAAGAGTCACTTAGAAGCCACAGGCTGGCTTGTCCCCACAGCTGGAATCCAGCACTGACATGGGACTAGCATCTTCTGACCCACGCAGAGTGGTCCCACAAACCAGCGCGTTTGGGGATCCAGGTGCCCAGTGAACTGGAAACCTATATTTCCAGCGGCCCGCTTGGGGTTAAGTTTAACGATAGAGGACAAAGGAAATAAGCGTCTGATAAAACAATGCTAAATTTGGGATGAACAAGATGAAAAGCATGCGCGGTGTCAGGAAATGTGTAGCTCATCTTTAGCCACCACCCCCGGCCCCCATAAAGCCACGGGACACCTGTCCCCTCCACCCCCACCCCCCACCCCCCAGTTATGTCTAATGTCCGCACGGGAGCATCCTGCCGCTGGGCAGAGAGGAAGGCTGGCCAAGGTTCGGTCTGCAGGTGCCTTCAGGGCCGCCGCCTCTGTCCCTGGAGGTCCCCGCCTGGGAGGACGCTCGAGGTCCCCAAAGTGAGGTGACCACCAGGAAGTTTTGTGACGTCGGGGGGGCCCAGTCACCAGGGCGGTTTTGGGGAGTAGATCTAAATAAGGAGCTTTTAGATGTGCAGGGCAGGGTGCCGGCAGGTGGGGAAGCTCCCGGGGGCCGGGGAGACGCCTTCCAACTCTGGGCGCGCCGGGTGGCGAGGGTGCAGGGGTAGCCCCGCGCGGGGGCCCCGAGCAGGCCGGGCCGGGCAGGGGCCTCCCTGGGAGGTGGCCGGTCGACGGCACACGGGGCCTTTGTCTGACGCCAGCGTCCCGGGCGGCGCCGAGCGCCCCTGCGGGCCGGGTCCCCGCGCGTCCTACTCACCCACGGTGGCCACCGTGTCGAAGTCCTGCAGGCGGTAAGCGGGCGGCTCGGGCGAAGGCGCCTCAGGGCTGGGGAACTTCGCGGGCGCCCCGTCGGGGGTCTCTCCCGGGCTCTCCCCGGGGCTGGGGTCCGCCGCGGCCGCCTTGGCCAGCCCGGGCGCCTCCATGGGGGCGCGCTCAAGTCCGGGGCGCCGGGCCGGGCCGGGGGGCGCGGGGGACCGGGTTTCCCGGGACGCAGCCTCGGAGGGCGGCGCGGCGGCGGCGGCATCAGCAGCGCCCTCCCATGCGCGCCCCTCGCCTCCCGGAGCGCGGCCCGGCGCGGCTGGCGGAGCGGTGGGGACAATGGCGGGGCGCGGGGCGGCGCTCACTGCAGCAGCAGCAGCAGCAGCTGGTGGGAGTAGCCGGCGGCCTCGCGGGGCGGGCACGGCGGGTCGGGCGGAGGCGGGGGCGGCGGCGCGGCCTCGGCGTGGGGCGCGGCCCGGGCTGGCGGGGGCGAGGCGGGGTCCCGGCCACGGGCTCCCGGCTCCCTGTTCATTCCTCGTGTCCCGGGTCCGCCGCCACCGGCGCCGGCGCTGCGTGCGCGCTAATGGGGGGCCGGGCGGAAGCGGCCTGGGCGGGGCCGCGCGCTCTCCCCGCCCGCCCCGGCGCCGGCCCGGACACGGCCCGCCGAGCTAGGGGTGTCGCCGTGGCCGCCGCGCTCCGCCCCCGCCCTGGAAGCGCCAGGCCGGGGCGTGGGGGCTGCCCGAGCCACAGAGGAGGCGGGCGTCCTCGGGGAGGGTGGGGTCCCCGCCGAGCTCCCCCAGGGGACGCGCGGGCAGGCCGTCGTGCTTGCTGCGCCCCAGCCCGGAAGGTTGGGAGGCGGGACCGGGACCGGCTGGGGACGGGGAGGGCGTGGTTCCAACAAAAGTAAAGTTAAAAAATAAAACAGAACCTAGGACGCTTCGTCGACTGCGCGGTGCCCACGAATACCCGCGGGCGGGTGCCAGGTCTGGCGAATAAACACACAACCCATGTCAGCTTCCTGGTTTCGCTGCTGGACGATCGTGATGCAAGATGCTGCCTCTGGGGGAGGCGCGGAGGGGCGCGCGGGACCTCCCCGTGTGTTTCTTTGCAGCTTCCTGTGAATCTGTGATTATTTCAGAAGAACCATTTGGAAAAAAAAAAATGAGAGACAGATTTCAGAGAAAGAACCACCAAAGACAGCGCATGCAACCCGATGGGTCACTGTTTTAAACACACCAGGGACTACCGAAAAAAAGAAATGCTGGATGCCCAGATACGTTGGAATTTCAGATGCACGATGATAGTTTTTCTTCCCCCTAGTGTATGTCCCAAGCTGTGTTTGGGTATAGGTATACGACGAAATGACTACAGTAGTGTGTATCGGAAATTCTAATGTAATTGGACCTCTTGTATTTTAACTGGCCACTCTTTCCCCCGGGCACCTGGTTAAAATGCACACTGGGGTGCAGAGGGCTTGCAAGCTGCGGTCCTGACCAGTCCCCGGGGCTGACCGGTCTGCGAGTCCACGGACCACACTTTGAGCAGCAGAAAGGGACTCTGCCTGACACCTTGCTTGAAAGAATCTCAACCATTCCGCCCTTGGAGGGAGTGTCTTGACCCTCAGTCTTAGAGTCGGAGTGCGGGCGATCTCTCGCAGAGGCCAGGCCTCGTTTAAGTCAGCACTTCAGAACTGCCATGTTTTACAGGGACCAGGCCAGGCCTGCCCGGCTAGGCCAACAGGGAGGGGACGACAAGAAATCAGAATCCGGCCCTGGGTGTGGTTTTCTGGCCCCCGGCAGCCAGCCTCCCCCACCAGCACCGCCCCCCGCCCCGAGCCATCATCTGCACATTGTGGGTGGCATTTTCCCTGGGCGTGACGCCTGCTGGTTGCCAAATCTTGAGCTGGAATGCGAAAAATGCGCACCAGGAGCGGGCCGCGTGCGCCTGTGCGCCTGGTTAGAGCAAGGACCTGTCCCGGCGCTGCAGCCACCAGGCCTTGCCTGGGCCCAGAGGCTCCGGGCGACCCAGGACCGTCCCCCGCGGGGCAAGTGTGCGTCTCCCCCCAGAGCGCGCGCCCTCTCCACCCGGATTCGACCTCGTGACTGCGATGCTGCTAGCTAATTAGGGTCGGTGGTCAAGACTAGGGTTTCACACCCAATTAAGGACATGCCTTTCCCTTCTAATTGCGCCCGGACACGGAAAAGTAACAGAATAACTTTCAGAATTAAAGACTGGTTTTGCAGACTTGATGTGGCCATCCGTCTCCCGCCCTGAACTTGGCCACACACGGAACCTCTCTTGGGCGGGTTTCACAACACCTTGCTGTACAAAGCAGCTCTCATCTGGGAGGATCATAAAAATTCTTCAGAAACCACAGCATGTTACTTGAAAGACAAAAAAGGAAAATCTTCGTAAGCTAGGCATTAAAGGGTCATTGCTGCCTTTATGATTCGGCCTTATGTTGTGGCAGAGGGAGGAAGCTCTGAATTCTGTCATCCAGAAGGAATGAGTTCCCACCTCCACCCGAATGAACTATAAATCCAACACAACAGTCGGGGTAGGTGTTGTTAAAGGCAAGGGAAACAAGGATGGTAGTCTGTGAAGAGACAGCGGGACACTTGTTTTAGAATATATGTATATATTTGATATATGTCTGTATATGCGTGTGTATATATGTATATATTTATGTGTGTATATATATGTTAAAATAAAAAAGTGTTCAGCTGCCTTCACAAACTTTACAACTTATACATATATTAGATATGATATATTACATGTTATATATTATATTCTCATGTATTCTATAATGTATATATTCTGATATATTTTATAATGTGTTCTAATATATTTTATAATATATATTCTAAAAGAAGTGTCCTGCTGCCTTCACAGACTTTACAATTTGTACATGTAGACATATAATATTTATATATGTATATATTCTGAGTTAAGTGTATCTATATATATTGCGACTCACTCACGGAAATAGCTACTTTGGAAATATGCATGGCATGGTTTGATACTTTGTTAATTGACCAAGCCTGGAAGAGGTCTTCCCAGGGCTTCTGGAAAGAAGTCGTCCAAGCCATACAGGAATCACTTCGAATCTAGATGGTGCCACGGATGGAAATTTTGTATCATTCGTTGCCTGAAGACATACCACTTAGGCTTCGATCTTAGAAGTTAGGCAGAAAATTCCGATGGTTGTTTAGTTGCAGAAGAACAGTTTCAGATTTCAGTAGATAGATTTCACCAGAATTCAGATAAAACCTTTTACTGAGTGCTGTGTAGTGGGAACGTAATAGGTCATTTCTCATGCTCAGTGCGTTTGTTTCCACTTTCTCAGAGGAGCTGTTGCACAGCCATTCGTGGGGCCTCGGATGTCTTCGCTTAGGAACATTTTCCTCTCAAGGAGTGATTCAAGTGTTTGTAAGCACTCACTGTGGGTAGCTTTGCAATCCTCTGCTTCTCATCTCTCCCTCATGACGGGATGACCCCGTGGTGGTTTGTGTTGATTTGCTGTGTTGGGAATTCATGATAACCTAGTTGGTTGGCTACGTTCTATTGCAATCCTTGGCCCTTCTGCCTCTGCAGGTGGAGCCAGGCCAGTCACGACTAACCAAAGATGATGCAACTTATTTGATAATTATGATAAGGATAACCACAGTAATCAGACACTTGTTCCAGTCCGAGCCCTGCTGAATCATCACCTCTCACGAACAGTCTCTGCAGCCTCCCCCAGTGCCGTATTTCGGCGCCTAGCTTTCTGGAGATGTTTCACACCAATGGGTCCCCTTTTCAAACAACTCCAATTTCACTTATTGGAGAAGTGTTTCGACCCAATGTATGTTTTCAAGCTAGGTGCAGCCAACGTGGAAATGCCCTCTCTGGTGATGACAATGAATTTTTCACCTTGGAGATATCACACCCAGTTCCCTGGCTAGGGAGATCCTGAATTCCAAATGGGCTTAAAGCAACAAATTCATCCAAGGTGGAATCCTGGATTCCACCTTCTAAATCCTGGATTTAGATTTATGTAAAATAAATCATGGGCCGGCCCCGTGGCCTAGCGGTTAAGTGCGTGTGCTCCGATGCTGGTGGCCCGGGTTCGGATCCCGGGCGTGCATCCACGGGCCGCTTCTCTAGCCATACTGAGGCCACGTCCCACATACAGCAACTAGAAGGACGTGCAGCTATGACATACAACTATCTACTGGGGCTTTGGGGGGGGAATAAATAAATAAATAAAATTATATAAAAAAAATCAATCAATCATCAATAATTAAAATAAAACAAAACCCTAAGCCTTTCTCTACCAACTGAAGTTCAAAGATCTGAAAATGTGGCACTCTGGGTGCTCTTATTCATGAATGGAGAGCTGACTTATAAAAATAATGCTTGTAAACTTGTCTATGTATTCTGAGGCTTTTCTTGAGTGATTTTGAAGAATACCCTATAGGAAGCCACTGAGCATAGTAACATGGTCTGGGCTAGACCAGCCTGTGATCACAATATGCTGAGTTTACTCCTCACCCAAGATACGCATGAGAGTTTTTACTTCTCAGATGCTGGAGGGGTTTATGGAAAATCTACGCTGTGGTACTGAAGTCTCAAAGGTGAATAATGCTTCCTGAAATGTAAACACGTGCGCTGGAAAGAGCCATCCTTCATCTAAAAGGGAAGTTGGTGTTACATGACTTTGTGGTTGCTGTTTGACTGGATTTCTGAGCTTAAACTTTAAAGGTCCTATTTGACCCAAAAAATAATGGTGGTGGTTAGTAAGTAAGCAAGTTAGTAAGGAAGATGACTTAAGAGGAAGTCCACCAAGGGCATCCGTCTTTCTTTTCCATGATATGTCAATGAGGTTTCCTTTGTATCCCAATAATCTCAACATGAGAAAGCAAGTAAGTAGATTGAAACCATGAGCCAAGTGACTTGCATTCTAAAATCTACAGAACTGACTTTATCACTCGGATCAGATAATTTTTATTCTCCTTTTTGGTCATATGCTAGTCTCTGAAGCTTTTAAGGAACACAAAGTACAGCATAGTAACACGAGAACAATTATGTCAAATACAGTTGTATGTGTCTCCAGGTGTCATAAATAATATACTGGTATCAACGGTTATCTGTTTTGGATTAAAAGCTAATTTAGATTCTCACCTTGTACCGTATTAAAAAATAGCACAAAGACCTCACAAGAAAAGTAAAATAAATTCCATGAGTATTAGAGTTAAGAGTGTGTGTGTGTGTGGGGGGGTGTGTGTGTGTCAAACTTAAAATAGTAGGAGAAGAAGAAAAGAGTGTGGCCCGTTTAAATCCCCAGATGGCTGTGGAAGGACATTCTAGACTTGATAGAGATAGAACCACAGGGGTCAATAGATGAATAGATCTGACTACTTGAAAATATAAATTATGGAAATATAAATGACAGAAAAACATATTAACAACAAGCATGCATAGTGCCTAAGAAAAGGACATAAACCAGACTGATATACAGTCAAAGGGCATTCATTAATGGACAATGAACCCCAAAAAAGAGCATAGCCAGGGGTCATTCACCTAGGGAGAAAACAATGTTAAAATAACTAATAATCAAAAGAAGTACAACTAAGACCAACGTGGCAGCTGTGTTTTTAAATCTACCTAACATGAGAAAGATGAGATGTTCCATGCTGAGGAGAGAATTCTTACACACTTTTGGTTGTAATGTCCATTAGTAGAAACACTTATGGTGTTAGAAATGATCATGTGTTTTGGTCTATTAGTACTAAATGTGGGAATTTATTTCTGAAAATTAAATTTTTGAATTCATCAAAGCTTCATGATCAGAGTTACCTATGATTACAGGCTGAATTATGTCCCCCCAAAAGTCACATGTTGAAACCTTAACATCCAGAAACTCAGAATGTGGCTGTGTTTGGAGATGGGTCTATAAAGAGGTGAGGAAGGTAAAATGAGGTCATTAGGATGGGTTCTATCCAATAGGACTGGTGTCCTTATGAGAAGAGGAGATGAGGACACAGACTCTCACAGAGGGACGACCATGTGAGGACACGGGGAGAAGACGGCGTCTACACACCAAGGAGAGAGGCCTCAGGAGGAACCAGCCCTGCCCACACCCGGATCTCAGACTTCCAGCCTCCAGAACTGGGAGAAAATACATGTCTGTTGTTTAAGCCACCTCGTCTGTGGAATTCTGTTATGGTGGCCCTAGCAGACTCATACACCCGTTATTCAAGGAAATTTTTATTATAGAGATAGCTTCAACATCCAAAAATAGGAGAATGTATGCTTTTATGCTGGTTTGTTCATGTGAGAAAATCTTCAAACTCTTCATAAATAGTAAAGCAAATAGGAACATTATGATTAAATTTTAATATAGGCAGTAGTCCAAATTTTATAACACACTCTGATCTTCGCTATATAAAAACATGACCTAAAAAAGGTAGGACAATGTCAAAAAGGTTGTGTCTAGATTATGAGACTCCTTAGGATTTTTTTCAAGATTCTACAAATGTTCTTGTAATGAGGAAAGCAGACTTCAGAACACACAACAAATGATTTCACAGGAGATAGAAATGGGGAGATTTGGAAACCAGTTTCTACGAAGTGATGGATTGGGGTAGAGTTATCTCAGTCCTTGCTAAGAAGTTGTGGTTCTGTAGTTTATCTTAATGTTGGAGAGAGAGGTAAGAAAACATTTATCAAGTCTTATCCAAGAACCAGATTGTTTTGGTTAGTCATCAGTACTTATCAGTACAAGACTAATAAGGGGGAAACTTGAAAACTGCTGAAGGACGTAAGGAAGATGTGACTGAGTAGAAATCTGTGCCCTGACCTTGGAGAAAAACATTTGCTACTGTCGTTCTTCCTTCATGGATGATTAACCTCAGCATCATCCCCACAAAGCCTATGTTGGAACTTGACAACGTGAAGTTAAAGCTCATCTGGAGGGAAAAATGTGAGAGACAGGATTCTAAAATGCTGAAAAAGATAACTGGTAATGAGGTGGGAACTAGCTTCCCTCATGATAAAGCCGGGTTTTTAAAAATAGGTTGGAACTGGAGAGGAAAGAGATTGAGAAATGCATTACTGTGGAGTCTGAAATGCACATGCCGTGTTACCATGGGGGAGAGGACACAGCTTACCCAATAAATGTTATTCAGACAACTGCACGGTGATTTAAATTAAAACAAAGCAGAATTCCTTCTTTACTCCTTATGCCAAAGCAAATTCTTCATGTGTCAAAATGCATGTGTGAAAATAAAACTATGGAGTCTTAGATGGAAATATGGACTTTTAAGATATAATAAGAATAACTATATTCATATAAAACATAGAATTTATATTATATATAATTTATATATAAAATATATATAAATTGGGGAAGGTTTTCTAAGAAACCATAAAGTAAAGGCTTATCTGTGGTTATATTGCCTAGGAAAAATATACACGTTTTTATGTACATATGTGTATATATATATATATGTAATTTTATATATACTATATATAGTATTACAATACGATACAATATAACAATATAATACAGTGTAGACATATATACATATATAGCAGACAAATATATAAACATATATACATAGAAAGTACATATAAACATATATATACAAACCTAAACATATATACAAAACCACATGTATACAGTTTATGCATATTTATGTTTGTGCATGTATATATATATATATGTACATGTCTTCATCATCATTTGAAATATGCATAATTTAAAAGTCCGTAAGCTCATTTAAAAGACACATGTTATGGTGAAAACGTACTTGCCACCCTCAATCCCATAAACGCCTTACACATTGACCTCCTGCTGTTTCTGACCTGGCCCGAGGTCCTTTTCACACGTTTTGTCACTTGAGTCCTGACAGCGTCTAGGAGCTGGCACTATTCTTATTGCTACTCGGAAGGGGGGACATCAGAGGCTTGAGTCGTTTTCCCCTAGCAGGTCCTCAGGGACTCCAGAGCCTGTGCCAACACAGATAAGAAAGGCGCTCAGCCTCTCGCAATGGAGAAGACGCAGGTTAGCCAAAGCTGGGTGCCTTGTCCCCCCTGCACGATGGGCATGAGACAGCACCCCAAATAGCTTGGCTTTTGGGGCAACAGGCCCTGCCTCTCTCTGCAGGTCAGAGTATCAAGGGGTGCAGCCTTTAGGGAGGGCAATCAGGAAGTGGCTATGAGATCTTCCCATGCACCTGCTGGCTATGAGTGGCTTTGCGAGCCGTGCCCAGGGGCATGAAAGTGTCTGGGGAAGACGGTCCATTGCAGCAGAGAAATCACCATGACTGGTAACAGCAGTCCGTGTCCACCAAAGGGGTAGGGGAATCCCTACCAAGTGCCAGGCACTCCCGATGTGGGCATTGGATAATGCAGAGGTTGTGAGACCGAGATTCCCCGCGAATGGGGCTCAGATCCAAGGGTGGGAGATGGACAGCCAGCACTAAGAGTGGGTGAGAGGATGTGAACTATGGAGCGAAAAGAAGAAATAGCAATGTGGGGGGCCAGAGGGAGGAGAGTAATTATCTATATTCACTATTTATATAATCATAGGTATGTAAGTATATATTAACATTTTATCTCGTATAATACACATGTGTGCATATCTACGTAGGTATGTGTATATACATATTAAGTCTTCCAGAGGGGGCGGGATTGGAAGCAGGGAAGGAGTGAACTTCAGAGGTCTGGGGATGTGAAGGAGAGAATGTGGACTTTGCCTTTTACTCCAAGTAGGATGGCCAGATTGCGCAACTAAAAATACAGGACGCCAAGTTAAATGTGAATTTCAGATAAACAATGTATATGTATTTTTCAGTATAAAGTATGTCCCCATATAATATTTGGGACATACTTATACTAAATGCCCAGTTGAATTTGAATTTCAGGTAAACCATGAATAATTTTTTTTCAGTATAAGTATGCCCCATGCCGTCTTTTGGACATATTTATACCAAATGCCCAATTGACTTTGAATTTCAGATAAACCATGAGTGGTACCTTTAGTATAAGTCTTCCCATGCAATATTTGGGACCTACTTAGACTAAAACATCTTTCAGGGTTTATCTGAAATCCAAATTCAGCTGGCATCCTGTACTTTGCTCGGCAACCCTATCTCAGCAAATTGCAGAGGTATTGTCAAATTCTGAGCCGAAATGTGATCTGCTCTGCTCAATTTTAAAAGGGTCCCTCTGCCTGCTGAATTGAGAATAAGCTTCAAGGACCTACAAGAGCAGTTAGAACCACCTGGAACTTTAGAAACCCTACAATTCCCTGGGCCCCACCAGAGACCAGCTAAACCATGTCTCAGGGGATGGGAATCCAGGCGTAGATATTTTTATCTTTTCCTCATCTGATTCTGACCCACAGAGAATGCTGACGTCCCTGGTGGGAGGCTGTTGGAGTTATGAGGAGAGAAATAATGGTGGTAAAATAAATTAGTGAATGCCAGGGCAGCAAAACTATTCTATATGATCCTGTAATGGTAGATATATGATGTGGTGCCTCTGAGCAAACCCATAGAATATCCAACACCAGCAGTGAACCCTAATGCAAACTGTGGACTTTGGGTGATAATGAAGTGTCAAGACCGGGTCACCAGTTGTAACAAATGTACCACATTGATGCAAGATGTTCATAAAAGGGACATGGTGTAATGGGAAAAGGGGAATGTGGGAACCATCTGTACTTTCTGTTTAATGTTGTTGTTGTTGTTGAGGAAGATTCTCCCTGAGCTAACATCTGTTGCCAATCCTCCTTTTTTTTTACTTGAGGAGGATTTGCCCTGAGCTAACATCTGTGCCAATCTTCCTCTACTTTGTCTGTGGGTCACTGCCACAGCACGGCTGATGAGTGGTGTAGGTTTGCACCCAGGATCCGAACCCACAAACCTGGGCTGCTGAAGTGGAATGTGCCAAACTTAACCACTATACCATGGGGCCAGCCTCCTGTTTAATTTTTCCTTAAATCTAAAACTGCTCTAAGAAATAAAGTCTATTTAGTTTACAAAATAAATCGATGCATGCCTTTACAACAGACTATTATGTAGCCATTTAAAAAATAAATGAAAATGATCTCTATATGTATATTTGTAGGAAAAAATCTTAAAACACTATCAATAAGGAACAACTTATAGGATCTAGTTGTGTAATATATGAGCATCTATGATTCTGTGATTCATATGTGATGTTCACAGAAAATCCTGAATGGATCCTGGAAAACAGGGCTTTGCTATGAGGAGGGTCAGTCAATTTAGGGCTGTGGTGGGGATTTAACTGGGCAGATGGAGATTTCTCTTCTCATCTCATCCTCTTCTATTCAGATTGAGTTTCCTACCAAGAGATGGTATTTTATAATAGTTTTTTAAACAGATTAATCGTGATAGCTGCTGGGATAGCGAAGGTCATAAGTTAGGTACAAGCAACCCACTCTCGGTCATCTCCAAGATGTGCTGAGGGTCATAAATGAGGGCCAGCAAGGTGAAGAAACAGGACAAATGCCGCCATCATTGGAGAAACAGCTCACAGGGTATTCTCTCCTGACAGCTGGGCAGTCATCTTTTTTACAAGGAGAGATAATATCAGTGTTACTCATGCCCAAGAGAGCTGACAGAACATCCCAGTAAAAAAATGAAGAGTGCAAGATACATCTAGACACACACAATTAGGACTTGTTTGGTTGTTCCTACAGGTCAGTCTGTATTTATGCAGCTGATGGAGGCAAAAAAAAAAAACATAAAATAAAGACACCATAGAGAACTACATATTTCATATTCGATGGAGTTAAAAATCTCCCCTCTCTAATTTTTTATGGCTTCTTGGGTATAATTAGACCAACCCCACGTGGGACCAAAAATTATGGGCTATGAATAACTCATGCCCCTAATTACTGTTTATTTATTTTTGAATTTATAAGAACAGTTCTCATCGTAAGATGCCTTGAGGTATGTAAGGGAAAGAAAACATCAACACAGAGAAAAATCAGCTGTGCTGTTAATGTCTTTCTAAGGAACAGGCTTGGCTGGTTTTAAAGACAATGCTCATCTCTGCTCTTGGGAAAGAGGGGGAAGTATCCAAGTCTGGACTTCACCTGGATTTAGATCTGGGGCTGTGGAGATAAAGCTCACCTGTAATCTTTGGAGGTCCTGGGGTTTTGTTGGTTTACAATGGGGCAGCATTGGTTCCATTGAAGCTGCCAGATAAGAGGCTTCTTCAGAACTGTCACATAATTCTGGAACCTTCTGTTGGGTGTATGATGAAGTTCCCAAGGGAATTGGTCTGGAAGAAGAGGATAAAACATAGGAGTGAAGTCTGTTGTTTTGAGAGCAGGTCCCAACAGCATGACGAGAGAATGAATCTCTGCCCCAAAGAAGGGCAACTGAGGAACTGCATTGAACATATTGCTAATTCAGCAGCTGTTTTTGAGTAGCTCCACTATGAAAGATGAGGGAGCTGGCTTTAATAGTCCAACAACCCAGTGGAGCATGAAAAACTCAGTTCCCAGCGTGGATAGCCTTCCGACTGCATGGATCTTGTTGATGAGGTAATGGAATGTCCCAGAAAGCACTTATGCTAGTCATTGTTACTACAATTGTCCAGACTAAGACCACGTGGGATACTGAGACCCTAGCGCATCTTGGAAGATGACCTTGTGTCTAAAACACTGTTCTACTCAGAAAGGTAGAGAAGATCCTTGGGAAAAAGACACAAAAGTGGGAAAGGCTACAGAGTTTTTGTTTTGTTTCATTTGTGGGAATGTTGCACAAAGTGTAGCCATCCAACAGTTAGGCAATCGGTGTCTGTGAGCAACTTGTCCACATAGCACAAGAAGTGCAATTGAGAACAGTGTTAGACAATATGGATACAGTCCTGAGGAAAGACAGACAATACTGGAAGTATCCAAAATGTGCCCTATAACACCCCATCCTAGACCTTGAAAGTGCACAGGGATTCCACATCTCTGGAGAAACCAAGAATGCCGTCAGTAACTCACAGATTTGTAGACGTGACATGTCACAGATAAAACAGACACAGGAAATCTCCTCCATGCCTACATCGGGTTTATCTGGGACCACCACCAGCACCAACACAACAATGTGTTTACGTGATAATCAGTGGCACTTTGTATGAAATGAGAGTTTTTGTTATCTTTTGTTGTGGATTTTGCTGAATTAGTTGCTGTTATCTCAGGCGAGAAGAAAGATGAAGCAAGCTTTACAGATAAGCTTGAGTCAGCACTCGAGAAAAAGACCTTCGTGGGATAGCAACAATCTGTGGTGTGAAATCCCTGAGGAGTACAGAACTAAAGACAAGTTCACGAATGAATTTCATCTGCCAAATAGAGATACATGGAACTGAAGCTTCTCAACATTGCCTGGTAGAGTTTTGGCTATTAAAAGTGAGGGGTGTCTGTGGGCTTGTCCGGAGAAAGTGAAGAATTTCAGATTTCCAAAAGATTCACAAAGGAGCGTTGAAGCAACTGAACTGCAGGGTCTGGGGGAAGATTGATTTGTCAACGGACCTAGCCTTCCGTAGTGGGGAGAGGGGCATTTTAATGGCAGACCAGGAAGCCATTTCAGTTGGGGAGTTTGGATCTAAATTGTACCATTTGAAAATGCTTATCAGGGATCTAAAATTCCAAATATGTCATCATTGAGAAATCTGAAGGCGTTTGGCTAAATCTAAATTCCTGGTAGAGGATTCAGCAATCCTTAGCCAAAATGTTGAGATTCCATCATGTTGTTACAAAGTCAACGGACATGAGGTTTGATCTTGTCTTTAATAGACCATGTACTGTGTTGAATGGTGACACCCCTCAAAAAAGATGTGCCTACCTGGGACCTGTGAATGGGACCTTGTTTGGAAAAAAGGTTTTTGCAGATGTAATTAAGGATCTCCAAATGAGATCATCCTGGATTAACCAGGTGGGCCCCAAATCTGGTGATGAGTGTCTTTATATGAAACAAAAATGGAAATAGAAAGGAGAGAGCATTGTGAAGAAGGAGGTAGAGATTGGAGTGAGGCATCTACAAGCCCAGGAACAACCAGGATTTTTGGTAACCACTAGAAACTGGGGTTTCTCCCTCAGAGCCTCCAGAAGGAACTAACTCTGCCCACACCTTGATCTCCGACTTCTGGCCTCCAGAACTGTGAGAGTATAAGTTTCTGTTGTCTTAAGCCACCCAGTTTGGGGTAATTTGTTACAGCAGCCCCCAGGAAACCTGTACATCAGCTTGTCTTGTTTTACATCCCTGTGAGAATTTGATGAAATATATTGACCCTCTTCTGGGTAAAATCAGACACAAACCCACAGGCACACAAAAGTCAGCAACTTTCAGCAGTCTAAAGGCCTCTCGAGTGCTGATTGAGGTCTATGAATCTAGGATCTTAACCGTTGCCCCCCACTGGCCTCCCAACCTTGAACTTATTAGTAATATGTCCTCTCCTTGGAGGAGATGAACATAGCAATAAATGAGTGACATCTTGACTTGTGTATACACTTCAATTATATGAAATCACTTTGTAGAAAGAATCAGTTAATGCATTTAAAAAAATAACAAACCTTGTATCAGTGATTACTATGGTTTGAAATATATATATCCCTTAATCAATGTTTTGAAGAAAACTGAACAACAAAAACATATTAGAACATTAAAAATCACATAGAGAAAGCTGATTTTAAAATTATTTTGCTATAACACCAATTATGGCTATATTCTAGGTCAGAAAAGGAAAGAAGAATGAACCTTGTGGCAAATATACTGTTTCAATAAATAAAAGCACAGAAAATTGTTCAACTATCTGTAGATGCTAATTCATGTTCTCTGGCATATTAGTTTCTCAAGGCTGCTATTACAAAGTACTGGAGACTGGGTGGCTTAAGACAAGAGAAATTTGTGCTCTCCCAGTCCTGGGGACTAGATGTCTGTGATCAAGATGTAGGCAGAGTGGAGCTCCCTCCGGAGCCTCCAGGGGAGGGTCCTTCCTGCCTCTTCCAGCTTCTGGGGCTCCAGGCGTCCCTTGGCTGGTGGCCGCCTCCCTCCCATCTCTGTCTCCATCCCCACATGGCTTCTCCTCTGTGTCTGCCTCTCTCCTCTTCTGTCTCATAGAGGGACACTGTGATTGGATTTAGGGCCACTGTAATCCAAGATGACCTCATCTCAAGATTCTTCACTTAGTCACATCTGCAAAGACCCTATTTCCAAACAAGGTCTCATTCCCAGGTTCCAGGGGTCAAGATTTGGATATGTCTTTTTGGGGGACACAATTCAACACACTACAACTCCCATTATAACAGGTACGTTGATAGCGTCTACTGTTGTCCTCATTGTTTATTTTATTTTTAACAGGTGGTAAAATTTACCAGAGACAACTAACTTTCCCAAGGTTACAGAGCTAGAAAGTTATGAATGGATTTGTAGGTTGACTCTGGGCGTATGCTTTCAGTGCCCAGCTTTGAACACAATTTTAACTTTGCTGCCTCGCTCACTCATTCTATTTTTCCTGCAGAATTTATTTACTTGAAGTGCATCCTTCCATGGCTTGAGACTGCTGTGTTCCATCTCCTTCCCTCTTTCCTTCGGTAAGAAAAATTAAGGCGCCCCTTGACCTGTAGGGTCCAAACTCAGACCATAGTATGGCATCTCCACCACCATCTTTGCTTCACAAAGAGTTGATATATGTGTAGAACTGTGGAGATGAATTGAAAATGCACCTTTCCGCAACACTCGGAGTCCTTGCTCAGCAATAGATGTCTTTTCACAAATCCTTGCTGAGGTCTAGCTGGTTTTCTCACTCCAAATGTATCTTGTCTCTGAGACTCATATGATGGAAATATTTGCATGACAGCCTCCAAGATTTTGATGTAGATATATATCTGTATATATGTTCATGATGTAGACTTCAGATATTTAGCACCTCTTGAAGAAACCAAATTTCCTTATCTGATGAGACCATCATCACTACTGTGAATATAACTGCTCTCCATGACATTAGCTGGAGAGCAAGATGGCTGTTGATTACATTCTTGGGACAACAAGTGTGAGTAAATTCCACTCCTGCTGCCTTCTCTCAACCAGCTTGAAGCCTCATCCATTCTTCAGGATTATTACCGTGATATTCCTGGAGGCTGTATCTGTTTCTGTAGACACATCCATTTGTCACTCCAAGGGCAGGGGATAAATCTTTGGCATGCAGTCAACACTCTAAAAATATCTGTTGTACCGTTAGCAACTTGGTGGCATGCTTTCTTTTCTGCAAAATGAGGAGGTTGGGCTGGGGACATGCCAAGATGTCAGATGTCACATCCCAGGCTGCTGTTGCAGGAATGTTCCAGAATCCAGCCCACTCAGGAAAAGGCATGTACCTGTCACAGGCTGTCAGCTTCAAAACTCTGACCTCCCCTTGCAGTGATTGCTACCAATTTTCTTGCTCTCAAAGTTCTTCCTAAAATTGTGTCTGCAAGCAGCAGTAGGATCCAGACACAGCTGCACAAAGAGAATCCTCCTACTGGTTACCAATGTTTTTGTAAAGAGGGGCGTGTTATTATTTTCTGAGTTGAGGTTGTTAGGTGGCTGCAGTATTTTGTGGTTACACAGTGGGGTGTTTGTTCTTCTGAGTTCCTGTGGTGTAAGCTGTGATGTTGTGGGCAGAGCCTCCAGACCACAGCTTTTTGGGGCCAGAGGGAACTGTTCCTCCCAACACATGCTCACTCCTGCCCCTTTACTGCTGGTTACCGCCAGGTGCAACGCCAGCTCGTGAAAATTAAAATAAAGGCTGCCGAAAAATCAAATCTGGGAAAGAGCTGAATGCAGTTATTTCAGAAGTAAACTGGAATTCTTCCCCCCATAATCAATAGGAATGAAATAGTACAAGTTCTGTCCTCTGTCCTCCCACCCACTCTCAGGTTTACTTAATGATTTTCATGAACTACAATGAGGTCGGTCTCATGTTTAAATGGATTGGGTCCTATTTTGGAATGAAAATGCAGAAGTCACCAAATCGAGAGCTGAAATGGGATGACTTGATGACTGGGCTTATCTAGGACTGTCAACTGGACCACCTTCATGTGGCTTGGGCTTCCATCCAGCATGGCGGCTGGTTTCCACAGGGGAACGTTCCGAGAGAAACAGGAGGAAGCTGCGTAGTCTTTGCTAACCTAGTCTTGGAAGTGTCACTTCCATCACGTTCTGTGGTGTTATGGACTGAAATGTGTTCCTTCAAAATTCACATGTTGAAGTCCTGACTCCTAGGACCTCAGGATGTGGCTGTATTTGGAGATGGGTCTTTAAAGAGGTGATTAAAGTTAAATGTGATCATTAGGGTGTGTTCCAATCCAATAGGACTGAGGTCCTTACGAGAAGAGGAGATGAGGACACAGACACACACAGAGGGACGACCACGTGAGGACACTGGGAGAAGACGGTGTCTACAGGCCAAGGAGAGAGGGCTCAGGAGGAACCAGGAACCAGCCCTGCCCACACCTAGATCTCGGATGTCCAGCCTCCAGAACTGTGAGAAATAAATGTCTGTTGTGTAAGCTACCCAGACTGTGGTGTTTGTTTTGGGCACCCCAGCAAAATAAGACATATGGGACATGGTAAATCCAACTCAAATTGAAGGGGAAGGAATTTACACTCCACCTCTTAATGGAGGAGTGGCAAGATAAGAACATATGGTATGACAGAGGTCATCTCTGGAAAATACAGTCAGCTGCACCATCTTTAAGATGCCTGTTTTTCAGGGGCCCGTGGAAAGATGAGAACTAACTTATGTGAAGTACTCTGACTCTACTCTGAAATGCATTCAATCAGTTGTCACATACTAGTGAAGCAAGGAGAGTCTTGATCTGATTCACGTTTCTTAATATCACCCTCCTGACTTCTCAAAGCAATTTTGCCACCAACACCCAACCCCACCCCGAACACTTCCTGCTTTAGATTGCACTCAAAAGCCATCTGAATGTTTTGCTAAATCTTGATGTGTAAACAAGGCATGCCTTGAGTTTAGGGTTTCGGGAGAGGTTTTTTGTTTTTGTGCATTAAAAAACACTCTAAAAGAAAACACGTCATTTATAGGAAACCTCATTAAAAATTGTGGAGGGACTTTCTATTCTGTTTCTCATGTAGAGTATGTTCAACTCCATGAATATGGCATTTCACTGGATATAGAGGACCAAAGAATGCCTTTGAGAGACAGTCTTACAAGGCACTGGAAGGTGTCTGACCACGGCAGCCCCAGGTAAGATGGACACTCATCAGATCCTTCTACAGCATTTGTCTTCTGATTCTCCCTCGTGGGGACCCTTCCCTGGTGTGGGCGTTGAATGCAACTTGCTGAATGTTTTTTAGGTTTCTCAACCTTGGCAATACTGACATGTTGGGCCAGATAATTCTTTGCTCTAGGGGGCTGACCTGTGCACTGTAGGATGTTGACCAGCATCCCTGGGCTCTACCTTCTGGATACCAGTAGCATCCTCCATTCTCAGTTGTGACAGCTAAAACTGTCTCTCAGCATTGTCAAATGTCGCCTGAGGGTGGCCGTTGTCCCTGGTTGAGAATCACTGTCGGCACAATGTATAATTTATATGCAACACTAATCATAGATATAATTGTTATTTGTGGGTGTGTATATATGTTTGGATAGATAGATGATGGATATACAGAAAGATAGATAGATAATAGATGGAGAGATAGATGATGGATAGATAGATAGATAATAGGTAGATAGATAGATAGATGAAACATAGATAGATAATAGGTAGATAGATGATTGATAGAGAGATAATAGATAAATAAATAGATAGATGATAGATGATTGATAGACAGGTGATAGATGGATAGAGAGATAGATAGATAGATGGATAGACAGATAGGATAGATAGATACATAGAAAGGAAGAAATTATATATTAGACATACATTCATAGATAGATAGAGAGGTCCAAATTTGTCTTTTTGAATTTGGCTACAATTTCCATTTAACGAAAACACCTCTGGTATCGATTTGTCTCCATTTAATCTTAAAAGAATTAATAATCTTACAAAGTTAGCAAGTGTCCAGGAATCTGTCAATAACAGATTGAAAGATTATTATGGGTTTTTATCATGGGTGTTATGACAACGATATGCAACGAAGCAATTTATCATAAAAGTGTGTGGCAGGGGCCTCAAACCTACATGATTTGTGAAAGTCTCAAGTCTGTCTTGTTACCTCGTGAAAGAAACTCCATTCAGGGATGCTGAGGCTATATTTGTATAGAAATCTAATGGAGAAATCACAGTGACAAAAAAAATTGTGTCACGTTTGTTTTATTTGTTTTGTTTTTTTGTTTTGGTGAGGAAGATTAGGCCTGAGCTAACATCTGTTGCCAGACCTCCTCTTTTTGTGAGGAAGATTGGCCCTGGGCAAACATCTGTGCCAATCTTCCTCTACTTTCTATGGGACACTGCCACAGCATGGCTTGATAAGTGGTGTGTACGTCCGTGCTCGCCATCCGAACCTGAGACCTCTGGGTGGCTGAACCAGAATGCGTGAGCTTAACCACCACACCACTGGGCCGGCCCACATTTGTGTATTTTTCAGCTGTAAAATCTTTAAAAGCATAAGGCATTGTGTTTTTTTTTTTTTTAATCCTATTTTTATTTGCACCTGTTTCAGTTGCATGATAACAGCATTATGTATATGGGAATTACTTGCATTTACAAGGCGTTCTTAGAGAAGTTAGAGAAACACTAGATTTAGTACCTCTGAAGCCCTCTCAAGCTCATTTCAATAATTCTTTAAAACGTCGTCGGACTAATGGGGAAACTAAGAACACGTCTTTGAGAAGGCGTCACCCATTGCAGCTTTTCTGCAGTTGCAAAACCTCAAAAGTCCTCTTTCCAATGTAACAATTCTCTCCAAGTAAATCTTGCCTCCGTGGTGAAATTACTTTGTATAAATGCACAGCTTAAAATTAGGTTGAAGTGAGATAATGATTACTCTTTAAAATATTGAGACCGTGATGCTGAAATTGTACGCTTAACATTTAAATTTTTTGAGCTGATTATTCCTACTGCATCCATAGACACATCAATATTCTTTTGCTTGTGTGTTTTTTTTTTAAATTGAGCAATCAGGACTTCAGTGAGAGCAAAAGAAATGTTCATCCCAGGAGTTCTGATCTTGTCTGTATAAGGAGACTTCACTGGGAGAGTCTGTCCAGTTCCTGGGCATTGAGAAGGTTTATGTCAGCAGTGTTTACTGTTACTCATGTTATTGCTTATCTCAGAGTGATTCAGATGGGGAAACTTAGGGTCATGTATGTCATTCATCTTTCTTCTATTGACTCAGAGGTCCTTGCAACACACAGACATAAAACAAGCTGGAAAACCACCTCCAAGTTCTACAAACAAAGCAACATTGTTGCCTACAATACATTCAGCATTTTGTTGAAACATGTTTTTAAAAGGAAGAAGAACAAGGCTTACAAGTTCAGCAATGAAAGATGGTTATTATGTTGATAATTTCTATAAAGTACTTTTAAATTGTAAAACAATGTAAAATTAAAGTCTACTATTTCAGTTGACTTTTATTAGGACAAGGGTAAGTGTGGTGAATGGTAATGTAAGTATAGAATTAGCAGCTAAAATTAATACTCCTTCCTTGATTTAAGAAGATAGGATGAAAACATATTGTAATTTTAACCCAGAGTTTAGTCTTCATCCTCTCAATTTTCCTGAGACTGTGGGGACTGCAGTCTTCATTCAACATTTTCTTAAATATTCTGTGATTCCACTAAGCGGTATGATCATTTATTTTTTCATAGAGAAATACACTGGCAAGATTTGCTCTGGACCCACTATTCCATATTATAAAACCATATTTGCAGACCCAAATGCATTTCCTAAAACATATTTTGGATATTTGAGTGGAATAAATTTTTTCAAACAAATCAAGCAAAAAAAAAAAGTGTAAATTGTACATGCTTAAGAATTAAAATTTTAAGCAATTTTGTATGCTCTGTCAGAAAGGCATTTTATAATTCCAATGTTGTCTTTGTTCTCTGGCGAGTGATAGAGAAAATTACACAAACATTTTATCTCTGGACAAGAAGATCTTAAATACAGCACTTAGCCAAGAGAAGTGAGCACAAGGAAATTGCAGATGGTTCATTTCCCCACGAATGACACGAATTTCACTGCGTGTGAAATCACTGTCTTCTATCCTCATCACTATGGACATTTGGGACTAGATGAGTCTCTGTGGTGGGGCGTCCTGTGCACTGTAGGGTGGGGAGCATCATCCCTGGTCTCCAGCCACCAGATGCCAGGAGCTCCTTCCCCAAGATGTGACAACTAAACTCTCTCCAGACATGGACAATTGTTCCTGGGGGCAAAAGGAGGCCAGTTGTGAATAATTGAGCTAAGAGAGAAATTAGGACAATATATACGCAAACTATGTGAAAATCATGAACTCTGATCTTAGCTGGGCTCACTTGTGTTCTGCTGGGTTGGATTCCAAACTTCTGATTGGGTTCATGTGTCTTCATGCTGCGACCCAGGCTGAGAGGCAGCAGGCACTTGGGTCACGCTCTGCCAGTGGCGGATAAGTCGAGCAAAGAGGACAAGCCAAGGGAGGCAGCCACATTTATGACCCACGTTGTGTCATCATTGTTAATGTCCCATCAGCCTTGGTCATTAATTCAAACCCAACATAATGGGGCAGACATATCTGCTATGCCTATTTTTGTGAGAGATCCTGCAAAGTCCTGCGGCAGAATGTAGAGACATGTGATTCCATAATAGGAAGGGAGTCAAGAATTGAGAACAATTATGCAGTCTCCCCTTCCCACCTAGGAGTACTCAGTAACTATTTATCAAATCAAAATAAAAATTAATGGAGGATTAATTCCATGAAGGAGTGGATGAATGGTGGGAAGCAGTCATATTGGAAATGTCATGAAAGGCACATATATGCTCTATGCTGGAAGCTTATCTCATGCTTTTATTTATTTATAGTTTTAGCTTTTTTAAAGCTTTCTTAAAAAACAGCTTTATCAAGAAGACAATATTTGCATACATACAATTCACCTAGAGTGTGCAATCTAATGGTTTTTAATATAGTCACAGATACATGCAATCATCACCACAGTCAACTCTAGAACATTTTCATTGCCTCGAAAAGAAACCCCATACCCTTTAGCTATAATCTCTTAATCTGTCCAAGCCCTAAGCAACTGATAATTTACTTTATATCTCTATAGGTGTTCCTATTCTGGGCTTTCATATTAATTGACTTCCATAATATTGGGTATTTTGTGTCTGACTTCTTTCGTTGAGCATAATGTTTTCAAGGTTCATCCATCTTGTAGCGTGTATCAGAACTTCATTCCCTTTCAAAGCCAAATGCTATTCCATTGCCTGGAAAGATTACATTCTGTTTATCCATACTTCTGTTGATGGACACTTGGGTTGTTTCCACCTTTTGGCTGTTAAGCAAAGTGCTGCTATGAACATGTGTGGACAAGTTTTCGTGTTGACGTATGTTTTCGTTTCTCTTGGGTTTATAGGTAGGAGGGGAATAGCTGTATCACAAGGATTTTGACAGAAAAGGAATCTTCTGTTTTCTATGACCTGAGAGGGTCTGTTCCTGGTAGAATTCGAAGAGGAATGTGTCAAGAAACGAGGCGGATAAAAACATGTCTTGGTGGCAACTGGGGATTTTGCCAGCTTTGGGCCATGGCTTTCTTAGGTATCGCACTCATTTCTCTCATCTGGGAGAGGTGGTGTTCCTAGGGACATTTTAAAAAAATGCCTGGTTCCTTTCCTTTTGTGCTGGGCTGCGTGTCAGGGGAGGAAGAACGAAAAGCAGGGGTAGAGTTCTCCATGACTGAGAGATGGAGAAGTCAGAAAGGCAGACGTGCAACAGATGAGGGAGAGCATGCCCAATGCCCAGGTTGAGACTTGGCCCATAATGAGAGATGGGGTAGAAAGGTACAAGAGAAATTAAGCAAAGGGAGTAGAGAAAAAGGTCGGGGCATCAGCACCAAGAAGAGAGCTTGACTTGAAGTCAAATGTGTTCTTACCTGTTCTGTGGCCTCGGGTGGTTTGGGCACGACCCTCCCAAGCGGAAGATGGTTCCAGGTGTGGGTGCAGTGCTGTTGGGAAGAAGCTATTGCTGATGCCTCACCAAAATGCAATGTGGAAATCTAGACGCCGGCCACTGGGCAGACTTTCAGTATGCTTGTGTTTCTATTTCTGCATGAGTACATCCATCATGGTGATTTTGCCTTTCCTCGTGATTAGGGGAAAGAGATGATGGGCCTGAATACCAAGGCTGCTCCTTGGAAATGATCTGGGCTTCATCCTGCTTTGCTGGATGCCACACTCAGCATCCTTTAGACAGTGATTCGAAATCAGTTACTCTCTCAGAATTCACAACTCCAGGGATTCACTTAGACAGAGAAGGCATGCAGGGTGCATTGGGGAAAGAGCCAATGCTTTAAAGGAGTTTTGTGTTTTCGTGAGCTCAACAGCCCTCCAAGCAGGGACTGTTATTCTCATGTTACTGACAAGTAGGGAAACTGATGTTCGGACAACTTGTCGACCTCAGACCCGGTGAAAGGTGTGGGTCATGTTGAGACCAGTCTTTCCAAATTCCAAACCACAATTACACAAACAAAACAGGTTATAATGCTATGTCCTGCAGATGGGGAGTTTTTAAGCCTGTGCAACTTTTAATTCTAACATTTAACTCTTTTGGCTTTATTTTGCACGCATACTGATCCAATATTTGTTTCTTGCCTGCAAAGCAGCCCCTAATTAAACCTGTTGGCCTAAGTAAGAAGCTGTTGGGGTCGATGCTTCTTATTATATGCTGTGCCTGATGCAATGGCCCGGGAATCTCCAGTTACGGATCATACATGCAATCAGTACGGTTCCTGCTTGTGGTCAGGGTCACCTCTGTTGGGCGTGCTTACAACAGTGAGCTCACCACCAAGGGCTATGGGTATCGAGGTGCTTCCTAATGTTCCTGCTACAGGAAAACACCTGGGAGCTTGTTAAAAACAGCCACACCCCAGGAGGTTCAAATTCCACAGATCTGGGGTGGGGCCCAGGCTGCTGTGTTTAACAAGCTCCCCGGGCTATTCTCATACACACAGAAGCTAAGAAACCGCCAAATTAGGCGATCTATTGAGTTCCTCTGGGTTTAGGTTTGGGACTATTTCACCATGGAAAGAGCTTCTGGAAATTGGTTTGCTCATGGGTCGCGCTCTTTATTTTGGTGTCAAGGCTTTCTTTGTCAAGATTTATGTTATGGGCTGGACTGTGCCTTCTCCACCTCCAAGTTCATATGTTGGAGTCCTAACCTCCAGAATCTCAGAATGCACCTTATTGGCAACAGGTTCCTTGCAGATGTAATTAGTTAAGATGAGGTCATTAGAGTGGGCCCTAATGCAATGGGTCTAGTGTCTTTTTTAAAAGAGGCACGTCGGACACATGCACAGATGGGGAGAAGCCCATGTGAAGATGGAGGAGATCAGGATGCTGCACCTACAAACCAAGGAATGCCAAGGATTGCTGACAACCACCAGAAGCTGAAGGAGAGGCAAGGAACAGATTCTGTCCCAGAGCTTTTAGAAGGAACCAACCCTACCAATACCTTGATTTCAGACTTCTGGTCTCCAGAACTGTGAGACAATTTCTATTGTGTAAGCCACCCAGTCTGTGATAACTTTGTCATGGCAGCCTCAGGCCAATAATATAGTTTATTAGTGCAAAAGCTGATACTCTGATTTTTAGAACTGGGGGCAGCGGCTTCTCGAGGTGAAATTACTTGGGAAAGTTAGAGGTGCAGAAGGTAGGGAGGGCAGCTGGGGGTGCCTTCATGCATGGGTTGCTACGGACAGAAGAGACAAACTACATGGGAGACAAGAAGAAGATGAGAATGAGAGGGTGACCCGGACCTAGTTTTCCACAAGAGGATGAGATTCAGAAAGCTAAGTGAGATCTGGAATCCAATGTCCTTGCTGGACGCTCGTTTTCTGGGAAACTGGGGATCCCATGGAGATGGTTGTGGGTGCGGTGGGGAATTTTAGACTCTAGGTCAACTCAGATGTGATGAGGCCAAGAGTGTCTCTGGATGTGTGCGGAATCAGATCATTGCTTCTTGATGTGCCTCTCTCTCTCCCCTTCTATCGTCTGGACCTAGCTCTCTGCATTTCTGTCTTTCTCCTTGTATCACCTTCCTTCATATGTGGGCAACCTGGTACTAACATGACAAGGAGCTGTCTTACACTTTGTTTGTAGACTTCCTGTTCCCGTGAGTGATGAATCCAGCACAGAATGTCCATGTTCCGATCATCAGTGGTTCTCAAAGTCGGCCCAGACCAGCAGCACTGCATCGACTGGGAATTTGTTCAAAATGCAGATTCTTGGGTCCCTCCCAGACATGGTGAATGGGAAACGGTGGGAGCAGGGCTGTGTTGAACAAGTCATCCAGGAGATTCCAATGCACAGTCAAGGCTGAGAGCTGAGGGTGTTCCTATAGAAGCAAGGAGATGCTAGGGTTTCTTCTTCACGGAGACCCCCAAGGCTTACCACCTGAATCCTTGAGAGGATGGTGCCCTTCTTCTGGAGCAGCAACCTAAGGTTGGATATATGATGGGCAAAATACATGCCAGTCTGGGCGCCACAGGAGCCCACCCCCAATGATGGACATGGGCTGGGCGCTGTAAAAGATGACATAAGTGGAGCCATATTAAAGCAGACCCAGAGCAGCCATTTCAGAGGAATTGACCTGCACATCTTGTTTTCTTTGTCTTCCAAAGTGGACCAAACTGCCAACATTCCAAGAAGTCAGTAAAATGAGAATATCCTATTTGTAAGGAATGATGGAACTAGACTTTGCTGATGACTGAATGGCTAACCATTCAATAAAGCCCAAGTCTAGCTTTTTGTCTGATGACCAAATCACAAGCCAGTCTACAAAGTACAAACCCAGCCTTAACTCATCTCTTATTCTTTAATACAACTTACTTAATCTTCCTCTCTTTTTCCCATAAAACCTCTGAGCCCCTTTCCAGAATCGGGACACTATTTGGGTTTCTACTTGAATCTGTGTCTCCCAAATTGCAATTCTTTTTTTTTTGGTAAGGAAGATCAGCCCTGAGCTAACATCCACGCCAATCCTCCTCTTTTTTTTTTTTTTTTAATTGATGTTTTAATGGTTTCTAACATTGTGAAATTTTGGGTTGTACATTTTTGTTTGTCCATCACCATATATATGACTCCCTTCACCCCTTGTGCCCACACCCCACCCCCTCTGCCCCTGGTAACCACAGTACAGTTTTCTCTGTCCATGTGTTGGTCTATATTTCACATATCAGTGAGATCATACAGTGTTTGTCTTTCTCTTTCTGGCTTATTTCACTTAACATAATATGCTCCAGGCCCATCCATGTTGTTGCAAATGGGACGAATTTGTCTTTTTTTATGCCTGAGTAGTATTCCATTGTACATATATACCACAATTTCTTAATCCAATCGTCAGTCGAGGGACACTTAGGTTGCTTCCACTTCTTGGCTATGGTGAATAATGCTGCAATGAACATAGGGGTGCATAAGCCTCTTTGGATTGGTGATTTCAGGTTCATTAGATAGATTCCCAGTAGTGGGGTGGCTGGATCATAGGGCATCTCTATTTTTAATTCTTTGAGGACTCTCCATACCGTTTTCCATAGAGGCTGCACCAGTTTGCATTCCCACCAGCTGTGTATGAGGGTTCCTGTTTCTCCACATCCTCTCCAACACTTGTTGTTTTTTGTCTTGGTGATTATAGCCATTCTAACGGGCGTGAGGTGATATCTTAATGTTGTTTTGATTTGCATTTCCCTGATGATTAGTGATGTTGAGCATCTTTTCATCTGCCTATTGGCCATCTGTATATCTTCCTTGGAGAAGTGTCTCTTCATTTCCTCTGCCCATTTTTTGATCGGGTTGTTTGTTTTCTTGTTGTTCAGTTGTGTGAGTTCTTTATATATTATGGAGATCAACCCCTTGTCAGATGTATGTTTTGCAAACATTCTCTCCCAGCTGGTTGGTTGTCTGTTCATCTTGATTCTGGTTTCATTTGTCTTATAAAAGCTCTTTAATCTGATAAAGTTCCACTTGTTTATTTTTTCTTTAGTTTCCCTAGTCTGGGTAGGCATGTCATCCGAAAAGATTCCTTTAAAACCAATGTCAAAGACTGTGTTGCCTATATTGTCTTCTATGAGTTTTATAGTTTCAGGTCTCACCTTCAGATCTTTGATCCATTTTGAGTTAATTTTTGTGAATGGCGATAGCACATGGTCCACTTTCATTCTTTTGCATGTGGCTGTCCAGTTTTCCCAACACCATTTATTGAAGAGACTTTCCTTTCTCCATTGCATGTTCTTAGCACCTTTGTCGAAAATTAGCTGTCCGTATATGTGTGGTTTTATTTCTGGGCTTTCAATTCTGTTCCATCGATCTGTGTGCCTGTTTTTGTACCAGTACCATGCTGTTTTGATTACTATTGCTTTGTAGTATGTTTTGAAGTCAGGGATTGTGATGCCTCCTGCTTTGTTCTTTTTTCTTAGGACAATCCTCCTCTTTTTTTGCTGAGAAAGACCTGCCCTGGGCTAACATCTGTGCTCATCTTCCTCCACTTTATCTGCTACACCACCACAGCATGGTCTGACAAACGGTGCATCGGTGCGCACCCGGGATCCGAACCCAGGCTGCCAGCAGCAGAGTGCACAAACTTAACCGCTACGCCATGAGGCCGGCCCCCACAAATTGCAATTCTTGAGACCCCCGTATAAACTTTTTGCTTCTCTTGCAGTTTATACCTCGTATTTTTGACAAGCCTGAGGCGTGGGCTAGTGCAGCGTCCCATGCATTCCTCTGGGCTCGGTTCGCAGGAGAGCATGGGACCCTGTCAAGCCTGGTGAGACTCAGAGGTTTCTGCCTGATGGGAGAAAAGTTAGAGCTCATTTCTACTGGACTCAAAACCAGACTACTGTAGGCTTAGAGAAGGGGTTCTCAATCAGGGGTGATTCTGCTCTTTGGGGGAAACTTGACAATGTCTCGAGGCATTTTTGATTGTCAAAGTTAAGGAGATGGGACTACTGGCATCAAGTGGGTAGAGACCAAGGATGCTTTTGCATTAGTTTGCTAGGGCCACCATAACAAATGACGACAAACTGGGAGGCTTAAAATAATACGAATTTACCCATTCCCAGTTGTGGAGACTAGAAGTCTGAGATCAATGTGTCACAGAGCTGCACTCCCTCCGGAGGCTCCAGGGGAGGGTCCTTTCTGCCTCTTCCAGCTTCTGGGGCTCCAGGCGTCCCTGGGCTGGTGGCCGCCTCCCTCCCATCTCTGCCTCCGTCTCCACGTGGCTTCTCCTCTGTGTCTGTGTCTCTCCTCTTCTGTCTCTGATGAGGACACTGTCATTGGATTTAGGGCCACCCTCATCCAGGACGACCTTATCTCCATCCTTCACTTAATCATATCTGCAAAGACCCTGTCTCCTAATAAAGTCTCATTCGCATGTTCAGCGTGGACATACATTTTGGGGACCACTGTTCAACCCACCACAGGGACCACGTTAGAATTCTGCTGACCACATCCACTCTTTTCGGTGTACTTCCTAACAAGGAAACATGAAGTTTCCCTGCAAGGTTCCCTTTGCATAAAAGAATAAAATATATGGATAGTTTCTTCAAACAGCCTCGGATCAAATCATACCTCTGAAACGTTGACAGTTTGCCTATTTCCAACCAACCACACATTGAAAACTCTCCCACAAAACTCTCTTCCATCTGCCAGTCTGGTTTTTCCCTGTTTTGTGTTTTTTGGGGGAAATTCTCCTCTGAGCTGCGTTTTGCTGCTTCTGCACTTCCTTTATTTTGAGAGGACCATGTGTGAGATGAACTTCCGATGGATTTATTTAGCATCTAGGTCTTCCAGAGAATCAGCTCTGTTCTGTATCACCCAGCCCTGCCAAGCAATTACATGGCTTTAATACAGATTTAATTGGTAGCTATAATTATGCTAACCATCTAATCCAATGCATAATAAAAGTGCCATTACAAACCTAATTACTATATAATCAGAAGTTTTCCAGCTAATGGGAACACATTCTTTGCTAGGAAAGGAATGTGTGCTGTTTCCACTCATTAGCAAAGTAATGTCAATGTTCTTACAGTGGTTTGCAAAAAAAAGTGTTTTTTTTTGCTTGTTTCTTTTTTAGTTTAGGTACCCATTAGTAAATAAAATTTTCTTTCTTTATGCGAGCATGCATTTAAGTCTCCAAGAGGAGCCTTGAATATGGTTCAATGAGGTGTTCTCTTTCCATTGCATGTGTGTCTTTGATACCTGCTCAAGACAAGGTTGACACGAGGGAAGCCAGGTTGTAGAAAAGAAACCCTACTGTAACTTTGAATGACCTCTGACTAACTAACCCAGCTGGATATGCACCCTCCAGGAGATCTAACTGCTCTGTAGGTTTTACAACCCTTGCTTGTGCATGTACCTCCCAGCTGCGATAAGATGATAACTGTGTTCTTTTGAGTTCCTTAGGAATGTGATGACCCCCGAACAGAGAGTCTATGCTGATAGCCATCATCAGTGAAAACTGAAAGATCTGGTGTGGCAACTCCCAGTCTGTAAGACCAGAAGATCAACATTCCTAACCCCCTCCCCAATAACCCAATGGCCTATATAACTGCTATAAGATTTTTTGCCCCCTTAAGATGGTTCTTTTGGACATGAATTGGCCATCTTCCCTCTTGCTAGCAAGCTGTAATAAAAAGTCCTTTTTCTCCTACCACCTTGCCTCTTGACTATCGACATGTCTTACAGCGAGCAGAAGGCCCTGCGTTGGGTGGTAACATCTTGAAGAGAGGGGAAGACACCAGCTCAACTGTTAAAAGTGTTTCCTCATCAGAAACATTAGGAATGAGACATCTTTCACAGAAATGTCTTGATATTTAAACAATATACATGAATGCATTTTGTCAACGAATGCTCAAAATTTAGTTATTATTACTGTATGAATTACTGCAATAAACAGAAAGCAGGTGATCCAAACTTGCCAGTCAAATGGTTCATGGTGTTGTGGGGCTTGAATAGGGCTGAGGTGTGCGGTGTCTGAAATGACCTTCTTTGGGGGCATCTGCTGGGGTTTCAGAATCTTCCAGAAGGTGCCAGTCGAAATAAAAACATAACTGAGAAGGGAGATGGGAAACCATCTGAATTCATTATTTTTATTTTATGCTTTATTATTTTAATTTATTTATTGTTTACTAGAACAAGTAGATGTCCCTTAGGGGGAAAAAAAGGCTCTGAAAGTTTTTATTTTTAACAGCTTTATTGCAGAGACTAGATTTATGCGTGAACGTTGTAGCTTGAAAGAATTAGTGCTCAGGCAGTGGCTAAAGAATAATTGACAGAAAAAGAATCAAGCAGTTGTAACTTGATCCATTTGCAGCTGTGTGAAATGATGGATGAGGCGGAATGATGGATGAGCACAGGCGTTGAGAGAGGAGTTGACCTTTTCTTTGTTACTAGATTTTAGACCAGTGGTTCTCAACTGGGGGATGACTTTGCCCCCTTGGGAACATCTGGAGATGTATTTGGTTGTTACCCTTGGGGAATGGGGGAGAGGGAGAGATGGAGAGAGAGTCTGAGAGTACCTACGACTTTTTCTGGCACTGTTTTAACTATTATGAATTATACAAGTCAGTGGCATTTGGCACATTCACGATGTTGTGCAACCACCACCTCTATCTAGTTCCAGAACATTTCGTCACCCCTAAAGGAGACCCCGTACCCATCAAGCAGTCAGTCACTCTCCGTTCACCCTCCTGGCAGCCTCTGGTGACCACTCATGTGGATTTGCCTATCCTGGACATTTCACATCAATGGAGTCACACACTATGTGAGCTTTTGTGTCTTTGTCTGTCTATATGTACGTTTCCTAGAGCTGCAGTAACAAAGTAACACCAACTGGGTGGCTTAAAAGAATAGCAATATATTCTCTCACAGTTCTGGAGGCTAGAAGTCCAAAATCAAGGTGTGGGGATGGCCATGCTCTTTCTGAATGTTCTAGGGAGGGGGGATCCTTCCTTGTCTATTCCTAGCCTCTGGTGGTTTCCAGCAATCCTTGGCATTCCTTCCTCTGTGACTGCATCGCTCCAATCTCTGCCTCCATCATCCCGTGGTTTTCTCTCTGAATCTCTGTGTCTTCTTATGAGGACACCAGTCATATTGAACTAGGGCCACCCTGCTCCACTCAGTAGGACCTCATCTTAGCTTATTACATCTGCCAAGACCCTATATCCAAATAAGGTCCCATTCTGTGGTACCAGGGTTAGGACGTCAGCATATCTTTTTTGGGGGTGGGAGGCACAATTGAACCCACCTAAATAAAAGTGTTGGAAACTCAATAATGACGATCCATACTATTTTACAGAAGAAAATGATATTAAGCTTTTATTTATATTTTTTGTTCTCATTGAAATTAAACTCTCTTCCGGCAGATCAGAACATTTTATAGCTTCCGTGTGGCCAGTTTATTGAATTTTACAGACAGTTTCGTTTTAAGTAAACCAAAAAGTACAAGCAGCTTAAAAAAATTCCTGCAAAGAAACCACAGAGTGAGATATATATGATACAACATTAACCAAGCATGGATAAGTATTTGTCAACGTGATATTAGGATTAACATGACTTCAACCATTATCGACTGAGTGCCAACTATGGGCACAGAGCTGGACTCAAGAGCTGTGAAAAATACAAGGCATGGGTTTGTTTCTCAGCTAAAAGAATATCTGATACCTGGCACAGTTGTATATGGTCCAATACCACTCAGACACCATTGCCATGGCCCCAGCCATACTTTTTTAATGCAATCTTTAAAAAAAATCAAAATGAGTGCAAAAAAATAAATAAATAAAATGAGTGCATGATGAGCCACGAGTCAACATTTTAAGGAAAGACAGGGTCAGTGCGCACAGATGATACTCAGCCAGGCCAGTTCATCCTCCCCCTTCCTCCTGCGGGGAAGGCAAACCCTGGGTACTCTCAACCTGAGAACCCTCCTTCCCGCAGCATCACTCCAAAAGACGCAACGGAGCTTTGGAAGAGGCGGGTCCAGCTGTCCTTCCGTGCTCTCTGGAGGCCCCTTGTCCATCACCCTCTGCCCCAGCTGCTCCCTCTTCAGAGGCAGCACAGATCATGCACTCCTCTCCTCCACCCAGAGGAAGCATCTTCCATGAGTCATTTAATCCGTGTGCAAAAATACCAGCATGAGGGCTAATTCTCCTTGGACTGCTTTCCCCCGTGGGTCTTGTTTGTGCTATTTCGGGTCCCCTAGCCATGTGGTTACAGACAGTTTTGGCACAGGCTGAAGGCACGGAGATCCATCTGCCTGCTTCTTTCCTCATCAAATAATAGGCATCTCCCTTAAGGGACTGAGGGCGTCTTGTCTCTGCTTCCAGCTCGCGTGCCTGGATGATTTCCTAAGAGTAACAAAGTGTCCGTTCTTTCCAAAGTCACCGCGGAGAAGGTAGAACAGAGTGGCTTTCACTTGGGGCAAATGTTTATCCTTATACCCAACACGCTGTTGTGTTTGCACAGACAATCTTGGTGTCCCAAGAAAATATTTGCAAGCTCCATTTTTGACTACTGGGGACGCACAGCCACAGTTTAGAAGCTGTGCGATGCAGCTGATTTGTCATGAGAGGTTCCATTAAGAAGTGTACGTGGTTTGTGCCGGAAAGGGAGAAATGGCACAGATAATGAGCTGAGCGTCCAACCAAAGAAGTCAGAAAAAGAGGAACAGAGTACACACAGAAAAGTGGAAGGAAAGAAATGAAAACCAACAGAGTTTACTACATTAGATAAAAATGAAATAGAGAGGATCAATGTAGCCAAAATTAGAAGCATTTTAAAAATTTTAATAAAATTAGTTTTATTTTAAATTAAATTAAATTTAAAATTAGCAATTTTATTAAATTTATAAGAAAGTAATTTAAGAATTGTTGAATTTATTTTAAAATAATTTAATTTTAGTAAAATTAGTTTTATTTTAAGTTAAATTTATTTAAAATTAGCAATTTTATTAAATTCATAAAAAATAATTTTAAAATTATTAAATTTATTTTAAAAAATTTAATGTGACTAAAATTAGTTTTATTTTCAATTTTACTTTTAACACATTAATTTTATTTTAAATTAAATTTTTACTTTAGTAAAATTAGTTTTATTTTCAATTTTATCTTTCACATATTAATTTTATTTTAAATAAAATTTTAATTTCTAATAAAATTAAAATACACTAAATAAAATAAAAGCAGTAGAATCAAAAAGATTCTGGTAAGATTGAAAATAAAAAGAAAAAAGAATTTGCCAATGAATGATGCTACGAATACAGAGGTGATACAACTTCAGATGCAGCAGTGTTTATAAAGAAAATAAGGTAATATTATGAATAACTTTGTCCTGGTACCTATAAAAACTTGGACACAATGGTGTCATTCATAGAACAAGTACTTTACCAACACTGACTCAAGTACACGTGTAAGACCTGAAAAGTATTATAGAAAGTTAATACATTGAATCAATAGCTTAAAACCTTCTCACCAAGAAAATGCTAGGCCCAGGTGGTTTCATTAAATAGCTGAAAATTTCAGTATTACCTAAACTACTCCAGATAATAGGAAAAAAATCTCCAAAGTATTTTATGAGGCCACCAATATTTTTATACCAAAAACCAATAAAGAAAGCATGGGAAAGAAAATTACAGGTCCATCTCAATTTTGAGTAAAATTGCAAATTTCAAAGCAAAGTATTAGAAAAACAAATTAAGTAAGCCATTAAAAGAGTTTGGTTTATAATGGGAAGGCAAAGTTCAACATTAATCTGTGATTGTACATTAAATATTAACAGCTTAAAGGAGAGAACAAAATATAAAAACAAGCACTTCTATCAGTTGATACAGAAAATAACTGGTAAAATTGAGCATCCATTCATGGTTTAACAAGCTAGGAATAAATCAAACCTTCCTTAATCTCACAAATGCCTTCTACAAAAGAACTTATTGCACATCATACTAAATAGTGAAATTTTGAAAGCAGTCTCTTTAAAATCAGGAACAATTCAAGGATAACTGTTATCGTTATTTCTATCTCACATCGTCCTGGAGGTTTTAGCCAGTATGATCAGATCAGAATAAGAAAAAAAGTACAAGAATTGAAAAAAAAGATAATCATATTATTTGCAGATGGTATTATATATATATATATATATATATATATAAAAACATATCCCTCCAGAAAAACTTCTAGATAAATCATAGAATTAATGAGTTTAGCAAATTGCCACTTAAAAAATCGTTAAGCAAAGTCAATTTCATTTCAACACACCAGCACAAGAATATTTAATAATATAATAAAAAATAAAACCATTTATAATAACAATAAAAAGTAAAGTCTTTGGGATTGTTCTACCAAAATAAATGAAGAATTAATGAAGAAAATTACACAACTTTAATGTCCTGTTGACAGACACATCAGAAGGATGTCATTCAAGAAATATCATATTCAAAGTTTGAAAAATGCTGTGGCATAAAGATGTGGAAGGTGTCTCTCCCTCTCTTTCTCTTTCTCTCTCTCATTTCAATCATAGCCCCACAATATTTTTTTTTCAAGGAGATTGACAATCTGACTTAATTTAAAATTTATATGCAGATAGCCAATATCGCTAAAATAAATTTGAGAGAGAAAAATAAGGTGGAGTTGATCCCGCAGATATCAAGTTTACTTTAAAGAAGCTATAGTATGAATGAGGTGTAGCATGGGTGTTGGGATTGAAAATAGTCAATCCAAGGCATGTTAGTGTGTGACAGCTCAATGGGAAAATGATGACCTGTTCAATCTGGGGCTGGGACAACTGGTTATCCATATGGACCAAACCATACTGCAAAATCAAAGCTGTCAAGGTTAAGCAGTCAGGTATGAAAGGCAAAACCTTAAACTTTTTAGAAGAAAATACAAGCAAATATATTTATGAGCTGGTGGAAGAACAGGTTTTTTTCTTCTCATTTTATTTAATATCAGTTTTTTTTTTAATTGATGTCGTAATAGTTTATAACATCGTGAGATTCCAGTTGTATATTATTATTTGTCAGTCACCATATAAATGCACCCCTTCAGCCCTTGTGCCTACCCGCCTATTCTCTTCCCCCTGGTAACCACCAAATTGTTCTCTCTGTCCATGTGTTAGTTTATATTCCACACATGTGTGAAATCATACAGTGTTTGTCCTTCTCTGACTGGCTTATTTCACTTAACATAATACCCTCCAGCTCCATCCATGTTGTTGCAAATGGGATGATTTTGTCTTTTTTATGTGGCTGAGTAGTATTCCATTGCATCTATATACCACATCTTCTTTATCCAATCATCTGTTGATGGACACTTGGGTTGCTTCCACATCTTGGCTATGGAGAAGAATGTTGCAATGAACATAGGGGTGCGTAAGCCTCTTTGGATTGTTGATTTCAAGTTCTTTGGATAAATACCCCTAAGTGGGATAGCTGGATCATAAGGTATTTCTATTGTTAATTTTTTGACAAATCTCCATACTGTTTTCCATAGAGACTGCACCAGTTTGCATTCCCACCAGGAATAAATGAGGGTTCCCTTTTCTCCACATCCTCTCCAACATTTGTTATTTTTTGTCTTGGTGATTATAACCATTCTAACAGGCGTAAAGTGACATCTTAGTGTAGTTTTGATTTGCATTTCCCTGATGATTGGTGATGTTGAACATCTTTTCCTATGCCTATTGGCCATCTGTATATCTTCCTTGGAAAAATGTCTGTTCATTTCCTCTGCCCATTTTTTGATCTGGTTGTTTCTTTTTTTGTAGAACAGGATTTTTTAACTGAGAGATAACAGGCAGAAACCCTGAAGGAAAAGACTGATGCATTCTACTCCATGAAAATTAAGAACTTCTTTTTCTGAAGACTCCAATGAAAGAGTGAAAAGACAAGCTGTGGACTGAGAGAACAGATTTGCTATAAATAATCAACAGAGGATTAATATTCATAATACATAAAGAACTCCTACCCATCAACTTGAAAAGACAACACAATCGCAGAAAAATGGGTAAAAGACGCAAACAGGCATTTCAAAGAAGAAATCTAAGTTACAAATAAACAAATGGAGGTGGGTCACCCAGTAGTAATCAGGGATATAAAATTAAAACCACAATTGCTATCACACAATAGCGAAGCCGACCACAGATGTGGAGACATGGAAATTGTAGACGCGGAAATTGCTGTAGCTACTTGGAAAAATCCTGTGGCGTTACTTGGTAAAGATGAGGATATGCGTATGACTCAGCAATTCCACTGATTACTTCCCCTGGGAAAATGCCTACAAAAGTGTACTAGGAACCATCTATGAAAATGTTCACGGCACCCGTGTCTGTAGGAGCAAGAGATGGGAAGCGATCCAGATGGTCACTGAGAGGGAAAAAATGTGTAAGTAGACCTCGCGGTATGCAGACAGCAGAGTAATACACCGCAGAGAAAATTAGTGAAATATAGCTAAGTACATCAACGTAATTCCTGTAATTCTATCAACTGATTTATTTACACTATGTGGTGAGAGTTTATGAGCGATTTTGACATGATGTAAGTGCAGAATTTCAGAACAGGAACAGATGAGAAATGTCCACGGAGAAAATAACTTCAGAATTATAATTGGCCATAGAATAGGTTGAGAAGCAGCTATTTTTTTTTCTCTTTCTCTATTTTACTAAGCAATATATCCCGCATATGACTGGACATTGGTCAAGTGTGTCGACTTTGATATTTCTCTAGGCAAGAAGTCAACTAGACTTCATCATGCAAAGCTATTCTAAAAATATCTTGTCTTTTTAAAATGGAAGAAATTTATTGTTAATTTTACAAGTATACATTTTCATATGTTAATAAAATAACCGAAAATTCAAGTAATAACCCAAATAAGGCATACCGTTGTCTGATCTTGGTGACACATGAAAGTCTTGAATATTAAAGTAAGTAAATGTACTTCCAGTGTAATATGATTTTAAAATGGTCCTTGAAAGACTTCCTTAATTTTTATTACTTCCTTGTCAACCTTCAGAGTCTAAAATTGATTTTATAGAGTAAAAATAATCAAAAGCAAATTCATTTCTATCCCATTTCCCCACCCAATCTGGTGGTTCCCTTTCTCAATATTTTGTTAAAAATACACATTTCTGTTCAACCCTCAGGTCCTCATTCGGAGGTTATCTTTGCCTTTCTTCTCTTTTTCAGAACACAGTCAGTTACCACATCCTGTTGACTTGGCTTTATAAGCTTCTTCAAATTTGAACCTTTCTTTCTTTATCTCTGTCATCGATCTCCTGTCCAGGACTACAGGCAAGGGCTGGGTTTCTCTTTGGTCTGTAACAAGCCCTGATTGTAGCAGGCAGAATTGTGTTTTTTAGACATTAGTCATATGGTCATGTGAAGAGTCGCAAAAGCTTTCTTGTTCTGTCAGTGAAAACATCAATGGGGCATCCAGTTCTTGATCCTTGTAGACTGAGGCGCATGTCCCCTCATGATGAGACGGCCCATATTTACCGTCTGGCCCTTTCCAGAAAGAGTGTGGCAATCTGTGGTATAGACAAACATGGTTATTGTCCTCACAGAGATCCCTGTCTCCATTGAGGATAGAGAGAGGTGAATATACGCTTGTAGGACATTTCGTCTGCAAGCTTATGGACATTATGTAATGTCCGTAAGACATTTAGGCCATGCCAAAAGATGCTTGAGACCAAATGTCTTGTGGACCAAATGTCTTATGGATGTTTTGGACAGGACCAAATATCAAGGACCTTTTGGTGTGGACCACATATCTTTTTAAAAAAAAATATTTTATTGAGGTCATATTGGCTTATACCATTGTGTGAATTTCGGGCATACATTATTATATTTCAGCTTCTATATAGACTGCGTCGTGTTCACCACCAATAGTCTAGTTTTTAGCCTGAACCACGTCTCTTATGGACATTTTGGACAGGACCAAATGTCTGCTAGTGGAACATACAATTTTAACCTATTATGGTAAATACCAGGGTGAAGACAGAACAGAGTAATAATGCTTCCTTCACAGAATACTGCTGGAATTTAATCAGACAAAGGATGCGACTGACCGCACCTCTTTGCCCGTAGCAGCTATCCCGTCAATGTCCCCAGAATGAGTGAATACACCAAGCATTTCAGACATTACAAGGAATGATCCTAATCTTTCATTTTCTTTTGAATATCACCAGTTCGAGTTTCGTTTTTTGTCACTCTTTCTATACTTACGTATTCTTTCTTCCCCCAAAATGGTTTGTATGCACTTTGGAGAAGGAAATTTAAAAAAAAACTTTCCAATTCAATAAAAAGTTATTAAGGGCTTATGGTGCACATGCACAAGGGCTGGTGTTGGCTTATAAACATGCAGGCAGGCGAGGACTTTTGTATAAGGCAGCTCAGGCTGCTGTAACAGAATACCACAGACTAGGCTGCTTGAAGAACAGAAGTTTATGTTCTCACAGTTCAGGAGGCTGGAAGTCCAAGGGTAAGTGGTGGGCAGGGTTGGTTCCTGGCGAGAGCTTTACTCTTGGCTTGTAGATGGCTGTCTTCTCTCTGTGTCCTCACAGGCGAACTGTCTGCACACATCAAGGGAGAGAAAGGGAGAGAGAGAGAGAGGGAGGTCTCATGTCTCTTTTTCTTCTTATAAGGGCACACACCTATGGGATCAGGGAGCCCATCCTCCCAGCCTCAGTTAACCTTAATTACCTCCCTGAAGGTCCCATCTCCAAACACAGCCATGCTGGGGGTTAGAGTTTCAACCTATGATTTTTTTTTTGGTGGGGGGAGCAATTCAGTCCATCGCAGCCTTACTTGGGGTCTGTGCCGATTCTGTGGGACCTGACAGTTGCCAGAGAATCCTAATACAAGATCAGGGGATGCTCCATAAATGAGCTGAAAAGGACCATCAATCCCCAGGAAAGTGGCCATAAGATGGCTCATCGTAAGTTTTGCTGTCTGAAGTCCTCAGCAAATAGCCCAACACTGTTTGCTTTGGTTCAGAGTCTGCTAGCATCGATCGTTATCTCAAATTGACTAAGTGGGAAAACTTTTTCTTTACTCTGCCTGAACAATTCCTCTGTAATCTCCCTTCCCTCCCACACTTTCCCCTGCTGGATGTAATCTCTGGTATATGTGAAGGTTTCTGGACACCCCAAATCATTCTGAGGGCACACTTGTCCAAACTCAGCTATTAGAAATGCATTGAAGCATAAAGATATATGCACCCCTGTGTTCATTGCAGTGTTATTCACAATAGCCAAGACTTGGAAGCAACCTAGGTTCCCATCAAGGGATGAATGGATAAAGAAGATGTGGTATGTATACACAATGGAATACTACTCAGCCATACAAAATGATGAAATCTGGCCATTTATGACAACATGGATGGACCTTGAGGGTATTATGCAAAGTGAAATAAGTCAGAAGGAGAAGGTCAAATACCGTATGATCTCACTCATAAGCAGAAGATAAAAACAAAAACAAACACATACAGACAGAGATTGGATTGGTGGTTACCAGAGGGGAAGTGGGGAGGGGGGAGGGCGAAAGGGATGATTAGGCACATGTGTGTTGTGATGGATTGTAATTAGTCTTTGGGGGGTGAACACAGTGTAATCTACACAGAAATCAAAATATAACGCTTTACACCCAAATAAATAAATAAATAAATAAACTTCTTTTATGCCACCCCCCCCCCAAAAAAAAGAAAAAAAGAAATGCACTGAAGAGCTACAAAGGCTAATGCCTTCACTTGGAGCTGGTTTTGTCATGCTTTGGGGGCTGTGGTTACTATATTTTTACGGATTTTTATCACTAATATTAAGGATAATGATTATCTTTACATTCAACAGCCACCTATGAAGCAAAACCCTTTGGAGGCCTGAAGTATAAGTCTCCAGCACATTTCAAGGTTCTCGTATGTTTTAGACCCAAAGACTCAACAAGTTTTCAATCAGCCATAGGTTTTCTGCTACAACCACACCCAGCGTGATCGAGTAGGGTTTGGGTCTTTAGAGAAAGACCAGCCAGCCAATGAACCAAGAGAACAGCTCCGTAAAAAGTTACATGTCCATTTTTCCAACGTGTGGCCCCCAAATCAGAATAAGATACAGTCACATCTTCAGCATGTCCCGCTTGACCCCAGACAACGCCTGTAACTAGGCGCCACTTCTCTCTATAGGTTGTCTGTGGGGGCATGTTTGGGCTAGAATCCGTGCCCTTAAGTAGTGGCTGAACTCTCATTTCATTTAGAAAGGTTGCTGCCAATGCGATTGTTAAATCTGAGAAATGACAAAAAAGCAGAACACATAAGTAAAAGAATTAGAGACAGCACAGCAACTGTTAGCAGAGACATTTCTCCATGTAGTTCTGTGAAGTTTCTGAGAAAGAAGACACATCATTGCCTCCGTATTGTTGGAAGCTGATACATACATTTAAGGAACCTCCTTCAAAGACTGCACAACAAGACTCCTCTTTTGTTACTCTCTTTGGAAAGATGGAGGCCCCTATTCAAAAAAGCAAGTCACCTTTTTTTTTTTGAAATGTCTTGGATTAGGTAAAATAAAGATGCAGCCAAAGGTGACATATTTACTTGCTTGTTTTCCACTTTGAATTGCCTGCATTTTAAGTAGGAAAAAATGAACACGGTTTCTGCCCCGAGTCTCTCAGCAGCTGAACAGGATGCTCTCTCAATAAGGCAGGTGCGGGGCTTGCTGTCTCGCTGGCAAGGATGTGAGCCACCTGTGCCTCTTGGCTACCTGTGCTCAGGTGCCCCTCACCTAACTCTTCATCTCTCAGTATCTTGGGATGAGCCCTTCAGCCTGGAAACTCAGATCCTTCCATTCTAGGATAGTTTTTTTTTTTTTTTTTTTTTGGAATATCACTTTAATCCTCTGTTTTCTCTTTTTCTTCCTAAAACTCCTGTATTCAGATATTCAACCAACTAGATTGATCTTTTTTCTTGTCTTCTCTCTTCCCTCTTCTGTCTCTTTGTTTTATTTCTTTCCTCCTTTCCAGGTGAGTTACTTACCTTTATCTTCCAGCCATTTTATTAAAGCTTGTTTTTGCAGTCCCTTTTAAATTCTGAGAGCTCCTTCTTGTTCTCCAAATACGTCTTTTTTGTACTGCTCAACTCATATTTCATGTCGAATAGCTTTTCTTCGTTCTCTGAGAATTCCGTGTTTTATTTGAAGCTTCTTCTGTTCCTGCCTTGTCTCTTTGTGACTCCCTCCGAGTTGCTATTTACTGCATTTATTTGTTTTTGCAGCTGTTTTCCATGTCAGAGCCTTTCCTCAAATGACCAGTGGACCTGGGCTGTTCACTCTTGTGTCAGAGCTGTGTGTGCAAGCCTGGATGCCAGTAGGCACCAATACTTGGTGACAGTGTGAACACACAGCCATTTCTGGGGATTTTCATATTTTACTGTCTCTGGAAATTTTCTCTTGAATAGGTCACTTCCTCAAGGAGGAATCTCTAATAGAAATATTTTCTGGATGCCCAGTAGGAGGAAAGGATTGGATATTTCAACATGCAATATGAAGGCTTTCTCTCTCTTTCTTTTGTTAGGTAACATTCGTAACATAAAATTAACCATTATAAAGTGAACAATGCAGTGGAATTTAGTACATTCACAATGTTGTGCAACCACCATTTCTATCTAGCTCCAGAACATTTTGTTTTTGAGGTTCAGAACATAATGTTTTCTAGCTCGGAATACAATGTTTTTGAGGTTCATCCACATTGTAGCATGTATCAATGCTTCACTCCTTTTTATGGCTGAGTAATATTCCTTTGTACGGATGGACCACATTCTGTTTATCCATTCATCTGTTGGTGGACAATTGGGTTGTTTCCACCTTTTCCCTTTTGTGAATAATGCTGCTGTGAACACGCGTGTGCGTGCACTTGTTTTGAGTCTGTTTTCAGTGGTTATGGGCATCTACTTAGGAGTGGCAGACTTTCTCTTCCTGTCTTTTTCTTCAGCATGGTATCTCACCCTCGCCCTCAGCTCTTCCCGGCATCCACGACTCCATATCCTTGTTCCTTCATCATTGATGTGAAAGAGCACATTCCCAATAGTTTGCCACAGTTGGAAAGACACGTTCACTGGCTGCCAGGAGTGGGAAAGAGTCTTACAGGGATTTTCCAGCAAATCTACTGTTTCCGCCCTGCCTCCAGCCGTCTGCACCTTGAGAGGCACTTGCTGCCTCCAATTCCTGAGACTGTCAAGAGTTCTGGAGCTGGTTTCTCCTCAGCTGCCCCTGCCTCTCACTAAGCTCTTCCTTGCCTTCGTCTCCCTCCAGCCTGCCAAAGCGGTTACTATCCTCTCTGCCCCCAGGCTTTCTAAAGGTCATCTTTTATCTGCTACCTCTGCACACATGCTCTCTGTTCCTTGTTTTCTCTCTAGTACCAGCATGGAAGGCTTTGAGAGGAAGAGATAGAGGGAGAGAGAGGAGATGAATGACTGTATTAAATCAGCCATATTTAATAGCAAGTCCCAATTTTTGTTTGTAAACCTGCATTTCCCATTAACTTCTCATTAGACTAAGAGCTGGGCAAGGGCATATGCAATCTTTCACTCACCTTTTATCCCCACTCCTCGCCCAGCACCTCATAACATCAGTAATCAGAACGTGTTCGTTAACTGGTTGGACGTCATCCATCAATGTCAGAGTTAATTAGCATCTAGGGGTCCAAATATTTCTCCTACTCCTCAAACTTGCTGCATAGAGAATTAGAGAAACTAAACCAAGGTTGCCTATCTGTGTGAGAAAAGAGGAGATACATGATTTGAAATGAGAATGTTTTGGAAGTCTTCAAAAGCATGAGAACACCCAAGGTTCTGGATAGTCAGGATCACCAGGGAAGGGAGGAGACTTCTATTGTGGGGCGTTTCAGAGCATGAAGGATAAAAAGAAGAAACTATGGAATAATAGAGAGTGAGAGATGAGAGTTAAGGAACAGAAAAGGGATTGGATTTTGTTGCGCTTGGCACAAAGCCAACAGTGAATGACTTCACCATTCTGGGGGGAAATACCTACGATTCCACCCCCAACCCAATGATGTCATGTGAGATGAAGGCTGGTGGTCTTGAGGATGCAGAATGCCTCATAGTGGTACCTCCCATGTACCATTGTTTGGAACATGCTGGAAGATGCAGTCCAAGAAGACAGAGAGAAAGGAAGCGTGAGGAAGACACAGGATTCAGGAATCGGGGTAGCTAATGGGAGAGGTTGGGGGCCTCTTGGGGAATTCTACAGGATGATGACAAAAATAACATCCTGTGCTCAGTGAGTAGGGGACTGTTTCTAACATCTTATGCTCTATCTCACTTAATCCACATGACTATTAATATTCCCATTTTAGAGCCAAGGAAACTGAGCCACAGAGAGGCTGCCATCTGTTCAAACTCTCACAAGGGCCAGCCAAGATGCACACCCAGGCAGTCTGGTGATGGGAAGTCCCAGGACAAAACCTGTGGGGGCATCAAAGAAAACAGCAAACCCACATTGGAGCAGGAGGTTGGAGGGTCCCAGGAGGCTGTGTTGGAAAACATGACAGATTTCCTGATGTGGTCGAGTGTGTTCAGAAGGGATGTGCAGTCTCATAATAAGTCTGTAATATGAATAAGAAAGGCAAGTATCAAAAAAGAGGTGATTAATAAGTCTAGGAAAAGCAAGAAATTATGCAAGTAAGGGAAGGGAAGCACATCTCGGTGTCTATCCAGTGTTAGTTTAGTAAGGATTGTGATGTAGTTTCATTGAGATGATGAATAGAAAGGATGTGCGTGTGTGTGTGTATGTGTACACCCATGCAAGATGAAATAGCAATTGGTAAGAACCCAAAAACCATTATCTACCAAACAGGAAGGTAATGGATACCACCTAAATCTAACAAAAGGAAGAGATATCTGAGCAAATATGTTATTTTGAAATATAAGGGAAAGAGCAGAAAAAAATAAGAGTGAACATTGAAGAAAAGACACAACCTGAGGGACTATTTAATTTTTTGGACTTTATGCATACATCATTTTGACAATAATACAAACTAAATTTAAAAGGAAAAAGAGGAGAATTCTTGGTGAGCAAGAAAGCATGACGGGTCCTGAGTGACTGGACATAACGGGGAATGTGAACACATGGATTTGTAGATCAGGCTCAGAACCCTCTCAGAACCTTCCACAATTAAGATTAAGAGAGGCCAAAGAAAATTAAAAGTAGAAATACCATACAATCCAGCTATCCCACTACTGGGTATTTATCCAAAGAACATGAAATCAACACTTCAAAGAGATTTATGCATCCCTATGCTCATTGCAGCGTTATTTACAATAGCCAAGACGTGGAAGAAACCCAAGTGCCCATTGACTGATGAATAGATGAAGAAGATGTGGTATATATACACAGTGGAATACTACTCAGCCATAAAAAAGACAAAATTGTCCCATTTGCAACAACATGGATGGACCTTGAGGGTATGATGTTAAGTGTAATAAGCCAGACAGAGAAAGACAAACACCGTATGATTTCACTCATATATGGAAGATAAACAAACATAGATAAGGAGAACAGATTAGTGGTTACCAGAGGGGAAGGGGGTGGAGGGAGGGCGAAAGGGGTAAAGGAGCACATATGTATGGCGACAGATAAAAACTAGACTATTGGGGGTGAGCACTATGCAGTCTACACAGAAAATAATATATAATAATGTACACCTGAAATTACACAATGTTGTAAGCCAATATGACCTCAATAAAATAATAAAGTAATTAAATTACACAAAGATTAAGAGAGGTCAAGGGTTAGGTAAAAATTGAGATTCCAAGGAGAGTTCCGCGAGTGGTGATCTCTGTATGACAAGGGTTCCAGAAAGAGAGCATGGTCTAATTTGAAGAAATAATAGCCAAGAAGATCCCCTGGTGGAGCTTTGCATGATCCTAGAGTGCAGAGGACAAGCGGATTAACAGCAAGGACGCAGAGTAAAATGCACACCTGAACAGGCTGGAGATGGACATGGCATGGACCTCCTCAAAGCCCGTGTTTCCCCAAATAGTATAAAATGAAAATATTCTAGAGGAAAGGAAAGAGATCAAGACACGAGTGATATTTTAATCTTAGACATTTAGAATTACGTTGTAATTTCATGGTTGATTCAGTTGACTGGCATTTATATATGACCAGCAATTTTACTGTATGGTAACCTTAAACTGTATGTAAAAATTTAGACTCTGATAGTATTCCCTATGTAAGTGAATATTTGAAAGGTTTCTTATCCATTTAAGAATTGATTGAATGAATGAGCAATACCAGGCAATTGCTTTCATTTCTATGCTATTGAAAATAAGAGATTAATTTGCTAGGTTAAAAGGAGGTAAGAATTCTTGAGTTGCCCAGTGGAGAATTCAAAGCCCATACATGAGACTCAGGTGAAATTATTGCTGACGGAAATTGGCTTTTAATGGGAAGATGATGATGCGGGATGAAACCAGTGGGGGGCACTTTGGGGTCCTTGACTGAAGACTGGATGCGTTGCTCCATGGGCGAGGTCTTCCACAACATAACCTGGGGTCATCAGCAGAATGATACCCCCCCCCGAAAGATGTCCACCTCTTAATCCCGGGAACCTATGAATATGTCAGCTTACACCGCATAGGGACTTTGCAGATGTGATTCAGTTAAGGATCTTAAGATGAGGAGATGGTCCTGGAGTATCTGGGTGAGCCCAATGTAATCACCAGGGTCCTTATAAGAGGGAGACGAGAGCCACTAGCCAGGGAATGCAGGTTGCTTCTAGAAGCTTGTAAAAGCAAGGAATGGATTCTCCCCTAGAGCCTTCAGAAGGAACCAGCCCCGCTGACATCTTGATCTTGGCTCCATGTGACTCAAGTCAGACTTCTGACCTCCAGAGCTGTAAGATAATGCATTCGTTTTGTTTTCGGCCCATTAGTTTGTGGTCATTTTTTACAACAGCAATAGAAAATTCATACCGAATCCATTTGGGGAAAGCTTACATGGTACATAACATAGAGAGACTCCTTAATAAACGTTAGTTTCTTCCCTCCCTCCTTCTCTCCCTTCATTTCTTCCTTTCTTCCAAAAGAAAAATTCAAATATGTATTTTAGGACTTTCAATATTACAAATTAAGGATTCTATGGGAGAAAATTATCACGGCTCTGTAAAGATAAATAGTAACTCACTTGTTTTCTTTTCATCTTGTTGCCAAACACAATGAATGGGTCTAGGCATGCAGATGCACAGTAAGTGTGGTTTTCATGCTGATTCATAGTTAACATGCTTTTCGTGCTTAATAATTGTAAGTGTTTCACTTCATTTTTCTAAAAGATAAATATGCTAAGATCATAAAGAAGAACCATGTGATTTTATTCCCTGCCTTTGAGCTAAATCCACTGGGGAGCCACAGTGTTTCGGCAAGATGCTAAGAAAACAGAGTGAGACATGCATGCTGTCCATTTTTTCTATATCCCGGGGAAGTGTGGGGGAATGGAATACTTCCAGAGATGAGCACAAAAATGGGACAGCCTTGGATATGTAGTTATGTTCTCTGCTTGGACATATTGAGTGTGGCAAGATGTATGGATGAGTCATCAAGGCACAGAAACTTACCTTCCTTGGGGTGGGTTATGGGTTATGGATTGAAGTCCAATTGAATGATCCTAAAAGCCCATTTCCTGTACAAAGAATCATAGTCCAGTGATTGCATCAGCTCTCACGTGGCCTCCATCCGGGAAGGCCAGGTTGCAATACAGCAAGGTGCAGACTTGCCCCTGCAAGTGTCCCCTGCAGATGGTGCATTATGGAGCTCATGCGGGGCACAGCCCAGACGCCAGTCTGCTGGGCACATAGAGCTGCCCAGAGGTAGACTCGCATCCCTGAGTGCAGAGCAACTACTTGGGGCATATGGGTCCATCCCATGGGGACTCTCCGTCACTATTTCCTCTGGGTCTTTTTCCTGAAGAGATGGCCTGTACCAGTTTTGGAGACGAACACCACCTTCTTCAGTTCGTAGCAAGCCAGTCTGGGCTTGTGCCGCTAAGAAACAGATCTCGTGGAATCATCTCAACGTGTAGGTGAAATGCTGCAAAGTGGGAAGAGAGTCTGCTATGAAGATTGGAAGAAGCCTGTGCAACATCAGCTCTGAATTCCCTAGGGCCATCGTTTAAGGTACTGAGTCCGCTTCATTTTCTTGACCTTCTTGCTAATGACCTGCATTTTGGTCTGTTTTCTGTTTATTATTTTTTATTGCTTAGAAATGAGGCTCAATGAAAAGAGATTAAACCAAATGTGTTCAGTTTTGTAGTAGCTCCAGCAAATGCTGAGGAATGGAAGAGTGGAAATAAGGGACTAGAGTGGGGTTTTTAGATTTCCCATACATTTTATTTCTGCCAATTCTCATTGCTTTGCACGCGCACACACACATACACACACACAACTATAACTTTCTGTCCATCCTTCCATCATCCATCCATCCATCCATCCATCAGTGCATCCATTCATACACACATCCATCTACCTATCTGTCCATCCATCCATCCATCCACCCATCATCCATCCATCCATCCATCCATCCATCCACTCACCCATCCATTCATCTACACATCCATTCACCCATCTATCATTCATCCATCCCTCCACCCCCATCCATCTATCCATCTGTCTCTCCATCTTTTATTCTCTCTCTCTCTGTCTCTCTCTCTCTGTCTTTGTGTATTTTAAGACCAAAATTCAGTTTAATGCTCCTTTTCTTCTGCCTACCAGGGAAGGTAGAGATAGTTTACAATGCAGCAATGCAAACACTTTTCCTCTCAGGTGAGCCATCCTGTTTGTAAATTGTCCTTTGGCTGTCTGCAGTCTGCTTCTACTCTACCGATTCTGAAAATCCACCCTGCTCTCCCCAGCTTCTGCTCCCAAAGGCACGTATCCAGCCCCTCGTGGAGGCCAGAAAGATTTCTGTTTAAGGAGATTCTCTCTTCTTCAAAGGCAGTTGTGATTATAAACAGCAGCATTGCTTTTTTGTTGAATGCTTATGTTTTTATCAGACTGTCAAGGTTAGGAAAACTGGCTTTCAAATCCAACCAACCTGGGGGTAGATTCTGGCTATGTCTGTGTAAAAAACTCATGTGGTGGTTGTGAAACCAACACAAGATATTTCATGTAAAGAATTTATCACAACATTTGGCATTTAGTAAGTAACCAATAATAAGCACTGCCTAACAATAACAACAATAATAATAGATTTTCTTATGTTTGGTACACTGCATTATCATCATCATCTATCGTTTGGTACACTGCTTAATAATAATAATAATAAATTATCTTATGTTTGGTACTTAGTAAATAACCAATAGTAACTTAATAATTTAAATTTATTAAAAAATTTTAATAAGTAAATAAAATGTAATAATAGTATATTTTACCTATCTTTAATAGTTCTATGTGCCACTTAACATAAACCAATCGTATTTTGCTGGGTGTTGCAGAATTTGGTATCAGATATGGTAGGTGTGGAAAAAAATATTGAAAAACCTTTATCCCTGTTTGCAGATGAGCATAAAGTATTGTGAAAATGTAAAATTGTAACAAATGTGATCATCCAAAAACTGACTGAGTACCTTGTCACTCAGCTTCTGTGAGCTGCTTGGCACCTTAATATTTTTAAGAAATTTTAACACCTAGTGTGGGTAATTTACTTTAGGTTTTTCACCTATGGATGTTATTTCTGATTAAGCTGTAGTGTGTTTTCCTAATTTCTTAATTCTTTTAATGTCACTAAAACTCACATTTGGCTTATGTGTAGAAATAAAGAAGAATGGTTAAGGGATATCCAAACATTTTAGATATGTACTCTGGTTTTTTGAAGGATTTTGTCATTCTTAGGAGAAAATAATTTTGAAAATAGATCTTTTTAAAAAAATATAGGAAACATCACACAATATGCATTTATGAAATTTAAGAACATTGTATATAATGTCCTTTTATAATTTATGAAAACTTTAATGTAAAAAAGTGGATGATATTTAGAAATACCAGCACTCCCAGAACCGTAATTAATGTATTTTCTAAGAGATATTCCCTTTTTCCAGTTCCTTTGGACATGGGCTTCAAACTTCTGAACATTCATATGATTTTTTTTTAATTGAGGTATAATTCACATATAACATTATATTAGTTTCAAGTGTACAACATAATGCTTCTATATTTGTATATATTGAGAAATGATCACCACAATAAGTCTCGTTAACATAGACCACCATACATAGTTACAATTTTTTTTCTTGTTATAGTCCAATATGTTGATTTCAACATTGAAGGAGTTGTGAGGGGCAAATGGAAGGGTAATTCCTAACTTAAATTTGCAGAGCAGGGGGTTTATTTTATTTATTTTGGGGTTTTAAGACATTATATTTTTTAAGCTAATAAATTTTATTCTTTATTTTTATTTTTTTTGGGGAGGAAGATCAGCCCTGAGCTAACGTCCATGCTAATCCTCCTCTTTTTGCTGAGGAAGACTGGCTCTGAGCTAACATCTATTGCCAATCCTCCTCCTTTTTTTTTTCCCCAAAGCCCCAGTAGATAGTTGTATGTCATAGCTGCACATCCTTCTAGTTGCTGTATGTGGGACGCGGCCTCAGCATGGTCGGAGAAGCGGTGCGTCGGTGGGTGCCTGGGATCCGAACCCGGGCTGCCAGGGGCCTGGGTTCGCTAAGCCCCGCTAAGCCATGGGGCCGGCCCTAAATTTTATTTTTTTGGAGAGTTTTAGGTTTACAGAAAAATTGAGCAGAAAGTACAGAGAATTTCCACGTACCCTCTTCCCTTCTATGCATGTGAAGTATACTCTATCATTAACATCTTGCCTTGGTGTGGTACATTTGTAATAATTGATAAGCCAATATTGCTACATTATTATTACTAAAGTCTATAGTTTACATTAGGATTTGTTCTTTGTATTGTCTGTTCAGTGGGTTCTGACAAATGAATGATAACATCTATCCACCATCATAATATCATACACAATAATTTCAATGTCCTAAAAACCCCTTATGCTCCATTTTTTATCCCTCCCTCCCTCCCCAAGACCCCTGGCAACCACTGACTTTCTCTCTCTCTATAGTTTTGCCTTTTGTTTGTTTTAAATTTTTCATCTATAGAAAAGTGCCTGTGAAGTTGAAGAGTGTTGTTGGAAAGTTGAATGGCATTATTTGGTTCCATGATGGTAAGTTGGTGGTGTAACTATTCGCAGTGTAGGAGAACATAAAACATACGGTGTCAGCCTCAGTCCATTTTCCTTCATTTCCCTGCATTGGTTGGGAAGGGACACTGCCTTCTCGCTAAGCCAGACCTTGGGCTCTGTGCCCATTGTTGACACTGTGCCAACATGGCAGATGGAAATCCTGGCTATTCCACAAGCCTCGCAGGTTGGGGGTCTATTGTTGGGGCTGCCGCTTACCCATGGCATATTGAAATTACATATGACTCATGAACGCAGTCGGGATAAATATGCTGAAGCAAAATGTTGCTGACTTTATGTTTAATACTTGCCTCTTTTGATCATAGTTCTGTTCAACACAGGGATTTAGAATGCAATTGCTTTCTTTTTTTTTTAATTGAAGTGAAATTCATATAGTATGTAATTAACCATTCGAACGTGTACAATTCAATGGCATTTCGTACAATCGCAACATTGTGCAACCATCACCTCTATCTAGTTCCGAAGCATTTTCATCGCCCCGAAAGGAGACTTCATATCCACTGATCAGTCACTTTCCAATCCCTCTTCTTCCAGCCCCTGGCAATCACTAATCAGCTTTCTGTTTTTATGGATGCAGTTATAGAATGCAGTTTCTTTTTGTAACCAGGAACCATCTATGAGTTATGAGATGACATACTTCATTCAATTATTCTTCTCGAACCAGGTCCACGATAGTTATTCTAAAAGGGGAACTTAGTTGAGAGCTTCATGAGATCCTGGTTGAGATGTCCATCTAGCCACCAACGGGGAAAACTCCAACCTCCCCTACCTCCACTACCACATGATTCTGTCCTCAACGTCTGACTTTCAGGCACAGCTGGAAGGATCAGGGAGGAGCACCTGACCCTATCACAAGCATTCCTTGAGTGGACCGTGACTCCTGACATGTACGGCCTTCGTAGAAATGACAAGCCAGGCCAACCAGAGGCTTCCCTTTGGGGATTTGAATAAAGATCGAAGGAAGTCTACATTCAGCAGAGCCATGAAAAGATGAAGAAATGCTGTATGGTAGAGTAGATCAATGACAAGTCACAGACGTGATCAAGAAGCTAAGATTAGGAGGCCGCAGAAGCATCTGGTCAATCCAAATCCAGAGGGTGCCATTTACACGAACTGAGCACAGAGCCTCTGCTGGACATGCACACTGCAGAGACCTGCAAGGTGTTTTTAAGAAGATAAGGGAAGAGGAATATGGAGCTCACCTGGAGAGGAGAGGAGCTACATAGTTTCTGAAAGAGAACTGGAGAGAGCAACTGTTTCCTGGAGCAACCTTGGTCCCTGACATGACTCGGTTGTAGTTTCCATCAAACCCAGATATTCTCAGTTCTTGAATTCCTGGGAGAGCTCAAACTTCTTGCCCAGTTCAACCCTTATCTTCCACCTTCCTTTCCTTAAGAGCCTGAGTGGGTCTTGGTTTCTCGAAAGGCAAGAGGTTGATGAGAACAGTAGGATGAGAAAGACAGGACCCTGAAGAAGAAGAATTCGTGTTTGCTGAACATTCACCCACTAGGGTACTGGGTGATGTACTTTCATAAGGCAGCGTGTCATTTTATCCCCATGCAATTAGGCAGAAATAGAGGTTCAGACAGGGAACCTAACTGGTTAGAAATCACTTCGTCGTGAAGGAGGGGATTTCTAGCCAATTCTTTCTGAATCCAAAACCTCTCTCTGAATCTTCTTGTTCAATCTGAAAACATCCTGATTTCCAGTTTAGGAAAATGGTTGTTTGATGGGGAATGAGATCTTTTTTCCTTCTTACGGTATTTTCCTTCCTACAGAGGGAGGCATCACTATTAATTGGAAACATCAATTTTACTTCATTTTTTGTTGTAGTTCAAAAGGAAGACACGTGTGGTTTTAAAATAAGAGTGTGTGAAAAAACAGATTCACCCCCTGTTAGTCTTTACGTCAATGATCTTTTTTCCCATTTAGGAGTTGCAGTGAGTTGAATGGTGGCCCATCAAAAGATATGACCACATCCCAGACCTGCAAATGTGATTGTATTTGGAAAGAGTCTTTGCAGATGTAATTAAGTGAAGAATCTTGAGATAAGAATATCTTGGATCGGGATGGAATTAAATCCAATGATAAGTGTCCTTATTAGAGACAGAAGAGGAGACACAGACACAGAGGAGAAGCCACGTGGAGACAGAGGCAGAGATGGAGGGATGCGGTCGCCAGCCCAGGGACGCCTGGAGCCCCCAGAAGCTGGAAGAGGCAGGAAGGACCCTCCCTTGGAGCCTCCGGAGGGAGCACGGCCCTGCGACACCTTCGTCTCAGACTTCTGGTCTCCAGGACTGGGGGAGGGTGGGTTCCTGGGGTTTTAAGCCCCCCAATTTGTTGTCCTTTGTTACAGCAGCCATAGGAAACTAACACAGGGCTCTGCCTCTGTTTTTTGTGCTTTTGTTATTCATGGGAACTGTGTACAAGATTTTTATGTTTAATACATGGGATATATTGATCTGGAAAATCTCTTAAAAATAAAAATAGAATTTAATAAGAGAAAATTACATCATCCATATCTCTCCATCCAATTTTATCAGGATAAAATAGGATAAGGATAAAACGTGACAAGACTCATGGCACAACTATTTTCATATTTCGAGTTCCATTTATAAAATCACCCTCTCCCCACTCACACACTCCCTACACCCACCTTACCACCATGATCACAGTCATCAGGAATTAACAGAGATAAACTTTTATTGATCTCCAAGAACTGCCGGATTAAGTGGCTGTCATGCTTCACTACCTTGTAAGTTTTTACTGTTATTTTCCACGTTTTTGAGAGGAAGAATCTGTGCCTTAAAGGGGTTGTTTCTTGACCAAGGTCGCTCAGCTCATGGAGGACAGACACGGTATTGGAAGACCAGTCTGACCCACTTTATTAACCTCTGATCTCAATGCTGTGTTCTACTTGCTTTCACTAAAACAACGCTTTTTTTTTTTTTTTTGGTAGTGGCAGCAATTTTATTTTTTATTTTTTTTTAAATTTTTTGTTTATTGCAGTAACATTGGTTTATAACATTGTATGAATTTCAGGTGTACATCATTATACTTCTATTTCTGCATAGATTACATCATGTTCACCACCAAAATACTAATTACAACCAATCGTGACACACATGTGCCGAATTATCCCTTTCACCCTCCTCCCTCCCCCCATCCCCTCTGGTAACCACCAATCTAATCTCTGTCTCTATGTGTTTGTTTATTGTAAAACAACTCTTTCTTTGTCCCCATACAGCCTAATATTTATCATTTTTGGTGGTATCACATCCCATTATATATCAATATAAGAGTTTACTTAAATATTTTGTTATTGTTGAATAAATGACTTCCCATGACGATGATGACGACAAAGATTACCATTTTCCAACTTTCTTCTAAATTTGTCCTCTTGCTTTGAATTATTTGGGAGTGAGGGGAATTTCCAGATGGAATTATTTGTTAGGATCTAGATGTGAATCAGCTAATCTTTAGAATGCTTGAATCTCAGGTAGACTTTTGAACACCCTTTCAGTTCATATGAAGATCATTCAAGCTCAGATAGAGTCAAACAAATTTTTTCTATAATTTGTTGACTCACAAGTATAGTATGATTTAGATCACTGTGTAGATATGTGCCTTAGAGGGGTTGTTTCTTGACCAAGGTCACCCAGCTCATGGAGGACAGACATCATATTGCTTTATTTTAAATAGACACCAATCCTCTGGGGATCCTGTTGGAATCACAAATTTGTGGGGCACATTCACAACTCAGAGACTCACCAGGTTAGAGATGGACTACGAGAATGCATGATTTTAACCTGCAAGTCAACTAATAAAAAGGAGTGGTTCTCAACTAGACTTGGAGATGCAATGGAGTAGATTCCGTGAGTCTCGTTGTCGGAGAAGTTGTTGCCTGAGTTCAGAGAAGGGATGGATGGGTGGGCTCTCACTCTTTCCATTCCTTCCTTGATGCCAGCAACACAAGAAACTGAGAACAAGTGTTAAAATATTCATTATGGAATATGTGTACAGTGCCCAAAACTGGAATGAGAGGCGACACGTTTGCTTGGAGAGAAAGGTGTAAGTCTTGCAAGACCGTACAGATTTTGGGCAATTTAGTGCTTGATTTTTGGGTCTGAGGGAGTAAGATGTCACCATATTTGGGTTCCTCTATTTGCAGAAGGCCCTGAGGCTGGGAGTGTTTTGGGATTGGGATAATCTGTCTCTTGACTATGGAGAGGCAGCCTTTATGGTGCCAGCAGATTGCTACCTACTCTCTTCCCTCACAGACTCTTCTAGATTAATGGTTTATAGAGAAGGAGTTGTGTCTCCCCAGGGAGGAAGTAAGATGATCTAGTTGGGTATGGAAAAATAGTAGAACTTCTATTTATATGTATTTTACTTACTAAACAGGAGAAAATGTCTTACTAATATGTAATATATTAATCGACAATTATATTGTACTCGTATTGAGTTTGTGCTTGAAAGTTTTATAAGATTGAGCATAATCAAAAAAAACATGACCGCCATTGCTCCAGACTTGAGACTTCACATACTCACTTCCTCTTTCCGTCTGTTGCAAGACAGTTGAAATTTCTCGCTTTTGGTTACACCCACACCTTTTTTTCACTGTGAAGGATTTCTGTGCTTCCAGATTTTTATTTCAGTGAGGATTTTTGGAGAAATGAGAGTCAAACTTATATCCTGTCCTGACCCATTTCTGCATCTTCTTTACAACCGCAGAGCACACGTTGATGTTTGAATAGTAATCTGGAAGACTTCATGAAATGTTTCATTTGAATCTCATCCGAGAAAGAAAATCTAAGACTGAAGATTGCTTTACATTAATTAGTATAAAAATGGTTTCACAACTACAAACATGTCACTGTGTAATTATTTCACAACTGGAATATCAACAAGGAATTGATTTTCCCAAAGAGAAAAGTCTTGAAGAAGATTGTTGTTTTGGAACCTGAAGGAGCAGGTTACATGTACAGTCCTGGAAGCAAGAACAGAGATGGGATGCAGGTCTAGGGGTGTCCAGCCAGCACAGGACTCCAAACTGGTGGTCAGATGAGAACCAGGTATCGTCCGGTCTCTGCTGAAGAAAGACCCTGAAGAAGTGGTGGCTGGTACTCTGGTTTCCTGACAAGCAGTGTCCCTTCTCTTCTACTATATTGGTGTCAATTTGCCCACATTGTGCTCACATGTATGGAGAAGATACGGTTCATCTGATTTTCACAGGGGCAAGTGCTAAGCTGGGGTGGGAGTGAGTGTGTGTACATGCATACACATGGATGTGTGTGCTTGTGTGTATGTATGCAGTGTGCATGTGTGTGGGATATGTGTCACGTGTGTGGCACATATGTATGCATGCATATACGTGCGTGTGTGCGCATCTGTAATGTGTATGCATGTGCACGTCTGTGTATGTGCTATGTTTAGTGTGTTCATGCACGTGTGTGGTGTGTACAGATATGTGTGCATGCTTACATGTGTGGTGTGGATGCATATGTGGAGTGCTTGTGTGCACATTTGCAATGTGTGTTTAGCATGTATACCTGCATGTGCATGCATGTATGTATGGTGTGTATATTTGTGTGTGCACGTGTGTGTATGCATGTGTGTTTGGTGTGTATCTTTGTTCATGGATGTATGTGTGTTCGTGGGAGGGTGTTGCTAGGTGTACAAGGGAATTAGAATTCATTCAGTCCAGTTACTTCATTCCAATGTAAGACTAGACACAATCCATTCAGGAAAAACACTGTCTTTATAGTTTTCCCTTCCATCTCTCCTCCCTGAGTGACATCTGGGCTCAGAAGTGGGCTTCTGTGCCTTCCAGGAATTGAGCAAAGGGTCCAGGTTGCCAGGTGCTATCTGCTGCTGTTTCAGGTCTTTCTGTCTATGTTCCAGGACGTCCTGGGACCTATTGGCACTTGTGACTGATGTCCGTGGCTGGTGAGCTCCATGATCTGGCCAAGGGCAGATGGTGCTTCTGGCTCCAACTGTACCAGAGTAGCACCCTCCAGTGAGTCACTGCAGTATCTTCCACCCCATCATAATGCAGTCTGTCCTGTTCTGTGACCTGCCTATGGGGACATGTTGCTCCCCCCATCAGGGGCCTCAGGCTCTTCCAGTGGCTTGCCCCTCACCATCTGCGCCATGAAGGACATGAATGAGGCTCGGATTGAGGGGGCAACTGTACTTGCTCTTGGCCAAGCAAGTCTGACCATTCGAGGGCAGATGAGAGCTGTGAATAAATTCAGACCCCAGTGTTTCTGTTGGGGAGCTGAGGAATGGATTGCTGTTTTCAGGGTGTCCGCCGTGTGGGAGATTTCCTCCTCTTTGTAGAACCAGTCTCTATAGGACCATCGTGGAGAGAAAAAATTCTCCGTCGGGGGAAGCAAGAGTTTGGCAGCCAAATGAGTTTAGACTGTAATCCTGGCTAGTTCACAGTCCTCGGGAGAGCACCATAGCCTCTTTCTGCTTCAGTTTCCTCATCTGTGCAAAGCGGGGTGGTGGTGTCACCCTCTCAGAGATAGGGATCCCAGGGAGGGGGCAATGCTGAGTGGACCCTCAGGACTCATCCACGTCCTGTAATGATATAGAACATCGACGGCTGACTGAGTGGGGGAACACTGGGTCCTGGAGAACAGGAACAGATCACAGTGGGTCCCAGAGACTCCTTCTTTCCTAGGGGACACTTGGCAATGCTGGAGATCATGTGTTGGTGGTCACAACTGGTACAGGTGTGTGCTGGTGGCACCTGGTGCTTGGAGACCAGGGATGCTGCTCAACATCTTACAATGCACAGGGCAGCCCCCACGCAGAGAATGGTCCTGCCCCAAATGTCAATACTGCTGTGGTTGAGAGACTTTGCCTTTGCATGAGAGATTCTATCTCTCCTTCCCATCTATCTTTCTATATCTATCTATTTGTTTATCTATCTATCTATCTATCTATCTGTCTGTCTATATCTGTTATCATCTATCAATCATCTATTGATCTATCATCTATTTATCTCTTTTTATATCTATCATCATCTATTATCTATCTGTTTATTATCTATCTATCTATCATCTATATCTATTGTCATCTATCTATCATCTATCATCTTTTGATCCATCATGTATTTATCTCTTTCTTTATATCCACCTATCATCTACCAATATCCGTCTATTATCTATCATCTATCTATCTCTATTATCATCTATCATCTATTTATCTCTCTCTTTATATCTATCTATCTATCTAAACACGACTAATTTATATCCAATCAGTTGTATCTTTCTATATAATGTATATTGTTTTACATTTCTTTATATGTATATATGATGCATATAAACATAAAAGAATTGTGCGTGTACATATATACACACACATCCTTTTATATGTACTGTACGTATGTATTGTAACTGTATATATGTATGTACCTGAATCCATGAAAAAATAATGTTCATGTACAGGTATGTCCATATATGTGGATATACATATGCACACACATTCTTTCACCTGCACATCTGTATTTTATGTGTATATACATATATACAGATAAAGAAATGTGTGTAAAAATATATATTATACACTCACACAATATATATATCTCATACGCATCTCAATGTGAGTGTGTGTTTGTGTGCGCTTGCTCCTTTGAATCCATATTAAACTGTTCCGAAGTGTCTCCTTTATTAAGAAGGTGATAAGCACCACAGACAAAGATGAAAGGAATGAACAAAGTCAGTTCTTTATCTGAACTTTGGTCCTAGTGTATTTGGTTGTTTCTGTTACATTGCTTTCTGTCTGGTCCACTCCTGGGCACTCAGTTCTAACTCAGGTAATTATCAGTTGCATGAGAAAATTAATAAAGTGAGAGTATCTACTATTTCTTTAAAAGGGGATTTGGCAGTAAGGGGTCTCCAGTCTGACATGCGTTAGGTGAAAGTGTGGGGGAGCTATGGGATGAAAGAGGTCTGTCAGGGAGACCCATCTATTTGGGTCTTTCTATGATAATCATAGAAAGAGGCCCGGTCAAGTGGCTTCTTTGGCACCAGAGACCTTGATGCTTAAGATCCAAGATTCTAGAATGGAGAGAGCAGATGTAAGAGCAGTCCGAGAGACGTTGCAAAGCAGAGTCACCCCATTTGCTGATGGATGAGGTTCAAAGAGAGAAGGGAGCATCCATCAGTGGTATCATTTCATCCTGAGGGTGCTGACCTGCTGGGAGAGGCAGAGGGTGGGCTGGGCTGCTGGAATTGCTTTCAGCACCAGCCAGGGAGACATTTGTCGGGAATGATTCCTCTAATGGAGTTAAAATGGGTCATCCATTTGTGCATTTGTACTTTCTCATCTTACCACAGCATTTAAGCCTGGTTTGGAATCCAAAAGTCATCTTTTGTTTTATTTCTTAAGTTACCATTCAATATCTTGTTCGTTATGGAAAAAAGAAGAGATTGATACAAAGTCAGACGGGAAGAACTGGTGAGCTATGGTACCTGGGGGTTTCCGAGGGCTGGGCTAGGTATGCCTTGTGCTTCTCCCCTGCACGGGTTCAGATTTCATATGTATTTTCAGCAGCAGAGACCAAGAACAGGCGTGTATTCCCTTCCACGGGAGTTACTGTAATTGCTCAATATGAAACACTGAGAGCTGGAATTTCAATTGCTAATAATGAGCAGGGCGTGTTCCTGGAAGGCTCCTGGAAAAATTGTGGTTACTAATGCAGAAGCAAAAGAGAGTACCGAAGCTCTTCCCTGAGAGTCTCCAGGAATTTCCCCATTAAGAATTTAAACAGATTTACGGGAAAGCTGTGGGCAAGAGGCAGAAATACCTGCTTTGAAAGTGACTTGGAAAGTTTAACTCAGTATTTGGGAAAAGCGTGATCTAAATGAGATTCTGTTGCATCACATATCAGCTGCAAGCCCCTAACAAGCTCTTAGAAATGGCTGCATTGCTCTGTTTCAGGTGTCAGCAAACTGTGGACCATGAGCCAAATCTGACCCATTCTGTGCTTTTACAAATCAAGTTTTATGGAACACGGCCACATGTATTCATTTACTTATCGGTGCTATCTATGGCTGCTTCCTGCTACAACAATGTTGAGTATTTCTGAAGGAGATCACATGTCCCACAAAGCCCAAAGTATTTACTCTTTGGCCCTTTACAGAAAACATTTGCCAACTCCTTCTCTATTTGATAAACTTGGCTGACTTTTAGTCAGAATCCTCATGTGCCCGTGCCTTCAGAGATTTAAAATCATCACTTGGGAAAATGTCACTTTTTATATGTAAAGTTTGAATAGTTGTTTTCTGTATACTATTCATATTTCCTGGGAGTATACCATTATTGTTTTAGATTGACTAAAGGAAAAACCACAGAGATAATTTAACAAGCTGAGGAGCCCACATTCTTTTTTTTTCTAGCTGATGTTTATGTTACTCCACCCAAATTAGTGTTTTTCTAAGAAAGACTGGCCAAAAGTTTCACATAGAATTTTGTGTGTAATTTTCAAATATTTTGAGTTTAGTACTTCATTTTTTGATGAACCACTAGATTACATTTTCGTGGAAAGGCAAATGTGAACAAAAGATCCCCAGACATGGCTTGTCTGTCATTCACTTCTAAAAACGCTTTAGCAAAAGTAACTGAAAAAAACAAGAAATTCAGAGAGATGAGGACGGCTCATTTTTGCCAAATCTAGAAGCAACTCAAATCTTATGGCTTTTGAACATCAATCCACATAGCATTTTTTAGGCTTTTTTTTTTCTTCCAGTAATTTATAAAGTTCTCTTAAAAAAAAAGAAAAAGAAAAAGAAGAAAATGCTTGTAGTTCATAAGAGAAATTAAAACTTCATTGGGCATCAAATAGTTTTCATAATACTATTTTTAGTGTATTCATGTTTTAGCAAATCCCAAATAACCATTATCCACAACAAACGCTCAAGCTGAACAATAAAACAAAGGAAAATAATTTGAGGGTGGAGAATTAGCTTTTCCCTAAGCTTTCAACATGCTGTTGCTCACTGGTGGTGTCTGATCTTCACAAATACATTGTCATTGGTTTCCCACGTGGTCACTTGAGCCATAAGTGGGAAAACTCTTTTGTTCACTGAATCAGAAGACCCAGGGCACCAGTTTTTCTTTTCCTCTTGTTGTTTATCCTGTAGTGGGGAAACATGGATAGATTTTGTACTTTTGTTATTTTTTTTTTTTTTTTTTTTTTTGGTGACAAAGTTTGGCCCTGAGCTAACGTTGTTGCCAATCTTCCTCTTTTTCCTTGAGGAAGATTGTCCCTGAGCTAACATCTGTGCCAATCTTCCTGTATTTTTTGTATGTGGGACACCACCACAGCATGGCTTGATGAGCAGTGTGTAGGTCCATGCCCGGGATCCAAACCTTCAAACTTAACCGCTATGCTACCAGGCTGGCCCCTACTTTTTGCTATTTTTAAACAAAGGGATTAAATAAGAGGGACACACTTTCTGATTGTGTGGTCTTATCTTGAATTATCGATTTGTTCTCATGGGCATCATTTTTGCTGCATCCTTGTGCACAACTGCACCTGCCCCTAGAATGCCAATTCCCCAAATTGCCCAAATTTGGTCCATTCTTTGAAGTCTTTCTCAAATGCCATCTCCTTTATGAAAACCCCTCAGATCTCTGCCGTCACACTTCTCTCTCTAGAACAAAATAATGTCACCCCTGTCTGAACTCTAAGGACTGTGGGTCTTGGTTGGGCTCCCCTGAAGCAGACTCAGAGTTAGGGATTTGTCTGGGAGTGGTTTATTTGGGAGGAGATCTCAGGAAGCTGATGGTGGTGGAATGGGGGTGGTGAGACCAAGGATGGAAGGAAGCCAAAGAAAGGAGACACTCTAGTCAACAGAAGCTCCCTATCCGTGGGGACTCAGGGTTTTCTCCCCAAGATGTGAGGAAGCTGCACTAGTCACCCCCAATTTTCAGTTCACTAATGGCCGAGGGCTGTTCCAGTCATCAGGTCCCTGAGACTTTGACCTGCCCCACTCTAGGGCAGAAGAGAAACCTCTCGGGAGGAAGTCAGAGGAGCTCGCTGTAGGAGGCTGTTGACATCAATAGGAAGTGCTAGGGATAGGACGCAGATGGTGTCTGCTCCATCGTGTGCATCGCTTAGCTCTCACTCCCTTCTCCAAAGCATCACATCTACTCAGTTCTCATGTCTAGAGCACCTAGATTTGTGAGCTGCTATGAAGGCAGGGATCCACTTGCAGCCTGGCATACCAGAAGTGGCCACCAGATGCACCCTGGAGTGCTGGCTATTCCAAGCCTGCGTCCTTCAGGAAAGGTCTGGCAGAGTTTCCACTCAGTCTTTCTTCATGGTTTTATGTCCTTCCCATCTCTGTGTCTTGCTTGCAAATGCTGAGTCTCTCCTTTCTTTCCTTTATCACCTGCTGATTTCCATCATCACTTTGCTCCTTTTCCTCTCTGCATTTTGACGGGGACTCCAACCTCCATCTATTTTAAATTCAGAATTTATGTATATCCCACTGCCTTCCTCTCCCCATGCCTAGAGTCCTTGTAGCTGTCTTATTTGTACTTCTCTCTCTGCCAATCTTGACTTCCCACTAGCTCAGTGAGCTCTGTAGATGTCCCAAGACTCCTGAGTTGTCACATAAGCAGACGTTGAGTGATCCACGTCCCCTTTGCTTTGTTCACCAAGGAGCAGAAGACAAATTTGAAAGCAAAGAGATGAGGACCTGGAGGAAGGGGGCGTTTGTATCCATGAACTTGGGTAAAGTCCTTTACTAATTCTTGCTGGCGTTTATTACCTTCTGAAGATATACAAAGTGATTTGATAACCTGGTTAGCCAAAGAATGTGATGATAAGTTTGAAAATGAACAAGATAAGACACTGGCTTCCATAATTTTTAACATCATCAGTAATTGGTTGAATGTTGTCTCTGAACTCTTTTATTTTTGTCTTTCCCATTGGTCCCTTTTAGGTTGGCAGCTCTGAATCAGCTTGTTTTGGAGATTGGAAGACAATTATCATATTTCAGACCAAGCTGAGGACCTCAGACAAGAAAGTATGGCTGGATATCAGGAAGAATATAAGACTGGGTTTCAGAAACAAGCAGTAGAGCAAGCTTTTAATTCTTTTCCCACCCAAGTTCAAATGGTGATTCTGGAACTAAAGGATAATTGTTTTGTCTGTATTTTAGGTAAAGTTTAAATCCCAGCCATTTGGAAGAATTCCCAAGCAATGTTGACAATACTCAATAGTCTATTCCTTATATAACATGAAACTGGTCGTATCACACCAACATATTACACGTTGCTTGTGTTACATTCATACTGTAGAAGGAATTTTGACCTCAAGTGAACCATTTTTCAATACATCCTGACGACTTCTATGTACCTGCAATGAGATGCCTTTATAATGCTATGGTTTCAATGCCATGAGTGATGGCAAATGTAACATAAATTCAAGACTAGATTATGTTGGTGCCCATTGCAGGGGGATATGCCTAGAGAATCCATTAATTTCATCAATGTGTAGGCTTATTTTGCCAAATAAGCTTCTTTAAGTAGGTGCTTTTCTTCTTTAAGGACAATAGAGAATCAAAATGCTTGTGCTTAAGTTCATTTGAATTTGTTGAGCCTCATGTCTCTCATAATCCTCAGAGGGATTGTTTTCCTAGGTGCCCTTGCCCTAGTTCAAAAGTTTCATGTCCCTTCCTCTGACCCATTGATCTTAAGAACTAAAGTAAAAATGAGAGCATGATTATAGAAATTATCCTTTATTTCCTGCAATGAGCATTGCACTATTATATTCATAATTATAGGTTTCACGCAGCACATAAATAGTGCACAGGCTGTCCTAGTCAATCAAGCAATAAGTGCTTTTAGTTAAGAGTTTCCTATAAGTCATTTGCCATCAAAACACTCTTTAAAAGTCATCTCAAATAACCTAACAACATTTCAATTGTCGTTTAGATAATCGAAAAGAAACCACTGTCAATGGGCTTACCCGCTAATGCAGCAGAAAAGGAATGCGTTGGCAGCAGATCTCTCAGATTACAGTTGTAATCATGCAGTTTAGACTGTGTCTGAAAACCTAAATCAGCCAGCAAGTTCTTCCAAAACCAGTGTAGGATAAGGGGGGTCCTGGCCAGGAACACATGGCATGCTCAAGTTTTGTGATTGGAGGATGATTTTTAAAAGGAACTGGTTTCCCAGTGCGGGAAGGGCATAGGGAAACCCCAGGGAAGACTGCATGAATCCGGGTCATAAACGAGCAGAAAGAAGGAAGAGTTCCTAGAATCTTGAGGATAAAGGGCTCTGTGGGAAGGGGTACCTAGCAGGAAGGATGTGGCTAACCTCTCTCTTCTCTTTTACTCTTGCTTTCTACTTAGGTATCCTACTTTTACGATTGATTGGAAACCAGAGGACAGGGAATCTTTTGATGCTACCCATCCAAGTCACTTTCCAGGAGCTCAGAGCAGAGTGGAGAAAGGTGGTCTGGGTCACTGTGGATCAAGAGGGTAAGCTGGAGATGCCCAGTATGGTCATTAGACCCCTTTTCATATGGCTGTTTGCTTTTTGTTTGTTTGTTTATCCACTCATTTTTGCTTGTGTACATAGAAGCAGTCCCATTTTTGAGCTAGCATTAAGAAGTCAAAATTCCATGTACTATTGTGCAAAGGCTTAATAGTTTGTGACAATGGTTTAAACTTGTCTGAATCCAGTTAACTACAGTAGGAAGTGATTTCATTCTTCTTCTTTCTAATTCTGGAGAAATTAATGAAATGCCACCCTTTATGTTATACCTGTTACTCTCTATAGGATGATTTTTGTAATTTATTTGAATCCATCTTTTGTTGGATACTGATTGCTTATTCATTTAGAGAACCATCTTCCCATGAAAAGGCATTTAATGAGACACCATTCACATTCAGCTCATTTTTGTCAGTGTTACAGATTAGAAGGAACATCAATTACTTTCCTAGAATCCATTTCCTTTTTCTTTGATATGATAATATATTCTACCTCGTAAGAGATGAACTTGCATGATGATACTATCTGAAGTAAATCACAGATAAATGAAAGACAACCATTTTTTTTTTATAACAACTAGATTTCTTAATGATGCAATTTCATAGTGAGGTTTCTTGATCTCGATCGTTACAGCAATAAAGAATTACCTCAAATCATTTTAAAGGTTTGCAGAATATATCTTTAGTAGCTGATTTTAAAAAGACAGCATTTTAGAGATTGAAACATCCTTCAATTTCATGACATCCAGGCGTTGAGAGCACCTATTTTGTGGAAATATTCCCACATTCCCTAACAAAGGGCTCTGGGCTGACATGGTTTGTGACTCAAGTACATTATACCTCTCTCCCAGAGAGCTCCAACATCTTTGGGTATGTAAGGGAATGAAACATGATGTGTCTACTTTTGAATATAATTCCAGATAGTGAAATAAATATTTTGATACATATATGGTTTATTATAAATACAGTTGGAAAAAGTTGTCTGATGTATTTCAATAGCTACAATTTTTTGTTTTTTACAATCTTTTAAGCTTCTCTGGTACAGTAAGGTTTGGGATAATTTTGAATCATTAAGATGTTTCCAACCCAGAGTTGGTCATTTAATGGCTAAATGAACATCTAACAAGTTTCAAATCTCTGGGTCTTTTTATTCATCTGCAAACAAAAATTATTCTTATTATATATATTAGTTTTTAGACTTTTTCTCTCTCTGTTTCGTTATATATAATTTTTTTTTTTTTTTTTTTTGGTGAGGCAGATCAGCCCTGAGCTAACATCTGTTCCAATTTTCCTCTGTTTCTCTTGAGGAAGATTAGCCCTGAGCTAACATCTGTGCCAATCTTCGTCTACTTTTTTGTATGTGGGATGCCTCCACAGCATAGCTGATGAGTGGTGTAAGTCTGCACCTGGGATCTGAACCTGTGAACCCGAGGTCGTTGAAGCAGAGAGCACTGAACTTAACCACTATGCCATGGGGCCAGCCCCTATATATCGTTTCTTTTGTTTATGACTTCAGGTTTACTAATATCTTCCTCTGCAGTGTCTGATGTACTGATTCTCTCATCTAGTGTATTTCTCATCTTTAAAAGTTTGATTTGAGTCTTATTTTTATATCTTGTTTGTCTCTCCTCTTGAACATACAGAATATAGGTATAATCAGTTTTCATGTCCTTGCCTACTAATTCTATTACCTGTGTTATTTCTGGGCCAGTTTCAATTGTTTGATTTTCTCCTAATGATGGGTTGTGCGTTTCTACTTCTTTGCGTGTCTGATCATTTTTGATTGATGCTGGACATTGTGAATGTTCTGGGACACAGAATTTTCAGAAATGTTTTGATTTTTTGGATGCTTGCCTTTAAGATTTGTTAGGTAGAACCAAAGCAGCCTTTAGTCTACATTCAATTCTCACTTTTCCCACAATACTGAGACAATGCTATTTGGAGTACTCTACCCAATGTCTCAAATATTGTGAGCTTTTTCCTACTCTTCCTTGTGGGAACAGTAACTATCCTTGGTCCTGCATGAGTGTTAGAAATTGTTCTCTCTAATCCTTGCAAGTGGCTCTTTCCCAAGTCATGTATATTTTCTTCTCATGCACGTGCTGATCAGTAAGTCTTCAAAGGGGACCTTCTTCAGATGTCTGTGGTTCTTTCTCTGTGTCCCCATCATCTCTCTGGTACTCTGCAGATCTAGCAGACTTGGCCTCCTCAAACTTCCAAATGCATCTCCTCAATTCAGAGCACCTGTTAGGCATTCTCTGGGTTCCTTCTCTTTTTGCTGCATCCTGGAAGTTCTCTCCAGGCAGAAAGCTGGGGGAAATTGGAGGACCCATCTCTTTTGCTTCTCCTCTCTCAGGGATTACTGTCAAACACCTGAAACCTTTGTTTCATATATTTTTTCTGGTTTCTCAAAAGTTATTTTAAGATGGAGAGTACCTCTGGTTTCTGTTACTCCATCTTGGCTGACCTTCAAATTGTCTTAAGGTTTGAATGAAATAACGTAAGCAAGGTGGTTGTACTTAGAAGTCACATAGTAAATGCTATTTTTCTCCCATTTTCCCGTTTTGGAGTACGGGGGTAATGTACAAATATTTCTGGGCTACCTTAATTGAGGTAACTTATGTGAAGCCAGGACACTCAAGATGTGAACTTTTACCTGCTGTCCTCTGCGTTTTAATTTTAGGAGCAGAAAAAAAGACACAAACACATTTATGTTGAATTTAAACGCAGAAATCCACATCATTATGCTACGCCTGCAGTGTTTCTTTGTAGTATTCCTTTTATACTTAATGAAACAAAAAGGTTATAAGCTAGGTTCTGAGCTCCTTGATTACTAGGATGGTAAAAACCAGCACCCAAATTAATGTGGGATTTTAATATATGTTGGATAATGAGTGAACACAGAGCTGAACATCTACTCTGCCTAGGTCTACAAGTGTTCAGCAATTCCTCATCTAAAGCTAATTTTTGTAGAAACAGAATGGTAACATCCCTTTTCTTCTCATTAAATCGTATGTTAACCTTGACTCTGGCTCCAAGGAAAATGTTCTCAGAATTTTAAAATTTCAAGTGTGTCTCCAATGAAATAAATTTCAGTATAAAGTTTTCTAGGTAATAAAGCAAAATATATGGATGTGTCGCACAATGTGGAGTTGAACGTTTGTTGCTGTGGGCAAAACTCTCTAAAGATACATATCTCGTAAGACCTTCCACTTGAGGGTGTTTCAAGCAGAACTGAATGAATAATTTCGCTTTTTGAAAGCACCAGGGGGTGGAAGGTTAGCTCTTTTTACTGTCCCTAGGGAATGCAGCCAAGATGAGGGGATGGGGATAGATAACAGTGGAAGCATCTCTGCAAAGGCGGTCCACGGGTGAAGAGATGTGTCTTCTATCTAAGAGTTGAGCAGAGCAAGTTCTCAAAGGGAACCATCGTCCTGGGGCAAAAATAAAATACCAAACTGATGTCTCCCTTGAATGCCAAAGTCAAATGATGTCTCTTTATTCATTGTATTTTATTATTTTAGGTATAAATATTTTTATTACTCTTTTTGAAATAAAATTGTGTATATTTAAGGTGAACAATGTGTTTTGATCTACATAGACATGGTGAAATGCTGACTACAGTCAAGCTAATTAACACACCATCACCCACATTGTTACCATTTATGTGTGTGTGGTGAGAGCACCTGAGATATACTGTCTTAGAAAATTTCAAGTGCACACTACAGTATTGTTGACTATAGTTGCCACATTGCACATTAGATCTCCAGAACTTATTTATCTCATATAATTGCAACTTTGTACCGTTTGACCAACATCTCCCCGTTTATCCTACCCCTCAATCCCTGGCAACCACTACTCTACTCTCTTCTATGAATTCAACTTTTTTAGATTCCACATAGAAGTGGAATCATGCAGTAATTGTCCTTCTGTGACCGGCTTATTCCACTTAGCATAATATCCTCCAGGTTCACCCATGTTGTTGCAAATGGCATAAATTCCTTCTTTTTAAACGCTGAATAATATTACTTTGTATAGATACAACATATTTTCTTTATCCATTCGTCCATCGACGGACACTTATGTTAATTCAATGTCTTGGTTATTGTGAATGATGCTGCAATGAATATGGGGGTGCAGATATCTCTTTGAGATCCAGATTTCATTTCCTTTGGGTATATATCCACCTTTATTCATTTAAAATAAGGGACAGTCCACCCACTGTAAAGTTATGATAACCATGCCAGATGAGGTCTGAGAAAGCCAGTCTGCAGGCACCATTACCTAACCTAGGGAACGGAGGTGCTAAGGAGGCCATATCGATGACCATTTCTGAGAAATCTCCAACCCAAAGCCTCCTCACAGACAAGTTCAAGGCAAACACTTCATTTTCAAGATGATGTTTCCTACTGGAAAGGCAAATCATCTTGCCGCAGTATTCTAGAAGAGATAATTTATCTTTCCCTGAGATAATTTATCTTTCCCAGACTCCCTTCTGGGAGTCTGTTTAGCCTCATCTCATCAGACACACAGACATCTGAGTCATTATCTTGAGAATGGTTTCTGCTTATTGTGGTTTCTGCTATGTTTGAACATTAATGTAATTCAAGAAACCAGACACGAAATATGATTTTAGCCTACTTACGAGAGAGTCACACCTAAAACAGTGGTTCTTGAACTTCAGTGGGAGTCAGAAGCAGCCAGAGGGCTTGTGAAAACGTAGGTTGTGATTCAGTGGGTTTGGGGGTTTGCATTTGTCCTGAAGATTTGAATTTGGAACAAGTTCTCAGGGGGTGCTGGGGCTGCTGGTCCAAGGACTCTCTTTGAAAACCACTATCTTTGAAGGTCTTGTGATTTTTTGTAACCACTGTGATGGCGTTATAAAATGAGGTAATGAGTGGGTTTATTTTCTCACCAAAAAATGAAAACATATTCAACTATGTTAGTCAAGTTTACCAAGCAACGTTCTTTGATGATACCGAAGTTCTGTTTCCCTTCTAGTATGTTCTACACAGCATTGTGCACAACTTGCTCAAAGATTTAGAATCTGGGCTGCTGCCTCTGTAGATGGAAGCTTAATTCTGTTACATGTGTGGCTGAAAGAATGATAAAACCTCAAACTGTGCTGAGGGGTGGTCTTCAGCTGAGGATTTAAATGCATCCTTGGAGGGATGAATTTACAAGCTTCCTCTGTGTTTTGTGAAGCAATGGAAACTGGTTTGAGCTAATGGAGTCTGTTCAGAATATGTGGCTCAGCCATGGCCACCTATTTCCTGGAAGACAGAAGGGAAGCAAGGGAGATGGGAGGAGAGGAGATGGACTAAATAAATGACCTTGCTGCAAACACCGGGCTAGTGTGGGCTTTGGTCTGAGGCGCTCGGCTTGTCGACTATGGCAACATTAGGAAAACGTTTCTCTTCTTTATGCATGGGGTATTCTGACTTAGGAATTAAAGTTTGCTCTTTATGGGAGTGTTGGTGATTCAATACTTCTCTTTATACATTTGGGTGAATAAAAAGATTTCTCTGGAAATCATACTGGTATGTAGACATGGAGGGAGGCAAAATATGGCATTCCTTGATTGCAAAAGCCAAAGTCCTTTCAACAGCTGCCCCAAGAGGGTCAACATCAAGTAAAGCTGTCCTTTTGAGACCCTGTAGTGTTTAATCTAGAAGCATGAACTCAGAGGAAAGTCTCCATCAGGGTGGAAACTTTCATACTCAATTCCCTCCAATAAATCTTTATAGAATGACTGTAATGTACAAATGTATACTTGCTTTCTTGAGTGTAAAACATCTCTGTTCCTCTCACAGTACTATCAGAATACTGTCATTTATAGTATTCTCGATATTTTCAGATTGAGTTATTGATATTCTGAGACTTCAACGTAATTTCATTTAAAAGAATATGAATTAGTACCTATTGTTGGTTGACTTGTGTTCCCCCAAAATATACATTCAATTCTTAACCTCTGGTGCCTGTGAATGTGACTCTATTTAGAAATAGGGTCTTTGAAGATGTAATCAAATCAAGATGAGGTCATGCTGGAGTAGATTGGCCTCTAAAACTAATGATTGGTGTCCTTATAAAAAAAAAGAAGAGACATTCATGTACAGACAAAGCCATGTGAAGATGGAGACAGAGATTAGAGTGATATTTCTACAAGCCAAAGAGCACTATGGATAGCCAGCAATTCCAGAAGCTGGGAAAGACAAGGAAGGATCCTCTGCTAGAGCTTTCCAAGGGAGTACGGCCCTGCAACAACTTGATTTCAGACTTCTGGTCCCCAGAACTCTGAGAGAATACAGTTTTTTGTTTTAAGTCATCCAAGTTCGTGTGAATTTGTGATGGCAGTCTTAGAAGACTAATGCAGTACCCAATAAACTTGAAAACTGCATTATTTGGAAATGTAAACTACTTTCCTCTGAAGACTGAGAAAAGATAATCTCAAAGAATTCAGAGAAATGGTCACTTGAGACACTCTCAAAGTAATAACATTTTAAATAATTCAGAAGCAAAAGGCAAGTCAAAATTACATGGAATCTTAAAAATGGCAAATGAGATATGAAATCAAATTATAGAACTAGATATTAAATACTATGAAGACAAAATATGCTAACTTACAAATATATGCCCTTTGGGTGGGCCTGTATTTGCAACATTGGAACATTGTATTAATAAATATTTAATAAGAACAAGACTTTAGATTTAGGCAGAAACATTCTTCCTACTAGGAAGTGAAAGTGATTTTTCTTCGGTAAAGTCTTCCCCAACATTATTCCTAGTGGCCTGAAGTGGTGTGGAAAGCCATTCTCAAAACAGAACAAAACACTTAAATAAGGAAAAACAAAAATTCAGGTTCTGAGAAGGTGCAGTTTAAGTATCTTGAGTCTTGTATCCACCAAGGCACTGGGAAGAAAACACTTCTTATGAAGATGTAAATGAAAGTATCTATTCTTTGAAACCATGCAACTGTGAGAGGGATATAAAAGTGCCAAGTGCCTTCAGGGAAGCATAAATGTCTGTTGGAGGGAAGGTATACCATGCTGGTTGGGACAGGCAGGGAAAGTCAGGATGGGTAAGGGTCCAAAGGCAGTGGGGGTAGGGAAAGGGTGAGAATACCATGGGGAAGCTGCTGGGATGGGAGGCAGGGGGAGGGCATGGAGCCAAGTCAGGGTGAGCAAGGGGCAGGGTCCAGATTCAGCTGGTTTGTGTTCAACTCCTGGCTCTGCTATCCCCTTATCTATAAAACTGAAATAACAATACCCATCTCAGAAGGTTCTTGTGGAGGTTAGCATGGTACCCAGCACATAATATGTGCTCAATAAACATTTATTATTATTATGATTCTTGTTAATTGTGTGTAGTCTAGTTGGGTGACATTAATGGAATAATGGGAGAGGCGAGGAAAGTAGGCTGGCAAAAATTATAGTGAATTCTAATTATTTCAGTATTGCTTGGGAGCTGATGAAGGATTTAAACACACACACATATCATTTCTGCAATATTTATTGTACATGTCCTATGTGCCAGATACTGTTTTGGTTCTGGTGATAAAGATGAGATGCCTGCTCTCTTGGATCTTGCATACTTTTTTGGAGATAGCCAAATAAATGAATGACTGTATGAAGAAACATGAATTGACAACTGAACTGGAGTAATATGATGATGTTTTCATCAATTCAGTGAGATTAGATTGGGTAGTTGGGGGCATCTTTGAGGAGGCAACATTTATGGTGAGATCAGAAGACAATGTATTCACCCTTGGAGTCTCTAGAAGGTCTGAGCTCTGCTGACACCTGATTTTAGTCCCTTGAGACCCATTTCAGACTTCTGACCTCCACAAAGATAAGATAATAAATTCCTGTTATTTTAAGCCACCAAATTTTGGGACTTTGTTACAGTAGACATACGGAACTAATATACCTGCCTTCATACTATCCTTATGTAAGTATTTTGCCATAAACTACATAAAATACTATTTCAGATTCTTTAAACGAATTTATATAAATGATGTCATAGTGTTTGTGCCTTTCTGCAATGAGCTTTTAAATTCTTAAGCTTATTTATGCTTGTGTGTATAGTTCTTGTTCAACCATTTGTACCGCTGTCAAGTTCCTCAGGGAATTTGTACAAGTTAATTCAATTTTTTAAAAAAAGTATGTAGCTCAATAAAGTAATGTGTATATGGTTTTTAAAACTGGGTTGGAAAAGCCCTCCCCTCCTTAAAGAGAGATTTGAAATCAAACACAATTTAATTGGCACCTACGAGACAGAATAGATCTTAAACGTCAGTGCAAAATGCATTCACTTCTATGATTCCCCTTTTGAAAAGGATAGGTGGAAAAACATCTCATGAATCAAAAAATATTTTTTTAAATGGCAATATTTGATTTTAGTCACAGGCTTAGCAGTTGCTTGACACAGTTCAGATGTGTGTGGAGAGGTCGAGAGCTGGCTCCGCAAATATCACTAAAGCAACCTGTTGATAAGATGAGGCTGAGTTTGTTGCTTATCTTGATCAAGGGGAACACCACCCCACAAAACTAGCCATGGCCCAGAGGGGGCAGGGGAAGGACAGAATTTATTGAGACTTGCAAGTTTGGGTTAAGGCAGGTCTTTCAATGCAGGAGATTTGATGAGGATTGAGTAAGGATCAAGTTACAATTGTTCAAGATTGTTGGCAGCAATGCAAGGATTTTGATGGGAGGGTTCCAAAGAATCTTAGTGCACAAACGTCTATTGACATTTTCCTTTGAAGAGTTGATGGGTGTTTTGGGAAGTTCTTGTAACGAGCAATTGAAAACTTGCCTGGATCATCAAATGACTTGCCTTGAAGAGATTAATGAAGACAGAGGAATAGCAAAGTCACACTAAAGCAGATAGTAAGGTGTGGTTTTGTTTCTCAGTGTCCAGGGCGAGTGTAAGTGTAGGCAGTTTTGTTCTCAGGGAGATCACATGGATGCATCATTTTGCCCTAACACACCCTTTCTAGAAAGGAGACTCGCGCAGTTCTCCAAGGCTATGGTGCTTAATGGGAAAGGGTAAGAGAAGGGGGCGCTCTTTCATAATCACACAGAGAGCATTTGTGAAATATGTCTGCCAAAACCCTCCTCCATAGTGTTCAGAGGATATTTACCGCCAGTACAATACATGTAAAAATCAATACAGTGCTCCTATAAAGGAAACCTTATCCATTATCCTCTTCCTTTTGAGCATGTTCCTCATCTCTGCAATATTTCCCTGGTGTTGAGGGTGGCTGGACTCTGCTAAGTGGATGAAAAATCATTTCTCCTGACATGTGCTTTCCTTTTCAATGTAAGGAAAATTAAATTTCTCCAAGGAAGAAGCAACGATAGATCAAACCAGCCTTCCACTCAATGCATCTCTGTAATCTGGTAAGAGAGAGCTGTCTCTACAATTAGGTATTGTAAGTCATGATTTATGATTCCATTGAAAAATAGAGTGGCATTTGTATGAACTGGGAAGTATAACTTAGACACAGATTTTAAATGAAATAAAAAAAAAATCCATGTACTTGGATTCTCCATCAAGATAATTTGTACTTATGGTCCACATCTCCTTTCCCTGCTTGTAGGAAGTCAACAGAGGGACTGAGATTGGGAGTCAGCTAAGAGTAGATTCACCTGCTTATAAAAGAAAATCCAACAAGCTTCAACAAGATAAAGTTTATTTTGGAGAAGTTCGGAAGGAGACAGGCCAGGCTCTGTGTGACAGTCATGCTGTCATCAGGGGCCAGGATACTTTTGTCCTTCTCGTCCACTAGTCTTGACTCTGAGCTTCCATCCTCACTGTCAACTCATGTTTCAAGATGGCTCCTCAAGCCCCGATCATCCTGTCTAAGATGCAGGAGAGGGAGGACACAAAGGCATTCTTCGTTCAAGAGTTTTCCTGGAGGACGCACCCAAGAGCTTCTGCTCACACATCACTGGAAAGCCCACAGTACAAGGGGAGGCTGGGGTTCTTGGTCTTTGAGCTAGGCAGACAGCCACCTGAAATAAGATGTGGCTTTGGATAATATGGACAAATGAGAGAGGGGACGTTAGCTAGGCGATCAGGAGTCTACTGCAGAATGGAAAATGGAAGGAGTAAAGCTCAGAGTGAAGGCAGGCAGAGGGGGATGTAGGAAAAGGAAGAAAAAGCTTAGAAAAATTGAGAGTGGGAGAGGATGCAAGAGGAGTAGAAGTACAATGGAGTTTCCCCGCATCACCTCTCAGGACCTGGAAACCCACAGACCACAGGACACTCTTTGGCTTGAAGCTGTCCTGAAATCTGGCCTGTCTCTGTGGAATTGTGATTGTGGAAGTCTCTTCCCTGGCCTACCCCAGTATGTACTGGACTAGGTGCTCAACGGCCAGGAAGTAAATTCAACTTTTACCTTTCCTCAGGGAGAAAAGATGCTCAAACCACAACCCTGGAGACTTTATTGTCTGTGCTCCAATGGCTACGTGAGATGTCATTGTCTCGGCCATGCGTGATGACTTTCTTGAGCTGCCAATTCATCCACATCCTGACATAAATGTGATTGTGTTTAAAACGATGAGGGGAGCCAGTATCCTCGCCCATTTTGCGTTCTTGTTTCCTGCTCCTATGTTGGGTGAGCATTTCAGCTCTTGACAGCTGCCTGAGGTTTGGTTTCTTTCAGTTCTCACGAAAGATCTGGGGCAGAGATACCAGGGCTTATCTTTGGAGGGAGAAAGACCTCGGATCTGCAGGGGTCTGCTTTTAATTTAGGGGCAAACGACAGGCTGGAAGGCTGTTATCTGTTGACCTGTAATGACTGTAGGGAGAGAAAACTAACAAAGGAGCCCGGGGCTTCTTTATCTCCACCTGGCCTTTTATTGGAGGCTTGGGGCTGGTGTGATGGTGAGAACACTGAGCTGGAAGTGGCTGAGGATCTTCTTACCTGGGGGCTCATCACTGGAGGCCCAGGGGATTCTAGAAAAGAGAACATCAGGGTCTGTGACCAGGTTGAGACCAGCTACTAGAGGATTTGGAGCAACCTGCATTGAGACATTTGTATGTAGAGTAGGTGGAGAAACCAACAGTGACTTGAACCTATGGAATCACATGCACATCAGGTGTATATCAGTTCCCTGTGAAAATTCCTCTTGCATTTTTGTGGAGTGTATCTCTGCTCCAGGCTAAAGTCTTTCCAGTTTCTTGGAAGCATCCCAGCTACATTTTATTTCAATTCTTTCGTACCCTTAGCTAGGAAGAAGAGAACGGGAAGACTTTTTATTCTTCTTTTTTCATTTTCCGAGATGACGTTGCTGATCTGGGTGAGCTTTGGGTGTGCAGTTGTTCAAAAACAAACATGGAATCAGTGGTTGATTTTGGACTCTGGGTGGAAAGTGCTATTTTGTAACTCTCATTTAGAGAATGATGAAACATTTCATATCAAAATGCCTTGTTGGGTACTCCCAGGTGGATGCTCAGAAAAGTTTCTGCGAGGCTCACTCTCTCTTGCATGGCCATTTTCCTCCATTATAAAAATCCACACATATTTGAGGATATCAACAGTTCCAATGAGGCATCATCCATATTGCCTACCTTGTGCCTCCAAGGCAATAGGAGGGTCTCAGGAAGGCTGAGCTGGGAGATGAGTTCCCACAGCCCAGTTCTGCCAAGTGTTTACTTTTATTCTCGAAGTTGATAAGCAGTATCCTGCCCTTTCCCTGAATCTGGTTTGCAGTCAAGAGCAGTGAATTGTTTCCTGTGGTCTAATTGGGTAGCTCTGACCCAGGCAATGGCGGAAGGTATCTTCTCTTGATTGGAATTATCATCTATGCACACCAGAAGCCATGGAATAAAACTCATCTCGCAGTCCATATTGCTTCCCAATTATTTTTTTTTGATGAATTATTCAATTTTCCCATTTCATTGTGCTCAAACAGAGGCACTTGCCTGATGTTAATTTCTTTTCCCAGGTGATGTTTCAAAGGGGCCCAAGAGCAGCAGCAGGGAGACATTTTACAAGGAAGGATGAGGAATTGGGACGATATTTTCATGAGAACTCCTAAACACAATGAGTTTGCCTCTTAGCCATTCTCTCTGTGGCATGTGTAGGAGCTGGGACATCTGGGTGGCTACTACTCTCAATGACCTTAGTCAATCCTTAGTCCCAAGGCATTTTGCCCACACTGATGCACTGCCCACGCTGATGGTTTTGATTTATTTCTTGGTCTTGTAGCAAGCTGGTTGTTGTTCTGGGGCCTTAGTTCAAACAGCTCCTGCTTCCCTAGCTGCACAGGCTTCTCTTAGCAACATGGCTTTGGACGTCATCACCAGCCTTATTTGGGAAGCTGGGCTGTTTGAAGATCCCTAAACACTCTCAGGAGGTGTGCCAGAACTTTCTGGAATGTACCGCACAACTAATGAGCCTAAGACTTCATTCCGACCAAAGGCAATGGGGTGATTTGTTTCCCAGTATAAATTTCTAATCATGGATCTCTAGAGAAGCGTGTAGACATGGCTTGTCGTCTTCATGGTGCCCATGTGATTAAGCCTTGCTTTGTTTCTTGTTTAACAGATTTGGGACTGCTCTGCCTAGGCCTGCCATCGGAGGTCCCTTGGGGAGGTGTGGCGTCATGCCCGGAGATGCACACTACATCCTGTGTGCTAAGTATACACGGGAAAACTGCTTATAAATCCTTGTGTCACTTTCATTCATTGCAGGTATTCCTATCCCTTCCAGAGTTTTTGAGGGAGTGGTTCTGTTTAATGAAGAATTACTGTCAGTGATACTCTTTGAGTTGATCAACCTTCAGGGCACAGAGCAAGAGTTGGGCAATGCATTCGGGTCACTATTTGCCTTGTCCTTATCCAGAGAGAATTTTATAAGCAAGAACTTGGTAGCAATATTAAAATATAAATATTAGAATTGACCCCAAATCCACATTAGTCTCACCTAGATGGAAAACCATAGATGTTTCAAAAACAAGGTAGAAAATGACAGTGACAGGGTTTAGAAAAATGCAGTCTTGGTGGCTGTCTTGGCTTGATTGATGAGGCTTGTCTAAGGATATTTCAGGGATGCTTAAGGCATCCTGTTTTGTTTCTTTGATGTTGGAAGAGATGCCTCACTTTGAGGAGGCTCACAAAGCAACTGGGAATTGGGTAAACAGTCTTGGAAGTCAAGGTAACCGTCTCCGAGGAGAAAGGTGTGCTTCAGGTAGAGAGAGAATGGATGACCAAGAGCTATGCCTGTGGGCATCCTGGCCATCTGCTGGACATTCTACACGGTTTTGAGGGCAGAGTGTGGTCTGCCCTGTGAGGCATCAGCAGGGGCAACTTGAATGTGCAAGAGAATTGACTCTGAAGATGGTCCTATGCACCGGCCGGGCAAGTGGATGCTGATTGCCCAGCTGGGATTGCTGATTGATTGTTGACTGGCTGTGGTTCTCCTCCATGTGGCTAGTTTAGGCTTCTTGCAGCATGGGGGTCTCAAAGCAATTGAAGCCTTTAGTGGAGGCTGATTTATCCCATATCCCCAAAGCCAAAGCTCCCTCTCCTTCTTAGACCTGGCATGGGTGCAGCCACCCTCTGCTGAGTTGCGTTGGATAAATCACGTCACAGGTCCACCCTAGTTCCAGGGGAGGGGACACACAAAGGTGTGAATACCAGGAGTCAAGGTTCATCAGGGGTTAATGAAGGGCAATCTGTCCTCATTATCTGCGGATCCGCTATTTGCAAATTTGACCACCTGCTACAGCTTCCTCGTAAACCACATCAGTACTTGTGGCATTTTTGCGGCCGTCCATGGACCTGCACAGAGGGGCAAAAAGTTTCAGCTGCCCTCCATGCGTGTTCCCAGCTAAGGCTGAACAAGGTGATGCTCTGCCATCTTGTTTCAGCTCGTACTATAAACAATGTCCTTTTCTCATCATTTAGGGCCATATTTTTTGCATTTTTCTGCTTTTTATTGGTGATATAGCTGTTTAAAGTGACCCCCAAGCAGTGCTGAAGAGCTGTGTGTGCCTAAACACAAGAAGGCTGCGATGTGCCTTACGGGGAAAATGCGTGCGTTAGATGAGCTTCCTCCAGGCGTAAGTTGTAGCGCTGTTGACTGTGAGTTCGATGTGAATGAATCAACAATATAGATTCAATAATGTGTCTTTAAACAGAAAGACAAAACAAGGTTATGTATTGATTAGTTGATGAAAATGTTGTGACCGGAGGCTCGCAGGAACCTAACATGGTACGTCACCCAGGGGTGATGGTTTCTGCTAATTCAGTGCTTGTGGTGACTCTATAGAACATCGCTATACTGAGTAATGAGAATCAGCTGTAACAACTCACCACAAACCTCTAGTAAGCTTTGGATTTGGACCCAGATCAGGAGACTGAATGTATTCTGAGAATGCATCTGTAGGGCCCGTTTGCACGGGTCGCTTACACGGAATAGACCAGCAAGGCTGGTCCCTTCACTGCCCTTTCGTTTAATGAGTCTTAGAATAGAATGAATTGACGTTTTCCTCTTCATCTGATTCTAAGGTGTGGGGATTGACCAAATCCATTTTGTTAAATGTTCTTAAACTTTTTGTCTTGAAATAATTGGAGACTCATGAGGTATTGCAAAAATAGTACAGAGCTCTCGTGTATCTGTCACCCAGCTCCCCCCAGTTGTAAGATCTCATTTAGCCATAGCAGATTGTCCAAACCAGTAAATGGACACAGGTCCGAGAGCATTAACTAAATTACATTATGTTGTTTTCACTGGTTTTTACAAGTGCTTGTGTGTGTTTCCCGGACGATGAAATTTGATTACATGTGTAGAATCCTTTAACCACCCCCACAGTCAGGATCTCCGTAAAGAAATCCCTCATGCTACCCTTTATAATCAGACCTTCCTCTGCCTAAACTCTTGAGAACCACTGCTCTGTTTCCCATCATTGTAATTGTGTCATTTCAAGATGGCTAAATAGATGGAATTCTTTGAGACTGGCTTTTTTTTCACTCAGCATGATGTTCTTGAGTTCCAAGCAGATTGTAGCATGCATCAATAAATTGTTCCTTTTTTATGGCTGAGTAGTATTCCACAGCAATCCATTTTTAAAAAAAATTCTTCCTATGATTTTTTTTATTGTAGGACTATGTATAACACAAAATTAGTCATTCTATTCATTTCTAAGTGTACAACTCAATGGCGTTAAGTATATTCACATTGTTGTGCAACTGTCACCACTATTTTTAAAACTTTTTCATCTCCCCAAAGAGAAACTTTGGACTTATTAAACAATAACCTCCCATTCTTGCCCTACCTCAATCCTTGGTAACCTCTAATCCACTTTTTATCTCTATGGATTTGCCTATCCTGGGTGTATCATATAAATGGAATCATGTAAAATGTGACCTTTTGTGTCTGGCTTCTCTCACTGAGCATCATGTGTTCAAGGTCCATCCACATTGTAGCCTGTGTCAGTGCTACACTCCTTTTCATGGCTGAGTAATATTCCAGTGTATGGATGGACCACATTCTGTTTACCCATTCATCCATTGATGGACACTTGGGTTCTTTTTTGGCTACTGTGAATAATGCTGCTATGAACATGCACGTACAAGAATCTGTTTGCATCTCACTTCTCACTTCTTTTGGGTTTCTACGTAGGAGCAGCAATCTATCTTTTAAATATCTTTTTTTGTTGTTAACATATTAAAGTGGATATTATTAGCGGGTGAGTACCCACAGTAACTGCATGAAGCTAACAGGACTCTAAACCCCGGGCTCCTCAGAGGACACTAGCCGGTGGTTGTACTTTTGTCTCTGGATCCCCCCAACCCAGCATGGCTCCTGGTCACAGTGGAGGGGTTCAATACAGACCTGTCGAATTTTAAACATGCTTCATACCATGTCCCTCTGTACAGACACACAGCTTGGAAAGGGTAGGTGTCAGGAGATATTGGAAAATTGACGATGCTGCCAAGCTTGTCTCGCATCATTTCTCAACCACACATGATGCCGTACTGACGGGTCCTGGAGTGGGGGAAAGCCAAAACCCGTGAGGGCTTAGAGCCAAGATGGAAGGGGTATCTTTTCAGAGATGAGGGGTGTCCCAGGGTGCCTAGTTATTAGTTGGCATTTTTATAAAGAGGAGGTCATTTTTGAACCTCTCTCTGCAAAGAGGGTCAGAGGGCTGCATTATAATAATTTACCCGTAATACCGTAGGCTGGAGGTGATGGAGGCATTGACAGCGACGAGCTTCACCTTGACTTTTTGTGTCTAGGAGAGATTCATGCATTAAGAAAAGTGTTACAGTTGATAACACTGTAGTATTTAATCGAAATTTGCTAAGAGAGCAATGTTTAAATGTTCTCACCAAAAAAGAAGAAAAAGGATAAATACGTGAGGTGATGGCTATGTTGACTAACCAGACAGTGGAAATCTTTTCAAAATATATACCTACATCAAATCACCACAGAGTACGCTTTAAATATCTTACAATTTTATTTCTCAATTGTACCTCAGTAAAGCTGAAAAAAAAAGTTTTTGCATATTATGATAGCACAAAATTACACTGAATAAAGAATCCCTACCTTAGAAAAAGAAAAAAAAGTATCCCGTTCAATGCATAGCCTGAAAGCAAAGCTTTTAAGCAGGGTTAATCTTCCAGGTGAAGCCAATTTTAAATATGTGAGCCCTCTGAAAGACACTTTAAAATTGGCCAAGAAAGCACTTTCTTGCAGCTGCAATCAATGATTAACTTGATTTTGAAATTACATATAGGAAGAAAGGGTGGGCCTCGAGAATATGACCCGGAGCAAATTGCTTTGTCCTGGTTAATCTTCTCCTTGTGCACCTGAGAGACTGCTGAATTTGCTCAAAGGACTTTTGCGTGAATGATGGCACCTTAAATTACCCCTTGGTGAGCTAGCGCATTTCACCAGAGGAATTTTCCGCACCTGTTGGCCACTTTCTCAACGTAGGAAATAAGCAGCTATGGGAAAGGTGGTTCAGAGCGCTGAGTTCAACTGTTCAGCTGATGGAGAAGAGTGGGCAGCGAGGGTCCCCATTTATCTGGTGTTGGGGGGTGCTTGATTTTTCCTTCCGTATTTCCCTGGTGCACATGGAGCATAAGCACAGCCAGTGTCTTCATTTCCCCCTAAATATTTTTCTGTTTTTTTCCTACTGTACTACGTAAACGCTGGCTGGCAGGTTTTTAAGAGGTTTTCACACGGAGCCTGAATTGAGGTCGTCGTGGCGCCGAGCCGGAGACCTCTCCAAAGGCCAGAAAGAAGACAAAGGAGAGGGTGTGGGGCTGCGGGAGGGACCTGGCTTCTCGGCGCTCCCCCGGGAGTTCTCTTAACAAAGCAGAAGCACCGTGGATGGAATCCGACCTCCCTGTCCCTTCCCACTGGGGTCCTTCAAGGGGCTTTGCGAAAAGAGAGACCTGGTGACCCCCTTTCAAGCATCTCTTTTTGAAGACCCGCCTCAATGAATCTGTCTGTAGAAGCCTAGCCCCAGGCAGAGAGCCAGCTCGGTTTTCGGTTTTCGCAGACAGGTGTGTCCCAGCTGGGGCTTTGAAGGAAACAATGAGATCCTGCAGGTGATGGGGGTGGGACGAGGTCCCCCCGTCACCCAGAGGCAGGTAACTTCAGAAGCGAGTCTTGTTTGGCACGGATCCGTAGCTCCAAGGGTTTCTTTTCAGGTGGATTTTCTTGTGATTGAGCAAAGTGACGGTTCTGGGGCAGTAGGAAGTAAGCATATGTGTTTTCTGGGCATATGAAGGGAAGTTTGGTGTTTTCACCTGTGCAGAAGACCCAGCGAGGGCACCACCAGACAAAGGCTGCCATCCAGCAGAGAGGAAAGCAGAGCTAGGAGATGCTCTGGGATGCAGACAGGAAACTTGGGGTCCTGTCCTGCCTCCCTCAGTTCCCTGGGCCCGAGTGGTCCCCAAGTTCTCTCTCCACTCCCCAGCCAGCTGGGGGAATAGGGCACCCAGGAGGACAAGCAGTTCCAGGGGGACAACTGTTCCTGCTGGGCAGGTGTGCACAGGTGGGCCCTGGCATGGGGTGCTGCCATGGGTAGGTGCCCTGAGCTCAGGGTCTGGAAGTCAGAGGAGCTCAGAGAGTAGAAGAGAGGCAGCCCCTGCTGAGAACTGGGAGAAACTGAACCCCGGATGGGCAGTGCCCACGATTCCATTTCCTTTTAGCCTCCAGCTCTTGATCTAGAGACTACGAAACACCCCCAAAATGGCATTATGAGTTCACTGTGGAGCAATAGACTGGATATGAAACCACACTAAAACCAGTGCCTGGATAGGGCATTTTTCCCCGCCTGGGGTCCTGGTGGGAATTTTGACATCTGTAGTGGATGGGTGTTCCATCTCTGAGACCATGCGTTTGTGTTTTCTGTTTTTATTGTGGCAAGATGCACATAACATATGATTTACTGGGTGAATCGTTTTAAAGTGTACAGTTCCGTGGCATTTAATACATTCACAACGTTGAGCAACCATCAGTATTGTCAATTTTAGAACATTTTCATCATCCCACAAAGAAACCTTACAGGCGTGAGTCAACATACGCTCATCCTCCCACGCTCCCCTCCCCCAGCCCCTGGTGACCACTTATCCACTTTCTGTCTCGGTGGATTTGCCTATTCGGGATACTTTATATAAATGGAATCATGCAGTATGTGATCTTCTGTGTCTGGCTTCTCTCACTGAGCATCAAGTTTTCAAGGTTCATCCACGTTGTAGCGTGTGTCAGTGCTTCACTCCTGTTCACGGCTGAGCAATATTCCATGCCACATTTTCTTTATCCATTCATCCACAGATGGACACTTAGGTTGTTTCCACATCTTGGCTATTGTGAATAATGCTGCAATGAACACGGGGGTGCAGATATACCTTCGAGTCCCTGCTTTCAATTGTTTTGGGTATATACCTAGAAGTGGGATTTCTGGATCATATGGTAATCCTATTTTTAATTTTTTGAGGAACCGGAAATGGACACACATTTTAAGCCACAGCTGGAGGAAGTGATGAGCCATCGAGGTAATACTGGCACCTTCCTGTGCATTATTTTTACATAGTCACACATAGCGTGTTATACATAGATTAGCTGTTCCCCAGACAGTCTGTAGTTCGATCTTTCTGTACTTTTGCGCATGGCTTGTTCTCAAATGGTTTATCTGTGCAATCTTTGGGGAGAGATTTGGGTGCAGTCTCTAGAGTTCAAAGCATGATGTGAATCAAGTGGCTTCTGGCTAATGCTTTTTGTTGTCCTTATCAATTAAGGAGACGAAAACTCAATCCTGACATTGCTCTATTGAGTCAGGGAGCCCCAATTTCAGGAATCCGTGTCTGGGAGACAAACCCCCACTGTATGAGTCTGCTTGGGCTGCCATAACAAAATACCACAGACTGAGGGGCTTAAACAACAGACATTTATTTTCTCACAGTCCTGGAGGCTGGAATCTGAGATCAAGGTGTGGGCAGGGCTGGTTCCTCTTGAGGCCTCTCTCCTTGGTGTGTAGACGCCGTCTTCTCCGCATGTCCTCACGTAGTCGTCCCTCTGTACGTGTCTGTGTCCTCATCTCCTCTTCTCATAAGGAAACCAGTCCTACTGGATCAGAGTCCACCCTAATAACCTCATTTTACCTTAATCATCACTTTAAAGACCCCATCTCCAAATACAGTCGCCTTGGGGTTAGGACTTCCACATATGACTCTTGGGGACACACAGCTCAGTCCCCAACACCCACCACAGCCCCCGGCAATGTGTCCTCTTCCATTTGACTCCAGATCTCAGTGAAGGAGGAAGTAGGAACTTCACCACTATCCTATACACCATCTACAGACTCGGGGACTTCTCTAATGAGTTGCAGCTTGTTTGCAAAATAAAGATATGAGAACCTCAGGGACACGCTTGGACGAGGACGAGAGCTCTGCCTCACCCCTGTTTACTCAGTGTTGGTGGTTCTGTACACCTGAGGCGCTTCCAAGAGTCTCTGACAGGATAACAAAGGGCATTATCTCTTCACGCCATTGATTGTCTGCTACTGCAGGGACGTAATTGGTGGGCCATCTGCCAGCCCCTTTCTCAGGGGTAGACCAGTGTCTTTATCTTATATATAAGTGTGGATCTTAATCTATGGATTTTCTGCTAATTCCATATCACCTCCCAGTATAGTTTCTGTATTGTCTTTCAGGTAACCTAGGGAAGGTTGTAAAGAGAATAAGACTTATACATCCTTCAAATTTTCAACAGGCTTAAACAGAGACATTTGTTTGCAGCAATTTTCCCCAAAGAGTGTGTGGATAAATCCGTCAAGACCAAGCCTGGCACAAATGTAAAGAAACACTGGAACCTGCTTGGCTGTTGAGCACTGGAGCTGGAGAGGGTAGGCGGTGGAGGGGACCAAGATTCTGTCTCATCTTCACTTTAGGGGTGACTGGGGTGATGCCACTTAAGACTTGAAATTTTGGAGGGGGTTAATTTCTTTTTGTCGAGGTGAAATTCACATAACTTGAAAATCGCCGTTTTAAAGGATAGGAATCTGATATTTAGTATGTTCACAATGTTGCGCAATCACCATCTTTATCTAGTTCCAGAACATTTTCATCCCCCCAAAAGAAGACCCCATACCCATTAAGCAGTCAGTCCCCATTCCCCCTCCCCCAGCCCTTGACAATCACTAATCTGCTTTCTGTCCACGGATTTACCAATTCTGGACAATTCATATAAATATAATCATGCAATATGTGGCCTTTTGTATCTGGCTTCTTTCACTTTAAAATTTTTTGAAATTCACCCACATTGTAGTGTGTGTCAGTGCTTTGCTCCTTTTCATGGCTGAGTATTATTCCAGTGTATGGATGGACCACATTCTGTTTATCTATTCATCCATTGACAGGCACTTGGGTTGTTTCTTCATGAGATATTTTAAACTCATGACTCAAGATACCTGAACTAGATTATCTCTGATTCCTTCCAGCTCTGGAAATGGAGATTTACATAAATAGCAGCTTGCCAGTTTGATCACGTATGCTAGGTCTGTGAGAAGCACATCAATGGATACAGAGTTAAAAGAAGCAAAGGAGATCCAGGCAGGCAGTGAGAAGGAGCTGGAGAGAAATCTAAGCTGTAAAATGGAGATAATGATAAAGTTTTTGACCTGCAATGGATTATAGAAGTAGCTTTATACGGGAGGAGCAGGGCCGTTATTGTGTTAACAAATGTGAAACTAGACAGATGGGAGTCTGGTTGTGAATTGTCAACTCACTATGTTTAATTTTTCTTAAGAAAACTTGAATTTGTTTTAAATCATTTATTTTGGCACATTATGTAAAACTGCTTGCTATTTTTCATTGGAAACATTGCCTTTTTTTAGTGGACTAATACTCTCTGAGTATTTAAAAAAAATTAACAGCTCCACTGAGATATAGTTTACATAACATAAAATCGTCCATCTAAAGTATTCAATTTAATGGTTTTTGGTAAATGGTTTATGCACAACCATCACCATAATCAATTTTAGAATATTTTTATCATCTCAATATGAAACTGTGCATTTAACTATAATCTTGTTATTTTTCCTCATCCATCATCCTTAAATAACCATGAATCTATTTTCTGTCTCTATAGATTTTCTTCTTTTGGACTTTGATATAAATGGAACCACATGCTATGTGACCTTTTGTGACTGCATTATTTCAGTCAGTATAATGTTCTGAAGGTTCATCCGCATTGTAGCATGAAGCATCACTTCATTCCTTTTTATGGCTGAGTAATATTCCATTGTATGGATATACCACATTGTGTTTATCCATTCATTAGTTGATGGATTATTTGGGGTTGTTTCTACCTTTAACTTATTATGAATAACGCTGCTATAAATATGTGGGTGCATGTTTTTATGTGGGTGTATGTTTTCATTTCTCTTGGGTATATACCTGGGAGTGAAAACCCATTAAGTTTTAGCTATGAAATATTGGACCTATCTTAACCTCTCCATGCCTCGGTATCCACATTTATAAAATAGAGAGATTAGTACTTTCCTTATAGAATTTTGGTGAGAATTATGTGGCCTGAGATTTGCGACGAAGTTAAAAACTGTCTGACGCGTAGTCACTGCTTCGGAAATAATAACTATGACTATTATTTATCATACTTAGGTGCATAAAGGGAAAGCCTGTGTAATGGAGGATATGAATCCATGCCTGAGCACCTGGGAGAGCTGTGGAATGGGTTCACATTCTTTTACGGGGTGGTTGAAGGTTGAATTTTGTCCCCCCAAAAGATATATTGAAACCGTATCCCCCAGTATGTCTGAATGTGACATAATTTGGAAATAGGGTCTTTGCAGATGTGATTAAATGAAGGATGGAGATGAGGTCGTCCTGGACGAGGGTGGCCCTAAATCGAATGACAGTGTCCTCATCAGAGACAGAAGAGGAGACACACAGACATAGAGGAGAAGCCACATGGAGATGAAGACAGAGACGGGAGGGAGGTGACCACCAGCCCAGGGATGCCTGGAGCCCCAGAAGCAGGAAGAGGCAGGAAGGACCCTCCCTTGGAGCCTCTGGAGGGAGTGCAGCCCTGCAACACCTTCATCTCAGACTTCTGGTCTCCAGGACTGTGAGAGTAAATTCCAGTAGTTTTAAGCCACACGGTTTGTGGTAATTTGTTTCAGCAGCCCCAGGAAACTCATACACACCGTGGTACTTTTGAAATTTCTTGGGGAGGGAGCTGTCATGGGGACCATCTTGTGCATTGTAGGATGTTGAGCAGCATCTCTGGTCTCCACCCACCAGATGCCAGTAGTTGTGACAACCAAAATTGTCTGCAGACATCTCCAGGTATCTCCACAGGGGCAGAATTGCCGTCAGTTGAGAACCACTGGGCTAGACCAAGGCGCCATGTCACAGATTTAGGAAATGCTCTGCAATGGTTGAGTGCTTCTCAACCTTTAACATGCAAAAGTATTACCGGGAATTGGGTTCAAATGCAGATTCTGAGTTTGGAGGTCTGGATGGGGCGGAGATGTGTTCCTTCCTAACCAGCTCCTGGGCGATGTTGCTGTCGTAGACTCTTGGACAACTGTGAGTAACGAAGCAATGTGACATCTAGTAAAGGGAGATATCAGAGGCAGGACCGGTAGAATCCATGGGCTATTTCTTTCCTCCTTTAGTAAAAGGATGCCAAAATAGTTGATTCCCCCCAAATTTCATAATCTTTGGGGTAGCTCACTGGGGCTCCATCAGCGCAAGTCGTTGACTACATATTTTCGTCATGACCACCTTGCTTTGATATCGTACAGCTAAAGTAATTTCCTGCTCAAAAGAGCATTTCTGTTTTTGGCAGAAAAGAACTTCCCCTGTGTTAAGCCTGGGTCAGCTTCTCTTAGCTTCTTTCCAACATAATTCTGATTACCCTTTTCTGAACAATGTAGAAAAAGAGAATTAATATTTTCTTACACCAAGATGGGTACATTCTTAAAGCTTCTAATCATTCAACCATTGAAGTATTGGTTTGTCATCTTTTATAGCTCCGCACATGGGGATAAGTTTTGGATCATCTTTAAACTATTAGGGTAGCATTTTTTAAATCTCCCCACGTGGAGATAGATTCCTGATAACCCTTGAAGTATTAGGGTGCCATGTTTAAAATCTCCCTGCGTGGAGGTAGGTTTCTCATATGGAAGCATTGTGTTGATTTCACAGGTAGGCTAATTGTGAGGTTTACCTCTGAGCCCTGGGGGATGATGAGGGAAAATCACACCTGTTTCTTTCTCCTGGCAGTGAGAGAGTGTTCCTTCCCCCAGGAGAGATGCAATCCTTAGAGAGTTAATTAGCAGACTCACCGATGATGCACTATCAGCCTTCAGAGCCCTGGGGTTTCTCAGGGTTGAGGCTGCCAAATATCAGCTCCTCTGAGCTCAGGGTTTTCATTGTCATCAGAAGACTTTCAACCCAGTTTCAGATGGAAGCATTTCTTCCAGTCACCAAAGAAACTGGCCTATGTTCTTGCTTGAGAACATCGCTCCATGGTTAACAAGACGGGCTGCTTGAGAGAAAGTATTAACTTAAGCAGTTTGAGAGAAGACGACAAATAATGCAAAGTATTCTTGGGAGAGGCGTGCACCATGCAGCCTGCGGTGGGGGATTGGGGCAGGGTCGTGAGGTGCAAAGGCAGGACGCCTCTCTACTGACACCTGGAAAGCAGAGCCGACCATAAATCCAACTCTGTGTGTGTGTGTGTGCTCTAATTGTGGTAAGATATATATAACACAAAATTTACCATCTTAACCATTCTTAAGTGTCTAGTTCAGTGGCATTAAGTACATTCACACTGTTGTGCAGCCATCACCACCATCCTTCTCCAGAATGTTTTCATCTTCACCAACTGAAACTCTGTTCCCGTTAAACACCAACTCTCCATCCCGCTCCCCAGCCCATAGTAACCTCTATTCTACTTTCTGTCTGTATGAATATACCTATTCTAGGCACCTCGTATGAGTGGAATAACATAGGATTTCCCATTTGTGTTCATTTCTGTGTTTGGCACCCATACCTTAAGCATTGCCAAGAAGGTGTTGGGTTTTCTACCATCCTGGGGGTGTGTGTGTGTGTGTGTCCTTCGCTATCTAATTCTCATTCTTCCAATGTGTTCAAATGAGTTGAAGTTTTAAACTTGGCATGTAGGAATGAGGAGCATCTGATGGGTCCTGGAATTCGATTTCAGGACGTGGATGAGGCAAGATCCCATGAATCAGCAGGAAGAACATGCCAACCCTCCGTATCCCGGTGGGAGAGGGGAAAGTAGATTTAGCGGATAGTTCCAGGCATGGAGTCCTTGCTTTCCCGAAAAGTTGTGTAATTTTTCCTTTCTTGTTCTGAGCTGTAATCACTGAAGGATATGCATCTACTGATATCTAAACTTATATTATTGCGGATTTCCTAGATGATTTTTTTCTTCATGACAAAACCTGCTTTCCCTGGGGAAAATGTCTTGGGGTGGAGAGGTGGGTTGGAACAGAGAAGCTTCTGGAAGATCTCACCCATCTTGTGACTGTCACTGGGGTTCATTTTGCTGGCATTTTTCAATCTTAGGGGAGGACGACTGGGGCATTCTATGGAATGATTGAGACTTTGGCTGTCAGGAGGCACACGTTTCTTTTTTTCATGTTCTCTAACGCAGAAGGATGCTCTCGGAATATGAGTGGAAATATGTCCATTTCTTTTCTCAGAAACTGAGATCCAATTGCTACTTCTTTGAATGCTTCAATGTCTCCATTTGGGTGTTGGGAAGGGCCACTTTAAGTAGAAGCAAGGCTGAAGATCTACTGGGTGTGCATTATGAGAGCCGTTCCAGGGTTTAAAACACTGAAGTTCCTCTGCAGCACGAGGTGGACAGCCTCTGCCCCAAGCCCCTCTCTGGATGCCACATCCCTGCACTGGGTTCCCGATGTCCTCATGGTCCACAGCAGCAATGCCCAACCTAGGACACTGTCCAACTGGTGAGACCAGCATCCATCTCCTAGGGCAGTACCTGCAGTTGTTGGTGATTATTTGGAATAACATCCCAAGTAGGAATACATGTCAGGTCACTTTGTTCTAGTTGAGAGTCTCAGATCTCAGTTGTAACTCTGTGAGCCATGTTCCTGGGATGTTTGTAGTTCAGAAGACCCTACAAAGTAAGATTAGTGACTTGTGAAGTGCTGTAGAACCACCAAAAGTGAGAAGAGGAACCAAAATAAACTTTATTGAGTCTCCGTTATTGGAAGTGGTTCCAGAATTCTTCTAGAATCCTTAAGTCATGCCCTGAGAACGTGGTTTGGGATGAAAGTGGGCTTTTCCAACGTTATTCATTGGCGCAAAGTGAAGCTTTAGGTTTCTCAGAGTGAGCTGGTTTACTGAAGACGATGAACCTGAAAACACAAAAGCCCCTTCAACAGATCCATCCTTTACACCAGAGAGGCACTCAAGCATCAAAACTACCCACCCAAAAACAAAATACCCCCCCAAAAAGAAACAAAAAACAACCAAAACCCAAAAGTAATATTTCCTGTGAGATGTAAAAGGACTTTATTTTGGGGAAAGGGAAGATTTTTGTGTGCAGACAGCTTACTTTGCGTTTGCCTTTCCGTGAGAATCTTTGTATATACTTTCTCATCTGCTTTGAAATACTCTTTGAGATTCTTAGCTTGAACTGATTCATTTTAGACCCATTATATACTAGTTTGTAAATAACATGCAAAAATCTGCAGGACATTAATTATGATGCTGCTCCTGCTGATGTTGCTGCTGCTGCTGGTGGTAATGATGGTGATGATCATGATGATGACGATGCTGATGATAATAATAGTGACAATGATGACAATGATAATGTTGATGATAATGATGACGATGGTGATGACCATGATGATACTGATGATGTTGCTGCTGCTGATGATGACAGAAGATGCTTTCCAGCGTGCGGCAAAGATCCGGATCCCAAGTGTAGCCTCTGGAGCTCTGCGACCTGTGTGTGCAGACAGCTTACTTTGCATTAGCCTAAGGCACCATCTGGCTGCTGTGTGAGGGAAGCACACTGCTTGGTTTGCTGCTTTTATGTTTATGATTCTTTGAGTTTCCTTTATACTCATAAAAATCCTTCCCAATTCCATCTCAAACATTGGATTCGTTCTCCATTTTCTCTGAGAAAACAATAAGGGCTTTCATTAAGAAATAAGTCATAAGACTGTAAGAAAACAAATAAAACCCTTAATCAGCTGCTCTCTCAGCAGCCTGGCGTTTGCATGTGACAACACTCGCTGGCTCCCCCACGCAGGACCCCATCGCTTGGTAGACGTATTATAACCGGGGAGGCATAATTAACCTAAAAGCAACTGGTTCCCAAGTAGAAGAACCCATTTTTTTTTTTTTTTTGTATGAGAGAAGGGTCTGTCCACTTGAGGAAATGGAATGGAATCTTCAAGCAGTTAATTTTGCAGAATCAATTTGGCGTTGCTGTGTACCCTGTTCTTCAGAGAACTCTATGACATTTGACTTACACACAACATCAAAGGGAAGTTATTGGTTATGGTGGTCAGCATACTTAGAGTTTATATGGAGTAAGTCAACTTCAGAACTTTCTTTCCCCAAATATGTAGGATAGCATGACATGATACACAAGCATCCTGCCAAGGATCATCACCAAAGAATCACTCATGCACGTGGGGCTTTAGAGCAACATGTAATTAGGAAAGTAAATACTTATATTCCAACTCTGGCTCTGAACACCTCACCCAGCTCCCCCCTAAGTCCCCCACCATGGAGGGCATGACTTGATCTGTTTTTTCAAAGGAGCACCCCTGCTTATCTTGGAAATGCAGTAGACGGATCCAAGAGTGGAGCCAGGATGTCTCTTCATGCTGCCCCAGGAGTTTTGGATTCTCTTTCTCTAATTAAACTTGTAAGAGTCTCACGAGCAGATGCCACATCTAATCAACCTACTTATGTTTAGTGACAGGATAAGAGCTCAGGTGAATGAAGCTGAGTGGTACTGATTAATTAACACTTGATGTAATCAATCAAGAATTAGTTAGCCAAGTAATGCTCCATGTTGATGCTCCAACTGTTATAGGCAGAGTAGGATTTAGGAACCAGACAGAGGACATACACATAGAAAGATAGAGACCTTTCATACCTATTAACTCATTTAATCCTTGCAACAACAATGCAATGCTGAATACTGTTATTGATTACTTTATAAATGAGGAAATTAGGCATAAATAACTTGTCTTATTCAGCTAGCCAAGGGGCAGAGCTTGATTATGAACACATGGAGACTGGCTCCCATGGTTGAGATCCCCACCACTTTGCCAAACATGAAAAGTTAAATAATGATTCAAGATGGTATGTTATTAAATTTCAAATAAATGGTAAAGATGTAAGTGATTAGAGAAATAAAAAATCACCATAAAACTAGAATCATTTTTACAAATGAGTTTACAAAAAGCAATTTTATGAAAATTTGATCCAGATGGTAATTTGGTTAAAATAATGCTTTACTGGAATTGGATGTCCCATTTGCTTATTTTAATCACATGGGGATTATGACTAGAAATTATTTTATTCTTTTATGCTTTTACTTTTCTTTAAAGATTTTCATAATTTTTCACTTTTCTCTTCTGAAGAATATTCAGATTATTCTGCAAATGTATTCCTGCTTAATTTGTTTGACAGTGTTCCATGATTGTTTTAAAGTTATAGATTCTTTTAAAGTATAGATTCTCAATCAGTAGTTGAGTCTGTATAGTTTTGTTCTTTAAATAGTATGTCTTTAAGGAACCATTGTATATTAAGTCATCCTTGGTGTAATCAATTTAGGTTGTTTTGAACTTTTTGCTATTATGAATAGTAGAGCAGAACTAATTGGCTGAATATAAATGTGAGATTTAAAAAGAGAGAGGAGGAGACAAAGAAGATGAGGGTGAAGACAGAATTGGAGGAGGAGGAGGAGGAAGGGAGGAGGAAGAAGTGGTGAATCTTTCCTCACACCACCTCGCTCATTTAAACTGGTGAGGAATACATAACATAAGACTGTATACTCACAGGTAAAATAACAAAACGAACAAACAAAAAACACCACCGTCTCAAACAATTTATTTTATACCAATAGGCTTTCAACATTTTACTTTCAACTGAATTGTTTAAATTAGGTTCTTGGCAACACTTCCTGGTGGAGTCAAGTCTTCTACGGGGTGCAGCTGGATTTGTGCAGGTAGGAGGGAGGGACCGATTGAATTCCAGGCAGAGCAGTAGGAAGCCAAACTTAATAATATTCAATATTTATAAGCTCGTACCCAGACAGTTTATTCCTTTAATTAGAAATTCCAAAATGTCAATGAAGTAGTTTATCCTTAAAGAAATGTGAAGGCAGCTTGATTTGGGAAGTAAGCTATGGGTGGTCCCCACAAGATGGCAAAAGGTGAATTTGAGAGGAAAGTGTCGAGATGGTTGCAAGAAAGTGCACACAGTTTGGGGAAAGATCAAATTACATAGAAGAAATCAAGTGTGTGAGGACCTGAGAGTGGGCGCCAGCACATGGGATAGTCTATTAGAGGAGATGTTTGTGAGGAGGTTGGAAAGCATTGGATGTAGGATGAGAAAAAAGTGAAATCTTACACCTTCCAATCACAGGTTCTTAGATTTGGGACAGTAGCGGTACTTGGTTTAATTTTTATAATATTCCTGCCAAGTTATTATAATACTTATAATAACCTCTGCTTTGGTTTGAAAACTTCCAGCAAAGTCTCCCAAACTGCTTTGAGTAGTTCTAATGATTAAGACAGGCTTTCTTTCAATTTTGGCAAAATTTGTTTCCTGTACTATCCCCCCTTGGGTCCATGTTAGACTTTCGGGATCTTTCCATGAGAATCATTGTATATCTGATTACTAGTTCCAGCGTGAACACTGGCATAGAGTTTCAACTTGTGGCATTGTGGAAAAGGGACTCTGTTTGCTCTGTAAATGTCCATTTGGTGACCATCAACTGTCGTGTTTATCAGATCTTTGAAATCTTGGATGTTCTTCCCTGGAACTCTCTACTTCATCGGGATTTCTCGTAACACATGAAGCCTAAAGGAAGCACAGTGTACAAAATATAATGGGACTCTTTCTTTCTTATTACTATCTTCTTTTAATGTAGCCCAGGGTTTCATTAAGTTTTGTGGCAGCCAACTCATAATTGGCTACTATTGAACTTGCAATATACAAAAATATCTAGATTTTCTTGATGTGAATATTTGTTATATGCTAGCCAACTCCATCTTTCTTTGTCTATGAATTTTGGAACATGTGAAAGATTTTAATTAAAAAAATCATATCAATATGCTTTTAATTTTGATTTTGATATGAACTATATCATCTTTGTTAAAAAAAAAGAGAAAACGTGGTAAGTTACCCTTACATGTTCTCACAAGTGGAGATAAAGTTTGAGTAAGTCTGAATGAGTGTAGAAATCTGGAGCATTTCATTAGAAAATGTTTTCCATTGATATGTTGAACAAGGCTCTTCCAATGTTTTGTGATTAAAACTGCCTTGGTGTGGCACATCCAGTTGGATTCCTCAGGGTATATTGCTTCACCCTGTCCTCAAGATATTAGGGAAGATTTGGTTGTGGTTAAAATTCAGGTCCATTTGTGTATGTGTATTAGTCAGGGTTCTCCAGAGAAACTGAACCAATAGGATGTATCTGTATATATAGATAGATAGATGATAGATAGAAAGATAGACAGACAGATGATAGATAAATAGTTAGATACATAGATGATAGAGATAGATAGATGATAGATAGATAGGTAGATAGATATTAATTTTATGGAATCGGCTGATACTATTATGGAGGCTGGCAACTCCCAAGATCTGTAGGATGAGTGGGCAAGCTGGAGATCTAGGTGAGCCAATGGTGTAGGTTCTAGTCTGAAGGCCAGCAAGTTCGAGACCCAGGAAGATGTGATGTTTCAGTTTGAGTCTTAAGGCAGGAAGAATTCCCTTTTCCTTGGGAGAGAGTCAACCTCTTCTCTCTATTAGGTTCTTCAACTGATTGGATGAAGCCCACCCACATTAGGGAGGGAAATCTGCTGTACTCAGTTCACCAATTTAAATGTTAATCTCATCTAAGAATACTCTCCTAGAAACGCCCAGAATACATGTTTGACCAATTATCTGGGCCCCTTGTGGCCCAGGCAAGTTGACATATAAAATTAACCATCATTTTATGACATGGATTCAAGCAATTAGTCTAGTAAACGTACCATGAAGCAGAAAATCTGGGCATGACTTGTTCCGAGTGAATCCAGAATAAGTCCAAAGTCCTCAGAAACTTGTTACAAAGTAATTCAAGAATTCTCCTGGGACCCAGCATAAAAATCCAACAATCTGTAGTTTATAGAATCTACCTTCCTTATCCTTACCTCTCCTTAGAATTTGAAACAATATTATATCTCTGTATTTTTCTTTTTAAAAACGTATTGATTGAGGTACCATATATACAATATAATGCAGAAATCCTAGGTGTACATCTTGGTGGAGTTTTACACATGTGCCTTCATGCAAATGTCACCCAGATTCAGATATAGCACACTTTTATCAACCCAGAAATCTCCCTAGTGTCCACTGCTATGCAATAAAACAATCGCTGATGTGATGACTATTCCAGCCTCTACAGTCATGGATTAGTTTTGCTGGCTCTTAAACTTCATATAAATGGAACCATACAGTATGTATTGTTGGTATCTGGCTCAATGTATCTCCATGAGATTTATCCATGTCGTTTTTCCAGTAGTTCTAGATTCATCCAGTAGTTCTTATCTTTTTGCTGCTATGAAATATTTCTGTGTATGAAAATATGTTACTGTATGTATCCACTCTCTGTTGATGAACATACGATTGTTTTTAGTTATTGGCTATAATGACCACTGATTCAGCAAACACTTTTGTGCATGTCTTTACTTGGAAAAGACACCGATGACTGTTCGATGTCTCTCTAGCAGTGGAATTGCTTGTACTTACCAGCCATGCATGAGAGAGGGGGCATTTTTCTTAGCTTTAGTCTTTTGGGTATGTTTAATTTTTCGTAGATGACTAAAAGTTCTCAGGTATATCTGGAGTGTGGTTCATCAAAAACTGAGAGATAAGGAAGTGTTGGGATGCTCGGAGAAGTCTTCAGATACGGTAATACTCGCATATTTATATCTATATCATATTTACATGTACATCTATATCTATATCATATCTGTATCATATCATATCTGTACCTGGATATAGATATCCATATATCTATATCTATTTCTATATCTATATCTGTGTCTACATCTATATCTATTTCTGTATTTATATTTGTATCAACTATAACTATATCTATAACTGTAGCTATATCTATAACTATAACCATATCTACATCTACAATTGTGTCTATATCTATATCTATCTGTATTGATATTTACCTGGCACCAAATATATATGCAAAGGTAGTGGAACTAGAAAGTGGGAATGGAAATGTTAGGTGCTAATTAAAATCCTCCTGGGAGAACTAAACTCAGTGTTAAAATGGCTCCTGAAAATATGTGATCTGATTAAGTGAACATATTAATGCTGAATGCTGTTAAACCTTCTCACCCTAGAACATGGAGTTGCATAGATGACATGACTTTTGTTCTTTTAAAACTATCTATATCCCTGCTTCTACTCCCCACCCCCATTTCTTTTGAGTAGGATTGTCAAAATGACAATGATAATTTCCAGCAATTTCCATGCCAGGAAAGGAGCGTAAAGCTCTGTTATTTAAATTACACTCAAAGGGTAATTTGAGGGCTGTGAATGACAGGAGAATCAGGCCCTATGCATGCATGGAGAGATGTTGAACACGTGCCAGCTTAGAAGCCTGGGTTATAAATGCTGGCTGGCTATGCAAATGGCCCCATTCCCACAGCTGTTCTCACAAGGAATTATCAAGGAACGTCTAAGATCTGGATGCTTACCCTGAGTATTCCCCTTAAATCTGAATGCTCTGTTATTTTTTAATTTTCTCATCACTGATTTGATATTCCATGTGCAGAGGCTGCTGATTATAAAGACTCTCCTATATTCACGAGGCTCGGGTTCATCTCAGTAGGGGTTTTGTTGACAGTTAGAATTAAGCATTAGTTAATGGAAATGTGGAGGGTAATGCTATCAACACTATTTAATTTGTGAATTTCTCGCAGCACTGAGGGCTGTTTAGGAACGATGACGTCACCAGCGCATCTTGCCATCAATTCACTGAAGTGCCAGGGAGAGGAATCTGCTACAAGGCCGACATTCATGGTCTGACACTGCTAATGAAGGAAGGATCAGTTGAAGAGTGTCATCCACTTGTAGGCTGAGAAGGTTGCTAATGGAGAGCCACTCTTATCAATAGTGCTTTCTCTCCCCACCAGCATCCAGCAGATTCCAGAACTTGCTAAATTAGAGCTGCTGTTTTGCTTATTCAGGGAAGGCTGCTTAAATATGCAAAACTTCATTTTCTTAGAAGTGAGTGCCTCGTGAGAGGGATCTGAATATAGGACTGTGCATTTTAATATGCAGAATACAGAAAGATATATGGGAACCATTGGAAGAGAGCCGTGCATTGACAGGAGAGGAATTAGAGAGGCATTAACAGCATCAGTGTCCACTTCACAGCTGCTCTCCTGTGCTCCTCAAGCTTGCTTTGTAGTCGTAGCAATTTTGAGGACCCTTTGAGCAGTGGAAACTACAGATTCAGTAGCAGATTGGGGTTCCAGTGACAGCTCCCTTTCTTAGTTACAGGCCAATTAAGTTATTATAGCAATGGTTTCTCTGTCTATCTAATAATAAGGGGGTTATAACTGTATAATTACAACCACGGTTTTACTCTAGAAAACAATGACATAATGCATATACCCTTTCTTAGAAAGCTACTGCAAGATGTTCTTTAGGAGAAGGATGGAGTATATCAACAAAAGGGAAGCAAACCAAGATGCAGAAGCAGGAAATTGGGAAACCCAACATAGAAGAAAGACAAAGGGAGTGATTGGGGTGAGAGCTGTGCCCCAGGCTCAGCAGGCAATCAGGCCACATTGGAGGTGGGAGTGGAGAGATGCTGGAGGGATGGGTCCTGGAAGAAAGAGCGGAACAAGTGAATAGCGTGTTTGGGAGTTAGAGAAACTGATGAATTGAAAGGCACATGCTAGGGCTTTTGGAACATTTAAGAATAAATAGTGTTAGACACTAAATAAATTATATCTAAAAAGAAGGCAATTAAGGGGCTGGCCCAGGGGTGTAGCAGTTAAGTTCACGCATTCTGCTTTGCGGCTCGGGGTTTGTAGGTTCGGATCCCGGGCGCGGACCTGTGCACCACTTATCAAGCCATGCTGTGGTGGTGTGCCATATAAAAGTAGAGGAAGATGGGCACGGATGTTAGCCCAGGGCCAGTCTTCCTCAGCAAAAAAGAGGAGGATTGGCAACAGCTGTTAGCTCAGGGCTAATCTTCCTCAACGGAAAAACAAAACAAAACAAAAAAAGAAGGCAATTAATAACTCCAGGAAAAAGAAAAGAAAGAAAGAAGATATAATTATTGTGGTCACTGGTTCATCTTTGAATAGTATTTCTATGATCTTGGAAACACTGATGATTCCTTAAACCAACAATTGTGGTCTAAATATATAAATAACTTTCTGGGAGGGAAAGTACATTTGTGTTGGAGATGTAGGCAAGAAACCAATTCCTCAATAGCTGTAAGGTGGAGAATTGGTAAATCTTGGAACTGTAATATGAGAATATTATCAAGGAATGTGATTGTAAATATGAAAAGAAACATTTAAAGGATTGAAAGTGATTAGAGACTGGCAATGGGAGGGTTTGGGACAGGGGAGTGATTTTTTTTTTTTTAACTATAAGCTTTTTTATAATATTTACTTTTAAAAAATGTATTTAAAATTTAAGACCACTTGGAAAAGAAGAAGGCATGGGTCCTCCTTTCCAGACAGAGACGCCCTCCCTTCTTTGATCTTTCTCCTCTCTTTGGGGAGATGGTGGCAGAGCTTGGCGCCACAGGTATACTCAGGGGGCTACGGACAGCAGTGTGCACATGAGCAAGGTAGCTTTTGCTTCTTATCCTTGGATGGTTATTATCAGGATCAAATGAAATGACCCACGTGGTAATGCCCACAGTGTACATGGCACATATCAGAATCTCAGGAAATCCTTGTTCTCTTGAGATTTCTCCAAGCACCTTCTTGTAGATTCTGATAATGAGGGGTGTATCCAGTAGTGGTATCAAGAAGAATCAAAAGTTGGGTACATTCACCTCTTCTTAGATACACTGACAGTGGCTCAGTTTTTCTCTTATGGAGCAGGTGTAGATGGTGGAAGTCCCAAAGATGCAAGTATTAAGAACTATATGGTAAAAGGAACACTCTATCCACTTAGAAAGGCCAGATTTAGCAAACAAAATTTGCAGTGTTTGCATTTCAGATAAACAGTAAACAATGTTTTGGTATAGATATGTTCCATGCAATATTTGGGGCATATTTTTATTTAAAAAATTATTTGTTGTTTATCTGAAATTCAAAATAACTGGGAATTCTGTATTTCATTTGGCAACCCTACAGATCGCTGAACTTGCAGCTGTCATTTCTCTATTTGAAAAGTTTGTGGTCAGGCTAAGGCATTGATTTGTCATTTGCAAATTTTCTTTACTGAGAGGGAGAAGTAGGATGCTGCTGTGGATGACACGGTATGGCTGTCAATCTCAAATAAAATTTGGGGGTCTGGAATACACTATCCATGCACTTCATTCTCTGTTTCTGGTAAGGGATCCCTTAGTGGTATGGGTTTAGCAGAATATTTCTGACTCCTGAAGATTGTTCGCCCCTCTTCCTAAAACTGGCAATTGATGAGGAACACGTCACCTTATCATTTATGAAATTAGTATGGTGAGGTCAGTTCCAGTCTATTTTGTAATCTCAACGTCGTAGGTTGAATAGGGTTCCTCCCCAAATTCATGCCCAATACAAATTCTCAGAATGTGACCTTATTTGGAAATAAGGTCTTTGTAGATGTCGTTCATGAAGGACCTTGAGACAAGTCTATCCTGGATTTAGGGTGGGTCCTGAATCCAATGACTGGTGTTTTCATAAAAGAAAAGAGAGGGAAATTTAGACACAGAGATATACAGAGGAGAAACCACATAAAGACAGATGCAGAGATGGGAGAGATGTGGCCACAAGCTAGGGGATGCCTGGAGCCCCAGAAGCTGCAAGAGGCAGGAAGGACCCTCCCCTGGAGCCTCGGGAGGGAGTGCGGCCCTGCGACCCCTTCATCTCAGACTTCTGGTCTCCAGGACTTGGAGAGGATAAACTTTTGTTGTTTAAGTCCTCCCATTTGTGGTCATTTATTATAGCAGCCCCAGGAAACTGACACTCCAGAGCAGAAAGACAAAACAAACAGGTGGAAGTTTTCAGCACAAATAGAATTGGAGACACCTGCCATTTTAGAGGTAAGTGCATATTAACTGGTTACTTCATAGTACTGGTTTGGGGACTGTATTAACCCAAGCTTCAAGGATGCAATCAATTCTTAGTTCAACTCTAAATGAGGTATGAACCAATTTTAGCCTATCAATAAAATGCAGGCAATTACTAGCTCATTATATTGATTTAATATGTGCTTTTATGGAAATATAAAATATGGGTGCACTCACATGGTTGTTAGGCATGTAGGGACCCTAATCAGCAATCATTTGCTAGTAGCATTTGCCTTTCAATGCAATGTGAATTATTTGGTGATATAATAAATGCAGCTCAGAACAGTGGTTTTGAAACTGTGGTTGACCCTCCCTATATGTCCTTTGAAACATATTTTGGGATTGATCGAGGAAAGAAAATAATTTTTATGGACTCTGTGCTTGATCAACCTTATTGATTTTGAAAGAGCTAAATGACCCATTGTGGAAGAGAGAGTTGATTTACAGCTGGACAAGATGAACTCTGTCTATCCTTGGGGACGCCTGGAGGTCTAGTCTTTGATCTATGGCCAAGAAAAGCACAGTGGGATTTGTGGTGTGGTGCTTAACATCTGAAACAACCCAGGAACTCTGCAGGGTCTCTTTCTGTACTGATGGTTTGTGACTGGCCTAACCAGTTGTGAAGTCATTGTGGCTTGACTGCCAGTCCACAATGTAGGAACATCTGCTTTGAGCTCTCCTGAAAAAGCCAAGATTCCTCAGATAGATCTTGATGGTTCAACCTATCTATAAATAAGAAGCCTGGGGAGCCTGTGCAAGGAATGTTTCTGGACTCCAATGCTGACCTGCATATGCCCTCTCTCTCTCGCTGCACTGTATACTTTGCTTTTAAACACAAGCTCTATCATTTCACACTCATCAGGACGGGTGTTATCTAGAAGACAGCAAATAACAAGTGCTGGTGAGGATGTGGAGAAATTGGAACCCTGTGCATCTCTAGTGGGAATGTAAAATGGTGCCGTTGCTGTGGGACACAGTATGGTTTTTCAAAATATTTAACATAAAATCACCATACGCTCCAGCAATTCCACTTTTGGGTATATACCCAAAGGGGTGAAAGCAGGATCTCAAAAAGATATCTGCACACACATGTTCATAGAAGCATTCTTCACAGTAGCCAAGAGGTGGAAGCAACCCCAGTGTCCATCAACATATAGATGGATAAACAAAATGCTTTATATACATCCAATGGGATATTATGCAGCCTGAAAAAGGAAGGAAATTGTGACACAGGCTACAACACGGATGGACCTTGAGGACATTATGCTGAGTGAAATAAGCCTTCCCCCAAAAGACGAATATTGTGTGATTCTGTTTATACGTGGTCCCTAGAGTAGTCAAATTCACAGGGACGGAAAGTAGAATGGTGGGTGCTGCGGGGTGGGGGGAGGAGAGAATGGGGAGTTGTTTGATGGGGACAGAGTTTCAGTTTGTGAAGATGAGCAAGTTCTGTGGATGGATGATGGTGACGGTTGCACAACAATGTGAATGTGCTTAACGCCACTGAACTGTGCACTTAAAACGTTTAAGATGGTAAATTGTATATTATGTGTATTTTACCTCAAAAATAAATAATTAAATAAATATGTAAGTGAACAAATGAATAAATAAAAGCTCTACATGAGTATGCTCTGTGGATTCTGGTGATACTCTTTCATGTACAGAATGTGGGAAATTTTTGCATCCACCTATAAGTAACTTTTCACCGCAGTGGATCCTTCATATTTATTTTACTTATCTGCGTGTTACTTTACTCTCTGTCTTAAAGTTTTGAACTTTTCTTTAAGTATCTTTGTTACATTAAGTATATATTGTTATGTATTGCACACTTATGTATCTATATGTAGGTATACATACTATATATACACATATTATATATTGTATTGTATTTATATACATACAATTGTAACTATATGTTTATATAACTATATATTGACCAGATACATTATTTATTATATTAACTATATAACTATGCTATATTAACTACTAAATGTAATACTATTGCTTTGAGAACTTCAGGGGATGCAAATCAACATAATTAAGTCACTAGATCTTTTCATTAATTTGAAAAAATGAAATGCTGGGTTAACACATATTTTCCCACGGAATTCAAAGAAATCACATATTTGCAAAATACTGCAAGCTTCCATCATTATTTAATGTTTCAAGTTCCTGCAATTTCTGTTTCTCTTGTGTTTCTGTATTACTGTAAAATTAACATTTTGCATATACTTTTATCATTTTTAAGGGACAGAATTTTTATAGTAAAATTAAATGCAAGTTCTCCCCATAAATTTGTGAGAAGGCATAACCTCTGTAGTGATGTGAAAAAGTTTTGCCTCAAAAATTAACTCAATAAATGTTAGTTTGCAATCACACCTAAAATGCTTTCTCCCGTTTTGCGATGAAACAGATACGCATGCATACACAATTATATAACTTTTTAACTGAAGATGCTTTTGGCTACAAATAACAGAGACATTTGACTTGCAGTGGCTTAAGTATAGCAATGTGTTTTTTAAGTTTTTAATGTATTTTCTTTACACATCAGGAGACGTGGAGGTAAAAGGTTGCTCTTATGAGTGCAGACACCTAATGATGTCTAGGGTGATGGCTTTGCTTTCCTCTTGGCCCGGTTCTCTGGGTCACAGGTGGGTTGCTGTAGCTCAGGAACCCTCAAGGCAAGATGGAGAGGAAGAAGGAAAGAACTGGTTGACTATGATCCACATCAGCAATCAAGGCAAGCAAATATTTCTCAGAATCCCCAGCAAGGAGTTGTACACCACTGTGTTAGTCAGCTCAGGCTGCCATAACAAAATACCATAGACTGGGGTGGGGGTGGGGGCTTAAACAACAAACATTTTCACAGTTCTGGCAGCTGGATATCCAGGATCAAGGTGCCAGGAGATTCTGTGTCTGGTGAGAGTTTTCATCTTGCTTCATAGATGGCTGTCTTCTTGCTGTGTCCTCACATGGTGGACGGAGAGCTCTGGTCTCTACCTCTTCTTGTAAGGACACTAATCCCATCATAGGGCCTCCACTTTCATGACCTCATCAAACCCTAATCACCTCCCAAAGACCCCACCTCCTAATACCTTCCCATTGGGGGTTAGGGCTTCAATGTATGAATTTAGGGTGACACAAACATTCAGTCCACAGCAACCATCTTTAACCATGAGAGAAGCCCAGAGTGGGAATGAATAGATCATCCAGCCTCTATAGTAATGGGGGTGATGACAGGATCTGGACTAGTGGGTGAGACCAGGATGGAAATCTGCAGAAGAGCCAAGTTTTCTTTTAATTTGCAGAAAGGAAAATACTCTTAAAGATAATGTGAAATGGGCATCTCAGATTTCATTTATGCAAATTTGCATGTTGCTTTGTATACTGAAAAAATACTTGAAATTTTAATTCCACTGCGTTTTCTGGTAAATCCAAGTTCGATATTCTTTGGTACATTTTTATGGTACAAAAGTCATGTGTTAAGCAGTTGGAGCAAGTCAGGTGTCAGCATCCTTTTTCTTTTTTCTTTTTAATCATGGTCTACATCTACCTATATACTCATTGCAAGCTTTTCAGGAGACCTTTTATTAAAATAACAAGAAGAAATTGAATGGTCTGCACAAGATTTCTCAATGGATTTGGCATTGCTCTGAGCAGAGTAAACTTTTCTCCACACATCACATCTTTGAAAGTTTAATTCCTTTTCACACATTCTTACAAAGAAAGTAAGGTGTCTTTATGTAACTAAGTCACACGCTATACTGGGCTTGCTAATTATTGAGAAGAGTGGTTCTGATTGGCTTAGCGGGAGAAGGTTTCTTAACGTTGAGCCTTGAAAATTTGGAGTAAGATGGAGACTTAGAAATATATTTTTAAATAAGGTTTCCCTGTGGATTCCTCTAAGCTTCCTCCGGCCTGTAGCCCATAGAAGATTCTGGTGACATAAACGTTCTACTGGACATTAGTGCTAAGATGAGTGCCCCTGTAATAAAAGCTGGGAACCATCTGTTCCTCAGCATCATTCATTACCTCTCCTACAGGATGGGGAAAGCACAGAACTGGAGCATCTTGATGCCGGGGAACTCTCTCCCAGTGGACCAAAGAGGAGAGGTAATTATAGACGGGAGCACAGACTGTGCCTGAGGAGGACTGGCTGAAGCTTGTTCTGAAACTGCAGCTTAATTACGAGTGAACCATAGCGACGACCAGCGAAGCCGCCTGTGCCACTGAGAGTGGAGTTGATCTTGATTAGCAAAGGGTGTGAGCTCAGCATGATGTTCAGAGGGAGGTGTACAGACAAGCTGGGAAAAGAGGTTGCTAAATGATGTGCAGCATTGCTATGCCATCGGTATGGAGAAAACGGCTGGTCAGTCTCCCTCAATCCAAGTGTTGGTTAATTCCTTCATTGATTCTATCAGGGAGTCGCCAGATATTTTTTTAGCATTTACTGTGCGCTCAGTTCTGTGCAAGACCCTGGGATGCAAATGTAAAGAAAAAGCACACGATCCCTGTTCTCTTACTGCTTACAGGCTGCTAGGGAGATAGACATCAAATGGATAACCAGACAAATAATTAATGACAATTGTGATAAATGATGGGAAGGCAAACTTCAAGTGTAGGACAGCCCATGACAAGGTAGAGTCAACTTAACTGAGACAGTCATTGCCAGCTGCCCCGAGGAAATGATATTTAAGGAGAGTTCTGAGGATGAGTAGGACACACCATCGGGAAGTAAGTTCCAGACCTGGAGACTAACTATCAAAAAGGCTGAGAGAGGAGGAGCTGGGGCATTGAGGACTTGCGGGAAGACCAGGGTGGCTGCAGTTGAGTGAGGTGAAGTAATGAATATGTGATGAGAGCTGGAGGCACGGATCAGAATCTGCTGGGTCAGATTCTGTATGGATGTGTACGTCATGCAAGTCGTTGGAGAGAGAGGTGGAGAGCTGGCATTTTAAGACCACTCTGAGTGGAGAATGGATGAGTAGGGCAAGCATGGAGGTGGTGAGATGCCCTGGGCCCCCGAGAGGTGATGGAGAGAAAATTTTAAAAACCTTGTGGTGGTGTACAATGGAATGTGGATGTAAGGTTCCCACAGTGCATCTCTGGGAGATGTGGTAGGTACATTGGAAACCAGGAATAATGTAGAACGAGATTCCTCCATGTGGATCTGCCCAGACCAAGACATGCCCAATGGCAGAGCTGGAAATCTGAGAATAATTTATCTACCTGGCTACTAAATATTTATTTAGAGTGTACTCTTGGCCAGGAAAGTGAGTATGTGTGTACTTTTTAAAAACCTTATGGTTGTTGCTGGATATTCAAGGTTGTTTCCTGAGTTTTTATTTTTCTCCCATTATAGGCAATGCAGCGAACATCCGGGTACCATTGTTTTCCCTCAGTGAGTGCGTGGAAGCAAATATTTAGAAGTGAAAATGCCAGAAAGAAGGCTATTGAATTTTGGTAGATTTTCGTCAAGTGGCTTGGCAAAACTGGGAACGTATTGCATTTCCAACGACAGTGCCTGAGAATGGATATTCAATCTCACCATTATCTGGATTTATTTCTACAGTTAATTATTTTATTAGTAATCATCTTGCCTTCCATCTCTCTCTGTTTTGACCTTCTTTTAGTTTATTTATTCTAAGTCTGTTTTATTTATATCTAGTAATCTCATAGTTAAACACTATATTTCAATTTTGTAAAGAAATATAAGCCTGCATCCTTAATATGCCTTATTTAAACTTCTCAGATCCAAAGTTAATTATATTTACCTTCTGAAAACAGAGCGATCTTTGAATTCAGTAAATGCAAACATCCACTTGTGATTTTCACACTATTTTTGTTGTGTGTTCTGGTTTGATTTTGTTGTCGAAGCCCCAGCAGACATGATTCTAAAATGTATCCATTTTATATTCTCTGCATATTTAGTGCTTTTTTCACTCATCATCGAGGATCACTTTCCTTCAATTTGAAATGCATCACTCAGCAGGTCCAGTACTCAACAAAAGTATTAATTCGATGGTGGGCAAACTTCAGGACCAGATTTCACTTGGCAAGTGAGGGGGAGGAGGAAGCTCCTATGGGGAGATTGTGGAAGAGTGTGGCTTAGCTAGTCTGATGCAAATTCACAAATCAAACAGCCTGTTAGTGAAGTCAGTTGTTATCCCCTCTCACAGCAATTGCCAGAAAGAATAGCAATGAGATAGTCATTTAAAAAAAATTCCTCACCAAAGCAATCAGTAGCCCCTCAAAAGATTCTTTTGGATGGCCTTCCTGCACTGCACAATAACCACCAACTCCACCATGAAACAGAAATTGACATCCCCCTCCCCAAACATTTTAATTTCACTCTCTTGAAGAATATTTTTCCTGGCTGTAAAATTCCCACTTGACCATTAGATTATCTCGCCTACTAAACACATCGTTCGCCTGTCTTCCAGCCACTTCTGCTCTAGCTGAAAGCTGACATAGCATCATGTTGAAGAAAGTCTCTGTTTTCTCTCTGGCTTCTTGCATATTTTTTCTTTGTATTTGGAGTTCTGTGGTTTTACTCTGATAGGGGTTTCTTTTTATAGATTATGCAGAGGATTCATTGACCATCTTGCGTCTGCAGACTCCATCTGTGCTGGCTTTAGGAAATTTCCAGCCGTTATCTCTTCAACAGGAAATAGGGAACCTGGTGAGATGTATATGAGACCTGATTCTATTCTCCATATTTCTAAGCTCTGCCATATTTCCTACTTTTCTCTCTCCTTGTGCTATACCCTGGGTAATTTAATTAGATTATTTTTTTGTATTAGATTTTTATTATTTAATTAATTTTTTTTTCCTGCTCAACCTTCTAATTTGTCCAATCAGCTATTAAAGTCTGTCCAATGAGTTTTAAACTGCAGTAACTGTATTTTCCATTTCTAGATGTCTGGGCTGGTTCTTTTTTCTAATTTCTGGAGTCCTTTCACACAATATCTTGTTCTTACGTTTATCAATTCTTTTATTTATTTAATCATATAAAACATACACATTCTATGTCTGAAAATTACGATGGCTGCATTCCTTGCAGACGCAATTTTGCTGTCTTCTTTTGGGGCACATGCTCCTCTTTTGGGAATTTTATCTGTTGGAAAGATTTGGGGGCTTTGGAATGTTATGGGTTCCTCTAGATAAGTTATGTGATTTTGTTTCTACCAGGATATATAAGACCATGAGAAATATGCCTGCTGGGGCTTCGAAAACCAAATCAAACCAAATACATAACAAAAATAGTATGAGGCTCAGGAATGGAGTTTTCATTTTCTAATTCCAAGATTCCTCTAATTTCAGAAGGTAAATATAAGTGACTTTTTAGATCTGATAAGTTAATTAGGCTTATTAAGCCTGCACATTCATATTTCTTTAAAACTGGAGACATCATCAATCTAAAACTGCTTTAAACTGAATTATTGGCTTGCGTTTCTCAGACTGCACAGATAATGCAGGTTTTGGGTTGGATACCTGTGTGACGGATGTCTTGAGGTTCCATACTCAGCAGAGAGATATTTTTCTGTTCTCATCATGCAGATTAAACGAGGAACTGTCACCATGCAAAGAACAGCTGTTTTCTGTGGCAGATAGAAAGAAGGAATGTGGCCAATGAGAGTGTCTCTTAAAGCTGTCACCCAGAATTGACACATGTCACTTCTGCTCTCATATCATTGGCCAAACCAGTCTCATGCCATGCTGACTCCAAGGGGCCAAGAGATGCAATCCCATTGTATGCCTGGGAGGAAACCAGTACAGTTGACTGCCATTATTCACGATTTCTATGTTCTGTATAGTTGCTGCCAACACTAAATTGGTGAATAAAAGACCGTGTTCCTGGAGGAAATACAAGGTTGATTTCCTGTGAGCCTGTGGTCACCACGTGTTCATCAACCGATCAACACGGTACCTTGTTTTATGTGTGTTTATGTCTAAAGACATGTAATATATATTATATTAAATATTATATACTGTTTTTAATATATATGTTGTTAATTATATTATATATATATTGTTGATTCGTCAACATTGAGCTCACAGCCAGTGGGCACTATAACTTCTGTGTGAATGAAGCTTACCTAACACATGCATTTTCTCCGTAAGGAACATTGCAGCCTTCTTGTGCTTAGAAACACAAGACAGCACTTCAACACTACACTTGGGGGCTGTTTTAACCCCCTCATTTTTTTGTGAGGAAGATTCGCCTTGAGCTAACATCTGTGCCAATCTTCCTCTATTTTGTATGTGGGATGCCTCCACAATATGGCTGATGAGTGGTGTAGGTCCCTGCCCAGGATCCGAAACCACGAACCACTCAGCCATGGGGCCATTGGGGGCCATTTTAAACAGGACAATCACCACCAAAAAACACAAAAATGCAAAAACATGGCACTAACTGTATGGTGGAAAGGATACTTGTTGACAGTAGGGGAGCTGAAACAAGACGGCAGAGCATCACTTCCTTCAGTCTCAGCTGGGAACTCAAATTTTTCACGATTTGCTGTGAAAGAGCTCTTCAGTATTGATTTGGAGGTTACAAATACGTTTTAGCCAGTAGGTGAATTCGCAAATATGGAATCTGCAAATAAGGAGAACTGACTGTATGTCGTGTAGCACAAAGAGCCAGGGTAGAAACTATGTATGTTCTGTTATCTCAGAAACAAAACGGTAGCAATTAGCTTTTATTGCACAGCAATTCATTGCCCCCTCCCCCCCACAGTTGGTGGCTTGAAACAATGAGCATTTATTATTTCCCACAATTGCGTTGGTCAGCTGGGACAACTTTTTCTGGAAGACCTTTTCTTATGTGGGATGGGTGAATGTCATATCAGACTCCATGCATCTCTGGAAACTGAACTTCAGTGTCTGTAGGTTTCTACAGCGCCCAGTCCATCCTTCTGACTTCTTACCTTCACTTACTAACTTGCCAACTTGCTGATGCACTTAAAAATGTATGTGTTTATATTTTACTCAGCACTATTCACAACTGTCATTGGGGGGATTAAGAAGCCAAGTCCTGCAATTTCTTGCTTCTAAGTACTTGGCAATCCAAACGGAATGAGGTTATTAAAGTCATATCCATGTGGACCAAATGAACAAGAGTCTGGGCTATAATTTCTAAGTGTTGCTTAAGTGGCAACATTTAGTATGCCAATACACTTCGCAGACAAGTAATCAGGGGTTCAGGGATGGGTTTGTATCAGTAAGAAAATGTCTGGTTGTCAAGGGAATTGCATTTGGAATATTGGATTTGCAGGTGGTTATTTTCACATGAATCATGTAAAAACTATTCAATACAGCATGCAAAATGTTGTTTAGTGTAACTATAAAGCCGATGATTCTTTCTTGGGGAAAATTATTCTCGGAACATTGCTCTGGAGAGTGGCTATAGTTTCGTGAATGGCAAGCCTGCTTTTGTGACTGCTCTTGCGTATAGTTTCATGAAAGGCTTTAGTTTCATGCCTTTGTGACTATTATTGACTTGGTTAGAGAAATTTTGTATGGAATTGCATGTCTGGGCTTTGATTCACAACTGAAGGATTCCTTTCAATGATCTCAGGAGCCTCTTGTCTGAAAGGGTGGTTCTGCACCACCCACTGGTTTCTGTGTCGTAAGATAATCCAGCCTTGCTCATAAGGAGAGGTGGGAAGGGAACAGAGAAGCACATTTAGGCTATTTAATCAAAGAGTAAATCATATCACTACAACCAGCATTCAGAAATGACCTTCTCATCTGAATAATGAACTCCCTCAAGGCCAGACTATCAAGACAAGGTTTGGCAGACAGACCAGCCACCAGCATCCATGAGTATGTGGAACCAGAGGCATGTGAAATGCTTGAAGGTTCTTTCTGTCTGGAGAGAATGCCTTGCATTTTCTATCAGTGGTTCCAAAGTAGTGCCCCCCCCCATTTAAAATTTTTTTGTGTGTGTGAGGAAGATCAACTCTGAGCTAACATCCATGCCAATCCTCCTCTTTTTTCTGAGGAAGACTGGCCCTGGGCTAACATCCGTGCCCATCTTCCTCTACTTTGTATGGGACGCTGCCACAGCATGGCCTGACAAAGTGTGCATTGGTGCACGCCCGGGATCCGAACCCGGGCCGCCAGCAGTGGAGCTCCCTCACTTAACCTCTATGCCACGGGTCCAGCCCCCAAAATTTTTAATTGTGGTAAAACATACATAACGTAAAATTTACCATCTTGACAGTTTTTAAGTGTACAGGTCAAAAGTCTTAAGTACATTCATGCTATTATGCAACCGTCACCACAATCTGTCTCTAGAACTCTTTTCACCTTGCAAAACTGAAACTCTGTCCCCATTAAACAACAACTTCCCATTCTCGCCTCCTCCAACCCCTAGTAACCATCATTTTTCTTTCTGTCTCTATGAATTTGACCATTCTAGGGACCTCATAAAAGTGGAATCATACAGTATTTGTCCTTTTGAATCTAAATTATTTCGCTCAGCGTAATGTCTTTGAGGTCCATTCAAGTTGTAGCATGTGTCAGAATTTCCTTCCTTTTCAAGGAAGGAAGAATATTCTTCCTTCCTCCCAAGAATATTGAAGAATATTCCACTGTATAGATGGACCACACTTTGTTTATCCATTTCCCTCCTTTTAAAAGAAGCTATTACATGGGATCATAGGGTAGGGGTGCTTGCTTTCTCTATATAGACACAGAGAAAGCACATCCATAGCTAAGCAAGTCATGGAAAGAGCCTAAACACTTCCCTTTACTCCTGGGTCGGGAAGACACAACCCCAAGGGAGAGAAGTCGTCTCTGTCTAGTCACAGTTGGTGAAATAAATTCAATTGGATGTTAGGAAGGCACATCAGCCCTCCAAGTCTCCCTTCCCTCTCTCCAGACTCTAACAGAGTCAGATTTCATGGTGGAGGAGGCTGGTGAAAATCAGCGTTGGCGATCTGCACACTTGGGCCAGGTAAATCCTGTTCTCCCAGGCTCCTGGGTGAGTGATCGTGTTCCTCTCCACCCTCCCAGATAAGAATTAGAAGAGCTCAAATTGCACCACAGTTTCTGGGAACAACGGGATCCAAGAATGTCCTCTGGGTCTTGGATTCTGGACTGTCTGGGCTTCCTTGTTTTAATTCATCATTCTCCTATCAGAGTTACCTACAGAAGGAGAATACCATTTGTCTCTGTTTGTTAAACCACCTGGATTCTTTTACTGCAAATACCTTCTAGGCGCTCTGCCTATAGAGCATAGTAGAGTAGAAGAGTATTGTCTCTTCTTATCTCTTTGGCACACACCTCTGTCACAATACTTAACCCATTTTGCTGCAGTTCTTTGTTTATGGGTCTGCTGTTCTACTTATGCTGTGAGATGGTCAAAGACCATGCCCTGGGTATTATACGTTTTCCTATTTCCAATGGGTGGCACCAGTTTTGGATGCTGCATATGTTAAATAAATCTTTGCTGCATGGAGAATCCACTCTTCAACTCCATCCTGCAGATGATTCTCATTCAGTCAATGTTCCTTTTCAGTGCTCACCCTTGGGGTCCCAACTCGTCCCTTTATGCCCCCAGGAGGAGGTATTCTGGCATCTAATCTCACCTGTTTCACCGTCATGACAATAATTCAGGGATTTTTTTCCCCTTCCATTCAGCTAATTAAAGTCAGTAAAATAAATAACAAGTCCAAGCAGCATCCTGGTTTGAAGGCAACCTAAAGGCATGAGTGTAATATAGAAATACAAACGTTGAAGCATAATATTTACTCAGGAATAGTTTCTACAAGAAGAGGCATTCGATTGAGAAGAAGAGTGAATTACAGGGGTATCTCTCTAGCGATGGAGACCCCAAGTAGAGATGGAATGGTGTTGGTCTGAAGCTAGAAGGGTGTCTTCGAAAGTGCACTTGAGGCTGAAATGGTTACCTGTCCACCATGACTCATCCATGTCCATCCATGCTCCTCATCTATTGGGTTGAGTCACTGTGGAGAAATGGCTTGTGCACCTATATCTATGTTAGCCAGCCCGTCACCCCCAGCTTGGGCATCTAGATTGGACTGGGGGATGAAGTCTTGCCAAGAAAATGTGCATAGAATTCACACATTTCTCTTCTGGCCAAGGTGGCACTATGATATGCGCATGACTTCTGTTTTGGGCTGAATTATGTTTCCCCCAAATTCGTATGTTGAAGTCCTGACCCCCGGGATCTCAGAATGTGACTGTATTTGTAAATGGGTCTTTAAAGAGGTGACTAAGGGAAAATGAAGTGATTAGGGTGGGCCCTAATCCAATCTGACTGGTGTCCTTATAAGAAGAGGAGATTAGGACATAGACACACACAGAGAGACAACTGTGTGAGGACACAGGGAGAAGATGGCCATCTACATGCCAAGGAGAGAGGCCTCAGGAGAAACCAGCCTTGCCCACACCTGGATCTCAGACTTTCAGTCTCCAGGACTGTGAGAGAATAAATGTCTGTTATTTAAGCCGCCCAGACTGTGGTCCTCTGTTATGGCAGCCCTCACCATCTAATGCACTTTCTCCAACCTCTCTCCTCTGATTAAATTGCCACATCTTGGTGAAGTCAAAGACAAGAGTTGTAGGTGTCATAGCCACAAAGTGGAAAGATGTAGAGTCCCTGAACCAGCTCTTGAGGAGCATGACCAGCCAAACAGAAACACCCATTTTGGACTTAACGCCAGCTATTTGTTAATACCACTGAGATTTTGGATTCATTTGTTAAAGCAGCTTAGCATTACTCTAACTAACAGACCATGTTTTCCATGCACAGGGTACTTTGCTTTGTTAAGTGAAGCAAGATCAGGTGGTGATGTGTAGCACACCTTTGCCATAGAATTCCTATCAAAACACTTTTTCTTTGTGTCCTGTGAGGGTCGTCTTCTCTGCAGGACTGCTGTGTCCAGCTGCCGTGGTCAGGACCTTGGTGTTCTTGTCTGATTAATGAGAGCTCCCTTTATGCTAGAGTTCAGCTGTCTTCACTGCTCGAGTTGCTTTATGAGAATCTCTGAGGTCGTTAATAAGGTGAGGCCTTTGGGTCTCAATACAAAGAGAGAAGATAATTTATTTTCTACAGAATTTTGTTTCCTAAAGCTCCATGTTCCATTACATTTTAAAGGGCATTTCAGCAAATGATGTATGAAAAAAAAAATCTGTATAGTTTCACAGTAAAGGGCATGCATAACGAGAGACCACCTCTGAAACTATGTGGAAAAATAGTTATCTATTTTTCTTTTAAAAAATTAAAGGCTTATGTTTCGGATAAATTCATGTCAATTTGCCAAACATGATGTGCCTATTATGTGCAAAGCATTGGATGGATTTGCTGGTAAATAAAGTATGGATTTATTCTTAAGAAGTGTGCAGTTCTGTTATCCAGTAGGGTGAGGAGTCAGTTTCTCATAAAGTTTTATAAAGGCGGATTATGACGTCATCTTGAGAGGTAGTGAGAGCAACGGGAAGGATACAGTAGGAGAAAAATGTGTGATATTTTCAAGAAAGGGCAAGTGCCTACTTTAGTTTTTACATGGATACTGTTTAATATAAGACTTCTAAGGCAATTTGGAGCATGAACTCGTTATTAAGATATCCTGCGTTGAATAGTGGCCTCCCAAAAGCATATGTCCAAATCCTACCATCCAGAACCTGTGAATGCAAACTTATTTGGAAATAGGGTGTTTGCAGATGTGATTAAGTGAAGGATGGAGATGAGGTCATCCTGGATGTGGGTGGCCCTGAATCCAATGACAGTGTCCTCATCAGAGACAAAAGAGGAGACACAGACACAGAGGAGAAGCCACGTGGAGACGGAGGCAGAGATGGGAGGGAGGCGGCCACCAGCCCAGGGACACCTGGAGCCCCAGAAGCTGGAAGAGGCAGGAAGGACCCTCCCTTGGATCCTCTGGAGGGAGCACGGCCCTGCGACACCTTCGTCTCAGACTTCTGGTCTCCAGAAGTGGGAGAGAATAAACTTCTATTGTCTTAAGCCACATGATTTGTGGTCATTTGTTACTGCAACCCTACAAAACTAATAAATAAAGGGGTTGAATTTTATTTTCCAGTCCAAAGTCTTCTTCCAAGATAACTTGACAGTCCTGGATAGTTCTAGCTTTCTCCCCTTCATTTGGGATTGTAACTCAGTTCATTTCCCCTGTCCCACCATCTCTATGTTGGTTTTATTTGTTTCCTCTTCAGTCCTCTGTTCTAAAGCAGTGAGCCATTTTATATCGCTTACTTCAAACATCAATGTCTCTACAGTCAACTTGAGACCAACGAACCCTTTTATCTTGGGTCTAGAAAACCAAAAGGAGCAGCATGCTTTGTGTTTGATGTGCAGCTCTTGGTCATGTTGAGCAGTTGGTGAGCAACGACGTTGGCAGTGTCTACATACGGACTCTTACGGTAGTGGAGTAGGTGGACACTGGATGCTCACTCATTTAGGGGCACCTATTCTGGTGCTAAACTGGGAAATAGAGGCACCTTTTGAAACAAGTGTTGGTATGAAGGAGAGATGGTTGGACCAACTAGCACATAGCCACTTAAAATTAAGTATCACCTTTGGCCTTTGTGCCAGGACCTCTTACACAGTTGTTGATTGAAATAATGCAAGATACCAGGTGACTTTCTCAGATAAATTGACTACAGGCTGGAAGGTCTGAGATGGGCATGTCCTATGTTAAAAGCAGTGTGGGGAGGATGGTGGTGGTTGCAAGCTGGCTTTTTGGGATGAGAGAATCCAGCTGAGAAGCAAAATATGCAAGTGCTGGGTGTCTTACAAGTGATTTCACAAGAAAAGTGTGGCCATGAAGCTCAATATTTTCCCTCATGACTCTCATATTGTCCATAAAGAAAAAATTGATAATTTGGAGAAGGATCTACTTCTGGACAAGCATGGGGATAGAGGAAGAGGGCTAAGAACAGGCATTGAGATGATAGGAGAGCTTGGTTATTTGGATCTGGCTTGAGTTCATATATGGAATAGCCTCTTAGTGGAGGCAAGCTTCCTCCATTCTAACGCTAGTGGCAATCAAAGCAAACAGCCATTAAAAAAGAATCAAATCCAAAGGAATCCATTGGCTAGAACAATCAATGGTTTTGAGTAGCTATGGTATACAGCTCAATTATGCTATCTGTGCTAGGAGAGTCATCTTTACAATGTATTTCTATCGCCTGAACACAATCTCTCATAAAATATGCCCTGATCACAAAGTCTTCATCAGTCACTACAGAAGAGAGCGCTTGGCTTTGATCATTCCCAGATGGTCTGATGGCCACAGAAATCTGCTGCAGGAAGAGGGGTTTATGAGGACCATGTTCCCAGCTACCATTTTCTTTGTAAAATACGTTCTTTAGGAGAGCAAGTTTGCATTTGGGGTGTGCTGAGGAGCCAGTACCACACTGTCATCCTAAGAGTGATGTATGGTGATGCTAGGGCTATGTGTTAACGTACAACAGCTATATATTCAGAGATCAAGCCTCCTGTAGCCGTAGACCCAATGCATTCTAGGATGACAAAGCACCTTTAAGATTTTCTAGGTTGACTGCCCAATCCTACCTAGAAGAAGGGTAAGGTCTAACACAGGTAAGTGATTCTCAGCCCCCCAGGGTGTCCCTTGGTCTCGGGGTCAGGTGTCATGCCTTGCCACTACACCAAGCTTGTAGAAAGTAATCTTTGTTAGGTGGGATTTAAGTAATGTCATAGTTGTATGAATATGAAGGAAATTACATATATATATTTTATAAATATATAATAGGTAGATAGATACATAGATGGATAGAGAGATAGATAGACACGTACATACATAGATGGATAGATAGATGATAGATAGATAGATACATACATACATACATGGATAGTTAGACAGACAGATAGATACATACATAGATGAATAGATGGATAGGTAGATAGATTAATGGATTAGATAGATAGAAAGACAGAAAGATAGATAGATAGATATGTAGGTAGATAGAAAGATAGATAGATACATAGATAGATAGATAGATATTGCTGGATGATAAACGGATGATATATACATATATACGTGCACAGATGATAGATAGATATACAAATAGATGGATATTGATAGATGACAGGTAGATAGAAGATAGATAATCAATAGATAGATATGATGGATAGGTAAATAGATGATAGGTAGATAGATAGATGATAGATACATACATAGATATACAGATAGATGGACAGACGGATATTGATAAATGATAGATAGATAGATAGAGTTGAGAGATAGACAGATAGATAGATAGATAGATAGATAGATAGATAGATAGATAGACTGTAGAGATAAAATGCACCTGAAAATACAGAGTTCAGAAAAACAGAGCATGGTGTGTTCTACTCTATAACCCTGAGGCAAAGGAAAAAAATACTAATGAAAAAGCAAAGAAAGGCAAAAATAAAAATTTTTATCTAGAATCTCCCTTCCAGCAAACGAGAACGCGGTGCAAGCAGAATATTAAGCATTTCTTGTGCGTTTGCATAGGTAATGTAGTAGGCGACTATTACAGGAAGATGAGAATCGTTGTTGACTGTTTTAATCCATTATTAATAGGCACAGAGCTTTGCCACATTTTGGAGGGTTGCATGTAATCGCAATTTCTGGGTTTTTATTTTTGTTTTTTTTAATGGTGGAGTCTCCCCCTTTCTTTTTTTTTTTTTTTTTTTTTGTGAGGAGGACCAGCCCTGAGCTAACATCCAATGCCAATCCTCCTCTTTTTTTGCTGAGGAAGACTGGCCCTGGGCTAACATCCATGTCCATCTTCCTCCACTTTATATGGGACGCCGCCACAGCATGGCTTTACAAGCGGTGCGTCGGTGCACACCCGGGATCCGAACCGGCGAACCCCGGGCCGCCACAGCGGAACTTGTGCACTTAACCGCTTGCGCCACCGGGCCGGCCCCGAGTCTCCCCCTTTCTATTTGATGGAATGCAACTCATGAGGTTTCCTTATCAAAATAAAATCTCTTGCTCTCTCCCTCGCACAGGAGCAAAGCAGGCCAGATGTAGGACAAGCTGGCTCCCTGGATTCAGAACCGTGAAGGGGTGGGAGTTGTGTGATGCTCCTTTGGGAGCTGGCTGTCCTGCTTTCACACCCAGAAAGACACAGGATGGCTTGGGGTTTCGGGTACCTTGGGCTGCCCAGCAAGGCTCCCCCGTAATTGTAAGCATTCTGTAGGTGATGGGGGGAATGCCTAGTGTCTCTCCAGAGAGGTGAATCCTGGAGCATGAAGACTTCTCTCCGTTCACAGACTGTTGCCCGGGGAGGGAGAGGAGGGAGGGCAAACCGGTCACTGGCTATTTGAAACTCTCCCTCTTCTCTTCCTTTTTGGTTCCCAGCTAGTATTTGAATGCAGCGAAATGTGTCAGCTTGAGAGATCATAGAGATCTGAATCTTTCTTGGCAATGCAATGACAGCGTGGCCAAGATATCCATTCGAGTCTCTCCCATTGGCATCTAACTCAGCCTTATCATAGTCTCTGATCCTCCCACCTGCTTCCAGCTTCTCATCGGACTTCCACATATTACATGGCTTTTATTTTTGCTCTATAGTAAGTCATCGAACGCCTACACGAGAAAGAACCAAATCATGATCCATTATTTTACAAAATGTGTCTGCATCTTGCTTTTCCTTCCCAGAGCGGACCACACTGGCATTTACATGGAAAGTACTTAATTACGCCCCTAATTAATTCTATGAACAAAGGCATGGACATGAGCACTGTTTGATCACCTGGATGTACGCCCTGAGAGCATTTTAACGTGCTCACGGCAGGGACGATGAGACGATGTGTTTATGGAATGCCACTCCACAATACCCAACAGGTAGATGTACAACATGTCGGATGGGTTGAGTGGTGAGGAGAGAGATAACAGAGGGTCAAGAGGTTAATAAGAGGTAGGAGTAGTGTCTGTGCGTGTGTGTGCTTGAGGGTGTGTAGGTGTATGAGTGTGTACACATGAGTGTGAAAGCATGTGAATGTGAGTGTGAGTGCAAATATGTGAACAAGTGTGTGTAAGTGTATGAGTGAGTGTGTGAGCGTGCAGGCACAGGAGTGCGTATGTACTGGTGTGCTGTCAGAAGAATGGATTTGTGCATCCTCCACCAGCTCTGTTCCCTCCTGAATAATCTCCTCCCTCGCCCCCTAGCCCCCATCATAGAACACAAAACAGAATATTTGTTCTCCTTAACCACATCCTCCCTCTTTCTACCTCGGGCATCACCATCACTTCCCCCATCACCTTCAAGGAGGACGTGTTGATGGGTAATTGGACAAAGACAATGTGGTACGTACATACAGTGGAATACCAGTCAGTCTTAAAAACAAGGGACATTGTGCTGTTTGTGACAACACGGATGGACCTGGAGGACATTATGCTCAGGGAAATAAGCCAGACGCAGAAGGACAGATACTGTATGATCTCACTTATGAGGAATCTAAAATATTCGAACTCATAGAAGCAGAGAGTAGAGTGGTGGCTGATACAGGCTGGGAGATGGAGAGAGGCTGGTCAAAAGGTACAAATTCCAGTTATAAGATGAGTAAGTTCTGGGGATGTAATGTGCAGCATGGTGACTCTAGTTAATAATACTGTATTGTATACTTGAAATCTGCCAAGAGAGTGGATCTCAAGTGTTCTCACCACACACACACACAAGGGTAACTATGTGAAATGCTGGATACATTAATTAACTTGATTGTGGTGATCATTTCACAACATATACATATATCAAATCATCGTGTTGTACACTTTAAATATATACAATTTTATTTGTCAGTAGTATATCGATAAAGCTGGAAAATTTTCTTATCTAAGGAGTTAAAGATTAATCAATTTTAGAATTAATCTTAAACTGGAACAAAGAGGAGTGTTTCTCTTCTCTGCAAGCATTGGTTCTCAACTCCCACAGTAGTCTCCACCAGCTGGTCCAGCAGAGCATCAGATCTCCCCTCCCTTGAACACCCACCTCCGGGGTTGGTGACTTATACAGTAGGAATAGCCGGTTCCAACCCCCAGCTCTGCTATGTCCACACAGGCCTCTTCAGGGGTTACACACACTCAGGGCTTCTTTTACTGAGAGAGATTGGATGAAAACCAGCAAAATTCAGAAGGGCAGTGATGTGATCTATTGTACGATTTGAAAAGGACGCTGTGGATCGCTGGGAGACAGGATTGGAGATGGTGTTATCAACCAATCCTCACTTTTTAAGTTCATATTTTCTTATGTAAATTTCCCCATAACATAAACGTAACCCTTTTAAAGCATATAATTCCGTGGTACTAACTACATTCACAATGCTATACAGCCATCCCCTCTCTCTAGTCCCCAAACATTCTTATCACCCCAAAAGAAGACCCCATACCTATGAAGGCAAGCCTCCTTTTAAGAATAAAAAATACATGCGTCAACATTTTGAGCACCAGTCTGCAATCAATTTTTGAAAAATGATTCCCTGTTTCCTATTTCTTCAATAGCTCCTTGTCTTCCCTCTGTTAATCGTCAAGAAATACCGTGTTATGTGGCTTAATAGCAAATCGCACCCACTAGATGGCACCAAACACTAACGTTTTTCTACTTACCTCAGAAATGGATTATTTTGGACACATCCCAGTGTTTTCCCCTCTTACACCCTCATAGAGGTTTAGATGGTATGTGGACAAATGTGAATGGCGATGATTTGTAATGGAAGGCTCCACCTGGCACATGGACCCCCTCCATCTATCCAACGGTCATCACGGCATCATGGGTCCTGCAGGTGTGCTTAGATCATGAGAAGAAAGTCTCTCCATCACCCCCAGGTGAGGTCAACCAAAGGATGAGTGAAGCCTGCTTAATCACTTGAGGACAGCTCCATGAAGTACAGACAGCAGGTGCGCAAAAGAGGAAAAGTCGAATGCACAGCTGTGATGAGAGTGTGCATATCTCTAAAACGTTTTTGTGATCCTTGTGGTACACCATAATTTGTTTACCCATTTACCTGTTTGGGCTATTATGCATGAACTACAACAATATTCGTGTATAAGTCTTTGTCTAGACACTTTTTTTTTTTCTTTTCCTTTTCTTCTTGGTTACACACTTAGGAGTAAAACTTCTGGTTTACATGTTAGGCTGTTATTTTTCAAACATAGTTTTCCCATTTTGTATCCCAATTAGGAATGTGTGAGGATGCCATCTTGTGCACATGCAATGCTTGTGATTGTCGGGCTTTTATAATTGTATTCAGTATTGTGGCTGTGTGGTGCTATCTCCTTCTGGTTTTAAGTTGCGTGACTCTGATCACTAATGATGTTGGATAACTTTGTATGCCTATTGGCCCCATTTGTATATTTTTTTTGGTGAGGTGTTTGTTGACATATTTTGTCAATAGTTCAATGGGTTGTCATTTATAAGTGAGTTGTTTACATATTCTGAATTTGTAATAAATATATAATACATATTTCAATATAAGAAGTAAATATTGTAAGTGATATTTTTTCCAATGTGTGGTTTATCATTTCATTTTTTTATCATTTCCTGTTTTTGTTTTTTTTTTTTTGCTGAAGGAGATTAGCCCTGAGCTAACATCTGCTGCTAATATTCCTCTTTTTCATTCTTTTTGTATGTGAGCTGTTGCCACAGCATGGCCATTGACCAATGAGTGGTATAGCTCCATGCACGGGGAACTGAACCCAGGCCGCTGCAGCAGAGCACGCTGAACTTAACCACTAGGCCACTGGGGTGGCACAATCATTTCATTTTCTTAATGGTGTCATTCAAAAAGCAGACCTTGTTAGTTTTGATAAAGTCCCATTTATCAATTTTTTTCTAGTATAGTTCACGCTTTTTGTATCCTAAGAAACTTCCTTACTAATTTCAGTAAGATTTTCTCATACGTTTTCTCCTAGAAGCCTAATAGCTTTAGCACTTACATTTGGATCTGTGATCCATTTTGTGCGTGGAAATAAACAAAGACCGCACACGTGAGAACAAGCAGAGGCTGTGTATTCAGAGCTGGCTGTTGCAAGGAAGTCAGCCACCATCTCTTGGGTTTGGCAGAGATTTAAAGGCAGGCAGAGGAGTGGGACAGCTTTATGATGGAAAGAGGAAAGAATTCTGGTGTGCCTTGTTGGAGGCTGTTGGTCTGGAGAAGCTGGAGAGGAAATTACTAGAAGCAGGGTATCCTGTGTGATTGGTTAGGGGTGCATATTTGGCTTTCCTGGTCCTAAGTTGGAAGCAGAGACAGAAATTAGGGAAGCTGTCAGTTATTAACCAAGTCCTGGCCATTTTGGCTGATTGTTGCAAATGTTATACAGCTTCTTGGTTTGTCATAGTGATGGCAATCTGCAAGTCTGACTTACAGATAGCAGGCTGGCTTCTTGGGCTGGCTATTGTAGAGAAGGGGTTGGTTTCCTGGGCAAGTCGCTGCAGGTTGTGGGTCACAGTTCTGTTTTTATAGCTGGTGCAGCCATTGTCCATCTGTCTAGTCAGTCTCAATAAACGTGTGTTGTTTCAAGTTTGTGGGATGCTATTATACAGCAGTCAATCAATCATCCGACAGACGGTTTTTAGGATCCCTTCTTGTTCAAGTGGTCAAAGAGATGTGTGAATATGCCTGTTAATAAGCACCAACAGCCGGGATTCCAGCCCTTAGAGTGGGGTGACCTTCTCACCCCCCAGGAAAACTCTCCTATTTCTGCTTGGGCAGCGTTAAATGAACAACAGCCTGTCAGCAACTCTGAAGCCTGCCTCCTCTGCCATTAGCCAGTGAGACCCTCATCTCTCATCGCAGAGATTAGCTGTTGTGTTGTTCTTGGGACAACTCACAATTTGTAAAACGCAGCATGTTCTCTTTACACAATCCCAAAGCCACTTGTCAACTGGGTGAACTGGTTAAGTGTTTTCTCAAAGGATTGATTGATCAACTGCAAATATAAGGTGTTTTCCTGACTCCTTCCACTGCTGTCCTGAGAATATCTCTTCTCAGCATGCTCATAAAACCTGGAAATGTTCTGCAGGAACATCTGTTACTACGAGGAAGAAGATTCAAGGTATAAAAGGGCAATATCAATACCTACTGTCTTATTCCTTCTGGTCCATAATGCCATTGGGTAAAAAATATATTTCCAGGGCCAGCCCGGTGGCATAGTGGTTAAGTGCACACGTTCTGCTGCGGCAGCCCAGGGTTCGCGGGTTCAGATCCCGGGCGCGCACATACGCACCGCTTGTCAAGCCATGCTGTGGCGGCGTCCCATATAAAGTAGAGGAAGATGGGCACAGATGTTAGCACAGGGCCAATCTTCCTCAGCAAAAAAAAAAAAAAGAGGAGGATTGATTGGCAACAGATGTTAGCTCAGGGCTGATCTTCCTCACAAAAAAAAAAAGAAATAAAATATATATATATATCTATTTCCAAAATTATTTTTGAGTTTCCTAAGGGCATTGTAAAGTTTACATACCATCCCTTGTTGAAAAATGATCTGAAATATTGCCAAAAACCCAAGTAGCTTTGGAAAGGATGAAGATTTATCTCTATGGAGATGTTCTTAGTAATGCATTAAATAGAGTGAGGGTCATAGCGAAAATGGGCAGAGGACGCACATCCAAGATTGCTCTCTAGGTTATGTAAACCTTTCCGGAAGGAAGGAAGTTCCAAGTATGTTGGATCCATAGCAGCACCTTTGAGTACGTGGATAGCTCTGAGGATGTTACTTGGAAGGATTCAACATACTTTGCATGTATACTTTCACAGATTTAAACCAAAAGCATGCATATTTTGGAATTTGCAACATTGCCGCTTGAATGTCATGCCTGGTGGCCCCCCAAACTCATGGTCTTTGCCGCCCTCTGTACTGCACACATGGGTCCTAACATGGATGCTGAAAACAAATACATTTCTGTTTTCTTTGTATTCAGCTATACCATCAAATGCAAAACGGAGATATTACATCATTTTCTTCACTCAAACCTTCGATAGAAGTGTGCTGGAGAATCCGATGCTGCTGTCGTTCATTTTGTTTTTGCTTTGAGGATTTAAGAAACATTCTTAGCCCTCTCCATGTTCATCGCCCAAGAGTATTTGCTTGGATTATCCTGAACGAATGGTTCAACGTTTTTATTTCTTGCATATATACGTTGAGTAGAGATCTAAACCAAGTAATATAATCTTTTCTGGCTTCCTATCAACTCTTAAGCTTAAAGAAGAGATTTTATTTTTAAATCATTGCAAAAGTCTCAGGTCCCAAGAAAATGAACTCTTTTTAGAATTTGAAAACTCACTGTAAAGATGAAGTTGTGTATAAACAAATAATAGCCCAGATGCAAGGATCACAAAAACTATCTACAGAGAAAATATCACAAGAAATCAACACCAGAAAAAATGAAGGATATATCTATATTTGGTATATAGAGTACCAAAACAGTCACTAAATGCAAAAATTACAGATGTTTGATCAATGATTAAATTTTCATTTTATGGCCTGTATACCTGGCTTTCCCTCACACCCCACTAATTTGGACAGCTGTATTTATGCAATATCTAAATAATTGGGTGAGAAGAATAATCAGGCAAAATAATATTGTTTCTAACAATATTTTGGATGTTTTACCAAAAAGAAGGAACACTTTGTAGTGTATCGGTGTAGAATCATATCTCAATCATTTCTCTCTTTGAATTTAAAGAACATTCAGAGAAATTTAGATGGAGTGCACAAATATAAGACATTAGATACAATATTCCCTTGGGAAGGAATCCTTCTTTTTGTTAAAGATCTATTTTCCCTTGTTATAGGACCACACATCAGAAAATTCCATGTAGCATTGTCTTTGGATTGCATACTACTTCTCTTTGTCCCTAGGAATATTTTTGCCAGGCATGTAACATTATCTCGCAATAATTAGACTCTTACTGAAAGGAGAAAGTTTATTTATTTACTGGAGGTCCATCTCTGGCGTGAAATGAAGCCAAAGACCATAATTTAAGCAATTGTGGAATGTATTTTGAAATCTCAAGATTCTATGCTAGACGATTTATTATTTAAGGGAGAAAGTCCAAACCCATAAATCATTTTTCGTGAAACAGAACATTCATTAAGAGTTTCATGAAAATTCTTAATCTTTCAAGAGTTCATCTTTTTTCCTTCATTATGAAGGAGTGGAACATCAGTGCCCCCAAGTCTTTCTGAAACACGTCCCAGTTTCTGGGTAGAAGGAAGTGGGTTTTCTCGTTCTGCCAGCAAGACAGCTTCCCCTTCCCTGAGGTTCAGAAAGCTGAAGAGGATGTCATAACAAGGTAGAGTTGGTTCTAAGCAATGGATGACTTAATGCTTGGCAGTTACAATAAGCCCCCATCTCCTGAATGCCAACTTTGCAATAACATCCATCAACATGGAATATTTCATGGAAAGACAATGGCCATGGACTCCCTTTGTTGGTTCTTAAAAAATTCCTTGTGAGAAACTCTCAGCCAATGAGAAAAAAAATGGATACACTTTCTTTTCTTGAAATGAAAATGTCATTACTTAAATGATAAATATATTTACAGAAGAGTGCAAAGGATGGTACGTGAAGAGGCATTAAGAGTAAAGCCACTCTGTTTTGTGAAGGGACTATAAGGTTGTGACATTTTAATGTGGCTGTTGTAATTGTGTGTGCAACTGGTGACAGAAAGAGCTGATGCTGAACAATTTTTTAGGAAGTTAAATTCATGAATTGGAATGAGAACAAACCCTCTGGACCCAAGTTCCTGTCCAAAAGGAGAGAATGGTCTTTGTAACCCACTTCATCAGGCTCTTGAAACGTGACAATGTTAATGCTGTAAAGCACATTTTACCTAAGAAAGTCTTGTAAATGGAAAGACAGGGTCAGAGGTGGTTGCATAGGCACTAAAGATTCCATGTTTTGGAAATGAATTTCTGAACATTTGAAATCAATGCAAAGTTAAACAGCCAATGAGGTTTTTTTCTTTATGAAACCAGTGGTGTATCACTTGGGGTCTTGCACATTTCTCCTGCATCTCGTTGTTAAACTCATGGTAAGGAACGGATTATCTTGCACAATTCGGAGTAGGTTATTTCATTATTTTTCTCTTTCTCTGATGTGAATTTGCAACATGGCAGAATGTCTCAGTGTTGACTCTCAGGAACCAGCCTTAGGAACAGTCGGTTCCAAAATACATTTGTGGGGTTGTGTTTCCATTGTTGTGGTCGAAGAGAGTTGGTGTGACGGGGCTGGGACAGAGGAGTGGAATCGCTTTGCCGGTATTCTCGAGGATGCTTCATTTGGGAGAAAGTGGTGCCTCCAATGGATGACAGCACGGTTTTTCTATACACGTATCTTTTGTTATTTCAATGAAAGTGATGTGTGAATTACTTCACACTTATGAATTTTTAAAATTTAGGTGACAATAATGAAAGAAACCAAGCTCAGGAATTTTTTCACAATGAACTTTGTGCTTGCCGGTGCTTTGATCCAAATCAGCAAAATCTCTGAGGTCTCTAAACCAGTCCCCGCTGCAGGAAGCACTGTTGTAGGACTAACCGACCACCTTTGTAGGTTTCAGTCTAGGTCAAAATGGAAATGCCATGACTGACACAAGTGACATGTTACTTGCAAGTCAAAACAGGAAATCCTGAACCAGGCATGTGTGGGGTTAGACGTGGGGTTCACAGAGCAGTGTACCTGGTATCTATCACTCCTGGTGACCTAGTTATTGTCCTGAACGGTAGCAGAAGTTGGCATACATGAAAATGGGGAGGAGAAAAGATAGATAAGTTGCAACTAAGAGGATGGAGAGAGGCTGGGAGAAGCAAGGAGCAGAAATGATGATGTATTTGGATGGACACGTTGAAAAGATGAAATTTAAAATCATGCTGCTAAAAAACAAAACTTCTTCCCTTACTGTGAGAACAGAAAACTGGAACAAAGTTTTTCTCTGTGCATCATATTGTGTGCCACGGGGTGAAGGAGGACCCAGACCAATAGCCGACACGATGTGAATACTCCCAGACCTGCTATGGCCACTCTGAGCTTCCGTCACTGTAAAGAGGTCATGCCGTGTATTGGACCAGCCCTGGACTGGGCCTTGGAAGTTGTCGGCTCACACCAACTCTGTCCTTGTGGCTCTATGGCCTGAGGATTATCTTCTGGAGGTCATTTGCTCATTTGTCCAATGGAAGTGAAACACATACACATGGAAGATTACTACTATTATTGCGGAAATATCTTAGCAAATACTTGGAGAGCAAATTTTGCCTTAGCTCAGAAGGTCACACCGGTTTTCCTTGGAGGGGAAGCTCTAGATCCAGGAGAATTTTTTTTCCAAAGATTCTTGCCTTCCCTGGAGCTGAGAGGGGAGCATTATGTACCAGGGCCCTCGTTGTTTTAGAACATTTCCCTTCACCTGGGCATCTCAGTTTAAAATCCTCTAACCATGGTGGTGGCAATTGTGTACCTTTAATACATATGCCAGACCCCTGGGAGTCCCTTTTACTGGTGCATGCTAGGCCAGTGCTACTCAGTGCATGGTCCATGGACCAGCATCACCACCCCACAGATTCCAATAGAAATGCCAATTCTCGAGTCCTGCCCATCATCTACTCAATCAAAATCTCTGACTATTAAATTATGAAGGTCATTTCATCATGTCTTAGATTCCCCAAATATCCCACTGTTCTTTCATAGTCTACTGAAAGGTCTAGAGATTGCATCCTGGAAGATGGGATGGAAGAATGCAACAGGACTGGTTTTGCAATGTGATGGCGTACGGGAGATGGGTAGCCTTCCTGAAGGCATACTAGGCCACTATTGGTTTTTCTGTCTGTGGATTTGGTCAACAGAGCTGATCCATAAACATTTTCTTAGAATAGGTTAAGGAATGGCATTAGCTCAAAATTCCTCCTCTGTTGGCTTCTGTATCTACTGTTGTTTGTTTCATGGTTTCATTGGGTGACAATGAGCGTTAACTGGGGTATAATGTAAAGAAAACCTTTCAACAATAAGCATTCTCTCAGAGTGGAATGGATTGCCTTCTTGTCATGGGAGATGTCAGGCTACATGGTGCATCTTCAGAGGTGAGGAGGGGAAATTAGGTACCAGGTGAGAAGCTGGAATGGACAGCTGCTGATATCTTTTCTGACCCTGCGATTTTGTGGTTCAAACATTAGCTATTGCTGTGACCCCACATAAGTGCTTTCTAAATGAAAAAGTATAACTGGAAGGAAAAAAAAATGCATCTTAAACCCCAATGGGTTGAAGGAGATGGTGAGGAGAAAATTATTTGACGTACTCGTAAAACTGCTTGAAGATAAGTGAGAAAAAGCCAGCTGCTTTGAACATTTTGGAGGAATACACCAAATATGTTCTAATACAGCTGTTATCAAAATAGACTTGAGGCATTGCATGTTGAATTATTTTGTCCTCAACCTACCTTCAGTCCATTGTAAATTTTGATCTAACCTAGTTTATGATGAGACTATAAATTCTACTCAAGAGATAGTGTAATAAATTCCACTGTCTTCCCAACTTCTTATTACTACTGTCATCTCCCCACAAAATAAAAGAATTGGAGTTAATAAATATCCCAACTCTTTTTTCTAAGTATTTTATTAAGTATTGATGATTTTATTAAGTATAAATGATTTTATTAAGTATTAAGTATTTATTAAGCATTTATAACTATTAAGTAGTGTCAAGTATTAAGTATTCAACATTCAAAATATCTTTAAACAGAACTAAAAGTCACAATTACTTAACACGGATTTAAGAAAGCCTTTTTAAAATTAATTTTATATATTTACATGTTTCATATAAGCTGACATTCTGAACAGATCCTACAGTCATGAGTTACCAGGAAGATCATTTTAGTTCTGTTAAAGTCATGTCTATAATTTCCTTTGAACCCACACCAACCCCTGAAATGGCTAAATGGTGTACAGGAGATTGATTTGGAGGCAGTTGATAACAGAAATGGTTTACAGCCTTTATTTTCTAAGCTGCTATGTTTTTTTTTTTTTCTTTTTTTGGTGAGGGAGATCAGCCCTGAGCTAACATCCGTGCTAATCCTCCTCTTTTTGCTGAGGAAGACCGGCTCTGAGCTAACATCTATTGCCAATCCTCCTCCTTTTTTTTTTTTCCTTCCCCAAAGCCCCAGTAGATAGTTGTATGTCATAGTTGCACATACTTCTAGTTGCTGTATGTGGGACGCGGCCTCAGCGTGGCCGGAGAAGCGGTGTGTCGGTGCGCGCCCGGGATCAGAACCCGGGCCGCCAGTAGCAGAGAGCCCGCACTTAACCGCTAAGCCACCGGGCCGCCCCGCTATGGTTTTGTAATGCTGATAAAACCTACCCAACAGAGAAAAATAAAGTTCTGCGAAGGAGCCTCTCCATTTCCAACACAGCAATCAGTTCCACTGTCCAGCAAAAAATAGGAGGGATAGAAGCAAAGAAATAAAATGTTCAGAAATTGAATGAGCATTAAAAGTTCCTTGGTAAATTTTTGTCTACACATATGCACCAACATGGAATCAGTTATTATTTCTCTGTAATACTTCAACCCTAAAATTAGTGGCTACAAGTGACAACTACTTTTTTAGCTCATGCGTCTCTAGTTTTGTAATGTAGGCTGGCCTCAGCTGGTGCCTGGGCCATCTCGTGCATCTGTGGTCAGTTCCCAGGTGGGCTGAGGGCTGGCAGGTCTAGGATGAACTGAGGTGCGATAACTGATGTCAGCTTCGTGAGGTCTCTCTCATCCCTCTAGTAGTTTATTCACTCGGTAGCTGAGTTCCAAGCGGAAAAGCTGAAACGTGTAATACCTCTTGAAGCTCAGGGGCACACTGTCATGCCTTCCCTTCTGCTGCGTGCTGTTGACTGAAGAAAGCCAGCTCACATTCAAGACGAGTGCAGACGGACTCCACCTGTTGATGGGAGGAGCGGCAGAGTCACAAGGCAAGGGTTTGGACAGGAAAGGGCATGGCTGGTGGCAAGTGTGCAATGAACCCCAAATAGCAAAATGTGTTACTGTGGAAATGTCTTGATGTGTGTCAGGTTTCATCACAAAACAATAAGCAATCAAAGATTAGGGTTTAAATCTCTCCAGAAAAGACAATATAAGTAGACCCGTAGGATTTCCTATTGATTATGATGATAAGGCAAATCAAACTGTGTTGAATCAACTTGCAAATTCACAAATTAAAAATCGTACAGAATTTTCATGGAGCTTCCCAACTGTTCATTGTAAAAAGTATTTAAGTCCAGGAAGAGATGGTAGGGAATTGTCAAATAGGGGTAATTTAATTCAGGGCTATATAGATTTGTCAATAAAATATTATTGAATTTTGGCCCCTTTAAGACTGCATTCTCACATTTTTAAGGGAAAAGAGTAAAGTGGAAAACAATGCATAACTTTCATATCAAGTGAGGGGAGGATATGAGAATAGATTTGACTTAATCCAAGAAGAGTCAATAAAAGAGAAAAAAGGAGAAAAGAAATAGCATGCTAAATGGAAAACACAAATTGACTAGGAGAAAGCAAGCCCCAAAATATTGGGCATAATAATAAATATATACAGGTTCAACTTACCTTTTAAGAAACAGATTTTTCTGAGGGAACAACAACAAAAAACTCCAAGGAGATGTAACTGAAGCATACAAACACAAACGTTTGAAAGTAAATATTAGAAAAAGAGAAAATAGCAAAAATAAGGCTGATATAGTAATATATTAGGAAAAAAAGACGTCCAGGCAGAAGTCATTATGGTGGATCACAAAATTCCTTACTTAAAGGAAAACAGAACGATTTACGAAGAAAATACAATAATCTCTCATCAATCTGAATCTAGCAACATGGCCCCAAATATACAATGAAAACATTGTCATAATTACAGTGAGAAACTGAAAATCACAATGGTAATAAGAACATTTAATGCTATCTTTTGAAATATGTCAAATAGATGAAAAAAAAAAAAAAGAAGAAGAATGTGGTAACCCTGAATCCAACACATCCAGAATTCAGGTTCTTTTCAGGCAGAGAGGTGGATGGTATAGGATTTGAACAATTAAAATTCACAAGTTTGATCTAATGGCACTACATAGAACTCTTATTTCAACACACAGAGAATACACATTTTTCCAGTCATCCATGGCACATTTCCAGTCACTACATACTAGATCAAAAATGAATGTTTTTACAAATAATAAATGTTACCATTTAGATCACATTGTCTAACTAAAATTCAAAAAATAAAATTATTTATAACAAGATAATCTTCCACATCTGTACATTAGGAAGGCAAAAACAGAATTCTAAATAATTTACTAGTCAGAGATTTTCAACTACAAATGAGATCACAGAATATTTAGCATAGCATCACATGAAAGTTCCAAGTACAAAAACAGGTAATGTTTTATTAGGAGGGAATGTACAACCTTAAATGCATATTCTAGAAAATAAGAAATACTGAAAGTTAATAAATGAAATATTCAACTCAAGAAAATTTTAAAAAGTAAACAACACAATCAACAGAAAGCAATTGCAACAAATCAAATTAGTAAAAAATAGAAATGAATGAAATGCGAAATAACAAACACAAAAATTAAAATAAAAAAAATACAAAATAGAGTGGATAATTAAACCAAAAGCTAATTTTGCAACTGCTAATAAAATAGAAACCTCTGAAAAGATTCAGCAAGATGTACAAGAGACCTGGCACCAGTAAACAATGTGAAGGTTGAACAAGGAGACAATATTACAGATATGGGATTAAATAAAAATTGTAATGGCGTAGCAGGGAAAAAAGCTTATTCCAGTAGATTAAAAAAAGAAAATGAAAGTGGGTATTGCTTTAGGATGACATTGAATCAAAATTCTTATTACATTGCCTCAACTCTGTGCAATTGGTATATTTCATTTCTCAAAGTAAAAAATTTAAAAAAACCTATCTTAAGCGAGCAGACTGTCAGATACTTGAATTACCAACCTACGTATTACTTCTACTTAGAAGCATAATAAGTGGCTCAAAACAGACCCTGGTAATACATTTAGGGGATATTTTGTTTTTCTGTGCAGGTTGTAGAATAGTTTCATGGGCACTTTACCAGATCACAGAATTAAGTTTTACTTTGGAAGGATTACAAACCCAATCTCTACTGTGAGGACAATTGAGATACCACTTTGTTTAATCTCTTAAATTTTAAAGGAGAGGCAAGTCATTGTATGTCTTTTTCCCAGCTTGGCAGGACTTCGTGTGGTCTAGTATGGGTAATAAAATGTCATTATTTAACAAAGATGCCATAATCTTACATTTCTATTTTACTTAATATTGCACATAACATTTTATTTTACTTAAAATTGAACAGTGTTCATGTATCGAATTCATTTACGCACTCAATTGTTGTGCAATTTGTGCAAATAACCACCCTCTATTTTTCAGTCATCATATCAATACCATAATTCATTTTTTTTGCAAATGAAGAAACTTAGCATAATTAAGGGTGACCAGTTTTAGTCTGTTCAGGCTATCATAACAAAAGTAGCACAGACTGGGGGGCTTATCAACAGCAGACATTTATTTCTCACAGTTCTGGGGTCTGGGATGTCCAAGACCAAGACATTGGCAGATTTGAGTTCTGGTGATGGCCAACTTCCTGGTTCCTAGAAAACCATCTTCTCACTGTGTCCTCACATGGTGGAAGGGGTGAGGGAGCTCTCTGGGGTCTCTTTTATAAGGGCACTAATGCCAATCATGGGGGCTCCACCGTCAGGACCTCATCACCTCCCAAAGGCACCACCTTCTAATACCCTCACATTGGGGGTTAGGGCTTCAACACATGATGGACTTGAGGGAGGACACCAACATTCAGACCATAGCAATGAGCAAACTGGAGAGTAGGCTTGTTAACAGATGTCATGTTGGTAGAGAGCAAAGGAAATGTTGAATCAAATCAATGGTGAAAAACAACAAATGGAACATACTGAAGACATTATCTACAGTGGGTAGATATAACGGGCATATCCTCAGATTAAACAAACTGAAATATGAATAATTCCTTAAGACTTGTTATAAAATACAGTAGGTGACCAACCTCAGTATTAATTAGTATTATCTGGGATCCAAAAAAATACCTTGAAAATCTAGATGCTAGAGTCTGACCAATGAGACCAATCCAATGATTTAAAAAATGACACCGCCAAATAAATATTCTCAAATCTCAAAGGTGAGATAGTGTGACACTGGGGTTTATAACAAGAAATATATATTTGGTCTTTGTCCATTTCGGACACAGAGCTCCTAAAACCATTGGAATTTCCTAAGTGAGGAAAGCATAAAGATGTCTCTTGTTATGTTAATGATGAGACTTTTGGAATGCCCCTAGGTCACAAAAGGGTGAGGACTGGTTGTCAGGGGAACCAACTTTGTGATTAGAGGGTTGGAATTTAGCCCCTCTCCTGACCTTGGTACATCCCAAACTCCATGGAGACAGAAGCTCCTGTGTTTAAAACCCTTCTGGACCTCGCCGTATGTATGAATGACTTCATCTGGCTGTTCATTCGTATCCTTTAATATCTTTTGTAATAAACCAGGACTCTAGTAGGTAAACCAGTTTCCTGAGTTCTTTGAGCTGCTCCAGGAAATTAGTGAAACCTGAGGAGAGGGTCTTGGGCACCTCTGATTTATAGCCAGTCAGTCAGAAGCACAGGTGACAACCTGGGTTTAGGACTGGCATCTGAAGTGGGAACAGTCATAAAGGACTGAACCCTTAACCTGCGGGCTCTGATGCTCTCTCCAGGTAGATAGTGTCAGAATGAGTTAAATTGTAGGGTACCTGATCAGTGTTCACTGTGAATTGGAGAATTGTTTGGTGGTGTGGGAAACAACACACATCATAGGTTGCTTACCTCAAATGATTTTTTGGGAGGAGTGAGCAGAATAATTCAACGTTAGGGAAGGCGAGTGTCCTGGGGAGGAGAAGATAGCTTCATTTTCTAAGTCAGACAGAGGTTAGCTAATAGAAACCTCAAAAAGCAAATTAATTCAGAGCTAGTAGAGAAGGCACAGCATTCAATAAACTCAGCAACGTGTGAACAGTCAAGATCTGCGGCAGCAGAACGAAATTAAAAATTTTTCAATTTGAATGCAATCATGGTGCTAACGTATAGCTGGGAGATCTTGAGATGTACCAAACCGTAAAATAGGAAATGAGATGTTTTCGAAAAGGGATGCCTATTGCTGAGTGAGACACATCTATGAGAAACATTTTGTTTGTCACAGCAGTCAAGATAGCTCTCAAAATAAAAATGTATAGTTACTTTCTCCGCTCACAGATGGTGACCCTAGACCCAAGACTAGGTATCTCAATGATCGTTGGGATCTGTTGTATTGGTAAAAACAGATCTGGTGGGAAATTTGATTCAACTCTGGCACTACTCTTGTGAAAAGCTCTGGTCATGCTGTGGGGTGGTTTATATACTTAAAAAAGACAGAACATGCAAAGAAAAGTCCTGTTCTGGGTTTTCAAAACATTCTGTAAACTGGATCTCCATTTAGTCATTTCTGTCTTCTTAGTGTTCACCCTCATGTCCCTGCCACCATCCGTCATCTTAGGAACAATTCCTCCATTTTCTTCTGGGATGTCCCACACTATATTAGTTTTCTGTTTTCTTTTTTTTTAACCTTTTGACAACCTTTACCCATTTCTCCCACCCCCCACTCCCTGCCTCTGGCAACCACCAATCTGTTCTCTGTATCTATGAGTTCAGTTTTTTTAGGATCCTCATGTAAGTAAGATCATACTGTATTTGTCTTTCTCTGACTTATTTCACTTAGCATAATACCATCCAAGTCCATCTATATTGTTGCAAGTGGTAGGATTGTCTTCTTTTTTTATGGCTGAATAATATTCCATTGTATATATAGACCACATTTTCTTTATCCATTCATCCATCAATGGACACTTTGGTTGTCTTGGCTATTGTAAATAATGCTGCGATGAACATGGGGGTGCTCATATCTTTTCAAATTAGCTTTCTTGTTTTCTTCAGATAAATACTGAGAAGTGGAATAGCTGGATGGTACGGTAGTTTTTAATTTTTTGAGGAATCTCCGTACTGTTTTCCATAGTAGCTGTACCAACTTACATCTCCACCAACAGTGCACAAGGGTTCCCTTTTCTCCGCATCCTCACCAACACTTGTTATTTCTTGTCCTTCTGATAAAAGCCATTTTCAGAGATGTGAGGTGATATCTCACTGTATTTTTGATCTGCATTTCCCTGATGATTAGTGATTTTCAGCACCTTTTCATGATCTTATTGACTATTTGTGTATCTTCTTTGGAAAAATGTCTATTTAGATCCTCTGCCTATTTTTTAATTGGATTGTTTGTTTTCTATTGAGTTGTACGAGTTCTTTATATATTTGAGATAGTAACCCCTTGTATTAGTTTTCTATTGCTGCGTAGTGAATTACTGAAACTCAGAAACTTAAAACAATGCATATTTATGATCTTATCATTTTCCTGGGTCACAGGTCTGGAATATATATATATATATTTTTTATAATTTTATTTATTTATTTTTTTACCCCCAAAGCCCCAGTAGATCTTGTAACATGATTGAATTCATCCAGATGAGATATTTGGGGCTATTCAGTCGTCTAATGGTAACCTCCTTCTTAATAGTTCTGTATGGTTAGCTATGCTGCATAACAAATTACCACAAACATAGTAAAATAATGTACATTGATTTTGCATGTATTATATGTGGGTAAAATGTGTGGGCATGGCTTTCTGAATACTCCACTCAAGAGTTTTACCAAGCTACAATAAAGGTGTCATCTAGGCTGTGTGTTTTTACTGTATTTTGGGTTCCCTTCCAAGCTCATGTGGTTGGTGGCAAAATTCAGTTCACTGAGGTTGTAGGAGTGAGGCCCATATTTTCTTTTTTTTTAATTATTTATTTATTTATTTTCCCCCTAAACCCCAGTAAATAGTTGTACGTCATAGCTGCACATCCTTCTAGTTGCTGTACGTGGGATGCGACCTCAGCATGGCCGGAGAAGCAGTGCGTCGGTGCATGCCTGGGATCCGAACCCGGGCCACCAGCAGCGGAGCACGTACACTTAACCGCTAAGCCACAGGGCCGGCCCAGGTCTGGAGTATTTTAACGGGGTTCTCTACTTAGGGTCTTACAATGCTAGAGCTAAAATGTTGGCTGGCTGTGTTCTCTCTGGGGGCTTACCCAGGGAAAGTATTGCTTTCAAGCTCCCTTAGATTGCTGGCAAAATCCATTTCTTGGGGCTACAAGACTGAAGTCTCTATTTTCTTGCTGGCTGTTGGCCAGGAAACACTCTCAGCTTCTAGAGGCTGCCCTCAGGTTCTTTCCATGTGGCTCCATCCATAGGTAGTTCACAGCATGGCTGTTTGTTTTTTCAAGGTCAGCAGGAGAATCTCTCTTACTTTGAATCTCTCCTTTAGGGAAGGTCTGGACCTTGTCTTTATAAGCTCTACCTGATTAGGTCAGACCCACCCAGGATCATCTCCCTCGGATTAACTCCCTGTGAGCAGATTAAGGAAATTAATTACATTTTCAAAATCCCTTCACCTTTGGCATATAATGTAGCTTAATTAAGAGATTCACTAGTCCATTGTATTCACAGTACATCCATTCATCCAGGTGTCAAGAATCATGGAGATCATCTTTAAAATTCTGCCTCTGATCAGAGTCCACCCTCTGACCCCCAAAAGTTCACAACCCTCCCAAATGAAAAATACATTCACTTCCTCCAAAGGCTCCCAGGTGTCCCATCCTAATGGTTTTAGAAGAATGCCCCTCTCTCTGAAAGTTATATTTGTGACACCCCACCCCAACTCACATTGATCTCCAAATTCTTTTTAAATTTAATTTTTAACAATAAATGGATTCATTTCTGTTCCTTTTTCTTCCTAACTAGTGAGAAGGTGAGTAGAAACATTCCTTGTGTGTCTTTGGTATATCATGGGTGCTAAAATGGGGCTTTAGGAGATTGTGTAGGATTCACATATACTTATTGATGTAATGGAATGCTTTACACGGCAAGTCTGCAAAAATAAGGACACGTGAAAAAATAAACTTCTCTGGAGGTAGAATAAATAACAGAACAAGTAAGAAGAGCCATCCAAACTAAGTTGTCAAGCCATTCAAAAAAGATTGTGTGTTACAGTCTTAGAGTATTATATTATTCTAATAAATTCTAATAAAGTTATAATATATTAAGGATATTGAAGAGGGAGAAAGTCATGATTTATGGTAGGATGTTCTTCGAGCATCAGAAACTTCATAATTGAGATAATCTAATGAGGAAATGCATTTTTTTTAAATCTCTTGGGCTGGAACATTAAAATCTTTGATACAGAGGAAAATTGTACAGTGGCTTGAATTTTGAGCCTCTCCCCACCATGCCTCTGCAGCGCATCCAGACTGATCTGATAAGTGTGCGTTTTCAAGGTGCTAAGAAGCAACCAAATGTGTCACAAGGCTGATGACGGTTCTTTTGCTTTCAGTAAGTGGAAGGATGTTGGGGCGATAGAGGGAGCTGTTGCCCTATGGAAAATAAAGCCCCAAGAACCCCCGCACAGCTCTTCTCTCCCACTTGGACAGAAACAATACAAAAGGAAAACAGACCACGACAGTTAGTAGAGAAGAGCTACGGTTATTCTCGGGGACTTGATGAACACGTTCTGTGATGCTGAGTGTGGGGATGGCACAGTGGGTCTGCTCAGCTGAAGGCAGAACTTGTTTTTAAACGTTGAAGGCGTACGTGCCCAACTCAGCAACCTAATTCATCTTGCAGGCTCTGCCGGTATCTTCCAGTTCATTCATTAGCTGCAAGGGTAAAGCCAGACACGTGTGTTCTTGCTCAGGCAAGAGCAGTGCGGAGAAGAGGAAGGAAGTGTGCATGGGTCTGCGTGTGCCAGCGGGAGCTAATAGAGAGGGAAAGCGTTGTTGGACTCCCGTCGTCAGAGGCGAAACTCACCCGGCAGACCGGTATTACCCCCTTCCTATCAATAATTTTTTCTATTCAAGTCTTCTGCTCACTGTGCCAACATTGGTTTGCAGATCACATTCCAGAATGTGTGCACTTGTGTGCCAAAATTAAGCCATGACATCCCTCACACTTTGAAGAAAGCTGCTCGGTTGCCAGCAGCCACTTGATTGAAGATGTTTGTTCTAGCCAAGTGTTCAAAACTCTCTGGTCGGGTATGTGGTCCCAGGCAAACAGCTGGATACAGAAGCACTGTTTTTCTGTTTTTGCAATTTGTGTTTTTATTGAAGATTTTCATCCTTACAATTGAAGAGGAATTCTCTTGAGTAACTCTTTTTTTACAGCTTTATTGAGGTATAATTAACATACAAAAAACTGCACATATTTAATGTGTACAATTTGATGAGTTTGGACACAGGGATATGCCTATGATACCACCACCACTATCAAGATAATAAAAATAGCCATCACTTCCAAATGTTTCCTTGTGTTCCTTTTGTTTTTTGTTTTCTGTATGTGTGTGTGTGGGAGGAACATTTAACTTGAGATGTACCTTCTTAACAAATTTTTTAAGTGCACAAAATACTGCATGATTCCACTTATCTGAGGTATATAAAATAGTCAAGCTTATAGACACCAAAAATAGAATGATGGCTGCCAGCAGAAGGGGGGTCTTGGGAAATTGTTGTTCGATGGGTGTAGAGTTTCAGTTATACAATGTGAGATCTGCTTTACATGGTGCCTCTAGCTAACAATATGGTTTTGTGCACCCTTGAGCAACTCTTAATAAGTGACTAATCCTGCTTTCAACCCAGCAAGGAATAATAGCAGTGGAAAGCAAAAATCCCTGATATGCTTCCCCACGTCTCAAGATGCTGTGTGGAAGCTTTGTACATTAATAGATAGGCGTGGAGCCTTAACCTTTTACGAGACTGCTTTTATTTCTTTTAAATGAAAAGGAACACATTTCATTGTACTTTATCTGCAGTTTCATCCCGTACTGGCTGGATATTCAGAATCCCCCTGATTTTTATCATTGAGTACACAGGAGCTGGTAGATTCTTTTCTCCTTCGTATCTCTCTTTGACATTCCAGCTGCGTAGATTTAAAACTCAAAACACTTTTTCTTTGTTTTCCTACCAGGCATTTATCTTCTTGAAGACAACTTCCTGACCTCGGATGCGGAGAAGGCTGTCGAATGCATTGGTGGATTCTGTCGTTTTCAAAGAAAATCGCGTTCAATTTTGTGGCGAGCCGGAGGCCTGGGAGGTGTTAAATTGTGTCATTTGGTATTAAAGAAACACAGTGAAACATCCAAAGCGAATTTGTGGGTCTCTTTTGTCTACTGCGGGAAAGCCAATAACTTGGCTAGAGCAAAGAGTAATCATGTCAAAAATAGAAATTTAGGGTACCTCAAATGAACATGGAGATGGGACTTGTGTGGTTATATTTAGAGTCATAAAAGAGTAAATATATATGCAGATTTATCAAATGAATCCAAGCAAGGCCAGGTCGAAGGAAATTTCCATAAGAAACTCCACAGAAGTTCTTTTTAATATAATGTGTCTGAGAAGAATATGAATGAGACGTGGTAGCTTGTGCACAGGGCACCATTTTCCCTCTTCTTCTGCTGCAGAATTATGAGTGTAGGCACTTATAATTTAATGAAAAGGTCTAGTAGAACGTTTTGCAAATTTTTATTGCCTTAAGCAGGCGATCCCTCTGACCAACACCATTGATGGACTGGGTACCACTCATTCTTTCTTGTTCTCATCCTTTCTTCTCCTCCGTTGGGATCATGATAGAGAATTCCATTCAGTTCACGCCAAAGTAGAAGTTACGTGTTGGAGAAAGGTGTGCAGGCTGTGTCTTGGAGTCCCCTAAATGGGGGATACCTATTTTAAAATTCTGATTGCAGAGTTCAGGGATGTATTTTGATCTGCTCGTGAAAAGTCGCACAGCTCCTGCAAAATGGAGGAGCAGAGAAAGATGTTATCAGAAGTCTCCTCCAAGCCCTCACTTTCTATTATTTTATGATTGTTTAATCAGCAAGTGGTCTTCAGAACTTCACTACCGATATGATGAATAGTCCCTTTAAAGTTGAAGTTCTGGGCTGGTTCTCACTTGCTCTGTATCAGGCAATTGGGGCTGCCAGCACCTGCCTTCAGATTGATTGGATGGAAGATTATTAACCCAACTTTATTCTCAACCTCGTCAGTGTCTATAGACGGATATGAATCTTTCTCCCAAGAAGTCAAATAGGAAAGATGTTGAGGATTATCTGCTGTTTTTAATCAGCCGTGCTTGGCTCCTTTTGAATCAAATGCATCATCACAAGCATATTTCATTGAGTTCACATGCCATTCACCTGTGTGGGCTCACACATCACAAAACAAAGTAATTATGTTCCTTATGGAAAAGTTTCACACTCACTATTTAACACAGGAATGTAAATCAAACAACAAGGGAACATTTCTGGTCCATGGAATTGGAAACTAACACCAGCAAAAGCGGCTGGTGAGAGACATGTCTGGGATGAGTGAGGGTTTGAAGTGAAAAGACCACATTTTCATGGTATTCAGTGATCAAAGCCATTTTCAAAAACCATATTAGTTGTCTATACGTTAATTGATACGACCACTCGTTCATCTTTCAGTGCAAAATAAGTTGCCGTGTAGTTTATTTAAAGATGACCATTGGCATTTGGATTTACCATGAGCATACTATGGTGAGGTATTTTTCAATGGCAGCTTTTCCGGTTTCCAGTGCACAGCCATATGTTCGCTTGCTTCAATGGCCATAATATTCCAAAAAAAAAGAAGTATTAGAAAGAGCAAAGACAGAGTGGGACCTCACTAGTGAGAAGACTGTGGGCCTCCGTTGGACCGAAGATGCATGCGTCGCGATGCGCCTGAGCGCCAGGTCAGGCACGTCTCCAGTCCCCAGCACGGCTGGACCACACGTCTGCGGGATGCTTCAATAGCCTGCATTCTACATGTTTCTTTCTTGTCTTTATTCGAAATGACTGCCTTCTAGTGTTTAAAGCCTAAGTGTGACTCTCATAAGGACATAAAAGCTGGAAAGTATCCTCTTGTTGAGTCCCTATTCCCAAACACCTCCCTTCAGAAGGGCACACATGTGCAGGCAGTCACCTCCTCCATGGGAAAAGGGGTCTTGATTGCCCATCAAGGCTGAATGAGTGAAGAAAAAAAGGCATCTACGCATTGTGAGAGAGTTTCATTGCTGTAAATACATATGCTTAGAGGTGATACACCTTAAATATTTTAACATATGCGTATAAATTTATGTCACTCCAATCTATATTAATTATATAGAAAATACAATTTATATATCCTATATTCATATTAATAAAACATATTTACTACTCATATGTTTGTATGTAATATAACCGTACTTCTATAACGCACAAATATTATTATACCTATAAAAATATACATATTACATATAGATATCACATATATAATTATATATTACACATAATATATAATTAATACAATTTATTTAAATTATGTTTGTATTTTTACTGTATATTCATATTAATAAAGCATATTTACTATTAGTATATTTATATATAATATAAGCATACTACTATAATGTACATATTTTATTATATGTATAAAAATATAGATACTGCATAGTACATATAGATATTATATATAATTATATATTTCATAAGATATATAATTAATACAATTTATTTATTTTTAAAGTTATTTTGTTGGTTATAACATTGTAGTTTCAGATGTACATCATTATATATCAGTTACTGTATAGACTGCATCGAGCTCACCACCAATAGTCTAGTTTTTGTCAGTCACCATACATATGTGCCCCTTTACCCCTTTAGCCCTCCCCCTACCCCCTTCCTCTCTGGTAACCACTAATCTATTCTCTTTGTCCATGAGTTTGTTTATCTTCCACGTACGAGCAAAATAATACGGTGTTTGTCTTTCTCTGTCTGGCTGATTTCACTTAACATTGTACCCTCAAGGTCCATCCATGTTGTTGCAAATGGGATAGTTTGGTCTTTTTAAATGGCTGAGTAGTATTCCATTATATATACATATATATACCACGTCTTCTTTATCCATTCATGAGTTTATGGGCACTTGGGTTGCTTCAATGTCTTGGCTATTGTGAATGATGCTGCAATGAATATAGGAGTGCATAAATCTCTTTGTATTGTTGATTTCATGTTCTTTGGATAAATACCCAGTAGTGGGATAGCTGGATCATATGGTATTTCTATTTTTAATTTTTTGAGAAGTCTCCATACTGTTTTCCATAGTGGCTGCACCAGTTTGCTTTCCCACCAGCAGTGTATGAGCGTTCTCTTTTCTCCATGTCCTCTCCAACATTTGTTATTTTTTGTCTTGTTAATTATAGCCATTCTGACAGGTGTGAGGAGATATCTCATTGTAGTTTTGATTTGCATTTCCCTAATAATTAATGATGTTGAACATCTTGTCATATACCTCTTGGCCATCTGTATGTCTTTTTTGGAAAAATATCTGTCATATCCTCTGCCCATTTTTTGATCAGGGTGTTCATTTTTTTGTTGTTGAGTTATATGAGTTTATATATTTTGGAAATTAAACTCTTGTTGGATATATGATTTGCAACTATTTTCTCCCAGTTGGTGGGCTGTCTTTTCATTTTGTTGATGGTTTCCTTTGTCTTGCAGAAGCTTTTTAGTCTGATGTAGTCCCATTTGTTTATTTCAATTTATTTACATTTTTAATGCAATTCTATTTTTAATACAATTTATTTTGATATGTATTTTTATTATATGTTTATATCAATGTAATTGTTGTGTCCATATGTGTGTATAAACACATATATAAAATTCACAATGACAGGTCATCTTTTAGACCCTTTTGAACGGTGCATTTCCAGCACGATCTTTCAACATATTCTACTTTTTCTGATCCCAGTTGAGAACACAGTCCATGGCTCAAATTCAATGAATATCTGATTGACTCAAATGACCTGCATAAAGCTTCCTATCTTTGTGTTAATTGTGAATCTATCCTCTCTCTTATATAACATGAGCATTTCCCATTTTACACGAATTCTGTACACTGAAGCCACCGGTAAGGTATTGGAACATTCAAATAATGGCAGAAGGCTTGATTTACAGGTACAAAGGGCAACACTGTTTAGAGTTAGAATTCCATAGCAGCTGCACCATTTTGCACCCCACCAACAGAATCCTGGGGTTCCAACTGGTCCTTGGACTCTTATTACCCCCTGGAAATGGAATTTCCACTTGTATCAGAAAAATGCGTATGAGTTATGCTTCTGCTTGTGACTTGGAGACTTCTATTTTAATAATGGATGATGAGCATGGTATGTGACAAGAGTGGGGTTCACATGTGATAACAGAAATGAGTGCAGGGAGATGGATGGCAGGGAGGAAATCCATCTTTATTAGCTGTGGACTTTTAATCTCTGCCTTGGATGGAGCTACTCTTATGGCAATACTCTCACAGGTGTGAGTGGTCTTGTAATCCACATATGATCTGTGCAAGGTCCTGCAGAGCAAACGTATTCTATTCCTCTGTGTTTCCAATTTGTAATAAAAATGCATTCTGTGATTTAAAATAACTAATTGCATTTACTCCGTCCCCCAAAGCTGAACGTAATTGGACCCATCTCAAAATGAACAGAGCTGACCTGCACCTTATGTTGCTATAACCGAGTGGTTTCTTCTTTACAGGTGTAGGCTGATTGTTTATTTTTCTGTCTCCAAGTAGTTCACGATCTCTGTTATTTGTCAAAAGTATGAAAAAGATTGATGGAGAATTGAGCTTCAAAAGAACAACTGATGTAGATCTGAGTTCTTACTCTTGCATTGCAAAAGGTGCTGATACAGTATTTCTATCACAAATTGTGTTAATTTGGGTCTCTCCAGGATTTTTTGCCATAGAGTGTTCAGCCACTATTTCTTCTTTAACGAACTAATCAAAATTATGTGCCCTTCTTTCTCCAATGCAGCAAAAAAGCCAGCTCTTTTTTTCTTTCAATTGCATCTAAAATAACTTGATGAAGAGAGTCATAGAAGGATGGTTATTTAGACATAGAACAGAGTGAGGCAGGTAGTTGAAGATCAATTTATAGCAATAACAAAATTACTAGTAGTCTAGAATAGTTAATAAGTTTACATAATTTTTAATTTTTTTAAAAAGAATAGGCACATCTTTTGGGGTAAATTTTCAGCATTAAAATGTATATCCAAATACACACAACTATTCTCTATACTCATGAAAGGTCATGTAACTGTAGATGCTACTGGAAGGTTAATTAAAAGTTATTTTAATTTTATCTTTATTCATGTTTCAATTTATGATTTGTTCACCACGGAGTATGTCCCTTTTAATTTTACTTTATAATCAATAATACTTTTTATCCCTGAGAAAACAGCTATTAGTGAAGAGAGGGGCATAGGTACATGGCAAAGGGGAAAAGGGGACTGGGGAGTTATTCAGGGATAAAAATTTGCTCTAAATAAATAGCAGGTGAATTAAAGTCTACTGGAAAAATGATATCACATGCAATTTCATGGAATAAAATATATTACAATTCAGAATCAGGTAGCCTGGGCTTGCCTCTCAGTTCATGTGATCATGAGGATGCTGACTTAAAAACTTTTGAGGCTTAATTACTTATGTTCAAAATAGAAACAATAAAGGAAAGCTCATGGGTTATTGTAAGGAGTGGGATATTTTATGTTAGCTGCCCTCCGCATGGGTGATTGTAGAGTGCACGCACCCTGGGATGATGGAGGATACGGTCTTTGAAGGGAGCCAGCTCCTTCTGGGAGGTAGTTTCATGACTGTCTACTAGCTCTCTAATCTTGAGGAATGCTCTTAGTATTTACTATTTTCAGTTTGCTTTAGTAAAGTGGGAATACATCAAGCCCTATATCAACCGGTAAGCTTTCAGGAGACCTTACCACAATTGTTCACTTTATAGGAGGTGGTACATGTTTGTTTAATAAATGGATGGGTGGGTGAATGAGTAAATGGATGGGTTGGTGAACAAGTAACCCAGGAGGAACCTACTCACTCATTTTTCTTTTCTCATCTCATCTCTAGGCCCGTGGTGAAGAGAACAAGTTCATTTCAAGCACTATGTGTCCTAGGCTCTGTAAGCACAATGGAAGAAATTGAAGACAATGCAAGATGATGAAGCCTACATAAGATAACTCCCTAGCACACAGTCCCGATGTTCACATGTTTCAGAGATGGTTGACAGAAGCTCTACGTACTCAAGAATTTCTGCATCAAGGCACTTTCTGTTGACTTGCCATTTGCAAATTGTCTTGATGAGGTACTACCAAGGGTGAGTAGACGAAATGCGAACGATTCAATCAAGCAGCCAGCTGTTGGATGTTGGAGGGTGCCAAACAACCAATTTGGTTTCTTCTTATTGGCCTATTTATCTTCTTAGCATCATGTGGATAGAAGCATAGGGAATTTGCGGGACCTGCTTTCCACCAGCAGTTGAGGGTGTGTTTCTCTGCTTCTCCCTCCATAGAAGACATCAGAGAGAGAGAGCAAATGATCTAGTTGTGTCTTTCGTGAACCACCACTGTGATAGTCTTCTCTTAATGATGGAAGGTACAGATAGAGACACAGAACAGATATATTCTTGGAGGGAAAACATACTCTATTCACTATTTTTGCGAGGACCACGACTTTGGGGAGAAGAATGAGAACGTAGCAAGGGGAGGTGGAAATCCATTAAATTTACTAATTTATCTTCAGAAACCTAGAGGAAAAACTTCTCCACTAGAAGACAGACATGGGATCCTGGAGGACAATGTGTAATGATACAGTCTTGACAGAACAGACTGTCATGAGCCCAAGAGTGGCATTTTGAGCCGTGGTTTTCAAATGTTTTTGATGGTGACCCATCATAAGAAACATATTCCTCACTGTTTCTTGTGGGTGGAATGGTGTCCTTCAAAATTTGTGTCCACCCAGAACCTCAGAATGCGACCTTATTCAGAAAGAGGGTCTTTGCAAATGCAATTAGTTAAGATGAGGTCTTACTCTTTTAAGGTGGTTCAGGCCCAATGACAAGTGTCCTCATAAGAGACAGAAGAGGAGAGACACACTCACAGACCAGAAGCCACGTGAAGATGAGGTAGAGATGGGAGGGAGGCAACCACAAACTAAGGGATGCCTGGAGCCCCCACAAGCTGGAAGAGGCAGGAAGGACCCTCCCTTAGAGCCTCCAGAGGGAGCCTGGACCTGCACCACCTTGATCTCTGACTTCTGGTCTCCACAACTGTGAGAGCATAAATTCAAGTTGGTCCAAGCCACTAATTTTGTGGTCTCTTGTTACAACAACTCTAGGAAACTAATACACTAGTCTTCTTGTGTCTCCGGGGCTCCTGTCTCAAATAATGCTTTGTTCTAGCATCCTTGTCTCAGGGGGTGTTTCTTTGGGAACCCACACTACTGCACTAAAGATAGTATGTTCAGAATTTTATTTTTGGTATCTTCGCTATCAAGTTTCAGTATTTATTTTCCTTCCTTTCTTTCTATCTCAGAGCTTTCCCAGTGGTTGGCACATCCAGGAAGCAGGTGGCACCCTCTGGTTCTGAAGACCTCAAAATGTAAGCTCTCTGGGACATAAGGCTGAGAAATACTCTCAGATGATTTGGTGGAATTAACTCCTGAGCTATTATGTACCACAGGAGGAACATCTTTATTCTTTCTGCATCCTAATTTTCTTTATTGAGACATATTTCTTTCAGTACCCTTTCAGTAATATTGTGGTACCTGGAAATGTAGGGTATCTATCTTTCTCATCAGCTCCCAAGTTACTATAGGCCACTGGAAAATTAGCCCTGGGATTTAGGATGGTAGAAAATGATGTGTGATCACTGTTTGAACATTCAGAATTTGTCTGCATTGGGTTGAGTGCGGAGGAGCCAATTCAATTTCCAGCAGCATTTAGATCTTTTAATTCCAAATGACAAACAGGTAGGCTGGCAACTTAGAGAACAGAGCGTTGCCACGACATATGGCCCTGCTCTCTGTATATGATTAAAACAGAGAAATGCAGCAGAGCAGAGTTTGGCTACCTATGCTTCTGAAGTTGGAGTGTTTACACGTTCACATGGCAACATGGAATAACTGCTATCAACAGAGATTGCTTTATTCACACATTCAGCAGTGTATGAAGATATTTATCACAATTAGCCTGATTTCTGGGAAATTAGTGAAGAATCAAGTGGGATACTGTGAAACCCACTTGCAGCCTGCCCCACATGGAAAGCAGTATTATCAAATTGCATATTCAGGGACCTTGTTCCACACATTTTGGGGTGTCTGGCACAATCCTATAAACATGATGTGTATCTGCCATAAAAGTATGGATCCCATCTCCCTGCAGAGCAAAGGATTGACATTTGATAAGTGTGGTGGTTTCCTCTTGCTCCATATTCCCAGCTGAGGAAGATCTTCTATTCTTCCTCACTTTCCTCCATTTCCAACCACTTCAATGAGCCCAGGCCAAGTGGGAACAATGAAAAAGTTAATGGGTGAAGTAAAAGCAGGAAGCCTACCTGCCAGTGTGGGATTGATGGTTATCCTTCTAGCATGTTCTTTTTGTCTGCTAGCCCTTTGAAAAAAGGGTGCCCCTTATCACTTGCCAGTTGGCTAAGGATGGTTTTCTTGTTGTGGGTTCCCCTGAGCATACCATTGGTATTGAGAAAACCATCACAAAGGGAAAAATACTTCCTAAAATAGATCCATGGAGTATATAGAGATGTTTATTTTAGCATATAGTTTGCCAAACATTAGTCCTTGGAAACCCACTCTTTTTGCCCTAGGCTAATGCCACCTCAACTGCTGCTTCTGATGAAAGAAAGTTCTAGGGCTAAAGCCCCATTCTCTCTTTGGGAGAGAGATGGAGGTGGTGACCCAGGACATTGCCCTTGATGCAACCTTTGGAAAGCAGATGTCTTTTTAAGTAAGTGATTTGATGATAGATAATGAATTGCTGTTGTATCAACCAGAGATGTCTCATGGAGCTGTCCGTGGTACCCATATCCACCATGAGAAACATCCCCCCTCCCCCCAAAAGGGCTCTAAAACATTCCTAGGATAAGAGATGTCTCATGAAGGATGTCGTCAGGGAGCCCATGGGTGGACTGGCATTTGAAAGATCCCACACACTACTTCTATCCCAAGATACTGAAATAGAATAAGGTAAGTGTGTCCTAAGAGTGTAACAGTATGATGAGGGTTTAATAGGAAAGAGTTTATGAATTAGACAAAGGTTGGATTGGATAGAGAAGTATGTTTAGGATTTTGACTGATATTTCTGGCAAAGTAGGGAATAACCCAAACTAAGTTGTGAATTAAAACATCTTCTAGAAAATGAATATTGCATGAATATTCGTGGATGGCACAAATATATGATAGCATTAGCTGGACATTATCAGGCCCCAAACAATTTTTCTTTTCTTAAAAATAATACCAACAACATTTATTAGAGGAAGATCCCAGCATCTCTGAATACTTCTGGACTTCTTTGTTTTAATAACTCTTTGAGTGACTATATTCCGTCTTCCTCCTTTTTCTGCTTTTAATGATTAATTTCCACTACTGTCAGCCTCCTAGCCATAGCTCCTAATCTTTCTGATTTTATACAGAAAATGTCAGAAATGCCATGGATATTTCCAAAATGCATTGCTTCCTTCTCTGCACTTATTATTATTATTTTTGTCCATAGGTAATTTTTTTTTTTTTTTTGCTGAAGAAGATTTGCCCTGAGCTAACATCTGTGCCAATCTTCCTCTAGTGTGTATGTGGGTCACTGCCACAGCATGGCCACTGATGAGTGGTATATGTCCACGCCCAGGAACTGATCCTGGGCCACTGAAGCAGAGCACGCTGAACTTAACTGCTAGGCCACAGGGCTGGCTCCAGTATTTGTGTACTTTTTATTGTCTTTTAACTTTTCCATTTTCAAATAATTTTTCACTTGTAAAAAATGACACAGAGAATTCTTGTATTCTTTTCATTCATCTGTCTTAACTGTGGGAAAATTATTGAAAGCAGGAAATGGGCATAGCTATGACACTGTGAACTAATCTACAGATGTTCACATTTCTCTGATTGCGCCAGTGATGTTGTTTTTCTGTCTCAATGTCCAATTTAGGATCCCACATTGTATTTACTTGTCCTGCCTTCTTAGTCTACTCTCATCTGTGATTTCTTTTTCTCTTATGACCTTGACATTTTTGAAGGGTACAGGCCATTTATTTTGTAGAATGCCCCTCGATTTGTGTTTATCTGATGTTTGCACATCATACTAGATTAAGGTTATGCATTTTTGGCCAGGATACTACAGAAGTGACGTTGGGTCCTTCTCAGAGCCTCATATCCTCAATGATGTTGATACATCTCATTATTAATGATATTAACTTTGATCATTTGCTTAAGGTGGTTTTGCCATTGTAATGTTACCATTTTCCCTGTATTCCACTAATAAGTATTTGTGGTTAGATACTTTGGGATTGTGCAAATATCCCATTTCTCATCATACTGTTGACCACTTATTTTAGCCTCTATTGATGACTCTCATCTGTGATAATTATTGTGATTTTCTTGTTCCAACATTCCTTCCACATTTATCAATTGGATTTGTACTGTAAGGAAGAGCTATCCCTTCTCCCCCATTGATTTATTTATCTGGGTAATTATTTATATCAGTACAGGTTTGTGGATATTATATTTTTTATGAGTATAATCCACTACTATCATTATTTTTGTTGCTCCAAGTTTCCCAGATTTGGCCATTGGGAGCTCTTCAAGCCCTCAGTGTATCCTTGCTTCTCTGCAATCTTAAAAGCAACGGGGCAACCTTGTTTAACCCGTTTCTATTCCTGGGTGTTATTACGACGTTAGAGGAATTGAAGTAGGTGCCTATGTAGTGACGTTCTTGGTGCCACCTGTGCTGGGGAGGGCTGTTCCAGCAACTTTGAATGCTTCCAAACCTTCTTGTTTTAATAATTCTTTGGGTGACTATGTTCTCTGTTCCTGCTCTTTCTGTTCTTAGCCATTAATTTGCGCTGCTGTCAGCCTCCTGGCCATAGCGTCTAATCTCTCTGACTTTACACATAGTTGCCTGATAAAGGTATGAGGGTGATGGCCCGTTGTCTCCAAGGTAAAATTCACAGGCTCCTGGCAAACTTTTTTTCTTATTTTTTTGGCCCCGACTCCTTTTGCTGTCTTGTGCCTGCAGTTGGTTACGTGCATTACATGAAGGTCACTAGATAACTGGCTGAGGTATAATCCTTCTTGTCTAGGAGGCCTGCTTTCTCATTCCTGCTGTTTCAGTAATACAAGATATATAATACAAGATATGTACATAAACAACGTACTGCCGGGAATTGTACACTGGCGTTGCAAATGTGAAGAATTTACTCAGAACTAGAAAGAGAAGAAATAATAGAGATTGTTTCACCAATACAAAACAAATTGAAAGTTCCTGCTAGATGAGAAATTGCAAAAGGGCTTAAGCATTTATTCCTGCAGTGACTTTCTGCAATCTTTGAAAAGATAAGGGTTCTTACTGAAAACTCATTGAACAGCACAGGGTTAAGTGGTATTTAGAAGCAGACTTTGGAATAGGATAAAAATGATCTCTTACCTGCCATAGGTGTGGATTGGAACATGTCAAATAGTAGTTTTAATCTGCCAGATCACATTTATGGGAAGTAGTAAGAAATGGTGTATTTTCCTACACGTGGAGTTTTTTTGGTTTTCTTCAATTTGCTACATATCCGTTAGCAATTCAGTGATTACGTATATCTGAACATATATGGTATTAGTCAGGGTTCTCCAGAGAAACAAAACCAATAGGAGATACACGTGATTATTGAGGCTGAGACATGATATGATCTGCCGTCTGCAAGCTGGAGACCTAGGAAAACCTGTGGTATAATTCAGTCCAAGTCCAAAGGCCTGAGGACCGGGGAGCTGATGGTATAAATCTCAGTCCAAAAGCAGGAGAAAATGAGATGAGATATCACAGCTCAAACAGTGAGGCAGAGATAAAAGGGGAAAATTCTTCATTCTTCTGACTTTTGTTCTATCCAGCCCCTCAACTGATTACATGAGGCTCACCCACATTGGGGAACACAATCTGCTTTACTTGAGCACATCAGTTCAAATGCTAATCTCACCTGAAAACACCCTCACAGAGACACTCAGAAATAATGTTTAATCTGGGCACCCCATGGCCCAGTCAAGTTGACAAGTAAGGTTAACAATCACACACACATACACACACACACACACACACACACATACACACACGCAGACATATAAAATCAGACAGCCTCAATTACACAGGACTACAGCTTGCTCTCCGGAAGGTACCAACGCAGTTTTCTGAGAGCAGGTTTTGTTGCCTACCATATGGGTTTCCCACTGACTACTCATTATAAGGCTCCTGGTTATGGGTAGGCAAATTCAGAGGGGGTGGGTGAGAGCCGTGAAATCACGACCTAAATCAAAACCAGGGGAACCCTTTAAGATTCAGTTCCAAAAAGGACTGTGAACTCTGTTTCCAGGGTCCTCACATTTTGGTAGCCGCTAAAATTTACAAAGCATGTTCACACCCATTGGTTTGTTGAAGCCTCAGCAACTGGTGTGTTAGGCAGAGAAATATCTTTATTTTCAGAATCGTAGGGTTAAACTCAGAGTGTATATTAATTATCAAAGATCACACCATACTTAAGCTAAAAAAACTGGATTCAGATCTTTTTGAGGACACTCTAATGGCCTTTGTTTGAAGGAAAATAAACTTAAAATGAGTACAGATTTTGTTTGTATGATTCCATTAGTTGTTAGTTTGATTAATAAAGATTTCAGTAACGGATGTTCAAGCCACTGAAGTAACTAAATGAGCCACAAATGGTCAAGGATGTGTGACATCGAAAGGGACTAGCAATGTATGATGCTCTTTTTGTTTCAATGAGAGTGAAAATAAAAGCAAGGGTGAATCCTCAAGGGTGTGAATATTTGTTAAACAGACTGCCTTAACAACACACTGTTTTTTTCTTTTACCGACAATTCTCTGAAGTAACTCTTCTACATACTTTTGTGGGTGAGTGTTTGCCCCATGCATGATATTTAATGAATCACAATGAGACTAGAGAGTGGAACAAATTGAACCCCACGACAATATTCAAGTTAACTGCCTGTAAAATCTTACAGAAACAAAGGAAAACAATCACTAACCCAGTCCTATATTCTGAAAATAACCCTCTTATATGATGTTTATAACTCTGTTTGCTTGTATGCTAACTCATTCATTTAGGAAAAGCCCATGAACAGGGACTGGGTTGTATATTAATTTTCCAGATAAAAAATCCACAGTGCCTCCTGCAATGGACCACCTAGACTCCTCCTCATGGAAGAACTAGCTGGCCAGGGTTAGCCTCAGTGGCAGAGAGTTACCTTTCCTGAGGTTCTGTCCTTCCTAGAGGCAGCCTATGTCCAGTGATGGAATCTGGGCTATAAGGGATTGGGCATTTTGACTTCTCAATGTTGGGCAACGCTCACTTCAGAGCTCAGCTCTATGTTGGGGAAAATCTGTTGGACTTGCTTCACAGTTTGACTTCTCTCTCTGCCCAGTCGTGTTTCTTTTCACAAGTGTTGATCTCTTGTAAACATCTTGCACCCCAAAATCCATCTGTCAGTGCCCACTTCTGGAGAAGACCACTTATAAGAGTTGGTACCTGGAGAGGTCTGAGATACGGCGACAGGACCGTGTTTAGAATATGAATCAATCACCACCTGGCTGAGAGGGAGGACTCCATTGCTATGGTAGGTGGAACACAGGCAGTGCCTGGTGCAAAGAGATGGTCCAGGTGTGAAAACATTCGCTGGTGATGACTTCTGATGGTGTACCGTCGGAAGGATGTACTTACGTGGGAGTTTTAGAGGCATGGAGAAAATAGTAGCCACGGCAAGATGACATTGTGGGGATATTGCGAAGTACCACTGATGTGTGACGGAAGAATAAAGAACAACTGAGGGGACTAACAGCCAATTAGAAGCCAATTATGAAAGTCAGAGACGCCCTTAGGTGGCACACAAAGAAACTATCATCTCAACTAGAAGGCAGAGAAACCAGGATCCACTCTAGGACCCAAAAGTCCAACTGGCTGACCTTCATAGAAGGTTAAATTCCCAATTAAGTCTCATCTCTAAAGCCAAGGTCAGGCTCCTAGTTCTGAAAATCTGGGACTCTAACATACGAGCTAGAGACATTTGGGTGAATGCCCCCATGGTTTTGAGTACTCAGACTCTCCTGAAATTTCTGAGCCTGTAGAAAGATTCCGTTACCATAGCAGAGCGAGAAGTCCCCTGTTTTAGAAGACCACATAGAGATCTGTCCCCTGCAAGGCTGAATCTGCCCCCTCAGGCCGTGTCTGCGTCTTTCCTTGTGACCTCCAGGCTGATAACTAGAGTAAGTCTCAATGTATCCCAGCAGGGATGATATTAGGTCTGATAAGGGAGAGGTAGATCCACCTAGAAGAGGCTGTGCCACAGAGTCAATGTGAACTGTCCAGCCAGGAGCGTACAAGTGAGAATGAATTCTTGGGGGCTTGACCCACAAAATGGAACATAATCTGGGACCAGAGTTTGTTGATTTCAGAGTGTTCTTCTGAGATCCTGGATTTAACACACTGGCCAGTAGCTGAGAAGATAGTGTGACTTCCTATCAGGATTTCCACTGGATTCATGGAAAGAACATTGGCGCAAGTTGAGCAAACTTGAAATGCCAGAATTGCTGTGGCAGATGGCAGCAGATGGGAGTAAAGGGTAAGAGAAGTGGACATGCTGGAATGGAAGACCTGTTTGATGCTTGCGTTCCACAGCAAGGAGAATAAGAAGCATCATTTACCAAGAATGTGGCAATGAGTTGGTGAGAGGGCCCCACCGTCACTCAACAGTCCAGTGGTGGCCTTCTGGGCTGAGGGTAGGAGAAATACTGACGGAAATTGGTGTCTTGATAGGACTTGAAGTCATATAGACACTGTGGACATTGTAATCTGCCAGTAGCCGCGGGTCACACATATCAAAATGACCTTCCAGACTTAGGCTTGTTTTTCTGATGTGGAAACTATTGATTGAAGAGCTTGTGGGGTCCCCAAGAGGACCCTCTATCATGAAAAAGAAAAAAGAATCTGGACCATCTGTATTCATCAGGGTTCTCCAAAGAAGCAACACCAATAGGATATAAAAGGAGACTTATTATGAAGAATTGTTTCAGGCAATTACGGAGGCTGAGGAGTCCCACGATCTGCCATCTGCTAGTTGGAGACCCAGGGAAGCCAACGATGTAGTTGAGTCCGAGTTCAAAGGCCTGAGAACTAGTGGAGCTGATGGTGTAAATCCCAGTCCAAGGGCAGGAGAGGACGAGATGTTCCAGCTCAAGGAGTGAGGCAGAAAAAAAGGGCAAATTCCTTCTTCCTCTGCCTTTTGTTCTATTCAGGCCCTCAACAGATTGGATGATGCCCACCCACATTGGGGAGGGAGATTTACTTTACTGAGTCCACTGATTCAAATGCTAATCTTATCCAGAAACATTCTCGTGGACACACCAGAAATCATGTTTAACCAGCTCTCTGAGCATCCCCCGATCCAGTCACGTAAAATTAACTACCACACCATCTGAACATCATGTTGAACCATTACATTGATGATAGTAGATTGATTAGTCTGGATGAGCCAGAGGTGGCCAGCATGCTGGGAACTTTGGTAAGATATGTGCTAGGGAGGGTGGGAGATAATCCTGCAAAGATTCAGACAGGGATCTGCTCTGTCTGAAACACTTTTAGAGGTCCAGTGGTCAGGTATATACCAAGAAGTCCGTCCAAACCAGAAGACAAATTGTTGCATCTGCCCATGTCAGCATGTACAAGGCAGCACAATTCCTGGAAGGCCTCTTTGGATTCTAGAAGCAACACATTTCATGCCTTGGAATACTATGCTTGGCTCATGTGTCACCAGGAGACACATAAGATGGCCAATTTATGGCGTCCCAGGGCAGATGAGGCAATGATGCAAGCCATGGGTCCAGGCAATGAAGCAAGCAATCTTGCCACTTGGAGCAAACAATCTGCAAATCTTATGCTGTTGGAGGAATCGATGAAGGGAAAAGATGCCATATTATGCCAAGCCCCAGTGGGAGAATTGCAGCACAGGGGTCTAGAGTTCTTGAGTAAGCCATACCATCTGCAGGAGAGAGAGACACCATTGGAATTAGTCTGCTGGGGCTGCTGTAACAAAATACCACAGACTGGGTGCCTTAAACAAAAGAAGTTTATTTCTTACAGATGTAGAGGCTGGAATCTGAGATCCAGGTGTGGGCAGGGCTGGTTCCTCCTGAGGCCTCTCTCCTTGGCTTGTAGATGCCGTCTTCTCCCTGTGTCCTCACATGGTCTTTCCTTTGTGTGTGTCTGTGTCCTCATCTCCTCTTCTTATATGGATACCACTCGGGTTGGATTAGGGCCCACTCTAATAACCTCTTTTTACCTTAATTATCTCTATAAGACACTATCTCCAAATATAGTCCCATTCTGAGGCACTGGGGATTAGGACTTCAACATATTAATTTTGGGGCAGGGAGCGCAATCCAGACCATTACACCATTAGAAAAAACAACTCTTATTGTTGTAGTGGGCCCCGGTAGAGACTAGGTACTTCAATATTAGGCATCAAATGAGTGCATGTCCAGACTCTTCATCAAAAGCTGGAGTCTAGCAGACTCATAGACTCACAGTGTCAGATGAACCCACAACGATCCAGTCTTAGATGGAATTGATACTCTTGCGTTTGCATATGAACAGGACCAGATGGCACAAGTGAGCTGCATGAGGGAGTAGCTCAGACCCCCATGTCACCCATCACTATTGCATAAATGCTCATCCCTCAGCTCACAGCACATGGTGGTTTGGGTAAAGGGTATTGTATAATCCACTGAGAAGAGAGGGAAAAGCTAAAGCTCGTTTTCGGGACGGATCATCTTGGTGCAATGCAAAAATGAACATCAGCTGCACTAGGCTTTTACCCAAGAGTGGCCTTGGAGGACAGCAGAGAAGGGAAATTCTCCCAGCTGTTAGAGCTTTAAGGAAAAAAATGGGAGTGTCCTAAGGTTAGAATACGTATGGTCTCATGAGAAGTTAAGAATAGATTGACTGACTCATCAAGGGATTGGAAGGAAAAAGATTGGACAAATGGACACTCAAATATCTTGTGATGGGTGCATGGGAATGGGAAAGTGTAAAGAGCTCTGTATCACATTTGGATGCCCACCAAAGAGTGTCCACCAGTGAAGAGGCAAGGGTGATTATTCTTGCATATGAGTCATGCTGGAGCCTTCTGAATTTAAAATTGTCAGATTTTATGACTCTGGGAGGCAAAAATTATCTGAGCAGGTTTGCAGAATTTGTTTGTGTGTATTTCTTTCTTCCATTGGTGGTATCTTCATCCCAGACATTCCTGTTTCCTTGCCCATCTTCCTGTCAACCACACACACAATGTCATATTGACATTGAATTAAATGCCTTAACTCTCTATGCCTCAGGAATTTTACTACGATATATTCTCCAACATTTTGTTCCATTGCAGCATGTCTCTGAGAGACAATGATTATGGAGAATCTTGACTGGCCATGATCGAGGTGGCAAGGGGCAGCTACAGCTGCAGAGCTGGGATGGAAGGAGGGCAGTGGCAAGACCCAAAGCAGTCCATGGCATTTAGCAAGCAATGCTGGCATCCAGAGTACTGTCCTAAACAGAGGGTTCTAGTGCTAATTTTGGCTCTGGCTCAGCTACATACATCTCTTTATTGCTCTCCTTTTTTATGGCAATGCTTTGAGTCACTCTATATCAGCAGTTCTCATCTGGGGGTGATTTTCCTCTCAGGGGACATTTGGCAATATCTGGAGACATTTTTGATGATCGTAACTCGGGGCAGGGGGATACTACTGGTATCTAGTAGGTAGAGGTTGGGGATGATGCTCAATGTCCCACAATGCACAGGACAGCGCCTCATAATAAAGAAGTACCTAGCCCAAATGTCAATAGGGCTGAGATTAAGAAACCCTGCTCTACATTATTTTCATTCGTTCCTTTCCAGCTTCTATTAGCAAGAGTTGGTTTCTGTTGGTTTCTACAATGAACATGACTGATGCAGGTTATTTACATTGTAGGGTAATTTACACTTAAGGGTGTTATTTAACCCTGCACGTAGAAGAATGCCCCTCCCAAGAATCCTCCCAAGTTTGAGAAAGGACCGCTAATTATGACTTGCTTCTCCTGTTGTCCAAGATAACACATTATCTGAGAAAGACTTTTTCTCCTCACTTCTTCTCTTCCAATTTCTTCACCTACTTTTCTTCTTTCTGTACCTGTTACAGCTTGTAGGATGCATTTGGAGTTTCAATTCTCTGTAAAAAGTTGCAGAGCCCTAGTGCATGGAATGAGAGAAAGTTCATGTAGACCAGATTCTCATACATAACATCAATGTTAGTTCACTGAGTGTCTCTAACCAACAGGGAGCTTTCAAACAGAGCAGCAAATAATTCAACCAGTCCCCTGACGAAATAATATGGTGAATTACATGTATGTGCTGAAATGCGTTGCAATTGTTTTTGCCTCACTCCTCTTGCCCCCGTTCCAGTCCATGGGTTTATATCCCCTTATAAAGTATCTGCTTGTACCCACCCTCTACTGGAGAGTCTGATGTTTGGAGGAATAGCAGATGTTTCTCTCTCTACTCCCTGTCTGGCTGAACTCAGTGAATGTCCACTCTTCCCCACAATCCAGAAACAGAACCATTCTTGAGATTTCTCTTTCTCTCTCACCTCTCAAAACATTTGAGTTAGCCTCTGATTTCTGTTGGCTCTGTCTGAATCTCTATTGATTTCATTCCATCCTTTCTAATCCCACAACCATTGCCTTGGTATCAATGCAAACATTTTAGTGCCTCAATTGCTGAAGTTGAATCCTCATGGCCATCCTGGGTGACAAGACCCCAATTTATTGTCTAGGCTGCTTTTAGAAAACATTTCTGAGATGGAGAAATGCCGTCCTCCCATACCTAGGGTGACCAACCTTCCTGGTTTGCCTGGGACTGAGGTGTTCTGGGGACATGGGACGCTCAATGCTAAGTTGAGAGTCCTGGGAAAACTGAGATGAGCTGGTCACTCTTTCTGCCTGAAAGCTTGCGATGGCTCTCAAGAATGTGAGGGTGAAGGTCAAACTCCTTGGTCATGTCCACATGGACATTCAGTTCACTTTCTGGCTTTGCTTATGGGCACTCTTCATGTATTCATTTGCTTCAAGGATTAAAATTATTATGCTTCCTCAAACTGATTGCACTTAAGTGTCTGGGTATTTTCCCTACTTCAAATCCCATCCTCCAAGAATTCATCAATAAAGCGGCTTCCTTTTCTTCCCAGAAATCTCTTGAGCTGATGAAGAATTCCTGTGGCTTCCATCACACATATAGCTTATCATTTACCACTTTTAGACTAACCTTTGACCAAGCTGTCAACTTCCCCTATCAGACTATGAGTTCATTGAGAAGAGGGACTTAGCTCATCCTACTTTGCATATTTCATGTTATTACGGCATTCTCTATTGTAAGATACCGTATTGCATACAGTATATGATGTTATGGTTTGTTTATATTGTGTCTTCCATACTAGAATGCAAATAACTTATCTGTGTAGAGTTCCTGGTGCATCAAAGTCCCTCAATAAGGATTTATCATTAGATAAAATGATGCCGCCAGGCCTCAGCCTGGGGTTCAGCCATGTATAGGCATTCTCTGAAGAAGAAACCCACGAACAAATGAAGAAATTAAAGAAAGATAGTGTCTTCCCTTCACAAACTGTTACTTCAAGCTGACTAATGTGTTCCAAGAGATCAAAATTTGCATCTAATTCACACACAAAAAAAGAGCAATGTGGCTGTCCCCAGTAATCCAGACTCTATTTTACTCTCTTCCTGGTAAGTCCACCATAACTTGGGTAGGTTCTGGGAAATTTGAGACCTGTCTTCCAATTGTGCAGATTGTTTCACTTATATTGGGATTCATTTTCTCAAAACTGTGTGAGGATTTGGGGCCTGAACTACATTTTGCAAAACGGATCTGCTGACAATTTATTACCTGAGAACTGTCATAGGATGGCTTAAATTTATGCTTTTAAGAAATAATTGCAGAAAAGATAGCTCTATATTGACACACATCTGCATCCAGAGAGGATGGTGTAACTATACTAAATGATCACTTAGTCACATAAATGCACACTCTCCAAGCAATTTACAGTTTATTATGTATCACACTGATGTAAATTGGGGACCATGGATCATGGAACTCATGATCTGATTTGTGGGTTATTCCAAAAGATATTGATCCTGCCCAGTGATCCAACATGGGCTCCTGTTTGGCAACACAGAGACGTATATGCTCTGCTGCCTCTTATATCTCTTCATCATGTCTTGTAGGAGAGCAAACTTGCCATACCTTCTTCTGGGAGCCTGTGAAACCCATGAAGATGGTAGGTGGGCACATATTTCTCAGATCCCAGGAAAAAGATTCAGACAAAATCTATGGCAATAGCAGCTATTTCTCACAAAACCGATCCACCTCTTGCTCCACATGGCATAAGTGGCAGGAAGGAGGAAAAAAAGAGATTTGTTCATTCGGTAGGACTTTTGTCACTTCATTAATTATATGTGTTATGTAGATATAAGACTCTATTTTTTTTTTTTCAACAGAGCAATGGGGAGGAACATTTACTCCATTGATCACTCTTTCTATTCTCCATTCTGTCCTTCTTCTAGGGAAGAATTTGTCTTAAAATTTTATTCCCCATTATCCCTACTATTCACTCTTTTATTGATGGCCATTGAGACCATTAGGCACAAATGGCATCTAGCAAGGGCTGTCATATACATTTGGCTGTTTTTCTGCCTCACTTATTCTTTAAGGCACTTCTCAGTAGATTAATGGATCCAAACCTTCATTTCAATTATTTTTATTATGCCTGGCTACTGCTTGCTCCCATTAAAAATGAGAGTGTACAGTTCATTTAAGGATTCAATATTCCTGTTAAGCAGTAATTCAGTCAACTTCTCCATTGCCATGCCACCAATTCATGGGATTGGTTTGATTTATAGAAGTAGTTGCTGTTGGAACTTTGCCTCTGTCCACTGAACACTGTTTGTATCATGGGAACTTTGCTTCGAAATGCTTAATAATTACTAATGAAGTTCTCTCCAGTTCGTTCAGCTACATCCACTCTGATTATCAGAGTGAGCTCAAGGCAAAACTATAAATGTTCATGCATTTCTAGAAGAAGAGGTAATTTTTTGCTTATGCTGGTACCAAGAGGAGCAAATCTGTGTTTGCAAATAATTGAAAACCTATACAATCAGCAGTCAATCACTGACATTGGTTGCATGAATTTGGACCGTCAATTGAGATCTAGTTTCCTGGTAATTTGGTGATACTTGTGCTCATGTTACCTAACTGGAAATTTCTGAACAACGTAGCATCCTTCCCAAAGTATTAGTTGAATGGTGTACGTGATAGTCATATCAGGCTTGTGCTGCATAACAAATTGCCACAAACTTAGCAACTTAAAACAACATCCATTTATTAGCTCACAGTTTTGTAGGTCAGAAGTCCAGGATGGCATGGTTGGGTCCTTTGCTCATGTTTTCACAAGGCTAAAGTCAAGACATTGGCTAGCCTGAGTTCTCACCCAGAGGCTCTGGGGAAATATACCTGCATCCAAGCTTATTCTTGCTGTTGGCAGAATTCAGTTCTTTGTAGTTGGAGGACTGAGGTCCCTGATTTTTCACTGTCTGGCTATCAGCTGGAGACCTCTCTTAGCTCCTAAAGGAAACCCACATTCCTTCTCATGTGATCTCCTCCATCTTTAAGCCAGCAACAACATATCAAATGCTGGTCATCCTTCAACTCTCTGGCTTTCTCTTCTGCCACCAGCCAGAGAATACTCTGCTTTTAAAGGCTCATGTGATCAGGTTGTGTGCATCTGCATAATCTCCCCATCTTAAGGTCAATGGATTTGGGATCCTAATCACAACTGCAAAATCCCTTCACAACAGTTAATGTTTGATTGAGTATCTTGGAGAAGTTGTGGTACACAAGGGGGCGGGGATCGTGGAGGATCATCTTAGAATTTTTCTTATCTGGTATTACTTTCTTGGGTCTCCCCAACTGGAGTTACCCAAGGACCTAAGGGCTCATCTAGTCCCAGGTTTTAATTGTGTTGTTTCCAAGCATCTCATGAAAGCAGAAATGGAGAGTCTGCTGTTCATTTTTGCTGATGCTTTTGTTCAAGGAAAAGTAGCAGGTGAACTGAGCATAGGACAAACCATTAATATAGACCTGCAGAGATGACCTTGTGTACGCAGAGAGCCACTGGAGAGCCTAATCTCCTGGGATGCACGAGGAAGGGTTTATATACAAGGCACATAAAGCAACATTGGATTTATAGTCTATATAAGTCCAAAGCTTAGGACAGCTTCCTTGGGAGATATGCTGTGTGGTCATAATCTCATTGGCCAGTTATTGGGACCATATCTGGAGGATGCAGCTGACATTCAGATCAGTGTGTACCCACACATTTCATTTTCAGCACTCGGGGGTCCTTTTCAAGGACTTAACTGATTTAAGATTAGGTGATGGAAGACTGTGTGCTTCACTGACCAAATGCATCCTTGCTACCATAGCATGTGGTTGTGGAAAATTAATTCAGCTCAGTCCACAGGAGGACTCCTGGTCTTTTATTCACACAGCGAAGGGGAGACAAATAAGTTTAAATGAGAAAAATATATACCAGAGTGATTCCTGTCTGCGCATCTCCACATCAAAGAAGTTGGCTTAATTTTATAAAATAACCCTTGGGCCACAATGAATTGTGACCTAGGCAACACAGGCATTTTATTTGTTAATAAACATTTAAAAAGTATATTTCATTATTTTTAATGACTATATTTTAATAGTGTTATTTATTTTTATTTTATTAATAATAATTTTGTTGATAAATAACATCAGTCTTCTAAATTAATTCATTGTTAACTACTGTTTTCTTTCTTTTTGCATCCATTCAAAGATAGAGCAATTTTGTAGTGGCATCAACCTGAGTGATCTCATTTGAAACTCACCATGTACTTAAAGAGTCTTATTTTCACGCTATGAGATTTGGATGTACGAAAGTGCTCCATGGTAAATTACTATGATCTGTTACATAGGTACCCTTTTAAGCACACAAACTATATGTCAGGAACTTACCTCACCCCCTTGCCTATTATCATGAGTTATTACTGCAATTCCATTCTTTAACAGAAGTAAAGAAATCATTCCCATCTTACAAAAGAAGAAATCAGTCTCCAGAGAGAGGCAAGTTCATCTAGCTTCATCATTCTAAATCCTGTCCCTGATAAGAAAACCCTGACGACAATAAAGATATACTAGCATATAGTGTAGAAAAAGAAAAATTACCCCTCTCCAATGGGAATGCCAATTCTATATCAGAGTTTCTCAACCTTGGCACTATTGATATTTTGGGCCAGATCATTCTTTGTTGTGGGGGGCTGTGCAGCGCATTGTAGGATGTTTAGCAACATCCTTGGCCTCTTTCTTTAGAAGCCAGCACCAACTCATCCATTTTTTTTTTTTTTTGGTGAAAACATTTTGTTTTTATTTTAATTTACATTTAATCCAACCACCAATTGTGGCAACCTAGAGCATCTCCTGTTATTGCCAAATGTCCCCTGGGGAGTAAAATCACCCCTGTTGAGAACCACTGCTCTGTATCATAAATCCAAACCTTGGAATTCATTGAAAAGATGCCCTTTGTGATACCTACATACCTCACTCCAAGATCAAGTGCTCTTAAAACACCAGATCAACATGGCTCCCAAGCCAAGGAACATGTCATCAAAAAGAATCTCAGAAAGATTAAGATCCAGGCAAATCTATTCTGATGACACCCACGGACCTCCTTAGAGATCAGAAAAATGTCTAATTTGGTAACGGCCTCCAGCACTGACACAGCTCAGCCCTCTGAAGGAAAGCATCTCTATTTCACACAGGTGTTGTTTCCTGGCTTCTCAATTTCTCCAAGAAGATGATCTCACTATTGGAAATCTTTGAAATCCCCCCACATTATGTGGAAGCCCTCCTATTCAAATTCCACAAATGACACATTTCCTCTCATTAAAAGGCTCCAGGAAATACACGATGTTCAGTAGTCACTTCAGTTCTTGAAAATTGATGCTGGAAGATATTATCCTCCTCCCCCCCCCCGGATAAAAAAGATGCTTAGATCAAATATTAGAAAAAATATCAAACACTTGGTAACTAGATCTTTCAAACCATCTATTTGCCAGTGAAGTAGGGTCCTTAATTCTACTGGGGGTTTTAAGCTTCATGTTGTCATTCATTGCTTCCAACACTCAACTGGATGGTGAGGTTGTGGAGGGCAAAGAAATGGTAACAATGCCTCTTTCCTATGCCCGAACTGTTTCGAGTGCTTTTGTGTCTCTTAGGGATATCTTTAATTCCGTCTTCTCTGAGCCCACGTTTATTCTTATTCCTTATCCATGTATTAAACCATTGGAGACCAGAAAAGTTCTCTTTCTTGTTAAATATGACCACACCATTAACATTCTGCAGGCTTTTTACAAACAAGCCATTTACAATGAAAATATTTCCATGGTCAATTAATATGCAGAGGGCATTGTGATTAATAATCCATTACAGTGCAACTGTTTGACACAGCTGGAGGTCTGAAGAGGGACCAGGGAAGCTAATTATTTTGATTTTAATATTTTGACGGCATCTCCTTGTTTCTTTGTAAATTACACTCCAAACAGAATGGAAAAATATTCTGCTGCTGATGAAGTACTTTGGAAAACATAAATTTCCAGGGGGTTTTGTTAATCTTGTTTTTGCTTCTTGAAATATTATTTGCCGGGTTGAATGATGGAGGGTATCATATTTCACCACTGTGTTCCACTAGATTTAGGCTTTTGGCAAGCCATAAAAATGAAGGAAATTATTATGATATCATGCAGATAGTACCTCTAATTCATTCAAGCATCTACCAATAAAATGTTCTTGAGTTGCAGTGGTAAACTTTATCACTATCGGTGACAGAATTAAAGAGAAGTCTATGAAAAATTGGCTAATAATCGCAGACAACAGATAAGATCGCTTTCTTCAATTACACGTTCTTTCCCTCTCTCCCTCTCTCCCTCCTTCCTTCCCTCCCTCCCTTCTTCCTTCCTTCCTTCCTCCCTTCCTTCCCTCCCTCCCTTCTTCTTTCCTTTCTTCTTTCCTTCCTTCCCTCCTCACTTCCTTCCTTCCCTTCTCACTTCCTCCCTCCCTCCCTCCCTTCCTTCATTCCTTCCAGTTTTTCATCATAAACTTTTCCATCAGGAGGAAAACTATAAAATAGAAGAAATACAAAGGAATATATTTGATTTACTCCCCCCAAATATTTTGGGTTTTAAAGGTTGAATTTATGATTTTGTATAATTTTACACCAACCCTGAAAGAGTCCTTTCTATATTAGTTCAGTGAGCCATTAGAAAAACATCAATAACATCTTAGGGCTTTATCAAATTGTATGAGAAATACAGTATTTTTGTGAATACTTAATTTCACTGTGTAGGTGGAATAAAGTGGAGAAGGTCATCTTTGCTGGGACTTTCTGGATAAGAAATCATTTGATTCAGTAGGCTTTCCCTGCAGTCTTCTATATTTACATCGATATTTCTCTGCACCAATAAGACAGAAACTCATGGGGTGTGGTTAAAGTGGTTCTCAGTCTCTTGCACTCTATGTTCATCTTGAAAATTCAACCAAGAGTCAACGTCAAAAGATGACCTTGCTGGCCTCCAGTGGGTGCCACGTATGGGGAGCTCCTAAGCATCTGTGCAGTGGTTAGGTTGAAGTTGAGGGTGGGCTGATGTTCCATGAGAGGAGCTTCATGGAGGTTTTCAGAACAACGCAAGAGCCAGGAGATGGGATAGGGGTAAGTTCTATATCTACATAGCCACCGAGGGTTCTAGAGTCACTGAGGTGGCCTCCCCATAGATCGAGATTTCTTCCTTGTAGAATATAAGAATGTAGAATGTAGAATGACCAAGGGGCCACCTAATCTGCATAATGATGCAATAAAGAATGTTGAGGCACTTGGGGAAAAAAAAAAAAGTTATACATCTAAATTTTCCACTGCCTATTGAACAGGACGCTTTCCCCCCTGAATCACTATTCATGTCTCTGCTGTAATATTCTATATGATTCTTGTTCTGTCTACCCATTTGTTTCACTCTTTTAATTGCTATAGCTTTAAAATTAGCAATGATGCCTTGTAATGTATCTTAATCCTTAAAACTCCTCTACCCACACCTGGATCTTGCTATGCCCATGCCTCTGTCTATTTGCTTTCTTGAGTTTTTTCTTTGCTGAAAAGCCCTATTGTCTGCAAATAAATATATTTTGCTTTCTTTTAAAAATCTGTTGTCAAGGTACATTATACTGTCAGGTTTTCAGATATTGAACCATCTGTTTGCATTTCTGGGGTTAAAATTTTAATTACTATTTAAATGTCTTCATTTGATATTTGGTGAAGGTTTCATTTCACATTTTTTTGTGTGTGTGTGAGGAATATTAGCCCTGAGCTAACATCTGTTGCCAAGCCTCCTCTTTTTTGCTGAGGAAGATTGGCCCTGGGCTAAGATCTGTGCCCATCTTCCTCTACTTTATATGTGGGATGCCGCCACAGCATGGCTTGATAAGTGGTGCATAGGTCCCTGCCCAAGATCTGAACCTATTTTTGTTGATAAAATGAATTTATTTTATTTCATATGTTTCTGAAAAGGGGGATGTCTGGTTCAATTAATATTTGGGTTTACAGTATGTGCACAGAGGAATGAGAGATGCCAGACAGTTGAGATTGCAAGCAACAAATTGATTGAATGGTACACCATGGAAACTGAGGTGTGAAAGAATGGAAGTAGAGATAGGAGTGTGGGTAATAGGGAAGAGGTTAGTTTAGGAGAAAAAAAGTTTGAGTCTGTTGGGGGTTGAATTATGTCCTGAAAAATATACTTCTAGGTCCTAACACCTGGAACCTGTCAATGCGACCTTACTTGGAAACAGGGTCTCTGCAGATGTTATTAGTTACAGATCTCAAGACGAGATCATCCTGGATGAGGGTGGCTCTAACTCCAGTGACAGGTCTCCTTATAAGAGACAGAAGAGGAGACACAGACACAGAGAAGAAGCCACGTGGAGACGGAGGCAGAGATGGAGGGAGGTGGCCACCAGCCCAGGGACGCCTGGAGACCCAGAAGCTGGAAGAGGCAGGAAGGACCCTCCCCTGGAGCCTCTGGAGGGAGCGCAGCCCTGAGACACCTTCCTCTCAGACTTCTGATCTGCAGAACTGTGAGAAACTCATTTTCTGTTGTTTTGAGCTGCCCAATCTGTGGTTCTTTGTTATGGCAGCCCCAGGACACTAACAGAGCTGTAATCCTGGACAACCTTTGTTTTCTCATGTATATGACAGGGATCCTCTTATGTATTTGGTACAAAGCCCACCAGAAGGATTTGGTTACTGAATGCATACCTGCCTTATGCTCCTGGCAGTTGTTGTGAGGCCCAAAGAAGAGTTTGGAAAAGCGTTTTGCAAACTGTAAAGTATTATACACATGTGAATGTCACTGTTTCCTCCCGCAAGTGAATGGAAGGTTGCTAACTTTTGGGTAACGTATACAGACAATCAATAGAAGTCATAAATCAGGATCAACACTAATTTTCTTTAAAATCTCAGACAAAGACAAATTTGTATATATATACTTATATATATTCATTCTTTTCTTTTTTGCCAAAATATGCAGATGTGCCTACCACCCTGACTACACTCATGATGGTCCTCTTTTAGGCAGTGGTCCGAAAAGTGGGGTGAGCACCCATAAGTGCATAGACTGTCTATTGAAGGACAAGGAGCAATTATTAAAACTTCTATTTCTATGCATTTTTGTATCTAAATTGAGAAACAAATTATGATTATTAACACAACACATAGATTGAAACTGGTGCACTAAGTCCAGTGTAGCATGATTCAACTCAATGAGCAATTTTTAAATATTGTTCATTTCCTCGTAGAAACAGAGAGTAGAAAGGTGGCAGCCAGGAGCTGGGGGTAGGGATAGGGAAAATGGGGAGATGTTGGTCAAAGGACACAAACTTCCAGTTATAAGATGAATCAGTTCTGGGATCTAATGTACAGAATGGCGACTTCGTTAACAACTCTGTGTTGTATACTTGCAAGTTGCTGTGAGAGTAGATCTTAAATGTCCTCACCATAAAATAGAAGGTAATTATGTGAGGTGATAGAGGTGTTAACTCTTATTGTGATAATCATTTTCAATAATACGTGTATTAAATCACATTGTACATCTTAAACTTACACAATGTTGTAAGTCACATATCTCAATAAAGCTGGAAAAATTATCGTTCATTTCATTAACCTTTGATTCTTTTGAACATTCTGGTTTGGGGGTGCATTTTTTGGTGAGCATAATCTGTTTGAACAGAAGCCCCTGTATCATTCTATAAGTGAAATAATATTCAAATATTGGGGCGCATGCTCCAATTTTGATAGAGTTTGTAATCAAAAGATTTAGAGACCAGGGGTCTAGATTAATGGGGTGTTGAGGGGTAAATTCCCTCTGACCATCATTTCTCTTCTCCAGGGAGTGTCAGCTCCTTCCTTCTCTGAATAAACAGCAGAGTTTAAATAAATAAGGTCACAAGGCAACCCCTGCAATATTTTTATATTTATGCCATTCGCTACCCAGATATTTTAACGACATCCTGAAAGGTGAAGAATCGAAATGACCAGGTGTTTGAAATGACAACTCCGAGGAAGGTCAGAGCAAACAATTCTCTGTGAGAAACAATTTGCATAGCAAATGATGCATTAAATGATGATTCCGCTTTTCCGTGATCGTAATTATAATCGTAATAAGAACAGTCTCTGCAAGGGCGGTGTCTGTGAGCATGAACACAGCACACTCATAGACTAAAACACACAAAGTCTTGTAACTATATTCCTCATGCTTTTGTAAGGAATATTCCTGCCCGACTGATTTTGAGGGCTATTTAAACTAAGAAGATCTGTAGCCTGTCACCAGCACAGGGTTTTGTCTACTTTGTGGAAATCTGTTGCTTTGCAATTTCTTTGTTTCATGGTGTGGTCTGCAACCCTGGTGGTTTTTAAGTCCTTTCAAGATTTTGGAAGAAAATTAATCATTGAGCTTGGGTTGGCAAAATGGAACAGTGGTTGCAGACTGGATTTATGGAGTTGTTTCTGTTTACAACTGTTTCTCAAACTTTTTTTTAAACTTATCAGTCTTCCAAGGAGCCTTTTTCAGACATTTTTCACTAATTGTCCCTCCCCATAATATTTTCATATTGTTTATTTGCTGTCTGTATATCTGTGTTTAGACATAAAAAGTAGGATTTTATCACACATGTCCTCCTTCAAGAAACAATTTTTGCCCCCTTGAGGATGGTATCATTTCTGTTGGGAATTCATAGTCTGGAAGCTTACTGTGTGGCCCAAAGAAAGCCATTTTCTTTTCTCTGAGTCTTGTCCCTTCTGTAAGATAGAGAACTTTTATCACGAAAATGTTGCCGTGCAAGATCTATAGGTTTAATGACTAATTTTTAGTGGATTAAATGGTGGTTAAGAGTCAGTAAGACCAGGATAATCTCCACTCTGGCTTCTGCCAGCTGTGTAAAGCTGGAGATTTTACTAAACCTCTCTGAGCTTCAGTCCTCCAACTGGAAAGGGGGATATTACAGTTTGTAATCCATTGTGTTGTGCAGATAAAATATAAGTGCATATGGGAAACACTCAAATTATTATTACTATGCCTATATAATGTTGACTTTAGTATTTTGTGTACTGCATACTTGACCTATGAATTTATGAATGCTCATATAGATCAGAAATGATGTCTTTTTTCTATTCTAAGTTTCTTTAGACATAATTTTGATCCTAGCAGTGTAGACAAATGTAATCAAACATTATATTAAAACTTGGGAAAAATGGAACAATAGATGGACGCAGAATTTGTTTAATCATTTGTATTTTTTTTAAAAACCAGCAAGATGAGGTGAGAGAACATTGAACTTGGTCGATATATTTGTTGAATATGGGAGGCAATGAATAAGCGATGGAGTTTTCAGCAAGTTATGAATCCCTTCCAGTTTGCTAATGTGTAGAATACATGAATTAGACCAAATTCACTTCAACCTTGTAATTCTATGAGGTGACATGTCTACATGACGTGCAGTCCTTTTGTAGACTGTTTTTGTATGATGTTATTCCATTTAACATTTGTGTGAGGAAGTCCTTCTTTCTCCTTCATATTTTAAAAATGTATTTAAATAATGAAATGTGGGGCTTATACAATGTTGCAGAATTCAGAAACTCAAATGCTTATAGGTGCCAGGCAGGTAATAAAAAGGTTTTGAATTTGAAAATAGGAATTAGTGATGCCAATGGGGAACAGCGCTTGTTCCCGCTAATGAACAGCTGTATAAAGAGAAGAAAATGAGAAACAGAATTACGTGTGGTCCAAATAGGACACGAGGGACCAGTTTTGCAATCCCTGCTCCATCACACTCTGTCAGGGTACTGTTTAAGACCTATTCTCGAACTACCATATGATCCATCTATTCCACTGCTGGTTATTTATCCAAAGAACATGAAAACATGAATGCATAAAGATATATGCACCCTTATGTTCATTGCAGCATTATTCACAATAGCAAAGACTTGGAAGCAACCTAGGTGCCCATCAAGGGACGAATGGATAAAGAAAATATACACAGTGGAATACTGTTCAGCCATAAAAAAGGATGAAATCTGGCCATTTGTGGCAACATGGATGGAACTTGAGGGTATTATGCTAAGTGAAATAAGTCAAAGGGAGAAAGTCAAATACCGTATGATCTCACTCATAAGTAGAAGATAAAAACAACAACAAACAAACACATAGAGACAGAGATTGGAGTGGTGGTTACCAGAGGGGAAGAGGGGAGGGAGGAGGTTGGAAGGGATGATTAGGAACATGTGTGTGGTGATGGATTATAATTAGTCTTTGAGTGGTAAACATGATGTAATCTACACAGAAATCAAAATATAATGATGTACTGCCCCCCTTCCCCCCAAAAAAAGACCTATTCTCAAGAGTAGGAATTAGAACATTGAGGACTGGCCTTCATTCTTTGAGGTTACAGGGATGGTGAAAGCAAGTGTGTGAATTGTGAGTGTTCTAGATTGGGAGACGTGCCAAGCACCGGATAATCTCAGAAAAGGGGGAAGAAGTAAATTTTTATTGTTTAAATTGACAGCTAACTCACTCCTTGGTGGTTGATGTGGTCCGGGGTGGGGTGTTCAGGTTTTCAGAGATCATTCAGTTATTGGTCTGGAGTAGAGATGGGAGGGTCTGACCCAGGGGGCAGCAGAATGGACGGAATGGGCTATGCGCTATATGCGCAGGACCGAAAGCTGTTCTATCTTGGTGCTTATGAAGAGCAGGGCAAGGTGCTTCTGGCTGGGCTCGCAACAAGTCAAACTTAGCAATCCATTCATCTGTTCCTCTCTCTTTGTTCTTTAAACTTAACTTTTGAAATCCTCAGTTCTTCATGCGAGGTGGTGGAATGGGGGCTTATCAGGATGGAATACTTGTTGTCATTTTCTTCCTTCTACATGAGAGGGCAAGTTTCACCAGGCTTCACATTTCTCAGACAGGTTAGACAAAGTCACAAAGGCGAACAAAGGAACACTAACCTTTTTCTGGCACTCGGGACCATGTGTCATCTCCCCTACATCAGTTTACAGCAATAATTTCATTTTTCATCCTCTCCAGACAAAGGCCATACACTGCTTCTTAGAACCAGAGATGTTTTTCTTGATAACTTCAAGCAGCATCACAGATATGGTTCCTATGCTCAGGATCGAGGATCTGATAGAGTCATGTTACGAACCTCGATTTCCTAAATGACATTCACGAGGTCAGGAGAGAGCTGTGGGAAAGGGAGAGAACAAAGGTCGAGCAATAGTGGGTCACATTATAGATGGATGCTCAACTTAGCAAGACGGAAACCTTCCTTTTCCTGCCTCTCTTTTTGTATCTTCAAATTGCTTGGAAGAAAGTGCTGAATTTCTTGCTGTAGTAAGAAAAAAAAGTTGATGACATGAGTAATAGAAGGACATGCAGGGTGGAAAGAATGTATTGGGTGAGCTTTGATTGATGTGCAAGGTGAGACATCGTGATCTCCCGTGGACTAGAAGATTTTGCACACTGCTTGGAAAGGCGGTCTCAACCCCATGGGGTTACCTTGTCAAGAAAGCATGAAGACTGAGAGACAATGGCTCCAGACGGTAAACAACCATAAATTTCTCATCCCTACAGTGGTTTTGAAGGAAGAACAGATAATCACCTGAGCACAGTGGCTGCCTGTGCAGAAGGATTGTGCAGATAGGTGAGTTTGTTGGTTATCAGCAATCCTGCCAGCCCACCGTGGGTGCACTTAACTGTGGGGTTGACACAGTCAAGCACCCTGCACTTTGGGATTTTGCCTAGGGAAGGATGCTGGAGATTTTAGCCTGGAGGTGGTGCCCTACCAGAGTGAACCCTCTCGGCATTTCCATGAGCAGTCTATCGTAACTGGTTCAAAATCAGCACTGCAGAAGCCCACGGTCAATACAATAGCCTTGGGCACTTGGAAACACCAATATCTTTTAGTGGCAGTGACAGTCCTGGCAATGAACTACCTCATAAAAACACCCTGGTTAGATTAGATAACTTCCCACAGAAAGCAGAGAAGAGAATCTGATTCTGGCCGAGAATAAGAAAGTGGTGAGACATCAAAAGAAGACCTTGCTTTCATCTACAACTGTGGAGACCCCAAACACCTCACAGCTGAGACCTGCTGAAGCAATTCCAGTTTGTGCTCATCTTCCAGCTACTCTGATGGGTACCAGAGAAAGTACGTCATTTCATTTTTACAGTGATGCATCCAGCTACGGCACCTTATCAGTCCAAACACCCTGGACGGCTGTGTTTGTTGTGAAGACGGTCCTAACTTGTGATCTTTTCACCAGTCATGGAGGGCACTCAATGCACAAGGTGCAGGTTACTCTGTAAAGACTGGTTGAGACTATTGTTCCAAAAGAAAAAGAAACAAATTTGAGTTTGTGCCATTACGGAGCATGTGGGTCATGAGCTCACAGTATTGTGGGGTTTTATATTTTCTATGACATCGTTACCAATATATGTTTAGGAATTTCATAGACTGTTGTTGCTGTATCCCTCGGATAAAATTTTGAAGTTCTTCTAAAATGCCTCAATGAAAGATGACACAGAAAAGCCATATCTGGCAAATGTATAGTTAGTAGGGGAAGAAGTTTTTTCTTTTTAATTAATGACTTCAGTTGCACAGAATTATTCTTACTGTGACAGCTGCATATAATAATTATTATATTGTATTATGCATTATATATGATGTACTTACACATTAGTATATTTTATAAATTTTACTGTAATATATATTACTATAAATATCACTTATTTTAATGTCTATTGAACAGAATTATATTCTATATTCTACTATATATTATATATCATAATTAATTTTTGTGTATTATACAGTTAACTCTTACATGTTATAGTATATATTATCATATTATAAATGTCACCTGTTTTCAATGAATAGCAGAGGATTATATTATGAAATATTATGTCGTATAGTACTATATATTACACTAATTAATCATTTTATTGTATTTATATATTTATTATGTATTTATAAAATGTTACTGTCATGTGTTTTACTATTATATTATGTCACTATTATATTGTTAGATGTATCACTTATTTTTTTTATTTTTTTTTTTGTTGAGGAAGACCAGCCCTGAGCTAACATCCGATACCAGTCCTCCTCTCTTTGCTGAGGAACATTGGCCCTGGGCTAACATCCCTGTTCATCTTCCTCTACTTTATATGGGATGCTGCTACAGCATGGCTTGACAAACTGTGTGTTGGTGCATGGCTGGGATCCAAACCTGCAAACCCTGGGCCACCGAAGCGGAGTGCACGCACTTAATCACTGAGCCACCGAGCTGGCTCCTGTATCACTTATTGTTAATGTCACCTGCAGAGAATTAATAGTATATTGTTATATCCTATTATATTACATACATTGAGTATCATGCATGTTATATGTTCATTATTATATATTTTAATCATATATTATGTATGATTATAATATTACAACTATCACTTATTCTTTATTATTCTGTATTTTAACCTCCTATATTATATATCATTTATTATAAGTATAACTTCTTTTTAATGAGTTACTTGTGAGGAATTATATGATTGCTATGTTAATATTTAATTATTTTATACTATATATTGTATAATTATGTGTTACATGTTGATTATTGTAAGCACCACTTATTCATAATGTCAGTCAGGCATAATTATTCTTGACAAGTATCACATTTCTTGCCTCCTTAATAATAATTGCAGAGCAGTGTCTGATGTTTTTATATACTTCTTATACATGGTTCTCCATACGTTATGCCCATTTAATCAATTTAGTCTTCACAACACTAGGAAATAAGTACCATTATAATCTTCATTTCACGGATGAGGAAGATGAGGCCCAAAGAAGTTGAGTAAGCTGCCCAGGGTCACACAGCTGGGAAAGGGCACTGTGCAGAGCATGTGTCCCTAACTGCTGGGATGTCACTTCTCAATTCCCTTCAGGTACCATGGTCTTTATCTCATCAGATGCCCTGCAAGTCAGTCAACTTTCATGGTGGAATTCTTAAAGACTTGCTCTCATTTCTCTGATTTTTACAAATTGGCTTCCAATGTGTATATCAGCAAATAAGCATATTAAAAACTGATGTGATCTTTTCTCTTTATGATAATGATGCTAGCGACACAATGACACTGTTACCTTAAATTTGAGCAGTCTTCTAACATGTACAGAGACCCTTCTCAAGCATTTCATCCTTTTATTCACATAGCAATTTCTGGGAGGCAGAGAGAACAGGGACTGGTTTTCTTTATTAATAGGCAAATTAGACTCAGAGAGAGGTTAAGTGAAATATAAAACAAAATATAGTATATTAGTGGCTTAGCATATCCCATGTGGCTGCTGCCTTACAGCACCTTCAATTTTGCAACGTATTTTTGCATAGCCAATATATTTGTTTGCCTCGCCTACTTGCAGGAAAGGAGGGGCAGGTATAATACCCTTGTCTATTTAAAGCAAAGTTTCTCAACCTTAGTGCATCTGACATTTGGGGCTGGATGACTCTCTGTGGTGGGGACCATCCTGTGCACTGCAGGATGATGTGGAGCATACCTGGTCTCCACCCACCAGATGCCAGTAACTTCTTCCCTTTGCAGTATGTCCAGACATCGCTCCATGTGCCCTGGGGGTAAAATCGCCTGCAGCTGAGAACCACTGGGTTAAAATGGGGACACTAAAGTTGAGTAGTCATATGCCCAGGATCATATGGCCAATTCATGGCAGCCTAGTAATTGGGTCTTCTGAGGTCTCCAGTGCACCCCTCATTAGATCACACTGCCCTGTGAGGAGACTTATCTTCAAGTGTTCAGCCTGATATCAATACACTGATACCACCTTCAATTGCTTCATAGTTACCTTCCGATTCTATGCTTGTAGAGTCCTTGGAACAGTCTCACATTTTATATCCTGCTCAAGATTCTGTTTTTGTATCTCTGTGGATGTTAGGAACAAGCAGGTAGTATAGAAGATTTGGAAAAGAACTTGGGCATGGCCAGCTCACGGGTATCATCTTGCTTTCTGCCTTTCAGCCTCCTGGCTTCCTCCTTAAGGCTCCTCAAAAGCATCAGCCTCTCTTCCTGCACAGGACATCTCAGTGGGAGGTTTCCTCTGCCTGAGAATCCTCCTTCCCTCCTCCCTTTGTAGAGTTATCTTTCAGTCTTGCTACAGATCTGAACACCAATGACAATGCCTTAGGGAAGACCCTCCTCCCTGACTCCCTAGACCTAGTCATATCCCCGTCTCTGTGTTCTTATAGTGTGTTATGAATTTTTCTTCATAGCGTCCCTCATCATTGGTAATCATGTGTTTATTTGTGTGATTATCTCCTAAATGTCAACCTCCCCACCTCAACTGTAAGCACCAAGGAAGCAGAGATGGTATTCCTATTTGTTCATCCTTTATCCTCAGCCCCTGGGTGTTCAGTGGAAATCTGCTGAATGAATGAGTGAGGAACAAGGAGATTGCAAGAGATACAAAGGAGAATATGACATTGTCCCTACCTATAGTGAGTTGGGTGGTTCCCCCAAATATATGTCCATCTCTTAATGCCCAGAACCAGAGAATGTGATATTATTTGGAAAAAACGTCTTTGCAAATGGAACTAAAGATGTCAGGATGAGCTCATTTTTGGCTGGGCTCTAAATCCAATAACAAGTGTCAAGATCAGAGACAGAAGAGGAGAGACACAGACACAGAGGAGAAGCCATGTGAAGATGGAAGCAGAGACAGGAGGGAGGCGGCCACGAGTCCAGGGATGCTTGGAGCCCCCAGAAGCTGGAAGAGGCAGGAAGGACCCTTCTCTAGAGCCTCTGGAGGGAGCGAGGCCCTGCAACACCTTGATCTCAGATTTCTGGTCTATAGGACTAAGAGAGAAAAAAATCTGTTGTGTTAAGCCACCTGGTTAATGGTCATTTGTTACAGCAGCAATAAGAAACTGATACACTACACAAAAGGATTTAATTGATTAAGACATAGTACATTTCTTTCTCCTTCTTCTTCTTCCCAGTATGTTACGGCTAAGGGGTAATTGAAGAAGCACGGATCATCAAAGCATATTGTCTATTAAAGGGATTAATGGAGTTGTCATTACTGACACTGTATTTCAAAGTCGGTTCTACATTTGGGCCAATTGTATATGAAAACACCTTCAATGTGATATATTGCCTTTTGTACGATGACACCCACTTTATTCCCCTTTTCTTTGTTCTATGAATTTCTTCCTGTCTTTCCCCAACAGGTGAGTTGCTTGAGGTCAGGGTCTGAGTCTCTGTGATTTTAGTGTTGTCAGCGATAAACTCAGAACTTGTGTTATAATAAGTCTTTGAAAACTGTCAAATGAATAGACACACACCCAATTTATAAACACTGTGGACTTTTTCAATGTCTTCATCTGAGGTTATGACACCAAGATCTGCCAATCAACTTCCTTAGAATTGAACACGGAAAAGCTCCGATGACTGGTTTGCTTTTCGTTGGAAGATAAGGGATGTCCCAGAATGAGAGGCAAGAACACACTTCTTTATCATTCTCCTTCTCTGATTTTGATTTTAAATGATACATTGGACAGTCAAAACTCATGTCACTCTCCTGCTCTCTCTTTCCTTTCTTTATTTGTTAACTATCATCAATTTTAGAAAGGCACACTGCTAAATTTTATCAGGTACTTATTTTTTAACATTGCCAGCAGGGGATTTTCATGAAATGTGACAGTAAAACATGTGTATCCTCAAGAAGCAGCAATGCAGTAAAATGCATCACTAGTTTTGATTGTCCCAATAGCTTGTAGGGAGAAAATTCCCCATAAGGACTTGGACTTTGATATTTTTAAGCAATGGAGAAGAATCTCTTTTGAGAAGCAATGAAAGCATTAAAATCGTGGAAGCCATTTGTTTTGTATGACAAACTCTTGTAAACTGGATGGTTTTAGAATTGAGTTTCCTCAACAGCTGTTTTGAATAAAATATGATTGAGGTTCTCAGCCATGTTATTCTTCAGTGGGCCAGAATGGCTCTGTATTAACTCAGTTATTAAAGATTTCTAATTCCAATCAGTTATAATACAAAGTTATCTTCAAACTTGGGTTGTAATATGTATTTTTGAGGGTTCATTGACTCTAATTCCAATCAGCTATAATACAGTTATCTTCAAGTTTTGGTTGTAATAAGTATTTTCGAGAGTTCATTGCCTTCAGAGTACAGATAACATTTTATAACTAGGATTCGGGAGCAGAGAATACAGTGGAAATACATAGATGAGCTTGAAAGGACTTTGAGTAATTCCAATCAGGTATAATACAAAGTTATCTTCAAGTTTTGTTTGTAATAAGAATTTTTGAGGGTTCATTGCCTTCAGAGTACAGATAACATTTTATAACTAGGATTCAGGAGCAGAGAACTCAGTGGAAATACGTAGAAGCTTGAAAGGACTTTGGGTAATTCTTGTCTTCCATTTGCTCAGCCATGGAATTATGAATACTAGACGTGACTGCTGAAAAGCTTTATAGTTTCTTGTGGATTTTATTGCTTCTATGAGTCCCACATGCTTGGGTAGTTCTTGTACAAGTAGACATGGGTACAGTAAAGTGTTAACTCAGCAGGTTTGGGGTCTTCCAACCCTACATGTGCCAATGAAAGTATTGGTCCTTGACTGGCACCTGGGAGAAAAGCTGGGGACCAAGTTATATCCTGCTTGATAAGACTGTCTTTGTATAACTGGTGCCTTTGGCCACGTCAAATAGTCAAACTAGCCATGCAACTTAGGTTGAACTCATAGTTTCATTTGTCTGGGGCCCTGGACTATGCTGGATCTCAGGGGGAGCAGGCTGGAGAATGAGTAACTAAGGTCAATCATGGAGATGATCCATGTCAGTGAGACTGAGCTCCCGGTAAAATCCCTGGACACCAAGACTCAGGTGAGCTTCCCTGGTTGACGATACTCCATATGTGTTGTCACATATCCTTGCTGGAGGAATTAAGTGTTGTCTGTATGACTCCACTGGGAGAGGAGAATTGGAAGCTCACACCTGGATTCTCCTGGATTCTTCCCTACGCACCTTTTGGTTGATTTCAATCCGTATCCTTTTGCTGGAATAAACCATGACCTTGCGTATGGCAGCTTTTCTGATCTCTGGGAGTCTTTTTAACAAATCATCAAACCTGAGCGTGATTTTGGGGCCTGCTGATGCAGCTTATCGTTGAGTGGTTCACATTATGGGGGGTACTTCTGGGATGATGAAACAAAACTTAAAGACAATATGAGGGGCTGCTCTGTGGAGGCTTCTATTTTCACCTCTTAATAACTGGCAAGAACAATCATTGTATAATCCCTTAATAAATGTGAAATTGTTTGAACGGCACTGTGGTGTTGTGACTTTCTTGGGTGAGACATTGTTGAAACAGCAAATTGAGGTACAGTCATGCGTCACCTAATGATGAGGATACGTTTGGAAAAATGAGTCATTAGGCGATTTCGTTGTCGTGTGAACATCATAGAGTGTACTTACACAAACCTAGGTGGTATAACCTACAACACACCTAGGATATATGGTGCTAATCTTATGGGACCATTGTCGTCTATGTGGTTCATCGTTGACCAAAACGTCGTTATGTGGAGCATGATCATAAGTAAAATGGAATCAAAGCATGAGGATGACAAATATATCTAGAAAAGGGGAATGTTTTCTGGACCAGGAGAGCCTTCAGCTGGCAGAATGCACCTCCAGCACAGGTGTATGTGCGCGTAGAGTGATACCTGTGCACCTACGTCTTCATTGCAAATATATGCAGTACCCATAGCTGTCAAAGCTTGTGTTCAACCAGGAGGGAATAGGTTATTTTGTGTCTCAGAACAGTATGATACATCATAGGGCATTGGTGAGGGGGTCTGGGACCCAGGGGGAAGCACTTGAGTCATTTGGGACAGCACAGGGTATGGATGCCAGAAGAAGGTTATACGATGAGAAATCTCAGGGTGCAAGTTAGAAAGGAGGCATGGAAGCTTCTGAGAAACGACATCTCGGGCAGACAAAACTGATGTGCAAAGGTTTGAGCTAAAGGTTGGAGACTGTGAGGAACTGCAAATGCCTGTGGTAAGAATGAGTGTGAACTCACATGGTAGACACATGGATGCCATTGCAGCACAGTTCAGGGGTCTGCACTATAATCAGGGACTCTATGTATTAAAACAAGCTTTTTCTTGCTAAAAAAAAAAAGGGAAAAAAAAGTAAAACAGAACTCGTGAAAATGTTTCCTGAAATCATCAAGATGCCTATGAATATTTTCCAGTATGTAGATTCTTCCGCTGTGAGCTTGGTTATTCTATCTTTTGCAACCATTTAGCATCTGACTGAGCTTTAAAGGGGTGGATTAACCCAACTTGCTTTGTTCTAAGGCTCAACACTTAACTGGCGTTTCCACTGAGAGTCTGCCTCGAAAGCCATCTATCCAATGGAGACTTCACGAAGCAGTGCCTGAAATAATACCTTCCTCCTATTTGGTGACATTTCAAGCATTAAATTAATATTCTTGAAGTCGATTCATCAGGCTCCTAACCTGTAATTGGGATTCAGTGCATGCAGATGATTAGAGGGGAGAGCCATCGGCCCGTGGAGAAAGGCGACTTTTCATTTTGCATCCAATCACGGAACGCAAACACAATCAGGCAGCGTTCCGGAGACCGAGAGATACTGCAATCCAACCACTGAAGCAATGAGAAGTGGACACTTGATGCAAACACGGAGGGAGGCATCCTAACCTGTGAAATTCTCCTATAGAGGACATCCCAAATTTTTATCACATTTCCACAAATCTTTTATCTTTTAGACGCTTTCGCGTGTAGCCAATGGAAGCATTTTTTTTGAGTGTGTGTAATCCATGCATAGCAATGAACCACTAAACAGTGTTTGTTTCCAGCCATTATGCACTCTTAAGATTAGAGCCGGCCTGTTACAGAGTTGACATTTTAGATTATTGTGGGGCTAGAGATCGTTAGAATGTTTGAGACCGCTAATACCTCTGTTCAAGCTGTATCAACACGTTTATGCTTAAGATGGTCTACAGCTCCGTGAGTTTCCTTGTTTTGATTCTGCAAGAGAAGAGCAGGAAAGAGACAGGGTCATTCAGGATGGTAGTAATATTTACTCCAGAAAGAGGACTCTCCAAACAGCTTGACAGAATTTTATCAAAATCACAGAAGACGGTCCAGTCCAGAGTGTCCATATACTCCAAATATAATTTCCTGCTGGCTGATGTTCAGGCTGCGGATCAAGAATATATGGGACATGTTTCGTCTAATAATAAAAAAGAAAGCTGGATAAATGGCTAGGTGATTAGGTATTAGAAAAGGGCTCCCTTGCTATGGATAGTTTTCCTTTTGGAAATGTTTGTCCAAGGGTTTCAGAACATCCAGAACTCTGGCAGAGCAAATCCATTCTAAAACAGAGCCTTGGTCCATTGTCAATAATCCATGTTAATTTCTTTCTTGGGCACCGTAGCTTCTCTGGAGACAGAAACAAGAACGCAGTTATGGGGTTCTATGCTGGGGTCTTACAGCTTCTCAAGTACATGTCCTGTGAGGGTTCAGAAACCCAGTGAGGTGAGCATACCTCGAGCCTGCAGGACTGAAAGCTAATAGCAGATCTGGCGCTTCTCTTTGCTAGGGGTGATGAATTTTTCCTAATAGTCATGCATCTGTGCCTGGCAATTTCTGCCGCTTTAAAAATGAGTTTTCAAATCCTATAGCCTCTTTAGCTGTTTGAATAATCTAAATAAGAACATGGACTGATGTACTTAGAGCTCAAAGGACCAACACTTTAATATTTATAATAGAGAGAAGGGATGAGAGATTGTACAAATGGCTTTCCAGCAGAGTGGAAGGTTTGGGGTTTAGTTTATTTTTTCTGCTAATAAATAACACTTTCAGAGAGGCTTATGAAAAGAATTAATGAACTTTAAAGTCACTGAGAAAGTGTAAAAGCAAATAAAAAATATTCACTTTTTGGGAAGCTGAGTGATGTCAAGGGAATAGACAATCTAAGTCTTTTTTGTATAGAACCGGAGGTAAAAGACAGAGAGAAGGATGATATCTTCAAGATGAAGAGGAAAAATGACACAGGCCAATGGATTTGAAACATTTATTCCTATAAATATAAAAATGTAGAGTGCTTCCTCATTATTGTTTTTAAGTATCTTTTCATTTCCTAGCATAAATATAAGTTGTGTACAGATACAAAATTTCCACCACAGCAATTGGCTAAGAGGTGCTTTTCTGGGAAAAACTGTCGCATTTACCAACTAGGTAAAAGCTTGCATGTTCATGTTTAAATCCAAGCCTGAGGATGTTGCAGGGAAGGAGAAAGTCTGTATGTGTATGCTTTAAAGATAACACAGCCATTTGTATTGACATCACCTCTCATTTACCATCTCCAAAAAGGTTAGAAGTTAAAAAATGGTATCTAAGGTTTCTGTTAACACATAAACTTTAGCATTTTATCAGATGAGTAATGGTGATAAGTGAAACGTTCAAGGTTACCCGCTGTTGGCCTAGAAGCACGAGTTGACGTAAATCTCCTTTTTCTAAAAAGATTTGTTTTTTGCGGTAAAATATGTATAACATAAAATTTACCATGTTAACCATTTTTAAGTGCACAGTTGGGCGACATTAAGCACGTTCACATTGTTGTGGAACCATCACCATTGTCCATCTCCAGAACTTTTTTATCTTCCCAAACTGAAACTCTGTCCCCATTAAACACTAACTCCCCATCTCTCCACCCCAGGCCCTGGCATCTACCATTCTACTTTCTGTCTCTATGAATTTGACATCTCTAGGCACCTCATATAAGTGGAATCATACAGTATTTGTCTTTGTGTGACTGGCTTATTTAACTTAGCATAATGTCCTCTAGGTTCATCCGTGTTGTAGCACGTCAGAATTTTTTTCCCACTGGAGGCTGAATAACATTCCCCTGCATGGATGGACCACATTTTCTTTATCCATTCATCCGTTGACGGACATTTGGGTTGTTTCCTCCTCTTGGCTACCGTGAATAATGCTGCTATGAACATGAGTGTGCAAATATCTTCATAGATCCTGCTTTCAATTCTTTTCAAATCTCCTTTTTTGTCCCCTAAGACCTGCAGTTGATAGAATGTTCTGGAGATCTCATGAAACAGGTCATTTTGCAATGTTTAATGGAGGACAGCCTAGCATGCCAAGAAGCAGGTTCTCACATAAAACACTGTACAATGAGTAGCCATGGCTTCAAGGGATGTCTTAATTTTGCTTTGCAACCGCCAGTACCAGAGGATGGTTGTTACACGGCATCTGTGACTAGCTGTTACATATTAAAGCTTTATTAAGGCAGTGTTGCCTCCTGTAACCCTTGAACTTTTAATTCCATCTCTTTTGGCTCCTCTGTGGCAATGATGCATTGGGGAGAAATGTTCAGAAAAATAAGTATCCACTGTTTTGTAGAATGGAGTTACCTCTTAGAGGTAAGAGTTTTCTGAGTTTTTGTTTATTTGGATAAACTCTAAGTGTGTAATACCAGCACAGTTGAAAGAGTTAGTTTTTGTGTGTGGTGAATTTACTCCACTAAAACAGACATGAGTTATCAATGTGATTCACCGAAATAATAGGATTATGAGAAGCCGAGGGAGGAAAGGCAAATTACAGAGAAAGTGGTGACACCCTCTTTGTGCCAAGCACATTGCTGCTACAGCTTTAATGATATTTCCTCAGCTGATATATGGCATAATCCTAGATAGAGTTGTCTCTCTCTTTCTCATCTATCTGTTTGTCTATCTATCTATCTATCTATCTATCTATCTATCTATCTATCTATCTGTCTGTCTAATCTATCATCTGTCTATCATGTACCTATCTACCTATATAACTATTTATCATCCATCATCTATCTTTTCCTCTGTTTATCATATCTATCTACCTATCAACTATCTATCTATCTATCTGTCTGTCTATCTATCTATCTACCTATCAGTTCTTATTGCCAATATGTAAAGCATCCATGCTCTACTGTACCATGCGAGGTAGCCTCCATCAATACATATTTTCATTGGTGCATCAACGTGTTTTTTTTTTTGGTCATGGCAATGGATAATTTTTACATGTCCACCAACATTGTCTGCTCTGCCCAGTTGTTATTAAAATCACACATTTGTTAGCTGTCTGACAAAAAGAGAAATTTCCAAGCTGTATGCAGACGACACCTTTTTCCTGTGCAAAGCTCATTGTCCTAAAACTGGGGCTTCTTGCATTCCAAAATGATGAATGAAAAAAATTAGCACATTCTGCGGTTACGTGTCTCTTATAACCTGCAAAGGAGAGATGATGGAAATTGATATGAAGCTCTTTACTCCATTTTCTCATGTCTCAGTTAAGTATACGCTTTGAGTAGATAAATTTTCCCAGTCTGTGAAAGACACAGTTAAATTGCTTATTGGGATAGGTGAAGGCAGAACTGTTTATGAGTCCCTGAACAAACCGACAAGAACATACAATAACATTTTCCGTAGTTGCTTATAATATAAGGCATTCCTCATTTCTTTTAAGTTCCATTTTCATAACAATCTAGTGAAGTTGGAATCATTTTCCTATTTTACAAATCAAATGCATTCATCCTGATAACAATATATTCTCTCTTTTAATGTCTTGAACTTCTCTTGAAGTATTATATGGGGAGTTGAGGCAAGTAGGTATTCATATTTCCTTTGACATAGGAATGCAGTCTATTTATTTATCTGTTGCACTTGGGTAATGGGCATTCCTTTTCTTGTCTGTAGATTTTCTCTGGTATATTTCAGAATACATCAATTTGCAGACCTAAAGGAATGAACAAGAGTCTTCTTATATTTTTATTTATGACTCTGGGATGCACTGAATTTGCATGAATAGTCATGATGGTGATTTCAACCCCCAGTGGAGGCTCAATATTGATTTTATCTGGGTTATTGGCTGTTGAATGCATCATCACTCCGTTTAATCATATGTACATTCAACACCATTTCACCTTAAAAAGTGCAAATTGGTGGGAACGATTACTGCCAGGCAGTTTTTACTCAATGTATGTGTGTGTGTTTAGTTGGGGGAGGGTGATTTTTCTAGTACTTCCTAATAATGGATTTTTTTTTTTCTTGAGTAAGATTTGCCCTGAGCTAATATCTGTTCCAATCTTCCTCTATTTTGTACGTGGGTCACCACCACAGCATAGCCACCAATGAGTGGTATAGGTTTACACCCAGGAACCAAACCCAGATCGCTGAAATGGAGAGCATAGAGCTTAACCAGTAGGCCATGGGGCCAGCCTTTGAATAATGGAATTTTAAACTGGTGAAGGATCCTATCTACACCTTGAAATAAGAAAAATTTCAATGTGCTACTTTAAGTGCATTTGTTGGGGGGTAAGTACACATTTCTCTATACAAATACTACTTATTAAATACTATATCTGTTAGCCTAGGCTAAGTTAAGCTGCAGTAACAAATGTCCCCTAAATCTCTGTGTCTTACAACATGGAGATGACTTCTTGTTCAAATTCCATCATTGATGCTTTTTTACATATCAAAGCACGGATATCAAAAAAGGCAATGCTGAGATTCTTTTGATAAAACCAACCAGGTAGTTCCTTAGTAATCAGGCATCATAGTATTCATCTGACCAAACAACCGAAGGAAAGGCACAGCCATGCTCTGTAACTGGTGCTGGGGTATCCAGCCTGCCAGACTATCAGCCCCTTGGACTCTCTGTCACTTGTCTTGGTGAAGCTCCAAGTGGCGTTGGTTAGATCTGCTCCCCCAGGAAGAAGCAGGTGCTCCCTGTTTTGTTTTATAATCCCCCCCCCCGCCCCCCGGTAGCAGCAAACTATTTTATGGCTTAATATATAACCTCATTCTTTTGCTTTGTATTGCACAACTCACTTGATTGATCTCAAGCTGAGGCATGGAAAGGGAGAATTCGCAAAGAGTGTCTTTTCTCTTGCTCTAAATATTCAACTAGTGTGTGAGAATTTCTGCTTTGACTTGATGGAGGACCCCTGGGCACAGAGAGAAACCTTTCTTGGATTCACCTTTATAATTTTATCTGATGATAAAGGAGGAATTCATTGCTGTGTATTCCTACCTAACAACACAGAACCCAAATGTCCCTGGGTTACGTCCCCTGTGAATTCATCAACATCAGAAAGCACTCATTGAGCACACACCAACCAGTGGCCTCTGCGCTCGAAGAAGTTACTCTTCAGACAGATAGCTCTGAAGCCCCAGCAACATGTGAGAATTGAATGACCGTTTATACAAGGAGATAAACTAAATAATGCATGAATTATTTCAACAAGGACAAGGAAAAGGGCCAAATGTCAGAAAATGAGAGATGTGGGAATCATTGGGGCTGTTTCTTTAGAAAGAATCCAGTCCAGGGAGGTGAAATCAGCTTTCAACTTAAGGCAGGTACTCGAAATTAATAAAAGGAGATGAACTCAAGGATGGGAGCAGCATTGATGAAAAACAATTTCAAAAGCCTTGTTGAATATGCTCCCCTTTCATATATGCCAATTATAAATCCACAGCACTTATAAGCACACGGAAAACGTAAAAGACCAACAGACATCAGGAGAAAACTAGCATGCTTGTTAGATCAAAGAATTATTGTGAGTTAAATTAGGTAATATAGCCAGCACTTATAGAGGCTTCCACACATTGTAAGCACTCAATTAAATTATCAGATATTATGATCATCCAACAATTCCTACACAGCTATACATGGAACCATCAGTTACAGGCAGGTAGAGCTGCAGAAATACACATGGAAAAAGTGTATTGTTTAAAATTAGACATAACATTGGTTGGTTCAGCTATTTCTGTAACTCTAACAGATGCATGATATACCAATTAAGGTTTTCCTTTGTGATGTGAAAGTTTGGGGTTTCAATTGCCCAAATCTCCCATTCTTAGATTGCATTTTTCTCACCAGAGCTGCCTCAGCTTCTCTCTACAAACCTGTAACGCAATCAGACTCATGATTTCATCACAAGTTCTTAATTCTCATTACCCAGTAGAACTTCAAGACCTAGAAGTTTGCCACACATTGGAAACTCAAGGATTTGGCATTTCCTGTTTCTACTGGGCCGTCCCCTCTCATACTCTGGACCACTCCCTTCTTGTTAAACCTCCAGTTTGTGAGAATTCTTCTCTCTAGCTCCTGCAAATTTGGTCTCAGAATGCAGCTATTTTTCTGTGTTGCTCGGGGTCCTTGCATACCTAATTTTCTGGAACTGTGTTTCTGTGGGAAAACGTCTGCTTACTTAGTGTCTGTATTCATTTTCTAGGGCTGCTGTAACAAAATACCATAAACTGGGGTGGGGGTGGGGGTTGTTAAACAAGAGATATTTATTCTCTCATAGGTCTGGAGGCTGAAAGTCCAAGATCAAGGGGTCAATAGGGTTGGTTCCTTCTGAGGGCAGTGAGAGAGAATCAGTTCCAGGCCTCTCTCCAGCTTCTGGTGGCCTCGAGTGTTCCTTGGCTTACAGATGGCATTCTCCTTGTATCGTTACAATGTCTTCACTCCGTGTGTGTCTCTCTGTGTCCAAATTTCACATTTTTATGAGGACACCAGTCATATTAGATTAGAGTTCAAGTAATGAACTCATTTTAACTTGATTACCCCTATAAAGAGCCTATCATCAAATAAGGTCATATTCTGGGGTCCTAGGAGTTAGGACTCCAACATATATTTTTTTGGGAGGGGTGCACAGTTCAACTCATAGCAGTGTCTTCATGAGAACAGCCTCACCACACCTGCAATCCTACTTGTAATGGCGTCATGTAGGCAATTTTCCATTCTATTCTGCATATGTCCTGTGTGACTACTCACAGAGAACTCTTTTGAAGTTTCAAGCAGAAGAGAACACATAAAGAATCTTGAAAATTGCTGTGCAGGAAGATGAGAAAGCATCTCCTGCCCCACCTCTACCTGTCCATTGGCTTGGGTGTGGATGGAACCCAAGAGCCCTGTGAGTGCTCTACCCTTCCCGCTGTCAAGTCCTTCCAAAGGTGAGTTCTTAGAGGTTGTTTGTGTAAGGTTCAAAGTAGGGACCTTAAAGTCATCTTTATTCAAGGGAGTCTCAAGAAGGCTTTGGTCTTGGCAATACCTACTGTAAAATGATGCCTCCATCCTACCCCTCAATGAGAATGCTGTGTGATGTTCAACTTCGTCTCACATGAGCAACAAATGTTTGTGCTTTCTTTAACATCTACCGGTGTCTGACGGTCCAGTTGGCACCTGGCACTTGGCAACGGGAGGGACATTTTTAGTTCCTCTTAAGCAGAGGTCTCGGTGAATACAGAGCCCCTGTGCCAATACAATTCACAGCACAAGAGCATTACATATTCTATCTAATGGCAAGATTGACAATCCCAGGCAGATAAATCAGCGTAGACACGGATGAGCTTCAGTTTCATGGAGATTCATTGGGACCATGCATGGAGACTCATTTACACTGATTCTGTGTCCTGAGACGTAATCTGAATATACTCTCTTTCCACAGTGGTATTCTCAGATGGGTAGTCACATTTTGCTTCCTATTAACAGTTGGTTTGGTACGTTCTTTCTCCCAGATAGAACATATGGTCAGCCTGAGCTGACTAAGACACCAGCCAGTGGCCAACTTTTCAAGAGGGTCTTGCTGAGGACATGCGTCTCCAGCCTGCTGAGTTAATTCTTTTCTGCACATGGGCATAATAATATCAAACTTTTGTGGTTATAAAGGTCAGATGGGATGATGCTTTTGTAAGATACAGTGATCTGTTCCAATGCAGAGAGTTGGAAACATATCTGCACAAAATGCACTAGGTTAAATGGCATGTGGCAAATGCTTATCTACTTTCCTGTGGATTTTGTCAGTGCCGTGAGGTTATTCATGACTTTGCAAGGGTCTTGGGCTGGCAGAAGGAGGTGTACTTGGCAGGCCGCTGGCAAGTGACTTTTCTAGAAGGAGCTCTGAGCCCCAGGATGGTTGGAGCATTGAGCACGCCTGGAGGAGAAGGTCCAACAGAGAGACCTCACCTGGGAGTGCCCTGAGAGCCACCAAGACCCTTAGTCAATCTGACTTTCCATGTGGATATTGGAGCTAAAGAGGCAGAAGGTGATGAACTTGAAGACAAAGCCAGGACACTTTGCAAACTCGGCTGCATTACCACCCCTGGTCTTATCAACCTACTTTGATCTCAGACCCTCACACCAACTCCACTGGTTTAAACCACTAGGGTTGCAACAATCAAAATTAGATGCTTCCTAGTTTAAACCAGAATTTGGATGACATGTAAAATAGCTCCCATCCCCCTAACACAAAAGAGAGCAGCTCTTAAAACAGCCGTGGAACAAATTGTAAAGAGGTTTTTACATGCTATCTCAAATCCTCCTTAAGCCTTGGGTTTTAGGTGTTGGAAGCTGTACAGCTCCTTTTGAATATGACTCAGGAGATCTGATCTACCCTGATTCTAAAGGTACCAAGATGAGACTACTCCGGGGGGTCCTGGCAGAGTACAGAAGGCAGACAGATGCCGTTTTATTTTTCCTTCACTCTTCCTAGCAGATAGTATGGTTCTCCAGGTGAAAAAGAGTAAAATTTAATACCAAGCCTCCAATTTCCATGGGGACTGAAATTCTGAACCAGTTCATAAAAATCTCACTCTCGGTAAACCGTACATGCTACTTCTCATTAGTCTTCCAAGAGTATTAAAAGGAATTTTAATTCAGATTTTGCAAATAGAGAGACTGCACATATTGTGTATATTTCATACTGTTGGATATTAATACCTCCAAGGGAGCTTCAACTTCTATTTTAAAAAAAAAGCTGAGAATTCAAGAAAATAATAGTCTGGCAGTCTCCATAGCCAAATAAAAAGGGAGTAGTATTAATTGTCTATATAATTCCAGTAAAGAGATTTTTGTTTCTCTCCCATAACTTTTTCCCTCATAAAGCTGTTTTCCTCTTATTTTGTTTTAAATTTCTTGCTCAATTAACCCTAGAAATTTACTTTTTTCATCTTCCCAAAATACTAACTCCAGTTTTGCAGCCCCAGTGTTTAATTCCTTACTGCTTATCTTTATGAGTTTGAACTGGATTTCATGTCCTTTTGGGTCTGGAAAATGCCATTCCATTGGGGTCTGATACATGAGCAGCAACTTTATGGGGGTTGCAGATACTTTGAGCCTGTGGATCCTCCAAGATCTTGGAAGGAACAAAAGAATCTTTTCGTCCACCTGTCTTACAAACAAGTTGTGTTTCTTTTACTTGTCTAATACTGGCTGGGATTGCCAGTAGCTTTTAACCCTTTGCTAGTTGTAGGATAATTTTGTTGGTCATGGAGGTCTCCTGCCTGAGAGTCAACAATGTTCCCATTTAGGATACGGTGTTTCACCTTTAATAAGCAGAACAGCCACCACTGATGTTACAATGTAACAACCCACATGTGGACTGAAGACAACTGGGTTCAGGGAACGAAGGGCATTTACTCCAGAGAAACCATCCCCAATGAATCAGCTTCTCACTTTGGGACCACCTCCGCTGCTGTGCGTGGATAATTGGCAAGTCCTATTTGCCCAGTTCAAATTGCCTAAATTTTACAGGTAGTAAATACATTACAGGTGGTGCAGGTGGAAAATAAATATATGGGGGCTCAGTGGGGTTATTCTACAAGAGTTGCCAGAGAACGGGAAGAAGAAGAGAGTGAGTCTGAGACCAGATGTCAGCGTCAAAGACATTCTGTCTTAGGAGATGCCAGTAAATTGAGAAGGGAAAATGCAGCTGGAGATTTTCCATTTATATGGAGCCTGTGTCTGGTTGTTAATATTATGCCTCAGTTCATCCTGTTACTCCAGGACCTAGGGCCAAAATTCAAAGTCGGATGGATGTTTTATCAGTGACAACTTGGACAGATGTATTGGGAAATGAAAGGCTAATTTCTCAAGTTTTATGGGTGAGAACGGGCATAAAACATGACTTTCTCTAGAGGCTGAAACCCTGTACAAAATGATAATCTCTAAACAGCAAAAATTTGGCAATCTGTACTCCATTAACTGGAATTTAGACACTTAAATATCAAAGCACTCTCATTTTATTTTTTAAGGCAAACTGGACATTGTAGAAAATAAGACATCATGATTTGATGTATTGAAAATGCTTGGCTCTTCTGAAAGTAGGAATGGTTTTGGAATTTTACTTTTTAATGTTCTAAAGTGCTCTTTGAAACTTTCTTCAGAAATTCTTTCCAATTGCTTTAAAAGAAATTAACTGCATTTGGAAAAAAGGAAATTATCCATAGGTTATATTATTTGGTGTACAGTAAAAGCTGAAAGCTCGTTATGTAGGCACTGTAACTTTCTCTGGGTTAAAATGGTTACCTCTACTCATAGAATTGAAAGGAAAAAAAAAGAAAACAGAAAGCTATTTCCAATGGAGATACAAAAATTAGAAAACCAAATCTTAGGGAAATTAGAAATTTATATTTAAGATGATTTCTGTTTAAACAGGCATGGTGAAAACATAATGAAACTTCTCTCTTTAGGAAAACAGCATTTATTATTAAAGGGCAGATTAATAGAAATCATCTCTTTCTGCTTCTTTTAATATCGAATTACCCGAATGCATATCACCAATTTTAAGAACAGCAGTTTGTTTTAGGGTATGGAATGAATATTGGTTAGAGTTAACCCACTATATTGCTCCAAATTCTTCCTGAAATTTGAAAGACTTAGACACCATGAAGGGCAGATGTTAAAGAACAGGTTGGTTTTGTAGATGAGTGATGTTCAGAGAATTCTAGATTCTTGGAGTATGCAATATTCCTAGACACCAAGATATTCCACATAACACGAGCCTTCGCCATCAATAAAATGTGATATTCTCAATAAATACAATGTACTGAAACTTGTAAATTAGGTGGATGTGAACAAAATAGTTTCTGAGTTTTTCTGTTGTTGTGACTGTTTGCCTGAATATAAATTTAAACTTATAATAAGAATTGCAAGAACAGAATCCTCTATGCTTATATGCATGTTTAGTGGTTGTCATATTTTGTCCAAGTTGTTTTGTGTTTTATGATTTTCTGTTTCTCTCTTTCTATATATGTGTACACACACACACACACACACACACAATTTCTCCTGAACTATCTGACAGTAAGTTGAAGGCATTGCATCCCTTTATTCTTAGATACATCAATGTATTTCATAACACTGGGCATAAGAAGGACATGCTGTTAAATAACTAAATAATTGAAATCAAGATATGGAGCATTTGTACAACTTTTAAAAATACACTTGTAATAAGACATGAATAAAACACAAGACTTGAGTGCTTCAGATGAAATCCATGGACCACAAATGTTTCTAAAATTCAACTCTGAGTCTTGATCCCTCGAGCCAGAAAGAGACAGCTTCATCTTGGACTTGGAAATCTCCTCCTGATGAAGTTGCAGAAAGTACCAGGTCTTTGTTCTTCTCCTGTCCACTTTGGATCCACATGTCTAAGTAGGGTCTCATATGTCCTCTGATGCTGGTTCCTCAAGTCTCATTGGCTCTTCAACCCTGTCCAGCCTGGACATCACCCAGATCATGGGGAACGGCTCTGGCTAAGACAAAGAATGACCTCAAATTGGACCAATCAAAGAATGATGGTTCCATCCTCATCTTCCTTGGTCCCAAGGTAGATTTTGATCCAGCGATCTGCTTCCCTTTCTTGGACCATTTTTGTCTGTTTCCCTGCACCCATGAGTATTCTCAATAATCACTCCAGGGAGACAATGAGAGAACTTGATTCTACCAAGAGTCTGGGTGAAAAACTCTTATGAGAGATAAAAGAATCATCAGCTAGTGCTTCACCAACGACCGGGCCCCCAGTCATCTAGATGAGTCTTTGCTCTGGATTAATTACTAATTACACCTTTCATTCTTAAGGCATCCTGATGTGGAGAGCATGTTATAAGGTCACTCCCCGAAGAAAGAAATTGGTATTCAACGGCATACTTCAATGTAACTTGAAGTGCCAGGGAAGGGGGCAATTCTATGTCAAATCTTCCAGACAATCACATATAATTGAGTGAGAAAAGCATGTTCTTCATCACTTCTCATTCGAATAGATATCTAAAAATTTGCCCGGCTGTTCTCAAGTCTATGAATGTGTAACATACATTTTAAGGCAAATATTGTATCTAGATGACTAATTATATTTGTTTCCTTTCATTTTCTACATCTGATCCTGCCTTTAGTTTATTATTTTTGTTTTGTTTTGTTTTACATGATAATCCTGGAACAATTATCCACCCAAACATCTTCCTTCTGATTTCCCTTAGAATAACTTATTCTAATTAGGAGTTCAGCCCAATAGCTAAGATCATCAGGTACCCTTAAGCTGCTCCCAATAATTTAAAGGGATCTTCTGTCACACTTATTTTTGAGATTCAACAAATGTTGAATGAATAAGCTATCTGTTTGGTGAATTACTGTAACATTTTTTAGACGTTGAATCTAGATTTAGTGGGATCATAAAGGATATTTTTAGTTTCCTTTCCAGTATATTGGATTGTTGCAGAAAATAGTCCTTAGTGATTTAAATAAAACTTTTATGTTTCCATCTTCAGTTGGCTACTGTATTAGGTTCTGGGTAAATTACATAGAATTTGGGGCAGCCTGGTTTATAACTTTAAGAAATTAATCCAGTGTATGTGATGAGGGATATAAGTATTTTGAAACTATAATTTATCCTGGGAGAAATGACAGGATAATTAATAGAATAACGAAGGAGACACTTTTGTAACTGTAAGGAAGAGTTTATTATTGGAAACAGGCAGAACTTTGATTATAGACTTTTAGTAACATAAAACATATAACTCTAGGTTTTCCAAGTTTCAAATTTCATAGTAAACAGGCTTAGTTAATTTCCCATGGGAAGGTTTCTCCCATGGAGCCACAAAGCATTCATGAAACACAGTGATGTAAGGTTAGATATTAAGTATCAGGATAGTCTGCCCTTTTCTTAATCATTTTTCAGATCTGATTGCCAAGGGGTTAGATTTCTAAGGTACATATTGAACTCCACCATGGCCTCAGTGGTCTTTGATGAGTTATGGAGCAGGGAATAAGATGTTAATTCTGCCCTTAAAAAAAGGCTACAAATATGCACAAGAATTACTTAAATAACTGAATAACACAATATCTATTTGTGTGTCACTTTAGTGGTGCAGATGTAAGTATTGTAAGAATTTGAAGGAGGGAGAGGCTTATGTGGTCTCAGGTCTTCAGCAAAGGCTGAAAGGGAGAGATAAGGTAATGTGTCTGGGTGTTGGGGAGAGTTAAAACTTGAATACAATGCTCAAAGAAAAATCCAGCATGAAGGTGCCTGTTGCCAGCTGTTAGAGAAGGCGTGAGCTGGTATGGGCTTGGGCATATGGAGAGGAATTTTAGGGGGAGCTCAGAAATGACCGTGCCCCAGTTGAGGAGGGCTGTGGACATCAGTTTATGAGTATGGGATGTTTTCATTGAAAGGTACCCTGGAGGACATTATTTATAATAGTAATGATATATACATGAGTGTATGGGAGGGACTGAGTGAATGAGAGAGAGAGATTAATTATGAGGAAATCCAGTGGCGTAATTCAGTCTGAGTCTGAAGGCTTGAAAACCAGGGGAGCTAATGGTGTAAATCCCAGTCTGAGGGCAGGAGAAGATGGATGAGATGTCCCAGCTCCAGCAGTGAGGGAGAAAAAAAAGGGGGGGGCAAATTCCTCCTTCCTCCACCATCTGTTCTGTTCAAGCCCTCAACTGATTAGGCGTGGCCCATCCACATTGGGGAGGGAAATCTGGTTTACTCAGTCTATCAGTTCAAATGCTAACCTCATCCAGAAACACCCTCACAGACAAACTTAGAAATAATATTTAATCTGGGCACTCCCTTGGGTTGGTCAAGTTGGTGCATAAAAGTCACCATCACAGATGTAAAAGTGTGGACATTGTACATATGTGTAGACAATATATTGCTTTACAAAGAACCTTCTATTTTGGTCCTTAGAGTATCCTTATGAAGAAAGTAGGAGAGCTGACTCCATTATACAGATGTATAAATTGAGACAGAAGGAGTCCCATGGCAGAAGTCAATGCGTAGGTTGGCCCATTACTTTACACTTTTTATTGATTAATTTATCTTTCAGGGAATCTAAAGTAACTACCTCGAAATACATGGTGTTTGTTTTAAATTAGATGAGTCTGTGTTGATGAATGTTCACATATCTGTGACTTCTCATCTGAACAGGTGTGGCGTCTGTCTCCACCTATGTTGATTTATAATAAATTGCTTCTAGTGGCTATTTGTAGACAGCCAGTCAAATCATAAAGATTCAATGAAGGTAATGGGAAAACAGTAAAGAAGTTAAATCTTGGAGCTGGAAAGAACCCTGGACGTTTGTTAGTTTGAACCTCATATTTTAGAGAAGAAAACGAAGCATGGAAAATGGGCATGGTGAGCCCAAGATCACAGAGGAAATTAAGGGTAGAGAAAGTTCTAGAAATCTATTTTTTTTTTGGTCCATAGAGTGGGTTGAATGATGGCTCCCCAAAATAGATCCATATCCTGGAACCTGTGAATGCGACCTTATTTGGAAATAGTCTTTGTGATGTAATTAAGGATCTTGGATAAGGTCATCCTGGATTAGAGTGGACCTAAATCCAAAGACAAGTGTTCCTATCAGAGACAGAAGAGTAGAAACACAGACACAGAGAAGAAGCCACGTGGAGAGGGAGGCAGAGATGGGAGGGATGCAGTTACAAGTCAAGAGACGCCTAGAGATCCCAGAAGCTGGAAGAGGCAGGAAGGACCCTCCCTTGGAGCCTCCAGGGGGAGTGTGGCCCTGTGACACCTTGATCTCAGACTTGTAGTCTCCAGAACTGGGAGAGAATCAATTTCTTTTGCTTTAAGCCACTCAGTTCGTGGTGCTTCGTTATGGCAGCTCCAGGAAATGAATACAGTCTCTGGTAGGCTGCTTTGTTTTGAGTGGTTCCCAGACGGAGAATACAATGCATCTCTTCAGGTGAATTTCACCCACCATGTTCGCAGGCACCCCCACCCTCACTGTGACATAGCCGAGGTCCCTGAGCAACAGTATCATGAAGAATGAATCTGCCAAGCGCCATGTCTGAAGGCAAATTCCCTGATTTCTTATCTGCGCCATTTGCAGACTGGCTGTGGGTTTCCAGCGCAGATCTTGGAACTTGCTGCAGAAGAGATGTGTTTATTTAAATAAGTAAATTCAGGTTGACATTTTTATAGTCTCTAGCAGAAGACGAGCGGTTTGGAATCATGAATATGAAGTCAAGTTCTCCTAAAGTGATCACAGAAATGCTACAAACCCATGGCACTGAGAATATTATGACGTGCTTTTCTGACCTTTTCATCAGCCTGCTGAGCCCTTTGGTTTATTCTCAACATAAGACTAAGACATTCAAGAAGTTTCCCGGAGGTCGGCTATTACAGAGAATCCACTGTTTGCTACAAACTGCCTCTTTGAAATATGTTACAGCAATCAAAATGTAGCGGTTTGAAAAGGTCAATAAGTCATTATTTTTTACAGGATGTAGAAAGCATCAATATGTGGGATTTTCTTTCTTATAGTATTGAGGTCTCTAAACCATGAAAAAGTTGGATAAAGAAATTAATTGTATCCTTCAAAAGAATGGTAAAAGAAATGACTGCATTTTAAATATAGAGGCTCAAGTCTTAATATCTATAACAATTTTACTTAGTTACAAAGTGAAATTAAATTTTCATTTTACTAAAAATAAAATGTGCTTAATTTCATAAAAGAGGTGGTCAAAAGATACAAACTTCCAGTTATAAATAAATGACTCTTGGGGGTGTAACGTGCAGCATGGTGACTATAGTTAATATACTGTGCTGAATACTTGAAACTTGCTAAGAGAGTAGGTCTTAAAAGTTCTCATCACAAGGAGAAAATTCTGTGTCTATGTGAGGTGATGGATGTTAACTAGACTTATTGGGGTGATCATTTTGCAATATATACATGTATCAAGTCATTATGCTGCACATCTTGGGGAAGCAAACATAATCCGATACGTTTCCCTGGTTCTGAAATGTAGAGATACAGCAGGGTTTTCTCTTCTTGTGTTACTCATCCTATGCAGCTGCAGGAGGCAAGATGGGCATTCTTGGGGTGTGTGGGAGAGGGTTAAGCATTGCAAGTTGTGTCCACTCTTGTCCACTGCCTGATACCTGTCTAAGTGAAGGGTGAGTGTCCAGGTATGACATACCTGTGTTTTATTGTATAGCACTGCGTACACAGAACTCCTTGGGGCAGGCTAATTCAGCCTAGAGGAGAGATAGGCAAGGGCTGTGGCTGCCACGTGCCTCCATTGGATGCTGGGAGTAGCATGCAGTTGTCCATTGGCCCCTTGCTCCTTATTCTTGTCCCTCCCTCTGCTGTATGCTCACCCCAGGTTTGCTCAATGCATGTTTATGACCTCTCAAGGCATCAGGTGCTGCATGAAGAGTCCATGTTATGCAAAGAAGATAATTGGGTAGCTCCTTGCCCTGCAAAGAGAGGTCTGATCTCTACCTAGAGAATTATACATCTCTTCTCTTTCCTTCCCTCTGGGACATCCTAGGAGCCTGCGATGCTATTTCTGTAAACTGATTCCAACAACAATATTGAAGACAGCCGTTATCTTTCCATCTGAAGAAGGCTCCCTTCTCATTGCCCGGAGAGACTGGTTTCTCTTTATTCAGTGTTTGAACCCGTGGAGCAGGTGCTGAAATGTGACCCTGTTTACCCAGTGTGAATGGAATCTTGTGTTTGGAGCAGACAAAACAGTCCTGTTCTCTCTTCAGGCTTCATTAGTTTTTCTTCAAAAGGTTGTTTGAGTCTGGTTTCAAAAGAATGGAGATTAGCGTGGTGTCTTTGATCTCATAGTCCCCTCTGAGTCTCAGGTAAATTCGACTTTTATATTTACTTAATTGTTCCTGTCAGCCATGACGGGTGTCAGATTTCCTAAACTATTATTTATAAGGAGGCGTTTGGCATTCTGGTTAATTCAAGCAACTTCATCTGCAGTTTGTATCCTGCTTTACAATTTAAAAATTCTGTCCTCTGTTTTGACTGGCTGAGATCTTCCAGCAATGTAAAGATAGATGCAGGAACATCACTCAAGACTGCGGGGTGATAAATCTCTCTGACCCTTATTAATGGTGCTACAGGTCCCCGCATTATTTCCATCTAACAGATATGAAAATTGAGTCATCAAGAGACTAAAAAACTTACTCTAGTCCCTATATCTAGTAAGGGGCAGAATCAGAATTTATTGGACTTGGAGTTCAAGTTTTTGATCAGTGCACAAAGCTGCCACTCTGATATATCTGTATATATAGGTATATATTTTTGTATACTGTATATATAATTTATATTTATAAATATATGTATAATAATATATACAGAATATATTATGTAATAATAATATATACAGAATATGTTATATAATACTAATATTACACAATATGTGTATATACACATATTTATTGTACCCTATATGTGGAATTTTGTATTTATTTATATAAATATATATATATACACAAATAATTGTAACTCATTTATTGTGCTTTGCTTTATTGTGCTTTGCAGATCCTGCATTTTATACAAGATCCCCTACCAGTAAAAAGATTACAATTTGCTGAAGGCTCAGATGATGGTTAGCAATTTTTAGCAACAAAGTTTTTTTTTTTCTTTTTGAGGAAGATTAGCCTTGAGCTAACATCTGTTGCCAATCCTCCTCTTTTTCTGAGGAAGATTGGCCCTCGGCTAACAACCATGCCCATCTTCCTCTATTTTACATGGGACGCCACCACAGCATGGCTTTGATAAGTGCTGTGTAGGTCCGTGCCCGGGATCCAAAGTGGCGAACTCTGGGCCACTGAAGCAGAGCGTGCACACTTAACCACTAAGCCACCAGGCCGGCCCCAGCAATAAAGTATTTTTTAATTAAGACATGTACATTGTTCTTCTAGACATAATGTTATTGCATGCTTAACAGACTATAGTGTAAACATAATTTTCTATGCACTGGGAAACCCAAAAATTCGTGTGACTTGCTTTATTGTGATGTTTGCTTTATTGGGGTGGTCTGGAAGTGAACTGCAGTATCTCTGAGGCATGCCTGTATCACCATTCAGAGATCGGTGTTAAATATATCAAATCATACTAAGGGTAAAATACACCACTTTAATTCTATTATAGTAATCGCAAGAAGCCTAATAATAGAATAATAAGAAAAATAAGCTCTTCTGATTATATATTATGTGCATGATTAAGATTTATTCCCAACACCAATTTTTTTTGTTTGCCTTCTTGATGTGTCTCAAGTGTTATAAGAAGTAGGGTAAAAGGTATGCATAAAACATGGTAGGGAGAACTCTACGTACATCATATATAAAACTATTTTTTACAAGTTGTGAATAGGAATATAAATACATGTCATCACGTAAGCTGTTTTTCTTCAATAGAAGATAAAGCAAACAATCTCAAAATGTCTGTATTTTATTTCCAGATATTCAGGTTCCACATCTGAGATTTGTTAGTTTGAAAGATAAGAGCAATATATGTGAGAAAAATATATATGTCAGAAAACTATGTTACCATGGAACATTATGAGAGCACATACTCTAAATTCTTAATATAATATAATATGATATATTTATACAACATAATGCAAAATATCATATAAAGTCTATATATGATATAAAATATGAAAAATATATACCTTATTTTTCTTATTATATATGTCAGAAAACAACACGTTTAAGATTACGCCTCATGAGAGCGCATGTTTTAAAAGCTATGTATAATATATAACATATAACACATAGTATATAAGGTATAACATAACATAGAGAATTTTCGTATCATTTCATAATTTCTTATTACTCTAAAAGCTAAGTAAATGTCTGCCACATCACTGATAATTATTATCGTAATAATATTGTATTATTTTTGAATTACTATTTTTATTACTTTTTTAAATTTATTATTGTATTATTGTAATACAATCAGTATTATTGCATATTACTTATTCTTATTCCTGATTCTGGGGACTCCACAAGCTTCTCTTGCTCATCTGCATTAACCTCAGATAAGGCATTCACTCGGGTAGCTAAGGTCAATAACCATTGAGCACACCTGGTTTACAACTAGAGGTAGTTTCTCTAAAAGTGGAATCTTGCCATGAGTCATTTCTCCCAGAAGGTCAACTAACTAAAAAACCTGTTAATGGGAGAATAATTTTTATAAAAATTTATTTAGAGTTTCTTATCTACCTTCAAATATCTATGGAGTTCCTACCTTACTTGAAGTACAGAAGATTCAGAGATAAATCCTGTGTTGGGCTGACTAATGCTCTCTCCCCAAGACATCCACGTCCTTATCCTCAGAACCAGGGAATATGTCATCTTAGGTGGCAAAGAGGACTTTGCAGGTGTGATTAGGTTAAGGATGGGGAGATGATCCTGGAGTATTCGGGTGAGTCCCGCGTAGTCACAAAGGACCTTATAAGAGGGAGGCAGGACGGTCCGAGTCCGAGAAGGAGCTATAATGATGGAAGCAAAAGTTGGAGTGATGCTCTTTGAAGATGGAAGAAGGGGCCACAAGCCAAGCAATGTGGGACCTCTGGAAGCTGGAAAAGTCAAGGAAAGGGATTCCTTCCTAGGGCCTCCAGAAGGAAGGCAGCCCTGCCAACACCTTGGTTTTAGCCCAGTGACACTTCTGACCTCTAGAACTCTAAGTTAATAAAACTGTTACGTGTTAAGCCTCCATGTTAGTGGTTTGTTACAGCAGCCATAGAAAACCCATACAAATATGATGCCTTTTCTATTCTGGAGGAATCTCCCGTATAGGCTTCATCTCTTCATTCAACACACATTCGTTAATCTCTTACTGTGATGATCCGGAGTGGATAAAAACAGTTTGACCTTTCCCACAAGACAAGGTAAATGGACAACCCCTTTCGCAAGTGAGACCTGGCAAAACCAAGACACTTAGTGAGTTCTCAGGCAGCAACCAATCGAAGTGGAGCCCACCCGATGGCCAGGGCTTGGTGAATTGTTTGCTGTCCAGGGAAGAGCCTTGTGTGGTCATCTGCTGGTGGGCATATCCTATTTTATGTGGTGATCTTACTGCATTTTGTTTCATTTTCTCAGGGGTTCCAGGCTGCCATGGATTAACTTGGTGATTTGGCCCTGAGACATTTTTCTTCTCTTAAAAAGACACTTGAAAACCACATCAAGGCAGCATCCTTCTGGCTCAGTGAAGGCCTTGAAGTCACCTTAGCTCTCCCATTGATAGTCTGGTGACCGTTTGCAGTATCTTTTTGAATTCTGGTTTCACAGACTGTTGACAAAGTAAAAATAAAAGATACCAGGTGTGGAAATGCTTAATTTAAAAGTCAGAAAATATCTGAGATGATTAGGGATCTCGAGAGAGTTGTTGTGTTGCATGGTCAATGACTCAGCTGTTTACTGGAAAGAAGTCACCATTGTAACAACCTGCAGCTAGTGTGAAATGAGAGGGAAGCGCCACAATGCGTGTGCTGAAAATGAGGCTTCTACTTGTGCGCTGGAAAATTACTGCAGAGGTTCAACATTTTAAGTGTTTTGGAACGTCGTTCATATTTTAACTCGAGCTTTCTGCAGGAATAATTAGATAATTGATAGATATGATAATTAAAGCTGCAGGTACAACCATGACCTTTCAGAGGAAGCTCTCAGTACGATCAATGGATGTCTTCTGTACTAAGTGGCTTAATTTCTTTGTATGTATTTTTGTGTCTCGATTTTATTTGACTGATTTAGAAAAGACAATTTTCTCAGAAATATAGTATATTAAAATATAGAGTAGGCGATACTTTTAAACGTAACCAGACACTGAGTGATTGTTTCCATTGTCTGCAAATTAGAATGGCATTATAAAAATATTTACAGGGAAAAATTGCACCACATAACTCTTTGGCAAATTTTTCAAAACTGAAAACTTCAGCAAGATGGAAGGAGGATGGTTACAAAAAGAATATCATTTTGGTCCATATCTTATTGTTCTAGGACCACCTTTTTAAACTAAAAACATGTTAGGACCTTCTGAAAGAGTCATAACACATCATGGATTCCAGGGCATAAGCCTTAACTCAAGAAGAGTGGAATCAAGATGATTTGAGGAGATTGTTTCAAGGATCTTTGGAAGATGCATGGGTTTGATTTGTTATTATTTCTCCTCCAACTGGAAGCAGGGCAATTTAAATCCTTTGGTTACTGACTTACATACTTCCTTTTCCAATTGGGCCACTTCTGCTATAAGGTACATGCAAAGGTAAGGACATATTTTCTTCAGTTTGTGATGAGAAATTGCTATGGGTTGGATTGTGCTTCCTCCAAATTCATATGTTGAAGTCCTAACCCCTAGGACCTCAGAATGTGTCTGTATTTGGAGATGGGTCTTTAAAGAGGTGATGAAGGTAAAATGAGGTCATTAGGGTGGACTCCAATACAGTACGACTGCTGTCCGTATGAGAAGAGGAGATGAGGACACAGACACGCACAGAGGGACGACCATGTGAGGACACGGGGAGAAGATGGCGTCTACACCCCAAGGAGAGAGGCCTCAGGAGAAATCAGCCCTGCCCACACCTGGCTCTCAGATTCCAGCCTCCAGGACTGTGAGAAATACATTTCTGTTGTTTAAGCCACCCAATCTGTGGTACTTTGTTATAGCAGCCCAAGGAAACTGATACATAAATGATCCCAGAATGTTTAATTAAAGAAAAAACAAAGAGATTGTGTTTTAACAAGACTTACTTCCCAAACTAGATAGTTGTTCTATGATGCCTGACTGATTTGCTTCCTTTCTATCTTCTCAGCCCTCTCTCAATGGTCCCTATCAGTCTTCCAAATGAAGATCAAGGAGTCATGGGATATTCCAGGCTAGCCAACCTTGACTGTCTTCGGGGAGTTGATTCTCTCACTTACCATTTATCATACGCTGTGCTTTTGGACCAACAAGTTGATACGTTGTGGTCACTGAGTTTTAAGGACTGGATGTGTGAAGAAGGTGGGCAGGGATTCTGCTATTACAAAATATGAAGAATTGTCCAAAACAAAGAATAAATCATCAGAGATATACAACTTTATCAAGTGTGTCCCTCTTCTCTGCTTACCACAGCAAGAATGACAGACAAGAATAAATGGAGAGTTTTAGAATTATCATCTAGGGAAGCCTACTAAGTTTTTTTTTTTCCATATTTCATTTCATTTATTTATTTATTTATTTTTATTGTGGTAACATTGGTTTAGAACATTGTATAAAATTCAGGTGTACATCATTATACTTTGATTTCTGCATAGATTGCATCATGTTCACCACCCAAATACTAATTACAATCCATCACCACACACAATAGCCAAGACTTGGAAGCAACCTAAGTGCCCACCAAGGGACAAATGGATGAAGAAGATATGGTAGAGATACACAATGGAATACTACTCAGCCATAAGAAAGGATGAAATCCAGCCATTTGTGACAACATGGCTGTACATTGTGGGTATTATGCTAAGTGAAATAAATCAGAGAGAGAAGGTCAAATACCGTTTGATCTCATTCATAAGTAGAAGATTAACACAACAATAAACAAACACATAGAAACAGAGATTGGATTGGTGGTACCAGAGAGGAAGGAGGGAGGAGGAGGGTGAAAGGGATGATTAGGCATATGTGTGAGGTGATGGATTGTAATCAGTATTAAGTTCTAATGCTATCTTAGCAGAAATGGGTTGAGGTCCCAAAAGATGTTCCTTCCTTTTTTTTAAAAATATTTGCTTCTTTGAGGCTCAAAACATTTAAAATACTGCAGCACATTCTAAACTTGGGCTGAAGTAAGGATGGTTTGGCTATTCTTACAATGTGATTTATTATTCATTTTCTATTTAGTGCTGCCATATCTCCCCGCTTTTATTTTTATTTCTCTTAACTCAACAAAACCAAAGCTGTACAAATTTTAAAAGAAGAAAAGGGAGAAATAGGGAAGAAGGGAGGGCATACTCTTAAATTTGCAAAGCAATGATGCTATTGGCATTTGAGCAAAGGCTGCAAAAATCTGTTTTATGAGTGCTTTCTAGTTCAGTATTTATTGTATAAATCAAAGGTTTTCAAATTGAATTACTCAGATTCAAACAAACATGTTTCCTAGAGGAGAAAGAGCACAGAGCTTGAAGTCAAAATATCTCAATTTGGATTTTGCTTTTATCTCTTCCTACCTGAGAATTTAGACCCGGCACTTAACTTCTCTTGGTTTCCATTCCATCATCTCTGAAATTGAGTTATACCCTCTCAACAGGGTGATAACAAAGATTCAGTGAAATGAGGGAAATGAGAATGATTTGTACATGAATGCCTCAAAATTGGAAGGCATTGTCTTCATGACATCACTGGTATGTCTGCAAGACCATGTTTCCAGTATGTACATTTTTTCAAACATACATTTAATCAATTTTTAGCACCAGTCCAATATTTTTAGGGACTGTGGTATCACAATGCAAAAAGGGGTCAAGCATGTCCAATTCCTTTAAAAGTTGGATGGAAACTTTGAACTTGTGGCCAATCTTTGGATGTCTATGGACCAGAATACCAACAGCTACCCAATGTCAGTTGCATAAGTGAATGAAAGCAATTGTAACCTCCCACAGCAAGGAACTTTCCAGCCCCAAGTGTCAATATTGCCAACATTGAGATGCTCTGCTTTAAATGAAAAACTGCATATAACGTTGAGGGGCTGGTTAATTCATTAATGAACGTTGAATACCCACTAAGTTTAACTACTGTATGGGTGATGGAGTTAGGTGTTTGGAGTGTTGCTAAATGCAAATTATATAAGAAATTGAACACACTCTCAAGGAGTAAATTATTTACCAAAGATAATTTTGTGTCCTCCATGGGCATTTCATTTTGCTTCTGCGTACGTGGAAGGCAGGTGGAAGATACATAGCTGGACTGAGAAATAATTGTAATTGACCCATTCATGGATTCATTTAACAAGCATTCAAAGAGGAAGTGTTTGTATAGAACTGATAACAGATAAATAAAACCCAAAAAGTCTCAGAGTATAGGAAAAATCTGGGGTGACTTCGTTATTCCTTTAGTTATTTAGTTATTTCTCTACTGTCAGCATGAAAAGCAACTGATTGAACTCAGTGACCATAAAGCACCTATCGTTTTTATCACACAATGTTTAGGAAGCATCTACCATATGGAAATTTTGGGTGCTCCATTGCTCACCCCACAATGTTAGAAGAGATCCAAGATCCTCCTAACAGTTCCAAAATTAGTTATCTCACTCTGTCTAGATCTTGTTGGCCTGCTCTTTTGCTTTCAAAATCCAGATCCTGGATATATTGCATTTTTTAAACACTCTAAAATGGTCCTTGGACGAGTCAATGGGCTCCGTATATTCTAAACCATATTACATTTAGGTCAGTCCTCCTGTACTGCTTGATATCCAGGCCCCAAATTTTCTCCCATTTGGACTCGAGGAGTTATATACTTGCCTGGAAGAATGTCTACTTTGAGCGTCTGTCTGGTCCTTGCTCACATATGCTGAAGGAAACTCCAAATTTCTGGGTGGGCCCATCCTATTGGTTTTAGTTTGGTTGCATTTATAATATTTTCTTATAAAGCCAATTAAGGAGAATAATAAAACCATGTTAACACTATACACAAATATATTAAATCAAGGGGTAATACCTGACATTTGCGATTAGGTTTTTTTTTCTTTTGATAATTACAACATTGTTTTTTGGCTCAATGTTTATGCTTCTCTGTGATTATAAATGTTTATGTATTTATGTTCGGACTAGTTTTATTTCTTCCTCCTGGGTAACATAGAACAAATCTTGCTCCATTTAAGTAGCCTTTTAAATGTTTGGAAGGAGTGGCTTGTATCCATCTTTTCTTAGTGAACTAAATATAGGAAATGTAGATTATGCTTTTTGTAATGCAGTGGCCAAATGGTCACAATTCCTTTCATCAATTTTTTTATATCAAAGTGTTTTGTCCAGAGATGAATCAACACCTAAGATGCAGTCACCTCTGGACAAATTCATTATTCCCTTTTTCCTGGAGCCTTCACCTAACCCCTAAATGTACTTTTGAAGTATCAGTTCTGGGTTAGTTGAGTCTTGAGGACAAGGATCCACACAGATGATGATTTTCTCTCTATCCTCGCAGAAAGACTATTTTGTGATACTTCTTAATGTGCACAGAATCGGGATCACCTGTGTGTTAGATGCAGGCTGATTTCTGCATGATTCATGTTCTTCCTCACACCTGCTCAGCATTTCTTTACACATTCATCTACCTATTGGCTGAATCTCACACCCTATTTATGTCCACCTGCTCACCTCTCTGTACGAGAGCCCCATGGAACAAGAATACAAGCCAGCTGTAACATGAGAAGGAGCATTGTTTTATTTCATGAGGAAGCTTCTGGCATAGTCTGCTATGTTTCAGACAGAGAGGACAGGTGTCTCCCTTCCAACGTAACACTGGCTTCCCATGGGAAGGAATACAGTGGGTTCCATGCTACCCTTAATCAATGAGGTCATTGAAGAGTATAAATGCAATCCTTTCTCGTTACCATCCTCCCAGGTTTCAAGAAGAAATTTTTCTCGGTTTTTATTGGTCATTCGATCTAGTCTTTTTTTATATACATATATATGGAGAGAAAGAAAGAGAGACTATATCGTATATATGTTCTTCAGGAAACGATAACCTTGAAAGTTAGAAAAAAATTAGAAGAAGGAAGAATATTTATTTATTTATATGTGTGTAATTTGTACATATGTACATATATATGTGTATTTTTAAATGTGTCCTGAGAGGAAGAAATCCAAAACACTTTGAGAGTCTAATCAGGCTGCTTTTGTAGGATAAGTGATATTCAGGGAGTTATCTGCAAATTGAAATCTAATATGGTTTTAAAAAAATCTCATTATTAGATCTCCTAGCACATCATTAAATAAAATTGTCTTCACAGCATTTAACACCCTCACCCCACCCTCTCAACCAAGGCGAGGAATGTGGGGGCTGCATCTGGTACAAGCTTGCAAACATCTTCTCTAACGACTCATTGAAGTTTTGTCTTGTTATTTAAAATAATCCCTTTGTTCTCACTGATTTAATTTGTAGCTTATAAATAACACAATTTTAGCTTTACATAGCCATAGGAGCTTTTGTTTGAAGTTAAAGAAATAAAAGTTTCTGTTGTTAAAAATGTTTGGATAAATTTGCTGTCATGTAGATGAGAGATGGTCCCAGATTCATGCAGTTGCTTGTCCTGAGGGTTAAGAGGAGACAGAAGACGTTGCAACCTCTGTGGAAACCAGGGACAACTTTTATTCTCCCCTGCATGCAGCACCCCATGCTGAGCCCCCACAAGGAGAGAACCAGAAATACCTACTGACTCCACCAGGGTTCATCGTTGAGTATTTCCATGATCTCTTCTCTCTGCATATATTCTCCCTCCTTCTTCTCCTTCCCCCCTTTGTTCTTCCTTCCTATTTTTTCTTGCCTCCCTTCTTCTTTCCCTCCCAAGTTTTCACAACTACACATATTAATTCCAACATTTGAAATCCCTAATATTTCCAATGGAAGTTACATAAGTGTAGGCTCTAACTCTAATTCATTTTTTAGAATTTCTACTCTTGCTTTTTCTGTTGTTGGAGGAGAGTGTTATTCCACAGTGCATAAAATATAACACTGACAGGGCCTTTTGCATAATTTCCTTTTTCACTCAAAAGATTAAAAGACAAGTTTACAATTAGGGAAGGGAAATCATCTCATTGGGGAAAGTCACTGGATACATGTGTAATTAAGAAGGACAAACAAACATTGGCTTTCTCATTCCAATTTATTGGGTTGCAAGAGATATAAATTGGATAAAACAGATTGTTCAAAGGAACTACAGTGAGAAAACGTGAGTGAGTCCTTGAATAAATAAGTTGGGAAATACATGACTTGACAAAATTGTAATATTTTTTCCGCAGACTCTCTCTAAAATGCCCCACCCTCAACAAGGTTTATAAGTGAAAATATACTGAAAATTCCCAAGAAGAGGATAAAGTGTATAGCATATTTCAAATTAAATGTAACAAAAGAAGCATTTAATAATGGGAAAAGCTTACAAGTATATTATTTGGAAAATACACTCTTGGAAAATCAGTGATATGGGTTTATCTTATTTATCTATCTGATTAATATGAGGGAGAACTCAAATTCTTGTACACAAATATTCGTAGAAACACTGTTCACAACAGCCAAAAGGTGAAAACGATCCAAATGTTTACCAATAGATGAATGGATAAACAAATTGTGGTCTGTCCCTACTACGGAATATTATTCAGCCACAAAGACAAATGGAGAGCTGATACCTGCTATAATGTGGATGAACCCTGAAAACATTATGCTGAGTGAAATAAGCCAGACACAAAAGGTTACATATTATATGTTTCCATTTTTATGAAATATCCAAAATGGTTAAATCCGTAGAAATAGAAAGCAGATTAGTGGTTGCGAGGGGCTGGGGGAGGGAGGAATGGGGAGTGACTGCTCACGGGGTTTTCTTCTGGGGTAATGACAATGTTCTGGGACTAGATTAGTGGTGAGGGTTGCACAAGATTATGAATGTACTAAATGTTGCTGGATTGTTCACTTTAAAATGGTTAATTTTATACAATTTGGATTTCATCTCAACAACAATAAATATTTAAGAAGCGTCTTTGGAGTCGGGCATTATTCCAGGCACTGGGGATATGGCAATGAGCCTGTGAGACACAACCCTACCCTCATGTAGCCTGCAGCCCAGCAGGATGTACAAGTCAAGGTCCCAGCAAGAAAGAGAATCCACCTCGATGGTCCAATCGAATGCAGGTTAATGAAAGGGATCCTTACAGAAGGATGGGGAGAGATAAAGAATGAAGAAGTGGTAACCGGGGACTAACCTCTGTGGGAGGCTGCTACAACACCTGGGCTTGAAAGAACAAGAGGAGGAGACAGTGTCACCAAACCCCGTTGAGAGTGGGAGCTGCAGAGAAGGGACTCTACCATAGTGGAGGAATTATAGTCATGAAGAGTTGCAGCTTTTACTGTTAATATGGCACGGAGCAAGGAAGGAATGGGGATGGAATTCTTAATCCATCTCTCCTTCTACTCTCCAATCTAGCAGTGGCTGGACCCAACAGGAAGTCAGTGGGAAGCTGGTTCAAGGGATGCCATCCATAGTGGTCAGTCTTCCATTCACCAGAGGGCCTGGGGAGCAATAGCTAATATACACAGAGAGAGAGTTGGACATTTCCAGGAATTACACGAAGAAGTGTTGGCTTGCATCATGGTCAGTGCTATGCATGAAATGATAGGATGTTAGGATTTTAGACGTTATTGTAAATTGCTTTAGATATTTTTATAAACTTTAGATACTACTGTGGTTTAGATTTTATTGTAAGTCAAAACCGTGGGTCCAAGTGCGACTTTCTCTCTACTTCTATCCCCACTCTCTCAGCCCCAGTTAGGTATCTAGGAATTATTTGAGTTTCATTTTCCATAGCCAGGTGCTGGGTTTTGGATATTTTGAAAAATAAGCATCAGACATAGTGTTTGAAGATCAGGTTCAACATGTGCATCTGCATCATCAATTTTGTCTCAATTTCACTCATTGCTCTCTCAAACTACGTTGATCAAGAAATTGATATTTTTCTCCAGAAGATCAAATTTGATAGCCTTACAGGGGGAAAGATTCTATCTTGAAAAGGATTCCATTTTTCACACAGAACATAAACTCAATCTCCTTGATTTTCGTGATTCACTGACATATGTTATCAGTTTTGCAGTGTTTGTGAGCATGAACTCAATCATTGCTCATTGACAGGAAGGCTGGTGGTTTTCCAGTTCATAACTCACCCGTCAGAATTTTTGTCTTTTGTGTAAAATGAAGGCCCTTTTTTCTAAATTGGCAACTCTAGTTGAATTCATGATCTGTACTATACCCCAGGCAGATAACGTGTTAGTCATCGGATAATGTTCCCATTCCAGATTTCATGGAAATAAAACCCTCTTGTGCAACGATTCCATCAATACTCATGGTCCTTCTCCTTTACCACCTCAAATTCACAGCAACAGGATATTCATATAAAATCAGGATATTTTCCTGAACTTTTATTTCATTATCTTTATCTACTTTAAAAATGTGCTTCTATAGGTAACCTACTATAGTGTATCCACACTCTGCATGGTGTATTTTGGAATTGAGGTACAGTCCTTAAAATTTGAAATGCTGTGCTAAGGTTCTCCCAAATCATTACTACTGGGTGTCTGCCTCAGGACTGAAGGAGCTTGCCCATGAAATCAGTTCTGAGGGGAGGGTGCACAGTAACAAATTGTGCCAGAGATGAGTTATCAGAACAGGCTGGGGCTGGTTAAGATGATGGATACTTACAAATGCGTATGTTGTTGCACTGGTGTCAAAGGAGGTACATAGATCTCTGCCACATATCTTCCCTTTCTACTAGTGGAAATCCCTATTGAAGAAATAAGTTACTGAATTATGTTTTCTAAAGTAAAACTTTGGATTCTTACATCGATGACATGTTTTTGCAGACCCCAGAGAGACTTTTGAGAGCGTATTTTATTTCAGAGTTTTTGAAAACAGTTCTACATAATGCGTGAATGCCCGGGAGAACTTTGATGAAAACAAGTTAGCATAGTTTTATGCAGGGGATCACACTGAGGGATTGTTTCAATGTAAAATCATGAGACCCGAAACACAGGAAGATGAGGACACAAGTCTTGTGTTCAAAGTCAGCTGGTTGGAAGTAAGGAAACCCTCTGTCTCTGCAGAGATGTGGTATAGGCAGAGTAAAGCAGACTGGAGACAAAGCAAAGGGGATGTTGAAATGCTGAATTTGTGTTTCTTTACTTCAGAGTTGTATTGAGTCAGCCTCAGATACTTGAACCGGTGATTAATTCGATTAATTGATAAAAGAGATTTACTTTAAAAGATCTCAGCAATTAGTGATGGCCATTGTCTAGCAGCTTCTCTTTTCTCTCTGCCTTGCCCATTTTAAAGCTGCTCCCTGTAGAACACGAACGCCTTATGTTGGCTTCGTAAAATGGACAGGTGCACGTTCATAAAATTGCATCCTTGCTGCCTCTGGTTCTGAAGATCTTTTAATTATTTAGTTTTTATAGGACTGCCAGCTCCTGCAAGCTTAATTAAAGCTCTAATTTCCTCTGGGAAATGTAGATGAACTTGTTGGGCAAGGACTAAAAATCTCCGGTGAATGAGTTTGAAAAAAAATAAAATAAAAAGGAAAGACTAGAATCTTCCCAAAGTTATGGGAATCAGAGTTGAAAATAAAATGTGCACAACAGTGGGGAGAAAACTCTGTCCCTCTCCAGGAGTTGGGAGAGAAATTAGATTAAATTCCACTTTTATTAATTCTACAAGTTAATTTGACATCTGCTATTTTTCTGCCATGAAAGTATCCATTTAATTCCATCTCTTTTTCCTTGCTTTTCTCTTACTACTTTCATTCTTCCTCCTTCTCCTTCTTTTTCTTTTCTGGCCATGGAAGAAGCATAAATCATGGAAATACTCTTAAGTCGAAGCAAAGTCTAACAGGTAAACCAGGAAATTTTTAGGATAATTGGCAATATAGACCCACAATTGCAGAAACTTGCACTCCCTAAAACCAAAACAGATGGCCAAAAAGAAAGAAATACATAGATGCAGTCAAAACACCATTATCTCCAGGATCTCCCAAACACCCACTAGCTTGGTGATTTGCTGGAAAGGACGCGTACCGCTCACCATAACATTATAACTGCAGCTAAGCCTTATTAAAGCAAAGGATACTGTGTAGGAACAGTGGGAAAAAGATCTACATTGGCAAATGTTACAGAGGTCAAATGCAGATTTTCTTCTTCTGGCTCTCTGATGAGAAGATAAATGTGTCTTGTGTTTCTTTCCATCTGCAAACTTCAGGGGCATATTCAAGGTGCCCTTGATAAGGGAAGTCCACTTGAGTATTGAGTCCAATGTTCTTAGAGGAGCTGGTCACGTAGGCACATACCTACCGTACGGATAGCCATGCTATAGACCCAATCACAATCAGATGCACATATCATGCATGTTCGTGTTTAGTTTCAGCATACTGACAGCCTGGTTTATCTTACTCCCTGCCTCACCCATGGAGAATAACATCTCACCTACTAAACATTTGGATGTAGTTCTCAGAATTTGATACAGAATCATCATCATGACTAGAGAACTAAGAACTAAGAATAACAGATATTCTGTGTGTTGTTGCCTCACAAACATCCATGAAACTAAGGAGAGATTTTCCTCTAATATCTCAAATCAAAAGTGTTCAGCCACAGTCGTAACACGTGGAGGCAAACTCAAAAAGAAATCCTACCAGAAAAAAGTCCCACCAGGAAGACTCACCTTTTAGAAGAGCAGAAGAAGTTGGCTTTAGGCTTCCAAAGAAACACTAAAACACCATACAGCTATATACCATGGAGGTGGCTTAGTCAGTGCACAGTAGATGGCTCAAGAGAAGGCCCCAGCCTTACTCTACTGAAGATCTCTAAGGTTTAAGCTCTGAAAGAGAGGATGTTATTTTTTAACCCATTTTTTTCACAAAGGAAGTTCATGACATATGGAAAGCCAAGGTTGTGAATGACTCATTTCTTCCCCTCATGTTTTTGTCCAAAATCTTCGTCCTTTGAGAATTTGAGGCAACTCTGCTAAATGTCCAAGAAGGAGAGAGCAAGAGGGCATTTATGAAGAAGACAGAAAGAGCCTGGTGTGTGGGTTCCTCGGGCAGGCTTGTCTGAAATCTCGGGTCCTGAGCCTGACACGGAAGAGTCAGCTCATCTGAAAAGATAACGTGGGCAAAATGTGGACTGGGGAAAATTCAGAGTTAGCATTAAATGTGGTATTTCTCACACACCTCAGCTTGTTGCCTCAGCTCAGTTACCTCTATGTGGGATTGTTTCTACATTAATTTCTAACAGCTGTGCCTAGAGGCACACATTTCTTTGAACCCTTCTCAATAGTACTAACTTTCCCTCTTTCTTTAATTTAGAACTCCTCAGGCCAAAATTACGTCTGTTTTTATTGTGGATTTTGCAGACTATTCACATAAATTGAAGTTTTGAATATGTTTATTCCTCATTTATTTTTAAAAATTATTTGCCTATTTTCCATTTGTTTATATATTCATTTATATGTTTCTGACTAAAGGGATGATTGAAGCTCATAAGTATAATCTATCAAATCAAATCTTTATGCCGCATCTATTTGAAATAGTGTGTATCGTAGCTATCACAAACTAGTGAGGAGAGGTAGGTCTGTATAATTTTCCTGAATTGTAATTGTAGAGTTCTCCCAAGCAAGTCTCAATAAAATGCAAAAAGACCTTTGAAACTTCTCATTTGATCCTAGGAAAAGCTACAGTCTATGATAAAATTTTCTTTAGGGAATCTTGGGTTTGTAAAGAGTAGAGCAAACGCACTGGGGCAACAGAACTGGGAGAAAGAGGAATGAGCAAGGTAGGTTTAAAAATCGGTGATGTGTCAAGCTGAGTATCCAGAGAAGTCCATCCTAGTTCTGATATTTTGCTCCTTTCTGCTCTGAAACCACATGCCCAGCCACATCAAATTGTCTACATGCCATTATTGGGATTCATTGTCCCTGAACCACATGCTCCCCCAAGTTAGATGCAGTAGGAGACATCTGATGCCCGAATATGTCCAATGACCTCAGTGCATTTGCTTGAGTCCACAGTCTTGACCAGCATTCTATGACAAATCAAAATATTCCTAATGAGATATAGAGACTCCTCACCACTCAGAATCTGAATCCAATCCAGATGGACATTAGCTGTGATAAAAAAACAAAATCATGTTCTGCGGATTTTGCTCCTTTCCTAATAAACCGATTACACCATTTTGAGTTGTCAATATCATAGAAGAACCTGAGTTCAAATATGTTCAGGGTATATGGAAGAGATCAGAGTGAATGGGTAACACAAAATTTTTCACTCCATGAGGAAGACCTGGAAATCACTGAAATCTATCAACTGTGTTCCCAGAGAAGGTAGAAGCCTGTGTGTGCGTGTTGGAAACAGAATTCATAATTGTATTGATTGTTTTCCTTCTAACTACATTCCTTCCTCTCCAATTCTAATCTGTGGGCCAATTCTATAAACAGTATATATGGTGGACGATAAATAAACCAGTTAATGGAGCTGGACCATCAGAAGAGTCAATATATGATAAAATTAAACTCTGAATATCTACGTAGAAGTTAAAATCAGTGGTTAAGTAGAGATTTGGTGCTATTGGCTCTCTCTTCCATGCACAGAAAACATGAATTATCTGCTTCGTTGACTACATTCTCTTCAACAGATAATCCCTAAATTTTGAAGTCACGACTGTGAAATAGTCTCAAGTTTCTTTCTTGTTATTGTTAACTATTCATACATTTACATCAACATAAATTTCCAAGGAGTAAGCTATATTCTAACTCAAAAGTAGCTACAGAATGCCCCTGGAATTCTAGGATGTGAAGTGGAAATAGGTAAAAGTTAAAAATAGCACCCGAAGGGTTAAAAGTGAACCGTGACTCATTACCAGGTGTGTCTTAACACCCCATGCTCTGCAGTCATAGTGTCCTTCCCACTGGAAAGAAAAAGCATCATTGCATGCTTTTAACAGGCATAGGTTTTTCAAGGAAATTACATATGCACCAAGGGAGATACTTAGGGAAAAACATAGAAAAAAGTCAAGCAAAACAGTTTTGCTGTGTAAAGAAAATTGCCCCAAATGTGAAACTTGACTTTGAGATAATCATTTGGACGCAGCATTTCTGTCAGTTAGTTAAGAAACCAAGAAGGAAAAGTCTCAAACAACCCTAAGCAAATGCTAGTCTTTTTCTCATGAATACTGCAATTTAGATATATGCTTACCATCCTTTTTTTCATGTGTTTTGGGAGGGCTAGACAGGTGTCCCAACAAACACGGTGAAATCAGACAGATCAGCATAGCTAGTGCCTTACACCATCCATTTTTTAGTTGGGGAAGAAAATAAAATAAATTTAAAAAAGGAAAAATGAAAAGAATCAAGACAAGCACTCCAGCTAAGCTGGGGAGCTTGGTGATTGGGAAGGGTGGAAAAGACCAAGATGACAAGAGAGGGGGTGCCTGGGAGCTGCATGGATGCTCATTCTCCATTGGGGTTGGGGTTGGTGTTCAATGAAGACCCCACCAAGCAGCCTTCAGCAGAGCGTCTTCCATCAACCACCAATGTTGATTCAGTCATTGGTGTTCTGAACCTTCATTTATCCCATAACTGACCCACACCATGGGCACAGACACTGGCCGACAGCTAAGGACCTTCAATGACCCACCCATTCCCCAGCCAAGGCAAAGGTGGTAAGCCAGAGAGACTTCACACCACGCAAGACTGGGGTGGAGCACTCAAGCTCTTGATGGCATAAAAAGAGACCTTGAATGCAAGAGTTAGAGATTATCCAAGACAATTTCTCAGTGACTTTTGCTGCCTCACTATACTCGGCATATCCTATTGGACACCATTCAATTACTACAGCTTAGGTGCAATATGCCTTTCTGGAATGAGTGAGCTACTTATCCCTTCTTATGAGCTCCAAAAATATTTTGTAAAATATTTGTAAAAGGAAAGTTTTGTTCCTCTTTCCTCAATTGGCATAATTACCAGAAAAATCCTGCCATTGGTGAATGAGCATCCATTTTATATTTGGGCTCTCAGTGACTGTTAAACAGTTAATCTAAAGAGAATAAATGAAAAGATAAAAAAAAGTGATAAATGCTTAACTGTTTCAGTGATTTTAATTAAAACATTTGTCATGCTTGAGACTAATTAGTAATTAGATAAGAACTTTATTATGTCGTGGCAAGGAAACATTACTTGGAGTTTCAGAGCAAATTTGAGTTTCAAGTAAATAATTGTTTAAGTCAGAATTAATTACTTCATAAATTAGGTAGTCACAGGATCATTTTAATGAACTTATGTTTGTTAATAAATTTGTCAAGGTCTTCTTTTCTCCAGTACTAAAATGTATGTTGTTTCACAAGTTACTGAATGTAAAAGTAAAATACACAATGATTTGAGATGGATTAAAGTGTTTCCTATGCGTAGTATTTAAGGACAGAGTGTGTTATTTAAAAGATATATTCACATTATGTGAAAGGCTCATAAACAAGTTCAAAAATTAAGCATATACTTTCATATGTTTAAATTAGGAGAAGAAATTGCAAACTATTTTGGATTTTCAGTCTATGTTACATTACAATATTGTGAGAGTACAAATATAAAGCCCTCATGGAGTAATAATTATAGTCATCCGCTGCATAATGACATTTCGGTCAACAAGAGATTATATACATAGTGGTCTGCATATACCACGGTGGTCCCATAAGATTAGTACCATACAGCCTAGGTGTGTAGTAGGCTATACCATCTAGGTTTGCGTAAGTACACTCTATGATGTGTGCACAATGACAAAATTGCCTAATGACACATTTCTCAGAATGTGTCCTGTCATTAAGCAATGCATGACTGTACATGGAATAATTGTTTGCAAATCTTTCAATGGAAGAAACCTAAAGAATTGATAAATTGATGATACCAGACTTTGTTGATCCCCAATTATTACACTTTTGTAACATCCAAATTATCAATATAATTTCTCTTTGAGCTCCAAGCATAGAAATAATTTGATTTCTATCCATGTCAAAGGATCATTATTGAAAGCTCCTTAAATAGAACACTACTTTGTAGGAAGTCAAGTTCAATATAGATAAAATAAATGTAAGATTGAATCCAAGGAATGAGAGGTACTGAATCATGAGAAGCACAGCAAAGGGCATGTATCCTGATATCTATTAGTTATACACGTGTAGCAGAAAACCACGTTTCCTCATACTACATATATGCACAAAGAAAATGCACGTTCTTTATTGTTCCCAAACTATTCTATTCTGTAGGAGCCCTGGCTTGTGGCTCAGCTCATCATCTCAGTCTGATTCGAAAATGCCTCCTGTTCTGTAGGTTAATACAATCTGTGTTCTCTGTCTTGGGTTTCTTCTTTTTGTGTTTTTTTTGCAGGTGGCTTTTGTGTGAATGCTGGAGGGATGGGCTTAAGTGGTGGTGGGAAGACAGAGGTCTCAGGCTTCTCCTTGTTTTCTGCTTTGTATGGAGCTGGTCCAAGCTCCTACTGGCCTGGAGACTGCTGGGGATGTGCTGGTCCCACCCACATAGCTCATATCTACATCTGCTGCTGAAGACTTTTCACATTCTAGTAGATGCTCTGGGAAGCAACAGCCAAATTCCCTTGCTGATTGGGCCTTTCTTGGCTCTTTCAGGGTCTACACAACCCCTGGAGCTTGGGCTGGGGAAACCTCCTCCCCCTTCGAACACTGAGTGGAGTGAGTTTGCATTGCAACCCCCGGATGTAGAGCTGAACATATGAACGGTGCAAGTGTTCATTTTTTATTTTTCTTTCCACATTTAGGACCTTTTCAGTGGATCATCCATTCTGCAGATATGCCTCTCTCAAATGCTTCTTACCTTTTGTTATGGGTTGAATCATGTTCCCCAGAAAGATATATTAAAGTCCTAATTCTGGGTACCTGTAGATGTGGCCTTATTTGGAAATGGGATCTTTGCATATGTGATCAAGATGAGGACATTAGGGTGGCCCTAATCCAATGTGATTGGTGTCCTTATAAAAAGAGTAAAGACACAGACTCAGAGAAGACCACATAGAGATGGAGGCGGAGATGGGAGGGATGTGGCCACAAGCCAAGAGACACCTGTAGCCCCCAGAAGCTGGAAGAGGCAGGAAGGATCCTCCCTAGAGCCTCCGAGGGAGCTCAGCCCTGCCCACACTTTGATTTCAGACATCTGGTCTCCAGAACTGTGAAAGAATAAATTTCTGTTGTTTTCAACATCTAGCTTGTGGTCATTTGTTATGACAGACTTAGGAAACGAATATATTTCTATACAGAAATACACAAGGAAGAAGAGCAGGGAAAGCATCCAGATGGTCCCACCTCCTCTATGAAAGGATCCAGAATGAGTGATTTTTCTCTATGTATTGTGGCTTTTATTTTCTTCTTCTTTAAACTCCTAGAGAGGGGTTATTCCTTATCTTCTACCACTTTGCACTAGGATCACGTGGATAGTCGACCTCTCTTTTAGGTGGTGGTTAGTTTTAGGGCAGTGAATTAAGCATTTAAAATAGACCTTCTCTGGGTGTAAGAATTTGGTTTAGTTACTACCATTTCCTTAGTGCCTAAAGCAGCACTTGAACCCTAGGAGCACTCACTATTGAACGCACACAAGAGTAAAATCATTGGTTTAGTGTCATTTACGTTGTATTGCTAATAGAGAGTTGCCAAACTTTCTATAAGACACAACTTGATGGGAGAAGTGGATTCTAGTCCCCACTGTACGCTTATCAGTTCTGGGGTGCCAGGAAAGTCTCTTTTCTCTAGACCTCCATTCTGCACCTGCTCACAGGGTTGGAAGCATCCCTTGCCTGTCTCAAGTGGAAAATTGCACTAGATCAGTTCTGAAGGTTACCTCCAGGGTGGTTAACTTTTTGTTTTTTATACAATCATATATTAGATGATTGTCTAATGTAAACGTGTGTGTGAGGCAGAGGAGGAGAGGGCGAGGGAAGAGGAGAGAGGAGAAGAGGAGAAGGAGAGAATGAAGAGGATGGAGATAAGCATCTTTTGTCTAGCAGAAGAAAAGGAGAATGTTTAGATGTTCAACAGAATGAAAGGATATTTAGGGGACTTTGATCTCTGTTATTTGGATTTTCATTTCTGAATACAAAATCATGAAGAAAAAATGTGAGAGAGAAGTCAAATGGAATGGAGAGAGGATTATTAGGAGAGTAGCTCTAGAGAGAAGGATGAAAGGCAGAGCTAGCTGTATGGTTGGGTTTTGGTTTCTTTGAGTCTCCAACCTGGAGAAATGTCTTAATCCTGAGCAATATTGTCTTCCTGCTTCATAATTTTCATCCCTTGTCTCTCTCTGTGACATTTTCATTTGTTTGTTTGTAACAACTCCTCCAATACACACACTAACCCTCACGGTAGGAACTAAAGTTCCGCGTAGCCATGAGCTTGACTAATTCCAGCCTTATTTCCAAAAGAGAGCATGACACAAAGTAAATACTAAATAATTATTAGTATATATTTCCATCAGTGAATGAAAGTGTTTATTCTTCTTCATTTAGATTTTAAAGGTTTTCAGGCTCAAAATACTCATTATCTTTAGTTGCTTTTCCTAGAAGAGCAGCTATAAATTATTCTCAATTAGCAGTTTTTCAGCTAATAGAGGTAGCTGAGAACCTGTGATTTTCTGTACTTATTCTCTGACTGATCTCTATAATTCAGGATGGGGTAGAATCATTTTCACTCAGCCGATTTTTTTTTCAACCACTGACATCAAACAAGGAACTGTGTTTCTATTACCTTGGGGTATATACTAGAACGTGTAGCCTAAAATTAAGAAAGCATGTTGGAAATTTACCACTCCTCTGGTTGCTATTTTTCCTTTTTCTTTCTGAAGACTTGCTTATGATTTTCACAAATTTTCCCCAAGTTACTTTCATCTTCTGGTAGTGAAGGAAAAGCATTGTCACATTAGGCCTGTGTTGAGTTGATTTAGGAGTCCAAGCATTTCTTCTGGCTGGAGGCATTATTGATGTGTCTGAAAGTGTATTGCAAAACAAATTAAAGTAATTAAATGAAAGTAAAAATCCATGGAAAGGCAAAAACAAAATTATCAAATGACTAGACAGTAATCAACTGGTGCATCTTAATTACAGAAAGTGAAATGTTTTACTTGTTTTTGGAGGGTCTTGAGTTTAGTTAGAGACTTTTCTGATGTGAGTAACTTTGCTCTTGAGATCTGCCCAGGCTCTGGGCATCTAGACCTTTCAACATGTAGCTCTGTGGGAGGTGAGAAGCGAGGATTCCTTAGGAAAGTCTTAAGACCTGAGACCCTATGGAAACTCCACTGCTGTTAAGTTAGAGGTACAGTAGCCTAGTGGATCAGAGCACCCCCTTTTCAAATAGATAAATGAGAAGTTGTAGTATGATCCTGTTGCATACTCTCCTGTGCCCTTGGGGAAAATCTCGTAGCCTCAAATTTCTTCCCCAAGTATCAGGAGTATTAGATGAGATACTATATGAAAGAGTACTAGCCCCAAGTGTGATAAGCATTTAATAAACAGCAATTGTACCTGTGATGACTGTCTTTTGAGCCTGTGCTGTGGTACACAGAGTAACACCCCCCCCCCGAAAATGTCCACATCTTAATGCCCAGAACCTGTGAATATGTTACCTTATGTGACAAAAGGGACTTTGCAGATGTAATTAAGTGAAGGATTTTGAGATGGGAAGATGATCCTGGATTACCTGGGTGATCTCTAATTGTGATTGCAAGTTTCTTTCCAAAACAAAAGCAGAAAAGATCAGAGTGACACACTGTGAGAAGGATTGGGCTAGACATCACTGGCTTTGAAGGTGGAGGATGGGGCCATGAGCCAAGGAATGTGGACAACCTCCAGAAGCTGGAAGAGGCAAGAAAACAGATTCTTCCCTAGGAAAGGAAGGAAGGAACCAGCCCTACTTACACCTTGATTTTAGCCCAGTGAAATCCATTTTGGACTTTTGAGCCCCAGAACTGCAGGATAATAAATTTTATTGCGTTGTTTTAAGCCACGAACCATATGGTAATTTGTTACAGCAGCCGTAGAAAACTAACATTCATGCCAAGAAAGGATGAAGGAAAATTCTCATAGCCATCACAACTAGTAACCCACATGGCCCCTGTGTCTATTCACAACCGTAGGAATTCACTGCTGTTCTCTGCCTCACACTACAATTCTAAGTGATTGAAACAAGCAACACAGTGGGCTCTGATAAAACAATGAAACACTCAACGTTTATTGAGTGCTTTTTATGCATCAATCATTGCCCTGAGCATTTCACACACAGCAGTTAATTTTACCCTCTTAAGAAACTTCTAGACCAATGACACTATTATCTCATTTTCCAGATTGGGAAACTGAGGCATGGGGAGGTTAAATAATGAGGCTACACAGCTGGCAACTGGTAGAAGCAGAATTTGACCCCATGAAGCTTCATTCCAGAATCAGGGTGCCAACTACCCCATTATACCCCTCACTCTCAAAATCTAAAGATGACATGGGACTATGATGCTGACATTGGTCATGACTATAATATTTATTGAATTTATTGATAATTATGAATACAATTATATTGGTCATGACTATAATTATGTCTATTGTTACCTTCCTAAACATTGTGACAACCGTCACACCCCGGAGAAGTGTCATACTGACCTAACAACTTCAAACCAACATGAAAAGAAATAGGAGCGTCTGTGATGATGTAGCAAGAGAAGGGTGGACTCAGATATGAATTCATCTTCTGTCTCCATTTCCAGTGTTCTTTCCACTCCAATGTGGGTGAAAGTGTATAAGAGGGCTCAATGGAACATTTTCCTATTCCTGCTCTATCATTCAGGCACACTAACGGTGAAGATTATTCACATCACTGCACAAATCTGTATCATTCAGAATAAGCACTTTGATTGTTTCCATCGGCAGGTGATAAGAGAGGTTCATGAAGAGCTCTAGAATGCCTCTCAGTTAAGGAGAACAACCTGTCCAGCCCAGGAACTGAGAAGGTTTCTAAGAGCCATTGCTAATTCTCTTTTCTCCCTGAAAATTATAAACAATCTAAATTGTCTTACACAGTTTGCAACGATATTTTATTGTTTTGTGAGACCACCAAACATTACACTGATATGGATAATTACTGTTATTTAACTTCAGTGTGGGTGTGTGCATAAACATTACACTATCTTCCAGCTCATTGTGTTAATAGCTCTCTATATATTATCTACATCTCCAGTACAGCTCTGTCGGCTGGGTATTACATTTTCCCTCTTTACAAATGAGCAAAGCAAAGTCCATATAACTTAAGCGACTAATAAAAAAATGCATACCTATTAAGTATCTGAGTAGGGACATAAGCTCAAAATTATATGGCTCCCAATCCCATTACTCAATTACTATGCCATAAAAAGTGTCACGATTGTCAGACTCTGTATCAAAATTCGGTATTCTGCGTTCCTAACGCTAAAAAAATATATATATACATATATATGTGAAGTGTTATTTTAAAATCTACACAGCAAGTGAACATGTGGATAATTGCATCAAATACAATTAGTTTTTTAACTTAATATGCCATGTACCATTTTCCCTCTTACTTGCTGCGTTGCTAGTGTGTACTGCATTTTTCTTGTCTTGTTATTTTGATGTATGGTTGAATGAAGAGAAAGAAGGGAGAGAATATTTTCTAACCACTATTATTCTTTTATTTACATCTAGTAAAATGGAGTGGGGAAACCTCAGGCCCTTCAAAAGAGAAATTACTGGGGTTTTTTGGTCTTACCTCTGTGACGTACTTTTTCCATTTCATCCACTGCCAGCAAGCAGCAGTCAACCACGTAGCACGGATATGAGGTGGTATATTCATTTCATACAAATCCCATGCTTATTTCAAGTCAATGTCTTAGTATCATTTTACTGGAGTAATTTTGAGACAATTATCTTATAGATCTTCAAGTGTAGAATACCTTATTTTACAGTGTTTTATCTAATTAATTTTTTCTATTTCTCTTTTTTTTATATTTTCAGTATGTATTTATCAGATCTCTGTCAAAAGTCATAGAAACCAAACTTAAAACAGCTTAACAAACATGAATGCAAATTGGCTTGGGCTGGTTTATATTCGGCCCAGACGTATCTGGATAGAGAACCTCAAACAGTATTGTCAACGTTCTGATACTTGCTCCATCTCTCAGCTCTCCTTTCTCCCCGGATTTATTTCATGGTACACAAGGAGTTTCTCCTTGCAGTAGAGAAGATGGCCACTTAGAGCCCTAGCTCATGTCACTAATGGGAAGAAAAAATAAAGTATCTTCCTGGTTTTTCCTCTCCTGATCATCCATGGAAGAATCCTGGCCCTAATTTGATCTAGTGCAGTGGTTTCCAAAGTGTCACCCCTGAACCAGAGGCATCCAGATCACCTGGGAACGTGTTAGAGATGTAGACTCTTGGGTCCTGCCCTCGGTTGAGAGGATCAGAATCTGTGGCGATGGGACCCAGCAACCTGTCTTGCAACAAGCCCTCCAGGTAATCCTGACGATAGCTCAATTTTGCCAGTCAAGGCACTAGTATCTCCCTGGAGCAGTCAGAGATGCTTAAAGGACAAGATGAGATATTTGGGCAAGACAGGACCACTGGAGGAAGTAGAAAGAAGGGAGGTTTGATTGACAACCCAAGACTGCATGGGGAAGGATTAATTCTCAAAGGGAAATGGGAACTCTACATGGATGAAAACAACAGCACAGGACACATTGCTCCTTCATTTCTGGTCACTTTATGCAGTGCCAAGTTCAGAATCTCTGGGGATCAGTTATTTCTAGATATCCTGGCAATCCACGGCCAAGGGATATTTATTCAATCCCAACACACGCAAAGCCTGCTAGTGGAGGGAAAACATGACAACTGCAGTATAAACAAACATTTGGGTAAGGGGACAGGGAAACCATGTACAGAGACCCATTTTATCTGATGCATTCTTTGAGAAAAGGGAGCAGAGCTGCACAACCCCAATCCGTGGGAAAAATCAGTAACCATCAAGAACCATCAAAAAATGATAAACTCAGGATGAAAATTCATTTATGTTACAAAGGTTACTTATATCCTTGTGATGGTTAATTTTGTATATCAACTTGGCTAGCCCATAGTACCGGGGCATTGGGTCAAACACCAGTCTAAAAGTCTCTGTGAAGGTATTTTTTAGATGAGATTAACACTGAAATCAGTAGACTTTGACTAAAGCAGATTACCCATCACAGTGTGGATGGGCCTCATCCGATCAGTTGAAGGTCTTAAGAGCAAAGACTAACCTCCTCTCCAAGGAAGAGGGAAGCTTGCTTCCAGATGGCCCTTGGACTCGAGCTGTAATATCAACTCTTTCCAGGGTTTCCAGCCCGCTGGTCTACCCTGCAGATTTCTGGACTTGATGGCCCTACAATCATGTGAGCCAATTCCTTATAATCTCTTTCTATATATGTCCTATTGCTTCTTTTTCTCCAGAGAATTCTGACCAATAGAACATTCCACTTATTAGCCCATCCATTTTCCATATTTTCCCAAAGCATTTAACACCATATTTAACATATTTTTCTGGATAATTTTGCATTATAAGATTTTGTTCGGACAATGCGTCATTCAATGACAGTGCAGCCGTCTCACCCCGGTGGGGAGAATGCATCTTAATAATAACATTTGACAAAAGAGAGACTTATGTGGGCTTTAAAAAATGAAACTTGGACTCTTCACTTGAGAAACAGTTTAGCTTTGTTCTTGTGCCTTCCTGAGTTTTAATTCCATTGCTGATTAAATGAGACATAATGGTTTTCTATTCATGTCACCGTGAAGCAATTTTTTAAGCTATGAACGCATCTGCTCTGTTACTGTACTTTTAAAGATGGAAATGAAGACAAATGGGTGATTTTGCATGAAAGTTCTTATCTTGGTAGGGGTGGACGTGATATATGTCAGGCAAACAATCTGTAGCTAACTTTCCTTGCATGCACAGAGATCAGAAAAGGCAACCATTTCAGGCCAACTCAGCCCTAAACAACCTTGTGGAGTAAGTGAGTTTATTTTGATACCCTTCCATTTTTTTCATGTTTTCTCATATTCCACAGGTATGAACCCCTTCCTCATTCTTCGCTAGTTCTCAGGGGATTCTTGATAATGTCTGATCACTTAATGGTGAGCAGCTGGGAAGGAGAGATGGCACAATGAGAAAGAAACAATCTTTGCAGTTACCTTAGGGAACAACCCCCAATTCTAATAGTCTTTGAATATGAGACGTTGGTGAAGTATTTAATCTTAGGCTCTAAAATGATCCAGGACAGAGCAAAGGCAGGTGGGTTGCCTTAATGCGACTTTAAGATTCTGCATGATTAAACTGAGTTCTGCAAAGAGATGGTCTTCAGTGTCTCAGGCAACCCCATCTCCTTCTCTTCTTTGATAAGAGAGCTTCAGCTGCCATCTTCCTTGAGGTTGGATCTTCCCAACTGGATCTCTCCCAGAGAGCTTCATGGAACCCAGCTTCATTCCCCTAATATAAAGAATCATCTCTCTTATTGCGAGCAAGATGGCGTCAAGGGAGAGAGCTCTACCTATGGTGGGGAAGGTTGACTGCTCACTGGCTTCTTTGGGTAAATAGCCTCTTCATGCAGACTGCCTGTCCATCAATGCTGTGTGATGCTGGCTTCTTCTTGAAAGTGATACTCCCAGCCTTGGGGAAAAACACCAAAACTATCCCCCTGGAGTCTTCTTAGCCCAGGTGGGAGTGGCCAGAATTTCCCCCACATCTTTTGACTTTCTAAGGGAATACCAAATGTAAATAAAATTTTAATTCTGCAATGTAAAAGCATATTCATTGATTTTCTTTGCTCTATTTCTCACACATTTGTCATGCAATGTGCACTTATATGGCACCCAGTCTCACTCAAGGAAAGGTATAAATGGTTTTATCTCAAGGAAATAAAGACACACAAGAAGTTTGCACTTTTACAACACTTTCGTGCGCAGCATTGGATATTAACTGGCTAATGAACCATCTCAAATCTTTTTGGGATGGGATGGGGTACAGGAGACAAGTAAATGCCCTAAAAATAAATTCAACATTTAGTTCCACTTAATTTCAGTTAAAATATTATTATAAAGAGAGTTACTCTATGATATAAATATATATGTTTTTCTTATAACATGTTGTTTATTCAGAATTAAGCCCAATTACGTCCTAAAAATAATTCTACCGTGGCTTAAAGCTGGATTGTTAAATTATCTGCGATGCATGTTTATTAAGAACAATTTGTCTTCATGCTTTGGTAAGCAGGTTGTAACTGTTAAGAAAACCTCCCTGGAGCATATGAAGGAATGCATTGACTTTAGTGAAATACATCATGTTCTTCTGAATAGAGAGGGAAGGAGCAGAGCTTACTGCTGGAGTGAGTGACTCCTACACTTTTATTTGAGCCGTGCCCCAAGGCCTGTCTGATATCGGCCCCCTCATGCTTACGTTGACCTGGCCCTGCCATTGTCTTGATCATACTTTCCTCCAGCAGGCAGTCCTACAGGTTGGACATTATTCCAAAAGATGGTCCGGGGGAGAAGGTGGGCTGCATGGGGAAGGATGGACTCTCCCTAGCCACTCCAATTAGCTCCTTTCCCATCACTGATTCATCAGATCTGCTTTTCATCATCACCTTGGGAATTCTTGTCTTGAGAGAAAGACATAGGAGAGCCACTTGTGTTGAGAAGTAGAATGGAGAGCTTAATCAGTACAAGCCCCATGGTGTCTCTTGAAAGAAAGTGTCAGGGGCCCCAAATGTCAGTAGAGGTCCCATTAGGGTGATATCCATGTTTTGCAGTTGGACTAGGGGGAGTGAGCTTGAAAGAGAGATGATGGTCAGTGTGAAGAGCATGAGGGTTTGCAGTTATAAGAAATGCAGGTGAGACGGAGAGACTGATGGCATAGATGATGGGATAATTGAAAAGGGGCATATCAAGACACAGAGAGGCCACGGTGCTGGAAAAGTCTTCTCTGTGTTGATTGAATCCTCCAAGAACTAAGTCAGGAAGAATGAGAATGAACCAGGAGAAATGCTGTGGGGCGACCCAGGGTGGGCGGGTGTCTGTTGCTAAGTGTGGAATTGGGGATATAGTGTGCCCCCCGATTCGAAGCTGGGAGCATTTCAGAGGAGGGAAGGAGAAAGATGAATGGGCAGTACTCTGGGATTATTCCTTGTACAGAAGGGCTGGAGAGCTCACATATATGAACATTATACAGGATTAGGAGCAGAAAGGTGTTCGAATTATTTTTCCATCCGTTTTCCCTCCTTAGAATCTGAGACCTATCTTAAGGTGTGGTGGTTTAATGCTGTTAGTTTGGGACATTATATTAAGACAGATCTTTTTAAGGATCTCGGTGTGCATATCCCATATCTTTGCTTAGACTCTTCCGTGGTCTTTGTATGGCTTTAGATTTCTTCTGTTAGGTCAATGTCAGAGAGCCCTGAATCTGAAAAGGCAAGATTCTCAACTGGACTCAACAACCGTGAGATAGAAAACATACAGGTATTTAGAAAATGTTGGAGTAATGTTTGCTTTAGAAGTAATAACTATGGGCCTAAATATACCATTATTTTAATATGAATTTGGTTTGACATGCTGTTCTTTCCTTTAGAATTGCCTGATTCTACAAAGATTATAAGATTTGTAAAATTAGCTATAAATTGGCCACCTATACCCAATGTTTAATATCTTAAACAAACACCAATCTGCATTCTGTCTCTATTAATTTGCCTACTTTAGATATTTCATACAAATGGAATTGTCCAATAGTTGCCCTTTTGTGTCTGGTCTATTTGGAGGTCAGAGGCAGGGAGAAATGGGGAGTTACTGCCTAATGGTTACAGAGTTTGTGTTTGGTGTGATGGAAAAATTTTGGAAATAGGTAGAGGCGATGGTTGGACAAGACTGTGACTATAGTTAATGATGCTGAATTTTACATTTAAAAATGGTCCAAATGGGCAATTTTATTTTATTTTATTTTAAAAAATTTTAAAAATTTTAAAAATCAATGAAAAATGCTCGGATAAAAAAAAAAAAACCCAAACAAAAAAACAAACAAAACTGAAGGCATAAAGAGGAGAACTGAGAATTTGATTGCATTAAACTTTTGAAGTTTTGATTTTCCAAATAAAAACAAAAGTGACCGTTGCAGATTAGGAGAAAACATTAGGAAAATATGAAGCAGACAATGAGTTAATCATCATAATATTTGAAAAATCCTTCAATATCTGAAAAAAAATTTAAAAGGGCAATCAAAAAGTAAAAATGTCAATCATGGTCATGATTTTCTATTACAATGGCAAAAATTTAAAAAGTTATATTATCTCGTGTAGATTATGGCAAACCACACACACGCACACATACACACACATATAGTGTGTTGTGTGTAAATAAATTGGTATGGTTCTTTTGAATGTAAGTCTGACCGTATCTCAAAATTATCAATGTCTATATTCCTGGACTCATTAACTATACTTTAGAGAATCTATTCCAACAGATGCGAAAGATGGTAACAGCAACATAATAGCAAAGATATATTTTTTTCTGAGTAATGTTGGCTATAGTGAACTATTGGAAAAAACTCCTTTTCCAACAGTAGGAGAATATTTAAATAAATTATGGAGGTGCAGTAATGTAGAACAGCACAAAACTTTAAAGACTGTCAGAAAGAAGACTAAATCTTAGTTTCTGGATGTGAAACATCGGCATAATGATAACGTGCACAGATGTGGTGGTTCTGAAATGCACCTTTCAGATTGTTGCTGCAGGAGCGTCATCTATGGTCCAGCTACATCCCTCTGAATCCATCCTCCATCTCCCTGGAAACCACACGTCCCATGAGTGCTCCCATTCAGTGACTGAGCAACTCAGGTAGACTGAGGCAAGGCCGTTCGGGGTCATCGGGACCCTCTGACAAAATCTCCAGCAGCGTTGCCAAAACGTTATGAGACCTGCACTGCTGTCTCAGCCCATCCTCGCTTCCTTCCTTCTGTCTTCTTCTTGGGGATCAGATGGGCATCATGGGCGTGTCCAGCCTCCTCTGGCTTCCTCCTCATTTTCTCCCGCTGGCATTTCCTCCAGGACATCTCTCACAGGTCTGACCCCCACTTTGCATGCTTCTTGGGAGACCCAGACGAACACAACACGGGGGTTCAATAAGATCACGCTTGTCAGACATACGATGTAATTTTTTAGCATATAGGAAAGTGTCAATTAAAATAAGAGGTTAAATAACAAAAATACCAAGTAAATTTTTTAAACATCCTTGAATGTTGCTGCCAAGCTACGATCTTCACTAATTTAATATCTATACAAGAAATATGTGCTTCAAAAATATTCTGTACCTTCTGTTGAAATAGCAACAAGATATTGTTCATTGTGTTTTCATATCCTGTGTTATAAGTACACATGTTATCAGTTTCCTCTCAAACGAAACCATGCAATTTTCCCCTTTAGGATGAGAAACAATGTAATTTTCCCCTTTAGGTAAACGTGTATGAATCATCGTGTATGTGTGTGTGTTTTGACTATTTATCATCTTTGTTTTTTATATAATTTATTCAATTGCAACTGTATGAAATTTTATTTAATTTATTTTTAATTTTTTTATTGAGATATAATTGACATACAGCGTTGTGTAAGCTGAAGGTGCACAATATGATGATTTGATACATTTATATATTGCAATAAGATTACCGCCATATGTTATCCAACATCTCTATCATGTCACATAATTATCATTTCTTTTTTGTGGTGAGAACATATAAGACCTAGTCTCTTAGCAGCTTGGAAGTATATAACACAGTATTATAGACTGTAATTGCAATGCTGTGCATTAGATGTTGAGAACTTAATCATCTTCCAACTGCAAGTTTGTGTCCTTTGACCAACATCTCCCCATTCCCCCCACCCCAGCCACTGGTAACTACCATGCATTTAAATTTTTTTTTTAATGAAATCTCTATGTTTCCAATGTATTTATTCTTTTTTTTTATAATTTTATTTATTTATTTATTTACCCCAAAGTCCCAGTAGGTAGTTGTATGTCATAGCCGCACACCCTTCTAGTTGCTGTACGTGGGACGCTGCCTCAGCATGGCCGGAGAAGCAGTGCGTCGGTGTGCGCCCGGGATCCGAACCCGGGTCGCCAGCAGCGGAGCGCGTGCACCTAACCGCTAAGCCACGGGGCCAGCCTTAATTTTTTTTTAATTGTTGTAAAATACACATAACATAAAAGTGACCATATTAACCATTTTAAAGCATCCAACTCAAGGCCATTTAGTACATTCACAATGTTGTGCAACCCTCACCATTATCTAATTCTGGAACATTTTCATCACCCCAAAAGGAGACCCTGTCCCCTTAGCAGTCCCTCCCCATTCCCCTTCCCTTGAGCCCCGTGATAACCTCTAATCTGCTTTCTGTCTCTGTGGATTTGCCTATTCTGGACATTTCATATGAATGAAATGAAACACTGCATATCTTTTGTGTCTGACTTCTTTCACTTAGCGTGATGTTTTCAAGGTTCACCTGGTATGAATAATTTTTAGGTTAATAAAAGCCGAATCATCATACTCTCCCATTTCTACCGTCATGTGCGATGTTCAGACTGTAGTTTCTTACTGATTCATGTACTTTTCTTACATTTTCTACCTATTTTCTGCTCAATCATTTCTTAAGGATCAGTTTAAACTTATAGCTTTACTGTGTGCTCTTATATGTGTAGTAACATTTCAAGCGATTGAGACATTATTGTGGAAAGGTGCAAAATAAAATTTTAGGCAAAGTGAGGGTGTCTATCTTGCTGTCATTGAGAGTTAAATTTATCACATTTTTAGTGTAACTTTTTAATTTTCTTTCACTAAGCCAGCGTTTCTCAACCTCGGCACTATTGAGATTTAGGGACGGATAATTCTTTGAGGTGAGGGCTGTCTTTCTATTGTAGGAAGTTGAGCAGCATCCTTGACCTCTTCCCACTAGATGCCAGTAGCACTCCATAGAGTTTTGATCTCAGATACTCAAAAATGTTTTCAGAAGTTACCCAATGTCTCCCGGATGGAAGATGGGGGTGACAAAACTGCTCCTAGTTGAGAACCATTAGGCTTAAATCATGGAATTAGGGTGCAAACACAATCACATTTGATATTATTATTAAAAAACTCACAATGGGAAAATATCTTCAAGAATTGGAGGGAATATCAATTCAAGCACTAACTAAAGATATTTTGGCTCTTCTCCCTCTGACCTTCCCCCCAAAGTTTTGATTTTTATAAAACTATATCATATTAAGGATGAAGATGACTCTAGAGATTGTATATAAGAACTTATTTATTATCTGTAAGAGAATATTGGGGTCCAAAAATACTAAACAATTTGCTCAAAAGCATATCTCTATCTATGAGTCAAGGTAATTTCTATGGTGTACTTCATTTTTTACAAAGGCCTAAAATATTCTATCGCATTCAGGAGGATGGTGGGAAAAAAATCCACAATGAGAAACTGAGACAATCTATGTAATCAATGCAATTGAAATGCAAAATGGCTCTTTTTTTTTTTGATGACGAGAATCTCCACTTCAGTTGACTTCAAATTTATATGAGCTAGAGAGAATTTCATCTTCATTGCACTAATTGGAAAATGTTAAACTTTTGCATTTTGCATTCTATATTTTTGTTGTTGTTTTTCTTTACTCTTCCTTTAATACAATGAGCTTTAAAAAATTTTAAAATAAAAGATTGTTGAATCCAAATTTGTCAATATAGGAGGTTTACATACACGGGAAATTCTTGGAACTTCAATGAACTATTGCAAAATGTTCCTACATCTGTCTTAGGAGAGAAACATTTTCCAATGGAAAGTAATGATGGTTGGACATCTTGTTGATCTAAAGACGTTCAGAAATGTCAACGAAGCAGAATTTCCTCTCTGAGAACATTAGACTTGAAGATTTTGATTTTTTTCCCGGACGACTTTAAATATTGCTTTTTCCCCAGTGACAACATTCTTTTATTTGAGGTATGGCCACCCTTTTCCTTTTAGCTTTGAATTTAGTTGTAAATTGCAAAGTCGGCATTTTAACTGCAGTCGAAATGATAAAGGTCTTCAGACAGAGCTTAAATGCTGACTCGCAAAATTAAAGGGAATAGTTTTGCTTAATCAGCTTCAAATGTAATGGTCACTTAAAAATATTATTTCACCTGCCCTAAAGAAATCTTTTAGGTTATCTTCTGTCTAGCTGACTTTGAGGCTTGAATAGAATACTGATTATAAAAATTTTATCTCAAATTTGAACTATTACAACTACAGAAGTTTCTGTAGGAGGGGGAGCTAAGGGACTCGTCATAAAGTCGTGTTTGCAAAGCAAACTTTTTCTTTTTACGTAAAGGAGAGTCTCTTTTCTTTCTCTGTTCAGTCTCTCCGGGTGGTCTCATGTAGTCCCATGGCTCTCAACTGCATGTTCAGTTGATGATTCACAAATTAACACAGCCAGCTCAGATCTCTCCTCTCAGCTCCCACCGAATTCATCACTCTGCCTAGCCATGCCACCAACATCCATAATATACCATATTCAGAATGGAGTTTAAGATTTTCACTTATTACTTCTGCATGATTAGAACAAAATTACTTGTAGATACACAGGATATATTGCCCTATGATATGCTTTATTTCTAGTTCATTAATTTTTTTTCTGATATTTATCATTTTCTTTAAACTTATTTGAGAATTCTACTATTCTTTCACTAATTTCTATAATTGAACTTTTAAGTTACTTTAAAAAAACTAATTAATGGGTACATATTTATATATACTTTGCGAGATCTGTCTATATCTATCTATCATCTATCTCATCTACCTATCTCATCTATCAACCTATCTATCATCTTTCTATCTCTCTATCCAGCTGGCTAGCTAGCTAGCTATCATCTATCCATCTATCTATCTATCCATCTATGTATCTATCTAATCTATCTAGCTATGTATCTAACTTATCTAGCTATCTATCTAATCTATCTACATATCTATCATCTATCTACCAAACTATTATCAATCTATCATCTATCTATCTATCTGGCTAGTGATCATTTACCCCTCCATCTATCTACCATCCATCTATCTCATCCATCTGTCTATCTAATCTATCTAGCTATCTCACGTATCTATCTATCTATGTATCTATCTATCTATCTATCTATCTATCTATCTATCTATCTATCTGTCATCTATCTATCTACTATCTATCATTTATCTACTAATCCATCAATCTACCATCTATCATCTATCTCACCTATCGATCTCTCCATCTATCTTTCCATCGAGCCATCCATAAATCTATATCTATCTCAACTCTATCTACACCTATGTCTGTCCTCACACTCCTCCATTACCAGAGCATCCTCTGTGTGTAAATATGTGGTAATTAAACCGCTACTCAGTGGAGAAGATAGCAAAAAAACTACCAGAAATTCCTCCCATCACTATTGATACATCCCTTTTCACTGTAATTTTGTTGCCCTTTCTATTGAAAGGTGGATTCTACTTCTTCACCCCTTTGAATCTGGGCTTTTCCTGTGACTTATTTTGACCAAGAGATTGTTAGCCATGCAGCAAGGTGGGAGCCCTGGGCAGAGGACTTAACGGGGTCTTGCAGCTATCTCTGTTGCTTTCTGGGAATCTGAGACCCTTTGGGAAGGATCCTGTCCCCAGAGACCTGGCAGATGGTTGCAGGCTCCTGAGGAACCCAGGTGAGACAGCAGAAGAACCACCAACACAACTTGTTGATGGCTAGAATATTGAGCAAATAAAATGAACATTGTTTTGAGTAACTTAATTTTGTGAGCAGAAAGGAATGGCTGATTTCCTTTGCAAACCATGAATTAATTGAGGTTGCATGTTTTATTATTCCAAATGAACATTTTTTATCTGCTTTTAAAAAACTATATTTTTTCTTGCTGATGTCTCACTTGCACTGTGATCAGAGAGGGAGTTGTGTGCTATTGATTATTTTAAATGCATTGAAATTTCCCTTATATTCTGGTATATGGACATGTTTTATAAAAATATTCAAAGGAATTATTTAGTCTCTGTTGGATATCCAAGTACTCCAAATACATTCTTTTTTGCTTTGTTAGACATTTTAAAATTGTATACTCAGGATGTACAAAAACAATTTTGTAAAATATAAATAAAGCACAGTGTTCCAAAGTCCATAGAACATCCGTGAACCAAACACAATTTAAAAAAATAATAATAATAGTGGTAATTTGACCTCTTCATTCAATTACCTTCTGCCTCCCTAGTGAGGCAAGCATTCTACTGAATTTTGTATTTTTAATCGCCTTACTTTGTTTAGAGTGTTACTTTCATCTATGTAGCAATACACTGTATATTCAGCTTTCTGTGCCTGTATGTAGATGGAATCATTCTCTGTGTATCTTATGCAACTTGCCTTTCCTTTGGATAGTATCTCCTGAGATGAAACCACATTGTTATGCAGCAGGAAATCCCTCACATGTAACCCTCTCCAGCATCTACACAACATCTCCAGGTCTACACAATGTCTATACAACATCTTTGCCCATCTTGAGATGGATGGACATTTGGGCTGTTCCCATTATTTTGTTATTTCAGACAGTGCTACTGGAAAAATTCTCATGTCACCCAAAGGACTCAGAATGGCTGAATTGTAGATGCTTGTTCAAACTTAGTAGATGATGTCAAATTGGTTTCCAATTTTTGGTCCTAATATCAGCACTTAATTTTCCGATTGCCACACGTCTTACCACCTTCGATAGCACCAGACATGCTCATTTTTCATTCACAGAGTTGAGTGAGAAATGTGTCTCACCATGATCTCGTCATGGTAGATTCCAAAGTATATAAGAGACGGATTTACATATTATCCCAATTATTCATACTTAATCCTTTCTGAGTGTCCTAATAGAAAACATTCTTAAACATTAAATACTGAAAAAGCTCCTGGTTCTGTTGTCTTCATTTTAGCCTGATGCAAAGAAATGTAAAGCTTGTTAATTGCTTTCATTCTCAAGGGAATATTAAAGAACACTTTTCAGAATGCAGAGGGAAAACAAACAAGAAATTAAATTAATTACTTGAGAAACTATGTCAAACTGAACTCAAACGATTCTTTCTCTGAATTGAAAAGATTGTTTTGAATGATCTAAACAAAATGCGGAGATGAGTTAACGTACAATAAAAAAAGACTTATTCTGTGCATGAGAACATAGTCTGTTTACTTGTCCATCTACCTTAAGGAAAATCTGTATATATGAGATAGTTAATAATGTCTCTGCCATGAATGACATATACATTTATGATGAAAGATGTTCAATGTTTTACTTTCAGTCACCCTTGGATTTGCATTAGTGGTGACTGGGGGCTTTATGTATTTCAATAGTAACGTATGTCCTCAAAAAGAGTCTGTTTACAGTTTGAAAAAATGATGACAATGATAGAAGGGGGTATTGAGGGAACTAAAGTAGACCACAAAATAATTATGAAATGATGAGTTAACTCTGTGTGAGTAGCTTTCTTATGAATCCTCACCAGGGCTTATAAACCAAACACACTTGGACCAGCAGCTGTCAAGCTTTAGTCCCACTAAAGGACCCACTCTCACCTGGGGATCTTGTTATAATGTAGATTCTGAATCAGCAGGTTTGGGGTGTAGACTGAAGTTCTGCAGTTCTAACCAGCTCTCAGGGGATGCTGACACCGCTGGTCACAGAACTCACTTTGGGCAGTAAGTCTGTACAACAGTGTACTCCGTGGGCATCTTTTGCCAGTCACTTGTGCAACAATTTTCAGCTTTTTACTTTCATGATGATCCTTGAGGTTGGAGAAGAAAGTGAATTTAAACAACTAGGCTATAGTCAAGGTATAACTTTACGTCATCGCAGGCATTTGGAGTTGAAAGGAATTTTAGAGATTCTTACCGAAGCTTTCAAATTTTTGAGCAGGATCAAATCTTTTTTATTTTATTTTTTTGCTTTTTATGAGGTGAATTTCACACAACATATAGTTAACCCTTTAAATATGCAACTCAGTGGCATTTAGTACATTCACAATGTTGTGCAACCAGCACTTCTATTTAGTCCCAAAATATTTTCATCACTCCCAAACTAGACTCGGTACCCATTTCATCACTCATTTTGCCCTCCCCTCAGACCTAGCAAACACTAATCTACTTTCTGTCTCTATAGATTTGCCTATTCTGGACATTTCATATAAGAATAATAATACAGCATGTGGTCTTTTGTGTCTGGCTTCTTTCACTGAGCATTATATTTTTGGGGTGCATCTAGGTGTAATATGTGTTAGTGCTTCATTCCTTTTTATTGCTGAATAATATTCCACTGTGTGGACACACTGTATTTTGTTTATCCATTCATCCATTGATGGATGTTTGAGTTTTTTTCCACTCTTTGGCATTTGTGAATGACCCGGCTATGGATATGTGTGTACAGGTATTTGAGTGCCTGTTTTCAAGTCTTTTGGCCATATGGCAATCAATTTCTTTTTAAGTGAAACCCAGTGTGGCATCCCTGTGTCAGAGAAGAGAAGATCAAACCTTGCCTGATAAAGTCAACCCAAGGCAGGCACCTTGATTCTCTGTGTTGAGCGTCTGTCCATTGCTGCCAACTCTAAACCCAGACAGACACCCAGGCATGCCCAGGTGAACAACCCCCGGAGATGAAATCCAGCTCCACAAACCACCTCCTCGCTTTTCAGAGGCCCAGTGAGGTGAAATTTCTTTCCTAATGTGGTGTTTGGCACAACAGGGTGGAAACTTCTATCATCCAACTTGCTGTGTTGTGGGTGGCCTAAGCCTTTATGAAGGAGAGTAAATATCAACACGTCTTTTCATGGTTTCTAAAAACTCATTGGGGGTCGGAAGGATAGGGAAGTTGTTTTCTTTTTTCTCTATTTCTCTAAAACCTGACATTTAGCAATGAGAACTTTTGTGCTTACTCCTGTTGGATTCCTCCACCTTTTACCTGTTGTACTTGCTTTAAAGGCTTCCAGTGGCTGTTAGCATCACTCAGCATGACTTTCCGTGGGTACATCCCATCTGTGTTGAGGAAGTGGAGAGAAATAGGTCAACCGAGAGGTGACCTCTTTGGGGGTCTCCTGGTAGAATCTATCCTGTGGGTGGAGGTCTAGCACAGATGGTCCCCTTTCCACGGCAATGTCTTTCCAGGGCTCAGGTACATTTCTCTCCGCCATCCTCATCTCTCTGTTGTTCAGTGCTTTGCTGGCTGTTTAACGTTCACTCATTAAAACTTTGATTCTTTAGGTTCCATTGTTATTCCTTTCTGGCTTTCCATTGAACTCTCCCTGGAGAAAAGCCCAGGCATTTGTGTTTTAAATATTATTTCCAGGGGCTTCTGATGAACAAGCATATCTGGAATCAATTGCCTGTGCCGACATAGCCCTTTAAAAGGCGGCTAACTCTAATCTTTGTTCCTGTTTTCTCTTGGCTGTTCCTCACTATTAAGTATAAATCAAAGTGTTGAATAAGTATTATCTGTAATGAATGGTTCAGCTTCCCTCCAAAATTCATATCTACTCAGAACCTCTGAATGTGGCCTCATTTGTAAACAAGGTCTTTGCAGGTGTGATTGAGTGAAGGATGGAGATGAGGCCGTCCTGGAGGAGGGTGGCCCTAAATCCAATGACAGTGTCCTAATCAGAGACAGAAGAGGAGACACAGACACAGAGGAGAAGCCACGTGGAGACGGAGGCAGAGATGGAGGGAGGCGGCCACCAGCCCAGGGACGCCTGGAGCCCCAGAAGCTGGAAGGGGCAGGAAACATCCTCCCCTGGAGTCTCCAGAGGGACCGCGGCCTGCTGACACCTTGATTTTGGACTTCTGGTCTCCAGGACTAGGAAAGAAGGAATTTCTGTGGTTTTAAGTAACCCAGTTTGGGACATTTGGTTACGGCAACCACAGGAAACTCCTACACCATGTAACCTGCCAATCCTAAGTGTAACAAAGAAAAAGCTATGCACTCCTTTATATACTCATGAAAATGAAATAGAGCCACATTCTGAAGCCGCTCTTCTCAAACTTTAGCATGTATTGGCATCACCTGGAGGGCTGTGGCTACTACAGCTTTCTGGGCCCACCAGTGGTACTAGGTCAGTACTAGGTTCTGATCCAGTAGATCCGTACCAAGGCTCCTCAAACACCATTTGTCACCATCTCCTGGCTGATGTGGTCGGTCAGCAGCCACACCTTGACAACCACTCTTCTAAATAACACAAAGAATTCATTTTTAATAAAACAGCCTGAGTTTTGGTCAAGTTATATGTTCAGTGGGACTGGATGATGAAAACAAAGCATTTTATAGTCTTTCTTTAATAAAGTGATTTTTTTAAAAAAATATGTTTTAGGCTAATGGTTCAATAGGGGCTCTCCTTACAGGGAATTACAAAATACTTTGCTTTTTCAGGTGTGTGTGGTTCTTGCGTATTTATTTGGGCTGTTCGCCATTGTGGTGTTCTTTCTTTTATCACTGTGTGAACATAGTTCTTGAATCCATCTTTGCTTTGTTATTCAGTCCTTTGTTTTTGAGCTTTTCCAAAGCATCTTCCACCTCAGGGACTCCTCTCCCAACCTCTCCACCCATCTCTCCATCCCATGGGTGAAGCCCATTGATGATATTCACTTGAGGTCCTCACCAATCTTGTCCCTGCCCACTCAACTCTTGTCTGTGCCTTGACCACCACCAATGGCCAAGGTTGAATCAGGCATGGTCCTCGCTCAGAGCAGCAGGCAAAGAAAAGCTTACTCTAGTCCTTCCTTAATTTTGGAGATGCATCTATCTCCACGGTGATTACTTCTCTTTCCTAGGGTGATGACTTTTAATTTTTTTTTTAGATCCCTCAAATGTGAACGAAGCAAATTTAGGACCAGTGACATTTACTCAATTCTCTCACACCGTGAACTTAATTGCTCTATTAAGCTGTGTTGCTTGTGCATTTCCTAGTTTAACTTATTTTGACATAGAGAGATTGCCATAGGAAGATAGTATTGATATTTATTTCTGAAAAATAATTACAGAAATGAAAGTTATAGTTTATGGCATCTATTACTATTATTTTTATATTTTACTATTATTCTATGTCATCTTGAGTGTAGTTTTACTTTTGCTTTTTAAAAAATAATGTATTTGTTACATTCCCATTAAATCGGCTGTTTTGAATTGTTTTAATTTCAAATTCAGAATAGTTTTCAAAGCTTCATGTTGGGCAGAGCATGTATCTATTGCATTAGTTTGCTAAAGCTGTCATAACAAATTACTACAAACTGAGTGGCTTAAAGACAGACATTTGTCCTCTCCCAGTCCTGGAGACCAGATGTCTAACATCAAAGTGTCGCAGGGCCACACTCCCTCCAGAGGCTCCAGGGGAGGGTCCTTCCTGCCTCTTCCAGCTTCTGGGGCTCCAGGCGTCCCTGGGCTGGTGGCCGCCTCCCTCCCGTCTCTGCCTCCATCTCCACGTGGCTTCTCCTCTGTGTCTGTGTCTCCTCTTCTGTCTCTCATAAGGACACTTGTCATTAGATTTAGGGCCACCCTCCTCCAGGATGACCTCATCTTGATCCTTACTGTAATTACCTCTGCAAAGATCTTATTTTCAAGTAAGGTCACATTCAGAGGTTCTGGAGATTAAGATTTGGACATATCTTTTGGGGGCATGAAGTTCAACCCACTGTACTAGTATTTAGTAAATTATCTAGATTCACTAAGAATAGATTTTCAAAGAGATCATGGAATGTGTGGAATTGCAAGGTCGTGGGGATTTTTCTACATCAAAATATCACAATGGGGGATACTTATTGACTGTGAAAGATGCATACTTCATGAGGTGTGACTACTGCACCACATGTTGTAGACATACAAATGTGATCCTTTACATTTTCCTTGATGGGTTACTATTTGATATATCATTTAACGTGATCTTCAAATAGTTGGGTGTGGCTTTTTCCAAAAAGTAAGAGATGTGGAGAAAAAGAATATATGTACGCAAACGGCACCTAAATGTTCTGTCCCCGTTCTCAACTGCATCTCATTAATTCTGCCAACTGTAGCCAGGGTCATCTTCCTGAAATGCACAAGCCTGACTGCGGTCTCCCTGTTCTGAGCCCGTGTACGGCACCTCTATGTGGCCGCCGGAATAACTCGTACTCTTTATAGGGTCCATTGACAGATTTTGTGGAGTGGACCTTCATTATCTATCTGTCTGGTCGCACTTCTTGCTGTACCTACTTGGTCCAGCTACACCAAACTCCCGGAATATGCTTACTTCTTGCCTCTAGGTCCATGCCATGTGACTATTTCCGCCTGGAAAAAAATCTCCCTTCTTTTAGAATGTTCTCTCAAAGCTTTTATTTGGCTCTCTTCTGACATATCTTTTAGTTTTAGTGTAGGCACCATTTCCTTTAGGGAACCGTCTCTGATCCTTCTAGCTGCTATGAGACGTCCCTTCTGAGTACTCTTGTCACATTTGTAGGTGACCCTCTTTTCTACCATGATGGCTTCTCTCATGGCCAATTTCCTGTCTGTACCCAAGCACTGCAACTTCCCCCAAACAGTGTGAGCATCTTCAGAATGAAAGCCCAATGTCTGTAGGATTGGAGCATCCCGTTTCCTTGAATTCATGTGACATCTTTTGGAACAAGTTGAAATGAAATCATGAACAAATATGATTGCGTTCACAATAGTATTGTTTCCCTCGAAATCATTTTTTGATATTGGTAACCCAGCTCAAAGGCTTCTTTCCATAAGTGATTTTGATGCAAGCCTGCTTTTTTCTCCTGGATGGATTCAAGAGCGTTGTATGGACGTGGAGAGAGGCTCTTTGAAAACTCTCAGCGAGAAGACATTTGTGTTATTGTGATATCAGACGCTTCCGATCAGGGTCCCATCAGGCAAAGGTAAAAGTCACTTAACTGATGGTGTTCCTTGGCGAATAAAGGCTAGCATCTGTTCTTTTCAGATGCAGCTTTGAGGATTCTCACTAGAAAATGGCAGTTGAAAAGATTATCTTAGAGCCGTATTAAATAATAGAGTATTCTTCAGCCTGGAAGGGCCCGTTGCTCCCTGTGGTCTGAGTGACATTTGTATAGCAAGCCTTCTGGTTGCCACAAAAGAGCCTGCTGCAAATAGAGAAGGGGAAAAAGGGAGGGGGAAATATTAACACTTCTCTTCCGTGTCTTCGTGGAAGACATTTAAAGCTTGCTTTCTTTTTTTGGTTTTTATGGAATGCAATTTTATGATGTGACAAATTCATAGGAGAATGTATGGTATCAAAAAGAATCAATAGAGAAAATGTTTTGGAATTACATAAAGGCAGTGCTTGCACAGCACCGTGAATTGAACACTTTAAAATGGTCAATTTTATGTTTTGCAAAATTTACCTTAATAAAAACAGAGGATAATGTAGCTATTATTCTTTAGAAAATTAAAAGAGTGACTTGTTCCCTTGAGGAGTAAATGTGACCATTTGGAAAGAAATAGCCCTGATGAGAATTGTTATTAAGGGCAAATGCAAACTTCTGAAAAATTTTCCAAGTGAATAAAGAAGAGTTGTCTCATTGGAACAATGATCCGTTTATGTCCTGGTTCTTACTTAAAAGTATTTAAAAAGTTTAACTATAACGGTCTGTAGAAGATGGTGATGACTGTACGGTTTGCATATCTCACAAAGGACCTTTTAGTGCTTATGAAATATACACATTTTCACACCTTGTCTAAAGGTCAGTAGGGAAATGCTGACTTCTGGGTTTTGCAATTAGGAGCTCCTTACAATCTTCCTAAAATGCAAGTGCGATTTCTGTCAGAAGCCACGCTGTGCACCGTTGGTCTCCCCCTCCAATCTTCCATCCAGGCGAGAAAGAAGATAGGGGATGATGAATTCAGTCTACATCCTCGAGTCTGTTTCTTTAGTGCATATCGGTCACATTAGTTTCACGCGTGTGTTCATGTTATAATGGAAGCATTCAGGGGATTGGTCTGCCCGCTGTCCTTCTCTTGACCCTCATCCTGTGATCTCACTCAGTGGTGTCCACATCCATGTGAATGACCCAGGCCTTACAGAGATTGGCCTCACAGTTCCTTGACACCCTTCACGTCAACAACCTTCATCTTCAATCCACTGTCGCCATCCTCTGCCATGACCTGATATATCATCTCCTGAAACTGTTCCCTATCTGGGACCCTACACTTAAAACTTCCACACTCTGCCTCCAGCCTTGATCTTCAACTTCCCAAACTCCCACTTATGCTAGACTCTTGACTCCTGCATTGTTTCTCTAATTATCAACCTCTTCATCACCTCCCTCCCAAGCCAATGGAGATTGAACAGTACAGTTCACTATTTTATCTCCGTTTCTGATTTTCGTCTTTTCCTGGTATTTTTTCCTATAGCTTATATTAGTTTCCTAGGTCTGCTGTAACAAATTACCATGAACTGCGTGACTTAAAACAACAGAAATTTCTTCTCTCACAGTCCTGGAGAGCAGAAGTCTGAAATCAAGGTGTGGGCAGGGCTATGCTCCCTCTGGAGGCTCCAGAGAAGGATCCTTCCTACCTCTTCTAGCTTCTGGGAGATCCAGGTGTCCCTTGACTTGTGGCTGTCTCCCTCCCATCCTTGCCTCCGTCTCCACGTGTTCTTCAACTCTCTGCAACTTCTCCCTTCTTTTCTCTTACAAGAACATTTGTCATTGGATCGAGTCCACCCCATGTGCATGATGATCTCATTTAGAGGTCCTTAACTTAATCACATCTGCAAAAACCTTATTTCCAGATAGGACCCCACTTGTGGGTTCCAAGTGGACATATCTTTCGGGGGAACACACCACTACAGAATGCTTATTCAATTCTTGCTCCCATTTCTTACAGGGACAATTGAAAACCTTTAATAATCTCTGAAAAGAAGCTCTCCTACTTCTCAGAGAAAAGAAGTCATTATTTAGGAACACCCTCAACTTTTTATACTTTTGCGTACTTTGACTGGTATCCAGGTCCCTCCTGGAGGGGCTTTTCTGTCTATCTATTGACAATTACACTCACTTGTGTACATCGCCAACCACCTTCCAGGGCCCTTTCCTCTGACGTCCTGAAGGAGTTGGTTGCGTTCATTATGTCCCCCTAGTGTGTCTAGAGGTTGAACGATCTTCAACCTCTCCATGCATGAGGTTCATGCCCACCTCCATCCTTCCCCCCAGCCACAGCCAGATATGTAGGGGAAGGTGAAAGCTCTAGGAATTGGGGAAGGGGCAATGACCATGTAGCCCAAATGATTGGTCAAGAATGTGCAACCTAAATGATGGAGAGGAAATGGATATATGGTCAACATGGTCATAGCGGAATGGTGGGATCTCTTATAAAGAGTCAGTGATAGAATTAGCTGCATATGAAGCCTCGTGTTGCAAGATATGTCTGGCTATTTTTATAAATTGGGGGAAAACCAGAGGAAAATAAGACAGTAAGCCACATTTGCCCCTGGTGAGGGTAGGATTGCAACAGTTGAGTTGCCTCTGAAGTTGCTGCCCTTGGACTGACGACCTTTATAAAGACAATGCCAGCTTCATTCATCACAACTCTTAAGGTGTTTAGCAGCTTTCAAGTAATGATCAAGATAAAGTCCAAACTCTTTAAGGAGACATTCAAAGGTCTTTACGCACTGGCCCCAGCTTTCTCCTTTCCTTATCTTCTGGTAACCTGCACCCAGAACTGTATGCCTTAGCCATGGTTAAGTATTTATTTCCCTAAACATTGCAGTTCCTTTGGACTTCCAAGATTTGATTATGTTTAATTTTCTGCCTAGCACACAGTAAGTGCACAATGATTTCTTAACAAATGAATGAACAGATGAATGAATGAAGCTTAACATTTTAGGGTTGCTGACTCCTTTGAGAATCTGATGAAAGACATAGACTCCCTTCCAAGTAAAATGTCCTTAGACATATATCACGAAGCATTGCAGATTATTTCAAGGAATTCAGGGGTCTCCTGACTTCCACACATTAAATACTTTGAGAGAACTGTGGACACCAGAATAAGAATGGAGAACTTTATTACAAGATGATATCTTTTTTTCTTCTTCATCTTCTTCTTTTTTTAAACTTTGAAGCCTTTTAACAGGCAGTACCATGCTTCAAGTGGCAGCTCCAGAAATGATTCAAAGTGAATTTCATTTCACACTGACCCAGTCAAAATATTGATTACAAGTGAGGGAAGGAGGCCTGGGTGAGTTAATGAAGCTATGGGGAAAACTGATTCTGATTAGAAAGAGAAATGTAATTGGCATACATGCAGACTGCATAATTGAACTTGTTTCTTTTTCCGTTTCTTGCAATGAAGGGAACATTCTGGAAGCTAGAGAGAATGGTAAGGCAAAAATGGATATGGGTACCAAATTTAGATTAGAAAGGCTTGTGTTTCCATTCTGTATTTCCCCTGAATTGCTAAGTGAGTGTGCTATGTCAGGGTCTTTCTCTGTGTCTTAGTTTCCCCATTGACAAATAGGGTGTGCAAACATCTTTCTTCAGCATTTACTGTGATGCTCAAATGTGGGTAAAGAAAGTGAAAATGATACAGAGCCTGCAAAGTGCTCTTCATGGGAAAGTGATTATCATTATTACCATTATTATGAGGCTATTGATTAATTGTGATCAGGCAGGCAGAGAAACCATAAGAAAAGCAAAAGGTTTTGGAATCAAAACCTTTAAAGGGTTTAAAAGATTTAAAGCCCCAATTTCCTGAAACTGAGAGCATTCTGTAAGAAGTTAAAAGAATCAATGTGTCCTACTCAGGTTGTTTGTAAAAAAAGTAAGCAATTCTTTTATACTCATATAGAAAGGGTGCACAAATTAAGTGATTATATGATTATATGACTTTATTGTCTTTAGCTAATTATATGATTAAAGATGCATTTATTCACTGCTTTTAAAGATAATAGTGCATGAGTTTACCAAAGAAATATACAATAAAATAAGAACCACCCCAAATCCTACTATGCAGTGATAATTTTGTTCAATGTTTTTTGTTAATGTTCTTCTATTCTTCAAGTATGCCGGGAGTTGTCAACTGGGAGTGATTTTCCTCCCCAGGGGGCACTCGGCAACGTCTGTAGACATTTTTGAATGTCACATGTGGAAGGAAGGGGTGCTACTGGCCTCTAGTTTGTAGACTCAAGAGATGAGGCTCAATACCCTACAGTGCACAGGACAGCCACCACCACAGAGGATTTTCTGGCCCGAAATGTCAATGGTGCTGAGTTGAGAACCTCTGATCTATGCATATGCATTTCACAGAGTTGAGTATCCATTTCAGTCCGTGCCAATTGACTGTGGCTGTTTGGATAAATTGCTGTGATGGTTGATTCTAAGTGTGTGAGTCACGGGCTGCCCAGCTATTTGGTTAAATATTATTCCTGGGTGTGCCTGTGAGGGTGTTCCTGGATGAGATTAGCATTTGAACCAGTAAATGAGTAAAGCAGACAGCTCTCCTCCATTTGAATGGGCATCGTCCAATCTTTGATGGCCTGAATAGAATAAAAAGGTGGAGGAAGAGAGAATGTGTTTTCTGCTTGCCTGCATGAGCTAGGACATCGATCTTCTTCTGCCCTCAGACTGGAACTGACACTATCATCTCTCTTGGATCTCAGCCCTTTGAACTCAGGCTAGAATTGACATAACTGGCTTTCCTAGGTCTCCAGCTTGCAGACAGCAGATCACGGAACTTTTCACGCTCCATAATTACACGAGCCAATTCCCATAATGTCTCTCTCTATAAATATATTTTTATTGGTTCTGTTTCTCTAGAGAACCCTAATACTTATTTTATTCACACCAAAAGAGTTTCTTCAGTGGGTCAGCATGCTGTTGTCATCTTTCTTTATCTTTATCCTTTACCTACAGACTATGACACTGTTACTCATGTAGTAGCTCTCCAATGCTCGGCAAGACATCGTGTGATTCAGGTTTAAAATGCTAAGCTTATGACATCGAGCCGGTATCCAACTTCTGATGAGCCTGTAGGTTCTGAGCGAGAGTCAAAGGGTAGCTCCATCCCAAGTTCATTTTGCGGAACTCCAGATGCAATTGCCCAGTTTTGCTTGGGATCCCGGAATTTACAATCATGCCAAGGCAGACAACGATTTCATAGCTGCTTTTAAGACAAGTTGCTTATAGTACTCTTTGAGAGTCTTACCTGTTTCACCATTTGACCCTTCTGAGAAATTAGCCATACTCAATAAACTCCCTTATGTCCACTATGAAGGACTCCCAAAGGCAGTTAAGTATTGTCTGGCTAGATTATCTTGGCTTAAAATTAAAGCCAAATATAAACCTAATTAAAATTTCCAATCAACATTTTGCAATGTAATTTTTTTTGATATTAGATATAACTTAAGTTTTTATTACTCACCGTGTAATGGATTTTTACTGCAAATTACTCAGGTAGAAGAAGACAAGAATTTAATTTGGGATAATAAGTTTATGGTTTGTGGTGATGAGCTGTAAACATGGTGTTTTGCCATTCTGTGAATGACAGCAGAGTTGTCAGGGTACCAACGCATGTGTGTTATTTTGGAAGCTCAATCTTTTCCTTTCTTGGACTGTGGGACAGACATTGATCTAACAGCATCAGCCATTGCTGACCCGGGAGTGAGATAAACTTGGGATCTCAGGATGAATGACTTTCTCTACATTCATTGAGCCGTGCCTTCTAAGGCAGAGAATTCGCGTGTAAACTTGGCTCTGTGCATATGTTTCTCCCCGTGAGCGGGAAGTCCGATATAAGGTGAAATAGTTTTACAATATTTAAACTGAACTTTACCGTAAACAACGTTAACATTTAAGCTACATTTTATTATAAACTACAGAAAAATGGCAACAGAAGCGGAAAGGCATGACGAAGCTTGTATCGTCCATGGTTCAGGGTTGTTTTCATCAAGATCACTCAATCTTCTACAGTTTTACCACTCAATCTTCTACAGTTTTACCTCTATAAATCACTGCAGGGAATGTTGTAAGAGTATGGAGCAGATTTCATTCCCTGCTTGGAGTCTAGTGAATGTTTATCATGAATAGAGATTAGATGGCAAGATATATATTTTTGAAAATAGGAATAACAAACATAAATATCGACTTTGTAGGTTGGGATTGTCTTTCTAGAGGCTGTGTGGGCTGGAGGTTTTGCTCAGCGCTGGCTGGCAAGTTCTGTTTCGTGGGGATTGCCTTAAATTTGGCAATGAACATTCAGGACCCCACAACCACATCCTGTGCTCAAGGCAGAGCAGATGGAAAGCATGGGGTCTACAAAAAATGTGACAGGGATTTAACATGCCAGAGATTCCAATCTAGTCTGGGAGGCTGATGCAGAAATGAAATCTTGAATATAACGTGGGCAGCCAGAAAAGGGTTCTTAACCTCAGTGCTATGGACATTTGGGACCGGATGACTCTCTGTGGTGGCATCGTTCTGTGCATTGTAGGGTGTGGAGCAGCATCCCTGGTCTCCACCTACCACTTTCCAGTAGCAGTCCTCCCACAACCAAACATGTCCCCAGACATTGACAAGTTACCTCTGGGGGATAAAATTGTCCCCACTTGGGAACCATTGAGCCATAATTAAGCCAACTGGCTCTTGGAGGCCAGGGGGACTGTTATTGGAGGTCCCATATGCTGAGTCATATTGGAGCCTAAAGCTACAGGAAAAATTCATAATACTGACACTGTCTTTATTCAACATTTTGATACTGTTTTCATCAGGGATTTCTTTATTTTATTTTTTTAAATTTGTTTTGATTTCTTTAAATGTTGCATGGTATATTATTTATTTAGTTATTTATATTATTTTTCTATATAATTCTATTTACATTATTTATTTATTATTTTTGTTTTCTTTTTTATCTTTTTATTTTTAATTGTAGTTTAAAAAAACTCATAAAACATACCATCATAACCAATTTTAAGTGTATGGTTCACTAGTGTTAAGTACATTCACGTTATTGTGCAACCTCTCACCAAAACTTTTTCTCTTCTCAAACTGAAACTCTGTCCCCATTAAACAAGAACTCCCCGTTCTCTCCTACTCTAGCCCCTGGCACCCACTATTCTGCTTTCTGTCTCTACGAATTTCACTACTTTAGGTACCTCATAAAGTGGAATCCTAGTATTTGTCCTTTTGTGACCGGCTAGTTTCACGTAGCTTGTCTTCAAAGTTCATTCATGTTACAGCATGTGTCAGAATTTCTTTCCTTTTCCAGGCTGAATAATATTCCATTATATAGTCTAGACTATGTTTTGTTTATCCATTCATCCATCAATGGGTATTTGGGTTGTTTCCATATTTTGGCTGATGTGAATAATGCTGTTATGAAGGTGCAAATATTACTTCAACACTCTGCTTTCATTTCTTTCTTGGTATATATCTCTTTTAATTCCTGGATCCTATGATAATTTTATTTTTAATTTTTTGAGGAGCTGCCTTCTGTTTTCCGTAGCAGCTGCACCATTTTACATCCCCAACAGTGATGCACAAGGCTTTCAAATTCTCCACAAGAAGTGCAAGCTTCACATTTAAAATGTAAAGGTCGGGCCCTCCCCGTGGCTTAGTGGTTAGGTGCGCGCGCTCTGCTACTGGCAGTCTGGGTTCGGATCCTGGGCCTGACAGATGCACCGCTTCTCTGGCCATGCTGAAGCCGCGTCCCACATACAGCAACTAGAAGGATGTGCAACTACGACATACAACTATCTACTGAGGCTTTGGGTGGGGGGGAAAGGAGGAGGATTGGTGATAGATGTTAGCTCAGAGCCGGTCGTCCTCAGCAAAAAGAGGAGGATTAGCATGGATGTTAGCTCAGGGCTGATCTTCCTCACACACACACAAAAAATAAATAAAATAAAATAAAATAAAATAACATAAAATAAAAGTAAAGTAAGGTAAAATAAAATAAAATAGAACAAAATAAAATAAAATAAAATGTAAAGGTCTATTCTACAAGGGCTTTTTAGCAAACCAAAAAAAATCTTATTTACACCCAATGAGTCACAAATAGTCATAATAGTGACCATAAAGATCCTATTTACATCTAACAAGTCGTAAATAGTGACCATAAATAGTTCCAAGTTTTCAACTTTTACCGGAGGCCACATGTAACAGTTACGTGGAGCTCATTGATTGTACAGTTGGGATCTTGTCTTAAAAATTATCCCTCTCTGTTAAATTCACACCAGGGGGGTTTTCTTTAATATAGTCTCTATGGACTTCGTAGTGGTGAGGAATTCACCTGAGTCCTGTAGCTGGGAAGATTTGCACCTGGGAATAAAACCTGGGCAGCACACCTGGGCCCAAGCTCTCCATCCTTGTGTGTTCCTGCCTGCTGTGTGCAAAGCCATACCCAGACAAAGAACTGTGAAATACTCTCAGACGTGTAACCAATAGGTATTTCTTGTTAAGTTTATGGTTGGTGTTCCTCAAATGCAAGTATTGAACAAAAAACATGGATAATCATTAAACCATTTTTAAATTTCTAATGTTTCTTCTATTCGTTTAAATTTTTTAAAGATTTTTGACGAAAAATTAATTAAGCTTGATGAGCATTTAACAGAGCAATGCATTTTTATTAAAATAAGTTTACACATGCTTTCTTAATTAGAAGGAAAATGATGAAAATTGGTACAGCCCTTGGAAACATGAAATGCAATATTTATAGTTCTCGGAAAAATGCCAGGCTCATCTTGTTCTGTCATCCAAGAGGCAACAATTTTTTAAGAGTTTGCCTTATCCTATGACATGGTTGCATATGTTAATCAACAAAAGATGAGTAATTATTGTGTCTAATTATAGATGATAGAGTACCTAAAAAAATCTGAAAAAACAACCAAGTATGTAGGGTACAAATAAATGCTACATATAAAGGAAAATTGCCCTCTATCATTCTAGAAAAACAATGAAATGATGTAGGGCAGGCAAAGGAAAATTAAATAAAACCATTGCATATATTTTAAAATGGTGGATAAGAAAAACTTTATGATGCTGTCTATGGCAAAATTAAATGCTTTTTTGGTAAGACACAAAGGGTTCAAGAAAATGCCTCTTTCTCCAAAGTATCATTTTTACAGGTTTGCTATGACTTAAGAAATCCTTCTCTTCCCTTCTCTCTCTAACACTTCTTTCTCTCTCCTCCTTTCTTCCTTGTGTCTCTTCTCTTCATTTGCATTGCATATTGAGGGTTTATTAATGTTTTCTGGCTGAAACAATGCATCACAGTCTATTCACTTCTTCAAGTGAACGAGTTGAACATGGGACATTTTGTAGGCTGTCAGGCCCACAGGGAAAGGAAACTTGGCATTTCCTTGGCAGGGAATGAGGCTGGTGAGCAGGTTGGCAGGTACTGCCCAGCTCCCAGGTGGAATGAGAAGTCCTGATCAGCTATGGGAGCTGACATGAACGTGATGTTCTGGAGACAGGAGAGGGACCAAGGATGTAATTGATGACACTGTAGAGTCATCAAGACCAATTTAAACCTCCAGCTATAAGAGGAACGGGTTCTGGGGATCTAGAGTACAATATGCTAGCTATAGTTAACAGTACCGTATTGTATACTTGATAGTTGCCGAGGGAGTCGATCTTAAAGGTTTCATTAAAAAAAGTAGTTGTGGGAGGTGACGGATGTGTTAACTTACCTTATTGTAATCATTTTGCAATATATACTGTATCAAAGTATTACATTGTACTCCTTAAAGTTAGACAATGTTGTGTGTCAGTTACATCTCAATAGGTTGGAGAAAGAAAACATAGATACCTATTCTGTAAAAAAGAATCACCAATGTCTCTAACAAGACAGCTAGACAGGGAGTTTTAGGGAAAGTGAAATGCTATTCTCACAAAGCTTTGCACTGGATTTATTTTCTTTTTTATTACAAGAGATTATAGTGAGGATTTTCAGCCCTCACGGTGGTAGTTGTTACGATAATTGCTCTAGTAATACGCCTTCAAATAAAGATGTTAAACACCCCGGTGTAGCTCAAAATACAGCTTGATATTGTTTCAAAGGATCTGATTTGTTGCAAAATGCAGCACAGCATTTTGTGAAAGAAATTTAAGCATTAAAGAAATAATAATATACATCTTCGTAGCACGAGTGTGATTTGCTTCATTTTATTCTCACTATATAGATAATGACGGAAAGATATTCTAACTTGCAAACATTTCTACTCTTTATCCCTGTGAATCTAAGTGCTCACATAGCTAGGTGGCGGGCAAATCAATACTATTTAATTCTGTTCTCTGTAAATGAAAGAAGATGCCTCTGATGACTATTTCACCCATGAATATGTTTGGTTCATTTCAGACTTGACTCACTGTTTTTTGTTGCATTAATATTTTTTTCTCTGCAATCTAGATACATTACCATGATGTTTTTACTGTGAATCCTAGTCAGACTCTAAGCCTAATATTATCACATACCAGAGAGAAAAGATGGTCAGATAAGCTGTTCAGTTTGCATTTTATTGATGGTTTTACAACGTTCTAGTAACCTATTGTTATTTTGGTTCTCTACTGGAGAAGAATTTGCTACTCCAAATGTATGTCTTTGGCATGGTTATTTTTAAGAGCGAAAGACTTAGGAAGAAACTTGGACCTTCTCCCTAACTGGATTTGAGATAGAAGGCCTGTTCCCGGAAGGAGCTCTCACCATAGACAACTATAGGATCATATGAACTAGGTGTGGTAGACTGGGAGGAATCTAGCAAGGCCCATTTTGATCAGAGTCCTCCCCATGTCCCATTGTCTCTGCATGACACGGCAAAGCTTTGTTTACCAAACATTTGCTTTTCAATCTCCATGTAAATTGCCTTCTTCCCCTTTAAAGCCCCAAACCATTGCCCCCAACATCCTCCATTATCTTTAGCTGAAGATGGTATTTAAGGTGGTGGCTTCAGCCATTTTGGTGAGTTACTCAGTTTTCCTGGGTTTCTCCGATGTATACATGTTACTAAGCTTGTTTGATTTTCTCCTCCTATTCTGTCTCATGTCAATTTAACTCTTAGACCAGCCAGAAGAAACTAGAAGGGTAGACAAACGTTTCTTCCTCTCCTGCAGTTTCAAATGTTTTTCAAGGAAATGTTGCTTTTTTTGCATAGGAGGAGACATTCTTCATTCCTCTTTGTGAATATTCTACTTGTTTATAAAAGGTTTTCAGTGATTATCAGTATACATAATTAAATAATTTAATTTATATCCTATTTAACATGCCCAGATTGATTTTAATCACATACAAATTGATCTCAAGTTGGGATGCATCGTACCAATTTCCGCTTTTGCTTATGTGCGTTCTATAGCAGATCATTGAAACTCTTGTACTAATTTCTCCATCTGTAAATGGGTGAATCTAATACCCACTTTAATCTAAATCAGAATTATTTTCCAAGGTAAAATTTGTTTTAAACAGCTTTTTGTTCCTTTGAGTATTTTCAGTTTGTGTTTATGAAAGTATTTCTGCACCTGCCAGAATTGAAATTTTAAGCTTTCAATAAAATGAGACACGTTCATCCATTTCTTTGGACAGCTTAGATGCTGACTGTGTCTTGTTTTTTTCTTTAGTGATCAGGAAATAGTTCCTAAGGCTGCTTTCTAGGAGTGAACACTTTTTGTAAAGCATTTTCTCACATTAACAATGTTGTCTGACACTTTGCATTTCTGCAAGATGATAAGGCCTATTCCTATGGGAAGATGACACCTTCTGCTCAGTTCAGCTCTTGCATTCAGGATGCTCAGTCCTGTCCTGGACACCCTGAAAATTACAACTCAACACCAACAAATAGCTTTAGAGAAATAGCCTCCGTGCACTGACAGAAAATTTCTCTTGGAAATCGTGTCCTGTCCAGGGTGATATAAATTGACAGATAAACAATATGTCTCTGGATATGTGCTGGACGTGAAATCCCCATCAGGTAACATGCTTGGGCAGCAATGAATGCAGATTCTCTGGGCTCCACGGGCTACGGGCACTCATGCTCTGCAAACTTCAGGGACAATAGGCTGCTGTGCTCCATTCCACCTTTTTTCTCTTCTGTAGACTTCTTTTCTCTCTGAATCCGTTGTGCTCTGGGCATCCAGCTGGAGTCCAATGGAGGGTTGAGGGAGGAAATTCAGAGACTCCAGCAACCTTCAGAAATTGCATGGAAAATTGTGTGTATAACGAGCTTTTGTGCATCTTAAAGAAATTTGTTAAGACTGCCCCTGATTTCCAAGGAAATCCATGACCAAAATTGGAAATAAGAAGGAGTCTCTATCAATTTTAGGATTTGAATGTGCAATGTTGATGTATCGCCATCTAAGACCTTTTGTAAGAGATGGATATTTTTGCTTCTAAGGGATGAGAGAATTGTTTCTGTTTGTATTTATTTATTTTTAGGAAAATGCTTTCAAAGTATAGCATAACAAATACTTTAAGTACTTTTCTTATTGTAAAGTTTCTTGACACAGTATGTAATCCCTGGCCTCTTTTGGAGCAAACATTAAAGGCTAACTAGAGGGGAGTAAATAATTAACCAAATTTTTGCTATTTTTCTCTGCCTCTGGCCCCAGGCAGAATACTTGGAAATGGCAGGCTATTGTGTCAGTATTTAAATGTTGATGGACTAAGGACATCAAATAGACCCTGCAGAGAGATTTGAAGAAGGGAAAGGTATCTCAGTATGTACACATATTTAAAGATATATTCAGAGAAGTTTTAATAAAGCAAAGATGCTTTGTGTAGGAGGCAGAATAATGTCCACCAAAGATGTGCACACTCTAAAACCCTTGACCTGTGCATATGATCCGTTACATGATACAATGGACTTTGTAGATGTCATGGATCTTAAAATAGGGAAATTATCCTAGTTAACTAGGTGGGTTCCATCTAATTCCATGAGACTTTAATGACAAAGAACTTTCTCTGGCTAGAGGGAGAGAGATGTGACAGAAAGAGAAATCAGAGAGATTCCAAGTGTGGGAAGCGTCCAACCTGCCCTTGCTGGCTCCAGGATGCAGGGGACACCTGCACAGACCAGAAGGAGGTCTCCAGGAGCTCAGGGCTGCTCCCTGCTAACAGCCAGTGAGGAAAGTGGGCATCAATACAACCACAAGGAACTGAATTCTGCCAACAAGCAGAATGAGCAAGTTCATTTGGGAATTCAATGCCATCTCAGTAAAAATACCAACACAAAGTTTTATGGACCTACACCAAATGATTCTGAAATTAATATTGAAAAATGTACATGTAAGAAGTTTAGGACTTCACGATTAAAATGACCTACGTCAACGGGAAGTTAGACATTAAATATCGGAACACCGTATTGCATCTACAATTAAAATTGTGGTATTGGTTCATGACAGACCAATAGAACACAACAGAACTTCCAAAATGAGACCCAAATGCATATGACAATTTGGTAAATGTGGCCTCTCCCACCGCCGAAGTCCTGGTTCATTTCCTGGTGAGGGAACCATACCACCCATCTGTCATTGTCATACTATGTTGCTGTGATGCTGAAAGCTCTGCCACTGGGATTTCAAATACCAGTATGGTCACCCATGGTGGACAGGTTTCAGTGCAGATTCCAAACTAAGACAAAATAGGAAGAAGGACCTGGCCACCCACTTCTGAAAAAATTGGCCATGAAAACCCTGTGAATAGCAGTGGAACATTCTCTGATAGAGCACTGGAAGGGGAAAGGATGGTGCAGAAACCCAGAAAGAGTTCTGCTCTGCTGTCCTAGGGCTGCTAGGAGTCGGAATCCACTTCACAGCATTAACAAAAATGTGGCATACATGTCAGCAGAGCAAAATGGGCATTTTACGGGGTGTTTTTGGTACAACCGGATGGACATTTGAGAACTAAATGAAAAGATAAAATCAGATGTATAACAAATCATACACCACAATAAGTAAAAATGCTACAAAGATATGCATATGAAAGCATGCCACCAGTTATGTGCTGAAAGTAAAGAAATCTCCCACTGCTCAAATTCCTGAATCAATAAAGTTAAACACTGATGAATTCACTGCAAATAAGCATAAAACTCTTGCATCACTAAATCCACAGTAAGCAGTTTAAAGATAAACGGCAAACCATAAAAAAATACCTGCAATGTATACCACACACAAAGGACTATCTCTATTACAATCGAGATAAAAAACCCGAATGCCATTTCAGAAAGGTGCAGGGGAGATGAACAGATGGCCCTCTAAAGAAGAAATAGAAAAAGCTCTTTAAATATATGAAAATACACCTACTCCCAATAAGAAAGTTACAAATTGACATCACACAAAGATACCACCTCTCACCAATCTGATTGGAAAATTGCAAAATTTTGGCAGCAAACTCTGTTGGCCATGCTGTGGAAAAATAGGCTCCGTATGTTGCTGGTAGAAATGCGAACTTGGACCACACTTATGGGGGGAGTTTTGGCAATATCCATATCCAGTTAACCCTTGACCCAGCAATCCTACAACTAGAAATCCAGCCCAAAGATAAATAGGTAAAAATAGTGCATCTCTTTTGTACAGCATTGCTCATTGTGGCATTATAAGTAATCTCGAAGATTAGGAGTATTCCAAACATCCCTCAATAAGAGACTGGTTTAACAGACTATGGTACCTGGACAGATGAAATACTATAGACTCAAAATGGGAATCAGGACATTGGTATGGGATGAGCTACAGGTTATATTAATGAGTGAAAAAATGAACAAAGAAAGGAAAAGTACACAATAGAATAAGTGTATATTTATGCTAGCTTTTGTAGAGCAAATAAGACTACAGGTATACCCCATATACTTACATCCATATGCATATTTCCTTATATTAGCAAAACTATCAGACAGGTGAATTAGTGAATGGAATTAGAAAACCTGGCTTTTGTACTTGATCTGTGCCATTTGGCAAGAGTCATGATAGCCGTCAGAGCTTCAGTATCTTCTTCCATGGATTGGAAATAGTATACTTCAAACTATATGGTCTAGATGTGTGACTATAGATAATGCATTGCTATATGACCAACACAGCTCATACAACTATTGATTGTTATTTATGGAACATATTCGGTATTCAACATTCACGCTTGTGGAATGGATAACTCCACTGAAGATCGACGTAATCCCATCTCACGCTACAGTTTTCCTTGGATATTTCTTTAGAAACTGAGAGAGTTACACCAATTGCAGTGTGAGAGGGCACACGCCCCACAAAACTGTCTTCGTGTCTGACACCAATTGCGACTTTGTGGAGTCCTTAAGACCACCCTCAGTTCTGACAGTTTGCTAGAAAGACTCATAGAAATCCTTGAAAGCTATTATAGGCAGGGCTATGGTTTATTACAGAGAAAGGACACAGATTAAAATCAGCCAGCGGGATACCATCTACAAGCCAAAGATTGCCAGTTTTATCAGAACCTAGGAGAGAGGCATGGAACAGATTCGTCCTGAGAACCTCCAGAAGGAACCAATCCTGCCCACACCTTGATTTCAGACTTTTAGCCTCCAGAATTGTAAGACAATAATTTTTTCATTTTTTTTAAGCCAAATAAATAAAATCAGCCAAGTGAAGTGATTCATGGGCCAGGGTCCAGGAGGGATCGCCACATGGTGTTCTCATTTTCCTCTTCCCATGGAGTCATGAATGGCACTGCCTCCTCCCGGGTATGATGTATGAGGACACACAGAGTATTGCCAACTAGGGAAGCTCACATGAGTCTTGGTGTCCAGGGTTTTTATTGGGGTCCCCTCATATACCACTCTCGTGGTTCACCGTTAGTCTCCCATCTCTTGTGGAGGCGGGGTTAATACCTGTAATACTCAGTTCCTCTAAAGGTCAGAATTGATATGGCACAGCCCAAAGGCCCCACCATAAATCACATTGCAGGCTGTCCCATGTGGCCCAAGGCTATAGGCGAACCAAGGCATTCTTATCAGGCAGGACTTTCCACGGGCCAGGAGACCACCTCCCAGGAGCCGAGAGCAAAGGCCATACCTCTCTTTAGGTCAGATTAATTCTTCACTGCAAACATATTTATATGCTCTATCAAGGACTCCGATTCTGAACTTCATTCTGAGACATAGTTGACATGATTTCTCTTGGAGAAAAAAATGGAAGATTCAAAACCACGATGGGACCTAAAATTTGCAACATACGTCTCCCAGCTAAATGGATAAAATACTTTTGCGAGTAGCAAGCTACCTCTTATTTTTTTGAGTGATTCTTGATAGGAAATTGGTTGATGCTCCTTGACACCTAAGTCCTTCGGATAACAAAGGAAATTGTGCTATTTCTATATTAATAGTATTAATGCACTGTTTGTATGAAAAAGAAAATTTGCATGTAATTGTGAAGGATGCAACTATTCCCTCAAAACTCATTTAAAATCTGCTTCGGAATCTACTTTCATGCCTGTTCAATTATAACGGTCATAAAAAATATTTGCAATCAAAAAATAAAAGGATGGCTTACATCTTTCTGTTCCCAGCACTGCTCTGATGCTGTTAGGTGACTGGATACATCAGAGCACGGTTACAGTGACTTAAAGAAAACCCCGTGATGCGGGACGTGCCTCTGAGGTTGGATGTATTTGTTTTCTTCTAATCGGGACATGCACGGCTGAGACCTGTATCCAGATGAAAATGAAACTCTCAGGGTGATCCTGAGCCTGCTCTTCTCGAAACAACGATCATCTCCATCGTTAATCCGTCCATCGCCTCTTTGTTGTCTGACCTCCAGCGTCATGACCTTGCTTCTGTCTTAGCCTCATTATGTATTGCACAGAGGCAATTTTCTCTCAAATTGCAGATCAGTGAAGGTCACGGGTTTCTTAATTCCAAAACTTTTGACACCTCACTTGATTTTGTGACCTACTTTGTGTTCCAAGAAGCGTGTTTTTCTGATAGCTGAGAATTAACCTGAGGTGCAGGCTTCTGAATAGCAGATGCTCTTTGGAGGACTGGAGTCAATAGTGCCTTTTAGTACGCTTTTTGCTAAATGCTGGTGTGGTCCCAGGCTTGGAGGCAGCAGGGGGTACACGATAGATGACAACAAGGCTGAGGGAGGCTGGGAATGTGAGTAAAGCCAAATGGGTGGCTATGGCTTATCTCACATTAGTTCCCACCCTTTTATGATCTGCTTCATTTTTTTTATTGACTTGATTTTATTAGAGCAGTTTAGGGTTCACAGCAAACTGAGAGACAGATACAGAGATTTCCCATACACCCCCTGACCCTACACATGCACCGCCTCCCACGTTATCAACCTACCCCACCAGATGGTACTTTTGTTGCAGCTGATGAACCTACATGGACACATCACCATCACTCAGCGTCCATAGTTTACCTCAGGGTTCACTCTTGGTGCTGTACATTCTATGCATTTGGACAGATGTACCATGACATGTGTCCATCATTATAGTGTCACACAGAGTGGTTTCACTGCCCTAAAAATCCTCTGTGCTCCGTCTATGCATCCATCCCTCCCCTTAACTCCTGGCAACCACTGATCTTTTTACTTTCTCCATAGTTTTGCCTTTTCCAGAATGTCATAAAGTTGGCATCACCCAGCATGTAGCCTTTTCAGACTGGCTTCTTTCACTTAGTCATATGCATTTCAGGTTTCTCCCTGTCTCTTCACGGCTTGGTAGCTCACTTCTTTTTAGCGCTGAGTAATATTCCATTGGCTGGCTGTACCACACTTTATCCACTCCCCTCTTTAAGGACATCTGCATTGCTTCCAAGTTTTGGCAATTATAAATAAAGCTGCTGTAAACACTCATGTGCAGGTTTTGTCAACTCCTTTGGATAAATACCAAGGAGCATAATAAAGCTGTGTGGTGTATTTATCTATGTATGTCCTATTGGTTTTGTTTCTCTGGAGATCCTTGACTGATAACACCCACCAAGTGGTTTTAGAGTTATTGAAGTTTTATAATTTTCTGAGCCTCAGTTGACACATCTTTAAAATAAGGAAAAACATGCCTACCTCCCAGTGTTGTTATGAAAATTAAATATGATAGTATATGTAACACACTGGCTGTATTCCGTATAACATAGTGTGTGCCAGAAAATGATTATGATTTTTTTAATAAACCAGTATATCACTGAGAACTTTTTTGTTAACCTGTACTGTTCCTCCCCAAGAACACCTGGCTGGAGGAGGAAAGGATGGGTTTGATCCAGTGGAGGGGGAGCTCTTGGGGAGCTTCTTGCTATGGGGCATTGTTAATTAGTGTGTGAGTCATACCTGCCCTACAACTGAGAATGATGTAGGCTCAGAAAAGAACTAGTGGTGGGCTCAGTTTCCAGTTGTTGCAACTCTACGTATGTAAAGAGCTCGACTCAGTATTAGGGAGAGGGTGGTCTCTGGGCATCCACTCCCTATATGGGCACAAACACGTTCTTGGGTTGTGAAGGGATTTGGGGTAGCAGACTATGTAGGCAATAGGGCATGGGCTTTGTAGTAAAACAGACCCTAGGATTTTTTGAGCTCCCATGCTCACTAGCTCTACGGCCCCAAGCAGACTGTGTACCCTCTTGAATCTCTAGGCTCCTCATTCACCTATTCTGTGTCAACAGTATAAGTAAAAGTTGTGAGGTGCTCTTGAAGGAGTTTAGACAGTAGAAAATAAGAAAGTGGTCTCTGACCTACGGGGTCAGAGAAACCATGCCCAAATTCACCTAAGAGAGATTAGTTTTAGGGTAAATAAAAATTCACCTTACATTGTATTACATTGCTAAAACGAAAGGAAAAGAATCTGTCATTAAGCGTTGTCAATGATGGAATCACAGAAATGGGAGATTCCCAGGACAAAGCTCATCAGAATCCAGCCAAAAACATTGTCTAGGAGACAGGAATCATCCTAAGAGTGGCAGACACCAAGTCTGATGATACTTCCATGGATGTGATGGCCTGAGATACTGATACCCTGATCTCAGTGGATACGGGAAGGTGTATCCTACCTCATTCTGATTCTTTGTTCAGAAAGCAATCTTCTAATTATTCTTTGGTTTCTCACATTGGCTTCCTTATATGCCTTTTCTGGTCTGCATAATTGTTACGTTTCCCATTGGGGGAAAAAAGAAACAAAACACAAATTAGCATTTTTGTGTTGTACGTCGATCATATGAGTTTGGTTAATGTCACTCCATGGCTGAAAGCTGCATTGTCTTAATTTTTGACCTTTAATGTGAAAGACCAGATATTGAAACATGATTGAATTCATCCAGATGAGATATTTGGGGCTATTCAGTCATCTAATGGTAACCTCCTTCTTAATAGTTCTGTATGGTTAGCTATGCTGCATAACAAATTACCACAAACATAGCAAAATATTGTACATTGATTTTGCATGTATTATATGTGGGTAAAATGTGTGGGCATGGCTTTCTGAATACTCCACTCAAGAGTTTTACCAAGCCACAATAAAGGTGTCATCTAGGCTGTGTGTTTTTACTGTATTTTGTGTTCCCTTCCAAGCTCATGTGGTTGTTGGCAAAATTCAGTTCACTGAGGTTGTAGGAGTGAGGTCCATATTTTCTTTTTTTTAAATTTTTTATTTATTTTCCCCCCAAACCCCAGTAAATAGTTGTATGTCATAGCTGCACATCCTTCTAGTTGCTGTATGTGGGACGTGGCCTCAGCATGGCCGGAGAAGCGGTACGTCGGTGTGCTACCGGGATCCGAACCCGGCCGCCAGCAGTGGAGCGCGCGCACTTAACCGCTAAGCCACAGGGCCAGCCCAAGGTCCACATTTTCTTGCTGGCTCTCTTCAGGGCTGCTCTTGGCTCCTAGAGGCCTCCCTTAATTCCCTGCCAAATATCTCTCTCCATAAGCAGTTAGCAATATTGTAGTTCATTTCTTCAAGGTCAGTAGGAAAATCTCTCACTCAGACTAAGTCATAACAATATGGTAGTTTACTCCTTTAAAGCTAGCAGAAAAATCTGTCACTCAGAATGTTAAGTCACGACAATATGGCAGCTCACTTCTTCAAAGCCAGTAGGAGAATCTCTGACTCAGACTGTTTGAAGACAGAGTCCCATATAACATAACCTAATCATATAGGTGTTGGTAATAGCTCGTCACTTGTGTCATATTCTATTGGCTAGAAGCAAGTCACAGGCTCTACCTATACGAAAGAGGAGAAGAATGTACAAAGACATGAGTCCTTGGGGGTCACCACAGGGGGTGTCTGCCACAGACGTCCTCTGTAAGGCTTCTCTCAATGGATTTCTGGTTAAATGACAATGCTTAACTACAATACGGTCATTAAGAGGTCCAAAAAACCGCAGGCACATCATAGGTGGTGAGGAACGTATTCCACTTAATTTCCATGTGAGTTTCTTCTCAGGATCCTATGTTAGCCAGTTAGGGAGACTAGAACAAACATTGCCAGGAAATAGCAAACTGAAGTAACCTCTAGTATTCCATTCTCCACACCTGACAAAACTTGGCACAAGTCCTTTCAGGCAAACCTCGATTGCAGTGAAAAAAAAAATTCAAGCAGCAACACCTTTCTGTTTCATTTAGCACGTAGTCCCAGGTAACGAAATGCTATTCCATTTCTCCGTGTGAACTGTCTATCAGATCACACGTCCTTATCTCTGATGTGTTAGGATCTTGTTTGTTTGATTTTATGTAGCATCCTTGCTCTGTGAACAAATCCTATTTTTGATGTGCCTGATAAAGGATATGTAGGGTTTACAAAGTATGATTGTCACTGTTTATTTCACCGAAGAGTTGGTGCAGAACAGGAGAGATTGGCATCAATACGTTAACTTAACGCCATTCTTAAATGATAGCCTTATTTAGTTTGCCTCAAATGAATCCTCTATCCAGCGTATAGGTTTTTTTTTCTCTAAATAGTGCATTTTATGGTTTGAATAATAAAAAGGTCATTTAAATATGCACCAACTGTGACCTTGCTTTTACTCAATGAATTAAGTTATCAGATTTATTCTGTAGCTGAAACCCAACCGGATTATAATCGAGGACGAACCTTATTATTTTCTTATATAGAGATAGTTGAACCTGTAGGCACAATTTATGGAATTGTAGGAGCATGGCATATGTTGGCCAGGTTGTAAATTGTGATGTCCTTGGTTTCCGAGTTTCTCCTACTGTCAGTTGTCCCCAGAATTTGCTCTTGAGGATTTTCTTGATGTCAGTGGGTATAGCATGAATTAAGAACGCTACCCAAACTATGTAAATATTAGTTTCTAGTGCCTGTTAGCAGTGATGGGCTTGAGGCGGAAGCTTGAATTCTAACCTGTCTCCCTACAGAGCCACATTATTTAGATAGAGTAGAATTTACAATCCTACATGTGCAAGATTATTCATTATGTATCCAAAACCCTCATTGGTGCACTAAGACCAAGAAACAACATGTGCCTGTAAATCAACAACATGATTCCTTGTTCTCTCTCCACCACCAGGTGTTGTTTACCTGCAAAGAGTTCTTCCAATTAACAGCTATTGGGTTTCCCAGGTTCCACCAATGTGATCATGAAATGGATTCCTGTTACCAAGAATAATCTGTATTTCTTTAGTTATGTTCCATAGTTGGTTTGCAGCCGTTCTACTTGTGTCCAAAATTTCTTCCACTTCCACTGGAGTTCAAAGGAGATGTTTCAAAATTACTCATGCACCAATCCTTTGTGAACAGCCCATGACTACTCTACACACAAAGTTGCATGTAGGTGCTATTGTTTTTGGAAATTGCAGGCAAGCTGTCTGTCTGTGGTCCCTGCCACAGCTAGGGACTACTTTAGCACATGAATCTTTGGATGAGACCAAATTCTACTGAGTTTTTCAAAAGCCTCGTTTGCCAAAACAATACAGTCTGTGCAGAACTGATGTGAGTTGCTCTCTCTTCTGAGCTACACTTTACAACATGAGGCCCTTAGTGGTTCAGTAGAGACATCTGAGTATTATAGATTGGTAATGAAGATGACTCCTTTCGTATTTTGCATGGAGGTCCTCTTAACAGTGCCCTGCTGCACCCTAGGTTTCCCTGAGACTCATTCATGAGTCCCTGATGGAAGACCATGGACAACACATGGACATCACAGCCTAGCAAGAGCTACCTTCAATGGCTGAAGGTAGCTCTAGAAGCTAAGGAAGCTCTGAAGCATTAGACCAGACCATGCGTTTCTCATTAAGCTAATTTCTTTCCGAGGACACTTTTCTGGTTAGTTCCACATGTTCTTCTTGTTTTTCAGCTGCAAACATACTTGGGGCTGAAGGCACACCTTAATGACATGGAAAGTTGACAACATTACTAGATTTTCTCTGAGGTCCATCACTGGTCTGCACATCAAAGAGTCTGCCATCTTGCCCAACTGAGCATTTTGGACGTCAATCATTTCATTGTGGGTCAACAGTAATGATACGAAAATATAATGCTTGATGGATCATGGGCTAGTAATGTGAAGAAAAAAATATTTAGCAGAATTCATGCTCTGCTTCATTTACATAATGAATAGAAGACTATTTCCTAAGGCTATGTTTCAAATCAGAAACTAATAACAAACGAGAAAACGCTACCTGTGTTTGGGCAAAATGCCAAGGGCTGCATGGGTGATAAGAGAATCTATTACCGACCTTTCCTCCTTCCTTATTGCTCCTAGAGTGAATTCAAGGTCTCATTTACCATGCACAAGACATATGGGTAATGGTTAATTGGAGTGAATAAATTATAGGAATTATATCCACATTCAGGTCCCACAGGGTTCCGATTTTTTCTTCCACAGAGGCCACTGACCTCCTGCACAACTAATTATCTCCTTGGCCTTGGTTAGTTAATTGGGTTAAGATGTCAGAAGATTGTAAAACCAAAGTACTATTCCTAACTTGGTTTTTCTCATCCTCATTAATTTTTGAAAGCGTGCTTCAAAGTCAGAGTATTACATTCTTCCTATTTTTGAAAGACAGCTAGAGAGAAGGAAGACTGAAGTTGGGTTAGAATCAGGCGTCTTTGAAGTGGACAGGGGCCGGAAAAGCAATCCCTCGACTCTCTGCACATTCAACAAATGGGTGTTTTCACTGCGCATTTCCTTCACGGGGCATGGCAGATCAGTTTTGACTGTATTCTATTTTTCTTTAGGGCGAAGTCGTTTTTCTTGAGTTGTAGAGCAGTTGCTGCAGCATTAAATCAGAGTTGCTGCGGCAGAATGGGCACATATGGGCCATAAAATACCCAGATTGGAGCTGATTGGGATATCAAATTATGGGAAGATTACCCAGGATGACAACATGATGGGTTTACCTTGCCTCAAAAACAGAGATGTTGTTTCCCTCCTTTGCAGGATGACATATTAATGAGGACATTGCTGGACGGGAGGGCTAGTTGGAGAGGAGGAACGAGGAAGGAGTTTTCCTTCAAGGACAAGTCAGGATTTTCTTCTTTTTTTTTTCTTTAAGAAAGGAAAGCAGGTAAATTATACGTATACCAAGTAAGATGGCAATTTGCTGGGCATTTGCTTACAGAATAAAAAGGAGAGTAGAACGTTGGGAACAATATAGAATGGAATAGAGAGGATTGGACCTACCATCTCTACCTCTGTAGCTCCTCCACAAAATGGAATTGGGTAAAAGAGGACTGAATTAGGTGACTCTCTTCCTTCTTTTGTTATACGGCTCCTTGGGCTCAGCTGGACTAAATGCAAGAACAAATATTTGTGCTTTGTTGTTATTTATTACCATCTGATCCAATAATGATATTTTAGAGAGGCTTTCCTCTATTCACATCCTGAGGCAGTTTACATTATAAAGCAAAGCCACATAGCTCAGTAGTGATTAAACAGCAAGCAGTACTACCAAAAGCAAGCCTTTCACCATGTGTTAAAGTCATACCTTCTGGAGCTTTCCTGTGTGCACAGGGAATGAATTCAGCACCCTGAAAGCCTAAAAACAAGAGGCTTGTTGTCCTGTTGATTTCATGAGTATTCTTGGAGCACAAAGAACCCAGTACGGGCACCGGATGTGAAGATAATTATGTAAACTCAGATTGCCAAAGATCTTATTTGAACACATCTTAGCCCCACAAATCCCTTCTAAAACTATAGTCTGACATGAAAAGCCGTACTAGGATTTTAAACCAAGGCGGTCTTCGCTCTTTAGAAAGCCGCACCTCAGGGGTGGGTGCTCAGGAGAAGATGCTCAGGAGAAGAATTCTATAGAATCAGAATGACTCTTGTTCTGCTGGAGTGGACTTTGGTGGACATATGGTAGGCTTTCTAAAGTATTTCATGTTAAGGTCTCAAGTCATGATGGTGGACAGACTTTACAGTGGCGCCATGTTCTCTACCTCCTGGTATTTATTCTTTTGTAGAATCCCCTCCCCTTAAATGAGAGTAGGATGTTAGAACTGCTTCTAGTTATTTCTCTGCCAAGGGAATGTGGCAAAGGTGATGACATGTCACTCCTGTGAATATAATATATTATATTATATAAGACTCCATCTTACCAACAAACTCTCTAGAGTCTTGTTCTCCTTGTTGGCTTTGGAGATGTAATGGCCGTGTGTCCTACAGTCACACAGAAATGGATTCTGCCAACAGAGTTTGGAAGTGGAGCCTTCCTCAGTGGAGCCCCCAGAGGAGAAATCACCCCTGATTGACTTCTTGATTACAGCCTTGCTGAGGACCCACAAAGCTGAGCCTGGAATCTTGATCAAGAGAAACTGTGGGATAATTAATTTGTGTTGTTTCAAGCCTCTACATTTGTGGCAATTTGTCAGGCAGCGTAAAACACGAATATTTTCATGCACAGCAACAAAGCTGAACATCTACTTTTCCTGCCACCACCAGTGGTTCCTATCCAAGGCCCCTTCCATTCTGTCCATTGCTGATCAATCTTTCAAAGACAAGATCAAGTTGCACCATCTCAGTCAAGACTTCCTCAGGATGCCAACCCATGTCGTTCTCTCCTGCATCCTGTTCTTGTTGGCAATGCCACGTACGTAAGCATCTTGTAAAAGCAATTTGTATTCTTCAGTTTACTAGGTAATTTGATCACAATATGATGCCGCCATCTTAAATATTATCCTCTTCATGGACTGAAGACTGTGTGCATATCTCTCAACCTAAATCTTCATTCCATATGGGTATGGATTATGCTATAAATTTTCCAAATTGCCCAATCTCTCACCTGTCTCTGCAGTGTTGTTTTTTCTGATACAAGTCTTCTACAAACTGTCCTAACATGCTTCAGCAAACACACTAGAGCCATGTCATTCTACAGGGAATTCCTTCTGATCTTGAGCCTTTGTTAAATGCCCCCATTACTTTTCCATTTATCATTTTGGAGAAAATGGAAAGAAAACGTTAATGGTAACAGTGGGTAAAAATTTTTGCCTGTTATTTCCTGCTATCTAATCTCACCTGGATACTCAGTGCTGCTTGGCAACCTGCTAATTTACCTCTAATTGAACCACATTTTCCACATCAGCTTTCACAGGTATTCTCTCTCTCTCTCTCTCTCTTTTTTTTTTTTGAGGAAGATTAGCCCTGAGCTAACATCCGTTTCCAATCCTCCTCTTTTTGCTGAGGAAGGTTGGCCCTGGGCTAACATCCTGCCTATCTTCCTCTACTTTATATGGGACACCACCACAGCATGGCTTGACAAGCGGTGCATCGGTGTGTGCCCGGGATCCAAACCTGTGAACCCTGGGCCACCGAAGCAAAGAACGCAAACTTAACCGCTATGCCACCAGCCTGGCCCCCACAGGTATTCTTCATAAAAATTTCCTTTTAGAATGTGTGATGTGAGTTGAGAGTCTAAATTTATGTGTGTATCTAGATGTTTAAGCACATCTAGGTAAGATTTAACGAAAAGTCTACTTTTTTCCTCCATTGGATAACCTTGGCAACTTTGTTGAAAATTCGTTGGCCATATATATGTAGGTATGTTTCTAGCCTCTATTTTGTAATTTTATTTATTTATTTTTTTCCCCCAAAGTCCCAGTAGATAGTTGTATGTCATAATTGCACATCCTTCTAGTTGCTGTATGTGGGATGCGGCCTCAGCATGGCCGGAGAAGCGGTGCGTCTTTGTGCGCCCGGGATCTGAACCTGGGCCACCAGCAGTGAAGCGGGCACACTTAACCGCTAAGCCATGGGGCCGGCCCGTCTAGCCTCTGTTTTGTTCAGAGGATCTATGTGTCTCTCTTTACGCCAATGTTACACTTCTGTTGACTGAATGTTTGTGTCCCCTCCCAAATTCATGTGTTGAAATCCTAAGCCCCACTGGGATGGTATTAGGAGTTGTGGCCTTTGGGAGGTGATTAGGGTTAGAGGAGGTCATGAGAGTGGAGTCTAGAGAAATCACTGAAATGAATAAAACAAAAAGTGTAACTAGTAAGAAAATAGGGACATGAAATGGAAAACTAAAATACTCAATTCATCCAAAAAAGGTAGGCATGGGGCAGGGGGAGGGAGAAAAGATAGAACAAATAGAAAGCATGTAGCAAGATGGAAGCATTACAGTTGTGATGGTATTAGTAAATTAGGTAAGTAAATTAGTAAATATATATACACATATATATATACGTATGTAAGTGCATTAGGTAAACTAGCTAAGATTCCATTCAAACACAGAGATCGTCAGAAAGGACACACAAAACATGAAGAGCCAATAACGTTCCTCCTATAAGAAGTGCAATTTTTGTACAATCCCCAAAGAGGTTCAAAGAAAACCATAGGAAAGAATCTATGATGCAAATACTAATCCTAGGAACACAGAGAAGCAATATTAACATCAGACAAAGTAGACTTCAGGCCAAGAGCTATTAGCTAAGATAAAGAAGGAAATCTCTTTCGTTGATGTCACCCATCCTTTTCATTAAACACCCTTGCAAAATAAAAAAAAAAATCACCTTTTCTCTTAAACATGCTGGGAACATCTCCATCCTTGTGATTCTCAAATCAAACGTCTTCATCTCGGGAGACCTATTCTTCCTCGGATAGAGTCTGTTTATTCTCTCACAAACACAATCACTGGCTCAGGAACTCAGCTCTACATTCTCCTTGAATTTGCTCTTGCCACATCATTGCTCTCTTCTAAAATCCGTGCTCTTCTGATGTCTAACTTTTGGCCACATGACTCTCTGGTCTTCAAGTCCTAAGTATGATGACCGCAGTAGCTACTCAGCTCTTGTTTTCTGGTCAGCAACTTTCTACTGCTCTGAAACAGTCTAGAATCCTTTCATAATGTGGTTCTTAAGTCCAGCCTGTCTGGTCCTCACAGTTCAGAGTCTTGACATCCATATGCCGTTCACAGACGCAAGAACCAGCATCATCTGGCAAGTCAATGGAGATGTTAGCTATGACGTATCTTAGGTTCTACTCCCAAACTACTTCTTTGGGGTCATTTTCTCCCTAAAGACTGATTCCATCAGTCTATGATAATCCTGGGAATTGCTTTTTTTCCACAACCCCCCACTTAATTCCAATGTGCAGCCAGGATGGAGAACGGTGAATGTAGAGCTTTGTCTCCATCCTCCAGACCATCACACACGCCTGTGCTTGGTCCCACTCCTCTGAGGCTCTCCCTGCTGGAAAGGAGTCTTGGATACATATTCTAGTAACATTAAATGTCATTACTTAAGTTGGTAAAAATCAACCACCGACTAAAATTTCTGGCACTGTGGCAGGTCATTGAAGTTTTGTTCTGGCAATTCTATTATCACCTCCACTAGGCAGCTCCCTATTCTGGTTATAAACACAGTCAACCCACACCTTGAATTCAGACTTGGTTAGGAATTTCCATTCAGATTAGAGAGCTTCTCTTTAGTCAGTAGAGCAGTTCCGTGTGGGACACAGTAATGTTAAAAAGCTTCAAGAAAAGGCTTTGCTTTCAATGTATTAGCAAATAAAATTATCATAATATCTGTTAATCATGATCTGTTGATTTGTGAGAAAAGCCTCTGTTTAAAGTACTTGGTATTTCTTTAATTATTCTATGCAACTAAAATTTAAAGCATCATGTATCCTAAATATTGTGCAAATAGCATATGTCTGTTGTTTGGAAACAGTGTGCAAATAGCACACATCTAAAATTTGGTTCTCCGGTGTCCGAATCTGGGTGGGTATCCTTGTGTAGGGATGTATCGAGCAGGTGCTCTCAGGAGGAACCCAAAAGAGACCAAGGGAAGCAGGAAAGGATGGGTGGGGAAGCCAGGGATGCTCTCAGTCTGACCCCAGGGTGCTCTGGAGTATAAGTTGCCCCAGAGGTTATTTGTCACCCAGAGGAAGTGGAACCAAGCTGGGACACCCCAGCATCAGTTAGGCATTGGCTAGGAGTTGCCCCTGGGTGTGTGAGGAAGTGTGTCAACTCCCAGTCATGTCCAGGAGAGGTGGAAACAAAGGATGACTGTGCAAAAGAGTGCAGGTCAGAACCACAGTAGCCAACACAACATCTCTGCAAAGACTATCTGTGTGGGGAACAACGGCATCTACTAGCATGAAAACAGCCTAGAAAACTCTACCTGCACACGCTTTCTCAACTCTTTAATAAAATGCCATTTACTTCCTGCAGTGTCTCTTCCTTCAGGCCACTCTATTGTCTCACTCCTGCACCTTCACCTGTTACTTCGAGTTTGTCACAAGCAATTAATTTCTGTCTCTGAAAGTAACCGTGTTGAATTCACCAAAGACCCAGGGCTCTCAGCAGCATTCGAGCCTCACAATTAATGCACAGATTTTTAATAGGTTTATAATATGCTGCTTCTGAAGAAAAACGATGCTACTGAAATCTCCTGCAACCCTTCATGGAATTTTCAACAGTCTCAAGGAAAGAAAAATGACAGAAATATAAATCGCCTGTGTGTTTTCTTTCATTTTTAATTACTCACTCAAAGAATATATGAGACGAAAGAGGAAAAGATTTGACAATGGATAGAATCTTGATTCACCTTCTCTTGTTTTGTTTTTTTTCCACTTAAGTAATGTATCCTCATTCTTCTTGTATAAAACCTGCTCTGCCCTTGTGCTTAGGAAACCCATAGTGACACATACCCCTTGTTGTGTGTTTATGCTCATTTACTCTGTAGAGTAACTTATTTCAGTTGCAATGGTATGTATTTAAACTGCAGGTTACTATGAATATTAGTGCAGACTAGTGGTTCTCAGAATTTGCGGGAAGTAAAAATTAACTGGGTGAAGCCTTTAGCATGCAAATTCCGTGGCCTCAGGTCCCCGTGCACTGGTTCCATCAGTTTGGGTAGACCCCAGGGATATGCGTGCTCAACAGATAGCCCCAGGAGATTGTGAAGCAGATGGTCCACGGCCCAGAACCTGAGATTTCCTGAAGGTGACTGGTTCCAGTGAAGCAGATGGTTGGCTACATTTTTGCATTTTTTCATGCCCCTTAGCCAATATTTTGCATCACATGTATGCTCAGAAATATTATTAAGTGTAAATTGACCACTGGTGGTCAGTGGTTCCCACATTCTTATGAAACCATCCAAAACAAACATGCAACTGAAGGCTTCAATCTCCAATTTGAAAGTAGAGGTCTGGGTTAGCTTCTCATGCCGCTTTGGAAGTGTGGCTTGGACTCACCTACTGCTTTTCACCTTCTCCATAGTCTTAGATGACTTGGGATCACACAATTTTGTATTCAATGATAATATATCAATTACTGTTATCCAAAATTTTCACATGTTTCAGTCTCACTCTCCTCAGCACTGTATTTTGTCTAACTGATCACTAGTTCATGGATAACTTTATGCTGCCTGGAGCACATACCTATGCACCCCCATGTTGCCAGGTAAACTCCTATTCATTCATCAAGACCGTGAATATGTGTTACCATCTCTGGAAAGGTTTTTCTTACATCTTTTCATCAATTCCTGTGCAAATCTGTCTTGCCTCTGTACCGTCACTGTATTTAAGTATTTCTATGAATGCACATATCACATTCTCAGTGTATGTGTACATGATCACCTCCCTCTTAGACTTAGTTGCTGGTAGAGATTATTTGTTTGTTTGTTTATTCATTCACTTATTCACTCTAATTTTCAGTGTTTAGCATGTGGCCTGCAATATAGCAGAAAAACAAATTTGGTTGACTTTATCTAAATTTTATTGCAGTTGTTCAACGCCTAGGAGTGATTTTGTCCCCTTGGGGACATTTGGCAATGTCTGGGGATAGTTTTGATTGTCACAGCTGGGAAGGTGGGTGCTACTGACTTTTACTTGGTAGAGGCCTGGAGTGCTGCTCGATATCCCACAGTGCACAGGAAAGTAACCACAGCAAAGAATCATAGGTTCCAAAATGTCACTAGTGTCCAGCCTGAGAAACGTTGATTATATGTATGTTCCCTGATGGCAAGTTCTATGTCATATAATTTGATATTTCTCAAAAAACCTAGCAAAGTACACACTGAGAGTAGTTACTAAGCAATATGGCAAAGTCAGTCTTATTAGATGAGTTGATGCTTGTTGATTGATTAACTAGTTGATTAATTGAAGAGAGTTAACATTTTTTCCATTTTACATGAGCTTTTTGAAGGCATAAGTGGGCTGTGTGCCAGAAAAAATCTTTTCTACCACCTCCATTGCCAGAATAAAGTCAGGTGATCTGGATCTTTTTTGTCAATGTGAAGAACATCACAAAAGGGACAATACAGGCGGTATTTCAGATGAAACAATCTCAGAACTGTGTTTAGAATGGGACAAATCTGCCATTTATGGCAACATCGTTCTATATTCCCTGTGTAGCCATATGGGCAGAACTAATTTTACTTCTATTTATTCTGCCATTATTCAGAAGACTTGAAACACACACCGATTAGTGAGAGAAGTCTACATCTAGCCTTCGAAAACACTTGAAGGTAGGCAGGTGATGTGAGCGACTGAGAGAGTGACAGTGTCAGCTGTCAGATATCTTAGAGTCTAGAGAAAGAATGAGGGACTCAATTCTCATATTATATTCAGTGTGCTGATGGGAGAGGGTGCCTGATCTAGTCTGGGGGCGTCAAGAAAGATTTGCCAAAATGAGGGATGGCTGAGCAGTTGAAGGAAGGTTGATATAGCCTTGAGTAGAGGTTGAGTGGAGAAGGAAAGGGTAACCTATTATTAAACAATCAGAAACGTTGCTCTACGAGAGATAGCACAGCATATTTTAAGAGCAAAATTGGGTCCTGTATAGTTGATGCTTAGCACGGGAGAAGGTGGGAGAGAAGGAGTGGGAGAAGGATGACACGGGGGCAGCGGGTGGAAAGGTATTAAAAGACCTAGGAGACACAGAAAAGTGTTTGGAATTCATATAGAAAGTAATGTGGAAATTTTTAACCTGGAAGTGATGTGATCAATTTTCTGTTTTAGAAGCACAGCTCTGGATACATAGTGTCGGTTGGTTTAGAAGGAAAGCAAGACGGCGCCAATGAGAAGACACTGAGTGCTCTTTTTTTTTTTTTGTAAGGAAGATCAGCCCTGAGCTAACATCCATGCCAATCCTCTTTTTTTTTTTTTTTTTGCTGAGGAAGACTGGCCCTGGGATAACATCTGTGCCCATCTTTCTCTGCTTTATATGGGATGCTGCTACAGCATGGCCTGACAAGCAGTAAATTAGTGTGTGCCCAGGATCCGAACCTGGGCCGCCAGCAGTGGAACGAGCACACTTAACTGCTATGTCACGGGGCTGGCTCCTGAGTGCTCTTTTTTGGTGGAATCCCCTTGTTTCCTGTGAAATTTGCAACATTACTGTGTGCCAACGGAGGTTAAGGTACTGGTATGTTGTAGGGGAGAGGGATGGTTAGAAACAGACAGGTTCAAGAGGGATTTACCAACTGGAATTGACAAGACATGCTGACCCATAGGATCTCCGCGGAGGGAAGACAGCAGAATCAGGGATGATTCTCAGACATTTTTGACTTGGAAAGTGAATGGTGGTGACACAAATAGAGGCAAGTGACACCAGGATAGCAGCTATCCCCAGTGGCGTGCTGGCAAAGAGGGGTAGATGATGTATTTTGGACACAATGAGTTAAAGGTGATGGAGGCACCCAAATTAGGACACCCTCCAGATGGTAGAAAATAAAAATGAGGAGATTAGAAAAGTATTTCTGAAATTGCAGCTTGAGGTTTGGGATGATCACTGGCGTTCCTCTTCTTCATGCAAATCATAGTATATCTTCTCGAGAGAGAAGACGTCTGGATTTGCCAATAGTGTGGAAGTACTTAAACTTGGGGAAGATGACTTGGAAAATATTAGCTGTTATTTCTTACCATGAAAACAGACTTGAAGCAGAATCCCTCCATTCTTTACTCGTTCTCCTGGACGCTAGGAGGTGCTACCATCAGACAAGATAACTCCATGATCGTATGTGATAAGCTGGGCTATATTTCTTTTATGTAAGGCCTTTCTGTGTCATTCCATTGAGCAATTCCACTCAGCAATTATGTATTCCCTCTGGCCTATATTGATTGAACTGTGTGTTTTTATGTAAATACGCGTTCAGCAACTATTCTTTCCAGGCAAGTTTTGCTTTCTTGAGACAAGTGTGTTATCTTTCTATTTGAGTTGGCCACTTTTCCAAAAAGTGGGCATTATATGCATTTTGACTGCAAATTATTATCATGTTTATTTGTTTCTGGAAAGTATTTTGAGTGCTTTGGGAAGGAAATAAACAAGTCACATTGATATGCTGCTGGGGTAGTTTTGGCACCTAAAATTGGAAAACGGAGTTTGGACTTTGAATTATTCATTTCAAATCCTCCTATGGGATGGAGAATGCAGGAGATCATGGTGTTGTAATTCAGCCACTCTTGGCAATTTGGGACTGGATCTTTATCTATTGGGGTGGGGGCTGTCCTGAGCATTGTGTGATGATTAATAGTATCCACAGCCTCTTACTATTTGATGCCAGTAGAACATCCCACCTTGTGTCTTGGCAACCGAAAATGTCTCCAGACATGGCTAAGTGTCCCAATGGAGATAGGACTGCCAGGTTTAGCAAATAAAAATACAGGGCGCTCAGTTAAATTTGAATTTCAGATAAAGAATGAATAATTCTTTAGCATAAATATGCCCCTTGCAATATTTTACCTGGCAACCCTAGCTGGGGGACAAAAATTGTTCCCATTTGAGGAACACTGCTTCCTCTTCTTGCTTAATTCCTTCTCAATTTACTAACGTCTCCATCAAGATCTCAGGTGTTGGGAGCGACATGCGGTAGAGTATTCAACATTGTATTACCTGTATATCTGTCGGGGAAACTGCAAAATCCAGAGCAACCTGGTTGGGACTCCCACATTGTCCTCATTTATTGTTAATTACATACTTTCCATCTCATTTCATCTACAAAAGGCAGACAGTGTTAAATACGGATGTTTGCTAAATTAATCCGTTACTTGGAAAGAACGCTCTACTTGAAGTTCTCAATACTGTTTTAGAATTCCCCCTGGGTGAAAGGATGCAAAGTTCTAATTATACTTGACCGGTTTGATGAATCTCTTGTCTGTAGCAGTTTCCCCAAGTTACTTCTGCTGGAAAATCTTCAGTTGGTAAAAATAAAGCGTACTCTTCTGCCCCGGGAATCTGCTGGCCTCGATCTTCCAGCCCATTGGTCCTAATCTAATTACCCAGTGTGAAGAGTCATTGGGTGGCAGTGAGATGAGACTGTGCTGGCAAGGGGAAGCCCTTCTTGATACATCAGACAGCAGAACCACAAAATTAAAAGGCAGTATTTCAGACTATTTCTTGGAAGTTTTAAAGCACATGAAAAGTTCAAGTATTCTTTACTTAAAGAATAATGCATAAAATATACGCATAAATATGTACAGTGGATTTTATAAACTCCTTAGGGACAAGGACCTATGTCTACCTTTTTTTTTTTTTTTTTTTTTGGATTAACTTCCATTCCACCAGTCTTTGCACTTGGAGAATATTCAATAAAGGGTCACTGCTAAAGGGAAGATAAAGTAGAATGTTTTTACCATTGACCAGAATCTTGTTCCCTCCTACTTACCCAATCATTTCATTCTTAGACTCAACTACACATTCTCTCCTGTTTCCTTTCTACAAAACAGATCACTCTCATCTGTGATGATGGTGATGATCATAGTGATGACGATGGTGATGATGATGGGGATGAGGGGGATAATGATGATGATGATGGTGATAATGATCATGGTGATGGTGATGATGATGATGATGGTGATGGTGAGGTGATGATGAGGATAATGACGATGATGATGGTGACGATGATTGTGATAGTGATGGTGGTGATGATGATTTCATCCCACTTATCTATTCAAAAACTTAGAAAGCTTTTAGTAAGTACTCTGCACTAATCTTGTGAGTGACTTAAAGCTTTCCCATACACAAGTCTAAAATTTTCTTTAGGGGATAAGACATCACATACACAAAAAGATGAGCATCACTATGAATGCAAATTATAAATATTCACAATAATATATAATATATTATATAACAATAATTCATAAAATATTCATTATATTATGAATATAAATTATTATAAATATAAATAATTGAGAAGTAGTCTTGTGGTCATTACAGGCAAAGCATCATACGTTTTCTATAATCTGGCCCTACTGTATGTATCTGTACTTACCACGTGATCTTTTATCCTCAGCATCATCCCTCCTCTCTAGTCCATTCTTACATGTGGACTGTTCCTTCACTCTCCTCTCTCTAGCTGTAACGACTTTGCCCCTTCCTCACCCTTATTTAAACCCTGTCTGTCTTTCGAAATGTCCCCTCAACCCCTGCCTTCTCTGATTTCTCCAACCCACACCAATCTCCCTCCCCCAGGACACACTGTGACTAAAGGGTCTAGTTTGTGATTGAATCACATTGCATTGCTACTTAGGAATTCCATGAGCATATGCATTATTTTAACCATCTAGTGTCACTTGCACAAATGGATGATTGGTATGGTTGACCATAAAATCAAAGGAAAAGCTATGTATTTGTTTTGTAACTTTCAACCAATGGACCTAAAGAAATTTTAAAAAAATTTTCAGCCTCAGAAAGAAATTTGTTGTATAATGCGGTAGAGATGAATGAAAAGCAACAATAGAAGAAATATCCCTAAAAAATCTCCACATTGATTAACAACTTATCAATTAATTTTAAGACTTTGTTTTAGCAACTTACATGATCAAATTTGCCCTTCTCCGTTTTTCCTTTATTTTACTATACTGAAAATATAAGATTTTTTCAAGCTTTATAGAAATTCTAATTACACTTAAAAATTCTAACAACACTTTCGATAGTCACATATTGATATTTTTAAGTTTTAAATTAGACTTCTAAATAAATAATGTGAAAAACGAAGTAAAATAAAGGAAGGAACAGGCAACACCACCAAGGCATCAAACTTTACCTCTTTAAGTGTAGAAATGTTTAAGATGTAGTTTTAGGGGTGCCCCACCCTAAGGCTGGCCCCACGTTCATTGCCCAAAGCTGGCCGTTAAAAAGGGTACTTATGAAAGCCTTGGTGGGTGTTGTGTGTTGGTTTGTTTTCAGATGCTGGCTAGGAGGTTGTAAACAGGGGCTGCTTCTAGTAGTCTAATCCTGCACCATGTGAAAAAAAGGAGTCTGAGAAGGAGGGACTGATGGTCAGAGAGAGCCGGGTCAGGGAACACTGGAGATGCCTGTATCCCTGGTGGCTTCAAGTGGTCCACATATGTTCTGCAACACAGAACATTTACTTTTTTCTGATCTGGCTACTTTCATTTGGAACGCTATCATTTTTCAATCCAATAATACTTGAATGATGTAATGATAGAAAGAGGATTTTCTTGGAAGGTAATTAAAATAATTTAATGATTGAAATAAAAGTAGAAATATTTGAGAAATTAGAACATTTCGATTGTGTTGAGTTTGATAATGATGCAAGGAAGACAGGCTGTTCTTGCTAGGAGTAAAACCATTGGGAAAAATACGAAAACGTGCTAAAAGCAAAATGCTACAGCATAAAGGTAAGTTTTACCACTGATTTTTGTTCTCTGAAATCTGAAAAGAGGTATTTTTCCTACTACGAATGCATCCTTAAGGGATATCCAGATCAAATGGTGTTAGTCACGCTGTGCTTTTGTAAAGTAAGAGATAATACAGTTTTAGTCTTTGTTATAAGGGAAATTCTCAAGATTCTCCATGAATGTTTATAAGCTGCAAAGTAAAATATAGCTTTTATCCTACATTAGTTCAAATTATGATGTATGTTGAAAGCCACAAAATAGGTCAATTTCTAAGGCTCTTTTCCTAGGTAGTTTTCATTCCAAATTAAAATATGTTGTTTTAAGTATGTAAAGATGCATATTTTTAAAATTATTCTTGAATGTAGATTGTTAACATACACCCAAAGAGAAATGTCTTGCTCCTAAAATCGGTATGTATATATTTTCCACACCAGCGATACAGAGTTTAATGTAATAAGAAGGAATAATTAGATTTGCTTGTCTTGATAGATAACCTGGCAATTCTATTGAACAGTGAGTATCTAGTGTTTTTTTTTTTTAACCTAAATGGGGGCTTTATTGTAAAAATAGATCATACTTGGCAAAAGTCATAGAATTCAAAACTCTGTGTCTGACACCACACTGTGAGTACATCATAAATATTTTTTGTTCATATTGAAGAGGAGTGTACGTCCAGCAGCATCCCATAGGCAGGATCTTCAAGTCTGCTTTTAATATGATTCAATCTCAATACATCGTAACAACAGTATCCACTTCAGGTTTAGTCACTAGAAAGGGGACACCTTGACTCAACAGGGAGACTTATCAAAGTCCTTCTGGGTGACATATATGGCTGCTGTGGCTGATCTTTTTGTTTTGGAAACTTTTCCAGAATTTGCCGGATTCTTCTAACAGATGTGATGTAATACTATGAAGCCTAGCGCAGCTAATGGGATCACAAAGATGTTCCTCCTAAAATGGAAATATGTTACTGGCCAAGAAGTTGGTTCTACGTAGCTCCTGTCTTTGAGAAAAGGGACAGCCAGCCCTAAATGTGGGCAGCCACTTGTGTGGATGATTTGAGGGGGTCTTCAGAGACTTCACCTACCTTCCTGTTTAGTCAACAAGTGCATCTCCTGTTCCTTCATGGGAACCCTGATAACTTGCCTGTCTACTCCACCCAGAGACCTCCAACTGGCCACCAGCGTCTGACCTCGGGGCTCTTCAGAGCCAGTTACAGGCAACAAACTCCATCCTCAGCACTTTGGCCGAATATCTAAAAAGAAAGCAAAACAGCAAAATGGGATGCCCAGTTAAAATATGAATTTCTGATAAACAATGAAAAAATTATTTTAAGTGTAGCATGTTGCAAATATTGCATGGAACATATGTATACTAAAAAACAAATCAGTTGCTGTGTATCTGAAATTGCAATATAACTGGGCATCCTGCATTTCGGTGGCCAACGTTTGCCTGAGCAAGTCCAATGGACTTGTCAATGCTGGGTTCCTTCCTCACTTTTCTGACTCTCCTCCTTGAGTTCGTGTCCCAGCTACTGCTGATGGTTGTGGCTTTCCATTTGGCTTTCTGTCTCTGTTAGGGTCCCAGAAAACTTCAGATGAGAGATTCCCTCTCAGTCTCAGAGGAATCCATTGCCAGGTCAACTCATCTGATGGCAGCAGATATGTCTCAGCCATATTTATTCCAGGAGTGTACCTATCTTGGTCTTAGAGCCAACCAAATCCACTAGGGGTCAGACATGTGGCCACGGAGGATGCTAGTTCCATCGTTGTGGGGAGAAGAGTGATTAAATCCAGACCATCTGGTTTCAACCACTACCTGTATCTCTATGGTATTGCCAGTTGACCCAACAAGCTACAGGAAATTGTGGAGCAAGGCTGGCAAACTCAAGACTTGGAAGGGCATGGAAAACATACCAGGGTATGGGTTATTTTAGCATCTGTCACCGTATCCCACGGTAGGAGGTTATTGCCCATCTAAAGGCGGCATGACAAAATCATAGACACTTAACAGACAAGAGAAGACAAGAGCAGAAACTGTAATGGGAAGTATTGTGATGCTTTAGTGCCATATTAGGATGGAGTGAAAGATCATCAGAGAGGAAACGAGGGAAGGTTCAAAGAGAGCATTTAACAGCTTAATAGACCCATGATATTTGGGGAAGAGTCCAAGAGAATCAAGTTACTAGCTCATTGGAAGACAGGAACACACGCACACACACGTATACACTGCACCCAGGAATTTTTGGTTGTTGTTTTCTTCCCCAAGGAGCCCAAATGTTTATCAAAAGTAGAGATTCATGATTAAATTGGAAACAAATGTGTTTTTTGATGGTGCTCTAACAGATATATTACAGCCAACTAGCTTATTTTGGTGTAAAAAAAAAGTGTGGGCTTGCAGGTGTTAATGAGGTGTATGTACTGTTCTTTATGTATATGGCAGCTGCCCATGATAAAATTTAGGTCAGAGAAGGTATTTCTGATCAGTCATCTAAAACTGTTGTGTTTATATTTGTTTTGACTTCATCTACTTGTTTTTTTCTTTTTTCTTGGGCAAAAAGAAAGTGTTGTCTTAGGTGCCTCGGTGATAAATTTGTCCGTGGTAACAATTTATTTGTGGGTGGAAAAGCACAAATTTGAAGTCACTCTAATTGGACCACAATGTTCAAGTCACTTCCTGCTGGAGGGATGCTTGTGCCCAAGCTGATTTTAGAGACAGCGAGCCTTTAAAATTCTAGCTTTGAAGAATTTAATGCCCTACTAAAACGCTGACATGTACTCTTAAATCAAGATATATTTTGCATTCCTATTCCCCCAGTAAAAAACGCGACACTGAAGGAAATCTGGTGCGTATTTATTGCTCTTTAAGAGTTGCTATATCGGTTCAAATTACCCTGCAAAGCACCAGACAGCACTCTCTGGAGGTCTCAGGCAGAGTAGGGTTTTTAAATTCCCATTTCTGTTTCGTTCACCAGAAAGTCTGGTATGATCACAGAATGTAGCTTATGGTTCATTTCCCCATGTTGAAATCCCATTTTTCATCATGACATGATATTACAAATGAAGACCTTTTTTGACTGTAATACCTAGACCAATGGTTCTGAGCTGGGGACTATTTTGCCTACCAAGGGACACATGGCAATATCTGGGGCATTTTTGGTTATCATATGGGGATGCGGGTGCTCCTGGCAATTACTGGGTGGGGACCAGGGATGCTGCTGACCCTGCTACAGATCCCAGGATAGTCCCCATCACAGAGCCCAAATGTCAGTAGTGCTGAGATTGAGAAACCATGCTTTAGGGCTATAGTCACGATGAAATTATGCTATTTGGGTTTCTGGCCTACCATCAGGACCAACTGTGATCAATCACATATTTTCATGCAATGCAGTTGCATTACATTCACAAACTCATGATGTTAAATACAAAAGAGAAAATAAAACAGGGTTGCAGTCATACTTCAGTGCAGCTCTACAGGTATTGATGAGAAAGCATTGCCTGCTAGTGGTGGGAATTCAAAGATGGATATGGCATGGACCCCACCCTCAAGGAGCTTACAGTATATTGGTGGAGGCATACCTGGGAGTGGATACGTTTCATATAACGCGGAAATATGCTCAGCACAAAATGGAAGCAAGGTGGTGTTACGAATACCTATGGCTTTGTGTTTCAAGGTGAATTATATTTAATAAGAATGATTTTACTTCCTGGAATACAAAATTATCGATAGTTATAGATTTAGATATAGCTATAGATATAGATATGATATAGATATAGATATAGATATAAATACGTATAGAGATATGATATAGACATAGATGTAGTTATACATACAGATATGATATAGATATAGAAGTGCAATTGTGTATAAATAGTAATAGTAATAATAAAAGAATAATAACATTTAGGAGCTTTCCTCGGGAAACCTATGTAGTTTGTTGGAAAGTTTCAGTTTTCTTCTTTTATCTCCTCTCAAAGCCTTGTGTAAGGCATGTTTGGTACAGTTTTTAAGAAATGGGAGAATATTGTAATTAGATGAGCTAAGCAAAGTTTTTCTTTTTCTTTTTCAAGTTGGAAGGAATTTATGTATATTATTGTACTGGGAAAAGGAAGCAGATGGAGAGGAAAAAGGTGAAATTACTAACAAGAGAGGAGGAGTGATGAATTTAGGAGATATAATAAAAGCAAGTATGACACAGAAAGCACAGGTGGAAGAGACAAGATCTGGAAGCATGTATTTCCTTCTGAGATGGAAGGGAGGAAGAGAAGGAGAGAAGAGGGTATGGAGAAATGAAGGGAGGGAGGAGAGCAGAGGGAGAGAGCAAATGAGGAGGGCCGAGGAGGCAGGGAAACGTGCAACCTGGACACAGATAAATTTGGATTTGGGGTCTTGGGTTGTGGAAGACATTCATAGACTCTTAGTTTATATGAGTGTGGCTGAAGCTGCTCCTGCATTGTCCCAGTAAAGTAAACCAGGAAAAAAGTGTGAACAGAAGAGAGGAAGTGGAAATGAAGATTTAAAAAAAAGTAATAATGAATTCATCATTTCACTTTTGACCCTGAGCAAATCTTTTATTTTTCTTAAAAACTCCGTTCTTGATGGAGTCCCTAATTCTAGTGTTTTCTTGTCATTTTGTTTGAGTTTGTTTTTTATCATAGTATTCTTTTTTTTAAACAGCGAAAGCTACCATAAGCATTTTAATAACAGTTAAAATCATGCAAAAATGCATATTAAGCATAGAGAGACTGACATATAACATGTCTATAAGAACCTAATGACATAGGCTCAAGATAGGTGAAAAAGATTGGCATAATTGCAAGAACAAATTAACAAATCCATAATTCTACTGTGTGATAAATTTTACTAAATACTTAAGATGGAAATGATACTAATCTTACATAAACTTTTGTCACAGAATAGAGAACACATCCAACTCTTTTTATGTGGCTAATATAACCCTAAAACTCAAACTTCACTAGAACATTACCCATCCCCCCAAAATACTGGACAATATCTCACATTAATATAGATACCAAAAATCACTATAAAATTTGGCCATATATTAGTCAACAAAGGTAGTCTACATTTCAAAGTTATAAATTGTTTAAACTTACTTCTTTGACAAACTGTAAGAGATCTATAAATATAGAAGAAATATGGGCCTTATGAATTTGTTGATTGTGAAACCTCTAGATGAGGCTTATGCTGGGAAATCGAGACTTTAATTCTAAACTATCTGGATAAAAATATAAAATATCATGCATTTAAAACTACGAGATAACCAAAAACTCATGAGGAATTTCATAGCTTAAGAATTTTTCATAATAAATTTTAATAAAAATAAATGTATTAAATATTATACTGAACTCATTTAAAAGAAAAGAAAATATAATTAGAGAGACAGAGAGAAAAAGGTTTTTAAGATAATGTACAAGTTAATGATACACTGATCAATCAAGGGGCTGTTTTTTTTGGAAAACAAGCAAAGTTAAATAGTGAATCCCCTCTCTCAAAGAACAGAGAGCATTAACACAAAAATTCAAAAGACAAAAAGGAAACAAACAGAAATACTATTATTGACAACTAAACTTAAGACATGAGATGGAAACAGATTTCTAAAAATAAATTATTTTTAGAAATAATGTTTTTATTTCTAATATTTAGAATAGAATAGAATAGAAATATTTATTTTTAATATTTTTAGAAATAAATAAATTTATTTACAAATAAATAAATTTATTTCTAAAAATAAATGAGTGGATTGATTGCTTGGTTAATTAATTAGTATCTCCTGGAAGAGTCTTCCATTGAATTTAGGTTTGAAAGTAGAATATTGGAACAGCCTCACAAACAAGACCCTGCTTCCATCTCCTGGGGATTCCATTCAGTGTGGATTCTGATTCCCTAGGTCTGGATGCGCTCTTTGATTCTACAGTCCTAACAAGCTCCCAGCCGATGCTGATATTTCTTTTCCATGGACCACACTTGGAGTAGAAAGAGGCAAGAGCATAAAGTGAAAAGTACAGAATATGGAGGAATGTGGCCAGCACCGCTTCATCTAGCGTGTTAATTATTTTGATTGTGTCCTCCAGGTGTGACAACTAAACGGCATATAGATTTGATGTAATTAACATGTGGGCTGAGACCCCCGGAGACAACTTTGTAATGGGCTAGTCAAGAGAAGGTGAGGGATTAGACTAGAGAAGTGAACTAGTGGGGAGTGGGGAGAGTTTCAGGAAATTTTAGAAATTATAATCCACAGAACACATTAATTGATTGGGGGAGGACAATTGATGTGAGAGAGGAATAAGGAAAATGGAAAGTATAGAGGATGCTTCTGTTTCGAGCTTGAATGTTTGGTGTAACACATAGAAAGATGGAATACATGTAGAATGTCAATTTAGAGAGAGAGATGCTGAGTTAATTTTAGAAATGTTGACTACGTTTTTGTGGTCCTCCAAGAAGATCAAGCACGTAGTTGAAAGTATGAGTGTGAAACTAGAGGAGAGATTTCTAAGCTGTAGACACAGATGAACCAGTCTTCGGCATATAGCTGATAATGAAACAAAGACTATGGGTGATACTATACTCCAGAAGAGATTACAAAGTGAAAAAATCAATTGATCTGGGTGTAGAAAACACCAGCGGGTAGAGTTCGATAAATGGATGAGACATTCCTGAAGAAAGTAGAGGGGAGAAGTTCAAGGAAGGTAGGTGAGCATTGTGTCATTGCTTTGGAGAGTTTGTGAGAAATGTTGAATCTCTGGCTCTACCTTGGACTGTGACAGGTAATCTACATTTTAACAAATGCCCATTGTGATTCAAATTCCTTTACAGTGTGAGAAGCCCTGAAATGAAAACCATTCTAGGAGAGGTTAATGGAGCTATCATTTGGGGTTTGAAGGATTTGTTTAGGAGATGGAAGGGTAACTGAAGATCATGAGAGAGGATACAACCCAGAGAATGACAGTCATGTTGTAAGGATAGCTAAGGTAGGTGGAATTTCTTTCCTTGTTGTGTCCCTGTCTACATGATGTCAGATTTTCTTATTCAGCCACCCTGATGTAGGAACAGAGAATGCTGAATCCAATGCAATGCAGGGCTGGGGTTTTGCTCAAGTTAAAGAGAGAGGAGAATTGTGAATTCAGTCTGCTGGTGAGAGAGTTGTTTAGATAGCCAAGGGTTTGGAAGAAAACCTTTCAAAAGGCTGATAGCCTGGGGACAGTACAGGGGTATTTCTGGCCCACCTATAGACCAAGTAAGTAAGAAACTCTAAGAGAAAGATTAAGCTCTTATACTAAGTGCACTGGAAGGGAGATAGTTGGAGATCAGAAGAGTCTGAGATGTTGATCAGAACCAAAGAGAGGGACATTTAAGATCTCGAAGATGATGCTGTTTCATGCAATCATGGTGGTGCTGGGATGGAGTGGAATTCAGATATCAGAGTCAAGATGGAAAAGGAATCTATGAAGCTCATTTATTGATGGAGCATCTGCATGGGCACTGAATGCCCTGAAATTTTTGCAGATTATCTGGAGATGGCTGTATGTCTGACCACAAATACTTCAAAGACTGAGAGGTATGACGCTGTTGAGGAGTTGTGTGGATAGGGCAAGATGGTGATTTGTCAGATTTCAGATAGTTAAGCCTGATCTCATGAGAAGGATGCATTTTTTACTAGTTTAAAGGACTCCTCAAGCCTTGATTCCATGGTATTGGGGCTCAGTCATACAAGGGGGAGATTGAATTAAGGGACATGGAAGTCCTTTCATCTTAGTGTCATATGATTCCATGAACAGATGAGGTTCTTTTCAAAATATTAAAAACCTAAGAGTTTAGTTGACATTTGTTATTCATGAATTTCCTCCAAAGCACTTATTATTATAAAGTCCAGGTGGGAAATTACATGTTATATCCAAGTACAGGTGGCACAAAATATCCTTGGGCTTTAAAAAAGTAACAAATACTTAAAGAAAATACATTGAGATTAGGTATTCTAGAAGGAAAATACGCCATAACCATATGCAGTCATTTAATTATGGTAATTATTCTAATTGCTCTGTCTTATTTTATAATGAATTTTTTTGTGTGTGTGAGGAAGATTGGCCCTGAGCTAACACCTGCCAATCCTCCTCCTTTTGCTGAGGAAGACTGGCCCTGAGCTAACATCCACCAATCCTCTTCCACTTTATGTGGGATGCCACCACAGCATGGCCTGACACGCGGTTTGTCGGTGCGCGCCTGGGATCCGAACCCGGGCCGCTAGCAGCGGAGCGCGTCCACTTAACTGCTACACCTTGGGACGAGCCCCTCTTATTTTAAAGATCGACATATGTTTATACACCCTATTTTGGGGATTCATTAGAATGCAATTATGGAGACATCAAGTTTTGGGAAGAATTAACAAGATTATGCTGAAAATTACCTGGTAAAGAATGAATGAATATATCCTTAAAAGAATACATATTTGGACTTTATAGTCGAGGATCTCTGTATCTGTCATATAATACCATTTGTCATTTTGTGAGTTGGGAGATGGTTTGGTGTTGAGACTTATTTGATACATTTCTCTATTATATGCATCCTTATCAATTAACACTTCTAAACTGGCATGATTCCTAGGATGACAGGCTGTGGACAAATGTCAAGCATAGGCTGATTAATGATGAATATTCAAAGATTTCAGGATGGGGTTGGAGAGCTGCCTGATGTCATTGGTGAGGACTCCCATTGGCTCCCATTTGGAGGGACACACTTGCAGCAGGGAATCTCCCTTCCTTCCGTTACCAGCTGCCTCTGATAATGGAAAGCACCTCATGCTTACTAGCCATCCAACACTCCAGTCGCCTTCCCTAGAGATTTCAAACCAACGTGAGGGAGACGGGCACCAGTACTTTTATTCTTACCAGAACCTCAGGCAAACATCATTGGGGCATTTGCCTGATTCTAGGTATGTCTATGCAATCTTCCTCAGGTTGTTCTTCCTCAATTTCCCTTGAGTGAGGTCAGTAATAGCTCTTAAAATCTCATTGTTTCCAGATTTTCAGATTATCACAGGTTCTGGGAATTTAGCCTTCTTATAGAACGTTTTTTCCCCCTTCTATGGCTGTAAATCATGGAAGAAATAGCCAATTTTACTATGATACCTATTTGCCTTAGTTTTAGAAAAGATGGATTCTTTTCTTGATAGTTTGGCCAATGCCCAAGAGTCTTTTCCAAATACTAAAGTCTGTGTTTTGATAAAGTCTGAGCTCATTCATTCTCAATTAAATAGTATCATATGGACATTACATGAAGTTCTTGATGCTATTTTTACTCTCCATGCAAATGAAGTTGTACCTTATTTAATAGATTTCATCCTTAGAACTGAGTTTCTCAATTCATCATTAATGACATTTGGGGCTGGATAATTCTTTGTGGTAAGGACCGTCTTGTGCATTGCAGGATGTTTAGAGTAGTGTCTCTGGATTCCACCCACTAGACATCAGTAGTACCTCCCTAGTTAAGGCCACCAAAAATGCCTCCAGACACTGACAAATGTCCCGTTGAGGGCAAAATGATCCCTGGTTGGGGATCTCTGCCTTAGTGATCTGCCTGAGAAAAAGCATTATAATTATTAAAATATCAACATTTTCCTATATGGCACTCTCATTGAAGAAATAGTTCTGTCTTTCAGATTTTATTGGGAGGGAGGAGAGACTATTTAAGGAAGTCAGTAAAATATATAGAAACTTCAAAGACTCCTCTTTTGCTACCACATTTGCAATAAACATTTAGTATTTAAAACAAAAAAAACCTGATTTTTATCTCTATAGTAACTGTGTCCAATCAAGTCAATGATTGGTGATAATGAGGTCAAAAAGTAAAAGACAACTGAAATGGATTTATTATTTTTTGTCCATGGGATATAATGCCTTTCTTGCAGAATGAACTAAGCACACAGATAACATCTCAAAAATGATACCCACTCAGTCAGTGAGTACACATTTTTATGGAGGATACTGTGGAGTTCACAAAAGAAACAAAAATCTAATGAGCAAAGCAAACGGCAGCCAAACAGACATTACAAATACATCGACTGTGAATATCCAAATATGTTCACAGACAAATACACCCTTGAGAGTTGGAGAATATGTGTCATAAGTTGGAACTCAAAGACAGATAGTGTTCTATGTCTGAGATAGATTCCTGGCTACTTCTCTGAGGACAGAAAATTATTTTGTTCTTAGGGAAGTTGTTGTTCACCATTCCACAGACACAATGTAGAGGTGAAGGTAACAATAATTATTGGACAAATGGACAAAATGGTGGAATCCATTCAAAGGGGCTTGTGAGATTTCCAAGCTTCTATTATTGGCTTCAAAAGCATGGGTTTATATGAAAATGAGGGAATCTGTGTATTGCCGTGGTTTTTGAAGTGCTTGTGGACCAAGAAGATGAATCTGAGGTGACAACCCTAAGATATGTTTGGGCAGTTCTTAGAAGAGAGGGTGGATCTTGATACAATGGCAAGTGTGAAGAGATGCATGGTGCCTGTGGTAACTGGGTGGTGGGAATAGATGTGTGGGGTTATCAGGACCAATCTGAAGAGGTTTCTTATGGTGAGGTAGAGGCTATCAGGGCAAGGGAGATGGAAGAGGGACACAAGGTCTTAATTTTCAGATTTGTCATAAAGATTTGATCATATCTTTACAAAAACTTCAATGTTGCTCCATTGTCTAAAGTTACATTCATACCCCTTAGCAAGAGACACCAGCTCCCACATCCATCTCCATTCCTGGATCCCCATCCTATCTTCAACGCCCTGAGGCACTCGCTCTTCAGCCGGGAGCAGCTAATGTCATGTAACCCATGTTGGTCCTTTGTACATCACGACAGCTTCCCTTGAGGGGTCTTCCTGGATGCATTCAAGCAAAGTGAGTCTGTCCCCCAGATGTCCTTGTGGGGTAGTCAGGAGTAAATGATACAGTCTTTTATAATGTATAGTGAGTCTTGCTCTCATATAGAAGACCCTGAGTTCATGGAAAACATAAACTGCCTTGATTTGATGAATGCACATACAAGTTGGAGGCATCTCCTTTTCCTCGGGTGCTGTCCATATTTGTATTGATGTACTGGGAACAGTGGTAGGGCATAGAATTATCTGGTCCCATTGGTTATCATATATTTAATGCTGGCATCCATTGAGCTGTTCTTATTTCCATCTGGTTCTGGGTATTGGTCCACAGAGATCCATCTGAGTCGACCTTCATCCCCAACCACAATGCTTCTTTGTATCTTTCTAGTGGATTTTATGCCATATACGGGAACACAAAGATTGTTTAGTTGTTCTTGAGTCAAGCTGTTTTGTGGACACTCTTCTTGAGACTTCTCAGATATAACACACAGTGATTTTGACCTCGTGGGCTCTTGCTGATTTTTTTTGATGCCACAAATCCATTTGGAGATTCGGTCCTGCCCGTACCTTCGACCAAGATTAAACCATAGACAGGCACAGGTAGATACCCTTGACTTGTTTGCAGGGTCCACAGTATCAGCTCTCTTCTCTCTATAGGAGGTGGTGGTGACGTATGAGTTGAACTATACATCCTTTCTGTGGAGGAATTGAGGCGGAATGTCTGATTGATGGATTGTGGAAGAACATGGTGAATAGAAATAATATGAGAATCTAAGGCGTAGGTTAATATTTTATAAGTAGAGTCTGACTACATTTGTATCCTAAGAGCTAAGCTCAGGGCCTCTAAATAGTTGTTGAATGTATGAGTTCTTGAAAGACAATTTAATTTTGAAAAATGGTGGAAATGTCTGAGTCAAGAACTAATCAGTTGAGGGACCACGGTACACAGATACTATGGCCATTTTCTGATTGCTTAGTCCTTTGATGGAGAGCAACTTCACAAGGAGGAAGGAGCTGGAGACTGTGCGTTCCCTTCAGAGAAACTAGAAATAGGTAAGAAAAAGATGGAGGGCAGAAGGAGGGAGGATTGAGTGGGACTCTGATCTGCTAGAGGGATTTGGACTTTGTGAATTTAAGACAGCAACATATTGTTATAGTTACCTCCATGACCACAGCAAGGTTTGGGGAAGGTATAAAACATTCCTGCAGTGACATCCTGAGATCTCTGAATCCCTCTCATTTTTCCATCTATCACTCTGTATCCTGTTTCCCTGCTCAGATACCCCTGCTGTCAGTCTGTCACTGAATGTTCTGATTGTGCCTTTCCCAGCAGCTCTGGAGATTCAATGCCGTTGTTAAGCAGCCCATCTGGATTTTGAGTTTAGCGTTTGCCCTGTGTCAAGTCTTGCAGAGGAAACTCAAATTCACCCATGTTAGCTGGTGCTGTGGGAGGTAGGATGGGTGTGGGTTGTTCAAGGGGGGGGGCATGTTCCTGTTGAGCCTGTCAGAAATGAAGTAGTGGTGTAAACAGAAAGAAAAGTTTAGCCTTCCAAGTTTACAAAACAAGCAAACAAAAACACATGATGAGAAATATCAAAATAAGTAGAGGTAATATACACATAGAGGTCAGACTCCCTGGGTTCAAATACTAGGACCATAAATTATTGAATATGAGTCTGTGAATGAATTACTTAAACTCTTTGCACCTGCTTTTCCTTGTGCATAAAATGGAAATAATGATAATACCTGTATCATTTGGTTGTTAGGATTAGATGTTATAACGTGTTTGTTAGAATGATAGGCCCTTAAACTTCTCGTTGGTGGTTACAATAACTGGTGTTATAATAATAATTATAAATTCCATAATAATTATGAAGACCCACCACCTCATCTGACAGACCCACTGGGGCTGGAATTTTACAGCATCACTCTGCTTCTAGGGCTAGAACTAAGGTACCGAGAATGATATCTGGGACATTTTTAACCAAGGAAGGGTCTTCTTATGACCCTTCAATCAAACTGTGACTTAGCCATTGAATAACTGAAGTACAGAGAATTGCTTTTCACTCATCCTAAAATGTCTAAACACAGTGGTAATACACAGCAAGTGGAAATACAGTATTTTAAAAGAGATGCTAGAATTAAATTCAGGGGAAATAGTTGAAATAGAATCTGAGTTCTCAGATGAGGAAAGCATATTTTTTGGGGGAAAGTATTCTTTTTGAGAACGTGAAGTGGACTTGCAAATATATCCTGCTCCCCACCTGTTACCTATGAGGAGCGCACGGCATCTGATGTCAGTGTGGGATTCTCTGATCTAATGCTGGTCACTTTAAAAGAAAATTAAATAACCTTTTATTGTTACAGAAGTAATACATGTGCATTATGGAGAATTTAAAAATACAGGAGGTGAAAATATCAAAATAAAACATCATATTCCTACAACTCAGTGATTACCACTAGTAATACCTTAATATATATCTTTCCAGATCTTTTCATTATATATAAATATCCTTTTGCCCAAAGGGGATCATACTGCCCATACTGCTTTATGATATTTTTTTTCACTCAATAATATCCATGAATCCATTTCAGTAAATTCTATGTACCCCTTCTATTATCTGGAACATATTCAAATTTCCCCAATCGATCCCCCAAAAGTCTTCTACTGTTGGCTTCTCAGAATCCAAAACAGAACCAGAAATGACATCTGATCATTATGTGCATAAAATTGCATAATGTGGTGCACTCCCCCCCTTTTTTTTTACCATTGTCCCATTGAAACCTCCATGTCAGTTTTTCTATAAAATATTCCAAGTGTATTTGGTAATTTCCTTGTGCTTCTGTTCAGTTTGGCTGCCCCCTTTTAAATTTTTACCCCCTCCTTTAGAAATGGTGACAGTTCAACTTGAAAGAGTCTGTTTTCAAAGAGAACAGACATTCAGACATTTTGCATAACATGTGAGGAAGTGGGAGGGGCAGCAGACTCAGCTTTTGAAAACGCGTCTGAGGATTTTTCTTGATGGCCTCATCTAACTATTCAAGGTTTCTTTGCTGCCCTCTGATTATATGACGACTTATTGGCTATCAGTTTAATGAAGACCAATACAACCTGTCTATTGACCTTGTAATTTCTCCTTTCATTTAATTACCAAAGTTCATTTATCAATCATTTTGCCTTTTATTGGCTTCTATAATTATAAGGAGCCTTGAAGGGTAAATGAGATGATGTTCAAATCACATTAGCTGTCCATTAAGGGGCATACAAATATAAATACAAAGTTTTTTTCACAATCTGTATCAGTTTGATTAATTGATCGTTCTACTCAGCTTTATCCTCCACTAAGCTCTGTGTGTGACAGAACAATGAGGGAAAACTGAATTGCAACATTAGAGATTATGCTTCAGATTTGGAAAAAAATGTGTAGTTTTACATTATTTCGTTAGGAAATTAATGGCTTAAGTAGTAAATATTAGTTACCACATTTGAAACCATTTTAAGCACAGTTAATTTTTTTTCAAAGAAGAATGTCTTGCATCATAATTTATTTCAAGAATAACCTTGTTGAGATGTAATTCACCTACCATGAAATTTGCACTTTTAAAGTGTACAATTTGGTGGTTTTGGGAGTATTCACAGTTGTGCATCTATCACCACTATCTAAACTCAGAATATTTTTATCACCCCTCAAAGAAACCCTATACCCATTTGCAGTCACTCCTCATTCCCCCTCCTCTCAATCAATGGCAACCATTAATCTACTTTCTTGATGTATTTGCTTCTTGTGGACATTTCACATAAATTAGATTATGGAATATGTGGTCTTTTCTGTCTGGATTCTTTTACTTAGCATAATGTTTCAAAGTTAAGTGATATAGGAGCACATATCAGCACTTCATTCATTTTTACTGTTGAATAATATTTCATTGTATGGATGTACCACCTTTTGCTTACCCATTCTTCCATTGATGGATACGTTGGTTGTTTCCGCCTTTTGCCTCTTATGAACAATGCTGTTGTGCCTGTTCATATACAAGTTGCTGTGTGGACCTTCGTTTTTCCTGGGTATATACACAGGAGTGAAATTGCTCTGTCATGTGGTAACTGTGTTTAACTGTTGATAAACTCCCAAACTGTCTTCCAAAATGGCTGAAACATTTCACATTCCACCAGCAACATTTAAGGGTTCCAATTTTTCCACATCCTCCCTAATACTTGTTATTGACTGTTTTTTTTTTTTTTTTTTTTAATTTCAGCTGTCTGATGAAAATAGAGCCTGTGAAAATTTGATTGTAAAAACTGAATTGGAGACTTTATTTCCCTATCAAGTACAAATTATTTGATTGACACAAGGATGCACTACTGGAGGTTTTTTTAAATGTGATTCTTTCCATAAATTTAGAAAGGCTATTTTATATACATAAAAGTTCTTTTCAAAATGCCTGCCTTAGGTTTAAGCTAGATTTGTAACTCTTAATAAACTGAGTATACCAATTTACAGTAATGAAAACAACTTCAGCAATATCGCACCTCTTGTAGCTGAGAGCATCCATCCAGCGTGATCTCTGGTTTCCCCATACTTTCGAGCCCCTCCCACTCCAAAGATGCTCGCAGGGAGTTCACTAATGTCCCAAACACTTGCTAGAGTTTCGCCTCTACAACTACCAGCCCTGCCCTGTGCCCATGGCCTTGATCAACTGCTTTGATCAAAGCATCTTGTATCACAAAGGTGACCCAACCCAATGACCAGGTAGCCATTTCTCTCCTTTACACTGCCTCTCTGTCTCACTTCTCCTGCCCTGTTACCTCTGTCTTTTGAAACATGGGGGGCATTTTGTTTCCATTGGTCTTGGAACTATTTTAGGAGGCTGCTAATGAAGTGTTCTTCTTTACCCGGAAACCTGGAGCAAATGAGCCCTGGGTTGGGTCAAAGGATACTGCAGTTGTAACACTCGGAAGATTGAATGTAGACTTGCCACTTACATTGAAAAACAACTGATGCATAATATGGAAGGCTTTAAACATTTAGTGTCTAATAGTTGTAGACCTGTGGGTGTCTGAGTGAGCAAGAGCTTTCCTCATGGAAACAAACAGCCATGCCTCCGCTCTGTGCAAGAATTCTCTCTTGTTCAGTATCATTACACAGACTGTTAGATGGAGCCTGCTCTGGGTCAGGCATCTGACTGCCCACTGGGGAATGAGCAAGAATAAAACAGGCTTTCCACTCAAACTGTTATTGTCTGTGGAGAGGCAGACCCGTAATCTGACCGTTTCACTGAAGATGAGATGCACTGTAATACATTTCAGAAGATGCACCTTCCTACAATACAATAGGCTCGAATGAAATCAGATCCAGAAAGAAGCTCCAAACCCTGACTGAAGACGAAGGTCCTCCTGGGAGACAGGATGGCTGAGAGCACCTGTGAGTTCTAGAATGACTCATGTGGGAGAAGAAGATCAGATGAGAGGAGCTGTGTAAGTGGAGGGGCAAAATCTGGGGCAGGAAGCAGCAGGAAGCACTCTATAGATGATTACCAATTGAGTTGGTTGGAGCACAATGGACACCCAACATCTATATTTGCCCTCTGCTAACCCATCACCTGCCCAGCAGACAGCATTCTTCACGCTCTTGTCTGCTGAAGACCTTTTTCACCCTGAGCTTCTCAGACCAATGAAAACCTAGTTTCTGTTCCTTGTGGTTGATCCCTGCCATGGAGCTATTCTTGGCATAATCTGAGAGAACAACAGGATGAGGAACAGGCTGCAGGCAGGTACCTCTTACCATCTTGTTGGTGACTCTTCTGGACATTAGAAGCATCAGTTTACATCTCATTAATGACTGTATCAGGAGGATAATTTTCCTTTCCTTATGGGCCTGTTGGACCTTATGTGTCTGAAAAGCTCAATTGGTATGGGCATTGTCAAAGTTCAGGCTGCATTGTGTGGGCTGGATTCCCAGCATTCACATGTCCTTGAGGTGACATTTTACTACCACCACTCTTGACTTTCTCATCTGTAAAGTGGGGATTAGATGAGATTATGTAGGTGAAAGACCTCTTTGCAATTTTAAAGTGATATGAAATTTTAAAGCGCAGTGACCATCTTATGTAGTTCTCCTCACCATCTTCACTGTCTAGTAGGAGAATAAGCATGCTGTGGTTGCAAAATGCTAACTTATTTGCAAGTAACATACCATAAGAAGAGAGACAGTGTGTGTGTTACTATTATTTCTCTACTGATATTCTCTCCAAAATATTAAGATGCTAGCTGAGAGGATGGCATATGGCATTAGGTGAAATTAGGTATAACATGCCCCAAACTTCAATTTTAGGAAAAGTCCAAGTCAAAACACCCTGCTTGGGATATTCTGGGAGATTAATAGATGAACCACCTTAATTTCCATTCAGCCTATACTGAAATTAGTAAGACTTAATAAATTTCAGTGACGTTTAAAGTTTTATGAGCATTGTGCATAATTCAACATGCAGCAGTTCTGAAAAACAGACCCCGCAAGATTTTATTTCTTTCAGACTCGTGGAATTTATCCCACAGTGAGATTTATAGTGCTTGCCTCTGAAATATTGTCAGGCCAATGACAGCTGATGCCATTTTTCAAAACACATATATAGATTTGTTCTATTAAGAGAGTGTATTCTGATTCTTAGAAACTGACTCAAGACCCGCCAGCTTCAAATTTCTGTTTGGCTTCCCTTTTTAGAGGAAGATTTAATATCAAAAAAAGATCTTTGGAGAATTTCCCAGGCTCCTTCCAAGTGTGATTATTTTAATAGATAACCCCAAAAAACTTCCTTTGAGCTCAGCAGTTTATTAAAAGAGAGAATCTTCACCAATCAGTTCAATTTAAATTTTAAAAATTTATGATTCTTGCCTTCTAGAATTTAAATAAATCATTTTCAGCTTCATGTGTTTTTAGCAATTTAATACATTGGAAATAATAGATTTAAATGTTTAAAGTTTGGATTTTTTTTAAAAGTATAGTTCGCATACCATGAAATTTCCCCCTTTAAAATATATAATTCAGTTGTTTTTGGAATACTCATGGAGTTGTACAAACATCAGCGCTGTCTAATTTCAGAATATTTTCATCACCCCACAAAATCCCGTACCCATTAAGCAGTCACTCCCCACTCCACCTCCCCCCAGTCATGGCAACCACTAATCTGCTTTCCATCTCCAGGGTGTCCCAGCTACTGTGATGACCAGTCTGTGATCAAAACAACTGAGTTCAAAGAAGATATAAACAAACATGAGTTGCTTGCTCAGTTCAGTGTCTCCATTGTTTGGAAGTGTTTTTGCTGTAAGTAGGTCCACCCGATCATCGATTTTTGCCCTTCCTTATGCCTCCATTCATCCAACACAAAGAATCCCATTCTCTAAACTTAACGAGGGTTTTAAAGTAGTTAGACCAGTTTCTCCATAAAAGTTCTCATTCTTCTCTTTGGGTAAGCTCAAGAATTATGGAGCCTTGCTTCGTGACAGCTGTCAGCTGTGCATGGGCTGGATACACGGTTGAAAAAAGTGGACGGATGGTAACTTAAAGCTTGAGTCATCACCTTAAAAAATTCCTTCTCTCCACTATGGAACCCCAGTGTCCTGACTCGCTGTGAGACAGGGGTGTGTAAATACCACACCAGAAGCAAAAATATAACATAGGTGCTCAAAAAGACCAGATACCAATACGGATGTGAAATTGTCCAATCACCCTAAGTTACCTGTTCAAAATATAATATTTAGTCAAAACTACTCACTCTCTCCATTACCCAATTGTTTGAGTCTATGTGACATGTCAATCATGGTGATGCCCTATTGAAGATGAAGAACACTGGGGATCTGATAACCGTGTTAGGCATGGGAGGTCAATACTGCTCCAGAAATAGGACATAGGTGTTCAAAGGACCAGGTACTAATAGAGGTATAAAATTGCCCACTTGCTGTGTTTTAGTCATTTGGGCTGCTACAACAAAATACTACAGATTTGCTGGCTTATAAACAAGAGAAATCTATTTCTCACTGATCTGGAGGCTGGAAGTCTAAGATCAAGGCAATGGCAGACTTGGTGTCTGGTGAGAACCTGCTTATTCGTCCATAGAAGGCCATCTTCTTGCTGTGTCCTCACATGGTGGAAGAGGCAAGGGAGCTTTCTGGGGTGTCTTTTTTAAGGGCACTAATCCCATCCGTGGGGGCTCTGCCCTCATGACCTGATCACCTCCCAAAGGCCCCACCTCCTAACGCCATCACCTTGGGGGATAGGGCTTCTACATATGAATTTGGGGGAGTCCAATATTCAGTCTATAGCACACCCAAGGTTACTTGCTCAAAATTACTATTTATTTTAAACCACTCAGTATGTTTATTACCCTGTTGTGTGAACCTATAAGAGCTGTGTCAATCATGGTAATGTCATAATTCTACAGATTAAGACCTAGAGTGCAGGTTTGAAAGTTTAAGAAGAATGATCGCAAAGCAAACCTCTTTATTTGTCTTGTTGTGAAATTGTTTTTGAAAATGTGGAATAAAAGTGCTTAAATACATATAATAATGGTCCACATGAGGATTTCAAAGACCAGTAAAATTTGGGGAAAAAATAGAGACGTAATAGACTGATCATCTATTGCTACTCAGTTAATAAAAAAGCCTATTTTCAACGAAGGACAAAGTAGGTGATTAAAGAAGAGTCCTGTAAAGAGAATTCCATCAACTTTTCACTTTATCAAGTAAGAGTGACGACTTTGCTGCCAATGGCCCTGGAGTGGCTCTTGGAAAGCCATAGGTAAAAAAAGAAAAACAAAGTTTTAATAACAGTAAATTGTTAATATTAATAAATTCTTATTAATTTTCACAATAAGTTTATTAGAAATTAATAAATAATTTAAATTAATAAAACATTAACATGTTGATCATTTAGTATTAATAATCCAGGTTCTAGCCAACCGGAAAAAATAAAAGGGGAATTCTGTGGTATGCTCATTCATCTTTGTAGAATAAACGCATCCCTATGACTTACCCAAATGTGCCTCTGTACTAGCAAAATATTTCCTCTCACATCTTGTTTGATACAATCCAGAATGGCTAAAAGGCTTGTTTTATGACCAAAAGAGTTAATTTATCCACTTCACATTTTTTTTCCCCGTAGGTATTTTTCTTATGAAATTGTGAGCTACAGTGTCCAGGTTCAGAAGCAGAGTATTTTTCTTTTCCTTGCTAGATGGCTTATTCTGTTTTAAGTCAATATGAACATGTGTGGGTAGTATAAGCTTTGCCAAGGTGGCCTCTCGAACAAATCAGAGCCAAATAGCCATAACACCATCTCTCCTCTACATAAAAGGGTATTCAAACAACCCTTTATCAGGTGTGATGGAAAAAAATCTATTGATATTTTAATTACTTTATGTTACTTTAGACTTATGATCCACCATTGCAATCCAACTGGTGCATTTGTAAAGAAAACATACGAAGATCTTTCAAGAGCTATGAAGTCTCCCAACACTGAAGAGTTATTTTACACTAACGTGTGTTCCTTCTTTGGGCTTTTTTGACGAGCGTCCCACCCAGTTTAGGGAAAACTTCCAGAGACTATTGAAACAGCATTGCAGTTCCCTTTAATGGCTTGTTCTTCATCCCTGAGATCTGCAGTGAATTTGCGTGCATGCTGTAGAAACAAGCAGTTAAGAGGTGTTTGAATATAATGCCCTTCCTTTATAAGTGTTTGCCTTCTGGTTTTCAGTCCCAGTAATGGACTTTTTTAGACGCTTTCTAGACATTACCTATGCAAATGAAAGAGAAAAACAACTATAAATTTGAAATATAATGTTGTTAGTGTTCTCCGGGAATTTGAGTAAGATTGACTAACAAAAAAATCATAAAATTCTGCCTAAACTTTCTTTTGAAATGTCTAAGTCAGATCTATCCAAACCTGATTTGGAAAATAAGTTGTTCATAAAGAACTCACTTTATAAACTTATCAATTGTAATGGAGGTTGAAGAAGACTGAAAAACATACAAAAAACATGAGAAAAAATCTCTCTTGTAGAAATCACTCAACTGTATTATCTCTGATAATATAACTTCTGTACTTGGAAAGGTAATTATAAAACTCATTGAAAATGAGCTGAATGAGATAATCTAAGAATAATATCCAATACATTTTAATATGAATAATAGATTATCCAGAGAATAAGTTCGCTTCTGTTGTAAGCCTCCATTTCCTCACAATATGAAATGTTACTGCTTTCCACACAACGTATCTGCTTGAGTTAACACAAGGCAAGTCAGAGCTTGATTAAGTATTGATAAACGTATGCTCTTGGTTATGTGAATTCTGGGTTGCTTTTTCCCCTCAGTCTCATTTTTATTGTATCCTTCTACATGGGCAGCACTAATATTTCTGGAATTCATGAAAAGGGAAATAAAGATGAATAAAGTCTAATTCAAAGTCACGAGTGAATAAACACAATCATGAAATAGGACAATACTCATAGTAAAAATAGAAGGAACTCCCCGTGAGAAGATAAGACACCCAAGAGAGAAAATATTTGAAGACTTTATTTCCTTTGGTAGTCAGCCTTTTGGATGTTCCAAACCAAAAAGCTACGACTTTGGCAGAGTTTAAAGGCATTTACTTACAAGGAATAGAAACTTATTTTATTTTGACTTGTATTTTCATTCTTTATTTTTTCCTGACCTAATGCACAGACATCTTTTTTTTTTTTTTTTTTTGAAGAATTTGAGGATGGGGCAATTGCTAGACCCTGTAAGCAAATATCATAATTTCTGGATCAGAGATTCATATTCTTTAAATCATAAGTAAAAGCATGATTGTATAATGGATATTGTTTGTGTCAATTTTTGCCTTTTTCTTTTTCTGTTTTGCCTTCATAGCTTCTGGTGGTTGCTGGCAATCCTTGGCACTCCTGAGCATGTAGCTGAATAATTCCAATCTCTGCTTCCATTTTTGAATAGGCTTCTTCACTGTCTTTCTGTATCTTGATGGTTCCTCTCCTCTTATAAGGACATTAGTCATTGGAGGGACCACTCTGATCCAGTATTATCTCATTTTCACTTGATCACATCTGCCAAGACTCTATTTCCAATTAAGGTCACATTCACAAGTACTTGGGGTTAAGACTTCAACATAGATTTTCGGGGAGTGAACACACCTCAATCCTGAACACCTTCTATGATGAGACATCATAATTCAGACCATAAATGAAGGAAAAGGACCTCAGACATGCCTAAGAATGATTCTGCATCCTCTTGAAGATGTGGGCTGTGGATCTCCAGAGAGAACCACAGGCACAAGAAATGTTCAAAGAAGTTATTCTGCTGTGCTTATTTGAGCAAAGTGCCCATAGTTGCACTGTGACCTTTCAATGTTTGAGCAACATTGCAATAAGTCTTGTGGGTCAAAGACCTGTCCATTGGCGAGAAGACTTAGATCCTAAGACAAGATTCCAAACTCTGCTTGATGGTTGTCTGGCTGTGGGGAAGTTCTTCACCCAAATCTCATTTTCCTCATCTATCAAAGTGGTGCCAGCGGTACCGATTCCAAGAGTTTCTTGTAAGTATTAAATAAGTCCATGTAAAATGTGGTTGTTGGAAATCCTTACTCAGATCCTATTTAAAGATCCAAAGACCCCTTGATAATCATGGGGGTCATAGACTGTCTTGTCTCTAATTCACTTTAAAACTATGTGCAACTTTCCAAAGAAAAAATTACATAAGTTGTTGTAAAGGATGAAACAGAATGATGACAGAACTCCTGGGAAAATCTTAGTTTCCTAAAGAATTAGGCTACTTGTTTAATTGTATAGAAAATGGATAGTGGCATATGATTTAGTGCTTCCACTAAGATAGGAACACCAGGCTTAATTTCATCAGTAAACCCATCTCTAACGATATAAAAGGGCCATTCTGGGCTGGCACCATTGCCATCTTTTCTTGAACAGGGGATGGATTAAAAGGAGACAGAACATCTCTTGTTTGAAGCATTTTCCTGGCTGGCCCCATGGAATCTGGCTGTGGGATCTCAGCCGTTCCTTTGTTTTCCACTTCTCCCATGTGAACTATGCTTTCTTGAGGGTCTAGGTTTGTTCAGATATTTCTAGGGTGACCCAATCCTTCCAGTTTACTTGGGAATTTCCGAACCTTAGCTCTGAAAGTCCTACGTCAGAGGAACTCCCTCAGACCCAGGCCATTTGGACATTTGTCACCATAGAGTTTGACATAGTCTATCCCTTTCCAGAGAGCTAAACACAGTCTGGGGATGTCTGAATGTTGTCCATTACCTTGGACAGAAGAACAGAGCTTCAATTAAAATCTTGTGACTGGTCCTCCTCTATTGTATAGCCTCACCCAAGAAGGCTCTCTCCTCTTATTTGGCAGGTAGTAAATTTAGTACAGAATACAGTCCTTACCTAACTAACTAATCTTCTACATACTTACCTCCCTATAGACCTACCTACTCATCTAACTACCTACCTACTTTATCAATCTATCTATCTATCTATCTATCTATCTATCTATCTATCTATCTATCTATCTATCTATCTATTTATCTATCTATCTATCATCTGCCTACTTACCTACCTCCTTACCTTTCTAGATACCTACCCTCCTATCCATTGGAAACCTGAATCCCCAGAAGAAAGTCAATTTTAGAAACCAGACCCAAGTCTCTGTTGTTACTTCGTTCAGATTCATACCTGGGTATCTCTTGTTTTTCCCTTACCCAGCCTCTGGCTTCAACACCTTCTCTCCCCCATATTTCCAATAAAGTGCACACCTGGCTTGGGCAGTGATGGCCGCAGTGAACTTTGGCCACTTTCCTTCGCCTGAATCTCCTATTTTCTGAGTCCTCAGGTCTGCCTACTGGTCTCTGCCAATTTGTCCAGGCAGTGGCAGCCCCCATCACTCATCGGTCAGCATTCTAGGGCTCAGATAAAAAACACCTTGAAAGTTTCTTAGATACCTTTTCTAAAATCCATACTCTCTCATACGGGGCTTGGTATTTTGATTTTCTTTAAAAAAAATTCAGTATATGATTTAAATATACCACCAATTTAATGAAAGGGATAACACAAACCACTGAACTGTTAAATCAGATCATCTTGAATCGGAGATGTTACCTGGTACCAAGCTTTACTGGGAACGTCATAGATGTGAGCACAAGCAGCATAGGTGAAGCACGAGAAGGTCCAGGGCCTTCCACATGACTCCCCAAGTCATCCCTTCTCACTCTGGATGGTTCTGACCCAGGTTAATAGATGAGATCTCCAGCAAAGGTGCACAGTACTTTACCTTCATGGAAGGAACATTTTAGGTCATGAAACATCTCTTTTTATATTCAGTTGCACAACTTAGGTGGCATTTTCTAGGGAAATACATCACATAAATCCATAGATCCCAGGTTTTCTTACCATAAAGCAATCCTAAACCATTAGATGCATCATGTTAAAGCATTCTATAGACAAGGACTGTCTTGCTAGAAAAACCACTTGGTTTGCTACCATGATGTTTGCCAGTGGGATGATTATGATGAGATGAGACTGCTTTTTCTGCCTTCTTTGTCTTTCTAGAGAGCTCCCACTCCCTCAAAAATGAAGGGAATGGATAGAAGACCTGCTGCTTTAACCATTGACTTCCCAGTTAAGAAGTCTAAGGAAGATTTCCATTCATATTAAGACGCACAGACACTACACAACACACTGTCATTCTCAACTCAATCAACTTTAAGTCTTCTAGGTTTGTAAAAGTATACTTTAACAAATCAGCCAAAAAAAAAATACTTAGTCCATTTTAATGTTAGCAAAATACTTGTGTTTTATATCTAGGATATGATTGTGCAATGTTACGTGTTCAAACAACTACAAAAAGGCTAATAATCTTTTCTAAAAGATGAAGTCTAAAGTCATCATTGAAGGGAAATTGATTTCTTTGTATTTGGAAAGGTTTAACAGCCTATTATAATAAACAATAATACAGTACCACCCCTGGAAATTTTTATTATTGATTATAAGTGAAACTAATATATGACTTGTCAATGAAAATAATATTAAGGTGAGCAATAAGCTGTTTTATTTTTAAAGCAGTAATGAAAGGTGTGTTTTTCATTTGCTTTTTCTATGCATTCATTTCTTCTGCTACTGAATTGATGTCTTATTGACTGGTGTTGGCAATTGGTAGATGTTCAAAGGAAAAAGCAGGTGATTCTTCTTCTCAATGCTTGCATTAGTTCACTTGCATCCATGTGTGAATGCATACAATACATGGAATTGTGCGTGTGTGTGTATGTGTTTACCACTGGATATGTCAAGGTTCTTCAGAGAAACAGAATCAACAGGATGTTGATGTATAGGGAAAGAGATGTATTATAAGCAATTGGCTTGTATGATTATGGAGGTTAGAAAGTCCAACATCTGTAGGGTGGGCCAGCAGGTTGGAGACCCAGGAAAGCCAATGATGCAGATGAAATCTAAAGGATGTCTGCTTCAGAATTCCCCCTCATTCATGCAGGTAAGTAGATTAGGTAGGTAGGTAGGTAGATAGATAGATAGATAGATAGATAGATAGATAGATAGATAGATATAGATAGATGACAGATAGATAAATAGATATATGATATCTATCTATAAATAGATAGATAGATAGATAGATAGATAGATAAATAGATGATTGATAGAGAGGCTGGTAATTTTGTTCTATTCAGGTCTTCAAAAGATTGGATGAGGCCCACCCACATTGTGGAGGACAATCTGCTTTACCCAATGTTCACTGATTTAAATGTTAGTCTCATTCAAAAACACTCTCCAAGTTAACACATAAAATTAACCACCACATCACTCTTTTTCTTCCTTATATTTTCTCAGTTAACATTCATCCTCCATTATTGGATGGTGGCGGGTGAGGTGGTAGCCGGTAGCCTATTCTTGACTATTGTCGATGGACATAGAGAAGCCAGCATAGGCAAAATGGGCCCTTCTGATTCCAGACCACATTGAAGATCCTGCCAACTTTCAGAGGTCATGTGTAATATTTTATGCTAAAGAGAAACTAAGAAAGTGAGAAAATAGGGATTCTCTGCTTAGTATGTGCAAATTAGAACCACCACCTCTGCTTTCTCTATTAATTACATCACAGTGAAATAGTTAGATTTCAGTATAAGTTTACACACACAAACACATACACATACATGTGAGAATAGTATAAAACTTTTCTTTGATGTTGTTACTGATGTCAACCTCTATAAGCTTTACAAATATGTGTTAATTTTTGATAAAGAGGTGTATGTATACAAAAGTATGGCATATAAAGATATAAAAATATTATGTATAAAAATAGAAAATACACATTCTATATTCTATCAACAGTATATGTCAACATTCTTTTCATAACAACTCTTATCTTTTGGAATAAATAATATTTATTCCTCTTACTAAATGAAGTTATTACACCACATTTTTAGGCATTCATTTCAACAGTTCCTACTTCTCGCTAGGTGTTGTTGACATAATTGCTTCTGATGAAAAGTTCATGATATTATAGTAGAAGTGGACAATTAAACAGATTACTACAATGAGTTACAATGGTCCTGCAATTTGGAAGGGAGAGGATGATAAAGGGCTCTTATTCAATCTGATTGTGTTTGAAATAGTTTTGTTCTATAATCACTTCCTCACACCCGCAGTGTTCAGCTCTACTAATCATTAAATCCATTGGTTTTTTGCTTTTTTGTGTGTCTACCATTGCTTTGCTATTTGCTGCCCCTCTCCTGTTCTCATAGGCACACTTACCTGGATTAGATGACATGTTCCACCATGATATTCATTACTTACCTTCACCTGTTAATCCCCCCCCCCCATGTATTCAAGAAAGATCCCTCACTTGGAAAAAAACCATGCTGACAGTTTGGTATTTTATTCTACAGGATACATTAGGTTATACTGCAGTAATAAAAATTGTATACTCATTCTCAGTGACTTACGTGAGCAAAGGCTTATTTCTAACTCTGCTGAGGTCTTCACAACTCTTCAGGACAGTGCTGTGCAGATGGAGGTGTCTCTATTTTGCAGTTCAACAATCTGGAACAGCTGGCCTCCTTAGTTAATTCCACAAAGCTTGGTCACATACATTTCACTGGTGAGAAATAGTGGCATGGCCTCACCCTACAACCGGGAGACATGCAGTCTCCAGGTGTGTGGAGGTGTTGGGAAGCAATTACCGGTGACTATTAGTAAGGTTGACCACAGATCATGGAGACCATATTACTGATAAGGAATTGAAGATTAGAGTAGTTACACAATTTGGTCAAACCTCACTAACACTGAGAATGACAAGATATGAAAAAAGATTTTCCTGACCCCCAAAGTGAATTATGTTCCTACAGCAGAGGAATAATCCATTGTAGGACAGGATGTCACACCTGGGCTATAGGTGTGATTTGAAGACCAGTATCATGTTCCTTCTTCATGAATTCATTGATCACAGTCTCTTGAGTTTTTAAAGTCTTCAGAATTGGCTTCCTTTGTGGATCCCAAAGCTCCTGGTCATCTCCTTTTGACCAGATTCACATATTTGTGTTGTCTTTCTGACCCAGAGAGGCATTTGAGTTTTTGGCCTAAAACATAATCATATAAGATACAACAACCCAATGTGTGCCCTTTTTGATGGAACATTAACCTCACTACGAGAGCTTTAAAACAAAGACGTCTACAATTAACTTTCTTTAATCTCTTGCCAATGAGCTGAAAAAAATACAATAAAAACTGATGACTTATTTTGTTTCTTAAGACCTTAACCCCGGCAATATTAGCCCTGCCATGGTACACAAGCCTTGAATAAATAAATCAGTGGAAAGTTTTTTCATTTAAATGACCAGTGTTCTCTTTGCTTGGTCTCCTGATCTTAGTAAACTGATATTACACTCTCGAATAAATAATGTTTTGGGATTATAAGTGCTTTCTTCTGATGATTTCCTCCCTTTGAGGAGCAGAGTGGGTGCCAGGGAGCATCTACTTAATGCTGGAACTCACTGTGTCTGGATTTAGCTTCTAGTTTTTGATGCATTTTGGTTTTAATTGTGTTTAGCATTTAACAGCCACAAACAAAGCCCAGTGATAATAAAATTCATCTGCCGTTGCATCTGAGAGAGAGGTGCTCCAAAAATCAATTTCAGTTAGCTAAAACATCATCAATTGCATTAAATAGATTGCTAACTATGGATTAAATTCTCCTCCTTGCAGTCTTGGCCCAGGAACTTGTTTGGAAATGCAAATTCAGACCTTTAAGACTGTGGTCTGGGATATTTAGTAACCCTAGATAGAGTGAGTATTTCAGACTTGAGTTTCTAATATTCAAAATATTACATTTCAAGAAACATTGCGAAATATCTGGAGAGGTGGAAGGAGAAATGATGTACATTGGCTAGGAAATAGCAAGGCATCTCAAACTGCCCTTCCCAACATTTTGCAAATGGTTTTACATTTTTCCTATGCAGTTTCCCCCAGAACAAAGAATTCCATGCCTTGACTGATGGGTGTGTCTTCCTTACTAGCTGCATGGTAGCAGGCAAGTTAATAACCTCAATGCCGCAGTTTCGGTGTCTGTAATAAGATCACAGTACATCTGTTATGAGACTAAAGTTAGGTGATGCAGCCAAAAAATGTGGTGATTTCTGGTACAGAGAAATCCCTCAAAAACACTGGCCCCCATGAATATTCCTCCTGCCTGCTGCACCGTTCTGAGCAGAGGTGGAATGAAATCAGCTCTCCTGGCTTACTAATAATTCAATGTTATGGTGCACATCCAGTCATTTCAAAAGTGTCGAAGCGAAAGTCTATCCATTTGTGAAGTGTGCTGAAAACAGGAAAAGATGGTGTTTTATCTTCTGATGCATTGATCTTCTTAGATGAAGAACAATGGTGAATAACCTCATAGGTTTAAGATGTCTATCAAGTGGGAATCACCATCCCTTATGTGTAGTCGAAACTTTAGCAACATGATGGATGTTGGTTCCTTAATGAAAACTCTAAGTATGATATTGTGAGATCCACTGTGAATGTATTTACTTGCTCACAAGGGGGAAAAACGAACATGAAATCAGTAATTCAAAAGATATTTGCACCCCTATGTTCATTGCAGCATTATTCGCAATAGTCAAGATGAGGAAGCAACCCAAGGGCCCATCAATGGATGAATGGATAAAGAAGATGTGGTATATATATACAATGGAATACTTCTCAGGTATAAAAAAAGACAAAATCATGCCATTTGTGACAACACCGATGGACCTTGAGAGTATTATGCTAAGTGAAATAAGTCAAACAGAGAAAGACAAATACTATATGATTTCACACATATGTGGGAGATAAATCACCAAACACATAGACAAGGAGAATAGATTGGATGTTCCCAGAGGGGAAGGGTGTGGGCAAACACATGGATAAGGAGAATAGATTGGTGGTTACCAGAGGGGAAGGAGGTGTGGGGAAGGTGAAAGGGGTAAAGGGGCACATATGTATGGTGACAGATAAAAACTAGACTATTGGTGGTGAACACGAGGCGGTCTACACAGAAACTGAAATATGATAATATACACTTGAAATTTACCCAATGTTGTAAAGCCAATATGACCTCAATAAAATAATTTTTTTAAATGGCGAGACTTCCTGGTTATGCCAAAGAGGTGCGCACTTGGATTCCAAAATAGATGCCTACTAATCTCTAACTTCATGTCCCAGTCAGAAACAATTGAATTTAAGAGCATCGTGTTGTAAGGAAGGCTGAGGTCTAACCCCAGGTTAGATATCTTACTCTCCTTGTCGCCATGGGCAAGCCAAAGGTCTACAAGATCCTTCATCTGACAGACGAGGGTAAAATATTTGTCCCACCTGTCTCATTGGCTTATTGTGAATATAAAGTGGCCAATTGCACGTTGAGATGGCTTTATAAATTATGAAGTGCTATGAACTGTAAGGCTCCTGCGTTTACTCCAAAAGGTTGTCTCTTCTCTCCTCGTAGGATTTTGGATTCCCTGATCCGTCATGCCTCCCTTTATATCCCCTGGAAAGGCTTACTCCTCCACTTTCTAGCTTAAAGGTTAAGAAGCCCTAGACTGGTTGAATTAGCTTCTCCTAATTCTGCCTTGAGGGTGCTGGAGAAAAACACACAACATATTAAATGACATAACTTTAAATTATGACAACTATCCTCAAGGTAGACTGCAGTACTTCACCAAAGTCCTACTATTTTCTTCTAGTTGTTTCATTCTACCAACGTCCCTCAAGACTATTTTGCATTTTCTCCCTTCTGATCAAACTTCCAACACTTGTTTGTGTTCCTCACACCCAGCCAATGAGGTTGCTTTTCATTTGTCTAAAGAATAAAGCATATTCAAGGGAATGTGTCCATATTATCATATCTATATATACCCACCTTGAGGAAAGTGTTAATGTGATGGACCTGTTTTACTTAGTTCTCATTTATCTCTGTAGTCATGACGATGACCCTTGATCAAACTCTGAGAACAAAGCTAGTAGAAAGTTCACATAGTTACTGGGTTACAATGTTCTTCTATATGCCCAAGGTAGTGGGTTAAGATAAACCAGAATGACAGGATTCTTTGATGTAAACATGAAGTTTCATGATGTGCACATGGGGCCATGTTTGGACTCAGCGCCATTGCTGGTCACTCAATGGTATGTGCCTACATGACCAGCTGCCTTTTAGAATCTAGACTCCAGGACTCAAGTTGGATTTCCTCGGTGGAGATCTTGTGTGTATCTCAGCAGCTCAGAGCTGGAGAGAAAAGTGTGTCCTGTGTGACCCTCACAGAGAAGAGGGGGAGGACTTTGAAGACTGTGTATGACTTCTCTAGACTTCATCTATGGATGTCTTTCTCCTGCCGTTCTTTCCTAAAATTCCTTCCCTTACTTGGATGCTAGGTTCAGTCTCTTCTCATTTATGCATCAATGATGCTCCATTGATAGTGTTCTCAACTGATGACTTTTCCTTCTACAGTATCATTCCATCAACATAAAATATGCCACAACATAACCACATTAAAAGAAAAACTATCAAGACACTGCAAAGCTTACATCCCTCTCTCAGTATTGTCAAAGATCTCAGCTCAACTATATTCACCAAATCTAATTCATCTCCTGAAGTTCTTTGTGAATCTACTCCAATAAGATTTTCCTTCTTACTACTCCACTAAGACCATTCTCATCTTCATTCCTAGTGTCTCTGTGCTGAAAAAGGCAATAGTCATCTTTCTACCCTCAAGTGCTTGGTTTATCAGCTCCATCTGAGGTAGTTGACCACATGCCTTACTTGGTCCCCAGGATGCTGCTATTATTTGGACCTTCTCAGGACTCATGAGCCTCTCCTCTTTCAGTGTTTTGGCAGTTCTTCCACTTTCCCCAAATTCTAAAATTTGAAGGCTTCCTTGACTCAGTCTTAGGATGAACTCTTCTTTTTATAAATTCATTCCATATTTAATCTCATTCTGTTCTACAGGTTTAAATACCTTTTAATTCCTGAAAACTCCCCAATTTATATCCAAGTTTTTCTTTGCTTCCCCTAGAACTTTAGAAAAGTCTAAACTCATATATCCTACGGCCAATTTGCTGCCTGCACTTGGATGAATTACATACATCTCCAACTTTGCATGTTAAAAAATAAACTCTTGAGTTCCTCCTCCATTCTTAATTCTGGTCCACCCATAGTCTTTCTCATGTACACAAAAATCATACTACTTGTCTAACAGTAGCTCAGATAAAAAATCTTGGAGTATTTCTTTTGCCCCTTTTATGTATACTCACATTCAATTGATGAACATATTCTATCTGTTCTCCTTTCAAAATATGTCCAGAATCTAAACATTTTCCACTACCATATTTCTATCAGTTTCTTCCATCCCCCCATCATTGTTCACATCCCCAATTATAACAGCCTCATATCCAGTCTCTTTTCTTTCATCCTTGTCATCTTTTAGTCTGTAGTTGGAGTTCTCATTTTAGACTAAGTCAGGGCATGCCTATCTTGTTCTCAAAACCCTCCAATGATTCCCATCTTACTCAGAATAAAATCTAGCCTTCGGAAGTCCTACAAGAACTTCCCCGCACTCTAACCTCATTGCTTCCCATTTCTCTTTGCAAACTCCACTTTCTGTGCTCCAGCCACACCATCACCTGCCTGTCTGCAGCTCCTCCTGGAGCATCACAACCAAATTTGAAGCTCAGAGATTTTGTCTTTGCCATTTCTTTTCCTTTTTGCCTTCCATGCTCTCTGCAAGCCTTGGTTACTCACTTCCTTTGAGATATAACATTTTCAGATGGACTTTCTCTAACCAGTCTGTACAAAAGTCCTCCCTGTTACTGTCTACTCCCAATACTATAGTTTTCCTTTCCAGTTATTGCTTTGGACAATATTGGACATATTGCATATTCATTCAATCATAGTCTTTCTTCCCCCTCTAGAATGTGAGTCCCCTAAAAGATGAGCTTTTTCTGTTTCGTACAGTGTTGTATCTCAAATACTTGGAAGAGTACCGAACACACAATGGGTGCTCAGTAAGTATTTCTGAACACAGTTCAATAGGGTCTTGAATTTGCTAATATTTAAATTCACATTGAAATGAAAAGTGCAAGTTCTTAAGTTAAGTATTTTAATTGCTTTGGTTATAAATGCACGTAATTTGCCTTTGATAATGTGCTGTCAGTTTAAGCTAAGTCTGTAATTTAGCTTAACATTGGTTGATCTTAAGATAATTCATAGCGGTTGCATCTCGAGATGGACCTGGAGATGAAGCTTTTCCTCTTAGTGTATATAAAATTTAATTTCTCTTCCAAGGGGGGAAAATGGTATATTTTATTTTAAGTTAATGTTATTACAAATTTCAGTGCCAGTTGGTCATTCTCAAGCTATGTAACAAACCAAACCAAAAATAAAACTAAAATCTTTCCAGTCTTATTTACTTCCTGAATGTGTTTTCTTTCTGAAATGGCAATCAAAGTCTTTGGTAGCAGAAGTTTCATGGATTCCTTACAGTATCATTTTGGGGTAATGGTTTCCTTTTGTCCCCAAACGTTTAAAATGCTCAAGTCACCAGAGAGGGTGGCTAGCATGTCTTCTGTATCAATTTCCTTGCGACAAACATCTGCTATTTGTAGCTATTTATTTTGAGGGACATGATTTGGCCCTCAGCATATGCAAATTGGCACCGTTTCAGTGAAGAAACCCAATTCAAAATAACATAAGCAGAACAGTAATTTATAGGCTTTTGTAACTCAAAAGTTAAAAATGGAGGTTTCAGGCACAGTGGCACCCAGGACTTAAAGCATGTCACTTTTCTTATCCTTGCTTATCTCCTTTGTAGAATGTCTCTTCACGTCAAGCTAAGACACATTCCTCGGTTTAGCAATCCGAGAAGAAAGGTAATTTCTTTATCAAGAAGAACTTTGGTGGAAAAGTAATGGTGAGGGTTTAGATTTTCCTGGCTTGAGTGACTGGTCCATTGCTGCACCAACCACTGAACCCACCTTTGGAGCCAGAGGGGCTGCCACATTCTGGCCAAGCTAAGAGCATATGCTCCTTTTGGTGACCTGGAAGGGAGGTGTAAACTCAACTTCATTCAAACCCACTTACTAGAAAGAGGATGAAGAGATACAGATGAAAATATACAATACACGTTTTAGGACATACTGTGATGTAAATTTATTCGTTATTTTCACAATGAGGTCCCCCTCTCAGATAATCTTAATATTTTTAAGATTAATAAAATGACCATCAGGTTTGTAATTGCTACCATAGCTTATTAATACTGCGCCTCAGTTTGGAAAATAAAATTCAATTTTCAAGGTGTTCTGTACTCTGGTAGTTTTCGGAATTTGAAGTCCAGCACATCTTAGTGTATTTTGTATGGGACTTTTATGCAGCTAAGACCTGAAGTCACTACCTCTTGTAAGAAACACCCCGTCATCCTAGCTGGCATTCTTTCTTTCTTGGCCACCCAGAGTTTTCAGTTGAAGGCTAGAATTTAATGTTGAAATTTAAGCATAATATACGAGCTGAGTGAGTTGGAACACCAAATTCCTGAGTCTTAGAGGAGATGAAAAAATACTAATATGGAACCCTAAACCCCACCACATCATGAAGAGAACTCTTTAAAGACTAGACGTTAGCATTTATAGTATGTTCCAATATAGTCCCCCAATGCTAAGTTAAAATTTATCCTCTATAACTACGGAAACTCTTTTCCTATTTATTACTTGCTCCCCTAGATACCAGATCTTCTGAAAAGCACCCACTCGCAAGTAAACTTCTCCAGAAAACATATTTCGCCTATGAATTTTTTAGTAAATATTTTGTAATGTAGTATATCTTAGAGATAAAAATCGCAGAAATTGAAGTAATCTTGTTTTTATCTCTTTGAGATTGAGGAAATTACTTCCCCTCTGATCCTCATTGGTGGCCTTTGATCTGTTATGTTAATGGAAAAAAATATTTATCCTAAGTTCATTGCGTTGGAAGGAAAAAAATAAAACATTGTATCCAATGTAAGTTCTTAATATCTTAATATTCTTATGGGTAATGATAGTTAAGGTGTTTCTATATTGAGCTTTCTGAAAAGCCAAACTGTCTCTTGCTTGGTCTATGAGTGATTGGATTTGCCAAGTTAAAAATTTAAGGAGTAAAGCAGCAAAATTAGGAAAAAAGTAAGTTGACATAAATTAGAATGTGTGATTGGATGCGAGAGAAAACAGAAAAGAAGATGCAAATCAGAAGCAAAGAAAATTGCAATTTTGACGTTATTTACACCATGAGAAAAATATATCATGGAGAACAAGTGGCAGAAGAGATGAGAAAGAGGGAAAATAAGTGAATGTGAGAGTAAAGGGTTTGGAGTGAAAGGGAAAGATGGTAGAAGTAGGGAGAGATTTTGAGCCACATAAGAGGTAGATATCAATTTCCAGGAAATGCATGATTGACTTGATTGAACAGAGAAGTTAAATGACTTTCTCAGAGTCACACAGCTTTAAAGCAACAGGGCAAGGATGAATCTGATCTCGCAGTCTCTGACTTGAACCACAATACAGTGACATTTTGAATGACATCCCCAATCTGGATCATGTAAATGATCAAAGTTTCCCTGTGAAGTAGTGCCACAACTGATAATTTCCACAGATATATGCATTGATCATTGATGCTTTCTATTGTATACCATGATTTGAAAGCATATTTCAAATTTAGCCCAATACATTGGATATTCAGTTTGAAATTATTGTTTTAAAATAAAAAGTATCAGTTAATAAAAAGATCAAAATATTACCTACCCCTTAGAATATGGAAAAAATAAAGTTTGTTACATTCTAAGAATGGATGTTATCAGCTCCTACACAAAATAAAATTTCTACAGTCAGACTAATTGGCTGACAAACATGGGCTCACTTTAAATTCTTATTGCATGTGGATAATTACAGTTTTGGGATTGTCATTTTATAACTATTCCCTTTATCTTATCCAATATCTCGTGTCAGATTACACTATACACATGTGCGTATGCAAGATACTGTACAATGTATATAATATATTACATAATTATGTTAGGTTCCCCCCAAAAGATGGAGAAATAAACATGAAACATTATCATGTTTTGCTTCCCATAGATTTGACATTGTTTTATTTCCTAAGGTGATTCTATTAGAAGAATTCTACTCATGACCCTGTTTGAACAACTCCACTTGTCTGACTAAACCTTAATTTCCCTAAATCAGGTCATGAATGTGGATAAAGTTCCTTTTGAATCAGAGAAGTGCAAAGCAAAGTTAGTTTTTATGATGAAAGCTGAGTTGGAAGGAGCGTAGCGATCTGGCGGCTTTCTGTGACATCACAATGTAGGAAATTCAGTCCATGAAGTTCCACATCGAGAACTGGAGTCCTTTCCAGGGTCAGGCAGCTAGGCTCAGAGACGCCCTACAGATATTCCCCTAAGAGTCCTGTCTGTGCTCAAAGGTGCAGGTGGCATGGGCTTTGCCAGCAGGACAACGCTGATCATCTGACTGCTGGGTATAAGCCATCAGTGTTGTAACCAGGACAACATTTCCAAGAACAGCCCATCACGTGGAAATATACATGGTACTCAACCTTTTAAAGATTTAAAAGACCATCAGTTTTTAACCTTGCTGCCTCACCAAATGTCTTCCACTCTGCATTCCAACATGATCCTGTTGAGAGGAGGGCATTCTCCTGGCCCCCCGGTCATCTTAGGAGAGAAATCCTCAAAGGCAAGGCCAAGATTCCTATGAATCAGGCCTGTCTTTATCAGGGCACCTCCATCTCACCATCTTCTCTCTTCTCTCCCTCCATCCCTTGTAGCTTTATACTCCATCCATTTGAGAGTCTATTTCTTGAGCCTAGTCTTACCGCCAATGTTTCTTTTTATCATTTTCCCAATTACTGTGGCTAAATCAAATTTTAACAGTCTACATAGATCATCAAAATTATTGCAATGACTGAATTGATTGCGTTAGCTGTAAAACTAATCTAGTCGCTGATATTTTAATATTGTAAAATTTATTTTGTAGAAAGCCCCGGGAACCTTAAAGGAAAACTAGCAAAATGAAATGTGCATGTCTTAGTTTCACGTCTTTAATTTCATTGTCAATATTACTTTCAGTTGTGAAAGACACCAATCATTTACTGTGGGATGTCGCTGGTGTGAGCAACTGAAATTTGCTTCATCTTAAAAAAAAGTCTCTATTCATATACAGGTTGGAATAAGCTTACCAAGCATGGCATTTTCTATACTACAAACCATTGCCTTCTTCCTGTCTTTGGATAATAGGTTTTACATTATTTTAAGAGCAAAACTTGTCCACTTCCACTTTTACTACAAAACCAATTTGCTTTACACTGTTGGCTAAATAGTCTGAAGCAAGTACAGCTTGCTACGTTAGCTCATTTGCCCAGATTGAGCGTTTTTGCAGTGTTCACCAATATTTCAACTCCCATTTATATCCGACAGGTGATATGAAAGCTAAGAAGTTCCTAAGTGGGTCATGATAAGCAGTGTGATAAAAGTAGTATAGTGTAATCACTGCTGATTCAAAATTTGCCTAAACTTAAACCATAAAATTTGAATTAATAAGTGTCTAGATGAAAGCAATAAAATATATAAGCATTACTTTAGATGCTTATGGCATATTATGAATCATTTTCTCTTCACCTTAAGAGTATGAAAACAATAAAAGAGTGAAAAGAATTTGAATCGTGTCATCACAGTCAAAGACAAAGACAGCATTGGAGTATGTATTCAGGGAGACGTAAAATGATCCTGTGCAAAATCCCTTTCAAAGACCAATATCTTTGATAGAATTATAACTTCTACATATTTGATTGACCTATATTTATCTAGACCAATGGGTCATGATTTCTTGAACAGTTCTTCTGTCTCAGTGTAAAAGAGACTGGGCAAAACAAAAGGCAGGGTTGTAGAAGATTGACATGTAATATTAGCAACTATTATGGGGGGCTAATTTTGAACCAGGTTCTGAGAAACAAGTATTTGAGTGAATGTCACATGTCAGCAGGAAGAGTTAAGAAAGATGACAAGAGCTTAACAAAGAACTACCAGTAGGTTCACTTCAGGGGAAAAGCCAGCACCGATTTCCAGAAACCACCACCACTCGTTGGGAAGCAGAAGAATCAGTTCTCGCATCACCTGGTTCACACACAGTGTTAAATTTGGGTGTCTTAATTAATATGCCTGTATATTCAGTAGATTTTGTCCATAAATATCCTAAAGATGACACTGAGTTTGGGAAAACATCACTCAATTTCACCATCTCTATCCCGTTCCTATGTTCATTGACATTGTCTTGCTTTGGTGAGTTTTTGTGTGTGCTTGTTTGTGGGGGAGGGGTGAAAATATCATGCACTTCGAAGCCTCCATAATTGCGTGAGCCAATTCCTCACGATAAATCTCTTCATATCTATATCTACCTATACCTATTTCTATATCTATATCCTATCTATATCTATCTATATCTATATTTATATCTAACTATATCTATAACTATATCTCTATCTCCATATCTATATATATAACTATATCCATGTCATAACTATATCTATATAACTATCTATATCTATAACTGTAACTCTATCTATACCTATATCTGTATCTATATCTATATAACTACCCATATCTTTACCTATATCTATAGCTATATCTAAATCTATCACTATATTTACAACTATAACTATATATCTATATTTGTAACTATATCTATATGTACAATATATAGATATCTATAATTATATCTATAAGTATATATATAATTATATATCCATATCTATAATTATATCTAATATCCATAGTCCATAACTACCTATTGATATAGATATAGTTATAGATATTGATATAGATATAGATATGATATAGATAGAGACATATAGTTAGATAAGATATGGATATGTTATAGATATAAACACAGATTTAGATACAGATATAGATATAAGCATAGATAGATATAGGTATGTGTCCTATTGATGGTTTTGTTTCTCTGGAGAAGTCTGAAAATACAGTATTATACCCAGTAGATTGACTTCTGAAGATGGTTGAGGATAGGCTAAAAAGAAAGTCTCCCTCATCAGTTACCAGTTAGAAGGAGGATCAGATATTTAAAGATAAAGAGCCAAAGAATAAGAAAAGGAAATATTTGATACAGATTTTGTGTGTTTAAAAAAAGAAAAAAAAAGTCAACAGCCTGAGGACATGTCATTCTTTCCAGTGGCATCACTCTAATCTGTTATCCCCCGGATCCTTTTTCATTCTCCTACCTAGGACAGCATCAGTGTCAAATTTGAAAGATGGGCTCTTTATTTTGCTTTCCCCAAATGCCAACTTGAAGATGTTTGAGATTTCCTTATGACATCATTAATCTTTCATTGCTCATTGGGGAAAGTTTTGCCTTTTTGCAGACTGTGCGTGCACAGTTGTATGTGTGTATGTGTGTGCACGCATGTGTGCGTTCTGTCTTATAGAAAGATTCATGGTCCTAACGGTACCCTGGCCACGGCGATGTCCAGGTGACAGACACTTTCATAAAAACCAGAGTTTTGCCTCTGGCCAGTCCTGAGGCGCTAACCTCTTTCCGAGCAAAAAATCTTCCACAGAGAAGTCACCCTGTGACATGACGAAACATGACATGACCACAGCTTGGTAAATGCATTTTTCTGCAATCCTGGTCTATCGTTTTTAGAATGACTTGCAACATTTCTTTTCCCATTAGCTTGCTTTTACACTTTCGTGCTGGGAGCAATAATCTAAATGTCTGAGGTTAAAGATGGACAGGATTTAATCATTTAAAAAGCTGTCCATTGACCCATCCATGGGGTTACCTGATAACATCACGGGTCCCCAGTGTAGCTCTGTATGGTACTCTGAAATAATATTTGCATTCCTCTTGTCACCTGTAATTCACACCCCACCCTGGTACCAGAAGATCTTCTCTCCTGCAAATCGTAACCTGTCCAAACCTACTGCCAGCACATGCCAATACTACTACTAACTGTCTACAAGGCTCTGGGCTGCTATTGAATCTTTTATGCCTCAGTCTTCTCATCTGTGAAACGGGAGTAGTATGCCCATCTATACAGTAGATGAAGATTTGGTGGAACGATACATGGAAATTGTTCAACTCGTCGCACTCTGTAGATATTAACTGATACAACCTCAGCCCCAAGAAAAACATCAAATATTGAGGGGTAGAGTGAAGAAATGAGCACATAAGGAGTGTAACAGGCTTATCAGTTGGATATGTTACAAATCCAGGGAGCCTTCACTTCTCTTAACGTCCCCTGTTCTACTTGCTCTTCACAGTGAGTTCCGTAGTTAGGGAACTTTTGGTTCCTAAGCAGCTTGAGATCATCTGAGGACAAGGTTCCCATCTTCTGCACACGCTCTAGCTACATGAGTTGCAGTTTTTGCTCATTGCCCCTGCAAAATGACTTTTGATACAACATTGTTATTGATATAATAGGATACAATAGGGCCAGTATGAATTGGCTACAAGCTTTTTTTTTTTTTAAAGGTTTTATTTATTTATTTTCTCCCCAAAGCCCCAGTAGATTGTTGTATGTCATAGCTGCACATCCTACTAGTTGCTGTATGTGGGACGCAGCCTCAGCATGGCCGGAGAAGTGGTGCGTCGGTGCGTGCCCGGGATCCGAACCCGGGCTGCCAGCAGCGGAGCGCGCGCACTTAAACGCTAAGCCACGGGGCCGGCCCTCTTTTTTTCTAATTAACATTTTTTTTCCAATTTTATTGAGATATGACTGACATAATGTTGTGTTAGTTTAAGGGGTACAACGTAATGATTTGATGTATGTATATATTGCAAAATAATCACCACAATATGTATAGTTGACATCCCAGAGTTTCAACATAATGTAAAATTATGACCTTTTATTATGTTATAGTAAATATCATGTTATTTATGATATACTTTAGCATTATAACATATAATTATATTAAGTTTATATACATTATGTTGCGTTATATATATTTTATATACATTATGTTATACTATATGCATATTATATTAAAATTTTAATGTACTTATATTTATAATATTATAAATTATAATATAACAACTTAATGTTCTTTCTTTTTGACAGTGGATAAGAATTCAATGAATAATGGTAAACCCATTTCTTGATTGGTGTTGATGCGATTAGATGTTTCTATTAGCTACACTGTTGCTCCATCTCCCAAGGAGAAATCTTCCAAGAAATGTTATTTTCTGTAAGATTTGATGTTGAATGCATTTTGTTGCATCAGACTTCTTTAGAAGCGTGAAACAAGAGAATTGTATCTATGGTTGTGTTCTAGCAATCACGCCATCTGGTTAGACGGAAAGTGTCATGCCCAGGTCCTACTAGGAATCACAGAAAATGATGACGGCCACGATTAAATCTATGAATATATGAAACTGACCGTGCTCTAAATGCTAAGAGGGGTTATAAAGAACTACTGTTAATCCAGAAGGTTTCTATTCTAATAGTGGATACATAGATTTCAAAAAAAAGGATTTCTTCATGAAACAGCAATAGTGGATAATTAAGTTGTACTTTGAGAAATATTTCTGGGTTTTTTGTTAAATTTGCATTGTCCGTGTGAGTATGATGTCACTGCAGCTGCCTAGTCAAGGGTTTTCCAAATGTTTCTGTCGCAAATTGTGTCCTCACGTGTGGCTGATCAAAGTGTTTTTCTCCATACAGAGGATTCAAAAACTGTGAAGTTCTCAATATTCTGAGAATAAAAACAAGTCAATAAGAACTCTACGTGTAAAAGTATATGTAAATTCACTTTCCACTCTAGTGAATCATCATCATAAAGAATGTAGGTACCTAGAAAAAAAAATCCCAAAACATGGAAATAAGGCAAATGGATGACAGCATATCCTTTCCGTGATGTAGTGGAACATCGAACTAAGATGCTCACCAAACTTTTTAAAAAATTCTTTTAAAAAAAGTACTTTTCTTTGACTTACAAGTGGTGAATTAAGGCTTGGACTGTGTGAAGTCACACATTAACTTGTGGAAGTGTGATAAATTGCAAATGATGTCTGACAGGTAGAAAAAAATGACCCCAAAGGTTACAGTTGTATTGCCCTGTAGGACTTTTAACTAGTTTTGTATCTAATTTACCCAAATTATTTTAGCACATATTCCCTGGCTTTGTATAAATATCTGTTCCTCAAGTGCTCGTTTGAAACAACTTTATCATTCTAGTGCTTGCCTTGTTAATGAGTTAAATAAATATCTGGTACATAGTCTTCATGTATTTCAATGATGATAAGCTTTTTCACTGTTTGAACATTATGCTTTGACAGATCATACAATGTAATGATTATGAGATCTGACTACATGATTAGGGCAACTCATGTTGCTGGTCTCTCCTCCAGTTACTCTGAACTTGGGTGAGTTAAGTTTTGTAATCCGTTCAGCCTTCTCATCTCCAAAATGAAGTTTAGATGTGACAGTGCAATTCTAACACCTAACCGTCTGGTACAAGGCATATAATCCACAAACGTTGGCTGTTGTGATTTTTTTTTTGGTGTTGATGTTTTAAGATTATATGGCAGAATAATCCCTTTGTATTCCTAACGGTCCTACCTCCCTCTGGATTTCAGAGCAAAGAGAACACTGTACTATCTCTTTCATGGAAAAGATTTGTGATTAGCAGGCAGGAAGAGAAACCACTGAGAGAAGAGAAAAGCAGTGGGAGAAATGAAAAACAGATGTTATTAGATGAAACACGATTGATTTGCATTGTAAAGGCAGTCCTATGGAAGTTGATTGAGTCTCCCTGGGCCGAGGGAGACAAACTCTTGGAATAAACATCTCCACTTTTCCTTCTTACTCTTGTGGCGACATCACTAATAATTGGTGGCACTTCTCCCAGCAGGATCTTATTTTAGCCTCAGATATCTTTGCAATACAGTGCTCCAGGCGGCCACTACGCAGCATGCAAAGCTGGTTCATGATATGAAATTTCTGTCTCTACTTTTTCTCTGCCTATTCCTGCAACTTAGGAAATCACTTCCAGATGCCTTCTTTATTCAAAGAATGAAGAAATTGATTGATCTGATCCAAATTTTCTGATCCAAATCAGAGAATTGATCTTTTCCTGGATGTTTGTTTTAATCGGTTGTGAAGAAACAGAGAACAGATTGATGGTTGCCAGAGGTAGGGGGCGGGCGGAGAGGGGGAAATGGGTAAAGATGGTCAAAAAGTACAAACTTCCAGTTATGAGATGAATTAGTTCTGGGGATGTAATGTACAGCATGGTGACTACAGTTAACAATACTGTATTGTGTATTTGAAAGTTGCTACAAGAGTAGATCTTAAAAGTTCTCACCACAATAAAAAAATTTGTAACTATGTGACATGATGTATGTTAACTAAACTCATTGTGGTAATCATTTTGCAATATGTACATGTATCAAATCATTATGTTTGTCGATGCAAATTATCAATAATCAATCTATAGATAAGAAAGAGTAATATTTATTGAGCCTAATGTGAGGACTAGCCGTGAAGCACTCCCTTCCTCAGGGAAGAAAGCAGTCCGGAGAAGCATAGTTTGCTGTATGGTTACATACCATTTCAGAGCAAAGAACATACAGCAAGCATGACAGGAATAAAATTTTTTTCCCTAAAGTCACAAGGATATGTTTTGCCATAGTTTAACACGTGCATAACACGTCGACTTGACTTTGGTTCTCTGGGAAGAAAAGCTTATCTTCAAAGAAGTGCTGGTATTGGCATCAGAGGAAGGGAGACATTCATCCCCATCTTCAAAGAGTACATTCTTTGCTTTGGGAAAATGTTTGAAGCAGATATAAAATGTATATTTGGTGAGCCATAAGTCAGGCTGCTCTGGGAAAAGCAAGTTTTAGGGCAAATCAGGTTTAAACCAGAAGGGCTTCCCCATATACCTCAATACGTGAAAACTTCTTATTATTTTCATCATGTTGTACACCAAAAGCTAATACAGTGTTATATGTCAATTATATCTCAATAAAACTGGAAAAAATTAGACATGAAGGTCTTACAGTTACAAACACAAAACATGGGTTGAGAAAATTACTAAACCCACAAAGAAACATCTAGGATTCTGTAAATCAGCTGGAAAACTCTGTACTATACAATATTTTAATGGCTGCATAGTATTCCACTCTATGAGTATATCTAAAGTTACCCTGTAGCTAAATGTTCTAGATTTGTGGGTTTTTTTCACCAAAAATAGTAACAAACATTTTCTTTATCCTTTTGTTTTTAATCTTCCGATGGTTTACCGAGGACAATTTCTATGCAGTCAAATATTTGGATTAAAGATTAAACGTGTAGCTACGTTTAAAGGCTTCAGATGCATATGTGCAGAATTTCCATCCAGAAAAGTTGTATTCACTTACAATCCTTATATCTTATAGTGTATGTAACGGTCTACCTCCACTTATCTTCAATAAAATTCTATCGTTTTTTTTTAATGGTTGCCTATTTAACAGACAAAGTTTGCCAATTTAACAGACAAACTGTGAAAGTTTGCTTTAAAATGTTTATTGATTTTTGATGTTTTCTCCTTTGTTTTTATTTTCAAAAATTTCTTTGTTTGCTTTTGGTTTTTGGTTGTTTCCACCACGTATTGATTTTGAATGTTTGCCCTTCCAAATATTTGGTAAATGTTTATTCTTTTTTCTGTGTACTTCTGTTTATAGTTTATATAAACAATTTATAGTTGTTTCTGTGCATTGATTTATAATTAAACTTATTTATATATCACTGTGCTACATAACCAACACCTAAATCCAATTTTGTTCCAAATCGCCAGTCAAAGGTACCAGTGAAATTTAATCAATAATTCTTGAAGGGAGTATTTGTCTCCAAGGACATTTCTGTGCAGGATGGAGGAGGAGGCTTAAATCAGCTGGGCATGAAGGGAATCACAAGAGGGACCTTCCCCTGCTCCTGAGTCCCACGACTTAATACAAACGATGCATTGCCCTCCCTCCTGCCCTCATGTCATCTAAAGAGACTGCCATGATGCAGGAAGCCAAAGTTGTTTTTGCTTTGCATGCTGCTTCTTTTGGTTTCCTTGCAAACTTTCCTTCCCAGTTTGAGAGACGGCTCCCTGTGGTGTCTTCTCGAATTATAGATCTCTTCTCTCCCCTGTCCTTTTGCATAATTGGGCAGCGAGACCTCTTTCTCCACAGAGGCTGTTGTTTCCCTCCTGGTGTCAGCTGAGGGAAGAGTTGCAGAGGAGAAATTGTCCTCATAAAAAGAGGCACGGACAGGCAGTTTTCAGCAAAGTTGAAGGTGGCTGGGGATGCAGCAGTGAGGGAGAACTTGGAAAGAACATCTGGTAAGACCTCCTTGGACACTAGACATGGGGGATTGGGAAGAAAAAAGCAACCCAGTTGCAAAGACTTTTCTTAAAACATAAATATTTTCAGCCTCCGTGATGTTAAAGGATGGTCATCACTTCTACCTTTGCAAATGCGTCAAGTTTGTGATTCTAGCCCATTGGGAAGGTGAAGTCATTGGATTCAGAACATTGAGTTTCAGTCCTTTCTCCAACACCTAATATTTGTAAAGTGAAACAAGTTATTTGGCACCCCATATTATGTTAGGAGTTAAAAGTAGGGCATGTGAAAGCAATCTGAAAACCATATAGTGTAATGGAACTAAATGAATATCACAGTTATTACTATTACCTGCTATTGCCTGGAGGGTTCCCCATGCCACCTGGGTACAGTCAATGATCAAGGAGTGCTTGGACCCACTTGCCAACCACTCCTTTGCTGACCAGCATTGGCGGTCAGCAAATTAAGGTACTCTGGCTTTTTCTCCTTTAAATGTCTTATTTCTCTCTTTTACTTTGGTCTGTAAGGCTAAGCAAGCCTCCATTTTTGGTTAAACATTGTTATTTCTGGTTAAAACTTCATTGAACATTATTCGCTCAGATTAAAAAGAGAAGAGTACACAGGTGTGTATGTATATTTATCTATTACATATAATATTTAAATATGTATATAAATATTTATACATCCATAACCAGAACAACAGAACAGATTGAGTGATGGAAAACTATGCCGTTAAATCAACGTAAATCAAAATGTTGATTACATTATTTAAAGTACAACATAGCCAAGCTTTGCATTTTAAAAAATAATTTACCGTTTGCTTTCTCCGTTTTTATTTTTACTAATGTTGTCCAATTGGTAAATGCTTACCAGAGAGTGAGCCAGTTTTGAAAGTTGTAGGAAACATAAAAATGAAAAAGATAAAGCCCTATGTTCCATAAACTAAATTCTAGTGCCTGATTTTTAAAAAAATGCTTGTTCTTCGACCACATTATGCATTAATAATGGTCTTAAAAGGTATAAGGAGATGAAACTGCAAAATTTATTTAGAAAAATTAATTAAATACCTCTTTATCCTGTATTCTTAGGAGACAAAGAATGTGAATGTCCTTGATGCGTTTTTTCCTAAGAAGAACAAAATGAAGACTGTACTGGATTTTCAGAATGACATCCTTTTGGGGGTCCATTTCACAATAATGTTTTCCCTAGATTAAGGAAAACGGGAGAACTTTTTGTATCACTAATTTTTCTTCTGCACATCCTATAATCAGTTTATCTTATAAAATCAACTGCTTTGTAAATAGTAAAATATAAAAGCATTTGCCAGTTTTGGAGCTTAGCATTCAATGTTTTATGATGAACTTACCAAGTGAGCTGGTTAGTGTTCCTAGGGAGATATTTTAGCTCAAGGGGGCTTATTGGGTCCATATGTCATGTAGAGCTGTTCTAAGTTTTGTTTAAATCTGGAGCCAAGGAAGATTCACATCTCAGGGAATTCATCCAAGGATGAGACTGGCATGAAGCATGAGTCAGGGAAGCAGGATGCTCGGATGTACTTCATTTCTGAGGCATTCTCATCGCCTCCTGGTTTCTGTCAGGGACCAACCAATGCTTAAATAGGTGGTGAAAACATCGCCTTAGACTCCTAGACTGGCGACACGATGGCTCATTGGTTCCATGATAATCTGTTTTGGTCTGTGGCTTCAGAGTTTATTGCCCTTGCGCTGGCCTTCCACGGAAACGTGATTAATTCTCAAACTCTTGTTTACCTAATTCAGTCCCTCTGTGCAGTTTTCTCTCTTCAGTAATGTGCTTCGTAAGCTGATTTTAGGTTGTCTAAATAGGGACAGTCCTTTAACTCCTTGAAAACGGATGCTGTCAAAGAAAGAGATATAGACTTTAATTCACTTGTGAATGAGCACACGTAAACATTGCTGGAGAAACTAGGAATCTGATCTTCATTGAATAGACTAAGATCCCTCCACTCTCAGCTCAGGGAGAAGCTCGAGGTTTGTTTATGCTGAGAAAGTAAGAAAGGAGGCACTTTCTGTTACTCTCTACAGTCTAGACCCCATTTCATCATGATCCGTGCTCTTCATTCCCAAAACAATCTCGGGAGGTGGGGGATATTGTGTGTCCATATTTCAAATCAGAAAACTGCATCTTTCCAAGGTCGTTCAGTTTGTCCAAGGTTATGCATCTTGTTATGGTTGGAGATGAATTACAAATCCAGACCTGTCTTTCCAGATGCTACATTTGAGGAGAAGGGAGGGCAGAAAAGAACATCTTGGTTTTGAGGTTTTTAAAAGTGGGATGGAGATGGATTCTATATTGAAAATATTATGGAGGATGATCAACATAAATGTGATTAGTTTTTTTCCGCAAATCCAACTATGAATCCTATTTCAAAGAGAATTGATACTTTATTTTTGCATTCTTCCAATTTTCAAAGTTGTGCAAATATGTCTTTGATAACATTTTAGTGTTTTTCCAGGGGTTGGATGTGGAGGTGGAGGTTCAATCAGATGAAAATCAGACACTATGAGACACCAAAGGGAGGAAGGCTTGAGGTTGTGATGCTGAATTAGGCAAAGTCGATAATGCCCTCGGCCACAGCATACTCTCTAAGAAGCCACTGCATTTTCCAGCTTCAAAGCTTTTGTCCAATCTCTGTCCCTATGTGTTTGTTTATTGTTGTTATTATCTACTACTTGTGGGAAGGGGGGAGGGAGGAGGGTGAAAGGGATAATTCGGTACATGTGTGTGGTGATGGGTTGTAATTAGTATTTTGTTGGTGAACATGATGTAATCTATGCAGAAATAGAAGTACAATGATGTACACCTGAAATTTTTACAATGTTATAAACCAATGTTACTGCAATAAACAAAAAATTGAAAAAGAATAAAAGAAAAAAGAAAACCATAAAAAAAAAAAAAGAAAGAAAAGCTTTTGTCGATGTAACGCAGAGGTCAGTAAACTTTTTCTGTAAAGAGCCAGATAACAAAGATTTAGGTTGTGATGGTCATGAAGTCTCTGTCAGAACTACTCAACTCTGCTCTTATGTGAAAACAGAGACAATGCATCAACGAATGGGCATGGGCGTGTTCTAATAAAAGTTTATTTACAAAATGAGGCAGTAGATGTGAGTCATAGGCTGTGCCTTGTGGATCCCTGATCTAAAAGAGACAGGAGTGTCAAACAGGCATCGGTGGAAACAAATACATATATCATAGCATACTGTGAAAGGCAGAGGATTAACTTTATCTCTGAGGTGCAAGAAGAAAAATATTGAACAAAAATGGCACACATATATATCCTTTCACTGGAGCCTTCCCTCATATTCTAGGCCCATCTCATATTCTCCTTCATAAACTCTTTCCAGAATTCTCCATTTGGAGTTTATCTCTATATTATGTATATATTGTGACATCATTTTTTTATTGAGATATAATTGACATATAACATTATATTAGTTTCAGGTATACCATATAATGATTTGATATATGTATATATTGTGAAGTGATCACCACAATAATTCTAGTTACCATCCATCACCTCATATGCTTACAATTTTATTTTTCCTAAAGAAGAGGACTTTTAGGATCTACTTTCTAAGCAACTTTCAAATATACAATACAGTATTATTGGCTATAGTCACCAGGCTATACCTTACATCCCCAGGACTTATTTGTTTTATATCTAGAAGTTTGTAGCTTTTGACCCCTTTCCTCCATTTTCCCACTCCTCACCCCTTGACTCTGGCAATTATCAATCTGTCCTCTGTGTGTCTATGAGTTCAGATTTTTTGTTTTTTGTTTTTTTTTTTTTTAGATTGTATATATAAGTAAAATCACACAGTATTCATCTTTCTGTGTCTGGCTTATCTCACTTAGCATAATGCCCTCAAAGTCCATGCATGTTGTTGCAAATGGCAGAATTTCCTTTTTTTATGGCTGAATAATATTCCACTGTATATATGCACCACATTTTCTTTATCCCTTCATTCACTGATAGACACTCAGGCTGCTTCCATGTGACACCATGTTTTTTATTAGAAATATTTATTCAAATGGACATCCATTCTGTGGTATCTTGCATGGTGCTAATGAAAATTGTAGGTCTTCAGTAAATGTCTGTGAATAGAATTGTATTGATAATACTTACAGAGGATTCTCAAAAGATAGAAGTGGTCAGCTTTGTTGCTCATCCAGGCAACCGGAAAAAAATATTGACAGACATAAATAAGAGCTTAATAACTAGAGGGAAATTCCATGGTCCTCCTTTGGAAGGACTTCCATGGAAGATTTATTTTCAAAAAATGTATACCTACCCCAAATTCACATCTTTATTTTTTTTATAATTCTGATGATAAAATAAATGTGTTATGTGAGCGGTTGTGTGTTTTTAGGGGTACAGGAGATAGAGATAAACTGATAAGGCAGGATTTGAAGACATCTGTTGAGACAAAGACCTATCAATATTCTTGAAACTAAAGACTGTGTATGTGTGTATATGTCCAGCCTCACCTGTCATAACACACTTCACATGTTATTCTCACCCCACCCAGATTTGAAAGTATATTTCCTGTAGGAAATAAAATTTTAAAAGTTAGAAGACTGAGGGAAAATGAGAAAGGAACCATGTTTACATAATAGTAACGTTGGTGATGGGGGCTATATGAGTTTGCCTGGTTTAGACCGAATGCTCTAGAAGATGTGATTGGTACGAGCGATTTGGAAAATTGTTAATTTTTTTTTCAAAAGTTTTCTCTATTGAATTTCTATTTGAAAAGCAGTGGAATTTTCCCTTGTCATTACTGTTCTCCAAAAATGATGTATCTGTGTGTATGTGTGTGTGTGTATGTGTGTAGTTTTACATTATATTGATAGCATGTTAATTTTCTTCATAGACAAGTCCATCTTGGATATAAATTAAATAGATATGAATGTTCTTCAGATAGGTATAGAAATGTTTGAAGTGTGATATATTGCCTTTTCTCTTCATCCAGATGAGAAATACTTTCAGTTTATTTAGTTGAAGCACATCTGATGTTGCCTATGGAGTCCTATGTTCTGACTTTCCCAGAGTTTCTCTTCTTTCCTGGTGTTGGGACAATGGAGATGAATCACCAGGATCCCCACAAATCCCTTTATCCATCATTCATAAAGGTGGGAGTGTAAAGTGCTCTAGTCTTAATGCAGGTCTCTCTAGAAACCCACTATAAATCTCCTTCTAGTCAAGAAACCAGCCATTTATCACAATAAGTAAGTAAATAAATTCCCCACTTAAGAAGTATATGTTTGTAATGCAGTGGAAACTCTGTAGTTTTTGCCTTCCGTACTGTATGTTTAATTCTTCATTTTTTTCTTTCATGTCTCTACATCAATATATGTATCTCTATATATCAATAGTACTTTCCTTTTACTTGTATTTGGACCATTTTGAAAAAATCAAACCTTCCTTTTCTTTCCTATAGTATTTCTTTACTCATTTGCAAATCCAACAGCTAAAAGAGTAATGGACTCTTAGAGGCTAATATAGCTTCCCCAAGGGGGTCTGTCCCTAGACCAAGAGAAGTGGACCTATTTTACCACTAAGTGAAACCATTTAGACACTTAATCAGAATAAATGAAACTACAAGAAAACTTTCCTTACCAGAATCATGCCTTCTATTTTGTTTCAATTACAGTTAATTGCATCGATGCCTCCTGTGTTGGTTCATTTTCAGGTCTGTTTTAAAGTGAATTCTGCATTACCGTGAAGTTCAACATCAGAAATCCAGAGGTCCTCTTATATTAACATTTATTGTTAGAAACATGATGGAAGCACTTTTAAAATTCCTTATTTATGCCATAGAACCATCCTTTAATGGATTCCCTCATGCCAATTTTAAGGACTTAGAAAGGTCCCATATAAACTGCTTCTAGAAAGAATACGCTGTAATAATTCCAAAGGGGTAGATGAGCGAGTTCATTCTTAGTGATTTTTTGGAGGGGAAGTTATGGAAGGAAGAAATTGAAACATCAGCAGTCCAGAGTGGTAATTTCAGGGAGGGATATACTCAAGGTCATATAGATGGGAATCATTAGAATGTGCTAAAAGAGGACCAAGATTTTGTGCCTGCTGTTCACTCCTAGGAACAGTGAAATTTGGCAGAAATATTGAGCTTTCCATTATTATATCTATGGAGCACCTTTTTACAACTTTTTACCTTCAAGACATTTAAGTGTATTTGATTACTATATTGAACCAAAGGGAAAATGATCCCATCACTTTCTCCTTAGAGCATTTCATCTTTTTACACACACACCCCATAGTTTTTTTTTTTTTTTTTTTTTTTTTGTGAGGAGATCAGCCCTGAGCTATCATCTGCCAATCCTCCTCTTTTTTTTTTTTTGCTGAGGAAGACGGCCCTGGGCTAACATCGGTGCCCATCTTCCTCCACTTTATATGGGACGCCGCCACAGCATGGCTTACCAAGCAGTGCGTCGGTGCGCGCCCGGGATCCGAACCAGCGAACCCCGGGCCGCCGCAGCGGAGCGCGCGCACCCAACCGCTTGCGCCACGGGGCCGGCCCCCACACCCCATTGTTTTTTGTGTGTGTAAACAACGAGTTTGAAATAGAAGCATTTCATTTTCAGTCACCTAAAACTACTTATTAAATGTTGACAATGTTTTCAGTTAATAACTATGCATAGCTCACTGTCTATGGATGTAATTGAAGACTGGCTGATTATTGTAGAACACATTGCTATCCAACTTGATTAATTGTTCCAGACCTGCGCTGTCCAACATGGTAGCCAATAGCCACACGTGACTACTCTAGTTGCAATGAAATACGATTAAATCAAATGTATAACCCAGTTCCTCAGTCACACCAGGCACATTTCAAGTGTTTAATGGCCACATGTGGCCAAGGGCTACCATTCTGCAAAGCCCAGATTACAGAACATTTCTATCATTGCAGAAAATTCTACTCAACAGTATAGATCAGGACAATGGAATGTTTTGTGCAGAATTCAGCAAACAGCTTTTAAAAAGTTTTAAAAATCTCTGCTTAGTGTCCCAAAGGTTGAGTTTTCCACAAAACAGTGTACTGTATGATGTTTGATCTTTGTGCTAGCTTTCTGAATGGTCTGTGTTCATGTGCGATGTGGATGGGGGCTTTTCTTTCTGGAACAGACATGCTGGAAACCAAAGTAGGGAACCAGTGAAATGTCTAGTCCATCTAAAGACAGCAAGTGGATGACATGAACCTTTTAAAGTTGTAAAATCTTTTAAATAATCTTGTTTTCCAATTTATTCCTTCTGTTAATCCCATCTGTATTAATGTCTTGAGCCTTCTGTAACAAATTATCACAACCTGGTCTTAAAGAATCTCAGAAGTTTATTGTCTCATAGTTCTGGAGGACAGGAGTCCAAGATCAAACTGTTGGCAGGTTTGGTTCCTTCTGGAGGCTCTGAGGGAGAATCTGTTCCAGCCGTCTCCACTAGCTGCTTCTGGTGGCTGCCAGCAATCCTAGGCATTCCTTGGCTTGTGGCTACATCACTCCGATCTGTTTCCATCATCACATGGCATTCTTCCCTGTGTATTTTCACATCCCATTTTACCTCTTCTTATATGGACACCAGTCATCTGATTATAGTCCACTCTAATCCAGTATGACCTCATCTTAACTTGATTACATGTGCAAACACCTATTTCCAAATGAGGTCACATTCTGAGGTACTGAGGTTAAGGATTTCAACGTATCTTGTGGGGGACACAATTCAATCCATAACAATATTCCTCAGCTTTTCCTTCCTTCTACTGCTCCTGGGAAATACTTTTTTGCTCCTTTTTGTTGCATGATTTCACCCCAGGAAGCGAGTGCAGAACCCTGTGCATAGAACATGGGAAAAGTTTATTTTAAATTGGAGAGTGAGCATAAATTTGTAATGATGGTGGGATCTAAGGAATTGGACTAATTTGAAACAGATACTCAGCTTATCCCTTCAGCCCACTTTCTCTCCTGCTAGGTTGGAAGCATTCGATACCTACGCTCACGCCCTGAAAGAAATAACTGGCTGTGTCCTCCAGAAACGCAAGTATTATCGGGCTCCTCATTCTGAAAGGTATTTGTGGGCATTAAAAAGAGCTTTTCCCCACAGCCTACACCCAATTACAATTTGAGAGAGGATGTATTCAGTTGAAACAATCATAAAATTCGAGTAACTGTTCTGAAGGACCATTTGATGGCTTTAGATGGCAAACGGACGCTTTAATCAGGGGTGTCGCGTTGAATTGCAAGGCTGAGACACGGAGAATAACGTTTACAATGCTCACCGTGGGCTCAGAGTCCATTTGAGATGCTGAAGAGGAATGCCACTGAGAATTGGCATTTTTATTGACATCCACAAAAAGTGATGGAATAAACGGTTGTGACCAGAATCTTTGATTTATTTGGGGGGGTGTCTAAGTGTGGAAAGGACCTAACTCCTCGCAGGACATTGCAGCTCAATTCAATGAAGCAAATCCAGGATCCATCAAGAGGAAAAGAGAGATCTCTTTAACGCAGGATTTGGGAAGTCTGATTCTGACAATTCTAAGGTTCAAATTCACGCTCAGCTGGGTCTGTTGACTTAAACTGCCTTTTTTTATAGTCACTTTCTGTTTTACTTTCCTCGGGCTGCCATGACAAAGTGCCACAAACTGGGTGACTTATGGCAACAGAGATGCATTGTTGCACAGTTCTGGAGACTAGAAGTCTGAAATCAAAGCATCAGCAGAGCCACGGTCCCCCCGAAACTCTGGGTAGAATCCTTCCTTGCTCTTTTTGGCTTTTGATGATGTCTGTTAATCCTTGCTGTTCCTTGGCTTGTAGATACGTCTCTCTCATCTCTGACTCTGTCTTCGCATTGGCTTCTCCCCTGTGTGTATCCCTCTTCAGATGACCCTCTTCTTATAAGGACACCAGTCCTATTGAATTAAGAGCCCACCCTATTCCATTATGGCCTCACCCTAACTTAACTAACCACATCTGCAAAGACCCTATTTCTAAATAAGTTCTCATTCTGAGATATGGGGGGTTAAGACTTCAACATATCTTTTTAGGGGACACAATTCAACCCCATAACACCTTCCATGTAGAATAATCTGATGAAATTTGATCAACTTTTGAAGCTTTGAGGTCCAATATCCCTGTACTGTCTTCTCCAAATACTCAAATATTCACTACTCTCTTCTTGGAAATATCCATACAGCGTCACATCTAGTTAATGTCTAATCATTTTGTGCTTGTTTGTTTTATTCTTTGGTAGAGAGGGCAAACGTCTTAAAAAGGAAGAGATATTTTATAGGAGTTTTATACCCCCCCTAAATCCTAAAAAGCCCTGAGTTTTTAAAGAATTGTAGGTTGAATAACCACTAGTCTAAGATAGTCTGCTGCATACTGCAGAAAATACAATGCGATATCCCTTGATTTATTCATTGATGGCCCCCCATCAATGGGGGGGTTGCTTTCTCTTGTATCTCACGTGCAGTTTTATTTGTTAAATGACCAACTGTTTTTCTTAAGTGCAGAATGAATGCTCCATAGGACAAATCTCAAAAAGGGACAATGCTAATATTTCTTCTTCCTGCTGTTCTGCTGTCGATGTCTCCATGCTCAAAATGGCTTCTTCAGCAATAGTGTTGTTGAACATCTGCTGGCCTGTAGTTCATCCTCAAAGAGTCTGGTCATCATTACATAGGAAGACAAGAATTCTGGCCTCAATTGGTGTATCCAGAGGGAAAGCTGATACTTTGCCTGTTCGCTGAGCTTCCAAAGTCAGTGGTTTCCCTTGTTTCTAGTGTGACAATTATTTATTGTGCAGCTGACAAATATCTACCACTGGGACAACCACAATGAAGAACACCTGCATTTATGCTCTAATCTGTGTTATCAAGGAGTTGACATCTTGGGGGGCGGGGAGGATGGGGAACGTAGCATCATGTTATGGTAAAAGTCAGAAAGAAGACTGAGTTCAGATCCAGATAGATGCTGGTCTTAACTGAGAGAGGGATCATAGGCAGATCATTTAACCATCCATACTTTTGTATGTGGATCGTGATTCTGCGTGCTCTGCCCAATGCAATGTCTTACGAATTGACAATGGACCCCATGAACGGCAAGGCCAGGAAGTATCAATTTGTCTTCCGTTGAATAAAATCAAGCGTACAAACATGTGCAACGGACAGTGGGATTCATGTGTCTGCCAAGAGTTCCCCCTGTTGATTGCAGGGTGGCCACATGCTGCTTGTATCACAACCTGCATTTTCAGAAAAGAGTATCTGCTTCTATGTGATGAGTTAGTAAGAATGGTGGATCAAGCACTGACTCAAGACGTTGCTATGCATCTGCCCATGGTTTTGTCTATCATTTTGAAAATTTCAGCCCAGTTTCCAGAGGGAGTTTGCCACTGATATAGCCTGAGTGGGAGTGAGAAAGAATTTGCCTGGTAGCTCTTTTGCCTATCCCTTCTATTTATTTCCAGATATTGTCTGGCCTGTGTCCACGAGATAAGGCCCTTCTTCCAAAAGAGTCGTTTATCAGAAGATGAACCAGAGAGGTGAACTCATTCTCCTTCATCTCCTATTTCAGGGTAAATTTGTAGATTGTGGCTGAAAATCTGCTATTGGCATGTGAGTTTATTAGTTAGTTCTTGGGCTCTGGTGAATTTAAATGAGACTGGGGCATCAGGAGTGTTAAATGAGGAACAATTGCAGGCTTAAAACAGTGACTCTGGCTCTGCTGTGGTCTTTTCTGCCTCATATTTACATATTCATTCCAGCTTTGTGATTTAAGAAATATTGTTATCTACATTGAAGGAACATATTTCTGAGTAAGCCTTATTGTGTGCGACTGGTAGAAAAACAGTGGGAGTTTGAATGGGGCAGTGAGAAGAGAAACAGAATTATTTTGAAAACTAAAGTTGAGAAATTTTTTGATTGGAATGTTAACATAATAGATTTTACAAATATGAATGAAATGAGTCTTTTGACCATAGAGACGATGGGAACAGTCAAGAGTGATAAAGGCAATAGGTGTCGAGTCATGTATTCATGTATCGATTCATACTCTTCCTGGGTAAATATATATTGAAGGACTGTTAATCAGGCCATGATTAGGAAGACAAGTAGCCATAAATAACCAAGGACCAACAGTCTGGTATGGGAGGAATAGTCTTGAACCTAAATATTCCAAACACCTACGACATTTCCGTCATTGTTACAGCATTTGACAGCTCAACTCTCTGTGCTTTTGCACATGGCAAGAAGCACAGCTGTCGCTTAGCCATCTGGGAAGTCAGATCTGCCTGTGCCATTCTGATTTAGGAAGATCCCAAAGCAGAAGGGTGAACTGGGCTGAAGATTCCTCACGATGCATGATGCATGAGCTGAGACCAGAGGCCTTTGAGTATGAGGTCATTATCTTCAGTTCACTGCACTTATCAGCCTTCCTCAGTTCATAGATGTGTCATGGTGGAAGCAAAGTGGTAATTTCAGAGGTGGAAGGAGAGCATTTCATGGAGAATAATAACAACTTGTAAAATCTGAACCCAGTGACCCTCTCAACCCAAGACCCAGACAAACATCAGACATTCACTACTCTGGTTTAGTTTCTCTGATCAGGGGGCTGACAGCTCTGCTGCGAACTTTGAATTGTACCTTGACGTGATGGCCCGGTCACTTCAGATGGTTGTGGAGAATTTAAGCAACAACCAGCATCACGGTTTAAGATACTACTTAAGAGACTCTGGATTTTACGTGCTGGTGCACAGCCAGCAACTTAATCAATCTTTAAACTGAAAACATTATGATAAAATGAGGCAATAAACTTGTTGTAAATGATCCTGCAGGTTAAAAACAAAGAGGTTCTGGAAATCTTTCTGGGGAGGAGAATGTGCAAAAATGCGAGATAGTGTAAGAATGTGTATCTATACTCTTAAATGTAGAACAGAGTGAAGACAAACAGGAAGGTTTGAACAAAATAGGATATGGTGTACTACAATATGATATAGTATAGTATGATATGTAATATAACATAAGATAGTTTAACATAATAACACAATAATATAAATTAAACTGTATTGTTCAATGCATACTCTTTTCTAGGCAATTATCTAGGTACTGGAGATAAAACAATAAACTAAAAAGACAAAAATTCCAGCACTCAACAATACCTTCTTAGTGAGATAAGACCCAAAAAGCAATAGCTATGTTAAATGTTTGACTGGTACAGCATGCTAGAAATTGATACGCATTGTAGAAAGCAGAAAAGCAGAGTGGGATGAAGGGTTTGGGGAGTGCTGGAGAGCATGAGGTGTCCTAATGAGAAGTAGGATCATCTACAAGTCTCTGTGTCCCTAGGAGATAGCTTGGATTTTTTTCTTGAAATGCATTTGTCTATGAGCAGTTCTTGTTGAACCTGGTAGACACTGGATTCTGTGCTGAGTGCAAAGGGTACGGAGATGAATGGACACGCATGTGTTTGGCTTTTCTGGACTGACAGCATCCTTGAGCTCCTCTATGAGGAGACATTCTGCTACGTTGACAGCTAAAAATGATACACAAAAGGGCAATCTGGCGAAGACGGCATAGGAAACTCAAGCACTGACTTACTCCCCACCATGACATGAGACGCAAAACAAGACCAGTAAAATATAGAGTACCTTAACAAGATTTAGCCAGGATCAAAAAATTAAAAAAAAAAAGAAAAAAGGCGAAGTGTCTCCATGGACGGAAATGCACATCAGAGGGTGGATCCAGTGCCCTGGGCTTTTCTTGGCACTAGATTAGGAGACAGATAGAGGGGGGCCAGTTGTTTGGCTTTTCTGTGGTAACAACTTCTAAAGATCCTTCATGATGCACAGGGACAAAAGCCAAGCTTGCTGTGTAAGATGTCTCTGTAATTTTCAAAGAAAGCTCACTCAGCTAGTCTTCACAGCTGATTCTGTTTCCTTGGAATTTTCATGCCTGATATACGCCTACTTCCTAACTTTTGCTTTTGTTGCTTGTGCTTTTGGTGTCATACCAAAAAAACTCTTGCCAAGACCAATGTCAAGGTGTTTTTTCTCTATGTTTTCTTTATGGTTTCAGGTCTTATGTGTAAGTCTAAGTGTCAGTAAATGGATGAGTAGATAAAGAAGATGTGGAATATTATTCAGCCACGAGAAAGAATGAAATCCTGTCATTTGGGACAATGTGAATGGACCTTTAGGTTAAGAAAGTCCTTAAATTCTAGATACACTCTCCACGGGGTAACCTAACCTAATTTAGGAACAAAGGAAGAGGGCATCTTTAATCAGAGAAACCTCAAAAATGTCTTGCCCCTGACTGAGCATGGAGAGGCATCCTGTTTGAGGGCCAGTCTTGAAGGAAATGAGCATCAATGATGCTTGCCCAGAACGCCTACCTGAAGAAATATATAAAGAGAAAACACAACTTTGTTTTTCCTGCAGTACCATGTCTAGTGCCCATTTTATCCTAACCAGTTTAGCAATTTCCCTCTGTTACACTTTATAGATGAATGGCAGCCCGTTCTTAGAATCTGTGCTTGAAATTGCTCAATCCTCCATTTTAAAATGCAGGCAATTTGAGTGCTATTTTTGTTTAGATGTCTAGTTTCAGTGGGGCATTTAAAGATCTGGATAAAGTAGGGATACACAGTTTAAATTCTCCACTGAGGGCACTAGGCAGCTTACAACTAGGCAGATGGATTGGAACCAGAAGGTGAAGGGAGATGGCTACTTGGCCAAGAGCTATGATGGGGTGTGCGACAGAGAACATAGATGAGTGGGAACCATCCAAGGTTGTTGGCCAGGGAGGTGACGTGATCAAAATAGTGTTTTAGAATCAGACAGGGCAAAGGTGTGTCCATTTCTTTCCCCAGTCCCAAGAAAAATCCGGGACCATATTCACCACGGAAGGAAATACAGCATTATTACAATTGCCTTTCATTTATGACTCTAAAATCTTAGTGTTATTATTTCAGAGTAAAGTAATTTCATGTTCAAGCAAATAAATCATGAAATTTTATTGAAAGAAATTCTATCTGGAAATGTGCTATTTCCTTCCTCCCTCCATCCCTTCCTCCTTCATTCCCTCCTCCCCTTCCTTCCTCTTCCCGAGTTCTTTCATTTTTTTTTAAATTTTTGGCAGAGGATAAAGGTGAAAGGGAATTCAAATAAATCTAAAAAGTGCACAGTGAAGAAGTTGAAAGGTTGAAAGCCCCTTGATGCAAAGTTCCCATTACCCATACACGAGCTTCAAAGAGCAAGAAAGGAAATCTAGATTCAATGCCTCCCAGAAGATTCAATTTAGGTGTATTAATATTTCAAAGTATGTCTTTAGAGGCACTAGATGTGAGCATCACTACACACATCTCCCGTTGTTTATTAAAACATGAAGGATTGTGTACCCTGCACCTTTGAGAAATGCAGCCCCAAATGCTGTTTCACTCACCGCCCCTGCATAGATTTTAAATATCTTCCCATAGAACGTAAGGTATTGATAAACTCGTTTCTCTTAAAAAATAATGAGAACTTACAATATAAGCGTTTTGCAAAGTATCTACATATATATTATCATATTTTATCACAATAGTTTTTTTAGATAAGCAATGAAATTTTGTGAGAATTTTAGATTGGTAAATCAAGCCATTTTAAATTTATTTGATCCACCTAAATTTTAAGAAATACTGAATGACAACGTAGAGATCAATAACCATGGTTATTTTCACCACACCACAGAGGGTATTATTAAGTCATTTGAGCAAAGGAATTCCTTATGATGTTTTTGTTGGTTTTATGTTGGATTATATGCAGTTTCTGTTCTCATGCTCAAAGATTCTCACTGGAATAGTTTTTCTTTGTTTTTCCTCCTCTATCTGTAAAGCTCTAATTAAAAAGAGCTTAGTTAATCAAAGACTTTCTTTCTGCTATTGTGTACAAATTGCAAATTAATTAGGCAAATGGAGATTTCTAATATCAAGTGAGATCAAAACACAATAGTTTTCATCAGTCAGGACGACACTTAGAAGGGTTCATAGCTGGCCATGGCTGTTGGGGTCGCCATCTCTGGGGCATCCCTGACTTATCACCAAGTGCCAAAGCACAACCCATGTTGTGGAGCCATTGTCACCCACAAGCTGGGAGTCTCCACTTAATTTTGTAGTTTATGGAGAACCATATGAGTTTACGGTCCAGGAAAATTACGCTTCCTCCATTGCAGAGAGTCTTAAACTTTAATGTGCATGAAAATCACATGGTCATTTTGCTCAAAGATCCCAATTCAGCACAGGCAGGGAAGGGAGAGTGTGTGTTTTTCACAAGCTGTTAGGGATGCTGGTGCTGCCTGTCCAAAGCCCACACTGGGAGAGTGTGTTGCTTAGCCCCCCTCATTGTACATGGCAGTGTTCTCATCTCCAGATCAGATGGTCCATGGACAGCCACCTTCAATCCTTGCTGGCTTGCTTAACTATGTAGCAGTTCTCAAGCTGTCTCTGTTCTTTCCCAATGTAACTCATTGCTTTGACTCTTAGATATGGATAAGGCTGCTCAGAGTCATTATAATGATGATATGATATATGATAAAGATATACACACATGCATACATGCATATATCACAATATATTTTGAGGAACACATATACATTACCTCTATTATATATATATTATATGCACATGCACACATATATGTATATATCACAATATATTATGAGAGATGGATATATATTATATTTATTATATGTGTTATATATATATTGTCTCTCAGTCTACTTTATTATCTATCATCTATTTCTTTCTATCTAATCTATCTATCCATCTACCCTATCATCTATCTATCCATCCTAATTATCTATTATCTACCTATTATCTATTATCTATCTATAATCGATCATTCTACCTATGTATCTATCATCTATTTATCTCTATCTTCTATCTATCTATCTATCTATCTATCTATCTATCTATCTATCTATCTATCTATCTATATCTATCTATCTATCTATCTATCTATCTATCTATCTATCTATCATCTATCTATATCTATTTATCTATCTATCTACCTATCTATCATCTATCTAGCCAGCTAGCTATGTATTATCTATCTATTCAACAAGGAATAGCTTACAGCTGTAATCTGATTTCTTTTTTAATTACTACACCCTCCTCCCTTTCTTTTCTGCTTGGCTTAAGGCTGTTCTTTATAAACTACTTCTCATTCTTCAGTTACATTTATTACCTTTATATACAAAAAGGAAAAACACGATTTTGTTTTTTTGAACACTATGTCCCTCTTACCTAAGGGATACCACTATATCTTATTCCTACAGTGATATTCTGGACATTGTTTTCAATCAACTTCAACGTAGTCTGTGAGAAAGAGATTAGTGGTTCTCAACTATTTTGTTTTTCCTGTAATAATACGGAACATGGATATATAGGAATCTCATTTTAGAGGAAAGTGTTTTTCTGGCAAGACCTGTCTCTAACACGCATCTCTAACTTCTTGGCCGAAGAGAGAATCGTTACATTTTTTATAAGTCTTGGAACACACTTGGAATACAGACACTGATTCAACCAACTTGAGTCAAGAAAACAGTTTAACTTACATTTTATTGGAAATTGTGCCGTTCCTGTTAATATCTTTGCTATTCTCATATCCCAGTTTTCTGTTTTGAGAAGTCACAGGGATACATATATTTTTTAAGCATTAAATGCCAGAACTCTAGGAACTATTTGCTTTGAAATGAAGTTTAGTGTAGATATGTTAATTTTCTCCCCACATGTTTTATCTTGCAGTATATCTTTACTTCACAAATAATTTATAAACGAGATCTTGCTAGCCACACTTGCTTCCACCACTATCACACAGCTATCTTCACAAGAAGGAGGAAAATGATTCCAATTATGAGGAAGTAACCTTACAAATGGTGATGACCAAAGGCAGCCACAATGCTGGTCATCTTCTGTCCATTTTGATCTAACTAGTGAACTTGTACTTAATGGGACAATGGTCTGATTTATTTTTTTTTCTCTTTTTGATCTATGAACACATAGAGCAATGCTGTGCAGTTGAACATTCCATGATGGTGGGAATTCTCTACATCTGAGCTGTGTGATGTGTTACCACTAGCTACCTGTGGCTATTAAGCTTTTAACACGTGGCTAATGCAACTGAGGAATTAAATTTTTAATTTTTTAAAGTTGTGGTAAAATAATCATAACGTCAATCTTACCATCTTTACCATTTTTAAGTGTACAGTTCAGTGGCATGAAGTACATTCGCATATTGTGCAACCATCACCAGCAACCATATCCAGAACTCTTTTCATCTTCCCAAACAAGAACTCTGTCCTCATTAAACACTAACTCCCCATTCCCCCTTCCCCAGCCCCTGGCACCCACCCTTCTCCTTTACTATGTGAAAGTAAGCAGAAATGGCTATGGCTTCCATTCCCTGGGCACTCCTGTACTTGGAGGTAAAAATATCCTATTGGTTTTTCAACAGGCTGTCTTTTCTATTTGAAGTATTTCATCATGCTGTTAATGGATGCTTATGATTCTTAATTATAATGGACTTCCTTTTACACTGAGCGATTTAGCATCTTGAGAGGTGAAATATAATCACACAGACACATTTATCCATCCATCCATCCATCCCTCCATCCCTCCATCCATCCATCCATCCATTTATACATATAAATATATTTACACAGAGAAGGGGAGGATTGACAAAGGTTTCCACCCTGATAAATTTGTTTTGAAAGTCTTCCCTCTGCATTTTTAAAGTGTTCATTTCAATGCTGGTAAGGAGAATTTGCCATAGCTTAATTGACTTGAAGGTCATCGCCACATTTTAATAATATGTTGAAGAGAAGTGGTCCAGCTGATCAAACAGCCGTAACACCCATTTAAGAGGGAAGATAATCCCCTGTGAAAACAAATCCGTACAGAAAGGGCTCTCTTTTGTGAGTCCTTTACATTCAGATTGGTTTTATGTGAGCAGAGATAAACATGGCTGGCCTTTCGCTAACAGAGTGACACTCCCCAAATTGCAACCCTTGTCTTAAATGACCTAACAAATATTAGTATGAAGCGGGATGATGCCCTATCAGAATGCAGACTTCCCCAGAGGGTGCTGACTGCAAGAGTCCCTTATTTTCGTGCTTGCTTCTACTTTGTAGAGAGTGAGAATTAGGGTATTTTCCTTACAATATTACCCCACTCAAGTTAAGCAGTTGTCCCTTCATTCTTTTTTTTTTTTAATTTTTTGTTTATTGCAGGAACATTGGTTTATAACATTGTATAAATTTCAGGTGTGCATCATTATACTTCTATTTCTGCATAGATTACATCATGTTCACCACCCAAATACTAATTACAACCCATCACCACACACATGTGCCGAATTATCCCTTTCACCCTCCTTCCTCCCCACTTCCCCTCTGGTAACCACCAATCCAATCTCCGTCTCTATGTGTTTGTTTGTTGTTGTTATTATCTACCACTTAATAAGTGAGATCATACGGTATTTGACCTTCTCCCTCTGACTTATTTCACTTTGCATAACACCCTCAATGTCCATCCATGTTGTCACAAATGGCTAGATTTCATCGTTTCTTCTGGCTGAGTAGTATTCCATTGTGTATATACCACATCCTCTTTATCCATTCGTCCCTTGATGGGAACTTAGGTTGCTTCCAAGTCTTGGCTATTGTGAATAACGCTGCAATGAACACAAGGGTGCATGTATCTTTACGCATTGGTGTTTTCAAGTTCTATGGATAAATACCCAGCAGTGGAATAGCTGGATCATATGGTAGTTCTATCCTTGATTTTTTGAGGAATCTCCATACTGTTTTCCATAGTGGCTGCACCAGTTTGCACTCCCACCAGCAGTGTATGAGAGTTCGCTTCTCTCCACATCCTCTCCAACACATGTTGTTTTCCGTCTTGTCCCTTTGTTCTTATTGTTGTCTCTTCAGAATGAAGAAATTTAATCTATGGCAGGTGCAGGTGTATAAATGTGTCCCAGGGAGGTCTTCTCAGGTGTATACAGACTAGAGGAGATACATTTGTTGGTGATCCTTGATGTTGTTTGGCTTGTAGAAGCATCACCTCCATCTCTGACTTCATCCTCACATGGTGTTCTCCCAGCATGCCTGTCTGTGTCCAAATTTCCTGTCCTATAAGGACACCAGTCATATTGGATTAGGTGCCCACCCTATTCCAGTGTGACCTCATCTTAACCTAACTAATTACATCTACAAAGTCTCTATTTCCAAATAAAGTCACATTCACACGTATCATGGGTCAGGACTTAGACATATCTTTTTGAGGGACACAATTCAACCCATGACATTTTGCTATTAGGTTCTTGCAGGCAACAATGTTCTCACAATTTGTTGATCAATGCCAATCAATGGTGCTGTTGGGACGGAGCCTTGCTATGAATTGGGTGGTTATTCTTTACTTATGCTTTGGAGCCAGGACACACCAGGCTGATGGGCTGATCCACCTGGAAATGTCCTTCCAAATGTCCTTGCCTATCAGTAACTGAGAATCAAGTGATCCCTTATTTCTGTGGCCACGATGAGAGAGACGATATAAAAGGAGTAAGACAAATGTCCTTGCCTATCAGTAACTGAGAATCAAGTGATCCCTTATTTCTGTGGCCACGATGAGAGAGACGATATAAAAGGAGTAAGACGGAAGCTTCTCTCTCCTTCCTTTTCTCAAAAACACATCTACTGTCCACCCAGGTTTTAAAGTATCCATAAAGAGAAGAAAAGAGACATCGCATTAAGTGAACATGAGATTGAATGGGGCTCAGTCAGATAGGTCGGCCACTCAACATTAAATGCAAGTATGGCCAGAATCTTGAAGAATGCACAAAGTCCAGGATGTGTTTGAACTTCAGCAGGGTTTATAAAGCTACTTTCATATGCTTGGTTTGGAAAAATGTTAATGCAAATATGTATTTTCCTTTAATGGGTAAACTAAGGACATTTGAGGTCTGTGCTTCTTACTTCCTTCTATTGTCTCACCTAAACAATAGACCAGCTTCCTGTCTCTCTATGTTTATTTTATTTATTTTATTGCATAGGTCATCTTCATTTCAGTCACCACTCAGAGCACTGGACACTTCCGTGAGGGTGTGCGATATAGTGAACGCTTATATCAATGTATGTAGACTTATTCTGAAAGTTTCCTACACCCAGAGGTCCTGAAAAGTTCAGCATTGTGCTCAGGTTTATGCAGAAAGGTGTGGAGCTAGGAAAATTGATGAGCGCAGATGCAAGACTCCTGCCTCGTTACTCTATTTTGATTTTCTCCTCTTTGTTTACCTGGGGCCCATGTCTCATTGAGTAAAGTCTTTCTCTCCAGCCACATTTTGCTTTCACCATATTAACACTCCATCAAAGTCAGCAGGTAATTATTCTACTAGTATCAAGAGCTACAGCCTGAACCTCCTGCCTCTTGGCAGCATTAATGCCTCCGCAGGGGTAATCTTGTCCATTTTCCCTAGTGATGATGCACACCCTCAAGTTTCAACAATGAGCCTCCTTTTATGTTTTATACCTCTTTGAATTGGGCATTCTTTTCACGCGAGGAAAAAGAGTGCATCTTCAAACAAGTATGTTTTGTAAATAATCAGCAAAATTGTCATCGCGGTAAAACATTTATTTTTAAATTAAACAATAGGGTACTTCAAGCCTATTTGACTGACTGTGCACTCAGCCAAAGGGTTTTTTTTATTCAGCTCTACCCTCAGTGAACTCAGAGTACAGAAGAGAGAACATACTGGCATGAAAAAATGAGTGACTGACTGTCAAGAGCTTTCTAGCAGACGCTAATGGAGGACTGTTAACTGCTTGTATATAGGAACTTATACAGATGTTAATGTCCCAAATTTAAATAAATAACATTACTAATTGTTTCACAAATCTGTGACCAGCCCCATGTTCCCCTAACTTGTCCACTTTCACTTAACCTCCTCATGCTCCTTTCCCAGAACCCTGCATTCTTAAATTTGTGTCTATGTGTGTGTGTGTGTGTGTGTGTGTGTGTGTTATGGGTTGAATTGTGTCGCCCCAAAAGGTAAGTTCAAGTCTTAATTTCTGGTATCTGTAAATGTGACTTTTTTTGAAATAGAGTCTTGGGGGATGTAATCAAATTAAGATGAGGTCATTGGGATGGGCTCTAATGCAATATGATGAGTGTCCTTATAAGAAGAGGAAAATTTGGACACAGGTAGATACAGAAAGAAAACAGCTTTTGAAGATGCAGACCGAAATCAGAGGGATGTGGCCATGAGCCAAGAGATGCCTGGAGCCCCCAGAAGCTGGAAGAAGCAGGAAAGACCTTCCCCTAGAGCCTCTGAAGCAAGCACAGCCCTGCCCACATCTTGATTTCAGACTTCTGGTCTGCAGAACTGTGTGAATAAATATCTGTTGCTTTAAGGCATGTGTTTTGTGGTACTTTGTTATGGTAACCTCAGGAAACACAACATGCAACAATTTTATTACTTAGTAGTGTAGGGGCTATTATGAATGTCAGGTTCCCAGATGCCAGCCAATGGTTGGCCCTATAAACAGGTCCTTCTGAAGATAGTAACCTCAGGCATGTTACTTCAATGCTTTCCTGAGCAATCCTGTATTCCAGACACTCTTCTCCTCTCTCACCATCTTACATTCTCTTTTCTTGGCCAGCTATGTTGGACAAGCAATAAAATCATGAACTGTTGAAATACCAATAGTCATGAGAAAAGCTTCAGTCTCCTCCAGCTGCAATACTCAGAAACTTCAACTCCATTACCATCAATAATTTAAAACTTGAATGATCCCACATAACTAGAAGTAGCACAAGCTCAGTGATATCTTTTATGTTGACAGTTCTTATGGCCTCTTCTCTCTGCCATCCTGGGTCTTGATTTCCACATCAGATTCTTACCAAGATGGCGGGCACAATTGGATGTTGCACATGCTTTATCTATCACTATCCAGAGGGGCATAATAAAGGTGTCTGTTCTTTTTCTCTTCCTTATGATTGTGGAAATCTTTCATAGAATTAGCCCAGCAGCCTTCCTGTCCCATCTTGTTGGATAGAATTCAGTCCCAATCTGGTTCCTAAACTAAACAGTGGCTGTAGCACCATGATTGGCTTAGAGAAGACTGAATCCACCCTCTCCCTACCCTTCCTCCTGTAGGATGGCAATGGGTTCCACTTCCATGAAGCACTTGTGCTTTATTCATGTATAAAATTGGGTTGTATTTTCAAGGAGAAAGGGAGGAGAATGGTGTGTAGGTTACAAACAACATCTACAGCCCCAAGACTTTAGGAAACCTCCTCTCTCTGCATCACCCCTAAGGAGACTCCTGGTGTACATTGATTAAACAGGTACTCAATAAATTTCTTGTATCAGAAATGGATTCAAGGTTATTTATATTTTCAAAACGTCTCTCAACTGAATCCCTTCAGGAATGCCTCACACGTCTTGGATCTAACAAGAGTCTCAATGAACTTCTTGGGTAAACAAGCCCTTCTAAGGAACTGGGGTTTTGCACTTATGTGTTTCACATGCATCCCACTTCTTTTATGAGAAATAGCCTTGAGTAATGAAGCCACCTCCATGAGCCCTCAAAACTTTTCTTTAATCAATATGCTCTATGCCCTAGTAGGAAGCATTTCCTTTAAGAGCTGTTTCTCATTCTTGAGTCTCCCATTACATTGATTTATAAAGGCTCTCAACTTCTATTATTCTACTCTCCAACTTGTAAAAAGCCTGTGTTAGGGCCAATGTTTCTGCTAAGAATGTTGTGGAGGCAAATATATCATCTCAGCTTCTTCACTTCATTCCACTGGCTTTAAGAAAATGTAGTTTTTCTCTTACCTCTTTAGTGGGAAGAAAAGAGACTCAACCTCATTCATCGGCATAAGATTTTGGGTACCTAAATGAGGGCAAGATAAAGATTTATTTAAGAATGCATACTTCTTTTTTTTTCCAACTAAAATATTTATGTTTATGTATTTGTCTTTTTTTTATGAGTAACCTTACATATTTCAAAAGAAATCAACTTCTTGAGGAAACATTTGTAAGTAAAACCAGAATGTAATAAAAACCACAAATCACTTATAACCACATCAACCTAGAATGACCAGTGTGAACCACAGAGTATGGATATTTTCATTGTTTCTGTCTTTTTCTTTCTCACTGTACTTCCACCCAGTAGACAGAAGGAAATCTTTGGAAGTGTATTTACTTAAAATAACTAAATATAATGACTGGTCTGTTGTGATGGATTTCTTGTTCATTTAAAAAACATATATATGTAGGGGATGGCTTGGTGGTGTAGTGGTTAGGTTTGCATGCTCCTCTTCTGTGGCCTGGGGTTTGCAAATTGGGATCCCAGGCTCAGACCTACGCACCGCTTATCAAGCTATGCTGTGGCAGGCATCCCACACGTAAAGTGGAGGAAGATGGGCATGGATGTTAGCCCAGGGCCAGTCTTCCTCAGCAAAAAGAGGAGGATTGGCAACAGATGTTAGCTCAGGGTTAATCTTCCTCACAAAACAAACAAACAAACAAAACATACGTATGTGTATTTCCGGAAACAGTATTTTTTATTTATTTTCATTTACTCATTATTTTTTTGGTGAGGAAGATTGGCCCTGAGCTAACTCTTATTGTCAATTTTCCTCTTTTTGCTTGAGGAAGAGTGGACATGAGCTAACATCTGTGCCCATCTTCCTTCACTTTGTATGTGGGATGCCTCCACAGCATGGCTTGATGAATGGTGTAGGTCCATACCCAGTATCCAAACCCACACACCCTGGGCCGCCAAAGCGGAAAGCATCAACTTAACCACTACACCACTGGTCTGGCCCTCTGAAACACTATTTTTTAAATACAGTAGGGACAAGGGTGCTATAGCTTAATTCAAAAGGTGGTGAATCTTCACATAGATTTTGCTATCCTTTTTAGACAAAAAAAAAGGCAAGAAATTTAACACGCGTTATTAGCATGCAGGAGGACATCTGGATTTGAATGAATTATCATATGTTATAGTACACACTGCCACCTGCCTTATCAGTGTTCATTCCCCCATTCTTCCTCACCAATGGAACTGCGATTCTCTTCAAGTGACAGTGTACTAAGCCAACCCCCCTCCCCAACACACACACAGAGAAACATAACCCTCAATTTCCCACTCTCCCTTTCAACTAGGAGAAGCCACAAGGCATTTTCCGGCCAATGAAATAAACGTGGATGACTAGTTCACAGTGCTTCTGAAAAGCTACTGTTTGGTTTGTGAAAAGGGGTCATCTCAGTTTGCGCACAAGTTTTGCTCCTTGCACTTTCTCCTCCTTCTTCGTGCCTGGAATGTAGACGCCATGTCTGGAAGTACAGCAGCTTCCTTGCAATCATGGAGACAACACTTATTTACTAAGAATGGTGGAGAAGAAAGAGAGAAGGCTTCTGGATCATTGAGCTACTGCTTATTAGTTTCTGGAGCTGCTGTAAGAAATTAGCACAAATGGGACAGCTTAAAACAACAGAAATGAAGTCTTGCACAGGACTGGAGGCCAGAAGTCTGAAATTAAAGTGTGAGCTGAGCCATGATCCCTCTGAGGCTCTGAATAGAATCCTCTTGCTGATTCCAAGTTCTGGTGGTGGACACCAATTCTTAGCATTCCTTGGCTTGCAGCTGCATCATTCCAATCTCTGCCTCCATTGTCACGTGATGTTACCTTCTTATGAATCTGTCTGTGTTCCTGCGTTGAAATTCCCCTCTTCCAACAAGGGCATCCATCATTTAATTTAGGCCACACCCTCACCCAAATGGCCTCATTTTATCTAACTACATGTACGAAGACCTTGTTTCTGAATAGATTCCAGGTGGACATGAATTTTGGGGGGCTCTATGCAACCCATGACACCCCTGAACTCCTTGTTGTGTCATGAGAACAACAACACAACCTCATTAATTGTTAATACCTGACTCTCAGGTATTTGTTACCTGTAGTGCAACCAAATCTTGATACACATCTTGTGGTGTTTTTTAAAGATTCATTAGCTTTTCTTCCTCTGTTTTTCTGCACCACATATAGATATATTTTATGAAGGAATACCATTCTGGATGCTTTTTTTGACTTTATCTATACGGAAAGCACAAAACTCAGAGTAATTTTCTCTCTCTGCCCTAAGACGTCATTTTGCAAAGGTGTGGTGGGACAGAGGGCAGGCTTGTGTGATCTCATGGGGTCTCTTTTTGATGTATTCTCTAGAGAGCAGCCAATGAGGATTGTTAAATCACAAATTGGACTTTGACATTTCTCCACTTCTGTTCTACTTGAAGTTCTAAAGATCTTATGTAGCTGACAATGTCCCACCTAATCTGGTTCCACCTCCATACTTCCTTTCGTATTCTTCGTCTCTTGACTCTCTTGGATTCAGCCTTCTTTAAATTTCTGGGTGAAGAGAAGTGTGTTCTCTTCTCAGAGTCTTGACCTAGAAAGAGAAGAGCCTTTCTCTTCTCTCTAGGGATTCCCTTGCTAATGCCTGTCCCTTCCTGGTCAGGTTCATAAGAATTCCACAGGCAGGTTTTGATTCTCCTTTAATTCTCTTTCCTCTCACTCTGCATTTTACCTTTAGAGCACTTCTCACAACAAGTCAATGTGTATTCATTTATGTAGTCAAGCACGGCATCATGATGTATTGGTCCACAATGGACCACATAGATGATGGTGGTCCCATAAGATTAGTACCATATAGCCTAGGTGTGTAGTAGGCTGTACCATCCAGTTTTGTGTAAGTCACTCTATAACGTTCCACAATGACAAAATCACCTAACAACACGTTTCTCAGAACATGTCCCCATCATTAAGTGATGTGTCACTGTGCATAAATTATGTAGTGCATGGTTGGGTACATTTCTCTGTATAATACCGTCTCTGAGTATGGACTGGTGCATGGTAGAAAGTCAGTAAAGGTGAGCATAAATACTAACAAAAATCAAATGGAGCTGTTTAAAGAGCCTCTGGGAACTAAAAATCTATTTCCCAGTGGCAATTAACCCAACTTACTATTTACAAAACAAATTAACTTGATTCTGAGATCTCAAAAGAAAAAAAAAAAAAGATAGTATTGTACTTACAAGTCATTAAGCAATATTTTCTGCCTTCTCCTCTATCCTCCCCAGAGAAAATATCTGGGAAAGGTTTTCCAATTTAAATCTGATTTTTTTACCAGCCAGATAAAGACATTGTCCACAGAACACACTGGATGTTAGTCTCCACAATCAAAATGATGCATAAAAGAGGTGCAGTTAAACCGCATATTAAATCTGTCTATACAAAGGGTCCAACACTTTGGGTTAAGTAACAAATGTCTTATATTCTCATTTCCTGATGAACAAGGAAGGTTTGCTGTTGAAATATTTGATGATCTAAGAGACTAAATAGATTGTGACTCATGGAACAAGGTTTTTCTGTGTAAGCCATGAGAATATCTTCAAAGAAAATAAGGGATGCAGCTACAGGAATTCGGCTCTTATTACGCCTCATTTGAATGAAGAAACGTGTCCACATTTACTCTAGAAACTGAAGATTGAATATAAGGATGTTCCTGGAAACCCAATAGAAAGAGAGATTGCTGTTTATACAATTATTTTTAAGATATCACCTGGATTTCCATAAGTAAATAAAAGTGTGTATCCATCTCACCCTCCCCATAGACTGGTAATCACCTGCTCTCTCTGAACTGAGATGCAGAAAGAGAAACATGAGGAGTGCATTACGGAAATGAGGGTCTGTGTCTCTGGACAACATATTCTAGTTGATCTCAACCTTCCCTGCCTCTGTATTTAGACTAACCGAGAAAACCAGTGGACGAGTCTGGAACCTTTAGCAGAGAATGTGGCAGCTTCTTCCTGTGTGCAGAACTTACTTACAAAATGCAGAGTAATGTAACATCAAGAAAGAGCTTTAAATTAGCCATTACATTAGATATACCTAAAAAAGACATTCAGCTCCCAGAAACCACACATTTATTAAAACCCCTGAATAGTAATCAAAAAAGGTAGCCTTGTGTGAACTGTCTCAATGGTTAGAGCACGTTAGATATTTTAAGAGATTCTCATATTACTAGAAACGTTAATAATGTTGATGGTATCTATAAAATACATTATATATATAATGCTATATATAATACTAAAAACATTAATAATTTGATGGTATTTATAAAATACACTCAAATACTTTACTTCATTAAAAAAAAAAGAGCCCTGAAATTTCCATTTTCTTCCTTTATTTTCACTCTAAGTGATATATTGACAGGGTTACCTAACTTAGGATTTCAAGTATGCATTACATATGGTAATTTGCCTTTCCCAACAGCAAATCAATCATTTCTTTTTGGATCTTCATGTTGAAATAAAGCATAATGATGCAGCTCAGACATGGCTGAGTTGCCTTGTTCTAAATTTAGATTATACGAGGAATTAAATAGGCAAGAGAACATGTGGAGGGTGATTTTTATTAAATGGATAATTCCTAATTATTTCTCTAAGCCATGTCTTCATTCTGAACAAAGAGGCATCAACTAATCGTGAGGTAATTTCCAGATCAGAGACCAATGTTGCCAAAGTCACTCTGAGAGTCTGCTTTGAGGTGAGGGCTGTCGGGTGGATGAATCATTCCAGACACCCGTCTACTGGTGCCCAATTTCTCTAACCTTTAGCTATTCAGAAAATACAAACTTCATTTTTAAATGACTATTTTCATGATATAGAATTCTATATTCTCTTCCTTTTCCTGGAAGCTCTCGCAGGTCATGCCTCATGTGAAGGGCTCTTCTCTCTGTACATCCATTTATTAAAACTTCATTATGTCCGTTTCCCTTGCATAGCCCCCCAAGAATGTGTGAATCTCTTGTTACTCTGGGTTTTTCTTGGTGTTACCATGGAAGTAAAGGTCCCTCATTTTTTCTCACATCCTAAACCAGAAGTGGAAATAGGGGATTTATATTTTCTGTGTGCATCTCATCTCAGTAGGCATGATGTCCCCAGAAGCCAAACCTTCCGGCTTCAACGAGAAATGAGAATTCATTGGGAGGTGTTTTCAGTAGGAAATTGATCCCAGGATAAACCAATAAGAGCAAGGAGAAAGTAGTATTGAGACATGCAAGAAGCCCAACAATGATAGGATTTCAGATAAACACAAGCCTCAACCTGATCCCACAGGGGAACTCTGCAGCTCGGTTGACATCTCAGCGTTTGTCCACGGAAAGGCCAGAGAACCTTCCTTCAGCCATTCACTGGATATGGGACCTCCTGGGGACATCACTGCTCAGGTACTTATAAGTTCTCTGAAATTCATGGCAAAATGTCTCCATGGGTCCAATGGCTTTTTTGTGAAAAAGATCAATAGGGCAAGATGTCAGAGCAGAGAACTCTGAAATTGGAGGATGGGATCCTAGAAGTGGTAAGTAGGGTCCTGCAGGATCCAGGTGAGTCATCAGCACCATCTACTACAAGACGCTTATCTTGAGGGTTCTGGAGATGTCTGGATGGATATCACTTTAAGTTCTCTTGAGCGTGACTGCCTATTTAATTGAAAGATTACTCGCTTTCAGGACACTCCACAGTGACTTTAATTTGTCAGCCACATAGCCTATATTTTGCATCAACAGTCCCGAGCATCCACTCCAGATGTGGTGACAATTGATCCAAGTCTTTTTGTAGGAGCTCTTTTTTGCACCTCTCCACATAAAGGATCTGTTATCTGGGTCCTTGTTGGAGGTTTGTGTGTCTTCAAAGCTTTTTCTTCTTCTCCTACCTTACAACAATTGAATAGATTTCTTGCCCAGAAGAAATAGTGGAGCCACACTGTGTCTGGTTAAAAATATGTAGATGTAACTACGTTCCTTGGATGTGTTATCACTAGTGTTGTTGGACATTTCTTTACGCAAGGAGGTGGTTAGACCTAACCATAGGTTTTCTCTTTCAACAGTGACATCGAAGGAGTAGACTCTTGGCTTGTTGCTGGTCGATGCTTCTTGGACTTGTCTGGCATGGAAAAATGAAGTCCCTGACATGGGTCTCATCTTTGTTAGGATTGGAGTCAAACCCCCGGGGTGATAATAGCTTTGTTTCACTGTATTCTATAGGTCAGTGTATGGTGTTAACAGTTTTCCTTAGAGATCTCATGGGCAGTGGGAATTGGTGAAGGGCTGAATTCAGATTGGGTGACTTGGTCAAAATGCCATTTTCGAAATCTTTTCAATCCCACCACGATTCCCTAAAATAACAAAAGTGATGTAGTGAAAGTCCTAGTGTCTATGACTAGCTTTGTGACTTTGAGTTCATCACTCAAGCTCTTCAGGACACAATTCTTTGAACTACAGAAAAGTTGAGGTACACTTGAGAATTTCTGAATCCCTTTCTCACTTGAAAATGTGAACCCTATATCTACAATCACAAAAGGGATCTGTGTAGTACTCCTGAAGGCACCGCTTAGTTGCAACCTGTGTATTTGAACAGGTTGCATAAAATATCTGAGCATGGTTTTCTATTCTAAAATGGAGTAGATATCAACCACCTGCCTACCTCTCAAAGTAGATAACAATGTGAACTAATATAAATATGAAGTGCTTTGATCATTATACATGATGGTGTAAGAATAATTGATTATCACCATCCTAGTATGGACATTCAGATCAAACTTTTGAATCTCCATTGTTTTGAGGCCTTACATAAAAATATTGCCATGCTGCTGAATTTAAACGAAGAAAGCCATCTTAGATGCAGAAAGGCCCTTTTATTAAGCACAGATTTTGCTTTGCCCTCACTGACATTATCCAAACACAGAGGCCACTTCGAATTGAATTCTCTATCCTAATAGCTTCCACGCCCTGGAGTTTGCTCAATGCCCCACTTTGTCCCTGTTCCAGAGATTTGCTTTTGATGTGTTAAGATGTTTCCCACTTGGCCCTATAAAATCACCATCCAGCATGCATCCTGAGAGCCCCAGTAGGGTTTGTATTACATAACAATAGCACTTCAGGGTAGCTAGGTTAACATTTTTGAAGGTTTCCCTGAACATCCCTGAGCTGGCTCATTAGCTGGGTTCTCTCTGTGACTTTATCTGACACTCTCTCTGTTCTTCCTGGGTCAGCTGCTCGTCCCTGATGGACTTTGGATCCAGCACCGAGCACCACCCACTCTGTTCTTATGATTTATTATCTCTTTGAACTTTGATTTGGGTTGTCACACCAACTGCCATGGCTGCGTGCCGAGTACAAGGGCACCTTCACACATGTGTCGGCTCTTTAATCACGGCAAGGCTCTTTCAAAGAAAAACTGAAGCATCAGAATGTTCTCAGGGGAGGGACTTGAGGGTCAAAGGGAATAAGAATTTTTAAGGAACCACAGATCTGGAAAATGTAATGTGTTTTCCATTTTCATATATACAAATACATGAAAGTTGAATATACATTGATATTTTCAGAACTATGGTTCCTTAACAGTTCTTATTCCTTTTGACCCCCAGTTCCAGGCTTGATAAAGTTTTGATGACTTTCCATCAAGATTTAAGGCTAATCATTGATTACATATGTTTATTTATATCTATATCATTTATATCTATATCCATCTAGATAGACAAAATCATTGATTTTAGAGTACATTGACTAGATACATACACACATATATGTATATATATAAAATTAATAATAAGCTTTCAATATATATAAAATACATGTGTACATATGTGCATATATATGCATATATGTGTATATATATGCATATAAATATATATGTATCTATCACATGTATAATCATTGATTACTTGTACATACAGGTAATCAATGATTAGTCATTAATTTCTGTATTACTATTAAAAGTTTATTTCCTTTGCTTATGCTTTGGGAAGCACCAAGCACTTTTTTTACATACATTAATAGAATGTATGACTACGGCTGATGATATCTCTATGGTCCATCAGGATATCTGTCACATGTATTTGCTTATGTTTCATTATCCTCTCTTTATCCAATAAGTTCTTGTTTTCATCTATATCTATTACTGCAATCCCTTTAAAAAATAGTGTGGTATTCTTTTCCCATTGTGTGTTTTCATGCAATGTCATGTAAGTTAAATAAACTCAGACCCAGCACTCTTGGATCTCTAGAAGGTTACATTCAAGATGTACAAACTGTACTTATTTAATTAAACAAAATAAAGTCGAAGAATTAAATTCTGATGGGCACAGAAAGAAGCCAGGAAGATTGGAAACCCAAGGGAGAGAGATTTGGGTTCAAGTGTCTTTCCTGGAGGGAGGATTCCATGAGTAAATTTGGATTTTCACTTCTGGAGCCTGGTAAAGTAAAATCTACTAGCCTGGATTGTAACGGGGCTCAAGCAATATATCTATTGGGGAGTTGGAAACAATATGTGTTCAGTTAGAAACAGAATTATGATACACTTTTATGAATTCAGTTTTTTAGAGCACAGAGTTAGCAGATAAATCAAAAATCAAGATTAAATGTCATGCTATATTAATTGCAGTGACTACCAAACAGACCCCCAACATAATAATAATAGCATAAAAATACTTTCAATATTAGTATCTGTGATTAACACGCCCCTATAATGTACTAAGATGTTACATGTACATTTTTAGTAGGGTAACAAGCAGCTACTGTGTTGGAAAGTACATGTTTGAAAGCCATGGGTGCCCTACAGACCAAAACATCAAACATACTGCACAGAAATGTCGCAGTCATAGTTACTGTGTGTTTGCCTAACTGCTGAAAATTCAACCAATTTATGCTTCTCAGCTATTTCTCTTTCTATATCAATTTTGTCTTAACATCTTATACATTTCCCCACTTTTAAGGTATAAAAAGATTTGTTCTGAATCACTAAAGCACACATCTTTGAAGGATGTTATTAAATTTCAACTGCAGATAATTTTTCTACACCCCACTCATATATTTGCCTTGTACATGAGATTAAATATGTCGTATCAGGCAATACTACTCAAGCTTTAATAGGAGCACCTTGGTAATAATAGAATATAAAAATTCATACTGGGATTTGTCTAAAATGTATGCGCTTTGAGATGATGTTTTCTTGTGCATCTTTCTGTGTTTACTACTGACTCACTAATACAAGATGATGGCGTATTATCCATTCTATCTTAATTTTGAACCATGAGTTTTGTTTATTTCTACAGACTGGGAATTACACACTTCTTCACACTTCTTAATTTACTTCATCTCATTATCCCTGTAACATATAAATTAAAAATGACAAGAGTGGTGAACCAGAAAATCCCCATACAGAATGCAAATTATACCTAAGTGTTCACTATGCCTTTCCTTTATCTTCAATGGCATGGAGCTTTCAGATAATATTTTTAAAAATCGGCATACAGTAGTTCCACCTTATCTGCAGGCAATATGTTCCAAGACCCCTGGTGGATGCCTGAAACTCTGGATAGTCCCGAACCCTTTCTTCCCATACATATGTACCTATGATAAAGTTTAATTTATAAATTAGGCACAATGAGAAATTAACAACAATAAAAAAATAAAATAGAACAATTATAACAATATACAGTAACAAACATTACTGTAGATCTTAGCAAACTCAGCATATGACTGTTTTTCTTTCCTTATTGAATCAAGAACTTTCACCTTTTCACTTAAAGGAAGCACTTGATGGCTTCTCTTTGGCATATCTGAACTGCCGGCTCACTATTCCTGTGCTTTGGAGCCATTATTAAGTAAAATAAAGGTGACTTGAACGTAAGCACTGTGATATCGTGACAGTCAATCTGATAACCAAGACGGCTACCAAGTAACTCACTGGCCGGTGGCATCTACAGCGTAGATCTGCTGGACAAAGGGATGAGTCACGTCCTGGGCAGGATGGAGCAGGACGGTGACAGCTTTCATCACACTACTCAGAACCGAGCACAACTTAAAACTTACGAATTGTCTATTTCTGGAATTTTCCATTTAATATTTTCAGACCGAGATTGACTCCGAGTGAACTGAAACTGTGGAAAGAGAAACCGGGATAAAGGGGGGATTAATGTATAAGCATTTAACACTCACAAGCATTCTTTCCCCAGAGGACGGATGAAAGTGACCCTGGACAATTGGTGAGAGTCATACCAATAAATGTCGTGGGGCTCAAGGTCGGGGATATCCAGTCTCTAATGTTGTTCTGTATTTGAAAAACTCATCCTCCTACGAACATGTAATTGAGCATCTATGACATGCAATGCACTTGGCAAAGATATAGGATCCCACCACCCTACCCCAGGCAGGTGCCCAGAGATCCCAAAAAGGCTTCCAGAAATTAATGCCTGTAAAACCACAAGTAGGAATTTTAAAATAGTTCTTCCCAGGTGAGTCTTGTATATCACTTTCAAGTGTTTAAATTTCAAGCAGTTTCAATGTACAGATTCCAAGCACTGGAATCTTATTTCAATATCCAAATCTATAACACTGTTTCAATCACCCATCGCTTACGAAAATAGGGGTCAGCCCACATCTGCTTATAGGGGACCTCATGTGTCCTTTTGTCTTGACAAACGGAAGCCTCCCCCAGCTTCTCAAGGATTGGGGAAAGCAAGGTGGGTGTTCTGATCTCCACTCCACCAAAATATTATTGTGTCATACTTTTAAAAACACCTGCTTCCTTTGTTAGATGCTCTATAAAACTATATTGAAACTAAATATACATTTGACATGATAAAATAAAATTTAGTATGACTTCCCTTTCTGTACTAAGCAGTAATACCAGAAAGAATTGACAAAGGAAAAAATAATAACTGTGTCTCCTCAGTCTTTGGGATCACTTTTATCATATGGGAGCTGTGTCCTATTCATTTTATAGTCTCCAAATTCAGCATTATGCACAGTAATTCATGCATTTTTAAAGATAGGGACGAATAAACACTGAAGCACAGGATAACAGGTAAGCATAGTTGCTTGAATATTTGAAACAAAAGTCAACACCTGGATTTTACCTCATCATACACGCTATTATGGAAACCCTACCAAAATGTGAAATGCTTTTAATTAAAAGTAAACTCTTCTGCTCTACAAGGATTTCTGGTTTGACTCTACTTTGAATGCCGGTGTAGATTCGGGCACTTCCTTTGCAATTGTCTTTTCAGATGATAAGTGGTGTCTGAGTCTCCGTATTATTCCAAGCATCATTCAATCCCATTCGTCTTCAATGCAGGGAAAGCTAAATGGGGACAGCTTAGAGTAACCGTTCTTTTGTGTGTGTGTGTGTGTGTGAGGAAGATCAGCCCTGAACTAACATACATGCTAATCCTCCTCTTTTTGCTGAGGAAGACCGGCTCTGAGCTAACATCTGTTGCCAATCTTCCTCCTTTTTTTCCCCAAAGCCCCAGTAGACAGTTGTATGTCACAGTTGCACATCTTTCTAGTTGCTGTATGTGGGACGCGGCCTCAGCGTGGCCGGAGAAGCAGTGCACTGGTGCGCGCCCAGGATCCAAACCCGGACCACCAGTAGCGGAGCGGGCGCACTTAACTGCTAAGCCAGCGGGCTGGCCCAGATTAACCATTCTTTATTGTAGCTGGTTACTAATGAACACTTTCAGCACCTTATTTTAGACTTTCTGTGTATTTTCCAGTTCTTGCATTCAAGATATACTGGTGGAACCCCACTGATCAATGCTCTTTCTACCTCCGCATACTGTTCAGTGATCTATGCAGCTGCTGGCTGATATTTTTTCCATAATATTTAACCTTCATAACTGCTACCACCATCTCGACATCCCGTTTTCCTTAACTGATTGGAAAATAAAGGATTGTGTGAAATTGAAGGATTTGAAAGTTGACATTTCCGTGAGGCTAAACACATGTCGCCATGCCCTTTGGAAGATGAGTTGGGGAAGGCTTTGGGAGAAAATTGGAGCATATGATCAAAGGATTCAAGGTCTGAATGACCTGCTACCAGCCCTTAGCAAACCTGGCTCCATCACAAAACATCACTTGGTATACACTAATGTTGACTGCTGAGTGAGCCCCCTATGTATTTCATCCAGCGAATATTCTCAGTGATTTCTAATGGAAGCATACCAGCCATGCGTATCTGTTGTTCACGAATAAATCAGATTTTATATACAAAAAAAAAAAGAGTATTTTTCAGAGTAAAAAAAGTATTAAACAGAAACTATATCAAGATTATGAATAAATTAGTACAATAATTAAATTTTCTCTTCATCACCATGACCCCTTAAAATCATGTGACAAGACTGGCTATAACAGCTGTGGAGTGCAGTGAAAAGTCAAAGTGCAGGCCTTCTTGTTCATAGATTATTGAGATTTCATGATGGCGGCAGTGAGCATTGAACCAAACACAGTGCCCATCTTAGTAAGGGGTCCTGTGTGACTGGATAGATCCCACACCCATGCACCTGGACTTATTTGATGCTACCTGAGATGGAATTCACCATAGAGAAAGACATTGAAGTAGTAATGAGTGATATGCTAATAGAAATAACTGTATTTGGGTACTTTGTGTCCTTGGTTGGCATTAGAGGGATCTCTAAGTATGAGGCTCCATGGCATTGGGGTCACCCAGTTTCACGAAATTGGATAGAAAGATGGATTATAGAGAGACAAGAGGGCCTTGCAAGTCCCAGAACTTGAGCCGGTCCTACCGTTCACCACTGTTCAAGACTATGCTCCACTGGTATGCAACGTGTTAGCCAATTGTTCAGAGATAAAGCCTGGTGTCCACATAATCCCTACAAGTATACCATATTACTTGTTTGGAGCTGGATTAGCCAGCTTGGGTTGCCATGACAAAATACCATAGACTAGGTGGCTTAAACAACAGACATTTATTTCTCATAGTTCTGGAAGTTGGAAGTCCAAGATCAAGGTGCCAGCAGGGTTGGGTTCTGATGAGATCTCTCTTCCTGGCTTGCAGACAGACATGTTCTCACTGTGTCCTCACATGGAGGAGAGAGAGAGAGAACTCTGGTGTGTCTTCTTCTTCTTATAAAAGGGCACTAATCCCGCCCTGGGGCCCCGCCCTCATGATCTCATCTAACCCTAATCACCTCCCAAAGGCCCATCGCCAAATATCATCCCACTGGGGGCTAGAGCTTCCACATATGAATTTGGGGGGACAGAAACCTCCGTTCATAACAGGAGTTTAAGTAGAAACCAGGATATCTTTAATAAGAGAAACTGGACAAAACAGGATCCTTGACAGGACAAAAGTCTTGGATGGACAGCAACGACAGGAAATCCTCAGGCTAACAGGTACCCCCACTTCAGGGCCCACGTGTGCTCCTGATGGGTGAACCCAGGCCAGTTCCTGCTCAGAGAAAGAAGAAATCTTGTATTTTCTTCCTTTTGTGCGCCTGAGAGAAGTATATTTTAGCATATGGACTCAGGTTGGGCCCTACGGGCAGCCCTCCTGCCACACACCTCCCCCTGGTGTATTTCCTCCCCAGGCCCTGCACGTCCACCTGGAAAGGTGCCTTGACCTTTTCCTGGCTTGCCCACCAGGAGCTGGGCAGGTGCCCAGGAGGCTGCCCTGCAGGAGGGAAGGGTCAGGGATGGCTGCCTGTGCTGCAGATGCCTCACTGGGGGCAGAAATGCATTTTGGAAGCATCTCTTTCTTTTGCAAATGATTGACAGGGAAGTGAGGATGGACCAAAGCACTTGACATAGGATGCATAGGATGCATCCCATGCTTAGGATGACCACAGAGCAGGGGGACTGGGACCCCAGATCAGGAGAAGTAGTGAGTGACCCAGAGAGCTGATGAGAGGCCATGGTCTTCTACGTCCAGGGGAAGTAGTTGATGACTGAGTGGGCCAATGGATGGCCATGATTGCCTCAGTCCAGGGCAAATAGTAAATGACAGAGTTGGAGACCCTGATCTCCTCATCCAGGGAAACCAGTCAATGATTGAGACAGTCAAGGGGCAGCCACCATCTTCCTTGTCCAGGGAAAGTAGTCAATGACAGAGATGGCTGATGGGCGCCCATGATCTCAGTCTAGGAGAAATAATCAATGACTGAGTTGGAGACCATGATCTCTTCATCAGGGAAACCAGTCCATTACTGAGACAGCTGATGGGCAGCCATGATCTTCCATGTTCAGGGGAAGTAGTTGATGACTGAGCTGACTGATGGGTGGCCATGATCCTCTCAGTCTGGGGGAAGTAGTCAGTGACAGAGTTGTAGACCCTGATCTCCTCACCCAGGGAAATTAGTCAATGACCAAGACAGCCAAGGGGCAGCCATGACCTTCCAGATAAGAGGAAGTAGTCTATGACTGAGATGGTTGATGTGCCCCATGAGCTTCTCAGTCCAGGGGAAATAGTCAATGACAGAGTTGGAGACCCCGATCTCCTCAATAGGGAAACAAGTCAATGGCTGAGATGGCTGAAGGCAGCCATGATCTCCTCAGTCCAGGGGAAGTAGTCGATGACTGAGACAACTGATGGGCAGCCATGATCCTTTCATACAGGGGAAGTAGTCAATGACAGAATTAGAGACCCTGACCTCCTCATGAGGGAAATGTGTCAATAGCCGAGATGGCTCATGGGCTGCCATGATCTCAAGTCTAGGGGAAATAGTCAATGACAGAGTTGGAGACCATGATCTCTTCATCAAGGAAACCAGTCCATTACTAAGACAGCTCATTAGCAGCCATATCTTCCATGTTCAGGAGAAGTAATCAATGACTGAGACAACTGATGGGCAGCCACGATCCTCTCATCCAGGGGAAGTAGTCAATGACTGAGAGGGCTGATTGGCAGCCATGATCTCCTCAGTCCAGAGGAAATAGTCAATGACAGATTTGGAAATCCTGATCTCCTCCGAGTAGTTGATGACTGAGAGGAGAATTGATGGAGAGTTGATGACTCCTCCAAGTATATGGTGACTACTCTCCCAGTAGTTGATGACAGACAGTTGATGAGCGGTCCTGATCTCTTCAGTCCAGGGGAAGTAGTCAATGACATAGTTGGAAGCCTGATCTCCTCATCCAGAGAAACTAGCCAGTGACTGAGACAGCCAATGTGCTGCCATTGTCTTCCATGTCCAGGGGAAGTAGTCAATGGCCGAGATGGCTGATATGTGGCCATGATCTCCTCAGTCCAGGGGAAGTAGTCAATAACAGAGTTGGAGATCATGATCCTCTCAGTTCAGGGAAACCAATCAATGACAGAGTTGGAGACCATAATCTCCTCAGTCCAGGGGAAATAGTCAATGACAGAGATGGCTGATGGACAGCCATGATCTCCTGAATCCAGAGGAAGTAGTTGATGCCTGAGACAACCGATGGGCAGCCAGGATCTTCCTTGTCCAGGGAAGACAGTCGATGGTAGAGAAGGGCCTCCAAGATAGCCTAGGATACACAGTTCAGGACACATGACAGAGATGCTGGGCTGAGAGCAGCTCAGTCTGGGAAACCAGTCGATGACCGAGATTGCCTTCCATCATTGCTTTAGTCCAGGGAAAACAACTGATGACGGAGATGGGGGCTGCTGTGTTCACCTTAATCCAGGGAAACCAGTAGATGACAGAGACAGGCCTCCATGATCATCACCAGCCAGGGAATGCCAATTGATGACTGAGGTGGGTGACCATGATCGTGTCAGTCCAGGCAGCACAGTCTATGACCAAGATGGTGAGCCCTGATCACTTCAGCCAGGAAAAGCAAGCCATGCCCGAGAGGGAGGGCCCCGATAGCTTCAGTCCAGGGAGAAGAGTGGATGAAGGACCTCTAATGGTGGATATGCAAGGAAAGATCATTCCTAGCTAAGAAAAGTGCACACAGTCGTTTTAGTTATTGGTGTGCAGATAGGTTTACGCCTGCCTAGAAAAAACTCTCTTGTTGAAGAAAATTTGTAGCACATGTAGTATGTGGATGTGCTCGCTATTCAGTCCTTATGATTTTGATTTTCTGCATTTGTTTCCTGAGAGTGACTGCAGGTCAAATTCCACAGTGACTGAGGCTGTGAATGCTCTTTTTTTTAATGGTAGTGCCTCTGGCTCTATTTGTCTTGCTATTTAGGAGAATTTGCACTCTGGGGTTCATCGAGGCCCCTGGTACAGTGTGTGCAATCCCCACCAGTCATCTCGTCCAGAAGACTGATGGATGACCTTCATTGCTGGCTGTGTCTTAAGTCAGAGACTTCATGTTTAGCTGCAGGCAGAGCAAGCTTTTTCACTTGTTAAAGAAGGGTCATTAGTGCTCTGTTTTTGCAAATAGTGCAATCCCCTTTAAATTGGCTGGAAACATAGGTCTGATTTCTAGGGAATTCCCAGCTGGCTGCTTAAGACACATTAACGGGATCCAATGTCCACTGATAATTGCACCGTCCTGGGATGCTGGCTGCAATTTTACAGACATTCGCAGGGATTTGCGTCCCTGCTGACAACCAGAGAGGCACGTTGTGGCAGAGGATCCAATTTAGAAATCCTAGCCTTTGAACAATGATGGAAAAGTGTCTGGGTGTCAGGGAGAGCCACAGGAGGTCAGCTTGCCATTAGAATACTTCCTTCACGTTGGGTGAAGGAAAAGAGAAGAAAAGACAAAAAGAACAGGTTCTGGAAAACACGTTTTCTGTTGAACAAATTTGAAGCATTTCTATGACAGAGAATGTTAGAAATTTAACTCCAAGGTAGCTCATTCTTATTCCGCGTAAATAAGAACCACATTCTAAGTACAGCCTAAAATGAAAATAACAAAAAAGCAATGGCAACTACACCGATAGTAACCTCCACTGGGCTTTAAGCCATCCCCTACCCCATCTCTTGCATAAATAGGAAGAGATTATGCATATAGTTTCCCTCAATTAAATACGACATTGCTTTAGAAGTTTCCAAAGAAAGAACTTTGGCAATGTAATCTGGGCTGTGATTAGGAATCTCCAAGTGACCCATGAAAACGTCTTTGAGGATTATGCGTGACCATGGCTTTACCTGCAGAGAGTTTTGCTTACATGTCAGAATGTAATTTCTATTTAAGTTTGTACCGACTTACAAGCCTGTTACCTTCCAGAAAAGCATGTTGTTGGGCTTGCCTACAAAGAGCCATTTTTGATGAAAGAAGTCCCTTGTTATCAGCAACCTCCGATTTCCCTCAGGTGTCTTGTTTACCTGTTGAATAACCTCAGAAGACGTGCCTCCAGCAAATATTTAGCATTGAATATTTGTTGGACGAATGAGATACATTTCTCAATGAGACAGCAAATCCAGAAAATAGAATGGACTTTTCCCATGTTGAGAAAATCTTCATTAAATTACCAGCAGTTTCTTGATTCTTTTTTTTTTTATAATTTTATTTATTTATTTTTCCCCCCCAAATCTCCAGTAGATAGCTGTATGTCATAGTTGAACATCCTTCTACTTGCTGTGTGTGGGACGCGGCCTCATCATGGCCGGAGAAGCGGTGCGTCGGTGCACGCCCGGGATCCGAACCCGGGCCACCAGCAGCGGAGCGCGCGCACTTAACTGCTAAGCCATGGGGCCGGCCCTCTTGATTCTTGAATTCATTTTTGCAGAAGGATTTCAAGCATATTTTCTTCCTAAATAGGCTTTCCTGCAGATCAGTGGTTCTCAAAGTGTGGTCTGTATGTAGCGTCCTGGGCGTCACCGAGACCCATTCAGGAGGGCTGTGAGGTCAGAATTACTTTCATAACAACCCTCAGAAGTTATTCTCTTTTTTTGCTGGGTTGACATTTACACAGGTGCTGCAAAAGATAGTGCCTTAGCACAAATCAAGCTAGTGTCACTGGATGCGAGGTGATGGGTGTGTTAATTCACTTGATTGTGGTAATCATTTCACAATGTGTACAATATATCAAATCATCACATTGTACATTTTAAATATATACAATTATATTTGTCAATTATACCTCAAGAAAGCTGGGGGGATGTCACGGCACTGAATCATATGGTAGCTCTATTTTTAATTTTTTGAGTAACCTCCACTCTGTCACATAGTGGCTGCAACATTTTCCATTCCCATTAATAGTGCACAAGGGTTTTCTCCACATCCTCATCAATACTTGATATCTTTCTTTCTTTTCTTTTTTTTTCTTTTTGATAATAGCCATTCTAACAGAGGTGAAGTGATATCCTATGCACTTAAATATTTTTTAAGAGGATAGATCTCATGTTAAGAGTTCTTACCACAATAAAAATGAAAAAAAAGGTAGTGACACTAAGCCATAGTAGTCACCATGATATGCTTTGCTGTCATGCACTAACACTTAAAAAAAAAATTCACCTAAGGATGTCTTTTGTGAAACAAAATTATTCACTTTATTACTTTATCTCGTCTCTTGATTACACATCTTTTTAAGAAGGAACGCCATTTTTTACGAGAATGAACAAAATGAGAGACAAACTATGGTTCTTTAGATTTTGGTTGTTTGACAGGTCTTTTCTCAAAAATGAATGAAGTGAGCTGGTCCCCTCAAGGAAAGCAACTAACAGTATTTGTTGACAATGATAAATCTGGACTTGCAAGAGAAAAATTTAATTTTGGAAAACCTGTGTCCAGTGCTGTAATTACATAGCTTCTCAATATTTAAAGATTGTTTTTGACCAGATTAGTGGTGATTATTAATATTTGTGTGTTTTGCTATGGTATGAACTTTGGCAAAATCTGCAAGATATGCACAACTCAGGGAACCAATACTTTCCAAATGAACAATGTGTGATGTTATGAAATCATACATGGATAAAAGACCCCCTAAAATGCAATTGATAGTTAATGCCGTTAACTATTGATTTTATTACAACAGAGTGTGGGAGATCAAAATTGGCCACCCTGAAATATATCATTTTACCTTGATTATTTTCTCTGATGGACATTTGACCTCCCCCAATCTGCCTAAAGAATTTAACATAGAAGACATGTTCCAGGAAGGAGTTACTATCATATGATGGCTGTAATATAATGTAAAATAGATGTTACAATAGGAAAGGCACCAACAAGCCCCTCTTATCAAAACATCTGTTTCTCCCAGGCCACACTGTCTAGGTGGCCCTGCCAAGAGTTGCCAGACAAACATTTACATTTACAAGGGAAATCTCCATTTGTAAAGGTATCTCCCTCTCTGTGCTGGGGGAAAGGGGAATGGCCTCTTTGGAAACTTATCAGTGTGGAGGATGAGGCCTTAAATATGCATACCCTTGATTACCGTGATTTCTGTCTCCCTTCTCTCTCCCTCCCCACCCCCAACATCCTCCTTTGTCTTTAGCTGAAGATGGTATTTAAGACGAGAATTTCTGCTATTGTGTTGAGAAACTCAGTTTCCTGGGTTTCTCCCATGTATACATGTTATTAAACTTCGTATTATTTTCTCCTGCTAACTTGTCTTTTAATTATTTGGCCAGGCATAAGAACCTTAAGGGAGAGGGTGGAGGGGGATTCTCCCTCTTCCCCGACAAGAGTAAGAAAAGTTCATTGATAGTGATTTCAGATTCCATATGGCAACTAACTTTTAAGAAACTACCAATTGTAGGGTTTTGCTGTAGCATCAGACCACAACTACCTGCAAAGTCTATTAAAATACTCTTCCCTTTTCTAATTACCTATCTTTGTGAGGACATATTTTCTTTATCTGTCAACCAAAAGAACATATCGCAACAGATTGGATGTGGAAGAAGATACTAGAATCTATGCGTCTTCTTTGAAGCCAGACACTAAAAAGATTTGCAAAAATGAAAAAGAATGCCGTTCTTTTCAGTAAATTTTTTTTTGTCTTGGAAAATATAGTTATTTTCATTAATATAGGTTATTTGTTAACTTGTGACATATTTGTTCTTGTCATTTTAAAATAAATTAATAAGCTTTTTTAAAATTCTCAGTCTTAATTTATACAATGGTAAATATATATAGGTAAAATCCATATAAACAAAGTTCTTGGAGGGAGTAAAAATTTTTTTTTTTTTTTAATTTTAATACCCCCCCCAACCCCACCCGAGCCCCAGTGCATAGTTGTGTATCCTAGTTGTATACCTTTCTGGCTCTCCTATGTGGGACATGGCCTCAGTATGGCTTGATGAGCAGTGCACAGGTCCATGCCCCCGATCTGAATCGGGAAACCCTGGGTCTCCAAAGTATAATGTGCAAACTTAACTGCTACACCACGAGGCCAGCCCTGGCGCAAAAAGTTTTAAGAGCCTAAAGAGACCTGTGAAGTTGAGGACCACTGTTCTAAAATATCCTGATGTATTAGAATGTCTTTTACTGATTCCTTTATATTACACTATCTGTATTAATCTGCTTCAAACCTTAGACTTTCCATAGAAGAGTCAGATTTCTTCTTAAAGGTTATACTCTCATCTAAAAATTAAAATGTTACTACCCGATGGCTTAATCTCCTTTTCTAGTCAATAACTTCCTGTTGACACCAACAAAAATAGCTAATCGAGTACTGTGTTCTCTGTATGCTAGGTTTCAGCTGATTGCTCTGTCTGCGTTAACCATTTGATCTTCGCAACCTCTTACTGAGATAAGTGGTATCCAAATTTTGCAGGCTATGAAACTGGAGCTTGGATAGGTTAGCTAAGAAGAGATTTATCTACTCCAGTCAGCATTCTTAATTGCCATATTGTTATCCATTCTCAGCGGGAGACTCTATGCTTTCCAATTAATTACAGGTGTTTTTAGGTCATGAATATTACACATGTGAATGTATAATTTATTTATACCCCTTGCTGTTTCAAACATCCATGAAAACTCATTGAAATGCTCCTATTAAAAAAAAAGAAATCCAACAAGTGTGCTACTTTCCAAAGCCAAATTTATTTAAACATTTAAAATTTTTGTTTAGACATTAACATTTCAACCTTAACAGATAATCTTAAATAATTTAGATGCATCAGAATCTGTTTCTAATGATGTTTTTTTCCTAAAGCACGAGGAAAGTAGTACACTTCTTCTTCTTTCCAATTTTTGTTTTTACTGTGAAACTTTTACATTTTCAAGTTTCTGTAATGTAATTAATTCTTTCGGGCTTCATGGTTGATTGAATTACAAAAAAGTTTTAAGTCCATAAAAGAAAGTATATGAATATTATGTAAATATTATTCATTTAAATCTTTTAATTGGATTCATAGAGATGGACATATATGCCTGCCTCATTGAAACTTTGTTGCTAAACAAACATACTTCCAAGGGTCACAGTCTGATGGATTCTCTGTTAATTCTTTTTCTGCTGTCATCTCTTCTGGTTTGGTGCTATTTCTTGGTAACCTGGCCAAATATTTCTTCTATTTCGTTTCACTCAGATGAAAGTTTTTCTTAATCATTATTTTAAATTTAAAATGATCATTTAATCAATCACTTTAAATTTAAAAAGCACGTATGGGAGGAGATAAGGTAAAAATCACGGATTCTTATATTTTGAAAAAAATATTTATTTTGCTCTAATCCTTGGACAATTGGCTTCTTTTTTTTTTGTGAGGGAGATCAGCCCTGAGCTAACATCCATGCTAATCCTCCTCTTTTTGCTGAGGAAGACTGGCTCTGAGCTAACATCTATTGCCAATCTTCCTCCTTTTATTCCCCAAAAGCCCCAGTAGATAGTTGTATGTCATAGTTGCACATCCTTCTAGTTGCTGTATCTGGGACACGGCCTCAGCATGGCCGGAGAAGCAGTGCGTTGGTGTGCGCCTGGGATCCGAACCCAGGTTGCCAGTAGCGGAGCACGCTCACCCAACCACTAAGCCACCGGGCCTGCCTGGACATTTGGCTTCTTACAAAACTTACAGGTTAAAAAATATATATTTTTCCCTCCTCAACTGACTGAAGACATTGACTCATTGTCTTCTTGATTCCAGTGTTGTTGAGGAGAAGTCTGATGTCAAGTTTGTCTTCACAAACTCTTAGATCTTTTCTTTTCTTTCTAGAAGATTTTACCATTTTTAACCAGGGAGTGAGACTTTTGTTTTCATCCTACCCAGCATTTGTTAGACCATTCACTTTTAAATTTCAAAAATTTCTGTAATCTGGGGGGAAATTGTTTTACTATATATATGTCCTTAATAAACATAATATATATTTATATATAATATAAATATATATTAGACTTGATGTATAGGTGTTATACTACACACACTCATCTCATTCTCCTACTTATTTATAGGAACTTTATTCTTGTTTTCTGTCTGGACTATTCCCTCTCACTCTCTCTCAATGGTGAGTCTTGAGAGAGGGAAAGAAAGATATTAAGAGAAAGAGTTATCTCTCTTCTTGGTATTATGTCTTTTCTTTTCAGTGCATATGTGTGTCTACTTTTATTTTATAACTGTCAGATAGTAAGTTGCAGAAACAACCCTAATTTGTCCTTAAATCCTTTAGTGTATATTTTTTATAAAACATGGAAATTCTCCTAGATATCATGGATACAATGATCAAAATCAGTAAACTAACAGTGCTTCAAGACTATTATCCTTATGCAAATTAAAGCCCAAAAGATAATATATTTTTTTCATCCAAGATCCCACTTCATATTTGGTGGTCATGTCTCTTTAATCTCCTTTGATCTGGAATTATTACTGAGTTTTTTGGTCTCTCATGATGCCTATAGATTTATTTTTAGAATGTCCCTTGATTTGGATTTGCCACATGTTTCGTGGTCAGATAAGGTTATGCATTTTTGGCAGGATTACCACAAAAGTGAAATTCTAATCTTTTCAGTACCTCTTGTCAGCAAACACAGGCACCTGTTGTCTATTTATCCCATTACTGGTGACATTCACTCTCATCAGTTGATTCAAGGATTTCTGCAGGTTTCTCCACCGTAACGGTACCAATTTTCCCTTCACCTTTAATAAATATCTTGTGGGGAGAGACTCTGAGACTAGGCAAATATTGTTCTTCTCACCAATCCTTTACCTACCAATTTGTACATCCACCGATGATTCTTTTCTAAAAGGATTATTTTTATGATGGTTGACAAATGGTGATTTTTAAAGTGCATCATTTCTTCTACATTTATTAAATTGGTGTTCTTTTGTAAGACACCATTTTCTCTTTCCCTCACCCATTCACTCATTCATTCATGCATTTACTCATAACAGAATATATAATTATTAATTTGCATGCCCATATTGTCCCAGATTTGGTTAGTAAGTGTCTCTGAAAGGTGTTTCCTATGTGCTTTCAGTGTTGTCCCCATCATCCTTTAAGAATTTTCTTACTTTCTGGCATAAGATGGTCCTTCATCATTTGGCTCTTTCACAGTATCAGCCCTGGAATCAGCCATTTGCCCTAGTTCCTTTTAGTGGAGAATGGTAGTTAGAAACCACAGTTTAGGTGATGGATGAGCTCATGGCTGGTGGGATGTCATTTCTTCTAGGTGCTCCCAGAGGATGACATGATATATCTGTATCTGTCTATAGATATACAGATACATATAGAAGACAGATGGATAGATTAGATAGATAATTTTTCTATATGTATCTATCTATACATAGATATAATTATTGATAGATACATATAAATATCTAGATATGTATTGATAGATACAGAAAGATATAGCTATATCTCTACATATACATACATATCTCTCTCTATATTTATCTCATATCTCATATATTGTTTATGTGAAGTCAAATTCATGAGTTCCTTCTAGCTTTTCTGCTTTGCATGTTTATAACTCTCTTCTCCAATAATGAGCACCCAGATTTCCATTATCCACAAGATATGTACTTATTTGTTCTACCCTGGAATACACATAGAGCTGTTACAGAATTCCTAACCCATACCAGTGAGAAACAACTCTACCAAGGAGAATTCAATGTCTTTACATTTCCTTTTGTCTTCTACCTGAGGTATACAGTCAAAATTCTGTGTCTGAGAGTTATCGTTTTCCCCACTTCTATTCAGTGTGTTTGTTATTCATTTAAAGTATAGTTAGGTTCATCTGTTTTTGTCTGTTGTAATAACTTTTACATGTTTTATTCCCTCTCCATCCTTTTGATTATATGTCTATTTCTGACTATGCGGAGTGAAGCATCATATAGTATTAAAAGTCAAAATAATTCAAAAAGGCATACTCAGAGAATTGTCACTCTTTCTCATTCCTTATTATTCATTCCACCCGCCCCCTGCTGCAGTCTCTCCATCCTATTTATATTCACCCCTGTACATGACAAATATCAGTATGTTCTGCTTCATTCTTATTGTGGTGTTTTTATACAAATGAGCCTTCTCACTTCTCATTTTTCCTTTTAGTTTTTTTTTTCCACAATAGACTAGCATAAATACTGTTATATATTTTGCTTTTCTCACTTAACAATATTTTCTGAAAATCCTCCATGCCAGTTCAAAAGAATCTTTTATTTTCTCTTTCCTACAGATCCACACTATGCCATTGTGTCTACTCACCATAGTTTATTCAAACTCTCTCTTGTGTATGAGCATATAGTTATTTTGCCAATATTTTGTAATTTTAAACAATGCTGTAATGAACAAACTTGTGTGTGTGTGTTCTCATGCTGTTGTAGGTGTATCTTTGGGGTAAATTCTGGGGAGTGGCATTGAAGGCTTAAAAAGTAAATGAATTTTTTTTATTTGCATGTTATTTTGTTACCATTTTAAGATAGTGCCAAATTCCCCTACAAAAGGATTATAAAAATTTGGATTCCTCTGGAAAACTATGAGAAGTGATGTTTTCTCACAACCACACCAAACTTTTGTAAACTTGATAGAGAAGAACTGATAAGCCAGCAAAATTTTAGTTTCATTTTCCATTTTTCTGATATGGCTGAACATCTTTTTCATGCATTTAAGGACCATATTTTATATACATTGTTTGTTAATAATTTTTTGCCCATTTAGAAAAATATATTTTGTTCTTTCTTCTCAATTTAAAGAAAAAAATTTATACATTATGTTTATTTAGCCCTTAACCTCTGGTATATGTTATGAATATTTTCTCTATTTTTCACAGTTGCCTTTTGACTTTGTTTATAGTGGGTTTTTTTTTTTTTTGCCTTTCACTTTTTTTTTTTAATGTAGTCAGAATTTTTAAAGATATTTGTAATGCATCTGGATTTTTAGTCATAGATATGAAGAGGAATTCACTCATGTTACCTTTTAGTACTAGTATTTTTTTTTAACATTTAATTTCCCCATTTGGAGTTTATCCTTTCCTTTGGTGCGAAACACCTATCTAATGCAATATTTTTCCAAGTGTCTAACCAGTTGTCCCAATACTATTTAGATAAAGGTAAATCTCTGCCCAATAATTTGAGATGGCATCTTTTTCATGCACATTCCCATATGTACTTGAGTCTAGCAATGAACTTTCTCTTCTATTCCCCACTTATTTGCTCATCTACTATAAACAAAGCCACACTACTTTTAAAAATAGAGATCCTAAACTAGTTTTTGTAATGTTGAGTGGGGCTAGTCTTTTCTCACAGCTGGTTTTTCTTTTCATGTATTTCTAGTTATTTTTACACATTTTCCATAAAAACTTTAATATCATCCTCCCAGGCTCCATGCATGTAGTCCGTGCATATTTTTATGAGATTGCGTTGAATGTATTTATTACCATAGGAAGAACGTGTATCTGGAAAGGGTTATTGTTCATCTTCTGTCCAACATTTCATTTTTAGGGATCTGGTCTTTTTATTCTTTGTGGGAAGCATATTCAAATGTGTTAGATGCTGGTTTCCTGCTTTATTCCATCATTAATCAAAGTTAGAAATCACCAGTAGTATTGCAGAAAGAGTTAGACCTCCATGTAGCTGATGATATGAGCAACAAATTCATCATAATTCTAGGAAAAATTATCAGTTTATACATATTTCAACATCACTATCTAAAATAGTCTCTCTATTGGATCAATTCAGAGAAATGTGAGAGACATCAAATTTATTCTTTTATTCGTATAGCATACACAATATTTCAGACTTTTATCCTTTTCTACCTTTTTTTTTTTGCCAGAAAAAGTTAATAGTTTTAGAATTCACTCCAGAGAAGCCTTTATTTAATCATCCATGTTAGCTGGACTAATTAGAGTTTTCAGTTCTCGCTCCCAAACCTCTGAGTAGAATTACCTTCAAGTGTTATTTGTGGTGTGGCATTAGCATTCCAAAGCTGTTATGTAATTCTGCCAAACTCCTGAGATTTTTATGGCTATAATGTCTTTTATCTGACTTCCACTTTCTTTCAATAAAGAAACTGAACTAGTATTTTCTTTGTGCTGTCTAAACCTCTCCAAATTGATGCTATCTGAATGACACAGTTCTAAGATTAATAAAAACCAGTGGCTGTGTTATCAAAAGCCTGCCAAACATATTTATCTTCAGAGACCATTATTTGACATAAAAATCCAGCAATGACTTTCATAACTTTTAAGCATATGGGCTAGGTTCATTAATATGCTAACTTCTTAACATTATTCACAGAAGCTCTTCTGATTAGAAGTTTACATGCAATATTATCATTAAATAGAAGAGAAAGAGCCTTTATTTTCTGAGGAGTCATTAAGCCAGGAGGTCTTTCTCTAATTTTTCTTTAGCATCAATCTGGTATATTAATGAAAACCGTTATTTTGAAATATTTAACAGATAATGAAGAGAATGATCAAAGTAATTGAGATAATTAAGGCTGAAGAAATAAAACCTGAGGAACGATTGAACTTTTAAAAACAACATGCAGAGCACAAACATTTCCAAATTCTCTAAAGACACTAGAATTGGAAAGGAGCTAGGGGTGGAGGGAGAGTTATACATTTCAGAAATTTTAATAGGGTATATTGTGTTTTTTTTAAAGGGTGTGCTTGCATGGTGTTATTGGATTTTCCATCAGGACTGTTCTAAAGCCTTAAGCTCTTGAATACAATGTTCATTCATCAAACATTTTTAAGGAGTGGCCTTTGTGACATTGTCAGTTTCAGCAACTAAAAGTACAAGATGGCCATTTGAATTTGAATTTCAGATACACAATGGATATTTTTAATATAAACGTGTCCGTGCAGTATATGGGAAATATTTTTTCTAAAAATAATGTGTTGTTTAAGATTCAAATTCAACTGGACATCTTGTATTTTATCTTGCAACTCTAAACCTCTGTCTACAGAATGCTGTGTAGATCAATGGCATAATAACAGACCAATGAGCATAACCACCTGTCCAGTAATGTTCTGGTCTATGACAGTGGGTGCAGACACATTCTCATAAGTGTAGCCATGTTTTCAAACAAATAATATGCAAAACTTGAGTATATAAAGTAGAGCAACACTAAGCATTGGTTTGGGCATATTGAAGGGAGGAGAGTTTATAGTGACCCAGGATTCACCATCATCTAAGCCACCTTCTCTGTCCTCCCAGCGTGGTAGAATGTGGGATCTCTCCTTACCAACCATTGGGAATTTTGTTTCTGTGTCTAGTGGCAGGCACACATCAGTGATGGTTGGGCTAATTTAAAATATATTAAGAAAAGCTAACTCTAACTGCAATATACTCACATGTACTATTCTTATGTGGTTGCCTGAAGTATGGAGGTACGAGAGAAGGAATGTATGTTTTGTATGTACATTAAATACCTTCTCAGATAAGGGAACATTTGATCTGAAAGGAAGGAAATTTGATGCAACATTTATTAAGTACCTACAAGTGAATTATGTTAGAGACAGTCAGAAATAAAATGATGAATAAAAATAGTCTCTGTTCTCCAGAATTCATTATCAGGTAGGGGAGAAAGCAAAAAAATAGCTCTATTATAAGGCACATTGAGATAAATGGTATTGTTCATTTTGCAAGCTTCCAAGACAACAGGTATAATGTGTTTTATATAACTTCTGATCTCAATTAAACAACACAAAATAATCTTCATTAGACATGAATAATCCTATCAAAATGGATAATAAGGGAGCACTTCCTAATTCTTTCTAGCTGTAATTAATAGATCCCTTCTAGCTAGAGTATGATATTGAAGAAAAGCATGACTTTTAGCAAAGGAATGGTAAAGAAACAATATGCTCCAAAAATAATAGTATTTCAGCTTTCATTTGAAGACGACTAGAATGTTGATGGCTGAGGTGGGGAAAGATATTCCGAGAAGGTGGACCAGCATTAGCAATTCTTTGCTGTTCATTGAGTTTGAAAATTAGGTCATCAGAAAGCTTAGCAAATGCGGTTTCTATGCTTTGACCCTGTGAAATTTAGATTAAATTGGGTTAAGGAATGACTTTGGGGTGAGTAAATAGCAACAGAGAAAGGAGAGAATGACCACCCCAAGATGAAGCCATGGGGTTGAGAGATTATTATTATTGCATTTTTTGGCCAAATATCAAGAATTTTGACTCTTTGTGATAGCACTAAACGCTGAATGCTCTGCCTGATTTTTAATATGTCTGATTTATGGTGCATATTTAATATAAGTGTTTCCAGGGATGTGATGACAGCTGCCCAAAATATCTTAACAAAAGGGGCAATGCCTCTTATCTTTGAAACTAGGTTTCTAACATGCTCTGCTCAACTGGTAAGGAGGGCCAAACATCTTTATTGTTATAAGGACTCAGAAACATTCAGATCTCTCTTTCATTTGAACATGTTTGACTGAAAAAAAAAAGATATTTAACCAACTTCTGAAATGGTCATATTTAACAAAAAGTGGGTGCTAACCTTAGAAATCTTGTTTAGGCATATAAAAAGTGAGGTTGGAAATGTTGCAAACAGAAGATCATAAAGTTTTTGGTATATTAGTAGCACCCCAATACAGTGTATGTCGCTAATTTTTTATTTCAGACACACACACACACACACACATGCATTCTATACATAAACAGATTATATTTTATATCTATCTATGTATATGTATGTGTACCTATATAAAGATAGATAGACATGCTTGCATACTGTGTATTTGGAGAAGTAAATATATGTACATACATATGTTTCATATACGTATATGTGTGTATATAGCCATGTTATATATTTGAATAAATAGAATAATTCTATAAATATTATAGTTTTTTTGTGGAAGTAAATACAATCCAGGGAATTTATCTACTTTCCCCACAAAAAACAAGGAGATAACTAGCTGAAGAAAGCCATTGAATGCATTTGTAAATTTATGCTAGTAAGTTCTTTACTGATTTTATATTTTTGCATAATACAGTGTTCAATATTAGCCAAATAAAAGAAACACAAAGTTAGACAGCCTGCAAAAAAAATGAGGAGGATAATGGAGACAAATTCACAAATTTTTATTGAAACTACAGCACGTCCAGTTCCGCTAACTGCTAGTTTTCATGCATGCCACATTTTACAAGCCCGAAACCTCACTTACATTTTGGAGGCACAATTACATTTGGAGGAAGAGCGATGCTGAATACAGAATGTTCTTTTCTTTCTTCTGAACAGAATATAAAGTGATAGCAAGCTCTCGAGACCTGCTGCGTTAGATGTAGTCCGTTAACAAAGGACACTTTTGGAATTCATCAGATCCTCCTGATTTTAAGCCTTCTCATCGGAAAGATTTGTTCTAAGATATCTACGCTCAAGTTTGCACCCTGGCTACTTCACATTTCTTATTGGCTTTTATGAGATTTGAGTGAATTAATCAATCCTTAAAAACTCAACTAAAAGCATTTTATCAGAAAGATTGTTAATATTATTCCTCTTCCATTTCACATATCTTACTATAAAATGCTTTTAAACAGCGTTAGTTGAATAAGGCGAAACATAATGTGAAATGTGCAATGTAAAAAAAGTAGTCCTAGAAAATGCCTCCAAACCAAGATTTACATTATTAAGGATGAGATATTAAATGTAAACTACCACGAACAAAAACAACAAAAATTTAGAATTGATCATTGCTGTTATTATTCACTTCATGTTGAATTAATCAAGAAAGATTGATGAAAAACCTAAGGATACTCTTACATTAATACTTTGATTATTAATCAAAACAATATTTATCAAGTGTATTTTTGAAAGAAGATAAAATAAATAGAATATATTTCTAAAAATTAGTTGGTGAATTTCTGCTAGGACTGTATTTGTTCCTTTCACAAATATGTGCCATAAATATGAAATTACTCCACACTCAAGCCCTTGAGAGCATGCCAAGGAGAATTACGGAATCATAGAGGTAATAAGCTTTAAGCCAAAGGTTTATTCATAAATTCTAAGCATTGATTTTCTTGGACACTCTCCGTTGGCACTGCTTAAACATAATAAATACATATATGTGTGTATTACATATGTATACGTACATGCATATACATACCTATATATTCAGTGTTCTATGAAATCACTAGTTTTATGTTAATTGAATTCAACAATTATGCACATTCACATACATACAATTACACACACATATATAAATTTTACATCTAGTTAGATGCTCTCAATCTGACTTTCTCTTTGCAAATCTACATGCCAGGTAAACATATTATGACTGCAGCATGCCAAAATCCCAAACATTCTCCTAACTTTTCCAATATCTTTTCAGGTTCTGTCCTTGATGTTCTTCTTAGAACTTTGTAGGCTGGGTAACAAAGTCTTGGTTATCATACAAACCCCTGAAACTGTGTGAGTCCCAGGCCAGGTCCCAGTTCTTTTGCTTTGAGGCATTCTCAATCCATCTACTGCCTGTGTGAGGTAGACCAGATACCCTGCTGAGCTCTGGGAATCAATCCTAATCCCCAGATCCTAATTCGCAATCCTAATTGTGTTGTTCTGGGGCTCTGCAGCTGGCAAATGGATTGTTTCACTGGTCAGCGCAGCATTTCTTTCAAAGGATGGCTTGAAATTGGGTTACTGTCTCAGAAAAAAAATGTAAGCTACAAAATCATTCTTAATTTATACCTTTCTACTTAAAGTACATTCAATATTTTCTATGGTCAATGAAGAATGCTGACCAATAGATTGCTGAAATGGTTGTAGGTAATAGACCATCTAGGTCAAGGAATTGCAGGTGAGTTGTTTTTATTTGAACTGATCCTTGGATGCTGTGGTAAAAGGCACTTAAATTATTAATCGCAATGCAGTGCTTAGTGAAGGCAGTGGGTTGGCAATCCTTGTCACTGCTGCAATAAACCATTTTAATAGGCTGAAGGAATACAAGGGCTGTGGAGTGTGGTGGTTACGTCTTACTGTGCTGTAACTCTTGAAGAAAGACAATGGCTGGTTCAAAGTATTATTTCTCAGCTCAGGCCATTGCCAGAAAAGAAAAAATTTTCCTACCACTACCTTAAAAGGAGACTCTAATATTTTAACAGGATATAAGGGTTGATATATCTGAAATTTAGATGAGGAATACAATACCATAGTTTCAGGAAAGGGTGAATTATAACTTTTCTAAGTCTCTAGTGAGGTTGAGGCGGAGAATGTGTGACTCCAGAATTGTATGGGAAGCATTTCAAGCTCTCCTGATTTCAATGTTCCCTTGCTCATAAATACTCAGGATACCTGAATGAGGTGGTCCCTGCCTTATTTGAACACCTGGTAATATCCTCATCTGAGATATTACCTCACATGAGATAATGTCAGGTCTTTCTATGGCCCATGCTTTTCCTGTCCTGTGGTCTCCAGAACTATGATGAAAGTCAGAACCCGGCCGTCCCTGTGGTCTTTTGCATAAATGAATCCAGGAGGAAGAGACAGATACACTAAAATAAAGGTAATATTTTGCTGTTTCCTGATCTGCAAGTCCAGGGGAATATGTGTGGAAATAGAACTAGGTTCTGAAAAGTGCTAGTCCAGGAAGGAGGAACGTCATTATAAATTAGTTTGAATTTATTTCTATGGATGCATCTGCAACAGCTGGGAGAGCTGTAGACTGTTTGATCTGTTGGTGATTGAATCCAAAACAAAGTTAGATATCAGGAAGCCCCTGGTGTGATATGAAGGAAGAAATATGAAGACTTTGGGTGAAAGGAAAGCTTGAGTAGATCCAGCATATACAGCCCTCCTATGTTCTCCGTGAGGGTTCAATTCTGTCTCCCTTTATAAGACCATTGAGAAGTGTATGGATAAAAGGAAAGCAATCCTTTTCAAAAGTGCGGTATGATATGTGTGCTATGGGCTGAATGGTGTTCTCCCTGAATGTATATGTTGAAGCCCTAAATCCCAATGTGACTGTATTTGGAGATAGGGCTTTTATGAGTTAATTAAGGGTAAATGAGGTCATAAGGGTAGGGTTCTAATCCAATGGGATTAGTGGCCTTATAAGAAGAGGAAGGGATCTCTCTCTTTCTCTCTCCATGTACACCCACCAAGGAAAGGCCAGGTGAGGACACAGAGAGAAGGCAGCTGTCTACAAGCTAGGAAGAGAGTTCTCACCAGAACTTGACCATGCTGGTCCCCTGATCTCAGACTTCCAGCCTCCAGAACTCTGAGAAACGTCTGTTGTTTAAGCCCCTCAGTCTATAGTATTGTTTTTATCACAGTCTTAGCAGACTAATACACAGGAGATGAAAGTAGTATTGTGTGGTGTCTGAAATGTGCTCACTGAATCAATGGGGAAGAAGGAATTGGACAATGGCCAAGGGAGAGTGTTTAACCACTCAACATTATTAGATGTGATTGATGAATAGGCATCGGGGACCAGTGTGGGAATCAGTAAGTTCCACTCACAGAGGTCTTTGTTGAAGGCTAATTTATCATGGCATCTCTAGGGACCAAATAAAGAAGTAAAAGTCCAACACTGGGAAAATAAATAGCTTTGGTGAGTGGACGTTTCTCTTGTGGGACCATGATGCAGAATCTTGGTGCTTAACCATACCCAGACCTGAGTCATTTCCAGGCTGAGTGCCCTTTGAATGTGGTCCTTAAAGAAGAACCCTGTGGTAACATCTATAGCACTTTCTCAAAGTGACCTGATGCCATTTACAAAGGTAACTTTACAGGAAGAACAAAAAGTACACAGACCTTTCAGGATTTATGGGTCACAGGCTCTGAGCTAGCACAAGTCCCCAGTGATTCAGAATGTTTCTCTTGTACCTGAGTCAGAGTGGGGACTTTTGGGAGTGGGGGTCAGTTAGACAGAATTGTAATGAAAGTCTACCCGATCTTGGGCACAGTAGGTTCAAGCCACTCTCTCAATACATCCCCTGAATACATATTTGGAATATATACCTGCCAGGAACCTGAAAATTGGCTTTATGACCTTCAAGTGTGATTATAATGGTAGGACATGTCAAGTCTCCTCTTTCTACCATAATGGGATACCAACAAGATGTACCTGGGAAGTGACAAATATTGGTGCCATCATCAATTTTGCAATATGTAGGGATGGTAGTCCTAAACGCATGCCTGTTATGGAATGAATTATGTCCCCTCAAAATTCATATGTTCAAGTCTTAACCTCTAGAACCCCAGAATGTGATTGTATTAGAAGATAAGGCCTTTAAAGAGGTAATTAAGGTAAAATGAAGTCATTAGTGTGGACCCTAATCCAATAGAACTAGAGTCCTTATAAAAAGAGGAGATGAGGACACAGACATACACAGAGGGACGACCATATGAGGACACAGGGAGAAGATGGTCTTCTACAAGCCAAGGAGAGAGGCCTCAGGAGGAACCAACCCTTCTGACAACTTGATCTCAGACTTCCAACCTCCTGAACTGTGAGAAGGTAAATTTCTCTTGTTTAAATTGTGCAGTTTGGGGTATTTTGTTCTGGCAGCTGTAGGAACCTAATTCAATGCCCATTCAATGAATGTCTTGAACTGCACTAGGACTGCTCGGTTGTGAAGATTTCGTAGATCGTGATGAGCTTAATCATGTAGTGATCCTAATTTCTTTGCTGTTCCATAAGTGGTTAACGTAGACCTGGAATTGGGGAAGTGGCTATGGATCCGAGAAATGCTTTTGTGTCTTTATTCTCACCAGCAGAGAACAGCCATTTGAGTGCAATAGTTCAATAAGCAGAGATCTAGCAGAAGTGGCAGTGTATGCACTGACTTGCCTCAAGGAGCTGTCTTAATCTGAAGGATATCTGATCTCTATACTGTCTGAGAAAACTCATACTTGCCCCAAGTTTTGATTATATCATCCTGGTAGGACCTGCTCAGCAAGAAGAAGCAAAAGTCTTAGAGAGAAATGTTAACCAAAGGTAGCAAATGAATACCACAAAAATTAAGAGATTGGCCATTTTTTGAAATTTTGTGGGGTCCACTGGCTGGGACTTGTCAGAGCATTTCATCCAAATTGAAAGAAAACTGGCTACATTTTCACCCCTGCTTTGGATTTTCAAGGCTACATATATTTCCTTTGAATTTAGTGCTCCTACCCAGTTAAGTAAGTAAGTTATCGGAGGCACTTGCTGTTTTGAATGAGATCCAGGTCAAGGAACATAATTTTAGTAGGTCAAGGAGGCAGTGTAAGTACCAAGCCTACTTGGTATTGACGACCCAACAGCACCTGCAAAGTTTGCCTAATTAGAACCTAATAGAAGCTCCTACAAGAGGACCAGAGTGAAGTCTTCAAAGTTATAGAAAGAAGTCTAGTCCCTTAGCACAGAGCCAATCTCCTGGTGAAAACCAGCCTCAGGTTGGCTTTCTGAGCCCTGGAAGATATAGAGTGGATCACGAAAAACTTAGTGACTGTGAACTGAGGTGAACTGCCCCATCTGCAAAGCCATAAAGCTGGTGTGGGCAGGAGCATTCCATCATCTCGTGGAAGTGGTGTAATTGGGATTGGGCTTTGGTAGTTTCTGAGGTGGGAGCAGGACCAAAATTTGAAGGATCCCCAATCTGATAGTCTCCATATTCCTCGTTCTGCTGCACTGCATACTCTTCCTAGCCTACTCCTGATGGCCTCAGGAGGAGTTCGCATCACTATTTGATTGTGGATGCAGAATGCCTGTCTGGTTTACTGATGACTCTACGGGATGTGTTGGCTCCTGCTAGAAACAGACAGGTGCAGACTTGTGGCCCCTTGGTGGCTTTCTGGTGCCTAAAATGGGGACACCTCAAAGAGAAAGGTAATCTTGCCAGTGAATAGAATTTCAGGGAGTGCCACTTGGAGTCCCTTTATTGAGAAAGAGTTGGCTACAATGATGGATCAGCTAATTTTACTTAATATCCCTCTTTCCATTTCCCCTCTAAGTTTGCATAGGGTGTTGGTAGGGTAACCTCGTCATTTTCCCCATTTGGGATATGAATGTGAGGTTGTGACTGGAGACAAGGAAGAAGCAAAACTCAGAGACATTTCATTTATTAATGAGATTTTGATTATTCTCCAGTTGGGGGAGACTATTGTGTTAGTTAGATGAGTGTGGGTTTGGTCATTGCTGTTTGGGGTTCAGCTATGGGAGACAGGGTTTGTAATAAAGTAGAGTAGCTCAAGGAAGATTGTGAGACAGATGTTGACAACTGGCTCAGTCTTCCTCAAGCTTAACCCCTTCCCAGATGATTTTATTCTCCTATAGAGTCTGGAAATCTCACCTTTCTGGTGGGTAGGTTTCCCCAATTGCCCCACATCCCACACAGCAGATGCACCCACATGGGACTTGGAAGGTGGAATTGACCAACATGAGGTGGAAGAAGCATGAAGACCGATAGATCTTGGGTCTAGGCGTTTGTTTCTTCTTGGGAATGAGGCAAAGATTCTTCTTTGTCGCCTGAAGTATCTTAGTGAGAATTGCCCTAAGGTCTGGTTAACTATTTCCTCTGACTTGGTATAGTCTATGTAACCTTATTGCTTGGTTCTTCTACCTTCTCAGACATTCAGGGAGATACTTATTACCATGTGAGAGTCCTTTTTTAACTTAATCATGGGACGAAGCAGAACATGGATATATAAATTTCTAGTGGCTTGTCTAATACTTCTTATTAGAGTGTAACAGATGTTATTGGATCCATAAAGACATATAAATGGAGCCACTTAGCTTATGGCATTACTGCTGTGATATGCCAGATAAGGGGAGAATCTGAGGTAAATGAACACGCACTTCTACTGATTTCATAAAGGGCATTGGAAGGCAAAAAAGATCTAGATGGGCATTCTGCAGTTGAGGTTGCTGAGAAAAGTCTCAAAGAATGATGATAAACAAGGTAAGAAGGAGGGCATGTGAAGGCAGCAAGAGGGATAGTGGTGAATAAATCTACAAAGAAATAGTAGATAAGGGTAAGTACATCGGCTGAGAGTCTCCCTGGTTAGGATATAAGCATGAGTTAAAAAAGAAAAGCAGAGGAGAAACGCACAAATAGTTCCATGGTGCATGGCTGCATTGAAAGGGAAAATGTTAGACATAATCCACCCGCAGAAACTCTGTGTACGCATAGAGAGGACAGGAATTAAGGGTTAGAGAGAACCTAAGCTAATGCTTTTGGAGACCCAGGTTGTGCAATAGAAAAAGATAAACAAAACAAGCTCCCACACAGAAAGCAAAGCGTCATGAGGCTTTTTGTAGGGAAGCAGAGATAAATGCATCTTCCCTCTTAATAGATAGCAAATGCCAGAGAGTTTGTTTATAAGAACAGGAAGGAGGCAAGTCAAGTAAACAATCTCTTTGATAGAAGTGCATGTAATGGAAACAAGAGGGGCAGGGATAGCGGGAGAAGTGAAATGAAAGCTACAGGCCAGGTGGATCCTCCTGTTTACAGAGAAGATAAGGGAAAATACTCAAACCCAAACAGAGCTTTTCCTAAAGGAGCTGTTCAAGTAGAACACACTTACAGAAATGTGAACACATTCTAAGTGTCCAACTCAGTGAATCGTGGCTGAGATCCAAGCCAATCTCTCCAGGAATAGCCTTCTGACATGCATGGGGGCTTGTGCTGAACATGAAGGTGACTGTAGGATGTTGGAGTCCCAGGGGAAGGGGATGGCTGATCCAGTGGCAAGATGCGATTTCCTCAGTCTACCAGCCACGCCATGAGCTTGCTGAAATTCTCCATTCGCCAAGCGAACTTGTTAGAATCTGAGTGCCAAGGTGGCCTGGAATTCAAAAAGAAAACTAGTGCCCTCCCCAGGGGTGAGTTAGAATACCTACAGCTCAGGCAGTCTGTCCAAACCCATTCCTGCCAGCAGATTGAAGTCCACACTCATGGTCATTGAAGAGCAGGCAGAAGAGAAGTAGTTCTTCTCTTCTTGACTATTTGCAAGTAGTTTCTGGCATTGGGCAATCCTCACTCTGGTGATTGACAATCCAGTGTTAGCATAACCAAGGTCAGATGCTGTGAGATGAACTGGTTACATGATAACACTGGGGGTTAAGTAGTGGTGGCAGCGCAAACATTAGCATCAGCCTTAGCCTAGAAGGGCTTCTGTCCTGAGCCCTGCTTTTGAGGACCCAGCTCTGATCCTCCTCCAGCAACATTTCTCCCTGCAAGGAGTTCAAGAGATCAAGGAACTGCACCCCATTTTAGATCCCAATCTGCATATCTGGACTCCTGAAAATCTCTGCCCAAATGGCTTTGCGTGCATCCATTTCGAGGACCTCTGTGTCTTGTTTTTTGAGCCATATCCCCAAGGACACTGCTGTTCTCATAGGGGATCAGGTGGCGGTTGGATGGAATATGGATGTGTTTGGAACGGAACACGGATGCCCATTGAGGGGATGGCTGGAATGTGGCTGTGTGTCAAGGAAGTCGATGGAATAGGAATGTGCCTTGAGGAGGCAAATGGAATATGGATGTGTGTTGGAGGAGGTGGACAGAAGGATGAATATTGGGGAGGCAGATGGAATATGGACGTGCAGGCTGGGTCATCTACATGTAGGTGCTGAGGAACTCGAGAGACAGAACTAGGGGTGGGAAGAGAAAGGGACAGGTCTTAGGAATGGGCCCTGCCCCTCATTAAATCCCTTCCCCCGTGCACACTGCCGTGTTTGAACCTGTTTTTCCAGGTCATTTTAATGGTATGTTTTGTTAAAATAGAAAAAAAAATTAAACCAATTTGCTTGATTTAACTTTAAAACATTTACACATCAGTTTATTGATTTTCCTCACGGCTTCTGCTCTGGGTTTTGTGACAGTACAGGGCAAGTTTGGTCAAAATGTAGGTTCAAGACGTGGCCAAATCCAAGATCTCTGTGTTTTTGGTGACTCTCACATGCCTCTCAGAATTTCCTGGAATAGAGTAGAAATGGTATTGAAAAGATAAAAGGAAGAAGAAAATAATGGATTTAAAAAGGAATATAAATAATTTTTCCATATGTTGTATGACATTAACAAGGCTATATTACATAATATTTGTTATGGAACACATGTTAACATGATGTGCATTATGTTATGTATCTTGCTTTGATATGTAATGTATCTTATATTATATGGTGTATGTTATGTAATGCATTTTATGGTCTGCATATAAAAAATTATTTGAAGGAGTGTGTATGTTGTTTTGAAGTAGTTGAGGAAAGGTGGAAATGGTCCCAGAAGAAGAAATAAGAAGGGTGATGTACAATGCAGATGCAAGGATTCATATAGCTTCTAGGCCAAGCAATAGAAAAGCTTTTTTTGCAGGAAAATCATGCTGAGGGAAGAGGAAAAAGTTTCATTTATGACATGATAGGGAAACACAGGTATTTTGTTGCAATGGATGAAGAAATGTAAGGCTGCACGCAAGAGATAACTTTATATGTAACAGGAGACAGAATCAGGAAGAGATGTCAAGGTTTTGAAGAATAGAATAGAACAAGTTCAGAACAGACCAGAGAAAATTAGCAATAATGGGAGAGTTTTTCCCTTCAGAGAAAAGGGAAAATTGACACTGTAAAGGAAGGCTCAGGAAAATGAAATATGAAGTGACATCCATTAAGTAAAGAGATAACCTTTACCAAAGCAATATGCAAAGACGTATTGGAATTAGATAAACTGACAGGGGTACGCAAGGATAAGCTTTGCCCAATTTTTATTCTATATTAGTTTGGAAAAGTGGTATTAAAGAAAGTAGATATCTACTGAGATTGATAAGCTATAGACACAAGGAATTCAAGGAGGAAATAAGAAACCCATTCATACTTACATATTTTAATATGGTTTAAATTATGACATGGGGAATAAGATTATGAATATTAATGTCTTTGCTGAGGTTCTAGGGAAAATCAAATACAGTGTATACTGCTGACCCAGGGAAGCCATGACAAATGAATGGCTTAGGGATATTTCAAATATAGAAAGCATAAACGCTATGTTTGTTGATTAAATTATTTTCATTCATTTGATAGGATGGATGCATTTTCATTAGTGAATAACATTGCAAATAGGATGGACCAGTTTCCTTTCGATTTCCACGATATTTTCTGAAATCATTGGATGTTCTTTACAAAATGCAGTCAGTAATAGACTTGGTAAAGTTCTTTGCAAGATTCTAACAGATAAAGAGATTAAACACTGTATATAAAGACTGGCAATGCTCACTTGTCTTAATTCTTGCTACACTACCATTTACTACAAACTCAAACCGTTCTGGTGGATTTTGCATATCTTGGATGTGAAGGAGTAAAAAAATGAGAAAACCAGATTTAAGAATTTATGAAAATCAGAATATTGAATATTGTCATTTCTTTTTCAGCCACAGAACATTGGTCTTCCAAGCATTACAGTCTTGTTTTTTGTTTTTTGTTTTTTTTGGCAGAGAACAAACAGCATGAAATGGTTTGTTATGAGCTAAATGAATGTCAAGGAAAGCTTTGCGATCTTTCATGGTTCAGTGGTTTTTCATCCAGTTTCTATCTTTTTTTTTTTTTTTTTACTTTGGCAGGATGACAGTCCTGCTCATTATTTTCCTGCATATCATCTTTATCTTGCGATAGGCTGAGGAATTTATTTTTAAACAAAAGTCAAAGAAATTATAAGCTTTGGACTTCTGGTCAGGCAGAAGATTTGTGTTGTGAGATAGATAAGTTGCACAACAATTTAAGGCCAATTATTTGCGGGCAAATGGCAAATTTAATGGAAAGGGTAGCACGCTTCTAATGACACTTATTGAATAGTTTTTAAATGCTTAGTGTCTGTGGCTTCCTAAAGGCCAGGCACAAAGTAGGGCCAACGTTGGAGGCCATTTGTCCACCGGTGGGCATGCCTACACAGTAATAGGATGCAAGAGGGTGAAGGAGGTTACAGGACGGCTCAGTAACACATCTGTGGGTTCAGCATCCCTGGCCCCTGAGGCAAGCACTGTCTGGTCCATTTTCCTTTCGTCTGCGCAGGTCCTGTGGTACATCAGAAAAACACCAGGGAACAAACAGGTGTGGACAATCACATACCAGATGCACACAGATGAGACCCCTCTTGAGATACATACTCAGTGAAGTCGCTTATCAGCACTGAAAACCCCAACAATCTAATTGGCCATCCACAGGCAGGAAGACCCACGTCTGACGTTGCTTTTTTACTTCTTGTTGACATCTCGATATATCTATATCTTTCTGAACGGTACTAGATAATGACATCTTTTTCTTCCCCACCAAACAATAACACTTTTTTCTCTATCTCTATTGTTTTGAATGATGCTACCCAACACCCTATTATTTATTCATTATTTTTAAAGCTGGGGAGAAGAGAAAGGGAGACTTTTAACATATATTAAAATTCATTTCCACTATTTTCAATAACACTTAATTTAAAAGATGTAAATGCTACATATACAAGGGAAATAATCATTGCAAATGACTACAGTGAATCATAAAGTTATGGTACACAAAGTGCATTATAAATTCAATTTAAATTTAAATGCATCGTGTTATTCATTTAATTGGATTATTGCACCAGGATTTAGTTAATGATTCCCTGGTATGGCAGATTGAGCCAGTTTTCATTCTTTCTTTTTATAAAAATCTTGCTAATAACAAAGCAAAAACAAGTATATTTGTATGTGGATTCTCTAAATATTGGCTGGTGGTGATCTTAAAATCATTCCCTGGAGTGCAGTTGCTGGATAAAATTCATGGCGTTTATTTTGGAGGTGGTGGTGTATGATTCATATAACTGTTTTCTTAATTATCCATTATAACCATACTGTGTTTATCTTAGGAATTCAAGAATGGTTGATTAGTAGAAAATACATGAACACGACTCAATCCATTAACAGAATAAAGGACACAAGATGTATTTTTAAAAAGCATTTAACAAATGTTAACAACCATTCATGACAAAATAAACTTTTAGGAAAGTCAAAATTAAAATAAAAAACCTTTAACCTGATAATATCTATCTTTCAAAAATGGACAGTTGCTCCTGAGGAAATTTTTTTAACATCACGAGACTTCAGATGTCTCATCTGTAAAGTGAAGTTGTTGAACTAGACCATTTTTAGCTGTAAAATATGAGATTCTGTGATCTTGCTTGTGTTAACCATCAGCACACTTCTATGAATTCTAACACAGGCTAAGCTGCTTGTATGAGTTTTCTGTAGCTGTCACGACAAAGGACCGCAAACTGGGGGCTTAAACCACAGGAATTCATCCTTCCCAGTCCTGGAGACCAGACATCTGAGATGAAGGGGTTGCAGGGCCACGTTCCCTCCGGAGGTTCCAGGGGAGGGTCCTTCCTGCCTCTTCCAGCTTCTGGGGCTCCAGGCGTCCCTGGGCTGGTGGTCGCCTCCCTCCATCTCTGCCTCCGTCTCCACGTGGCTTCTCCTCTGTGTCTGTGTCTCCTCTTCTGTCTCTGATGAGGACACTGTCATTGGATTTAGGGCCACCCTCATCGAGGATGACCTCAATTCCACCCTTCACTTAATCACATCTGCAAAGACCCTTTTTCCAAATAAAGTCACATTTTGAGGTACCAGGGTGTGGACTTCAACATATTTTTTTGGAGAGGGGACATCATCCAATCCACAACACTGCTGTAAAGACATGTGGAAGAAGGATTCCATCTCGGCTTGTTGAAAGTGATTCCACGCTCCCAAGATGGAGAGCTGGGAATGAGAAAGTAGAGGACAAGGAGATTTCTTTGGCAAGGACCTAGAATTTGCCTTCAGCATCTCTCTTACATACAATTGCCCAGAAATGAGTGTTGGGGCCACACCTAGAACCAAAAGAGGTTAAGGAAGAGTTTCAGTGGACTACCCTGTGCCCGGAAACATCCATGGGAGAAGATATTCTAAAAGGAAGGAGGAGGGATGGATAAGTGGACACATTAGCACCCGCTACCCAGATCCCTCCACAATGACAGTGGGGAGAAAGATAAAACCCAAATGTACTTGAACTAATTTTCAAGTGATTAAATTACAGCATAGAGCTGGCATCCTTCAAAATTGTGTCTGAGGATGATTTCACCTTTCTTAGCTCAGAATTTTCTAGAATCAATATTCTATCTTTAAAATATCTTTTGATATGTTGGGAAGTGGGAGTGTTATTTTAATGGATTCATTTATTTTTGACTAACCTACTTATTTTACTGTTCAATCAATTTATTTACTTATTCTTAAGATATTTTCACTTCCACTGAAAAGTCAACAGTGTTGTAAATGCTGTGTTTTCGCCATCACTCAGGCAGAAGAGAAACATTCCAGAAAATTATGCTGGAGGCAGTAATGTGTGTCCAAATTCAGTGGCCTTTTTACCGCAGCATAAAGGCAAGTGAAAGCCCTCTAAAAGTATAGAGAACACACCCGAGTTTTCTTTGTATTCCCAAATATTAACCTCATTTGTATGGTTAATTAGTGTGCTATATTGCGTGTTATTTTCCTTAAAGTCTTAAGTTCTCATTTGATTAAAAAATATATTCAAACAAAGGAGGGTCTTAGTCTTTTCAGAAGGAATGAGAGTTACATATAATAATATATAATATAATATATATGAATATATATTCTTCAATAATATATAAATTATATTGAAATACATTAGGCAGTTCCTCTGCCAAAAATACATTTTGTAGTGTGTGTCAGGACTCTGGATCATTACACGATTTTTGAAATTCTGTATCATGTGCCTAACCCTTTCATACTAACTTACATTCATACAGCACTTTAAAATGTTCACTCCTCTCCCATTTCCATTTGACTGTCACAATAAACCTGTGAGATATCCAGACCTGTTTCCATCATTCTTCTCTAACAAGTGAGAAAGATGGGGCCAGCTTTATCCAAGGTTAAACAGTCACTAAAATGATGAGTCTTGTCTCCTAAATGCCACAAGAGGTGTACTTTCCACTGCTGGTGTTTTTTTTTCTTTTCCTAATGTTTCAAGTGACCTTTTCAGAAGACGTGCATCCCCAATGCATTTGAAAGCCAGAGATATCATCGCCTCTCCACCGTTTCACAGCTTCCCTTGTGACGCAGAGTTAAGTCTTTAACAGGTGTTACTAAGCAGAAACACCTACTGGAAATCGTGGAAGATAGCCTGCTGTCAGAGTTGAAATTGTGCCGGGGACAGCTCGAGGGGGAAGCCTGTGGAAGGGGACGAGCTGGAATTCTTAAGCAGCCCTGTACAGGAGGCTGCAGGTCATGAGCACGTGAGAAAACCCTGTAAGAAAATGCTGGATCTCAATATAATGCCTGGGGTGAGAAATCCTGGGTCTTTAGAAGGTGGAGGTGCATTCCATTCAGAAATTCGGGTATGATTATTGATCTGGGGCCCATAGGTGGCATTTTCCTGGATTTAACTGGAAGACCCCAGAACAAAATAGCGAGGACTGCACATTATCCCCATAGAGAGGAAACAGTCATGCGTGGATGCAAATATTGTCATCTCTTTATGGAATTAATGCCAGAAGAGTCTTTACATGCCACGTGCAAGCAGTAGTGGTATGTGTATTTCTGTGACCACAGGTGCCTGCCTCCTGATTTCCATGTGCATCCTCTGAAATAAATCTCCCTTCTTAGCCAAGCCATTAGGAAAAAACCAGGAACCTACTGGTTGGTATAAACAAACGTACTAGAGATAGAATGAGGATGATGCCAAAGGGCATGAAGAAGAGGGAGAAACTTGTTAAGATTTGTCAAGATATGCTATCAATGCCTGATTTTTGTGTTTAAAATGAAATCCTTATACACATGTAGTGTTTTTCCTGAACGTGAGGCATGATTCTTGTGTTTAGTGTTTTTATGAGTACGGTTTTATTAGAAAGACTATCAATGTTTTCTTCCATTTCTCTACGTCTTTTTATATTTCTTAAAATTTGTACCAAAAGTCACTACAACAACAGAATATGAATATAATTGTTATAGGCTAAATTATGCCTTCCCAAAAATTCACATGTTGAAGTCCTAACCCTCGGGACCTCAGAATGTGGCTGTATGTGGAGACGGGTCTTTAAAGAGGTGATGAAGGTAAAATGAGGTCATTAGTGGGGGCCCTGATCCAATAGGACTGGTGTCTTTATAAGAAGAGGAGATGAGGACACAGACCATGTGAGGGACGACCATGTGAGGACACGGGGAGAAGACGGCGTCTACACGCCAAGGAGAGAGGCCTCAGGAGATATCAACCCTCCTAACACCTTAATCCGGGACTTCCAGCCTCCAGAACTGTGGGAAATAAATGTCTGTTTAAGCCCCCCAGTCTGTGAAGTTTTGTTATGGCAGTCCTGGGAAATTAATATTTCACAATATAAGAAAGAGAGCATAGAATATTTCCTAACTATTGGTTCTAATTTTTGAAGAATTAACCTACAGATGAGAACGTTGACAATGTTCACTAAGATATAAAATTTTTCTAATAAAAACTCTTGTATGTTTATACACTAAAAAAAAATGTAGTCCACTACTAGTCACATTCATTTAACAAAAATAGACGTAAAGAGAAAAATAAAAACTGTTTTACTTAAATTTTACTACACATGATACTAGGATTTTTTGTGTAGTTTTTGTTTTTCATCTTTAATTAGGTTATTTGCCTTATACTATTAAATTGCAGGAGTCTTTATATATTCTGGATACAAGTCCCCTATCAGATCCATGATTTGCAAACATTATGTGTTTTAAACAGCTCAAATGTCCAGAAAACACTTCAGCCCTATTTCTGTGTCTAATTTAAACTGTAGTGAGCTGTACAGATTTAATTTAGCTATGGTGAACTTTTCTGATCCCAATTGGTCTCCTTAAAGCATCACATTTCCCATAGATTTGTGGAGGTCTTGGGCTGACCTTGGGGTTCAAGTCTGCCATTGAACATGTGGATCCTCATTCTACCAAGTTACTAATGAAAACAGGGAACTATTATCACCACTGAAATATTTTTGTGATTTTTAAGTGTTTTCCTAAAAGACTCTGATAGCTGTAAAAAAAAGATGCATGCTTTCTGTAAACTGGACCTGGAAACATCGCTGCCACAATTCACTTAGGATAATGTGACTAGTTAACATTTATTTTATAATTAAGAAATGCTTGAAAGAATGTTTATATAGAGTAGTGTACTTATTTTAAATGCCATATATGTATATATATACACTATACTATATATATACTATGTATTCACATACTATATATATACACTGTACACATATATTTATACTACATACACACTATGCTATCTATAATATGGATAGTATATATGTGCATATATACACTATAGTATAATGTGTATAGTGCATATATTATATAATATGTATATATAGTATAGTATGTACAATATATGTATACAGTATGTCTTATAATCATTATTCCTACTTCTAAAACCTATCAAATATTTTAACTAAACTACCTGTGCATTAAAAATATGATTGTGTAGGAATTATTCTTTCAGTTGAATATTAATAAGAAATATACTTTGTGACTTAAGAATATTTCTATTTTCCATTCCGTCCAATACTTTACAGAACAGAAAATATTTTGAAAGGAATAATTAAGTAAAATATTGATAGTTGCCAACCTATTTCTATTGTTCCTCTCTAATCACTTAAGACTTCTGAGCAGAGGTGTTTTTTGTTGTTGTTGTTTTATATTTAGAGATCTTGTTATTCTGAACCACACCGTACACTACTGTCTGTGCAGGAAAATTTACAACAAATTAAAAGTAGAGTTGATAGAAATTAGAAAGTTAGATATGTGAATTTGTAATCTGAATGTTAAGTATCTATCCAAGGGAAGTGAAAACATGTTTATGCGATGTTTATTGTAGCTTTATCTGGAATCCCCAGAAGCTGGAAACAACTTGAATGCCCCTCACCTGGGGAATGGATAAAGGAACTGTGGTGCATTCATACGATGTAACCGGACTCAGTCATAACAATGAATAAGCTGTGGATTCATGCAACAGTATGGATGACTCTCAAATGCATCAAGCCAAGTGAAAGAAGCCAGACTCACAAGGCTACATACCACATAGACCCATGAATATGACGTTCTGAAAAGGCCAGTCTGTAGGGAGGGTGCTCAGATCTGTGGTTGCCAGGACTGGAGGAGAGGGTAGGGTCTGACTACAAAAGGGTGAAGACGGAAATTGGGGGGGCTGAAAAAATTCTATATCTTGATTGTGATGGTGGTTACATGGCTTTATGCATGTCTCGAAAGATGCAGAACTGTACACTCAAACGGATACATTTTACAGGATGGGCATTATATCTTAAAAAATCTGAAATGTTTTGATATGAAAAATTTTCCTTTTGATGAATGAAACAAACATAAAGGAAGAAGTGAGCAGTCAGGGAAACCTGGTTTTCACTATGTCACACCTTTAAATTTCTAGATTTTTGTAGATGGAATGCCCTGAACTGTTGATGGTAAACCACCATCAAAGGGACGCAGCGATGCTTTTGTGAGGGGGAGATGGATGAAAGAGAGTTTAACCTGAATTCAGGGAGGTGGGTCAGGAGAGCACTGTAACATTTCAAGAAAAAGATGGAATTTGGGTCTACAGTAATGGAAGAGACCTTTTCTCTGAGTTGGCATCAGCACACAATTAAATGCTAATGTTTTACTCTGCAGAAACCAGAGTCAAAACAGAGCATCTCATGGAGAAAGTTAGGGGTGAATGTTCCACCTAGAATCTGAAGAGAGATAAACTTAAAGTGTTCTTGCTAAATTGGAAATCTCTGAATTGAAATGTGAATACACCTGGGTGTTTCTATCCAAAAATCTTCCTCAAGTTCAACCTCTGCTAAGCATCTATTCATTAAAAGTGACATCAAAAGGCAGACTTCTGGTATAAATTGATATTAACACAGCCAAAAGAGAAGAGGGAGATTGACAATTCAGAAGTGTTGGGGATCCATGTGTATTCCTTATCTATTGTTGCATCAGCAGGTACCCAAAGCTGGGAAAGAATGAAGGCTTCTTATTACCTTAATATCAGAGCTGTTAAGACTGATAATAGGAAATATTGGATATTCCTCTTTATCTTTGCAGTATTGAAGAAATAGCGATGAGAGACAGGCATTCAACAAGCTATCATTACTTGTTCTTTGTCTGCATTGTAGCCACATATTAAGCCAAAAGGGACCTCATCACATTCCTAAGCACCCTCCAAAAAAAAATTTAAGTAAATGTCACTAAGTATAATGCAATAAAATTATACATTTTCAACATGGGAGAAAAATAAAAACTAAAACCCTTTGTGTTTGGGAAATTAATAGCACTCTTCTAAATAATTTTCAGGTTAATGATTAAAACTATAATTATAATTTTAGTCAATTACAAGTAAGCAACAAAGGCAAGCCTGTATGAAAACCTCTATGATAGGGCTAAGGTAGTATTCCAGGAAATATCCACAGCTTAAAACATGTATTAGGAATCAAGAAGAAAGAAATCCAACAGATTATGCCTTGCACTTGGGAAACTAGTAACAAGTGAAAAAAAAACAAAGAAAATAGAAGGAGGGATTTATACAAATAAAAGAAGGAAATGAGAACATGGTTGTTTATACCTTTGGCAAAGGGTTTTAATTTCTTCTATCCACCAACCAAGACTAATTACTCAAAAATTGAGACTCTGAGGGGCCAGCCCCATGGCCTAGTGGTTAAATTTGGCACTCTCCACTCCAGTGGCCCGGGTTCGCGGGTTTGGATCCTGGGCCCGGACATACACCACTCGTCAGTCCTGCTGTGGCGGCGACCCATATACAAAACAGAGGAAGATTGGCACAGATGTTAGCTCTGGGCTAGGCTTCCTCATGCAAAATAAGAAGAGGAGGATTGGCAACAGATGTTAGCTCAGGGCTAATCTTCCTGAGCAAAAAAAAAAAAGAATTGAGACCCTGATAGAATTATACTTCCATTCTGTCACAGTCGCCAGATACACATGAGATAAACAGTGGAGGTTTTCCTACTGATACGATGCAAATCCAGAGCAAGTTGCGTCAGAGCTAAGCGCTTGGCGTTGGGAGTAGGTTTCACGGGCTTAAATCCTGGCTTCACTCCTCATTAGATGTGGACACTATTTGATATTCCTGGGCCTTAGTTTCCTCATATAAAAAAATGTGGGTATTAACAGTACCAGGTCACAAAGTTATGATAAATTGAGGCATGTCTCGAATACCGATACACGGTAAGAGGTCGATCAAGGGGAAATATTATTATATCATGATTCTAAAAAGTCATATCCTTTAATGCTGGCCTTCTCTCACAGTTTTGTGAGATGTCCTCGGGGCACTAGGTGACCAAATAAAGATGACTTCCATTCGAGGATGAAAATCTCCCAGGGTGAATAGCAAGAGACGAGTCAAGTATAGTGAAGAGGGGAAATGGAAATTATACAGCCTGGAGAACGGAGCCGAGCGTGATTTAAAGGGAAGCATAAAGGCCTTGGTGAACGCGGCCCTATGTTTTTCCTGTGGAGATTAATAGAAGGAAACAGGCTTAACGTATTAGCTGCTGAAGGCTATCACCTCCCATCCAGGGGTAAAGAAAAGTACATTTCTCTCCTCCAGTGAGCCCAGTAACGGTGCAAATACACATCTGCAGCTTGTAGGTTGCTTTAAGGTATGAATTAAATGATCTCTTTAAGACTTTTGTTTTCAGTGTGGTCATATGAGTGTATCTCAGGAAATAAGTTCTATTAATAAACCACGTAAGGTTTCATACTCGACAAAACTTTGTGGTCAACATTTTACCGTTTTGCCCATCTACTTCCAAAAAGGATTTAAAGTAACTAATAACAAGAAAAAAAAATTGATAGAGATCATTACATGCTCATGAAAGAATGAAATAATATCTAATAGTCAAATAACTGCAGGTAATGCATACCTAAGTCATTCTGGCTGATTTCTATTTTAATAAAAAGTTGCATTTTTGTTGGAAACAAATTTTTACAAAGTCAGCCTATGTTACAAAATAAAATAAACCATTGATGATTATTGCAATTGGAAACATCCCCACAGGTTTTTCCTGGGCTCACATAGAGGGCATGATGGCTCAAGACAATTGAGAGCAAGTGAGCAACGGCCCTTGGAAAATAGTCTCAGAAAAGCTGTGCTCTTGTTTGCATTTCTAGTAGGACCTCCCTGATCTGCTCGCCTGACCTGCTTTCAGGGGGGTCTTGGAGCAGGGTGGCTGCTGCCCTGTGCAGACCAGAGCGCCACTCTGACTTTGCTCTCTAGTCCTCAGATACCCACACCTGCACCTGACTCATTGGGCTCTGGTCTTCCTGTCTAGGAGTTCCAACATTCGCTCAACATTCTAGGGAACCTGAGCAAAGACAGTAGTATTTTTTTTTTGTTTATAAAAACAACTAATTTATAATAGAGTGAAATACATATGGAAATGGGAGGGAAATGCATTATATAAAAACCCACTGTCAAACAAAACAAGTTAAAATGGAAGAATCCTTATTTCCAGATTGGCCAGTAGAAGATGCACTCAATTCAAATCTCCGTTGATACTAAAAGCGTGGGTTCTTCAAAAAGTAAGGTTTAAGCTTTAATTTGTCTTTTCTTTTCATGTGGATGAACTAGTTAGCCAGCATAAAGAAAGTTGAGAATTTAGTCATAAAGTGTTTTTCCTGGAGCATTTATTTTTTGCTTGTAAAGGAAGCAATCAAAACATCATATGCAGGACCGGCCCGTGGTTTAGCCGTTAAGGGCATGCGCTCCGCTACTGGCGGCCCGGGTTCGGATCCCGGGCGTGCACTGATGCACCGCTTCTCCGGCCGTGCTGAGGCCGCGTCCCACATACAGCAACTAGAAGGATGTGCAACTCTGACATACAACTCTCTACTGGGGCTTTGGGGAAAAAAAAGGAGGAGGATTGGCAATAGATGTTAGCTTAGATCCGGTCTTCCTCAGCAAAAAGAGGAGGATTAGCATGGATGTTAGCTCAGGGCTGATTTTCCTCACACACACACACAAAAAAACATCGTAAGCATATGAGAAGAAAAGAACAGACAGATGCTAATAAATCTTCAGCTCTATCTACTGTCTGTTAAATCAGCTAACTTCCAGGCCTTGTGAAGGATAATCTTTACTTCTGAATAAGGTCCCGATTGTTTTTTATCATAGCCCCTTAGATTATACAAGCACCTGTATTTCTTATTCTAGTTTTTTCATAGTCTTTTGGAAAGGAATGGCTTTTTCTAAAACTAGATGGGGGGCCCACCTGGTGGCATAGTGGTTAAGTTCGTGCCGTCCATTTCAGCGGACCAGGGGTTTGCAGGCTCAGATCCTACATGCAGACCTATGCACGGCTCATGAAGCCATACTGTGGCAGCGTCTCATATATAAAATAGGGGAAGATGGGCCCAGATGTTAGTTCATGACCAATCTCCCTCATCAAAAAAAAAAACAAATAAAACTAGATGAGTCACATAATTTAATAAATGCCATTTGATTATTGCAATTTTTAAAACTAAAATGGAAGAAAAATTTGAAGATTGTAAATTAGGATAAAACAGATTTTATGTCAAATATGGTGTATATCATTAAATTGAGAAATATTTCGATTAAAATGTAACCACACCCACTAGGACTTTAGTTGCTCTGCAAAAAGTCAAACATAAAATGACCGTATAACCCAGCCATTCCACTCCTATGTATATGACTAAGAGAACTGAATACAAGTGCTTCAGCAAAAACTTGTACATAAATGTGCATAGCAGCATTATTCACAAGAGCCAAAAGGTGGAAACAACACAAGCGTCCATCCACAGATGAATGGATAAAGAAAATGTGGTTCATCCATAGAATAGAATACTATTTAGTCACCAGAAGGTAAGAGGCATTGACATATGCTACAATGTGGATAGAACTTGAAATTATTATGCTCAGTGAAAGAAGTAAGAGAGGGGCCAGCCCGCTGGTGCAAGCGTTTAAGTGCACGTGCTCTGTTGCGGTGGCCCAGGGTTCACCGGTTCGGATGCCGGGCGCGCACCGACGCACTGCTTGGCAGGCCATGCTGTGGCAGCGTTCCATATAAAGTGGAGAAAGATGGGCACGGATGTTAGCCCAGGACCAGTCTTCCTCAGCAAAAAAAAAAAAAAAAAGAGGAGGCTTGGCAGATGTTAGCACGGGGCTGATCTCCTCACCAAAAAAAAAAAAAAAGTCAGAGACACAAAAGACCACATACTGTGTGATTCCGTCTATGAAATGTCCAGAATTGGCTAGTCAATAGAGGCAGAGAGCTGATCAGTGATTGTCAGGGGCTGCGGGAAGAGAATTGGGAAGTGACTGCTAATGGGCACTGGTTTCCTTTTAGGGTGATGAAAATATTTTGGAACAAACAGAGACTTTGGTTGCACAACATTGTGAAGGTACTAAAACTATTTTAAAAACATGTAATGCAAAACACCTTTGATGATTTTACTTCTCTCTCTTTCTTCCTAAGGGGGCAGTGTAAGTAAGCACAGGTAACTTTAAGTATAAGAGACAACTCAGGTAATAAGAGGAAAAACAGAGAACTCTTTATGAACAATAAAGTTGCTACTTTTAAGTGAATGGAATCACTTGGATAGAGGTAAGAAAAATATTATTTGGGGCTAAAATCACTTTAATCTCGGAGAGAAGAGTCTGGATGTTGTCCCAGGAAGACGTCGGCTTTGCTGTCAGCAATGATGAAGGAGAATCTCAGATTTCACCCTTGGAGCTGAAACGCAGATGAATAGCCAGGGATAGCAGGATTAATGAGAAGCCAGTTCCCTCGGACAAACGCCCGTCCAGAGAGGCCTGGCATTGCTGTTAGAGTTCACCCCATCGTTCTCATTTTCCTACTGGTGGAGAGAGTCAAGAAAGAGGGCTCGTGTAAAAACTATTGATGTCGTCGCACCACCGCCACCCCAGCCAGTGGCAAGTTATGGATGACCATCGGGGTGTCTCTGATGTGAATTCCAATGAAATTCATGGGGGAAAATAACTCAGTGCTGAGGATTGGCCCGCTCGATATGTGAACCCAATAGCACCACAGCCCTGCCTGTCAATGCAATGAATCATTGACAGATTATCTCAGCGCTGGCTCTTGCTTGCTCCCAAACTTTTCGTATAAACAGCAGATGGAAATGCTTAGTTCGTTCATACTGGATATGCTGCCTCAGTGCAGTTAAGAAAAGTCATAGCCCAGAAAAGAAAGTTAAAGATGAAAGAGCCCTAAAAGTTACAAACACAGCTCAAAGAAAGAGCTTTATCTTTAGAAAACTATCAACTTCAGTGCCTACATCAATTTCCAATTTAACCCAATTCATCAGAATAATGACTTGCTAGATATATTTTCAGACAGTTTCCATGTTCATTCCCTCTATCACCAATGAGATATCACGGTAGATTAGTTTAATATTTATATATTAAAGCTATTACTAAGGATTCAAATTACTATTATGTTGAAACGTAAAATTCTATTTTGCTCTTCCAAAGAGGTTACATTAATTTTTTTTATACGTGGGAATCAGAAATATTTGCCCTATCTGTAGCCATCATATTTTCTATTTCAGAAGTGCAACATATAGAGAAAGTTGCTGTTGTTTTGTTTTATCTGGTGTAATCTCTACAAAGAGATTTCACAGTCTACAATTAACCTCTCCGAGGCCAAGATTATCTGGTAAAAATGAAGAGGCAGAGAGCAAAATCACCCTGTGACCTGGTTGTGTGAACAGCTCAGCAGGAAAAAAAAAAAACATTCTTACAAGTGAAGTTTTTTTTTCTCGTTTTGAGTTTCCGTTCACCTGAAAGTTTCATGCGAAAGGATAACATAACAAATTGAGCAGAATTTGGAAAATCCTATCCATAATATACCACCAGTGGACACTTTCATGAGTCGCTGACGTGATTCAGATATGGAAGCAACTTAAAAAGCCCATTTTCCTCGTCAAGACTGAATCTTCCATATATGCTGATCAGATGAAATGCACTAAATATGTGAATCAATATAAACGACAAACTGAGACATTTGCAAAGCAATGTTGTGATTCCAGTGCCTTCCTGTGGCTGTAGTTCTTCTCAATGTTAATTTCTCTCTGTGTGCTCGGCTCTCCAATCTCCTTTCTTAGGAGGCACTGAACAAGATTACAATCCAGGGCACCTCTGGGAAGCCAGAGCATCATAATCCACACAGATCAGCTCACCTGCCTTATAGAACCTTCAGAGTCCCTAACAGCTAGAAATCAGAACAAGAGCTCTTGGATTCTTCCCTTTGGGTGTCAGGGATGTAGAGGGTATAATAGAACACCAATCCGAAGCTTTGTTTCCATAGGAATAACCCAAAAGTTTTGCAGAAGATTTTTCCTAGATTTAATCCATTTAATTGGTTTGTAACACATATTCTTGCCATTAGAACAACAAAATTCTGCAGTCAGATTCTTGTAAATTATTATTTTCCTTATATCTTTACCCTACTAGGTAAAGATGAGTCTGTAGGGAAAATATACCTCGAAAACTCAGATGGTCAACATTTACATTCTAGGAATTAGCACTGATTTCCTGCTTTATATGTATGTTGTATACATTATCGTTTCCTAGGAAAATCTATTATCCTTTATTATTATTGGTTAGCATTTAAAAAGAGATTTTATAAATTACTTGTCAAATTGCTAAGATTAAATAATTGTATCTTTAAGTCATTTTCCAAGAGCTTCATACAGCCAAGGAGTGTGGGTTATTCAGCAATTCCTTGACAATTAACGACTACAAATTGAGTCTGGTTATTGCCCTGTTGGCAATGTTTTGGTATGCATTTTATTAATGAATCAATTACACAGGCAGTCTCATTAGGAAGCAGGATAAGGACAAAATAGTCAAGTCAATATTTTATTGACCAAAATATATTTCTTGGAGATAACACACAATTATTGCAGGTTTTAAAATATATTAAATATGAGTATTGAAAGAAATGAGGAACTCAATGAATTTAAAAGTATGGTTAACTTTCTATTGTACTCAAACAAAATATGTGTAACTTAGATTTTTTTTATGGCAACTTCACATCTTCAACTGCTGGTTGACACTCCATATCTGTGTACTGCCCAAAGAGTGCACTTGTGTGAGATGTATGTGATTTAGAGATTCCATGGACTATATTTCCTTCCAGTCATCTTACATTTTGATTAGCTAAACTTGCCCATCACTTATTTTCCTAATAAGATGTTGGGATTGAAAAATAGAAGAAGGTGCTGGATTTATCAATTTGTATATTATGTATAGGAAGGACTATTGATTTTTTTAAAGGAGCAAATGAATATCAGTATCATATCAAAATATTCTTTGCCTTAATTACCATTTTTTGTCTCTCTACATACATATATTACTGTCCATTCATATAAGAAATAGGATTAGAGACCATTTTTTCTTTCAGTGGTAAGTAAAATGAAGTAGAAACATAAGGTCTACTTTTCACTATATCCTACAGATGGTCTGATATTCTCTCTGTCCCCAAAGACATGTGGTTGACTATGTTCCCTGGTCAAAGGAATTCTGGGAAATTACAGCCTTATATGCTGTCCACGTCACTGTTGTTGCCTCTTCCAATTTATCTACCCAGGGCATTCACTGCTTTGCTTTTATTCTTTTAATGGAGTTGGATAAACTTTTCTTATCCCATATCAATATATACTATCAAGTCACTGTGATAACATCTGTATGGTATTGACAGAGGGATAGGCAAAGAGGTCAATAAACGTGAAAAGAAAAAATTAAACAAATAGATTCTAAAACATGTGAGAGTGGAGCCTAAGACACTGTTTGCAGTTCATTGCAGTGAGTTAAAACTGGATTATTTGATGCATGGGGCTACTACAACTGACTTTATCAGCAAGAAAAGTAAATTGGATCTCCATTTTATGCCACATACATACTTAACTTGTAGGTAAGAATAAAGACTTAGATGTAAAATGTTAAAGATATTGAATAAAAAAGTCATAGCTAATTTAAGGACGTAGAGATCCAGAGTTGAATTATTATTATTGTTGTATTATCTATTATTTTTATTATTTATTATTATTATTAAGAAGTAGTTCTAAAACAAGAGATGAATGTGCTCACTATAAAAACTGTGCAACAAAAATCACATAAGCATAACCGATAGCTTTGTGGGGGGATAATATGCTGAGGACAGACTATGAATATCTCTGACATACACAGATATCTTACTGAGTAAACAAAATGAAAGGACAAACAAATGATAAGGAGCCTAAATAGGAAATTCCTAAGAATTCAAACTCAAATGTCAATAAAATACATGAAAAGGAAATCAGTGATGCTGTGGTGTGGTGTGTGGCAAACACTGAGAATGAATGATCATAATTAATAAAGGAATGGTTGAATGAATGATGGTGTATCTACCTAATGGGATATGATGCAACATTAATCCGAGTGTATTAAAGCTATTTCAGGTGACTTGGAAGAATTTCCACATGTTTTAGGGTACAGAGCAAGCAACTGCCAAAAAAAAAGAAAACATTGCATAGTCGGATCGTGATTTTATAAAGGAATGACAATTCCTATATATGCATATTGTTATAAGGTTATATATGTATAATGCAAATGTATGTAAATATACATGTGCATCTCTGTGTGTATATACATATATACTTAGTCGAGTATATATTTGAGTGTATATATGTATATACACACAAACATATAGATACCTATATATGTATACATACATTTAGATAGTCCCATATACATACATTTGAGTATATATACATATATGTAGGTATATATATGTGTGTGAACATATATTTGAATATATATGTAAGCATCTGAAAACATGGAATGCTACACACCAGGATTAAACACAGCTTAACTGATGAGGGAGGTTAAAGGGAATGAAGAAGATGGGAATGGGAACCAAAGAAAAATTAAGGCATGCCATGAATAAATAAGTAAATAAATATTAAATAGATAGTTAAATAAATAGGGTATTATAATAAAAGGTATGATTGACCACATTTATATATTTGTGAATTCATGTAATATGTGTGCTTATATAAATAATATTCTTCTTCTTTATTTTACATGAAATAAAGCAACATTTGTGACCAGTTACTATTAAGAGCTCTGCTTAATAGTCCAGCAAGCTACTTGCAACGCAGCCGACAGTTACAGAGCCTCAGAGGAAAGCAGGTTATTATGCTACAGGGAAGCAATTGTAATCCTGTGATATAGAACTGAGGTATCTGATTATCATTAGATTGTTGTTATTTCAGAAACTTTTGACTGGTGGTCTATTTTATATCATGATGTAAAATTATTAATGACATGAGATTCTTTTTTCTTTGCAAACATATAATATATAATGATACCATTAAGCATCTCAAGTTTCCACTTATGATTAAGTTCTGCAGAAAGGGATGTTTGCCCCATAACCAACCTACGATATTTTAAAAGAGGATGTCTGCATAGTTAGATTATCAAATTTGCTCAAGCTTTTCAATTTTCTGCCTTCTGTAGAGAAGGTCAAAGGATTTGAACTAAATGCACAGCATGAGAAGGAACGTTCTTTTTTCTCTACCCTTCTCTCAGTAGTCTGCATCACATTTGATCCAAAAGAGAATCATTTGAGAGGAATGATAACCAACATGCTGATCAATTGCTACGAAATCATTGAGAAGGAAATCATTGAGACTCAGGCAATGCTTGCTCTCTCAGGAATCTCAGAGCTACACAGCAAGAAGTTAGATTCCAAACTGGCTTGACATTCCCGTCCTAGAGTTGACGTAATTTCAGGGAGACAAGGCAACACATAAAGGAAGCATTTAAGTCAAATTGGGCACAAACCTGACACCATCTTTAGCTCTGATTGGCACCATTAGGGATTCATAAAAGAGAACATGCTTGGCAATGTAAAGTCATTGGTGATGGAACAAAAGAAGTAGTGCTCAAATAGTGGGATGACAACTTAATCTGTAGAAGAATCAAGGAACCCTGGGGCCTGAGCGTTTGAAAATCATTTACATGGATATTCAAGCCCCATCCCCCAACCCCTGCTTCCTCCAGGAATGAGAACATGCACAGTGCTAGAGAAAATGGCAATAAATCCAGTGCTGACAGCATGAAGGAGTGAAGTAGAGTCTCCAGAGAGTGGGTAGCTGACTGTAGAAATGGGCGGTTGAATGGTTCAACAGCTGGGAGGGGAGCAGGAGTGATGAGAAGGGTACTTATCCCACCCCTGGTCCCTGTAGAACAAGGGGCCTTGTGGAGAAGCTATAGTGTCCTCCAGAAAGAGCCACGGCTTCAATTCCAAAAGGGAAAGAAGCACAAGGCAGTGTTGAGAGAAAAGCATGAGGAAATGGCGGGGTGTGTGGGGGACAAGTTGTTTATTTGGGTGGTGGTATGTCATGTTATAGGGGGATGCTCCAGACTCTAAAATCAATCAGTTAATTGAGAAAGGCAGTTTAAGCTAAAGGACAATAAATCATTAAAAATTGATAAACATATTATAATCATTTTAATTTAACCTAAAACACAAACACATCATCTTTTTGAACGGGCTTGAGGCATTTTCCTTCGGCTTGTTGCTACTTGGAATTCAGTGTGGATTTTTTTTTTTTTTTGCATAAATCTCCCTCATAGTATATTACATTTTTTTTTACATTTTTGACAAGCTTCCTAGAAGCAGAGGTGGCTTTGGCACACCGTCAACTTACAATAAATGAAGTCAAAAATGACCTCAGTATTGTGAAAACACGTGGTTCTTTGTCAAGCATCTTCGTACTTGGTCTTTCAGCAGCACCTAATCTGGTGACTATTTTGTTCTTGGAATGAATATTTCTCTTGAATCTCCTACAAAATCCATCTCCTCATTTCCTCCCAGAGTTCTAGCCACTTTCTTTGCAGATTTCTCCCACTCTACTGCCCACTTTATGTCATAAATCCTTGAAGTTCGTCTATTCTAGGATATCTTCTCTCCTTTCATTCATACCAATGACTCTAATGACTCAGAATTTAGAAATACAATCCAACTTCTCCTCTAAATTCCAGTCGTGGAGTGGCTGACAATCTACCCAACATTTCCATTTAGATTTCTCAAAGCCAGCTGGCTATATCAAGTCCTTAACCTGGGGTTCTTCATCATTCTGTGCTTTATTGACAGGTGCCACATGCTCTCCAGTTTCACAAGTGAGAACTCAAGGACTCAGTCTCGACTCCTTTCTTTCTCTCACTCTTTGTAACAAATGATGATGGGATAGTTGGATATCTACATGCAAAAAAAAAAAAAAAAACCCAAAATGAACTATAACCATATACAAGAACTAACTTAAAATGGATCATAAGGTCTAAGTGTAAAACCTAAAATTACCAAACCTCTGTAAGCAACCATAGGAGAAAATATTTGTGACCTTCATTTAGGCAAATATTTCTTAGATATGACACTAAAAATACAATCTTTAAAAGAAGAAAAAATGATTCACAGGACTTCGTTAAAATTTTTTAAATGTCACTTTCAAAATAACTTGTTATGAACAAGAAAAGACAAACTATATACTGAGAGGTCCTATAGTACATCATGTGTCCAAGAGCCTTTATGACTCCATGACACTATTTTAAGAGTGGTCATCTGGACACTTTTTTAAGAGTGGTCATCTGTCCTAACGGGGAAGACCCTTACTATGTGGGTTCAGGTGACCCACTCGTGCATCTGCTGGAAATGTAAGTTCACCTGGGATCTTTAGATGAGTTTCCTCCATATGTCTTCTGAGCCAATTGGTAAAAAGTATTTCTAGTAGATATTTCTATCACCAATTCTCCATCTCTCCCTCACCTGCAGTCTGGCTTCACAAATTAGTTCTCAGAAAGGCACAAGGTAGGCTAGGATTCCCCACCTCGCCTCTGTCCCTCAATAGCTGAGCTACTTGGAGCAATCACATTCCCCAATAGTTCTCAGATTCTGCATTTAACAATGGAGACACTAATGGTAGGACCTCGGAGAGAATTAATGAGATAAGGCACGTAATGTGTATGCCTATGAAACACCATTGGTTACTATTTTTTTAAATAAGTTTCAGAAACTTTTCTCTGTTCCTTTTGCAACAGAAAGTCGCTTTCCGAGGAGGACACCCTGTGGCTATTCCTGAGTTGATTCCATCCGATTTCTTCATAGATCAGGAAATTCCTCCAAATATCTGCCATGCAGTGGGCAGCTTTCTAGATCTAAGCCCTGACGCGTGTTGTCTCCTGTTTAAAATCTCTTGGGTGGTTTTTGAGGTAGATTCAGGAGGAGGGCCAGCCAACCTGTGTTCTTGCCTCTATTTCCTGGAAATCATAAGTGACACCAGACAGTTGTGATGCTCTAAACACACTGGGTGTGGAATTGCACCAGCAAAGCAAGGTCTGAGGGCTCTCTGTTAAGCTGTGTGTGTTTTCTGTAAAAACATAACAAATTGTCACTTGAGGGGATCTTTTTATTCAGTTGAGAAATATTTACTTGGTCATTTAGAGCTCTGGAGAGAGATCTGAACTCTGCTTTTTCTTAGCTAGACTATATCTGTGGATTATCTTTGGATGGTACTAGGTGACAAAGTCAGAAATCCAAAAGGCAGAAAGAAGGCAGAAATACATATATAAATTAATTAAAATAATCAATAATATTTCAATCTAATTAATTTTAATTTATTTAATATCAATTTTTTACTATTAACTATTTAATGACAACAATTATTTAATCTTACATTAATTTTAATATTTCATTTTATATTAATAGTATTTTAATTTCATTATTTTAATAATTTTTTCACTTAGTTATATTAATTAAAATATATTTTATATAATATTCTAGATATTATAAAAGGCTTATGCATTTTATACATAATTAATTTAATAATTAAAATTTTATTTACTCATGTGTTTATTTTTTAATGTAAAATACACATTTGAGGGTGTACAACTTAGCAGCATAAAGTACATTCACAATGCTATGGAATCGTCACCGCTATCTGGTTCCAGAAAAATTTTTTGTGTGTGTTTGAGGATGATTAGCCCTGAGCTAACATCCATTGCCAATCCTCCTCTTTTTGCTGAGGAAGATTGGCCCTGGGCTGACTTCTGTGCCCATCTTCCTCTACTTTATATGTGGGACACCACCACAGCATGGCTTGATAAGTGGTGTGTAGGTCTGCGCCCGGCATCCGAACCTGCAAACCCCAGGCTGCTGAAGTGAACCACGTGAACTTAACCACTATGCCACTGGGCCAGCCCCGAGAGAAATTTTTTTTTTTAATGAAAAGGAAAACTTTAGTTTTTTAAAACTCAAAATTGTATTAAGTAATAATCAGATAATATCTTCATTAGCTTTTTAGTTGGTGAAATTTTCCTTTTGCTTCACGCATCTGGACAGCGGTGGCCAGTTCCGAAGTCTGTCTCTCCCAGTCTGTAATTTAGCAGTAGAGACAAAGATGCAGTCCTGTGGGTCATCGATGACCAATCTTGATGAACAGGGTCTGATCAGGAGTCAGGTCATCTGACTCTCAACTTATACTTGAGGTGACTGACAGGAAGGGGTTGCTTTCAAGTGGGGTATTTCATATAAGTCACTGACAAAGTATATGAATTAAAAAAAAAAACAATTTAACGCTATTCTCTGTCTATTGTAAATGTTTACATCGATGTCTTAAAAGTCTTGTGAATTTTTCACTATTGAGAGCAATAAGGAATTGTCATAGTCTTGTGAAATCAGCCGTAGACAGTGTGTAAAAAATGGGCACAGCTATGTTCTAATTACACTTTATTTAAAAAAAAAAAACAAACAGGCCACAGGCTGGATTTGGCCTTGTTCTAAAGGATTAAAAAATTAAATGTAATTGTATGAAAGTTTATAATATAAGAATACCTAGAAAATATCACATTACTGAGAAATGTTTCATATTTTCAAGGTTGCTTTTCTCTTAAAATATATAAAAATTTATTAAAAGTAAAAGATATAAGACAAATTCTAGTTAAGAAATATTAAATCTTATAACCTAAACTATTTAAGTAAGTTTGGAACTTTCAATTTATGTTTTAAAAATAAAGTTTAATCTACCATTTCACATATACTTGGTGGCTAAAATAAGGAGTGATAACAAAATTTCAGTGTAATTTATAGAACTACATATATATAGTATATTAAATGTGTACATTATATATTTATGAATATTACACGTATATTATAATAATACATTATATTATGTATATATAATGTATACATTAAATATATAGTATATTAAACAAAGTTTTAAAACATCATATACATATATGTGTGTATAGAACTATATGTATTATATGACTTTTAAAAGTATTGTTTAATACTGTAACATGTTTCTCAGCAGCCATGTGCAGCTTTTGTGAACACATTCTAATTTGTGAGGACATCTGGAACCACAATTTGGAAAACGAAGAGAAGACAGTAAATACATACTTGGCAGCGCTGGGAAATGATACTTTTTATTTCACAATCTTCTGCATCAAGGGTTGCCAAGCTTTTTCTGTAAAGAGCCTGCTAGTAAATATTTTTGGCTTCATGGTCTAGGAGGTAAAAACCAGGACATTATGTAGGTGCTTATACAACTGTTTACAGCATAACCATCTCCACACGTAAAAGCCATTCCTAGCCATAGCTCACAGACCCTTACTCTGCATTCCCTCTGACAGTAAGGGTATGAGAAATTAATGTTTTTCTCTCACCTAAGCACTTCTGCAGCTCAAACTCTTCCACATCTCAAAGCAGCGTCCATCTCATAAACAACAAGGCCATATAACCCACGGACCTTCGGGGCATTGGGACACATCACCTTTGATTTCAGGAACATATATCAATACTTGGGAAGGATCTTGGGGAAACGAAAGGTGTTAGTCACAGGAATAGGTATTTAGGGCTTCAGTTACACTCAGCCAGAGGTAAGCCCTAGATCCCATGTGACAGAGGTGCCCGTGTGTCCCATATTAACACCATATGTTTATTTGTTGACTTGTGTTTGTGATCAGGAGACCCTTGAAGGTGTGGGCCCCAGCTTAGGAATCTCTCCTGTCCAGGTGTGCAGACTGTATTGCATAAAGGGATTTAGAAGCATAAACCATGGTTAAAAAATATTCTTGTGTCTCTGTTCCCTGACTCTGTAATTGTGTCTAATTTTCTTCATCACTCATTTTTTAAAAAACAATATCAAAAACGAGATACAACTCCCTCACAGGAGCTCTGAGGGGTGAGGGAACTAACAGGAGTGCATTCTCTCAGGAATAAAAATCTTCACAGGGGAGATGTGACTTAATTCACATTTTGGAAATTGAGAACGACAAGGGTTGCAGACAAAGGAAGCAGTATGGATGAAGTATTAGATTTGTGGGGAAAGTAGGATTTTATATTCTAGCGTGAGATTCAGGGAGATATCCTGAGACGGGAGATGAATGAAACCCAGGGGGCAGGTTCTCACATGCAATTCCTGACACCTGGCAAGTACTCAATGCATGCTTTCTGAATCAATCAATCAATCATCCATCAGTCAATCAATGCATGAATAGATAAAACACTAGAACCTAATCTTACAGGTAAACATAGAGTTGCATGAATGATTCAAGCAGGAAAATACATATTTATGTATATTTTAGGAGCATTATTTTGGTGGCATGAATTGGTGCCTGGGAGGAAATTGTGTAGCAGCCTTGGTGAGAAGTTGTAAAGCTCTGAATTTCGTCACTGCTTGGGAGACGGAGAGGAATGGGCAGATTAAACTGGGCTTCAGTGGGGTATTAACTTCCTACTGCTGCCTTAACAAAGTACCACAAACTGGGTGGCCTAAAACAACAGAAATGTATTATCTCACAGTTCTGGATGTCAGAATCTGAGATCAAGGTGTGGGCAGGGTCATGCTCCCTCTGAAAATGTAGGCAAGTGATTCTTTCTTGCCCCTTCCAGCTTCTGGTAACCCTAGACATGACTTGGCTTGTGGAAGCATCACTCCAATCTCTGCCTCTGCCTCACATGGCCCTTCTTCCCTGTGTGTCTGTGGTCTGTTGGATTAGGGGCCCATCCTACTCCAGTGGGACCTCGTCTTAACTAATTACATCTGCAATGACCCTATTTCCAAATAAGGTCATATTCTGACATACTGGGGGTTAAGACTTGAACACATGTTTTTTGGAGGGAGGCACAATTCGTTGCAAGCAAAGGCAAGTGGGCACAGTCCTCATGTCTTGGTAAATAACTCAGCATAAAAACTGAGCCAAATTTGTGAAATCATAAATGGTGTCAAAATCTTTAAGTTGAAGTCTAGATGACCTTGATGTTAATTGAAAGGGGGAACGTCAGAAAAGTCTCATTTGTTGAACCCTCGGGGTTTATAGTGCCTGAAGATTATTTAGGAAAGATTTGGCAACAGAGTGTCGGACTTACAAGAACTCAAGGGCACCTTGTGATCCAATCAATATAATGGTCTTATCTCTTCCCTCAAGTGGTTATTGCACCATGCAGCTGTAGGAAAAGAATTTGACGCTGCTTTATGGGCTGATATGGAAACATCTCTAAGATACATTGGTGTGTGGCAAAACCAATGTGCACGATGATGTGTAGAGTCTATTAACGTGGGTGTAAAAATAAGATGTATGTGTAATGTACAATGTAGACTGGCTTCTGTATTTGCACAATGTCCTGGGATGGAAATACAAGATGCTGGAAACTCTAAGTGGAGTTTGGGAGGAGAACTGAACATCATTTTGAATTTTGGAGTTAAATATCATCTTAGGGTATTAATTATTTTTAAATTAATAGTTGGTTTCAATACAAATATTGATCCTGTATGCATTTTTGTGGATACCCGTTGAATCCTTGCTCTGACTCCTTGTGCATATCATTTCACGATGATTTGTAGAAAAAAGCTGAAATAGAATCACTCAGGGGTGAGGTGGGTGCAGAATAGCTTCCTTATTCTAACATACACTATGCAGGTCCTTGATGTACTCTTAGAGTCTAACCTCACAGTGTCACGACGTCTCTCGTGGAAGGAAAATAGACAAGTGTGCTCCTGGAACCAGCACTCAGCAGTGCAAAGAGAAGAACACCATAAAGAGGAGAGGTAATGAAAACGTGAATGGTGGAGGAAATACGTTGGAAATAATATTGCTTGTGTGGGTAACAACTTTCGAGCTGCAAGTGGTTCTTCTCTGACTTCATTATTTAATGATCCAAGTTGCTCTCAACATGTAAGAGAGAAAGACGATTACCAAGCCCTGTTGGGAAGCGGGGATCCCTAGCTTTCCAATTTTACAGCACATTGGTTTTCAGCCAAGACGGCCTGTGTAATACTGGGCTTTAAAGGAGTCATTTATCTCCCAGGTTCCCTTGGCTCTGGTCCATAGCTGGATAGAGTCGGTTTTGTCAAGCAAGTCATCAAAGGGTGCTGCCATTTCAACTCCCTCTGGAAAACGTATTATACTAAATGCAATTCAAGGAGATGTTTGCCAACTTCCTAAGCAGACGCTCCACGGGAGCGTGGAACCAACTCCCGCAAAAGAAAATCTTAAGAACTCTGTGCCTTCTGACTACCATGAGGGGGAGAAGACAGGGTGAAATAATTTGGCTTGAGTTTAGTGACTAGGCACTCCATCAATTCTAATTCTGTAAAGTAGCTGAAGTTTAAAAACACTATTAACTTTAGCAATGTTGTTCTACCAACAGAGACTTTCCCAAAGTTACGATTTCTCATCGTGGTTTTCATTTAAAAGCATGCTCAAAATATCAAGTCTTAAACAGCAGGAAAAGAAGCCATGCTAAAGATTTATACCATGTCTCCAAGAACATAACCCACTCCCCCATTCATTCATACATGTGAGTTATAGCTTCATCTGAAGTTTGAAAGATAAACAAGATATAAATTAGACTTCTCCAAAACCATGGCTATTACCAAAAGTGGAAGGCAGGGGTGAGAGGAGATGGCGGTGATGGAAGCAGGCAGGATGGATTTCTAATATACATTACATTTAAGATTACTCAAGCCCATGAGATTCCACTAGAATTTAATTAGGGAGCACTTCTTAGCTCTATCGAGCAATCCAAAACACAAATTGGATAAATCGCCAGTTTTCTTAGCATTTCCTATTATGCTCTTGTTTATAAATCATCATTTTTCACCCAATTTCACTGTTTATTGCTTTCATTAGGTGAATCTCAAAATTACCCCAAATGCAAACCTGTAAAACAAACATATATGAGCCCATGATCCAGAACGAACAAATGTTACTAGGTTTACGCTGTTTACAGCTTTTGCGTTTTTTTGTTGTTGCTGTTAATTTATAAGACTTTGTAAACATTGTTGCATATTCCTTTGTCCTCAGCTCCCGTCTTTAATCCACTTGGTACCTAAAAGCAGCCACTCTGGTGAGGCTGGTGTTCACCGTTCCTATTCCTGATTTTATCATTTTAATTTTAAAGTGGTATGTGCATTGGCATGCTGTACTGACTATTCTATGAGCACTTGTTTACTTAATCAGTTGTTTTTTCAACATCTAACCATGTTGATGGATACTTAGAGACCATATGTGTAACATTATTATATCTAAGTTTATCTAATCCCAATTGGATGCATATGTATTTTTTTAAATGGGAGCAGTATTACAAGCGATGCTAACATTAGGGTGTTGTTGTAGGTTGAATTATGTCCCCCCCGAAAAAGATATGTTGATGTCCTAACCCCCGTAGTTGTGAACGCAACTTTATTTGGAAATAAGGTCTTTGCAGATATAATCAAGTTAAGCTGATGTCATTAGGGTTGACTCTAACCCAATATGATTTATAAAAAAAAGAATTTTAGACAGAGAAATACTTTGGACTGAAAGGTCATTAGGGCTTAGGTAAATTTGGGGAGCAAATTATCTTGTATTCTTTAATTGGTAGAGTTTTGGAATGTGCCAAAATCAAATGAAATCTAAAAAGAAAAAAGGAAAATAAGGAAATGAATTGCAGTTGGAGTCACATTCCTAAGTAGTTCTCCATTTTTGTCAGTATTCATTAGAATTAAATTGTAATCTGTGCACAAGCGTTAATCTAATCAGAACGCAGATAGGAAGGCTTCCTCGATCAATCATGTGAAGAAAAAAGACGGCATTATCCCCCAAAAGGCAGCAAAATGTCTGAAATCTAAGAGATTGTTTACAGTGAACTTATTTTCACATTGCCCGCCACTGCATAATTCAAACCCACTCTGTGCTCAACTGGATATTTTAATGTTTAAAGCGAAGAGGAAAAATACAACCTTTTAAAGCAAATCTTCAGGAGGGGATGTTAGCGTGTTTGGCTGAAAAGCCATTCATTTTTGCTCCAACAGGCAATTTGCAGCGGGAAATCATTTCCATCTCAGCCAGGAGATTGGAAAATGAAACTATAAATGGGAGTTTTTCACGGGGCATCCTGGGGTGGGATGTGGCCGTGGTGGGTATGTGAAGATATTTTAGCAGCTTTTGTAATGCTGTTCTGTACTGCACAGGTGTGTTTGGGTTTTCTGCCATGTAGCTCTCTGGCTTTAATCTGAATCAAGACTGATCTTTTGACAAATTTAAATTTTGGTTTGTGAATTGAGGGCAAGCATTTTTTTTTAAATGGTTCCCAAATTACCCCAAACTCTTCAAATATAAATGGTAATTGGTTTATTTCAATCTGAAAGGAGTTGATGTTCAACTGGGAGCATTCTGGCTTCATTGGCAGGTTATCAAAATACAACCCTTGGTCCACTGGTGCCCTGAAAGGCTGGCGTGTTACTCTCTACAGTAGACAATGAAATTCAACTCTGAGGTTCCTTTCTTAAAAGTATCCATTAGCATATGTGTAAATGGAATAAATACTTTCCCTTGGAGGGGGGGAATAATTTGCTGTAGGAAAAAGATTTCTCTAACTTCATGTAGAAATCTCTTCCTTCTGTTTTCTTAAAAATACTTAACTACCAATTAAAATTAGTATTTTAATTTTGATTTGAAATATGTTGAGAAACATATGCCACAGTTAATATTTGAGTAAGAATAAAGGAACATTCTAGTATCTAAAGGAGATAGCTTTGAGAGTTTTAACAAGCAATATTCTTTGAACTTACTTACATTTATCTAGGGAAAATAAAAATTACCATAAGCAGAAATAGCTGTCAGGGTGGGGGAAAAGCCCCTTTCTTCCCTTCTTCTGTTCTTACGGCTGGACTAATAATAAAATTGACCTAAGACCAGATTAACAGGAGAAAAACCAAGTTTAATACTTACCTATGGGAGATCATAGAGAAATAATGCTCACGGGGTGAACAAAGCAGGCAGTATGTATTTCTTTTATACAAAGAAACAATGAATGTATGAAGAATTGGCAGGACAAAGAAAGTTAGGTTTGGGGTACGTAAATAACGAGGAATTTAAGCAGAGTTTAGGCTTGAAGTAGTAAATTAACAAGGTTTGTTTATTCAGGCTTCTCAGTCTTGAAATCCTTAGCTCTGGTGACAAGGATGCAGGGAGAGCACCTTTCACATGTGAGATTTATTTCCTGCTTTCAGGGGGAACAGAGACAGGAGGGTGAGAATGCCCTGTTTGCTTCTCAAGTGACTTTATTTCAAAATAATCAATATGCTCTTGTGGGATATTTTGGGTGTCTGCTCTGGGCCCCAACACAACATAAGCTCAGTTTGCAAGGAAGACCCAGCATAAGGAAGTAGGAAGAACTAACTCTGAATCTCAAGGTTCTCTGCCTTTTGGCAAGCCATTTCACATCTCTAAGGTTCAGCTTTCTTGGTTGTAAAAAGCAGATAAATCATAGCAATGTGCTTTAGACACTTTAATAGCTACCATATTATGTTATTATTTTTGATGGCTCTTCTGAATTCATTGAGGAATCAGGTCAGGACTAGTAAATGTTCCTTGTGAGAAACATTTGTAAAGCCATTGCCCACCAAGAATGAAGTTCAAGTTCAAGTTCAGCTACTGCTGGGTGGCAAGGCTGGAGGAACCTTCTGATTCAGCCCTGATTCCAGGAACACATCATCCTGACTTCTGGCACCAAGCAAAAGCGGTTAGTCTCTTTTGACACTGATGAATTTGCCAGTACAAAATTGCCAGGGCTTTTTGACACTGCCAAGTGCACCTCATGCTGCTGATAGTACACAAGACTTTGGGTTCTGTATACGAACATGGCTTAGAAAAAAATGGGATAACTAGATGGTGATCCCAGATTACCTGGTAAGTTTGGAAATGGTTGTGCCAAAGGCTAGAGGCAAGATAGCTATGACCTAATGAGCAGCACCCCCCAGAGACAATATCAGCGTCTGCTTCATTTCTTCTGCAAGCTCCAAATTCAGGTTGCACCTGTGGCAAGCAGATCGTGCACCTGGATGGCCCAAGAATGAAGACATTCTCTGCATCTGTGTCAGCTCATTCCAAGGACGGTTTCTAGCCTGGAAGCCACTCTGTGTCACATCAGTTGTTTTGCTCTGTAAGTCTGCTTGCTTCTGAAATCATTCTCAGCTGGGCTCATGCCTTGCTCTTTTGCAAGTATTGGGTTCTGCTCTTTTGACTTCCAATCTAGCCATTGGCTGCACCTTCTCCTGGAATCATGACATGACCCAAATTCTTCCTTCATATCATTCATCTTCTGGAATCCCCTGCTACTGAACCCAGCCCAATGTTTAAACTTCTAGGCATGGAAGCTTCCTTCATCTGGAGTGAGCTTGGGCTAGCTGGTTGGACCAGCTTGGGATGACAACTGGTTTACTCCAGCCTGTGATCCATACATAGTGAGGCTACCTTCTTGCTTTGGTTTTTCTCTCTCTTTTTCCCTTCTGTGTTGACGGTCTTAGCATACTTGAGCCTACTGTTGTCATAAGAGAAGACCTTCCCAGAAAAGGGGAATGTGAAGACCCCAGAGAGATCACCCCACCAAGATGGCACCCACATCATTTGAACTCACCTGGAACACAGCATCTTATTCACTGATTTCGATAGTGAGTGTACTGGGGAAGCAGAGTAACCTCCTTGCTACCTTGTAAACTCATAGTGCAAGTAAAAGATCAACTGCCTTGAGCCCAGAGGGCTTCTATTCTGAGACTGAGTTCAGCTAGCTAATTTGAGCTGCCTCTATGAAGATCATGTACCTCCTTCTGGTGTTAGAATAACTAACTCGTACTGTTAGTTCTATAAATTGATTGTAATTTCAAATATGTTTAATGAGAGAGCACCACTGTGCCTGCAAAACCTGAATTTCATCATGACTTATTCCTGTACCTAAGACTGCCAAAAATGTGGCTGTTTTCAGTTGTATTGGGGGGCACTCAGCTCATCACTGAGGACTACTGATAATTTGAACATAGAGTGGACCTGTTTGTCAGACCCCTACTCTGGTCCTGCTTGATGCCTTCACCTGATGTCATAACTCAACTGACCCTACACGAGGGGGGTCCCATTAGAATATAGAGAAAATATTCCAGGAGAACCAGACTTCATTGCTGTTAGATCACTGGCTGATGTGTACTCCTGTATAATGAGAAGGCTTCCATAAAAATAAGGAAGGAGGCATTCCATGGGAATACTAACCACAAACATGGCTTTTCACTGTGTTTCTGTGGATGGTCAACTGCTAAGTAAGCATCATGGTGTAAATTTGGACTCGTGTTATTGTTGCTTTTATTATTAATATCATTGACTTTGAAAGGGGTGTTAATTGTGTAAAGGGCATAAATTATTCTTCAGCAGTATCAAAATTGGTCTGAATAGTAGATAAGCAGTAGGAACAGAAAAATAGCAAATGCAGACTTTATTACTATGGCTTACCCAGCCTCAACATCCTCTACTTACCTTAAATTGGATTTTTAAAACATTTTGCCCGAAAATATACTCTAATATTTTATATATTTCTTTATAATTGATATTAATTGTAAAAAATACGACAAAATTTACCATCTTAATAATTTTTAAGTGTACGGTTCAGTGGTGTTAACTATATCTGCATTGTTGTGAAACAGATCTCCAGAACCTTTTCATCTTGCAGGAGCAAAATTCTATACTTGTTGAACAAGTCACTTTTAGTCCCTTCCCTCAGCCCCTGGTAACCACCATTCTACTTTCTATATCTATGACCTGCTTTCCCCCCTGGCACCATACATATATGATTTTAAGATATTTCCATGTTGCTATGAGAATCTTTAATACATTGCATCTTCTCTTAGTTTCTTCACACATGAGCTGAAGGCAATATTAACTACTTAATATTGCTACAAAATTATAGTCTGGATTGCATTAAATAATGTATGTGAAAATGCTTTGCATACCGGGAAGCTACCCAAAAATGTAATGCTGTGGATACTAATTTTATAGAGAAAATAAAAGGACTATCCTCTGGCCCAAAAACATCAAATTGATTAGAAATTGCAACAAAATTGTTAGTAGAGTCTAGGGATTTTACAAATCGATTCTTACTTAAGCTATTTATTCTTCTGTTTTGTTCCATTAAATAACTATATAAAAATTTTTTCTGTTGCATAAATGTACTATTGATTTTTCAGAGTTTGTGACACTGTGAATTCAGTATGTTCATAGGTAATTTAGGAGGTTTCCATGAAGTTAATCTAGATATATATATATATATAGCTCCAACATCAACTTTATATATATGTATATACGTACATATATATATTCATATGTAACAATACAAGAGTAGTGCCTTTTTAATATGGTTGCAAATTCAGTTGTGTTTTTTTTCGTGTGTGAGGAAGATTATCCCTGAGCTAACATCTGTTGCCAATCCTCCTCTTTTTGCCAAGGAAGATTGGCCCTGGGCTAACATCTTTACCCATCTTCCTCTACTTTATATGTGGGATGCCTACCACAGCATGGCTTGATAAGTGGTGTGTAGGTCCGAGCTCTGGATCTGAACCTGTGAACCCCGGGCCGCTGAAGCAGAGCGCACGGACTTAACCACTATGCCACTGGGCTGGCCCCACAAATTCAGTCGTGTTTGAAGATATTTAAACACTTTCAGGTTAAAAACATAATTTAATTCTTTGGGAGAATGATCACCAGATCATATCAGGCCGTGGAATCAGTTATCAATACAGTTCCAAATGCAATATGTAGGATGAATCTGTTCCTGTGTCTCTCTTTTTTGTTTGTATATAATCCTAATATGGAAAAACTTATAAAAAGATTCAGTCTTATGCATGCCTGTCACCTTTCTTTGTAAACATCTATGATGTCCTCCTGAATTATTTCCTATCCAATTTTGTACTCCCTTCTGTTACTGAGAAGAAAGGACACTTAGCACAGATGGAGATGAGCAGGACCCGTGCTCCAGGTTCAGACGGTTCAGGCTGGAGGTCTTATCAGTGGGCTGTCATCAAAACGGTGCTCCACAAACACCCAGAATTGTCTTTGGGTCTTCTGAGATAAGGACCAAAGAGATTACCCTCCAGAATGCCTGGGTGTGTACAATCTCAGCTTTTTTCTTTTCATACTCTGGACGTCCAGACCATTTCACTTGGAAATGGTTCTATTGCTAAAATACATAAATGAACAAAAACACAGCACATCAAGATAAACCCTCTACTTTATAATATGTGAACTTAAAAAAAAAAACTTAAAAAGCCTCCTTTACTTTTAGCGTCCATCAATATATACAGGTCGATTCAAAGTCCCTCATATTATCCACCCTTTGGGAGGGTAGGGATCCCTGGTGTTGGGTGGTCTGAATAATCAACAATTATGAGTTGAGGAACCACTTCTGTAATATGGATATACGGGATACAGCAGCAAATAATCTGACAGCCCTCACTTCCCTGTGTTCTTATATTAGCTTCTTTCTTTGTTATTGTCCAAGTAATATTCTAATCTTTTAAAATTAAAACTTTCCTCCTTGTGTGTGTGTGTGTGTGTTTTTAAGACTTTAGTTTTTAGAGCAGTTTTAAGTTTACAGCAAAATTGAAAGGAAGGTACAGACACTTTCCATGTACGCCCTGCCCCCACACATGCACAGCCTCCCCCGTTATCAACATTCCCCACCAGAGGGTAGGTTTGTAGTAATGGATGAACCTAAATCGACCCATCATAATTACCCAAAGTCTGTAATTGGTATTATTGTTCACTCTTGGTGTTATATGTTCTATGGGTTTGGACAAATGTGTGATGACATGTATCCATCATTATAATATCATACAAAGTATTTTCACTACCCTAAAAATCCTCTGCTCTCTGTCTATTCATTCCTCCCTCCCCTCTACCCCTGGCAACCACTTATCTTTTTACTGTCTCCATAGATTTGCCTTTTCCAGAATGTCATAGAGTTGGAATTATATAGTATGTAGCCTTCTCAGATTGGCTTCTTGCACTTAGTAACATGCATTTAAGGTTCCTCCACGTCTTTTCATGGCTTGACAGCTCACTTCTTTTTATCGCTGAATAATATTCCATTGTCTGGATGGACAACAGTTCATTTATCCATTCACCTGTTGAAGGACATTTTGGTTGCTTCCAAATTTTGGCAATAATGAATCAAGTTCCTATAAACAGCTATGTGCAGGACATGTCATATCATGTTTTGCTTTTGACATATCATATCCAGTTTATTTATTAAGAGTTGCTGTCATTTCTTATCCTGTCTTTCACTAAATCCATACAGGGAATTTGTCTCCCCATATTATTAATTTTTAAAAAAGAGAAAAGGATGAAAAACTGGAGGTAATCAGAAATAGGACCAGTAAATGCCAGAGGGCAGGCATTTAAACAAAATAGAGTTTTCATATCAACAGGCGTAGCACAGTGTCTGGATATTTTAGACGTTTAATAAAGCGATGATAAAATATTATACGGCTAAACGATATGTGAATTGGAAAATATTTCAAAATTCTATGCATTTATAAAGAAGTATGCAATATCATAGAGAATCTATCTGCCCTCCGCTTTAAGTAAAGAGCCTGTTCTTTATGATGGGAAAAAATGAAATATTCTAGAACAGGTCATTCAAATACATTAGGATACACCATTTTGCCATTGGTTATCCAACTTGGGTTTCTAATTTGTTGGATTTGTTCCTCCCAGTCATCACAGATGCTATAATTTTTAATTAGCCCCTTCATAGAGGTTTATGCATAAATACAGAATTTAGTTTAACTCATGAGAAACCTAAAGTGAATGACTTAATTTTGGGTCATTTTCCTCCAGGATGAGCATCAACTTAACATTTGATCATGGGATTCACAGATTCTTGCCTCTTTTGAAACCACATAATACCCCTGACTGTTGCCTTAGTGCCAAAGACTCATTTGGGATTTCAACCTAAATTATGACAAAATTAACATGAGCTTCTGACTGTCAAGTACATTTTCATATCTAACCTAGGGGTCCATTAGGAGTCTTTGAATTTAAAAAGTGCATCACTCTTACACGTTGCAGGTTATACTTTTGCCTACATTCAACTAATAAAACAGAAATTCAATTAGACACCAAAGCTTTCAACATTATAAATAAAATCCATTCAGTCCTTTTAAACAGATGGTCTTGAAGAATTTTCCATATTTTAGATTCAAAAAATATATTTACTGCAATAATCCCAGGCGCATTTACCAAAGCCGGAAGATACCGCATCTGAATTGACGGCCAACGGAAGTCTCTCACCACCACCTTAATGTTGCTCTTGGAACTTGGCTCCTAGCCACGTTAATCATCTCTCTAGAGAGAGGCTTGATGAAACAGAGGGACATCCACTGAACCCTAAAATAGCAGAGGCCTGTCTAACCAGGGCTTTCCCCAATCCACTACATTGTCCAAGAGATGCCCTGGATTGCAGCAGCATATTCAAGATTAAATGTCAAACTTTCTGTGGAAACGGCTTGGGCGCCTCAACCAAATGCAACGTATGTACAAGGAGCCACTGGACACCCATGGCTCCTAAACCAAAGGGATCTGTGAATCAAAGGCACCCTTCAAATTGCATTTGGGAAGGGAGCAACAGCAGTGCGTGCACACTGTCTGTGACGAGCCGCATACTGCCCCGTCTGCCTCTCTCCTCTTCAAGCATGGCCAGAGTTTGGTGGAAGTGGGGGTCTGGAATGCTGAGCTCTGCAAATAAGAAGAACCCCAACCACTACAGCCGACATGAAACTTAGCAAACTTTCCTTTCTGTTCATTCAGGTGACAAATTCACACACAAGCCAAAGGGCTGTGCCCACCGAGAGGATAAAAATAGAGCCATGCACACGCATGTTAGTCTTGCAGTATTGATCATCTTGTCATTGCAAAAGGTGACGTTTTACACCACTGTCTCATCTGCATTGTTACTCCTGCACACGGGGTTTGTTGCCCTCTCCTATTGACCAGACTCATTGAAAGGTCCACCTTCCTCCATTTCTCTCCCTTAATAGCTCATCCTTCAAGGCTCACTAAATTTATGATCTTCCCTGGGAAGACTTTTGGACACGTTTCTCCCCTAGAGGTGGCTAAATGGCTACCCCAAATCCTGATCCCATAGCTTGCGGTGTCACTTGCATTACAGATCTTATAACTGCATTGCTCTGTGACACAACTCTCCATGCGATGCTGAGGCTGGCAATTCCTGGTGTCCCTAGGAGCAGCTCTTACTTTCCCCAACTTCTGATCGACCAGAGAAGCATCCCTTTTCTCTTGCAGCAATCATGGGTCTACCCAAACTTCAGGTCTGTGCTGGGACCAACGCAGTAAACCAGAGCTGCCATAGGTACAGGTCTTGCACATCTTCATCCTAGAGTTAGAGCTTTGAGTCTTGCCTTCAGAGAACTGGCTGCCTCAATACCTATGATATGGCAGCACATTTTTAAAAACATTTGGAGTAAAATTCACATGACATAAAAATTAACCATTTAAAGTGTGCAATTCAGTGGCATTTAGTAGATTCACAACGGTGTACAACCACTGTCTAGTCCCAGAATATTTTCATCAACCCCAAAGGAAACCCCATACCCACTAACATTCACTTCCCATTCTCCCTTCTCCAGCCCCGGCAACCACTAATCTGCTTTCTTTCTCTATAGATTTGCCTATTGTGGACATTTCACGTAAACAGAATAGTATGTTTGTTTTAAAATGATAATCTGTGAAGGATCAAGGAAGGCAAGCCATTGTGCCTATAACTGCATTCCAAAGTGAGGTGGATGGATAAGAGGTTTCAACAGTCGTAGACAGAAATAGAGAGGCAAGGTGTGGTTAAGAAAGTTGTCCTCGTGCTGAGGTCCATACTTATCATTGATCAGACATCATAACTCAGCTCTCTGTTTGTATTTTCATCAGTCTGAGGGATCTAAATCATATCATTGCCTCCCACGTTTGAAAATTATTGGATATCGAAGTCGCAGGGTACGAGAATTGACCCAACCAGTTCTTCCTTCTTTTACTTGTCAATTCACACCTCAGTAGATGCTTGTATCTTTTTGTTCCCCCATAGAACTGTAACTCACGGATTAATGCCTGCTTTCTTTGGTTTACTTTAAATTGTAAGGACTGAGAAAAGACGTATTCTCTAAAGAAGGTAATTTATTTGAAGGAAAGTTGTAATCACACCAGTAACCCTCTGTTTCTCGCTGACCCAATCATGCATCATATTATTTGATATCCAATAATTTTCTGTTGGCTTCTGCTTGGACTTGCCAGCTTTGAAAAAAAGGAACAAATCACACCAGTGGTGTTTAATATACAAGCACACAGAACAAAGAAGATTCTTTCACTGGATGACAACAACACTGGCATGATTTCGAAGATGTATACCTTTCTTTGAAATGGATCATCGGGAATGTTGAGCTTTATATGTAGAAAAGAGCAATAATGTTGAGCACTGAGTTTGTCTGTCTTTTATTTTCATTTAACCAAGTGCCAGGTGTTTGGAGAACGACAGGAAGAAAAGTAATCTAAACAGAAAAAATAAAATTGAGCTTTTAATGAGCACTCATCTATGCAGCTTAAAAAAAAAAGAAAACCCCAATTGAGTTTATTTTCATTCAATGAAATTTTTCTATCGTATGAAACAGTCACCTTAACACTCATTTAAACCTTTTATGTTTTCTTTCTTTCTAGGCATGCAAGCAAAAATACCAAGAGCATGGAAAAAAAGAAGGGGTTTTAAATTTTAACATAAAACAATCAGCAGGTAGGGTCTGGAGTTGACATGAATCGGCCAAGGGCCGGGTCACGTTATGGAGGAAAACGTGTTACGTCTACATCAGAACAAATTCCTTCTTAGCAATGCAAAGATTTTGAAAATAATGGTCCTCATCTCCCTTTCATAGACTGCCTCCATTGCTTTCCACTCTATCCACGAGAAGCTAGATGTCCTTTACTCCTTTTAAAACAATCAATAAAGTGAGTTTCCACGTGCACTGATTTGCCCAAAGTCTTGAGTTTTAAACGTGTTTGCCCATTGTATTTGCCAGGAAAGCCTACCTGTTGTAGAAACAACCCCCAAATCCTCATGGCTACACTCAACAAGAGTTCATTTCTTGCTAACATCACAGGCCGCCATGGTTGTTACCCACAGTGGGAAGACATAGGTATCCCTTCTGGCTGCTCCTTCAAAGACTGCAAAAGGCTTTGACTGTTCCAAGCAGGTAGAAGTCACATGGGCCATTGGCATTTTTACATCTGATGGGATGATAGAGAGGGCAGAGGATGAAGGAGGCCAGTACACATAGAATGCAAGTGGCACCCATCACTGTTGTCCAAATCCCACTCATGAGAACGAGCCCCATGGCTTCCTGTAGAGGCAGGAAGCTGGGATGGGAATTCCAATGGATGAGAAGAAATAGGAGACACAGGATACTGTAAGACAAGCAGCCACCCTCTGTCGCAAGTATACTTTGTGACTGCCCACACCTAACACTACACGATGATTTGCCGTATATTATTTTCATCACTCTATGAGCATGAAATGAGAAAGGGGGTGATTTATCATATCCTTGGTCCTGCACCTTGGTTTTAGGTGCAGGAGTCATTGGGGATGACCCCAATCCCAAGCCTGGTTCTCACCACTGAATTAAATATCTCTGCCGAATTTCTCTCTCCCCATATGTAGCCTGCGCTCATGGGAGCCTAAATAGTGATTTCTTTGAACTATAAATGCATATCAATAAAGCCTTATTTGCATTCAGAAACCAATGTTTATGACAAGTGAAAGAGAAGGAGAGATAGAAGTGAACAAAAGAGGAAACATTTTTAATAAAGACGGTGTCTCCAATTTGGCAGTAAAATGCCTTAAAGGTCTTAAAATATCTGTGTGCACTTGGCAATGAAACAAGGATCTCAGATGATGGCAGTGAAAATAGAAGCAGCAAGGATGACCTGGTTGTCCAGAGAAGAAAAACGAAAGGTGAGGATTGCTTAGGTGTTTTTCAAAAGGTGTGGAATTGGAACTTTATACCTGCAGGGCACTGTAATCACAGTCTTCTGTGGTCCGTGATGACTCCACTCTAGGTTTCTTCCCCACCCTATATCCTCAGATACAGATGTGAGATGACCATCGGGGTGACAGTGAAGAAGGGTGTTTTGTGGACTGAATGTTTGTGTCGCCCCAAAATTCATATGTTGAAGCCCTACCCCCATGGGATGGCATTTGGAGGTAGGGCCTTTGGGAGGTGATTGGGGTTAGATGAGGTCATGAGATGGGGACCCTATGATGGGATTAGTGTCCTTATAAGAATAGACAGCAGACCTCTGTCCACCATGTGAGGACACAGAGAGAAGATGGTAGCCATCTGCAAGCCAGCAAGAGAGCCCACACCAGGAACCAAAAGACTTCACCTTAATCTTGGACTTGTAGCCTCCAGAACTATGAGGAATAAATACCTGTTGTGTAAGCACCCAGTCTATGGTATTTTGTTATGACAGCCTGAGCTGACTGAGACAGCTCCTCAGGTACGAAAAGTCATTATGGGATTGGGTGTTCCTCATCTCATTGCCGAGGGCAAGAATTCTCAATCTAAATACTTTTACTCCTTAGAAAAATCAAGAATATTTCATTTAAATTAATAATTCATTATGTACTTTGAAACTGAAATGGTTACACCATGGGTGGCATGACATCTCTTGTTATTTTTTCTAGTAGCTTATGAATAATTGGTATTTTTTTTTTTAATTTTATTTGGCATATTTCGTTGTTTTTTTTTTTTTTATTGATGTTTTAATGGTTTCTAACATTGTGAAATTTTGGGTTGTACATTTTTGTTTGTCCATCACCCCATATATGACTCCCTTCACCCCTTGTGCCCACCCCCCACCCCCACTTCCCGGGTAACCACAGTCCAGTTTTCTCTGTCCATGTGTTGGTTTATATTCCACATATGAGTGAGATCATACAGTGTTTGTCTTTCTCTTTCTGGCTTATTTCACTTAACATAATACGCTCCAGGCCCATCCATGTTGTTGCAAATGGGACGATTTTGTCTTTTTTTATGGCTGAGTAGTATTCCATTGTATATATATACCACACTTTCTTAATCCAATCGTCAGTCGAGGGACACTTAGGTTGCTTCCACTTCTTGGCTATGGTGAATAATGCTGCAATGAACATAGGGGTGCATAAGCCTCTTTGGATTGTTGATTTCAGGTGCGTTGGATAGATTCCCAGTAGTGGGATGGCTGGATCATAGGGCATCTCTATTTTTAATTCTTTGAGGAATCTCCATACCGTTTTCCATAGAGGCTGCACCAATTTGCATTCCCACCAGCTGTGTATGAGGGTTCCTGTTTCTCCACATCCTCTCCAACATTTGTTGTTTTTTGTCTTGGTGATTATAGCCATTCTAACGGGCGTGAGGTGGTATCTTAGTGTTGTTTTGATTTGCATTTCCCTGATGATTAGTGATGTTGAGCATCTTTTCATGTGCCTATTGGCCATCTGTATATCTTCCTTGGAGAAGTGTCTGTTCATTTCCTCTGCCCATTTTTTGATCGGGTTGTTTGTTTTTTTGTTGTTCAATTGTGTGAGTTCTTTATATATTATGGAGATCAACCCCTTGTCAGATGTATGTTTTGCAAATATTCTCTCCCAGCTGGTTGGTTGTTTGTTCATCTTGATTCTGGTTTCATTTATCTTATAAAAGCTCTTTAGTCTGATAAAGTCCCACTTGTTTATTTTTTCTTTAGTTTCCCTAGTCTGGGTAGGCATGTCATCCGAAAAGATTCCTTTAAAACCAATGTCAAATAGTGTGTTGCCTATATTTTCTTCTATGAGTTTTATAGTTTCAGGTCTCACCTTCAGGTCTTTGATCCATTTTGAGTTAATTTTTGTGAATGGCGATAGCACATGGTCCACTTTCATTCTTTTGCATGTGGCTGTCCAGTTTTCCCAACACCATTTATTGAAGAGACTTTCCTTTCTCCATTGCATGTTCTTAGCACCTTTGTCGAAAATTAGCTGTCCGTATATGTGTGGTTTTATTTCTGGGCTTTCAATTCTGTTCCATTGATCTGTGTGTCTGTTTTTGTACCAGTACCATGCTGTTTTAATTACTATTGCTTTGTAGTATGTTTTGAAGTCAGGAATTGTGATGCCTCCTGCTTTGTTCTTTTTCTTTAGGATTTCTTTAGCTATTCGGGGTCTTTTGTTGCCCCATATAAATTTTAGTATTCTTTTTTCTATTTCTGTGAAGAATGTCATTGGGATTCTGATTGGGATTGCATTGAATCTGTAGATTGCTTTAGGTAATATAGACATTTTAACTATGTTTATTCTTCCAATCCACGTGCATGGGATATCTTTCCATTTCTTTATGTCGTCGTGGATTTCCCTCAATAATGTCTTGTAGTTCTCATTGTATAGGTCCTTCACCTCCTTGGTAAGATTTATTCCTAGGTATTTTATTCTTTTTGATGCAATTGTAAATGGTATTATCTTTTTGAGCTCTCTTTCTGTTAGTTCATTATTAGCATATAGAAATGCAACTGATTTTTGTAGATTGATTTTGTACCCTGCAACTTTGCTGTAGTTGTTGATTGTTTCTAACAGTTTTCCAACAGATTCTTTAGGGTTTTCTATATATACAATCATGTCATCTGCAAATAGTGAGAGTTTCACTTCTTCGTTACCTATTTGGATTCCTTTTATTCCTTTTTCTTGCCTAATTGCTCTGGTCAAAACCTCCAGTACTATGTTGAACAGGAGTGGTGAGAGTGGGCAGCCCTGCCTCGTTCCTGTTCTCAGAGGAATGGCTTTCAGTCTTTCCCCGTTGAGTATGATGTTAGCTGTGGGTTTGTCATATATGGCCTTTATTATGTTGAGGTACTTTCCTTCTATTCCCATTTTATTGAGAGTTTTTATCATAAATGGATGTTGTATCTTGTCAAATGCCTTCTCTGCGTCTATTGAGACGATCATGTGGTTTTTATTCTTTGTTTTGTTGATGTGATGTATCACGTTGATTGATTTGCGGATGTTGAACCATCCCTGCGTCTCTAGTATAAATCCCACTTGATCATGGTGTATGATCTTTTTAATATATTGTTGTATTCGGTTTGCCAATATTTTGTTGAGGATTTTTGCATCAATGTTCATCAGCGATATTGGCCTGTAATTTTCTTTCTTTGTATTGTCTTTGTCTGGTTTTGGTATCAGGGTGATGTTGGCCTCATAGAATGATTCAGGAAGTGTTCCATCTTCCTCTATTCTTTGGAATAGTTTGAGGAGGATGGGTATTAAATCTTCTTTGAATGTTTGGTAAAATTCACTGGAGAAGCCATCTGGTCCTGGACTTTTATTTTTTGGGAGGTTTTTGATTACTATTTCAATCTCTTTACTTGTGATTGGTCTATTCAGATTCTCCATTTCTTCTTGGTTCAATTTTGGGAGGTTGTTTAAGTCTAAGAATTTATCTATTTCTTCTAGATTGTCCAATTTGTTGGCATATAATTTCTCATAGTATTCTCTTATAATCCACTGTATTTCCATGGTATCCGTTGTAATTTCTCCTCTTTCATTTCTAATTTTATTTACTTGAGCCTTTTCTCTTTTTTTCTTAGTTAGCCTGGCTAAGGGTTTGTCTATTTTGTTTATCTTCTCGAAGAACCAACTCTTTGTTTCATTAATCCTTTCTACTGTTTTTTTGGTCTCAATATCATTTATTTCTGCTCTGATTTTTATTATTTCTCTCCTTCTGCTGGCTTTGGGCTTTGTTTGTTCTTCTTTTTCTAGTTCTGTTAGGTGTAATTTAAGGTTGCCTATTAGGGCTTTTTCTTGTTTGTTAAGGTGGGCTTGTATCGCTATGAGTTTCCCTCTCAGGACCGCTTTTGCTGCATCCCATATGGTTTGATATGGCATGTTATCATTTTCGTTTGTTTCCAGATAGTTTTTGATTTCTCCTTTAATTTCATCAATGATCCATTGGTTGTTCAGTAGCATGTTGTTTAATCTCCACATTTTTGTCACTTTCCCAGTTTTTTTTTCCTGGTTCATTTCCAGTTTCATAGCCTTATGGTCTGAAAAGATGCTTGTTATGATTTCAATCTTCTTAAATTTATTGAGGCTTGCTTTGTTTCCCAACATATGGTCTATCCTAGAGAATGTTCCATGCACGCTTGAGAAGAATGTGTAGTCAGCTGTTTTTGGGTGGAGTGCTCTGTATATGTCTACTAGGTCCATCTCGTCCAGTTTTTCATTTAAGTCTAATATTTCTTTATTAACTTTTTGTCTGGATGATCTATCCATTGCTGTAAGTGGGGTGTTAAGATCCCCTACTATTATTGTGTTGTTGTTGATTTCTCCTTTTAGGTTTGTTAATAGTTGTTTTATGTACATTGGTGCTCCTATGTTGGGTGCATATATATTTATAAGTGATATGTCTTCTTGATGTAGTGTCCCTTTTATCATTATATATTTCCCTTCTTTGTCTTTCTTAACCTGTTTTATCTTGAAGTCTACTTTGTCTGATATGAGTATGGCAACACCTGCTTTCTTTTGTTTGCCATTAGCTTGGAGTATTGTCTTCCATCCTTTCACTCTGAGCCTGTGCTTGTCTTTAGTGCTAAGATGTGTTTCCTGAAGGCAGCATATTGTTGGGTCTTGCTTTTTAATCCATCCTGCCACTCTGTATCTTTTGATTGGAGAGTTCAATCCATTTACATTTAGGGTAATTATTGAAATATGAGGGCTGAATGTTGCTGTTTTGTCACTTATTTTCTGGTTCTTTTGCATTTCCTTTGTTTCTTGTCCCATTTGTTTTGGACTGCCAATTCAGTTTGGTTGTTCTGTCTTATGATTCTTCTAGTTTTCTCTTTGTTTATCATATGTGGTTTTAATTTGATTATTTGTTTAGTGGTTACCTTGAGGTTTGGGCAAAAAATCTTCTGTATGAGATAGTCCATTATCTGATAGCCTCCTAGTTCCTTATACTAAGTCAATTCAGTCACTTTCCTCTTCCCCTTCTAAGTTGCTCTTGTTATACCTTATTCTATCTTGTGTTGTGGCTGTGTGTTTACAATGATGAGGTTAAATTTATTTTTGATGAATTCCTTCCTTTGATCTTTGAGTTTAGTATTTAAGTGGTTGCTAACCTATTCCGGTAAAGATCTACTATTTCTCTGATTTTGTCTACCTACTTTTCTCCTTACTCCAAGCTTTGTGTTCCCTTTCTCTTCTTGTTTTCAGGCCTGAGGGCCTTCTTGAGTATTTCTTGTAGTGGGGGTCTCGTGGCCATGAACTCCCTTAGCTTTTGTTTATCTGGGAGAGTTACTATTTCTCCATCATATTTGAAGGATATTTTTGCTGGATAGAGTATTCTTGGCTGAAAGTTTTTGTCTTTTAGTATTTTGAATATATCATTCCAGTCTCTTCTAGCCTGAAAAGTTTCTGTTGAGAAATCCGCTGAGAGCCTGATGGGAGTTCCTTTGTACGTTATTTTTTGTTTTTGTCTAGCTGCCCTTAATATTGTTTCTTTGTCGTTGACCCTGGCTAGCCTTACCACTAGGTGTCATGGTGAAGGCCTTTGTCTGTTAATATATATAGGCGTCCTGTTGGCTTCGCTTACTGGTATTTCCTGCTCCTTCCCTAGATTTGGGAAATTTTCAGCTATTATTTCCTTGAATAGGCTCTCTGTTCCTCTTTCCCTCTCCTCTCCCTCAGGAATACCTATAATTCTTATGTTACATTTTCTAATAGAGTCCGATATTTCTCGGAGTCTTTCTTCATTTCTTTTTAGTCTTAGTTCTCTCTCTTCTTCCATCTGGAGTATATCTGTATTCCTATCCTCTAAAGTACTAATTCTTTCCTCCATATTGTCAGCTCTGTTCTTTAAAGATTCCAGATTCTCCTTTATCTCCTCCATTGTGTTCTTGATCTCCATCAGCACTGATAGGTTTTTCTTTATGATTTCAATCTCTTTTGTGAAGAAACTCCTAATCTCATTGAATTGTTTGTCTGTGTTGTCTCGTATTTCGTTGAGTGTTTTTATGATAGCTATTTTGAAATCTCTGTCATTTAGTTTATGGATTTCTGTGTCTTCGGGGTTGATTTCTGGGTGCTTGTCATTTTGTTTCTGGTCTGGTGATTTCATATATTTTTGCATTGTGGTTCCTGTGTTGGTTTTGATTTTCCTCATCCTGGAAGTCTCTGGTTGCAATTTCCACCTGCCGCCACTGTCTGGTGGTAAAGGGCTGTGTAGTCTAAGCCCCCTGCGCTCTGCCCCAGTTTTTCTGCTGCGATCTGCAGTTTTGTTTTGTTTTGTTTTGTTTATCCCCACTGCGATCCACGGATCCAGTCCAGTTTGTTCAGGTCTGCCTCAGATCGCTAGATCTGGTCGAGCTGCAGACTCCGGGTTGCGGGGAGGGGGAGCTCTCTCTTTTGCCCTCTGGGTCCCTGATGTGGGAGGCTTCTCGTTTGCCCCTCTTTATCCGCTCTCTGGGTTGCTCAGATGTTGATGGTAGCCCTGTGGCTCCTCTGAGCCCTCTGTGCAGGAGTTTCCCACTGGCTGAGAGAGCCCGAAGAGCTACAGTTTCCCGCCGAGGGCCGCCCCTCCCCCCTCTCTGGGAGCCGCGCGGACCGGATCGCTGATCTGATGGGGAGGGAGCGGAGTTCTCCTTACTTCTCCCCACTTCCTCCGGGGGCCCAGCACGTTCCGCTCTCAGATGTGCGACAGTGTGGATCCCTCTGCTCTAGCTTTTCACTGTCTGGGATTCCGTTGTTGGTCTGTGGCTGTTGCTTTTATTGTATCTTGTGGGGGAAGAATTCACGGGAAAGCTCACTCCGCCATGATGCTGACGTCACTCTGAATAATTGGTATTTTTATCTTTTTTCTTAGCATTATAATCAGATCCTTCTATTATTAAATCCCATCTCGTTGCCATTTGTATTCAAGATTATATAAATAGAGGGGTAGAATATATTAATGCAGAATAATGTATTAACTTGTAGTTAGAAACTTTACTGAATTCTTTTACTCTTGATAAAAGATATTTTTCTGATAGTTATGAAATTTTTCATTTATATAAATATATACATAATTATAAATTTGCTTCCTACTTTTTAATTTCATATCTCTTATGTTTCTCATGTGATGGGGAATATTTTTCAATAAGTCTCATGACTTATTTTATGAGAATGCCTAAAGTTTTACCACTAAACATGATGCTCATTTCTGCCTTCATGCATATGTATATATAACATTAAAAATATATATGTTTGTCCCAGTTTTATTTTATTATAAAATAATGATGAAATTTATAAATGTCTTCTCAGAATCTATGATGATTTTCATAATTTTTTCTCTATGAATAATTAATCAAGAAAATTGAATTTATAAATGCCTTGTTTCATAATAAATTATTCTTTATTTCTAGTATTAACCTCACTTAACTTGGTATAGTTTTTTTTTTTTTAACACATTGCTGGATTATAGTTTTTTAATGTTTTACTTAGACTTAGTGCTATTTGTAAGAAAGATTTCTCTACAGCTTTCTTTATAGAACTTTCGCAAATGTTTGTGTCTGGAATTGTATAACGATTAATAAACTTTTCTCCACTCTCTGCATCCTAGAATAAGTTAAAATAGTATTGAAATTATCATTCTTTTTAAGGATAGGTAGAATTCAACCCTAAACCCACAGGGCTTTGGGAGCGTTGGGGATCACTCTCTGACAACTTGATTTCTTCACGGCAATAAGTTTGGGCAGTTATTTTTAAATCTCTTTAAAGTCGTTTTAGAATTTCGTGTTTCCCTGCAGCCTCATTATGTGGAGCAGAATCCTGGAACATAAGCTTTCCCATTTGTGTGATTTCCACTACTCTTTCTGGAAACATCGTGAGTCAGCAAAGGAAGGGCTCACTAGTTCATGGAAGATGCGCTTTCTAGTGCTGTGTCCCATGCACCTTCTCGGTTTTGTCTTTCAGAGGGGAGACGGGTGAGAGATGACTGAACCCGCCCACCATCAACCACCCGTTCATTCTTTCCGGAAACTGCACTTTCTTGCCCTTTAAACATTAATATTTCCTGCTTCTTCTATCACAGTGACTCTTAGATATCCATACACATTAGGTAAATAGTCCATCATGGTGCTCCACATTTATCCCTTAGCATTTTCCAAATGTCAGCATTTCCCAAGGTTCTGGATTTGACACACCACCCCATTTATTCCAGAAGCTTCTCTGCAACAATCTCAACCAAAGCACCTGGGATTGAGATACCACCAGCATCACGATGACCCCCATGTCCATACATTTCTCCTATCCTGAGCTTGTTTGTTGATTAAATTCGCTTATATCCCTCACCCAAAAGACGGGAAACTCTGAAATCCAGTTCGCATCCCCCTCGTAATATGTTCATCTTCCTATAATCCCTCTGAATGGCATTGGCATTTCTCTAAATCTCCTGTAAGTCCCCAGTCCCTCATTTAAATAATCACCAAGTCAACAACCAATAATCTGATGATTATGCAGCTGTGTGGCTTTTACAAAAAAAAGAGAAAGCATTTTTCATATGCTGAAGCTATTACTTTATAAGATTAGTAGAGAGGAAAATCAAAGGAATTCCATAAGCACAGTGTGCCTGGTTAACAAAGCTTTGAAAATTCTGAGATCAGCGTGACGACATAGTTAGAATCCATCACTGCTTGTCATAGGAACATTCTCAAGAAGACTGGCTTAATGAATGAATAGGATTCTCCAGGACGCTTCCAGGTTTATTAGGACAAAGAAAAAGGCTCTGTATTTCTCATTAGCTTTCTCAAGAGTTTGAATGAAGAGAGAGATATACATACATATTAATTAATTTATTTACTAATATATATTATGTCTATATAACATATAGTATGTATGTAATAGACATATTACATACATGTATTATATATAAAATTTGTGTACAATTGTAGTATATATAATATATCTATTACATACATATAATAAAATATATGTATAATACAATATATAACATTATTACATAATTTAATATAATATAATAATACATTATGTTTACATATAATATATAATATATATTACATATTATTTTATTAATTAATTTTTACAACATGATAACGTATAGTATATGTATTTAATAGATATTATATTTGTATGTGTGTGATATGTGTGTGTATAAATTATGATATGTAATAACTTACATAAAGATTTATAAAAAATTAAATGTTTTAATATTTTAAAATTCTTTCACATGGAGCATCTTACAAAATGATCTTCTGCATACAGTGACCTAGGTAGAAGAATTGTACCATCCCAATTTGGTGGGTGAGAAAGCCTTCTGCAGAGCTGGAAAATCGTTTAGCTCTCCATAGTTCTATTATCAGTTGTTTTTATTGGACCATATAAAAGACACATTCGACTTCTATATTAACAATCATTTTCTAAAATAATATACTTTTATATTTTCCAAGGAAAGCTATTGAAAAGAAATATATGTTATCTGCACGTGATAACTAGATGTTTTCTATTTCTTCTTTTTCCATTCTAATATATCATGCATTTCTGGACTTCACGGCATTAAGTCATATTTATCCACACAGACAAAATCCTATCATTCCACCAGTGGTGGTGGAATGGTGGAATGGAATAACTGTTGGGAATACTGATTCTTCATAATCATAAAGAAAATTCAGATAAGCAAAATAGAATAAAATATATGCCTCTTAATGGCAGAGAAGGCATTCTGCGTAAGATTTCTAGTAATCAGCAGTTTGATTCTATCACTTTCTGTAAGATAGAGATTGGGGAGAGGGGTTAAGGACCGATAATTCCTTAACTCCATTGTGATTAAAAAAATATCCAGAAACCCATGAAAACTCCTACAATCTATTTTACCCAGTAGCAAAACCAGCACAAGTCCAGACCCATTCTGAGATGTGCCTACCTTCTTGTAGGTACAGATGTGTGTGTTCATCTTGAGTGTATCCAATGTTATGTTAATGATACGATTCTGTATCTATGAAACAACATTGTATCATATATTATTTTCTTCCTTCCAAATCCCATGCATTTTTCTATCCATCCTTAATAAAATCTATTTTTAGCATACTTTGTAGATATTCTTTAGATGGCAGCCCGATCCCATGAGAAGACAAACAATGTGTCACATATCACCATGCCAATTTCACACGGGAAATGGACAAACTGATTTTATCTAACCTCTTCCAGAGCTAACAACCCATTACAAAATTCTGCAAACCCCTCAATTCTCAGGATAGCCAATTCTGTTAAAAATTAGTAGACTTTGTGTTTTAGAACAGTTTTAGTGTACAGAAAAATTGAGAGGAAATTACAGAGTTCACACATACCTCCTTTCCCTCCTACACAATCTCCCCTATTTAATAACATTTTGTATTAGTGTGGTATATTTGCTACAATCGATAGAAAAATATTGATACTATATTATTAGCTAAGGTTCTCTCTTTGTTTTGTGTGTTCTATGAGTTTTGACAAATGCATAATATGTGTCCGCCGTTACAGTATCATGCAAAATAGTTTAATTGTCCTAAAAATCCCGTGTTCCATTTATTTATCTCTCCTCCCCCAAACCCTGGCAACCACTGATCTTTTTGCTGTCTCCATAGTTTTGCCTTTTCAGAATGTCGTAGAATTGGAATTCTACAGTGTGTTGCCTTTTCAGACTGGTTTCTTTTACTTACTAATATGCACTTCAGGTTAATTCATGCTGAATAGCTCACTTGTTTGTATCACTGAATAATATGCCATTGTCTGGATGGACCACAGTGTGCTCATCACTCACATGTTGAAGGGCATCATGGTTGCCAATCTCATCTTAAGGCAGGTAAAACTTTTTTAATAGAGAACCTCCCTGGAGCTTCTGTCCACTTTCCTACTCCTTCCTTCCTTATCTGGCTGCCTATAAAAATTCCAAGCTCATAATTATTCTGTCTTTTCCTTTCTTGTTATAAGCATATGAATCTGAGATTTAGGATGGGATCAGAATAATAACAATCTTCCCAGTAATAGTTAAAAATAATGTTCCCCAAACTGCCCATCCTTCTCCGTGTGGCTAAAAGAGACTAGGGACCTTCTTCTCTGCTGGAAATGAATGAAAATATGAGCCTCTTCTCTCTCCCTCAGCTCTAGTTAAAGGTTTAAAAAGAGGTTGCTTTCAGTCATCCTGAAAATGAGTGTTTTATTATGTGAGTCAACTGTGATTCTGGACCTGAGTAATTTCTCAGTTAATATCTAGAGTCTGCTGCTTCGCATATTGGAATCTCCCTCTAAGCATGAAAATTGTCCTTATCAGGTGCCTTTTAGAAAGAAAATAAGTTAGGTGTTATTGTTGTCATTTAACGTTTTACGAATCATAATCGATGCCCTGATTTCTGTGCGCTCCTCCTAAGTAAACTGGTAAAGAGGAAAAAAAAAAGATCAGAGCCAATTGAACTCATGATTATTTATTCAGCATTTGTGAGGCAATTTTGGAAATGCCTGCTAGGGAAGGAAATGGAGACAGTTAGCTCCTGTCTTGTGGAAGTGGCTTTCTAAATTGCCAATCTTTAGGGAGGGAGAAATATGTAAGATGGAGATGGAAATGTTTCTGTATTCTCATAAAGTAATGAATGAGCTGTCATCATTAATAGCCACAGGAAAGGGCTGGCAGCTCAACCAGAATAAGTAAGAAAGAAGCATGACTACCCTGTCCCTGCCTAATGAAGCTCAGAGATTAAAGATACTCAATCATCCTATTTTACCAGTACACCTGGATTCTCTTTATTAAAAAGGCATTTATCTAATGATCCGTTGCAAGCTATCACCAGAAACGGAGAATGGTGTTATTGATGGAAAGAGGATTGAAAGCCGTCGAAGACGGAATATTTCCTCACTGTAATAAACCTTGATAAAGTATTGATCTTTAAAGGAAAATTGTTGGTTTTGCATTTTGCACTGGGCTGTCAAGTTTAGCTATAGAGAGAATTCTTTAGCCGAATTCCCAGTACTCGGTGTTAATGAAGTCAAGACTTTTTTCTTTTATCAAGTGATTTTTAGACAAAATAGTAGCTCAATAATTGGTATAACACTGAAAGAAAATTCCGTGTTATTAAAAAGATGATAGTATGACTCTGAGATAATCCATTACCGAATTGATACCTTAGTCTAGAATATGTCAATATGTCTGATTAAAATAATTGGTTGCAATTGCTAAAATGATCTTGCTGTTTTTGACCCCCATTGGGAGGACAGGACAGACTGTATTGACCAAAGTAATTCATATTATTCCTAGTCATTATTGGATTATTAAGCAATTCTGGGAAAAGAAGCAAAGAAAGCCCTTGTGGTAGCACTTACACTTCATAGAAAAACAGAGAGTATAGTTGGAAATATTAGAAAGGGTGAAAATTAGACATCTGGAATTAGATTACAAATTTTGGAATGTATCTTTGTCTGAGTATCTCTTGGCTCCTTACTCCATGCAAACTAAAACATAACATTCTTCGAAGTTGTGTTTGAAATTATGTAAGTCTGCTACAATGTACGTGAACATCTACCAACTGTTAGGTTTCAGTGAGTATAATTCTAGTTGTATCAGCTCAACGAAAGGAATGTCTGTTTCCATTAGGCACACATCCTCTGTCTGGAAATTATATATATATATTCTATTTTAGCAGTGATATTTTTCTAGTATCTCCACTGGAATTGTTCATAATAATAAAACATGATAGAGAAAACATTATGCTAAGTGAGAGAAGCCTATCACAAAAGACACAATGTATGATTCTATTTATGTGAAACGCCTTGAATACACAAATCTATAGAGACAAAAAGTAGATTAGGGCTGCAAACTGGGAGAGGTAAACATGAGAAGGGACTGATAATAGGCAAAAGGTGGCGTTTGGGGTGATGAAAATGTTCTGGAACAGATAGTGGTGATGGTTGCACAACTCTGAATATATTGAAAAACCACTGAATTGTCCACTTTAAAGAGTACATTTTATGATTGTGAATTACATGTCAATAAAGCTGGTGAAAACATGATAAGATTTTTATCTAGTTCCTACCCCGAGTATGTGCCAGTGTGTTCAAAAGGCTCCATCTCGACAGGTGGGAACCAAGCGTAGTGCCTGGCTGTGACCACAAAACCTTCAAAAGCCAACAACGTAGGTCCTTGTCCCTCAGAGTATGGTTCCTGAATCAACAACATCAGCATTTCCTGGGAGCGAATTTCATTGCACACTCTCAGACATTAAATCAGAATCCGCATTTCAGCAAGATCACAAGAGGGTGGTGTGCCCATTCACATTTATGTTTACAAAGCACTGAGAGATACTCCATACCAACTAGGAACCATTTTGTTGGTTTACTTTCTTCCAATTAGAACTCATTTGTTTTAGGTAAACCTTTGAAATAGATGAATTGCCTTTACAGAAACAAAACTGTAGACCCTGTCTTTTGCCTTGAGACCCCAGGCCACTCTGTTGTGCCAGTTCTGGGTCATAGCTCAACGCACTTTGGAGGTGTATAGATGGCTAATAAAATGACTGAGTGTGCAATAGTGCCACTTGTTTATTAAAAAACACGTTATCCACATGTTCGCTGTTAGAAATACGCATCTTAAAAAACACAATTGTAAGCAAAAATATTAAGTGAAAGACTACACCACAAAACTCAAATACATGCCTGAATGCACATTATCAAATTTAGAGGCTGCAAAAGTACAACCATGTACTTAAATAGGAGTAAAATAATTCTAGGGCATGTAAGTGTTTTCTGTCTCATGTGCGTGTGTATGAATTTGACAAGTTTCAGTATTTATGAGTCTCCATTAGGCTTCTGCAGAACAGAGATAATGCCGACGGCCCTCCTTCATTCAAAAACAGTTTTGATCAAAGAAACTAAGATGTATAAAAAAGTTCCATAAATTATGTCATGACCTGAAGATGATTCATATTTTGTTAACAAGACTACTTTATACTGAATTTATTGTTTCTTTGTGGAAAACACTTCAGACAACGAAATTGCGTTCATTTGGAAAATGTTCCTGTTTCTCCCACTAAACTAGACTCTGACACTCTCTTGTTTCTGTATGTTTTTTAATTTGCATTATGAATTTCTGTCTTAACATTTATTTTCTCTGAGGTGTATGGTTCATTTTTCATGATGTTTACATGTTTATTGGAATTTAGCTTCCTTAGCTATCCTACAGACTGGCTTTGGCAAAAGAGAAAAATAATTTATAAAGAATGAAAAAATCTTAGAGTTGCATATGAAATTATTATCCCATACCGCCCTTTCTTAGAGGTGGAAAAATTCACTTAGTTACTTTTCCCAGCATGGACCTAAGTTCCCTCATTCTAAGCTTTTCCTCTGAAAATATTTAATCCCTTTTACTCTTACTATCTATTTACACTTGCCCAATTGGCTTTTGAATGAAATCTTGCATATAGTATCTTCGTAAACTCTGTTTTTTTAACAAACACCAGGTTACCTATTCCTGAAAGTAATAAGCTTATATTCATGGTGCATCAAAATATTGAGAAAGCACAAATGTTCAGGATGATGTATGTGATTTTATAAAATAGGAAGTAGTATGCATGACGTAGACATTTCATTCATTCATACTGCCAGAAACATTGATTAAGAGCATAACGTGGGCTAGAGTTAAAGAATGGACAGGTGAATGTGAAGGATATAATGTCTTCCATTTTAAAGATAAATCCAGACAAAACATCAAGGGGTCTTCCTGGAAAAATACAGGTTAACAAATTTGTTGAAAAATCTACATATACAGAAAATAAAGGAAAATGTGAAAGTCTTCCAATTCTTTCTCCACACATGCACTCTTTTTGCAACATGACACAAGTCTCCTTTCTGTCTCTATGAATTTGACTACCCTCGGTTCCATGTAAATGTGAATAATGCTGCTGTGCACCTTGGTGTACAAATGTCTCTTACAGTCCCTGCTTTCAATTCTTTTGGGTATATACCAAAGAAGAATTGCTGGGTCTTATGGAAATTCTATGCTTAACTTTTTGAGGAAGTGCAATACTGTTTGAAATTTAGGGTTTTAAGGAAGTTTCAGGCAGGAAAGGCGAATCATTCCTAGGAATACCTAAGAGAGCATTGCAAAAAAACAAAAACAAAAAAGGCTCAGGACAAAGGCTCTGGCTCCTGGAAAGCACAACCATGTAAACCTTGGGTAGAGGAAGGGTAGGATTGGGAATAACACAAGGATTAGGACATCAGGAAAGTATCCTGCCTCATAAACCATCTACAAATGTATAAAGTGACTGCTATTTCTGCACATTGAAAGTGCTCTTGCATTTTAGGAATACACATGCCTATTGAAATACATTCATTCCAGTTCTGGAATAAAGTTTGGCGTTATTCACACAATTTTCTAAACTTTACCCTAAAATCTCCAAAGAGTTTCAAAACCAACATCAGCTCTTTTGTATATAGCTACTCCTGATACGATAATAATTTGACCTTAATCATGCTTTTTTACAAGCATTCTGGTATCAGTCCTGACTGCTTGTTATCTGGTCATGCTAGTTCAATTATCTATTCCATGGAGAGTAACTGGCTCTGCTTCTTCCCACAATACTTTGTATACCTTGTTATCAGTATTCAGTGTGCATTGCCCAATGGCTGGTGGAGAGACCGAGGCACTGAACTTCTTCCGGGGCCAGGATCTCTGAATTTGATATCTCATTCTTGCTACGTCCCACATCCAGCTAGGCTGGAGCATCATGACATTCAGCAGATGTCTTACAAATCAAGTCATTGGATCCTTTTTTGTTTCCTAATTAACCCTCCTTTGATCTAGTGTTTAGAAATTCTATTTGAGATCTCTCTCTTGCTGATTACCGTATGCAGCCACATTTCTAACGAGTTAAGCAAATCCAACAGGGTCATGCAGGGAATATTTTTCAATGCCAGCTCTAGTTTTGAAATGTATTTAATATGCATACTCTGATTTGGGTCACTTCATGTTAAACATTACAAACTATATCATGGTAGTAGCTTTTACTTAAAAACGTGGGTATATTGTTCAATAAGTTTCCTGTGTTCCCACTGCTGCTAGAGACTAGCAATCATGGAGCGCCATCATAATTCCACTTTTCCTATCAGCCTTTTGCTACAGACTGTGAAATCCTCAAAGGCAAAGATCCTTTACTGCTCATTTCTCTAATTCCATTTTCAGCAGAAAGCCTTATAGGAAGAACGCACTTAATATACATTGAATACATGAAGGAAAGAGAGGAGAGGAAAGGGGAGATAGGACAGAAGAAGGGAGGGGAAAAGGACCAGACAAAATTTTTATGGAGCAGTGTCAAACAAGTTTCAAATCATAAAAGAAGTAGCTTCAGTTTTTCACTTTTCTTAAGTCATATAATTGATCTTGTTGAAACCAATCTGCATTATTGAGCCTACTGAGCCTCAGAACATCTCCCTATTGTTTATCCCCTGAAAAGAGTGGCCAGATGTTATCTGATTTAATCTCTTCTTTCCCTGTGCCCCTAAAAGGAGTCATTGATTTTTACAAAAGAGTGGATTTGCCTTGTTCGCCTGAAGGGAGATTTCTGATCTGGAGCAGCTCTAGAATCCCAGCTTATGGAGTCCAGAATTCATCTCAAGGCTGTGCGCTTGGTCATCTGAATGCCTGATGTGAGCTCCAGTTAACCACTGACCCAGTGAGACACAAATGACCACTTTATCACCCTACCCTTAGCGTCTTCTTGGCTTTTTCTGCTTCTAGTTCATTGCTAGACTGTAGGACTCCACGGAACTCTATTGTACAACTGGTCTACCCACAAGTAGATGATGAAGTGTGGTCCCAACCTTCCCCCCTCTGAGCAAGGACCTCTTCAGCTGTCAGCTCCTGCTGGGTCCATCCACAAGTCAGCCAGATACTTTTGCTCAAAGGGTGATGGATGCTGGGCATTTGCACAGCTGATTAGCCGTGTTCATTCCTCTTCCTAATTCCAGGAGTGGGGAAGATTTTCTCTTTCTTCTTTTTCTTCTCTTCTTATATCTCTATGGCTGGAATCTCTGATCTTAGTCAAACTGAATTCATAGATTTATCTAACAGTGATCCATGATTAGGAAACAAGAATGAACCTTTGTATGAGTCAGGGTTCTCCAGAGAAACAGGACCAATATATTTACTGTGAGGTTGGGGAGGAGGAAGGGATGAATGAGCAGAGCACAGAGGATTTTTAGGGCAATGAAACTATTCTTTATGATGTCATAATGGTGGATACGTGTCATTATACATTTGTCCAAACTCAGAAGGTACAACACCAAGAGTGAACCTGAATGTAAGTCTTTAGATGAAGATGACGTGTCAATGTAGATTTACCAGTTGTAACAAATGCACCTCTCTGGTGGGGGATATTGATAATGGGGGAGGCTGTGCATATGTGAGAGCAGGGGTATATGGGAAATCTCTGTACTGTCCCCTCAATTTTGCTGTGAAACTAAAACTTCTCTAAAAAAATAAGACAATTTTTTAAAAAAAGTATAATAAAATCAAATGCTTTGTAAAAATATTAGGGGCATGGATTTTAGGCATTGGAATAAATTTATATGCCCAATGCTCGTCATTCTGACATTTTTTTCCCCAAATTACCTTCTATTCCTAGTTAACTGAGTAGTTTATGCTTTAGCATATTTACTATAAATAAATATGCTCAGGCCACATTCTGGAAAATTCTATCAATAAACTTCTATTATCCTATTGCAATGATACCATAAAGTAGTTCTGAAGAATTTTAACAGTTTTGGAAACTCTAAATTTTGACCCAAATAGTCCTTGTTGATTAACAGTAGGTATTGTATTGTCTTCATGGCCATGTTAAAATTTACAATCAAGTCATTGTTATTTTACGATATGGTGTTAACAAAATCAAAACAAAATCCTCTGACTCAAGTCATGTTTTAGTTTGCATGATCAAAGCCTGAAGCACCCAATTAAAAAACATTCTGGAATATTTGTTGTATTATCTTGAAGCCACAAGTGTGAATTACAGGCTTCTAAAGAAGGAGGAGCATCTGACTAAACTTAAAAAAAAGCATTTAAAAGTTCAAGACAATCTCAAGTGAAATTCCTAATAGAAGATTTTCTAGAAGTCAGTTAAATTTTATTGTCTATATTATCATCTTTATGGCAGTGGAAAACCTCTAGAGAAGTGAATTTAAAGTTGATTCTTTTGCTTGTAATAAAATAAAGAACATCCTCTTTTACCTACAAGGATGTCTTCAAAATGACTTTTAAAGTAAAAATCATAAAAATGAGAAAAAAAAAAAAAAGAAAGAAATCCGGGGAAATGTCTCCATCATTCTTTCTCTTTTTTTCCTAAGAAATTATATAACTAATGCTGCTTAATAAACTTTGAATCAATCTTTGTCCATTGAGCTCTTCTCTCCTGGAGAGAACGGTGAATTTGTTCACTGATGAAAACACGTCCCCTTTGCAATCCGTGGTGAGCAAGCTGTGGGTGCATTTCCTAATATGGCAACACTCACCATTCTTCAATGTCATTCCTTGCACACTATGGTCTAAACCCCACAACCTTTTTCCTCAGTGAAGCTCAAGTCCGCCATTCACATGGGCATTATCTAAACAGCCCAAACCCCAGTGATGTATGGGCTCTGCTGTAGCTGGGCTAACGTGGAAATGTGGATAATAACTGCCGTTTTCAGGTTCAGATCTCGGACTGTCGGTACAGATTGATTTTTGACTCTCTGTGCCCTTACCACTGGCCCATATATAGCATTACATTTTGTCATGCCCCAAATGTCCACCCCTGCAGCCACAGCGACGTGTAGGCACATTCGTCTCTTGAACGTTTTAGAAAAACTGGCTTTTTTGGATCCACCTTGAAGCTTTTCCCCTGAATATGCTTTTTCTCTGCAAGTCATGATGGAATATTTTTAACGGCTGAGCTATATCTGGTGGTTTCTCTTATGGGTACCCATAAAGTGAGGGAATAAATATTTATTTACTTGGGGTATTTATGAAAATACACTGAATACTTCATATGATTTAATTGAGTTTCTTTCATAGTGACTTGTGAAATTGGCATTCTTGGCTCAAATGCTCACGGTGGAAAAGAGATGCAAATCAACCTTGAAGTTACTTGGTGTCTGCACCTATATCTATGGCTAGTGGGGTGAGGGGGGTTCATATGGTAAAAAGCAACCACCACAACTGACCCCCACATATAATATCTTCTCCTCCTAGCTTCTATGTCTTCTCACATTGCTTATTAACTTCATGATGTTTGTGGGGGTCTCAACTGATGTTGCTTATGTACTTTTCTTCTTGTTTATTGTCAGTCTTCAATCTTGAATATAAACTCAATGAATGCCGAGAACTTGTGTATCTGCCTGTTCAACCGTGTAACCCCTGGTATGCAGTAGGTACAAGATACAGGGATGTTGGTTGGATAAAAGAAAAAATACATACATATATTTATTATTATCCATATTATTATATAATAATAAATTATTTATATAGAAGTAGTATGTAACATATACTAATAAATTTATTACATTTATAATAAATAATTAAAATTCAATAACACTAAATATAATAATAATAATTATATATATACAAGACAAAAACGTCAGATGATATGTTAAGAGGACATGGGGTTTCATGAGTCAGAAACACACAAAAGGGTAGTTTCAGAACAGATTAGGTTAAGAATATATATATGAATTTATATATATATATACATATATAGAGAGAGAGACAGAGAGGATATTTTTGTCTCTCCCAAAATTCATATGTTGAAATCCTAACCCTCAATGTGATGGTATTAAGAAGTGGGGTCATCGGGAAGTGATCAGGTCATGATGGTAGATCCCTCATACTATGAATGGGATCAGTGTCCTTATAAAAGACTCCCCAGAGAGGTCCCTTGTCCCTTCCACCACGTGAGGACACAGAGATAAGAGGGCTATCTTTGAAGCAGGCAGACGGCTCTCACCAGACACTGAATCTTACCAGTACCTTGATCTTGAATGTCCAGCCTCCAGAACTGTCAGAAATAAATGTCGGTTGTTTATAAGCTACGCGGTCTGTGGTATTTTGTTATAGCAGCCTCAACAGACCAAGACTCATGTAAAGTAAGCGGTAGTTCTTGGCCATATATTGACAACTTTCCTAATTTCAGAAATTGACAGGGCAGAATAAAGTAGAATTACCTCAAAAGACCAACTGTGGTCATATATGCAGAGACTATAAGGGAATATTAATAACATCAAATGATAGTTCATAGACAATGGAAATATTAGGAAGCCTTCTTTCCATCTTCCAAGGCTTGCATTCCAGAGAGAGGACCTTTTTTTTTTTTTTTTTGGTGAGGAAGATTAGCCCTGAGATAACATCTGTTGCCAATCCTCCTCTTTTTGCTGAGGAAGATTGGCCCTAGGCTAATATCCATGGCCATCTTCCTCTACTTTTATACGTGGGACGCCTGCCACAGCATGGCTTGAGAAGTGGTGCATAGGGTCCATGCCCAGGATCCCAACCTGCAAATCCAGGGCCACCAAAGTGGAGCATGTGAACTTAACCACTATGCCACTGGGCCAACCACAGAAGAACATTTTAAACAGTCTGACACAAAGGCATTTTTCTATTTCTCTGTGAGGTAATTCAGCAAACGTTTAATTTCCATTTTATTTACTTTAGTCTTTTGAATGTTCTGAGAGGCAGGCTTTACCTTAGATGGCTCCTGGATTAAAAAACTACATTCTCATATGCCTGCCCCTCTCCATCATATCCACTTTTATTCGAGAAGTAGAAAATGAAACACAAAAGGAAAACTGATACCATTTTCAAAATATTTAATCCAATATCCTCATCTATATTTTAATATTGACACAATTATGGAATATCCACATAATGAACAAAGAGTCCTGCTGGAATCAGGAAACTCTGTCTCTCTTCTGCTTACATTACCTGCAAACCTAAGCCAGTGCCAGGACACTTCACAGTAGACATTCATTAGGTAGGTAGGTGTTTTAGCTTCTGGAATATACCTGGAAAGCACGAGTGCAAATTCTGAATAACTCGTCTTTCAAAAAGCCACTATCCTCCACTTAATTATTCTCCTTCCATGTGCCAGAATATGGATGTCGTGGTGGCAAACCATCTTCAAACATCTAGACAACAATCTCCTCTTCTTTCATGGCGATGGTGGAGCACGAAGAGGGGACCATTCTGGATAGTTCTGGATGAATCAGAGAACAGAGCTTCCATTCTCCCCAAACACCCATCAGCTCAGACACTTATGTGTTGGAAATGAGAGTTCCATCTTGGTCAATCCACCACTGTTAGGCCGGTTGAACCACACAAATGCTAATAATATTTTGTAATTGGTAATAAAGAAAAATCAGATCATGCGTTAAAAGGACACAGGGCTGAAGAATCAGGAACACACAAAAGGGAAGTTTCAGAACAAATTAGGTTACGAATCAACAGCGGAGAATTATGTGAGCCACAATAGTGAACCTAAACTGTATATGTTCACATCTAGTCAACAGACACATCGTTAATTAGAAATGGAAATTGATTTCAGAAAATAGTGTGCAATTTACCCTTTTGGATTCTAAACATATCTGATATGTATAGAACTCTTATTATAGAATGTAGCCTCTCTGATTCTTGACACATCTTTTTTGCCATAAAAAAAAAAAATCAACAAAGAAACATATGACCAAGAATGTGAGCACTAGAAACACATTTGTTGCCTATGGAAGTTTTAGGCAAAAAAAAAAAAAAAAAAAAGATAGTATTTTTTTTTTCTAACAAGAAGAGATCTTTTCATTTCATAGCATTGTGAAGATTTCCCCCATGTATTCAAATGATCATTTTGATTTACGGATTTTCCTTATCAATATTTAGCTAAGAGTTTTCTAATCAATTTAGAACAGACTCAGGAGCATCATGTCTCAACAAACTCTGACTTTACATATCTTGAGGAGCTACTTCTTTCCTAGTTTCATCTCTCCTAAGGCACACAGCAGTCTTTGCTATGTTTCCCATGAATTGGAGAGAGAGTTTCAATTTCAATTTATTGTGCCATCAAGTTAAATTATTTGACTCCTTGGGACACTTCTCCAAAGAAGGTGGGTCATTCTGCGAAAACTTCCACCATTCTCTAGAAATAAGGGTGCTGGTTAACTGCAAGAATCTTGCTCTAATTGAATACTATAAATTTTGAGATTTGGAGCTTATAAAATTGTACTAACCACTTAAATGCCTAACTGGAAAAATTCGTGCCCTTTTGAAAGTGCCTGATTCCTTCTGGACATGATGCAACTACTGATTTTCTCTCAGGAAACTCTTGGAATGCATGGTGAGATGGATTTGAAAAGCTAAATTTACGTGTGTATTTGCTAACCAAATATCTTAAGATAAATAGTATTGAATGCTATTTTCTTTCTACATATCAAAAATAAATAATGAAAAAAGAGAGAAGAAATGCAATGTAAAGCACCATGTGTTAATTTTTTAGTCTCCAGTAAACTTAGTGAGTATTTTCCTTACATATGCATATCTTCCTTACAGAAATGGACAGTAAGGGGTACAATTTTGTTTAAAATAAGGGAAAAGGGGGCATCTTCTTGGCTTCACCTATATTTGTAAAAATCGGCAATTATGTACTGATTGTAAAAGATCAGAACACGTGTCACAGTTGTGGGTTAATCCTCCTCCTTTGCCTTTGGGAGAGTTTTTATGAAAGAACAAGATACCCAAGTATTCAGACAAGTTGAAGGCCTAGGAACATCGCATTTAGAGGACTTCTTATTTGGGTAGCCTTCATTGCAAGTTTATTTGGATATAGTTCTCAGTTAGTCTGTGTATATTCTAAATCTCCTCTGCACACAAAATCAAATAAAAATGATAATAATTTTTCAGTAACTTGCTTATGGTTTCCTGAGTGTTGATCTTGTGGCCAAGGTAATCCAATGTTATTAAAAAATAAGAGGCAGGGCTGTACTCCGTGGAAAAAAAGAATAGGATATATCTCAAATTGCACTTGCATTAGAATATAACGTTTTAACTGAGCTCAGTAGATCGACAACCTTATCTAATCCTCAGAGAAATTGTTTATGCTTAGCCCAGGAGAATCAAATAAAAAGTGTTCATGATTTAATTTTTTTTAATGCCCAGTGGCTGATGGCATATCAATTTTTGGCAAAGTTTAATACTTTCCTTTCTATTTTCGAGTACATTTTAGAATAATATGGAGTCTGTTGATCAAGATAGAACATATATTAAAATTTGTTATATTTTAGAATGAAAGTATAAATTGCAATAAAATTGACAATTTGCCTATGAGCTTTCTCTTTGCATTCTCCAGTGTTCACAGCGAGTGTGATTGGCAGTTTCCTCCCTCTGTTCCGGTGATCAGAGCTCTAGAGAGTCATGCAGCTTCAAAAGTCTGAAAATTTCAAGGAGATACAAGAACAACCACTGGTCAGAAAACCTGATCTTCTCCATTATAAACTATTACTGTAGACTTGGGTACAAAAGAGAAAATAACCCCAAGGTCACCTTAAAGAAGATATGAAGGGCAACAGATATATTTGATACCTAGAAATCATCTTCATTTTAATCATAATCACCAACTTATTATATTCTTATGAGAAAAGACATTCTTTTTTATTTCTCATCAATGTGGGGACTTCTCTCCCATACATTGAAAATATAATTTTTATTGAAAGACCATCCTTATTAAAATTTGACCAAAGATTTTGTAATCCACTTAAAATTGAGAGAAGGGAATGATGACTTGGACTTTATCATCTGAAAGCTTCTTCTATCAAGACTTATAAAAATTAAAAAAAATAGCTAAATTGAGGGAAGCACTACAGGCAGTTTGATAAAGAAAAGAGTTTAAAATATCTGGAATACGCCCAGTCAAGATGATTGATGTGAGCAATCAGGGACACACAAATCGAACCACAATGAGAAGCCACTTCACACCCACTAAGATGGCTACAAGACAAAAACAGAAAATAACAAGTGTTGGTGAGGATGAGAAAGTGGAATGCTTGCACATTGCTCATGGAAATGTAACGTGGTGTGGCTGCTTTGTAAACCATCTGGCAGTTCCTCCAACAGTTAAACTTAGAGAGATCATATGACCCAACAATTCTACTCCTAGGTGTCTACCCAAGAGAAAGGAAAATATACACTTACACAAAAACTTGTACACAAATGTTCATAGTACCTTAATGCATAGTGGCTAAAAAGTGGAAACAACCCAAATGTCCATCAACAGATAAATGCATAAATGAAATTTGGTCTATCCATACAATTAAGTACTATTCAACCATTAAAAGAAATACTACGACATAGATGATCCTGATCGATGCAAAGTAAACTAAGCCATTCACAAAAGGCCACACAATGTAGAATTCCATTTACATGAAATGTACAGAATAGGCAAACGTATAGAGACAGACAGTAAATTCTTGGTTGCCTAGGGCTGGGGGTTATAGAGAATTGGGAGGTGATTGCTAAGGGCTGTGGGTTTCTTTTTGGGGTAAGGAAAATATTCTGAAATGGATTAATGGCGATAGTTGCACAAATCTGTGATATACTAAAAACCATTGAAATGTAGACTTTAAATGGGTGAATTGTACGGTATATAAATTATACCTCAATAAAGGTCTTAAAAAGACATAAGTTAAAAAAGATGATACATGCAAATTACAGAGGCAGCCCAGAGGTAAGGAGAGGGGTGAGGTACAAAGAGAGATATATAATCATAAGGCTTTTTATGAAGTGCCTTCCTCAGCTATGCATCTAGTGTCCAGGAGGAAATGTACACTGCTCCAGTCTTGGTGAGGAATCCTGGCATTACCAAGGTTAATGAATTCAAATGGGATCACATTTCACGCATGAAGATTGCAGTAGTACAGAATTGTATACCCACAAGACATAGAAACCACATTCAGGAGGCATTTTTCCTGGTAGGGCAGCAGAACTCATACTTGAGGCAAGTTTAAGCAGCAACAGGCAATAAAACATCCCAAGTCATACTTTCTTCCTTCATGTGAGATGCAAGGGTAGCACACTGTAGCAGAGAAAATGAAAGTAATCTTGCTGGAGGACTCAGCATAAATGTTGACTTCCTTTCCTGCCCTTTCCAAATGGTTAATTGACAGATTATATGCTTTCTGCAAAAAGGATTAAACTCTTAATAGTGCTAAATAGCAAGAAGCCAGACAAAATTGCCAGAATACAAAGAGCATATGGAACCGAAACGTGGCAGAAAGGATGTTTATATAAACCCTCAAAGTCAACACTCTGTAGGGACATTTTTAAAAGAAAGAAATAAAATATCACAGAGCAGGTGGAAATAGGAGTATTCCTCAGAGATGAGGAATGAAAAGAAGGCAAAATGCCAGAGAAATAATGGAGTTCTCAAGTGGAAATTTAATCTGTGTGTACCTACACCTGCCGACTCCTGTGATATAAACGCTGGTTTGTACATGGGAGCGGGAGAAGACTATGGAAAATATTCTGTGGTCCAAGAAGGTTGGGAGTTCAAGAAGAAGCCCCAAAAGACTAGGATCCCCAAAAGTGGCATTTTCAGGAAATGAACTGTATAAAGGGTAAATATTGTCTATAAAGTAAGTTGTCAAGAATATTTGCCAATCTGAGCATTGGCTGTGGATGAATTCACATGGATGAATAAACGAAGGAATGAGGAAAAACAGTCTCCCTTGCATACTTTCAACAGAATCTTTTACTCATGTGTCTTTGCAACTGGAATTCATTCCATTTGTTTTCATAAAAATCCAATGGAAACCGTAGTTTAAAATAGTTCTAAATTGGTTATGCCTCTAGGGGCTTGGTAGAAACACATAGCCATTTTCTGTAGAAGAACACACTTCAAATGCAACCCTTGAAGTATTCCTACAGATACAGTTCCAGAAACACAAGCTCATCTAAACCTCCCAACAACAACCACAAAAATCCACACACTTAAGGAAAAGACACACACACCCACATATACTCTCCTCTGTACAAGATTTTTCTGGAAGGAGAATTAGACCTTTAAAGCTGCTGAAACCATTATTTTGTAGCATGTAACCCACATGGTTCACCCTAGCTGCACTTTACTGAGCTCTTAAAAAGTTATGGCAGAACCATAGAGGAAGGTGGGCGTGCCGTTAAATTGTTGGAGGGTTTTTCCCATCTGCATTTTAACCCTTGCATTTTGTAACATGGCAGATAGGCTGAGAATGTGCATGAGGAAGGGGATAGCCCGAGGCCACAGATCCAATGCTTTTACTAGGTGGGATATTAAAGTGCTATTATCAAGCCAAGCTCTTACTACCTAAATGCTGATAGAGTCATTATTTTATCAATGCACGTATGTTTTTAGCTTCTCATTGTTTTCCGAATGGTGGTCTCTAAGTACATTTTCGGTTATGACTTTGATGTTTGATGTCAATGTTATTGACTACAGCACTTAGGCTCCTATGAGTGAGAGGGAAATATAGAAATAGGGAAACTACATCTTTTGGCTTTTTTCTTAACTCATTAACATCACTTCAAATCAGATCCTCATTTTCCGCTGTCATAAACTAACCCATCTTTGTCAACAATGAAGCTGTCATTTTGTAGAGTAAAAATGGTTGAATGTTGGCAATTTCATACTGACAAATGCATATTTGGGTCAGTTCCATTTCCTTATTTAAAACCAAAAAGAAGCTACACAGGTTAAATTAAGCCTTTGTTGATCTAATTCTGAGAAGGATTAGTTATTAATTCATTTATTAATTTCATAAAAAATGATGTTTATATGTGCCAGGGATTTTGTTAGGAGCTGGAAGTAGATGAAGGGAATATTTTGCTAAAAGGGCTCTAAACGCATGCCCAAAAGGGGAATATTTTGTATCAGATTTGATGTTAGATAACATACACTAGTCCCCCTTAGATGTGGGAGATATGTTTCAAGACCCCCCAGAGGATGCCTGAAGCTATGGATGGTACTGAACCCTATACATACTATGCTTTTTCTATACATACCTATGATAAAGTTTAATTTCTAAGTTAGGCACAGTAAGAGATTAACAACAATAACTAATCATAAAATAGAACAATTATGAAAATATACTGTAATAAAAATTATATGAATGTGGTGTCTCTCTCAAAATATCTTATTGTACTGTACTGAGCCTTCTTGTGATAATGTGAGATGATAATGCCTACAAGATGAGGTGAAGTCAGGTGAGTGATGTAGGCATTGTGACGTAGTGTTAGGCTACTACTGACCTGTGACAAGCTTCAGAAGGAAGCTCATCTGCTTTGGGACCTCAGTTGATGGCAGGTAGCTGAAACCGCGGGTAGCAAAACTGCGGATAAGGGGGACCACTGTATGCAGTAGCTTATGCTACTCTTGTTTTCTGTATCTTTTATCATCTCTCTCACACCTTCTTTGCCTCCTGCCCTCAGCAGTGCCCCATGTCAAAGGGTCCTGCTGAGTTTTTACCTGCTGCAGTCTGTCCATGGACTTGCTTGTTGGTGGGTCCCACAGCTTGCTGTGAGCTTGACGTTTCGATCCCCCTCACCCATCCACCTGTGTCTCTCTTGGGCATGTTCATTCACAGCACTGCTGACTCGAAGACTTGGACATCTTAGATCAATTACACAAAATTCAGCCAGGTGCTTTCTTTCTTATCTATAAACCAAAATGCCATAGCGTAAGAATTTTCATATTATGATCCATGAAATCCTAAAGACCTGCGATCCCAAGGAAATTGTCTGCAAGCTGTCAGGTACATCTGAGCAAGTTGTTTTGCCTGGAGGGTTACTCCTGAGCTGTCAGCTGATTCTTAGAGCAGTTCCTACCTGACTCTCACACAATCAAAACTCACCATCTTAAGACACAGCAGATCAAGGGGAAGGAGTACAGAACAAGACAAGGAGGTAAGGGTGCTTTCGCCTGTGGGTAGGAATATAGCATGATCCTAAAGATAGTATGGATTTAACGGAAGTAAAGATTTACACACAGACTTGGTTGTATTTCAGGTGGTATTTCATTAATATGGTTAAACTCATCATCTTTTGTATTGCTTATGTTCATATTAACTAATACTAAAGAATTAGAGGAGACAGAAAACAAATAAAACACTATATGTCCATTTTATATATTCATATATATTTATAATTCATAGATATAATTGATTTATCTTGAATTACAATATGATCATAGCCTCAGCAATCTCCAATTGTAACATGGTTCCAAAAATGTGGTACACAGGTATGTGTGTATATATAAATACATACATACATATATGTACATACATACATAAACACATTTGTTATTGCTACATGCAAAGGTATAATTGCATATAGGTATTGTATATTATAATTATATCTTTGCATGTAACAATAACAAGCGTATTTAAATTAACTAATAAATTATGATGTAATTTAAATAATTGTGATACATACACATATATTATATACATATACACACACACACAAATATATGCACAGAATGGTCCCTTTGCACGTAACAATAACAAATGTGTTTATGTCTCTTCTATTATGTTCCCGGCACTGAACAAGGCTCCTGAAATATAACTGTGTAAAAAGCAGATTCATTCATTCATATTTTCCTAAATGGCCGTAATGCAATTTTGTTTTGTTTTCATGACAAGGAATATTTTGAAGGAGACTTAAAAAAGTAAAAATTTTATTTTATAGAAATGTTTGATTTCCCACGTTGTGTAAATCCAGTGTTTTCATTTTGCATCACAATTATGGAAACATCATAGTAACTTCGGTTCGTGTCAGGTGCATACTTTTTAAGTAGGCTGGGAGCCAGATCTAATATTGAATCTTGGTTTCATTTCCAAATGGCTGTGAAACTTCTGGAAAGTCATTTCATCCTGCAATTCACTTCTAAGTCTTCATCTGAAAAATGAAAAGAAAAACACAGATATCATGGAGTTGCAGAGAAATTAAAAATGTAATGTACCAAAAAAACACCCATGAGATTAAATTATGTTTAGCAAGAGCTCTGTCGACAGTAACTGTTAGTGTTGAGATGCTTGTGTTTGTGAAGAACTATCTGGAAATCAAAGAAAGGACAACTGACAGTTTTGGGGGGCAAAATATACTCAGGAGTTATAGATTGATGTAGCCCTGACTATGTGCTCAGATCCTGACTCAGCATCTCAAATTTTTTTCATAAATACTCACAGAAACCCAATGGCATAAGGATGAAGGTTTTTAAAGGCAAAGGGAATGTGTGTTAATGAGACTGAAACCAAAATTACAAATAATTAGTCCAGGCACTGAAAAATAAACAAAAGTACCAAAGGAAAACATCCACGTCCTTCTACACACAAACTCAGTGTAGTGTAAACCCTCTAAGGCTTCATGGGCAGTGGGGATGGGTGTCCTCAGATGTGTGAAAGTAGCAATCGATGGGATAAAGTGATCGATTTCAGTGGGAATATTATTTTACCAGAAACGTAGGTGTTTGAGTTGGCCTTGAAGAGCAAGCTGGATTTCAGTATGTAGTCATGGGGATGGGGGGGGGGGCAATCCTGGTAAACAAAAGGCCATAAAGACAGGTCCTCCAAGCTCTAGGTTTCTTGACACAGCGTGTGTGAGTGAAATTGTATAATCCAAAGACTGAGTTGGAGCAGAAGGTGTGAACCATGTTTAGATACAGTTAAAAATAATTGAAATGAAACTTTGCCCAGATATGGAAACCCTGAAGGAGCAGGTTGAAATATTTTGAGTTTTACTCTGTAGGCAGCAAGCAACAAGTACACGTTTCTGCAAAGGTGGCAGACATAATTACAACACATCTCACTTAGGGATCTTGTGTTCCCCAAACAGAGTAAAGACGACGTGCTAACTCCAGGCATCAGAGAATCAAAAGAATGCGTTTATACAGAGCTAATTGAGGACATCTGTTGAGATACGCCAAACCGGAAAGCAACGATTAAATTTTTCATTTGCAACCTGAAATGGAATTTTCAAACTCATTAGAGAAACTTAAATAACATGAGAAACGATAAAAAAAAAAAAGATGACTGTTCAGCAGAATCTGAATTATGCAGCTACTGTTATTATCTCAAAGATAAAAACGAACCGTGAAAATGACAACCCATTCTATTGCGAATTTTATTAAGCTAAATGGAGAAGTTCGATTTACATGGTAAGAAATGATAAAATTCATTCTCTTTTATTCGTTTAACAAATATTTATTAAGAGTCTTCAATATGCTGTGAGAAATAGCAAAATTCATAAGCTTTACTCCCCCAGAGAATAAAAACTCAGTGGAAAAGACAAAACAGCCAATAAGCAATAAACCAGATGTAGAGCATCCATTATATACAAACTCTACATATGCTCGTTGGCAAGAGAAATTATATTTGTTCTGGTGAGTAGAAGCAGTGCAAAGAGGGAAGAGTTGTTTTTTTTTTTTTTAATATCAGTAATAAGAGCACATGATGTGTTCAGGGACTTCTGGGGAGATTGGAGGAGAATGGGGTCCATCACTGCTGATAAGCAAAGTGAGGAAGACTGAGAGATGACAGATGGGTTTGGCCACAAGAAGATCATTGGAGAAATTGTCAAAAATGTCTCAGTGGAGTCATGGGGACTGTAGTCTGATGAGAAGGGACTTAAGAGAGAGTGAAGGAAAGGAAATCAGATGGTGAATATGGAGGAAGTTTTCAACAACTTATGGAAGAATTTTTCTGAGATGGGTCCCAGAGACGGGTGGGGAATATGATCTAAAATTATGTTTAAAAAGTATTTTAAAGTGAGAGATGTTATAGTTTGTGTGTCTTCTGGTGGGAATAATCAAGAATGTAGCTGAATGTTTGGGGTCCCCACATCAGGGCTGAATATGTAGTTTGGCCACTTGCCAACTGTGTGAGCTTCAGGGAATTATCTTGCCTCTAGAGTCCACTATCTCCTGGTTTACAAAGTAAGAATATTGACGTCCATCTTGGAGTGTCTTTGAAAAGATCAGAGAAGATAGAGGAAGCATCAAACACAGACCCAAGCACAGATTCATCTCCAAAGTGAGAGCAGTGATGGAGGAAGAGGAGAAAGAAGATAAGAAAGAGGAGGAGATGGTTAAGGAAAAAGCTCCAGAGGAGGAGGAAGAGGTGAAGAAGAGAGGAGCAGGAGATAGAGAAACACCACAAGATGGGGAAGAAGGAGGAGGAAGAAGATGAGAATAGAGAGGAGGACACAGTGAAGGCAAAGGGAAGAAAGAAAGTGGAAGGAAGAGGAAAAGGTGACGTAGAAGGAGATGGAGGACCAGGAGGAGGAGAACAATAGGAGAAGAGAGGAGCAGAAGAGAGGAGGAAAAGGAAGACGTGAGAAACGAACAGAAGAGGAGGAAATGGAGGAAGAGAAAGACGAGAAAGAAGAAGAGAGAGAAGACAACGAAAACACCAAGAGTGGGATTTGTTATCTGGAAATTTTAGTTTAGATTGAATTGAGGAGGGAAAGGTAAACGTGTTAGTTAGGAGGTTGTTAAAATAGCGTTAACACTAAGGATAAAATTATATGATGATGATGAGGTTCAGCGCACGGGGTAAAAAAATAAAAGGGTTTCATTTTTCCTTTGAGAAAATTACTGAGCACCTATTCAATGCCAGGCAAATGCTAAAATCAAAGGGAATAGTAGGACACAACTTTTGTAAGGAAAATGGTGTCTGGAAAAAGTGGCAGTGAGGATAGTATGGAACACAGGTCAGTCAAAATCAGCTCTCAAGATTCAACCTAGACTGTAAAAATGATGAGGCCATGGAAAGCAGAGGGAAGTTGGTAGGAGGAGTTGGAATTGGGGTAGAAAGATTAGTTTATTTTGAGACTTGTTAGAATTTAGTTGCTGGCAGGGATGATGGTTGGAAAGATCCAAGAGATCTTTGGACATGTGAATCTGGGACAGAGGAGAGAGAGCAAGTGGCAAATATCTGATTAGGGAATAATGCACATGGAGGGGAGAATTAAAGCTTGGGAGGTTGTCTTCATTCATAGTAAGAGAAAGCAAACACAAACAGGCTTTACTAGAAGACGCCATCTGTCACCTATGCCGCCTGTGGAGTTCACTGGGCGAAGGTGGCTTCAGGCAGGGCTAAATCTATGGATCAGTGACTAAGCCTGATCTCTTCTCTATTCTCTTTCCTTCTCCTCCTCCTCCACCGCCTCCACATCCATGTCTATCTCCTTCTCCTTCTCCTTTAACTCTGGAGAGAAAACAATCAAAGCTTTGTCTTGGGCTTAGGAAATTTGAGATCTTGTGAGATGACAAAATGGGGAGACCATGAAGTCAACTGATTTTATAAAATGAGAGTTTAGAAAAGAGGCCCTTGGGCATAATAAATGAGAAATCAACTAATGTAGAGATGAGATTTAAAGCATGAGAAGAGATATAGCTACCTGGAGACAGAGTATGGGGAGAGAAAGGAAGTCCCAAACTAAGCCAGTAGAGTCCCCCAATATTTAGAGTTGAGTATAGGAGGAGGAGCCAAGGAAAAAGAATATGAAGATGAGCCATAAATGGGATAGGAAAATGAGTTCCCTGTCATGGAAGGAAGCCAAGAGAGGACAAAGATTCAAAAACTGGTGGCCAGCTGGGTGGGATGAATCTAGGAAAGAGAAGTCCTATTAGTTTGTTCCACAAATACCTTTAGAGACCAAGAAAAGGGGACCTTCAATTTTTGAGGCGGTGGCAGGAGCTAGACTTCTCGGGCTTCTTCTTGAATGGTATATGAGGAGATAAAAGCCATGTAGCAGATGATGCTCCCAAGAAATCTGACCATGAATAATAATTGGGGTAGATTGTTGGGAAAGGATGAGGCATCCAGGGAGGGGTTTCTTTTATTTTCACTTCTTGGCCAATGTGTCTGCAATATGTCTAGCATATTATATCTCCTTAATATGTATAGAATGAATGAGTGAATGAATGAGTGAATGAAGGAGAAAAAAATTAGGGACCAAGTTTCAAGAATCCCACTCAGTTTTCTATCACTGTTGCAACAAATTACCACAAATTTGCAGCTCTAACAAACAATCATTTACTATGTCACAGTTGCCATGGGTCCAAAGACTGGGCACAGCATGGTTAGCTGGATCTCGTGCTTAGAGTCTGGCAGGTCCAAAAACAAGGTGTCAACAGGGCTGTGCTCCTTCATGGAGGCTCTGGGGAAGTACGACTTTTAAGTTCATTCAAGTTATTGGCTGAATTCAGTGCCATGAGATTGTACGACTGAGTTTCGTGTTTCCTTGCTGGCTGTCAGCTAGAGGTTTGTCTTTGCTGCTAGAGGTTGCTCCCATCCCTTCCTCAGGCTTTCCATGTGACCCTCTACGGCAATGAAAGGTTGAGTCATTCTGATGCTTGAGATCCCTCTGACTTTAGTTTCTGCCATATCTCTCTACCCTCTAACCCAAAGATAGTTCTCTGCTTTTAAGACCTCACGGTATTATATTGGACACACACCAATAATCCAGGACACTCTCCTTATGTCCTAAGATCCCCAACCTTAATTACACCTGCAAATTCCCTTTTGCCATGTAATGTAACTTATTCACATGTTGCTAAGATTAGAGCATGGACGTCTTTGAGGTCATTCTGCCTGTTACAACCATGGAAGGTAGGTTCGACCATCAGCATCATAACACATATATGGTCCCTAGTAGAGTTCAGTCCACTTGTAAGGTATGCCCATAGACTGCTCATGCTGGTTCTCAGAAGGCAGCACTTTGAGGGTGGTGAAAGAGAGAGTGTGTAGCTGAAGCCAGAATGTCTGTGTTGAGGGAAAGTCAAGTTTATCCAGATGGTATTTGTTCTCTTTGAGGCAGCATCACCATGGAACACTAGTTTTTTCCTCATTTCCTTATATGCTAAAGTTGTCTATTTTTAAAGGAGACTATATATATATTCTCTTTAAAATATATACATATAAATATATATACACACATATATATATTGTGTGTGTATATATGTATACACACATACACATTTGGTAGGATTGCCATAGCAAAGTACAGGGGACCAGGTGGCTTAAGCACTTATAGTCTCATAGTCCTGGAGGCTGGAAGTCTGAGATCCAGGTGTGGGCAGAGCTGGTTTCTCCTGAGGTCTCTCTTGTTGGTGTGGAAATGGCCATCTTATCCCTGTGTCCTCACATGGTCGTCCCTCTGTGCTGTCTGTGTCCTCATCTCCTCTTCTTATAAGAGCAGCAGTCCTATTGGATCAGGACCTACCCTCATGATCTCATTTTACCTTCATCACCCTTTAAAGACCCCATCTCCTAATACAGTCACCTTCTGAGGTACTGGGGGTTAGGATTTCAACATATGAATTTTTGGGGAGGACACAATTTTAAACCCATAACGTCATTGCTTTAGTAAAGGAGATATCATTGAAAACTTTCAGAGATCTTTTGTAGGCAAATATAGCCAGCTTTTATCAACTCAAGTGTGTTTTCCACATTTGGTAGTTGGCAACCTGGTGCCCAATGAAAGAGCTAAAATATCCTATTTCGTAACATTTTATATAACAAATGTTAGCTATTTTTGTGGTTGACTTGTTATTTTTATATTCTTTAAGCATATTAGGCACTGTGTCAGCAAGTGAGGCATGAGATTAGGTGTAAGTCTTGAAATATCACAACCATATTCAACAAAACAAGTAGAGCAATAACTGGGTAAGATTTTTCTGCGCTTCCTTTTCATAGCCCAACTGTTTTAAACAGGATGCCAGCGAGTGAATGTGGATGATTTAGTCAGCCAGACTGCCTTGAAAACCAACCCAACCAATTTTACCCCATCTAGGTGTTTTGTTCCTCTGAGCTGTAGTTCACTCATGCATAATATGGCAAAAATAACACCTCCCGGATAGAGAACAGATAAAGAAGGTTTTTAGAGACATGGTAGGTGCTAAACAACGGTAGCCATTAGCACAACAGATACACATAAAACAATGTGTTAAGTACAACTCGGTCTTATCCTTCAGACCAATTCTTAAGACTATTAATTTGAAAGACAAATTCCTCCTTAGTTTGCCTTTTACAAAAGTTCGGAAGCTTAAGAGAACATCAGACAGCCACACCTGCAGCTAAGTTGCTGAAAGCAATGCCACTAATTTTTCTAGGGTACAAGGTGACATCTTAACTGCTTCCTTCACCCAAGATTACTCACTTCTTGGCTGTAGCCGTAGTCAACCTTCTTTATATAATAAAACTTCACTGCCTGGAAGTCTTACATTTTCTTAAGGCAGTCGGTTCCCTTGACATGTCTTTTTAACAGATGATCATGATCAGAGCCAATGTAATTCTGTCACTGTTTTAAAGAAGAAAGTTTATCTAATAACTTCCTATTAAATTTTTAGTTTTCACAGTAGCACCTCTGAAGGATATTCAAGGTAAACCATCTCAAGTCAGAATTCCACCACTGGCTACCCTCATCCTTCCTAATGAAAATGTATTTCAGGCTAATCGCAAGTTCTGTTCTTTGTGATACCGTTGAGGATTTCTGTACATGAGACTTTGTGTTATGCTAAGTTGATAAGCAATAGTTTATACTTGCCTAATTTATTTTCCATTTAGAAATGAATGGTAAATTGATAAAGCCCTAAAGAAGAAAAATTCGATTTTAAATTACAGTTGTTTTCTCTAAAAAAAACTGATGATTTAGAGTTGGGACCAAACCAGACATGTGTTGACTATATTATAGATGGAGACTATAATGACACTGTCTAGCTGGACATCTCTTTGCTATCTTGCTCTGTCTCTGGTACTTCTTCCTCTGGTACATTTAAATTTACAAAATTATCGTGTGTGAGAGCACTCAATCCTTTGCAGTGGTTGGAAATTCAAATTCCTTTAGGGCCAAGGGTCATAATAAGAAAATATGGCGAATATAGGATACTGATGAAACTGTGTTGGGTTTAAAGTACCTACAGGTTAACATTTTTGAAAATCTGCTTTGCAGGCCAAACAAAATATACTTGTGAACTCAGACAGCCTGTTTATCTGCTCTGCCCCAGGTCCAACCTCTACCTCAGTTATCCCCCCTTGTGTCTGAATTGCACATTCCCGGGATTCCAATGGTAGAACACTAGACACCTGGGGAAAGGGCTTCCCATGAGTGAGGGATTAGCTCCTGTTCTTATGTACTGTAACAAAGGTCAAATATGGTGGTCCTATGGCACAACCAAGGTAGCAGGAGTGAGGCAGCATATGAAGTGACATGTAAATAACATGTCTCATACACTGCCTGTAGTCCATTCTCCTCCCACCTCCCTCCACTCTCCTTTGGGACTTCCTGGAATGGTGATTGGGAATTCCATCCCTCATGCAAGTACAGTTCTCTCTGTTCCTCCATTGAATGGCTGTGTTGGTTCCTCACTCAACGGGAATATTCTCTGGCTCACTGCATCATATCTTACCAACATTCCCAATTTCCTTTATATAAAGAAAACAAAATAAACAATAACAACAACAAATCTCCATTTTTTTTTCGAGAGAGAGGACGTGTTAAATGCACTGTCTCAAATTTACTTCTTGAAATGGAAGTGTGGGGAGATTTATTTTTTTTATGGGCTGTGATTTCCCCATATTAGGAGAAACACTACCCACTCCCTTTGCAACACAGCATAGGATACATGCAAAGACCTGGTGCAGGATCAGCAAAAATTGATGTCCTCATGAGTGGCAGCCATAACTGGATGCAGCCACTTTTGAAAATACATGCATAATGGATACAAACTTGAGCCAGCAACTCTGAATGATGACGCTAAGCATCTATTGATGTTATTCCTGAAGGCAAGTCTTAGTGCCAACCGACTACTTCATGATTTATTGCGTGTTCTGTCACTACAACAATCTTATAGGGGCATGTTTTTTGTTCCTTGCTTTGTTGCAGATGTGCTTCTGATAATGTTTTACTTTTTCCTTCTACTGTCATGAATCTTGGCCTGATGGGTACTTCTTTCCATCCATTCCTGTCTGCGTCATATTGTGTTGACTTGTAACATCTTATGACTTTGGATATTATTCTTTTCTTCCCCCAAATGTTGATAAAGATGGTCTCCCATTCCTGTCTGCGTCATATTGTGTTGACTTGTAACATCTTATGACTTTGGATATTATTCTTTTCTTCCCCCAAATGTTGATAAAGATGGTCTCCCATCTCATAAATATGAAATTATTACATCTGTATTTATAATTTATATCTGTAGTTTATAATTACATCTGTAATTATACAGATTACATCTGTAAGCATTTGGAAGGTGGTGGGATTGAATGAAGACCAAATGATTTTAAAGCAGGTGAATGCTCATTGCAAAAGGAAAAGCACTACAGGAGTATGCAGTATCATAGGTTTTGGAAAATTGTTATGCTAATGGATACATTGCAAATTGTTGATCCCTTGAACAAAATGGCACCATAGCAACATGCAGTTATTTGGCACCATTTCTTTCTTTTTTTTTTTTTTTGGAAAAGATACTTTCCTTTGACTTAGGTAGCATATTTTATTTTTTTTTGAAGTAACACTGATTTATAACATATAAACTTCAGGTGTACATCATTATATTTCACCTTCTGTATAGACGACATTGTGTTCACCACCAAAAGTTTGTTTGCCATCCATCACCGTACACATGTGCCCCTTATCCCTTTTGCCCTCCCCTCATATTATTTCTAAACAATATTTCCCTGTGATCCAATAAACCATGGTTTCTGACACATTCTTCAAACAGAATCTTGAATTTGTGGGCACTGACAAATGGCATTCTACCTTAGTGTTGATCAACTTTAGGTCAAAATGATTTATTTCTCTGTAGAGACGTTCAAAGGCTATGCCAAGATAGGATACTGCGTGAAGGAAGATGAGGGGTTTGCCTTTAAGAAGTTACTATAAAATTAATAGATTTTAGTAGATTTATAGATTTTAGTATGTTCATAGATTTTAATTTCGTAGAAATTATAGAGCTGAAACCGTCATTAAGGTCAATGTACATTCATTTCACCATTTTAGAAATAAGAAAAAAATAGGATCAAAGGCACTATTAGCGGTAATTAATACTTTTGTATCACAGAGCCTCTGAACATCTAACTAAAATTATGAACCTCTCTCTAGAAAAATGCGTGTTTGCATCAAACATTGTATATTCTCTTTAGGTTGTCAGTGACTTGCTACACAATTTTGTCACTGGACTTTAAGAACCCTGAGGTTGGATGACTTATCTAAGGCCGCTCAGGCAGGTATCGTAAGTTACTCCTGAAAAAGATGTTTTGATTGGAATTGAAACCACATATTTCAGGTATAGAGAACCATACTCTATGCCTTTATAACTAATGTTCCCTTTAAAACAGAACCTTCAAACTCTGCTTCTAAATATTGACACGCCTACCTCAACAACTTGTCCATTTTCAAATGACGATTTAAAATTTATAATTGGTGTTCAATTTGGATTTTTGATAAATCCTAACTGCTTTCTTTAGGTGTTTCGTTTTCTTTGTCCTATTACATTCGTATTGTGTATAAGATACTTGTCAATGACAGTGGAAAAATAAACAAACACTATTTTATCCATAAGAGAGTCCCCATCTACTGGGGACAGCAATACATAGTACCTAAATGTATAAAACCCTTGGTGTTTCGAGAGACACTGAGTAACATCCACTTCTCAAATCTAAACGCCCTGGACAGTCTCAATATGTCCACTGAAATCTTCACGTTCCTCAGAGCTGAAAATAAGGATTTTGTTAATGGATGCCGTCTATGTCATGCCAACACATGAATGCATCTCTCTTGGAATGATAATATTTCACGTTATTCCAACCAAAGATACCCATAATTGTCACAATTCAAAAATTGTGCAAGCCGAGAAATCCCCCTCAGATTCTCAGGCTCAATTTTTTTTTTTCTTTTTGTATCATTTCTGCCTGAAATCCTACCCTCTATCCTTTTAAAGCAAATGCCCAATTGTGGGCAAAAGTCACTGTATGCCCCTGACCTCTACTTCCTACCCTTGACAGGGTTTTAAGTTTCTTTTTGTTCTTAGATATTATTTATCAAGGTTTACATTTTTAAAAATCAACTTTATGTCTAAACCAGCGAAGTGAGTTACTCTTAATTTTGGCAAGCATCTAATACATTCCTAGAGTATTTGGTTTTATATAGTGAGTATCATACAATATGTGAAAACCCTTAATGTTATAACATTATTTTAAAACTAAATACTCCCTTGCAAAGTTAGAAAGAACATGAAATACAATCTTCATTTCCATGAAGTCTGTTTTCAAGTTTTTGTTGAGCAAGTAATTCATGTTGAACAGTGGTTTTAAAAATTTAATATTGGGTGTTGGATGAAGCAGTTTCATTGAAATTCTACAAATCCCCCAGCAGAAAGTAATTACGTCCACTTAAGCTTAAACCAGTAATGCTTTGTTCTTTTATCATTTGTACAAAAAGAAAAGCCGTGGAAAGACCTGAGGAGATTTATTCTGTACATGAACAAACACAAAAATCAAATATTCAGATTCCAGAGTTATGTTATCAGTCTCAGTAAGGAGCATATGGTGGTAAAATAAAAGACCATGGTTCAGGAGAGTCAGTTCAATAATTTTGGGAAGAAGAAAATCATATGTTCGAGTGTTTCCAATCTCAGCCCAAGTATTACCTCTGAAGAGAACTCTGTAAGACCAAAACCTGGCTTCATTCAACTGAGTCATTTTCAGATATGATGAGTTAGAAACCATGTGTGGAAATGCAAGGTATGGTTGGATAAACAGTCCAGTAAAATCTATGACATCTCCTGAGGGTGACTGGTGTGAGAAAACAAGGATGTGAGAAGAATTTGGCTCAGAAGTTTTCATTCCCGATGTGCAAGAAATACGTGGAAACAAAACATATGGGTTCTTTTTGAGTACAACTTGTATATTGTTGTACTATATTGAATGGAGTTGCCTTTAAGTTATCCTGGTACATGAGAAAATAGTTTGTATATCTATGAAAATATGCTGGTCACCATGAAACTTAAGTGAGTATCTTTTTGGAATGATTTAATTCGGATAAACAGGTGAGCAAACCAGCAAAAATTGACCTTACATTTAAGGTTTGCATTTTGAAAATGGAGCTTGGAATCTCAAATGGTATGACTATGCGGGCTTCTGTATGGGGCGTTCTCTTATCTACCTTGAAAGAACTCTGCCTGCTGGTTTGTTTCAACAATATTCTCAATGGCTCAGCCAAGGGTTTGTCTAAGAATTCTGTCATCCAGGGTAACTTCTGTACCATTTTTGTCAGTTACACAAGGATGATTCCTCAAACCCTATTCTGTTCCTTTCTTGGTTTTTCACAGTGATGGCTTAGTCACTGTGCCTCAAGGAATGTTTCCCTGATGCCACCATTCTGGTAAACCCGCAGTTCTTGCAGCCACATTAAGAAATCAAATACACCAAATCCTTCAAAGTTTCCAGAATAAGTCTGCAGAAGTTCCATAAAATGTTACATCTGATACTTCATCATTCTTGAAGTAAAATTGATTCCTTTGATGCACTAACATTTAAGAGGATTTTAAAAGTGTCATTTTTTTAACTCAATTATAATCTATTTAGTTATGACTATCACGATGTTACGTTCTATCGTTATACATTGGAAGTGTTTAGTATTCTATACTTCCTGTCGCAGACTAGATAATTTTTTTCCCAGCTTGTTTGGGAAATTTGAAATAATTAAAACTATTTCTGTGCAGAAACAAATATTTTATCTTTTTCCAAACAAATGACTCAGAGGTGAACCCGGCGGGCACTGCGTATAAACATTCATAAACTTTGAACCCTACAAGGCTCACGAGGAATGTGCCAGCCAAAGAGGGCCAGATCGTGAGCTGTTTTAGGTTATGCATTACACCCTCAGAGCCGTAGATGTATCTCAGAACTCCCCTGCCTCAGATAATATTTCACCGTTAAACTGTGCATTATTTCAAGCTTCAATTAAAACTACTAAGAAAATGTTTTAAAATCTGTTTTACAACCGCCAACTCTCATTTTCTTTTCAATATTTATTAACGCCCTGCCATAGGATGCTTTTAACAAGCTTAAAATATTATGTTATGACAGATTCTGATGACAACCTCAGGCACCATATTTTAAAAAGATTTTGTCATATTTTACGAATCAGTCCTTCAGTTGTTCAGAAATCAAATGAGTCCATTTAGGTATAGGCAAAATTACAGAATTATGACTCTTTCATAAATAATTACACACTAATACACAGTGACTAAATTAAAGATTATTTGTACATAAATTAATGAATTTTTAAGCGAAATATCCTATCATTCTAGAAAGCTGTCATTATGTAATTCTAATTAATTTTCCACGAGATTACAAATAACTTACTATCTACAGTTATTTGAATCTCTTTCCATAATATCACACAGCCTTAAAAAACTAATCAAAATACATGAGCATTGCCTGCAAAGGTTTGAGATAGCCATGATTCCTTCCAGTATATTTTCATAAAGCATGTGCCGTGCTAGCTTATTTTTGTATTCACAATGTTAAATTAAAGATGCTGTTCAGTGCTTGCCAAGGCTTGGAACTGCAGGAAGGAACACCGCTCAACATACATAGATGTCCAGACACCTTTCTCTCCGTTGCCTACTATGGCATTCTGCTTGTAGCAGATGCTCACGGCTGTCTAGGCAGCAGACATTCTTTTCTTCTCTTTTAGTTTTTCGAAGGTTGATCTTGTTTGAACAACATGCCCTGGAAAACTCAGCCTCTCCCCAGCCCAGGGCAGAAGGATCATTAATGTTGGCCAGGGAAGAGCCTCTCATTTTCATTTGGTTCTGAATAATTTAGGAAAAGCTGGGAGACCTCTTTCTGATCAGAGACATAGGAGAAAGTCTGAAGGCAACAGTGTCTTGGAAGAATTTGGGTCTTTGAGCTGAAAAAAGTAGTGTCTTTTTTTGAGTTCACCCCACAGACCTGGGATGGCTCTCCACCCCACATTTGGTTTGGTTGTTAGGGCTTGGTGCTGGGGTAAACTTCCCCCTGGTGCAAAAGAAGAGAGCACTGGGCTTTTTCTAGTGGTTTTCCCTGATGTGGAGCAGAAGGAGACAAGGGTAGGGTGAAGCTTAAAAGTTGTCAGGAGTCCAACTTTTTATTACAGCCTTGAACACAGATGTGTGAGGCTGTGCTGATGGGACCTCTGATGGTCATCTTGTGAATGGAACACCATAGACCTAAGACCTAAACATGCCAAAGAGAGCTGAGAGGTGACATAAATAGTCCCTACTGATGTCTCGGAGGAGCTGCCCCAAATCGGGAACAACAGACCTCTGAGTATCTTGTTAAATGAGATCCATAATTGCCTATATCACTTACATTAGTAGGAGTTGTGTAATCTCTACTTGCAGCAAATCCCATTCTAGAATTTTCCTCACTCTTTTATCTTGGATTCTTCTATGCTTCCTTGATTTCAACATAAAGATTGGTCACCATCGATGAGATGCACACACAAGTGGGGCTGGCATAGTCCATCTCTCCCTGAATCTCTACTGCTTAAGGAAGGTCCTGGTGCCTCACAGGAAAGAAGTGTGGTTACAGTGTACCTGTGCAGACCACCCTCTCCAATGTCTTCATTTCCTTCTGTTGTTTCCTGCTCACAGCAGCCTGGCTCTCGTCCTCTGAGCACTGTGTTACCCCCCAAATCTTATTTAGCAACACAAGTAACAATAGGAAAACCAATTCCTGAAGGAAGAGAATTAGGAAAGTAACATCAAAATACCTGGAGGTGAAATAGCTCTGCCACTGCTTGTTGTGTAGCGCAGAACAAGTCACAGTCAATGAATAAACACGGCTGGGACCCCTACACGTGAAACATGATCACACGAGTTGTATGTGCAGCTTTATTTCAATATTCCAACCATACATCTGTGATTTTAATTAAAAGATTAGGAATTAGTAATTGCATATCATTTTTCAAAGTATAAATATTATGACTATTTTGCAAGATGCATTATGGAAAGTCATAGTTACGGATATGACTGTTAATGATAGCAATGGCAATGAATGACAGAAACAAATGTCCCAACTTTTTCCCATTGATATTAGAGATGAGCCGTGGCTGGTGTAAGTTTATTGGCTAGGTAGAGGCTGTAGAAAAGTTCCAAAGATGAAGAAAAATGCTCCCTCAAAGGTTGGTGGTCTTACGTTTAGTTCTGCACTATAGGATATGGGTTTGGGCATGCATGCACTCTGAAAACACCCCAGTCATGGAAGACTATGCCATGAGCAAGCATGTTCTGCCCTCTTTGTCATTTATATCCTGCACCTGTATAGATGAAGCATGACGCCATATGGAAAATGGAGCATGCACTGATTTGGGGGTTGAGAGGCTCCTTCACCAACACAGCTGCATGCCTGGTTTTCTAAGATAGTTTCTCCAACTGCTGTCCGTCTGCTCCTGGCCGTTTAGAGACTGACCTGTTTTTGGATTTCGTCTTTAGCTGACTGTGAATATTGCACACTCTTGGAAGCACCGGAGAGGGCAGGGAGCAGTGGTAAACACAGAGAAAGCAAGTCACAGCTTGAAGCAAATCATTTTCAGTAGAGACTAGGAGGAGCTAGTAGGAAGGAAGTTTGTGATGGCTTGCCTTTCAGAAGCCCAGCAGGGTCTCTGCAGCTCACAGTGGTGAACTGTGGGGACAGGGAGACCCCACTCCATGTCCTAGAAGGACTCAGTGTAGACGGTGGACAGTAATCGTTGAAATGACTGAGTGTCTGATCCACATTTTCGTTTGTCTTTTCACTGGAAGTAAGAAAAAAAAATCTGCAATTTTGAGAGTTTTCTTTCTTAGTCCTTAATTCGATTCTGATGCTATGCTCGCCTTAAACTTCTTTCAATAAAATAAATCCATGTAGCTGAGAGGTCGTATAATGTTATGAGGAAACAGGATATTTCTCGGGTGTCCTGTGATGATTAAATGTGAATTTTTTTGTGATAAGCTTTCTGAAGATTTAATCTATCTGCGGGAATCTTATAGCAAAGCGCCCGAGAATATCCTGCTCTCATCTAAAGAGAAAAATGGAAAGGCTTGCAGATATACTTCAGCGGCAGCCTGTCACTACAGGCTCCTTTCTCGACTTTCAAATGCTGCTCTTGTCTCCTCCTCGGTTTTTTATATGGTACACCCCTGCGATGGAGTTGAAGATACGGAGAAAACTCTGCCTAGAGTTTTCTAACTGATCATTTTTCCATTTCTTTCATCTCTTGATTACACAGCCATAGTGTTAGCCCTGATCCAGATGGGGCAAACAGTAAATGAGGCATAGAATAAATACATGCCTTATTTGGGAATGCATGAATAAGTGAATGGAATTAGCCAAATTAGACTAGAATATTCTTGTTCCCCTGGCTACCACTCTCCAAAATCTTTAGGACGGAGACTTGCTTCAATTACAATTTTATCCTTCGTCTTGGTCATCCTTAAGGCTAAATCCATTTCTCATGAAATAAATAAAAGATGAGGATAATTTTGTAGAAATATGATGGAGAATTATAAAAATGCAATGAAACATTTCTAAAAGGAAGAAGAATAATATCTTTTTTGGAAGAGTAATGTACTTTATTTTTCTTTCAGAACATTGATGCCGTTTATTTTCCTTTCAAAACTATGTTTAAGATGTTTCAGATTAACTACAAAATCATTTAAGAGACTTTCTATGAACTCAGCACTTAATTACCTCTATTATTTATTTATTTGATGAGGAAGATTGTCCCTGAGCTAACATCTGTGCCAGTCTTCCTCTACTTTGTGTGTGGGATGCTGCCACAGCATAGCTTGATGAGTAGTGTGCAAGTCCGTGCCAGGGATCTGAACGCATGAACCCCAGCCCACCGAAGCTTAGTGCGTGAACTTAATGACTGGGTCAGCCCCTAGTTACCTCTATCATTAACCTCTTATTTCAGCATGGTGCTTTTGCCACAATGAATGCCTTGATATTGATACTTGATTAGTAACTGAAGTTCATAGTTCCTTCAGATGTCCTTAGTTTTTACTGAGTGTCCTTTTATTGTTCTAAAATGTTATCAAGGGACTCCACATTACCTTCATCATTCTCATCTCCTTAGGTTTCTCTTGGTGTGGTAGTTGAAAGTCTAAGGATTTTCTTTGTTTTGGAAGTTCTTGTCCACATTGAAGAAGCAAGCAGTTATGCTGGACATCCTTCAGGGCCGAGTATTTACATACACTGTTTGAAATTATTTTGCATGTGAGATTTGTCTCTTCTCTTAATTATTTGTTTATCTGTCTATCATCTAGCTCTCTTTCTATCTATTTATTTTATTTTAAACTTTATTGAGGTATAATTGAAATACAGAAAATTGCATGCATTTAACGTAGACATCTTGATGAGTTTTGTCCTATGCATAGACTCACGGTACCATCACTATAATCAAGATGCTAAACCTATCTATCATCTCCAAAAATTTTATTGTGTTCTTTTGTGTGTGTTTTTTTTTTGTAGTAAGAACTCTTAACATGAGATCTATCTTTTTAACACATTTTAAAGTGAAGAAAAACTGTATATCTTAATTTGAGCATACATCTGTGATATTTAGCCTGTTCATTCAATATTATTTGCCCCAGTTCTCAAATCTCATGACCCTATGAGCTGTTAAACGAAGAGCACTTGTCATGTGATGTCTTAGTTGGTACAGGCAGCTGTAACAAAGAACTCCAGACTGGGTGGCTTATAAATAGTATACATTTATTTCTCAGTCCTGGAGCCTGGAAGTCCAAGATCAGGGTGCCAGCATTGTTAGGTGAAGGGCCTCTTTCGGTTTGCAGACTTCTCGCTGTGTCCTCACATGGTTGGTGGAAGGGGAAAGGGTCTCTCTGGGGTCTCTTTTATAAGAGGTGCTCCATTCATGATGCCACCACCGTCATGTCCTAATCACCCCCCAAAGGCTCTCCTCCTAATAACATCACCTTGGGGTTTAGGATTTCAACATATGAATTTTGTGTGCGGGGGAACACAAATATTTAGACCAAAGCAGGTGATAACCCCAGTCATGGTGCATCTGTCACTATACAACAATAAATGTAAGAACCAAGCGAACAGACATTAGTGCTTGATTTCAGGCTTGCTCTCCCAGTGAGCACACCCATAATGGAAATAGTCAAGATTATTGGGAAAGAAGGCAGTAATAGCAAGTCGAATGAGTAGGTTGATCCGTACATCTTGGTCACCAAGCTGATCCTCCTATCTGTCATGATCCCCAGGAAGAGTACAAGACAATCATGATCTCGGAATTGGTGCCTTCTCACTGAGAATCCGCTCTCCCAAATTCCACATTTCATTCAGGTAGCTTATACGGAGCCCACATTCAGTGTACAGTCCTGTAGTGTAGGCACATCATATTATCTCTGGCATCTAATACTGGTCCTGGCGAACACCCGATGCAATATAAGTGTTTGATGAATGAAGGAAGGAAAGAGGCAGGCAGAGCAATTCAATCCAGCTGGAGGGTGGGCAGGCAGGGAGCAGAATCATGGAGTCTTTCAGGTCATGCTAACGAGCTTGCACCTTATCCTAAACAACGGTGGCGAATGAAAGGTTTTAAAAGGGGCGTTCTATTGATAGACAAATTGTGTTTTAGCAACATTGATGAGGAACTACAGTCAAGCGTAGCTTAACGATGGGGATATGTTCTGAGAAATGCATCGTGAGGAGATGTTGTCACTGGATGAACATCACAGAGTGTACTTGCACAAACCTACATGGCATAGCCTACTACACACCTAGGCTCTATGGTACTAATCTTATGGGACCACCGTCGTATATGCAGCCCATCATTGACCGAAATGATGTTATGCAGTGCATGGCTGTACTGAAAGAGAAGCAAAGAACACTTGTTGTGTCCAAGGCAAGCATTCCACTGATGAATCGGTGGAAGAGAAAAGTGGAAGAGAAAAAGAAGAATTATCAGAGAGAAAATTCATGAGGCTTGAATGTGAGTCAAGGATGAGCCATTGTATGGATGATTTAGTTCGATAGTGGTGGCTTTGTTACTGAAAAAATTGAAGAAGGCCGTCGGGATTGGAAGTATGAAACATTTCAATTTGGGAATGAGCCAGTGTACTTCCAATGAGACATGGCCAGAAGATATTTCCAACATCTTTTTGCTTCCGAGGGAGAGAAGGGAAGATTGTATATGTGTGCGTTTGTGTGTGTGTGTGTAAAGAGAGAGAAAATGTAGTCTTTTAAACTAGAGAATCAAGAAGATAATTCCACAAAATACAGTGAGTATAACAATAAAGTGAGTTGGGAATTTTTTTTAAACAAGACGAGTTTATATATAATAATGTTAAAAAACTGGCCTAGGATATAGAAAATGCAGGCAAATGTAGAAAATGCAGCTGTCAGCTGATGGGAGAACACATGTACTTGGAAAGCAGGATCGTCTGCTGGACACTCTTTTTCCAGGAGGTTTAGCTGAGAAGATTAGGAGGGGTCTGGAATAGTAGACCAAAAGGCAAGATCAAGAGCAGAGGGCTTACTTTTGTTTTTGTCTCTTTTGTCATCAGGACAAAGTCCCCATCAGGAGAGAGTCTTTTGTTCTTAGGTAAAAGTTTAGAAACAAAATGGACAGTGTGTTTCTATGCCTCATAGGATACATCCACATTAAAAGATATAAAAGATACTTTATATAAACAGAAAAATAACTGGGAAGAAGTTAGTTGCAGAGGACATGTCACATAATTGTGGTAATATTGTTTTCATGGTTATGTGATGAGAGAAAAATAGCACTCAGGGAAGCACAAAATCTCCCAGGGAAGTTTTGGTACATTTTCTGGAAATTCAACTAATCAATTCCCCTCCTTGGTGGCACTCACTTAAAAGCCTATATTTAAAAGTATATGTATAACAACTGCCAAAGTTTAACAATCATGCTTCTCTTAACGACGTGGATATGTTCTAAAAAATGCTTTGTTAGACGATTTCGTCATGGTGCAAACATCATAGAGTGCACCTACACAAACCTCGATGGTATAGCCTGTGGCACACCTAGGTTACATGGTGCTAACCTTATGTGATCACCATTTTATATGCGGTCCATCATTGATCAGAATGTCGTTATGCAGTACGTGACTGTAATCACTTCCTAGGGCCCTTGTCCCTGCCATACTCGATAATAGCAATGAAACCCCAACATGCAATTTAAAGCTGACACCTGCCTTGGAGAGAGACTAACTCAGAGCAAATCATCTTAGTCCATTTTGTTCAGCAAAGGCAGCCCCAGCTGGGCGGGTCTCTGCAGGAGTCCAGCGTGATCTCTCTTCCTCAGCATTATGTAGACACTGGCACTTGGAATATTCTTCACTGATTAGCATGCAGAACCATCTTCTTTGCCCTACAGGTTGCTTCTTGTATTTATAAATGTTGCACGAGAAGACTCTTATGCAAGAATAAAGGCTATTTACTCCCCCATATGCCAGCTCTGGAAAGACAGAGCTGTCAGAGTGCTCATCTGGAGGAGCGTCCACTCACAATTAAGAGTTGAGGACGGAGTGAAGAGCAGAGAGGAATGTCAGTGTCACGTTGAAATGTCTCATCCTTTCCACATCTTTCTTTGAAAAGCTCCCCAGCATAATGGCTCTAAATTATTTGTAGTTTTGACAGACATTCCTCTTCTTCAGCCTTCTATCTGACACGTATCATGTATTAAATATCAAAATAGCAGGCCCTGGAGATAAAGACTTTGGAGAATACCATTTGAAACCCCATCAATTTTGTAATATCAAGAGGTTTTTTTTTTTTTTTTTTTAATCAATGCTTTTAAATTACGTATACAGAGGCTTTAATAATGGTTTGCCGATACTAAAGCAAGGGCTGATATTTTCCTAGTGAACCTGTGGACAAACTTTTGGGAAAGACATGTCCATCTTTACTCTTTATCCTGGCAGGTTCATCTGTAAATTAACTCCCACAGGGGAGAGTTATAAAGAAGATACACTGTGCTGAATCCACTAAATGGGAAAGGGAGTTGATTTCTGGAGGTCTGATCTTAATTCTGGCTACTCAAGGGGAGTATCAGGTGAAGAAAGTTTCTGTTGGGGGAAAAAGAACCCATACTGTTCTTTCAGTTCTAAAACTCATCTTTCTGGGATGGATCAATAATTGCAAGGGGATTATTTTGAATTGACAAAAGATTGTTCACCAACAACAGAACCTCGCAGTCCATTGTAATTATGATTACACGCCTTTCTTGACTAGGAAATTATATATCATTGAAGTGGAGAGAGACAGTTTATGTCGACACATTTTTATTGTGAGTTTACAATCTGATAGACAAGTGGTTGCATTATCTCATCTCATCTTTTTTATAACTCTATTAACGTTTTATTTCTATTTTATATATTGACAAAGTAAGGCTTACAGACATTCAGCAAATTGCCCCAAGACAAAAGGCTATAGCATGTGAGGATCTCAGTTTTGTGTCATCTGGGCTCTCAACCACAAAGCCATTGACGTTTTGGACCAGATCATTTTTGGGGGGGTGGGGGCTCTCCTGGGCACTGTAGGAAGTTTTGCAATATCTCTGGTCTCCACCCACTAGATGCCAGAAGCATCCCACCATCCCCAAAAATATGACAAGTAGGATGTCTCCAGACATTGCCGAGTATGCCCTGGGTGTCAAAAAAGCCCAGGTTGAGAATCACTGCACTGGATTATTCAAGTAGACTAAAGATTGAAATAGCAGTTCCCAAAGTGTCCTCCCAAGACCAGAAGCATCATCAACCCCTAGGAATTCTTGGTACTTTGAATTCTCAGGCTCCATCTCAGATCTACAGAATCCGCATCTCTGGGGTGGGGGCAGCAAATCTGTGTTTTAACAACCCTTCAGTTGGTTCTGATGCTCCTTCAAGTTTGAGAACCACTGGATTCGAATTATCCTTTATAGCTCTGCACACTCACACTTTAAAGGGAGAGAAGGAGAAAGAGAGAGAAGAAAGAAAATCCTCACAAAACTTCAGAGGTTCTTTCAGTTACCTTTAGATAACATGTACTAGATGAAACCTGGCTGAAATGAAGTCTCCAATTTATAACTCAGTGTGTTTTCTTTTCTCCATCTATAAAGTGCAGTGTTGAATCACAACGTTTGCGCGATGCTAAGAATCCCGACTTGCATTTTAGTTGTCTTTAGCGGATGGATACAATGACTTTAAAAAATTAGGAATCATTTGCCTTCTGCTTCTTCAGGGAGGCATCATAGTCACTGGCTTGTCTCCTTAAGATGGATGACTGTCAGACTGAGTAGCATAAAGGAGAAATAAAGTCAAAACTCCTCCACAATGAAGGGCGACCAGGTTGGCCATGGTGGCAGGGTGTATGAGTTTCTTGTCTCTGTAACAAATTATCACAGACTCGGTGGCTTAAAACGACACACATTTATTCTTTTACAGTTCTGGAGGTCAGAATTCTAAAATGAGTCTTAAAGGGCTACAATCCAGGTGTCTAGCAGGATTGGATAGACACCAATCCTTGTCTTTTCCAGCTTCTAGAAGCGACATTGGCTTGTGGCTACTTCTTCCATCGTCAAAACACATCACTCAACCTCTGCTTCTGTCATCACATCTCCTTCCTTCTGCTTTGACATTCTTGGCTCCCTCTTATAAAGACTTTGTGGTAATAATGCGTCCACCAGGTTAACACAGGACGATCTCCCCATCTCAAGATCCTTAACTTAATCACACCTTCAAAGCCCCTTTGCAAGATAGGCTTACACACTCACAGGTATCAGAGATCAGGATGTGGACATCTTTGGGAGACAGTTACAAAGGACCAGTTCTCTTCCCTTTCCCAGATATAACCATGAGTCTGCTGACCGGACACCCACAGTTTCCTCTGGAGGCCACTATCTGTCCAAGCGTATTGGGACACATTGTTTCTGGGTCACACCTCACTCCACTGCATTTCCCAACAAATTTTGATGTTCAATCCCTTGGAAGAAACACATCATGTTCTCTTTCCAGCCACCACATAGTCATAATCAAAAGAGAGACAGGGGCTAGGAAGATGGAAGGAAGGATTTTCATGTACAGAAGGGCACTTAGTCATACCTCTCAAGCATTCTGCTCTGTTTATGATCAAAGGCAAGGGTGTGGGAGCCTCCATCCTACTCATGGCTCCACTATTTACTATCTTAGACAGGGTGCCTTATTTTCTCTGGACTTTCTTTCTCTCATAAGTAAAATGGACATAAGAAGAGTCACTTCAGTATGTCGTAGTAATGATTTAATGAACTAATGAATTGGACATCCTTAATATGGTGTCTCCAATTATTATAGGCACTCAATGATTGATAACGACATTTTATTAGGGATTTAAATGCTACCAACTTAAGCCATTGAGTCTTTGCTGTTTATTATTTGCTGCTGATTATTAGTTAAGAACTTTCAAATGCCTTCTAGGTAGTAGGTCTCCAATACAGAAATATTAGCAAGTCCCAGTCACCGAACTTAATGGCTAAAATTTTAATCTAAAAAATCAGAGTAGATTTAATTAGCAAATATTTATTATCTAGTAATGTGCAATGGGCTTGTGATTGAATTGACAGTAAAGGAAAACATGTCAACTGTCATAGTCTCTCTATTACATATCCTCAAGTGCCAAACTCCCAAAGGCCTTGCTTCTTGGAATTGCATTTGCAATACAGGGATTCAGGGCTTATGTTGTGCAAAAATGTGCAACCAGCCTCACTTTAGACCTATAGACCACGCCACTACAGGGTCAACATTTTATACATCCTAGGTGCAGAGGGAACGATTTTTAAAATAAACCTTATATTTTTCCATTAATAAAGCAATATACATTCATATGGAAAATCTGTAAAATGACCATTACAAGGAAAAAAGTACATTTTTCCATGTTCCTTTACCAGAAGAACATTGGTGCATTTGTAGACCCTATCTATTCTATTTCTATTCATGTTTTACATAGCTTATCTCATATTCTGCACACAAGAGAGGACATAAGCCTTCTCTGAGGGAAGGCATAAAGAGGGAATTAATGATACTAAAATCTCTTGGTGGGCAATTTATTATTTGTCTCCCCAGTTATATCTATCCAATGATGGAAGGCATTATAATATGGATTATTCCAGGGAGACGATTATGATTCCACTTTCTTATAAATTGTAAGGCATTACTCATGGTTTAAAATATGCATTAAGCACTTACGAGTGCCTAGAAGTGTTCAAGGTGTCACAGGAATGCACACTTCACTGGTTAGTTTTAAAGGTTAATTGGGATTGTGAAGCGTCCTGTATATTTCTTGGTGTCCTGTAGGCGTTCAGTAAACGCCGACGAGTATTGCTTCTCCTGCAAGGGCCTTTTGAGACCCGTTACTGTTTCTGTGGCAGAAACTACTGTAAATCAGTGATAAAATCTCTGTTCTTTGTCATTTCCATCCTTATTTTTCTCATTTTTATATATATTTTTTATATTCGGGGAGAGAGAGAGCTGCTCTCATGTGTTCTCCATATACCACCAATTTTATATTTCGAAATTGATGTTGAATCTGGTAACTTTATTTTTTATATGTTTGTTTGTTGTGGTCATTAATGGCCTCACTTATCTGCAATGTAAGCCTTGTCACCTTCTGACAGAAGAGATCTTTAACCCTCATACGTGTTGCTAGCAGGACTTTTTCTGTTTCCACCTACACAAAGACATCTTCATTTGCTTTTCAACTTGTGGGACATTTATATTCTTGATGAAGTGCCTTCCTGCTAATCCTCTCCTGTGAGTATATTAGTGTATTACTACAGTGAAATATACAGTGGTCAAAAGAGTAAACTGGGGCTAAGTACAAATTATAGGTGAAATTTTGTAGTAATTTTAATTTTAACACAACAAAATATTTTATAACGATCAAAAGAAATCAACCAGGGCAAAGTCTAATAGTATCCATGAAATTTTGCAATATATTAAATGGAAAAGTAAGCCCTAAAGTATTATAAACAGTATAATATACTTTTGGTTTTTTTGTGTGAGGAAGATCAGCCCTGAGCTAACATCCACTGCCAATCTTCCTCTTTTTGCTGAAGAAGACTGGCCCTGGGCTAACATCCATGCCACCTTCCTCTACTTTATATGGGACACCGCCACAGCATGGCTTGACAAGCAGTGCATTGGTGCACGCCCGGGATCCAAACCTGCGAGCTCCTGGCCACCGAAGTGGAGTGCGCACACTTAACCGCTAGGCCACTGGGCCGGCCCCAATACACTTTTCTTTTAAAACTTAAAATATTCTCTTAATGAATACATACATACATCCTATCAACATTAAGGCAATACAATAATACGTACAGATTTAAGGTGACTCTGAATTTAAGGCAATGGAGGCAGGGAAATGGAATGAAGAAAGCATCACAGGTACTTATAAGTTATTGCCATGGTTATATGTTTTGTGTGTTGGTTGATAAGTGGAAGAAATTAAGGGAGATAAGGAAGCGATGATCAAAAGAAAGGAAGAAAGGGAGAGGAAGGAAGGAAAGATAAAAGAAGCAATCCGTGGACCAATAATGAGAGTATGTCGTAAATCAAGAATTATTTCCTTTCCATGCAGTGAGTTGAAATTTTAAAATGTCGGTGAGCTACATGGATTAAAACCATTAAGTGAGGGAAATTCGGATATGAAGAAGAAGGTCTTCAGATTGTGTAATTCTCTAGTAGGTTAGAAATTTGAGAATTTTGGCTCTGTCTAGTAATTCCTCACAGTCAATGAATGGAAGTGTTATAGCAAAAAGAAAATTGTCTAAAAAGAGAAAAGAAAGTTGTCTAAATAGAGAGCTATTTTGAGTAAAAATGTTTTAACATCCAGCGTGTGTGTGTGTGTTTGTGTAGGTTAATCTCATATGTCCTTTTCTTCCTGCAACTGTGTATTATTACATGGATATTTCACTTGGAGACTTGTACAATCAAAGGATGGTATACTTGCTATTTTTGTCTGACTTGTAAAGCTATTTAAAATCCTCCAAATTCAACCAATTGCAACGTTTGTGTTTCATATTTAACTTTCTCATGTTACACTTTATTTGTTTATGCTTGTAGACATGTTTTACTTCACGTCTTCACTTGTATATTAGTTTTCCAATTAAATGAAGAACTTTAAATCTTTGTTGTTAAATGCATCTATTACACATTTTGGCCGAATGTAATTTAAACATAAAGCTGGCCTTTAATTTTCATTTATATTTTATGATCCTACAAACACTAAAAATACTTTTTATTTTAATGCCATCATGGAATTTTGGAGGAAATATTAAAACTAACTTCTCTGTGGATGCATGTTTTAAATGTTGGGAATGACAATTAATGCAAAAATAAATATTTTAACCAGCTCCATGTGAGTCTCCATGTTCTATTTTGAGAAATCTGATGGACAAGTTGGTAATTGCATTGGACATGGGCTTTCAATCAACTCAGCCGCAAGCTGTGCTTCAATGATTCACTGAGCACTATGATAATTAATCATTGACTTTCCTATAAGATAATACGCCTACAGCCCCAGGAGACATCTAACTATACATCAACCTCTACCAGGGAAGGGTTATTTACTCTGAGAGCATAAACATGTAATTGTATCTTCTTGAATTTTACAAGTGTGCCCTGTCAAAGGCCTCCCTCGAAGCAACTTTTCTTTTCCCCTCGGAGAAGAGTCAGATTAATTACTGTTCATCACCTCCCTGCTGGCTCCCACCCTTACCACGTAGGGAGAAGCCATCAGTGGAACTCGAGTTACACATTTTCTTTAAGCCACACTCCATTTGCCCAGACTTGTTTTAGCATTTACTTATTACAAGTTCCCCAGAATAAACATAGTATTTACAGTTATTCTTAACACGGCGTTAAGGGTAACTCTTAACATGTTAACATGTTACTCTTTAACATGGTAGAGAAAAACATAAAAAATGATAACTCCTCCAGATTCTGTACTGTCAGGGACCATGATGTTCTGAGAATGGATAGCTGGGTTGGCTAAATCCAAAAGATGGATGAAAAGCAGGATAAGGGATTAGTCCAGATTAACTGTAAATAAAACATTTCCCAATAAAACATTCTACCAATTGAGACAGAGGGAAATTGGGATACAAATTTTACCAGGAAACCCACAATTCTGAAGAAATTTATGTAAGGTGGAGAAGGGTCTTTGCAAACCAATGCTAAGGGCGGGACATACGTTGAATCAGTTCATCTTTGGTTAGCATCAATCTGCAAGCTTACTCATCGTGGGTCTCCTTGAATGGAGGTCTTTTGATTGGATGTTGTGTCGCCCTCTGCCTGCAGTCTTTTATGTCATCAGCCTCTGTCATGTTGATTGAATAATAATGCTTTTTGTCCAAGTGTTTACTCTGTCAGCCTTTGGGATGAGCTCTTTATTTATATTTGCCATCTACCTGGAAAGTAAGTTTGAAAGAAGCAGTTAGGGCATTTTCCCATTTTTGACCTCCACACAATCCAATGAGGTGGGGATAGTGTATTTTACCCTCACTCCACAGATGAAGGAGGTGTGTGAAGCTTCTCAATAGTATTTAGGGAAGGAAGGAGGGAAAGTAGGATGGGGAAGAGGAAGGGAGGGAGGGAGGAAGGCAGGGAGGCAGAGAGGAAGGGAGAGATGTAATAAAGAACAAGTGAGGCATTTTTATGAGTTACCAAAGAGATCACCCTGGTTGTAAAGCTGAGCCAAGATGGAAATCTTGGTTTCTTGTCTGCCATCATTATGGTGCCACCAAAGACAGAAGGAAATATGGACCTACAGACATACAGGGAAGTTGATATTAAGATGGGATTTTGCAAATAAGCCTGGGTTCTCTATGGGGCAGGAGAGCATCAGTTGTCTGAGTTCAAAGAACAAAGCAGTTAGCAAATGAAACAGCTATATAACCAAATCTCAACTGTGGGAAAACTTCAAGCCTGTGATTGTTATAATTGTTTAATGGGAAGCCAAGAGAAAGCCACTGTGGCATTGTGAAAGGAAAATGAGATACCAGGCATGACAAACAAGAGCAACAGTCAGTGAATGGGTTGATTTTCTCAGACAGTGTTGTGTGAAAAGGCGGAAAATGACGTGGCCATTTTTAACAGTGGGATGAGCTGCCATTGGCTGTGAGCAAACTTTGGGAGGACTGGTGGAAAAATGGAATACAACAGAGAGAGAAGTGGCAGCTCTGGTTCCAGCCATCTTTGTGAGTCACAAGCTAAGTCTCCTTGGGGACATCAGATGCTCAGAGCTGCCTGGAAAGCTTCCTGGGTGCCTAAGGCTTCTGAGCCACACTCAAGTACTTTTTATGCTTAATTCTATTAAAATGATAAAAAAAGGACTTTAGAAGGTCCATACTACCTAAGGATAATAAACATCAAAAAAAGCCCACAAAGTGAACGTTGGTTGACTTCAAACTAAGACTAAAATTTCAGAGTCAATAGTGAGGAAAGGGTCTAATTGGGACTTTCACTTGAAAAATAAAGCTAAATTTCTAAAACATTTCTTCAGCTGTTGATGGCCAGCTCTACGTGTGTCCATGTGTTTCAATTTGGCCATAAATATTCATTTTGAAGGGCTTCATGAAGTGCCACATCTTTTACCAGACCTGCAATTTCATTTTACAAGAATTTGCACTGTATCTACATTGAATTGTCAAATGTCTGTGAGACAGGGCATCTTCTAGAGATTGACAGACACTGACAGTGTTGAGCTGAGAGAGATGTTTGAGTAAGAATTACTGAGTATTTTGTGTTATAACAATTTTGGCTATTCTGTACATCCCAATAGCACAGACCTCACTAATGTGAACCCCACTGCTCTATATCCACATCTGGTTAAAAAAATAATAATAATAAAATACAGAAGAGGCAGAGAGAAATAAACAGATAGAGGTAGAGAAAGGATATAAAATAAAAGCAAATATTTCTAGCTCCTTGTTGACTGGCAACCCGAAGTTTACCTATTTATGATTTTAGTTATTCAGCTAGTTATCACCATAAATCGATATAATATGCTTATATATTTATTTCTTGATGTATCAACTTGAGAAAGAAACTTATTGCATTTATGGTACCTTGCAACTATCTTGGCTCCTCTTTTTCAGACCTCTAGTCCCCAAGAATTATTCAGATAACATGACACATGAAACAACGACAGGATTTTCCTGAAAATATTCTCATGTTTAGTGTTTAGCTCTCATCATCTTTCTCACATAGGTTTATCCCCTGTGCAAAATAAACATTTCAAATAGTCATACAGCAATTTTAGCTCGGGAACCATTCACACTACTATGCCTTTTGGGAGAAGCCAAGTAGATTGGGGGTGGGGTGTGCAATGCCTATAGCTATATAGATCGTAAAATATGTCACGAAAGGAAAGGGGCTAGAGCTTTTGTTTGTTTATTTATTTTTGGCTCATGTTTGCTAAAGAGCTTTATGCATATCCATCAGATAATTAAAGAATATTTGCTTAAAGATCACTTTGATTTGCCTGCATCAACACAGCTTAAGGGGGAAAATCCAGGCTTTCCTAAAATCCTGCTGTTACAGGTTGAATTTTGCCACCACCCTCCACACCCTCCCCACTTCCCCGAAATTCTTGTGTTACAACCTGAACCCCCAAGACCTCAGGCTGTCACTGTATTTGGAGATGGGTCTTTAAAGAGGTGATGAAGGTAAAATGAGGTCGTGAGGGTGGGTCCTGATCCAATAGGACTGGTGTCTTTATAAGAAGAGGAGATGAGGACACAGACACACAGAGGGACGACCATGTGAGGATTCGGGGAGAAGACGGCATCTACAAGCCAAGGAGAAAGACCTCAAGAAGAACCAGCCCTGCCCACACCTTCATTTCGGACGTCCAGCCTCCAGAACTGGGAGAAATAAATGTCTGTTGTTTGAGCTGCCCAGTCTGTAATAGTTTATTACAGCAGCTCTAGGATATTAATACACTTGCTGATTTGTTCTTTAATGCTCCGTGTAAAAACAAAGCATGTGTCTAGGGGAAAGATAATACACACTCTCACCCGGGTGCACACAAAACGCATACACACAAACACACACTCACATACACACAAACACACCACGTTCAGAGATCTAGAACTTAGCATTTTGCTCTTTGATTCTTCCTGCTTCAAGGAAAGACTGCATTCTAAGCTAGCAATGAAATAAGAGGGAAATGCGCTTCTCCCTGAAGCTCTTCTTTTAAAAAATTAACTACATTTATGGGGTTAAATTTTATAATTCTAAAGAGAGAGACATTTTTAAGAGCCTTGTATAAACAAAAAAGAATAAATAGGAAGAAATCTTAGTATACATTTCAGCATGTGCTTGCAAATCTTTTGACAAAATTACAGAATCCTTTTAGGAGCTTAGAACATGGATGTAATTCACACACCCCTGCAGTAGCCATCTCTCTCTAATTCTCTCGACACAATTACTGTTAACGCGAAGAATGAATACAAATTAGCAGATGAAAAAGATACCACGAAAACCTTAAATTAAACTTAGCCAGAACCATCCTGCAGGGGCTGCTCCTGCACTCCCAAGAATTATAAGAAAGCTTCAAAATAATGTGAGAAAGTCAGGAAAATAGGACTGCATTTCTGCCCTTGGCGATTCAGGTGAAAACAATTAGAAGCATAATTGACGATGCTATCTGAGTTTTTATGGCGTAGATCTATTCAAGGCTTTGAAGTAAAATGTGTATTAAAGGAAATTGTTTGGCTTTTCTGATTTTATTCATGAAGCCTTATTTAGGAAACCATAAGCTAAGTGATATCACATTGATAACTATAATGCAGGTTTAACGTTAAAATGTCCTCACTGGTGGCCTCTGGCATGCATAATTCTGCACACTAAGAAACATGCCAAGCCACTAATAATGAGTTAATTAGGTAAAAATGGGATATTCATTTAGAACTGGAAATGAAAAAGGAAACATAAAAATGCAGAACGAATAGGAAGGTTCTGAAATGCAATATAAATTCAGGATATGAGAAAGAAAACAAGAGCACTCAATGCATTTATATGCTTTTTTTAAAATTTAAAACTACTTCTTCCCTAATTAGGTAAGTATTCTGTGAACTTACTTGGTAGAGATAATTTTATATCATCAAGGTCATCTTCTATATGTTTATTCAGCTCTCATTTTCGCTTCAGTTACCCAGAATTTATTTCGTTGGGTAATTTTTTTTAATTGCAAATGTTACAGATCAAGATGTGTTTCATTGCCATTCAATTGTAGAATTTTTGTTTTATTTGTATTTATATTTAGATATACAAATATCTATCATATATATTTACATAATTACACATATATTCTACTTTTGTATATAATTTACATATATTGAACTATATATGCTATGAATACATGCATATAGAGGTATACACATGTGTATTATATATTTACATATTCATACATACAAACTTATAATTATACACATAAATCAATGAAGAAAATGCAATTCCATGTAGTTCTTAGCTATAATCAAAATGACTAGATGTGGGCCGGCCCGGTGGCCCAAGCGGTTAACTGCGCTCGCTCCGCTGCGGCGGCCCGGGGTTCGCTGGTTCGGATCCCGGGCGCACACCGACGCACTGCTTGGTAAGCCAAGCTGTGGCGGCGTCCCATATAAAGTGGAGGAAGATGGGCACCGATGTTATCCCAGGGCCGTCTTCCTCAGCAAAAAAAAAGAGGAGGATTGGCGGATGTTAGCTCAGGGCTGATCTCCTCACAAAAAAAAAAAAAAAAAAATGACCAGATGAACTTTTGTGTATACCCCAAAATACCAGGTTCCTTCGCTAATAATAGACTAAAACCTAAGGATTCTTTGCATTCATATAATTCTTTATATTGAGTACCTGTCGATTGTTGGAAAATACTGTAACGTTTTAACCAATAAAGAAACCATGGGTATGATGATCAACTTGTTGAGATGAGGTTGCATGCATACACAGAGATTTGACACTGGATGAAATTTGGGGTAAGTCAAAATATCAGTGAGATGTTGGGAATCCAATATAGTGTGGGAGTAACCCTATCAGAGAAATGATCATTGAGCTTATTTGTTGTCCTGGGAGAGAGTCTGAAGAAGAGAGGGACAAACGAGAAATATACCTATGAGAACATTAGCGTAAAGAAAGAAAAGTTGAGGGGCCCATCCCATGGCAAAAGTGGTTAAGTGCGCACGCTTCACTGGGATGGCCTGGGGTTTGCTGGTTGGGATCCTGGGCGTGCACGGACACACTGCTTGTCCGGCCATGCTGTGGCGGCGTCCCATATAAAGTGGAGGAAGATGGGCACTGATGTTAGCCCAGGGTCAGTCTTCCTCAACAAATGAGAAAGATTGGCAGATGTTAGCTCAGGGCTGATCTTCCTCACAGAAAAAAAAGAAAGAAAGAAAAGTTGAGGAACAACGCAACAAAGATGCCATCTGAAACCATGAGTTAGAAAGAGGACCATACAACAGTCTGATCTGGGGAAAGTAGAGTGACATTCTTCTGTAGTAATGGTGTGGGGGAAAGAGAGAAAATGTTGGGTTTGGCAGTCTTAATATGTATTCTCAAACTCAATGGTGTTAAATGTTATCTTACTATTGTTTGAACCAGTATTTCTCTAATTATTAGGGAAAATTATCATCATTTTGTGTACTCTTTATTCCAATTTTTCTATTATTAATTTGACCACACTATTTCCTTTTAATTCTCTAACATTATTTCCTTTTCTCTGTTTACATTGGATTTGTTTTGCTTTTTTTCTAGTTTCTTAAAGTGGAATCTGGTGTCACAGATGTAAGACCTTTCAATATAGTCATTTAAAGCCATAAATTTCTGCTAAGTCCTGCTTTAGTGCCATCCGACACATCTGACAAATTGTACTTTCATTTTCATTTGTTCAAAATACTTTCTGGTTTCCCTTTTGATTTCTTCTTTGACTCGTTGATAATTTAGAAGTATCCTTTAGTGTTATTTAGTTTCCAATATTTGTGGATTTTCTAGACAAGTGTCAATTATTCATTATAATTTAATGTCACTGTGGTCAGAAAACATACATTGTATCAGTTGGATTTTTTAAAAAAATTCCTGAGACTTATTTTTAGGCCCAGGAAATGGTCTCATTTGGTAAATATTCTGTGTCCATTTGGTCACTTACATATATCTTAAAAGTAAGTTCAGTAAATACTTATAAGATACAAAAATATTGAACACTCAACACGGTAAATTTTACAATGTCTAGCATCCAAAAAATATTTCCAGGCATGGGAAGCATTTGGAAAATATAACTCATAAGGCAGAGAAAAAAACTGATCAATCAAAATGAACCCATGAATGATAGAGGGTAGAATATGCAGAAAGTGACATTAAGTAGTTATTAGAAATGTACTTCATATGTTCACCAAGTTAGTTAGAGTTGTGAAAAGATATAAAAGACCCAAAGCAAAATCCTGGTACAAGAACTACACCGTGTGAGATAACAAATTCATGGAGTGGAATTAACAGTAGTTTAGACTTTGCAGAAAAATTGACTGGTGAACTTAAAGACATGGCAATAAAAACTCTACAAATTAAAACACAGAAAGAAGAGATTCTTAAAAATGAATAGAATTTCTGTGAGCAATGGGAAAACTCTAAGCACCTTAATATACATGTAATTGAATTTCCTGATAAAGGGGAACCAGATATAGTGTTTGAAGAAATAACGACAAATCATTTTCCATATTTGATGTAAATTCATAGTACCCAATCTCCAGAAAGCTCAGTCAAACCCAAACACAAAAATCATGAGTTAAACTCCAACTTATCAAATCTGTAAGATTATGCTAAAGCAATATTTAGGAGAAATGCATGGAACTCCATAGTCAAACTGCTGAAAAGTAGTGATGAAGAGAAAAGCTTAAAGCATCCAAAGATAAAACACAATTTATAAAACATGGGGCAAAGAGAAGGAAGAATGCAGGTTTCTTGTGAGAAAGAATGCAAGCAAGAAGACAGTGGCATAACATCTTCAAGGTACTGAGGGGAAAAAGGTCAATCAAGATTCATATAATCAGCAAAAACATATTTTAAAATTAAAAAAGATGTAGACATTTTCAAACATACAAAAGCAGAAATCATTCATTAGCATAGACTACACTGCAAGAAATATTAAGAGCATCCCTCATGCAGAAGACAAATGATATCAGGTGTAATTATGGAAATATGGATTTATACAATGGAATGAAGGAAATTAGAAATTGTAACTACATGGATAATGTATAAGGTTTTTTTCTTATTATTTAAATCTCTTTAAAGATAATCAATGGCTTCAAAAATTTGATTACAGCATGGAAATTATAACCACAAGGGTAAATATTTTTCTTATTTAAATCTCATTGATTCTTTAAGCAAACACAATCTGGTACGGGAATTATAGTGTATGTAAACACAAAATGAATGACATTAGCCCAAAGTTCAGGAGGAGAGAAATGTAAGTATATTCTGGAAATGTTCTTACGTTCTATGTGGAATGTAATGTCACTTGAATGTAGATTGTGATAAGTTAATAATACATACCATGAACCCTAAGGCCACCACCAAAATAACCAAAAGAAGAGTTATACTAACAAACTTACAAAAGAAATAAAATGAGATCATAAAGAAAATTCAATTAATACAAAAGAAGTCAAAAAATAGAGAAAAAGAAAAACAAATGAGACAAAGTAATAGAAAACCAAGAGCAGATGATATTTTAAACCTCATCATATCAATAATAACCTTAAATGTAAATGGTCTGAAAATCCCAATTAAAAGCAGCATTTGTCAATTTGGATAAAAGGCAAGACCCAACTTCCTGCCTTTTAACCAAGCAAGACCCAGAAGAAGTTGATCTGCTGCCAACTATAGATGTTTCTTGTAAAACATACTTTAAATATAAAGACATAAGGAGGTTAAAAGCATGATGGAAAAAAGTTATACTATGCTAACTATAATCAAATAAAGTGTGGTGTGGCTATATTACTATCACATAAAAGATGTTTCACAGCAAAGAATATTACCAGTGATACGGGTTATTTCTTAACAATGAAAAGGTCAATTTATTGAGAGGATGTCAAAATCCTAAATACTTATGCACCTAATAACACAGCCTCAAAAATGCAAAAAACAAAAACTAATAAATATGCAAGGACAGCTAGAGAAATTCACAATTTTAAGTGAGGGATTGAAATACCTCTCTCTCAACAATTTATAGGAGAAAGAGACAGTAAAATTAGTAAGGATATCAGAGATTTGTTCAACACTATCAACCAACCTGTCCTAATTCTTATTTATAGAACAGTTCCTCCAAGAAGAGCCAACTATGCATTCTTTTCAAGAGAACACAAAACATTTAGAGTATTAGACCATATTCTGGGCCATAACAATTTTCTTACTAAATTTGAAGTGATTCTGTTTATATCTATCTATCTATATATATAGATATATATATTTTTTTTTTGGTGAGGAAGACTGGCCCTGAGCTAACATCTGTTGCCGATCCTTCTCTTTTTACTTGAGGAAGATTGTCACTGAGTTAACATTTGTGCCAATCTTCCTCTATTTTGTATATGGAACACTGCCCCAGCATAGCTTGATGAGTGGTGTGTAGGTCTGCATCCAGGATCTCAACCCGCAAACCCTGGGACACCATAGCGGAGTGCGCTAACCTAACCACTATGCCACTGGACTGGCCCCTATATCAAAAACATATTATTTACAATCATGAAAATATTTTTGGAATCTAATAGAGGGAGAAATGTTAGTTACCTTTTAAATTTGTACAGAGGGTGCTTGGTTGTCATGCAATTTAATTTTACATTTCTAATACCTAATTTTTTTAAAAAGATTAAAATTAATGTTATGTATTAAATGATTTTAGACTGTTTTTATTTTAGTCTTTTATGTAATAAACATAAACTACTACTGCAGAACAAAAAGCCAGTGAAATCTATGGTTGTTCACAATAGCCAGATTTCTGTACCCTAGAATTCCATTCCTAAAATAATCCAAAGACTGTTTACCTTTTTTCTTGAGATACAACATCCTGAGGAGTTTTACTGGAAATTTCAGGCATGACAGAAAGCTCTCAGAGGCCTGATAAATATCGGACTTCAAAGGCCCCTGAATAAGAGCTTTGCTCCAGTATTAAAGGAAACAGGTTTGACCTTGGGGTGCAGAGAATTTTATATCAACAGAGCAGAAGAATATCATACAAATTCTTCAAACATGAAGAACACAGCAAGCCAGAGTGGTGAAGCAAAGTCTGAAATAGCTGAGTATGATGTTGTGGTTTGTAATAAGAGATATATATATGGTCTTCATCCCTGTTTCTGGCACACAGCTCCTAAAACCCTTGTGACTTCCTAAGTGACAAGAGCAATCAAGGTCTTTGTCCTTATGTTGATGACACTACCTTTGGAATGCTCCTAAGGATGGGGGCTGGTTGCCAGGGGAACTAATCATGTGATTAGAAGGTTGGAACTTTCAGTGTCCACTCGCCCTCCACACCACCTCCAGGGAAAGGAGAGGGACAGAGATTGAGTTCAATCGTCAATGGCCAATGATTTAATCAATAGTGCCTATGTAACGGAGCCTCCAAAAATGCCCAAAAGGATGGGGTTTGGAGCATTTCTGAGTTGGTGAACACGCAAAGATTTGGGGAGAGTGGTGCCTAGAAGCTCCTCGCCGTCTCCCCATATTTTGCCCTCTGCATATCTTCCGTCTGGCTGTTCCTGAGTTATACTCCTTTGTAATAAACTGGTAATCTAGTAAGTAGAATGTTTCCCTGAGTTCTGCGAGTTGCTCTAGCAAATTAATCCAACCTAAAGAGAGGGGTTGTGGGAACCCTGATTTATAGCTAGTTGGTCAGAAGTACAGGTGGCAACGTGGACTTGTGACTGGCATATGAAATGGGGGCATCTTGTTGGACTGAGCCCCTAACCTATGGGATCTGATGCTATATCCAGTTAGATAGTGTCAGAATTGAGTTGAATTGTAGGACACCCAGCTGGTGACCCAGAATTGTTTGGTGGTGGAAAAAAAGCCCACACGTTGGAATTGGGTGCAGAACCCTGACTGAGAAACGATGAATATGTGTATTCATATTCTGGGTAACAGGCTGGGTAACTCCTTCTAGCCCCGGCTTCGCATGGTGCAAGATGTGGACCACTTAGAGGCCTTTATGATGAGTCGTGAATGAGGAATGCTGTAGCCTTCAGAAATGATTTGAAAGGAGAAGGTTATGATACATAGCTCTTTCTTTAATCTCTTAACATGTGACTAATACAACTTCCATATTTTGGAGTTTGACCTTCTCAGGAGTGTGAGAAGTAAAGATGTCGGTAGGAATTAACTGTGGCAGAGACCGGATGTGAGGGAAGAGTAGAACTAGTTCATCTTAGCTTCTCGTGATTGGGTTAAAGATGTCAACAGAACTGAACTCAGAACCAACGACTTTTCTTTGATCGTCACTATTAATATTAACATAATATAAACTAGATCTCATGGTGTGCCATATAGCAAAATACAGCTAGTCTACCTAAAACCAATCTAATGTTTTATCCAAAATATAATCTTACTCTTTTTTTCACTCAGTAAAATTGCTTTGGTCTGCTCAGTATGGGCAATACTCAAGGAGCCAGCATTCTGCTAACATGCGTGGATTTATGCTGACCAATTGGAGATATCATTAAAGTTAACACAAGCATCAGGAAGAGCCTTTGTCCCTAAGACTATTCACTTTTAGATAAGTTTCCTAGTTGTTTGTTTTCCTTTTCAGAACAGGAACTGTGCATGAGAGTTTTACAAGATGATAAAAATTTCAGAAAATGTCTACATGTTTACAAAGATTTCCCAAGGTTGGGCATTTGAAAGGACTCACCCGCCTCCATGGAGCTTACACATATGGAGGTTTTATGTAAAGGCAAAGGAAAAGGATAAGATAAGAGAGAGAGTGAGAGAGAGAGAGGGTAAGAGAGAATGAGAGGAGAGAGACAGCGATTGAGAAAGAGGAGAGAGATAGAGAGGAAGAGAAACAGAGAAAGGAGTATGAGAGACAGGAGCAGAAAGATAGAGAGGAGAGAGACACAGAGAGAGAGGGAGGGAAATAGAGACTCAGAGATACAGAGAGGGAGCACCAAACCCTGAGGGTCCAAGAGACATCCCAGGCATGAGCTCTCTGAATTTTTATTCTCACATGCACTGTGCTCTATCTATCTCTGAATTGCACCATCAACATCTGAAGGGGCATCTTGATTTCTCCTTTGTAAGAGCGCACAGCAGAAGCTCCCAGCAAGCTTTGAATCTCCACTAGTAATCAAGCCAAATTATCTAACTGATGAGACCAGCCTTCCACACAGCACCAGTAAAGAAACTGACACTGAGGATCATGATGGGAATATCAGACTTAAACAGCACATCACAAATCCCACTGCCCTGATCTTATCCAAAAACCAGAGAACTAGATACAGTTTTCCCAGTCCACCTATAAATCAACTCTATCTTTCATGATTCTTACGTCTGTCTAATAGGGGGACAACGCATTCAGGAACTGATTGACAGAAGAAGATGCATTTACCGTCCAGGATACTTGTCTCCACATGGTCACATTTGACACTTGGGTGCAATGAAGGAAGCATCTTGAAGTTTATCAAACAAACGTTGTGAATTTCTAGTATACAGAACAGTATTATTCACTATAGGCATGAGGCTGTATATTAGATCCTCAGAATTTATTTAATCTTATAACTGAAAGTCAATTGTACCTCAATAAAGCTGGACAAATAAGATAAACACTCAGTTAAGTCTTGAAAGTCAGCAACTTAAGTTCCATTCTCTACAAATACAGAGTGAATAGAGTTAGTGACTTTGCTAAGGCCACTTAATGAGTAGCTACTTAGGGAAATATCATGACCCAAAACAAACACCACCCAGCCAATTAAAAACAAAACAAAACCCAAACACAAGAGGTTTAACTCTGTAATTGTCACCAGATCTCTCAGGTTAAATGTCAGGCCCCTCCCACCATGAGAATTTTGATCTTTGGGGTGGTAGCGCTGTATGCTTTATAATGTCACACACTCTCTCTCCTAACTGCTGGAGTCTCCAGGTCAGAGGATGAAGTGGTTGCATAAGGAGGGTTTCTACAAGTGGATGACGGTTTTAATCAGAAATTTTTTTCTGATTAGAAATATTGGCTTAAACAAGCTTAATTGGTTTGTCCCCCCTCCACAAGCTTCAGTGTATTAATTGGACAATCTCCAAGAAGATGAGTTGGAAGAAAAAGTTTCCCAAATTTTTTTGGCCTCGAACACCTATCTCCCTCTGAATATATACTAGGTTGCCATTGCCCATACTGATGAAAAGTATCAAAGTTTAGATTATGTTTGTCAAAATACAGGAAGAAACAATTCAACATTACTTTGCCCTTATATTACAGCCAAACAATCCCTTTTAATTTCTGGGTTTTTTTTTTATTTCGCATTGACATGGCTTCCATTAAGCTTCGCCAGGACTCCAATCACTTCACCTGTCAAGGCGTCAGCCATCTGTTGCAACTGATTTAGGTGGTGGTGGCCAGAAAATTTGCAGAAGTCAGGCAATTAATCAGACAACTGAAAACATTTTTACTAAAATAGTCAAATCATTGAAACATCCCTGAGAAGCTGTAATTGATCCACTTATTTCTTAGAAAATATCTAGATATTAAATAAGTATGTCACGTTTTTTTTCCCCAAGTTTGAAACATTTGGTTAGTTTCTATCTGGGTATTTTAGGGTTGAGTTATAATCCTTTAGTGACAACCCCCAATATTCCTTTTCTCTCTCCAAAGGGGAGGTGGGAAATAAGAATGAAGTATCAAAATAGGAAGAGTCCTATTTCCTTTTTTTTAAAAACAAAATAAGCTAGCACCTTTTATTGAGGATCCATAGTTTCTAACGTAATTTTCCTTGAGGGAGGGATAGAAATCTGAGTTTGCATTTTAAATAAAAATATTTTAGTTTTCACTTGAAGACTAAATGCATGTGGGGTTATTGATCTTTTTTTTTTTAATTAGAAATGCCACATTTGGAAAATATTTGAGGGGATTAGAATAAATACATGGGATGGAAGATAGGCTTTTACAAACTCTTAATACATTGTTCATCTTAAATATTATTGAGCGTTCATAAGAAAGCAGAATGACTCCAAGTGGTGAGTGAGAATGTTTTTAGAGTGTCCTCAGGGAAACCTGTTGCCAGAAGTAGATAGGATTAGGCAGTTTTCTTAGTTCAGAGCATGTCCAGAATGTCATGAACCAGCTGCAGGTCCGTATTGAATGGTACCTACAACTTTTGAGTCTCTACTTGTGTGTGATCAAGACGTTTGACCTGGCTCAAAACACCGAGTTGTAGTAGGAATTCTCTCAGCTGCCCTAACTCATCCTTTTTGGGATGTCCCTCTCTCTGGTTTAAAATCAGGCACCTTCTAAAAGCAGTACCACAGAGAGAAAGCAAAAGTTCTACGTTTAATGATAGTTCTTAAATCACTGAAACCAACTCTACAGCACTGGGTTATCATGAAAAATGTTCTATCTGTAAAACCTATTTAAGGAAGGTCCAACCACATTATTAGGCTATTTTACTGGGTCACTAGCACATGTCTATTTGTTATTCATATTTGGTGCATCTCTATTTAGTGATGCTCAGGAAAGCAAAGATTGGGGACCAAGAAAATGGAGAGTTTCGGAGCAGAATAGTAGGAAGTGTTTTATGCCTTTAATTCTAGTAACAGAGAATATTTGTATAAAGTCACTGAAATGCAAATTAGATCCCCCTACAAATGTTATGAATGACCCATTAGTGTAATTTTTCTTGGGTATTTTCCCTTTTACATTGTATGTGATTTCAAACATTTCCAAATAACACCATCTTTCTAATTATCTTCAAGTCCTGTGAACAGGATGGTCCTCTTTTACCTGATTTTTCCTCAAATAACTAAGAGTATTATGAAGCCGATTGTCTCTTACTGATTAAGCAGTAGTCAGTTTCCCTCTAGTCTAGAGTATTATTAATGATAAGTCAATCATGGGACTTCACCTACTGAAAAAAAATAGAACTCATAAATAATGGCTAATTGTGTTTTTCTTTTCTTATGTTGGGTTGTATGCCTCCATGAACTGGCATATAAAGTGTGTTTTGTTTTAATAAACAGGAAGGATTTTGATGCATGCATGGATAGGCTTTGGCTGTTGGTTGGCTGTGGAGTTCATATTCATGGCCAGTGGCTACCATGTTTTGAGCTCCTGGCATATTAACCCCAGTGAGGAGGGAAATAGTGAGAAGGACAGGACTTCTCCACCATGGTGTGGATGGGGAACCCTCCTCTCTGGTCTCAGCTCTTGCCATGGTGCATGGGAAAATCCTACATTGGGTGGGCATTTGAGGACAGCTGTCAGAATCAGAGACCCGCTGGCCGTCAATGCCTCATGCAGTCAGTAGGGCTGGGTACACAAGTAGGGTTGGATCTAACTTGCTGCTTGCTAGAAGAGCAAGATGAACTCTTGTCTAGGAGCAAATTTGCAATCATTTAGGATCCCATCCTATTTGTCAAGCCCCAGAGAGTCCTGCAACCATGGTCCATCCATTGTCATTGCCACTGAGCTTGTATAGTTCATGGGCGTCATTGATCTACTACAAATGCCACAATACCCTGCAACATGACCTCACACTTCAACTACTGTTGAGGAAGGAAGAAACCCTAGTCTTTTTTCTGCTTGGTTTCCCATCACTTGGCACAGTCACAATAAACGTGTAGTGTATTTTTTTAGACAAATGGTTTTGGAAAGAAAGGTACACATGGGTGGAGGAAAGACAAACTCTCAGAATGTAGACTTGGGGTGTGGGGGGCCTTGCATGGGAAAAGCTTAAAGAATGTGTCTCTTGGTCCCAACAGCACTGGGAGGACAAATAACTGGAAGTTTAAACACAGGAATGACAGAGCTAAACTCTCTCCTAGATCATCACTGAGGTGCCTCCTCCAGGAACCTCTTCCTGACTTTTCAAGGTCATTTTGGGTGACGTATTGGGGAAGATCATGGATTAGAAGACCTATGACCCTATCATGATTATGCAACTGTCCAGCAGGAAGACATTGGATCAGACCTGAGATATAACTTGAGTGAGTTGGAAGGAGCAAAGTGAGGACAAATATATTTTCTTCTATGATGCAACTGTACAGCCAAAATGAGAAGATATGCAAGGACTGTGGCTAGAACATAGAGTTATGAAAATGTATTGTAGTACCTGGAGAAGACTTCTATATTTTGGGAATCTTGACAGGATCAATGGAGATTTCAACTTTCATGGCAAACCAATATGACGGAGAACACTCATTTGCATATGTAGATTTATTTGCATATGTAGATACCTAACATATTTATATTTTTAAGACACTATTTAAGTGCAGGAAAAATGAAAATCAGTAAATTGGTTGTCCAGTGAAAATGGCCACCCCATATTTTAAACAGTGACCTTACATCTGGGGAATCCAACTTTGGAGTCAAAGGGCCAGTTTCAGAGGTTGATGGTGCAGGATACAATTCAACAAGAAGCAAGACAAATTTGGAATTTTAAAAAACAGATTCCCATATAAAATCTTGTATCTGAGTCATTTCTATACTTTATCTTGTTTTATTACTGCTCAAATAGTAATGACCTAGAGTAGGCTGGAAAATATCATAGTAATTTACGTATATGTTTATATTATATGCTTGCAAGTAACTATTTGGAATTGATTTCATAGTCACTAATCTTTGGCTTCTTTTTAATTATAAAGATATTAAAATAAATTTACTCATGATTTTTTCTGAGGCAGTGACCCGTTTCTTTCAGATTACGTGCTTCTACACTGTTCAGATTCTATTATTCTTCTCTAAGGAAAGTTATGTTTTTCCTGGCTTTAGATTTAAAAAGGAACAAGACTGTTTAAAAGTCAGGGAAGGGTTGAAAAAGAAAAGGTTAAAACAATATAAGCTCCTCATAACGCTGCCAGCTAATTATCCGTGTGGTCCCTGGAAAGTGAAAAGGGCATGTCATCAAGGGGACAGTCTGTTTTCTCAAGTCTGTAGAGTAATTACTTTAGTTTTCAGGGCTACAGACTGCCTATTCATGACAAACTAAAAACTGACCATAAAATGCTTGCAGCTCAGTGTGGGTATTTTTTCCCCCAAATCTCTGCCATGGATTGGGAATGGGAGCATTTGGACAGCTCCTTGTTTTCTTTGGCTGTGTTTTCTTTTGTTTCATCTTTCAGTCATTTCAACATTGATCCTAAAGACATTAAATACATTTTCTGATGCAGGTTTTTATTGCCCTTATGTTCTAGAATAGAACAGAACAGAAGACAGCATATGAAAAGATACACAGTGTGATGTGTGTACCAACAGAATAAGCCCAGATGGAGGGAGGAGGGACCGATTGACTGCCTGGTGAAGAGGGCTTTCTGGATTACCTACCAGGGGGACTTTGGCGGGTGGGCCCACCAAGATAAATTGCATACGTGGTATACAAAGGTACAGAAGAGAATCGTACATTCAGAGGGCGGTGGGTGTGCTGAGCAAGATGCGAGTCCCAAGATCAATCCATGAAGAATGCAGAAGGCAAGAGGGAAAAAATAGATAAAGCCAGCCCACATGGGGTGTGTGGCTGGGGCTATCTGAAGTGGTGTGTTGGCGCCGTGGGTGGAGAAGTTAATGGCTGAGTTAGCCTGAGGCAGCCCTGAATGTCCATGGAGATTAAACTAAGAGGGGGCAAGAAAGACTTTTGCTTTTATTTCTCTCCCACCAGGGCCCCCTTTTTCACCTGTCTTCACTCAGACTTCTGAGGCAGCTGGTGTCCTGAGTCCGATACAGCAAGTATAGAAGCTTGAGCCTGTGAGAAGCTGAGAAAAATAGGTGGTGGGTGTATCCGCTCTGGCAGTTGAACTGTGTCTCACAACTGCCCATTAGGGGATGGAAGGCAAAAAGGGGCGACATAGTTGTGGGTCTCCATCATGCATTGGCCAAACTTGGCCCCCTGTATGCCTCGATGCTCTCACACATCCTGTTTCCCTGAGAGGTGGCAGAAGCCTTCAGCTTTGGAGAGGTGCTGTCTAAGGTACCTGCAGAGAACTCGTCAAAACCTGCATGGAGTTGATGACCAAAGCCATAAGTGTAAGAGGTAGAACCCAACGACTGTGAAGTGGCACAAAAAATGTCCAAAAGAATGTGCGGTGTCCAACTGACCATTTTAAATATACTTATTTTCTTAAGTACTTACAGACTATTACAATAATTGATCATGAATTAGGTCATAAAAACCCTCAACAAATATCAAAGATACAGTCTCATAGAGACCACACTTTCTGTCCACCTCTTAATTCATATAATATTGACATTGACACGAATTTATAAATTAACAGTAAGAAGGTGGATAATGAATTCTTGCATATTTAATAAAATGTAGAAACATGCATAGGTAAATACCTCACGCGTTACAGGAGACATCATCATCAGAATTCTAAAGTATGATTAGATCTAAATAATAATGGATAGCCTACCTATCAAAACACTATGATGAAGTAAAATTGGGTCATGGAGGGAATTACATCCTTAAAAATTTAAATTTGAAAACAAACTATCTCAAAGGGATGATCTAAGTGTTCATATGAAAAATCAAAAGAACAATAGCTAAACCCCAGAAATGTAAAAGGAAAGAGATAATATAAATAGGAGAAGAAATCGGTAACAAATTATGAAAGTATAATTGAGAAAGTCAACACAACCAAGAGTTGCTCTTTGGAAAAAAACTAGAAAAAAATGCATACCTCTGGCAATATTGACTAAGAGATGAGGAGACAAAATACATAGGGGTAGTGATGTATGTCAATTACATCTCTATAAAACTGGGAAAAAGTACAAAGGAAAAACATTTTAAATGTAGGAGGAGTCATAAGTCCAGATAATGTAGAAATTAAAAATAGAAGAGACTATTATCACACCTTCAAACACTTTGACATATGGGAGAAACATTAAGGCAAAGTTTAAGAATCATTTTAGGGCTGGCTTTCTAAGTAAAAAGATGGAAAATCTTTTGTGTTAAAGACACTACAGCAGTGGTTAAAAGTCTTTCAACAGAAATGAATTCTGTGGGATGTTCAAGAAATAGATCATCTCAGTTTAATACAAAAAACAAACAACAATGGAAACGGAATGGCCCCCAACTCACTCTTAAAGGCCGATGTGAGCTTAACGCTCAAGCCTGACCAGAAACTGGGGAAAACAAAACAAAACAAATCAAAAATACATCACACTTATAAATTTGGTTTCCAAAATCTAAAGAACTCATTAACGTTTTATTCAAGAATGTATAAAAATAATAGTGCACCATGACCTAGTTGAATGTGTCCCTGTATAACAGAGGTTTATTATTAGAAAGGCCAGAAATGCAATTTATCACAGTGTTAGGTTGTGAGAAAAAAATACAGTCATCTGAATGGAAGGAGAAAAAGCAGTGATAATATTTAATTCTCATATCTCAAAACACTCTGTAATTAGGAATCAAATGGAAATTCCGTAAGGGATTAAAAGAATATACAAAAACGATAGAGCAAACACCACCTGAAATGGGAAAGCATTATCTTTACAGCAGGCATGAGAAGGATGCATGCTCTGAGATGGTATTTGACCCTCCCGAGTTGGGCAAATGCAAATGAATCTGCTGATGTCAAGTGTAGGTTCAGATGTGAATCCACAGCATCCCTCATGCATTGTGGGTGGGAAGAGTGAACCAGTGCAACCACGTTGGAAAACAGTTGAGCATGACCTGCTAAGGCTGAGCATGCAGAGCCGGTAGCAAGCCACCATGCTGTCAGGTGCACACACAGCACTGCGAAAGCACAGTCATGATAGAACACGAAACTAAAATCGTGAGTTCAGCAAGATTGCAGATGGCATGTTACTTTTTTTTGTAAAAGGCAATAAAAATAAAATCATGCATTCATTAAAAAGCACATATCAATGAAACAAAACTTCATTTAAATAAAGGAAGAAAACCCTAAACAGGATTCTTGAGGATTTTTAACTCAAGATGGTGAGATATGTTAGTGAGGAGGTGATTGAATAAATTAATTTTTTGTCACGATCCTGGCTTTTGTTTGCTGTGGTGGGCTGTGGATGCTTGCTGCATTGTTTATAATACCTAATTAAATAATTAACTAGATAAAACTAAACAGAAGGCACCCTACAAGTGTCAATGATGAGTGTGTATAAGCCAGCTATTACGATGAACTAAATTCTGTCCACCTGTGTGCCAAGATACACCAAATATAACAGGTTGTCAGAGGAACTTTGTGGAGAAGGTCATTCCAAGAGGATGAGCATCATAGACGAGGCACTCGGGTACTCACAGCAGGGTATATGCAGGGGTCTCAAAGCATGTTTGAGGGTGTGTGTGTGTGTTCAGGAGCTTAATGCTGTGGTCTGTGGGTACTTGCAAAAACAGAGAAAAGGGGAATTGAAGGTAGTTAGTACAGAATTGGGTATTACTTTTCTAAAAACTATTCTTTGGGAACCATATTACAAATTCTTGATGCAGTGTTTTGTTTATTGTGCTGAGAGCAGAAATGATGATTGATTGGACTTCAGAAATAGAGAAATTTCCCTTGTCAACATAAGAAGCATAAAGTCTACAACCCTGAGGTGCATATTATTCCCAGTCCACAGCCCTACCATATGCCACCAGCACGTAGACAACATACGTTGATGTAGAGTGAACAGTAAAGTCTTTGGTATTTTATTCTTCCTCCTATGGACATCCATGAGAAAGCTGGTTTCAAAAAATAAGAAAAAGTTGCCTAGTCAATGCTGACTGTATTACATGGCTATAACAGTTCTCCCCAAACTAGATGTTTGGAAATGAAAAAAAGATTGTTTTTTTCTCCCCAAAGTCCAGTTGATCATTCTGAAACCATACTTTATTAACATTATATTGAACTTGGGTGTTGGTAAATATTTTCTGAAGTTGATATTTTCAAAATTATATGCACCTCCGGCTCGTAGACTTAGAACTAGCAAAGAATATGAGTTCTGTGGCTTCTACACGTTTACTTTTGTATACGTGAAGTTTATTCAAAACACTGAGATGACTTAATTTAATTAATAGTATATCTAGTAATTAGAAATCGCTTTGACCAATATAGACTTTCAAAAGTCAGTGGGTTTATGGGATTGTCTCCATATTTCTCCAAATGAATGAAGCCAGTGCTATCTTTAAACAAACTCGTGTGTTAAGTATTTAACACAAATACTTTAAAATGTAGCAGTTTGAAGAAAAGGAAATTTGAGCCAAGTATATGCCAAATCAAAGAAAGTAATATACGGTCATTAAAAAGTCAACATAAATATCTTTGTACCAAATCTTACCTCTGTCATGGAACACACTTTCCTTCACGTCTCAGCTGGGAGTGAAAGGAATCTGGGCTGTCTACTCACATGGCTTACAAGAGAAACAATTATTTTAAGTAGAAAAGTGCAGCTTTGAAGGCCTCTGGATATTGATGAGGGTATAAAAGCTCCGAAGACCCAAGACCAAAGCCAGGCAGCTCATTTTATGCACATCTCCTTCTCTCATTTCCATCTCTAGTCTAGAGCACAAACCCCAGCTAGCCGAAGGTAGAAAACGTCAACATTTGACTTCTGATAACATTTTTCCAAACGTAGTGTTCACGATGCCATTTGGGGACCTTGTTAAAATACACATTCTTGGTTCTGTTCCAAAAGAATTAATAGTTCTGTGATGGTGGGTGGGGAAGGGACACTCCAGAAATTTACAACATCAGCAAGCACCTCAGATGAACCTGATTCTGATGAGATGTGTACAGTTCACACCAGGTGCTTTAGCGTCATTCAAATGCTCACAGACCGGGGATGTTCAACAATCGGCTCTCTATATTCACTCAGCTTGGCTCCGTTTCCGCCTGAGTGGGGAGGAAGCATGGAGGTCCGAGGAGAGTCATGGGAAGCACTTACGAAATGCACGGAGGATGTTAACTGGGGGGAGTTCTGAATGCAAATAAAAAGAGCGCCTAATATTCCCCATGACTAGGGCTAATATGGATCTCTGGGTGCACAATATCTCTCTCATTCTTCATGAGGTCACGAGTCCTACTTGGGAGATGGATTCCAGCCAGGGAGTGGTGTGCGAAGAGTACACAGTGATTTGAAAGATGTCTTGCGTTCACCAAAACTGAGAGGCTTTCTAAGAAATGAGAAAATCTTTCCTCATGGGCACAATTCCCCATCAGGGGAGGTTCCATGTAGATGGCAGTTTCTGGATCAGGTTCCATCGAGTCTACTCACAATCAAGTAGATGCATACATTTGTACTGAGGTTTTGAATGAAGGTTGTGACTGGATATTATGCATCTCCTTTCTATAAGGGGCATTTCACTTCATCCAAGGTTATTATTTTGCCCTTAGTAAAAGCCTGTCATTGCTTAATGTTCTTTTTGAGTGTGCCATTCTGTTTGGCAGACGCATGGAAGAGAATATTGAATGCTATTTCAGGGCAAATGAATTAATGTGGTACAGAATTCTCTTGGTTTTGAGGTGCCAAGTTTTACTGTTTCTAAATTCAATTGTTGTATAAAAAAGGAACCATATCTATGCCTCTATGAGATAATAAAGCTCCAAGGACACATAGAAACATACACACACACACATACAAACACACTCCACCATCTTTGATGGAAACAGAAATTGGAGAACATGAAAGACTGAGCATCCAACTGAGAGAAATGAGATTCTGGGATATCTTTAATTAGGAGATATAAAGATATCAACTGATCAACCCCAATTCTAGTCATGACAGCAATTGACATAATGGACCCGATAATTTCAATATCACACGAACACCCTCTTTCTCCCAGACAACTTGATGTTTATTTCTTTCAATCTTCAGCATCTAATACAATATCATTGTATTTGAAACTGAAATTATTGGGTGAATGAATTAATAAGTTTATTTCAGGTGGTTATCACTCTCCTAATATTTAATTGAGTACGTACTATCTTACATAGTGTGGTTTCTTTTAAATCTCAAATGAGCTCAAAAGTTAGGCATGGGATTCTGCTTAGATAAGAGAAAAGGAAGGCTCAATGAGGTTGACAACTCGCCCAAGGGTGTCAGTTGGATTTTTTGAGAATAACGTTTTGGGGTGAAGTTAGGAGTGCCAGTGGTTAATTGGGGGTAACACCTCTGAAAGGTAAAAGTTTGGGGGAGAATCAGGTAGGGAAATCTTGTAGAATACGATACAGATCTGATACCTATGAAATGAAAGGGGTGGAGGAAACAGCAGGATTGAACACGGAGAGCTTCTAATGGACATGCCAACCTGATGTAGCACAGTCAGCTCAGTGTGGGTTCCAAAGCAAAGATTGCCCATTAACAGAGTCCTGCCGCCATTGGGAAGACATGGTGAGGACCCTGTCCTGCTCAGTCGTTAACCAGAGCACAATCCTAAAGGTGCTAAAGCTAGAGGCTCTCAGCCAAATGCATGCCTTGCAACTGTATGGCAAGTTCTTGAAAGGAGATCTGAGCTGCACTCCCCGTGGCCATGACGCCGATGTCACATAGCTAGAAAGGAGCAAAGCAGAAGCAGAATGCAGTTCGTAAAACCCCAAACCCTTGGCTCTTTCCAGTATGTTGCAAAGAAAGATTAAAATAATGACAGAAATGTAACATTGGGAAACAAGTTGCTTCCCATCATCTTATACACCTACTTTGAACTATTTGTAGTCTGAGTCAAGAGGCAAGAGACTACCAAGAAGTGAGGGTTGCATGAGGAAGAAGCAGAAGACGGTCTAGAAACTCACGTACTAGAATAGCTAGCTAGCTCAAACACAAAGCTAGTTGTGTTCCCTCAACTTCCCTGCTGGGAAGAATCATCTGGGGAAGGTGTTAAAAATCCAGCTTCCCATTATCCTGAGGAATTCTCACCAGGGAAGGGTGAGAAACACAGAGCTGGAGGACTCTAGTCTCTGCTGTTTATGCTCCTAGAACATTACAGCTCTTTCTTTCCTGGCGATTTCCTTTCTCTGGCGAATCCCTGCTACTTCCAGCTCACAGAATATATACTTTTATATTCCACATGCAGGATGTTTCTGTTTCCACATCATAAGCATTTCTAACTGTGCTTTTCTTCTTCATTCCTCCCCGCCAAAAAAGCCAATAAATTACATTTTTCTGTTCAGAGGTGTCTAACAATGAGAATATTCATCCAGGAAAACTTTCTATTTCACACATCAGATAAAAATTAGTAATTTACTTTGATGCAGTGCTGATTTACTAAATTGTGAGAACATAATTTGCCATGAGAAAAAAAGTGATACTTCTACTCTTGAGGCGTAATTTTGCTTTTACTCAGATGTCTCAATTAATGCTAATATTATCACTAGCCTTCTCTGTTTTCACAACTAAACAATAATTGAGGATGAAATAATGTAATTCATATCAGTTAAGGGCCTTCAGAGTATTAGAAATTATTGAATGCAAGCTATTACTCTCTCATATGTTAACCATTTTCATCAATGATTTCTAGATAACTTGTTTGAGGTGGTAGGATTTTGAATATTTTTAGAGGGTAGAAAGAGCATTCAGGTGCTTTATGCTTTAAAACTGTCAAGACAACCAACATAAAAATCCTCAAAATGTGGACTTTTCATGTAAAATTACCAATACCTCTTAAACGCTGCTATACATCAAAGCTCATTGGATAGTAAGGAAGGGAGACCGTCAACATAACATTTAAAAAATGGTTAAATGTCTAAAATTGCAAATTAAATGTCTGTAGGTATATCTTATTATACACTCATTTCTGTTTGTGATCAAATAGGCATTAGGATAGGAGTGAAATAAATTAGTAATTCTGAGCAGAAAATGAGGCTTGATTTATGACATGAACATCAAGTCTTGGCAGAGCCTGCAACTCTTTTAATGTTACTTTAAATTGAAATTGATCCTCTTTTCTCAAAGAGTGTAATTTGAAACACCTTACAACCAATTATCCCGAAATGAAATTATTTCAAATGTACACAGGACAAGGTGTATTTGTTAATATGTACCTGTTTCATTTGCTAATGAAGACCATGACAATTTTTGAAGGTATTTATAGAATTGTCAAGATGTATTCGACAGAAATCTGTTGAATTTAGGGGAAAAGCAAATGCTGTAGTGTGTCCTTCAATTTTTGTTATTTTTTTGCTTTTAATTATTAATAAGGTTTACAATATTGCAGATAAATGTTGACAGATACAATAAGACATGATTAGAGACAAAGCAATTGTCTTTAAAATATATCGGAGGCAGAAAAAAAGGATTTACTCTGTATTCCTCTTCTCAAAGCACAAATGCTTCTAATCATTATCTAAATTCTCTGGGTCTTGGGTTTTAATCCCTTTAGAATAAAACTGCTGGTCCTTTCAATTGAACAGTCATCATCAGCAGCAGTTCGACTGTCATCCTAATTTGAGTTTGAATAGCAAGGATGCTTGCTTTTCAGGCCCATGCCTCACTCTATGTCAAGAAGAGAGAATGTGTATCCTACCTGGGAAAACAGATGCCCTCATGGAAATCATCACAGTGGGAAGCAACTTTAGAAGACTTGCATTCTGCTTGCTTCTGAAGGTCCAGTAAGGCTCCCTCACCTCATATCCAGCAGAACCTAGTTTCAAGAAATTATTGAGGAAGGGGATTCCATTGTCTACTTTGGAAATAATTTCAAAGATATTCCTTAAACAGAAAATATTGTTCTCTTCAACAGTTCTTGAGACTTTGACTTGGTTTAAAATGTCCCTCTATCTGTAGCAGTATGCATATGTGCCTGTGTTTTCTACTTACTCCTCCCCAACCAAAAAAAAAAAAAAAAACCAAAACTGTGTGTTATATTTATCTGGAGAACAAATCCGTTACAGGAATTTGAGATACTCCAGGAGTAGGATTCAGAAGTCACCCATGGAAGACAAAAATGTATATATCCCAAGAGATTGCTGGGACAAAGCTTGTTACATTCTCAATGATATTAATATTTTCAGCAAAATATGCTTTTGACTTACAGGGTCCTTATATCACAAAATTTAAATCTGTGGGCTATTTTGTGTATAACTTTAATAGACTGGATTTTCTGAGTAATTTCGCCATCTGTCAAGAAGCCCCAAGAGCTGACTTGCTCCTTTAACTTACAAAGTACTTCTTTTAAATAGAGATCCCTGACTTTGTACGATATATTCATATTTATGCAGAATTTTGGGGATGTACCCTCTCAGATTTCCTCACTACAGTCCTGAGAAGTAGCCATAAAAAATGTGCAAACTGGTGCCAATGTGGTCTTGAGTTCAGACACTCTGAAGCCACATCTAAGGCTACGGGTACCACTTTATACCACCTCTAGGATCTCTGTCCAGCCTGTGTCCATGGAGCCCCCAACTGAGTTTGTTAAAAGGAGAAGTTAAAAGAAGTTGATATTTGTGAATGAGATTATTTTATATAAAATCTTATAAGAAGGCAGAAAAACATGAACCACAGCAGTAACAAAAAGAATCTATGTGCCACCAAAACAGGCGGAAGGGAAATACTTGAGTGGGATGATATGAGCCAGGAGACTGCTTTAATTTTGGAGAAACTATGTGAGAGAAAAGATTTCTTTGTCATTGCTAAGGACAGAAGCTCTTGGTTTAAATCTGTGAAGATATCTGCCTGGAATACATTGTTTTCCCCCTCATAAAATCTGCCAGTGTTTGTGTTTCTGTTGGTGACCTGTTGTTACCAACAGGTTACCCCTGTTTGGGTAAAGACTTATGCCTTCACACCAATTCAGTGGTGGCAGTAGTGGTCCAATAAATGCACACAGATGAGTCAGACAGAAAACTCCACATGCCCCATTAATTTCGATGCTCTGAGAAGTGCAAGATGCTCATAATATTTAACCTTCATAGGGCACCTAGAGATTTCAGGGAAAAAAAGGAACTGACATTTGGTAATACCTTAGTTATCATGATTTGAAATGTTTCTTTAAGGTATTTTGTTGCAATATCCACCATTATTGAGCTCTCCATGGGAAACAAGGCGTAGCCCAAAGGATTTTTCATCTAGAGGACATTATACCAGGATTAGAGGCAAACATGATAACTATATCAAAATGGAGGTGATTACGTCCAAGTAGGAATGTATTTGTTCTCAATTTCAAGAGGAAGACCGGGGATGAAGAACTAGTCAATTAGATGTCCTAATGGGAAACTAAATACATGGTATATCTTATATCTCCCTGCAGTAAAAATGTAGAAATGACTAAAAATACATGAATATGGACATGCATGTGTGTATATAGCAATACCTGTAGTCAGTGTGGGGATTTCTCTGAAGACCAGACACAAGACTAGACAGAAAGCAATTAAAGAGAAGCCAGATATTGGAGGAGGCACTGCAGTGCAGGGCGTTACAGGAAGTTCTGCAGGGTAAAGGAGCTAGGCGTTGGGAACAGGGAACCAGGCAATTCTAAATGAGAAAGTAAAATGTGAGATGTGGGGGCTTGGACTATTACGAGAAGAGAATCTGGGGTTATAGATCTCCAATCAAACTCATTCACTTGGATGAGCTGGAGACATCAGCAGTGTTAGAGGTGGTTGTCTCCAGGAGAGAAAGCAAGCGTGAAAAGTAGACTTGGAAACTTGGCAGCATCTAAGAGTAACGAAGAGTCTGGAGGCCAGCATTCATCCCCACCATCATGGGAAACAACACAAAACTACGAAGAGCAAAATGCACATCCCTAACCAGGCAGACTAAACAAAGGCTCTATCAGATAAGTAACAGATCTCAACCAAATGGATGAACACGTACTCAAGCATCAACTCATTCAATAAGTAGGCATTCAAGACTTGGAAATCAAACCAATGAATGTGTATATAAGAAACAAGTAGCCTTTGAAAATAATGCACAGCATACAATACAAACAATACATTTGATAAACCGAAGAAGAACTCCATGAAAGTGAAAAGAGAGAAAACAAAAAAATATATTTAATTAAGTTTACTTAACAGAGTCAAAGAGATAAACAAGAGCAGGTGGTCACGAAACAAGAAGAGATGGTTACCAGAAAAAAAAGTAGATTTTATGCAATGATAAATGTCACTATAATTAATTAAAAATCAACTCGGTAAACAGTGAGCAGTGGGGCTTACTAAATATAGAATGTGAGGTTGGGCCGGCCCCGTGGCTTAGCGGTTAAGTGCGCGCGCTCCGCCACTGGCGGCCAGGGTTCGGATCCTGGGTGCGCACCCACGCACCGCTTCTCTGGCCACGCTGAGGCCGCGTCCCACATACAGCAGCTAGAGGGATGTGCAGCTGTGACATGCAGCTATCTACTGGGGCTTTGGGGGGAAAAATAAATAAATAAAATTAAAAAAAAAAAAAAAAAAGAATGTGAGGTTGTTAAGAGTTCAGATGCCCCTAAGAGAGATGTGGTTCAGAGCCTATGCAGTGGGCCAGTGCCAAGATGGCAGAACTGATCCAAGAAAGCCACATGAAACAGAAATGGAATGCCAAAAGGAGAGGACAGGAGAAAAAAATTAGTGTGTAGCATCCCTTGTTTCAGAAATCAAGCAAACACACATTCACTGTAGGAATGCCTCCCCAATTTAGGTCTCCAGAAATTTCAAAAGTTAAGATCCACCAAATAGGAGTTTTCAACCAAAGATCACTAGCCACAATTAGTAAGTCAAGAAAAACTAAAAGGCCACACTATCAATACTGGTGTTATTGCACACAGAATATCAATTAACTATGTATGCAATATAGAGACATAATATATGTAATCACAAAATTTCTTTTATTAGAATTGCCATTATATGACCTAAAATACATTGCTTTTGTAAATGCGTTGACATAGAGATAAAATGAGATAGAATGGAGAGAGAATTCTTCCTCCAAGCTGCGTGAGAAAGATTGTGCATATGTGTGTACATGGGGGTACATGCACGTGTACCCACATCAATCTGTTGGCTAAAACAACTTCCATTTTGCAGCATTCTATTTCCATGTTGTGCACCCACAAAATGAAACGGAAAGTGTAAAGGATATGGGAGATGCCTCTGGCAGCAATTTAAGGAAATTTAATATAAGGAAGTTCATCCCCTGCTTTAACAAAGCAATGAATCCTGTAATCCATGGGTCGGTAAACTTTTTTGGTAAAGTGCCAGATAGTAAATATTTTGACTTTGTAGGCCATGTGGTCTCTGTTGCAACTAGTCAACCCTGCTGTTGTAGCATGGAAGCGGCCATAGACGATACGTAAATGAATGGTTGTGGCTGTGTGCCACTAAAATTTTATTTACAAAGACATCAAGCGATCCAGAATTGGTCCATGGGCTATAATGGACCCTTCTTCCCTTATTACACAGCATCGGCATCTCATGGGAGATGATTAGAACCTCAGCCCCACCATGACATGTGAAAGCAGAAGCTATATTGTAACGAGGCCCACGTGAACATTGTAAAATGCATTGCTGACCATTGTGCTATACACTATCGTCTGATAAGATTCAGAAGAAGTAAGGTTAGGTATTCCCTGTGGTCCCAATGTATGTTGCTTAAACACACACATGCATACATACACACACTAACATTTGAAAAACACTGCTCTCACACATGGTTAGTAATGGTGTTAGTTATCAATTGACAGTACCAGTTAACTCCTCATCGGAGGAAATGTCTTCATTGTTGACACCACTTTAAGAATTGTTATGACAGCCTCAAAGTTTGGGGGGAGAATAAAAGTCAACTCCGCAAGAAAAAAGTATTAAAAGTACTTAATGACAAGGAATCTCTTTGTTGTCTCCAATGTGTTTTCAGTGAGCTCTGATCAAAAGGCAGGATCCTCCTTTTAGAACTTCCATGAATCTAGTGTCTTCCACAGTACAGGAAATCATCACCAATGAGTGCTATTTCTGCTGCCAAGATCCCACAGCTCTTTGGTCAAGAGGACGGTGGGTGAGGCTGCAAACAGAAGTTGACAGCAGCCACACATAAAAAGCCCTAAAAGTAGAAATAGGCCCCGAACTATTCAGGGGGAACCTCAGCAGCTCAATGAGGCAAAGAGCCTATCTTGGTGTCCTATAACTGCAGGAGTAACGAAGAACACAGAAAACCTCATTCCAGGGAAGCCTGCACCTTCCGCCCCAACAGCATCTAACCGCAAAGCCTTAGCAGGAAAACACAGCACTTCAATTGTTCATCCATGGATGGTGAAGGGCACAGATATAGATGTAGATGCAGATAATACAGACGTAGGTGTAGCCATAGATGATATACATACAGATATAGATGTAGCTGATAAAGATGTAGATATAGATATAGATGTAGATATAGACGATATAGATATAGATATAGATATAGATATAGATATAGATATAGATATAGATATAGATATAGATATAGGTATAGGTATAGGCATGGATATAGATATAGATATAGATATAGATATAGGTATAGGTATAGGTATAGGTATAGGTATAGGTATAGGTATAGATATAGATATAGATATAGGTATAGGTATAGGTATAGGTATAGGTATAGGTATAGATATAGATATAGATATAGATATAGATATAGATATAGATATAGATATAGATATAGGTATAGGTATAGGTATGGATATAGATATAGATATAGATATAGATATAGATATAGGTATAGGTATAGGTATAGGTATAGGTATAGATATAGATATAGGTATAGGTATAGGTATAGGTATAGGTATAGGTATAGATATAGATATAGATATAGATATAGATATAGATACAGACACAGGTACAGGTACAGATATAGATATCGATATAGATATAGATACAGATATAGATATAGATATAGATACAGATATAGATATAGATACAGATACAGATATAGGTATAGGTATAGATATAGGTATAGATATAGATATAGATACAGATATAGATACAGATATAGATATAGATATAGATATAGGTACAGATGTAGACGTAGATATGGATGTAGATGATGATATAGATGTAAATGTAGATGATATAGATATAGACAGATGGATATAGACGTGTATATATCTGTATGTCTATGTCTATATATCCATTTCCACATCTCTATCTCGGACCGGAGCTACCTTCAAAGAATGTCACTTCACAGAAATTTATACTTCTTGGCCTCTTTTGGATGCACCAGAATGTTCCACCTACGTGATTAACCACAGTACAGAATCTCAAGCTCTGACATACTCTGTGCTCCACATAACCCAGATAAGGAATCACTTGTAGGACTCCCAGGGAAAGAAGGAAAACCACAACTCTTATGGTCAATTTTCATGACTCCTGTTCATGGAATTTATGGGCTAGAACTTAACTTTCACTAACCCAGACTTGTAGCTTTACGTATAACAGGAAAAAATATAGTGGAAAAAAATTAACAACTGAATTGGACATTACCGAGTAAACGGTATTTTATGCGATCTATTTAGACAAATATGTCCTTCTTATATTTCAAAAGTTTTGCTCCTGTGTGTTTGAAAATTTTATTTTCTCTAATCATGCTTGGGAATCAATTCTATTTGGATAGTTACTTCTTAGAAATAAAAACAAAAAGGAATCTTTAAGATACATTGAGAATAAAGGATTGACCCTTCTATTATACAATGTAGTCTTGTAAGATTCAAGAGGAGTAGCTCCAAATATTCACTATGGCTCCAATATATGCTTAGAGAATATGTACTTACACACATACACACACACACACACACACATCATAATATTACACGTTCCACATACCTTAGACAACTAAGGTACCACTGCCATACAATTAACAACTGGTTGTCTACCTGAATAGCTTCATCCAGCTGATGAGTGAAAGTTCCAATGTAAGAAAAAATCCCAGTCCTTTTCTCCTGTTGGATAATTCTAAAACAAAACCAAAGAACCTGACTAAATCAACACAGCAAATAACAAAGTGAAAAAATAAGTAAAGTTGATGTTACTTCCTCATCAATCTTCCCATACCATCATACACCAAAAAATACTTAAAAAATGATATGTAATAAGGAAATGAGTGCCTCTCCCTGCAAATAGCCTGAATCCTGTTGTGTTTAATTCAAGAATATAGTGACCGAGGGAAAGGGAATAAGGAAGATATTATTATGGAATAGAATTAAGAAGACTGCAATTCCTATTAAATTGGTGAATTGGATGCTAAACATGTTCAAGTGTCTGCAGTTTTCCAAACCCCACCTCTGCACACCCACCATGGCCCCTGAAGAATTCCTCTCATCATCTATGTTTCTCTAAAGACATACTTCAATTTTCATTCATTTCCTTAAATGTCTTTGCTTCTCTAGGCTTCTATTTGAGCAACTACTGAAAATGCCTTTAATGTTTTCAACAATGAGCCTGTTGCTGCTAAATTCTTTGGAAATTTTACAGCACTTACTTTATGAGACTTTGTAGCTATGTGACTGTATCTCTGAATTCCCTGAGTGACCGAGATAAGAAGAGTCTCCCTGCCAGCTGTCAACTTACAGTGGAGGAAGAGTGAGTGAGAAATAAGTCTTGGTTGATTTAAGCTGTGGAGATGGGAGGTTGTTTGTGATGGCAGCATCAACTTGTCTACCTGACAAATACATCACTATTCTCAAGGTTGTGCAATAATATCTTGGCAACACCTCCAAGAAATTCCTCAGACTCATACTTATATGAATACTCAAAGCCATATTTTACTCTGTCTTCTATTTTAAGTATGATTCTGCTTCTTTTGGGTTCTCTCAATCTTTCAGAACTCACCACTTCTCTACTCTGCCCAGCATTCACTCTTTGAGAACCTGCCAGCTGAACACTGAATTAAGCAATTCGCAATAAAATATCAGTGATATTAATTCAAAATTTGCCTGTTCAAGAGTTATTTGCCTATTAACACAACATAATCCCTTAAGACTAAATATCAATAGTTAAATTTCAGGTAAAAGTGAACAATGAGGGCTTGAAAGATTTTAAGGAATGATCGCCTCAATTTACATTAGACTGTACAAAAAGTCTTAGCCTTACTTAAGAGAATCAATTCAAGTTTTGATCCATTTTTGATTAAATCTTCATGCTTCTTTAAATATTATTTGTGGAAAGAAATGGATCAATGTGGAATAATTAAACAGTGTTTACTTTATTAAAATAATCTAAATATACAATATATATCTTTACAAATAATGTATAATATTTGTATCTTGCCTGTACAATTTAATTTAGATCACCTGGAGAGAATGTAGGTGGTGATGAAAACTTAGAGAAAAAGGGTACCGTAGAAATGAGGTTTCATACCAACAAGGTTCAGAAGCGATCAATAAAACCTCTGCATTATGCAACTGAAACACCTAGACAGGTATGGCAAGGCCAACAGAGCTTGAGTGTGGAATAAAATTTTACTATAAAACAGCATGAATTTTAACAGCATTTTTTTTCGTATTCTAGATGGAAACACAATGCATTTTTCAAGAGGAGATGCTGTAAATAAATATCGGTAATGGTCTCTGACAGAATAAAATGTTTGCTAGCAATCTACAGAAATAGGCTTGAAATGGACACATGGAATGCGTTTTATTGCCCACATGGGTTATATAACTCATGCTATTTTACTTCCCTGCTTATTGTGTTGGGAAGGCACAGTGGTTTAATTGAACTGGGTCCTGACCATTGCTAGCTAAGTGATATTGGGAATGTCCTCAGTGTTTTGGAGCCTGTTTCCTCATATATGAAAGAGAAATAAGCTAAATTGTATAAATATATGCATTGCAGAGCTCAGTGGCAAGGCTTATATCTGGTCAAAAGAGAACAATGAGATGGAGAAGACATCTCCTGTCTAGAAAATGGGTCCTCATTAATACTCTAGCCTTGCACATCATGAGGAGACTCAATCCTTTCTCGAATGCTATCATACGGAGAGAGGTTTCAGAGAACACTCAGACAACTGATTGGACAAGCCAAGGAGTTGATTGAGTTCATTTTTTCTAGGAAATCTTAATTAGATAAAGACAGGTTGAGTCAAGATTGCCCAGGCTCTTACTTGCACACTGCCTGAATCTCTCTGGTATGGGATAAAGAAAAATATTTTCGTGTATCATAGATGACACTTAGCTTAACAGTCACAGATAGATAGATAGACAGATAGATAGATAGATAGATAGATAGATAGATAGATAGATAGATAGAAAGAAAGATAATTGATAGATGATAGATGACTGATAGATAAAAGGATGATTGATAGATAATGAGAGATGATAGACGATAGATAGATAGGTAGATGATTGATAGATAATGATAGGTGAGAGATAAATGATAGATGATTGATAGATACTAGATAGATAGATATACACCTAGACACACAGATAGATAAACAGATAGAGAATACACAGTCAAAATGAAGCATGAAAGTTTAGTGTAAAATGTACTATATCGTCAAGCTTTATTGAGGTGTAATTTACATAAAATAACACCCACCTTTCTAAACTGTGAATTTTATGAGTTCCATTAATTGTATTATTTTGTGTGACCACAGCCATGATCAAGACATAAACAGTGTGAGCATCTGAACAAGTTGTCTATACCCTTTGCAGTCAACCCTTCAACATTACTCCCAGCCCCAGGCAGGCACAAATCCATTCACTGTCCCTCTAGCTTTGTCTTTCTAGTATTTCATACAAATTGCCCCATGCATGTAGGTAGATTTTGTGTCTGACATCTTTCGATTAGCCTGGTGTTTTTTGAAATGCATCTACATTGTTGCGTTTATTAACACTTTGTTCCTTTTGATGCTTGAATACTATTCATTGTACAAAGGAGCATATGGTTTTTTTCCAGTTTTTTGTTTTCTTTGCTATTTTGAATAAAGATGCTATGAATTCATGTACAAGTCTGTGTGGATGTATGTTCTCATGGCTCTGGTAGATGCCTGGGAGTACATTGTAGGGTAATATAATTAGTATATTTTTAAAGTCGATACAGTCTCACTGTTTTCCAAATGGATAAAACATTATAAATCGTTGATTTCTCCAAGTGTGTATTCTTAACACTTGATTACAAATGTTAGCAAACAGTGATAAATCACTATTAAGGCTTTGCTAATCTAAGAGGGTTTTTTAAAATTAGAATTTAATTACCTTATGTCTTATATGTCCTTTATATTAAATACACATGGTTAGTCAAATGCTTAATCTAAGAATAATTGCACACCAATGTTTAATTTGTCCAAGCACCATGAAATTCCTTAGACTATTTAAGTTGGAGTAAACAGGTTGGTATTGCAAACATACATATCCGATTTTTTTTTTAAGAGAATTCTCAATTTATAAAGATTTTATTTATTTATGTTTCCCCCCAAAGTCCCAGTAGATAGTTGTATGTCATAGTTGCACATCCTTCTAGTTGCTGTATGTGGGACGCGGCCTCAGCATGTCTGGAGAAGCGTTGCACACCCGGATCCGAACCCCGGGCCGCCAGCAGTGGGGCACGCGCATTTAACCGCTAAACCACAAGGCCGGCCCCATATGTATCCGATTGATGGCATATCCCAACTGATCATCTTATTACCTGTAAAAATTTAACTAATATTGAGTATATATTTTCAAGACCAATGGTTTCTTAAATTTGTCCTCTTTGATTTTAGATCACAGCATGTGTGTCAAAGGAAAGCAAACTCAATAATAATTGCCTTTGGAGTTACTTTCTCTTTTCCATGCCTTTGCAGTGTAAAATAAATAATTTTGGAGAATAGATGACTAATTTCCCATTCACCAATTTCTTTTTCTGCAATTTTTCTGCCTGATGTTCTGAATATTTTCATTCATCATGATAGTGAACAAGACTCTTATCGACTGCTGTAAACTGGTGAGCAGGTACGTAATTTGTGTATAATTTTTTTTAAAGGTGTCACTTTGCTCTGCAAGATAATTTAAAATGAAGAACAATTTTTTTTTCGAGTGAGCCTTTGCAGAAGGCAGAGTTCAGTGTTCTTCAAAATGATTCATTGATTAGAACCATGATTTGCCTCCTCTAGTCACGACTTCATGGAGTGTTCATTTATTGTGGGCGTGTTTAATGATACATGATTGTCTAACTAGATACACTGAAAACATGTTAAGTACAGCTTCACTATGTTGTAAATATTCACCAATCCTGGTTAGACTGACCACATTGTTACTTGTTGTCAGAGGTGTCCAAAAAGATTCAAATGAATAATTACATTTTAAGTACGTCAATTAGGGATGACTTGCATGTTGATCTTTGCCGTCAGATGTAATTCAATGTGTTGTTTCATAACGCTACCAAAAGTAACTGTAACAACGCTTTCCCTTTTCTAAGGCAAATGATATTCTGTTTATTATCCCTGATTGAACACGTTAGATCTAATTGTACCTTCTTTAGTCAAGCAAAGATGATTCTGTGCTTTCTACAGGAGCATATTTTTCTTGGAAAAGCAAGATCAATAAAAACAATACAAAGAATTAGTGATTGCCCTGTTTGAATATGTAATTTCAAGTACTGTCCATAGAACTCTCAATTTAAGGAGTCCCCAGTGGTTAATTGTTGAAGAATATTCATGAGAACCTCAAGCTTCAAGGACAGAACTTATTTCTTCATTAAAATAAGGCAGGAGAAAAGTAAAGATTTAGAAAATAATTACCCCATGAAATATCTTTAGCTGCAGAACTTCTTTTCTTTGTTTTTAAAAAAAATCTCCTGAGCTTTTGAATATATGTAAATTTTCTACTTTAAATTAGTTTTTGTTGTTTATCTTATCAATGGCTGGGTTTAGTTGACTAGTATATTAACATGATCCATTCCCTCGCTCAAGAATTGGCTTTAAAGTCAGAAGTTGGTATATCAGGATGATATACCACTAAAGAAAATACAAAGTTGTTGAATAAATCAGGTGACAATATATTGGAAAGTCTAAGACTGCACTTATATCTTTCATTATTTTTTTGTCTTTAAATCCATTGTTCAAGACTTGGGAGAGAATCCCCAGATGCATTTTAGTGAAGTTTGTTTTTATCTACCAAGATGGATAAGTGACTTCTTTAGTGTGGTGAATTGACTACTATTGCATGACAGATATTGAAACACAGTTGATATTTTAAGAATAATATAGATTTATGGACATTAAGAAGCCGTATGGCTACTACAAAAACACAATGACCTGTGCAAATAATTCGGATAAAAAAAATGTTGCTTTGTTTTAGAATATATTTATGTTTTTAACATTGAATTTGGTCATACGATAATTTCTAGCAATTTACTTAAAATTAATGGAATAAGTACAAAAGGACCCAGGACATTACTACATTAGTACATTTTTCAAACATATAGAAAAGCACAGCATTAGCTGAAGTAAATAGCAGCTACACTTACATATACACCCTGAATTCCAACTGGCTTTATACAACAAAGGCATATTTTTCATATCATAGCTGTGTCCATCACTTGGACGGAACTCAAGCATCTGATCCCCTCTGTCTTCTCTCTGTGCAGGGTATATATATTTATATACACAAAGATATTTATGGAGATGTATTACGTGTACATACATGTGGAGAGTGTCATATATTTAGGATCTCTATCATCTAAGTTTGAAAGCTTTTATTTCCATGGGACATGAAAAATATCAAGAAAAATAGAGTTCAAATTTTTTACTTTATAATAATTCCAGCATTCAAACATATGGCCCATAAATATCCAATGCCTGATACCTGTTATTCAGGTATATACATTATTTTTCTGACGTTTCCTGAACTAAGAATGCCAATAAATTTCAGTGGCAGCTCTGTTCCTTGGGATAACCCTGTCCATCCCATTCTCAAGGCTCCATCCAGAGGAGCAAGGATGAGCTTCCCATGGAAGATGGCTGCAATTCTGTGGATGCCTAGATGAGGCTTAGAAAGAGATGTCTTATTTTTCTCTTTCATCCCTCATTCTACCTAGCCAAAAGAGGGGATGTGTTGTCTTTGTTCCTTTGAGCTGCTACTTCACTATTCCTCATCTCTCCACCTGAAAACACTCAATTTTGAATCTCAAGCACAACAGCCTAGACAGCTCACACTCCTCCTTGTGGCCATCATCTACCAACAGACCCAGGTCTCACAGTCATCCTTGTTGCAATCATCTACCAACACCCAAGTCTCATAATCACCCTGGTTGCAGTCATCTACCAACACCCAGGTCTCACACTCATCCTTGTGGCAATCATCTACCAACAGACCCAGGTCTCACAGTCATCCTGGTTGCAATCATCTAGCAACACCCAGGTCTCTGTCTCAAATTCCTTGATGATTTAACTGCTGGTTCTCTGTCTTCATTTCCGATATGGTTCTTGCCTTTCTTTTTTTTGGTGATATCCCTGATTTCCTCTGCCTCTTCTCCTCAAAGACATTGCTTTCATCTTCCCTTCATTACCCCCTGCCATTGCCATACCGTGGGTGTCATTAGAAAAATTGTATCGCCTCCATGCTCTCCATTCCGAGCATCCTGCTCTCTGACCATTGTCTTCTATCATTCAGCTCATTGTCGCTAGTATTGCAAGTGCAACAAAACTTCAATATACAGCAGGATATCAAAGTCCTCTCCTGATCTTTGTTCACAAGCCCCTCATCCCTCAGGTTTGGAGGGACTGAGTCTGACAGTTAAACAAAATCTGCATTATTCACTTGATGAATCACTTCCAGATTTTCTCACCACCTCCAGGAAATCTTTATGATTAAATGCAGTCCTTATTAAACATTGTCTGCGTTTTATGAAGCACGGTGGACAATCAGATAATTTCATTTGATTGATTGGCTAATTCATGAAGGTTATATTCCTCTGTAACAACCCCACCAATGAAGCAAAATAAATTCCAGTAGCCTTTAAAATTCTCTCCAGCATTGTAGAAAATTTTCCCACCTTGCTCTTATTTTCTCAAGAATGCTTGGGATATATATTGATATATTGCCATTATATGGAAACTAACACATGATTAATAAATATTTGTTGCACTCAATGAATGAATTAATGAATGGATATTTTGACTCTAATTTGTAATATTTATTCTATCTATTTTATAGTAGTAATTTCACTTGTCCTGTATTTCTATTTTTATCAGTACAAAACCAAAATTATTTCTCCCAAAAATTGCTAATTCTTGCCCATCAAATCTCCTTGATGAAGTCACAATCCCATTATTTCTGAAAACGCAGTCACTTTTTTACTTTTGATGAATCCTTAATCTTTTCAAATTGCTGAAGATTCTTTTATTGATTTTTCCCCTCAAAGGAATTTATCTTCTAGTTTTAAATTAAATAGAAGTAGGATTTGGTGGGCAAATCCTATTGGAAAATATTAGGGCTTGTATCATCATGTCCATATTAAAAGAAATCCACAAGGCTATGATGTCCTTCAGTTTTATTTGACAATGTACCTGTACATCTTGCATATTTCATAAACATTTAATGACTGTTAAAAGGATTACCTATATTTCCCATACAACATAGATGAAATAAATACACATTACTGTTCATATTTAAAGGATTCTTAGTGATGTTAACTTGTTTAGTTTTTTCCCTTCTATTGATGTATAGCTAAATTTGCCTATGGGAATAGTTTAACGAAACACTCTATCTTTCAATACCACTCCAGGCCTGTGAAGTTATCCTGCACACTAGGAGCTTAAAGAATCCTTACTTGAGTTATGGTCCTGAGTGGGACTAACTTATGCCAGACAGGTGGACCAGAGTGACATGTGAAGGGTGAAGGTGACCTTTGCCCTCCTGGTTACCCAGGTGGTGGAGGTGACATATATGGTGGTGTATGGTGACATATGATTTTATAGATGCATGTATGTGTTTATATTGCTGTGAGCAGGAGTGTCGAGCCCTGGCTTGTATCTCTTGCTAGAGATTTTCATGGAGACAGTCTTGAGGTCCAACTGAGTGTTTCTCCTGCCTGGGTTTCTTCTGGTTTTGAAATATCTATACCAATTTCTAAAGCTCTCGCAAATTCTGCTAATCAATGGCCACACATTAATAAATCAATTTATGTTTAAACTAGCTGGAAGACTTCTGCCATGAAGATTGCTGCCTCCTGGAAATATGAACTAGATCATCCCAGCTTTAATTAGTGGTTCGGTTAATGATTTTGCGAGTGAGCTCTGGGATTCGAACATTCCCAAGGATTCCCGGAACATCTCGAAAGCACAATCTTTTCCAATCTTCCCAATCCTTTGCAGGCTTAATTTCATCTTTACTTGTGTCTATTTATTCACATTTCTCATAAATTGGCACCATGAATTTAAAAAACATGTTGCCAAGTAAAGTTTTGACATGAAGGAATTGGTCCAAAGAAAGGCACATTCATCTCAAGGATATTAATCAGAGATGGTATGTTTTTAAAACCTATTTTATTGCATGTTTTGTGATTTTTTTAATTGGATTTTCAAGCAATCGTGTTACTCCTTAGAATTTGAGCTCAAACCCCAAACTTCCCAATACACCTCCGTGTTATTTTAAGAGCAGTCACTTGGAACATCTGAAGGCATGTCCACATTACATTCTTTTACATGTCTTAGGGTAGTTTTCATTTCATACTTTTCTTCTTTGCTCCATGTTAACAATCTCTAGTTGTTACTGAAATTTTCCCAGGACAATATTTCCAGGTACCTTTCAGTTCTGGCATCTTTCTCTGGAAGTAATTGTGATTGTCTACAGTTGCATGTGGTGCCAAGCTCTAAACACAACTTTGCATGTTTATCAAGACTTGTGGCATCTACAAGCCTCCATTGAAAGGTGCCACCTGATCGTGTCTCACTGAATCAGCTCTCCAGCGAGCAATAATATTCCTCGCCCACGGGGAGCTTAGATCCAAATCAAACTCTAGTGTTCTTAACCTGAATAACTATCAAGTCAAGAAGATTTTAAAGAAGAAACCAAACGTGCATGAACCATCATACTGAAATAATGATTTTTAATATTTGGAAGTGTTGCCATCTAATCTTTTTTTCTTTCCGTGTACTGATAGAAATCATTTAAATATCTGGGATCCTACACTAGATCCTACACTATATTTCTGCTCATTTAACATGGTTTCTTCTAACGTTTTCATATCATTCAGTATCATGAGAGTGTGCAATAAAAGCTTTAAAAAGACTTGCAGCAAACTCGTGCATACTTGGAAGAATTCCCATTCATCCTGGGAAGAAGACAGAGTGGATGGTGGGCAGCAATTTCTGCTAAAATTGCACAATGAAGGAGGGCTTAGCCACGCCAATGAGAAATGTAAGCAACATGTTTAGTAATTGCAATATGAGGGGTGAGATTTTCTCTGTGAAAAGATGACGTGATGTAACTTGCTTTTTAGATATCTACACTACAGTGATCTACAAAATGATTATTACTTTGTTTTTATCTTTGAAACCTCTAGATGAGCATAGTCAGAATTCTTCAGCTGTGCCATTTACTAGGAATTTCACAACTAGCAGTGTGACTTTTCTGCATAATTCAGCAGATGCATTGGCATTCTTCTTCTGTTGGGTTCTCTAGAAAACTATCCAGAAGCAAATTTTCATAGGAAAGAGATTTGTTAGGAAGGGTTCCCAGGAAAAAACAGTATATAAAAGTGGGAAATTGCCAGAGTCATACGGTAATTCTATGTTTATCTTTTTAAGGAACTGTCAAACGGTTTTCCACAACTGCTGCACCATTTTGCATTTCCATCAGCAATGGAAGAGGATTCTCATTTCTCATATTATTGCTAACATTTGATGTTTTTATTCTTTTCTTTTCTTCGAGTATAGCCATCCTAGTGAGTGTGAAGTGCTATAGATGGTCCTTGAAAACACTATGCCAAGTGCAAGAATCCAGACACAAAGGTCACATATTCCATGTGGCTATTGATATGAAATATTCAGGATAAGTAAATCCATAGAGACAGAAAGTAGGTTAGTGGTTACCAGGGGCGGGAAGGAGGGAAGAATGAGGAGTGACGGGCTTAACGGGTCTCCTTTGGGGATGATGAAAATGTTCTGGAACTAGACAGTGGTGATTGTTACACAACATTGCCAATGTACTAATTATCACTACCTTGTACATTTCAAAATGGTTAAAAGTATAAATTTTTTGTTATATGTATTTTACCACAATAAGAAAGAGATCTTTAAAAAATAAATTTTAACAGCACTTCCAGCCTACCTCAAATGTAGCCAGAACAGCCTTCCGTGGTGTATTAAATTTTCCTGAGGCGGCTTTCAGAAATTACCGCAATGTTGGTGACTTGAAACAACATACATTTATTTTCTCATAATTCTGGAATCAAGGTGTAGGCAGGGCCGAGCTCCCTCCAGAGGCTCTGGGGGAGGATCCTTCCTTGTCTCTTCGAGCTTCTGGGGGCTCCAGGCATCCCTTGGCTTGTGGTCGCATCTCTCCCATCTTCAAATCTTCGGCATTTTCCAATCTCTCTGTGGTCCATCGTCATTTCACCTTCTCCTCTGTGTATGCAAAACTCTCTTTGCCTTCCTCTTATAAGGACCCTTGAGATGACATTGGGCCCACCTGGATAATCCAGGGTCATCTCCCATCTCAAGATTCTTAATCACATCTGACAGGCTCTTTTGTCATAAAAGGGAACATCAAGAGATTCAGGGGATTAGGACTTGATAGCTTTGGGTGTCCCCTTAGCCAACTACACCACGTTGAGGGTCCTCTCTTGCTGCACTGAGTGTTAAACCCAACTTTTTCAACTGCCTGTGTGTTACTGGTAGTTTTGGGCTACAGGACACTGATATATTAGCATTAAAAAAAAAATAAACATTGGAGTGCATGTACTTCTTCGGTATCCTATTTTCATTTCCTTTGCAGATATACCTAGAAGAGAAATTGCTGGATCATATGGTAGATCTATTTTTAATTTTTTGAGGAACCTCCACATTCTCTACAATGGCAATCATATTACAATATATAAATGTTTCAAATTAACGCGTTGCGCATGTTAAATTTCCACAGTAATACGTCAAGAATATTTCAATAAAAAATAAATTAAAAAAAATACAGTGACCATCTTCCAGATAACCTCCTCAGAGGTTAATTTATTAAGAAGCCTTTTATTTTTCAGTCCCTGCTACCCTCCAACTATGTCAAAGAAACTAGCTAAGAAGCTCAAAGCATTGTGAGATAAACTCCGCGTCTCTCTGCTCACAACACCCATATTTGGATTATGGCTTGTTTCTTGGGTTTTATGTGAACAGGAGATCCAAGCTGGCTGCCTTTATAACAATGTGCATTGAGGTTCATTATCTTCTACCAGAGACTAACAAAATGTAAATGATTTCAGTCTACTCCACTGTAGTTCACCGGGCTGAGTTTCATAATTCAGCTGTGAGTAGCTGGAAATACAGGATTGGACTTTATATTTTTTCAAAGTCTCTTTCACTGAGAGTCACACATTTCAGGTTGAAATGATGCCTCCAAGGGGTACTTGATCATAGCCTTGCATGTGGAAAGAATTGCACTGGAATTTTCTTCCCCACCAGTTGAAATGGTTTGTAACTTTTATTTCAACCCTTTATGAGAAAGCATAATCTTTATATCCAAGGTTAACGAAGACAAGAACAAACTTTGTTTTTATTTTTTAATTCTCCTTGCTAAGGGCGAATCAGATTGCGTTTTCCATCCATCAGGATATCTCTGAAATCAGTAGGGATGAAGGGTATGATAATGGTTACATATCTGGAGAAGAAGCAAAGGGACTTTCCATAAATCCATTCCACTGTGTTCCTCAGATATTTTCATATTCCTTTATTCCCTCCTTCCTCCCATCATTTATTTATCAAACATTTATTGAACACCTGTTAAGGGAAAGGCTATGGGGAAATCAAGATATCTGAAGCATCTTGAAGAGCTTAGCGCAAAGAGCCAGACTTCTAAAAAACGTGAAAAAAGAAAAGGAGACATTTAATAATAAGTGAATGACTGGTGTTCCAGTGTCCCTCACAGTTAATATTGAGAAAAACTGACCTTCAGAAAGGCCCTCAGCCCAGTCAGTTTGAAATGAGGATGGTGAGTTTTTGGAGACTTTTGGGGGAAACTGACAAATGTGGGGTGGTGTTGGGTAAATACTTGAACGACTGGGACCTCACTTGAAGGCAAATGGGAAAGAGCACCCCTTTCTCCCATGAGCCTCCCTCAGGATCAGAATGCTCTTACCTCTTTTTTTTTCCTCCAATATCTGGTGATATGTAGAGACATTTAAAACATATTATGCTGCAGAAATTGGGGTATGGTCCTCACTTTGGAAATCTCCTCTGCCATGATTTACCCAGCAAGGGTATAGCTTGCAAGAATATTGTGAGAGATTTGCAAAAGTCTGAGCATGGAAAAATGAGGATTTGCTCAGTAAGCTATTTGGAGGGAGAGAGAACACATTTGTAGACCTATAAAACAATTTCAGGACTTTACAATGAGGACTGTTTACATAGGAAAAAATATCGGTAACTTGATTGCGAATATCTAAAGCCTTGCAGAGGGGTGTATATCAAATTTCAACTTTTTATGGTCAAATTTTACTCTGGCAATGTTTTCCTGTCTGCCCAGTACTCGTTTGATGGGACTGGATAAGCTGGATTGATGCCAGTCTTTCTTGTAATGTATATATGGGTTTCGTCTAGATCATATGTTTATTTTTTTTTTAACTTTTCTTTTTCTTTTGTGAGGAAGATCAGTCCTGAGCTAACACCCCTGCCCATCTTCCTCTACTTTATAGGAGTGGCCGCCAAAGCATGGCGTGACATGCGGTGCATCGGTGCGCGCCGGGATCCGAGCCTGCGAAGCCCGGGCAAATTCGGAGCGGGCGCACTTAACCGCTTGCGCCACCGGGCGGGCCGGTCCCCTAGATAATACGCTTTTTAAGGGACTAAACCAACTCTTGTTCGTATTTGATCATCCCAGAGTGTTGTTCATATAACGTGTTTGATCAGTATTGACTTGAGATCGTGTGCCTGTAAGTCCCATCCTCTGAGGTGCTGACTTAGTAACTTAGGTGTGTATGCCTTTTTACACGTAAATAGTCCTTTAAAGCCCATTACAGATTTAAAGACACTTTGCACTTCAGTATTCATTTAGTCTGCCCACAAACTCCTTTGAATCAGTGTCACATTGTGTTTGAAAAATTGGGGTATTGGGCAGGAGAAGAAAATGGTCCATGATCTCGCAGCTCACCACAAGTAGATTCAGGCTGAAAACCCTGGAATTTCACATCCTCTATTTATACCCACAGCAGACAGTCTGAGAGTTGGCTTTTATAAATTCCTGCGCTGGTACGTAGCTGTTGGATACTTCGTTTAATTTTTTTTTTTCTCCCTTTGTGGTCTTATCTGTCTTTTTTAGGAACTAGGTCAGTTAGTTTTGTGTTCATTTTAGCTATGGACCTTGTTCTATTCTCAGGGAAGTGTTTTAGTCAGCAGGAAAGTCCTGGGAGCTTTTGTTGTTCAATGAACTATTCATATTTTTTTAATGAAGTTAAGTTGGTTCAACGAGTATGATTTACTTAGAGAATTCTCTACAATACTGGAAATTAATAATGGCCTGCTCTTCATGTCATAATGTACGCTTATTGCCATAGAAGGAGGCGCTGTGAATACACCTGCTAAGGTACAATGACACAGGAGGACTTTCATCTCTGCTCTGATGTGGTTTGCCATAATTATTTTCCAGCAAAGATAGATTAGCAGAACTTTGAGTCATTAAATCCCTTACAGAGCCCACATCCAATAACCCACTCAACAAGGGGAAACATGAGCTGACAAAGCGTGCATTGGCCCATAGCAAGCAGCTGTAACTCATGGAAGTGACACTAGAAACATTGGTACCTAGCTCCTAAGCCAGTGAGATTTCCAAACAGTGGGACCAGCCACCTGACCATGTCATCCGTAGTTCCAACATCCGCATCATTCCTATCTAAGACATGCAGTAGAGAAAGGCTCAACGATGCCTGTAAGCTTAGCTGCACATTGGAATCGCCTGAAACCATTTTAAACGACGGAGCCCTAGGTACCACCCTCAGAGACTATTATTTAACTGCTTTGAAGTGCACCCATGGAAACGTGATATTTTAAAGTGTCCAGGTGAGGGCCGGCCCGTGGCTTAGCGGTTAAGTGCGTGCACTCGGCTACTGGCGGCCTGAGTTCGGATCCCGGGCACGCACCAACCCACTGCTTCTCCGGCCATGCTGAGGCCGCGTCCCACATACAGCAACTAGAAGGATGTGCAGCTATGACATACAACTATCTCCTGGGGCTTTGGGGGAAAAAAAAAGGAGGAGGATTGGCAATAGATGTTAGCTCAGAGCTGGTCTTCCTCAGCAAAAAGAGGCGGATTAGCATGGATGTTAGCTCAGGGCTGATCTTCCTCACAAAAAATAAATAAATAAATAAATAATAAAAAAGTTAGTTGCTATGAAAAAAAATAAATAAAATAAAATAAAGTTTCCGGGTGATTCTAATATACAGGAATGTCCAAGAATTCCCAGCCAGGAATGTTGGATCAATTGTCACCCATGATGCCTTTTGCACCAGCTATAACTTTTTGTAATGCACGCGTTGCTCAAGAAACTTCATCTAAGAACAGCTCGCATGTAAATATGCACTATGAGGGCAATAGCGTTGCTGGTATTCAAGGAATATGCGCAAAACGTTCCCAGGCCATCGCCATGGTGCATGCAGTTCCACAGGGAGGCCAGCAGGTGGCGATGTTGATTTGATGGCGAATAAATGAACCAGGTTGGGAGCTCTCAGGGATCTGAGAAGCCTTCCTTAAAATCTGGCATCTTTTGTGACCCCCTCGAGGGCTTTGCTTTGTTTAACCACACCTGCAGCTGCTGATGCCTGGAGAGAACCAATTATGCATTATTAGCAGTCCTACCTGAGGTGCTGAAACCACACTTTATTCACTGTTTTTTCCCAAACCACATTAATGAGTGTATCATATGTATTTGTTTTCTGTTTAATGTGCAACCTTCACCCACGTGCGACAGAGGAAAAGAAACATTTCAGGCTGGAAGTAGAATCCAGCTAAAAAGGGATGCATTTAGCCTAATCAAGCTCATAGACCCTCCGGCCAGTGGACCAGAATTTTTAGTTCCTGTACATTAAGACCGTGGAACACCAGCAAGAAAAGATGGCAGAACAGAAGCACGTTTTCACCCACCGGAGATCAGTTCATACAGGAATAAAGTCAGGTCAGACCTGGGAAAAAGAAACACAAATGAGAATACTTATGGAGCATTAATGTAGTTTTCAGATGTAGTGAAGTGATTATAGACAGCATTGTAAATCATACTGGCTATATTTTTCTTCCGCACACAGTATTATAGCATCAGACCATTCATTCATTCATTCATTCATTCCTTCAAGGTCTATGGAGCACCTACTGTTCACTAAATACTGCATGGCCCTATAGAGATAAAAGTAGATAACTTCCAGTTCCTCTAAGAGTTGCTCTACCTTCATTGCTGGTTCTACGGCAAATTACATCTAAGGTGGCCTCTATCCGCTTCTCCATTTTGATAACAATTACTGATACCTGGCCAGTACTCAAGACTGTCAAGGTCATCAAAGACCAAGGAAAGTTTGAGAAATGGACACAAAGAAGAAGAGACTGTGAAGACATGATAACTGAGTGTCATGTAATCTTCTAGATGGGATCCTGGAACCAGGCGGGGTGGGAGTGGGGGAAGAACACTAATAGAAAAACTAGTGGCATTTGCAAAATATCTGAAGTTTAATTATGAGGTACCAACATCACGATTAAGTTTCTTAGTTTTGACAAATATACCATAGAAGTGTAAGATATTAATAATGCTGGGAACTGGATGAGGATTACACGGGGACTCTATGTCCTATATGACAATCTTTCTGTGAATCTAAAATTATTTCAAGAATAGTTTATTTTTAAAACTCAATAAAAAGAAAGCAAATGACCCAATATACCAAACAAATAATCTAATAAAAGTAAGTACACGATTTGAACAGATACCTGACCGAAGATGATACACAGCCAATAAGCCCTTGAAAAGACGCTCAACACTTTAAGTCATTAGGGACACGCAAATTAAAACCATAACCATAGGGAGATGTTACTACACACTGATAAGAATCTCTAAAATATAATCGATAATCAAAAAAACCTCTAACACTATCAAGGGTTGGGGTTGGAGAGTGTGAGGATTAACACATTGCTGGTGGGAACGCAGAATGGTACAGCCACTCTGGTAAATATTTTGGTGGCTGCTTATAAAACTAAATATCCAATTACCATATGAACCAGAAATCCTCTCTGAGGCAATTACCTGAGAAATAAAAGAAAACGCTTATGTTCATTCAAGAACCTGTCAATGAGTATTTATCCTGGCTTTATTTGTAATCATGAGAAAGTGACAACAGCCCAGATATCCTTCATTGGATGATGGGGAAGCAAACTGTAGAAGGTCTATAAAATGGAATAGGACCCAGCAATAAAAAACGAATGAATTGCTCATACACGTAACAACCTGAGTAAGCTTCAAATGGGTTAATCTAAAGGAAAGAAGTTAGTCTAAATAGGGTGCATATTGTATGATCCCTTTATAGAACACCTTGGAAAGACATTATAGGGACAGAGGCCAGCCAAACGGGTCCCATAGGCTGAGGTTGGGCGAGGGTTGACCAAGAAGGAGAACAGAGTGAGTAGAGAGGTTGAGAAACTGATTTAGGTACCAATTATGTTGTCAGTTTGATGACTGTGTGTTTTTATCGAAACTCAGAGAACCGTACAATTAAAAGGGTTAGTTTTACTTTTATATACATTATAGCAACCACTATTTTAAAAATCATCTTCATAAGGAATAATGGAATTTATATGCCAGACTCTGGGTAAGGCAATTTAGAACACTTTATTCTCACAATTCCTTGGTGAGTTAGAAACCATGATTATTTCCAGTATATACAGTAGAAAACTAGAGTTTGGAATAGGTTGACCATATCTCCTCAGTCACACCCCTGAGGACGACCAAACAAGGACTCAAACCCACGTCAGACTAGCTCCAAAGTTCACGCCTTTATGAGTATCTCGTCACAGTTCTTACTTCCCGGCACAATTGTAAAGCTTTGAGGGAGGAACATGGAAAAGCAGAGAGGTCAAGAAGTGGCAGGGGGGTGGGTGTGAAGACTCACATGGGAAAGGAAAGCAATGCAGCATTGATTTTCCAAATTCTTTTAAAGAGTCACATCATAGCTCTCTTTCTAAATTGACACAGGTTTGATAGCTACTCCCAACCCAGATAATAATACACTCAACAATAAATTTTTATAAAAAAATAATCAGTCATAATCATCTTTTTGACAATCCAGGAGAATTTATTACTATGAGTGTTCTTGAAAATCCAAAAAATATTCACAGACTTGATGAGAATCAAAATCCATCGGATAGCACCTATCGTTTTGAAACAATGTTCTCTTTATGTGGCCATTCCACAAACAGACCCCAAAAGTAACATTTCAGGAGACATTTTCAACCTTAAAATGTTCTATAATCCTAACTTTGAATATCTTCAAATTTGTGGACTGTATCTAATTTTTCTAAATGCTCTAAATGAGATGCTCATTTTTAGACATCTGTTTAAATGTGTTAATAGTGTACTGGAAAAGACGGTGCATTTTAAGTGGCTTCCATAGTTCTCCAATTTGAATGGCAGAATCCCTTTTCTTTCGTGTAATTATTTTCCTGCCTACTGAGATGACTACAGAAAAGCCACTGGCAGAGGCTGAAAAAAGAACTTGACTCAAATGAGGGAAAGACCCACAGCTCTGGCCACTGTGTGCCCCAGGGATGGTAGCTGGTGAATTTTGAGGATCAATGTGAGGGTGTGCATTTTACAAATTGCCATTACTGAGATGGGTGAATATCACCTGCTGTGGAGATTCATTTAGCTTCCAGCCTTTATATAGAGTCTTACTTTTTAAAACCAACTCTCCTGGCTTTTTAGCTTATGGAAAAAACAGCTAGTTTTCTGGTATCAAAGCTGAAAACTCCCAGAAGAATGAAATAGGTTTAAAATATGCTTATAATATTTTTTCAACATTGGAAATAAAATTACAACAGGAAAATCTTCATTGACAGTCTATGCCTGAGCTATTTTTCCCCTGGTTTTTCATTTACATCAGATTCTGATTTTAAATTTTAAATGTGTGGTTCAACAAAATTCAAAAGCAAATACAGTTCTCTCAGTAATAAGCATTATGGGATTTATTTTCCCCTAAAAAAGCTGGTATTTATGTAATGGTGGCTTGAGAAGAGTTTAAATTTTTTTAATAAAAGAACCTGTTAAAGCCCCAATAGGATTCAAGTTCAGGATTAGATAATGTAGCTACAACACGTTCATACATGCATATGTTGTTGAAGCTGATTCACTCAAACGTGGGAAAAAAAGTCTACAATTTTCAAAAATAATGCCCCAATTTAACTGTCCATCTGTGCAGTCAATCTGATTCATCACGCTATCCATTTAACATTTGTGCACTTGATCGTATGTTACTTATACTTCAATAAAAAAGAAAAATTTCAAATGAAATTCCAAAAATATATCATTTCTTCAAGATAAAACTTTGTTTTTAATAGCACTTGGCACTTTGTTGATGTATTACAGTAGTTCCAAAAGTATCAGACTAAATTTCTGATTTCTAATATCACCTTCGTCTCTCATGTTCTTTTCAATTATATTCAGTCTGTGATATGACATTCTTCAATGTTTATAAAGCTTCTGTACTTAGTCCTTTTTCACTTAATGAACTGTGTTTTTTTACCTTTTCTCTCTGTTTTCTTAGCCTCCCAACACCGTGATGATCTCCATTCTCTTTAGCACTCCCTTGAAACCCATGTTTGATAGAAAACTGCCAAGAATGATTAGTTAGAAGCTCACAGTTTTGAAACCTCACCATGCCTCCCACAGCAAACTTTATGGGACCATGTGTTATAGGTTCTCAAGCAGACAAAGTGTTCTGGTTAGAGCAGGGTCAGACCCAAGCAGTAAGCTAACACACAAGTTATGACATAATAAAGGGAAATGACATCACAAATAGAAGGCATGTTGATTGGATGACCTAGTCTCCAGCATAAACCACACCCACTGCACCATTAGGATTGACTTGCACTCACTAATATGATGAATTCTCAGAGCTTCCAGAGAAGGTGAGATGGCGAATGACAAATCCAACTTGATTCAACTAACATTTGTGGAGCCCTTGGGTCAAGAATCAGGTCCATATTTACTCTAGTATTTTTTCAAAGAAACTTGACAATGTCTGAATTATTTCTCCCACATTTCACACATGAGGGGCCTTGGGCTTCCAGAATTAGCTAATGTATCAAGAGTTACACAACTGGTCTTCCATCTCTATTTGTATCTCCAGCCGAAGTACGTTTTCCAACTTCCCTGGGTCAACTTGTTAAGTGAGAGAGGATTTGGCTCAAATTATAGTCTTCCTCCAAAATATCTTTGTTGTGGTGGTTGTTACCCTACTTTGAATATTTGCTGCAACTACAGCTTATTTGAATTTCTGAGGTTTCAGAATATCACGTACTTGTGAATTCCACGCATAATCCATTGTAATATCTTCTAATGCTTATAGAATATGATTTTTTATATCTAAAAAGATTTAAAATTATGGAAAATGAAACAAGAAGGATAATGGAATTCCAGTGGCCATCATCTAGCATTAATAGATTTAAACATTAAATTTTCCATTCAAATTTTTATATTAAAAAAGTAACATGAAGAATCTCTTTTCCTCACGGGAAATCTGTCCTCTCCCTCACTAAACAGCCATTTACACAAATCTTGTAGTTCAAATTCTCTTGAATTTCTTAAATTTTCTTGAATCTTAAATTTTTACAGATATCTTGTATCATTCAAGTCCATGTGAGCACACTTTTACTGCTCATATGCATACCTATGGATACTATATAGTATTTTTGTGTTATTTTTTACTTTCAGATGAATTTATTGTTCTGTGTGCATTTTCACACAGGATTGACTCATACATACCTAATTCATTCATTTCAACTGCTGAGATTAATCTATGTATTTTTTTCATTTTTCATCACTTATAACTACATTGTTAATTTTGTCACTTTATTTTTTATGTAACATGCTCTTTTGAGTTTTCCTTTATGTTTCCTTTTTCATTCTTCTCTCTTTTGTTATCATCTGTTAGCTTGATGAAATTTTTATTAGCATTTTTTCCCTGCTATGTAATTTGTATTTTTACTTCCATTTTCTATTCCTTAGTGTTTAATCCTAAAATTTTAATATGTGCATATAAAACATATATGAGTAATCAATATCTCTCACTTCCTCCTGAAAACCACGAGAGTCTTAAAATGCTTTAAACATTATCTTCACCTCCCTTCTTCCAGGCATGGAAGATTTTAAATCTAGGATTTTAAATCCAACTTTTTTGCATATTCCACAAAATTAAACAATTATTCTGACTACTGTGGTTATCGGTTTGTGGCCAGAATTGCTTCTCACACCACTACTTATTTTACTTCTAGGTCTAATGGTCATTTTCTTGAAGTATATTCTTTGGAAATTCTTTTTCCTGGAATCCTAAATAACACAGGCTTGAGCATTTGTCTGAAAATATTTTGTTTGGTTCCTCGATCTTGAATGATATTTTAAGTTGGCATAGAATTCTTTGTTGGCATTTATTTCTAAGCAACTCTTTCAAGATACCTGCTGTGTTCTGTAATCTAGCATTGACTGAAATTATGATATTTCTTTTTCTTCCTGTGTAATTTTCTTTTCCACAAAGACATTTCAGCTCTCTCTGGCGGTTTAGACTGCGTCCTAGTTTTTTTCTTTTACGCTGGCATTTGGAATTCCTCTTTCTTGCTTTTGAGGTCGGTAGTGGTTTAGACTTCTTTGAATCCATGTCTCTGTGTTTGCAGCTGTGAAGGGGATTTCCTGCTTCCCTCAGACAGAATGTGACTCAGTTCTAACTTTGAGGCTGTGATTTGTGCTTTCTTTTTGTTTTAACTTCATGAACACTCTCCATGCACAGATACGCTGTTTGCCTTCTATGTAGCAAGCACTCCGATAGAAAAAGGTTTATAAAGCCAACACAACCTACGTCCTTGCTGTCAAGGAATTTATAGTATACCCACGTACTGACAATTAAATCTGTGTTTTTGATACTGTGCAATCATTTCTACAAGGTTGCCTAGGGAATGCATTGATGCAGAGCAGAGGGGCATTTACCTAACACCTTGCACATATTAAGTCCTTACTAAAATTTAGATTATGATTGTCCAAGTAAGTGGTATTTGAGCAGGAGGGAAAGAGAGTAAGGCAAAAAAATAAGAGTGTGTCGATTCGTGGAGAAAAATGAGCAAGTGTGAATGCATAGCAGTGGTGGGCATGGAAGGCGAGGGTGGGTATCTAAATGTTTCTCTTTTCTTCAGCAATCTCTGGTTGTTTCCCACATTCATGTGATATTCCTGAAGCATGGGACAGTCAGGGATACTGACTGTTACTCTCATTGGAAAGATTGTCCTTGTATTGTAAATCATAGCATTGTAATTCTCATAATCGTGTTCTGATTTATCTGCAATTTTTATAGGCTTCCACCTCCAGCTACGTATCCCAAAGGAATTAGTGGAGGAATTTGCATTGGAGAGTTTGGGTTATAGTCAGTCATAAAAGAGTTCAAACTTCTGCCCTGTTGAAAAGGATTGGTCTCTCTCTCTCTGAGCATATGTGTGCACACACGCATTTAGAGATGTCCCCAAAGTGAGGTGTACAAATTCTCCCAGATGGGGAATCAAAATATACTCTTGAATCTTCATGATCCTTATTTTTCCAGGTGTGACCTGCATGGTAAACCCCTCTGTAAGACTAATCGTTCCCTTTAACACACGGATAAAAATTCTCATTTCTAAGTAATTGTCATATGGTAGCTTCTCAATTAATATCCCACATCAGGTGTTAAAACTAAGATGATATAATTCTTTAATTAAAAATTCAATTGGTTTCTGTGACAACAGCTGTGGTAATAGCTGCATAGTTTCTGGCTATTTCCGAATCCCCACACATGATCAGACACAGCAAGTGGGTTGCAAACCTCTAAATCCACGGATAGTATTTATAGTAAAATTAGATGACGTGGACCACAGCCAGCATATAAAATGAGTGCTAATGCCATGCTTTTAAAAACACTGTGCTGTTTGTTGGTACACATCAAACCAAGCCCCACTGTCATCGTTAGGTGTGCAGGTGACGCTCTTTCATGTCTGTTCATTCGATCCTTTGCATACCAGAGCCAGCTCTGCAAACATCCAGATTTTGCTATGGTGGCTAACTTACTGACTTTGAAAATAAAATGTAAATATTTAAGCTGTAATCCTAAATATATGGACACATATATCTCGTATATTCAGATTTTAGATATCAGTTTATGATTCTATTATACAATAAAACGTGTAAGACAACTCTCATTGGGCTAATTTTTATTTTTAAAATGGCTAAATACATGGGTAGTCCATGATTTCATTGAGAGGTATCTCATAGGTCCATTCCACAGTTAAATGATCTAACATTCCTAAATGAAAAACTGCCAGGAGCCCCTAGGGAATTAAAATGAAATGATAGGGGTTTGTTTTTACCAAGCATTCCTGTAGTAGACTAATTGATCTCACTAAAATGGAAATATTCACTGGAATGATGAAATGCTCATGACAGACATACGGATTTCCAAATACCTATGTACCCCCAAGAGGAAGCTCTACTAGTGATCTGCACAGGACTCAACATTTGCTCTGTAATTGTGGTTTCCTCTTCTTGAATTTGCTTAATTAATGGAAGAGAATGATTTCAGAACCTGACCAAGAATGATAATAGAAAAGTATCCATCAAGGAAAATAAGACACTTTAATACTTCGCTCCAGATAGTCAGTAAAATTGGATTGACAGAACTCAACCACCTGTTAGTGGCTTAAGTAATTACTTTGGTGGCAAAAACAGTCAACCTATTGGTAAATAAAATAAATTGTGATGTCAATGCTTTCATTAGGTATGAGCTCACTGGTGGCGAATAGAGAAGTGTTTTAACTCATTGAGGCAAATACAGGAATTTATTAGAGGAATACAGAACATTGTGCATAATCTAAGGGAGGATGGGAACTGACTTAGAAAGCACTAGAATCAGGACATGGAGGCATGGAAGCTTGGAAACCATGCCTGAAGATGGAGTGACATCTCCCAGAGAAGAAGGAGATGCAGCATTGCAGAATGCTGTGGAGTGAATGTTTGTGTCCCTTCCAGATTCATACGTAGAAGCCTTCACCCCGACTGGGATGTTATCAGGAGGTGGTGCCTTGAGGAAGTGATTAGATTTAAACGAGGTCATGAGATTCATGATGAGGTTAATGCCCTCATAAGAAGAGGAAGAGAGACCAGAGCTTTGTCTCTCTCTGCCGTGTGAGGACACAGCAAGAAGACGGTCGTCTGCAAGCCAAGAAGAGAACCCTCACCAGGAAGCCCATCAACCAGCACCTTGATTTCAGACTTCCAGCCTCCAGAACTATGAGAAATAAATTTCTGTTCTTTAAGGCCCCCAGTCTGTGGTATTTTGTTTTAGCAGCTCAAGCACCCTCAGACACAGACTGAACGACATCACCCCTAAAGTGACTCTATTCCCATTGGCTCATGCAAGCCTTGGGAGAGCTGAATGTTTGGGGCATTATGTTATGTGTTAAGGGGGGCTTTCTCATGACTAACACATCATAGGTACACATAATTGGTCTCCTGCACCTGTCTGACTTCAAACTTCATCCCAATACAACGTATACATCTTTCCCAGAGGAGTTAGTGATGTTGATTCCTCTTAACGCTTCTTGGATTTTCAGTTAAAGAATAAGTACCTTCCTCATAGTCACTGTGATGACCACTTTTATGTTTCAATGAGGCTACAGTTGAAAGTTTTCCAACAGTCCTTGGTTTTTATTAATTAAACACTAATTTAGGTGTTGCCATGAAGGTATTAAGCAGATGTGATGAAAGTCCATAATGAGTTGACTTTAAATAAGGGAGATTATCCTAGGTAATCTGGGTGGGCCGGATTCTATCAGTTGAAAGACATTAAGAATGGAGTTGAGGCTTCCTTGAGGAAGAAGACATTCCACCCATGAAAAGCAGCTTTAGCTTATGCCTAAGAGTTCCAGCCTGCCCTTCCTCATGGCCTGCCCTACAGATTTGGGACTTGTCTAGGCAGCTCCATGATCATATAAGCCAATTCCTAACCATCTTAGTTTGTCCTGCTATAATAAAATACCATGAACTGGATGATTTATAAACAACAGAAATTTATTTCTCACAGTTCTGGAGGCTGGAAGTCCAAGATCAAGGTGCCAACTGGTTTGATTTATGGTGAGGACTCAGTTTGTGACTTGCAGATGGTTACCTTCTAACTGGGTCTTCACAAGATACAGAGAGAGAGCTCTGGTGTCTCTTCTTATGAGGACACAAATCTCATTATGGGGGCTCGACCCTCATGACCTCATCTAACCCTAATCACCACCCAAAGTTCCCATCTTCAAATACCATTACATTGGCGGATAGGGTTTCAACATACGAATTTGGGGGGATACAATTATTCAGCTCATAACATTTAAACTAAATCTCTTCATATGTATCTGCTACTGGCTTTGCTTCTGTGATTGAGCCAGACTTATACCATAACATTTTCTTTAGCATTTCTTCCTAGAATTTACTTTGGTAGTTTTATTGCTGTGTAGCTTGCTCTAGAATTATACTTTCCTAAGCACCACAGTGCAGGGCTACCTTTATTAGAGAGACTGTCTCATTTTAATATTTCATTCTTGGTGGAGGATACAATGAGAAGTTGAGCATAGAGTATTGAAATTAAAGAAAAATAGTGAAAATAATAAAATTTCAATTGGTTTTTCCATTATTAATGAAATATAGCACCATGGTTTGATGATATAAATGACCTGGGACTATGGGTACACGTTGGAAACAGGATCACAGTGCTCATAGACAAGATACTAGGATGGGATAGAAAAGACCTTAGAGGTGGGTGTATAAGTCCTGATGGGGGACTAGTGCTTGAGTTGGTGGTGGAGGCCTTCCCAGAACTTCTAACAGAAAAGAAAATCATGATGAAACAGCCGTTTCTTATTACTCTTTGTTAATTTCTTTGGAAAAGACCCAAGACCAACTCTTTTCCCCTTGGGTTATGGGAGTGCAAACTAGACAGAGTTCTCAGCAAAGACTCTCTATCTTCCTTGGCATGTTCCATTTTTATTTTGCAAAATGCTCTGTTCATAGAGACTACCTCACACTTTTGATACCCCTTAAGCTTCACTGCCTCTATCAAAAGGATAAAGTCTGCTTATTATAATAGTTAGGAAAAAAAGTGTGTATTACTGCAATGCTGGGAATTTCAGTTGTGCTGTCATTTGGCACATCACTCACTGGTTGTTCTGCACTTTGCACACCTTGGCATATTTTTGTGGCACCTGCATGGACCCTGGCCAATCAACCAGTCATTTTGGAAAGTGGAGTTCAGAGAATCTGCACCTGCATAGCCTCATTCTATTTTCCTTGGCCTATAGTATCCCTCAAGCTTTTCCATACAGCACAACCATTTACGTTTTTTTTAAATTCAGGTCATATTGACTTATAACACTGTGTAATTTCAGATGTACATTATTATATATCAGTTTCTGTGTAGACTGCATCGTGTTCACCACCAATAGTTTAGCTTTTATCCTTCACCATACATGTGTGCCCCTTTATCTCTTTTGCCCTCCTCTTACCCCCTTCCCCTCTGGTAACCACCAATCTCTTTTCCTTATCTATGTGTTTGTTTACCTTCCACATATGAGTGAAATCACATGGTGTTTGTCTTTCTCTGTCTGACTTATTTTGCTTAACATCATACCCTCAAAGTTCATCCATGTTGTCACAAATAGGACATTTCTGTCTTTTGTTATAGCTGAATAGTATTCCATTGTATATATATACCACATCTTCTTTATCCGTTCATTCATTGATGGGCACTTGGGTTGCTTTCACATCTTGGCTATTGTGAATAATGCTGTTATGAACATAGGGTTGCATAAATCTCTTTGAATTGTTGGTTTCATGTTCTTTGGATAATACCCAGTAGTGGACTAGCTGGATCGTACAGTATTTCTATTTTTCATTTTGTGAGAAATCTCCATACTGTTTTCCGTAGTGGCTGCACCAATTTACATTCCCACCAGCAGTGCTTTTATCCACATCCTCTCCAACATTTGTTATTTCTTGTCTCGTTAATTATAGCCATTCTGACGGGTGTGAGGTAATATCTCATTGTAGTTTTGATTTACATTTCCCTAATAATTAGCGATGTTGAACATCTTTTCATGTGCCTGTTGGCCATCTGTGTTTCTTCTTTGGAAAAATGTCTGTTCATATTCTCTGCCCATTTTTTGATCAGGTTGTTCATTTTTTTGTTGTTGAGTTGCATGTGTTCTTTATATATTTTTGAAATTTACCCCTTGTTGGATATATGATTTGCAAATATTTTCTCCAGTTGGTGAGTTGTCTTTTCGTTTTGTTGATGGTTTCCTTTGCTATGCAGAAGCTTTTCAATCTGACGTAGTCCCATTTGTTTATTTATTCCTTTGTTTCCTTTGCCTGGGTAGACATGGTATTCAAAAAGATACTGCTAAGACGGATGTCAAAGAGCATACTGCATGTATTTTCTTCTACGAGTTTTATGGTTTCAGGTCTTACATTTAAGTCTTTAATCCATTTTGAGTTAATTTTTGTGTATGACCTAAGATAATGGTCTACTTTCATTCTTTTGTATGTTGCTATCCAGTTTTCCCAGCACCATTTGTTGAAGAGACTTTCCTTTCTCTATTGCATGTTCTTGGCTCCTTTGTCAAAGATTAGCTGTACCCATTTGCATTTTTAACTCCAGAAAAAAGGAGAGGGGACCCTGCAACCTCTTGCCATGGAGGACCACATGAGAGGCAGCAGAAAGAAATTTGACAACTGTTGGTAATTCTTCATGTGTTAATGATTTCCTGAACCTCACTGTTCCTTGACTTGCTTTTAAAATGCACACCAACTCTGATGACACTATGGGGAACCAAACACTAGCGTACATCATAGTTCAGCTTAGTGCCGGATAAGCCATTAGGCTGATGCAGAGGCAAAATTCATGTGAACAAAGAGAGACTCCAGTTCAGGGGAAATGCCGGAGGGAGGTGTCCAAAGGCATCTCTTAGGACGCTGCCCTTCATCACCCTTCTTGGGACTTGAAATTGGGGGAAGACATTGAGAAAAAGCTACTTTCAAGTTTTTGAGGTAGTGCCCACAAAAATTCCCCCTTCAATTTTCTCCCCCTTTAATAATTATTCAGTATCTGCTGCATGTCTGATGCTCATTCAAAACACGTGGAAGACAGCAGTGAACAAAATATTAACAGTTATAAAAAAAATCGTGCACTCTTAACTATCCGTTTTGGCAGTGAAGACAAGAAATGAATAACATATATAAGTACAACATACGAGAGGTTAAAAAGTAAGCGATAAGGAAAAAGTGATATATAAAGGAAGGGACATAAGAAGACGGATATGTCAGCTGAGAGAGGGAGATGCAATTTTAGGTAGGATGGGCACACACAGCCTGACAAGGGATGTGCTATTTAGATAAAGATTGGAAGGGATCAAGGGGCCCTTCGGGTGGGGCCAAGTCTCCAAGTGAATGTGGAGATGGAAGATGGATGCAGGTGGGTAGCAAGAACACAGGTGGGAAATTTTAGCCTTTGGAAGTACTAGAAGTAGAAGCTTCCATGATAAAGGAAGCCCAGAAAGGATAGACCAAGATGTAGCTATGATCATTGTGACTTAAGGTGCCTGAAAAAGAAGGCTGGCCTCTGACATCCTTCTGGTTTAGAATTCCTGCCCCTTGAGTCCCAGGATTGATTGCAGCCTTACTTCTGACCAGCACATACCCTAGAGGACAGCAAAGGTTTTACGCAGCTCTCCTTTCCCCTCTCATGAATCTGCTCCCTGCAGAGATATTAAAATGATTCGCCATCTTGGTATCACCACTCTCTTGTTCATTGATTCTCAAATTGTGGTCCTCACACCTAAAATGATTCTTGAACATTTTTTTAAATAATACGGTTATGTTTCTGCTTTACCTAAAATCACTTGCCTGATTCCCAATGTGTAAAATATAGACCATAAGCCCCGTACATCCTGGCCACCAACTGCTTCTGCTATGTTTTCTATTCCTAGATCCTTCATTCGACCTTCCCTAATAATCCGAATGTTTAAATTCCCCCAAGCACACGTTGTCTTTCAGCATATGTGATTCTCTCAGCCTGGATTTTCCCATAGTCTTTTAAAATTTACATGGTGGAAAGCTAATGTTTCTTTCAATCCCAGATCATGTGCCACAACCTCCAGGAAGCCTTTCCAAAGCTCTCAGGTAGGCTGAGTCATTCTCTCCTTGATCCTCTCTCTGTATTGAAGTCTGTTCTGGAACTGTAAGGTGACTGGGTTGTTTTATAGGTGCGTCTCTCCAGATGGACTGGATTCCATTAGATTTTTGTTTGTTTTCTTATTGAATTTTGTATGTGAAACATTGGTGACCTCTTGGCCCATAGAGAGAAGGAAGGGAGGATAGAAGGAAGGAGTGAAGGAAGGAAGGAAGGAAGGGAAGGAGGGAGGGAGGAAAGAAGGGACGGAGGGAGGAAAGTAGGGAGGAAACAAAGGGGATATTTTCTTTAAATGGAGTAGGTGATATCTGCGGGAAATAAAATAATAATAGGACCCATATTGAAAATTAAAATAAAGTGTTTATGGCATCACTCTAGCTGGTAGAAATGATCCAAAACATTGGTAAAGTCTGATACTACTAGGTTTATGAGGGCATTCAATCTCACTTCCTTAGATTTAAAGTGGAAGTAAATGATCATGGCCATCTTCTATTGAGAGTGGCTGTATACACGTATCTTTCAGTATCTTCCCCATGATAGATCCAAAGGGAAAAGAGCACAACCTTGATTTTGTGTGGGTGATCCCTCAGCTTCCCACAAGTCTCCGACATCATCCTTTCTTAGATCCAAGTCTGTACTTTTCGACATCTTCCATCTTCCTCTTTTTAGATTTGCATCCCTCATCGAAACCCTGCAAGTGGCATCCTGTGATCTCCAAAACCCTGTGGTGTTGAACTTCACCCCTAAACTTGCTTACATTGATAAAACAAGCTAATGAATTCTTGCGGAAATGGATTAAATACTTATACATGAATTTTATTGGAAGGTTTTATAACAAGATCCACAAATCACTGTTATTACAGGTCATTTACTAGGGTGCAGAAATAGCTCCCATAGTATAGAAATGGATCTTATAATGATATCTTTTCAATTGGTGCTGAGTGTAATGTTTTATTTCTATATAATATCTCTCATTGGGATAAAATTTACTTGCTTTATGAATATAAATGAGGAAGCTGGAGTGCCAAAGAGCATGAACTTCTAAAGTCTACTGACCAAGTTCGATCCTGTTTATATCTTCGGTGGACTGTAATACTGGTCAAGACTAATTTTCCAAGTTTCAATTACTCCATCTGTAAGACAGGTGAGAATGCTGGTTATCTCATAGAAATCATGTGAAAGTTAAATGAGATATTATTACAAAATCTTGATTATTCAGTAGGGTTTAGTCCTCTTCCCCATGATCCCTAAATTATAGATCACTTTATATTTGTGTGGTAACGTTAATCTGCTCTACCCGTAACCAATATCATAATGTTTCTTGCTGAGTCCCCTTTGTACTGGGGGCCACTGCTCTGATAATAATTTCAATTCCTCATGGATGCATTCTTATTGGTTTTCTAATTGTAGCTTTATAAGCAAACACTGTTTAATTATCCTTGCATATATTTTTGAAATCCAGATAAGGGACAAGTCCCATTAAATTTCTGTATCCAATCTTTGCTATCTCTTAGGACATAGCTATTATATAATTTGGTATACATATATATGTACCTGTAGACAATATATAGATATTTGATGTGCTTTTGTCAATAACATTATATGGTGCTTATGTACTATGTAATCTAGCTTGGATATGTGACACAGTTAGCACATACAGATCAATATCATGATTTTCTGTGTTGTGTATTATAAATGGCAACGCCTTTGTTTAGTCATCTCCCTACTAATGGACATTGAGATTGCCTATAGTATTTTGTTATTAAACATACCCAAAGCTCTAATAAATAACCAATTAAATTTCTCACTGGTCAGTGGCAATGATCTGTTGCCGTTTTATGGTGCTAATTAAATGATATTTTGTTTTTCATTTCAAATTCCAGCTTATTGCCAGTATATGGGAAAACAATTATTTATATTAACCCTTGTCATGAGACTTTATTACAATCCCTTATTAGTTCCAGAAGTTTGCCTTGTTTATTCTTTGGAATTTTCTGCATAGACAATCGTTTCTTCCTTTCCACTCTGAGTAAGTTTTATTTCCTTTTCTTCTCTTATTGCATAAGCTAGAAACTCCAATATGGTGGTGTATAGGAGTGGTGAAAGAGGGCATCCTCGCCTTGTTCCTGATCTTACAGAGAAAGCATCCGTTCTCTTATAATTAAGAATGATGTTAGCTGTAAGTTTCCTGTAGATGTTCTTTATGAAATTGAGGAAATATCACTCTTTTCTTAGTTTGCTGAGAATTTTTACCATGAATTGGTGCTGGATTTTATCAAATGTTTTTTCTACATCAATTAATATAATCATATGACCTTTTTCTTCTTAAGCCTGTTGACTACATAAATTGATTTTTAAATGGTGAGACAGGCTTGCATATGCTATACATCTTGCTTTGTCATTGCTTATATTTATTTTTACATATTATAGTAATCTATTTTCCAATATTTATATTGAGGATTTTTGCATCTATTTTTATGAGAGACATTGGCCCGTAGTTTCCTTTCTTGTAAAAAAAAAAATTGGTGTTGCTTGTTATGGGCTGAATTGTGTTCCTCCAAACTTCATTCACTAAAGTCCCAACCCCTAGAACCTCAGAATGTGACTATTTTGGGAGATGCGGTCTTTAAAGAGGTGATTAAGGAAAAATGAGGTCATGAGGGTGGGCCTTGATTCAATATGACAGGTGTCCTTATAAGAAGAGGAGATTAGGACACAGACAGAGAGGGAAGACCATGTGAGGACGCAGGGAGAAGACAGCCACCTGCAAACCAAAGAGAGAGACCTCAGAAGGAACCAGCCCTGCCAACACCTTGATCTCAGACTTCCAGCCTCCAGAACTATAAGAAAATAAATTTCTGTTGTTTAACCCACCCAGTCTGTGGCCCTTTGTTATGGCAAGCCTAGCAAAGTAATACATGTTTGTCCCTTAAAGGTTTGGTAGAATTCTCCAGTGAAACCATGTGGGCTGGTGTATTTTTAGGAGAGTCATTAGTTATTGATTCAATTTCTTTAATAGATATAGGTCTATTCAACCTACTTATTTCCCCTTGTATGAGTTTTGGTAATTTGTGTCTTTCAGGGAACTGGTCCTTTTTATCTAAATTATGAAATTTGTGGGCAGAGAGTTACTCATAATATTCCTTTATTATATTGTCATTTCCATGGGATCATTAGAGATGACCTTTCATTTGTGGTATTAGTTTCTTTATTGCTTGTCTAGCCTGCCTAGGGGTTTATCGATTTTATTAATCTTTTCAAATAACCTTGTTTTTATTTTGTTGATTTTTCTCTGTGGGTTTTCTGTTTTTTAACATACTGATCTCTGCTCTAACTTATAGTATTGTTTTTCTCTGATATGCTTTAGATTTAAATTCATCTTCTTTCTATAATTTCCTAAGGTGAATACTCAGGTTATTGATTTTAGGTATTTCTAAAATATACATTTAATGCTTTAAAATTCCCTTTAAGCATGGCTTTCACTGCACCCCACTTGTTTCAATGAGCTGTGTTTTTTCCATGTGTTGTCCAGGAGTGTGTTGTTTCATTTCCAACTCTTTGGGGTTTCTTCACCTTTCTTTCCATTATTGATTTCTAACTTAGTTCCACTGTGGGCTGAGAACATATTTTGTACGATTTCTATTCTATCAAATTGGGTAAGCTGTGTTTTATCACCCAGAGTGCATTCTATCTTGGAACATATTGCATGTGAACTCATGTGTCTTCTGTATTGTTGCATGGAGTATTCTGTAAACGCCAATTAGAGCAAGCTGATTGACAGTGCTGTTCAGTTCAACTATGTCCTTACCGATTTTTTGCCTGCTGGATCCATCCGTTACTGAAGGAGGTAAGTCGAAGCCTGCAAATAGAAGAGAGAATTCTTCTATTTCTCCTTTCAGTTCTATATGTCTTACCTCATGTATTTTTATAGTCTGGTATTTGGCAGAGACACATTTAGATTGATGTGTCTTCATGGGGAATTGTCCGCTTTAACATTATATATTGCACATTTTTATTCTTGATAGTTTTTCTTGTTCTAAGGTGAGATGTGTTTGAAATTAATATATCTTTTCCAGATTTCTGTTGATTAATGTTAGCATAGTATATCTTTCTCCATGCCTTTATTTTAAACAATCTGTGATTTTATACTTAAAATTTGTTTCCTTTAGACAACATATATGTGTCCTTTTAAAAAAAATTAAATACACTGCTACAGTCTCTGTCTTTTAATCACTGTATTTAAAACAGTAACACTTAAAGTTGTTATTGACGTAGTTGGATTGATATCTAACATATTTGTAGCCATTCTATTTATTGTATTTGTTCCTTATTTATTTTCCTCGTTTTCAGCCACGTCTATTTTTACCCAAGCATTTTAAACAATTCCATTTTGTCTCTTCTCTGAGTATATGAATTATACTGTAGTATTTGCCTGAGCATTATCAACATGCATTTTTATCTAATATAAATAGCACTGCACTGCTTCATGAGTCCTGTAGAAGCCTCGTAATACAGATAATCTAGGCTGACCACTATTGCAGAGCTAAAGTTTTTAATGCTGATGAAGTCCAATTTATGAATTGCTTCTTTTATGGGTGCTTTTGGTCTAGATCCTGAAGAATTTCTCCATTTTTTCCTAAAGAAATTACAGTTTTATATTTTACATTTAAGTTGATGATATTAATCAGCAATATCTCATTTCCCCCTCTCTCCAGCCCTTGGCAACCACCATTCTATTCTTTGCTTCTATGAGTTTGACTATTTTAGATACTTATATGTCCTCCAGGGTCATCCATGGCGTCTCATATTTCAAGAGTTCCTTCTTTTTAAGGCTGAGTAACATTTCATTGTATGTATAAACCACATTTTCTTTTTCTAGTCATCTGTTGATGATGATGTTCTCAGGATGTCTTGCTATTCTCTCCATTATTTCTTATGCACTGCATTTAAATTTTACATTGTATTTAAATTTTATATGTGTATATATAAATTTTCTGTATAATTTTGCTTACAACATGTCTTTTACAAGTGGCACACATCTGAATATAATTTGTTACTCCAAATATGAATATACTAAATGCAAAAAATATAGTGATTACAGACAGAAGACTACATGAAAATTAAAAGCATCTGTTTACCAAAAGACAATATTAGGTAAGTGAAAAGATAAATTGTTTTGTATTGACAGTAGAAATTAAAAGCACATCTAACTGACAAAAGCTGTCCTCAAAGTGTGTAGAGAAAGCAAAAAGATTGTCATCAAATATATTTTTGATGGAGGTACTCACTCTAAAATCACAATTATTACTTTTATCTTTATACAAAATGTACAAAACCTGTGTAATATTTTTAAAGTTACTTCTTATAAGAATACTTAGCTGTTACTGAGTAAATAGTCACTATTTGCTTTTTAGAAAATACGTTTTTAAAGTTAACTTTTATAAGAATACTTTACTTAGCTGTTACTGAGTAGGCAGTCATTCTTTGCTTTAACTACCTGGTCTCCATACTCCAAACACTGCCACAGCAGAGATGGATTTTATCATTTCTATTCTGACAGTTTCCCTAAATTAGATGCTTTTCAATTAAGGTCTTTCACTAATTCAATAACATTTAAGGAACAATGTCTGTATTGTAGGCATTTTCCTAGCTGTTAAGGATACAACAGAGGGAAAAAAAATATCATAGACCCCCGCATTTATGGAAATTATTTTCTAGTTAGTGAACACAGACAGCGTAATAAGTACGTTATCTAGTGTTTTAGGAGGTTCTGAGAGCTACAGAAAAATAAAAAAGATAGAGCAGGGTATGAATGATCAGCAATGTGAGGGTCAGGAGGTGTTGGATTGTAAATAGGATGATCAGGGCAGGTCTCTTTGAAAACGTGATGTTTGAACAGAGACTTTAGAAGAGGTGGGAAAGTTGAGTATGGTTCTATGGGGCTAGGGGAGAGGCTGATATTTCATGGAAAAGCATTAGTTCAGGCAAAGCCCAGAGGTGCAAATCCTCCATGCATTTGAGCACAGTTTGGAGGTCGTTGTGGATGGACTAGAGTGACTAGTAGAAGTGGAGTTCACAGACAAAAGGGGCAGATAATGTCAGTCTGTGGCCATTCAGAAGACTTGGGCTATTACTCTAAACGAAAAGTGAGTCATTGCGGCATTCTGAGAGAGGAGGAACACATAAGGCATGTGTTGTCCCAAGAGTAAAAAGATGTGGTATATATACAATGGAATACTACACAGCCATAAAAAAGATGAAATTGTGCATTTGTGACAACGTGGATGGACCTTGAGGGTATTATGCTAAGTGAGTTAAGTCAGATGGAAAAAAACAAATACCATATGATTTCACTAATAGGTGGAAGATAAGAAACAACAATAACAAACAAACACATAGATACAGAGACTAGATTGGTGGATACCAGAAGGGAAGGGAGGAGGGGAGGGCAAAAGGGGTAACTGGACATGTGTACGGTGATGGATAGTAATTGGTCTTTGGTGAACATGATGTAGTCTACACAGAAATCATAATATAATGATGTACACTTGATATTTATGTAATGTTATAAACATACAAATGTTACCTCGATAAAAAAGAAAAACAAAGAATAACTTGGCTACTGTATTGAGAATAAAAAGAGGAAAGAGTGAAGAGAGAGAGGTCAGTTAGGTTGTTGCATTAAACAGGTAGGAACTGATGGATGGTTCTGCCAGAGCAAAGCAAGAGAGAATCCCTCCTGGATATGTCTTTAGGGTGTAGATAACAGGATGCAGTGTACAAAAGAAAACCAGAAACCAACAAAAGACCCCAAAGATTTTGGCTGAGCAGCTGAAATAGTGGATTGAGGAAGCATGGAAACGGAGCCAGTTTGAAGGTGAGATAGAGTTCGATTTTAGTTGTGTTGGGTGTAGGATGTCCACTGGGGAACCCAATGGAGATGTGGAGGAGACAGCTATCCATAGAGTCTGAGGTTGAGAAGAGAGTTCTAAGGTGGAAATGTAACTGAAGGAGAAATTAGTATGCAAATACTATTTAAAGACCTGATACGTGAGGTCCGAAGTAAGGGACGATAAACAGAGAGGAGGAGAAAACCAACAAGAAAATAGAATAAGAAGAATATAATCTCCTGGACATTGCATATATTTGTTTTGTTCACGAATAAGTCTAAGCACCTACCGGAGTGTGTTGGTACATGATGTACTCTATAAATACCTGTTGAATCAATGTGAAAAAGACAAATTTGACGCTGGTAATTAATAAGGACTTAGTGATGGACACATTTGTGCTCCTTAAGATTCGGTCACGTGGAATAAGAAATCATTCCATGCTTTATGTTTGTGGTTTAGTGAAATAAGAATCAGCAAGCAAGTGTGAAGGTCAAAAGCCATCTGAAAGTGTGTTGAATGCATTTAAATTTTATTTTATTCTTTTGTCTCTGATGAATGCAAAAAAGAACTCTTGTATCTTGTAGGTTAAAGGAAGGAAGGGCTTTGCTTTCATTCACTCTAGGATTCTTTGCAAGACTGGGCTCTTCTTGAAGGTCATCTGCCTAGTAGTTAAGCCAAATTAAAAATGCCCGGACAACTTGCAGCTCTCTGTGCTGGATAAATAGCGTTCTGGAGAAACGCTGTCTGCAGATTTAAGAACTCCAAGACAGAAGCAACATAGCAGTGATATAATTTCCAACCAGGTCTCCATTAAACTTTGCGTTCACGCAGCCACTAAAGATTGCCAGTCTCATGTTAGAATGTATATGGGCACTCACAGAAAGGAGCGACATCATAAATTATTCCTGTTACTGCACATGAGTAAATGTCCCTGATAGATGGGAAATCAAGTACCCAGAAGTTAAGAGTACAAAACCTCACAGCAAGAAGGACATTGGGATGAAAATCCAGGTCTCGTCATTGCCGGTTCAGCAGGCAGCTTGTCACAGTGTTATATTCATAGTGAAACTTTGTGGCAGAGGAAATGAATGGATGGTAACATTTATTTCAGAACAAGCCAACAAGGAAAAACGCTCTTCCTGCATTTCAAGAAAAAAAGAAAGAAAGAGAGGGAGAGCAGAGAGAACGCGAGCCAGGGAGGGAGAGAGAAAGGAATTCCGTGCCACTCCCCACCCCAACACACACATGATTTCTGCAGGATTATTGAAGTGTGCAAAATATTCACATGGTAGAAAAAATAGATTGGTTCTAAATTTATTATAAATTTAAGTGTTAGCAACCTTTATGAATGAAACCATTTTAGCTGCTCAATTAAACTGGGAATTATCAAAAGTCTGCAGGAAATTGATTCAAAGATAAGTACAAAATTTTATAAGCCATTGATCTCTGGTTAAATTAAACCCTCGATGAAAAGATTGCCATCACCAAAAGCACCAAGCCAGATGTTGTTGGGCCAAGACTCTGGAAATCTTAATGAAGAAATACTTCTGATGAAGTAAAATTCCTCCAGAACAAAGGAAAATAAAAATTTTACTCAAAAAATATAGCTAGCTTTAGCCTGAGACGGGACTTTGATATACCGCACAAAATTTGTGTCACAATATTATTTGTCAATAATGGTAAGATAAACCTAGAAAAAGCGCTCTCCATTTGACATAAATTGTACATGTGATCAAGAAGGTATTGTCCCAGGACTATTAAACTTTAATAGGAGGAAACAGAGTATTCAAATATTTACATACATATGCCAACATTTTAATGCACCTGAAGTGTGAGCAAGAAATAAATACAATTAAAATGTCATTTGCAATTATCTCTGCCTGTTAATTATGCCTTTTTTAAAGATTCTCTCTTCTATATCACTACCTTTCCAGAATTTTCTCAAACATAATTTTTTGTGCATTATGATACTTTAAAAGCAAAATTTGATACGAAGGCAAGGTGATGAATGAGTTGGTTCTGTTATATGCGTAGTTTGGTAATTACTTCACATAAAATAGGGCACCCACAAATATATCCCAAAGTATAAGTTAATATGTGATGAAAGACTCCTCAAAATTTGAATATTTTTAATGGCAAACTAGTAATCACTTGGGAAAAAAAGTTATTCCTACCAACTCTCTCTATATATCAATCAATCAACAGATTCTATGGATCAAATATTTCAAAATTAAAAGGAAAATAATACAGTACCGGAAAAACCTTGCAAAAATTTCGATTCAATAATTTCAGTGACAAATGTTTGCATAGTACTGAACAAAATTATTTTTAAAAGATTCATACATTAGACTATATTTTATGCATTGCATGGAAAAATATGCTAAAGAAAATCCAAAGATAAAAGGAAAAATAATCAAAGACTAATTTTTAATATATAAAATACATATAAAGTATATTTTACTATATGCATATATAAATTAATAAGAAAAAATCGATAGAAAAAACGGATTAATATATATAAATAGGTCATTCACAAAAATGTTATTTAATTTATGAAAATATATTAACCTTATACATATTAAGAGAAATGTAAAGCAAAATTACATCATTCGTCATCAGATTGGAGAAGATGACAAAGTTTAACAATACTCACCAAATTGGTAAGTGGATGGAGAACCACTCTCGTATGTAATTGGCGAGACTGTAAATCATTGTAACATCATTGAGAACAATGTTGCAATCAATACACATCACAATTAAAAATAAATATGCATTTTGATCCAGTAATTCTAGTTCTAGACGTGGTTTTAATCAAGACTGTGCGGCATGTCAGTGGAGCCGAACCTTGCTTCTCTCAGGATGATTCCTGGAAACTGCGTCCAGCACCAGTCGCCTACGCTTCATTGGCTGGGATGAGGTCCAGATGGGCATGCCTAGCTTCTTGGGAATCTGAGCAGATGAAGATTTTTATCTGGACATATTGCCTTTCCAAACAAAATTGGTATTACAAAATGATTTCTTATTTAGATGCATGAAAAGAGCAAAGAGAACAACAGTAGGCATTTTGTAAATAAGTGCGTGTATGAACACACACACATATAAGTATACTCAATGAATTAATATATGAGAAGACACTTAGTAAAGTGAAAAAAAAATCTGATTCCAACCTAAGTAATCAAGCTACTCAATAAAATATTTTTTATTTGTTTTGCTGCAAATCTTGCTTCAAATGCCAATTAAAATAAAATTCAGTATGTCCCGAAGTTTAAACTAAAAACAAAATTTCCTCTCGCATCAAGTTTATCCAGACAGGCGATTAGCACACGGCTCAGAATCTGTCTGAAAGGAAAACCATCTTAATTGGTGTATAATAAACATTAAAAGCGCTACCAAGTGGAAATGCCTTGATTAAGTCGAACCATACTTATTAATCAGCGTCTGGGTTTGAATGTTGACTTTGCATCATTTCTCTGCTTTCTTGTGTTCTGTTTCACGACATTTGCTGGGTTTTGGCATGACTGACCCTCCTCTCAAATCAAAGTGGATATACCACGTGGAAACCAGGAGTAAGCCCTGGTTTTACCTTTGTAGATGCAGTGGAAATGTCCACATAGTGGTTCCAAACTTTGTGCATGGAAATGGGACTTTAATGGCTGACTGACTCTACCCTTTCTGAACTCTCTAAACCATTATTTAATTCTGGACATGGATAAGGTCTTGCAAACACAGACAACGCAACAGGCTGGAAGATCGTATTTTTTTTCCCTTCTCATTTCCATCTCCAGCTGGGAAAGTTCAAGGTACTAATAAGCTTTAGGGATACAAAGATGATCAGGGTGCTGTTTTGGTGCTGGACCACTGTAACCACAAAATTAGAGGTGACTTGGTTGGTGGAATGAGTAACAGCATCAGAATTGGGTTGAAATGATGGCTCCACCGATTTCCAGCCATGTAAACTTGAACATGTTCATCTCTCTGAGACCTACTTCCCTAGTCTTTGAAGTGGGGAAAAGAATTCTGGTATGAGAAGTATTTATAAAGATTAAGCAAGAAATTGTTTGTAAAGCATCTATATTCATGTCTGACACATGGTATTGGGTTGACAAGTAATTTTTCCTTTTCCCTAAAGCACAAGTGCTAAAATAAGATGGGTAGAAAGTTCTACAGGAGGAAGGAAAATAGTGTAGGTAACCCTTCATGGGGCAGGACAGAAGAAGTGCTGATGGAGATTATTGGAGTTGTGAGTTTCCTATAGAAAATGGATGGAGTGGTTGTTGGAGCAGAAGAACAGGGCAAGATTTGGTAAACCATTAGGAGTTGATGTAGTCATAGAACTGGTGATTAGGGTGTAGATTCAAGGCATACTGTAACTCAATTCTAAAGTCCTTTTGTAAGGCAAGAGTAAGCAGTGATATGTCATGGGGGCTAGTTAAAGATAGCTTAAAGCATGAGGTTTGTTTCGTTTTGTTTTAAAGCAAGATAAATTCTTGGAGACACATTGAGTGATGAAGCTGAGGTTGGAGAGAACATAGTTAATGATAGCCGTTTAGCCATTTGTTATGGATTGAATTGTGTCCCTCAAAAAGATAGCTAAGTCTTAACCTCCAGTACCTATGAATGTGACCTTATTTGGAAATAAGGTCTTTGCAGACGTAATTAAGATATAAGTTAAGATGACATCCTATAGGAGTTGGTGGGCCCTAATCTAATATGACTGGTGTCTTGTAGGAAGAGGAGACACAGAAACAGATATACCGAGAGGAGAGGCCGTGTCAAGACACAGACCCGGAGGAGAAGGCCGTGTGATGATGGAAGCAGAGATGGGAGGGATGTGGCCACAAGCCCAGGATGGTCAGCAGCCCCCAGAAGCTGGAAGAGGCAGGAAGCTTCCTCCTCTAAAGCATCCAGAGGAAGCACAGCCCTGCTCACATCTTGAATTTGGACTTCTGTCCTCCAGACCTGTGAGAGAACACATTTCCATTGCCATAAGCCACACAGTTTGTGGTACTTTGTTATGGCAGCCATAGGAAATTAATACGAAGATCAAAACAATATTTGAATCTAACCCAATGGAATGGACAAAATGAGCATAATCACTGTGGGAATAGAGAACCAGGGATGGACTTGATGAATTACCAGAAATTACAAGCTGAATCTGAGAGAACAGAAAAGGGGAGGCTGACACTGAAGTCTCTCCTCCAAGGACTAGTTGAATGATGATGACTTTAATCAGTTTAATGAATACTGTGGGAAGAGAAGTTTGGGGAACCTAATGACACATTGTAGCTCACACATTTGAGCTGTCTGCATGGAAATTAAGAAGAGAAGTTCAGTAAGAAATCGAGAAAACAGAAAGGAGACATCAAAGACCCCTGAGATGAGACAAGCAAAATGGTGCAAAGACGACTACCTGAAACTGAAGAGAAGGGGTGTCCATGATGACGAGGTGAGGCAGAGTCACAAATGCATGAGGCGCCTGTATTGCTAGACCTATATCTGATAGGCAGACCATGCAAGTCACATCCTAAGTTGCCATTCTGATAAGAAGCAGAATCAAGAAAGGAGTTTAGATGGTCTTACTCCCAATCCAAGCGTTGAGGTCAGCTCAAACCTAAATCGACTGCCAGTGCAGAACTCTGTAAGGTCACAGCATCTCTCAGCAATGGCAGCTTTAGAAAACACAGTTTCTCCTATAGTCGGTCATTCAGCCATGGAGAGTCAGATGAATCTGTTGACGGGGACGTCCTCTCATGATAAAAATTCTAGACCCTCCTCATGCACTTGAACTTCCCCTGGAGAGTTTACTTTCTAAGGACGTTTTCATTTAAGTCCACACATTACTGAGCAGACAGAAAGAAGAGGAACGGCAGTTTGTTACCGACTATTGCCCGGTACTGACTTAGGTGGTCTATTAAATCATTGATCAGAGCTGCAGGGTGCAACTGTTTCTCCAGTTTTCCACTCGAGGAAGCAGGTGACGTCATTTTTCAAGGTCGTGAAAATCGCAGTTGGCCTGTGTGGCCTTTGGAACCAAGCTTGTTTCTGTGCAAACCTGAGCCCTGTCTGCTTTTCATTCTGCTGCATTCCTAGATGACGTCTAGTGCCTTTGTGTGTTTTCTGGGTTCCTGTCAAAGTAAAGTTGCTATTGCTGTAGCAGCACTTTCTTTGACATCATTTATGATACATTTTGCTCTCCTTTTGGATATTTATAAGAAGGAGTAAAGAATGTGCTGCCTCTTCCTGGTCTGTCTATCAACTCAGCATAATGAGTAAATGTCCTGGTTTTTTACAACTGTCCAACTCTAACTTGTCTGCTGCTTATGGCAGGTAGACTTTCCTCTATCTTGTACCCTTTGAGTTTTAAGAGTCTTGAATTATTCTCCAAAGGAGCAATGCCACTTGTTTTCTTGTGACTGCCAGAAATAATATAAACCAGACCCCATGAATAATGCATGAGCTCTGATTTCACATCAGGGTTATTTCTGGCACAGAATGTCTGTCTGCAAATAGCACATTAAAAGCAGACACTTTTTTTATGATGATTGAATGATGAAAATAATGAACTGGCATTCAGCCTGGGAGATTCCTGGCTTCAACGTAATGTGTATACGTCTAATACTTTTAAAAATATAGACTTGAGAAGGCTTAGTGGTTTGTCAGTGAGATCTCTGCCTCCCACCTTTAAGTGTGTTTTGTCTTTATTTAAATAAGGTGAGCGGATCCCTTGCTTTAAAGGTGGCAGTCTGGCTGTGTGGCAGGTGACTGAATGATGAGAATGAATTTTCTAAAAGCATCATGGCTTTCTCTGAATCTTTTATTGTAGGATAATAACCACCACTCCTGGAAATAGCCACCACTAATGATCTATCCTTTATGATAGCTTAGTTCATACTATGGTAAGAGGTATTTTCCCTCCATGAAAGTTTAAGTATTTAGCAGTCATATTGGCAAGAAAACCCCTGGATTGCATGCAAAGTGTGCAGGTTGATATTCTAGTCACTTTTTGTCCAGACATATGTTCAAATTACAAGGAGAATAAAATGTCTGAGCAAGGGCAAAGATGAACCACATAGAGCTGAATGTCTTCCCAAGTTACATAACACAGCCTTCATCGGATGTTGGAATATCCCCTTTTTGTTCCAAGAAGGTTTCCTGTGACTCTGTACATAAAACTCTAGTTGCACTGCACTTCCTACATTACTGAATCATCCTGTGCATTTGAAGAGCTTTCTTTGTGAGGTCTTCTATTGCTTTGACTTTTTTTTTTTTTTTTTTTTTTTTTTAAGATTTTTATTTATTTTTTTATTTTTTCCCCCCAAAGCCCCAGTAGATAGTTGTATGTCATAGCTGCACATCCTTCTAGTTGCTGTATGTGGGACTCAGCCTCAGGATGGACGGAGAAGTGGTGCCTCGATGCGCACCCGGGATCCGAACCCAGGCCACCAGCATCGCAGCGCGCGCACTTAACCACCAAGCCACAGGGCCGGCCCTATTGCTTTGACTTTTGATGAAATATTCTTCCCTACAATGCTTTAACATGCAATCAGAGCTGGTTATGTTGGCACTGGATTTCAGAGGTGTCATCTGCCTCTCCCAAGAGTCTTTCATTTAAAAACATTTACTGTCTGTTCACTCCCAGGCACTAACCCAAGGTCCAGGGAACAGTCTGAATTCTTTTCCTGAAAGAGTTTGTAGATCAGTAGGAATTGAGGGTGCACAGGCGGTATTTTTTGGAGGGTGGCGTTCCTCCAGTATTGATGTGGTCTTGATCGATTGCAATGGTAAAGGAAAGCAGAGCACCTAAATTAGAGAAGTTATGAGTCCAGAATCCACAGGATTTGGTACCCAGATAGATATGGGTGTGAAATGAGGGAAGCGTCTCTTCTGAGGTTTTAGGTCCAAAGTTTATTGAAATAGAACATCCTGGAGGAAGAGAAGGCTTTGGGGGAAATGATTCTTGTTTTAGAAATGTTAATTTGAGGTGCTTTTATTCATCTGAGTATATTTCAAAATCATTTGGTCTGGAGCTCAAGAATGAAATCAGGGGTGGAAACAGAGATTGACGGATGAGCTACATCATTGGTTTCCTAGGGCTGCTGTGACAAGTTGCCATAAATGGAGTGGCTTACAACAACAGAAATTTATTCCCTCACAGGTCTGAAGACCAGAAGTCTGAGATGAAGGTGTCGCAGGGTCGCACTCCTTCTGCAGGCTCCAGAGGAGGGTCCTTCCTGCCTCTTCCACCTTCTGGGGGCTCCAGGCGTCCCTTGGCTGTGTCTGTGCCTCCTCGTCTTATAAGAACACTATTCATAGATTTAGGGCCCACGATAAGTCCAGAATGATTTCGTCTCAAGATCCTTAATTAATTACATCTGAAAAGACCCTAAATCCAAATAAGGTCCCATTCTCAGGTTCCAGGTGGACATGGATATAGGGGGATACTATTCAACCCTGTAAAGCTACAGAGAGGCAATGTGGAAACAGGCAGAGCTGATTGACCAGAGGCAAAGATAGAGTGATTGCAGGATTGGGCCATAAAAGATGCCTGGAGAACATATGTGTTGAAGGGAAGGTCAACATGAGTAACCCTGAGAGAAGTCAGGAGTATCTGTCAGGTGGTAGGAGGAAATCGGGGGAGAGATGTTTCAGAAAGTCAGAAAGGAGATGGACTCATCTAGCTGAGGAGGAATCCCCAGAGGAAGGAATGGAGAATTTAATGGGTATAGAGTTTCAGGTTTACAACGTGGAAAGAGCTATGGAGATAGATTCTGGTGATGGTTGCGCAACTTAATGAGAGGACATAATACCACCGTATTTAAGTACACCTAAAAATGGCTAAGATGGTAAATTTTATGTTATGTGCATTTTGCCACAATCAAGAAAATAAAGTAAATTGAGGAGAAGCTTTTCTAAGCTTCAACATGCCCCGGATCTTCATCATCTCTAGTCACACAAGTTTCCATGGCCCCAGGGAATGTTCTGAGTCACAGCACCTGTCTCAATGTGGAGTGACTCCTGCAGTCTGATATAAACCAAGAGAATTTTAATGCCTGTTTTAGGCTGTTGTGTATCTTACTAATAGCACTGAGCTGTGATAACTTTTAAGTAGCCTATAAAAAATGATTTAAGCAAGCAGGGCAGAGAATGGACTGATGGTTTAGAGAGAGAAAAAGCAGGAGAAAAGAGAATAAAATGGTCAATGCCATTTTAAAGTTAGACTCATTACTCCAGGATGCGGTAAGGGGAAAATAAAAACTAGAAAGTAAGGAGCTTTCTACGAATATAACAAGAGTAATTTCAGATTGCAATCATTTGTCATCTGCCATTTAAGTAAAAGCAAGATTTCCCTCATTTATCTAAAGCCCACAAGAGTTCTTACGTTTATGTTCCAAATCCATTTTGGGGATGTCTGCATTGAACTTCTTTTCAGGATAGAAGTTTAGGAAAGCAAGTTTGGTGATGAACTCATCGTTAGATGGACAATTCTATCTAAAACGCAGTCAAAATGAAAATGAAGAATTATTAAATTTTCAAAAATTTAATTTTTAACACATGCATACTTTTGATTTCCAAAGGATATTCTGTAAATCCTGACTAGCTATTGAGCCCAGATCATCTGTATTATATCATAATTGATCTCCTGGGGACCTTACATATGTAGTCAGTTTAATGTAGCTCATTCTGTGAGATTTGATTTATCATTGGGGTGTACCTTTTTAGATGATCTAAAAGACATGCCTCATTAGAGAGATGTGAAGAAAGAATGGCAATGGTTAATCTAATATAGATATAAATTAGCTACAATAATCACTTTTTTATTAAATGTATTCAAAGTGAAAGGATCAGTGTCCATTCAGGTATAGATGACATAATTCCTAATGAAAGAAATTACTGTATTTATTAAATCACCTTAGTTTCATGATGCGTGTATGCTAGGATAAGAAGTTACTTGATATCAGAAACAGAGGGAAAAGATATATGCTACAAAGAAAAGATAAAGTAGAAATTTTTTTTAAACATGCACAGATTTGGAAATGAACTACCAAGTAGCAATGAGTAGATAATGTGCAGGCCTTTAAGATGAGGCCAAGTTCTTTCCAAGCCCATCATGGGCTTGGAAAATTGTGGTACCCAATTAATTACATTTAATTATATCTATAATTGTTGGTGTTTAAAGGGGTCACTTGTGCATCTTATAGAGTTATGAGTTTAATTACTGATCTGTCATCTTTTTTAATAAAACAAATTAAGCATTATCTAATCAAAATACTCAAACAAAGAGACATAGAGTTGTTAGTATGAATGTTCATATGTAAATATATAAGGAAATTGTTATGTACATATTTGATGGACCTTCATATAAGTTTTGTGAATGAGAAAGGAGGATATACATGAATACTTTAGCATATGTATAATGTACTTCACGTTTCTTTCAAGATTATATCTATATTTCTGGGAATTTATTGGCTATGTATTGGGTACCAATAAAGCTGATGATTTAGTTCATTAATTCAAGAAATTTGGCCTAACATGTATGAAAATAAAAACTATGTGATATTCATCTCTGACATCTTCCTACAAACTTTAGACACTAAGCACTTTGAACAATGAAAAGTGAATATTTCCAGAAAATATAAAATGATCATCCATAAAATAATCCATTTTTTAATTTGAGTATATTATTTGGATAAAAATAATAATAGAAAATTTATGATCATGATTATATTTATTTAAACATAAAATGAAAATCAAAATGACATTCATGATAATACAGAATGTACCATTCATAGGACTATATTCATCAGGAACTTAAATAGGTGAAAAAGGAAAACACAAAACTACTCATTTATAGGGAGAGACTGGACAAGGCTAGTTGGATGCTAGCATGACCCATTTCTAATCTCCAAAAATAATATATGTGTTTATGTTGGATACTGGTGTTTTCTGCCCAGATGGCCATTCCTAATGCCTTTGCCTCATCCGTTGATCATCTTGAGGTTACAAAAGCTCAGAAGTAGTGTTATACATAGAGTTACCCAGTGACCACGCAATTCCGTCCAAAGAGAAATGTAAGCATCCACTCAGAAAACTGGTACCTGTATGTTCATAGCAGCATTACTCATAAAGGCTGAAAAGTTGAAACAACCCAACTGTCCATCAACAGATGGATGGATAAACAAAAGGAGGTCTATTCATAAAATGGAATATTATACAGCTATAAACAAGAAAGAAGTCCTGATACATGCTCTAACATGGATGAACCTTGAAAACAGTATGATAAGTGAAGGAAGAAAGTCACAAGACCACATGATGTATGATACTGTTTATAAGAAATGTCTAGAAGAGGGAAATCCGTAGAGACAAAGTAGATTAGTGGTTGCCTGGGGCTAGGAGGAAGGTAGAAAGTGAATGCTCATGGGTATGGAGTTTCTTTTTGGGGTCAGGAAAAATGTCCTGGAGCCAAATAGTGGTGCTATATTCACACTTTATGACTATACTAAAGGCTACCAAACTGTACATTGTCAAATAGCAAATTATATGGTATGTGAATCAAATCTCAATTTTAAAAGTATACATCATAATAGAACAGATCGAGGTGCGTTAAGCCGAAGTGACCTTGTAAGGTGAGGAAAGTGGGGAAAAATTACTAATTTATATTGGCATCAATAAGTAAAGAAAGCATATTTTAATCTCAAAAATGTCCAATTAAAGAATGGTAAAATCCTCTGTAACAAGCTAATAGATGGCTGCAAAATATGAATATTAATTTTAAGAAAAATGAAAATTATTGATGAAAGGTATGGCACAGAAGAGGAACAAAGAACAGACTAGAAAATAACAAATAATAATATAGTATGTTTAGTTCAAATACATTAACAATTAACACTCTATGTTAACGGTCTAAATATTCCAATTCTTATTAAAAGAAAAGTATTTTCAGACTAGATGAAATAAATGTTCAAAATTATTATATAATACACATATATAATTTTGAATGCATTTGTATATTTATATTACTCAGGATGAATATATATATATTATTTGAAATGAAATATATTATTCATAGAAGCCATGGTCATCCACACAGAAAATTTAAAAGGATGTATAGATATACAATTATAAATAATAAGTTCATGAGCAAGATCTCTAGATACAAAACAATATGAAAACATCAATGCCAGAAAAGGAAATAAAAATAAATTTAATAATGAAACAATTTTTTAAAACATCAAAATATGAAATATTTGAAAGTGACTCTAATGAGATAAACCAGCCATTTACTCTCTAAACTGCAAAACATTATTGTGAGAAAATAAAAATCTTAGTTAATGGAGGGATATACCCTGTTCATGACTCAGAATGCTGTTTCCTCCCATATTTATAGATTTAGTGCAATTGCTACAAAAATATCAGCAGTTTATTAAACACATATTGGGAAATTGATTGCAAATCTCATATGGAAATATAAAGGTAAATGAATACCTAAGATATCTTGAAACTTGAGACCTGTGCTAGAAGATATACACTACCAGATATCTCTAAGTTATTACAATTAAATGCTGTTTTATTGCCACAAATATAAACTAATTGACAAATGAAATAGAACACAGAGAAGCTTGAAATAGATCCAACATATGCAGTCACCCAATCTGTGACAAATTTGACAGTAAAGTGCACTGAGGAGTATGGTCTTTGCAATAAATAGTGCTGGTTTAATTGGACATCCTTGTGGGGGAATATACATCTTCATTGCTATTTAACATCATTTACATAAATTCATTATAGATGTATTTTATATCCAAATGCACAGTATAAAATAATGATGTTTTTAGGAGAAAACAGCAAATATCTTCTTCACATTGCTTAGTCAGCACTACTTAAATAGGACACAAACATGCTAACTATGGAATGAAATATTGATAAATTACACTGCAATAAAATTAAGCTCTTATATTTATCAAAGACACCATTACAAGAGCGAAAAGGTGAAAAAGTAACCCACTAAATGGGATCTTCTTTTGGCAGGCATGGAGCTAAAAGTCAGGGCTATATTTATTGCCCCCAACTAACTCCTGCAGGAAGGGAGACGGCTCTCTTGCATGAGCCACTTCTCTAAAACAACGCTGCAGCTCCTTTTTTCATCTTCTTTAAAGTGGGTGGAAGCAATCTTACAAAGAGTTCTGCATGCAGGGTTCTTCTCTTCCGCGTCTATCCTTATCCCCAAGAGAGCCACTAATGTGTGACGTGAGTTTTAGTTCTAAAGTGTCGTTTTAACTGTTTTTACATTTCCTAAAATTGGAATCCTACCAAACATGCTTTTGTGTTAAGTGGATTCTTACATTGTGTTTGTAAGATTCACCTGTGTTGTTTTATGCATTTGGATATAACATACAGAATTCTATTATATGAATTTACCACTATTTTTTCCTACCACTATTTTTTATCTACAGACATTTGATAGATATGTCCAACAAAAGATTCTATCCATCTATTTACCATCTATGATCTATCAATCAACCTACCTATTATTCTTTCTATCATCTATCTATCTATCTATCCCTCTATCTATCTATCTGTTATCTATCTAGCCATCATCTAACTGTCTATCCGTTATCCATCCAGCCATCCATTATCCATCCATGCACCCATCATCTATCCATCCATCCCTCCATCCATCACCCATCCATCCATCCATCCATCCCTCCTATTAAAACTCCATGAAAAGACAGATACCCCAACGTAAGTGTGGACACTCAAATGCCTACAAAAATATGAAGAGGTCCTCAACATTACCTGTCATCAGGAGAACAGAATTAAAAAGACAGTATGATGTTACTACATTCTTATGGAAAGACTAAGAATAAAATGGCAGGAAATACCAGGTGTTAACAAAGCTATAGATAAACTGGAACTTTCTTACCCAACCAGTGGAAGTGTAATGTGGTGCAGCCACTTTGTAAAACCTTTTGTTACGTGCTGTGATCTAGCAATTCCACTCTTGGGTATATACCCGCTAGAAATACAGACAAGCGTTTATCAGAAAGCATCCATAAGAATGTGCTTATCAGCACTTGTTCAAAATAGCCATATACGCGAAAGAAACAAGACGCTGGAAACAATAGACATTCCCATCAATATTCGAATGGAAAAAATAGTGGTAACTTCATATACTAGAATTCCGTACGCTATATCCAAATGCGTAGAACATCATGGGTGAATCTTACAAACATAATGTAAGAATCCACCTAACAAAAAAGCATATTTGGTAAGATTCCAATTTTACAAAATGTAAAAACAGTTAAAACAATGCTTTAGAACTAAAACTCACTTCACACATTAGTGGCTATCTAGAGGATGAGGACAGATGCAGAATAGAAGAATCTCGCCTGCAGAACTCTTTGTAAGATTGCTTCCGCCCACTTTAAAGAAGATGAAAAAAGGAACTGTGGTGTTGTTTTAGAGAAGTGCCTCATGCAAGAGAGCTGTCTCCCTTCCTGCAGGAGTTAGATGGGGGCAATAAACCCAGCCCTGACTTTTAGCTCCATGCCTGCCGAAAGAAAATCAAACATGCTGATAATATCAATTACAGTTTAAAGTGAAGGGCATGATTTCAAAGCCGAAAAACCATTACAGAGAGGAAGGTGTCTTGTTTGTCTCTGCGAATATAACTGTGCAGGGTGCAGGGACAGCCACACAATGATATTACTCTACGTTTTCTCTTTCTGAAATACATCTTTTAGGGATTCTGACTCGCCATGTCTTCAAATTCCCCTGGGAGACCATCTCAATGTTCATGAATATTTAGTGATGGTGCACCATGATTGGCAGGCACATACTTTTTTTCTGACACCCCCCTCCTGTCCAAGAGAACACAAGGCGTAGATGGTCAGAGCTGTTGGCTAGGCATTGATCTTGTGACCCAGGGGAGAGAGGAGGTGTTCTCTCTCTCTCTCTCTCTCTCTCTCTCTCTCTCTCTCTCTCTCTGTCTCTCAGTAGCAGAGTCACCTGTGTGGTAGAGCAGCAGCCCCAGCCCAGAGAAAGATGGAGATGCAGCATACCCTCGCTTCAACTAGACTGTAACAGCTGCTCACTCCAAATGCTCCCAGTGGGTGCTTGTGGAGGAGGTAATTTTGGAAGCTGCGTTAACTGGATGAGGCCACCAGACAACCATTTGGGGCACCGTCACAGTCATTTTCCATAAAATACCTTAATGGCCTGAAAAAGTAAATGCATCTCTCGAATTGCCTCCGTTACAAGGAGAGAACAACATGCTGAAAGAATTCGGTTCAATGCATGCCTCCCTTGCTTCCCCCACACAAGCAACAGAACTATCATCATCCCCGCCATTCATGAAAGACCTTCGACCAGCTACTGTGCAGCGCCCAAAGCTAATTAAATGGGCTCCAGTCCAGCGCAGGAACCATTAAGTGGGAATTTTAAAACCAAGCCTAGAAAGAAACTCAGCAACGTCTTCTATTGGAAAATGAAAACATAGGTCTGGCCCCACAGCCAACTTCCTCCTCAAGCTTGTTTTCACATCTCCCAAGTGGAAATTAGGTTTCCATTCCATTGTTATTCTGAAGATGAGATGAAATGGTATATTTAAAAGTGCTTAGCAACGTGCACAGAGCAGTACGACTTTAATGAACATCTGCAACTCTTATTAATTTAGCAAGTATTTTTGAGTATTTACTAACGGCCACACCGTCTGCTGTCCATTTTGGAAAAGATCTCTGATGGAGCGTCTATTGCAGTGGTTCTGAAGGAGGAGCCATTTGACCATTTGTTGTGGTTGCAATCCAGATGGTGCTCCTGGCATCTGGTGGGAAGAAGCAAGGGACACTGCTAAACATCCTGCAGTGCACAAATGATTATTCTGTCCAAAATATTAACATGACCATGGTTGAGAAGCCTGACCCTACAGATGGCATTACACCCAGTCATTTTGGAGACAGCTGGGACAGAGGGAGCAGAGAGAAGAATAGGAGAAAAGCTTTGAAGTAGTCAAGAAAAGTCCTTCTCAAACTGACGCTTTGTGGTAGAATTAACCAAATATATCATTCCTTCTGAAATGACATTTTTACAAGAAACATTGAGACCTAGTTGATCTAGGGAAATAGTTTCAATTTTCTGTGATCCCACAAATTTGTGCAAAAGAACGCTAAGTCAGTCAGAATTCCAACATTTCGATGGAGGCCAACCTCACGCTTGCTCATGAAAGGCTGAAGAGCTGAAAATATTTGCACACTGTTGCACTCATGGGTTTTAGAGGAAGAGTTTGGTGAAATCCCTGGGCAAGTATTTCAGCAACAGTGTATTTTACCGAAATAGTTACTCATCAAGATCATTGTGATTTTGCTATTGAAGGATGTTCCTTTATGATTCAGCATTAATCTGGCAGACCACAAAAGTTAGCTTCTTGATGTTATGGGTTGAACTGTGTCCTCTAGACAGATACGTTGAAATCCTAACCCCCACTGCTAGGAATGTGACCTGAGTTGGAAATAAAGTCTTTGCAGATGTGATCAAGTTAAGGTGAGGTCATTAGGGTAGGCTCTAAGGCGACAGTACCAGTGTCCTTTTAACAAGGGGAAAGTTGGACGCAGATATGCACACAGGGAAAATGTTCTGTGATGACTGAGGCAGAGATTGAATGATGTAGGTGCAAGCCAAGGATTGCCCGCAGCCTCCAGGAGCTAGAAGAGATGAGAAAAGATTCTGTCCAGAGTCCCAGAGAGAGCACAGCCTTGCCGACACTTAGATTTTAGAATTCTGGCCTCCAGAACTGTGAGGGGACAGAATACATTTCTGTTGTTTCAAGCCACCAAGTATGTCATACTTTGCACTTGAAAAGTTTATTTTTAATCTAAACAGTCAGGACAGTTTCGTGACCTTAATTTTATTAATAAATATGCATACTCAACTGAATTCTTTAAATAAAGAAGTTAAATTTATACAGAAATTATGGCAAATACTTAGTTTTTAAATTCTGCCTTGCACTTAAATTTACTTCCAGCCATAGTAAATGTTTAATGAAACAAAGAAGCTCACGTTTGTTTTTGTTTTTTTTAAAGTAAATGTATTGTGGAATAGTAACTTAAATCTATAACTTCAAGTAGGAGAATGGAGAGGCAAACAGGAAGAGATTTGTTAACTGGAAATGTAATTTGCAAATATCTGCAAGTAAATAGAATCATGATAGAATGGTGTTGTCGCTAAAGCATTGCATGATGAATTTAGGTCTATAAAAATGTCTGTAGTAATGCCCGAACCCCAAATACAAAATTAAGGGTAAATGACATCAGGAAATCTAATGCAGAATAGAAACTCAGATGCTTCTTAAAATGTGAGATTTATTTCTGTGAAAGTGCAAATAAGAATAATCCTTGCACAATAAATGTTTGCACTCCTGTATCTTGAGCAAAATTTAAAGAATAAAGAATGGGAACACCAAATAATGGAAGCTTCCTGATTTCCGGAATCTCCTTGGAAGTGAAGCCCAGATACATAGAGAGCCTCAACTCTGTTTGGGAAGCAAAAGTGTCAGCCAAGCTAAAAAAATATGTTTACAAAAGAATACCACTAAAACCTATGTTGTGCCCTGCTTGGAGACATAAGCTATTCAATCTGTTCAAGGTGTGTTAAAACTACTCGTTTATCTTACAATTACTTGAGAGCAGAAGCTTAAATGATATGGTTATTTAATTTACTATGTATTTATTTATTTTCTTAATGTTTATAATGATGATGTGGGTATGAAAAAAATGTAACACATCAATGTGAACGTAACTGGGAAACTTGATGCCACAATACGTAAGCTTTTAATGAATGTTTGCTTTGAATTTCTCTAAACATGTAATAAAATCTGAAGCAGCTGCAAATTGCATCAAAACTTTGCTTATTCCATATATAGGCTAACTTTGGGACCTGATATTAGTAAGTCTGTTTTTTTTGTGTGTGTGTCTGGTGATAACAATGTTTATAAAGTGGCCTATATAATGGTCCCAGATTAAATAGTCAGCCAAACAAGTGGATTTCCTGACTCCCATATTCTGAGCGTTCTACTTACTTGATCATTAAAAGACTTCTTGATCGGAGTAGGAAGTATTAAGAGGTCAGCAGAGTGATGCTAAATAATGACAAAGAAGGTCTCCATCTTACAGAGTTAGACCAGTTAGACATCCAACCACAGATTTTGTTGAAACTTCTTTCGATTATTCACGAATTAGTTTCAGCAAATATATGATGAAGTGCTTGTGAGAGTTAATTTTGTGTATCCCCACAATACTCAGATATTTGGTCAAGCACCAGTTTAGATGTTGCTGTGAAGATATTTTTTAAAATGAGACTAAGATTTAAATCAGTGGACTTTGAGTAAAGCAGGTTACCCTCCACGATGTGGGTGGGCCTCATCCAATCAGTCGAAGGCTTTAAGAGAAAAAAGAATGAGGTGCTCTGAGGAAGAGGGAATTCTGCCTCCAGATGGGCTTCAGACTTGAGTGGCATCATCAACTCTTCACTGTGGCTCCAGTCTGCTGGTCTACCCTACAGATTCCAGAGATGCCAATCCCTACAATCACGTGAGCCGATTCCTTAAAATAAATCTCTCTCTCTGATTATCTATCTATCTATCTATCTATCTACCTACCTACCTACCTACCTACCTATCTATCTATCTTCTATATCTATGATATCTATGTATCTATATATCTATTGATACATGTATCAGTATCCTATTGGTTTTATTTCTCTGGAGAACCTTGACTAATACAGTGGTTCAAACTGACGGTAAATGACTTGCTTTATTTATGAAAGAGATTCCAGCAAAAATTCCTATATGGACAATGCTGTTCTCCATAACTGAAACGGAAATTAGCAGACACATCCACAGTGCCACACCCATTTCCCTGAGGAAAATGTGCTACAGAGAAGTCTCAGATGACTTTGCACTGTTTCATTACATTTTATTCTCCACATACAGCCTTGATTACAGTTGTTTAGAAATATCACGAAGCAAAATACTGTTCTTTAAATAACCCAAGTGCAGCTTGAAAGTAATGAGAATTTCAAGTTACTGTATTTATTTTTCCCATATGGTGAGGCTGGCCTCAGGCATTTCATAATGTGCATTCAACAACAAACTCTTTTATCAATCAGAGATTGTTTAAATCTCACAGTCTCTTGAAACTTTGCAAGAAAGGGAAAAAGTATGTGTGAGGGGTAGGGCAGGGGTGATGGAGGGGAGCCAGGTTAAGCTTGTAAACTCTTGAGAAAATGTCTTCAAATTCTGAGTTGGAAAATGAAAATCATGAACTCAAAGAGCTCAAACATTTATGAAACATACAGAAAAGTCTACAGGAAACTGGTACCAGAGAATCGTGACTACTATTAGGAAAATTTATTTTGAAGCACCACATTGAAAAGCCCAATACTGCATAAAGAAAATTAGCTGTTAATTGCTCTACATTGACATTCCAGTAGAATAATGAAAACTCTTTTCATTAAAATATAACTACCAAATACTAGCGCACACAAAGTTCAACCCCTTTTAAAATATACAATGTGGGAGATTTTGGTAAATTGATTCAGTTATATGATAACCAGTGTAGAGAAAGAACATTTCCATTACCCCAAAAAGTTCCCTCACAGTCTTTTTCAGACAACCTCTCCCTACCTATCCTCTGACAACTATTGATTTGCTTTCATCATTCTAGTTTAAACCTTTTCTAGAATGTTGTAGAAATAGAATCATTGATGAATAGCCTTGATCAAAATTTAAAATATTATGTTATCTTTGTGTCTAGCTTCTTCCACTTAGCATAATGCAATATGGATAAATTGTTCTGTGCATCAATAGTTTGTTTTTTGTTATTCCTTTGTGTGGCTGGACCTCCATGGTTCCCAGGTGATGGGGTGCTGGTTCTTTCCTATGTTTTGGCTGTTTTGCATGAATCTGCTATGAAAAGTCACATGCAGGTCCTAGTGTGGACAGACTTTCATCTATCTGGAGTAAATAGGAAATAGTGAAATTGTAGGGTTGTGAGGTAAGTGGATTTGACTTTACAAGAAATTATTTTCCAAAGTGGCCCTACCATAATACACTCATGGTATGAGAGTTCTAGTTGCTCCAAATTCTTGAAAACCTTGGTATTGTGTTTTCAATTTTAAATTTGAGCTAAGCTGTGGGGTTAGTAGCACCCCATGGTTCTTTAAATTTGTTAGTGATGCTGAGCACATTTTTATGCACTTATTGATCACTCATGTCTTCATATACATGTGTGTGTTTTGGTGGGGTTCTTCTACAATTAGACAGGATCAGAAAAATAAAATGACTCACACAGGATATAAATCTATCTATATCTACGTATCTATGTATCTATGTATCTATCTATCTACCTATCTATCTATCTCCTCTATCTCTCTTTCATATATCTATCCCTCTACGTATCTATCTATCACTATCACCTATCTATAACTATTATCTATCATCTATCTATCTATATCTATCATCTCCTATCTATCTACCTGTCTGTATCTATGTATCTATCTCTATCATTTATCCACCATCTATCGTCTATCTATCTATCTATCTATCTATCTATCTATCTATCATCTATCTATCTCTAACATTTATCTACCCTCTGTCTCTCAGCTATTCATCTCTATGTATCTACCTATCCATCTATCTATTTATCTATCTTTCATCATCTATCATCTGTCTATCTATCTGGCTTTAATAAAGGTAACACCTATGGCACAACAGGACAAAACTATCCCAAGCACACGTAGAACAGTAATAAACACAGAAATGTCTGAAAACTCTCAGGCACGATCCATTCTCCACCCAGGTCAACTGTATGTAATCTCTCATTCCTTTCTCTGCCTGGCGTCTTTTTATCTTTGGACATTAGCAGTTTGACAATTTATGTCTAAGTTTTCTTTAACCCTATATGGGATTTGTCATGTTTCTTCAATCATTAATGCATGTCTTTTCCAAAAATCAAGAACTTTACTGACATTTCTGCTGCATTCCCAGCATCTTTATTTGATTTTGATATTTTGCTATGGATTCCTGAGGCTCTGTTTATTTATGTTTTTCAGTCTTTGTTTTCTCTCTGTTGTACATCAGGTCTGACTTCAAGTGTACCAACCCTCTTTCTTCTGCTGTCTCCAAGATGCAGTGTTTCTTATAATTCAGTTATAGAAATGACATCCATCACCCATGCCTTAGTCTGTTGATCGCACAGACGAATCCTAAGACATTTACAGAGGGCATCGCACCAGGGCGTGATGCAAAAGTACTAGGAGGCAGGGATCATGGGGGCAAACTGGAGGCTTCCCACCACGCATGTACAATGTCTCTTTTACACATGTCATGAGTCCAAGAGCATTAGGAAGTAGAGTAGGATTCTTTCTCTTCAATTATGCCGGTTGGAACAGCATTAATATGATAGCAATTGTGTACCAAGTTTCAGCTGATTTCTTCCGATCTCTACATTAGAGATTAGCATATTTTGCAATGTCAGCAAATGATGGAGAAATGATGATGATTGAAACCATGGAGACTAAGGATGATTGTCACTATAAGCAAGTAGCATTTACATGAAAACAGTTAAATATGTAACTTGAAGATCTTGTAAATCAGGTCAATTATATAAAGTACTGATGTGACGAAATGGGTCCTCTTGGTTTGGAATCTCCTTTTCTTTCCCGATATCAGAATTTTGAATCACTTCAGAAAGCAGTACCTACAGACACTGGTGAGAATTTGGGTCTAGCAATAGAGCCTTACAACAGAAGCAGGCAAGATTTCAACTCTCCTTGTGAATTAAAGTCTTATTTGTTTTATTATAGCAGTAGAGAAACAATTGCAAACAAAAAATAGTGGCAATTGACAATATACTGGGATCTTAAAAGTCATCAGTAATGCTAAGTAGTACCATTTTATTGTGCACTCACAAAGATATCTCAGAATGAAGGTTAAAATCATACGAGTATAAAGAACATCACAAATACGAATTTTATGCTATTTCCACCCCTGTGTTCAGTGTTTGGGGAGAAAAAGACTTTGCTGTAGTTATTCATTGCCTTGCTATCGCTCTCAATATCCTGGAGTTTTTAATGCATATGGTTCCATACATGGCACCCTAAGCACATTATTTTGTTCATTTTTCTGCCAAGTGGTTGAGAGATTGCAACTAAAAGGTTACAACTACAAGAATCTGTCTTTACACAAAGAGATTTAAACAAAACATAAAGAACTTAATAATTTGATAAAAACATAGCATAATGTGCGTAGGAGAATGTTTTCAAAATTATTTCTTTAAGTATTCCCTAATAAAACACATCAAGACCTGTTTCTATATGTATTTCAACACATTTCATTAATTTATTAAGTAAAAGTTAGTAAAATTTTGTTCTTTTGGTTATCTAAAATTCTTGAGGCAAAATTTATTGAAAAAAACAACAGTTCAATTATTCTAACATTCAACAGAGGATATTTAAGTGTATTAAATAAATTCCTCAATCACTGTTTAAATTTGACTGCCTTATAAATGTACTGAACATATCTAAAAGTTCTTTCCATATTAAGTCTGTGAATATGGTAAAAAATGTTCGTTCCTTTTTTTATTTCTCATCAAAAATCAATAATGTTCATTTATCCCTCAACCTGTCATTTCTATCCTGTGTGATTTCACCTTTGCCTGAAACTTCTGTAGCAAGAAGGCAAGTGGTAACCTCCCTTTTCAGTTTTAACAGGGGTTACAAGTAAGCCAGTCAAACAAACAAAAGCTTTCATTTTGAAGAATTGATGTAGAAACAATCAACAAAGTATCTTTTACCTCTTCTTAAAAATGGCAGTGTTTCTAATACCAAGCATTCTGGTATAGATATACCACATCCAAGGAAACATGATATTTTGTTGTTGTTGTTGTTGCTAGAGAATTAAAACTTGGTGGGTGGAATTTCTCCATGGAATCATTTGAAGGTAGAAGTCAACTTATCATAAGAAGCATTTAATCCAAGTGGTAGCATTATGATTCTATTTTACTGAGTGCTTAGCGTATATGCACATTCTTTTAGGCTTTGCTGGAAAAATGTAAAGGGGAAAGTATACGCTATTTGCCTTTCCCATAAACATTTGTTATCCACTGGGGGTTGGCAAACTTTTTCTTTATAGGGCCAGATGGTAAATATTTTAGACATTGTAGGTAGATATAATGCACTAACTTTGCAAGCAACTCTTCTCTGAAAGGCAAGTAGTTTGTGTGCATATGTGTGTTTTGTTTCTTTTTACATTTTAAAATGTCCAAAGCATTCTTGGCTCACAGGTGAATTTGTCCCTCTGGCTGTTGTCAGCTAACTCCTGCATTAGAGGAAAGGGGTCATGCACGGATACAAATGAATAAAGCTCCGTGTTGTTATGACAAATGGACCTGCTTCATCCACGAACACGGATTCGGGATTATTGGTGCTCTAGGTACCACATGGGGGAAAGAAAGAACAAAGAAGAGGCACCCTTCTCTTTTAAGGAAGATTTTCTGCAAGTTGCCCATGGTTATGCCCCATTGCAAGAACTTCATCATATGACCTCAGCTGGCAGCGAGGTTTTCATTCTGAGCTGCTCTGTGCCCAGCTAAATTCTATTTTTATAGAAAAATGCAGAATGAATGTCCATCTGCACACAAAACCCTGACTCAGAAATCATGATTTGGCTTTTTATATTCTGTTTTCACTTCTAAATTGACATTTGTTGGATAACAAATTTTTTATAGTGGAGTACCAACTTTCTAATAAATTCTTACCACTTTTTCTGCACAGGGGAGGCTGCACGCAATAGCTGGTACTTGAGAGTGGATGCTGATTTAATATTCTTCCTGGATTCGCAGGGGCTATTCTTGTCTCTAGTTTCCTTTTCTCTCAGATGGACAGCATGGATCAAAGAGCCTTTTATCCCCACAGCAACCTTTTGTTGGCATTATCTCATTCTGCTTCTCTGCTATCCTTATCTTTTCTTTGCCAACTTTAACAAGCAAAATGCAATATATTTTCCTTTTGCAATCTTCGTGTTCACTGCTGTCTACCTTAAGTTATCACTTAAGCTATCTGTCTTTGAATGAGATGTGAGCTTTTGAGAAAATATAAAGGCCTGTCTTATTTCTTTGCCATGGTCTAACCGTGGTGCACTGACGTCTCTTAATTTCCATGACCTTTCAAATGATCTCACCGGCACTTTCTTTACAAGGAACCACGTGTTTTAGAAATGAATAAGATCCGAGAGGAGCATTTTCGTGGAGTGAACGTATCCTATGCTACAGCCTTCAACCAAATTTCACATAATGACGAGGGGTACATTACATGAGTTCAGTTAATGCCAATCTTATTTTTTTAAGTCCAAAAGGAATGAGAGAAGACAGATGCCACATCTCATCTTTAATTCCAAAAAAGCTTGGAAATCTATCGTTGTTACTATTACGATTATTATTGTTATTTGCTTACCAAATCTGGTGTTTTGACTTGCATTGTTCAATAATGGAAATGAAAACGAAGGTTAGAACTGAATTTGAATGTAGTAATTCACCCTGAGTTTCAATAGCATGTTTCAGTGATTAGATTTCTTTATCCCATTCATATGTTTGGAATGAATTGCAAAAATGGTGACCCCTGATAATTTTATGTTTCTGTTTCTCAGCTTGTTGATCAAACCCCAGCTGAAGCAGTTTCCCTGGAGTTGCCAACCCTCTCTACATTTTGTTAATTCCTAATTCCTTTTTGATATTACTTGTTAATCAGTTTTAATTTTTAAAAGCCATTTAGTTCAAGGTAAAGAGAATTCTTCTATAGGAACAGCATGTCAAGTTAACTTTTTCTCATCTCTTCTTTCGTCTAGGGTTTAGGGAGAAGTGGTTGGGGCAAGACTCCTGATATAAAAAAAGAAATTCCATTTTAGCTTAAGACAAAGTGGGAGATGTGAACTCCAGCATCAACAATATAATAAGTTAGGAGATAAAATTTTCTCACTTAGAAAATGGTGTTTTGGAAATAAACTTATCTGTGTTATAGAGATCTTGCTTTCTATCCAGATTTATTCTTCATCATCTCAACTGGAATTCACCTTCACTACCTCCCAGGACAGCTAGAATCCAGGGGCTCAGGGAAATCTTCATGATACTGCCCTTCCTGTAATAACAACAAGCAGGCTTGGCCTCCAACGTGGTTCTTCAAAGTGAGAATGTTCATTGACTCTCCTGCTCTTGCTGTCTTTTCTCAAAAAATTTTTAATCATCTTCACTGATGAGTAATTTATGCACAATAAAATCCAAATTGACAATTCATGAGAAATTGTCAAAATTGATAGATTCTGAGAAATATACATAAACGTAAAAATCATCAAGACCAAGACATAGACCATTCCCATCCCCCCAAAACATCCCCACATGTCCCACGGTAGTGAATTGCCTCCTCCCATCCTAGTCTATAGGTTTCTCTAAGTCACTCATTTTTTTTTGAGAATTTTATATCAACGGAATCATTCTTTTCTGCCCAGCTACTTTCACTAGGCATAATGCTTTGAGAGTCATTCATGTTATGAATCTTAGTAGTTTGTCCTTTTTGATTGGTGAATAGTAATCCATCCCATGGATACACAACCATAGATTCAGCAGTAAAGAGACATTTGGGTTGTTTCTCGTTTCTGGTTATTATGAGTTACAATGACATGCACCTTCATGTGCTAGTCATTGAGTAGAAAAACGTTTTTAATTCTCTTGGATAAATACCTAGAAGAAGCACTAGATAATGATATGTCAAGTGTATACTTAACTTTATAAAGTAAAAAGTCAAATCATTTTCCAAAGTAGCTTTCTAATATTACATTTCCACACACATGTATGAGTTCCACTGGTTCCACATTATCATCAACACTTGGTATCATCAGTCTTTGTCATTTTAACCCTTCCAGTATGTGTGTAGTGGTAACTCATTGTTTTTTTTTTTTTTTTTGTGAGGGAGATCAACCCTGAGCTAACATCCGTGCTAATCCTCCTCTTTTTTTGCTGAGGAAGACCAGCTCTGAGCTAACATCTATTGCCAATCCTCCTCCTTGTTTTCCCCCAAAGCCCCAGCAGATAGTTGTATGTCATAGTTGCACATCCTTCTAGTTGCTGTATGTGGGATGCGGTCTCAGCATGGCCAGAGAAGCGGTGCGGTGTGTCGGTGCGTGCCCGGGATCCGAACCCAGGCCGCCGGTAGTGGAGCGTGCACACCTCACCGCTAAGCCATGGGGCCGGCCCCATAACTCATTGTTTTAATTTGCTTTTCCTAACGACTAATAATTTTGATTATAATTCATATGTTTATTGGTTATTTGCGTATGTTCCTGGATAAAATGTCTGTTTAAATTGCTTGGCAATTTAAATCACTTTAATTGTGTTTTTTTTCCTTCTTACTGTTCATTTGTAAGAGTTCTTTAGATATTCCAGTGATAAAACCTTTATCTGTTATTTATTTTGTAAATCCTTTCTCCTAATTTGTGGGGTAACATCACTTCTTAGCAGTCTTTTCAAAAATGGAAATTTTAAATAGTAATGAAATGCAATCATAATTTTCCTTTTTGGTCCATGTTTTCTGTGTCCTACCTAGGAGATATTTTCCTAACTGAAGGTCGCAAATAATTTCTCTTATCATTTCTTATAAAAAAGTTATATTTTTAGCTCTTATATTTAAATTTTGTCAACTGCTTTTTCTGTTTCAATTATTCTCAGCAAATGATTCTTCTTATCATACAAATTTTCATTTTTATTCTATTTATATGTTGACTTATTATAGTTAGTCATTAGTATACTGATGTGTTATACCAACTCAGTATACTGAGTGTTAAACCAACCTTATATTCCTACGATTAAACCCAATTTGGCCAAGATGTATGATCATTTTTACACATTGCTGGTTTCTATTTACTAATATTTTGTTAAGGAGTTTTACACCTAGATTTACTAGGGATATTCATCTGCAGTTTCTTTTTATTGTAATGTCTTTTTTATTGCTGTGATAATATTAGCCTCATAAAATGAGTTAGAAAGTGTTTTCTTATGTTCTGTTTTCTAGATGATTCTGTACATTTTTGGTATTATTTATTCTATAAATTTTTATTTTTTAGGTTCCACCTGATAAGCATCTGTTCTTCAAGTTTTCTTTGGGAGATATTTTTTATTGAAAATTATATTTGTTAAATATACACAGGGCTATATAGGTTATCTTTTTTTTTTCTTACGAGTTTTGGTAATTTGCATCTTTCAAATAATTTGTTCACTTCTTCTCAGTTGTCAGATGTATTGGCATTAAGTTTTTCATAATATTTACTTATTATTATATTAATATTTATGAAGTCTTTAGGAATGTCCCCTATTTTATTTATTTGTGTCTTTTTTTCCTTGACCAGAATACTAGAAATTCATCAATTTTATTGAACTTTCCAAAGAACCAGCCTTTGATTTAACTGGTTTTATTTATTGTTTAACTGTTTTGTCTTTCATTGATTTTGATCCTTAACTTTATCGTTTCTTTCCTTCCATTTATTTTGGATTTAATTTGCTCTTATTTTTATGACTTTTAAAACAGAAGCTTAGATCATTTATCTGAGACTTCTTTTCTAACATAAGCCTTCAATGATGCAATTTTTGCGTGTCTTTTCCTGCATGCCACAAATTATAATCTATTCTGTTTTCATTTTCATTTAGTGTAGACTAGATCTTACATGACAAATTCCATCCAAATACACTATTTTTCATGAGAAAAATAAATAACAGAAAGAGAAATTCCCTAATAACATAACTGAAGAATAAAATCTACAAAGAAAAAAAATGCAAACACCGTGGTTATTTTCTACAAACCGTTAGCTTCAATTCTTGTGGAAGAAAACGGGGATTGATGAGAACTTTGCAGTCTCCAAAGGAGCAGACAGACACGAGTGTTTCATTTAAACAGAAGGTTCATTAACCAACCTCCACCAAGTGTTCGGAAACCCCTTCAAATCTCTTTTTTTTTACCTGGTATCTTAATTGCCGATAAAGCACAGGAAGATAAATTACGAGTTGACGTTTCAAGATTTAAACTTGGTTTGAGGTTTGCCACACACAAAAGAAATATTTCTCCACTGGGTTTCTTTCTGCTTAATTTCCTCCCCACAGTTTAGAGCAGATTAATGTGCTTGGAGAAGGATTGTGGTAATTACTCTGTCCTGCCGCTCTACTCTGTTATGCAAACAAACGCAAGGGAGGGAACAACAGACACTGTGGACCAGTCTGGGGCTACTTAAACTGTCCTGTTCCCTAATTTATAAAATCCTGGATAGAAGACCAACTTGTGAGTCTGACAGGGGAGGACAATCTGTAGATGCCCTCATATGATACGCTCCATCTACATTTATCCCTCAGGATATTTTTTAAATCGGAACCTGAGATTTCCACTGAAGCATATACCTAGATTCTCAACTGTAGTTCAGCGAACAGATTTTCCTAGATATTTGTATCTAGTTAATATGTTTTCAATAGGGCAAAAAAAATTCCCTAAATATTTGAACAAGTTTGTCAATCTACAAACGATTCAGTCAACTTTGCCAGACTTGCAGTGTTACAGAAATGACACATCACTGGCGGGGGTCTGAAGACCTGTTGTAACCACAGGACCAGGAACAGAATTTGCCATCCCAAAATATACCTCTCTGGCATAAGAATTATTTTAGGCTGATGATTTTTAAAACAGCAGACACAGGGAAATCTCTGACAACCTAGCAGAAGTTACCCATTTGTAACGGAAATTTACATTTATAAGAGAAATCTCCATTTGTAAGAATTCCTCTCTCTCTTGCGCCAGGAAGGGGAGGATGATTTTAAATCTCTAGAAACTCTTATGAGTGGAGAAGGCAGAGACTTAAATCTGCAGAACAACTTTATCCTTGTTTACTGTGTTGACCTCATCTTAACAACCGAAAGTTAAGGCTATTTTTCAGGGGCAGTGAGCCAGCCAGAAACATGTGCAGAGGAGAAAATTTTGATCTGCCAATCGAAACTCATCCTGCTAGCACTTCTACATACCCACTTGCCCTCCCTGATCCCTTACACCTTATCCCATATCCTGGATTGTGGAGACAGATTGAGAGTCCTTCTCCTGTCTCCTTACCAATAGACTGCGTAATAAACTGTCTTCCCTCAAAGACTGGTGTAGCAGAATATCGGCTTCTGTGCGCACAGGTGGAGAGAGAGACCCTTGTTCAGTAACACTGTAAGTAACACTTGCTAGAAATATAGTAAAGTGATAAATTGCCCTGAATATCAGGTGTGTGCCATAGACTTCACTTTCAAATTGTTTTAAAGTGTCTGTGAATTCCTGGATCATTTTTAATGGGCTGTCCTTCATATATTTAACTGAATTTCTAACTTGACTTGGCTCTGATAGTAATTTGTGATTGGTATAGTTCCATGATGCCAAATAAATCTCCACGTCAAAATATATTTTGCTCATATTTTGAGATGCCCTCCTTCTGTATATTGTGTACAGTATAAAATGATTAGTTTAAAGGATACTCGACATTTGATAACACGAAAGGTCATTAAAATTATGTTTTGTTTATGTGTGCTTGTGGAAATCACATTTATGTCTGTTAAAATAAAAACACATAATATGCAAAACTCAGTAGCATGTGAACCTGCAATTCGAGTGCTAAGTATATACCCCAAAAAATTGCAAACAAGTATTTAAACAAAAACATACACATGGATGATCATAGAATTACTACTCATAATAGCCAAAGGTGGAAGCAATCCAAATGTCCATCAATGGTCGAATGGATAAGCAAAATGTGGTCCATCCATACAAGGGAATATTGTTCAAACACAAAAAGGAATCAAGCTCTGATACACACTACAACATGGGTGAACTTTGAACACATATGCTGAGTTAAAGAAGCCTAACGCAAAAGGCCATATATTGTCTGATTCATATGAAATGTCCTGAATAGGGAAATCTACAGAGACAGAAAATAGATTTGTGGCTGCCAGGGGCTGTGGAGAGAAGAGCATGAATGATTGCTCAATGGGTGTGGGGTTTCCATTCAGAGCCATAAAAATGTTGTGGAACTAGATAGGCTAGAACTAGTGGTGATGGTTGCACAACACTGAGTATGTACTTAATGCCACCAAATTGTATACTTTAAAATGGTTAAAATTCTAAATTATATGTTTTGTGGTTTTTGCCACAATAAAAAAATTGGAAAGATAAAATATATGTATAAGATAAATATATACATAATATAAAACACATATGTATATATTAGTAGAAAACAGAGTTCTGAGGTATAGGGAAATATGATCTATCTGAGTTCACACAATGAATTATGAGCAAAGCTGAATCCTAAACATAGTTTGTCCTGGCACCCATACATGTTATATTTTATAATGCAGACAGACAAATAATGACAACATGCATATCCTTCTTAAACTATCTCTAACTAGTACTGTCGTGGAGGGTAATAAATATCTTTCTAGGGAAAATAAAGTCCAATTAGGAAAAAAAGAATGGCTTGAAAAATATTCCCATCTATTTAAGAACAAGAAAATTAGCATCGTGGATTGGAAAACATGTAGAATTTTAAAGCAGAAAATTTGAGTTCTAATGAGATTTCTGGTCATCCATTTAGTCTTCCTGACTCTCATTGTCTTCATTTATCAAACATAGATTACTTAATGTGTAGGATGAAAGGATCAACACATATTGCCCATCTACTTCCTGTTAGGCATTTTCACAACATATTTCACCGAAATTTCAAAAAAAGCTTTGGGAATCTGTTTTAACTTTGTGACCATAATTGGATGGAATATATGAGAAAACTGTTATAGAGTTTTAAATGGCACTCAAAGGTTACTTCTATAGTTTAACTTAAGAGATGATGTTTTTTCCTTAATCTTGAATATGGATACACCATTTTTCTGTTTATAATGGGTTTAACCTTTTAGTCCTGTTTCGGTAAAACGTTACACATTCTGGTTTGTTTTCTTCAAGGTATTGAATCCTCTGTCCCTGGAGATGTACAGGCATAGGCTGGAAAATTATTTGGTGGAATGTTGGAAAAATGGTTGAACTAGGAGACAGACAGATTAGATGGTTATTAACTGCCCTTCCAAACCCAGAAATGTGTCTGCTAAGTAGACACATTCTTAATGAAATAGATTACAAATACGGTTCAACAGTTCAAGGACATTGGCTTTTCCAAAAAATGTAAGTAAATCTCTTGAGAATTGAGAGCAAAAGAAAAATTAATGTGAACAAAATTGGGAGAAGGATTTGGAGCTTTGTAAATGACTGGATATTAATCCTTTTACTTAAAAACTTTAAAGTTAGGAGGACATTCCTTGTGGTTCCAAATGGAATTGTCAATTTTATTTTTAAAAAGGAGAATAGGTTCGCTTTTCCTTAACTGTTTTCTTTTTTTCTGCAACTTCTTATGAGTTATTTTACATGTCAGATGGACTAGTGGCTTGTTTTTGATCTGATTTCCATCACCTATGATTCCTTGAAAGCAAATGAAGTTCAAACTCTGGCGCCAAATTCTCCATCACCAACCGACTTTTGGTTCTGAGATGTGCCACTTCAATCATGTCCTTACATTCGAAGCACAGTGTCTGGTCTAATCTCTTTGAACCCATACAAAAAATATGTCCTTGTAAAGAATGGAAAAAAATTCCAGAAACTCACTTCAGAACAGCTGATGTGGAAAATGTATTTATTGAAGAAAACTACAAGAAGATACTTGAAATTGCGTTGCTCTCAGTAAATTGCAGTATAGCCACGGTCTTTCACATCATTTGGGGAAGAGAGAGGTCAACATTGCATAAAAATATTCTACCACACTAGTCCTTTCAAATTAGTTCAATAAAGAGGCTCCAGTAAATTTCAAAAGTTTACATTTAATGGCTTCTACTAAGATCCTGGGTATTTAGAAATCTATCCATAGCAGGTATAAATTTTACTCATCAATGCTAGGCTGAAGCAATGAGATATTGCTTTAATTTTCTTGGACGTACATTGCCATGTGTTAAGAACAACTCATCTTGATGGCCCATCCAAATCAACACTCCATCCAAACAGCATAGAAATACTGGGGGAATTACAGTGAAGATCATTCGGACTTGTTCCCCCGTGGGATTAAGGCACCACAGAGAAAGTCTACATTCAGCCACAGTCATTGACTATGTGAAGCTGTGATGGGGAAGACCTCATCTGCTTTGTCTCCATGTCTGCAAAGTGAGGATCAAAGAGAAGACATAGACAACATGTAAATATGCTCCCAAAAAAGGTAGACCTGGGAATGTAGCAAGCATACCTCTGCTCTGACTAGCCCTAGACCATAACCATCTCCTGATAACTGGGTCCACATCCGAGTACAGAACTGGAATCTTTTTCAGTGCCAATTGCCTGATAACAGGATGTAGATAGGTAATAATGAAGCCACCTGTAATTCCATCTCATTTAAAGGACTTTGTGATATTACATAATTGTGTAATGTTCATCTCTGAATTGATTTTATCACAAATATGTTGTACACTCTCAGACATTTCAGGATCAAATTTTCTACAAAGGACATTTACTTAATGCAAATAACAGTCCTTGTGAAATAAAACTCCAGGGAATTATGCATAAATCGTGAATCAGCTCATCAGAGAGAAATCCTCAACTGTACTGTGTTACATGTTTTAATGAGAATTCCTCTTTTATCTCATGGTTTAGTCTCAGAAACAGGAAAAAAATCTTTCACATAAAAAATATGGAATAAATACTCAGTCACACTTTCTTGTGATGATCTACTGAATATATATGTCTCATCATAAGCACACTTGCACTGATTTTCAAGGTTTATTTTTAATGTGTTAGTTTTGAGTGTTAGTTTTAATGTGTTAGTATTGAGGCTGTGAGCATTTTGTACCAGGAAAACATATTTAATGGTTCTAAGGCTGCTCCTAACGCCATGTAAAAATGGGGAAAAGCACACACCCTTGCAGTTTCTAGTTTACTAGGAGATCATAAAGTCTAGATTTAATGTTAGAAAATGAAGTTCCCTTATAATATTTGATCTAATCTATATTTTCTAATTTATGAGAAATAATTTCTCCCAGTTTAATGGCACTGTGGTCTCTAAATAAACTATGCAATGCGTGCTATATGTTCTGATGGTTCAAGCAAGCCCATAACATCACACTGACTTTTCACATTTGAGATGCTGTCAGATATCCTATGAGTCATAACAACGTTGAACCTTTTGGAAGAGTGATGTGGATTTTGAGGAAGCTCTGAGTTGAAGATAACAGGCTGAGAGCAGTTACTGGGAAAGGTAGTTGAATGCATGGCATTAGAAAAGATGAGGGAGGCTGGGCAAGATAAATGGATTAATTACGGGGTCAGAGGGAGTTGGAGCTATTCCAACATCTTGAGAAGGAATTGCCAGAGAAAAGATGAAAGGAAGAAAGTTAAATTACAAATAAAATGGGTAAATACATCCTGAAAATAGGCTACTGAATGCATTCATGATAGTCTTTTTAAAACTATGAAATCCATGAGTGAATTGACACAAAGGAAAACGTGAGCACAGATGTTGGTCCCTGATATCCAGGAGAACATCGTACGCAGTTATGCCTAACAAGAAGGTGTGCAAAATCCTGGAGCGAAAGCAGAAATAGAGGCAGGTTGTGGACGGTTGAGGGAAGTGTGAATGTCGCATGATATTCAGGTGGATTTGAGAAGCTTCTTGTTGTTGTCATTGTGTGGAGTGGCTATGACTGTTGATCTTGCCAGTGAAATGGAAGATACTGTTTGAGGATGCAGATAAATGGAGCAGAAAGACAGACACAAATGATGGGACAAGGACTAAAGGAGAAAGAACACAGGGAATAAAAACCACACCCGGGGAAAAGCAAGGTTTATTTTATCCAACGGTTTTCATGGATAACTTGTAGTCTACTGATTCTTTCCTGTTACCCTGACGTCAGATGAAAATTCTTACACATCGTGAAAGCAAGATTGTGTTCTCATTCTCTGCCTTTGCCAAATGACCCCATTGACCCCATTTGTAGTGTGGAGAGGGTCTGCCTAATACTTGGTTCTTACAATTAACTTAGGAGGCCTTAATTAATTTAATTTATGAGTCTTTAACATTTTAGTCTTTAGATCAAAGCAAAAATGCAAATTACATCCTAGAAAATTATCTGGCAATTATACTGAATCATAGAGCATACATTTATGGTCAGATTGTTTTCAGTAGGGGCCAATAATATGCATATTTACTCAATCTGTCATGTTGAGCCAGGCGTCTCCTGTAGTTTATTTTTTACTGGGGCAAAGAAAACAACATTTGCTGCTGGATTGAAAGAATCTGTCAATTTAATGTTAGGAGACCTCATAATGTAAAGCAAAATACTCAGAAGCATATTTAAGCTTAAACTCTAATATTATATGTTAGAAACAAAGCTTAATTTATGGAGAAATAATTCAACAGATAATGTCTTGTTTTATGAACTATCTAAGGTTGATCTATTATTTAAAGTGATAGACTAAAATGTTTAGATTTTGGTGATAAAACTCAAAGATATAAAATAAATGGAATGATACAACATAAATGCAAATAAAATCATTGATGATTTCATTGACAGCTTCCTATACAAATGGGTAAACTATATATTCCTTCTTATCTAAGTTCAATATGACCTGAAAAAGCAATATTTATCTTTTTATATTGAAGTGTTTATCAGTACCCAGATTACTACTGGGTTAGGTTATAGATGAAAAAAAAAATAGGAGCATGTTTAGTGAACTCTGCAAATTAAACTTGAATATTTTTCTTTTTAATTGAGGCATTATTTTCTCATTTCTTCATGTCACTCAAGAAATTCTTGACTCAACAGAAGAAATCTATTTATTAAAGTTATCAAAATTCTTCCTTAAATTTTTGTGGGACACGGAGTTGGAGAAGACTCAAAATTTCCCTTTAGGCACATCCTTCATTCTCATTTGCAACCTCAGGTAGATGGTTGACCAGCATTCTGCTCCCTGATGTTATGGAATTAGACCATGTTTTTGAGTTGTTTGACCTGAGCTTAAAATCTTAGTCTATTGATTACCTGCTTTACGACTTTCTAAAAGTTTTCAGATTACATCAAGTTCGGACAAGTTGGAGAAAGTTAAATGCAGTATGACATTTGTAAGGCAGCTTACACATAGAGAATCCTCAACATATATTAATTATGCCCTCTTCTCTACTTTCATATAGCCCGAGGCACAGATTCCTTAACTTGCTGTAGTTATTCTGGGATGTTTTGAGCATTAGGGTGAAAGCATTCTTCCTAAAAATCAATCTAATCTCCCTCACGATCAAGTCTCCAAAAGACGTGATGTTGTCCAGGAAAATGACACTGTTTTGGTTTCATTGTTAGCATTTTTCTTCACCTAACTCTTTCATTTATACATTTGATAAGCAGAGATTTTTTTTCAAAGATTATAATTCTGTAATATGAATCCGAGCCTTAACTCTCCCTAATGCACATATACATGTGCAAATACGTATATAATTTTGACTCCTCAGGGTAAGTGGCAAACATCTGTTTTCTAGGTGTAATGACATGCCTCTCTGAAGTCACAGAATTTGAAGTCAGATGTTTGATTTACAGAGAAAATGGGAACTTGCGATATCTTAGTTTCATGCCAGTTATATTCCTTTTGAACTCGGCTTATCACACACACGTGGTGCCCGAGATGGGAGCATGTCTGAGGATATAAAACCTTCAGGAAGAAACATATTCCAATCTCTTATTAATACTCCAAGTTCTGTGTATTTTTCATGACTGATGCATTTTGAATATTATGAAACTAAGGCATGAAAGACGGTAGACAAAATTATCTCGTACTTGAAAGATACATAAATCAAGTTTTGCAGTCTCCCGTTGAAAACTAGCACTATTTTTAGGGCATGACTGTGTTGGTTTGCCATCGTCTTTACACCTGTTTCTAATTGTATTATTCTTCAGGTTGGCACTAATCCATTTGCCCAGATTTGCCCAGTAAAGTTTGCATACAGAAAGCAGTTGGGCATTCATCTTACACTTAACGAAGCTGTCTCTTGTATTTGCTACACTTTGAATTTGAAAGAAGACCTGTAGATGATTTCTGCTAATATATATGTAGGACGGCTTTGAGATGGTTCTTACCATGTTTATTCAATTTCAAATGATTTGAAGCATTTTTCAAAGGATTTCAGCATTTTTCTGAGAAATAGAAACAAGCATCATGCTACACTATGTAGATTCATCCGATATAAAAGTCATCTTCTTTATAAACCTATTGAAAAATGAGAAACATATGTACCATGCACACACCTCCCTCCTTTTCCATACTCCTTCATAGGCCATCACCATGTAGGGTCAGCATAATATTCAATAGTTCCCATCTCCCCATGAAAACTCTTCCTGCCCTGTCAGACTATAATTTCCATAAGGGCAAGGTTTGGCGTTCCATAAAACATTTGCCAAAAAAAGTTAAGAAATGAATGCATATATACTCTATAATGTTTTTAGATACAGCATGTGATTTGTAAAATATCTACATGAGATGTTTAATAATTGCCTACTTTTGGGAAAATATCTTTAGGAGATTTAATATCTAATTTATTAAAAGCATGGCAAGGCAAACAAATAGTAAAGGAAGGAAAACACAAAATGCTCGAAAATGGAGGAGCCAATGTTATATTATGAAAGCAAGAACGCTGCTCTTTCCACTAAGATATAGAAAGAAAAAGCATGGGGGCTGGCTCAGAGGTCTAGCGGTTAAGTTCGTGCGCTCTTCTTCGGCTGCCCGGGGTACATGGGTTCAGATCCCGGGCACACATCTACACGCCACTCATCAAGCCATGCTGTGCGGTGTCCCACACACAAAATAGAAGAAGATGGGCACAGATGTTATCTCAGCAACAATCTTCCTCAAGCAAAAAGAGGAGAATTGACAACAGATATAAGTTCAGGACCAATCTTCCTCACCAGAAAGTAGTTTGTTAAATATAGAGAAAACAGGAAGAATGTATTAAAATGTTCAAAAGTGGATAAATTGTATATGATCACAATTTCAAAGCAATTAGTATCCACCAGCACATTCATTTTCAGAATGCAATGACTACTACATTGTATTTTTATGTAGAATACTGCTATTTTTTTGTTTTTAATGTGCCATAAATTAAAATTATCATACAATTTTTGTAAAATATATACATCATTGATCAACAAACATTTATGAAGATTTCTTTTGTGCAATATATTGTATTTGGTGACTAAACAGGCAAGTATACAACTTGAAGCTGTCCCACTTTTTTGATTTATTCAAAATGAAAATAGAAGTAGCCATTTTCAAATTTGTTCGTGTTAAGGACAAAACAGTTCTCTCAATGGAAAGTCACATGATAAAAAAGAAAACCAGTAGGTAGGAATCCATACGTATTTTTATTTAAAATGAAAACTTCAGCATGAATATCTCTATATTTTTCATACTGAAAAATGTTATTTTCTAGTTTCTGGTAAAATTTAGACCTTGATAATTTGTTTCAAAGAATTTTCCAACACAACTTTCTATTTCTCCCCTACTTCACGTAAACAAATCTTAACTGCTGAGGTGGGAATAGAACATCATTTCATTGACTTTACTTTCTGTGGAGATAAAACAACAGAAACTTCTTTATGATATGTTGGAGGAGCTGAAGACCCCCAGCTGATGAGGAGCAAGTTCAGTTCTTATTCTGCATCTCTTCCAGATTTTGTTCTATGTGTGACATCACTTTATTCCCCTCTGCACTCATTTTCCATACATAAAAACTAGGAATTGAAGACATTTATGAATTAGCCCCAATCTTCAGAGTTAGCAATCGAAATAGGTTCTCTGATTTGAGTTTGATGATCTTCCAAGTACTTCCCTATCACCTGGTAATGAAATATGAACTTCTTGAACTTATACTAATTTAAAAAAAAACTTGAAGCACAATCTCTGCATACATGTATAAGTAAGCATGAGAAAATGTGAATGTTGCTTTATTTGCTTCCCGCAAGTCTTCAGAGGGACATCTTTAGCTTTAAAGAACCATCACATTATAAGGGAAACACTAGGAAAATAATAAAATTATGTATTTTCCCATCTAAAAATATACTAGAAGTAAAATGCCTTCAAAACTGTATTTTTGAATATCGTAGTGAAATGACGAGACTTTTCATGAAGAAACACATGGTAACATTAGTAACTCAGGCTGTATTATTCAGCCAAAACGTTGTTGTTGTTGTTGTTATGTGCTGTCAAGTCAGCTCGGACTCCTGGTGACCCTATGAATGAGTGATGTCCACAATGCCCTGTCCTCAACAGCCCTGCTCAACTCCTGTAGACTCATGCCTATGGCTTCCTTAAAGGAGTCAATCCATCTCATATTTGGTCTTCCTCTTTGCCTGCTGCCTTCTACTTTTCCCGGCATTATTGTCTTTTGCAAAGAATCCTGCTTTCTCATGATGTGCCCAAAGTAGGGCAGCCTCGGATTCATCATTTTTGCCTCTAGTGATACTTCTTGATTAATTTGCTCTAGGACCCACTTGTTCACATTTCTGTCAGTCCAGGGTATTCGTAGAGCTCTCTTCCAACACTGTATCTCAAATGAATCCCCTTTTTTCCCTGTCAGCCTTCTGCATTGTCCAGCTTTTGCATCCGTACTAGTAACTGGGAATATGAGAATGTGGATAATCTTGGCCTTGGTCTCTTAATGACTCTTCCTTATACTTGATGATCTTTCCTAATTCTTTCATTGCTGCCTGTCCAAGTTTCAGTCTTCTCTTGATTTCTTGGCTGTGATCTCCATTTAAATTGATGACTAAACCAAGACAAAAATTAGGGTGCTATAGTATGAAAATCTAAAAACACAAAGGCTCTCATAGAAAGAAGCTTGTCCCCCATTTTCCAGGTTGGTGGCTGGCTCTGCTCCACAGACGCACGCAGGGATCCAGGCTACTGATAGCTGTGCTATTTTTAACTCCATACTTTCCAAAGTCCCACTTCCGGTTGATTCCGTTGAAGTTGGGGATGGAGAAGTAGCATGTTGGAGGGACACCAGTTCTCTAAACACCCCACAGCTGCAAGGGAAGCACATGATTCACTCTCAGTCAATCAGAAAGAACTCAGTCAGATGTTCTAACTAACTGCCAGAGGGGCTCGTCAGTTTCATCTTTGGTCCAGCAGCACCATCCCGTTATCAGCCTATTATTAGGAAAAGAGAAATGGTTTTGGTGGAGCATGGACATTTCTTTGCCATAAAAGGAACAGCTTGTTGGATGAAGGATCTGAATGCAGAAAACTTTCCTTGGCGGTAAGTTTAATCTTCTTTTTGGTATTCAAGTGTAATAAGATTATTATAGTGCATTGACAAATTTCTTTTTAAAAATATTATGATCATACTATAAAGATCTATAAGAGCGTACTTGTTCCTGTGGTTTGTGTTGTATGCATATCTCCTAAGTACAACCCACCTCCAGACTAGAATAATAGCTTCTCTAGTACGATCTTTGTACATTTACATATGACTGCACCAGAACACCACGGCGACATTTTTTCACTTTAAAATAGTATCCAAAATGGAATGCATCTGATTTTAACCTATTCAGTAGGATTTAATTACACAAATTTTGGTTGCAATTTGTAAAACAAATGATTTACAAAAAGAATTCTAAAATGATTTCCAATATTACAGTTTTACCCATTGTGTTTTATTCTGTTTTACTATAGCAAAGACCCCATTTAAACATTACACTGAGTGTCTGTCATAACAATTGTGAAAATAGTGTGAAAAGCTCTTTACCAAGTACTTAGTAGTACAATCTCTTTCTGTCCAAATATTTTTTAATGTAATTACTCCGAAGTATTACTGCTAAGTACTATGAAGTTCTATAAACCAACCATAATATATTTCATAAAAATGGATAATTCAATTCATTTTTGGTTTTTGTTTCTTAAAAGCCTTCTTTCAAAACAATATATTATCATTAAAGGGTCATAAAAACAATTAAGGTCCTCTTAAGATTGGGACATGCTTTCTTTCTTTTTAAATGGGATTATGTTTCCCTTATTGTGGTTTACAACAAAATTTAGTTCTTGGAAGCTGCCTCTATTTATGTCAAAACCACTCTTCTCATGCAAGACAGACTGTGAACACCTGCCTAAAAGCCGAGAGTTCGAGATGATCTCCTTTAAAGATATGATTTGTTTTATTCATCTGTTGTATAACACTGTCTCATTATGACACAATCTTTGAGGATTCATCTCTTTTGCAATTAAATTGCCCCGAAGAAAGTTGCTAGTCTTAGTCTCCATCTTTTTCCAATTTCTTTGCAATCTAGTGCAAGTACATACTCGGTAATAAAGAATACTTTAAAGGGCAGAGCAAACTCTAAAATTTCTTAAAGATTTCTCAACACTAATATTATTAATTATGTTTTCAACTCCTGTGCTTTCTAAATGTCAGTATTTTAATCTTGATCAGCATCTAAATTCTTTAAGGAGAAATCAACCATTTCCAAAGACTATTCCTAGGTGAGCTTGCTTTGTTGGCCCAGATTCTTATCTTAGTTTCTCATACAATTTTTCAAAGATTCTTTATCCACAGTGTGTGTGTGTGTGTGTGTGTGTGTGTGTAGACAGAGAAATAGGTAGATAGAGACATGGTTAACATCTACAATTGGTTGACTTTAAGTAAGGGAGGTGATCCTTGATAACATGGATAGACTTCTTCCACTCTGTTGAAAATCTTAAGAGCAAAAACCAAAGATTCCTAGAGAAGAAAGAATTCTCCCTCAAGACTGTAACACAGAAATCCTTCCTGAGTTTCTAGCTTGCTGGCCTGCCCTAAAAATTTCAGACTTGCTAGTCCCCAGAATTGAGTGAGCTTATTCGTTATAATAAATCTCTTCATTGGTTCTGTTTCTCTGGGAAACTCTAATACAGAAATCATTCCATGCTTATCGTTCATGATCTTTTTGCGCTTATATTTTACAGCACGATTACACATTACCACAGAATGCTCTATGTCTTTCATTTTAAAGGACACATAGGATTCCTCTGTGTAGGTACACCAGATGCATATTTATTCATTTATCTCTGGATGGATATTTTGGCTGTGCTCAAATTTCCTTTATTACACAAGACACTGAAGTGGCTTATTCACGAGCAGTTTGCTCTTCTAAACATTTTTACAGGAGAAGGATCAAGAGGAACCAGTAATGAAAAGGAAGCCCTTTGAGAAAGACCACCACAGCCTGCCTTTACTTCCAAATTCAATTTTTAAAAAAATACAAGCTACACACACACATATTTGGGATGACAACTTCTATGAAGAGCTCTGGATGTTGACAATCATCTCAATTTCCATATCTATAGACATGTCAAATTTAACATGTTCCAAAGAGAACTTTGAGTTCTCATGCTACATAACTGCCTCTCCCCCAATTCTTACTATTTCTGCAAATGGCACCTCTCAGTTCTTTAAGCCCACAAGAAAAGGGTCTTAACAGATTCTTCTTTTCCCTGACCCTGTGCTTCTAATCCATCAGCAAGTACCATCAACTCTCCTTCCAATATGCAGTCCACTTGCTCCACATTTTCCCCTCCACCCCGACCCTCATTAATTCTTCCCATTATCAGCCTCCCACCTGGTCTTCCTTCTCCGCTAGAGCATAACTCATTCTCTCCATGTAGCCAAGGAGAAGTGCACAAAGCATCCATCTGGTTGTGCCACTCCCTTATTTAAAATGTATCCACTGTTTTCCATTTTATTCAGAACTGAACCCAAACATTTGCCAAAGCCAATGAAACCTCGTGTCCTTGGATCCCTCTGTTTCTACAGATCTTTCACCAGCTCATTATACTCAGCCACATCGCTCCTCCTTCAAACGTAGCCAGTCCTGCTTCTGCTACTGGGCTTATGCTTGTACCGTGCCTTAAGCTTAATGAGCAGTGGCCCCAATCTTCCCATCGTCGCCCTGTGCATTTTGTGAGTCTCCACTGAAACAGGACCTTGCCTGACCGTGAGATTCTAAACGTAAAATGTGAAGCAGACATTGAAACCTGTCTCAGGGCAAATTGAACCCGTAAGGCTCAAGATGACTCCCCTTTACAAATGATGCAAAGATTTTTTCACTTGCAGCCTGGAATAGGACATCGTAATGACATTCTCCTCCTCCTCCTGATTTAAGTAGGAAAGCACATAAGTAGAAATGCTCAAGTGCTGATAAGGTGCTCATGTCTACACTTCCTCAGAGGAGGCAAATTGCTCTCTGAAGACACCGATTTGGTCAGGGAAGAGGGACACTTGGCATTCTTCAACCCGTGGCTTAACTTCTCTGGAATATAACTGCAGGGAGAGTATTTGGAAGCAAGATGCTCTGTGGGTTGTTTATACAATGAAAAACAGTGAAATGGACTATTTTCCATGTGAAAATGAATCTCTATGGTAATAATTGGTGTCTTCTGTTCTTAAATCTTGAGTTATGGAATAAAAATGCATGCTGTATGTCCCTTTGAGGCATGGAGGTTGTTTTCCTTGCCTTTGCATATTATGATAATTAAGATTTATGTGGGTTCCATGTTTCATGCCTATGGTTGAATCTATGGAATGTTTCTATCTCTAGAAACCATCAGCTCTTGAAATAAGATAGCGATGATATGTAAAACTTTTCTGCTATTTCAAGGAATTTTTAATTGCTGGATTCAGGGAATTTAATGTCATAAATATTGATTGAAGACCTTCTTCAGCCAGGTTGTGCTCTACTGCTGGGTATATTCAGAGTGAAATAAGATGCGGTCATTACCGTCATGATACTTGCTACCTAATGGAGGGGATGGGAATATACCATTAATTGTCTACAATGGCAATTCTTAGGGGGTAATTTTGCTCCCCCACCCCAGGGGGCATTTGGCAATGTCTGGAGAGAGTTTGGGTTGTCATGACTGAAGGTGCTACTGGTAACTAATGAGTGGAGATCAGAGATGCTGTTAAACATCCTACAGTGCACGGCACAGCCCCTCATAGCAAAGAATTATCCACCCTCAAACACCAATAGTGTTGAAGTTGAGAAACCCTGCTTTACAACTTAGGGAAAATAACACATATACAAAATAGACACATAAACCCCACATGGCTATGAGGATCTATAGAGAAGAACAAAGATTTAGGGGATTTAGGAAGACCGTGAGGATGGATATAGACAGGAAATCCCATTGTATTTGGATCTTACATTTATGTCTTGAAAGAATGGCTTGCATGTTATGAAAATACCAGTATTTAATGCAAGGGACACTGGAGTTGGATACCTGATGCTGTTCATGGACAGGTGTACCTTAGTGTGAGCAAAGAGCCGTACGTGAAGTTTGAGGCATCATGGCAGCTGGACACCAACGTCTTTCCAGTCTTGACACCTGGCCTGAGCCCTGGGGCCAATAGGAAGCTACAAATACAAAGGGAACAATGCATGACCATCTTTGAAACTAACAACACGCTTGGGTCATATTCCAGCTTTTCCCTATGCAAAACGATATTTTTAAGTACAAGTGAGGAGTTAGGACATTGTTAATACCACAATAGTCTAAGAGTGCTTTAGACCAAATTAAACCTGAACGAGGGATAGTGAAATCTTTCAAACTTGGCCGTTTCTCACAGCTAGAGAGCACTTCAGTGGTTAACTCTCAAGTAGCCATGTGCTTGTGTTTTATTTTTCCCTAACTGAGTGGGAAGAATGTATCTGTTGAACAAACATGTTCTAATGTATGTGGATTTCCCTCGTCTGGCGTATAAACTTAGGGTTGCTGATGTATATTCGTGCTACTCAAATGCCAATGCTCTTCAAAGTAAATAGGTACATTCTGAAGATCATAAAGTGCCCCAAGATGATAAGAAAAGGAAATCTTAGGGCAAAGAGTGAGGGAGATCCCCTAATCCCAGGCTTGGGCTCTTGTGCTAGGAGGGGTTGAAATGGATGAGGGAAGTCATGGAAATTGAGATTACTGTCAGTAAAATCATCATTTTCTGCCCCAAATTGTCTTGGGACGTGAATTCCTTTGCAAAAGGATGCTACATGGAACAACAGATGCTGGAAGGTTTTGTCACGGCCACAGCACAGACACAGGGCAGAATGGGCTCTCGGTTGCTTGGAAAAGGTGGGGTTCAAAGCAAATTAAACAAAAGCCAATCTCTGTCTCCATGTCAAATCTTAGATAGCATGTACAAGTGAAGACAATCTCTGCTTAGTTTCATCTATACATTTATGTATAAAATGTAGAATATATTCCGGAGAGTGAGTTTTGTTTTATTAGCTAATATTTGTAAGTGATTCTTCATCTAATGTTTTGAAGACTGTGGTGAAGAGTTCCATAAAACTATAAGATAATAGTGCTCTCCTACACATGTCTGGTTATTAAGACAGCTTCCAACAAGTGTAAAAGTGAATATTTGTATAAGACAGTCGAGATCCTCAGTTAATAATTAAAAATAGGCATCACTTCTCTGTTACTTTTCATTCTAAATCACTAATATTAAGTAATGAGATGTACAATAGGTAAGAGCTAATACGTCTTTCCCTTGTTGTCTTTGCAAAAAAGAATAAATTAACTCCCGATTTTCATTATTTCATAAGATACCGTTTGATGACTACAACTCAATGCGTGTAATGAAATCTTATCACTGTGTCTGCCCTATACAGCCCCGGGTATTGGTGGAGAAGGAATCATGTCTTCTTAAACAGGTTTTTGTTACATGGCCTCCCACTGGGGGAAGATTCTTGAACCAAGCCTTCTTTTAGGATTCATGCACACAGCGATCTGCTTTTAATTATACATGAGGAAATCCTCCTACTCAGCTTTGATTTCTGCTTTATAAATAAACAAATTCATTGTGTATGCTCAAACCCACATTACTGAATATAAACCATGCACTTGTTTATTAGAAAGAAATTTAATGTGTGGCTATCTCACCAACTCCACACATCCCTGGGTAGACAACTGGAATATTTACACAACTGTAGACAGAACTAGGGATGAGCTCAATTTCACCGTCTTCACAATCGAGAATTATTGAAATGCATCAGCGGATGTGACTAAGGGGGATATTTCTGCTCTATTTTGGATGGTTTACTTGTGTTTTCCTATTGGCTATCTTCGGCATTAGCTTATCTTTTCTATAGAGTCTGCATGCCTGTGGATTTGATGAGATCAACTCCATGGGATAACAGTAATGAGCTTTATGCTGTTGCCCAGAAAATATTTTAAAAGTCTCTGGTGTACACAGGGCAATCCAGGGAAGAGAGGCCAGGGGAATTACGTATTTAGTGCAAACCCAACACTACCTCAAGGGGTAAAAAAGACGTTTCAGATCTTCTATGTGCTGAGTGAAGAGAACCATTTCTTGACTCAAGGAACAGCCTTTGGCTTATCTTTGTTGATTTAATAATATATATCTGATTTGTTTTGAATTTAAAATAATTCTTAAAATTGGGCATCCATGGGATCAATGGGATCACTCAACTGTGATGCATTGATGCTTAGAAAACATCCCTCTCTGAAGCAAACAAGCAAGCAATTTTGATAGAGAACCACAGTGGTGGGGTTGGCTGGCTGGACAAGAGGTATTTATGTAGAGCTGGCTTTCTAAAAGAATTTATTCATAGGACTTGATGAAGACGAGGTATTTGCTGGAGATGGCTGGAACACGTCTGGAAGCACAGACACGTGCAGTTGCTCTGCATTATGTTATACAAGACCCTCTAATTCGACACCTCCTTTTCTTGAGAATGCAATGATCCTCTTTTAGCAGAGAAGCTGAGAAAAAGAGTTTTATCGTGGGCCAGACCTTTATAGGGACATTCATACTCCACACAATATTAAATTATTGCCTCATTTCCTTCTTGCCAAGACTTTAAATCTTGGCATTTAGTCCCAGAGTATGTCCTAGAAATGCTGCTAAGCACTTTTAGAGAACTAAAGAATAAATTGTCTACACGTGTGTAAACTTTTCTCCTTTGCTTTGCACAGCACTGTCTTAATTTTTCAACTCTCTGTCCATCTAACCCTAGAAAGCCGAGTGTCCACAGATGGGCAAGACAGTTTTCCTTGGAAATGGGTGATTAAACTTCTTCATTCCAAGTAATATCACTTCCTATGAGGAATCTGTTAGAACTCATTTCCCACACTGTACAGAATCATGGCCTCTGATATAATCCCTGTCTAGGTGTCTTCACATACTCTGTGAGAAAAGGTATTTAATGGTGCTAATGGGGATTTGTTTTTGAAATCACTACAGGCGTATTACCACTAGATTAACTGTCATTCAATTACATCCTAGATTTATTGGAGCAAAGAACAATTGGTCTGTAACACCCCACAGAGAGTGCGTTTCTTACTAAAATAACTGAACAAGATGCCAATGTTGACGAAGTAAATGAAGTGGACAATTAAAGATAGTTGACATGAAGTAAACAGAAAGGAAGGTATTTGAAAGTATTTAAGGAGAATATAAGAAGATGAAGGAGATAATCCATGAAGGCAGGAATTATTTTGTAGCCCACACATTTTCCTAGGAAACAAGAGTGTGTTTATTTGTTCTGTTGGAGTGTCACAGTCCCAACACAACACAAACATTCAGTACAATGTACACAAGGAAACACATTCTATGGACAGTGTCTTAGTTTCCTATGGCTGCTATAACAAAGCACCACAAAGTGAGTGGCTTAAAACAACAGGAATTCATCCTCTTCCAGTGCTGGAGACCAGAAGTCTGAGACGAAGGTGTTGCAGGGCCGCACGCCCTCTGGAGGCTCCAGCGGAGGGTCCTTCCTGCTTTTTCCAGCTTCTGGGGCCTCCAGGCATCCTTGGCTTATGGCCGCATCCCTCTCATCTCTGTCTCCATCTTCTCGTGGCTTCTCCTCTGTGTCTGTCTCTCTCCTCTTCTATCTCTTATAAGGATGCTTGTGATTGGATGTAGGGCCCATTCTAATCCACTATGACCTAATCATAACTTGATTACATCTGGAAAGACTTTTTTCCAAATAAGGTCACATTCGCAGGTTCTGGGGGTTAAGACTTGGACATAACTTGTTAGGGGCCACTATTCAACCTACTCAGGCAGCATCTTAGAGAAATCAAATACAAAGCGATGTTTTCCAGAGGTGAGGAGTCAGTATGAGAGAGCTAGTCAAAAGCAGACCAACCCAAGACGACGTAAGTCCTTCCATGGGTTGGGGGGTGGGGGAAGGCATGGAGAGGGGGTGTGGATTTGCCTTTTCATTGGACAGAGCATTTGTAGTTCCAGCATATTTCTCTTAAACTTCAAGCTACGTAGGGTTTCGGCTGTTACGTGAAATTCCAACTCTCTGTGTCTTTTGCTTTTATTTACAAAGCACTGGTTTTGAAGTGAAGGTTTAAATAAGAAAAGCTTTGTAGAATGAGTTATTTGCAAACTAATATTTTTAGAGGAATGCCAGTATACTTCAAAAAAAAAAAGCAATGATGACATTACAAGGTGAAACAAGCCTGAAACATATTAGTAGATGAAAATGTGCTGCAGTGATGGGAATATAGTTGAGGTTAAGCTTCCTATTGGAGGAGAAAAAGAACATGCAATGAATGGTGACGATTCTACAATGAATCTCTCTCCCTGGCCATTTCACTTCAATGGTCTTTAGTGAACATTAATCTGCACTCAGGAGAATGTCATTACTTGAGCTCAGAGAACCTCCTGTAGCCCCTGGAAGCATTGTTAGCCAGTCTTTCTCTACTTATCTCCAAAAGGATACAGTCCAGTTGATGGGTGGACATGCTCACTGTCTTGGCTTGAAGCTTGAAAGGGTGATGAGGCTACTGAAGTATTTTTTAAAAAATTAAATACACAAGAATTTTGCATTCTGGGTGAGAGCTAAAGACAAGATTTGTTATCATAAGACATGAAACGCAAATACATTGAGATAATCTTTTTAATGATTTTCTTGATGTTTTCTCTATTAAAAGATTGAGATGTGTAACAGTCCCCACCTCAGAACCTTGTCCTCGTCTCCCAACCCATAATTTGCTTGTTCTGTGAAGGGTCCTGCATATTGTTGCAGGCATAATTCATTTACCAAGAATCCACATGTGAAAATGAAGAATCTTCTGGATATCTCATGGTTGCTGCTAAGGGATCCAGGGCTTCTCGAGAGGAAACTGCTTTTGAGAAATCCATGCTTTAGCATGGAAGATACTTGGCACTTCTGGAACACCTCAGCCCCTGATGTCCTGGTAGTAGAAACACTGCCAGGGGAAGGACAGGAGTCAGATAAAATTGTGACCATCTTCACTTAGGGACAATCCATGCCTGTTACTCAGATCCAAAATGCTCACTGTTCCCTTTATTCCTTCATTCATTTTTTTCTATATCGTAGAGATTGTTTTGTTGTTTGTTTCTTTTCTCTACCCATCTGTCTATGTTATCCATTTATCATCTATCTATCATCTGTCTATCTACCTATCATCAATCATCTACATATCTATCATCAATCTATCTACCTATTATCTATCCATCTATCATCTATCTATCTATCTACCTATCTATCTATCTATCTATCTATCTATCTATCTATCTATCTATCTATCATCTATCTACTTACCTATCTCATCTATGCCCTTTTTGTTCTCTTTTACTGAATTACTTAGAAACCACCCTTCTACTTGTTTTCTTTTCTTCCACTTTCTTTCCTTCATTCCTTCCCCTTTCTTTCTCTCTCCCTCTTTTTCTTTCTTCCTTTCTTCCTTTCCTTTCCTTCCTTCCTTCCTTCTTTCCTTCCTTCCTTTTTTCCTTCTTTCCTTCTTCCTTTCTTGTCTTTCTTTCATTTCTGTCTTTCTTTCCATCCTTCCTTCCTTCTTTCTTTCCACTTTCTTGCTTCCCCTTCCCCTATTCTCAACCCATCTTCCCTAATATAAAAATGTTTATCGATGCCTACAATTGGCCACATTTCTAAGGTTCAATGATCAGGGCATATTTTCCATAATGTTTACAAATAAGTAAACACAGAGGAGAACACAAGAGAGTAAGAGAAGGAAGAGAAATAAATGAGAAGGAAGTGAGGAAGAGAAAGGAGAGAAACACAACCCATGATCCACAGAGGGATAATGTTTCTTTCCTTTTTATTCTATTTTTTATTTCCTTATCATAACTATTAATCCCTATCGAGCTCTTTAACTTATATTATGCTACAGGGCTGTAAAGGATTCTGGCATTTTCCCTGTGCCATATGAAATAGGAAATACTAAAGAAGGTCGAACCACAGGTCCTATCACATCCATATTCCATTCAAATTGGAGATGCTTGTAAACTAGGAAATCCAAAGTATGGCAGGATGAGATGGCAAATTGCTCCATGTATAGTCCGTTCTCCCATGGCCATGACCTCAATGGCCCTGACTACTTTTTTTATCTCCAAATTCCTCACGTACTATTGCCTCAAACATAGAGGCGTAAACCAGTATACATTCATGAGCTCACAGTTTTGTAGGTCAGAAGTCCAGTGCAGTGTGGTTGGGTTCTCTGCCCGGAGTCTCACACTCAAAGAATCAGCAGGGTGGGCTCCTATCTGGAGGCACTGGGACAAATTCCCTTCAAGTTCATTCAGGTCACTGGCAGAATTCAGTTCCATGTGGTTATAGAACTGGGTTCTTTTCCTGGATGGCTTCAGCTAAAGGATGCTGTCAGCTTCTAGAAGCCAGTCCCATCCTTTAGCACTTACATGGTTCCCTTCAAAGCCAGAAGTGGTACATTGGGTCCTTCTCAAGCTATGAATTTCCCTGAATTACTCTTCTGCTACCAGCCAGATGAAACCCTCTGCTTTTAAAAAGCTCATGTGATTCGATCATGCCCAGCTGGATAATCTCCCTATATTCACTAATTTTCAGGTTAATATTTAATATATCTGAAATGTATTGTGGCATCTAGTATAAATGGGGGTGTGGCCTAGTTTATATCTAAGTGAGCTGTCAGCAAATATTTTTTGCAAAAGGCCAGACAGTATATATTTTGGGCATTGCAGACCATACGGTCTCTGTCATTGTAGTATGAAAGAAGGCATAAACAATGCACAAACATATAGGCATGTTCCAATAAAACTTTATTTACAAAAACAGAGGGCTGAATTTGGCCCACAGGTCATGGTTTGTTGATCATTGTTCTAGACAGAGAGGTGAATCACCAACCCTATTTATCAAATGAGCCACCCCTTTCCCAAAAGGCCAAATTTTTCCTATGTGTCATATAGACTAGGATGTATTTATGAACTTTCTAGCTCACTGTATTTGTTAAATTTTCCCACCAACTCCCAAATCTATTACTAAGAATAACTAGAAAATCCTGCCATGATGTATATAGAATACTCTGATTGAAGGGAACACAGAGCTAGGACTTGAGGTGCCAACATAATAGAGAGAAAGAAAACACCCCGTTGAGTCACATATTCCATTCTGAATTACAACATGTGCCCATTAACAGATTTACACTGCATGTTCAGATAGTGACAAGATGAGCAGAAAACAGAATCAAGCAGAGACTGAGGTAGAATTATGGGGCAAAAGGGGGAAAAATAGAGTTTAAAGCCCACAAAAGTGGAGGGTTTGGCAAAAATGCCCCAAGCTCTGTGTAAGGTCTCACAAACTGCTGAGATATTATGAATAGGCAGGAATGGCACTAGAAAAGCTCTCACAAAACTCAAATACAGGCTCTAACTGGCTCCATTACTATTTGGATTAAGGCAGTCTTCTTTCCCACTGACTGTCTTCCAGAAGAAAAGATAAATCTTGTCTAGAGGAGGAACATGTGATGCAAAAAATCCCACAGTTTTTCTCAAACAAAATACCCAGCATTCAATCAAAATTATCAGGCACATCAGTAAAATTAAATGCAAATGGAAAAAAAGAATCTATCTAAATAGGCCTCTGTGAGATCAAAATGTTGGGAGTTAAGCACAGACTTTAAATAACCATGACTATTATGTAAAGAAATTGGAGGACCAGATAGAACACTTCAGTAGGCAACTAGACACTCTAAAAAAGAATCAAGTGGAAGTTCTTGAAATGAAAAACTCATTAACTGAAATTGAAAACTGAATAGATTGGTTTAACAGCAGTATAGACACTGCTGAAGAGGTGGATAGTGACCTGGAAGACTGGTTAAAAGAAAATATCCAGAATGGAAGACAGAAAGTAAAAACAAAGAATGGAAAATGCAGAGCAAAGAGCTTAAGAAACTTATGAAAACTTTCAGAACACCTGTAGTGGAGAGTATTAGAAAGATGAAAGAGAGTAAATGGACAGAAGCAATGTCTAAAAGTTAGTGGGGTTTGACCAAAGATTTCCCCAAACTGAAGAAAGCATCAAACATGGAATCAAGAAGAACCACAAAGCCCAACCGGAAAATAAACAAAGGAAGCAGCACAATGAATACCAGAGTAAAAGAGCTGAAAACCCAAAACACAGAAGCAAATCTCAACGCAGCCAGAGGAAGGGAAAACACACAACTTTCACAGAAGCAACAATAAGACAAACGGAAATAATGGAAAGCTGAAAACAATGGAACTGCATCTTGATATTGTTGCACAAATATAGCTGCCAACCTAGAAATCAATGGCCACAGAACAGGTCTTTAATACCGTTAGCAAAATATACACATTAAAAAAAGAAACCATGAATTTATCAACAGACCAGAGCTAAAAGAAATACTAAACTTGTGTTTCAAACAAATGGAAAATGTTCCTAGATAGAATCGCAGAGATGATTGAGAATTTCACTAATGAAAATTTAATACATGAGTAATATGGGTTTTATAAACTATAATAATAATGCCTTACAGATGTGTGTGTGTGTGTGTGTGTGTATGTTAAAGAAGTTAAATTAAAACAATAAATGAATGCAGTAGTAAAAGAAGATGAGAGAAGATAAATGATAATAAAGTGGCCTCATAATTTCGTTGCATTTTCTGTAAAGTAGTACAGTAAACATGCTAATTTTTGTTAGACCTGAAGAAGACATTGGTTCATTTTGTACCTTCTGGAGCAACTACTAAAAACAGAGTGAAAAAGTAAACAATTGTAAAAGTGACAAGAAAGGCAGAAATGCATAAAAATAAAAATATTTGATTTATCCACAAAATGTAATAGTACTCTAATTATAATAAATACTAGCAGTCTAAGTAGTACAATTAAAAACAACTTTCATACTGAAAGGAAATAAAATCCAAATATCTGCTGTTACCATGAGACAAACTCTAAATACAAAAACCAGTGAAGATTAAAAGTATAATTATGAAAAAATTGTATTATGCAAACACTAACCGCGATAAAGCTTATGTAGCAATACCAGTATCAGATAAAATAAAACACAAGGGAGAAATCATTATTAAAGATATAGAGGGGAATTTTATAATTTAACTGGAAGATATAAAATTATAAATCTGTTGGTGATTAATAAGAGAATTTCAAAATATTTAAATCAAAACTTCACATATCATAAAAGAGAAATGGACACATTCCTAACGATAGACTACTTCAACACAATCTATCTCAGTGCCTGATAGAGTAAGAAGGCAGATAATTAGGAATGATGAAGGTTATTTGAAAGCACATGGTACCTAATTGACATATATAGAGTGATGCAGCCAGCAACTATAGATTGCCTATTCTCTTCAAATGTACAAGGAACATACACCAACACTGAGCCATAGAACAAATGTCAGCACATTTCATAGAACTGAAAATACTAAGGACGTGTGCTCTCCTCACGGTGGCATTAGCAGAAATTAAAGAGGAAAAAGACAACTAGAAAATTCCCAAATGTTTTTAAATTAAGGAAAACACAATTAACTAACCCCTGGGAAAAAACAGATATATACAGACAACGAGAAAATACTTTAAATTTAATGATAATTAAAATGGGAATTGTCAAAGCTTGTGGGATGCACCCAAATTTAGACTTAGAGAGAATTATACAGCCTTAAATGTATATCCATTTGATTAATGCTAAAAATTGATACTACAAGTATCTATTTGAGCAAATTAGGGGGAAAAAACGCAACCAGTTTCACTTAAAGATGTTGGAATAACCTAAGTCAAGGTACAGATGGAAATTAATAAAATGAAAACAGGAACTACTTCTGAAATTGTGGAACAGGGACTTTTGAAAACCTGCTCCTCCTAAAAGTAGGAGGACACCTGCAAAAACCATCAAAATTAAAATATCCAAGGGCTGGCCTGGTGGCGTTGTGGTTAAGTTTGTGCGCTCGGCTTCGGTGGCCCGGGATGCGTGGGTTTGGATCCTGGGTGCAGACCTACACATCACTCACCAAACCATGCTGTGGTGGCATCCCACATACAAGAAATAGAGGAAGATTGGAACAGATGTTAGCTCAGGGCCAATCTTCCTCATCAAAAAGAAAATAAGTTAATAAAATAAAGTTAAAATCTTCAAACTCGGGTAATTAACCAAAAGCTTGCAACAATCAGAGGAGGGTTTATTCAAGAAAAATGGTTGAATTTGGGGAAGAGCAGGGAGCTTGTTGTGTTTTAACTTGGTCAACTCCCCTTCCCTTCACCCAGCTTTATGTGAATTGGGGATCCAGCAGGTTTGTAACCATCCTCTTTCCTCAAAAAGCTGCATGCACAAGGGATTTTTCTCTATTTGATCTGTCTGGAAGCTCTCTGGAAAAACTCCATTCATGAGTTTTTTTTTTTTTTTCTTACTTTGACTTGACTGAAAGCTTGCCCAGTGAGCAAAGCTTTTCCCCCTGCATTACCTAGCAAGAGCAGAATGCACCTTGTTCTCAAGTGCACACGCATCTCATTCTTAGTTAGACCCTGTGTTAAGTCATACAACAAGCCTCAGTGAATTTAAAGGGGTTAGAATCATGTGAACTATCTCTCTGACCACATGGAAGTAAATTAGTTATCCAGAACAGAAGGGAATCGGGGAGATTATAAACACGTGTAAACTAAAAAGCACACCCATCAATGACTGATGGGCCAAAGAAGAAACCAGAACGAAAATTAGAAAAGAGTTTGAGATCAACGAAAATGAACATACAACATACCCAAAATGTACAGGATGCTGCTACACCAGTCAGTGCTTAAAGGGCCATTTATAGCTGTAAAAATCTATATTGAAAAATAAGACAATCTCAAAACAGTAATTTAACCATTCGCCTAAGAATCTAAATTCCAAAGAGCAATGAAAAGCAGAAGGAAGGAAATTTGCATTGCAAACCCAATGCAAGCAGAAGGAAGGAAATTATAAACATTAAAGTGTAAATAGGTGAAACAGAGTTTAGAAAACCAATTCAGAAAATCAATGAAATCATAGGTTGGTTCTTTGTAAAGATCAAAAAAATTGACACATCTTTAGTTAAACTGACCAAAAAAAAAAAATGATTCAAATTATTTAAATCAGATCTTATAGAAATAATAATGACTTGTAGGGGAAGAGGGAGAATCTCCCTGTGCCCTTTCCCTTAAGGTTCTTATGGCTGGCCAAATAATTAACAAGACAGGTTAGCAGGAATTATAGTAATCAAGAGTATGTACATTTAAGTCTTCTTCAGTCCTGATAAAGGTTTCCAGAGATAAGATCATCCCCTCCTCTTCCCACTACACAGAGTGAGATACCTTTACAAATGTAAATATTTGGTAAACAGAACTTTGTTAAGAACGGCTTAACGAGGACGCTGCCAGTCTGTATACACCCAGAGTTAAATTCCTTTACGCAGTTTGGGGGAGGTCAAATGTCCATCAGAGAAAATAATCACGGTAAAGAGATATATTTCAGGGTGGCCAAATCTGGATCTCCCACAGACTATAAGGGAAAACCATGAATAATTGTATGCCAACCTACTAGGCAACCTAGATAAAATGGACAAATTCCTAGAAAGGCTGAAATTACTGAGACAGACTCAAAATAATAGAAAACCTGAGCAGACCTATAACAATTAAGAGATTGAGTTAGTAATTAAAACACACACAGACACACACACATAACTTCCCACAAAGAAGAGTCCCATCCAGATGGCTTCACTGGTGAATTCTATCAACTATTTTAGAAGAATTAATACAGAAACTTCATGAACCCTTCTAAAAATGAGAAGAAGAGGAAAATTCCTGATTTATTCCAGGACACTATTGCCTTGATATCAAAAACAGGCTAAGACATTGTTGGGAAAGAGGGAGAATCCCCCTCTGCCCTTTCCCTTAAGGTTCTTATGGCTGGCCAAAAAATTAACAAAACAGGTTAGCAGGAGAAAATAATACCAAGTTTAATAACAAGTATACATGGGAGAACCCAGGGACACTGCGTTTCTCAACACAGTAGCAGAAATTCTCATCTTAAATACCATGTTCAGCCAAAGACAAAGGAGGATTTTGGGGGTGGGGGGAGTCAGTTACAGGACATTACCACTAAAGCACAGTAAACAAGAGTAAGGTTTTTATGCAGATTTAAAGCCTCAGCTTCCACATTGATAAGTCTCTAGAAATGAGGCCATCCCGCCTCTTCTCAATACAGAGAGGGAGATACCTTTACAAATGGAGATTTCCCTTATAAATGTAAATGTCTGTCTGGCAATTCCTCACAAGGCCATCCAGAGAATGTGGCCAGAGAGACAGAACTTCTGATAAGATGGGCTTGTTGGTGCCTTTTCTCTTGTAACATCTATTTTACATTATATTACAGCGATCAGGTAGAAGATCTGTTCCAGGAAGGAGTTACTATGTGGCAGTTAGTGGGGGAGGTCAAATGTCCGTCAGAGAAAACAACCAAGGTAAAGAGATATATTTCAGGGTGGCCAAATCTTGATCTCCCACAACATCAAAAGAAAACTACAACCAAAATCCCTTATGAACATACTCACCACAATCCTCAATAAAGTCTTGCACATCAAATTCAACGACATATAAAAAGCATCACACACCATGACCAAATGGTATACATTTTATTGTGGTAAAATTTCAGGAATAAAGAGCATATTTTAGCATTTTCCACAAGTGAACAGCATTTCCTTGATATGAAAGGGAATCATCTTAGCATAGGACTTTTTGTCTACATCGCCACAAGCTTGGATGCAATGGGATAAAGTCTGCAAACAGTTAAGGGAAGATTTCTCTCCCCATCCATGAAACACTCACTTAGCAGAGCCAAGAGCCCAGTGACATGCTTACCAGAATGCAGCAGATTCATTTTCCTCATATGAGTATTCAGTTCAACAATGGAGAAAACCAGCTTGCCAAGTTGCTTTGCACAGTCTCTGAGACCTTAACCCAGAGTGAGATAAGGAAATAGTAATGAAATACCTAGACCCACACCACACATTTTATAGGACTTGAATTGATAATATATGTTAAGGAAGACTCCTGGACTCCAAAATCCACTCGCATAAGGAGAAACCTAATAAAAGTTTGGAAGCATACATTTTAAAGTATTTCAGTAAAACCAGGACTTTCAGCAGAATATGGACATGGGAAGCATTAGAAAGGGCTTTGGAAGCATTCTGAAAGGGCAATCACAGGGAGGAGCACAGAAACGGTGAGTCATCAATCAAAACCTCTCATAGAGGGAACACAGTTAATTTTTGTCTTTTGATAAGCTAATGGCGTCATACGGTTTGTAGATAAACGCATGAGTTGAAAATTAAACCACTGACTAAATTTCAAAGTGCAGCCAAAGATGGCTTTTAATCATGGAGATGATCATCCCCACACATAAGAAAGATGCAAATATTAATGACAGATATGCATTTTTCAACTACTGGCAAAGATTGAAAAGTTTTATAATGTAGTGGTCAAAAGCTTGGGGAAATGAGGAAAAATAGAACTCTCTACACATTTTGGATGACAGTATAAATTGATTCAACCTCTTTAGGGGACATTTCTGCAATATTTGTAAAGTTAGAAACACACCATTATTGTGCCTGCAATTCCCATGGTCAGAATTCATGCTAACAACCCATGCTCAATTGTGTCCCAAAATGTTAGGGTAAAGATAAATAATGCAGTGTTATTTAAAGTAGCAATAGATTATAGTTAAATTTCCATGTGATTAGGTTAAGTAAATTGCACCACACCTATTTTATAGAATAATATGCAGACCTTAAAAAAGATGAACATGATTTGTATTTACTAATATAAAAAGATTTATATAGCTGTAGGAATCTCAAGAATAAAATTGAAATATATTATGTAGCATATGCTATAATATGTGAATAGATTGCCAATGAAGCGTTCCAAGTTATTACTTCTTAGGAGGGGTGCTAGGGGCTCAAACACAGCAGCAGGACTTACTTTTAACTGGGTTCATTGTATTTTTTTAACTTGGCACACACATTCATTATTAAAGAAAAAACAAACCCATATTGGTCCAGTTTCAAAATTAAAGAGTGAATGTGCATGGGGAGGAAGATGTGAATATGCATTTGACCATGCTAAAAAAAAGTAAATAAGGAAGAAATAACAGCCAAGCATAAAAACAATACACATAGAGTAAGATAAAAGATAAAAAAAAAAATCAGGTATTAAGTATCAGTTATCACAATGAATACAGAGAAGATGAATTTTCCTGTGAAAATATGGACTAAGAGGAAATCTATTTGCATGCTTTTTAAATGATACTCAATAAAACTTTTTAAAAAGGAAAACAATAAAATTAAGACATGAGGAAAGATCCACAGGTAAAAGCAAATTAAAAGAAAGATTGAGAGGCAATATTAAGAGCAGAATTGAAGTTCCAAAGGAAGACCCAGGACTGGGTGTGACTTTCAAGCTGGAGAACTCTCCTGCATGCCCCCCCATCTGCTACGCCTGGACCTTTCTTCCACATTTGCAGAATATTATGCCATTTTAGAAGGCGAATACCACACACTCAACTGCCAGCCTCCTTTTCAGTTGTAGGAGAGGAAAACATGTCCTCTACCCTCTGGGTCCTTCTGGCTGGGCTACGAATTAAATTGACACGAGACAGAATAACAGGAGAAAATCAAACAAAGCTTTATAACTTGTGTACCCGGGAGAGATCCAGGAAAAACTGGGTAACTCCCAAAAATGGTGGGGCTCTCATCTTAAATACTATCTTCAGCTACAGACAAAGGAGGATGCTGGGAGTGAGGGGAGTCATTTATGGGAGATTACCAGAAAAGCACAGTAAACAAGAGTAAGGTTACTATGCAGAATTAAGTCCTTGCTCTCTCACACAGTTTTGAAGATGTAACACATTCTGGTCATTGAGGCCTGGGAGATATGGCCTGGGACTCTCAGTGTTAAATGAAGACAGATGGATGAGATGAGTCTCTGCTCCTTCCTGGTATTGAACATTGCATGGAAGATACGTGATGCTCGTAGCCACTGCAGCCACTTTGAAGCCAAGAGACTAGCAACAAGAAAGGTAACAGTGTCGCAAAGAAGCTGACCAAGATCCCTGGATTGTGGAGCTGGTAAATTAACAGACACTGGAAGTATCTTCTGGCCTCTTTGTTGTTAGCTGAAAAATACAAACCCCTATTGTTCAAGCCGCTTTTATTTGGGTGTATTTTTAATTGTGAAAGCGTCTTAACTGCTACATTGTGTTTTGGGGAAAAAAAAGTATAATCCTTGAAAAAAAAGTAAAACACATTTTTGTCTACAAAACAACATATCAACTGGATCACACCAAAATCTCGTTGAAATAAATACAAGAATAAAATGATAGAAATAGCTTTTCAGAGCTACCAGGAGATACTACTCAACAATCGAAAGGAAAAAAAAGAAACCGTTGATATACTCAACAACTTGAAAGGATCTCCAGGGCATTTTGCTGAGTGACAAAAAAGTCAACCTCAAAAGGTCATATACTGTATGACTCCTCTTATATAATATTCTCAAAGGGACAAAATTATAGTGAAAGGTAACAAAGTACTGACTGGCAGGGATTAAGGACGGTGGAGAGAGGTGAGGGACCATGTCCTTATAAAGAGGCCACTGTGGTAAAGGACTAGTTCTAAACCTTGGTATGGGCTCCAAGAATCCACCTAACATGAAAAAAATGGCATAGAACTAGACACACGCGCTGTATCAATGTGAGTTTCCAGGTTTTGATGTTGTACTATAGTTACATACTATGTAACCAGAGAGGGGACCAGGTGGGAGAGTACATAGGACCTCTCTCTGTACTATCTTCACAAATTCCTGTGATTCTATACTTAAAAAAGAATTAATATAAAATGAATGAATGTGAGGTTTAACGTGTCTTGTCAGAGATTAAACAATACTTCTAATAATGCATTTTTCATGTCATTTCTGATGGTATTAAAGAAGAATAATTTAAATGTAATGGTGCCCTGTGCTACTTTATGAATACTTTGATGCTTTGCACTATGCATATTTGCTTACTTTTCCCTTTTAGAAGATTTTAAATGTTTACAATAATGTAACACCCTCCTTCATAGTTTATTCTTCTTTGAGAAATAAATTTCCGGATTCAAAATAACTCACTAACTCATTAATGGTATTATTCATTATTATCTGCAATGCCTAAAACAAACTTTCCTGATTTCACTCTTTTTTTATTTTTTTTCCCTCTGTCTGAGGTCAACCAGGTTCTGATTTGCATTTTTGTTTCCTATCCTCCACAGTAATTTTCGTTTTGCTCTTCCTATTCAAACTGTTTTCAGTTCCTTTTATTTTGGTTTTGCCCAAGATAGTGAGACAGATCACATAACTGTGTTTGCCCCACCTATTTTTCTCCTTATTATTTTCCCAATTTAACCACTCAGCATGACTCAGCAGTCCAGACATTAAACTAGGGGCTAATTTTAAAAACACAATCAACATGGGTTTTTACTTCATATAACAGTAACATGCAGTACAAAGAAACAGATTTCTTCCGAGTGGAAACATTTCGAGAATCTAGCTTTCTTTGTATCATTTGCAAGTGGCATACACATTGGGAGAAACCTTGCCTGATTAAGTTTGTATTTAATGTTCTGGAAGAAAGTGGTATATATATAGCTAAAATGTCTTCATTAGTGGATAATGTGCAAAAACCTTCAAAACAAAAATAGAAATACTTGCAACTTTATTGCTGATTAACTATTAAGCAATTGTGCAGGACAATAAAACTCAAAACTAATAACTCTAGGGGGAATTTAGCTGGGAGACAAACAAAATCTTAGATTATTATTGCTGTCTAAAATATGTGAGCTCAAAGATGGTCTTTCTCTTAACGTTTAAATGCCCTATGGCTTTTATTTTTTTAAGAGCAGAAAAATAAAGAAGCATAGGTTTTTACATATACAGAATGAAAGAGTTAATCGCAAATTGGCCAATTTTACTTCTTCAAATTAAAATATATTCCTACAAAGTAAAGACTTCTTCTAATATTATTTACAGTAGATACATTATGATAAGCTATTCTTTATGAAGCACATATAACACAGAGAAATAAATTATGCTGCTGTGTTAAATTTGTAGCTTTCTTATATTTATTATAAAAATAAGTTTTCTGAGTGATCATCTGGCATTATGTATAAGTGCATTTTTGGCATAGTTTCTACCGCAAAACACTGAAGGTTTTCAAATGGATACATGTGTGAAACGAAAAGATAGATATATATTTGTTACATTTATCTGTTAGAAATAACATTACCACACCAACACAATGACAAGTAGCAATTTGTTCTCCTCTTAAATGGGGATTCAGTGGGCTATAGGTGCCAGGCCATCAGACATTAAAGTGTCTTCACAAAGGGGGAGAATTCCCTAATCCACATCTCTCTCACAAGAGACCTATCCAAATAATTGCTTGGGCGTATGGCATTAGGATAGAGTTGGGACATGGACAAATTGAATGGAGCTTTAGTCTCATTGCCCTTGCATCCTTCGAGGCAAAATTTAGGGAGCCCACAGGTTCAAACTGGAGTGCAGGACATCTTGGAAAGAGACCCTCAAAGACAGTTTCTTCTCAGCTCTGAATTACTGCCCTAGTGCCCCCTGATACCTAAAAGCCAGGAGTGAGATGCACAGGTGGATTGATTCCTCCTTGCACTAAGCCTACAAGAGTGTGAGCAGACTTGGGAACACAGAGATGTTGACTAGGTAAACCTGGAGAATATAGATGCTTTTAAAATCCATTAGCACATCAAAAAATGATGCCCCTTGACTCAGTAGCGTTACTATGAAGAATGCCGGTGTCTTCCTGTGTCTGAAAATCTATCAGTATAATCCATTAGTTCAACCAACGGAAGAAGAAAGCTATATGATTACATCAAGGGACATGGAAAATGCATTTGACAATAAGTATGCAGCCCAATCTTAAAAGGTGATAAGGTAAGTATAAGTAAGACAGGACAAAACAAAACTCACATAACAAATCACGCTTCTAAAACCAATACCAATGTCAGACTAAAAAGGAGACAGGAGGGTCTTCTAGTTCCATTATCATCCAGCAGTTTTTTTGAAGATTTTGAAAATGCGACGACACGAATAAATGAAAATGTGTTATAGCTATTGGAAAAGAACAGATAAAAGGAAAGCTCTTTAGTTGATTTCATGAATGTGGACTGTAGGGGAGGAAGAATTATTCCTCTACCCTCTAGGCCCTTCTGGCTGGTCTAAGAATTAAATCGACATGAGACAGAATAACAGGAGAAAATCAAACGAGTTTAATAACAGGTATACCTGGGAGAAACCTAGGAAAACTGAGTAACTCTCTATAATGGCAGAAGCCACTACCATAAATACCTTCGTCAGCTAAGGACAAAGGAGGATGTTGGGGGCAGTGGTTTGGGACTTCAAAGGGGAGGAGGGCAATGGAGATGGACAAGCAAATATTTGATAAACAAATGTTTGCTGGGCCGTCTATAGACAATGAGACTTGGGAGAGAACTTTGATAAAAATGGGCTTGCTAGTGCCTTCCGGTCTACACACCTAGAGTTATGTATGGTACTAGCTCCTTCTTGGGACAGGCTTTCTATCTTAAATTCTTTTAGGCATTTAGGGGGAAGGTCAAAGTTTCTTCCTAAGTCTTTTGTTCCCCAAAATAATCATGCCAGAGAGACACATTTTGGTGTGGCAAACTCTGATCTCCCACAGTACCTGACAAAATCTGTTAAAAACCTATTAGAAGAAATAAAGTAATCTGGAAAACTACTCAATACGAAGTAAATAAACAAAGATCCTCAGATTTTTTTTTTCTGTATTGGCAATACAGAAAAATTACTTGAAAGTAATATGGAGACATTCTAGTCAAAATCAATTTATTATAAAAAATATTAGAAGCACATTTAATTTAAAAAGTCATTGGGAAGAAATAGATCAAATCTTATTAAAAGAAACACAACAAGATTTGAACAAATAGAAGTACAGTATATGCTGTATTCTCAAACGCTTAAATTTCATATCATGAAAATACCAGTTCTATCAAAATTATTATAGAAATCAATTGCAATTCAAACTAGAAGCCTAACAAGGTATTTTACTTTTTTCCTAGGGCAAAGTGACCTTAGAGTTCATAAGGAAGATACGTTTACAAGTACAGTTAAGAAATAATTTTTTTAAATAATCAGTGACCCAGGGCATGTGCTAGTACATATCAGGGCTCTCTGTAAGCATCCACTAATCAAATGCACATGTTCTTGTTATTGGGCTACACAACAGAAAGTGACCCCAGCTGCTGCACTTGAGAAACCTCCATTTCTTTCATGCCCTAAGTGTGAGGGCAGCTTCCCATCATAGCTACTGCTGGATCACCCCCTTTTGGCTCCCTCCTTCCATTGGTACACTTTTAAGCAAATTCTCTAACGGTATTTTTTTCCTGGCTAGACCCTGACTGATACTATTTTCCACTAGTATTACTATAGCTAATATTAGGTAAAACAATTTTAAGTAATTAAATTATACCTACTATAAGGTAAAACACTGTCAATCAAAAATGTTGAATTTGAGCTTTGTCATTACGTGGATTAGTTCTATTGAGTTATATAAGTAAAAGAACATATCAGGTCATATTTTAGGTTATTGTAGTGCCATTAGTATAAAGTGGGAAATTAAGGAAAAGCCCTGTAGAAATAAGACAAAAAGATATATTTGTGAGTAAGAGTATATGATTAGACAAAAGTTAAAAGCTCCAAGGATGTAAACAACTGGTATACCCTCAGGAAAATACAGTTGTTGGTCTCCTTTAAAAATAACCCATTGATGTTTGTTTTACCTATTTTTTATAACAGAACAAATGCTTGAAGATCTTGCTAGAATAAAACTGGAAGAGACAAGTTAACTTCGTTTTTGCAAAACAGACAACTGAAAAAATTACAGTAGTTGTGTTATTTTATCACAGTGCAAGGATACTCTGTTATACCTTCTCTTTTTGCAGAAAACAAGTATCGTTTTTAGTTAAATGAGGAAATAAATAAATAGAACATCATCACTGCCAAATTCAAAGCATTCAAAAGGTTCAACATGTCCACAAAAACTAAGGAGTAAATTGTAGACAATAGTAATAATTGTGTGGGGCCGGCCCAGTGGCACAAGCAGTTGAGTGCGTGCGCTCTGCTGCAGTGGCCTGGGGTTCACCGGTTCGGATCCCAGGCGCTCACTGACGCACTGCTTGTTAAGCCATGCTGTGGTGGCGTCCCATGTAAAGCAGAGGAAGATGGGCAAGAATGTTAGCCCAGGGTCAGTCTTCCTCAGCAAAAAAGAGGAGGATTGGCATTGAATGTTAGCTCAGGGCTGGTCCTCCTCACACAAACACAAAAAAATAATAATAATAATAATAACAACTGTGGCTTAGTGTCATATCATTTTATCATCTGCAAAATGAGGGAATAGTAGTATTATTGAGGTAAACATAATAAGAACTCAATAAATTAACTCAGCATAGTGTTTTATATTATAATATTTTATAATATTATATTATAATTTTCATATTATATTATTATATTAATATCATTATTATTATTTTATTCAGTGAAATAAGCTGTTTCCCAATAGGCTAAACATTGCATGAGTAAAATTCACACACCAAATTAATAACTTGGAATTTTAAAAATAAAATAATCGATTATTTTACAGATTATTAACTCTCAGAAAATCTTTGAATGTCTAAACTCTGAACAAGTCAAAATACTAAGTAGTATTTACTTTAATGAATTCATATAATTTTTCTTAAATTATTTGTACTATAATTTATGTCTTAAAATAACACAGACAGAAGTACAAATACTGGAACCTTTATGAAAACAGAGGTGTATCTGATGATCTGAGACAAATGCAGAAGTCCCACAGGGCATGCTTCCATCAGAGGTTTATAAGAAACTTAAGCTTGAAAGGAACGGTGAAATTATCCTGCCATAGATCAACTTTTTTTTTTTTTAACCTGTGAACAGATTTAAAATGCATCAATTATTCTAAAATATAGTTTTCTGATATACTGTTGTTTTTTCAGTTAATCCTATTTGATGCTTTCTGTTGCATAAACCGTTAAATTAGCAAACAGCTTTTGCGGTGTTGCTAATTCTTTGGTTTTACCTTTCTTGGCAAATGCAGGCAACTTTTGTTTGATTCTATTATCGCCCAGGTTTACCACGTCTTTTAAAATACCTGGTCCAGAGCAGTGGGCTCATCTCTTCCCTGAGCATGGGCGGAGCTCAAAAGTTGAGCTAACGGCTGGTGGGTAGATTACCAGAGAGTGTGCACTAAAAGAGGGAGAAAGACGTGGCTCAGAGGGTGTTGAATGTAAACTAAATATATGGCTTTAGCGATATAGTGCAATTTGAGGGAAAGAGTCAGGTTCTTTGTCTGCCAAACTATCTTGCCCAGTGAATCTTTGTTCAAGTTGAGAAGGATGAAGGAAGGAAGGAAAGAAAGAAGGAACAAGAAATGGAGGAAGGAGTGAAGGAAGAAAGAAGGCTTGTTCTAGTTCTTGTTCTAAGTTTTCCTTACACCATTTCCTCCCTCGTGGGGTCGAGTCTCTATAGCCCATTTCACAGTGAACAACTCAGAAGAGGAAAGATTAAATTTGGGAATTTGTTCATACATCTTTTTAAGGTTTGAGAAAAAAATATGAGCCACCCTATGTTTCTAGCTTGATGACACATGCAATGCAGAGATATGTCATATCTGCTAATGCTGAATATTCCATTTGGTTACCCCTCACAGCACCATTGAAAGCTGTCCCATTGCATTTATTTGACATGGGCAGAAAGTGAGAAGTTAAGTTTCTCGTTGAAGATGACAGAGCTCCTTAGTGAAGGACCTGGGATGCAAACACCAGCAATCTTATCCCCTGAGCTCAGTTTGTTCAGCACTCAGTTCTCTGATTTGGGTAGGGAACTGGTGGTGAGGCTTGAGAGGGAGGGAGAGAGAGAGAGAGAGAGGACCCTACAGACAGAGATGGAGAGAGAAAGAGAGAAAGCATGCCAGCTATGGGAAACATGACTGATTTTCCTCCAATTTATTTTCCATGCAATTACGATTTCATAGAGTAAGAGTAACATCAACAGTGCCCCACCACAATCTCACTCATGTCTAGTTAATTTAGTTAACGCTATGGCTAAATTCAGAGAATGCTAACGAGGACCAGAAGGAATATGTGCAGGAAATTCAAATGCCGCAACGCAAGTCGTGATGAATGAGCTGTTAGCACTGAAAATAGCTGGGCGGCTGCCCGCCTGCACTTTGATGTTCAACCTGTTTGATACCCGATGGAACACACGCAGCAGCAGCTGGAGACGATTTGAAAGAAAAGAACGAAAAGGAATTCCCAGGACACTCAAAGTCCTTGAGGTCGACTGTTCATTTCCTCTGACAATTCCCTCCCTGGACCTCTTAGTCTGCTCCGGCTGCCATAACAAAATACCACAGACTGGATGGTTTAAACAACAGACATTTGTTTTCTCACAGTTCTGGAGGCTGGAAGTCTGAGATCAAGATTTCGGCATGGTTGGTGTCTGGGGAAGGCTCTCTTTCTGGTTTCTGGGTGGTTGGCTTCTAGCTGTATCCTCACATGGTGGAGAGAGACAGAGAGAGGGACAGAGACAGAGTGGGAGAGAGAGATGGAGAGAGAGCTTTCCAGTGTTTCTTCTTATAACGACATTAATCTTGCAGGGTTAGGGCCCACCCTTATGACCTGATTTCACCTGAATTACTTCCTTAGAGGCCCCATCCCCAAAGACACTCACATTGGGGGGTTATGGCTTTAAAGTATGAATTTGGGTGAGGCATACATATTTAGGTAATTCCACAATAAGATGACTGATTTTCCGTGGCTAGAGACATAATTTAACTTTCTCCACTGTTTTATGTGCACAGACTATCCATCAGCGCAGGCACAGATGTAAAGGATCAACAAAGAACAGCTGAGATGTAGAAGGAAGCCCGGAAATTGTAAACACCTTAGAAGAGGGATCTTTGTTTCCCTCCAAAGAGAACAAGACAGCACGTGGGTGGCCAGTGAGCCTATCGGGAGGTATTCGCAGAGTTACTGTAGGATGGATGCGATGAAGACAAGCTACTCAAATGAGCCAAAATCTTGAAACACGGGAGGACAACCGAATGAATGAGAAGTAAGCATATTCATTGCCCAGGTGTTCAAATGAGATGAATTTGGTTTTATGGACATGCATGGGTGAGGACAGCCTCACCCAATGAAAGTCACTTAAGAAAGTCTCTAGGTTACGGGCATAATCACACACAGTTTAGAATTCCTCATGGTGCTATATTCCCCATGCATTTTAAAATATCTATATTGACTTATTTTTTATATAAGTTTTAGCTGGTTCTAAAGCTCTACAGTAATGACTGATGAGAAACTTACTGAATAAAATACACCCTAAGAGGTGTCTACATCCTACCAATTGTCTAGGTACTAAATCTATGCTCTAAAAAGGAACCTGTGTTATTGCACACAAATTTACCTGTATCTAATTCCAAATTGCATCGAGGAGTTAGATTCACCTCCCAGCCTCTTTCTTTTCCCTGTATTTTCATTCTCTTTTGCATATAATCCTTCCACTTTTCAGTCAACTCTGCTACTTATTTTTCTTTCAAAACAAGGCTTTTTAATGGAAAACAGTAGTACAATACAAGTAATAACACGCTTTATAGTAAGTTTCAAAAAGTTTAATCACCATTGGGAATTAGACAAAAAATGTGACTTAGAAAAGATTGACCTCCTTAAGTCCATTCTGAATCAGGATCCTCCTCTTTTAAATGAAAACTTCATAGTGGGTCTGGGGATTCATTTCTTCATCATCAACAGGTCTTTAAATAATCCCAGGACGTGCATGTTACAGTGTTAAGCACATGGGGATCAATGAAGCATGGTAGATTGTCAATATCTTTAAGGGACTTATAAAAAGACAAGGGAAGATATATATTTGATAACATTATAAATAAGAGCTATAAGCACACAACTTGGCATAAAATAAGGAATGAACTTTTGTAGAGATTAACCCACAGAAGTTCTAAGGTCCTACATAGGATGGGCTGCTTTTCATTCTGCTACGGTGTATTTGTGTGTGCATGACTCTGTATGCGTGTGTGGAGTGTGTGCATGTGAGTGTATGTGGTGCATGTGTTATGCAGGTGTGTGTGCATGTGTGTAGTCACACGTGGGGACCAGTTCCATTTGCACTTGACAGAGCAAAAGAGGATGTGGTTTCTGGAGAGAAGGGTGTAAAGGAAATTCTCCCATTTGTCTCCTCATTCCTGGAGAGCCTGAAATCCTTGCTAAAATACTCCAGCATGAGCACAGCTAACATTGCAGCTGCAGGTGTACAGGCCTGATCAGCCTGGTTTTCCCTAAGTGTGGACCAACTACGGCTCAAGGAGTCAATGGACTAAAGCAAAATGATCATTTTGTTGTTATGGCTGTGTTTTTATTTTACCTCCTCCCATGTCTTTTCTGGACTTTGCCACTTTCACGCTGAAAAAACTCATTGAATGTTTGTCTATGCAAAAGTGATATATTCAATACTGCTAAACTGAAAATATACATGTGAAAACGGAATGTGTCCTCAGTTGAAATAATCTACAGTGTAATGCAGAAGACAAGCATGACTGCAGTCTCCACACCTTCCAGAAGGTTAGGTAATGGTGAAGTGACCTGAAATAATGTTGATTTGTGTTTGTGGGTTATGAGATCAGATCCAGGTAATATGCGGATATGCGGGGCCAGAGACTATATGAATCATCTTTGCTGTGCTACAATAAGTTGGTTCTTTCAACACCACTGAAGAAGCCTGAGGGGGAAAGGAATGCACCTTTCTATCGGCTGATTGTCACTTCTTTTGGAGGAGATCTCGCCTAATGTTTCACAGCACTGAGAAACCTGTGGCCACCAGCTACCCTAGATTTGTGAATTAGCCAGTGTTCTTAACAACTGTCATCAGAAGCAGACTGTGGCAGATTAAGCAGAAAAATGCTTATGAAAAAAGATTGCACAGATCCTAAAATTGTTTGGAAGGCCTGGAGAACCAGGCTATGGGGAAATCTTCCAGGAGCAGTATCCAATATAGAGCTTATAAATTGGTCTAGGTAGACATTGCCACAGGACACTTGGGGGGTTATCGCCAACTCTAATGCCACCCTATGATGCCATGCCTTAAGTCAAGGTTGTAACTTGCTCCAGTGCAACCCCACCATGGAAAGCTGGGAACCCCTCCTACCATGTACATCCACAGAAATGCCTCTGATTGGAGGAGACTTGGTCACCGATTTGGGTCTTAGCTGCAAGGGAAGCTGGAAATTTTAATTTTATGTATTCTGCCTTAAGTAGATGAGACTCATAAAGCAAGAAATTTGCCGGGCATAGCAAGTGAGTGCAAAACATGTCAAGGAAACAAAAATATGAATCCTCCACCAAAGAAATTTGTGGGTGCATTGGGTCATGTCATGATTGATGAATGCCTTTCCTCTTGCTGCAGAAATCTGGTCTGAATTATGGCTGGCTTGGAGATAAATGGGTAGCTGGAAACAGGGCTGAAAGAATCATCCCTGTGTTAGCTTGATGACGATAAATGAAATATAAGTACATGCCTGTCTAACTAGGTTACTAAAGAGCTATCCTCTACTTACCAGGAATCATATTTTAGAGCTTTATTTAAACACTACCTATAACATAAGCAATGTATATCTGTGTAGTAGGTGAAAGAAAAAAAATGGATTCAAAAATGTAATTAGTCATACTGGGAATATAGGAATAATTAAGCACTTTTCCTCTAAGCTATTTGCAGCTGAATGAACACTTCAAGATGAAAAAATATCCACTTCTTTTTAAAAGGAAGCAAAACCTTTCATACTGAGCAATGACGAAGTGGGACGTTCAAAAGAAAAATAAAAAGATTGCAGATTAAGAGAGAAAGACGCTAAGCCAGTTTCTCAGGAAACACCAGCCTCAGAAGGAACGCAGCCAATGGAACTCAGAGATAAACCTTTTATTTCCTCAAACTTCTACTATTTGACAACCTCAGATGGTTTTTTTCCCAGATCCATCCAAGTGTTCACCAGCAAAATTTCCTTGAAAATACCAAGATGAGTGATAAATCTCTATCTATTTAATGCCTATTAGTCAAGATCTTTTCTTCCATAAATTCTAACCACTGGAGGAGAGAAGCCCAATCGTAGCCCACATTTCTCCCAAAGGAATTATTCATGGTATGGTTAACTGGAACCACAGTCTACCACAGTGATGGAATTCTAAATGACTTAGATTTGCTGATTCAACTTGCACAGTAAGAGGGAAGAAACAACAAATTTCTTCCATAGTTTTCCTGATTGCAAGCAGCCCTGCTCTTGGATGTTCCCTCTTTTGATTTACAGCTGTTCCCATGCAAGGAAAACAATCCTGTTCTTTCCAGCTATGCATCTCTCACACACATCTCCACCTGATCAACAGAGATCTTCTGGACTTCTGCATATTAAAAGATGCCAGAATTCTGAGAATACAGGCACCGCCTCACTTTCTCCAACCCCCACATCTTCTTGGTGTGTATTTTGCCTCCTAAATATCTCTCACACCCCTTCATCTTGTATATACCCATTTTCATCGTCTTGACCCAGCATCTCTGGCCTGAGGCAGTCTCTTTTCCTTGTAACAGCCCCCTAATTGAGGCTGACAACGCCAACAAATCATTTGACTTCCCAACTTTCCGCTCTCTTAAAGGCAGTGGTCTTCAACCACTTTTAAATTGGATTATCCTTTCTTCAGAGACCAGTATCTGAAACAGATAAAATTGGATTCCTCCAGCGAGGTCAGCTGGGGAACTCAGAGTTCTCATTGCTCGTATCCCCAGTTCTCATCATTTAGAAGGCTGTCCATCACCCCCATAATATTAAGTAGCCGGTGGTGTGGCAAGTATTGTCCTAGGTCAGTGCTGCCAATTAGAAACAGGATAGCAGGTGTCTGTGGCCATTTGCATTTTCTAGCAGCCACATTAAAACAGATGAAAAGAAACAAGTGAAACTAACTTTAAAATATAAATTGTTTAACACAACATATTCAAAACATTATCATTTTAACATGCAATTAATATAAAATTATTAATGAAATAGTTTGCTGTTTTTAATACTGAATATTTAAGAGGAGGATTCTCTAAAATAATTCCAGAAAAGAACCATTGAAAAGGAATGATATTTCTCCTTCACTGGCAAAAATATGTTTATCATTACAGTGTTTTAATTTCATGTTATAAAACTATAATTCTAAAGCGCCTTTGATTCTCAGATGATTCATAATGTGTTTGGGGGTGTTGAAAACCTAGGAGGAGGGAAGTAAGATTTTTAGCAAATTGAGATGGATCATTAATTAAAACCAGAATACATACATTTTTCATTTAACAATTAAGTTGTGAAGTAGTAGTCTTCTCACAATATACAGAGGGATGTGGAGATGTAATTGCTAATGAGTCATTTCTTATTTGAGGATCTTGCTCTACTAAATTCCATAAACAGAATAACAAAGTTTTAATTTTAGATTGTCATTCACACCTTAGAACAAAACAATGAATTAGATAGCACTTAAAATAATTCCTATAACAGGACAATTAAATGACGACCTAGAATGGAGCCTTCCCTGCCATGTCAGATCCTTAAGCGATATGGCTGGCCATTTAATGCTAGGAGAAATGAAAAAGACATTACAAATTTGCCAACTATAAAGATTTTTTTAGGACAACTGTCCTGAAAATTGGGTTTAGGCTTGGAAAGTTGCATGGGGCTGATAGAATAGAGCACTGTATTAGGTATTTCTGTTGTATTCACTCCTGTTCTTCTCATTAAGTGGCATTGAATCCTTTAAAATAGGGCTCTATTTGTGGCAAGCAAGGCAAATCATCCTTTATCTTTCTCTAACATCTCCTACATCTCTCCACTGAAAGATGCATGGAATTCAAATAGTTTATGTTCAGAGTTTTGCATAGTTGTGCCCTGGCTAGATGCATCCTGCAAGCAACATATTTTCAGCCATTATCCCTCTCCCGAAACCCACTGGTCTAATCTATAACACAGGTTGATTGTGTTGTTTTCAAACCTCTTCCTTTTTTGCTTCTGTGCTTTTCTGCCTTTCTGAGAGGTTGCAGCAAAGCCTGTGACAATTCTCTCTGGGCTTCAGGGGCTTGTGATAGGAGGAATAATGACCCCTCCAAAATGCCCATGCCCTAATCCCCAAGACCTGTGAATGAGTCAGGTTACATGGCAAAGGAGAATTAAGATGGCAGATGGAATTAAGGTTGTTAATCAACTGGCCTTGAGGCTGGGAGATAATCCTGGATTATTTGAGTGAGTCCAGTGTAACCAAAAGCATTGTTAATGTGGAAGCTGGAGGCAGAAGACTCAGGGGGCTGGCCCACTCTTGCTGTGGTTGAAGATGTAGCAAAAGCCATAAGCCAAGGAATGTGGGTGGTCTTTAGAAGCTGGAAGAGGAAAGAAAAATTTTCAGCTAATACCTCCAGAATGAACACAGCCCTGTTGATGCCTTGATTTAGCCCAGTGAGAACTGGATCAAATTTTGATCTTGAAAACTGTATTCTTGCAATTTTCTAGGGCACTAAGTTTGTGGTGACTTGTTACAGCAGTGGGGAACCAATACGCACCAAAGCTTTTCTCTGACTATTCCATAACTAATTCCTCCCTCCTCAGCCATGATTGGGACATGTCTTACCATATTTGACATGTGTGTTTTAACTCCCTTTCCTTTGATTAAAAAAAAAAATAAACCAAGTTTTATTCATTGTCAGATTACTCAATGTTAATACAGAATGTGGCTGAAGGTAGATTTTCTCATTAGCTATGTTGTAAATGAATTCATAAATTATATTGATAATGGATTCATTTTTTTTGAATTTGTAGGATGCTTGATATTCAAGAGAGAAAAACTAAAAGAATATTTTAAGACATAGAGTGATGCTGTTTAAGACAAAATGTAATATTTAGCCCCAATTTGTGACACTACAGTTTCTATTTTTCATAGGACCAGTGCCATAAATAAAAATCAAGCTAAGTGCACTAAAACAAAGTGTCTAAAGCATTTAAAAATCTGACATGGAATGTTCCAGCAATACTTATTCAGACAATTAATGCATAGGTTAGTCAGTACTGAAATTGCCAAACAATTTGTTAATTAAACAATTTTAGCAAATTGAAAGACTCTTTGAACTTCAAGGCTGAGTATGCAGTGTATGTCGTTAATAATTTTTACAAGTGTAATATTAAATGAAACAAAAAATATATCCAATAACTACACCAAAAGCAATCTCTTAGAACTTTTAACAAATATTCCACTTTGAACTCTGAATGCCATATCTTAATGGCACAATGTCTATTATAGATCAGACAACCACTTAGAAGTCTGTCTTTGGAGAAAAAAGTAACTCTTAGCATAAAGGAATCCAGTTTTCAGATCATAACAATATTCTGGAATTGTTCTGAGAACTGTCAGCAGCTAGCAGCGGGGAAATGACCTCTCATTTCTGTCTCTTGATGTTAGATTTCTCATCTTCTAACTCATTTCTGACTCCAGCTCTTGAGGACTGCATCGCTCACAGTGACAGAAGAGAAAACCTTGGTGCAAACTGTGAGTTGACATTTGAAAGCTAATTGTGTAAAGTTGAAATCCAGCAAACATCAGTTTTTGAGTTGCGGAGTGTCGTCTGTTAGGGTTTTAATGTGGCTTTTAAGCCACATGTATTATTCTACGTAGATTCTTTCACCCAAGTAGATAATTACACATTAAAATATGATCCTATTGAATGCATAGAATTACATCACAAGACAAATTCTACTAAAAGTGCTATAGAAAAATTGTAAATCTTTACTCACACATTGCATGCACACATTGCTTGTGGAAGGATATGTGTATACAATTTTTCCGAGAGTTATTTTGGAAACATAGGAGTAGTAGGCTGTGAGCTCTTCTTGAATAAGTGAAGTATTGCATTTCAAAAAAGGATATGAGTATTTCCACTGTGGGTAGATCTGGCTGATTTCACCTGAGCCCAGTCATGAATCCAGAATCAGGGATACTGAGATGAACAAGGGGTACGTGACCCTAATATAAGGTCATTTAAAGCGTTCAGCATCATTGTGAAGAATTCTACCTTAAAGCACAGATGAGAAGATTACTCTGCACTACTATAGAAACAAAACACTCTAATTCAAGAGGATTCTGTGAGTTATGCTGCTTAAAAAATAGGATGAACTTAAAAGGTGAATGTCCTAATAGGATGAAGAGAAACCTCTAATACTCACAAGATCGAAGCTGGAGACACTCCTGACATATTACTCTGAAATAGCGATGAAACTTTCATAAGTTCTGTTTATATGGGTCCTCAAGTACCCTCTGGGTAAACTATGATTGGATGGCAATGTTTCTTGTATTATTGAACTAATGTGTGTCTTCATTTACTCATTCCTTGGGGGGTGGCAATAGAACAGTGTAATTTTTTATGGAAATAAATGTACATAAGTGAAAGTCACAGATTTTAAATATACAATTCCCCCATGAGTATTCTCAAATATGTGTGGATAGACATACATCCTCCACACCCAAAGGAAATATATTCCTACTACTCCAAAAAATCATTTCCTAGTCAACGCCTTCAGTCCTCAGAAGTAACCACAGTTCTATTATTCAACACCCTAGGCCAGTTTTGCCCAGTCTTTAAATTTGGGTGAAGAGAATCATACAGTAGTCATTCTTCTGTCTCTAGTTTCTGTGACGTCGCATAATGTTTTGGGATTCATCCACTTGGTTGTGTTTATAAATTTTTTTTTCATTTTAATTATTGAATAACATCCCATTATATGAAAAATATCACAATTTGTGGTTATCCATTCTCCTATTGAAGAACATTTGGCTTCTTCTAGTGTGCTGCCATTAAGAATAAAGGTGATATGAACATTCATGGATGAGTCGATTGGGGGCATATATTTTCATTTCTCTTGAGTAAATGCTTAGGAGTAGAATGACGTGGTCATGGGGAATGTGGGTATAATTGCATAAGAACTACAAAACTGTCTGCTAATGCTAACCATTCTTCATGAGCTTTTTTTTGTTCTTTGACATTTGTATGTTTTCTTTTGTGAAGTATCTGCTTAAGTCTTTTAAAAAGTATTTGTTAAAATATTTAGTTAAATTTTAAATTTAAATATATATGCATTCATACAAATGTATATTAATAAAAATAAATTATTTATATGTGTGATAAATAATTTATTTAAACACATTATGGATTTAAATATTTATGTATCTATCTATAGCATTTACTTATATACTCCTTAATTAGTTGTGATAAAATTCATTTTACTGACAGACGCATTATGAATAACTTCTCCCTGTCTGTGTGGGATAAATAAAACACAGATGTAATAGTTTGTGGGATGTACCTAAAACAGTGACAAATAAACTTGCATAGCATTGCACATATGTATTAGAAGATAAGAAATGTGATATATTAAGGATCTAAGTTTCCAACTTAAGAAACTAGGAAAAAACAGCCCATTAAGCCCAGAGATAGTAGGAAAAAATGGGAGAGTAATATAATGAAAGGAGATCAAACTAAATAAAAATAAGTAGGAGAAAGGGGATAACAAAGAGAAAAGTGGGATTCAATTAAATACAAAATAGTACAGATATTCAACAAAGCCAAAAAGTTGTTTCTTTCAAAAGATTAAGAAAATCGATGGACCCTGAGAGAGTTTTAGCACCTGTGAATTTCCCTGTGCCAGGTCCCCACCGTCAGGATACAGCACATTTCCATCTCCTCAAATAGTTGCCTTCCGTCATTTGGAGTTCAATCCCCTCGACCCTTAACGTCTATCGATTACCTCAGTACATATCGTTTTTGCTTTTTCCAGAATTTCTCATCAATGAAAGCATGCAGTATGTATTCATTTGTTCCCTGCTTATTTCACCAAACACTATTTCTCTCATTCCTCCATGTTGATGGAGGCATCAGAATTTTTTTAGACTTTACTTTTTAAAATCAGGTTTTTTTCCCCCTGTTGTATTGAGGTATAATTGACAAATAAAAATTGTAGGTATTTAGAATGCACAAGGTGATGATTCGATATATGTATACATTATGAAATGATTGCCACAATCAAGCTAATTAACGCATCCATCAGTTCACATAGTTAACATTTTTTTGCATGTGGTGAGAACACTTGAGATCTACTCTCTTAGTAAATTTCAAGAATAAGATACAGGGTTTTTATAAAAAAAAAATATATATATAGTCACCATGCTGTACATTAGATCCCCAGAACTTATTTATCTTAAAACTGGAAGTTTGTACCTTTGACCAACATCTCCCCGTGTGCCTCCCACAGTCTCTGGCAACCACCATTCTACACTGTGCTTTTATAAGTTGAACTTTTTAAAAGTCCACATATAAGATCATACAGTATCTGTCCTTCTGTGTCTGGCTTATTTCACTTAGCATAACTTTAGATTCATCCATATTGTTGCAAAAGGCAGGATTTCCTTCCTTTTTATGGCTGAATAATATTCCATTGTGGGTATACATATATACATGTATTTATATATACATATACATGTATATACATATATATATACACATATATACATATACATACATATATATATACAACACACCACATATTCTTTATCTATTCACCCATCAGTGAGCATTTAGGTCATTTCCATATCTTGGCTACTGTGAATAATACTGCAATAAAATTTCCTTTGGATATGAACCTGGAAGTGGGGTTGCCAGGTCGAGGAGAATTCCATTATAGGAATAGGATACACTTTGTCATTTCATTCACCTGCTCATGGGCGTTCAGACAGTTTCCAGTCTCTTTGTTATTACTGTAGCTGCTATAAACATTCATGGACACATTGTTGGGGAAAACATGTCTTTATTGCTCTGGGGTAAACGCCTAGGAGTGAAATTTCTGTGTCACGTAGAAAGTTTATATTTAGCTTTACAAGAATATGCCAAACCTTTTTCCAAGTGGTTTAACCATTTATATTCCAACCTGCAAGTTGTGAGAACTATTTGCAAATGTTGAGCTTATATAACTTTAATATTATCTTTTTTAATATGTGTGCATTAACATTGCTTTCTGGATTTAATTTGCATTTCAGTAATAACATGTCAAATATCAATTAATACACTTGACATTTATATCTTTTTTGAATTGAATTTATCATTTATATATATTTTTGAATTGATTTTTCTGAAGTGTCTGTTCTTTGCCTATAAAAAATCTTTTTAAAAGTGTTGTTTCTCTTCCTATCATCAAGTTATAAGTTTTTAATAAATCTATTCTGTATACAATCTCTTTTTCAACTACAGGTGTTGCAAATATTTTCTCCCAGTCTACGACTTAGATTTTCCTTTCAAAGGTCAAAGTATTTTAATTTTAATGAAGCCTATGTATTTATTTTCTTATTTTGTGTGTGTGTACAATTTAAGAGATGTTTTCCTACCTCAGTGACACAAATACTTTTCTGTGAAATTTAATTTTAATATTTTATACTTTTAAATTTAACTGGATTTAAGATCCATTTAGAGTTAGTTTTATTTTGTTTTGTTTTGCAAGCTGTGAGGAAAATTTGAGGTTGATTATTTTTTCCATTTATACCCACTTGTTACAGCAGCATTTGAAATGCATATCCAAAGCACTGTGATTTGCTTATCTACTGTTTTCTGAAAGATTTTGTGTAGAATTATATGATTCTTTTTTTCTTAAATATCTGATAGAAATCACCAGAAGAGTCATGTGGGTCTGGAGTTTTCCTTATGGAAGTTTGTTAAAATTAAAATGCAATGTTTAAAATATATTTACAACTATTCAAGTTTTCTTGTTTTTGCATGTCATGTGAGGTAATCTTTGTCCTTTCAAAAATTTGCCCATTTCAAATATGTGGTCTACTTTATTGGCATAAAGTTGTTATTCATGTTTCATTATTATTCTTTCCATGTGTATATGATTAGAATGGTGTTGTGGTGGATCAGAATTGGCCACTCCAAAATAAGTCTCTTTGGCTTGATTATTTTTAAGGACAAAAGGCTCTGAAAGAAACTTTGACTTTCCCCCTAACTGCCTAAAAGAATTTAAGATGAAAGCCTGTTCCAGGAAGGAGCTCATACTATAAGAGAAATATAGTATAAGATAAACTAGGTCTGGTAGACAGGGAGGAACCCAATAAGGGCTATTTAATCACAGTCTTTTCCATCTCTCATTGTCTCTGCAAGGCATGGTCAACATTTGTGTATCAAACATTTGACTTTCCATCTCCATGTGAATTGCGTTCCTCCCCTTTGAAGCCCCAAACTGCTACCCTCAACATCCTTCTTTGTCTTTTGCTGAAGATGGTATTTAAGGTGGTGGCTTCAGCCATTTTGGTGAGTTACTCAGTTTTCCTGGGTTTCTCCCATGTATACATGTTATTAAACTTTGATTTTCTCCTGTTATTCTGTTGCATGTCAATCTAATTCTTAGACCAGCCAGAAGGATCTAGAGGAGGGTAGAGGGATAGTTCTTCCTCCCTCACAGTGTCACCTATTTTCTAACTGATATTGGTAATTTTTAAAAGTTCCTTTTTTATGATGTCTCCTTATTTATAATGCAAGTTTACTGATTTTGTAAAGAATTAGAGACTCACAACAAGCTGCAAGAATGAAAGAGTCCACTTGTGCCTTATCAAGCTTACCTGACGATAACGCCTTGTAACTTTGGTAATGATATCAACAGCAGGACTTGGAAATTGATACAATACTTCTGTTAACTAGACTACAGATTTCACCACTTTTTACATGCACTCTATGTGTGTGTGTGTGTGTAGAAGAATCCACTTTAGATTTTGTTAATTAACAATTCAGTCTCCTGTTTCAGTGATTTAATATTTCTTTTATAATCCTCTCCTTAATTTCCATTAAACTTGCTCTTTTTTTTTTCCCTAGCTAGGTGAAAACTTTAAGATAGCTGATTTTATATATTTTTGTATAGCATTTAAATTTATAAATTTTCCTGTATGTTCTGCTTTGCTTGCAAGCAACAAATTTTGATACATTTTGATTTCATTTTCTTTCCATTCAAAATATGTTTTAAATTTCCCCAAAGACTTTTTTTTTAAGCAATGTTAACTCAGAAGTGTGCTGCTTAATTCCTAAATACTTAGAGGTTTTTTACATATGCCACATTCATCAATTTCTTTTTTAACCCCTCTGTGATCAGTAATGAAGATGGAATACAAGAAAATATTTGATTTAAACAATGAAAAAAACAGCAGAGGGAAAAATGCTATTTAAACTTGAAGGAAGACCATGAGAGAAATAGCCCAAACATATATTCCACTTTCTGAAAAATGTCTGGCAAAGTTTCTGGTGATTTTTTATAGAGAATACGGAAAATTTTCAGTTTGGTAAGAGTATAAGCAAAGAATTTTGCCGGTTGGGGGCGACCCTCAGGAACTGCTGAGGAGTATTTCTTTATGGCTTATTATCAAGCTGCTGGAAGTTCCTTATGGCTGCATTTTCCCTGTTTCTCCCTTATTTCTCACGATCTTCCAGAGCTTGCATGAGAATGTAAAAGGCATGTTCATTCTACACAGCATCGCTTGCTTGGAGTAATATTTTACATTGTGGACAAAATGAACATGACTAGCCAAATTACAATGAAATTGAACTGAGAAAGGTAAAATCCTGCATTTCATTTTTTTAAAGGCAGGATGGAGAACTCCTGGTTTAACTGGTCCTTAACTCCATTTAATAGATGCATGATGTTAAGAGAAAGGAGTTCACTGGCTCGCAATTCTGGTTGGATTGCACCCAGGGTGTTGCATGTAGTTCTGATTGCCACGTTTTAAGACACATTGAGAAAACCATAGCAAATCCAGACAAAAGCCACTGATGATGTTAAAAGGATTTACAATTGTGTTGTGTGAGGATGAATTGAAGGATTCCATATTCTCAGATCTAAGGGAAGACATGTGGGTATGAGAGCTGATTTCAGTACTGGATTTTCGAGGAGCTAACCTTGGGAGAGGCATATGTGCACCCTGGGGAAAAACTAGAATGGATGAGTATGATTTTCAGTGAAACTGACCCAGACTCTGTCTAAGGACAGATTATATGGTCATTGAACTGTTCTTGATTAGAGAGAACTGTCTTGTGAGGCCATCTGCTTCCTGTAGACATTTTCAAAGGGAGGCTATTTGTCGAGAGTGATGGAGAGGAGGCTCAAATATTGAGTGAACCTCAGGATTGAGTAAACAGAGCAATGAGAAGGTCACCTGTTCTTATACCTGTTCTGGGATCAATGGATCTTGTTTTAAATGGATAAAGCATTGGGAGAGAAGACAAAAGAGCCCAGGAACCCGAGACCCAGGCTTGAGATGAGGTTGCTGTTACTGGTCTATCCTTCTTGGTCAGATCAGAGGATTTATAATGCCAAGATCCCATGGAGTTAAGTCTTGGTAGGAGAATCATAACCGGTATTATAATCACCATCAGCTACATATATGCAAGGTGGACAATATCCCCAAAATGTGGGCAATCAGCCTTGGGTATCAACACTCCCAGTGGCCAGGGGTGGAAATGCAGCTGTTTAGACATTCAGGAATACTTATTTCTTCGTCCCCACATCCAAGTGATAGGTCTTTTTATTTTATTCTTTTTCACGTGTCTGAAGATCAGAGACTTCAATATAACCAATCCACCTCAGTTGATTAGGAAATGTTAGGGAATATATTAGGAAAGATATATCCTAATATATTAGTATATTAGGAAAGCTAGAACTGTACAGCCTGCAGTTCCTCTAGCCAACTTAGACGTTATCCTCTGTAGCACAGCAACCCCAGCTCCAGAGCTCATGAATACTCACAGGTGCTGTTTGAAGCTTGAGTCCATTTCTATTCCAGGCCATGTACTCTTGCTAAAGGTGGGGATTTGAGCTCACTTGTTTAGATTGTACATATTCACTAAAAGTTGTTCTAATGCACATATGCTGTCTCTTCAGCGAGAAAGTCCTTAGAAGGAATATTATTAAATAAAAAGGAAAATTGGCATGGATAATCTATGGTTCATTCTAAAGTTAACCAAAAGCAAAATAAGGAGCAGAAGCCTGGATGGTATCCATCCTGTGAGGATGCACATCAGAATGCACACACGTGATGGGTGGCCTTATTTTCCCTCAACACAAAACTGATCGGGGCAGAGAGCATCAATTTGACCTCGTTTTCCTACAACAGAGTGGATTGTTCTGTAAAGTGAGTCTTCCTATAAAATTATGACAGTGATAAGCCCACAATTATTAGTGTAGTTAGTGAGAATAAATTAACTGCATTCATAGGAAAAGAAGGATGGAATAATCTCCATGTATTTTCCTTAATAGTAGATGTAAATCTATCATCGTCCTTCCTTCTTTCCTCCCTTCCTTCCCTCTTTTTTTTTGCTTTCCTTCCATATTCAAAGCAAAAACCTAGTAATGAGAAAACCCATTTAGCAATGGTTCCTTACATTTTTTAGAGCATGGACTTGGCATTATTTCTTTGAGTAGGTGTCTCTCCTCTTTAACCCTCTGGGACTTTAGAAGATGTACTTTACTGCTATTTCAATTTCCTCAACTGAAAGCTGGGTAAAGAATGATTCCAAATGCATAGAGTTGGTATGAGCATTTGATAAAATTATTTACAGCAAGCCCTCAGCAGAACACCTAGCACTTGGTAAGTGATCAAAGACTAAGCCTTTTCAAAATGATTATTCATCTTTACTTTATAGAACAACCACTCTGTTTGATAAAAAGCATGTCTTTGAGAAACATTAATGGGACCGTGACTTGGCAATGACAGCTCAGAGATTTGCATGCTCAGAAGACTGCATGAATGAAGATAGCTCAAGGGAAAACTCAGTTAAAGCAAATTGGATCACTCTTAGTTTCCACTACTGTTGTTTCTTTTTTCTCTCTCTCTTTTCTTTTGAAGCCAAGAGGGAATTCAGGGGATCCAATCAATGACAGGGCTCAGAAGGCAGCCATTCTCCCTCTGGCTCTAACAGATTTTTACTCCAAAACAGGGGGTCCACCGACTATAGCCGACAAGCCAAATCTAGCCCACTGCTTGTTCTTGTATGGGTTATAAGCTAAGATTGTTTTTACATTTTTAAGTGGTTCAGAACAAATAACTCAAAAGAAGAATATTATTTCATGACATGCAAAAATTATATGAAATTCAAATATCAGTGTCCATAAAAAATATTATTAGAACACAGCCACACCCATTCATTGACATATTGTCTATGGCTCCTTCTGTGATACCAGGCATAGTTGAGTAATTATGACAAGGCACACAAAGCCTAAAATATTTAATACTGTCCCTTTCCAGAAAATTTTCCAGAATGTGTTTGCTGATCTTTGCTCTAAACAAACATTTTCAGAGGATATTATATCACATGAGATTACTTGGATCAATAAGGTAATGAGCAAATGTAATGGCCTCTGACTCTATTTTTAATAACTTACAGTATTAAAATAATATGAATACAATGGGAATCCAATTGTTACTAACAATATTGCAAGACAAATATCTGTGATGTTCTGAATAAATGCCTTATAATTTTAATGTCTAGGGACATTTTTTTTCCTTCCCAAATCCAGAAATTCTTGAGAAGATTGAAAGAATCCAGTAAACCTTGGCACAATCATTTTCAGTTAAGTACAGAAGGTGTTCAGGAAAAGGGCGTTTCCAAATTCCACATGAAGGCATTTTATTACAGACTCTTCCCTTCCCCCAAAACTGTCTGAATCTTTTTCCGTCTTTTAGAAATAAACAAATGGGACCATTGCGTTCCTTTTCAGGATATAACTGTCAATTATGTGCTGTGACTCAGCATCACATTAGTAAGGTAACAATGGCACCCTCCCTGGTTAGCGAAGGTCGACAGTAAAGGGGGGGAAGGAAGTGATCAGGTGTCCTCTCTCATCGCTGAGTGGACTGCTAATGATTTGACCACAGACTTTAGAAGGATCTGCATATAAAGCAAAACAAAGGGATGCTATTTTCTAAGAAGCTATTATTAAGCCGTATACAATGGATCTGTGATTTTTCACCCCAATGACATTTTTGCCATCTGCCCACTGAAGCAAGAAATTCTTTGCATTGAGGCTGCCTTAGCATTTTTATTTTTCTTTAAACCACAGGTCAAGCTTGCTGGTTACCAATCATGGTATGACATGTGAACACAAAAGCATAAGGAGAAGTCAAATGGACATGAATTTTTAAATTCCATGGAGTCTGAATTTAGCATTGTGCTATTAAATTTTTCTTGATGGAACCAAAGAGGGAAAAAGAAAGTTGAGATTAAGAAAAAGAAAATAGATAGGAAGAACCACGCTGCACTGATTGATGTAAATTTCCTATCAGGTACATCTTTTTATGCAGCTTTCCTCAATAGGTAGCCAATTTGTGGATTAAGTTCAGCGAAGTCAGCTAAAGTGATCAACACTAGAACTTTATGGCCTTTGTAGAGAAATCAGCAAATACAGAGAGAAAAAAACAAATAGCCACGTATGTGATGTTGAGAAAATGCACTACTATAAGCAAAGGGTCAAGTTAAGTGGTAATTGGGGAATTGGGGTAGTTTATGGACCCTGGGAGATGTTATCTCAACACAGAAAAGGTACAGCAGTGATCAAGGCCCCAGGGAGGGGTAGACCAGCAAGATCCTAGATGGAAGCAAATCTACTCAAAAGTTGTACAGAAGAGTGTTTAAAGCAAAGACTATCTACAAAGGTGTGGAGAAGACTGTACTCAGAAATTTGCACTCTGGGTTTGCACTGGCAAAACAACTCAGCTTTAACCAGCCCAGGATGTGAGGAACGGGGGAGAGAAGGTGCTCATCAGAGCCTCTAGATCTTTGGGATGCTGCAGGTGAGCAGAACCATGGAAAGACTGACAAGCAATCCTGTTCGAGAGCACTAGCCCTACCACGTTGAAACATAATAACAATCTTTTATAAGTAAAATAGTACCATTCTGTTGCATGTCGAGGCAGACAAGGCCAGAAATAGACCCAACTACATATGAAAATTTAGTCAATAAAATGATGATATCATCAATCGATGGGGACTTCTTAATATATTGTTTTGGGAAACTAAAATCAAATAGATTCCCTAGCTCATACCATGCACAAAAATAGACTCAAAATGGATTACAGAGCTACACAGAAGAAATTGAAAATGTACAATTTTAGAAATAAAGATGAGTAATTTCTATAAAACTTAGATACATAGAAATGCTTTGAAAGTGATTCAAAGTCCAAATGCAATTAGATATATGATAGATAGATAGATAGATAGATGATAGATTGATAGGTAGATAAATAGATTCCACAGTAGACCATTTATATATTTGCTTTTGACTTATTACATAAACACTAGATATGTTTGAATAAATCAAATGTTACATTTAAGAAGCATTAAAGGAGAAAAAACATACTGTTTAAACTTCCAACATCATGAATAGAATAAAGGAAATTTCTATCATCTAAATCAAATAATCAGAAGTATAGAAAGAAAAGAAAAAAGAACAAACATTATATTGTGCACTTAAAAATCTGTTGAGGGTAGATTTCATGTTTAGTGTTCTTACCACAATAAAATAAAAGTAAATGTTAAAAAATGATCACTACAAAGTAAGTTGAAAGGAAAAAATAAAATATATTGGTTGTCACATTGAAAGTAAATGGATTATATTTTATGTTAAAATGGAGTGTACATTTTTAATTTTAAAATTATTCAAATAATTTAGATTATTATTTAGCAGAAACATAATTAAACACAGATATAAAATATTAAGTAACAGGCAAAAAAGTACCAGCCGAATGCAAATAAAAAGAATGTAATAGAGGTCATTTTAATATCATATATGTGGCATTTTAGGTTAAGCACAGAAATCAGAATCAAGAGGAGAGCTTTTCATGAGTGAAGACAGAATTCCTGATGCTGTGTCATAAACCTGCGTATATTATCAATATGACAGTTAACCATAGATAAATGAGAAATAATCAGAACATGATAAAAATGAAGTTTTAAAGATTACAGTGAAACTCATTCATGTTGGGCGGATTTAGTACAAAATTAAAAATAAAAAGAAAGTGATAAATACAATCACCAGTTTGTTTTTCTATCTTTATCCATATCCACGGGGAGGAATCTTTCAGCTCTCAATAAGAAAATCTACTCTTCAATATATCAACAGAACTGGCATAAAAGTCAATACTTAGATAACTTACAAGGCAAAGTCTATCTTCATAAATCAATGAAAGTAAAATGGCATCTAAATAAAACTTAAATGAGAAAGCTTAGTAATAAGAAAACACTTCCAAATAATGCTGTCAAGGAAGCAACAACTGCATTCACTATCTACCCTTGAGGCAAGTTGAGATCATGGCAGCTCTCGGGACAGCTCCTGGTATTTCCTGCAAAAACAGTACAGAACCACAAGAGGACAGATGGAACTACACAACAACGCCAGCCTCAACATGACTCTATGGGAGAGCATGCCCACTCTTCAAATTAACTCTTAAGTATTACCTATAGGAAAAAAAAGTCCTCCAAATTCCAGAGATCCATCTCTCATGCTCCCACACTGCTGCATGGCAAAGATGATAACCTAGGAGGACTGGGGAAGAGAGAAGAGTGTGGAAAAAGAACGATCCTACAGCTTGCATGTTTTCCGTTGACAACGCTTCTTAATTTATTATTTGAAACACTAACTGTAATAACAAGAGATAGTATAGTACAGTAGAAAGATTGCATTAGAACAAACACAATGAAACTCAGTCTCTTTGATTGATTGTATATTGGGCACATAGCTTATCTTTCTCACACTTGGATTCCTAATCCCTAAAATGAGTAGATGGGTTGACTTGATTGTTTTAATGCATTTCCACGGACTGTCTTCAAGGGGATCATTTGATATACATGTGCATGCCTGAATTGTTCTGGAGAGAGGATCACAGCTTTCTTTATAGTCTCAATGTCACATATGGCTCAAAAAAAGGAAGTACTGGGGTAGATGATCCACCTAGTCCCTCTCAGTTCTGACATTATCTAATTTCAGCAAAAAAATAACCGAGTTCTTGGAGAATCTGTAAATCTTGTAGAATCTAAGGCAATAAGATTAGAATTATTCCCTATGTACAGTATTTGAGTTTGAAAATGTCTAATTCAATTCATTAAATTATTTTCATTCAGGAGGTTGTCTAAGTTAACTCTTTTTTTCTTAGTCTTTGATCAATACTGCAAGGACATTTATCATTCTATAAAAGGGAAGCATGCATTCAGAAAATTGCCTTTAGCCTACATAAATTCTCTTCTCGGGTTCATCTGTGGTTTGCTCTTAGTACATCTTCATCCCTGGCCAAAATGAAATGCGTTGGTATTAAGCCATAAAGGCTTACACATCTCAATTCCGGATAAACATAGACATTGGCTCTGAACAACCTAAAAAGAATGACAACATTTCTGCAAGTTAATTGTGCATCCTTTCATATAATACTGAAGTTCTCAGGGTATGCTTGCCTTTTTATTATATTTTCTTAATATTTTCACTCCAAAGGCAAAAGAAAACAGAAATATAACCATGGAAAAGCTATCCAGCTGCATAATGAAATAGTAGCTCAAAGCTGTAACAAGCAAATATGATTCTAAAAGGCTATTTTGTCAGCATAATATAAGCCTATAACAATGGTACATGCTTTTCTTTTGGGGAATGCTTATGCAAACTTCCACAATGATTGCTCTATTTTGTAGGCAGCATCCTGGCAGTTAAAATCCAGCCCGCTGTTCTAGCTAACAAGGGATTAGAGACAGTGTGTTCTAGAACAATCTTTGAAATGCAGCAAAATTACCCGTTTTTGGTCCAATGTGATTAATTATAGGATCATCTTAGAGTGCTTTAGATACTCAATAAATTAGACTGTTCTGAGAAGATGGGGTCAATGTTGGTGATAACTTAAGCGAGCCCTTTTACTTCTCCTCACAGCTTATAATGTGTTTATTACTAAATCTATGTAGTTCAGGGTGGAATTGGATGGCTGAATACCTCATTTACTTTCACTACTGATATTTATTGGTTAACTATATGTGTATCGATATTTAAAACATTAGGACTTTTGTCAATTATACAAAAGTTGAGGGCTTTTTACTTATAATCAAATGTACAGATGCTGTTAGGCTAAAGCAACTTCCAATTTGTAATGGGAGTCCTTACAAACGTAATATTATTGCATGAATTATTATGGTACAATTTATAGATAAATACATTATAACACATTCAAGTAAATGTTCCTTAGACTATACTTTGCTCTATCATATATAGTATTACAATCAACATCAAAAATTGCTTTCATTTTTTTCATATACTGATAGACCTAACACTCATAAGTACTCATCCCAATTCACTTATAAGTACCCATTAATTATCATGCTACTAGTATCATTCCAACTTTTAGATGAGGAAGTTGAGTCTCACAACTTTAGGTTTTTGTCTAGCTAGTAAAAATGGTGGTACTAGCTAAATTTTCATCTAACTAGTAAATAGTCTCTCAACCCAGAAAGTCTCACCAAGAATCTTGTGTTTTAAATCACTGTGATTTAATTATATATTTTTCTAATTCATTTTCTAATTCATTGCACAATTTACAACAGGGGACAAAGATGTAAGACACCTATAGGAGGGAAAGAAAATGTAATTATAAACAGGGTATCCAGGAAGGTCAAATGATAGCAGGAAAAAATGTTTGGAGTTATAAATGAAAAAACGGAAGGTAGAAGAAGTGAAATTGTTTTTTCATAAGAGAGAAGAAAATGTGTGGATAAACGGAGGAGAGATTGATGAGACTTGGGCAATCCAATATGGCAGCCATTAGCCATATGTGGATATTTAACTTTCAGTTAATTAAAATGAACAACAATTCACAGTTCAGTACCCGAGTTACACTTGCCACATTTCAAGTGCTCAGTAGCCCCACATAGCTAGTGACTACCGTATAAAATAGCATAAGCATAGAACATTTCCATCACGTCCAAAAAGTTCTATTGGACAGTGCTGGTCTCAGGAAAGCAATTGAGGGCAGAGTAGGATAAAGATGTTTCTATCAGCAGTTAACTTTTCAATCAATGATGTAATGCAAAGACTAGAAAAGACGTGAACTGATAACCATAAACTGAGTTAAAAGAAAACTAACCAAATGTAAAAAATGCCTTTAATGTGGATGAATTGCTTTAAAATTACATCTTAAGTTGAGGAAGACTCCTCTTGTGTTCAGATATCAAACAATCATTGTTAAATTGTATAAGGATACTAATTTAGGAATAGGAAAAAACGCTTTGCAAAAATAGATAAAATGGCATTAAATTTGAAATCAGTGGTTCCTAGTAGATGATTTCCATCTCTAAATATTTTTAAGGGATCCAAAGGGGGTGGCAACATAGAGCCAGTTGAACATTCCCTCTTTCTCTCTTCCCTGTCTCTCATCATTTTTCCTCTTTCAGGGCCTCCAATCTCTGAAGCTACAAGCTGCAGGCATTTGCTCTTCCCACCGCCTTCCAAATGACCGCTGGGTTTTGTGAGTTCTCAGCTGAAAAACCTACCCTTATTTCTCCAATCACCCCCCAAACAATACTGTGTGTTACAAAAAACTTTCAATTTAACGTAGTAAAATTTCCTTGTCGTGATACCCAAGTAGGTTTAAAATATCGTTGGGGGAAAACAATAAAAAATAAATGTTGATGGTGTGCATTAAAAATAAAATAAAAGCAAAAATATCGTCACCTTATTATTGTTGAAATAACTTTCTTGGCCCAAGCTGGAGCCACTCCTGCCCGGGGTGCCATGTTAGCACACTGAAAGTTAGACGACTTTCGTGTCCCTGAAAACGCTGTGCTTTACCAGACATGCAGGATATCTTGTCAGCCAGTCCCCACACGCCAAATGTGACTGCGTGACCCCAGCCAATCCCATATTTTTTATTTATCTTTTCCTTGATCTCTATTCTTTACCCTATAAAAGCTTTTTGCCTTCTCACCCATTTGGCAGTTCTCAGAGAGGAGACTGTCCTCTTCAGGAAGGGTTAGAAGAAATTTGTTTGTATCAGCAAAATTGTCTTCTTTAATCATTTTTTAACAGCCTTTGGAGACAAGGAGGAATGGGATTCAAAGCTGATCCCTACCAGCCTGGGGGCTGCCCAGAGGCTCAGCCCAGCTCTGGGAGTTCACTGTCCCTCTGTACTTACCAAGATGTGGCTAAGTCACTCTTAGCCTTCCCCCTGGGTGCAGCTCTCTCTGCCAAACAAACTTTACTTAAAATATATATGTATACCTGTTGTTCCCAGAAAGGTTCTGGGTCCTGGAAAGCTTCCAGGGTAGTTATACTGGGAGTTCACAGCGGGAGGGGGCAGGCTTGAGGGCACAAACAAAGCTTCCAGGTTAAATCCACAGCATAAACTGCTAGGGGACTGGAAAAATAGATTAAGGCAAGAAATTTGAACTATCTTGACCATCAAAATCAAAATCTAAGAGGGCACAAGTCAGACTATTAAGAGCCGCCAGGGTGTTCACCACTATAAAGAAATCCCCGGAAAAGAATAATAGGTCTATTGTTAATGGGAATCTCGGAGGCTGAAGCTGCAAAATTGTCATGTGGGTATGAATGGAATACTAGGAAGCTATTAGACAGCTGGCCACCTAACTCCTGTGCTAGGATAAGTTGGTCTTGGAAGGGGTTAGGTTGACACTGGCTCACCCGCCAATCTGAAGGAAATTTCTGTGCAATGAGGTAGACTATAAAACACCACAAAATCCCCAACCTAGTGGCACATCCAATTTGACTCCAAGAGACCATGTTAGGATGGCTCTGGAAAAACGGGATCCAGAAGTTTCAAAGAATTGAACCCTCCACCTTCCGGTCTATCTGCTTTTTTTTACGTCTAAGAACTATGGTTGCAGAAGCTGTAGATATCAACAAAAATGGCAAAATCTTACTAAGGCAACATAGAATTTTTTTGGTAGTGCCATTGAGTGGATTCCGACTCCCAGGGCCCCTGTGGACAGCAGAGCGGAACCTGCTCCGTCTTTTTCCATCATCCTCTCCCCTTCCAGGGCTCTCTCAGATGATGCTCTGCTGCTATTCATAGGGTTTTCAGGGCCATTTTTTTCAGCAGTGGGTGGCTAGGTCCTTCTTCCTAGTCTGTCTTAGTCCGGAAGCTCCACTGACACCTGTCTGCCATGGGTGACCCTGATGGTATTTGAAATCCTGGTGACATAACTTTCAGCATCACAGCAACATGCAGCCAACACAGTATTGAAAATGTGGGTGGTGTGGTTCCGTGACCAGGAAAGGAACCTGGGCCATGGGGTGAGAGCACTGGATCTTAACCGTTAGACCAGCACACCTAGAATTACAATGACCCTTATAGAGTATGTTCCAATTAGGCAAGATCGTTCATTTAAGAAGTGCAATTCAAGGCATGGGTCTCAAGGGACACAAAAAGAATGGAATACCTATTTTAATTAACGTGCAGAAGCCTCCAAGTCTTCAAGCTTCCAAAATAGCGTCACTGAAACATTCATTGCAAAAGGCTAATGAAAAAATGAAAGACGTAAGAGGTTCCTAAAACAAGAGACTGAGCTTGATCTGATTCCTACTGCTCCCCTCTCTCCACCTTTACCTGAGTGCTCAGTCTACTAAACCTCTATCTGAATTGCCTTTCCACACTGAAGAGAGCACAAGACCTTAAACAAAAGTCCACCAGGTTAGTGTCCTCACAGTTGCAACAGCTTTAAGGTCAGAAACCTAAAACACCTGAGCCCCTCTGTTGCACCCACATAGGAGTGCATCATCAAAACACTGGGCCAGAAATCAGTGTCTCATTTGCAATAAACTGGGGCACTGGAGAAAAGATTCTCCTGGAAGGTTTTGTCAAATCCTTCCACACCAACTCAAACATTATTTTCTCTGCTCTGATTGATTTCACAGTGTTCTAATTTTTACAAGAGCATCTTCAACAACGGTGTTCCTATAAAAGAATTCCTTATAAAGGAGACAATGCAGGGACATCAGTTGATTTTGTAGACAAATAATGAAATAAAATGATTAGAATTAAAAAAAATAGATAAAATTTAAAAATGAATAAATCAAATTATGCTAACGGTAATTGCAGACTAAAGATTTACAAAGGAGAATCTTAAAGTTATGGATTATCGCTTCCTTATGAGGAACGTTCTAGAAATAACTCCTACATGATGGTAGCCTTGGGGTTGTTGATGAAACACGTCACTTTTCACCGACATTACTGTGAAGTACACCAGATCTTTAGTGAAATACTTAGCTTTTCTGCACTGTGGAGACCACGCACCCTTGTCTGTGAGCATATACACATGGCTAACGGATGTAATGGGTTGACTCTACTTGACAGAAATTTAACATATTCTTTAGAGAAAATGAGATTTCTAATCAGTTTCAAGGGAGAAATCCTTTATCCTACACCAGTTTTTACAAGTGCAATCTAAATAAATCCTTCCTTCAGAGGAGTGAGATTGAATATCTGAATTTTGAAATCAACAGTAAACCAACTATGTATATCTTCGTGTTGGAAACAATTCCTGGAATAGATTATGCTTCATCCTGGGCCATTACACACAAGAACAACCACCAGGGTTGACATTTAGCACCAGAATCCATCACATTTTATAATGGAACGAATCTCTGCGGGAAAGCAATTGTAGACTTGAAAGTGCGGATCCGATGGATTCTCTCTACATTTCTGCTCTGTAACTCCCTGAACAAATGTGGGAACTTTTTTGTTGTGTTTTCTTTTTTTTTTCCGTGTTCTTTAAACTTTCTAATATAAACCACAGAGCTGCCTTGTTTAACATGGTTGGAGTACTGGCTTCTGAGGTTTATGAAACACACTCTCAATCACTAGAATTTGGTTAATGGCAGTGATGAATTCCACATGCATTGCTTCAAGACAGTTTCCATTCATTTAATTGTTAACAATCTGGATTTAAAAAAAGCCATTATGTCCTTCAGCTACCACTTAATTTGAGGATGTAAATGGATCATGTTCCTTACATTAGGTCAATGACTTGAACACAGGTTTAGTATCTGGAACTATTCACCTTTTCAACAAATATGTATCAGCTACCGCACTCCAACTATGGTTCTTGGAACTGAAGATACAGTCATGAACAGGATAAATGATCTTCTCGATTGGCTTTCTAAATAAACGTGTCCATCTAGACAATGTGATTTAAGAAGTTGATGTGATCAAATACAAGAACAAAAAGATTCAATCGTCTTTCTACTGTACGTGGTAGGGAATCCCACAGTCCTCACATGTTGTACACTAGCAACATCTAAAAACTGTCAGTAGCAGAAATAAGACTCTAAACATGTCTGTGACTATTTGGGTTTCAGTAAACCCATGGCTGTCTATGGGCAAATGGAAGGGTTGAAGGTGTAGCCAAGACCTTTTCAGCCCAAAAACTGGAGACCAGGAGCAATTTTTGGCCAATCTCTCAAAGTCCAACTTTTTGAAAAAGTTCAGAAATAACCAGCCATTTTTTTCCTTTGTGTTCATTTTATTTTCACTGGCATTCTGCTACATATCAATAACTCTGATAGATATTAGGTGGGCAATACAGTCCTTACTTTCAAAGAGCTTAAAATTTAGCAACCTGGAAAAGCAAACTAAATGTACTGGAATAGCACATGGTCATTACCTGCACTATAATGCAGGTAAAGTATACAGCCATCCAATCCCAAACGCCATGAAAGGTAATGCAGGCTTTCAGGAAGGTCTCTTATAAAGGGACGCAAACGGGGGACTCATATTTCAAACCACAAAGTGAGGCTTCCCAAAAATTACTTTTGCTCTCTTCACACTGTTCCCAAATCCCATGTCTCCTGGCACATTCATTTTTCTTTTCTCCCTTTCATTGTCTCTCTCTGCCTACACCCTGTTTCCCCTCAAATCTTAACTACTCTCTCTCCCCATTCTTTCCTAAATAGAGCAATTAGCTACATGTTCAGTGTGTAGGATGATCCACTCTACCCCTTCTAGGCTCCACTCAGCACGTTCACCCATCAAGAACAAAATGAGTGGTTGCACAAGCAAGTTCTTTCCTCCACCCACATTATCCAGAGCTCCCAGGTTTCATGAGGCGTGTAGCCAACGTTATCCTCCCTGTGACATCTCTGACATTTGCCATCCTTCATCCTCAAATGCAGTAGCTTTGGGGTGTTCTTATAAACTGGTTAGTGATGCCATAAACACTGCTAGATAATTTATAGTCACACATTTATTGGGCTTCTACTGGGCCACCATGCAAATTCTTCTAAAATACAAATCTGTTCCCCTGCATTTTTTGTTTGATTAAAGAAAGTCCACAGATTATTCATATTTCCTTAATTTTTGCCTAACATCCTCTTTCTGCCCCAGGATCCCATCCAGGACACCACATCACATTTAGTCATCATATCTCCTTAGGCTTCTCTCGGCTGTGACAGTTTCTCAGACTTCCCTTGTTTTTGATGACCTTGACAGTTTTGAGGAATACTGGAGGACAGCTCAGGTATTTTGTAGGATGAATATCTTTACTGGGATGTGTCTGACTAGACTGGGTTATAGTTTTTTGGAAGGAAGACCACAGAGGGAAATGACATTAACGATACATATCAAGGGTGCATACTGTCTACATGTCTTATCACTGTTGATGTTGACCCAGATCACCTGGCTGAGGCAATGTTTGTCGGATTTCTCCACTGTAAGTTTACTTTTCCCCTCAATTTTCATGTTGCACTCTTTGGAAGGAAGTCTCTACATTCAGCCCGTTCCTAAAGAGTGAGGAACTATTTTTCACCTCCTGGAGAGTGGAGTACCTACATAAATTATTTAGAACTCTTCTGCATTGCTACTCCTGTGTTTTAACTTCAGTAATTATACATTTACCTATTTTAAACTTGGATAACACCCACTGCCATATTTTATTCAGAAAAATTATTGAGTACGTCTTCCTTCTTTATTCCATTCACACTGTCTGATCTCTATGGAACAGATGAGATATTTAAAATCAAAGTTCTGATTTCAGTTCCTTAACTCTGAAATATTAGCTGTGCATTTGTATCTCCCATCGATCACCTTCACATGGTCCATTTTTCTTTGGTGTACAACAGTTAGATAGATCACAATTTTCATGCCTGACTCTCTCTGCAGATTCTCCTATAACATACACTTGGGATATTTCCCCTGTTACTTTCTGGATTCCTCTTTTCAGGCTTGATGTACTTGATTTTAACAATAAATCATATTCAGCTATAAAATTCTGTTAACATAATTTAAATCTTGTTTTTAAATTCATAGGAGCATTATGTGTATCCATGTATATCACTCATTTCAAGTACATATACCTGTCAAAGTTAGTATTTCCCTGTAGAGTATTATATTCAATACTCACATGCAATAATCTCTTGGAAGAATTATGGTGACAGATCTACAAAGGGCCAGAGATTTCTGATTATCTCCTACTGAAGGTGCAAAACAATAGGCATATGGAAAAGCATCCTACCCATATTTCCCATTTCTGGTACTGGGAGCACACTTTATCATAGAGAATGCCAATTCTGTTGCATGGAGAAATAATTTGAACACAGATTTTGGTTATGCAAAGCTAAGACTCAAGGGCCAAGTCTGCGATATGAGGAGGAGTTTGAGAGAGGGGAAAAGTGATGACATTGAAAGGCATCTTCCTTGGGAGAGGCCTTTGCATATAATATTTAAGTAGCATTTGGCTTCCTTCTACGGACGGGGATGTGGAGGGTTGTGGTAACTGAGGAAGAGAGAAGCGTGGGAAGAGAAATTGAGGAGGAGAAAGTCATAGAAACAAGACATCATCCAGAGGAGATCCATCCCTGGTGGACTTCTGATCTCAAGATCCAAGTGATGGATATAAATACCAGAGATGTCTTACAGAGCATGCTCTGTGTTGGGTTTTCTCTGTTTATATTCTTCAGGCTTTAGTTCTGTTCTTAAACCCTGTATACTCTTTGTGCTTGTGTTTTGGTAAATTAGGGGAAATTCCTGTCTACTCCTGTGGCAATTAAATCTCATGGGAGCTAGACTAGGACCAAGAAGTAGTGAAAAGAGACCAAACATGATTGAGTAATTTGTTCTGAGCAAAACTGTCCATCTAGGCATGACTAGAGAGACTGAAACAAGCAATACACTCCAGAAATTCCAAAGACTCTATAAGGACTCTGAACGTCCTGAAACTGTGAAAGATTAGGGTGGGGAGGCATGATATTTACCTAGATAGTAAGTAAACTTGAGAATTACAGTTATCACACTTAATGAGCTCATCACTGTTCCAAGCTGTCTTGTTTAACAGTCTCAGTTATCTTTCTACCCTCATGATGCTACAGCTTAATGTGGGTACCATTTTTAGTATTTCAGTGATAAATTAACCTAGCTTTTACTCACATTATATTTTTGAAAGAAATATTTAATGGGTCAAAAATATCAACTGGGATCATAGAAGTTATGTGCCCAAATTTCTCATTTCACTCAAGGTGAAGTTGGAGTAAATACTTGAAGCCATTCCCTGAAACCACACAGACTCTGGACTATAGAATTTAGATATTCTGACGCTTCAGAATTTTTTTTTCCCATTTGTTACCCATTTGAAATTTCTGTCACTTTTTTCCTTACAAATCATTAAAATATTCAAAATCAGGCATTCACTAGGGCACTAACCACCAATATTGAATCACCAGATCACAAATATTTTATAATAAGAATCAGGAAACTTTGGAATTCTACACATTGGAAGTCTACTCTGTGAAGTCAGAAATGTTATTTATCAATCATCAAAAAGAGTCCTACTAATAATCATCAGGTAAATATGGAGTTTGTGGCAATCTTGCATATATTTATCTAATCATAATAGCCATATATTTTATCTAACCAATAACATTGCTACACAGAAAAAGAAAAAAATATCTTCTTTTGTCTTCAAAAGAAGAATCTCCTTTATTGTAAAAAATATTGTTGCTTTAAAGAGAAATGCTAATAATTAAAATTATACATTTATGAAATAGTTTAGTGACTATATTATACTAAATTTGGTTTTCCCAATGTTGATAAAAGCAAATATAATATTTTAAGCAGTTCATTAAGCTAAATGCCAAGAAATTTAGCAAACTTTTAGATTGTGCATTGCATGTGCCAAGCGTTAGGTTAACACCATAATTTAAATATAACAGCAATATTATATTCTAAGATTGCCTCAAATCTCACGTGAATTTTTGTCATCTATGAGCATTAATGACCACATTTTGGCTAACAGTCATTATTAAGCCAATGCTCAAACTCTAGACTAAAACACCGTTTTGAAGGAGTTGAAACTCATGGGAAGTTTACTTGGCTGTTTCCAAAGAATAAATTGCTCGTGGAAGAGGGTCACTCTCATGTAGATGGGAAGGAAAATAGAGCAGATTGTCATCACTTTTCCTAGTATGCTCACTTAGAGAGCAGAAAACAATCACTTCCACAAGCCAATGATCCACAGAATCAGGTAGTGACTTTGCTATAGTTCTACCATCCACAAATTGTTCTGGGAACTTGATTATGGGAGAGGATGTGTTTGACACATGGTATTCCTTTCTGTCTTAGGCGTGTGTGAATGTCTGTGTGAGCATGAAGAAAACAGAAAGTGAGACAGACAGACAGAGAGAGAGAGGGAGGGATAGAGGGAGAGAGAGAGAGGGAGGGATAGAGGGAGAGAGAGGAGAGGTAAAATTTTATTCACATACACAGCCACTTTTATTCACTTGGAAGATACTTCTAGACATCTAGAGACATTCCAGTTACAGTCTTAACTTTAAAGACTGTGGCATATTCATTAAGGCTCTTTTGCTGTTCATCAGGCAGAAAGAGAAAAGCAAACTATGCTTTTTACCTAACATTCATTAATCAATTATACTTCAAAAAGTTAGTATAGGGAGACGTAAGATATACAAAATACACTGAAAGTGATGGTTCTTCAAATGAAGCTAAAACATGAGTTAAGAAAAATACCCCCCAAAAAAATTCTAAAGAAAAAATATGTATTTAGAAAATGATCAAAATAGTGGAAAGCACCGTTTAAAAATTTCACATGCAGGCAAAATATGTCAAGAAACAAATAAATGGTATTTGGCAAAGAAATGCCATGAAAAAATTAGCCAATTAAAGACAAGACATTACAATCAGTCAATTAAAAGTAAAATAAATAAATAATAATGAAAATGTACTCAAAATTGTAGCAGGATCCCTCCTTGTCATTAATATTTACTTATGACAGCAAACAGTATCCTTCATACTAACTCATTCTTAAAATTTGGAATTCCAAGACTACATCATAACTTGCAGATGTGTTACACAGGAGATGAAATATTTCTCTCATTTCTGCATATTGCCCTCCACTGCACTCTAAAATGATATATCTTAAACTTTCTGGAACAAAAAATAAGAAGAGTTGGCGAGTGTGTGCATGTGTGTGTGAGCGTGGGTGTGTATGTGTGTGTGATGTTATTTGAAGGGGAAAAATGGAGACACTATATTAATAATATATTTGCAATGAAAATAAGATGATGCATAAACATAAAACATTCAGATGTTCCCAGGTTAACAATATCCCTTTTATTAAAAAAATACATATTTTTGAGATTATATTTTTGTGCGAAATAGAGGTATCATCGAGTGCACTTGGAATGCAATTTTTAAATATTTTCAAACTTTCCATCATTGAATCTCAGTGAGCTTGTTCTTTAAGCCCTTCCTTTGGAGTTTAACTATTGTTGTTATTCAGTATTTCAAGACATGTTTTCTAAGTGTGGGATCATTAAGATTAGTTTCCTCCATGTTCTTCAGTTCTTACCACTTTCCTCAGGGTTTCCTCCCACTGTCACCAGGCCTACCTACACATACTCTGCATTCACCAAAATTTAACATCTTCTCCTGAAACTGATGAGTAATTATAGTAAGATTGCAGGATACACGATTAATAAGGAAAAGTTAAGTGCTTTTCTACATTCCTGCAGTTAACAAGTGGAATTGAAATTGAAAAGGCAATGGCATTTATATTAGCACGAAAAAAATGAAATACATAGTTATAAACCAAAGAAAACATGTACAATATCTGTTTGTAAAAATCATTACAAAACTCTGATGAACAAAGTAAAAGAAGAACTAAACAAAAGGAGAGATAGTCCATGTTCATGGATAGGAAGACTCAACATTGTCAAGATGTTAGTTCTTCTCAACTTGATCTATAGATTCAAGGCAATCCCAATCAAAATCCTGGTAGGTTATTTTATGGATATCTACAAACTGATTCTAAAGTTTACACTACCAAGATATAAAATTTACACACCCCTGCCCAGAAATGCATTACATTTTTAAATCCAGTCATCTGAGTTATGACTTTACTGCTGTTCTTTTTTCTTTTTGTTCTCTAAACAAACCACATATTGGTTATTTTCTCAGCAGAAAAATTTCTTCTCTCAAATATATCCATGGATTTCTCTGATACTTCATTGCAGACTCTGCTGCTAAAAGTTTACATCCTCATAGGGATCCCCTGTCCATCTTATAATAAAATTTAAGCATCCATAAATCTCTCTCCTAGAGTTTGGCAAATTATTTCTAAAATGGGACAGATAGCAAATATTTTAGGCTTTGTGGGTCAGGCAGTCTCTGCCACAAATGCTTTATTTTTATTTTTATTTTTTTACATTTTTAGCACTTCATTGAGATACAATTTACATACCATAAAATTCACCCACTGTAAGGTACAGTTCAATAATTTATAGTGAATCTATACAGCTGTGCAATCTTCACTAAAAACCCATTTTAGAACATTGACGTCACTTCAAAAAGTTCTCTCATGCCCGTTTGCAGTCCATCCCACTTCTAGCCCCAGGTGACAGCTAATCTAGTTGTTTCCAGAAAAAATTGCCTTTTCTACAAATTTCAGATAAAGCAATCTATAACGGGTAGTCTTTTGTGTCTGGCTTCTTTCACTTAGTATACTGTTTTGAGGCTCATCAAGTTGTAACATGTATCAGAGGTTTGCTCCTTTTAATTGGAGAACAGTATCCCGTTATATGGATACACCACATTGTGTTTATCTATTCACCCAGTTTTTAGCTGTTATGAATAAGGCTCTGAACATTGGTCAAAGAGTACAAATGTCCAGTTAGGAGATGAATAAGTCCTGGGGATCTAATGTGCAGCATGATGACTGTAGTTAACACTGTATTACATACTTGAAAGTTACTAAGAGAGTAGATCTTAAATGTTCTCTCTGCACACAAAGAAAGATAATTTATGATGTGATGGAAATGTTAGCTAAAGCTACAGTGGTGATCATATTGCAATATATAAGTACATCAAATAATCATGCTGTACACCTTAAACACACACAATGTCACATGTCAACTATATCACAAATTTTAACTCTGCTGTTTTAGTGCAAAAGTATCCGTGGGCAATACATAAATGAATGAGCATAGCTGTGTTCCGATAAAACTTCATTTACAAAAACAAGTGGTGAACCATAATTTTCTGGCCCCAAGTTGTTACTCCCACACTTGTTTTATTAGAGTGCCTGGAACCAGGGGAATCTCACCATCATACAGCATGTGTTTATTTGTTCATTGCCTGTCTCCCCACATGATCTTCAGCTCCATGAGGGGAGGACATTGTTTGGTTTGCTGCTGTTTTTCCAGTGACTTACTGGTTCCTGACACATAGCTGGCACAGAATAAATGCATGCTTGAAATTATAACTGAATAAATAATATCCGAAAGCATAAGAAATAGCCAGGAAACATGTCAACACTATTAGAATTTGATTCAACATTCCTGACGCCAGTACCCTGAAGATAAGCCATCAACAACAGCAAAATATAATTCTTATTTTCAAGCTGCAATTTTTCACAAGGGTTTAGAATCATTCCTAAAATTCAACTTGTTAATTATGTTTCTCTCTCCAATGTAAAGGTTACTATTGCTAATTTTCCAAAATTACTCTAAGGCATTTTAGTAAACTGTTCATATTTTCAGAATATCTTCAGAAAAAAATAATAAAAAACTTGATTTTTGTTAAAAATGGGTAACTCTAATGCCACTGGGTTTATATGACATTTTCCTAGGAACTTAGGACATGATGAAGGCGATGAATTTGAGAATGAACTACAATTTTTTACCATTGTCCTAGTCTCTGATACAGTTAATATAGTGACATTAAATACCTACTTACTCCCAAAACAACTACTTTTTACGAATATATTCCAAATACCAGATACAGAAATTCTCTTTCAGAAATAGATCCATGACAAAGCGGCAATGTTCTTGCCATTCTGAATAGTTTTTGAAAACTGAGCTCAGACCTTAAAATGACTGACTCACGGCTCAGATAAATGCAATAAAACTGAATTGAATTAATCTCAAAATTATACTCTGAAGGGAAAATAAGCTACATGAGAATAAGTCTGTGATACACAGTAGGCGATTCCTGGTAAAGAGGAGTAATTTATAATCTGTATTAAATTGTCTTTATGGCGTTTTTTAAAGTTCAAGGTTATGAGTGAGTTTCTTCAGAAGCAGCCCTAATTCTCCATCTTTTTGATGCATGCTACCATGCTGATAATTCACGACAATATTCAGAATAAAGGTCTTTGTTTTGAAATATAAATAGGTTGACCCTATAATTATCATTCATACTGGGACGTATTTGTGGGTGGAAGGAAATAGTCATAATTATATGGGACACTTGCCATATTCAGGGATTTCCTACGCAAGAATGACTGGTCACCATAAGTAAAACTAAATTGTCCTCAATTTAGAAAGCTCTGCATATAAAAATAACCTTGTATTTACATAAAATAATGCCACCAGCTTAGTGGCTAGAAAAAAAAAAACAAACTTTGAAAGGTCATCTACCTATTGTTCAGAGTTAATGACATAAGTTGTTCATAAATTAAGTAAACAAACAAAAAATTTGATCTTTTATGTGCTGGGAGTGCTCCCAAGCTCTGGCCATTCTTTCAACAAATGTTTATAATGTGTTATTCAAGTCACCTGTCCTCGGAGATTTGAAGGGTCCAAGGTCAAGAATAACCACATTTAGGGAAAAAAGAAATGACTGTAGGATGATCCCTCATCTCATGTTTGGGATATTGATGCCTTCCGGAAGCCATCAATCCTTGAGAATACAGAAGGAAGAGTGTTGAGGTATTTGGATAATTCTTACCACACTTCTGTCTGTAATTGTGGATTCATGTAGATAATTGGGGATTCATTTTAGGTAAAATGAATTCAAGATATCTATGTGATATCCAAATGTATATGTCTGAGATATTTGTAAATAAGGGTCCAGTTCTCAGGACAGATTTGCAATGATTAGGGTGGAGGAATTTGAAAATGTGTGTATGTGAATATATGTATGCATGCATATTGTACATGTGTAAATACAAATTTAAAAGATATAATATATCTTTATGTATATAAAAGATATAATTGATATATATTGATATATAGATAGTATAAGTGTGCATATATCAATATATGCCATTACATTTTTATCCATTTGTATCCATTACATTTTTATATAACTGTATACAATTACATTTTATATATATCTATGTTATGAATAATTATAAATCTATATCTCTATATCTATCTATATCATCTATCATCTTTATCTACAATATCTATCAATCAATCATCTATCTATACCAATATCTATCTATAATAATGTAATTTTGACCAGTAACATAAACGAGACCAATTTCAGAAGTAAGACAGATGCCCAATTACATAGTCCTTGTGGGTCCATTTAATTATTAAGATTAGAAAATACACCCCTAATGGAAGCAGAAAAAATATTATATGAGTAAGAGGGACACCAGAGGTATTGTCACAGAATCCAAGGACACCATCTATTACAATAACACACAGAGACTGCATCCTTCACAAACGTTACTTCAACTGAGTTGGTGAGTATTGAAGAGCACTCAATTGGAAGAATAATTGTGACAATCTTTACTTGAATAATAACTGTTGTTCTTTCAAACTGAGATAATTCACCCCCTGTCATCTGTTCCTTTCAACAACTGAATTCATTGGTTCACAAAGAAAAGTCAAAGATGGACTTTGTTTTAAATAAATGAATCTTCAGTCCAAAAAACAAATTTACAAACAGTGCTATTGATAAATTTTAACCTGATGGGGTTTCATTTGATCACGTCGAATCTCCTCCATTCTGTGTCAAATCATTTTCTTGATAAGGTGCCATTATTCATGCTCTACAAGCAACTAAAACTTGGCACATCTTTCTAATCAAGGAAGTCTGCTGTCAGAATGGAAATGGTTTCCAATCGCATAGGGTTTTTAGATCTCTCAGCTACTGAGGTTTTGGACAATGCTTGTGGGTAGTCACCTCAATCAATTTGATCTCCTTAACAGATGACATATGCTGTCAATCATCTACATTTGATAAGAGCTGTCAGCCAAGGGAGGTTGATCAAAGAGAAGAAAACTTTACAGTGAAATGCTCCAGTCATTGTACAGAGAAGACCTAATTGCCCAAGAAAATATCATCTAATATCTGATCTAGATCTGGATGTGTTCCTAAGTTGAACATGACATTTCTACATAAGTAGAGAAGATAAAATATCTCTATTTTTTTATTGTCTCACATTTTTCAATTACGTATTCCACCTAATTAAATCTTCATAGCAAGTAGCAGATTTCATATTATTACTATTACAATTGTTACTTTATTCTGCTGTTTATATCATCATCATCATTATCATTACTTCACAAAGTCTTGCACAATAGTACAAAACATTCCCTCAATTTAAAAGAACAGTATGTCTGTGTTTGGCAGAATAATGATCCCCCAAAGATGTCCATGCCCAACCCCCTGGAACATATGGACAATTTACAATGCATGGCAAACAGGATATTTTGTAGGTGTGATTAAGTTAAGGATCTCGAGATGGGGAGGTTACCCAGATAGGGTAAATATAATCTCATGGGTGTTTCAGAGTAGAAGTGGGAAGCAAACGAGTCAGAGTGATGATGTAATGTGAGAAGGACCCAACCCACTATCGCTGGCTTTTAGGAGGAGGGATGTCACTTGCCAAGGATTGTGGCAGCCTCTAGAAGCTGGAGACAGCCTTCAGTGGACCACCAGCAAGGAAATGGGGTTGCAGTCCTACAACTGCAAGAAATTGAATTCTGCCAACAACTGGAATGAGCTTGGAAATGGATTTTCTTCTCAAAGCTCCAGGAAGGAACACAGCTGCCAAGAAATCGATTTTTGCCCAGGGAGAATCGTCGGACTTCTGACCTACAGAAATATAAGATAACAAATGGGTGATGTTTTAAGCCACTAAATTTGTGGTGATTTGTTATAGTCACAATAATAAACAGATGCAATGGTCTGGAAGAAGACTATGTAGCTGGAGCAGAATTCAAGCAAATGTTGGAAAAAACAGCTAGTCTGCCTTTAGTCAAAACATACTAAGGAAGGGAGAAAATGAGTTACACAGAGATGTACTCTTGATTGAAAGCTCACTGGAAGACCATCCTCAGCAGTACTCTTAGGCTGCTGGAGAGATGAGGAGCTATAACCATCCTCTCATCCAGCCCTCCAGCTTATTGCTGTGAGCCTGGTTCCAAGCGTTCTGAAGACACCAAAAAAAGAACAAAGAAAACACATCACGTTATTTTGAGTAAAAACCATAAAAAGGCAGAACATGTCCCATCTAGCAATGGATAAAGGGAAGAAAATAAAATGAAAATGAAGTCATTGGAAAGATTCTTCTATGGGCTTGGTGGTGAGGGATGAAACAGAAACCAGGTGATTTTGATGGTTTGTGAAGCCAGGGGCATTGTTTCTTGATTGTGCTATTGGTAGTCTAACCTCAAAATCTTCAAGGCGCACATGGAGCTTTTTATTGTATATAAATTTTAAGGCTAAAACCTGATAAAATATTAGCTTATTTTCAACATGACACCATAGACATAATGAAATGGCAAATTTCACTTTTAAACAATCTATTCACAACCTATGTAACAGACAATAGATGGATATATAGAATTGACATACACACTTGTCTATATTTCTTCTACAGCAAATACAGATGTCTCCATAGAAAATTAGGCAAAATACATGAACAGAAGCTTTTTTTTTTTTACAGAGAAGAAAGCAGAATTATGAATAAGCAAATGACAAGATCCTCAAAGTCATTATTAAATTAGAAAACCACAAATTAAAATAAAAGTGGACTTGATTTCATAAGTGTTGGTTTGCCAAAGATTAACATCTCACAACCCTTGATGTTGGCAAATCTGTGCGGAGTTGGGGATCCTCATTAACTTCTGAGCATGCATTTTAACGACTTAAAAAAAAAATTGTTCTTATCTATTAGGTTGAAAATGAGCACAACACCCTTAATCCTCTATTTCTGCATTTAATATATTCCTTGAGATCATTTATCACATGATCTTAAAGAGAAGCAAGATGGGATATTCATTGTAGCATTGCATTAAAAAAAAACACAAACATATACAAAAACTCTGAAAAGAACCAAAATGTCCATCAGTGGAAGATGGTTACATTGTATGATTATATTCTCATAATACAACACTGAATGGATGCTTAAAAAACATAAACTACATCTACATTAAGTCACATCAATATTTATCAAAAATGAATAAATTAGTTGCAGAAGTGTATGCACAATAGGACCTATATTATTTATAGGTTTTAAAATCATAATCTACCAAAATTTTTATGAATCTATTCACATTTAGGACAATTATAAAAAATCTTGGGTTCTTCAAATTTAAGATAATGACTACTTCTGTAACACGAGAGATATAAAGATTATTTGGAAAGATTCCAAGGGGCAACGTTTTATGTTTTAAAACCTGCCAAAATAAGCAACCGTGACACAGTGAAATGTCACATTTACTTGTTGAGCCCATTACCTTCCTCTGATATTCTATTAGATGTTAGAGATACACCTGTGTATAAGGATATCAAAAGATACTTAAAACCATTAGTCATCAAAAATGAAAATTAAATGCACAATAAAATACAAATGTCCCTTGTATATACCATTTTTTTTAAATGTCCCAGCAAGCTGGCCATGGATCTGGTGGGAAGACTGAAAGATCAGTGGATAGTTTAAGTGCTGTATGTGAGGTTTCCCCTTCAAGGGATCTCAAAGTCTTGAGGGCATGGGGCCATGTGTAATTGTAGGGCAACGTGTAGGGCCACGTGTAATTGCCTAATTTCCTTTCCAACACCAAATGCATTAGGCCTTTGCTCATCTACTCCTGCCTCCTTCTAAGGACAGGCTGCCGATGGATGAGACGGGTAAGAAGCTGACACTGGTTGAGTCCTCCTTACTTGTAGCTAACCCTTTGAACTCATGAACTTGGGATGCCATGTTCTATCTTCTTCATGTTCCCTGTCATTCTCTCAATAGGCATGCCGGCAGTGACTTGTCTCAATACTTTAATTCAACAGAGAATAAAAATCTCCCTTCGATCTCAAATCTAAGCTACTTGGTTCAAGTCAACCTTTTACCAGAGTTCTGCATTGCATGATTGCATCATGCAGCGTTTTAAGTGTTGTCGCCCTTTAGTTTCCACTACATTTTTATCCCTTGTCTATATCGCTCCCTCTTGGGGTAGGAGGAGTGAACAGCAAGATTTCCACATCCATGGGATGGGGAGTGGGTGGGTGTCTAGCTCTAATTTGGCTCCATAGCTCCACAATCTTATCCGTATGCCTGGCGACTGGAATATAATAGAAACTCAATAAATATTTGATGAAAGAGTGAATGGAAGCCAAATTTAGATGAAAGCTTGTGCATTGATAAGGACATCCATCCTCGTGGGATGCAATTTATCCAGCTGCTGTAGGCTAGAAACTTTTATAAGAACTTGGCAGGAAGAACAAAGAGCCTCTGAGACAACAGAAAATGTGAGTTATTTCTAATGTATTCTGGACTCCTAAGTATGTGTCCAGCCCACATGAAAATGAGCATAACATTATCACTCTCTATATCTACAGTTGGAGAAGGTAGGGTTGGTTGTCTCAAGTGTGGTTCAAAAGATAAATAAACCAGCCAACCTAGGACATTTATTTATTTTTTCTTCTGCATGACAGAAAGTTCCAAATACACACACATACACACGCACACTACCACAAAGTTCTTCAAGGAGGAATGCAACAAGTAGTTGCAGCAAAAAGTAACATCTATCTACAGAAATGAAGATAAAGAGCATGGGTGATGAATAAAGGCAGACACTGATTAGTATTTCCTGCAACAGATATAGCATCTTTAAAACAAGAGAACAATTAACCCAATACAAAAACAAAAATAGCAACAACAACAACAAATGAATTGGTGTGCAAAATTGAAGAGGCAGATCATAAAGAATAGAGGATTTCTGTGCAGTCGGAGATAGTTTTGGACAAAGGAGTACCCATTTCATAGCAGGGGAAACAGGGATTAAGGACACAAATTACCACTAGATTTGTGAATGTTGCACACACACACACATATATATATATACATACATACGGTCTGTGAGTTTTTAGGACTTTGTTTATTCATTATCACCGGTCTATTCTTTCTCCTCTTTGTCAAATTTTTAATTTAAAGCTGAGTTTTTATACTTCTGTTATGTAAGGACATGTAACATAGGAGATGCAAAGTGATCAATCCTATTATGATTCTAGGGCAAAGAGCAGGTGTCCTAATAGAGCCTTACCAATTGGGGATGTGACACCCCTTGTGACAAGTCACCCAGCTCAGATCCTTTTTGACTGAAGAGAATTACATTTAATTTTTAGCTGTGCATGTATTGGTCCTGTTTTCGTATGTGTGATCGTCCTTAGCGAGTGCTAATTTAACTGAGAGAAGAATGACAGGACAGGCCTGAGAAACAATGTAATATGGCTGGGAGCAGCGCAGGCATTCGTCCCCAGATTTTGTCTCTGCTTTCTAATAATCCTATGAGTATTGACTGCTTACTTAAACTCTATAGGCTCAGGCTAGAGAGAGAAATGATGCCCGCTTCTGAGACTGATCATGACAACTGAGGGAAAAGGTGCATGCCAAGTGTATTACTGCAGCAACACCACAGCTGTTCCACCCTTGAGTCCAGACAACATACGCTATTTCATGTGGATGGACAAACACTGTATAGTTTTTTCTCACCTGCACTTTCAAAAGTATTTGCAGTTGACAAAAGGATAATTCTAGTGTAAATAATATACATATGTAGAATATATATATATAAGATACATTATTTCTATCTATCTATCTATCTATCTATCTATCTATCTATCTATCATCTATCTATCTATCTACCCATCTATCTATCCTCTATTTATCTATCATCTGCCTATCTCTCTCTCTCTCTATCACTTACCAACCAGCATCGTAAACACATGAGCAACTATTAGTGACAATGCCTGCAGATCTTTTCTAATCTTACTAGATATACAGAATGTTGACATATGAATTCCGTACCCATTTTATAACACTTCTCAATGCCATTATAGTCCACCCCTGCCCAAAGGTCAGCCGAAAACTTAGACATGTTGTGCATTCTTCCCATTCATATGTCATATTTTTATAATAAACTTGTATATCCACAAATGATCTACACTTTGTACACCTTATATAAATTGTATACTGTGGTGCTGTTTTGGCAACTTTGCACTCAATACATTTTACATCTATCCGTATTCATATGATAGACATAACTCAGAATTTTTGACTGCTAATTGTATGCCATTGCGTTACATATTCTGCTCTTGATGAATATTTTGATTGCCTTTATCTTTGTTAGTTGTCACGAACAAATGTTGTTTTATTTTTTTTATCCATTTGGCACAAATGAGTAAGACTTTCTTTAGGTTATATGCCTAGAATTGGAATTGCAGAGAATTATAGTACAAACGATCCATTTTCAATTTTTTAGTAGAGATGTTCATGTTTTGAATAAATTATACTCCCATTAACAGGTTAGAAGTATTCCCATTGATCTGAAGAATTTTAGGTAATATTACCACAGGGTCGATTTTTGTCCTTCTCAGTGCATCTTGTTGCTATTCTTGTTACCCGTAATCATTTGATTAAGCTGTTGCCTGTGTGGTTTCACCTCTCTAAAGTTATTATTTTTCCCTTGTCAATTAATATGTGGGAGATATTTTGAGACCATGTAAGTGTTTCTTTCTCCTCAAATCTCTGCCCAATAATTTCCCCATCCATGGGGGGATACGGCTACAACAATTATTTCTGTAGTATTTGCTTAATGGTGATTTTATCTTTCCCTCATCCTTTCCACAGTTATTAATTGAAATTCCTCTGGAAGGTAGAGCTGTCTTTTTTCACTCATTGATTTATTAAATTAGTTGCTTATATCTATATGAACTCAGTTGATTTTTATATTACTCTGTGGGTTATAATTCTTTACACATTATTTTCTTGCCCAAACTTTTCCCCGTTTGAGTATTGGGAGCCCCTTGAGTTTGACTTCTGTATCCTTCCAACACGCACAACAGCAGACAGACCCAGATTGAGAGTCAGTCTGCAAAATAACTGAGCATGACTCTTCATGGGCGTCCAGGTCACCAAAGACCAGGAATGATGTAGGATTGACCCCAGATAGGAGGTGAGTAGGAGACGTGACAACAGTGTAGTGTGAGATTCAAGATTGGATCCTGGAACAGGAAAAAGACATGAGTTTGAAATAATGGTGGAATTTGAATTGTGTCTGTAGCTTTGTTAACAGCATTGTATCAAAGTTAATTTCTCAGTCATGGTTACATAGATGTTAATGTTAGAGGAGGCTGGGTGAAGGCAAGTTCCCATGGCTCCATATCCTTGTGCCAAATCCACAAACTGCTGGGTGCAATTTCTGAGATTTGTTTATCTTTCTGGTGATCCATGTTTTCTATCTTTGCACCAATATTGGACTGATTTCTTAAATTAAATCATATAGCTCTTACTATAGAGTATTAAGAATTAAAATCTATTTAAACATTTTCATCTTCCCCACACTCAAAGATTCTGACACTGACTGGTTAAGTATTTTTCTCACTAGCTTAAATAAACAGCAAACATTTTTACTAATAGAGTGACCTAAACAAATGAAAAATTTTAAATGAGGCAATCAAGAAACTTTAAGTTCTCAATCAATCAATGAAACCCTGATTATTATACTATGCAAAGTATATTTAATTAGGCAACGTGAATCCTTTGTTTTCACTCAGCGTAATGACTCTCTTTAGATTCAGATTTATAGTGTCATGTGGCAAATGTCTTCTTGCCTTTATTTCATTTTATAGCAATCACCATTCTTCATGGTAAAAATTGTTGTGATTTGTCTCAATTCATGCAGAGATGACAGGGATTCATTCAGTCTCTGGGAACTTCAAAGATAGGAATGGCTAGTTCCTGTTTCTCATGTTTTCAGAATTCAGTAGAGTAGCTAAGAGACAAGACAAGGAAAAATATGAAGAAATTGCACAGAACACTCTGTTGACCTTGGAAGCCCAGGGCCATCTTCATTCCCTGTTTTAATCCACTATTCCAAACACCTATATATGTGATGTTTGCTTTCCAATACAGCTGTTCAAAAACAAAAGAAAATTGAAGAGTTCTCCTTCATTTTGATTCATTATTATATGTGTTCTTGTTTTTTGCTGTGCCTTTAGCATACTCCCCCTTGCATTGTTATTATTGTTATTTTTATTTCACAGGAGAAAATCAAATCATTGATTACGCATGTAGCAATTTTTCTGCACCTCACACTTATCAAGGATTAAGCATCTATTTATACATCCAATAATGTGATCAATGCCAAAAAGACTTGAAGACCTGGCCACTACCATTTCTGCTCTTGACAAATTCTGAAGAAGTGTTTACAGCTTGTTTGGGAACTTTACTCTAAGCAGGATAAAGAGAACATGAGAGGATGCATACAAGCTAGAATTTAATGGAAGCTTACGAAAAACATCAACCCTGATAAAATAGAACATCATTAATAGAATTTATCAAGTCTCACATCTTTACGAGTATGATTTAAATGACTGTGTTAATTATAATGTGATGTATTGTGACTTAGTGAATTGAAGGCTTTGAAATATAAGGAGACAAGGAGGGTAAGAGGTCTCACTTACAAGTGGAAAATTAAGAGAGTGACTCTGGAACTAAGTAATAGGTTTGGGCATCAAAACAGAACGGTGGCAGGCACAGATGAAGAGTAGATTCATGAGAGAATGGTAAAAGGTAGTGAATTCATCTGTCTTCTACATGCACAGTGTCTGGTCTTCTGGCCTGGCACACCTTTAAAAAGCTTACCTATTTAGATTCAGATTTTCCTATTTTCTACTCGTATTTATTAGAGGACGCTGTGAGTCTTCTAAAGTGCCTTTTATCATCTAGGAATTAGCTCAGATGTCAGATATTTTAAGGCCATATAAAACTAAATCAGGGGCATGGCCTGGAGGCAGTGATGCTAGAAGTCTTGTGAATCATATATGACCATGGTTCATAATTCTGTGTGTTTGTCTAATACTCGTGGCATGTAGAAGCTGGGAGAGAAGAGAGAATTGTACACATGAGAAATAATTGAGTTCCATTGCCTCATATTCACACTATAAATAATTGATACTCAAATAGTTTATTCAATGTATCAAACATCTCCTTTCTCTACTTGTCCTCCATATCAAACATGGCTAGTTAGAGGCATAGCCTGCTCCGAAACCAAATATCTGCCTTCTGCATCTTAAGCCAATTGGAAAGGATGTTCCCTAAGTTTTGTTCTTTTTATTTAGAGCTCTTTCCCCTATTACATAGCCTTAATTACTCCCTTCCCCTCTCTTATCTGTGCTGTTTGTTTCTATCGCAGAAGTTAGACCCTCTTGGTTACACGAGTCTAAATACAGCAGCAGACTGACAAACTTGTAATCAGTGAACTTGATTTACTCATTTTTTTAATTCAGTACAATTCAAGAAATCATCCTTGTAGAAAGAATTCCATAAGTGTCCAGATTAGCATTATTAGCAAGTATTCTCACCTAACATTATATTTGGGATACTCCATAATTATAAGAAGGACCTGGCCTGTCATGAATCTATGACAGGAGTGCACTTTTTTCCGATGTAGCCCACCTTCTGGACATTTCCAACTCAACTCTGTCAGTCAGATATTTTAGTAGCAATTCTCTACCTTTTCGTTCTTGTAGATAAGGTTATGCCAACAGTGATATTATTTCCCGTTATTTCTGGGCCAGAAAAATTTACTCTGGAATTAAAGAGAACACAGTCTCCACGTAAGATAATATTTTTATGTGTAATTTAGGGGAAAAACCTCTCTTGCTACATGTAGGGCATGTTTTCCCCAAATGGCCTTTTGCCTTCTTTAAACAATTTTTTACTTTCCTTTTAGCAAGGTTTCATAAAACATGGTTCTACCTTTTGTCGAAATGTTGACCTCCAGTGGCAAAAAATCTCAACCGACACAGAAGAGAAATTTTTTAACAGATATTTCTAAGATGTTCTCTTTGTCTTGGGACTCATGAGTAAGACAGACCACATTCAGTTTCCCCACTACGTTCCAGAAAAGAAATCCTTACCTTATAAATTTTAACACTTTTTTGCTGGAGTGAGATGCAAGAACTCAATGAGAATGAAATGCAAAAAAGGTGATGTTTCAAAGAGATGTGATCAATAATATGCTAGTGAGGGCAACCACAGATTTCTGAAACTGAACAATCATAATCATATTTCATTTCTCCTTTTTCTAATTGATAGATCACTTAACTATGATGGTGAGGAGTGATGCATTGTAAATTGAAAGGACTGAAGGAAGGCTGAACCGACAAATGAGAAAGTAACGTGCAGATGGATAAAATCTTCATATTTTTAAAAAATTGTTGTGTGCAAACTAAATTTAATTTCCCCAGATCAATAAATGATGGATTCTGCATTTTCAGGGACACAGTCATGATGACATCCACTCCTGTCTTTTTAGCCAGAGGCTTCCACAATTCATTTCTCCATTACTACCTTTGTAGAAGCCAGATTTCAGATAAAAACAAACCTAATGTTCCCCGAATTCAAAATGAGACCATGAAAAGCATCTTTCACAGTTCAGTTGGGGTGGGGGGAGGATAACATGTGTCATTCAAGCTGTCAGTCATCCCAGACTAGGGTCAATCTGTAAATTTGTTGGGCCAGAGTATTATTATCATGAATCAAATGCAAAACACTGTAGCAGAAGAGAGAGATTAAAACCCGCCATCTCATTTCAATTTTTTATTTATTTTTATTCCCCCCCCCCCAAAGCCCCAGTAGATAGTTGTATGTCATAGCTGCACATCTTTCTAGTTGCTGTATGTGGGACGTGGCCTCAGCATGGCAGGACAAGCGGTGCCTCGGTGCGCGCCCGGGATCCGAACCCGGGCCGCCAGCAGCGAAGCACGCGCACTTAACCGCTAAGCCATGGGGCCGGCCCCCCACCATCTCATTTCAAAACAAATTTCTCCCATGAGTGGGAGGAAGACATTTATCTCCATATTTCAAAGTTTCTTTATGTTGTTTTCTAGCCTTTAAAATTATGATTTCAGATACTCCCAGGACCCTTAGCAGGATTTCTGCTCATTTCCCTCAAAAATAGTAAAGCTGCTTTGAAACTTTCTTTGTAGAGATTTACTTTTGTTGTGATTTGGTTTCCCTGCAGCATCCCCAAAACAAAGCGTCACTTTCTTATTCAATTGCTAACTTTTTTTTATGCAATGAGAAGTAAAATATTAATGGTAAAAAATGCAAAGAACGGTAAAGAAGCTGTCATGGTTTCCAGGATTCCACCAACTACAGTATCTAAAATGATGAGAAGTCTACAGGATGTCCTGACCATGGACTTGCGTGAATATTTGGGGGTGGTGATGCAGAAGGAGGCTGGGGCTCCCTGGCAGCTGCAGCGAGAGATGGGTTTTGAGCACAGCTTTTTAGACCTGCTCTGCATCGTTACTCAGGAAAATCACCACTGTCTTTGGTGGAGCAATATCCTGGTAGTGCCAAGACTTCTGGGATGAGATATGGAGAAAGCCACTCCATGCAGCTTCCCTGACAGTCCCTCTCCATTTCCTCCTCAACATCCTCTCCAATCAAACTTCCAGCTATGGTGAATTACAGCCTAGGGAGACTGCCTCTTTGATGTAACGGTTTCCTGACTTTTTAGGTGAAATCTAACTGGAGGACTTGGCTGGTGGATTGACACCAAATGAGACCGGGCAACAGGTCTACCTGAAACTTGTCTACAATCCTTTAATTCACCTGCTGGTCTAGACTACGGCTCAGCATTCCACTTTTCCGTATATACGGTACTAGAGAGTAGGCACTAAAGGGAATCTGAAAGTTAGGAGGAGAAGTGACAGGGCGTCCTTCTTCCTCTTTGCTGCCCCAGCAGGGCCATTGGTTCCAGCAGCTTCCATCTTCCTACAGCACTACCATCACCCACGCTCAGATACACCAGCAATGCCAGCAATACTGTTTCCTCTGAGTTCTGCCTGAGCCCCACTTTGATGGATTATCCTCGTCCTAGTGACGAGACTGTCTTCCTTTGGATATTATTCCTGGCACCTCCATGATCCCATTTGGTGCTTTCCGCTTTTGAGCATCTCTCTAATCAGTCGCCTATACCAAATCCCTCCACTGAAACACATAGTGGAGTTTCCGTCATCCTGACCGTACCTTGACTGATACATCTGAAAGAAAGTTACCAGAAGGAGTGGACCAGGTGTTTAAAGAAGTATTATACATGTATGTCAGGATATATATATAGATAGATATATATAGATATATATTGCAAATTACAACTCAATAATTTCTTTTTTTTAAAGATTATTCATGCTTATCTTATCCCATTTTGGGGATAACAAAATTTGAAAGAACAAAGTTGGATGAACTTACCTAATTTTAAGACTTACTTTAAAATTAGAGTAATCAATACAGTATAGTGTTTGCATAGAGAGCTCAGATATGGACCTGCCCATATGTGGTCCATTTATTTTCCACCAAACCACCAAGCCATGTTCATGGAGAAGCAAAGTCTTCTAAACAAATAATGATGTAACAACTTGATATACTTATGAGGAAATATCTATAGTTGGGGGATGGAAATAGGGAAAAGCAACAGTTGAAAATGCTTGAGAGATTCTGAAGTCAAACCATTGCTCTTTTGCATAGTTGAGAATTTGGCTGCTAGTGTGAAAGATTACGACAAGACAAGAAATTACATATAAGTACTTCACATCATGTAGAGCAATCATCCACATTACATCATTGGTAGTATCAAATATATATATATAAAGAAATATATAAAAATATATATAAGCATTTTATGAATATATATATATATAAATAAAAATATCTTCACTAAGATGTACTCACCAACATGAATCAATGAATTATATTATTACCCCCAATTGAATTACTTGTGTGCACTTAAAAATTACACATATTCTTTGAGTCTGTGTTTAAATAATGTTGGATATAATGTTTGTATCAAAAAGTACAGAGAATTTGCCAGCCTAAACACAGTTCAACTACACAATCTGCTAAATTGCAACCTTTTTGGTCAAGAGACCTTCATTCTTGATTCCTGCACTTGAGTGATACTTCTTAGGCATATGATATAAGACTTTTGGCTGCATGAACAAATGCATAAATGCTTCATCACACTTTTTCCCTGGTTTATTCCATATATTGAACTGAAGAAATTCCAAAGGGTAAAAAATAATAAACAAGTGATATGTCATAGGCGTGTATGTTGGACATTTCTTAAGAATTGATTTTATTATCTTACAAGAGCTGGTCCTCAGCCATGAAAATTCAGAAACCTGAGTTTGTAAATGCATGGGGAGTAGAGCCATCATACAGAGGCAGAAAATTAAAAATGACTAATGTCCCATACTGATAAACAATGCTAAAAAGCTAAATGATTAATTCACAATATATGCCTCTCACTGAAACTGGAATAGAAGGAAATCTAAAAGTAGCATATTCTCCCTCAGTAGGCAGACTTATGTGGCAGGCAAATGATAATTTATTTTTTTTTCTGTGAACGTAGATTTGGCTCAATGACCTAAACTCTCTTGATAGACCAGATTTAGATCACCAATCTGGTCTTCTCCAGAACAATAAGGGTTTAGTAAATGGAACTCGTGTGAAACTGTTACTGTTGACTGGTTCTCTGTTTCTATTTAGCTGATCAGTGCAGGTTTTCCTTCTAATGGGCACAGAATATCTTTAGGTAGGTTAATATATTGAATCTAGTTACAGATTGAAGTGGGATTACCCAATACATTTAAAATGACTTCGTATTTTCATATTCTTTCTTGATTTCCAAGTCTCATTTTCTGGAGGACAACATTTTTTTCATCTCAGTTTTCTAAATACGAGGAGGGACTTCGCACTCCCAAATCTATGGACCAGATCCAGATCGTATAATGACCTCATGCCTATCCCAGTCATTTTTGCATTCCACTGTTTCTGTTGAGTTCCTGCCCTCAATTGTTGAGTAATTTTGCTGTGCTCTGTTAAACAGCTGACATATTTTCATTGTATGTGAAACGATTCTCATATTCATTTGTAGTTGAGGAGTTGTTAAGCACTTGATGATCCTTCTGGATGTAAGATATGATAAAACTGGAGGTCATTCTCATTATGAGGATCATTTTTCCTTTTCAGAATGGCTCATGGCATTCTGAATTTGTGAGCAATCTCTATAACCTTCTCTCCAACCACAAAGTCAACTGCCCAGCCTACAGTCCAACTGAACTCACCGTTAGGAACAAATTCCTCTGATATTTAACTTGATCAACAGAATGAAAGCCTTGCAGGAATCGTTGCACCTACACTCTTGCACAAATTTAATAATGAGCAAAGATTAAATGGGTCCATGTTGGGAAAAGGTTAAATTGCATTGTCTACTTCTTCTATGTTTAGGGGAGAGGACAAAATAATCCAACATGGGGAGCATTCAATTTATACTTGAATGACTCCTCTCAGTTATGTAAGGGGAGGAAACATTCCCGGTCTGAGAGAGGGAGAAAGTGAGACTTTTGTGATGCTATAACCTGAGCTGATCACTAGGACTGAAGAAATACCTTTGCAAGAAAGTCTACATCCTTTTGGAAGGGGCAGGGATGGAAAAACTTGAAGGATGCTTTGATCAAGACCTATTGCTAGGGGAAAGGACCAGGGCATCCCAAACATAGCACCTCAAGGAAAGAGAGAGTCTCTGCTGGTGACCCAGGCACAAGACCAGGGTCCTCAGGGTTGGGGGAGAGCTATTTTGAGAAAAGTTGTTGGTTGGTGCAGAAGAGTTTGTATTCAGGTCATGGTACCTAGGTATTCTGAGCTGGTGTTTGTGCATCCCAGAATAGTAACTAAGCCACGGTCTAGTGTTCAATACACTTCACATGGCACAGAGACAACTGATCAGTGCACGGATCAAAATCAACTTTCCTCTCCATGTGTCATTTGGAAGAAGACAGACCCTCCTTTTTCCATTTTGTTTCTTTTTTAATAGACTTTATTTTTTAGAGCAGTTTTAGGTTTACAGCAAAATCGAGGGGCAGATAAAGAGATTTCCTATATACCCCCTGCCTCCACATGTGCATAGCCTCCCCCATGCTCAACATCCCTCACCAGATGGTACATATGTTACAACTGATGACCCTACATTGACACATCCATAGAGGGAGAAAGAGATAGAGAGAAGAGATCTATGTTCTTTCTAAGGTGGTGAAAACAGTAATGCAGATTAAACAGGTAATTTAAAAAAAAAACATTTTGTAGATAGTTGTTTCATCAATTTTAGAAAACTTAAATTAGTCACATTAGGATCTTTCTCTAATTTCATTATTTCTGTTTATAGTGGCACCATCCTACACTGGTCAAACCTTTCAAAATTATGTACTGGTCTATCTTTTCTAAGCCCAGATTTTTCTAACATCAATTTAGTCAAATGCTATACAATATTTCTTACCTAAGATGGAATAAATGACTTCTAACATCAGTTATATTCTTATGGTCTAGCCTAGTTTTTGTAGTTGTTACTTTGTATTTAGATTCCTGTTTTATAATCACTGCTGTTCATTGAGATTAAAATAAAGGGAGGATTAAAATTGCTGCTGTGGGCATTTGCCCCTAATGCCAACAGAATTTCATCAATTTAGGAATTTTTCCACCCTGAGTTTATAAGGTTCAACACTTAATCCAATCCATGACCTAGAGATGGCTCAGCTCCAAAGTGCTAACTCGAACCAATTCTTCCTCTGAAATATCTTTTAAAAATCCAACCACAGGGCAAAATTATTGAGAGAGAAAATATCAGAGATTTGCTGGAAGCTGTGACTTCACCACTACAACCTCTTGCCTTTTAAGAATCCAGATGGTTGGATATGTATGGAAACAGTGGGACAAATAGAAAATAAATCATTAAGGTGAGGTTAGAACATATGTATCCACAATAAAAATATACTAACCAAGCTGATATAAAGGTCCATTCATAGAGTCCTAAAAGGGAAATTTTCACATGAATTTTTGGTAAAAGGCTAACATTTGGTTCTGTCTTTCTATTTTATGCTTCTTTCATGAGTAAGGACTCCTCTTCTTATTTATATATGGGACCATCACAAATTATGATCTAGCTAAATGTTCTGCTTGCTTTGAAACCTGTGGATTTCTGATACTCCGAAATAACTTTACATTTTACTTATTTATTTCAGTTTGTGCTGATTGCATAGCCTATATCTCAAACAAGTTAATTTTTAACTTTATGGCGGACAACTCCCTGTCTTAGATATAAAAATGTAGATGACGCATATTTCGAAAGGACGACTGAGGTTGGGTCATTCCTCAGTTCAAAATCTGCTGTTATGGAGTATGTGGTCTTACAGAATGTATCACCCAACTGACGGCTTTTCATTAAGCCTGCAGTCTTATCATAGTAATATATAGTTTTCCAAATCTTTATTGAACTTGCTTCTGAATCTGTGAATGATCTACCTACGCATAGATTACTCCCCTTGCTAAATATACTTATAATTTACTTGCAATATTTTCTACAATAGAATAATAAAGTAATAGTTTAAAATTCCATTTAATATGTGTACATACATAAACATATTAATTAATATATCAGTACATTAACATACTTAACCTACTAACATGTTATGATTATAAATAATATGTTATGCTATTTATATAAACATAATATGTTAATAGGTTATGTTAACATGTATATAACATGTATATATATATAAATACAAGGACAGTCACAGTTTCTCATTAAGATTATGCAAAATGCAAAAATTAAAAACTGGGTTTTAACATTTCTTTCATTCCACATCTTAGTGCATTTGAACATTTTATTTTCCATAATGAGTTATTGAATCTCAAATAAATTGTTTAAATGCGAAAAGATTGAATCTCAGCTCAAAGCTACTCCTAATGTATCACTATTTATTCCTTTTCCATTTCAATCTAGGAGAACTTGTTTAGCTTTATTAACTTTGAAACTGCTGCAGTGAATGAAATATAATTTTGCCACAAGTAACTATTAAACAAACTGATACTTTCAACACCAAGAACCATCTGCTAATCTGAATCGTTTATTAATGAAATTGTCATCACAGCCTTTTCATAATCGTTAAAAATAAATTTTATTTTAAAATTCAATTCCCCATTGTCTTAGAATTAAACTTTGAAGAAACCAACTAAGTCGTACAAGAAATAAAAATAACATTTGAACACTGTAACTATAGGGGAGAACAGGATATGAAATAAGAAAGGAAATAGCCCATAGCCTCCTCAAGGAGGTATTAAGAGGTTCTGGTCACCAATTCCAATGTGTGTGTTGCGGTGGTAGGGAGGCTTCCCCACCACCACGCAATTCTACTCAATTCTGACACTATCCATACCTGGAGATGGTATCAGATCCCACAGGTTAAGGGCTCAGTTCTACAAGACTGCCCCACCCCTTCAGATACCAGTCAAGTCCAGGTTGCTACTTATGATTTTGACCCATCAACTATAGATTGGAAGTTCCCATGACTCCTCCTAGAGTGGCTCACAGAACTCAGAGAAACGTTTGACTTACTAGATTACTGGATATTATAAAAGGAGATAACTCAGGAACTGCCAGATGGAAGAGATACAGAGGGCAAGGTATGGGGAAAGGGTGAGAAGATTCCATGCCTTCTCTGTGTACCAATCTCCCCAAATCTTCATGAACCAGGAAGCTCTCTGACCCCCTTTTGGATTTTTATGGAGATTTCATTACATAGGCATGATTGATTAAATCATTGGCCATTGATGATTGATTCAATCTCCAGCCCACTCCCCTCCTCCCTGCCTCTCCCCAAAGTCGAGGGGTAAGACTGAACGTTCCAACCCTCTAATCACAGGACTGGTTCCCCCGGCAACCAGCCGCCATCTTTAGATGACCTAGGGGCATTCCAAAGTCACTCCATTTATGTAACAAAAGATACCTTTGTGGCTCTTATCACGGGGAATTCTGAGGGTTTAAAGAGCTCTGTGCCAGGAAGTGGGAGGAAGACTAAATATATATTTCTCATTCTAAATCCACAAACCTGTGTTTGTTCTGCTTCATAGCTCATGTTTTTCTTGACTTAGAATCTCTGTTCCTAGCCCAAATATATATACAGATGGTATTGTATTTTTCTCCATAAGCTTTAGACTTTTTAAAAAGTAAGCATGGTGAAGAGCGCACAGGGGGTTGTGTAGGAATGACTCGTTAATTAATGACTCCTTAATTAAGTGATAGTTGAGCATAGAAAGTGAGGGGAAAAGACAATGGTGTCTTTAGGGAACATGTTTTAAGCCAAAGCAACGGCAAGTGCCAAAATCCTGTGACAGGATCAGGTAGAAGTTCCATGTGGTTTGAGTGGAATGAGCAAGGGCGATTGTGATAGAAGATGTCAGAGAAAAGACAGGGGCCAGATGTGAGTACCTTGCAGGAGGCCATGGTGAGTACTTAATTTCTACTCTGAGAGGGACGAAAGCCATCGGGGGTTGAGATAAGCTTATCTGTCTAGGCACATTTACCTTTTTTAACTTCCCTTAGTAATAACAAGGAACGTGGTTGATTTACTTCTCTATTGATTTCCAGTCTGTTTAGGCTTTCTATTTCTTCTTCAGCAATTTTACCATTTTCTAAGGACGGATTTCATGTGTTTCCATGTTTATCAGCATAAAGTTATTTATAGCACCATAATTTAAAAAATCTTTGCAGCAGATTTTTTTTCCTTTTCAATTTGTGCATTTATTTCTTTACATCTTTTGTCAATTTTCCTCCCGGAATTTTTAATTGTTCCCTCGAAGAGAGGACATTTTAAATGTATATCCATTTTCACGGAACTAACATGGAGTGTAGTTGATGTTCTTTGTATATTTTCATTTCACTTTAATTAAATTAGGCCCTTATGTGTGTTACTTGTTTTTTCATTATTTGGCTATGTTTCCTTTTTTTTTTTTTTTTTTTTAGTGAAGAAGATCAGCCCTGCGCTAACACCTGTTGCCAATCCACCTCTTCTTCCTTGACGAAGATTGGCCTTGAGCTAACATCTGTGCCAATCTTCCCCTATTTTTTATGTGGGTTGCTGCCACAGCATGGCTTGATGAGTGGGGTAGGTCTGTGCCTAGGATCCAAACCTGAGAATCGGGCCACGAAAGCAGAGCTCGAGAACTTAACCACTATGCCACTGGGCCGGCCCCATAGATATCTCTGTCTTTCAGCTTTCCCAACTTCTTACATTGTGGGCTTTGGTAGCTAATTTTCAGCCTTTTTTTTTTTTTTTGTGAGGAAGATCAGCCCTGAGCTAACATCCATGCTAATCCCCTTCTTTTTTTTGCTGAGGAAGACTGGCTCTGAGCTAACATCTATTGCCAATCCTCCTCCTTTTTTTTTTTTTTTTCCCCAAAAGCCCCAGTAGATAGTTGTGTGTCATAGCTGCACATCCTTCTAGTTGCTGCATGTGGGACGTGGCCTCAGCATGGCCCGACAAGCGGTGAGTCGGTGCGCACCCAGGATCCGAACCCGGGCCGCCAGTAGCTGAGCGCAAGCGCTTAACTGCTAAGCCACGGGGCCGGCCCTCAGCATTTCTTATTTATCTATTATATTCTGAATGTTATAATTTCATCTCAAAGTACGTGAAATTAGTTTTTAATGCAGTTTCATTATTGTTCATTTCTATAGATTTTTAAATTTCTATTTTAATTTCTTATGAGATCTATTTTATTTTACAGTGTATTTTAAAATTCCAATCAGAATGTTTTTTGTTTTTTTGTGAAGAAGATCAGCCCTGAGCTAACATCCATGCTAATCCTCCTCTTTTTTTGCTGAGGAAGACTGGCTCTGAGCTAACATCTATTGCCAATCCTCCTCCTTTTTTGCCCCAAAGCCCCAGTAGATAGCTGTATGTCATAGATGCACATCCTTCTAGTTGCTGTATGTGGGATGTGGCCTCAGCATGGCCCGAGAAGCAGTGCGTCAGTGTGTGCCTGAGATCCAAACCGGGGCTGCCAGTAGCGGAGCACATGCACTTAACTGCCAAGCCACGGGGCCGGCCCCAAGCGGATGTTTATTTAGTTAATATTTCACTCATTCATTCAAATTTATTTTTGTTTCTAATCAATGATATTTTTCTTAGAAAATATCTGTAAGATGCTTGTACCCAGGTGTTTATTGAGATTTGCTCTGTGGCCTATTCATAGTTAATTTAAAAAATTGTCTCTCTCTGCTTGCAAACAATCGTATTTGTGGTTTTATGCTTATCAATTAGATCAAGCTTGTTAATTATGCTGTGAATTTTTTTCCTGTTTTTCAATTGGTCTGGTAATAAATGAGAATCTGACTATGCTGACTGCTTTGTCTGTTTCTACGCAGAATTTTTTTGCCCCCATATTTTGTAGCTATGTTATTTGGTGCATGCAAATTTAGATTCCGCATAAAACATCATTTTATGTCCTTACACAGTAACCTCTTTTATCTTAAAGTTATATATCTGATGTTTATATAGTTATACTAGTTTTTCTTTGGTTGATCATTGCCCCTCTGCCATTTTTATATAAAACTTTTGAGTCCTCATTATTTTGTATTATCTCTTATTTGTACAGAGCATGTAGCAGGATATTTTTGTCTGTATTTTATTCAGACGCTACTCCCTATCCACTTTTATTCTACTTTCTTTTTCTCTTCCTTTTATGTATTGTGCATAAATATAGAAAGTTTTTTTCCACTCCTGATGGAAATTCTTGATTTTCGCTTTCTTGTGAAAGACCATCTTTTACAATTCCAGTATAGTCCCTTTAGATATTTCCTTTCAGACAATTACTTCTATAATCTTCCTGAATTTTAATCAGAGGCGTGTAAGATCATTTCTTAATCATTCATTTATGTTTTCAGATCTTTAGTTCTTTATATAGAGTTCTCTATAATTTCTTCAAGTTTCCGGAATTCTAACACTCTTCATAGCTGAGTCTATTCTGCATTTTAACACATCTTTTAAAATTTAATTTTTAAATGTTTATGTAATAATATAAACATAAACAATTGAAATACACTATAGCTTGATAAATCCCATTACAATGAATAGTTGTTAAGGTAATTATCATCATCAAGGCAAATAAAATTGCAAAATATCTATTTGTTCAATATTTTGTGTATGCGTATGTGTTTGTTTATCAGGAAATCCTGCCCTATTTGATTCTGATTGCCTCATCAACTAGAACAGGATACATTTTTTTTTTAATTTATTTTGTTTTTTATTTTTACTTTGTGAGGAAGATCGGCCCTGAGCTAACATCTGCCAATCCTCCTCTTTTTGCTGAGGAAGACTGGCCGTGGGCTAACATCCGTGCCCATCTTCCTCCACTGTATATGGGACGCCGCCACAGCATGGCTTGACAAGCAGTGTTTCGGAGAGTGCCGGGGATCCGAACCCGTGAACCTCGGGCCGCCACGAACCCCAGGCCGCCACAGCGGAGCACACCCACTTAACCGCTTGCGCCACCGGGCCAGCCCAAACAGGATACATTTTTAAAGAGAATCAACCTAATGATTAAATTTGAACATCACCAGGAGTGTTTGTTAATAAATGTAAGTGCTTCTTTTTACATAACCGTTATTACTCTCAATGATGCACTCTTTCTTCTTTTATTCCAAATTAGATTAGTAAAATTGTCATTCTATTTGTACTCTAGAGGTTATCATACAAAGTAGAAAAGAATTGAAAACATATCAAGAACAAATTGTAACCAATATTTGACACATGGTTGCCATCCATTCATATAACAAATGGATTTATTTTATAACAATAAAAATTGTTAACTATTTTATAACAAAGTAAGCAAAAATGCTAAAACATATAAAAATATACCAAAATATAGCCTGCGGGAGAATTCGGGACTCCAGGAAGATTGTGGCAGGACGGCAAGTCCCTGACTGCTTCTCATAAATATTAGTTGAAAATTTTCAAAGTCAGAATCATGCTTCTGTGTTAACTTTCACATTGAGATCTACAATATAATTTAAATTGACTTTTGTGCCTGGTGTGAGGTGGAAGTCAATATTCTTTTTTTTTCTATATTCAAAAAATATATTCTCTCTTTCTATGGTGCCGCCTTTGTCATTACTCAAGTGACAATATACCCCTGCATCTTTTTCTCAATGCTCTATTATTTCTATTATGATCTGTGTGTTTATTTTTGCTTCTATAACACACTGCTGAATTATTGTAGTAATTACCCAGTGGTGTAAGTTTCCATAAATTTTTTTTATGTATCAAGATTTTCTTACCAATTCTTAGTACTTCTTATTTCCGTTATAGTTTTCCACAGAAACCTTGCTTTAACATTGATTTTGTTTATATTTAATTCAGAGACAAATTTGAGGGGATTCGACATCTTAATATAATAAACATCTAAATAAAGATATTAAAACTTGGGATGAACAATAGATTCTTTAATCTACTAAAAAATCATTCAATGCATTAATGTTTTTAAAATTGAGTATGAAATTCTAGGTATGTGGACTCACGTAATAAAATGTATACACATCTATCAAAAATTACGGTATATTATTTATAATTTTTGTTTACTTGAGTTTAGTAAAATATTCATTTTGAACTTGCATGGTTAAAACTTTCTTTGTTGCATTTGTTAATACAAAATACCAAGTTCCATTAAGTTTCGAAAAAAATTAACAACGGAAGCTATTCATCCACTTTTGTGTCTGAATTTGAGTTTTATATTTCCCTGTTGTGTAATTGAGTATTCAAAGTAAAACTGACAAAAAAATATTCAGGGAAAAATTAGATTGGTGGAATCTGCCAACAGAACAAGGATATAAACAGAATAATAATGTTCTTGAAGAAGAACCAGAATGCAGATGCAACAACATGGCATGGTAAGAAGTAGGATTTAACTAAAGCAGCAGAAAAATGTAGGATATAACCTATAAATTACACCTGAGTGATATATATTATTACACCTGAGTAATGTATGTTCATTGCCTGCTCGTTGGATTAAGGTACTAAGACTATGAAGGAAACTATGTTTTATCATACTTGTCATCCAAGGCATAGGGAAATGTCCAGTTTTTAATGGAAGTCATGGGTCTAGAACAAATTATATTTGATCTTCTTGTTTTTATGTTAGGATCGTATAACAACAAAAAGTGATGAATTCTTATAATCTCAAAGCAAAACTGGGAGATCATCATCCTGTTTACTGAAAAGGTCAGAGAGCTGTCAGAATTTGATTTCATAATGGATTTCAATGAAGGAAAAGTACTGCTTTGTAAAAATTACTGTGTCCTTTTCTGATTATTCTTGGACTTGCTGCTATATTGGTTGCCTCAGATTAATTTGTAACGAGAAACCTATGAGTCTTTATGAACTTCTAACCAATCAGTGGCCATCCGTTGACATGTTCACTCAATGACCAGTCCATGCAGTGTTTTTCTTTCCTTCAAATATTTGAAGACATTACAGCAAACATTTTTGACAGGTTTGGAGAATTTTGGGAGAAAAGAGTCTTTTGTTTTAAAGGGATCCCAACATGACATTCTTCTGCACATTGATTTAAAAAATCTCATATTCCAAGTAATAACATAAACAATATGGAGAAAATATATTGACAATACATTTTTGTGAAATTTAAATATTCTATCACAAGGGAGATCGTCAGACTTATTCCGTAAATAAATGAAAGTCATTACTGTCCACTTCATTTTTTATTACCATTTCCCTACTTGATTTGTCACCACTAGCAATTATTCAGCTAATTTTTTAAATACACATATATTCATATAAATGTGGGATGTTTCTTAATTAAGTAAATGTTTTAAATTTAAAATATTAAAGCATGAAACTTCTTATTGACTTTATAAAGTTGGATTAATTGTTGCCTGTCATTAAATTTTTATGGTTATTTTTCTGAAAATAGAGCTTAAGGCACTTTATACCAGGTGGTAGAAGCTTTTCTTTCTTTTTATATTTTTTCTGTAATGTTTCTAACAAAATATTATGTGCTCTGTGGTTTACTTTTTATTCTCAAAACATCTATACTGTATGTTTTTCTTTTTCTCTCCTACATTCCCCTGGGCAGGGGAGGTTAGCTTTGGTTCAATCTGGCATTTAATTACTCCTTCTGCAAACTATATGATTGCAGAGTCGATTAGGTAAGTTCCTACAGCAAGTTTTAAGTGTGAGGTTGTAAATAAGTTTAGAGTCCATTAAAGTAAGTTGATGTGGTAGTTTTCTAGTACCCATGCTGGAATAACATGATGGGAAATATTTTGCTTTTCTATAATGTGTTTATTTCCCCTAATTTAATCATTAGCGTGTTTTGGATTACAGAAGTAACATATGTTATTGCAGAAAAATAACGAAATAAAAATAGTCCAATATGTATTTTTCCTCACATATGTTTTATGGCTCAATCTATGTGAATTATAATTAATATGATATGTAATAAATATGTAATCCAACTATTATACACTTTATACTCCTAGATTATCTATTTTTATGCCAGTAAATATTTACATTATTTTTGATTAGAGTAATTTGACATGAATATTCCACAACTGATTAAATCAACACTCCATTTTAAGATGGCTTCTGTTGTTTCCAATTGTGATATTATAATTAAATTGAAATGAAGTATTAGCTATCCAAAATGGCAGGCATTCTTACTTCTTTCCTTGAAAGAATTCTTGAAAACTACACTAAAAAGACTAATTAATAAGAGAAATATAGACACATCTAATTTTATTAAAATTAAGAAATTTATTAAACAAAATATATCATGAAACAAGGAAAATAAAGCCACGTACTGTGAGACGATATTTGAAAACAGGGTTTTAAAATGAGGTTAGGTATTACATGTACAAAATTTAAAAAATTAAAATATTTAAGAAAGGCATAACATTATTTATATTTTTTAGTTTTTATAATGCTGACTTTTATAGCTTTAAGTAATATACTTAAAATTCTAATGGTTGATTCAACTATTCTATACCTCATCCATGTACTCTTCAAAATGTAAAAAATCAACTTTAGGGAACTTCAAGTGTTTTCACCGCTAGTGGGAATAAAGAAATAATTTTTAAGTTTTTTAGGTTTCTATCATTTTCTGGTATTCTGTAAATACATGTAAGTCTGTTTTAAATTTTATATATTAATTCTAAAAATAAAAGTCAAGAACACCTATGCTGTGTTTAGATGTAACCTTGATGGGCAATTGTTAGATCTCTGAGGAAGAAAATATAATCTTGATAAAGGTATAAGCTTGAGTAAAATTTTATCATAAACAGATGTGTGTTTATGTTCATCGTAAAATTTTATCATGAACATTCTTAGTCACTGCATCTTTATTTTGACCTATTCTTTATTGATAGTATATAAAATTCTAAGGTAAAAATATGTTTTCTGAAATCGTGACGGCATTGCACAACTGTCTTCCTCTTGACTCTCAATATGTCGGTAGTTTTCTTTATAGATCACGCTTTTGTCACTCTTGTGTGTAGATATTCAGACGTTCCTCAGTTTTTGAAGTCCTCAATATCATTAGTATTTAATAAAGGTCTTCCTCCCCACCTCCCTCCCTGCTCTCTCCGTTTCTGTCTCTCTATTTTTCTCCTTTCTCTCCTTCCCTGTCTCTTTTTCTAAAAATCCAATCTTAAAATTTCAATATGTCATCAGGACATAGGTTTTTTTCCTCCTAATCTTTCATTTATATTCTCTGCACTTATTTTTCTCTATTAAGACAGATATTTGACTCCCTGGATCTGCCTTTCTTTCTCTTACCACTTTCCCCACATTTTTTTAAAGCACTTTTCTCCTTGTGATTTACATATTGACAAACGTCCTTTATTTTATAAAGAGGTCCAACTTATTCTATTTTTCAATTTCCTCTATATTTTAAAAGAAATAATTATCAACCTTATTTAAAATTTCTACAATTATTTCTTGTTTTGTGATTCCTGTGATTTTACAGAAATCTATTTTTCATTTAAGATTTACTCATTGCCTGAAATGCTCTAAGAACACAAAATAAATTTTAAATGTCTTGCTTATTACTGGAAATATCTCTGTTGTCTTTTGAAACAGTTATTCTTTCTTTTTCCATTTTAGCCTCTTTTGTCATGTTCTTTCTTCTAAACGACTAGTGATGCTTGGTTTTCCACCTTTATTTATACATTAAAGATGAAATTGGTGTGAATAACTTACACGGAAAGTCAGGAAGAGAAAATGTGACAAGTACCACATGACTTTTAGTGGTAAATGTCAGAAACAACATAAGCCATATGTGAAGAAACCGTGCAAATAGCAGAGGCATATTCAAAATAGTGGTCTTCCTCTACTTACGAAGAGGTTACATATCAATTAACCCATCAGAAGTTGAAAATATGGTAAATCAAAATGCATTTAACACCTACCCTACTGAACATCATTGCTTAGCCCAGCCCACCTTAAACGTGCTCAGAACGCTTCCATTAACCTACAGCCTACAATCATCTTACGTAAAGCCTATTTTACAATAAAATGTTGAATATCTCGTGTAATTCATTGAATACTGAACTGAAAGAGAAAACAGAATGGTTCTAAGTGATCCATTGGGGCTCGTGATCATGGGGCTAACTGAGAGGGGATTGTACTACATATTGCTAACCTGGGAAAAGATCAAAATTCAAAATTTCAAGTACAGTTTCTACTGAATGCTTGTCACTTTAGCACCATCGTAAAGTCAAAAAATTTTAAGTCAAACCATCATAAATCGGGGACCGTCTGTATAATTACCTAGTGTCTGTACAGTAATCACTTCTATTGTTTTTCTTCTTTTTGGCAAATTCTTGAGACTTCTCTGAACTCATCTTCAAAGGCACAGCTAGAATTTATGTTTTCAACGACAACATGGTTGCAAAGCCGACCACCAAAAAAGGAATATCAATTAAGCAATAGATGATCAGAATTTGATGAAGTAGTTAGATACACTTTGGGATGTATATATCCCTTTAGTACAGGATGATGGCTACCCCTAAGGTTTGTGGAACCCAGCACTTCACTCTGTCCCCGTGCACATTGGCTTCTCTTCTCTCCACGTGGGACAGCCTTCCTATATTCCCGAAAGTCCCCCTTCTTGGTTTGCTTTGCCTGCCTGATGAAGCCCCCACCATCTTTGAATTCTCAGCTCAGATGTCATTACTCAGTGCATCCTTCTCCAATTTCCTTTGATTTTTCACCCCTCCAGATTCCCATTATACAAATGGGGACACTGTACTCAAGGTGCTATCACATACCTTTTTCCTTAGCTGCAGTCTGAATCCCTTGATGTAACATATCTAATTCATCCCTTTATCTTCAGAACCTGCTGCACCACTTTGCATGCAACAATTGCTTCTTAAATGCTTTCTAATGTTGTTGAATGCCATACTCTGTGATTTAAAAATGATTGCATTTTCTACAAAGGCTTATATTTGCTTTATTGTATCTCTCTGTCATAGACCGTGTCATCATTAATTTGCATTTCTAACAGGACGAATACAATTATAATCTGTAACCAGAACTTTATTTTACTAACTGCCAAATGTGGCACATTTGGAAATCTCTGCAGGGAGAGTCATTTCTGCCGATTCCCGGATACCATATTTATATTTGCATCTCTCAAAATTAGCATATGCATTTGCTCATCATGTGAGCTCAATAAATGGCTTTAAATGAATAAATGTCATAATTACTGAAGTCAGTAAAACATTTACAATGACACAGTTGCATTAATTTCTGAGAATGAGAAAACCAAAAGGAAGTAACCAGGCATTATTGATTCAACTGGAAAACGCCAAAACTTGTTAAACACTTAGGTTGTTTTCCTGCACAATTTTCCGTTTTATGGAGGGTTGTAAATAGATTCACAGCTGTCTTAAAAGATTGTATATGGTCAAAGTGGTCTGCTTGTTATTCCAGCTGCTTTAATGGGCACTTAGAATCACTAATATCATGAATTCCCTTATACACGATAGAGGCTTACCAATCAACATGTTTTGCAAGTCATCTTACTCTTTTATTCAAACCTCATCAGGTTCCCATTTCACTCACAATCTTCTTGAAGACTTCCTAAGTTTTTGCAGTGACTGTATTTCAAGTGAGTACAGAATGGAAAATTGGTGATGTACGATATAAGTTGCAATCATCAATAAATTCATGCAGGGTAAATTTGTTTACTGCCAACTACCTTCCAGAAAGGCTCTTTGCTTTGATTGAGACATACTCTCATGTTCTTTCTCTAGAGTTCAGATCCTTTCTCTCTTTTCTGATTTTCATTTTTTCTATGCCCATACACTCACTAAGTTTGCTGAATCCCAAAAATTTACACTATCAGCCATGTATAGTGGCCTTTCACAATATGGATAATTATGAGCACAGTTTAATACATTGTGTGACGTAAGCACATCATATTATGATGAAGCACATATCCTTCACAGAGAAATGCCCATAATGAAACAGGGCAGGGGAGTCACCCCACAAAATAGAATTCATAGAATAAAACCTCCATCATCTACTGGTCTCTTCCATCTGAGGATTAAAGACTGATGAATACAAAGGAGAGTTATTCATTTCTATGACTACATTTTGTCACTTTAAATAATTAAATGTATATTTATGTGCATTCATTTCATTATATATAATTTCTGAACAAATTAAACAATAAAGGCTATAAAATAAAAGCAGGTTATCCAGGCTTTATAAAATTTTAGGGCAAATACATCACAGTGACAGTCTATGTTTAAATCTCTTGAATTTTAGAGACCCAAATAAACATGAATAACAGCTAATATGTATAACACAGAGCTTAATTATCAATTTCTTTATCACTGTAATCTATTTAGAATGCTACAGTTTTTTGGGTGCTCTCTCACCATACAAATGCATGATATAACTATTTTCACGACCAGAAATACTCATAATAGTAGAGAAACCAAAATCTGATTTTGAGGTTCTGCAAATAGATTTTTTATTCTACTTATAGATTTCAATTAAAAAATGAATACATCTGAGACATGACCCTCAATTTGTCTCCCCAGAATAAGTAGATTTTAATTAATTAAAAAAAACTCACTTTCACTTTATTTGAATTCATCTTTTATTTTTAAATATTTAATTTTCTTCCTGCAGAAATACTATTTTAAACCACACCGTTTTTGCGAATCCTTTCTCATTTCCCCATATGCAGTAGGCTTCAACATATAGTGAATATTCCATGGAGAGGCAGCCCAGAAAAAACAAATACAGGGGTAAAGCTAATAGGATTCCAGGAATGACTGTCCACAAAGATTACTGACAGGAGAGCTCAACTGGATAATTCAGTTTAGATCGCCTGTAGACCCCAGGGCCATGGATGTCCAATTCTAAGCAATTAATTAATCAAATCTAGTTTTATCTGGTGCAATAAATTGCCTAAGCAGGATTCTTTATTGATTATACATAGAAAAGACAAAACGTAAACAATATAGAGAAATAATCAGTACAAACCCTTCACTAAACTCTTTAGTGCATAACTAAAGGAAGGTTATCAAATAATTACCATTTTATAAAACATATTGGCCTTTGAGATTAAAGGGAAGTAGCCATCAAATTTGCACTGATTTAAGCACACTTGGGATTATTCTGAATATTTAAACTATACTTAAAAGTGTATTTTACTACACAATTATATTTAATATCATATTTTAATATTTAATACCATACTTTAATTATATTTTTACTTTAAAAGAAGCCAATAAATACTACATCAGTGCATTGTAATAATACTCCTGTATGTGAAATTTGAGAATGTACTGTTTCCAACCTTTTGGATCAAAGATATAGTAAGATGAGAAATATCATCATAATAAATATCTAAGGGGAAAAATTAGCTATCTAAAGTAATTCATATATTTCATGCATTTAAAGCTATATTAGGTTTCCATTTACTCATTATAATAAAAGAGTGTTTGAAATATCATGAATATTAAAGTTATTTTATAACTAACTTAAGGACTCCACATAGAACAGGGTTGGAATATATTTCTTCTGAACTTATAAGGCTCAAGATAATTATGTTAAGAAAAATGAGAGGTAAACCATTAGCCAAATCCAAATAGATTGGTAAATCATACTGTCAAAATATCCTAGAAGAGATCCAAATGGGCCCAGTACACATTTTGCTTTGCCTTTATTTGGTTTGTCATAATAATTTATTGTCAAACACTAGTTATACTGTAAATAAATATACCTCTTTAGTGGCGAACCTAGAAAATGAATTTCCATTTGGACTCATCAAGTTCCATCGCCTACTCTATATGTGCCAACATATATTCTCCCAAATTTGTTGTTTTAGTCAATTAAGAGTATCATAGATACTTTAGTTATTATTTGTTTTATGCAACAAATATTTGTAATGAGTTGTCTTTCTTTTCTCAGAAAGTCTAATTTCATTTAGAAACCACAAAGAAGAGAGCTATTATTAATAAAGAAGAATAAAATTATATAATCTCAGTATCTTCTACTCTTAGTAGTTTACATATCCCTGATTACTACATTTTAATGGTGGCTTGAGAATTTCATCTACTATATCAACAGCCAAGATTAATCTTTGAGCATGGAGAAAGTTTAATGGCTATGCAGTATGTCTGTCTAACTCCCTTTGGATTATAGCAAAAATCAAATGTGTATCTTCTTGTGCATGGCATATTCTTCTTAGGTTTCGAATGGTCAATGTTTCTGGACTCTGTGGCATAAGGACTTTTCAGAGGCATGGCTTATACAGGTATATGGGACTGAGAGTACCAGAAAAGACTTCTCACACACACAATGTTCTAATTCTTTTTAAAATGGATTTATAGGGACATCATGTGAGAGTCCGTGAATGCAAAGTGAGATTCCTACTTCAAGAGCGAGTTTTCAGAAATTTACTACATCAAGCCTTTATGCATCTTAGGACTCTAAGGAAGAAAGAGAGACACAAATAGTTTGCAAGGAAGCAAATTCATGTTTATAATTCTGAAATAAAAAAGAAACTTAAGAGCAATGTGTGGGCTTAAATATCTCAAAAAATAAGAAGCTTGCAATTCAGCTTAATCTGTAACGGCAGTTGTCAACTGTGGTGATTTTGCCCCCAAGAGGACATTGGTCATGTGGAAACATTTATGAGGATCTCAACTCTCATGGTGGGTGGAGACCAGGGATGTTGCTTATCATCCTACAAAGCACAGGACAGCACCTACAACAGAGAATTATCCAGCCCCAAATGTCAATAGTCTTATCAGATCCTCAATTGGTCATGGACGAGAACATGGAAGTGTCAGGTAGCAGAAAGTCAGTGCTATACTACAAAGGAAATTTGAAATTGTAACTCACAACTGCCATCTCTTTGACCGGTCACATGGCTGGCCTATAGTTCACTGGCTTGGGTTTTGCCACCAGACAAATATCATGACACCGCTCTTCACTGAGTTTGTGCGAACCTTGGCAAATTAGGCACACTGGGCTTCAGGGCGTTCTTCCGTAAAATTAGAAATATATTACTACTAATATGGTGGAGTTTAATGAATATTTAAATTATAGTAAATGCTAACTTACAAACTGAGGCAAGAATGATCTGCTCATAAAAAAGTGTTTATCACAGAAAATGCATTCAATAATTATGTGCCAAGGTTTTTAAAAAGTATACACACATGTATACACACATAACAAAAATTTCTTTAAATGTTTATATGGAGAGATAGATAGATAAATAGGTAGATAGATGATAAATGGATAGATAGACGATAGATGATGAATCAATAGATAGATGATTGATTGATGGATGGATGGGTAGATAGATAGATAAATGATAGATAGAGAGATAGATAGATAGACAGATATAATTTTGGCTCAGAATTCCCTATTCAATAACTTTTGTATATCAATATTAATTATTAAAGAAAAAGCTTGTAATTTAATGTTTGTTCTTCTAGACCATTATTTTTATATACTTTGGCAAACTATTGACGGAAGCTCCATGTATGTTTCCTCAATTAAGTCAATTATTGCTCTCTCCAACCTGGCTAAAATGTACTCTAGTGAATTCTGAGTGTTTCAGTCTCTAAGAGGTAATTTCTGAATGCCACTTCATTTGACACAAGGGGAAAAAAGTACATTTTAAAAATCATGTGTCAGAGAGGGAAAGAAACGATTAAAAAGGCATTTGGGGATGTACTTTAGGGGCATTATGACCTGGTTTCTCATTGTAAACCTAGAAACCTTACAACTCTTCTCCCCAGAGGTTTTTAAGAAAGTTGCAAAGCTGTGAGATTTGATCTGATTCCGGCTTCTCTCTGTCAATTATTTTGCTTTATGCACTCTGTTTGAAAAACAACCATTTTGATCATTTGCAGACACATGTATTTCCATGATATGCTTTATCCTCTACGTTGTCAAGGAACATATAGCAAATTAATCTTTTTGTAATGGATGGAGATTTGGGGGTATATAATCCTCAAAGAAATTTTAGTTTCAAAAGGCGTGCTTGTCTTGAATAAACGACTTCCACTCTCTTGCTTCTCAAAGTGGGGGGACCAGCAGCACTGAATTAGCTGTGAGCTGAACAAGAGACCTACACAATCAGAATCTGCCCTTCAATAAGATCCCCATAGATCCCTGCACATGGTAATTAGTAAGCACCACTCTAAAAACATGCCGCATCCTTTTCTGTCTTAGATTTTGGCTTCATGGGCAGAAGGAATGATCAGATGTTCTGGTTGTTAAAATACTGATAGGCATCATGATCGGTTGATAATACCCTCACCCCTGGCACTCTGGTTAGCTGTCAGTTGTCTCATCACAAATGATGAAAATCAAAATTCCTCTCTGAGAAATTAACTGTCCATTCAGTATATATAAATATATTTATGTATAATATTATATAAACCAAAGGCAGGACTGGATAATATAATAATCTAGATAGACTTTTATCCAGTCCTGTCTTGAGTTTATATAATAGTATATATGTAATATGTTATACATATATAATCTATTTTTACATGTATTTATATATATTAATATATATTTAATATATATATTTATATATAAATATATTTATATATAAATATATTAATATATATAAATATATTTAATATATTTATATATATTAATATATTTGTTAACATGATAATATATAATATACTATATATAATATAGTATAATATATATAGACTATATATATAAAAATAGAAAAGCAGATATATGTATGTGTGTGTATATATACAAACATGTATATATTTATTTTTTTACATATAAATATATGTATTTATTATTTTATAAACTAAAAACCAACATAGAAGGCCATTCATTCAATACACTTTTTTTTAATAACCTGTGGCTTGGAAGGCCTTTTAAACACAACACAAACTTGGAATCCACATAAGCCTAAGTGGGTAAAATTGCCCAGATTTGGGGTAATATTTTTATGAATATTTTTAAGTGGGCAAAGATATTATAGTAAGTGACATAACACAGAGATAGAAAGCAGTATATATTTGGCCTCTCCACTACAATACCCCAGGTGGGTGAGAGCCTTAGCAGCCAGACAGTGTACAACCATGAGGATGGTTATTGTACGTGCTGTGGACTGAACGTGTGTGTCCCTCAAATCCATATGCTGAAGCCTTCATGCTCAATATGCTGGTGTTTGGTGGTGAGGCCTTTGGGAGGTGATTAGGGTTAGATGAGGTCATGAGGGTGGGGCGCCCGTGATAGGATTAGTGCCCTTATAAGAAGAGACAGTAGAGAGCTTGCTCTCTCTCTCCACCATGTGAAGACACAATGAGAAGGTGGCCGTCTACAAGCCAGGCAGCGAGTTCTCACAAGAGCCAAACCATGCTGCCACCTTGATCTCCTACTCGAGGCCTCCAGAACTGTCAGAAATAAATGCTTGTTGTTTAAACCCCCCATCTGTGGGATTTTGTTATGGCAGCCTGAGCTGACTGAGACAGTACACTTTTGTCCAAAACACCCTGTGGCTTCCTCTCTCAATCACAGTCAAATTCGCACTGGTTACCAAAATGGAGAAGAACGTGCCTGGTGTCCCCTGCCCCACTCCTTCTCTGACTGTGTCTCCCCTCCTGTACTTTGCCCCTACCACCCCACTGCCTCCTTTTTCCTAGAACGTGGCAGGCATGCTCTGGCCTCAGAGCCTTTGCACTTCCTGTTCTCTCTGCTACCAGTGCTCTGTTTGTAATATCTACGAGGCTTGCTTCCTCTCCCACCTCAGGTTTGAGTTACATGTCCCCTAGTCAGTGGGGCTTTCCTGGGCCGCCCTATCTAAAATTACAAACTTCCACACCCCCATCACTTCCCAACTTCTTCTCTACTTTATTTCACTCCCCAGCACTTAAGTCTACATCACATATATTTTATTTATTTGAAGTATGGCCATGGCTTTCACTGGGATGTCTTTTGTGGCAGAAATACAGTCTGTTTTGTTCAGTGGTCATCAGGGGCTGGCACACAGATGGAGCTCAGTGAAAGACACATATCATAAAATTTACCATTAGTGGCATTTAGTGCAGTATCAAAGCTGTGCAACCAACATCTCTATCCAATTCAAGAATATTTCATCCCCTCCAAAGGAAACCTTGTACCCATTACTAGTAACTTCTCATTCTCTCCTCCCTCCAGCCCCTGGCAACCATTACTCAGCCTTCTGTCTCTATGGATTTTCTCACTCTGGATATTTCGTATCAATGGACTCATACAATATGTAGCCTTTTGTGTCTGGCTTCTCTCCGTTAAGGGTCATCCATGTCGTAGCATATATCAGGGCTTCATTCTTTTTTACGGCTGCAGCTGCTGTGGAAAATAGTTTGGCGGTTCCTCGAATAAGTTAAACTCAGAATTACCTTATGACTCAGCAATCCCACTCCTGAGTATTTACCCAAGAAACCTGAAAAGAGGTGTTCAGACAAAAATCGGTGTATGTCTGTTCACAACAGTACTATTCACAATAGCCAACAGGCAGAAACAACCCAAATGTCCGTCAACTGATGGATAAATGGGATGTGGTCTATCCATACGATCGAATATTTACTGCTTTATTTTTCAATGGGAGTTTTTATTTTCACTGTACTATTTTCCCTCCACTCAAGGATATTGAGTGCATTGGGACCTAGTAAACTTTATCATTCGGCCTAAAGGATGCAGAATCTGAGCAACCCCATTTTGAGTGGAGGCATCTGAACCAGGCAATAGCAGGCAGAAATGGGAGGGTGTTGGCTCAGAGAGCAGTTTCTCCTTGACGCTGCCTCTGGATGCCAAAGCAGAGCCATGTTTGTGTTGTCCTGGCTGGAGCTGACAGGGTTGGTGTGGGGCGGCCTGCCAAGTGATGCTGGGTTATGTTACAAGAGAATTATTTTGGATGTGCTGGTTTGGAGAATGTGCCAAAGAGAGGCTGGGAGAGCCAGCTTTCCAATGACTAGTCACAGTGTCCTCCTTCCCCAAAGGGGGTGCTTCCTGGGGGGAAAAAAATGTCTATATGTCATCAATTCTTCCATCTTGATATCCAAGAATGGACACAGACAGTGAGAAATAGCAAACAAGTGGGTGTTTTGTGGACACGAGGAGGGGAGTGTGTGTGCGCATGATGTAACCAACTCAATTTTTACTATTATTTTTAGGTTTATGTGAACCTTATTTTACAGAAGAGATTTATTTAACTTCTACAAAAAATATATCTCTTGACATAGAAATCCATCAAAAAGATGGTTGTTTGTATTATTTATCTGTTAAGTTGAAGACTTTAGAAGGAACATGAGTACGAATTTTGTTTTTTCTACTGTGATAACAAAAAAACATCCCAGAACAAATCTGAACATGTCTCCAAGGGATATAATATCACTATACTGGGAGTATTTTGTTTCTTCTGCAAGTATTGCTTTATCCATTCATTTAAACTTCTTTGTTCAGTGGCCACTTTTCCACAGAAGAGATATCACTTCAAATATACCCAGGACTAATGTATACAACCCAGTACAACTTTAGATTAAGACATTTCTTAGAAAGCGACGGAACAAAATGTTTCTCGGGAGACCTCGAGAAATGAAAATGACTTGTCAACATTGAACAGAATTCCTTAGAGAGACAGGCGGCATAAATATTTTGTGAAAGTAGAAAAACAGTTCCCCAGTAAATTTCAGAATCAAATTCATTTCGTATGCAGGGGTGCATAGAACTTATTGAAAATGATCTGTGAATGATTCTTTTTTTATGACTGGAGGGAAAATCAGTGGGTCACAGAGTGTTGTGTGTTTGTATCAATGGTTTGGTGGGCAGAGGTTGTGGCATAAAATAATGAGCTATAAAGAAAACATTTGAGCATCATATGATGGAGCTCAGGATCCTACTCATTCCTGCAGATAATGTGAGAATCTGCAGGCTGCAGAAGAAACTTCCTCTCTGATATAAAAGATAGAAAGCCAGAGGAAAAAAAAAAAAACCCAAGCATTTGAGGAAACAACAGTCTAAGAAAGTGAAAATGATTTAGAGGGAGAACGAAGTTATAATGATTCAGACTCTGAAAAATCAGTTGTATCTTCTTAGTTTCTTTAGCACAGTAGTTGAGACCAAAAACAAAAAAGGACTGTTGTCATTACCACAGTAATTGTGACTGAAGCATCTGCTAATTTATGTAAACCACGGTCATTTAAATGCTTGTAAAAAAAACCACTGAACTCAGAATGTAAATTTTTATTTGAAATTTGTACTTACTTTATTTATTATTCTTCAATTGTGGAAGCTAAATGATACTATATAACTAATACCTGTGCATCAATATTTCATTCTTCTCAGTATAAAACTATGTCAAATAAAAATACCTCTGGTGTACTGTGTTTGCTCAAAATGAAGCTCAAAACGCTTATTAAAAATGCACGTATTCCTTTGAACACAGTTACTTTTACTAGTGGTATATTTGTAGATAAGTCATAGATCTATGTTTCAATTTTGGATTTCCAGACCCCAGAATCGGTCATGGAATGGGATTGTTTGGATTCAAATTGCCATTGTGGGAGATCAAGATTTGGCCACCCTGAAATATATCTCTTTACCTTGATTGTTTTCTCTGAGGGACATTTGACCTCCCCCACTAACTGCCTAAAGAATTTGACATGATGGCTCCTTCCTGGAACAGATCTATCATGATGGCTATAAAGATAATGTAGGATAGAGGTTACAATAGCAAAGGCACCAAGCCTCTCTTATCAAAAACTCTGTCTCTCCCTGACCACATTATCTATAGATGCCCCTAAAAAGAATTGTCCTCCTGCCCTCTGAAGTCCCAGGCCACTACCCGCCCCCAACACGTTCCTCGCCTTTAGCTGCAATACTTAAGCAAGCAGCTTAGACAGAGGGGCGAGTTGCTCATTTCTGAGTTTCTCCCGTGTATACATGTTATTAAACTTGGTATTATTTTCTCCTGCTAACCTGTCTTGTTAATTATTTGGCCAGCCAGAAGAACCTTAAGGGAAAGGGCAGAGGGAGATTCTCCCTCTTCCCCCGACACTTTCCTGTCTGTCACCAGTCTGTGCACCTGGGAAAGTGACTCGGCCTTTTGGGGCTGCACTTCCCCAATGTGTAAAATGCAGAAAGTAGAGGTACCCGTCAGCCACGTTAGGTGAAGAGACTAAATGAGAAAACTTTGGCTAAATGGTTAGAACAGGGTCTGGCAGATGACATGTGATTTAAAAACCAGAGCCAGTAAGAGGGAACAAGTGTTTATCATTGAAAGATCAGTACAGTACTCCTCCCTCAACCACAGTTTGCTGTCCACTGCTTCAGTTACCCTGGTCTACCTCAGTTTGAAAACACTAAATGGAAAATTCCAGAAATAAACAATTCATAAGTTTTAAATTGCACGCAGTTCTGAGTAGCATGATGAAACCTCGCAGAGTCTGGCTTTAGCCCCCTGGGATGTGACTCATCCCTTTGTCCAGCAGATCCACGCTGTAGACATCACCCTAGTTAGTCACTTAGTAGCCATCTCAGTTGTCAGACTGTCGTGGTATCACAGTACTTGTATTCAAGTCACCCTTATTTTACTTAATAATTACCCCAGAGCACAAGAGTAGTGATGCTGGCAATTCAGATATGCCAAAGAGAAGCCAGAAAGTGCTTCCTTTAGGTGAAAAAGGGGAAGTTCTCAACTTAATTTGGAAAGAAAGAGAATGTAGGCTGAGGTTGCTAAGATCTAAGATAAGAACAAATCTTGTATTAATGAAATTGTAAAGAAGGAAAAAGAAATTTGTGCCAGTTTTGATGTTGCACCTCAAATGTGCATGTATAGGAAAAAACATAGTTTATGGGGTTTGGTACTATGTACGGTTTCAGGCATCCCCTTTGGGGTCTTGGAATGCATCCCCCGTGGATAAGGGGGGACGACTGTAAGTACGTCCTTCTGGGGAATGAGATGTGAGGTATACAAAGGGAGTTAGGGTCAAAATTAGCAGTGTGTCAGAGGTAAATATAACTGATGATCTAATGGGGCTAGAAATAAAGGAAACTGGAACCCGAATTAATACAAGAACATTTCAAATGTATGTTAAACAGCAAGATCAAAATATACCATCACGTAAAAATAGGTAGCATATAAGTAACTTAGTGAATATGGTCATTACATTTTTTAAAAAACAATTCAACAGCAGCTGAAATGGAGACTGACACTCTTCATGAGAAATCGACTCTTTTATATCCAATATGTGAATTCAACTTGAAGACTTGATGGGTTCTATTTTACACTTGTGACTGTTGAGGAAGAGAGAGAATCCCCTTACACCCTTTCCCTTAAGGTTCTTATGGCTGGCCAAATAATTAAAAAAACAGGTTAGCAGGAGAAAATAATACCAAGTTTAATAACATGTATACATGGAAGAAACCAGGGAAACTGAGTTTCTCAACAAAATGGCAGAGAGTCTCATCTTAAATACTATCTTTAGCTAAAGACAAAGGAGGATGTTGGGGATGGGGGAAGTCAGTTATAGGAGATTACCAGAAAAGCACAGCAAACAAGAGTAAGATTATTATGCAGAATTACAGCCTCACCTTCCACATTGATAAGTTTCTAGAGGAGAAGTCATCCCCCCTCTTCCCAGTACAGAGAGGGAGATACCTTTACAAGTGGAGATTTCTCTTATAAATGTAAATGTTTGTCTGGCAACTCTTTTCAGGGCCACCTAGAGAATGTGGCTGGGGAGAGACAGAATTTTTGATAAGAGGGTCTTGGTGCCTTTCCTGTTGTAACATCTATTCTACAGGCTATTACAGCCATCATATGATAGTGGCTCCTTCCTGAAACAGGTCTTCTATGTTAAATTCTTTAGGCAGTTTGGAGGAGGTCAAATGTCGGTCAGAGAAAATAATCAAGGTAAAGAGACATATTTCAGGGTGGCCAATTTTGATCTCACACATGACTAAGCAGGTGTTTCTCACCTGGCCATCAGGACACAAATCAGCACCATCTTTTCACTTGTGAGTTTACAGAGCATCTAAGAAACCAGTGGGCCATCACAACGGAATCAAAGAACCACATTAGAAGGATGCAAGACAAGACACTAATGTTTCAGCGAATTCTACTCTTATTTTAAAACATGACAAGCAGCTATAGCTGTATGATGGAATTATGGCTCTGACTTGCATATTTTTAAAATGCTCTGAACAAAAAAGAATCTACTATAATTACCTGTTATAATTTGTATACATAATTAATTCATATAATACATAATAAGTTATAGTTCATTGATATAAGTTCATACTTAGCATCTTTCCCACAATTGTTTCGAGCCACCCTCTTGCTCTCCTGAAAACCTCTCTACCCTGAATTTGTCTGCTTCCAGAGTGTCCAGCTTGTCTGTGAAACAACAAGCATGGCTCATTCCACCCTTTCAGCCTTTGCATATGCTGTTCCCGGCCCTGGTATTCTCTTCCTGCTGCTCCTTGAATGACTGAATCCTTCAAGTTGAGTGAGTCTCAGCTTTAATGCCACCTTTGAGGTATTGGCAACATTTTACAGGTTTGTTGTAAGTACATTATCAAACCAGAAACCCACATCTCCCCTCCCTGGTTCTCCACCCTAATTATGCCCTCTTTGAATTTCCTAATTATTTGTGTGTTAATTTACTTGGCAAGGTCTGTTTGCCCTACTGGAGTATAAGGGAAGGGAGTTGGCAGGAAATGCCTACCTGTTGGATGACACAGTGGGCTGCACATCATTATTCAGTAAATTGTTATTGATTGAATGGTTGTGGAAGAGGGATGCCTTACACACGTTTTGGGCTGAGCCACTCTGCAGGTCTCATTAAAGCTGTGGGCTCTCTTTATAGGAAGAGCACAACATTTCCACATGTGTGTTATTGCACATGCATATATCAAAAGAGTGTTGTTTTGCTCCATCAAGTTTCTACACGCATTCACTGAAATGGATACCAAGTTGCAAATACCTCCAATGAAGAGTTAATCTCTGCTGCACAGGCGCTGTGTTTGTTCCTGTTGTGATGCATAATGAATAACACATTGTGCTCAAATGGTTGCACGTGAAACAATTCAACGTGTTTCATTTATTTCGGCTTCCTTTGGCTGCGTGTCTTACTGTTTTCACTGGTGGTTTTGAATATTCTCTGCCTTCTGAACCTTCTATGACTAATAGTGGATGCAAACTAGATGAACTAATTTAAATGCATTGGACAATAATTTCAATGATCATATTAATGACAGTACTATTATTAATTCATGTTAGCTATGATAATGTTTTCTAAAGTGACAAATGAGTTCTGGCATTCGCTCTTGTCTATTGGACTCCTTCCCCTGAAGTCCACTTCTTAGCCCTGGTGTTATCAGAACCAACAAAAATAAATTAGGGAATTATTCCTTTCTCATTACCAAGAGAAGAGTATTTCTTTGCAAAATTTAAATTAAAATATAGGTTAATTGTTTTGGGAAATGAGGATTTTTAAATACTTTGATATAGGTGAAATTCCGTGAAGGAGCTTTAACGTATTCAGAATTCAGAGACTAAATTTACTTAATTATGTTTTCCTGGTGGATATTTTTCTGGAGAGCCCATTGACTTCAAATTAATTTCAAAATAGATGAGGCAAAAGTATTTATAAATTATTTCAAGTGAATTTTGGTAGTAGATGATGCAAATCTATTTATAAATTTAGGAAATTATAATAATAAAATGAACTTTTAAACTTCATTTTAAACTTTATATTTAATTTAATTTTTATTTTAAATTTTTTAAAAGTCTTCTAACGTGTTGCATACATTTTTCTTACTTAAAGTCTTCATTATATGTATATCTTTTATTTATATAATAGTAGATAAACTATTATATGGCAGAATTTTTAATCAAAATGTATTTTGAAGTTATAAGTCCTAAAAGTAAATCCTCATTCTTGATGATGGTGAGGAACATTTATTTTATCAATGGTGAACTCTACTCAAGCAGGTAAAATTGGATATCTTAGGGGAGATGGTAAGAAGAGGAGAAGCTCATATCAAATATAAGTCACAACAAAATCACACTAGCTTACATTTTAGCATATTGCAAAATAAATATCACAATACGTGTTTCATAATGTCTTTGTTAAAAATATGATTTTAGATAAATAATTATAAGCAAAAGAACTTTTAAAACATCATTTCCGGTTATTACAAGATAAGCACATGTCTGCAGAGGCATCTTCTTCAGTAATCAAGGCATACTCTGACACTTATGATTCTGGGGCATTTTTTAGGATTTCCTCTATGTGCCTCATACACAGAGAGCACAGGAAATAAGAAAAGACAAATGAAGCCTATATTTGAATTCATGATTAATTCTTCAATATTATGTAGAGAAATGATGAGGGTAACTGTGTCTAGACATGGATGCTTAATTCCATACTTGGACAAATTGGAAATCTGAACTCAGGAAGACAGAAGTAATTTTTAAGAAGACCAATAGGCAAACTAATTGAACTAAATCTCAAATTGAATACAGAAAATTGCCTTTTTTGAGAAACAAGGGTTAACAAGGGTTAATCCCATTTAAAAGTGAATCCTCCAGAACATTTCCTGCATAAAAGATTATTTTTAAGTGAGGATATCAAAGAGCATTAAAACATTGCCCTGTTTTAAAACCTAAGCCTGTGGTTGCTTTAGAGTACCAGTGCATTTACTTCTATGATACAGGGGATGACAAAAACAATATCCTTTTACGGGTTATAAAATAGTTTCATTTGAAAGACCAGTAGGAGATGCGCAGCCTTCAGATTGCCTCCGTATCTGTATAGAAATGGCATTTAACACACTTGATTTTGGCTCCCTTTGGGGATACCCAGAAGAGATTAACCTAACTAGTAATCCAAATTGTGTTCCTATTTGCCTCATAAGAATATTGCCAAAAAAAAAAAAGAAACCATTATGTTTAATCTTGCTGATTGCTGATATCGGGTGCAAAGATCTGAATGTGTACACTTTTTTACTACTTCACAACTCTCTCCTTAAAGCTAATGGAAGCAATGTAATAAATTGCTAAATTCTGCATGAAGGATTTGCATCTTAAATGTGCTCAGTTATAACCATTTAAAAATCCTTAACAAAAAGGTTGTTTGCAGGACAAACATGTGAATTGAGTGGCAGGGAGCTGAAGTCTTGGAAGTATTATTCAGAAAATCATACTTGACAAGGTCCTTTCCAGATTGTAAAGTACATTTAAAGCTCATGCATATGTGAACACTTAAGACACCCTCAGAAATCATACATTCATTAACGATCAATGTTTGAGTGAAAAACTCTAGTTGGCTCAAGATTTATTGGGATTCAAATAGGGTAGAGAGAAAATTGTAACAGTGAAATGTTAGAAATTTAGTAAAATGTTTATGACTTTGGTTAACTCATAGCCATGAGAAAATTAAAACTTTGTAAGTTTATTTTTCAGGACTAATAAACATGGGCAGTGTTTTTTCGTTATGGGGTTATGAGACAAGGACATACATACTATTCAGCTTATAGATAACTCTTATCTAGAGCATAGGTTCTTTGTAGTTGTTTTAATAGTTTTCAGCTATTAGGAAGATAAAAAACATATGACATCCAAACAGCACATATTCTTAGAAGTCAATGTACTATAACTGAAGAATTTCTGAGAACACCAAATGTCTGAAAGAGCTAACAGAGGCATTTCTATCGTCTCAAAGCAACACTGAAGTATTTATGCATTATAGGATACCAAACTAGACTAAGTCGTAAAAAGATAATTGGAGGAAACCAATATAATGATGGTCACCTAAATCTATATCTCTTAACACAGCGTGCAAGAAAACAGAGAGTCCAAAAACAACAACACACATGCACAAATAAAACCAAGCAAACCCAGGCCTGTGGCATAACTACATGAGAGAAAAGAGTAGAAACTTCAAATAACAAGTAAGAAGAAAAATGCAAAAAATAGAAAACAATTTCCAGAAGAACTATTTCTAAAGCTCCCACAAGATCTGCAAAAAATCTTTCACAGATGAGGAGGGGGTTCTAGACAAAATGCATGAGAACAGAAGCAATAAGCCAAAGATTGACCTAATGTTCGCCTAAAAAATATACAATCCACGACTAACTGTAAAAATATTTATAAAGGGCTCTAGAATATCAGACCACTGATCACAGTGATGGAGATGGAAGGTTGCAAGATTTCAAGGTGGTAGTCTTGGAAAAGCATCACATCTTGGGAAGAAGTCAGTTGAAAAAAAGGAGTGAAATGCTATGTTTTGAGCATAGGTGGTAAATGAAAACAGAAGAAAGAAAGGGGCATTTAGAATCTCACAAGAAAAAAAAGTACTGATGGACACACAATCCTACCCTCAATTATTTTTACCCTTCCCCCACCACACAAATAAAAAACATCATTTGAAGGAACTGAACCTCCCCACTCTGACAGAAAAGGGTCTAATTGAACTAGGGATCTTATAAACCAATCCATATCATCCAGGAAATTTCTAGCCACAAGCAGACTCTATCTATACATATTTTAGCTAATCTGAATGCCAATCCCATTCATTCCTTCTCTCCCCAAAAATATTGAGAGTAGAATAAAACTTCAACATAACACTCCAAGTTGACTTGACTATCCGGACTTCTGTTTTTGTACATGATGGAATTCCCAGGATTGTATTTACTCTATGACCTCAAGAAACGAGAAAAACAGACAAAATTGTGCAACGTATTTTCTTTTGAGACTTTAGATAGTAGGCATCACGAGATAGTGATCCCAGGAGTAGAGAAACAAATAAGTAAGTCCTATGAGTGTGCCAGCTTCTTGTTGCTTAGGGTATGGAAACACAGCGGGAGCTCAGAGATCTCTTTGAGTTCAGGGGACAAAGCATGGAGTTGGAGGAACCACTGCAACTAGTATTTGAAAGTCAAAGTAATGCAGAGAAGGAAGCTACAATATGGGAGATCGGTCAAGATATTCTACTGAATTTGACGGAATGCTGACATGTGCATAAGTATGTGGACATGACCCAAGATGGAGAAAGAACCAACAGAAAGGATCAGCTGGAACAATCCCCAGAGCTCACACAGGGCTGGGGGTAGTTGCTACCATCAGCTAGAGTAGGAAGTCTTCCTAACATAGAGCACATTCTAGTTCTCAGAGTGGTGTTACCTTAAAAGTGGGACCAAATCAGCCTCACATGAAGGGCTACTCTTGTTCTACTGTCATAAAACTTAAAATCCAGACCTGAATGGATTAATTAACACCACATTAATTGCAACCAAAACACTAAGGAAAAACATAGCTAAGAAGTTTTTAAAAACTGCACCCAACAGTGTGAAAATGACACTGTCTGGCAGTCAATAAAACTCTGCCAGGAATGCAGAAGAAGGAGGAAAAATATGAGTCAAAAGAAGTAGAAAAATCAGTCATGAGAAAAGGAGACTGAGATAACACAGGATAGAATCAGTACAAAAGGGCTTTACATACTCTATCTATTTAAATACACAGAAGAACACATCAAGGAGAGAAACAAATGATACAAAAGAGAGAAAAAAGTGAATTCAGAAGGGAAATATGTAATTTCTGAAATGAAAAGTAAACTGGGTGTGATTAACAGCCAATTAAACACTGCAGATGAAAAGACGTGAACTCCAATACACATTAATAAAAATTATGTAAAAAGAATGAAAAATAAACAGCATCAGTGGGTTATGGAACAATGCAAATGCCTTCATTTGCACGTGATTGGAGTCTGAGAAGAAGAGGAGAGTGAAATGGATACAGAAAACATATTTACTTGAAGAAGTAAAGGCTATTAAAATAAACTTGGTTAAGAGTTATAAACTAGAGATACAAGAAACTCAATGATTCTGAAGCAGAAGCAACATCAATACCACCCCAAGGAACATTGTAATCCATTTGCTCAAAATCAGTGATAAAAATAAAATCTTAATAGGAAGCACAGAAAACAAATGCATCATGTACGAGGAACTAAGATAAGAATGACAATTTTCTAGTCATAAAAACATTGGAGCAACAGCTTTTAAAAGACTGAGCGAAAAACCACATAAGGCAAAAAGAGGCAAGTGTTTTTGCTGCTAAAAATGTTGTTTTTTTGTTAGCACATGGATATAGCTTTGCCCCACCCACCTCACGCACACTCTGAACCCGTCTGCAGAGCAGAGTGTTAGGGGAAGAAAGTCTTTGTTTGTTATCTGTTAGATTAGTCTGAGTATCTTCCATTTCCCACAATAGGAAACTGGCTTATTATTATAATGTTTTATACACATAGGCAAATTTAAGTAACATTCAGGTGAAAATGTTGTGTATACAGTTGTACACAAGGTAGTATATATAATATTACTGGAACTGGATTGGTTAGTAATTGCTGCCAAACAAATTCCCCCAAACTCAGTGACTTAAAACAGCCATTGATGTTTCCAATGAGTCTATGGTTTTGCTCATCCCGGCCAGACTGGGCAGATCTTGGCCAGGCTCATTCGTGCGTCTGAGGTTGGCTGGTAGGTTGAGTGGTCTAGAACGGCTTTGGCTGGGAGGCCTGAACTCTGCTCCACATGGTCTCTCATCCTCCAGCAGGCTAGCCTGGGCAGTGTTGGGATCCAGGAAGCACAGAAGTGCCTTTCCAAGTCTCTGTTTATATCATGTGTCTGCAGACATGCTATTGCCCAATGAAAATCAGAAGCTCAGCCCACTCTCAAAGGATGGAGAAACAGATTGCATCTGTTGATGGGAAGAAGTAGAAAGTCCTCTGGAACTCTCAGGGGTGGAAAATTTTGGCCATTTACACAATCTACCATATCGACTTTGGAAAACACAGAAAAAACTTGGAATGAAATACTTCTAAGATGTTAGCTATAATCGGGTCTGGTGGTTATCTTCCAGGTGAACTTTTCTTCTTATCTGAATTTTGTATAACATATATTTTCTTTAGCAATTAGAAGTATATTTTGAGAGTACCATAGGGGAATCTATAAATGTTTTTCTTTCTTAATTCAAAAAAGGTGACCTACATAATACCCCATACAAACTCTAGGCTCAAATGCTTGATGGTTGAATGAATGGAAAAAAGGAGAAAAGAAACACAAAATAGTCCAGATACTTTAAAAAAGGGAAGTGGATAAATTTAGAAGAGATAAAATCAGAGAGTCGCTGCCCATGTCAAAAGGCTGTTTGTCTTCAAACAGCTAGAGTCTGCTGCTGAGCAGAAAATAGGAATCTGTTTCTCAAAGGGAATTTTGAGGATATTTCAATGAGATCATGTTTTTAATGACCCTTATTTAGGGTAGAAGCTGCAATTAGCTTCACAGCAGGAACTACAGTGCCTTCCTAAGAAATTAAACCATTTCTAGATGACAGGAAAGGGAAGTAACTAAGGAATTAGATTAATACAATGTTATCCATGGCAAAAATCTAATTTGCAAATAAATCTCTAAATTTATTGTGTTCTGTTATAGTAAAAATATAGCACCTATTTGAGAATAGTTATATTTGTATTTATTTTAAGTTGTATTATTTCAATCTATGTTCAATAATAAAGATCATTACTATAATATTGCAATTCGTTGATGAGACAGTATATTTAATTACATGGTGCCAGTTCTGCCTTTAAACATTTGGAACTTTTTGGAAAAACATACCTATTATGTGGATGTTAATTAATGTGTCCTTTAAAAACATGAGCTTTGTAGTTATATGTAAAATTATATAGGATTTTTTTTACAAGTTTCAGAGTAGATAAGGGTGACTCAAAAGGTACAAAAATAGACATTATACACTAGGATTGTTTATTTAGGTGTGCGATGGAAGGCGTGCAAAGAGATAAGGGGAATGTTACTTTGTTAAAGTCTCACGTTTTGTTTTCCTTTTAAAAAGCTGTACACACATTTTTTATTACCTTCAGCGAGGTGCGTAAAATTTTTTGGTTCATGTACTATTTTTGCCTATATGGGAATCTTAAAGGATACCACAAATAGAATTGATGAATTGATATCAGTTTGAAATCTATTTTTATTTCCAGTGTGACAACTGTGAGAAGCGATTGGCATGGAATGTTTGCTACCATCCATTTCCTGTACACCACTGAATATCCATATGTCTTTAGGGGAAACTTGACATGCTATAAAAAAAAAACAAACCAGTGGTTATCATTTATGACAGTGAGATACAGCTTTTTATATCCGAAGTTAACAGAATTTAGAGATGAATTCCTAAAACTTTTAATAATAAATTGCAGGGCAATTTGGAAATGGCGAAATGACTGTTTTAACAGGGTGCTAAAAACTTAGTGCTCTACAAATAATTTATACCTCAGACATTACTAGGAATGGGGGAGAAGGAGAGAGAAGAAGGGCATTTCAAAGGGTGAACATTAGGATTTGGAACTTCTTAGCTGCCTTCTGGCTTTTGGTAAACAAGATAACTCCTTTAGACCAGGTGTCAGTCACTTTTTTTCTGTAAAGGGTCAAAGAGTAAATGCTTTTAGCTTTTCAGGCCACATATCTCTATCATGAGTATCAGTTCTGCCCTTGTAGCATGGAAGCAGCAATAGACAATATGTAATTAAATGAGTGAGTCTGTGTTCCAATAAAACTTTATTTGCAAACACAGATGGTGGGCCAGATGGAGCTCTAGGGTGCCAACCTCTGCTGTTCAGTATTAAACATGTAAATATTTCCTTAAAGGAGTTTGTTGAGGATAAGATGCCAGCATTTTTCACCTAGTAAGAACTCAAAAAGGGGTATGCATATTGAATCCAGTTCTGAGGACTGCGAGAGGAATCCCAAAGAATCCTTCTGTTCTGATGTGAAACAACCAGTAAACTGAACGTTTGTTCAGAAGACAGAGATTTGAATACATGCCTCTTTTTCTGATTTTTTTTTTCCCAAAAGGAGAAGACTAGCTGTCTCCTCAGATCTATGGGGAAATATGAAAAGTAGGAAATTTTATTTGGAACAAGTGTTTATTCCCCCTGTTGACCTGTAGTCCTCAAAATGGGTGCTCAGAATAATGTGTTGATCAAGCACAGCAGAGGGAGACCATTAACCTGAAAGTCTTAGGACTATTTTAAAAGGGGGAGATCAAGGGAAGATATTTATAGGATTTGGAGGTTTGAGTTCAAGAGCTTGAAGACTGGCCTTTTGATGTGGGTGATAGATTCAATTCGGGCAAAGTGTGTGTATAATAGTTTGGGGGTGGTTTGCACCAAAGAAAGAGCTTTGGAATGACCCTTGATGAGTAAAGAGTTGATTTGATAAGTAAGAGAGTTCACCCCTTTGAGGGATCGATTATTCTGAGAAGGAGCCTATTAAGCCAGATTAGTCATTTAATTTTTGAATAAATAGATTATTCTGGAGGTTTCTGAATCTAACTATGAACTTACTTACTGGTCTACAATCTTACAATTCTGTGCACGAATTGCCTGGAAGAAATTGTAGCCAGGCCATTCTACTAATAAACTAGGAGCTGGTGTCTCAGTTTTTATCACATGCTATAATAATGGCTATAACAATCTAGAACAAGGGCTGGAAAACTATGGCCCATGTGTTGACCAACTGTTTTTGCAAATAAAGTTTTATTGAGACACAGTCACACCCATTTGTTTCTGTATTTTTTGCGGCTGATTTCATGCTACAAAAGCAGAGCTGAGCAGTTGAAACAGAGATCATATGGCCAACAAAGCTGATAATATTTACTCTCTGTCCCATTAGAGGAAAAGTGTGGAAATCCTAAAATGAGCAAGTATTTACCATAAATGGGTTAGTCTAAGAACAGTTGCAACATTTTTCTTTTTTCCTTGTATTTGGTAGCTATCTTAATATGTGTTAACTTAAACTACTACTTAGTTTCTTTAAACCCAATACTGTGATTTCTTCTCCACCAAATAGCCTCGTATTCTGTATACAGCAAATAAGTTCTCCTTCCTTCAAAAGTCATCTTACGTGTTGCCTGTTAAATGAACTATGTCCATCTTAAGTGAAAGAATACTGTATTTATTTGTACTTAAAAATGATACATGCTTCTCGTCCCACCACAAAAAGAGATATTATTCAACATTGGAACATTTGCATATAATAGGAAATGCCATGGCTGAGATTTATTTTAAATTAAAACAAGGAATAATTATAACTTGCACATTCATACATATTTAGGATTTTAAAATTTCCTTTAAATATATGTGTATATTTATGGTATTTATATTTATAATTACACACACATAAATATATACATACACATATATATAGTCCTTTTTTTGATGGGAATGAGCAGGACAAATAATATTTTCTTCACTTACTAGTGGAAGAAATTAAAACTTCTTGGCTTGTTTTGGTAACAGCAAATTTTCAAAGATGGCTGGAATGCAGCATTTTTAAAGGAAAGCTACTTGAAAAAAAGAGGTAATGAAAGATAGTGAATTAATTCATGGGCACACTTTGACATTTCATAGCCAACAGTTTATACATTTTCTTTAATACTGTCAATTTTTAGGTGGAAAAAATATATATATAGCAAACAAGATGGTTAGTCATTCCAAGAGTTTATAAAAGAATCCTTTCTTTCCAGAGATATTCTTTCCCCCTTAACAGAAACATCTCTCTTCCTTCCATTCATCCCCAAAATATATTCAAAGAATAAATGTTATAATTCTCAAAATTTTAGACATCAAGGGGAGAAGTCCTGAGAACCTTTCAGAAATACTTTCATTAACATGAGCTACATATCAAGTAAATGAACTATAACATGAATATAAAAACTATCTTTCTGAACTAAATTCAGAGTAGAGTGGATTTTATGCATGCTTTAGATGATCTTCTATCCAATTTAAAGTTGAAGTAAGAGAAAAAAAGTTATCTTGAGGATCAAGAGATAGAACCCCTAGGTCTTTTAAGTGTTATGATTTCTGAGCATCGTTTCCATGATTATCAAATGAAAAACAGTGGGAAGACTGTTAGGCTACCTTTTTTTTTTTTGCTATTTGCTATGTGCTTGTATATTGTGAGAAGGAGCTATTTAGCAAAACACACACAATCTTGTACCATTCAACACCTTTCAAGTATCACATAAAGATACACATTTTTCAAATGTGTGGCATCCTAGTCGTTCTTTCCTAATGCCTTGCAGGAAAAAAATAAATACAGTCATGCATCACTTAACGACAGGGACATGTCCTGAAAAGTGCTTCTTGAGGCGATTTTGTCATTGTGTGAATATCATAGAGTGTACTTACACAAACCTAGATGGTATAGCCTACTATGCACCTAGGCTATATGGTATTGATCCCATGGGACCACTATTGTATATGTAGTCTGTTATTGACCAAATCATCATTATGCAGTGCATGACTGTATATGTAGCATTCAATTTGGGCAAGACATTCTTTTGTGCCAAATACATATTTTTGTCAGAGACCAAGTCATTTATTTATGCATTTAAATATACATTTATGAAAATAAATAATTTTAAAACGATATGCAAAATCAATTTCAGAAAAGGGCAGCTGATTTTTAAAATAGTAAGTTATAAAACAATACTACATAATTCTGTATAATAGTTCCCATTTCAGAAGGCTAGATTACTTAAGTTTTGTGTTTTACTCACTCATGATTAGTTATGAATAAAATATCCATCATATGTTGTTAGAGGGACAAATAGAAATTGAACGTGATTAAGAAGCTGGTTATTTGATTAAACTGAAATAAGAGTTTAATTAAATATTTTGGAAGATATTTACTTTATCTCTCAATTTTCCCTTCACACCACCTTTTTCTCCTCTTCTCTTTACTTCTCTCTGTCTTCCTCTTTTCTTCCTCCTCTTTCTGATTTGTTTTTTTTTTCTTAGAATAAAAGCAGTGGATCTAGTTAATCAAATGCGTCGGTTGAAGTCTCCTGAGCAAACGTGAAAATTCAAGCATTCCAGATCCTCCTCTGATTCCAGGTAGCACAGTACATCCCATCTTTCTTGCTGTTTCTATAACATCATTTCCAAAATTGTACTAAACCACATACTAGAAGATTTGATATTTTTTCCTCACTATCTTCTATCTTGTGAGGTCGCTAAATGTGAAGAATGGGCTCCTCATCCTCAATACCACCTATGTGTTATGGAAAACGTTAAGTGCTTAGCAATGCTTGATGAATAAATAATGAATAAAGGAATGAATGAATGAATGAATGAATTTTTTTTAGCAAAGCACTGTGACAAGGCCATGGAGAATGCGGAGAGATGTTGTACCTCTTGCGTTTGGGATGGGGTGCAGGTTAGTTTTTCTGAGAAGGAATGTAACATGCCAGTGTTTATTAAGGATGGTCTTTGGAGTCAACATCTGTGGAATGGAATGGAAGGATATAGGGAAGCATGTAGATGAGATAGATGGATGTGGATGGGTGGATGAGTGGGGCGATGGGTGGGTGAATGGACTGGTAGATGGGGTGATGGACGATGAATGAATAGATGAATGGATGATAAATGAGTAGGTGGATGGATGGATGGATAGATAGACAGATGTATATGTAAACATACAAACATGCAGTAATTTGTATCACATGAAATATAAATTTGCTGATATTGACAATATCTAACTGTTTTTTAAATTACTAATATGGTAGTTTCATATGAATAATATATATAATATAATTATATACATTTATATATATTCATTCATATTTTTACTATTTTTATTTATATGGGGAGAAAGATGCAGAGAGGCAGAAGTTATGCCCATAATGAAGGGAAACACTCAAACACATAAAGAAAATACATATTTTAGCAGCAAAAATATAATTATATAAATCAAATATTAATATCTAGCATACTACCTATAAACTTATGTTCTGTGTCCGAGTAAATTATTATTATTTTTTCTATCCTCGCATGTAATTTATCCCTACAATGTGCTCTTGCTGTTATCTGTAAAAGAGAATTACTTCTGCTCATGACAGCAGGAGTCGCAGGATAGGAGCCAACGGACGCCACAGATGTGAGGACGGAAGGGCCCTGAGTTTAAGCAGGTCACCGGCCTGCCTCTCCCAGCTGTGCTGAACAGGAGTCTGGCAGGAATGCGAAGACCGTCATTGGGACCCCTATAAACACAAACAGGGGATCTTTTACAAGGTTCACCATCTGAAATGACGTAAAACACCCCCTACGTCTGAGGTCTGGTGTTCCTTCAGGGCTGGTTTACAGGGACTAACTTAGAGGGAAATTAAGAAATTGTCTTTCCGTTCTCTGGGTGTCTGGGTGTGCTTATCCTATAGGGCTGGTATTTGAAGTCTTGCTTTTATTAATTCCAGAAAAAGGAGACAAATGTGTGTGTGTGTGTGTGTGTGTGTGCATTTCTTCCAGAATGACAGTTGTTTCATAAAGCAGAGGACGCCCAGTTAAATTCGAATTTCTGATAAACATCAAATTCATTATTGGTATAAGTGCATTCCAACTATTGCATGAGACATACTTATCCAAAAGTGTATTTGGTGTCTATTGGAAGTTAAAATTTAACAGGATGTGTTGTGTTTTTATTTGCGTAATCTAGCAACCTTATTCAGAAAAGAAGGTGGGGTTCTGTGAAGGTTTAGGAAAGAGGTAAATGTTAAATAAATAGGACAATTCCAAAGGATACAATGAGTGGAAATTCATTTATGATGATATCTAGAGAAGTTTAGGAAATATGAATATGCTTCAAAGCTTTTATTGATACCCTGGACATGGGTCTACTAACCTTTGTCTATGTGAGTGAGATGTGTTCCTGGGAAACGTGTTTAGGGAATGCTTGACCATATCCCTATTCTTGGTGTATCAGTTGGGTTCATTTTTGGTCTGAATGCTCTGCTACTATAGGCTGCAAATAGGAAGGACTGTAAAAGCATATTTCCTCTTTCAAATATTCAGAAGTGGAACAAACGCAAACTGGCTGGCCCACCTCAACCTCCCATTCTCTTCTTATGCTCTAGTTCACCTGCAGCAAGGTGCATGTTGCATATGGGACCTAATCACTAAGATTAATTATGACTTGATTTTCTCAAAGGAGGTCATATGCTCAATAAATAGGGCAATTACTATTCCAGGTGTAAGCATGATTCATTATAACAGCAGAGTAAAAAGCTTCAGTACAACACAAAGGTCCTAGGAAATATACTGCAGTATGACACCAATTCTTAAGAGGTAAAACGAAATGCAGAGAAGAGGAATTATAGGTGTTTAAGGAAGAACAGCACTAATTAGGAAAAAAATCACATGAATGGCTGGCCTATTTTGGAGAGTTTCCCTAACCTGTTTATGAGCTCTTTCTGTATTTTTATAAATAATGCAAAATGTGTGAACATCTTCTACAGTAAGTTTGTATCTAGTTTTGTTACAGTTGCATGAAACATAAGCTGCACAGTGAAAACCCAAACTGAACTCCTTTGTATAGATATGTCAATATTTTACTTTAGCTTACCTTGAATATTTTAAAATAAATATCTATTCATCCGTCTACCTATCTATATCTATCTATTATCTACCTATCATCTATCATCTATCTCTCTATCATCTATCTTGTAAACTCACATTAAAAACTTCTCCCAAAACATAACATTCTCTTGTAGAATAAAAGACTAAATTCAACATAACGTTTTAATTTAGATTGTGTTTATTTTTTATAAACAAAAACTACAATAAATGTTTTATTTTTTGTACAAGTTTTATTATTTTGACATAATTTATTATTATTATTATTACAATCAAAGTGTCAATAATTCTGAATCTCTAATAGGCATTTATGTGTTTTTCTTTCTTTTTAAACTGGGATTATGGATTAAAGTGTAAAATGAATGAGTATTTAATGTGTAAATTGAATGAGTTTTTTCATCCTACAATACTGATTTTGTTATAGACACAAATCTTTTAATCATTCTGATTTGGCAAAGAATATTTTTTTATATCTCAACGTAGAAAACTGTTGGACTACATGTACCCATTGTTTTTGAAATTTGTGTATGTAAACAGAATTGTATTAGCATTATTCGACTTATATGTGCACTTAAAAAGTGCGTGAGCAACAGCATTCGAGTTTCCTGAATATATTTTCATGATGGTGTTCCATCACACTGCCTCTATTTAATAATAAATCAGATAGCAAACCCTAAGAATAATCTGAAGTGACAGCCAAGGGTGAATGAACACTGTGAAAGCAGCTGTGAACACAAATAGATGATATGGGAGCCCGCGTCTGGAGGACGCTGCGGGAACATCCCACATGCTGTGAGTGCTCAGTTCAGCAGGTGGTTCACAAAGAATTCTAAAAATAACTTATTGAGATGAATTTCCAGGTGAATGAAGAGTGGACCTTTAAAACAAAGAAGGTCTCTAATAGAATTCAGAGCCAATGTCACCATCGTTTATAGAGAGAGAAATTGAGAGAGAGAGAGAGAGAGCTGTCTTGGGAGCCATTTTTAACACTTGATACACCAATCCACAGCAAGTCAATGTTTTAATCCCAGGTTCCAGCAAAATCACACATCATTTGATATTCCCCCAAGAAACTGGACTCTCTCATTGTATGTCATTTTCAGGTAGTGGAAGAATCAATATTATCATCTGTGTGCACAAGGCAGAAAATATATGATGATAAGATCTAGCCTAACTAACGGCTGCTACAGTTATTGGTCTGGTTCTTAATTAGATAAACATATCTTCAAGGAAAAGATTATTTTCATTTAATTAAGCTGGATAACCTAAACAACTAGTACAGTCTCTGGCCAATAGTGTATCTACAATGAAAATATATTGAAAGAATGGAAATGGTCCTGTGTGTATATGTTAAACACCCAGTTTTCCGAAGTTTCACCACTAGAAAGAAATATAGACGTGCAAATGGGAAACATCTCTCCATCGGCACTGGAGGTCGCATACACTTTACTGAGGAAGGGACAGTGGAACAGAGCTAGGAATTACTGGACACAAGTAGTGTAATTCCACTGAGTAAGCATATTCACACCGATAGGGCAGATTGGTCCTATTAATATGTGCAAACTTCCACAGGAACTTTTCCAAATGTAGCTTTCCAATGTCTTAAGTTGTCCTTCGGAGAGAACATGGGTTGGGCTCTAGACCTACAATGTTTGCAGACTTCTTAAGGGACATGAATTGATAGCAGATTATGAGAGATTCAGTTTAGCTAATTTTCTATTTCAATCATGAGAACTTCAGTCTTTCTACCTAATAAATGATTGCTGTGTTGTAATTTTAGAAATAGGTTTGGTTATATCTCATAACTAAGAATGTCATGGAAGCCTCAAATAACTGTCTAATGTTTATGAACAAGGTGTGAAAGTTCTCAGATTTCCATATTATTTTCCATAGTGATTTTTTTGTATTTTTCCAAATTGTGCTCACTTTGCTCCAGAAATTAGAGTTAATGCTAGTTTATTAAATCCAACATGTACAAACAAACAACAAGCCCCACAAAGGATACCTTTTACTCTGAGATATTTCTCTGCAATCATTTCCATAAGTTCCTTAATTATCACTTTTTTTTTTCTGACAAATCTTTTTGTTCTTCTATGAGAAGCACAATAATTACTTGGTCTGTACAGATTTCCTTGTGAATAACATATTGTAAATGTGAGTTCCCAGTGAGAAGACAAAAGGAGAGTAGCTGATCAACACTTAAGCTGATAATGCTTAAATAAGCCTTGAAGATGTACCATCTTAAATCTCCAAGTTAGGATGACATATGGTATTTTTTTTACATATCTTTAGGGATACATTTGTTTGGCTAAGTTAAGATAGCTGGCCACTCAGTGCATCTGTTTTTAAGGAAGAAATGATAGATAACTAATTTGAATTATCTAAATATCTGAAAAAGCACGGAAAAGCCAACTCTCTTTTCATGAGTGCCCATCTATTGCAGAGATCATTGCTATGGTTTTAAATAGCATAGTGGAAGCTAAATTCTAAACAAAATGTTTCAAATATGGATCATTTAACAAAATCATTGACAAATTATGCCTTTAGCAACATTCCTTTTCATATGAACTCTCTACTAAATCATGTCGTATATTTTTGAGTAATTGTTATAATATACTTTAAAGGACCAACTTTAGGTCCTACCTAAAAAATTCAAATCTACTTATGACATGTGAGGAGTCTACTGAACAAATGGTAAAGATAATGATGAAACAATGACATATTAGCATAACGAATACTGCTTTCCTCACATGAAAAATAAATATTGGTTCTCAAATTCTGAAGAAGTGGTAAAAGTGTGAATCAGATCATTGCTCTCCCTGAAGACAATCCAGCAATGGCTGTGCATTTCCTTGATTATGAAGTGCAAACATTAAATGCTTTTGGTCCTATAGGATTTGGTTCTTCTTTTATCTCCTGACTTGTCTCTTTCTATTCTCTCTGCATCTCATGACTACAGCCAGGCTCACCGTGTTTCTCTTTCTAGAACCAGCCTGGCTCAACCACTCTGCGAGCCCTCACACTGGTTGTGTGCTCTTTCAAATATTTCTTCTCTCATCTTCAAAATGTTGCCTACTCTCCATCACTCAAGCCTCTACATAAATTTCTTCCCAAGGGCTCTGTCTGTCTACCTTATTTAAATTAGACCTCACCCAGTCTCTCTAACATCCATCTCCTCTATTTGCTTGGCAGCATTTATCACTGCCTGAAATTCCGTGTTCATGCATTTCTTTATTTTCTCAAGCATTTGATGCTCAATGCCCACAAGAATGCACCTCATGAGGGCACAAGATTTTCCTCTCCAGAACCCTGCGACACACACAGCCCCAGGAACAGATGCTGAATATGGGATGGTCCAGACCTGCCTAGTGCTTAAACGTAAGCTGAGCGGGGGCAAGATAAGAGTTTACCAGGAGACCAGTGCAGCCTGTAAAATGCACGGGTAGAGACATAAACAGAAAACTGCCCTTGTGATTTTCAAACATTTTGTGAAATTATAAGAGACTGAAATAACAGCAGTCAGAAAAACAAGTCAGAAAGATGAGGACTCACTATCTGGCTTTGTTGTTCTTTTTTGTTGGAAAGAATGTTGTCCCTTATTATTTCCTACTGCTGGAAATAGCAACAGCACAATTCAGTACTTATATCTTTATTAATTTCTCTCATCAATGTTTTGTAGTTGTTTTTTTTTTTTTTTTTTTTTTTTTTTTTTTTTTTTTTGTGAGGAGATCAGCCCTGAGCTAACATCCGCCAATCCTCCTCTTTTTTTTGCTGAGGAAGACGGCCCTGGGCTAACATCGGTGCCCATCTTCCTCCACTTTATATGGGACGCCGCCACAGCATGGCTTACCAAGCAGTGCGTCGGTGCGCGCCCGGGATCCGAACCAGCGAACCCCGGGCCGCCGCAGCGGAGCGCGCGCACTTAACCGCTTGCGCCACCGGGCCGGCCCCTGTAGTTGTTTTTAAACATAAGTCTTGCATGTATTTTATGGAAATACATCTCCAAATAGTTGCTACATTTGATGCTAATGGAAATAATAGTGTGATTTATATTCCCTTGTTTGTTTGTTGTTTGTTTGTCTTCTGGCCTCTTCCTGAGTAGACTCAGGTTATGTCTTCTCGCCTGGGATGCTACACAGGCGACGCTATGTCCTTCTGAGAGCACCACGTCTGGAGGAACATCACTCACTTGTCCCCGATGCTAATTTTGATCCCTCAGTCAGGGTGTTGTTTCAATAATTACTGTTTTCCTTAGAATCAGAAAGCTCTCTTTTGGGAGATACTTTAAGACTACATAAATACCTTTTTCCCTTCAAATTTTTCCCTGTATTTAGCAAGATTTGATAGTTCTTGCCCAGTCCAATCTGTACTGTGATGGTTTCAAAGTTATATACATATTTCTCTAACTACAGAACTTGCTCCATATTTACCAGTCAGGATTGGGCATTTGTTGTAAAGAAGAGTCCCTTTTCCATTATGCACCAAATAATGACGTTTTGGTAAAGGATGGGCCTCATATATGACGGTGGTCCCATCAGATTAGTCCAGACAGCCTAGATGTGTAATAGGTTATACCATCTAGGTTTGTGTAAGAACACTCTATGATGGTCACACAGTGACAAAATCTCGCCTAATGATGCCATTTCTCAGAATCTATCTCCTATCATTAAGCGACTCATGACTGTATATATATATACATTAAATATATGTATATGTGTGCATTATATATGGATATATATAAATAAATATATATATTCATTATAGACACATGCATTGCTATTTTTTCAAATGTGTATGATCTATTACTGTACTTAATTTATTTGGTGCTCAAAGTTTCCCAGAATGGAAGCTTCTTTATTATACCTCCTATGTCCTTCTAATAAGTTCTCCTAATATTTTTGAGCACTTTCTTGCTTTTTTGGAATTTGAGGATATTCCAAGCTCACCTTCTATGTACCCAACCCCACACTGAAATCTGCCATATCTACAAGACCTGGTTCCTATAGTGGAGATTGATATTAGAAGCTAATATCTGGAGTCATGGTATGCTCATTGCTACTGGGTGTCTCTGCTTCTTGGCTATTTCAGTGGATAGACATAGAAAATACATGAAGTATGCACTGATAGACACAGGTCTGGGCTCTCACACACACACTATTATATATATGCACATATAATGGTGCACTGACTTGCATATGTCTATTTTAGAATCATCAGTTCACAATGATACCTTCAATTTCAAGTCAGCCCTACCAGGGACCTCATGTTCCTTCATTCGGATTTCTTCTTCCACTATGAGAACCCCAGCTCTCAACATCAGCAAGTGTTAGTTTTTCCTCCAGAATAATTATTTTATAATGTTATTTATTTTTTTCTCCCCAAAGCCCCAGTAGACAGTTGCATGTCATAGCTGCACATCCTTCCAGTTGCTGTATGTGGGACGCGGCATCAGCATGGCCGGAGAAGCGACGCATGGGTGCACGCCCAGGACCCGAACCTGGACTCCCAGCAGTGGAGCGTGCCCACTCAACCGCTAGGCCACGGGCCTGGCCCCAGAATAATTATTTTAATTATTAATAGTGTACAATCTATCACCACTATATGTGTATGTGTGTACACACATATTTTTCAATTTTGATAAAATGACTTTTGAACTTTTAAACATAAATTTTCCTAGGAATATTCCTCTGAATTGAATGGGTGGGGATTTTTCCACTATTTTATGTAAACAAGGATTGATTTTACTTATTCCCGGACTAAGAGAGATTTCAGAGAAAATTAACAGTGAGTGGGTGAGATTGTATTGAATCACTAGTAAGAACAAGGTTTACAAATGCTTTATGAAACACTACTATCAGCTGCATGGATTATGCCAGAATCCATACACCATTCATCTACTAGATACGTGGTGGGAGTAAACACATAAGCAAGTGCATTATAGAAAGCAGAAGATTTGTTTTACAGTGTCCAATAACCTTTGGCAAGTGACAATAAATGGTTCCTTTTTTGAGTTATAATATTTTGTTAATATGCAGGATGGCATCTTGACTCCAATATATGTTTCTTTGACTGAAAGTTGTATTGTTGCTTTGTTAGGAATACATTTGTAACCTTTTACCACCTTTTTTCCCCCCTAAAATTATTCAGAATATAAAATGGAGACACAGTGTGAAACAAGAGTGATTGAGAGAGTCTTCCAAGCTCTTTGCCACTCTTGAGAATGATAAAAAGGCAGAAAGAAGGTGATTTGTAGCAGAGTGTTATTTCCCAGGACGCTTACCACTGATCCTGAAAATCCAATCACAAGATGGATAGACAGGGAAGGCATCAGACCCCACCACGTGTTTGTCAACTGGATAAAATAACGGGTTGCCACTCTCAATATTTCCTACAGATATTCTTTATGTTCTGCTCTGCTACGATGTTCCCCCAGGAACAATTCCTTCTTTGAAAATAGTCGGGCACGGAAGAGGCAGGTTGTTAAATGAAAGTTGTAATTACTCCCACCGTGCAAGGCTGCAATCTATCTGAATTTGGAGGATCCCGATATTGGCCAGAAATACCTGGGAGTTTTCTTCAGCCCTAAGAGAAATAACAATGAGACCGGGAAGGATGCAAAGTCCCACCTATGATCTATGGTGCCTTGATTAAAGTGGGCTGTACCAACATGGTGCCTTGAAGCTTTCTCTGTAGAACAGTCTGGGGTATTATTTCACATCCTAGAGCAATGCACCATGAACAAGAGGTGCCATTATCTAAGAGAGGGTAGGAAGAGTGAAAAACGGAGGTGGTGAAGATTGTAGAGTACACTCAGCCACAGGCACGTTGTCTGGAAGAAGACTCTTTTGAAAGAACGCTCCCTCCCTGCATTTCCCCAGGAGAATTTCCATTTCGTTTTCCTGGAGGGAATGTCGAATATTCTATTCAATGGTTCTTGATTTTCTCTCATTTTCTATATTTAATTTTATCCTATCCTAAGTCTCATTTGATTTTTTTTCTTTTTACTTTGCATTATAAAACTGAAGACTTGTGTCAAGTATTACAATTTCTTTCTTATTTAGCTTAGTCATCACCTTTTGCAGGAAATGTTTTCCAATCCCACTTAGCTTGGATTGAAAACAATTCCTTATAGTATCATCATAGGATGACCTTTTGTAGCCCCAGTCCGTTCCATACTGTTTCATGGTTTTAGGGAAATTTTGGAGAATGGGCCCAAAGCTCCCACTTTGGAACAGCAAGCTCCAGAGAACGAGAACTGTTTAGGAGGATTCCTGGAGATGCCCTAACAGAGTGTCAGAAAAGGGAGAAGTGAAACAAGATGCATAGATTTACCATCCAAAAATGAGAGGAGTTTCATGGTATCTGAGCCGAAGAGAGACATGTGGGGTGATTCATTCTACCGATGCTGATTACACACGGTACACACCAGCACACACACATACACGCATAGGACGGTCCATACTGAATTTCCCCAAGATCAATCTCTACTCGAAGACTGAGAGGAGATGCAGAGACCACCAGCTGAGCGCAGACTGTGGAGCCAGTTGGCGGGAAAGATCATGGAGACACCACACCTGCCTTGAGGCTGCCAGCTCACCCAAGAAATGCCTCCTTCCTTGTCATGTTACTCTTCAGCCAAGAGCCAGCCTAGAAGTCAAGACTCCTACACAAAACGAAGAAACCGTGAGAGGTAAGGAAGGAAGAAGGCTGGTATGGGGAAGTGAAGAAAAATCAGCAGGAAATACAATTTTGGCAGAAAGTAAAATAATATTTCACAAGTTACTTTTGGTTGATACAAATAAATAAATTATCGCCTCTTTGAAATAAAACCTCATAGATACAATGCAAGGAATGTGAGAAGGAGTAGAAATACTACAGTAAATGGAGAAAGACCTGGAACATGCACCCACACCCTACACACACATCCATCAAAATTTGAGAGAAAAGTAATGCCAATTCACAAATGAAATTAATACTGGGAACAATCTACACTAGAGGAGAAAAAGTTTAAAAAGTAGAATTAGACGTGAGGTTAGACTTCTAGATTTGAAACTAGGTGAAATAAAGAACTAAAATTCAAAATACCTTAGATCAAAAATGATGGCTATGTCAGGAGAAAAAGCAAGCTGAATACATGCACAACCCATAATCGTCTGATAAAGAGTTACTGATGCACAATTTTTTATTAGTGATATAATGACCTAAAAGATAACAATGCATCAGACCCTGGGGCAAGTAATAGAGATTCAAGTATTTCTTACCTTGAATGATCGTCATTCAACTGTAAATGTCAGAGAAAGATATTTTGAAACACAGGAGACCTTGAGAAACATAAAGGAGCCCTTCTTAAAAAAAATAACACAAAAATCCAAATCCAACCAGTCAAGTGAATGAATATTAAATCCTTATTCAACATATCACTAATACTAAAAAGCACTGAGGCGGGTGGCTGGCATGCATAATTTATTTGTTATACAAATGCAAAATAAGGCAATAATAACACTAAGAGAAAGTAGAAGTGGATGGGGAGAGACTTCTTGATTTCGTCAGGTAGGAGTTGAGATGCATCTTGTTCCTCTTTTTCATGGAGAAAGTAAGTGCATATTTTAAAGATGATATATTATGATAGAGATTTATGGACATTATTAAAGAGTTTGTAGAAATCCCTAGAAAAACTAGAAATAATAAAATAATGAAAGAGAGGCAGAAACGATTATGGGGAGGTAGGATGATGATTATTTTTCTGGTATCCAAATCTTTGTGAATAGGAATCAATGTCAAGTTTAACATTGATAAGTCAAGAAATAATTTTGAGTATACTAATGCCCACTTTAAAGATTCACCGTAGATTATATAACTTCTATGTTTTGGAATGAATATAAACCACATACACACATACTCACTGAAGGGAAAAGAGTCTCTCTAATTGTCAGATTAAAACAAAATCAAATATTAAAGGTGAAACCAGCTTTCTTTTGGTTAATGAGCGTCAATTTTGAATGAGGAGTTATCTTTGCTCCCCCTGTAAATCTTCCTTAAAATTGACTGTAGTTTCTTAAAGTGGAATCTCACAACACAAGAGTGGGGGTGAAGAATTCCAGAGCTACTTAAAGAAGGAAACGATGTTGACTGATGCAGGAGAGGAGAAAAAGGCACAGGAGAAGTTTGAAGGGCCCTTGTTGGGAGGTCTGGTGTAAAGAGCAAAAGTGAAACCCCAGAATATAAAAGGCAGAGAATAATAATTTTAAAAAGATAATCATCATAAAGGTTTATAAGAGTTTATAGTCTCTGTTATGGGCTGAATGTGTGTGCATTCCCAAATTAATATGTTTAAGCTCTAACCCCCAATGGGTGATGTTTGAAGATGGGGCCTTTGAGATATAATTAGATCATGAGGGTGGGGGCCCCTTGATGGGATTAGTGTCCTTATAAGAAGAGACACTAAAGATCTTGCTTCCTCTCTCTCTCCATCACGTGAGGATACAGTGAGAAGACGGCCATCTGTAACCAGGAGACAGTTCTCATCAGGCACCTTGATCTTGGACTTCCAGGCTCTAGAACTGTGAGAAATAACTGTCTGTTGTTTAGGTCATCCAGTCTGTGGTACTTTGTTATGGCAGCCCGAGCTGACTGAGGCACTCCTAATATGAAACAACTGGCCTATTGTTGAAAAGTGAGTCGGTATTTTAAAGATGAAGAATTAGCTCCATTACAGGTAATAGTATTTGTAAAGAACTGGAAAATACAAAGTATGTTCTAGAAAAGGCCCGTGTTTTTCTAAGAAAACAAAAAGAAGGCAATCAGCAAAGAAAAAACAACTATGCAGGAAATGCACCATCAAGATATAAATTATTTTCAAATGAAGTGGAACATATGAAAGGAGATGCCATTTTACCTTCTGTTGTCCCAGATGTGGAAATTACTGATGATTGTAGAGATGAAAAATTCAGTTGTAGCGACATAATTGATTTTACTGTTTAAAACGGGAATCATAATACAGATATACAGATATGCTCATTGATTTTACTCTTAGAGTCACACAAATCACTGAAAATATAACTGGTACAGATCTGAATGTAAGGTCAGCTGCTTGAGAATATAAAAGCATGAATACCATTCACGGCAATTAAAATGCAGAAATGGTAACAAAAAAGCAGGTGTTAGAAAAGAGAATGCAGAAGAAAGCAGAAAGGAACTGAATTTTATAGTATGTAGGTTGATTCATTGTCAAATGACATATAAAAAATGAGAAACGGAGATGAAGTGATTTTCAGGGGAAACAAAAATCACTCCAATAATGAAGGAAGATACACAAACTCTTATCATGTAATTATTGAGGATGATGACAAAGAGGTTCTTACGAAAGCCCAAGCGTAAATGTCTTCTCCTATAAATTTGATAGAATGTAACATCCTTTTTCAATGCTACATAAGCTGCTTCAGGCTGTGTATAAAGAAGGAAAACTTGTAAAGCATTATTTTATGGATTTAGCATAACTGAATACTAATGCCTGTATATTAAAATCATTTATGATTAGTGATGCAAGATTTCTACAATAGCAAATAGATCCCAGCAGGAATGCAAATATATATATTTTCAAGACCTAAAGGGGATAATTCCAATAATTCCAGGATGATTTCACATTAAAAATTGATGTGCGTGTGTGTGCATTTGTGAGTAGGAGTACAAATTATGATTTTTTTTCCCATAGGTAGTAAAATTAAAGAGCAGTAGAATAAAAGAGGTCTTGACTATATAGACAAAATGATGACATAGGAGATAGTAAAGGAATCTAAGTTGCCTAAGAGTTGAGTCAATGTAAGCAGGACCCAGTTGAAGAGGAGAAATTAAGATTTTCCAGAAGGTGGCAGTATGATGAGATCAGGAGTGAGAGAGTGGATGGTGGATACAGGATTGGATGGATTCAGATGTGAACACACTAGCAAGGTGGGTCACATGGACATGGGGCTGCTGATGCTTCCTGCAAAGATGGAGGTCACTGGGCACAGTCTAGGATGCTGGACCACCTGTCCACAGGACTGCTGATCTAGTGCTGGCTTATATGGCTGCATCATGCCTCTGCATGGGAAGGTATCTGCAGAAGAGGCGTGCTTCCTCAATAAAGGAGTTCCACGAGTCACACCAGCCGTGTCTCCATTACATCTGAGACAATTAAGACCCTCACTGATTTTAGTTTGGGTATTTTGATAGAGAATGAAGCTGCCCATTATTTGTTTCCTTTTCCCCCATTTTTTTTCATTTCCACATGAATCAACTTTTGTCCCCCACATTACTTGTCTTATCTGCCACTGGTGGCACTAAAAGACAAAATGGAGAAAAACTCTATAATGTTTTCTCCTTTGAGTATACTGAAATTCTGAAATGTATTTCAAGAAAATACTATATTGAATAAATTCATCAATATAAATAACTTGGAATAATGTTTTCAAAAAAGAACTCAAGTTCTAAGGACTTTTGGTAGATGAAAATAAATATTTCAGTAATATATACGGATTCTCCATGGATCATGCTGGCCTAAAGGAGATATAATAGGGAATTGATTTTCTCAAATCAAAACAAAATGATGTTGTTATATTGTAGCATTTTCAGAAAGTTATTGCTATGGAGATTCTGGGATTTTCACACTTCGTAAGTGTGGGGAGTGAGGGAGAAAATAGAATAAATGGGGAAAAAAGAACATGTTTGAGGACCTTTCTTTAAAAAACACAAATACTGGGGCCAGCCCGGTGGCGTAGTGGTTGAGTTCACGTGCTCTGCTTTGGTGGCCCAGGGTTTGTGGGCTCAGTTCTCAGAAACACACTGCTCATCAAGCCATGCTGTGACAGCATCCCACATAGAAAATAGAGGTAGATTGGCACACATGTTAGCTCAGGGCCAACCTGAGCTAACACCAAAAAAATACTAAGCATGTATCTTAAAAAAAATATGCTTTAGGGCCGGCCTGATGGTGTAGTGGTTAAGTTCGTGTGCTCCACTTCAGTGGCCTGGGGTTCGCAGGTCCGGATCTCGGGCATGGACCTATGCACCGCTCATCAAGCCATGCTATGGAGGCGTCCTACATATAAAACAGAGGAAGATGGGCACAGATGTTAGCTCAGGGCCAATCTTCTTCAGCAAAAAGAGGAGGATAGGCAACAGATGTTAGCTCAAGGCTAATCTTCTTCACACACACACAAAAAAAAATTGGCTTTAAATTCACATATCATACAATTTACTTTTTTAAAAATTCAATGGTTTTTAGTTTATTCACAGAGTTGTGCAATAATCACCACAATCAATTTTAGACATTTTCATTACTCCAAAAAGAAATCTTGTATCCATTAACAGTCACTCTCATTCCTCTTCTCCTTCCAGCCCCTGGCAACCACTAATCTACTTTCTGTCTCTCTCAATTTGCCTATTCTGTATATTTTATATAAATGGAATCCTACAACATGTGTTCTTCTGTGACTGGCTGCTTTTACTTAGCATGATGTTTTCAAGATTTATCCATCTTGTAGCCCGCAGCACTACTTCACTCCTTTATATGATCATATAATAATCTATGATTGTATGGAATACCACATTTTGCTTACCCATTCATCCATTGATGGACATTTGGATTGTTTCCAATTTTTAGCTGTTACAAATAGTGCTGCTATGAGCATTCATGTACAAGGTCGTATGTGGATACGTGTTTTCACATAATAAGTTGGAGTGGAATTGCTACATCACAGTAAACACGTATCTTAAAAGATTGCCGTTCAAGTTTATTTCAAAGAAAATGCAAGATTGTATGTGTGAGCTTGTGTGTGAGTATCTGTACAACATAGCCTAGTTTATATAAAGTCCACACAGCACCAGATGCCCTGCGTCACCTAGTTTATACTACGCTGACACGTGTTACGTATTCAAGACAATTGGATTATTGTTTTTCCATTTATAGATATGATTTGTGCTTCTAAACCTCTACTATTTCTTGATTTGTTTTTGGTGACAGAATGCCTTTTGTGAAAATCAAATGCAAGAACTTTCTTCAGCTCCTGCCCAAAGGAATCTCCTTATTCTCAGCTGTCCCATCCCTCATTTTAATTTTCTTTTAAATACTCATAAATATCTTAGAATGAACATGGAAGAAAGAATCAGCACCCAAGAGCAGAGGGCCTCAAACTCCCCCTTCAATGAGCTAAAATGTCCTTACTCCCTTTTTCTATCACTTCTGAAATTACCAGTTTTTCTTTCAATTAATTTTGGAATTCACTTTTGAAATGCATGGGAGAATTTTAAATTCTATTTGCTCAGTCTGCCAGTTCTTGCGGTTAATGAAAATCTTACAATGGAAATAATTTAAATGGGAATTAATTTTTATGGTCTTCTGATGCTAATTGGAGTTTATACTTGGTGGTAGAAAAAAATTTTTTGATTGGAATGTAGCAACACTAAGACAAAAATCTGCTTTATCTCCCACCATCTGGAGTGGCATCCTACCATGACCTCCAGCTCTTACCTATTAGCATGATGTCCGGCAGGGTAATGGGTCCATGAGATGTTCTGTGGGCATCCAGGCAGTCCATATCTCTTAAGACTATATTATGATAGACAGTGAGAAATAAATGTCCATTGTTTAAGCCACCCTATCTGTGGTTTTTGTTATGACAGCCCTGGCAAACAAATACAGTTACTTACAGCCTGAAGACTCCAGTAGTATTAACAAACACAGTCTTGATTATGAGATGTAACCACAGATTATTTCCAAGAGCCAAATATCTACATAGTACATTTTGGCATTTGCCAAAGTTACAATGCCAGTGACTTTGGGTAGATGATAGCCACGGGGAAGAACCACAATGCTATTTAGGTAATAAATATGGCTTCTGGGGAAGAATCAAGGTGGTTAATGTAGAAGGACCCCATTGGATTTATCAAACACCAACTGCAAACTCAGTGTTTATGCCCACCACGGGACTCTAGGCACCTAAGAGCCATAATAAATTAATGGCTATAAGAAGTCTGAGCTTATACGACCCTTTATATTTCATTGTATTCGAATTCAGACTACCCACACTGCCTAATTGTTAGCATACACGCTAGTTTCTGAAGGCGTATGCCTCCTACAAATCCACACAATCAACAAATACTCACTTACTGTATACGTTTCAATAGGACCTGCGCCAGCAATGCTCCAATGATACCTAGATGGGTTTGTTGTGCTCACAAAGCATATAGACAAGGGAGACAGAGAGCATCCATCAGCATCCAGAAAGTGTAATAACACTTTGAACGCCAGTAGGTATGATTTCTCATACAATTTAGTCCCATCGAAGCTGTAGAGGAGATGGAGCATTTCTTTGTTTTTACAGGTCAACTAACGTCATAACTCTGAGGGCGCGTTTCAACAAGCTGGTGACAAAATTAAACTCAATCTCTTCTATATTTTCCATGGATGTGCCATACGTCCAGGGTTGTTTCTTTGTTGCTAATTTTCTCATCTATATGGGTCTTCAGTTCTTAGCAGCTTATCTGTTTCCCTGTTGTGTATAGAATCCAGAGACATTTTCCAAGGGAGAATCATGCAGTTAATTCAGATTTAGGAATGACAGCACAGGTACCTTCCCTGCTTGCAAAACCAACAGAGCACACCTGTGATCTCTCTTCCAGGCTCTGCAAAACTCTTGTAGGTTTGAGTAAATTCCCTCCCTCCCAGTTCATGCGTCCTTCAGAGTTATCAGTCTCTCCGTGATGCCTGATGTAATTTCCCAGAGTTGTTTGCTCATTTTAGAAACACAAAATTAGGAAGGGAATTGATTTATTGACAATCTTTTTCTTCCTGGCCTCCTACAAAAATTTCCTGAGTCTAAAAATCTTAGTACCTAAAACCTCTTTAAATGAGGGAATGAAAACACAAATATTTAATATCTCATTGCCCCAAAGGAAATAAAAAGTAGATATTTTGAGAATGAAAAAGGGCTAATAAATGTGCTGGCAGAATAGATATGGAAAAGTCCACTCAAGTGAGGGATCCTTGGAGATCTGAAAGGTGATGGATGGATGTTACTCAAAGGTGGAGAAGACAGAGGATTTCAAGCAGGGGGTAACTAGTACACACTTGCAAGGAGAACTTTAAAAAATGGATACATGAAATTCAATCGGTGGATGCTATTGGGAGGGTGAGTGGAGTACAAAGAGAATGGGTTATGGAAAAAAGTGGCAAAAAAAAAAACAATAAAACAAAATAAAATAGGAGAAATTGAGCTTCCATTGATTAAGGATGGTGATATCAAACCATGAACTGAGAAATATAATTAATTCAACGGAAGGCTAAAAGTTTCAAAGCAAAAGAAGATTTTATGTTTTATCTATCTATCACCTATCTATCTATCTATCTATCTATCTATCTATCTATCTATCTATCTATCATCTATCTATCTATCTATCATCTATCATCTATCTATATCTATCCCTCTATCTCTCTCTCTATCATTTATCTATCTATCTAGATCAATAGATCAATGAATGGATGGATGGATGGATGTAGAGATGGAAAGACAGATAGATCATAGATAGAAATAAACATACATATTTAACATTGATTATGCACACAAAATAAGGAAGATGACACACAAAATACAAAGAGTCGCCATGCAGTTTTAACCCTGAGCTATTGGTCAAATTGTCAACTGTGCCCACCCCACTGCTCTTCAAGAAGTGGGGAGTGATGGGGCTTTCCAAAAGTGGAAAAAATGAATCTCGTCCCCTGGTGATGGTGGTGGCAAGGGTGCAGGATGATGAACTCACACTTAGCATCCATTTCAACCCCCTTTGCTGAATTCCTCTGTATTGTTGGACCCAGAAAATAAAACACTCTTTCTCCATTTCCCTTGCAGAGAAAGATTGTGTATGCAGTTCAGATCCTTTTTTCTCCCTTTGTAAACTTTTTCAATGACATAAGACTTGCATTCATAAAAAGGGCTTAAAAATAAACGCACAGCTTTCTGAATGAGGCAAAGCACAGAACCACCAGGTTGTCAAGAAATAGTACATTGCCAGCAGCTCCCAGCCCTCCAGGGTACTTTTTCCGTTTCCCGTGGAGGTAAGCTCCATCCTGAATTTGTAGCAATTGCTTTCTTGGTCTTTTCTAAATTTTTATGTAGCAATTGCTTTCTTGTTCTTTTCTAAATTTTTATGCCTGACAGTGCAAGTGTTGCATTTCATATAAATGAGCCTGTAGCCTATGTATTGTTTCCTCTCTGGCTGCTTTCTATCACATACTGAGATCCATTCCAGTGTTGCAGGCACCTTGAAGTTCATTTGCTTTCTCTCCTGTCTGGTATGTATATTATTCTAGACTTTACCACGATGGATTGATCCATTCTCCTATTGGCAGATGGATGGTCGATTCCACTTTTCGAAGCTCTTTTAAACAAGGCAGCTGTGAACATTTTCTGTTATATTACCTGGTTCACAGAGAATACAGTTTTGAGTAGAATTTCTGGGATTTCATGTGATTCGGGCTCTGCCAATTGGATGCAGTCTTTGAAAGGCAGAAGTTAGACAGCGTCTGCTCTTTTTCACTGGAAAACTCAAACACAAAGGATATTTTTTTTTTATGTTTCCCATGCTTCAGCATTCCAGAGTACAGTTCTTGGCTCTGTGTGTATCATGGGGCACAGTGCCAAGTATTCATTTTTGTTGGTTCAGAACTAGCTGGGCAGAGTGGCCGTGAACACAACGGTAGCACTCATGAGCCACGGGACTCAAGGAACTGGATTAGGAGATATAATTGGACTCAGATGACCCAACTGAACCACAGTTGACCTCCCCTCTGCCCATCCTCTCCATGTGATAAACTAATCCTTTGCTGTGCAAAGTAAATCCCATTCTCATCATGCCCCATCCCTAGAGGGCCTCCTGCCTCTAGACACAAGATTACAATCAGATCACAACTTGACCCAGGAGGACAAGTACAAGGAGTATTCCAGGAAGAAACAACGTACAGGTCAAGGAAACAGGATGAACTTATAACCATGCAAAATATGACCTTCGATCTCAAGAAAGACAAACTACGCATTGACATACTCTGAATACGTAAACCCTCTGAAGACAGAACTGAATAATGCTAACAATGTAAAAACTGAACTACTCTTCATAAAGATTATATTGGGGCTGTCAACTCTTTCACTACTTAAGGCAAATTAGATCTCTTCTATGATTCAGAAACTTTTGGGCATGTTTAAAATTCTTTTTAATTTCAATTAAAGACACAATTAGAAACACGGACACACATACACGTACATCTGGATTTATGGTATTCTGCAAATATGTAACAAGAGTAAACTCACAAGGAGGGTAACAAGCAAAATAGTTACAGTAGTGTTCTGTTCAAATACTGTTCTAATATGGCCCAAATGATGTGTTCGAAAGCTTGGGAGGCAGGGAGAAATCTTAAAGAAATGTGCTGTTTGTCTAACCTGAAGGGAAATTTTTACAGCCACGTGCTGAGCTCCTGAACACAGGGATAAGGATTGAGAGACCAACAATACAGTAGAGTCTTACATAAAAGTTCACAGCAAGCAGGAGTCTGCAAGTCCTGTCGTGATTTATCACTGGCTGGTGCCTAGACGGGGTGACAAAACCACTGCCTTGCTCGTCCTTCCTGATGAGGCACATAAATGTCTGGGGGAAGTTATCATTTTAGAATTCATGTCACAAATGTCTCAGATGATGTCTGCACCTTAAGGCAGTGGTGGTTCAGAGTTTAATTACAAAATCTGCTGCATTACACTGTAGGTAAAAGCCATCTATCATCCCTTCCACTGCAGGCCAGGCTTGTGGCTTAAAACTCAACCGGATTGAAATTAAAACGGAATCACGTGGTAGAGGAAGAACTACCAAGAGTTTTAATGATGGCACATTTTTCCCCATCAATTTAGCGCTCATTCCTCCCTCGTTTTTTTTTAAACCTGAGTATGAGTGGGAGCTAGGATAAGCACTATTTATAACCTCTGACCTAATATTTGATAGACTTCGCATCTGAATATGTTGTTTTTGATTTTTGCTGATTAGTGGATCTCCAGAACTTATTCATCTTGCATAGCTGAAACTTTGTACCCTTTGATCATTACCTCCCTCCCCCAGCCCCTGGCAACCCCCGCTAGACTCTTCGCTTCTATGGGTTTGATTATTTTAGATTCCACACATAAGTGAGATCATACAGTATTTGTCTTTCTGTGTCTGGCTTATTTCAGTTAGCATAACGTCCTTCATGTCCCTACATGTTGTTGAAAATTGCAGGATTTCCTTCTTTTTTAAGGCTGAATAATATTCCACGGTCTATATATATACTGCATTTCTTTATCCATTCATCTGTTGATGGACACTTAGGTTGTTTCCATACCTTGGCTACTGTGATATAATTCTGCAATGAACCTGGGAGAACGGATATCTCTTAGACATATTGTTTTCATTTCCTTTGGGTGTATACCCAGAGGTGGAATTGCTGGATGATACGGTAGTTCCATTTTTAATTTTCTGAGGAACCACCATACTGTTTTCCATAATAGCTGTACCAATTTAAATTCCCACCGAGTTCTCTTTTCTGCACATCCACGCCAACACTTATCTTCTTTTTTTAAAAATAATAGTTATCCTAATAGATGCAGGTGATATCTCATTGTGGTTTTGACTGGCATTTCCCTGATGATTAATCATGTTTTCACGTACCTGTTGGCCACCTGTATGTCTTCTTTGGATAAACGTCTATTCAGGTCCTTTGCCCATTTTTCAATCAAGTTATTTGTTTTTTTGCTAGTGAGTTATATTTGTTTCTCATGTTATATTAAGCTACTATCAGATATATGGTTTGCAAATATTTTCTCCAATTCCTTGGTTGCCTTTTCTTTTTGTTAATGGTTTCCTTTCCTTGCAAGTGTCTTTTAGTTTAAGTAATCCCACATGTTTATTTTTGCTTTTGTTACATTGCAGGATTACTCTGAGGTATTTGATCACCCCTCACGATACAAGCCCGTTTGGCCAGTTCCAAATGCGGCCCCCATGATGGCCCAGCAACTGCCCAGGGCATATGCATGTTGATGTCCTCTTTCCTGGAGAAAGCCCTTAGGAAGATAGAATTTGCCTACCACTAAATTTCATTTTTTTAATTATGGAATCACACCCTAGTGTAAACTTACAATGTGTTACTTTTCAAGTGAAAACCCGCTACTAGTGATCAAGCAGTGGAGTTTACAAGGAGATATGTCAGCTTGTTTTCTAAAAGTTGCGATGGGGTGCTGGCAATCCACTCACGTTCTCTTGATGGTTTACTGTTGTGACCAACTTCATGTTTCGGATGACATTAGGCATGCAACCTATTTTCTTGAAGCAGAAAGATGAGGGAACAAAGTAGCATTTAGTGAGAAACTGCTATGTGGCGGACACTTTGCCTTCTGAATTTACTTTTAATCCTCCCAACAATCCCCTCAGGCAAGTTTGTGATATCCCCATTTTACAAACATGGGGAGTAAAGTTAATGAAGTTTAACTTAATTACATTAAAAAATATGGGGAATAAAGTTTAAACTATTTAAAGTGTTAAACTATTTTAACACTTCATGTGGACGCAGCTGGTATTCACATGGAAAAGTTTTAAACCCATTATTTTGACATCGAAAGTCAATTCTATGCAGTTATCAAATCCTAAACCTGGCCTTTGCGTAACATTAAGAAAAAGCAAGTCTGAGGTAAGCAATTGTAATTTTAAATTGAAGCACCAATGCATTGAAAGAGACCTTCTTGATTCTCCACACTTATTTCCATAAAAAATTTATAGGTTAGACATAAACTACCCCAAACTATTCACTGCTATGACAACTGTTCATTTGTGCTCTGTAAATATCTTTAAATTCAGTGCATTCCTTAATTTACATAATTCCCCATCCTGATAAATTCCTTCAATTTATATATCTAAGAGCATAGATATTCCAAGTTAGGAGACTGATTTTATTTTTTATGTGGAGTATTGTTTCAGTTACTTATTAGTTATGAGTGACTACAGTGGATTTTCAAATAAGATTTCTTCACAATCAAAATTTGAAATATAATCACAAGGATTAATTATTCTCAACTCACTAAAAATGGCTTCCCTCTACCAGCTCCTCTCTTCTGTAAATTAGTGCTGCTACAGACGTATGCCTGCCCCTGGGATTTTAGATATTTTTTATAATTTGTGTAATTTATGTAATTTATAATTTTTCTAATTTTGGATAATTTACAATTTTATGTAATTTATATAATTTTTATAATTCTAAAAATCAGGTTTTATTATATGGTGTTATTTTTCTTTTTCATGCATGACGATGCTGACAGTGGCCTTGCCTCATAAAACCTGTTCACGTTAATGTCCCCGGTATTTTTGTTAAATGAAACTTAAAATTGTGGCCTGAATGTTTCCAATAACTTGGCTTAATTTTTTTTTTTAAGCAGTAAAAAAAAAGATGCTTTTTTTAAAAGCATCTTTTCCTGATGTTGTCTTTGTTCTTTTTTAGAAGAAAAGCATAACGGAATCTGAAAATTCCGTATAATCCTGGTTAAAATTTTATAACACCAGTCACCAATTCCCAGCTAGTTGGAGGGGGACTTTACCTAGCCCCACAAACCCTAGAATATATTTGAGCATTGCTTATCTAGTTGAACCACATGGAATTGTCATTTTTGACCTATGAGAATAGCAGTTTCATGATTCAAATTGTAATAGTCTTAGTAAATGTGAATAATACAGTAGATCAAAGAAAATGTATTTCTAATCTTTGTTTTATTAAACTAAACCATGGCTCCTAATTGCAACAAAATATCCTTTTCATAACATTTTTCCAGAATGGGTTTTACAGATGCTCCTGGCTTGTCCAGTCCAACCATTAAGGAATAAGAAGTCTACCTATAATGCTATTTTTTTTCCCACGTTTTTATAGGACCTGGCATGAAGAAGAATGCTTTAAACATTGCCTTTGTAAGCTCTTGTATAAGCACCTTTACAAGCACTTTTATTCTACATATAAATATAAAATTCACTTGCTAACTTGCAAGTTAAATATTTCAACCCTGAGCAGGTATAAGCAAATGCAAGTACATTTGCACTTTGTAACTTACTACCATGTATAAAAATAACGTTTTAGTTATTTGGGAACTAATAGCCTCGAGCCACCTTGCAAAATGGAAAACCAATTATGTTGACAGAGCATGGAGCATTTAATTTACGGCATGTGCTCTGATTATTGAAGTTTATCCGAGGATGTAAATTGTTATGCAAAGTACATTTGTGCACATTTGTTTCGCCAGAACGGAAAGGAGGTTGAATCTTTACTAGGTATCATAACAGATACTTTAGTACCTTTGGATGTTTAATCAGACTCTGTCACTAAGAGATTCAACAAGAAGCATGAGAGAAACGTATTTTGACCCAAAGGCAATTTAATTATGTTCTAAATGGAAAGAAATGATGCTATCTACATCCATGGAAACAAAAAAATTGCCTTCTTCCTATGTTGTCTTGGAATTGTGCTGCACAAATAGATGTGGCTTGGACATTCCTGGTTTGCACGCTTCCAATGAGGGCCTTTGCCACTTTTGCTCCGTGGACTTAAACCACAAGCATGAGTAAAGCAGGAAAAGATTTACTCCTCTGCCAATGGAAGGTGAGGATGGCAATAATATTTCAGAATGCTAAGCTGTGGCTCGCTAAGACTTCTTTTCCAATGGCAAAATACTTGATTCTTTGACAGGATCGGCGAGGTTTCTCTTTGCAGGGGGTTGCAGAGTAGAAGAAAAATAGGTTTGTCCTTTTGGTCAAGAGTTATAAATTAGGCGGTGGCACACGAGACAGATGAACATGCTTGATATTTTTGTTTTCATCAAATAACTTCAGAGTTTTAACTCTTGGTTTATTAAATCAATTCCCCAAATAGCTAGAGCCTTGTCCGTCTTTAATGACGGCATTTGTTCGTTTTATCCATACTCTTTGTGGGCCTGTAGAGTAATTGTAGTGGACGGGCTCTGGGGATTTTACTGCTTAGATCCGCTCCTTAAAGTAATGAGAGGGCATCATTTCTTCAAGGGCACTTACTCTTAACTGTTGCTGTGTTGTTCCCTATTTACCAGGAGCAATCCATGTGCTTAATATAAAACCAGTACCTCCTGTGTGTGTTCACTTCAGGTACTTAGAATTTATTCTACAAAAGCTACATGTTTTGTTGGTTTATTTTTTATTTTTTGTCTCTTAATATTCCCAAACACTATTGATTTTTCTCTGATACTGGCTTCTGATTTCAGTTTTACTCATATGATAGCCAATATTTTAAGATCATGTGAATCTGTAAATAATTTATTTATAGATGTGTCAATACTGGTATTATTAAAGTAGAACAGAGATTACTGCTCTGTTCCACTCTTTTCTAGAAATTTAGATTCTCATTTGGATTGAAGTTCTGAACTTCTAATATATATATATTAGAACATATATATATACACACACACACATATATATACATTATAAATATATATATCAGAAGTATATATACTGGAATGTATATACTAGAACTTTTATATGAACCCATATTAATATGTATATACATATATATTAATATGGGTTCATATATGTATACATATTCATATACAGTCATGTGCTGCATCACAACATTTCGGTCCATGAAGGGCCACACATACGACAGTGGTCTCATAAGGTTAGTACCATAGAACCTAGGTGTGTAGTAGGCTATACCATCTAGGTTTGTGTGAGTACACTCCATAATGTTCACACAACGATGAAATTGCCTAACAACACATTTCTCAGAATGTGTCCCCATACTTCAGTGACACATGACTGTATACTCATGTGTACATGTATATATTTATAATTATGTACATAAGTTATATATAAAAAATAATACATGTGTATATGTGTGTCTGTGTATGTGTAGCTGTCAATAACCATAATCAAGTAGTAATGACAGGGAGATCCTTTTACACGCAATTGGAGTATAAGCAATAATTACTAATCCTTAGAAAAAATGACTCTTTACAGATCTATAATTTAGACGGAGCTCATTTATTAACATGAGTGTGTCTAATGACTCTGCTTTTTTTTCCCGGAATCTTTGATAGCCATAAAGCATGTCTTCACCTAGGAAATACAGATGTAAGGTAATTTAGATAAATGAGTAAACACCAAGGGCAGTTTCAAAATCAATGTGCAATTAAAGGTAAATGTTACAACTTCTTTATTTGTTCTAACTTTGTAAATCAATAGGTATAGGTGTAAAATGAAAGAGTAAGGAAAAGAATTTCCAAGTTGGTAACAAGATACCGTAATCTCCATGCGGTGAATTTAGAGCTACTGCAATGCCATGTAAGCACGGATCCCTCTTTGTACTCTTGGGAGATGTCTTTATCAAAAGTAATTTTCTTCATTTGCATATTTCTAACGCATGAAATTCTTTCATGGTTATAGAAGCTCAACAGATGTTTTCCAAAAATTTCTCCTTACAAACAAATTGAAACGCATTTCTTGTATCCGTCTTAGTCAAGTTTTACAGACTTCCATTCATTCAACTGAATATTTCTGTCATGGCACAGCTTCGTTTTATACTTTAATAGTTACGTAAGTCATGGGATATTTTTCCTAAATCCATGACCCATAAATCCAATGATTCTAGGTATTTACTGTAAGCAATCTTAGCCAGAGCATTCTACAGATAAAAGATTTTCCACTAGCAAATGCCTTCAGAGCATTGACCAAGAAGTCTGTCTTTAGCATGTTTACAAGAAAGGAAGGAAACGGATTGCAGGCTCCCTGTCAACTCTTTCTTACTCACTCTCTTAAGACGTGTATCACCTGGTCCATTCCCCCAGGCCAGTTCATATGGTTAAGTTTTTGAAGTAGGAATTTATTAGACAAGGATATCCCAGATATGACCAAAAAAGCATGATCCATAAAAGAAAAAGAAATGTTAACGGAAAAAAAAGGCACAGACTGGGAAAAGATATTTGCAAAACATAACTGATAAAGGACTCAAATGCATAAGAACTCTCAAAACTCAATAAAAAACAGCAAACCGCCCAATTAATAATAATAAATACGTAACAGATTTGAAAATACACATCACCCAAGAAGGTATATGTATGGCAAATAAGCACATGAAATGATGCTAAAAATTTTTGCTAATTAAGGAATGCAAAATAAAATCAGATGAGGTACCACTACACACATATTCTAATGTTTCAAAACAACAGCAACTGCAGCAAAATCCCAAAATATCAACTGGACGTTGCCAACCAGTGAGGACCAGAACAACTGGAACTCTCATTCACAGTTGTTGGGGTGCAAAATGGTATGGACATTTTGGAAGACAGCTTGGTAGTTTCTGATAAAGTGTAGCCTATCCTCAGCATTTGAATCAGCAATTCCACTCTTAGGCATTTGCCCTAAAGAAATAAAGACACGTGCACACAAAAACTTGTATGTGAATGTTTGTTAAGTTTATTCATAAGCATGCAAAACTGGAAACAACGCAAATGTTCCTGACAGATTTTGGCATATCCATATATTAGAATATTATTCAACAATTAAAAAAAAAAAAAAACTACTATATACGTAGTGACCTGATGTCACGCAGGACCGATGCTTTATTCAGGGTGATGGAAGCCAGACTAAAAAGTCTACGTGTACTGTGATTCCATTTACATGACACTCTGGAAAAGGCAATACTATTGGGACAAAAATCAATTCAATATCTGCAAAGGGCTGGGGGTTGGGAGAAAGTGTGAGCATAATGGAGCACAGGGGAAAATTGTGAGGTGACAGAATTCTTCCATATCATGATTGTGGTAATGACGACCGTAAAATAGTTAAAACCCAGAGCTGTACACTAAAAAGAATGCACGGAACTGCAGGGAAAAATATATAGATATATAAAACATATAAAGTTGATAAACGTAACTTAAAAAATAACAAGAACAACACAAAACAGAGACTTCTACTCACAATTTAATCCTTGTTTTCTCCCTAAATGCTTTTTTCTGAAACAGCAATTATTTGAGAAATAGTCATGTTCCTAACTTCCAAATAATTCCTTGTGATTGTGCTTCAGCAAAGCAATTTCTTACAATACATGAAGCATCTCATTAAAAGATAGATTAAGATTATATCATAATAGCAAATATAAATCTGCTTTTTTTTTTTAAAGATTTTATTTATTTATTTTTCCCCCCAAAGCCCCAGTAGATAGTTGTGTGTCATAGCTGCACATCCTTCTAGTTGCTGTATGTGGGATGTGGCCTCAGCATGGCCAGAGAAGCAGTGCATCGGTGCGAGCCCGGGATCCGAACCCGGGTCGCCAGCAGTGGAGCGCACTCACTTAACCACTAAGCCACAGGGCCGGCCTTGCTTTTTTATTTTTTTTTTACAGAGAAATTAGCTTAAAAAATGAAAGGATCATCAACATTTGTTGGAGATGGAAGGAACTAGGGTGAAATAGGGCTGAGTGAAATTTATCTAAGGAGAAGTCTTTATTAAATTTTGACTTTCATGCTGTATAAACATTTTATAGGTTAATAAAATGAAATCAAAGAGTTGAAAAAAAAAACAAATATTACTACCTCCACCAACAAACAAGGAATCTAACTTTATAACAAATTGATAAAACAATGACTGTTATGTTGATGACAACACAAATTACAGCATATGGTGACGTTATTGGGAGCTAAAGCTTTCAGCGTAAGAGACAACAAAATACATAATAATAAAATAAGTTAAGAAAAATACTGTAATGCTAAATTCAAGTAAAAATGTTTAATACAAACTCACAATTTCCAAAAAAGACTATACCCTAACTCAATTCAATAGAAAGGACTAGAAGGAATGACACCACAGCAGAAACCGAGCAATTAGTACCCAAATCTTGATTTATGATTATTGGTGTTATTAAAATGTCTCCCAGGGAAAAGGGCTGATTGATGTTGTGCAGAAAGGACGAGGAGAGTCCATAATATCCTGTTTTGTGCCTGAAAGACAGCAAGGCCTGAGTGATTAATTCAGAACGCATAGAAAGGGCACAGTAATGAATTTAAATATCTCCCTCCTCTGCGATTCAAGTGTCAACCACTACAGAAACAGGTTAGTTTCACAGACAGATACTAATGTTATGGTTAAAACTTACTACTTTCAGATATGTATGTATAGTTAAGTACACGGTGTCTCAAGTTGTGTTACTGTAACTGGTCCATAGATAAACCTTCAGGTAACCAACTCTATGCTTTCAGATATCTTGTGTCAGTGCTATTGTGCTGTAGTTATTATAATTAACATTGTATTGAAGGAGGGAAATCTGCAACAAGAAAAGACACCTTTGTCTAGATGGTTTGAATCTTGGGTGGATTTAAATGATTTTTGCATATAATAACCTGTCTCTCCTTTGCCTTACTGACTGGCTTCTCAAACCAAATAACCCAGATTCAGTTTTCAGTCTGCACTAAGGAAACAAAAGCAACCTGCAAAAATGAATGTGATAAAACGAACAATGGCTTCAGTCTTTGGGGTTTCCCCTATTGCACACAATTCAAGTGTAAGAGAAGGGACATTCACGTTCCAGATTCTTTTCTTTTAATCAGTTCATTTTTGTTTTTAAAGTGAATTTGCTGACTGAAAAGTACATATGAAACTAATAGCTCTTGCTTGAATTGAGAGTGAACAATGTTTTGAATGTATTCTACAAAAGTTACGCTGTTTCGATGAGCAATTCTATTCTTTTTTGTGTTCATGATAATTGTATAATTTAAATATAAGTGGTCATTCATTTTCCAATATTTTTTGCTTCAAATTAAATGTATTCACTTATATAAGTAAAGTTCAATCATGTGTGAACCCTTCAGAAAACATGCTAAAGAAAATGAAACTGGGCATTGACCCCAAATTCAAGTATCCTTTCCTGATTACTACATAAAATAAAAAAATGTAATATAATATTATTTGTCTTCTATATCAGTCATTCAATTTTTTTAGTTTACAATTTTATGAAAATACTTCAGTTTTCTAATCCTTTCTTTTCCATGTGGAAAACTCAGGTCTATGTAACTCTTATTTTTTTAATGCTACATATCATATAATTTTCTGAATTGTATCAATATCTCTAGTCAATAGCTTTGTCTCTGGTAATAACAAGACAGTGTGTCACCCATTTGAGTGGTTGTGTGGAGTGTTTTCAGGCTAGCAAATTTGTCTTCTCTAAGTGCCATTTCTCAGGTTTGGGAAATATCGTTACAAAATGTCTTCAAACATCAGAAAGGACACTGTGCAGTGTTGAAGGAATATGTACTTTCTTCTCTCCAAAAATCAGACTGCAAAAGTCTTATATATTTTAGATGATATTTAACCTTTTTCTTTTGGAGGTCTATTAATTATAAATATTTCTATTAGAACATTATTTACTTTTATATAAGAAAATATATGTTTCTTTTTCTTTTTTTGTGTATGTGAGGAAGATTGGCCCTGAGCTAACATCTGTTGCCTATCTTCCTCTTTCTGCCTGAGGAAGATTGGCCCTGAGCTAACATTGTTGCCCATCTTCCTATATTTTGTACGTGGGACGCTGCCATAGCATGGCTTAATGAGTGAAGTGTAGGTCCACATCCGAGATCCGAACCTGTGAACCCCGGGCCACCGAAGTGGAGCCTGTGAACTTAATCACTATGCCACCGGGCTGGCCCTTCGATGTTTCTTTTTTTTGTTATTTTCTAGTAAAAACTACAGAACATGGAATTCAAAAATATAAAATAGGAAGAAACAACAAAAAAAGGAAATCACATATATTGTGTCATTTTTTTAGCATTTATTTGTATTTGTGTAGTTTTAAAAGTAACAGCAAGGTACACACACATATGCCTTTGAATAGTTTGTTTCATTTAAGGCAATATTGGGATTCCTTTCTCATGTCATTATTTGTCTTTAAAAGATTATTTTGTATCTACATAGATTCCATAATGAGAGTATCTTTAATGGTTAATATTGGAACCATTATTGGAAAACACATATTGGAAAGCCCTGGTATTTCCTACCTTTTCCTGTTTTCACTTTCCTTATGAGAATCTTGGTATGTCCATCTTACTCTACAATTTTGATATTTCATTACAGTAGAGTACATTAAATGGAATTATTGTGACAAACTATATAGTTTTAACATCTCTGGTTCATAATGACATTTTTAAAAAATAATCATAGTAATAATATTACCAACATCATTGTTTAAAAACCTCTTGCTGGGGGTCAGCCCTGCGGCCTAGTGGTTTAAGTTTGGCACGCTCTGCTTCAGCAGCCCAGGTTCAGTTCCTGGGCGCGGACCTACACCACTCATCTGCCATGCTGTGGCGGCAACTCCAATACAAAATAGAGGAAGATTGGCAACAGATGTTAGCTCAGGGTGACTCTTCCTCAGCAAAAAAACCCCAAAATGTCTTGTTGACCTACCTTTTAACAATTCAGTGTTGTCTTTAAAAAAAAAAAAACAATAATCTTATCATAAAAATGTCTGTCTCATTAGTCAAAGCACAATTCTCACTACGTGTGAAAAATGAACACCATTTTTTCATCTATTTATTATTGGCCCTGTGTGGAACTGCTCTGTACTGTTTGTTGGGGAGGTTTTAAGTTTTTATTCTAGCTTCATTTTTTCTATTGATTATTTAGCTTGCTACGTTGAGAACATCAACCCTTTACAGCTGACTGAAATGCATGTGGCATCCTAAACGTGTATAGTTTTTTTCCCCAAGGATTTTTCTGTGGCCTTATGTGCCCTCCTGCTGCTTCCCGTCCTCTGTCTACTGGATCATTCACAGCCTCTGGAAACTACCTTGGCATTGTCCAGCCCAAAGACAATAACAGCAGCAGAGAAAGAAAAAATCCCAGTATTCTACAGCCCTTGGAGAGCACTTGCCCAGTTCTCCTAAGGACCAACACAATTCGTTTTAATTCCTTGCCATGAAGCTCGTTTATGAATTTAGGTTTTCTTTCTTATGTATGTAAGTGTTGAAGCTTTGGTTTCTCCATTCCGCAGGCACACAGATGTGCATGAAGTCAGGGAAAAGTCAAATAAGATTATTAATTACTTTACCTTTTCACTATGGCAACCGAAAAATAGAAGTTAGCTTATATGTTCAATTATCTTATACTATTGGTGGTCAACTCCTGATATTAACTACCCTTTCCACACTCTTAAAACCACATACTTCCATCAAAATAATTGGGGCAAGCATGATTTTCTATTTTAAAAATTTACGTTTTAAAATGTAGGTTTTGTTTTAAAATTTAGACTTCATTGACATCAGCATTTTTAGGTTGATAAGTCTTTCTGTGTCCATACTTCATTGATCATCATGCATGTTTAAAATATTTATGTAGAAAGAATATGTATATTCTCTCCTCAGGAAATATGGAATGTAAATTTTTAGATTACCAGATTAATCAGCAACATGGATTTTTCTACCAATTTATTTTTATTAAAAAAAATCAGAAAATGGAAACACATCTTACTTAAAGAGTCCGCATTTTTACCTTTGTTTCAACGTGTATTTAATGTTTTACTTTTTCCTTTTTCAAGTAATGTTGCACTTGAAAGAAAAGAAAGAAAAAGAAAAGATTTACCTTTTTAGCTTTAATGGCTGATATGCAGATTTTATGAAGAGAAAGGACCATTTCCTCAATGAGTTCTAAAAAATATTAAAAATTATTCACACCTGGCACTTACTGGGATTCGGATGCTGCTCCAAGCACTTCTCAACATGACCTTACAGTGATACACTGAGGAAGGGCCTGTTTCCAACCCTATCTTAGAGATGAGGACTCAGGAGCTGGGACGTTAAGTACCCTGCCAAGGTCACAGAGATAGGAAGAGGAGAATTTCAACTCAAATAGCCTGGCTGCAGAGCCCTTCGTTAAAACCATGATCTCCTACACCTTGCTGACTATAAATATAGCAAAAACACACACACAAACAAACACATATTATCAGATCCAAAGAATAATGGTTTGGATATCTGTATTTAGGTGGGGCAGTTATTTTAGGGGAAAAAATCTCCTATTTTATTTTAAACATAATTATTGGATTGCCCTTGGAAAATAGAATAGTATCAAAATGTATGTATATATGTATATTAACATATGCATACGTATATACATGAGTATGCATACATATATGTGCATATATAAATATATGTGTATATAAATACACATGCATGCATACATATATAAATATGTACATATATAAATATATATGCATAAGTACATATAAAATATATACATATATGCATATTGCATATATGCATGCATATATGTACATTTTGATGTGCTTCTATTTTCCATCGAAAATCCAATAATTATGCTTAAAATAAAATAGCAATATTTCCCTAAAATAACGTATGCATGTATTTATACGTGTGTTATATATGTACATTTTGATATGAATGTGTATACGTATGTGCAAAATATTCTGATACTCCAACTCAATAGCTGCTAAAATCCTCCACAAATGATTTAATTAGAAAATGTACAAATACCCCAAGCTTCCACAACAAGCCGTTATGAAGTGGCCACTCAGTGTGGGTGATGTGTCAATAGCAAGCTATCTGGAGATGAAAGACGTGATCCCCCTTTTCAGGCGTTTATGGTAAAGCACAAACCCTAAGTATGAGAGAACAGCTCAGTGTGGTTCAGGAGTTTTGAGACATGAGCACAGTAGAAGGCGTGAACAGCCAAGGTCTGGTGGATCCGGGAACACGTCACAGGGAGAGGAATATTTGGCTAAGATTTAAGGACGGAGAGAATGCGGCCGGGGCCACAACCTGGAGAAACACGAAGTGTAGCCGTGTGACAGCTCTTTTGCAGAGATGGAGACCCTCAGATATTACATTTTTGATCTGTAAAACTTCCTTGAGGCCCTTTCTCATTGAATGTATCTCCTCATCACATAGATCTTTTCCTTTTCATTCTTGACATATTTATCAGACATGTAATACTTGTTTTTACATCCTTCTCTGTTCATTCTATCATCTCCGTCATATCTGGGTTTGTTCAATTGCAATGCTCCACCCCACAAGTGCCATTTGCCAAGCCCTCCCCACGTGCCCGCCTCTGTCCCCACATCTCACTGAGAAGACCAGGCAGTGTTTGGGGTTTCTCTCTCTGCACTGGGGCCTACAAACTGCCCCAGGGCAATACCTTGGGGCAATTGCAGGGCTCTGAGCATCTGTTTCCTTTCTCTCAGTGAGCTAGTATCTGAGAACAGCTGTTTCCTATCTTTCACCTGTTTTTATTTTTATACTTTTATGGGAGGAGACACTTTCCATTGTAGTTGCTACTGGAGAAGAGACCTGTAAATAAAGAGAGCTCCCAAAATCAGAGAAGAGAATCTCCTCAAATTTTGGCTGAGTATTGATTTGTGTACGCACAGGGTAAAATTAACCCCCAGGGAGCAGAAGAATGGAATAGTCCAGAAGTTCAAACATGGCTGGGAGATGTATTTGCATTCCTAGCATCCGAGAAATAAATACAGTATAATACACACACACACACACACACCCGCACACACACACCCATACATATATCGAGACAAATTGTAATGGCTGATGTGTGAATTCATATTACCAGTCTCATAAGTCAAGGCTTTCATCATTGAGAAAAATCCAGCTATGAAAATACACAACGTAGCTCATTTACATTCTGGTGTATAGTTTTTATATTACAAGAAAAGGAGATTCATTTTGCAGAGTGGCACAGTCTGGGACCACAATTTGTGTGGCTCTCCTAAATATCATCTAGAGATACACCCCTAAGGAATACTTTGTAATGAAAAAGATGCATACTGGCTTTAGGAGAGTGTGGAGGGAGAAGCAGAGAGTGCATTAGTCGGCTCTGGCTGCCATAGTTAAATACCACCAACTGGGGAACTTAAACAACAGAAATTTATTTTCACACAGTCCTGGAGGCTGGAAGTATGAGATCAATGTGTCATCAGGGTTGGTTCCTCCTGAGGTCTCTCTCCTGGGCATGTAGACACCGTCTTCTCCCCGTGTCCTCACATGGCCATCTCTCTGTGCGTGTCTGTGTCCTCATTGCCTCTTCTCATAAGGACACCAGTCCTACTGGATCAGGACTCACCCTAATGACCTCATTTAACCTGAATTACTCCTTTGAAGACCCATCTCCAAATCCACTCACATTAGGGGTTAGGGCTACAGCATATGAATTTGGGGGGAACATAATTCAGTCCATAACAGAGAGGAACAGACGCATGGAGATATTTAGATTTCTTTAAAGTAAATTCCTGAGCAAACCTACAGTCATTATTATGCATAGTGGATGTCAAGTAACCAAAATGTTCCAGCCAAAAAACATCGTGTAACATGTACAGATTATAAGTCTATCAATGTTTCGAGCAGCTGATGCCATGAATGACGCATCATCTGCTCGCTTAAATCAAGTCACGAGTGATTCTGACAGAATTCAGTAAAAATGCTACTTGATATTTTCTGACATATCTACTTTTGTTTCCTCTTAATTCATTGCATAGAAAAGCACTTCTGGGCGCATGTTTGATGATCAGACTATCAAAGCTGTATCAGCCGTATTAGCTGAGACATGGTTAGCTGTAACAGCTAATACAGAATCATGCACCATATTTAGGGTCAGACTCCAACTTCTCTCCTGCTTTTCTGGATTCTCTTCCAGCCTTTCTCCTAAACAAGATCACCAGGCCAAAGCTGTATTGCAAGGATAAATTCAAATGATCATTGGGTTCTTTCCTGCTCAACTTTCCTGCTGTCACTTTCAACAGAACTGGTTTTGCCTATCCATTCCACGGGGCATCTCCGCAGACGACGTCGTCGCCTTGAGACGCCGTTCTCTTTCCACCCCCTCACATCTCTTCAATATACCGGTTGGTATCTTATTTTTCAAGCATATGTCCCCTGATGAAAGCTTCAAGACAGCCCTGCAGCATAACCTAGAGTGCAGGGGCCACGAGTTAGGATGCTCGGACAGCAGGTCCCGGATGCTGCATGTAGGGGTGCACTGGCTAGTTCAGGAGAGGAGCACTGAATTGCCTCACTAGTAAGAAAATTGCAGAGTCCTCTCTTGTCAAACTCAGAGATGTCCGCCGGTGATAAAGCCACGGCCTTTATCCAGTTTGAGAGGGAGCAGGGATGCTGCCTAACCAAGAGGACCCCAGAGCTCTTGACAGGGACATAAATCTAAGTAATACACATTCTGCCAAAGGAGCCCCTTCAGCTATCCCTTCATCTCAGAAGGCACTCACTTATGGGCAGACAGCTGAGCTTCCGCCACTCCTAAGATTTTGCCAAGACCACATGCAAAATAGGAATCATTCACAGGATGCCCGCTAGGTATTTTTTCCCCCATCTCAAAGTTTTAAAGTTTAAAGAGGCAGTATTTTTTAATGCATGAATCAAAGAAGAGGCCTTGAAACTCTGTCAAGGTGATATGTATATTTGAGTGTGATTTAATAACAAAAAAGAAATTCAGGGCTTTTTTTTTGTTGTTTCTGCTGCTCACAACAGATATGAATTTCTGAAGCTATGATGTTCTCACTTTTTAAAAAAAATTATTTTATAGAGGTCTCATTGGTTTATAACATTGTATAATTTCAGGTGTAACCATTCACCCAATCTATGACTGGGCATAGTACAAACTGCTGCACTGAGGGAAAAAAAACATAGACAGATGATAGATAGAAGACGATAGATAGTAGATAGATAGATGATAGATGCTAGATAGGACATGATAGATAGATAGATAGATAGATAGATAGATAGATAGATAGATAGACAGACAGATAAATAGATGATGGAAGGATAAATAAATGTAGATAGATAGATGATAGATAGAAGATGATAGATAAGAGATAGATAGATGATAGATGCTAGATAGGATATGATAGATAGATAGATAGATAGATAGATAGACATACAGATAAATAGATAATGGAAGGATAAATGTAGATAGAGAGATGATAGATAGATAGATAGATGATAGATATATAGATAGATGATAGAGAGATAGATAGATAGATAGATAGATAGATAGATAGATAGATAGATCGTTAGATATATAGATAAACTTGGCTGCATAGGAAACACTGATTTTGACCCTGATTTATTTCCCAAACCAAATTCAGAAATAAGAACTTTATGCAACAGTTAAAGGCACACCTTAATTGCTCCCTCTGCGAGCGATGATGCCTGATCCCACAGAGTGGCAATGGAAACCTCTCAATGCATGCAGTGTGAATGAAAGATCACATAGTGGAAGACCAGAACATTTTTTACCAGTCAGAGCCTGCATTAATTATCTGACAAGTTGTGTCACCTCTGTGGCTTTCACCACATTCTCTCTAAAATCAGGGGCAGGCGTTCAATGTGTCCTGAATTCCATTCCCGCCTTGAAATATGAGCAATCATGCCCTTTGTCCTCTTTGTGTGTGCACGTCTATGGGGAGACTGAGGCAGGGGAAGGCCAGCCTCAGTCTCCAATGTCTGGGGGGCATACACCTTCTCAAACTTGAGGCAGTGTGCCCAGTGTTAGAATGGCAGCAATAATCTCCTCCATCATGGACATTTAAATATTTTAACTCTTATAAAGACAATATCATATTTGTAGTAACAGTTCATGATTAAAATACATCTTCATGAAAAAAGGTTTGAGTTTTTTTAAAAAATTATCTTACTGAAGTCACATTGGCTTATAACATTGTGTAAATTTCAATTGTACATTATAATATTTCAGTTTATGTATAGACTACATCATGTTCACCCCCAATAGGGTAGTTATCCATCATCATACATATGTTCCCCTTTACCACTTTTGCCCATCCCTACTTTCCCTCTAGTAGTCATCAATCTGTTGCCCTTATCCCTGTGTTTATCTTCCACATATGAGGGAAATCATATGGTATTTGTCTTTCTCTGTCTGACTTATTTCACTTAGCATAATCCCTCAAGTTCCATCCACGTTGTTGCAAATGAGATGATTTTGTCTTTTTCATGGCTGACTAGTATTCCATTGTGTATATATATATATACACACATATACATATATATACATATATATATATACACATATACATATATATACATATATATACGTATATATATATATATATATATATATATATACACACACACCTACCTCACCTTCTTTATCCATTCATCCGTTGATGGGCACTTGGGTTGCTTCCAAGTCTTGGCTATTGTGAATAATGCTGTAGTGAACGTAGGGGTGCATATATCTTTTCCAATTAGTGTTTTCATTTTCTTTGGATAAATACCTAAAAGTAGAATAGCTGGATCATATGGTAGTTCTATTTTTAATTTTGTTGAAAAATTGTGAGTTTCTTAAATCTGTGATTTTTCAGAGGCGGATTGTAAAGCCCAAACTGACTGTGTCCTAGAATGTTCCCATACTTGAGACAGACAGCATAATGCATTTCTTCTTTGTTGGTAATATTATTTTGTCTATGCCTATATATCTAGTAACACTAATAATTGCTGTAAAATGATAAACTACAATTTATATAGCTATATCTCTAAGACAATGAAGACATTATGAGTCTTTTATGAGAACCGTTTTAAGTGTCCACAACTCCATCATTGAAAAGGGGAAGGCGCAAGGTTGATCTCTTGCTGGGGTAAATCTTACAATATTTTATAACAGCATGACACCTGGTGGTGGTTAATTTTACACGTCCATGTGGCTAGGCTATGGCGACCAGCTATATGGTCAAACACCCATCTAGATGTTGCTGTGAAGATATTTTTTAAATGTGATTAACATTTACAATTGGTAGAGGCTGAGTATAGCAGATTATCCTCCGTAATGTGGGTGGGTCTCACCCAATCAGTTGAAGGCTTTAAGAGCAAAGACTGAGGTTTCACAAAGGAAAAAGCAATTCTGCCTCCAGATCATAACACAGAAACCCTACCAGAGTTTCCAGCCTGCTGTGGTGCCCTGTGGATGTGGAACTCAAAATCGCAACATCAACCCTTACCTGAATTCTCATCCTATGGGTTTCCTTACAGGCTTTGAACTTGAGAGGATCCCATGGGCCAGTTCCTTAAAGTAAATAGTTATTTCCTACTGGTTCTGTTTCTCTGGAGCATCTTGACTAATACACATATATGATGTCACATAGCCGGGAGCGACTATTCGTGACCTTAGAGAGTGTGTATGCACTGGATCTTGGCTAATATGATTCAGGATCTCAGATAACATGGCCTTCTTCATCTGCAAATTTATTTTGTAATCCATTTCCATCTCTCTGAAACTCAACAGCCAAGCGTTTATTCTCACAATGTGCATGGTGCACAACATGTATCTCTAGAGAAAAGTGCATCTCTGGCCCGCTCCTGTACAATCTTAACCAGCAACGCAGGAAAAGCACAAACGTATTGAGTGAGATTTCTGTTAGGAAAATAGGAGCCCCAGAGGACCAAACCAAGATATATGTGAAACTATTTTTTTCAGTGGAGCCTGTTTTGCTGATTGAAGAAGTGACCATAAACAGGGCGGAAATTTGACTTCCCTAGGTGTATCGGTCAGGGTTCTCCAGAGAAACAGAAGACATAGGATGTGTGGGTATAGATATACATGTAGATACAGATATAGATATAGACAATATAGATATCAATGTAGATATACATGTACACATAGTTATAGATATAGTTATAGATATATATAGAGAGAGATATAGATATAGTTATGGATACAGATATGGATATAGTTATGGATACAGATATGAATATAGATGTAGATATAGGTACATATATACACATAGATATAGATGTAGGTATAGATATGGATATAGATGTAGATATGGATATGCATATGGATATAGATATAGCTACAGATATAGATATAGATGTAGATGTAGGTATGGATATGGCTATGGCTATGGCTATGGCTATGGATATGGATATAGAGAGGTATAGATGTGTTATAAGAATTGGCTCGTGTGATTATGGAGGCTGAAAAGTCCCAAGATCTGCGGTTGGAAAGCTGTTTAAGTTCCAGTCTGAAGGCCAGCAGGCCTGAGACTCAAGAAGAGTCAAACTTTCAGTTGGAATCTGAGAGCCAGAAATGACCGATGTCCTAGCTCAACAGTCAGGCCAGAAGAATTCTCTCTCAGTCAGCCTCTTTGTTCTATCAGGTCTTCAACTGATTGGATGAGGCCCACCCACATTGGGGAGGGCCGTCTGCTTTACTCATTCTATTGATTCAAATGCTACTCTCATCCAGAAACGCCCTCACAGACGCAGTCAGAATTATGTTTGACCAAATATCTGGGTACCTTGTTGCCCAGTTAACACATAACATTAAATATCACAATAGGCCCTAAAAACATTTGCCTTCATGAGACGTTTTCTGCGTCAAGAAAACATAGAAGCCTACTCAAGGATTATTAAAAAGAAAGTCTCTAATAGAATGTCCCTCCCTTTGACTTTGCTGTTTACTATTGGATTACATTTCAGATACTGTGAAGTTACTTGTTAACTTATAGATTTCTGTCTTATAGAACAGTTAACCCCGAAGTTTATGAGTTTGGTATCTAACCTAGTAATTTTATTCTAACAATCTTCTTTTTTCTAAATGCTTTTCCTGGTGGACTGTATAAATACATGTCTCTTACATGCTCTTGGAACTGGTTTTGCCATTTAAAATGTTCTTCCATTAATTTAGGAATCCAATAAATTCATTCACATGTGTTCTTTCTTTATCTGTATGAGTCAGGTTTTTTGTAGCTTTTTAAAAATTATATTTTGCCATAGGAAGTGCAAGAAATGAAAAAAAAAATAAAGATTCTAAGGCCCAAAGATGTAAAGGAGATGGCATTTACATGGGCTTGAAATACGAGTGATCAAATACTGACTTTACTCAGTGAAGAATGTGTAGGAGCTATTAAATATTTAATAACTTGGAAGTGTCAGAAAGTAACGCTTCATGAACATTAACTGTGGTACAAGGCATGGGATGTGTTGACTACTGGAGTGATGGTAGCAGGGAGCTAAGGTAGAAGCTAGTGTGGTGAATTTGGATTTAATTAGGGGATGAGGAGGGGAGAAATGTGAATGACTTTATAAGGAAGATTCAACTCAAATTGAGGACTTTTTGATATAGTTGGTGAGTTAGTGTACTAGAGCTGCTGTAACAAAGTACCCCAAACTGGGTGGCTTAAAACAACTGAAATTTATTCTCTCACAGTCTGGAGACCAGAAGTCTGAAATCAAGGTGTTGGTGGGGTTGGTTCCTTCTGGAGGCTCTAGGGGAGAACCTGCTCCATGCTTCTCTCCTAGCTTCTGGTGGCTGCCAGCAATCCTTGGTGTTCCTTGACTTGTAGACGCATCTCTCCAACCTCACTCTCCATGTTCTTTCCTCTGTGTGTGTCTGTGTTCAAATGTCCCCTTCTTATAAGGACATCAGCCACTGGACTAGGGCCCACCCTAATCCAGGATGACCTCATTTTAATGTGATTACATCTGCAATGATCCTATTTCCAAATAAAGCCACATTCATAGATTCTGGATGGAAATGAATTTTGGGGGAGACACTGTTCAGCCCAGTATGGTTGGCAAGCTGTCATTAAATGAAAGGAAGTAAGGTGTTTGATTCCACAACCCTTGTTCACAAAGGTTGGGGAATTATAGAATCTCAATGTAATTCTGTACATTTGTCTGTATCTTGGTTTTTGCCTATAGCTATTTCCTCTCACGCACTCCTATAATCGAGTTCGTCACAAGAGTGATCTACAAATGGTAGGATCCTAACAGTATACAGTACTCACAGCTATGCATCTGCATTTGTGAGCATTTGTCTCTGCAGCTCTTCTGCGCTGGGGTTATTAAAAACTTACGGTAAAATCTTGGGCATAGAAGTAATTCCTTCTCTTTCTATGTGAGAAAGAAAGTCTCAGCTCTAATCAGTGGAGACCCTAAGTTACCAGATGTCCCTACTCAGCAAGGCAGACTTTTAAAATGAGATGCCTCTACAGACTCTTAAATTCCAGAAAATTGGAGCAGCTGGGTCTCCCAACTCCAGCTTGTCAATTAGCAGAGGTTGATCCTTGCATTAACCTACAGTTAATGTGGAGAAATTATCGGCTGTTTAAAGCTACAAGCTATAGCTCTGCCAGCCTGTAGCACATGCACAGTTCAAAGTAGAGGACACTTTGGTATAGGAATCTGGTTTGTTCTCTTAATTATAGTTCCTGCAATTCACAGTATAGAAACAAAGTAGATGTAAATATTTAAAGTTAACTAGGTAATATTTTGCTTAATCATGTAATTAAAAGAAAATAGGAGATGAGTAGGTCATAGTATATGAGTGTATTTGCTCCTTGAAATTATCAGTGGACATATTTATTCGTGGAATTAATAAGCAAAATTAATTCTTTAAAATTGGGATATAAAACAACATTATGTGTAGATTATTTCACTTTCTATAATTTTTAGTTGCTTAATGAAAAGGAATATTTAAGGCAGCAATAAAAGGAAAAATCTATATCTCATAGTAATAAGAGTAATACAGTAATAACCTTACTCAACTGTTATTTAAAATATAGAAGTTATTTATAAGATTATTTAAATTACCAGACACATGCTCAGTAATTTCAAGTGATTTGTGGCAAAGAGGGTGGGTCTTTTCTTTTTCCAAATTCTAAATTCTCTTGAAACGAAAAAAAAAAAAAAATCTCAAAGAATGTGTATAAGAAAATGCGAGATTAAAGAAGAGAGCATACAAAATAATATTTTTTCTTCAAAAGCGATAACTATGAAATGATGCCTGTGCATGTACCAAATTTTAAATTCAGTTTTGTGGAATGACAGAGATCATTTTCCCACTCAAATCCAACGCACATTGAGTTATGCTCCTTTAATTTCTGGGACCATTTTTCTTACAGGTTTGGGTTCTTTCAACCTTCTGAAAATTTAAAATCTCTGCTCACCAGGCTGTAATGAGGGGTTCTCCTAATCTAGACCTTGCTTGAGCCCTGAGCCTCAGTCTTCATCCCATAGCCCAGTTCTGGAAACTGGACCACATCTCCCTTCCTGTCCACGAGTTTTGCCGTTGCTGTCTTGGTTAATGTCCCATCCCTGTTAAGACTGATTCTGAGTTGACTTTGGAATCTGCAGTCTTCAGTTGGCCGAGGCTGGGCTCCACAGTACCTGTGAATGTGACCTTATTTAGAATAGGATCTTCGCTAGGGGTTGGCCACAGCATTGAATAATACACAGCAGCGTGTAAATGTGACTGCAAGAACTCATGGGGTCATAGGCAAGGGCCTATGTGTTCCCACAGCCACTCCAATTCTCAGAAGCCAGCAGCCATGTCTTTCTCGGCTTCACTGGCCTCCAGGTTCCTCAGTACCTGGGGGATGCACTGACCCCTGGAATTTACTGTGTCTCTGTGAGGACGAAGGAAGCCCTCAGGCAAGTGTCACCGCTCTCTCGGATCCCACCTGGACCTATTCACAAGGCTTCATTGCTGGTTAGGTATTAAACCAAAGTCAAAGCCATCTTAAACCCAGTCTGGGTGGTCTTCCTCCCCAGTTGTTGAATGCAGTCTGTAAGCATTTGCCAGGAACGTCTTAACAAAGTACCACAAACTGAGTGACTCAAACACCAGAAATTTATCATCTCACAGTTCTGGAAGCTGGAAGTCTGAGATCAAGGTGTCCGCAAGGGTGGTTCATCTAGTCTCATCACCCCCCTGAAATACTGAGAAATCTTCCATTGTTCAGTGTCTTCAGCTGACCAACACTTTTTTCTCTTAGAGTTCTGTTTTCCAGAATTAAACTTTAAGTAGTAGAATGTAACTTCAAGGTTTAGTGTTACATTCATATGTTATTACTCTTGTGTATTTTTTTTTCTGGGTATGAAGAGGTTGATTGCATATTCATGATGCGCTTATAATATCCCTTGGTCTTTTGTTTTCTTGTGAATCAGTAGTTGATCTAGAGATCTGATCAAACTAGAGTTTGATGGTTTCAGCAAGAATATTTCCATCAGGAGGTACAAATTATGTGCATTTCTCTATTTTTTGACATTAAGAGTCATTGGTCATCATTCATTAGAAGTAACAAAATAGTAGTATTTGTATTGGCCTCATTCTCTTGCATTGATCAACCGGACAGTTTTTGTAAAGAAACAATTTCTTTCATCAACTATTTGGTTAAACTAAGGTAGATTTTATTCAAGAAAGTTAGGGATAATAATTAATTATTTCACTTTGTTTACCAGGTTGCAAATTAGTTTCTTTGTTTGTTTAAAAGAGATTTCACTGTTGACAGATATGTATGAAACCTCTCAGCTGAATACTCTCGCCCTACGTTGCTCATGTTGTTTAATTGTGAATATCTGATCCTCACATTTTTTCACATGATGCATATCTGGGAATATCTATTACTTTAAACTAGACAAGATACTTTCAATAGGTCTCAAAAGCTCCCTTAACAGTGGAGAGTAATTAATTGAAAAATTGTGTATAACAGCCCTGAGTCGTGCATTGCCAAGTGAAGCAAACAGGCTCTTTCCCCTAATTTTCAGTTCCACATCTTTTGAACATTCTCCACCTCATTCATGATTGATACAGATGGGTGGTTCAGCCCCTCTTTGTCCTCTGAATAGTTTACTTCTGTAGAACATCTCATGTAGTTCTTTACATCTCAACATTTTAGGAGTGTCTGGCAAACTCTTAGCTGTACATTGATTTGCCACTGTCACTCCACATATTCGGGTCACAAGTAGAATAACCATAGCCCTTCGAGAACAAGAGGAAAAAATCTCAGCTGTTATCACCAGCTTTTATATTTTCATGACACTCCCTTAACCCCTGTCACTACACCTTCCATTCATCAACATCTTCATCCACTTTGATCAGGTAATAATCTCTACTCTTCTCCCCAACCGCCTTCCTACCCTGCACATTTTCTCTATTTTTTGTCCAATCTCCATCTGCCAGCAGAGCTGTCATGTAAGTTATCAGCTCTCTATATCCTGAAAACTGAGGTAGGAAATTTGGACTTTATCCTGAGGGTCATGGGCTACCATTCAAGACTTTTAATCAGAAAATGATAGGAAGAAGCTTTGGCTTTACAAAGTTCATTCTGGCTGCAGGATGGAGAAAAATTTGAAGATGAGTAGAGAGGCAGAGAAATCTGTTAGGAGCCTATTAATTAAAAATCTAAGAAAAAAATGGAAATGTCTGAAAAACATGAGTAGACTGCAAGGTGATTACAGAGATGTCACCAACAGACGCTGGGAAGAGATTAGGTGATTGGGGAAGATAAATTCTCTGATCACAACCAACTGTCTGCTTGAGGATTGTTTGGTGTGCTTGCTATTTAATTAAAACAGGGAACATTGGCTGGAAGTAGAAGGACTAATGGGCATAGATAAAGATGAACTCAGCTTTAGACATAGGAGGTTTAAGGTCTCTTATGAGACAGCAAAGTGATAGTTCAGATCAGTTGTTGAATTTACAATCACGGACTTAAGAGAGAGATCTGTTGGAGATATCAACTCAAGGGTCATCACCAACATGTAGACGGTAAATGATGTCATGGTAATGGATGGAGAGCTCATTAGAGAAAAGACTGAGAAGACAAGACAGATTCCTGACTTCTGGACTGGAATATAAATGTGAATGCCCCCATTCCAGCATTCGCTCCTATATTATGTCAACATTGTCATCAACATTTCTGTGTGTGTGTGTGTACACCATATTTAGTCACTCTACTTTTTTATCAGAAGCAAGAAGATGTAGCTAAGTACAAAGAACAGAGACTTTGGAGCCAAACAAATTTGAATGCAAAGAAAACGAAAGACTACACGGATTGCCAAGCAATGAGTAACGTTCTTAATGTGTAGTCTCCTTTGCTTAAAGGTTGAGTAAGTTCAGTGGAAAGAGGAAGAGTGTTGAGTTGGGAAGTTGTGGATGCATATCCTAGAGGTACAATTTCTTGGGTGACCTTGAACAGATCTATTATTTAACAGATTCACATTCTCCATCTATAAAGTGGGAAGAATAAGATCTCTTACGTAGGGTTGATGAAGAGTAAAAGAGATAACTTACATGAGCAGAAAGGAGAGGACAAATGCTCTCTCATGCCTCAACTGACCCCAGAGTAGGTGCTTCTCAAAGAGAGGAGAGCTTCTTTTATGGAAGACGATGATTCTTTGTCAATAGTTTTAGGTATTACCCCAGCCTTGGTCTAGAAAGCAGCAAAAGGGGAATTCAGTTGAACTGCAGGATATAGTTTCACACCCACCGATGTCGAATAGACAATGTTAATGTCCCTGTCAGGTGGAGATGTTTTATAAAGCCGTGTCCTTCCCAACATCCACCAGCCTTGGGTCAATTATATTCTTGGAATGGAAAGATGTATGAGTTGACAAAAAAGGAACGATTTGGGCAAGTGGTGAGATAAAGATAGACACTAAGAATTCTACACTGTTGATAAATGTGATTATAGTCAAGAAGAAAAACATAGCAAACACGGCCAGAGAATCCCTAAATTGTTGCAAGGAATACTAGGTATTTGAGATAAATATATTCAGCTTAATTTAGAATCTCAAAGGCAATGGCATCCAAAGCTGGAGAGAAGTTGGCAGCTGGAGCATCTTATGTAGGTCTGGCATATTATGCTCCCTCCATAAATAGTATTGCTATTGTAATAATACTGATGTTACTATAAAGACTATTGTTAATAGTTATAGATATATATCATTCACATATAATATTTGCGGTAATGGAAAACTCTTCAGTCATTGCAATGTGTTCTTTGACTTAACGTATGTTTCTTGTATTACCTATTGCCTACTTTCCCAGCACTTCCAGCTGAATTCTCATCCAATATTGACAAGAAGTTAGGATACTTGCACATATGCTCGATTGCCTGTGGCCTAAAAAACCCAACCAGAAACATACGCTAACGCATAGAGTAATTGACACCACCGCAGTATCCTTCTTTTACCTTTTTTTAGTGGTGATATCCTCTGTCATTTAACCATTTTGTTTTGAGATTCTAGTATGACTGATAGTCTATAGAATGCAGTATGTAACGCAATATGGTTTGATGGACTTGAGGTTCCATTGAAGAACCAGGGGTTCTGGGTTGGATGTCAGTTCCACCAATCATTTCTTGTGTAAACTTTGAGAAGTATACTAAACGTCTTAGATCTTCGGTTTCCTCATATGTAGGATGGAAATAAAAGCTTTGCCAATGCCATAAATTCATGGTGAACACTGAGGTGATGTCACATGCAAAGCAGTATATTTCTATAAGAAATATGAGAATTCAAGACTTCGTTTGTCTTCCAGAGACAAGAACGTCCAAAGCTCCAGGAGGTGTATTTCAATTAGAATAAGAGTAGAACATCGCTTTCCAAATCTCCCTTCCTATTGAACATGGTCAAGTGGGGAGTAGGTGACTACATTTTGCTGATTCGTCAAAGTTCTCAGTCTTTGCTGTATATTCATACTATTATTAATGAGGGAGAAGGGGTTTCAAATATTCACACTTGAAGCCCCTCCCTAGATAGCCCTAACCCAGGCTCATTAACTCAAAAATCTCCAAGAGTGGACCTGAGGCTTCAATATTTTGTAAAAATCCCCTCCAGTGATTCTCATATGCCAGCACGGTTGAGATTCACTAATGAGAGGTTTGGAGAGATGAAAATTAAAACTAAATCTAACTCTGAAGTTCTCAGAAACCAAGCTGACCTATAGAAAAAGTGTTTGAATCCTTATCGTGTATGTACATATCAAATTCTCTAACTCACATCAAACACAAGAGGGATGATGAAGAAAGCAAGAAAAAAAATATCCACAGCACTAGAAAGTAAGATTTATTTGTCATAAATTCTTGTGTGCAATTGTAAATTTTGTAACTTTAGATTTATGAAACTGTCAAGAGACACAGGAGGAAAGAAATACGACATATGTTCAGCCCTATAAGGGAAAAATTCATGACATTTTCCAGGTTTGGGCCATTAAAGAAATTTTTGTGAGAGAAGGTTTCTGGAGTAGAGGCCAGATGGCTCCGTGGTTGGTGGAGTTATTAATGTGACAGAGATATTTTTCTAACATCATTACGTTCCATAGAGTTGTCAATGTTCATTAAGGGGAAAAAGTGCCCAGAGGTTCCCTTAACACTATTAATGATTAAGTTTTTAGCAGCCATAATTAAGTTCCAACATAAATCTTATTGTTAATCTAAAGAAATAGAAGATTTAAGGTAAAAAAAAAAAATCAGCTGGAAATAATTTAAGATGACAAAGTGAATTTCCATGTAATATTTAATAAGTGTTTTAGAGCATGCATACAAAAATCAAATTTCCATTAAATTAGCAGGTGTTGAGTGCCCACTATTTGTGAACAATCTTAACATTTGTATTATTTAAAGTTGACCAAAGCCTGCCAAAATCAGTTTTATTATTTTGAGTTCACAAAGAAAACTGAGAATGTTAAACAGATTAAATTTTTATCAAGGTTATAACATTAGTCACATCCAAAATGAGTGCAAATGGTCAGGTATGAAGGAAGTAAAAATTGCCCTTGAATGTTCTTTCCCATTTTTCATGAAATACACATAACATATGGTTTGGACTACACCCTGTACATAGAAAATTTGCACACAGAAGTTTGAGCACCATGAAGAAAAAGGGAAAAAAAATCAAAAGCATTTGCAAATGCTTGGTGATTTAAAATATGTCACTTAACTCACCCATTCACACCACATATGTATACACACTGCTCTCTGAGGTAAAGTGAACACCTCATGATGCCTGAGAGGATGGACGGTAATTTCTGGACTCAGCAGGATTCCCCAGCAGTTAGCTTCATGATGGAGCTGACCAAGATACACAAAAGTACGAAAGCAAGCAAGGCGCTGACTCGTTCTTTTAGATAAAGCTCTGAGTATCTGGGGCATATTGATGTAGATAGTCCTAAACACTGCTCATGTTTTTAAAATAAAATGAACTCAGAATTTATTCAGTGTACCTGGCTGCAAGACCCATCACATACGCCCACCTGTGGTTGGCCAACATTGAAGTGAGCGTTGAGTCTCACTTGATGCTGGTCCTCAGGAAGGAATGAAGTCATGCACCCCGTGGGTGGGGGAGTCTGGGGTACCATCGTAGGAGAGTTGGCTCATAATAAATGTAAACTATGTCATAGAGTCTATGCAATAAAATGTGTGCTAAAAGAACTAGAATATTTTTATTTCCACACTTGTACCTCATCCCACTAGATCACCATATCTTAAAAAAGGTTACCATTGGTGGAGAAAAGATCCAAAGTCCAGAATCCAGTAGTTTCGTTATCGTTGTTTTTTAATCAACACAGTAATTAATTTCAAATCAAATGATTTTTTTTTAAAGGAGAAAGTCCAAAAATTTTTTGACTCTATTCAATCCTAATTAACTTATCCCTTACTTGGATTGCCTGCGGGTCTTAAAAACCTCACCAACATCTAATGAGATGTGAAGTCCAAGCATTTACAAATGAAAGTGATTCAAATACCACAGAAATAGGTTAACTGCTTTAAATAAGTTAAAGTTTTGCCTAAGAAAAGGCAGCATAACGGGTTAAAAAGATTTATTCATTCCTAGGAACTACAAACCAAAGAGGGAATCTGTTATTTATGCAAAGATAAATATTTGGTTGTGCAATTGACTAAGTCCAGTTGGCTTCCGGAGGAGACTCTCTCCCCTCCTGCAGCTTTTGCTCTCCCATTGCTGGTGTATTGATCAAATTGAAAGATAAATGGAGTATCAAGAAAACAGGAGCAGCTGAGCCTCTGGCATCATCCCAGAGCTCTGGGACCATCCGTGGCTTTGGATCAGAGTGACACAGCTCGAGCTTGCCTCTCTCCACTGCTTTCAGTTACCCCTTACGGCCCAAGTCAGGACGGAGAGACGCTGGGAGAGCCGACAAGGCCCTCGGCAAATATCTCTGAAGAGAACCGAGGAATTATTTACAGCACTCGGCTTCCAAGGGCTAATGTGGCAAGACGAGTACAGAGCAGCTTTGTGCAGGAAATACCGAAATTAGTAAGAGGTTCTAATATTAACAACCCCTAAAAATAACTGCAGGTGGGAGAAAGCAGAGGAAGCTCTGAGACCTATTTTCCACTTCAGCAGAGGCCTGGCTAGAGAAATGGAATGCTGATTTCATAACAAAAGACATCTTATTAAATTACACGAGGGCTAGCGTGTTGCTGTCTGCAGGTGTGTGCCTGGCGGGGCCTCCAATACCTACTGCCGTCGCACATGTTGTTATGAAAAGTCATCCAGCATTTTAGGACAAGTGGCGCAGATGTCTTACCTCCTGGTGGTTGGTGAGGGTTTGTCTTCGTTGGGTCTTTTCAATAAGAGCTATAAAGACTTCTTTGGAAAAGTCTTTTTTTTTTGGAAATCAGTGGTATGAGTGAAAAGTCAAAAAGGCAGATCAAGATGTTTAAATATATATGCCTATTGGATATATTCAAAGGCAAACTTTTGTGATGTGCCTCTAGGCTCTCATCTTCAAGGCAAAGACATGCCTTGGAGGAAGCTCTTGACTGTTATCAAAGCCACTGGGAGTGCCTCACGTGGAGAACCTCGCCCTTGCACTTGAGGGTGACTGGCTTGCAGGCTGAGCGTACCCACTCCCGTTATAAATCTGATCATCAAACCGAATCCTCCTTCCTGCTGCCTAGGAGGGGAGTGTTTAGTACATGTTCGTTTCCAGGATTCCTCATTATGATTTAAGGATATTAAAAATCAACAGGACAAAGTTTGAATAAGGTGATCCTTATTGTTTAATCCATGCTACGTCACTTTAGATTTAATGGCATCTTAAGCCAAAAATGGAGAATTCAAGGCAGAAAATAGAATTTAAGAAAGAGATTTTTTTGTGACCTTAAGAAAAGAAAAATTGGGCTTCGACTATGGCAGGAGATTGTTTATTCATGAGTGGTGATTGTACTCTCAGCCTTCGATGCTGAACAAGAGGAGGATGAGATGGTTTTGAACTTGCTTTGGAAAATTTACATTTTCAGTTCAGCTTTAGGTCATTGTGAGTTCTGAAGACTTCCTCAAAATTAAAGTCTGGGTGAACACAGGGGTATAAACCCATTTTCAATTTTAGGAGATAAATCTTTTATGGATACATCCCTTCCAAGCCCTTGGAATCAGCTAAGGAAAAAGTGAACGCAGTGCAGGATAATCAGGGAAAGCAGGGCTGATTAAGATGGAGTAAACACACTCCACCCTGATGCTAGCTCTGATTGCAACTGAACCTTGGACAGAATATATAAAGCAGTGACACGAGGACTCTTGAAAGGCAGGAATAACAAACAGACTGAAGAAGGAAATCAAAACTCTAACAACAGCCATACACCAGTGGGCTCCCACTGTTTCTTTTACCTTATCTCCTGGCTTGTGGTCAGCTGACCTCCCAGAACTATGCAGCATAGATGGACAGAAAAAGCACAAGAAGACCTATTGTGTCAGACTACCAGAAAGAGAGGAGCCTGCAGAGCATGGGTCATAGCTCTCTCTTGGCTTTCCTCCAGCAAGCTCTAGCATCAGAGCTTTGGGAGAAACAGTGGGGCAATAATTGCAGTCACAATCCTGAGCTCTCTTCCCCTGCCAGTCTGTCTAAGGAATACCCAGTCATGGAAAGCATGCTCTTTCCAGCCAAAGGACCAGTAAAAGGGGCCCCTGTGAGCTGAAGATTATGGTAGGTGCACTTGTGGGACTGATTAAAATAGCACAGCATAGTCTTAGAAAACTAAACTTGCATTGGAAACATAGCCTTTAAAGGAGGTTTAGAACTTGGGATCTAAAACTAACCATGTTAAATACATGCTAAAACTAAAAGATAAAAAAAAAAATTCCAGGAGATTTTCATGGGATCTCGTGACTCCCAGTGTAATATTCAAAATGCCCAGAGGTTAATCTAAAAGTACTTGGCATCCAAACATCAGGATAACCTCAACAACTCTCTAGAGAAAAGACAATTGACATAGGCCAATACCAAGATGATCCAGAAGCTGTAACTTTGAAACAAAGTCTTTAAAGCAATTAATATAACCCTGTTTAAGAAATAAAGGTGAATATTCTGGAAACAGGAAAGACAGAAGTTATGACTAAGAAACATAACAATAAAGCAGAACCAAAAGGAAGTTTTAGGAATAAACATTACAATAAGAATTGAAGTATTTTAATTAGAGGGAAACAATGATAGGATGGTGGAAATGGAGAAAAGAGACAGTGAACTTGCGGATAAATCAGCACAAATGACCCAACCTGAGCAACAGAAAAAGAAAAAATAAGAGACAGAAAAAAATGAATGTTTGGGATAATATCAAGTGGTCTAATGTTCTTATCCTTGGAGTTCCAGAAGGAGAGGAGACAGAAATCGGTGCAGAAAAAAAACAAACAATAAAAGAAATAATACCTATAAATTGTCCAAATATAGTCAAGGAAATATGTAAGAAATCTGTGAATGATGAACAGGATGAACTCAGAGAAAACTAAGGTCATACTCATCTTAATTAAACTGCTAAATAGTGAAGTAAAGAAAAAATGTTGAAAGCAGTCAGAGAAAAAAACAAGGTACATTAAGAGATTAATATTTGAATGAGTGCAGTGTTTTCAAAACTCATAAAGACTCTCTGTGATTAGCTTATCTTACTTAGCATAATGTGTCCAAGGTTCATCCATATTGTCACATATGGCAGGATTTCCTTCTTTTTTAAGGCTGAATAGTATTCTATTGTAGGTATATACCATATTTTATCCATCCATTCACCTATCCATGGACACTTAGGTTGTTTTCGCACCTTGGCTATTGTGAATACTGCTGCAGTGAACATGGGGGTGCAGATATGTCTTCAAGATCTTCGTTTTAATCCTTTTGTAAGTAAACCCAGAAGTGGGATTGCTGAATCATATGGTAGTTCTATTTTTAATTTTTGAGGAGACACCATAGTTTTTCATAACAGCTGCACCATTTTACATTCCTACCAACAGGGTACAAGGTTTCCAACTTCTCCACTTCCTCACCAACATGTGACATCATTTTTTTTTTCATAATAGCCATCCTAACAGCAGTGAGGTGATCTTGTGGTTTTGATTTGCATTTTCCTAATGATTAGCGATGTTGATATACCTGTTGGCCATTTGAGTTTGTTTTTTTTTGGAGAATGCTGCTTGATTTCACTTATATTAGGTATCTAAAATAGTTAATCTCAGAAGCAGAGAGTAGAATGGTTGTTTCTAGGGGCTGAAGGGAGAGGGAAATGGAAATTTGCTATTCAACAGGTATAAAGTTTCAGTTATACGAGCTGAATAAATTCTAGAGGTGCTGTAAAACATCATGCCCATAGTTAACAATACTGACTGTCCATATAAAAATTTGTTAAGAGGGCACATCTCATGTTAACTGTTCTTACCACAATAAAAAAAAAATCATAAAGATCAGAAAACTTTGGAAGAACTTTTTTAAAGTTCTGAAGGAAAATAACTGTTAAACTAGAGTCCATGTGTAGCCAAAAAACGCCCTTCAGGAATGAAGCCAAATTAAAGGCATTTTATTTCAAGGAAAACTAAGATAAATGGTCACCAAGATCTACTTTCTAAAAGAAATTCTTCAGAGAAAAGAAAAATAATAACAGAGGAAAATCTAGAATGTCAGAAATAAAGAAAAACAGAAATAGTAAATATTTGGGTTAATATAATAGATCATTTTCCTACTAAGTTCTTTGCAGTAAAGAAGACTGTTGAAAGTAAAAATAATAACATTGTCTGAACATTTTTCAAAATAAGTTTTATTTTTAAGAGTGGTTTTACATTCACAGGAAAATTGATGGGAAAGTACAGAGTTTTCCCAGGTACCCCCTACGCCCCCACACGTGCATAGCTTCCCCCATTATCAACATTCCTCATTCCACACCAGAATGAGACATTTGTTAAAATCAATGAACCTACATTGACATGTCCTTATCACCCCAAATCCATAGTTTACATTAGAGTTAGCTCTTGGTGTTATATATTCTATGGGTTTGGGTAAATGTATATCGACACGTATCCATTGTTATAGTACCCCACAGAGTAGTTTCTCTGACCTAAAAATCTTGCCTATTGTGCCCTTTCATCCCTTCCTCCCCTCCAGCTCCTGGCAGTCAATGATCTTTAACTGTCTTTATAGTTTTGCCCTCTTCCATGATGTCATAGAGTTGGAATCACACCGAATGCAGCCTTTTCAGATTGGCTTCTTGCACTTAGTAATACGCCTTTAGGGCTCCTCCATGTCATTTCAAGTCTTGATAGCGCATTTCTTCTCGGCATTGACTAATAGTCCATTGTCTGGGTGCACCACAGTTTATTTATCCATTCGTCTGCTGAAGGACATCTCCGTTGCTTCCAAATTTTGGCAATTATGAATAAAGCTGCTGTGAATATCCATGTGTAGCTCTTTAAATTCTAATATAACGCATTTCTTTCCATTTTAGTAAAAACATTTGAATTATTAAGCAGAGCATACTAACGTTTCTGATGTACTGAATTAGGAAAACAGAAGTCCATTGCTCTCGTTTTTTCTTTTATTTCCCATTTTAAAAAATGTTGCTGTTCTGCACAATGGAAAATTTGAATAAATTTTGCATTAGACGAATTACGACTGGAATTCGCTAGATTCAAGGTCTCTTTGTTTCTATAATGAAAATAATTCACTGGTACTTTGTTTGTAGAATTCTTTTGCAGTGGTTACAAATCCTTCCTCTTGCTTGAAACTCTATTTCTATATCAATATTAGGCAAGCCAGGGGTGTGTGTGTGTTTCTGCTTATGTCTGAGTGTTAACAAGAGTGAGAAGTTAATAAATAACCATACATAATCTCTATTATCTAGATCGATGCTGTCCATTTGAACTTTCTGTGATGATAGCAATGTTCCAAATCTGCTCTATCCAATATGGTGACCATTAACCTCAGGTGGCTATTGAGTACTTGATATGTAGCTTTTTGAAGTGAGAAATTGAATATCCAATTTTATTTAATTTAAATTAATTTACATTTAAATGTAAATAGCCATATACAGATAGTGGCTGTTGTATTAGACAGCATAGCTGTTGAGAATATTCCTGTTGACTTACTGCCACATTCCCCCAGGAGTTGTTACCAGCTGTTTGCATGCCAATCAGAAAATTGAACATCACATAGAATTTTCTAGCATAAACTTGAGATAAATTGTTTAAAATAGAAATATTTCACGGAAAACATTCTAGATATTATATATGGCATCAAATATGAAGATTTTTCTCTCTGACAGTGGCTACAGAATGCAATAATTATGAGCTATATACATTGGCTTTGTATAAAATGGTGTAATTAACATTTTTATATATCCCACACATTATTAACTTAAATTTGAGTGAAAATATATTTCTTAAAAATTTGAATTCACAATAATTTTTCTTAGTTTTACTTTTTGTGTCTGTCTTGAAACAAATTTGTCATTGATATAGTTTCCGTGTAATATTAATATTACTTATATGTTATCAACATATTATAATTACATTGAACACATTATAATTATGTTCATAATTATATTGAACATAATATAATTAGTTGAACATATTACATTATGTTCAAAACTCAGCAAAATATATTTTACAGTGTATGGCATCTCCAGAAATTAGGAGCAGGAAGGTAAGAGAGAATGCCAAATGCATTTTTTTTTAGTCAGCAATAAGTAGGGTTTCGCATGCAGCCTAAAAATGATTTTCTCTTCTTCTTCTTCAAGATAATGAATCTTATTACTTTTCATCATCAGCAGCAGCAGCAGCATCCAAGATCCAACCGTAAGCATTCTGCAGTACAATCAAGTTAAAGAAGTCCACAGTCACTCCATCAATTAATCTTACTACATTTCATTGATTAGTTTGCTTTTGAGTTTGTTTACGTACTTACTATTTGGTGAATTGGCTTCTGTGCATTTGTGACTGGCATTCACATGCATGTATAAAGTCTAAATCTTACCAAGTACAGGGGGTCCTAATTCCAATGGGATATTTTAAACTGTGTAATTTTACATAAAGCGTAGTTTCTGGAAAATTCTGTGCCCCAGCAATGGCTTTGCCTCAGAGCACTAACCTCCACTCAGTGGTTCATCTTCATTACCACTTTTGAGATCAGGCTGCAATGTTTATATGGCCTCACTGAATTTTGGGGCATAAAACAAGGAAACTACAACCTCCAAAGGTAGTTTGTTTAAAGATTCAGTTGTTTCCGGAGCAGAGATATTGTGGTCCATCTAGTGTTGTTTCCTACAGGGCTCCCACTTCACCTGGACTCCTCTCAGGTGCAGGCATTGCCAGACACTGGGATGGGTTGAGTTGTGTCCCTCAAAAATTCATATGTTGAATTCTTAAACCCAATTACCTCAGAATATGACCTTATTTGGAAATAGGGTGGTTTCTGATGCAATTAGTTAAGATGAGGCCATTAGGGTGGGCCTTAATCTCATATGACTGATATCCTTATATAAAGGGGAAATTCGGACACAGACATGCACACAGGGAGAACACCATATGAGGATGAAGGCAGAGATTGGGATGATGTGTCTACAAGTGAAGGATCGCCAAAGAATGCCGGGAAACCACCAGAAACTAGGAGAGAACCATGGACTAGGTTCTCTCTCACAGTCCTCTGAAAGAGTCAACTCCGCCAACCCCTTGATCTCCAACACCTAGCCCCCATATTTGTGAGACAATAAATTTCTGTTATTTTCATAAGCCACTCAATTTCTGGCAATTTTTAATGATAATCCTCAGAAATGAATACAGGTTCCCCATCTGGCAAATCTCTGACACATGCTGAGATCCATTGGCGTCCCAGTCTGAAATGGTGATGCCCAGGGATAAGAAAGGGAATTACGTGAACGGTGTCTTAAGTGATCCTTCCAAATTCACATTTCCTGCCCTGAATCTTCCCTTCATAAGAGGAGAGATGGTGTAAATTTCCATTCCCCTCTTGGAAATCTCAGTGATTGGACCTTGCCCCATTAAAACAACCACATTGGCCCTGCAGTGCTAGTTTTATCAATTTAGGGGTCAACTACTCTTATGCACCTCAGCCCCTGAGCTCCTGGGATAGAACACTTGAGGAGGATGTCCTGGTATCCACAAAAATAAGCAACACTTTTAGGCTTAGCTTGATCCAAACAAATATGTATAGAGACCTAGTCAGTAGTCTAAGGGAACAATTTTCAGAGGTGCAGCTCTTCAAAACATGGGCTTATTTCATAATTAAACTCAACTCGTCTCTAATGCCACAAACTCTCAAAGTTCTGTATTTTGATAATGGGTTCTACTCATGCATTGCCAGAATGCACTGTTCCATTCAATAGTGACACTGAAATAAAAGAGTAGCCACCCTCTTAGAAGAACCATAAATGTTTGGGGGTCATGAAATAGTTATGCAAGAATTCATGCAACCTCTTCTGTATCTCAAAGGTCTTTGTGTGGATTTCACTCAGGATTGTCTATTATATAAGCCTTAAATCCAGAGCTATGTGTGAATACTGCTGCAAGTTTTCATTGCTGCATCTCTTTGAGTGTCTTGTATAGCCTCTTTACTCAAAATGTGGTCCATGGACCAGCAACCTCCACATCGTACAGCAGTTTGTGACAGATGCAAAATACTCAGCTGTTCATCAGACGTACTGAGTCAGAATTAGTGTTTAATAAGTGGTAGCTAAATAATAATAATAATAATAGTAATAGTTGGCATTATTATTGTAAGATGTTAATAGTCTTAGAAACTCTGCAGATTCACATATCAGGGATGTGCCATTGTATGTTTGGACATCATGAGATTCAATGAGGCCAAGATTACAGATCTCAGAAATAACTAGCAGTCATAAAGTGATGGGGATGGCAAGATTCTGGGCATTTCCCCACGTTCTATCCTTTATACTGTTGAGTTAAAATTCAGGCATTGACAATTCCACTGGAACAATCTATTTCTCCTTACATATAAATCAGGCATGATTATTCTTAAATAAGAACAGTCAGAGTGTGTGGATAATCGTTTAAATTGAGAGCTGAATAATGGATCTTGATTAGCAATACATTGAACCAAATGTGGGGGGAAAATCAGAGTGATTCTTTGTTCATTTTGCGCCTAGAATACTTGAAATTCAGTTAAATGGCACATTTGTTCCAATGAACCCAGTAAATATACCATTTGACTCAGGATTCTTTTTACTGATGGATTCTTTCACATTGCAGAAATTGGTGCTAGCATATCAACTGAGGTCTAGAAAGAAAGAAGATGGGATATTGAATTTTTAATTCATGGTGCCTTTCTCCTCGTATTTTCTAATGTTTTATTGCTGAGCCATTTTCAAGGGCTTATTAAGATCTCAACTTATCTACCCATCTTTTTTTAAATTGATTGCCAATGGAATAACATAATTATTTAGAAACAGCAAATCATGCAATGTGGTGTTATTACTTTGTGTTTATCCATTTCAAAAGAACAATCAATGCACGCACTATAATAAAAACACATTGTTCAAATATTAAAAGTATCTAGACATATTTCCTTCAGATGCATCTTAAATATTGTAATTATAATTCTATTTTTAGATGAATCTAATTTGGTGGATTTTAAAGTATATATTTTTTGATACTAAATATTTACTGGCAATGTCATCCACAATACTGAAGAATGTTTACTGCAAACATATCCCCCCAGTAGATAACACAGAAGGTCTATCTGCACACAGCCATGAAGTACATAAATGTTACCCCCGGTCCTTGATCCTCAAGAGTGTTGTCTCTATGGAGTGACAAGACAAATATGCAAGGAAAGATAAGAAAATGCTCTATGATCAATGTCAAATGCGTGTTAAAGATATCTCAGAGGAAGAAGATGTCATCTGATAGAGTATAGAGAGGGACTAGATATACCTGATCGGAGAAGAAAGGTTTATTTAGGGGCAGAGTAAAGGAAAATGTGTGATGCAATGTACTAGAATAAACTATGGAGGTATTTGAGGGCGAGGCTGATGATTGCACAGGTGTGGAGGGAAGAGAGCTTATTTTCATTCAGTAAGGATAACTTGAAATACATATTTATTGAACATATGAATTAACTTATTGAGGCCTTACTAAGTGTGGTAAAGCATGTTATTTTTAAAGGAAAAAAAAGAAGAAATAAGAAAAGCCCCCATTCCCTGGGAGCAGTATGCACCCATGGCTACAAAAATGCGTTAAAATTCACCGGTCCAGTTTTCCCTCGAGTTTCACGCTTAGAATACTTAGGACACACTTTAGGAAACACCATACCAGACTTTCAGCAGAATTGTTCATCACAATATCTCAAAATATTGAAATATTTTGAAAGCAATGTTTCCATATGTCAATATTTCAAAATTGTATACATTTCAGTATTTTTTGAAGGTTATGACAACTACAATGACCACATGCACATCCGAAGATACCGGATCAGAAGATCCGAAGATACGTGAAATGTGACCTTATGATCTCAATTAATTCTTAACTTGTTTTAAGCATATCTCCATGAAGTTGCTCCTTTTTCCCAGTTTACTTTCAATATAACAGCAGAGGTGTTTCAAAATCTTGCCAAGGGCGGGGCTGAAATGGTGGCTATTTAGGCAAAATCGGTCACAAGGCTAGGCCAACAGTAATCAGAGTGTTGTGTGCCTTAGAGATTAATGTTTTGGGGGTTTGGAGGGTAGGTGTGCTGGGCAGTATAGACACAGCTCCACGTGGAAGTCCATTAGAATAAGCCTCTGCCCTTGATTATATTGTGCCTTTCTCTCATAAATTCTCTCTTGCTCTTCTCAGAAGACTATGAAAATGTAGCTCAATCATATGAATATGCTTTAAAAACTATACATGTCACAGAAGGAGGAAAAAACCCAACAAACATGGTGGTTAAGCAACAGAAATTTATTCTCTCACAGTTTCCTTGGCTGGAAGTCTGAAACCAAGGTGTCAGCAGGATTGATTCCTTCTGGCTCTGAGAGAGAGTCCTTCCTTGCCTCTCTCCCAGCCTTGCGGGCTGCTGGCAATCCTTGGTGTCTCTTGGCTTGTAGACACGTCACTCTAATCTCTGCCTCCACTGTCACATGGCCGTCTTCTCTGTGTTTCACGTTGTCTTCACTCTGTGTCCAAATTTCCCTCTGCATATAAGGACACTAGTCATTGGATTGGAGTCCACCCACATCTTAAGTTGATTAGGACCCCATTTCCAAATAAGGTCCTGGGCCGAGGTTCCACGTTCACATGGATTTTGGGGGAGGATGACAATATTCAACGCGGTACACCATCTTCCCTCATTAATCTGACTTTAGAAGGAAACCTCTTGGTAGTGTCTTAGAACAGGTTCCTTGGAAACAGATGCTGGGATGGAGGTTGGCGTGCAGGAGGTTTGTCAGGAAGGGCTCACAAGATGGACACTTGTCAACGAGTGCTACAGGCAGGTTTGGGCAGAGAGAGAAAGGGAAATATGATTGCATTGTAGCAGAGGTTTTAGCCGGTGCCTCAGGGAGCTCGGAAGAAGTGTTAGCACTTCAAGGTATTACGAGGAGAGGCAAGGGGCCAGACTTTTTAATCACCACTCCGAGCGCTCATTTGTTGGAAACCTGTAATGGAAACACTGAAAATAAACAGTGTTTCTTTGAGATTTGGAGAACCCCTGATCCAATTGCTGTAAAAGTCCAAACACCAAGGACGATGTTTGCCATAAAACTACGGTTTTCAAATAAAATAATGTCTTATAAACCTCCAAAATATAATCATCACTGGGAATCACCAGGAGGAAATGAAAATTCAGCCAGAAATAGGCAATGGAAGGTTACACCACTTTAGGGAGTATTTTGATTTTTTTTTCCCCACAAAAATAGCAGATAGAGCTGGATAGCATTTTAAAAGCCAAGAGAAATGAGTGGTAATGATCGTAATATATGCTCCATATTAGAACTCTGCACTCCTAAAGGAGGGAGAGATTGTGTTCATAACAGCTCTGAGACATTGCTGTCTTCCACCTGATTATACCCAGACCCCTCCTGCAGGAAAAGGATCTTCTTTAAGAAATTCTGCAGAGGTCAATATTCTTTCTTTGTCCTTGAATCTGCATTTTTGTAGCCAAGCAGAGAAATGTCATTCTTCTACTGCATGTAAACCCTTGTATTTGTCACCACTCCCCATCTCTGGCCCACCAAATTTTCTTCTGTATTTTAACATTCAGATGTGACTCATCCTCTCTGAAATATATACTAATTTTTTCACTTGTTCCTGAGTGAATAAGCCAATCTCCTACTTCTGAGGAAAGGATAGGTTTTCTAAATATCTCAATTGTAATGTAGTGCTCAGAAGAAACATGGAAACAAAGATAGGCTGTAATTTTTAAAAACCCATGAAATTTGTGTTGTGTATTATTATCCACCATTGAATTATATATACACACGTACATATATGTGTATACACACATATGTATATATAATATGTGTCTGTGTGTATATGTACATATATAAATTAATAGAGCTAACATCAAATCAATATGTTATAGGAGTGTGACAATTTAGATTCAATATTGAAGTAGAACTATTTTTTAAGAAAACACTAGGGATTAAATATCACTGAGTGGAAAGTAAATTCCATCTGCTAAGGTATAGTGAAGAAATAGAATCCATCTCCAGGTGTTTGCAGCGGCACAAGATTTTTTTCTTTTTTCCTTTTTTTTTAATTTTTATTTTATTTATTTTTTTCCCCCAAAACCCCAGTAGATAGTTGTATGTCATAGCTGCACATCCTTCTAATTGCTGTATATGGGACGCAGCCTCAGCATGGCCAGAGAAGCGGTGCGGCGGTGTGCGCCCGGGGTTCCGAACCCGGGCCGCCAGCAGCGGAGCGCGCTCACTTAACCGCTAAGCCACGGGGCCAGCCCGCGGCACAAAATTTAACGCAGGGAATTTGGTGCCTAGTTTTGGAAGGACTGGAGGAATGAGGCACCAGAGGTCACCACTCAAACCTCTGGGCTTGGGGTTCCTGGACATGAGAAAGACCACCAGTGGTGCCTTCTCTACAGCCACTGAGCTGGGGCCTGACCCTGGCACTCTTATTCTGGCAGACACAACTGCTTCCAACTTGCATGCCAGCAGAGACAGACAGAAGATGTTCAGGGAGGGTCTTAACCGTGCTTCTCTCTCCAGGTGTTGAAGGAATGCAAAAAAACTGGAGGCATGTATTTTTAACCCAGAACCATAGCTGGAAAGAATGCAGGCAGATGTAATGTTGAACTTTCCTGCCTCTGTGGTCCAATTGGAGAAAGGAACTGATAAGCTTGAACACAAAATGTCCTCACCTCTCCTTAAACAGGGAGCCCCAGCATTCATCAGGTTCTGCACCCATGATAGCTTGGGTCCTCCTTCCCTCTTCTTAACCCCATTTTAATGGATGACAACTCAAGTGATAAGGTGAAAGTTGACTACACACACATACACACACACACACACACACTCACACACATAACGGATCAGAGAAAGAACACCTGGGTATCAACTCCAGTCCTGATGTTTACCATAGCTTCCCTCCACCATTCATGCCATGCCCCCATGCCCTCAGCTTGTCCTCAGGGTCTTCAATTGTTGGGGTGAGCCGATGAGGCATTGCTGAGGGATCAAACCTCTGGTGGCTCTGCCCGTGTCAGGTGGTTTTAATCACCCACTTACTTTTCCACTAGATGTGGCAATATTAGGTGTTACTGCAAAAGACAGCTTGGATTCCCAAACGTAGCTGCAGCCTATTTCATTGGGATAATCAGCATTGATTATTCTCATCTTTATCAATCAGGATTCTCCAGAGAAACAGAACCAGTACGATACATCTGTGTATTTATTATCTAAATCTGTCTATCCATCCATCTATCTGTATCTATGTATCCATATATCTCTCTCTCTATCGTCTTTGGCTATTTATCATTTATCTACATCTTTCTATGTATCTATCTATCTATCTATGTATCTATCTATCTATGTATCTATCTATCTATCATCTATCTATTTAGATCTCTACCATCTATCTATATCTATCTATCTATCAATCTATCTATTCATTTATTTCTTGATCTATGTATCATCTATCTATTACCTATTTATCTATCTATCTACCTATCTATTACCTATTTATCTATCTATCTACCTATCTATCTACCTATCTATCTATCTATCTATCTATCTATCTATCTATCTATCATCTATATCTATCTATCATCTATGTATCTACCCACCCACCTATTATCTATCCTCTCTCTCTCTCCCTTTCTTCCTCTCTCTCCCTTTCTCTCTCTCAAATTTCAAGGAATTGGCTGATGCGATTTGTGGAGGCTGGCAAGTCTGAAATGTATAGGACAGGATGGCAGGCTGGAAGCTCTTGGGCGATGGTTGATGCTATAGTCTTGAGGCAGAATTTCTTCTTTCTCAGAGAAACATCAGTTTTTGCTTTAAAGCCTTTTCAACTGGTTGAATGAGCCCCACTCATTCATAATTGACTTGACTTAAAGTTGACCAATTGATTGTAGATGTTAATCACACATGCAAAAGAACATCACAGTAACACCTACATTAGTGTTTAGTTGGGTAAGGGGCTAGTCTAGCCCAGCCATGTGGACACCTAAGGCTGACCCTCACACCACTCAACACAGTAACTCTTCTTCCACACAATTCTGTTTGCACATGAGCGTGAGAAACTTAAAAGTCACCAGGTCTTCCAGTTCAATATGAACTTTTTGGTGCCTGTGCTGGAAGAATTTCTTATTTTTGCTTCTGCGTTCTTGTTTGTATTTTCAACTATGCTTCTCTTCATTCTATTTTATGAAAATGACTTTATAGATACATCTCTTCAACTGGAATTTAGTTTAAAGCAAGGTAAGTTTACACGATCTTTACTTTGTTCATATAAAAATTACTTAGTCTAAAAGAGAAATAGCTCACTAAAAAACCTTCCCTATTTTGCCAACTCTTTCACTATGTAAATTCTAAAAAACAAACGTGTGCAAAAGCTTCGATCAAAAAAAGAGAAAACTTTAGCAGACTTTCCAACAAGTAATTAATGTTTATTGTTGACATGCAAAGCTTAAATACTTGAAAACATAGATTTATTTTATTCTTTCATTGCTTAGAGAGAAAAAATGATGATGTACAAAATTCTTGCAGGTAAAGAAATTCCACGACACTAAAATATATATTGTGTATTTTTTATTTGTTCCAGAAAACAGTCAGTCATTTTCAGTTTGATTCTTTTTGGACTATAAGTCATCATTCCTTTCAACCAAACCAATTCATTTTCTTCACAAGACTCAGCTTGTGAAATTGTAAGAAAAATCTTCCTCTTACTCGATTTGAAGGAACATTCTATTGCACTCAAAAAACAATGTACACTGTGCTGAGAAATAGCAGTGGGACAAAAATGCTGTCCATTATATTTTTTGTACTATTACAAGACCAAATAAATGGAAAAACTAAATGCTTCAGTTATGTCTTATGAACTATGTGCAAATACTTATATCTAAACTAGAACACCATTCCAATACTGGAGGAAGTAAGTCAAAACATCACCAAACAGAAAATGGCAAAGCTGAAATGAATTATGAGAAAGTTAAAAGTTTATACAAAATTATGAAATCGATAGTGATCAATATTAGCTCATAAACCACAGAAACTAAAGGAAATATTGATCACATTATTCCAATAGTTTCAACCTCAGTAAATAAAATTTTAAAAACTGCTTTTGTTTAACAAGCTAGTCATCTAGATATTGTTATCCAGCTGGTCAAAAAAGCTGTGAAGTATTTCTTTAACAATTAGGTTAAGAAATTAATGTACCTCTTTTAGTTTCCCAAATAATTAAACAGATGACAGATCATCACAATTCCAAAAGTATTTTGATTTAATTTTTTAAAAAATTTTAATAAAAATGTAAACCTATTGCTTGGAATTATAAAAAAATGATTGATTCACCAATTTCCAGTCTGTCCTATTTTCAGGTAGTAATGTATATGTCTGTGGATGTTACATTTGTTTCAATTTTACCTAGGTAATACTTTAGGACCAATTTCTCCTATCTATAAATATTTTGCTACTCATATCTATAATATGCATTTTTATCACTTTAAGGTTAACCTTTTCCCCAGTTGTTAAAACTATATTATAAATGACACAGCAATAGAATACACAGATATAAGCCTTCAATAACGTTTAAGGAAGGTAAAGGGAAACCCAGCAAAAAAAATATATGATAAAACTTTTTTTCCCCTCAGATGTTCCTATACCCCCATGAATCAAAGCTGTTTGAACTTGTTCTAACCACCATCACTTCAACAGCAATAACGATTTTAAATTGAATAAAAAGTTAAACCTCAGATGATTTAGCAAGCCCCCTGCTATCCAATTTGCTGGAATTATAGGCCATTTCATTTTTGAAGATAATACCTAAACAATGTAAATCTAGTCATGGACAATAATATAAAAATGTGATATTTTCAAATGTCATATCTTAATAAACTCTGAAATTGTATCTGTTTATAATTTTTATTATGTATGGAAAATAATAAAATTACAAAGTGAAATTCCCAAGATGTAAGTTCATAAATAGTGGCCACGTGACTTGGGCAGTCAATGTTTTTAACATCACTTGACCCATGAGGAAGTGCTAGCTGTGTTGGGTTTCGGGGGCTCAATGACTGCCCCAGTGACTGAGTTAGGACACATGACTAAGTGGCATTTAGAGGGAGCAAGAACCGGAAAGAGTTATGTATCTCAGAGTCTGAGTGCAAGTGATCAAAACTGGTTACTAGGCGGGCCACCCATGAACGCTGATGACAAATGAACGACGTTGAAGAAAAGACCAAGTAGGCTTGTCCTGGTTCTATCCATACTGATCTCTTATTTGTTGGTAGAATATTTTACAGGACCTTGCCTAAATAATTCTTCTATAAATAAATGCCACTTTTTTCTGTACAAGAATGTGGGACACCAAGAACTCTCATTCATCGCTGGTGGGAATGCAAGATGGTACAGCCACTTTGCAAGATACTTTGGCGGTTTCTTACAAAACTAAACATACTCTTATGATATGATCCAGCAATCACGTGTTCTTGACCTTTCTCATCACAGGTAGAACTGGCGATGGATGATACTATGGTATAATAAGAAATGCGTATTTGGTCTTTGTCTCTGGTTCCTGGCACAGAGCTCCTAAAACCTTTGAAATTTCCTGAGTGATAGAGGTGGAGGGAGCTTCTTTTGTTATTCATAATAGGTCCCTTTCAAACATTCCTGAGTCTGTGCCAGTGAGATAACTCTTGGTGGGCCCCTGGATAGCTTCAGGATCGGGGCTGGTTGCCAGAGGATACAACCATGTGATTAGAAGGTTGGAACTTTCAGCCTCACCCCCCTACCTTGACCTCTGGGGAGAGAGGAGAAGCTGGAGGTTGAGTTAATCACAAATGGCCAATCAATCATGCCTATGTAATGCAACCTCCACATATAACCTAAACGAAAGTGTTCATAGAGCTTCTGGGATGGTGAACACAACCACGTGCTGGGAGAGTGGTGTGCCCCAAACTCCATGGGGACAGAAGCTCCTGTGCTCAGGACCCTTCCAGACCTCGCTCATCTCGCTGTTAATTTGTATCCTTTATGATATCTTTTGTAATAAACCAGTAATAAGCAAAGTGGTTCCCTGAGTTCTTTGAGCCCTTATACCAAGTTATCGAAGCTAAGGAGGGTGTCTTGGGAAACCCCGATGTGTAGCCCAATTGGACAGAAGTTGTGGGTCACCTGGGGACCCACTACTTGCGATTGGCATCTGAAGTGGGGGTAGTCTTGTGGGACTGAGCTCTTAACCTATGGGGTCTGCACTAACCCCGGGGAGATAGTGTCTGAATTGAATTAAATTGGAAGACCTCACTTGGTGTCCACAGAGAACTGGAGAATTGCTTGGTGTGGAAAACCCACATGGTGTTCCGTCATCTGTGGCCCATTTATAAACTATGCCTGCATCATACACAGCACCATAATGCTTTATTCACTGGTTTTGTGTATAGGTTTTGCTCCATTATGATTCCCAACTTCAAATATAAAAACTAATTAATGAAGCAAATGATTTCTCGTGTAAGGTTCTGTGAAAGAGGAAATACATCAGCAAATCATTTAGAAAGCCATGCCCGTGGGCCTGGGGGGCAATGTTGTAAGAGATAAAAGGTGAGCACAATAGACACATTCTCTTGCCCTCATGAAGCTCATAGTCTAGTAATGTGCAGACACTGGTCAATCAATAAATAGGCAAACAATTACCACCATGACAATGATTTGAAGGAAAGGTAAAATATTCTGCGTGAGAACCGTGGGATGAAAGGATTGACCATGTATAGCCAGTCAGGAGAGGTTCATGCTTCATCTGTGAGCTGAAGGATGAGAGGAATGAATTTGGTAAAGATATGTGAAGGAACATCCCAGGGAGAGGTCAAAGTCCTCCACACCTTTCAGTGGTGGCAGTGGGTGCTTTCCAGTGAAGACCAAGACAACAGAACCACTAAGTAGATACCCAAAGAAGTAGTCCTAGGATCCTGTATGGTCCTGGAAGGTAATACCCGAAGGACGGCAGAGCAAGATGGGACTTCAAAACAGATGGGGAAGTGGAGATCAGAGAGACCAGAGAAAACTCAGGAGAGGGTTGTATCTTTGAGGACAAAGAAAGTGGTTGTTTCCAGTCACTAGATGTGGGCAATAGTGAGAAATTTTGACCAAGAGAACGAGAAGGACTGGGAATTTTCATTAGATTTACTAATGTAGAGGTCAAGGGAACTTGTGCAAAATCTACTGAAGTAGAGTGAATGAGTAGAAGAAACATGGAATAAAGCAAATGAATAAAACAACTCCTTAAGAGCAGGATTTGTATCCTTATTTATACAATGCCAGGAAGAGAGTAGACAGAATTATTTGTTAATTGAACGTATAAGCAGAGAGATGAGTTTTTTTTCTTAATGTCTGGTACTTAAGGTATGAGATGGCAGAGTCCACTTTTGCATTTAAATCTCTCCTTCTCCGTAAGAACAACAGGGCCAGCCACACGCAGGATCCTTTTGCCATCAGGAGTCAGCCAGAGATTCACTCATTCCCAGCTATTTCTCCAGATTCTAAAGCTCATGCCTCATGACATATGCATGAGATAAAATGATTCTCTCAAACACAGTAAAAGTGCCTGGGCACTTTTAGATGTGTCCTAAGAATTTCAGGTGAGATCTCAAGATGGCTGGGAAGATAGACTTTTTATTGCTGACTCTATTGTGCTGCGAGCTTTGTCATATCTTTGACTACGACCACAAAAAGTTAAAAACACACCAGAAAGTATCTCATATTTAAAAACAATGGTTCTGAGAGCTCATTTTTAATACACGGCATATGGACTCACCATCTGCCAGGTGCACCCTGGAGTACCAATTTTTGATGGTAAAGAAACTGGCCGTAAGAAAAATGATTAAGTATTACAAGGTTAGTCTAAATTACACATATGTCCATGTACGTCTCAAATGAACTCCCAATTAGAAAGAACACATGGCCTTTCCAATTTTTTCCCCCAAACTCTCCCTTCATTCAGTAATATAAGACAAGCGATTCATATTTTAATCCAAGCATTTTTTAATCACATGAGATATGGAAAAAATATGAGCAGAGGAATAACAGAAAAATATTTAAAAAATGGAAAAGTGTGATTTTCATGGAAGTAATTCTTAAATGATTTTGAAGCTAATTTATATTTATGAAAATTAAAACACTAAATGTCTCTATGGTTGAGTATTGTGAGAGAGAAACTGTTTTTTCTAAGGCCAGTTATTATGTTCCTAGAGCAATAGAAATTGTTGAAGTCTTTCATGATTATGGTAGAAACCACATCATAAAGATGAGATTAGAGAAGAAAGGAAGATCCTCATAATCCCACCATTTTAAAAAGATGAGCCCCAAAAGTAATAATAAATTAATACCAACGCAAATAGTATAGTAGGATATGTTTCATAAATGCATGTATTATATTAATTTAAAATATATAGGATGCAGTTCTGGGTCCATTGGGGATATCTATTTGCACATATTTAAAGATGTTTATATAAGCTTATGTATATGTATGTGTATATACAAATGGATATGTATATATGCACATACATGTATGAAAATATGTGTGAGATATAGAATTAGACAAAGGATAATATTATCTACACTACTTCCTGAAACTTTTTTTATTGAAGTATAACCTATGCAGTAAAAAGTACAAAGAAAAATCGTTTGGCTCAAGGAATTATTTCATAGTGAACACCCCCCGTACCACCAATTAAATTAGAATAGAATATTTCAGGTGTGCTAGAAGACATGCCCACTCTCTACAATTGTTGCCCCTTCCTCTGGAGAATGTCTATATTCTACCGCCAAAGATATGTTGTGCTATATTTGATATTTATATAAATAAATCAGAAGAATGCATTATTTTGTGTTTGGCTTATTGCACTCATCTTTACGCTAATGTGGCACAACCGTATTGTGCCCTCTGGATGTGATCCATTGACTTCCGTGCTTTAGAGAAACTCAGTGCATTTCAGATTCAAATATTGACTGACATTTGGGCTGGGTACATTGTTTTGGCTATTAAGATGATGCCATAAGTATACATATACTGCTACTGAGAGCAGAGGTTCACAATGGTCTGTGGTGTATAGACCCAGGAGCGGAATGAATGGATCATGATGTACGTGCAAATTCAATTTAGGAGGTACCACCAAACCAGATTTCCAGGCTGCTTATGGAAATTTGTATTCTCCGCAGCAGTATGTAAGAATTACAGAGATTACACATCCAAATCCACACTTGGAATTGTCTATCTTTTTTTAATGTTGTTCTATTGAGCATATAATGATATTTGATAGTGTCATTAATCAATTAATTTATCATTTCATTCATTATTTAATAACAACAATAATTATATCTAATGTAATATGTGATAAAATAATGATTATATTGTAATATATTAATACGTATAGTATACATATATACATACATAATGTAATATGTAATCAATTAGTTTCTATAGACATTTCTCCAAAGAAGATACACAAATAGCAAATAAGCACATAAAAAGATGCTCAACATCACTAATCACTAGGAAAACACAAATCAAAATCACAAAGACATGCATCTTCACATTCATTAGGATGGCTATTATTAAAAAAAAAACAAAACAGGAAAACAAGTGCTGGTGAAGATGTGGAGAAATTGGAACCCTTGTGTTGGTGGGAATGTAAAATGGTTCAGCTGCTGTGGAAGACATTACGGAGATTCCTCAAAAAGTTAAACATAGAATTACCATAGGATCCAGAAATTCTACTTCTGAGTATACATCCAAAAGAACTGAAAGCCGAGACATAAAGAAACATTTTTACACCCATGTTCTAAACCATTACTAATCTTGTCCTGTATGGTTAGTAGTTGTGTCCTGTTCATGTGCTTACAGTTTGAGAACTGGTACAAATTTCAGACAATTTGAATATTTTATCATTACAAAATTCCTTTATTGTAATCCTTTCATTTCTTTCTTAAAGTCTGCTTTGACAGCTATTAATACGACTACACCAGCCATATTATTTAGTGTTGGAAATATGTGCTATTTTTCATTCTGCAACTTGCAATCAGCTTGTATTTCTGGAATGCCTTGAGTGAGCAGCATATGCGAGGGTTAATCCCCTGAGTTAGAGTTATTATGACTGCATAACAAATGAGCACGCGCTCTGTGGATAATGAGCTTAAGCAAGGCACAGTGCACTACAATGTAGTGACCTCAGCTGGGAAGCTTGGGTGGGGGAGAGTGGCTGGAGAGCTGGGTCCAGGATAATTGGGAGGCTCACATGTCTGACTCCTCGGGCTGAGATGACCCGCCTACAAGGACTGCCAACCACAGCTCCTTTACATGACCTCTCCATGTGGCATGGTTTCCCCACAGCATGGGGGGCTTCTTGCACAAGGAGGCTCAGGGCAAAACTCCAAGGGACCACATGGAAGCCTTATGGCCTTTTATGACTCAGACGCACAGCTTCACTTCCATCCTGAAAACGCCACCTGGATGCACGGAGAGAGAATCAGATTCTACCTCTCGATCAAGGTGTGAGAAGGCCATTTTGTACAAGACAATGTGGAATGGGAGATATTGTTGAGGACATCTATGGAAAATACAATTTCCCACCGAATTTGACGTTTGTTTTCTTTTACGTGGAGCGTTAAATTCATTTATATTAAATTTAATTATTGACATATTGGTTTTAAAACTGTCATCTTAGTATTTGCATTCTTTGTGGCTTGTCAATTCAATCATCCTCATTCCCTCATTTCTTGATGTCTTTGGGACAATTAATTAATTTTTGACTAATGTATATTTTTATTTTCACCTACATTTTTTTAAGGCTTTATTTCTTTAGAGTAGTTTTAGCACAACTGAGAGGAAGGTACAGAAATTTCTCATATACCTCCTGCCCTTGCACATACATGCACAGCCTCCCCCACCATCAACGTTCCCCACCAGAATGTGACATTTATTACAATTGATGAGCCTACATTGACACGCAATAATCACCCAGTCTATAGTTTGCATTAGGGTTCACTCTTGGTGTTGTACATTCTATGGGTTTGGACAAATGTATAATGACACATATCCACCGTTATAGCATCATACAGAGTATTTTCCCGGCCTTAAATTTTCTCTGTGCTCTGCCTATTCATCCCTTCTTCCCCCCAACCCCTGGCAAGTTTCCTCCATGTCTTCTCAGGGTTTGACAGGTTTGACATTTCTTTTTAGCATTGACATTTCTTTTTTAGCATTGACATTTCTTTTTAGCATTGAATACTATTCCAAACAATTAATATTTACTGGTTTATTTTTCCCTGCTGTCACCTTGAAAGTTATACCTTTTTAATTTTTAAACTATTCTTTTGCGTTTATCATAGATAATAATAACTTGTATTGCTGACAGAGTACTTCCTACAAAATGCAAGGATTTGGAGGCACATTAACAAAATTAGCTTGTTTACACCTTTTGTCAATTATGTGTGTATTTTAAAACCAAAAAGTCATTATTATTTTCTTATTTAAATATTCATGAACATTGATATATATATATATATATATATATCTCAATACTTCACCTATTGGGATGGTTTATTTTATGTGTCAACTTGACTGGGCTACAGGGTGCCCAGATATTTGGTAAAACACAATTCTTGGTGTGTCTGTGAGGGTGTTTCTGAAATAGATTAGCATTCGAATCTGTAGACACAGTAAAGCAGATTTCCCTGCCCAATGTGGGTGGGCCTCATCTAATCCTTTGACCATCTGACTAGAATAAAAGGCGGAGTAAGAGATAATTTTCTCTCTCTGTCTGACTGACTTCCAGCTGGGACACTGGTCTTCTCTGGCCTTTGGACTCAGAATTGTACTGGAACTTATCCCATTGGCTTTCCCAGTTCTCAGCCTTTGGACTCCAACAGGAGCTACACCATCAGCTCTCCTGGCTCTCCAGCTGGTTGACTACAGATCTTGGAACTTCTCAGCCCCCTATCCACATGAGCCAATTCCTTATAATAAGTAAATATATATATATATCTATATCTGTATCTAAGCCATCCTATTGGACCAGTTTCTCCAGATATCCTTGACTAATACAACTGAATTCATCTTTGAAATAGTGTGAAGGGGCAAGTCTATATAGTCTATCAATACAGATATGCATATACATATAGATATATCTTATTGGTTCTGTTTCTCTGGAGAACTCAGACTAATCATCCAGTGTTTTTTACTTCTCTGGTCGTACACAATCATGGCAGGCATTTTGTTCATATTTGTGAATATTGAGACAAATGATCTAGTGCCTTCAAAACTGAATAGAATCACCCCTAGTTTGGTTGCCTGATAAGTAACTAACAGACCATAAAATCCTCAAGCATAATGTAGATTATTAACTCTTTTTTATTCCTATCACTTGAAAATGTAAAATTATCCATTTTATAATATAATCTTTTAAAAAAAACCACGTTGTGCCACTGGTAGAGTCATAAGTAAGAAGGGGATTTTCAAATTTTCAAAAATCAACCTAAATGTTCTTAAAATGTGAGCTTTCTTAGCTCACCAAGTGTTTGTTTACAGAACGTGTACAAACTGTGGATAATATAGTGTGAAATTATATTTAAATGAGGGTCTACTAATGGAGCTATATTAACCACAAATGAATATAGAACAATTGAGAGACAATGAATCACAGCTATAAAGGACTCTGATTTATTCACGGGTTTTCCATTGCTTAAGGGAAGGTATAGCTTTCTTTAAAGGCTAATACCTATTTCTTCTCCAGTTTCTCAACCTAGGTAAACATTTTTGCAAAAACATTTCACACATCCACAGAATTTCCCCCTAAATGTGTTAACCATTTTCTTTTCCAGCTCAATGTGACTAGCAACTTTTCTACAGCATTTTCTCTTTGAACGTCACGTGTTTTTTCTGTTTTATTGAAGATGAAATGGGAATTCTCCAACACCATTGTGAACAGCAATATTGCAATATGTACCAAAAACCTGGTTAAATTGCTCGTACATTTAACCCATTCCAATTCTTTCAATCTATCAGGATGAACTGGTGTGAATGTCGGAAAATAATTTAAGAAACAGATTTATTTGTAATGCCTTCAGTGAAGAGAGCAGGTGCTAGTGATGTAAAACAAGGTAAAACTCTAAAAGTTGAATGATAAAGGATTTTGTATGTAAATTTTGCCATGATGACCTCATGGAAGACTGTTTAACCATTCAACTGATGCATAATACCGTAGAAAATAGTGTGTTTTTAATATGAATCAGTGAAAATCGGATATACTGATATGGACAAAATGAATACACACATATAAAACAACATGACTCATATAGAAATAACTATGTTAAAAAGATCCCAGGAGAATCCACAAATGTGTTAATAATAGTTTTCTTGATTGATGCCAAATGAGTGATTCTTAGAATGTATCCCAATTTCTCATACTTCTCACCAAACCCACTGTCTCTGCTTTAAGCCTCCGCTCGACCTTCATCCTAAGTTGTGTCTCATCTCCCCTACTAATACATATAACATTGTATTATTTAAGTGTGCAACATAATGATTTGATATTTGCATATATTGGGAAATTATCACCACAATAAGCCTAGTTAAAATCCGTCATCAAACAGGTACAAATTTTTTTCTTGTGATGAGAACTTTTAAGATCCACTCTCTCAGCAACTTTCAAATATGCACTACAGTATGAAAAATAAGTTTATTAATAAATGCATGGCAATGGAGGAGGATGAGTAACTTGTTAAATTAATTCTACACTTTTTTTAATGAAAATTAATTACAGCAAGTATATCACTAAGAAATCCTGCATTCTAGATGTAGTATGATACCATGGGTGGGGAAAATAAAAGGTTTCTATGTATCTGTTGACTTTCACTCCTTAGAAAAATGTTCAGCATTTGCTTTTCTCTAAAAGGCCAGATAGTAAATTTTTTTGGATTTGTGGGATATATGGTGTCTCTTGAAATGGCAGTACATAAAACCACCGTTGTATCACAAATGTAGGGATAGACAACAGCAAATGAACCGGCATGACTGAGTTCCCATATAATTTAGTATACCAACTCTTTGGCTTAGAATATTTCCACTATCCTTAGCTTTTTTTGAGGTGACTTTAATGTTTGAAAAAATAAAATATCTACCTGTGGTTTTTGTCTTCAAAATAAAGTACAATAAGGGCAAAATATTTGCTTCTACAAATTCAACAAATGTGAAAAATTTATGATATCCATATATATAGTCAATAAATGATAGTATTAAATCTACTGCATTTTCCTCATGGCTATTTTACTCCAAATAAGCTCCACAGTTCTTTAATTTCAAAATACTTTTAAACCTTTTCAGCATAATTTCGCATCTTTAGATTTTAAATGTGACATGCATCAATTTCAGCCTGTTCACAGAAAAGATAAACACATTTGCCATGGAAACATTCTTGAGAAAAGAGTCACAGAATTCCAAAAAACCGGTAATTCAGGATGGAGCGGTTGCCAGAAACAGTTCCTGAAAATAGATGAGCTGTGGGGTGGGTTAGTTTTAGACATTGTCTCTGAATACGTAACACCTTAGTTGACCATGTTTTGTGAGCATCAGATACGCTGATAGAGCTTGTTCAAGATCGACACTCCAACTCATTAGGTCTGTGGGCTCCAGGATTTACGTGGTTAAATTACTCTGGTTTGGGAAACCCTGCTAAACACATCTAGACAAACAAAGGGTTCCTCTGTGTTTGTAAATCAACACGCCTTCCCTAGGTGAGTTCTGTTACTGAGTGCTTTATCTTTAGTTCTGAATTGGAGTCATAGTTTCTGTTTATATGTCAGCAAATGCAAAGAAGGCAGGCGGCACTCAGATATTGTGTAACTGAGTGTTTGAGGGTTGCTCTCTGAGTGATTGAGAAGCTTACTGAATGGAACATACCATTAAATACAGCACTTCAAGACTTGCCTGGTGAGGCAAGTAGACCAAACATACGCCATTAACTTTTGTTTTTTGGTTGGTTAAGAAAACTCCAGGTTGTGGTAATTAATCACGCCATGCCCCGTATCTTGTGAAATTCGTTTCCAGAATAACTGATTCCCAGGGATTATTTTTATTAATGAATTTGTTGCTGATTTAATGCATAATGCAACAGAAAACACAGCGCATATCCAACACAAGCGCTCACTGTGAGTTTACATATGCCGTGGGTGTTCAGAATTATGGTTAATAATGTCTCGTGCTGACATAGTGTTAGACCATTAATGTGGAATGATCTAGTGGAGAACTTTACGGCTATGCAGATGTTCCTCTATGCAAGGTTGCATTATGCATACAATCGAATTTAGTTTTAAAACAGTGTTTATGGTTTTTCATCAACGGTTTATCAGATGTTCTATTGGGGCATCAAAACATAAATATGAAACTCTTAGTAAAGAGCTTCCTAAAAGCTATTGAGGGACCATAAACATAGCAACTTTATTGCCACCAGTGCTCATAGTAGACACAAACCACAACAGCCCATCGTCCCACATCTGGTATGTTATTGGAAGATGTTATTCCACCCTAGTTTAACAGCCATAATCAGAAAGAAGCCCCCTTCATCTGCCACTTAGGAAGGCTACCTGGACCCCTGAACTTTCTGAGGACCTCAACTGCAAAATAAACACAGTAGAATCAAACCGAGACTAGAATGTGGCAGATAGAAATAAATAACGTTCAGTTACGTGTCAATGAAGTAAATTATGCAACATTTATAAATTAGTAAATTTGATACTCATAAAAATATCGCTGCACTTAAAAAAATGTCACAGACATTAGTTTTCTTAGTTTATACCCAGCCCCAAGCGAGCATGTTTGCTCCTCAAAAATATAACCCAATTTAAATTGAAAGTTTCTTTACAGGTGGATAAATGATATCTGATAAATATTTAGTGTAATTATATGCTTATAATCATATAATACGTATATGCATAATATATAATATTGCATATTATATACTACTCATATATAATAATGCAATTGTGTTCTAAATAGATATGTGTTTGTTTTATGTAGATAATTGTTGAACTTTGGTGTGAAAAAGCCTTTAATTAAAACTCAAAATCCAATCAGCATAGAAGTTTCAATTCATTTCATTAAAATTGTTTTGTAATAGGCTTTATAGTAAAAGATACATAAACAAAGCAAGGAACACTCTGGGAAAATGTTCGCAAATCACGTCATAAAGGACTAATTTCCAAATATACAAATGTCTCCTAGAAATGTGTACATACACATAAAAACACCAAATGTAATATAAAACAAGAATAATGGAAATTAACGTGGAGTTCACAAAAAGTGAAATATAAATTTTTATTAGTCATATAAAATGCACACAACCCATTAATAAAAAGAGGTTATAAATTAAAAGTACACTAAGTTCTTTTTTTTTTTTTTTTACCTATCAGTTCTGCAGAACTCTAAAAATCTGACTTAAGCTTCTGTTACCAAGTCTGAAATGCTCTCACACTTTTCCAGGGGGATTACAATCAGCTGCAATTGAATTCCTACAAAGGAGGATTTGTAAATATCTACGGGCATTACATATGCACCTACAATTGACCCAGAAATCCCATTGCTAGAAATTTATCCTACCTACACATCCACACTTCTATGCAAAATATGCACAAGGTAATTTACTGCCGCATTTTTTACACGGAATTCAATGCTTACATACATCATTCCCCATGCATAGAAAGAAAATCTATGTCTCCATAAAAAAACTGTATTTAGGAATTGTTCCATGTAGCATTATGACTAGATGTTCAGAATATACTAAGTAAAACAAATTCTAAACATTAAAAAGTAAGTAGAGTAAAGAATGGGATGGCAGGACGTCTTTTGGGCGTAGAAACGTGGGACATGACCATCTGTGTGTGTAGTTGCTTACATTTGCATAGAGAAAAGAAGTGTTTGATGGGTTCCCAAGACAGGAATATAAATGTTGCTGTGTGTGACTGAGTCAGGGTTTAAGGGGAAGCAATGGCGACCTGGTGTGGGGGTAATTGAGGAGAGCTGAATAAAGGGACATTGCGCAAAGATGCACACGAGCAAGGTTTATAGAAAACCAGTAGCAGGTAGTAACAGCAGGACGATCTGGAAACCAGAGGGGTGAAGAGTGGTAATAGCCTAAGAGACAGCTTCAGAGAGTGGCTTTGTGTAAAGACCCAGAAAACAGCTGCAGGGAACAGATGTCACCATTTTGTGCTCTCCCTAACCCTCTGACATCCAATGGCCAAACCCAACCAGAACCCAGAGGACCCTTTTAGCTTGTCCACAGAGGCATGCTCCAGGAGCGCAGAATAGGGTGGAGAGGGATGGAGAGTGCACCTTGAGGGACAAGCAGAAAGTTCAGCATGCCTTGTGTCCAGAGTATAGGATGCATGGAGTGGGGGCTGGGGGGTGGGAAAGCAGGGGCCAGATTTTTCACTGCAGAACATTTCATTCTCTCCAATTTTTGAACCACAATTGTGTTCCCTACTCAAAAATCATTCACCATGGCCCAAGTAATCATTTCGTCTTATATTGATTATATTTTCACTATTCTTTAATCCAATGTTTAAAATAAGTGTTCTAGAAGCTTAATAATGTTTTCATGGCAATTACTTTTTCCCCTGAAGCAAAACTCACAAATGAACAGTGTGGGCAGTCTTGAAGACTTCATGATCTTTTAATTGAGTTGTCATAGCCAATGCTTTCTTCAAACAGATCTGCTGTCTTATAAACATGTAATCACATTGGAAATCACTTATTCTTTCTTTAATTTGCTTCGTTCTTTTCCATAGGTTCTTATTCAATATGCAGTATCAAATTATGATTCTGTTTTACCAGTAGCAAATGTAGGCTAAAATTGTATTTATGCATTATTATTTACAACTGATACAACATCTGCTATGGTCCTTATGAATTTCTATTAGGCTCATAACAGCCCACAGTATTAATGATTCCCTTGATGGTGAATAAATCTCATCGCTTGTCTTGAAGTATACTTGGATTTGAGTAGGACTGCATTTTGCTGGGTTGATCCAAATGCTGACACTTGAGTAGTGAATAAACACTAAAGGAAATTTTCTTGAAGGTAAAAAATACTACCTATGAAGTCTTTTTCTCCCTTTAATTTTATTTATGCTGATATAATGTGTATATAGGTATACATTTGGCCTTCAAAAAACAGGCACTTCATAAAAAGAGTTTTAATGTAGATGATCAATTTCCAAGATTATCTTTGCTCAATACCTATTTAATCATCCTATTGGAGAATAATTGATCGATTCAGAACCTGGAATAATTATGAAAATTTTAGGGTCTATTCACTAAGCAGGAGCAGTATGGAACCTAATTTTGAGTGATATTAGTTCAACGGGGATGGTGACTAGATGGGGTAACAAAGGTGAGTAAGATAGGTGTCCAGATTCTACTGCAAATATTGGAGTGCAATAATCATAAAAATGTGTGAAAGCATGATCAAAAATACTTTTTCCTCCACACTTTGAGTGGATGCTGCTATAAATACATAATTTTACAAAATGGACCCATTTATGATATAGAGTCCAAAGCCAATTTTTTCTAAAATGTTTTATTTCCCTTTGTAGAAATCCCCCAAATTATTCAATCTGGGGACTTGGCTAGGTCTCAATGTTCCCACATAATATACAATTGCACCTACTAACTGCTTTTCGTTCTTTTACGGGCATGCCCTGAAAATTAGAAATATGGAATTTCACCCGAGATATTTATACAGAATTGTTGAGAAGGAAAAAATAAAACGTTTCTCGGCAAAGATGATATGTTTCCTTAACCAGATTTATTTGAACAAAATGGGCTACATTTCCATGGTAAAGATTCACTACTTGCCATATTTTAAACAATCAAATAAATGCAATTCTACCGGGTATGGGTTTTTAAACAGGTATAAAAGGCAAAAGAGAGAAGCATATAAATTAATGCATTAAAGACCGTCTTCACAAAGCATACTTATAGTGAATCGTGTCCTGAATTTAACTGTTTTTTCAGCATGAATGAAAATTTCTCCAAGGCATTCAACGAGAGACTGAGAAAAGCCCCGTGCTTAACTCCACAGCTTGTAAATTTTCCCAAGTAATTCCAGTGCTTTTGTCATACAAAATACATGTATTTTTATGCAATCCTATTGACCAGTCCATTCCTTTATGGAAGGTGCTCTGGTATTTGGTTGAAGACATTATATTCTACACTGATATAAAGATGTTCTCCAATGTTTTCTTCAGAAAGTTTGAAGCCTTTGCTTTTCACATTGAGGTTTTACAGTCAGCTGGAATTTATTTAATGTATCACAGAGATTTCTTTTCTACGTGTTTTCTCCCATATTGTCAGCTGTGGCAATCCTGCTATTTTGACATCATGACATCCATTCTTTTTCTTCCCGATAGATCTTTGACTTGTTCAGTATGATGGATGTTCACAGCTGGATATACTCTCCTCTTGGATGCTTCTGCAGCTGCAGATAGCTATGGGATGCATTTCTGGAAAATGCAACGTGAGTTCAAGTCAGCTGTGTGGGTTTCTGGAATAAAACCACTTTCCTCCTAAAAGAAGAATCCTTCAGCTATGGCAGTTCTCTCCATTTCTTCCTGCTGTAGCGAGAACATTACTTATTGACCCAAAGCAGCCTTCTTGGAACGATAAACCTGAAATTCTGGCTCTCAGGACAATGGAGAAGAAAACTCTAAGATTCTGGGTACAGGATGACTTTTTTGAGCACGTCATCCTCCAGACCTTTGAACTTATTGTTATACGAGAAAAATAAAATGCTGTTTGATTAAGTCATTGATATTGGTGTCTGTCAAGTATAGCTAAAAGCAAAACTATATGTTACAAAAACTAGTTATGTTACCATTATTTATTTTGTATGTGGCAAGTCCTATGCCAGCTGCCCGTTATGCAAACTTTATAATATGAACATTGCCATGTCCCATATGTCTGTAACTGAACTCTATGTTTTACAGAGTTTTATTTTATCCAGTCTGTCCAAATTCCACAGTGGTAACTGTGTAAGTCTTGGTATCCAGGAGGAGAAGCCATAACAATTATCCCCAACTCTTCTTCAAAATTTTATTGGACATTCTTGGGACTTTATATTTCCATATACATATTTGGGAGCAATTTGTTAAGTCAAGAAAAGATAGAATAAGTTAGAATTTCACATCAGTTTGGAGGATAATTGACATCTTTACACTATTGAGTCTACCACATATCAAACACCAGTATATGTCAATTTATTTAGATGTTATGTTATGCTGTTCCTAAACTTTTGTTCTGTTTTACACAAAGTTCTTTTTTAAAAATTATATTTACATCTAATAACTTATAGGTGTATTTCCATTGGGATTGGGACTTTTGAACAAATAACAATCCCATCTGGTATTTGATAATGCTCGTGTAAACTAATGTTACTAATTTATGTGAAGTGACCTTTTATTGAGCACACTTTTTGAAATTATCTTATTGCTTCATTCATGAATATAGCTACGTAAAATAATTATGTCATTGGCATCATTTGCTAATAATAGCTGTTGCTGTCACCTCGTTTTCAATTTCTGCACTGATAGGACTTTCAATTCAATATTAAATAGAATTGTCACAATGGGCACATTTATTTCGTGATTGATTTATAGGGAATAATTCTAATATTTCACCATTAAGATCAATTTTTTCCTGTAATATTATGTTAGATTCCTTTTATCAAGAAAGTCCCCTTCTCTTCCTAGTTTTGTAAGCTCATTTTATCAAGCCCTTTTGAAGTTTACTGACTAGTTCTGGAATCACGTAGAAAGCTGATGTCAGACCTCCTGACAGAGTGGTCATGTTTGGCAGTGAAAGAGTCCTTATATATGCAATGCTTTTAGCAGGATGTACCAGCAACATACACTAGGTGTGCTTTGGTCAATGAGCATGGAATCTATGGGTTTGTATGGAGCATTGTTTCCTGGAAAATACATGTGTTGCCTAGAAACTTTGTACATTAAGCTTTGAGCACAGTGAGCTTCAGGAAGTGCCTAAGTGGAGATGTTGATTTTCTAGGACTTGATGCTTTGGTTTTTTGTGCAACTACCTGTATCCTGGAAATTATTATTACATTTTAATATTAGGCAAGATCTCTGATTTTAAAAATTTTGTAATTTCTACTGCAAGTTATTTGACAAGTGAGCTATTGAGAATGTTACTGCTATTTAAATATAAGGATTTGTGAGTATTTTTAAAATTTATTTCTAATTTCATTAATTCATCTTTAGAGGAAATGGTGTATCTAACCATTATTCTTCATTTTTTTTTTTTTTTTAGATTTCCCTCAGGATTGGAGTTAACAGATTTAGCAAATAAAAATACAAGTTCCCAACTAAATGTGAATTTCAACTACACAACAAATATTTTCTTAGTATAAGTATGTCTAATGCAGTATTCAGGGTATAAGTCTACTCAAATTTTGTTGGTTGTTTAGCTGAAATTTAAATTTATATGGGTGGCCTGTATTTTATCAGACAAACTAATTCAGGACAAACCACAAGGTTAATTTTGATAAACGTTTTATGAGTGCTTAAAAACAGTAATTTCTTTATATTTAGGTTCACGTTTTTCAGTAGTTCTGTAAGATCAGAATAGTTATAGATTACAATAGTTGATATAATGCATATCTTCTTGATTTTACTAATTTCTGTCTGCTACATATGTTTCTGAAAGAGGCAGAATAAGATCTTTCACTACAATTCTTCAATGGCCAGTTTTCAATTCAATATTTTTGTTTCATTTATTTTGACATTATAGTCAGGAGAGGCAAGTTTACAACTGCTATCTCTTCCTATTGAATCATTCTGTTAAACTTTTTAAAAATCTTTCAATTCTAAAAGTCTTTTTTGTCATAACCATTATTTTATTTTCCATTGATATTCTGATGGCAACCTTCTTACCATCCATATCTGCATGGATAGACACATAGAGATTGATCCCTCAGTCATATTAAGTCTAAGATGTAATTTTTTCCCCTTTGAGTCATCCCAATAGCAACACTTGCTACACATGTATCTCCCAAAGTGCTATCTTTGTTTCTTCCTTGACACTCATGTAAATTGTGACCACCTTGATCCCCCTTTTAGGAACGCCTACCCCATAGAGGTGCTGTATTCATTCAGATCTAATCAGAAAAACAGAACACATGCCAGGTATTTCACACTGAGGACTTTACCACAGGGATTTGGTTTAAAAATGGCATTAGGAATGCTGGCAAAGCAAAAGAGAAATGAAAGGCATCGAGAAGTACCGTGAGGAAGGTTTGATATCCACAAATCAGGAAGCTGCTATCAACCCCAGGATAGAGCCCCAAGCCCTACGCATGCTCCATCATTGATGCAGATTTTAGACCTGCTGGTTCAGGAACTGCGAAAGAGAGTTTGCAGTGTCCAGAGAGAATTGTTGAAGGTTGCTTCTGAGTCTATGTATACCTGCCCAAGCTCACACTCCAGCTACCACCAAAGACTGCCAACAATGACCATGGCCGTGCTCCCTTATATAGGCATCTTCTCTCCTCCTTCTCTCTTCAGATCCCTCTGTCTTTGGGACAGAATTTACCAGGAAGTCTGCTGGCAAGGGAATCTGGGAAATGTAGTTTGCTGACTTCCAGCCCTGATGACTTTAGAAAGGCTGGGCACGAGCAGGGAGGTGAGCAGATAAACAAATAACCAGAACTGGTTCAAATCTCTAGGAGGCACAATATGCAATCTTGTACACACATTTAAAGGAGAAAACACTTGTGATGACAAATCATCATTGGATGATCATTGGATGATCTTTGGATGATCATCGCATGATCTTTGTTCTCATGTGGAAAATAAACAATCAGTCCTTCCCGATCTATTCTGGCTTGGGAAGTACCCATTTTCTTATTCATGGTTGAGCTAGAGACTCCTGGAATAACACACTAAAATTTCCTGTAACCTTTGTAAATTATCCAGGTATAATATAGTAGCAATGATTCTGCACTGAAAAGTTATCAATTTACCTGTAACACGTTGGTCGAAAGTTCAGTAAAATTCTTGGCAACAGTAACACAATTTTCTTTTCTTTGTCATTCTCCATATTTGTTCTATTGTTTCCCAAGTTTCTGCATGGAGAGGGATAGGAAGCAAAAAGGCATAGCAAGGCAAGATAAGTTTCCACTTTACCCTTGGGGACCAAAACAACATAATTACTGTTTGCTGATGTGGAGGGACATTTTATTACATTGTGGGTCTTCCCTTGTAAGTGTAGTTGTTTTAGACTTGTATTTACTCCTGTGACTTTAACGAGCAACCATCATTGAATTTCAGAGGTAATTCTGAAAAATACACTTGAGCATAATTCAAAACTTTTTAGTAACACAACCTGAATTTGATTATATCTTCATATTAATAAGTTTACAATTTATATTCTAATTTAAAAATAATAGAACAGAAGAACAAATTTATATTCCTAATTGGAAAGGTCATTGCATATTTTAGCACAGACAGAATTGTAATTATTTTTGAAATTATTACAACAAGTAATTTTCTCTTCAAAAGTCTAATTATTTTTTATACAGAATAGCATATTGGAGTCACTGTGAAATGGTTTGCATTTTTCCTCGTTAGCAACAATTTAACCTTGGTCCTAACAATCTTGGAGGGTAGGAGGTATTTATGATATGCATCTATCTTATGTTTATACACTTATATTTAGTTTGCATCTTATCCCATTGTCTTATCATCTTATGTTTTTAGTATTCACTACAGGGCTTACCTGTTAAAATCAGGATATTCATATTATTATACACACACACACACATACACATATTTTTTTTTTCTTACCTGATTTCTTTTCCTTTTGGCTACAAGTAAAATCTGGTGTCTGTTATTCCAACTTGTTTGGAAGCAGAAGTCCTCACACTGCCATTTAGAAAATGCAAATTGTTTACAGATATTTTTCATCAGAATTACTACCATGAGAAGGGGAAGGGGGGAGGGAGGAGGGTGAAAGGGATAATTCGGCACATGTGTATGGTGATGGGTTGTAATTAGTATTTGGGTGGTGAACATGATGTTATCTATGCAGAAATAGAAGTATAATGATGTACACCTGAAATTTATACAATGTTATAAACCAATGTTACTGCAATAAACAAAAAATTAAAAAAAAGAAGGAACTACTACCGTGAGCAATGAGGTAAAGTTTATTCCTTTGGAACTGACCATCTGAAAGCATTCTTTATTTTTATAATTCATACCCTTTCTAGAGAGAGATCTTATCCTCAACATTGTGGGAGATTTCAATTTCACCATAAACGTGCCTCTTCCTCAAACTGTCTAGGGTTTATCTCTATTAGAATTTTGTTCATATTTCTGCTAATGCAAATACAACTTCATTAAATGGGTCTTGCCAAGTTCAACACATTATGGCCTTAATTCAGGCAAGAAATGTTTGTTCTTCTCCTGTATATTCCGAGTCTTACACACTGGCTAGAATAAACACTCTATATGTACAGAATGAAGGAATTTCTATTATGTCTAATGCCATTTGGAAATGTCTAAAGAGTGTTTAGAATTAGGAATTTGATTCAGAATTTCTTGCATTACTTTAATGAGTTTGGATGTAAGGCTGAGGATATTGATAACATTCTGGCTTGTGAAGATGAGCTGTGAAACTGAGGGTAAAGGGTTTCCCTTGTTTTGTCCCTAAGACCTTCCTCATTAGTATCTGCTTCTTTTTTGGAAGAGTCACTAAGGTACATTACGACACATACTTTTAGCTACTAAATGCAAAGATCAACATGTCATTTATTATGTATCAGAATAGTTTTTGTTTATATACAGTATATAGAGAACTGAGTTGAATCAATTGTGTAAACATACAAGAAATATAGCGTGAGCAATAGTTAATTTAAAATGTATTGGATTTTCCTGCCATGTCTGTATATCTCGTGCATGGTCATGAATCCCAGTATTTTCTTATGCAGCTATTACATTGCATAAGTATTATTTGTAAGATACAGGTGGAAAATAATTCTATTCTTTCCCTGTACCGTATACTCACTGTTTCAGCCCCTCTCTGCCCCTTGACAGACTGTTTCAGATAATAAAATGCTCTCCAGGTATTGAAATCCTCAAAATAATCTCATTTCAGGAAACAAATGTGCAGGCTCATGTAATAGTCAATCAGGACCTCAATTTATCTTTATATCAAGGTGGTCATAAAATATAATTTTAATACTTCTTTTTTATGGAGGAAGGGGCCCACAAAGGCAGAGATGCCTCAGTCCACAGAAAATGTGATATGTCCCTGGTCTCTCTCTCCAGTCTCTAAGCTTCTACCGTCCTCTAACTGTATTTCACCATGGCAATCATTTTTCTCTTCGAGTTTAGCTAATTTGTTTAATCATTGTAATTCTCTTACTGGAGTAAATTTTTTGGGAGGAAAACGTTCCATCCTTTTACACTTTCCATCACACAGAGACTAGCATTGTATAGTAAACGGTCAAAATGTATTTGAGTGAATTATGTTGAAATATTGCCAATAGCATTCACTAATCAAGAATTAGTGAATGAATGTACGCGCGCACACACACACACACACACACACGAGGAGAACATTTAGGTACTGAGAATTTTAAATGATAAACTCATGTAAATTATGCAATTCTACTTCAGTGTATAAAATTATCACCGTACTTGTGAAATTGACTAACAACAAGTACAGCTGAATTTTGTGAGGATGGGGAGAATTTTTCCAGTTATTTTAGTTGGAAGTGCTATCACCACATGAGATCAATGACTAAGAAAAGTGTGTGTGAATTCGTCTTAACTACTATAAATAAAAAAGTTGTTGACACCAATTCTGGTAAGTCCATTACAATAATTTATTCTGTCTAGACATCATGTTTGCCAGCTTCCCATGAATAATTCTAGATACAATCAATCAAAACTCAAATTATTTGATCCATATACAAAAGTATCCCACTTACATATTAATAATCTACATTCATGATTGTAAAATAGTCTCACTGTTAATTAAGGAGAAGCAATTAACCTAATAGATTTATATGGAAAAAATTAAAATAATTTGTAGCCTACTTGGAAATTTATATTTGAAGCAAATATACATTTAACTCCAATTGTATTTGTCTTTTCAAAATAATAGAAATAATACTTGAAAATATATGAAACAACATAATCCTAGCTGCTAGCTAATCCCAAAATAGTACTAATATTGGTTAAGACTAGACTGGGATTTTAGTAATTTCTGATTTTTCCAGTAATCATAAATATCCCTTGATGTGATATTTTTCTATGTGATTTGGAGAATTTAGAGTTTAAATACATATGGTGTTGAGTAAGAACAAACATAATATGATTGGGATAATGTGTTGTTTGCCAATGTTACATCAACCCCCTACGCACATTAACAGGTTTATGAATGGAACGTCTCATATCATTTCACTGGAAGGTGCCTTTAAAACAAGCAGAACAGCAAATCAGGAAGTTTGATGTGGAGTTGATATCACCTTGCATCGAATTCATAAAGAGTACCCGGCTAACGCAACATGCAAATTAGAAAGGGCGAGCAGATCTGTAAATCACCAGGTCCTCAAGAAAGATTACATGTTGGAAACTGCAAATTATGTTCACTTTGGCTTTTAGGAAGGAAGCGCTGTTAACTCATGGCAGGGGGTACTTTCTTTTGCAATTATCTCAAAGGAGGTGCCAGATTTCTCCTGGCAATGTCCAATTTTCAGGGAATTTACAGCTGTTCCTTTGACATCTTCTGCAGTTCATTAAACAATCTGATGATATGTGGTGTACCTGACTCCGATGGCCCTGCTATTCGGATTCTATTAGGAAGAACTCTAACACTGTGTTTAAAGAAGCTTTAAACATAGTCATCCATGGCTGAATTGCCATTTGCAATAACTCACCTTTTGCCTTAAAGGTGAGTAGGATAATTCTTGGTGATCTTATGTTAGCTCTGACATGCCCCTCTCTTCCTACACCTTCCATTTAAAGCCACAGGCTTGGGCATCTATAAATATTTAGAGAGGTCTCTAAATTAAAAATATGGATTAACAAAGGAACCACTTTTTGAAACAGATGTTTAAATTTTAAGATGAAATACAATATTGGTAAATGTATTTAAAAAGTATCATAGGGGCCGGCCCGGTGGCGCAAGCGGTTAAGTGCGCGCGCTCCGCTGTGGCGGCCCGGGGTTCGCTGGTTCGGATCCCGGGCGCGCCGACGCACTGCTTGGTAAGCCATGCTGTGGCGGCGTCCCATATAAAGTGGAGGAAGATGGGCACGGATGTTAGCCCAGGGCCGTCTTCCTCAGCAAAAAAACAAAAAGAGGAGGATTGGCGGATGTTAGCTCAGGGCTGATCTCCTCACAAAAAAAAAAAAAAAAAAAAAAAAAGTATCATAGTGTGGGAACACGAATTATAATTTTCTTTTTTAAAATATTCATGCAACTGTAACCAACAAAATCTCTATTTAAAGAAAATAAGGTTTACTTGGTGCATAAGTATAAGGATTCTATTTGGTTCTTTCACTGGCTTTGAACGGAAGCCAATTTTGAAATAAATTAATGGCTATGCATTAGTCCTGGTATTACCAGCTCTGTGTACTAAACAGATAAAATAAGTGTTGGGAATTGAAAGGAAAGAACTATCTCAAACCCAGATTTTTAAAGAAAGTTTGGGAAGGAAGTAAATTATGTACCAGGGTGAGAATAGAAGTGAAAAATGCTCAGAAAGAGTGTCTTATTCACAAGGATAATTATGGTTTTTTTGTTATGCGTGTGGAGAAAGAGGCCGTGCCATCTAAGAGAATGAAAAAGCATAATGCCAATTACAAACTACTCAATTAGGAAAAAATGGTGAATACCGATTAGACTAGGTCAAAAAATATAAAGACTCAGGAAAATAAAAGCATTATAAATATAAAAAAATAACATAAATAAGATAAAAACCCAGCATTTCTAAGAAACATCCCTAAAACAAAGTGATAAAAGTAAAAAATATAATAATAAAAGATGCACAGAAAATATAGTGTATGTAATGACAAATATAGAATTTATAAATATACATGTATAAAAGAAATCACCAGCTAAATATTTGGAACAAAATAAAATATTTTAATAAACTAAATTTGTGGAATTAAATTTTAGTGTTTGGATTTCAAATCTTAACAAATCTGAGCAGGGATATGAGTAATAAAACCAGCATGCATATGTATAAAGAGAGAGGAAAATGTTCCCTAAATATTTATTTTACATTTCTAGAAAATTTATGAAAAATGTTTGTGTATGATCATAAAAATATTCGTAAAATGCAAATGTGATAGGTTTGCTCACATTTAATAATCTTAAATTATGAAATTAGAAAATAATAATAAAGGATTGCCAAAATCTTGACTAATCACAAATTAAGAAATATTTCCCTAAATAATCTTTTGATTAAATTCTTTACATTAAATTCAGCCAAAAGTTGAAAAACAAAGATGTATATTTCATATCAAATGCTAAAATTCATGGTCAAATATGTACTAAGTATAGTCTATATAGCTGCAAATTTTACAAATGAAAATTATTGATCATTAGGAAAATGTATTCACTTTATGAAGTTATATGATGGACTACATAATAAACACATTGTGGGCAAGTAGTATTGATGAGGTAAAAATTGGAAATCATTAAATAAAAAATATAAAAAGTAGCAATAATGTATATGTACAAAGGCTAGATCTTTGAAAAAATAGAAAAATAGATTATTATAATACAAATTTAGGAATAAAGAGGAAGTGAACACAGCATAACCATGTTAGGAATAAGAAGAAAGGATTTGCCCAAATAAAGGAGAGTTTTGACCCAAATATAGGTAGAGAATTATAACTTCCAATTAACCTAAAAGATATTTGAAATGTTATTACTGATTTCCATTGTAAAGGGTTTCAGAACCAGGGATTATCAAAGCCAAATTCTATATGATCCTTTAAACATACAAAAGCAAGCAAAGAAAACCAGATAATTTTAATTCTACTTAAAGAAAGTTCCCTGATTCATTTAGTTTATTGTAAATTACCACTAAGCCAGATAAAGGTAACTATAAAAGAAGACAACAGATCAATCATTAATCTCTATTTCTGAATACATTTTAACAAATCACACACAACCATATGCTGATTAAACAATACATCTTGCTTAAGGAGAGGTAATTACTGGAAATTAGTGGTAGTTCATTTAAATAAACATATCAACAGAACTATGAAGGAAAAAACCCGCATGATTGTAACACTAGATACTAATAAAGCAATCGATAAAGTTTCAGATGAATGTTAAATCTCTCTGTAAAATTGAAATGAGAAACTATAAACGGCAAAAGGCGATAACAATATCTATGAAATGCAAATAAAATGTAGAGATGTCCCTTATCATCATTATTGTTCAAAGTTGTTTTAGTGGCTCTGCATGATACTCTAAGATATGAAATAATGTCAATAAATGTTGGAAAAATAAGGGTCAAAATTATTTTCACTTATAAATGGGAATATAAATACATGTATGTGTATGCCTGTGTTTAAACTAATTTATTAACGACTGAGAAAATGTAAAAGGAAAAAGTTAGCAGAGGTTAAATGAGAAAAGACAACATTTATTTACACTGTGGATGGAATTATGTATAGTTTTTCTTTATTTTTATTTTTTTGAAATTTCTATGATTATAAGTTAGAGTTGTCTATAACTAAATACTTTAAATGCACACCCATCTTTAAAAAGATAGCGGCAAAGACATTAACTTACTCATGATTTTGATTCTTCTGGAATAGATTGATGAGAGTCCCAGAAGAAAATACTTGAACTTCAAATGCTAGAGCAGTAGCATATGCCGTTGGATTTTTTCCTGTTGCTCCAAAACTGGCGCAGAACTCTCACAGTTATCTTCATCAAGCTGCACAATGGATAGGTCTCCAGGACCACCCCACCATGTGTACCATGAGAAAACCAGCTTTTGGATGCTGGTCACATAATATGCATTCACAATACAAAAAAACTTCTGACAGCAACTGTTAAGTGAAACTACCATTGTCCCTCTTCTTCTTGGGGAATGGAGGAGGATGAGGGTGCAGAGAGAGAGAGCAGAACACAGCATCCCCACAGGTCCTGGAGCAGGAAGATGAAGGCGAAATTCAGTAGGGTGTTGTGTTAGTCTCCTAGGGCTGCTATCGCAAAGTAACATGATGTGAGTGGCTGAAAGCAGCAGAAACGTATCCTCTCACAGTTCTGGAGGCCAGAAGTCTGAAATCAAGATGTTGGCAGGGTTGGTTCCTCCAAGATGCTATGAGGGAAATAGTGTCCCTTGACTTTCTCTTAGCTCCTGGTGTTTTTTGTTTGTTTGTTTGTTTGTTTGTTTTGTGAGGAAGATCAGCCCTGAGCTAACATCCATGCTAATCCTCCTCGTTTTGCTGAGGAAGACCTGCTCTGAACTAACATCTATTGCCAATCCGCCTCCTTTTTTTTTCCCCAAAGCCCCAATAGATAGTTGCACATCATAGTTGCACATCCTTCTAGTTTCTGTATGTGGGAAGCGGCCTCAGCATGGCCGGAGAAGCGCTGCATTGGTGCGCGCCCGGGATCCGAACCTGGGCCGCCAGTAGTGAAGCGCACACACCCAACGGCTAAGCCACGGGGCCGGCCCGCTCCTGATGGTTTGCTGGAAATTCTTGGTATTTCTTGGCTTGTGGATGCATCACTCCAATAACTGCCTCTGGTTTCACATACCATCTTCTTCCATCTGTGTGCCTGTGTCCAAATCTCCCTCTTATCAGGACACCAGGCACTGGATTAGGGTTCACTTTGGTCCACTATGAGCTCACCTTAGCTTGATGGCATCTGCCTAACCCTCTTTCAAAGTAAGACCACATTCACAGGTTCTGGGAGTTAGGACTTCAACACATCTTTCTAGGAGACAAAATTCAACCCATAGCACACATTAAAAGAATTAGTTGGGTTTAGACTGAACTTGATTGTCTTTAAAGGTCTACTTTTTTATTTTTTTCCCCCAAAGCCCCAATAAATAGTTGTATATCATAGCTGTACATCCTTCTAGTTGCTGTAGGTGGGACGCAGCCTCAGCGTGGCCAGAGAAGTGGTGCGTCGGTGTGCGCCCAGGGTCCGAACCCAGGCCACCAGCTAGCGGAGCGTGCATATTTAACCGCTAAGCCACCGGGCCGGCCCCTTGATTGCCTTTAAATTGGTTAGAAAGCAATGGAATTGATCAGGCAAGCCTCTATGGGATGGATGAACTGTTCAATGTGATCCAGTTGGAAGTTCAATTGGAGAAAAACCAATTCATCTTTGCACCTATGACATTTATTTTTATTTTTATTATTTTTTTGGTGAGGAAGATTGGCCCTGAGCCAACATCTGCCAATCCTCCTCTTTTTGCTGAGAAAGAGTGGCCCTGGGCCAATACCCATGCTCGTCTTCTTCCACTCTATATGGGACGCCACCACAGCATGGCTTGCCAAGCAGTGCGTCGGTGCGTGCCCGGGATCCGTACCGGCGAACCCCGGGCTGCCAAAGTGGAGCACGGGCACCCAACCGCTCGCACCACCAAGCCAGCCCCGCACCTATGATGTTTAGACTTTCCAACAAACTGGTCAATTTATTTAGTATTTCTAGAAATTATGTTCATTTAAAAATTTACTTCTTTCTAGATTCAAATAGAAAGAGTTACTGAAGCACAATAATTTTGACTAGTGACAATTATCAAATATTATGCATATGTAGAGAGAGCCTCTTTCAGGTTCTACCGTGGTAGAGACCAGTACAGTTCTGGCTTATTCTCCTAGAGTCCAGTACCAAGGGTGCAAGGGAAGCATGCTACCACAGAAGGATGATGAGATATCTGCTCAGGTCCCCACATCATTTATTTCCCTGACTCTACTCTTCTCAAGTCCAAACATGTTTAAGAAAACATGTTTGGCTGCTGCAAAATTTGGTGTTCTTTAATGATATTTAAATTCGACTAATTAATATAAACATTTCACTCCTCTGTACACACACATACATTAGAACCTATCTAAATTTTAAGGTTATGAAATCAAAAGGGATCATTCATTAGCCAGTGATAGCTGTTGCATTAATTTTGAAATCTTTACACACTGAAAAAATACACGGTACTGGTGATCCAAATTTGCTTTTTAGAGTTGTCATTAATTGAATCATTTAAACAAACATGCTCATTCTCTTTTCTTCCACTTAGATTTTCAGTTGTACCATGTGGAATAATTTATTTGCCTTTTAAACACAAGTATACATGGATGGGTATAATTTAATTTGCAATTACCTTTGGGTAATTTCCTAGAAAACACATGCATTTGAAGGGGATAATATGTAGTATCTCATAAGCAAATATAGAAACATCATCCTACAAACAATGACTGCCAATTTCCAAAGAGGACAAAAACTGGAAAAACTATTCCGTTGGCAGTGAAGGGGGTAGCAGACATACCATCCCAAAATATGCCACTTTGGCATCAGGATTATTTTGAGCAGAAGGCAATTGAGAAGCAGACACAAGAAAGCTCCCTGCCTTCCCTCTATTTGCCTAAAAGCAGGACATAAAGTTGCAAAGGTGTCCCTCCTCCCCTCTGTGCCAGGAAGGATGAAGGTTAATCACCAGAGACAACTTTAGACCCTATCAGCCCGGAGGTGGCACGAGAAGAATCAACATAACAAACTTTACCAACTAGCCTTTATCTACCTTTAATCTACCTTCCCACAGTTTGCCACCCTTGGAAGCCTAAAACTTCTTTGCTTCGTCCTTCCATTTCTCCAAAAGTTCTTATTTTTTGTTGAAGATGCTATACAAGCCAGAGTTCTAAGCCACCACTTTGAGTTACTCATTTTCTCTGGGTGTCTTCCATGTATACATGAGGTAGACATGTTAATGAACTTCTCTTTGTTTTCCTCTTGTGAATCTTTTATTACAGGGCTCTCAGTCAAGAACTCAAAAGGGTAGAGGAAACATTATTTTTCCTCCCCTACAGGAGCAAATGAGGTGGCTAGCATCCCTTCAGACTTGGGTGAGTGCATCAAGGGACTGGACTAATTGTTAAAGATTTTGAATATAGTTCCCAGATAGTTCCACATAGACTATCTGCAAATGGTTACACACATAAACAAAAAAAAAGGAATGTCTCTCATTTTTAAGTGTTTTAGAGTCTCAGTATAGTAGAAATAAGAGAAAGTCTTCTAATTTAAATTATAAAATGAGTAGATATTTATTTTATCTTGACCAAGTCATGTGATTGTCAATAAAGTGACTTTTAAGAAGATTTTTTAAATGATGACATCACAGATCTGACAGTAACTCCAAAAGTCAGTTGTTGGTTTCTTATGCTTTGGACAAGAAATCATTCAAACCACCTCAGACTGATAAAAATGTACAGTATTTACTTGGAATTTTCCTGAACAAGCCATTACATGATTTTCTTTAATAATGGCTTCAGATGTTCAGCTACCATTGTTTATGTCTTTATATTTCAATTTTGATGGTAAATCAAATAATCTTGTTAAGAACTCCTGGGTCTTAATCCATCTCTCACTGTGCGGAAAGAAAGTGAGCATTTGAACTTTGTCTTTTCTGGATTCATGCTCATATTCTTGATGAAATTACTTTAAGAAAGGTAAGCAAGACATACTGCTCACAGATAACCCTTAAACCCATTAATTTGCTCTGTGAGTAACCTTGAATCATTAAGAAGTTTTTTAGGTCTGTCCCAGCTACCTCATGAAAAGATCTTTCACATTTTCTGGTTAGCAATGAGAAAACACATTTGAAATCTGAGAAATGGAAATGTAAAATGTGAACATTTTCCTAAGCCCTGTGTACTATAAACTCCTACCTTCACAAAGGCAGAGGTTCTCAAATTTTAGCCAGCCATTCATCAGAATCCCCTTGAGAGCCTGTGAAAACACAGATTGCTGGATGCTTCAGCTGGCCCATCCATGAGGCACAGGGGTCTAGTGATGAAGCCAATTTATGAAAACAAAAGTCCATTAATGAAAACACTCTGCTATGTAAAAAATAAATGCACAACTGCTGCCGTGCACGTTTGAATCCCATTGGTCATAGGAGAATAAACAGCTGGTGGAAGCTTTGGGAAACAATCTTTATAACATTCTATGCTGTGAATACACGTGTACAGTTAATTGCAGCTCTTTCAATTTTACCTACCTACTCAACCAAAACACACTACTTATTATATTACCTATTCCCTCTCTCTTTAATAAAATATAAGAAATAATTAAACAGATTATAATACTTACAGAAAATGATAAAGTGATAATTTTACTCTTACCTGATGGAGAGATTTATTGCTTTGATAGGTAGTATACAAATCCCGCCCTTATCTTTAACACTTAAGTACAGGGTGTTTTAATAACTGGAAGGGGGCCACTTATGATTATAGAAATAATGAATCAGGTACCACTTTTGATTTATTCAGTAAATAAGTCACACTTCTGGGTGGATGGCCTTGTTGGTTTGGAAGGATCCAAAATCTTGGGGGCAGCACTGACCAATGGTTCAGAAATCAAGTATGACAGTCAATGTGTTTGATTTCAGCACCACTGTATACAATCATAAATTTTGTCCAGTTCCTTTAATGCTAAGGACCCCAATTTTCTCATGTGCTGAATGAGGCTGGTGATAGAGATATATGGGAAGGTCTTAGCTCAATGTTTGTCATAAATAGCTTAACAAACAATAGGTCAGATGATGGCTTTGGGAATTGTCTACTAACCTTCACATCGGCAGTGGGTAGAAAGGTTGTGTTGGCAGCATTTGGTAAGATCTGTCTTCAAGAGCAAAAAAAAAAATAAGGCAGAAGAAATTGTACAAATATAAACCAAGAAAGAAGAAGCATATTTTTAACTCCTTTTACTTTTATTATTATTATTATTATTATTAATATCATCATTTAACTATGATGTAATATACCATAAGAGTTATGGATAAAGGCTCTATATACTTGATTTAGAGGATACAGGATAAAAGGACGGACTTACATTTCTTCCTTTAGAAACAGGTAGTTCACCTCTTCACAATCAAACCGAAGACAAGAACATCTGTGACTAGGAGAGTGAATCAGCAAAGATGATTAACTAAAATTTTATGAGACTGTTGATTGTAGTTGATCACGTGTATGGAAGGAGGGATGGAAAACTCTTTGGTCATTTTAATTATTCAGGTTCCCAGGAGACAAAACCCTCTCCTGAAGAGTGACAGAATAATCTGAGCTGATTATATGCCAGTTTACAGCAGCCAATTAAAGAAACCAATTACATTTCCAAATTGTGTCAACACAGCTTGACCTAATTTGATCCCCATTAATCAGTTACACAAACAAACCCTATTTTCAGGACACATTTAAATTGGACAAAGGGCCCTCGAACGTCTGTTTAACCAACAAAATGCCAAAAACCCCACGAAAACCAGCAGTAGGTATTACTTAAAACTGTGCTGATGACGTACAAAATGAGGAGTCAATTCATCAACCTGTAAGTCAGACTGTTTCTTTCTATAGGTAGACACCTTTTTAAAAAATGTATCTAAAGTCTAAGTACTGTGTGTCCAAAGGAATTATATTTGAAGTAGAGCGTCTATGAGAGAGGAAAGGGAAGCGAGGAAATAAACACCTGTGAGCAGTAAGGCACAGTCTCTACTCACACATGAACAGCAAATCTCTTAAATGGCAAACGCTAAAACTGACTTTAATTAAAAGAACAAAGTAGAAGAGGATGCCTACTGTTGCCAGAATTATTTAACATGCCTTTTGAGATTTCAGCAAATATAGTAAAACAAGAACAAATCAGTACTACAACTGAACATTGTAAATGAGGAGATACATATCTTTTTTCCTGGTGATATAATCATATACAAGGAAAATTCTGAGTAAATCCACAAAGAGGTAAATTCTAGAATTAAAATTAGAAATAGGAAAACTAGCTGGGTACAAATAGTTGTCTTTAAAAAATAATATTTTTCTAGTCCTGCAATTAAAGTGAAAATAGAAAAATAGTAATGATTTATACCCAAAAAACAATATGCTTTATTAAGAGTTATAAACAGCATATAATATATGACAAGGTAACTTCTGATGCAAAAATAAAGACTAAAAATTGTCAGTTTGTATATATGCTTGTGTGTGTTTGACTCCATCTAATTCCAATCAACTGGGATTCCTTTCAAATAATCAAAATGTGGGAAGACAGAATGATTGACAAATGGTATGTGGAGCAGAAGACATGCCAGCTACGAAAACATACAACATGGTCACCATAACAACATCAATATGTATCAATACAGGATGCGGAGAAAGTTTTGGTGAACAGACTAGATGACGAAAATAAGACCCCAGGGTGAAAGTCTTCAGCCGTCAGCTCTACGTAGAAATGGCTCTCCATCCCAGGTTTGCGTCCTTGTATACCCTCAGTCCACCCTACACACAGAGACCCCCTAGCCACCATGGGGCACAGCACTCATTAGCAAACAGCTCTCCTGTCTCTGGACAGACACAGTCCATGCCCCAGAACAGGGTGTGGAGGGCAGAGCCTGATATCAGTCTTTCTTTACCCCTGGGCTAAGTGCTTCATAGCAGCTAAAAACTCCACATAACTCTACCTGTGGGTCCTGGTTGTACTTATCCTTCAAGACAACAAGCATAAGCATAATTGACTGTATTTTAAAAATACGTCTTTCAAATGATTTTTTCTCATTGGAAGACAAGCTCCATAAAAAACAGGAATAAATCTGTCCTATTCGTTTTGAATTTCCAGTGGCTAAAGCAAAGATGGAACAGCATTTATTTTCCAAGATAAAAAGAGTCAATCACAAAATGATGTCCATAATGGCTGAAATGGTTGAAATTTCAGATACTTCCATGTACCTCTCCTCTTTGGCTTCCCAACCTAAACCTTCTGCCCAGTTGATGGATTTCTCCCAGTCTGTGATGATTCCCAAGGTAGAAGCCAGCCAACATCCCTGACTCCCTTGGACATCAGGTATAGACCAGGTGACCTAGGTCATGATGAGTGGACATCCCAGTGGTTTCAGAAGTAAGCAACTTGGTGGCAGAGAAATCAGGCTCTGGCCCTCTCTGGAAAGGCATCCTGACATCCAGTAGCAGCGAGGGTGGCACCTCTGGTTTCCAATGTCAAGAAGTCAGGGTTACAAGCAGCACATTTTTTCACACTGTAGAATCTCCCACCTCATGGTGGATTTTGTTCCAGGATGCATAAGGCTTCAAGATCGGACTCCCTGGAGATTCTTTGAACTTTCTATTATCTAATAAGAAAATCTTTTCCTGCGTCAGCTAGTCAGTGTGAATTCTATCCACTGCACCAAAAGAGAACTGAATTTGTTTGCAATGGCTGCCATAACAAAGTATTGTAAACCCAGTGGCTTAAACCACAGAAATTTATCCTTTTACAGCTCTAGAGGATAGAAGCCCAAGACGAAGGTGTGTCGACAGGGTCATGCTCCTTCTGAAGGCTCTACGGGAGGATCTGTTGCAGGCCTCTCTTCTAGTTTCTGGTACTTCTTTCATTTATGGCTAGATAACTCGAATCATCACATTGTGTTCCTCCTGTGTGCGTATCTCTGGGTCTAAATTTCCCCTTTTAATAAGGACATCAGTCACAATGGATTAAGGTTCTGCCCTACTCCAGGGTGACCTCATCTAGAGTTAGCTAATTATATCTGCAATGACCCTATTTCCAGATAAGGCCACATTTTGAGTCCAACATATGAACTTGTGAGGGGACACAATTCAACCCATAACAAAGCATGATGGATGCAGATATCATGAAGGCTTGTGAGGACTGTTGTGGAGAAGATAGTTGCCTAGCAGCACCTCCAGGCACACCCCTGTTTTCAATGATGACTTCTCCGTTGTTGACTCGGGACCGTCCACTGGTTTTCAGTTCTGGGATGGTCTAACTGTCACTTTCATCATGAGCAATTCAGACTCTCCTAGGTGGTAGTTATAGACACAAACTTGACGTCACAGTACCCACAAAGCATACTTCTAGCATAAGAACCTTGCTGTCAGAGGGCCGCTGTGAAGATATCCAGATGCATGGAAAATAATAGGAATAACAAAGTCACATACACCAAAGGTCTTAGAGATGCCCACAAATCATTGCATTCATTTTATAAAGTGGATTTTCATGAGTACTGTCCAGAGATGATTTTTCTAGGCTAAATTATCACAGTCAGCATCTATTATTCTTGCCTCTTTGTGGTGTGTAGAGTAGCGCCACGCAAGTTGGGATATTCATAGAGTGGCTCAATATCTGCATTTTGCGGTGTCCTAGATTCTTCAGATGAATCTCCAGTTATCTAGGCCTGAGCACTCATGGTATATTCCAAAAATAATGCACTATTAAATGAGCTACTTCGTTACCTAGTTACGGAGCAGCAAAATTAGGTCCACTTAAAATATGTTACCTATGGCTCCAATGACCATTACGAACACTTAGGTTTCTCAAACAGCGATGTGCATTTCAAACTGTTTAACACAAATTGGCTTAGTGCTGCAATCAAGGATGGCACCAGGCTGTGTCCAGTGACATTAGAGTTTTCAGAGTAACTAATAGGCTTCATTAGCTCTGTACAACAAGAGGGTGTAAAGTCAGAATATGAGATTTGTTAAGAGTCTCCAGATGAAGCCAAACAAGAGACAGAAAGGAGGAGAAATGAAGTGATAATGTGGGGAATCTTTTAATTTCTATGGCCAGGAGCTAAAGGAGGCTATGAGTGCATTAGAAAGAGAAAATTCAAATGAGTCTTTCAAGATTTCTCAAGCACGGGCTAATAAAAATCTACAGCAGCCCTACAACATCATTTATGTGTTCTTTGCTTCACTTCCTTTGTTCAGTTTGCTGTTTTTTTTAAGTTGCCCTCTTTCTGCTCCCTTTAAGGTGTTTAATTATTATGTACACAGAAATGCCACAGGCCAGGCAGGGGTGTCCGAAGAGAGTACCATTAAAACAGGATTGCATAATGATTTGGCATTTCGATGCTGGCTGAACTAGAGAAAATGCTGGCAACAGCTTTCAGGACCGTGTGAATATTTATATATAGTGGTTTCACTCTCTATGGTGTTTGTTGCTGAGCCAAGGGCTGGATAAGATTAGGGAGATGGCGCCATACATGTGGAATATCAGAAGGCTATTTTTTTATGGAATGGTCTAACTCCATGTTTCCAAAACATCTGCTGTATCTTTATGAAAATCGTATGATCTCTTTGAGTCATTTGCCTAATTATATGATTGAGTTTTGCCCCTACTTGTGAATACTTGGGTCACGTTATAAATATTGCGGCCATAAAAATTTCAAGCCTTAAAACTCTGGTCAATTCGCAGATGATTTTTAATATTTTCTGGTAGTTCTTTTAGATTATTGACTTTATCTCAGCCAACATATATACAATATATCTCTGAATGTTTTCACATACTGCTGAGAAGGACGGTATTAGTACTGTATGTAAGCTCTTCTCACAGTTAGGACATACAGATGGGTATAATCCATAACTAATTATTTGTGCTTAGGATTTTGACAATATCTGGAAAGATAGTATTTTTTAATTCCTTCACATTTGTGGGAAAAAAAACACATTACATAAATTATTTATAAAATAAAAATCAATATATTGTTCACCACCAGGTCAAAATAACCTATAAAAAAGAATGTGAAACATGTTTTACATTCAAAATAAACATTTTTAAAAATCTGCTGATTTATGTATGCTTAAGATAGTGTTCCAGTTTATACAGTTGTTTTTAAATTTAAAAATATTATAAGTGAAAGGGAAGCAACTATTTGTGACGGAGAAACGGAAGGGTGGCCAACACGATCCCACCTCCTGGTGGTCACACTCTTGTGTTACCCTCTCCCCTTGAGCTCGAGTAAGAACTCTGACTTGCTACCAACAGAATATGGTGAATATGGTGAGATCGTCTCCTTTGGTTAGGTTACTTTTATGGCAATTATGATGGGATATGTCTTGTAGGATGAAATTTCCTTGTATAGGACTTCACTTCATCTTGATAGCAGACTCACTATAGAGTCCTTCTCTGTTTTCCCCTGGCTGAGTTTGAAGAAGCAATCTCCTATATTGTGAGAAGGACTTTGGAAAGTTTATGTGGCCACTAGGTGCTGTGGATGGCTTCTAGGAGCTTGGAGTGGCCTTGAGCCCACAACCAGCAAGAAACCAGAGCCTTCAGTCCTACAACCACAAGAAAATGAATTCTGGTAAAAACATAAGTAAGTTTGATCCTGGATCCATCCCTACTCCAATAATCACAGGAAAAGGAATTATGACAGCAACTTAAGTGAGCTTGGACCTAGATCCTTCCCCAGTCAAGCTTTCAGAAGAGAATGCAGCCCTTGATTGCAGCCTTGCAGAGAACTTAGCTGTGCTGTGCCTGGACTTCTGACCCAGAGAAACAGTGAGCTGATAAATAGGTGTTACTTCAAGCTGCTAAATGTTGGATAATTTTTTATGCAAATTAAAAAGCCATGTCTTTGGTGCACAGTGTTCCCAGTGGTAATTGACATATTGTGCCAGCAGCCTGTGAGGGAATCACATGTACATAGTTGACCTTATGTTTTATGAATTTAACTCTATCACATTATTCTAACTTTTTACATTCCATTTTTAATTTGCTTTCCTTTTGGGGGAAAAGGAAGTCAATATTATGTTAAAAAATGTTTTTGAAGATGGTGTCAACAGTTATTTCAGAATCAAACTGATGTGTTTACTTGTTTCTTGACAAGACCACACTCTTCAAATTGCTAAATATTTTTTCTGCATGAAAGTTCCATTTTCATCTGTTCATTCTTCAATTTCCAATTTTCCTTGGGTATTGTTGCATCTTCTTAACTTTTCCTCATGAATTTTAGAATAGCTCGTCAATTTCTACAAGAAAGATGTTTTCTTTGGGATGATATTGAATTTTGTTTAAGAAGATCTGTAATTTTTAAGAGTAGTGAGTTTTCTTATCTTCATATATTCCTACTTCTTCATTTATTTACATTTTCTATAATTTTTTAACGATATTTTGAGCTTTCACCCCAGAGATCTTGTACATTCCGGATATACCCTTAGCTGATTAAGAAAACATTTCAAATGTTATGTGTGCAGACAATAAGAATTGACTAACTTTATGCTTCATATCAACTTTTTAAATAAATAAAGCCAAAAAAATTCCCACTCCCTACCTCCACCATATATTACCACTTTCCTGATGTTGATGTACATTCTTCCTATCTATATTTTAAAAAAATTCACATTTAGGTGCGTACCTTAAAGGAAACTTATTTGTTTGATTTAAATTGGACATAAACTATATCATCATCTCCATATATTTACATATATATTTGCTACTGAGGTTTTTAACTCAAATATATGCCTCTGAGATTTATTCTTCTTGTCAAATATAGACCTAGTTTGCTCCGTTAATGCTGTATATTATTCAATTATGTGACTAAACCACAGTTTAGTTACCCATTCCTCTGTACATTTAGGTGAATATTTAGGCTGCTTCCAGTTTTTCACTGTTTAAAACCGGACTGAAATGAGCAACTTTGCTGTGTGTGAGAGAGGATTTAAACATGGAAATTGAATTTCTGGGTGGATAATACAGTGTGATGGTTAAAAGCATGAATGTGCTGCTGGCTGAGAGAGCTGTAGGTCCAGGAAAAGCAGAATGGATCCATTGGGAGGGTCAGCTTTCCATATGAGCATCTATATGTTCCCTATGTGCCTACATGTGGACATACGTGGACATGTGACTCGACCTTCCCTCTTGGTTAACTATGACTTTGGTGCCAGTTCTCTGCATTGTCCTCCTGATTTCTAGACCAGGTGAATTAGGATAAATGGCCAAATATTTTAATTTCAAGAATATTTTCCACTTTTTTGATTTCTTCAGTATTCATTACATATGAAATATTTTATTAAATAAAACTACTCTCTAAGCCCCTTAAGGCTATGTATTCAACTTCATTTTTATGGCAATGAATTGCCTGGTACTTTTGACATGAAGTGCCTCCACCCCCATATTGTGTGTTAAGTTATAACACTTTTCTTCATGCTGCCTTTCTTTCTGTAATAGCAAAAGAAAACTTTAGGGCCAGCCCCAGTGACCTAGTGGTTAAGTTCAGCGAGCTCCACTTAGGTGGCCTGGGCTTGGCTCCTGGGTGCAGACCTACACCACTCATCACTGGCCATGCTGTGATGGTAGCTCATATACAAAAAATAGAGAAAGACTGGCAACAGATGTTAGCTTGGGGGCAATCCTCCTCAGCACACACACACAAAAGGAAACTTTACAATTTTTGTTATTGTTCTCATGTTGTGCACATAATTTTTACCATTTTATGTGAGTTATAAAACTTTTTCTACATTTACACTTTTCTGTTTTATAAATCGCTGTTAGTAAGAGAGAAAATCAAATATTTCTTCAGTGGCAATGGAAATTCTGAAAGTTTTGTTTTTAGTCTTCTATACTTCCTCATGCATCATACCAGACATTCAGCAAAATGAATCATTTTGATATTTCAGAGAAAATGTTCAAAGAAATCAACTGGGAAGCTGCCAGATGGATCAACCACCATTATTTTCCATCTTGGGCTTTTGTGCACATACAATAACAACAACAAAAGATCTTTGTAATAAATAAATAGCACAACAGCCTTTTAAATCATTAATCTCCCTGTCAGCTTTCAAGAAACACAAGACATAGAAGCAGTTGCCATGGTGTTGTGGGATTTATGCTCTCCACACCGCACTTGTGTTTGTAGCCTCTCATCTTGTTGACACCACGTTCCTCACCATTGTTCGCTGTCAGAATCTCCCCGTGGTGGCCGATGTACCTACACTGGCTACAGGTCACATGGGAACACTCTTGTTTCCTATTACAGCATGTCTCAGATGAACCCAGACCTGGGATCTTGAACTTAAAGAGGGGTTGTATGCAAATGTTTAAGTTTGTGCTGTGTTTGCTTTCCTGCTTCCTTAAGGGCACCTCCTGAGTCCCAAATTCACACAGTGAGCATGGCTCCCATTCCCTTCCACAGGTGGACTGTTTTTATCCCTGTTACTCAAAAGCACTAGAACTTGTTTTAGTTGTTTTGCTTGTTTTTAGAAAACGATTCCCAGAGCCCCTCACACTGCAGCTGAGTGAGACATCGTTCTGCACCTGGCCCATGGGACGTTTATTTTGGGATCAAACTCGACTATGCATTAGAATTTTTTTTTATGTATTTTATCTGTCGGTGCTCCAAAGTTTGGCATATGCAATTAATTTATCATTTAATAAAGTACCAGAGAAAATAAACTTTTTCTGAGGTAACTACATATTTTGTCCATCAGATAATGAAAGTTATATATTCCTACATGGTTCCATTTTTGCATTAGCTGAAACATAATTAAAAAAATATGTATTCTGTTACACAAATTATTGCCATCAAAGAATATTCTATATTCTATACTTGCTTTTATTCTGATTTTGCTTTAGTTAACTTCTTTTAAACTTGTCAAATTGTATAAACCAAAATCTCTTTGGCTATCTACCTCTGTCTATCTATCTATCATCAAATTATCTATCTATCAATCTATGTCTATCTATGTATCATCTATCTATGTATCATCTCTCTATCAATCGATCTATGATCTATGATCTATAGATCTATGATCCATCTATCCCTCTATCTTTTTTTATCATTTATCTATCTATAATCTATCTGTGATCTTATCTATCTATGATCTGTCTATCATCCATCTATGAAAGAGAAATCTCCATATATTTATATTATAAAGACTACACATATGTACAAATATAAATACACACACATATGTGTGTATATTTTATGTGTGTGTAGATTAAATTGATGTGAGTATATAACTTGCTAGAGCTTTAGTTAAATTCATTTTTGAAGGACATTTCTCTTTTCCAATAATAGTTTTTGATGATTCAAATAACTTATTGATAAGTATTGTATCTTGTTAATACCATTCCATTTACCAGGCATTTGTTTTACTTTTGTCTTGCCTGTTCCCGTCATAGCTATCCCTGACGAATCCCCTGCAATGGCTGTGAATTCCTGGCACAAAAGGATCACATTCCCCTATTTCTGAATAACTCCTAGCCTGTCCTACATGTAATTCCTCCATAACATGGACACTGTTAAGGGTGATAATTCCACTTCCTTAAATATTTTTGTTGAAACAAATAAAACAAAAAGATGAGCCAGACTTGATGTGATTACCCATTGAAGCTCATAGACAGGACTCTGACAACATGAGTTGGACGCATTAATATGTTTTCCTGTTTTTTCCATTGCCTTAATCAACTGAATGTGTTGGCTTATTGACTGTTATTCATATGTCACTTTTCCATATTTTTAGTATAAAGACTTACAAAGTAATAGTCATATTTTTCTGCAAATGAAAAGGAAATTGGGGGGCCGGCCCCGTGGCTTAGCGGTTAAGTGCGAGCGCTCTGCTGCTGGCGGCCCGGGTTCGGATCCCGGGCACGCACCGACGCACCGTTTCTCCAGCCATGCTGAGGCCGTGTCCCACATACAGCAACTAGAAGGATGTGCAGCTGTGACATACAACTATCTACTGGGGCTTTGGGGGAAAAATAAATAAATAAATAAAATTGAAGATATTTAAAAACAAAAAAAGAGAAGGAAATTGGGTCTCTCTAAAAATCATAAAGAGAAAAACCCATTTTTAATAAAATTATATTTGATTGCATTGCTACAACTGTAATACCATCCGTAGCATAATTTACACCAGAACAAGTCAATATAATTCTAGGATGGCTATAAACACTTAAAAGAATGTTCTTCAGGCGATAAAGATGCAATATTTTAATAGTGATGCTTTTATAATTGGAAGAGATAGAAAGTAATGCATTTGCATTGAATATTTTTTTGTTGGTGGTGTTTTATGCTAAAATTTTAGGATTATTTATTTTGACAAAGTAATAAGTTCTTTCTTTCAAATCAAAGTGCCTATTTATATGTAATCTTCTTTCATATCCAAGGATATTACTGATGGTTCTGATCTTTGATGTAAACAATTGATATATATCATGAAGCTGTTGCTGCTACCCAGTGTCATCTGCAAAATAAACTTTGAAGCCTAATCCTTTTCTGATCACCATCTCACCCCACAGAGGAGTAAGATACTTAATGCTGTTTTTCCTTGCCTGTTTTTGGAGAGAATTTTTAACAATGCACCATTTTGATAGATTCTACAAGAAACTCTGCACTGTAGGTCTAAAGAATCACTCTCAGAAACTCCATATCCCAGTTGCAATCTCCCCATGGATTTAAGATACCTGGGCTGGAATGGGGGTATATAGGCTCTTTTCATGTTCAGCTTTTGATTATCAGTTTCCTAAATCATCCCTCCTTATTCTAAATTCCACAAGGTTCCAGGTCACTCCCCTTGCCTCTTGGTTTAAGTCAATATGGACAAGAGTGTTTTCAACTTGGGTTCCAGGCAGGGGCCCATGCCAAATCCCTCCAGGAGACACATCCAAAACAGCCGTGCCCTTTCATCTGCTGCATTTTCTAAGCCTGTACATTTGCTTAATATTCTATTCCTCACTGAGGTTAGAGGAAGTCTTTATCCCTATCCTACTTGGTTGGAGCTCTGAAATCCCAATACTTACCAGTATGACAACCCCCCCAAGGGTCAGCACTTTGCCTTTTTACCAACTGCCCCATTTGGAGTCTATGGATTTCCAGCCCCCAATTTTCTCCAGGAACAACAAGATTTCAGTCTTCCTGACCTTGGTATGCATTCACATGACCTGGGGAGCTTGTTAAACATGCTAGTCATGCACACCATTCCCTAATATTCCAGTCAAACACTCTGGAGTAAAGCTAAGGAATTGTATATTTAACAGCCTCCAGGTGATCCTAATGGAAGTCATCAATAAATCTCAACTTGAGAATGGCTGGTAGATAATGCCACCATTCTCCACTCACTCCATAACTTGGAAAACCAACATTGACCAACATACACTCAAAAATCACCATATTCCATAATTTTGATGAGTGCCTCACTCCTTGAGAAGTAGTAATCCATTTTTCATAGTTAAGGCATCTCCAAGTTATGGACTGTTGGTCATGTTCTGCTTGACTGTTGCTTAAATCAAAGAGTTTTTAGTATCTTCCACTTTCCAGAAAAGTTTTTCTATCTTTAAAGGTACCCATCATTTAGGATAAAAATGATTCTCATAATCTAACACATGCATTGCATGCAGAGAACATCTTAGATATGCTTCTGGGAGGCACAAATATAATTCCTGAATATCCACAACATTCCTAGCTCAACTGTGCCCCATTGGTGCCTTATTACTCCAGACTAGTAGATTGGATGCCATGCTGCCTTTGATGTCTTTTATTGCCATTTGCATGGAGTTTCTTTTTCCATCCCTTCACTTTCAGTTTGTGAGTGTCTTTAGGTCTGAAATGTGTCTCTTGTATGCAGCATATGTATGAGGCTTGTTTTTTAATCCAATAAGCCACACTCTGCCTTTTGATTGGAGCATTTAGTCCACTGACATTTAAAGTAGCTACTGATAAGTATGAACTTACTGCCTTTTTAAACTTTTTTTCTGGTTGTTTTAGTAGTTCTTCTCTATTCCTTTCTTCTTCTCTTGCTCTCTTCCTTTGTCGTTTGACGGCTTTCCTTAGTATTATGTTTGGGTGCCTTTCTCTTAGTTTTTGTGTATTTATTATAAGTTTCTGGTTTGTGATTACCATGGGGATCATATACAGTAACATATGTATATAGTAAACTATGTTAAGGTGATGGTCTCTTTAGTTTGACCTCTATCTGAAAGCTCCACTCTTTTCCTCCCCTCCTCCCACATTTTATGTTTTTGATATCATATCTAACCTCTTTTCTGTGCATTTGTATCCATTACCCTCTTATCATGGAAATAGATAATTTTTCCTATTTTTGGTCTTCTCTTTCCCCCTTAGATAAGTCCCTTTAGCATTTCTTGTAGGACTAGTTTTTTGGTGATAAACTCCCTTAGTTTTTGCTTGTCTGGGAAACTTTTTATCTCTGCTTCCATTTTGAATGATAACCTTGCCGGGTAGAGTATTCTTGGCTGTAGGTTTTTTCTTTTTAGCACTTTAAATGTATTATGCCACTCTCTTCTAGCCTGTAAGGTTTCTGCTGAGAAGTCAGCTGATAGCCTTATGGGGTTTCCTTTTTACATAAATTGTTGCCTTTCTCTTACAGCTTTTAGGATTCTTTCTTTGTCTTTAATTCTGGACATTTTAATTGTGATGTGTCTTGGTGTGGGCCTCTTTGGGTGTATGTTGTTTGGGGCTCTCTGTGATTCCTGTACCTGGATGTCTGTTTCCTTCCTTAGATTAGGGAAGTTTTCATCTATTATTTCTCCAAATAGATTCTCTGCACCTTTGTCTCGCTCTTCTCCTTCTGGGACGCCTATAACACAGATGTTAGTGTGCTTGATGTTGTCCCAGAGGTCCCTTAGATTATCCTCACTCTTTTTAATTCTTTTTTTTTTATCTCTTCAGCTTGGGTGATTTCCTCTAGTCTTTCATCCAGCTAGCTGATCTGTTCTTCTGTGTCCTCTATTCTGCTTTTGAGTCCCTCTAGTGAATTTTTCATTTCCAGTATTGTATTCTTCATTTCTGATTGGTTCTTTTTTATATCATCCATTTCTTTGTTGATGTTCTCACTGAGTTCATCCATTCTTCTCCCAAGGTCAGTGAGCATCCTTATGACTCTTTGTTTGAACTGTTTGTTAGGTAGATTGCTCGTTTCTGTTTCATTTGGTTCTTTTTCTGGGGTTTTGTCCTGTTCCCTTATTTGGAATGTATTCCTTTGCCTCCTCATTTTGCTTCTTTCTCTGTGCTTCTATTTATGTATTAGGCAGGTCGGCTATGTCTCTTGATCTTGGAGAGGTGACATTATGTAAGAGAAGCCTTATGAAGCACAGCAGTGTGCTTCCCTCTTGTCACCAGTTCCAAATGTTCCAGGAGTGACCCCTGTGTGGGATACATGTGTCCTTCTGTTGTGGCAGGGTTGCTCTTGCTGTAGATGCCCAGGGAGGCTGAACTGTCCCTCTGGCAGCTTGGTTGTAATGCTCAGCTGTGTGTGGCTATTATGGACCCTTCAGTCTCTTTATCAGGTGTGACGAGCCCCAGCACAGTTGGCTGCAAGGTCTAATAGCACATTCCTGCTGCAGTTTTTCTGTTAAGTGAGTAGGCCCCCAGCATGGCAGGCTGTTAGGCTCAGGGGCTTACAATTGCTATAGGCCTCTGGCCTATAAGGCTCTTGTCAGCTCTCTGAGGATTGCAGCTGGGTGGAGCTGGCCCCAGGCACGGGATCACCAAATTGTTTCAGGCTTTGAAAGGTGGGGCCAATCCCCTCTGGGGCTGTTTATGCACAAGTCTTCTGAAGCTGGCAAGCCCCACCACCCACAGGGCAACACACACCATCAACCCAGTCCTGCCCTGTGTGCTTGCCCTAATCCCCTGAAGTGGACACAGTCGCCCCACGGCAGAGGCCCCACACACTCCACTAATGCCCCACACACTCCACCTGCTCCTTGTGCATGCTTGCCCACAGAGGTGGACCCAGTCACCAGGCTGCAGAGAATCCAGTCACCAATCTATGCAGGCCCACAACTTGCCCAAGGGCTTGATGTTGGGTGGGGCCAGTCCCTAGGGTGGGCTGCCTGCTCTGGCTGAGCTGGATTAAATCAGTGCTCTAGTGGGTGGGGCAGACCCTGGGCTAGCAGGCCCCAGGGAGAACTCCAATGGTATCTGCCAGTGTCTGTGTCAGCACACCTGCACCTGGTCACAACAATGGCTGCCACCAATGTCCCAGTTCCTGGAGAGATCTCACCTCTCACCGAGATGCACCCAGAACCTATCAGGTGTGTCTCTTTTCAACAAAGGACTGTGCACCTTTCTTTCTGGTGATTTTAGGTTGTTCTTGGGTCCTTTAAGAGCTGGATTTAATTTCTTTATGTCCCAGCTTTTCTGGGAGTATTCCCTGTTGTTGTTAGTAGCCAGCAAGGCCAGATATTATGACGTTTGTCTCAGTTGTGCTGGGTCCAAAAAAATGTTTATAGTGGCAACACTCCCCAGCTCTGTTCCCCCACTCCTCCAGGGAAGGCTTCATACCTTTGGATCGCTCCCAGGTGGCCATGAAACCCTGCAGCCTGTGAAGGTGGCTTCCCCCCTCCCCAGAAGGGAATTTCTATCTCTTCCACGTCAGTCAGGACTCTCGTTTGTTGCAGGGGTTCCATTTATCCAGTTTTCAGTCCTCTTTCAGGGATAATTGTTCCAAGAATAGTTGTAAATTTGTTGTATCTGTGGGAGGAGGTGAGTTCACCTATGCCACCATCTTGACTTTCACTCCCTTTGGTGCCTTTTAGAAGGAGAGGTGGTACATGTGGGTAAAATGGAATGGAATAATGTGACAATAGTTACTTCAGCAGTGTTAAAAGAGTTCCCTCAGTTTGGGGCGAATGCTAGCGAGTAATGCAGAGACATAGAACATCTCCTTTACACACAGTTTGCAGCTGAAAAAGACCACATTCAATGGCAGAGTCACATATCCCATCAAGGGTGGGGTGAGGGCAGCTGATTTTCAGTTCACCAGGCAATTAGCCCTTTAGATGGACATCATACCTGCATCCTGGTGTAATTGCACTCAGTTGGGACTCAAGCCCTACATGGAAATGAAAGTGCCTCATATTCCCTCTGGCTGATGAGTTTGGGCTGTTGTAGACATCACATCCATCTTCTTGAAGAACGTCCTCAGCAAGACATTTGAGTCATATTTATCAGTTTGTGCCAGAATGGAACAACCAACCATTGACTCTCAAGAAGACAGCCAGTGTAGCTACACAGAAAGAAATCGTGCTACATCACAGCACATAGATGAGGCAAAGATTTGCTATGCAATGATGCATGGCATTTTACTTGAATACTTCCATAGAAATACTTATTCTACTTCCCCCAAAAATCAAATGTTGAGAAAATTTAAAATTACAGGCAAATATTTTCATTTCTGATATTTACATCTAAGATCCATAGTGATCTTGATGAAAATCGTCACCTTTTCATCAATAATTATAAACTGTTGATATTCTTTATATTAAATGTATGGTATTTGCAATTTCACCAAAAGCAATGAATTTTTTGAGACGGCATTAATACATAGCCTTTTTGCTTGCATATTTTAAAATTCTGTATCATTGCAAAAAACAAATAGAAAGAAAGTTGCTATAGACTATGAATTTGTTCCAATAATTAAGGTTGATAGAATGCTGAGGCACACGTTTCCTTTTCAATAATGGAAACAATTAGTCACTGACAGTAATAAATTCTTCATTACTCCTCTAAAGAATAATTAGGGACAAAACATGATAGCATAGACAAGATATTTGTTTGGACCAAGATTGAGGCTGCTCTATTTTAATACCGTGCTGTGTTTTACTTCACCTGACATATAGCCTGAATAAGGCCAAATAAAAGGATTTTAGTAAAAATCACATTTCTGCATGACCCAAATTCCAAGAAGATAGTTTCTTTGAATGATGTCTAAACTTCTAAATTTCTGAAAATACATCTTTCAGGCCTATAGTTTAAAACAGCTATATCCTTTAAGAAACCCAATCTTAATTCTGCCAATAATTACCTCATAGCATTAGCTACCTTGATGGCAAAACTCTTGAGAATCAGAGTGAAGAAAATCTCCTGAATTGCTTTTATGTTCCTAAGAGAGTTTTGCATAATTCATTTCCCTACAGCATTTATATGTATATATAGCAATGTAACTAGGTTAACTATTTCTAATGGTTACCTTAGATTCCATTAAAACATTGGATGGTATGTTAGCACTAAATCACATTTTCTTAGGAAACTACACATTGAATTTCTTTCTGCTTGTGATTCATATTAGTGTATAACCATCTCTTTTTCTAAACTCATAAGGACATTTTACAAAAGATTCTTTTTGAAACATACTAGATAACATAATCTCACATTCCTCTAATTAATGTCTCAAAAATTCTATATTAGCAGATAGTTATTGCTTTAAACAGCTTGTCTTAGTATGTTTGTGATGTTATAATAGAATATTATAGATTAAATGGCTTATAAACAAAAATTTGTTTCCCACAGTTCTGGGGGCTGGAAGTCCAGGATGGAGGCACTGACAGGTTCAGTTTATGGTGAGGACCTGCCTCATGGTCCACAGATGGCCATCTTTTCACTGTGTCCTCATATAATGGAAGGGGCAAGGGAGCTCTCTGGGGTCTCTTCCATAAGAACACTAATCCCATTCATGAAGGCCTCTCCCTTATGACCTTATCACCTCCCAAAGGCCCCATTTCCCAATACCATCATATTAAAGGTTGGGATTTCAGCATATTAATTTAAGGGAAGATAAACATTCAGTCATAACACAACTGTTTTTAAATATCCACATGATGATGGTTCACTTAATTAAAATTGTTAATATAGTAAAAATAAGGCAATGAGAAGCATTACTGTGTAGTTTAGTAGAATGACTTGAAAGTTCTCTCTTAGATAACGTCTCACTTACCTTCCCAATTTTCTTTCTACCACTCAAAAACAACAATTAAAATACCTCACATGAAGGGACAGTGTCAAATTTACAAATAATAGAAATATAGTATTTGGCTTATATTATGCACTAAAGAGTAGTGATATTATTTATTTAAAAATTACAATACTCAAGTAAATTAAACAAAAAATGATTATTGAGCTCTTAAAGGTATATCTATAAAACAAATATTTGTAAAGTCAAGGAACAATGGAGTCAAATAACTAAAGCAATCATAATTTTACTTTAGAGAGAAAATTTCACACTTTAAAAGGAAATATTTTTCTAGATTATTTTCATCTGGAGGGACGATTCAATGGCTGTGAGACCCTCTGTTTAAGGGGGAACCTTCACTCTGTTATCTTTATATGGAGCAATAGTCCAAATTAAGTCACAAGAATAAATTGATCTCTGTTCTATAAATATTTATCTTCGTTGAGAACTATACTCTGATTGGAATCAATGAGAACTCTCATAAAGAAAGACGTTGATTATGTGCTGAGTTATAAATTATGAGTTGACATAACAATAAACCACTTTTTACTGCAAATCGCTTTGAGAAGTCACAAAAGATTTTCAGTTGGCTTCTTCTTCACCTACCGCCTTCCCAGGGGGATTCAGTTCCTTGCACACTGAGATCAGTTGGGCTTGAGGAATCAAACAAGGTCCACAAAGACATGATTTGTCATTGACACTGAAGAGAGCCAATGTCTGAGGGGGCTTCCCGGGGCTCCAGGACACAGCTTGTTGCTGATCCCCTAGGCTTGCTACGTCCTCCCGTGCCCAAATCAAGTCTACCTCTTCCTGGTGCCATCCTTGGTTCTACGAACATCCACCTGTGCCCCTTCTGGTGGAGACCTCAGAACCCTGGACGGCTCTGTCTCCATATGCTGCCTGCTAATGCTGTGGGTTTCCCTCCTCATAGTGTGAACTGTGTTGTTGCCATGGTGACTGAGAGTGATGCAATAATGCATCATGGTGGCCTCAACTTCACTTGGTCAGAACCTGCAGATACCTTGTTTTCCTCACTCCTCTGGCACTGAAGAGGCAAAGGATTTCTTTGTTCTTTCTGTTTTGTTAACTCTGTGTCTCCACACATTCAGGCTGACCTTTCCAATTCCCCCTAAATTTACTTTCTTTCTTAGTATTATCAGCTCTGAATTATCACAATATTTTGGCAAGAGATTTTCACATATATTGGATGGTGATGTAGGTTTCCACCCATCTTGTTGTTTTTTTCTTTCTTTGCTGTGTAATGATTTAGATAGTGGCTCCAGGTCAAAGATCTCTGTGAATTCTAGAGAGTTTAAAGAAAAAGTAAATAAATTAAGGATCAAGTATCAGAATTGGAACCTGAACCTAACCATTTTTTGGGAACCAGTGATGCCTCTGTCACCCCATCTCTGGAAATTATTCTTTCACGTAAAAATGAAGGCTACTGGGAATATAATATTTGGGTTATATTAGAAGTATGGTTTCACAGTTAAAGTTCCAAAGCTTCATTTGAATCACATAATTAATAATACTTGTGTATATATTCACTGGATAATATATGCATGTTCACATTACTATACAGATAAAGAACAGTACTTAAATGATGCTGGCAAAAGCGAACAAATGTTTTACAAATTTATATTTGCATGCTTGTTTTTAAATTTTAACAATTTCAATAAATTTTGAATTACACCTCTGTTTCAGTCAAGTTGTGTCTGAAAGCACATCAAAGTGTATGCTTTGTTGTTTATAATATTCACTTGGCTTGACTGATGTATTTCTGATGTAAGGCGATGCTGCCAGACCTTCCTTGATCTTAGTGAGGGATCCCTAAACAATCTGAGACGCGGTTATTTTTGGACCCAGAGTTCTTGGGGTACATTCTTCTGCCAACTCAATGCAAGTCCTTTACTCCAGCCAGCAAACAATGGTACCCTATTCACGTGCAACTATAATGAGACCCCCGAGCTCTTCAGGGAGAGCATCTATTGCTTGGATTTAGCTGTAAAGATGAATGAAGATGAAAAACAAACAAAAGCCCACAAGACAACACAGACCTTTTTATATAAGGCCTTCAGAAGAAATCTCCAAAATAAGATCTAATCTACACTGCCTACAAAGAGCACACACCAAGGGGATGTTAGTATATTGTTACACATCTCTTTACTCTGCCCAACTATATAAGAAGGCTAATCAACAATGCCCAGGAATGCCACAAACATTTATCAATAATAGAGAAATCCATAAGCACAATGATGGACGTTTCTTGACTCTTACAGAGATGCCTTGGTGCATGGCTGCTCATTGTCAAGGACAAAACTGTGTATCAATATCTCGCTTCATGTCTGTGTCAGACCCGCTTTTGGCTGGAAGGGCTGAGTTTGACCATTACTTCCAGATGCAGGAAGGAATCCCTCCATCTACAGACCAGACCCAGGCATGCTGGCTGTTGCAACTCTCTTTCGATCTTTTCCTCCAGGGCCTTCTCAGTGAGGATATCCAGGCCAGCATTGGGAAGTGGGGCAGGGAACAGCTCAGCATCTTCAGGTGTTGGAGAAAGAACCCAGAACCCAAGATCTGGAGAGTCCCACCTCCTAGAGACTCAAGTGGGAGTACAGATCCTAATTGTTACACAGCTGTGCTATGGCAAATCCCAAAATTCAGACCATGGATTATCTGCACTCCCAGTCCCCACAGAATCCTAACTCAGGCCCACCTCCCTGAGAGACATCATCCTTATCCATAACTGGAGTCAGACATCTTCATCCACAGAAATATCAAGTCTCTCGACATCTCACCTCCAATACTTCTAGTCCAGAGTTTTTCAACCTCGGTACTGCTGACATTCTGGGCCAGAGAATAATAACTCAGTATATTGCAGGATGTTTAAGATTTTCCCACTAGATGCCAGCAACATTCCCTCTCAGCTGTGACAGCCAAAAGTATCTCCTGATATGGCCAAATGTACCAAGGAGGTAATGTTGCCCCAAACTGGAAATCATTGTTGAAGCCCTACTCCTGATTCATTGGAATTGGGTCACCAAACCCTCAAAACGATACACCCCTTTCTCCTGGCTCCTGACCCCATTCTTATGTTCAGTAAATCAAGACTCTTGGGGAATCAAAGTCCAGAAGCTTAGACTCTGTAAAACTCCATCACAGACTTGGAAATCTTAGACCCTACCATGTATTCAGACCCTGTATGAATGGGAACTGAGTTGCCATTTTCTCATGTCCTCAGCACTGAAGCCTCCAATATTTCAGCATAGGGAGTGTAAATCATCCAGAACTTCACAGACTTGAGTGGAAGACCCCTGATCCACCACACATCAGCCAGGGTCAAGGACCACCGGCCACATAAAGTGAAATAGTGTAGGAACTCTGAAACTGAGCCCCGATGGTGGGAATCATGGGTGCTTGGGAATGTAGGGTCTGGGGACACAGTGCTACAACAATCATTAGACATAGGAATTTGGGGAAATATATTTTAGATCTATCTGATCCTCTCCGTGTATTGTTGAAGTTCTTGCTACTGCGAGATATGTTGTGGAGAATTTTTTCTTATTCTTAGACTATAAATCAAGATACTTACAGCATTTGCTTTGAGCGATTATAGACCAATCCAACCCAGTGGAAAACTTTAAGCATTTCCTAAGACACTGGGGAATAAAGAATTCTCTCTTAACCTCTCCACGTGTTTGTTAGAGATATTTCATTGAAGAGTCTTGAGAAGGCACACTCTGTTCTTTCAAGCACTTCTGAATTCTTGGCAGGAAATAAATCTCCTCATTCTCATTCTAGGGGAGTAGACCTCCCTTGATTTGAAATCTTGTGGCATCTCAGGAGCCACTGGGGAAATCAAGAACCACATCAGCTGCTGTGAAGCCAGCATGCCTGATAGAAATGAGAGGCGGGATCGAGCTTGACTCACGCAAATGCACCTTGAATAATCTTAAAAGATTTTTGCAGGGTTTTTAAAAATGTTGATAGTAAAATTACCTTCCTCTGATTCATGTTAGCTGTGTTTGTTCAGGAATTCTGAAAAAAAACTTAATTTAGGAAATGTTGCTACATAGGAATGCAGTAAAAATGTTTATTTTTGGTCTAAAACACAATTAAGAAGACACGGTAATTGTGTGTGTGTGTATATATATATATACACACAACACTATATATATATATACACAATACACAACACTATATAAATATATACACAATAATATATAGTTTTACATATAACAAAATTATATATAAAACTATATATAATTTGTTTACAAATATTGTGCATGTATACTATATGTATATACTATAATATACTATAATTTTAATGCATAATATTATATAATATATACTATATATCAATACATATCATACGTAATATATAGTAATATATGATATGTACTGTTTTAATATAAATATAGTATGCTATTATATTGCATACTGCCTACAAAGTATAATATATGTATACTATACATGGATTATACGTATATACAAATATATACACTATACAGTATGTACATTGTATATAGATAGTAATTATATACTTATATTTTTATTTATTTGATATCTAGAAGTGTTCTTTTTTTTGTCATGGTACCATGACAAGTTTAGCCTAAAAAAGAGAGGAATTTGTCTTTCTTTTAGATGCAAGAGTGTTTGGCTTTCAAGGTTTTTCATCAATTTCATATTGAACTGTTTTTGAGCATTGTAACAGACATCCTTAGCCATCAGACCATATTTCTAATTGTGAAAGCCCCAAAACAGCTTCATGTCAAGATAGTCTTACCTACCATTAGTGAAGCTGGGGTAGATATTCTGTCATATGTAATTGTCACTGACTAGGTGCCTCAAGAAACTCAAGGATGGGTTTGGAAGCACTTAACTGTTTTTCCAAGTTGTTTCTTTTCCTTTTGGATGTTATTGAATTGTAACCACCAGCCATCCTGAAAGTGACCAAGCATCACTAGAAGAGCTAAGCCCATGACCTTTGCCTTATTTTTAATGTAAAGATCTCTCCAGGAGGAGCTTAGGCCTCAGTGTGCAGAAGCACATTCTCCAACTGAGCCTGTGCAAGTGAATATTCAATCCCCAACCAAATAAAAGTTCCTGCTTCCCTTTGTTCGGGGACACCATGATTTTGGAAATGATTCCTCATGGCCTCCTGTTCGCTGCAAATACACTTTACTTTGTGAGACAACTTCCACTGGGTGTAGAGTCTTATTAAACTCACCAGGAGGTGAGCCCACTTGGTTTGGTAACAAAATCACAAAGAAATCAAGGTTATTGGTTCCCAGAGGATGAGCAGATGATCTGTGAAATATCTGCGACAGTACGTGGAAGGCTAGGATCACCCAAAACATGTTTGTAGAAGGAAAAAGTAAATTATACAAATGAATGAGAGTATTTTTGATGTTACTGAAAACGTACATAGAGTTTCTTGTAGGGGCCAAATAAATCTGGATACAAAAGTGAAGTCTAATCACTGATGGTTTTCAAAGACAGCCTAAATGAGTTGAGCGACAATAGTTTCATATAAAGATGAGAACTATGGAAGCAATGTCTTATGAAAAGGTTTTCTTTGTTTTTATGCAGGGATGTCTGTGAAGGAGGGAGAAACAGAGTTGATGAATCTGCCTGGAGTGATGGGAGAGAGAAGGGAAAAGTCTTAAAGGTCTGTGGAGGATGAATCAAGAAATCAAAAACCTGTCTAACAGGTTTAAAGGAGCAGAGAAATTCAAGGATCAGTAGGAAATCTCCTTGTGTAAGGAGAAGGGAGATGCTGGTGTGAATCGTGCTGATTGACCTGATTAGGGTCAGTGTCCTGAGGCGTCACGGACACCATGTTAACCAGTTATGATTCTTTGTAGGCTTTAAGATGGCACCTGGGATGGAAAACCAACTGGTTATGTTTCCAATCCCAGCTTGATAGCCTTGGGCAAGCTCATAGGCATTGTATGCCTTTGTGTGTGTGTTGTTGTATGTGTGTGGAAAGAGTGTGAATGTGTGTATATATGTGTGTGTGTGTGCCTTAGTGTCTATGTATGTGTGATGGTGTGTGTGTGCGTGTGTCTGTGTTAATCTAAAACGTGGAATTCATAATAGGACCTGCCTCAGGGTGCTGTAGAGAATATATCAGTTAATCCGCAGATTTTAGAAAGTTTGTCTGGCTCATGTGAACTATTTAACAATCGTCAACTCTTTTTCCCCACTGTTGTTAAGTTTTGTGCTGAAAGGGATCAGTTGAGTCCTACTCACCTTTATACATCCCATGTTTAGAAACATTCCTGTCAACACATGTTCACACAATACATAAATAAGTGAACACAACCAGTCATGACTTTGTAGTCAGGTTGCTGGGATAACTTTTAAGTTTTAAACTAAAGTAGCCTCTCAATTGCTGTCAGATGGAACGAGATCCAGGTGAACACCAACATCAAAACAGTAGGGATTTTATATTGGATCGGGAGAACCCATAGTCAAACAACACACATACTGTTGGCAAAGCTGTTGGGAAAGAAATACACTCCTACATGCTTAGAGAGAGAGAACAAGGAGGTGCCACCTGTCTGGGACACCATTTGGAATAACTGTCAAAACGACAAGGGCACTGGCCAATTGAACCAGCCATCTTCCTTCGAAAACTTCAGAGACTCGTACATCCGTGAGAAGTGGCAGGGTTCAGGACACACTACCCTCAAACAGGACACCTTGGTGTATTGAAAAGCTCTAGCTGGAGGAGTTTGAGAAACAGCAGGTGCAGGAAGGACTCCCTGATCATGCCTTGAAGCAGGTTGTGAGACCCTCACATGGGAAATGCCCTCTCTATACCTGGAGGAAAAGAACATCCTTATCTCCAAGACACCAAAAGGAATCCAAAAGAACAGACCTTGCTAAGATTCCCCTAGTTCACTATATTTAGGTTATATCCTGCAGTCCTAGCACATTTGTCCACAACTTTCCACTCTTCCTCAAGCCTGGTATAAAAATGCTCAGGCTTAAATGCTTCTCAGGGTCTTCATTTCCTTGTGAAGACTTCTATGTCACATTAAACCTATATTAAATAAATTTGTGTGTTTTTCTCTTGTTAACCTCTCTTTGGTTACAGAGACAGCCAAGAACCTAGAAGAGTAGAGGGAAAAGATATTTTTCCTCCCCTACAGAAGTGACATATGTGCACATTTCTTCATGCAAATATTTTCTGCCATGGCAAGGGACTGCAATAACTTCTGAGAAGTGGTTAAGTTGGCGCACTCTGCTTCGGCGGCCCAGCGTTCGCAGGTTCGAATACTGGGTGCACACCAATGCACTGCTCGTCAAGCCATGCTCTCACAGGCCTCCCACATGCAAAATGGAGGAAGATGGGCATGGATATTAGCTCAGAGCCAAAAAGAGGAGGATTGGCAATGGATGTTAGCTCAGGGCCAATCTTCCTCACCAAAAAAAAAAAAAAAATCAAGGTACAGATTTTCTAAATTTTGAACGAAAAGGAGGAATAAAAGTGCATGTATACATTCACTCATGTATTTTAATATATTTTTGTGTTTATTCTATTTACATGCATATTCATATTTGATTATAAGTACATAAAGAAACAATGGGGCAATATCGAAAAACATACAAAATTATCTAAAGGAGTTAGTAGGGTTGGCTGTATGGGAGATGTACAGAAGTAATCAATGCTTGCCAATGTATATCCACTTGTACATTTGTTTTTAAATTTTGAAACATGTGGAAGTATTGTCTACTTAAATTTTAAAATTATGATGTATTTTATGAATCCACACAAGCTTAATGATTCTTTTTTGGATGTTGATAGTTTTAGATTTAAGAATTCTACATTAAAAGGATAGGAGGAATTACCGGAAGGTAATGTTTACAATTTAGATTTATGTAAGTACTATAGCCATAAAATATTTCTGTGTATAACATTTCATAAATATATACTGTAAGAAATTAACAATGATTGTACATAGTTTATACTTCTCAAATTTACTTTCATGTCACTATGAGACTGAAATGCAGTAAATTATTTTTTAAAAATTAATCTATGCAAGCAAAAATTTACCAAGCAATTACTCTTATTAGGCTTTTGGTGGATGAAATGACTATGTATGATGTTCTTCAAAGTTCACTGCCTGGTATGTAATTGAGTAAACATTTACTTATGCAATTCAAAAATAAGATTTACAAAAAAATTGTAAATGACTTCACTGAAGGAGAATTTCATGATGTTTCACAGAAAGGTAAATTCTACAAACTGGGATTCAAATTACTCGTTTGATAACTATGTTTAAAAAGCATGGCTGTTTATTTCAAAGCTACAATTTTTGTATGACCAGTGTGGGAGATCAAGATTTGGCCACCATGAAATATATCTCTTTACCTTGATTATTTTCTCTGATGGACATTTGACCTCCCCCAAACTGCCTAAAGGAATTTAACTCTGGGTGTAGACAGACCGGCAGCATCCACACTAAGCCCATTCTTAACAAAGTCTGTTCACCAAATATTTACAATTTGTAAAAGTATCTCCCTCTGTGTAGTGGGAAGAGGGGGGTATGAACTTACCTGTGAAAACTCTTATCATGACGGAAGAAGAAGACTTAAATGTACATATTCTTGATCACTGTAATTCCTGTCTCTCCGGCCACATTCTCTATAGGTGGCCCTGCAAAGCATTGTCTGAAAAACATTTACATTTCCCTCTTCACGTAAATTGTCTTCTTCCCCTCTGAAATCTCAAAACACCACCCACCCCCCATATCCTCCTTTGTCTTTAGCTGAAGATAGTATTTAAGACTAGAATTTCTGCTATTGTGTTGAGAAACTCAGTTTCCCTGGTTTCTCCCATGTATACATGTTATTAAACTTGGTATTATTTTTTCCTGCTAACCTGTCTTGTTAATTATTTGGCCAGCCAGAAGAACCTTAAGGGAAAGGGCAGAGGGGGATTTGCCCTCTTCCCCCACACCAGCTAAAATACATGTTATTCTAAAATAATAGAGAAACACATTTTCATTCCATTTTGCCCTCCAGAATTGCTAGGTGTTTTGTTTTAGTGTTCGCTAGCATTCTTTGTGCCAAATTTCATTCAAGAAATGCAATTATTGCTCAAGACTGAGTGGTCACAACTCTGCCAACATTACTTTACCTAACGTTTGTACTCAATATACAATAGATTGCTGAGGACATTTGTTTTGAAATGAATCAAATTTCTTCTCAATGTTTGAAAAAAGAAAACTCAACTGTTTTTTTCAATTAAAGAATACATTTAAAAATCGAAGTAAACCATACTTATAGAAAAATTTAAAATGCATAAGTATAAAATGCTATGGACTCTTTACAAAATGAAAATTTATGAGCAAGGTCCAGATAAAGACACAGATTATTGTCAGAAACTCAGAAACTAACTTGCACCTCTCCCCAGCCACTAACCTTGCAAAGTGGTAAACACCATCCTGACATCTCACAAGACTGGTGGGTTTTGCATTTGTTTTGAACTTTTTATGAATGAAATGCTAGAGAAGTGTCACTCAACATCACCTGGGAGCTAGTTAGAAAGATGGAGCTTAAGGTCATATCCCACACCTGCAGAATTAGAATCTGCATTTTAACAAGTTGCCCAGGGAGCTTGCTTTCACTTTAACATTTGATTACTGTTGATTTAAAAGAAACTACCTGCTTCTTTCTGTTCTGCTCCCCCTGAGCCCACAACCTGGTGGTCACCACCTACTGATGGGCCATCTCTGAAAGGATGGATCCCTCATGTTCTTATAGAGGAGGAAGACAATTCCTCTACCCTCTAAGTCCTTCTTGCTGGTCTAAGAATTAAATTGAAGTGAGACGGAGTAACAGGAGAAAATCAAACAAAGTTTAATAATGTGTATACATGAGAGAAACCCAGGAAAACTAAGTAACTCACCAAAATGGCAGAAGCCACCACCTTAAATACCATCTTCAGCTAAAGACAAAGGAGGTAGTGGTTTGGGGCTTCAAAGGGGAGGAAGGCAATTTACATGGATATGGAAATGTAAATTTTTGTTAAACAAGTGTTTGCTGGCCCACCTATCGATATTGTGAACCCAGAGACACATTTTACATTATACTATAGTTATCTCACGGTATTAACTCCTTCCTGGAGCAGGCCTTCTATCTTAAATTAGAGGAAAGGTCAAAGTTTCTTTCAGAGTCTTTTGTTCTTAAAAATAATCAAGCCCCCGAGACACATTTTGGGGTGGCCAATTCTGATCCCCCACATTCTCATACATCATACTATCTTCTGGAGGGTGTTATAATGTGCCTTGCACAGATTACCTCCTGAAAAGTTGCTTGAATACTTTAATAAATCCTTGATATAGCCCTGATATAGACAGCTAAGGATATATAAAAGATTAACTAATAATCAGTTGGCTCAGTAAAAAATATTTAGATTGAGATACATATTAAACAGTGATAACTCGAGCCTGTTTTTGCTAATATTTGCTATATGTACTAAATGGCTAGGATCATGTATACGTTTTCACCCATATTTACGTTGTTTTTCCTTAATATTTTCTGCTTCAATGTAACACGCTAGTTCAGATTTCTGGCTGTCTGGTTAGTCACCTGGTATCCACGTTAATTGGTCAGCCACAGAGTGTTTTCAGCTTGGATATCTGAAGTGATTTTAAGATCAATCCATTAAGCATCACCTTCTTACCTCAACTGTACAAGGTCTGTGCCTATATTTCTACTTCTCTCCTTGTTTGTATGGATACCACAAAAGACTGCATAATGGACAAACTTCAGAGAATGTGTTTCTCTTTTTCAAATAGGAGTTCTGTGAACATCTTCTGTCTATAGGGATGAAAGCTATTATGGGCTTTTGGGTTTTACATAGGGTCAAATATCTAAAGCTGTGAGGGGAGTTTTCTCTTACAGGTTCCTGGAGGAATTTTCTGCATTATTCGTAATTCCTCTGAGATGGAGTTTTGTCTCTGCATGCTGTAATCCTCTCATTCTTCACACTTGCCAACAGCTATAGTAGCACGAGTTCAACATTTTATAATTTTTCTTGACTAAGCCACTGCATGAAGAAAAGTAATAGATAATAATCAGAAATTCAAAAAGTATACAGCATAATATAATTATTTCTTCCATGTTTTTAATAAAATTTTATAATTTTCTCCAATAGTTACAAAAAGTTGTGTAAATCTTTTCCTAGATTAATTCCCATGTACATTGTATATTGTTATTTTAAATGATTTTCATTAAAAAAAACAGCATTGTATGACTTTCTGTTGTCAAGTAGGAGAGTATTATTTTGTATGATTGTATTGATCTTATATCAAATGATTGCTGAGCTATTAATTGAAAAACGTGTCTGCTCCTTTTTATGATCGATGAATCAGTTTATCTGTGAAAATGTTGTTCATGTTTTCTTCTTACAATTTGTAAACTTTTTTTCCCTGTGCTGACTAGGACCTGACATGAAGTGTTGAACATATATCAAGATAACAGATATGCTTGCTCTGTTCCTGATTTTGAAGGGAGAGGTCCCCATGTTTCATCATCAATTACAACCATGGGGTAGGATTTTTGTAGATATCTTTATTGGATTAGGATGTTTCCCCCCTATGCTTGCTACCCTAACTGATGTTCTTATTTTTAAATTTAGAAATAGCATCAAATTCGAACCAATGATTATGCACCTATTGGGATGGGAATTCTGATTTTGTTTATTGTGTTAATCTTAGGAAACATACTAGTGAATGCATATACTGGAAGCTTATTTTTTACAAAATATCTTCTCAGCGACCTAGGAATAAAACATTGAAAATTTGACTTTTCTGTTTAATTTGTTTAAGTTTCATTTGTTCCTATTGCATTATGAAAGAATATAATTATAGCAACTTGAATCACAGAAAACTTCTGGAGTTTATGAATATCTTCAACCATGAAAGTAACCTAAAATATACAGTAATTCACAGGACGCAGTGAGTAAAATTGCATTACTAAATTGCACTGCAAACAAACTTCTTTCTCCTTATAATAAAAATGTATAAAGAACAAGAACTCATATAAAATATTCTCCTGACAAAATGATGAGTCCTAAAATATAAAATTGTAGAGAAGTCAGATCTCAAAATGCCCCCTGTTTGAAACCTAGTAAAACGATTAAAGAAATAATAAAATAATATATTAAAAATACACTAGCTGAGAAAATATTTGCAACCCACGTATCTGACAAAGGACTAAGAGCCAGAATATATATAAAAAAAATTTCTTCAAACTGACCAATAAAAGAAATCATACAATCCAGTTAGAGAACGGAAAAAGATATAGGCATTTCACACAGAAGTTGGGCAGATGGCAAAGAAGCAGATGGAAAGAGATTCAGTCTCATCAGGCATTAGGGAAATGCAAATTAAAACCACAATGAGATATCACTACACACCTACGAGAAAGATCAAATAGAAAAATGATGACGACACCAAAAGCTGGCAAGGAGGTGCAGAACGTGAAGTGCCCCTACATTCCTATGGGAATTTAGAAGGGAACTGCCACACTGGAAAAAAGTTTGGTAATTTCTTTTAAAAACTAAATGAGCAATTACTATATAACCCAGAGCTTTTGGACATTTATCCCAGAGAAATGGAAATTTATGGTGTTGGGGCCCCCCTCCCAAATATCCCATAATGACATATTGATTGTTTTGAATTAAAGTTATTTGAGAAGCAGCCAACACACAAAAAAAAGGTATTTTGACCCAACTCTCTGCTCCCCTTGAAAGCAGGAAATAAATCTCCCACGTGAAAGGTGACCTTCCTGCATCCTTATCATCAGAGTTAGGGAATTCAGGGCCCAGAAGCCTATATAAACAAACCTTGTTAATTTACTACCTCAAGCCTCAACTCTGCTTAAATTCCTCTCTAATTACACACCCAAACTTAAGTTTCTTTGTCCTGTCATTCCTTACAAACTTTTTGTTTCTCTGTGTAAAAGATGCATATACTGCCTGCTTGGTTCACTGTCCCGACATCATTTCTCTGTGATCTCCAATCTGTACATATTAAACTGGGTTTTCTCCTGTTAATCTGGTCTTGCATCAATTTTATTGTTAGTCCAGCCATAAGAAGACAAGAAGGGGAGAAGAGGGGCATTTCTCCTAACTGACAGTGGCTACACAAAATCTTGTACACAAATACTCCTAGTAGCTTCATTCGTATAGCCCCAAACTGGAAATACCACTAAGTTCTTCAGCAAGTGAATGGTGAAGCAAGTATGGTACGGCCACATGATGTGATCATATTCAGCAATAAAAAGAAATGAACTATTGATACCTGCATCAAGATGGGTGAATCTCAAGAGAATTGCTGACTGGATAAAGTCAATCTCAAAAGGTTACATACTGCCCATACTGCCCAATTACAGTTATATTATAGAGGTGAAAAAAAATTATGGAAATGGAGACCGGATTAGTGGTTTCCACAGGTTTAGGAAGGGTTGGGAAGCTTAGGAAGGTGCATGCGACTATAAAAGGGCAACATGAGAGTCCTTGTGATGGAGACGGTCTGTATCTTGACTGGATTAGTATCTATATCCTGTTGGTCACCACCCGAATGATACACAAGACATTTGAGTATCATATGTCATACTATAATTTACCAAGATGCTGCCACCAGGGAAACTGTAGAAAGCATACATGACATCTCTGTATAGTCATGTGCTGAATCATGACATTTCAGTCAATGACAGACCGCACAGTGGATGGTGGTCCCATAAGGTTAGTACCATATAGCCTAGGTGTGTGATAGGTTATACTATGTAGGTTTGTGGAAGTACACTCTATGATGTTCACACAGTGGTGAAATCACTTTAGGATGCATTTCTCAGAATGCGTCCCCATCATTAGGTGACACATGACGGTATATTATTTCTTACAACTATATATGAATCTACAATTATCTCAGATTTAATTAGTTAAAAATCAAATGAACAAATAAAAACCAAAACAACAAACAAAAAATTCACTGGCTGTCCTCAGAGGAAGGAACATAATTTCAAAGCATCTTATTTGAGAGGCAGACATCCAGGAGAGATGGAAGAGTGTTTCATAAACGGACAAACAGAGTCCAATCAAGAATCTGTGTTGTGATAATGCAGCAGAGGGGACCAGATCCTCAAAAGATCTCATGAATGCCCTCCAATTTGGTGCAAGAGAGTCAGTAGCCTAGAAAATGAGACGGAGCTTCCATTAGAGGTAAAGTCTCTATAGTAGAAATGACTAGTGTTTCTACTTGTGCCTCTGAAATAATTTCTACATTAGACTATGTCTTCTTTCTCGCTTAATCAATAACCATCCTGAATATCATGAGACATAATATTTATGATCGTGGACTGGGGACAGCTGCCCTATTAATTTTCTAGGGCTGCCATAACAAAGGACCACTGACTGGGGGCCTTACACAACAGATATTTATTTCTCATAGTTCTGGAGGCTGGAAGTCTGAGACCCAGGTGTGGGCAGGGCTGGTTCCTCCTGAGGCCTCTCTCCTTGGTGTGTAGACACTGTCTTCTCCCTGTGTCCTCACATGGTCGTCCTTCTGTGCGTGTCTGTGTCCTCATCTCTTCTCATAAGGACATCAGCCCTATTGCATTAGGATCCACCCTAATGACCTTATTTTACCTTAATCACCTCTTTAAAAGACCCATCTCCAAATATAGTCACATTCTGAGGTCCTGGCAATTAGAGTTTTAACATAGGAATTGGGGGGAGGGACAATTGAGCCCATAAGAGCCCCCAATGTCCTTCATGAATGAGCTTTTTCTATTTCAGTTACAATCAGGGGAGGCGTTGTTTGAAGGAAAATTTCCCACACTATTTTCCAAAGAAAACCAAGAAAAAGACGAGATTGGAGCTAAGGTATTGGTTTTATCAAGTTTATATTTATGGCACACAAAAATATATGAGAATTCTGAAGTTGATGTTATATTTCAACATCAATATGCCTTATTATCTTCCATATCTTTTCTTCTCTTTATTACCACACTGCCTCAAATTTGCATTCTAAAAAATGATGTGAGTAAAGGACTGAATATACATTTACCTCAACTCATTTCTTGTATATAATTTTTTTCTGTGGGTTATGGTAGATGGAAGAATTCCTAACATTGGTCTTTTGTCTCTTTGTCCAGAAACTCAAATGCAGAGATGGTATTCTGGTCAGGTGGAGATTTTTGTTTATTTGTTAACGTTTATATTATTGCCTTTTGGACTGTGTTCCATTTAACGCTTCTCACCCAAATTGCTGTATATGGGTAAAGAATGACACAGAATATTAATGAGTGAACTCCATCTTTAAAGAAGAAAATATCTAGTTTGATGTGAAAAATGTGAAAGGAAAAATAAACATTCCCTCTGGATAAAATACTTGAACCATTAACTTGAAGAAACAGATTTACTAATTCCTTATCCTTAGGAATATCACAATAATCATTTCAGAATTTTGATATAAGTGTAAGGATAAAATTGAACATGAGCATTGTATTTTAACTTTTACCTTACTACACTCCCAATATTAAAGTAAATACTATAGTTGTATTTGGAATAGTCTATTCTAAGTTGCAAAATAATTTTTAAAAACGATTATTTTATGCCATGGAAAACAATGGGAATATCTTATTAACTTTACTTGGTTTAACCATCCAAAATCGAGTGTTCACCATATCTTATTAACTTTACTTGGTTTAACCATCCAAAATCGAGTGTTCACCAGTATTATATTTAACATTAATGCTTATTCTTCAAATCTTTCAAACATTCTGATCATATTTCAAGCCTTATTAAGGAAATTGTGCCTTTTGCCACCAGTGGTTCATTGGAGCGATTTTAATACCAATTGCAATCCACTTCCTTCAAGAAGTTTGAGGTAAGTCAAGATTGAAATCACAAGAGCCACTGTGCAAATGAGAAAGCCAGCAAGTGACCTGGCCAGTTAGCTTTTCATTAAACTCTTAAGGGCTTGGTGATTCTGGTCCAGATCAAGAACTTCTATTTGTCTTGTAAGGTACAAAGTTGAGCTATATTCTCAGCATTCCACGTGCAACTACAACCACACGTAAAAAGTTCTGCCAAATTTAAGCCAGGAGTTCAAAGCAGATGTTGGTCAGGTTGCTTGCTGGGTATGGTGGGGAACAAATGGTCTCCTTCTGAAGATGAGCCTGTGAAACACTGTCATGGTCCTCTCTGTGGCCTCTTGATTGTTATTAGAGGGAAATGGGATGAAGAGAAAAGGGATTCACAGGAGACGAGTAGAGAGTCAGGGGCCCAGGTGTCAGGGATGTTGACCCAGAGCAATGCCCCAGACTATGGTGACTCTGGCTCTTGTGGCTCAGGGAGTGGTGAGCAGGATCACTGAGTCTGATTTGATAGTGAGCTCTACCAAAATTGTCAACAGAATGTAGCTGCCTCCATAGGAGCTGCCTTTGGTTTAAGACAGAATTTTCCAAATGCCCAATCTGGAAGGATTTTCCCCAAACCCGTGGTGAAATGAGGACATCTAGCTGACATAGTGGATTTATTTTCTTGCCCTTTAAAAAAAACTTAATAGTCTTTATTCTTTAGAGCAGCATTAGATTTACAGAAAAATTGTGCAGAAAATAGAGTTCCCATAGACCCCGCTTCTCTTGCACACATTGCCCCCCCATTATTAGCATCTTGCAGTAGTGTGATACATTGGTTATGTGGACAGATTTTTGCGACTCCTCTCCCTGATCTAACAGGCAAATCTAGCTAACAAACCGCGTAGGCTTTAAGTCAGTTCAATAACATCCACGCTGTACTGTGAAGCAGCAGTGCAGGCCATCTTCAGCCTGTGTTGAATGACCTTGCAACCCCACACCTCGTGACTGAAGACACCAACTGGAGAAACCAGCAACAGGAAAAGATAAAGGGGTACGTCGCTCTCACATTTCCCAGCTGCATTTCTTAGAGAATGAGGGACCAATTAACGACCCCAGTCCTTGCCTCCCTCCGTACATAAATAACGTCAACATCTCTGGACTTGTTTGATGTGTAACCAAGGAATTTTTGTTTCTGTTACCTTCAGTGTAGAATCTAGGGAAAGCCCAGATGTACTCTATTCTTTTTTTTTTTTTTTTAACATATATGAACTCTAATTGTAAGTCTCTTTTTCTCTTTTCCTCTTCCCCGCACATGCACTGTTTTGTGAAAGAGACATAAGCGGCACATCAACTCACACTGCTCAGAGCAGTTCCATCAGAGGGCTCTGTTCAAACCCCTCATGCTGATTCCTGAGTAAACTCCTTCACTAATGTCACCTAGACTCTTTATTTCAGTCGACAGTTACTACTGATGAAGTGAATTAGACACAGTATTATGAAGTCCCCAGTTTACATTAGGGTTCACTCTTGGTGTTGTACATTCTATGGGTTTGGACAAATGTACAATGACATGTATCCATCATTATGGTATCATACAGAGTAGTTTCACTGCCCAAAAACCCCTCTTTGCTCCACTTATTTGTGGAGGATTTTTGTTTTATTGTTGGGTCTTGAGCATTCTTTTTGTATTTTAGATACTAGTCTCGTATTGGATGCTGAGTTTGCAAATATTTTCTCCCAGTATGTAGTTTGTCTTTCCGTTGTCTTCACATGAGATTTCAAACAGTAAAATCTGTTAATTTTCATGAGGTTACATTTATCAATTTTTCCCTTAATAGATCACGTTTTTGTGGTTTTGTGGTCAAGATGAATGATTCTTAATCTAGCCCTTGATTGCAAAATTGTTTTCCTGTATGTTTCTTAAAAAATAACGCTTTTGCATTTGAGTTGATGACCAACTTTGACTTAATTTTTGTAACGATTTGTGGTTGAGGTTTTGGGTTTTTTTCCCTATGGATGGAAGTCCAATTGCTCCAGTGTCATTTCTTGAAGCTATCCTTCCTCCACTAAATTGCTGTTGCAACTTTGTCAAAAATCGGTTGAAGTTGTATGGGTTGTGTGGATCTATTTCTGGGTTCACTGTTGTGTTCCACTGAACAAAGTGTACCCCTCCACCAATACCATACTGTCTTCATTACTATGGGACTAGGGCAAGACTTCAGATAAGATAGCACAACACCTCTTACTTTAGTCTTCATTTTCAAATGATTTCAACTGTTCTAGGGCCTTTGCCTTTCCACATAAATTTTAGAATAAGCTTGCCTATGTCTACAAAAAACCTTGCTGGGATTTTGACAGGAGTTGCATTAAAACCTATAAATCAACTTCAGGGGAATTTGATTTTTAGTGTCTTTGGGTGAGAGAGGGAGTCTCAGTGCTGGTAGGCTTCCCCTGGCCACGTATTGTTGGACTCCACACCAATCAATCCTCCTTGCTAGTAGTGTTGGGTTTACCCCGCATTGTCAGAGGGTTAACGTAGGCAGGGATGGTTTATCTGAGCCAGCCTCTGTTGCTAGGATGGAGGCTAGGAAACACTGTGTCTGAGTGTTCTTTTTCTGTTGGGTGAGGCATCATGAAACACACAGTGCTACATTGTTCCACCGGTTCTGAGATGCTGAACCTCTCGGCCTCTGCTCTTCACCTTTCAGACTTCTCCATTGGTTGTGTCTGGCGTTATTTCTAGGGCTTATAGTTACACTTAGTGGGGAGGAGCAGGGAGAGATGAGTCAAAACCACCTAGTCTGTACAGGAAGTGGATACCATTTTATCACCCCAAATTGCACTCAGATAAAATAAACATTTCAGTTCTATCCGTTGCACCAGGGCTAACAAGAAATTCTAATCCATACAGATAGAAGAAAACTAGTTATATGTAAACAAATATGAAGAGATTGACTTTGGCTTTTTAACAGCCAGGTAATAAATCAAATATTTGAGTTCTTTGCAGCAGGATCTGGTAAACACTTAGCAGCTGCCTCTAGGAAAAAATTAAAAATAAGAGAATTGATTCATAGCGTTCCCAAGTTATTTAATGTAAATATCCCCTTCATTGCCAACTTTAAGCTACCTAAGTGACATCAAGCAGCTCACAAAATTCTTGAAAATGTAATAATCGGCTCTCCCAAGCCTCTATGAGCTGGCCCCAGCACCCCACCATGCCAAAAATACAGGTTATGTTATGTCTTGTGAAAATGCTGAAGTAAGTCTAAATGCTGTGACATACTATGTAGCACTTGGGGCTCTCCAGAGTTGCAGAGTCTTTTGAAGAATTTAAACATATAATCCCTGGAAGACGTACAATGAGCATTTTTCAAAATCATTGAAAGGGCCATTTTCCCCTTCACAGGAAAGGCAAAAGCTCAATTATCTTCCTTTATGCGGGTGTGTTTCTCTAGGAAGCCTCACTAGAAAATGAAATGCAACCATCATGTAAATAGAAGGACCCATCTGGCTTATTTTGTTTGTGTGTTAGTCGCAGAAATTCGATTCCTATTGGTGTTATTGACTGATCTATGTAGGAAAAAAAAGATATTATCTCCTGAGACACTGAGAGTTTGGCATCAGAATTTCAACGTCTGCGTTGTTACCATCTGTAAGTGATGCCACTCGGGGTGATGGTGCTTCATACAGAGATACCCTCTGCTTTCTTCCAAATTGTTTTTTCATGTACTTTTAGACTAATCTAATAAATCCTTGCCTTAAATATATAGTCTGGACATTTTTTACATGTCTGAAATCTTTAACTTATACGCCTTTTCATCAGCATAAAGTTATTTGGCTACAAGTTATCTTCTCCAAAATCACACTACCGTGATCAAAGGTTGGCTCATTTTTGATTTGTAAACAGTTTCATAGATGCAGGTGGAAGAACCTTCCGCATTGCTCTTGATTGAATTGTGTCTCCTCACCCAAAACTCATATGTTGAAGCCCCGCCCCCCGATGTGATGGTATTTGGAGAAGGGGGCTTTGGGAGGTAATTAGGTTTAGATGAGGTCATGAGGGTGGGATCCTCATAATGAGATTACTGTCCTTATAGGAAAAAGTATCAGAAGGCTTGCTCTCTTTCTTTCTGTTTCTGCAATGTGAAATCACAGAACTATAGTGGCTTCTGCAAATTAGAAGAGAGCTCTCACTGGAACCCCACTCTGCTGGAATACTGATTTTGGACATCCAGCCTTCAGAACTGTGAGAAAACAGATTTCTGTCCCTTAATCCACCGGTCTCTGGCATTTTGTTATGGCAGCCCCAGTTGACTAGTCACAGCATCACGACCCTGATTCGTGTGTACCTTCAGGGAAGATTGTTCTGGTAACAAAAACTCATCACCACAGTGAATTTGGAAGATGCAAAGGGAAGAAGACTCAACACACTACGAGGTACATTAATGCATTTATCCATGACCGCTTGCTCTTATCTTGAATGATCTCACTAGGTTTGGACAAAAGACAAAACAAAACAAAAACAAAAACTTTCAGTGCAGATACCATCTCCTCTTTTAACCCCCTTGACCTCTGCAGAAGGTCTTAGCCATCACGGATCCTATATTTCATTGCACACTGTACACAGCTCTCTTAGAGCTTGTAAGGAATATGGATGGTATGCACCACGCATGTGTTTATCCAACTACTAGAATTTGAAATACCCGAAGGCAGGGATCACATGTTTCAATGATATTTTCCTAGTATCTGGCACAATCCTTATACACCATGGAATCATAATATATATTTGTTAAATGAGTGACTGAATGAATGAAACACCAGGATACAATAGTGTCATTTCATCTATGTGGTTGAAGAAAATTGAATACGTCTATAAAAATGGCTGATTATATATATATATATATATATTTTTGGTGAGGAAGATTCGCCCTGAGCTAACATCTGTTGCCAATCTCCCTCTTGTTTTATGTAAGTTGCCACCACAGCATGGCCACTGACAGACAAGTGGTGTGGTTTCATGCCTGGGAACTGAACCCAGGCCTCCTAAGCAGAGCACACCGAACTTTAACCACTAGACCATCAGGGCTGGCCTTGATAATATTTTTTAAAGTGTTATTATTTTTAAAAAGGGAAGAAAAAGCGAATACAAGAGACAATGTGGGATAATTCAAGTGGGAATGTTTATAATATGCATGCCCTATTTTCCATATTTCTCTCTTTCAAGAACACATTGCTTACTCTGTTTTATGGCCTGTCAACCCCTTCCCGTGTTAAAGATGGCAGGAGCAAGGCTGCCCAATTCCCCTTGAAAGGCTGGCCTTTATTTTCCTTCAGAAAGAGGACGTAAATTCTCATAGAAAAACAAGTGTGTGAGACAAATTATATTAGATTCTTTATCAAGTTAATTTACTTTCAAAATCTACCTTCACTTTTTAATTTCTAATTAGATTAATTTTCCTCCCCCACCGAAATTATGTATATAAAACGTTTTCCTTTGGATCTGGCTCCAAGATGAATTCTGACTGCATGCATTTCTCATTTCATGGGACAAGACACATGGTAGAATGGCCATTGACAGGTGGAATCAATATCTAATTACCAGCAGAGAATTAGAGACAGTCAGTGGAGGCAAAACTCTGAACATTGCTTTCTAAGGAAATTCCAAGGGTAGATTCAGTATCATCTTGAACATTAACTTTGTCAGTCATTTGCATATTACTCTTTATAAAGATTTCTCCCCTGTAAATCTATTACTAGTTTTTCCTACAAGTCAGAAACTTGAAAATGACCATTTAACATCCTTTCTAATAGAATCTAATGCCAACAGCAGTCCTCAGGAAGAAACAATGAGGGGGGTTTAGTGACATTTGAATGTCAGGGAAGGAAGGTTTAAAGAGAGTGCCGAAGTCGTTGTGTACAAGTCTCACACTCGAAACTCAAGTGCAAAATAAGACATTTATTTTTCTATAACAACAGAGTTTCTGTTTTTAACCTCCACTTCACCAAGTGGCTGGAAATTAATTTTTATGAATTCAGTCCCTTCCGTTAACCACCTAGAATAGGGTTTCACCTGACATTGGGGGGAGGAAGGGAGGATAGAGGATGAGGGAGCATCTTGCCTTTGGTGTTACCTTGTTGCCAAGAAGCTGTCTTTTGAGAGATGCTAATTCTCGTCTGGTCTTCAGGGGTGGGGCTGTGCTGGTCAGTGCCGTGTGTCTTTCTTGCGCCTCCAGATTAAAGTCATCTCCTGCCACTTCCGGCACGCTCCCAATGTGTGGGACCATTCTGAGAGTCTTGTGCCATGCTGGATCACAATCCACTCTAAAGATGTCATGAATCCCTCTGCCTAGAGATGGCCATCACTATTGATGTATTTCCAAGGGATGGGGCAACAGGGGACTCTAGGATTTTGAAATTTCCCATGAGCTATACAGGAGCAGAAAGAATTGATCTGGTTTGGAGGGCCCGGAGCAAGGCTCCTAACCAGGAAGACCAATATTTCAGCTGTCCTGATAGCTTTTCTAGTTCATCTCTTTTCCTGCAGTCTTTGGAATCTCTCTCTATTCTGTGAAGAGCGGAAGAACATTCATTTTTTGACCAGTATTCTTCCAACTCATTTAGCTATTCTGCAAGTCTGAAACTGTACAGCCGTGAATTAATTTCTGTGTACCTTGCATTCAGTGAATTACCTCTTCTTAAATTCAAGGAATGGGCATGGATTTATAGGACTGATTGAAAAAGGGCAAATTCCATCAGGAACTGTGCTTGGAAGGGTAGAAGAGAAAGTCACCATAGTTGTCTCTTCAAAATAATATTCCGCACCACCAGACTGCCTGAATGTCACCTTGGTAAATCCCAACTTCATTTGCATAGTTTCCAGAGGAGCAAAACTCTTCATCATCTCTCCTTTGAAGTCCACTTCAAGCCGTATCTTCCACAAAAAAAAACTATCTGAAGAATTGCATTGTGTTCTGTGTACTCCATGTTCTGAGATAACCCAGGACTAATTGTCTACACTCTTTCTGTTGCCCCTCACAGGGGACATCTACTGCCATGTCATCCAATGAGCCTTGTGTGGACCCCTGCTCCCCTCAACCATGTGGCTACTTCAGTGTCCCCTCAACCTCACAGCCTCTCTGGCCACCGTCTGTTGATCCCAGGATGGGCACCAAGTTTGAGTTGCATTATTCAATCTCTTTGAACTGGGCCATGAGATAACTAATTTCTCTTATCTAGTAAATTAGAAGCAGCTCTGGCCATTATTTCTTTTGTGTTGACAGGAATTTCAGCAAAATGAGAGTGAGACTAATGGAATGTCTTTACTTGGATGCTCCCTCCAAGGCCAAGAATTCCCAAGAGAGCCCAGAAATAGAGAAGACATCCTACTAAAACCCTACCTTCTCCTCAGCCATCTGGTCAACCTCATTAATCAACATTTCTTAGAAATTATCGAATCTTTGAATCACAACAGTAAGAACTAGAGATCTTTCTCTATATACCCTAGACATTAGTGGAATTTTAAAAATAACATATATTGGTCTTCTAATGACAATTGGTTGATGATTCTAAAATACAAAATTGGAAATTGTCAAAATCATAAGTGGCTATAATTACCTGGTTTGGACATTTCTTGAGCATATAAATGTGAGCCAAATGCATCTGTCATCACTGACAGAAATGTGATGATTTTTCTCAAATTGGTAAAATTGCTATCTGAAGTATAATGTATGTTCCCTATAACATACCCTACTGGAAATGCATGCATTTGTAATTTAAAAATGTATATTCTCATAAGTTATCAGGAATGTGGTGAATATTCAAGAAGGGTTAATTTTAGCCAAACCCTTCATCAATTACTGAGGTAATTCCGACAATAAAATAATCTCGTTTGAAAGAATCGTCTTAGAAACATTAATACCCTAGTCTACGTATATGCTAAGTGTCTGAAAAAAGGACAATGAATCATTAACATTTAAAATATAATCTCAGTATCTGTGATGTTGCAGGTGAAATAATCTTCCAGAAATAGAAAGTTTAAATTTTTATATTTTTCTATGGTACAATTTCTTTGTCATATATATATGGCACAGTTTCAATTAAAAAATCTTGTCATAGGATTAGTTTTCCAAATTTCTAATAAAATGTAAGCCAGTTATAAATATTTCATAAAGTCTGTGGTTACACAGCATTTTGTGTCTGAGAAAGGAACATAAGTGTCAGGGGTGAGCGAGGAATTCCTCAAGAGTGCAGGGGAGATTATCTCACTTTTGGCAAAGAATTGGTAGTCATATTTTGATGTGGAAACTGCACTTTCAAAAAATAAAAATAATCTTGTAATGACCAGAAATACATTGTCACAAGGATGCTTTATTTTCTTATTATCACTAAGGTTTGCCTTAAGCATCACATGATATAATAATTATTAGATCCCGCATTCATTTTTTATTGCTTCATGACAAATTGCCACAAATGTAGTTGTTTGAAACAATACTCCAGTATGAATTCACAGTTCTGTAAGTCAGAAGTTTGGCAAAGCATGAGTCCTCTGCTCAGATCTCATGGGATTGAAATTAAGATGTTGACCTGTTCTCTTCTTGATCTCAGAGTCCTTTTTCAAGCATAAGTGGTTGTGGTAAAAATCAGTTCCTTGTGGTTCCAGGACTCAGGTCGCCATTTCCTTGCTGGCTTTCGTCAAGGCGCTGTGCTCAGCTCCTAGGAGCTACCTGCATTCCCAGGGTCCTGTCCATCCTCAAAGACAGCAAAGGAGAATCTCCCTCTTATGGAGTTCATTTCATGCTTCAAGTCTCTCTTGCAATGAAAAGCGTTGTCTTTTTGAAAGTCTAATGTGATTAAGTCACTCCCATGGAGGATAATCTCCTGCTCTGAAAGTCAACCTTGTAACACAATCTAATCATGGGAGTGATATTTCATCATCATATTCTCAGGGCCTTCCCACACTCAAAGGGAGGGAGTTCTACAAAGATGTAGGTCATTGGGGATTGTATTACAATCCTGCCTACCATAGAACACCAATTTTCTTGATCATATAAATGCATAAAAAATGAAAGTAATGATTGCTTAACCTTGAGTTGAAATATCACAATCTTGGTGAAGATTGAGCAGTTAGAATAAGCCCATGTTCTTAAGAACATAAAGAGGTGTGGGAAGTTAGAACTAACGACCCAGCCATGATGGTGCACATTGTGGCTCCTTCAGATGAGACACAGAGCATGGTCTCAGTATCATAGTGCACTCTTTAGGCAAGCATCTGGGGATGAGGGAACCAACAGTCAGGTTCTCCTGCCTGTGCATTACCATCAAGAATTCACCCACTGGAGTTCATTCTTATGCACAGAAAGCCCCCAGCCCTGAGAATAGCCTATTCAGATATTCTTGGCAGATGATGAGACTAAGAGAAAATTGACACCCTCACTTCTCTCACTTTCATTCTTTGCCCTTTCCTTTTGGAAAATGAACCCTGTTTCCTTTGGTAAAACTATGGTATTTAGAATTTAAATTTGATTCCTCAATGTGGTAGATTAAGAAAATTACATTCAGAGGCCGCCTGAAAAATCAAGGAAATGAAGGTGTTGGTGAGAATTAGCTATTTAAAATTCTTTACCCAACGAGTGCTTCAGGGCATGACCAGGGCAAAGGACAGCCTCTATATTCCATGTTATGCTGCAGCCAGCAGCACTTAGCAAAATGAAGGATTAACATAAGAAGTCATTTCACCAAGGGCATGTATGCTGCAGCTCTTACTAGTTCTAGACCATTCCCTTTGGATATCTGAACACGTGTGTTAGAATGAAACACGTTCATGCACATAAAATCCACCCTGTTATTTTGTTTGCTTGTCTTTCAGTAACTCAGGTGCAAAGATATGGAATAGTCACAGTTCACTGGCACCATTGGCCTATGTTTTGTTTTGTTTTATCCACCCAACCATCTGTCCGTCAGTCTATCCATTCAGCCACCCAACCATCTATCCATCCATCCACCCATCCATTTCTCCATCCGTCCATCATTCACTCACTCATTTTGAACAATATAATGATTATGTATGGGCTCACAAGCCAAAAGAAGAATGAGAATATAACCAATAACTTGGATCAATCTACACGCTATTTCCTTTACCCATCTGCCCACCTCACAATATAAGTAACAAATATCTTGAATTTTTATTTAACATTTTCTTGATTTATTAAATTTAATTTTATAGTTATGTGATACTGTACAAACCATTATTTTTTTTAATTTTTATTGAATAAATTTGACATGTAACATTGTGTAAGTTTAAGGTGTACAGGGTGTTAGTTTGACACATTTATATATTCTAATATGATTGCCATTGTAGAATATTGATCACATTATGTAATTATAGTACAATATTATTGTCTACATTCATCATACTGTACATTGGATCTCTATGGCTTATTTGCTACTTGTTACAAGTTTGTACCCTTAAACACCATCACTCTTATCACCATCGCCCATCCCCTGGTAATGACCATTTTACTCTCTGTTTTTCACAGGTTTGACTTTTTTGGATTCCACATACAGGTGATAACATACAGTACTTGTCTTTCCCAGTTTGACTTATCTCACGTAGCATAATGTGCTCGAGGTCCATCCATGTTGTCGCAAATGGAAGGATGTCCTCCTTTTTAATGGTGGAATAATATTCCATTGTGTATGTGTACCACATCTTTTTTATCCTTTCATCCAGTGATGGGCAGGGTTGTTTCCATATCCTGGCTATTGTTAATAATGCTGCAACAAACATGGGAATGCACATATCCTGTTGAAATCCTGTTTTCACTTCCTTTGAGTACACACCCAGAAGTGAAATTGCTGGATCGTATGGTAGATCTATTCATAATTTTTTGAGGAACCGCCATATTGTTTTCCACGGTGGTTAGACCAATTTACCTTCCCATCAATAGTGTATAAAGGTTCCCTTTTCACCACAGCCTCATCAGCACCTGCTGTCTCTTGTTTTCCTGATGATAGCCATTCTAACAGGTTTGAGGTGACATCTCATTGTGGTTTTGATATGCATTTCCCTGATGATTAGTGATGATGAGCATCTTTTCATGTGTTTGCTGGTCATTTTGATGTTCTCTTTGGAAAAATGTCCATTTAGTTCTTCTGTCTATTTTTTAACTGGATTGTTTGTTTTTTTATTATTAAGTAGTGTAAGTTCTTTATATATTTTGGATATTAACCCCTTATCCAATATAGGACTTGCAAAAATTTTCTCCCATTCTGTGGGTTGTCTTTTCATCTTGTTAATTGTTTTTTTGCTGTGCAGAAGCTTTTGAGTTTGATGTAGTCCCATTTGTTGACTTTTGTTTTTGTTGTTTGTGCTTTTGGCATCGTGTTCAAAAAACCATTGCCAGGACCGATATCAATAAGCTTCTTCCCTACTTTTTCTTCTAGGAGTTTTGTGGTGTTTGGTCTTATGTTTAAGTCTTTGATCCACTTCAAGTTAATTTTTGTAAGTGGCGTGAGATAAGGATGAGATTTCATTGTTCTGCATGTGTTTCTCCAGTTTTCTCAGCACCATTTGCTGAAGACACTATTCTCTCCCCTTTGGGTATTCTTGGCTCCCTTGTCAAATATTAGTTGACCATATATAACAGGATTTGTATAAAGCCATTATTGATGTCACTTTTGTCCTTGTTGAACATTTAGAACAATGGTATCATGACTTAGAGAGACTTCAGAGGCTTTTATTAAGCTAGATATTAAGCAGTTAAGACCCATTGATGTAGTCGTGTGTAGTTATAGTTCATGAACTTTCCTGCTGTATCATATTTCACAATCATTTCCATATCACTAATCAAGAATTTATTTCTATTTTATTGCATGCCAAAGTACAATGAAACCTTGGTAACTCTGTGTGTAGTACCATTTTCACTAAATATTTAAATTTCCACCTGCTGCCTGAGAGATCAGCTTTTCTTTCTCAGAGTAATGAAGATGATTACATCTCTCTGATACTATTAAGCCAGTTGCTATTGAGTGTGATGATTCACAGGAGACTGAATCCAAAGGAGACCATAAACCAGTAAAATAAAACCTTTCTAACATGTTTTAAAGTCCCTATCGTTTTAAAATACTCTGGTAATGCCAGGCAATATTACATTAACAGAGATCAAACAAATTCTTAAAAATGCTTATCCATGACTGATGATTCTCGATTTCACATATGGTTAGGGGGGAGAAAATATATGTATAGTATCAGATGAAATTGTTTTTGCTAATGTTACAATAATTCCCCAAACATATTTCCCTTGTACTTAACAAAATTATTGACATTTTGGACTTTCATTGTGTCTTTTGCATAAGATAATTCATCAAAACATTAGCAATTGAATTTGCCTGAAAAAATCTTGTCTTGTTACCTTTCTGGAAAAGAAAAATGTTGCAAGTGTTTAAAGTTTAGAACACCAATTTCAAAATATATTGTGTATTTTTCTAAAGCAGAACAACACAGTCTGATTGACACGCTCTAGCTAATTTGGAGATATAAGTAGTCTGTAATGTATCAATTCCTTTTCAATAACCTCACTTCTTTTCCTTCTTCTCTTGTACGGCGATGGCTCTCGAGAGAGTTGACAAGCAAAAACTGCCTTCATACGAATATTATAACTTTTACGAGCTGCTTAGTGGCAGAATAGCAAAGTAGAAAGAAGGTTGAGATGAAGCACAGGGATATGTCCACACTCCTCTGAGAAGAAGGAACACAGCCCATTTTACAAGACTAGGAATTTCATCGGAGGGTGCTGCAAAGCCTCAAGGCTGCAGATAGTATCCCAGGAAGCCACCCGTGATCTGAGGCCTCCCCATCCTGCTCCATTGCAGCAGAGATGGTTTACCTGCCATGTGACCTCATAGAGCAAGTATTAGGCAAAATCAAGGAAAGACTATTGACTCACCCCGAAGAGACAGATTAGGCTGAAAGAGATAGGACACTTTACTTATCAATTTAAATATCACAGGTGTGTTGGGTTTTCTGCCAACCAGTGAGACATGGGCCAACTGGAAAAATTACTTTAACTTGTCAAGACCGAGGAGACACATTTTGCTAAGCTTTGGTAAAATTTGCTGAGCTCTAGTAAAATAGATATAGACTGATACAAACACATTTGTGTGTGTATAGTTATACATAAACACACACTCCATATATCATGCTTATATGTGAAGCATATAATCTATGATCTTTGACAAACAGGTCCAAAAAGCAGATAATGTTGTTCACTACTGGGGTGTGGACCTGATAGTCTTTGTTTTCTTTTTGAATTTTACACCTTGTATTGCTACTTAAAAACAAGTATTAAAATAAACTGAATGAATGAAATGCATGATACCAAACACAGAATTCACAGAGTGGTAGATAATGATTAGGAAATTCAATATCTTAAATTTGACATTTGTTGGTAAAATGGTAATCGTATTAAAAACTGTGTTACAGGGTTGCGAAGATAATTAAAGGAAAGGTATCTGTTTAACTAAAATGTATGTAGAAATGATACTGGCTTTGGAAAGAAGAGAGCTGGATTTTCTCTATTTCTGCCATATGTATTAACCATACTTATTAACCACTTAATATCAGATCCATTTCCTAAAAACATGTTTAAAATAGGTCCTTTGGTTGCAGATAATCTCTAAATCTCATTTCTGCTTGAACATTATATAATCTTACGATTTTAAAGAAAAAATTTTTAAGAATAATAAAACGGATGGTTGGAAAATATTATCAACATTAACACACAGCCTAACATTATCATTCAATTTAACTGTCAAAAAACATATCGATTATTTGGACCTGTGAGTGGGCTGTCATTACATACGTTTAGAGGTCTGTGCTTTCCTGAATTATATAGATTTTTACAAGTATAATGTTATTACTGCATTTCTTCCTTTTAATAAACCTCCTCCCCCATTTCTCTTCATTCTAAGGTCTTTTCTATTCATATTGAGTGTTTACATAAAATGCCTTTACAGAGCACAACAGTCTATAGGAATTGAAATAATTTTCTTGGGGCTGCTAGCAATTCTCACTGATTTTCACTTGACAATTTCTCTACTATGAATGTGGACTCAGCGAGATAAAATACTGGCTTTAAAGATGCCTGAGTAAACTGCTTGGCTATATTTAGCTGACTACTTGGCAGATAAATCTCTGTTTTCAGGATTCTTCCTGTTTTTCTGACAACGAAGAGAGAGAAAGTCAAATTTCACCTTAAAGCTAGAAAAACCCCAACCAATTGCACTAGAAAAAATGGGCATAGTCTAGTGCCATGAATATTTCTTCTATATGAGATTGTAACGTATTAATAGAATTTAACTTATGGAAATAGAGTCATCCCACATGAGGAAAAAGATGATAGAGAAAATAAGGAAAGTGAGCAACATATGTGCATGAATATATGTACATCTATGTGTCAACTTATCTGCCATGATACAGCAGGAAAAAAAAAAACAAAATAATTGAGGGGTTTAAGATTTAGACCTATTCCCTAGGACCAGATGGTATCCGTCTTGTTGGTAGAATGAGGATGCATGCTCATCTTTGTGAAGACTAATCTAAGTAACATATAGTTTCTAAAGAATGTGGCAATAAACATGTGGTAGCTGTTAGCAAAGACTGAACAGTATTTATAGTAGAAGACGCGGGGATGTTGTATCAGTCTGCTAGAGATGCCATAACAACCACATTGACTGGGGCGCTTAAAACAACAGAAACTTATTCTCTCACAGATCTGGAGGCAGGAAGTCTGACATCCAGGTGTGGGCAGGGCTGGTTCCTCCTGAGGCCTCTCTCCTTGGCGTGTAGATGCCATCTTCTCCCTGTGTCCTCACATGGTCGTTCCTCTGTGTGTGTCTGTGTCCTCATCTCCTCTTCTCATAAGGACACCAGTCTTATTGGATCAGGGCCCACCCTAATGACCTCATTTTACCTTAATCATCTCTTTAAAGACCCATCTCCAAATACAGTTACATTCTGAAGTCCTGAGGGTTAGGGCTTTGACATAGGAATTTTGGGGGACATGATTCAGCCCATTACAGCTGTCAAACATCCTGACGACACCAAGTATGACTACAAAATAAAGTGAAATTTATTTTTTGTTACCTAAATTATGATATTATTCCTTGACACCTGATACTCATAACCAGGGTGTTAAATGAGACCAATTACATCTTCCAGTTACACCAAGAACCATATCTGGGGCAACAGCTCACCCTTGATTTTCTTCTTTCTCTGGTTCCCATGAATCCATCTCAGCAGCGTGGGAAAGCCCTAAGGCTGTCATAGAGAGAATCTCACTGTTGCGTAGCTTTATCAGTTTCCAGCTTTCTGTGAGCAGGGTAAGTGCAAAAATGGATGACCTCCAAATCTCAGAGCCTTAACACAATGAAGGCTTATACTTTACTTGCGGAGATTATTCCATGGGTTTGATCTAATCTCATGAACACATCTCTTATTCAAATATAAAAGCTCAAGGGAAAAATGGACATTATGTTATGCAAATTTTCAAATGGAGAAAGTAGAGAAACCACATAATGGCTGATATATATATATCTTAAACATTACACAAGGCCACTCTGTGACCATGATGAATTGAGACCAAGACAAGATCCTTCAGTAACCGTGTCTGAATACAGAAAACCAGGGATATTGTCCAGTTTACAAATTATAAAATAGCCCCCTCATCTGGTTGATCTCTTTGCTACTTCTTCACCAATTACAGAGGTAGCCTTTTCTGCCCTCCCTGGAGATAAGAATTATTGAGATACTCAATCATAGAAATATGCCCACTTTCTGAAAATGTCCAATCCAGACTAAAACCCTCACTTTCTTAGACCCTCCCCAAATCACCCATCACCATCCAAATCCTATGTCTGAAAAGACAACAGGTCCTTTATAACATCCTCTCACTGAGACTGCCCAAGGCTACCAGGGTTTGCATTCTTTCTTGCCGCAATGAGTGATAAAACCAACTTGCTCAACCACAACTCTGTCCTTGGTGGACTTGCTATCAATTATCCAAACACCTCATTTTTTTTCCAAAAACTGAAAGTATTTTAGAAATTTGCCATCAACAAATCACTACAGATCTGCCTCCTACAGACCAGATTCTTTAAGCACAACACGATTAAGTTAGAAAGGCAACATGATGACTTCAAAATACACACACATATATAGTCTATTAGAAAATATATGCATATATAAAGAATCCAGTTTTCAAGCAAAAATCATTGTGAGCAGTTTCCTTTGATATATTCAATTTGAATATACTTAAGTTGATAAGAAAATATCACCTACCAAATTTTTGAAAAACAGATAAATCAGTAGATTATTAAAATTTCTATCCATAATGCTTATATTAGAAAAGAATTAAAGCTGAACATTATCAACTATGATCATAAAATAAAATCCTATTAAGCATCAATTCCTTCCCACCATGATTAGGATACTGATCTTCATAAAATTTGCTTTAACTGATCTCCTTGGAAAACGAACTCCACTTTGTCGCACCAGTTGTGTTATTGCAAAGACATCGTTTCATTTATTAGGCATACCCCTTGGCTTTTTACATACGAAAGGCAAAGAAAGAGAATTAAGGAAAGACAGACGGTGATGGTGGACCCAACAATGTGAAACGAACACGCTATTCATTGATAGTGCTTTGTTGAATGCCAATCTCGTGATAGGCTCTTTTGCAGGCAGTTCATATGGGTCTTAACCATGACTAAGTTGTATGTTCTTCCTAGGGAGATTCCATCAGCTTTTGTAAGCAGATGATGAAGTCTCAGAGTTCAATACTCCTCAACCCACTTAAGTATTAATTACATATAATTGGTTCTACAGCTGACAATTTTCTTGTACAGAAGCTGTAGAGAAATCAAACATCACTATGGTTTATGTTCTCTTGTGGATCATGTTTTTTGATAGAAATTTGGTCACAGGGTATTTCCCTATGGTTGATGTCTATTTCACCTACAGTAAGCATACCCATGCAGCCTGCTAGAAGAGTTCCGATGACAGATGGCTCTGAGCCTGCTGTCCTCCTCCTGTGTGATCTAGAGATGTGTCTGATGTCAGGAGTGTAGACAGACCCCTGCTGAAAGGAAAACAGGTTTGTAATAGCCGAACACACCAGGCCAAAGCAACTAGAGATACACCTTTGTCAAATGATGCCTATTGTGAAAAGATGGAATTACTACCTCAACTCTGCTTTTCTGACACTGATCTTTTATTGAATGTCAGTGTTGGTGCAGACTTTTTCAGTAAAGACACTTTGCATAAAACTTCATGGCGAGTAGATTTTGTTTTCCAATTTGAGATAGTTCTTTTCAATACCAATGCCAATTAATTAGTTGACTGAGCCCTTAAATATTAAAAATACCTTTTGTTCACAGAGCTGTGCTTTTGGCAATGACTAACATCACGTGGTTCTGATATAAATGCAAACTCTGTTAAGAGGGCAGGGGAAACTTTTTGGAGGTGAGGCTCACAATTGAGACCTGAAAATTGGATGAGGCCATATTGTTGAATGTTCCACACTCAAGGTGAATCTTTTACATTTCCTTTTTGGCACGAGCATGATATAAAAATGTCCTGAAAATTGTGCTAACATGCCCTCAAATGAGAAAGCATCCTATCATCACTTAGTCCTACCTATTGAGAGATTATAATTGTACTGTGTACACTTGATATAGGCTCTTGGATAAAATGAGTATACCTGTGGTCTGTGCTATTTGAGGGATTTTCTAAGTTTTAATTCCATTTCCCAACGTACTAGGCTGATTTTCCCCTTTAGATAACTTTGAATTATTCACAAGATAATTTATCATTTCAAGGTTAAAATGTCACTTGCACTACTATTTTTACAGTCCAATTCAAATAGATGCCTGTGTTAGTTTTCTATTGCTGCATAACAAATGACTCCACACATAGCAGCTTAAAACAACACACATTCATTTTCTCATGATTTCCCTGGGACAGAAGTCCAGGGCTCAACTGAGTCCTCTGCTCAGGATTTCACAAGGATTAAATCCAGTGGTTGGATGGGCTGCATTCTCCTTTGGAGGTTTTGGGTATTCATTTCCCTGTGGCTGTAGAACTGAGGTCCTGTTCATTTGTCAGTGGCTGGCAGGGGGATGTTTAGTACCCAGAGGCCACCCCTGCTCAATTCACAACACAGCTGTTTGCTTTCTTCCTTGAGCCTTGCAGGAGCGTACCTGCTTTGGTCTCTTTTAAGAGCTCACCTGATTAGTTCATGCCCACCAAGAATAATTGCTTTTCTGATTAACTCAAAGCCAACTGCCTAGTATCCTATGCATGGGAAATAAATCCTATCATATCCACAGTCCCACCCACACTCTAGGCAATTGAATTATACAGGGTATGTACCACCAGGGGGCAGAATCTTGTTGGCCATTTTGCAATTCTGCTTGCCACAGCATACTCAATGTTTATAACAAACTGCTAGTATTTTTCTTGCAGTTTTTTCTGTGAAATATAGCATGCATGCAAAGGAGTGAAGAGTCCTCCCCTTCCACAATTACTTGCACCCCTACCTCTGCCATATAACTGGTCTCAATATGCTCAAGTATCTTATGCTATTGAAACCGGTAAACTGTTAGTCATTGATGATTAGGTAGCTAGTAACTAAAGTTTTTTTTCTTTTTTGCAATCAATGATTATAGCTTTTAGTTGTTCCCCCACCCGTTGGTAACTGTGCTGTTTAGGCAATATGCTACCTGACTCCAGCTAGGTTCCTATGGATAACATCTCCTTAGCGCCTGGATCACCATGGTAATGGGTATTTGAGCTATTTTTCGGAAATTAGGACCCCCTTGTCCAGTTCAGGCCAGTTGAAACAACCAACTGATCAACTGGGCCCATGCAAATGTCCAATAAGTGACTTTTTGACATCAAGAAGCTAAAAACTCCATGTTCAGGTCATGCTAACGCTACCATTTTGTGAACACGAGTCCTATGAAGAGGCATGAAGTCTGATTACACTGGCACCGATCATCACTTACCTCACCTCTCCTCACCTCCAATCATCTATCTATCTCCACATTTCAGACCACCTTGTCCCTTCCGGATAAATATCCTTGAGTCCCCATTTTCAGGGAGGCGGATTTGAGCCTCGTTCTCCCATTTCCTCACTTGTCCGTTTTGTGATTAAAACCCTCTCTCTGCTGCAATCTCGTCGTCTCCGTTTTTGGCTTTTCGGGTGACAGGCAAAAACGAACCTGGTTCGGTAACAGTATCTTTGGTGAATCTTGCAACAATACAATGATGTCCTAATGAGTATAGCTTTACAATGAGTTTTTATATATATCCATTGGGCAAGTCTCCCCACCTTGTTAAGTGTTTATTAATTCAAAAAGGGATACTCTTGAGTTCTTGGACCCAATTCCAACGTGTGTGTGCGGAGGCTTCCTCATACCAGCAAGCAATGCTCGAACGCCAGTGTGTGTCCTACATTTGAGCTCAATTCTGACACTATCTTCTCAGGGATAGCATCAGATTCCATAGATTAAGGGCTCAGTCCCACAAGACTGCCTCTCTCCCCAACTTCAGACGTCAGTCACAAGCCTAAACCATTACCTGAACTTCTGACCAACCGGCTACAACTTAAAGGTTCCCACAACCCCCTTCTTGGGTTTGATTAATTGGCTAGAGCAGCTCGCAGAATTCGAACATTTGACTTACTAGATTATTGGTTTACTGTAAAAGAACATAACTCAAGAATAGCCAGAAGGAAGACATGCATAGGGCTAGGTATGTGGGAAGGGGTGTGGAGCTTCCATGGTGTCTCCAGGTGCCATTTTCCCCAAATCTCCGCATGATCACAAACCCAGAAACTCTCCAAGCCCTGGCCTTTTGGATGTTTACGGAGACTTCATTACATAGGCTTGATTGATTAAATCATTGGTCACTGGTGGCTGGTTCAACCTCTAGCCCCTCCCCCATCCCCAGTGGTTGGGGATTGGGACTGGAAATTCCAACCTTCTAATCACTAGGTTGGTTCCCCTGGAAACCAGCAACCACCATTGGGTGACCTAGGGGCATTCCGAAGTCTCCTCTTTAACATAACACAAGACACTTTTATGGCTCTTATCTCAGGGAATTCCAAGGGTTTTAGGAGCTCTGTGCCTGAGACAGGGGCAAAGACCAAATACATATTTCTTATACATCCCAATATCAGACACTTAACTGTTTTTGGAGCTCTTCCCTTCTTATTTACAATGTTTAGTAATTTTGGTACTTGCTGGGAAATTTCCACTTTGTGCTTTTGTTAGGGACATAACTAACTCTAGTTGCACCAGCTGTAGGAGAGTTCTCCCGTGAGACTGCCCACTTGGATCTGTTCCTGGTCTTTGTCTTTGCATCCTTAATACAGTGACATAGTGGAATGTCCGTGTTCAAGTTCACCAGTTCAGCAAATTCTCTCAAAGCCAAAGCCAACGCCAGTGCCTTTTCTGGCTCTCCTGGTCTTTCTCTCAGCACTCCCAACTTTCTTGTCAGCTCGTGGATGTATCTAAGACAGTTTTGACATATATTTTATGTAGTATTTTTCCTTATTATTACATTGGCCCTCACACCTGGTCTACCACATTGCAGAAAAAAGAAGTTTCAAAAGTCTTGTTCTGTAACTTCCAGATATTTGTGTTTTGATTTTCAGAATATTGTCCTTCCTAATGTATTCTTGTGGAATGAGATTCGTTAGGGAAACAAAATCCCAAAGAAAGGCTATCAGAGATTAAGTTCAAACATGATGGGTGAAACACAGAAATTGGAATGAAAATATCAGAATAGTTGAGTTATATATGCTAGTATTATGGGTTGAGTTGGGTCCCCCAAAAGACATGTTGAAGTTCTAACCCCCAGTACCTCAGAATCTGACCTTATTTGGAAATAGGGTCATTGCAGATGCTACTAGTTAAGATGAGGTCACACTGGAGCAGAGTGTACCCCTAATCCAGTATTGTTGGTGTTCTTATAGGAGAAGGCCACATGGGGACAGAGACACAGAGGAGAAGCCACATGAGGCGGAGGCAGAGATTGGAGTTGTGGGAGATCAAGATTTAGCCACTCTGAAATCTATCTCTTTACCTTGGTTGTTTTCTCTGAAGGACATTTGACCTCCCCCACTAACTGCCTAAAGAATTTGACATGGTGGCTCCTTCCTAGAACAGATCTATCATGATGGCTGTAAAGATAACGTAGGGTAAATGTTACAATAAGAAAGGCACCAACAAGCCCCTCTTATCAGAAGTTCTGTCTCTCTGGCCACATTCTCTGGATGACCCTGCGAGGAGTTGCCAGACAATCATTTACATTTATAAGGGAAATCTCCATTTGTAAAGGCATCTCTCTCTCTGTTTTGAGAAGAGAGGGGGGATGAGCTCATTTCTAGTGACTTATCAATGTGGAAGGTGAGGCCTTGGGGCTGCATAATAAACCTTACTCTTGTTTACTGTGCTTTAGTGGTAATCTCCTGTAACTGACTCCCCCAACCCCCAAAATCCTCCTTTGTCATTGGTTGAACATGGTATTTAAGACAAGAATTTGTGCTATCGTGTGAAGAAACACAGTGTCCCTGCTTTCTCCCATGTATACATATTATTAAACTTGGTATTATTTTCTCCTGCTAACCTGTCTTGTTGATTATTTGGTCAGCCATAAGAACCTTAAGAGAAAGGACAGAGGGAGATTCTCCCTCTTCCCCCGACAGAGTGATGATGATTTAAGAGATGCCTGGAGCCCCCAGGAGCTGGAAGAGGCAGGAAGGAGCCTTCCCTGGAGCCTCAGGGGGAGCAGAGCCCTGCCCACACCTTGATTTTGGACTTCTAGCCTTCGGAACTGAGAGACAATAAATTCCTGTTGTTTTAAGTCACAGAGTTTGTGGTACTTTGTTACTGCATCCCTAGGAAACTAAGACAGCCAGAGGTATCTAACCTCAACCCAAGGGATTTTCTATTTGGGGCCCATTGTTTCCAAAGACAGTAGAAGCAAGGCTCCCCATCCCAAATGTTGAGCGCCCATCAGGTTACAGCAGTTCTTCTGTTTCCTTTACCTTGAATCAGACGTGCCCTTGGGGATGTCTTTGACCAAAGGAGTGTGGCTTTGGGACATAGAATGTGCTCTGGACTTATGCTGTAAGTGGGCTTGACGCTTCTACTTCACCCTCATGGAATGCCATCACAGCCTTGTCAGGAACCTCACGCTGCAGAACGTAAGGAGGAAGCACTCCATGGAGAGCAGGTTCAGCTGTCCCATCCCCTCAGTGGAACCCAACTGTGGCTGAATTTCTCTCTGAATGTGGCCACGTGAGTGAGACCAGGCCAGGCCAGTAGAGAAACTGCCAAGCCAACATGCATATTCACGAGACCTCGCAAAACATCCTTGTTTTAAGGCACTACACTTTGAGGACAGTGTGTAATGCAGTGAGAGATAAGGGAAACCACCTTGATTCCCTTTAAACTCTGGACTACAGTGGTTTAAGAATCACCGTTTTCAATCCTGGAAAACTACTTCAGAGAAATATGCTAGTTTGTTTTTTTAAGGTCTTTTTCTGGTATCACCCTGTCTTTATAAAATTCTTCCTTTTTTTCTTTGCCATTTTCTTTTCCTCTTCTCTTCTTTCCATTTATTTCCATAGTTTTCTGTTTTTTCTCTCTCTTCCCTTCCCCTCTCTCCCTCATTCCCTTTTTTCTTCCTTCCTTCATATCCTCTCTCTGTCTTCCCCTCCCTCCTTCATTTCCTCCTTCCTTCCCTCTCTCCCTCCTTCTTGCCTTTCTTTTCTCCTTCCTTCCTTCCCTTCTTTCTTCCTCCCTTCCTTCCATCAACTCTTCCATAAGTAGCCGGAAGTACCAGGCATGGCCACCATCAGTACCAGTAGGGGGAGGATTAACCAGTCTCCTGCAAAGCCTCCAGCTGTGATCTCACCACACTCAGCAAACAGCAAGGCAAGAAAACTAAGCAGTATCAGGTAGAATATTAAGAATTCCTATGAGGGAGCTGGGGGAAGCAACCTCCAACTTGGCTAGGTCAGCCTGAAGACGAACATGTATTAATAGGAACTTGTGCTGTTTAACTAAGCCCCAAATGGCAACTGAGTCCTGGGAGTCAAACTCTAAGAGCCAGGAAGTAAGCAAGGATTAGTAAAATCCCTGCCATGAAGCAGTCTGGGCCAGCGATGACAGAGAGAATGGACACTGATGAGCTAGGAGCTGCCACAGCTCAAGAGACCTGACAATACTGCTCCACTTACTAGAGGTCACTGTGTCAATTAGAATATTCTACAAAGGTTTTGCACTGCAAATTTCTCCATCAGAATTTTTCTTTTCATAACACATACACATGATTTTGCATATGTGTTTGTTTTTTAATTTCCAAAATATTTTGGGAGCATCTGCATAATTATCTCTAGTTGAATCTATTTTGTGTTCCAAATATTTTTTTAAATATGCTTTTCACTCAACTCCTAGCTGAGTCATCTTACTACACTGATGGATGATTAAGCTTCTTGATCCAACTTGATTTTAGCACTAAAATAGCCTGAATTTTCACTGTAAAATTCACTTGATTTCTGTATCATTTCCATAAGGAGAATGGTTGAAGTAATGTCAATTTTTTTTCTTGAGAACATGTTACTGCACAAAATTGGGATTCTCTTGTCTGATGTACATAAAAAAGTCAATTAATCATGGCATCAGCATTTAGGAAAAGAAATCAGCTTTATTTTGTGACATTGGTCTGCAAGGAGACAGGGGCATGTGCTTTCAGATCTGCTTCCCCAATCCAGGGCTTGGGGCACAATTTATGGGATAAAGTGTAGGGTGGTCTGAAGTGTGGAGATAGATGATTGGAGGTGAGGATAAGTGAGGTAATTGATGATCTGTGCAAGTGTAGTCAAGCTTCATGTTTCTTCTTAGGATGCGTGTTCACAAAATTGTGGCCTTTCCATGATGCGAGAGTAGAGGTTTTAGCTCCTTGACATCAAAACGGTCACTTATTCAGTATTTGCCAAGGCCCAGTTGATGGGTTGGTGGTCTCAACTGCCCTGCACTGGACAAGGGGTCTAAAAGCGTTCCTAAAAAGCCACTCTTACTTACTCTGTTGACAAGATGGGGTCAGTTGAACTGGTCCTGGAGGGCCTATAGTTACAAATCCTCCCTTTTTGTTGTTCATTGCTCAGTCTTGATGGATATAGGGCGAGGACTACTCTAACTTCTTTCTGCTGAGAAGGGGTGTAGTCTTTTAGTTTCTCTGTAATAAGAAGCCAAAAGTAGATAAATTTAGACATGTTTAGCAATATGTTTCAGTATTTTATCTTATTTGAAAATGACCCAGATATTCAAGGAATTTTATCATTTAACTGAATTTAGCAAAAGTCTAAGGTTTTAGTTATGAAGAGGTTTTCAAGTTATTTTAAGTGCATACCCCATAACATATAATTATTATTAAAAATTTTCCCCAAAATTTTTATCTTACATTTATTTAGTTTGCTAGTTCCCAATAATTATTTAGATTCCCTACAAACACTTCACAACTCATTAGACAAAATCAGCTACCATTCTAAGCCATGATTTTTTGCTAACCACTTTTGTAACAGAGATAACATGAGCTAATTTGACCAATAAACGTAGAATAAAAGCTGCTGTCTGCATTAGATCCAATGCTGACATCTCCGAGGACATGTCCATTTTAATCAAACCAGCAATCTTAAATATGCTTTTATTTACCAAAGATTATACCATGTTACCTTGAAAAACCTTTAGGTGTGTTTCCACTACATTTATATAAGTGCTTACTTTAAGCCAATTAAACAGAGTTCTTTAGAAATTATACAATCCGGAGGTAGAAATATCACACACATAGAATACATATAGACACACACACACACAGATTCCACAGCTATGTTTTAAAATTATTGCTGTAAATCAGGTACACTAATATAAGGCTCACTAGTTATGAAAGAATAACTGAATCCAAATTTTGTTTTAAGCTTTGCTCCTAATATTTGTGGAGAAGACACACAAGATGCTAGCTTTTGGGCGAGGGTGCCCTCATGGCCCTTTTTCTTGCCATTTTTTCCTTTTTTTTTTTCTTCAGTCTTGGGAATTGGTGATGAGCTAGATAACAGGTCCCAGAGAGGTGACAAGATTTTTTGAGATAAAGGAAAGGGGTGGAATGAGAACTGCTCCTAGAGTTGTATTTAGGATTGCAAAGATTTTTTTTTTTTTAAGGACAGCTGCTCTTAATTCCTCAGAAATTGGGTTGTAAGTTAAATAGCATTGTAGATTGCTCTACCTTTCCAACTATGTCATCCCTAATTTGCTTCTTTTCCTCTGGGTACTTACTTTTATTCTACCTTAGGGAAGAAGGCCTGGAAAGGAAACTCCTATCGGGCTTTGGATATCAGCTTCTAGTTTGGCCCAATTTCTGATCACAAGTTGCTAAATCCTTTCAAATATCTTGTCAGTTTTCACGCGGTATGAGCAGTAATTATACCCGGCAGTATTGAACAATTCCAGTAATCTTTACCATAGCAGTCTTCCAGAAAATCTCTGAGTCTCATTAACTCTGGGAGGGGCTCATTTTGGGCCCTCACCCAAAGGTTGGTTACAGGTTGTCCGGAATGCCATGACCTAATAGGCTTTTAAGTACCTTTTGTAAATTAATTTTTTTCTTTTTGCAACAACAGTTTTAGTAAGAAAAAGTTATTTTGGAATTTAGAAGTCTTGACTTTGAAGTGTACTCTTAAATGATCTTATCTAATTGGAACATTTCTTCCCGTGGCCAACACAATTCCCCTGAGGCTGACAGCAGTTTGGTAGGACGCTTAGCCACAAAAGAGAGTGCAACCCACATTTCTGTCCAACCATCTCTGATGCAAAATGGGGTTCACCCACGCCCTTGTCTGACTGTATTTTTGGGACCGCCCCCCTTACCTGAGGCTGAGGCCTCAGGACACAAAACAAGCTTGATAAGATTCTGCAGTTCTTTGCAAACATTTACAGCTTCTGGAATCTTTAGGTTTTGAGCAATTTTGCCACAATTTTGAGCAATTGACTTTGTAAAGATTAAAGATTTCCCAAGGGGTCTCAGTTCCTGAGAAACCACTCTTAATTACTGTATTGATAATCTGGGGTCAGTTGAACTTGTCCTGAAGGGCCTGCGGTTAAATAATTCCTATCTTTTGAATGTCTCAGTTTTCATAGAAGCTTTTTCCTCATGTACACATATTTCTTTGTTTTATTTATTTTTTCTCAACATGGGTACTTTTTCTTGCTCTCTTTATCCTTGACACTTGAGATTTTGTAGACATGGGTTTCTCACCGTGGTTAATTCCACACACTCTGAAAACAAACATACAGAAAAGCAAAAATACGTTTCCTGTTTCTTTGATTTCTACAGTAAACAAGTCTGTAAATCTACCAAGAAGGACAGAGAATAATATAGGAATCACTCACATACACACCATCTGAATTTATTACATGTTTATAAGCTGACATTATGTTTCAGATTGTGTGTACGTATATTATGTATACTTATCTATATAGATATAGATATCATACATATAAATATATTATATATTATATATACAGTCATGTGTCCCTTAATGACAAGGATACGTTCTGAGAAATCATAGTTGGATGATTTCACCATTGTGTGAACATTATAGAGTGTACTTACACAAACCTAGATGGCATAGGCTACTATACACCTAGGCTGTATGGTACTAATCTAATGGGACCACCATCGTATATGTGGTCCATCATTGACCAAAATGTTGTTATGCAGTGCAGGACTGTATATATATATCAGATCAATATACATTGATCAGAGAGAGGTCAGTCCTCAGCCATCATCTCCTCCTTTCTATTGTCCTCCAGAAATAATCGCCATTCTGAATTTTATGTGCATTTATCTCATGCTTAATTTTATCCTGAATAAGCCAGATTTATTTCTTTTAAAATAAAGTTTGGAGATATCTAAAAAGTTAGGACTGCCTTCAGAACGTATGTGGTGGCCTTTTAAAATCCTACTGTAGTTCTGCATTGGAATATTGACTTTAGATTACTATCCAAAGTGTGTGGCTGATTTTCTTTAACTAATCTTTAAAGAGTACAAATAGCAAGGGTAACATGTGCTATGTTTTTCATGAATCAAGGCAATCCTTTGGGAAAAACATGTGGAAATCTTGGGTATGTGATCAAAACTTTGCATATGGTTTGCTACATTTTACAATTTTGAAAAATAGAGAAATTGAGATATGTTTCTCATTTTAGAAATATTTGTTCTGCCTTAATTAGCAACAATGCACTATTTTTAGTGTCTAAGAGCTTGACTATGTGAAGTTTTAATGAAAATTTATGAGACATCAAATTAACTATAGTCTTAGAAAAGTTTAATTCTGATTCTGCCTATGCGTAGAGGTGCCACTTAAACTAATCAATTCTAGGTTTATGACTATGTGTTTTCAAATTCTAAGTAAATTTAAAATTTTATGTACATATATATCTCCACCAGTACCCCAGTCAAAATCAATTTTTTGAGATGATGGTCAGTAAAATATAATGAGGCAGAAAATTGAAATGAAAAATGCTGAAGGGATTCTAAAATATTAATGGGAATGGTCTTAGATGGAGTTGCTTCACCATAAATAGAAAACAGCAAAGGAGAATCTGATTAGCTGTTTCTTAATTAAATATTTACTTTGCTTGGTTATCTCATCTTATTTTTACACAGTTGCGGACTGTGTTTGTCAGAATAGAATTGATTAGCTGTTAAGATGCTTTGTGGTGATACACAGAATGAAGCTATGCACTCAGAAGAAAGAGGAAGATTGAGAAATTATCTCGACATGAAGATCTCCTATTCCAGAATTCTCATTTTCCATTAACATGTTAAACATTGGCAGGGTCCACTGTGAATGCTGGTGTTGGGTTCAAACCTGAGTATGCCAAGATGAATCAGATGTACTTGTCATCATGGAAAAAATGGAGCCTAGAAGGAAATGCATATGTGTAAATTCATGTTTTCAAAGTGTCACATAAAATACTAGGATCCAGATATAGAAAGTTTTGTTGGTAATATAAACGAGGAACTTCCTCAATGGATAGAAGAAAAAATCTTACTCAAGGATAATTTAGATACATCTTATGATGAGTTGGAATTTGACACGGGAATTAAATGAAGCAAGAATAAATTACCGTGCTTTGTCTAGAATATTTTCATATCTTCCCTCCAGAATGTGTAGACATTTTATAGTAAAATCTCTTCTGTGAAGAAGTAAGTTTTGTATTTTTCTTTTTAAGAATCCCAGCAGAATGGAATTTGGATAAATTTTGAGTCCTACACTAATCTAAATAGGTATCGATTTAATAGATCCGCATATATGTTTTTAATATTTCAGTATTTCAAGAAAGACAGTTTGCAATGTTTGGCATGAATTGGAGTATTTTCCATGTTCTTCAACATTGATATATAGTTTAAGAGGTTCCACTTGATTATCTCTCTCTTTTGTTTTTTTTAAGAGCCAATGAAATAACTCTAATGTTGATTTCTTTTCTTCTCTTTTAACAGCTTTACTGAGGTATAATTGATGTCCAAAAAAACCTATACACATTTAACATGTACAATTTGATGAGTATGGACCTATGCATATACAAGGATATCACCACCACAATCAAGGTAATAAACATATCCATCGCCTTCAAGAGTTTCTCTGTATCCCTTTGTGTGTGTATGTATATGTGTGTCTGTGTATTAGTAAGAACAGTTAATGTGAGATCTACCCTCTTAACAAATTTTTAAGTGCATAATACCATGTTGTTAACTATAGGTACAATGTTGTACAGCAGATATGTAGAATTTGTAATCGAAAATTTATACCCATTGAGCAACAACTCCTAACAACAAACACCTTATATGTTAATCAGGGATTTTTATTAGTTTTAAAATTATTTTATGGATTGGAGGAACCATCTAGTAGGTCAACTGATAAACCAATTGTGTTGATAAACCAATTCTTAGTAACAATCTTGTGTACTTGAGTGAAAAAGAACAGCACAGCTTACTGATGTGTGATCAACTACAAAAGGAATTTCTGCTAAATCAGTTTCATTTTAAGGTAGGTAATATGATGTTTGATGGAAGGAGAGGCTGGGGCCCTTGTTTTCATCACCTGGAGCACAAAAGGAAGCAAAAGTGGACAGGACTACAGCACATTTATTGAAAAATTGCATTTCAATTTGGGATTGAGTCTGGCTGTGCATGCTCTCTATCTATGAACTGAACTAAATCAGGCAGTGATTTCTGATGAGGCAAATAATAAATGGTCATTAAATATGGCATGGATCTATCATCATCAATCATCATCACCATCATTATCAACCATCTTTATTATCACCACCATCATCATCACTATCATCATTACTACCATTAACGTCATTAGGATCACCACTATCATCAACTTCACAGTATGTTCTAATAACAATCTCTAGATATATTGCTTATTGATTGCCTTTTTCACCTATTAGGATGTCTTTTTCATCAGTGTGGCAACCCAGTTTGTCTTTTTGATCTCCCTGTGCCTATCTCTGATACTGTACCTGGGCTAGAGAAGTCATAACAAAATACATATAGATGGATAGACTGATTGATACTGTCTTGTGATGGTGGTGAAGGAATAATGTAGCTCGTTATGAAGACACATAAACCTTACAATCCATTTGAATTGCACCAATTAGACACATGTACTTCTAGCTTACATCAAGATTGCATCATGATTGGCCGCTCTATCAGGTGCTGATGTATCAACCCTTTTCAGACATATATTGAGATTATCCATTTTTCTGAATTCAGTGAGTATTCAATAGCCTCTTATTTTGAACTTAGCCTTCTAATAAGTCATGTGGATCCTCAGAGATTCTTGGCGAAAACAATTTATAAATAGGATGAGCTCCTTCAGTCCCTTCTTAAACATTATTGAGCACTAGCTCTTCTGTATCAGAGGTATTTGAATTTTAGAATAAAACAAAATCGAAAATAAATTCTAGAATAAGAATAAAAAAGATAGACCAGGTAATAATGCAAGGCAATATCCATGCATTCGTTGATTTAATCATTCCAGAACTAATTATTTTTTTCTTCTAAGTGGCCACTGAGCTAGGCCTTGGCCGCTTAAATGTTAATTAAAAATGGATCTGATCCCTCATCCTCATCCTGGATAGGAGACAGACAAGGAATAAGATACTCAAGCTACAGCGGATAAGGACTCCATGCAGAGTGATGAAACGATGCTCTGAGGAAATCTGAAATCCTATCTAGCCTGAGAGGATTAGGAGATGCTCACTGGAAAGCAGCAGTTGAGTTACGTCTTGACTTATTTTTGAGATTCTTAAAGGTGAAGAGGGTTTGCACTTATATGGAGCAGGGACAGCCTCAGCAAAGCCACAGGGTAGGGGTAATACACTCTAAAGTATGATCACATGAACTCTTGTGGGAAATGGAAGGGTAATGGGCTGGAGGGGTGGGATTCGTGATGAAAATGAGGCTATTACATGAGATAAGCAAGAGTTGAAATCATGAAGGATCTTTCTCGTGGGAAGGTGTTGGGATTCTCCCTGGAGACTACAAAGAGCTACTGATGCATTTTAAGAAGAATCAGGTATATCATTCTGGTCAGATACATAATTCAGATGCCTCAGAGGTTACCCACATTCTATTGCTCTGCTCGAAACAGTTCTTTCAATTTGTGAACCTGGAAAAATGCCGATTCACCTCAAAGTTTCTTGAGATCAAATGGAGCATGATATTCTGATGTGGATGTTTTGAGATCTTTATAACACATCTTTCTTTTTTCTCATTCTTATTGAGTAATCAGTATCAAACACCTCTTTTTTCCTCTTTTATCCCTGAACTTCTGTTTCACCCTTTCTTTGATGATTAAATAAAATAGAAATAATCATAATAAGCCTGGAAGTTTAATGGTGTACTTTAAGTCTGTGTCAAATTGTTCCCACGTTAAGTGGCTGTGCTAAAACGTCATGTAACTCATCTCATCCCTGACCCATCCCTGACTTCCTGAAAGACTCCCAAGGACTTTCAAGTACTCCTTTCATTGCATTTTCATAATCCTCTGAACCTACTACTGTAGCAGGGAATTGACGGCTCCTGGAAAAAAGAAGCACAAATTATTACTATATACAAAGAGATACCACACATTTCCTCATCTTTTAGCAAATGCCTATGCTGTGTATTGTGTAAATATGTATGTATATATTTATATATCCCAGAGACTTACTCTTCAGCTATGGGAAGGAAGGGATTAAGCAGTAACGACTACTTTTGGGAAGCTAGGAAAATATGAGTACAAATGATCCTACAAGAGTAGGGTTGAGAATCATCACTGTTGTTGATACAGAAGGTAAACATTGTCCATCGACAGAGTGATAATGGCGAGAGTAAAAGTGTGTTTTCCCATCCTTCTTTTGAATAGAAGAGTAAGCTGTGGAAAACAACCCCCATTCTCCATTTCCCTTCTGTTGCCATGGAAGAAATTGCCTCGCTCTTATTGTAGGTCATTCCCTATTTATTATCGTTTCCCTATAACGTGAATTCTTCCTTCCTATTGTACAATCCACAGAAAATTTCAGGTTCCTGTCACCCTGGATGCTAGGGCCAAGCCTAGGATTTCCTACTTAAATTAAACCCCACCTGTGCTGGGCACAGAGCAGAAGCTACTGTTGTTGTAGTGATGGTGGCAGAAGCTGCCAGGTGCTAAGGCTGGTAACAGAACTGACCACTTCCTGGTATGACAGAGGCGACCTGTGGGCAGAAGTATCAGCTCCCCTATCAGAGAAGTCCTACAGTGTGGGCTCTGAATCTACAATCAAACTAATACCGATATTCGTCCATCCCACTGAAATGAGTCGATGTGTCTGCCTGCAACTGAGAACACTGGTGGATACAGCATTACTGAGAACAATTAGTGGGGGAGAAGTGTATCATTGATATGGGTGGGGGTTGGCATTTAAAACAACATTGTTTAGTTTAAGACTTGAAGGATGAACAAGAGAGATTCAAGCAAAGAATGAGGCAAACCATATTTGAGAAAGAGAAAAGAGCATGTGAAAGACCTGAGGGGATAAGAACTTATAAGATTTGAAGACCTGAGTAGCTGGAGAAGGGAGAGTCAAGGGGGTAAGTTAAGGAGATTGGATTTAGTCCTGACTACATTACGAGCGGATTCACAGTTCTAGATAATATATCGAGTAAAATAACTATATTGACATTTTTGAAAGAAATATATTACTCAAGTTGTTCTACAAAAAACAGATTACAGCATATCAAGAGTGAAAGTGGGAGATCACTGGAGATGACATAGACCAGAAGTCTGTAATATTTATTTTTTTCTGAAAAAGGGGCCAAATAAAAAGTAAATATTTTAGGTTTTGCAGGGCATATGGTCTCTAGCAAAAATACTCAACTTTGGAGCTGTAGTGTGAAAGCAACAGAGACTCACAGACAATACGTAAGTGGATGGTCATGGCTGTATGCCAGTAGAACTATTTACAAAAACACACATCTGGCTGATTTGGTTCACAGGCTGTAGTTTGCTGATCCAGTACCTAGATGAGAGTGGTGGCTGTACAGCTGGAGGGATGGGAATATATGCTGCATAGAATTTGGTGGTAGAATTAGCAGGAAGTGATTACATCTACACTTGACCTCTTTGGTAGAGTCTAGACAAATGGAACGTGACAGGGGGAGGAGGGGGTTGTGAGTATGCCCCTAGGGGGGCATTTGCCAAAGTAGAGAGATGTTTCAGGTCATCACAGCTTGATTGGGAGTGCTATCAGTGGGTAGAGGCCAAGGGTGCTGTTCAATATCCTACAGTGCACGGGACAGCCCTCACAGCAGAGATACCTGGTCTAAATGTTAACAGTGCTGACGTTGAGAAATGGGACATGAGTGCGACGTGTTAAGTGTTACCAAGTGGACTAGTTTTGCGAGAAACATTTAAAAGGGAAGTTTGAGAAGAGAAGAAAAACTGATCATTTAAGAAGCTTAAAGAAAACTGAAAGAGAAAATGATGTAAAAATGAAATTCTAAAAAGAGAAAACTATGAAATACTTGATTTAATTTCTTATATTTCTTAAAATCTTGTTCTAATAATGAGAACGTGGACACAACAAAGGTAAATATTCTGCCTTCCCCTCTTGAGAAGGATAAGACTAGACAAAATCCCTATTGTAGAATAAACGTTATCACATAGAGAAAGGACCTGATATAGAATAAACCACCCTTTCCCTTGTTGTAAGAGGAGAATTGCACAAGATGGACACACTTCTATGTAATCTTTACTTGTTCTGCTAAAGGGAAGACAACCATATAATGACAAGCAATCCATCACCTCAAATGGATCTGTCCAATCCCATATTGATAAACTTGCTAACATGTCTTTTAATTACGCCCAGAGAATGACTTAGTTGTTTCTCTGCAGGAAAATGCCTCCTAGAAACCCAACGTGTTTGTTAACTATTTCCGATAAATGCATGCTCCAAAACTTAGGGTTTCAAATGTTTACAATACAAGCAAATGCTATTTATTTTTACTTGGTGACATATTCTACTTTGTTTTAATGCAAAATGGGATCTTATAATCTGAGAATGGATTATGTCTTGGGGAGAATTTGGCCAATACTGTGTATTTAATACACTTTTAATACTAGTTATTGGTGGTGGTGCAGATTGTGATGGAGTGTGTGTGTAATGAGGGGTCTGATGGTGAACACATTAACCGTTAAAACTTTTAAGGAAAAATAATAATGACTTATACTATTTTTGTACCCCTTAATATCATTATTAGTGATATGTGTGAAGTTTAAAATTTACTGCTGAAATATCTGGAAATTTTTGTAGAAATTCTAGAAAGCTGGGAATGTTTTAGTATCAGGTATTACTTCAAAGAGGGAAAATAATTTACGCTACGCAACTGAAAGAAAACCATTAACTATTGAGAGTTGAGACTTGTTTTGAACTATCCTGTCTCATTCACACTTCCTTCTCTCTAGAACAAAAAACCATTTTACTTTGTGGAAATCACTAACCTTTTTCTCTTACACTTTTAGCATAAAGCTTCTTTGGCTCTATATGTATTTAGCATCAGGATCTCTTTTGGCATAAACATACTCTAACATGGAAACGAAGATTAATATTGGAGGGGTCCCCACAGGGCTTAATCTCCTTCTCTTGCCCACTGTGGGTAACCCCTCCCCAGTATCAGACGATCTACCAGTCTTCATGTGAACATATAAGGGAGACAAGTCTTTCAAAATTGATATTATGGAAGAGAGAGCAACTTTCCTCACAGACCAGTTTTCGTACAGATCTTCAATAAAATCCAACTTCATCCTATTAACCTGACTACATGCTTATATTTGAAATTAAATATTTATTAATTCCAATTTAAATAAATTCAGTTTAGAAATTTGGAAAGTGAAGAAAACTCAGAAGAAAAAATTACTTCACCACCTAGAGAAAATAATTGCTACTATTATTGTATAATTTTCCATTCTCTTGATAGATGGATAGATAGATAGATAGATAGATAGATAGATAGATAGATAGATAGACAGACACATGTATATGCACATAAATATGTATATATTACATATATAACATACTAATGTTCTAAAAACATTTAACAAAACTATATATGTACATAAACCATTATTTGTATATATAGTCTATATCTGTGTTAATCTGACATTTTCCATTCATATTTTTTAACATACATGAATTTTTTTCTATTAAACATAGCAGAAAAATTTCTTTATTGATGGGCAAAGAGAAAGTTTTTTGACAAAAATAAAAGCACTGTCAGGCAGTACAAATGCATTAACCCTTCCATTTTGTCTAAATCACTATTTTTCAGTTATTTGCTTTCTATAATGATTCTTGAAAAATGTCCTTGTCTTAAGTTTCAAACTCAAAGAAGGAAAAAAGGCATGATTTTAGAGATATAAATACTATTTCTAATTCTAAGGTAATAGATGAATGTGTCTAGAACATTCCCTGATACATAAAGATGAGTCCCTCATCTGAGAGCCCTTGTCATTGTCGACATTATGACACAGATGGTAACTAGACTTATCATGATGATCATTTTGTAATGTTTATTAATATCAAATCACTATGTTGTACACTTGAAACTAACATAATGTTGTATGTCAATAATACTTCAATTAAAAGAAAGACTTATTGGGGCCGGCCCTGTAGCATAGCGGTTAAGCGCGAGCGCTATGCTGCTGGTGACCCGGGTTCGCATCCTGGTTGTGCACCGACGCACTGCTTGTCAGACCATGCTGTGGCGGCGTCCCATATAAGGTGGAGGAAGATAGGCACAGATGTTAGCCCAGGGCCAGTCTTCCTCAGCAAAAGGAGGAGGATTGGCATAGATGTTAGTTCAGGGCTCATCTTCCTCATAAAAAAAAAAAAAAGACTTATTAGGAAATAATGTAGAAGATTTCAGTGATGGTATTACGGTAGGGAAGATGTTTTAAAGACACAAATGGCCATTGAAAAGGGGAGACTGATGAATTCAACTACAACGGAAATTCAATAATTTCTATCCAACAAAGATGTTATAAAAAATTCAAAATATCTCAATCTAGAAGAAGAACTTTGCAGCATTTATAAATGAAAACATTTTAATATGCATAACATAAAAGAATCAAGTAAATTGAAGAAGAGAGATAGGGAAAAAAATAGAAAACAAACGTTAAGGCATTAGTAGATATTTCATAGGAAAAAATAATAACTGAGCAAACAATATATGAAAGGGCTTCTGTCTTCAATAGGAATTGGGGAATTGAAAATAAAAACTACAGTAACATATGTGTTTCTATCAACAGACTGAAAAAAAATTAACTGTTCTGTGGAAACAGGTGTTTGTTAGGGCATTGCACAGTGGGAACAAAGCACTTTGAGGATATAGTGATCAGACTTAAATGTGTGTACCCTGGGATATAGGACTTCTATTCTTAATTATATGCTTAGGACCAGACTATCTCTTGAAACACAGTGGGAGATCTGGGCAAGAATCCTCAAACCAGCACTGATTTTTTTTTTTTTTTTAGGAAAATAAAACCGAGAACAAAGAAGATGCTCAAACAAAAGAGAACAGATAAAGTTTGTTCTATTCGTTTAGTGGAATGTTATATGTTGGTGAATAACACTTAATTGATATTACATGAAATTGCATTTATAAGTATAATGTTGAGTAAGAAATGCAATTAGCATAAGTTTCTATACAGTAAGGTAAATTTATAGAAAGTATAAATCCATGGCAAACATAAGGATATAGTGTTTATGGATATATACATATATTGAACAATAGTTACCAAAAGCAAAAGAACAATGAGAAAAATCCATCACATTAATTGGCAGGCAAAGGGATATGATCACAAATATTGATCAGAGTCTAGTGCTTTTAATTCTACTAGGTTTTACACATATTATATGTCCTATATAATTTTACGCTTATGAAAACTTCAAAAATATTTCGTGGTATTCACATGGATTTCGCCACTTACAGGTGGATATCTATTGCCTTCACTTATTCAGTATCTCGACTTCCAGCAAAATTACTTGAGTTTCCTTTTGATACCCATTCCACATTTCCTGTCAGTTTTTGAGTGAGCTGACTCTACTTCAGAAACCCTAGGGCTGCACATATCTCAAAGATGAGCCAACAGAAGCACCACGTCCCGTTCAATCACTAACACGTTTAGAGATGAAGGTGGTCCAGGTTGATCCAAAAGTGAATGCCAAGAATTTTGCTGAGAAACTGGAAAGAAAATCTATTTCCACTGGTTTTGCTCCCCCTTGAGCTCCTTCTGAACAATTTTCCACCACTCCCAAGGGAAGAAGCTGACTATTCATGAGGATGACACAAATGAAAACAGAGTAGCAATCTGAAAGATTCTTGTATATTTTATTGGATAACCAGCATTGTTCTTGGGATTTCTAGCATAGAAGTCAATACTTGCTCCCATTTTTTTGTTTTTTCTTCACTGGTTTGAGTTGAGTATTTCATACATGCATGAAAAATAGGCTTAACTTATACTGAATATTATGTTAAACTCACTGGCTCCATAGCAACTTAATGCTTAAGACCTTGACACATGATCAATATCACTCACCTGAAGCAGTAAGATGCTTTAGAAACATTACCTGCTCAATATGGCTTATTCCATAATTGATGAAATATTTCAAAACCAGTAGAAAGAATTTTAAATATACCCTGCTGTTGGCATATTTAATAATTCATTCCTGTACTAAAGCAAAAGAAGATTTTTCCCTCTGGGATGCCACATACACTCAGAAGGTTCCTTTTAGTGATGATAGGAAATAATCCATGAAGGTACTAATTTCAAGATCAATTAATTCACATCCTGAGAGCGTGTAGGATGTTGACACATGTAATAACAGTAGTGTAAGACCTTTGGTGAGGTCAAGCTGGTTAAGTGATAAAACTGTGACAGAATTCAGGTACAAGGTGAGTCTTGTGAATAGGAACACATCGGCAAGTGTTCAAAAATCATAAATGTGTGATCAAATTGGGAAAGTTTGTGTAGGCAAATCAAAGGGAATTTGGGGGAGGGGATTTAACACAAAGATTGAAAAGACCACAAAGTTGAATTTAAACATCACATTTCAAACATTCTTTTCCACATTAAAAATAAAAAAGGGACATTGTTAACAGTTTATTATGGTGACCTTATTTCTAAGTAATTGATAAGATAGTTCCTGTGGTAATTGTGGTCACGTAAATTACTGATAAGCAAATAGTCATGCCTTCCCACCCGTGTTAGTCAGAGTTCTCCAGAGAAACAGAATCTATAATATATATATACATATAAATTATATATATATGTGTATATATATAATTTATATATATGTGTATATATATAGAGAGAGAGAGAGAGAAAAAGAGAGAGAGATTTATTTTAAGGAATTAGTTCACAGGATTACAGAGGGTGGCAAGTCCAAAATCTGCAGAGTTGGCTGGTATGCTTGAGAACCAGAAGAGCCAATGGTGCAAATGAAGTCCAAATGCTGTCTGCTGAAGAATTCCCCCTTGCTTGGGGAGGCCAGTCTTTTCATTCCATTCAGACCTTCAACTGATTGGATGAGGCCCACCCACAACATGGAGGGTAACTTTCTTACTCAAAGTTTACCAGTTTAGATGTTAATCTCACCCAAAATCACCCTCCAAGGTGATACATAAAATTAACCATCACATCACCTCAAACAAAAGCTGCTGGGGAGGTGTATTCTTCCCAATCCCATTAATTTTGGACATGGTCACATGACTTGTCTCGGCCAATTGGAGTGTGCAGAGGGACAGTGTGACAGTTGTCTCTTTATTAACCTATAGATTCAACGCAATCCCAATGAAAACCCCGGAGGCTACAGGTGGAAGATGGCAAGTTGATTTTAAAATTTACATGTAAAGTCAAAGGACCTAGAATAGCCATAAGAGACTTGAAAGAAAAAACAGACAAAATTTCAGGACTTACACTAAGTGACTTCCAGAATTACTACACATCAGCAGTCATCAAGCAATGTGATACCAGCTTAAAGATCAATCAATCAATAGATCAATAGAACAGAATATATCTCAGGAATAGAGCCACACTTTCATAGCCATTTGGATTTTGCTTAAGGTGCCAAAGCAATCCACTGGAAGGGAGGTTGGGGTTTGTTCCACTAATAATGTTGGAATAACTAGTTATCTCCATGAAAATAATGAGCTTTAACCCATGCCTCCCATTGCAAATAAAATTTAAAAAATTAATTTGAAGTGGATTATAGACCTGACGGTAAAGGCTATAACAAAGGAGATTATCTTCATGAATTGGGAAAAAGCAAATGTCCTACATTACGGAAAACAATAATCATGTAAGAAAAAGGTTAACAAGTTAGACTTCATCAAACTTAAAAAACAAAGTGATCATCAAAAGTCATCATAAAGAAAATGAGTAGCTGGGCTACCGATAGTCTAGCATGAATATAAATATTATGCTGTATGTCATATGCTATGTATTACACATTAATTATTATATGCTATATATTCTACATGCATTAAATATATTACATATTATATATATGGCTCAATGATTGCTTAGATAGATAAATATAGATAGATAGATGGATAGATAGATAAATGATAGATAGATTGATCAACAGACATGTGATTAAAGAAAGCAAAGTAGAAACGCTAGTAGTTGAAACCAGGTGGGGTACATAGGTATTTACTGTAGAAATATGTCAACTTGCTTCATGTTTAAAATGTTGCATAATAAAACGTCAGAGTAAAATAACCCATTTTAGCCCGTACTTTAAGTAGTAGCAAAAGAGTAGATTTCCTAACACTTTTTCATTATCCAGCTTAATTTTGATACTAAAGCCATCAAAGGAAAGTAATAAAAAGTAAAATTACAGGCCACAATTTTCCAATACCACAATTAACAAAATTCTATGCAAAACATTTTGTAGAAAATGTTTCATAATAAGAAATTCTAAATTAGTTTATTAGTCATAATTAATCAAAATAATTCACCACGTTAGCTGAACAGAGGCAAAAAATCATAATTTAAAATTCTTCATCAATTCATGATAAATAAGCAAACTAGAAATATAATAGAATTTTCATAAATTGATAAATAATATATATTTTACAAATACTTATAACAACCATCATAGTTACTAGTGAAATATTGAAAACTTTCCCTTTGAATAAGGACCAAAATAAATATTCAAAAAACTTTCTATTCAACATTGTACTAGAACTTATTTGCTGGGTGGTTAAGCAAGGAAAAATTATGTGCCGTAAACTTGAAAGAATAAGCATGCCAGTATTTGTACAACACACAAATTCCAAAAGCAGGTAGGGATATAGTAACATAATTAAAAAGTGAATTTAGTAATGGTGATAAGTACAGAATCAACACACACACAAATCACTGAATTTTTATGTAAGAGCAATAAAAGAAAACAAAATTTTAAAATAATACCATTTACAATAGCATCACGATAATAATTAACTATAACAAATGTAAAAAAAAAACACTATGGAAGAAGTCAACACAAAAACAAATAAAATAATCATTAATGAGAGAAATTAATAAAGACGTAAATAAATGATAAATAAAGTAGGTTAGGTATAAATCCTAACCTACTTATGGATTAGAAGAATCAATCTTGTATATGTTTGAATTTTCCACCAATCAATCCATAGGTTCAAAGCAATCTCAATGACCAAAAAGCCAACAGATTATTAGGGAATCTAGTCAGCTAAATCTAAAATTTATATTCAACTGCAAATAAAGACTAACAAATTTTTGTCTTGAAGAAGAGAAATGTGGGAATGTGGTGGTGTTTTGTACAGCAACCACCAATTCTCTGATTCTGAAGGTAACTCCCAGCATTGGCACAGACCCACAGGGTAAGGGCTCAGTCCTAAAAGACTGTCCCCATTTCGGATGCCAGCAGCAAGTCCTAGGGGCCACCTATGCATCTCAGCAACTGGGTATAAATTTGAGGGTGTCTACAACCCCCACTTCAGTCTTGATAATTCACTGGAATGACTCACAGAACTCAGGAGAGTTCTTTACTTACTATTATCAGTTTATTGTAAAGGGTACAACACAGGAACAGCCAAATGGAAAAGATACGTTAAGCAACATATGGGGATGAGGGTGGCACAGAACTCCCATGCCCTCTTTAGGAGCACTGCCCTCCCAGCACCTCCATATGGTCACCAACTAGAAGCTCTCCAAACCCTATTATTTATGAGATTTTATGGAGGTTTCATTATGTAGGTATAATTGATTACACCCTTGGTCATTGATCATTGAACTCAATCTCAGTCCCCTCTCTCCTCCCTGGAAGTCGAGAGGTGAGGCTGAAAGTTCCAACACCCTAATCGCCTGAGTGGCCTCGATGACAACCAGCCCTCATCCTGAAGTTACCCTGAGTCATCTCATTAGCATAAACTCAGGTATGAATTACAAAAGACGGTCCTATCCCTCAGGAAATTCCAGGAGTTTTAAGAACTGTACCAGGAACCAGAGTCCAAAAACAAATATATTTTTTATTATACCACAGAGTGTTACTGTCTTGCTGGATATACAGATGTTTAAAATTAAGAGTTGTCAAAACTGTATACAAGAATAGAAAAATAGACAATGGAACAGAATGGAGAGGCCAGAAATAGACCCGTGTGTCTACGGATAAATGATTCATCACCAACGTAAAAATGCAAAGAGCAGGGAAAAATGAAGTAGAGAATGAAGAAGTGTTTGCAATAAATATGGCTTGCTTAATCAAATACCAATATTGAGAACATACAAAAGAAGAAGAGGAGGTAGGAGCTGTCAGAGGAGGAAGAGAAGGAGAAACTATATCATAGACAAAAATCAATTCTAGGTGAATCAAAGATATAAATGTGAAATATAAAACTATAAAGCCATCTGAAACTGCACTATTCAATAAGACACCCACTAGCCATTGATGTCACTTCAAGTGTGAATTAATTAAAATGAAATAAAAGTTAAGTTCACTTTCTCACTCATCCTAGCCACATCTAAGTGCACATAGCCATATGTACCTGGAGACTACTGTACTGGACAGCAATGATTAAAACATTCCATCACCCCAGAAGGTTGACAGTGCTGATGTATAAAATAATATTATCGGATATTTTTCTGAGCTCGGGGTAAAGTGAGATTTTAAGCAGGACACACACATGCTAAATATTAGAAAAATGTTGATAAATTGAGGACATTACATTTCAGAACTACTATTTGTCAAACGTAACTGTTAAGAGCAGGAAATACAGCCATGCAATGGGCTAGGGCTTTTGGACAATGTAACCACAAAGGGCTTATAATGACCACCTTGAAATCGAGAAGGAAAAAGACACATGATGGCCGGCCCCGTGGCTTAGCGGTTAAGCACACTCCGCTGCTGGCGGCCCGGGTTCGGATCCCGGGCGCGCACCGCAGCACCGCTTCTCCAGCCATGCTGAGGCTGAGTCCCACATACAGCAACTAGAAGGATGTACAGCTATGACATGCAACTATCTACTGGGGTTTTGGGGGAAAAAATAAATAAATAAAAAATTAAAAAAAAAAAGACACATGAATATCAGAAATGCAAAGTCTTAATCAAGAACCTCACAAAAAAGAGTATTTGAATAGCCAATAAATATACAAAATGGTGGCCAACTTCATCATGCCCAGGAAAATACAAATATAACACCAAGGAGGTACATAAACATACCCTCTGGTGTGGCTAAAGAGAAATAGTTTGACAATACCAAGTGTTGTTGGGGATATGGGAAAAGGAAACTTCCATTTACTGACGGTGGAAAGTAAATTGGTACCCAACTTTGAAAAACAATCTGGTATTATCTCATATACGTATGAACCAGACTCCCATGCCTGGGGGTATATACCAAATTGAAATGAGTAAATCATACATTCCAAGCACAGTGTACAACATATCTATTGCAGGTTTATTTTTTATACCCTCAATCTGGAGATCCACAGTGGATAGCAGGAGCCATAACACTCAGGATAGTGTTATTTTTGGAGATAATGGAGGAGTCAATGTTTCTGAGGGGTCGAGATGGATGCCAGTGGTGCTGTTAGTCTTATTTCTTGCCTTTGGTGTTCATTTCTGTAATATATCATCTACATGAGGTCTACATTAGCGTTTGTGCCCTCTTGGTGCATATGTTCCATAACACCAAGTGTAAATGTTTCCATACTAAGTCCATCTCCAGATCGTAATTGAGAAACACAAGGATTATAGAAGCACTGGAGATGGATGTAAACATTAATTCTGGACCAGAAAGCACAGATTTGCAAATATAACTTCTCAATCATTTTTTTTGCATCCCTCACCCTGCTACAATTGTCCCAACGAAAAGATTCACAACATATCTCCTCCTCTTATTTCTTTTTCTTTTGTTTTTCCAAATATTGGTGATGGGGAATGAAAGTTCTGAATTGAGACTCATGTGTTTTGAGATCTAAATGACAATGGAAAACCACTTGCTGTAAGATCTTGAACACATTTCTAGACAGGGATCAGTTTACTCATCATTAAAAGTAGTTGAGTAAAATAATCTCTAAGACATTTTTACAGCTTCAAACTGGTATGCTTTCAATTAAATATATGGCCACAATTGTGTTCTAAGAGAAAAACAAGAAGCCGATATTCTCTGGGTATTTATGTATAAGCGCATTTATATTTTCAAGCAGTTCCCACAAATCAAGGACATTATGTCTGAGCATAATATTTTAAAATTGAATGTCCTCCACCCCTCCCAGTAGCCATGGCTTGTACTGATAGGATCAATTGGTTCAGCATTCAGAAAAAGTAAAAATATTATGCAGCTGGACCACAGAGAGGGGATGTGTTTGATACGAGAAAACTAGATGACTAATGTTGTGTGTTTGAAAATATCCATTGAAGAGCTTCCGTGAAGCAGCTGTCATATCCCGAGACACACAGTGTTTTTGCATTTTAAATGGACCTGTTCTCCTTACAAAGTAAGTGAAATGCAACTACCATGACCTTGAGTGAAGAGTTTCAGAAGCTAATTAAAAAGGAGCCCCAGGATATTTCCCGAACATGCCCAGTATGCCCTTCTGGCATGGGAATGTTCCTAGGAGGGTTATTCATCGACTGTCTCCCTAAGTTAGGCAAATGCATTGTCAATTCTCCATGCAGGGCTTGCTAATTAAAATGCTGATCCCACAAGAGACGGAGGCTCCATATTTTCTGCTTAAAGTAATATCTGGTGAGCCAGCTACACTTGATAGTACTAAGTTATTAAATAAGAGAAAATTCTCCAGGAAGCTAGGATGAACCAAACAGAACAGTTCCATTAATTGAGACTTAATTTTCTTAGTCCTTTAGTAAATTCGAAACAAGATCACGGAGCAGAAATCAAAAAGAACATTGAGATGAATCACAAGAGAAGTGGGTGGGCTGGAATCTCATTGGAAGGTTTGACAAAATTGTATTGATATCCACTTCAGTTTTGGGTCTCCCAGGACTTATATTCCTTCTAGAATTGTTGGATACCCCAATTGTTATATCTGTATGTTTGTATCAAAATTATATTGCCACACAAAGGAATGAAGTTCTGATACACGCTACAACACAGACGAACTTTGAAAACACTATGTTAGGTGCACAAAAGGCCACATAGTGTATGATTCCGTTTATATGAAATGTCCAGAACAGATAAATTCTTAGAGGCAGAAAGCTGAGTAGTGGTTTCCAGGGGCTGGGGGAGGAAGAGTGGGGGAGAGAGTGCTAATGGGCACAGGGTTGCCTTTTGGTGTAATGAAAACAATCTGGAACTAGATAGTGGCAGTGGTTGCACAACATTGTGAATGTACTAAATGTCACTGACTTGTACTCTTTAAAATGGTTAAAACTGGTAAATTTGGTATTATGTGTATTATACCACAATTAAAAAATACATATTGCTACATATGGGAAAAGAAACCGAAGGTGTCCAGGTGGCTGGAAAGAATGAAAACTGGGCAGTATTTAATATTAAAAATGCAATAGGTATTCTCAATGAGATTTTGACATGACAGACCCTCACGTTTTTTCACATTGTCAATATTCTGATTGTCCCAATGTGTATTCTGTCCTGAATCTCCACCTTGAATGCAAGACTTGAATATGCAAGGTCTGGTTTGACTTTTCACACTTGGTGGTGAATCATCACCTCAAAATAACATATTTAAAACCCAACTTCTGACTTTTTCTTTGATATCTACTCCTCCTGGTTGCCTCTGTATCAATAAAAGCTAACATAAGCCCCGTGATGGTTTTATTTGATACTGAATCCAGAGTTTAGAACATTGCCCAGCACCGAGTAGGCGTTCAATAACTACTTACTGTTGGATGAATGGATGGGTTTTGTTCTAAATCTCTATATTTTATGAATATTACTCTTTCCTTAATTGTTAAATAAGGAAGAAAATAGCAATATCTAGGCTTGTAAGTATTGAAAGGGATGTTTTATTGATTATTCCTAATCTGGAAAACTGTTTATCCAAAGTACAAGAAACAGAGGATTTAATGTACTCACTCTGTTATCAAAGTTTGTGTTCAAGACAATAATTTTCAGATTTCCAAGTTCTTTTTATATATTTTCCTCTGACACTGTCATTGTTTTTATCAGAATTTTGAAACATGACATAACGTAGACACGATGTTACTAGATCAAATAGTGCAATGGGGTAGACACCATGTTCTCTCTGCACTACCACACATCTCCCACTTCCTTCCTTTGGCATCAGAAGTTTTTCCCCCATCCCTACTGAGTGGGTCATTCCACAGCATGGTTCTTTCACTTATCCAGTTGTGCTCCTTCTGGGTTTCTCTAAAGCCCTCTACTACCCTCAGAGATTTCCCGAAATCTACAGGAAAACGGACAATCTTGACAGCTTGGAGTCTGTGGCAACCTGGGTAGTGTTCTGTTAGATGTGAGAGTCCTCTAAGGCATTTTAGAGGTGAGTGTTTGCTCAATTATTAGAAATGTGACCAAGACTGAAAGGCACTTCAGCTCTTCCAGAGCCGAGAACCGTAGCTCTTTGGCCGTCTGTGTGGAAATCATCTCTGTATCCTTGTACCACGTTTACAAGACGATGAACCACGGCAATATAGAGGGTACGAGGCAGCCATTCCGCTTGGGGCTTCACTTGTTCCCATTTTCCTTCACCTATCCTGGCAATCCTCTCCATCTCCGTATCTCTGTTACGTGATTTTCATCTGTTCACCTTTGACAGGAAGACTCTGCAACTCTTTTAAGATAATTCTGCTTTCAGTGCCATTTGCTAGCAATTTACTCAAGATGGGTAGACATGGCGATTAAGGATCTGGAACAGCTTTGACCCTTGCTGAGTCTGGTCAGAACAACTGTTTCATAAGGACATTCCTTTTTTTTGAAAGATCCATTTGGAGCAACTCCTAAATCACAGGTTGCTTTAAGGCCACCTCTTTACATAATAGCCTTCCTGAAACTGCATAAAGTAATACAGTATATTCGTCTACTGGATTGAGTTCCTGCCATGTGTTCAAAACTCATCTCATTCAGGTTCTTATTCAAGCCCGTGAAGTTTTAAGCAAGAATAAATTGTAGAAGTTTGAGTGTCCTAAATTACATTATTCTTCTTTGCCGTAGGATGGAACATCATATAAACCTCAACGATTACAAAGTGTTTATGCTATTTAAATTTCCAAAATAGAAAAACTTAATACAAATAATGGAGAATGGAAACATTTGGTATTTGAAGGTACCAGAGCATACACAGGAGAAATAAAACAACAATGAAAAAAAGAATCTCATTATCATCAAACTTGTATCTTTTCCTCAATTCTTCTTTTAAGTGAAGGAACTATCTCCCTACATGTTTTCCCATGCTAAGGAAAAATAAAATGGGTGAGAGAGAAGCACAATCAAAGTCCACCTTTACCTACGAAGCATGATTGTACTTAAAATGCAGAAAATGTTTTCCCTAGGTACCAGGATGCAAATTAATTTGGGATGATTATCAAGAAACTCAGCATTAGTTCCCTTAGAGTCTTGATGATGTAGAAAGAATTGTTACTTCAAATAGAATTTACTTGTAACCTAGGTAGAATTTGCTATTATTTTGTCTTGAAAGAAAAGCTTCCCTAGAAAGGAACTTTAAGCAAAACAAAATACACTTTTTCCTATATTTGCATAGTTTAATGTCTTCCTTGAAAATTCAGTTTGTATAAGAACCATGCAAAACATTATTTGTATTCATATGTAAAACGGATTTAGTTTCCAGACTTAGATAATTATAAACAGGTTTTTTCCACCTACATTTATGTCTGGGGGATATCCGAAAGTACTGAAGGAAAAGGGACAATTCTTTGTACATAACTGTCCTCTATCTTGTCAAAATGGTTAGCGTGTCTGGGCCCTGCCCACTAAATATCAGAAGAGACTCCACAATCCTTGTGTCAACTACAATTGACCCCACAGATTTCCATAATGTTAAGTGATTATATGTATTACATTTGGTAGTTTAAGAAATCTTGATTCTAAATTGTCCCCCTATATTAACCTGGGTTCTTCAGAGAAAGAGAATACATATATATACACATAGATATAGATATTATATATTGATATATATTGATATCTACCTAGAAATATATATTTATATCTATCTATAAATATATATATTTACAATATATATAACTTCTCACCCTCCATAATCTTGCGAGCTAAATTCTTATAATAAATCCCTCTACACGTATACATGTATATATACAGAGATTTATTTTAAGGAATTGGCTCATGGAATTATGGAGGCTGAGAAGTGCCAAGATCTGCGATCAACAAGCTGGAGACCCAAGAGAACTGAGACTGTAAGTTCTAATCTGAGTCCAAAGGCAGGAGAGGAATGATGACCTAGCTCGAAGAAAGTCAGGTAGAGAGAGAAGGAATTCTCCCCTCCTCTTCCCATTTGCTCTGTTCAGACCCTGAACAGATTGGATGAGGGCCACCCACACTGTGGAGGGCAATTTGCTTTACTCAGTCTACTGATTAAAATGTTAATCCCATCCAGAAACACCCTCACAGACACACTCAGTAATAATATTTAACCAAATAAGTGAGCCCCCCATGGCCCGTTCAAGTTGACACATAAAGTTAGCCATCACATCTCCAAGTGGAAACAGATGTTATTTGTCTATTCCCACCACAACCGACAGCTGAGTATCTCCAAAAATGGTTGGTTGGGGAAGTTTGAACCATCCTGGAGAGGAATGGCTAACATATTCCATCATCTCGAGATGGTTACTGGATCCAGGAAGTGCCTGTTTCTTAGCAACCATGAAACGGAAAGAGGAAAGTAAATATCCATGAAGGTGTTATGCCTTCTCAAGTCCTTCATGTGTATAACATGGAAGAAATTATTCTACATTGTTTTACCCAAGATTATACATTTTCGTGCCTACTGATACAAGAATTTTGTCTTCTCCTTAGTAATAACATTAAAAAATAGTTATCCAATTCCAGAAATACTACTAATTTTTTTGAGATGTAAATGTGCTGAGGCCCCCAGGTCAAGGTTAATTCAGAGATAAATAGCCCATATGAGTACTATTTCCAACAGTTGGCTTTCGTATTAATAGTCACAATTTTTAGGGTGTGTCTTAGTTTATGCTGCAAAAATGATTAAGTTTAAAGAAATGGTATTTTTCCCTCTGATCCTGAAGACTTAGCAGAAATATTTTAGAATATTAATTAAGAACATGTGCTTACATTTTAACAGCTGGTAGTTAATCTATTATGGCCTCAATCCACTTAGCTACAAACCCTCATACATAGTGTGGATAATAAAAATTGAAGAATAATCATCCACTTACAAAAAATACCAAGTTGACAAAAGATGGAAAATGCATAACACCGTTTTGCTATTCTCCCCACTCATTCTGCACATGTACACTATCGTTTCGGTGACGTATAGATTATAGTTAATCTTACTCATTAATACATAAATAAAGGTGTGTTTCCAAGAACATAATCTTACCTCTGCAGTCCCTGCCATAAACAGCAAAAAAGTTTAGTCGCAATTAACATTTAAAATGGCCACATTCTTACATTTGGCTGAAATCGTAAAATAGTCCATTTGCCTGAAATTTTTTTTAAATAAAATTGACAGTACAATTATTTGATACAGGAATTCTCTTAATGGAATTTCTTTTAAACCAATTAAAGAGAAAAGAATCTAGTTATAATAACAGTATCCATTACTTGCCTGTTAATTTAATGTGTCACTATGAACCCCAAAGACTTCCTTGAACAGGTTTTATGGACCATAACTATGTGATAGCCTAAAAAGTGAGATTATTCTATAACTTGCATCTGGCAGGAATGTAGAAGTAACTTCATATCTGGCTTTGAATACAGAAATTTCAGTCACTCTTTCTGTGGCCCAATATTTTGGATTATTACCTTCTTGAAAGAGATTTATTGTGCTCCTCTATAAACAAAATCTGTGTGTGTGTGTGTGTGCATATATATATATATATACAGTTATATTTATCATATAAATGCAGATATATTTATATACGTAAATATATAATTCCTTGAAATATTAACAGATGTATTAAGATGGTCCATCCTTGCTGGCAGAACAGAAGGTTCTCCGCAACCGTCATATTTTTTTGCACTGTTTCTTTGATCATGACCTCCCTTTATAAGCAATACATTTTCTTATCAGCCATCATGAAATCCCTCTCCCTTCCATGGTTCAGCTAAGTTGCCTAAAAATCTTCTCTGATCTCCATTCTAATCATTGCCTCTTATTTTGAATTTGGATGTAACGTATTGTCTGTAGTTTCCATAAGATTCTGGCTTATTTTATAGTTAATTATATGTATTTCTTGCTAAAAAGATGTCATTAGATCCCAGCAACATGTCATATTGCATCTTGAAATACAAGTTTCTTGACAAGATAAACACATATATTTAGTATGGTACGATTATTTGACCATTTTTACCTTTAAAAATTATCTACTGAGTTTTCAAGCTAAGATCTACCCTAGAAAGAAAAAAACTCCCTGCATTCTAGAATTATTCTCAACATCATGGGCATCATCTTCTAACGATTAAAAGGATTCCTAGTTCACCTTATCCATCTCCTGCTCTGTGAATATAATCATTAAGGATATTTTAGTAGAATCATACAAAAATATAGCCTATGTAATATAAAATATAATAATGATTTTTAAGATTGTCTATAATTGTCAAAATTCAAAAAACTAATTCCAGAGGTTTAACAGATTGAATTTCTGAATTTATAAATATAGTCCTACATAGCAAACACTAAATTCACATATATCACATTTAAAATTTAAATACTTAGTTCATGGAAAATTAATATAGGTGTGTCAATAATCTTAGCTTCATGTCTGGCCTGACATTAAGTAACTATTTCACCCTTAACAAGCCACTTACCTTTTCTGGATTTAAATTTTGATTCTATAAAATGGAGGAACTATATTAAGGTTATTTCCCATATTTAAGGTTACATAATTAGCATATGTATTTATATTTTTCATATAAAATAATGGCGATGACCTATTTTCCTAATTTACCTTGGTGGTCTGCTATAAAAAACTACCCTATTCCATTTTAGTGACTATCTTCATTTTGGAAGAGGCGGAATAAACAACATGTAGCATAATTCAAAAGATACTGAGCTATGTCGACTGGTTTAAAATTGTATTTTATGTTTGGGTATTTTGTGAGGAACCTCAGAAGAGAGAGAGAGGCATATAATTTATGGAGCAGAGATTATGTGGTAGGTAAATTGCATAAACTTGTCTGCAAAGCAAATTTAATTGTATAATCCTATAATGCTATTGACAATGTCATTTAAACATCACTTCGGTGAAAGTCATTTTGTTCAAAGAGGTTTCCTGAATAGGAAAAAGACAATAGAAAAAAGCTGTCATAAAAAAATACAATCTTTGTTTATATTCAGTTATTGGATGTTTCAGGGTAGAGTTGAGATCTTCTCTTTCCCAGCAGGCAATTAATCTCTAGCTGCTTCATTTCAATGTCTGAACTCATTTGTGTTAATTATCTAACCTCTATTTCTTAAATCTTTGGGTAACTGTGGCTTCTTTAAGTCAAAATCTTCAAAAGCAAAGCATGTCTCAAGTCAGAGCTCACAAATCTTCATCTGTTTCAAGTTTTAGAACTATGTGTATACTAGTGTATATTCACATATGAATACATATATGCATATGCTTTGTGTACACATATACGTGTGTACGTATACACATATATTTGTGTATGTGTGTTTGTACATGCTCATGTATAAATGTGTGTATATCGCATTGTTTATAGATTTTTGAAAGAGCTTCATACTCTATATTCTTTTAGGAACTTATTTTATCTATAAATATGATTACTCGTGTGCATTCATGTTTGCAAGTAAGCAAGCAGTTATGAAGATGTGTTTTCAATATTCCACTAAGTAAGCATGGCACACTCTTTATACCCGTTCTTCTCCAAATGTGTATGAAGTTACTTTGGGTTTTGTACCATTTTGCAATGTCACTAAAAACATTTTTGTGCTGCTCTCCTGGTACACATGACCAGAACTTTCTCATGTGTGTATGGCTGGGTCATAAGTCTGATAGCTGAATTCATCATAAACAAGGGAATGCAGAAGGCAATGGAATGACATTTTTTAAGTGCTGAAAGTTACATTTTCTGTAACCAGCAGAAATATCTTTCAAAAAATGAATTTGAGACAAAGACTGTTGGAATTTCTTACTAGCGGACATGGAGAACAAAGGAAATACTAAAAGAACGCTTCATAAAAATTATAGATGGATACAGAAAAGCAGTAGGATATAAAGAACCAGCAAAGTGTTAATATATTCATATACCTCAATAAATACTAACTATCAAACAGTAATTCTGATTGTCTTTGAACTTCAAATTTTATTTAAACCAAAAATGAAAGAAAACAGTAACCTGAAAAGAGAGGACATAGGTAAATGCGTTTGGAGATTCTAAGGTTATAGCTGCATTGGGGAATTTGCAGTACTGTATTGTAATATTTTATACAGGGCATTATAAGTCTAAGATGTGTGCTACCATCTTTAGACTAGTTACAGAACATTAAAAACCTATGAAGAATTAAAAGAACGAACAAATAAAACAATAAAAAGTGTCAATCGATATTATAGAGGAAAAAACTAATTAGCAATTACATTAAATGTAAATTAACCAAAAACCCCCAATAAAATATAAAGGTTGTCAGCTTGGATTCAAAAAGAACAAGAACAAAGACAAAGACCTTATATTGATTAAAAGTTATATATTATACTGATTTAAAAACAAGAACAGAGAAAATTTGAAAGTAAAAGAGCTGGAAAGATATACCATTAAATACATAACCAAAAGTGGCATCCAATAGAAAATTAGAGTAATCCCATATTTCTATGCACCTAACTATATAGATTCAAAATACATGCATAGTGAATATTAAAACAAATTTTATGAACTGCAAATGAGAGAAGTGAGAGAAGGCACAAAAAGTTCTCAGCGTTATGCAGTCACATAGGAAGCAATTAGCAAATGACCAGTATGTTCATTTTGGTAGTTAGGCTTCTTATCACTGCATTCCTGTCAAGGTGGGACAAAATCCCTGCATATTCCCTGCAAGAAGCTAGACCTACAAGTCAGAGAAATGAAAGGTTTTAGATAGAAAACGATAACAACACAGAAACTGTCTACTTCTCAGGAGGTTGAACGTGAATAGTTCTGGTAGAGACTGTATCATATATAAGATACAAATGGTAATAAGACAGGACATTTTTCGCATGGAATTCTCTCTCTCTCTCTCAGAAATAACTCAAAGTGTTTAAGCTGGACTGACCCCATTTAAAGTTATCTCTTTTATAGGGAGAACATGTGGACACCTGCTGTGATGGCCTGACATGCTGGATCTTTACACTATTACAATTTTATTTTTTTAAAGACTTTATTTTTTAGAGCAGTTTTAGGTTCACAGAAAAATTGAGAAGCAGATGCAGAGATGGGCAAACACCCCCGCCCCTACACATGCACAGCCTCCCGCATTATCAACATCCCCCACCAGAGCGGTACACTTGTTACAACTGATGAGCCTTCATCGATACATCATCATCACCCAACATCCACACTTTATCTTAGGGTTCACTCTTGGTGTTATACATTCTTTGGGTTTGGACAAATGTATAATGACATACATCCATCATTCCAGTATTCTACAGAGTAGTTTCAGTGCCTGAAAATTCCCTGTGCTCTACCCATACATCCCTCCCTCCCCACTGGCCCCTGGCAACCACTGGTCATTTTAGTGTCTCCATAGTTTTGCCTTTTCCAGAATGTCTTCTAGTTGGATTCATACAGTATTGTAGCCTTTTCAGGTTGACTTTTTCCCATTACAATTATTTTCTACATGAAAAAAATGTGAGAAACTTTACCTACTGAAAGTGGTTTGATAATTTATATATGCTCACTCGATTCAAAATTACTTAATATCTGGTCACCTGGATATCCAGAATTCGAGATAGCAGAGAATTTATACACAGAGCTAAAAGAAATATTCATCCTTCATTATGAAGCACTATAGGTTAATGAAATTGAGGCAGAGTTTGAGAGAGAGAAGGGCATTGAATCTGAATGAGAGATTAAATTCTTGCAATAGAAACATTACGAGGTAAAGAAGAATTTTAAAAATAATGTTTAAATAACTGTAGGTAATTTTGTTTTATAGTTTCATTCAGTTTTCTTCATAATACTGTGAGGGGGTAATGGTTGCGCTCTGCTGCGTATGAACATGTTGGAACTTAAAAGTGTTGCCATAGACTTTGAACCTGAATCTATCTGATTTTATGAAAACATGGTTACATGTAGATTTGCCCTAAGCCCTTTTAAACTGTATGGAAAATGTGAGTCTGTTCAAAAGTATCTTTTGTACAGAGATAATCAGGAGATTTCTTCTCCAAGAGATCCTTAACCCTCCACCTCAACTATGAATATTTAACTCAACTATGAATATTTAGTTGTCTATGACGTCTTAGAAATTTTACTTTGCATACGGGGATCTAGTAGCAGGGAATACTGAATGGACTTAATTTTAAAACTATTTTACTAGTAAAACATCAAAACATAATTAGACTTTAAAGGTTTACTACAAGGCAAGGACCCAATATTTTTCAGGAACTCTGTGATCTTCAACTCATTAAGTCAAAATAAGTCATTTTGATCCGTCTTCTGTAGGAGAATGGAAGCATTAGAATCTCCCACTGTGAAACATGGTTATATTTCACTCTACGACTATGGTTACCCTTAAAAAAGTCACAGGGAAATATTAACCCTGACAAACAGCTCTGTTGGCCTCTCCTTGTGGCATGGAATATTTTCCGGACCTTTAATCTGTTCTTAAATTTCATATCTGTATGCTAGTACAGTTTTGGAAGTCTGCATTGAACATATGCCAAATCATCCTATTATGTCATTCCCTGTGATATGCAACTCTACCTGTGCATGCATATGTGCCATTATCAAAGCCAAATTAGTTTGACATAAATAGACTGAGAAGAACTCTAGCAATCTACCTTCTGTGGTCCCCTACTGCTGGCTTCACAGTGTCCTCTAGAGATTATGTATATAGATACACAGAACCTGTAACTTTGCTTTTTAATGCTTCAATATTTAAAGAGAAGTCTATTTTCTTTAAAAAAGAGTAGCTGAGGGGCCGACCCCTTGGCTTAGCGGCTAAGTGCGCTCGCTCTGCTGCTGGCGGCCTGGGTTCCATCCTGGGTGCGCACCGACGCACCACTTGTCTGGCCATGCTGAGGCCGCGTCCCACATACAGCAACTAGAAGGATGTGCAGCTATGACATACAACTATCTACTGGGGCTTTGGGGGGGAAAGATAAATAAATAAAATTTAAAAAAATTATTAAAAAAAGGGTAGTTGAACAACTTTCTCACAAAAATATAAAAACACGTTATGGTCTTATTTTTACTATAGTGAACTCAAATCAAGATTTTTCTTAATCCTTGGTTTACTCACTTGGGAAATCTTCACCTCTAATATCTTCCATTCTTGGTTATCGGTAGTTATGGTAGAGTAACCAATGGTCTCATTTGCTTTTTTCCTTAGGGAAACAAAAGAAAAGAAAAGAAAAATCCTCCTATGTCTTAAGCTGGAGATGAGACTGCTGAAAATACTCTATTTTTCAGCTCCAGTTGCGCTAGGTGTGGGTAGTGTCTGGACAATAAGCTCTGAGCAGAAAGGAAGCAAGAAGATCCAGGGATACCACTGAATGGACATGTGTGCAATCTCTCTGCACTGGCCAATCCTTCCTGGCAGAAATAAAGGAATAAGGAAGGTAGTGAGCATCTTAGATCGTGCATGAAGGCAGAGTCGAAGCTCTGGGGAAGGCAGAACAGCAATACGGAAGGAGCCTGGGTTCCAACCACGGATCTCCCGTATCAGTGTTTAACCCTTGCATAGGACATAGAAGTCCTCTTATCTTATTTAAGTTATTGTGATCCCGGTGATGATTAAATCAGCAAACCTTGTTCCTGAATCAGTACTCTCCTTCCGCCATCTTGGCACATGATGATATGTCTCCATCAATATAAGTTGATGAGTTTGTTGATGTCCAGAAGCTCATGGGCTGGAAGCAACAGCCACCCCAGACCCTGAGTTGTTGTTACAAGAACTAAAGCGATAAATAACCAATAAGAAAGAGGATAAATGTGCCCCCAATGTGCCACAGTTTAGAAAGCTGTGTCCCGTTAATAAGATAGCTATTATTAGAAATTCTGTACATATTAATTATGTTGTATAAACTTAATTAACAAAACAGCAGTTATGAAAAATAGTGTGGATCTACATAAGGATAAAGTTTGCTTCAGAATAATAGAAAAACATTGAATAATTTTGACTAAGAGACTATGATGTGATAAACGGTTTTTTAGGAAAAAAAGTAACAGTAGCGTGTGGAAATACTTGAGATAAGAAAGAATGAAGTTTGTTATAGTAGAATAGACCATAAATTCTGAGTGTCTAAAATTAAGTAGATATAAAAATAAAAAGAGAAATTTGAAAGACACTATCAAAAACTTTTTGATTAGCAGATTGTAGAAAAATATTAACAAGTTTACTTTTTCTAATTTTATCCATGAATTGCTAGGAACCTGAGGATAGCATCGACAAAAAAAAAAAAAGCAGAAAAAAGAAATATAAGGGGGAGAGTATTTAGAAGATGATGACTTCACTTAGGAGCGTTGAGGTGATTTCAGAACTTCAGGTTAGCCTTACCTAGAATGCAAGTGGAAATGAAAAAGTGCTCAAAGGAAGGATGAATAATGTGTATTTGCAGAAAGGAGATAGTCAAAAACACCCGGGTGCACCAAGCACCAGAATCATAATTTGTTTTTTTCTTATACAACGTTGTTATAATTAACAGAAGCTTCCAAGAGAAAGCTAATCCACCTAGAATTGCATGGATGGATGGATGGATAGATAGATGAGAGATAGATAGATGAGAGATAGATAGATAATAGATAGACAGATAGATAGATGGATAGATGACATAGTCAAGTGCCAAGCAGATAATAATACAGGTCACTGTATCTACAGTGTTATCTATAATTATGTTTATCCATGTACTTGTTCATAGAACAGTATGGAAGAAAATTCAATACAACATTAGCAACGGCAAAACTCTATATTGTGCATTATGAGTGAATTTTTTGCTTATGTTGTATGTTCCTACATTTCTCAAGTTTTCAACCTTGAGTGTTTATTATTTGGGGCTGACAAATCAATAAAATATTTTTAAAAGGAACTTTTCTTCCAACCATCTTTCATTTGCTCTTTGTGACAATGAAATTCAGCCTTATACAACATCGAATTCTAAGATGATTCTAATTGTAACACACGAATTATAATTTTTTTTTTCAAGTGAAGACTTGTCTCATGCCAGCTACAATGATTTCAAGTGATAACGCTCATTGGTTTTCTAGCCAAATATTTCCAAACATCATTAACAAATTAACTTTATTTAGAGATTCATCATATTAAGTAAGCATGGCATTTCATTGGTGTCAAGTGAATATTATTTTTTCAAGGCAGAATCTCTGATGGGTCTTTTTAAAGAATTAGACATTTTAATGTATTGTTTGTGTTCTCATATTTTTTAAGAAGATTTCTTCTAAATGTATAACTTCCTTTTACTATTTCCAGTGAACCAAAAATATACATTAAAAGATGCATTTTTCTGGGACAAATTACATTTCTGACGGCCTTGACTGGAGCATAAACCTACAAGATTAAAGAAGTCTTTTACCAGCGCAGCTTGGATTGGTGGGGACGTATACGTTATTTTTGCTATTTATAGAAGAAAGAGCTTTCTCATAGGACAATTGGCCAACGTAAATATTTCCTTGTGTAAACTGTCTGACCTTTTATTAACACTTGGGATTTAGTTCTTTGAATCTGAAAAGGCTAGAAGACTAACTGAAGAAATATGAATAATATCAAATCAGAAAGTTCTGCCTTGCACTCTTTTCACACATTTTCCAATAAATATTATTTTATATATTTATACATAACATATATATAATTTATGGATACATATGTATCCAATTTGTACAAGTACATATACAAGTGTATATACATATACACATTTACTATTAAAATTGTATAATTACATAAATTATATAAATTTATAAATACATTACTTATATATAATCTATATTATATATGATACTTGTACAAATTGTATAAATATATACATTTAAATATATTTAAATATAAAATGTAAATTGAGTATCTAGTACCATTGATATTCATTATTAAGAATTCAAAATGTATTTAATAGTACTTTTTATTGTATACAGTAGTAACTATATGAAATCCCTCCAACAAACAGAGCGACAGGGATCTTAGGATGTTTTTAGATAAAGTGAGGATAAACTATACAAAATAAAGGAAGCAGACCATACAGAAATGCATTCATGCTAGAATAGAATAGAAAAAGGTTTACTAACTAAAGTTAAAATATAAAGCTATCACAGTGAACACAGCTTATTTTATGTCTCACATGATAAAGTTTAAAGGCTGACCTTTATCTTGTTCTGATTTGCCAGGGAGAGATGATGGCATTATGCAGAAAAAGTTCAAAGTGTAACGGGGTAATCCTCAGTAAACGTTTCTTCGTAAACTTCAAGACTTTCCTAACGGTAAGATCTACTGGGGTGTGAAATTGTTTCCTGGGGACAGTGGGAGAAGAAACCCAAATGATGTCATTTAAAACAACTGGAACAAGCCCTGGAGAGGACCACTCCTAGGAGTTAATGAGGACCACTCCTAGGAGTTAATGACCACTCACAGACATGAGGGGTATTTCTCTCCTCATTCTGTGATTATCAAGTCCCAAGCTTTTGGCTATTAAAATATTCAGGCAATGTAGCACACACAATTTATATTCAATGGTGCAGATGACAGATTCCTGGGTAACATTTTTAAAAAATTTGAAATTGAAAGACAAAATATGAAGCGTGTGCATTTTCTTTTACTTTCTGTTTTTTTCCAGCTTTATCACGGTATAATTGAAAAATAAAAATTACATATATTTAAGGGGTACAACGTGGTGTTTTGATAAACATATACACTGTGAAATGATTACTACAATCAAGCTAATTAATATGTAATATGGACATTCCACACGCCCATGTTCTCATCAGCAATGGCTGACGAGATTCATTGGTTCCAATAAGCACTTGGGTATTTTCATATCTGGATTTCTGCCATTCATAGGTTTGGTGACTATCTCAGCAGCAAACTGGAATCTTCTTCTCGTGTTTCACTCTATCAAGTTGAGCTGTGGGCTATGAGGGTGTTCACTTTTCCACATTCAAGGCTATCGTTACATCATACGTGATGTTTATTACATTTTTATCTTGTTTAACTTCTGAGAAACGACCAAAAGGAAAGATGAGAATATCTTAAAGATTTATAAATGGTGATATTGTGTCTAGCTGCCCCTGCTCCCAGGTTTTTTCCTTTAACCTGGCTGTATTAAATTAGTTTCATAATCATTTATAAAATACTATTCCTTTGCTATACTTTGTAAATGATCTGAAACCCGATTAACACATACATCAGTAGAATTTTAACTCCTTGAGAAAAAAATAACTGTATGATTCTATAAGAGCTTTTTTCTCCCCAAGTTTTCTGCTTTCCAAAAGCCCTATCAGTTTCCCAAATTTTTGAGAGCAAATAGGAATTTCAGTCAATTGAGAGAAACACATCAGGCATAGCATTATTTCCTTGCTAAGGGCATCCAGAGGAAGAATATAATGTGTGAAAAGAAAGTGATCTAATTCCTTTAATTGGCTATGTCCAGGTGGGGACTGGACATTTCAAAACAACCTTTTGGTGGGTTTCCATGAGCAGAGAACAATAATTCAATCAATTTGAAGAGTAAAATAAGCCTATTAATCACTACACACGTATACATACTCATTAAGCTTTTTTCTTGCTGTTATTCATGTATTTTATTGATTTCCGTACTGAACTGATCTCTAGGTAAGGCTGTGTGTAGACATAAGCTCTCCACCATTAATTTAAATATCAGTAATTTTCTTTGTGTTTAGATATGTTTATTAACATATCTCTTGAGACATCATTCAAAAATACTCCTGTTGTTCTCAAGGGAAATAAAGCTTCTGTTTATTAATCCTAAAAAAACAAATTGCGAGAATCTAAAGTACTGAGGGAAGGCTCTATTAGTTTAAACTAGAACAAATGGGAAAAATGAATTGTTAATAGAATTACAGCCACGTGCTGCCTAATGACATTTTGTTCAACGACAGACGACATACATGATGGTGCTTCCACAAGATTAGTACCATACAGCTTAGGTGTGTGGTTGGCTATACCATCTAGCTTTGTTTAAGTACACTCTATGGTGTTTGCACAACTACGAAATCACCCAATGACGCATTTCTCGGAATCTGTCCCCATTGTTAAGTGATGCGTGACTGAAAGGGCTTCTTAAATAGATCAGTTTAGGGAATCTCATTGCCTGAAGGCGGCCAGGCTAAGAAAAGAGGAACGTCACATCAAGTTAAAAGCAGTCAGTCACCAAGAAAACTTAAAAGATAGTCAATACAAAACCATTTTAAGAATAAGACAAATATATAAATAATTACTATTTTTCTTAATTTTAAAATTTTGGATAGAGGACACAGCATGAAGCTGTAGTCTGATAAAAATGAATTTTACATAATCCTTTTGATATTATTGAAATTCCTTCAGAATAATTTCAAAAACATTAATACAGGTCAATTTAAACCATAAATATGCATTAGGAATATTGTAACTGCTTAACATTTAACTACAATTTAAAAGAGTCAAGATGCACACAGTGGTGGTACAAGGTATTCACTCACCCAGACTTGAAGTGAAAGGAAAAACAGCAAAGTCCACAAATGACTCGATTTTGAAAACAATTTTCCACCAGATGGAATAGCCCACTTTAAGGAGGAGATGACTGTCTAAGACTATTGGAATCTAGAGTTAGCAGAGGAAAAAGCAGCCTTTTTTTTTTGCTAAACAGTAGGAAAGGGTATTTTGCAGCAGGTGTCTATATAGGAAAGACACATTTCATTTTGCTACCTAATATTTATAAAAGGTGTTTGCCAATAATACACATAGACAAACCTGACATCATTACTATGATTGGTCAAGTCTCTAGCAAAACAAAACAAAAACTCAATACTGATTGTTACATAGCAAAAATGCTAACTAGAGGATGAAACTGCAGAATGGAACCTAAACATCTTTCTTTAACAATACCAATTGTTCCCTAAATTATTTTCTATAAGTTTCAATCTTACCTTTTTATGACAATGGATAAAATGTATCTGTTAGTCATTCCTCTGAAGGAAAATGGAAAGCATTTTCCTGTAGTACAACATCTTTTATCCAATTCATTATTCCAAAAAGATTATGTAAATCTTAAGTGATGTAAGATAACAAGAAAAAACTGTGCTTAGACAATGCCATTTTGTCACATAGAAAGTAGACTGTAACTTTTGGTACCTCCTGATGTCTACTGGGGTTATTTTCCTTCAAAATCTTCGCTGAACTGAATTAAATTCGTATGTACCCAAGGACATAATGATCTTTTCCTTTTGATTTCTTTCTCATGTTTGTGGCTAATTTTTTTTCATATTTAATACTGCTTCAACTCTCTTCATTTTAACATATGTGAGCCATGGATTTACATGATTTTTTCCAAAATTTGGAAGTACATGTCCATTACCTCAGTTGTGAGTAATTCATCCTTTTACACTGAAATGTATTGCAGAATACATATAGAAAAGTTATGGAAAGTACAGAAACAGAAAAACAAAGACGAAAATACACACTTTTATTTTTACTGCTCAGAAGAAATTATTTTAATATTTTATAATATTTTCTTCCAACATTTTATAAACATTTTAATGAATAATTGAGATCTTCCTGTATATAACCTAGTATATACCCTGTATAAATCTACTGTTCTCTAAGAAATTTTTATCATTAAATTTTTTTCCACGTGAAGTGCTGAGAATGTAATCTAATGACTGGTTTTAATTAATTAATAACTTAATAATACTCCATCATTGCATCTACCGATATTTAATTATCTTTCCCAATGCAGCGAATGTTTCCAGATTTTTTTAAACTAATGAACTGTTCTAATATAGTATGAGTCTTCTCCACTTCCTTATAGGTTCCTCGCTTCTCATTCTCCTCTATCCCTTCCCATCAGAATTCTGCATTCACTGGACCACTGAAATCGCTGCTGTGAAACTCAACAATGACCTACACGTGCCAAACCCAGTGATGTTCTGTAAGCTTATATTTCTAGTCTTCTCAGCAGGATCTAATACAAATCCTCCTTGCTCAATGGCCTTTCTTCCTGTTTATGACAGGGCTGGTGTAGTTTGAGCTCCCCTTCTGGGGCCTGGGGTTGGTAAGTTCGGATCCCGGGCACAGACATACGCACCGCTCATCAAGCCATGCTGTGGCAGCGTCCCGTATATAAAATGGAGGAAGATGGGCATAGATGTTAGCTCAGGGCCAATCGTCCTCAGCAAAAAAGAGGAAGATTGACAACGGATGTTAGATCATGTCCAATATCCCTCATCAAAAAAAAAAAAAAAAAAAAAATCAGAGAGTCCCTGGCGTGGCTATGGACCCTTATCTTAGTGATGACTTTCAGGCTCTGTTGGAGTTTTAAACACCGTCTAAATATAGATAATTCCAGACTGACATATTTCTCATGCTCATAGATGTTTTTCTTGCATGAAGAAAGCAAGTCTCAAATTTTACATAATCAAATAGATCTCTTCATTTCCCCAACTTAAAAGAAAACTTATTCTATGCTCCCGTGTTCCTCACTCTAAATTTCCATACTGTAAACTCAGTTGTTCAAAATAAAAAAAAAATCTAGGGCCGGCCCCGTGGCTTAGCGGTTAAGTGCTCGCGCTCCGCTGCTGGCGGCCTGGGTTCGGATCCTGGGCGAGCACCGATGCACCGCTTCTCCGGCCGTGCTGGGGCCGCATCCCACATACAGCAACTAGAAGGATGTGCATCTGTGACATACAACTATCTACTGGGGCTTTGGGGGAAAAAATAAATAAATAAAATAAAAAAAAAAAAATCTAGAAGCCATGCTTGATTCCTTTTCCCCCTGTGCTTAATGACAAACTAAAACAACAGCAACAACAAACAACACAAACACACAAACACAAAAAATCTCTAGTACCTACAATATTTATTCTACCTGAAAAATATATGCATAATCCACCAATTTTCAACATCTACTACCCTATACCCTGTCATCTTTTCTGGGCTGTGGTTACATATTGGAATCCTATTGGAATCCTATCTTCCAGTCTTACTACCCTACACTCTGTTCTCCATCAAGTAATATTTTAAGGCATGTATAACAGTATTGTATATAAGAGTACTATATCACTCCATCCATCCCCTGTGACTAACACCCTCTAATTATCTAACACATCGTTCAAAATAAAATCCAAATTCTTTACCATAGGCTTCACAACATGTATCATACGAACCCTGCACAATACTGCCGTTATCTCTACAAAATTACTGCTAGTCAACCACCCTGGTATTCTTCCTTCTGCTTTCAGAAAACACCCATCACCTTCTCTCATCCTCTCTTCTGAGTAGGCCTCTTCTTCAAATCTCAACTAGGCTGGGTCCTTCTCATTATTCAAGGCTTTCAGCTCAAATGTTGCCTTGTTTGACTACCTTCTACAAAGTATACTATCATATCATAGTCAGTATCATGTTATACTCTTTTATGTTTTATACAATAGTACTATCATATTCAGAAATCATCTTATTTGTTTGCTGGCTGCAAATATAACCTCCATGAGAGATGAGATCTTTTATGCCCTGTTCTCTATTTTATCTTTGATGCCTAAACAAGGCCCAGTACATAGAACTCTTAGAAAGTATCTGTTGAATGGCCCATCGTCATTTTTTATTGAGTTTTGTTAATTATATTTTTCAAGGAATTGGAAAATTTTTGAAGTATAGGGTTTTTTCTGCTATCAGCGCTGCAGAGTGAATGCCACTTCTAGTGTCCCTGTGTACAGCAGAGCTGAAGCCTGCCTGGTCTTTTTTGCACTATCCTCTCACCTTCTGGTGCTCTATCAGACAACACTCTGATGCTATTCATAGGGTTTTCATGGCCAATGTTTTCGGAAGTGGATGGCTAGGTCCTTCTTCCTAGTCTGTCTAGTCTGGAAGCTCTGCTGACATCGTCCCCCCCTGGGTGACCCTGCTGGTATTTGAATACTGGTGGGTATCACGGCAACATGGAGCCACCATAATACGACAACCGGCAGATGGGTGGTGTGGGTCCCTAGCTGGGACACCAACCTGGGTCTTGGCGGTGAGAGGGCCGAATCTTAACCACTAGACTACCAGGGCTGGCTGGTATGCCCTTATATTTTTAATGTCTGTTGGGTTCTTAGTGATGTTTCCCCTTTTATTCCTGCATTCTTTGTCTTCTTTTGTGCTGTTGGGTTTTTGTTTGATCCTTGGCAATACTGGATAGAGGATTAACCACTTAATTCTCTTTTATTTTCTTCAGAGTGTCATTCTTTTGATACCAGTCATTTTTGCCTTTGTGTGTCTGTTTCCAATTTCTTTGATTTTTTGCTCTTATAGTAACTATTTCTTTCCATTTTCTTGCTTTGTGTTTCATTGTTCTTCTTTCTCTAGTTTCTACAGGTGAAATCTTAGTGTGCAGAATTGAGATTTTTTTTCATAGTGTATTTAATGCTATAAATTTTCCCCTAAGCACCGTTTTAGCTTCATCCCACAAATTATGTTGTGCTGTATTTTTTTCCATTCAGTTCTTTATTTTCACTTGGAACTTCCTCTTTGGTTCATAGGTTATTGAGAAAGTTGTTGAATTTTCAAAAATTAGGGAATTCCAGTTATCTTTCTATCATTGATCTTAGTATATTCTGTGATGGTTGGAAATAATTCTTTGTATACATTTCTATTCTCTTAAATTGTTTAATATTCTTTTTTTATGGCCCGGAACATGATCTGTCTGCGAGAGTGCCTTTGTGACCTTGAGGAGGATGTGTATTCTTCAGTTCTTGTGTGATGTTTTCAAAAATGTCAACTGGTTGAAATTGCTGATGGTTATACTGATGTCATCTATACCCTTATTGACTTTCCACCTACTTGTTTTATTCATTACTGAGATAGGAATGTCGAAGTCTCCAAATATAGTTGTAAATTTATCTATTTCTCTGTTCAGTTCTATTGTTTTTGCAAAACTTTTTTCTAATCTCTGTTTTTAAGTACATACACATACTTAGGAATTTTATGTCTTCTTGGGGAATCAACCCTTTTATTTTTATGTAATGTTTCTTTTTATTCTTTCAAATATCCTTCCTTTGAATACTTCAGCAGATATGAATATAGCTATTGCCAAGTATCTTAAATTTAGCATAGGCATCTTTTATCTTTTATCAATCTTTCATTATTAGCCAACCTATGTATTTATATTTAAATTTGGTTTCTTGTAGGCAGCATATAATTTATCAGGCTTTGTTTTTTTTATCCATTCTAATAATTTGTCTTTTTTTAATGGATTGACATAGTTTTGTATAATATATAGCTTTAATAAATTAAGGCCTGTATTCAACTGCTATTATATTGTTTAACATTTAGGGTAAGGAATTTACAACCATCTATACCCAATTTCTTCCCCTCATCCTTGGTGATGGTATTGATATATGTTTTACTTTTACATATGCTACAGACATACCAAACATTACTCTTATTTTTGCTTTAAAAGCTTCTCTTTTAGAGCAATTAAATTAGGAAAAATTAATTTGATTTTGCATTCATTTATTCTATTTCCAGTGATCATGTGTCTGTGTGTAGACCCAAGTTTCTGTCTAGTGTCACACTGCCAAAAACCTAAATGTGAAAGAGATAATTAAATTACAGTTATAATTATAATCCCCATGATATTCTCAACAGGACAGTATTTAACAGAAAAGTCCTACACACAAATAATCTGTCATTATTGTCACCCTTTGCTAGCTGGCTGTTGGGTTTTTGCTACATGGTCTAGAATTATATGTGTAATGCATAAAAATATGTAGTGCTTCCTGAATATTTTGTTTTGTTATATTCCTTGAATTTCACCTTCCCTTGGCTTGGGGGTGCCCAGAAAAGCCTGCTATTTTATTTTCCACTCATAGTGACTTTTTCTTTTTTTTAGAAGGTCCTAGCTTTTTTTTTTTTCGAGGAAGATTGGCCATAAGCTAACATCTGTTGCCAAGCTTCCTCTTTTTTCCTTTTTTCTCCCAAAGCCCCAGTGGATAGCTGTATTTCATAGCTGTACATCCTTCTAGTTGCTCTATGTAGGACGCTGCCTCAGCATGGCTTGATGAGTAGTGGGTATGTCTGCATCCAGGGTCTGAACCGGTGAACCCTGGGGCCACCAAAGTGGAGTGTGAGAACTTAACCACTATGCCACTAGGCTGGCCCCATTATACAGACTTTTAAGTCAAAATACTGTTTTTCTTTCTTATACACCTAACGTCATTTGTAAATTTGTACACACTACAGTAATATTTATTAAATATTTGTTATGTGCTTGACATGCTGAAGTCATTTATCTGTATTATGTTATCTATTTCCCATAGCGATCCTTTGAGTACAGCAATTACTTTCCCTATATCCTGATGTGCATCCTGAGTAATGTATGCACATCACAATACACAAAATCATCAGAATTGGGAGTGCAACTTGCACATAGACCACTGATCATGACAACAAAGGCAGGCAAAGAACAGCTAGAGGTAATATCCTGGATTCAGTACAATCAATTAGCAGGTAGAAATTTCTGTTAAGAACAGAGGACCAGTACTGTGGATACAGTCTGGAAACCAAGAGATGGGGACTGAGAATGACTCCACTGGAAAGAGACCTCAATGACTTAAGTATCTCAAATGCTACAATCTGTGTCATTTGATGACATGACGTTCTTTCTGGCAGGTCAAGCGGGGTATCTTAGTACAAGCTATTTTGGTAAAGAAAGAATTCTACTACGCTCTATCATTGTATAATTTGAAAAAGTAAAGGGGAGGACTCTTGGTTTAAAATTTGAAGTCTCTCGTTTTCCAATGTGTCCATCTCTGGTTTGGGATTATGTATGTCATCTGCGATGTCATTGTTGATTTCAGTTATAACCTACAACATAGTAATAATGATATCTGCTGTTATCATTCCTTTTTTTTTTTGTTGTTGGTGAGGAAGATTGGCCCTGAACTAACAGCTGTTGCCAATCGTCCTCCATTTTGTATGTGGGATGCCACCACAGCATGGCTTGATGAGTGGTACATAGGTCCTCGCCCAGGATCTGAACCTGCAAATCTTGGGCAGCTGAAGCGGCAGAGCACACGAACTTAACCACTATGCTACCAGGCCAGCCCCTCCATTTCTCTTTTTTTTTGGGGGGGGGGGGTTAAGTAACAGAGGCCCTGCTTTTTTTTTTTTTTTTTTTTTTTGGTGTGGGAGATCAGCCCTGAGCTAACATCCGTGCTAATCCTCCTCTTTTTTTGCCGAGGAAGACCAGCTCTGAGCTGACATCTGTTGTCAATCCTCCTCCTTTTTTTTCTTCCCCAAAGCCCCAGTAGATAGTTGTATGTCATAGTTGCGCATCCTTCTAGTTGCTGTATGTGGGACGCAGCCTCAGCATGGCCGCAGAAGCCGTGCGTTGGCGCGCGCCCGGGATCCGAACCCGGGCTGCCAGTAGTGGAGCGCACGCACTTAACCGCTAAGCCACCGTGCCGGCCCGCCCCTCCATTTCTTGATTGATTATAACAAAGCATGCATTGAACTGCTTGCTTTATTCTCATTACATCATTTTGTTCTCACAAGTATCTTATGATGTATGTTCTAATATGTCCATTTTGTAAGCAAAAAAAAGGATACTTTATAAAAGGATTTTATAAGGATGAATGGCTCAATTGTCAAAGCAATAAGTTAAGGCAGAGAATAAACTCATGTTGATCATTCTAAATTAGAGAATAATTTTCTAAAAAAAGGGTGAAGTAGAGAAAACGATTTCAAAAGAAAAAGAGAGACTCTGTCACCATGGCAGCCTATGGCTAAAGTTTTAACAATTGAACACTTTGATATCTTTAATCTGGATGAGAAAGTAAAAGAGAATAATCTAAATACCAAAGGATTTGTGCCGACAATAATGAGTTTGAATAATTCTAGCAACAATCAGCCAACATCAGAACTCATGCGTCGGCTCTTAAACTATTGTCTTATCCACAGTATATATTTTGACAACAATGAGATCCTGTCCTTCTCCCCCTATAGTATGTGACAAGAGAATTAGATATTATACAAACTTCAACATATAAGTATCTATGTGTCTTTGGTTCTTATCGAAAAATACTTTAAACTTTGTACTTCTTTAGTAGACTGTGGATAGCCCTGTAATTATTTTGCTGTTTTTTCATTTTTCTTCATTCTGTGTTATTAAAGTTAATGTGATTCTCACTTATTTTTGTTTAATGTTGAGAAAGTATGTAAGAGCACAAAATTCAAATGATTTGCTCTTTTAATTGTCTAAAAATACACGATTAGATAGCCATTTAAATTTTTCATCCCAAACTTAAATGTGAAATGCATTATTTTCATGTTTTAAATATCTTCACAATGTACAGTGGAAGGCAACCTTAGTCCAAGCATTATTTGGTTTCTGACTGCAAAGAACAAAAGCATTATATGTTGGAATTTTATAATACCAGCACTACTAACACTTTGCACTATGTTAACTTCAATCAATTTGATTTTGACAAGAAACTAACATATGTTTTTAGACACAGTTGCAGTTATAAAGTTCTTATTTTATTTTGTTTTTCTTTTTCGATTTACTGATCGCTTTTGAGATACTGAGTGTGTCATTGGAAATATGTGCAGTCAACAGTGCAAAACGATGTCAGATTTTGAATGAAGATAAAGCAATCTAGATTTAGGAACATGGGACCTATTGCCCATTAGTTCAATGAAAGACGTTTTGAGTAAGGTAACGGGGGTGTGAACCAGACTGCAATAGGTTAGACAATACGTAAGACGCAAGATAATAAATTCTAAAAAATAGAATACTTTTACTTAATGTACTTGTTGGGTCATTTTCTGACTTCCTCCACTAAAATACAATCTCCCAAAATGAAGGGAACTTGTCTGATTCATTTCTGTGATTCCATCCCTAAGACAGTGGCTGACACAGTCAAGGTTCCATAAACACTTGTAAGGTGAACTAACATACTGTTAACATTACAATACATTTTACAAAATAGAAGTTACAGTAAAGACTTAACCACCTGGAAAATGAAGGAGACTTGCATCTGGGCAGAGACACTGGCGTGTGCAGAGACCCTACCCTAAGGGGGAAGCTATTTCACACATCCCCCAATTTGGGTATACTGAAGCGGAACGAAGAAGGTCATGAAAGATATGTTGACGGTGAAGAGAAAAAGCATAGGAGATTGAGAGAAGAGCCAGAGCTCTTAAATATTTTAGATTGCACATTCCCTGGATACCAAGGGAAAATACGAATATAAAGAGAAGGAGACTTCTAAGATTTAGACTCTGAGAAGGGAGGCAGAGCCCCCGCTTGGAAGGGCAGGGTTGTAAGAACCTGGAAGATATTCCACATTTGAATAGGAAACCAAATCAACAAGGATAAAAAGTGGAGGAACCATACATTTAACAAAGCAACAGAAAAAAACTAGCATCTATGTCTGCCCAGTGTGCACTGTGGACACATCTTTTGGTGGACCCTACGGGCACTGCATTGGATACAGATGTAGGAGCAGAATTTCTGAGTCCTAAGATGTTCAGCGTTAGTAGAGGTTGCACAACAATGTCCCAAAGTGGAAGTACTGCTTTCCTACCCCTCTTTAAATATCCATATGTCTGGTTTATTGTGTATCAGCTTTTATTATTATTCAACAATTCTAACTTTTTTTTAAACCTCTAATTACATTTTAATTTTTTCCAGTTTTATTGAGATATAGTTGATACACAGTCGTGTATCACTTAGGGACAAGTACACTTTCTGAGAAATGCGTCATTAAGTTATTTTGTCGTTGTGCAAACATCGTAGAGGGTACCTGCACAAACCCAGATGGCATAGCCTACTACAGTCATGCACCACATAACGACATTTCAATCAATGACGGACTGCATATACGACAGTGGTCCCTTAAGATTAGTACCATATAGCCTGGGTGTGTAATAGACTATACCATCTAGGTTTTTGAAAGTACACTCTCCGATGTTTGCCAAAGAAATTGCCTAACAATGCATTTCTCAGAACATGTCCTCATCATTAAATGTTGCATGACCGTACACACCTAGGCTATATGGTACTAATCTTATGTAGTCCATCATTTACCGAAATGTTGCTATGTGGCACATGACTGGATAATACTGTATAAGTTTAAGGTGTACAACATCATGACTTGATATATGTATATACTGCAAAATGATCACCACAATAAGGTTAATTAACATCACCTCACATAGTTACAATTCTTTTTCTTGTGATGAGAGTTTTTAAGATCTACTCTTAGCAACTTTCAAATATGCAATACAGTATTATTAACTATAATCACTATGTTGTACATTACATCTTCCTGACTTATTTATTTTATAACTGGAAGTTTGTACCTTTCAATCCCCTTCACCCATTTTGCTCACTCCCCACCTCCCACCTCTGGCAACCACCAATTTGTTTTCTGTGTCTATGAGATTGTTTTTTTAGATTCCTCATATAAGTGAGATCATACAGTATTTGTGTTTCTCTGTCTGACTTATTTCACTTAGCATAATGCCCTCAAGGTCCATCTATGTTGTTGCAAGTGTCAGAATTTGATTCTTTTTAATGGTTGAATAATATTCCATTGTGTATATATGTACCATGTTTCCTTTATCTATTCATCCATTGATGGATACTTAGGGTGTTTCCATATGTGGGCTATTGTAAATAATGTTGCAGTGAACATGGGGGTGCAGATATCTCTTCAACATGATGATTTCATTTCCTTTGGATATATACCAGAAGTGGGATTGCTGGATCATATGGTAGTTCTATTTTTAATTTTTTGAGGAACCTCCACACGGTTTTCCATAGTGGCTGCACCGATTTACATTCCACAAACAGTGCACAAGGCTTCTCTTTTCTCCACATCCTCGGCAGCTGTTTGTTATCTCTTGTCTTTTTGATAATGGATTTCCTAACAGGTGGGAGATGATACAAGTTTCCCCTTCTATGCAAAAGTACAGTATTCTTGTGAAACATTTTGTAAGCTGAAATGGCAAAAAGCAAGTAAGCAATTACCATTAATTTATATGGGAAACAATTTTGAGCATTCCCAGACCCCCAAAATAACCTACCAAATCATACCAAATAACCCATAAAACCTAAAATAACATGAACATATAGTAAAAGCAGGAATGATATGGTAAACACGCAGACTGTATAAAGTAGACATAACGTATGTAGATTATAGTTTTGCTTACCCGAATCGGGAAGATGGCGAGCACATGGGAAAGCTGAGAGGTGGTGGTGGTGATGATGGTGTGTTAAGATGACTGGCTGGAGGTTGGGGCAGTGGGAGATACAGGAGACTGGGCCGTAGGAGAGAGAGGCAGAGTCATCTATTAACATCTCATTGTCATCTGAATCCATAAGGACAGGCAGATCACCAACGTTTACCCTTCTTTTATGTCTGCCTGCCTAAATGTCAAACGTCCAGGTTCATTTTCTGCTGTGGCTGATGTGAAGGCTTGAAATATGACAGTATGCATGACTGCTCAGCCTCTGTAATGGCAGGCTGCAAAACAAATGCTTAATGCTATTTTCGCTTTTCACCTTTACTAGTAAAGGGAAAATCCTTTTTGGATTTCTTTCAGTTAATGAAAACAGGTACTGACTTAGGTCTTTCATAAAAGTGAAGTGGCATAAAGTGAACTTTCCAACAGTAGAGAGAAACCTGTATCTCATTGTGCTTTTGATTTGCATTTCTCACCATTTCCTGAGGTGCCATTTGGTTTATCCATCCACTCTCATGTCTTCTGTCATTCTCAAGGCAAATCTCTAAACCAATAACCAATGATGACTACTTTGTTTTCTCTGAAATTAACAGAATAAAAAGAAAACGGTAAAATAAAGTTCCCAACATTGGAGTGAAAGTGTAACTGTCATGAAATCCATGGTCCATGGCACTCAACTCTACATGGCGAAGTTTTCTGACTGTGACATCATGTGACTCTTTGCCTGGTGGTTTTGTCTGTTTCTGTTTTATTATTGTTGTTTTCTTGGCCAGGGGAGCATGGCTGGCCACAGGACGGAGAAGGCAGAAGCATCCAAGCCAGCCAATGCCGTGGAAACAGCCCTCCATCAGTGACAGGCAGGAAGTTGGTAGACCCTCACCCCTCCCTTCTTTCTCCAGGCTTAGGCTCATTCTGAGACCCACCTACACTGGACACAAGATGTCCACAGACAGATGAGCTTTCCACTTACCTCAAGTGGTAAAAGACATGAAGACCTACCCGTTATTGGCTTCACGCTTCCCCCAAATGCTGTCTTCTAGGGTGATTTCTCAAAGCACTTGTAAAATTGATGCCTTGACTCAGGATAGTCTTCTGGGAGAACCAAACTAAGACCTTTCCACAAGATTCTTGCTTTTTCATACTTCCATTGGCGAAAAACACATCTCCCTTTAATTTAAGCATGCCTTATGGGAATAATAATAATAATAAAACATATTTCTAACTCATTCATACAAGCAGAAACAATATTGCTTTACATTCTTTATGATTCATCAACATTTTAGTTACTAATATGGGAACTATTGGTTTTTACCTTTGGGGAGACACATTCACTAAAATAATCATGCTTTTAAAACCGAAATACACAAACCAGTACATATTTGCAATATTAGTACACAAATATGGAGGAAATAAATTACCATTTCATAGGAGGATGGCAGTATTTTCTCGAGGCTACACGCAACTTCTAACAAAATTTGCCTTAAAATATTTTTATTTTCAGATTAAGAGGACAGAGTACCAGGAAGAAAAAAATTAATATCTGCACTGGTTGTTTCCATCTGTCAAGTGTTGGTATATATATTTTACATTATAAATACATGCATACGCATGATATTGTCATTAAATAATCAAAATGGGATAGTTTAGTAGCAAATATTTGAGAAATGCTATCTATAGATGACAGTTAAGGCCCTTAGCAATGACAGAATTTCCCCGGAAGATAAAGCAGAAGTGTGGACAGCTGGCAGGAAAGAGAATGCAAATCAGACACCAGCTTTTGATGTAAAACAAAATTTTAATGTTAAACAGAAGATGATTTTTTTGAACTGGGAAGGTCTACTGTGCACATATTCTACATTTCAGAAAACTATGTTAATATCTCTGCATTTTAAAAAATATGATGCAATGATTAGCTTAATTTAAAAATCAGATGTGATAGAGGGATTAATTATGTTATGAAATAATCTTCTGGACATGCAGTTAGGAAAGCAAGCTTCCTTGTGACGTTTAGAATAACACTACACCAGACTGTTCAGGAATACATCTTCTGTGAGCGTCCTCGCACCCATGCAGTAGTCTTGTGTCAACTGTATCCGAATTTTGCACTGCACTTACACTATCAGTTTAATTGTTCTGTCACACGTGCATGGCCGTCTATTTACTTAGCTAATATGCTTTGATTGCTGGTGTTTTGATTTGGTTTTCAAAAACTTCCCTTTATAATGGATACTAAATAATGCTTTTTGTCATAATTGGTTTTGCATTAGGAACTTACTGCCGCCTGACATTATAAGAAGAAATACGTAGAGTCATCAAACGTATTTTTCAGCAATTTCCTTTAAATAAGACACAGCACGAATTAATGTTTCAATTACATTTCAGAGGGCTTACTCAATTGATATTATTTAATATATCTGATATGTTTAGTAATGATGTTTCCTGAGGCAAAACAATATCAATGTGTGGGGATATTGTTTTCATTTAGTAGTCATTAAGAAATTACCCAGCTTAGGCAGCCAGTTATAATCAATGATTTTTGCAGTAAATTAACACATTCATTAGATCAAATGCCATTCTTTTTACTTTAAAAATTATTCAAAATTAAGATTTCTTAAACCAGGGGTTCTCAAAGTGTGGTTCCTGGACCAGCAACATCAGCACCACCAGGAAGTGTGCTAGAAATGCCAATCTTGGGCCCCATCCTAGACCACCTGGATTCGTTAACTTAATTATGTATGCTATAGAAAGGCCCACCTTCTTCAATGAGATTCAGAAATATTATGAACATTTTAGATAATGGATTCTACCTCTGTTGTTCTCAGATGAGTTCCCTGCTGCCAGTCATAAGTTGGTCTAAGTTGAGTTTTGACTTTCTCTATTAGATACTTAAACGTAGGTCACGATAATCAGGATCCTGATATCGCAGAGCAGATCACCCTGGGGCTACTCCCAGGAGCAACCAGCTTTTTGCATTACAGGGTTTCACCTTTTAGACAGGTTTATATACCAGCTCTACCCCCTGACTCTGCTCACGAGAGTGTGGAACCTTCAGGGAATCAACTGAACGAGACTATGAAAAAGAATATGGGAATGGACGTAATCATTTCAGAACTTGAATGCTTTTCAATTTTGAGAAGCAGCTTCCTTGCCCTTTCTTTTCTCAGAAGCACAGGCATAACACTGCTACGGTAGAGCTGCCTGTGTGAGATGTGCCCTCTCATTACATCAGCACGGCGAAGTTGAGCACCTGCTTTCACTAGGGGCTCCTATAAAGCTGGCAGCCTTTAGCACTGCTGCGATTTGAACACAAAAGAGAGTTCCAGGAGATCAGAACTATGCTGGTAACGGATATCGATTTCCCATTACTGCACCTATTGGAATGTGCTAATATTATTTCTATAATTAATTTTTCTGTTTTTGATATCTGGATCCCAGACATTAAATGTTACTAAGTGCTGTGGTCTAAATGTTTATGTCCCCCCCAAAATCATAGGTTTAAATCCTAATCCCCAATTTGATAGTATGAGGAGGAGGGGCCTTTGGGAGGTGATTAGATCATAAAGGTGTAGCCCCCATGAATGGGATTAGTTGCCCTGATAAAAGAGACCCCAGAGACCTCCCTCACCCCTTTCCACCATGTGAGGACACAGAGAGAAGATGCCATCTAGGTTCCGAATCTGCTGGCACCTTGATCTCGGACTTCCACCCTCCAGAACTGTGAGAATGTCTTGTTCGTAAGCCACTCGGCTTGTGGTGTCCTGTTACAGCAGCCCAAAGGGACCAAGACAACAAGATTCTCAGAATCTCAGAAGTCTCAGGAGTTTGCCCCAATATGCCCTTACCATGGGGAAGCCATTGGACGTTTGATTTACCTTTCTGTGTCAGGGTGAAATGGTGGTGACACATTCGAAACATTGAACACATCGATGGTTGGAGTTCCTCATCAAACCAAAGGGGGCTGTAACAAAACCACAGTGTTGTTTCTGATCTATCTGCTCACTGCTGTTTCTTGTTGTGTACATCTACAGTGATGGCTCTGCACCCAGAAGTCAAGCACCGCTCGCTACCACATGTCCCAGTCGATTAGCATCATCAGGCCCACCCACTGCAGGGGGCTCCCACTGTGTATTTCCCGTGATTGCTGAGCAAGGCAGCATCTCTGGGGGGGGGGTCCTCACACATTTCTCACGTCTAGCAGACATCTCCTTTGACGGTGAGGTAGCTGGTTCTGCTGCTTTGGATTCCAGGCGTAATTTACAATGCTTCCCACTTTATTGGCCTGCAAAACCAGCGAAGGGGAGAAACACTTATACTCTACCAACTCTGGGTCCTTTCTGGCTGGGCTACAAATTAAACTGACATGAGACCGAATAGCAGGAGAAAATCAAACAAAGCTTTATATCATGTACACATGGGAGAGACCTACTGGGTAACTGAGTATCTCTGCAAGATGGCGGAGGTTCTCACCTTAAATTCTACCTTCAGCTAAAGACAAAGGAGGATGTTGGGGGTGAGGGAGTTGGCTATGGGAGATTAGCAGAAAGCACAGTAAACAAGAGTATGTAGATTTAAGTCCTAGCCTTTCCCACTGACAAGAGTTTCTAGAGGTAAGGTCATCTCCCTTCTTCCTGGTACAGAGAGGGAGATACCTATACAGATGGAGATTTCTCTTATAAATGTAAATGTCTCTTACAAAGGGTAATTTCTACTTTTCAGAGCTTCTTTCCCTTCTGCAGTTTCTTAAAAGTAACCAGCCCAAAATAATCCTCATGCCAAAGAGACACATTGTGGGGTGGCCAATTCTGGTCTCCCACACCAGCTTTCTCAAGAGTGTGACTGAGGAGTTGCTAGTGAATTTTCTATACAGGACAGTGGTACATATTTTATATCATAGCACACCAAACATTATTCTGGCCATTTTTATATGGGGTGAGAACAGACATAGGGATGAGCAGTGTATATTTAATATAAATAATATATACATTTCTTCAATATATATCTGATAAAAGAAAGTATGTGGCAGGGGCCGGTCCGGTGGTGCAAGCGGTTGGGTGCGCATGCTCCGCTGCGGCGGCCCGGGGTTCGCTGGTTTGGATCCCGGGCGCGCACCGACGCACTGCTTGGCAAGCCATGCTGTGGCGGCGTCCCATATAAAGTGGAGGAAGATGGGCACGGATGTTAGCCCAGGGCCGTCTTCCTCAGCAAAAAAGGAGGAGGATTGGCGGATGTTAGCACAGGGCTGATCTTCTCACAAACAAACAAACAAAAAAGAATGTGGCAAATAATTACATGAATAAATTGAATAAATTAGCTGCCAGAATACTTAAATATCAAAAGTACAACTTTAAATTTTGAAATAAACAATCCCCCATGCCAGTGTGTACCAGAATTGCATTTTTGTTGAAATCATCTTGTGGTTTTTGCTAAAACACTAATTCTCCACAGACTCCCTTGATGTAGTCTTTAAATTTTTTTTTACAATGCATTAGCTACATATATTTTATGTTTTTATTTCTATGCATGAAACATTACATAAAACATATTTATTTTTATATACAGATTCTCAGACACCTCTAATGTCTAATGAAAATTCCAGATGACCCTTATGTTCAGAGTATTTCAGAAAACTGAGATAATCAATGAACTTTTGCATAAATCATCTTGTTTTTCATAAATTCTTTATGAGAACAATTCCAAATGAAGCAAGAACTCAAAGATATATTCTCAACTTGATATTATCACAGTGCATTCACCTTGACTTCCAAGCATCATTTCATCAATGGGCTTCATCAAAGTGTTATTATTTTAACTACGCTCACTATTCTCCCTGGATTGGAATTTGAGACTCGGAAAATGACATGGCCTTTACTAGAGATTTGGAGAAAAAGTTTACATTGGAACCAAAATTACATAGCGGGAAAATTACCAAATCACTACCAGTTGAAATCTAATAATTGAGACAAGATGTCACTGTGTGTGCCTATTTTGATTTCCTTAGAATTGTGTACCGGTACGACTGGAACATTTTTTTTTAAACAAAGAAAGGACTTCATGTAAAATGAAAACGTATTTTATATAATTTATCCCATATGATGTTTTGACCACGTTAATCTTACATCATTTTACTTTATCAGGGCAGAAACATTAAAAATGGGTTCTATTTTCTTCCATGAACTCTATTGGACACCTTTCAAGCATTCCATTTCATCGCTAAGATATTATGTCATTACAAAGATAAGAAAGTAATGTATAACAACTAAATTTGTGAACGAGTAATTAGAAAATATTAAAAGAAACATCTTAACACCTTGGCTAAATTCCTCAGAGAAAATTGTTATAAACCGTGTTTCTGAAGAGCCAGCCCTGATGGTCTAGTGGTTAAGATTCAGTGCTATCACCATCAGCACCAGGGTCCAAGTCTCAGTCAGAGAAACACACCACTTGCCTGTTGGTTGTCTTACTGTGGCAACCACGTGTTGCTGTGATGCTGAAAGCTATGCCACTGAAATTCAGATACCAGCAGGGTCATCCATGGTAGAAAGACCTGGCCACTCACTTCCCAAATAATTGGCTCTGAAAACCCTATGAATAACAGTGGAGCATTGTCTGACACAGCGCCAGAGGGTGAGAAGATGGCGCAGAAATATCGGGCAGCGTTCCGCTCTGCGGTCCACAGGGGCGCTGGGAGTCAGCGTCCACTCAACCGCACTAACAACAACGTTTCCCAAATCAGAAAATTTCCTCAATCATGTGGCGTTCTCAGTGAACACGGCAATCTCACAAAGAGGAGTAAACTAATAACCAGGATACACAACCACGCACTGAAGCTTTTCAATTCCTTTTAGCGCATCTTCCTGTTGGCTTTGGCTGTTTCGGATTGTTGGTGACTGACGCTGCCTACTGTGGTCATGCGGGAATGCTGCCTAATGCTGTGGTTCGTAGGCAGGACTTCGCTGGTGTCGTAGGGGTGACTTCAGCTACTTCAGCTCTTGCAGTCACATTTTTGAATAAATCAGTGTAGTTTCTCTTTAAAAATGTAAGTAAAAATAAATATAGAAATTTAAAAAAATATTACTGCTGTGTTTCCCTGTTGCAAATCGTCACCTATTTCTTGTTCTATATTGAGGAAATTATTTGTAAGAAGATGGTACAGATCAATTTTCTACATCAACTTGTTCGAGAGTTTTTGACCACGATTGCATTTATTTCCGCAATTATTGAGTGCCTAGCAATGACCAGGAATATAAGCTCAAGAGACAGAGTGGTAAATAATGCCATGACCTCTGTTTCCATGAAACTTACATTTTTGGGGCTTGAGTGTGTTGGACACCAAATGGGTGCATGCAGCTCTTCTGATTGTCTGCACTGATTCCTTCTTTCCAAAGGGAACACCTACGCAAATGCACATTTCCTCTTCTGTGGAGGAATGATGTAGAGCTGTCCAAAATCTAAGCTGAAACCTAGGGCTTGGGTGGTACTAGGTCTTTTCATGAAACTCTACTCTTGGAAAATTGCCTGTCCAGTTATGAACAAGGAAGAGATTCACATCGCGATGCATGCTTCTGGTTTCCCAAGAAACCACCAAGGGGGCAGATCTGAAGTGCAGAGGTTACCTGGGCAATGGGAAGCAGGAGATAGGACACACCTGGGCAGATGGATGCACCTTCCTGTCTCCCTTCTGGGCACTTGATGCAATATGGCTTTTGGGGTAGCAGAAAATTCCTCTCCACCTCCAAAGCAGTCTACATCCTAATCCCTGGAACCATGTGAGTGTGTTCCATGTCAAAAAGGGATTTTGCTGATGTGATTAAATTAAGGATCTTGAGATGGGGAGATTAGCCTGGATTGTACAGGTGGAACAAATGGAACCACAGGGATTTATAAGGGAAAGAGGGAGGCAGAGATTGTAGTGATGCATTTGCTGGATGGAAGGGGACCACGAGCAAAGAAACACGAACAGCCTGGAAAAGAAGGATATACAAGCTGAAGAAGGCAAGGAGATGATTCTTCTCTAGAGCCCTCAGGAGAAACACGGCCCTACTGACACGTTCATTTTAGCCTGGGGTGATCCATTTTGATATTCCAATCTTCAGAACTGTAAGACAATAAATTTGTGTGGTTTTAAGCAACTAAGTTTGGGGTGATTTGTTGCAGTAGCCATAGGAAACTCATACAGTGGCCGATCCATATCTGCTGAATAAAGGAACACACATCAGTCAGTTGATCAATTCAGGCATTCAGACGTAAGTCTTTTCTCGTGGAATCTACAGTCTTGTAGAAGTGAGTAGCCCCTGACAGTGTGTGTTTGTCATGTTGTATAACCTAGTAGTTATTAGAAAGCCTCCTCTTATGGCTGACGAATTGACTGTCATTCTTGGTTTTAGAAGTTTTGCTGATTTTGTGCTCGTTGTTGTTTTGGATAGAGGAAGATTTGTCTTCATCTATGCAGATATTTTAGTGGGGAATTGGAGAGACTTGTCAGAATCACCAAGAAGCCACTTCCTCTCAATGAGGAAGAGTTGGGGAGTAGGCAGTCTCCCTCCCAAGAGGGTCACTGAATAAATATCTGCACCTTGATGATTTGGAGGTGTTTTCTTCTGCTTCACATCCCTCAAGTTGTCTGCTATCCACGTGGTGATATGTTCTGGCAGAAAGAGGACACTAATGCAGGTTTTCTCTGCTGTCTTGCAGGGTCAACACATCTGCAGAGCCTCTTGCTATGCTGCTTCGAGGTTCTTTGTGAAGCAATGGCCAAAAAGGCAACATACAGCTTTACACTGCATCCCTTCGCGTCTTTCCATGCCTCATATCTTTTTCCTGACCCTCACTACACAAGGCTCACACCTAAAATGTGTCATCTCTTTAATCCTTGTCTAGGGCTCTCCTTTCTTCAAGTGTCGAACTAACACAAGGAAAGAGGAAATGAACAAATATACACCTAGCTGCCACCTGCAATAAAACAGAGATGAGTGATATGGAGAATATTAGAAAAATATAGAGGGCTAGGCATTGAAGGGGGGTTCTATTTTGCTAAAGTGCTCAGGGAAGTCTATTAGATGTGCTTTTGCAATGTGTCTGTAATCAACCGAACAAAAGTGTCATGAAACTTAGGGACAAAAATTGAAGAATTCTGGTGACAGGAGTATGATTGGTTTCAACACAGAAGCTTCATTGAAGAGAAAGTTGGAGAGAAGATTAGGAAGCAGATCATATAAAACCTAGGGTTTTATATGAGGATTTAGACTATATTCTGCTGTGATAAGATATTCTACTTATACAACATAACATGCATGAATGATCTATTTTATTTATAAAATACTGTGGCTTTTATGAAAGCAGTGGGCAAAAAGGAGTCACTATATTAGTTTGCCAGGGCTGTCCTAACAAAGTACCACAGAATGAGGGACTTAAACAACAGACATTGATTCTCTCATGGTCCTGGAGCCTGGAAGTCCAAAATCAACGTGCTGGTGGGGTTGGTTCCTGGTGAGGCTTCTTTTCCTGGCTTGTAGATGGCCGTCTTCTCACTGTGTCCTCACCTGGCCTTTCCTCTGTGCTTATACAGAGAGAGAGCTCCACTGTCTCTCTCTTATTATAAGGACGTGAGTTCTGTGGAATTAGGGCCCTACCTTTATGACCTCATTTAACTTTAATTACTTCCCTAAAAGCCCTGTCTCCAAACACAGTCACATTGGGGGTTACGGTTTCAACATATGAATTTTGGGGGGACATGATGTCATCCATAACAGATGCAATTGGGGACAGGGAGACCCATCCTAGGGCTACTGCAGATGGGCAACTGAGAGAGAGTGGTTGAGTTGGAGACAGTAAGAATCAGATTTGAGATATCTGATAACTACAAAGTCAACAAGATTTTCTGGTAGATTAAAGGCAGGGTGCAAGAGAAACAGAGGAGGCCTCCATAATTTGGGACAGAGGTACTAAATTTGTATAAAATGAGCATTAAATTTGTATGCTTACGGCACCTTTATTTTAGACAGATTTCATGGATTCAGATTGATTGCATCATAACGTCAGTGGCAATAGACTCGATACAGAGTGTTTCTCATCTCTAGTCACACTGCTCTGGTTACTGCTTTTATGATCTTTCAGCTCACATTTCTTCCCATGCTGTCCTAACATTCCCATTCTCAATCGCTCCATCTCCCCTTGCTAATGTCACTGGGTAACGGTGATGCTTTTTGTCCCTGGCATCCCAACGTCCTTCCATTTCTGATTAAGGGCTCTAGTTTGATGAAATAACCTTTATGTATGTTTGGAATTTAGGAAGTTGTTGTAGTTGCTGTTATGCCCTAATTATTATACAGCCTTTTGATCTTACTTAATCCATCATGAGCTATTTAAAAATAGAATTATGTCATGGTTTCTCCTCTATCAAATGAATACACCAAAAATGAAAAATTAGGAAGAGGTAGCACTGAACATAAGCTGGGCAGGAATTTCTGTTGATGGTGCCCTACAGTATTCAGCATATCCATTAACATACCCTTCTGTCCATGCATAACTTCACGTGACAGAGCAGCCTATGATTTTAGAGTGGAAAGGGATTGTTGGAATGCTTTCCAACCCCAACAAGAGCCAAGTAAAACTGAAGTTCAAAGAGATGAAAGGTCTTGCTCATGGTCGTGGAGGCAACACTAGGTCAAGGAAGAATGCCCAGGACTCTTTGTTCTTCACATACTATGCTGTTCCAATCCCTCACTGTGGGAGAAACTTCTCCATGAACATTGTCAAGATGATTCTGCACCCCCCCAAACTGCTTACTCCTTTCTCAGTTTACTCTCAGAAGTACCATGTTTTCTCCATCCATAAATATTCTTTTCATGTTTCTAGACGTGAGCTTTCTCAATTCTAAAATAATAATAACTTCACATACAATAGTATAATCTCCTTTTGGTTAATAAAGCATAATAAATCGTGCAAGCATATGAAATGACTTGAGTGAAGTATTACGATTTCCATTATTTCTAGTAATTGAGTCCATATTGATTGCATGTGTGAGTACAATAATGCCATGCAGCCAAATAACGGTACAGCTGCTCTCTGTCTGAATTGTCCAACTCTGCTTATCTTTTTAAGACCTAATTTGAATAGTTCCCTTAGAGTCCAATTTATTCAGTGGAATATTTTAAATAGGATTAAGCATAAATTAAGTACTCTGCCAGACTTATGGAACATTTTAGACTTATATAGTACAATGCTGAGAAAATGGTATTTTTAAATCCTTTTCCCTCTAAATGCCAACTTACATTAAATTTGATATGGCATGTAACCACTACAGGATTAGATGCTACGTTTTGAAATTAGTTGTGTTATTGTGGTAAATTTGTGTTACTTCTAATTGAAAATCAGAGGTTCAAATGTTCAAATTGATTAGATGATTTAAAATAACTAACAATGGATATTCAGAGCACTATAAAGCTTATTCGCACTATGGAAAACAAATGCTTCTTCTATGCTAATATTTCACTGTATTAAACTACTATTAAATCTGGTACTCATTATTTTGATGTTTTTAATAATGGTTGTCAAGTGATGGCAAGAATTTATGGAAGTAATTAAAATTGGGGGTTTTGTATCCCTAAAAAGAAAAAATGCTGCTGGTCACCTGGGGAGTTACTTCACTTCACACACACTCACATGCACACATTTGTTGTGAATACCTGGACATCATGTTCCTGGATGATTACTGCCATCATTAACCACTGTTACAAGATGGAGTGTTTTGTACCAACCAAGTGTACTAGCATGATACAAAGACAATGCCAAGAGGATGTGCTGAGAATGACTTTTTCCAGATTACGTAGACAGAGAGGGAAATGACAAGTTGAAAGACCTGGGTCTTATTCATGACTCACACGAGAAAGCTACTTGACATACATGACCTTCATGTTCTTCATCCAAGAGTATGCATGGTGCTTTATGGAATTATACGTTTCAAAATATTTTCACATACACCATCTTATTTGATTTCCACACACATTATGCACACACACACACTCATACACACACGCACACATGCACACACAGCATAGATTACTAACGTGACCTATTTCAAAAACCAGACTAACTCATGGAAATGTAAATATGCATACATGATTATTCAATTAAAATGTCCCTCTATTTTCACAAGGAACATTCAATTTTGACTTTAGAAAATAAAGGTGGGCCAGCCTGGTAGTGTAGTGGTTAAGTTCATGCACTCCACTTCAGCGGCCCAGGGTTCAAGGGTTTGGATCCCGGGAGTGGACCTACACACAGCTCATCAAGCTATGCTGTGGCAGCGTCCCATATACAAAAAACAGAGGAAGATTGGCACAGATGTTAGCTCAGGGCCAATGAGCTAACCTCACCAAAAAAGAAAATAAAGATATAGATAGATGTAGGCAAAGATATGAATGAGGAACAAAAAAGAAAGAAATAGGTATAGATATATAATCACAGCAATATATATCTATCAAGTAAAACTTTTCAAACAAAAGTCAATGACAAAGTTGTCTCTGAATGAACAAAATTGTGCACACAGGAAGTTAATAGGAAAGTATCTATTAAAATCTTGGTCTATAAGAGAAATTTTCTTTTCTACCTAGTTAATTTCTTCATTTTACTTTCAGATTTCAGGTTTAACTTCAATTTTCTCTACATTGCTTTGGCTAGTCTAAGTCGGTTTTTTGTTTTGTTTTGTTTTTCAGATTTGAGGTATCTGTAAAAATTAGGAAGGGAGCCTGCTCTGCAGATCACCAAAATTTTCAGTGCCTTTCTTTGATCATGTAGACTACAAATTGGTATTGTGGAATTGAATATCACCCATATTTTTGCTTGGGTTTTTTTTTTTTTTTTTTAATTTTTACTCTTTTCATCAGTTCACTGGGTGTAGGAACAATGGTACTTTTGTTCTACATTCTTTAACTGGAAATATCTTCAGGCATTTTCTCAGATTTTATAGAAATCTGCATACACAAATATAGGTAAAGACATATAGAGCACTATTTTTTTTTACAGATCAGTTTTTGGTAAAGTGCTTTTTATACTTTGCAAGATGACATCACATTGTTTCACACACACAGTATAAAGTAGCACTGCTCTATTCTAAACTGGGTAGGTTTAATTCTTGATCCGACACCTAGTGGGAGGTGATGAGGCTGTGATTAGTCTTCTCTGTGCATCATTGAGCAGGAGGAACACTTATAAAGAAAGAAAAATAGTTACTAGCCTATGAGGAACATTCAATAAGCCTTAGCTCTTATTCTTCAATATCTTCTCTCCTCCCCTTACTATAATTGCTTCTCCCATGATCCTATTCAACAATGTATGGTAGACCGTGTTATTGTAAAAATATCCTTGTCTCTCATTTCTAGGCATTCCCTAATGGGACTGGCCCTCCCCATGACAGGATGACACCTCCTGCCCCATTGAAGCCAGACGTGGTCCTACAACTTGCTCTGGTCAACGAAATATAAGTAGAAAAGACATGCTTTGTTTCCAAGCAGACATTCTGGGAGCCGCTGCCCAGTTCCGCCATCTCCCTCTTCTCTCTGCTAAGAGAATGGACGTATCAAAGATGTGCACTGAGTGTTCAGCCTGGAGAAGTAGCATGTAGAAAGCAAGACGCAGAGGTCGAGGTGACCTCTAGCCAACATGCATTTGAGAATAGAAAGAGCATAGGACTCAGTGTCCTAAGCCGCCAACCATTTTGTAGTGGTTTTTTAGTGATGGCACAGCATTTTGATAGCCGGATATTACAAGTCAGTATTCAGTATCACATCCCATGCCATCGGTTATTCAGACATTCTGCTATTGATGGGACCGTAGACGTTTGTTCTTAATTTTTCTTTCCCAACAGTGTTATGCAATTTGTCTGCATATGCATCTTTGAACTACTTTAATATTATTTGGGGAGGATATATTCCCCAAAGGAGAAAAGCTGAGCCAAGTGTACGTGTGTTATAAATTTTGATAGATGTGCAGAAAATGTCACCCAAATATTTTTGGGATGTTGATGTGTACCGATTTCCTCCTACATTAACCAACACTGTACATTGTATATGGGCATGAATATTTGTTTGCGTGTGTGCGTGTGTGAATGTTTATACAAACCCATCCTCATGCTTGATTAAAAACATGGGTTGAGCTCTCTCATATGTTTATTGATTAGCTCTGTTGATTTTTATGATGATTTAAACGTTTTCTCACCTAATTATCTGATGTTTCAAATTAAAAATAATAACATTAATGATAAAGCATTGCATATCTATTAAACTCTGACTAAAGGCAAGGTACATTTTAAAAGTGCCTCCTACTTTACAAAAATTATGTTAGTTGCAGAGGTATGATCGTTATTCAAAACTTTGCGCCTGGCTTTTAAACTATTCACTGTACTTAAACAGCTGGACTTACACCTTGAAAAGAAATCTATGTAGAAATTAAGCTTTAGGATTGCAAAATATTGCATTGTATGTATATAACACATTTTCTTTATCCATTCATCTGTTGCTGGACACTTGGGTTGCGTCCTCCTCTTGGATACTGTGAATAAAGCTGCAGTGAGCGTGGGTGTGCAAATACATCTTCAAGATCCTGCTTGAATTCTTTTGGATATACATCCATAAGTGAGATTGCTGGGTAAAATGGTAATTCAATTTAAAAATTTTTGAGGAACCTCCATACTGTTTTACCTAATGGCTGCTCCGTTTTACATTCCCGTCAGCAGTGTGCAAGGGTTCCAACTTCACATCCTCGTCAACACTTGTTATTTTCTGTTTTGTTTTGTTTTATTTTTGTAGTAGCCATGCTGATTGGTGTCAGGTGATATCTTATTGTGTTTTTGATTTACATTTCTCTAATGTTAAGGGATGTTGAGCATCTTTTCTAATGCTTATTGGGCGCTGTATGTCTTTTCTGTTGAAATGTCTATTCAAGTCCTTTGCCCATATTTTTAATTGGGTTATTTTGTTGTTGTTATCGAGTTGTAGAAGTTCCTTATATATTCTTGATAATAACCTCTTTTTAGATGTATGATTTGCAATTATTTTCTCCCATTCCATACGTTGCAATTTCACTCTGTTGATTGTTTGTTTTGATGCGTGAAAGGTTTTAAGTTTGGTGTAGTCCCGCTTGTCTATTTTTGCTTTTGTTTTCGGTGTCACATCCAAGAAATTATGCTGCCTTAACAAAGAACGAAATCGCGTCACATGCTACAACACGGATAAACTTCAAGTACATTATGCTGAGCAAAGTAAGCCAGTCACAAGAGGATACATACTATATGATTCCACTCCAGTGAAGTAGCTAAAGTAGTCAAAGTCTTAGAAACAGAAAGATGTTTACCAAGGGCTGGAGGAAGAGGGGAAGAAAAGTTAGTATTTAATGGCTATAGAATTCCAGTGTTGCAAGACGAACAAGTTCGAGAGATCCATTGTACTACAATGTGAATATACTTAACCTTACTGAACTGTGTGCTTAAAAATAGTCAGGATGGTAAATTTAATTGTTTTTACCATAATAAAAAAAAAAAAAGAAATTAAGCTTTAAGAAAAAAGAAAAAAGAAAGTATGCAAACACAAATTTGGAAATAGAATATGCTCCTTTTTTACATTCCCACTAGATGCAGATATCTTACAAAGTTCACAGGAGTATAATCATTATATACATAAAATACGAAGGATATAAATCTTCCTAATGGGACCATTTTCAAGGACATTCCTATGAAACATGATATCCAGGCACATTTAAGGCAGTTACAGTACTCTATTAAGGTTGATTAAGATTGCCAAAGCAACAGTTACAACCTCAGAGAATAAAGTGTTCAGTAAAATCGCTTTCCTCATGAATAACCTGGCTCAATATATTAGAGAAAAACGAACCGAGTGGCTTATATGGCAGTTAAAATAGTTGCATTGTTCTATTAAAAAGCAATCATTTGATATTAAATTGGCCATTAACAGATATTAATTTGTAATTTTAGATTACTGGTAACTGAAATAATTCATTCTTCATTAAAATAATTTACTCTCATAAAAGATATTAATTTATGGATTTATAGATTTTTTTAAATTTACATATTTTATTGTCCCACTTGTTTTAAAATCTTTTAAATGTCTTCCATTCTTATGGCTACTATTCTATGACAAATTTATTCTATAACAGAAATAACCAAACACACATATGCATAAATGTGTATTGTGTGAATGTGTCTGTTGGAGATGGACTTGTATAATTAGACAACTTTTAGCGGTAATTTATTGTATATATTATGACCTTTAAATAACCACCACGGTATATGTTATAAGGATTTACAAAATATAAAGACATAATTATTGAACATTATACCTTCTGACATGTAATGTCCCACTTGGCATAAAATGCCAAAATTCCATGTTTTAGTAGTACATATAGAAATCATGAGGAATGAACTCAGCAAGAACAATAAGGAAGAAAATAATACAGAATAAATATTTACTTGCTATTGTTTGGTGTTAGCTTAAGATATACCTTTGATGATTATAAGAGCTAGTGACCCCAAAATTAATGGTAGGTACATGAGGAGGCATCTTAATATTGACTAAATTTCATAACTGTAGGCAATCATTTGATTAAATGATGCTAATACCTCACATCTTTTAAGCTAAAGATTTTTGTGAGATCCATAAAACTAAGATATGTTTGGGATTTCTCTGCAAGCTTTAAAATTTGAGAGTACAATTCTGCTGTTGTTTATATCCATTTAACCAAGAGGGAGCATGGTCCAGATAAATTAAATGACTTTGTTTACTAAAATCACCAATGAGTGGTCTAGCCAGAATTTCAGCCATGCCATTTATATTAAATGCTATCCAAAACCCAGAAGTCAGGTAACTTTGCTATAGCTCATAAAGCGTCCTTAGACAGTTGAGGACAATACCCCCCAAATGCCTTCTTTAAGAAAAGAATGAAATGACTCAATGATGGTTGACATTTTCAAATTAAGCATGATAGAGACCGAGCAGTTCTTTAACAGTCTAGATTCTTCAAAGAAAAAATAAAAAAAGCTGGAATACGTTAGTAATGAATTTAATGAACCAAATCCTGTTTTCTTTCTTTTTTTAATACTACTTACCATGAATGGGATCTATCTATAGATCTGGAAGTGCCAATATAAAAGTTTTAGGTGGAAAATATGATGTAATAGTTTACTTTAACACCCTCATATTTTTGATGAATGGTAAGTTTTAAGGCTGCCTGAAAACGTCTTTAAATTCATATTTGTAATTCCTATAAGATGGCATTGATAAATAGGATTTCAGAACATGATTTCTAAAAAGTGTCCCCAGTGAATTTCTGAGGTTCCAGCCACAATGAGCATTCTGAAAGCACGGTACCTTGCTCAAGATGGTCTTCAGGCAATGGAGAATGTTGTGAGTCTGCAATCGTATCAGCTTGGATATCTTCCCTTTTCAGCACACATAGTCTCGCTCTGTTATTAATTCCTGCAGAGACATACAGTAAAATGATAGCCATTTTAAGTATTACAGGACACACACCTTTATTACTCAAAGTCTCTTCAACTTTTTCTTCCAGTGTAAAGTAATTCCAATATTGAAGTTAATTCATAACATGGATGAATATAAATTGAATGTCTAAATTCCATTTGGAACCTCCATTTATTGAAAGCACATTGTATGTCAGGCTCTTTAACGAACATTCTGTACAATTAATCTAAATTGATTTCCACAACCATTTTTGGAGCAAGTGCTATAATCTGTAATATGCTGACAGGAAGAGTAAAAGTCAGAAAAGATCTCAGAACTTATCCCATTCCACATACTTAGAAGGTTTTTAGGCTGGTTTGGAATACAGGTTTAAAGAATTCCATGCTAGAATACTGTTCTGTCTCAGTGACGGTATATGTGAATCAACTTTTACTCCTAAAATTTTGAGCAGCATCAATTCCTTAACTATTTCCAAATTCCCACCCACTATTGCATTTGATTTTTCTTATTCTTGTTTCTGCTGTTGTTTTATTGTGTTTACATTCCTCCCTTTGCATGAAAATTATACAGGGAGACATGATGTATTCACATTTAAGACTATGTCAATATTAACTGTAATTCTCACAATTACACTGAAGATTATGTGGTATTCTTGCCAACAGTTGTTAAAGAATTCATCCTTTCATACTTTTTAAAGAGTCTTTACTGGTTGTTTATCCAACAGTAATAGAGAATTTTCCTCAATTTTCCATCAAAAACACTTCAGAGTTTATTAAAAATATTCAAGTATTCTGTAGAAACTCGGGCTGGAAGATGTGAATATTATAATGTTCTTAGAAATAATCAAATTGCTGAAGGTTTTGGCACGATAAATTTTGCATGATTATTTTGCCTCTCAGATTAAGATGTCTCTAATTAGAATCTGAATTTCTGATATTTACATGAGGAAAGCAAAGTATTTGTGTCCATGATCTGGTGTGACCCCTTACTCCGGAATTAGGCATTATTTCTTTGATCTATAGATGAGTACCTGCAGCCCTGTGCTATTGAAAGTAATTTTTTTTAGCTCTTATTTATTTAACTTTTCAAGTAGCAATTATGCAGAATCTCTGGCATATTGTTTGTCAGTAATGAATGTGCTATTCTGAGTTTGGAGGACTAGGGGCATTCATTTGTATTTCAGACAAAAGGTAGCCCTTATTAGTTCATCTTGACAAACACTGAAAGGGTAGTCTTAAGTCAGATATCACAATCCTTCAATAAATAACAATCACAAAAAAGCTGTTGATTATATCTACAAAAAGTGGAATCTGAATGAGGATTAATATCTCCAGTAAGGAGTTGTGACTTTTCTAATAGACACATGGATAGGGACATGCTTATTTATAATAAATTTGGTTTCCTTAACATATTTTTTAAAGAAAAAGCATGCTTCCCTTCTATTTTACATGTTTCAAGATATAATTATAAAGTTCTCTGTACGAATGTAGGAAGTAAAATTATGGACATCCAATACTTCAATCTACCTTTAACGACACTAGTCTGTTTGAGTTTACATTCAGTTGTTTCCCAAAAGAATATGTGAATTTTAGTGAAATAGATTGTTCAGCATGTTTCCTCACATTTTATTCATAGCTCAATGAAAGATGGATCAATGTTAAATGGATTTTAAATATAAAATATGCATTTGCAGAAAACAAAGGTATAATCAAGACTCCTATCCTTCTCCTAATTCACTCTTGAGATCGCTCATGGTTTCTGAGGCAAAATCTACAGAGCCTCAAAGATACCAAGAGTTTGAACAAAGAACGTATTGAATAAAGCCTGCAGTCACTGGCTTAATGAAGCAAAGGAAAATATAGCCGTGTAACAAGAAGATGCAGCTTAAAGAAGGGAGACTAACTCAAGAGACAGTGCTTCCTCCTGAGATAGAATAAATAAAATGTGCAGATTGGAGCTTTAAAGATATACTGTTTAGGAGTTGTGTTTAGAGAATGACATTTTTAAATACAATATTCTAAATAACAAGTATCAACAAGGGCAAGCGAATAGGACATCACAGAAAACTACAATATTTTGGAGGATTGAATACAGCGATTATCATATAACACAAGAAAAAATATACAAAATTAGCAACAACAGCATTTAGAAGGTTCAGCCCTACAGTTATTTTCTAAGCTAATTAAAAATACTCCAATTTTAAAAAATCATTGAATTAATCGAAAGGAATTCCATTATTGACACCTGATTCAACGGCCTGGACAATCAAATGTGAACATATCTCAACACAGAGAGAACAAAATACAGTCATGCGTTGCTTAACGAACGGGATACGTTCTGACAAATGTGTCGTTAGGTGATTTCATCGTTGTGTAAACGTCATAGAGTGTAGTTACACAAACCTAGATGGTGTAGCCTACTACACACCTAGGCTATATGGTACTATCTTACGGACCACTGTCGTACATGCAGACTATTGTTGACTGAAATGTCGTTACGCAGTGCATGAGTATAGTGGAGAATGATGAATTTAAATGGATAAGGTTATAATCTATGAATGAGTTATGAAACTGCCAAAAAAGAATTCTTGAAAGCAAGAATTGTACTTGTAAGGGAAATTACAATAATAGATGGACTTTAATGCCCCAAACGGACTCAGTGAAAATTTAAGAATTGGCAAAGGGAAAAGATAATAATTATAAAACTAATGTTGTTGATGGAAAAGAGAGCAGGGGCTGATAGTTTTAGAGAAATTACAAATGCAGGTAATAAGTAATTGGGATTTTACTTGTAAATAGTATTTTTAAAATGCACTGGCAGAGGGGAGAGGGATTATTATCAACCGATAGTAAAGAATGTGAGAATTTACACGTTAGCAAGGGGGAGTATAGACTGAATACTAACTGAACCAAACCATGAAAATAGAGGATGAAGAGAATTCAGGTTAAATACAGCAAATTACACCCTAGGAATTCATCACCAACACTCCAAAAAAATTAAAATTATAATGAGGGAATCAATAAAGGCATTAAACCTCATGGACAAAGTATAATCTATAACATCAGATAAAGTATGTCAAAAAATTTGCAAGCAGGATACGAGTTAAGAAAGAATGCCTTTCCCAGAAATGCAAGACAGGTTCTCCAAAAAAAAAGTCTTAAATTCTCAGCATGTGAAATACAATAGACTCATCCCAATCTATCTTGATGAACTTGTGAGACAATGACAATATCATTAAAACTAGCAGGGGAAAGAATAGATTACATTAAAGGATTGTACAGCCACATAGTATTGTGCTTCTCAAGAACACCACGGAGAGTCAGAAAGCTGAGGCGTTTACATTTGTGAGGAGTAATTGCCATTTGGGAAATATTTACCTGCCTTGAATGATACTAAATGTAATGGCTGATTAGAGCATTCTTTGTTCAAGAATCTGGTCAATATGCCTCAATATTGCAACAAAAACTATAATAATAGGTATCAACCCAACAACAATATTCTTTATTGTCTCAAAAGAAAGGATCTCGGCAGAAAGATTTAAAGTTGGTTACATTTCCTGAAAGGGTTCCAGTATTCAGTAGGAGAAAACAAAGATAAATTTGTAAGTATATCCAAATATACTTTTTTGAGCGATTTGTTCTTTTTTGTAGTCACTTCTTGCAAAAAGATTAGCCAAACTACTAATTATTGTAATAACGAAGAAATGTGATTCAAGGGATTTTAAATTGAATGCTGTGCATTTATTGTGAGTTTATTTTCTATAGAATATAATTGGAATGAATTTAATTGTGGAAATTGTTTCAGTAATATACGATATCTCTAGTACAGTAATTTCTAAGGATTTGAGAAGTACACAAATGGTAATGGTCACTCATGGTAATAATATTTTTACACATATGTATAAAAGAGTTGAGAGAAGGAGTTTATGACCCAGTTCATAGCAAAGTTCCAGTTTATAAATTCATATAATATCTATATATCTGAGTTGAACAAAAATACAAATCTTCCTTGCACCATAATGCTCCATTAAATACTGATCAAATTTTTGTTCACAGTTATGAAGAAGTCAAAAATATTTCCTCCAGTAAAATAAATATAAAGCAGCAAAAAGCCATATAAAGTATACTGGTCAACACGCATTACTTGGGGAGTCCTTAAAAGCAGCAATTACCACCTCAAAGTTCATTTGTACACTGGTGTCTGTATTTTTAGGTAATTTATGCCAGTTCTTTACTATTTCCTTGCCTTCATTGAAGAGCCATGTTTAGCTTTCTCTAGGATATAATTCTGGTATGACATTCCAATATGGAATATTAAAATTCTCAAACATACAGGAAAGTTAAAAGAATGGTGCAGTGAAGGCGCATATAACATCCTCAGAGAGGTACATTTTACTTTAGTTGGTTTATCATATAGCTATCCATCTGTTCATTCCTCTTTCCACTCGTCAAGTCATTTTGTGTATATATATATATATATATATATTTGAAAGTAAGTGGCAGACATCAATACATCCGATTGCCAAACACTTTAGCGTGCATATTATCAATATTTATGGTTCTTTTTGTTTTATTTCAGGTAAAATGTGCACACCTAATTGAAGTGCATCATCCTGAGCGCACCTGTCTGTGAGTGTTGACAAAGGCGTATGCCTGTGTAACCTAAACCTCTGTCAAGAGGCAGAACTCACCCTCACTCCACTCCTTCACGAAATTCTCAATCAATTCACACCTCCACTCAGATAGGCAAGAGAGTTCTCATTTTTTTCACCATAGGTCTATTTTGCTTTTTATCAAATTTCATATAAATGCAAACATACGATTTGTATTTTTATATGTCTTCTTTAAGCATTTTTAAAAGATTCGTCTGTTATCCTTTATCGATAAGCCATATCTTTTTATTACTAAGTAGTAGTCCATTTTATAAATATATCACCATTATTGCATTCATGTCGTTATTGATAAAAACCTAGACTGTTGCTAATACTGGGTTCTTATTAATAAACCTGCTTGGAGTGTCTCTGTACAAATATATTGTGGATATATTTTCATATTTCTTGGGTCAATTTTTAGGAGCAGGGCTGCTTGGTCTTGGGTATGGGCTTTTGCAGCATTGTAGGAAACTGTTAATTTCTCTCATTACAATGTGAAGGTTATTTTGTAACTTTATATGTTTATGTAACCTTCTTTTACTGTGCAACACAGGGTTCTTTCAAGTTAAACATTGTGGAATCTTTTACTACATTTTTAATATCCACAATACTCTTTGTCTTTTACTAGGATATTCATTGTGACAGCTTCCTGGTCACTTCACAACCTGCATATATTTTGATGACCTTTCCCTTTTGTTTACACTCTTTCAGCTAGTTTTATCTCATGTGACATAATTTTACATACAAGCCACTTAAAGCTTTATACATCAGGGGACATATCAAGTTCATTTTCTTGTTGAAAAAGGATATTAAGCTTTCTAATTTAGTACAGACAGGCTCACTTGTATTTTAAATTATATAAGTCTTGACAATATTATAATATAACCATATTTGAACCTAGTCATCCTAGTGAGCTATTCAATTTATTCTCCCATGTTGGAGGTGAAGCTTCTCCAAGACAGGATTTTGGGATATATTCAGCCAGAGAACCAGAACTATTATGAAATGTGTGTGTATGTGTGAGCATGTATGTGTGTGTGTGCATGTATGTGTGTGTGCATGTTTGTGTGTGTGTGTAAGACAGAGAGAGACACAGAGAGAGAGTTAAAAGATTCCATTTGAGTGAGCGGTGATAGCATTTTGAAGTTAGGAAGTTTCTCTTACTCATTATTATATTTCCAACGCTTTGCACAGTGCCTAACTGATTGGGTAAATATTAGTTAAACCCATAGGCTAGTGTGTCATAATTATACCTTCAAACCAGTGTCCTCTTGAAAAATTACATGAAGACAACATCACCGTCATTAGTCCTCATCGCTTAGGAAGCATGGAGGAGCTACTCTCTCCTCTCCCTCCTTCTTCTTCTTTTCCTCTTACTATGTGGAAAGATAATGGTTAGAAGGTGGTTCTGCAGCTTTTCCTTTAATTTCGTGGAGGCCTGAAGATTTGACCCTTGGTCCATTTTTCTTACACCGTTAATTCCAGGAATTGTTGGGTTTTTACGCCTAATGAATCCAAGATAAATTAGAGTCCAGCTAAGGACCATGGAGCAAACCGCGGTGCCTCATTGATGAGATAAGTGATGAGTCGTTGGTGGGGATGGGTTGACCCTGCAATTGGAGGCTATCGCTTAACACCTGAGAACACTCCAGGACCGAGAAGACGTAAGAGATGGAAGTACTCCACAGCTGGTTCCTTACCTGAATTGAGGTTGTCTTTTCGTGTTCAGCATGGTCCTTTGTGAAGACTCGTGTTCCGGGTGTAGAATGGTGGGAACATTGGAAGCTGTGCTGGGGGTCATGAGCCCTGTGCTATGCCGATTCTCTGCGCACTGTCTGTTGCTTGCCCTTTATGTGGCCGAACACTTGGCACTGGGTGAAGCCTATCCTGTCTAACATGTTTGGCTGTCATAAGGACCCAAGTGGATGGCTGTTGCTCAAAAAGAGTGGGCCCTATACCATAGCAAGATGCTCTAAAATAATTGATCAATACTATGGACTTGATATATGGGAGAGATAAGGACAAGAAAAAAGTATAGAACAAATTGAGGGCATTTAGGTCTTATCAACATGGGTCACAGATCATTAAGGTACCAAAAATATTTTTTTAAATAAAAATTGAAATGGTTCATTTTTCATGAGGTTACTTTTAGCTATATGGATTTAAAAAAGCAATAATAAAATGACAAAAAATGCCACCTACTGAATGCTGTGCAGGTATAAAAACAGTCCATAATTAAATGACCAAGCCGAGGAATTTTCTGCTCTCAGTGCCCTTCGGTTCTTAGGTTGGCGAAGCCACTGGACACATTGAGGTTCCCAGGAAATAGTGACTCTTCCCAGAAAGATGCAAAAATGCATGTGGCCAGTTGCACGTGGACACCCCCCTCTCCAGCTGAAAAGGCCAGATTCAGAAATTCTCAGCTTCTCTACAACAGAGACAAATCACAATACGTGAGCAAGAAAGGAACAAGTGGCTGAAAACTTCGTGGGGCGATGGAATTCAGAGTCTACATTGCACTGATCAGTGCAATTCTTTATAAAACAATGGCGACCTCCTCCTTTATTTCCAGACGAACTTTTCTGTGTGCAAGTTCCTTCCCCTTCCTCCTCAACACAAGCCCTGTTGCACTTCCCTTACTGACCTTGCGTTTTTCACTCAAGCGTTCATTTTCCACCTCTACTGTAAGCAGGTTATAAAAGCGTTTATTACACAGGTATAGATCTTTCCTTTTTTTAGTGGAAATTTTATTACACGTACTCAAACTACCACGTAGAAATACGCTGCATGTACATTTTGGGTTTTACAGATCTGAAACGAATTTCCAGACCAGCTATTTAGGACTCTGGGAAAATTTACGAGGGCAACTCGCTGGTTAATGACTGAGGGTGTAGCTATGCTGCTGCCGTGCCTACTGAGGCCGAGATGTGCGAACAGCAGACATAATACTCTCTGGATTTTCACTAATGATTTGGTGACTTCTACATGTTTGGCTTCTATATTCCCAGGAAAGAGAAAATTTGAATAATGATACCTAATGGTGAGGAGGCAAATGATTGGCAGTGATCCTTTTCATTCTCCCTCTAAAGTTTTGTTTTGTTTTGTTTTTGTGAGGAAGATTGGCCCTGAGCTAACATCCGTTGCCAATCTTCCTCTTTTTTTTATGTGGGATGCCACCACAGCATGGCTTGATGAGCCATGCAGCGGGGATGAGTAGGATGAGTAGGTCCGAGCCTGGGATCTGAACTGTGAATCCCTGACCATGGATGGACTGTACCAACTTAAGCACTACACCACCGGGCCAGCCCCTGTCCCTCTAAAGTTTTAAAGTAAAAGATGAAAAAGATGGACAATTTTAGAAACTGCATAGATTTCGGGATATCATGATGTATGTAATTGGAATCGACATCATTGGATTTTTTGTGATAAGAAGCAACAAGTACGTCTAGGACATATTTCTTATATTAAAAACCAATATGATAAACATTGTTAATGCAAATACATGTATTCCTTGTTTCCCAAGTTATATTTCACGAAAAATGTTCAATATGTCACATGACATTGAGTTTAATTTCTTGTGATTTTTAATTTTTTGTTTACTGCAGTAACATTGGTTTATAACATTGTAAAAATTTCAGGTGTACATCATTGTACTTCTATTTCTGCATGGACTACATCATGTTCACCACCAAAATACTAATTACAACCCATCACCACACACATGTACCGAATTATCCCTTTCACCCTCCTCCCTCCCCCCTTCCCCTCTGGTAACCACCAATCCAATCTCTGTCTCTATGTGTTTGTTTATTGTTGTTATTATCTTCTACTTAATGAAGGAAATCATACGGTATTTGACCTTCTCCCTCGGACTTATTTCACTTTGCATTATACCCTCAATGTCCATCCATGTTGTCACAAATGGCTGGATTTCATCGTTTCTTATGGATGAGTAGTATTCCATTGTGTATATATACCACATCTTCTTTATCCATTCGTCCCTTGATGGGCACTTAGGTTGCTTCCAAGTCTTCGCTATTGTAAATAACGCTGCAATGAACACAGGGGTGCATGTACCTTTGCAAATTGGTGTTTTCAAGTTCTTTGGATAAATACACAACAGCGGAATAGCTGGATCATATGGCAGTTCTATCCTTGATTTTTTGAGGAATCTCCATACTGTTTTCCATAGTGGCTGCACCAGTTTGCACTCCCACCAGCAATGTATGAGAGTTCCCTTCTCTCCACATCCTCTCCAACACATGTTGTTTCCTGTCTTGTTAATTATAGCCATTCTGACGGGCGTGAGGTGATATCTCATTGTAGTTTTGATTTGCATTTCCCCGATAGTTAGTGATTTTGAACATCTTTTCATGTGTCTGTTGGCCATCTGTATATCTTCTTTGGAGAAATGTCTGTTCAGATCTTTAGCCCATTTTTTAATTGGGTTGGTAGTTTTTTTGTTGTTGAGATGCATCAGTTCTTTATATATTTTGGAGATTAAGCTCTTATCAGATGTATGGTTTGCAAATATCTTCTCCCAATTGTTAGGTTGTCTTTTCGTTTTGTTGATGGTTTCCTTTGCTGTGCAGAAGCTTTTTAGTTTGATGTAGTCCCATTTGTTTATTTTTTCTATTGTTTCTCTTGCCCGGTCAGACGTGGTGTTTGAAAAGATGTTGCTAAGACCGATGTCGAAGAGCGTACTGCCTATGTTTTCTTCTAGAAGTTTCATAGTTTCAGGTCTTACATTCAAGTCTTTAATCCATTTGGAGTTAATTTTTGTGCATGGTGTAAGGTAAGGGTCTACTTTAATTTTTTTGCATGTGGTTATCCAGTTTTCCCAACACCATTTGTTGAAGAGACTTTCTTTTCCCCATTGTATGTTCTTGGCTCCTTTGTCAAAGATTAGCTGTCCATAGATGTGTGGGTTTATTTTTGGGCTTTCGATTCTATTCCATTGATCTGTGTGTCTGTTTTTGTGCCAGTACCATGCTATTTTGGTTACTATAGCTTTGTAGTATATTTTGAAATCAGGGAGTGTGATACCTCCAGCTGTGTTCTTTTTTCTCAGGATTCCTTTAGCTATTCGGGGTCTTTTGTTGTTCCACATAAATTTTAGGATTCTTTGTTCTATTTCTGTGAAAAATGTTGTTGGAACTTTGATAGGGATTGCATTGAATCTATAGATGGCTTTAGGAAGTATGGACATCTTAACTATGTTAATTCTTCCAATCCAAGAGCACGGAATATCTTTCCATTTCTTTGTGTCTTCTTCAATTTCTTTCAGAAATGTTTTATAGTTTTCGGTGTACAGATCTTTCACCTCTTTGGTTAAGTTTATTCCTAGGTATTTTATTCTTTTTGTTGCAATTGTAAATGGGATGGTATTCTTAATTTCTCTTTCTGCTACTCCATTGTTAGTGTACAGAAATGCAACTGATTTTTGTATGTTGATTTTGTATCCTGCAACTTTACCATATTCGTTTATTACTTCTAAAAGTTTTCTGGTGGATTCCTTAGGGTTTTCTATATATAAAATCATGTCATCTGCAAATAGTGACAGTTTCACTTCTTCTTTTCCAATTTGGATTCCTTTTATTTCTTTCTCTTGCCTGATTGCTCTGGCTAGGACTTCGAATACTATGTTAAATAGGAGTGGTGACAGTGGGCATTCTTGTCTGGTTCCTGTTCTTAGAGGGATAGCTTTCAGTTTTTCACCATTGAGGATGATATTAGCTGTGGGTTTGTCATATATGGTCTTTATTATGTTGAGGTACTTTCCTTCTATACCCATTTTATTCAGAGTCTTTATCATAAATGGATGCTGTATCTTGTCAAATGCTTTCTCTGCATCTATTGACATGATCATGTGATTTTTATTCTTCATTTTATTAATGTGGTGTATTACGTTGATTGATTTGCGAATGTTAAACCATCCCTGCATCCCTGGAATAAATCCCACTTGATCATGGTGTATAATCTTTTTAACGTATTGTTGTATGCGATTTGCTAGTATTTTGTTGAGGATTTTCGCATCGATGTTCATCAGTGATATTGGCCTGTAATTTTCTTTTTTTGTGTTGTCCTTGTCTGGTTTTGGTATCAGGGTAATGTCAACTTCATAGAATGAGTTAGGGAGCTTCCCCCCCTCCTCAATTTTTTGGAAGAGTTTGAGAAGGATAGGTATTAAGTCTTCTTTGAATGTTTGGTAGAATTCACCAGGGAAGCCGTCTGGTCCTGGACTTTTATTTTTAGGGAGGTTTGTGATTACTGTTTCGATCTCCCTACTGGTGATTGGTCTATTCAAATTCTCTACTTCTTCTTGATCCAGTTTTGGAAGGTTGTATGATTCTAAGAATTTATCCATGTCTTCCAGATTGTCAAATTTGTTGGCATATAGCTTTTCATAGTATTCTCTTATAATCTTTTGTATTTCTGAGGTGTCTGTTGTAACTTCTCCTCTTTCATTTCTGATTTTACTTATTTGTGCCTTCTCTCTTTTTTTGTTGGTGAGTCTAGCTAAAGGTTTGTCTATTTTGTTGATCTTTCCAAAGAACCAGCTCTTGGTTTTATTAATTTTTTCTATTTTTTTTTGGTCTCTATTTCATTTATTTCTGCTCTGATTTTTATTATTTCCCTTCTTCTACTGATTTTGGGCTTGATTTGTTCTTCTTTTTCCAGTTCTTTTAGGTGCATTGTTAGATTGTTTCTTTGAGGTTTTTCTTGTTTGTTGAGATAGGCCTGTATCGCTATAAACTTCCCTCTTAGAACCGCTTTTGCTGTATCCCATAAATTCCGGCATGTCGTATTTTCATTTTCATTTGTCTCCAGGTATTTTTCGATTTCTTCTTTGATTTCTTCGTTAACCCAGTTGTTGTTCAGTAGCATTTTGTTTCATCTCCATGTATTTGTGGCTTTTCTAATTTTCTTCCTATAGTTGATTTCTAGTTTCATACCGTTGTGGTCAGAAAAGATGCTTGGTATTATTTCAATCTTCTTAAATTTATGGAGACTTGTTTTGTGGCCTAATATGTGATCAATCCTGGAGAATGTTCCATGTGCATTTGAAAAGAACGTGTATTTTTCGGTTTTTGGATGGAATGCTCTGTATATATCTACTAGGTCCATCTGTTCTAGTGTGTCGTTTTAGGCCAATGTTTCCTTATTGATCTTCTGTTTGGATGATCTATCCGTTGGTGTAAGTGGAGTGTTGCCTGAGGGCTTGTTGTTGGGTGGGGCCAGTCTCTAGGGTGGGCTGCCTGCCCTGGCTGAGCTGGGTTAAATCGGTGCTCTAGTGGGTGGAGCAGACCCTGGGCTAGCAGGCCTCAGGGAGAACTCCAATGGCGTCTGTGTCAGCACGCTCACACCAGGCCACAACAATGGCCGCCGCCAATGTCCCAGTCCCTGGAGAGGTCTCACCCCTCACCGAGATGCACTCAGGGCCTATTAGGTGAGTCTCTTGTCACCAAAGCACTGTGCACCTTTCTTTCTGGTGATTTTAGGATGCTTTCCGGAATGGGTGAGTTTGTGCATGGGCCCTTTAAGAGCCAGTTTTAGTTTCTTTGTGAACCGGGTTTTCTGGGGGTACTCCCCAATGCTTTAGTAGCAGGCAAAGTCAGATATTATGCCGCTGGTCTCGATTGTGCTGGGTCCACAAAATGCCCACAGCGGGGGCGCTCCCCGGCTCAGGACCCTGCGCCTCCAGGGAAGGTGTGTACCTGTGAGATGCTCCCGGCGGCCGTGAAGCTGGCGGCTTGTGAAGGCGGCGTTTTTCCTCTCCAGAAGGGGGTCTCTGCCTCTTCTACCCCAGTTAGGATTGTCCGTTGTTGCAGGATTTCCTCTTATCCAGTTTTCAGTTCTGTCTCAGGGGTAATTTTTCCACGAGTAGTTGTCAATTGGCTGTGTCCACGGGAGGAGGTGAGTTCAGAGTCTGCCTACGCCGCCATCTTGACTCCCCAATCTCTTGTGATTTTTAAATAATTTTAAAAAATTTCCCTCCAAGGTCTCTGTTTATAACCCATTACTTGGAGTTAGAAAGTAGTTCCCACGAAAAAAATCCCTTCCCTAAGTCCTGGCTTGATCTTGCTGAACTTGTTATACATGGAAATAGAAATCGTGTCAATGTTTTCACTTTTATTATGCAATTTACAAGAATTTGTTGTAGAATTGAAAGTAACCTGGAAACTCTAGGAGTTATACGGGTCTAACACATGCTACCTTTATTAAACCATTTGCCACTCGGCAGCTGAAGTTCAAGATTGGGAATCCTGGAGGAGCGTAGAGGATAGAAAGGCAAGTGGATGGGTTGGGTCTTTTATACATGTTAGGAAGGGTTTACCTTCCAATTACAGTCTTTAGGTAGTAAATGCTGAAACTGGGAATGATGTGGGGAAAAATAGAGAAACAGATGGGATGGAGGAGGAAATATTATTGTCAAAATCATGAAAATAAATGAAGACTGCTATTAAACTTTATTTACTGAAGGTGGTGAAAATGGGGAAAATTAAGAGACTACAATACATATTATGCATTTTAACCAGTGGTATGGCTATAGCAAGCTGTTTGACAGCATTCTCTGCCTTGTACCAACTGGTCTGCATTAGTTTACCTCCATGTACACATGTCCAGTGTTATGGGCTGAGTGTGTCCCCAAATTCATACATTGAGGCCCAAGCCCCTAGTACTTCAGAATGGGACTGTATTTGGAGATGGATGTTTAAAGAGGTGATGAAGGTAAAATGAGGTCATTAGGGTAGGTCGTGATCCAATAGGACTGATATCCTTATACAAAGAGGCAATTAGGACACAGACATGCACAGAGGAAAGACCATGTGAGGACATGGGGAGAAGACAGTGTCTACATGCCAAGGAGAGAGGCCTCAGGAGGAACTAGCCCTGCCCACACCTGGATCTGAGATTCCAGCTTCCAGAACTGGGAGAAATACATATCCGTTATGTAAACTCCCCTGTCTGTGGTCTTTTGTTATGACAGCCCAACTGACTCCTATACCCAGGTCCTAATTTCCATTATTATTTTATTATCAACGTTTGATAGCCACTGACGGCTGCCTGGGAAACCACTTTATTGGAATGTACTGAAGGAAAGTGTACACAGAAAACAGAGAACCGTGATACACTCCAGCCACATTCACGAAACGTCTGAGGAATGCATCTCTCCCCACCTCCCACTGTCTGCTTAGTGGATTTAATTCAAGCATTCAGTTGACCACAACTTCCTTTTGATTTAATAAATTTATTTAGCACAAACAGTTATTGCTGATAAATCAGGAGATGGTACATCCACAGATGCGTGTGTTTGTGTTATATGTATAGGAATCACATTGGCCATTTTTGCTTCTTTGAGGCAGATCTGGGAGATTGTTGTGGCTATAGGTTGATTTTCTTCTACGGCCAAACCATGCAGAAAGTGTGAACCTGGCCATATGTCGCGCCAAAAAGACAAGGTCATTGTTGTTTCTGTTGTTTATTTATTTAACACACACAACTCACACTATACGAATATTAATTTACTTTTCGATATTTAAATCTTTGAAAACCAGATTTCAACAAGTGTTTCTGTCCCCAAACATGGACGCTAACCTGCTTCTCTTGTCTTTGCCTATATTCTAACCTCTGTGTTTGACTTAAGTCTCTTGTCTGTTTGCAAGGTGCAGGAGTTCCTTTATCTGACACCTTGGGGCCTTGAGGTTATGTGGTTTTCAGCTATGTTCCAGTAAGAAGCTCTAAGTGACAACCGCCTTGCACCCAGCCTCTCTGAAATGGACCAGGCTGGCCCAGACTTCAACCACAAGCCTGGTACCTGCACAGATAGGCAGAGAGTTGTACTGAAGTAACCTGCCCTCATTAACACCATAAATTCCTCTCCTTTGGGAGGGACAAAGCCACCATTTTTAGGTCATATGATGTCTTTAGAAACATGATTTCAAACCACGCAGGGCAAGCTTATGCCTACCTCTACATGTGATGATGAGACTTCCCTTTGGATATTCATTTCCTACCCCAAATAAAGGTACCCTCCTCCCTCGTGCTCAGGAGCCATAGCTTTGTGAACCAAACTACTTCTGGTGCAGTTTGATTTAACTTCCAAGAATGGATCCATTTGGTCCGGTAACATTTCTACACTTAGTGGAAAAAAGTTAATCTTAATGAAAGAATATCAGAAACTCTAGGTTATCAAAAATAAGATATGGCAATAAATCCTATATTTTTTACAGCCTTTGAAACCTTCTGAATGGGTGAATATCCTGACTTTTTTTAATGTCATGCCCCAAGTCAATATACATGTCATGTCAAAATCCTTAGCTTCAGAAAAAGGTTAAGAAAATGATTTTTCACGAAGAATGCCTAAGGATACGCAGAAATAACGTTCTTTGCCCTACGGAATCGCAACTGCAATATAAAAGTCATAAACTTTCCATCTTGTTCTTTTTTTGAAGATAACTTGAAAATCTTACTTAGAAAGGATATGGTAGAATAAAAACACATTGTAGTTTTTTAGCATATTTACTCCCCCTTCCTTTTTCTTTAGCTTATCTCACATCTTCTCCCCAAATTTATAGTAAATGCTTCCATTCTATAATGAGACAAACATGGAAATAATCATGTTAATGAAAACAACAAATCGGCCAACTCAAGCTCACTTTTACTCAGTGTCTTATATTTAACTAGTTGATATATTCATGTTGCAGAATAAGCTAATATGTGCTGCATTTGCTATAGTAATCATCTCTAGGGATGGAATTTTTAATAAGAAATGTGTGACTCAGCCCTCACTCTGTTATAGCACTGTGTTAATCCAAGTGGGGCTTACAGTTGGGCAGATAAATAAACCTGGGAATGGATAAGAAATTAAAATGTATGGAGCCCACCCTGAACTCTGTGAACCAGAACATTTTGCGGGAGTCTGTGTGTTAAGAAGCTTTCCATAGCATTCTTACTTACACCAAAGACTGAGAACCACTGTTCTAGTGGGTTCTACTAAAACAGAGAGGGTATGTACAAAGTGATAAATAAAATATACTGTAGTTAAGAGAAGGAAAATCTTAAACAGACATGGCAAGGTTCTCTCCGGAAAGATCCATCAAATTTGAAGCCAAATGTGTTGGGTAGACATTAACCAGGTGAAGAAGGGAAAGTATCTTAAAAAATGCACAGAAGCGAAGAGGGAGAATTTGAATTCTAGGTTGCTCATTTAGCCCCACCATCCCACAAAATACTAGACATTTTTATTTAAAGTGTATTTGCTAGGTTAATTCAAAGTGCTCGCCCTCCACTTCAATAAAATATAGACAGTGCACAGGGCATAGGACAGAACTGTGGAGACGGTTGGGTGAATATCATTCTTTAGGTGCTCACATGCATACTCTTCACACTGAATGTGAATAAAAGTTAAGAGAGAGGAAATTGTGGGGAAATACCTTTACCTGTCCACCTGTCTTATTCTGGGATAAAGGTAATTAAACACTGCTTCAACTGTGATAAATATCATCCAATCAAAACAACAGGAAGCTTGGAATTGTTTACAAATTCAGAAAGTACACTAAGGGTTAAAATACATGGGCACGCAGGCATACTCATATATCCCCCTGCATTAATAGAGCACTAATTTGTGAAGGAAGATGGTATTTTGTCTTTGAATCGAGAAACTGATATTTATGAATGGCTACGAAGGTTTGAAAATGGAGAGGTAATCACTTTTTGTAAAAATTTAAAATAGGTAACTAAACATTCCTATTGATTAATTGCAACGTGCAGGTGTAGAGATGATGTTTGAATTCAAATGGGACTAGAAGAGTTTTATCTAAAATTTCTTATGTAGAAAACATGAACCTAAACTTATTTTAAATATTAGGAGTGATAATCTACTAAAGGCATATATCATTTTGTGTATTTCATTCTTTGTCAGTAAATTATAATATGTTTTAAGGATTGACCCACGGATTTGGGGTAATGTCGTGCATCGTCTTTCTATCTACTTTAATATGTGACTCTATAGCTATGTGGATGTATCATTAAAAGCCACAAGGCTGATCTTCCAGAATGGATTAGTAATCATCAGCAACTGTATATTAGGTAACCATCCACTCAATTATAGAGAACATTACAATCTGACATGTGGATAAATTAAAGGCTTGTAAGAAATCTATGCACACATTCTAGATAGAGACATTCATATTTGAGAGAACAGTTTAAGATTTATTTTCATAAAGGTGATTTTTATTCAAAAATTTATGGAAGATTTGATTCTTGGTTAAGTTATGCAAAAAAGAGTCCTCACGCCGACTTCATTGTAACATTTCCTATGACATAGGCATTTGACCGACGGATGCTACTGACCAATATATTCTCACTCTATACACTGAGTTGCTAAAAATGAAAATAGAAAATAAAAATAACCACCTGTGTTGAAAGAATGATCTATGAAACAAAGGAGGTTAGCTATTTCTCACATGAATATTTTAATGCAATAATTAAACTAGAGAATCACCAGCCCTGCATGAGTATTGTTTCATTAACCTCCAGATTTCTGTAATTGACAGGCACTTGAAGCAACCTGGCGTGTGCAGATAATAAAATGTTAACGCAGGAACGTTCTTTTCATGCTCAGCGGATTTTAGTTCCTAAAATAAATACTATCTCACTGGGTCAATTGGGTTTATGCCACTTCTGCATGAACCAAGGCGGCATTGTACTGAAAGCAACCGTTGAGATCATCTTATTTTCTAGAAAAATGGGGCATTTATAAGAAAAAGGCCTTACCCAAGGTCATAGATTGAGCATCGTGGTAGTACAAACATTCTGTACGCTCCTTGAAAATGAGGCTTCTTTAAATAAAAGACTTTAAGACTGTTTCCCCCTTTTCAAGAATGATTGTAAAATCAGGACAACTTAGTTATCATTCTGAGAATTAGTTGGAAAAAATAAACCAATGTTTATTTTCTTTCCTTTTTTTTTTTTAATTTTATTGAGGTCACATTGGTTTATAACGTTGTGTAAATTTCAGGGGTGCGTTATTATATATCAATTGCTGTGTAGACCAAATCGTGTTCACTGCCAATAGTCTAGTTTCCATCCGTCACCACATACATGCACCCCTTTAGCCCTTTCTCCCTCTCCCCCAACCCCCTCCCCTCTGCTAACCACCAATCTGTTCTCTTTATCAATGTATTGATTTGTTTATCTTCCACATGACTGAAATCATACGGTATTTGTGTTTCTATGACTTATTTTGCTTAGCATAATACCCTCAAGGTCCATCCAAGTTGTTGCAAATGGCACAATTTTGTCTTTTTTATGGCTGAGTAGTATTCCATTGTATACGTATACCACATCTTCTTTATTCATTTATCCATTGATGGCCACCTGGGTTGCTTCCACCTCTTGGCTATTATGAATAATGCTGTGATGAACATAGGGGTGCATATATCCTTTTGAATTAGTGTTTTCACATTCTTTGGATAAATACCCAGGAGTGGAATAGCTGGATCATATTGTATTTCTATTTTTAATTTTTTGAGAAATCTCCATACTGTTTTCCGTAGTGGCTATACTAGTTTGCATTCCCACCAGCAGTGTATGAGGATTCCCTTTTCTCCACATCCTCTCCAACACTTGTTATTTCTTGTCTTGTTAATTATAGCCATTCTGATGGGTGTGAGGTGATATCTCATTGTAGTTTTGATTTGAATTTCCCTAGTAATTAGTGATGTTGAACATCTTTTCACATGCCTGTTGGCCATCTGTATATCTTCTTTGGAAAAATGTCTGTCCAGTGTTTATTTTCAAGATTCCATTCTTGTTGGCATATTTAGGGAAAATATCCATTTCTAATATTTACTTGCTAAAAATATTTTTAAAAATGATTGATGTGTTGAAAAATTGACAGATTGTTGTATTTAATATGGGATATTGCTAAAATTCATTCAATGAAAATGACGATAGAAATTCAACGACTAATAATGATCATTTAAAGGCACAACTTGCTTTAAATGATTTTTTTTAAAAAATGAGATCTTTGAAGTAGAGATTATGTTAGGATGAGGTAATTCAAACAAGTACAAGAAAAAGAGAATAATTATATAAGATCCCAAGGTCTTGGAACTTTATGGGACCACTCAATTCACTGAACACTACTTACTATTTGCAATATACTAGACACTGTAATGTGGAGAATATGCATGTCTTAACCTTAAGAATTCTACAGTCTTATTGAGTGAAACAAGACTGTGCAGAGGTTGACAAAGTAGAACATACTTTGAGATTTTTAGATTTGTTGTAATGACTAGGATATTATTATTGTTGTTCATTATGATTATCTTAACTTACAAATGAATATAGTTAGTTCTCGGTAAATATTTGGTAAATATGTGAATGAATCAATGAACGAATGAACTTCCAGTGGAGGTTTCCAGTTCTGAACTGTCCTTCCATGCTTCCACGAAAATAGGGTAAAGCAGATATTATGACATTTTTGCTGAGGCATACGTTTAAAACGTTACAAGAATTAAACATGTGTTATCATAACATGAAGTGTTCATGTCTCTTTCAACACCAGAAACTAGAAAAAAGCACAGCTGAAAAATTTATAATTTAAAACAAGGTGGAGTAAAACCACAGTTGGCAAAAAGTAACCCAGTGCTTAAAAGAGTGGTGATCCAATTCCAATTTTGGCTTCACTTTCAAATTTCCTTATCATTGTCTTACATCCGAATTTTATTATTTTCATATGCATTTCCAGAGACTATATATTCTTTTTCTTCCCCTCAGGAAATAGCTTCAGTTCTCTTTTTTTTTTTTTTTTTGTGATATATTTGATATACAACATTGTGTAAGTTTAAGGTATATAACATATTGATTTGATACATTTATATTGCAATATGATGGCCATTGTAGCATTAGCTAATACCTCTATTGCATCACATAATAGTCTTTTTTTCTAGTATTGGAAACAATTATATTCTTTTGGTTTTAATGCAGTTCATGTTTGGTTAGAAATGAAAAATTGCCCGTGGTACTATTTCTGAGAATAATTGCCTGAAGATAATAATTGACGTCATTCAATATTGTGATCCTTGAATAGCAGATAATATAACAAAGTTGAACTGTTAACATTCTGCTATATTACAAAATAATATCTAGCTCATTGTCATACGCTAAAACTTATTTGACATCATCAACTCAAAATTACCTTTCAAAACAGCAGTCTTGATTCTCTTCCCCCCACCCTTCCACAAAGTATCTCTTTTCCTAGGTTTCTCCTCTCTCAGAAATGACTCTATCAGCCAGTTGATTGATCAGTCAATGAACTTAATACGTCTTACATTACTTCGGTATCACCACTTTTTTTCCATTTTTCAAAAGTTTTTTTTCCTTTCCCTACTATACTCCTCCACTAGGACTTTGCATGGCTAGCCCATCTCTTGCTTTGGGGCTCAGCTCACATGGCCTGTTCTCAGACATTGGATCCTTTGCTAATCATCTTATGTATTTTATCAGCTCTCTCTCTAATTATGCTTTATCACACACATCTGCTTTATTTTCTTTGCAGCACTGTAATGCCTCTGGGCTGTACATGCTTTGTTGACTTTCAACCTCACCTGTTGGAATGTAAATTTCATAAGGGTGGTGCCCTGTCTTGCGTTTACTTTCACTAGCTGTAAAGTGACTCAGAACATAACAACTAATATAGGTAGGTACTTGTTATGGGCTGAATTGTGTCCCCTCAAAAGTCATATCTTGAAGCCCTAACCCCCAGGACCTTAGAACGTGACTGTATTTGGAGATAGGGCCTTCAAAAAGGTGATTAGGTTAAGATGAGGGCATTCACGTAGGTCCTAATCCAGTATGACTAGTGTCCTTATGAGAAGAGATTAGGACACAGACACGCACAGAGGGTCTCAAGACCATGTGAGGACACGGGGAGAAGACAGCGTCTACATGCCAAAGAGAGAGGCTTCAAGAGAAACCAACCCAACCTTGATCTCAGACTTCCAGCCTCCAGGTCTAGGAGAGAATAAATTTGTTTTTTTAGCCACCTAGTCCATAGTATTTGTTATGGCAGCCCTAGCAATCTAACATAATACCCAATAAATATTGATCCCTGTTCATCAAATCATCCTCTGTGTAAAGAAAATATAACTTTCTTTCAGGAAATTTTTTTTTTTTTCAAAGTTGGCCCTCTATTGCAACTTGTTGAATTTTTCCATGCCGTTATCCCTTATGACATTGTGATTTTAATTTGGAAATAATTTAAAGGAACATTCTCAAGAAAGTAGCTCTTGGGAAAGCCTTTGTGACCCCAGAGTGTTGCAGCCCAGGATGCTGATTCAATGTCTGATCCTGCTGTCTGCACAGACATACCAGTTCCCTTAATATAACTACGCACAATCTGACCTGGAGAAGATGTCTACTTTTCTGATTTTGATAGATTCTAACATCAAAAAGCACTTTGCGTTAAGCTCTAATAAGATGGAATCTTGCACATAAAACTGTGCGTGTGAGTCGTACTAAAATCTCAGCTTTTGATCACTGCTGATTGAACATTCTACAGGAGTGCTGAGAGAGAAGTTAGGGACAAAGAGCTCATTTTTTAATCAGCTTATGCTGCAGGAATGAGTGATCACTAACTATGGGACTGTGAACTCAGGAGCAGCTCCCTCTGAAGGGAGGCAGGTCAGGGAAGTTTCCCAAGCAGATTAACTCACCTTTCAGGAGAATTCTCTGAGTGATGTCTTTGAAAGATAAATCTTTATATAACCTGTATTTGATGATTTGTGTGTAGTCTACTGTAGGTGACTGTAATTTAAATGTAACTCATTGAATATGGTTTAGCAGGCAAAGTAATGGAAGTGCATCAAAACACATGGAATTAAGTACCCCATTATGTCTGAGTAATGTAGGGTGAATCATTTAACCTCTCTATTAATTTAGCTTTCTATAAATGTTTAATGAGACAAAATCAGACTAATTTTTAAGTTTACTTACTGCTCTGTAGTTCTACGATTTTTAGTTTTCTACTACTGCCTACTGGCCCATCTCAATAGACAAGACCTACCTGTCTCACAGGTGGAAAAACTGGCACTAAAGGGACTTTTCAAAATAATGTGTCAAGTTGCATAGCATAATTGTGAAGTTAAGGAAGATCTGTCACTGTTTAAAATGAACTCTTTCCTTCAATAATCATTTGGCTAATAATGTGTAACATGTGATGATACTACGATGAGGATGATTATAGTGATGATAGTGGTAGTGGTGGTGGTGGTGATGATGGTTTAATGAATATATGGGTGTCAGGTACTTTGTTAGGTCAGTAGTTGTCAACTGCAGACAATGCAAGAATTGCCTGAGCTGTTAAAGAACAAATCACAGACTTTCCTTCTACAGATTATGAATTGTAGATCTGTGAAGCCCAGAAATCTCTTGGTTGTTATGGTGGATATAGCACACAGCCCTTACAGAGAGAAACACTCCAGAAAATTAACTATTAACTATTAATAATTAAGAGAAAGCACAAATCATAGCATTTTCAGGGATGTCTAAAGAGTCGTTACCTTGCCTACTTTGGGCCACTTTTTAGTTGAAATGAAGCACTAATTCTCAACTGAAGTGAACATAATTCAGCTCTACTGTTTCTCATATAAAAAACATCCTTCATCACTGGTTGTTAAATATCAAGTCTCAATACATAGAAGCTGTTCTCTGTAAATTTTTTCTCTCCCCCTAATTTTCCACATTAAGGCCAGAGTGATGCTTTTGAAGTGTGATGGCTTTACTGATTTTCAGAGAAGTATGGGACCTAGAAGATGCTATAGAGGGTGAATCTTCAGGAAATCCAATCTTAAATACACAATGTTTGTTCTTCTGCCTATCATCCAGCCTCCAGAATCCAGACCTTAAAGATCATGGTTTCAACTCACAGGCAAAGAAAGAGAAAGAATGTGGGGAATGATATCAGAGGTATTTATTGATTGGTCCTGTAAGTAGCATTCATCTATATGTCATTGGATAGAATTCAATCATGTGCCACATCTAATTGTAAGAGAAGATGACAAATGTTGATTTGTCTGTATGCCCACAAGATAGAAAGAATGGGTTTGCTGATTTTCCATCAAAGCTTGATAGAGATTTAAAAGATCATTAAAGAGAGGTACTAGCTTAAGCAAGACATATTGAAGTGAAATGTACAATTATAGGCATTCTAACTAGTCCAATACAACTAGAGTCTAGTGTGCATGTAGGGCAGAGTACAACACTAGAAATATACAGAAGGGAAAAATGACAGGGCCCCTTGTACGTGATGGCAAGGGTTTTGACTTGTGTTCTGCAAGCAGAGTAGAATCAAGGGATAATATGAGTCTTGACATCAGGTCTGTTTTGAAAGATCATCCTCACAGCATTTTGAGTAATACACTGAAGGACTGGTACAATTGAACCTTGCATAAATTTCTATAAGCACGTCTTTTAAGAATTGGTACATTTCCTAACCAGTGAAAAAAAATCCTAAGATGTTTATCCAAAAGAATTGAAATCAGGATATCAAAGAGACACTTGCACACTCATGTTCATTGCAGCGCTATTCACAATAGGCAAGATGTGGAAACAACCTAAATGTCCACAGAGAGATGAATAAAGAAAATGTGGTATATACATACAAGGGGAATAGTATTCAGCCTTTAAAAAGAAGGCAATTCTGCAATATGGGACAACATGCATGAATCTCGAAGACGTTATACTAAGTGAAATAAGTGAGTCACAGAAAGAAATACTGCATGATCCCACTTATATGTGGAATCCAAAGTAGTCAAAATCATGGAATCAAAGATTGGAATGGTGGTTGCCAGGCTGAGAGAAAGGGGAAATGAAGAGTTACAAATCAGTGGGCATAAAGTTTCAGTTGAGCAAGATGAATAAATTCTAGAGATCCGCTGTACAACAACATACCTGGAGTTGACAATACCATATTGCACACTTAAACTTTTGTTAAGAAAGTAGACCTCACGTCATGTGTTTTTCCCACACAAAAATAAAATTTTAATAAAAGGAAGAAAATTCCAAGAACCCCAAACAATGCTAAACCAAAATGACAACAAATAAAAAGAAAATCCAGTGAATTAAAACCAAAAATGTAGGCAGTGAGCAAAGTCAAATGTTTGATTTTGCTTGGATTTTTTTGGAATTGAATGCAACACAGGAGAAGGAATCTGGAGATTTAGGCTGGGGTGTGTCAAACAAGGTGAGAGAGCATGACCTGACAATCCTGCATGAAGCAGAGCTCCAGGCAAGGAGCTAAATTGCCCCAGGTCAGTATTCATCTTGACTCCTAGTAGAAGCAAAGCAAATGTCTCCACAGGAAAGCAATTTCCCATTCCCATCTTCTGCAGGTGCCAGCAGTTATGTTGGATCAAATATGAGGTCACAAAATAAATAACCAAAACCAAAGAGAAGAAGCCTCTCAGAGTGACAAAAGAAAAGGATTCAGGGATTATTATACAAAGAATATAAAAGTCTGAATTGTTTAAAAACATTCCAAGAGTAATGGAAAATTCATCACAGGGCATGAGACTATCGAAAGTAATCAGTACCTTTGTGCAAAAGAGTGAAATTGAAATTTTAGAAACAGAAAATCTTTGAATTTAAAAATCCAAAATATGGGGAACAATCAGTTTATTCACAGCTTATAAAAATAGACTAGAAAATTATGCAAAAATGCAGCTTATGAGTAAAAAGCTGAGAATGGCTACAAATATATGAACTACAGAATGTCAAGATGTTACACATCTCTAATCGGTCACAACTGTGTATCACTCAAAAGTTTAGTGTGGTTTGGCTTTTGCCTGTTTTGTTTTGCAGGGAGAGCACCAATGCTGGGACACATTTTGACTTTGTAGGACTGATTTGTTTATTAATTGCTCTTTTGTTTGTTAGTTTCTTTTCTTTCTGCAACAAATCTCCAAGGCATGCTACTCTTTCCAGGGGCCTCTCTCTCCCAGTAGCAACTCCTTCCCCAAAGTGCCCCCTGTACTAAATTACAGCCAATATCTATAATAATTTGCATTTTTATATAAAAGTATAATTGAAGAAAAAATAGATGCCATTTGCATTAGAAAAAAATATATAAAGTATCTTGGATATTTCTATGAAAATTAATGCAAGTTTTTTTATGGAGAAAATTTTAGCATGTAAGGAAGGACATTCATTTATTGGTTAATAAAATGATTTAGGATGAGGACTACCCAAAGGGAGATCCCTGGGGGTCTGAGATGTTTAAAGCTATTCAGAGGGATTTTTATCTTCTTTCTCTTTTTTTTTTCTTCATGCCTGTGGCTAATCATAAAGTAGAATTTAATCATAGGGACCCTGAACACACCTTTGAGAGGAATGGAATGTATTTGAGTTCCTGACAACACCCTTGGTAGAATCAGAAGATAAGATTTCTGGATTTAGAGGCCCATTCATGTGCAAAGGGGGTATTTGTTAGATTAGGATAAAGCTGGAGATGGGAATTTATGAAGGAGGATCAGAGAAAATGCAGCCAGCAAAGCTGAACTGCGAGTCTCAAATGTTACTCCAGGTTCCCCTCATCCCTCTCCTTCATTTCTGATTCCCAGGGCATCTTCAGCATAACCTGTGTCACTTAAAGCTATTCCCAGGTCCATTTCTAGTCCAGATTTGAAAATAGTGAGGATTTGTTCCAGGGCCATGTTTTTAATCTTAGAAATAGAATTGGCCAGGGCCGGTCCCGTGGCTTAGCAGTTAAGTGCGGGCGCTCCGCTACTGGTGGCCCTGGTTCGGACCCCGGGCGCACACCGATGCACGGCTTCTCTGGCTATGCTGAGGCTGCGTCCCACATACAGCAACTAGAAGGCTGTGCAACTATGACATACAACTATCTACTGGGGCTTTGGGGAAAAAAATAAATAAATAAAATTAAAAAAAAAGAAATAGAATTGGCCAAAAGAGTAAAATCTACACAAATCAACATTTCTACAAAAAGTATCAACATGTGTACTATTTAAATGACACACCACTTCTACTTTACAATATTTAGTATAGAAGAATGAAACAAATGGTGTTGAGGGGAAAACAAGTATTTGATACAAAGTTGAAGATATTTTCTATTATGCTTACTTCTATTATTTCGTCTAATAATTTCCTGCAGATAAACAGAAATTATATATAATGCATTGCATTCTTTTGTATGTTTCTACTTTTCTTAATCACCAGCTTCCTAAAGAGAACACACCACGTACCAAGATATAAACATAGATGGAAAATAAGAAATGCAAACTGTCACCCTGACATTATGAAATATATTATCATATTGGCACTTAAAAAATAACTACACCGAGTTTTCATATTACATGTGTCTTCAATTAAATGAAACAGAACATTACTGTTGGTGCAACTCCAGATCTCATAGCCATGTCTAAACATGGGTCTCAGTTTTCCATTAAAATTTCATGTTGTAGGGGCTGGCCCGGTGGCACAAGCGGTTAAGTGCGCGTGCTCTGCTGCAGCGCCCGCAGGGTTCGCCGGTTTGGACCGCAGGCGTGCACCGACACACCACTTGTCAAGCCATGCTGTGGTGGCATCCCATATCAAGTGGAGGAAGATGGGCATGGATCTTAGCCCAGGGGCAGTCTTCCTCTTCAAAAAAAAGAGGAGGATTGGCGGATGTTAGCACAGGGCTGATCTCCTCAGAAAAAAAAAAAAAAAGTTCATATTGTATTCACTGGTTACATTTTAAGTAAGAACACTGATAATAAGAAAGGCACTACTAAATAGTTTCTGAAGATTTAGGATAAACATGTGAAGCAGACAGTGAAAACAGAATATAATAATATATTGCCAAGTATACTTTAAATATCTGTTACACAATTCAAGCTTGATATTGGTTTTGAACTAGGTGGTAATGATTTTTTCTTTTGATATGGTATGGTTATTCTTTCATATTTGTTACCTGCTTTTTCTGCTGCTGTTTTAAAAACAGGTGAGCGATGACCATCGTTTAGAGTTAATTTTCTGTAATTGAAAGCAGAATCTCTCATTTTTCCAGGCTTTCCATGTTCATCTAATAATTCAGGTGCTAAAAACAAGTGGCTGTAAAGAGATGCTATTCTACATCCAATCAGTTAAGCTTCTTTGGAATTCTGCAGTTCACAGAACACCTGCAAATACCTTTATTCGTTTAATTATAAAATTAACTGGAAGGCATATGTGTATTTATACACATACACATACATGTGCCTTCCAGTTATACATATATGTAATATCGTTTATTTGAAGACTGCTGTTCATTTACATCGATTATACTGCTGTGGAAGTGGCCACCATATGAATGGATATTATAAGGGGTTAACGAAAGTAGACAACCATTTTCCTCAAATTGCCTATAAACAAGCCTCATCAACTGATATTGCCACTCAGAGCCATTTACTTTGGCAAAACAAATATGTATAACGCACTCTGCTCTCAACATAACACATATTTGCCTAAGAAATGCTAATGTGTAACAGTCATACACAGAAACCATTTAATTTCATCAGCGCTCTTGACACATGGTTCAGGATCTTATTATATTCTTAACTGTAATGTGATTTTTTCCTAACTAAAATTATGCTCTTAAAAAGAAAAGATTCATTGTTTTATTTTATTGTGTTGTGTTGCAGTCAGGGAGAGCTTGTGAAAAAGAGGGGATGTAGAATTAGGCTTTCTATGCTGAAAGCAGCATAGAAAGGTCAATAAAGTGCCACATATTACAATGAATGTTAGCAATTTTATCACATAAACACATTTGCCACTTTATTAGTCACAGAAAAGTGTGTTCATGCTCTACACACACACAAAAGTCATAAATGAATGGCTTTTTCACTCACGTGCCTGGCACCTGGACTAAGTCAACTCAAGCCAGCGCTCACTGGGAGGGTTGACCAGAACACCAAAACGTGCTTTCACCCTGGGATTTGGACTTCTCGTGGAATGCGGGCTGGCGACCTACAGACTGCATTCCAAGGGGGAACACCCCATAAACATGTGGTCTGCAGAAACTAGCTGGAAGCTGTAGGGTCTTCAATGGCTACACAGCATCATTTCAGCCATACCTGATGATCCAGGAAGACACAGCCATCCCTGATTCGAGGGGAGGGGATTTAAACCCCCATATTTGATGTGGTGGATGGCAAAAAATTAGTGGGCACTTTTAAAGTTGCCACTCACAGCCACACTCACTGGATTGTCCCTCCATGTTTTAATATCACCATGAATAAAAGCACATGTCAGCACTGCTGGAAAAAAAAAAAAATTTCCAAAAGTCACAGCACTTCTCAGTGATCTTCAGGAGCTCAGCAGAGAGCTGTGCAGACACAGAGGAATCCCAGATCAAAGATATTATTGATTACTCTAGCATGGTCTGCCTAAGATTAGCTGTTATCCAGTCCCACGGAATGCTGAGTATTTCAGCAATTACACTTCATTACAATTAAGAAGGCAGACAACAGACTGTGAACTGTGGTGTTTTGTTGTTAAGAGGGAGGCAAATGAGAATATTTATTTGTTCATTCAACTCAAGTGGCTGTCGTTAACCTTGAAGATGCATACTTCATAAAGGTATATTTGTGGACAACATCTCTAAAGATGGTACTTTTAAAAATATGTGTATTCCAGTGCTCCATAGTGGTCAATGAGCTCCTTAAGATTCTTCGCTTTCAGAGCGTATTATATATATTGTGGTACCCTTATATAGGTGTCTGGATTTTGAAAGATTTCAGTTGTAGCTCTGGCTGAAAAGGGCATGTTGAACTGTTAGCTGTGTTACGCTGACCAACCTGGTGTTTAAATTGGGTTGCCAGACAGTACTATTTTTGCTTTCATATCTTCTAAAAGGAAATCAATTTTGGAAATAATTGAAAGTTTTAAGTTTTTACTTCCATGCTGTAGTGACGTCAACACTGTGACTCATCTCTAGTAGACCTAGATTTCTGACATTAAATCTTGTAGATATTTTCCTTGAAAATAAATTGTACTTAAGGTGACTATGTTTTGAAAAAATGGAATCATTAAAATGTCTGTGAGTTGCTATATAGGAATTAACATCAAAAGCATGCTTAAATACAGGATTTGTTCCCTTTTTAACTTATTTATTTACTTATTTTTGGAAGTGAAATATGAAGATTACTTAGAATAGCCTGGCTATTACTGACTGGTTGTAGAATAATATATGGATGTTTCAGTTCTGCATCTATGTCTATAAACACACAATTTACATATATATGCATGTATTCATGTACATACATATATATATGAGTGTGTGTATATATATATTACTTCACTTCATTTATATATACTATAAAAATCATGTATATGATTAAGTGATCTATGAGTTACTCACCTGTGTGAAAAAATGGGAAAGACTGTAAGATATTAAACAGGCATTTTAATAAAACTTAAGTTTATTCTTAGATGACTATAACAGAACTTTAAAAAAAATCTGTTACGATGTAAAATTGAAGTGGTTTCTAAATTTAAAACAAAATGATCCTTTTAGTAAAATACATTGTTATCTAAATGTTGTCTTTCAATTTGTTTTAACAATATGAAAAAATAGCTGCATAATTAAACCTAGAAAAAACATCTACTGGGTGCTCGCTTTGCAAGATGATGGAACCACCGTAATTCTTTCCACTCTAGTCTGACCACTGTTAGTAATCCTGTTTTACATTTCCATTTCTAAGATTTAAATTATCTGGTAAATACACAGGAATGTTACCATTAGTCTTTATTCAAATCGACAACATGATACCTCTAGTTCTTTTACCATAGCTTCTCCTTCCTGATTTCTTGGATTTGTCTCTTGCTCTGCTAGATTTTATTAAGTAGATGTTACTGTAAGGTACTCAGGTACAGTAATAGCAAAATTTTGCTTGATTTTAAGTTTTAGTCTGCTGATGGACAACTCGGCTTGGTTAAGAAACGAAAATTGTAAGTTATTCTTCCTCTTGGAATTTTGTAGACATTTCCTCACCCTCACCTGCTAATGAGGTCACTCTGGACAAATGTGAGACCAAACCAATTTCGTCCCTTTGTATAAGACTTAATATTTTCCTCTTGACTGCCCATTTGAATATTTCTGTGATTTTTTTAGGTCTTGCATTTCAGTAATTCCACAGTGGACATTTTAGAACTGTTTTATTCTTTTCTACAGGAAAAACATTTGATCATTTTTACTTCTAAAATTATTTTGAGCCTTTGTGATTTTCCATCTAATTTTGAGGGGTTCCCTCATGCTTTTCCCTCTTGTCTGTGTTGGATGTTCAGTTTTCCTCTTTCTATTTGTACCTCTTATCTAGTTTCCCATATGGTTTAACTTTGCCTTCCATTTCTGTATTGACCTGTCTCAGCTCAGTTTGCCCCTTCTTCAGGGCTCTTAAGATTTCTCTTTGAAACTATTCACGTCTTGTTTGATTATTTAAAGAAGATCATGTCAAGTGGATTGTATTTGAGAGTCTGGAGAGCAATTTGGTGACCTCTGTTTCTTTTTACAATTCCTTCTTTTTTCCATGTGTTCTTCTCATCTGCATTTTTCTTACAGCTTTGCTGTTGACTTTCTTTCATGAATCTAGTGCCAGTTCATAATCACAGCTTCAGCTCTGCCTTCAGTTCGCTTCCCCTCACACCTAGCTCATCTTTTGGGCTGGGTCTGAAGTGACAAATGGCATCTTAGCACAGGGTGAAGTGGCAGCTGTTCTTCCCAATGACCAATGCCCCTCTTAGCTCTGCGGGGTTCCCAGACCACCTTCTTCTACAGTTTCCTGTGCTTTTGGGTTTTGTGGGTCACGCTTTTCAGGGAAATCTGACTCCTCGGTGAGGCTGATAGTGGCTTATGGGGTTCCTTCCCCTACAACTCAGTCTCAGCCCCGTTACCTACCAAGGGAGCTGTATCTTTTGTGGTTTGTGTTTAATTTTGTTCTTTTGGTTGTTTCTTAAGGAGTTTATAGGGAAAGTAAGGGAGAAAAATTACATTTGTTTCTTTCTTTTTTTTGTTAGAATATGTGTTGTAATCTCAGGTGTTACAGCAAGGTAATGGAAAGAAACGAAGGTATACATTTAAGTTTCTAAACAGCTAAAACATTATAACTACAATGCTTTCTTTGTAATTTTATTTTTCTAACGTCAGTGAACACAAAACTAGGATACAAAGTTCCATTGAGTGAGGCTCAGTGGCACTGAAATGAACACTCGAAGTCATTAGGACCATATCTCATAAGGACCAGCAGCCTAAAATATTTCTTAATATGGTTTGACACATTCAAATCATACAGCGAGGTCTCTTTCTAATCCTTATACACACTTTCTCCTTTCAGTCCTCATGGCTTCTTACTTTTTTTCTTTTCCTAAATAAATCTTTTATCTTTTATCTGTGACACATATTTAATATGGGTTACTCTTACTTTCAAATAATTACTTGAAATAAGATTCTTTTGTCTTGTGTGTTTGGTTCGTTGCTTTATTTTAATAGACTTTATTTTTCACAGCAGTTTTAGGTTTACGGAAAAATTGAGCAGAAAGTAAATAACATTCTGGGATAATATTCTCCTAAATATTAAGAATTACTAAAAGTAATATTTTGGAATGTTAATATCTATGTATTTGTTCTCGATAAATCTGGAATTTTACGGTCTTTTTTATAAAGGGGGCTAATTTGTTTCTTTATACATAAAGCAGCAGGATATTGCTAATTGTATGCCTTTCTCGTCAATCTTAACTTCTCAAGATTTTGTAAATGAGTGTTATTAATAATAATTCAATGCCTTCCTTCCTCTTCTATTTCCATTAAATCACTTTTTTTACAAAATAAAAATAGGGATTGTTAATTACTTTGTTTCTCAGGGGAAGGTAAAACCTACCACTACTATATATCTCAAATAAACATGGACTTAATTTCCTCAGTATATCTCTACATTTAGCTTTAATTTTTTTTGTGTGAGGAAGATCAGCCCTGAGCTAACATCCATGCTAATTCTCCTCTTTTTGCTGAGGAAGACGGGCTCTGAGCTAACGTCTATTGCCAATCCTCCTCCTTTTTTTCCCCCCAAAGCCCCAGTAGATAGTTGTATGTCATAGTTGCACATCCTTCTAGTTCCTGTATGTGGGATGCGGCCTCAGCGTGGCTGGAGAAGCGGTGCATTGGTGCATGCCTGGGATCCAAGCCCTGACGGCCAATAGTGGAGCCTGCGCACTTAACCGCTAAGCCAAGGGGCCCGCCCTAGCTTTCATTTTTTGACTAAAAAGTTATTGATGTGTGGTTGGAAACATGGCGAGGCTGAAATCTCCCCTATTTTTCTGTGTGTAGTTTCTGTCATAATGGTACTACTGATTCTCTTTATTTGTTACCACCCAAGAATCGCAGGGGAGGATTCCCAAAGATCTGAGTTCAAGGAGGAGACACTCTGCATCTGGAGACTCATGACAAGGTGTGAGAAGGTTGAGATGTCAGCTCCTGCCTCAGCCACAGAACAGGTAGGTGTTCCCAGACTGTCTCCTATGTGTTTACTAGCAGTAAATTTGTGTTCGTTATTACAGCTCAGAGGCTATCTAACAAAAAGGCAGACATTTAAAAATACTTAACTTCCCAATGAATTTAAGTGACAAAGGGTTGTGGTTTCATTTCAGGGAGTTGGTGAGAATTTTGGTTTCTTTTTAGAAAATCTCTCTTTCTCTCCTCTCTTCCTCCCTCTGTCTCTCTCCTCAAGGCCCAACCCACCCTCAGCCCTCCTATCTTCCAATTTTCCTTGTCCACTTCTGCCCATAGGCATGGAGTCATGAGACGAAGGACAATTCCATTAGCTAGAACTGTGCTTCATACCCTACTCCGGGAGTCATGCCTATATTCTTTTTTTTTTTTTTTTTTTGGTAAGAGAGATCAGCCCTGAGCCAACATCTGCCAATCCTCCTCTTTTTGCTGAGGAAGACTGGCCGTGGGCTAACATCCATGCCCATCCTCCTCCATTTTATATGGGATGCTACCAGAGCATGGCCTGACAAGAGGTGCGTCGGTGCACAGCCGGGATCCGAACTGAGGCGAACCCCAGGCCATCGCAGTGGAGCGCCCGCATTTAACTGCTTGCGCCACCGGACCGGCCCGGATGCTTATGTTCTTATAAACAGCTACCACTCACATGTGTGTGCCTGTGTAGTTCAGAGTCTGTTTTTGAATGTTTTCATTTGATCCTCTGGTCTATTTTTCTAAACACTGGTCTAACCTGTGTCATTTTGGTGTCCATTTTTTTTCCTCCATTAACCTAATATGTTTTTACATTATCAAGGCTGCTCTTTACTCGTTCAGATTTCTTTCTATCGTATCAGACAGATATTTAATGCTTTGAATATGTTAGAAATTTAAACATTCTGCTGGTATTGTAAATTGGATCTTATCTTCTGTTATGGCTTCTAAATTGTTATTGTTAAAGTAGGTAAAAGATATTTATATGTATATTTGTGTTGTGTGTGTGTGTACAATCTATTTTAAAATTTCTTTATAAAATGTTCTCATTTTGTAGCACCTTATATACAATTTTATATCACTTGAAATCAAATTATTTGTAGATAGTAATAGTTTTACCACCTCCTTTCAAATTTTTCTAACTCTTATGCCTTTTTTTATTGTGGTAAAGAAACACAAAACATAATAAGATCTAACCTCTTAACATATTTTTCAATGTACAGTACTGTATTGTTAACTGTAATAACCATGTTGAATAGCAGATCTTTAGAACTTTGTTATCTTGCATGACTGAAACATTTTACCCATGGCACAGCAACTCTCCATTGCCTCCTGCCTCTAGCCCCAGGCAATCACCTTTCCACTCTCTGCTTCTATGTGTTTGACTACTTAAATGCCTTGTATAAGGGATATCATGCAATATTTGTCCTTCTGTGATGGGCTTATTTCATTTAGCTTAACATCTTCAAAGTTCGTCCATGTCGTCGCATACAATAGGATGTTCTTTTTTAAGGCTGAATAATATTCCACTGTGTGTGTGTGTGTGTGTGTGTGTGTGTACCACATTTTCTTTATCCATTCATCTAGCACATGGCGTTTGGGTTGTTTCCACCTCTTTGCTTTTGTGAATAATGCTGCAATGAACATGGGAATGCAAATATCTCCTCTAGATTCTCTTTTCTAATCTTTTGTACAAATACTTAGAAGTGGGATTGCAGGATCACATGGCAGTTCCATTTTTAATTTGTGGGGAACCTCCACCCTGTTTTCTACAGCAGCTACACCATTTTACATTTCCACCACCAGCACACAAGGGCCCCAATTTCTCCACATCGCCACCAACACTTGCTGTGTTTTTTATAACAGGTATCCTAACAGGTGTGAGGTGGTATCTCATTGCGGTTTTATATTTGCATTTCCCTGATGATTAGTGATGTCGAGCACCTTTTTATATGCCTGTTGGCCATTTGTGTCTTCTTTGGAGAAATGTCTATCGAAGTCCTTTGTCCATCTTTTAATTGAGTTTTTTGGTCTTTTGCTGTTGAATTGTAGGAGTTCCTTACACTCTTAGCCTTGATTTGGCCATTTGCATTGCTAATTCCTTCAATACAATGGTGTAAACAGTGATAATAGTAGTGAGAATAGCATTTATGTGATTTCTCTCGCTTTAATTGTTATTTCCTTATTATTTCCTCTATAAGTACACAGTGCCTTTTGGGCTAAACATTTAATTTGGTATTATCATATTTTGTTTGTTTAGTTTGTTTTGGTTTTCATTTAGGTTAGTTAGATATCCATGCATTTTCCCCATTTCTAAATCAGGATTTTATTTGGACTGGATTGGAGATTTGTTTCTGGGTCACCTAATATCAATATTTATTAGTATTTCCCTATGTAGTATACTAATATTGCATTGATTTTTGTTTGAAGTTTTTTTCTGATATTTAGGAAGGTTTGCATATTTGTTCCCTTTGACCATTTGATTTTTGCCTGAAAGGTATCCTCTGGAAGTGTCCAAAAGAAATACTCATGTTTACAATATTCCCTGAATGTTTTTTAATTGAAGATAATTTTCCTGTTACTTTTAAACTTAAGACACAGTGTGTCAGGATGCAAAAATATTTGGTTCTCACACTCTTCTTGTATCATGTTTGATCCACTCTCATACGGCAATGGACATTACCACAGAGAAATTGAGGCTAGTCTAAATTTTAACCCCCATAAGTCAGCTTAATACTTTTGCCAAGAATACTTACTACTCTGTTCAATATTTTTTCTGACTTATAACTGATTAAGTATCTGTGACATAACATGAGTCTTTTCAAAGAGTGATTCAAGTGTTATCTCTGATGTGTTTTTTTTAAATTTAACCTGTAAATATTTGATATGTAACATAGTTTTGGTTTCCTGTTTTCTGGACTCCAATTATGCATCTGTCAGTCTTTTTGACATATCCCTCCAATCCTTCTTAATGCCTTTTTATTTCCATTTCATTGCATTTATTTTTCTTACATCTATCCTGTCTCTTTTAGTTTTCGCCAATAGGTTCTATTCTTTCTTGCTTTTATTTTAATTTCATCTCCATTTCTGTGATTTTTATTCTTTCTTTATTACTGAGTTCTGTCAGCTTATGACCCACGTTCTGTCATTTTCTTGCCATCTCTTTCTTCAGTTATTGTATTTTGACTCTGTTTTCTTCTTTCATAGAAGTGAACTACTTTATTAAAGACGTTTAAGTGGTCTAGAGAGTGGTGTATGAAATTTACTGTTTTTCAGAAACTTCAACTCTTTTTCCGTATAAGTCAAATCCTTGTCTTGAAAAAGGTTATATTCTACTGAGGAGAGTTACACCCACACAATTCCTTCAGACTGCTGATATTTGGTCCTCATTATTCTTTATAATTTCTCCCTGCCTCTTTTCTGTTTAGTCAACTCCTGCTATTAACACTCTAAAAAGCCTAGAGCTTTCCATTATGATCAGAGTTTACAGACTGCTTGCTATGAAACTCACCAGGGTTACGGTTCAGTGGCCAAAATTTAGCTGGATATTTTGAAAATTTGCTGCTCATACGTGGTTGTCAACATTTTTTCAGTGCGGAATTTGGAGTAGAATAATTCAAAGGGAAAGAGATACTTTGTAGGGTTGGGTTATTCCTTTGTTGAAGTTCACTTTCATACAAACAGTCTGGGTTAAATTTATGTTGTCATCACTCCAAAATATTGACGTGGCTTACTGAGCTGGTGTTGAATGCAGCAATCCTTGGCAATAATAATTAGATGTTCCTGGATTTCATTTTCCTGATTCCAGATTGCCGTAAGTATAGTGTGCAATTTTGTTCTAGTTAACATAGTTTATAACATAGCTTATTAATATCTCTTGAACTCATTCAGTTATTATCATTTCAATGATCAATAAAATACAAGCACATAGATAAAGTCTTATTCCTGCCAGAGGGACTCAAGTAAGAAATCTGACAAGTTCAGGGTTTCTGCCCCCAAGGCTTGTAAACAAGTGCTGGAGAAAAATAAACAATTATTTCATTACAATAATGATATATTTTTGTGCAGGATCTATAAACATATAAAAGGGCTATATAACTGAGAATAAAGTCTAAGAGAATATTTCTGAACAAGATTACATCTGACCTGACTCACTGAGGAGGACAGGCATTAATCAGGGAAGAAGGATTGGTGGTTCATCAGGCAGCAGGTACAGCATGCTTCTCGCCAAGGTTGTTTGAGACAGCAAATCTCATTAACATAGCTGCTATTCACATGAGGGGCCAATGTGCACCAGGGCATTGAAGTGAATGCACGGACAGAGAGGTGAGATACACAGGACTCAGGAAGAGTAGCTGCCAAGACAAGGAAAGAGAATGATAAGATACAAACTGGATGCTAGGACAAATAGGACAGTCAGTGGTGAAATTTTGTTGCAAGTTGTGGGAGGCCTGAAAATGGACATGATCTGAAGAAATATGTTTGGAGAAAATTGGTAGAGTGAGATCCCTGAGAATTTGGAAAGATGACAGAATCCAGATTCCAGAGATTAATTCTGAAAAATGTAGATAAAGGTAATTTGAGAATAGACACAATTTTAAAATTCAGACAGAACCCAAAAAAGGACTTGGCCATTAGAGCTCATCATTTGTAGAAGTGAAGGGTTGACCTCTTGTCTTATGTGCAATGACAAAACTGTCAGCTTAATTTGTAAAATGAGGATCATTCTTTTCTAATTTGATCAACAGTCTGAAAGCAATAGTGATGAGAACTGACAGCTTTAAATCTTAGGATATAACTCATCTGGACATCAATTGGTATTTTGAAATACATGACTGGTAAAAACAAGAGTGAGATATTAGGAACCGAAATATTACAAGTGAATTGGGTTAAAGTTAAAGATTATCTAGGTATATAGACAGATAGATAGATGATAGATGTTAGATAGATAGATAGATAAATGATAGATGCTAAGTAGATAGATGATAGCTAGAGGCAAACTGAAAATTATATATGTAATTTTTACAGATGTATATGTAATGTATATGTATTTTTACAAATATATATTTAGAAATTTATATACTTGTAAAAATGAAGAAGACTGAAAGATCTACCATGTTCTCTGATGAGAAGACTCTAATCTGGAGAATCCCAATTAAGATGTCAATTATTGCTAATCTGAACAGACTAAGAGTATATATAAATTTTTTTTTAAACTTACAGTTAATAATGGGCATTTAAGTTTTCTCCGTGTCTTTTCATGGCTTGAAAGCTCATTTATTTTTAGTGCTGAACAATATTCCATTGTCGATGGACCACAGTTTATTTGTCCATTTACCTACTGAAGGATATCTTGATTGCATCCAAGTTTTGCAATTACAAATGAAGGTGCCATAAGGGCTACATTCTTTATGATTCCAATTACATGACATTCTGGAAATGGCAAAACCATGAAGACAATAAAAAGATCAATGGTTGCCAAGGATTAAGAGGGAGGGAGGGATGAAAAGGCAGAGTACAGAGGATTTAGGATAGTGAAACTACTTTGTATGATACCATCATGGTGGATACATGTCCTTATACATTTGTCAAAACTCACAGAATGTATAATACTAAGAGTCAACCCTAAAGTAAACTATGAATTTTGGGTGATACTGAGGTGTCATTGTAGGTTCATCAGTTGTCATAAATATACCACTCTGGTGTGGGACATTGATAATGGGAGAGGCTGTGTGTGGGGGGGGCAAGGTGTATATGGGAACTCTCTGTACTTTCCTCTTCATTTTGCTGTGAACCTAAAACTATTCTAAAAAATTACATCTATTAAAAAAAAAAAAGACAGTCTTATCATGCAACCAAGAAATTCCTCTCCTATGTGCTTACTCAAGAGAAATGAAAACCAAAAGACACACAAATATTTGTTCAGGTATATTCAAGACAGCTTAAACTGAAAAGAACTTGGACATCCAACAAAATGTGACTAGATAAAAAAAAGGTAGTGTATACATGCAATTAGAATGGGGCGCATTTTTAGAAATGGTTGACTCATTGCCATTGCACTACTTGGATGACTGTCAAAACTATATGCTGAGCCAAAAAGAGAAACACAAAAGAGTGCATGCTATCTTATCTCATATATATTTGACATTCAGAAGTGTACAATCTAATTTTCAGTGACAGAAAACGTATCATCAGTTGCCTGGGGCTAGGATAGAAGGAAGATTTGACTGAAAAATGCACGAGAGAAAGTTATGGGGTTATAGGAATGTTCTGTGATTTGATTGTGGTTTGATTGTGGTGAGCATGTGGTTACACTGACATACATATTTCTAAACTCATTGAATGGTACGTTTTAGATAGATGCAGTTCATTGTATGTATTACATCTCAACAAATCAGATGAAAATATTTTCCACATTATATATCTATGTAATTAATAGACTGGATAAAAATTAAAATTCAACAATATGCTATTATAAGAGATATATATTAATTCTAAGAATCCCATAAGTTCAAAATAAATGGATGAGAAAGATATACTACACAAACACTAGCCCTAAGAAAGCTGAGGTTGCTGTATTAAAATCTGACAAAGTAGCCTTCGGGAATATATGAATACCAGAGATAAGAAAGGACACTTCCTAATGAAATAGGGGTCAATTCATCAAGAAAATATAAAAATATTAAACATGAATGTACACAATAACAGAAATTCCAAATAGAGGGAGCACGATTCTGATAGATCTACAGTCAAAGACAGACAAATCCATAATTAGATTCAGATTTTGACCCTCTTCTCTCAGGAATCAATGTAACAAATATAACATGAGTAAGGGTAGAGATGATGTGAGCACCCCTATCAAATCACTTGAGATAACTGACATGTGCAGAATATTCAACCAACAACTGTAGAACACACCTATTGCCAACTGCGCATGGAACACCCACAAAGATAGACCATGAAATAAATAATAATGCATTTTAAAAGACTGAAATTCTATCAAGTATGTTCTTTGATCAAAATAGAATTAAATTAAAAATCAATGAAAGCAATTATCTTTGAAATCCTTGAATATTTCTCAATTTAAGCAAAATATTTCTGCAAATATTTTTTTTCAGAGCCCATGGGCCACAGAAGAAAGTATAAGTATTAAATACCCAACCTATTAAAATGTGTGGGATGCAGCTAAAGTGGTAGCTAGAGGGATATTTACATTTTTATGTACTTATATGTTCACATTAGATTTTTTTTAAAGGATTAAAATCAATGTTCTTTCTCATTGAGAATCTAGGAGAAGAAAGAGTAAATTAAACCCTGCATAAGATGAAGGAAGGAAGTAAAAAATATGTGAATATATGAAATAATAATTCATCAAAAGGAATCAATAGAGAATATATATGTTTTCAGAATAATTTTAAGTGCTGTATGCTTTTCTTAGAGGGAAGCTTGAGACGTGGGAAATAATTCTTAACTTTAATATAAGTAAAGAAGTGCACAGAGAATGGGTAAAAGATAGCTTCAGAATAAATGGGCAGGATGAAGGTTAAAGAACAGTCTGGAAAAGATAGAAGTTGGAGGCTTTGCATTTTAGACTGTGCCAACCCTTTTCATTGATACTTTATGGAGTAGTCAGGAAAAATTTCATTTAGTCTGTTTTACACAGATTATTAGCAGAAATATTTGAAATATTTATTTTAAAAATAACATGTTTTTTTTTTTTTCTCTCTCGCTTCAGAAAATAAATAACCATGTTCAACCAACTGCTCCCTCCTTTGAAACAACTGTCTAGGCCATCTGCCATCTCTCACTAAAACTATAATATAAATGGAAAGCCAACATAATGTTTGAACTAGACTTACAATTTAAATTTATTTATCTTTTACATATTGATCTCTAGTCTATAAATGATAAGAACCTCTATTATATGAAGAAAATTGGACACAGTCCCCGCCTCCTGGAATTTAATATTTAAAATATTGATGATTTGGATAAGTTTACTGTAATTTCTATATAATACTGTTCTCTTTCCCAGCAGTTCATGGAAATGCATTTAAAGTTAGATCTTTTAATTCTGTTCCTTTTTATAATCATAAACATTCCCGGAAGTGAATTGAAAATAAATGGTCTTTCATTGAACTAGATTTTACAGGGAATAGTTTATAGGAAATTTTCTTACGTACATGGAGTTTCATTTTTTAAAAAAAGGTGTATGCAGAACATTTAAGAGTATTTTATGCAAAGAAGGAAGTCATCAAAAATGTAACTTTTAATAGAATGAAAGAGGAAAATAGTAGAAAATTGTCCATTTTTGACTTCTCAAGAGGATTTGAGAAGATATTTGAATTACAATAAAAAGAGGTTTTTAATTTTTTTTTTTTTTTAGGAATCAAGAATAAGCCAAAACAAGCATTTGGTGTGTTTGTAAAGAATTCTTAAAAGGTGGAGAAAGATCTATTGAATGAAGTTTGGGGAGCCAACTCCTTTGAATAGAACATCTTCTCTCAGGAGTGAGATTTAAAACAGCTGTGAGTTGTCTGCTTCTGGCAGATGGGTGAGGTTATTTCACTGAAGATTTTCATATTCAATATAATCTATAGGTTGCAGAAAAACTTGGAAAATTATGATGGGGTGTTAATTTTGCCGCATTCTTTCTACTGAGTGTTGTTCAAAGTCTGGCAATCTGCCCCCAGAGATATGGACATAATTGCCCACAATATTGACTGTTATTTTCATGTGTATATACACAGGGATAAAAATGTTGAAAGAATTTTCCGATTGTGTGGAAGTTTAATACTAAGACCTGCTGAACCATAGCAAAACATACTTTCTTGATCTTAATGCCCAACACAAAATAGCAGTTTCATGGATTTTGAAGTTCTTTTTTCCCCTTGTCAAGTAAATTCAGCCCTGGTCTTGTTTTCGAAGATAGTTTCAATCCATGCTCTCACATCCAGCTCTTCAAAGAAGTTTGTCATTGAGTCAGCATGTGTGTGCTCAAATAAGACCCAACATTATTCTACTTTTACTGGAGCCATGGTAACCAAATCGATGTAAATATACATTTAATGGATAAATGGCATGTTTCTCATTGAAACGGGAAATTATGTACTCTTTAGAGGTTCCACAAGAGAAAAATCCTCTTATAGGCTCCAAGGCAACAACCTCATCTAAGCCAACATGTTGTTACCAGAATAATTTGTTACTTGTACAACTGGTCAACCCTTTAAATGCTCTAACTTCTCTACAGTCTATTATCTCTATGCCAGATATACTCATTTAGTTGACTTCTGCTCGACTTCAGGTTTCAGCTTGAATATCACCACCCATTATTCACTCATTATTCACTCTTGATGGTTTAACCATTTCTTTAGGTTTGCAAACATGGTTATGTGGCTTAAGAGATATGTATTTCCCATATTTGATTATTTCACTCTCCTGGATCATTTATTCTGTTATGCTACTTATTTATTTTGATTATTCCTCTCAACCAGGGAAAAAACAATGACAAAAGTTTCCTTAGCACATATTCCTTTCCAAATATGCCACGTTTCTCTGTTTTCTTCTTGCAAAATTCTTCAAGAGAGTTATCCTACTAGACTCATGTACTGCTGTTTCTCCTTTTCAGTTCTCTCGTGAATTCACTCCAAAGCCTAGGACAGAAGGGGGCTTACATAAGGAATGTATATGAGCTGAAATATGAAGAAAAGTTTGTCCATAACTACTAGATTGCTCGCACATTTCCATGACGTCCTCATGGCTAAACGTTAACGGATGTGTCAAGTTCTTACTGCACGAGACATTCCGAGGAGAAACTTGAAATGTGATTGTGGGGACAGAATCCTGCTCTGTCTCTTTGACCTGAGAACATCCCACATAGAGCGCTTTTCCTGAGCTTGCAAGTTGGAATGAGAAAACACGGAGCAGAACCTTGGACAAGCTGCCATTTGCATGTCCAGGTGGTCAAAACAAATACAGAGTCATGTAAACCACCACTGATGTTGGGTGCTTGATAAACCAGCCAACAGTTGATAAAATGTCTAATGTGTTTCTCACACATAATATGTCTGAACACAAACTCAAGACCATGTGCCCCAATCTTACTCAGGTTTAGTTTTCTGAGTCTTAGAAGTCTACAGAGTTCTCAATCTTGCAGCGCTCTGTACTATTTTTGATCTCACACAACTTATCTCCAATCTGCCTGCAGATCGTGAAGATTCATTTCAAAACGTTTGCAGAGACCAAACCCTAGTCGTTAGTAACACCGTTACTCAGACCAACCACCACCCTCTTCTCCATTGCTCTGTTCTTTAACAAGATCTCTGAGTGGTCTCCCTGCTCCACATTCCACCCTGCCCAGCTACTGTCAGGAAATCACCTATATAATCTTGTTAAAAGTTTAAGTTAGAGAATGGCATTTCTCAGCTCAAAACCCACCAGTGGCTTTCTATTTTGCTAAGGGTAAGAGCTCACATTCCTAAAATGCTTATATGTTTCCTTACAATTCTCCCATCTGTATGCAATTCCACAGGTATAAAGTGAAGGCCCAAGAGATTACAACCAATTATTCTTTAAACGGCTTAGAAATGGTCTCAGTTTCCTTTTTATGATAATTTTATTTATGTCTTATCCCAACGTAACAGCTGTGTTTGGTCAAGTTACCTAAACTTTCTATGTCTCCCTTTCTTCATCTGTAACTCAGGGATACTAAGGGCCCCTATTTCAGAATCTAAAGAGATAGGTATAAAGCATTTAGACCAAGACATAGTATATATCCTTCCATTGAATTTAAAATATTTTCAAGTTTCCATTTTATTTTTCTTGGATTTATCTTTTAAAAAAAAAATTTCTAAATCCCAAATGTATGAGTACCTTCTAGTTCTCTTTTGGCTTACAATATACTACTTGACTGTATAATAATCTGTAGGATTTTACTCTTGTTAATTTGTGAGATTTCCTCTAAGTGTCAGCAGATAGAAAATTTTAGTTTGCTTTTTATAGTACAAGCATTCCTCCACGGTTCTGTGCAATGTTTTAGATTAATTACTTCAACTTGATGAATGTTGTTTTCCAAATTTTCTATATCTTCAGTGACATTTTATGGAAGCTTCCTATCAGTCCTGAAAGGTGTGTGTTAAAATCTCCCACTCTAATTGCGGATTCATAGTTCTGTCAGTATGTGCTACAGTGATTTCAGGATTTTGTGTTTATGACATACACTTAAAAATGTTACACCTTCCTGATGTATTTCATCTTTTGTTATTGTATAGTGTTTCCTTTTTTTCCTCTTGCATTTTTTATGTTGTCTAATATTACTATAACCATAGCAGCTTCTTTAAAGTTAGTGTTTGTTGGGTTTTTATTAATTTTACCCTGAATGTGCACACAAGGTCTTCTGGTTCAGAGACGGATTTCTTATTAAAAGTCTCACAGGAAATAATAAGTGCACTCTCGCCCTTTACCCTAGTCCTTGCTCAGTAGGGATTCAGTGAGAAACAGGTCAATTGTCCAAAGTGAGCAGCCTAACACCATATAGACTCAGAAGCAGGAAAAAGTAGTTTTCTCTGTGTATATGGGGGAAGGAGGCAGCTGTCCCATGAAGAGGTCTTCCCCTTACTCCAGCCGTTTGGAATGTAAATGAAGTCTCTCCAGGAGCCTGAAAAGCCCTTCTTTTTTACCACCTACAAATGGTTATAAGGTCATGGGATCATTCCTCCTTGAAGTGTCAATACCTCAAGTGGACACCAGTCTTGGGGCTTAACCTAGGGGTAAGTCTGAGCTCTAACCGTTTGCCTTCAGGGAAGATAAGAGAAGTTTTATTATCCTTTTGGATCTGAGCAATTATTCCCTTTATTAGGAAAACAAATGACTACACATCTAATCCTTATGGTATGTGAAAATGTTTCCGGGAGAAATGAAAGCAAACATTTTCTAAATTTGTACCATACATTTCAGTGTCCCAGGAGGCTAGAGCTCTTTTTCACAGGAGCACTGGGAAAGCCAGAGAAGTCTTATTTCTCCACAATGTTTTGATGATTTTCATGGTATATTCCTTTTCATTCTTTTTGCTTCTTTATATCTAAGAAGTATGTATGGTACATACATATACTGGGCACTTTTCACCCACTCTTGTTCTCCTTGTATCTTAGTTGAGACAGTAGTACATTTTAATTAATTTTATTACTGTACATGCATGTACTCACATTCACACACACATATATAGTGATAGATAAAATGTAGGTACATTGTATACTATAATATAGAAAATTTAACAGGCTTTATATATCTATACATATACAATTTCATTGATTATCTTTGTTTTCCCATTCTTTTTTTTTTTTAATTATTTTTCCACCTTTTATATTCCTTTCCAATGATCCCAGGAGATATAGACTATTATTAACCTCTTAATGATATCCCTAGGGATTATAGTATGTTATTGACCTATCAATTAACTCAATTTTTACTGTCAGATAATATAAGGATATTTAAAAAATTTACCTATATCCATTTCAAATATATCATTGTTGCATTTATCTTAATTCTATAAAGATTTTTAAACTCCTAGTGTCACTCTCAAGTTTTTATCTCAATATTATTTTGGTTTTCTCTCGTATTTGCCAGTCTCATTGACTTTTATTCCTTTCTGAACCCTTAATCTTTCCTCTGAGATCCATTTCTTCTGCCTCTGTTTCCCTAAATATTGGCACGCTAAGATAGATTCTCTTAATTTTTGGTTGTGTGAAAATATCTTTATTTCTTTATCAATTTAGTAAGTCAGTTTGATAGTAGAATATTTTACTGTATCATTAAGCCTTCCATTGTTTTTGTAGAGAATTTAGCTGTCCATCCTGTTAGTTAGTTCTCACTCTCTAGGCAATCTATCCCTTTTGAACATTTTTTCTCTAAATATATTAAGATTTCCACATAGTACTTGGGTTTGCCAGTTTTACACAGATGGATCTTCATGTGGCTATCTTGTTGTTTGCTCTTCTTGGGCTGTGTACCGCTTGTTGAGTCCCGAGCATGATATCTTCCTTCAGTATTGGAAAGTCCTTGCCTATTACTTTTTCAAATATTGCTTGTGCACCATTTGAGATTCCTTATCCTTCTAGTATATTAAATACTTACATGTTCAATTTTAAACTACATTCTCTTTTATCCCTTCCCCTCTCTGTTATATTCCCATTCTTGTGATTCTTCTCATTTCATTTTGCCCATAATAGCACTATTCATGATAGCCAGAAAGTGGAAGCAACCTAAGCATCCGTTGATGGATGAATGGGTAAACAAGATGTGATATACACATCCAATGGAATATTATTCAGCCTTAAAGAGGAAGAATATTTTGACACAGGCTACAACACGGATGAACCTGGAAAAAGTGATGCTCAGTGAAATGAGCCGGTTGCAAAAAGACAGATACTGTATGATTCCACTTACATGAAGTCCCTAGAGCAGTCAAATTCATAGAGAAGGAAAGTAGAATGGTGGTTGCCAGGGGCTGGGGGAGGAGGAATGGGGAGTTGGTGTTTAAAGGGGACAGAATATCAGTATTGCAAGATGAAAAGAGTTCTGGAGATTGGTTGCACAACAATGTGAATGTGCTTCTCACTCCTGAACTTAAAAAATTGTTAAGATGGTAAATTTCAAGATCTGTGTATTTTACCAAAATTAACAATTTTTAAAAAAGGCGTTGGAGTTACTGGTCCCTCTTTCTGGCATCATTTATACTCAGATGACAGTATGACTCCTTCCTCTCTCTTCAGATCTCTGCTTAAATGCCCCTCCACCACTCTCTGCCTGGATGCTGTGTTCTGTTTCCATATAACTGTCATCAACACCTGCAGTCTTCTATGTTGTGGGTTTATCAGTTTATTTCCTGTCTCCCCTCTTGGCAACAGAAGCTCTGTGGATCAGTACCTGTGTGGGTCACTGCTTTCTCTGCTGCAGGCGTAGAATAATGGCCTTCCTCTGGCCTGGCCTCCATATGGACCTACTGAAGCCACACCCAAGCTTTATATTAGCACTTGTGGAAATTCATGCTTCCTGTACAGCACACATGAGGCTCAATGACTACATTGCTCTCTGCTGTAACTTCCAGCAGTTAATAATTTTTAAAAATCTGACGACCTCCATTCATTCCAAAGATAAGGGGCTAGTCTCCTAACACTGTTACCAGATGGCTACAATTTGGGAAGGTTTATCAGGTGATGTCCTTGAGTGCACATGTATGCTGCCAGGAGGGATCTGAGAAGAAGCTCTCATATAATTCCACTATGATTTATTTCTGCTGATAGTGGCTCTTTCTTCAAACAGGGGACTAGCTGACATTGAATCATAACTCAGGGGTGAGGGGAAGCAATCCACAGTTCGTTGAAATAAATGCTGTGATAAAGAATGGTGCACAATCACAATATTGTTAGGGAACAAGCCCAGATATCACCGCAGGAAAGCAATGCCCATCCTTTGCCAAAATCGATGCACACACCGAGACTAAAATGAAAAACTAACACACACTGACTAAATAAAAACAAATGCATGAATAATGGGAGAGACACTGGTGCCTTTCTTTCCTTCAGGCAGGAAGCTGCTCCTCTGACATCTGCAGAAACTATGGGATGTCTCCTCTAGGCCTGTACTTTCACCTATTTTTACCATGAAAACCTGCTATACATGTTTCTTGGGATTATAACAGCCGTCAGATAGGTATCACAGACCTTTGCAATTTCCTTTTCCCTCTCTACTTGGATGGATTTGTGGGCTTTTGTATGGTTTAATGGGCTTACAGGAGACATAGGGAGGAGAGAATTTCTGGAGAGAAAACTGCAGGAGGAAAGGCGAGGAACCGTGTTGCCGCGGTTCACATTTGGAGATCTGAGCCTTGCCCCTGCTATGCCCGAGTCTTTAAACCTCAGATTGTTCCCTAACAATATTGTGATTGAAACTAAAAAATAATAACAGTAATGATAAGAGTACCTAATATTACTGTGTGCAGCAATGAGTGGGTGTGACTTTGGCTATGCGAGGCCACGACTCAAATCCGCTTGGAATGAGGTAGTTGAATGCGGAATCCAAGTAATTACTCATCAAGTGGGATCTTTCTAGGACACCCATTCTCAGAGGGGGTAATATTGCCCCTAAAAGGGTCAAAAAAGTGGTTCTTAGTGGGTGAAAAAAAATCACATTCTTGTGTCTTCAAGCCCAGATATCAATAGTGTACATAACCAGATATACAGTTATTTGTAGCATTAAGATTTCATGGAGGTGAGGCTGGTTAAAAAAAAAAGATCTCGAAAGGCTCCTTGGGTGGGGGTAGGGGTATGATGGTTTTTTTTATGTGTCAACTTGACAGGGCCATGGACTACCCAAGGTTCTTATTGTTGTTTCCTTGTATTATCCTGTAAAGATAAATAGCAAGTTCACTTAATTTTGAAGAAACTAAGCGTGGTGATATTGTCCCAAAAGATCCTTATTTTATAGACTGATTCCTTGGTTTTCTTAAAAGATAATAACCTGATTAAGACCTGTTTTCTCCAAATTAAGTAAGCACTCTTGTATGAGCTTTCCATAGATGTGAAATTATCTAATATTCATAATAAGCTCAGAAGTATGGACATACCCAGGATACTCCAAAGCCTTATCTCTAAAGAGGTGTTGTAAATGGTGTGTCCTGCAGCAAGGCCCCTCACCCACTTCTGAGCCTGGGACGCAACTGAAGACCAAACGTTTTCTCAACAATATCTTAGCATTTATGTTTGGGAGCTGGCACCTCTCAAAGCCCATGACATAGACCTTTGTGCCCTTCCACAAGGAACAGGGAGGAAATGTGCTGGGGCAAGAAGGTTATTTGCTTGAAAAAAATCTGGGAAAAAGTGAAGGACTGGGTGTTTTTCTAAGAATGGATGAATATCCACGCAGGTGCATGCCACATAAGACATGCAGGCTTGATCCAAACAACCCTACAGCCAGGCCCTCAACATCGTTTCTAGAAATATGGGAAAAATGAGTAATGTGCCTAAGGTCTAAAAGATCTTCAGGATACATCACTGCCAGCCAGGATGTTTATTTTCAATGTTACAGAATGGTCTCTTATGATGAATGACCCGTGGATTCACCACATCCACAGACAAATAGTATATAACGATGCAAAAATTCAGAATCTCACCAACAGGTAATCCATTCTGATCTCCTTCAGAAGAGGAGCCAACAAGTGCCAAAGAGCTGAAGATTTGCCTGTTCACCTTTGTACTTGCTCTGGTTGGCACTGGTCAGATACCTGTATCTAATGAAGACCTCACAAAGATACATGAGAAGTTCTTTTGTGTGCATGTGTGTGTGTGTGTGTGTGTGTTTGTGTGTGTCCTTCTTGGGACTGTTATATCTGTATACAAATTTATGTGCACCTAAGCCTAGCCATCTACCTCCAACACAGAATTGCTCCATTAGTTGGCTCCTTACATATTTCTACTGTACTTGTCTTATATTGTTTCTGTATTGTCTATATTATCTATCAATTGGCTCCTTAGGCATTTCTACTGTACTTGTATAATACAAGAAGAACCAGGCAGAGAACTGTTGGATTGTAGTTCTACATTGACAACAGACCTTAAGCTATTTCAGAAATATCTCTCTTTCTTGTTTCACCATTGACTTGGGTTTTCACATTATTTTATAAATCCTGCTTTGTTCAATAAAGACAGTTTTGTGCTGATGTGAAAGTGAAAGAAAACTCAGGACGGATGATGTCAGAAAAAAAGAGCACGACTGAAATTTCTGTTGGGAACTTTGCTTTTAGTTTTCAGGAGAATGGAAAACGCTTTACGCCACACCCAGTAACATCGAGAAGATCAGTGAGAATGGAACATTCAGGACTTTTCCCTGTAGAATGGATTTTGACAGTGTAGATGACACAATCCACTTCACGCTTTTCAAGTAAGTAAAAATGACACAGAATGAAAACACATATAAATGCTGACCCTGAGAAAAGGTCTGTCTGACTTCCATGTTTGTGTTGAAATATCTGGATTATGTTCAAGATCGTGGTTCTCTGAGCTGTGTGCTTAGAAGAGGTCGCGTCAGTTCCAGTACCATCCCCTAGAGAATGTTCTGGAGCATTTGCTTGGAGGGCAAAGAGTCACAGAAGCTCCCCTTCAATCATCTCATTAAAGAAAAGCGGACAAAAGCAGCCACGAGGGCATAGATTCCTCAAACCCTGCAGTTCCTACCACTAGCCTGAATCTTTCATGGAGAATTTGTAGAAGGTGGTTCACATTTAGGGGAACTGTGATCCTGAAGAGTATGAGTAGGTGGAGAACACAAAATGATCTCTACTCTGAAGAACTTATTCATAGCAATTTTTAATCATTAATAAATTCACTAAAGCCTTCATTGCTTCAAGCATTATTTATGGAATGCACACAAAACATTGCAGGCATTTTATTAAGATCTCAAATGACTTATTTCACATAGCATAATACCCTCCAGATCCATCCATGTTGTCACAAATGGCAGGGTTTTGTTTCTTTTTATGGTTGACTAATATTCCATTGTATACAAATACCACATTTCCTTTATCGGTTCATCTATTGATGGACACTTAGGTTATTTATATATCTTGGCTATTGTAAATAATGCTGCAGTGAACCTCGGGGTGCATGTATCTTTTCGAAATCATGTTTTTGTTTTCTTCAGATAAATACACGTAAGTGGAATTGCTGGAATGCATGGTAGTTCTTTCTTTAAGTTCTTGAGAAAACTCCATACTGTTTTCCATAGTGGCTGTACCAATTTATATCCCCACTAAGAGTACACGAAGGTTCCCTTTTCTCCACATTTTCACTAACACTAGTTATTCGTTTTCTTTTTGACAGCCATTCTGACATGTGTGAGAATGTGGATTTGATTTGCATTTCCCTGATGATGAGTGATGTTGAGCATCTTTTTTTTCTCTTTGCTCCCCAAAGCCTCAGTACATGGTTGTATATGCTATTTGTAAGTCGTTCTAGTTCTTCTATGGGAGCCACCACCACAGCATGGCACCTGACAGATGGGTGATGTGGTTCCGCAAACAGGAAGTGAACCTGGGTTCCCAAAACGGTGAGCGTCAAACTTTAACCACTAGCCCAACACGCCTGGCTTGACATTGAGCATCTTTTCATGTGTCTGTTGGTCATCTGTATGTCTTCTTTGGGAAAATGTCTGTTCAGGCCCTCTGCCCATTTTTTAATTGAATTTTTGATTTTTGGTATTGAGTTGTATAGGTTCATTATATATTTGGATATTAACCCCTTATCAGATATAACAGTTGCAAATATCTTCTCCTATTCAGTAGGTTGCTTTTTAGTTTTGTTGTTGGTTTCCTTCATTGTGCAAAAGCTTTTTAGTTTGATGTAGTCTCATTTGTTTATTTTTTCTTTTGTTGCCCTTGTCTGAAGAGACATGCCCAAAAAAATATTGCTCAGAATTCTGTCAAAGAGCTTTACTACCTGTGTTTTCTTCTAGGATTTTCATGGTTTCAGATCTTACATTTAAGTCTTCAATCCATTTTGACTTTATTTCTTTATGTGGTATAAGAAAGCCATCCACAACCATTACCCTCCCCAGGAAGGATAACTGTTCTAATGTGTTTACTTTGTTTCCTTTTTTTAATGTATTCTTAAAATTAGGTACCTTTTATATAAATACATGTATTTTTAAATTTACATAAAAGTTATTAATTAAAAAGAGAAATTTTTAAGAAAAGATGAAGAAATTTTTTTCCTTTTTTTGCCTTCATTGATCAAAATAGAGTCAGAGATACTGATTTTAAACTAATAACAACACTGTGTGTGAAAATCTGTATTAGTGATACAAATGAGGTGGAAAGAAGGGACTAAAAAATGAAAAATGATGGCAGTGTGGGAGTCTAAACAGTAACACAAGAATCATGACATATATAAGATGCTTTTGAAGGTGGAATGGGCTTCTCAGACACAGATGTCGGAAAAGGGAGAAATACTCGCATAATCAGAGGCACCCAGTTCTTTAAAAAAATGTGTTCAGGAAATAATGAATAGGGCCAGGGAAGTAGGTAAAAAATATATGGAGGTAATTGTACAAGTTGAGATTTAGAAAGAAAATCAGAGGGAATTCTGAGGAATTTTATATGTTAAAGTATTAGTTTTAACTTCCCCCACTAGAAATGGGTATGTACTGAAGTATGCAGACGCATACTAGTAGTCAAAGAAGTAGTCAAAGTTTGAAGTAGTGAAAGTTTACTTCTTTCTGATTATGCTTCCCCTATGAACTCATGAAATACAGAACAAGGTTTTGCCTCTCAAATTTAATTCTGAAGTTTGAACTTCACCATATAAATCCATGGAAATGGCCTTAAGCAAAAAGAGAATATTTTAGGAATTATAGATCTATCTTTCTCTCTCTCACACACACACACACACTTGAAATTATTGCTAAATTAATAATACCTAATCATATATGTTGATGATATCGCCCAGAAAAGACAGTTATTTCCACACCAACATTTAAGTTTAAGCAGAAGAATCCTAGGATAAAGACATGAAGTAGGACAAATTATTGGATCAATTGAAATGTAGGGTATCTAAAAGCATCATTTTGTGCTAAGAAATCTGTTGCCCATAAGGTTAAAATATGTATTTAATTTGTAGGTGGAATTTAAAATGTTAATGTTTACTTTTTGCAGTCCTTCAAATCAAGATGTAATCACATTGAGAGGTAAGACTAGCTGAAAATTTCACCAAGTTTGACAGTATAAAGAAAGGAAATTTGCAAAGAAGCACTCTAGGAGGAAAGAGAAGATTTGAAGAAAACATTTCCATACTTATAAATACCTGAGCACACTTACTGGCTGGAAGAAAGTTGTGAGAAAATGGCCGAAAGTAAATAGAGAAATCTGTTACAAATTGGGAAGAAATTGCACCTGAAGTGAAAGGGAGTCCAATCACTCCTATGAAAAGAAAGTGAGCACAGATACAAAAAAAAAAACAATTTGTTATAAGAAATTCAATGAAGTCTATTTTGAAGACCTAATTCCTAAAGATATAAGTGGGATTCAAGAATTTCTCTCTCTCCCTTCACTTACACACACTCATGCAAATACAGACACAGAGTTTGAAGATCAAAAACATTAAGAAAAAATAATAAGAGGGTTATGCTTAGAGAGATTGCTTTATAAATATATATAATTGATTATATATTATATATAATATATAACTGCTTGTTTACATATAATCAAAATATGCACACACACATATCCTATCCCAATAGATAATCCTGTCAGTTTTCAGCAATTTTTTTAAGAATATCAGATTATCTTTTTCTTTGTCATATTTACAATTTTTATGTCCTATGCTTAATTGACTTTACCTGTGGCCACTCTTTTTGAAATTGACTTTATTGAACTGTATTTACATGGAATTATATGCACACACTTTTGAAAGGTGTAGTTTATGAGTTTTGACATATGTGTGCACTTGTGTTACTACTGCCACAGTCAAGATACAGACCTTTTTCCATCACAACAGAAAGTTCTCTTTCTTTCCTCCCCATTAAATGTCTACCTTGAATTCATAAACAACAACTGATACATATGGCTGCATACACAAGTGGTCACCTTTTTCATTGCCAATTTAGATATATGAAAACTGTACCTTTTCCAGTTGTTAGACAATGTTGTGATTATTTTGAAATAACTTTGATGTGAATAGCTCTGTACTGTCTTTGTGTTGACATATATTTTCATTTCTCTTGGGTAGGAGTGGAAACGCTGCATCATGGTATTTGTGCATCTTTAATAATATTCGATAATTTATTCAATTTTAATTGCGTTATTTCCTCTTATAATATTTGCGTTGTATGCATTCTTCATACTTCTCTGTCATGTAGATACACAGAGAGACACAGAGACACACAAAGATTTTTGTTATATATGTGACATATACATGTAATTATTATATATATTGTGTGGACATAATTTCCACATATAATATGGGCACATCATGCTTATTTGTGTGTTTGCTTTTGTGTCTGTGTGTGTGTAGTGTGTTAGTATACATACATGTGACTTGGTGTTTAATTTCCTTTATGGTGTTTTCACATAAGAAGTTTCTGTTTAAATTAAACCCCTACTTTTTTACTCATATTTATTGTGCTCTTTTGTCTATTATACTATCTAAGAGATCTTTGCCAGGGCTGTGAGAAGCACTAAGGCCTGTCTTGATAGCTATTCCCCTCAGTTTTGAGAAAACGTTTAGAGCAAGAGCTTGTATTTTTCCTCTGTCTTTTCCAAAATTTTGCCTTTCTCTGTGTTTTCCTGGCTTTAAACAAGACCTGTTTTGTATCTGTAGCTCATCTTTGGAACTGCTGCTCTGACTCTATGTTTCAACAAAGACATTCTAACCACCTAGAGTTCTTTGATCGTGGATAACATATTTCCTCTCCTTTGAAAGTCACATTGTTTATAGGCACTAGAATGATACCTGACACAGGGTTGTAGATGGGGAAACAAAGTCCGAATTATATATCAGTTTTATATTATTTTTATCAGTCAACTTAGAGATATTTTCCTTTTAACGGCCAATGGACAATGTGTATAAAAATCTGTTGGAGGAAGAAAAACAGATGGAAATGTTTACATTTGTGATTGTAAGTATGAGTGGCTTTTTTTTTTTTGCAGGGGAATAGTTGCCCAAAGCTAACATCTGTTGCCAATCTTCCTCCTTTTTTCTTCTTTTCTCCCACATTGCCCCTGTACATAGTTGTGTATAGTTGTAAGTCCTTCTGGTTCTTCTATGTGAGTCACTGTCACAACATGGCTACTGAGAGATGAATGGTGTGGTTCCACGGCCTGGAACCAAACCCAGGCTGCCAAAGCAGAGCACTCATCTTTAACTGCTAGGCCATCAAGGCTGGCTCTATGTATGAGTGTTTCACCGATAAAAGTATATTAGTGTTGAAACCATGGTCTCAACATCTTTTCAGAATTCCATATATCTGGATTCTAGTCTACTAATAATTAGAAGTGTGACCAGGCACAAGTCCCTAAAGTTTCCAAGCACTTTATTTTGTCACATGCAAAGGGTTAAATCATAGGATATTGATGACTCCTTCCAATTTTGAGTGATATTCAATGACTAATTGAGAGCATGTGCTGAGAACTTTTATCTCATAAGGTTCTCAGGTATATGAAAATATTTCAAGATAATTTAACATCATCTTAGGAACTAACATCTTTGGATCTTTCTTGAATTAAATATCAGTGTCATTTTGCTTTATGAGAACATTTTTAAAAATAATCTTAAAACATCTTAATCCATTTATTGTATGGCTTGATTTACTTAAAATTTAAATAAGTCCCAATAATTTAAACACCAAGCACATTTCTTCATAAACACAGCTTCTGTTAGAAGCAATGGAGATGTTGGTTAAGATTTATATCTCTAAGTTCTTTTTAATGACTTCAAACAACATTTTGAATTTTAAGTGGCCTAATGTACAAATATTTGATTAAAATTTAAATGTACATAAATTTGTGGTTCAAACCCTTGACTAACATAAGAAATCGCACAGCGGCTATGCAGTGAACACACTAATCAGTAAAATATATGTCTGACGTTTTGCCCTACACATTCATCAGTAACTCTCCTTTTATATTGCCAGTAGATTTTTAAAAATTATGTTTTCATTTTTCTTATCCCAATATTATTTGCTCCTTTGTCTGAATCAGTAATGTTTGCTAATATCTTTCCTATAATTTTCTCCATTTTTATAGTCCTTTTTACCTGGGTTTTGACCTGACAACTTAAGGAGAGAGAGAAAGGAAGTGAGCGGGCCTAATTGTATGGGCCTCTTGGGAACGAGGAATTGCAATCTCCCCAGCTTCTGCTTTGTAGAAAATAAGGTGTAACCACAACAAGCACAATACCAGCAGTGGCCTTAGTAGCAACATGACGCTCAGAAGATATAGTTACATTCATTGCCTCTATAACCTGCATTACCTTTATAAACCTATTTAGCGAGACTTTCTGCAAAACCCTCCTTGTTAAATATATTGTTATAACATAGTTGGTACTAAGAATCTGAAGAGATGCATAAAATGGGATTTAATTATCCCGATGTAACCCAAGACTCAAGGACTTACAGTGGGCTAGGGCAAGATTTATCTATGAAACTTTGATGTTCTTACAGTTGCTACTTATCTTTGGAGTGGTAGACTAATGATATTTCAGTGGCAAACTCAAATTGGCATAGTTTTAAATCAAATCCTGATGAGTGATTCAAACAAGGTGCTATAAATGGCTAGAAGAGAGAATGAATGTTAGTGGGTTCATTGATAATGCAAAGTAGATCAGTACTTACTGTGTTCCCTATAAACACGGTGTATGGATGAGCATAGCCAGAAAGATGGAGGTGCAATCTCCAGGTGGGATACGAATTAAGCGTTTAGATTGGCACCACCTGCATATCCTCATAAGTACAAATTATTTATTTATTTATTTATTTATTTATTTATTTATTTTTAATTTTTGTTTATTGCAGTAACATTGGTTTACAACATTGTAAAAAATTTCAGGTGTACATCATTGTACTTCTATTTCTGCATAGATTACATCATGTTCACCACCAAAATACTAATTACAACCCATCACCACACACATGTGCTGAATTATCCCTTTCACCCTCCTCCCTCCCCCCTCCCCTCTGGTAACCACCAATCCAATCTCTGTCTCTATGTGTTTGTTTATTGTTGTTATTATCTACTACTTAATGAAGGAAATCATATGGTATTTGACCTTCTCCCTCTGACTTATTTCACTTTGCATTATACCCTCAATGTCCATCCATGTTGTCACAAATGCCTGGATTTCATCATTTCTTATGGCTGAGTAGTATTCCATTGTGTATATATACCACATCTTCTTTATCCATTCGTCCCTTGATGGGCACTTAGGTTGCTTCCAAGTCTTGGCTATTGTGAATAACGCTGCAATGAACACAGGGGTGCATGTACCTTTACAAATTGGTGTTTTCAAGTTATTCGGATAAATACCCAACAGTGGAATAGCTGGATCATATGGCAGTTCTATCCTTGATTTTTTGAGGAATCTCCATATTGTTTTCCATAGTGGCTGCACCAGTTTGCACTCCCACCAGCAGTGTATGAGAGTTCCCTTCTCTCCACATCCTCTCCAACACATGTTGTTTCCTGTCTTGTTAATTATAGCCATTCTGATGGGCGTGAGGTGATATCTCATTGTAGTTTTGATTTGCATTTCCCCGATAGTTAGTGATTTTGAACATCTTTTCATGTGTCTGTTGGCCATCTGTATATCTTCTTTGGAGAAATGTCTATTCAGGTCTTTTGCCCATTTTTTAATTGGGTTGGTAGTTTTTTTGTTGTTGAGATGCATGAGTTCTTTATATATTTTGGAGATTAAGCCCTTATCAGAAGTATGGTTTGCAAATATCTTCTCCCAATTGTTAGGTTGTCTTTTCATTTTGTTGATGGTTTCCTTTGCTGTGCAGAAGCTTTTTAGTTTGATGTAGTCCCATTTGTTTATTTTTTCTATTGTTTTTCTTGCCCAGTCAGACGTGGTGTTTGAAAAAATGTTGCTAAGACCGATGTCGAAGAGCTCACTGCCTATGTTTCCTTCTAGAAGTTTCACAGTTTCAGGTCTTACATTCAAGTCTTTAATCCATTTGGAGTTAATTTTTGTGCATGGTGTAAGGTAAGGGTCTACTTTCATTTTTTTGCATGTGGCTATCCAGTTTTCCCAACACCATTTGTTGAAGAGACTTTCTTTTCCCCATTGTATGTTCTTGGCTCCTTTGTCAAAGATTAGCTGTCCATAGATGTGTGGGTTTATTTTTGGGCTTTCGATTCTATTCCATTGATCTGTGTGTCTGTTTTTGTGCCAGTACCATGCTGTTTTGGTTACTATAGCTTTGTAGTATATTTTGAAATCAGGGAGTGTGATACCTCTAGCTGTGTTCTTTTTTCTCAGGATTCCTTTAGCTATTCGGGGTCTTTTGTTGTTCCATATAAGTTTTAGGATTCTTTGTTCTATTTCTGTGAAAAATGTTGTTGCAACTTTGATAGAGATTGCACTGAATCTATAGATGGCTTTAGGAAGTATGGACATCTTAACTATGTTAATTCTTCCAATCCAAGAGCACGGAATATCTTTCCATTTCTTTGTGTCTTCTTCAATTTCTTTCAGAAATGTTTTATAGTTTTCGGTGTACAGATCTTTCACCTCTTTGGTTAAGTTTATTCCTAGGTATTTTATTCTTTTTGTTGCAATTGTAAATGGGATGGTATTCTTAATTTCTCTTTCTGCTACTTCGTTGTTAGTGTACAGAAATGCAACTGATTTTTGTATGTTGATTTTGTATCCCGCAACTTTACCATATTCGTTTATTACTTCTAAAAGTTTTCTGGTGGATTCCTTAGGGTTTTCTATATATAAAATCATGTCATCTGCAAATAGTGACAGTTTCACTTCTTCTTTTCCAATTTGGATCCCTTTTATTTCTTTCTCTTGCCTGATTGCTCTGGCTAGGACTTCCAGTACTATGTTAAATAGGAGTGGTGACAGTGGGCATCCTTGTCTGGTTCCTGTTCTTAGAGGGATGGCTTTCAGTTTTTCACCATTGAGGATGATATTAGCTGTGGGTTTGTCACGTATGGTCTTTATTATGTTGAGGTACTTTCCTTCTATACCCATTTTATTCAGAGTCTTTATCATAAATGGATGCTGTATCTTGTCAAATGCTTTCTCTGCATCTATTGAGATGATCATGTGATTTTTATTCTTCATTTTATTAATGTGGTGTATCATGCTGATTGATTTGCGAATGTTAAACCATCCCTGCATACCTGGAATAAATCCCACTTGATCATGGTGTATAATCTTTTTAACATGTTGTTGTATGTGATTTGCTAGTATTTTGTTGAGGAGTTTTGCATGGATGTTCATCAGTGATATTGGCCTGTAATTTTCTTTATTTGTGTTGTCCTTGTCTGGTTTTGGTATCAGGGTAATGTCAGCTTCATAGAATGAGTTAGGGAGCTTCTCATCCTCCTCAATTTTTGGAAGAGTTTGAGAAGGATAGGTATTAAGTCTTCTTTGAATGTTTGGTAGAATTCCCCAGGGAAGCCGTCTGGTCCTGGACTTTTATTTTTGGGGAGGTTTGTGATTACTGTTTCGATCTCCTTACTGGTGATTGGTCTATTCAAATTCTCTACTTCTTCTTCATCCAGTTTTGGAAGGTTGTATGATTCTAAGAATTTATCTATTTCTTCCAGATTGTCGAATTGGTTGGCATATAGCTTTTCATAGTATTCTCTTATAATCTTTTGTATTTCTGAGGTGTCTGTTGTAACCTCTCCTCTTTCATTTCTGATTTTATTTATTTGTGCTTTCTCTCTTTTTTTCTTGGTGAGTCTAGCTAAAGAATTGTCAATTTTGTTGACCTTTTCAAAGAACCAGCTCTTGGTTTTATTAATTTTTTCTATTGTTTTTTTTGGTCTCTATTTCATTTATTTCTGCTCTGATTTTTATTATTTCCCTTCTTCTACTGATTTTGGGCTTGGTTTGTTCTTCTTTTTGCAGTTCCTTTAGGTGCATTGTTAGATTGTTTCTTTGAGATTTTTCTTGTTTGTTGAGGTAGGCCTGTATTGCTATAAACTTCCCTCTTAGAACAGCTTTTGCTGTATCCCATAAGTTCTGGCATGTCGTATTTTCATTTTCATTTGTCTCCAGGTATTTTTTGATTTCGTCTTTGATTTCTTCATTAACCCAGTCATTGTTCAGTAGCATTTTGTTTAATCTCCACGTATTTGTGGCTTTTCTGATTTTCTTCCTATAGTTGATTTCTAGTTTCATACCGTTGTGGTCAGAAAAGATGCTTGGTATTATTTCAATCTTCTTAAATTTATGGAGACTTGTTTTGTGGCCGAATATGTGATCAATCCTGGAGAATGTTCCATGTGCATTTGAAAAGAATGTGTATTCTTTGGTTTTTGGATGGAATGCTCTGTATATATCTACTAGGTCCATCTGTTCTAGTGTGTCATTTAAGGCCAATGTTTCCTTATTGATCTTCTGTTTGGATCATCTATCCGTTGGTGTAAGTGGAGTGTTAAGGTCCCCTACTATTATTGTGTTACTGTCTATTTCTGTTTTTATGTCTGTTAATAATTGCTTTATATATTTAGGTGCACCTATATCGGGTGCGTAGATATTTACAAGTGTTATATCCTCTTGTTGGATTGTTCCCTGATCATTATGTAATGCCCTTCTTTGTCTCTTTTTACAGTTTTTGTTTTAAAGTCTATTTTGTCTGACATGAGTACTGCTACCCCAGCTTTCTTTTCATTGCCATTTGCGTGGAGTATCTTTTTCCATCCCTTCACTTTCAGTTTGTGAGTGTCTCTGGGTCTGAAGTGTGTCTCTTGCATGCAGCATATATATGGGTCTTATTTTTTTATCCAGTCAGCCACCCTATGCCTTTTAATTGGAACATTTAGTCCATTGACCTTTAAAGTAGCTATTGATAAGTATGTACTTACTGCCATTTTTTAACTTTTTTTTTTCTCAGTGTTTTAGTAGTCCTTCTCTGTTCCTTTCTTCTTCTCTACAGAATTGACGGTCACTTTAGTTTGACCTCTGTCTGAAAGCTGTACTCTTAACTACCCTCCTCCCTCCTTTTATGTTTTTGATATCATATCTAACCTCTTTTTTGTGTATTTGTATCCATTATGTTCTAATCATGGAGTTGTAAATTGGCTGTGTCCACGGGAGGAGGTGAGTTCCGAGTCTGCTTATGCCGCCATCTTGACTCCCTCTCAGTACAAATTATTTAATTCCATGTTTGTGGCAGCTATAAATTTGTTAAATAAGATATCTAGATTGATGGACAGAGGATATGCAATAATTATAAGAAATGTTCAGAAGGTTGCCTGGTAGAGGGTAGGTACTCAGTACACAGTTACACAATGTTTTGAACTGTAAATTGATCTCGGTCTTAGAGAGAAATGAATTCATTTCTTCAGTAAGGGAAATACAAAGAATTTTTAAACTGGTATTTGCTAATATGCCATATAACAACAGGCTCATATTATTTAAAGAAATGTTGGCTTCATTAAAACATGTTTTAGAAAACATTTCAGTAGACTAGAAGATGTGAAATATTTAGTTGTATAAAATGATGGCAGTAAGGAAAATTCTTGCCTACTTTTATGTCAAAATAAATTTTAACTTTTGCTCTACTCTTGGCATGAGACAGAGATCAGTATAGTGTTTATTGTTATCAATGTGCTAAGTAAGCCATGATAAAGGTAATCTACAATAATTTCATTATGGTGAGGCTATATACATGTACATCATCTCTCTCTCTCTCTCTCACAGATGCAGGTAGAAATGATTTCCCAATTCCTCATTTGTCAAAAAAATGCTGTGATAGGGTATGATGTCAACATGGATGAAGAAGGCGTGGTCACCAACACTGCTTGGGATGTATTACACCCTGACCACATATCCACAATGTCACATATCTGTGACAATGGTCATTGTCACAGAACATTTCCATTGTAAGTATTTTTATTTGGAAAATCAGTATATATTGACATAATTCATTATTATGAATACAAGGTCTAGGTCTGTGTGTACATTGAGTTAAGCACCCTGGAAAATAATCTACAAAGAAACGTGAAAAGCAGAGCTGGTAGGGGTGGGAAGTATCAGATCATCAGGCATTTAGAAATAATTCCCATAACAATTCAGTTTTACTAGAAACAATTTCTTAACGCGTCACCTAATTTCAAGCCATGGCTATATCAAGTTGACCCCAATTCCTTCATTTTATGACAGTTTTGCGAATACATTCTAAGCCTGAATCTGAAATTTTTAGAATGAACCTTGATCATGTTTAGTCCTTCTATTGGTCATGTTCAGTTCCTCCCGTACATGGTCTTCATGAAAGTCAAGAACTTCAACCCAGGAATAACCACAGAAGGGCATTGAAGGTATGCTTTAGCCTTGGGGATAACAGGGTTCTATGTGGGAAAATTAAAGTTAGACCTGTGATTTCCAAGAGAGAAAGAGTTCTTTCCCATTACTACGTGGGACAGGGTTGAAGTATCTCTGGAGGTGAGAATCAAGTTTCCAGGTTATTTGGGTCCAGCACAAGGCACGCATGTCAGGTATGGGTTCCAAGAAGTTGGCAGAGAGCCAGCAGATGAGCTATTCTGGATCTTTGGGCCCAAAATTCGTGGAGGTCCTGATGTGTCCTTGGAGTCCTGCTGATGTAGGAGAGTTGGGCGGAATTCATTCCTCCTATGGACCTAAGTCCATAGGACTTAGCTGACACTGAAACATGGTGAATGTTAACTATCTGAGACTCTGTTAATATTCCACATGAAGAACTGGTTTGCACATTCATTTTTCTCATTCGTGGATCCAGAGATTCTTGATAGTTCTACCTGCAAACTTTTGCTATATGCGTGGTGATTTTTCAGGCAAAGGAAATGATATTCATGAGGAAGATAATGAGAAGTTCAAGGAGTTTACTAGAGAAAAGGGGATTCCAGAAGAAAGCACTGTGAATATCCCCAAAATTGGTAATGTGACTATATGTTTTTCCTGAATATACCATTCACCTGGTATGGTAATACACCATCGGGAAACAAATGCTTCATTTTAAATTTCCTCTTCCATAAATTATCTTTTATACAATCTGTTATATAAGAAAAAAATAATCCTTAAAAATATTGACAAATAGGACTGACCACTGGCTCTCTTTCTCCTCATTCTTTTTTCTTTTCATCCTGACCCCACGGTACTTCAAGTTAATGAAAACAGGGACTTGAACGTCTCCTAAATGTTGTAAGAAAAATTGACCTGTTATTAGCGCTGCTATGTTAGGATGTTAAATAAGCACAGGTTGTGACTTCATATGGGCCATACTTTTTAAGTAACTCTTTTTGTCCCAGTAACTTAAATTATGTCACTAGAGAACCTTATTCTGTTATATTAGGTTATTTTGCTTCTCCTGAGCCCTATTAAATTTGCCAATGGGTTGAGCTGATTAAGGCTGAAGCAGTTTTGGTGACAAAGCTTTATCAAGCAAGAACCATGGAAATGATACTCATTTAGAGAGAAGCAGGAATTGCCAGATGTTGGCGCAGACAACTGGAAAAATAATTAGTTTTCTACTTAGTCCTGAGTGGTTGTCCATATATGTCACCTCTCCGGGAGAATTGGGCGTAAAGAGAACTCACCGTTCCTGCAATCACAAAGTTGAACTTTACTTAATCATGACAGCCACATTGGAGGCCTTCCAACCACCCTCTCTGAAACATGCGTTCAATTATATTCCCCTTCAGAAGATGGTTTCCTTAAAGTGTGATCTTTAACTAACCAAAATGACATAGTCTCTGAAAATGACATTCATCTGTAATAAAACATGCCTTTTTTCTTTCTGTTGAGAAGAAATAAAGAAAAAAAGCAAATAAGATGTTAGCTTCCAGGGTGCATATAATGTCTTGAAGACACAGACTCTTTGGAATTAGAGGAGAGGAGTCTAACTGAATCATGGATCCTGTAAATCATTTTAAATAGGCCTTCCCCAGGAAACGCATCTTGAATCATGAATCTCCTGGAAGATGTCCTAACCATGAAAGTTCCCACCATGTGTCCATCCTGGGAAAAATTCCAATTGGATCATCTCATACCATAGAGACGGAGAATATTTAGTTTTACAGGGAATTTGTCCACTGGGTTAACTGAAATCTCCTCTAATCCTCGACACCCTACTTCCTGAGGCTCACCCCTGTTTGGCTGTCATACAGTCAACTCAACCTTTATCCTGTTTCCCTCACCTACAGAACCTGTCATCGGGGACCAGGCCTATCATCTCCTCTGTGGAATCAAGACCAAAAATCTGAAGAAAACATTTCTTGTTCCTGTCTAACTTCACCCTTCTCACTTCGTGAACATACTTGCCTTTCCATTTCATCTCTCCCAGTCACCATTCCTGTCCTGTATGATGTTACTGGATTTCTGAGTGTTTAAATAAATTGATTTACTATGTACTTCATACATCTATGTCTGTGCAGAAAGTTGCTTAATTTAAAACAACAGCGACAACAAATATTCACTTTAAATATAGCTATCCAGGAAGATGTGCATTTAATAGAACTGATGTCCTATCAGAGAGAATTCTTATCAAGATTAAATAGAGAAGCCCTAGCGGCGTCAAGGGAGAGGGACAAAGGGTCTAAATCAGCATGAGGAAGGAGGGTTATGGATATTTTACTGGCATGGGTTGAGGGAGTCTGGTCAAGAAAAACGTCCCTAGGAAGCATCTTATCATCACAGGGAAAGGAACACGAATGCACCTCAGTAGGATTTACACAGAGATAGTCTAAAATCCCATAAATTGAGGGGAAATCAGTACTATCACACCACCATCACCTGAGTGGCAAAACTGATATTTCCTTATCATAGGATCAGTAGTAATCAAAGATGAGGCAGTATCTAAGACATAGTCAAGCCCCAGTGTTATAAGGTGAGTGGAGTGCGTAGAGAAACAATACCATTGAGAATTCAGTTAGGGAGCTGCAGCTGCAAACACAGAACACAAGATCTACACAACGTGTGCCATTGCATTGTGCTTCCAAAAGCAGAAAACACTAGAAGTTCTAAGGAACGGCCATTCCCACTGTAGCAGGTAGAGCATATTGATCAGCTATCCATGATACACAAGGTGTTTATCATTTAAGACATCTAGCATGTTGGATGTAGACCTTATTCCAACGTTTGGGCCAAAGTCCAGAGATATAGTCTGTACACTAGGAATATAAATGTAGAGCTAAGCAATCTTTAACAGAACAAATAATGTATTAGTTACTGGAACAGATGTGGCCTCCAAATGGGCTACAATTTTCTAATGTCAATGGAATCAACAATGAAGTTTATTCTGGATTAAGCTGGAAGTAATGGGATGTCAAGGGCACTGTTTGAATTCTCCCTCTGGCATAAAAGAGTGTATACATTTGGAGTTCTGACTCTTGTCATCAGAGTGTGTCTGGAAATCCTGGATTGAGTGGGTGGATATACAGATAGGCCATAGAATAGAAAGTGTAGGAGGTGAATGTAACCTGAATATCTTAAGGAATGCTCAAAGGCAAGAACTGGCCTAAACAATTAAAAAATTGTAAAATTTTATATGCGTTTGTATGTGTGTGTGTGTGTGTGTATGTGACCAATATAAGTAAGGAAAAAGAGGTTATCACCACAAATCCTATTGAAATAAAGAGAATACTATGAGAAAACTGTAGACAAAGGTATGTCAAGAAATTTAACACTTTGGATGAAATGGATACATTTCTTGAAAGATATGGTACCAAAATTGACACTAGATAAAACACAGCATTTCTACAGTCCTTTATGTATTAAAGAAATTGACTCTGCCCTCAGAGCATTCTCCAGGAAGAAGTTGCAGGTCCAGAGGATTTTTCCAGTGAATCCTTCCAAACATGCAAAGAAAGAGCATGAAACAAAGTTTTCAGAAGACAAGATGAGGGAAGACTGTCCTACTCCTTTCATGAGATCAGCATAGCCTAAATCCCCAAATCTGACAAAGACATCTGTACATACCTGAGCATATGAGTTCATATGAAAATATTTCCCATGCCAACCTGCTCCTTTATGCCCCGAGCAGCGGTAGATACTCCCAACTTCTTGGTATAAATTCTACATTATACATATGCATGCAATTTCATTATTACACAGACCTAGTAATATATTAGTGCAGTCTTTGTTTTACGGAGACATAACATCAGAAATAAAATATAAAGAGAATCATATTTCTGTTTTTCTCACATAGTAAACTTATTAGAGATTATTCATACATTCATTCATAGAGACCTAATTTATTATTTTAATTTCTTACATTTTCCATTTTGAATGTGGCATTAACTAGCAGACTGTTAAAGTTATTTTTAAATATTTTAACATTACAAATAACAAACCAGTGAATGATTTGTATATATACCAATATTTTAAAATTTCTATAAATGGAAATGCCTCATCAAAGTGAAGGCACATTTAGAACTTTGCTAGATAGAACCGAATTGACCTTTCAAAACACCTTTGTATTTTCTGTTCTCGCTTCTCACCTCATTTTTTCCACAGATTTACATTTACCTTACTTTTCCAACTATCGTCAGAGCTTTGCTCAGAACCCTTCCCTGTGGAGACAGAGCCCCTTCTGAAATTGGACTCCCCTCCGTACACTCCATGTTCTTACCTTGGATTATTTTTCATCTCAGAATTAGAAACAGGTGATATATTTGGCAACTACTGGCTAGCTTCTTTGTATTCTGCCTCCTTTCTCTGGAACATCCCTCACTGAATCGTGCACTGAGTCTGTCTGTTTCCTGCTGAACATTGAGGTTAGGCTGTTGTGGACACATCACATGCGCTGAATCAATGTTCATTGAACATAGACCAAGTGGGGACAGTAAGAATCTTACAGAACACACACTCTTCATAGAGCATATTTTGACAAGTTTATAGTATATTGGACTGTAATATATTTTCTAGGATATTACTGTAAGAGAACAAGAAAAATAAAGTCATTTTGCAGAGAATGGAGTCTTGTTCTGTCATTGAGTGCATACAACTTGAGAAGGGCCAGTATGTGATTCAGTGTGGCTGACACAGGCTTTTGCTTCAAACACGGCAGGAATTAAAACTCAAGAGGAAGGTGGAAAAAGGCAATATCTATTTATTGATAATGAAGGTTTTGATAAAGGACTATGTCCAGAGGCTGACTGACTAAAATACCACCACAGGAATTGAGGGCCCATCAGTTAGTAAAAGAAATATACAGTCGGAAATTAAAACTAAGAACAAACAGAAACCAACTGAAAAACACCAACACAGGAACAAGAAACCAAAGGCAAACAGCAAAAGAAACAATGGACCTTTCTTTCTGGAAGGTCCCCTCTCTGACATTTGTAGGATATCACAGCTAGTCCTGTCCATATCTATTTGTATGCCTAAATGTTTCCAGAAGTTGCCAGAAGGATTAGGAAGGTCAAGGAAAAGGTCAGGTTTTTAAAATATGTTTCTTTTTCTCTCCACATGGACGTGTTTAAAGGATTCTCAAAGGCAAGCACGGGCTGAAAGGAAGCTCCAAGGGGTAAGAATTTCCAGTGAGAAAATTTGAGATAAAGTGCAGAGTTGCCTCTCCCATTCACATTTCCTGTTTATCTGTTCTTTGTCTGGGCTGTTTGCCACCTCAGAGAGTTTCCGAACACCATGCCATTTAGTGGGAAAATGGTGTTCCTTTCCTGAGTCAGACTGCTGAGGCATCCTTGGAAGATATGCTGAAATGTACAATGTGGGTAATTATTTAATAGAAGCATCGCTATTTTATGATAATCTGTTTCTGGGGGGAGGGGTCTTCCCTAAATACAGATTTGCGTATCTTCCTTTCTTCTTTATAAAACGGTCTTGTTCATCTTATTGAACCCATCTTGACTCTCTTTCCCTTTCTTCATGTGTCTCGGGTACAACTAGTCAAGCGGGACATGCTGCTTGACTCTTCCTCCTTCTCAACACACCTAGTCCAGCGCACCCCTGCCTTCTAGAGCCTGGCTTCATCACCCACCTCACTGTGTTGACAGGAACCCCTTCTCTTTTAGCCATACTCCAGAGAGTTTATTGAAATGACTCTTCAACATGACCCTAGAGTCTAGGTTATTAACAGCTACCTGGGTATTTCTTTTCACCAAGAAATATCCCTGTTATACAGCAGCATTGCTCAAATTAGCCCATTGAAAAAAAGGTACAATCTCCTGGGACACACACTGACTCATTCATTAGCCAGTTCTAGGCACTGGGGATGGAGCCAAAACCCAAAGTTCAAAGACTATGACGCTGTGGAATTTACTCTTTAGTGCATGGCAGCTGAGTATAAGAAGAAAAAATGAATACGAAGGTGGAATGGGAGAGGAGTCATGGAGGGTTGTGGAGTAGCACACTGTAGGCATGGGCAAGCATCTGAGTCAGAAAGAATCCAGTGTGGCTGGAACACAGGATCAGAGAGGTCGAGTGCTTGCACATGGGCTAGGAAAACAAGCAGATCATGGGGGTATTTGCAGGCTATTATAAGGATGGGGGCTTTATTCTATGTAAGGGGAACATGCTAATATACGTTAACCAGGATTTCTCAACCTTGACCAGATTGGCACTTGGGGATGAATAATTTATTACTAGGGGCTGTCCTGTGCGTTGTAGGAGGTTTAGCAGCATACTTATTCTCTACCAACACAATGGAAGGTGTAAACACCACTCTACCCTATGGTGACAACAAAAAACATCACCAGACGTGTCCAAATGTCTCTTTGGATGGGTGATCCCTGGTTAAGATCCAAGACCCTATAAACAGTTTTAGAAAGCTTTCCCCAGATCTGGTCAATCCAAATCTCCTGGTTAAAGCCTAGAAATCCACATTTGGAACCAGTAATCCAGAGGACACTTAAAATAAGACAAGCTTTGGAAAGACTGCTCTAAACCCTTGTTACTAAAAATGCGGTTTTAAGACCAGAAGCAATAAACGCAGAGTTCCAGGCACAACCCTCAACATGTTCAATCAGAACAAGTATTTTTAACAATGCCCTCTGGACATTCCTGACAATGTTTCTGTTTGACAGGCACTGTGTTGGATAATTTCAACAAGATCAGATCTCAGAAAGTAGTCTTGTGGATAATGATCTCATCTTAGAGCCTAAGTACATTGGAACATTGTTCAGGAATGTTGAGGCAACAGGGTGCTTCTGGCGGCCAGGGTCAAATCTTCCCTGCACTCTGTAGAAAGGGGTGGTGGAACCTAGGAAGTAGAAAACAACGATCACAGGGAAAACAGAAACTTGTAATCTTGAAAGATATCCTACATAGTTACAGAAATCTGGACAACTTTGAGAAAGAAAGACCAGGAAGATCTATATCAGATACCTTAAGCATTATTTGTTGGATTTCAGGTGTTAATGCTGTGTCAGAGGGTGCTGTTTTTATTTATCATTCTCTCACTTACGTTTTGACCAATATTAATGAAAGAGTTGGGACTTGAAGGTCTTATGACTTTTAGGAATAAAATAATAGGATGAACAGGATCCAAAGACCAAGATGTTGCCATAATCTCTTAGAATAAGGCATCTTTAAGTTCCTCTTGATTGGCAGTTGGAATGGACTTCCTAAAAAGTAGTGGTTAGGATTTGTCTCAGATTTTCGTAGGACTCCAGTAGAAGACCTGGGAACGTCAGAGGTACATAAAAAGAGATGAAGAGGGTGAAAATGAGTGGAACACTGTGTTAGCTGAGATTCTACTCCTGCTCAAAACTATCCAAATCAGGGAGGTGATGGGGAAAATTTGTCAGGACACTATGTAACATGAAAACTTTCTATTTTATAGCTTTCGCAGTAGGAGATTAGAAAGGACAACATACAGAGGAATAAGAGAAAAAAGAGAAAAAAAATCTATGGAACCTAGAGAAAATAAAACAAAGTGGGTAAGACAATATCATTGAACAAACAGTGGTGGTCCATTCAGACTAGGAAGGCAAGTGACCAATTGAAGACATATAGGGAAGACTCCTTCCAGCCCAGCTCTCCTCCAAGGTCAGACACCAGACAAAGAGAAGGGTTCTGAGGCTCTGAGGTGTTCCTGAGCAGGTAGTTGCCCTGTGTCAGTACGGTGGGTGTTTTCACTCAGCTGACTTGGAAACCATGAGAGTACCATTGTTTGCTCATTTTTACACTATGAATAAAATATATGTTTAGGATAACTATCTAATAAATTACTGGGAAAGAAAGTAAAAATACATGGAAATATGAAAAAAAAAAAAAAGAGGTTCTTTGGCTGATTCAATGTCCTCTAAAATAGCGAGGTGTACAGAGAGAGAAGGAAATTTGTTTTTTCCTCTCAAACTGCTAAAATTAGAGAACTATTATCACGCTTTCTTGCTTCCTTGGAGAAATGATTGAATCAATGGATAAATAATAGATTGAAGATGAGCTTCTCATAAAGCTGTTAGGAAAATGGAACAATGAAAGTGAATTCTTCATATGCTTTTCTTTCCAAAAGGTTATTGGGCATTTACAAGGAAGGTCCTGTTAGTATAAAGGATGAAAGAGCCTGCTTCAGTGAAGGAGGTGATCAGTGTTATCTGCTGATATAATCTTCTCCTCAGAGGAATAGGTGACTTGCCTGGGGTCTCTTAGGAAACCTAAAAACTGAAAAAGTTTGTCTGAACTGTTACCCAGAGAAAATGGAGGAGTAGTTATTCTGCGACATTAACATGAACAGTTGGTCTTTGGAGCCTAAGCATTATTTCATCTTATTCCTAAAGGAAGTCGTATGACCCTCATGCCCTAACTGTTTTTTGTTTAATATAGCCCAAATTTGTGTAAGGGAATGGGGAAAGTGAAATAAAACCAAATAAAACACACCTGCTCCCGGGGAAGGGACAGGAATATATAGACAACGAATTTTCAATAAATGTACAAAGGAAATTCAGCGGAAAAGAATAGTCTTTTCAACAAAACCTGCTGGAAATCTTGCATATCCATATGCAAAAAAGAAAAAGGAACTTCAACCCATACTTTGCCCCCTAGAGTAGAGATCAAAGAGATTCAGAGAGAGGGTGCTGGGAAGATGGCAGCCTAGGAAGACTCTGAGCTCACCTCCTCCCGGGGACACAACACATTTACAGGTACCTGTGGAACAATTACCTCTGAAAGAGAACGGGAAACTGGATGAAAAGAAGCCACACAAGATGGGAAAACATTGGCTGAGGTGGAAGAGACAGAAACGCCTTTCTGCTGAGGAAAGGAGCCACATTCCAGCTCAGGGGCTTCAAGGCCAGAGCAATCTTAAGGTAAGAAGCTTTTCCTGGAGGAGGGTGGGATCTGAGCAGGAGAGCTATGCCACAATAAGCAGCCTTTGAACTCTGCACAACTGAGACAAGTGTCATCATACCTGGTTTTGCTGGGTATTGAAACAGAGAAGTAATATCCCCAGGAAAGCTATCAAGCATAAGAGAAAGAAAAGCATGCTCTTACAGCGCCCAGCACAAATTCATCCATTCTGGAGACCAACACAAAATCACCAGAAAGAAAGGTGTACAGTCCTTTGGTAAAAGAGACTTTTTGATAAGCTCTGAGCACATCTCGGGAGGCAGAGGATGGCTGGGACCCCCTCCCCAGGGAACTAGGCACTGTTGACAGCCATTCTTGTGAGCCAGTACAGGTGTGCTCACACAGATGCTGGCTGATGCCATTGGAGTTATTCCCCTGGCCTGTTAGCCCAGGAGTCAGCCCCACCCACTAGAGCACTGATTTAATCCAGCTCACACAGGGCAGGCAGCAGGCCCTAGGGACCGGCCCTGCCCACCAGCAAGCCCACAGGCAACTTGTGGACCCACAGGGAAGGGGTGTGTGGGGCGTCTGCAGAGGGGCACGTGGGTCCATGTCCTCAGGGGCAGGGCGTGTGCTAGCAGTAGGCCTGCAGGCCTGCGTTGGCAGAGTGTGTGGGACCTCTGCAGCAGCACGAGCAGGCCAGCATGTGTCCACACGGGCAGGGCGTGCACCACGGGTGAGCCCGTGTGGGTGGAGCGTGTGGGGACCCTGCAGTGGGGTGAGAGGGTCCGCCTCTGAGGAGGAGTACTTATTTCACTGACTGAGGTGGAAGAGACAGAAATACCCCTCTGCTGAAGACAGGAGCCACACTCCAGCCCAGGCACTTCACAGCCAGGAGCAATCTTAGGTAAGAAGCTTTTCCTGGAGGACGGGACGATCTGAATGGGAGAGCTAAGCCAAAACACACAGACTTTAAATTTGGCACAAGCAAGAGAAGTGTCATAATACCTGGCTTTGCTGGCTGTTAAAACCAAGAGGCATATCCCCCAGAAAAGCTATCAAATGTAAGAGAAAGAAAAGCCTGCTCTTAAAGGGAGGACCAGAAATTGACCCATTCTGGAAACCAACACAAAATCACCAGAAAGAAGTGCATAGTCCTTTGGTAAAAGAGACTTATTTGATAATCTCTGAGTGTGTTTCAGAGAGGCAGGAGGTGGCTGGGACTGCGTCCCCAGAGACCTAGACAGTAGTGGCAGGCATTATTGTGATCTTGCACAGGTGTGCTGACACAGGCCGTGGCAGGCTCCATTGGATTTCTTCCCCTGGCCTGTTAGTGCAGGGGTTTGCCCTGCCGACTACAGTGCGGATTTAATCCAGATCAGCCATAGATGGCTATCTGCCCTAGAGAGTGGCCCAGCCCACCAGCAAGCCCACAAGCAATTTGTGGTCCCCCAAAGATGAGGTGGGTGGGACCTCTGCAGCTGAGTGAGTGGGTCCACCTCCATGGGGCAGGTTGTACACAAGAGGTAGGTTTGCATTGGTAGAGTTTGTGGAATCTCTGCAGTGGGGCAAGTGGGTCCTCCTTGGTGGGGGAGGGCATGCATGATGGGTGGGACTGCATTGGTGGGTGGAGTGTGTGGGGCCTCTGCAGCCAGGTGAGTGGGTCTGCTTCGGTGGGTCAGGGAATGCATATGGGGCAGGACTGCATTGTTGGGGTGTGTGGGTCTACTGGCAGTGAGGCTTGTTGGCTACAGCGGACTTGGGTTTCTAGCCTTCTCAAACAGTCACATAGGGGATCAGCCCCACCTCCCCACTCCTGAAACAATTGTGTGCTGCCTCACCTGGGGCAGGCCCCACCCAGCTGCACTTCTGAGAGAGCTGACGACAGCCTTGCAGGCCAGAGGCCTACAGCAATTCTGAGCCCCTGAGCCTAGCAACGAACCGTGCTGAGGGCGTGACCCACTAATAGCAAAACAGCAGCAGGTGTGTGATATTAGACACAGCCAGCCATGCTGGGGCTCACCCTGCCCAATAAAGTCACTGAAGTGACAGTAGCAGCTGCATGAGCCTGAGCCTTATAACCTGCCAGCCAGGGTGCCAGCCTAGCCTCGCTGGGCACCTGCAGCAAGATAAACCATGCCGTAACAGAAGGATACACGTAGCCCACACAGGGGACACTCCTGGAACATTTGGAACTGGTGACAGGAGGGAAGCACACTGCTGGGCCTCAAAAGACATGTCTTACACAAGCCCACATCTCCTAGATTGGGAAACATAGATGCACAGATATAAGCAGAGAGAAAGGGGCAAAGTGAGGAGGCAAAGGAATATATTCTGAGTAAGGGAATGGGACAAAAGCTCAGAAAAAGAACTAAATGAAACAGAGATAAACAATCTACCTGATAAAGAGTACAAACTAAAAGTCCTAAGGAAGCTCGCTGATCTTGGGAGAAGAACAGATGAACACAGTGAAAACTTCCACAAAGAACTGGAAACTATAAAAAAGAACCAATCAGAACTGAAGACGATACTGGAAATGAAAATTTCACTAGAGGGAATCAACAGCAGAGTAGATGACACAGAAGAATGGATCAGCGAGCTGGACAAAAGATTAGAGGAAATCACCGAGGTTGAACAGAAAAAAGAAAAGAGAATTTAAAAAAATGAGGACAGTGTAAGGGACCTCTGGGACAACATCAAGCAGACTAACATCCATATTGTAGGTGTCCCAGAAGGAGAAGAGACAAAGAGGCAGAGAACCTATTTGAAGAAATAATAGCTGAAAACTTCCCTAACCTGAGAAAGAAACAGCATCCAGGCGCAGGGAGCACAGATAGCACCAAACAGGATGAACCCAAAGAGGCCCAGACCAAGACACGTTATAATTAAAATGTCAAGAATTAAGATAAAGAGTGAATCCTAAAAGTTGCAAGAGACAGGCAACAAGTTACATACAAAGGAAACCCCATAAGGCTCTCAGCTGACTTCTCAGCAGAAATCTTACAGGCTAGAAGAGAGTGGCACGATATATTTAAAGTGCTGAAAGGAAATACCTACAGCCAAGAATACTCTACCCAGCAAGGTTATCATTCAGAATAGAAGGAGAGGTAAAGAGATTTCCAGACAAGCAAAAATCAGACGAGTTTATCACCAAGACACCAGCCTTAAAAGACATGTTAAAGAGACTTATTTAAGTGGAAAAGAAAAGGCCACAAATAAGAATAACAAAATTATCAAAGAAAAAAAAAATCACTGGTAAAGGCAAATACACAGTAAAGGTTGCAAATCAACCACCTTTGAAGCTAATATTAAGGTCAAAAGATAAAAATACTAAAATTATTTCCATGATGAGAGGTTAAGGGATACACACACACACAAAAGACGTTAAATATGACACCAAAACCAGAAACTATTGGCGGAGGTGAGTAAAAGAGGAGAGCTTCTAGTTTGAGGTCAAACTTAAGAGACCATCAACTTAATATAGATTGCTATTTACATATATTATTGTATATGAACCACATGGTAATCACAAACCAGAAACCTATAATAAATACACAAATTTAGGAGGAAGGAACCCAAACATAATACAAAAGAAAGCCATCAAATCACAAGGGAAGAGAGCAAGGGAAGAAGAAAGGAACAGAGAAGAACTACTATAACACCCAAAAAAAACCTCACAGAATGGCAATAAGTACATACTTATCAATAACTACTTTACATGTCAATGGATAAATGCTTCAATCAAAAGACATAGGGTGGCTGAAGGGACAAAATAACAGGTCCCATACATATGCTGCATACCAGAGACACATTTCAGACGAAAAGACACTCACAAACTGAAAGTGAAGTGCTGGAAAAAGATACTCCATACAAATGGCAGTGAAAAGAAAGCTGGGGTTAACAATACTTGTATCAGAAAAAATAGACTTTAAAACAAAAACTGTAACAAGAGGCAAAGAAGGGCTCTACATAATGATAAAGGGAACAATCCAACAAGAGGATAAAACACTTGTAAATATCTATGCACCCAACATAGGAGCACCTCAACATATAAAGCCATCAGTACCAGACATAAAAGGAGAAATAGACAGTAACACAACAATAGTAGAGGATTTTAACACTCCACTTACATCAATGGATGGATCATCCAAACAGAAGATCAACAAGGAAATATTGGCCTGAAATGACACTTTAGATCAGTGGACTTAGTAGATATATATAGAACATTCTATCCCCAAACCACAGAATACACATTCTTTTTGAATGCACATGGAACATTCTCCAGGATAGATCACATATTAGGCTGCAAAACATGTCTCAATACATTTAAGAAGACTGAAATAATACCAAGCATCTTTTCTGACCACAATGGTATGAAACTAGAAATCAACTATAAGAAGAAAACTAGAAAAGCCGTAAATATGAGGAGATCCAACAAAATGCTACTGAACAACTATTGAGTCATTGAAGAAATCAAAGGAGAAATCAAAACCTACCTGGAGGCAAATGAAAATGAAAACACGACATGCCAAAATTTATGGGGTACAGCAAAAGTAGAACTAAGAGGGAAATTTACAGCAATATAGGCCTACCTCAAGAAAGAAGAAAAAGCTCAAATAAACAATCTAAAGTGCAGCTAAAGGAACTAGAAAAAATAACAAAGCCCCAAATCAGTAGGAAGAAGGAAAGAATAAAACTCAGAGCAGAAGTAAATGAAATAGAGACTAAAAAAAAATAAGAAAAAATCAATGAAACTAAGAGATGGTTCTTTGACTATATAAACAAAATTGGCAAACCTTTAGCTAGACTCAGAATACAAAAGAGAGAAGGCTCAACTGAATAAAATTAGAAACAAAAGAGGAGAAATTACAGTTGACATCTCAGAAATACAAAGGATTATAAGAGAATACTATGAAAAGCTATACACCAAGAAATTGGATAATCTAGAAGAAATGGATAAATTCTTAGACTCATACAACCTTATAAAACTGAATCAAGAAGAAATAGAGAATTTGAATAGACCAATCACCAGTAAGGAGATCGAAACAGTAACCGAACACCTCCAAAAAATCAAAAACCCAGGACCAGACAGCTTTCCTGGTGAGTTCTACGAAACTTTCACAGAAGACTTAATACCTATCCTTCTCAAACTCTTCCAAAAGATTGAAGAGAAGGAGAAACTCCTCAACTTGTTCTATGAGGTCAACATTATCCTGATACCAAAACCAGACAAAGACAAAACAAAAAAAGGAGAATTACAGGCCAGCATCACAGATCAACAGTGACGCAAAAATCTTCCCCAAAATGCTAGCAAATCGAATACCAAAATATATTAAAAAGATCATACACCATGATCATGTGTGATTTATTCCAGCGACTCGGGGATGACTCAACATCTACAAATCAATCAACATGATACACCACATTAACAGAATGAAGAATAAAAATCACATAATCATCTAAATAGATGCAGAGAAAAAATTCCACAAGATACAGCATCCATCTATGATAAAATCTCTGAATAAAATGGGTGTAGAAGGAAAGTTCCTCAACATAATAAAGGCCATGTATGACAAACTCACAGCTAATAGCCTACTCAATGGTGAAAAACTGAAAGCCATTCCTTTAAGAACAGGAACCAGACATAGATATCCACTTTTGCCACATACTTTACCATAGTAGTGGAAGTCCTAGCCAGAGCAGTCAGGCAAGAAAAAGAAATAAAGGGATCCAAATTGGACAGAAAGAAGTATAACTGTCACTATTTGCAGATGACAAGATTTGATATATAGAAAACCCTAGAGAATCCAGCAAAAAACTTTTAGAAATAGTAAATGAATACAGCAAAGTTGCATGATACAAAATCAACATTTGTGTTTCTATACAAAAACAATGAAGTAGCAGAAAGAGAAATTAAGAATACAATCCGATTTATAATCACAAGAAAAAGCATAAAATAACTAGGAATAAATTTAACCAAAGAGGTGAAAGATCTGTACAATGAAAACTAGAAAACATTGTGGAAAGAAATTGAAGAAGACACAAAGAAATGGACAGATATCCCTTGCTCTCAGATTGGAAGGATTAACATAGTTAAAATGTCCATATTACATAAAGCAATCTACAAATTCAATGCAATCACTATCAAAGTTCCAATGACATTTTTCGCAGAAACAGAACAAAGAATCCTAAAATTTATATGGAGTAACAAAAGACCATCAATAGCCAAAGGAATAATGAGAGAAAAGAACAAAGATAGAGGTATCCCTGATTTCAAAATATGCTACAAACCCATAATAATCAAAACAGCATGGTACTGGCAGAAATGAGATATACAGATCAATGGAACAGAAACAAAAGCCCAGAAATAAACCCACACATCTATGGACAGATAACTTTTGAGAAGGGAGCCAAGAACATATAAAAGAGCTATAAAAAAGTGAAATCTTGCCATTGGCAAAACGTGGATGGACCTTGAGAGTATTATGATAAGTGAGATTAGTCAGAGGGGAAGTCAAATACGGTATCAACTCACTCATAAATAGAACATAAAAACAACAACAACAACCAAACACGTAGATACAGATTTTGGATTGGTGGTCACCAGAGGGGAAGGGGGAGGATGGAGGGCAAAAGGGTGACAGGGCATTTGTGTGTGGTGATGGAGGGTAGCTAGTCTTTGGATGGTGAACATGATAGTAGTCTACACAGAAATTGAAATATAATGATGGACATCTGAACTTCATATAATGTTATAAACCAATGTTACCTCAATAGAAAGAAAAGTGACTCATAGACTATACGTAAGATATAAAGCTACACGCACTTGGAAGAAGAAAGAGGAGTAAACTCTGTGGCCTTGGGTTATGCCATTATTTCTTAAATAAGACTTCAAAGCATGATCCTTGAGTGCAAACAATCAATAAATAACCTGACCTTTATTAAAGTAAAGATACTTGGGTCTTTGAAGGACACTATTATAGGAATGCAAAGAGAGGCCACAGACTGGGAGAAAATATTTGCAAATCTTCTATCTAAATTAGGACTTGTATCCAGAATATATAAAGACATTTCCAAATTCAATAATAAGAAAACAAACAGCCCAATCAACATTGAACAAATGATTTGGAGAGACACTTATCAAAGAAAATATACACATGGCAAATAAGCACTTACAAAAGATGTGGAACATCTTTACTCATTTAAGAAATGTAAATTAAAACTGCAACCAGATACCATGACATACTTATCATAATGCCTAAAATGAAAATGACTGACCACACCAAGTATTGGGGAAAATTTGAAGCAACCAGGATCCTGAATGGTTGATCTAAAATTGTATGGGCACTTTGAGGCAGCAATTCCACTCATAAATATCTACACAAGAGATAGGACAGCACAGGCCTATGATATGCATCCATTCGTATTCGAGTGGACAAAACTGATTGTTATGAGAGGTTCGGGGATTCGATCGGAGACGTAAAAGACACTTTCCACTCCAAACAAATGGACTGAAGGTATATTTTATTATATAGAGGATAGTAAAGGCGATAGTCTGCAAACAGATCCAAATAGGTCAAATATTAAGAGGGAAAAAACATCAGCCCGACTGGAAAGGGAAAACACCCACATCGGTTGAAGAGAAATGACACAAATCAACCGGAAAGAGAAACACCAGGTTGACCGAAAAGAGAACACATCAGATCAATTACTTCATATCAAATCAATTACTTCACATCAAATCAAAAACTCACAATATCCACGCCCCACTGCCGGGGGAGTCCTGTCAATCGACGCGGCTGGGCAAGGATCACACGTCCTGGGCAAGGTGTCCCTTCCACAGGTGGAACTCTCACCGGGTCTCAGTTTCCAGCAGTTTTTATACCATCAGTAATTTTCAGAGTAAGCAATTACAGAGTTTGCAGAGCAAGCATTTAGTGTTCCCATGTACAAAATGGTTATCAGTGGCGTACGTGCACTGAGCCCCCTGGCTAACATCCCGGCCCAGTAGTTGTGTACGTGCATTGTTCTCTTTGGTTATCGTCCCAGCCCGGCACAGATGGCCAGTCCATCCCGTGCTACGACGCTCCAAGAGCCTTGAAATGTTACAACTTGCAACTCCCTCCGTGAGAGAAAGGCCAGTTCCCGGGAAAAGGCCAGTTCCCACCACACAGAAAGCAGCTTTTATATTTCTTTTTGTGCTGGTGGCTGTAGGTCAATGGAGCGGCCAAACATGGCTGTACTCATGTCAAGACACTGATACATCTAGATACTACTACTCAGTGGTAAATGGAAATGTACTCTACAAGCTGTAGTATAGATAAATATCAAAATAATTACGCCAAGTGAAAGAAGCCAGAAAACACACACACACACACACACACACACACAGACGTATATACACTAAGAGTTAATTTTTGTAAAATTCTAGAGAATATCAACTAATCTCCTGTTTCAGAAACTGAAGAGCGCTTTCTTAGGACAGGATAGGGATGGTTGAGATGGACAGGAGGAGGGATTACCAAGGAGCTTAGGGATAATTTTGAAGCTGAGGGACATGTTCATCATAGTGACTGGGGAGGTTTCACAGCTGTGTTCACCTGTCAAAGCCGATCAATTGTACACTTGAAATAGCTGAAGTTTTGTTGTCTATCATTTATACCTCAACTAAGATTTTTTTTTTTTTTTTTTTTTTTGTGTGAGGAGATCAGCCCTGTGCTAACATCCACCAATCCTCCTCTTTTTTTTTTTTGCTGAGGAAGACGAGCCTGGGCTAACATCTGTGACCATCTTCCTCCACTTTATATGGGACGCCGCCACAGCATGGCTTGCCAAGCAGTGCGTCGGTGCGCGCCCGGGATCCGAACGAGCGAACCCCGGGCCGCCGCAGCGGAGCGCGCGCACTTAACCGCTTGCGCCACCCGGCCGGCCCCTCAACTAAGATTTTAAAAGAAATCATCTTTCAGTTCAGCTATAGAGTTACAAAACTCAATTCAGATACAGATGTTCAGTCAATTTCTGTGTTTTTATTTTCTTATTCGTTATCCACCCATTTATTTCTCATTATTATTATGATCACCATAGTTAGGGCTGGTGTCAACCTGATAGCAAATTGTCTGACTCAGTCTTATTTAGAGATTGGTTTCTCTAAACTAGATTGGCCACTGTGTGGACAGTTCAGAAGGATGGCTTGAAATAACACAGAGATCAATATCAGCAGCCATACACAAGGCAGAAAGCTCATAAATTTTAGTAAGATTAGGCTGTACACTCACGGCAAAATGAAATTATAGAGACAGATTTGGGATGGATTCTTAGGTAGAGTAATAGACAAGAATTTGTTTTTGTTGAAAATATTTCATTAATCTTAAATATAGACTCCTCTGAGGAACGTCTTGATAACTGATTCATGGCATAGATGTCACATTTTAATTTTGTTAAACCAGACAGTAACATCTTTAGTTTTAGAAACTAAGTTTAAATATACCTCCAAAATGTTAAAGAAATCATACAGGAGTTGGGGATACATATCTTGAACTGCTTATCCCATTTTGGAACTCAGGATATAAGAGAATAAATATTACCGTCCTTGAAATACCTCAGATATCTTGTGATCTCTCGCTTATTCTAAGATCAAATGTCCAGCTCAACTCAAGCTTCTCGTAAAGCTAATCCCATTATTAAAATAATAGAATGCCATCAATTTCATCACTGCCAACCAAGACCTTATGAGTCATATGTAACCAAGATCTTGAGATGAATAACCATTGGTTCATTACTTGTTGTGCCAACTGACCAATACTATACAAAGTGACACATACTCAAATTCTCTCCAACAACCAGCACGCTCTCAGTTTCTCCAGAGGAGAGACAAGGGCCAGCGAGATGAAGATTCTGCCGCTGAGCCTTGTACTTGGTCTCGTTTGTGCTGCCCAGTCAACGCGGATCCCAGCACTGGTACGAGGGGTCGGCAGATCTGGGAGGAGTCTTGGTGGTGTGTGTGTGTGTGTGTGTCCCTTTTGGGTTGTTAGATGTGTATTCAAATTTCTATGCACCTAAGCCTACCTCCAACCCAGAATCACGCTTTTAATTGGCTCTTGACACATTTCTACAGTACTGGTCATATATTGTCTCTGTATTGTCTATATTATTTATTAATTAGATATTTATGCTTTTGCAGTGTACTTGTATAAGGCAAGAAGAACCAGGCAGAGAACCGTTGGGTTGGAGTTCTGCTTTGAAAACAGACCTTCATCTGTTTCGCAAATATCCCCCTTTCTTTTTTACCACCCTTTCTTTTTTACCATTGACTTGGGTTTTCACATTGTTTTATAAATCCTGCTTCGTTTAGTAGAGATAGATAGTTTTGTGCTGATGTAAAATGGAAGGAAAACTCATGATGGATGATGTCAGAGAAAATTAAAAGAAAGAATAACTAAAATTTATAATGGGAACTTTGCTTTTAGGTTTCAGGAGAGTGGAAATCCATTTATATGGCATCCAGTGACAGAGCGAAGATGAGTGACAACGCGCCATTCAAGGCTTTTCTCCGTAGAATTGATTTTGAGAATGCATATAACAAAATCACCTTCAAGTTTTTTGTCGTGTAAGTAAAAATAACACAGAACAAAAAAATATAAATATAAATGCTCGACCGTGAGAGAGGGTCTGTCTGAATTCCATGTTTGTGTTGAAATATCTGGATTATGTTCAAGAGCGTGGCTCTCTGAGCTCTGTGCTTAGAAGGGTCTTTGGAGGGGTCGTGTCAGTTCTACTACCATCCTCTAGAGAATGTCCTGGAGCATTTGCTTGGAGGGCAAAGAGTCACAGAAACTCCATTGAAATCATCTCATTAAAGAAAAGAGGACAAAAGCAGCCAAGAGGCTGCTTGAATCTTTCACAGAGAATTTGAAAAAGGTCATTCACTTAGGGGATTTAGGGGAACTGTGATCCCAAAGAGTGTGAGCAGGTGTAGAACACAAAATGATCTCTACCCTGAAGAATTTACTCATAGTAAATTGCAATCTTTACTAAATTAAAAGCCTTCGTTGCTTCAAAGATTATTTATGGATTGCTCATAATATTACAGGCATTTTATGAAGACCTCAAATGACTAATTTCACTTAGCATAATACCCTCTAGATCCACCCATATTGTTACAAAGGACAGCATTTCATTCTTTCTTATGATTGACTAATATTCCCCTGCATATATATACCACATCTTCTTTATCCACTGATCTACACGTGGACACTTGGGTTGTTTCCACATCTTGGTTATTGTAAATAATGCTGCCATGAACAAACGGGTGCATATATATTTTCAAACTGGTGTTTTCATTTTTTTCAGATAAATACCCAGAAGTGGAACTCCTGGATCATTTGGTAGTTCTCTCTTTAATTTTTTGAGAAACTTCCATACTGTATTCCCTAGTGGCTGTACCAGTTTACATTCCCACCAAGAGTGCACGAGGGTTCCCTTTTCTCTACGTCCTCACCAACACTTATTATTTGTTTTCTTTTTGCTAACAGCCATTCTGACAGGTGTGAGAATGTGCTTTTGATTTGCATTTCCCTGAGGATGAGTGACGTTGAGCATCCTTTCATGTGTCTGTTGGCCATCTGTATGTCTTTTTAGGAAAAATGTGTGTTCAAGGCCCCTGCCCAAAGCAACAAATTGGATTGTTTACTTTTTTGATATTGATTTCGATGAGTTTCTTATGGTTTGCATTTACGTTTCCTTGTAGGTTAGTGATGGTGCGCATCTTTTCACGTGTGTTTTGGCCATCTATATGTCTTCTTTGGAAAAATGTCTATTCGGGCCTTCTGCCCAGTTTTTAATTGGATTGTCTGATTCTTGGTGTTGAGTTGTAAACGATCTTTACATATTTTGGGTATTAACCCCTTATTTAATATATCATTTGCAAATATCTTTTCCCATTCCATAGTCGCCCTTTTGTTCTACTGATGTTTTCCTTCTCTGTGCAAAAGGTTTTTAGTTGGATGTAGTCTCATTTGTTTATTTTTTCTTCTATTGCCCTTGTCTGAAGACACAGATCCAAAAAATATTGCTAAGACTGATGTCAAAGAGCTTCTTACCTATGTTTTCTTCTAGGAATTTTACGGTTAAGGTAATTTACGGCATTTGTTTTTCAAATATACAACTATTATCTCCAATGTGGTTTGCTCCATTATACATTCATTTTTATTTTGTACAATTTTCATACTATTTTCTTTCAAACTCCACAACCATCATTCTTCCCAATAAGGGTAACTATTCTAATGTTTCTACTGAGTTTCTTTTTTTGTTTTTATGTATTCTTGTAATTAGGTATATTTTACATAAATACGTGTATTTTTAAATTTTTATAAAAGTCACTAATATAAAAAAAAGATGAAAGGGCCAGCCCAGTGGCATAGTGGTTAAGTTCGCGCACTCCGCTTTGGTGGCCCGGGGTTTCACTGGTTCAGATCCAGGGCGCGGACCTATACACCACTCATCAAGCCATGCTGTGGCGACATATTGGCACAGATGTTAGCTCAGGGCTAATCTTCCTCAAGCAAGAACAAGTAAAAAAAGGAGGAAGATTGGCAACAGATGTTAACTCACGACCAATCTTCCTCATCAAAAAAAAAAATGAAGAAATTGTCTCTTATTTTTTGCCTTCATTGGTCAAAATAGTGTCAGGGATACTGATTTTAAACTAATAACAATACTGTGTATGAAATTCTATAATAACGGTATGGATGAGGTGGAAAGAGAACACGAAAAAATGAAAAATGATGGCAATGCAGGAATCTAAACAGTTACACAAGGGACATGACATGTATAGCATGCTTTTGAAGGTGGAATGGTGGAATGGGCTTCTCAGACAAAGAAGTAGGAAAAGGGAGAAATATTGGCATAATCAGAGACATCCAGTTATTTAAAAAAATGTGTTCAGGAAATAATGAATAGGGCTGGGGAACTGTGTAAAAGATATATGGAGGTGATTGTACAAGTTGAGATTGAGAAAGAAAATCGGAGTGAATTCTGAGGAATCTTAAATGTGAAAGTATTAGTTTTAACTTTCCCCACTAGAAATGGGTATGTACTGAAGTATGCAGAAGCAGTCAAAGTCTCCTTCTTTCTGATTGTGCTTTCCCTATGAACTCAGGACATACGGAAGAAACAAGGCTTTGATTCTCAAATTTCATTCTGAGGTTTCAACTTGACCATATAGATCCAGAGAAATGGCCTTAAGCCAAAAGAAAATATTTTAGGAGTTACAGATCAATATCTCTCTCTCTCACAGACACATATTTGAAATTATTGCTAATTAGTAATACCATATGTAGTCACTTATGTTGATGATATTTTCCAGAAACAACAGTTGTTTAAATACTACCATTTAAGTTTAAGCAGAAGATTCCTAGGGTAAAGAAATGAAGGAGGAGAAATTATTTATATCAGTGAAATGTAGGGTATCCAAAAGCATCACCTGCTGATAAGAGATCTCTTCCCCATAAGATTAAAATGCATATTTATATTGTAGGTAGAAATTAAAATGTTAATTTTTACTTTGTGCTGTCTTTTAAATCCAAATATAATCACATTGAGAGGTAAGGATAGCTTAAGATTTCAAAAAGATGGATATTATGAAGACAGAGGAAATTTGCAGAGAAGCAACTTGAGGAGGAAACAGAAGATTTGAAGGAAACATTTCCATACTTATAAATACCCGAGCACACTTACTGGCTAGAAGAAAGTTGCAAAAAGTGGGCTGAAAGTAAGGAGAGAAAGTTATTAATCTGTTGGGAATGGGAAGAAACTGGAAATAATGTGAAAGGGGGTACAATTTTTCCCATGAAAATAAAGAAAGCACAGATATAAGAAATCACTTATTAGGAGAAATTGAATGAACTCTATTTCCAAAGACCTAATTTCCAAAGACATAAGTGGGATTCAAGAATCTCTCTCTCTCGCATCACTTACAAACACTCATGCAAATACAGACACATATTTTGAAGGAATCAAATATTAAGAAACAAGAATAAGAGAGTTATGCTTGATAAAATAGAGATAATTGATTATATATCATATATAATATACGACTGATTGTTTACAGATAATCAAATTATACACACACACGCGCATATCTTATCCCAATAGTGACACCGGTCAGCTTTCAGTAACTTTTTAAAGAATATCGGATTATCTTATTTGTCATATTTACAATTTTTGTGTCCTATGTTTAATTCACTTTGCCTGTGGCCATGCTTATTGAGGTTGACTTGATCGAAGTGTATTTCCATGGAATCACATGCACCGTTTTGAAAGGTGTAGTTCAATGAGTTTTGACGTATGTTTGCCCTTGTGTCACTACTGCCACAGTCAGGATATAGACCTTTTTCCATCACAGCAGAAAGTTCCGTTTCTTTCCCTGGCCATAAATGTCCACTGTGAATTAATAGACAACAACTGATCTGCTTTTTCTCGCCTGTTCTAGATCTTCATACAATGGAATTATAAACTATGTATCTTTTTCCGCTGCTTCTCTCACTCAGCATAATGCCTTACAAGTTTATCCCTGTGGCTGCATATACAAGTATTCACTTTTTTCATTGCCAAGTGAAAGTCCTTTTTTGCATATATGAAAACCGTACGTATTCCAGTTGCTGGACAATGTTGTTTCCAAATTGTGGTTATTTTCAATAAGTTTCATGTAAATAGCTCTGTACTGTCTTTGTGTTGACATGTATTTTCACTTCTCTTGGGTAGGAGTGGAATTGATGCATCATAGTATTTATGCATATTTAATAATATTCAATAATTTATTCAATTTTGATTGCGTTATTTCCCCTTGTAACATTTGTGTTGTATGCATTCTTCATATATTTCAAATACATGTTCATTGTCGTGTACATACACACAGAGATGCACAAAGACTTGTTATATATGTGACATATACATGTAATCATAATATATATTGTGTGTATATAATTTCCATATATAAAATATGCAGATCACGTGTGTTTGTGTGCTTGCTCTTGTGTGTGTGTGGTGTTTGAATACATACCTGTGAGTTGCTATTTAATTTTCTTTAACGTGTTTTCACATAAGAAGTTTCTGTTTTGATTTCATACAACTCATATTTTTTTTTCTCATATTTGTTGTGCTTTTTTGTCTATTATATTACCTAAGAGATCTTTGCCAGGGCTGCAAGAAGCCCTAAAGTCTGTCTTGATAGCTATTTCTCTCAGTTTCAAGAAAACGTTTCAAGCAAGGGCTTGTATTTTTCCTCCTTCTTCTCTAAAATTTTGCCTTTCTCCATATTCCCTGGCTTTCAACATGACCTGTTTTGTCTCTGTAGCTGGTCCTTGGATCTGCTGCTCTGACCCCGTGTGTCAACAAAGACATTCTAACCACCTAGAGTTCTTTGATCTTGGACAACTTATGTCTTCTCTTTTGAAAGTCAGTGTTTATAGGCACTAGAATCATAGCTTACACAGGGTCAGATGAGGGTGAAACAAAGAAAGTCCTAATTATAGATCAAATTTTTATTGTTTTTCTTGATCAACTTCAAGATGTTTTCTTTTTAAGGGTCAATGGACAATGCATAGAAAAAACTTCCGTGGCAAGAAAAATAGCAGAAAATGTTTACACTAGTGATTGTAAGTATGAGCATTTTACTGAAGGGTTGAAACTTTGGCCTCAAATTCTTTTCAGAACTCCATATATCTGAATTCTAGTCTATTAATAATTAGAAGTGTGACCAGGCAAAGTCCCTAAATTTTCCAATCACTTTATTTTGTCACGTGCTAAGGGTTAAATCATAGAATGTGGATGACTCCTCCCAATTGTGAGTGTTATTCAATGACTGACTGACAGCATGTGCTGAGAACTTTTATCTCATAAAGTTCTTAGGTATGTGCAAGTGTTTCGAGATAATTTAAAATGATCTTAGGAACTAACACTTAATGGTCTTTCTTGAGTTTAAATATCAATGTCATTTTGCTTTAAAAGAACATTTTCAAAACTAATCTTAAAAGATCTTAATCATTCAAGGTATGGTTTGTTTTACTTAAATCCCAAACAAGTCATAGTAATTTCAACCCCAAGCACATTTCTTCATAACCACAGCTTCTCTTAAAAGCAATGGAGATGTTGGTTAAGATTTATATCTCTAAGTTCTTTTTTTTCTTTTTGTTGAGGAAGATTGGCTCTGTGCTAACATCTGTTGCCCATCTTCCTCTTTTTTCCTTTTTCTCCCCAAAGCCCCAGTACACAGTGGTGTATCATAGTTGTAGAGTTGTACCTCATCTATGTGGGATGCCGCCTCAGCATGGCTTGATGAGCGGTGACTAGGTCCATGCCTGGTATCCAAATGGGTGAACCTCAGGCCGCCAAAACAGAGCGTGCCAACTTCACCACTACACCACAGGGCTGGCCCTTCTAAGTTCTTTTTAATGACCCCAAACAACATTACGAATTTCAAATGGCCCAGTGCCTTAATATTTGATGAAAATTTAAATGTAGTAAATCTGTGGTTTCAATCTTTGCCTAACGTAAGAACTAGCAGAGTGGCTATGCCATGAATATACAAATAAGTTAAACATATGCCTGACATTTTGTCCTACACATTCATCACTATCTCTCCTTTTATATTACCAACAAATTTTTTGGAAAAGTGTGTTTTCATTTTGGTTATCCCTATGTTATTTGTTCCTTTGTCTGAATCATCAATGTTTTCTACCATCTTTCCTATAATTTTCTCCATTCTTGTAGTCCTTTTTACTTGGATTTGATATGGCAACTTAAGGAGGGAGAGAAGGGAAGTGACCTGGCCTTATTGTACAGGCCTCTTGGGAACGAGGAATTGCAATCTCCCCAGCTTCTGCTTTGTAGAAAATATCGTGTAACCATAACAAGCACAATAGCAGCAGTGGCCTTCACAGCAATGTGAGGCTCAGAAGATAGATTTATTTTCGTTGTCTCCATAACCTGCATTACCTTTATAAACCTATTTAGCGCGACTTTCTGCAAAACCCTCCTTTGTAAATATATATGAAACTTTGAAGTTGCTTCAGCTGCCGCTTATCTTTGGCATAGCAGACTAATGATATTTCAGTGGAAACACAAATTGGCACAGTTTTAAATCAAATCCCAATGAGTGATTCAAGCAAGTTGCTATGTTACGGCTAGAAGAGAGAATGAATGTTAGAGGGTTCATTGATAACGCAAAGTAGATCGGCACTTATTCTTTTCCCTATAAACATGGCGGAGTGGATGGGCACATCCAGAGAGATGGAGGTGTGGTCTCCAGGTGGGATCTGAATTAAGTGTTTAGATTGTCACCACCTACTTATCCTCACAAGCACAATTGATTTCATTCCAAATTATGTTTTGTTAAGTACGTGACAGCTATAAATTTGTTAAGTAATACACCTAGATCAAGGGGCAGAGGAAATGCAACAGTTAGTATGAAATGTTTAGAAAGTTGCCTGGTACAGAGTAGGTACTCAGTACAGAGTTACACAATGTTTTCAATGATAAATTGATTTCAGTCCTAAAGAGAAACCAATTCAGTTTTTGGATCAGGGAAATGCAAAGAGTTTTTAAACTTTGTTTGATAATATGCCATATAACAACAGGTTCATGCTATTTAAAGCAACGTTGGCTCCATTAGAACACATGTTTTAGAAAACATTTCAGTAAGACTAGAAAATGGGCAATGTTTAGTTGGATAAAATGATAGCAATAAGGCAAATCCTTCCCTGCTTTCCTGCTGTAAAAATCCGTGTTAACATTTGCCGTACTGTTGGAGTGAGACAAAGATCAATTTAGTGTTTATTATTATCAATGTTAAGTAAGCCTTGATGAAGCTCATCAACAAGAAATTAATGAAGCTAAGGCTACCTACATATATGTCTTCTCTCCCTCTCATAGATGCAGGTAAAGTTGAATTCCACATCCTTCACGCCTCAGACCACGCTCTGGTAGGATCCCTTACCAACGTGGACACAAATGGCAAGGTCACTCACATAACAACGTTGCTTGGTATGTGTCACATCCTGACCATATTTCCATCGTCACTGTCATAGAACATTTCCATTGTCAGTATGTTTATTCAGAAACTCAGTATTAAGGAAATCATACGGTATTTGACCTTCTCCCTCTGACTTATTTCATTTTGCATTATACCCTCAATGTCCATCCATATTGTCACAAATGGCTGGATTTCATCGTTTCTTATGGCTGAGTAGTAAACAAACACATAGGGAGAGAGATTGGATTGGTGGTTACCAGAGGGGAAGCGGGGAGGGAGGAGGGTGAAAGGGATAATTCGGTACATGTGTGTGGTGATGGGTTGTAATTAGTATTTTGGTGGTGAACATGATGTAATCTATGCAGAAATAGAAGTACAATGATGTACACCTGAAATTTTTACAATGTCATAAACCAATGTTACTGCAATAAACAAAAAATTAAAAAAAAAAAAAGAAACTCAGTATGTATTGACATCATTCATTGCTAAGTATACAACGTCTAGGTCTTTGTGTTCATTGCATTTAGGACCCTGGAACATAATCTACAAAGAAAGGTGAAAAGAAGAGATGGTAGGGATGGGAGGTACCAGATCATCAGGCCTTTAAAAATAATTCCCATAACAACTGAGATTTACTAGAAATAATTTCTTAACGTGTCACCTAATTTTAAGCCATGTCTGTATTGAAGTTGACCTCAATTCCTTCTTTTTATGACAGTTTTTCAAATACAATCTAAGCCTGAACCTGAAGGTTTTAGAATGAACCTTGATCATGTTTAGTCCTTCCATTGATCATGTTTAACCCTTCCAATGCATTGTCCTCATGAAATTGAGAATTTCAACCCCAGAATAGCCACAGAGGGGCACGGAGGGTGTGTTTTAGCCTTGGGGATAATAGGTTTCTATTTGGAAAATGTATGGGTAGACCTGTGGTTTACTAAAAGAAAATGTTGTCTCCCATTACTACTTGCAGCAGGGCTAAAGTATCTCTGGAGGTGAGAATCAAGTTTCCAGGTTATTTGGGTCCAGCACAAGGCAAGAATGTCAGGTATGGGTTCCAAGAAGTTGACAGAGAGGCAGCAGATGAGCTATTCTGGATCCTTGGGCCCAAAATTCATGGAGCTCCTGATGTGTCCTTGGAGTCCTGCTGATGTGGGAGAGTTGGGCTGGGATTCATTCCTCCTATCGACCTAGGTCAGGCAGCTGTCACTGTGACATGGTGAATGTTAACTATCTGAGACTCTGTTAAATTATTCCACACGAAGAACTGATTTGCACATTCATTTTTCTCACTCATGGATCCAGAAATTCCTGGGAGTTCTAACAGGCGAATTTCTGCTTTCTGCACGGTGATTTTCAGGCAAAGGATACTACGTTGAATGGAACGACATTGAGAAGTTCAAGAAGGCGACTAGAGAAAAGGGGATTCCAGAGGACAATATTGTGAATCTCCTCACAGTTGGTAATGTGACTATATTTTTTTCCTGAATACATCATTTACCTGTTATGTAAATATACTATTGGGAAACAAATTGTTTCATTTTAAATTTCCTCTTCCATAAATTATCTTTTATAAAATCTTTTATATAAGAAAAAAATAATGCTTAAAAATATTGACAAATAGTACTGACCACTGGCACTCTTTCTCCTGTTTTCTTTTTTTTCATCCTCAGACCACTGTCCTTCACGTTAATGAAAACAGGGACTTGGACATCTCCTAAATGTTGTAAGTAAAACTGACCCATTATTAAGGCTGCTATGTCAGGTTATTCTATAAGCACACGTTGTGACTTCAAATGGGCCAAATTTTTTGAGTAACTCTTTTTGTCCCGATAACTTAAATTATGTCACCAGAACACATTTTTTCTATTACATAAGGATATTTTGCTTCTTCTGAGCCCTCTTAAATTGCCAGTTAGTTGAGTTGATTAACGCTGAGGCTATTTTGGTGACAAAACATTATCAAGCAAGAACCATGCAAGTGAAACACATTTAGAAAGAAGCAAGAATTGCCAGAAATTGGTGGGGATAACTGGAAAAATAATTAGTTTTCCACTTAGTCCTGAGATTGTGGTTGTTCACACATGTCACCTCTCCAGGAGAATTGGGCTTAAAGAGAACTCACCATTCCTGCAATCACAAGGTGAATTTTACATAATCATGACAGCCACTTTGGAAGCCTTCCAACCACACTCTTCAAACATGCATTCAATTATATTCTCCTTCAGAAGATGGTTTCCTTAAAGTGTGATCTTTAACTAACCAAAATGACGTAGCCTCAGAAAATGACATTGATCTATGATCCAACATGCCTTCTTTTTGTCTGTTGAGAAGAAATGAAGCAGAAAATCAAAGAAAACTTTAGCTTCCAGGGTGTATATAATGTCTTGAAGACACAGACCCTTTGGAATTAGAGGAGAGGAATCTAACTGAATCATGGATCCTGTAAATCTTTTTTAAATAGGCCTTCCCCATGAAATGCATCCTGAATCATGAATCTCCTGGAATGTGTCCTAACCATGAAAGTTCCCACCATGTGTCCATCCTGGGAAAATTCCAAATGGATCCTCTCATACCATAGAGATGGAGAACATTAAGTTCCACATACAGTTTGTCCACTGGGTTAACTGAAATCTCCTCTAATCCTCGACATCCTACTTCCTGAGACTCACTCCTCTCAGGCTGTCATACAGTCAACTCAACCTTTATCCTGTTTCCCTCACCTACAGAACGTGTCATTGGGGACCAGGCCTATCATCTCTTCTGTGGAATCAAGACCAAAAATCTGAAGAAAACATTTCTTGTTCCTGTCTAACTTCACCCTTCTCACTTCATGAACATATTTGCCTTTCCGTTTCATCTCTCCCAGTCACCATTCATGTCCTGTATGATGTTATTGGATTTCTCAGTGTTTAAATAAATGGATTTACTATGTACTTCATACATCTATGTCTGTGCAGAAAGTTGCTTAATTTAAAGCAACAACAGCAAATATTCACTTTAAATGCAGCTATCCAGGAAGATGTGCATTTAATAGAACTGATGTCCTATCAGAGAGAATTCTGATCAAGATTAAATAGAGAAGCCCTCGTTGTGTCAAAGGGAGAGGGACAAAGGGTCTAAACCAGCATGGGGAGGAAGGGAGGGTTATGGATATATTACTGTCATGGGATGAGGGAGTCTGGTCAAGAAAAAAGTCCCTAGGAAGCATCTTATACTCACAGGGAAAGGAACATGTGTGCACCTCAGTAGGATTTACACAGAGAGAGTCTAAAATGCCATAAACTGAGGGAAAATCAGTACTATCACACCACCATCACCGTGAAGTTGAGTGGAAAAACTGATATTTCCTTATTGTAGGACCAGTAGTAATCAAAGATGGGGCAGCATCTAAGACATAGTCAACCCCCAGTGTTATAACGTGAGTGGAGTGCTTAGAGAAACAATACCATTGAGAATTCAGTTAGGGAGCTGCAGCTGCAAACACAGAACACAAGATCTACACAACATGGGCCATTGCATTGTGCTTCCAAAAGCAGAAGATACTAGGAGTTCTAAAAAATGGCCATTCCCACTGTAGCAGGTAGAGCATATTGATCAGCTATCCATGATACACGAGGTCTTTATCATCTAAGACATCTAGCACTCTGAATATAGACTTTATTCCAACGTTTGGGCCAAAATCCAGAGATATGGTCCATACAGTGGGAAAATAAAGTAGAGCTAAGCAATATTTAACAGAACAAATAATGTTTTAGTTACTGAAACAGACATGGCCTCCAAATGGGCTACAGTTTGCAAATGTCAATGGCATCAATAATGAAGACTTCTATGGCTTTAGCTGGAAGTAATGGAGATGTCAAGTGCAGTGTTTGAATTCTCCCTTTGGCATAAAAGAGTGTATGCATTCGGAGTTCTGTATCTGGTCATCAGATTGTGTCTGGAAATGCTGGATTGAGTGGGTGGATATACACATAGGCTACCGAATAGAAAGTGTGGGAGATGAATATAACCTGAATATCTTAAAAAATGTTGAAAGGCAAGACCTGGCATAAATAGTTGAACATTGTGAAATATGGGCATATGTGTGTGTGTGAAGGAAAAAGGGATTATGACTACAAATCCTACTGAAATGAAGGGATTTGTAAGAGAATAATAGAAACAAAATTATGTCAATAAATTGAACACTTTGCATGATTGGCCACATTTCTTGAAAATATGGTACCAAAATTGACGTAAGATGAAACGAAAAATTTCCATAGTGTTCTATCTATTAAAAAAATTGAATCTGCCATCATAGAATTTTCCATCAAGAAGTTGCAGGTCCAGAGGATTTGACTAGTGAATTCTTTCAAACATGCCAAGACCACAAACCTTAGACAAAGTTTTCAGAAAGAGATGAGGAGGGAAGACAGTCCTACTCATTTTATGGGGTCAGCATAACCTAAATCCCCAAATGTGACAAAGACATCTGTACATACACGAGCATATGAGTTCATATGAAAATATTTCCTATGCCAACTGGCTCGTTTCTGCCCCTGACCCACATTAGGTACTCCCAACATCTTGGTATAAATTCTACATCATACATAACATGCATTTTCATTAACACACAGACCTAGTAACATATTAGATTTCAGTCTTTGATTTTCACAGTCATAACATCAGAAACAAAATATAAAGAGAATCGCATTTTTGTTTTTCTCACATAGTGATCTTTTTAGAAATTATTCATACCTTAATTCATAGAGATCTAACATACTGTTTTAATTTCTTACCTTTTCCATTTTGAATGTGCCATAGCTACCAGATTGTTAAATTTATCTTTTAAGTATCCCAACATCGTAAACAAACCAGTGAATGATTTTTATACGTGTCACTTATTTTAAAATTTTGATATATAGAAATGCCTCATCAAAGTGAACACACGGTTAGAATTTTGATAGATACAACCAAATTGACCTTTCAAAACATCTTTGTTTTTTCTGTTCTCACTTCCTACCATGTTCCTCCCGGAGATACATATGTAAGTCACTCTTCCAACTATTATCGGAGCTTTGCTCAGAACCCTTCCTTATAGATACAGTGCCCCCTCTGAAATCGGATTCCCCTGCCAGTACGCTGCACGTTCTCATCTTGATTGATTTTTCATCCTAGATTTAGAAACAGGTGATACATATGGCAGCTACTGGCTAGCTTGTTTGTATTCTGCCTCTTTTTTCTGGAAGATCCCTCCCTGGATCATGCACTGAGTCTGTCTGTTCCCTGCTAAACGTTGAGGTTAGGCTGTTGTGGACACATCACATGTGCTGAATCAATGTTCATTGAACACAGACCAAGCCTGGATAGTAGGAATCTTATAGAACACACTTTCTTCATAATGCATCCTTGGACAAGTTCATGGTATATTGGAGTGTAATATATTTTCTAGTGTATTACTGTAAGAGAACAAGAAAAATCAGGTCATTCTGCAGAGTGCTGAGTCTTGTCCTGTCATTGAGTGCATACAACCTGAGGAGGGCTGGCATATGATTCAGCGTTGCCGACACGGGCTTTTGCTTCAAACATGGCAAGAGGTAAAACTCAAGAGAGTGATGAAAAAAGCAATTCCTATTTAATTGATAATAAAGGTTTTGATAAAGGACTATGTCCAGAGGCTGACTGACTAAAATATCACCACAGGAATAGTGGGTCCATCAGTTAGTAAAACAAATATACAGTCTGAAATTGAAACAAAGAACAAACAGAAACCAACCGAAAAACACCAACACAGGAACAAGAAACCAAAGGCAAACAGCAAAAGAAACAGTGGACCTTTCTTTCTGGAAGGTGCCCTCTCTGACATATGTAGGATGTCATAGCTAGTCCTGTCCATATCTATTTGTATTCCTAAATGTTTCCAGAGGTTGCCAGAAGGATTAGGAAGGTCAAGGAATAGGTCAGGTTTTTAAAATATGTTTCTTTTTCTCTCCACATGGACGTGTTTAAAGGATTCTCAAAGGCAAGCACGGGCTGAAAGGAAGCTCCAAGGGGTAAGAATTTCTAGTGAGAAAATTTGAGATAAAGTGCAGAGTTGCCTCTCCCATTCACATTTCCTGTTTATCTGTTCTTTGTCTGCGCTGTTTGCCACCTCAGAGAGTTTCCAAACACCATGCCATTTAGTGGGAAAATGGTGTTCCTTTCCTGAGTCAGACTGCTGAGGCACCCTTGGAAGATATGCTGAAATGTACAATGTGGGTAATTATTTAATAGAAGCATCGCTATTTTATGATAATCTGTTTCCGGGGGGCGGGGGGTCTTCCCTAAATACCAATTTGCATATCTTCCTTTCTTCTTCATAAAACAGTCTTGTTCGTCTTATTGAACCCATCTTAGCTCTCTTTCCCTTTCTTCACGTGTCTCAGGTACAACTAGTCAAGCGGGACATGCTGCTTGGCTCTTCCTCCTTCTCAACACATCTGGTTCAGCCCACCCTTGCCTTCTAGAGCCTGGCTTCCTTGCGCACCTGACTGTGCTGACAAGAACCCCTTGTATTTCAGCCATACTCCATTGAGTTTATTGGAATGACTCTTGAACATGGTGCTACAGTTCTGGTTATTAGCAGCTACTTTGGTATTTCTTTTCACCAAGAAATGTCCTTATTATACAGCAGCATTGCCCAAATTTGCCCAATCAAAAAAAAAAAATTCACCTGAGACACACACTGACTAATTCATTAACCAAATTCTAGGCACTGGGGATGCAGCCAAAACCAAAAGTGCAAACATTATGACACTGTGGAATTGACTCTTTAGTGCATGGTGACTGGGTATAAGAAGAAAAAATGAATATGAAGGTGGAAGGAGAGAGGAGTCGTGCAGGGTTATGGAGTAGCACACTTTAGGGATGGGCAAGCATCTGAGTCAGAAGCAATCCAGTGCGGCTGGAACAGAGGAACAGAGAGGTAAAGTAGTTGCAGACAGGCTAGGAAAACAAGCATAGCATGGAGGGACCTGCAGGCTATTATAGGGATTGGAGCTTTATTCTACGCGAAGGGAACAGGTTAATATACGTTAACCAGGATTTCTCAACCTTGGCCTGATTGGCACTTGGGGATGAATAATTTATTATTAGGGGCTGTCGTGTGCATTGTAGGATGTTTAGCAGCATATTTAAGCTCTACCCACTGAATGGAAGGCGTACCACCCCACCCTGCCATAGTGACAGCCAAAAATGTCACCAGACATGTCCAAGTGTCTCTTTGGGGTGTCACAATGACCCCTGGTTAGGAACCAAGACCCTATAAACGGTGTTAGGTAGCCTTTCCTAGATCTGGTCAAACTGAAGTTTCTGCTTAAAGCCTAGAAATCTGCGTGGGAAATCAGCACCCCCAGGGACTCTTAAAACAGGACAAGCTTTGGAAAGACTGCTTGAATCCTTGCTACTGAAAATGCGCTTTTAAGACCAGAAGCAACGACATCTCTTGGGTGCTTGTTAGAAATGCAGAGTTCGGGGGGCGAACTCACGAACTCAACATGGTGGCGGAGGCAGACTCGGAACTCGCCTCCTCCCGCGGACACAGCCAATTTGCAACTACTTGTGGAAAAATTACCCCTGAGACAGAACTGAAAACTGGATGGGAGGAGCTCCTGCAACAACGGACAATCCTGATTGAAGTGGAAGAGGCAGAGACTCCCTTCTGGAGAGGAAAAACGCCGCCTTCACAAGCCACCAGCTGCACGGCCGCCAGGAGCAGCCCACAGGTATGCAGCCTCCCTGGAGATGCGGGGCCCTGAGCCGGGGAACGCCCCTGCTGTGGGCATTTTGTGGACGCAGTACAGTCGAGACCAGTGGCATAATATCTGACTTTGCCTGCTACTAAAACACTGGGGAGTACCCCCAGAAAAGCTGGTTCACAAAGAAACTAAAACCAGCTCTTAAAGAGCCCACTCCAAACTCACCCGTTTCAGAAAGCATCCTAAAATCACCAGAAAGAAAGGTGCACAGTGCTGTGGTGAAAGGAGACTCACCTAATAGGCCCTGAGTGCATCTCGGTGAGGGGTGAGACCTCTCCAGGGACTGGGACATTGGCGGCGGCCATTGTTGTGGCCTGGTGTGGGCGTGCTGACACAGACACCATTGGAGTTCTCCCTGAGGCCTGCTACCCCAGGGTCTGCCCCACCCGCTAGAGCACTGATTTAATCCAGCTCAGCCAGGGCAGGCAGCCCACCCTAGAGACTGGCCCCACCCAACAACATGCCCTCAGGCAACGTGTGGACCTGAATATATTGGTGACTGGATTCTCTGCAGCCTGGCAACTGAGCCGACTCTAGCAGGGCAGGGTGTGCACAAGGAGCCAGTGGAGAGTGTGGGGCGGTGGCGGAGTGTGTGGGGCTCCCGCCGTGGAGAGACTGGGTCAGCTTCGGGAGGTCAGGGCACGCACATGGGGCAGGACTGTGTTGACTGTGTGTGTGGACCTGTGGGCGGCAGGGCTTGTCAGCTGCAGAAGACTTGTGTTTCTCAAAGACCCACATAGTGGGTTTGCCTCACCTTCCAAAGCCTGAAACAATTGGGTGCTCCTGTGCCTGAGGCCAGCCCCACCCAGCTGCAATCCTCAGAGAGCTGACAAGAGACCTGATAGGCTAGAGGCTTACAGCAATTGTAAGGCCCTGAGCCTAACAACCTGCCACGCTGGGGGCCTACTCACTTAAAAGAAATACTGCAACACAAATGTGGTATTAGAACTTGCAGCCAACTGTGCTGGGGCTCCCCACACCTCATAAAGAGACTGAAGGGCCCACAAAAACTACAAGCAGCTGAGCATTACAACAGCTGGCCATGAGCATAACTCAGCCTCCCTGGGCGCCTACAGGGAGAGCAAACAGGCCACAACAGAAGGACACACATAGCCCACATAGGGGTCACCCCTGGAACATTGAGAACTGAGGGAAGCACACTGGAAGCCTCCTAAAGCATTACTTACATAAGGTCACCTATCCAAGAGCAGGAGACGTAGCTGACCTACCTAAAACATAGACACAAACACAGGGAAAGAGGCAAAATGAGGAGGCAAAAGAATACATTCCAAGTAAGGGAACAGGACAAAACCCCAGAAAAGGAACTAAGTGAAACAGAAATAAGCATCCTACCTGACAGAGAGTTCAAACAAAGAGTGTTAAGGATGCTCACTGATCTGGGGAGAAGAATAGATGAACTCAGTGAGAATGTCAACAAAGAAATGGAAGATATAAAAAATAATCAATCAGAAATGAAGAATACAATACTGGAAATGAAAAATTCATTAGAGGGACTCAAAAGCAGAGTAGAGGATACAGAAGAACGGATCTGTGAGCTGGACGAAAGACTAGAAGAAATTACCCAAGGTGAACAGGTAAAAGAGAAAAGAATTAAAAAGAGTGAGGACAGTCTAAGGGACCTCTGGGACAACATCAAGCGCACTAACATCCATGTTATAGGTGTCCCAGAAGGAGTAGAACGAGACAAGGAGGCAGAGAATCTATTTCAAGAAATAATAGATGAAAACTTCCCTAACCTAAGGAAGGAAACAGACATCCAGGTACAGGAAGCACAGAGAGCCCCACACAAGATAAAGCCAAAGAGGCCCACACCAAGACACATCATAATCAAAATGTCCAGAATTAAAGATAAAGAGAGAATCCTAAAAGCCGCAAGAGAATGTCAAGTTACATACAAAGGAAACCCATAAGGCTATCAGCTGACTTCTCAGCAGAAACCTTACAGGGTAGAAAAGAATGGCACAATATATTTAAAGTGCTAAAAGGAAAAAACTTACAGCCAAGAATACTCTACCCAGCAAGTTTATCATTCAAAATGGAAGGAGAGATCCAAAATTTCCCAAACAAGCAAAAATTAAAGGAGTTTGTCACCAAGAAACCAGTGCTACAAGAAATGTTAAAGGGACCGATTTAAGGGGAACAGAGAAGACCACAAATAGGAAAAATTATCTATTTCCATGATAAGAACATAATGGATACAAATGCACAAGAAAGAGATTAGATATGATATCAAAAACAAGAGGGAGGAGGGGAGTTAAAGAGTACAGCTTTCAGACAGAGGTCAAACTAAAGTGACCATCAATTCTGTATAGAAGAAGAAAGGAACAGAGAAGGACTACTAAAACACTGAGAAAAAAAAAAGTTAAAAAGTGGCAGTAAGTACATACTTATCAACAGCTACTTTAAAGGTCAATGGACTAAATGCTCCAATTAAAAGGCATAGGGTGGCTGATTGGATAAAAAAACAAGACCTATATATAGGTTCTAAGAGGGTTCTAAGAGGGAAGTTTATAGCAATACAGGCCTACCTCAACAAACAAGAAAAATCTCAAAGAAACAATCTAACAATGCACCTAAAGGAACTGCAAAAAGAAGAACAAAGTCCCAAATCAGTAGAAGAAGGGAAATAATAAAAATCAGAGCAGAAATAAATGAAATAGAGACCAAAAAAAACAATAGAAAAAATTAATAACACCGAGAGCTGGTTCTTTGAAAAGATCAACAAAATTGACAAATCTTTAGCTAGACTCACCAAGAAAAAAAGATAGAAAGCACAAATAAATAAAATCAGAAATGAAAGAGGAGAGGTTACAACAGACACCTCAGAAATACAAAAGATTATAAGAGAATACTAGGAAAAGCTATATGCCAACCAATTCGACAATCTGGAAGAAATGGATAAATTCTTAGAATCATACCTTCCAAAACTGGATGAAGAAGAAGTAGAGAATTTGAATAGACCAATCACCAGTAAGGAGATCGAAACAGTCATCAAAAACCTCCCCACAAAGAAAAGTCCAGGACCAGACGGCTTCCCTGGTGAATTCTACCAAACATTCAAAGAAGACTTAATACCTATCTTTCTCAAACTCTTCCAAAAAATTGAGGAGGGGGGGAAGCTCCCTAACTCATTCTATGAAGCTGACATTACCCTGATACCAAAACCAGACAAGGACAACACAAATGAAGAAAATTACAGGCCAATATCACTGATGAACATCGATGCAAAAATCCTCAATAAAATACTAGCAAATCGCATACAACAATATGTTAAAAAGATTATACACCATGATCAAGTGTTATTTATCCCAGGTATGCAGGGATGGTTTAACATTCACAAATCAATCAATGTGATACACCACATTAATAAAATGAAGAATAAAAATCACATGATCATCTCAATAGATGCAGAGAAAACATTTGACAAGATACAGCATCCATTTATGATAAAAACTCTGAATAAAATGGGTATAGAAGGAAAGTACCTCAACGTAATAAAGACCATATATGAGAAACCCACAGCTAATATCATCCTCAATGGTGAAAAACTGAAAGCCATCCCTCTAAGAACAGGAACCAGACAAGGATGCCCACTGTCACCACTCCTATTTAACATAGTACTGGAAGTCCTAGCCAGAGCAATCAGGCAAGAAAAAAAAATAAAAGGGATCCAAATTGGAAAGAAAGAAGTGAAACTGTCACTATTTGCAGATGACATGATTTTATATATAGAAAACCCTAAAGAATCCACCAGAAAACTTTTAGAAGTAATAAACGAATATGGTAAAGTTGCAGGATACAAAATCAACATACAAAAATCAGTTGCATTTCTGTACACTAACAAGTAAGTAGCAGAAAGAGAAATTAAGAATACAATCCCATTTACAATTGCAACAAAAAGAATAAAATACCTAGGAATAAACTTAAAGAGGTGAAAGATCTGTACATCGAAAACTATAAAACATTTCTGAAAGAAATTGAAGAAGACATAAAGAAATGGAAAGATATTCCGTGCTCTGGGATTGGAAGAATTAACATAGTTAAGATGTCCATACTTCCTAAAGCAATCTATAGATTCAGTGCAATCCCTATCAAAGTTCCAACAACATTTTTCACAGAAATAGAACAAAGAATCCTAAAATTTATATGGAACAACAAAATACCCCGAATAACTAAAGGAATCCTGAGAAAAAAGAACAAAGCTGGAGGTAACACATTCCCTGATTTCAAAATATACTACAAAGCTATAGTCACCAAAACAGCATGGTACTGGCACAAAAACAGACACACAGATCAATGGCATAGAATCGAAAGCCCAGAAATAAACCCACACATCTATGGACAGCTAATCTTTGACAAAGAAGCCAAGAACATACAATGGGGAAAAGAAAGTCTCTTCAGCAAATGGTGTTGGGAAAACTGGATAGCCACATGCAAAAAAATGAAAGTAGACCCTTACCTTACACCATGCACAAAAATTAACTCCAAATGGATTAAAGACTTGAATGTAAGACCTGAAACTATGAAACTTCTAGAAGAAAACATAGGCAGTACGCTCTTCAACATCGGTCTTAGCAACATCTTTTCAAGCACCATGTCTGACCGGGCAAGAGAAACAATAGAAAAAATAAACAAATGGGACTACATCAAACTAAAAAGCTTCTGCACAGCAAAGGAAACCATCAACAAAACGAAAAGACAACCTAACAATTGGGAGAAGATATTTGCAAACCATACATCTGATAAGAGCTTAATCTCCAAAATATATAAAGAACTGATGCATCTCAACAACAAAAAAACTACCAACCCAATTAAAAAATGGGCAAAAGACCTGAACAGACATTTCTCCAAAGAAGATATACAGATGGCCAACAGACACATGAAAAGATGTTCAAAATCACTAACTATCAGGGAAATGCAAATCAAAACTACAATGAGATATCACCTCACGCCCGTCAGAATGGCTATAATTAACAAGACAGGAAACAACATGTGTTGGAGAGGACGTGGAGAGAAGGGAATTCTCATACACTACTGGTGGGAGTGCAAACTGGTGCAGCCACTATGGAAAACAGTATGGAGATTCCTCAAAAAATCAAGGATAGAACTGCCATATGATCCAGCTATTCCACTGTTGTGTATTTATCCAAAGAACTTGAAAACACCAATTTGTAAAGGTACATGCACCCCTGTGTTCATTGCAGCGTTATTCACAATAGCCAAGACTTGGAAGCAACCCTAGTGCCCATCAAGGGACGAATGGATAAAGAAGATGTGGTATATATACACAATGGAATACTACTCAGCCATAAGAAACGATGAAATCCAGGCATTTGTGACAACATGGATGGACATTGAGGGTATAATGCAAAGTGAAATAAGTCCGAGGGAGAAGGTCAAATACCGTATGATTTCCTACATTAAGTAGTAGATAATAACAACAATAAACAAACACATAGAGACAGAGATTGGATTGGTGGTTACCAGAGGGAAAGGTGGGAGGGAGGAGGGTGAAAGGGATAATTCGGTACATGTGTGAGGTGATGGGTTGTAATTAGTATTTTGGTGGTGAACATGATGTAATCTATGCAGAAATAGAAGTATAATGATGTACACCTGAAATTTTTACAATGTTATAAACCAATGTTACTGCAATAAACAAAAAATTTAAAAAAAAAGAAAGAAATGCAGAGTTCCAGGCACAATACTAGCCATGCTGAACCAGAACAGCATTTTCAACAAAGCCCTCTGGGGATCACTGAATATTTTCCTATTTGACAGCACTGTGTTAGAGAATTTCAATAGGGTAAGATCTCAAAAAATAGTCTTGAGATTAATTATCTTATCTTAGATTCTAAGTCATTGAATCTTTGGTCAGGAATCATTGAGGGGAGAGGGAACTTGTGGTGACCAGCGTCAGATCTACCCTGCACTATGTACAAAGCAGTGGTGGAATCTAGGAAAGTGAAAACAAAGATCACAGAAAAAGCAGAAAAACCAAACAGAAACCTGCAAAGTGGAGAGATATCCTACGTAGATACAGAACCCTGGACAACTTTGAGGAGGAAAGACCAGGAAGATCTACATTGGATACATTAAGCATTATTTGTTGGATTACAGGTGTTCATGTTTGTGTCAGAAGGCTTTGCTTTTATTTATCATTCTCTTACCCACATTTTGACCAAGATTAATGAAAAAGAGTTGGGATTTGAAGTCATTTGACTTCCTTTAAGAATAAAATAAAAGGATTAACAGGATCTAAAGACCAGGCTGTTGTGATAATCTCTTAGAATAACGACTCGTTAATTTCCCCTTGATCATCAGTTAGAATGTTCCTCCTAAGAATGATTTTAGGATGCATTCCCAGGAAACAAGTGTTGGTTGGAAATTTTCACTTGATTGGAAGTTAGAATGATCTTCCTAAGAAGGAATGGTCTTAGGATACATTCCCAGGAAACACATGTTGCTAGGACTCCAGTAGAAAAACTGGGAATGTTAGAGTTCTGTAAAAAGAGATGGAGCAGGTGAAAATGAGTAGAACACTGTGTTAGTGGGGATTATACACCTGCTCAAAATTATCCAAATCAAGGAGGTGATGGGGAAAATTTGTGAGAACATCATGAGACCTGAAAACTTTCCATTTCACAGCTTTCGCAATAGGAAGTTAAATAGCACAATACACAGAGGAATCAGTGAAACAAAGAGAAAAAAAATCTTGGAACCAAGAAAAAAGAAAACATAAAGTAAGAAAGACAAGAACATAGAACAAACAGTGTTGGTCCCTTCTGAGAAAGAAGGCAAGTGGCCAATTGAAAACACAGGCGGAAGACTCCTTCCAGCCAAACTCTCCTCAAAGGTCAGACACCAAACAAAGAGAAGGGTTCTGAGGCTCTGGGGTGCCCCCGGAGCAGGTAGATGCCCTGTGTGAGTACGGTGGGTGTTTTCACTCAGCTAACGTGGAAATCCTGAGAGTATCTTGTTTGTTCATTTTTACAGGACGATCAAAATACACGTTTAGGGTATCTATCTAGTAAATTACTGGGAAAGAAAATAAAAATACATGGAAATTCGAGGAAAAAAAAACAAAAGAAGAGGATCTTTGGCTGATCAATGTCCTTGAAAATAGCCAGTTGTACAGAAATAGGAGGAAATTTGTTTTTTCCTATCAAATTTCTAAAAATTGGGGAACTACTATCACTCTTTCTTGCTTCCTTGGAGAAACTATTGAGTCAATGAATAAATAATATCTTGAAGATCAGCTTCTCATAAAGTTGTTAGGAAAATGGAACAATGAAAGTAATTGTTCATATGCTTTTATTCCGATGAGGTTATTGGGCATTTACATGGAAGGTCCTCTTAGTACAAAGGATGAAAGAGCCTGCTTCAGGGAAGAAGGAGGTGATTAATGTTTTGTGCTGATATGATCTTCTCCTCAGAGGAATAGGTGACTTGCCTAGGGTCTCTTAGGAAACCTGAAACCTGAAGAAGTTTGGCTGAACTGTCATCCAAAGGAAAATGGATTAGTAGTTATTCTGCGAGATTGTCATGAATGATTGGTGTTTGGAGCCTAAATCTTATTTTAGTTAATTCCTAAAGGGAGTCATATGACCTTCACGTCCTATGTTAGAACATGTTAGAGCTTTTGTTTAATATTGCCCAAAATACCTGTAAGAGAATGGGGATAATAAAATAAAACCAAACCAAACAAAACCTACTCCTGGGAAAGTGACAAGAATACAAAAACAATGGATTTTCAATAAATGTACAAGAGAAATTCGGTAGAAGAGAATAGTCTTTTCAACAAAATTTCCTGAAAATATTGGGTGTCCATATGCAAAAAAGAAAAAGGAACTTCAACCTATACTTTTCCCTATATAGTAAACTCAAAGTGATTCATGGACTATGTGTAAAATCTAAAGCTACACAAATTCCAGAAGAAGAAATAGAAGAAAACTCTACGACCTTGGGTTAAGCCATTATTTCTTAGATACGACTCCAAAGCACGACCCTCGAGTGCAAACAATAAATATATAACCTGACCTTTAGCAAAAGGAAGATATTTGGGAATTTGAGGGACACTATTAAGGGAATGGAAAGAGAAGCCACAAACTGGGAGAAAATATTTGCAAATCTTCTATCTGAAATAGGACTTGTATCCAGAATATATAAAGAAATCTCCAAACTCAATAATAAGAAAAAACCAGCCCAATTGATATTGAACAAATGGTTTGCAGAGACACTTAACAAAGAAAATATGCACATGGCAAATAATTGATTGTCATTTAGAAATTGGTTTCCTTTTTTATCTCTAATCTCCGTTGGCTACTGTGTGGACAGTTCAAGAGGATGGCTTGAAAGAACACAGAGATCAATAACACCAGACATAGACAAGGCAGAAATCTCATAAATTTTAGTGAGATTAGGTTGTACACTCATGGCAAAATGAAATTGTAGAGCTAGATTTGGAAGGATTCTTAAGCAGGGCAATAGACAAGAATTTGTTCTTCTGGAAAATATTTCATTAATCTGAAATATAGACTCCTCTGGAGAATGTTTTGATAACTGATTCATGGCCTAGATGCCACATTTTAATATTGTTAAACCACACAGAAACATCTTTAGTTTCAGAAATAATTGCAAACACACCTCCTCAATGTTAAAGAAATCATACGCAAGTTGGGGATACAGATCTTGGACCGCACATCCCATTTTATAACCCAGGATAAAAGAAGATAAATATTACCGCCCTTGAAATACCTCAGATGTATTGTGATCTCTCACTTATTCTAAAGGTCAAATTTGCAGATCAATTTAAGCTTCTCTTAAAGATAATCTCATTACTGAAACAACAGGATACCATAAAAGCTCATCGCTGCCAATCAGGATATTATAAGACTTACACGTAAGCAAGGTCTTATGATTAACAACCATTGGTTCATTATGTGTCATGTCAACAGACCACTAGTATAAAAAAGGGCACAAATTCAGATTCTCTCCAACAACTGGCACACTCTCAGCTCCTCCAGAAGAAGGTTGACAAGCACGAACGAGATGAAGATTCTGCTGCTGACTCTTGTGCTTGGTCTGGTCTGTGCTGCCCAGGAACCTCAGTCGGAGACCAACTTCTCACTGGTACCAGGGGTCAGCTGATCTGGGAGGAGGTCTTGGTGGGGTGTGGGTGTGGGTGTGTGTCTGCGTGTGTGTGTGTCCCTTTTGGACTATTTACATATGTATGCAAATTTATGTGCACCTAAGCCTAGCTATCTACCTCAAACTCACAATCACTCTATTAATTGGCTCCTTACACATTTCTAATGTACTTGTCCTATATTGTCCCTGTATTGTCTATATTGTCCCTGTATTGTCTATATTGTCCATTCATTGGATCCTTATGTGTTTCTACTGTACTTGTATAAGACAAGGAGAACCAGCCAGAGAACTGTTGGATTGGAGTTCTGCATTTGATAACAGAACAGAAGCTATTTCAGAAATATATCCTTTTCTTGTTTTACCATTGAATTGGGTTTTCACATTATTTTATAAATCCTGCTTTGTTCAACAAAGACAGTTTTGTGCTCGTGAAAAAGGAAAGAAAACTCAGGGTGGATGATGCCAGCAAAAAAGAGCATGACTAAAATTTCTGATGGGAACTTTGCTTTTAGGTTTCAGGAGAATGGAAAACCATTTACGCCACATCCAGTAACATCGAGAAGATCAGTGAGAATGGACCGTTCAGGGCTTTTGTCCGTAGACTTGATTTTGACAGTGAGGGTGACACAATCGCCTTCACATTTTTTGTCAAGTAAGTAAAAATAACACAGAACAAACACACGTATAAGTGCTCGACCCTGAGAGAGGGTCTGTCTGACTTCCACGTTTGTGTTGAAATATCTGGATTATGTTCAAGAGCATGGCTGTCTGAGTTGTGTGCTTAGAAGGGTCTTTGGAGGGGTCATGTTAGTTCCGGTACCACCCTCTAGGGAATGTCCTGGAGCATTTGCTTGGAGTGCAAAGAGTCACAGAAGGTCCACTGGAATCATCTCATTAAAGAAAAGAGGACAAAAGCAGCCACGAGTGCATAGATTCCTCAAACCCTACAGTTCTTTCCACTAGCCTAAATCTTTCACGGAGAATTTGTAAAGGGTGGTTCACATTTAGGGGAACTGTAATCCTCAAGAGTATGAGTAGGTGGGTAACGCAAAATGATCTCTACCCTGAAGAACTTATTCATAGCAATTTTTAACCCTTACTAAATTCATTAAAGCCTTCGTTGCTTCAAAGCTTATTTATGGAATGCTCACCATAGTGCAGGCATTTTATTAAGAACTCTGATGACTTATTTCACTTAGCATAATACCCTCTAGATCCATCCATATTGTTAAATGGCAAGGTTTCATTCTTTCTCATGATTGCCTAATATTCCACTGCCTATATACCCCACATCTTCTTTATCCATTGATCTACAGGTGGACACTTGGGTTGTCTCCATGTCTTGGCTATAGTAAATAATGCCGCCATGAACAAACGGGCGCATATATCTTTTCAAATTAGTGTTTTTGTTTTCTTCGGATGAATACCCAGAAGTGCAATTGCTGGATTATTTGGTATTTATTTCTTCAATTTTTTAAAAAAGCTCCATACTGTTTTCCATAGTGGCCGTACCAATTTACATTCCCACCAAGAGTGTACGGGGGTTCCCTTTTCTCTACGTCCTCACCGACACTTGCTATTTGTTTTCTTTTTGGTAAGACATATTCTGACAGGTGTGAGAATCTGGTTTTGATTTCCATTTGGTTTACCATGAGCGACAATAAGCATCTTTTTATGGGCCTGTTGGCCATCTGTATGCCTTCTTTGGAAAAGTGTCTATTCAGGTCCTCTGTCCATTTTTTAATGATTGTTTTCTTTTTTTCTATATGGATTTCTATGAGTGCCTTATGGTTTTGGTTTGCATTCACTTGATGATTAGTGATGTTGAGCATCTTTTCCTGTGTCTGTTGGCCATCTGTATGCCTTCTTTGGAAAAATATCTATTCAGGCCCTCTGCCCATTTTCTAATCGAATTGTTTGCTTTTTGGTACTGAGTTGTTTCATAAGTTCTTTATATACTTTGGATATTAACCCCTTATGGAATATAACATTTGCAAATATCTTCTCCCATTGAGTAGGTTGCCTCTTTATTTTGCTGATGCTTTCCTTCACTTCACAAAAGCTTTCTAGTTTGATGTAGTCTCATTTATTTTTTCTTTCATTGCCCTTGTCTGAAGAGACATATCCAAAATGTTTTGCTCAGATTGATGTCAAAGAGCTTTACTACGTGTGTTTTCTTCTAGGAATTTTATGGTTTCAGGCTTTACATTGGAGCCTTCAATCCATTTTGAGTTTGTTTTTATATATGGTTAAGAAGTGGTCCACAATCATTAGTCGCTCCAACATTCTAATGTGTTTATTCTAATGTGTTTACTTAGTTCCTTTTTTTATGTATTCTTAAAATTAGGCACATTTTATATAAACATATGTATTTCTACATTCTTATAAACGTTCTTAATTTAAAAAAAAGAACTTGAATAAGAGAAGATGAAGAAACTTTTTTTGTTGGAGGGTCTTCATTGGTCAAAATAGAGTCAGGTATATTGATTTTAAACTAATAACAATACTGTGTGTGACATTCCATAACAATGGTAAAGATAATTTTAGAATTTACTAGAGGATATTTATAAATTACTAGAGGATATTAAGTTAAGTGATAAAAGGTGGAAAGAGGGCATTTTTTTCAAACAATGAAAAATGATGGCAGTGAAAGAATCTAAAAAGTTACACAAGAAACATGATATATATAAAATGCTTTTGAAGGTGGAATGGGCTTCTCAGATGAAGAAGTAGGAAAGGGAGAAATATTGGCATAATCAGAGATACCCAGTTATTCAACAAAATGTGCTCAGGAAATAATGAATAGGGACAGAACACTACACAAAAAACATATGGAGGTAATTACAGAATTTGAGATTTAGAAAGAAACTTAGAGTGAGTTCTGAGGGATGTTAAATGTCAAGGTATTAGTTTTTAACTTTCTCCACTAGAAATGGGTATGTACTGAAGTACGCAGAAGCAGTCAAAGTCTCCTTCTTTCTGATTATGCTTCCCGTATGAACGCGTGAAATATGGAAGAAACAAGGTTTTGATTCTCAAATTTCATTCTGAAGTTTCAAATTGACCATATAAATCCATGGAAATGCCCTTAAGCTGAATGAGAATACTTTTGGAATTATAGATCAATCTCTCTCTCTCTCTCTCTCAGACATACAAAGACACACACACACACACACACACACACATTTGAAATTACTGCTAAATTAGTAACACCTGTAATCACATATGTTGATGATATTGCCCAGAAAAACAATTATTTCCACACTAACATTTAAGTTTAAGCAGAAGAATCCTAGGATAAAAACACGAAGCAGGAGAAATTATTGAATCAATGAAATGCAGGGTATCTAAGAGCATTATTTCGTGCTAAGAGATCTGTTGCCCATAAGATTAAAACATGTATTTATGTTGTACGTGGAAAGTCAAATGTTGGTATTTATTTTTTGCAGTCCTTCAAATCCATAAATAGTCACATTGAGAAGTAAGCAAAAAAGTTTGGCAGTATAAAGTGAAATCGTGCGAGAAAGCAACTCTAAGAGGAAAAGGAGATTTGAAGGAAACATTTCTATCCTTACAAATGCATGAGCAAACATACTGGCTGGAAGAAAGTTATGAGAAAAGGGCCAAAATTAAAGAGAGAACATTAGGAATTTGGAAGAAATAGGAACTGAAGTGAAAGGGGATACAATTTTTCCCATGGAAAAAAAATTAAGCACAGACACAAAAAATAATTTGTTATAAGAAATTGAATGAACTCTATTTCCAAAGACCTAATTCCTAAAGATATAAGTGGGATTCAAGAATCTCTCTCTCTCTCTTCACTTACACACACTCATGCAAACACAGACACATAGTTTGAAGATTAAAAACATTAAGAAAAAACTAAGAGGATCATGCTTGGATAGATTGCCTTATAAATATATATAATCGGTTATATATTATATATAATATATAACTACTTGTTTACATATAATCAAAATATCTTATCCCAGTAGATACACTTGTGAGTTTCCACCATTTTTTTAAGAATACAAGATTATCTTTTAGTTCGTCATATTAATAATTTTTGTGTCCTATGTTTAATTGACTTTACCTGTGGCCACTCTTTTTGAAATCGATCTTATTGAACTGTATTTCCACAGAATTATGTGTACACTTTTGAAGGGTGTAGTTAATGAGTTTTGACGTATGTGTGAGCTTGTGTCACTACTGCCACAGTCAAGTACAGACCTTTTCCATCACCGCAGAAAGGTCTGTGTCTTTCTCCACTTGCCATTATGTGTCTACCATCTAGACATAGAGAACAACTTATCTGCTTATTCTCGCCTGTTACAGAACACCACACGCTGGAATTATACTTTACGCATCTTTTTACACTGTTTCTCTCACTCAGCATAACACTTCGGAAATTTATCCATGTGGCTGCATATACAAGTAGTCATTTTTTCCATTGCCAGTTTGGATATATGAAAACTGTGCATTTTCCGGTTGTTAGACAATGTTGTTTCCATGTTGTGGTTATTTTGAATAATTTTGATGTGAATAGCTCTGTACTATCTTTGTGTTGACATGTATTTTCATTTTTCTTGGATAGGAGTGGAATTGTTGCATCATACTATTTGTGCATATTTAATAATATTCAATAATTCATTCAATTTTAGTTGGGGTATTTCCCCTTAGAATATATGTGTTGAACACATACTCCATATATTCCAAATACACTTTCTTTGTCATGTAGATACACACAGAGACACACACAGAAATATAAAAGGACTTGATTATATATGTGACATATATATGTAATTATATATATCGTGTGTATATAATTTCCATACATCATATATGCACATCATGTGTATTTCTGTGTTTGCTTTTGTGTGTCTGTGTGTGCAGTGTGCTTGTATACATACATGTGACCTGGTATCTAATTTTCTTTAAAATATTTTTATATAAGAAGTTCTATTTCGATTAAATACCACCCATAATATTTTTCTCATATTTGTTGTGCTTTTTTGTCTATTACATTATCTAAGAGATCTTTTCCAGGGCTGTGAGAAGCACTAAGTTCTGTCTTGATAGCTATGCCCCTCAGTATTGTGAAAACATTTCAAGCAAAGGCTTGTATTTTCCCCATTTCTTCTCTAAAATTTTGCCTTTTACCATGTTTTCCTGGTTTTCAACATGACCTGTTTTGTCTCGCAGCTGGTCTTTGGATCTGCCGCTCTGACTTTGTCTACGCGTCAACAAAGACATTCTAACCACCTAGAGTTCTTTGATCATGGACAACATATGTCTTCTCTTTTGAAAGTCAGTGTTTATAGGCACTAGAATCATACCTGACACAGGGTCAGATGAGGTTGAAACAAAGAAAGTCCTAATTATAGATCAATTTTTTATTATTTTTATCAATCAACTTAAAGATGTTTTCTTTTTAAGGGTCAATGGACAATGCACGATAATACATTCCGTGGCAACAAAAATAGAAGGAAATGTTTACATTAGTGATTGTAAGTATTAGTGTTTCACTGATAAAGTTATATTAGGGTTGAAACCTTGGCCTCAAATTCTTTTCAGAACTCCATATATCTGAATTCTAGTTCTACTAATAATTAAAGGTGTGACCAGGCAAAGTCCCTAAATTTTCCAAGCACTTCATTTTGTCACGTGCAAAGGGTTAAGTCGTAGGATGTGGATGACTTCTTCCAATTGTGAGTGTTATTCAACGACTAACTGAGAGCATGTGCTGAGAACTTTTATCTCATAAGGTTCTCAGGTATATGAATGTGTTTCAAGATAATGTAAAAGGGTCTTAGGAATTAATGTCTAATGGGTGTATCTTGAGTTGAAATATCAATATTATTTTGCTTTATCAGAATATTTTTAAAACTAATCTTAAAACATCTTAATCCTTTCAAGGTACGGTGTGATTTACTTAAATCCCAAACAAGTCACAGTAATTTCAACACCAAGGACGTTTCTTCATAAACACAGCTTCTGTTAGAAGCAAAGGAAATGTTGGTCAAGATTTATGTCTCTAAATTCTTTTTAATGATATCATGCAACATTCCCAATTCTAAATGGCCTAATGTTTAAATATTTGATTAAAATTTAAAAGTACATAAACCTGGGGTTCCAACCTTTGACTAACATAAGAAATGCACAGCGGCTATGCAATAAACACACAAATAAGTAAAATATAAGCCTGACATTTTGTCCTACACTTTCATGAATAACTCTCTTTTTATATTACCAGTAGTTTTTTTAAAATCATGTTTTCATTTTGCCTGTCCCTATATTATTTGTTCCTTTGTCTGAATCATCTCCATTCTTGTAGTCATTTTTACATGGATTTGGCATGACAACTAAAGGAAGGAGAGAAATGAAGTGACCTGGCCTTATGGCCTCTTGGAGGCCTCTTGGGAACGAGGCATTGCAATATCCCCAGCTTCTGCTTTGTAGAAAATATCGTGTAACCATAACAAGCACAATAGCAGCAGTGGCCTTCATAGCAATGTGAGGCTCAGAAGATAGATTTATTTTCGTAGACTCCATAACATGCATTACATTTATAAACCTATTTAGCTAGACTTTCTGTAAAACCTTCCTTTGTGAATATATTGTTATAACATACTTGGTACTAAGAATCTGAAGAGATGCATAAAATCGGATTTAATTGTCCCAACGTGACCCGAGACTCAAGGACTTACTGTGGGCTTGGGCAAGATTTATCTATGAAACTTTGATGTTCTTACAACTGCTACTTAGTCTTTGGTGTGGTAGACTAAGGATATTTCAGTGGGAAACTCAAATTGGTGTAGTTTTAAATCAAATCCTGATGAGCGATTCAAATGAGGTGCTATGTTATGGTTAGAAGAGAGAATGAATGCTAGAGGGCTCATTGATAATGCAAAGTAGATCTGCACTCATTCTTTTCCCTATAAACATAAGGAGTGGATGGACATAGCCAGAGAGATGGAGGTGCAGCCTCCAGGGGGGATCTGAATCAACTGTCTAGCTTGTCACCACCTGCTTATCCTCACAAGTACAATTGATTTCATTCCAAATTAAGTTATGTTACGTTTGTGACAGCTATACATTTGTTAAGTAATACACCTAGATTAAAGGGCAGAGGAAATTCAGTAATTTACATGAAGTGTTTAGAAGTTGCCTGGTGCAGGCACAGTAGGTACTCAGTACACAGTTACACACTGTTTTCAATGGTAAATTGATTTGAATCCTAAAGAGAAACCAATTCATTTCTTGGATAAGGGAAATGACAAAGGATTTTTAAACTTGAAATTGATAATATGCCATATAATAACAAGCTCATGTTGTTTAAAGAAAGGTTGGCTTCATTAGAACACGTATTTTAGAAATCACATCAGTAGACTAGAAGACAGGAAATGTTTAATTGTATGAAAAGGGGGCCATAAGGAAAATTCTTCCCTATTTTTCTTCCTGAATGTAAATCCATTTTAACATTCACTGTACTGTTGGAGTGAAACAAAAATCAATATAGTAATCATTGTTACCAATAAACTAAGTAGGCCATGATAAATCTAATCAACAATTAATTAATTACCTGAGGCTATACATATATATTTTCTCTCTCTCTCTCACAGATGCAGGTATAAATGGTTTCAAAATTCTCGATTTGTCAGAAAATGCCATGATAGGATATATTCTGAATGTGGATGAAGAAGGCCTGGTCACCAAAATAATTGCATTGCTTGGTATGTATTATATCCTGACCATATTCCCATTGTCATTGTCATAGAACATTTCGATTGTCAGCATTTTTATTCTGAAAATCAGTATGTATTGATAGCATTCATTAGTAATGATACAGGTCTAGGTCTGTGTGTTTATTGAGGAAGGACCCTGGAACGGAATTTACAAAGAAAGGTGAAAAGAAGAGCTTGTGGGGGGGGGGAAGTATCAGATCATCAGGCCTTTAAAAATAATTTTAATCTGTAAATTATAACAATTGAGTTTTTTGAGAAGTACTTACTTAACAGGTGAACTAATTTCAAGCCATGGTTATATTCAAATTGACCTCAATTCCTTCTTTTTATGACAGTTTTTCAAATACATTGTAAGCCTTGGACCTGAGCTTTCAGAATGAACCTTGATCATGTTTAGTCCTTCCATTGACCATGTTTAGTCCTTCCAATGCATTGTCCTCATGAAATTGAGAATTTCAACCCCAGAATAGTCACAGAGGGGAGCAGAGGGTGCATTTTGCCTTGGGGATAATAGGTTTCTATTTGGAAAATATATGGGTAGACAGATGGTTTACTAAAAGAAAAAATTATCCTCCATTGCTACGTGCGGCAGGGCTGATGTTTCTCTGTAGGTGAGAATCGAGTTTCCAGGTTATTTGGGTCCAGCACAAGGTAAGAATGTCAGGTATGGGTTCCAAGAGGTTGTCAGAGAGGCTTCAGATGAGCTATTCTGGATCCTTGGGCCCAAAATTCATGAAGGTCCTGATATGTCCTTGGAGTCCTGCTGATGTGGGAGAGTTGGGCTGGGATTCATTCCTCCTATGGACGTAAGTCAGGCAGCTGACACTGTGACATGGTGAATATCAACTATGTGACACTCCGTTAAATTATTCCACACGAAGACCTGATTTGCACATTCATTTTTCTCATTCATGGATCCCGAAATTCCTGGGAATTCTAACGGGCAAATTTCTGGTTTATGCACGGTGATTTTCAGGCAAAGGAAATGATATCAATGAGGAAGATATTGAGAAGTTCAAGGAGTTGACTAGACAAAGGGGGATTCCAGAAGAAAACATTGTGAATATCATCAATATTGGTAATGTGAATTTATTTTCTTCCTGAATATATCATTCACCTGGTGTGTAAACATACTATCAGGAAACAAATTGATTCATTTTAAATTTCTTTTTCCATGAATTATCTTCTATAAAATCTGTTATTTAAGAAAAAGAAAGTCTTAGAATACTGACAAATGGTATTGATCAGTGGCTTTCTTTCTCCTGTTCTTTTTTTTTTTCACCCTCAGATGACTGTCCTACAAGTGACTAAAAACAAGGACCTGAACACTCCAAAAAGTTGTAAGTAAGAATGATGTGTTAACAGCACGGCTTTATCAAGTGATTCAATAAGCACACATTGTGACTTCACATGGGCCATATTTATTCAGTAATTATTTTTGTCCCAATAACTTAAATTATGTCACTAGAGAACTTTATTCTGTTATATTAGGTTATTTTGCTTCTCCTGACCTCTATTAAATTGCAAACTGGTTGAGTGGATTAATGCTAAAGCAGTTTTAGTGACAAAGCATCATCATGCAAGAACCATGGAAATGTTACTCATTTAGAGAGAAGCAGGAATGGCCAGAGGTTGGTGGGGACCACTGGAAAATAATTAGTTTTCCACTCATTCCTGAGTGGTTGTCCATATACATGACTACTTCATGACAACTGGGCTCCATAGAACTCACCATTCCTACAATCACAATGTTGAATTTTTTTTTTTTTTTTTTTTTTTTTTTTTGTGAGGAGAACCAGCCCTGAGCTAACATCCAATGCCAATCCTCCTCTTTTTTGCTGAGGAAGACTGGCCCTGGGCTAACATCCATGCCCATCTTCCTCTACTTTATATGGGACGCTGCCACAACATGGCTTAACAAGCGGTGCGTCGGTGCGCACCCGGGATCCGAACCGGCGAACCCCGGGCCGCCGCAGCGGAACGTGCGCACCTAACCACTTGCACCACCGGGCCAGCCCCACAATGTTGAATTTTATATCATCATAACTGCCACATTAGAGGCCTTCCAACCAGATTCCCTGAAACATGCGTTTGGTTATTTTTACCTTCATAAGATGATTTCATTAAAGAATGATCTATAATTTCCTAAAATGTCATAGCCTCAGAAGATGACATTGAAATAGGCTAAAGCATGAGTTGTTTTTTTTTTTCATCTATTGGGAAGAGATGGGAAAAAAGCCCCAAAAATCATTAGCTTTCTGGGTGAATATAATGTCTTGAAGGCACAGACCCTTGGGATTTAGAGGAGAGGAGTGTAACTCGGATCCTATAAATCATTCTTAGGTGTGCCATCCCTATGAACATGCATCATGTAATCATGAAACCCCTGGGATGTGTCCTACCCACAAAAAGTGCACCATGTGTACATCCTGGAAAAATTCCAAGAGGATTCTCTGATACCATAGAGATGGAGAACATTAAGTTCTACGTGCAATTAGTCCCCTGGGTGATCTGAAAGCTCCCCTAACCTTTGACACTCTACTTCCTGAGGCTCACCCCTGGCACGCTGTCATACAGTCAACTCAACCTTGTCTCCTGTTTCCCTCACCTACAGAACCTGTGACTGGGGACCAAGCGCATCATTTTCTCTATGGAATCAAGACCAACAATCTGAAGAAAACATTCTTTTTTCCTGTCGAACATCAACTTTCTCTCTTCATACACATACTCTGCTTCCCATTTCATCTCTTCCAGTCACCAGTCACATCCTCTATGGTGTTACTGGATTTCTGAGTGTTTAAATAAATTGATTTAATATGCACACTAGACATGTTGGTGCAGAAAGTCACTTAATTTTAAAAATACACAAATATCCACTTTAAATACAGCTATACTGGAAGATGTGTCTTCAATAGGATTGATGTCCCATAAGAGACAATTCTGATTAGGATTAAATACAGAAGTCTCAGAGGTGTCAAGGTGAGAGGGACGAAGGGCATAAACCCACATGGGGAGGGGGAAAGCATTACGGATATTTTTATTGTCACAAGATGAGGCAATCTAGTCAAAAAAAATGTCCCTAGGAAGCTTCTTATCATCACAGGGAAAGGGACACGTTTGCAACTCACTGAGATTTACACAGAGATACTCTATGCCTTGTATCATAATTGAGGGGACGTCAGTACTATGACATCTGCATCACCTGTGAAGTTGAGTTAAAAACTGGTATTTCTTTACAGTGGGTCAGTAGTAATCAAAGATGCGGCAGCATCCAAGACATGGTCCAATCATAGAGTTAGTTATAAGGTCAATGGAGTGCTTAGAGGATCAATACTACTGAGAGTTCAGTTAGGGAGCTGCAGCTGCAAACACAATATGCAACATCTAAAGTGGTGTGCCATTCCATTAGGTTTCCAAAAGCAGAAGACACTAGGAGTTCTAAGGAATGGCCATTCCCACCGTAAGTGGCAGAGCATATTGATCAGCTATCCATGATACACAAGGTGTTTATAATCTAAGACATCTAGCATGCTGAATGGCGACCTTATTCCAAAGTTGGGGCCAAAGTCCAGAGATGTGGTCCACGCACTGGGAAAATAGAAGAAGAGCTAAGCAATATTTAACAGAACAAATAATGTTTTAGTTACTGGAACAGACGTGGCCTCCCAATGGACTACAGTTTGCAAATGTCAATGGCATCAATAATGAAGATTTTTATGGCTTTAGCTGGAAGTAATGGAGATGTCAAGGGCAATGATTGAATTCTCCCTCTGGCATAAAAGAGTTTATGCATTCCGAGGTCTGACTGTGGTCATCAGAGAGTGTCTGGAAATCCTGGATTGGGTGGGTGGATATACACATGGGCCACAGAATAGAAAGTGTAGGAGGTGAACATAACCTGAATATCCTAAGGAATATTCAAAGGTAAGAACTGGCATAAAGACTTAAAACATTGTAAAATTTTATATGCATGTGTGTGTGTGTGTGTGTATGTGTGACCAATGTAAGAAAAGAGAGGTTATCACCACAAATCCTACTGAAATAAAGAGAATAGTATGAGAAAACTGTAAACAAAGGTATGTCAACAAATTTGATGCTTTTGATGAAATGGACACATTTCTTGAAAGATATGGTACCAAAATTGACACAAGATGAAACAGAACATTTCTACAGTTCTTTATCTATTAAAGAAATTGAATCTGCCCTCAGAGCATTCTCCATGAAGAAGTTGTAAGTCCAGAGGATTTCACCAGTGAATCCTTCCAAACATTCAAAAAAAGAGCATGAAACTTAGACAAATTTTCCAGAAAGACAAGATGAAGGAAGCCTGTCCTACTCCTTTTATGCAGTCGGCATACTTAAATCCCCAAATCTGACAAAGACATCTGTGCATACGTGAGCACATGAATTCATATAAAAATATCTCCCATGCCAACCTGCTCCTTATGCCCCTGAGCAGCAGCAGGTACTCCCAACTGCTTGGTATAAATTCTACATTATACATATGGACACAATTTCATTATCACACAGACCTAGTAATGTATTAGTACAGTCTTTGTTTTATGCAGACATAACATTAGAAAAAAAAGAGAATCATATTTCTGTTTTGCTCACATAATAATCTTTTTAAAGATTATTTTTATGTTGATTTATGGAGATCAAATTTATTATTTTAATTTCTTATATTTTCCATTTTGAACGTCTCATAACTACAAGCCTGTTCAATTTATTTTAGAATATTTCAATGTTACAAAAAACAAATGAGTGAATGATTTTTATATGTATCAATATTTTAAAATTGATGCATTCTGTGAATGCATTTTGGAATTTTGATAAATACAACGAGATTGTCCTTTCAAAACATCTCTGTATCTTCTGTTCTCAATTCTCACCATTTTCCTCCCAGAGACATATATTTAAGTTGCTTTTCTAACTATAGTCAGAGATTTGCTCAGAACCCTTCCCTATGGAGACAGTGCCCCTTCTGAAATAGGATTCCCCTCCTGGTACACTCCATGTTCTTACCTTGGTTGATTTTTCATCCCAGAATTAGAAACAGGTGATGTATTTGGCAACTACTGGCTAGCTTGTTTGTATTCTGCCTCCTTCCTCTGGAAGATCCCTCACTGGCTCGTGCACTGAGTCTGTCTGTTCCCTGTTGAATGTTGAGGTTAGGCTGTTGTGGACACATCACATGCACTGAATCAATATTCACTGAACACAGACCAAGCCTGGATAGTAAGAATCTTACAGAACATACTTTCTTCATAATGCATCCTTGGACAATTTTATGGTATATTGGACTGTAATATATTTTCTAGCATATTACTGGAAGAGAACAAGAAAAATCTGGTCATTCTGCAGAGTGCTGAGTCTTGTCCTGTCATTGAGTGCATACACCCTGAGGAGGGCTGGTATGTGACTCAGCGTTGCTGACACGGGCTTTTGCTTCAAACATGGCACGAGGTAAAACTCAAGCGGGTGATGAGAAAAGCAATTCCTATTTAACTGATAATAAAAGTTTTGATAAAGGACTATGTCTAGAGGCTGACTGACTAAAATATCACCACAAGAAAAGACGGCCCATCAGTTAATAAAACAAATATACAGTCTGAAATTAAAACAAAGAACAAACAGAAACCAACTGAAAAACACCCACACAGGAACATGAAAACAAAGTAAACAGTGAAAGAGACATGGGAACTTTCTTTCTGGAAGCTGTCCTCTCTGACTTTTATGGGATATCATAGCTAGTCCTCTCCATATCCATTTGTATGCCTAAAAGTTTGCAGAAGTTTCCCCAAAAATTAGGAAGATCATGGAATGCCAGATTTTTGTGTGTATTATTTTATTTTATTCCTAAAGGAAGTCATATGACTCTCATGTCCCACCCGTCTTTTGTTTAATATTGCCCAAAATGTGTGTAAGGGAATTGGGAAAATGAAAAAAACACCAACAAAACAAACTTGCTCCTTGGGAAGGGACAGGAATATATAGACCGTGGATTTTCAATAAGAATACAGAAGATATTCAGTGGAGAAGAATAATCTTTTCAACAACACTTGCTGGAAATATTGGATGTCCATATGCAAACAATAAGAAAAAAAGGAACTTGAACCCATGCTTGGCCCCATATAGTAAACTCAAAGTGATTCTTAGACCATGTAGAATCTAAAGCTACACAAATTCTGAAGGAAGATATAAGAGAAAAGTCTGTGACGTTGGGTTAAGCCATTATTTCTTAGACAAGACTCCAAAGAGTGATCCTTGAGTGACAACAATAAATAAATAACCTGACCTTTATGAAAAGGAAGACATTTGGCGTTTTGAGGAACACTATTAAGGGAACGGAAAGAGAAGTTGCAGACTCGAAGAAGATATTTCTATCTAAATTAGGACTTGTATCTAGATAATATAAAGAAATCTCCAAACTCAATAATAAGAAAACAAACAGCCCAATCAATATTGAATAAACGATTTGGGGAGACACTTACAAAAGAAAATACCCATATGGCAAATAACACTTAAAAGGAATGTCCCATATATATATTTATTCGGGAAATGTAAATTAAAACTGCAATCAGATACCACGACATACTTATTACAATGTCTAAAATGAAAATGACTGACCACATGAAGTATTGGAGAAGATTTGAAGCAACTGGAATTCTCCTCCACCGTTGACGTAAAATTGTCTTGGCACTTTGAGCAAGGAATTCCACTCATGAGTATCTACCCAAGAGACAGGACAGCACAGTCTTTACAAAGACTTGCCCATGATACGAATCCATCCATATTTGAGTGGACAAAACTGTGATACATCTAGATATTACTACTCAGTGGTAAATGGGAATGTACTATACAAGCCATAGTATAGATAAATATCAAAGTAATTATGCCGAGTGAAAGAAGCCAGAAAACACACACACACACACACACATACACACACACACATACACACACACACACACACACACTAAGATTTAATTTTTGTAAAATTCTAGAGAATATCAACTAATGTCTTCTGTCAGAAACTGAAAAGCGCTTTCTCAGGACTGGATAGGGATGGCTGAGACGGACAGGAGGAGGGATTACCAAGGAGCGCAGGGGTACTTTTGAAGCTGCGAGACATGTTCATCATAGTGGTTGGGGAGGTTTCACAGCTGTGTTCACCTGTCAAAGCCGATCAATTGCACACTTGAAATAGCTGAAGTTTTGTTGTCTGTCATTTATACCTCAGCTAAGATTTTAAAAGAAATCATCTTTCAGTTCAGCTATAGAGTTACAAAACTCAATTCAGATACAGAGGTTCAGTCAATTTCTGTGTTTTTATCTTCTTAATCATTATCCACCCATTTATTTCTCATTATTATTATGATCACCATAGTTAGGGCTGGTGTCAACCTGATAGCAAATTTTCTGACTCAGTCTTGTTTAGAGATTGGTTTCTTGTGGTGTCTCTAAACTAGATTGGCTACTGTGTGGACAGTTCAGGAGGATGGCTTGAAAGAACACAGAGATCAATATCAGCAGCCACACACAAGGCAGAAATCTCATAAATTTTGGTAAGATTAGGCTGTACACTCATGGCAAAATGAAATTGTAGAGACAGATTTGGGATGGATTCTCAGGTAGGGTAATAGACAAGAATTTGTTCTTGTTGAAAATATTTCATTAATCTTCTTTAGTTTTAGAAATAAGTTCAAACACACCTCCTCAATGTTAAAGAAATTGTATCTGAGTTGAGATGCAGATCTTGGACTGCTTGTCCCATTTTGGAACTCGAGATATAAGAGGATAAATATTACCGTCATTACAATGCCTCACACGTATTGTGATCCGTCGCTTGTTCTAAAGGTCAAATTTGCAGATCAACTTAAGCTTCTCCTAAAGACAACCTCATTATTCAAAGGACAGGATGCCATAAAAGCTCATCACTGCCAAACAGGATATTATAAGAAGATTTACACATAACTAAGGTCTTGTTATTAACAACCGTTGGTTCATTATGTGTCGTGTCAACAGGCCACTAGTATAAAAAAGGGCACAAATTCAGATTCTCTCCAACAACTGGCACACTCTCAGCTCCTCCAGAAGAAGGTCCACAAGCACCAACGGAATGAAGATTCTGCTGCTGACTCTTGTGCTTGGTCTGGTCTGTGCTGCCCAGGAACCTCAGCCGGACATCGATTACTCACTGGTACCAGGGGTCGGCTGATCTGGGAGGAGGTCTTGGTGGGGTGTGTGTGTGTGCGCGTCCGTTTTGGAATATTTATACGTGTATCCAAATTTGTGTACACCTAAGCCTAGCCATCTACCTCCAACTCTGAATTGCTCTATTAATTGGCTCCTTCCACATGTCTGCTGTACTTGTCTTCTATTGTCTCCGTATTGTCTATATTATCTATCAATTGGCTGCTTAGGCGTTTCTACTGTACTTGTATAAGACAAGAAGAACCAGGCAGAGAACTGTTGGATTAGAGTTCTACTTTGACAACAGACCTTAAGCTATTTCAGAAATATCTCCCTTTCTTGATTTACCATTGACTTGGGTTTTCACATTATTTTATAAATCCTGCTTCGTTTAACAAAGACAGTTTTGTGCTGATGAAAAAGGGAAAGAAAACTCAGGGTGGATGATGCCAGAAAAGAACAGCATGACTACAATTTCTGATGGGAACTTTGCTTTCAGTTTTCAGGAGAATGGAAAACCATTTACGCCGCATCCAGTAACATCGAGAAGATCAGTGAGAACGGACCGTGGAGGGCTTTTGTCCGAAGACTTGATTTTGACAGTGAGGGTAACACAATCTGCTTCACGTTTTTTGTCAAGTAAGTAAAAATAACACAGAACAAACACACATATAAGTGCTCGACCCTGAGAGAGGGTCTGTCTGACTTCTATGTTTGTGTTGAAATATCTGTATGATGTTAGAGAGCATGGCTCTCTGAGTTGTGTGCTTAGAAGTGTCTTTGGAGGGATCGCATCAGTTCCAGTACCATCCTCTAGAGAATGTCCTGGAGCATTTGCTTGGAGCACAAAGAGTCACAGAAGGTCCACGTCCACTGGAATCATCTCATTAAAGAAAAGAGGACAAAAGCAGCCACGAGTGCATAGATTCCTCAAACCCTACAGTTCCTTCCACTAGCCTGAATCTTTCATGGAGAATTTGTAAAGGGTGGTTCACATTTAGGGGAACTGTGATCCCAAAGAGTGTGAGCAGGTGGATAACACAAAATGATCTCTACCCTGAAGAACTTACTGATAGTAATTTTTAACCATCACTAAATTTGTTAGAGCCTTCATTGCTTCGAGGATTATATATGAAATGCTCACCATAGTGCAGGCATTTTATTAAGAACTCCAAAGACTTATTTCACCAAGCGTAATACCCTGTACAGCCATCCATGTTGTTGCAAGTGATAAAGTTACCTTCTTTTTTATGTTTGACTAATATTCCTTTGGATATATATACCACATCTTCTTTATCCATTCATCTACGGATGGACACTTAGGTTGTCTCCGTGTCTTGGCTATAGTAAATAATGCCGCCATGAACAAACAGATGCGTATATCTTTTCAAATTAGTGTTTTCGTTTTCTTTGGATGAATTCCCAGAAGTGCAATTGCTGGATTATTTGGTATTTATTTCTTCAATTTTTTAAAAAACCTCCATACTGTTTTCCATAGTGGTTGTACCAATTTACATTCCCACCAAGAGTGTATGAGGGTTCCCTTTTCTCTACATCCTCACGGACACTTGCTATTTGTTTTCTTTTTGGTAAGATGTATTCTGACAGGTGTGTGAATGTGGTTGGATTTGCATTTCACTTACAATGAGCGACAATGAGCATCTTTTTATGTGTCTGTGGGCCATCTTTGTGTCTTCTTTAGAAAAATGTCTGTTCAGATCCTCTGCCCATTTTTTAATCAGATTGTTTGTTTTTTATATATAGATTTCTATGCGTTCCTTATGGTTTTGATTTGCATTCACTTGATGGTTAGTGACGTTGAGCATCTTTTCCTGTGTCTGTTGGCCATCTGTATGCCTTCTTTGCAAAAATGTCTATTCAGGCCCTCTGCCTAATTTCTAATCAAATTGTTTGCTTTTTGGTAGAGTTGCATAACTTCTTTATATACTTTGGATATTAACCCCTTATGGAATATAACATTTGCAAATATCTTCTCCCATTCAGTAGGTTGCCTCTTTATGTTGTTGGTGGTTTCCTTGACTGCACAAAAGCTTTTTAGTTTGATGTAGTCTCATTTGTTTATATTTTCTTTTGTTGCCCTTGTCTGAAGAGACACATCCAAAAAATTTTTTGCTCAGGTTGATGTCAAAGAGCTTTACTACGTGTGTTTTCTTCTAGGAGTTTTATGGTTTCAGGCTTTACATTGGAGTCTACAATCCATTTTGAGTTTGTTTTTGCATATGGTTAAGAAGTGGCCTGCAATCATTAGCCACTCCAACATTCTAATATGTGTATTCTAATGTGTTTATTTAGTTCCTTTTCTTATGTATACTTAAAATTAGGCACATTTTATGTAAACACGTGTACTTCTACATTTTTATAAGAGTTCTTAATTCACAAAAGAACCTGAATATGAGAAGGTGAAGAAACTTTTTTTGAGGGGGGTCTTCATTGGTCAAAATAGAGTCAGGTATATTGATTTTAAACTAATAACAATACTGTGTGTGAAGTTCTATAACAATAGTATAAACTACTTTATAATTTACTAGAGGATATTTATAAATTACTAGAGGATACTATGTTAAGTGATAAAAGGTGGAAAGAGTGCATTTTCTTCAAACAATGAAAAATGATGGCAGTGAAAGAATCTAAAAAGTTACACAAGAAACATGATATATATAAGATGCTTTTGAAGGTGGAATGGGCGTCTCAGACAAAAAAGTAGGAAAGGGAGAAATATTGGCATAATCAGAGATACCCAGTTATTTAACAAAATGTGCTCAGGAAAAAATGAATAGGGATAGAACACTACACAAAAAACATATGGAGGTAATTATAGAAGTTGAGATTTAGAAAGAAACTTAGAGTGAGTTCTGAGGGATGTTAAATGTCAAAGTATTAGTTTTTAACTTTCCCCACTAGAAATGGGTACGTACTGAAGTACGCAGAAGCAGTCAAAGTCTCCTTCTTTCTGATTATGCTTCCCGTATGAACGCGTGAAATAAGGAAGAAACAAGGTTTTGATTCTCAAATTTCATTCTGAAGTTTCAAATTGACCATATAAATCCATGGACATGCCCTTAAGCTGAATGAGAATACTTTTGGAATTTTAGATCAATCTCTCGCTCTCTCTCTCTCACAGACATACAAAGACACACACACACACACACACACACACACTCACACACATTTGAAATTACTGCTGAATTAGTAACACCTGTAATCACATATGTTGATGATATTGCCCAGAAAAACAATTATTTCCACACTAACATTTAAGTTTAAGCAGAAGAATCCTAGGATAAAAACACGAAGCAGGAGAAATTATTGAATCAATGAAATGTAGGGTATCTAAAAGCATCATTTTGTGCTAAGAGATCCATTGCCCATATAATTAAAATATGTATTTATATTGTATGTGGAAAGTCAAATGTTAATTTTTATTTTTTGCAGTCCTTCAAATCCAGATATAATCACATCGAGAAGTAAGCATAGCTTAACATGTCAAAATAGTTTGGCAGTATAAAGAGAAAATTTGCAAAGAAGCAACTCTAGGAGGAAACAGAAGATTTGAAGGAAACATTTCTATACTTACAAATACCCGAGCAAACTTGCTGTCTGGAAGAAAGTTGTGAGAAAGGGGCCAAAAGTAAAGAGAGAATATTAGGAATTTGGGAGAGATTGGAATTCAAGTGAAAGGGGGTACAACTCTTCCTATGGAGAAAAAATTAAGCACAGACACAAAAAATCGTTTGTTATAAGAAATTGAAGGAAGTCTGTTTTGAAGACCTAAATTCTAAATATATAAGTGGGATTCAAGAATCTCTCACTCTCTCCCTTCACTTACACACACTCATGCAAACACAGACACATAGTTTGAAGACTAAAAACATTAAGAAAAAAACTAAAAAGATTATACTTGGAGAGATTGCTTCATAAATATATATAATTGGTTATATTATATATAATATATAACTACTTGTTTACATATAATCAAAATATCTTATCCCAGTAGATATACTTGTGAGTTTTCAGCCATTTTTTTAAGAATACAGGATTGTCTTTTTGTTTGTCCTATTCACAATTTTTGTGTGCTATGTTTAATTGACTTTACCTGTGGCCACTCTTTTTGAAATCGTCCTTATTTCAGTGTATTTCCATGGAATTATGTGCACACTTTTGAAGGGTGTAGTTCAATGAGTTTTGACATATGTGTGAGCTTTTGTCACTACTACCATAGTCAAGTATAGACCTTTTTCATCACCGCAGAAAGGTCCCTTTCTTTCCCCCCCTTAAATGTCTACCGTCTAGACTTAGACAACAACTGATCTGCTTATTCTTGTCTGCTCTAGAACTTCACGAGATGGAATTATACTCTATGCATCTTTTTCCACTCTCTCTCTTTTTCCACGCTTCTCTCTCTTAGCATAACACTTTAGAAATTTATCCATGTGGCTGCATATACAAGTAGTCATTTTTTCCATTGCCAGTTTGGATATATGAAAACTGTACATTTTCCGGTTGTTAGACAATGCTGTTTCCACGTTGTGGTTATTTTGAATAACTTTGATGTGAATAGCTCTGTACTATCTTTGTGTTGACATGTATTTTCATTTTTCTTGGGTAGGAGTGGAATTGCGACATCATAGTATTTGTGCATATTTAATAATATTGGATGATTTATTTAAATTAATGACATTGATTTAATTTTCTCTAAGTGTTTTCACATAAGAACTTTCTGTTTTGATTGCATTCAACCCATAATTTTTTTCTCGTGTTTGTCGTGCATTTTTGTCTATTATATTATCTAAGAAATCTTTGCCAGGGCTGTGAGAAACACTAAGGTCTGTCTTGATAGCTATTCCCCTCAGTTTCGAGAAAACATTTCAAGCTAGGGCTTGTATATTCCCTCCTTCTTCTCTAAAATTTTGCCTTTCTCCATGTTTTCCGGGCTTTCCACATGACCTGTTTTGTCTCGCCCCTGGTCTTTGGGTCTGCTGCTCTGACCCCTTGTGTCGACAAAGATATTCTAACCACCTAGAGATCTTTGATCATGGACAACATATGTCTTATCTTTCGAAAGTCAGTGTTTATAGGCACTAGAACCATACCTGACACAGAGTCAGATGAGGGTGAAACAAAGAAAGTCCTAATTATAGATCAATTTTTCATTATTTTTAATGATCAACTTCAAGATGTTTTCTTTTTAAGGGTCGATGGACAATGCACAAAAATGAATACCGTGGCAACAAAAGCAAAAAAAATGTTTACGTTTGTAGTTGTAAGTATGAGTATTTTACTGATAAAGTTATATTAGGGTTGAAACCTTGGGCTCAAAGTCTATTCAGAACTTTATATATCTGAATTCTAGTTCTACTCATAATTAAAAGTGTGACCAGGCAAAGTCCCTAAATTTTCCAAGCACTTCATTTTCAGGGAGTGTGCTGAGAACTTTTATCTCATAAGATTCTCAGGTATATGAAAGTGTTTCGAGATAATTTAAAACGATCTGTGGAACTAACGTCTAATGGGTCTTTCTTGAGTTTAAATATCAATGTCATTTTCCTTTATCATAACATTTTAAAAACTAATCTTAAAACATCTTAATCCATTCAAGGTATGGTTTGATTTGCTTAAATCTGAAACAAGTCACAGTAATTTAAACAACAAGCACATTTCTTCGTATACACAGCTTCTGTTAGAAGCAATGGAGATGTTGCTGAAAAGATTATCTGTAAGTTCTTTAATGACCTCAAACAATATTCCAAAATTTTAAATGGCTTAACATATAAATATTTGATTAAAATTTAAATGTACGTAAACCTGTGGTTCCAGCCCTTGACAAACATAAAAAATGCACAATGGCTATGCAATGAACACACAAATAAGTAAAATATACATCTGATGCTTTGTCCTACACTTTCATGAATAACTGTCCTTTTATATTGCCAGTAGTTTTTTTTTTAATTATGTTTTTATTTTGCCTGTCCCTATGTTATTTGATCCTTTGTCTGAATCATGAATGTTTCCTACCATCTCCTATAATTTCCTCCGTTCTTGTAGTCTTTTTTACATGGATTTGACACGGCAACTCAAGGAGGGAGAGAAATGAAGTGACCTGGACTTATTGTGCAGGCCTCTGGGGAACGAGGCATTGCAATCTCCCCAGCTTCTGCTTTGTAGAAAATATCATGTAACCGTAACAAGCACAATAGCAGCAGTGGCCTTCATAGCAATGTGAGGCTCAGAAGATAGATTTATTTTCGTTGTCTCCATAACGTGCATTACATTTATAAACCTATCTAGCAAGACCTTCTGTAAAACCCTCCTTTGGAAATATATTGTTATAACATATTTGGTACTAAGAATCTGAAAATATGCATAAAATGGGATTTAATTGTCCCGACGTAACCCGAGACTCAAGGACTTACAGTGGGCTTGGGCGAGATTTATCTATGAAACTTTGATGTTCTTACAACTGCTACTTAGTCTTTGGTGTGGTAGACTAGGGATATTTCAGTGGGAAACTCAAATTGGTGCAGTTTTCAATCAAATCCTGATGAGTGATTCAAACAAGTTGCTGTCTTATGGCTAGACCAGAATGAATGCTAGAGGGTTCATTGATAATGCAAAGTAGATCAGTACTTATTCTTTTCCTATAAACATAAGGAGTGGATGGGCATCACTGAGAGATGGAGGTGCAGCCTCCAAGTCGGATCTGAATCAAGTGTTTAGATTGTCACCACCTGCTTATCCTTACAAGTACAATTGATTTCATTCCAAATTATTTTATGTTATGTTTGTGGCAGTGATAAATATGTTAAGCAATACAACTAGATTAAGGGGCAGAGGAAATTCAATAATTTACATGAAATGTTTAGAAGTTGTCTGGCACAGGGTAGGTACTCAGTACACAATTACACAGTGTTGTCAATGGTAAATTGATTTCAATCCTAAAGAGAAACCAATTCATTTCTTGTATAAGGGAAATGACAAAGGATTTTTAAACTTGAAATTGATAATATGCCATATAATAACAAGCTCATGTTGTTTAAAGAAAGGTTGGCTTCATTAGAACACGTGTTTTAGAAAACACATCAGTAGACTAGAAGATGGGAAGTGTTTAAGTCAATAAGAAGTGGGCAATAAGGAAAATTCTTCCCTACTTTTGTTCCTGTCAAAATCCATTTTAACATTCACTGTACTGTTGGAGTGAAACAAAAATCAATATAGTAATCACTGTTACTAATAAGCTAAGTAGGCCATGATAAATCTAAGCAGCAATAAATTAATTACCTGTATATAAATACATACATACCTTCTCTCTCTCTCACAGATGCAGGGAAAACCATTTTCCGAATTCTTGAATTTTCAGAAAATGCTATAATAGTATGTTTTGTCAATGAAGATGAAGAAGGCCTGATCACCGAAATAATTGCATTATTTGGTATGTATTATATCCTGACCATATCCCCAGAGTCATTGTCATAGAACACTTCCATTGCCAGCAATTTTATTCTGATAATCAGTGTGTATTGACATCATTCATTACTAACGACACAAGGACTAGGTCTATGTGTTCATTAAGTTAAGGACCCTGGAACATAATCTACAAAGAAAAGTGAAAAGAAGAGCTGGTAGGGGCGGGAGATATCAGATCATCAGGCCTTTAAAAATAATTTCAATCTGTTAAAATCATAACAACTGAGTTTTATGAGAACTACTTTATTAACAGGTAGACTAATTTCAAGCCGTGGCGAATAAAGTGGACCTCAATTCCTTCTTTTTATGACAGTTTTTCAAATACATTCTAAGCCTTGGACCTGAGCTTTTAGAATGAACCTTGATCGTGTTTAGTCCTTCCGTTGATCGTGTTTAGTCCTTCCAATACATTGTCCTCATGAAATTGAGAATTTCAACCCCTGAGTAGTCACAGAGGGGCACGGAGGATGTGCCTTAACATTGAGGATAATAGGTTTCTATTTGGAAAATATATGGGTAGACCTGTGGTCTACTAAAAGAAAAAGTTGTCTCCCATTACTACGTGCGGCAGGGCTGAAGTATCTCTGTAGGTGAGAATCGAGTTTCCAGGTTATTTGGGTCCAGCACAAGGCAAGAATGTCAGGTATGGGTTCCAAGAGGTTGTCAGAGAGGCAGCAGATGAGCTATTCTGGATCTTTGGGCCCAAAATTCATGGAGCTCCTGATGTGTCTCTGGAGTCCTGCTGATGTGGGAGCGTTGGGCTGGGATTCACTCCTCCATGGACCTGAGTCAGGCAGCTGACACTGTGACATGGTGAAGTTAACTATCTGAGACTCTGTTAAATTATTCCACACGAAGACCTGATTTGCACATACGTTATTCTCATTCATGGATCCAGAAATTCTTAGTTCTAATGGGCAAATTTCTGCTTTATACATGGTGATTTTCAGGAAGAGAAAATGATAATAATGAGGAAGATATTGAGAAGTTCAAGGAGTTGACTAGAGAAAAGGGGATTCCAGAAGAAAACACTTTGAATATCATCAATATTGGTAATGTGAATTTATTTTCTTCCTGAATATATCATTCACCTGGTATGTAAACATACTATCAGGAAACAAGTTGATTCATTTTAAATTTCCTTTTCCATGAATTATCTTCTATAAAATCTGTTATTTAAGAAAAAGAAAGTCTTAGAATACTGACAAATGGTATTGATCAGTGGCTCTCTTTCTCCTGTTCCTTACTTTTCTCATCCTCAGATGACTGTCCTACAATTGACTGAAAACAAGGACCTGAACACTCCGAAATGTAGTAAGTAAGAATGATGTGTTAACAGCGCTGCTGTATCAAGTGATTCAATAAACAGACATTGTGACTTCACATGGGCCATATTTATTCAGTAATTATTTTTGTCCCAATAACTTAAATTATGTCACTAGAGAACTTTATTCTGTTATATTAGGTTATTTTGCTTCTCCTGACCCCTATTAAATTGCAAACTGGTTGAGTGGATTGATGCTGAAGCAGTTTTGGTGACAAAGCATCATCATGCAAGAACCATGGAAATGTTACTCATTTAGAGAGAAGCAGGAATGGCCAGAGGTTGGTGGTGACCACTGGAAAATAGTTAGTTCTCCACTCATTCCTGAGTGGTTGTCCATATACATGACTACTTCATGACAACTGGGCTCCAAGAGAACTCACCATTCCTACAATCACAATGTTGAATTTTGTATAATCATAACCGCCACATTAGAGGCCTTCCAACCAGATTCCCTGAAACATGCATTCGTTTAATTTTACCTTCATAAGATGATTTCATTAAAGAATGATCTGTAATTTCCTAAAATGTCATAGCCTCAGAAGATGACAATGAAATAGGCTAAAGCATGAGTTGTTGTTTTTTTTTTCATCTATTGGGAAGAGATGGGAAAAAAGCCCCAAAAATCATTAGCTTTCTGGGTGAATATAATGTCTTAAAGGCACAGACCCTTGGGATTTAGAGGAGAGGAGTGTAACTCGGATCCTATAAATCATTCTTAGGTGTGTCATCCCCATGAACATACATCATGTAATCAGGAAACCCCTGGGATGTGTCCTAACCACAAAAAATGCACCATGTGTACATCCTGGAAAAATTCCAAATGGATCCTGTTATACCATAGAGATGGAGAACATTAAGTTCTCCTGCAATTAGTCCACTGGGTGAACTGAAAGCTCCCCTAACCTTTGACACTCTACTTCCTGAGGCTCACCCCTGGCACCGTGTCATACGGTCGACTCAACCTTGTCTCCTGTTTTCCTCACCTACAGAACCTGTGACTGGGGACCAGGCGCATCATCTTCTCTATGGAATCAAGACCAACAATCTGAAGAAAACATTCTTTGTTCCTGTTGAACATCATCTTTCTCTCTCTATAAATGTACTCTCCTTCCCATTTCATCTCTTCCAGTCACCATTCACGTCCTGTATGGTGTTACTGGATCTCTGAGTGTGTAAATAAATTGATTTAATATGCACACTAGACATGTTTGTGCAGAAAGTCACTTAATTTTAAAAATACACAAATATCCACTTTAAATACAGCTATCCAGGAAGATGTGCCTTCAATAGGATTGATCTCCCATAAGAGACAATTCTGATTAGGATTAAATACAGAAATCTTACAGGTATCAATGTGAGAGTGACAAAGCGCATAAACCCACATGGGGAGGGGGAAAGGGTTACGGATATTTTTATTGTCAAGTGATGAGGCGTCTGGTCAAAAAAAAAGTCCCTAGGAGGCTTCTTATCATCACAGAGAAAGGGACATGTTTGCAACTCGCTGAGATCTACACAGAGATACTCTATGTCTTGTATCATAATTGAGGGGACAACAGTACTATGACATCTGCATCACCTGTGAAGTTGAGTTAAAAACTGGTATTTCTTTACAATGGGTCAGTAGTAATCAAAGATGGGGCAGCAGCCAAGACATGGTCCAGTCATAGAGTTATAAGGTCAATGGAGTGCTTAGAGGATCAATACTACTGAGAGTTCAGTTAGGGAGATGTAGCTACAAACACAGTATGCAACATCTAAAGTGGTGTGCCATTCCAGTATTTTCCAAAAGCAGAAGACACTAGGAGTTCTAAGGAATGGCCATTCCCACCATAAGCGGCAGAGCATATTGATCAACTATCCATGATACACAAGGTGTTTATCATCTAAGACATCTAGCACGCTGAATGGCGACCTTATTCCAAAGTTGGGGCCAAAGTCCCGAGATATGGTCCATGCACTGGGAAAATGGAAGTAGAGCTAAGCAATATTTAACAGAACAAATAATGTTAGTTACTGGAACAGATGTGGCCTCCAAATGGACTACAGTTTGCAAATGTCAATGGCATCAATAATGAAGATTTTTATGGCTTTAGCTGGAAGTAATGGAGATGTCAAGGGCAACAATTGAATTTTCCCTCTGGCATAAAAGAATGTATGCATTCCGAGGTCTGACTGTGGTCATCAGAGTGTGTCTGGAAATCCTGGATTGGGTGGGTGGATATACACGTAGTCCACAGAATAGAAAGTGTGGGAGGTGAACGTAACCTGAATATCTTAAGGAATGTTCAATGGTAAGAACTGGCATAAAGACTTAAAACATTGTAAAATTTTATATGTGTGTGTGTGTGTGCATGTGTGACCAATATAAGTAATAAAAAAGAGGTTATCACCACAAATCCTACTGAAATAAAGAGTATAGTATGAGAAAACTGTAGACAAAGGTATGTCAACAAATTTGACATTTTGGATGAAATGGACACATTTCTTGAAAGATATGGTACCAAAATTGACACAAGATGAAACAGAACATTTCTACAGTCCTTTATCTATTAAAGAAATTGAATCTGCCCTCAGAGAATTTTCCATGAAGAAGTTGTAAGTCCAGAGGATTTCACCAGTGAATCCTTCCAAACATGCAAAGATACAGCATGAAACTTAGACAAAGTTTCCAGATTGACAAGGTGAATGAAGCCCGTCCTACTCCTTTTATGCGGTTGGCATATTTAAATCCCCAAATCTGACAAAGACATCTGTGCATACATGACCACATGTGTTCATATGAAAATATCACCCATGCCAACCTGCTCCTTATGCCCCGAGCAGCAGTAGGTACCCCCAACTGCCTGGTATAAATTCTACATTATACATATGTATGCAATTTCATTATCAAACAGACCTAGTAACATATTAGTGCAGTCTTTGTTTTACACAGACATAACATCAGAAATAAAATATAAAGAGAATCATATTGCTGTTTTGCTCACATAGTAATCTTTTTAGAGATTATTCATATGTTGATTTATGGAGATCTAATTTATTATTTTAATTTCTTACATTTTCCATTTTGAAGGTGTCATAACTACCAGACTGTTAAATTTATATTTAAACATTTCAATGTTACAAAAAACAAATGAGTGAATGATTTTTATATGTATCAATATTTTAAAATTGATGCATTTTGTGAATGCATTTTGGAATTTTGATAAATACAACCAGATTGTCCTTTCAAAACTTCTCTGTATTTTCTGTTCTCACTTCTCACCATCTTCTGCCTGGAGGTACAAATTTAAGTCACTTTTCCAACTATCGTCAGAGCTTTGCTCAGAACCCTTCCCTATGGAGACAGAGCCCCGTTCGAAATTGGACTCCCCTCCCAGTACACTCCATGTCCTACCTGGGATTATTTTTCATCTCAGAATTAGAAACAGGTGATGTATTTGGCAACTACTGGCTAGCTTGTTTGTATTCTGCCTTCTTTCTCTGGAAGATCCCTCACTGAATCATGCACTGAGTCTGTCTGTTCCCTGCTGAACGTTGAGGTTAGGCTGTTGTGGACACATCACATGCGCTGCATCAGTGTTCATTGAACACAGACCAAGCCGGGACAGTAGGAATCTTACAGAACACACACTCTTCATAATGTGTCCTTGGACAAGTTTATGGTATATTGGACTGTAATATATTTTCTAGGGTATTACGGTAAGAGAACAAGAAAAATCAAGTCATTCTGCAGAGAACTGAGTCCTGTCCTGTCATTGAGTGCATACAACCTGATAAGGGCCGGTATGCGATTCAGTGTTGCTGACACAGGCTTTTACTTCAAAATAGGAATTAAAACTCAAGAAGAGCATGGAAAAAAGCAGTTCCTATTTAATTGATAATAAAGGTTTTGATAAAGGACTATGTCCAGGGACTGACTGACTAAAATATCACCACAGGAATAGAGGGCCCATCAGTTAGTAAAACAAATATACAGTCTGAAATTAAAACAAAGAACAAACAAACAGAAACCAAGTGAAAAACACCCACACAGGAACATGAAACCAAAGTAAACAGTGAAAGAGACAATGGGAAATTTCTTTCTGGATGCTGCCCTCTCTGACATTTGTGGGATATCATAGGTAGTCCTCTCCATATCTATTTGTATGCCTAAAAGTTTGCAGAAGTTTCCCAAAAAATTAGGAAGACCATGGAACATCAGATTTTCGTGTGTGTGTTTCTTTTTCTCTCCACATGGATATCTTAAGCTATTCTCAAAGGCAAGCATGACCTGAAAGGAAGCTCCAAGGAGTGAGGATTTCCAGTGAGAAAATTTGAGATAAGGTACCAATGTTGGTTCTTCCATTCACATTTCATGTTTATCTGTTCTTTGTCTGGGCTGTTTGCCACCTCAGAGTGTTTTCAAACAACAATGACATTTAATGGGAAAATGGTGGTCCTTTCCTGAGTCAGACTCATGAGGCACCCTTGGAAGATATGCTGAAATATACAACATGGGCAATTATTTAATAGAATCATCCCCATTTTCTGTTAATTTAAAACAGTGCCTGTCAAATAGGAACATGTTCAATAATGCCCTGTTCATCCGTTTCCGGGGAGGACTGCCCTAAATACCAATATGCGTGTCTTTCTTCCTTCTTTAAAAAACATTCCCATTTGTCTTATTGAACCCATCATGATTCTCTTTCCCTTTCTTCCTGTGTCTCAGGTACAACTAGTCATACAGTGGGGATGCTGCTAGACAACTACTTCCTTCTAAACGCACCTTGGCCAGCCCACTCCTGCCTACTAGAGCCTTGCTTGCTTCATTGCCCAACTAACTGTGCTGACAAGAACCCCTTCTATTTCAGCCATAATCTAGTGAGTTAGGTTGAAAGACTCTTGAACATGGCCCTGGATTCTAGGTTCTTAGAAGCTACTTTAGTATTTCTTTTCACCAAGAAATATCCTTATTATACAGCAGCATGGCCTAAACTTGCCCAATCAAAAAATATGTATATATCCTGGGGGACACACTGACTCATCCATCAACCAGTTCTAGGCACTGAGGATGCAGTCAACACCAAAAGTTCAAAGACCATGACACTGTGGAATTACTCTTTAGAGACTGCTTATAGGGAAAAAAAAAAAAGAAAAATGAATACAGTTAAAAAGGGAGAGGAGTCATGGAGGGTTGGGGGATTTGCATACTGTAGGGATGGGCAAGCGTCTGAGTCACAAGGATCCAGTGTAGCTGAAAGAGAGGAACAGAGGAGTCGAGTAGCTGCCAATGGGTTCGGAAAAGAGCAGATCGTGGAGGGACTTGCAGGCTATTATAGGGTTTGGGGTTTTAGTCTACGTGAAGGTTACAGGTTAACACATGTTAACCAGGATTTGTCAACCTTGGCCTGATCGGCACTTGGGGATGAATAATTTATTATTAGGGGCTGTCCTGTGCGTTGTAGGATGTTTAGCAACATAGTTAATCTCTACCCACTAGATGGAAGGTATATCACCCCTCGTTCCCATGGTGACAGCCAAAGTTGTCATCAGACATTTCCAGTTGTCTCTTTGGATGGCACAGTGACCCCTGGTTAGAGCCAATACCCTATAGACAGTTTTAGAAAGCCTTGCTCAGATCTAGTCAAACCAAACCCCCTGGATAAAGCCTAGAAATCTGCATTCTGGGGAAGCAGAACCCAAGAGGACTCTTAAAAGTAGACAAGCTTTGGAAAGACGGTTCTAAACCTTGCTACTGAAAAGTGTGGTTTTAAGACCAGAAGCAATGACATCTCTTGGGTGCTTGTTAGAAAAGTAGACATCCAGGCACAGCTTTACACATGCTCCATCAGAACCAGCATTTTCAAAAGCACCCTCTGGCGATCACCGAGCATGTTTCTATTTGACAGGCACTGTGTTGGAGAATTTCGACAGGATAGAATCTCAGAAAGTAGTCTTGTGGATAATGATCTCATCTTAGAGTCTAAGTACATTGGATCATTGGTCAGGAATGTTGAGGAAACAGGGTGCTTCTGGTACCCAGGGTCAGATCTTCCCTGCACTCTGTAGAAAGGAGAGGTGTGATCTAGGAAGGTGAAAACAAAGATCACAGAGACAGCAGAAAAAACAAACAAAAACTTGTAAAGTGGAGAAATATCCTACATAGATACAGAACCCTGGACAACGTTGAGAAGGAAAGACCAGGAAGATCTACATCGGTTACCTTAAACATTATTTATTGGATTACAGGTGTTCACGTTTGTGTCAGAGGGCACTGTTTTTATTTATCACTCTGTTACTCACATTTTGACCAATATTAATGAAAGATAGTTGGGACTCGAAGGTCATATGACTTCCTTTAAGAATAAAATAAAAGGATAAAGAGGATCTAAAGACCAAGATGTTGTGATAATCTCTTAGAATAATGAGTCTTTATTCTCCCCTTGATTGGCAGTTAGAATGATTTTCCTAAGAAGGCGTGTTCTTAGGATATATTCCCAGGAAACACGTGTTGCTAGGACTCCAGTGGAAAAAGCTTGGAATGTTAGAGTTATATAAGAAAAGATATAGAGGGTGAAAATAGGTAGAATAGTATGTTAGCTGGGATTATACCTGTACTAAAAACTATCCAAATCAGGGAAGTGATGGGGAAAATTTATGAGGACATTGTGAGACATGAGACCTTTCTATTTTATAGTCTTTGCAATAGGAGGTTACATAGGACAATACACAAAGTAATAAGTGAAACAAAGAGAAAAATAAATCTTGGAACCAAGAAAAAAGAAAACAAAAATGAGAAAGACAATAACATTGAACAAACAGTCTTTGTCCACTCTGAGTAGGAAGGCAAGTGGCCAATTAAAGAAATATGGTGAAGACTCCTTCCAGCCAAGTTCTCCTCAAAGGGCAGACAACAAACAAAGAGAAGTGTTCTGAGGCTCTGAGGTGCCCCTGGAGCAGGTAGATGCCCCGCGTCAATATGATGGGTGTTTTCACTCAGCTGACGTGGAAATCATGAGAGCACCATTGTTTGTTAATTTTTAAGGTATGATCAAAATATATTTGTAGGGTATCTATCTGAGACATTAATGGGAAACAAATAAAGATACATGAAAGTAGGAGAAAAAAACAAAAGAAGAGGTTCTTTGGTTGATTGGATGTCATTGAAAATAGCCAGTTGTACAGAAGGAGGAGGAAATTTGTGTTTTCCTTTCAAATTTCTAAAAATTGGGGAACTATTATAACTCTTTCTTGCTTCCCTGTAGAAACAATTGATTCAATGATTAAATAATATATTGAAGACCAGATTCTTACAAAGCTGTTAGGAAAATGGCACAATGAAAGTGAATTGTTCATATGCTTTTCTTCCAATGAGGTTATTGGGCATTTACATGGAAAGTCCTCTTAGTACAAAGGACGAAAGAGCCTGCTTCAGGGAAGAAGGAGGTGATCAACATTTTGTGCTGATATGATCTGCTCAGAGGAATAGATGACTTGCCTGGGGTCTCTTAGGAAACCTAAAATCTGAGGAAGTCTGCGTAAACTGTCACCCAAAGAAAATGGATTACTAGTTATTCTGAGAGATTGTCATGAATGCTTGGTCTTTGGAGCCTAAGCATTATTTTATTTTATTCCTAAAGGAAGTCATATGACTCTCATGTCCTAACTGTCTTTTGTTTAATATTTTCCAAAATGTGTGTAAGGGAATGGCGAAAATGAAATAAAACCAAACAAAACAAACCTGTTCCTGGGAAGGGACAGGAACATATAGACAATGGATTTTCAAAAATATACGGAAGAAATTCAGTGGAAAAGAATAGTCTTTTCAACAAAACTTGCTGGAAATATTAGATATCCATATGCAAACAATAAGGAAAAAAAAGAAACTTCAACCCATACTTTGCCCCATATAGTAAACTCAAAGTGATTCATAGACTGTATGTAAGATCTAAAGCTACACAAATTCTGGAAGAAAATATAGGAGAAATTCCATGACCTTGAGTTACACCATTATTTCTGAGATAAGATTCCAAATCATGATCCTTGAGTGAAAACAATAAATAAATAACCTGACCTTTATGAAAAGGAAGATATTTGGGTCTTTGAGGAAGGCCTTAAGGGAATGGAAAGAGAAGCCACAGACTCGAAGAAAATATTTGCAAATCTTCTATCTGAAATAGGACTTGTATCTAGAATATACAAAGAAATCTCCAATCTCAATAATAAGAAAACAAACAGCCCAATCAATATTAAATAAATGACTTGGGGAGACACTGAGTAAAGAAAAGATGCACATGGCAAATAAACACTTAAAAAGAATGTTCCATATCTTTATTTATTCAGGCAACGTAAATTAAAACTGCAATCAGATACCATGACATACTTATTACAATGTCTAATGTGAAAATGACTGACCACATGAAATATTGGAGAAGATTTGAAGCAACTGGAATTTTCTGCCACCATTGAAGTAAAATTGTCTGATCACTTTGAACCAGGAATTCCACTCATGAGTATCTACCCAAAAGAGAAGACTGCACAGTCTTTACAAAGACTTGTCCATGATAGGCATTCATGCATATTTGAGTGGACAAAACTGTGATACATCTAGATACTACTACTCAGTGGTAAATGGGAAGGTACTATACAAGCCATAGTATAGATAAATATCAAAATAATTATGCTGAGTGAAAGAAGCCAGAAAACACACACACACACACACACATATATACACACTAAGTTTTAATTTTTGTAAAATTCTAGAGAATATCAACTAATCCATTGTGTCAGAAACACAAGTTAGGGATGGCTGAGACGGACAGGAGGAGGGATTACCAAGGAGCGCAGGGGTACTTTTGAAGCTGAGAGACATGTTCATCATAGTGGTTGGGGAGGTTTCACAGCTGTGTTCACCTGTCAAAGCTGATCAATTGCACACTTGAAATAGCTGAAGTTTTGTTGTCTGTCATTTATACCTCAACTAAGACTTTAAAAGAAATCATCTTTCAGTTCAGCTATAGAGTTACAAAACTCAATTCAGATACAGAGGTTCAGTCAATTTCTGTGTTTTTATCTTCTTAATCATTATCCACCCATTTATTTCTCATTATTATTATGATCACCATAGTTAGGGCTGGTGTCAACCTGATAGAAAATTGTCTGACTCAGTCTTATTTAGAAATTGGTTTCTTATAGTTTCTCTAAACTAGATTGGCTACTGTGTGGACAGTTCAGGAGGATGGCTTGAAAGAACACAGAGATCAATATCAGCAGCCACACACAAGGCAGAAATCTCATAAATTTTGGTAAGATTAGGCTGTACACTCATGGCAAAATGAAATTGTAAAGACAGATTTGGGATGGATTCTTAGGTAGGGTAATAGACAAGAATTTGTTCTTGTTGAAAATATTTCATTAATCTTAAATATAGACTCCTCTGAGGAACATTTTAATAACTGCTTCATGGCATAGATATCACATTTTAATTTTGTTAAACCAGACAGTAACATCTTTAGATTTAGACATAAGTTCAAACACACCTCCTCAATGTTAAAGAAATCATACAGGAGTTGGCGATACAGATCTTGGACTGTTTGTCCCATTTTGGAACTCAGGATATAAGAGGCTAAATAGCACCGTCCTTGAATTACCTCAGATGTATTGTGATCTCTTACTTATTCTAAAGGTCAAATTTGCAGATCAACGTAAGCTAGTGTTAAAGACAATCTCATTATTGAAATAAAAGAATGCCGTAAAAGCTCATCACTGCCAAACAGGATACCATAAGAAGATTTATACATAACCGAGGTCTTATGATTAACAACAGTTGGTTCATTATGTGTCATGTCAACAGACCACTAGTATAAAAAGTTGTACAAATTCAGATTCTCTCCAACAACTGGCACACTCTCAGCTCCTCTGGGAGAAGGACAAGCACCAACGAGATGAAGATTCTGCTGTTGACTCTTGTACTTGGTCTGGTTTGGGCTGACCAGGAACCTCAGTCTGAGGACGGCGAATCACTGGTACCAGGGGTCGGCTGACCTGGGAGAAGGTCTTGGTGGGGTGTGTATGTGTGCATTTCTCATACTTTAGTTCATATGGGTGCATCAGATTTTATATACACCTCAGTCTATGCATCTACATAAACATGAAATAATCCTTCCGTCTTTCATCTCTTTATATTTTTTCTTTTTATTTTTCTATAGGTAAAAAAGTCTAATGTGCCAAAACGCTACTATGAGTTGTCATGATATTTAATGTCACCGTTTTAGCTATTTCAAGAAGTTCCCCATTCCATGATTTATGTTTGAATATGGATTGTTATTTCATTTCATAACATTCTACGAGGTAGGGAGTAGAATCCGACTTTGCTTAACAGGGTCAGATTTATCTTTTCTTCTGAGGTAAATCAGAAGCAGTGATTATGATGAGTGGTTGTCAGAAAACAGAAAAAAGATTGACTAACATTTCTTATGGGAGCTTTCCTTTTTAGATTACAGGAAAGTGGTACACCATTTCCATAGCGTCCAATGACATAGAGAAGATATGCGAAAATGGCTCACTGAGGGGTTATGTCCGTCGGATTGAATGTAGCAACAACTGCGACCAAGTCTACATTACTTTGTATCAGAAGTAAGCAAAATTTACCTAAACGTAAAGCAATAAAACTGTTGACTTCTGACATGGTCCGGTCTCAAATTTGCAGTGAAGTGTCTGGATTATGTTCGAAAATTTGCATCTCTGAACTTTATTCATAGAACAGTGTTGTCAGTTTGGTGTCGTATCCTTGGCCATCAGCGTGACCCACCCTGGAGATTAGCATGTAGGTTTCTCTTAGAGAGCATAGTGGTTGAGCAGCTCTGTCTGAATTATATAATTACTAATAGAGTGATGAAGGCAGTAAGGAAGGAATCTTGTCTTGAAACCTGAAAATTATGGCGATGACAGTCACATCCCTAGGATCTGTGTGCTTGATTCTGCAGTTTTTACATATATTGGAAGCAGGTTATATAAAGTTCCTTTTTCAGTACACTTCAGTGTGAAGGGCTATACACAAAAGATTATCCACCTGACATTTCTGATGGCAAGTTTCCATCAATAAATTAAGACTTTCATGCAACAAGTAAACATTTATAGAATGTTTACTCTACTAGAGGCATTGTGCTAAAGAAGAGATTAAAAGATTGACAAAGAAAAAAATATGTCTCGCCTTGACAGTTCAAAATTTAATCAGGGTCACAGATATCTATGTTAAAAAAAATTTTTAAAAACCTCGATGGTAAAGATCATACTAAAGCATAGAGAAGTGAACACCTATGTCAGTTGTTGGAGTGAGAAATGGTTCTCACAGGCGATGACATTTATTCACTGAACACTGAATGAAATTTTAAACCAAAAATCAGGGACAGAGCAGAACTAGTGTGCAGAGAGGCACAGATCTATTAAAGCTCGCTGTGAGTTCAGGGGAGGTTGGATTTCAGCAGGATCATGTACTATCTGTGAGAAGTGGATTGTAGAACACTAAACTGAAAACAAAACTCGGACTTCGTGCTGGAGAATTTCATCCGTCAAAATATTAATTTTATGTTTATCATGTGGGAAATCAGCATGGATGAAGCTTTAAAATAAGGGAATAATAAAATTCATTTTCTGTCTAATTATCTGTGGTCTAGTAACTCATATAGTAGAGACTGTATTCAGGAAAATAATTTGGGGGAATTTTAGCAATGAAATAAGTAGATATGATGATGAGTAAAATCAACATTTTAAGAAAAATTGAGAATATGAAGAGAGAGTTTAATTCTGAAGTTAAATGCTAAAGTTTGAACTTGTCTGTCTGTAAAAATGGTGATACCGCTAAACCAAAGTAGAGAATAACGTATAAGAAAGAGAAAAACAAATACTGAAAATAATAATAAATGTTGAATGTGAGCTATAAATTTGAGATGTGAACAATGGATTTATAAACATCAGATCTGTGCATGGTGGGTGAATATATATTTATACTTATTTCTATGTCTATGTTTGTGTCTGTGTCTACCTGTGTCTCTATTTCTACCACTATCTATCTCTATTTGAATCTTCTTGCTAAATAAGTATAATCTGAATTCATGAAAGTTGAAGAGTTAGCTTAGAGAGAATGAGAACTTCAGAATCTATAGGAGCATCAACATTAATGGTAGAGGCAGAGATATGATTTTGGAACGGCGAAAGAGGTAAAGGTGGGATTGTTTATGATGGTGGGATTAGAGTGGCAATCCTCAACGTAGGGTGAGATCCTGCCTTCCCTTCTCCATGGCTTCGTGGTAGTATCTGGGGACAATTTTGGTTGCCACAATTAGGGGCAGAGGGTACTGGAATCTAGTGGGTGGTGACCAGGGATGCTGCTCCACATCCTGCAGTGCACAGGACATTGCCCCCACCACAAAGAATTATCTATCTAATCGCATGTGTCCCTAAGTGTTGAGGCTGAGAAACCCTGCAATAGAGTAAACAAAGCACCAAATAGTGTGGAGTGACTAAATGAGGCTAAGACGAAAACCATCTATTACTTTTGGCAATTAAAGTGCGTTGCAACTTTTGCAGTTCCTCAAGTGTCAAAGAATATCCAGATGGGAAATAAAGAATGTGTTACTTTTTTGTTTTTAAGGATTAACGGGGTGTGCCAAAAGCACACAGCAGTGGGAACGAGAACGAAAAAAGACAGTTACGCGGTCACCTGTGAGTACATGATATTTTCAGATGAGTGCAGGTTTTCAAACCATGGAAAGTGTTCAAATTCATGGTCCTAGCTCTATCCAAGACATCTACACATCTGAATCCTACAACTGATTCTGTTACTAATTACAAAAGCAATGTTGGAAAAGACATTGAATATTCTAAGCATTCATTCTGTCACACCGAGTCAGGCTAAGATCCAAGTTTGGAAAGTTGCTATTGCTGATATCTGAGGACAGGTCCTAGAACATTGACTTCATATGTTCCTCAGACGTGGTAAAGTGTTTAAAGCTGCTTAAAATTATACTAATTCTTTTGAAACTTTTCTATCTCTTATTTGATCAACACGATCAAATTTGTCTATAACTAAATTCTTTAAATATTAAAAGTTGCCTATTAAAGTGTTTAAGAAGCATGATACGATTAATTTAATTCCCAAAAGTAAGTATGAGAAGTTAAAATAAAAACAAAAAATTTCAAACCAATTTCTACATCATTTGAGTGTTAGTTGAAAGTAAAGAGGGCATTAGGACAGACTTCTATCTGTATAGTTTAAAATAACTGTAAATAATAAAAAAATCAAAACTGAAATATTAAGTGATCAAATGCCTAAATGTTTGATTGTTATGGGAAAAAAATGTACAATGTGGTGTTCTAATCTAGGTTTGATAATTTTTTTTATTTTAAATATGAATATGCAACAACAAGATCTAATTGGCATACAATTACAGAATATATGTGTCCAATATTTTCCAAGAAACTCATTAGTACCTCTCTTTTATTACCTATTGGACTAGGAAATGATATATTTTGATTATGTAATAACTTTTACTTTAACATGACTTATTTAAGTATAAGTTTTTATACTTTTTAATAATGACTGTGCTCTACAATTGGGTCACAAAATTCCCCAAAATTTAACAATCAGTTCTTGTGAACTGGTATGAGAAGGCTGCTATAGATACTACAATAAGGAACTTCTGTATCATTAACAAACTATTCATGTTTAGGCAAGTCCTTTAATGTTTAGGTAAGTTTGGAAGACTGGAAATCTTTCCTGTCTTAAGAAGATAGGGATACTTAAAAAGCTTCTTCAGTAGCTCTCTTAACTGGGTATAACACATTGCAAGAAATAGTAGTGAGACAAGATTACTGTTGAAGGAAGGGTTGATAACAGTATGTTAAAAATAAGACATATCAAAATTAAAATGAAGAAAGTTAATCACATTGAGTATTGATTTTTTTTTTCCTATCACAGTCTCGGGTGAATATCATTTCCAATTTATTTTTAAATTAAGTAACATCTTGGTAATTTATGCTGAAAATGCTGGTGCAGAAAGCAAGACCACGCTTGTGACCGAACTCTTCTGTATGTATTATAGCTTATTCTATACAAATTAAACATGTTAATATTACTTATATTATATATATTAAGGGTATAAGTAGGTATATGCATTACTTTTTATTAAGCACACTGGTGCAGAAATGTGTTAATACGTGAGAATTAGGATTTCATGTTGACTGGGTCAGAGATGCTGAAAGGTTGTCTACTGGTAATGAAGAAATGCATCCATTATGGGGTTCTATCAGATGGCTTTTGTAAAAGTTATACACACTTATTCTGAAGATCCAATAAATACACATCCAGGGTGGTTCATAAGGTTATTGCCAAATACCACACATTGGTATAGCCTGGTTCTGTCTCTAAAGTGAACCAAGATTTAAAATTTTAGTTCAGCAGATTAACCAGTCTCCATTCATGACTGCATTTGTCTCAACCACAAACACTTTATTTTATCACAATTGTTAAAACAGTGCCTAACACTTGAAACATTGCTCAGCAAATAAACACGAAATCATATTGTATTCCTCAAATACAGTGTTCTCAGGCAAGTCAACCATTTTGACCTCTGGCTATCTCTACAGGGCCGTTGATAGATGCATTCGAGCCCTTCTGATTTTATATCCACATTTGATGTGGATGGGGGTTGAACCTTGTCTTTGCCGATGATGAAGGTTCAGTTTTTTTTCCTATCAGCATGGGTGATGGGGCTAGTGCACTTGGTGGAAAGTTCAAATCATTTTTTCCCATTCATTTGGTTAGGGTTAGAGAATACCGAAGTGTGGATTCTGAAATGTAGATAGAGTTGAAAGGAACAGTTAGAGTTTCGAGGGATTTCTGAACTCTCAGGCGTAACTATTACCTTCCCCGGATGTAATTTTGGAGACTGTATTCGATATGGAGAATCTCGAGCTCACTGGAGGAATGGCCTTTAATTTTCTTAGTAGTCCTAAGAACTGGAAAGTGATAAAATCTGAAATATTTGGACTTCACTACACACTACTGTAGGAAGACCTGATCTGCATATTCAGGCATCTCACTTGAAAATTATGTGGTTGAGTAGCATTAACATGCTGGGGGACTGAAGATGGTGAGATTTATCAGACAGTATATAGTTGTGACCTAGGCCATACTTTAGAAATTATGAAGAGTTCTAATGGACATCTCTTCTCACTTATGCTACAAAATGCAGCAAGAGAACGTAGTATTAGTGAAGAAGATTATCAGAAGTTCAAGGAACTGACTGAGGACAAGGGTATTCCAAAGGAAAATATAGAAGACGTCATCACAACAGGTAAATTCCTAGAGGATAAAACTTATCTGAAATGAAAACATAGCACTATGATGCTTGGTTCAAATTTCCTATTCATACAATCATCTTTTATAAAGGCTGTTATGAAATAATCCTTAGAAATATTGAGCAACTTCAATGATCATTTTCTTCCCTCTTCATTCTCTTTCACAGATGACTGTCCCAACTAAGAACATTGGTTGGGTGAGTAGAAACATGATACATACACCTCTTGGTTTCTTTAGTAGGTTAAGACTTTTTGTTCTTGGGGTTATTGCTTTAAGTATCGCATAGCAAAACAGTTGACTTCAAGGGTGGCAAAGGCTAGGACTTATATAAGTGTGTGGGTTTAAAACATCCAAAAAATAACACTAATCTAGACTATAACAGTGGGATTCTTTACTTTAAGGACAAAGGAAGGAAATTTTTTGAGACACTGAACTGTGAAATATGATTAACCATGGTGAATTCCAGTATGAATAAATTATCTTGCAGTCACAGTCTTTTATAATTATAAATAAGATTAATAGATGTGAGTGATACAGACTTACACAGTATATAATTTTCTATGTCTTGTAGCCATGGATATGTACCTTAGAAATTCTCAGCATAAGTCCTGATACAGGATCACTCACAATTAATTGTAACCTGTGGACTAATTCCATATAGACCACACCCATGCACATACACAGATGGAGTTCTGTGACATGAGTCCTGTATGAGAATTCCTCCACTATTTTCTACAACAATTTCTTTTATCTTTTCTTTTACACTCTCACCAATATCATATTAATATCAGCTCAACTATGTTTTTAAATGTTTTTTTACATGCCTAAGGAAGACAATGACATAGACAATATAAGCAACATCATCATCTACAATGCATCAGAATCATCGATAAGAAGACAAAATAGTCTTTCCTTTCAAATTGTAATTTCTTCTTTCCTAGGAAGTCATGATCGTGACCTCATGGCTTGACTTCCAGTCACCTTCTATGCCCTGCTTGATGTTACTGGATTCCTAGCTGATTAAATAAATTGATTAACACGCACACATATGTGTCTTTGAAGAAAAGTACCATATTTGTAATGCACAGAAGTACCTACTTGAATGCAACTATCCAGAAAATTGGGTTTACAATGGAACAGGAGATAATTCTCGTTAGGGTTAATAGAATACCTCCTGGAAGTGTCCTGGTGAGAGGGGGAAATATAAGCTAAAGCATCATGGATGGGATCTTTATAATGCAATGTAAATTTCCCACCAGGTATCATTTCAGAGATGGGACTGGATGGTCACACTACTTCAAAAAAGAGCCTCTGTTTTCCAAACTGACACCAGAAAACATCTCAATCATCACGTGGTTGAGCAGCGTTAATGTGTGACCAGGGGATGTGGATAGGGATTTAGTAGAATGCAGCATAATGTGACTAATGCCATAATTTAGAGCAAGTCCCTACTGGTATAGACTTACCACTACTCATCCACTCATAGCTCTTTTCTGGAGAACAAGACTTCATTTTTCCTTAGAGTAGGATTATTAGTCATCAAAGGTGAGCATGTAGCCAAAATCTGATAAGAGGCTCAGTCACAGGAAGAAAATCAAGTTAAAATACAAGACAAAGTACTTGCATGAGTAATGCACAAAGCTCAGAGACTATACAGAACCCCATTATGATTAGAGGACCATAGCACCAGGATACCTACATAAAGCATTGGTCTCTTTTTAGGTGGACAGGATACCTAATTATCCACTAGCTGTGAGCAAAATGTTTATCATGTAGGAGATCTGAACTTTCTTAACCAAACTCTACCCATGGGATGGGTTAAGGGAGTAGCTTCAGTTGGCAAAAAACCCAAAGATGGGTATAGGATCTCGAATGACTGAATAAGGAGCTCAGAAAATTCTCTCCTCCAAAAAACAATTCTGAAACTCACAAAATTATGAAATTATCAAAGACAAGCATTTCAGAATCCTGGAAATTAATTAACACATACAACAAATATGAATAATGTTTATTCAAGAAAAACTACTGAATGTTGATGACAAAGTATAGAATCTGTGGTGTTTTTCTTGGGGCTGTCACTGTTCTACCCCACCCCTGAAGGCCAGCAGCCTCGCTGCTGATGGAGTGGGCTGACTTTATTTGCAGGTCTGCATAAAAGTTCCATATCAAAGGTGTTTTCAAAATCAGTAGTAAATGATTGGTGGTAAATGACAGGAAAAGAGAGCATCACTGTTACCTAAAACAGTCATATTGTTGGAGCAGGCAAGAGACAATGCAAAAATATAAAAGGGAGACATGAGAGCTGACACAGGCCCTAGACAACTTTGGAACCCTTGGTATATTCCTGGGGATTTGGAAGGCTGTGTGTATGTGCAGGGCAGCAACAATGCCCAGGAAAGACAAAAGAGGGCAAATCGGTAACCTACTCAATGGTGGCTTGTTGTAAACTGCATGAACTCAGAATGCGTGTTGCAAACTGCCTGCAGGTCTCTTAGTGCAGGCAAGATGTGTGTACTTTGTTGACACAAGTTGTTTAAGAAAAACAGAACAATCATTGGTTGACTACTAGCTATGCTGACTCAGAGCTGACCCCTAGTAAGTCAAACTTAAAAATAAAAAGAAGAATTAAAAAAAAAAAACTGAGCAGAGACTTCAGTGGTGGCACACTGTTGGGCATATAGACTCTACAGAATTAGTACAGGCAAGTCACTAAACCAAAAAATGAGATTTTTTTGAGCTCCTCATTAAAAATAATAATAAAACAAAAAATGGAAACAATAACATTCCCAAGGGAAGTGAGGATCCAGATTTCTTACACTGTAATGATCTAAAATGTCAAACTTGAGAGACCAGCCTGGTGGAGTAGTGATTAGCTGCAGCATGCTCCACTTTGGCAGCCCTGGTTCATGGGTTCAGATCTCAGGCACAGACCTACACCACTCATCAAGCCATACTGTGGTGGCAAGCCACATACAAAATAGAGGAAGATTGGCACAGATGTTAGCGCAGGCCCAATCTTTCTCAAGCAAAAAACACAAGATTGGCAACAGGTGTTAGCGCAGGTCCAACCTTCCTCATCAAAAAAAAGTCAAATTTTAAAACAAAATAAAAAAATCTACTAAATATGAAAAGAAAGGGAAAAGGATATCCCATAAAGAAGAAAAAACAAATCAATGGAAAGCCCCAGATATTGGCATTATTAGAAAAAGTACTTTAAATCAACCATTATAAACATGTTCAAACAAGTAAGAGAAATGATGTTTAAATAATTAAAGCTAAGTATAATGTAAATAACACATAAAAGAATAGGCTTTATATAAAGAGATAAAACTTACTAAAAAAAAAAAAAAACAGAAGGAAATTGAAACTCTGGAGTTGAAAAATTATAATAAAATGAATGAAAAATTTACCGGAGTGACTAAGCAGCATATTTGACCTGGAAGAAAAAAGAATCAGTCAATGTGAAGATAAGTCAATAGCTATTATCCACGCTGAAGAATAGTAAGGATAAAGAATGAAGAAAAATGAACAGAGCCCCAGAAAGCTGTGAAATACCATCAAGGGTAACACATACATATAAATGGAAGTTATAGAAAAAAAGGAGAGAGAAAAAGAAAATTTATTTGAAAATGTATTGGCTGAAAACTCTCCAAATATGATGAAAAAAATACCCAACTAGTCTATACTTCCAAGAAGCTCAAGATAGTCCAAGTAGGACAAACTCAAAGACACTCATATCTAGATGTATCGTAGGCAAATTGTCAAAAGCCAAAGATAAAGGGGAAATCTTGAAACCAGCAAGAGAAATATGAATAACCAAGTACAGAGGAACCTCCAAATGACTACAGCTTACTTCTCATCGAAAATGGTGGAGCCAGAAAACAGTGGGATGATATACAGTCATGGGACCCATAACGACGTTTCAGTCAACGACAAGTTGCATATATGGTGACAGTGGCCCCATAAGATTAGCACAACATAGTCTAGCTGTGTAGTAGTCTATACCGTCTAGGTTTGTGTAAGTACACTCTGTGATGTGTGCACAAAGACAAAATCACCTAACAACGCATTTCTCAGAACGTATCCCTGTTGTGAAGCAACACATGACTGTACGTAGAGTGCTGAAAGAGAAAAAGAGAGACTAGCAAACAAAAATTCTATATCCAGCAAAACAATTCTTCAAACAAAAAGGCAAAACAAAGACATTCACAGATAGACTTATAGAACTGGATATTAGCATACCTGATTTAGAAGATATACTAAAAGAAGGCTAGCAGGCTGTGAAGTAATAGTGTCAGATGGTAGCTTGAAGGTTCATTAAGTAAAGACGTACAGACTACTGGTAAAGGTTATTACATAGGTAAACATAGGAGAGAATAAGTACGTATTATTACAGACCTATATTCGGGAGAAAATTCAAATAAAAACTTACATCTAATATTTAAACTTAATGGTGAAAGTTTATGCTTTAGTCCTCAGATCAAGAACCAAATAAAGATGTTTGAGTGAGACTGATGAAAAATATCTCCTGATGATTATCAGGAGGGTGAAGGAGGTTGGATCGCTTTCTGACACAGAAATTTATTTCCTCTTTCTTACAACGGCAACCGCACAGATAAAAATATAAAAGGATATGTTAAAAAAAAAAATGGCTAAGTCCAAGCAGAGGAATAGAAAATTAAAAGGGAGCAATCCAAATGAACACTAGTCTTCGCATTTTGGGGTACGAAGAAGGCAAAGGATGAGTTTAAGAAACAGGTTAAAACATTATTATTATGTTTTGTTCTTTATCTTGAAAGGTCAGAGAGTAGAACAAGAGAATGGTTCAAGGGCTATGATGACTGTGGAGAAACATCTCATGTCAATTCCGTGTATTATTATACTCATCTGATTTGGAAATTATTCATCATACAACCATTTTTGTTTCTTACTGAGGAAAGAATTAAACATACGTTGCCTGATGTTATATTAGACAAAAAAATAAATAAGTAAACATGTACATGCAAAAACAAGTCTAAAAATTATCCTCTTTTTTTCCAACTTCTATAACCCAACTTGATCTATAGGGATAGAAGAAATATTTTCACCCTTTTAACTTTCAAAAATTAAGAAGAGGGCAATCATACCCCTTTTCACAGTGGTTTGGGGTAAGAGTTGAGTCTACGAATATAGAGTGTGTTACCAATTATAGAATCCTATACAGATGCTAAGGAAACAGGAATATTTACAGAATTTGATTGTATATCTCATTAATCTCAAATAAAGTGATTGACTATACAGAGGCAGTGTCACCTCAGTGACCCCAAAGAGGCTGTGCTGTAGGAAGAAAGAAAATTTTAAATCTTTTTTCCTCCTGAGATCATAGACTCAGAGTAATGATCAAATTTCCTGGGTTCATTCATGACACCCCCAGTCTGGTGGAGGTATTGACAGACCTGTTAATGAAGGAACATAGAACACTTCGGAATTCTGAGGAGATTAGTCCAAGAAGCTAGCTATCGGTCTTTGGGTGGTGAACATAATGTAACCTATACAGAAATCAAAATATAATGGAAACTACTCATTATGTTATTTTTGTTGATAAAAATGATAGTCATTTGATTTTAAAGGTCCCATCTTCCTATTCTTCATCTAGACTCAAGAGTTATTTTCTTATATTTGTAAAGCGTGAGTAAAGAATCATAAAGACACTTTGTTCTTTGTATGACCTTTTAAGGCTGAATAGGAAGCTGATTTACGTGTGAAGAAATGGGCATCCCGGCTTCCCCGAAATAACTGCTATGCTTGGAACTGATCTGCTGGCTTTTCTCGTGGATAACTTCAACAACAAATATGTCACTTATATATTATTTTCTCCCTGCCAAGCATATAAGCTTTGTATACGCATTGGAACTATGTTATATAAAAGCATATAACACATATATTTGTCAATTCTTCTTTCACAAAAATTTTAAAAAACTAGGCTTGTGGCCAGGGATGGACAAATTTAGGTCACTCAAAATCAATGTTCCCAATGAGGTCTCCAAAGCTACATACCTGTGGACAAGCCTCACAGTCCCTTCTGATCCTGGGGCATAACGGTATATTAGATGTTGACTCCTGAGTGTCCTTGCATTGCTGCCTGCCTTTGGAAGCTGTTATGGCTCTAGGCATTCTCTGTTCTGTCTGTTGTTTAGTAAGGAACACAAAGGATGTTTCCACACAAAGGAACACAAAGGAGACGGGCTGAGGCTGACTCAAATTTGCCAACTGAGGTCTCATTATTCGCCTTAACATCTCTGTCTTGAGAAAGAGTAGGAGAGGAGGTTTTTCAAAAATGGCTTATGCCCATCCTGCTGAAGCACTATGGCATGAGCAGGGACTGTGGGTGTATCTTGAGACATGCAGAATCATTCCCAGTCCAGGGACTAGTTCTTCTATCAAGAGATCAAGCAACAGATGCACAGAGTTAGAATTCTTCAAGGTCACTGGATTGGCTGACTGAGTGTCTTGGAGCAAGATTCCTGTTGCCACGCTCCAAGGTTAGTTCAGTGCCTCTCAGATCCCAACTCATTTGGATGCCATAAATGCACCCATATGATGAGTAATTTGGCATCACCCGCAGAACCCTTTAAACTCCTAGAGCAAGTTTTCTCAGCTATGGAAATATTGACATTGGGAGCTAGAAAAGTCTTTGTTAGGTTTCCTGGGCATTGTAGAACGTTTAGCAGCACCCCTAGCTTCAGCCCATTAGATGCCAGTATCGTATACCCCACCTTCTAGAGGGCCAACCAAAAATATCTTCAGCCATTGACAAACGTCTCCTGGGAAACGTGCACAATTGCCCCCAGTTAGGGCACTCAGCTCTAGTGTCTAACTACCTGGTCTGGTGGCCCAAATAATGGCTGAATTCTTGATAGAAATAAGAACTAGAACACAAAATAAAAAATAAAATCTTTCTTGATGGACAAAAAACGTCCAGGTCAGGTATAAATGCTATGATATGAATCAGGATACAGACCACCCTGTGGTTGACTAGGAATTTTGTTTCTGCCTTTCAGGGATTGATGGGACTATATTCCACGGCTAATTGTGAGTATTAAGGCTGTTCACTGGAGAGCTGTGGTTTGGGTTTAAGAATAGCAGACATGATGGATTACTGATGCCTTGTCTCTCATCCAACAGTCTCATAACACTCTGATATGCACTCACTTCTCGATACTCACTCTTACTGCAGACATTCATCATTCCTCCAGTGGGCCATTGGCTCCACATTGGTCTTGTGGATGATCGTTTCGATTTCTACCATTTGCCCTGCTCCAACACCAGTCCCGTTTCTCAAGCTAATATTGTTTAAGGTGCTCCATTTCAAAGGAAACACAAAACAAAACAAAAAATAACTTTTTGGATTCCATTTGTCTAAATGGTAATCTTTAAACTCTTTATCAGTGTGCAGAAGACTAAAGCATTGAGATCTGCTGTGACGGAATTGTGTCCCCCCAAAATTCACATGTTGAAGCTGCCATAACAAAGCACCACAGACTGGGGGGCTTAAGTAACAGATATTTATATCATCACAGTTCTGGAGGCTAGAAATCGAAGATCAAGGACTTTCACTTCAAGTGGAGACAGTTGGCTAGGGAATAAAGAAAGGGTGAATCATTTATTTTGACGAAATAGACTATCAAGAATATCCAATGGTATGGAAAGACGGATTGAACAATGCAATGAATACATTTGGCAATTTAAAAAGTTATTTGTAAGCTTATCCAGTCCCTTAAAGCCAGATATCCATGCTCTAAAGAGTGAATGTGGAGGAAGAAATAAAGAGCACTTTTTCAAGGAGCTTTGAGAAATAGCTAAAAGGCAACTAAAGCACTAAGTCACAGGTTTGAAAAAAAATATTTTTGTACTTGCCAAGAATGGTGTATGCTGATGACAATCACAGGAATATCAAAGATCGTTTACATATTTAGAGCTTTAACAAACACAGTGGGGCTATTAATTGAATTATTTTTCTTCAGTAGTATAAAGGAGCTTAAATTATATTCCAAACATGCAATTTTTTCCCTCCTTGGTATAAAGGATCCTAAATTATTTTCCAAATATTTCAAACTTTAAAAAGCCATATGTCTAACTATTTGATAAAAAATTAATATATATAATCAAAGGTACTAATCTTTACCTCACATAAGACATTTAAAAAAACAGTAAATATGCAGGAGCAGAAAATATCTAAGATACAAATAAGTAAAAGGCGTATCTGAAATTTTGCCCAAGTTATCATTTAATCATATTAAGAATAGTTCTATTTTCTTATTAACCATATTACGTCCTTATTTCTGTTTCAATTTCTATTACTGCAATATTATATTCTTCCTTTGTGCTAATCATCATTTTTTTTTTTAACTATCTATACATCCTTTCTCTTCATTTTTCTCCTTCTTTATCTGGACTTTTGACAGTGATGTTAGAAGGGAAAAAGCAACAGAATTGGGTGGTCTTATTTTCCAGAGATCTTTTTTACTGGGAATTGTCCAATACCCAAATCTGTTGGGAAAAAACCATGGATAACCTACTCAAGCCAAGTCCCAACAATTTCTGGTAAGAACACATGACACAAGACCTATCCTCTTGTCAAATTTTTAAGTGTGCCATACAGTATTTTTAACTATAAGCATAATGTCATACAGCGGATCTCTAGAGCATTACTGAAACTATATATCTGTTGAACAGCAACCCTCCACTTTTGTCTCCCCCCGAGTCCCTGGCAACCACCATTCCACTCATTGTTTCTGTTGAAACTAGGATCTCAAAGAGATCCCTGCACTCCCAGGTACATTGCAGGATTATTCACAATAGAGAGGATGTGCTAACAACATAAATGCCCAATGATGGATGAATAAAGAAAGTGGGCATATACATACAATGGAATATTATTCAGCCTTAAAAAAAGAAGGAAATTTTAATATATGTGACAACATGGATGAACATAGACACATTGATGCCAAGTGAAATAAGCCAGTCACAGAAAGATAAATACTGTACAATTCTACTTATATGAGGTATCTAAAATAGCCAGCAACTGCTTTGATCCACAACAAGACACCAGCCAGGTCAAGTATTGTGCTTTAGATCTAAGAATCCTGCTTAGAACCAGTTCTCCATACTACATCCTCTTTTAAACCACGATTACCACACATGTGGATAGACATCCTAGAAGTTCAATTCAACTGAGGACTTATATTTCCCCAGAGCAACGCAACGTATAAAGCTCTAGAATGGGTTTGCATAAGATCCTTATAGAGGCTGAGGATGTGAAAAATAGAGCTGTTTTCAGCTCTTACTGCTTGTTAGAAGGATTTCAGTGGAACAAAAGGAGGGATGGATTTAAAAGACAAAGTATAGTGGCTCATTCATTCCGGGCTTTTATTGTGTGACTGTAAATAAGAGAGATGGATATTTAGTTAAGTTAGAAAAATATTTATCTGCTTCCCTGAAAGGAGGCAGGTAGATAGCACAGGGTTTTGAGAATGCAGATGAGAGTTCTTGTACCAGCTGTCACCATACCTAGATGTGGGGAATCAGGGAATTTGTTTAAATTTCTCCAATGTTAGCATTCTCACAAACAAAGTAGGCTTAGTACCTATTACCTTATTTTTAAGTACTTATTTTAAGTACCTAGTATCTTATTTTTGTTAAGTTTAAGTACACTGCTTGGACTGTGTAGGGGGAAGAGGGAAAATCTCCCTCCGCCCTTTTCCTTAAGGTTCTTATGGCTGGCCAAATAATTAACAAGACAGGTTAGCAGGAGAAAATAATACCAAGTTTAATAACATGTATACATGGGAGAAAGCAGGGACACTGCGTTTCTCAACACAATAGCAGAAATTCTCGTCTTAAATACCATGTTCAGCCAATGACAAAGGAGGATTTTGGGGGTGGGGGGAGTCAGTTACAGGAGATTACCACTAAAACACAGTAAACAAGAGTAAGGTTATTATGCAGATTTAAGGCCTCAACTTCCACATTGATAAGCCTCTAGAAATGAGGCCATCCTCCTCTCTTCTCAAAACAGAGAGGGAGATACCTTTACAAATGGAGATTTCCCTTATAAATGTAAATGATTGTCTGGCAACTCCTCGCAGGGTCATCCAGAGAATGTGGCCCCAGAGACAGAAGTTCCGATAAGAGGGGCTTGTTGATGCCTTTCCTATTGTAATCTCCATCCTACATTATCTTTATAGCCATCATGATAGATCTGTTCCAGGAAGGAGCCACCATGTCAAATTCTTTAGGCAGTTAGTGGGGGAGGTCAAATGTCCCTAGAGAAAACAACCAAGGTAAAGAGATAGATTTCAGGGTGGCCAAATCTTGATCTCCCACAACTGTAATGAGAACAGAATGCAGTAACTATGTACATCGTCCAGAAGAATGCCTTGCAGCGAGTAGTACATTGTGTACTTGCATTTACTAAAGCCATATCCCATATGGTTCCAAAGTCTTTGTAATTCTGTTGTTTTTAATTAAAAAATGTAGAAAACATTGAAAACGCTATTAGATAAGATGACGTATAAACATAAGGCTCCTGACACTTAAAGAAACTTTTGAATAGAAAACTCCCCTGCCTTGTAGATTTCATAATTGATTCCAAGACTTCCAGAAGCAAGATGAGAAGGAGAGAGGGAGGGAGGGAAGGTGGGAGAGAGACAAAGAGAGAGAATGAGACTGAGATGCAGAGATGGTTAATAACATGTTTAATATGAGAAAGTCAAAATGAAATAAATCCACTCAAGTGATAAATATTTTATTTCCTTCCTCTCAAAGATGCAGGCAAAGTTGACCTCAGCGTCATTCATTCAACAAAAGATTCCTATAATAATCCAGGAAATCATCATCTCATATCCACACAAATTACTCTTCTCTTATATACCTTGCTCTGATAAATGTGGGGGTGTCACCTAATTGAATATGGGAGTGGAAAATTTCAACCAACAGAACAAGTGGCCATCACACCAAGTGTTCTCAACCTAAGGGACACTTCTTCCCTCCATGTACCCACACAGGTCATGGGGAGACATGTTACAGCCTTTACAGTATAAGGTTAATAGTAGGAAGGAATGGGAATGGAGCTGGTCTTTGACAAAATACCATTGTGGGAGATCAAGATTTGGCCATCCTGAAAAATATCTCTTTACCTTGATTGTGATGGTGCTCAGGGCAAGCTGCCCCAGGAAGCACCACTCTGGTATGCGGATTATTTCGAGCTGAAGACAATAAGGACTCAGAGAGCTCAGGAAAAATATTTGAGTTTCCCCTCCCAAACTGCCTAAAGAATTTAAAACCAAAAAATCTGTTTTAGGAAGGGGTTATTATCATGACTGCTATAAAAGATAATTTAGGATAGAGGTTACAATAGAAAAGGCACCATCAAGCCCATCTTATCGGGAGTCCTGTCTCTCTGGCCACAATCTTTGGATGGCCCTGCGAGGAGTTGTCAGACAATCATTTACAAGGGAAGTCTCCATTTGTAAAGGTATCTCCCTCTCTGTATTGAGAAAAAGGGGGGGTGAGCTCATTTCTAGTAACTTATCAATGTGGAAGATGAGGCCTTGGGGCTGTATAATAAACCTTACTCTTGTTTACTGTGCTTTACTGGTAATCTCCTGTAACTGACTCCCCCACCCCCAAAATCCTCCTTTGTCATTGGCTGAAAATGATATTTAAGACGAGAATTTCTGCTATTGTGTTGAGAAACGCAGTGTCCCTGCTTTCTCCCATGTATACATGTTATTAAACTTGGTATTATTTTCTCTTGCTAACCTGTCTTGTTGATTATTTGGCCAGCCAGAAGAACCTTAAGGGAAAGGGCAGAGGGAGATTCTCCCTCTTCCCCCGACAATTGTTTTCTGTGACGGACATTTGAACTCCGCCACTAACTGCCTAAAGAATTTGACATGGAAGATCTGTTCCAGGAAGGAGTTACTATCTGATGGCTGTAATATAATGTGAAATAGATGTTACAATAGGAAAGGCGCCAACAAGCCCGCCCATCTTATCAAAAATTCTGCCTCTCTGGCCACGTTCTCTAGATGGCCCTGCAAGGAGTTGCCAGACAAACATTTACATTTATAAGGGAAATCTCCATTTGTATAGGTATCTCCCTCTCTGTATTGAGATTCTTCCTCTTCCCCCACACCATCAATCCTCATTATTCACAGATTCTGCATTTGCAAACTCAGTAAGTTTATTTGCATCTCCAAAATAGATACTCAGGGCACTTCAGTCATATATAGATGTATGCAGAACGGCAAAGCATTTGAGATGCCCCACGTGCACATTCCCAGCTGAGGTCAAACAAGATCATGCCCTGCCTTCTTGTTTCAGCTTCATACTGTACCTATTTGTGATCTATCTAGTGCCACGCTTTTCACATTTTTGTGCTTTTGGTTGATGATTTAACTGTTTAAAATGGACCCCAAGCATAGTGCTAAAGTGCTTTCTAGCGTTCCCAAGTGCAAGACAGTTGTGATGTGCTTAACAGCGAAAATACTTGTGTTAGATGAGCTTCCTTCAGGCATGAGTTCTTGTGTTGTTGTCCATGAGTTTGATGTTAATGAATCAAGAATATGTATTAAATAAGATGTCTTTCAACGGAAACACATAAAAGTTAGGAATTGATCAGTTGATGAAAATGTTGTGACCAGAGGCTCCAAGGAACCTAGCCCTGTATTTCCATGTATTTGCCCCAGGGGCTATGGTTCAGAACCTGCCAATTCAGTGTCTGCAGGGACTTTATGGAGCATAGCTACTGTGAATAATGAGAATCAACTCTGCATAATGTTTCTCCCACCACCATGCATGGCAACACTCATATTACTGACAGAATATTCAACTCATCTTTTTGGGTTCCTTTGGATAGGCAACAAGATTGGAATACCAGGGCATGGTAGAAGGAAAAGGAGAAATTACAGTTTGGGATTATGACTGCTCAGCTTCTACCTTCATGGTGCCCCTGATGTGTCTTTGGAGCTTGTATTTGATGTGGGGAAACTCATGGTCACAGATTAAATTTGTCTTTAAATTCCTCAGCAGTGCAATTGACATCTGTGACATACAAAATGTTAGGATTCTGGCAAGTTATATCACCCTAACACCTGCTTTCCACATTCATTCAGCTCACTAGCCTATTCAGAATTTCTTATGGATTCTAATGGACATCTGTGATATTGTGATTTATAATAAGAAATGATATGATATGATATTATGGGATCTTCTACATTTCTGGCCCAGAGCTCCTAAAACACTTGAAATTTCCTAAGTGATAAGAGGGATAAAGGTGAAAGGAGCATGTTTTGTTATTCACAGCAAGCCCCTTTCAACCACATCCGAGTTTATGTTAATGAGGTGAATTTGTAAAACCCCTAAGAATGGGGCCACCACCCAGACCTCTGAAGAAGGGAGGGGGCAAAGGGGCTGGAGATTGAATTCAATCACCAGTGGCTAGCGATTTAATTAATCGTGCCTAAGTAATGAAGCTTCCAAAAAACCCAAAAGGAGAGCTCCCAAGTTAGTGAGCCAGAACTCTTCCACAATTTGGGAGGGTGGCACATCCCAAACTCCACGAGAACAGCAGCTCCTATGTTTGAGACCCTTCTGGACCTCAACCTTTCTGTCTCTTCATCTGGCTGTTCACTCATATCGTTTAATATCCTTTGTAATAAACCAGTAAAGAGTAAGTAAGCTGGTTTCCTGAGTTCTGTAAGCCACTCTAGCAAATTAATTGAAACCAAGGAGGAGGTCTTGGGAACCTATGATTTACAGCCAATCAGTCAGAGGCACACATGACAACCTGGATTTGTGATTGAACTCCTAAGTGGGGAGGTAGGGGCACTCTTGTAGGATTGAGCCCTTAACCTGTGGGATCTGACAGTCTATCCAGTTGGATGGAGTCAGGATTGACTTAAATTTGAGAACTCCAAGTCAGTGTGCTGAGAACGGAAGAATTGCTAGGCAGTGTTGGAAAGCACACACCAGAACAACCCTTCCTGACTTTCCTTCTATGATTTGCAGGCGGAGAAAAATACATCAGTGAGGACGACTGTGAGCAGTTTAGAGAATTGGCTGAGTAAACAGGCATCCCAGAAGAAAACGTTATAAAAGCCATTGATACAGGTAATACGACGACACATTTTTCCAGGAATATAAAATTTACATTTTACAGAAACACACTACAATGAAGAAAATTGGCGCTTTGTTCAAATTTCCTGGTATTTTTCTGTCTTTGGTGAACAAGTGACATCAAAACCATCTTGAAAGATCTGTACTCAGCAGCAGAGACGTGTTGGTAAAGGTGGCTCAGTCTCAGACAGACAATTCAAAATGACACGTAATCTAAGAGGCATCATATTGTTCTCCATCATGCTAGAACTTTCTGTTATATCCCTTCATTCTGCATAGCTCTTGACTTGGGTGGGAGGTCTAAGTCTCCTTACAGTAAAATTGGGCAATCAAAGATGGTGCAGCAGCTGAGACCTGGTATGGGACCCTACAGAGGGTCAACGTGGTGCTGGAAGACTACTTGCTTTGATAGTCAAACGGAGGAGGTACAGTTGTACACTAAAGCACGAGGTCCAAAGAGCATATTTAGTTGCACTATGATTCAGAGAGCAGGAAGCTACCAGGTTTGTCAGTAGGGTTAAGAGTCTTTTTCTTTCAGAGGAACAGCACATGTTAATTAAGTCTCCATGGTGAGTAGCATATTTAGATTGGCATCAGAATGATCTGTACCATGGTAACAGAACTCTTTCAGTGGCACGGTTTAAAAAAAATAAAATCAAGAATCCATTTCCTGGACAGGGACATTAGCATATATAATTAAAACCTCTTGCAACAGGATTTATGAACCAAAGCTGTCAATTTCTGATTATTGAGGCACTCGTCACTCAAAGGAGCTGTGGTTTCCTGTGTCAAACCCAGTGTACATCCATCATAAACAGAGTAAAAACAAGATTTAAAGGAACAAATGGAAATCTATTTATAGTACTTAAGTGAAGCCACTTAAAAGGGTTTGTTTATTATGCAAAACCCTTGGTTTTCTCTTCAAGAAGGTAGTGTTTTGTAACTTGAGCTTGCAGCAAAAGAGACCTAAAGAAAAAAAAAAATCTTATTCTAGTGATCCATGTAAAAATGCCTCACTTACGTACAAATAGATGGACACAAGTGGACCAGAACTGAGAGTGGGCCTGGAATTGAAGTGTTGGGTTGATGGAGAGGGCAGAGAGAGTCAGTTGAGTAAATCGAAGAAAATCCCTGTGGAGGTGTTTAATATACAAGACTAAAATGAGACAAATAAAATTTTATCCAGAAGAAGTGATAAATGGAATGAAAATGTGAAAAGAAGGTAGAGAAAATGGTCAAGAATTGGACTTGATGTAATCTCGATCAGATCGGAAACAAATTGAGAAAACAAAGGAAGAATGCTCCATAAATATAGTCTTTGAAAGTTATGGGGCTCCTTTGTCTTAAATTGCATTAAGGGAGCATCATAATGTGGAGTTACAATTTTTCCATAAAATAACATGATTATGATGAGAGCCATCCCAGGCTGGGAGACTCAGGTAATGCCTGATGCTTTAAGGCTTCTGAGAGGAAAGAAGGCTCAAAATTGTGCATGAGTCATGAAGCATATATGGTGGCGATGACACCATTATACATAGAGTCATAGGCATTTCTGGTATTAAGAACTTAATCATGCAATTTATAGAATACTAATCAATGGATATAAAATATATGTCCTCAGAGCATCAAATCCTTGTCTCTGTCCATGGGTCATTTATAGGTTGTTGCTTATACATTTATTTCTTTGCTACACTGTATACACTTTGAGTTAAGGTTCATTGAAACACATCAATATCATAACACCAGCACTGAGAAAGATAATGCTTTTCCCCTCAAGAATTGTCCAACAATATTTACTTTCTTTTCATATAAACTCATTTTTTTTTCACTACTAACAGGTAAATTTATGCCAGCATATCTTAACATGGATTCCACAGAAAAAAAATCTTCAAGATGCTCTTCGGAGAAGCGGCCCTTTGTCAAACTCCTTTGGGAAATTCTGTATATCGTATCCCTGGATTGGCAGTCATTCACATCTCTAGATCCCAACTCCATTCATAAAAAGGGTTATTACTACATTAGGAGCCTAAGTGTATTCCCACAGCCGCTGAAAGCTTTTATGTCCTGATGTAATTTTATAACGACATGAAATATAGTAGCCTTCAGTATTTCTACAGATCATTTTGTGACTCAAAAAACAGAGATTCACTGATGTCTTATCTTTATCTAACTTCCTGTAGAATGAACCAAGGTGGCAGTTGAAACACAAAGGCTCATGCTTGCCTTTCCCTGTATTTTACGCCTCCTCCCCCAATATTCTGCACATTTGAAGTTTGCTCTTAGCTGCTGTGCTTGTTCTGTACAATACATCAAGTTTCTCTGATTTGCCTCATGAGTTCAAGATGTAAGAGCAGATGCACTATTTAGAGGTCAACTTACAGATATGCCACTTCACATGTTGCCATGACTCTGACGTAAAAAGTACGCACAACAAAAGATTTAGCTACTAAAGAGGTGTAGATGGGAGAGGAAGTCACTTCCCCTTGGGAACCTAGAAATGATTCCTACAGGGAATGACAATGGAGCTGGTCTTGAAGTATTGATGAGGTTGTTCAGATGAAGACACAGGTGAATGCTGAGGAAGAGGATGTGTAAAGCCACACAGATGAGAAAGCACACAACTGTCTGGCCGCATGCCCAGTTGGGTGAGCAATGTGAAAAAGGTTGTGGAGAGACCAAAGAAAAGACACAGAGATAGTGAACAAGACATATAGGTTTATTGGGAGTTACTTACAGGGAGATCCAGTGGCGGTTGGCTGGACAGCAATGTGCACCTGCAGCTGTAGGTGGGGAGGGGGTTGCTTATATAGGCAGGGGACACAAAGGCTATGTGCTTGTCAAAGGGCAGTCCCTGGTATGACCAGCGTTCGCAGGAACAGTAGCTCATGTGGAGGGGCTCTGTGTCCCTTTAAGATGTGATGTTCTTTAAGTGAGATAACGTAGGATCTGGGCTGGCCAGGCCCTAGATTGTTACAAACCCCAGCAGCTGGCGTCCTCCCAGAAGGGAGCCAGAAGGACGCACGGTTGCAGTTTGCTTGTGGGCTCTAGGTGAGCAAGCAAGGCCCAGGCCCTACAACAACATATTCCCGATGAAGTTGATTTGTTCCACATGGCTGGTTGTTGCATATATGAACAGGAGATTCAGAAGATGCAGATGGGAAGAAACACCAGCACTGATAGAGAATAGACATGTGCTGTTCTCTGATTCCACGGAAAGGAAACGTGCACCAGCACACAGAGGAAGACATTAGATACAGTTTGTTTCACAAACACTTAGAAAGACTAGAATTGGCCATCAGATGATTCCCAGGAATGCCAGCACTTAGAAGATGCAAAAATAAGAAACAGCAAACGTACACACCCATCTGTCCACAGTTCTAAACTATTTCCTTTGTTTTTATGGCCATTTTATTTATTTTTTATTTTTATAAATTATTTTCTCTTGGTGTGCCTTTTCTATAAATGGGATGAGTCCTCCTGGCTATTATTTCTCGCTAGACAATAGCTGGAATAAGCTAAAGCCAGACGGACAGCATGTACCAATTCATTTGAGAACTGAAATGACTCACATCTTCCTGCCTGCCTTATATCTCAATTTCTGCCTCTAACAGTTTGGTGGTATCTCAGTTTCTCAGTTTCCCCATTCTATGAGCAGGGAAGGTTACCTCCCCTCCTATACACCCTTTTAATTCTTATCACACAGGGCTCTTAACAAAGGGAATGAAAACATGGATTGTACACGCTGGTGTAGTGAAGAATACACAATTAATTATTGTTTAATTAATAATTTTAGCAATTTTCCGTTGCCTTTAAATGGTCTTTTCTTGAGGGGTTATATTGTGCTATAATTTCAGCTAATCCTTGTGAATAGTTGTGTCAAAGCTAAAAATATTTTTAAACAATTTAATCTGTTGTTAACTGTAGCTTACTGTTTGCCATGCCTCCTCTTAACGATTTTACACATCTCAACTTATTTCATTCTTACAATAAATCCATAATAGTGTTATTACCTTTATTTAACAAAAAAAAGCAGATAGATAAATGGTAACTAACATGCTCCACATCAGAACAGTTAAGTGGCTGAGCTCCTAAGCTATACTCTAAATTTGAGAACTAAAATGACTCAGATCTTCCTGCCTGCCTTATATTTCAATTTCTGCCTCTAACAATTTGGTGGTGTCTTGGTTTCTCCATAATTAAAGGTATAAAAACAGAGGATGTCAGCCATCCCTTACTATTTGATAGCATTGCCTTTGAATACGTGAGTTTAAAACAGATTTATTAGATTCTAGAGATACAGAAGAAAATGAAATTTCCTCATATAGTAAGTGCGTTAACGATATTTGAAGGTGACTCTGAAGAGACTAGAGGTCAAGCTTTTATTTTAAACTAAATAAAGTCAATATTATAAGCCATTTCTTAGTAAATCATGTTCAAGATCTACATTTTATTACCATGAAATTTAAAAATAATTTTGATAAAAAATAAAATGTATTATTATACTGAAGAACAGAAATATCAAAATGCTCTTATTACACAAAGTTTGATTGAAAACAGTATAGTCATTAGCTCTCACCTGTGCACAATTTAAAACTCCCCTGAATGATGTCAAGCTTGGGCAGTTCGCACTGCAAAGCCTCGGCTTGTGCCCTTGGAGATTGCATCTTCCATTAGATAAAAACAATCATTTGCGTGCAATTCTCCCTTTTCTTGATACAATGGTGTCTGGAATTCAATAAATAAATGATCCTACTTGGGAGGGCTGTGAGTGACACCAACAGAGCAATTGAAAGTCGTGCTGAGTGTGCCTTCTATGTCCGCATTTGCTGATTGCATCTCCAGTTCTTAATTTGTGTCTTCCTTCATTATTCACTTGACATCCTAGGGCCCCCATCTGTTTTTATGTGTTTTGCAAATTTACTTTTTCCTCTGCCTTGAACTCCATGTTTCTGGCACCTTCCCATTCATGTTTTCTAAGTCTCCCAACGGGCACACTCTCTGAGACAGAGTGGTAAGAAAGGAAAGAACAAAATACTTAAGAAGGAATAAAAAATCGACACTTAATAGGCCACTGTACGGATGCACCGCATTTTCTTCATCCATAAGAGTGGAATTGGTTGTCATGGGTCTGAAGGAAGGGGAAATGGAGAGTGCTTCATGGATGTCAATTTCCCTTTGGGAGGAGGAAATGTTTTGGAACTAGAGGATGGCCTGCGGGTGCTGAGGTAAACCAGTTCAGCCACTTTGGGAAATTCTTTCCTGCTCTGGTAAAGGTAAATACATATGTCTATCTTATGACTTAGCAATTTCTCTCCTAGGTATTTATCCAAGACGATTCAAGTAATATGTCCACAAAGACACTTTTTCTTAAATGCCCGTTGCAGCTTCATTCACAACAGCCCCAAACTGGAAATACCCCAGATGCCCATCATCAGGAGAATGGAGTAAAACATGATGGTATATTTGTATAATGGAGTTCTACAAAGAAATAAAATAGAACAACTTACCAAGTCAGGAAACTTCCTGGATCCCTCAGAAAGATATTATATTGAGCAAAAGATGCCATGCATTTCTATTAGAAGCATTTAGTTGAGTCTTCCTTTTTAAATCAAAAATGACAATTTCTGCTTGTTTTTTTGTTTGTTTTTTTGTGAGGAAGATCAGCCCTGAGCTAACATCCATGCCAATCTTCCTCTTTTTGCTGAGGAAGACTGCCCCTGGGCTAACATCAGTGACCATCTTCCTCCACTTTATATGGGGTGCCGCCACAGCATGGCCTGACAAGCAGTGCATCAGTGCATGCCCAGGATCTGAACCCGGGCCACCAGCAGTGGAGTGCCACTACACCATGGCGCCGGCCCCTCTACTTCTTAATTGGAGTGTTTAGTCCATTTATATTTAATGCAGTTAACTATACCGGTGGGTGCAAGTCTGGTATTTGTCTCTCTGTTTTCTATTTGCCCATTGATTCTGTTCTTCTGCCCCAATGATTCCATTACTCCGTGGACACTTTCCTAACCCCCCTCAGTCCAATCAAGTAATGTTTAATGTTTCATTTTAATTTGTCTACTGGTTATTTACCTGTAGCTTTTTAAATAATTTTATTTATTTATTTTTTCCCCCAAAGCCCCAGTACATAGTTGTATGTCATAGTTGCACATCCTTCTAGTTGCTGTATGTGGGATGCGGCCTCAGCATGGCCGGAGAAGCGGTGTGTCGGTGCGCGCCTGGGATCCGAACCCGGGCCGCCAGCAGCAGAGCGCTGCGCACTTAACCGCTAAGCCACGGGGCTGGCCCTACCTGTAGCTTTTTAACATTATTTCTGTAGCTGCATAAAAAGGTGTAACTTACCCACTGTGTCCCCTTATGTCAAGACTCAATATCTGCCCAGATTTGGTGTGCTTTTAGTCATTTTTCAATCGCTTCTAAGCATTGTTTGTATTTACTTAACAATTGTTATTGGTTGCATGAAATGTCTGATACAACTTAAACTATCACTGCCACTTGAAAGATTGATTTCCATTTAAAACAAAATTGATGTAATTCAATCATAAAAAAAAACAGAAAGAGGGAAAATGAAGATATGGTCATTTCTACGAATTGAGAAAATAATGATCAACAGCCACTTATGATGTGAAAAATAACTCTTAGCAAAAAAGTGATGGAAAACACTTTCCTTATTCTAATAAAGACTGTCTTCAAAATATTGCATTCAGAGATTGCAACGAACGGTGAAATATATTTTTTTACATCACTAAAAAAGTACTGAGCCACTCTGTTCATCGTTGTTTTAACTCTCTTATTAAAAAAATAATACAAAAAAATGCTATCCAAATGTATTGGAAAGGAAGATATAAAAATTCCACTATTTAGGTGACATAACTGGGTACAGAGAAATTGAAAAGAATCTATGGACAAACTATTGGTATTACTAAGTCATTCTGCAAGACTGTGAATAAGATTGTATTTCTATATCCCAGGGAGAAACGAAGGGAAATTTCAAAAAGATCCATTTACAATGGTATAAAAACGATCCCATGGCTGAAAATACATGTAAAAATTCTGAAATAGGTTAAATATGAATGTAAAGAAAGAATATGCTACAGTTTTTGGTTTGGAAGAATGAACATTTTAGAGATATCTTTACAACATATGTCTTCTGAGCCACGAAGGTTCTTGATCAGGGAAACATAGAGGGTCCCTTACCCTTAGGTGAACCAGGAGGATCAGTGTTTCCCAGACAGAGGATTCCTAGTTCTAATTTGCATCTTCCTCTTGGCGCAGATTTTGAAATTTGACACAGCAGCAGAGCTAGGAAGCTCAGGCCAGGAATGGCTCGGAGCCCAAACACTGTCTGTGTCAAACACACCATGTGCTCGCGCCACCTCCTGGCCACTGGAGGAGGAGGAGGCAGTTCTCTGAGGACTAGAGCTTCTCCAGAGAGTTCTGCAGATGCCCAGAGAATGAAGCAAGCAAGATCCCCAAGACACGATAACTAAGCTCACCAGAAGGCCAGACCGTAGAGAGTCAGCTGAAAGAAACAAGATTTAGAGGCGACACAGGATTCGGCATGAAAGGATTAAGGTAAGGACCCCATTCATTCTGGGTCCGGGTTAAATAAGTAGCAGAGGGTTGGGTGACAGGAAAAGTGGTGACCAGTTTAATTAAATCCAAAAATGTGTGCTCAGAAAAATGCATTATGAGGTTCAAATAATGTGTTGCAAAAGGAGGCTTAAGAGACAAGACTGAAAGTACAAGATCTATCTAGATTTCAGAACAGAGAACCTATGTACTGACATGTAGGGCTTAAAAAATGAATGTTGTCGATTTCCTTTTGGAGAGAAGATGGAAGGAAATCAAATCTGACCAGCACAGAATGAAGTTCGTAAGCAACTTCACGACACTTCCCAGGTTTGCTCGTAAGCAGAAATACCCCTTCCATTTGCAAGAGGGTTTCCTTTAGATACTCTGTGATATTGCTAGTGAATGAATTCCTCAAAAACAGTAATTATATCTCTGTAGCTGCAACCAGGCTAAATAACAGGGGAGGTGGTTACTAAATATTAGTGGATTGGATTATGTTCACAGAAACATCATTTCATGACCTCAGGGATTCATTTATGTAAATTTTCTTTAAAATGTTCAGCAGAACACTAACCTCTCTAGATACTCTGCAAGAAAATGTTTTCTCTATCAAATATATATACATGTATTTTTAGATATATTGTATAATGTATGCCCTACATGGGGATTTACCATGCAGCTTGAAATTCTGAAGTCCAGAGACGTTTGTAATAACAAACCTGGGATCATTGATCAACGTTTCACCAAAAATACTCACCCAAACGTAGAACTCTACTAACATCCACTAATTCCCAAGATCCTTACCACTAATTTATTTACCACTAATAATATTAGTGTTGCTGGGACAGCTATTTAAGTCAAATAAGTCAAGAGCTACTTGTACTTTTTAGGTGAAAAACAATTATATCTGTCATATATATGTATTCATATATATGTAAATATATGTAAAATACGTGTATTTCATATTTTCTTCATTGAAAATCAATTTCAAAATAACTAGTTATTACAGCATTTTATAGTGAAGTGTCAAATGCTTTTCAAGGTTTGATATTGCCTCTACATATGAATGGGTCAAAACTCCCTAATAAATTGTCTTTAGTTGACAGGACTATAATTCCTTGAGTTTCTGTGATGACAATAGTTTTGTAAGTGTGTGCGTGCCGTTTTTATTGGTCCTGAATTGAAAACTATGAGGACAATTTTGTGGTTATTAAAGTGAAAATCATACACAGCAAACATACACGTGCCAATTTAAAGACATTTCGCTTAATTTGTGATATATGGAGGAGCGATTCTTTTCCACCACAAAAAGATTCAGAGTTTCTTTAACTCACTCACGAGACCAGCAGGAAGAGGTGGTGCTTTCAAGAGAGACGAGTTTTAGTAATCAGAGTCAGGGCGACACCCGCTGCTATTGAATTCTTCAGAAATAGTTATCACGCAGTAAAAATCTCATCATCGATAATGGCAATGATATATCTTTTGGCAACTATGGATTCTGGAAAACACTAGCCATTTCTGTCATCAGTATTGTGCTACTGAGTTTTTCAAAGAAAATCCTTTTTACTATGTATGGTGTATTAATTATTTGAAATTCAAAATTGTTTTGAATTCTAAAACATATTTAAGGATTCACATAAGGGATGTTGGGCCCACCTTTCCTGACTTTGAAATTCTTCTTTGTGGATATGAAAATATAAATCGTGGAAAGACGTTGAAAAGTGTGTTGCATGTGCTGGCTAGAAGTTAGAGCAGGGAAGAGGACTTCTTATAGGGGTCAGAATGAAAAATACTAAGAGAGACAAATGGCCAGGCAGTGTATGTCTGCTGCTGTGTCCTGTCACCTGTCTTCCCTCATTAGGTTCTCACAATTATGCACACTTGTGCTCTTTCTTCTCTGGCCCTCCCACGTCTGATTCTTCCTAATGTCTTTACGATTAGTCCTCAATGTTGTGAGTCCATCCTGTCTGCTGCAATATGATGGGAACCTAAGTGGGCTATGTGAAAAGGACTCATATCTTCCCATAGCACCTTAGAATTCTCCCACCAAGACCATATTACATTAGGTAGCAGCTGCCTGTGTTCTTGTAGGAGTAACCCATTACATTAGGGTTCTGGATGTGTAGTTTCTGATCGACCCCATTCGCCATTCCTATTTGTCATAGCTGCTTACCTTGGGAACACACCTAGACATGTGTGTCTGTGTGTATTATCTGTGAATTGTATAACCATTGAGACCTATAGTCTCATATATTATGTATAAATGCGTATATACTTATGTGATGCTATTTGTAAATAGTTAAAATTATGTTTATTCGTTTCACTAATAGATTTCATGTTTGACATAATTTTATCTTATATAATGTGTTTATCCAATATACATTATGATATTTGATATGGTACATATTATACTATATATTTTACATTGCACATATGTAATATACTATAATAAATGTTAAAATATACCATATGATATAAGTGTAATTTTATGGTTTCTTAAAATAATTATTTATAAATATCTAAAGTAATTCATATACAAATTATATTACATATTTATAAATAATATATCATTATAAATGGGTATATGGTTGCACATATGTTATCAATACATAATGTAAAACAATATATAACTGTACTTATATATACTAATGTTTAATTAACCATATATAATTACAAACCACATATGATTAAATGCACTTGAATGAACAAATACACCTGTGCATGTTTATATAATTTACGCAATTTATAAATAAATATTTATATATATTTTCCATTCATGTAACACATAGCTATATATATAATAGATGTAGTTATAGATAACACTATATATGAAATACACTTTATGGTATATCATTGACTTATCCTGCCTTATCTTGTGTATAGAGTATTGTGCTATTTCCAGTGAGTCACTAAAGAGAAGGTGGGAAGATAGTGAGACAGGTACATTGTGGTTGTCACTGTAGGAGTATGAATGCTAACAGATAACCGGGTCCCGGGACCATAAGGGCTACAGAAAGTACTTCCAGCATCAGTCAAAAGCACCAAGAGGAAGGCAGGAGGACACCAAATAAAAAGAAGTCCCCCAAAAGGGAAAGAATTGCATCAGCCCTATCCTTAACACCATATATCTCAGGGAATACCCCCAGGATCCCACTAAGCATGTGGTGTTAGTGTCCCTGACAGACAAACCGTGGCCAAAGTTTCAGAAAAGCTTAGTGTGTCAGGTTTTCACAGCAAGGAAGTGGGGGAACCAGAAACGGAAACCAGAATCCTAGCGACTTCCTCATGCTATGTTTCCTCTCAAATGAAACGCCATGCCTTTGCCATATCTTATCAAAAGAAAATACAGTCCTGCACCATGTCTCGACGTTTTGATCTATGATGGACCACATATACCCATAAGATTAGTGCCATATAGGCTAGGTGAGTAGTAGGCTATACCATCTAGATTTGTGTAAGTACAGTCTATGATGTTCACACAATGGCAAAATCACTCTATGATGTTCATACAATGACGACATCGCCTAATGGCACATTTCTCAGACCCCTGTCCCCATAGTTGAGTGATGCATGACTGTATTGTAAGAAGAGAAGACGTCCACAATCACAGGTAAGCTTAGCAATACAGCACACATCATGCCTGCAGCTGCTTTTCTTCACAATTTACATGAGCAAACACTATCATATCATTTCCTGCTTAAATATTTTTAGCAATCCACAGGGAATAAAGAACAAAATTGTGTATGGTTCTTTTCCTTATAAAGATACTTTGATGCCAATCACACACCCACATTTCTGGCTGAGAACCGACTATCTATCCTTCCCTACTTAACCCAAATATTTTCTTCTGATTTACTTTTTGCCTGCTAGCAGTATGTTCATCCTTTGTATTAGGAATGCATTCTTTATTTCCTTTAAAATTTTTTATAATATAATTTTCTAGTTTCTTTCCTAAATAGACTATGCATTCCTTGAGGCGAATAATGGTGTTGCAGAGTTCTTTGCTTCATAAAGTTTTTCTCAAAGAGACAAAATATTTCAAAGCATTTATATTTTTATTCAAGGAAAACAAGAACATTTTAAGTCATTAATTGGAATAGAAGAGAATTTTCTACCATGTCACCGTGTATCCTTGTTGCTGTCGGTGCCTCCTTAGTTATTTGCGAGTCCTGGCCTGAATTCCCATTTCTGAACAGATACCTATTGTCTCAACACCATTTGTTCAATTGGTCTGATCCTCTTAAAATGGAAATCCACAATAACACTTTGAAATTTAACATTACACATGGTTTAATTAGTGTTTGCTCCACATCATGTTAAAACCACTTTTAAAAAAGAAAATTCAGAATTTCATTTTGGTGTCTATAGGCTGACTGCTTTATTCCCTGAATATATTTTGCTGGTAAAGCCTGTGTAAGCACGTGTACCTCGCACTCCCATATCTCTGAGCTCTCACCCAATCAAAATGAAACCAAGAGCCTAATGATAGAATGCAACAGGGCACAGGAGAAATGCAGCAAAAACAGCAGAACCTAACAACAAACAAGGAAGCTTTGCTGATTTACTTAGTGTTATGTGGACAGAGCCAGATTCATGTGTTAATTGTACACCCACTTTCATTTTGCCTGTAAGGGTGTTTCTTATTAAAATAACAAACGTTTTCATTTATTTTTTGACAAATCCATCCTGTCTGCTTCTTAACTCCTTGTTAATCTTTAAGAGTTCACCAATCGACATTGCTATAAACTGAATCCAGGTACAATAGATACCTCTTCTCTAGGATTAGATATATTGTCGACCCAAGAAATAATCTTTATTTATTTATTTTTTCCCCCAAAGCCCCAGTAGATAGTTGTATGTCATAGATGCACATCCTTCTAGTTGCTGTATGTGGGACACGGCCTCAGCATGGCACGAGAAGCGGTGCGTCAGTGCACGCCCAGGGTTCGGAACCCGGTCCGCCAGCAGCGGGGAACGCGCACTTAACTGCTAAGTCATGGGGCCGGCCCTAATTTTTAGAAGTAAGTTTTTTTAAATGGTTAAAAACCCCTGCCATTTTTAACCATATGGTGCCTGAGGTGAATTTGATTATTCAAACTGCAACTACTTCACTTAAAATCCTTAAAACTATTTTATTGGCCTGTCTCACTGGTAAACTTCTCATCACCATTTATCTCATCGTTTTATTTAACACCAATTGTGTAAACTTCGCTTTCACTCAATAAGAGGTAAATTCACAGAGTAAATACTTTGAATGACATGTCTTCACATCGTCTTTGGAATTTTCTTTCTTTCATCCATTCATCACAATTCAGAGGCCTTTACCCCAACCGTGTTTTAAAGTCCTGCCTACGTTTTAGTAGAACTAAAATTACTATTCAAGAGATCAAATTCAATTTTCTGTCCCATGCTCAGCAAGGTTTTTGTATAGTATTCAAGTCCTCGATTTAATCCTTCTACTAATATTTACATTTTTTTAACTCATAAGTTACTGTGGCTGTCCCCTGAATATGTTAGCAATAATTGCATGAGATTAGTTTAAAAAAAATCCAGACTTCTTTCTTTTTTCTTATTTCTCCTCCCAGCTTTATTGAGGTATAACTGACAGATAAAATTGTATACATTTAAGGTGTACAATGTGATGATTTGATAGACTTATACATTGTGAGACGATCACCACAATCAAGCCAAATAATACATCCATCACTTCACATAAGATCTACTTTTTCAGCAAATTACAGGTATACATGCAGTACTGTTAATTATAGTCCCCCTGCTGTACATTAGATCTTTCTTTAAATCATAGAAGCTTCTTCAGGTAATGATAATTGAAAAATAATAGGAACCGTTTTTATTTAAGTCGCGATAAGCCTTATTTTTGAAACTGAACATTTGCTTATCTTGAGTGGTCAGCAAGTCCCAGGCATTTATTCAACAGTTTATTTACTAGAACCTTCCATGTTGCTCACTCAGTGTGTGTCTTAACTATATGGTAGCCTACCGAATGAATACTCATGCAAAGATGATTACAGTTAATACAATACTCTTATAGAGACTCCGTAGAAGTTTCTATGTGATCTGCGGGTCTCTCAGAGCCTTGGAAAAAGGCTTCGTAAGAGAATGACCTTGGGTGTGGGTCCAAAACTTAGCAAAAACAATGTCTTAGTGTTTCAGGCAGCCTCTTGGAAAAATCAGTATAAATATATAATACTGCAATTAACTACCTATAAATGTACAAGCAATACTGTTTTCACAAGTTTATGAAGTGTGAACAGTTTGTGTCTTTGCCACTAATTTGTTGAAGGTCAGTTTTAGCATGTCTCAGGAAATTCATATTTTCTCCTTAAACATTGGAATTAAATAAATATTTTATGGTGTAAGGCTAAGTGATCCATTCTGAGGCCAAGCTTCCAGAGACATTAGCTCTCTACTCCAACAAACCAAAGACATTTAATTACAAAATATCCCATTTAGACATGTTCCACTGTCTATTAGCAAATGTTTCCTTTCAGCGTCTCTTTTTTCCCAACCATTAACTGCTTGTCCGGTTCAAGAGCAAATGAGACTCTGTCAAAGTTCATTTGGCCATCTCCCACAATTTAGCTCCTTCTGTTAAGTGCTTTGCAAGTGGCCTACAGAGAAAGCAATTTGACAATGAAATTAATAAAAGCTCCCCAACTCTATAATCCTTTCAGCGGTAACACAGAATCAGAGCCCCTCAATGACCAGTATAAAAGAAACTGACAGGCTCTTTTTCTTGGTAATTTATTATCTCCAGAGAGAACAATCTCTTTCCAGGGTCCTAATAAAGAGAAAATCAGTCAACCAACCAACAAAGGACTAAAATGAGAAACTAGATACTTGATATTTCGAATGTTAGCGTTCTTGCTTTAGTTTTCCTGGAATCTAATTTTTAACATCTCTTAGTTTAGAAGTCATTTCAAAGATATAATTATTTTTCAGGATTGGAAATAAAGAAGGGAAAAATACGTGTTGAAAAACTTCTACATTGAAACCTATAAAATTGGCTTTTATTTTATAATTATTTTTTTTTTGTGAGGAAGATCAGCCCTGAGCTAACATCTGTGCCCATCTTCCTCCACTTTATGCAGGACGCCACCACAGCATGGCCAGACAAGTGGTGCATCTGTGTGCACCCAGGATCCGAACTCGGGCCGCCAGCAGTGGAGTGCACGCACCCAACCGCTATGCCACGGGGCCTGCCCTAAAATTGGCTTTTATAGGTTCTCTCTTGCTCTCTTCTCTCTCGCTGTCTCTAGTTCTCTTGGTACTAAGTGAACTCTGTTTCTTGCATCAATTGTGAAAAATCAAAATTGTCTTTGTAATTTAGTATCAAATTTCCCTTCTATTTTGTTTTTATTCTGTAATAAATCTAGGAAAAAAAGTGAGAAAAATGAAGTTCATACAGAGTAAGTCAACTGCCATCTACGGATATCTAATAAGTATGTCTGCTAACTTTTCAACTGAATTTACCTATTTCCTCATAACAGGTAAAATAACAGGTCATAATTTCCAGGAAAACATCATGGTGTTAATAAATCTACCTTCCTGGAATGAAAAAGAAAGTGATACTAAGAAAGTTACTTTTGGATGAAGTTGGAGCAGTTTCTGCTTAAATGATTGAGTTAATACTTGTATTTAAATATTCTCCATTTTTCTGACTAAGTCAAATATTGAGAAAATTTCAGAATGACTGTCTGTAGCATTTCTGTAAGTGGTGAGCACACTGAAGAAAGTTAAAAGGAACAGATTATATATGTTTGTGTGTGTATATATTTAAAACATATAATATGTACATTCCTCTCTATATATATACACACAGAGGAATGTACATATTATATATATATACTAACTCATATGTATATATTATGTATATCAATGAATATTATATATTATATATGTACATGTTATATATATACACACACATAATGTGTGTATATATAGAAATGGATATATTATATATTAATAATAAATCAATAATATTAATATTCATATTTTAATAATATATAGTCAATAATATATAGTATACATACACACAGGAATATATACATACATACAGGAATGTACATATCACATATATATATTCCTGTGTGTGTGTATATATATGAGTGTGTATATATATATATATATATATGTATACATTATGTATACATAATATGGTGTATGTAGATATACATAATACATACTGTGTAATTTTTATCATTTTGGACAGGAATATACACACAGAAATATTGGACAGGAATATACACACAGAAATATACATATTATATATATATAATATACATTTCTGTCCAAAATGTTAAAAATTACATTGTATTATATTATTTTTCATAAGTTTTATGTACTCATGAAAACAAGAACATTTACTATTTAAGGTTCTTTTTCTTATAACCATTAATTAAACACTCACTGAAGTCTTCTTTATTTATTTCTCTTTTGCTCAGTCTTTCAAAAAACAAGTATTGATCAAATACTCTAGAGAAATAAGCTCAAGGAGAGTCCCATAATCACGTGGTTTCTATGTAAATGTATGAGAGTTCTTGCGTACATTCCTGTAAGTTTAAATAACTTTTAAAGTCCCAAAATTCAAAAAATTAAATAATATCAATAGTTACTTAAATATATATTGCAAATCCAAATTAACATGAGATCACTAAACTGAGTTTATACCGGGAAATGTCAAGTTCTAGATTCACTTAAAAATACAGTGGCTTCAAATATGGTGCTGAAGAGACATATTGGCTCAGGGTTATTGGAGACAAGGCAAAGCCTATGTGATAACTATTCTGCATCCTAATAAGTTTTCAGTGACACCAGCAGCTGGTTAAGAAGCATAACAAGAATATATAAGAATCTATTATAAGTTAGAAGAATCTGATAACATAGCTTAAGCTAGAACCCCGTCAACACAAATGATTTGCTCTCAAACTATATTTCCAAAGTTTTCACCAAGTTGAAATCATAGAGCATAACAGCCATTTTATTATGTTTTTCGTGAACTAGGAAATGCATCTAGTCATAGACTCTCATTCATTAAATGAGAAGTACAAGGGGCAGAAATAGTAACGGACTAGAAATTAGGAGATGTTGTCACTAGTTCATGCAACAGGATACAAGTTCAATTATGCTCCTTATTTCTATTCACGTTTATGGATCACAAATGTAACCAAAAGGTGGCTAAAAGTGTTGATACTACTATAAATGTGTCGAGAGAGGAGGAAGAAGGGTCACTAAGGGAAAAAAATTTTCATTAATCAGCAAGAAGGCAACAAGTTGTCCTGATATTTCATTTTTAATGGTAGTAAAACTATATTAGTAACACTGAGGCAAAGAGAAGAAAAGCTATGGTGATTATGGAAACAATTACGTTTAGATAGCTAGGATATTGGTGGGGAATGGAGCTTTTCAAATAAATCTTTTATGTTACTACTTTTAGCAGCTCACATGTTTTTTTAAATCACCTTTACCAAAACTTAATTGAATTAAATTGAGTCATGAGTCTTAGAAAAGAGAGAGAGAGAAAAAATCAAAGATAGAGTCATATGGACTTCATATGCAGTCCATTTACGCAGCTTCATAAATAGTACTTTATAAGAGTTTATGCAAAGGAAGTGACTATATAGGAAAAAATTGGGACATGAAAAATAGCAACAAAAGTCTGATATCAAAGACAAACCATGGCCCCATGAAACCAGTACCTCACAAGCTACACTTAGCTAAGCATGAATAATTAAATCACATACATCTAAAAATTACGTACAAAAATTCTAAAAATTACATACGATAATGTAATAATTATGAATATGATTATGAGTCATGTGCTATAATAAGAAAATGAAAGCGATTCAATTATATATACCATTGCCTAGCAGAGTAAAGTGGTGTATGATTAGGTTTAAAAATTTTAGCTGTTTTGATTTATCTGTCCAGATACTTATATAAACAAACACTGTCCTACATATTTTCTAGTTCATGAAAAAAAAATGCTTTTGAATGCAAATATATTTTTCTTATTTCCTGGAAATAAAACCACAATATTATGTTATAAACTCCTACAAATATTACTCATTCATATGAAGTCATCATTCCTTACTCCAGACTCTTGATTTAAAGTCAAGAGATCTTATTTATAAAATGGCTGTAGACCATGCCTTATTTACAGACCATTATAACAGAACGTATATTTCCTATGTTTTATGGATAATCAGTACTATAGCATTAATATCACATTTTAAATGGATATTTTCCTTTCCTTTCTTATTTACAAAATAATATATACCTTTTTGACATAAACATAAAAGTCAGGCAATTATAAAGAAAAAATAAAAGTCTTTCCCTACTCTAAGATTTTTAACCACCTATAAACAGTTTGGTTGTTTATCGTCTCACCTCAGATATAGATTAGATCAATATGGATAGACATAGATGCAAATATAGATGGAGAGAGTGATAGCTATCTAAATTAAGATTTCTGCAGACAGAGATTTAATGATAACACTGTTACTCATGTAAACACACACAAATATACATTATGGTAGGAATTTTATCTACTGACGATTTTAAGAAAGCAGTGTGGTAAAGATCATATTTAAGAAATGTTTGAATGGCAGTTGCCATGACATTGAGAGCTAGGATAGATTTGAAACTGGAAAAACTGAAATTTGAGAGTCTATCAGGGCCATTGATGAAAGAGAGGATAAATTAATGACATATTAATCAATAGAGGTCTTGAATAGATAATGAATTTATAAGCCATGAAATACATAAAGTTATGAAGTAACATTTGTTCAATAATCTTAACGTAAATAGATCATCTTAATATTGAAATATAAAAACTGTCATTCTCTAATTCAGCTTGAAATTGCCCTTGAGGAAACCATAGCTATCCTGACAGTGGACTCTACCATTTGTGAAGACAAGTTTCTGCTTGTGCATTTATGTGCACATGTTAAATATGGGTTGAATAATTTCAGAAAATATCTTCACGTCATGTCCTTTAAAAATCTTTGGAGGTTGTTTCTTGAAAAGAACATGTAGCTTGTATCTCTGAGCACCTGGATTTATTGTTCGTGGCTTAAAAATTCTTGAAAACCAAGTTATCTCAGCAAACTAAAATTAGATATTTAGTAACATTCTAATATTATCTGTTTCTTGGTGACCAAGAAGTGGAAAGGACTTCAAGTTTGAGTATGAATGGTAAAACTGATGACAACAAAATTTGACTTAAGGAGCTAAATCCTTTTGCAGTTTAATGGTATTCATCATTTAAAGAATAGTACACCACAAATTCATTAGGAGATTTTTATTACACTTTTCTAACTGTGAAAATGCCAAGTTTTCTCCACTCCAACTACTTTAATCTTCCATTTGACACACAAGACATAGGACAAAAGTATAGATTGATTTTCCGATTTGAGTGTTCAAGAAAGTTTATAGATTTAAGACTAAAATGTGTTTAGAAATGTGGCACCAAAAAGTGGTTACATGTTATGTCTATATTTTTCATTTTTATTTATCTACAATATTGTATTCCTTATTCTTTATGAATAACTATCTTTTTGTTGGGTAAACAAAATGTGTCAAATATGATAGGTGTAAAATGGAAGATATTCGCAATGAAAGAAAAAGAACTATCCATTGACAGCTATACAGCAAGAAGTAGATATTTATGAAATTTATTTCTGAAAGATAAAACATCAAGTATACATTGTTAATATTTATAGGGACATAAACTCTTGCAGATTTCTCAGTTTGATTAACTTCATATCAGTATGCAGGCAGGGAGACGATTATGTTTGAAATTAGAAGATAAGGCATTTATATTTGCTATACCAAGATGATTTTTCTTTGATTAGACTAATTTCAGGTATAGAAGTTCAGATTAATCAGAGGAAGTATGCATGTTTAGCAATCTTCCATAAAAATCTAAATTTATCCTCACAAAGCAAGTATAATGTAAGTGGTTTCCAGTAGATCAATTATGTACACTTATTCCAATTCTGGTCCTGATCAGTACAAATGAGATAATTTATGTTACACATATTTGATTTTTTTCTTAGTGTCATAATGCAAAATTGGTATGTATCATTGGTTCTCCTCTTGGCTAATTAAGGAATATTGACTATATTTTGCATCCCCCAAATAAGCTATTGACTCCTGAGAGTGAGATGGATTTCATTCTTCTTTGATGTCTTGTATTTCAGGAAACACAGCACACAGTCAATTCTCTGAACCTTGATTGACATGACAATCTACCTAGCTCAAGAGGTCAGGAAACATGGTTCCAGTACATACCACTAGGGCAAGTTGGCAGTTGGCATGCACACAGTTAGGGAGGGGGCTCCCCTGGGAATGCGTGAAGCACAGTCATGGAAGGAGGATGTGCATAAGTTGAATAACCACTTACAGAAGAGTAAGTGGTTATTCAACTGGTGAGCTGAATGCCTTTGTCATTTTATCATTCTTGCAAGCCAGTATTTGGTGAGCTGGTACCATGCAATGCACAAAGAGAAGCTACAGTACGAGACTTTCCAAAATGGACTCCACAGAACCTAGAAGGTACATCGGGGGGAAACAAAAGGTCTCATAGACAAATATGCTGAGAAAACACGACACTCCATATCCCATCCTTGAAGAGTCATAATGCATACGGGGCAATAAATCTGGAAGCTTGAGAGTAAATAAACATGTCTGCTGATAGTTACAGCTCGAATCAGTGTTTCTCAGACCTATTTAATTACAAAACATTTCTATTTTTTTCTGGTATCATCTATTAACATCTGAAAACATTTTGAGAAACATTGCTTTAATATGTTAAATTTTCTAAAATTAGAGTCTAACTCAATTAGGTTCCAATGAGACTAAGTTTGGTGGATTTTCACCCTTCCCAATCCAATTTAAACAACATATGTTTGGAGTATTTCTGTCAAATGGCATTAAACTTAAAATTATTTTACAGCTTCTCAGCAGGGAGTAAGTGAATATGTGAGTCCTGGAATTGGCAAAATGTTTATATATGGATGAATACCAATTTCAAAAACCTAGATATGTCATTAACATGATAAAAGGCACACATTCTTATTTAGTTTATGATGTACATTGATTTTATGCATATATGTGAAAATATATGCATATACACATACATACATATATAATATAGGAAATAATTGTCAGGAAATAATTCATAAGCTATATTTTCTCCTTATAGTCCTGCTTTGAAATATCACAATTCCCTTTTTATGTCTTATGTGTTAATGACTGGGGACAATGTGTGAAAATATGAGCTGGAGTCCTTTCTCTGCTAGAATACAAAAGTGAAAATCAGTAAGATTTTTCAGTCATTGTAGATAGTATGGGCTGAATCGTGTCCTGCCACAATTCAAATGTTGGAAGTGCTAACTCCTAGGACCTCAGAATGTAACTAGGTTTGAAGATAGGGCCTTTAAAGAGATAATTAAGGTTAAATGAGGTTATTAGGGTGGGTTCTAATCCAATGCGATTGGCGTCCTTATAAGAAGAGGAGATGAGGACACACACAGAGGGAAGACCATGTGAGGACACAGGGAGAAGATGGCCATCTACGCACCAAGAGGAGAGGCTGCAGGAGAAACCCACGCTGCCCACACCTTGATCTTGGACATCCAGCCTCCAGGGCTGTGAGACAATAAATGTCTAATGTTTAAGGCAGCCAGTCTGTTGTCCTTTGCTATGGCAGCCCCAGCAGACTAATACAGTGGGTGTAAAGAACCATAAGGAAATGACACAAATTTTTAGCTCAAGAAAGTATTAGAACATGCTTGACTCAGGGTTCCCTGGGAAAGGGACTCTGAGGAAAAGGGTTAGTGGGAGAACATTCTTGAATAACCCATCAAGCAATTGAGGGATACAGACGTGGGGAGGAGGATCAAGAAGATGAACCCCAATGTATGTTCAACAGAGGCCCCAGCCAATATTATTAAAGCATCCGCTACAAGTCTTTACATCTGTAACCAATCCCCAAATCGATGATAAAGCTCATCGTCACCAGTCTTCAGGGGTCCAAACGAAGGGCCTAAAATGAGCGTCTTCTCATTATTCCAAGGCATTCTTTACAGCTTTAATTTTAATTTAAAAAGTCTGTATTCATGACTGTCTCTAGATAACATCATTAGCATTCTAAAATCTCACTTTATATCACAAAGCGATGGATTCATTTTTGCAACCTTGAGAGTAGACCCAATGTCTCCTTTCCATTCAGGGTTTTTATTTCAAAAAAAAGTTATATCCTCTTCCTTCCATGAAGGATTTTCTCAAACATGCATGCATCCAACGATTTTTAAATGCACATCTGATTCCAAAATAGATATGTCCCACAGAGCTTTTAATAATAGACGCAAGTTTGTGTATTTCCCTCTCACTGATATTCGTACATAAATAAGACACCCACATTTTGTAGCTATTTGGATTCCGTCGCTACCTGTGTTTTTAACAGGCATTTTGATAAGAATTTGGAGGAGACATATCAAGCACAGCTATGTGGGAAATATTAATATTATTAATATCACCCATCTCATTATAAAAATGTGATTACGGTAATTAAATGGTATAACACAGGTGAGAGATTGAGGAAAAACTCACAGCACTTAGAAACTAAGGGTAGGGGCCGGCCCCGTGGCTTAGCGGTTAAGTGCTTGAGCTCCACTGCTGGCAGCTGGCAGCCTGGGTTCGGATCCAGGGTGCGCACCGACGCACTGCTTGTCCGGCCATGCTGAGGCGGCGTCCCACATACAGCAACTAGAAGGATGTGCAACTATGACATACAACTATCTACTGGGGCTTTGGGGAGAAAAAGGGGAAAAAGAAGGAGGGGGATTGGCAATAGATATTAGCTCAGGGCCGGTCTTCCTCAGCAAAAAAGAGGAGGATTGGCATGGATGTTAGCTCAGGGCTGATCTTCCTCACAAAAATAAAAAAAGAAAAAGAAAGAAACTAAGGGTATTATTTACGTTATATGTACTGATCATCCAGACTGAGAAATTTTGGTTAATCTGTTTATACTCAGCCCTCTGAAACATCTTTTGGAAGGAGACAGAAAGTATGAAAAGCGTTAACACAATTTACTGGCCTTTCCCTTCAAAGAGGCTCAGGTTGGTGCCATCTCCCAAATATTGTAGCATATAGTACACAGTTATTTCGTGGCTATAATCCATTGATAGTATTTCTTCCTAACCTTCTACTCTTCACTCAACCAACTTTTTTTAATCAACAGAGGAAGAAACAGAGCTGGGTTTCAGCGAGAACACATTGCCCCTTACGCAAGCAGTGGGGACGGGAATGAGAAAAATAAATTCATTGAGAATAGTCACTCTGTGGGTTACAGTTTTCCATGAATCACTTTTAACAAATGGATACACATAGGCTCCTTTTCTTCCAAGTCATCATTGATTATTTGATCTCTCAATATTTGAAGACAACACGATGACAGGAAGAGATAACCTGAATCACTACAACCCAATTGTGCTCAAGTCCACACGTATTATTAGGCACTGCACTAGGTATTACTAGGTCTTATGCATGTGGATTCACAATGAAACTAAAGATGGAACTGTGGGATGTGGGCAGTGTCTGACTGGATAGAAAGTTGGAGATAATGGAATATAGTCCGTCTGTTAGTTGCCAAACCAGATGGTTTCCAAACGCTGACCTGGAGAGAGCAATTATAGTTCCAAGATAAAAGAAATGCATATGAAATTCATAAAATATTTAAAACATAAAAAAATGTATCCAAAGATGAACTGGAAATGCACTCCTGTTGAAATGACTTGCCAAAGTAAATAGAGAAAATAATGATTTTAGACGGCTTTGATTTATTAAAAGGAAAAAGGATGGACGTGGTAGAGAGAGAGAGAGGAAAAGGAGAGAGGAGAAAAAGAAAAGAAAGAAAGAGGAAAAGAAGAGGAAAGGAAGGAAAATAAAAAATGACCTGTTCCACTGCCCTCTCCTCCTTCCACTTCCGGCCTCCATTCTCTGCATGTCAAAGTGCTTTCAAGTCCTTGTGAAGAAACATCCCTGTTTGTCTTCATCCAACATGACCCAGCTCTCCTCACTGAAAAGGTGCTACCATCAGCCACTTCACTTTTGTCATATGGTAACGAACTTGGTGGTTTGGTATAGTAGAAAGGGGCATCTCAGGGCTTCACTTACATGATGTGTATGCATCGGGATTTATAGAAATGCTATGAACACACAGTTCCAACAAAAATATATGGTGCTTATTATGTCTGATAGTGTCTACATACTTTACATACTATAATTTAGATAATGATACACTTTAATAATCATAGATAGGTAGTTAAGTCATTCCCGTTACAACTGAAGAGACTGAGACAATTGTATTAAATAACTTGACAACATAAGTATACAAAATATACATATATTCAATTATTAAGATTGTGTTAATTTTTTTTATTTTTGATAACAATACTTTTCTATGAAAAATGAATACAGAACATCCATAATGGTTGGCAGAATTTATGTGTCTGAGATACCAGAAAGACTACTGATATTTTACCAGCCCATTTCTAACTATGGGGAGATAAACGGAAAAAAGTAGTATCATCAGACACAAGATCTGTGGAAAGTATTTTGGCATTACCACACCACTTCAAAAATTCCTTCACTTGATAATTAAGACGGAAATCTTTGAAGAGGAAGAGATAATTAAATTTTCTTACCATATTGTTAAAAGTAAAATACCAATAAAATGTGATTCTACAAGGCCTAAGAAAGTAAGTCGCTATTTTATTGTCACAGACAGCAGACTCAAAATGACTTTTATCACTGTAGTCAAACCACTAGCTAGCCACACTTTCTTGAGTACTGTTGCATTTAATCCAACAAATGCCTCAATGCAGGTGTTTTCTCACCATTGTCATCTGAATAAGACGCTGATATAACCTTAAGCATCTTACAGGTAAAGCCTTCTGTTTACAAGAGCCACTTGGCATTTCCAAACAATTACAAATTACACTGAACAAGCTAACCACTAACTTCATATTCCAGCAACCTGCCTCTTAGTGATTATATTGTGTCTGAAATAATTTTTAGGGGGTGGCTGAATGGTTCTGCATGTTAGGTCCATGTGGGTCACTGGCTTATTTTTGAGTCATTTACACTGGCAAGACATTGCAGCTACCAGAAGTTTATGCCAGCACAAGATAGAATCAATATCAGTTATCCTTCCTTAAGATCAACAATTTTTACTTTCTTATTAAGAAATGTAATCAGATTACAGTAACCACTGACAAGCAATTAGTTCCAAACATTGCATTTTTAGCATGTTGGATGACCTTAAGCCAGGGATATTTTTAATATTTAATGCAGCATATTTTCACGGTTCTTCGGTTTGTAATGTTTAGTTAGACATTCACACGTGTAAATAGAACATTTTCATATTATCAAAAAACAAGTCTATGCAATTAGTGAAAAAGATTGGCCTGTTCACCAAAGTTCTTATACGGTTGTTTTAATCATTCATTTAAATTTGTGAATTTAATCAATTGATATAGCTTGTCTAGTGTCTACTTTATGCTAAGCATTAAGTAAGAATGAGCAAGCTATGGCCATCTGGACTTGGTACAGAGAAATATCAGAAACAGGGAGTTTACTCAATTTTACTGTAGGAATTTGAAGTTTCTCCCAAACTTTAAGCTCTGCAACTAGCGGATGACACTGGCAATGGCCTTTCTCCTTGTTTTTTCTTTTTGCATCTATTAGCTATTCATGTTGCATGAAAGTAAAGAGAGATTGTCACTGGATTTGCAGTGTCTTCAGTTCTTTCTGTTCTCTATGATTTTTATTGTTATTGATGTTCCAACCTAGTTAGGAAGAAAAACTTGAAGTGGAATGAAAAGAATGGAAAAGAAAATTGAATAAGGAGAATTACAGGGAAAAAAAAAATAGAAGAGAAGCAAAGATATATATTTTCTCTTTGCTGAGGGTTTTAGCGACTTTGTAGATTTTAACACTGTTTGCCAAAATGCTGTCTAAAATAGTAAATAGCATGTATTTTATTCTTTTATGACTCACTCCATTCAGTGTGTTCATTCTTCAAGGTTGTTCTCCCACTGAAGTTTGCCACACACACAGGGAGACCACATTGCCATTACAGATGCTAGGATGTGAAGGGAAGCAGGAAGCTCTCCAAACTAAAAGCCTCACCATGTCAGAGATGTCAGAGGCGTCCGTCATTCTTTTGACTTTAGAACTTGGAAGCTCTGATTTAGATGTGAATATATGTATTTCATGAAAGGCAAAAATTTTTTAAATGCAAGAAACAGGGATCTGGGTAGAGGGTAGCACAGGTTTATGTTCTGGACATCTACTTTTCCAGAGGAACTCAACAACTAGAGAGAGAGACAGTCGGTCTGTGGACGACAGCTTGATCCAGCCGTGAGTTCCAGCCTGTCTGTGATGTAATTTTCTATTTGTAACAAGCTGCCTATGGGCTTCAGATGTGCTTAGGTAGCTACCACAATCACCTTAGGCAATTGCTTGTAACTAAAAAATATATATATGTGTGTGAGTGTGTATATATATATATCTATATATCTACGTCTATATATATATATATCTACTGGTTCTGATCATCTGATTGAACCCTGACTGATACATCCACCAATCTATACCTATATGTCTATATATCTATGCAGTATTTATCAATATATATTTGATCACTATATCTATGTACATAATATATATACATCTCTATATGTAATAACATATATACAAAAATATTAATGTTAAAATTATTAATGAATTGTGTGCAATAATAGAATCAGTTAAATAACAAAATAATAAATGTATACTAATAAAATGTCCCCATTCTGTAAATAAGCTTTTTCTAATCTAAAACCTTACGAATGTATTATTATCCCAAAACTCTCTCCATGCATTTACTCAAACACTGTTTCATCAAGAACTAATATATGCCGAGTGTATACAATACCTTCAGAGACATAATTGCATCAGTAATGAAGAAAACATTCACAATGCCCTCAAATATCATAAATTCATTTATAAAGAGGGCTGTGATCAGAAAATTATGAAATAAGCTATAAGAACATTAGAAACAGAAATTTAATGAAGCATAATAAATTGATTCCCACTGAGGTCATTGAAAAGTAGGAGTATTTTACCTGGCAATCAAAATTGAAATATTTAGGGAGAGAAGTCATAAAGGATATTAAGAGAGAATATTATTAACTAACATTTGATCATTAAATACCAAGTACCACAATCTAAATTTAATGAATATTTCACTCTAATAAAAGCCACTTTATGATTTCCAATTTTCAGATGATGTCATACAGGACAAGAAGCTCACTTAGCAAGTAGCAGAGCTGATGGTCATTTATGCTGGGCATGGATTATTGCCCAAGCTCCTACATTCATTCAACCAGGAAATATTTTTGCTTACCCACTTTTTGCATGATAACGTATTTGCCTGCTCCAAGAGTAGCCATCTGACTGCAGCCCCAAATGGTAGGGTCTAGAGTGGTGAGGTTTTGCAGCTAGGTAGATTTTGGACAAATCATAGAGATCCCTGGACTTCACTGCCTATGTGGTTCGACTGAGGTTGATTCTCTCAGCGATATCAACCTGCCCAGACTTTATTTTTTATGTCCAGTGGGGTAAGTGAAATCTCCCTGCTAAGTAAGCCTTTTCTACGGTTGAAGAGAATCGTTCTGAATACACGACCACACCCATTACCCTAGTGGTTGGCTTTCTAGAAAAGTAGCAATTATCAAGTTTGATTTGAGAAGAATTAGAATTCTTAGTACAATAATTGACAGGGATAAAATGCAAAGATTTTCAACGATATAATCTTAGAAACAACAGCAGGCGAAGATGGATTTAATGGTGCATTCCACAAAACCGTCAAGAAAGAGATCACAGCCATGTTATATAAAATAAATGCACCAGGACAGAGAGATATACTTGCAACTTGTCAATCAGTTCATGAGGCTTCTGTAAGCTGAAAAAGGACAGAGAGTGACTGACTAAATTTTGTTAGGGAGAGGATGAGGAGTAGAAACATGGAGATGGCAAACATAGATGGTTTTCTTAAAAACATTTTGTTTCCTCTAAAAAGATACAGAAAAATAAGGTGGTTGTGAGCATGACAAATGAGAGTTTAAAAAGTTCCTTGTGTTCTAATATGGGATATAAGAGAGCATATTTGTTTGCTCATGAGAAAAAAATATAGAGAGAGATGGACTCATGAAGAAACAAGAATAAGAGATAATTTTCATGGTGAAGGTGAGAGAAGGCTATCAGGGGAAGAAATCCACAACCAAATGGAGATGCAAGCCTTTGATAAAAGTGACACATTTGGTCCGTTATAACAGGAAAGGGGAAAGTCTGAGTGAAGATAATCCTCTCAGAGTGATGGATTTGAAATGAGAGAGCCCCTTGTGATGAGTTTCATTTTCTGCATGAGGTATGAGGTAATATCTTTAGGAAGAGCAAACAGGGTAGAAAAGGGTTTAAATAAAGGGAAAGAGGATTGAAATATTTATCTCAGAATGAGATTGTTCATTTATAAACATTCATGGACAGTGGGAACCCATTGGATATTTGCGTTCTTGCCTTTGAAGTGACATTGTTCTTCGTGGTTCTGTATTTGTCTCTATCGATGTTTAGATACTCTTGTATGGCCAGGGACTGGTTGAATAACTGGTTGAACCAAAGATATGGTTTATTCAGAAAAGTCATATAGAAGAGGATAGGGGCAAGAGGAAAATCCTGCTCATGAGAGAGCAATTTTAATGAAGGACCTTGGATTCTAGACTGAGTGGGAAGGCAAACGAATGAGTTGAAAAAGAAAGAAACATCTATAACATCAAAGGATAGTTGTGTTGGTAACCGAGTTGGAAACATTGCATAGAGTGCAGGTGGACTGAGCATGAAAATTCAAGCGAAGAACTGAATGTTGACCATACATGGAAGTTACAGAGTGACAGTTATCCTCAATTTGAGGTTTGCCTTGTCTTTAAAAATAGTTTTACATCTCTAGTTATTTACGGTTATTTTATGGGGATGGTCGAAGAACAGGAGAAAGTAAATATACATTTCAAATATGCCACTTTTAACTGTAAATCTTTTACTAATTCTTTCTACATAGAGGTGAAGGGAAGATGCTTTCTATGGCACCACATTTGCAATGCTATTTTCTGATATATTTGATTTCAGATTTAAAAACAATTTAAGACATATAATCTCTGACAGGCTATATAAGCGTTAATGTCTACAGTTTAGACTTTTTCAATAACTTTCAGATCAGGATGCACATCGATTATAAACAGTGGTGTGGACAAATTTCAAGAGTTGCAAAGGATAAATACAGGGCAAAAGGGGAGAGAATGTGCAAAGCCTCATTAAAAAAATCATATTAAATGTAATTTTAAAAAATCAGAGAGATTAGAGGGTGAGATATAGGGAGTGACACGGAAGACTGAGGGAATGACATGAAGATAAAAACGGTCAAAAAGACATCAGCCAGGTAGATTCAAGAGAAGTGACTGAGGCTGAGAGTTATAGAGGAAGGGAGGGATATCTATGAGATAGTTTGGGGACCCTTCATTAAATTTATCTATTGAGACAGAAGAAAGGGGAAGTGGGTCCTAGAGCAGTGGATGGCCCCCACCTTGACCCATGTTGATGGAGTAGAAGACTAAAAGGAAGAAGGAGTCCCTGTGTACCTGGGATATCCAGGTATAACTTCAGGAGCACGGGTGCCTCTTCATCCATGATGATGGGGATAGAAGGTACAGGGAGGTCATAACTTAATTGATAAATACTGTTTATTATTTTTTCTAATGGATAAGAAACTTTCCTCATTGGATTATATGAGATACACTAAAGCCTGCACATTTAATCATTTTTATAGGAAACCAAGAAGGAAGAGTAAAATTCTTCATTCTTTTAAGTATTTCTTCTTTAAGGAGTTTTTAGGGGAGCCATTCCAAAGAGCAGAGGGCTTCCAGTTTATTTTACATAGGGGACTGCTTCCATAGTCTTGGTATTTAAACAAACAACTATAAGCATCTCTTTTACTTCTTAAGCTCTTGTTTTTGCTACACGATTATAACATTCATTTGAATATTAAAAATGGTTTTCTACTCAAAATTAAGATGATTTTTAACACGAAGTTATGTGAATCTGTTATTGTGTATTTAAGATGTTCCCAGTGAAGCCAAGTACAGTTGAAACCACAATTTACAATTTGCATTTACTCTAAATTTTAAATGGTAATTAATGCTTAAAAAGGTGGGTCATTAAAACTCTCACAGGTTTCTGTATATATTATGTACTAAATTGTGTGCTTAGTTTTGAAACAGACAGGGGCATGCACATTATCTCTACGTTTCTTTTTAGAGACTTTTTGTGAATTAATAATGAGCACAGTTTGAGGGAGTATTGTTATGTCCCATTCCTTCTGAGACTTATGTATTTAACTAGTGCAAACTTTCATGTAGTAGTCTCTGATAAGAGTAAAGGATGAGTATACATATTTTAACTTCCTTTACAAGAGAACAGCGGTCGTTAATAATCACTGTGACAATGGTTCTTTATCAACTAACTGTGATTCCCAATGTCTACAATGAGAATAATTCACCCATGAAATGGTTGAATGTAATGAGAATTAACGAACAGCACACTCACTCCGACATTAGCTTCCATTCAATCTCCCCGCTTCCCATTTCCTAAAGTATTGAGCCACCTCCCAGTGGGAGTTTAATTCTTTTAATTTCCAGAGGACAGAGTCTATTAGCAACTTTCAATCCCTTTCTCTGTCTCTTTCTCTCCATCTCTATCTCTCTGTGCGTTTAATCTCTCACTTCGAGAAAAGAAATGATCTTTATGCTTTCTGTTTCATTTCAAAATATTATAAATGTCATTTAACTTGCTTTTATAACTCCTGCAGTTTGGGGGTTGACATAATCATATGTGAGATCCCATATTTAATCTGAAATATGAACACGGGACCTTACATTTTTCCTTCTCCAGACCCACATCAATTCATTCACAACCAACTTCATAAGGATTTTTTTTACAATTTCTTAGAAAACATAGAAATGGCCAAGTTCTAGAATAAACATTTGCAGACAAAACACAAACTTTTTAAAAGAAAATTTTCTAAATTATCAAAGAACGTCTGGTCCTAGATGCACTATCCCTTGAACCAACACGTGTGTTGCCCCACACCCGCCCCCAAAGATGATTGTTAGCTCTATTGAGTTTCGAGATAAGTTGATGTGGAATTTAGAAAGCTATCAGGCCAAACCCTTATCATAATTAATTTTAAATTAGAAAAGCACATCCATTTTTAAACCTCAGCTCATTTTCATGCAGATTATATGTATATATATGCAGAATGTGTATTATTTCTTTCCACTTCAAATTCTGTTAATTTATAGCTGCATATTTCACTATGCTAGACTTTTTTCCTCAAAGATGACAATGATTCAATTAAAACATCAGTCTAGTCTTCTCCAGAATAAGCTCTTGGAAAGCACACTGAAATTGTTCCTGCTTCCACTAGGAAGCTAATAAAATACGAAGCCGAAACACGCATACACACCTCAAATCTAACAAAGAAAAATACTTTAGAAGAAATAAGTATTTTCATTACTTTTTTGATTAGACTTAATTTCTCCACTTAGAAGTAATAAAGATTATTCTTTTTATTCTTTTTCAAATTTATTTTGCTTTAGAAAGGCACAGACTTCTGTATTTTTATGCCAAAAAAAAAAGATCCTTGGTGAGTTCAGATTGGCATCTGATACAAAATAATTATACTGTATTTGGAAAGAAAATGATATTTATATAAATATGATAATTTCCTACCCTGTAAATTCAGCACATTGAAGATATCATCCCAATAGCTTCACAGATGCAATTTTGATTTGGGGAACCTATTAAAGTAATTGTCGCTCATTTCAATGAAAACAAATTCTTTTGGTTGTTTCTACAATTTATTTTTATTTTTTTCTTATTTCTCCATGTTTGAACTTTCAACTTATACTTTATTCTTCTATTCTTAAGGACATTAGTGCTTTAAAAGTGCATTTTTTTCCAAAATAATATATGGCATAACATAGTGTGGGGATCAGAATGTGCCTCCTCAAAATGTGTCTCTGTGGCATGAATATTTTTAAGAACAAAAGACTCAGGAAGAAACTTAGACCTTCCTCCTAACTGCCCAAAAGAATTTAAGACAGAAGGTCTGTCCCAGGATGGTGCTATCACCATAGATAACTCTAAGTGTGGTTGACAGGAAGACACTAGAGCAAGGTCCATTTTATCAAAATTCTCTCTCAGGTCCCATTGTCTACAGATGGCCCAGCAAACATTTGCTTATCAAGCATTTGCTTTTTCATCTCTGTGTAAATTACCTTCCTCCTCTTTGAAGTCACAAACCACTACCCCCAACATCCTCCTTTGTCTTTAACTAAAGATGATACTTAAGGTGGTGGCTTCAGCCATTTTGGCGAGTTACTCAGTTTTCTTGGGTTTCTCCCATGTATACATGTTATTAAACTTTATTTTCTCCTGTTATTCTATCTCATGTCAATTTAATTGTTAGACCAGCCAGAAGGACCTAGAGGGTACAAGAATAGTTCTTCCTCTCATATAATACCATAGCATAACATAATTTAATATACGCACTATCCCTTATTTCTAGGACTTATTATTTGATTCATTTTCAAACGTTTTAGCAATTCCCCCAAATAAAATTCATGCCTAGATAAAAAAAAATCTAATCTGGTACAACATTGTCTTTTGAAGAAGTTTTATTTTCCACGTCAACAACTTTATAAAGAAAAGTATTTATCTGAGAAAAGTCAGAAGTACTAAATGATATAACACGACGATATAACATTAAATAATCCCCCTCAGAAACTCCTAAGCCTTTTTCATTGAGGACACTTACTCTTTAAGGTTATTTTTTGGTGGTGTGAGCATTTGCACCATCACAGCTATTTACTATCTAAAAGTGAATATACATGATAATGTACCATTTTTACTTAATTGCATAACAACTATATGTATGCACATACAAAACAGTAACTTTCCATATCATACTTAAAATATTAAAAATTAAATTGCTACATTTTAAGTAATGCTGCTTAGTGTATGCTCAATGGAATGTGCCATGATTTATTTAACATGTTTTTTCTTAATAGACATTGATCTTGCTCTCAGGGTATTATGTTTGGTGCTGGTGGTTAGTTTTAGCAATACATTCCTTCCTGTTAATTGAAATCTGACATTTTCTTTCTTTAAATAGATGAAAAGAGCTAATTTACATTCTTTGTTACCCATATGTTTTGGGTTTCCTTAAGTCATAGCACTGTCTTTTTCAATGTGTTTTCTTCTATCTAGTGCTACAGAACTTTTGTTTTACTAATTTGTTCAATAATTTTCCAATATACAACCATACACATCATACCCAAACACACACACGCACACACCCATATGTAAATTTAGCATAATAGGAAAGACACTGAAGTAAGACATCTGTGGTTTAAATCACATATTCAACACGTTACTGTGTTGGTAACTTTTGACAAGCATTAAACTCTGTCTTCGAGGTTCTTTATTAGGATAATGGGGATAAAAGTAGTGGCTATTTCACGAGGTTGTAAGGCAGTTAAACAAATAATCTTTTTAAGAGCTAAGTGCATTGCACAGCACATACTAATAACTCGAAAAGGTTAACTGTGACATTATTATTATTTTGCTAATCTTTCAATTGTGTACTTATGCTTCTATTTCTTGATTTATTTATGCTCTAACTTTTAATTTGTTGCTATAAATATGTGGCCATTAACACTTCATTTTTCCAGCTCCTTTTAACATTTTCTTCTCATTAGTATTTTTGTATTTTGGGAAAGATATCACTTACAGTTAATACTTATGTATAATTATTTTAATCATATTCCTAACCCGATGACAATCTCTTGGTTTGTTTCACACAATATCTTCCTCATTGCTTAAACTCTTTCTTTTTCTCTCTCTCTCTGTATTGTTCAAAGTAGTCAATTCATTTTATAGTGAATCCAAGGTACTCTGGAACACACTGTTCTTTTAGATAACTGACACTGTATGTCATATATTTCTTTAGAAGATGCATAAGCTGAAAACTCATGCCTGGAAATCCTACATCCGAAGTACAAATATGAGTTGTGCAAGAAGATCCACATACAAGTCTGGAGGAAGATACAAAAAAAACAGGGTTCAGATGATTCTGTCCCATAGATTTTTCTAGCCAACATTTCACCAAAACCCCATGCACATTCACTAACCTGTGAAGTGCATATGAAGAGAAGCCACGTGAAATTCTCCCTGTCCGTCGTGGGTCTCCCAGTAAGGACCTTGATATTTGTGCAGGTGCACATTCTTCAGCTATACAAGGACTTCCGCTGTCAGCCGGCTCAGGATGGTATCTACACCGTTACAGATGAGCTGAGCTATGGTGAATCTTCTCTACCTACGTTTTTTTTTATTTGGTTGCACTTTAATAGGTGGAAATTCACTTATATGTGTCTTCCTTGTGTATACCTCCTTCGTTTGGAATTATGATTCAACCACCCAAGTCTATGATTGCATCATTATTTTCTCCTCAAAACATCCTATCCTCCAAACCTGTTCTGTTGCCTTCCCTCCCTTTTCTCCTGGGTACTTTTGCTTCTTTTAAAGGACATTGATTTATGTTAAGGCAGTTCCTGGGATGTGGACTTTAGAAGGAGAGAGAAGTTTCCTTCTACTTTTGGATACTGCCTTTTCATACAAAAATATCTGCTCATTAGAATACAGCTAGGAAAATGAGGTGATTCACATTTATAACTTTGCTTAATTGCTGACTTTCAGAATATGTGTCTGTTCTATGAAACGTACAATATTTTTATATGGCTTGGAGGTCCTTTATAGCAATGGATTGGTCATCCCACACATTCTCTCTCTCTCTCTCTCCTCTTTCCTATTCCTATCTCTGTCTTTCTCTCTCTCTCTCTCTCTCTCTCTCTCTCTCGGTATTTATCTCTATCTCTATCTTTCTCTCTCTCTGTCTGTCTCTTTCTATATATTTCTATTTCTCTCTCTCTATCTCTATCTTCTACCTCTATGTCTATCTCTATCTATCTCTATCTTATCTATATCTATATCTATTTTCTCTATATATATCATTCTATCTCTATCTTTCTGTCTCCCACTCTCTCTTATTCCCAAGATAAAGATTTCACTATAGATTGTTCCTTTTCTTTCTAATTTCCCTTTATATTTTTTAAAGTTTCCCATTATTTTAAATATTAGCTAACATAATAGGCATAATATCCATCCAACAGACCCATAGGATTATGCTTCTCCTGTCAACCTGGTAAATATCATTGACTCAAGCATTTTCCAAATGGAACCTTTCTTTTTGACCAAGCTGAATCACTGTCCAGATACGCAACATCTTTTGATGAGCATAGAAAACTTAACCTAGTTTTTTGTCCTATTTTCTAAGTGTAGTGATCCCTCCCCCACACTTTCCATTTCAAATTGTTTTCTTAATCACTTTTTTAGTGCTTGGCTACTTGGGAGCTGAAAGGCAAATTTCCTTGCTTCATTTCATTTGCCTTCTAGAGTGTCAATGTTAAAGATACTTAAACAGAGACATAATCAGAGGTAGAGGGGGAAACAAACATTGAACAATTTATGATCCATTAGCTCCTATGATTTGCACCTTGCATCCTTCCTCTAAGCATCAGCACGCTGCATTGTTTCAGATTTGCACACATGACCCTACTTCTATTAAAGCCAGTCTATTTGTTCTCCTGTCATCACAGCGGTGGATAGCAGAGTGTGCCAGATTCATCTCAAGGAGCCCATCCTACACATCACTCAGGGTTTGTTTTGAAGGCAGGTCCACATTCCTTTCTTAGAAGGCCACAGTTTTTTGTTTGGAAACGTCACACAAACTCTCAGTTCAGCTATAGGAACGACTTCAATTCCCACAAAATGAAGAAGGGTCTTGGCCATTGCATGCCTTCTTGGTCTTCCTTCAGATCTCCTTTGATCCAGCTCTCTGTTTAACCCTGTGGGTATTCGAATCTGCAATATATCAACTCACTTTTTCTGGCTGGCTAGCTCAAACAGGAGTTATTGTGGTAATTCACCACTGAGGAAAAACATTCAATTCTGAGGTTATGCTGCAGAAAATGCTGCCAGAGCCAAACATCCTAAACTACACATTTTTATATGTCTCTTTCTCAAATACATTTTTCTCCTAAAAAAAAAGTGTTCTCCTGAATATTTTCTCACATGCCTCCCTTTGAGCAGTACCACCCGTTATATCTTCACTTCAAATTATTAAAAATATATGTTTATATTACGCCCAGTGGCATAGCAGTTAAGTGCACGTGCTCCGATGCAGCGGCCCGGGGTTCACAGGTTCGGATGCTGGGCATGCACCAGTGCACCGCTTCTCAAGCCGTGCTGTGGCGGTGTCCCATATAAAGTAGAGGAAGATGAGCACGGATGTTAGTCCAGGGCCAATCTTCCTCAGCAAAAAGAGGAGGATTGGTGACGGATGTTAGCTCAGGGCTGATCTTTCTCACACACACACACACAAATATATATATATATATATTTATATATTTTTCTCTCAAGTTACAATCTAACATTTTGCCATTTTAGTACATCCTTTGTGATTACAACTTAGCACGTGCGAAAAATCCAAAGCATTTCTTCCATGATTTGGGTAAACGTCCTTCTAGTTCACTTACAGCCCCACCAAAATATTTTGCAATCTAAGTAGTAATGTTATCCAGCAAACAATACTCAATGAATAATTTAAAGGGAGTTAATGTATTCACAGGTATGTTGTTAGCAAGCAAGACAATATTCCTGGCTTCTACAATTCTAAGTTACATAATGGTTCATACAAACATAGGTGTTGTTTCTTCCTTCTTCTGTCTTCTACCCCCTGTTGGCATTCCTCTTAGCCATCAGCTCATGGGGTCGTCAGTCTTTGTCTGTTAGCATAAAATGGACTTCCTCCCTGGAATATCTGAATCATCAGTGATTTTGTCATAACTAAGAATCTGCATGCATGTTTTGCCAATGGATGATGATTTTTTTTTTGCCACTTGGAAGGAACAAACTTTTAGGAGTTTTTGGGAAGTGTACTGAGGATGATTCTTGATGACTGGGTCTAGAGGAAGACAATATTTGTACCAAAAGCCAACAGTGGAGAAGGCTCTTAAAATTAGGTTAATATGGCAGCCCCATTCTGTAGGAGTCTCTATCCTCTTTCAACAGCCACCCAATGCTTTCTCAATGGGCTTACGAACAATAAGGCCATGGTTTCAAGATTGGGGGTTATCTTCATGATAAATAATTTCGACTTTTTCTCAACAGGACTGGATATGGCATTCTCCACTGTGTCTGCAGTAGTGACCCATCCTGAGCCTCTAATTTAAGACCCAATACAGGGACGACGAGATATTCATCTGGTGCAAAGTATAGTTCATTGGACTCCTTCCTTCAGAGAAGAAACAGGGGTTTTCTATCTCTGGAACAGACATTCATTCAGGCCTTATATTTGTCGTTCCTTGCTACTGTTCTTATGATTGCAATCCATTTGTGCTTCTTTCTCATCTTGCTGTGCCATACAAAATTCTTCTGATGAAGGAAAGCGTTTTATAGTGAAATAAGTAAGATAACATCTTGATGCCCACGAAATTCACAGGTCTTCTCATTAGTGTATCACCCAAAACTAGCTGGGATCATGGAACAGTGGAATAGTCTCCTGAGAATTCCAAGATGGAGCCACTAGGGAAACAACATCTTTCCAGGCTGTGCTGCTTTTGCATAGAATTCTACGTAGGCTCCAGATGCTGTTCTCCCCACACAAAGCTCACAGGTTTATAAAGAGTGAGCAAATGAGAAGCTAGGCCCAACATTTATATCTTAAACCCACTGGCAGATTAGTCCTCTTGATTTTGTGTTTCTGGGTTCTATATTTTTAGAAATACCATCATCTATACTGGAAATGCTTTACTGTGCAGTGAAGGATGAAGTTCAATGAAGGAGAGCTCCAAGGGTGTGTGAGTTTCTAGGAACTGGAATAAAACAAAGAAAATCTAACTCAGATGGGTGTGTCTAAAATCCCTTTATGTTTCACTTCCATAAACCAATAAGATTTAGCACTTTCATCTCAGCCCTACTATTTAATGTTAATTTTTGCTTTACAATTTTCTTTGACTAGTGCTAGCGTTCTTTCTTTTTAACAGGCATAGTTAGTGCATAAATGTGAGTTCTCAGACGAACTTTTGAGTATACAAATAAATATTACCTTTGTGATATGCCATCTTAAAACATGTAGACCATTCAACAATGAATCATGATGAAATTAAAATTGAGCGAAATACCAACAGAAATGAGCATGTATGTTTACAAAAAGACATATACATAAATGGTCATTTCAGCATTATTCACAACAGCCCCAATGTCCAGAAATGTCCATCTACAAGAAAGTACAAGTAAATGTTTTATATATTCATGCAAATGAATACAAGCAACGAGAATGAATGAGCATTAGAATGGGCTCAAAAACTACATATAAAGACATGGATGATTCTCAAAACAGGCAAAACACATCTAAGGTGGTAGACAGCAAAGTGAGGTTACAATGGGGCAGTTACTGGAAGAGGAATGAAAGGGCATTTCACAGCTGGTGATAATGTTTGTTTCTTGATTTGAGATCATTCTGTTTCATAGTTTGGGTACTTTTACTTTGTGAAAAATTCATTACATGATACACTTAGGGTTTGTAAACTTGTCTGTACTTGTGCTAGACTTCAATAAATAGTTTTAAAAATTAGGTATGAAAAAGAAATGTAACAATTTGAAAGCACTCAGTAGCTTTCCTAGAGTAATTATCATAGACAGGTGTTTCTTGCAAGGTCTTGACTATTCTCTGAGACAACCAGGTCGTATTCCCACTGTAATTCCATAGCCTTGTAGACACCCTTGGCACATCGTGAAGTGGGGTGAGGCTCCTGTCACGGGGTGCTTGGTGGATGTGCCAGTCTCGTTCTCTGCACCCCCAGTTCTGGGCTTGGATGAGTTCTCAATTTTGCATCTGGGACTGTGAATGTGGCTGTATCCTAATTTCTGTGAAGCTCCCTGCAAACCTAGCCCTAGATGATGGCAGGCACCTCTCTTTTCCCCTGCATCTGTCCTCTCTCTGACAGCGTCTTACCTCAAGTTCCATCCTTCTGTGGAGCATTCATAATCCCTTTACTGCAAAGGAACCAGCTTTGATTGTCTCTACCTGCTTCCAAACCAAATCTTGCTGTCGTAGGGCTTTATCCTCACCACTGTGTCTGCATTGCTGTGGTCCTCCAGCTCAGTGGATACGATATCTTTGTTTGGTTAATGTCTCCATGACATGTTTGGGGGTCCCCTTCTAATGCTGCTTCTGTTACTCTGTTTCCATAAGGCTCCAGAGAGGAGGATCCAAGAGTGATATTACTGTGCCCTCGTGATGGAGTTCCATACGTAAGTACTGCTCAAGGTTTTGTTCAAGCACATTTTATTCCTCTTCACCTTACGCTATCCTCATTAATAAGACACCTAGTTATTTTATAAATGCCACTGGGCCCACAATCACGGTGTCTGATTTATTTCTTCCTTGTGGAAAGTGACAGTGTTGTGGCAAATCATGGCCAAGCAGTAGTTCATCGCTGAGACAGTCGTATATATTATTAATTAAATATAAAGAGGAACGTCAAACTAGCCTGTTATAAATGGTAAAAGAAAGGAGAAAAAAGGGAAAAGAAAAACCTCTTACAGATGTATTCAGAACATTTTTCCCATTGGGATATTTTATGATGTTTTATTCTTTTTTAAAAAAATAAAAAGTTTGGTCTTTTTATTCAACACATTATGATATTTAATATTTATTGATTTGAGCAATTACCTAATTAGTTATTAATTGGTTGATCCATATGAACTCCTTTTATATATTTTATAAAAACATTGTTTTTAGTGATGAACTTGCTCCTAACAGACACGGTAACCATGATCTAAAGGACATTACTAATTCAGTACCAGCACATCCTGGATCTGTGTCTGGAAAGAAACATCACTAACCTCCATGACAGACAGAAAATGAAAGTCCTGAGCAAAGAAACTGAAATTCTCTACTACGTCTTATGTAGGAACTGTTCAGTCGGCTTCAATGTTATTCGTTTTTGTTGTCGCAAATATATCAGAGCCATAGAGGTGAGCTGAATAAGCAAAGCATCAAGTATCAGCATCCTATTATTAAGGAAGCATTCTCTTTAGTGTCTTTCAAATAAAATCTACATTTTAAAAAACGGTTGCTTTTGTAAAACGAAGATATTGGGTGACTTGTAACTCATTGCTGAAATTTTGAGCGGAATGAAGAAGACAATGTAACAGCTCCGAGGGAAGGATAAAGCTTATTATGAGAGTTTTTTATTCCTCTTTTAAAAGAGCATAATGTTTCCTTGGAAACATTAGTGTTCCTATTCAAATGTACTGGGGAGGCAAATCTTATTTTAAGTCTTACTGAGTTTTTTTGTTTTGTTTCCCTGAATGTCTCCTAATTCACTCAAGTCTTCCCAGAATGCAAAACTTTCTGATTCCCAAATTATCTCAGTTGCCAATATGAGGAGGCAGGTTTTACTCGCAGTTTTCACATCTCAGGGCATTACAAACAACAGCTCAGCACGATCGAGCAAGGCAAATCTAAGTCTTAAAAATTAAGCCTTTCTGTACTCAAATACATACAAAATGCAATTTTGGAAAAATATGGAAATAGCTTATCTAGAAGTCAATTTAATTCCAGCTTATTTAATGCACTTCAGATCATTTAGTTTAGTATTACTTTAAATTACTACTTCTCTCCGTGAGTTTATTGCTCATCGTATTCAAGCACTTTTGGTTTTTTCTATCTTATTAACATTTTTACCCAAATTTTGAGCAAATGAGTAGGAGCCAGTGAAACCGAAGTGTCTGTTATGGATTTACATAATAGTGAATATATTGAGATTGTGGTGGAAACACAATTACTCTAGGCTGTATAATTTTTATTGGATTCCGTTCTCTTTTACTAACTTGTTCACTCACTCAGTGGACAAATATCAAATTTGTCACCTACTCCCCACACTGTTCTAGGCACTTGGGTTACATCAGTGCGCCAAAGTGTCAAAGATGCCTAATCCCGTGGGCCTCACATTCAAGGGGACATAGACAGGAAATAATGAATAAACAACATAAACCACGGACAATGTGAAAAAAGTATAATTGCTATGGAAAAAAGTAATCTGGTCTACCCTTGAATTCCATAACAATGGATTACCGTACTTTTATTCATAATTTCATTTTTAACATAAGGATAATCTGTTAAGTCTGACATCTAATGATCAAAGATTACTAATCCTTCTTATTTTAAAACTCTAAAATGCTTCCTGATAAATTAGATAGTTAATTATAGAACTATTAGACCCAATAGCTATTTTATTAAACATTTTATGAAAATGGAATTCACCTGAATGTTCATAATAAACTAATTAATGATAAATTAGACTGCACAATTAGAATTAACCTAGAGTTGGGAAAAAAATCACGCTATAGACTAAAGATTTGTATCCCACCAAAACTCATATGATAAATCCTAATGCCCAATGTGATGGTATTAGGAGGTGGGGCCTTTGGGAGTCGATTAGGTCATGAGAGGGGGACCCATATGAATGGGGTTAGTGCCCTTGTAGAAGGGACCCCAGAGAGCTCCCTCACCCCTTCTGCCTTGTGAGGGCACAGGGGGAAGACAATCATCTGTGAACTAAATAGAGGTACCTCACCAAACACCGAATCTGTTGCTGCCTTGATCTTAGACTTCCAGCCTGCAGAACTGTGAGAAATAAATTTCTGTTATTTATAAGTCACCCAGTCTATGCTATTCTGTTATAGCAGCCTGAACGGACCAAGACAAACAGCATTGTTAAAATTGTATTTTCTACTTGTATTATTATAGAAAGCCAAAATGTAAAAGCTGGCTAAACAAATGCCAAAATTCTGAGAGGGTATGCTGCTGAACTTTAGTTATTACGTGAACTAAATTCTATTACAAATTCCCTCAGAAGCTCCTTAAAAAGACAGATTTGCAGGCCATATTCCAGATGTTCTATAGAGCTGGGATGTATCATATATAATCTGGAAGGGAAGAGAAAGTCAACAATGGATCTTTCAAATCCCACACTCGAAATTTAATCTGTAAATCTCATGTGATAACACTGTCTGTCAAGCATCCATACCTCACCTGTTCTCAAACAGAGACTTGAGTTTTAAGCAGACGCCACCCAAAACTTAGACCCTGTGGTTTTTGTGGGACTTCCCCCACCCTCCAGTTCCCACTGTGTGCTTTTGACTGAAGGCTGTCCATTCCGTACAGCCTATCTCTTTAATGCTTGATTCAGAATGAGTATGTGACCGGACTTGAGCCATCCATGTAAATTCCAGGAGATTTGTGGGAATTTCAGAATGTAGAGGCTTTCTTTGCACTGGAGTTGTTGAGCTGGAAGGATATGATGCTGGAGGTGACCATGACGCCACATGAACTCAGGAAGAGTCTGCTGAAAAATAAAGCCAATGTAGGCAGAAAATACCAGGACACTGAGATGTAGGTAAGAGACGGCAATGTTCTAATGAGCATTTTGGGAGCCATTGGATGGAGCCACATATGAATCCAGTGAATTTACGCTTTTCAGTTTGGGGAAGATTCTCTGTGTTTTCTCTCTCTCTGTCTCTCTGTCTGTCTCTATCTCTACATCTCTGTGTCTCTGTCATTCTCTCTCTCAAGGTTGGGTTTAATTTTCTGTAACTTGCCTCCAAAATAATCTTGGCCAATGCCAATTCATCCATGCATTCTTTCCAAGCCATTCCTATCAAGCTGCTGGGAATAATTCAGTGACCATTTAAATACTTGATAAGAGACAGTCCCTGCCCACATAGTGTACGCAGAATGATGGTGTCACCTCTGCCTGTCCTCCATCGGAAGATGGAGCTAGCATGCAAATAAATCTCACACAGTGTGAGGAAATGGTGCTAATATGAAGAGAAACAAGTTATGTTAGCAAGGAGGCAGGAGTGATCCACTCTGCTTCAAGAAACTGTAATTAATTGCATTTCTCTATTTCCATGACAACGTTGAGCAATTATTTAGCCTGGGACACCAGATCCTTGAAATAATATTAATTCCTTCATAATATTATTTTGGAAAGGAAAGTAGAAATTTTAGTAACTTTAAAGGTAAAGATCATAGAAAAATATTTCAAGTTGATTACATATAATATATCCCATATACATGTATATATGTACACATATATTTTTATATATATACACACGCACACATATGCATATATGTATTCTGTATTCCATATTTTTGGAGCACTCATTTTCCTTCAAGTGGTATACATGGACTTCATGAAACATGAGATGGAATGTCCCTAAAATAACTCAACATAAAGTGAGATCTCTGCAGGGATTTAACTTTTTGCATTGCCTAACAAATATTCCATCTTCAACTCACAGTATGCAGAGACAGTTTCACTTAAATAGTACCAATTGCGAAGATAATAGAACAGCTATTTACAGATTTCCTTGTAGGTGTGTGGCACTGTGTTACAGAATGATAATTGCCTGCTTGCAGAAAAATAAGCTATTGCTACTGTCTGAGAAAATCCTTTGGTCTAATAAAGCATATCTTTCCTCCCCCACCCATTTCAGAATTTGGAATAGCTGCATACCACCTCAGAATCCAATGGGCATGCACAATGTTAATTACCTGAAAATACGTCATCATGTTATTTCTCTTCAGACCCTCTTTGATGTCTCCAGCAAAAGTGTAAAGATGGTTTCTAGACATCATTAGGATTCTTTTTCCCGATTTTAGTTGTTTTTCAAATGATGGATAAACCAAAATAACATGGATTCATTTGGTATAAAAATAATTTTTAAAATAGACATCTTTAGGACAGATTATATTACAGTATCATATCAGTATATTATATAATATGTGTTAATATAATGTAATTATTATATATGGTATTCCTTTTTCCGACTTTAGTTTTTTCTGTGTTTTCTTTAGTTTTTCTTGTGTTTTTTTTTTTGTGAGGAAGATTGGCTGTGAGCTAACATCTGTTGCCAATCCTCCTCTTTTTGTCTGAGGAAGATTGTCACTGAGCTAACATCTGCGCTCATCTTCTTCTACTTTATAGGTGGCACGCCACCACAGCATGGCTTGATGAGCTGTGCTTAGGTCCGCACCCGGGATCTGAACCTGCAAACCCTGGGTCACCGAAGTGGAGCTTGCAAAATTAACCATTGCAAAAATGGCAAAATTAACCACTATGCCACCACGTCAGCCCCTGAATTTACTTGTTTTTAAATGATTGATAAAACAAAATAACATGAATTTATTTTGTATAAAATAATTTTTAAAATAATGAGTGTATCCTTATGACAGATTATATTATTAATTATATCAATATATTAACATATTATATTAATATTAGGTATAATATACTATATAATATTAATTACTATAAATGTAATTATTCTACTATATATCATTACTATATTATTATATTTTCGCACATGTTTTTAATCTGCGACAAAGTGAAATGCCCTCTAAAGATCACGATGTTTGCCTTGGGATACAAACACATTCAACAACAGTATTTTTCAGTGTCTGTACACGTTAAAGAAGCAAAAGTTGCTACGTCTATGGAGGAAAAGTCCTTTCAGAGGATGGTTTGTGTAAAAGCCTTTCTCATATGAATCATGTTAACCAGCAGTGGTAAGAATACTACCAGTGCCAACAGTTTAAACCTGACTAGACACCTTTGAGGTCTCTCTTAGGTTAGGTGCCACCTGCCCCCCTACTATTAGTGAGCAAACATGACCAGCATTGGCTGAGCTAAGTTCCTGCTAGCCCAATAAAGAAACAGACAGGCATAGGCACATTGGCCCTCTCATAGCTCGGTACATAGGAGCTGCTGTGACAGTTACAGAGGCAGTGGCTAGCAATCCAGGGAGTTAGGAATCAAAATCCCAACTGTTAGTAACCACCGATCTGTGCTCTGTATCTCTATATTTGTTTGTTTATCTTCCACATATGAGTGAAGTCATGCACTATTTGTCTCTCCATCTGACTTATTTAGCTTAGCATAATACCCTCAGGGTCCACCCATGTTGTCAAAAATGGCAAGACTTCATTTTTCATGGCTGAGTAACATTCTATTGTGCATACATATACACACCACATCTTTTTAATCCATTCATCCAACAATGGACACTTAGGTTGTTTCCGTGGGGAGAGGGCAAAAGGGATAAAGGGGTGCATGTACATGGTCACGGATGGCAATTAGACTATTGATGGCGAATACAATGCAGTCTACACTGAAGTCAAAATATAATGATGTACACTTGAAATTTATATAATGTTATAAACATTATATGGTTTATATATATACCAATGTTTATTGGTAAACATTGGTTTACCAATGCCACTTTGATAAAAAAAATTTTTTATCCAAACTTTAAAAAAAATATATTTTATCGAGATCACGTTGGTTTTTAATATTGTGTAAATTTCAAGTGTACGTTATTATATTTCGGCTTCTGTATAGACTGCATCATGTTCACCACCAAAAGTCTAGTTTCCTTCCATTACCATACATATGTGTCTCTTAACCCCTTCCACCCTCCCCCCACCCCCTTCTTCTCTGGTAACCTCTAAGAATAGGAACAAGGCAAGGATGCCTAGTCTCACCACTTCTATTGCACATAGTACTGGAAGTCCTGGCTAGAGCAATTAGGCAAGAAAAAGAAATAAAAGAGATACAAATTGGAAAGGAAGAAGTAAAACTGTCACTATTTGTGGATGACATGATTCTATATATAGAAAAACCTAAAGAATCCACCAAAAACCTATCAGAAATAATTAATGAATATAGAAAAGTTTCAGAGAAATCAACATACAAAAATCAGTTGCATTTCTATACACTAACAATGAACTAGAGGAAAGAGAAATCAAGAAGACAATCCCATTTACAATCACAGCAAAAAGAATAAAACACCTAGGAATAAATTTCACCAAGGAGGTAAAAGACAGTGTAGTTATACACTGGAAGCTATAAGACATTATTGAATGAAATTCAACACATAAAGAAATGGAAAGATATTCTGTGCTTGTGGACTGGAAGAATAAACATCGTTAAAATGTCCATACTATGTAAAGTAATCTACAGACTCAATGCAATCTCAAACCGAATCGCAATGACACTTTTAATGGAAACAGAACAAAGAATCCTAAAATTTACATGGAAGGAAAAAAGACTTCAAATAGCCAAAGCAAGCCTGAGAAAAAAGAACAAAGCTGGAGGTACTGCACTCTCTAAATTCAAAATATACTACAAAGCAATAGTAATTAAACAGCATGGTACTGGCAGAAAAACAGAAACACAGATCAATGGAACCGAACTGGGACCCCAGAAATAAAACTTCTATGGACAGTTAATCTTCAACCAAGAAGCCAAGAACATCCAATGGAGAAATGGAAGTCTCTTCAATAAATGGTGTTGGGAAACTGGACAGCCACATGCAAAAGAATGAAAGTGGACCATTATCTTACACGATACACAAAAAGTAACTCAAAATGGGTTAAAAAAATCCAAATTTTTAACTCTAAAGTCTGTGCTGTAACATTTACTGGAAACCGTTACGAATATCTCCTTGCATGCCTTCTATTCATCAAGGATGGCATATTCTGTCTCCTTAGATGTGCCAGGAGCAGATAATATGGAATATTTTTTCCCTCTCCTCTCCTCTCCTGCTCTTGTGTTCTTTCCCTCCTGTCCCTTGCTCTTTCCTTCCTTCTTCTTTTCTCTCAGTCTCTTTCTCTTTCTTCCCTCCCTTCCTTCCTTCCCTTCTTTCTTTCCTCATTTCTGAAAACGAGCTCACTAAATTGAATTCTGTGTAGCAGCTACAACCAGAAAATATAAAATGACTATTATATTACATCCAAATATGTGGATTAGAGAAATGGAAATAGCTGGTCTGGGAGGGATATAGAGAATGAGACGAATATAGAAAATTTTGGTGTAACATTGTGACAAAATATTACAGTAAGAAGAAAACATGCTTTGTAGTGTAGCTCCTTGCCCTGTTTTTGGTCTGCTACATTTTAATTTCATGTGCTGGTGAATTTTATTTTATGGTATTAAAACAGATCTAGGATTTACTTTACCAGCATTTCATCATTCATGTGATACTAGTGAAAATTTTCATATATTATTCTGGTTGTTATAAATAGGTTAAATAATTTCATCCTTATAAAATTTTGATAGTATTATGAAAATAGTATTACACTTTTACAGAGAAGAGACGGGCCCAGAGATATTGAGTAATTTATCCAAAATCATACCTTAGTGACAAAGCTGTGATGTAGAAACAAGAAAAGGAATCCAAAGCCCATGTTCTGTTCCATCATATATATTTCCTCCCATCATTACATTATAAATATAATTGCCAACACATAAGCTTTTATGCAGATTCTAAAGGCAAATTTATGTATATCTACATATGTATATATGCAAATAGATAGATGATAGATACATGTTAGATAGCTAGAGATAATCAGTGGTTATGAATTTTTTAAAATATTTTAACTCAAAATTATTCATGACAAAACAAAAACCTTTTCTTTGTGTTAGGGTTATATCTCTTAATAGTTACCATATTAGAAATCAAAACTGAAGAATACATATTTCTTTCTGAACTCATTCAACAAGTCAAGTAAACAATTTGGTGTACACATTAGCAAGTCTAATTCTGAGCCCAGGGACATAAGAGCGCTATCAATACATTCTAGATTTATCCCCTCAAAGTATGCATTTTGGATTTCTTCTCCTATTATTTGCCCATTCATTCTTTTGCCAGTAATTATTCTGGACACTGTATCTTTCTTATAAATTTGCAGGAATTTTTTATATATCTAGATATTATTTTCTTGGTTGTGAGATTAGACATTGTAAAAATGTTCTTTCAATTGATCGATTCTTTTACTTTTATCCATATTTATCCTATGTTTTGATGGTAAAAATATTCATCAGTTTTCTTCTTCTATACTCCGCATTTTTTTAAAAAGAAATGCTTCTACAACCCTAAACCACGTGGATGTTTTCCTATATTTTCTTCTACTAATTCATAATCTTTACTTTTCACACCTAGATTTGTCAATCTAGAATTGAACTTTGTATATGGACAAGGAGAAAGATGCACTATTATTTCTTACATAGAGAGAGCTAGTTTTTCTAGTGCCGTACACTAAACAGTCTTTTTGCCTTGAACTATGACACCAAATGAACTGTTTATTAAGCTGCCATATAGTCATCCTTTTGCCAATCCCGTACTACTCTATTGGTCCATGTCCAATCCTTGGACCATTAACATTTGCGGCTTTGTAAAATATTTATCTGGTAAGACAGTCAGCTCTACTCATTCTTACTTTTTAGCGTTGACTTAGCTATTCTATACTTTTTATTATCCATATAAACTTCAGGACATGTTAGCGGAGTTTCTAAGAACGAATGGGAATTTTGATTGGCATTTCTTTGATAGCATGATTAAATTTGGAGCATAATTTATACTAAAATGTTAGTCATGCTTTCCAAGATCCAGATAATCATCTTTATTAGTTTGTTTTCGTTTGTTGACCTTGTATGTTCTTAGATAAGTTAATTCCCAGATTTTTAATTCTTTTAAATTGATATTGCAATGAATATTATTTGCATTATACTTAGAAGTTCATTATTGTGGAATACAAAAACATTACTGAATTTTAAATTAAATCTTCTAAGTTTATATTTTAACTAGTAATCTTGCTGGGTTGCCTTATTAAATCTGAGTCATATTTTTTCTCTCTCTCATAGGTGATCACATCTTCTGCAACTAATGGCTGTTTTAACTCTTCCTTCCAATCTTTACTCTGTTAGTTTATTTTTGTTTATACTATTCACCAGGATCAGCAATATTATAATATAGAGTAATGATTTTGTATATGTATATACACACACACACACGTGTATATCATGAAATATAAATAAATATGATGAATTATATATATAAAATCTCCACGGGCAGAATGCCTTTAACATAAAAGCCAAACCCGTGAATATTTATGCCTACATATGAACAAAGCAAATAAGAATATATAATTAACAATAATATGTGTAATGTGTAGGTAATCATATTTGGATAGGCCTTGATAATCAAAAGAGAAATATCAGAAGCCATAAAGAAAAATAATTAATTTACGTAACTACATAAAAACTAATTTATTCCTGGCAAAAGACCCCAAATTAAATTCAAAACCAAATATGACACCCTAATAAGGGTTGGGTAGTTTTTTTGTAAAGGGCTAGATGTTAAATATTTTAGAATTTGTTGGACATATGGTTCCTGTAGCAATAAAATTCTGGCATTATAACCTCAAAACTACCACGAATAATATGTAAAAGAAAGGGTAGAGTTGTGTTTCAATGAAACTTTATTTATAAAAAATGTGTCGCAGTTGGTTGACCCCTCACTTAGAATAAAATGTTTGTCATAGATATAAAAGAAAATGGATAAATAATATTAACATTCAAGGAAATTTTTATAAACTAATCCAATAGAAAAATTGTTAGAGGATATGATTTAAGTATATATGCATTCTTTTTGTATATGAATGTTCTGTCCTTTAAATGCAGGTAGGAATTCACAAAACAAAATTTATTTTAGTTTCTCAGTGGAGTGAGTGTCAGGAAACATGGACCTAGAACACTTACGCCAATCCTTATTTTTTTCTCTCTTTCCTCTCATTTAATTTTGGTTACTTCTTGTTTTAATTAGCCTGATAAGATCTGCCTAGGTTACCAACACCTAAAATGTTTAGTCTTAGAGGGTATAATTTTAGCTTTGAAATCAGAAAAGCAGCCCCTCTCTCATGGAGCGAGTTTCATCATTTATTTGGCGTCCACGTCCAAATCAGCGGGATAAATGTAATTCCCTCTTTTACAGAGACCAAGCTGAGGGAAGACTTCCACCAAATACTGGCTACAAATTACAAGTGAGGTGAAGGGCCCTGAGAATCAGCTGAGGTCCTCAGAAGGCAGCTTTTGCCTGGATCATCACAAGTCATGGATTTGGGGAAGTTTGGGTCTTTGGCATAGCATTTTTTTTTCTCCATTTTTCTTTCTTTGACCTAGAATTTTCTGACTTGCTGAATTTGCCATTTGTTTACTACATAAATAAATACTTGAAGTGGTACTTTTACATGATCTTGGAGAAAGCGTTTCATGATATCCCTTAAATAAACCTGAATTCTGAACCATTCAGCAGTCCGCTGATAGGCCAGATCATTTTCATGTGCTGGTTCTCTGTGTATAGTCAACTCCTGTTCCGAACAATTATGACAAATGGGAAACCAACACTTCATTGACAGATACCTTCAAACACCTTTTCCCTCCAGACTCTATTCTAGACCTTTAATATATGTTTCACAAGGCTGGTTGGAGTTTAATCATTTTTCTTTGTTCCCTTACAGAATAAAGTTAGGAATACAAATGAAGAGAAAAAGAAAAAAAAAAAGAAGAAGGTCTATCATCATTATTATGTGGTCAGGCACTGAAAAATATAGGCAGCCATATAATTTCTTTTTTAAAGCTGCAAGTATAGTAATTACTTCTAATCTTTAATTAAATGGCATGATAGTGATTAGCACGATGTAAAAACTCAATCCATCCATTTAACACTTATTTACTTTACTGGTTTTGGCAATGTATTACTTAATTTTAATATGTTGCACTGTACTTATTATATAAAACAATGTTTACCCCAAACTGTTATTTTCTCAGAGATACAAATGTCAGTCCATTTAGCAAATTGATTTTAAATGAGAAAAATCTAAACAGACAGGACAGAGGGAGGAAGAGAAGGAAGGAAGGGAAGAAGGAAGGAAGGAAGAGAGGGAAGGAGGGAGGGATGGGAGAAGGGAGAAAGAGGGAGGGAAAAATACAAGGTTTGATTTGTTTTTGGAAGAAAACAAACAGAAAAAAACTTCATTAAGGAGATCAGCAAAGATCTAAGAAAGCAGAAATGTAAAAAGCAAATGGCTGAGTAGTATTCCATTGTGTATATATACCACATGGACAAATGGATAAAGAAGATGTGGTATATATACACAATGGAATAGTACTCAGCCATAAGAAACGATCAAATCCGCCATTTGTGACAACATGGATGGACATTGAGGGTATTATGCAAAGCGAAATAGGTCAAAGGGGGAAGGTCAATTACCGTATGATCTCACTCATTAAGTAATAGATAATAACAACAACAGACAAACACATAGAGACAGAGATTGGATTGGTGGTTACCAGAGGGGATGGGGGGCGGGAGGAGGGTGAAAGGGAGGGTGAAATTCAGCACATGTGTGTGGTGATGGATTGTTAATTAGTATTTGGATGGTGAACATGAGAACATGATGTAATCCATGCAGAAATAGAAGTCTAATGATGTACACCTGAAATTTATACAATGTTATAAACCAACGTTACCGCAATAAACAAACAAACAAAAAAAAGCAAATGACATGCGACACTCAAGACTTCTCTTCCTCTACCTATCATATTAATTTTCCTGATATACATTCTACATTATAACCTAGGCTTGTGATTTGTGCATACTCTGACACATCTTTGTCAGAGTATTGAAGAAGTCATGTAGCGCTATAGTTCTAACCTCACCTATAAAGAGGCACTTCTGCAGTTATGGACACACACACATCTCATAAAGACTATCTGCAGCTTGATCCCTAAAGACAGCTGTGAATGGTAGCAGGACGATTCACAGAGTCAGAAGTGGGGTAGTGGTCATTTATAGACATTACACCATCCTATTTTAAATGGATGCACATTTCTTACTTATTTCTGGTCTTTAGATATTTGTTTCTGCTACACCATTTAACCATTTTACTGACAATCTGCAATTTTACAAAGGTGAATTACTTTCCATCTAATAAAAACGAATGTTTGGGATAACTTTAATCCACTGTGTATTTTTAAATCCTAATCTTACGATCTTTGAAGTTATTTTTTAATTTTTATTTCAATTTTGACAAAATAATTTAGTATTCTTAAATTTTATGTCTATATAGATGCCTAATAAATAGTTTGGGAATTCAAAGCTACAAGGTGGTTAGTTGACATAAAACTGATTAATTTATTTAAAGGACAAAATTTCCAAATCCATGTTATTACTGAGCTATTTGTTTTCATTAATATGTGATAGATATTTTCACTCAATGAGATTAAAATGACATTTTCATTTAAGGAAAATGTCTTGGATCTGGGATCCCATTCTTGTTAATTTCATATTTTTGCAACACTCATATTTAAACTATTCATTGTTTATTCTATGTCTACTCCACCAAATTGAGTGAAATCTGCTCAGTTGTCTCCCTTGATATTTTCATGGCATGTATATATATTGTTACATGGAAAAAGTAATAAGTGCTCCCTCAGAGAACTGTGTGTGTGACTATCAAATGAGTTACTATGTATAGAGGGCCTGGCATCTAGTAAGCTCTATGTAAGTGTTGCTATTATTGTTATTATCCTAATGAATTGGCCATAGGAAATCTCGATACAGTACAATGACTAAACAAATATAAGCAACACTATCTCCATAAAACTCACATGATATGACTCACATACTTTCACATAATATGACTGAGCCTCCTTTTTGCTCTTCTCAGGCGTCATTTCCTCATCAGTGATGTGGCTTTCATGATCATTTGTCTTACAGGATATGAATAGAAAGGTTACAAAGCACTCTTCCCGTGTGATGAACTGGATCCTCAGTTAACGTGTGAACTGGTTCCCTTGGAAACTTGACAAATGTAGAATGACAACTGTATGAATCAGCTACCTCCTCTTTGTAAAAAAGACACCTGATTGGAACGCTGCCTTGGCTTGGAAGAAGAAGAAGTACCCCAGAGGCAGCCATGTGTTTTGTGTTCTCTTGAGTGTCTGACTCCAATACTAGGTGGGTTCCCTGCTGGGACCCTGTGGTCCACACCAGTAGGATTGTTACAGGGGGCGATGGTTCCTGTGGGGTAGGAGGTACCTTCTAAGCTGGGAGGGAGATGCTGTGATGATGCCCATGGGTGAGCTGTGGCCCCGTCTTGTTTATCTGAGCAAAGTGATGACATGTATAGTCTGTATTAACCAGGACTTTTATTCTCTGATGCTTTGACATCTTGGGGTCTTTGCTGACCCTAGAGGAACTGGCCCTTCCGGGGTTAGCCAATTCCTAGAGATGGTAAACAACTCACCCAAGAGTATACTTCTCAAATGCAGACCAACCAATCCAAAGCCTACACCCCAACCACCTCCTTTATTAGGGTCTCATGCTTGGGGCCACTATCTGCCTGCCCTAATCTCTCCTAATCCTAGAGCCCATAGGAGTTTTCAAACTCCCCCATCATAAGCCTGGTTACCTGCCTCACCCATTCCTTCCTGCAGAAACCACAATAAAGGCTCTTGTCCACAGATACTCCCCTCCTTTTGCCTCCTCACCAGCTCTGGTGCTTCGGCAGGTGGCCCTGCATGGCGTGATGAGCCCCCTCCTGTTGGGAACTGTGAGGAACAAACTCTCTTTTCAATAGCAGTTGTCTCCTGATGTGTTTTCCTTATTGTACCTCAAATTTTCTATTAATACACTATATTTCAAAACATAGCCTGGTGTTATGAATTGGAATGATTGTTGGACCCAAGGAGACTCTCTGATGAGCATTGCATGGGGTGACTGTTTAGTTTTAATGAGACATATAGATATAAAATTGCACCTGGCATAAGTCCTTCTTGAGGGCAGTTTTCCAAAATAGATATTGAATCCACTGTCCAAAAAGTAAGTTGAGTGCCCAATGCTCAGGCTTGCTAACATCCAAACTTGCTTCAGCAAAGTTGCTCTGAGCGTCATCACACAGAGTTTGAAATTGCCTTCTTTTCTTTGGAGCATAATTAGAATAAAGCCCCAGGTTGTGGATCATAGGGAATACTTCTGCAACTCATTCACTTCAAGCTGGCAGATTTCTGGGATTAGACAATTTTTGCTTGCCTCTCCTGATTCTGGTCATATTGAGAGCAGCTATAAATACCTAGGTTTTTAAAATGCATACGCATGCCTCAGTGTTTAAAGCTCCCTTCTCTGCTAGTAGAATATTTAAAGCAGAGAGTTTATTTGATCATCTTTGGAATTTATGATTCCAGCTTACTAATGGCCCTATTTTGATGTAGCTAATAAAACTGATGAATAAAATATTGCTTAATATCAGACAGTTGCAAATAACTTCCTTTAGGACTAGCAAAGAGACAATTGAACTTTGAACACTGACATCAAACTGAGTTTAAATATGAGAGCTGAGAAATAAACACCAGGAAATTGGTATTGCCTGACCTCTTCAGGAGGGGGATCTAAGATGCAGAGATGAGGTCAGAGGCTCATCGAGGAGATTGCTATATTACAGATTAAGGTGTCTCAGGGTGTCTCTGCCTTCAGCTTTACTGAGAGGTGGTGTCCTACAGCCTCATGGACAATGAGAATTACTAGGTCCACTAGCATAGGAAGATGTGATAGATGTATGGTACCAGCCTTCTGGACAAAATGACATCTGTAGGTTCTCTTATCAGATGACATTTAACTTTGTGGTTTAATGACCAACGTGCTTTTCTAGCTGTGAGGATAAGCTGGGGTCTCTAAAAGTGAAAACATAGCCAAATGACCCAGGGGACTTCTAATGGATATGTGAAACTAAAGAGAAATATTTTATATCGCTTCACAGGACCCTAATTCTCTGTACAACTAACTATCTTTTTGGAGAGCAGTCTTCAGAACCTTATATCATGTTTAGGGTTAGTTAGGAAAGTTACAGGGACTTGACAGAGCTAGGAGTGAAGATTTTCTCTTTGAGGAAAAATTTTTTAAAAGGGGGCATATCACTAAATACACACCACAGCATCTGAAAGTCCAGTGTAAACTCTGATATGGTCCCTCAACATGCATGCTCACGCCTCAGGTGGAGCAGAGAGATTGGTCCACAGCTTCTGCGGGTAGAGACTCTATTTATATCCCTTGGCAGTGAAATCCTGGGAGTTCCTCTACTCACCATGCAGCCAGACAATATCTTGGCTGTTTCTCAGATTTTCCTTGTTTTTCATGACCTCTACAGTTTTGAGGAGTAGTGATCAGATATTTGGTGGCATGTCCCTCAGTTGGGCTTTGTCTGTTGTTATTCTCATGATTATACTGGAGCTATCACTTTGGGGAGGAAGACCACATAGGTGAGTTGCCATGCTCATCACATCATCAATATGACTTATCGTTGTTGACGTTAACCTTGAATACCAGGCTGAGGTCTTGTTTTCCAGTTGTTCCACTGTAAAGATACTCTGTTACCCCCTTAACATACAGTTCTCTTTGGAAAGAAGTTACGATGCACAAACTACTCTTAGGATCGAGGAGTTGTGCTCCATCTGCTTGAAGGCAGAGTATTGACATAAATTATTTGTAATTTTTCTGCATGGGAGAGCTCTCCATTCACACCTCATTCTTTTATGAATTAATCCTGGATGATATAATACTCTATCTATCCATCCAGAATAATAAAAGGAGTATCTAGTGAATCTCCCTCCTCTTAGTTAAGACAATCTAAAAGGGATAATACAAATTCAGCAATATGTTTTGTTACCAAAAACACGTAGTTACTTTTCAACACTAAAGGGAATTCCAATATACCCAACTCTTAGCTACTTGTTTTTCAAATGCAATATAAATGCAGCTTTGAGTTGGGACTCCAGACAGCTCAACAAACAGCAAATTTACAAGCCTGCACATCCTCACGCTACTAATTAACTACACCAAAGCAAACATGTGCCTATAGACAACATCATGAGTGGATGTGTTTACCTCAGGATGAAGGCTTGGATTCACGTTTTGTCTGCACATATTATTATTCAGGATGTAACCAGCCAAATTGTTGCTCTTTCCTGGGTCTCAGTGTCTTCTTATGGAAAAGAACAGTGTGCCCCTTCTGTAGCCACTGTGAAGATTGGAAGTCATGTATGTGTGGTGCTTTTCATAATACCTGTTATTTAATGTAGTTCTTTATTAATTTTTCATCTTAATATATGTCTTGATGTACAGTTATTTATTTACCTGCTATTTTAATAATATGAGAAGCTTTAGATTTGTTCATGAAGATGATTAGAAGGCCTAACCCCTATGTATACCCTGACTCGTAAAAGGAAGGAATGATGCTGAAAGGCAGGCAACATTGGAAATATGGGGGATATTTCCAGAGTTCTCTGACAAGTAGAATGCAGAAATTTGCATCGCAATACAACCACGTATTGCTTAATGATGGGGATAAGTCCTGAGAAGTGCATTGTTGGGCAATTTCATCATTGTGTGAACATCAGAGTGTACTTACACAAACATAGATGGTACAGCCTACTACACACCTAGGCTATATGGTACTAATGTTATGAGACCACCATCATATACGCAATCCATCATTGACTGAAACGTCATTATGAAGCACATGACTGTGTAAAGATCACCTGATTTCAGGTTTTGTATTCTGATGTTCCATTAAAGCTATTTGTCATTTTTTAACGCTGCAAATAATGAGTGACTATCAGATTAAAAATATGTAAGTAGATCATTAATGACATTTATCAAATATGAGAATTCAATTTGGATAAAGCAAAAATAAATGATTGATCTAGAAATATTTTTACTTCTAGATGAAGAGATATAACAAACTTTCCACACCGATTTTCTATCAAAGTAGTAAAGGTTTTAGGGAAATATAAAAGTACAATTTGTACTTTTTTTATATGATATGAGATGAAGAAGAATATTAGCAAGACTTAAAAATTATCAAAATTTGACTGAAAAAATTTACTAGTTTGAAGTCTATCAGATAAAAAAAGTGGTTCCTAATCATTCTAAAAAAAAATCTTTCAGGCAAAATTTATTTTTTCTGAAAGGGTTTGGTGCAGTAGAAGATAAGGCAGGTAAAATACATTTGTGGATAGAATTGTCTAAAATATTTTCCTGTTTTTTTTTTCTTAATATCGTCCAACTATTTGGCATAATAAATCTATTAAGATTACATTCATTTATGTGAACTATATTTTTCTCCTTTATAAAACAGAGATTAAGAGGAACTGGTAAGTACATCATATAACCATATAAATATAATGGGATTACTTTCTCCCTTAAGAAGAATCATTGCTGTTTGGAGTAATTTTTCCCAAAGAAAGCCTGTCCACTAGATTGATGATCATTACTTCATAGTTTAAAAAAAATAATATTGTACACTGCATTCCACCATCAGAGCTGGACCCCTGAAAAAATATATAATGGATATCTAGTATGTCTAATAATTTGTGCATAAATCTTTCATAGAGAGGTTTTTGTAAACTGTGAAAGAAGCTGCATGATTTTCAGAGATAGAAAATGCATGTGTTAATTTTTCCTAATAAGAATATCTCTAATTCGCTGATACTAAAGTCACTGTTAAATAGAAATACCCTGCTGGTCTCCTCTGCAGGGGAAGAATTCACATGGGCTGGCTGGGAGTATTTAAAGCAAATGGCAAAGAATTAACCAGCACATACTTTGTTCTAGCCATGCATGCAAGAATGGGTAGGAAGGATGACAGAAGATGCCAAATGCCTTCAAAACCAATGACAGGGAGATTCTGGATCTTCTCTGCCTCCAATCATCTTTTGTCTTCCGGAGTAAACAAAGACTAGGGCTTCCATCTGTCTCTTCTGCCCATCACCTCTTTAGACCCCATTGCTAAATGCTATCAAGAGCCAAAGACACATCTGGTAAAGTAGATGACATTGGTCAGGGCTTGGAGAGGATGGTATGTTTGGTTTTCTTTTGATGGAGCGTGTGTGTGTATGTGTGTGTGTGTCTGTGTGTATGTGTTCATGAGTATTTGGGTACCATCTCTTGCTTAGTGGGCAAAACCACAAAATGGCTAAGATTGGATGCAGGTAATAGATGATCTGCTGAAGGAAGCCATTGGGGTTGTTTACATCGTAGCTCACTGCTCACACCTGATTCAATACATACCCCAGGGTAGGAAAGTTCATAGAAATTTGGTAATGAATTGTCCATTTTCCAAAAGGTCTTCAGTGCCCACTGATACACAGTTGTGATACTAACAAATCACAGCTGAGTGAATGTTTTATTTTGTAAAATTATCAACTCTAATTTTTCTAAAATATAACTAAAAATCTAAGTTGCTCCAAAGATAGCAAGAATGACGCCGGCCCTGTGGCCTAGTGGTTAAGTTCAGCGTACTCTGCTTCAGCGGCCTGGAGTCGGTTCCCAGGCATGGACCTACGCTACTGGTTGGTGGCCATGCTCTGGCGGCAACTGACATAAAAAATAGAGGAAGATTTGCGTGGATGTTAGCTCATGGTGAATCTTTCTCATGAAAAAAAAAAGAAAAGAGATAGCAAGGGTGACAACACAAACCTGTTCAATTCTCTCTTTTGTCTTTTAAGGGTCAGTATATAATGGCCATCTACTACCTAATTTTTGTCACGCTGAACAAAAATCCAATGGAAACTGGCTTTGCTGATTGAGTAAAGAATAAGTTTCCCTATTTTGTTTAGTAACTTCTATGGGTATTAAGCACATATTGAGCACTTTTGTCAACTAAAAAATTAAATGCATATGGCACTGGCCTTATAAAATGGATTTCTGTTTATATTGAATTAATTCAGACATTCAAATGCTTAACAAAAAGTATTAGTTTGTTAGATAAGTTAAAGCCAGACCACATTAAATAGGCCAGACAAATGATGTCTATATATATTTATGGAAAAAAATAAGTAATAATCTCAAAAACATAATTTGTTTTAAAACTTTATTTCTTAAAGTAGAAACTTATCTAATATCAATCAGCAAATAATTTTCCATATATTTAAATCACAGCATAGCAAATAAAATTAAATACGGTTTTATTTGTCACCTGCTTACTAATTTAAAATGTATACTCTACAAAGATATTCTATAAAAAAGTAAGTTTTAAAATGAAAAATCAGAGGTTTTAAGCATTATTAAAAGAAGTAGTTTCAAGTTACATTGGTTCTTTTAATGTCTTTCATATTTTTCTCAGCAATTGCACAAATCCCATTATTATAATTACTTAATTGGACTTATTTTGTTCAAGCAAGATATAAAAATTTTTGGCCTGTTTGTTCAGACTCAAATATGTCAGTCGTGATCTAACAAAAACTCTTTACTCTTTATGAATCAACATTATTTTCCTCCAACCATAAAATGAAGGTGGTGAATGAAATGATCTCTAAAGTACCTTGAATTACCAAAATTCCTTAATATGTCAAGACAGATGCATTCATGTTTTAGGAAATAGGACTCGCTCACACTGAGATAACCTTGACTTCGATACTAAAATACAACAAAAATAGTCATCAACACATTTGTTGTGTGTGAAAACATGAATTGAAAGTACTTAACTGATCTAAAATAAACAACCTTAATGAATTAGAATTAAATAATTAAGTCAGAGTTGTTTCCATCAATAAGGAATATTCATCCCAACGAAACACATTGTTACATTTGTTCTTTTTCATCTACTGCTCAGCATTCATCCTTCCAGCCACTGTAGCACTTCTGCACGACATCAGTTACCATCCCCACTCATTAGGTCTTTGCCAAGTAAACAGAAGCTGCTCTAGGTACTCCAAGGAAGAAGGATTTTCCTGCAGAAAAACAGAAGCTTACGTCACTCAGAAGAGAAGAGACAAGCTCATTCAGAAGGTAAGACAGATTTGGGCCTCAATGGAAGCTTCTGGCAACACCTTGTTTTCCACCATCAAATCCTCTCACCTGTAACTTTACCTAGCGAAGGCAGTCCTTACTATTGTCTATGTGATGAGGGTACACTATATGGAAAGAGGGATACTGGGTTGACAGTAGAAAATCCAGCACCAAGACTCTCAGGCTATTTGACTAATATTATAGAAAAGTCTGTCGATTTCCCAACAATGCATCTTTGGGCATTTGAACTTTCCATGGCAAGGATTTTCTACCAACTTTGGATATCAGCGTGTCATAGACACCTTCAGTGTCACATTAAGCAATTGAGGAGGGCGTTTGTGTCCTGAAGAGCACTACAGCAAGTACCAACAGATAAAATTCATCATATCAGAACTCAATGGAAAACCACGGAGATGAAGATGAAAAAGAAGCCGTCAATCAACACAGGAGAGATAAAGACCAGCACCCTGCCTGCCTCTCACGGCTACCCCTTTTAAACAATACGGTATGATCCGCATCTGTCTTCCCAGCTCTGGTATCTGCAGTCAAAATTCCACATTACCCATAGTCGCTGCTCACTGAATATCAAAGCCACAAACTCTGCATTTCAGGAGACACTGAGAAGATCATGCTGGTGCAGAGATGCAACTAGGGATTTTTTTAAACCTAATAAATTCACAATTACCTTAAAAAGAATTATTAACTTCAAAAATCAACTCTGTGAAGTTCAGCTTCCAGAGAACTCTTTAACACTGATAACTTAATATACATTTTTATTACTTTTTAACCTAATTTTTTAAGTTTTAAACATTCATAAACCACATTTTTATATTTTACATGAAATATTCCACATTTTTTTCTGATTGAAAAGTATTACATATCCATGGTAGAAATGTTGGGCAATGTGGAATAGCTTAATTAAGAAGGTAAAATATAACCAAAATCTTTATTCAGACGTAGGGTCAGTACATTTTAGTGTATTCAAGTGTCTGTTTTCTCCACATAACAATATTTATGGAGTCGTTTACCTGATCACTATTCCAAGTGTTAACAAACAAGCAAAATTTAAATGGCAATCTATATTCTATCATAGGTAGATTCCATAATTGACATTCTTATTATATTTTTAAATCACTCTTTTCCTTTATGGTTTGTAAAAGTTTTATCTTGTTAATGTAAGTCTTTCTTTTCATAGATCATATGCATATTATTCATAAATTCTTGAAAATATCTTAATTTTGTTCATCATGTTTATGTTAGTAGCCCATTGGCATTTATTGTAACATATACAGTATCAATCAGTCTCATCTAATAAAACTTGACTCAATGATGGAACTATCCTCTATTTGACCTTTCCAATTTGGTAGCCACGTGTGTCTATTGGGTATTTGAAAGGTGGTTAATGTGACTAATAGCCTGAATTTTAAAAATGTATTTACTTTCAATTAATTTAAATTTAAGTGAAAATAGCCACATGTGACTAGTGGCTACCATATCGGTCAGAGCCTACCTAACATTCTGACTAAAAGGCAGACATTGTAAGATTTGATTTAAAAGAAAAAGATCCCCTTCCATGTTACTTGTAAGAACTGCATTTCAAATATAAAAATTCAGGCTAAAATAAAAGGATAAAAAAATAACACATACACACTAATCAAAATAAAGCTGGAATTTTCATATTAATATGAGACAGAGCCAATTCAAGTAAAGTCAAGAAATATTACCAGAGATAATATGGCACATTTAAAAATGTTAAATTGATCCGCATGTCAAGAAAATATAATATTTATGTACCTAATAACAGAACAGTAAAATATATAAAGCAAACATTGATGAAACTAGGAAGAAAAAGACAAATCCACAATTGTTATAGATTTTAATCACATTTTCCCGGTAATTAGAAACAGCATTTTTAATAATAGCTGAAAAAATTTGAACAAACATTATCAACCAACTGGACTTAAATGATACATTCAGAAGATACTGCAGAATTCACACGGTTCATTGAACAAGCAGTCAGATAGCTGACTACCCGGTGTTGACTCATCAGGATTATGGCATTTGTGACCACTTTCCTGATAGAACCACAAAGAAGCTACCCTGGTTATAGAATTCTGGGTTATATGTCTCCTAAATTTCCCCATCTTCAGCCCAGTTTACTGGATCCCCATTTTTCTACCATGTCCAAAGCTTGAACTGAAAAGGAAAGTTTCTATGTTTGCATATTCTAGGATCATGACCCTGAAGGTACTTTCATTTTTTACATTTAAAACCTCAATCTATTTATATTTTGGATATGTCAGTGTGACTTAAGGGTTGAAACAAAAGATTTATTTTTCCCAACGTACTCAATTTCCTTAGATCTATACTAAAATAATAAATTAAAACAACCCTTTGCATCTGTCTGTTACATTTTCTTGATCAGATATTAAGTGCTTTCAATTTTTTTTAAATCAATCTCTTTAATATTTTTGAACCATGACCAAAGATATACAAACTCTAACGGATGCATTTCAATAATTTCTGAACGTTTATTTGAGCGGTCTGCACTTGGACAGTCACTTTGACAATGGTCATCCTCTGCCTGTGGGCTGTAACTCAGCTCATGATTAAATGTGTGATCTGCTTTAAATATTGAGAATCAATATTTAAATGATGTCAATGAGCCAATTTGTCATTGATATCAATAATGTTCACCCTTCCATTGACAAGCAAATCATATTTTTTTTTTAACTTGAGGCTTCCTCTTATAATTGCTTGACATATTTTAAGGACTTGATTATTGACCCAGAGTCAATGATTTTACAGAATGACAGTCAGTTCTGGGAAAAGCAGAGAGCTCTGCTTTAGGTAATAAATAGTTTTTCCTTCACAATAGAACAGCAATTGTTACTCAGTGCAATTAATTTGCTAATAGCTCTTCTCTCTCTCTCTCGATGAACTCAAGTTTTTTGTAAGATACGGCATTTTAATTTAACAATCTTTTTTTGCAAGAGCGATTTCTTTACTCTTAATACTTTTGAAGAAAACTATCATTTAAAATGACGATCAGTGTCTAACACCATATAGTATCATGTCTTAAAACATTAGAATTTTACTTCTCTTTTAATTGTTTTCTATATCTATTGAAAAAAAATAAAGCTACATTAAAATATGTTTTTACAAAAATATCCTCGTGTGCAGAGATATATATATGTATTATTTTTCTGTTCATGAATATCATATTTCTAGTAAAAGAATGGAAGCTGCCCATACCTTTGGTCACAAGGGGCGTTTCGACTCAATATGAAAACAGTTGAAATTGGAAACACTATTGATTGCTTCCTAGCATGGAAAATGTGTCTTTCAGAAACGTCCCAGTGATTAAACTCTTGATGAATAAAAACATGTAGGAAAACTAAAAATGATTTCAAAGTGAAACATTCTGAGAATCTGGGCACAATCGATCCAGAAGGCATTATGATGAGAAAGCTGTATCTATCAGGGAGGGTGATATTGTTGAAAATCCTGAGTTGTGGCTGGTCAGCTGTCACGTGAGTTATCCACGGTGTGACTCTGAGATATAATCACATGATTATAAATCACTGCTATTTCGAATTGGATGGATGGGTGAACTAAGAAATAGTAATAGTAGATCTATCACATTTAATTGAAAAACAGGATGAAATTTAAACATGGAGTTTTGGAAGTTTCAGTAAGAAGTTTGATTCTAAACCCACGGGGGTATGAAAATGACTATAAATTATTATTTTTTAAAACATGTTCTGTTCCTCAGTCACATTTTTTGTGAAATAATATTAACATTTCTGAATAGAATAGCTAATTTTAACAAATTGATTTTTTTTAAGAGAGCATGTGTTCTCATCAGGATCAAATCTGTTTAAGAAATCTGGGTGAGAAAAGCTATGAGTGGAGTCATCCAACAGAAACAAAAGCAAGATGTTCTAACACCAATTTCCCTCAGCAATGTAACTCCACGTAAAGAAATAATGGGGACAGTGGGAGTCTGAGCTAGGTTGAATCTCTGAGTGAAGTGGACTCCAAATGTGGAAAGGTCATCTGAGGGGCTCGAAAAGATGTCATAAATGTTTCCTTTGGAACCACACTGGCACACTTCAAAAACAGGCAGCTCCTTCACCATGGTGATAAATACATCCGGGCATTGACTGCCATGCCAGAAGAGCTAAGACGGTGATTTTATAACTTTCACTAACTTTGCTGTACCCTAACGTAATCACTTTTCCTCTACATTTCTTCAAAAATTCTTGGAGCCAACTCAGAATTCCAGTTTACTTCGGGAAAACAGATTCTTATTTATAGAGCTGCAAAGATATGAGGGCTGTAAAAATGAATGCATTCTTTAAGGTTCAGGGCCAAAATTGTTGACAAACTCCCTCTGTCTCCTGGCGTTCAAAAGAGCACATCTTTCCTTGCACGCAGGAGATGATAAACATTGCAAGCTGAGTACTGACAGTCATTGTCTTCTCTGGCATATGGCACCAATAATGAGCAGGGAAATGCTCTGACAACTGGCTTGCAGGGTGCTGGGAGCCAGGAAGACTTTTCTTCCAAGACGAGCAGAATGATTCTTCCCTGCAAAGTGAGAACTGGCACGAATCTCTCTACTTTCAGGAAGCTTTCCTTGAGCAGGTCTGGGAGAAACTGGGCAAAGTTACAAGGTTTGCTTTCTTCACGGTCTGTCACCTCATAGGCAAAAGGTTTCCCTCAGAACAGAGACGGTTTTCAGTGTTGGCTGCGTTCTTGCTTGTGATTCCACTGCCGTGGGAACGTGCGTGCACTAGCGATAAAACTCCATCCTGACTACTCGAGGCAATTCACACATCACGGTTAATAAAAATGAAATACTGTAGATGTTCTCAGGAGAGTGACTTAATCTGCTCTTTACACAGCTATCTCGGAGGTGCTCTGTGTGAGCGAGGTGGGAACAAGGATGGCTAGAACGCCAATTTTTTCCCAAAGGCAAGTGAACGAGAGTCAGTAGCAAGCATTGAATTTGTAGTGCTACAAGCTGAACAGAGATGTGTTGCAGCCACAATTCATTTTCAGTGAAATACAGTAGTCCTTACATTAAAATTTCTCTGCATGGATGACACAGGAAATCAAGCCTCCCTACAGTGACTCCCATTTCATTGACTCGATTCAGGAGGGAGGATGAGCCCTGCTCTGACATGGTTATAAAGCGTTCCTAATATAGTTTTATAAATGGGTATATTTGATTCATGTATTTGTCACATGGCCAGAAAAAGCAATGCAATATCCTCCTTCACCCAAAAAAAACAAAACAGAACACACCCTTTGTTATAAAGCTTTGGACATGTGGCCTTTTCCATGTAAAAACCATCATATGCATTTCATTTTAAACCTGAATGGAGAGACAGTCATATCTTAAAAATATCATGGTAGAGGCCGGCTGGGTGGCATAGTGGTTAAGTTCGTGCATTCTGTTTTGGTAGCTGAGGGTATGCCGCAGGTTGGGATCCTGGGTGAGGACCTACGCACCCCTCATCAAGTGGTGCTGAGGTGGCGTCCCACATAGAAGAGCTACAACTCTACAATTATGATATACAACTATGTGCTGGGGCTTTGGGGAGAAAAAAGAAAAAGAGGTAGATTGGCAACGGATGTTAGTGCAGAGCCAATCAATCTTCCACAATAAAATAACAACAAAAAAGAAACCATGGTAAAAATACCCAAGGGTAAAGGAAAAACACTTCTGTGTTTCTCAACTTGACTACTCACGCAGAACACTTCACTTCTGACACTTCTGGTCACCAAATGTGTGAGAGTTTTCCCCCCACCAAGCAATTTTCTGGGATACCGGCCAGATGTCCTGTAATTCAGTTCAACTCTGACATTAACTGAAGTTAATGCAGACCCCACAAGTTAAGGGCTCAGCCCCACAAGACCACCCAATCCCACTTCAGCTGCTAGTCACAAGTCCCAGGTTGTCACCGGTACTTCTGGCCGACCAGCTATAAAATTTAGGTTCCCATGATCCCCTCCTTGGGTTTGATCATTTGTTAGAACAGCTCACAGAACTCAAAGAAACAGTTTCTTACATTTACTGGTTTATTATATAATAAAAGATATGACAAAAGATACAGATGAACAGGCAGATGAAGAGATACATATGGCGAGGTCTGGGAGGGTCTGGAGTGCAGGACCTCTGTCCCTGTGGAGTTAGGGTGCACCATCCTCATGACCTCTGGATGCATTCACCAATCCGGAAGCTCCCTGAACCCCAGACCATTGGGATTTTTATAGAGGCTTCATCACAGGCGCGATCGACCATTAACTCCATTTCCAGCCCCTCTCCCTTCTCTGGAGGATAGAGGATGGGACTGAAAGTTGCAAGCTTTTAATCACAGCTTGGTCTTCCTGGTGACCAGCCCTCACCCAGGAGCCCAACCAGAGTTGCCTCATTACAACCAAAGATGCTCCTATCACCCAGGAAATTCCAAGGATTTAGGAGGTGGGTGTCAGGAACGAGGTCAAAGACCAAGTATTAGAACCAAAGGTGCTCTTAGCGCTCTTATCACTTAGGAAATTACAAAGGAGTTTAGGAGCTTTGTGCCAGGAACTGGGGGCAGACACCTATACATATATATATATATATATATATTTTTTTTTTCTGTTATCTCATATCAGGTATCTAGAGTTTTCTAAACTCTTTTTATACTCATTTAAGATTTTAAAATCCAGATGGAATGGGGATATCTTCAGCGCTTTCTTAAATATATCATTCCATTCTCAGGTTAAAAGGTAGCATTATTGATACCTGGTTTCAAAGTCATGAGGAGATCACATATTCTTATTTATCATAGCACACAGAAGGTTTCGCTCTCCTACATTGTCATTTCATTCACCACAGGATCATTCTTGAGGGAAAATACGAAGGCCGCAGTTAAAGTATTCCAAAGCAATTTGTGAGAAGTTACTAGTCAGGGAAGCATTCTTCATTATCATTACAACAGCAGCAACTCTCCAACTGCTTAATTGACTCAACTACTAACAGCTCAATATTGTCAAACCGATTATGCATGAGCACATAAAATAAAGTCATCCCTGGGTCTTTGGGACATAACCAACTTTAGGCAGATGATGTTCTATGCTATATTCAAATATCTAAATGATTAATATTACTCAACACTGCATGATATATAATCCAAAAGTGCCTCCCCACTGCATGCATGTACGCACACACACACGAGGTTTATTAATGACTGCCACCTATAAGCATTAGCAGAAATTTTTTTTTTTAATTCTTGAGTGAAATGAGTCAGACGTCAATTATGCTTTGGTCTGTAAAATGAAAAATGGTAATTTTTAAAAGTCATATTTTGGTGGCACAGATTGGAGCACTGGCCAAAAAAAAAAAAAAGGAAGCAATGTGTTGAGCAAAGATTGGAAACATCAGACAGAAGAATAACATCAATTTTAAGAACAGTTGCTATTCATTTTCCTACAACCCTTTGGGGCTAATTAAAACCCTCGCCCATTCACATCAGGGGGTCTCAGGCAGCATTTTACATAAATTATTACTCTAATTTTAACACCCTCACAATCTATGTTAACTGTATGTTTGTCTATAATGTACGCACACATTGTCCATTACTCCAGGCACTTGAGGATATGACCAGAGCTGATAATGGAAATGACTGTAGAAAAGAGAGACTCAAAATGGGGAGGGGGTTGACAGTGCATTGTTTAATCTAAGTGAAAAATTGGTTGGAAATTTTCTCCATGGCTCTTTTCAATACTATGTTTAAAATCCAAACAACTTAAATTACCAATCTCTGCAGCACCTATACCCCTTAGTTTTTTTTAGCATAGATTTAACATGGCCTCTCCTCAGATAATCGGTGAGTGGAGACAGTAATGAAACAAAAGAACAAAAACAAAACCGTGAATCTCCCCCAACCCGGGCACTCCCAGTTCTTACGATGTTTCCCAAAAAACAAAGAGCAAGAATATTCATGTAGACTGCAAGAGCAAAAAACCTGTAACACATACCGTTTTGGATGACTTGTGTCCACCCCTGCCCCCCAAATCCATATGATAAGTCCTAACTACCGGGACCTCAGAATGTGGCTGTATGTGGAGACGGGTCTTTAAAGAGGTGATGAAGGTAAAATGAGGTCGTTAGGGTGGGTCCTGATCCAATAGGACTGGTGTCCTAATGAGAAGAGGAGATGAGGACACAGACACACAGAGGGATGACCATGTGAGGATATGGGGAGAAGACGACGTCTATACGCCAAGGAGAGAGGCCTCCCGAGAAACTAGCCCTGCCCACACCTGGGTCTCGGACTTGCAGCCTCCAGGACTGGGAGACAATCAATTTTTATTGTTTAAGCTGCCCAGTCTCTGGTACTTTGTTATTGCGGGCCTAGAAAAATAATACACACACATACACACTTTATTCAAGAAAGTATTATTTATTATTTACATAACCATTTACAGTCAATTCTCGTTATTCACGGTAGCCACGTTCTGTAAAGTCACTGAGAACTAGCAAATACTGAACCATTGCTCTCAGAGGAAATACAGAGTTAGGTTCCTGCAGGCTTCTGGTTGCCACATTCTCATAAATTGATCAATGCATAACCTTGTTTTATATGTGTTTTGTGTTTAAAGACACCTTACTGAATCTATATTGTTGATTCGTTAATTGAACTCACAACCAACAGAACTATAACTCACACAAACAAAACTTATCTAACTTATGTGTTTTCTCTGTAAAACACATCACAGCCTTCTTGTGCTTAGGAACACTAGACAGCACCTCAACACTATGCTTGGGGCATCTAAACAATGAAATCACCACCACAAAGCATAGAAACCAGAAATATGTGTCACTAAATGGACCATGAAAGGGACACTTTACAGTAAGAGAACTGACACAAGAAGACAGGGGGCGACTTTGTTCAGTCTTAGCTGGCAACTTGAATGACAGGTGACAAATTTTTCGCTGCTCTACATGTGTCTAAGAATGACCTCAAAAGTGCAAGTATTGATTTGGGGTTACAAATAAATTTTTAGCAAGTTGCTGAGTTTGAAACTATAGGTTCAATAAATAACGAGGATATATATACATATATATATATATGTATCCATTGTAAAATGGTTTTGAGGCCCAAAGACTCAAAAATTTGATACTAGAAATTTAACTACCTCTGAATATGGCAAATCACAGGTCTGAAACTTCTGGATTTCCGATTGTACCCAAATTACCCTGAAATTATTTTCATAATTTTCACTTGAAATTAGGCTGTTTTGGGCACAAGTGGATCAAAGAGGGCACACTGGTAAAATCTCTGTTTAGTAGAGAAGACAATCCAAAAGGCATATTCTGATGTTGGTACATTCTCACTTCCTCAGCTCACATATGGAAGATGTGAGGAATTTTTTTTTCTCCAGAATCCATTTCTATCACCAAAATAGCATGATATTAATATTATTATTAAAAATGGTAATAAATTCCTGATCCAGAGAGTGACTTTATCGCACCTTAGGATGTAGCGGTGTCCTTTTCAGCGATTGCTTCTTCCCAATTCTCTTTAGAGGATAAATGCATGCATTAGTCGGGCATAATTAACCTCCACTAGATTGCAAACAAAAATGTAAGCATAACTGAATGGCACAGATTTCTGAACATCCTTGGGAAAAGTAAGAAGTGTAAAGTTTGGACTTTCAGATCATTAGAAGCTCTGAAGAGGCCACTTACAAATATCAGCATGCTGTTATATGCCATCACTTATGGCATGATAGAAATGGTTTACTACTTTGCAGACCGTTGCCAACTGCACTGCAATCTGACAGATTTATAATGTGTGGCGTTAGAAGAAATAAGAAATGTAAGAAACAATGCTTCACCCAAAGTGTCGATCTTGAATGGCACCAACGGTAATTCAGATTAGTCATATTTGCTGGAATACAAATGATGCATTAACCTTTCTTGGTATTGACGCTCTCCTAAGCCATTTCCTTCCAGAAATTCGGCTCAGCAATGGAGCCTGAGTCCTTCTTACGACAACTAGAAATACCAAAATATAGACTCATGGGCCATAGGATGCCCTTAACCCAACACTGCCCTCTGAGGACACTGTCAAAGGTGTCCAGTATCAGAGACAGGAAATAGGAGGCGTATACCACAGGAATACATACTTGCCCCCTTGGAGAGTGGACAAAATAAACAAATTCATATTGATATGCATATTTTCCCTTCCACTCTTTCTTTCTGTGCCCTTCCATCATCTCCCATTTTAATGATATCTCCACATCTTCTAACTCACAACGATGCTCTGACGTATTTCTACTCTATCATACAAACTAATTTGAAATTCCATAATCTGTTACTCTAATTCATGTTCCCTTGCTTGCTATGGACCAACTTCCAATCTTCATTATTTTTGTGAAACTTTCATTTGTAAAATTACTGGACATATTTGGTCATATATATAAATATATATATATATATATATATATTTAGTAATCAGCTTATTTGGTCATCAAATTCTAGCATTGTTTAAAAAGAAAAGAAAGAAATGTCAAAATTGCTTTCCAAAAGGATAATAAGATACCTTTTTATATGATTTGATCGAATCAATAAAGCAACAGAGTTTACTTAGTACCATAACTCAGAGAAAGAACTAAGTTTTAAAAAATCAGGCAGTAGTTAAGAAGTCATTTCCAAAATCCCAATATTTTACAAGTAGGCTTGCACATTAGTTTTTAATTGAAATGAAGTTTTACTTGAGGTATTTATTATTCACTAGATTTGAGTCCTCACCATAAGTCATTGTGATAATGAGACAGGAGAGAACAGAAATTTCCCATTATGTGTTTTTACAAGACACATTTAAACTCTTTTACCTTTACATTATTTAAAATATAGTAGCAAGAGTAATTTTGAAACACAATCCACCTATTATACCAACTATGCCAATTGACATTGAAACTCGTTCAGATCCTGCCTTAAACGGCAGAGTGGAACACTGAGTCATTGTGCCATTTTAGAATGTTCATTAGCGGCTGTCCAGCCAGGAAGGGGAGGGTTGGACTGATGGGAATGAGGACATGATAATTGAGCCAGTTAATTACAAGGTACGGTAATGATATAATAGCGCAGAGCAGAGGAGAACTCGCTCTTGCTCTGCATTTGGTTGCGGGGATTTTTGGTGACTCCTCGTGTCAAATTTGAACTGAGCAAGTCACAGGAAAGCTGTAACAAGAGAAAAAGAAAAAAAAAAAAGAGTGTTTTCTCTTGGATTAGTCAAGAGTGTCACATGAGTGGAACTTGAGCGATGCTGCAGAAACAACTAGAAATTCCCAGCAGAACTTCTCAACCTTGGAAGTACTGACATTTGAGGCCAGTGGCAATTTGGTTGTGGGGGCTGTCCTGTGCATGGTGGAATGTATAGACGCATGCCTGGCCTCCACCTACTAGATGTCAGTAGCCCCCCTCCACAGGTTATAATAACCAAAAAATGTCTCTATCTCCTGCGAAGCAAAATAACTCCAGTTAAGAACCATTATCAATTGAAAGATGAAGCATGTAGCTTTCAGTCTGCAGGATATCTAACAATTCATAATTCTAGGTCATCAACAGTCTATTGTTCTATCTATCCTAGATATTCTGTGGGTCTGTATCTAGTATAATATATATACTGGATAATCACATCTAATGACATATTCAATGTAGACATGTCTAATAACATATTTTCTAACATAGTTAATCTGTAAGCAATTCCTGGTTATTTTATTTGATATTCAAAGTTCTAAAGTAATGTCATTTCTGATGCAATTTTTACTCAAAAACCAATTTCCTTTTCCTAATTTGTACAGTATCCCATTAAAATGTGTCAAGAGATCATTCATTTCTGCCCCTTGCCCCTTGAAGGAAAAATATTGATATTTTTTTATCACAATGTTCAATATGTGAGAAAACCATTAGTGACTTCTAAAATGAAAACCAATATGATTTATCCATTTTTAAGGACTGAAATTGCCCCCCCTCAAATTCATAGGTTGAAGCCCTAACCTTCGGTACCTCAGAATATGACTGTATTTGGAGATAGGGCATTTCAAAGGTAATTAACATAAAAGGAAGTGATTAAGGTGGATCCCAATTCAATGTGACTGGTGTCCTTTTAAGAAGAGGAGATTAGGACACAGACACGCACAGAGGGACGACCACGTGAGCACACAGGGAGAAGATGGTTGTCTACAAGCCAAGGAGAGAGGGCTCAGAAGGAACCATACTTGCCGACACCTTGATCTCAGACTTCCAGCCTCCAGAACTGTGGGTTAATGAGTTTCTATTGTTTAAGCTGCCTGGTGTGTGGTATTTTGCTGCAGCAGCCCAAGCAGACTAATATACCCATGTTCTGCATTAACAATACTTTTTGATAAATCATCTTGACTTAATTTGGAATAAAACAGGAAAAAGAGAATATAACATTTTTTAACTGAAATACCTATTTCTTGTCCATTGATTCTTATGAAATGAATAAAACATAGGAATAAAGAATTATTATTGTTCATGCTCCATTAAATTTATCTGAATTAATTCGTGGTCCCAATAGATACGTCAAAATACTTTTTCTTCACACTCAATAGCATGCCCTCAGATGATTATTGTGGTTTTTAAAGTAAAGCTGTTGCCATTTCCTTAACATCCTTTATTAATCATGTTTAGATTTGGTTCCTGTCTTTAGTTAGCTATTTTAAAACCTAGCTGACAGAATGCCAGACAATTGTATTTCAACACTATAATAGAAAAAGACTTCAGCTAAATATTGAAATAAAACCTTCATTGACTTCAGCTCTTTTTGTGTTTACGAATTCTGCCCATAAACGGTTTAGAAAACAAATGTCTATACGTGTTATGGATTTCATTTGTACACATCATTTGCTTGCCGCAGTAAGTCAATAGAGAGTTCTTTTCACCTTGAAACAAGCAAATGAGTGTCAATTTACACTTTCCTAGGTGAGGGCCATTACTGGCTCAGGAAGACAAGAAGATTCAAAGGGAGTTAAGATGATGTTTATTATATGATATTTATTTTACAAACAAAATAAAAAATCAAATGTTTTCCAAAATATTCATGTAGTGCTAAATATTATCATAAAGTACATAAAGCAAAATATTACCAGAATTGAGGAGTAGAATAGAGAAAAATAATTTCCAAGTTATACTCCTAGACATTTTCCATTTTGGAACCATGAGCTGTGAGAGGAGAGGATAACTAGCGGTTACAAAGATTAAATGCTTTGTGAATACCTATCAGAATATCTGGTCAAGAGTATTTTATATTAATTAAAAGGAAGAAATTATACTCAAGTTAATGTATTTGATCAAAATGTAGACTCTCTTCTACTTCCTATCACATAGGACAGAATGACACACCCACTATAACCAATAAGTTGGTAATTGAGATAAATGAGTATATAAAATAACTTAGTGTTTATGCATGGAATAGATGCGATGCCACACAATGGATTTTCTATTTTGCAAAGGGAAATTCCCTCTAGGCTGTAAATATACATGTTAATGTGAGTTTGCCAAGGAATCAATGATAATTATCCCCTTCACTCCATTGGCACAGAACAAATATTCATAGAGAACCTCATATGAAAATTAATCAATAATTTGAATGCTTGGAAGCAGATAATCATTTATATTTTCCTGAAATCAATGCTTGGTTTTAATTGAGTTCACTAGAAATTCTAGTGAATTCAAATGTTCTAAGTTGGTCACTGTATTGTGGGTTTCTAAGACCTACCCTCATGTTTGATAATTTGATGGAAGGACTTGGGAAAAAAAAAACGAAAAAATTATACTGTTATACTCATGGTTATGGCTTATTACAATGAAAGGATACAGATTAGAAATAGCCAAGGGAAAAGGCTCATAGGTCAGAGTACCAGGAGAAGGCAGGCATGAATTGCCCTCATTCAGTGGAGTTGTATGGATAGCACTTAATGCTTCCAGCAACCCTATGTGACAACACTGATGGAGTGTTGTCAATAGGGAAGCTCACCCAAGCTCTATCTAGCATTTTTATCGGGAGGTCAGTGTTGTAGGCTTGCAGCACCTGCATGACTAATCTTAGCTACTCAGTCTCCAGTCCCCTCGGAGGTCAAACTGATATGGTGTGGCCCAAAGCCCCAGTTATTACAAAAAAACAAAAAAACAAAACAACCTGGCATTCACCATAAATCCCACTGTTAGCTTAAACCTACTGGCCTGTCTCAAGGCTCCAGGTCTACAAAGACACTCTTATCAGGCAGGCTACTCCAAGGGCTCAGAGGTTATCTCATAGGAGCTGGTCAGCAGGTAATCCTGAAGACTGGGGATGTGCTGTGTTGACCCTTTACTGGCCAGTGGTATATTTACAAAATATGACAAAAATTTGACATAATCTGATTTATAAAATCCTTCAGGGGTTAAAATTGGCATTTCCTTAAAAACTATTAATGGAATGCCTATGTTAAGACCCTCTTGTTGGGGTTATCCTTTGACTTTAATATTTATTGAGTACTCATTAACATCACATACCCCACCAAACATTTTACATACATATGCATTGGATTTCATCTCCTAAATAATCTTATGATATCTGTCCTGGTGTTCTTTCTTGTAATGAAAAATATAGATGAAAAATACAGATCTGGAGGTATTCAATAATTTGCTTAATGTCATATGCAGCTGCTAAAATGTCAGAACAAGGACTAACACCAAATCCACTACATTAAAATCACTCCACTAGACAGATAAGAAAAGAACCTAAACATATAAAGTAAGACAAAAGTATGCTGAGGTTTATGATGAGTGACAACTGAATTACAGATACAGTTAGTATTTGAAATGTAAGACTCACATTATTATAGAGATAGGCTTAAATTGTCTCTAGTTTATAAAAATAATGAAACTGATTGCCAACCTGTTGCTATTATCGGTTATCAATTGCCAGGCCCCATCCCCCAGTGGATCCTGGTGCATCGATGTGTCTCCATTTTTTCATATTATAGGCCTGGCCATCTCTTCGAACTGCGTAATTTCTGCAGATCTGAGCTCTAATGGCCTAGTCCATCGCTCTAATTGTGGCCATCTTCTCCGTACTGGTCTTCCCAGCCTCCTTCATGGCATCTCTTCAATCCATTCACCATATGACTGAGATAGTGTAGTCTTCCTGAAGGGCACATAATTTCCTAGTCCTCCTTGGCTCACCAATATTAATGGCACCCAGGGCTACCATGAGCTGCCTACTAGCTCCGTAGCCTCTCGTCCTCTCCCCACAGTCATTCCAAGCCTTCAGCACTTTCCGGGATGCATTTCTTGCCTCCACATCTTCCCACATGTCATTCTTTCTGTTAGGATGTTCTTTCAGTCAATTGTTTTTCAGAGTCAAACTAAGCTTGACTCCCTTTTGAAAAGAGTTCTTTGATGATTTCTGGAGAAATTCTATAGTCTCATAGCTCCTAGGGTGGACTTCTAGTACAGCTGTGTCCACTGCTACTTTACTATCGTCTTCTCCACCCCACCCTTATCACTATACCGTAAACATTTTGAAAGCGATTATGTTTTATTGGGTCTTGCATCCTTAATGTCTGAATAGAGTAGATGTTCAACACATATTTGCTGAATCAATCAGTATAATTAAAACTCTCTACATGTTTTTTTTTTTGTCCTACACCTGTGTTCACATTTAAAACAAATTTCTTTCTCAATATTATTGTAAAATAGATCGTTAGACCCTTGTGTTTGTTTTTCTCAAGTTTGTTTCCCCCCGCTCTGAGAAGACATCTTCACAAGCATAGGCACCAAATAGCACCTTCTTTTAGATGAGTCTCTTGAAAATACAGCATGGAAGAAATTTTAAACACATATTACGAGCTGACCATGCTTGACATGCGTGATTTCTCCCATTATCAGGATCAAAATACGAGTGTCATACATGTGGTTGGTTGATTCTTCAACATTGATAAAACTCTACCATTGAATATCATTGCCCAACTTTGGTGATCCCTGAGCACGTTTTATAAATTATTCTTTCACATTCTCTCTGCTGGGTTTTCCTACCCCTGTCTGTGGCTTTGGACAAGTAGATTTATTACTCTGTGCCTCAGTCTCTTCATCTGTAAATAGGAGAATTGAATTAGATGCCCCTGCAGATAACGGGCAATTCAAATTCCTCCCAGTGTTCTTCCTAATAGGGAATTCACTGGGAGTTTTGCACTTTGCCAGATTAATCAGTATAATTTCACGATTGTATATAGCCTTTGTAAGCGTGGCTGTTTATAGACTTACATAAAATTTCAAGTGCAGCCCACCCTATAACGTTAGATCTTTAGGCAATCAGCGAGAGGGAGCCATGGTGATGAGGCAGATGACTAAGGCTTTAAGTCAGAGTTGAGCCTCACCCCTGCTCTTAAACTTTCTGAAATTCTGGAACAGGTCCCTCAGATTTCAATAGAAACCAGACTGAAAAGGACTGTTAATCCTTTTTTGAACAGAAATCCTATAGCTGACAGTTTAAGTCTGAAAGCATAAGTGTTCAGGTTTTTTTTTTTTACCATCAATTCTTAGGTGCATAGCATCGTTTTTCATGAGCAGGGTCTTCCTGTATGGGATCTATTTTTCTAGTGACTTGCCTTGGCTATGTGAGTAACAGAACACTAGGCCAATGGAACAAGACCAAATGTCACCAAGGACCAGGTGGGGGCCTTTCAGGTCTCCTGGAGTCTGATGTGCTTTGTTGTGGATGCTGCAGATGTCTGCTGAGTGCTTCTCATTCTTGAGGTTGTGCACAAGAATCTCCCAGAGGGCTTGTTAAACTTAACTCCTGAGTCTTATCCTTAGATTTTATGAATCTAGAATAGAACCTGAGAATCTGCGTTTCTAGCAAGCTCCCAGGTGATACTGATGTTGGTCTGTTTCCTCAGTTTGAGTAGAATAGCAGTAGGCTGTGTCCAATATACCATCTTCTGTAGTCTGATGATCCTCCAACAACTAGTAGCATCCTATTTGCCAGTCAAATTTGGTCTTCTTCCCATTTCCTTCACCCACCCTCCTCCTAAGGTAAGGGAAGAAATGGCCCTGGTGACCCTCCTGTCAGCCTGGACTGATTTATCCCTTACTCTGAAGGACCCACTGCTTGGATGCCTTTCTGGATAGGCAATTTTGATAGTGGAACATAAAAAGATTTCTTCATTCCAAAACTTCTGAGTCTCTCATTTTAATATCCTGGAGGCTGGGTGAAAGCATCAACAGACAATCCCGCGACCAGATGATTGCTTGATTTGTTACTCTCTTCTTAAATCCTTTTGTTACAACCCACAGTAGAAAATAAAAACAAAAGTGACAGATGTCAAACTTCAATCTAGCAGACTTTCTTCTCCCAGTTGGCTTCTTCACTTCGCTGGACAGTCTTTTCTGTCCCAGTGACAGCTCACTGGTGGGGTGGGATTGAAGGCTACCGAATACTCTATGGTGGGGCAGATGCTCTCCATAAGTCTAAGCCATGAACCCTCGGAGCAGCCACCCTAGTGTTTCCTAGTACTTCATTCTGGGAAGATTCCTCACTGCCTCTTGGTCCTCTGGCAAGTAGACTCCCAAAGCAAAAAATCTGGTTCCTAGTTTGGGCACAGCTTTGAATAGCTGTCTGATCTTGGACTGGTTTCTTCACCTGTCTGGACCCTTCTTTTTTCCTGCACAGTCTGAGTCTACTTCTGAGCCTGGGTGTTAGACTTCTCATCCCAACCAGACAAGTAGGAGATGGAGTACAGGAGGATCTGCTTCCTGGTTGTATCGTAAATCTCAGGCCTAGAGTGTTGTCTATCCTCATTGTCATGGACAGAGGCTGTTAACGACTAACGGTCCCCTTGTATGGGAGCAGCAGAGAGCCTGAAGCCCTCTCTATGTAAGACAGGGGGTGACTAATTCAAATACCTACAGTGGCAAGCAAGTTATATAAATAAGGGAAGTGGTCCAGGACAGGTGATAGGGAAGAGTGAGGACTGTGGTGAATGGAAGAGTGTGTGTCATGTCTCAAGAAGACAGCAGCTAAGGAGACCCAGCCACCTAGCACCGTGTAAGAACACAGTCTAGAGCTGCCAGTCTTCCAACTTTTCAGAAGAAGCGAGAACTCTAGGGGATTCTTCCTGCCCCAGTGTGAGATAACAAGTGGTTTGAAAAGTTGTCAAATATTTTAAATAACTCTTTAGGCTGAATTTGGCTCACAAATCCTATTTTAACTTCTAGATTATAGGAAATTGAGCAAGGAATTAAAAATTCAGCTTATTGGCTGTTGATAACCATTTATCAATATGGATCTGTCTTGTTTCAGAGAATTTTGATCAATCTCCCAAGTTTGGGTTCATTTATGTCTTAAGTAACGGATAATGATTCAATAACAGGTAGGTTAATGGTCACTAAAATAGGACTCAGGGTTCTGTTCTAAGTTTGGTCCAGAAATGGATCTAGATATGCATTTTCTATACTGGATTCTGTCCTTCTGTTTCTTTTCCTCCAACAACTACCTTAAAGTTAAAGAATTTCACCCAAGGATACTAATGACATATGGTATTAATACAAATCTATGACATTTCTAATTTGAGCATAGCAAAATGAAAAGTGAAAACCACTGGCTGAACAGCAGTGAGCAAACCTCGTGAACTCTGTGACTCTAAATTTTAGACACTTCTGTTTTTCTCCAGAGGCATTGCTGAATCATTCTTCCAAAATACTTGCAGCAAAAAAAAAAGGTCAAGACAAAGAAAAAGACAAACTTCAATGGGATGAAAGACATATTAAAAAGCAAACAATGCCCTCTCCACTCCTGCTCCATTGCCTGTGCTGCTCTAGGGCCGTGTAGCCTGAGAACGGAAGCAGATACACACAGATGTGAAAACACTTAAATATGGAAATCTCCAGATTATGTAGCAAAGTCATGTTAAATCCAGATAACTTGCTGTAAGTTATTAGCTCAAGATTTGAAGACTTCCTTGCTTATCCTTAAGCAGTCTAACACCAAAACTCATAAATGTCAGCATAAATGGGTCAGATTATAAATATTTCTTAAATTGAGGGCCGATGAATATTTATCAGTTTCAACAACTCTAAATGTTTAGCGTTTTTAACTATTGGAATCTGTTCTCATGGTTTAGATCATATTTTCTTTTTTGTAAGTGTGACACACCCAATTTACAAAGTTTGTAAGTGTTTCTCAGAAATAAAACTCCTGTTAAAAATGGACTGAGTCCTTCAGACTAAGAAAGGCTAGGACTTTCCAAGTTTAGAAGCACTTTAAGTTCTTCTCAGCCAGGCAGAACCACCACCTGGCTGGGGCCACCTGGATCTGTATGTTCTGACGGTCTTGATGCCATGTAATCTGGGTATTTGGCCATCTACAGGACTGCCTATTTGATCTGGAAAGACTTCTGGTGGCCTTCAGCCTAACTTGTTATAGAATACTAGATAACTACATGTGATAGCTCTAGCCTTCCCAAAGGCATCCTGAATCTACCAGAAGGCTTTTTTTTCAGCATTTACCATCTTCCTTAGACTTCGGAGCTACTGTATCCCTGCATTTTGGTATTGGATTTCCTCTTATTCCCAAAGCTCAGACATTATTTAAATAGCTGCTAATACTTTCTCTAAGAACATATGCTTTATCCTGTGCCAAAGGCTTTCTGTAACTGTCAGGACCCAAGATTACTGTCTTCAAATTATTTTGTTTCTAAGGACCTTTTAAACAAGTCTTTCCTAACTAAAATCATCTGTCCCCTGTTACTCTCGAAGGTTCTATATCCTGTCCTTCAAACAAATCTACATCTGTCTCCTTGTAGCTGGTTGGTCAAATGCAGTGAATTCGTTGGAGACTAAAATGTGCCTACTACTTTGCTACCTAAATCATAAAATAACTGGAGTTTCTTCTATGACCAAACTATGGATTTTGACGACTATCATTCACTGATGCCAGTCTCGATCAGTGCTCTTATGCTTTTTACATCTCTGAACTCCATGCAGCTCATGTTTACGTGTAGCTCATCCTCCAATGGACAGAGCCCAATATGAATATGAATGGGTCACCTGGTCATGTATTCTTGGAACTCTAGTTCTGTTCTCTCTCTCACTATCTTGCAGGCCACTATCTCACACTTGATTAAATGTCTACTTCCAACTCCAGGGAGAGTCCAGTAATAAGTGTTACATAAAAGCTAATTTGACATCCACAGAACTCTGTAGCTCACCAGAAGATGGAGAGCAGACATTTGCCTCATACTTGTGAACTCATCGTGATCCCTCCTCCCAGCTATTCTGTGAAGACAAAGACCATGCTGGGAGCAGGAGTAACGAGAAGTCAGTTATCTTATGCTCTCAAAATAACGATAAATTATTTTTTTTCCCTTTAAAATTGTAAGAAGTCTTTGGCAGGGAGATGTGGGGTTTATAAAAGTAGACATTCTGTATATTCTTAGTACAACTGTGAATATAAACTAGTATAATGTATCTGGAAAGAAATTTGGCAATCATCCTATTTAGTAATTCCTTTTTTAGGAATTTGTCATAAGAGAAATTATGTTAATATAAACAAAGGTATCTGTAGAAGGTTGATTTTATTTGTATAAAGAATAGTAGGAAATAGGCAACAACAAATAATTGTTTCTTTCCGGACTAAGAGGAAGGAACTGTGTCTCCTGGCTCTCTCAGTTCTTGTCAATTCTCCTGCTTTTGCTGAACTAAAATACTCTTGGAAGATCTATGTGGAAGCAACGTGAGGTTGAATAGGATGAGTAGAGACCAATCGTAGAGTGTGTGTTACAAGATGCACCATGTATGTTTACCTTTCCCCATCCTACTCTGTGCCCTGGAAACTGACTTGCATATATTAATGGGATCTTTTGCCGTGTGGGCTCCGTGAAGGTTCAACTAAAGACACCTAAGAGGAGTTCAAAGGTAGAGAGAGATTGAGGTTAAGGATCTCTTTCACTGGCTCCCTGCTTGCAAGATCAGCTTGGCCTAGCAGAGTCCTTCAAACAATGGTCCTCTCAAGGTTTCCTTTTTTACCTAGCCCATTCCTTCTCATTTGTAGGTAGATGATTCCTTTTGTGTCACTTATGTTTGCATATCTTGCAAGCAAGGTAATAATGTCTCTTCTGTTCCACACTATCTTTTCAAGGATATTTGTATAGTGAACAGCTTTGGAAGGTAGAGATAGCATCTCTGGTGAAGAGTGCAGATTTGTTTGCTGTCCAGGATAGTGAAAATACTATCTCCTTCCAGGGTAAAGTTTTGAAGTGTCCCTGGCAGGTGTCTCCTAAGAATGAGTATTTCCTCAGCTTGGTTCCTAACATGTAACACAAACCAACCCTGTGTAACACCCACCTGGACCTGTTCCCTCATGACCACTGTGGGAGGTGGGACTTGGACAATGCAGAGAGTAACCAATTACTGCAAGCAATAAAGTTCTTCGTCTCTGATCCAAGAGGCTCAAGTCTTCTTCTAGCATCTAGGAAACTGTGGCTGGCTAACGTGTTAGCTTGTAGGAGGGTGAGATATCAGGCCCTTCATAGTTCTTGACAATAACTACTTCCTCCTCTCACTGTTTGGAGCCTAGGAATGGTTTCATCTTAATTGTCAATAATCCTGAGTTTTTTGCACAATCCCCTGAAGTTCTCATGCAGCTGTGGAAACAAACCCTCTGCATGACATCCTAATTTCAGTGTTATTTTTCCTTTTGAGAATTTACTGATAGACAGTAATATTTTGTAATATTTCATATACCTTTAGAATTATGATAAAGTGAATAGAATAGAAGGAACAGATATAGGGGATGGTAAGGAGGCAGATATAAACGGAAAGATGAGTAAGTAGATATAAGAGGGTTTTAAGAAAAGTGTCACAGAAGTCCTGGGATTTTGACAGGCAGAAAGGTCACACCATTGACTGTATTAAGAATGTCAGAAGGGACATCCAGGTTGAGACGCCATCACTACGTAGGTTTGGGGCATATAATTTAGGTCATTTGGATGTAGACCAATGTAACTCCAAAAGAGTTACCCATAACATGGCCAGGTGCATATTTTATTTGTGAATACATAGTTGATATTTCACTTCTTCCTCAAAGCATTTCAGTGATAAATGTTTTAATCCTTTAAATGAGATAAAAAGTATGAAAGGAGTCAATTAGTCTCTAAATTGACTAATTGTATATTTCATATTATGTATATGCTTTACTACCTACATGGCTCATATAATTGAGAGGTATCTCATATATGCCAAACCACAACAAAGAAATCAGCTGGCATTGTAACTGTTGTTTCCTGACTAAGGTTTACTTATTTTAATTTAACCCAATACCGACAAAGGCAGAAATAGGTTAAAGTTGTCTTTGCAGTATAGGAAAGAAAGATAAAGGCAATAACCATACCATGAGTTTCTGTTTTTACGTGGAGCCATTTAAAAAAGTCTCATTGACAATATTTAAAAATAATCAGAGCAGATACCACCTCGATAACGTGGGACTTTTTGGACAGGACACCAAGTCTCTAATCTGCATCATTTTAGTACAAGTCGTTAAAGAGGATCCAAATAAATTGAGAGATCATTCATGTTTGAAGAAAAGAGAAAAATAAAATAAAATATACATTTTAACCAGAAATTTTAAGGATCACTTGCAGTAAATGATGGAAGACAGCAAATGAAATCTCATGCTGTGTATGTGGTATGGGTTAATTGCAACAAATCATAAACAACAATAAAAAGATACCTCCATTAAAACAACAGCCAGATACCACCACGCATCTATTAGAATGGCCAAAATCTGGAATACGGTCAACAACAAATGCTGGTGAGGATGTGGAACAATAGGAACTCTCATTCACTGGTGGTGGGAATGCAAAATGGTACAGCCACTTTGGAAGACAGGTTGGCAGTTTCTTACAAAACTAAACACCCTTTTTTTTTTTTTTTTTGTGAGGAAGATCAGCCTTGAGCTAACATCCATGCTAATCTTCCTCTTTTTGCTGAGGAAGACTGGCTTTGAGCTAACATCTACTGCCAATCCTCCTCCTTTTTTTCCCCGAAGCCCCAGTAGATAGTTGTATGTCATAGTTGCACATCCTTCTAGTTGCTGTATGTGGGACGCGGCCTCAGCATGGCCAGAGAAGCGTTGCATCAGTGCGTGCTCGGGATCCGAACCTGGGCCGCCAGTAGCGGAGTGCACACACTTAACCCCTAAGCCACGGGGCCGGCCCAACACACTCTTACCATACGATTCAGCAATCACATGCCTTGATATTTACACAAGGATTTGAAAACTTATATCCAAATAAAAACCTGCACACAGATGTGTATAGCTGCTTTATTCATAATTGCCCAAACTTGGAAGCAACCAAGATGTCCTTCAATAGGTCAAGAGATTAATAAAATATGGTACATGCAGACAACTGATTATTATTTGGCCCTAAAAAGAAATGACGTATCAAGCCATGAAGAGACATAGAGGAAACTTAAATGCATATTATAAGTGAATAAAGCCAATTTGAAGAGGCTACATTCTGTATGATTTCAACTATGTGACATTCTGGAAAAGGAGAAACTATGGAGACAGTAAAAAGATCAGTGGGTAAGGGTGGGGGAGAGATGAATAGGTGGAGCACAGAGGACTTTTAGGGCAGTGAAACAATTCTATATGATACTATAATGGTGGATATATGTTATTATATATTTTTCCAAATCCAAAGAATGTACAATGCCAAGAGTGAAACCTAACGTAAACTATGAACTTCAGGTGAACATGAGGTGTTAATGTAGTTTCATCAATTGTAATGAATGTACCAATCTGGTGGTTGATGTCGATAATTGGGGAGAGTCTATGCATGTATGGGGATAGGGGGTATAGGGGGAATCTCGACACCTTCCCCTTAATTTTGCAGTGAACCTAGAACAGCTATAAAAGTCTTTAAATTAAAAAAAAAAGATACCTCCACAAATATCCTTCAAAATTTGGAAATCATAAATGTCATATTTAAATACTAATGTCTTTAAAAGACTACTAAAAAACCGTTAAAACAGGCAATGATTTGCTGTGTGATTTGTGGGTATATGTCATTGCTGGCGGGGGGAGATTTTCAATCCCTAAGCATATTGTATCTGTTTAAGCCTAAGAAATGTGGGCAAAGTGAACTGCCTTATAGCATATCTTCACAAAAGTGTCATCATATAATTCAGCAATTCACTTCCAGGTATAAATCCAAAAAAAAGTGAAAACAGGGACTAAGCAGATTATTTGTACACAGATGTTCATGGCAGCATGATTTACGATAGCTAAAAGGAGGAAACAACCCAAGTGTCCCTCGATGGATAAATGGATACACAAAGTGTGGTGTATCTGCACCATGGAATATTATTCAGCTTTAAAAAGGAAAGAAATCCTGACACATGCTACAACGTGGATGAACCTTGAGGACATAACGTTAAATGAAATAAGCCAGACACAAGGAGAGAAATATTTTATGATTCCATTTATATGAGGTACCTAGAACAATCAAATACAGAAAGACAGAAAGTGGAGTGGTGGGTGCCAGGGGCTGAGGGAGGGGATTGGGGAATTAGCGTTTAACGTGGATAGAGTTTGAGTTTGGGAAGATGAAAAGAATTCTGGAGATGGATAGTGGTGATGGTTGCACAACAAGGTGAATGCACTTAATGTTGCTGAACGGTACACTTTAAACTGGTTAAAATGGTAGATTTTACTTTATATGTGTTTTACCACAACTTTAAAAAAGTGAGCTGCCCCTAGGAATCCAGAGGTCTGAGGCTGGGAGCCCTATGCAGTCATCCATCTGGGGCTGTATATATTAGAAATAACTAGGCTTCAAATGAAACACTCACAGAAGGTGTTTGAGACATAAGGAGCCTCAAAAATAGGTACGCCGAGAAGAAAAGGATATATTTTTACATCAAAGGTTAGTTAAAAAAAGAATCCCCATAAAAGCTTCATGCCTTCCTCTAGATTAGGCGCTAAAAAGGTCACACTTTCAAACGAAAATACCTCATTAGCATTTCATCAGTAATACTCTGATTATAATTGCCACTGCACCATTTCTTTCGATCAGTATATTTTATTTAACATTATTTAACTTGCTTAAGTTTCACCAAACTTGTGGCCACTGACCCCCCAAAAAAATTGTTTAATTAGAAAGTTAACCTAAAACAAATGTTAAGGAAATTATATGGGAAGAACATAAAAACATTTCCTACTCTATTACAACAGAAGAAGGTAAGCCCATTCGCCGAGTGATGTGATATTTAACCTTTGGTGTTTGTGCAAAGAATAATGTAGAGTTTTATGCACTGCATATTATTCCATAGGAGATTTAACAGTGGAATAGGGAGTAAATTAAGCCCCTTTAAAAGCCAACCTAATTTCCTTCCTTTGAGCAACAATAGGTCTCCTCTTTCATGCAATGTTATGTCACTTCTTTATGATGCAGACGAGCCAGTGGTCTTGATGCAACGCAAAGATGACCAAGATGTGTTTCACTAACGTTATGTCCAGGGGAGAGAAGAAGTTTCAGGAAAGTTAATTTCAGATGGCCTGAAGGGTGGAAGGGTAAACCATCTGCTTTAGTGTCCAAAGGCTGCTATAACATGTAAACTGAGTGGCTTAAACCAACAGAAATGTATTCTCTCCCAGTTCTGGAAGCCAGAGGTCCAAAATCAGGGCATCGTCAGGGCCACACCTCTGAAATCTATAAGGGAGATTCCTTTCTTGCCTCTTCTAGCTTCTGGTGGTTGCTAGCAATCCTTCGTATTCCTTGGCTTGTGGAAGCATCACACCAATCTCTGCCTCCATCATCACAAAACCATCTTCTCTCTGTGTCCTCACATGGTTTTCCCTCTATGCATGTCTGTCCCAATTTCATCTTCTTATAAGGACACCAACCCTATTGGATTATAGCCCCACACTAATGGGCTCATTTTTAATTCATTACATCTGCAAAGACCCTATTTCCGAAAAAGGTCACATTCATAGGTACCGGGATTCGGACTTCAACATATCTTTTTGGAGGACGCAATTCAACCCACAACACCATCTAGCTGCAGCTCAGAAGGGACTGAGTATAATTCGGGATCCTGCTGCCTCAGAACCAATGACTTGATTCAGTGGGCATGGTGTTATCCTCGGCTGATTCCTCAGAGAATCAGCTCACCATCATTCAGACTCTCACCCATACCAGAAGGAGTAGCTCTAAAGGATAACGAGCAACCAGTGAGGCATGCTCTCCCTGCATTTGCATGATTCATACCGTTTCCTCACCAAAATCCCAGCCCTATCAAACCCTCTCTCTTTATTTACAGTTTTGATATTTCACTCATCATGGATTTCTCTGCATTGATTTTGCTTTCCACAAATGTTGCCTTAAAATATTACTTATCCTGATTACTGAGTTTTCAGAACCCTCTTAAATTTTGCACCCCAAGTAATGCTCCATTCCTGTCACCCTAGTCCTGGCTCTGCAAATGATTGTCAAATGTGTCCCCAGATGTAAAATTCTAGCTCTCTCAATGCACTATCTGCCCCTGCGTGTTCCGTTCTCCTCTCTTAAAAGACTTAAGCCCTCTCTAGGCTCAAATCTATCGGCTGTCTTATACCCACGGCAGTTTACAATCTGATTCCACACATGTTTTATTATTTCAGCTAGATATTTAAACAGGCATTTCAATAATTTAAATACACATTTCAATAATTCATTGAGAGCCAGATCACTATTGAAGGGGCAAAGCAGGAAACCAGACTTAGATCCTCATGCGTCTGAGTTCATTTTTCTTTCCAGCTCAGCATATCGAGCTTCTTGTCAAACAAGAAGTGATACATTGGCGGTTAGCCCATGAGGATATTTTCCTGGGCCCACAGGGTTTGGGGAATTGAAATTTAATCTTTAAAACTTGTACTCTTTCTTCATGGCACAAAGGTTACCTCATCCATAATCCCTTTCTTTTCCATCTCTAGAAGAGCTCTGAATACTGGTCATGTGTCATGAGAGTTTGTCATTCTGTAAATAATTGGGGAGGTAGCAAAGGAAGCCTCACTTGACACAGGCCCTCCGTGAGCTGTAAGATGATGGCGTATTCTACAAATGAAATGTCCCTTCTGGAGGAAATATCACTTCACAAATACATATATATTTTCCCACACTGACTAACACAGTAGTTAACAGAGAGTAGATGTTTAATAAATACTCATCGACTAGGTGAACCATTAAGTTATGCACTACCAGCCATAGAATGATCCAGGTCATCTTCTTGCCCATTAATGAATGTTTTCATTCAATTGCTGATTTTAAGTGTGTTAGCAGGAATTGTGATGCACTGCATATCCGAAGTAGCTGCAGAGAGGAACCATTTTTACCTCTTTTGAGCTCCATTCCATCAACTAATTTCCCTTGTACTTTTCAGAATTACAGCCCACAACAAAGGAAGGGAAAATAGGATTTGGATTGTCTTTGACTGGCTTTAGGTGTTCTTAAGTTCAAATTTAGAATCCAACACATTTGTCTCCCACCCGTCAGATCTTCTGAAGGAGGATTTGGAAACTTCTGTCCTTGAATCTGAAACATGACACTTCTGTGACTTTGCAAGGACACAGAAGCAAGTAGAATGATTAAATATAACTATGCTCCTATACAGTGGAATAAAAACAAAAAACAATCATTTTAAGCACTTCAGGGAGAGAGTTTTCAGTTATTTTGTGTCGTGTAGAACTACACTTAATTCTGCCACTCCTGTCTTATTTACACTGCAATGAGTTGAGATGTTTTCATAATATAAATGCAATGCAGGGGCATTCTGGAGCCAGTGGAGAAGTACCCCCAATTGAATGTGATTTGCCATTTCCCCAAGTAGTGAAGAAGAGAAAGTGTGTGGAGGTCCATTTCATCATTTAACTGGAAACAGCTTGAAACCTGCAATAAGCACAGAAAAACTGTGGGATGACGTCATTTGTAACGGCAGAGTAACAGCCTCCAAAAAATTATCTACTCCATAAAAGAATGCTTGGCAAGACTCATCAAAAACACTATTTTCAAGAGTATAGAAATTAAGTAAAGCTAGTAGCAATCCAAAAAGCATTTACTCAAGAAACATAGGTGAATTTCAGCAAGAACAGTGAGCTTTGCAAGGTCTTAAATTGCCCTATTCTCATACCTCTGCCAAGTTGCGTGGTCACCTTGATGACCAATATCCCACAATCATGGGGAAAGCCAGTGATTCTTGGTGTTCCAACAATCCCTCTAACAGTCACTAGAGGGATAAGGAGCCCTATGTGCAGAGAATTGTCATTATTTGATGTGTCTGGCAGTTCCCTGAAAGATGCCACTCACAAGCTTGTGTTGATTTGACCTGACAGAGCTCCTGCACAGGAAAAGCCTTTTTCCCTGGGAGAATTAGTTAAAAAGAAGCAGAGACAGCTGTTTAACAGTGCAACTACCTGAAGCAGCAATGAAGCTAGGGCAAATAACAAGCTATTGAAATATCTTAAAAGAAAAGCTGGAGAAGTATATATCCTTGGGGACTTTTAAAAGCTCTGACATAGTCCTGGGAATCAAGAAGGCCTCATACATGCATAGTGTGCATGCACGCTCAGAGATACTTGCACGCAGAGGAAAGACTCACTAAGAAGGACCTCGGCTCCCACCTTGAAGCATTGAATAAGAAAGAAGTGAAACCTGAGGCAGAGTTGCCAACTAGCCCCGGAAATTAGCCCAAGGTTTGCAAGAATCCAAGGAGCATGTATTCAAGAAGAAATGTTGAATCCTGGTAAGAACAGTGAGGACACTGCCCAACTGAGTGTAGAGATATGCACCTACTGGCACACGAAACCCCTTGCCTGACTGGGACCTTCCAGACATTTAAGCAAATCTGTCCCACCAATCCCTGGCTGAACAGCAAGCTAATAGAATATAGACTTTGGTGGAAAAACGCAACAGAGAATATAAACTTTACAGGAAATTCATCAAACAAACAAACAGCAGATGCAGAAATGACAACAATCAGCAGAACACACCCTAAGGAGCAGGGAGAATCTGATTTTCACAGTGGCCGTGTTATATAAATTGTCCAGTTTTCAACAAAAAAATGCAAAACACACAAAGACAACAAATTATAGCAATAAATGGATTAAACTTTCCAATCAAAAGTCAGAGATTTGCAGAATGGATTTAAAAATCCAATGATAAGCTCTCTATGAGAGTTTCATTTTAGTTCCAAAGAAAGAAAGTAGGATGGCTATAATCAAAAAGACAGACAATAGCAAGTGTTGGCAATGATGCAGCAAAATTGGAACTTGCATATGTTACTGGTGGGAGTAAAACATGATGCAGCCACTTTGGAAAACAGTCCGGCAGTTCCTCAAAAGGTTAAACATCGAGTTAACATATGACAAAGCAATTCCACTTTTAGGTATAAATCCAAGAGAATTGAAAACATGTCCACATAGAAACTTGTCCATGAATGTTCATAGTAGTATTATTCATAAGAGTCAAAAAGTCAACCATCCAAATGCCTATCAATTGAAGAATAAACAAAATGTTGTATATCCATAAAATGGAATATTGCTTACTCATAAAAAATGTATTGGTCCATGCTACCACATGGATGAATCTTGAAAACATTATGCTAAGTGAGCATAGCTAGACACAAGTCCACATATTGCGTGAGTCCATTTATATGCAAAGTCCAGAGAGATGAATCCATAGAGACAGAAAGCAGATTAGTGCTTGCCAGAGATTGAGGAGAGGAATGGAGAGTGATTGCTAATGAGTATGGGTTTCTTTTTGTGGTGATGAAAAGTTTCTGCAACTAGATGCTGACAGTGGTTGCACAACATGTGAATGTACTAAAAGCCACTGAATTATACACTTCAAAAAATTGTGTGTGCATTATACCTGAACAAAAATAAATTTTAAAAAATTCCCCGATGAACAAAATCAGCAAGAGTGTAATATGGTTCCCTGAGGCAAAGAGATAATTGATAATAGTGATCCTGTCTTTATTTGAAATGCCTATAGTTTGTTCATCACAGATTTGTTTGCAATAATTTTAAATTTTTAAAAATAATTCATTATATTATCATTTATGTTAAAATAAAGAACTGTGCTGTAAATTGCAGTACAGCACCTCAGTGATCCTTATATTTGCCGTCACTACCATCTTTAGGTAAATATATGCTGTGGTTACTTTTCAGCTCGTGACAATTTAGAACCCAGGATAGTAACAATAAGAAGAATAAAAAAGTGGGGAGTCAAAGGATGGGCACCATCAGTTAATGATATTCCTCTTCACTAATTAATAAATTAAGTATTTGATTTCCCCCTTCCTTCCTCCCTCCCTGCCTTCCTCCATCCCTCCCTTCCTTCTTTGCTTCCTTCCTTCCTTGCTTTCTGCTTTCCTTCCTGCCCTCCTTCCTTCCTCCCTTCCTTCCTTCCTTCTTACCAGGGATTAGGATATGGATATCTTTTGGGGATCATTATTCTGCCTACGGATTTTGTGTTAGGATGTGGACATCTTTGGCAGCCACGATTCTACCTACTACACCCACCTTACGAAAATCTCAGATCACAAATGCTGCTGAGTGAGTCAGATTCGACTGGATAATTTAAAGACTGCTGGAGCTTAATTATTTAATTCCAAAGCATTTTTGCCCATTCTTTTTTTTTTAATATTTTATTTATTTTCCCCCCCCCAAAGCCCCAGTAGATAGTTGTATGTCATAGCTGCACATTCTTCTAGTTGCTGTATGTGGGACTCAGCCTCAGCATGGCTGGAGAAGCAGTGCGTGGGTGCGCTCCCGGGATCCGAACCTGGGCCGCCAGCGACGGAGCGTGCGCACTTAACCGCTAAGCCACAGGGCCAGCCCTGTCCATTCTTTACGTCCATTCTTAACTAAATATTTAGTTTGTTATTATTTGTAATTTAAATTCCATAGTAATTGACTTCCTTTCTGGTCAAAATCATAAGCTCTCCTTAAGAGGTTTCCTTCAGACATTCTTTTATCATATAAATGATCTTTCTTATGTGAAGTATGCTATGGCATTCCAGTATTTGATTGCCATCATTCCAATCTAGGAAGTTACTTTTAAAGGCTTAGTTTTGAAACATTTTTTTTTTCCCTAAGTGGCTTTTACTTATCAAAGAAAATCTTTACAAGTTCTCCTTCAGCAATTGAATTTTAGAAGAAGGTAGTTGTAAGCCATGTTCATTATACATATGGTGGATCCTCCTTGGTAAAACAGGGTAAGTACCCCTGGTGTGGGCTGTGGAACTCAGAGGGTCTTATTTCAGCTCTGCCTCTAATCAGCCATTGCTTCCCACAGGTGAGCTCACCTCTCAGTGCCCGAAGTTTCTTCACCTGTAAACTGATGGCATTGATCGCCATACCATGCACTGTCTTCTCTATCTCTCACTTCTTTATGAGGCTATATCGGACGACTCAGTGACTCCTTGTGTTCTTCATCTGTCCTATCAGAATTTGCAAAAGGGAAACTTTTCAAGGGTGGGAAAGTTGAATCGTTAATGCCCATGCCTTTCAAGGTCACTGAAGAAGAGAATGTGGATCATAAATGCAAATCCAGACCACTCATGTTCTATTGTTAACTCCGGGACCAGGAGAGTGAATTTCCCTTCCAAAATGTTTCACTGACACATTCTGGTAGTTCCCTTAAAGCATACTTAGAATGACTGCCTGAATATTGGCCGCATTATTTTTTGTTTTGCAATTCGTTATTTTTAAAACTTACTTATGTACTTTCCTCTTCAAGTCACTGTGGTGTGGAGACATTTTGGATCATGCCGAGGGATTCAAGTTTGCCAGACCAGACACAGTGCAGGAGTTCACGCAAACTGCTTTGGGTCTCCTGGACACGGATTGTGGTTTGCATGTAGTATGATTTATACGTCAATCCTCTGGCTACTCTTAGTGCTTACAGCGACAAACCCCAGGTTCTGTGCTACTGTCACTCCAGGACAGACGGCCAATTTATTCTGCCCCTACCAGGGCTTTTGGGAAGCAACTGCACAATCCTTTTCTTAGGACCTTTGGTCCAAAATGTCTTACCGAACTGGCAGAAACACAGGCTTTATTTAATTATTGTGAAATTGGGGAGCAACACAGAACTTTTTGATATAAGAAAGGAAACGCTTCTGAGCAGACAGGCATCAATTCTCCAAACGTCGGGGTAGCAGGTAGCAAAAGAACCATTGTATTTTCACCGTCCTCTTGGCTGTGCAATTTAGAAATCTTGAATAAATCTCCCCATCCTGGGGCAGCCACGTCCATTTCTAATTTAGTTGCATTGAGGGAGCTGACGGCTCTGATCGGATGTCAGAGGGAATTGAGATTCATTATATCAAAAGGAATAGTGTTGAAACCAGATGCAATTTAAAAAGTAGAACAACAAGAAACACACTCAAAGACACACACACACAGAAGAATTAGCAAATAATCACGTCGTAAAAACACAGCATGGAAGTTCGTATTATCAATCGGTACTTGTAACGAGAGAGAAAGGTGAGTTTAAATGTGTGTGTGCACATATTTCTGATACATGCATATGATTAATAGATGTTTATGTGCATATGTATATTAAATAGCCCCAGAACTCAAGATGAGAAGACAATCCTATTTTCCTAGAATAGGCAGGTAAAAATACCAGCTAATTTTTTATGAGTTGGCTGGATAATTGTTGCTCATGTTTATTTCTTAAATGCCTGGGGACACAGAGCATGGTAATAGCAGTAGAATCAAGAGTGGAAGAAATAAAAGGATATTGTTTCTGCTAACATTGAGTTCTCTTATTTAAACAACTAGCATGTTGGAGTGTATTAGACTGAGAACTGACAGATCTAAAATTCACTTCCCTTCAATAATAAACTGCATGTGGTATTTTTTTTTTGGATTGTTTGAAAAAGGAATATAACATTTTGTTTGATGAATTAAGAATCACAAATGATTTTTAAAGAATAATAATTGTGCTCAGGCTAGCAATATCGCCAATTCTGTTTTTGTTTGTTTTTATGTCTAGAACTTTATCAGCTCAGTAAGATTGTAGTAATAACGTAACACAGGCTAGACTTCTTATCTCCTGCTTTACTTACATTTCATAAATCAAAATGAAACTCATTAGTGATTTTGTTTTGTAGTTAATTATTTTCAAACACTGAGTGCAATGAGCGGAATATAAATAAATGACCTAAATGAAGAAACATTTTAATGCAAACAACTTATAAAATCATAACATTTCACAATTAGCACTGAAAATATCACATATGAACACAGGAGTTTAGAGTTACGTTCATACTCTCAAATACATTAAACATTGCCAGGTGGAATTTACATATTAGTTCATTGAAGCTATATGTTAAAAAAAAAACAACTCACAGTATTTAGAGCCCTCAACTTACTTTCACCTCTTCTGTAAAATGTTCTTCTGGGAAAAGGGTAAATTTTCAAGAATTCTGAAACAGCTCGTTGAAGAAATCATGTTTTTGAATTCTGATGCTTTACAATTATTTAACATGAAATGACATTTATTTTATAATTAAAGAATAAGACTTAAAGTAAAAGTAAACGAATAACACAGAAGACAGTAGAAATAACCAGTGATAATAGGCAGCATGACTTCAAGGTTTACTATGTGTCTGGCAGTTTAAAGCATCATACAGGAGATTAATCATCACAATTAGCTTATGAGGTGGAAACTTTTTTTAATTGTACACTTTATTTACGTGTTATTTATTTTTATTGAAGTATAATTGACATATAACATTATATGAGTTTCGGGTGTACAACATAATGATTTGATATTTGTATATATTGTGAAATGATCATGACAATAAGTCTACTTAACATCTGTCATCTTACTAGTTACAAAAATTTTTTTTTTCTTATGATGAGGACTTATAAGATTTAATTTCTTAGCAACTTTCAAATATATAATACAATATTATTAACTATAGTCACCATGCTATACGTCATATCCCCATGACATTTATTTTATAACTGAAAGTTGGTGCCTTTTGACTCCCTTCACCCATTTCGCCCACCCCGAGGCTTGGCAACCTCTGTATCTAGGAGCTTGGTTTTTGATTTTTGTATTTTAAATTTCCACATGTAAGTGAGATCATACTGTATTTGTTTTTCTCTGTCTGACTTATTTCATTTAGCATAATGCACTTAAAGTCCATCCATGTTGTCCCAAATGGCAAGATTTCATTCTTTTTATAGCTGAATAGTATTCTACTGTGTGTGTGTAGTGTGTGTGTGTGTGTGTGTGTGTGTGTGTGTGTGATATCTTCTTTATCCATTCATCTTTTGATGGACACTTAAGCTGTTTCCACACCTTGGCTATTGTAAATAATGCTTCAATTAACATGGGGGTGCACGTATCTTTTTGAGTTAGTGTTTTCATTTTCTTTGAATAAATACCCAGATGTGGAATTACTGGATCACATGGCAGTTTTATCTTTAATTTTTTGAGGAACCTCCATGTTTTCCATAGTGGTTCTATCAATTTACATTCCTACCGACAGTAGGCAAATGTTCCCTTTTCTCCACATTCTCACCGACACTTGTTATTCCTTGTCTTTTTGATATTAGCCATTCTAACAGATGTGAGGTGATATCTCATTATGCTTTTGATTTGCATTTCACTGATGATTAGTAATATTGAGCATCTTTTCATGTACCTGGTGGCTACCTGTATGTCTTCTTTGGAAAAATGTCTGTTCAGATCCTCTGCCCATTTTTTAGAAAACTTTTTGGTATTGAGTTGCATGAATTCTTTATATATTTTGGATATTAACCCCTAATTGGATATATGATTTGCAAATATTTTCTCCCATTCTGTAAGTTGCATTTGCATTTTGTTTATGATTTCCTTTGCTGTGCAGAAGCTTTTCAGTTTAATGTATCCCCACGTGTTTATTTTTGCTTTTGTTGCCTTTGCTTTTGGAGTCAGATCCAAAAAATCATTGCCAAGACTAATGTTAAGGAGTTTACTGTCTATGTTTTCTTCCACGAGTTTTATGGTTTCAAGTCCTACATTCAAGTCTTTAATCCATTTTGAGTTAATTTTTGTGTATGGTGTAAGATAGTGGTTCAGGTTCATTCTTTTGCATGTGACTGTCCAGTTTTCCCAACATCATTTATTGAAAAGACAGTCCCTTCCACATTGTATATTCTTGACTCCTTTGTCATAAATTAATTGACCATATATGCATGGGTTTATTTTGGGGCTCTCTATTCTTTTCCATTGATCTACATGTCTGTTTTTATGCCAATACCATACTCTCTTAATTACTGTAGCTTTGTGGTATAATTTGAAATCAGGGAGCATGATGGCCCCAGCTTTGTTTTTCTTTTTCAAGATTGCTTTGGCTCTTCGGGGTCTTTTGTGGTTCCATACAAATTTTAGGACTGTTTGCTCTATTTCTGTGAAAAATGCCATTGGAATTTTGATAGAGATTGCACTGAATCTGTAGATCACTTTGGGTAGTATGGACATTTTAGCAATATTAATTCTTCCAAACCATGAACATGGAATATCTTTCCATTTATGTGTGTCTTCAATTTCTTTCATCAATGTCTTATGGTTTTCGATGTTCAGGTCTTTCATCTCCTTGATTAGCTATTCCTAGGTATTTTATTCTTTTTGATAGAATTGTGAATGGGACAGTTTTCTTAATTTCTCTTTCTGATAGTTCGATATTAGTGTATAAAAACACAACAGGTTTTTGTATATTGACTTTTGTATCCCTCAACTTTACTAAATTTGTTTGTTAGTTCTAACAGTTTTTTGGTGGAGTCTTTAGGGTTTTTTCTATATATCATGTCATCTTCAAATAGTGACAGTTTTCCCTCTTCCTTTACAATTTGGATGCCTTTTATTTCTTTTTCTTGTCTAATTGCTCTGGCTAGGACGTCCAAAACTATGTTGAATAAAGTGGTGAGAGTGGGCATCCTTGTCTTGTTTCTGATCTTAGAGGAAAAGCTTTCAACTTTTTACCATTGAATATGATGCTAGCTGTGGGCTTGTCATTTATGGCCTTTATTACATTGAGGTGAGTTCCCTCTGTACCCACATTGTTGAGCGTTTTTATCGTAAATGGATGTTGAATTTTGTTAAATGCTTTTTCTGCATCTACTGAGATAGATGATCATGTGATTTTTATCCTTCATTTTGTTAATATGGTGTATCACATTGATTGATTTGCAAATGTTGAACCATCCTTGCAACCCTGGAATAAATCCCACTTCATCATGGGGCATGATCCTTTTAATGTATTGTTGAGTTTCGTTTGCTAATATTTTGTTGTGGATTTTTGCATCTATTTTCATCCGGGATATTAGCTGATCATTTTCTTTTCCTGTGGTGTCCTTGTCTGGTTTTGGTATCAGGGTAATACTAGCCTCATAAAATGACTTAGGAAGCATTTCCTCCTCTTCTATTTTTTGGAAAAGTTTGGGAAGGACTGATATTTATTTTCTTTGAATGCTTGGTAAAATTCACCAGCAAAAGCATCTGGTGCAGGACTTTTGTTTGTTGGGAGTCTTTTGATTACTGATTCAATCAGGGAGAAACTTGAATTCAGCTCAATTTATAGATGAGGAAATGGTAAGTGATACAGCTGGATCTCGATCTCAGTATTCATCCACCTGCATCATCCACGACCACAGTGCCTCTTAACTGGATACTAAATCTGTAAGTAGCTTTTCCCAGTAGAAAAATAAGGAGGGAATGACATCACAGAGTTTGGTTTGGCAAAGAAAAATGGAGCTAGACAGAGAAAGCAGGGAAAAAACAGACATGGTCAAATTCCCCACTGTTTTGCCTGCAATCAAGCATTTCCTATTCACTGAATCACTCCAAGAATATCATGTGACAGCCCTCAAAAATCATATTTTCCATACCTCAGGCACTGTTTTCTTATCTTTGGCTTCCCTCAATACATCATTACATATTTATCCCTCCCTTTTTCCAAAGTAAGAACTGTGGCTTCCACAGCTATCAACATATAGAATCATCTTCTCAATACTATAAAACCCACAAATAAGTTTCCATATAGGATTCTTGCTCATGTTGGTTCACTGTTTGTTTTGTCCAATGGTTTTATGTTCTTTGGTAAGCGATCTCTCAGTCTACATAATTTTTATACTTATTCATCCATACTGTAGAGCACCGGTAATTTTTTTTTTTTTTTTAGAAACTCTGAGGCTGTTTCTAGTTTAGGCAAAAGCATCCTACATGAAAAAGACAACCGTATTAAAATCAGTGTTCATTGCTTATGTTTTCCTTACATTTTTTAATTACGAAAAAGTCATCGACCATTTTCTTCTTGAGATAACATTTCACACTTGTTTCATATTGCTTCATTAAGATGGATCCCTGAGTTGGATAGAAGGATTGGCAATAGCCTACTAAGAAAAACATGCCATGGGAATGGATAAATTTCTTCCATGTAAGCTTCACCTGTGGGCTACATAAGTATACAGGATAAATAATAAATAAATCTTGCATAAGTACAAGATTTTTATCATATATCCTTTACTGGAAGAAATTTTGATATTATTATAGGGAAAATTACCACTCATTTTAGGGATTATCTCTTCATTCATATTTTTTCCTAAACAGAACAATGTGAGGGTACAGCGAAAGGAAATTTGAATATTTAAATCACTTGTGTGTCTTAAGGGAATCAATTTTTCAAAATTCCACTCACATACACAATGAGACCAAGTGTGTTTGTCAAGGAAGTCCACAGCAATTCCTCCCATCCTACAAGCCCTTCTTATAAAGTGACTTTAAGACTCTTCCCAGACAGAAGAGAGCTCTATAATCCCTCCTCTTGAATCTGGGCAAAGTGGTGAATCAGGAAGAAGTAATTCTTTGTAAATGCTGGAGCCTAGTCATAAAAGGTTATAGAATGTTCCCCTGGTTTTCTTGGGTGGTTTGCTTTTGAAACTTAGCCACTATGCAGTGGGGAACCCCAAGTAGCTACGTGGAGGTATCATGTATAGCTATTCCATCTGAAAACCCAAGGCGACTTCCTAGTTGACAGCCAGAATTCAGTGACAGACATAGGCATAACGGAGCCTTCAGTTCATTCTAGCCCCCAGCTGTAGAGTGTCCCCCAGCCTTTGTAAAATCCTAGTTGAGGCCCCTGCCATCATGAACAGAGACAAGCCATGCTCAATAAATCCTTTCAGAATTGCTGACCCACAGAATCCACTACATAATAAAATGATGATTTTATAAGATTAGTGTTGATTTGTTACATAGCAATAGAACGGAACCTACACATGCACATACACCCACACACATACACACACAGACCAATGCCAAATTGAAATGAAAACCAAGATTAAATAAGGTATCAAATATAAAAGCAATCATTTGCAAAACTATTTAGTAATATGTTACTAAAAATGCTTTTATTCCTTCTTAATAAATTTTTATACACATATCTGTGAATAAACATTCCTAGATACTATTTATATTTATGGTATAAAATGGGCAAATTGAGAGTTTTAAAGGGAGTAGAGGATTTTTTAAAAATATATAAATGGTTTCAATTTATGTCATTCAACTTGTATAGTTGGTAAGTAAAATGGCATTTCTCACAGTCTTAAAGCGTTTCCTCCTGTAACGTGAATATTCAGTATAATACTGAGCAACCTACTTTGTAACAAGTTTTGTACTTTCATAGATGACATATTCCTGCAAGGAGTTTTTCAAGCATAAAAAATATTTTTTACTGACAACTCTGAAGGTAATTAAATTTAAAAGTAGGTACTATCTATCTTGTGTTGGCATTCAACAAAACAAAATGAAATTTTTCGGTGTCTTGTTACCACATTTTTACAAACCTTTACTATTTTTTTCCATGAATCAAGCTGAGTGCCTACTGGCATATCAACATTTAATTAGAAAATAAAAGTACATTCATGCACCATGTAACGACGTTTCAGTCAACAATGGACCACATATATGATGGTGCTCTCATAAGATTAATACCATACAGCCTAGGTGGATAGTAAGCTATTCCATCTGGGTTTGTGTAAGTACACTCTATGATATGTGCACAATGACAAAATCAACTAACTATGCATTTCTCAGAACATATCCCCACTGTTAAGCAATAAATGATTGTAAATATGCATCATTGTCCAATTGCTTTTTGATTGAATCACTTAATTAAAAAACAAAAAAACATTAGATTAAGGTAAGTGACAGGGACACTTGCCTCTTGGTCTTAAAACAAACTAGCAAAACAAAACTAAAGAAGCCTAATTTCCCGCAATGAGGAAAATCTGAAAGATCAATAGAAATATGCAGTTAGATTCCAATCCACCAGTTATTAAAGAAATGAAAAGTTAAAACAATGAAATGGAATGTCACAGCCTTTAGCTTAGCAAAAATTTAAATATCTACTATATGCATTGTTGGGAAATTGTAGCAAATGGGAATTTGCACATAATTTTTCAGAAGCTATTTGGTAATGTCTAATAAAATGGAAAACCACTTCTCATTTGCTACTCAGTGATACCTTTCAGAGAGAAAGTGGGACATGTTTAATTGCTGAGTTTTTTGGACAGGTAATCTGGGTTTGATCGCACAATTTCCACTTGCTAGCTCTGTAATTTGAGACTTTAGTTACTATTCCTTAGATTCCAATTTATAAATCTGGTAAACTAGAGTTTTGCTGAAGACAACTGAGTTTAAAATGTATAAAGAGCACTAAATATAAATAAATATCCCAAAGTAATGCATATATAAGTACACAAGAAGGCATTGACAATGTGTTCTCTGTCATATTTTGTAAAAGAAAAAAACTGGAAATGACATGGATCCAGCAAAAGGAGTGAATATTTAAATTCTAGAGTTTCCATACATGGTATAATCCACTGCGGTTTAAAAGAATTGGCTAGATATACGCATAACAAAAAGGAGAGTAAAATAACTTGCAAAAAGATGTATACATTAACATAGTTCTAATGTAAATTTTTAGAATATTCACTAGGTATCGTTTAGTGACACACATATTTTAGTGATGATATAAAATTATAATTTGGAAGATTCCATGAGAATTTCATATAGCAACAGACCACTGCCACCTCTGTAGATGGAGAGAGTTTAATGGCATTGAACAAACTTCAACATTATCAATAATAATTTGACTTAATGAAAAGAACATAAGCATATTTGATGTTTTATAAGTTCTGACAGGTGAGTACATGGCTTCTTTAAAATACTAATTACTGTAACAGTGCACATCTTTTAAACATTTTTCAAATTGGAAACATCAAATACATTATATTGGAACTTCACTCTGTCTTCGTTGACTTCCAGGACATTCAATTGCAAAATAAAATTTTCACATGAGTTCAGTAAACACTGTTAAGGAAGAAGGCGTTTTGGGGGACAAATGCAGAATTTTTATATCAGTAATTTGAAAATCTAGTGTATCCCCTTTTATAGATCACAGATCTATAAAATGTGTCCATGTAGCTGGTGGTTTAGAAATTACCAAAACAGGACTGCCTAGATGCAGTCAGAACACTGAGCCCATTTTCTCAAATTGTAAGACCTAAATGAGGTTTTGTGGCTTCACTTGTTGAAATATAGAGATGAAAGGTACATATGAAAAGAGAATTAAGGTTGTACCATGACTAATTTTACTAACCACAATTATGCACATATACAAAGATACAATTTATATATGGCTGCATGCATATATAGTTAACACATATATATATATATATATGTATATGTGTTTTTTACTTTTTAAATTTACTTTTTAAAATTGTGGAATATTAGCAGAACTTATTTTCATGTATATTTCTATTTTATTAGAGATTATTAATGTTACAGGGTCTTTGCAATGAAAAGAAAAATTATGCCAAAGAATTAAAAAAATTGTAGTGTCATAGTCAGCTTCATCTACCCATCACACAGTATATTAAAAGTTATTTCAGGGTCACTTTGGCCATTTCAATGTCTTTTTTTTAACATTCTAGCAAGTGTTGGAATTTTTGTTCTGCCACAGGTTTTCCAGTTTATGGAATGGTCCTCCATTAAACTGCCTTCCACACTATTGTCTCTGTTTATTTCTCAGTAAGTTGCCCCAACAAGCCTCTCTTGGAAGAGGTGTAAACTCCTTAGAAAAATGCATGCTGTAACACCAAAGAGATTGCAGAGAAATTTTTGCTGAAATGAGAAACTTCCTTTGAGAACCAAAAACCTTTAGGAAAGAAATAATTGGCAGGTCCTGTCAGAAGAAATGTTCCATAATCCTGCGGGAAGTCAGAACGTAATTCCTGCACTGACACTTTAATCAGGTCTAGAACTCCTAAAGGAAAAAAAAAAAAAAAAGCTGAATCCCATATGGATTGAGTTTTACACATCCATATGTTTTACTTTTGCCTGTAGCAAGAGGGAAAGGCTGCACTGGGTGGGGAGATTTATCACCCTGAATCCTATTCTCTGCGTCAACTATTCATACAGCACTGCAATATTCCTATTGAATCAAAGTGACAAAAGTAGAAAATGACCAGATTCTGCCGTTGGAGGGCATGAAACATTCATGCCACTGGCAATAACTATGGGTGGCTTTCTTGGGTCTATTTTAAGGCTAACAATTCTTGCGGAGTTTAAGCCATAGCTATTACAAATAGGTGTGCTACATCACTATAGTGTTAGTGTTTTTCCCTGCATGCCCAATAAGTGGCATGAAGGTAGACTGAATGATCCATATTGGAGCTACCTGAATTGACCTCTTCATCTATAACTCCCAACTACTAAAATATTCACCTAAGTATGATGTCTACAACTGTCAAACATCATGCAAATGCCACCAGGAAGCTTTGAGAAATGTTTAAAACACATGCTCAAGTTTTAGGAGAGGTTCCTTTTTGTACCCTTTGAATTGATAAGGACTCTCCATAGTGGATTCTTTCCCTTAGCATATCCACGGGACAGCTATGGTGCATGGGCCAAATCCTGTTTACCACCTCTTTTTGTAAATAAAGTTTTATTGCAACACAGCCACACCTGTTCACTTATGTATTGTCTGGGGCTGGCTTTTGTGCTAGAATGGAAGTTGAGTTATTGCAACAGAGTCTATATAACTCACAAAGCTGAAAATATTTACTATTTGACCCTTTCCAAGAAAAGTTTGCCAATCTTTTTATTACCATGAAAAGTACTACATAGAAAGCTTTTTCCATACTTCTACGGTCTCTCTCTCAACTTGCCATGGTTTTTTAAAATTTGCTATTTAATGTTCCAGTTAAAGAAAATTTAAATTTTTAGTCGTTAGCAACATTTTTACTTTGTATGTTGTGCAATGCTAGTTTCAAATTCCAATATCAGAGGATTTAATTGATATTGAGAATCCCTGGAATTACACAATCTGGATTTTGTAGCACATGCCTAAGTAAACATCTCATTCTTACGAGAACAGTGGAAACACTCACTGCTCATGACAAACTCAACTAATTCTGTTTCACTTCTTGATGTGCACGTGTTCTACCAACACTCTGCCTTCAGCTTACTGATGACCAAGGATGGATGAAAGGAATAGGACTTATGGGTCACCCGCTCTTTCCCTTTCCTGCTATGTCATCATTTTGGAGCATAAGTGGTTGCCTGGCACAAAAAGTAACAAGAGTAAGAAGGATATAAGATATGATAGGGCTCTTTGGTTGTTCGTGTTTCTTAGAAACAAATTCTGGTTTGAACAGCAAGCACGGCCTCCATGGGCTGCTAGAGCATCCACTTAGGTCACCAATGTAACATGCTTCTCTTGTACTCACTTGGAACCTCACTGAAACATACACACTATGGATCCAGCTGAATTCTGCGCTCGGAGAGCCCCATAAGCCTTATATTCCAGTGAGCCAGCAAGGAACTTGGCAGAAATGCATATGGCACACAGCTCCTCTCATCATGCACATGTTTTTTCCCTGTTGGATTCTAGTTACAAAACACAAGTTCAGAGTTTAAATTTTTCAGAATTTCAAGACAGAGGCAGCAGGAAATTAAACCAGATATGTGGCCCTTTTGATAACAGGACCTTGTGCAATTGCTTATGCCATTCACCTGTGACAGGGGCCCTGGCTTAGGAAATGGGACCAGTTAATTAATGCCACTTAATTCCTCTTTTCAACTAAATTATTTTGTCCCTAATCAGAGGACACCACTATGCTGAATTTAGAGCTAAATTTTCTAGTATTCTATTGTTAGGGAATATATCCTTAAGTTTTGCCTTTTTTTGAACACTGTATGAGAACTACATTGTGTATGCACTTTAGGTTCTTTCCTTGAACATCACGTGTTCAGAGATTCACCTAGGTTGATTTATACACATGTAATTATTGTTCTTCAATGTTTTACAGCATTTCTTTGTGTTACTAGAACACAGATTGTTTATCCATTCTTCTTTTGATAAGCATATGTGTGTTCCAGGATTTTGCTCTTACAAAACAAGCTGCTATAAATATCCCTATAGGTGACTCATGTACTAAATATTGTTGAGATATCCATGGTATATGCATTCTAGTACAATTGTTGGCTCATGAGTTATTCTTATGCTAGACTTTCTACGTAATGCCAAACTGTATTGTGAAAGCATGCCGATTATTTATAATCCAACCAGATATGAGTGAGAGTTTACATTGATCCACAGCCTCAATTTCACTCAGTATTTTTCAAGAATATTTTGGCCAACTTTATGGGTAAGACATGATATCTTCTTGTTAATTAAATTTATGTTTATATTTTATGAATGGACTTTAAAATTTTTCATATGTTAGTGAGATCTAAATAATTACTTATCTCTGAAACATGTGTATATAATTTTGCCCATTTTTATATTAGAGTGTGTATGTGTATCTTTGTTTGCATGTATTGTTATATAAGCCAATTAAATACACTGAAAACATTTTCTCCAAATTGGATCCTTCACTTATCACTCTCTTTAACGTTGGATGGACAGAATTTTTAATTTTAACTTAACAGAATTAATCAAACCTTTTATTATTGGCTTTAGTTTTTGATGCATTTCATAACCCAGCATTATAAAGACATTTTCAAATACTGTCTCCTAAATGTTTAAGAGTTTTGATATTTGGCTTTAAGTTCTTAACAATCCTGTAATTATTTTTAATTTATTTTTTTCATGTCAACAAGCATAATTGGTACGTAAGTTTGTACAAACATAATTTAGTGAAAGTTTACTTTTCTCCTCTCAATCATAAATTACATTTCCCTATATGTTTACATGACTTAACTCTTTGTTTCCATTAAACTATTTATCTATCCTTAGTGCCAATGCCATGCTCTTCTAACTAATATAGGTTTACAAATAAGGCATGAAATCTCATAGACCACATCACCCCCACATTCATCTTTTCCTTAAAGGACTTGTTGGCTTATCTCAGGCCATTGTTTTTCTATATAAATCTTAGAATCAGCTTATCAATTTCCACCAAACATCCTTTTGACATTTTTATTTGAGTTTCACTGACTCAATAGGTTAATTAGGAGAGAATTGGCATTTTTATTTATTGAGTCTTGTACATATTATGCCAAGGAAATTATGTTTTGGTGTTGCCTCCTTAAATTATATGCTTATCCACATTTTCTAAGCGATTATTACTGTGGCAGAGAAGGAAGTTGGCTTTTATAAGTTGATATTGTATCTAACAGCACCGTAAAATGCTCATATTGATTTGATCAACTGTTTGTAGATTCGTGTAGGTTTTCTCTGGGTATTATCACATCATGGATATACAATGACAATTTTCCTCCTATTCAACTCATAAAACTATTATTTCTTTCCCTTTCCAGTCACATAATATAGAAGACAGGTGGTGACAAAATGCATCAGGAGATTTTCCCACCCTAAATACCATTTCTACATTACTTGCTGCACATTTTCCTAGTGACCTTTCTCTTGTTAAGAAAGCAACTTCGAATTCCAGTTTCCTAAGAGGTCTCTTCATGAACAGTTGTTGAATTTTATTGATTTTTTTTCCCACCTATTATAAAAGGATCAATTGAGATGACCACTTATCAGCTAATGGATGAATTATATTTTTAAAAATATTCTAACATTAAGGGGGATGTCGGGTTTTCCTGAAATGAACACGAATTGGTTATGATGCATATTATATTTTATGCAATGAATGTGTGTGTGTGTGTGTGTGTGTGTGTTAATTTTACATCTATGCTGATGAGTGAGACCAGTCTGCAATAAACCACTCGACCACCCTCTTTCTGAGTGATCTAGAATTTGACAGACTCTTGTGTGTGAACCCGGCACTGCAAACTCTCGCAACACAAAGCAGACATTAAATGTCATTGCCATTCTAAGTACCAGTGTCAGAATAGATCATTTCTAAGGTTTCCCCTCATCTTAAGTTTCTCTGATTCTTGATATATTTTTTTAATCAAAATGGATGCATGACTATTATTTTTATCATTACTGAATTAATGTATACATTTTGTAAAATAATCCATTTTGAAGCCAAGCGTTTACCAGTGTAGCTTGTTTCACTTTAATCATTCGTCCAAGAACCCTTTATATTACTTGCTTAAAGACACAGTCCCTAGGGAGGATGTTGATCCATGTTCAGCTGTACTTTACTCACAAGACTTGCTATAAAAAAAATTATGTATTGGTGTTTTTGTTTACCTTTACATCAGTGATTACCTTTTGAAGAGTTAATAAATGTTGTTCTGATTATTACATTGGCTTGATGGATGGATGGAAGTGGTTTATTTATTAGTCGTTAGGGCAATTTTAGGCACAGGTATAGACTCCATAAAATCTTTTTGATCTGAATTGAAAGAAGACATTTCTGTATGTGTGATTTCATACTGAACTCCGGGTGTCTTCAAATTAAGGAGACCCCATAATTGTATGTTAATAATTATGCCCCAGCTAGTAAATACTGTATCTTATTTTCATCAGCCAGAAGATATAGAAAGGTTAATAAATCCCTCTCTGTAACAATTTTACATGGAGAGAAAATGGGCACTTACAAAGTCAAGAGAATATTCTTTGACAATCCAACTTTCTCCATTTTTATTCCTGCACGAGTGTGGCCCTTTTGCTCACACTGAAGGATCTGGCAATGAACGTTAATTCTTACGACTCACTGCTCCTCTAGAATAAATCCTGTCATTTAATTAAAGAAAAAAATAATACTGATGAGAAAGGCATTGGGATGTAGAGAAAAAAATATCTTAAAAATCTAGCACTAAATTACGGAATTAACTAACGATACCTACTTCATCATCCACGTAAAAGTGGCAAAGCATGGATGAATGTAACATACTGAAATTAAATTGTGGGTGGAGTGAGAATTTTTATATTAAGCTTTCATTTATGTAAGAAGCCTCAGATACACACATAAATATAAATATTAAATTTACGTTTACATGTATACATAAATATATTTTCCTCATATAATTTGGTGATTCTGATTCATTTTGCAGTCACAACAGCAATTTATTTCCTTACCTCAGATGTTTAAATGGTTTAAACATGTTCTTGTTTTCATCTCCCAGCAATTTTTAATGGTAAAAAGAACGAGAAAAGCAAACCTTGAAACATTAGCGTTATGACATAATTAGCCCAATGGGAATACATTCTCGCATCTTTAATTACATGTCACTTTTGAGATCTTTAAACGTAATAAAGATAAATTCATTGGGTCTCAATTTATTCAATCATTAAGTAAACAAAATTACCAACCATACAGGTTGTTTTGTTTTGTTTTGTCTTGGTGAGGAAGATTAGCCCTGAGCTAACACCTGTTGCCAATCCTCTTCTTTTTGCTGAGGAAGATGGGCCCTGGGCTAACATCCGGGCCCATCTTCCTCTACTTTACATGTAGGACGCCACCACAGCATGGCTTGATAAGCGGTGCTTAGGTCCACACCTGGGATCCAAACCTGCGAACCCCGGGCCACTGAAGTAGAGCGCCCAAATTTAACCACTATGCTACCAGCCAGCCCCAAGGGTTGTTTTTAAGATGAAAAAAGCGTAAATGTTCTTTTAGACTGATATGAATTATGCATTTCACTTTGGATATATATCAAGTAGTCTAATATTTGTGCATTATGAACCTTAGATATGAATAAAGACTGGGATAAGTATTTCCAACAATAGTGAAAATCTATGTGACTCTTTGTGAAAGTATAATACTGAACCCGTTAGTTACTACCATGGTGATAGAACTTAATGCAGATGGAAATCCCGGCAGCTCTCTTGGCCAAGGATAGATTAATTCCATTCTCTCAAAGTCATCTTACCTGTATGGTCTACTCTAAATTAGTAAGTGAAGACAAGCTGTGATGGGAAGGGAAACTTAAAATAGATGCCACACATTTGCAGACCTCATGTTGGTGTATTAAAATGTCGGCAGTGTACTGTCTTTTCCTGCACAGAATTTATAATTTTTCAGGGCCCAATGGGGTGCAAAGCCATTTCCAAGAGGAGTTTTCAGAATAAAGAGGAATAACAGAGACCCATCTAGGTAAATGGAATTAAAGAGGGAGGAAAAATAATGCTTACACTTTGACATATCAGGTTAAAATTTCTGGGCACCACACACACCAAACACTATAAACTCTTTGAAGGTTCACACAGAACTAAAAATATTACAAGACAAAGACTACCATAATGGCAGCATATTTATCTTAAATGCTTGAACGATTACACATTAGAGTTATGTTGTGAATCAGATGAGATAGTTGCGATTCAAAATCATTAGGAAAAAATTGGCAGTGGAAGTTAAATGCCTAGGATTATATAAGAACCCTCATATTTTCCTTGAAGGTGAAAGAAAACACTTAGTGCAGTCTAGTACTTAGAAAGTCTACCAACTCTACAATCCCCAATTTTTAAATCTCTTAAGGATGCACACTGACAAAAGGTTAGTCTAAAAGTGATGGAATACAGGGGAATAATAAGGTTTTCAAAAGGAGTGATGCAGAATAAATCTCATAGTATTAATCGTCAAACTAAATGTGCAAGGCTAGGATAAATGGGACTTTGATAAAAAGCCTGGAGAGGTAAAGAAGACAACAGACAAGTAAACTAATGAGACGGGATGCTCGGGTATACAACTTCCAAATTAAGATTAAGAGAAGTAAATACAAAAGAGACAAATGATAAATCACAATAAATCATGAACTTAAAATTAAAAAAATATGTATTCTAAGATGGCGTATTCCCTATATTTCCGTATTTCATTAAAATTTAAATCTAGCTCCTCCTGAACATGACAACAACAATGTTCCCACTTGAAACTTCCTTTCAAGAAAAATGCCCTGCGTTTTTGGATCATGGGAGAGAAGCTGGAACATAAGAGAAAGCCCCTGGGGTAGGGCCCCCTTCCATCTCTACCTCATGGATGTGAAAATCCCAGGATGCTGGAACATCCTTCCCATCTGTGCCATGGGTGGGGCAGGCTTTCTGTCTTCTGCTCCCCGAGTGAAGGATGAGGATGGGCTTGCAAACAGAACATTTAAAAAATATTTCGGATTTTAAAGCAAATTCCAATTATATGCTGTTGAAGAAAGAAATCCCCAAACAATGCATGAGCTAAGATATTATACAAGAGACTCTGCTTCCCTAGGGGTCTGGCTGGATAGTCCTGTTTTTCTCCCCTTCTCTTTTGCAATCATTGGTGGTAGTCCTTCGGTTCCTGGACACAGTGTCAGGTGCAATGCATCTTCACAGGGCAGCAGGCAGGCCCATTCACCTGTGGAATCACCCACTGAAGCACCAACAGGAGGCCACTGTGCTTCTAGACTTTCTGAGTGTTGCCAGGCTCAAAAGGCTTGAAAATGGCCATGATGCAGGAACAGAAATCTTTAACTAAATGGATGGTGGAAGTTTAATGCTAAAACATTGAGCAAGTAATGAAGTGGAATCTAAAAATATTTCAAATGCTTACAATCTTTGACTCGGGTTTATTTGACCAAAAATGTAACAATAAGAAAGTGTTTGTAGAGTACAGATATGAGTGTATATCCATGCATGTTTGCGTGTTTCTGTATGTGTATATATAGAGAGAGTTGTATATCTATCATGTATTTTATCTATGCTGTTCTAAGTATTGATGTATCATCTATTGTATCTATCATTTATATATCTTTTCTATCCTCTATCCATCCATCATCTAGTCATCTATCCATCATTTATCCATTATCTATCATCTATCTTTTATGTATGTATCATTTATATACCTCTTCTATCATCTATTCTTCCATCCATCCATCCATCACCTATCCTCTAATTTATATATATATATCATTTATATATCTTTTCTACCATCCATCTATCCATCCATCATCTATCTACCATCTATCATTTAAATATATACATATATATCACTTATGTATATTTTCTATCTATCCTTCCTTCACCCATCCATCCCTCCATTCATCATCCATCTGTATCTATATCTATCCATCTATCTCATATCTATCATCTATCTACACACACACACACACACACACACACACACACTCATTCACACACACATCTGAGTAGTACTTAATGTCCAGAGTTTGGGGATTTCCAGGTGAAAGGGAAGGAGAAAGAGTGAAAGGCTAAGGTCTTTTTCCTAGAAGCACTCTTCCTAGTACCACCAACTATACCTTTTTCCATGTAACTGGGTGATGTGGCTGTATGAGTCGGGGAAGACTGAGTGTTTGCTGCAGTTTCTTTTGTAAAGGAAGGGAAAACGGGTAGAGAGTATATTTTGGACAGCCATTCCACAGTGCCCGCCAAGCATACTCATTTAGCTTATATAATTTTATTTGTACAGTCCCATCCAATGTATCTATTCCCAAGTATTAATATTATTTTTGGCTTTATTTTTTTAGTGTTGCATTTTCAAATGATGATGATACATATAGAAGTGCAGCCCTTTCACTTTATTGAAGGTTCTATAATATCCCTTGTCTACTGAATTTATAAAGGAAATAGTGTTGTCTTTTTCAGTATTAAGTGTAGGCTATATATTACAGGACAGTTTTCAGTAATTTTACTCATTTTGTGAAAGAAGCATGAGGCAAACCACCATATGCCTTGGTTATTCATCCATTATTTCAGGATATAAAGATTGTTTTTCTTTAAAGATAAAATTCTTGTAATTCTGAGACAAGACAGAAAAACTCAGATAAAACCTATTTTCATGACCATAAAAAATCAAAACACAAAGCCTAAGTAATTCATTTTTCTAAAGTAGTTTGATATTTTAGATCAATAAAATTATGTCGACATCTTGATAGCTGAATTGATGAAAGCTGAAAATACACTGTGAATTTTATGATGCATTGTTTAAAAAAGCTGTACTTAAAGAACTGTTCCTCAGACATATTTTTTTTCTTTTCTTCTTTTTTTTTTTAATACTAAAAGATTGCTTTCTCATACATCCCAGCCACTTCACTGACTGCCTTTGTAAGAATTAATTTGATCTCTGGCTTAATAGAGTTGTATGTTTTCAACACCTATCTTCTTCAAAACTCAACTGACAAGATTTGTTTTAAGTGCATTGAGAATCACAGAAACAACTACTTCCCTCTATTCTGCTGAGATTTCCTCCATCCTACGTTATTTTTGGAGATTGCACAATAGAGTTATGTAGGAAAATATCCTAAAAAATAAAAACAAATGGTCTCAAGGACTCATTAGATTAGGCAATCACTGATTAACTTTTCTTTGGCGATGGCTCTGGTGAACTTGAATCTATGGGGAAAATCAATCAATCTTTAATTTTCACGTCTTGTTTTGAAAAGAGGGTGCCAGAAAGAGGTGACTACAATTATCTGGCATTTCAAATATCTGTCCTGATTTCCCAGATGTCTATGGTTTACTGACTTAAACATGGAAAGCTACGGGTTGTAAATAGGCTTATATTTAATCAGTAGCATGTAAGCCTTAGCAACTGGAGTGTTGACATTAAAGACTACTCAGTACCTAGGATTCCAACAAAGTGCTGGTGGAGAAGGGGAAATTTAGGGCAGAGAAGTGGCCTTCAATAAAGCTTTTCGTTTTTGTTGCTGTTGATGTTCACATAATGGGGTAAAGAAAAAGTTACAGTACTATATAGGTTTACCCCATCCTACAACATTTAAAAATCGTCATCCCTGGATGCCTTCATAAGTAAAGGCTATATCAAAATACTTTAAGATTTATAGTTAATTTTATATATAAAATATAGCCAAATTTTTACATCTAGAAATGGACAATGTTGAATTCCACCAAAGCCCTGTTATCCTGGAAAAGAGTGGTGATTAAGAAATCCCCCACCCTTCTGTGCTCTGGGAAAAGAGTTATTGCAGAGAAACATCCTACTTTACGTGACTTAGGTAAGACTCACAGATAGACCCTTTTCTGTCTATGACGAGGCCAGATACAGACCCTCCAAATTCCCATTCATTCTCATAAATGATTAACTGAACTGTTTTGTCCCCACTCATCCATCACAACCAAATGCTTTTGAAACAAACTTTGGTTAAGTTTCTCCTCCCCACGGCTGTGAACTTTGGCCCACCATCAGTTTGAGCCAGCATATGGCCTTTCTTAACTGCCCTCCCCTAAAATGTGTTGACTTCAGTATAAAACACTCTCTGATCTGCTTGATGGATCAGCCACACTTTCATCATACTTCCCACATCTGGTTTACCCCTCCCTATAAAAGAAAAGTTCCCTTCTGCCTAACCTTCTGGGAGCAAGCAGATCTCATAGTTAGAACGTTCTACCCATTGCAACAGTCTCTCTCCTCCTATCTCAATAGTGCCCCCCTCCTTTCAATACTCCCCCAGGAAATCATCCATCCCCTTCTCCAAAATGACTAACTAGACAGCTTAAGATAGTTTTCTTCACGTCAACTCCACCTATCCCTTATGTTCACACCCCATGTGGGGTGAAGGATTTATAAGATGCCCAGTAGCACCCTAACACACCAAACAAAGCTCTGCGCTAATATTTCAGCTGCTTGATCACTTTCCTCTGATAACCAACCCCTCTGTCCTTTGGCTTAAGATAGAATTACGGGGAACTGATTTACCCTTCTGCCTAGAACAACTAAACTAACAACAACAGACAAAATAGATGAAACCCTGGATTGCCAGACATTAGACCGTTTGGCAACAAATCCTCTGAAAGAAGGGAAACAAACAAGATTCTTCCTTGAGAGAACTTCGGCACAATGAATTAAAAATGATAACTAGAGAATTCAATGAGATAGACAACCTCTCTGTATTGAGTATAATATGTAAGAAGATAGAGTTACCATAAAGAGAAAAACACATCATGGCCAGAAAAGATTAAAATATCAGACTTTTTAAGGTAAAAATAAAAGGAAAGAAATAATTTTTAAAAGTTATTTAGAAGAAGAAGACAAGGATGGGAGAGAAGCAAAGGGAGATTATGAGTGCAGGGTTAGCTTCTGTGATAAAACAAATATGGAAAATTAGACAATAACTTTCAAAGCTATCATGAAGAGAAAACCACAGGAATTTTCCAAAGTACAAATATAAGATGATATATTATTTCCCAGGAAAAAAAATTAAGCTCAGTGTCAATCAACATGAAACACTAAACACATCTTAGTGATATATATGTAGATAATTTTTATATAAATGCATATATAAATGTCTGTACTGTGTAGAAATTATACGTATATGTAAAAGTAAGAACTCATGGAGTACAGTGGTCATCATCTCTTTATAAATTATCTAATCAAAACACAGAGAAGTAAATAAGAAAAATTTGCTAAATAAGAAAAATAAGCTAAACAAATCACTTACAATTGATGAAGATGTGTCTGTAAATGATTCTCAGTGAGCTTTGAATTCACTGAAATAAATGGCTAAATGTAGACAATTTTTAAACCTCAGTTTCAAAACTGAAAGTACATACAACACATCTTTACAGAATTTTGGGGTGTGACTTGAGAAAGGGGGAGGCATTTTAAAGTTGTTAATTTGTATTTTTTTTCAACTGGTGTACAACAGATTCTATGTCATGGTGAAAAAATGACCAATAGTATTTAAGCATACATTGATCCCTAGAAAGGTGTTATTTAGACATTACTGTGTATCAAAACCACATGAGGTGCTCATAAAATACAGATTCCAAAGCTCTGCCCTCCTAGAGAGTCTGAACAGCATTCCTGAAATGGAAATCGTGTTTTTCAATCACCTAAGGTGGTTTTAACGGAAGTTGCCTTTTGCCTCAGTTTGAAAAATACTGCTCCAGATGAACCAAACCTTACTGTGAACACCGCATCTACAAAGAGAGAAATATTTGCATGTATCCCCACCACCACTCACACACAAAAAGAGGGCATTATATAAAGCTAGAAAATAAAATGACAAAATAAAGTAGGTACTGCCCATTGAAAGACACACATGATGACAAGATGAGATCATAAGATTTAACACCACTGACGATGGTATTAAAATTTTATACTGCATCATATATCAAATTCAAACTCTTATAGACTCAATAGACACACGTAAATCCAACCAGAAGAGTTGGTAATTAAAGAAAGGGCAAAACTTTTATAAAAATGTATGTAAACAAAATTAGAACAAGCCTGGTAACACTAATAGCAGGCAAATTTGGATGTAAGACAAACATCATTAACAGAAAATTGTAAAGTGCAAAACCATCAGTGCAACATGTGCCTATTTGTATTAAATAACTGAACATCAAACTACATAAAGCCAACCTTCAGAGAAAATCCATTATGGTTCGCTCATCTCATTAATGTGATAATAGGTCCCTGTCTCTCAGAAGACAAAGTCAATCACTGCTTGTGGCAGAATAATTTGTTGAGCTATTTATTTCTGTTTGTATGTTTCATCAACAGGTTTCCTGACTTGTTCTCCGAAGTTTCTAGCTTCTTTCTGCTGCCCTGAAAAGATACTCCCTGTTAGGGTTTTGTAGTCCCAAAGGCTGAATTCATCTGCAGAATTATGCTTAGTGGATGGGACATGGAGATGAGCAATCTCCTTTACAAGCAAATGGGATTAAAAAGACTTTGGAGGTCTGGTTGTAAGAGAGGGTAGCCAACTCCAGACAGTGGTTTCCTAGCCATAACCTTTGAGGATGAGATCTGGAGTAAACAGAAGGAAATTACATCCTTAGCCTAGATATGCTATGACTTAACAAAGATTCCTCTTCTCTATGCCTGATACAGACACGAAAGATTAGGAGCAATCGGGGGTGCCTGGCTAGGGAGAGTCTAGGAATTGCAATGGTGGCACAGTGCCACCATCTTGAAAAATACCCTAAGGCATACAACACATAATAATGGCTGCTTCAATGGTTTACTTTGGAAAGCATGGCTGGGAGGTCAGGAAGGAGACATTTTCCTTCTTCACTGATTACCTGATTGTACCTTTTCAAAATTATGATGAGTGGATGCTACAATTACAGTAAAAAGTAAAAAAAAATAAAAATAAAAAGGCTTTAAGTAAGTGCATATTCTATGTCACTGTGTACATATCAGCCTATGATTGCACAGAGGCCACAATAAAATTGTTGGAAATATAATAATTTACTTTGTGAAGAAGGCTTTAGGGAATTAGCCAGTTATAACTCTCCCTCTCTCAGAAGTAGGCATTTTTTTTTTAAACCAAAGCAACAATCCTTGAAGTAGTGCACTCTGAACATGATAAATGTTGTTGCTCAAGAGAGGCCAAGGATGTGAACAAATCTAAAGAACAGAAAACAGTTAACCAGGTGCTGGGTCCCACTGAGGTGCAAAGGTTAAATTCTCTACATTCTTCATAGGGAACTCCCCAAGAGGGCACAATCTCTACATTTTTATTACATGTCAACATGTCATCTATGGTCTGCAACAGAAACACTGATTAAGAAGATGGCTTTGGAAATAAAGTCATGGACATGTAATGTACAGCATTGTGACTCTAGCTAGTAATACTGTATTACATATTTGAAAGTTACTAAAAGAGTAGATCTTAAAAGTTCTCATCACAAGAAAAAAATTTTTGTAATCGTGTATAATAACAGATGTTAACTAGACTTGTGGTGATCATTTTGCAATATATACAAATAACAAATCATTACACTGAACTTCTGAAACTAGTATACTGTCATACGTTAATTATACCTCAAAAAATAATAAAAGAAGATGACTGGTTACTCATCAAGGGTGGCTTTCAGGGACTTGGCAAATAGACTACTGGGAGGGCTTAAGGCGGGGTTATCTTTTAGATTGTGTGCACCATACCACAAGTCTTCATGCACATGAATCAATTTAATCCGCACAACTGCAGACATCAACCTATTTTGTTATCTCCTTTTTCATGTAAGCATATGGAGACTTGAAAATCTTATTCCAACTTGCTTAGGTCTTATAAATTGCAAGATTGAACCTGTGTGGTAAGCAGAATGATTCCCATCCCCCTCCACCTCCCAAAGATGTGCACACCCTAATCCCAGGAATCCATGAATATGTTACCTTAAATGGCAAAATGGATTTGGCAGATGTGATTAATTTAAGGATCTTGAAACGGAGAAATTATCTGGGATTATCCAACGGATAGACTTTTGTCCAAAAGAGTTCAGTGAGTGGAATCAAGCAATGCCTGAGGAGCCCTGTTCCCCCGGGTAGGCAGGTGACTCACGGCCTTTCTGAATGACAGAATCAAGAGCCGCGTAACAGACCAGAGAATGAAGCCATCCTCAGATAACTATCATCCTGGAATCCACAGAAAAACATAATGCTCAGAGTAAGGTTTCTTCTCCACACTGGAAATCGTGATGAAGGATTCTAGGGACAGGGCCGAGGACGGGCAGGGAAACATCGCTTGCTGAGCACTGAGTCACCATGCAAGATGTAGTCCTCATTCCATCCTTGTAAATTCAGTGGGTTTTACCACTTTGTAAGCGAGAAGAACACTCCACGCACCCATTTATCCAATTAAAAGAAACGGTGGTCATCCGTACAATGAGATACTGTTCAGTGATAAAAATGAATGAGTCATCAAGTCATACAAAGACACGGAGAAACTTTACGTGCATATTGCTAAGTGAAAGAAGCCAGTCTGAAAAGACCTATATATTGTATGATTCCACTTATATGACATCCTGCAATCAGCAAAACTACAGTCATGGTAAAGAGATCAGTGTTAACCAGGTGTTTGGGGCAGGGGAGTTTTGAGTAGATGAAGCAAGGGGGATACTTTAGGGCAGTGGAAATATTCTGTATGATACTGTAATGATAGATACATGACACTATACATTTGTCAAAAATCATAGAACTTTACAGCGGAAAGACTGAATTTAAGGTATGCAAATTAAAACAAAACAACAGAATATTTAGGAATTTAGGGGATCCCAGGATGAAATGCATACTGTGACAAAAGAATTTAACAGTGTTACAAATATGTGAAACAACCTCACTGAAGGGAGTAGGTTGTGGTGGGGGCTGTGCTGACCTAATGTTACTTTATGTATTAGTGGATCTATAAAACTAAAGACAAAAGTTACTGCACAAAAGCTCTGTACTCCAGCTGATAAAACAGCTTCCCACAGGGGTATGGGTGAACAATGCTGATACTGCTATGCATGTATACTGGAACTGATCAATTAAGTAAATGGATGACAGATGGTCAGAGCTAGTTTTCTCACTGTTGGACTGGGAGTTAGCAGATAAGCAATAGAGGAGGCTAGAATGATCCATGTGGTAATGGATTAGAGCTGGAGATATCAGTATGAACTCAGGTACAGCTTGATATAGATACAGACCATTACATATAGAAATGTTTAGAGATACGTGCGTAAACATGAGTCAGGACACACACATGTATTTCCTTGCTCTGTCAGCTGACAAGGCCCTGAAGACACAACACCCTAGTAGCAACAAGCACACTTGCTGCCCAGATCTTGGTTTCTAACACCATTCTCCAATAAAAGGAGCCAGAGCTCCTAGGAGAAATGGCTGATTCTAGGACTGGAGCAGGAAATATATATGATTAGTCTGTAGCAACTTGTAGTGCCAGAAATACAGGAAGAGTGCATGCACACACACACACACAAACACAATGATGGTTATGTGAAAATTAGTACCACTACTTAGGAAAACAATTTGGAAATATCAAGTAAAGTTGCAGACAGGCACATTCACACTCAGAAATTCCATCTCTTAAGTATAAGCACTACATAAACTCATATACTCGCACAAGGAGGATGCTGGGGGATGGTATCCTCGTATTGTTTTTAAGAGAAAATATTGCAAAGAATTTTTTTAGGAAAGATTGGGCAAATTGTGGCTGTTAGTACCATGCAATTCTTTACAACAGTTAAGAACATCGCATCAGATCCATTTGTATCAATGTGGCTCAGTGAAAAATGTCAATTGTAAAATGATACTCATCAGAATTCTATAATTATAGGGGAATGTATGTGTACTCAGTATATAAAAATGCACACAGATGAATATATAGCAATTCTAGTAAGTAGCTACCTTTGGGAAGGGTAGAAAATATATTTGGGAAGGTTAGTTGATTTATATTTTGTTTCTTAAGATGTGCTTTGAAAAATTTATAACAAAGCATATCATTATCTGGTTGCTGATCAGAGGGGCATTTTTACATTATTTTTAATATTTTATGTGGTTAAGATATTTTCTATGTTAATTAAAAAATTTAAATGAATAAAAGAAAGAAAATGGGGCACAGCGTATATGGTGATGAATTAGAGGGTAAATATCTCCACAAGAAGGAAGGCAAAATAGTTTAATTTTGGTTTGGTTTGATTTAGGAGGTAGTGATTTGTAAATGCTTGTTTGATAGAACGGAAGAGTGAATGAAAATAGATGGACTGAAGCTTTGGGGAAAAGATCGATGCAGGTAACCGTGATGGCAAGAAATTCAAGAGCGTGGCTCCAAACATTTCCATAAATTGCTGTAAAATATTCAAATAGTGATCATGGAAAAGTTGCATATCTGATGGTGTCTCCGATGATCCTGGAGCCCTCTACAGGCTTAATATATCAATGAGAGCTAAGTTATCTCTTTATTTTTACAGTGCAATAATCCGATTATTTTTCAATTAAAGATTTTCTGTAAACATTTGTGGGAAAATCTAGAAGAAATTAATTGGAGAAAAGTTTTATCAGGTTTTTTAAACATAATAGTATAGAAGTATAAAAAAGAAATTGTTATTGAGGTTGGAAGGAAGTAAGGCAGTTAGGAAGAGAAGTAGTATTCATCTTTTAGCATTTTATACAATTACGATTTCTCCGTTGTTTTTTAAACAAATATTTTAAATTTCTCAGTGTCTCTCACAATAATGTCGCTTTACAATTATCTGGCTGATTAATCGACTTCCTCTATTTTTTGTATCTTATGAGACACATATAAAAAAGAAAATAATTAGCCATAACAAAATATCAGATGAGATTACCTTCCATGAACCTGACAAAAAGAACATATATTACCACTTAGATATTTATTTAATTCACTAATTCATTCTCCTCACACACACTGGTAGAGGCAATCTGTTCCAATGGACAAAAAAATTTATTTTATTGCTATTTTAAAATGCACATGCTTTAGACCTAAGATTATTTTGAAGTACAAACTTTCTATTAGATGGGATAGTCCTCTTCCTGTGGATTAACCTTGATATTAGTGAGGGAAGATAGAAATCAATGGTGATTACCAAAGACCAACAATTGTTCTAAGGTTTTTATAATTATGACCCTGTTTAATTATCAAAATAACACTTCTGGAACTGATATATTAAAGAAAGAGTGGAATCTTTTCTTTACAAATGGAAAGTAGCTCAATATAAGTCTTTCTTTTTCAAACCCTGCTTTTTGCTACAATTTCATCTTGGCCCAGGAAATCCCTTATGTTTAACAATGAATACTGTTTTTTAAACTCTCGAAGCCTCAATTTCCTCATCTGTGAAATGGAACAACAATGATACCTAGTTCATAGGGTTAATATGAGAAATAGACAAGGATGCTTGGAGAATGCTCATAACAACGCACAGAATAAAGTAAAAAGCCAAAAGATATCAACTTTAATTTTTTACTATTAATAATAATTTGTAGCTGAGTGAAAATTTTTCAATAGATGTATTTTCTATTATTCTTTTTGAATAGGTTGAACACAGTATTTTTGTCATCATCAAGGGTCAGAATCACTGGTAAATTGGCTTCTGTATCTATTGTCAACCCAAGAGCAGAGGACAATGATAAAGCATGCGTGGGGCTGTCCATGGTTTGGGAAGATGTTGTAAAATATCTATTTCCCTGTCATTCATCACCATTAAGTATTATTCTACACATACCTCTTATATTAAATCATAAATTTTATTATGGATTAACTGTCATAAAAGCATTTAATAAAACCAACACACAAGAAAGTCATCCCAGTGTCTGGGAAAATATGATAAAGCAAAGCTGCCAATACGTAATGAAATGTTCAGTGCTTTGATGGCTGAACAAGGTAATAAACCAATTTGAAAATTTTAGACTTGTCATAAGAAAATTATTTGACTGTCCCTTAAGTCGTGAATCACCTTTCAATCCACTTACCAATTATCTTGAGAAGATTAAAACAAAGAAGCAAGCTATATAAAACTCTGTTAGAAATATTCGTGTTTGTGTGTGTGTGTTTGCGTAGTTAAGTTCTGTGCGTTTGCTTTTACATTTTTGCCTTGATCCAACCAGAAACTCCACCATACATTTATCTGTCAAAGTGGGGCATTTTAGTAAAGGAAAACTATATCAGAAAGACCCTTGGGACAAAACTGGTACATTATCTTGACAACACTTGGTAATTTATTATGACCGCAGGGATAGTAATAAAACTGTGTGATACAGTTGAAAAGTGGAAAAGTTAATCTAATAATTTACTGTCTCATAAGAAAATATAAAAAGGAGATGCATGAGGTTCATGATTAAACTTGTTTGCACGTATATATCCAGGACAGTGTTACTGCGTTTCTTTAGCCAGATTATCACTAATTATTTCTGACTTTGTGTAGTCCTTATCTAAAACTATGTTTGTTGATATCATCACTACATACAAAAACATCTCTTTTAGCATATTCTTTACTTGAACCCTTCTCTCATGTGTCCTGAATTGTTAATACTTGGTTATGCTAATTGTTTGTAATAACAATATTTAACCACACATTTCAGCAGCACTTGTAAAAGAATATTTTAACAGACTTTGGTACAAGTTGATCTGGAGACTATATTTAATTTACAGTGGAATCAAGATGTGGAATAAAAATAAATAAAAAAATAAAATCTTTAGAGAATCCAAAAACTAGAACATGCTTATGAGATTTTACTATAGGCCTAATTTAGCAAAACGTAAAAGCTTTATCTAAATGTAGGCTGCATAAATCAAGAGAAATAGTCTGCAGACAATCTTTATTTTCATATTTCTATCCTATGTATGATGCACAGAAGTATAGTTAAATGTTGCAAATAATGACATTAGAATGAAAATCTTCTCAGATAATGAAAAAACTGAGCATGGTCAGGGAAATCTGAAAACTGAGGTTTTCAGTGAGAATTTGCTTTTATTCCAACATTTCCTCTTTCTATTTTAGCATAACCTTTTCTTCTCTGAGGAGGTGGAGAATTTGGTAAGGGTAAATGTAAATGATAGCATATATACATTATAAATTATATCTGTGTGCATATATATATATACACAGACACACACATATATGTACGTATGCAAATGGCATATGACATGCCATCCTCTTAATTTTCCTTCTTCTTTTGTAATAAAAATGGTAATCATACTATTCATAGAATCAGACACCCTCTGTCTCCAATTTGTATCACCATAAACTCTTGACCTAAAATTCGAGACCTACTTTTAGTGTCCATCAAAGTGATTTATACAAGGCTAGCAGGATGGTATAGACGTGTTGGAGCCAACTTGATAAATGTGACCTAGTCTGATGAGCTTCAGACTGCTTTCCACTGGCAGCTGCCTGTGGCAGTTTTGGGAAGCTGTTCCTAGCAAAATCAGCAGCTCCCAGTGCCAGCAGGTGGCAATTCCCATCTTTGCAACATGTCTGAGGGATGATTCTTCAGGCTGGTTTTGTCTCACAAAGAGCTAATCCTGTGTTCTGCTCAAGAGCATCCCCAGGGCGTCTGATTTTTTATCCATCTTAGTATTCAGTTCTCTTGAAAGATCAGGAAATAGGCTCATAGAATACCAAATTCCACGCAGGATTGTATTGAATTTTTCCTTCAACATGGACATGAACTAAGATGCTATACTTTTAATGGTACTCTATACGCTTTGCATCTTTGCCTATATAAGATATTTTCCACTTTTTCTTTTCTTTATTGTGTTGTGTATATACTTATATTTAAAAATAAATTGGATGGTTTCTGAAACATAAACATAAAAATTTGTTGACATCTTTTACCAAAGTCTTGTGAATCCTAAAGTAAAAAAGTTGGAAAAGGGGCTGGCCCAGTGGCGTAGAGTTTAAATTTGCGTGCTCCGCTACGGCGACCCAGGGTTCGCAGACCGGACACCACACATCAAGCCATGCTGTGGCGGCGTCCCACATATAAAATCAAGGAAGACTGCCACAGATATTAGTTTAGGGTCAATCTTCCTTACCAAAAAAAAAAACAGTAGGAAGAAATGTGATGCGTGCCAAGAAAAAAAAATCAAGCAATTCTTGTATATCAATGAAATGTGTGGGATCTATAATCGATCAGGTATACGGGAGGTATTGGGAACAAAAACTAAAGAAGTTACTGAAGAAAATTTTCAGGGGACTTGTTAAATGTTAAAGCTGTAAGATCATGCTACAGCGTGATTTAATGAATTTGCACTGAGGATTGTCAGTTGTTTCTCTTTGGATTTGGTTTATTGTGTTTCCAGGCCATTCTTAACTCAAGACTTGTGAGTTGACGACCACTTGCAGGCTGAATTTTCCATATCCTTGTGTGTATCAGCCTGCACAACAGTCCCAACCCCCAGTCAGCCCTTCCCATCACCTGCATGCCACTCCCTGAAATATTCTACAGGACCACTATCATGACCTATGTCCATCCTTTCTCAACTTCTGAAATTCCTCCACTGCCCAACAAAATTCTGGGGATCTTCTTGTCACTTCTTGCTCTACAGTCTTCTCTTGAGAACATTTCCTCCTCTGTAGCCTTTTAAGGTGCTGGTTTTGGAGGGAGAGGGGGAAGCATTGCCTCAAAGAATTTGCACCGTCGGGTGCAAATTGGGTTTGATATTTACCTTGCTCCCCTGGCCACTTTCAGGCCATCCTCCATCTGGCTTCTTAAACCTCCAGCTTCAAATCTCACGTCATCAGATTTCATCACTTTCATTCTTTTACAATCCCATTTCATCATAGTAGTCTCTTTTCCTGACACCCAAGTCAGTCCTTCTTATTTCTTAACATTGTACCTCTTGCTTTGTTGTCATAATCTCCAATTCTACTGCTGAGCTAATTCATAATATTAACATACACACACTGGATCCTTTCAACACTCTTACCCTTCGGTTCTTTGAAATCTGACCTCCAATGATTTTTTCCTTCCCGCTACTAATTCCCTGCACATTCTTATTTCCAATAGGCACCAATCCTCCATAAGCTCAATGCTACAATTTCCTCTACCTGATTTTGAACTCTAATCCTTCCAGCTCGCCACTGCTAGTTCCCCAATGCATTTCCAAAACTCAGTCACTTCACTGACATCTCTAATCCATTGAATCTACTAATTTTTCACTGAAACTTACCTTCTTTTTCCTGTTTCCCCACTTAAATCCAATGGTGAAACATCATAATCACTCCCATGCTTACTTCCCGAATCCCTGGTCTCTCTCTTGTTTTGTTGTACTGGCTTGGAAAATGCACAACTCTGGTTAAACACAGCTCTACCTAACCCAGTTGGCCTCCATGAACATGAGTAACCACACCAGCTGTTCTGACTTTACATTTATGATCATGAACTCCAAGTGTGTCTTCCACATATAGAGGGATTACATTTCTACCATCTGTTAATCCTTCAGCTACTTCTGATGGATATTTTCCAGTTTCCTCTCCACGAATCCTGACACTTACTCCCCCAATCAGCTGAAGAATTTGCTTTCCACTTCACCAAGAACATGAAAGCAATGAGACCAAAGCATCTATGGACTTCCACCTGCCTATCCACCAAGCTACCAACATCTGAACCCACATATTCTTCCTTATGGTCTGTTAATGCTGATGGAGGTTAGACACCTGCTTCCCTCCATCTGGGCAATGGATTCCCTTCCTTCTTGCCCTCTTAAGGGTACACGTACTGGACCTATTCCACAATCAGATGGAATTCTTTCCATACACACAAAAAAAATTTGCCCCATTTCCCATCTTTGAAAAGATATGCTCTTGACTCCATTTATCCAACCACTTGATGCCCATTGCTTTTAGCTCCCATGTGCAATGAAATTCCTCCAAAAGAATTGGCTCTACTCACCATGCATCAGATTCTTCCACCAGACCATTCTCTCCTAAACCTACTCCAGGCAGGGTTTTTCTGCTTCTCTGGAAGTTCTCTGGAACTCTCTGCAGTCTCTGGAAGTTTGTTATGTAAATGTCACTAATAACTTCATGAAGCTGAATCCAATTTTCAATTCTCAGTCTCTATCTTGAAACAGTTCACCCCTTTTGTCACTTAACCTTCAGGACAACAGTTCCTTTGTTTTTCTGTGGTGGCGGCTGTTGATGCTTTTGCTTTTTTCTCCCATGCCAGTTGCTATTTCTCAGTCTCCTTTGCCATTTTCTTTTATTTTTCCTGACCTCCTAATATCGTTGGGTTCTGAGTCCCAGTCCTCGGACATCTATCTCTTCTGCTGGCAACCCCCCTTTGGCGATCTCATACAGTCTCATGCCATGGAACGCTGTCTATACACCACAGGTAAATTTTTGCTTCCTCTGCTACAAACTTCTCTGCCAAAGCCCAGTCTCCAGTAACTAATAAATACTGTTTAAAATTATTACATTCATCACTGTGTTACCTCCAAAAAATTTATCTTGCATTTTCATTATTTTTCAGTTATATATTTTCTAATTTCCATGTTTATTTCTTCTTTGATAAATGAGTTAATAAGTATTTTGTTTCTCAATTGTCAATATTTACGATTTTCTAGTTTTAAGTATGTGTGTGTTCAGAGACCACACTCTGCATGATTTTATTCCTTTGAAAGTTACTGAAACCAGCGTTATAGCCCAGCATATGGTCTATTTTGGTGAATTATTTCCTGTGTTCTTCTAAAGGATGTGTATTCTTAAACTGTGGAGGTAAAGCTTTGTAAATGACAATTAAGTCTATTTGGTTAAGAGTGTTTTAGAATCTTATTTATTTATAATCTTCTACTGATTTTGTGTCTGCCTTTCAGTTACGGAGTGAGGTTTGTTAAAATCTCCAAATGCGGTCACAGATTTCTCTCTTTCTTCTTTGAGCTTCTGCTGTTGAATTTGCAAATTGCACTTGTTAATTCAGAACTTGTGTAACCTTTGCTGTTGAGTAATAAACAATGCTGTTGATTCTGATCCTTTGAAAGAAGGGCAGTGGAGTACAAAGAAAGGAAGAGGTGCAGGGAGAGAATGGGCAGAGACGGATCAAATACTTTGAGGAGATTTTTTTTCTCCCTGGGGGTATGGGCATCCCTAAGCAAGTCAACTTACTAACAATACCTTCCACAACAGACGTGTTATGAATAGCAAAATGTGTGTAAAATTGCTGGAACCAAGCATGGCATAGTTTACACATTCATCATAAGTTACCTGCAATTATTTTTATAAGGAGACTGCATGACCTGTGTTTTATTCAATTAAGTGAATTTTTCCTAGGAATTTCCCTGAAAAGATTCAGAAATTTAACCAAATCTTCCTTGAAATTCTTCCCATCTCTAGCTTTTGTAGATGTATGCTACCATATTTTTTTCTCCTACATTTCGAAGCAGTTTCTCCAACCTCTGACTTTTATTCCTCCAGCTAAGATGCAGCTTTAACAAACCACTCATCTCTTGGAATTCCCAACATTTGGGCAACTGATCTACTTATATGGCTTCAAATTAGGCACACAATTCTCCAAACCCAATCTTCTTTATGGTCATTTTTCTACACCTATCTTCTAAGCAACTCCATTCCTATATTTTTACTACAAGGACTTGTAATATTTCCATTGTTATTATTATATTTTGTCCACACCTCTTACAACTTTAATAAGAACGTTTCAACTCCGGAAGGCAGAAACCGGTGTTTCTTCTTGTCATGAATTCCAGCATAGCACAATGGCCAGTTAAGAGTGCTTTTACTGGAAACATTTTGGAGAACCCCATGTACACAGAACATCCTTCTCCTGAGGAGCAGTGCCTTCCTCCATTATCCGTTTATTTATTGAGAACCTACTGTGCATCTGCCTCCTCTCCAATTACTGGGGAGAAAGTTGTGCTTAAATCAGGTTACAAACCTTGTCTCCCTGTGACAACACTCTCAGAAAGATAAATGCAGTCACAGGATAGGGATTATGCAGGAGCTGTTGTTACTGTTTACAGGGAGGTCAGAGAACACCACTGGAACAACCTGATCCTTGAACTGACTGCTACTTACGAATGGCCAGGTTTTCAAGTTACCCTACCCTGTGATTAATTAAACTAAGGGTGGTTCATCATAGGATGCAAACTGAACTGTATACACAGAAAAGGCTATTGGATCTGATGTGCAAAGAGATGCTGAGCAATATGAGGGTAACCCAGAGAAAGGCTGCCTTGATTCCTGATTCCTGATCTTTCCAGATCCCATTCCAATAATATACATTTTAACTTTGTGTGTAAACACATATATATCTATCATACATGTTACGAATTAAGTACTGGGATAGGTGTTGGCAAACGAAGTAAATAATTCTGTAAACAAAAAACCCAAACATATACATATATTTATTATATATGATAAAAATTAAAAATATGTACACATATATAACATGTCTTGTTATATATGTATATATATTTTTCACATAAATTTTATTATATATATGTATATGAATAAATGTATACAACCGTGTATGCATCTTGTTTGAGCTTCCTGTGGCTGCAGTAACAAACTACCACAAACTTGGTGGCTTAAAAATAACGAAATTCCTGCAACAACAGAGATGTATTCTGTCATGCTTCTGGAGGCCAGAATCTGAAATCAAGGTGTCAGCAGGATTCTTCCTTGTTTCTTCCAGCTCCTAGGGGCTCCAGGCACCCCTTAGCTTGTGGCTGCATTGTTCTAATCTGCCTGTGTCTTGATGTGGCTTCTCTGTGTCTCTGTCGAAATCTCCCTCTACTCTCTCTTTTAAGGACGCCAGTCATTGGATACAGCCCACTTTAATCCAGTATCACGTCATCTGCTTACACCTGCAAACCATATATATAAATATATGTGCGTGCATATCCAACCCACATATTATGAATTAGCCCCTTGGACAGATATTGGAGAAACAATGTAATTCTAGAACTCATGCAGCAGTGGTTCAGGGCCATGAGAATATGGGCGTAGTGGACAGAATTCAGTTACACCGAAAGGAAAAACAACTCTCTCCTGGAGAACCAGCTCATCACGGTGAGGGGCCTCCAATCATTTCCCCACAACTGAGATCTCATCTCCAACAGAGTTGACTCTCCTAAGCAAGAGAAGCTTGGATTTTTACCATTGCTTAGCATCTGTAATAATTTATGTCTAAGTCATGTTCACTTAAGCGGAAACACCTTAGGAGATTAAATGTGAACATTTGCAAATATTTTTGTAAATAATTGTGTGATATGAGATTTTGTGCATGTGTTTGCATGGGTGTGTGTGTATTGTATGGTGCATGAAGTCTGTATTTACAACTGAGACCATATTTACGAGTAAACGCACTTGTCTATGTGTTAGCTTGCACTCTCTTATGGAGATAGAAACAATGACGATTTTTATTTACCTAAATCCCTAGTCTTATACTTCATCTTCTTTAAGCATTGATAACTTACTTGCATTGATAACATAGTCGACTTCTGAGTTACCCATGAGGATGTATGGGGACACTGTAGGTCATAAGATTCTGCATCCAGCTAGAGTCAGTTATTTTGTGAGGACATACTGCTCTCTATGTTATTTATAATATTGTGTAGCAAGCCTTCTGGACAGAGTAGTCTTATTATTTTAAATGATGAAACAGTAGCCTCTTTTCAGGAAGTCTCAGAGCCTGAGGCTTGCCATTTCACCAGCTGTGTGTTGCAAGGCCTATTAGGGTAGCAGAGTTGGGAAGCAAGAGAACTTCCAGGAATTTTTAATAAAAGGCAAAAAAAAATCACCAAAATTCTGACCTTGTTTGCACCTAAGAAAATAAGTAAACACACGCAAACATACACACACACACACACACACACACACAGTGTGCCAAAAGGAAATAAGTAAACTGGCAAATCCAAAATCAGTGTTAAATTTAAATATGTCTTTCTCCAAAATGGTTTGACAACAGAGAAGTATTTAGAAAATCGATGCAGACACAAACTAGGATATTAAAATTGTTGTACTGATTGTACTGATTTTATAGAACATTGCATACCAGGAAAAATTACAAAAATTTTGCAGTAACCAGTAAACCCTAACATATACCAACAAAAAAATATTATAAAAATGTTATCTGACAACACTGCAGTAAAGTTAGAAACTGAAAACAAAACGTCATTGAAAAACATGTCATACACTTGGATCAGAAAATACATACTTCTAAATAATTCAGATGTTCAAAAGAAAAATATCATGGAAATTGGAAAATATGTAGACTACAAAGACATTGACTGAATCATACAGTAAGTCATGTGAAGTATGGCTAAAGTAAAATTTTAAAGTGGACATATAAAAGACAAAAATACTTAAAAGTTAGAAAACCCGTATTAAATGCAAAGAGACTAGAAAGAAGAAAGTGAGAAGTAAATAAAGAAAGTAAATAAAGAAAATAATTGGGTGATTTACAATGGAATGATAGAGAAAATCAATATAACAAGCGAAATTTAAAATGCTGGCTAATGAAAAAAGGTAGTATCATGGAGAAAACATTGGCAAGGTTGGTCAAGGAAGAAAGAAAGAAGCATAAATAGCCGATAGTATACTGAAATATGAGACAATATCTCAGAGATTTGAGAAAATCATAACAGAATAAAATGAATAATTTTGTATCACAGAGACTATGTCTTTAACCAGCAAAACAGCCCAACACAGGCAAGAAGGCATTTTAATCCTCAAACTCTATTCATTAATTAGCTAAAATGTATGACATTATCTGGGGTGGTGACAGTATAGTTGAAACAGGCTGGTTCTAAGTTGATAATAATTGAAGGTGGGTGGTGAGTATATTCAGGTTCATTATACTATTCCCTCTACTTATGTAAATACTTAAACATCTATTTTTTAAAATTAATGTCCATCAAAGAATACTATTTCCTGATTAATTTACAGGAATATTTTATCAAACTCAGATGATGAGGAGTCTTCTTTTACTTCATAAGGACAACTTCTAAACCTTGTACAAGAATCAAAAGCAATCAGAAAAATGATAATCATGCACCTACTCAACATTATATTTGAGGACGCACCTCCTGCTACACGGCAGGTAAAAATATTATAAAGATCCGAAAGTTTTTTTAAAAAAACGTATTAATAGATGATATACTATGATAATCACCAAGCAAGAAAGTCTACAAAATATTAAAATTAGTGTGAATGCTCAGTAATGTACAAACATCGTAACTTCCTTCTAGAATAGAAATAGCCAATTAAATAACTCAGGCTAAAGTTATCATTTAAAATAGCAACAAATATATAAAGCTACCAGGGATAATGATCATGCATTTGAGTCCTGAGTAGCAATATTTGTAGTAGCTCCAATATCTATTGATAGTATTAATAGAAGGAATAAATAAATTGTAGGGTATGAAGGCAATGGAATATTATATAGCAATGAAACAAATCATGCATAGTTACAAACAACAGCACAGATAAACCTAACAAACAAATGTGGAGTAAATGAAGCAACAGAAAGCAGAGCAACCTGCCTGGTTCCATTTTTGTAAGTGTAAGAAGAGGCAGAATCAATTGAAGGTGATTATATTTGGAGAGGATGGAGTGGGTAGTGATAGAGGTGTGTGAAAAACATTTCTACTTATTGACCTGGATGGTTATTATATGGGTGTGTTCTCTTTATGTTAATCCATCCAGTTGGTCACTTGATTTGTAATATAAAGATAAAGGCAACTTGGTAATACATTTATGGATGTCTGTTAAATATTTTTCTCTGCATTTTTAAATTAACATTCATTGAACAAATATAAAAATAATTATTACAAATGGAAAAGAGTCATTGTAATTTAGGTCTTGCCAGTTCTGTTGCTTCTCTGAATGGACGTGATATATTGGATTTGTAAATATGAGAAAAAATAGAGAAAGAGCAAATTGCATTAAATGTTGGATAGTTGACCACTGCAGTGGTAGGCAAATGCAACTCCAGATGGATGCAGGCTTGATATAAGAAGATCATTGACATAACTAAGATTGAAATAAGTAAGATTGAACATTACCTTCATACTCATGCACACACACAGCACCCTGTACCGACAAATCCTCCACACAGGCACTAACAAACTGCAAGGCCCTTCCTCTACTGGGATGTGGTTACTCCTCTGGTAAGATAAATTCCTTTTTTTTCTCTTTCTCTTCTAACCTAAATCCTCACTTGTCTTTTTCTTTCCAAGTTCTCTTTGTTTTCTTCTCTTTATTTGACTTTTGGATTGGTTATTTTTGCTTTTCCCACTTTTCCACTCTATTCTCTGTTCTATATCACAGATTAACCTACAGCCTTTTTTTTTTGGTCAAACGTAATTTAATCGAAGTCTGAAAGTAAACATTATTTTTTTTGCTTCTCCTGAGCATCACGAGGGCCTTAGAAAATAAGTCCTGGCCTTCCCCTTCCAATTTATAAGCTGGTGCTATCATATATATTTGGATAGATCTGTCTTATTTTACTTTCATTTCCAGAAGACGTTATTTTCTTTTAATAAAGTAAGCATTTGTTCAGATTTAGATATTTTACTGCTTTCAATATTCTTCATTTTTCCTTGTGTCTCAGACCTTTAGTCTGAGATTGTGCTCCTTCCTCTTGAGACTTAGCCATTGTTATTAAAATAATGTTAAAAGCTTCTTTGAGACCTGGCTGGCATCACGAAGATAAATTCTAAGGCAATCTATTTGATTTAAAGCATCTTTATTTCGTCCTTGCTCTTGAAGGATATTTTTGCCAGATTTACAATTCTAGGTTGATGTTACTGCTGAGAAATCTGATGTCAGACTAATTGTTATTCCTTTGTTTTGTTTTGTTTTTTCTTTTTCTTTTTAAATCTTTTCCTCCTTTTAAGATCTTTTCTTTGCCTTGGTAGTTTGAATTTATAGTCTGTGGTTTCTAGGTCTGAGACTGTACTTATCATACTCGGATTTGTTCGGCTTTTTAAAATTGAGAATTAATCAATTTGGCAAAATTATTAGGCAACACTTTTTGAAATATAGCTTCATCTTCCTCATTTTTTCCTCACTTCTCCTCCTATAGCCTTAGATAAATATATTTTAGATGTTTTCATTCTATTCTCCATATTCCTCAATCTCACTTTCTACCTTTCCATCCATTCGTCTTCCCAAAGCTGAGTAATTTCTTCAAATATTCTAATATTGTCATGTCAACCTTCTTTCATTTTTTTAACTATATAGAGCATAATTATATTTTGCATATGATCCACATGCAAAACTCCATATTTGGAAAATGAAACATATCCCATACTTGGAAAATTTGCAAATTTGATTGTTTTTCTTATTTCAGTCGACTTCCAATCATGTCTCCACTGTCTATATGAATTGGACCATAGATTCATATTCAATGTGAATTTGTCAGTAAATTCTTTAAAACCTGTGCTAAAAATGGATCATTTTAGCATCCAGGAATCCGAGGACAATAACAGCTGGAGATGGAATGATTTTAACCTAAATGCTAGCACATATTTGCACAAGGCAAAGAGCGTGAATCTGGGCTGCCAAACCCCTTGTGCGTTTTCTTCTCGTTAGGATTTCTTCAGATTTGTTCTTCCATTTACTCAGCCCCCTCCCCAAGGAGAATGTTCCTTTCAATGGCCCGTTGGAAGTTGCTTGGGGTGGGGGCAGTATTTCTAGTTCACCATTTTAGTGCAGGTCTAGCTCCTTGCAGTTGTAATTGTATGCTGGGGCGGGGGTTCCTGTTAACCTCCCTTTGAGTGATACAAGATCATTACATCCTGAAGTTCAATCCTAACCATTGGCTTTCCATCATATAGAATATAAAATCCCAGTCCCTTGTATTTGTTTGCACAGCCCTGTGTGATGAGCCTGCTTACCTCTCCTACTCAAATGCTTGATTTTCTCCACCAGCCCAGCATGCTTTAGTTACTCTGGTTTCTCTTCAATTCCTGGAACACACCACACTAAGACTGCTTATCCATAGGGCATTTGCACTGGTGGATTGTTTTCCATCTCCACATGGTAGTGACAGGGCCACTCCATGTCCACCCTAAATGCATCCTCTTCAATAAACAGACATTTTTCAATGCCTTCTCTTAAAACTTAGTACAGTTCACTCGTTGTATCTTATTCTCTGTATGGTACCTGCCACCAGTTGATTTGTTCATGTTACATATGTGCTCATTTTGAGTTGTCTGTTGGCAGAAATTAAGCTATCACAATATATACATCTAGAGGAAATCCCACTGTCCATATAACTTTGGTGTGAATCTGAGGCTGGCACACAGTGGCCACTCGGCTAATATTTGTGCAATGAACAAATGGTGGTGGGAGGTCAAAATTGAAGTCATCGACTTCTGTCTACTTTTCCTCTGTAACACAAAGACCAAGTAACTTCTGCAGATTCAGTCCAGGTCTTAGTTGAAGAGAAAGGTGTATATTTTGCTTCTATTATGAACAGGGAGTTCTTTCTGAAGTGTGTTTGAATTTATATTCTGCTCATGCTGGCTCTGCTTTATTAACTCTAGTGCAAGTGAATAAAGACAGATATGTTGGCAGAAAAGGGAAGGATGCATTTGCAGAAAAGAGAAATTCCACAGGGTCAATCCTTTTCCATTAGGCAGTCATTTATTCTAAGCAGGCTGCATTTGTCCAGGGAATTGCAGTGTTTGCTGTGCTGAAAGAATCTGAGACTGGGGGCCAAACTGCTATCAGAGAAGTTTTTGGCCTGTTTTGATCCACTTAAGAAAAGCATCCAAAAAATATATATATATAAGGCACATCAACAATTTAGTACTATTTTAGGTGAATTCCACCATGCTGGGTTTTAAAAGTGGAAATTGTAAAATGGATCTGTTTTAAATTGCAGAACACAACTCTTACCAGATGTATGGATTCACATTTGGTGTAAATTTCTGTGGCATATTTTAAAAAATTGAGTGGTGCCCCATTTTCAGGGGAACATGTGCCGTCTTGCAAGTATGTTTAATGCAGAGGCATACAGATAGAAATACATGAAAACTAAGTTTTAAAAGCAAAGATTTTTATGCATATAAAATTATATACACGTATATAATTTACATACTGAAAGAGAAAGACACACACACATACACACATAGAGTTACAGTGAGGGAGAAGACACATCAAGAGGCAAAGTTCATCATAGTCATGAGGAGGAAACAAACACATTAGATACATTATTTCCTTTTTTTTTTTCTTGCAAAAGAAGATAAATTCTGCAAAGAGAAATGCAGTAATCTGGTAGGAAAGTAGGTTCATGGCAGAACAGGTGATCACATTATTAGATATAGGATATCTGAATCTCAATTGTTTTTGCTCTAATAAAATTAGACCCAAGGACTATGTAAAAATTGCTTCATTAATGCATCCAGTATGATTTATTTTGTATTGTGCATGCTTGGAGCTAAGTGCCTATACATTCAGAACTGATAATAACCACAATTTTTGAAGGTGAAGCAATTAAGCACAATATCCATACATTCTAAAATGGAACGGTAGCCAATTGTGGATGGTCCATAAACAGTTGGCACCTATATAAACATGGTTTTGAGTAATGTCTTTTGATATTGCACTGTTCTGACTATTAGGTATATAATAGAGCATCTTAATCGTACAGTTTCTAGTTGTTCTGAGAGAGTGTTTTCAGTCTGGATGACATGTATTCATTGCTGATGCTGTGAGTAGACAAAGGATCAAAGCCAAGATAATGGAAGATGCATATGGATTCTCTTTTGCTCTGCACCTCCAACATTGGATTTTCCATTGGCTACAATCCCAATTCCTCTGAAAGCACACCACCAATTTTATTCTAGAGGAAGTCACTGACAACTTCTCAATTTTAAAATCTATAGAGAAATTGTCAATCATGTCATTTCTTGAGCTTTCTACAGCATGTTGCACCTCTGACTGTCGTGATGCCTTAGCAGCCATCACTCACCTCCTGTTGTCCTTCCTTTATTGTTTGGAATTTCGTATCCTCTGTGCTCCCCTTCTTCCTCTGCCTCTTTCTTTAACATCAGTAGATGTTGAGATTCAACCTTCCACTGTTTTATCTTCTGTATCAGGGATACATTTCCCCAGGACAAATTCTTTCACTCCCATGGCTTCAGTGGACATTTCTATGCTGAAGGTCAGCCAAACCTGGGTCTCTAACAAATTTTTGTTCTTAAAATTTGGATCTATCTACCCACCTATCCAGTGGACATCCATCGCCATCCGGATAAACCAAAGCCAACTCAAAATCCATCCACGTGTCCAGATTCAATTTTTCTTCTTCCATAGGTAATGTATCATCTCTAATGAGTCTCCACTCAGGGAACAATGAAGAAATACTTCATCTTAAGTGCTCAGGAATTCAATGCATTCTCCAATCTTTTACAATCTCCTGTCAGCTTCCCTTATAAATATCTCTCAAGTTTGCCCATTCAATCCCATCACCAGGCACCTCTTAGTTCAGGCCACCGTCATTATTGAAGATTCCTAAAACATTTTATTACTGGTTTCCCCACCTCCAGACCTCTCAATTATACTCGTCACAAGAAGTGAACAGGATAACTGTTTAAAATCTCCTGTGTTGTCCAGTGCCCCTAGGAAAATATCCACATTGTTTAATAAGGGCTTTGTCTAACTCTACCCTCTTCCACCCATCATTTTCTAGATTGTGCATTAGTTTCCTACTCACTGCTGTAACAAATTATCACAAACTTAGTGTCTTAAGACAATACTAATTTATTACCTTACAGTGATGTAGTTTAGAAATCTGACACAGGTCTCACCAAGCTAATATTAAGGAGCTGGCAGGAAACTGTTCCTCTATGGTGTCAGTAGGAGAGAATCAGTTATCTTGTCTTTTGTGGGATCTAGAGGCCACCCCCATTCCTTGGCTCACGTCTCCTTCCTCCATCTTCAAAGCCAGCCATGGCTGACCACGTTTTTCTCACATCACATCACCTCACATCACGTCACGTCATATCACGTCACGTCACATCACATCACATCACATCACATCATCACATCACATCACATCACATCACATCACATCACATCACATCACTCTGACTCTTCTCTTCTGCTTCTATCTTCCACTTTTAAGGATGCTTGTGAATACATTGGAACCCCTGGATCATCCAGGGTAATCTTTCCATCTCAAGGCCAGCTGATTAGCAATACTAATTCCATCTGCAACCTCGTTTCTCCTTTTCCCTGTAACATAGCACATCCATGGTTCTAGGTATTAGGATGTGGACATCTTTGGGGGCTGTTTCTGTCTGCCACATATTACAGTCTGGTCTTCACTCGAGTTAAAACAAACTACTAACAGTTCACCACTTCTCTCCACCTCACGACTGCTCACATCTGTTTTATTTTACCATGACTCCTCCCCCCTACACACACACATTGCAATTATCTTTATTAATTCTGGTTCATTCCTCAGATCCCAGCCACTTCCCTCTGGCCGTATTTTCGAGCCCATTTGTGTTCCCATTGGAGGAATGTTTCTCATTTGGAGAAATCCAGAGGAAAATTCCTAATAATGGTCTCAAGGCTCCTGACAGCACCACCTAAGGCATTTTCCTTCTTTACGGAGCTGATAAGATCAATAGACTATGTGACTGTCATTCTCCAGCCAACAGAATAGGCAGTCTGTGTGCAGAAGGAGGAACACGTAAGGTGTACAAACCTCACCTTGAAAGCATGTTTATTTATTTACACTTCTGCTACAGACTAGGTAGAAAACTGCCCCTCAATGTCCTATGAGAGGTAAGATAACTGTAATTGACTACCAGCATGGACCCATTAGGACTTCTCAGAGAAAAGTGGTGTAATGCCAAAGAACAGCTCTCTCGTGTTATATTAAATTAGTTGCATATTTGAACGGCAATCTTTCTTTTGTCTACCCTCGTGGCATAACAGACACGTCTGGGTCTAGAATGGTTTGAAAGTTTAGAACACCCTTCTTCAGCCACAAAGTGGGAAAGTGCCAATGTCTGGGTGGATACTGATGATGCATTTTGTAGACTAACTGATGTGCTGTTTCAAACTTGATACTACTAAAGATGAAAGTAGGTCTGGAAGAACAGGGAGAAGTCCCTATTTGGATGGATTCTAAAGCAAACATTTAATTGATTAGATTATTATTAATGCTAATATTTTCAGAACACTCTCCTGAATATTTGATTTAAAGTCTTGGTCAGTATTTTGGGCAGTGTCACATCCCCAGAAATTGCATTGTGTTTGCTTTACAGTAGCCACAAAAATATGTGTTGAAAGAGGGAAGAGAGGGAGAGAGGGAGAGCGAAGGATATGGGAAGAGAGCTAAGATTGAAGAGAGAAGAAATAAATACATCCAGCATCATGAGAAAAGAAGGAATCTGTCTCAGTCATATTCTGCCCAAACCACAAAAATAGATTTCGAAAATGCACTATTTTAGAACACAAGAGTGATTGGGTTAATGCAGTGGTTCTCCACTGGGGAAAATTTTGCTCCTCCCCCTGGGTCATTTGGCAATGTCTGGGGTCATTTTACATTGCCTCTACTGGGGGATGGGGGAGTACTACTGGCTTCTTATGGGTGGCGGCCAGGGATGCTCCTCAACACCCTACAGTGCACAGAACAGCCCCACAACAAAGAATTATCTGGACCCAAGTGTCAAAAGAGTCAAGACTGGGAAATTCTTGATTAATAAAATTTTGGTGAAAGAGACAGGTTTTCTTTGGTGATATGAGGCTGAAAGTGTATTTTTAAGATAGCATTTTAGGCATCAGGCTTTATCCAAATATTGTGATCAGCTGGTTTGTTGCACTGTAGCTGTTTTCATTTTGGAGGAAGTGCCAATCAGACAGAATATTTAGTTACCAGGAATAAATGTATCACGTTGTTACAGCGTGAGCTGATTTTTGTTATTGTAGTTATTGAGTTTCTAGATATAAATGAATATTTTGTAGTAAACGTACTAAATAGGTTTCATGTACCAGTAATAAATGTACTAAAATGTTTCATATAGAACATGTTTGCAAAAATCTTGAGGCAGTGTCTTAAAGGGTTGGTTTTAAAATATTTTTATTCCTCTCTCCTCCCTGCACTCAGCCTAATAAAACTCATGCTGAAAAAGAACCAGATTGTATGAGACACCTGTCATTATGAGAGGCAATAACTTCTCTTGGCTAAACCTGCTTTTGTTCATTTTAGAATTAGCAAATGAGGCAGAACTCTCAGGCCCCCAAGAAAGTATGAGGAAGCCCGCTCATCTGGTAATTATGCATGCTTCTCTTCCCTACTCTCACCTGTGCTACATTTTTGCTGCGTTAGTGTTACCACACCAGTTTCCGCCCTTAGCTTGTGAGATTTCTTCCTTTTCCTCTGTCCAAACAAAACTAAACCTCCCAATGTGCATGGGGCTGGCTCAGTATTTCAGTTTTGCCTGTTTGTTTTCATTTCGTTTTGTTTTGTTTGTGGAACTTACCTCTTACCTCCTCAGATGGATGTGATGGGCTGGCTGCTTCTATTCGGAGCAACGCCAAGGAAGAATTTGCTGCAGGTACGTGATAAGAAATTGTTGCAATAGGGACATTTTTTTTTCTGGTAAAATAATGTTCACATATCTTGATATGTATCACTTGAGAACAATAATAAGTCATTTTTAAAATTTTTCCTGCTTTTTCTTGTTTTCTTTTACTCAAATGAAAAACATCATTAAATATAAGCTGAGATTTGGTCTACAATACTTCAGGTCTACATGGAGAAATTCAACCAAGGTTCTCCAAGACATGGCTCTTGACTTGAATTGATAAAAGCTTCCATTGTTTTTGCTTTTTTGATTGGGTATATTTGAAATTTAGGCCACTTTTGTCTTACAATTTTTGTGTTGTTCTTTTTGTTTTGTTGTTTTATTCCTAAGGAATATACCAAAAATAAATGGATCCAGTTAATTGAATCAATGACCAAAAACACTCTTGGAAGCAATGCATACATATTTCTTAAACTTATCTCAAATTATGGCCAAACAGGAGTCACATTAACGATGATTTGGGGAGAGTGAGAGTAATTTATATTTAAGATTTTATACTAAACTGGACACATTGGAAGGGAGGTAGTCTTTCTAATTTTCTTTAATCTCCTTATATGCCACTCCCTAAATACTGTAATATTAGAGATAATGAGAGGTCAATTTGTAAGCAATATAATAGCATGAACATATAAGTCAAAAGTAATTAATTAGGCAAGCTTTGTAGCAGTGTTTGGATTAAAAGAAGATATAGGAAAGTGAGTAAGACACAGTTCTGACTCAGAAGACCATGAAGTCTTAAAAAGAGCATCTGCGCCCTCCCCAAAATCGATCAACACATCTTCACTGTTTCCAAATGTGCACTTTGCTATGTGTTTGGAAGAGGGAGTAACTTGATCAAGGAAAATATAGACTAGACCCTACAGGACACAGTCAAAATTAACTTTATGGTCAAGAAGAGGAAGAATGTTTCTGGAAAAGGAACAGATTGCGAAGAGTTATGTTGTGAAGTCAGATTGTATAATCAGGGAATAAGAAGTGCATTTTGTAATGAAAATGCAAATCTACATTTGCAAGTGTACATTCATTTATATGTTAAAGATTTTGCAAATATCAGTGCTTAAAGATTTCTCCAGTGTAGACAAATGCTAAAGTATGTCCTTCGTGTCAATTTAAGGTATGGTAGTCCCTCCTTATCTGCAGGGTGCACATTCCAAGACCCCAGCGGATGCCTGAAACCATGGATAGTACTGAACCCTATATATACTATGGTTTTTCCTCTACATTCAGACCTATGCTAAAGTTTAATTTATAAATTAGGCACAGTAAGAGATTAACAACAATAACCAATAATAAAATAGAACAATGTAATAATATACTGTAATAAAAGTTACTGTAGATTTTAGCAACCTCAGCATACAATTTTTTTTCTTTCCTTATTAAGTTAAGAACTTTCACCTTTTCACCTAAAAGAAGCACTTTACGGCTTCTCCTTGGCCTACTCCAATTGCCAGCATCACTACTCTTACACTTTGGGGCCATTATTAAGTAAAATAAGGGTTCCTTGAACACAAGCACTGTGATACCGCAACAGCCAATCTGATAACCAAGATGGCTACTAAGCGACTCATGGGTGGGTGGGGCCGACAGCAGGGATCTGCTGAACAAAGGGAGGATTCACCTCCCAGATGGAGTGAGACAGCGTGAAATTTCATCATGCTCCTCAGAATGGCGTGCAATTTAAAACCTATGAATCATTTATTTCTGGAATTTTCCATTTCATATTTTTGGACAATGGTTGGCCGCAGGTAACTGAAAATGTGGAAAGCGAAACTGTGGATAAGGGGAGACTACTGCAATTGGAACAAAACAAATTACTTGGAGCAGCTTACAATTACATGGTGCTGCTTTACAAGTTTATATCCTCAGGCATTACTGAATTTTGTGTAGTCATGTTATTTGCTAAGAGAGTAAAGAACATGATTAGATGCTAGAATATCCTAGAATAAAAATTATGACACATATACATGATGACGGTTGTTTTTCTTATTCGTTTGGAATCTCTTTCCATTTTTTCTTTACGTTGTGTTATGGATTAATTATAAAATTGGTGCCTTTGCTTCTAAAGCTTATAAGTAACACATGCAAAAAAATCAAGAGATTATCTTCTGTGTTTTCATAGATCACAACAAAACATGGCAAATCAAATCAAATAGTGATGTTTATCAATAAATACGAAGCATAGGCCAGGATACTTTGCAAATTAGAAAAAATGAATTTGAAAAAATAAAAAATAGGATATTGTTCCATCAACTACGGGGTGAAAGTTAGGACCATTTCCATTCTGAGCATTATTAATACAAGGATTGGTATGAAAGAGACTTCTTTAATTGTATTACAGTGAATAGATTTGGATCTATTACACTTAAATGCTCTTTATTAAAATAAAATGTTGGATATACCTCATCCTTGGTGCTTGTTTTATATATATGTGTATGTATATGTTTGTATGTATATACAATATAGATATCTATATATCAGTATACAATACACTGTATATATCAATACACAATCTATATATAGAGATAGATGTGTGAGGACATGTACACAACCACATATGTAATTACTTGCAAACTCACGTTTAATAATAAGGGGAACTGATGATTCATTTTAATTTCAAAGGTTATCTATGCACAAGAACATCATCAAAGCTTATTGGTACTTTTTCCCTTATATCTGTTATAAAGGAAACCAAATGTACCACAGAATTACTACACTTATTCCTGAATTAATTAACTGATAAAATTCTGTGACTTTTTATTGCCAAATCAATACGTGAAAGAGTCTGTTTGTCACAACTCTTAGTGCCATACATAATGAAGCTTAAGGCAACCAAAGCTTTTGCTATGCCCCTATAAAAACACATTATTTAGGATATACGTGAGGGGCAGGGTCTTATTGTGATTACAACTAGACATTTACAAAACACATATCAAACTCTATTTGTAACACACCCATATTTCAATTAGAAGAATTGTATTTGCTTGTGGATTAGCCATCCTAAAACACCAAGTCTAAAAGCCAAATGTTACAACTCGAAGAAATAATTCAGTACTATAAAACTAGGTCAAAGTCTAAACAATATATAAATTTTGAAATATTTCTGTTTTACAACATTGGGTTTAACAGAAAACTATGGACTCATAAAAAACAAAAACAAAAAAGGGCCTTTCCTTGAAAGATATTTTAACACAGGATTGTATTTAAAACTAACATTAATTTCATGGGAAATGTCATTACTATATTTGATACCATATTCTTTTAATTCATAAATGCTAACAAACCCACTTGATTGAATAGTATTTTTTTCCTCAAAATCTAAACATAAGAGTTTTAAATTCAATACCAGACACAGAGTTCTGATATGAATCATTAAGGAATTGAACAGCTAACATTGGTAGAGAGTTTTATGCTTTATTTCAAATCTGAAAGGGTGCTTAACATCAAGTGTTGGAAGACAGCATAGACATTAAACAGAACATGCACAAAAACTAGGCATTCATGAAATGCATGGCTAAATAATATCCCAAATTATGGATCAAACTTTTCAAAATATTCAATTGCAGTATGTTTTATCTATATGTCTACTGCAAACATAGTCATATTTATCAGGTAACCTCCTTAAAATCATTGGATTACACGCCCAGGAGTGAAAATATATATTACAAACTAGGTTTGTAAAGAAACTTGGTTTGTGAATTCCCAACACTTTAGGAATAAATATTTTTCTTAATATCTGATATTGAGTGTTAGTGTACGTTAGGATATTGGGGACACTTACTATGCAGATGGGAAGCGATCAGAGCCAAGGTGAGCCATATTAACAAGATGTGATAAACCTGAAAAAGAATCAAACTCTTCTTTACACTACCTTGTGGTTCAGACTTGACATAATCTCAATGAGGCAGTTCTCAGATGCCAACATTTTCTCTCAAGGAGACAAGTTTCAAAGGGACTCTGTTAATATTGATCACCTCAGGTGAGCACTTTGAGTAAATTCAATGTGCATGTCTTCATTTTCATGCTTTATGATGGAAATTTTTGCCCAAATAACTAATAGAAATTAAGTCCCATTTAATTGATTGATTGCCATTCCAAGGAGAGTCATTTTTCTCTGGCACAGATCTTTCAGGACGCTCTGGGGGCAGCAATCTCAAAGAGGAATTTATGGAACTCCTATTGCTATCCTCATTGGAGCTGTAATTAATATAAAATATGCAATGATAAATATTCAAAACGAGCCACAGACATTTTCATTCTCCCAGTCTGACCTTATTCTGAGCCTCTGAAAGTCAAAATTTTGCTTTTCCTCAGTGCCTGAAGGGTTGAGGGTATGTTACTGTTTGATAAAATCAGCAGCACATAAGGCCATTGAAAGTGGCTCGTCCTTGAAGAGATGTAATTCATTCGCTTCCCTCCAGATCTTGATGCAGAGCTCCCAGATAATATCCATTCACCCTCATTCTGTTTGTTATCTGTATCACTATACCATGCTTGGGGAAAACATTGATGTCAAAGATAAATTGTATTTTTTGCCTCACCTTGGGCAACATTTTAACTTCCCATGATCCTGAAGGATTAGTCGATTCAAGTGCTGAAATTCCCCACCGGTTTGGAACGTCTTGGTTTTATTTTTTTTAAACTTGGTTTTGTTTTGAGGTTTATTGGGGTTATTGTCATTGACGTTTGGGTGAGATCTGACAAGTCACATTGTTAAACTTGCCCTGGATTTACACATGGTAGGGAACATACAAAACTTGTGAAAGTTTTATAAAGGTGAGGATCATACTATATTTAAATTTGATTCATCATGGGTATGAATAAATGGATGCTGACTGCAAGCGATATACTGGCCAGGGATCTGGCTATTCTACCCTCTTCAAGGGCAGAATAATAGTCCACCTTGTGGACTATTCCCCGGCTGTGACAGAAGATTGATTCTTGATATTTGGGCATCAGGACTTCAGCAGACTCATTATTCAAAACAGATATGTTAAGATACCATGTTTTAGTGAATGCAACCATCCCTTATTCATTTATATTGCTCATACGTGGAATCACCTGCACATCTTGGAAATTTACTTTCATGATTTGTGTACACCCTCCTATAACATAAGCAGGGAAACTGTCAATTCTCTGATCCTTGCCCCAGTGCTCCTTCTCCATGGTTGCTGACACGTTCTTCATCCATTCTCTGCCTGTTTCCTTAACTGTAAATTCAGTTTTGTCATAAGAGCAACTATTTAACACATTGGTGTGAGAATTAAAGGCGATTATACAGTAAAGCACTAAGAATGGTGGGTGGAACGTAGGAAGTACATGGTAAATATTGGCAATTACCGTATGATGCAATTTTCCTGAAGTTCCAATTAATATTCATTAATTCCTGATATTACTTTTATAATCTGTTCTCATATCATAACTCAGTATAGACCATTTACATATAAAATATTTCAGAAGGTGCTAAGGAAGAGGGATTTGAAAAAATTTTTAAATGTCTTTTTCAAATCCACCCTTCAATTCCCACTGCACCTTCTGTTCTGTGCTGTTCCTTATGGATTACTTAGGCTCTTTGCTGAATGGATAAGTAAATGTTGGAGGAATGGCAATTGGTGAGACAGAACCCTATGGGAAGACTTCTTTTAACCCCATGAAGTTCTGAGTGCTTCATGATACGTTACCTTCTACATTCTTCTCTTACCTTGTATGTCTTTTTATCATTGCAGAGAGGGAGGGAAATTTAATCTTAATGTAGGAAAAAAAAAATCCCCTTTGGAAGAGAAGGAACAAGTCCCTGGTTTCCTATCCATCAGGATATAAATGAACATCTCAAATTGAGAGAAAATTTTTGTAATCTGGTGTTCTATCCCTGTGTAGACAAGACTTAACACAGCAGTTCTGAGACTGCTGTCCTTGGAAAGTCTGCTTGCAAGGTTGGTCTTTGGCTACCATCTTGGAACATGGGTTTCAGGTGGGTTGCCACTGTGCCCTAACTGAGAAGGGCGGCTCAGTGTGCCTAAATTCTCTGTACAAACCATGTGGTTTGTGCTCAACACCTACCTTCCCTCTGGGAGTCCGGTGTTTTGTTACGTGCTAGGTAGAAGGTGTCTACGTGACCAACCCTAATTAAAAGACTTGGGGGCTGATTTCTAATGAACCCTGACCCAATCCTCCTTTGAAATATGAACATATATTTCCAAGCAGGGAAATCTCTCCCCAATACTCCCTGTATATTCAGTTATCTTTTAACTTCCAAAACTTGTCCCTTAACTCAAGTTCTAGTAAATTTTGCCTGAATCAATTTAAAGTATATATTTTCTCTACAGTCCAATATTTGTTTTGTGTGCTTGAAATGACATATATTTTCTAATTGATGGGCATAAGTTTCTATATATACCCATTAAATTAAATGCATTCTTCTTTTAATGCCTTAACGTCTTTGTTGTTTTTTAATTATTCATCTTAACTTACAAAAAGAGGCGTGCTAAATAAAATCTAAAACGATGACTTTGGATTTTCCCACGTCTCCTTATTAATTTTGCCAATTGCTGCCACACATACGTTAAGGCCCTTCATTCTGAGATGGTTCAATTCACAAATTAGAAAAGAAAGACTTCTTCGCTTGCAGAGGCTGCCCATGGCTCCTTGACGTATGAGTTTCTCCATTAGGGTCGCTTACTTCATGGCAGCCTGCTTCTACAAACCTAGCAAAGGAGAACCAGACTCCAAAAAAACAAACATTGCAATCTTATGCTTGAAAAAGTCTCATAGTCATTCACATATAATCACGTGCAATCTATCCTATCCACCTATCCACCTATCCACCCATCCACCCATCCACCCATCCACCCATCCACCTATCCTCCTTTCCTGTAATCTACTGCTTAGAATCAGGGCACTAGCTTCAGCCCACACCCCAGGAGAGGGGATTACACAAAGACATGAATTTCAGGAGATGAGGATCATGGATGGGAGTATAGGGAAGTAAGCAATGTAGATTCGGACCGCTTGAAGTGCATGATAAATGTAGCTTGTAAAATCATCGGTTAGTTGGCTAGGTACATAAATCATTTAAATAAAGTGTTGATTTAAAAAAAGAATAACAATTATCACAGTGAGTGAGACAGAAAAGATGAGAAATGAGCACAAAAATACATGTTGGGCAACTGTTAAAATTTAACTTCAGAAACGTCACCGTTTTATCAGTAAGACCTACAAAGTCTTCAGCTTTTGTCTTGGATAAAAATATAGCACAGCTCTCTCTTGGGATGATCTCGTTGCTTTTTTCCCCAACAAAATTAACACTGTTTCTTTTACTTATTTCCTATTCACATCTGAGAAATCATCAATCCACGTGGAGTCAATTCTACACTCAGAAACATTCTCCAATTTCCAGATTCTCAACGTTCATAATATACCTCACGCTGTTATTTACGCTGTGTGAATTAAAACACATACACACACATTGTTTCAATATATGTCACAAAAAAAAGAAAATTATGAAATATTGATTACAGAATAGATGGAATCTAAAATAGGGTTTAATGAGTCAAAAAATTCAAACAACCCATTTGAAAGTTAATTATGGTGCCAAAAGCCTCCTTCAGGCAGCCTTTATTAAATCTATGTTTTGCTTTACGATGGAAAAATAGAGGGCCCTTGAGGCTTTCTTTGTGTAGTAATTATTTCTCAAGGGAAAAACTTCAACAACATTTCAGTGACGTGATTTGAATATGCCATGCATGCTTTGACCTGCTTTTCTTTTCTTTTGACATTTTTATAATATAATATGGAAGAAAAAGGGATTTATCGGAGTAGTGGAAATAATTACCAGATTATCAAAGAAAATATGTCGATGACAGTTTTTCTAGAATTGTCAGAGAAGCAATAAACCCCTCTTTCCAGTGATCACTAGGATGTATCTCTAAAAAGTTGCTCTCTCTCTGTCAGGCTCCCCATGCAGTCCATCTGACCGAGATGTTGATACCTATGTATTGCCTGAAATTTTATAGGAGTGAGAGATAGAGAGAAGGAAAGAAATATACGGTTTGGAGAACGAGGGATCTGATCAACAACCCCTGCTACATATGTGATCATTCTACCAAGGCAAGGGTTCCATGGGTGATATGAAATAGATCTGCAAAAATTTCTTAGCCAGTTACTCTGCTTTTAATGGGTAGGTGTGCTATGATATAACAGATGTCGACACTGACCAAGATTTCTTATGATAATCTCTAGATACAGAGTGTTCTGTTCCAGTCTCAGCCCACATATGAGATGTTTTCTCCAAATTTTTATTCACAAAGTATAGTCTCCGTCACTAAGGTGACTCCCGAACAGAATCATCTTAACTAGCCAGACGTGGGTTCCCCAAATCTCTACCCTCCATGTAATTAGGAATCCAGGTAAGGATGATCTATTTCCATGCTTCAGTATGGGCAGGACAAGTTATCTTATGAAACACAAACAACTTGAAGGGATACGAATGAACATAAACATGTCTCTATAAACAAATTTAATAAAGAGTAGGATTTCATTGGGATGGGCTGTGCACACAGTGAGCGGAGTCTGAAGCTCTGCGTGCATGAAAGGGAGGGGAGCGCAGGGGGGTCTGTAAGAGGGAACGGAGGGAGGAAACTAATGGAGCCAGGGAAAATTAGTGAAAAGCAGACTGAGAGAAAGAGCGGGGTCACTGAGGAGGCAAGTGTTCCTTCTTCAGAGTGATACGCGGCTTTGTTTAACTCAAGCTTTGGCAAATGGAAATGGCGCCACATTTTATATTATCAAGTATGATATTTCTTATATGGTTAGTTACTAATTCTCCTTCCCTTGATGGGTAGCATCATAAGGCTGGTGGCCGCATGTATCTATCTATCTATCTCTATAGACTTTTCAATATATTATGGGGAGAAGGAGCCATGAACTAGAAAAGTCATTGCAACACTGCAAGACTTGGAGACCTCCCAAGTGCTGAACTGTACGGGAATGGTCGGATAGGTGCCTGGCATAGTCCTGCTCTTAATGCCCTGCAGTTGTTTAGAAATGGGAGTAAACATATAGGCTCAGACATGAAATGTTCTCCAAGACATTTTTTTAAGTGGGAAAGTAAGCTTCAGCCCACTACGTACAGTGGGAAGAGATCACAGTGGGATTACGGAGATGAGGATGAAGGAGGACTTTTATTTTTCTTGCTTAAATTTGTCATAAGCAGGATATTGTTTGGTATTGGTTTTAAAAATGGAGGCACGCTGAGGAACTGTGTTACAGTGTGGAATAGAGCCCAGTTTTTTCAGGGTATCCAACAGGCAGCAGCACACACAAAGAAGACCAGATTTACAGACCACAAAAGTAAGCCAGGGTCTGCACACTAAATCTAAACAGCATGATCACTTGTTAAAATAGAAGATTTAAATAGGATTCAGAGTCTCGTAACATGATACCCCAAATGTCCATGACGCAAGATAAAAATGGCTTGCCATAGCAATAACCTGGAAAATCACAATTTGAATGAGAAAAGACAATCATCAGATACCAATACTGAGATGGAAGTATCTAAAAAGAATTTTAAAGCACAAATATCAAAATTCTTCAGTAAGCAACTATACTGTTCCAACAAATTAAAAAAAAAAAGAATAGAACACCTAAGCAAAAAACAGAAGATATTTAAAAAGGACCAGATGTAAATTAGAGAAATGAAAAGTACAATACCTGAAATAAAAGAAAGGAAGATGAAAGAAAGACTGCCAAAATTACAAAAGCTGAAAATATTCATCATCATTAGACTTGCCATATAAGAAAACCTATAAGACATTGTTCAAGCAGAGGGAGATGTTATACTAAGAAATTCTCGTCTACACAAAAGAATAGAGAGCAGTGAAAATAACTGAGTGAATATAAAGATTTTTCCTTATAATTTAAATGTCCTTAATTGATAATAGATCTTTAAAAGCAACAATAACAATAATGTATTGTGGAGCTTATAACATGTGGAAGTGAAATTTATGGTAACAATAATCAAAGGCAGGAAGGAGAGAAATGGCATTATACTGTTGTATTCTTTTCTAATATACATAGTGGTACAATGTCACTTCAAGAACGAAGGTTTAAATTCAACCATGTGAATGATTACATTAAATGTAAATGAGCTAAACACCCCCATTAAAAGGCAGATATTGTCATATTGAATAAAATAAGCAGGAGTCAGTTATACACAGTCATGTGTGGCATAATTACCTTTTGGTCAAGATGGACCACATATATGACTGTGGTCCCATAAGATTAGTATTATATAGCTTAGGTGTATAATAGGCTATACCATCTAGGTTTGTATAAGTGCACTCTATGATGTTTGCACAATGATGGAATCACCAAACGACGCATTTCTCAGAACCGTATCCCTGTCAAAGCTTGACTGTACTTCCTAAAGAAAACCATGTGAAGTATAAGGCACAAATATGCTAAAAATAGAAGAAAGGAAATAGATAAACCATGATAATGTTAATCAAAATAAATATATAATGGATAAATCAATACCAAAGGAAATTTTATAGCAAAGATATTACCAGGGAGAAAGAGGGTCAATGTATAATGACACAGGGGTCATTTTCTCAAGAGGATATAACAATCCTCACAATGTATACACTTAATTATAGAGCTTCAAAAAAACAAGAAGAGAAGCCTGAAAGACCTGCAAGGAGAAATAGACAAATCCACAATTACTGTCGAGCTTTTAATACTTTTTTTATCAATAATTGATAGAACAAGTGGATACATCAGGAAAGATTTAAACAAATAAAAATCAAAAAGGCAGAAAGCACATAATCCAACAATTAGATCTAATATATCCTCATAAAAGAGTTACCCTACAATAGCAGGATATACAGTTTATTCTGGTGAACTCAGAACATTTGCCAAGGTAGACCGTATTCTGGTCCACAGTATTCAAGTTGTAAAAAGGATATTTTCGGACCACAGAAGACTTAATTTAGAAATCATGAACAGAAAGCTATCTGGACTATCCAAAAGCATTTGAGAATGGATAATACACTTCTTTTTTTTATTTTTTTGTTAAGATGAAAAGTAATTTTATTTACACTTCTAAAGATCCTATGAGTCAAAGAAAAATCAAAAGGGAAATAAGTATTTATTTTGAACTGAGTGCCGTTAAAAGCATACCTTATACAAATGCATGAGATCCACATATAGCAGTTATTAATTAGTGAGAAGTGAATAGCACCAAATTCCCATATTAGAAAAGAAGAAAAATCTCAAATCAGTAACCTCACCTTCCATCTTGAAAATAAGAAATAGAGGAACATAGTAAGCAGAGGAAAGAAATAATAAAGATCAGAGTGAAATTTGATGAAATAGAAAACAGAAACACAATGGAGACACCAAAAGCTGGTTCCTGGAAAATAGCAATAAAATTGGTAAACTTCAGGGCCAGCCCGGTGACATAGTGGTTAAGTTCGGATGCTCTGCTTCAGCAGCCCAGGGTTTGCAGGTTCGGATCCCAGGCACGGTCCGATGCACCGCTTATCAAGCCACGCTGTGGCAGGTGTCCCACATATAAAGTAGAGGAAGATGGGCACAGATGTTAGCCCAGGGCCAGTCTTCCTCAGCAGAAAGAGGAGGATTGACAACAGATGTTAGGTAAGGGCTAATCTACCTCACCAAAAAAAAAATAAATAAAAATTGGTAAACTTCTAACAACAGTAATTAGGACAGAAGCCTCACTTTGTCGATATTAGGAATAGAATAGTGATATTACTAAATGTACTACAGATATTGAAAGCATAGGAGAGGAATACTAAAAAAAAATTAACATCTTTATGCCCCTACCTCACTGGGAAAATTTAGTCTTTGACAATGAAATATGATGTTAACTATAGGTCCTTAGACACTCTTCGTCGTGTTGAAATATGACGTGTGTGTGTGTGTGTGTGTGTGTGTGTGTGTGTGTGTGTAGTATTGACATATACATGGTGTTGGATTCGTTTGGATAATATTTTTAAAGAATTTCATCACCATGATTGTAAGGGATATTTTTCTGTAGTATTTTTTTCTACTTGTACTATGTTGTTCTGTTTTGGTATCCGGATATGTTTAGCCTCATAGAATAGGATTTACAATGTTCCCTCTTCTTTCAATTTCTGGAAAAATTTGTGTAGAATTAGTATTGTTTATCTACTAAGTGTTCGGTGAATTCCCCAGTGAAGGCATCTGCACCTGGTGATTTCTTGGTAGAAAGGCTTTTGAAAACAAAATCCATTTATTTCATACCCCATATGGCTATCAAGATTATGTATGTCTTCTTGAGTGCATATTGATAGTTTGTGCTTATCAGGAAATTTGTGCATCTAATCTAAATTAGAGAAGTAATTTTCACATACTTGTTAGTTTTCCTTTTCATCCTTTTAATGACTGCAGATAAGAAGTGATAACATCATTTTCATTTCTGATGTTCGTAAATTGTTTCCAATTTGGGTAAAGGTTTGGTTAAAAGTTTAGGAATTTTACTAATCTCCTCAAAGAACCATATTTGATTTCTTTGGTATATTCTCTGGTTTATCTGTTTTCCCTTTCATGGTTTCTGCCTTGATTTTTATTATTTTCCATCTTCTGTTTATGTTTGGTCTACTTTCCAGTTTCTTATGATAGATTAAGTCATGGACTTGAGGCATTATTTTCTTTGTATATAAGTGTTAATAGTATATATATCCCTATGATCATTTCTTTAGTTGCAACTCAAATTTTTTTTCATAATGAAACTAAAAATCTTTTTTTCACAGCTTTATTGAGGTACAATGAGTACATAAAAAGCCGCACATAATTAATGTGTATAATTTGGTGAGTTTAGACACATGTATACATTCGTGTTACTGTCACCACAATCCAGGTAATAAACATATCCATCACCTCCATACATATAAACATATATCATGTTTATATTTTCGTTCAGTTCAAAACACTCTAAATTCTTTGTGATTTCTTTATTGACACATGTTTTATTTAGAAGCCTGCTGCTTCATTTTCAAATATTTGGAATATTCAGATATCATTAGGTTATTATCAATTGTTAATTTGCTTCCATTGTCACCAGAGAACATGTATGATTTAAAGCAGTTTAAATTTATTGAAACTTGATTTATGAACCATATATTGTCTATCCTAATAAATGTCTTGTGTGCACATAAAAAGACTGCGTATTCTGCTGACGTTGAGTGTTCTACAAATGTTGATACTGCTGTTCAGTTCTTTTTTATCCTTACTGATTTTCTGTGTACATATTTTATTAAAAATTGAGAGCTTTTGAAAATTCTGACTATAATTATGGATTAGTTGATTATTCTCAATTTTTGCTTCATGTATTTTAAAGCTCTGATATGAAGTGAATAACCATTTAGGATTGTTATGTTCTCTTGATGAAGTCAGCAATGCATCATTGTTAAATGCTGTTTTTTATCTCTTTCATCAATCCTTGCTCTGAAATGGACTAATCTGATACTAATATAGCTACTCCAGCTTTCTTCAAATTAGTATTTCCATGACATTGTCCTTTATCCATTATTTTAACTCATCTATTTTTTTAAAGTGTGTTTTTGTAGGCAGCTTACAGTTGGATCTCGCTTTTAATCCAATCTCTCTGTCTTTTAATCAAGGTATTTGGATCATTTACATTTAATTTGATTATTGGTATGCAGTGTTTATATGTAACATCTTACCGTCTGTTTTCTCTTTGTCTCCTCTGTTATTTCCTTTTTCCTAATTTTTTTGCCTTCTTTTAGATTGATTGATTATTTTCATTATATTTCTATCTTCATGTTTGGACCATTACCGATAACTTTTCTTTTTTTCAGAATTTTCCTTAGTGTTCACATTAGACATATTTAACTTATCACACTCTGCTGTCATCTATAGTATAAGAATCTTATAATGTTAAACTTCCATGCTTTCTGCTATCAGCATCATGCTTTTTACTTCTACATATGTAATTAACCACAGAATGGTTTGTTGTGACTCTGCTTTAATTTTCCGACTATCTTTCTCAGAGTTTTAAGAAATGCACGTTCTTTTATATCTACTGTCCTATGTATCATTTCTGACGTTCTTCATTCCTTTGTATAGATCCAGATTTCCATTTGTTGTAACTGTCCTGCTGTTTATAAGAATGCGTTTACATTTCTTGTTATATTGGCTGGCTGTTGATGACTTTCTCAGCTTGTGTGTGCCGGAACAAGTCTGTGTTTCAATTTCATTTCTGCAAGGTATTTTCACTCAGTCTAGAATTCTAGGATGAATGTTACTTTCAGTTCTTGAAAGATGGCACTCCACCATTTCCTGGCTTGCATTGTTTCCAAGGAAAAAGTGGGGTCATCCTTATCTTTGCTGCTCTGTAGGTATCGTCAGTTTACACTGGCTCGCTTTGAAAGGGTCTCTTTATTACTGGTGTACAGCAGTTTGATTATAACGCATCTTGCTTTTGTTTCCCTCAATTTTTTTCCATTCCATATGCATTGGACACTTTTTGGAACTGTGGGTTTATAAGCTTCATTAAATTTGGAAAAAAAATTGAATTATTTATTTAAATACTTGACTCTCCCACTTTCTCTGGAATTCCTATTACATGCATATTATTCTGCTTGAGGTTTTCTTCACTGGATCTAATTCTCTTTTTTCTCAGTCATCTTAATCTTGATGTTTCATTTTGGATAGTTTCTTTTTTTAATTTCACTAATCTTTTCTTTTCTAACAGCAGTATCTGTCTGCTGTTAATTCCTTCCAATGTAATGTTTATCTCAGACATTGTATCTTTTGACTCTAGAAGATTGATTTTGCTTTTATATGTATTTTTCTTGATCTTCTTTATGATGCTGTTCCTTTTGGTGACCTTCTCAAACTTATGAGGAATATTTATAAAGGATTGTTTAATGCTCTTTATTAATTATATTATCTATGTGACTTCTTGGTCTGTTTCTACTGATCTTTTGTTTTCTCCACAGTATTGGCTTTATTTTTCTGCTCTTTTGCATGTTAGCAATATTTCCTTAGATGTCAGTCTTTGTAAATTTTACTTTTTGGGGTATAAGATATGTGTATGTATGTGTGTGTATATATATATTTGAACTATATATATATATATTTGAGATTTGCTCTGGAATAACTTGGAAATAGTTTGTTCATTTCAAGTCTTGCTTTTAAGCATAGTTGAGAGGAAGTAAGAAAGCCTTTAGTTTAGGATTGGACTATGGAAGCAGTACTCTTGAATATACTTCACTTTTTTCTTCCAATTTTTTATTGTGGTAAAATACACATGACATAAAATTTACTATCCTCACAATTTTTAAGTGTACATTTCAGAGGTATTATGTATGTACTATGCCTCTCCCTTCTGATCAGCAAGGATTGTTCTTTTCTTTTTCTAGTACTTTCTAACATATCATTTAATTTAGTTATTATTTCTACTATCTATTGCCTGTATCTCACCATAAAATATTAAAGTCTGTGATGGTAGAAAATTTTGGTTTGATTCATGCCGAGAGATGGATATCTAGAGTGTGGACCCGTGTCTGACACATAATGGGTATTCAATAATTATTTTGTAAACCAACCAGTTCATTCATTCAATACTTAAAAACAACAATAAATTTTTACTTGCTTCTTTTTTAAAAAAACATTGTTTAGTGATAAGAGCTTACTAAAGAGCTGAGGATGTTTTAAGACAGACTTAGGTACCTTCATGTGACCACCGCACTAGTTGATAGATTGGAAATTTGTGTAAAGATAGTTATTTCTCTATGAACTTGTGTCTTTACTTTAAAATGAGAGGGATACATATTCTTTATAACAAATTGAGAATTCATAGCAACTGTAAAAATTGGTGAGAATAATTTCACATAAGGATTTAACAAAGGGAAGGAGTAATAATCATCTTACAATTACAAAGCTACAAATGTTGCCACTTCTACTTACAGATAGATGACACAGAATCAAAGAAAAAAATATGTATATATGAATATGTGTAATAGCTTATCATTTTTCAACAGAAAAATGAATAAAAGGTGTTTCTTTTTATACTGATTATAAAGATGATGCTGTTACTGTGGAAAACTTGAAACATATAGGGTAAATATCCATGGAATTAAAAATTAATAATCTATTTCTTTCAGTCAGAGAGAAATGTTTTTACAAAAATATTTTCCTGAATAGAATAAAAATCTCTACTCACAGAAAAAATATTGATCTTCATCAACATTATGTTAATTAATAATTAACAATAATTGATTGAAATATGCTCATTATCTTATGGGAAGCCAGCGTTTGATTAAACACTATAGTAGATATTTTGCAATATTTTGTGTTTTTATCTTTGAAAATAACATTTTAGTTTAAACATCATCAACGTCAATAAAACGTGTCGACCAAAGAAAATAAAATTCATTCTAAATGGTAACCACAATTGCATTTATACATTTTTATAGAGATAGTAGTTTGATTACATTTTAAAAGAAAAATAAAAGACAAATGTGTATCAGAACTATTCAGAGTTCTGAAGATTTAGTTTGATTAATGCTGGCTTCTTAAGTCTTTTTCTTTTTTTCCCCCAAAGAAAAATGTGCAGTCAAGCTATGTCCTTGAGAATCCCTGACATTTCATCTGTATTCTTTTCACTAAAATTTTAAGATCTGCTTCCAAAATTTAAAGCCTGTCAACAAGGTTATGATTGTAGAAAATAGAGTACAAATATTTTTCAAAAATATTTCAAAATATGTTACTATGCATACGTGTGTTCAGGTAGTATGTAATTTACTCAAATGATGAAATAAAGAAAACTACCTTTTAGGTAGATGGGTGTAATAAATAGATTTTCTAAAACAATCAACAAAAAACAAAAATAAATTAAACTATAGTAAAATTACTTGCCTAAAATCAAAAGGAAAAGAAAAAAGTAAATTAATTTCAATTTTCCTTAAATTGTAAGCCATAAATATTACTCATTTCCTTCCATCTATTACCCTTAAGGAAAGATGAAATGTTGAACTGACTTAAAACCTTAGTGCTTCGAACAGAACTTAAGAGATATTCTAACAGATGTCCTTTACTTTAAAATAACATGGACACATATTCTTTATAACAAATTGAGAATTTCACAGCAACTGCAAAAATTGGTGAGAATAATTGCAATATGTTTAAGCATGAGAATGGCAGTTGTCATGTGGCTCTGGCTCTATCCCAGTCAAGTATCATTAAAAGTAAAAAATAAAGCAAAATTTAAGGTAGAGCTTGATGAATGCTTAGATGTAATATACTTATCTACCTTACTGCATTTTATAAACAACTTAGACTATTTAGGCAACGTAGAAAACTAGACTCCTCAAGACAACTTGAGTAACATTTCTATCAATTGGGTTTATATATATTTCCAAATGGTACTAAAACAACATGAACCCAATCAACACACTCCCTTCTCTTTTCTTTCTTCCCTTCCCTTGTTATTACTTCAGGGACATTATTACCTAGCTAGCTAACTACAAGTTGCCAGGAAGGGGCATACTGATATGAGCACTGGGGAGAAATTGAAGTGTAGGAAATGTTTCCTTCTGACTTGGGTCTCATCCTCACTTAACTATCACACAACATCCTTTGAAGGAAGATCTAACAACTTTGAAGAACTTGGTGTAAATTAGAAAAAGGCATCCCGTGTCCCAGGCATACAATTCTTGAGCAAGGCACACAGAGATTAGCAAGCAGGGTGAAGCTAGGTTTCAGCCAGGCACTCCTTTGAAAATAACAACCATCTCAATGGATGGGTAGCCCTGGCCTCAGGCTATCACCTGTGTGATCTGGGGTCCAGAGGAATTTTCCAGCACACTGGGACCAAGCAGGCCACAGCATCCCAGAGCATAGGCTAGGAGAAGTCTCCTAGCTCAGACGAATGGAGGTAGCACAGAGCCCCTGGGGTCTGCCACCATAATGGTACCCATGCTCAAGGTGCATCAGCCAACATGACACACAGAGAAAAGATGATGAACAGCACTAGCTAGATATATGAATTCAGAAGAGTAGCACAACAAGTGGTTCCAAAATGGACAAAGGGTGAGGTCAATGACCAGAGGGGCTCAACATGGTGCTCGGTCAACCATCTCTCCCCTACATCTATGAGTCCAAAGATGTGTTTCCTCCACATCTTGGGGAGAGAAACAGAGTCTAGAAGGCTGAGAGTCTTGAGATTTTTTTCTAAGAAATCTTATGCAATAATAAGAACAACTATTCAAATTACATAAGTAGACCAAGATTTTAAACCATGTCAAAGAAGCAGTTAATTTTTTATTCTTTACTAACTAGCAGGTTGAGAGTTGAAGGAAGAGCAGAGTTATTCCAGACTAAACAAATTCCATTTTCTCTACCCAGGCAAGTGGGAGTTTAAATGAAATTTTTGAGCTTATTATTATATTGTGTAGTGGACATGGAATACCAAACCATTCACACAGATATGTAGTCAAAATCCATGAGAAGAATCATCTAAACTTTGCCCATCTTCTTTTTATTTTGATGTGGAAATTATTATGAGAACAAAGGAGCAGCAAATGCTTAATTGTACAAGAAGACATGTGTCAACATGGGGAAGAAAGCCCACCGGAAGGTTGGGATTGGTGGGATAATTCCAATGTCACGGCTTTATTCAGAAGAAGTGACCTTCCTCACCCAGTGTGGCTGGTCACAATTAAGATATTGTCCTGACTCCTTCTGTGCCATTCCAGCACTGCTTGTCATGATTTACGAGAAGTTTCTGTAACAACTAACTTCATTTCACAGAACCTTCAGTCCCAGAGGGGATCCATTTGTTAAAATATCTGTATCAGACTGAGCAAACTAAATAAATTGTTCCCACTGGCATTGATGAAGCACCCTGTGTAGGCATTGATAAAGTTTACTGGCAGAAACAGAAGTAGCATCTACATAAGAGATAGGGAGCTTTGTTATTTTCATTATCAAGTGACAGTGACCCCAGAAGAATCATATCTTGCCACTGACACACTGAAAGCATTGAGCCTGCACTCCCACCCTTGAATCCTGAACCACATCTTTTAGGAAGATACATGCAATTCCATACTTTGAGAATCTGTAGATCATGGAAGTGTGTGAAGGATACATGAAGGAAAGGGAAAAACATCACGTCTTCAAGAATAATTTTATTCCAAGGCAAATAGTTTAAAATGTCATTTTTACATTAAACAGTCATAACTGAAAGAAATGGATATGAATTTTACTGACACAAAGACAGGACGTTAAAGATCTTTATGTTCCAGGAGAGCAGATTCGTGTTATGAGTACTGGTTTTCCTTCCACCTTTTTTCTTATGTCTACTGTGCCTGTAATTGTGCGTGAGTGTGTGTCTGCTTATTCATAATTTGTTGAGATAAAAATTACAAACAGTGAAGTAGACCGACAGTAAATGTGTGTGCTCTGATATTTCGATAATCCCATGAATCTACCATCTCAATCAAGATGTAGCATATTTCCATGGTGGGAAAAAAATTCTCCTATGCTCTCTCCAGGATTGAAAACCATGGTTCTGTTTTGTATTATCATGGCTTGTTTTCTCCTTTTCATTGAACTTCATATAAACATAAGTTGAACATATAAATGTGCGCTCTGTTGTATCTGGTTTCTTTCACTCAACATAATGTCTGTGAGAGCCATCTGTTCATACATCAGTACTTGATTTTTGGTTTTTTGGTGAGTAATATCCCATGGTATGAATATACTACAATTTGCTTATCCATTCTCCCAGCGAGTTTTGTGGAGTTTTTTTTTTTTTTTTCCCAATATGTTTTCTGCATCTACTACGTTGACTAATGTTTTTCATCTTTATTCTGGTCACGGAATTATGGAGACAAACACTGACTGATTTTCAAATGTTAAGCCCACCTTACATTTCTGGGCAAAATGTACCAGGTCATGATGTCTTATCCTTTATACGTCTCTGGATTTGATTTCCAAACTCGGCACCTGTATCAAAGAAATTCCCCCTGGGAACCTCTTTCTCCATTTGATCATTTAAGGAGATAGACCTTTTTAATTATTTCCAAACAATAGAGCACAGGTTAAACATAATTTAAAAATGACTTTACTAAAACAAAGTATATTAGACATTTAAGTATAGAGGATATAATTATGTTGTTAACATATTCTTCCTCACTGTAAGAGTTAATCTAATTGTCTTTATCTCAAGTACTCTATATTTCCCAGGTAAAACTCCTTAATAGCTAGGGGATGAAGTAAACAGCAGGAACCTTATCTTGAATCTTGGATCCAATGAGGCTTTCTAGAATTCCTACCTCTATGCCCTCAATCCCACTCCCTGTGCATCCTTTCTCTGTCATATATATATCCATTATATCTTGGATACCAATTTCGCTTAACCCCTTCCCTGTTATTTATAATTATAGTCTTATTATACATGATAAGGATATCCAACAGCCTAAATACCCAGAAGTGGGCATATAAGGTCCACACTTCAGCCTTCCATTGGAAAATTTTGTCTGAATATATATTACTTGGTTCCTTCCCATTTCAAACTCTACAGCGCCTGCTGAGCAACCACTCCCCATTTTTAGAAATGTCTTTTTGAGAATCTCTCTACAGCCTTTGCATACAGGCAACTGACCAATTTACATCTAAGAGTAAAACGTGTATCTGCGTAGAATCTCTGAGTTCTGCTCATCTTTGTATTTACTGAGTGTATTGCCCAGAATCCTTCACACACATATGATGTCTCTTAAAAGGTGACATGAAGAACTGTCAGGTTCTGTTTGAACATGAAAATATGCAACTTTGTCATATTTTGGCAATAAATTCAACAGATCACTAATGCTTGGTTTACCTTCTCACACACGCACTCAAAAGAATGATCCCCAAAGGGGCTAAAGAAGTTAAGAAGTACAATGATTCTGCTGAGCAGATCTGAAAAGAAAACTTTCAGGAATATGGAATCAAGCTCTTATCAAATCATCTTATATGCTGTGGATATAGAATGAAACACACTTCCAAAATCAAAAGAGAAGAGAAAGTTGAAGTTGGATGGGAGGTGCAATGTTTCCTTATCCTCTTCTTCTACACTGGATGCAATGTTTTATTTTCTTGAAGTTAAATGTTCTAAAGAGTGGATTTGAGAGACTTTGAAAGGTGATAACAAAGCTTGGGGTGGAGGCACTCTTTAGTGCCTCTGGGGTGTCATTCGAAATAATACCTGCAGTTTTGTAAACTATATGGCCTCTAATATTATTATTCCCTATGACTGAGGGCTGTGAAGCTCATGTTTAGAACATGGGTTTATGTTATTCAAACTCTAACACATATGCATTTTAAATAGCTACATTCATCCTAAAGTCACAGTGGCTCGATTGTATTCAAAATCTCCAAATGTCACCAGTAATGATAAACAGTATTTAAGGATTGATCCACTGATATCTGGCCATTTCTTACTTATCTTTCGGGATAGCCACTGTCTGCCCTCTTTTTCTAGATGTGTTTTCCCTTTGGTAGAAAAAAAAAATTAAAATACACTCAAATATTTTAATTAGCTCCAAGAGACTAAGTAAATGTTCATCAAAAGGGGAAAAACATTGAAGTAAATTTCTTACTTCATATTGCATACTTTATGACAGTCCACTTCTTGTGGTTTCCATCTTTTAAACCAGTTTTAAATAGTTCAACAAAACCTAAAGTGATATGTCTAAATCTAGCAAGCATGCCATTCTAAATAAAATAATAATAGCGGTTATGAATCATAGTAATAAGAATAGGAAGTAAGGATAAGGGGAGGAAGAAGGTTAAAGTTCAAGCATCATATCAGGAAAAACGAGAAGAGCTCAACTTGATTCTGTAGCTTTGAAGTTTAATAGGATATTTTATAAAAGGATAAGAGAGGCAACTCTGTTCACATCAAACGCCTGGAGTAATACCCTTCAGCAGTTAAAGTTCATCTGTGTAATTAAATCAACTGTAGTAAAAACAGCCTCTTTGTGGAAAGGTCATACATTGTTGCAAAAGGCTGAAATCTCAAGCATGGAGAAGAAACAATAATGAATTGGCAAAACATTAGGCATTTCTCCCGGTAACATTCTGCTAGCACAGGTCAGAACTTAGATAAAAAGGTTCTGGGTAAGATTTTAAAGGAAATATTGACAAAACGTAAGGGAACATTATTTATCAATGACAGCATTTCTTCTTCCCTTTTCTTGATAAGGTTTTACAAAGATAACGATTTTCTTCTCTTACTAGTTTCTGGGAGAAAATGCTTCTCAGAGACTGTAGACGAAATAAGAAAATATACTCTTAAAATTAAAAAAAAATTAATCAATTACATTGTTAAGCCATATTAAATAATCACTATCAAGTAAAAGCACTACAGAAAAAATAAATTTTCTTGTGTACTACTGAAATCCTATATTCTTAACTTAAAATAGTTTATGGTGACAATTCAAGTCAAGTTTTCAACTATACCTATATTAGAAAATATATTCTAGTTATATGTCTTTTAACCCATCATTTAAGAAGACTGAGAAGAAGAATATGATTTTCATATTGAGAGAAGGTTCCAGTGAAAATTATTCAAAATATGACAACTGTTCTAATACCTTCAAGAAATGAAGTCAACATCAGAAGATTAAAAAAAAACACAAAATTATTTTAAAATGTGTATATAATTGTTATGTTTTTTAAAAGGAAATATTTACAGGTCAAACTTATGTACTGACCTATTGAATTGAAAAGAGAGAGCCTACAGATGACTTAGGAAAGGTAAAAAGAAAGCAAACACCTTCTTGCACAGGAATGCAGAGATTCTCAGACAAATGCTGCACAAACGGAATGATCTATTGATGGTATTTTTTTTTTAATATGGAATACAAGTCTAAATAAGTGGTTATCAAAATTAGGTACTCAGAAAGTGGCTTCCAAATGCTGTAGATGGGCATTCACCCTTACAGAACTAATATCCACGAGATTGAAGTGCTTATATTTTTATTTTCATGCCTAACCAAAGATTCACTCTTTTTCCACTGCACTTTAGCAATGTCTTATTTTGTTTTTTCTCATTTTTGTACTCATGATGAGGAGTAAGTTAATTAAGTAATCTTTAGGACATTAACAAAAACAATCTCAGAAGAAAATGATTTTAGGAACTGCTAATATAAATTACTGAGTTAAGTAGGAGTGCAAAGTTATCTCAGCTTCTTGGTGGCATTGTATTGAATCATGTATAGCCCCATTGAAGATTAATTTAGAAGGTGAATACATGTTTATTGGGAAAGCAATACATTTTTGAATGGCTTCCAATTTCAACCTTCGTGCTTTTTGATAGAACTCCTTGGACTTTAGATAACCCACTTCTATCACCAATCACTTTCACTTTTCCAGTTAAATGACCACAATCCTACCATTAATTTCCTGGCAATCCTGCGACAAGCCATTTCATCTTGTATTCATTGCGCACATCAGGGAAAATTTTTTTTAGGATCTTCCTGCTACCTTCTCTGCCTACTGATTTCTCAGCAACTTTCCAGGGATTTTACTGTTGGAGGCATATTTTTATTAGCCTAGCAACGCACAGTTTTTATTTAGTTAGAAAGAGTTGAATCTTACAAAATAAAGGATTTCTATAACAGCAACAAAGATTTAAAATGTATAATTTTAAAAAGATGTTTTATATTAATTTTTCAAAAGATATAGTTTAGTATCAAATATAGAGCTGACTATATGATATATATGTATGAATCAATATATATAACATCATATATATAATGTATATATGTGTATGTGAGCTTGGGTAAACATGTATATGCGTATATGTGTATATGAATGCATGCATGTGTTTATATATATGTGTGTATGTGTATAAAATACAGCTAAAAAATGAGATAAAATCATTTAAGAAGAAAAGCTATATACTGTATTGTGCAATATTGAAAAAATTAAATATGCCAAGAAATATTCAATAAGCATCTGTAAGAAGACCCTCCATCATTAATATCTTTATAAACTCCACATGGGTGTAACCAAATTCCCCACTGGTTTCTTTGCAAAGCTTAGAGAGCAAATTGTCTCAGACAATGAAGACTGGCTCCTTCCAAAATACTGTGTAGATTTTGTTGCATCGTTTATAATGTTAAAATCTATATGTTCCTTCCTTTAGAACTTGAGGTGGAAAATGACCTGATTCTTCTCAGTCGACACACTTTTGTAAGATTTGGAAAGGTCTAGGAAAACAACTTGATTTGGAATTCTTGCTTCTGCTGGCTGGTGTGATCAGAGGTGAGTTTAATTTTTCTGTAGCTGTTGTAGTACATATTATAATTCCCTTGGTTCATTGACATTTAGAAGCAGGTGAGGCAAAGGAGAGTGAAAGATATACGGTCCATTTATGTCAATGAGTGGAAATGCCTCCCAGAATTCCAGCTTCCTTATCATGGCAAAGGAAGACGGACCCTTGAATTTTCTTGATTCTGGAGTGTTTTCTGGGATTCTCATCTGGAAGGTCATCTAAGAGCCTGCTTCTCCATTTATCCCAGTGGACATGTATGCCATTATCCTCAATTTAGCATCAGAGTGGATCCGCTGTCTTCAACTGAAACCCATCCAACACATTGATCCTAAAGCTTATATAGAAGAGTAAAAGGCCAAACATAGAAAACTATCTTCCGAAGATGAACAGGATTAGAACTTGCCCTATTGTGTGCCAAGTGTCATAAAAAGTTCTACTAATAAAGACAGTGTGGTAACAGAATAGGGGTTACATATTGATTAATCAATGGAGAAGATCAGTAGTGGATCCAAAATTCAATGTGATTTTTTTTTGCATAATGGGTGTATGATAATTCAAATATCTGAAGGCTTTGTGCATTTGACTGTTGTGTCTGCAGGCTCTTGCTCATGGTGTCTTTTTCTCTGCAAGTGTTTTGTGACTTTTGGATGTGAGCCAACCATTTGTCTTGCAATTGTTTCTGTGGGATTGTGTCAATTGCCCGTCATGAAGAAAGATTCTACTAGAGAACACGTGAGTTTGTATTTGTCTGGTGTCAGGGTACACTAACTATGGGATCACTTTAAATTAATTTATATCTTAAAGTTCTAGGATCACATAGAAAGGATTTATTCTGGCTAAACATGCACTTGCCCCCTGGTGGTTAAGAGTTTTCAAGGGTAGATTATTTTCCCCACTATTCAGGGCCAAGATTGCAGATAGGCAATCAACTTTGCTATCTTTTGGGAGAGGACACATTTCTAATTCACCCTTCCAAGAGGGTAAAGCCCTTTAGAGTCTCCAGTTTATGGGAGTTTTGCATTAGAAGGCCTTAGCTGACTAGGCTTGGGATTCCATCCCCTTTCCTGTGAAGTTCATGAGACTGTGAAAACTGAAGCTCAATTTCTCCAAATTTGGGTATTGTGCTTCAATTGAATGCTAATCTATGCTTATTTCTTGTGTTTCTGCTTTAAAATATTTAGCCTGATATTCATTTTTTTCCCCTCTTTGTAGCCCATGAATTGAGAATTTGTTGCTCATTCCACAATCTGTATTTTGTTTTTCATTAGGTTGGTGTATCATGCACCAAGGATTCTAATAAAGGCACTCTCTAAAAGTCAGTACAATAAACTTTAAAATGTTACTCATAGTCCACTTGCATGAAACAATTCCCATTTATTCTATCCCCTTCTAAAGGTAACCATTTTTTAACAGCGTTCATGAGGTGTTATTTATATACGAAGAGCTGCACAAATTTGATGTGTACAATTAGATGAGTTTGGACATATGCAAACACCTGCGATACCATCAACCATAATCAAGGTAACAGACATATCCTACACCACCCAACATTTCCTTGTGCGCCTTTGGTTTAGTTTTGTTTTGTGGTAAGAATACTTGACATGAGATCTAGCTTCTTCAGAAATTTTGAAGCGCACACCACCGTATTATTGACTAGAGGCACTGCACTGTGCATCAGATCTCTAGAACTTGTTTATCTAGCAAGACTGAAACTTTGCAACCTTTGACTAACAACTCCCATTTCGCCCACTCCCAGCCACTGGCAACAAGTATTGAAGTGTCTGCTTCTGGGACTTTGACTATTTTAGATTCCACATATAAGTGAGATTGTGCAGTATTTGTTTTTCTGTTATTGGCTCATTTCACTTAGCATTATGTCCTCCAGGTTCATCTGTGTTGTCCCAAATGGCAGGATGTCCTTCTTTTTTAAGGCTGAATACTATTTAGAACATGTAATTGGTGTGTGTGTGTGAGTGTGTGCACGTGCATACATGAGTATTTGTGTGCTGGTCATTTGCCTCTTTGCTCTAAGATCCACTTTCTGTTACCTTGCTCTGTCTGGATTTACCAGGCTCCCTTGACAAGTGGCATCTTTAATTTGTCTCAGTCAGTTAGAGGCTGTGGTGGGAGACAGGATGTGAGAACCCAGGGCAGTCATTTCATTACCTCTTTTCTTCAAGAAGCTCTGCCATCCTTGGCTCTGTCCCTTGAATGGTTCCAACGCCTGCCATTGAGGTCTAGCACCTGGACTCCAGATCCAGCATCTAGCTCTAAGGAGGTGGGAATGACTCCCTGAGGTGGCTCATGACTTGACAGGCTCACCATCCCTATTTATTTTGCCAGCTCTTTCAATACTTCAGCGAGTAGCTTCCTATATATAATTCCTCTCCTCAACCAGCTGGTGGGGGTTCTGGTTTTGTGAGTGGATCATGAATGATATACCCTGTATTCTGAATTATTTTAATTCCAATAACTTTACATAGCTGCTCAGCCACTAGTAGAAATTCCTATATGCCCTGGAATTAATTGGGCATATATTGAAAAGACTCCAGCACATTCTGGAAGCTTCCTCTGCCTTCAGTGATTACTTGTCTAGACCAGTGAACTGTCAGGTTAGCAGTTTCCCAGAGACAATAGATACTTTTGTGTAAATAATGAGCAATATTAGTTACCAAAAACCTATAATATCTCTACAGACGTAGAACCTTTTTTGTCTAGATTTAAGTCTTTATGCAACCAAACAAAAAATTACACAACTTAAAAGTATTCCATTTTTCTTAACAAATGTGTTACTGACATTTTAAGAGTTATTAATTTTATTTAAGTGAGTCTTTTAACATTAGGGCTATTGTACTGCCAAAGACTTAATAATTAAAAAAAAAATTTACGATTTTATAATTAATTTAGCATTTGAAAAATGTATTGAACTCATATTATGTCCTAAGAATTAAAGTTTGATTAGATAATATAACTCAATTTCTAGACAAATATGAGTTAATTTCCCTAAGGAATTATCCCAGTATACAAAACAGAGTAGGATTTCAAGATGCCACCTGTTATCTCCATTACCATTTCTACTCGTTTGTCGGTGAAAAGAATAATCAGATCTTTCTCTTTCAAGCTTCACAGATATTCAAGGGATGCTCTCAACTCTCCCTTTCTCATTTTATCTGTTTTTTCTCTTTGTAGATGTCAGCAGTGCTGATTTTATGCCATGGGATTGATCTCATTGGCTTGTGCATACATATTTTCTAATAACTCAACATGAGTAAAACCTTAGACCACCAAAAGGACATTGCATTATTTAATTTTTGTATATGAATTGAATGAATAATATGAAAATGAATAAAATGTATATTTTAAGAATAACTGGCAGAGATCTATGTGTTAAATGTCGACTAATTAGTTTCAGTTCTAGAGCTCTGGAGTGGAATTGAACACTGTTGTGAAAAACAAATCACAACATAACTTTATATGATGATTTGTAATTTACAGGTCTCTGTCACATGCCTTAAGTGTTACACATGAACAGCATTCAAGTCTTCTGCAACGTATTTGCCCATTTGTTTTACGTCCCTTATGAACTCGCAAAATATTTGAGAGTACATCGCATCTTAGTTATCTTTATGGATCAAGAAAACTTGGCATCCAACCCTGTTCTAAAGTTCCAGACAGGAGCCCATCCTGTACAGAGCATGCAAAGAAGTAAGAAATTTGGAAAACGATGCCTTCTGAAACAAGAACCCAGAAAGCTGATTCAGACGAAATGAACCAGTTTGGAAAAAAGCAAATTTAATAAATTTGGATGGATACTGCTGAAATTCTTTCCTGACAATAGCCATTCCTCAGAAATTTGAAAGAAAAATGTAAGTTATGTCATGAAAATCTTGGGAATATATAACCTGTTTCAGGAAGAACTCTCTGCAGATGATTTCCAGAATTTAACAGAGAGAGAGAAGGTTGTGCTCAGGATTTAGTTAGTCTACATTGATTCCAAGAAAAGTTACTTTTTCAGATGACCTAATAACCCTAAGACATGAGAATCCAAAGTTTTGAAGCACTGGCTTTAGTTAGATAACACAATTTTTGTTTTTATCTGACATGTCTGGATATGTCTTCTAGGACTGTATTGTAGGATACTCTTCTTTTGCCCAGCTCTTCAAGTTTCACCTTCTTCACATATGCTAGTATATTCATATTCTTATTTTATGCAAACCCAGTCTCAGTGGGCAATTCAATTCATCCTTTCAAGTATCATCCAAAACCTGATAACTTTCCTTTCCAGAAATCTTGCAAGCAAGCTACACACCAGAAACTTAAGTCACTCCTTAAATTCACATGATGAATATTTAATAGATTTGTGTCTTGTAGAGACAGCAAAAAAGCTGATCTGACAATTTCTCTCTTAACAAATGTTTCTACCGCATGGATATTTATTTTTAGAAGTGATGTTAGACTGGGCTTGCCACATTTTTTCCCCTAAAGAGTTTATCTTTCTCTTTTATTTATATATTTTTTCTTTTGAGTTGTGTCTCCAACCTATTTTCCCTCTTCTAGTCCCTCCTCCTTTAGGTAATATTTTTGTTGATCTTTATCTGTCTCTCTTTCTCCTTTTCTATTTTTTTATTTTAATTTCATTTGCTTTGTTAAATAAACAGGTTGAGTCTCTTTTAGCTCACTTAGTAGTTATTTCTTTTAGTTATAGACTTTAAAATTGCATTTCTCAAGTTCTTGAAATGAAAACTAAAACAGCACCTCTTTATCTACTCCTTAGACAGAGTGAAGAAATTAACTTTCGTTTGTTATTTGAAACTCTCATTTTAAATATTTTTCATATAATTTTGCTTATTTTTTTAACATTATGTTATTTTTCTTTGGAGATAAATAAATCCTTACTATATAGATATGGCCTATCATAATATAGTTTTAGAAAATGCTTTTATTACTTTATAGTCTTAATGTTTACTGAATGTAGAGTTTGTGTATTATCAAAATAACCAATATAGGAAACATAGGTAACTCAAATTGTTTAGGTTTTCAAGAAAAAATAAACGGAAGACTTACTTAAATGAGAATATTTGAGTAATATTATTTGACATTATGATGTGAACAAGATAAGTCCAACAACAATTTATAAAACAGAATTATTAAATATATCTATTTTTTTACGAGAAGTATCTGGGTAAAGATATTACATGAAGTTTATTTTTTCTATAGTAACACATACCAAATATTTTTAAAAGTTAAAAGAGCAAAATATTGAAGTACAATTTTTAGTTATTTCTTATAAACTACTAATCAAGGCCATTAAATAAACTCATATTTAAAATATTTTTCTTTGTGAAAACACACTATATAATATTATATTATATACTATATTATAATATATAATATGTAACATATATTGTACATAAAGAGAGAGAGAGAGAACTTTCTTTGAATTTGAAAGTTGAATATATATATATATTTCTTCAGATATAAAAAATTTAAAGTGTAAGAAAAAAATGTCTTTTCTAGAAATCGGAGTTTTCTTGTGTAAATATATATAAGCCCTTCTTAATCTCTATAAGCCAAACAGAATAGGTGTTCAATTAAATTTTAAGAAAACCTATAACCTAATTCATTAATTATCTTTAAAATTATTCAAAGTATAACATTCATTTTCTCAAATAAAGTAATAAAATAGAAACCTTTTTGTCAAATTCCAAAGAAAGCTAGGAGAATTGATTTTAATAAAGCAGCAGGATGTGTTAGAAATAGGTGCATTGGTGTCTATTAGAAATGTTGATCAATTAAAGAAACATAATTTAGCACCATGAAAAGTCCCTTTATGACTACTTTCTGAAGCCATCAGGTCATTCTCTGCTCTTCTCTTCTACTGACCATTACAGTAATGACATTTCTTTTCGTGGGTTTTGATAAAAGACTTAATTGACTTGAGGTTTGGGGAATTATTAAATATTGGTTTAATTGGCTGTGAGAGCCCCTATTTTAAAAATTACTTATGTAATTTCTAAAGACATGTTTCTCTTCTCTCATTTCTCGGCCTTATGTCAAGAGTCCTGGCATGATCTTCATTTATAATTATTTAATTGTTTAGATTACTCGCCATACTTGTCAAAGGTCATTCACTGAATGTTAGAGAGTTGGTTTTCTTTGTGTCATCCCCGCAGGTATAACCCTTTAGTAGAGCTGAAAGCATCTTATGGATTGACTGCATATCAACACATCCTTGGTATAAGAATTCCATTTTATAGACATTAATAATTGTTAAGCTCATAACGAGTAAACATGAACACTAAGGCTTGGCAGGGAGGGACAGGCTCTGAAACTTTTCGGGTTAGAGGACCTCGCGTTGGTGCATGAGCGGACATGCACACAGAGACACAAACACAGAGGGTTGTGCGGTCACCAAGACAAGACAGTAACAACTTGTCAACCTCATATTCCCAAATGCCAGCAAATATCAAAATCTTCAAGGTATACAGAGAAATGCAAATGCAGACAAACAAACTAAACTCCATGTTATCTACTACTTTAAATAGCCACTTAATCCTACTGATTAAACACCCCAAACAAATTGAAAGCATTCCTCCACTACTGTCACCAGTGTAGACAGCTATACACCAAACAGAATCATATCCAGGAACACACTTGGCCAAGAATCAGATTCACAGCTGGAGAACCAACACACTCAGCCACCTTACATGAAATTTAAGGAAGAGTCCTAAGAAGGTGGCCAGAAGGTTCAAGGGGTATAAATTTGGGCAAAGAACAGTTGATAGTGGTTACTTACCTCTATATCTTGGTTGGTAACCTTTAAAGCAGACACTGTGTGTCTAGATACACAATCCCATCTCTTCTCTTTCTCTGTTTCTTTCTCCCCTGCACCATGAATTTTTCCACTCTCTCAAATCATATTCAATAGTTACAAATATGCTTTAATATCAAAACTAACTTGAAAACCCTTGCTAAGCTCCAAGTCTCCGTACACCTACTGCCTCATTTCCTTGATTCCATATGTAGCGTATCTCTTTGGACCGTTATAAATGTTTCACCTGCATACGGTGAGTCTCACTGTAGCCTACTGTATCCACACCCCAGATGATCTGTCAGTGCCACATGTATTCAGATGTCATAATACTCTGATGACTCTCCCTTTGAAGACTTCAGCATTGAACACCTGCCAGAGTTCCGAGATCAAACATCTATTGGTCCAGTTACCACCTAGATGGGAAAGGAGACACAGAGCTGGATGAAGTAAAATTCACACAGCTGGTAAATAGAATGGGTTGATAGGACAGAGTGAAGGATTGGGGGAGTGGTATGAGAAGAGGATGGAGACAGAAGGAGGTCCCGAATAGCGCGGGGCTGTCCAGGACTTGTGAAGGAATCGGGGTTTAATCTGGGTAGGAGTATAATCATTAGAGGGGTGGAAATAAAAGATTTGGGTGGCGTTTAGTGAGAGCAAGCAGCCTACTCAGGAGCTGTTTTTGATAGTCCGGTAGAACATGATGGTATTTGGACAAAGGCTGTGGCCATGCACATGGTGAGATGTAGTGCGATTCAGAGTGTATTTTGATGGTAAACCTAACAAAAATGACTAAAGAATTGGATATGAGATGTAAAGTCTTGTTTTGATTTGCATAACTGGGTGAATAATTGGGCCACCTCATGTAGTGGAAATGCCTAGAAAAAACTAGCTTAGGGTTTGATATGTTTTGTTCAAGATGTCTATTTGATATCCAACCAGAATTGGATAACTTAAAGCCGTACACATAGTACATGATTGTTTAAAAAATAAAAAGGAATTAAGAGATATAGGGGGAAAGCGGAGAAGGGAGACCAGGGAGGGAATGATTGAATTATGTCTTTTACGGATTTTCCTGCTTCTCGCATATTCTGCTCTATCTAGAATCTTCAGCGCTCTAGGAGAAGGATCCTATGGTAAGGCTTTTCTCGACTTTCTTAGGTAATGATAACTTCTCAGCACTGTAGAAAATGGGAGAGCTGTATCATTCTTGCTCCAGTGTCATCAAAATCTTCCTACCATACAGATCTGTGGTTTCATGACCTCGTCTTCGGGCTTGCGGTCCATCCCCAATTCCATTTTAGATGGAGTTTCTTTCTTTTCTGATTTTTATCGTCTTGGGTTTCAAAAAGGACTGTAGGGTGAATGTGAGTTTGCTCCTCTGTCTTTCTCTATAAGTCTTAGTCTTTTAAACACTTAGATGTTCCAGCCCTAAAGGGAAATTTAGAGCCTTTTCGGAATGTGAATTATGTTCAGTTCATGTTTCTTTAACTCAAGTAGATAAGAATAAAGAAGCACATTTCAAGTTAAATTCTAAAGCTCGTTTGTTACTACACATAATAGCATGAAATTAAAATGTTCCCTTCCTCTCCTATTTTAAAATATCAAGGTTTAATGAATTATTGCTACTTCCAGTATTTTATTGTCACATTTAGTACCTCTCCTGCCCACCATCCCTGCTCAGAGCAGAAATCATGTTTTCCTACTGGCCTTCATAGGAATATTTTCCCACTTGTAATATCAGTGGTTTTACTGTGAAAAATTACCAAATCAAACTTTACTGCTCCGTGATTAAAATGACCTTAAGGATAATAAGAGTATAAAGCTTCCAACTCAGCTCAGACTAAAACTTGACCAACCTTGAAATTCCATGCCCGCACCCAAAATCATCCTTGTGATCTTTCTTTTTGAACAGCTCTCTCCCTTTTACCTTCTAGGATGATGATAGACTTTGGATGAATAATTGAAATGATATCACACAGCATTTTTCAAGGAGTTCACATATCATATTCAAAATACATCAGGCTGAGTTCCTCCCCAGATGAAACACACCATTCTTTGAGACTAGAATTCATAAAGCAAACTATAAGCAGGATTTAACTCTGAGCGAGAGTTTTCGGAAGTGGTTATCACTTGCTGAGGACCTCCTAGGTACCAATCTCTGGTCCAAACATTGTTATCTGTGCCATCAAGTGGATTCCAACTCCTGGTGATCCTGTGGACAGCAGAGCAGAACCTGGCAGTCTTTTTGCACCACCGTCTCCCCTTCCAAGTTTCTATCAGACAATGCTCCACTGCTATTCACAGGGTTTTCGCGGCCAATTTTTTGGAAGTTGGTGTCCAGGTCCTTCTTCCTGGTCTGTCAGTCTGGAAGCTCCGCTGAAACCTGTCCACCATGAGTGACACTACTGGTATTTAAAATCCCAGTGGCAGAGCTTTCAGCATCACAGCAACATGCAGCCACCACTGTATGACAACTGACAGACAGGTATGTGGTTCCCTGACTGTGACATGAACCCAGGCAGTGGAGAGAACACCGAATCTTACCCACTAGACCAACAGGACTGGCATTGGAAACATTGGAGGAATTCTATTAAACATTCTCAGTCACCATGACGATGGGTGAGGTAAGTACTTCCATGGGTTGAGGACATTCTTCAGGGGAAGGCTGGGGCACAGGTGCCACGTCTCCTGGGAGGAACTTTAGACACTTTGAGGTGCCAGTTACAGTGGCTGTGGACTTGGACATTGGCAGAGGTGGAATAAGGGCTCCAAGGTTCCACACCGGAAGGCTGCCTGGCTGCCCCTGCCCTTCTGGAAGGTTCTAGATTTGTGGAGGACCAGTGCCTGCAAAGCCTTTGGGCCAGATGCTGGTCCCCGGCACTTGGTTGGGCATCCAGGAGTCTGAGTGGTGCACCAAGAGGATGGGGTTTCCTTGATGGGTGCCGTCAAACAGTCTCCTCAGAGTCTGGAATGAGAGACCTCCACACCTGAGCGCCTAGGTATTTCTCATCCCAGGATTCCCTGCGACTCCCACAGATCTCCCAAGATCTCACGGGATGAGCCTTCCTCAAGGAAACGTGGTGGTGGCTGTGGTGCCCGGGCCTGATTCTCTGAGATCCTGCAATATAAGACTTCCTCTGGGAAGCACAGTGGGTTTTGCCTTATGCTTCCTTTCTCTGAGCTGTGCCTCATTGAGCTGCTGCTCATTGTTTATTTATGAGGAAATTAACAACAAGGCAGATGCAGGCATTTTTTAATCTGCCCACTGCGCTAAGAAACCTCTTCTACGTAGAAGTATAACACTCCATGAGAAGTAGTGGCTGTAAGGACTCTTTTGTGAAGACCGCAAACCATGTTGCTCACAAGAATGACATAGCAAGACTGATAATGGTCTATAGAATTAAATTTAGAACAGTAGACACAAAGTGGCTTGGTGTTTCTAAATAGTTATGGTTGATCATAGTTCTTGCATTATTATTATTATTTTAGGGTTGGTCATAATTCTTGCATCATCATTATTAAAGTTACTTACATAAAAATAATGTTTTTGAAAATCGTTGATTGCTCTAAGCTAGATTTTGTTACCAACGATAATTAAGCTGAAGGTCATCATAGATGAAAATGCCAGGCTGTCTATGGAAAACAGTATGGAGATTCTTCAAAAAATTAAAAGTAGAAATAACTTATGATCCAGCTATCCCACTACTGGATATCTACCTAACGAACCTGAAATCAACAATCCAAAGAGGCTTACGCACCCCTATGTTCATTGTGGCATTATTCACTATAGCCAAGATATGGAAGCAGCCCAAGTGTCCCTCAATTGATGACTGGATAAAGAAGGTGTGGTATATATACACCACAGAATAGTACTCAGCCATAAAAAAAGACAAAATCATCCCATTTGCAACAACATGGATGGACCTGGAGGGTATTATGTTAAGTGAAATAAGCCAGAAAGAGAAAGACAAACAGTGCATGATTTCACTCATATGTGGAAGATAAACCAACACACAGACAGAGAGAAGAGTTTGGTGCTTACCAGGGGCTAGGTGGGTGGGGGTGGGCACAAGGGGTGGAGGGATACACTTACATGGTGACTGATAAACAATAATGTACAACAAAAATTTCACAATAAACAAAAAAACCTAACAACAAAAAACAAAAATTCCAGGCTGTATATGGTGCTCACTCATGTGATCCATCTGCTTGGTTATTATTCTGTATCTTGAACTAGACATTATATTAAAAGCTGAGGATTTAAATATGAAAATGAGTAACTCCATGGCCTCATGGTTGAGACATGCTGCAATCTATTAAGAGAGATAAAGAGTGAATAAGCAGTTAAAATGTGATAATTAGTGTAAAAAAGAGAAATAGACATGTTGTCATAGGAACAGGAAAGAAAGAACATATGCCAAGCGCTTGCTTGGGCATATGAGGGTGTGTTCACAGAAACAGTGATGAATGGCATGATTCTTAATGATGTGGGTGACTCCATCAGTGGCAAAATGCAGGAGGAACATTCCAGGCACTGAGAACATCTATTACAAATTCACAGCTATGCTAGATGGTGTAGGGAAGACATCACGAGGTATTGATTTTTGTCAGGTGAATCTGCAATGCAAAGAGAAGAATGTGCTATAGCTGATGGTTTCAGGTGCTGATGAGGAAGGATTTTATGTGCTAACAGTTACACAGATTCATTCCTTGATAAATCGAGAACCGTCGGCTGTTTTCAACATGGATATGAGATCATGTTAGATCTGGACAAATGGCTTCACAGAGGGAGAGAGATGTACTGGCTGAACAAAATTTTTGCCTAGGCAAGGAATGATGAAGCTGTGAATTAAGTGTGTGGTTGATGATGAGAGAATCCAGGGAATCAAGAGAAACAAATGAGTAAGGCTTGGCAGATTTACCAAGTGATTGGGCGAAAGACATTAGGCAAAAAGAAGACTCAACAGTGACTCCAGTGGTTTTCCATTGGGTGGAGAAGAAATGAATTAAAGAACAGAAGTTAGTTTTGGGGAAGCTGATGGTTGAAAATTTGTATGTTTATTTTGAGATGGTGGTTCATGAGCCAAGCCATTTCTATTCTCAACTGGAAATAATGTTTCCCTCCCACTCCCATCGAAAATATAAACTCAGCGAGGGAAAAGAATTTTTTTGATTGCTCACTGCGGTATTCCACGTTAACTTAACACTCTTAGAAGGTGTTCAATAAATACCTGTTGAATGAACATGAAGTTAAATGAGACAAATTTTGCAGAGTCCATTGAGCTTGACAAATATGAGAATATTTTACAACCATCTTCTGAACACCTACTAATTTGCAGACATTAGTATGTCAAAATAGCTAGCACAAGGCCCCATATTTGAAGACTTAATTTGGGTGGGGGCCTGGAAGGTGCCAATGAAGTTTAATGAAATGTAAAAAAAAAAAAAAAGAAAAGAAAAAAAGAAACACAAAGAAAAAAATAGAAATTATAGGCGCTCAGATAAAATAATTGGCTGTATACACTGGGAAAAGCAGAGTTGAGATGATATATATATATAAACTCTCTGTATATTGTATATTACATTTTATCTGCACACCTGTAATTTCTACTTTTTCTTTTTGTTTCTTTTCTTTCATCTATATATAAGGATATATATACTATATAATAATCAAATATTATTAATATAGAGAGAGTAATATACAATGTATAAAGATATGTATGTTAATTACAGATATGTCAGCATGTTTATATTATAAAAGGTACTAGCAAAAAATAAAGAAAAATCCATATAGATGAGCAAGGGTAATTAACAAGAAAATGATACCTATAGAGCAGTATATAAAATATAAAATTCTAACATTGTTCTAATGTGGAGATTCCTGAAGAATGTGTGATTGATTCGAATAGGTTGTTTCACTTAATCCTCCTCACTATTTTCTCTGGGTATCAACTGATGATTTTTCAGAGTTCTGCAATATATTTGCACAATATTGTACTTATCTGTGGGGGAAACTGTAGTATAAAATGCATTTTTCAGTCTTCTATAACCATCTTAAAGTTCAGGAACACCTTCTATTCCCTTTTTTCAAAACTGTAATCCTAAATGCTACTCTGCTTTAATTAATGCTCCACACACTGAAACGATTTCTAGGATCTCTAATCTCTCCAAGTATAAAGTCTCTGCATTTGCATTCACGAAGATACAAGTAAAGGAACAGTTGGTTCTAATGAAACAAGAGTCCTGGGTGAAGTGAATTGTAATAATAGACTTATCATTAGTTACACTCTGAAACTAGCATATTCAGATTTTGTGGAAAATGTGATCAGAACAAACTTGAATCCTTTGATTGCTCAAAGACTCTTTGGAAGTTGATTTTTAATTAGTTGCAGATCCTTTTTTTCAGCAGATAAAATACTTTTGGAGTTATTAAAAAAACAGAACAAAACATTTTCCAGCTACAGGCCCTGGTAAGTTTATCTAATACATATGCATTAATTTGGTTTCATTTATGGACAAAAGAAGGGAGTCATAATGAAGAGTTTTTCACTGGACTGGGGGAAGAACACACACACAAACAACTTACATCACCAAAGAAAGGGAGATATAGCTCATGTTTGGAGCAACCCCCAAAGGGAAGGAATCGCTTTGACCAAAGGCTGTGCGTTTATTATTCCTTCCACTTTCAGTAATCCTTGAGGATGTGTTTACATAGATAGGTTCTCATCTGTGAGAAGAAGGCTATCTAAAAGTTCAAGATTCTCAGCAAGTTGCACTGTTCTGTGGTCAGAGACTGTAAAGTTTACAAAAGGAGGAAATGTGAGAAAGGCTTTTGTAAACTTGTGTCAACTATACTGACATGAAAGCTAGTAACTCTATTTTGTTTCCTGAACTTAACATCTTGGGCCCCATGGCATCTTTTAGGTCAACAATGAGAGTCGTCTTAGCTTCAAACGTTTTCCCCTCCCTCACTTTCTTCTCAGAGGTTCAAATGTTTGCTCCTCACTTTCACTTTCTTATGATTTATTAATTTTTTTGGATGTTAATCTTTTTTATTGTTCACACCTCCATGACTCAGTGTATAATTTCTTGTTGGAACAGAGTATGGAGGTTACTCAAAAAATTAAAAATAGAACTACCATATAACCCAGCAACCCATTTCTGGGTATTTATATGACGGAAACAAAATTACTATATTGAAGAAACATCTGCATCTCCATGTTCGTTGCAGCGTTACTTACAATAGCCAAGACATGGAAACAACCTAAATGTCCATTGATAGATGAATGGATAAAGAAATTGTGGTATATATCCATACCATGGAATATTATTCAGCCTTAAAAAAGAAGGAAATCTTGCCTTTTGCGACAACATGGATGGACCTAGAGGGCATTATGCTGAAATAAATCAGGCAGAAAAAGCCAAATACTGTATGGTCTCACTTATATGTGGAATCTAAATTTAAATTAAAAAAAAAAACTCATATGAAAAGAAATCAGATTTGTGTTTACCACAGGTAGTCGGTAGATGCTGCTGGAATTAGAGGTAGGTGGTCAAAGGTACAAGCTTCCAGTTATAAGATGAATAAGTATTGGGGATGTAATGTATAGCATGGTGACTATAGTTAACACTGCTGTGTGGTATACGTGAAAGTTGTTAAGAAAGTAGATCCTAAGAGTTCTCATCACAAGCAAATAAACATTCTGTTATTTTCTTGTATCTATGTGAGTTGATGGATGTTAACTAAACTTATTGTGGTGATCATTTTGCAATATATGCACGTCAAGTCATTATGCTGTATACTTTAAACTTATACAGCGCTGTATGACAATTACATCTTAATAAAACTGAAAGAAAGAAATTCTTATCATGTGGTATATTAACCTATCTTGGTATGTTCTACAGCTTTATTATTATCATACAGATAATATAACTAAACATTTCCAAGATCTTTCCTAAACTGACAGTACATATGGTGCATCTAATTTTTTCCTTTTTGTTTGTTTTTAAATTTTCAAGTGACTGAAAAGAATTTCTTACTTGCTGGTTAAAAATAAAGAAGATGGAATTGGGAAAAAAGAGAGTATGCAGGAGCATACTCTTATATATTATCTAAACTGTGGCTTCAAATCCTCACAGAGCAGGAACAGTCAAACACTCCACATTTCAAGTTGTAGAAATTTTGTGGCATGAAACCAAAACAAACAAATCAAAACTTGAAGTTTGGTTAAACAGTAATAAACACAATAATTATGCACATTTTATGTTGCATAATGCCAACCATTAAACTGTTTTTTATCTTCTGCGAGCTTTTAAGAAGGAAGTGAAGTAATTCACAAAACTATTCTAAGTGAATATATAGTACACATTGTAATTCATTTCGATGTTGAAAGCAAAGATGTATGCATCTATTCTGTCCTTCTACCGTGACATGAAATATGGACATGTAATATGGACATGAAACAGTTTGATTTTTCTATCCAAACTATAGGCAGAATTCAATAGACTTACTCCTGTTTTTGCACATTTTCTAGTTACTTTCATAGTTAGCTATCCCTCAGATATTTTGTTGTTACTAGATTCTTGATGGTGGTGCTATTTGCTTCTCCTCTGTGACCAACTTTTTCCTAAATAGATTACCCAGTTGTAAACACAACTTTTTGTCTGTCTGTTTTGCAAAGCTACAAATGCGCTAATGCATATGTTATGTGTGTGCCTGTGTGTGAGAGAGAATTAGAAAGTGAGATGAAAGATGAAATAAAAATTGTTAGATCCATGGGGATGTGTACTGCTGAGAACATTTGTGTAAAATCACTTTATTGAATTGAATTAGCTCAGGGATTCAAAACTTGTAATTTAATTACTTAGTTTTCCAGTGGAGAAGTAAACTTTAAGTACTTACATTTATTTATGTTTAAAATTAAAACGAATAGAAAATATACTTGAGACCAACAAATTGAATATCATCATGTTGATAATTTCTGACCAATATAATGGACTGAAATGATCAAGGAGTATTTGCTCTCATTTCAAAGACAAACAAATATGGAAAAAAATATAATAAAATATGCAGGTCATCAACTCAATATCAAGGATGGAAAATCTGTAGTTGTTACACATTCAGAGAACTCCAAGACAAAGCTATAAGAGTGAGCTGAAGCCAAGAGACCCATGGAAGAGACATGCACTATATGGGTGTTAACAAGTGGAAGTTGCGACCTTTCCACCACATAGGGAGAGAGTTCAGGTAACATGTCCCATGAGCATGGGGATTTTTTATTACTATTATTAATTATTATTGTTGCTGTTTTTATTTTGCATTAAGCATTGAGTCTTGAGGAGTTTTTCTAGTGAATAACCATAGAAGGGAGAAATTTTTAAAGCCTTCTATTTGAAAGTATTTATTTGAAAGAGAGGTACCAAGATGGTGAGGATATGAGGGAACATTCAAGGTTAAATCATCATCAGACATGAATTCAGCTCTCAAGGTATGAATGATTCACTAGTGGCAGTTGAAACAAGCATTGGCTGAGCATCTGAGGACCTGAGCAAAGACACTACATTTACCCTGTAGCTGGAGGACAGAAACTGGACATGAGCATCTACCTTGTATCAGGGCTCTGGTGAAAATCCTAGGCTTCATTTTGGGAACCCTGGTGGGCTACATCTTAGGAGTAGAGATGAACCACCAAGGGATAAATAAATGGATTTTGACAATAAATGAAAACCAACTCCAAGTCTGTCCATATGCCAATCAGATCAAGTAAAAGTAAATCCTCTTTGAAGGAGGAAAACGCCATCCCAAGTCAAATTTTATTTCTTAGAATTATTTTAAACAATGTCAGCATTTAATCAAAGTACTAGCAATAAGAGGAAACAATAACAAATGGCTGAAATCCAAGATAAATGTAGAGAAACAAAAGAACAAAACTGCAACAAAGGCAGATATTACGTCTATCAGAATAGGAGTTCTATCTTTTTATTATTTTTAATTTTTTTGATATAATGGCTTTACTGAGGTATAATTCACAACCATACAATTGACCCATTTAAAGTGTATGATTCAATGGTTTTTAACATATTGATAGATATGTACAGCCATCCCCACAGTAAATTTTAGAACATTTCATCACCCCAAAAAGAAACCACATGCTTATTAGCAGTCACTCCCCATCCTCCTGTTCCACCCACAGGAAACAACCAATCTACTTTCTATCTCTATTGATTTACCTATTCTGGACTTTTCACATGAGTGGAAGCCTATAATATGTGTTCTCTTATGACTGGCTTCTTTCACTTAATGTTTTCAAGGTTCATTCATGTTGTATGTATCAGTGCTTCATTCCTTTTCATGGCTGAATAATAGTCCATTGTATGGATATACCACATCATGTGTATCTATTCATCAGTTGATGGACATTTAGGTTGTTTATACTTTTTCTTACTGAGGTATAATTGACATATAGCATTATATTAGTTTCAGGTGTACAATGTAATGATTTTATATTTATATATTTTGCAAAATGGTCACCACAATAGGTCTAGTTAACATCCATTACCATATGTAGTAACAGAATTTTTTCTTGTGATGAGAACTTTTAAGATTTGCTCTCTTAGCAACTTTCAGAATAGGAGTTTTAAATATCTGTGATTAATATGTTCAAAAAATTAGATGATAAGGAATACCAATAGAGCAATAGAAAGCAGAAAATATTCGGTAGAATTTCTAGAATTGAAAACAAAGCTAATGAATGCAATTAAAAGGTGATTCATTTCGGTAGAGGACAGAATTAATTATGGAAAGAACCTTACAGAGACAAAAGAAAGGAAAGTAGGGGAGGAAATCATGATAATATATGAGACATAGAGAAATGATGCAACATACACACAATTGGAGGCCTACGAGGGCAGAGAAGGAAGAATCAATATTTGAAAAGATAATCCCTGAGAAATTTTCAACACTGTTGACTGAAATCAAGCACACATCTAAGAAGTCATACGAACCTCAGGAAAGTTAAACAAAAAGGCATAATAAAAAATAGTTTAAAAAAGAGACAAAGAAAACCTGAAAGATGTCACAGAAAAAAGATGTATTTAAAAGAAAATAATAAGACACTCATTTCTCAGTAAGACAGGGAATTTTCTTTTTTTTCTGGTAAGGAAGATTGGCCCTGAGCTAACATCTGTGCCCATCTTCCTCTATTTTGTATGTGGGACGCCACCACAGCATGCCTTGATGAGCCGTGCATAGGTCTGTGCCCGGGATCTGAACCTGCGCACCCCGGGCCACCAAAGCGGAGCATGCAAACCCAACCACTATGCCACCGGGCCAGCCCCAAGACAGGGAATTTTTGACTCAAAGATAGGCAGAAAGAAAATGAAAAAAAAATATATGGATAACTAATGTATGACAAACATTGAAACACAGATCATAAGGAAATGAAATTGCTTTAGTAAATGGTAGAGGAAAATTGGGTACCCCTGCAGAAAACACACAAACAAACCAATAAACAAAACAACTACCTCATACCAAACCAAACATAAGAATCTACTTACAGTACCAAAAAAAAATCTGCTTAAGTTTTAGATGTACACATGAAAGCTAAAACCATATTATTTTCGAAGATATTACTGGATGGTATATTATTGACAAAGATTAGACAAAGATTTATTAAAGGAACACACACACAAAATTGGGGGGACTTGCTTTCAAATGGATGTATAGTTCTAGTCATGCAATATTAAAAAGTACTAGGGGACCGGCCCCATGGCATAGCGGTTAAGTGTGCACGCTCCACTGCTGGCGGCCCGGGTTCAGATCCCAGGTGGGCACCGACACACTCCTTGTCAAGCCGTGCTGTGGCGGTGTCCCATATAAAGTGGAGGAAAATGGGCACAGACGTTAGCCCAGGGCCAGTCTTCTTCAGCAAAAAGAGGAGGATTGGCATGGATGTTAGCTCAGGGCTGATCTTCCTCACAGAAAAAAACAAAGAAAAAAGAAGATTAAAAAGTTCTAGTGATCTACTGTACAGCATTATGCTCACAGTTGAGAACAGTGTACTCTACACTTAAAATCTTGTGAAGAGAGTAGATCTCCTGTTATGTGTTTTTTACCACAATTATTAAAAAAACTTCACAGAGAGGCAAAAGACTGACAAATTGAACTACTGCTTCCAACATGTGGAATGTCTGGTTTTCAATCCACACCATTAAATAATGAAACCAGAAGCTACTAAAAGTAGATTCTATTTGAAATAATATCTAATATTAGATATTCCCAACAAAGTGCTTATATCCGGTACTTATGAAAACATATTATTTTATGTCAATTATAAAAAGAGAGACTACTTAATAAAATAATAAAATAGGTAGGCACTTCACTTAGTGGGATAACAACAGATCATCATTAGTCATATATGTAATGCATATGAAAACCATACTCGGACCCCATCTCCCAGAGCACCTGACAATTTCAAGTACCCACAATAAGGGTGAGTAATACTTAAAGCTCTCCTCTGCTGATGCTTTACATTCCAACTGGAATAGCCACTTTAGGAAACATTTTAGCAGTGTCAACAAGAGTTGAAAATAATTCTGTGACCCAGACATTTTATTCTTATATAGATATAATTACAGACGTAGATGTAGGTAGGCATATATACTCCTATATATTAGAAGTTTGACTTATCTGTACTTTATATATAAATACTTAACTAAACACACACACATACACACACACACACAAACTTACTGTGAAGTTTGAAAATACATATTCTTTGTAAAGAAACATATCATTTCAATACAAATTACCTTCAGCTTAGCCACCAAAGAAATAATGTCTTACAGAAAAATTATCTGACTCCCTTGCCATTTAATTAGCAGTGACCAATGATACAGTAATGGTAAGAACTAACAAATTCAAATACATTTTTCTCCTAGGGCTTTACGGAAGAAATTAGAGTGGGAAAGACAAAATAATTACCACGTAACTTTGAATGTACAATATATACAAATTTAGGTACAGCAGTGATTAAAAGCAAAAAATATAAATACATGAATAGCTACAAATAAAGTATAATATTAATTTAAAATAAGTGAAGATCAGCACGCCCCTTTCATAAATTATATCATTTAGTAGAATTATCCCAGATTAATTTTGTTATAATTGGATATGTGTAGTCTCAGATTCTTAAAAGACACTCACATGAGACAATAAATGGAAAACATGATCTTTCAAAAATTGTATTTTCTTTAATTATTAGCATACTGACAAAGCTACCAGAAGGCTGTAATTCTCATTTGAAATAGAGTGCATTAGACATTCATTAAACACATGGAGGAATGTATAAATAGGTTAAGTAATGCCCACATTATATTTGCAAAGATAATAACTACAGTGTTCTAATGGTCACTTCTAAATCATGCACATGGCCATTTGTACCTAAAAGAGGTGAAAAGTTCAGTTATCAAGTTGGCAATAATTGTACTTAAGGTAATAGAAAATGATATCTTTCTCTTCAGCAACATTTTGGATTTAGTTTTAAGGGATATTGGGTTTTGTTTATAATATTCACCTTACTAAGTGGCAATTATGTAAATATCTATTTTATATTACTGTGGCCCTTCCATCACCCTTATAAACAGAAATTACCAATAAAAGAAAAGGAGGCATTTAGACCATTTCATTTACTCCAAAATGACTATTCAGTGGCCAGTCAAGATGAGTAAGGAAGGTGATTAAGTTACATATATACTTTGAGAAGTCATTTTAATAAAAGCTTTCTATGCATAAAATAAGTTTGCAACGTGCATTTGTAGATTAAACCAGCCCTCACCCACCCCTGTTGCTTGTTGTCATTTTTAGTATTTCCCTGGGGTTACTCTGCTGTAACACAGAGGCTTGTGGGGGATCAGAATTGGCCACCCCAAAATGTGTCTCTTTGGCTTGATTATTTTTAAGAACAAAAGACTCTGAAAGAAACTTTGACCTTCCCCCTAACTGCCTAAAAGAATTCAAGGTAGAAAGCCTGTTCCAGGAAGGAGCTAATACCATGAGATAACTATAGTATAATGTAAAATAGGTGTGATAAGCAAGGCACCAACAAGCCCATCTTATCAAAATTCTGTCTCTTGGGCCACATTCTCAAACATTTCCTTTTCCATTTCTGTGTGAATTGCCTTCCACACCTCTGAAATCCTAAACCCTCACCCCCAACAGCCTCCTTTGCCTTTAGCTAAGGATGTTATTTAACCTAGCAACTTGGCCATTTTAGAGAGTTACTCAGTTTTTCCTGGGTCTCTCCCACGTATACATGTTGTAAAGCTTTGTTTGATTTTCTCCTGCTATTCAGTCTCATGTTAATTTAATTCGTAGCCCAGCCAGAAAGGACCCACAGTGGGTAGAGGATAGTCTTCCTCCCCTCCAGGCTCTAAGATTCGGTGGCTCAAATACGATAGAAAGTTTTTAGCAACTCAGAATCAGTTGCGGGCTGGCGGGACAGGCTGAAAAGGTGGCTATTTTCAGTGGATCCTCCAGCACCCAGGTTTTTCGATCGTTGTTTCTGATACCTCCCCTGACTGCAATGTGAAGGTGGCTTAACCATAGCTTTCACATGCCACATTCCTCTTACATTTCATCCACCTGAGATTGACTTCTGCTGCGAAAGGTATAGGGATCCACATCAAATGCTGATAAGGATGTGGAGCAAAAGGAACTCTCCTTCATTGCTGGTGGGAATGCAAAATAGTATAGCCACTCCTGAAGACAGTTTGCCAGTTTCTTACAAAACTAAATATACTGTTATCATACCATCCAGCAATCACACCCCTTGGTATTTACAAAAGGGAATTGAAAACTTATGTCCACACAAAAATCTGCTCACAGATGTGATAACAGCTTCATTCATAATTGCCAAAACTTGGAAGCAACCAAGATGTCCTTCAGTAGGTGAATGGATGAATAAACTGTGGTGCATCCAGACAATGGAATAGTATTCAGCACTAAAAAGAAATGAGCTATCAAGCCAAGAAAAGACATGAAGGAAACTTAAATACATATTACTAAGTGAAAGAAACCAATTTGAAAAGGCTACATACTGTATGATGCCAACTCTATGACATCCTGGAAAAGGCAAAACTATGGAGACAGCAAAAACATCCATGGTTGCCAGGGGTTGCAGGGACCGAGGGACGAATACGAGGATCCAGAGAATGTTGTTAGGGCAGTGAAACTATTCTGTAGGATACTATCTTGGTGGATGCAAGTCATTACACATTTGTCCAAATCCATTGAAATGTACAACACCAAGGTGAACCGTGATGTTAACCATGGACTTCGAGTGATGATGATGTGTCAGTGTAGGTTCATCAATTGTAACAAATGTATCCTCTGGTGGGGGTGTTGATAATGGGTGAGGCTGTGCATATGTGGAGGCAGGGAGGATATGGGACTTTCTGTTCCTTCCCCTCAATTTTGCTGTGAACCTAAAACTGCTCTAAAAAAATAAAGTCTGTTAATTAAAAAAAACAAACAAACAAACATGAGGAAGTACAATCCTACCTTGTACCCAGAAGGAGAAATGAAATGAAATGTGAGGAGCCCTAATATCTGTGGCTAGGTGCTCGTTCAATTACTTTGTTTTGCATTAAAAAAAATACTTCTTGAGGGGCCGGCCCTGAGGCAGTGGTTAAGTGCGCGCTCCACTGCTGGGGCCCGGGTTCGGATCCCGAGCGTGCACGGATGCACCGCGTGTCAGGCCATGCTGTAGCGGCAGCCCATATATATATAAAAAAAAAAGTGGAGGAAGATGAGCACAGATGTTAGCCCAAAGCCAGTCTTCCTCAGCAAAAAGAGGAGGATCGGCACAGATGTTAGCTCAGAGCTGATCTTCCTCACACACACACAAAAAATACTTCTTGAGAAAGACACATTTGGCTGAAATAACCTCCATTAAAGGAGCCATTTTCTGTTAGAAGACTCACTGGAGAAACTCGAGTTGGTGGAACTACCTGGGAAGGTGGCTGTTGCCTCCTTCAGGTGTGGAGCAGCACGTCCTATCTTGGTAGCTGTGAAAAGCCTGAAGTCAACAGAGGTCAAACTCAGCCTTAGAATTACCCGGAGAAATAAAAAACATCAACAACAAAACATCCGTCCACGAGGCTCGGACATTCTGATTGTATATATCCAGCTTAAGAGCCTTTTCCAGGTGATCCAACGTGCTTTGCGGGTACTGGCTTCTGATCTCTTCCCTTACATAGCTGTCTTGCTTCAAGGATCCACACCCGACTTGGCGAGCCTTGTTGTGTGCCACGGGCGCGGGCCTTGGGGAGGACTCTGCGCACTAGGACGGCTCTCCCCGGAGCTGGACACATCCCCATCACCTGGGCCCTCGCCTTTCCACCAACGTGAGGGAGCCCTGGTCTCTCAGCAGAGGCAGGGCCTGTGGGGAGCTCACTTTCCTTCAGTTTGGAGGTGGGCTTCCCACGGACTGTGCACTGGGGAAGGCGGTACCTTTGGAACCGTCTGAAGGCAGCCGTCCTTGCAAATCCAGAACCGTCCAGGGCACACCTGCATTTCTCTCTGTCCTAATTTTGCCTTCTTCTTTCTCTCTTAACTGTCCTCGTCCATTTCATACGTCTTCAGTAACTCAGCTCCGTCTGAAAAGCGCACACAACCTTGGCCGTCTTCCCAGCAGAAGCTAGATGTCACCCCGCCTCCAACTCAGGCCACTATCTATTTAGAAGCAAAAGCACTGTGACATGATGGGGTCAGAGATAATTCTACAATGTGCAGAGAGTCACTCATTTGCCCCCTAGACGTCAAAGGGCAAGGCCGATTGGTTTGCAAGCAGGTGCGCAATGGGTGAGGCCTGGCCGGGGAACAGCGTGCGTCTGGCAGCTGCACCTCCAAATTGCACCTGTGCTGATCGCCCAGATTAAGAGAAACAGGGTGACCTCAAGGATCCCCAGTTACAGTGTCTGAGGAAAGAGAAAGCTGCCGAGAACAGTGGGCCTCAGTCATATCACCTGGAGTAACTCCTTATCACCAGGACACCAGGCCATGCCTCTCTGAATACTACTAAAGATATACGCAAAGACTTCAGAAAGACTAATTATGAAAGCAGCCTAATTGATTTTTACGTGTGCATGTGGGCATTGGCAATAATTCCTACTCTTCCCTGACATACATTTGTATCTCTATTTCAGATAAAACTATGAGAGAGATGTATGCCCATCAACTTTGGGTCTTTTTTTTTTTGAGGAGGAGGATTTGCCCTGAGCTAACACCTGTTGCCAATTCACCTCTTTTTACTGAGGAAGACTGGCCCTGGGCTGACATCCATGCCCACCTTCCTCTGCTTTACATGGGACGCTGCCACAGCATGGCTTGACAAGCTGTGCATTGGTCTGCGCCCCGGATCGGAACCCGCGGACCCTGGGCTGCCGAAGCCTGGAACTCAAACTTAAGTGATCTGCCACCAGACCGGCACCCCATCAACTTTTATAGTGAACACATTTTAATTTATGAAGGAGGCTCCCTTAACAGGTTAAATGCTCAGGTAGTAGTACAAAATCACAGCAAGAACCTCTCAAATTTGGTATGTTCTATTTTGCTTTTTCATTTTAAATTCGGAAAGGTTCACATAGACTGAAGTGCTTACAGAGTTAAACAGAAGATTGTAAGCAAAACATGATTACTTCATCACGTCTTTCTGATCACTGTGGGAAGATGGATTAATTATGAAAAGATTATTTAACACATTTCCTCCTCTTATTAATGAACGCTGGTGAAATATTTTTGACCTTCATTTTATCTATAATTTACTGTTATTTTGCAAGCTCACCCTCGCCTGAGATGGAAATTCCCTACCAGGAAACAGGAAAAGCTAAATACAGCCTCGGTTAAGAAGGAAACCAATTTCTAGATAAGTGTTAAAAAAAAATTGATGTGCATCTCTTCATTAATAACAATTGTATTAGAAAAACTGGATACAAATTAATGTTCCTCAAAACATTTGTCCTGCCAGGGATACAACTGGAAAAACAGCAAGTGAATCTTTAAACTAGCAAAGTGTCTCCAGATACAAGTTGTAGGATTAAAATGGCTACAGAGCAATTACAAATGCTTTTCTTAATCTTCAGGCTAACTTGGACCCTTATTAGCTCCGGTCCTGTCTTTCAAGAGTGGAGACAATAAACATGGTTGCTAAAACATGTGAAAAAGGGAAAAGTGTGTTCTAAGGATCATCAGGATTATTCTCTATAGTTAATAAAAATAGAAGGTTTAAATCAAGTTAGAGTTTCATACTGGTTTAGAAAAGAAAACCTATTCCATAATAGACATTGTACCAGAAACCTAATTTCTATTGTGATATCCAATCTCTGAGGGCTCATTTGGAAATTTTGAAGACTGGTCTTTAGTCTTCCTTGTAATTTTAGAATGGATTTGGCTTTACCACAATTGGATTTGATAATTTTATGTAACGCATTCACTCAACAGTTGTGAAGTTCCTATTATGCACAGACACTATGTATTTTGTAATGCTTTCCCCCAATGCAGTGACAAGATGAATTGAGTCATCCAATTCTCTCTTGCTGTGGGAAATATTTGGGGATCCCAAAAGTTCTATTGTGAATGTATTGCATTCATCACAAATGGCTGAAATAATGGCATTTCCAGCTTATGTGGCTTCCAATGTAAGTTGAACATTATTATTTTTTCCCCTTCAATGGTTAGATCAAGTCATGTTAACACAAAAAGCAGCTCTCCCCAAAGCAATAACATGATTTGAAGCTTGAGGTTGGCTGAAGTTTGTGCCAAGAATAGAGGTTTGGTTCAGTTCAATGCTAGTTTGTGTATTCTTTAGAAGAACAGGAAGCAAATTAAATTTGAGAAGTTCAGATAGCACTATACTGTTTTTTATAAGAAAATTACAAATTATACTAAAATAAAAATAAGGAGAGAAATTGAATGAAAACTTCAGAAACTCAAAGGATATTTTAGCAAAATGCTTGGGGAAAAAAGAGGTTGCAATTGCCCAGATGTGTAAAACTTTGGGAAGTGAGACATTTATGAAAGAAGTTGAGAAAGCATTGTGGAGTGGCATGCTGGGTTATCCACCTGTGTCTCCCCTGAAGGCTTCAGTAAGAATCTCCGTGGTTTGTCTATGCTTTTGGAGAGGAATACCCATTTGTTGTGTCCCTGAATACAATTATTGCTCTGATTGGCTATCACGGTAGTTAGCATTTTTACTCAGGTTGTATGTAAAGGAGAAGATAAGTCTCCAAGACAAAATTTGCAAAAGTTCTAAATATCTCAGAAAGGGGGAAAGAAATGGATGAAAGATTGAGTGGAGAGAAGACTATATATGCAATGTTATGTATTGTGATCTCCTCATTATACATGCATTATATTTCTCTGCCCTTCCCTCCACTTGTTTACAAAATAAGTTCAAAGTTTTTTGTTTGTTTTATTTTGGTTTGTTTTCATCTGAGATTCCAGACTCTCTCTAATTTTCTTCTTGTGTAAATTGACAAATTTATGTCCCACTCACCAACTATCTAAATTCTTTGTAACCACAGGGCCAGGAACAGAATTTGTCACCCCAAAATATGCCTCTTTGGCATAAGAATTATTAAGGCTGATTATTTTGCAGAAACAGCAGACACAGAGAAAGCTCTGAAAACCCAACAGAAGTTATTCATTTGTAAGGGAAATTTACATTTATAAGAGAAATTTACATTTATAATAGAAATCTCCATTTGTAAGGATGCCTTCCTCTCTGTGCCAGGAAGGAGAGGATAACTAAATCTCTACAAACTCTTATCAATAGAGAAGGCAATGACTTAAATCTACATAACAACTTTACCCTTGTTTCATGTGTTGACCTCATTTTAACAACAGAAAGTTAAAGCTATTTTTCAGGGGCAGTAGCCAGCCAGGAGCACATGTGGAAGTGAAAATTTTGATCTGCCAATCAAAACTCATCCTACCCGCGGTTTGCATAGCAGCCTGCCCTCCCTGACCCTTTAAATCTTATCGTATACCCTACCCTAGACTGGGGAGACAGAGTTGAGAGCCTTTTCTTCTGTCTCCTTGTTACCGCACAAAATTGGGGTTCTCTGGTACACATAAACAAGCCAATTAATTATCAGCCTTTTGGGGGAGAAATCAGCTTTTATTCTGTGAGATCGATCTGCAGGGTGACGGGGGTGTGTGCCCTCAGATCTGTCTCCCTGATTCAGGATTTGGGAGAAAATTTAAGAGGTTAGGTTAAAAGAACAGGCTGGCATGAGGAAACACCGGTGGGACAGGTTTTGATTGGTAGGCTTCAGGCATTATGGTAAGGTTTTAAACATTTATGACAGGGTTCTAAACATTTATGATCAGGTTCTAAACATTTATGATGGGGTTCTAAACATTTTTGCATGAGGTGAGGAAGGAATTTTAACACAGATCTTCCTGAATGAGGGACCCCTTGCTTCTGATAAGAGTCTGACTTTCAAGTTCCGGTCGTGTCCCAGTTCTTGGGTTCTGTGGGAAGGACGATCTTTGGTTCTGAGATCCTTTCAGGTCACAATTTCTTCTTTTGTGCATGCCCTGGCTACCTGACTTTCCAGTTCTTCTGAAAGATATTCCTTAATCAGTTGTTGATAAAAGATGGAGTCTATGTGAACTGCCTCTAAATGGGCCCGCGGTTATATCCTTATCAATCTATTTTATATAAACTGCTTCTTCTCTCCAAGACTGGTGTGCCACGGTATCAGCTTCTGTGCCCACGGGATGGCAAGTGTTTGCTCGATATCATGTTCAGAAAAGACCTCTTCATTCATGGAACATCCCTTGTACACAAAATTCTTTGAACCTTTGCATGCATTTCCCTCTCCTTTCTCTCACCTAAATTCTTACCTGTTAAGGTGCAAATCTATCTCTGCTCTTCACAAACCAGAGGTCAGAACGGTATCTTTCATGAGAAAAGCCCTTGGCTTATTCTTTGGCCCTTAGCCTATTCTTTACTCAGCATATAGTCCTAAATCTATTTATATGTGATATGCATATTTTTTCTCTTGCAGATACAATGAAGCTAATGATTATGTCTTCTTCATCAATGGAGAGGCAATATGTTGAAAATAACCTCGGCATTAAATGGATTTTGTGCTCTACCAAATTATAATACTGTTGCTGATTATTAAAGTTGGATTTTTTGCTAAATTTACACATTTTAGATGACGTAATTATTTATCAAACACATTGACTTATCTGAGGCATTTGGTGACCAAAATAAAAGAAAACATCCTATACCTGTTGATTCCAAGCAAAACAGATTGTTTAGGTGCATTTAGGGAATTCAACAATGTAAGCTATTAATTTGAGGTTTTCTCTTATGTTTTCCCCTCTTACGATTAAATATACTAATCCCCTACAGAACTCTTTTTAAAACTTTGTTTTTATGTGCTAATTTCCAAAGCTGTCACAGAATGTGGATCTTGCAATCCCATAGATGTAAATTTTATCAGGATAAATAACTTGTCATAGGACGTGATGAGTTTGACCTCATCTAGTTTTCAAATGTGCATGCCATAGAGTCACGTCAGAGAATTACTAGAATTCTCTGACAAAGCCTCATTAAAACTTCATGTTGTTTAAAGTCCAGAGTACACACTCAATAAGAGATTTTTGTCACCCAGGGAAGTTCCTAAAATATTTTCCACGTCTAATGGCTTTGTTTTTAAGTTGTGCTTGCTTATAGGAACCAAGGTAGAGCAACACACTGCAGAACTTGTCCAAATCACAAAAGTCCAAGATGGCGATGGGGTGCCATGGGCAAAAACAAACTTGTGCAAAAGGTGCTGTGCACAAAAGGAAACGTGAGAATGTGCTGTGTGCAAGAAGGGAAGATCTGTGTATGCCCCAAATGCCCCTGCCCTGGGTGATGAGGTGGAGACCCCTCCCTCTTTATGACGCATAAGAACCCTGCTCACTTTCCCTTTGGGGAGAAGGTGTTTCAGAGCAGGAGCTCTGCCTCCTTCATTCCTTGATCAGTGAATAACGTGTCTGCTCTGCTGTTCCCAATGTGGTCTCGTTCTATCAACAGAAGTGGCTCCAGGCATAAGGACCCCTTGTGAGTCACCAGTCTCTCAGGGCTCGCTAACAGTGTTGAGTACTATTATTCTTTTTACTTATTACCAGTTTGTTCCCACACTCTCAAAATCAGTAAAATAAGCAAACTGTGATTATTTTTTTCACACCTTACTCAATTTTAATCCAAGGAAAAAAGTATTTTCTTTTATTTTCAATTTTCCACATCAGTAAAAATAACAGGGAGTGAATGATTGAGACGTGCACCTAATTTTAATCATGTCTTGCCTTTCCAAAATGTTTTCTTACCCAAATCTCAGATATTTGTTTTACTTCTGTTGCAATACTATAATGAAAAGACACGAAATTGCAGAAATATATGTACATTAAATGTATCCTCAACACGTCCATAATTAAACTTTAGAGAATGTAAGAGAATACCATTTGTCTAAATAGAAATTTTATTCCATCCCTTTAGTAAATGAACAGGGTGGACACATCTCTGATGGCTGAGTTGCACAGAGAGTGACTGAATTTAATTTCACAAACAATTGCACCCATCTGAAGGAGAAAATTGACCCACTTTCTGCTGTCATAATCTGGTCCTTTTTGACTCTCCTTCCACTTCCCAGTGCCCTTGCCAGAAATAGTTAATCCCTCCCATACCGTGTTTACACACACACTCTGAGGTAGAGAAACCATCCTGTTATGATAACAGGTCTCCACGTTTTTATGCCCTAGTAGATTATAATTTTATTTTTGGCAAGTGGTATGTCTTATTGTTGCCACGCAAAGGGCACCATCTGCTTGCCTTTAGATAAAAGCCAAACAGTCAAAAGGCAAGATGGTGGTAGAGAAAGGACTTTTATTAAGCGAGAAGCCAGATAATCAGAAGATGGTGGACTCATGTCCTAAAGAATCATCTTCAAGAGAATATAGAATCTTGAAGCAGTTATACAGCTAGTGGGCTACAGAGGAGGGGGTCCAGAATGTTGACCACCTGGTACTGCAGAGTGGGGGTCACTACACCGTCTGGCGCTGTACCCTGGGGGGATGCCACACCAGACCTTTCTGCTGTCATTGATGATGTATGCCAGTATAGAATCTCCCCAGGGTTCGTTGGAGAAGAAGGTCAAGAAGGTTGTCCATCTGGCACCATAGACTGAGAGTTGCTACATGTCTAAGGCACTCAAAAGAACAAAGTTACTATCTTATGGCAGCTGGGAGATATAAAGCTAAGTAGGGGTCGTAAGTCATAATGCACGCAATTTTCTTTATGTATCAATTATTTATTGTCTAGCCTACATGCAAGCCAGAGTATGTCCATTATGTCCAGAGTATGTCCTCTATTATTTAGAAGTTATCCATAGTTACAATATGGCACCCTTTCTACAAAAATGGCTTCTCTTATGTCAACCTCATGTTGAGCCGGTATCGTTATCTATCATGGCTTTCCTCTTGTTTAGCTCAGTATCTGGCACGTATTAAGACACCTAATAGATACTTACTAAATAAATAACATTACCAATGATAATAAAATAGACCACAGGAGTAAACACAGAAAAGGAAATAGAAGATAATTTATATTTAAATGTGACTATAGATTTTTTTGTTTTCATTTAACATTTTTTTATATTTTAACATCATTATGTTTGCTATAGAAAATTATTCCATATATTGTATTTTGTTCATTATATTTTCCATCTCTGAAGCATGATGAACTCTTAGGCTGAGAAGAAATTTCAGTGTTGATAAGCTTTTAGTTGTCAACAATCATTAGCATGATTGTGAAATGAACGATTTGCCTTTTATGACATGAGCAATTGTGTTTTTCTTAAAATACATTAAACAAATTAATCTACCCATAAATGAGTTGCTTTTCAGAAGGAGAGAACATTAAAACAGGGCTACTCCTGTTCTTTCAAAATCTGTTTTTAAAGTAATTCTGCTGTAAATAGATTTGAGAAAGCTGGAAATATCTCCCCCTGCTTATTTTAAGGATATATATGAATATGAATGGTGTCGGGAGAGAGGTAGAATCTCCCTCTGCCCTTTTCCTTAAGGTTCTTACACGAGGAAGGTGTTGGGGGTGGGTAGTGGTCTGGGACCTCAGAGGGCAAGAAGGCAACTCACATGGAGATAGAAATCCAAATGTTTGCCTGACAACTCTTCTCAGGGTCACCTATAGATAATATGGTCAGGGAGAGATAGAGTTTTTGATAAAAGGGGCTTGGTGCTTTTCCTATTGTAACCTCTATCCTACATTATCTCTACAGCCATCATGATAATAACTCCTTCCTGAAACATATATTTTGTTTTAAATTCTTTAGGCAGTTTGGGAGGGGAAACTCAAATATTCTTCCTGAGTTCTCTGAGTCCTTATTGTCTTCAGCTCGAAATAATCCGCATACCAGAGTGGTGCCTCCTGGGGTAGCTTGCCCTGAGCACCATCAACGGCAATTAATAATTTGAAATGAATGTCAAATTGCCACTAACATATGTCAAATTATGCACACTGTAGATGGCATCTATCAAAAACACTATTCAAGATACTGTTTTGGGGAGAATAATCCACATTGTGTTTTTGCAAGATATTTGTCCATAAAACTAATAATTTTCAACTTTTGAAATTTAGTCTGGATAGGTGTGAATAGTCTATTTATTCAGTGAACAAAGTTTTGTTTTCTCAGTGGTACCACATCCAACTGAGCTGTTCACTAGAATTTGTACAACTGGAATGTCACAATGTTATAAACTATTGACATCAATAATAATAATAATAATAAAAAGACCACACATAATGCGCACTCTGAGAATGTTAGCCTACCATCCCAAAGTAAAATGTTTATAAATTAGAATTGTTCTAGAAAAATAAAAGTATGTATGAAAATGAACGAGTTTTCCTTATAATTGACATCATTGAAGTCATGGTAATTGCGGGTAATTGGTTACATGAGAGACTCCATTTTTGATAGCTTCAGTTGGTCTCCAGGTCAGCTAGAATGATGAAACACTCTTCAATCTCTGTGTGACTTTCCATAGGATAACATAAGAATCTGTTTGGTTGTAACATAAAATGAAAAATGACTTTCCAATACTCTTCCAAAAGTCTCTCTCTTAATCCTTTGAGTTCTCAAACTTTCTAGTTGAGCTTCCCATTTGATCACATCCCCACTTCCTATTATTAATTGGTGGTTGAATTCCAAGGTTTCTCAGCTGTTGATGATTTTGCATGAAATTCAAATAATTACCCTAGTATCACTTTTAAAGTCTTAATAAAATCTTGCTTTTTTGACAAGACTTGAAGTTGATTTGTAATATGATGTCAATATTTAGACACCTATCAGTCCTACAGAAGCTGACTCGTAGAAACAGTGAAATGGATGGTCTGGAAGAGTTGATGCTAAAAAGAAATAAGATTAATTTCATTAGGTAAAAATTTTACAAGCAGTTAGTGCAGTAGGGAAGTATTGCACAAAATGAGAACTCTCCCGTAACAAGCAGAGGTGTACTTTTCATTCAAATTCCCAATAGCACTATGTATACTCAGGGATTCCAAATCAAAGTCTGAATAACAAATATATCTGAAAACCAGGAATCTGGTGGACTTATTAGTTCAAATTCCAAGTAAAATTGAGACGCTTATTTCAAATTTCAAAACTTGAATAACCCAATTAGCAAGCACTGATACACTAATTCACTCAAATTCTAAATAATGCCAGTGTACCTACTGGATCAAATTATAGTGCTAATTAAATATTCCAAATAATACTAGTGTGTTTATTATTTCCATTTCCAATTCAAATTCCAAGATCCAAATAACATTGAGAATACTGGTACTCCTACAACTTTCCATTCCAAATAGCACTATTGTACTTATTAATTTATGTTCTAATTCTAATTTCTATTTATATCTTAATTTATCCATAACCAACACTAATACATTTATTAGCTTAAATTGCAAATAGCACTTGTGGTCTCATTAATTCAAGTTCCAATTCAAATTCTGAAATACAAATTGCATTGGTACCAAGCACTTGAACTATTATTAGTCCCAATTTCAAATAACACTGGTATAATTCTTAGTTTTAATTCAATTAAAATCCAGAATCTAATATCTCTGATAACACACACTGTTGCAATTATTAGCTCAAATTCAAAATAATATACTGATGTATAGCCATATTCACATTCCATTTCCATCTCCAGTATTTCAATAACTCCTGTAACAATCACTGGTGTACATATTGGTTCAAATAACAAGAAACACTGGTGGTCTTATCAATTCAAAATCGAATTCTAAAATCCAAAAAGATCCAAAACCAGCACTAGGACACTTATTACTTGGAATTCCAAATAATACCATTAGTATTATGAGTTTAAATTGTGACCAATAGAGCAAATTCAAAGAACTATGATAACAATCAATGGTGACCTGGTGTTCAAATTCCAAATAGCACCTATGTGTTTACTAGTCCGTATTTCAACTCAAATTTCAATACCTAAGTATTACAAGATTTCAAAGAACACATGCATATATATTTATATTCCAAACTACAATAGTTTACTTGTAAGTTCAAAGTCCAAATGAGACTGACTTACATATTAATTCATATCTCAATTCCTCTTCTAAAATGCAAGTAAAACTGATTATAAGAATTGATGCATTTATTACTTCAAATTTCAGATAACACCAATGTACATATTAGATCATATGCCAATATACAAGCAACTTCAATAACAAGCTCAGATGGACTTATAACTCAAATGCCATTTCAATTGCAAAGTGTAAATAGTCTAACCACAAGCGTAGACGAAGGTACTAGGCTCAAATTTTAATTAGCCCTAATGAGCTTATTAGTTTATACTCTAACTGGAATATCCAAATATCTCTGATTCCAAGCAATGGCATAATTATTGCCTCAAATTGTAAATAACACTTGTGGTCTTATGAATTCAAGTTCCAATTCATTATCCCAAATCCAAATAGCAGCGATAATAAGTATTGGTAAAATTATTTGTTCTAATTCCAAATAACCCTGGTATAATTATCAGTTCAAATTCCAATTAAAATTAAAAAAAAAAAAGGATAACAAGTAGTGATGAACTTACTAACTAATAATTAATATAACACTGGTGTACTTACTAGTATTTGTTCTAATTATGAGATTAATTTTCAGTTTGAATTCCAAATTCCGAGAAATCTCTGATTAAATTCCTCACAACACTGGTCATCTTACCAACCCAAGTTCTAATTTAAATTCTCAAATCCAAATAACATCCATAATAAGGACAGACCCAACACCAAATAGTGGTGTAATTATCAGCTCAAATTTCAATTAAAATTCCAATATACAAACTTCTCCAATAATACACATTATTCCACTTGTCCATTCAAATTCCAAACAACATTAGTATATATATTCAAATTTCAGATAACATTAATTTCCTTATTAGATCAAATTCCAAATAACAATGGTTTACTTACTAGTTAATTCTGATAAAGCATACTAGTACATTGATTAGGTGAAGTTAAAAATGATTGTGCTCTATTTATGTGTTCAAATTCTAATTCAACTTCCCCAAACCAAAAAATTAAAAACAAGCAAACAAATAAAAAAAAAAACTGGTGCACTTAGCTCAAATTCCAAATACCTTTGTTTTATCTGTTAGTTCTAGTTATAATTACAATTTTAAAATTCAAATAAATTTGATAATAAGCACTGTGGGGTGGAAGTATTATTTCAAATCCTGATTAATACTGGTGCACATTTCCTTGAAATTTCAATTCATATCCCCAAATCAAATCCTGAGCAGCCCTGGTGTACTTATTCACATTAATTCTAAATAACACAGGTATATTTATTGATTTAATTATAATGTAAATTTCACATTCCAAATAACAGTTTGGCACTTCTAATTGAAATTTCCAGCTGAAATGAAAAATCCAAGAAACACCAATAACAAATGCTCCTACACTTATTAGTTCTAAATGCAAATAACACTGGTTCATTATTAGCTCAAATTTCAGTTCAAATTCCATAATACATATAAATCCGATAACACACAGTTGTGCACTTACTGCCTCAAATTCTAAATAACACTAAATATACTTACTGATTTGAATTCAATTTGTATCAAATGCAAATTCACATTTCTAAATGACTAATATTCGTTAGTTTAATTCGTAATTAAAATTCAAAAATACAAGTAAGACTATGAGAAGGACTGGTACATATATTAATTTCAATTCCAACCAACAGTAGTCTACTAATTAACTCATATTTCAAGTCAATTCCAATATTCAAATATCTCTTATAAAAAGTACTGCTGCACTTAATTCAAATTCCAGATAACACTGATGTGCTTATTCAAATTGTCAAATAACAGTAATTGACCTATAGATTCTAATCTGAAATAACATTGCTTTACTTATTATTTCAAATTATAAGTCAACTTCTAAAATCTAAATAACTTTGATAACAAATACTGGTACATTTATTATTTCAAATTTTATAAAAAACTTTTTTATTTGTTCAAAATTTAAAAGCTAAATATCTCCCAAAACAATACACTTAATGGCTTAAATTCCAAATGACAATGATGTACTTGATTCAAATTACAATGCACACTCAGATTTCCAAATAACAACCATGTTCCTCTTTGATTAATTTCCAAAAAACACAAATAACTTAGTTCCAATTTCTATTCAAATAGAAAGTTACTCCTAATACAAGTTCTAGTGCATCTAGCCCAAGTGGCAAATAACACTAGTACTTATTTATTCAAGTTCAAATTTAAAAATCAAAATATCTCCATATAAGCACTTATGCACTTACTAGTCTCAATTGCACGTAACACTGGCATACTTATTTGTTACTATACCCATTTGTAATTGAAAATATATATAACTCCATTAACACATATGAGTGTGTTTGTGTGTTCAAATTCAAAATAACAATGGTGTAATTCTTTATTCCAATTGTTTTCAAATTTCATTTTCTAAACAACTTTGAAAATGAACACTGGTGTACTTATTAGTTTACACTCAGTTGAATGTAAGAAAAAATGAAAACATTTTTACTTATATCATATTGTAATATTATTATTATTGTATTAATTATTATATTATTAATAATTGTAGTTATCATTTTGTATTCGATTCAAATTCAAAACTCCAAATGACTCTAATAACAAGTATGCTTGTACTTATAATTTGAATCCAAATTTCACATGTAGAACTTGTGTTGTACTATCTGTTCATCATTTTTATTCTTAAAATGTGTTTAATATTGCCTAATTCAAGAGTATCTCTCCTGATTTCATACCAATAGAAGGAAAAAAATAAACTTAAAATATGACTAGGACATTGCATTAAGATTATTTTAGTCTAATGCTTGTGTTTTGTGGGTTTTTTTTTTTTTGTGAGGAAGATCAGCCCTGAGCTAACATCCTTGCCAATTTTCCCCCACTTTTTGTGGGACACCACCACAGCATGGCCTGACAAGTGGTGTATCAGTGCGCACCAGGGATCCATTTTTAAAAGTATCATTTTTAAAAAACTAGATAACTGCTCTTTATAACATGGTCATCATCGCCTCTAATATTATTCCTAATAATTAGCACTTATTGAATATTCTTAAGTTAAAGAAAAATGGTGACCTTGTGAAATACAGATTGGATTAATCAGGAGGTGGCAGAGAGTTAGAAAGAGCCAAAGAATTACTGTGTGACTTGAGAACATCCCTTCTTCCTAAATGTAGTTCTCTATTCAATTCTGCTGCTAGAAAGTTCGGTGAGCTCAGGCACGAATGCAAAGTCACTCAGGTTCATGATTTCTTAACCACGATATAGGAATAACAATAACACCTACTTCCTAAAGTTGTGACAATTGAATGGACTAACATATACAAGAATTAAGTAGAATGTGTGGCAAGTGAGAAACAATTGATGAAAGCTACCATATTAATTCTTAACAAATTATATAGATCACAGTGTTTATATTTGTTTTATTTCCTCTGACAATAAGGTGCTTTGTTAGAAAATGTTCTTCTGTATTGTTTTGTTACAATTAATAATGGTACCTCTTTGATCTATACAACATATAGTTAGTATACATAATTCTTTAATAATTAAAAAATGCTTTAATTATAAAATACTTGTAACTACTTACTCAATACAACATAATACATACTTACATTTTAAAATGTAATTATTAAACCAATAACTGTATTACACGAAGATGTATTTCTTAGGGATAAAATCATATTTAGTGCTTAATGAAAAGAAAAGCAACCAGAATAAGTTGTTTGGCAGCAAGAATTTTATTTCTGTTAGTAGGAAGTATAAAATACCAAAAGTCTAGGTGGAAAGATGAGAACTGACTGTAAGTAGAATAAATATTTTGTAATATAACAAATCACAGTTGGAGTTCTTATTTTAGTCCCACACAGCAGTAAAAGACATATTTTTTCCCTCTAACTTTGCTGAATTCATTATCATACTTTGCAAAACACCTTAGAGTTAGTATCAATCTACAAAAATTTTTAACTTGTTCAACCATACCATTTATCACTGAAACTTCACGTTACACCTTTTACTCCTAACTCAGGGAAAAATGTTCTTAAATGACCATTAATCACAAGATCAGTTTTCAATAACATTAAATGAACTAAGTTTTCCTTCATGAATCAATTAACTGACATTCACTCAATTGTTTCAATGGCCAGAAGTGAGAAGAATTATTTCAATGAAAAAATAAATGCTGGTAAATTTTGAAGTATACAATGCAGTTTTGCTAACTTTATGCTCTATGCTGTCCATAGATCTCTAGGACTTATGGACCTTGCATAACTGAACCAGTGTACTCTTTGACTAATACCTGCTCATTTCCCCCTTGTCCAGCCCCTGGCAACCACCATTCCACTCTCTGCTTCTGTGACTTTGACTATTCCAGATTCCTCATATGAGTGGTACCAGCAGTATTTGTCCTCTGTGTCCAGTTTATTTCAATAAACTTGCTAAGAGGGTACATCCTATGCTAAGTGTTCTTATCACAAAAGAGTAATAATAATAATAAATTAGGTGGAAGGAAACTTTTGGAAATGATGGACGTGTTCATAGCATAGATTGTGGTGATGGTTTCATGGGTATATACTTATCTCCAAATCCACCAAATTGGATATATTAAATATGTACAAGTTGACACCATCCCCATGGCCTAGTGGTAGAGTTTGGCACACTCTGCTATGGCAGCCCAGGTTTGTGGGTTTGGATCCTGGGTGCATACTTACACCACTTGTCAGCCATGTTGTGGTGGTTACTCATGTATAAAGTAGAGTAAAATTGTCACAGATGTTAGCTTAAGGCTAGTCTTTTTCTGGAAAAAAAAATGTACAGCTTTTTGTATGTATAACATCTCAATAAAATGGTTTAAAAAATAGAAAAGAAACTCCAAAATGTTGAACAGATATGTTTTAAACAAACAAAAAGCTCTCAGTAATTTATAATAATTTACCTTAATTCCTAATGCTCCAAGTTTTCTTCTGTATGCCTAAAAAAAAGATATCAGTAAAAACATATTGTATATTTAAAGAAAAAACATCTTCACTAAAATATGAGAACAGCATTTTTCATATTGTGTAGGTACTATACATACATACTATACTATACATGCATGCACACATAAATATATACAGGTTTATTTCTACTTAGGTATAGTCTATCAAGAAAACACTACCCAAACACAACTGTTAGAATAAAACATTTCTATACAGGGTTTATTAGCCCCTGACAGCAACAGTAACACTTGTGAACCCAGTGCCCCTGGTAGCAATACTGCCAGCACCCTCAGATAATCCAGGACCAGTAGCACAGGTGGTGCATGGGGCAGCAGCACCTGAGCCAGTGGAGAGCCAGTGGGGGAACATGAGACCAAAGTGACCCTGGAAGTGGGAGAAGTGCTCGCAGCCTGGTGAGCCCAGTGGCAACACCTGAGACTGCAGTGACATAATGAGCAGCAGGGCACCAGCAACTCAGAGGCAAAAGTGACAAAAGGAGTGTACTAATGATGCCTCTAGCAGAGGCAGTGGGGGGTGGAAGGTGCAGGCTCTCAAATACAACCAGAAGCTGCTCAGAATCAGAGTAACCAAAGCCATACCCAAATAAGAAAGGTGGATACTACACAAATGCACCACAGAGGATCAATTCATCAAGTACCATGAAGAACTACAGTAATAGAGCAGAACAGAAAGAGAGTGCCAACTCTCCAGAAACCAAACACGAAATCACAGATGATTGTATTGTATCACTGAGAATTCATAGCAGCTGTCATAAAGAAACTCAATGAGTTACAAGAAAACTCAGAAAGACAGTTCAATGAGCTCAGGAGTAAAATTAATGAACAGAAGGAGTACTTCCCCAAAGAGATTGAAACTCTGAAGCAAAAAAAAAAACAAAGCAAAATACTGGAGATGAAGAACACAATTAATGAGATTAAAAATAATGTAGAAAGCATTAAAAATAGAACAGACATATGGAAGAGAGAATTAGTGAGCTCAAAGATAGAAATCTAGAAGTGATTCAGGTGGAGGAGGAGAGAGAACTAAGATTTTTTAAAAAATGAAGAAAGTCTTTGAGACATATCTGACTCAATTAGGAAAAGTAACATAAGGATTACAGGTATCCCAGAAGGAGAAAAGAGGGAGAAAGGAACAGAGAGCTTGTTCAAAGAAATAACAGCTGAGGACTTCTCAAACCTGGGGAAGGAAATGCACGTGCAAGTGCCTGAAGCTAATAGAACTCCTAATTACCTCAATGCAAAAAGACCTTCTCCAAGGTGTATAATATTAAAACTGTCAAATTCGATGACAAAGAAAAAATATTAAGAGCAGCAAGAGAGAAGAAAATAACCTATAAAGGAACTCCCCAACAGACTATCAGCAGATTTCTCAGCAGAAACTCCACAGGCTAGGAGATAGTGGAATGATATATTCAAAATATTGAAAGACAAAAACAATCAGCCAAGAATATTCCTGCTGATATGCAAAATTATCCTTCTGATATGATGGAGAAATAAAAGATTTCCCTGACAAACAAAAGCTGAGGGAGTTCATTGCCATTAAACCTGGCTTACAAGAAATGTTGAAAGGAGCCCTCCTACCTGAAACAAAAAGGCAAAGCTTTACAAAGTTTTGAGAAAGGAGATAGACAGAAAAAAATCAGAAAATTGCAGCTTTTATCAGAATAGGTTAGTAAACACTTAACTATAACATGAAGGATAAAGGGAAAGAAGGCATCAAAAATGACTATAATCACTTCAATTTGATCACAAACTCACAACACAAAAAGAGAATAATTTGTGACAAGAAAAACATAAAAGAGGAAGAGGGAAAGGATGGAACCTGTGTAGGCTTATGGAAATATGAGAGAAAAAGGACTATTTCATCTTTGAGATCTTTTATAGAAACCTCATGGTAACCAAAAACAAAAAGTCACAGCAGAGTCACACATCTTAAATAAAGACAAAACTGAGAGAAACATCACAAAAAACCACCAAACTGAAATAGCAGTTAGAAATAAAAGGAAAAAAGAAAAAATGGAAATATAGAACAACTGGAAAACAAAAGATAAAATGACAATATTAAGCCCCTGTATATAAATAATCATTCTAAATGAAAATTGATCGAATTCACCAATCAAAAGACACAGAGCAGCTGGATGGATTAAAAAACAAGATCCAACAAAATGCTGCCTCCAGGAAACACATCTCAGCTCTAAAGACAAATACAGGCTCAGAGTGAAGGGATGGAAGATGATACACCAAGCAAATGGCAACCTAAAGAAAGTGGGTGTAGCCGTACTTATATCAGACAGACTTCAAGACAAAACAGGTAAGAGAAAAAGATGAACATTATACAAAGATAAAAAGGACATTCCACCAGGAAGACATAGCACATTGATATATAAGCATCTAACACAGGAACACAAAGTATATAAAGCAACTGTTAACAGACCTAAAGGGAGAAATTGACTGCAGTACAATAATAGCAGGGGACCTTAACACCTCACTTACATCAATGGGTAAATCATCCAGACAGAAAGTCAATAAAGAAACAGAGGTCTTAAATGAAACACTAGACCAAATAGACTTAATAGATATACACAGAACATTCTATCCAAAAACAGCAGAATACACATTCTTCTCAAGTGCACATGGAACATTCTCAAAGATAGACCATATGTTGGGAAACAAAGGAAGCCTCAATAAATTTAAGAAGATTGAAATCATATCAAGCATCTTTTCCAAACACAATGTTATGAAACTAGAAAATAACTGAGAGAAAAAAGCTGGGAAACTCACAAATATGTGGAGACTAAACAACTTTCTACTGAACAATGATTTGATTAATGAAGAAATCAAAGGAGAAATCAAAAAATACTGTGAGACAAATGAAAATGAAAACACAAAATACTAAAACTTATAGGATGCAGCATAAGTGGTACTAAGAGGGAAGTTTATAGTAATACAAGCCTAATAGAACTAGGAAAAGAAGAACAAACAAAGCCCAAAGTCAGTAGAAGGAAGGAAATAATAAAAATCAGAGCAGAAATAAATGAAATCAAGATGGAAAGTATCAATGAAACTAAGAGCTTGTTCTTTGAGAAGATACACAAAATTGACAAACCCTTAGCCAGACTCACTAAGAAAAAAAGAGAAAAGACTCAAATAAACAAAATCAGAAACGAAAGAGGAGAAATTACAACAGACTCCACAGAAATACAAAGGATTATAAGAGAATACTATGAACAGCTATACACCAACAAATTGGATAACCTGAAAGATATGGATAAATTCTTAGAATCATACAACCTCCCAAAACTAAATCAAGAAGAAATAGAGAATTTGAATACACCAATCACACGTAAAAAGATTGAAACTGTAATCAAAAACCTCCCCCAAAACAAAAGTCCAGGACCAGATGACTTCTCTGGAGAATTCTACCAAATGTTCAAAGAAGATTTAATACCTATCCTTCTCAAATTCTTCTGAAAAATTGAAGAGGATAGAACACTTCTTAATTCATTTTACGAGGCCAACATTACCCTAATACCAAAAACAGACAAGGACAACACAAAAAAGGAAAATTACAGACCAATATTCTGATGAACGCAGATGCAAAAATCCTCAATAAAATATTAGCAAATCGAATACAGCAATACAGTAAAAGGATCATACACACAATCAAGTGGGATTTATTCCAGGGATGCAGGGATGGTTCAACATCAACAAATCAATCAATGTGATACACCACATTAACAAAATGAAGAATAAAAATCACATGATCATCTCAGTAGACACAGAGAAAGCATTTGACAAGATCCGACATCAATTTATGATTAAAAAGTCCCTCAATAAAATGAGAATAGAAGGAAAGTATTTCAAAATAATAAAGGCTGTATATGACAAACCCACAGCCAACATCATACTTCATGGAGAAAACAGAAAGCAATCCCTCTGACAACAGGAACAAGACAAGGGTGATCACTCTCGCCACTCTTATTCGACATAGTTCTGGAAGTCTTGGCCAGACCAATTAGGCAAGAAAAAGAAATAAAAGGGATCCAAATTGGAAAGGAAGAAATAAAACTGTCACTATTTGCAGATAACATGATTCTATATATAGAAAACCCTAAAGAATCCAGAAAAAAACTATTAGAAGTAATTAACAAATACAATAAAGTTGCAGGGTACAAAATCAACATACAAAAGTCAGTTCCTTTCCTATACACTAATAACAACCCAGCAGAAAGAGAAATCAGAAATACAATTCCACTTATAATCACAACACTTGTAAGTGGAATTTAACCAAGGAAATGAAAGACCTATACACTGAAAACTATAAGACATTATTGAAAGAAATTGCAGAAAGCATAAAGAAATGGAAAGCTATTCTGTGTTCATAGATTGGAAGAATAAACATAGTTAAAATGTCCATACTACCTAAAGTGATTTACAAATTCAATGCAATCTCAATCAGAATCCCAATGATATTCTTCACTGAACTAGAACAAAGAATCCTAAAATACATATGGAAAAACAAAAGACTCCCAAACCAAAACAATCCTGAGAAAAAAGAATAAAGTTGGAGGTATCACACTCTTTGATTTCAAAATATACTACAAAGCTATAGCAAGCAAAACAGCACGGTCCTGGCATAGAAACAGACACATAGATCAATGGAACAGAACTGAGAACCCAGAAATAAGATCACACATCTATGTAAAGCTAATCTTCAACAAAGGAGTCAAGAACATACACTGGAGAAAGGAAAGTCTGTTCAGTAAATGGTGTTGGGAAAACTGGACAGCCATACGCAAAAGAATGAAAGTAGACCATTATCTTTCACCATACACAAAAATTAACTCAAATTGGATTAAAGACTTGCATGTAACACCTGAAACCATGAAACTCCTAGAAGAAAACACAGGCAGTACACTCTTTGACATGGGTCTTAGCAGCGTCTTTTCAAATACCATGTCCACTCAGGCAAAGGAAACAAAATAAAAAAATAAACAAATGGGACTATATCAGACTAAAAAGCTTCTGCACGGCAAAGGAAACCATCAACAAAATGAAAAGACAACCCACCAGCTGGGAGAAAACATTTGTAAATCTTACATCCAACAAGGGGCTAATTTCCAAAATATATAAAGAACTCATATAATTCAACAACAACAAAGTGAACAACCCAATCAAAAAATGGGCAGAGGATATGAACAGACATTTTTCCAAAGAAGATGTACAGATGGAAGACATGCACATGAAAAAGATATTCAACATCATTAATTATTAGGGAAATAAAAATCACAACTACAATGAGATATTACCTCACACTCGTCAAAATGGCTATAATTAACAAGGCAAGAAATAACAAGTGTTGGAGAGGATATGGAGAAAAGGAAACCCTCATATACTGCTGGTGGGAATGCAAACTGGTGCAGCCACTATGGAAAACAGTATGGAGATTTCTCAAAAAATTAAAAATAGAAATACCGTATGATCCAGCTATTCCACTCCTGGGCGTTTATCCAAAGAATGTGAAATCAATAGTCCAAAAATTTATGCACCCCTATGTTCATTGCAGCATTACTTACAATAGCAAAGATATGGAAGCAAGTGTCCATCAATGGATGAATGGATAAAGAAGATGTGTTATATATAGGCAATGGAATACTACTCAGCCATAAAAAAAGACAAAATTATGTCTTTTGCAACAACATGGATGGACATTGACAACATTATGCTAAACAAAATAAGTTGACAGAGAAAGACGAATACCATATGATTTCACTCATATGTGGAAGATAAACAAATAAACACATAGATAACGAGAACAGATTTGTGGTTGCCAGAAGAGAAGGGGTTTGGAGGAGGGTGAAAGGGGTAAAGGGACACATGTGTACAGTGGTGGATAAAAACTAGACTATTGGTTGTGAACATGATACAGTCTGTACAGAAACTGACATATCAATAAGGTACACCTGAAATTTACACCATGTTATAAGCCAATATAACCTCAATAAAATAATTTGAAAAAAACATATAGGGTTTAAAATTCAATCTGAGTAGAACAATGAATGACATTTCTTCTAGGGAGGGTTAGGAGTTAGACTCTTGAGTGGCAGTTTAGGGCAAACATTTAAAACCAGTTTGAAAAACAAAAAAAATCTATGTTTGGAACTTCTCTGATAAACGAGAAAACAAAACAAAACAAAATCAAATCATCAAAAATAAAATTGTTTACCATTTTAGAGAAATATTGATGTCTTACTTGAAAGTCAATCATCAATACTTGAAAGAACAAAAGAATCTGGGGGACAATTTCATTCTCATGTATTTCTAATTTGTTTTAAATGTTCCCAAGTGCTTCCTTTTAATTTCTGTAATAATACACACTCATATTTTATGTAATTACTTAGAGAAAATTCATTTACATTTACAACAAAGTAAGCTAATTTAAAATTAAAATGCAAGTAATAAGTTTTTCACTTGATTTAAATTAATAAAAATAGTTGACCTGAAGGTTTATGAAATTATTCTATCTGGAGCATTTCTGACTGAGGATCAGTCATAATTTTCCTAAGTTTCCTGGGACAGAGCGATTCCAAATAAATTCATTATCAGATTTATTTCCATAAAGGATGTCTACGTATTTGTTTTTTTTTTTTTTTCTTTGGTGCTTTTGCTCACTGAATTATCAGAGGTGAGAAAGCCATCACACCACAATATTTTTCTTTTTCCCTATCAAATCAGCAACGCCTGGAACTCAGTTGACCCTCCATAAATGTGCTGTTACAAATGTTTCTGTTGCTTTCTCACATGTTGTATCACAATGCAAAGGCCTTATTAAATCACTCGGTAAGTAGCCAGTTTGGAGCAAATACTCTTCTTTTAAAAAAGATAATAACTGAGTTTTGGGGATTCATTAAGAGCCAGATTTTAGCAGTTATTTGTATTTTATTGATGGATAAAAAAATCAATATATATTTTTAAATATAGAATCCGTTTTTCCCTTCAGTTGGTCATTGGACTTTGAGTTCTCTGGATCCCAGAATTCAAAGACCATGGATCTTGATTGCATCAGGACTCACAGAGGTGAAGTCACTTCTGTGGTATGTAGATTGATATTTAGATTAATTGTTTCTAGCCACAAATCCATTTCTCCACCTGTATTATAATCATCGTCTTTCTTATTGCTAGAGCTATAAAGAGATAATTCCTTTATTGGAGACATTCACTTTATATACATATATATAGTTATCACTATCTCTCTATCTATATAGATAGATAGTTATCAATATCTATGTTTATTGTCTGCCTATCTGCCTGTTTCTATCTATCATCTATCTATTTATCTATGTATCTATCTATCTTTCCATCTATCAATCACCTATCTAATCTATAACCCATCAATCTATCTATCATCTATCTCTATCTATCCACCTAACATCTATCTATCTATCCATCTATCAATCATCTATCTAACCTTTCATCCATCTATCTATCATCTCTATCTATCTATCTATCTATCTATCATCTATCAGTATTTGCCAGATACTTATTGGGTTTTGGAGAAAAACATGTTTCAAATCTTCTACCAACAGCAGGAAGTGGGGATAAAACTCAAGCAGAAAACCAGTCATTCTCATTGTGCCATCATCCTAATTGTACTATTGTTGTTTTGGACTTGGGACCAGATTCCTGGCATTCTGGTCCGTGGCCCATTCTTCTGCCTCAACTTGCATGCCCAGTATAATGGTCAAGTTTCTTGTTGTCACGTGCTCTTGTGCCATTCTGCACGTACGGGCTAGAGGGACACCACTCCCACCTTGTCTTCATATCTGTCTCCCTCCTTGTCCCTCCAACTTTTCCTACTCAACAGCCACATTGGCTTTGTGTATGCTCCCTTTTAACAGAAAGATGTATGCTTCCATTATATCTACTTACTCTGTGCAAAGTCATAGCTCCCAAATGGTACTCTTGCCTAAGAGTAAATTGAAACTAAAGTTTGAATCTACTTTAGTCTTCTACTTGGTCTACCCTTCTTCGTAATCTCTTTTCTTCTTTCATTTCTCTAACCCAACACTCCAAGTCTAATGGCCAAGTTAGAACTATTCCACAGAACTCCCCAAATAATAAAAGAGGACATTTGCTACTTTCTAAGGCTTCTGTTTCCTTTACGTGGCACATAGCCACTTTAGTAAAAGAAAAAAAATTCTAGAGATGTCTAATAATATGGACATATTAGGAAGGAAAAAAAATTAAAGTTTTTCCTATCATTAGTAATTAAACACACCTAAAAATACCAGCTTGCCTTCCTAAGGACGTTTAATCTGAGGCAAGAGACAAGACCTCCTGGTAACAAGTTCTATATCTCTATACAGACGCATGTAGCTTTGACACATTATAAATTAATCCCAGTCAGTATAAACTTTCTTCAAACTAACAACTTTGTCTGGGTTACAATTCAAAAGCTCGGTTAACACCATCTTAAGTTTTTTGGATGGTTAACATTTTTGCTGGTCAGTTCAGAATTTAGGTCAAAATTAGGCTATTACATAAAACCTATAAGGACAGAACAGCAGTGACAACACAGCCGTGAATTATGTGCATGGTCAAATTAATAATACTAGCAGAGCAGTGATGAATGCTACCCTTGCCAATTTCTATTTCCAGTGTCCCTTGTCTTTTCTAAGAAGAAGAATAAAACATGTCACAGAACTTCGCTAATTGGTATCATTGCTTCCAGCACTCTGATTCATGTCTGACTTTAAAAAGCTATGTAAGGGGAGCTGGACCTGGTATTAAATTGTCAAGAATTACTCACAAAAGCTTTCCAAACTTTTGCTGTTGCTAATGCAGCATGTTTTATGAAACCTTCGTTCAGACAAATAGTTTCACAGACTGCCTCATATTTCGACTCAATTTCTCTGTAAGAAAAAGGTAAAAGTAAAAACACTTTCTTCTCTTTAAAATATTTGAAATGTATTGTCTTGGCTTGTGAAGGAAAGAAAATGATGAATTCCTTATCCTGAAAAACGTATGGCACTTGGATATTTTGCAGTTCAGCTAATACAATCAAGATTTATTTGTTTTTGGGGGGATAACAGCTAGTTTTGGTTCAAAATATAGAGCTGATATCAATTCAACCAAATAATGTAGGGCCTCTTCATAACCCAACTATGTGCTTATTCAGCACTGGGGTAATGAAAGAAGTTTTGAGGGGAGAAACAAAATGTGTGTGTGTGTGTGTGTGTGTGTGTTTGTGTGTGTGTGTGCATGTGAGTATACATTCTGTTTTGTTTTACCTCCAACATAAGGAGGGATGATAGCCTGCATGGATGACTAAATCTGAAAGGCTAAGACATTTTTGAGTGGGTCCCAGATAAAGTAAAGAGAATAAACAAAAGGAAAAAAAAAATGAAACAAATGCCTTTGCCAGCACAATAGCTATGTACTAGGTGCCAGGTGCCGGCATTTGTGTTGATTTGTTTCCTAGAAGGGAGAAAGAGAAGGCATCTGAATAGCAGCTGCGATGGGAATCACCACCAGATGAATCCCAGTCTAGATCACTGTCACTTTCCATGAGCACCTGGATACTGCAGAGGGTAAATAGACATTTTAACACGGACTTCCAAACGGACCACCACTTGTGGCTGAAAATGTGGACCGCCTCTCTAAACATTTATCCTCATCTTCTTTGAGTTCTCCTTTCCTGCAAGTCTGGAAAGCTACATCTGCTTTTTTTCTGGACGATCTTCCATGCTGGTGTCGGATTTAAATTCTTCCAATTAAATGCACCTGCATGAGACATGAAACCAGAGCTGATTTAGGTGATGAGACAGGCGATGAGAGGCATCAATTATACTGGTACAGATCATAGCACACGTGACACGGTTTGGATCAAGCAGCTTGGAAAGTGTATCAAACAGGTCCCTAACGGTAGAGGGAATATCAGCTCCATTGATGGCGGGCATCTATCATGTAATTTTTGGGATTATTCCTGGGAGATCAGACAAAGATTTGTTTCTTTAGCTCTCCTAATGATTATTTAAGCCATTTAATGGTCTTTATCCTATCACTTTGGGCCAGTATGCATTCTTTCCTCTGCCGTTGAACGCGGACCAATGCAATAATTAGTACCCAGGGAGGCTGACTGAAAGACACTGTCAGAGAAATGCAAATATGTGACGGTTGATCACCTCAGGTGGGCTAAAAGGTAGTAGGCATATCTCTGTCACAACAGGATGGTACATTGGTAGCCCATAATATGCAGGATGGGTCGAAGTCAAGGCTCTGGTGAACTACATGACTGCTTTGTTTGAATGTTTGGTGGGGATGAGTGAGACAGATCAGTGAGACAGATTGATTTAATTGCATTCTCTAATGCTAATGAATGAAGATTGTGGGTTCAAAGTTTAAGTCTTGTTTAAGTGTTAAGACTTGTTTAAGTCTCAAGGCATGGTAAGAGGACTAGGGAGCTCCTACTTCCAAAGAATTGCTTTTGTATTGAAGCCACAGGCTGTTTTATGACAAATCTGAGAAGACGCTGATGCTGAAGGTTGCTGAGATGGAATATGGATTGACTTCACAGCCTCAACGCATCTCTTATGTGAACATTGCCCCATATATTGGAAAATACAGGGATTTAGCTCCGGGATGTGGACATTTAGTTGGGTTCAGATGACTCTTGACACCTCCAAGCTCCTCTGAGCCAGTAAACGAAACCCCTTCTCCTCAGTTGGTGAAGCTATTGTTTTTTTGTTTTCCTAAAGACTCTATACTTTTCTTATCCAAAGTAAGTACCTGTTAATGAGTTGCCACTTTTCCTTATGCCTTACACCTAAAAACCTTCATTTCTTCAGGTCTACAATGAGCTCAGAATCCACTCTGCACCATGCTGGCAAATACAGGTCTCACCCAGAGGAGACATGTACAACCAATGGATCACAATATTCTGCTCGTGTCTATAAACAGACCATTTCAGAGATGATATATGGGAACACATTTGGAGATTACTAGAAAAACATTTATTTTTCATGACAGTATATTCACTGATATGAGTGAATTTTTCAGAGATACTAGATTCAAAGTTCTTCCTTGAACAAAAGGCACTGTTTCTAACCATTCGCTAAATCACTTGTGTAAACCATGTTTAATTTTGGTGCACATTTAAATATACTTGTGTTAACAGGAGACATTTCATTTCCCATACAACTCAGGTTTCAAGATATCAGACACAAAATACTAGTCTTTGGGGTGAGGCATCTGGAGAAGTAGACTTTTTGGAGACATATAGACACTTGCATGTGGGAAAGCACATATTTTATAAAAACTGTGGCAGGAGAGAACCGATAACAGTCATTAATGCAAGCCTTTATGACAACGTTTCCACGTGCAAAGAGCACTATGGTAAGTTTACTAATGAGTGAGATAATTAAGGATAATTTAGGGCTGATGAAAGAAGGTTCAGGTTTACTTTCTTCTGAGCACTTTTTACTGATCAAATTCTAAGAAGATAGGTGAAGCTTGGGCTGTGTGGGACCACCTTGGAGAAACAGGGGCTGCACGGTGGACCCTTGGTTTAAAAAGGTTGGTTGGACAATGTGGGTTTAGCAAGAAGAGTGAAGACGGGTAGTTTGGGGCAAAGTTCCTACAAAAGGAATATTGGAGTAGCTTTGGTGTGTCAGGGACTCTCACTTGGCATATCCCAGAACTTCTAACAGATAAAGTGGAAAGTAAAGTTAAAAATCGAGACAGTTTCCTCACATTGCAATTGATCATTATACCATACAAAAGGCACCTTCTCACATAAGTGACTTAAGATGGTGTAAGTTGAAATTCTACTTTTATGAGAGATTTCTTCTGAATGCAGGATGTAGAAATCTAAATAGTTACTGCCCTCAGTTTGAGAAGAATTATAAGCCTGCAGACACAGGTTGTAAAATAAATCACAATACTGGCTTAAATGAAATAATGTGAAAATGCAAAATGGAAATATATTATTTTTCGTTTGCTTCCATGACTTTTATAATCATATCTAAAGGCTTTTATACCAGGTGAAGTCATTGGAAAGGTATAGACTCAATTCACGTCTGATATTTCTAGCCATATATAAGGAGGCATATGGTTTGCATGAAATTGACCTTGTGGAGAATTGATTTTGCTTGAAGAATGCATATTTTCTAATATATCAGGTTTCAAATATACTGTTTGACTCATATGGGTGATCTGACAAGTTATTAACCTTGAGTAAACAGTTGAATGAAGATAATGAAAACATAATGACATAGCTATCTTCTTAATGATTGTCTGTACTTGGTATAGAACAATCATATCTCAGCAAATAGAGTATGATCTTCATATAAAAAGTTAGAAAAAGGAAAGACTGAAGATAATGCTCCATAATTTGGGGATATGTGGGTCTATGTGATAAAGTCTTCTTGCCCCTACTGGAAATTTCGCAGATTGTTTGTACTTCAAAAACAGACTGGAAGACTAATTTTTAACTCTTTGTTGTTTTTCACCCTTTCTGTACCTAATTTTCACGATAATGCAGGGGGAAGAATATCTGCAAGTAAATAGGTATTATTTTCCTGCCACGTTTTGACACTGGTATTTATCTGTACTCTATCACCAAGAAAAGCATCCATTGCAACAACATGAAAATAGGACACCATTGGTTGACTTTCTATTCATGAAGCTAACAGAAGAAAAAAAGCATTACTAATTATATAGACAGAGTATACTTTTAGCATGAAATGAAACCAAAAATTATACCTTACCATCCAATTAATGAAAATCTAAGGAAAAAAACAGATGTTGAAAGTGGTGCCTTATAAATTTCAGTCATTATCCAGGTACTATCATGCACTTTCATTAGTGATGACCTTTGACACGGGAGCAGAAAACCTTCTTTCATGAAATTTTAAATTGGGTTCTCCAGAAAAATGAATCCTGTGAGTCACACATTACCATCAAACCAAAGTGACCTTCTTTTTCTCATGGGTCACTCAAATCTGTTTGTCACTGGGCTGGCCAGTCTGCTAAATTTGATATTATTGACATTTTCTCAAGCAAATTAAACTCTCATTATATGGTCACTTTAGGTAATGTTTAATTAAAAATCTTACTTAATTTCAACCATCTAAGGTATTTAAGCCATTAACATTAAGATAGCATGAGGCATGTATCAACTTGTTATTACACGTTTTTGAGAAACGATGATGTTCTTCTTCATGGTTGACCCAACTGGCTTTTGATTGTTCTTATTTTTAAAATATTTTAACAATGTGATATGTTTAATATAATGTAATAAGGCACTAAATAAAGTATGTAAATGAGGCAAATAGATAGTTTTTATAATTCTACATTTGGACCATGATCGTGTGGCAAAGTCTGGAAACATTTTTAGTTGTCACGTCTGGGGAGGACAGTTTGCTATCGGCATCCTGTGGGTAGAGCACAAGGATGCTTCTAAACATCCTGCCAGGCACCAAAGAATTATCCAACCCAAATGTCAATAGAGTCGAGGTTGAAAAACTTGCCTTAGCATGAATGACCCTGTCTGTCAGTCTGTCTGTCTATTCAAGTGGTTCTCAACTGATGGTTAACAAACTCTAATATATATAGAGAGAGGACACATCCCATACAAAGGCTGCCTAGGGAAAATGTAGTTTTAGATAAGTATAGGGAAAGAAGAATATTCCTCTACCCTTCTGGATGGTCTAAGAATTAGATTGACATGAGGCAGAAAAATGGGAGAAAATCAAACACATTTAATGGCATGTATACACGGGAGAAACCCAGGAAAACTGAGTAACTCGCCAGAATGGCTGAAGCCACCACCTTAAATACCATCTTCAGCTAAAGACAAAGGAGGATGTTGGGGGTAGTTGTTTGGGACTTCAAAGGGTAGGAAGGCAATTCACATAGAGATGGAAAAGCAAATGTTTGGTAAACAGATGTTTACTGGGCCATCTATAGACGATGTGACCTGAGAGAGAACGTTGATAAAAAAATGGACCTTGCTAAGTGCCTTCCTGTCTACGACACCTAGAGCTATCTCTCTATGGTATTAGCACCTTCCTGGAACAGGTCTTCTATCCTAAATTTTTTAGGCAGTCAGGGGAAAGGTCAAAGTTTCTTTTTGAGTCTTTTGTTCTTAAAAATAATCAAGCCAAAGAGACACATTTTGGGGTGGCAAATTCTGATCACCCACATAAGCGATATCCATGTACAATTCTTGTGGTCACGATGACTATTTTCCAAAGTTGTTGTATCCATTTCCTAGGGCTACCATAACAAAGTACCACAGATTCTGTGTTCTGGGGGCCAGGTGTCCGAGATCAAGGTGTCAGCAGGGTCATGCTCCCTGTGAAGGCACTGAGAAAGGATCTATTCCATACCTCTCCCAAGCTTCTAGTAGTTGCTTGGCTTCTGGCAACATAACTCCAATCTTTACATGATGTTCTTCTGTATGGGTGTATGTCTGTGTCCACATTTCCTATTTTTATAGGGACACCAGTCACAATGGATTAGAGCCTCCCCGCACTCCACACACACACAGTAGTGTGACCCAATTTTAACTAATTACATTGGCGATGACCCTATTTCCAAATAAAGTCATATACCTGGTGCAAAATTCCGTCAAGCATAGACAATGATTCCACCAATTAACCATCATTACTTCAAGCATTAAGAAAAGTATTGACTTAAGAGTAATCATAATATGTCTAGAAGGAGCACAGGTGCCATTGATATTAACAAATTTTACATCAATTAAAAATAAGAGACTATGGGAGAGAAGATAACGCCTCTGAGTAGACTGAATATCTCTAACCTTTCCATTCTCACCTACCATTTTAGTATTTTCAACTGATAAAATCAAATATCTTTATGCTAATTAAATTACATTTTCCTCCCATAAAAATACACCCTTTATATTCTTCTTTTCTGTAAATTTTATTTTTCTTTTCAAATATCTGATGATTTTATCAAGAAACAGACTCAAATTTCAAAGGTTGACTAATCTAAGCAAAGAGAATAATTTTGTACCTGCATATAAAGCAAAAAATGCAAAATGCTGCAGTTTCTTCCTCACGGGCTTGCCAATAAGCTTTTGTGTTGACCTGATACATAATTTTCTCCATGAGACCTAAAAGGAAGTTAAATGTACAGTTGTGAGTATTGTGCTACAGAAAAGGCAAGAGGTAACTTGTACCAATACAATATCAGATGTCATTGTTGGATTTGGAGCAGAATAAAACACAGCCACACGCTATGAGAAAACTCCCAAATTATTGATGAAATTTGGAAAATTTGAAGGAAGGAAAATGTTTAGAAAGGCAATTTTAAAAAATATATTTCAATTTGCAAAGTTTTAAAGCGATTTAAAAATTAGAGTTCAAATACGTACGTGACATCGGCTCCTTCCTGCAAACTAATGTCCATTTTCCCTTAAAGAGACCTCCAAATGATTGTCACATTGCTACTAAAAGGGAACTTCTGTCCTGCTAAATCATAAGAAAAATGTATGTGGAAGAACAGATTACATAGAATGAGAAGAAAATGATACATTTTCCCCATTTGTTAATTGTAATATTTCAGAGCCAGGAACCAGGTCAAGCTATTGCTGGTAAACATTCAAAGTCAAGAAAGGACTTAGAATGAATATTCTTTTATAACCCTGAGAGAAAATAAATATTTTCCCATACTTCCATTTACTCAAATTGAATGTTTATGGGTGGTCTATTTATTATAATTTTAAATTTTTTAAATTAAATTTTTTATTTTGAAATAATTTCAGATTCAAGTGTAAAAACTAATAGAGAGAGATCTCATGTACCCTTTGGCCATCCCCTCAATGGTAAGATCTTGCAAAACTTAAGTGCAATTTCCCAACAACGATATGCACAGTAGCAGTGAAGATATAGAACGTTCTCACCACTGCATGGATCCCTCACATTTCTGTTCCATAACCAATCACTTCCTTCCCACCTTCCATCCGAGTCTTAATCCCAGGCAGCCACTAATTTGTTCTCCATGTCTACAATTCTGTCATTTCCTTGGAATTACACAAAATGTAACTTTAGGGGACTGGCTTTTTTTACTCAACATAATTCCCTGGAGAGTCAACCAAGTTGTAACATACATCCATAATTTCTTCCTTTTTTATTACTGCATACTATTGCACAATATGGATGTACCACAGTTTGCTTCACCACTAAAATAAGTTTTATAATATGCTTGAGAAATTTAAATGTAGCATAGAATTTTAAATACCAATAACATTTCATTGATTTTTATCAATGTAGGATCTGGGCAAAAGTATTTTTCAGGCCTCCAGAGAGCCCAACGTGTGGTATAAATAGCTATACAGTATTCTTGTGCTGGCAGGGTGCAGACCTTGGACCAGCTTAATCAGCCTCACCTGGGAGCTTGTTCGAAATGCAGAATTAGAACCTCCACTGTAATAGGATCCCCAGGTGGTCTCTATGCACATTAGAACTTGAGAAACGCTATTCTGTACTGTAACTCTTAACTATCCCTCAGATTGGCTGACTCACCCGTTTTTCCCGACAGAAAGCTGGTTTATCCCTGGAGTAAAGAAATCTAATCTCTGGAAAGGTTGCCTCCCTCTCCAATCCTAGTGGTATAACTCCTGGGGAAGTGCTTTGGTTGGCTCAGGGTTCAGGTAGGAAGAAGGAAACTTACTGATGTGTGGTCAGATGCGACGGAGTTAGGCACCCAATCTTCCCACTGGAGTGGTGTTATAGGTTGAACTGTGTCCCCCCCAAAAGTTAGGTGCTGAAGTCCTAACCCCCCAGCACTACAGAAAATGACTGTTTTTGGAGATGGGGCATTGAAAGAGGTAATTAAGGTTAAAAGAGGTCATTAGGGTGGGCCCTGATCTAATGTGACTGGTGTCCTTATAAGAAAAGGAGATTAGCGGGCCGGCCCACTGGCATAGTGGTTAAGTTCTTGCTCTCTGCTTCCGCAGCCTGGGGTTCGCAGGTTCAGGTCGCGTGCACAGACCTACACACCGCTTATCAGCCCATGCTGTGGCAGTGTCCCACATACAAAACAGAGGAAGATTGGCACAGATGTTAGCTCAGGGACAATCTTCCTCAAGCAAAAAGAGGAAGAAGGGCCACAGATGCTGACTCAGGGCCAATCTTCCTCACTCCCCCTCCCCAACAAAAAAAGAAAAGGAAAATAGGACACAGACACACAGAGAAGGAAGACCACATGAGGGCATAGGGAGAAGATGGCTATCTACACACTAAGGAGACCAGTCTGTGTTATTTTGTATGGGACCCCTAGCTGACTAATATAAGTAAAAATAAATCAAAAACAAGCAAAGAAAATAAATTTTAAAAATTTATTTTGTATCCCATTTTCTATTTATTATAGTAGTAATAACAAAGTATCAGGTGATTTCAGAGTTATCAAGATTCTAAAAATTGTATTTACACAAGAGGAATTTTGTATCATTGTAGAAAACACATATTAGAAGAAGAATGTTATGAGCTTATTAGATATTCTTTTGCCTAGTTCCAGAAGGGAAAAGAAAACAGCCTCATGATGGTCATAAAGATGAGGGAAGTGAATCATTTTGAGTTCCACCAAGACAGATTCATATTCTATTTTCTTAACATAGAATTATGTTTTTAAGGATAGCTGCCATCTAATATGATATGCATGAATAGTGCATGAGATAACGCCTAGCCCTTATTTCCAATTTACTTTCACAGACAACTACACACATATAAAATTCTACATTATGGGTCATGTTTGAGAAAATGATCTAATATACCATTTTAACATTTTAATGCTTTCAGGCCGTAAGCAAGCTGTTTTGTTGTTTGTAAACATTACAATTGATTGCACATTCTTGTTTGAATAAATGGCAGAACCTCTGGTATTAAAAAACACAAGATCAAAATACTATTTGCACCTTATGATTAAGTAGGTCGTATAGAGAAAGGGCAGGGATTTTGGTGGTGAGTGCAAATTTTATGGTGCTAAACTCTCCCATCTTTCAGTATTTAATTAAAGGGAAATTATTGGTATTTGTTAACAAAAATGTTGTCATTGAGTAGAGCTGATAGAATGGTACCAAAAATATAAAGCTTCCCCCAAATTGTTGGTCACGGTGGAGTTTTTAGAATGTTTATTTTGTCTCCTTGGCTATTTGTAGCCCAAGTGAATCACCTAGAAAATAAAACACAAATAAATATAACTCAAACAAATCACCTAGACAGGATGAATGATTTTATTTAATGCTATGACTGTTCACTTTTGAAATAATTATCATGCAGATCGTAAACACAGATGAGGAACGAGTATACCGAGGCTACTTCTCTGTCCATTGGGTGTCAGAAGCAAAGTATGTCTCTGTTTGACAATCTCTTTACTTATATGATCAGCCACCAGGTTGGGACCACGTTTCTGACACTTCACCTGAGAAAAATTTTTCCCAAACTATGACGGTAATGAGGGCAAACTTTGTTCTCAAAATCGCTGAGAGAAACAAGGAGTTCTTCCTCCAACACGGTTAGTGGGACAATTGGGATGATAAAATTGGACTTTATCTCTCCATGCTCGATCTTGAGAGATTAGACATCCATTTGTGGAGTGGTTTATTCTCATCTGGACTATTGCCTTTCTGACAAAGCAAATCTTTGCAAGTGCACAAATGGGATTAAGCATTGGCAATGGAGAAGTCTTGCCTGGCTGGAGTGGGAGATGTGTATTTATGGACTGAGTAAGTGATGGCAGAAGACGCGAGCCGTATGCACAGGACAAGCATGGGTATCCTATGTTCCAAGATGCCCAAGAGCCCTCCAGGTCCCCGGTCACAGCCCCAGAAGATGTTTGTCTTCTTTTTCTTTGCATTATCTTCATTAACTGCTCGTCCTTGAGATAAGAGATTGGGGAGCCCTTGTGGCGGGCTTACAGGATGGAACAAGAGTGCTAATTACTATCAATTTAGCACAAGGCTACAGGAAAGCACATTATAATCAAGTTATTCCATGTATCTTTCTGGTTCAAATAAAAACTTATTCAAATTGCAGAAACTTTGTAACAAGCAATTCTATCAAGCATCTACTTTTCTATACTCCGTAATTCAATGGTGAAAATAACAATATTGAATTATATATGCATTGTGACCATAGAGAAAAAAGCAGATACTTTCCATTATTCAATATCTACAAAAAATATTATCTGAATTCTTAGCTATTATTTGAGCAAGTCTTGATTAATTGTGGGAGCAGAGCTATTTGGAAGTATATATAATTATTGACTTTATATGATTGTTTCTTATAGTTACTCTTCTCTTAGAAAATTACTTTTTTGTGTTTCCTTTCCACATATATTAAAGTAGTTACGTGTCACGGAAAACTGAGATAGACTTGAGATAGTCAGTCATAACAGGCAGTTTTAATTTATGTCATTATCTGAAACATTCAATTCACTATGGTCAAGTTTTGTCTTCCTCCTCTCGCTCATACATAATTTGGTTTGTCTTATTTTACAAAGATAAACATTTAAATTTAATCTAGAAACATAATTTGACTGTCTACTCTGTGTCCTCATCATAGCCACAAAATGTAATGAAATAGCTACATCTGTTTATAGCATAAATTAATAACAATCATACCAGTTCAAGCTACTGAGGATATTTAACTGGGTATGTGTTTTGCAAATCCAATAGTGGATATTAAAAGTATTATTTAAACATATCCTTCCGGCTTTACTCTACCAGAAAGGTTAAGATCAAATTCAATGCATTTTATCAAAGCATAAATTTTGACAGGTTGGAGTTTTAGTGTTTTGCATGTGCAAAAAGTTAAATTGCGTATTAGCGTTCTAGGTATTACCAATTATATCTATCCTTTACCTACAGCGTACTATGTTTCCAAGGCATCCAGGTGCATACCAGAATATGTTAAATTTCACATAACCAAAAATCTTATTAATTCAAAATAAATGAAATGTATTTTGTCATAATTTTCTTTTCTCCACAAATTCACAAACTTTATCAAGACGGTATTTACATGGGAGGCACAGTTTTAGAAAGGGCTTGGCAAAGTCTTCGTATTATGATCATCATATTAGCTGGCAGATAATGTCAGTCTTGGTGATTATGCAAATATCAACCATTTTGCATAAAAATAAAATTAAGCTGTGCATTCTCTTTCCGTAAACGAATTCAGAATTCTTTTGTAACTCCTTTTCACAAATGCAGTATGCCAAAGCTAAAATGAGGGGGCTTAAAAGTCAAGTTAGATCGAACAGCTATCATTCACACGGTTTGGATCAGGACATTAGTGATATTCTTTAAATACTAGAGAAAAAAATAAGGCACATCACATCAAATGAAAAACTTTGGACTCCTACAGTGCACACAGCAAGATCTATGAAACGCGACAGCTTGATAACATAGTGAAGGCATGTTCATTTCACATAAACTCGTAAACCACACTCTCCTATTGCCTCTTGAGCAAAGCACCACTCAAGAGTGAAATACTTTGCATTCTTTCAACAGTTGAGGAAGGCTGCTTTCTTGTTTCTCAACCTCTCCTGAAAATGTGCTTGCAATATGCTTTCCTTATTCTTAGCCACCACTGACCAAAACTTGAAAAGCCAGGTCTTCTGCGAATGTTATGAGCTTGATTTTAATTCTGGAAGGTAAGGAATCTTTTTTGTGTGTGTGCTTCATTAGCCAAACAGCATAACCTCTCACCGATTTTTCTCAACCCGCTCGTGAATATAGATGAGCATTGAATCACTGATCATTGATCCAGGAGAAGAAAAAAAAATCAACCCATCAACAGCTGTCTCACTAAGGCTGTGAAAACCGTCCAGCATCCAGCCATACTGTGAATATCAACAGATAGAGCCTTTCAGAAATCTTACACTCAAGAATGACAATAACAGATATCAGCAAGAAGTACATGAATGTGTATGGTTGTATTGTAAAGTCAGTAAAAGAATAGACGATTTCTCAGAAGGTGGGATTTGGGGAGAGCATAACATTTCAGCAAGAGTCAGGGTGGAGTAAGTCTAACTGAGGCAAATCCCACAGGCCATTTCCATCATTTTTACAGACCATGAAGGATGAGGATATATAAGATTGAGTTATAAGGGAAATGGAAGGTTTTGTGTTTTGGGAGCCGTGAAGAAGATTTTAATCAACCTAGGTTTAAGAGAAAGGACATTTAGAATATTTTAGACAGTTATAATAAAATGAATTAGGTGTTATGATTATAATAACTAAAAATTATTAAATTCTAACGAGTGTTATCTGAAATCCTGATATGTTTTATGTGCATCATCTCAGTAAGATTTCATTAAAAAAAAAAAAAACCTTTCCATTAGGGAGTATTATTATTCTTACTTATCCAAGATTTTTGGTTTACTAGCATGGAGCATGCTGCTTTTCAACTAGATTTCAAACCTCAGTTCTGTTCATGTAGGAGGTTGAAAACTGTTGTCCTATCCTTCCTTCTGTTCAGCAAAATTTGGCTTTTAAGATTCTCTGAATAGAGGGGAGAATGGATTCACCCATGACAAGCAGAGGGTCTTGTGATAGTCCTCGAGATGAATGAGAGAAGGAGATGGCAGCTGTATTGGATAGAAGAGGTGGATATAAATGTTTCCAGTAAGGGGAAACATAATTGGACACTGATTAGATGCAGACATAAAAATCTCTCAGAGATAACGGAATATTTCTTCCAACTTATACTCCCATTTCATAAAAATAGAAATGATACTCAATATTTGAATGTCAGAGGCTTTCTGAGCTACTTCGTGATTATCCTTGAATCAACAAGGTTAAGTGTGAAAATAAAATCAGTCGTAAAGAGACAGCTGCAACTTTTCTTCAAACATGTCAGTTGCAGAAAGCTGGTGAACCCTGATAATTAGAAATATTTGTTTTGAATAAATAAAGTAGACGAGAGGCAATAACATTCACTTGAGCTCTGATTTTTGTTTTTATGTGTTTTATTTTCTGGTCTTACTTGCTGCTCCCTCAGGAAACACCACAAAATGAACATTAAATAGAGCTTACGGAATTTACATGTGAGAAGCATATAAATTTGCAATGTGGTCTCTAGAGAGAAATGGATCTTTCCCAGTGTAGCTCAGTAACTTTTAAAGAAAAAAACTAAAAACGGGAACTTTCTAAAGATTACCACATCAGTTCTATGAAGATTATTTTTGTGAGTTAAATCTGAATCTAATAACTCTACTTCTCAGAAATCAATGATTAAAAGGAAAGGAAAGTAACATATGAAGCGTTTGCCATGTGTCAGAAACTTGTTTATTACTGCTAAAAATAATTCTACTTATGCAGAAGAACACTAAGCATTTAGTCCTCAAATTAGAAGGCTAACAGTCACACTAAGAGACTAGAAGTCTGACATTAAGGTGTGGGCAGGGTTGGTTTCTCCTGAGACCTCTCTCCGGCGTGTAGATGGCCGTCTTCTCCCTGTGTCCTCACATGGTCTTCCCTCTGTGTGCGTCTGTGTCCTAATCTCCTCTCCTCTTCTTAGAAGGACACCATTCATACTGGATTAGGATCCACTTCAATCACCTCATCGTACCTTACTCACCTCTTTAAAAATCCTATCTCCAAATGCAGTCACATTCTGAAGTCCTGGATGTCAGGGCTTCAGCATAAGAATTTTAGGGGGACAAAATTCAGCCCATAACAGATACTTTTTGCTCTGTTTTGCAAGTCATAAATTGTTTTAGAATACCTAAATTTTTTGCAGGATTACACAAGTGGAAAACTAACATAGACTTATCAAATGCATATCTGTGTATAATCCAAAATCTCTGTTATTTCAATTTTGTATCCTTAGTCATTTAGACACTTCATAAATGTCAAAAGGCTGTATAACATTATAAATGTAGTCAATGGTTTGAAGGCAAAACAAAATAAAAGATGATGTATTTAAATTCAATTAGAAGGAAAAACACTAGTTAAACAAATACATTTACCATAAAATACAGTTTTAAAGCTGTCTAAACGTAGACACTTCATCAAGGCTCTCCACAAAAGAATCTATTGATACACGCTGATGCTTTAAGATTGAGTGTGTAATTCTGCACACATGGACATACATTTTCTCTTGCGAATTATTTTATCGATTTATATAACACAAGTAGAGAAATAATCTGTAGATAGTGCTTTCAGAGAAACTGGGCACTCTGTAGATATGTACAAGTTAAATATAAACAGATACAAACACACCAGATGGAATTGTGCCCCATCTTCAGAATAATAACCAAGTAAATAGAACACTGCTTACCATATAAGTCATTCAAAAACATTTGTTGATAATATGTGAATGTTGAGTCATAATTTCAAAATATGAAAATATAGCACTTTTGAAATATAGCATTGTTTAATTTTATATGAAAGGAAGCTGATTACACATATTGCTCTATACCCTACATTTTTATGGAAAAAGATAACTTTGAAATCTTCTGCACCACTTGACATAAATCTATCCTATTCTTTTGAATTTCAACTATATCTCCCCATTCTGGAATACTCTTATTTAATTAAACAAGCTTGTATTGATGGATAATGAAGTGGTTTCCAGTTTTTAATGCAAATTCTTATTTTTTAAAATTTGAAACAATATTGTAAAATCTTTGTATGTATCATTTCATGCCCATATATTCATCCATATACTAAATCCTAGCATCATGGCTGCTGAGTTGAGGGTATATGAAACTAAATTACTATGTTTTTCTAAATTTTCTTCAAAAAGTTTTATCAACTGAGGTTCCTTCCAAGTGTATGTGTAAATCTTTGAATGCCAATCTCTTCCAACCTCTTGCTGACTTGTGTATTATTATAAGGCTTGTAAAATTTTACAAAAATAAAAGAAGAAAATTTGTATTCATTTTAATTACCATTTAATTAAGAGAAAGGTTGATCAATTTTGCAAATGTAATTAAACTTTGCTATTTCCTTTTCTGCAACTTACCTACTAAAACCGCTGGTTTTTATCCAATATATCCACATTGGTGTGCACAAATAAAATAATGGCATACATAAATGTTAAAGGTTAAGTTCACAGAAATAAGATGTATTTTTTTAGATTGAGAAACCACATTATTCCCAGAAAAACTGAGACCTGAAATATTTCCTAGAAGTTCCAGACATTCCAGAAACAGAAGGAATCCTTAGGACACCATGTCACACAATCAAATCATCTCTTTGGGGATGGAGGTGCAATCAGGCAGATTTCGGTTTTCAACTCAGAAATATTCAACATTAGAAGACAGGGTACCAACGCATGGAAATACTGCAGGAAGAAATGTGGAACCAATCAACTTATATACAACCATGCTGTCATTCAAATATAGATCTACAGAGGGGGAAAATGCTTTTGACCCTACAACCTCAGCATTATAGTTTCTGTGAATTCTGTTGGAAAAAAAATTCCTAGGGTTTTATATTATTTTCAATTGCTGCCATCACGAATTACCAAAATTTTCTCAGCTATAAACCTATGCATCAATTATCTTGCAGTTTCCATGGGTCAGATGTATAAACATAGAGTGGCTCTGCTGATTTTCTTCTTAGAATCTCATAAGAACAAAATCAAAGTTTGTGTAGGGTTGCATTCCCTTCTGGAGACTCTAGGGAAGCATCTATTTCCAAGTTCATTTAGGTTATTGGTAGAATTTGATTACATGTAGTTGGAAGACTGAAGACTCTGTTTCTTTGCTGGTGATTAGCCTGGGACCAGTCTCAGCTCCCAGAGGCTGTCTGCATTTCTGCATTTATGCCCTCTTTCCTCAATTTTCAAAGCCATGAACAAGACATCAAGTCCTCACATTTTGAATTTCTCCCACTTTTCTTTCACAACATGTCTCTGAGTGACTGTTCTGGTTTTTGTTTCCCATTTAAGTAATGTTGTGATTACCTTGAGCCCACCCAGATAATACAGGATACCTCCCTATCACAAGACTAGTTGATTAATGACCTTAGTTAACAGCGTGAAGGACTCTTCACGGTGGTTCATACTTTAGTATTTAATTGAATAACCAGAGAATACAAATCTTGTGGGTACATCTTTAGAATTCTGTCTTCCACAGTCCACCCACTGGCCCCAAAGATTCATGTCCCTCTCAAAAGCAAAATATATTCATCCCACCCAAAGATCCTTTAAAGTCTCATCCTATCACACCATCAACTCTGAAGTCTAAAATCACATTTAATCTCATCTGCTCAAAACTCTCAAATCTTGCCATCTAATTCAGGTATAGGTGAGACTGCTGGATATAAGATACCCAGGGGCATAATCCCACAAGTCTGTGATCCTGTGAAATGAAAAAAACAATTTATCTGCTCCCAACTTTCCCAACACACAATGATGGGGCATGCACAGAATAGCAATTTTAGACATTCTGGTTCAATCAGTGGGGGTTGGGGTGTGGAGAGTATACTGGCGTCACTGCTCCAATGCAATTTAAAAATCCAGCCAAACAAAGTCTATTAAGTTTCAAGGCCTGGAAATACCATTCTGGTTCTCAGCTCCATCCCCTGGGCCATCCTTCCTTTTTCATGAAATGTATCACATGTTTTGAGCTGAGTAGTTTTGTCATGATGTTCTCTGCCAGCAGAAGTTTGAAGATCAGATAGCCTTTCTTTGTTTCAAACTCTCTCTGTCCCTACTAGTCCAAGTTGGCATTTCTGCTGACATCAGATTCTCAAGAACAATTGTGAAGATTCTCTCCATTAGCCGTGAGACTCAAGCACACATCTTTCAAGATGATCTCTTCTCCATTTTGGCTTTTACTGAAAGGGCTAAGAGGCAATGCTCTTAAGCTTCCTAGGTAATCTCTGGTTTGACTGGGGGAATCTAACACTCACGGTCTCAATCTCTTCAAAGAGCCTTTTGTGTAACAAGATGCTCTGATCACCTTTTGCCTTCCAGACAGGCAGAAAGTTCCTCACATCATAAAAATCTAGATCTATTTCAACAGATCTTTTCTTAATTTATCTTTTTCTATACATCTTACTATCAGAAGTGGGAAGAAACCAGGTGGAACCTTCACCCTTTTGCTTGAAAATCTCCTCAGCTAAATAAACAAACATGTATATAAACACACAAATAACATGATTTCCTTTTTTTTTTACAGCTGAGGATCAAGATTATTCATATATTATCAGCATACATTAGACATGTTTGGATATTTTGGGGTTCAAACATAAGACTAAGGTTCAATAAGGAAAATAATGCCACCAACAAAATTCAGATGTTGAAGCATAAGAACACTCAAAAGAAATAGAATTTTCTTTTGTCATTCTTCATAAGAGTAATTAAATAGAGTGCTTAACATACAAGATTAAAGGAAATGTAAATTTAGAGTGACATGAGTTAGGAAAAGAGAAGTCTTCAATGCAGAATATATTCACCATGTCAACAAATGTAAGACATCCAATCTTATCTATCGACACAAAAAGTTCTAAAGTTAGCAATCAAACCCAAACAAGCTACCCAAAAGAAAAAGCAAAAACCCAAAAGGACTCGAATAATGAAAACAAAAGAATGGGCAAAATCCAATAAGATCAATGGCCAAAAAAAAAACTTCTGTGGTCAATCTTGAGAGAAGGTTAATTTAGTGAAAAAAAGTTAAAACTAGACACTATCAAATGAGACCAAGAATGGCACTTTCTAATTACCAAGAATATAGTCCACCGTGAAGCTTTAATTGTGAATATTTTGGCACCAAGTACCACAGCATTAGCATATATAAACAATCCCTATAGAAGATGAAAGAAAGAGGGAAAAACTGTGTGATAATTCATCTTTGTGGTCAACTGACATCACAGATCTTCTCTTGAAATATGGTGGAAATCAGCACAGGGATTTAAGTCTCTCTTTATACCGTGAAAAATTTTTTAAATTATATATGAATAAAATATATTACTTTTTTGTGTTACACTCAATCTACAACATATAAAGTAGACTGAAAAAAATTTTAAATTTTCAAAGGCAAGGATTTATAAAACCTGAAAGGACCGTTAATTAGACAAATCTCTGTGATAACTGAATAATCATTGAAATATGGTATAAATGATCAGCATAAGGATTCAAGTGGATTCAAGTTTCTCTTTGTTCTATGACAAGTTTTAAAAATTGCATATGAATAAAAGGTGTTACTTTCTAAATATTTAAACTTTAAATAAACCTGATTTTGCTGTATTTACTGAAATGGTTCTTTCATATTCCTATTTTTCAGAGTATCTTTTCTACAGCTTGATGTTTCTTATCCCTTTCATGTATTCATCTTTTTTTAATATCTCTCTAGGCAGCTCACTTTTTATTCATGTATTTGTCTTTTCATGCCTCTTTTATTGACTTCTGACTCCAAGGGGGATGTATGATAGTTATTTGGATGCAATATTTAAGAGTGGTGTTTCTTTTTATAACGATTTTTTTCTAAGGTGTTTTCTTCATCTGAATTTTATATTCTTTATATTCCTTTTTTCGTTGGGGAAAGGAATTGCCTGGATTTTTGAAGGAGCAATTAAGCATTGCAGTATGGATCATTTCACTGTTAGTGAGGATAGAACTAAGTCTCATTCACCCGGTCTCTTCAACTCAAGCACATTTAAGCCTAATTTTTGCATTTCGTTTACAGCTGAACCTTCCCTTCTATGCTGCTGTGTAAACTGGAGTTCACGGAAAATCATGCCGTTTACCCAAAATAGTCCAGACATTGATCATCCAAGTCAGGAGCACTATGTAGACATTAGAGCCACGTATTCCTATTTCTGGAGAATTTCGTACGCTACCCGAGAGATGTCAAGATTGTGTCTCCTGCTGATCTTGTAACTGGGTTACTCTCCAAAATTTCTAGTTGGCTGTTTGGACTGCGTCCTACAATCTTCTCTATTTTTCCCGTGTTTAGTTGTTTCCATTGCTTTTCATATCACTGCTTTTAAAGATAGTAATTACATACTAAATCCCACTGTTCCATTATCAAAGGTTCAATTCTTACTGCAGCAAACATTCTGTTCAACTGCTCGTGAGAAGCAGCTGTAGGCCTTTATATATATTTTTTTCTCTAACATTTCCACTATTTATGCCATCATCTCATACGTTAGATTGCGATCTTGCATGGTTTGTAAGTATGGTCCATCTCTAGCCATTTGGTTAAAGATTTCCTGGAGCTCTATTGTCAACTAATACAAGTTTAGTTTGCTGAGTCATCTGATACGGCTGTGGAATGACATTAACGTCACATTTCAAAGCACTTGCTAATAATAATCTTAGCAAAGTATTGTAGGCTACTGACAGTTATTCAACCTTCTATATGTTCATATTAAAGCTGTTGAAAAAAATAGGGACATTTTTCTCTATATAAAAATATATTGAGAAAGCCTTCTGCTTCCAGAAAGATGCAGAAGATGTAATTTTTCCTTTCCCCCCAATAAATGCCACTAAAACCCCTGGACATTATATATAAAACAAACAGAATGACTCTGAAATGCCGAGAGAAAGCAAATCTTTTAGGGGACCTGAGACTCAAGGCAAAACAGGGTGATGTCTGTGTTTTTATTATTTTTCTTTTCTCACGTATCCCAGACTTGGAGCTGAAGAAGGTAGCTATTCAGAATTGCCTAAAATACCAGATTAAAAAAAAAAAAATCCCCCCCAAAGCCTTTCTCTAGTCAAAGGATCAGGGAGGAAGGAGCAGAGCAAGATAGAATACTTCCAGAAAATAATCACTCCACTCTAACCAAACACCCCATAAAGATGTTTGGCTTCACCCACATCCATGCCAGCAAAGCCTGAGTCTGGAACCTCCACACCCACTTCCTCTAGGCAATGACAAGGCACCCTAAGTCCCCCAAATGTATTTTATTTATATAATGTTTTCAGAATGCCAAAATTATAAAAATAGAGAGTAGATTCCTAGTTGCCAAGGATTAAGAAGATGCTTAGGCAGGGCAAGAGAGAAGTGAGTGTTTCTCTAAATGGGGAGCATGAGACATCCTTGGAGCGATGAAGGGGTTTTGTGGCTGGACTGCGTTGATGTCAATTATCTGGTTGTGACCCTGCGCTTGAATTTTGCAAGATGTTATACTATTGGGAAAAAGTGGATGAAGGGTGATTGAGATCTCTGTCATTTCTTACAACTGCATGTGAATCTATATTTACTTCAAAATAAACTGTAGATTCAAAAAATCCCCTGAAATTCTTATGAAGGATAATATAGTCCATTGTTCTTATTTGTCTCCTCCTGCACAAAGTAATATAAGAAAATAAGCTAAGAATTATTCATCTTTGTTTACTTTTGTCATTGATTGGGGCTGGATTCTTGGAGGAGAGCCTCATCATGGTTTGTCTTTCATAGTCCAAGTTTTCTAAAATTAAAATGCATTTCCTTCAAAGGGAAAAAGACAGATTTAGAAAGTAGAATTTTCACAAACATTCAGCATTGTATTCTATTTCTTTCCAATCTGGCTCTATTCTTGTTATCTTTTGTAATGTGTAAATATTTAAGGCAATTTTTTTTTTTAACTCAAACATTGTCATTTATTCCTTAAGGCTAAGGGATAGAGAAAAAAACAGTTTTTGATTTTAACTTGTGATTCTTTATTGTTATCACAAGAGCTTTCTTATTTAATTAGCATCATAATCATGAAATTTTGATAGTGTCTTCTTTGTAAGATGTGGACACTGAGGCTGAAAGATATTAATCTGTGTGCCTTACTTCACAGTGTTGGAGCTTGTCAATATACCTATACCTGTCCGGGCACCAAACTTATGTTATTTGATACATCCACATTTGACAAATTTATTTGACTTCCAAGTATTCTGAAAATACTTTCAAATGACTTGAGGGAAAATTGCCACCAGAAAAGAATGGAATGTCCTAAGTATTTCCATAGGCTACGAAGCAGAAATCCTGCATATGGATCTCTAGAACTAGTTATGGAAATGTGGAAAAGTTGAAACAATTCCTAATGTTTTAGGCAAAGGATTTTTTTTCCTACTTCTCCATTCGATATTGTGTAGATGAATTTATTGCTGTAGGTTTTAAGACCCAGCATGGTATGTGAGTGATGATAAATTTAAAGGTTTATAGCAACACCAATCAGCAGGATCTAATAGTTACTTTGTTTTGACACAAAGTGGTTAGTGGAAATTAGCAAAAATCAAAATAATTGTGGTCGCATACCAAACATAAAAGGATGTATTACAGACCCACACAAGGCATTTAAATCTGTGAAATTTGGTAATGGAATGGATTGTGGTCCATGGACTACACTTGGAGAACCACTGATCTATTAGTTCTTTTCAGTCATGGGCTGTCTCCTTTTTTCCACTTTCTTGTATATAACAATGTGCTATGCTCTGCATAACTTACCAAGGTAGGAGTTTTCTTCTCAGTGCTTTCCAAAACTTTGGAAACATTCACATATGAGCATGCACCTGCTCCACGGTGTTGAGTCTTTCCTGAGTGACGCTGTACAACCTATGTCTGTGACCATGTATTCGGCAAATGGGCCTGAGTCTTCAGAATTTCTGAATTTAACTTCCTTTTATCTAATAGCAATTTCCACATCTAAAAGATTCAGAATACTTGCTTTGATGCCAGTGTAACTCAATCTTCTATGTCTTCCTTTGCTAAGACAAACATTAAGATATTTTCCTACTGAGGTTATCTTAATTAGGTAGTTAGATAAATTCCTAAAACAGAAGTACATGCAAGAAATGTTTACATACCAAAAATAATTTATGGAATGGCTAATTTTTACATTCCATGCATCCTATATGTCAAAGGAAAGGCAAAATGACATTGAATCACTTCATAAAATGTGTGCCTCCATGAATGGTTGTCTGTGTTCTCAACTGAATCACCTCATGAAATATTATCTGTGCTCAATGTCATACTGCTAATTGATGACAGAATTCTTTTCCTCTGACTTGCCTTAATGGCACTCAAGGCAGCCAATTACAATCAATTAATTTTGGCACTTAGAATGAAACTTACTTCCTGACATTGGGGTCAGTTTCAAGACAGTCTAAAGCTGTGTTTATAGAGTTGACGAGATTATGAGAGTCCCCTCAGCAAAAGTTCTGTCATCAAGGATTGTTTCGAGTTCAGCTTACTGGAATTGGAATTTGTGATCAGCCACCACTATAGAGAGAAATCTGTGAATTGTACTAAATCGCAAAACATTTCTACTTAGTCTGAAATGACAAATCATAAAAATGTCATTCGATTATGATCATAAAAGACTCATAGCTAAACAGGAAAATTGACAATTGTTGCTGACTCATGGTGATTATTCCATGAAAACTCTACACTGCATGAATGCAAATAGTTCATCACTGCAATTAGTGTGAAGAGGAGGACCAAACCTCGTCTCTCAGCTCCAGTCCAGTATTCGAGGATGCTGCGTAATGGTCAATCACAGAATTATCGACAGTCACTTGCTTCTCTAGAAATATGCCCTCCATTGATCTTCCACAGATTCATTGTTAGTACAATCTGAACTTGTCTGTTGGGCAGGAGAGGACCCAGTCCTCAGCTGAGGGTAGCCAGTGTCCTTTTACAGGTGTGGAAAGCAAAGGCATTCTTCTTTGGTTGTTTAAGCTGAGAGTTGTATATTCCAGGGTCCACTATCCAGAATAAACTTCCCATGTAGCCTAAATAGAGTCAGGAGTTGGATCTGGGGGGAGAGAGAGAGAAAGAGAGAGAGAGAGACAAGAAGAAGAAGGAGAAGAAGGAGGAGGAGAAGAAGAAAAAGGAGGAGGGAAGAGGATAGAAGGAGGAGGAAGGAGAATAGACATGTACAGAGGAAAAGATAAGTGAAGGAGGTAAGCATAGAAGCACAGCGATACGTAAGAGATGTAGAAACCACACACTAGTGATAGTCAGTCTCTTGGATCCAGTTATTCCTAAGGCCCAGCGTTCTTCTTATTAATCCTTGATTTTTATCAGACATCTCTTTTCGACAACAACACATTTCAATTTTTACTCCATAGAGTTTGACTGAATTGGAAAAAAAAAAATGTCCCAATTAATGTCATGAATGCTGAGTCTGAAAGAGCTGTGATTGTGATTGATAGGTGAGTTAAGCATTCTTTACCTCACCCCCAGGAACAAGGTTCTTCCCTGGGACCTTTGTAAAGCCTGGATAACGGTGAGGTTTTGTCACAAGAGTGGAGTAGCAGAGACATCACCCTGTGCTCATCAAATACTTTTCTTCCTGAAATACTTCTCCAGCCTCTTTGGCAGTTAATTTAGAACCATGTGACTCTTCTGGCCAAAGGAACTCAGGTGGATGTGAGTGCGCCACATTTAGACCTGGTGGTTTCTAAGTCTACCCGCTGTGTGGTCCTCCACTTCTCTCTTTGCCCATTTCAGTGTCTTTGGAGACAACGTGCTGTGGAAGAGTGAAGATGGGAAAATCCTGCATCCTAAGCCATTGCTTAGAAGTGAGCTGCCTGACAAAATCTTTCAGATTGGAATTTGCGTAAGCAAAAGAGATCTGATTGTGTGAAGTCCAAGGGATTTTTGGTGCTGTTCCACTTTTTAAAGGAGCTTTGACAACTTTGGAAGCCAAGAATTCCAGAATTACTTTGTCTCCTGGCTCGGTCACTTCATGCTCATTTTCTTAGTGGAAATCGGGTCAGCCATTATTTATGAAATGGTGCTTATGTCTCCACTGCTCTACCCCGTAATGGATGCAAAGTTAAAAGATAAAAGGTCACATTTGAACATTGGTGGTAGGAGTTGACATGGAATATTTCCAATATACATTTGTTTTCACTTGAAGTTTTGACATGAAGCTTCAATGACAAATATCTAAAAGAAGCTTACTCTTCTCTGTACTGGTTTATTTATTGCCAAGCTCCCTTTACCAAATTGTAGTAACTGCAATTATGCTACAGGAGCACTATTGGTTGTAATGAGAATTTTGTTACCTGGAGCCTGAACCAGCTGTGAAGCAAATACACATTATTGACTTACCAGATCCTATGTTAATATGCGTGTTAAGCTGTGGTTTCATTAAACAAGCTGATGGCATTAAACTATATGTGAACATAACACATAAGAAATACTATACTGCAATCTGAAGTCTCATAGAGCAGCAACCACCTCTGTCCATTAAAAGCCTCTATCATTCATCTCCATTGACTTGGAAGGTTGTCTGTATTTAGTATATGTGCCAATGGATCATGAATTAATATTATTCTTTTTTTTTCACCCGTCAGGGAGTAATAAAATTCTGAAATGGAAATGTCTTGCCGCAGGCTTTTTCCACAAGAACGTAGTTTGGAGTCTTTCTAATCTCTTCTAATGAGGTAGACCAGGCTGCAATCAATGGACCCTCAAGCATGGGGCATAAAAGATTGGACCACCGCGGGGTGTGAGCCAGCTTCTCCTTGTCCTATTTCAGTAATGCAATTTCTTCCTCGTAAAAGCTTAGACAGTTATTTATTTATTTTTTTTCCTTAGACAGCAGTATGACTAGGATTAGGAGGGTCCTTTTTATTTTTTGCAATGATGTGCATGTAGTGTCTCTTTAATTTTATTTTTCAATATCCCATGAGACCTGGCCTAGTAAACCATAACACTTAAAGCATTGTGAGCTTAAAAAAAGAAAAACACTAAAAAGGTACACTGATAATGGTTGTTTAGAATTCTGCGGAGCATAAATTCTCTCTGGATTACACTTCACTGAAAAGCAGGCATGCATGAAACAATGAAGCAGATCCATGGAGTCAGAAGATAAACAGCACAGTGAGATTTAAATGATTAGATAATTGGCAACATTTCATCCTATCCCATGGCATACTGAAATAAAATTAATACTATGAGGGTTATTCACTCTACATTTTGTACAAAGATTTTAACTTTCTGTGCTCCTTATGAAAGTGTTACTGGTGAAAAGCCACTAAAAGAAAACTTAAAATTTGTGACTCGTATTATGTATATATTTTCATCCATATCTTCAAGTCCAATCATGTAGGCAATGAAGTCCCATGATTGGTATTGTTGGGGAAGAGGGAGAATCCCCCTCTGCCCTTTCCCTTAAAGTTTTTATGGCTGGCCAAATAAGTAAAAGGCAGGCTGGGAAGAGAAAATAAAACAGTTTAATAACATGTATACATGGGAGAAACCAGGGAAACTGAGTTTCTCAACAAAGGTGGAGGTTTTCACCTTTAATAGATTTAGATAAAGACATAGGAAGATGTTGGGGATGGGGAGGGAGACAGGAGAGAGACAGAAATCACTTAAATGCAGATTTAAGTCCTCTCCTTACGTACTGATAAGAGTTTCTAGAGATAAGGTCATCCTCCCTCTTCCCAGTACATGGGGGAGATACATTTACAAATGGAGATTTCCCTTATAAATGTAAATGTTTGGTTAATAGAACTTTGAAAAGAATAGGCTTAGCAAGAACCCTCCCAGTCTGTCACTTTTAGGTGTAAGTTTGGGGGAAGGTTAAAGTTTCTTTCAGAGAAAATAATCAAGGTAAAGATATATATTTTGAGATAGCCAAATTTCCATCTCCCACAGTATCAAAAACGTTGCATTCACTTTGAAAAGTATACAAAGCTCATTCCAATACATTATTCCTCTTGACAATAATAATAAATTCTTTGCATGAGTTTTAGGATTGTACTTTATGCTGGTTATTCTCACTTAATTGATGCAGACAGCAAGATCAGAGAAATTGCATTGCCCTATCTCTGCCTTCGGTGAGGTAATTCCTATCATTCTTCTCGTTAATAACAATGGCGAAGGAAGGAGGTTCGGCATAGGGTAAAATATTCTTTTTCCAGGCTTTCACCATGTGATGTCACCATGCATCTGCAACCTTAGCTCCTCCTACTCCCTAGAGGGGTAACCTTCACTCCAGTCACAAGAGGGTTCCTCAAACTTCCCACCCTCATGCTTCAGGGACTTTGTACCTGCTGCCGTTTCAACCAGAATTGCCCATTCACCTGTCTCCTGGTAAAACTTTTCCATTAATCAATGTTCAGCAATTTTACATAAAGCCTCTTTCACAAAGCCTTGCCTCTTCACTCTGAGGGAATGAGCCCATCCTTCTTCTAATATCCAGGATAGATGGATAGATAGATAGATAGATAGATAGATAGATAGATAGATAGATAGATAGATGGATGGATAGATAGATAGATGATTGAGAGACAGACAGATAGATAGATAATTGATAGGTAGATTGATGGATAGATAGATGATAGGTAGGTAGGTAGATAGATAGATAGATATAGATGATAGATGATTGATTGATAGAGGATGGATGGATGGATAGAGAGATAGACAGATAGATAGATATGTATGTAGGTAGGTAGGTTTATCTATGTCTATAGTTACTCCTTCAGTTGCAATTATCAATCTTTACATATATCTTCTCACTCCAAAATACTTAAAATTAAGAGGATGTATTTATCTGCCTCTATAATCCCAACCTAGAGCTAAAATACCTTAAACACTTACTAAGTCTAAGAATGAATGAATGAAGAAATAAATGAGGTTGGTCAAAATACAGGCAAGGCTTGATCCACCCATCTGTCTCATTCTATGTACAATGTTTTTCCAAATCAACAGATAGGACAAAGAGTAGCCATATGTCTTACTCAATTCAAGCTGCTATAACAAAATATTATGGACAAGGTAACTTAAACAATAAACATTTATTTCTCACATTTCTGAAGGCTGCGAAGCCTAAGATCAAGACACCAGCAGATTCATTTCTGGTGACGGCCCTCTTCCTGTCTTACAGATGTCTGTCTTCTCCTTGAAGAGAGCTCTCTTCTCTTCATCCCTTTATAAGGGTGCTAATCCCATAGATGAGGGTTCCACCTTCATGACCTATTCACCTCCCAAAGGCCCCATACTTAAATAACATCTCATTGGGGATTTAGGCTTCATTGGTGAGGCAAAAGCACTCAGTCCATAACAGAGTACTTTTTGCAGTTGTGGAACAAATCAAAGCTAATTGACCATTGACAAGTACCAAGGCATCCATTATTTATGCCACGGACACTGTGTTCAAACCACTTAATTCTTTATTGTCGGAAACATTTTACTCTACATTTAATTTCAGAATAGAGTAATTTAACTTCCCTTCATCGTGATAAAAGTGACTCTGAGCCTAAAATAATTTTTATTTATATGGAAAAACAAGTATTATATTCTTGATCTTGACTGGGGAAAGTTTCAACTGTCACAGGGTTTGAGGAATGGGCAGTATTTTGCAGACAGGAAATCTTTTGTATTGGAGTGGGCAATGGTATCAAGGTTGATATCTTGAAATATTTTGAGTTGTTAGATATTCACAAAAACACATTTAGGCAAAACAGACCTTGTGAAGATACAATAGGAAAAAAAAAGCAGAAAACTGCAAAATATTGCTTTCTAACTGGCATAAGATCTGGCTAAGCCAAGGACATAGGCAGAGTTGACAAAATGGAGCGGAGGTTTGTATGGGGTCCTGAAGTTGCTTTTGTCTTAGCAATGGCAGACTTTTATGGTAGTAATAATAAAATGAGACCAACAATGTGCAAATGAAATAATTAGGAAGGAATCAGAGGCTGAGCCAGTGTGTTCCAATTTGGGGAGGCTCCAATGATGCTTTCAGGAGAGTGTTAAGCTGCACACACACAAAAAATGTAATCACAAGAGGATTCATTTGGGTTCCATGTGAATGTATAAAACACACTTGCAGACCTGTGGTTACTTTTCTCTTGCTCTTCGTAACTAGGCTGACAAATCATAGAATTGCAGATTGACAATGTGTTTCATGTTCTGTTGTCACCAGCTCTGCAAGAGACTTCGAATAGAGAAGGAAAGAGAAGAGAACTCAGTGCTTTATAAGATTACGCTATGATGAAGAAATTATTCAGCTAATTCAAGAATTAGTCTTCCTTCCCCTTACTGGTACCATGGAGGTTTATATCTACCCAGAGGGGAAAAACATCACCACCCAAATGGGGTGATATAAGTGGATCTCTGTGGACTCTGGTTTTCTTGTACCATGCATTCCCAACTGGGGAGTATCGCCCACACGGAGACAGTAGTTAGATCCTATGAGGCATAAAAGCCTTACTGTTTCACATATGAACCGGCGACATACATACTGTACGTAAACAAATACCAAATACAAACATATTATGTACTCCTAACCTTTCATGGAGGCAGGGGAAATTGGGAACAAGAATGTCTAAAAAGGCTTCTTTATGGAGTGACAATGAGAAAAAAAACTGTAAGATAGTGATGGACGATGCCTAGAAGCAACTCTACTGAATGAACTGGTCACTTGGGATGGAACCTCTATCTTATTGCCTTCTGGGGGGAAATATCTTTCTTTCCAAGGTATTTTAATGTCTAAATGAAAAGATGTAAGAAACCTAGTAGAGTCTGCAGGATGCAGGACGTACCCAAGAAACAGATGAAGACCCACAGGTACGGATGCTCAGAAGTTAGAATGCCACTTATCATTGAAAGAGAATGGAAACCACACTGAAAGCTCCAAGATGGGGCTGACAATTCATTTTATTTTATTTACATATACATATGTATTATTTCTTACCATTTTAAACCCAGTGCCCTAAGTAGTAGTGGCACATCATAATGACTATTTGTTAAAAGAAAGAATCAATAAACATTGTGTGAGGGGATAAGGACCCCCTGCTTATTCACAGACTCATGAATCCCTGGTGCTCATCCTTCAAATTTCAGCCATCATCCTCCAACAAAATACTTGAAGACAATCCATTCACAGGATATTCCCATTTTCCTCCTTATCAAAATGAGTCTGAGTCTTTGCTTGATACTATGTCTGACCTAGACATTATGGTGGCCCATCATGACCTTCAGTGTGCTGGGTTTTCCTGGGAATATGACTCTGAAGATACTTGATACTGCATTTTGCTCATTCCTCTTGAATCTCTACTGGGTTGGTTGATACACTCAGGTTGTGGTTTATATTCCCTGCTTGACCCAGAGGTGAGAAGCAGGGGTCATTTATGTATTTTTGTTGTCATTGTTAGAGAAGTTGATTTCTTTTTTTGAGGGTTGTCTGTGAATATCTTTCTTAGTCAAAATAAATTTGCTTCCCCTTGATTTTCTTTTTCCTTTCCATATTGTTGACAGGCAGCTTCATCCTTGAAGACCAGAACCACCCCTCAGAGAACAGCAGGACCACAAACTGGAAGGCTCTGGCTGACCTAGAGGAAGAGAGCACACTTACCCACTCTAGACTCTTATGAAAGAGACACATTTCTCTCATGTTTGAGACATTCTAGTTGGTTGGGGGGGGGTCTCTCTTTGTAATAGCAGTTTAGCCTCTCTGCTGAGTAATGTTGCAACTCTCCATCATTTACAGATATGTTCCAATTTCCTTAAAATCGCGTACAAAAGTATTCCCATCAACAGTATCCCACAGCATTTCCAGGCTGTTCCATGCATCTCGTTTGGCCAATACTGTGTGAACAGTGTCTCATGTGTGTTCCAACCAGAAGTTTTTGAGCTGTGGTATGTCTTGGCAGTCTCCTGACCTTTCCCTCTGAAATAAGAAAGCTGTGTCCCAGGTGAGGTTTGCTCCCCAGACCCTCCCATATAACATGGGTAATATACAAACCGGCATTGATTGAGCCCCTAAATTTTGAGGGTTATTTGTTACTGAACTGTGATCTAGCCAAATCAAACTAATGTAAATTATTGAAAACAAAACAAAATGAAATTACACAAAATAATGCTTCCAATAATCAGTCATGAAGACCTGTATTTTTCTTTTGAATTACATTAGTACTAACTGTGGACAGATATTTAGAATTTCCTTCTGCTTAGAAAACTACTTAATTAGTTCCAATTTCCCATCAGCATATGTCGAGGCCAGGATTCTTGTGCAAGTGACTTGTTAAGGAAGTCCTCCAGGAGAAACAAGGAAGTGGATGGAGGGAGCAGTGGGAAGGGAAAGAAGCCAAGAGACAAGGAATTACAGACTATGTCTCATGAACTTTCTGGGCATACCCAGTTTTTCTCCATGTTTCTAACCGCTACATACAGAGAAGATGTAGACAGGAAGAAACAGAAAGATGGGAATACAACATATCCCTTTGGCTTTTTATTTTTCCTTGAGATTCATAGACCAGTTGGTTCACCAGAAGTCAAGACATTCTGAGACATGACGTCTCTCTGGTTCCTGGCTTACTTGTGCCCCCTGCTCTCACCTCTCATACTGGGGTGTATGGAGGTGCTTACAGAAATCTAGGAAATCATCACCAATGACATCTTTCTTTTTCCACCTGTTTCTCAAATTTACAAAATTTCCATTTGGTGTTGTAGGAGGCAGAGTTAGATTTTGCTAGCCAGACGCTAATTTGAATCAGAAAATGCAGAAGGTATTTTTGAAGAGTATCATATGTTTCGTTGCCTTGGACATCTTTTTTCTAAATATGGTGTTACACTATCTTACAAATGTGACATTACTTTCACTTTATGAAGAAATAGTTAGTCCATATTGATCACGGCACACTGTGGAATTTTCACTGATGGATCGCGAAGATCCATCTCAACTAATGAAGATTGAATGGATTCAATAAGCAGTAATATTTTAACAGGGCCCTCTTCCTCAGGGCTGCTTGAAATTCACGAGATTGATGTCTGCAGAATTTTGGTAGGTGCCACCGTCACCACTTAAAAATGAGAGTCATTTTTCTTTTATTAATTGAATGTCAGTTTATTAAAAAAGAATCGTTCTGGTTATCAGAATTCCTTAATATTAATACTATATAAAACAACAGAAACAGCTGGGTGAGAATTTGATGTAGCCTCACCCTCAGAGTCGAAATTACTGCATCTTGATTTGCTCAAATTGGTAATGGAAAAAAACATATAATTGCTGCAAATGAACAGATTCCCTGTTTCCACAGTTTCTTAGAAATATATGACTGACAGTTCTGAATTTAACTTTATGCATCTGAACATTTGGAAGGGTTGAAAATGGAAGCAATTTTCTACCCTCTATTCCTCATTATTATAATCAAATTTCCTAAACAATTCAGATAAAATATAATTTAGGGTTTAGAGTTATTCAAATAATCACATCAATTTTCCAAATTTACGGGATTGCAAAGGTTTTGCAATCCAAAACCTTAAGAGAGAAAAACATTTATGAATTCTTAGGAAAATCAAATGATGAATGAATTAGAGAGCCAATGTACATGTTTTATGGGATGATATTTATCATTATATCTCTCTTCCTAGCTAGAAACATAAATGTTTATGCATAAAATCCCCAATCTACACCACCACGCTGTGTGTACCTGTGTGTGCATGTATGTGTTTCCATGTGTATGAATGTTGTGTAGAAAACTTGGGGAAAAGGAATGTTTATGAAATTATAGAAATTAAAATTGCCACTTATTTCATTTCATCTCAACAACTAATTAGTCTAAACCAAAGACAGTTTTCTTTCTCTTGTGATTCTTTCTTATAAATATGATATGGTGCCAACCAGAGATAAAAAGAAATCCATCGAAAAGGAAAGAATAAACAACTGTCACATGTGAGTAAACAGCCACGAGGATTATGTCCATCTCCTGATGACGGTCTCAGTTCTGTAGTTGTTTTTTCCTGAATGTTATGTCTCCATGGGGAATAAAATGGCCCCTGCATGTGTCAATCATCGAGAGAAGCAGAGATGGTAATCCACTTATCTGCAGAATGTCTTTAAAGTTTACCTCCAGTATCCTTTTCCAGGAACTTAATTTTGAGTAAAGAGCTTTTCATGCAAAATCAAATTGACAAATATTTCTCATTACTGTATATTTATTCATGCACTTGGGGTTGTTTTCAAGGTAAGGTTTTGGAACAAAAGGCATACACAGCTAGTGAGCCTCCACCAATAGACTGAAATGAAGTACCATCACCGCCTGTAGCATCTTGAGAAGGATTTCTGAAACACGCCAGTCACTTACATAGCTCATAAAGGAAATACAATGTGTCTTCTTCAGGTGAAATTTGGCTTGTTTTCTCATTGATGTTTTGTTACAGTGAATCTGGACATAATTTGCAACAAATACTCTTGATTTATTTTTCAAATTTCAGAATGTTTCATATGGAAGTTTCTCATTGTGCATATGTATTTATGCAAATATATATGTATATCTTTTGATATATCTTAACGTATATACAACATATATCTATATGTACTTGTAAATATACATGTGTATGTATGCATGTGCATAAATAATTAGTGATGAACATGTATGTGAATATATATTCACATTGAATGTCATTTTAGCAAACAGCATTATACCATTGGGGTGTACATAATGAGACTATTTCCATGTCTGAACATATGCTTACAGAAGCAGTGTTTTGTTTACATGGTTATAAGACATTCTAGTTACTGCAAAATTTCTTTATAGCAAGTGATACTCTCATATTTCATCCCTTTAGGTATTCACCTTCTCCATGAAGGGATTTTCAAAAACTAGTTATTACTATAAGTGTGAAATAGGATCTCCTAAAGCTAACAGTACAATATGACAAGTTTACATAAAAGTGCTTTGGTGTTTGGGGGTTTTATGTGGCCAGGGGTAAGGGGACAGAGAAGTAAGTTGTGGGAGGCTCTTAGTGAAGTCAAGAGAAGGGAAAGACGTAACCAGGGTGAAATTAAACTCATGTTCTGTTATTAGGCGTAGAAATGTAAAGTACACTAAATTAAATTAAAATAAAGTGGTCTGCAGCTGTAAATTAGACCTTTGTTAAACGGTTTTGGATAAAATATATGAATAATATTGTATATGACATTAGTTCCTCTGGCTTTCTTGGAATCTGACCCGTGCATTCACTCCTCTTTTCTTCCTTCACTCTATGATCACAGTCTTTTAATTCTACATCCACTCCTTTATATGTGTCCATATATCCAAATTTACATGCATTTTCTTAGAGGGTAATTTTCCAATATGTATTTGAAATAAAAAAGACAAGGTTCAGAAGAACGTTCTTAAAGCTGCTGTTTGCATGTGCTGTGCAGCACACAAACACACACACACATCTGCTTTCTTTGTATTATAATGTTGGAATGATTTGCAACAGATGGAAACATATATTGTTTCTGGTACAAAATCCATGACAGGGACCTTGAGTGGGTGGGGCAATTAGTTTTCTGTAGTGCATACTCAAAAACTAATTTTTAAATTTAAGAAATGCAATTTTGAAAAGAATGCATTATTTAACTGCAGACAGAGTCCAGTTTTCATGCATAGCTATAGATTCAGCTTCAACGCACTGTATGTACCTTTCAAAAAACCTAAGAGATTATTTTAAATTGATATTACCTGGAATTTTAATCACATTTTCTGCCATGCATTTTTTGAAATACGTATTTTTCAATGTCTTCTTATAAACTAGTTTGCTGAGTTAGCAAACTCAGGCTGTGTTATATCTATCTTTAGAAATTTTGATACTAATGTCCTGAACTTCATGTGACTCTCAATTTTTATTCCTAGTCTTATTTAATTAAGCTTTCTTCACTAGCATTCTAATTTGATTCACAAACTTGACAAGGCTTTTCCGATATCAAGATTCATTACGTCAACTTGTTTCGTGAAGCCCTCTCCTCCATCCCTCCTCTTAAAAATAAAAAATAACAAATATAAGGAAAAGGTCATAAACGTAATGGAAAAAAGAGCGTTAACCAGGGTCGACATTTCTTGACTCTAAGATATCCACGCAGTGTTTGTAAGGTAGCTTGTGTGCCCACAGAAACTACCTGGGAATTTTATTTGTTATTATTGTTTAAAATCCATGAGATTTAAGATATATCATGGCTTAACCAGTAGGAGCCAGAGTGAAAACACAGCCCAAGGCTGTCGTGTCTTTCAGGAAAAAGAAGCTAATTGGTTATGACTCCAATTAAATAGCCTCTGGTGCTCAGCTGAGTCTTTTCTTGTTGGAGAACAAAGATAATAAAAATTTGTAATATTCCAGCTTACACAAATGTTGAAGATAAGTTTGTACAACCTCTTCATTTGAAAGAACAAGAAACTTCTTAAACTGACACCCAGAGGAGTTGAACAATCTGGAACAATCGGTTCACGATCACATAGCAAATAGTTAACCACTGGAAAATAATCAAAATTATTAATTTTTTCTGATGTTCTTCTCCTGCCGTATGTTGCTTTTGACAAAAAGTTGGGGCAGATTGGATTGTTAATAACAACGACTCCCACTCAGTAATTGCTTACTGGACCAAGTTCTGCCCACTGCTTAACACATTTTACTTTATTTACATTTCTTCAACAATTCTATGAGGCAGATATGATTACTCCATTTGGACAGAAACAAACGCTGAGTTGAATAGAGATCAATGTCTTATCCAAAGCTTATTCCAGAGCTAGAAACTTTCAGATGATGGAATAAATAGAGGATTATTTCATTTCAAAGGTGAGTATTTAATTTTTATGAATCCTATCTAAGGAGTCAATGAAATGTTCTGCAGATTTTATTAATTTTCTGTTTCATGCCTAAGAGTTCCAGCTTCCATCATCCTGTTGTCATTTTTACCCTCATGCACAAAAAAAAAAATGTGTATTACTTTATTCTGGCCCTCAACCTCTTAACAAAATCCTAATGAGATTTTTTTTCCTTCCAACTGATTTGTAAGTCTTCCTGGACATATATACTTTAAAGACTCTTGAATTGACCAATAAATCATGTTCTTCACATTGGTAAATCTGCCATCACTTTAAAAATTAATTTAAATATACTGGTTGAATTATCTGACATTTACTCACCCAGAACGTGTTCACAGAGTAACTGTTATATTCCAGTTTTGGACTCTATACAGTGCAGATGGAGAGTCTGCTATGATGTAGGCTTATCATTGCCAGCCAGCACTATGCTATTTATGATATCCTTATAACCTGAATCTCGTGTGAAAATATGATTTTAAGTCTTTTTGGATATTTATTTTTGCAGCTCCCTCTGTATAGTCCAGTAACAATATTTTTTTATAGAGTTTTAGACATAAGAATAGGGTGAAGTCGTCTCCAAAAAGATGTCCATCCAAGTGGGTGGTTTCTAAAGGAGCAGCATTGCACATAGACTTGGATTGGGTCAGCATTCCAGCATGTGGTTGGTTGGTAAAAATGATTCAATTTGTTAATGTGTGTTGAGACTTCACCCTGTCATTCGTCACGAGGAGTTAGACAAATTTTTGCAGATGCTTGCTTGGAGGTTGATGTCAGTCTTCAGAAGGCTATGTGGCTTCCCTCGCTGTCATTTCATGTTGCCCTGGATATACTTAGCAAAACGGTGTACCCTTTATTGTTACCATACAAAGCTGCAAGATTAATGCCCATTGAAAGATTAATGCATTTCAAACGCACTCATCTACTGACTTTTCTTGTGTTTCCCGTAGAAGGTGAGAACATTCTTTGAAAATCTTGTCAGACCATAACTTCCCCCATGTACTGAATGTTTCTCCCTAAAGTATATTATTATGCCCCTTATTTTAAGGTAAATACATCACTTTGAATGGTGACCTTTGTCCACACTCCAATTCGTGAATTATTATCTAGAATTTTGTGTATACAAATTTGGAAGGGAAAGCTACCCCCCAGTTTTTTTTCTGTATATTAAATCTTCATCTCCTTGACAAATAAAGGAAATTTAAAAGCATTCAAAATTACATATGGTTTTACAGTGAGTTATAGAAAAATAAAGTGTTCCATTCAATATGCATTCAATATTATATATGATTTTATAATGAGTTATGGACAAATAAATTATCTCATGCCTGCAGTTTAATTTTAATACTCTATGTACTTACAATGAAAGAGATTACAGCAGATTGTGACAGTACATTGGAGTTGGCGCTAGCTGTAAAATGCAATAGAGGAAGAAATGAGAACTCCCTAAATTGAGAGAAGTTAAACAGGACTGATAGTAAATAAAGGGATAGAATGAGCTTGTGCTCGTAAAATTCTTTGCTTGAACCGTACACTGAACTGCACCAGGAACACACTGCACACAGCCAAAGATTTTCATTGGCAAGAGAGGCCTCCAAGCTGTCACTAAATTCAGCTGTTCTGGTGGCACAATGTCAAAATGGTTGATTAGACAACACTGTCAAAAATGGGCCATTTTGTTTGCCATCTCATTGCAAATTTTTCCTTAAAAATTTAATTACGAAAAGTGACGTATATTTTAGAAAATTTAAAAAATTGTAAAAAGTAGAGAAAAAATACAGATATATTCCCAGAGATAATATTATTAACATTTTCTGACTCTACTTCCATTTTTTTCATATGTGCAAAGACACATAGTTGGTTTATTTATCTTTTACATAATTGAAATTATAGTGAGTGTTATATATTATAAGATGTATATTAAAGTATATAATTTATATGTGAGGAATTGCACAAAATGTATCTTCTCATTGGGTTTATCAGATACTATTGCCACCTACATCAAGGAACAGAACCTAAGCCATACCTTGGAAACCTACCTCGTACAAACTCACCGTCGATACTTCTACTCTCTTCCAGAAGGCAACTGGTTTTCTGATAAATTTAACACCAAAGCCTAGTCTGGCCAGTATTTGAACTTTATATAAAAGGAATGATTCAGCGTGTTCTCCAGCTTCCGCTGTCGACGTTATGTTAGTGACGTTAATCTGTGGTGCATAGTATAGCAATTGGTTATTCATTGCCATTGTTTTAAAGATTCCCTTATAGCAATAGCCACGATTTATTTATCCATTCCATTGTTAATGGACATCTGGGTCGTCTCCAATTTTTAGCAATTTCATATAGACATGCTATAAAAGATGCTTAAAATAATTATGTGTGTCCCTTTGTGTGCATGCATGGGTGTGCAGACATATGAAAATACGTCTTTTGGAATTGCTGGATCAGAGTTGATGTATCTCTTCAGCCTTGGTGAGTATCACCAGAGAATTTTCCAAAGTTGCTGAGCCATCAGCAGTATTTGAGAGACCCAGTTGTAGTTTTCTCCAACGCCGGATATTTTCTGACTTTATTTCATTACAGCCAGTCTGGTTGGTGTGTAGTGTTGTCTCATTCTGATTTAATTTTGAATTTCCATCGTGATTAATGAAGCTGCATTTTCTTATGTGGTAGTTGGGAATTTGGATATACTCTTCTGTAAAGCATCTTTTAGACCTTTTGTCCTACCACTGCACTGGACCGTTTTCTTCATACTGATTTGTAAGAATTCTTCTTTACTCTAAATATGAGTCCTCTATCATATTTGGAGGAATTTATCTACTTTGAAACATTGTAGGTATCTTAAATATATTCTCCCATTCTGTGACTTGTATCTTCACTCTTTTAATGGTGTCTTTTGATGGACAATTATTAGTTATAATATGGTCCAACTTATCTGTCTTTTCTTTATGGTTCTTTCATGCACACTTTAAGAAATTGTTCCTAACACAAGGTCATAAAGATTGTTTCCTATGTTACCTTCTAATTTTGTTATTTCACTTTTGAAATTTAGACCTACAATCTGCATGGAATAGAGTTTGTATATGGTGTGAGATAGGGATCTTTTTTCCCCACTTCATAGTTTCTAAGTTAGAAGCACTATACACTGAAAAGACTGTCTGCTAGTGCTCTGCAAGGGCTTGAATCAAAAACCAAATATCCTTACATGAGTGAGTACATGTAGAGTCTCCATTCTGTTCCATTAATTTATTTATTTCTCATTCTAATTGCACTTTGTCTTAACTGTTGTAACTACATAATAAATCTTAATATCTGAAAATGCAAACCCCTGGAAGTGTTATTCCTTTAGAATGTCTAAGCTATCCTTGATCTTTTATATTTCCGTACGCATTTTGGAATCTGCTTGTTGATTTCTACATAAAACACTCTAGGATTTTGACTAGGATTATAATTAAACTACAGATCATTTTATCAAGAATTGATATTGTAACAGTATTTTTAATGCAATTTTAAATAATACCCTTTTACAAATTGATTTTCTAATCACTAGTTGCCAATTATATCTATATATCTATCTATAATTTATATTTGTGCATTGACCTTGTATCCAATGACTTACTAAAAGTCAAATATTATTTCCAGTTTCTCATTTTTTCTCAATGTAATGATTTACATTGATTTCCTATATTTAATCATTCTTGCACTTGGGCAATGGTGCTGACTTCGATATATATATATCTGAATTCAGTTTGTTAATATTTTGTTTAGGATTTTGGATCTGGGTTTACAAATGTGATTGACTTGTAACTTGTCTTTCTTGCATTGTCTTCATCGGGCAGCAAAGAGGGACCTAAGAGGCTGCATTTCTAACAAGGTCCTGGATGACTGCACTGTTGGTTTTCCATAGACCACTTGGAAGAACTCAGAGAAACCTGGTCCTGCAATTCAGCAAAGCCTAGGTTTTCTCTCGTGACACTTTCTTCAAGGATGCAAAAAGAAACTAGCGTGCATAAATGTCCTGATGTTTTGCTATCATGACCTCATGTGCACCTGCTTCAGTGGAGAGATGATGGGAGTATGATCTGAATCCCAAGATATCATAGGTTAATTGCAATTGATGGCTTCCCTCAGCAAAACCTGCCCTCAGCTTAACCTGGGATCTTAAGATGCTTACTGCCCCTCGGTCTACCTCAGATTACTCAGTGTACAGTTTGAGTCTGCTCTGTGCAGCCCTTATTCTTACAAACTGTGTCCTATTAGTGAAAGTTACTTTGGTTGCAAGCAACAGAAACTTAAGAGATAGCTTGGGACAAATAGGGAGACTCCTGGGAAGGATATTGGTGTGATGTCCCATTATCAAAGAACGTGTTACCTGCAAAGACGCCAAAAAGGAATTGACCAAGATAGCTCTGGAGACTTCTGAGAGGGACATCTAAACTAGCTCCACTGCTCATCTCCTCTAAAGATGCTCATTCCACTCTTTGCTTCCCTAGCCTACAGATTCTTAGGAAATAAGACCTAATTGGTCCATCTGGCTTCAGATGCCCATCCGTGGAGCAATCAACTGAGGTCATGCCTTGGGATCTTACTAGGAAAAACATGGATATGCATTCTGAACCCCTAGAGATGACTTGTGGGGGGGGGGAGGTAAACAATTTCTAGAGGATACAATAAGTTTTGAAACCAACAAAAATGTGCCAATCCAAGATCTAAGCAAAGTGTTAGGAGACTCAAGTCACATTCTAATTCATTCCAAATGGGAGGGTAAGAATAGTAGAGATACCATATATTGCCAAGATGCTGTTTATTTCTTTTGTCTTTTTAGTGGTTGAATTGTACAAACGATAGGGTTATTCCCACGCTGTCTGTAAAGAGACAGCGGCTGTGGACCTAACAGGAGGAATTTGGGTTGCTAAAATGCAAAGTCTACTACTGGGCATTCCGTTGAGTGACACAAACATCCCCTAGAGGCATATGTAAGGGTATGTACCACCGTCATCTAATCATGAGAGTCCAACAGCAGAGTGCCATCTGTACTGTGAGTGAAACATAACAACGCGAGCTGGCTGTGGTGCGCTGTGAGATTGGGCAAATGCAATCATAGGGGCACTAATTGTTGTGACATCTCCAGACCTCTTTACGGCACTGGGATTAGAGTGTTATTTTTCAAGAGCAATATTTGTGGGGTCTGTAGCCCATTTCCCCATTCTACTTACAGGACGTGTGGTCCTGTCAGGTCAAGAGGCATAGAAGAGTGACCTGTTTTAGAGCTAAGTCTTCTACAGATGAGGAGGAAGCCATCGTGATCACTTTAACTGATAAACAGATCACCGTCTTTGATATTTTTACTATGGATTTTTTAAGTCACTCTCTTGATGTGTGTGTAGATTATGAATCAGTACATTGCTGTGCCATTGATTGTATAGTTAATATATTCCTACTCACCCAGGGTCAAAATAGTTTCATATATATCTTAATATGTTTCTGTCAACATATATACTAGTTTAACATTTCATAATACATTTCAAATATCTCACCTTACCTAAAACTGCATGGCATTTTGTTTCGCTCTTCCCTATAAAGTAATGTAGTCTGAAAACTTAGCTCTTTACAAAGCTTTATGTACATTGGAAATCTTTATGCCCGAAACGATATTGTTTATCATATACCAGGTGATGTGTAGAAAAATACAATGAGCTCATCTAAAAGATATGTGAAACACTCTACTCATCCGTATTTATTTGCTAGATATAATGTTTCATAATTCATTCCAAAAACAAATTTCCATAGAAACATAATATTTTTTAAAATGCACTGACCCATCAAGTTGTGAGTTCTCAGTCATAAGCTGGCAGCTGTCCTTGGGGAGGTAAAAATAAACCCTGTATTTATGCAAAACATCTTGATATAAGCATATTCCATTTTTACAAAATGTGTTTTTGAAATAGATGGTTTGATAATATCCTTGTTATCAAAATGCTTAAAATTTGTCATCATACATTGACGCTGAGTAACTTTATGATAGCAAAGAGAATTTAAATTTCAAAGATTTTGTGGCTCTAATTCCAATATTGACCAACATAAATTTCCATTTTCTGTAGTTTCTAGGGTCAGTTTCAGATGAATCATGATGCCATTCATGTTTGTCACTTTTGTTGCCCTCTTTTTAAACGCTCCTTCTCTCCTCCTCACATACTGTTTTCATAATTTCAGCTAAGATACTCGGAACATGATTTGGTAAAACTATCCTTTGAAGGAAAATCTCCATTTCAATAGAAGAATACTTGATTCTAAATAAGTTTAAAATTCCGAAACCATAAGTCTCTAAAGGAAACATTTTTACTAGTTTTTTATGGAGATAGATATTGAGGAATAAGCACTCTATTAAACTCATTAGTATCCTCTGATTATGTCATGGCCATTGGAACGGCCTCTTTTATAAACTAGGGATTGAAAAGCAAGATTTAGGGTCCTTGTCATAAGTCAACCACCTGAGAGATGATCTATTCGTAGTCCAGGGAGCTTTTGGATAGAACTGACTTTTCTGAATGGATGCTTGTTACACTCCATGGAAGTATCATCTCAGCTAGAAAAGCTGTTCCATGCTCCTCGCAAACTGGTGTAAAGTCACCCAGGCAAGAGTCACATGAAACAGCACGTAGGTCTGTTGGACTTCCCTGAACACCTATAATCTCCTGCAGGTATGAACCTTTCATTTGGGGAGTGTCTGGATTTGAATGACCACACTCTCTGGAATGAGAAATGTTCACTAACTTTAAGGATTTATCTGTCTCGTGAAAGTAATCTCGCTTCAAGCTTACATGGCGGGATTTTAAGAAAACCAGTGGTGGTCATCATTGAGACTCGGATCTCACCTTACTAACCCCCAAATTTGGGGGGGAAATATTAGGGTGTTACCCAGTCTAAAGTGGTTGGAGGGGACCCTCCAGTCCTTGATCTATGTGGTCCCACCCAGAGATGTGGCTAAGTCATAAATTAGTGTTTCTCAGTGTGGTGGCAGGTGGGGATGAGATGGTGGTATTGTGTAAGCCAGGGGACATTTGGCAATGACCAGAGGCATTTTTAGTTGTGGGAGCACTATTGGCATCTGGTGGGTAGAGGCCAGAGATGCCCCTAAACATCCCAATGTGCACAGGACAGCCCCATACCACAACAAAGAAGCATCCAGCCCCCAAATATAAATAGTGCCAAGGTTGAGAAAGCTTGCTCCAAATCCATATGTTCCTTCTAAGGGAAAAGACTCTGCTACTTCCATACCTTGCTGTAGTCTAGAAGACCAGGCATCTTAATTCTAGTCTCCCTTGATTGAAAAAAACTGCCTTTCCACTGGAGATGCTGCCTCTTCCCCTGGCACCTTTGATAAACCTGTTAAATTACCATCTATTTCACAAGGATTTGCTAAATCTGCCAGTTTTACATAATTTTTAGCTCCTCAAATTCATCCATTGCTCCCTTGTCTGGTTCCTAAGGAAACTTATTTACACTCTAACAAAATGTCTTTCCTTCCACTCAGTCTTCTCACTTATGTCCATGTTTTCCAAAAGTCTTCCTCATCTGCCCAACAGAACAAAACCTTCCAGTTTAACCATTTACACAATTCTTTGACTATAAAGTCCACTCTATAAAATGATTTTCAAAGGAGGAATGACTGTACACACCAGAATACTAATAGTGGTCTACCCTAAAAATAGTGGCATCAATCATTTTATTCTATTATATATGCTTTTCTATGATCCATAAATTTTTCATTACAAATATTTGATATTCTATTATAAATTATAATTCCTTAAATTCCTGTTCTCTTAAGCAACATTCTCTATCTGAATGGTACAAAGTTACCTACTTATTTTGAAACTGAGCTCATGTGAACACTAATAGTATTTTCTATGAATGATACTGTGTAACCATGGGCCTTCTAGGATGAGTTCAACTGACTCTGACTTATGAACAGTGTAATTGAGGGTGGTTTTTCAGGAACTGAGACCCTTTGTCCAGTTCAGGCCATTTGAGACCACAAAGCCATCAACTGGGCCTGCACAAATGCTCAGTAAGTGACCTTTTTGACGTCAAGGAGCTAAAAACTCCATCCTCAGATCATAGTAATGCGGCCATTCTGTGAACATACGTCCTTTGAAGAGACGTGAAGCTTGACTACACCTGTACACATTATCAATTACCTCGCTTCTCCTGACTTCCAATCATCTATCTCTACACTTCAGACCTCGTTGCTCTTCGCTGCACAAATTGTTCCCCAAGCCCTAAATCAGGGAGACAGATCTGAGAGCTGATGCTTCCTGTCTCCTTGCAGATCGATCTAGCAATTAAGCTGACTTCTTTTCCCAAAAGCTAATGCCATAATAGTTGGTTTTTCTATGTGCATCAGGTAGGAGAACCCCATTTTTGTGTAGTAAAAATTGCAGTAATGATACATGTATGTTTGTTACAACATGTTGTCCTATGGGATCCTATGTACATTTGCATCATGTAAGACTGGCTTTATAAAAACCAGCAAAACTTTCATTATCACTTTCATAACTGCATTTATGACTAGTGAAATTTATAGTACAGGCACATATTTCACCTAAACATTAGTTGTATGGATGTTCAGATGCTATGTGTCTTCAATGACATTAAATCTAAAAACTTTCTAAAAAATAAGCGTAGTGACTGTGTAACTTCCTTTGTTTAGTTCCTTGAAGAAACCTGTGAAGCCCCAATTAAATCCTGTTCTCTGTTGTTAGTTTCTAAAGGATCAGAAGAAAACAGGTCTGGTAACTTAGAAGACTGCATTATAAAGCCACTTGAGAAGAACACCCTTCAGTTCATTGCCAATTAGAGAACTCAGACCAAACTTCACATTGGAAACAACTAGGAAAGCTGGACAAAATAATGCTTTAAAAAGTGTTGCAATAGTTATTGGGTCAATATCCAGGGCATTTAGTGATGATTTTCTCCCAGCATTGTCTCCCAATTCTTGCAGAGGCAGCTGAGGGGCTGAGAAGTTGAGCAAACATTTCTATAGCCTAATACATTTAGAGAGAATGAATCGAGTGCATTGCCCACAGGCAGTGATAAATCTCCTATGCTTTAGACTGAAGCCCTTAACAGTTATACCTTGGAATAAGTGTAAACTAGACCAAGTCTTGCCCACATCAGAGCTAAAACCCAATTAATCCTATAAAATATGTCGTGAATATCTGAGATTGGCAGTGCCACCAACCATCTACTGGCAGCAAAGGCAATATTTTTTTCTGAATGAAGATAAAATAATTCAAGACCCAAAATTATTCATATTTTTTCATGTATAATGTCTGGCACTCAATTAGAAATGACTAGTACTTGAAGTGATAAAATCATGTCACCAAAACTAGGAGAAATAATAGTTAATAAAATAGAGCAATGAGGATCCTCCTCTCTCTGTAACTGACAAAATAGGAACCCAAAAAAATAAGGTTTTGATGTATAGAAGTTTTGAAAACCACAGAAACAAAATTGACCAAATTAAGGTGTAGAACATTGCACTTGAAAAACGCAGAAAAATGTTCCTTTCAAGAATATGTGGAATACTTGCAAAATTTACCATAAAGCTAGACAGCAAATCTCAACAAAATTAAGAAGATTGCAAGCATGCAGAATAGATTTACTGACCACAGGGCAATTCCCAGCCATTGGTAACCAAATATAGTAGTAAATTAACATGCTTGAAAAATAAGAAAGTATATTTTTAAATGTTATGTATTGAAAAGACATCTAAGACTATTTTAAGTAAATGATAATGAAAATTTTCTCTCTTCTTGGGATAGAGGCTTAGATCACTGCAGAACTACTTTCTTCTTCTTGCTATATGCTGATATGAGTAATTATGGCTAAAAATTTCCCTCTCTTCCTACATTAAAGACATCTAACGTTTTCTCTTTGAATTGAGAATGAGAAAGGTAGTCTTTTGTCACCATTTCTGTTCAACATTTAATAAACATGTGCAAAGACAATCAAAAAGAATGATAGATGTGAAGACTGAAATATAAAACTATCATTATTTATAGTATGGTTATGTATTTAAAAAAACCCAAAATAATTTACACCAGAATGATAAGAATTAATAAATATGTTTAATGGGTTCCTTAATACAATTCTGGCGTATAGATTTTGTTAATTTTATGTATACACCAGAAACAAACAGAAATTGAAATGTAAAACATATGCTATCTATATATCAAAATGTTGAATATGTACATATAATTCTAACAAAAGATATGCAAGATTCCATGATTTCTATATTGACTTATACAATATTATTAAGGTAAATGATGTAAGAAAATAGAAATAATGTATGCAGTGTGCATGGATTGTAAAATATAATACAATAAAAATATCAATGTTCCTTCAAATTGATGTATAGATTAAATATAACTCTATATAAAATACTAGCTGGTGACTCTAAAAATTATATGAGCATCCAAACGATCAAGAAAAGTAAATATATGCTTTTTTTTTTTTTGGTGAGGAAGATCGGCCCTGAGCTAACATCAGCCAATCCTCTTCTTTTTTTTTTTTTTTTTTTTGCTGAGGAAGACTGGTCTTGGGCTAACATCCATGCCCATCTTCCTCGACTTTATATGGGATGCCACCACAGCATGGCTTGACAAGTGGTGTGTCGGTGCACACCCGAGATCCGAACTGGTGAACCCCGGGCCGCTGCAGCAGAGCATGCGGACTTAACCACTTGAGCCACTGGGCCAGCCCCAATATATGCTTTTTTAAATTAATTTTTTATTGCAGTAACATTGGTTTATAACAATAGATGTCAAGTGTACATCATTATATTTTAATTTCTGTATAGACTATATCATGTTCACCACCAAAAGTCTAGTTTCCATACATCACCATACACATCTACCCCTTTACCTGTTTCGTCCTCCTCCTCCCTCTACCCCTCTTATAACCACCAATCTATTCTCTATGTCTATGTGTTTGTTTGTTGTTGTTGTTTTTTTATCCTCCACATATGAGTGAAATCTTACGGTTTTTGGCTTTCTCCATCTGACTTACTTCACTTAGCATAATGCCATCAAGTTCCATTCACGTTGTCACTGATGGCAAGATTTCATCTTTTTTATAGCTAAGTAGTATTCCATTGTATATACGTATACCACGTCTTCTTTATCCATTCATCTGTTAATGGGCGCTTAGGTTGTTTCCAAGTCTTGGCTATTGTGAATAATGCTACAATGAACATAGTGGTGCATATAGCTTATTGAATTAGTGTTTTCACATTCTTTGGATAAATAACCAGAAGTGGAATAGCTGGATAATATGGTATTTCTATTTTTAATTTTTTGAGGAATTTCCATACTGTTTTCCATAGTGGCTGAAACCAGTTTACATTCCCACTAGCAGTGTACAAGGGTTCCTTTTTCTCCTCATCCTCTCCAACACTTGTTATTTCTTATATTTTTAGTAACAGCCATTCTGACGGGTGTGAGGTGATATCTCATTTTGATTTGGGTTTGCATTTCCCTAATAATTAGTGATGTTGGACATGTTTTCATGTGTCTATTGTCTATCTGTACACCTTCTTAGGAAAATGTCTGTTCAGATCCCTTGTCCATTTTTCAATTGAGTTATTTGCTTTTTTGTTGTTGAGTAGAAAATATGTTCTTGAAGGAGGAAAAAAAATGTTGGTGACTTTCCTCTACCATATTTCAAGACTTGAATCTGCTGTAAAAAGATGATATGGTATTGGCAAAAGATAGATTACGTAGATCAATGGCAGAACACTGAGAGCCTCAAACAGATCCACAAATATTTACAACCAAGGTGAAATAGTAGAGCAGTGGGAGGAAGAATAGTCTTTTCAAGAAATGATGCTGCTTCAAGTAGACACCCAAAGAGTAGAAAATGAAACATGATACCCACATCACACCATACAGAAATATCAAATCCACATTGATTTTGATTCTAAATGTGAACAATCAGTCAATATATCTTACACAGTAAAACATAAGAAAATATCTTCATGAAATTAAAAATTTCTTAAACGGGACTCAAATATCACTAACTATAAAGGAAAATGGACAAATTAAACTTTATGAAAATTAAGAATTTCTATTAATCAAAAGTCATTATTAAGAAGGTGAAAAGCCAAGCAACATAGTTGGAGAAGAGAGAGAGGTAGAGAGGTGATAGCTAGCTAGCTAGCTAGCTAATAGATGGTAGATAGATAGATAGAGAGATAGAGAGATAGATACAGATAAATAGATGACAGATAAATAAATAGATGACAGGTAGATAGATAGATGATAGGTAGATAGAAAGACAGATGATAGACAGATGATAGATAGATGCATGGATGGGTGGATGAATGGATGCATGGATGGATGGATGGATGGATGGATGGATGGATGGATAGATAGATAGGTAGATAGATAGACAGACAGACAGATAGACAGAAGTTCGCCACCAAGACAGTACAAATATGTAAGAACTTCTATTACTGGGGAAAGAGGATTCTCTTTAAAGTGAACTGTGTAATTTCCCCCAAAGTTTGCTTCTTTATTCAGTTTATGAGTGTGTGCACCATTAATGAAATATTCAAGTACTTTTAAACTTTTTTAAGTATATTATATAGCAGAAAATCACACAAAAGGTAACAATAGTGCTCAATTATTCATTAACAAAAAAGCAAAGAGCCATGTAACCACAGCCTAGGTCAAGAAAGTGAACATTTTTCAGAACCATAAAGTCCACTTTGTGTCATTTCCCACATAATCTTAGACATTTGGTTCTTTTTGCTCAGTACTGTGTTTGTGAGATTAATCCATGTTGGTGCATGTAATCTTGGTTTATGCATTTTCACCACTGTATTTTATTACATAGAGTACAATGTATTAATCCATTCTACTGTGCATGGATTTTTCTCCCATTTTGGAGTAGTTACGGATAATACTGCAACGTGTTTTTTTTTTTTTTTTTACACCTCTTCAGATACACATATGCAAGCATTTTGGGAGGTATATACCTAGCCATAGAATTTCTAGATCACATGATGTGGTAGACAGCATAATGGCCCCCAAAGATGTCCATGTCCTAATTCCAAAAACCCATGAATATGTTCCCTTACATGTCATATCTCCTCTTTGATTCTGGCCCCCATGCCTTCCTCTTATAAGGACATTGTGATTACACTGGGTCCTCCCAGATAATTCAGAACGGAAAAAATGAAAGTTCTAAACCAGCTTTTAGAATATTTGCTCCAACCTATCTGCAAATAACTATTAAAAAGTTATTTGTAGCCTATTTATACATCATTGGGCTAATTGAGGGAAATAGCCCATTGTTAATTTTTTTCTTAAACACAGATGCTGACCCAGGTTTTATGAGTGCTGAGTCTATAAGATCATAAGTAAGGCACTCATTGTTTCCCCAATGGTAGCTGCCATCTGAAGTGGCCATCATGCTGTACTCTACAGAAATTAGCTTGGTGCACTGGAGCATTCTGTCAGCATTCTTGATTCTGAGGACCTCAGCAGTCAAGGGGATATTTTCTTAATAATTGTTTGGGGAGAAGCAGATGTGGTTTTACAATCACAGGGATGGAGTTCTTTGCAAACACACTGAAGAGATACAGAAGACGTTCTTCTTCTCTTTAACTAGTAAAAACTGAGAATGACCCAGCATTATTATAGACCTAGAAACATTTAAAAATACAATCTGTATCTGTTACATGAGTTCTAATAAAAATGTATACTTTTTACAATTGGTAAAACTATGAGAACTTCTATCTTTATTTTGATTTTCTCAAACTGAAATCTTAGGGGAAAATATCACTCTTGTTTCAAGAAGCTATTAATACAAACATCAAACTAAGTGTGGAATTCTCAAAAGAAGAAACCAACTATAAAGATTTCCAATTTAAAGGCTTATCACTTAGATTTATTAAATTAGTAGATTTATCACATAGAAAGACTTGCACTGAATGTAACATATCATTTCACTATAACGCTCTGCTATATGACATTCCTTTCACATTAAGGGTAGATATCAAAAATCATTTAGTATGGTTGTAACTTTAATGTATCTATTAATATCCTGGTATCTAAAAAATCCCTGGAGGTTTTCCTTTTACCCTTGTACATGTTCATGCAGCAAAATGGCTGCAGGTTCCTCTGGGGAAGGCTTAGGAGGAGTTTCAAGTTTCACCATACACCTATGAATTAATTACAGGGTCTTTCCTTAAGAATACTTCCTCTTCAGTTAAAAAATTTTACGTCTATGAATTGCTGTGAGTCTGGGCATTGGGTAAAACATTGGGATTTTTCACCATATTGGCTTATGTTTTTGCCAAGTAGATCCAGGAAATTTCCTCCTTTATATAGCAAGTAGCATCTATCAGGCTATTTCATTTTCTGAGGTGCATTGATCAATTAGCCATGTTAGAGACTCTGAATTTCAACATACCTTATTGCTTCATCCTGTGGTGTAGTTTACTCATTGTATCAGAAGTTTAAGTGCCCTCTTATCCAGGATGCCCTTACATTGAGATTAAGGATTGAGTGTAGCTCTGATCTTCCCAGAAAAAAATCTTAAAAGCAAAATCTGGAAACATCAAACCGTTTTTAAGTAACTTAACTGTGTCCCAGAACAAAGTTCAGGAATATTTATACAAATGTTTATAACTGAAACAAACAAGTAAGCAAAATACTGTCAACCTAGAAATTTATATGAAGCAAAATTTTCAAAAACATAGGTGAAAATTTTTTTTCAGACACACAAAAACCTGAAAGAGCTCATCACAGGCCGAACTGGAGTAAAAGAAATTTCAGGCAGAAGGGAAATTATACCAGATGGAAATGTGGATCAAGTTAAAATAATTACGAACTACAATGTTAAGTACATGGGTGACTACTTAAGATTTTTTCTCCTTATTTAATATCCGTAATAGATAATTAAATATTTACCAAAAATAAAAATGCAGTTTGTGGTTTATAGCATATATAAAAATAAAATGCATGAGAACATGGCACAAAGATCAGGAGAGGAGAAATTGGAGTTGAGTATTCTAAGAAAATAGAAGTAAATTAATCTAAGGTTCTTATATTACTCGTGAAATAATATCACATGAAGGTAAATTGTGACAAGTTAAAAATTTATACTATAAACACTAAAACAATGATTAACATAACAAAACAAAGAACTATATTGTCATAACTAATATGACAAATGAGATACAACAGAATCGTAAAAAATATTCAACTAATCCCAAAGAATGAAGAAAATGAGGGAAAACTGAACAGAGAACAGATGGACAAATTTATAAATAAATGTGAAGATGATAAATTTATTCCTGACCATATAATAATCACGTTAACTGTAAATGATCCAAATACTGCAATTAAAAGACAGAGATTCTCAGAACGCATATAAAGCAAGCTCTAATTTTATTCTGTTTACAACAAACACACTTCAAATATAAAGACACAGAGGTTAAAAGTAAAATCATGAAAAAATATATAACAAGCTAACATTAATCAGAACTATGATAAAATATCTACACTAATTTGAGATAAAATAGGTTTTAGAGCAAAGACTATTACCCTGGATAAAGGAGGTTATTTCATAATAATAAAGGGATTAATTCATCAAGAGAACATAAGGTTCCTATACATTTATGCATCTAATAATAGAACTTCAAGATAAATGAAGTAAAAAGTAATAGAATTGCAAAGAATCAGAGCTTTCAACCCCGTATTTAATAATTGATAATATAACTGGAAAATCAGTAAATAGACAGAAAATGTATAGAAGATTTGAACAACATTGAAGCCACTGCTACATATTTTTAGTTTGTTTTCACGATACAACCCCAATTTTTAAGCATATTTATTGAGGTATAATTGAAATACACTAAACTGCACATATTTAAATTGTATAATTTGAGGTTTTAATATATGTATACAACCACGAAACCAAACCCCAGTGTTTCCGCATGTCCCTTTGTAATTCCTCTCCATGCTCTAACCACCCCCTTCTAAATGACCCTTGATTTAAAGAAGTGACCAGAAGGAAAACTGCAAACTATTTCAAAGTGAATGATAATGATAAAGAAAACATTAATATTCATTTTTGGGAATGCAGGTAAGTAAGTGTTAGAGACACATTTCTATCTCTATACGTTGTTATTAGAAAAAAATGTTTATTGTTATCCATCTGTGTTTTCATCTTAAGAAAGCAGTAAAATAAAACTATTTTTATTAATGAAGGAAATAATTAAAAGAGAATAGAGGGAATTGGCTATTCATTATCCATTGAGTATTGGCAAATCATGACAAGGACATGACAATGTATGTGGCAGAGTGTCTGCTCTCTGCTTACCATTAAGTGGCAGAATTAAGGCAAAAAAACACAATACTACAATACACACACACTAAAATATTTGCATTCTAACTATAAAATCCTACCATTCTAAGTGACAAGAAATGATTCATGATAGAGTAACAGTGAACTAGTCCCCCCAAAAGACTGGATAAATGACATATGTTTTGAAAACCACCAGGAGATGGAAAACAAGCAAACAAACTGACAAAAATCACTAGATAAATTGGAAAGAAAGGGATTTTTGTAACATGAACTCCTCTGATTGGTTGCCATAACTCCCTATTCTCTACAAGTGGCTGCTAGAGGTTGCATATTTTTATTAATATACATTGAAAACTACTCAAAGATATGGTGTTTACTTCCTTCATTTCCAAATCAACAAAGTTTAACATACTATGAAATATTTGGTATAATCTAGCAGTAGAAGGCACACTATATTTTTCAGATAAGTTTTAGTTGAAAAGTAGTTAAATCAGTTATTTAAAAAAAAAACACATTTCAATGCAGCAGTGGAATCTGCTTCTTAATGGAACTCTGCATAAAATATGTGAGGCACATAAGTATGTTATCATTTTTTTCAATTCAGATTTATTGATTTAGATGCTTCACAATGTTTACAAATAATCAATATACTTCAATTCTATACATCAAGCATAACAACACTGTCTCAAATTATTTATATTACATCCAGTTTTACATTTAACTGTTAAAATAGCATTTGCATACATTACTCCTACAAAAATCTGTGACATCACTAAGATGCTTTAAACATAGAAAATAAACGTACTTCCCATTTTATCTCATTTTACTTGTTTTCTCCCCCTAATCTCCAGGCATTGAGTAATGGTATTTCATCTCATTAGTCAATCTTTACCAAACTTAACTGTGCTAATATCGCAACTGACTGAGAATCCTGTTTCATTAGTGGTCTGGAGCAGGCAGCGATTCGGTTCAGGATCTTGAAGCTTCTTATCGGTTAAAAAGTGACAGGCTGGTGGCCATGTCCACAAATCCATTTCTGTCAGAACAAATCTACTCATAGAGAAGAACTCTGAGCATGAAAAGCCAGACTGCATAGTTATAACCTATTTCTTGAGGCGTTGCTTACAACTTCATTCCAAAGGACCACTATCTATCTACACAGTGTACTATCTGGAGTGAATGTCCTCATTATTTCCCACATTATACACAGGGCTTCAATTTTCTTGGCCATTTTCCTTAAATGGCATGTTTTGGAAGCTGAGATTTCTATGATGCAGTAACTGGTAATAAATAATGCAAAAAGGTCATTAAAAATACAAAAAAAGAAAAAAAAACATTAAGGGATATACTTTTCACCAAATATTAGATATTTTGAAGTTTTTTATGACAAAAGTCATATGTGAAGGGCAAAAACTTTCATTCAGTACTGGCAACCATGCAATGAAAAGTCAAGTCACTCACTGCCCCCAAAACACTCCTCCTCCTGCTCCCAGAGGTAGATGTTATTAAAGCATTCTCATCTGTCCTTCCAAGAATATTTGTAAATGTGAGCATACCCACATTTGTGTTAACTAAGTGAATTCTACAGTGCACAATGATATACTAAGTAGGTGGTCTACTCGGATTTTGGACTGCCTGCTTGCACAGCTCTCTCATCCCTGGAGGTTCTAAGAAATCAGACCAGTGCCTTATCAGCTCAGAAGAATCACCTTACTCTTCTTAACCATCAGTTCATGAGCCAGGAAATTGTACTCAGGCTCACCTCATCAAGTCCCCCTTTTCTTAGAGAACATCATCTTGTGCTGCCTGTTATCCAATGTCAGAAATCAATTGCCTCATATATCTTGTCAATTTTATGGTTGTTTATAGAAGAAGGGTCCCTCCATCATAATTGGAAACAAATGTTCTAGCAAACTCTGTCCATTCCATTTTAAGGGTGTTGAATGAAGAGCATGAGTCTTCTGTTTCCAGAAATACTGTAGATAAGATTCTTGGTACGAATGTGCAGGTTCAAAATACCTAAAATATTGCTCCTCTATTTACAATATAAATTGAAATGCATGTCTAAGAAGGTGAAAATATAAGGGAATTCCTTGAGGGGCAGAAAATCAGTAAGTATAATTCCAAATAAGCAACCAGAGGGGAGATGCTTAATGCATCTGCTGATTCCATTATCATATTTGCTAGGTGTTTTTTGATACTGTTATACCGTACGTGAACTTGTGTAATGGTCATACCCTCGTTGCCAATCACAGCATTAATTTAGTTATATGGGTTCATCAGCATCTCAGTTAAAATTTCTAGACCTGAGTCCCATCTCATCTGAAGTTAATATTATGGTCTGCAGTTTCATGTTCTTGGCGTATAACTGATACATCATAATTTCATTTACAGTCATGTGTCACTTAATGACAAGGATACATTCAGAGAAATGTATCATTAGGCAAGATTTTGTCATTGTGCACACATTATAGAGTGTACTTACACAAACCCAGGTAGTATAGCCTACTACCCACCAAGGCTGTATGGTACTAATCTTACAGGACCACCGTCATATATGTGGTCCGTCGTTGACCAAAACACCATTATGTGTCGGATGACTATATTTTCATCACTTGTTTATATGTATCGTTTATTCAACATACAGTTTTTTGATTAATTTGTTTTCTGTTGTTTTGTTTTTAACTAAAGGTAAAACTCTTGTTCTCATAAATCATGACTATATCCCAAAAGAGCCACTCAGCATCTGGGAAGTTTTCACTGTCTTTTGAAGAAGTCATACAAGAATATCCTTCATAGAAATCCTAGTCACATGCAGTTTTGTCATTTCAGTCAATTTCTTAAGAACTAAAATATGCCATATTTTTAGCATATAAATATTAGCTACATGAAAATAATCCCAAGGTCTCCTATATTTGGGGAATTTGAAGCTAAACAATGATAAATGAGCTTCTACATTTAAAGACAATTTAAAATCTATAATGTGCTAGTAATGTTACTTCAGGGAACATCTCAGACTTATTTGGCTATGATATTGTTTTTGTTTTTCTTTTAATCATTCAGAAGTATTTATAAGGCAGGGACCAGAGGAGGACACTAGATTGCGTGCTGATGCCAAAATAATGAACTCTATATTTCTGAAAAATTAAGCCTTTTCAGACTTTTTATTCTTAGCAGAGGGATCATTAGACCTTGGAAATGTGAGATATGAAGTTTTAGTTCTTCCTACAGCTTAGGAAAACTCTTTACACTTCCTTGAGACATGAAGAGAATTATTATAATTATTAATAATGAAGATAATTATTATTTGTCTTCAGTCTCATTTTTCCCAGACTTAGGAATTTTTCAACTCCTATAACTTTCAGTTGGTGGATATTTGCTAATTTTCTAATCTAAAAGAACTAAAAGAACGTAGAGGCTTGTGTTTGAAACAATTGCTATTATTATCTCTTTAGTAACTTCTTTTGTTTTCAATTATATGAGAAATTGTCTGCCCCTGTTCTGTCAGATATGTAAATAAATCTGTCTATGTATGTCATTTGTATTAACTATTTTACAAATCTTAAATATGCTATGAGACACGGCCTTATATTTTTCTACATGTCATCAATGTTCAATTCAAGGCCAAGTTCAATTCTATCTGGGTCTCTCTTGGCATGATTCACTTCTTGGCAAATAAGATCACCATTTCTTTCCCATACCCGGCAGCTCTCTAAACACCTCAGATCACCATCTGTAAGCTCAATAATTTCCTGACTGTGTAGTTCTGCGGGAAGAGGAGCATCATTTAAGAGAAACAGCACACAGAATTGCTGAGTGACACTGAAAACACCTTATAATCTCTTGGGAGGAAACTTGCTCTCTTATCCGAGAGTTTATGAACTCTAATGAAAGGATCTTTAGAAAAATTCCATCCATGTTGCTAATTAATGGTTGACCACCAATCAGGTGACTTAATTCATGTTATTTCAGATAATTCCTACTGTGCATGAAGGAACTGTAAACCAAACTGCTTTTTGAAGTAGAACAAATGGTTTTGTTCCTAGAAGGAAGTCAGATATTTGTATAAGTCTTGCTGAGTAGAGGGGAAAGCGTGGGTGGGTTGTTTAGAAAGATATAAGAGAGCTGATGAGGGATTAAACCCTGGAAAGTTAGGGTCATAGCCTTTTATATGCTATGAGGGCAGATTGCACAAGATGCCTTTGTTGCAGGAACCCCTGCAGGGTCTCTGTTCTCTTTAAACACTTGCAATAAATTAGGCTGGGCAGGATCTCTTCCCAGGGCAGCCCTGGTTTTTTTTCAGCTTGCTTTGCAATTCTTTATCACAAACTAAGCTCAGAGCGTCCATGGAAAACATCAGATGTCACCGTTTCTAGCACAGCTGGTAAAAGTGGTCTGATTTCCCCAATCCCAAGACCCGCCATTCATCATAAATGAAACATTTATTTTTTTCCTTCCATCAAATGCCATCAAATAAAATATCACATTTAAAAGTCATTCATTCTATAAATGTTCAAAATATTTTATTCATGTGAACGGTTGAAAAGGTGGCAGAGGCACATGGTTTTTATTTGATGGAGTGCAAGACCTTCTGAATTTTAGATCAGTTCAGAATGGCTCAAAATAGTAGCTAAATTGATAGTCTTCGCCACTACTAGGCTCTGGGGGAAATAAAAGAGGCTACCGATCGAATAGGAATCAGGGAGTTTATAAATTCATTACTAAGTTAAGTCTGGCAGTTATAAAGATGTTGATGGCCACAGATACTGAAGACATCGGTAAGTACTTCGGGAAATATCCTCCCTGTCATCAGGCACCCGGCGGACTTGTAGATTCACCATCTGTAACTAATGGAGGAGAGGCCGAGCTGGAGACAGAAATGAAATGCAGATCCATGTGCCTTGGATTTTTTTTTGGCACTGATGTTATTATAGATCCTTGGAGACCAAAGACAGGAGAGGCGAATTGAAGATTATTTTCACTTGCTAAAAACAAAAACAATTAGTTGTGTATGTATTTACAGATATCAATGATTGCCAATTTAAGGAACAATTAATAACTGTTAATTTTTTTAAAACACTATGCCTAGCCTATGTTTTTAGAATGAGAAGAAACCTTTTATTCCTTTAATTTGTTCTTTTTGAGGAAATGGAGAGTATTTTTTTTTCAGCTTCTAAATGCTTTGTCATATTTAGGATTATAGGTAATATTTGTTGAATTGTGGAGTGCTTCATCTAGTTACAAATGCTATATTATCTGGCAGACAACCTTTAGAACTTGAAGTATGGCTTTGTTGCCACTGTTTACTTTCAATATCTATGCAGTTCACATCCAATTTGAGGTTGTTTTTCTTCTTTGAAAGAGTTTTCTTTTTTTTTGGTCACAAATTACTAGACAATTGTAAGCTATTTTCTGGTGTTGCTTAGTAATGCACCATATTTACTTATTTATTTTTTCTTTTTAACTTTAAACCCCTCCTCTCATTTCTCCCACCCCCCCACCTCCCACCTCTGGCAACCACCAATCTGTTCTCTGTATCTATGTGCTTGTTTTTCTTTAAGATTCCATGTATAATTGACATCATATGGAATTTGTTTTTCTCTATCAGACTTACTTATTTCACTTTGCATAATGCCCTTGTGTTCCAGCCGTGTTGTAAGTGGCAAGATTTCATTCTTTCTTATGGCTCAATAATATACTGTCAGTTCTTTATCCTTTCATCCATGGATGGACATGAATGTTGTTTCCATATCTTAACTATTGTAAATAATGCAGCAATGAATATGGAAATACAGATATCTCTTTGAGATAGTGATTTCATTTCCTTGGGATATATACTCAGAAGTGGGATTGTTGGATCATATGGTAGTTCTAGTTTTATTTTTTTGAGGAACTTCCATACTATTTTCCATTGTGGCTATACCAATTTACATTCTCACCAACAGTACACGAGGGTTCCCTTTTCTCCACAACCTCGCCAACACGTGCTGTTTCTTGTTTTCTTGAGAATAGCTATTCCTACAGTTGTAGAATGATATCTCATTCTGGTTTTGATTTGCATTTCCCTGATGATTAGTGATGTTGAACATCTTTTCACGCACGTGTTGTCCATCTGTATGTCTTTGGAAAACTGCCTCCTCAGATCTTCTGCCTCTTTTTTAATCCAATCATTTGATTTTTGCTATTGAGTTGTATGAGTTCTTTATATATTTTGGATATTAACCCCTTATCAGTTATATGATTTGCGAATATTTTCTCCCATTCAGTACATTGTCTTTTCATGTTATTGATGGTTTCTGTTGCTGTGCAGAAGCTTTTTAGTTTGATGTAGTCCCACTTGTCTATTTTTGTTTTTGTTGTTTTTGCTTTTAGTGTCAGATTTCAAAAACCATTGCCAAGACCTATGTCAAGGAGCTTACATTTATGTTTTCTTCTAGGGGATTTATGGTTTCAGGTCTTACATTCAAGTTTTTAATCTATTTCGAGTTAATTTTTGTGTATGGTGTAAGATAGTGGTCCAGGTTCTTTCTTTTGCATGTGGCTGTCCAGTTTTCCCAACACAATTTATTGAAGAGGCTCTCCCTTCACCGTTGTATATTCTTGGCTTCTTTGTTATAAATTAATTGACCATATATGTGTGGATTTATTTCTGGGCTCTGTATTCTGTTCCATTGGTCTATGTGTCTGTTTTTATGTCAATACCAAACTGTTTAGTTACTATAGCTTTGTAATATAGTTTGAAATCAGCAAGCGTGCTGCCTCCAGCTTTGTTCTTCTTAAGATTGCTTTGGCCATTTGGGATCTATTACGATTCCATAAAAACTTTGAGACTGTTTATTTTATTTCTGTGAAGAATGCCATTGGAATTTTGATAGGGATTGCATTGAATCAGTATTGCATTAAGTAGTATAGACATCTTAACAATATTAATTCTTCCAATCCATAAGCACAGAATATCTTTCCATTATTTGTGTCTCCTTCAATTTCTTTCAGTAACCTCTCATAGTTTTCAATATACAGGTCTTAGGCAAGAAAAAGAAATAAAAGACATCCAAATTGGAAAGGAAGTAAAACTGTCACTATTTGCAGATGATATATTATATAGAGAAAATCCTAAAGACCCCTATTTTATTATAACATGTATCATGTTCATTATACCACACCTGAAATTTTACTTAATTATTTTGACAGCCTAAGGAATTATCAGAAATGTCCATGGAGTTTTTGTCATTGACTGTTTTGCTGCATAATCATATAAATATTAGTATACTTGCATGAACTTTAAATAAAAGTAAAATGACCACATAAAACGACTTTGCACCTAAGGTACAGAACCTATACAAGAAAAATAACGAATTCAGTTAGATTTAATGATACATTAAGATCATATTAGAAACAGAGTTAACTTACAATTTTATGTCCCATATAGCAAAAACATTCAATTCCATTTCTTGACGTTAATTGAGCATCTACTCTGCCCAAAACAGCATATAGTGCTAGGAAATGGATGATAAATAGACGTTCCTACCCTTGAAGTGTTTATTGATTCACAATCAGCATGTGCAATTGAAGACCATCCAATGTCCCCACACTTTAATTACTTCCTGGCAACTTCAAAGTGCTGTCTGTATAAGAATCGTACTTTTTTTCCTTTCTTTATTCTACCATGAGATATACGCCAACTAGTGCATGTCTCTAAGTTTTCTTTTATAGACTCAACACCACGGTTCACTTTGATGGTTTAGGGCAGCTGGTGCTTCTCCAAGTCTTTCCTTATGGCATGTGCCCTCTCCGTCCTACCATAGAAGTGTCACTGGAAATGAAGAGGGGAAACCAGAGTCCACCTTGTCTCAAGATGCCTTCAAGTAAGGAAGGGTCAGCATTCAACAACACCACACGCATTCTACGGCAACTTAAAAATGTTTGTCCTGACAGGTGGTGTGCCTCTGGGGATGGAACATTTTCAAGCATTTCAGTGCAATTATTGACTTAATGTTTTTACACTTATCTTAGATTTCCTATACCAAGTGACACCAATAAGTTGTCTATTCTGAAGGCAATGTAGTGTGTATAAGTACAAATTTGTGTTTCTAATTATTTGCAAGCCCATTTTATCCAAATATTTTATGTGTTACTGGGCATGTATTTACTCAACTGAAACTTCAGCTCGCGAGGATAAGCTGTTTGAAGAGTCGGTAAGTGTCAGGTGCCCAGCTGAGCTGGACAGTGCTGAGCTGCCAGGTGTTGGAGTAGCTGATTAAGATCAAAAAACACAAATGATATTAATAATTGGACATTTAATCTCTTACTGCCATAGTATAAGCAAGAGGCTGACCTGGAGAAAGTGCCAATCACCCCTGTACCATTTTTCCCCATGGAATGGTGCCAGGTGAGCATCAGGTGGATCAGCATAGACTTGGGTGTCGTAGAGGGTTGTCTTGTTGCTGAGGGAGCCCTGGGCAAAGGGCTACTGCAGTTTTATGGACCTGGGGATAGTGGGAAGACAGAGTGGTAAGAATTGGGAGTGGAAAAGTACTGAGCACTGAGTCACACTGGAGAAAATTACCTTCCCATTCCCCTCTCAAAAGAGGCACTCAGAATACCTCCACCAAGGTCCCTCCAAAAATATTAATTCTTCCTTTTAAAACCATATTAAAATATATTCAATTTTATATACAAGAACATTTTTCTTGTGAGATAAAACAACGGAAATATTTTATTAATATAGGTAACAGAGAGTAAGAAAGCAAATATGACTGTCAACTTCCACTTGAAAACATATTTTTCAAGGTATTCGGATACATTATGTAATGCCAAGAACATCTTTTAAAAATGTAAGCTGCATTGTGCATCTAAATGGTTTCTCAGATAAGTGAGTATCTGGAACACTAATTAAAAGTCCTGCCTGGAAATGCAAGTTTGCTGTTTCATGAGCATTCCACTAAGATATTGATTAAAAGTAAATTTTGTAGAAAGGTCATGATTTTAAATTGCTTGATGTTTCTGAGGCTGCTTAATGTCGCTGAATATGCTTGGTTTCTAATCTCAGCATGTTGCTACCACAATTTTGTTTTTAAATAATTTTTTTGTCAATCTTTTGAATATACTTAAATCTCTTATTGTGGATATCAAAGTATTTCTCAATGAAATGCAAAAATTAACATCATGACCCTAAGTGTGTTATTATATTGCTGAGAGATTATAGGATATGGGATAAAGGGTGGAAACCAAATTAAAATTTTGTGCTATTTGACAGGCTACCATCAATTCCTATGTGATAGCTAAGGATGCTCTCACCATTTTTATCTGTTTCAAATGGTCTCCTTCATAATTTTCCTGTGTTATATGCATGAAGTATATGCATGAAGACTTGAAGGCATTGCACGACTCTGATAGCATTTCATCCCATAGCCAAGCTAATTAAAAGCTGACCATTTTAATTTTAATCATTTATACTTTTCCCCTCTCTCCAGCTATTCTATTATTTTTGCTCTTTCATGCAGAGTTGTGTTTAGGTCACTGGATAACATTATGAAAGTTCATAAGATGATTATATTTTTAGGCATTTTCATTTTAGTTGTCTTTAAACTTTCCATATCGTTACCTAAAAAAAAAGGCAAGAAGTGGTTTTGAAGATTTTTTTCCACTGGGTAATTGGAATATTTTCAATAATGATTGAATATGCCTTGTGCGTGCAACTGTCTATTTTTTGAGCAAGAAATTGATTTTTTGAAGGCTAAAATATTATTGAGTAAAATTGGTTATCCTGAAGGTGGTGACAATAGTTAAAACATAATTCGAATGGGTGAATTACAAAATTAAGATGCCCAAAGGTATTGAACATACACATTGGCAGATGTTGAAAAGAGTTTAATCAAATTTATGATAATCATTAATAAGCAAATAGAAATTGAGTAATTATCTGACACTGAAAGTTAGTCAATGTGTGTTATGGCAAAAGGAAGACATTACAGACATTCTACTGATATATAGTTGAAGGCAGAGATGAGTGATAATATCCTTTGACTTCAGGATTGATAGTTGAGAACAAATTGAAACAGCAGAGAATCTAAGAATAAGAAGAGTCAGTAAAGAGAGTTCAGTTCAACAAAACATTCCTCAAGGAAACTGATATCCTCGAGAAATTCTGCAGAACTAGTCTCCTGCTTTTTCTTGAACAGCTGCTGGGAAGGAATTCTCACAACTTCCAGGGGTAGCTTCTCCATCATTGAGCAGGTCTTGCTTGTTCTATATGACAACCTGCTTCCTCTTACTTCTGCTTGCAGGAGAAATGACACCCAGAGAAACAATCTAATCACGTTATATGTAAACATGACTCAAATATTTGAAACAGTGATACTCATGTCCCATATTGATTTCATCAGACTGAATATCTCTACCTCCTTAGAATATTTCACATATGAAATGATTTAGATTCCTCATTTTATCCAATTCAATGTTCTTTGAGTACTTTAATCTACACAATCCCTTCTTAAAAAGTGGAACCCAGAGCTAAAGGCAATAATCCAGGTATCATTTGACCAATACAACGGAAAATAGGTTTACAGCCACCCTTGGAGCATTTTTCTAAGGATGCTTTGGCATCACTCACTCACCAACTGTGCTAAAGATTTTGGACCTAAGTGCAGAATCTCAATGCATAACTTCTGTCTATCTAGGTCTTTAGATCTCGATTCTGTTGATTCATATAATGGCTAGTACTTCAAATTTCATATCATCTTCAGTTTTCACTATATGTATTACATGCTTTTAGGTAAGTTATTGATAGAGATGTTGAAGAGGACATAGAGAAAGGCCTTATTCATCAAGATTTCCTCCCAAAACATCACCTTATTGGACATGGCTCCATTAATCATATCACCATACACCAATGTTCAATCCATTGCAATTTTGCATCTCTATACTTTCAGCTCTTGTAGTACATCACTACATTGGTTTTCTGTATACACTGCTATTATATTTTGACTTTTGCTTGAGGATTTCTCTTCTTTCACTGACCTATTAAATATTAATTGAATCTCCCAAGTTTTGATTCTCATTACCCTGGTTGCTTGCGCCACCACCCCTGGATGAGCTCTTCTAGTTTTCACTCATTATGACCTTTAGGGTGGATCTCCAGTTTAATAGAGTATATGTCTACCTGATTTCCCATAGACGAGGCCAAAATGTAGGTTTGCCCAGATAAGCTCCTCTTTTTGTATTTGCTGTTTCCATTAGTGAGCATCCAGAGTCAACAAGTCTTAAAGGAGAGTGTCTTTTAGGTTCTTCGTCCTTACACCTAAACATCATGCCCTGCTAATTTGCCTCCAAAATGTTCCCCAAGCTCCTCTCAACTATCAAAATGTTTCCATCTTCTGTTTATTAATTATTAACCCTATTCATCAACCTCATTCAATCATCAAATCTTTTGAAATGAACTGCCTTCTGAGCTACTACCAATTTTGCATAGCATTATAGCTAATTACCAATTTTGAGAAAAAAGTTTATCCTTTTAGAAACACAATTGGGAAAGAGCCCAGCATTGAGCACATAATCATTCAATTTTTTTATAATAAAAAAGATCAGGAAAAATGTCACATCCCATTGTGGAAATGTAAAACATCCCACAACAATATGTTAAAATTTAATCCTCGGGGTATGAGTATAATGAACTCCCAAATATTGCCACTGGTTTCTGACGTTGGTTATCCATTTTATTTTTGCTCATCTGCACTCATCACTGAACTATTGTTCAACAAATTTAACCACCAGGTCTGTTGTACTTTGTTAAACCAGCCTGGACAGATGAAGACAGAAATTGGTGTGGGATAAGAATTGGCGTTTTGCTATAACAAATACCTAAAAATATGGAAGCAGCTTTGGAACTGGGGAATGGGTAGAGGCTGGAAGAATTTGGAGGTGCGTGCTAGTAAAAACCTACATTGTTGTGAACCAACCATTAAAAGCAATTCTAGTGAGTGCTCAGAAAGAAAAGAGGGGAACTATAGTGAAAGCCTCAATCTTCTTAAAGAATATCTAAGCAGTCTTGAAGAGAATGTTGATAGGAAAATTGACGGTAAAGGCCATTCTGATGAGATCTCAGACAGAAATGAGGAAATGTTATTAGACAATGAGAAAAAGCTGTCCTTGTTATAAAAATGGCAAAGTGCTTGGCTGAATTGTGTTCACACCCTAGTGTTTTGTGAAAAGTAGAATTTGTGAGCAGTGTAATTGGATATTTAGCTGAAGCTATTTCTAAACAGTGTATTGAAAGAGCAGCCCAGCTCCTCTTGACTGTTTATACTAAACTGTAAGAACAGAGAAATGATTTAAAGTAGAAATTGTTCATCAAACAGGAAGCAGAACTCACCAATTTGGAAAATTCTCAGTCCATCCATGGTGAAAGGAATGAGACAGCCTGTTGGGTAGCAAACAAGGATGTGCACAAAGGATCCTCTGAAGAAGAGATTAGTCAGCTATCGAAACAGAAGCCAGGAGCTATTGTCCAAGACAAAGGAAAAATGACTAAGAAGGCAATTCAGAGATCATCCATTTGGCCCCTCCCATCACAGGCCCAGAGTACAAGTGCATAGGGGAAGGGGAGGACAGAATGGGGCCACACCTCTTGGCTGCCCCAGATGTGGCCCCAGCAGGCCCAGGTACAGCAGGAGCTGTGCCCAAAAAATCTCTGGGGATGTGGCTGCCTCCACCTAGATTTCAGAGGATGTCTGGGAAAGTCATAGGCACGGAACTCCAGAACAAACCAAGAACTACCTCAGGGGTTGGGCTGCCCAAAGCCATAGAGGCAGGGTCACCTGGAACCTTGGGGCCCCAAACCATGCAGGGCAAAGTTGCAGGGGCAGGACCACCACCCCAGTGGCCCTGGAGGGCAGAGCATGGAGACAAGGATTATTCTTATCCCCTTAGGATCTAATGGAATTTGCCCTTTTGGGTTTCACACTTACTGGGACTTGTCACTCCTTCCTTTCATTCCTACTTCTCCTTTTTGAAATGGAAATGTTTATCCTATGTCTGTCCCACCACAGAATTTTAAATGGAAATGTTTATTCTATGTCTGTCCCACCACAGTATTTTAAAAGCACATCAAGTGTGATTTCACAGATTCCCAGCTGGAAAGGAATTTGCTTCAGGATGCACTGTGCCTCAAAGACTCTCACCTGTATCTGATTTAGATGATATTTAGATGAGACTTTGGACTTAGATTTCGAGTTGATGACACGTGAAAAGGACATGAATTGGTCAGACGGGGGATCTAGAAGGAGAATGTTATGGTCTGAATGTTTGCGTCCTGTCCAAAAGTCAGATGTTGAGACCAAGCTCCCAAGGTGATGGTGTTAGGAGGTGGGGCCTTTGGGAAGTGATTAGGTCATGAAGGTGGAGACCTCTTGAATGGAATTAGTGCCCTTATGAAAGAAATTTTAGCAAGACTTTCCCTTCCACCTCATGTGGACGCAGTGAGAAGATGGCCATTTATGAACCAGGAAGAGGGTCCTCACCAGACACCAAATCTGCTGGCTCCTTGATCTTGGACTTCCAGCCTCCAGAACTGTGAGAAATAAATTTCTGTTGTCTATAAGCTGCCCAGTCTGCGGTATTTTGTTATAACAGTCCAAATGAACAAAGACAGTTATATGTATTATTTTTGTTCATTTACTCTCATCAATGAAGTATTGGTCAACGTGCCTGTCCTCTGTTCTCTACGTACTCACGACCAGCCCACAGAACCAATGTTCACAATGGCCTAGGAGCAGGATGCTGCAACCTAAGACTTCAAGTCATGTGTGGCCTTTCTCATCCACAAATACCTGTGAACTTGTCTGAAGATGTTTTCAGGGATAAAGAGCTCCTGGTGAGAAATTGTACGTCCTATACACTTTGGGAGTCCACTCCTCATTTTTAGCTTTCTGCAAGGTGATATAAGGAAGTGGTTGTTTTTATAAATTTTTAATAGTGTTTAAGGGTATATAAGTAACCAAATTATGAACGACATACACCAATGTCATTGGGATTTGGAGGTTTTATCAGTATTTTTAAGGAACTTGTATATACTAGAATGAGAATAAAAGATTGACTTTCAGATAGTGAAAAAGGGTGAATTTTTTATATCCTGATTTTACAAATGCAATTAAATATTTTTAAACTTTTAAGTTCATTTAATGGTAACTTGGAGAAGACCTGTATAAAATACATAAAACCTTAAGAATGTTTTATTTAGGAATGCAAGTATATACTCTATAATCATTAAATAACTTAAATCTCAATGGACATAAATGATGTAAATCTGTAGTCTATATTCCAAACTCCTTAAGTTATGTATAATACTTGATAAAGAGTTACTATAAAAGAATAATACACTTACAGAGTCCGGCCTGGTGGTGTAGTGGTTAAGTTCGCATGCTCCACTTTGGTGGCCCAGGATTCGCAGGTTTGGATCCTGGGCGTGGACCTACACACTGCTCATCAAGCCATGCTGTGGCAGAGTCCCTACAAAATAGAGGAAGACTGGCACAGATGTTAGCTCAACAACAATCTTCCTCAAGCAAAAAGAGGAAGATTAGCGACAGATGTTAGGTCAGGGCCCAACTTCCTCACCAAAAAATTAATAATAATATACGTAAAATAGATAATTGTTTATCCAAACGATTTGGAACGATTTCTTTTTCTTTTTAGTATCAAAAAAAGGAAATATTGTGCCCCTCAAAGGCCCACACTTCATGTCATTTATAGCATGTCAAATCAATCGTAGTACAAGTGTATTAATATGAAAATATTTCTAGAATCTGGGTTCTAAAGTAAGTAGATCTCTAGATGAAAATTCAAAGCTGGTTGAACTGCTGCATCCCTTATGAATTATAGTTATCGAATCCCGCAGTCATTATAATTAAATCCCAGTAATAAATGTTGACTGACTGTCATTGCCCATATGGTAAGGTACTATTTTACTGTATTAGTGAAACCATCATGAAAATATGAGAAAAACTCAAAACGTCCTAAACAGAAACATTTCCACTCCTCCTAATTATGTGTAATAATTCATAATGTGTAATTCCTCATATTAAAACATTTCATGGCATTGTTCTGGCTCTAGGAGAAACATTTATTATAATGTTAGAGACTCTTTTCTTAGAAAGACATTGGCTTTGAATCTTTTTAGTCTGTTTGTATATAATTTTGCAAAAATACATTTTTAACATGTTTGGCTGGACAACTATTGCATAATGGAACTATTACTTATTGCATGTTCAGAGAGAAAATTAAATTTAAGTTCATTAAATGTAAAAGGAATCCTAGTACTGCCAGACAAGCCTACCATATTTCTCCTGTTCTCCAAGCTGAGTGCTTCAGGATTCTGTTCTCAGCTTGACACCCTCAACACCTATCCCCTACTCCTTCTCAGGTGACGACTTTAGGAAAATCAGAGATAATCTAAAGAAAACCTCCAATTCCTCCTCCCAGAAAATCTATCATCTGTCGTGTATTGGGTTTCTTGCTATTGTAACAAATTACCACAAACTGAGTAGCTTACAACAAAAATGTCATCTTACAGCTCTGGAGGTCCAGAGTCCAAAGTTGGTCTCAGTGGGTTAAGATCAAGGTGTCAGCAGGTTTCCATCACCTTCTGGAGGCTCCACGGGAAAATCTGTTTCCTGGTCTTTCCAGCTTCTAGAGGCTGCTGTTTTCCTTGCCCATGGCCCCTTCCTCCAGCTGCAAAGCCAGCGACTTTGGGCTGAGTCTGTCTCACACTGGCTTCCCTTGGTTCTCTTCCTTGACTCCCTCTCCCACATTTAAAGACTCTTGCAATTACATTGGGTGCAACCAGATAATCCAAGATAATCCCCTTCCTTAAAGTCAAGTGATTAGATCTTAATTTCACATGCAACCTTAATCCCCCTGTGTCATATAACATAATTTACGCACAGGTTCCAGGGATTAAGATGTTAATATCTTCAAGGGGGAGGCATTTTTCTGCCTAACATATAATCACATCTTGGTCCACACAGGAAGCTACCCCTCTCTCCTGTACAAACTGAATGGTATCAGGTAACTGGCATCAGATGTGGCCAGTGGAAGGATGTGTGTCTGCCTGAGTCTACACACCTGGGTCAGGAGATGTGAATCATACCTCCTAAAATTTGTTCAAAAAGTTAAACTGCTGCCAGGAGACATGTACTGGGAATTCTGAGCAGTGAAATCTTTTAGGGCATAAGAATGTTCCTCTAAGAGACGTATAGTACTTTTTCTGACCAGTCTGACCCAAGGAATGTGGAGTTTTGAGTGTTCATTAAACTGCCTATCTCCTCATTTGCTATGAAACTAACATATGTCGCTTAAATTTGATGTAGCAATTCATCAACCTGGAAGGCAGGCTTATATTCAACATGGCCAAAGTGGATTAATATCTCTTAGCTTTTGCAACACCTTTATATAAAAATTAAAATAATTATACCAACATGAAAAATAAAACTTTATTTGAGACATAGGCTAATAGTATAATTTCATCTGAACATCATCTTCATTTGCAAAGGAAATAAATGTTCATAGGACAGAAATCATGAATGACTTCTATGAGCTTAAAACATTAAGAATAAAGTCAACCCTTACACCTAAAATTTCCTTATTTTGCATTTTTGAAAATCTTTATTGCATTTCAACGTTATCCTCATAACTTAGGGAAGAGAGTTTTATGCATAGCATGCATTACTAAATCACTTGTAACTCTTCAACTGAGTTAACAGTATTCTAGGATTCCCAGGAGAATATAATAACATGCAAAATCCAATATCAGCATTGCAAAATCCTAGATAAAAACACACAGTGTCAACTTTGCAAAATACAAATCTGAGTTTGCAAAAAACACAAGGCAAGATTTGCACCGTGGATATAGGACGTAGGATTCTTAGGAGAATACTATGTTACAGATCCAATTAAAAAGCATGACACTATATAGATAAAATAACTTTGCAAAGTGCATCTTCTTGGACATTTGTGAAGAAATTTATATTGCTTATAACATATGGCATTTATAAAATTTTTAGCTAACACATAGCATGTCTATGTTTAAAATTAGAGATGAATTAGCTAAATCTGGAGCTCCATTAAATTCCATGAAATACTTTTTTTTCTTAGCACTCAACTTAAAAGCCAACTTGGTTGTTTACAGATGATCACAAACTTCATCATGAAACCAACTATCAAATTAACACTCTACTATATTACAATTATATGTGTAGTGTATTTTATATATAGTGTATTATATATGTTATATTGACAGTGTAAAACAAGCTTTCAGATAAGCTAAAACAGTTGTTTGTTTCTAGGTAAAAGCAGATTTATAAAATCAATTTTAATATTTTATGATATAATTATTAGGAAAATAGAAATTCAATAAACAGATACAGTGCATGATATTTGGATGATCTGATGAAAAAATCTTTTGCTTCGTAAGTTGCTTCATTCTTCAAGTCTCTTAAGAAATAAATGCTTAAAATCTTCCCCATATCTCTCCAAGAAAGGTTAACCTACCCATTCAATTTTCCTGAAAGAATTGTAAATCTCCCTTTATGTGGGTGACCTTGGGAAATGAGGTATGGGGAGATTAAGAGAAATACTCATGTGCAGAGGCATATATAGAGTGTGATTTGAATACTATTAGAATAAATTGTGAGGATAGTTAAGGCTCGATGCCGTGTGACTAGTGGATGCCCTTCAATGTAAAGATGTTTTAAAAGCAATGAATGAAGTAAAGTTAAAATGGCATCTGGAGAAATCATCTTTTGTAATAGAAAGAACCACACATCAAGGTGCATCTAGAAGATAAGCAGAGTAAGGTGGAGAAATGCACAGGAGAATTAAGGGGAAGAAATTCTTCCCTGGGTTTTCATCGGACCAGGTAAATAGACAAAGCCTTCTTTTCGGCAACCCAAGATGAGGAAAGTACTAAGGTGTATTTCTGGGAGGATGCCCCTGTGGTCCTCACATTTGGAAACAATATATGCTAGAGGTTAGGAGGACAAGCTCTGTGTTTGCAGAATGCTTTACCCCTTAGTAACATTACAATATTGGCCATATTATACATTATTCTTTGTCTCAAGTAGTTTGAGTCTTTATGTCTTTATCTATAAATTGAGAATATGAAATATAACCTCATGGGTAGTATTGTGGCCTAGAGGAGACAATATAGGAGAATTCTGGGTGAAGACACACAAGACTTGCTCGTATAAGTATGACATATACAGCTCTCTCTTCTCCTCCTCCCGCTGTCTGTTCCGGATAGGGTCGGAGGAAAGAAGTAACAGTATTTTCAGGTCCTGCTTTGTCCTTTAGCTGCATTACTTTCCTTGATTTGTTCAAGACTCACCACCACATAAAACCTTTCACCACACTTGTACAGCTAGTGCTTAGAAGCATTGGATAAATGCTTTCTAAAACAAAACAAGGAAATCTATAGTTGTATCTGCCTCTGGAGGAAGAGTGTTCTTTTGCTAGAGGAATTCCATGAGAGGCTCAACCAGAATCCCCAGCCCTGCAAACATACACCATATTCGAGGCACCATATTGGATGCTAGGATGTAAAAGTGAATATGGAATAAGGTGGAAGTTGAAGGTGGAAATAAGTTACCTCTAGATTTTCCTCCCCCTGTAGATTTCCAGGATTCTACATGGTGATTAAATGCAATAGTAAGAAAGGTTATCTTATAATTAACCACATGAGGAAAACAAATGGAATAGAAAATATTAAGGAGATAAGAAAAGATTTTCTGCTTCAACTTTTGATGAAATATGGAGCATCCCTCTTGTGCAAATAATCAGAAAAAGCCAGCTACACTGAAAAAATCGTATTTTCCTGAGTCCACCAGGCAGCTGTAGACAAAACTCGTATGATACCAGATGTGGCTCTTTACCAATAAATTAAAGTCCCTGGACAGATGTACTAGGTTTTTAAGATGTGTAATAAATTACTATAAATGTATCAGCCTAAACTAATACACAATTATTATCTCACAATCTCTCTAGTACAGGAGTTTGGGCACAGCACAGCTTGGTCATGTGCAAGGCTGCAATCTGGGTGTTGTCTGGGGCTACATTTTCATCTGAAGGTCTAACTGGGGAAGAATCCACTTCGTTAATACACTCCCTCAAGTTGTTGGAAGAATTCATCTCCTTATAGATCCAGAAATTATGACAGCTTGGTTCTTCAAAGCTAGCCATGGAGAAACAGAGAGAGAGAGGAACACTGACAAGGATTTCTAATAAGATGACACTTTTATAATATAATCAAGAAAGTCCTATCCTCTTACATTTTCCATGTTCTCTTGCTTAGAAGGAAGTTCCAGGTCTCACCTACGTTCAAACAGATAAAAAAGACGAACAGAGAACAGATGGCACAAGCAGAATACAATGAGCATAGTGGTGAATTGACTCCAATCACTTCAATAAAATCTTAATAAATATAAATGATCTAATTACTCCACGTACAAAGCAGAAATTGTCAGATTGGATTAAAAAGTGACATGCACTGACTACAAGAAATCTACATGAAAAATAAAGGCACATAATGGCTCACAGTAAAAAAAAAAAAAAAGGAAAAATTATATCCTGCAAATACCAAAACAAAGCTGGACTGGCTATATGGATATCAGAAAATGTGCACTTCAGAGCAAGAAATAATACCAGGGATAAAGAAGGATATTATGTGATGATAGAAGGATCAACTCACAAAAAATATAAAAATCCTTAATTTTTATGCATCTAAAAACTGGGCTTCTAATGCATGAAGCAAAATCTGACAGATTGGAAGGAAGAAATAAACAAATCTAAAATTATAATTGGAATTTTTAATACTACAGTCTTACAACTAGACAGAAAAAAAACAGACAAAATCTCAGTATCAATATAACAGACCTAAACAGGTCTATGAACCTATATGACATAATTAACATGTACAGACATGTTGTCCAACACAAAAATACATTGTTTTTGAGTACAAATAAAATATTCAGAAATATAATTGATATTGTGGACCATAAAAAAAAAATCAACAGATTTAAAAGAATTAAAATCATACAAATATATTTTGTGCTCACAATACAATTCGAATAGAATTAGAATAAAGCTGGAGAAAAGAAGAATTTAATTAGAAATTAAAAAGAAAACATATATCTGAAAAAATTCTAATTTCTTGGCAATTAAACAGCACATTTCAATATAACCTATGAGTCAAAGAGGTAGCCACCAGGGAAGTTAGGAGATGTTTTGAATTGAATGAGAATGAAAACAAAATACATAAGAATGTATGGGATGCAGCTAAGACAGTGCTTGGAGGGAAATTCAAAGCATTAAATGCTTACATTAGGAAACAAAAAAGATTATGAATTAATAATTAAAACTTCCACCAAAGCAAGCACAAGAAAGAAATAATAAAGAACAAAAATCAGTGCACTTGAAAAAGGAAAATAATGGAGAAAATCATTAGAATGAAAAGCTGCTTTGCTGGAATGAATGAAAAGCTGTTTTGCTGGAATGAACAACTAATATAAATCTCTAGTTAGAGAGAGACAGACAGAACACAAATTACCACTAACAAAAATAAGCCAAGGGACATCAATAATGACAGCACACCATGGTATAAGCATACGTTATGAGCAATATTATACCAATATAACTTTGATGAAATGGACAAATTCCTTCAAATACATAAACTACCATTACTCACTCAAGAAGAAAAACATTAAAGTGAATATCCTATATTTATTTAAAAAATTGAATTCACAGTTAAAATCATTCTAATAAAAAAAAAAAAAAAAACTCCAGGCCCAATTTGCTTTCCTGGAGTATTCTATCAAATATTTAATGAAAAAATGTTCCAAGGCTACACTAACTATGACAAAAAATATAAAAGGAGAGAATACTTTTCAGGTTATTCTAGGAGGCGTGAATTGCTGTGATAACAGAGAGACAAAGATATTCTAGGAAAAGAAATCCACACACCATTATCCCTCATGACCATAGATATAAAAATCATTGATAATATATTCATAAATATAAATCCAACCATACATATAAATGTTAATACATTATGATTAAATGGGATTTTTTTAAGGCCTGTAAGAACAGTTCAACGTTCAAAAAAATAAAAACATAAAATGTATAATTTTCTATAGAAAATCAGAGAAAGCACTTCATAAAATGCAACACCCAAATCGGATAAAAACTCTCAGCAATCCAGGAACACAAGAGGCCTTACTCAAACTGTAGGAAAAGCATCTAAGAAAAGTCTACAGCTTTGTGTTAATGGTGATTGACTGAAAGATTTCCCCCTAATATCAGAAACAGGTAAGGGTATCTTCTCTCATTTCGTCTCTTCAAAGTGAATTGAAAGTCCTAGACAGTGCAATGAGCAAGAAATAAATAAGTAAGTAAAAGGCATACAGACTGAAAAGGAAGAAAACAATCTGCCTTACTTTGCAGAAGACAATTTTGTCTGTAGAGATAATCCTAAATGATCTCAAATAAAATCTAAAACTAACGAGTTTATCAATTAAATTGGCTATATGCTCAATATACAAAATCCAATTGCATTTTTATATACTAATAATGAATGATTTGAAATTAAAATTTAAAGAAAAACATCATTTACTATAGCACAAAAATATGAATTATTAAGGTATAGAGCTAGCAAAATATTGTGCAAGATTTATATGTTGGAATAAAAATGGATGAGAGAAATCAGAGAAGACAATTGGCCAAAAGTCAGTTCTCCTCACATTGATCTTTGGGTTTAACAAATCCCCAACAATTCACAACAAGGGTGTTATAGAAACTGACAGCTGCTACTAAAATTTGTATGTAAAAGCAGGGAACCTACAGTAATCAAAACAATTTAGAAAAATAGGAACACAAAAACTGGAAAACTCATACTATTTGATCACATGACTTTAAAACTACAGTATTCGAGAGAATGGAATATTGACAAAAGAATAAACACAGGTTATTGGAGGACAGCTGAGCATCAAGAAATAGACTCACACATATAAATTGATTTTTGATAGAAGCATCAAGGTAATTCAATAGAGATGATAGTCTTTCAACAATTGGTAATGGAATAATTGTAAATTCAAATGCGAAGAAATATTAAAAAAACTCAATACATTTTGTAGGAGAGGAAGAACTATTCCTCTACCCTCTAGGTTCTTCTGGCTGGTCTAAGAATTAAATTGACATGAGCCAGAATAACAGGAGAAAATCAAAGTTTAATAGCATATATACATGGGAGAAACCCAGGAAAACAGAGTAACTCACCAAAATGGCTGAAGCCACCACCTTAAATATCTTCTTCAGCTAAAGACAAAGGAGGTTTGGAAGGGAGGAAGGCGATTTACATGGAGATGGAAAGCAAATGTTTGGTAAACAAATGTTTGCTGAGCCACCTATAGACAATGGGATCCAAGAGAGAACTTTGATGAAAATGGCCCTTGCTAGGTGCTCTCCTGTCTACCACACCAGAGTTATCTACGGTGATAGCTCCTTCTTGGGACAGGCCTCCTATCTTAAATTCTTTTAGGCAGTTAGGGGAGAAGGTCAAAGTTTCTTTCTGGGTCTTTTATTCTTAAAGATAATCAAGCCAAAGAGACACATTGTGGGGTGGCAAATTCTGATCCCTCACAATTTCTTGGGCCATATTAAAAAGTAGCTTGATATATCTTATAGATCAAACTGGAAACCTTAAAATAAAACTTTTAGAAGAAAATTTAGGAGACCAATTTTATAACTTGTTCTAAGCAAACATTTCTTAGAAGACAAAAAATGATAGACCATAAAAGATAAAGTTGACTATTGAAATGTATCAAAATTAAAAACTTATTTTTAAAGGACACTGTTATGAAAAAGAAAAGACAGGCCACAGGGTTGGGTCACTACTTGCAAAACAGGAAGCTGATAAAGGATTCTTATATAGAACATAGAAAGAGCTCTCACAATGAAATAATAAGGAAATATACAATTCTCCCAAAATTGAACAACATGATATTTGAACAGACACTTTACCAAGAAGATATCTCTTGGTACAACTAACAAGGACAACAAACAAAAGGAAAAATCCCTCAACATTAGGAGATTTACAAGTTAGAACCCCATTAGTTTACAATGCACATCTGTTACCACACCAGGTCCGTTTTTGCCCGCCGCCCAGAAAGCCAAAGTCCCAGATGCTGAGATTGCAGAGAGAGAGAGTTTATTAATCACAAGGCAGCCAAGTGTGGAAACAGGAGAATGAGTCTGAAATCCGCTTCCCTGAAAATAGGGACTCAGGGATATTTATGGGGTAGGGGGCAAGGTGGTCTGAAATGATGGGAGGTGAGGAGAGATGAGGTAATTGATGATCTGCACAAGTATAGTCAGGCTTCATGCGTGTTCGTAGGACGCATGTTCACAAAACGGCAGCATTAACATGCCCTGAGGGTGGAGTTCCAACCTCTTGCGTCAAAGTGTTGCTTATAGGACACATGTCTGCGTGGGCCCAGTCGATGGGATGGTGGTCTCAATCCAGCCTGAAGTGGACAAGGGGTTCAGTTCCTGAAAAAATAGCTCTAACACCCATTACCATGGTGACTCAGCCTCCAGAGGGATGTTACCTATAGGAACCTAGTGGGAGTCAGATAGCATGTTGCCTAAACATCATAGTTAACAATGGGTAAGTTTATCATGCAGATTTAAGTCCTTGCCTTCCATTCTGATAAGTTTCTAGGTAAGGCCATCCCCCACTTCTTCCTGGTACAACGAAGAAGATACCTTTACGAATGGAGATTCTCTTTACAAATGTAAATGTCTATCAGGAGGGTAACCAGAACTAAGACTGGACTTAGCACGGACCCACTCAGATACCCAGAGATGTCTATGGTAATGGACTTTTCTGGGGGCAGGCCTCCCATCCCAAACTCCTTTGGTTAGTTAGTGGGGGTGGGGGTCAAATTGTCATTCAGGCAGAGACATATTTTGAGGTGGCCAATTCTGATCCCCCACAGTTACTAGCTGCTTAATCATGAATGGCTAACTGCTGGTTTCACATCTATCAGAATAGCTACAGGAAAAACAAAAAAAAGCTGGATCCACTGGAATTATCTTGCTCTGCTGGTAGAGATACAGACTGTTATAGCCATTTTAAAAAACAATTTGGCAATTTCTTACACAATTTAACATATACTTACCACATAACCCACAATATCACTTCAGGAATTCAACCAAGAGAAAAGGAAACATCTGTGAACAGAGACCACAACATGAATGTTTCCATCAAGTTTATTTACAATCAGCAAAAACTGGAAACAATCCAAAAGTCCATTAACTTGTAAATGGATAACCAAATTTTTGTAAAGGGAAGCAGTGCATGTCATCCCAGAATATGCCTTTTCAGCATAAGGATTATTTTGAGCTGATTATTTTTAAGAAAGGGCAGACACAGGGAAACCTCTGAAAACCTAATAGAAGTTGCCTTTTTGTAAGAGACGTTTGCATTTATAAGGGAAATCTCCATTTGTAAGGGTCTCTCCTTCTCTGTACCAGGAAGAGAAGTATGGCTCTAAATCTCTAGAAACTCTTATCAATGGAGAAGGCAAGGACTTAAATCTGTGTAACAACCTTACTCTTCTTTACTGTGCTTTTCCTGGTCACCTCCCATAGGGTGGGGGGCCACCCCCAACCCCAACATCTTTCTTTTTTCTTTAGCTGAAGATGGTGTTTAAGATGGTGGTTTGGGCCATTTTGGAGAATTTTACTCAGTTTTCCTGGGTATCTCCCATGTACACAGGAGGCATACATGTTAGCAAATCTGTTTTTTTTCCTCTTATTAATCTGTCTTTTACGACAGGGGTCTCAGCCAAGAACCTAGAAGGGTAGAGGGAAAATGATTTTTCCTTACCTACAGTGGTATATCCTTTCCACAGAACATTCCTCAGCAATATAAAGGAGCAAACCACTGATATATGTAACAATATGGATTAATCTAAAAAAAATTATGCTCAGTGAAAGAGGCTTAAAAAAGCAAATATTGTATGATTTCATTTGTGTAACATTCTGGAAGAGGCAAAACTCTGAAAAAGAAAACATTAGTGATTGCCAGTGGGCTCTAGCTGGAGGATTGGGTAATGGGAATATTTTTAATGGTAGTGGTGGTGATGTGACCATATATATCAAAAGTCTTAGAGAAGCTCCCCTAAAATGGGTGAATTTTACTGTATGGATATTATGCTTCAATAAATCTGTCTTTAAAACAAAAAAGCAGGAAAGTTCTGTTTGCAATCTTGCAATCAAGACTTTTGTTACAGATGGGACAAGAAATGGAACCTCAGTGAGCCAAATGGAACTTCTGCCATTTCAGCAACTCAAGGAATGAGATTTAAAACCAGAATGGAACCAGAGACCAATTCTCCCAACACGGTTTGGATTGCAACATCCAACACTGGAAAATGATGTCATAGAGTGATGCTATCTTTGAGTTGAGTATTACAATGACTATATTTTTGATTTAATTTGTTTTGTTTTAGCAATATTGTCTATGGCTTCTTCATTATTTTGGAGCACTATATTAATGGAGGTAGAATATCTGTTTTTAATTCGATATAACCTTTTAAATTCAAAATAAAAAATCCTCTATTGAATAACATCTTACATTTGATTGATATTGATAACATCTTATGCAAACAGGTCTGTGAGGTAAGTAGTATTTACCATTTTACTGTGATGAGAAAACTGAAATCCAAAGACAGGAATTTAACTCAGGATTTACAATAAGTTAAAACTACAGTCCATCTCTAGGTTTCCTTATCTTAGGTACTGTGTTCTTTCTAGCACACCATAGCCCATCAATCCTTTGACTCTCTGAAAAGGCAGAGTGCCACGTGGTCCTACGACACACCTACATTGTAGGCAGACACCCACAGGTGATAACCCTGGGGATAATTGCCTACCACGACTTTCTCGGAGGAAGCTAATGACAGTCAATACGAATTAGAGCAATTTCCTGAGGATAAGAAATTAACCTACAAGACTCTTGCAAACAGGAAGGTGTTCAATGATGGTTATGTCATGAAGAACCCGAATCTTCTGGAGACAATAAAAATATGCTCTAGGACCTGCAGTAATTTGTGAGCAACATTTTCTCCCTATCTTGGCATAGCTTTGATGTGCTTGTACAACTCATTACCCTAAATGCACTGAATTGCAATTATTTAGATATAAAAGTTGTGGAGGCTGTATTGGACGCGTACGATTTGCTGTTTTCATATAAAATGGCAGGCATCAGGCTGTGTTTATCCAATTCAATGTATTCCCCTGAAGAAATATTGGAGCAAACAGCCTGGAGTGAACAAAATGAACAGAGCTGGGACCTGTTGCGAATGCTAAGATGAGTAAGAAAATGCTATGAAATCAATGATAGAGAAGTATAAAAGTCATAAAATACAGTATGTTGCAACTGTTAGAATAAAACTGAAAACTACTGAGTATTAAATATTGTAATTAGCTCATTATGCATGTTTCTCCGTTGTGTGTGAATTCCTTGATGGAAGGTCTTATTTTTTCAACCCCAATGCCTGTTGCACAGTAGATATTTACGAAAATTGGCAAGAAATCAGGAAGGAATAAAGGAAGAATAGAAAGGAGAGAAGGAGGAAAGAAGAAAGGAAGGATAGAAGGGAGGAAAGAATGTAGAAAGAAAGAAAGAAATAAAAGAAGAAAGAAAGGAAGTGTAGAAGGATGGAGGAGAGGTGACATTAACTAGGATTTGAAGGATTATTCAAGGAGTCCTAGAGAAGGATCATCTAAGTTCTGGTTTGAAATAACAGTTGATTTGGTGTTGGAATGGGGAGGGATGGAGAAAGGAGTCAAAAATCAATTGATATTTCAGAAGGAGAGAATACCATTTGAAATCTTGTGATTTAAAGAAACACAACGTGACCCAGCATTTCAGGGCGTGAGTTTCAAACCCTGGTCCTGGCATTTGGCAGCTATTGGACATTGATGATGAACAGCTATGGTCAGAAGAGTATCTCAGGGGAATTGCTACAGGATTCAGACTTAGAACAGTTGGAGGAGGGAAAGGATGGGGAGAGATTTATGAAGAAAGACAAATCAGGAGTCCATTGCCCAGGGTCAATTTTGGCATCTTTGATGTATTTAGTTTTCATTTATGGAGATGTCAAATTATGTAAATATTCTACTCAACCCCTCTTCCTAGTTATAGAAGCCCTTCAGTGAAATAAGGCATTCAGTCAATACCAATACCCCGACTCTGGTACGTCCTTTCTGAAGCTCCAGGACCATAGCACTGAGATACCTGGAAATAAATTTGCTTATAACTGCCATCATCCCAGGCTCCTAGAAAGAGAACCCGTGATGGGGATCCTTGTGTGAAATTAACTGAGGATGGGCTTTCAGGAGAAAAGAGTGAGGGAAGCAGGGTAGGGCAGGAGAAAAGTGAAGCAAAGATGTAATCACACCTGCAGATCATCTGTTACCTGCTGTCATGGTGTTACCTGACGCAGTGGTTCTCAAATTGAGTGAGCATAGAATTACCTGGCACATTTGTTAAACAAAGACTGCGGGCCCCCACCCCAGAGCTTCTAATTCATTGGATATTCCTTGCCCAGGGTCTACACTTTGAAAACCACTATTGTGGAGTTTAAGTTACAACATCAAATTAGCCCCACCTGGAAGCAAGGGGCGGCTGAACATTTGCATCCTATATCCATCAGTTGGTGGTTATTTATAGGATACCCCTGGCTGGCGGGATGGTACAACCTCCTGATTATTTGGTTCTAGTTGGCCAAGGAAAATTATCCAGGGAAAGGGCATCTTCTATGTGAGCCCTTAGCAGTGAACATATCACTCCTGGGCCTGGGCATTTGTAATTATATTTAAATTTCTTGATTATTGCAATGATATGAGGTAGAAAATATGGATATTTATGTTTGTGCATGGGAGTGACCTAAGGTCTTTTATTCACCAACTTTTGTCATGGATTTTTGTTTGAGTTGCATGCATTCACGTTAGTTTTGAATATAGTTTGCGATCAGTAGACAGCTTGTTCTCAGTAATTATTTATTGAGCTGAATTGCCTATGATAACAAGAGTTTCTCCTCTATGGATTCTATTCTGCGGGCTCTATTGGCAAACCCTGTGGCAATATCACATTATGTTATTGGTACATTTGGATGTCTGATGTGTCAGGCAGGTCAGTTTCATCGAGGTATAATTTGCCTACGGGGACTTTTGGACAATGAGTAAAATATTCTATATCTCAACTGTCCCGGTGGTTATGCAATTGTCCTGTTTTTTTTTTTTTTTTAAACTAACATAGTATCTGACGCATTTTGGTAAAATAAACTCTAAAGCTAATACCTGAGTGATGCTTCACAAAGTTAACAGTGTCGATATTGTCACAGGCATAAATCCATCCTTGAACTGGAGCTGAGTGCCATTGCATTTTCACTCTTCATGCTGAGCTGATATTTCTAATACTAATAAGCTGGGGAACATTGCTTCTTCTCACAAAGTGCTTTTGTCTATTTTTCCCCTTGACAGCAACCACACAAAGCAGGAAGTCATAACTCTGCATTTTCCAGTTGAGGAAATGGCGAGTCTTCCCGAGAGGGACATAGCTCCCAAGATCAGCAGCAGGACTCACAACTCTAAATTGCACTAGAGAATTGAAAGGTTAAGGCAGCTACATTTTGGGAGATTGCAACAGAAAATGCGAAGTGATCTCTTAGAGCTAAAATGCCCCTGCTTTCTTCCATCTTCCATCTTGTTGGCAATGCCAGCGGCTTTTGGAAATCGAGGGCAGTGGATTTTCATTATCTTAATGGACTACTTGAGTACCGCCACTAATGTTTTATTGGCAACCTCTTCGGCACTTCGTTTACGCGCTGAATTCTTGAGAATGATTTCTATGATATCTAGTACGATGTGTTGTATTGTTAGATGAGCTGATGGAGATACAAGGCAATGCTGCGTTAATATTCAAGTTTGACAAGTTTCTGTGCGAACAAATTCTCAACACGCACTGGTGTTACCAACTGAGCAGAAGGCATCCCTTATCACAGGTCATTAGTGAGAATGACAGCAGCTGAGCCTAATGCTTAGGTAAACATAAAATTATTCTACCTGCACTTTAAAATATTGCTTTAGCTGAAGGTCACCATTATCTTTCATTAGTGCAATCTGTCGATTACTTCGGTTTAAATTTGAGAGAAGACACCTGCGTAGTGAAGGAAACCATAAAAACCTACCAGCAGATAATCCAGATGCTAGTTCGACTACAGTTTATCTGTATCACTATAGATGAGTTACTTAGCTTTCCCTTAGCTTTGATGTCCTGGAAAAGGAGAAGTGAAATTATGTGACTGGAAGTGCTCCCTTGAGGACTAAATGAGGAAAGGTGTTTGAAAGCACTGGCCTACAGTGGCATTTACAACAACTTCCTCCCTTTTTATTCCAGGTGGCATCAAAAGTCCCTCCATAACTTAAACACGTGTGCGTGTGTGTGTGCATGTGTGACCAGGGAATTTTTATACCGAAAGAATTATTTTGATTGTAGCAGGTGTTATTTAGGGAGAGTACTGGACGGTGGGCATTGCTATTGAGACAAAACTATATGTTTTTGGTGAGAATGTGCCCCACATTTCAGACAAATCCACTTCAACTTTGATTTTTTGTTACAACATCCATTTGTGCTCAAACAAAAAAAAGTTTCAAATTATCTAACCATTGAATTTCCCCTATGAAGAAGCAAATTTAAGGCATTTATTTCCAGTATGTCAAAATGTATTTTTTAAGACTGAATTAAATATGATTTGGTTTAATTAGAAGTCCTTGAATTGAGTGTTACCTTAGAGCAAGGATTTGGGTAGATAAACCCTATGGATTATATACAGATGAATACACAGAATCCCTTATCTTCAGGAGCTCGCAAACCAGTGAGAAAATCGCTCACATTTCCAAAGAAACCAATCTAGGATGACTTCATCTTTGTTATCTCTGTGGTTTTCTTTCCCCTTTGCGATCTCTCTCCTCCAACAGAAATATGACTACCTAAAAGAAATCGCATCTCTTACATGCCATGTGCCACACACCAGCTATGCACCTTAAATTCCTTGTCGAACGTGTTGATAACCAAAACACACAGGACTTCCAGCTCTGCTCCCTCTCTAGTCAGTGTTCCATGTATCCGTACTTCAGATAGCTCACCATATGAGATATGGAGCATATCAGCAGAAAATGTCTGATCAGCCTCAAAAGCAGCCAATTAACAACTCTCGCTCTGCGTTAATTGATGCTACAGTATGCGCTGGGTTTCAATCAACACCTTAGGAAAGTAATCTAAGGCCGAGAGGCAAAGACCAGCCCAGCTTTTATTCACAGCCAATGTTTACTGACATGATTCAACCATTAACCACTTCCTATCCCTGAGGGGATGCTTGCTGGTCAATCCACTGTAGAGATCTCCCCCACACTGGAGAGATCACCATGATGCAAAAGGCAAGGCAAGGGAAAGTGTCTTTGGTGACACTGCCCTTAGAAGCATGGTTACTGCAACATGTTTTAGTCATTTGCTTTCCTTGCAAGAATCTTCAAGGAGAGAGGACTCTTCAATGCAGAGATAATAAAGGGAGAGGAGGAGTGTTTGCATCATTTCTGTAGAAAGGCTTTCCTTTGCCTGAAGTTGCACTCCCTTGAAATGTTAGGTCCTTTCTGATGTTATGTTATTAGCTCTCTATTTAAACATTTGGACACTTCATGCAATTACTCTAGTTTTCAAATTTCAGTATTTATCACCACCACCGTGATCTTCATCATCGTCATCATCGTGTTCTTCTTCTTCCACATTCATTCAGGAAAATCAACATAGCATAGTGTGGAACAGTATGGGTTCCAAAGACACCTCGTACTATTTACATTATTACGTATGTCATCATGAAGTGCAGTATTGTGAAGAACGCATACAGGAAATAGCAGTTCCATTTCAAATTGATTTGATTTGCTCAGGGGGTCTCGAGGGTAGATTTCCCTGAGAAAGTGACGTTAGAGCTGAGATGTAAACTAGATGGCTAGGAGTTAACAAGAGAGACAGGAGAGAAAGCGATGATTTTGGGTGCAATCAAGGCTGTTAATCTTTTTAGGTGGGGTTTTCAAGTCGGGAGAAGGGACCGGTAGCTGCAGAGAGTCCAGGGGAAGAGGGTGGTATAAAATGTGCAGGATTGCTAGGGCAGCAAGAAAAGGACAAATGATCTCTTCTACATGGTTACCAGCTCCAGGCAAGAAGAAAGATCTGTCCAGCCAAGGAAGGCTCCAGAGGGAGAGCCCCTGCTGGGGCAGCAGAGCAGGAGGGGAATTGCTCTCTGCCGAGATCCTCATGGAGCATATGAACTTGCAGATTTCCTGAGCATTACCAGAGGCTTTTCAGGATGAATCTCTGCGGATGGAGCCAGGGAACCTGCATCTTAAGTGACCTGCTGGATGACTCTTTTTCACACTCAATTTGAGAACTGCTGACCCAGGAAATATGAGATGGGGACCCTAATCAGGCAAGGAAAAAAAAAAAAAAACAGGTTGGGGGCCGGCCCCGTGGCTTAGTGGTTAAGTGCACGCGCTCCGCTACTGGCGGTCCGGGTTCAGATCCCGGGTGCGCACCGACGCACCGCTTCTCCGGCCATGCTGAGGCCGCGTCCCACGTACAGCAACTAGAAGGAGGTGCAGCTATGACATACAACTGTCTACTGGGGCTTTGGGGGGAAAATAAATAAATAAATAAAATCTTTAGAAAACAAACAGGTTCTGTTTCTCTGGAGAACTCTAACTAATGATTTCTCATCATTAACACTCCATTTTATATATTGTTTGGGGCTTTTCTTGTTTGTCCATCCGATGCTGTAATTTAGATAACTTTTCGTGTCTCTAGATATGAATCTGTGTCGTTGTCCTTATTCACTTTGAAGAATCTCATGGAATGTATGTGCCGTGATCGGTTTAACAATTTTCACAGTGATGGACGCTTAACTTGCTTAAAATGTTTAGCTGTAACAAACAATAAAAATAAAATCTGTGTGCAATGGCAATAAAAGCTGTTGGGATAGAATTTGTGTATATATCCTATATTCCAGCATGGCCAATGGAAATGTAATGTAAGCCATCTGTATAAGGTCAAATTTTCAAGTAGCTGCATTAAAAAAAATGAAAGGATGGAGAAATTAATTTTTAAGTATATTTTATTGAACCCAATATATATGAAATAATAGAATTTCGATATGTAATCAGTATGAAACATCATGAATGAGACATTTTATAAATTTGGTGCATGTTTTAGATTTAGAGAATATCTGTTTGGACTGGGCACATTTCAAGCACTCGTGGAGACGTGTACCTGCAGGCTACTTGTTCGCACCATGCTGCTCTATATTCCTCTCTGTGAGCATATACACCACACACATACAGTTCACACTCTTTTCACTGTGGGAGCATCACTATTCCAGAGGATAGATTCTTAAAATTGGAAATCCAGAATCCCACAGCAAACACACTTTTAACACTGATATAACCCAGTGACCAGTAATGTCTAGACATTGGCTAAATAGTTTATAAACTTAGTGATCAAGGTATTTCCTAGAAATTCAAACACTTCATGAACTCAGGGTAGGATATTTTCAAGGATTAACCTTGGAGAAAGAATTCTTCTGGCTGTGATGAATAAATATCCCCAGATATATGAACACTGAACCGATCTAGCACTTCATCTGAGACATGGGCTTCTTGTTTTGGCCAAAGGCTGTAACAGATGTTGCATTTACTATTAATTTAGGCATTAGGAAATTGGTCATTAAGATGTTGTTAAAAATTTAGCAAGAAAGAACATCCAGCGGTCACATACTCAGAGGAACCCTAAATCCCCACCACCACCCCCATTGCCAAACTCTCCCCAGGTCTCCAACGACCTTCAGTAGTTTGTAATTAATGCTGGATCAGTGTTTTGGGTCACAGACGATCCTATCTCATTTTAATCCATGAAGGAGAAACCACTGTCGGATGCTCCCTTATGGGCAGATATTAAAAGTTATTTTACTTTACCTGAGTGGAGAAAGTGCAATTAAGCCATTGGACTTCAAATGAGCAGAACTAATTAATTCCCTGAAAAGGGCATCGGAAACATATGAGGAACCTTATAAAAAGCCCATCTTATCTTGCACCTGCAAATAATGACATGATTTAGCTAAAGACAAGGTTAAGGATGATGTTAGATTTTACGGACTTTAAAGCCATGCTTTTCCTAATGTAGACATGATGTAACAGGATAATAGACTATGTAAGAACTACATCCATCACCTGTGGGGTTAATGACATAAAAACCAAGCACCTGTGATGGAGAGAAGGCATGTCGGTCGGCTTCGACGCTCTGATGAAGCAATATATTCAACATGGCTACCTTATAAAACACCTCTCTGTCTACCTATGAGGCACCTACTTTGGTTTATTGTAATGTACCTAAGAATATTCATGTGATTGCAAGGATAACAGAACAGAAATGTGTTATATAAAGAAGACAAATTATTGATATTGGTCAGCAATTCTTGGTAGTCAAGATTGGTTCCTGGGAGACATGAGGAAGTGGTTAATTCCAAGGGAAAGATGAATACCCCCATTGTACCAGCTTAAAGGGCAAAATAGAAGGGATAGATTTGCTGCTTTGGGGACAGTAAGGGATCCATTTGTGACAAAGGACTTGCTCCATTGGGTTCCCTAAGCAGATTTGCCTTGTAGAAGGTGAAGCCACAGGACATCTAAATCATTTGATTGATTTTTTTGGTACATTTTTTTCAACTTTATTGAGGAATAATTGACAAATATAACTGTATATATTTAAAGTGTACATTGTGATCATTTGATATACATGTACATTGTGGAATGATTATCAAGATAATTAACACATTCATTAACTCATATACTTAAATTTTTGTGTGTGTGGTAAGAATGTTAAAGATCTACTCAACTTTCAAGAATAAGTTCTGAGAACCTAAGGCATAGCCTGGTGACTATAGTTAATAATAAGGGATTATATACTTAATCATTTGATTTTGTAAGAAAAAGAATACCTCATAAAATACTTATCAATGTGTTCTGAATGTGAAAATAATACTTTTATTCCATGAAAACAAATGGCCTCCCAAGAAGAAGGATGTCAATGTGAAACAATTTAAAAAAAACATTTCTAGCAAAGGAAATGAAAACTATAAATGCACGTGCTTCAAGGATCATAAAAGCATTACACATGTTCACATACCAGCATTACAAAACTGGAAAGCTTTTTAAGAGCAGCAACCAAAGTAAGATACCAGACTTAGTCTTTTTCATAGATAGCTCTAGCAGAGTCCTGTGATTAAAACAAAGAAATTGAAAGGGGATTGCTACATTTTTTTAAATCAAAGATGGAAAGCCACATTGTTTAACTCAATTAAACAAGCCTTAAGCAATCCAAAGAAACAACATGTGCAAATCATTCACTCATTAGTAATATCAATGCCAAACAACCAGCTAATTCAGATTTAATCAGTGACAAATTGGTAAAAGAATTAAAGAGGATTTGGGCTGGTATTTATACACCTTTTTTAAGCCCAAATTGCCTGAAAAAGTAATAACATGAGTAGAGAAGACTGGTTAAACCATCTTAAAATAACAGAAAGAACCAAAGAAATCTCAACTCAGTCTCAAGTGCGGACTGATATGTTAATATTACATCGTATCTTTTATTTTCATAAACTGAGTCTCCTTCATGATCCTTCTAAGAAATCCTTTAATGATCTACACATAGTTACTCTGTACTCTTGGAAGTAACCCAATAACAAGGAAATTCTGTGTAACTCGAGTATCTCATTAATTCATAATGCTCTGTCTTCCAAATTGTCCAGATAAGTTATATTTTACTATTCTAAATCTCAGCATTAATGTATTTAACATTTTCATAGAGTATAACTCCTATATTAGTAGATGATGAGTATAGATTCCAAACTTATAGTTGCCTTTTTTGAAATGTTTCAGTAAGAACTAAAATAATCCTTGAACAGCAGGAGAAACATGCAAAATTTTTTCTCTCTTTTACACCTTTAGATCACAGCCTGGCATTTTTAATTAATAATATAAATGTGAATGACGTATTTTAAGTAATTTGTTTGGCAGACTCTAGAAAAAAACGAATTATTTCAAATAGACCGTGGCCCCAATTTTGCATTTCCAGAGTTACACCGTTTTCTCCTTTACAACGACTGTGTATTAAATGTTTCCCGAGGAGCTCTGTCAGCTTGTGTTCTGTGATAAATCGAGCCTGTGTTTTGATCTGAAGGTGTTAACCGATGAAGCAGAAATAACACAACCTCAGCCAGCTTTGTGTCCTATATACTACGGAGCGGTAACAGAAAGGCAGGTTGTTTTGTAAAAACAGCACATGATTTTACTACACGTACATTGTCTCAGTACTTTGCTCTAAATTTTCAATAGTAAAAGTATGTGAATGTTGGTGATGTGACTAAAAAGATAGCATATGAATCTATTTAAAATCTTGGCAATTTTTACCTTCATACAGCAATGTGCACCATGCCTTCCTTTGCCCTCCATTCTCAAAATGGAAAAATGGGTTAAACCACATGCTTTGCATTTTCTATACTCAGTCAAACTAGATTATCAGGCATCAATCAATCAACAGAAAATATATATCTAAGATCTTGTATATATAAAGCATTGCACTCATGAAATAGGTAATTTGTTGATTGATTTTTTTATTGAGCTATACTTATATAACATTGTATCAGTTTTAGGTGTACAACATAATGATTTGATACATCTATATATTGCAAAATGATTACTCAAATAAGTTTAAACATTCATCTGCACACATAGTTACATCCTTTTTTTTTGTAATGAGAACTTTAAAGATTTACTCTCTTAGTGACTTTCAAATATACAATATTGTTAACTGTAGTCACCATGCTGTACATTACATCCCCAGGACTTATTTTATAACTAGAAGTTTGTACCTTTTGACTCCCTTCACCCATTTCTCCCACCCCCCCAAAATGGCCTCTGGCAACCACCAATTTGTTCTCTGTTTCTGTGAGTTGGTTGTTTATTTTGGGGAGGAAGATTGGCCCTAAGCTAACATCTGTTGCCAATCTTCCTCTTTTTGCTTGAAAAAGACTGTCCCTGAGCTAACATCTGTGCCATCCTTTCTCTACTTTATATGTGGGCCGCTGCCACAGTATGGCTTGTTGAGCAATGTGTAGGTCTGCACCCAGGATCTGAACCCACGAACTCTGGGCCACTGAAGTGCACGAATTTAACCACTATGCCACCGGGCCAGCCCTGAGTTTGGTTTGTTTAGATTCCACATATAAGTGAGATTATACAGTATTTATCTTCCTGTGTCTGACATATTGCACTTAGCATAATGCCTGCAAGTTCCATCCATGTTGTCACAAAAAGAAAGATTTCCTTCTTTTTGATGGCTGAATAATATTTCATTGTATACCATATTTTCTTTATCCATTCATCCATCAACAGACACTTGGTTGTTCCCATGTCTTGGCTATTGTAAATAATGCTGCAATGAACATGGGGGTGCAGATATCTTTTTGAGATAGTGATTTTGTTTCCTTTGGATAAATAGCCAGAAGTAGAATTGCTGGATCATATGGTAGTCCTATTTTTATTTTTTAATTAATTAATTAACTTTTTGTGAGAAATATTAGCCCTGAACTAACATCCATGCCAATCCTCCTCTTTTTGCTGAGGAAGACTAGCCCTGAGCTAACATCTGTGCTGATCTTCCTCCACTTTATGTGGGATGCCGCCATGTCATGGCCTGACAAGCGGTGCGTTGGTGAGCACCTGGGATCCAAACCCAGGCCACCAGCAGTGGAGTGTGCTCACTTAACTGCTACGCCATGGGGCCAGCCCCCACTTTTTAATTTTTTCAAGAACCTCAATACTGTTCTCCATAGTGAAATAACTCATTTGAGTCTTACTTTGTAACCAACAGTCTAATCAGAGATTGACATGTATTGATCCATTCAATCCTCACACCAGTCTATAATAAGATACCATCATCCCCCTTTTATAGATGAGGGAATCAAGGGACAAACAGCTTGGGACTAGCTCTCCTAAGTGTCATAATCCAGACCTTCTCCCCTTGAGTCACCTGGATTCAACTTCTGCACCACACTTCCAAAGAGAAGCATAAAATAAAAACAGGAGTCTTATTGTTGAATGGAAAAGGTCTCTGAAGTTAACAACACTGCATGCTTCCCTTACATGACATTCTCGAAATGACAAAATTATAGGGATGAAGAAGAGATTAGTGGTTGCCATGGGCGGGGGTAGGGCAGGACCGAGGTTATGAAAGGGTCACAGGATGGAGATCTTTGTGGTGAGGGAGTAGTTCTGTATCTTGATGATGGTAGAAGGTACACAAATTTATGCATGTGATGAAATTACATAGCACCACACACACACCTGTGTGCGTGTAAAACTGGTAAAAGCAAAATAAATTCTGTGGATTGTATCCCTGTCCATTTCCTGGTTCGGAGGCTGTGCCGTAGTTATGCAAGAAGTTGACGTTGGGAGAAAAGGAGGGAAGGGTACTTTCAACCTCACTGAGCTTTTGTCTTTTTCGTTTTCTTTTTTTTTGCAAATTCCAGTGAACCTATAATTTTTCAAAATAAACAATGGTTAAGAATCTATGGATTTTGCCTAAGATCGACCCTCTTAGGTTCATTATAGCTTTTTAGCCAAAGAGACCAAAAAGGGAAGGGAGTGTGACACTAGCCTTATAATTCATGGATGAAAATAACTCAGTCTCTTTTATTATCTTAGCAATAAAATGGCCTTGAAAGGTAAAAATAGGAATGATATTGCTGCACTCGTAAGCTCACAGTCAAGGTGAGAGTGAAAGATATACAGAACATTTGTTAGCAATGGAAAATGTAACTTCTCTGCAAGAGATAAAGTTTATCTTTAAATAATTCAGAAAAAAATAATAATATCACTTTCTATTGGTAAGTGTATTAGTTTCCCTATTGCTGCTATAACAAACATAGCCACAAACTTAGTGGCTTAAAGCAGCACAAATTCGTTATCTTATATTCTAAGATTGGAAGTCAAAAATGAGTCCACAAGGCTGTGTTCCTTCTGGAAGCTCAAGGTGAGAATCCATTTTCTTCCTATTTCCAGCTTCCAGAGGCCACCTGCCTCACCATCTCCAAAGCCAGCCATGTACCATCTTCAAATCTGCGTTTTTGACTTCTACTACAGTCCTCACATCTTCTCCAAGACTCTTACCCTCCTGCCTCCCTCTTATCAGGACCCTTATGATTACATTGGGCCCTCCTGGATCATCCAGGATAATCTCTCCACCTCAAGAGCCTTAGTCACACCTGCAAAGTCCCTTTCACCGTCTAAGGTAATATATTCACTGGTTTGAAATATTAGGGTGTGGACATACTTGGGGGCCATTATTCAGCTCACCTAGAGTAAAATCAGACAAGATAGCACTGAAGGAAAGAACTTGCTGTAACCTGTAATAATAAGAATTATGGATAAGCATGACAAAGGATGCCATGTAGTTATAGCTATAACGACAGGGGTGGGTACAGATCTAAATTTTTTCCTGCTTGGTAGCTTTCAAAATATACCTGTATCTTTCAATTTTCATGTAATTTAATCTCTATAGAATCATATTGTAGAGTCCCATTGAAAGGAAAAGAAAATGAGCCTCAGGAATTGTAAGTATTAGAGCTAATGAGTCATATCATACGTGTGACCCTAGATTTGTGACCTCTCTTTCCTTCTTGAGTCCCAGAGGTCTGGGCAGAGCAGGTGGGACAGGAGAGGGTCAAGACCTGTGTACTCACTAAGACAAAGGTGAGGGGGCTTTGAGAAATGAGAAAGTTACAGATCCCAGATGGGAGTCTGGTCCATGACCCCTGAAAGATATACCAATACAGGGGCAGACTGTAGTCAGATATGATGCTTTTTCATAAAGCCTTTTATCCATATGGCTAGAAGGATTTACCCTATACAGGTCTAAATGAAAATTCATGATTCAAATCTGTACACAGAAAAACAGAAGGAGAATGAATGGACAGAAGATACTGTCTTAGAAGTATCAAGTGTTGAGTACAGAAGACAGAGCAAACAAATGTGGTACCTTGTTTCAGAGCATCCTTGACTTGACTTTGAAACAGCTTTCCAGGTGCAATTGTGTGAAAGTTCATCAGCAGATGCACAGCTTGCCAGCTTGAGGCAGAGACCTAGGTGTCGAAGCTGACACTTCTGTGTTACCAGCCTTTCGGGTAAGCTGGGTGTACGAGGCTGTGGTTTTCACGGAACATGGAGGGATCAAGACGACATCAGCTGCTGTCTTTTTTTTGTTTTTTTCACAGCAACTAAATGAAATGGGGCATTTACTTCAATTGAATATATTGAGTAGCTCCCCATTCAGGAACTCTCAAATGCAGTCTCCATACTCCAAAATCACCTATCCCAGCCTGAGAAGCAGACATCTAAACACATCCCTAAAATTCAGAGTGAAGATTAAGATGTAAGTAATAAACAATGGCTGGAAAGCCAGGAAGGATAAATATTCAATGTTGGAAGACCTCATGAGTCATCCTCTCATCCTGACAAATTGTAATAAATTCAGCTTCACCGAGCAGTAGGTTGACTTAGTTGACTATTAACTCCCACCAGGTAAAAATCACATTGTCTGTCTATCTACCTATCTACCTATCTATCCAGCCGGCCAGCCAGCCAGCCAGCCAGCCATCCACCCATCCATCCATTCATCCATCCATCTGTCTATCCATCCAATCATCCGTCTATCTATCTATCCATCCATCCATGTATCATCTGTGTATCTATCTATTATCTAGTCAATGTTTATCTATTTTATTTACCTATCTATATATATATATATGCCTATATGTATTTATGTACACACATACAAGCCAAAATGAAATAGCCCATAAACTATATTCTAAAGAAAAAAAATTAATTTTGTCAAAGACTTGAGAGTGAGAAATGGAAGTAAATACAATGACAGTGAGTTTTGTTAGAATGAACTTATGGTGCTTGCACGAAATACGTGTATCTTAAATATGAGCTGGGCAGCCCTTCAAACTCAAAACACATCTGCCCTCCCAGCACTACACCTAAACGAAAGTTAGAGAAAGTGCACCCTACACACCTGTTACATGGGTAGCCTTGGACTCTAACAAGGAAGAGAACTTAGAAATTAAAATCTACGTGGTTTATAACAATGCTTTCTCTGAAATGATTTTTCAGAGTGCATGGTAAGCAGACGTCTGATAGGTTCCTAATCCGCATATACATTCCCAGGTCTGCCTGGTACAGGAAGCAAATGCATGCATATTCAAATCTCAGTTCTGCTTTCCTGCATGCCTACTAATAATCACAATAGCAAGAAAGGATTCTTGGTACCCGCATTTTCTATAATCTCATCTTTTAATCTCTGGACATCTTCCCTTTGAATCTTCTCCACTTTTCCTATATATATCCTTTCAGCATCAGTCAGAACATAAATACTCTGCAAAAGTTCATTTCTGTTAAAAGAAGTGAATTTAAAATAATTTGAATGAAGCAAATGGCCAAAATTCTTTTAACAATGCTTCTTGAGAAAAATTGAGCTGCTGAGATTAATATCCAGTTAACTGATCTTGTAAAAAATCTGCATGTGTCTTTCACTTTCTACAAAATTGTTTAAAATAGAGAAAGCTTCGACAAAATCTAGGAGCCATCAATTGAAACACAGCTTTTATTCTATGGAAAACATGCAATTGGTTTCCTAAATGCTTTACAGCAGTTATTATAAACACGATTCATTGGGACCTTCATTCCCAATGGGTTTCTTTGGATGAAACTGCAGGTGCAAAACTCTAGGTGAGTCTCTGTCGCATACAAATGTTTACACCTGAAAATGTTGACGCATATTTTTAGGCATTTATTTAAAACTTAACGTTATCACTTCATGCACTACCCAAGATTATTTCAGGCTTTTCTCCTTTTTCCACATGGTATATTCAAATGTTAGTTCCAATGGTGATCTTTGGATACTGCTATTACGTCCAATGATTTTTTTTATTAATTGAGGATAAGATTGGACTACATTTTTGATGTTCAAAAAGTCCTACCAAATATCAAAGCAGAAAAAAAAAATCATATATACTTTAGTAAATCAAAAAGCACCCAAAACATACATTTCAGACACTTTCCTCCCTCAAAATACTTAATTACCTGACGTGTGTTTCCTAATAATAAATAACGAATCATTTCCTAACCATTCTTCGAATAGTCAGTGTCTCCTTTTGTGTATGTAAGAGCTTAAAGATGAACACGAGTCTTTGAAATATAAGCTGATGTTTAAAAAGAGCTTTAAAGAAGACTTTTAAAAGATGAGAATTATTTTAGGTGATGGAGAGAAAAAGAGATGTCCATGTCAGTTATTGCTTGATGAAATGGGAAGGAATGTTAAGAGTCCCATTGGCAGCGTTGATAGGAACATGCTTTATTAAGAGTATTTTGGCAAAGTTAACTCCTACCAACCCGACTAGTAGTAAAATGAGACTAGCCTTTGTATCTGGGGCATGCTAAGGGCTATGTCTCTAACGACTTATTTAGTCCTTGTAACCATCCTATGTTTTAGGCACTATTACTGTCACAATATTATGGAGGAGCGTACCACTTGGTGGTGCTGTAACGTGTAAACTTGTGGGTTTCTGTTATACATGCATCTTCTCCTTCCAACTGGTTGCCCCGTAGGCTTCAAAAGCCAGCATCAGATAGGAAAAATGACAACCTTATAGGGTTTGCTAACCCGCTCTCACCACCGTGTAAGATCGAATCCAGGTTCTGCTTTTCTGCACCCTGTCTGACATACCACCTAAATCGCAAGAAATATAGTCAATAACTTGGAGAGACTAATTTGTAGCTACTAAAATCATGGGATTGGAAGAATTTTTAATGACGATAAAATTAGTGGTATATATTTTAAATTTAAAAAGATGCAGGTTGGACATCTAACGTAAAATATAATCCTTATTTTGAGAGACAATAAATAAAAAAAACAGTAAGTATGAATTTAAAGTTATGGACAATTTCCTACTCTTTGATTTCTTGAATTCACTATATATTTGAAAATGAACGTATTTTATGTTTATCATCTATAAATATATTTGAACTTATGGATATTTATTTTCATCTTATTGTTCTGTGTTTGATTTTCACTAATTTTGGCTGTGAGCATAGGAGTAAATGCACCAATTACCCAAATTTGTCTGATCCATTTTATTTTATTTATTTAATTTTTTTTTTTTTGAGGAAGATTAGCCCTGAGCTAACATCTGTTGCCAATCCTCCTCCTTTTTGCTGAGGAAGATTGGCCCTGGGCTGACATCCGTGCCTGTCTTCCTCCACTTTATATGGGACGCTGCCACAGCATGGCTTGATAAGTAGTGTGTAGGTCCGCCGGGATCCTAACCCGGGAACCCGGGGCCACCGAAGTGGAACGCACGCACTTAACTGCTACACCACTGGCCGGCCCCTCTCAGATCCATTTTAAATCACATGATTTAAAATTCCTAATTTATCAAAAGATTTTTCAATGTACTGTTACATTCATAGCTTAACTAATTGAATTTTCATTATGCTTACACTGAGTTCCACGAACAAGAAAATGAAAGAATAAAGGCCATTCGAGGTAAAAGAAAGAATACAGTTATCATATGTGCTGGGTAAGGCAATCCATTAATAGCTGAGTGTTCCTAAAAAAACCAGAGGTACTCTTCAAAAACAGGATACTGAAAACGGGTTGGTTGTAAATAGGTGATCCCTTGCCCAATTGTGTCTCTATTTCTCAGGTTGAATAGCACTATCCATGAAAACAGTTTTCTTTACCCCCTTTAAAAATGAATGATTTCTGAAACTTCACGCTTCTTAGATGATTTTGCTGGTTGAACTACGTGATTTTGAAATTATAGATTTCAGCTGGGAAACTTCAATGGATTCCAATGGGAGTTTTTCATTAAAGTCTTTTTTCTCTCTGGCTCATACATACCTACTTATTCCACATTTTGTCACCAATAACTAATTTCCGTCAATTTTAATGAAGGGGTTAATGAGTGCCTAACAGTCTTATAAAAAATGTCCTTATTTATTCAGCGATGTCTACATTAATTTAATAAATCAGTTTGTTCTCAACTGGTAACGGTTACTTTTGTCCTTTACACAGACAAATTTTAGTCTATTTGGACTTGAGTAATACGAAAAAAGATGAACCAGTGTGAGCCATATTTTTGGCAGGACGTCGGATGTTCAAACTCAAATGGTTTAGTTGATGCATGTGATTTTCCTGAAGCAGACAATATCTTTCAAGAGCAGAAGTTTCTCCTCGGCTGTAAATATGCATAGATTCCTAGGAAAGGTTTGCATTGCTTATGTCTGTGAAAGTTATTATCTGATGGGGTACCAGGATTTTTAAAACAGGTCCCTGTTGTATGTTTAATACATAGTTTAATACTTATTTAATGCATTTTAAATATGTTTTCAAATTCTTACAGGACACTGCATGTTCAGGGGAAACCTGATTTCAACATTAAAAAGAGATCCTTGTCACTATCTTTGACATAATGCTATGAATTTGTGACCCTTTCTCCTACAAATGCTTTCCAAAACTGACAACTGTGTGTTAAAACATCCTTAGAATAGAAAAATAGATGAAGAGTCAATAGAATTTTCTGGGGTTTTTTTGGTTTGCATTATCCAGATGAATGATTTGTTTTCATTTTGCTCACATTGACTTGTTTTTGGTTAAAGTAAAAATTATTTCAAAGTTATTAGGAGACAGACTTTTTATACAAAAATATTCATTCCATCTATGGTCATTGTTTCTTTTAACTGGAGGTTTTTAATATAATTCTATGCTGTTGTTGCTGGTTTTGTCTGCGTATTATTACCCAATAGTTTTGAAATATACTTTTGCCTTAATCTTCTTACTTACAAAAGTCCTTTCATCTGTAACACAGAATAATTAAAGAATGTGCAATGTTATAAACTTTCTTAATATGCTTTTAAATAGGAATTTTAGTTTTAAAAAAAGGAAATCAAAACAGGAATAATATTAACAACTATTTTTTCAGAACAATGTAGCTACATATTTTCAGGTATTAATAAAAAGCTAATTTGCCTCTCAAATACCACAAATACATATTCAAATTTCTCTTGAGAACCTCTCTCACTGTTTTTGTTTCAATTTAATTAAATAGCAAGATAGTGTTGTTTTCATGAATCTCTATATCAAAGCTCTCTACAATACAACTGAAGAGAGTTTATGAAGTAAGTGTAACCCTGGAATGCAGGGGAAAAATTCACTATGTTTTAAAGTGAAATACATACCTTGTCTGTACTGAATAACACAAAATGTCGATGACATCTATGATTAAGCCACTAATATTTTACAAAACTAACATCCCTTTATCTTTCAAAACTATTGAGGTCAAAGTGATCCCCATACACAGAGTTATACAACTGTGGACTTTGAATTTGGCTGTGAGCTCTTGAAACTGTGGACCATTTATGGGTTTCTAAAACTGTGGAGAGCTTCCTGTCTACTCTCTTTCATGTCCTGTGTCTAATCTGTTAGATGAATCCTTTTAGCCAAACCTTTGAAATATACCAAGAATCAGATACCACTTTTGACAAACTCCACAGCTCCCTGCTATTCTGAGCTGCCATTTTCTTCCCCATGAATTTCCGCAAGCATCCTTGTTCTCCACACTTGGGCACACCTCCAAGACTTTTCTCAACACAGTAACCAGATGATAACTGCCTTGCTCAATACTTTACAGTCACTCCCCAATTTAATCAGTATAATGGTCTTAAATTATCTGGCTCCCTCTTACACTGAATCCTCATCTTGTATTCTTCTTGCCCTCTCGCCCTTTAAGCAAGAGGTTACCTGGGAGCAACCACTCTCTCCTGCCTTGGAGTCTCTGCATTGGCTATTCCCACTGTGGAGAAGGCTCTTCCGCAGATCAGTGGAGCTCAATCTCTCATCTTCCAAGTCTTTCTCCAAGTATTGTCATTTCCATGAAGCTTTCCTTTCCTATCTTTCGGTCTTAGTTAAAATTGCAGCCCACACCTCCCATTTCCACCACCCAACCCGCCTGGTCTACAACTGTTTCAATAGCACTTGCTATTCTACTCTATTCTTCTAGAATACTGGTTAGTTTATTTATTTTTTATTGTCTACCTTTTTTGCTTCAATATAAGACCCTCAAGGGTAAGGATCTTTGTTTTGTTCATCACCAAAGTTTCCTCAGCACCCTGCCTGGGACATTTGTTTATCAGAAAACAGGTACTGAATAAATAAATGAAAGCATAGACATATGAACACAATTTCTCTTAGAACTAACATAACTCAATATTGCATAATGCTAATATGGGTTAACTGCAAAGTGTTCTTTGGCAAGCCACCTGATTACTGAAATAGCTGTCGCCATTGATTACATCCCTTTATACCACTTTCTATCCTTAGGAAAGTGTTCTGGGCAATTACACTGGTAGAGCCTCTCCAGGTGGTCAAGTTGTTGAGTGAGATGAATGCATTTCATGAAAGTAAAAGATTGGTGCAAATGCAGAAACTAGCCAGGAGTTGGAGAGACACGTAAAACCAAATGTCAAAATACACTACAAGTGAGTGCTCATTTGAAAGTGGATTTAACAAAAAGAAATCTGCCCAACATAATTCTTACAATATAAATGATTATGGAAGAAAATTACTTTCATGTGTCAGGAAAGATGCCATAAAAACCATGGGGCTTTTTCATGCCTTGAATATTTATTGTGCTCCTACTATATAGGTCTATGCAGTATCCTAGGTGTAGCGAATAAAACAGGCATGCAAGCACCTTTGGTCTTAAACTCCCTTGCCGTGGAACAACAGCACACCAGGAGCTCAGAAACACGTCTATGTTTTTGCCGCAAATATTTGCACCCTTCAATTTGATAAAGTTTACAGGATGTCTCTTATTTGCAGAGCACCCAGGCAGCCAACAAAGGTGGAAAGATAAATAATACACGATTCAGCCCCTGTTCACTACAAACTCTTAAGTCTTATAAATGCACAAATATCTAGAGGAAGGTAGGGACTTCTTTGTCACTGTTTTTCGGTTGTTGTTTTGTTTTCTCTCTCTCTCTGTTCCCTGAGATAGGTTTATGTCTCAGAGCTCACAGATAGTACTCGGAATCCAGCATACCTCCAGCTGGTACCTTCAGGGCTAGGAAAGCAACCCACCAAGATGTGGGAGATGGTGTCGAGGAAAGTCAAGATATAAACATGAGGTAAAATTGGCAGGTAAGGAAAATCTGCGGATCGCTTCTTACATCCTTTTTGTAATTTTTTATTGATTTGTTATTTACTTTAGGTTTATGCCCAGATCACTAACTTTCTGGCAATTGTTTTGTAAACAATATTATACGGGAAGAAATTAACAGCGCAAACTACCTCTCTTACAACAATATCATGTATCCCCTTTGCTGTATAAACCACAGGATGCTAATTCCCATTTGTACCACTAAATAAAAAGAACCATCGAGATTACAAAGAACGATCAACACTCACAGACTGGATGGATAACTGCTAAATAAATCATAGAAAACTCTAAATATTAACAGAAATAAATAGGCAATGTATAATAGTGGCGTAAAAATACAAAAATCGATAAGAAAGAAGAAACCGTTTTAAAGTGGAGAATATTTCAAGAAAGAAAATAAAACATTTCTTTAAAATGGGAGAAAATTGCCACAGATAAAGGTGATAATTGAAACTTCAAGTACTATGATTTTAATTGATTTTGGAGATTTGAGATTATTAGAATAATTACTAAATAATTAATTTAGTAATATCTATTTTGTGCTCTAATATATCGGTATATTATTCTTTATTAATAATAATACTGGAATAAAAACATACTATATAATGTTACAGAAAATGTGTTGTAGTAAAAGGCATTCACCTTTGCCTTTAATTTCCTTAAAAAGAAAATGTAGGGGCCAGCCTGGTGGCGTAGCCGTTATACATGCGAGCTCCGCTTCAGTGGCCCGGCGTTTGCAGGTTCGGATCCCGGGTGTGCACTGAGGCACCGCTTGTCAAGCCATGATGCAGTGGGGTCCCATATAAAGTAGAGGAAGATAGGCACAGATGTTAGCCCAGGGCCAATCATTCCTCGGTAAAAAAGAGGAGGATTGGCATCAGATGTTAGCTCAGGGCTGATCTTCCTCACACACACACACACACACAAAATGCAGATTACGACCATTCCTTGATTTAATTCTGGGTTGAATAAACCAAGGATAAAATACATTTTGGAGATAATAAAGGAAATTTAACTGAGTAGTACATATTAAGGAATTGTTATTAATTATTTACTTTCAAGAATAGAACTAGAATCACATAGTAGATTTAAACATTGTTTAGAAAGGATATTGAAATGTTTAGATGTAAAAAAACATGTCATCTTTAATTTGACATCCTTGATCAAACAGATATAATTAAAGCAAATAGAGCACGATATTGAGAATTATTAAATCTAGGAAAGAGTATTTAATGTGTATTATACAATTTGCTCTCCATTTCTATTCACTTGAATGTTTTCAAAATTTAAAAAAAATCCAGGAAAAGCCACAATGCAATTATTGTAAAAAGATAAATTTTTTATTTAATGTACATTTAATACAATGTGAAACCTTTTATTTATTCATATTTTACTTTATGTAAAATACATCTTGTTTAAAATTTGTAGTAATGATTGAGGGCCCTTCAATAAATCAAAAGGATGGTTTGTCCTGCTAAATTACCTTTACTTGCTTAACTTCATGGGAGAGAAGATAATGGGACTGCACATTACCATACACCCATTCAATACTAAACCTGTGATGTGAGCCCCTGGAGTTGCATTTTTGAGAGACTGGTGCCAATGGAAAGTGAAGATTTGTGCCTATGCAATCTTCATTCTTGTGAATTTGCCCTTTCACTTGCTAATGAGCACATTAGGGGTGGCAAGGAGATAGTCTTTATTTATTGGTAAGCCAAAGCATGAGTCCCCTCCAGAGGGAAGAATATTTACTGAGTATAGATTCATTACCTTTTTTCAGAAGGGTTGTAAATTCCAAAAATATCAGATAGGCCCAAAATAAGTTTTTTTTTTTTAAAATAAATAACCACTATTTGAAGTTAAACATGCGCCTGCATGTCTCATGCAATGAGTCAACAACAGACCCATATTGTGCTCTACTAGGTAGAGCAGGAAATAGATAATTTCTATATGACTTTGTGTCATAGCATTAAACGAGGCAGAAATCCAAATAAAAAAATCTGAAGAGTCCAAAGTATTTAATCATGTATTTATTAAGTTATAAAGGAAATAATTATGATATACAGAATTTGACTCTGCAGATGCCCATGAGGAAAATTCAATTATATTCTATTTGTTTTAAGCATAATAATTAATTTACAAGACTCTTTATTGCATTGTGATATGAAGGTTTTGATTATAATTAGAGGAATAAAAGAATTTCCTTAGTTTTGAGAAACTGTGATCCTACCTAAAATGTTATTCGGTGAAGTTTATTGTGAAGTTTGAATTCTCTTAGGTGAAGTGCTGTTTTTAAGTGTTGAGAAACCACAGGTGTCTGATATAAAACAGGCATGATTTTGATGAGCCCAGTTCATTTTGAAACACTGTCAGGAAGTATTACCTTTGGAAATGTTAAAAAAGCCAGAATCACTTTTGAAGTAGATATAGAGAGTGCAGGTGTCCATTTCTTTGATCTTTTAAACACACTAAAGATAGTAACATTTGTATATTGGATGTTCTGTGTTTTGACAGCACAGAATTAGATACAAATTTAAAGTAACTGGTATATGCATATAAAAATAATAGAGCAAGACTTTTGATATCCATTGGTATTGATATTGCACATATTACATTTAAAATATACTTTTGTACTTTTGTACGTACATTGTACTTTTGTATTTCTCTACAAAACTAATATTTTATCCAAATCCATTTAGAACCTCAGGAGAGAGAAACTACTAATAGATTTCCATGTTCAAGAAATATATATTCAGAGTGAAAAAGAAAAGTATTATATCAACAGATGCAGGTAAATCATTTGACAAAATTCAATACCCACTCATGATAAAAACTCAGTAAACTAGAAACAGAAGGGAACTTACTCAAGTTGATAAAGACTGTCAACAAACAACGTGCAGCTAACATCAAACTTAATGGTGAGAAACTTGAAACTTTCTTGCTAAGATTGGGACAATGCAAGGGTAACCCTTTTCACCATTGTACTGGAAGTTCTTGCAAAAGCAATAAGGCAAGAAAAGGAAATAAAAGGTCTACAAATTGTGGAAGAAGACATAAAACTGTCTTTGTTCACAGATGACATGATTGTCTATGTAGAAAATCCAAAATAATCACTAAAAAACCTCCTGGAACTAATAAATGATTACAGAAAAGTTGCAGGATACAAGCTTAATATGCAAAAGTTAACTGATTTCCTATAATCAATGAAGAAAATGTGGAATTGGAAATTAAAAGGAAAATATCATTCATATTAGCACCGCAAAAAATGAGATACTTAGGTATAAATCTAACAAAATATGTACAAGATCTAAATGGGGAAAACTACAAAACTTTGATGAGCAAAATCAAAGAACTAAATAATTGGAGAGCTATTGCATGATAATGGATAGAAAGACTCAATATTGTCACGATATCAGTTCTTCCCAAGTTGTTCCATAGATTCAATGCAATCCCAATCAAAATCCTAGCAAGTTGTTTTGTGGATATTGACAAACTGTTTCTAAAGTTTTTATAGAGAGGCAAAAGACCAAGAATAGCCAACACAATATTGAAGAGGAACAAAATTGGAAGACTGATGCTATCAAATTTCAAGAGTACTATAGAGTTACAATAATCAAGACAGTGTGGTATTGGCAAAAGAACAGACAAATAGATCAATGGAACAGAAAGACGTGATCTGTGACAGAAATAATTGATAAGCTAGACATCATTAAAATTAAAAACTTCTACTCTATGAAAGACAATGTCAAGAAAATGAGAAGATAAATCACAGACTGGAAAAAAATATTTGCAAAAAAGACATCTGATTAAGGACTGTTATCCAAAATATACCAAGAACACTTAAAATTCAAAAGTAAGAAAACAAACAACTCAATTAAAAAATGGGCCAAAGACTTTAACAGACACTTCACCAAAGAAGATACACAGACTGCAAATAAGCATATGAAATAATCCTCCAGACCGTATGTCATCAGGGAAATGCCAATTAAAATAACAATGAAATACCACTACACACCTATTAGAATGGCAAAATCCAGAAAACTGACAGCACCAAATGCTGACAAGGCTTTGGAGCAACAGAAACTGTCATAAATTGCTGGTGGGAATGCAAAATGGTACAGCCATATTGGAAGACAGTCTGTTGGTTTCCTACAAAACTAAACATACTTTTACCATAAGGTCCAGCAATCACACTACTTGGTATTTCCCCAAAGGAGTTGAAAACTTATGTGCACACAGAAACCTTCATATGGATGTTAATAGCAGCTTTATTCATAATTGCCAAAACTTGAGAACAACCGAGATGTGGTTTAGTGGGTGAATAGATAAATAAATTGTGATACATCCAGACAATGGAATATTATTCAACACTAAAAAGAAATGAGCTATCAAGGCATAAAAGGTATGGAGGAACCTTAAATGCGTATTACTAAGTGAAAGAAACCAGTCTGAGAATGTTACATACTATATGATTCCAACTATATGACATTCTGGAAAAGGCAAAACTAGGGAGACAGTAAGAAAATCAACCATTGCCAGGAGTAGGTGAGGGGGAGGAGAGATGAATAGGCAGAGCACAGAGAATTTTTAGGGCAGTGAAAATATTCTGTGTGATATTATGATTATGAATATATGTCCTTATATATTTGTCCAAACCTATAGAATGTACAACACCAAGAATGAACAGTAAGATAAACTACAGACTTTGAGTGATTATGCTGTGTCAGTATAAGTTCATTCTTGGTAAAAATGTACCATTCTGGTGAGTGATATCGATAACACAGGAGGCTGTGCATGTTTGGGGGCAGGAGGTATGTGGGAAATCTTTGTACCTTCCTCTCAATTTTGTTGTAAACCTAAAACTGCTCTAAAAAGTAAAGTCTTAAAATTTAAAAAAAGAGAAAATTATTAGGTTAGTAGCAAAAAATATTTTACCTACTATATTATATTTGTATAATTATTTTCTCATATTGTGTATAAAGTTTTATAAACAAAAAAGGCACAGTCTCAGCCTTTGTTGGTATTAATGTAATCCTATAAGCAGAAGGACAATTTTAAAAACAAATTAAACAGTTTATTTACTCAACCAATATGTAAAAGCCTGCTTTCTCCCACCTACCCTTCCAGGTCCTGGACATACAGTAGTGAGGGAAATAAATCTGACCATTCGTCTGGGGAACTAGTGTATTTGATTAATCAAATAAATGATGATTTATCCTCTGATGCCAGATTCTAGAAAATTCTATCATGGAGGGAAAGAGAGAGTCAAAAGTTCCCTAGTCTTGATAGATGGTCATGAGATAATGCCCTGTAAAGGTTCTGGAGACTGTTCCACACACAGGGTTGGAAGCTGTGTGAACCACAGAAGAAGGCAAAATCTTGGCAGGTTGGAGGACATGAAGGAAAAAAAGACTGGGTCAATATCAGGTTAGTAAAGCAGCAGAGGGTCCAGATTGCACTGGCTCTCAGAAGTCGTATATAGTAGTTTGAAGGTTGTTCTAACTGTAACAGGAAAACACTGAAGCCTTTTAAACAGAGGAGATCCTCAGATGTTCTGAGGAGAATAGAGTGTAAGAGGCCAGTGTGGAAGAAGTGGGGCTGTATGAGGATGCCCAGGCAGATGATGGCGGTAGTGATAGAAATGGAATTTAGATAAGGTTTGCTTTCAACATAGACATGACAGAATTTATTGAAGTATTATTGTGACCTGAGACATCATGAATCTAAATGTGAATGCTTCTATTTTGATGATTCTGTATAGCACAAAAATCTACACATGAATCTAAAGAATGAGTAGCCTTCGATGCTTCTCAGGTACCAAGAATGGTGGTCTGAACCTAGTGGTGGTTTGCATATCCAAACACTACACATCATATTATCTCCCCAAGCCCGGAAAATAATACATAAATTCCTTATTGGAATACAGGAGAATGTTGTGTCCTGACTTCTGGGTATTTCTCAAATCTCAATTATACGTCCTTTCTGCTTATCACACACTCGAGGAACCTGGAAAAACTTGTGGTGCCTCAAACTCCTCGCCATTTTGTTTGTTGAGCTTCATATGCTGGGAGTGCAATTCCACGTCACCCTGATTAACCTTATTTTTCCTCAATAGTCATCCATGCTATTACCTGTTCCATTACAATCAACAGCTACCTCTTCCTGAACACCCATATTGTGTTTCTTTAGCTGTCTGTCTGCTTTTCTGTCTAATCCATCATATTAAACAAAAATTATCTCTTTATATCCTGCCTCTGCCTCTAGAAAGAAACCTCCATTAATGCAGTATCAAAGTTTTAAATTCATCTTCATTCTCTCAGAGCATTCCGTATTACCTGGCCCACAGAGGGCGTCAATAAGTAACCTCTATCCTGAATACAGAGAGATATCTAATCTTCCCAATGAGAGAGACTTAAAAATAAATGTATGCAATTTGAATATATAAATATTTAGGGAATTAGATGAAACTAACAAATCCCTAACTAAGTAGCAGGCATTTAAAGTCACTATGAAAGAATATCTTAATTTAGAAACACTATTTATGTCCTCTACAGTTTGTGACATAATTTTATGCACAGTTTTCCATACATTTTTTAGATAATATCTTCTTGAAAACAAGGGTAACCAAATACATTGTTCATAGGGCATCAAGTTTATTTTGACCTAATGAATATTTGAGGTCAAGTAGATTTTGCATCCCTGCATGATGCTGTCATTGGAAATTTTATTGCAAGGCACAAATTTCTACACCATTAGGACTTTTTCCATTCTATTGGTATGTGTGGAATTGTTACTTCTACCAACAAAGCATTTACTGTATGGCTTTTAAAACGGATTTAAAATCACTTGGATGTTTTCATGGCCTCAGGAAAAAAATATTAAATGTTAAATTAGTTATTAGCGTGTGGTGGCTATGTCAGTTGTCTATTGATATGTAACAAATGACTCCTCCGTTTTTGGAGGAAGGTGATAACAATCAGTCAATTATTGAACACCCCTACCTTGATTCTCCAATTTGCGGATTAAATATCCAGGCCAGTTTACAAACTACATTTCTGCTTTTTCCAATCCGACCATCACTCCTCACAGGCCAGTCTGATTGCTAAGCCTTGGCCAGCTGTCTCCCCGTTTCATTCCTGTTTGCAATACTTTATCTAGAGAAACAAACCAGGAGAATGGTGTGGATATGCTTCTTTCTCATTTAGTTTTGTCTCCCTTGTTATCCAGGTCAGACTGTGCTATTTATTGGTTTTCTCAGATATGCTGGTTTCCAAGTCTCTGGGAAGCACATCCTTGAAAACCCATGTGGGCAGCACCGTTAAATCTTAGTTTTACCGTTGATCTCAGTATCGACTTTTGTACTTAAGGATTTTCTTTTCCTTTTTGACGGCTCAGTATTCACAGCAGTCAATCTCCTTGATTAGAATTTTATTGACCTCAGTGCTCCTGGTATCGGCTTTGAATGCAGAAAAGATTTGGAAGAGTCAGAGCCCACCATCAGCTGCATAGGATGTGCGTGGGCAAGTAACAGAGCAAACTAATAGGAGTTCTCTGCTCTTTCGAAAGCCAATCCTCAAGTGACTCCAAAATTTTGCCTTAAAGGTTTTTCCAAATGTTGAGACAAACCGTATCTTAACTCAAGAATAAGAACCAATTATATGCTCTTGTGGGCTATGTGCACAGTGACATAGTACATGAGATGCTTATTATTAGGACCTTTTAGACTCAAAATCTTCTTTTCTTTTATCAGCCTGCACATAGATCTTGTAAACTGTGTTTTAGAGAATTTTTAATAAAATCATCTATGGTACCACCATGTATTGACTCAGTTTCAAAGATCACCAGGTCACACAATGTGTGCTTGTTAAATTTAAATATAATAAAAACAAGTGAAACCAACACTTCCCAGACTCTCAACACAAGGCCTTTCTTTATTTGAGAGAAATATTAATAATAAGAATGAATGAAAGCATGTAAAGAATGAGTCTAAATGTGGAAGCAGCCAAGATGTCCTTCAGTAGGTGAATGGATAAATAAACTGTGGTACACCCAGAAAATGGAATATTATTAAGCACTAAAGAGAAATGAGCTATCAAGGCACGAAAAGACGTGGAGGAACCTTAAATGCATATTACTAAGTGAAAGAAACTAATCTGAAAAGGCTACATACTGTATGATTCTAACTCTATGACATTCTGGAAAAGGCAAAACTATGAAGACATTAAAAAGATCAGTGGTTTCCAGGGTTATGGGGGAGGGAGGAATGATTAGGCAGAGCACAGTGTGTTTTTAGGGCAGTGAAACTCTCTGTGTGATCCTATAATGATGCATATATGTCATTATACAAGTGTCCAAACCCATAGAATGTACAAAACCAAGAGTGAACCTTAATGTAAACTACAGACTCTGGGTGATGATGATGTGTCAATGCAGGTTCATCAGCTATAACAAATGTACCACTCTGGTGGAGGATGTGATAATGGGGGAAGCTATGCTTGTGCCTGGTTAGGGGGTATATGGGAAATCCCTGTACTTTCCCCTTAATTTTGCTGTGAACCAAAATGGCTCTAAATATATTAATTCTTTGAAAAAAAGAAAAAGAATGAGTCTTGGTTTTGTACAGGTGATTCACAACTTGCATCTGAACAGGATGATATTTGAATGTCCGCTCCAGGTCATGCTGCAGGCTTGTGCCATGGACGATACATTAGTGTGTAGCTTCTGGGTGCAACAATGAGTCTCGCCACTCATTGTGTGGGAATGCGGGGGCCTCTGTGCACAGGGAGGGGAAGGCAGCACCAGAACCTCAATCTGCTGGCCATTGAGTGGCAGCTATGTATCCATGTCCCATGTCACCTCCCCATCTGGTGGCAGTCTGCAAAGCACATGATGACAGGGAAGACATCTGCAGCAGAAGCAAGTACAGCTTTTTGTAAGATGCAAAACAGCTTTTGGGGAAGTAAATCAGCAAAATCCTCACCTCGACTATTAATGCCTGTCCACCACAGCCTTCCAGCGCCAGCCTCAGCTCAGATGCAGCAGTTTATAATTGTCAACATCCTAACATTTCTTCATAGTTCTCCTTTTTCTCCAACCGAAGAATACTAGTGCATGAAACAGCAAGACAGGGATGTTTTTTAGGGTGATAATCTCGACCTTGCTCTAATTGTGGGAAAAAATGTTGACTTGTTAATTATTGAAAAAAATGCTTGCAAAATTGTTAGCAATACTCATCTGAGCATAGGAGCCTTTACAAGCAGGGGGTTTTCTCTGGCTAGTAGAGAAAATGAAGTCAGAGAGATGAACCCTGAGAAGAGATGGTGTGCCACTGCTGGCTCTGAGGACACAGGGGGCCAATGATTTCAAGTAAGATTTCTTGGAAAGCTTGGCACACGTGTTATAGGTGAGACAAAGCCCAAAGGCATAAACATTGGAGGAAAAAAAATAATGACAAATGTGCTGGAATGAAGGTTACACCCTTATTCTCTGAGGATTATGGACCAGATTATATAGACGGTATATATTTTGTTGTATAGTAAATGTGTATATAGTATTTGACTCTCTCTGGATTAACTGTCTCATAAGATAATTTATTTTTCTCTGTTCTTAGTGCTTTGAGAGTGGCTAAGAGTGGTCTATATTGCTTTTTTGATGAAGCCATTAAAATGTAGGAAAATGGAGACGATATAAGGACTTCAGCATTCTGTGGAGAAGTAAGTACCATGGATCTAACGCTTACTTCTGAGGAGTTCACTGCCTCTCGACAAGTGGGAATTGTCTCAAACGGGCATGCTGCTCCATATCTGATAGAACTGGGTCAACAATACTTTTTTGTGCCCAAAGCCTGTGTAACCCATAATCTGTTTTTTTATGTATGCCATCTACATAATCTATCAATGGATTAACAAGAGAAAGATGTGGGCATTATGTTTGTTGATATTAATATGTATTTTACTTATTGAGAAGCAAAAGATGAGAATCCCCAAAGAGCATTTAAGATGATGAACATGACGTGACATAGATTGTTTCAATTATCTCCCCCAACCACAGCACACAGATTTGTTTCCAAACACATTTTTATAAATCATGCTTTGTGTTTTTGTTCAAGCCAGCCGAGGGCACTAATGATGAAGCTATAAAATACCTTCTATGTGCCAAGACCCAGTTAATGCTCCACTCGTATGATTAGATAGCTCCCTGATCAGACTTCTCATTCATTCTAACTTTTAAATTATAAAAGTTTATAAACACACAATGACAGATATCAGGATACTTAACTCACAATGAAGAAGCTATGTCTTACGCCCACCAGCACATCATTTCTGTTAACAATATCTATATCCATCCTCCAATGGCCGTTGTGAAAAACTACTTTCAATTGGTAATCAGGTCATATTACACATTAGCCCGTGGATGTTTTAACTTTGGATGTGAACACCAAAGGAGGAATTTGAAAGAAGAAAATAAAAACTCTTACAGATTTTGTGTTACTGCATGCAATTTGGTCTTGTTAAATTATATTTATACGTCAATTGTTATTGTACTGTTTTATTTTCTTTCATTGAATTTTAGGCATGAGTTTACACAGAAGAGTCATATTGCCGATTGCTCCTTGATGTAGCTCACTTAAAGGCATTTCTAAACTAAAGCAGCCACGTTATTCCTATAAACCTGTCTCTTCCTCTCAGAATACATCACCATTGCCCAAATGAGCAGACAGAAAAATGTGTGTCACCCATGACTCCTGTCTTTCTCTCAAGCTGCACACCAAAAGTCTATCAGTCCTGCATCTATAGTAGGTGGTTAATTAAATGTCTGCTAAAAGAACGAGTCTGGCAGTCTGAGAGAAATGGCAGAGCCCACGTGCTTTCCAAATTCTGTGACATGTGGGATAGGATATTACAAGTGTCTTTTCGAGGAACAGCCAAAGTTGTAACCACAGGGTTCAAATGGACAGGGAGAAACATCAAGAAGAATTCACAGAGGCAGAAGTCAGAAAGTCCTGGCCACAAGACTCGTGCATGCGGGGATCTGAACCCACACTGGCTGTGTTCTATTATGTTCTTGCTGTATTTTTAAAACGTTCTATCATTTTCTTTAGGTGCAAAATACCTTTCCAAAAGTTGGGAGACTCAAAAATGGGAACAAAAGAAATAATTCTAAATGCTAAACATCAAAACTTTAGAAAAAAAAATCTACAGCTCTTAGGAAAATTTTTGAAATCAAAATCCATAAATGGGTCTTATGATAAAATAGCTAACATGCTATTCATGGTTCTCTGTGGGAACCCTCTCTATAAGTCTAGATATTAATAGAATGTAGTATCTATGATGTACATGGAAAGATCTTCTCATGCTATTTGATCTTAACAACTCCAGTAAACAGCTCAGATAGAATCATTGGTGGTAATACTATAATTCCTAGTTTTCTGGTGGGGATAATTAGATTAGTAAAAGCCAGTTAAGTGTCTTGTATCAGAACTACCAGCCAGGAGAAAACTTGAACTCAATCTTCCCAGTTCTCAGTCACATGCATTATGTTGAATATGACTTTACCCCCATAGCAAATGTCACATTTTGCAAATTAAATGGGAATGTGTATAAATGTGAAGTTATTTGGGGCTTCCATTGTGAGCACATTCGTAATCTGTTTTAAATAACTTTGGACATGAGGTGGCAAAGCTTATTCTCATATAAATTCAGTTGGTGTCAAACGCATTTTCATCATAAAGGCTTTTTTCTCCTTCCTGTGACATATATAAGCATCATCGATGGACAAAAACAATAGATGAATCAGCCTGAAAGAATAACGCTTTGCAAAAGATTCAAACATCCGTTTTAGGATAGATGCGTTAATGCCTTATGTAACCTGATCCTAGGCACTCCTCGTCGTCCTAAATCCCCAGCATTCTAAAAATACATGATAAAGTAGGCTGTTCTATTGAGGCCAAATTCTTTGTTTCCTTTAGCATTGAATATTTTCCTTGGCTACCTGCCTCACAGGAAAAGCCTGTATTCACAAAACAAATGGTGATTTGACACCGTTATGTTCAAAGTGAAAGTAAAAAATTATCTCCTTCTGCCTAATTTCTCTTTAAAATTTTTGTTTAATTAGCATAATTAATCACATTATTTGTAAATTATAAGTATGTAATTAATTAAACTTAAATGACCTATGATATATTCAGTTATCTTCGTGATGCTAGTGTAGACATAAAGACAATAAATGTGGATTGCATAGGACTGGGGGCTTAAATTATCCTGGGGATGTTTTCTCAGTGTGTTCATGCGATAACAGGGCCATACGTTTGTAGAGGGCTGGAGTTAGCCAACTACAGTTACTGATCTCTCAACACATCTTTAATGCAGGCAGAGCCAGTTAATATTTGCATCCAGGGGCCAGCCTGGTGGTGCAAGCAGTTAAGTGCGTGTGCTCCGCTGCGGTGGCCCGGGGTTCACGGGTTCGGATCCCAGGCGCTCATTGACGCACCGCTTGTCAAGCCATGCTATCGCGGTGTCCCATATAAAGTAGAGGAAGATGGGCACGGATGTTAGCCCAGGGCCAGTCTTCCTCAACAAAAAAAAGAGGAGGATTGGCAGATGTTAGCTCAGGGCTGATCTTCCTCACATTAAAAAAAAAAAAAAAAAAATTTGCATCCAAGAACCTTAAGCTGCCAGAAGAGATTTGACTTGGTGACACGGGGAGTGGCAGGCAAATCTGAACTCAAGTCCTCAGGTTTCCACTAATCCAGGATGACTTTGTGGGGAGAGAGTGAGAATCCCCCTCTGCCCTTTCCCTCAAGGTTCTTACGGCTGGCCAAATAATCAACAAGACAGGTTAGCAGGATGGGGGTGGGTAGTGGTCTGGGACTTCAGAGGGCAAGAAGACAATTCTTTTTAGGGTCATCTATAGATAGTGGTCATGGAGAGATAAAGTTTTTTGATAAAAGGGGCTTGGTGCCCCTCCCATTGTAACATCCATTCTACACTATCATTACAGCCATCATGATAGAAGATCTGTTCCAGGAAGGAGCCACCATGTCAAATTCTTTAGGCAGTTAGTGGGGGAGGTCAAATGTCCCTCAGAGAAAACAATCAAGGTAAAGAGATATATTTCAGGCTGGCCAAATCTTGATCTCCCACAACTTCTATTCTTTTTTTTTTATTATTGATGTTTTAATGGTTTCTAACATTGTGAAATTTTGGGTTGTACATTTTTGTTTGTCCATCACCACATATATGACTCCCTTCACCCCTTGTGCCCACCCCCCACCCCCACTGCCCTGGTAACCACAGTCCAGTTTTCTCTGTCCATGTGTTGGTTTATATTCCACATATGAGTGAGATCATACAGTGTTTGTCTTTCTCTTTCTGGCTTATTTCACTTAACATAATACGCTCCAGGCCCATCCATGTTGTTGCAAATGGGACGATTTTGTCTTTTTTTATAGCTGAGTAGTATTCCATTGTATATATATATACCACATTTTCTTAATCCAATCGTCAGTCGAGGGACACTTTGGTTGCTTCCACTTCTTGGCTATGGTGAATAATGCTGCAATGAACATGGGGGTGCATAAGCCTCTTTGGATTGTTGATTTCAGGTGCGTTGGATAGATTCCCAGTAGTGGGATGGCTGGATCATAGGGCATCTCTATTTTTAATTCTTTGAGGAATCTCCATACCGTTTTCCATAGAGGCTGCACCAGTTTGTATTCCCACCAGCTATGTATGAGGGTTCCTGTTTCTCCACATCCTCTCCAACATTTGTTGTTTTTTGTCTTGGTGATTATAGCCATTCTAACGGGCGTGAGGTGGTATCTTAGTGTTGTTTTGATTTGCATTTCCCTGATGATTAGTGATGTTGAGCATCTTTTCATGTGCCTATTGGCCATCTGTATATCTTCCTTGGAGAAGTGTCTGTTCATTTCCTCTGCCCATTTTTTGATCGGGTTGTTTGTTTTTTTGTTGTTCAATTGTGTGAGTTCTTTATATATTATGGAGATCAACCCCTTGTCAGATGTATGTTTTGCAAATATTCTCTCCCAGCTGGTTGGTTGGTTGTTCATTTTGATTCTGGTTTCATTTGTCTTATAAAAGCTCTTTAATCTGATAAAGTTCCACTTGTTTATTTTTTCTTTAGTTTCCCTAGTCTGGGTAGGCATGTCATCCGAAAAGATTCCTTTAAAACCAATGTCAAATAGTGTGTTGCCTATATTTTCTTCTATGAGTTTTATAGTTTCAGGTCTCACCTTCAGGTCTTTGATCCATTTTGAGTTAATTTTTGTGAATGGCGATAGCACATGGTCCACTTTCATTCTTTTGCATGTGGCTGTCCAGTTTTCCCAACACCATTTATTGAAGAGACTTTCCTTTCTCCATTGCATGTTCTTAGCACCTTTGTCGAAAATTAGCTGTCCATATATGTGTGGTTTTATTTCTGGGCTTTCAATTCTGTTCCATTGATCTGTGTGTCTGTTTTTGTACCAGTACCATGCTGTTTTGATTACTATTGCTTTGTAGTATGTTTTGAAGTCAGGAATTGTGATGCCTCCTGCTTTGTTCTTTTTCTTTAGGATTTCTTTAGCTATTCGGGGTCTTTTGTTGCCCCATATAAATTTTAGTATTCTTTTTTCTATTTCTGTGAAGAATGTCATTGGGATTCTGATCGGGATTGCATTGAATCTGTAGATTGCTTTAGGTAATATAGACATTTTAACTATGTTTATTCTTCCAATCCACGTGCATGGGATATCTTTCCATTTCTTTATGTCATCATGGATTTCCCTCGATAATGTCTTGTAGTTCTCATTGTATAGGTCCTTCACCTCCTTGGTAAGATTTATTCCTAGGTATTTTATTCTTTTTGATGCAATTGTAAATGGTATTATCTTTTTGAGCTCTCTTTCTGTTAGTTCATTATTAGCATATAGAAATGCAACTGATTTTTGTAGATTGATTTTGTACCCTGCAACTTTGCTGTAGTTGTTGATTGTTACTAATAGTTTTCCAACAGATTCTTTAGGGTTTTCTATATATACAATCATGTCATCTGCAAATAGTGAGAGTTTCACTTCTTCGTTACCTATTTGGATTCCTTTTATTCCTTTTTCTTGCCTAATTGCTCTGGCCAAAACCTCCAGTACTATGTTGAACAGGAGTGGTGAGAGTGGGCAGCCCTGCCTCGTTCCTGTTCTCAGAGGAATGGCTTTCAGTCTTTCCCCATTGAGTATGATGTTAGCTGTGGGTTTGTCATATATGGCCTTTATTATGTTGTGGTACTTTCCTTCTATTCCCATTTTATTGAGAGTTTTTATCATAAATGGATGTTGTATCTTGTCAAATGCCTTCTCTGCGTCTATTGAGATGATCATGTGGTTTTTATTCTTTGTTTTGTTGATGTGATGTATCACGTTGATTGATTTGCGGATGTTGAACCATCCCTGCGTCTCTGGTATAAATCCCACTTGATCATGGTGTATGATCTTTTTAATGTATTGTTGTATTCGGTTTGCCAATATTTTGTTGAGGATTTTTGCATCAATGTTCATCAGCGATATTGGCCTGTAATTTTCTTTCTTTGTATTGTCTTTGTCCGGTTTTGGTATCAGGGTGATTTTGGCCTCATAGAATGATTTAGGATGTGTTCCATCTTCCTCTATTTTTTGGAATAGTTTGAGGAGGATGGGTATTAAATCTTCTTTGAATGTTTGGTAAAATTCACTGGAGAAGCCATCTGGTCCTGGACTTTTATTTTTTGGGAGGTTTTTGATTAATATTTCAATCTCTTTACTTGTTATGGGTCTATTCAGATTCTCCATTTCTTCTTGGTTCAATTCTGGGAGGTTGTATAAGTCTAAAAATTTATCCATTTCTTCTAGATTGTCCAATTTGTTGGCATATAATTTCTCGTAGTATTCTCTTATAATCCTCTGTATTTCCATGGTATCCATTGTAATTTCTCCTCTTTCATTTCTAATTTTATTTACTTGAGCCTTTTCTCTTTTTTTCTTAGTAAGCCTGGCTAAGGGTTTGTCTATTTTGTTTATCTTCTCGAAGAACCAACTCTTTGTTTCATTAATCCTTTCTACTGTTTTATTGGTCTCAATATCATTTATTTCTGCTCTGATTTTTATTATTTCTCTCCTTCTGCTGGCTTTGGACTTTGTTTGTTCTTCTTTTTCTAGTTCTGTTAGGTGTAATTTAAGGTTGCCTATTAGGGCTTTTTCTTGTTTGTTAAGGTGGGCTTGTATCGCTATGAGTTTCCCTCTCAGGACCGCTTTTGCTGCATCCCATATGGTTTGATATGGCATGTTATGATTTTCATTTGTTTCCAGATAGTTTTTGATTTCTCCTTTAATTTCATCAATGATCCATTGGTTGTTCAGTAGCATGTTGTTTAATCTCCACATTTTTGTCACTTTCCCAGTTTTTTTTCCTGGTTCATTTCCAGTTTCATAGCCTTATGGTCTGAAAAGATGCTTGTTATGATTTCAATCTTCTTAAACTTATTGAGGCTTGCTTTGTTTCCCAACATATGGTCTATCCTAGAGAATGTTCCATGCGTGCTTGAGAAGAATGTGTAGTCAGCTGTTTTTGGGTGGAGTGCTCTGTATATGTCTACTAGGTCCATCTCGTCCAGTTTTTCATTTAAGTCTAATATTTCTTTATTAACTTTTTGTCTGGATGATCTATCCATTGCTGTAAGTGGGGTGTTAAGATCCCCTACTATTATTGTGTTGTTGATTTCTCCTTTTAGGTTTGTTAATAGTTGTTTTATATACATTGGTGCTCCTATGTTGGGTGCATATATATTTATAAGTGATATGTCTTCTTGATGTAGTGTCCCTTTTATCATTATATATTTCCCTTCTTTGTCTTTCTTAACCTGTTTTATCTTGAAGTCTACTTTGTCTGATATGAGTATGGCAACACCTGCTTTCTTTTGTTTGCCATTAGCTTGGAGTATTGTCTTCCATCCTTTCACTCTGAGCCTGTGCTTTTCTTTAGTGCTAAGATGTGTTTCCTGAAGGCAGCATATTGTTGGGTCTTGCTTTTTAATCCATCCTGCCACTCTATATCTTTTGATTGGAGAGTTCAATCCATTTACATTTAGGGTAATTATTGATATATGAGGGCTTAATGTTGCTGTTTTGTCACTTATTTTCTGGTTCTTTTGCATTTCCTTTGTTTCTTGCCCCATTTGTTTTGGACTGCCAATTCAGTTTGGTTGTTCTGTCTTATGATTCTTCTAGTTTTCTCTTTGTTTATCATATGTGGTTTTGCTTTGATTATTTGTTTAGTGGTTACCTTGAGGTTTGGGCAAAAAATCTTGTGTCTGAGATAGTCCATTATCTGATAGCCTCCTATTTCCTTATACTAAGTCAATTCAGTCACTTTCCTCTTCCCCTTCTAAGTTGTTCTTGTTATATATTATTCTATCTTGTGTTGTGGCTGTGTGTTTACAGTGATGAGGTTAAATTTATTTTTGGTGAATTTCTTCCTTTGATCTTTGAGTTTAGTATTTAAGTGGTTGCTAACCTATTCCAGTAAAGATCTACTATTTCTCTGATTTTGTCTACCTACTTTTCTCCTTCCTCCAAGCTTTGTGTTCCCTTTCTCTTCTTTTTTTCAGGCCTGAGGGCCTTGTAGAGTATTTCTTGTAGTGGGGGTCTCATGGCCATGAACTCCCTTAGCTTTTGTTTATCTGGGAGAGTTACTATTTCTCCATCATATTTGAAGGATATTTTTGCTGGATAGAGTATTCTTGGCTGAAAGTTTTTGTCTTTCAGTATTTTGAATATATCATTCCAGTCTCTTCTAGCCTGAAAAGTTTCTGTTGAGAAATCCGCTGAGAGCCTGATGGGAGTTCCTTTGTACGTTATTTTTTGTTTTTGTCTAGCTGCCCTTAATATTGTTTCTTTGTCGTTGACCCTGGCTAGCCTTACCACTAGGTGTCATGGTGAAGGCCTTTGTCTGTTAATATATATAGGCGTCCTGTTGGCTTCGCTTACTGGTATTTCCTGCTCCTTCCCCAGATTTGGGAAATTTTCAGCTATTATTTCCTTGAATAGGCTCTCTGTTCCTCTTTCCCTCTCCTCTCCCTCAGGAATACCTATAATTCTTATGTTACATTTTCTAATAGAGTCAGATATTTCTCGGAGTCTTTCTTCATTTCTTTTTAGTCTTAGTTCTCTCTTCTTCCATCTGGAGTATATCTGTATTCCTATCCTCTAAAGTACTAATTCTTTCCTCCATATTGTCAGCTCTGTTCTTTAAAGATTCCAGATTCTCCTTTATCTCCTCCATTGTGTTCTTCATCTCCATCAGCACTGATTGGTTTTTCTTTATGATTTCAATCTCTTTTGTGAAGAAACTCCTAATCTCATTGAATTGTTTGTCTGTGTTGTCTCGTATTTCGTTGAGTGTTTTTATGATAGTTATTTTGAAATCTCTGTCATTTAGTTTATGGTTTTCTGTGTCTTCGGGGTTGATTTCTGGGTGCTTGTCATTTTGTTTCTGGTCTGGTGATTTCATATATTTTTGCATTGTGGTTCCTGTGTTGGTTTTGTTTTTCCTCATCCTGGAAGTCTCTGGTTGCAATTTCCACCTGCCGCCACTGTCTGGTGGTAAAGAGCTGTGTAGTCTAAGCCCCTTGCGCTCTGCCCTGGTTTTTCTGCTGCGATCCGCAGTTTTGTTTTGTTTTTTTTTTTCCCCGCTGCGATCCACGGGTCCAGTCCAGTTTGATCAGGTCTGCCTCGGATCGCTAGGTCTGGTCTGGTTGAGCTGCAGACTCCGGGTTGCGGCGAGGGGGGAGCTCTCTCTTTTGCCCTCTGGGTCCCTGACATGGGAGGCTTCTCGTTTGCCCCTCTTTATCCGCTCTCTGGGGTGCTCAGATGTTGATGGTAGCCCTGTGGCTCCTCTGAGTCCTCTGTGCGGGAGTTTCCCACTGGCTGAGAGCGCCCGAAGAGCTACAGTTTCCCGCCGAGGGCCGCCCCTCCCCCCTCTCTGGGAGCCACGGGGACCGGATCGCTGATCTGATGGGGAGGGAGAGGAGTTCTCCTTACCTCTCCCCACTTCCTCCTGGGGCCCAGCACGTTCCGCTCTCAGATGTGCGGCAGTGTGGATCCCTCTGCTCTAGGTTTTCACTGTCTGGGATTCCGTTGTTGGTCTGTGGCTGTTGCTTTTGTTGTATCTTGTGGGGGAAGAGTTCACGGGAAAGCTCACTCCGCCATGATGCTGACGTCACTCTCAACTTCTACTCTTTTACATAAAATTTTTATTGTGCAATAATTTGTAGGTTTGCACAAAAGTCACAATGATACTACAGAGAATTCCCATATATAACCTTCACCCAAGAGTAACATCTTGCATAACCATGGTCCATTAGTCAAAGCTAGGATGCTAACATTGTACCACTTGCAATTGGTAAGATGCTGATGATACTATTGGTATCATTAATGAGACTCTAGTTTTTATTTGAATTTACGCTCCTTCTTAAATATATAAAGATATGCCAGGCACTTATTATAAGCCAGGATGGTGCTTTACTTGTGTTTTCTAAATAATCCTCCAAGTAACAGGTGCCTATGCTGAGCCTGAGATTGAGAGAGCTAAGTTAATTGTCTCAAGGTTGGGTGGCTTGCACTTGACTGAACCGGCATTGAAAACGAGGAGCATCTGATCAGAGGTGGTGTGTGCCTAATTTATCTACTGTCTTGCCTTTATTCCTTATGAGCAAAATATGTTTGCTGCTGAATCTGTTCCTTTATCACTCTCGCTCTGATTTAAGCCAATTGTACATTATATTTAAACCCTACAGGGTGATAAAGTGCCTTGCCCACCCAAACTCTCAAAATTGAACAGGCTGCATTTTAACAGCAAGAAGCTTGTATGTGATGTTTATTTGTTCAACTGAAGCAAGAATACTTTCTAGGTAAACTTTAACAGATAGCAAGGAATGACCGAAATATTGGAACGATTTAAACCCTCTCTGTAGAATCTAAACACTTTAGCATGAAATAAATACCAACTCACAGTGATTCTTAGCAGGGCTGTCTGAGGTAGATCTTGATGGCTGTGTTTGGCGGTCATATTATAATGAGTAGTGGCAGGTTTCTGAGGGGAATTTTATAAAGCCTGAACACACCGCAAAAATAGCATTCACAGATTACATACTGATAGGAAAAAGTGTCTGTTTTATTGAACTAAATTTTAAAAAGATGATGTTTCCCTTGGATAATAATTCAATGTTTGGAAGACAATACTGTTGATTTTTATCTATAAATATTACTTTTCTTATTAGCAATGTGAGTAGATGCTTAACACAACACAGGAATGTAACTTTATAAATGTCACTGGATGATGCACGCCATAAAAATCTATGGTTGAGGGTCGATCTGCTGGCTACCTCTTAAAACTGACAATTATTGAACCACCAGATTTACTTTATTAAATCCCATCAACAACTATTTGTTTAAACTTAACAATTCATCATTTTCAGAGTCTCAATTTGATCTCTGATGTAATACAATTCCCTAGTTCAGGATTATATATTCAAAGCATCATCTCTTTTTATGATATTATAGATTTTGCTTCTGCAATACTTTTCCAACAACTTTGCCACGTTGGTAAAGATACTTTGGTTAAAAATAGCAGAAATACTCTTGAGATGAATTAAGGAAAATAGAAACTGAATGCGTCTTAGGGACACCACCCACTATTCTCTCCCTCCATGAAATCTATGATGAAATATCTGTATTGGTGATTACTTCACTCACTACAAATGGCTAAACCAACAAAGCATCGCAAACTTAAACTTATTTGACAAATAACTTGACAACTTTTAAAGATCTTACATAAGTCTCATCTCTAAACCAAAGGCTGTATTTTAATAGTGATTTACTTGGTTTTGAATCCAGTTCTGTGCTTTTGCTCAACTGCTCTCTTTTTTCACGTTTATTATGTCATTTTATTACATAATAGTCCCGAGAGGAATGTTCAATAGTATCTAAGAGAGATCAAATACCTGTCTTACGTGATTCAAATACTGGTTTTTGTATCGTCTCTAGACAGGCTGTGAAAACTACAACTAAAAATCTATCTTTGCTAGTTTCTTCCCAAGTAAAATCTTGATTTTTTTTCTTTGTTGTTTTTTTTGCACATTCATGTGTGCTGCCAGTTCCTAGGAGAGAGGGATGATTTCTTTGCAACTACTGGAGGGAGCCTGCTGGCAAAATCTCTGGAAGAATAAGCGCTTTTGCTGATAACATCACTCCCTACCTGGGGAATCTGGGCCAGTTGATCTTCTCAGCAAAAATCCTTCCCCAATGCAGCCACAGTTAATTATTCCTTGTTGTCAAAATGCACCTAAAATATCTCACGAGTTGTCAGCCTGCCACTGCAGAGAAGTGACACGTTTTGACAACCACCTATTTGTTGATTTTGGAATTTACTTCACATGTGACAAGTACACTTTATGATATCAGGTCTTGCTGGTCTTTCTTTCCACTGTTTTTCTTTTCCACACGAGTTAATTTTCTGGTTCAGGTCATGAAGCCAAATTCTAGGTTGATCTCAAAAAAAGGTCTTAAGTCACACACAGAATGGCACAAGTGGGCAATGGGCAGGGGCGGGGGTTTCTACACACTGTAATAAGTAGAAAACTGTGTCACAGTTGCCTATGTTCTCCCAGCACAGAGAGGCTATCCTCAGATATGGGATCCAAGGACATTATATATTTTGACAATCAGCATTCTTTAGAGGTTGTAAAAAACAAGTTCATCGTAAACAAGCCTAGATAATCCTGGTTGCAACAGATTTAGAAAATTTTCTAACAATTGTGATACAAGGTTCTCATCTAAAAAAATTGTACAGTGTCATTAAATTTTAAGTTAAAAAATTGCCAGTATCATTAAGAAAAATCAAACTGTCCAAGTGTTGGATTTAAAAATGCAACAATACAAACTTCCAGTTATAAGATAAATGTTATGAGGATGTAACGCACAGCATGGTGACTATAGTTAACAATACTGTACCATATGTTTGAATGTTGCTAAGACAGTAGATCTTAAAAGTTCTCATCACAAGAAAAAAAATTTGTAACTCTGTGTGGTGATGGATGTTAACTGGATTTATCGTGCTAGTCATTTTGCTGCATATACATATATTGATCATTATTTTGTACACCTGAAACTAATATAATGTTATATTTCAATTATACCTGAATAAAAAATAAAAATAAAAACAATACAATAAATATTTCCATCACTATCCATCCAGTTCATTATTAATTTGATAAATTTGATGCACATAACCAGAAGATTATTAAAGGCATGGTTATTTAGTTTATTTAAAATATTCATAAAAGGGTTAGAGTTATGTTTTAGAAATTTTACTATAGAATGTAAGTGAAATATTACAAAGTCAAATTCAAATTCCAGGGGAAATAAATGATTTAGGAATATAAAATTACTTTAAACACTATAAGAAATTAATGTTACTAATTAACAAGCACTTTAAACAATAGCTTGTTTTAAAGTGGACGTATGAATGTTTTAAGGTGGAAAAGAAAAGTGGTAAAATTATTACTGGTTTAATTAAATGCTTGTTGAGGGAAGACTAAAGATATCTCTTTGATTTTTTCTTAGTAAAAAAGTTTTACTCTTTCACTTCTGATAATTAATCACAAATTGTCTTATCTCCACTCCCCCTCCCATATCTACAGCCTCTTTCAAGTTTTTCTCACGTTTGGAAATGAATTCTTTGTGTGAGGGCTCATAACAGAGATCAGTAGTTAAATACTGCTTATATTGTTTTTTTTTTTTTAAACTGAAAGAAAAAAGCATTATTATTAAAAGTTCACATCTCTTGCTTTGGTGTTGACACCTGAGTATTATAAGGGAACCCACAATGACTCAGTATATTTTATTGAGTCAAAGCAAGACAGAGATGGTATGATTGAAAGTTTATAAGTGAGAATGCCAAATATCTATTCCTCATTAAGGAAGTTCTGGTCGGACTAATAATGAGACTTGAGTCTGGAATAAGTGATCCGGAGAGCTTGGTAGGTTCCAAAGGGATCCTAGACAAATTCCATCAAAGAGTCAGCAGCACAGCGCTGTGCTTAGCACCAGCTGTTTGATGACAAATTGCAACGTCTGAACCTTGGCAAACTGGAGTGTCCTTTTGGAGCCTTTGAGAAAGAAACTCCAATCATTAGCACCTGTGTTACCCATATGGGATCTGAACAACCTGAGAAATTGGATGCAGAATAAAACAGACGGGGGCCAAACATCACCTTTATTGAAGATAAAAGGCAGGTTGTACAATCTATCTGATAACTGGACAAGTGGGCTTTCCAATTCTGTACCCCATAATTAGATGTATATATATACCTAGTTACATGCAAGATTCCCCACCTGAGATGCCTGTGTATATTGCACATGTAGCATAATAGAGTATTGGAAAGGGGGGTGCACAGCTTCTGTTGGCCTTTGTGGGGGAGTGGAGAAGGAGAGGAAAGGAGAGGAAGAAGAAGGAGGAGGGGGGGGAGTAGGAGGGGAGGAGGAGGACAAACAGGAAAGAGGAGGAGAGAAGAGAGATTGGTCCTGGGTTATACCAATCAGAGCAAGTCCCGCCTCCTTACCTGGGGGGAAGTAGATATGGAGTAAGATAGGTTCCATCAGCATCGTTACATTACAGATGTCCTTCCATATGGAGGTATCAGGAAGTATAGGGAATAGGCATTTCTACAGAGAAAATAGGAAAATACATTTGATGTCAAGACTGTGCCAGATATCTGGATTTTCCATTTACTAGCACAATATATTTTTCCTTAGAGTTTGTGCCCTTTCTATGCATACCCATGGACAGCTTAATGAAAGATTGAGAGGAGATCATGCCATCCTACATGTGTGATTCTCGTCTATTTGGTTAATCTGTAGGATATGGTTTTCATTTATAAATGTAGTAAATGTTATAAATCTACAGTATTGACACATGACACAAATTATGTATTGTCATATTATTTATCATAAAGGCAATAATAAAACTCATTAATCACATATTTCTCTGTTCACATATTTAATATACTTTTTAGAAAACAATTTATTCATTACCAAAAGGCAATGAACATAATTTTAATTGGCATATACCGTAGATGCTTCAGGTGCGCAAGATAAGACAGAGATGATGACAGTTATTTTGAAGTGACTTCCTTCTTGGTGTTCATTTGAATTCCTATTTTACTTATTCTTCTCATGGCTCTCTCAGTTGACACTAAAGGGGGAAAAATGTCATTGCTTTATCATCTTTCCTCAAAGCAGAGATCGTTCTAAGGTGCTTGGTAAATCAGCTCAGCAGAAAAATTTGAAAAACAAAAGATGTTATTCTTTCAATCAGCACAATTTTAATGAACAACTACGACGTGGTCCTGCATTTCAGCAGTGAACAAAACCAAGTGCATTCATAGAAATATATCTCCAAAGGAGCCAGAGAGGCAGTCATTGATATAGACCCGTAATGTCATAGTAGTAAATTGCTTGAATGAAGGGGGGAAAGAGGGAAGGTTGGGGATGCTAACATGGGGTCAGTGCTTGCTAAATGCCAAGACTTTTCTAAGTGCTTTAGGCATATTAATTAAGTTAGTCCTCATTACAACCGCGTTGTGTTACGTTTTGATGTTACTTTATGTTATACTGTTGTGTTGTGTTACGGTAGGTTGTTATTGTTATGGAGGGAATGGTGCCCCCTCCTCATTCATACGTTGAAGCCCTAACCCCCATTGTGGCTGTGTTTGGACATAGGGCCTTTAGGGAGGTAATTAAAGTAAAATGAGGTCATTAGGGTGGGGCCCTAATTCAATAGGACTGGTGTCCTTATGAGAAGAGGAAGAGACACCAGGGATGTGGTCATGCCAGGAGAAAAGACCATGTGAGGACACAGTGAGAAGACAGCCATCTGCAGACCAAGGGGACAGGTCTCACCAGAAACCAACCCTACTGACACCTTGATCTTGGATTTCTAGCCTCTGGAACTGTGAGAACACAAATTTCTGTAATTGAAGCCATCCAGTCCGTGGTATTTTGTTATGGCAGCCCTAGCAAACGAATACAGTTATGTTATTGTTATATCATGTTGTGTTGTACTGTCATTTTGTGTTGGTCATGCCTATTATGTTATGTTGTTATATTACCTTGCCATTTATGCTATGTTATGTTCTCTTTTGTAATGTTATGTTCACCACTTTGCCAATGAAGAAACTAAAATTCAGAGCCTTGCAGGGTGTGGACCAAATGTCTTATGGACGTTATAGACAGGACCAAATGTCTGCTCATCGTTCAGAGAGATTAAGTGATTCACCTGGAGCCACACAGCTCATCAGAGTCAGTGCTGGAACCCAGCTCTAAGCAGTCTGAAGGCAGGTCAGTCCTCTAAACACTCTCCTTCAGCTTTAACGTCCTGGGCAAACTATCTAACCTCTTAAATCCACAGTCTCCTTATCAGCAGATGAGGGTTCTTGTTTAGACTACAGGTGTTTGGTCTATGATAGATATTCATGATTAGCTAGGGAGGTGAGGATCTAGTAATAATAATTATTATATTATTGTCTTTCAATGACAACAATATTTAGGGTCACACAAAGAGCTCATCTGTCAGTTATGGAAAGCACCTGGTCTTGTTCCACTTGGGAAAGCATTTGTGAGGTTTTCCTGCATTTGAAGTTTAGTCTCAGCTGCTCATGTGTTTGGGGTCTGGATGAGTCGTGTTTTTTTGAAGTAGGGCATGAGGTCACAGTCTGGGAGTCCAAAATCTTGTCTTCTCCTCCCAGATCTGAAATGAACAACATTGTGATTCTTGGTGTACTTTGCTCCCTGTCAAAGGAAAGCCAAAGTGAGACCATCTTTGACAATCCCGTCAACTTTAAATGTCATAATTATATACACCCTCACAGAAAACGAAACATACTTACTTGTGTAGACCCAAATTTAAAATTTCAGACATCAATCTACACTTTGAATTTCTTGTCTCCGCCTTTCACTGTTCTGCCTAAATGTAACCCCTGAAGTGGAGAAATTTCTAAGGCACTGATAATAAATAATAAAAACCGATAAAAGAACATGAACCAAAATTCCTCTAAAGCCATGTTAAATGAAGGTGAGAGACTTCACTGAATGTTGGTTGATGCGTATGTGAAAAGACAGAACACTCTGGAAAGAAGGTATAGAACAGAAAATGATATCATTTTGATTCAGGAATGTAATGCAAGACTCATGCTTCCCTTAAAAACACAATTTTTAAATTACTTTAGAAAAACGTTAAGTGTACCCAGAGATCCTTTTCAGGAGGGAAATCTCCCTCAGTTCTTCGGCTATGTCTACTCTACAGTTCTAGTGATTTTTATCGCCACTGACACATTTTACATGTATGATTTTTGCCAGTAACTATATACAAACATGTATATGATGTTGTGATTATTTTTTTCTTTGATGTTTGCTGATGTTCCTTCTTCTGCAGAGATCACAACTTGACTCAACAGTCAGATTTTGCCTCTTTCCCAAAGGTTTTCCCAGGTGCACCCATGGTCTGACTTGAGGGATCCATTCTGATGCAAATTTGCTCCACAATGGTCACACTCTTTCAAGAGACAAGAGCAACGTGGACATTGAAATCCAGTTGAATCACTGGAAATGTCGTCTGCTAAATCTTAGGTCACAAATCCAAAAACAGGTGTTTTCTGCTGTGACTTCCTGACAAGGGACAAGTTGGGAAGGGTCAATGGAAAAGCTAAATTAGAAGTGAAATGGAAAATTCGGGAAATTACAACCATGAGTTAGTGATGTGTTTTGGTGGTAGTTGGTCAATTTGAGAAGCATTGGAAAAAACTCAGAAACATAGAGTTATTAATTATGCTTGCTAAGGAAGAAGAAAGTGGTGCAACCTTTCTCTCCTACTCAAATCAAAAACAGGTGAGCCAGAATGATGATTCAACAGTACTTCTTGCTTGCCTTCATGGGAATAATGGCAATGTTTTGTGAGTTACAACTAGGAAACCTATTCCACATTTCAGGCACCAAGATCTTTCTGTGGGATAAAAGTAGTGGGTCCGTCAGTTGCGGAACCATTAGGCCAATCCCATTAGCACGATGAGGCTGCCTTTGCGTACTCACAGGTATAATGCCAAAGCCACTCAAATGCATTATGGGCCTCCACAGACATAAATGTTTGTATTAAAAATTATTTCCCACTGAGCTGGTGTGCCTCTCGAGTAGTTTGGACTTGATTTTGCAGGTAATGCAACATGACAAGGTGATGACTTGCCAAAAAGAATCAAATCAAATCAAAACTTGAAAGATAGTGTTTTATAAACCTGTTTGAAAAAAAGACGTGGATCTTTTTAGATACTCAAGGTGTGGGATATTAATGTCCTTGTGATATATTTAAAATGAAAAACTAAAAATTATTTCTAAACTGCTTGGAGATATATAGAGAGAGACAGAGAAAAAGAGAGAGTTTTCTAAACTACATACATGCACATATTTAGGTATATATACACTCGTGTTTATATAGAATGATAGGTAGATGATAGGTAGATGACAGGTAGATGACAGATAGATAGATAGATAGATAGATATTACACCTATATTTTATATGACTCATGTTGCATTATTAGGGTTCCATGTTGTAACTCAAAAGAGAGTTTATTGCTTCCAGCATGGAAAGAGAAAGGGACAATATATATATTTATATATTAAGAATACCCACACAGACACACACACATATTTAACACATATGTGTATTCAAAATGTGTATGTAATGTATATGTATACACATATTTGTAAAAAATGTGTAGAATAGAAATTAAGGACATAAATATACACCTATGTTAGAACATACAATATGACACAATGTATAAAAGCAGAATTGGGAGATATGATTTTCTCCATTTTTAGAGGAGGAATTTGAAATATGGCTTTATAAATGTGTTACAAGTTGTTATAAAAACTGTAAAGAATACAGCAAATATTTGCTTCTGGACACCAAAAACCAATATCTGTTCAATACAGCACTTACTGCCTCAAAAATTCCACATATATTTCAAGCACTTTTACTTCTAAAATTCTGCAAAGGAAATTCAAATTCTCTTGTAATAAATAGCGTACCTCTGAGGGATGCCAGAAAGGGCAAATGGCTCCATCAAGTGAATTATGATGGAGTGTTCCAACGAAAAGAATCATGGTTCATCCTGTTGCCATCAGTAAACTACACACTGAACTGAGAACGCTCCTGGATTATATAACAAAAATAATAATCCTGTGCTGCCCTAAGTATTCGACTTTCTTGTCTACCTTGCTATAGCACCTCTGATCATTTCCACGCATTTCAGGCTACACTAGGTAAAATGACACTTAAGAAAGCAAGCAAGTATATTCAGAGCTATCCGTGTGAAGAGAAACAAATAAACTTTTTTTTTCATGGACTGTCCATAACCTGGAGATCGTAGATTTGTTGGTATTGCTGTCTTGGCTTCCCAAGAAATTGAAGAGCCAGTGCAATGGGGTACAGATCACAACAGTCAGCGATGACTTCAAAAATGTGTGTTTGTTAGCTGTGTTGTCTGATGCAATGATAAGGCAGGCAGACAAGCAGCAAAAATGCATACCTTCAAACTCTAAATCATCTAGTAAGAGTGTATTCTCTAGAAGTTACTACAAGTCAAAAGTAGTTTGAAGAAAGAGGCTACCACTCAGTGTCTGAAAAATAAATCCCAAAAGGCTAAACATATCGCTTGCTGAGCAAAAGGGAGCTCTGCTTATAGCATAAAGTGTCTATGAATCAAGCAGACTCCTGCTATTACCCTGTATTCAGGAGCTGTGAAGTTTGGTTCTGATAAGCTTTCGAAATGGAATTTTTATGGGGTGGTTCATCCTAAGGTGGAAACATGGTTTCTGGTGTCAGGTCGGCTGCCAATGGACTTGCTTTCCAAAGCATGGGGCTCCATGATTGGGCAGGTTTCAGAAGCATCGTTCATGACACAACATTGACCTTGATAGATTGGGTCACTTTTGAAACTTGTTCTGGTGTTTTGTGTGGCAAGGGACAGTGAATAATCAGTCTTTTTCTGCCCTTGAATTTGGAGCATAAGACTTTTTCTTTGCTCATAAATTTCCTGTACATAACCACATACACTGTCACTTACCTTCATCCATTTGATCTGCCTCTCCTTTAGTTCACATGTTCCTAATCTTCTTCAATTCTCTACCTACCTTCAGTTTGACCTCCACACCTCAATCTAACCTGTATGTTTCTGATTTCAGATCTTCTGAAAGCATGCTTTCTCATGAGCACCAATTTTCTACACAAGGATTTCCAGGGGTCCCATGGTCCTCTGCAAAAATTTCAAAATGTAATAGGAACAGATCCCTCCACAAAACAGCACAGAAATCCAGTAACTGAGAAATAACACTGTCGAGACTTCTTATGTGCATGGATAACCAATCACTCTTCTCTCTAGAAAATGTTTTGCTTGTAATTTGAAAATTATTTTTAGGTTCATATTTTTATACTGTTGCTAAGATGTAAACTTTAACATTTAAGCATTTTCATGTCCCCCAAAACCATATTCACTGATACCCTTTCTGACCTCAGCACTTATGGCAAATGTGGATGAAATCAATGTGTTGGAATAAAACTTCTAAAAGAGGAGACAAAAGTACTTTAAAAACTTCCAGAGCAGAAGAGGGAGGGAGGAGGGTGAATGGGGTGATAGGGCACGTGTGCATAGTGATGGAAGGTAATTGGTCTTTGGGCAGTGAACATGATGTTGTCTGCACAGAAATCAAAATATAATGATGTACACCTGAAATTCATATAATGTTATAAACCAATATTACTTCAATAAAAATAATAATAATAAATAAGGCAGCAAAGCAAATAAAAAAACAAAATTAAAACTTCCTTTCATTAGGAAGAAGACAGATTCAAATGTTGTTCATGTTTGTAATCTATGTTTAATCTATCTTAAATCATGAAAAGACTTTTGAGATGGAACAAGGCAGAAGAATCCTTCATTGTTGACGCCCTCAACTTCCCTGCAGTCCCAGAGCAAATACCTCCAGGCTGCTTAAAGGTGATAGACGTTATACTATGTTCTTCAAGCCACCGAATATGTGGAGGGTTTTTTGTTTTATTTTTCACTACCAGTCCAAATCCTAAGAAATCCAAATCTACTTTTAAATATATTTTCTATCTTACAGTGGTAAGATGAATTCTCCCATGTATTTCTCTTATAAATATTTATTGTAGCCTATGTTTCCATGGTTACACTTGAACAAAAATGTTTGATAATAAAAATCTTACTCTTCAACATGTATGTGATGCCTACATTGCGTAATATAATAAACATAATGCATATTTATATAAAGACAACCACCCCTAAATTTTTTGGAACATGAATGTTCCATTATAGGAAATCTATTTTGAAAAATTACTGCAGTTGATACATGTTCTATTTTCAGAAACAAAATTCAAATTGTATGTACACTTTGTAACTTCCTGCTTCTGTAATTGATATTAGCTATGTCAGCTCTTCTAATATTTGTAAATGACAGGTAGATAAATGTTTGAGATTTCATGCCAGTGTAGAATGAGGCATGCACAATGAGATTTTTTTTTTTTTAAATAAAAATGTGACATTGATGCAACACTAATCTAGTGTATAGGAAAAGATACTTTTCTTACACATTCAACACTGTTGCTTTTTGCCTGTTTGGTTAAACCATTTAAATTACCAACACAGATTGACTGGATTTAAATGTCAGGTTAAAATAATGACAGGTATCGGAGGTACTTCAACAGTTTAGAGAAGGCTCAAAATGTTTAGAGCCCTCTCTCGAGGCCAAGAGGTGGAACACAAATGATACCCAACTTTACAAATGTTCAGTTAGTGGTGAGAATGCAGTAGCAATGGAACATAGCACTCTATAGTGTCTGTGTGGCTTCAGAGAGAAGGTGCTCCATAAGCACGTCTGGAAGAATGAGTCTACGATGGCCTGGTGCTTAACTTCTCCAGGCAACCCTTTCTCTTCCAATTGTTAACTACTCTTATCGAAGTCCTTGCTGACTACAACTCAATCATGCTTTTCCCCACTTTTGCCTTTTGTTCATGAAGGATAAGGGATGGACATCCCCAGGAAAAGGAAGAGAATGAAAAGATACACCAAGGAAGAACATATACGGGTATCACAAAGCAGGTATATGCATACTCATGGAGTGGGTGACTACGTTAATTAATAAATTATGCAAGAAGTTGATGGCACATATTCTGTTGTTGCTCAAGCATAGGGCTACTTTGAGGCATAACAAAAGGACTAAATATGAACGCATTGGCAGATGCCTAGTTAAACATAGCAAATTGGAAAGTTTGTTCTTTCCCATAAACCCACTAAGAGGATGAAAGAAAAGTATAAATGAGAGAAAAAAATTTACCAGAAAGAAATAGGAGATCAGATGACAGCATATTCAAGATTCCAACAAAATAACGCAAGCTGGCAGGCAGATGGACGAATACCAATTTATCTAGATCAGAGAAACTTGGAACTTCTCATCCTAAAGGGAGTAAAACCATGAAATAGGACAACTCTTGGCCCCAAATGCCAGAAATGCCTGGGGATTCGTGGTACAAGAGGCCACAAAGGTAGGGTCCCCGTTGGGGATAAAGTAAGATTTTTTTTTGAAAAACTAAATCTCCCAGTCCCCTTTCCAACCCACATAGCTAGATAATTGTCTCCTCCTCGACCTGACTGGAAATTGTGTATCTTGCAAGCGGGCTCCATTCTTCCAGACACCAACTACTGCTAGTGGGGGGGGGGTGGTGTTATACAGAAAACAGAGGAATTAAGGGAAAGTCTACACACTGAACGTTGAGAAGCTCAACCCACTTTCCACACTGGGTTCTAAAAATACTAGCAGCAGGAGTTAAAACATTTCTTTCTAGGAAAACTGAGAAGTCAAGAGAAAAGAGAAATAGATACTGATATTTACATGTCCCCAATATAAGTGTGAGCCTGACGAGTTGTGAAAACCTAGCTAACCACACACAGCTTCCAGTCAGTTTTAGTGCCTTTCCCACAACTGTGGAAGGACAACTGAGGCTTGCCCAGCATTCAAAGTGGAAGTCTATCTAACACGACACAGTGGTTCTCGAACAGTGGTTCTCAAAGTGTGGTCTGGGAACACCAAGGGGTGCACAAGATCAAAACTCTTTTCATAATAAAAATAGGATTTGGTTTACTGTTTGCACTGTTTTTTATTTTTGAGAGTATGCAGGGATGTTTACCACAGCTTACGTAGCTTGAGATATCACGACAGGCTAAATGCAAAAGCAGACATGAGACCCCAGCTGTGTTCAGGAAGCCAGGAATTCAGGAGAGCTGCAAGAATGTAAGACATTGTCTCTATTCTCTCTCTTTTGCTTTGGAAAGTATAGCTATGTTTAAAAATTAGTCCATTTTTTTAAACAGATACTGCATATGTTTTTGTGATTTAAAACCAAATAGATGATGAATGTTTTTAAAAATTCTTACTTCTCATTTCTAAGATGGTAAATACTGATAGATTTAACCCACCTGTGAAACATGTCTGTGTGGGGCCCATCTTCGTACTCCCGTATCAGAAAGGCGGAGTGGGCTTGCAGGTGGCGCTCTTCACTCACCTGGTCTTGGCTTGCACATCATTCCACCTTGTAGAGACATGAATTGCTCCCACCTGGTAGGAATGTGCTGCAAGAGGCTACCCTTACCTTACAATGAGTCATTTCCCTTCATGGATGTGTGTGCATTTCTCTTTTTCTATATGTATATATTCATACATATATATCCATATATATGTAGTATATGTATACATATGAATTCGTGGAGATATGTACGTATATATGTATGGATATATACATGCATTTTGTTGTTGTTAGTGCTGTCGAGTCGATTCCGACTCCTAGCACCCCCCACGTATAGCAGATAGGAACCCTGCCCCGTCTTTTTGCATCATCCTCTCACATTCCATTGCTCTATCAGACAATGCTCTGCTGCTATTCATAGGGTTTTCACAGACGATTTTTTCGGAAGTGAGTGGCCAGGTCCTTCTTCCTAGTCTGTCTCAGTCTAGAAGCTCTGCTGAACCCTGTCCACCATGGGTGACCCTGCTGGTATTTGAAATACCAGTGGCACAGCTTTCAGCATCACAGCAACATGCAGCTGCCACGGTATGACAACTGACAGACAGGTGGTGTGGTTCCCTGACCAGGATATGAACCTGGGCCTCAGTGGTGAGAGCAAATCTTAACCACTAGGCCACCAATATATATACATATGATGGGTATATTTCCCATCAGATCCTGTTTCCTTGTCAAAAACTTCTAGATAATTTTATACAAATGGATGTATTCTAATGTTAATAAATCTTGCTTTAGAGCCCTTTTCCCCCCCAAAATGTCTCATGTATTACCTCATTTGATCTATTTGCTACTTTCTCCTTAACAGGAGACTTGGCTACTCTTGGGTCTCGTCTCTCAAATGTGAAGGGACAATGGTGAGGACATCAATTAGACCCGAGTCTTTGTGTCCGAAAGCAGCATATCGGGGTGATGTGCTAATTGAATCAGAGGAAATGAATGTTAGCTCTTAATGTTGGAAAGAATGACCACCATGTAATAACTCATTCAAATCTTTGTTTTCAAGTCATCTTTTCCCAATGTTTTGTGATATTTCCAAACCCAATCCTTCGAATCAAACAATGAGTTACTGCTCTTTTTTATGTTTGTTAGTTCTCTCTTTAGCTCCCTGCAGATAAATTCAGATCAAGAAGTAAATAAGTTTTCAAGTTAGAAAGCTCAATTTAATTTGAAATGTAGAATGGAACAGATTCCAAGACTAAGAAATTAATGCCCACACCCAAAGGCACAAAGTAATTATTTTCCAAAGAGTGTGTCTGCTAATCCATAACTGCCAGATGCACAGTGCTTTACTAAGAGATGCAACCTAGAAGGAATATTAAACAATTCTTCTTTGTCCTTATTAAATCCTGCTCTTGTCATTTGCCACACAATGCGATGTCCTATAAACATCATGTAAACTCTCTTCTAAAAAGCAGAGCCAGTCGTACTTAAATATATTCTAATTCAACCATTTATTGCTTCACCTACCTCCTAAGGTTTTTGTCTGCTTATATGCAGGTTGGTTGCAAACCTCTCAACTACTGCTAGGAATCAGAATGTGAGAAGCTACATAAAAGACACTAAAGAAAAATAACATAGTGGAGTTGATGGGAAGGTTTTCTATATTGCACCACATCAGGTGCAACCAGGTGTGGCTGGTGCACCATATCCAGATGCTGTGGCGACAGGCTGCTGTTCACATCTGCACCCAAAGGATTGCTGGAGACACTCACATGCTCGAGAGATTTCCTTTTCTTAGCCCATGGACAATGACTGACTGATGTAATGCTCTAAGAAGCTAGATGTCTTGCCTCAAGTAGGGCAAAGTCCGTGCTGTAATCTACATGCCTGAGCTCCCCGTGGGGCCAGGGTGGTATTCCTCAGATTCTCTCCTGTCCCTTCTACTCCCATCACTTCCTTACAAGTTTTTCCTGAAACCACCTCCTCAGTAAACTTTGGGCTTGCATAACCAGCCTTGTCTCTGCTTCTGCTTCTGGGAGACCTGATGGGTATTTCAACACTAGGATGACTCTCATATGCTCCCCAAAGCAGCTCCTGGGGATACCTTGACGAGTCAGCCAGTCTCTGCATTCTCTCTCCAGCTTTGTGGAGACAAAGCCAATGGCAATCCTCGGATGCCTCATGCCCACCCCTCTTCTCCTGCTGGCTCTCTTTTTCTCCATCCTCTAATGAAAAATGAAGGCCACTTTGCCCAGTCTCCATCTCCTATTCTGCTACGTTGGCCTGAAAATATCCTCTCTCTTGGAAGTAACTGCCCAGATCCTTCCATCCTTTATACTCAGGAACTAGTGAACAGGTCAACTGGGACAGATGGCTATCTGGACTGCTCTGCTATCTGAGCAACGTGAATGCTCAGGTGAGTCCTTTCTCAAGAGCTCCTAGCTCTCTGATTCAAATTCATCCCAATGGGGTTTCTAATTTAGTGAGAGATTTCTAAAGATAGCAAGTCATTCTGGCTAAATCAAAAATAATGGGGATTCTTAAAAGAACCAGGAAGCAGTAAGTGGAATCTTTAGGAGAAAATAATAGTGAAGAACAACAATAACTTATGAGGGTTCTTTAGCCAGTTGGAGCCAGTGCTGCACAGAGTAATAGACATGGGGTTGCAACAATATGATCTAGATATAGCCCTAACTATTTTTTCTAACACATGAAGGAAGGCAGGAAAGGAGATCAGGCAGAGTTTATTCCACCTGCCCTTTAGACATGCCAAAAAAGTGAGAGGTCCTAGGGCAAGCCAGGTTTACAGCCAAGCTGGGACCTCTCTTCCACACTTGAGGGGCAAAGAGAAAACAAACTCAAATCTGCATGCATACTTCTCACTCAAGATGTCCTGTAATGAGGCATTCATAAATATAGGCAAGAAAAGACAGTTTATTGAAATATTTTATAAAGGCATGCATATCTTAAGAAAGTTGAGCAGAACAGAAAAAGGAAATATTAGGAAAGAAAGCAGGCATGATCAAAATTAGTAAACAATTAAGAGAGCAGGTCATAGGTGTCGGTAAATCGGGACCACACCTTTATCACTTGCACGTTTTCACAAGTGTTTTAAGAGGCAAGTCAACACAAAATAAGCCCAGATATTCCTGATATTAAGTCCAAAAAAATATTGTCAGTTGTCATGAAGAAACTGTGTAATTCAATGAAGAATATCTTAACTAGGAAGCCACTACATACAGACTAGTTTCCTGAGGGCTGTTTCTCAGAATGTTCTCTGAATTGTGTGAAGTCACAATTACAAAACGTGATTAATGGATGAAATGATTCACAAGCCAAACTCATATGGGACATACTTCTCTACAAGTAAGTCTTTCCAGGTTATCTTTTAGAATAGTGGGAGCCAAACGTCTAATCAGACGCACAAGCACACACCTAGAAATCTGGAATCCTGCTTCTAGAGAGATCGAGATGGACACTGCTCGTGGAGAAGCGATGCTTTTGAAGAATAAACAGTTTGTGCACCTTCAGAACTAACTCTGAGTTTTTGATAAACAACGTGTGACAATGCATGTGAGGTCTCCATGCTTGGCAAAACCTCAAATACATGTTGTAGTTATACCGTCCTCCTTCAGAAGAAATTATAATTTTCATTCATTTACGAAAGTTGATGGTTTATTCTAAGATAAATGGGCTTCCTACTATTCATGTAAATAACTGGATGGTTCCATTGACTGCATAGAGTTCTATGTACATGCCAGGGAACTGATGTCGAGCTTGTGTTTCTAGTCTCTATATTAGCAGTGGGTGTAAATGTTACAGGTTTTCTAAGCTTGAAGCAAGACTCAATGGTTATAAACAAAAAACTTTCATAGATTTGGCATAGCACGTGGTGAAAGATATCATGAATACAATAAATATATGTTATAAAGACTTGAAAGATGCTATAAACATAATCATGTGTATATATATAAATCTCAAAATAATATCAGTTTTATAGGTAGTTCTAATTGCCTTACAAAACAAATGTAGTCATTTAACACTAAATTAACAGTGTATGCCCATTTCCTTGCATAATTAATCCAAAATTAATATTTTAAATTTTATTTTGCTTATATAATAAGCTACAAAATTGTTTCATATCTGTGCTTTTTTGTTCTTTTTTGGATTACGAGTGTGACTAACCATTTGTCATACGTTCTTTGACCATTTAAATTTTTTCTATGAGTACATTTCTTCAAATTTTGGAGTTATCCTAGTGGCCTGATAATCTTATTAGTATATATTGTTCCTGCTGATTTGAAGCACTCTTTCTTTAAAATACTGAAATCGGTCCATCGCTCCTCCTGTGTGTTGAATTGCTAGAAGAAATAAGACAATCATTTCAGTTTTTCTTTGTTTGTTTATGGCTTCTATATAGTCAATATAGTCTTTGATATCACGGATTCTCATATCTGACATCATGATTTTATGACTCCTTGCTGTCATGTAAAGCTTAGGAAGGCCTTTCCAATCTCAAATCTATGAAAATATTATCCCTCTTTTCTCCCAATAAGTTTTTGTTTTTGTTTTTTTGGCTTTTTTTAGTTTTTTAGCACTTTTAACATCTTATTTGTGCAGGTAGAGATCTATCTTTAGCACTACTCCCCACCCCCCATAGATAGCCAAATGTCCTAACACTATTTATGAAAGTGACTCATTGGTTTGATATCATCTTCTCGTGTACGGTAAAGGCCTCATACTCATGGCTCTGCCTCTAGATTATAAATTTTGCTTTTTAAGGCTATATTTTCCTTTCTTTGTTCCAGTTTTCTACTGTTTCTATTACAGTAGGAAAAGAGGACCCATTAATAGCTGGGGGAGCAATATTCCCCCTTTACTTCTTTCTAAAACATTTTTTTTTCTTAATTATCCTAGCACATTTCTCAACCCAAAAATGTGAGACTCAGTTTGGTAAGTTATGCCAAAATGCCCGTCCATTTGATTGAAGCACATCCCGTCTGTAGACTCATTTAAGATGGATGGGTATCTTAAGCTTAGCATTTCCAAGTCATAAGAAAAACTGTAGCAGTTTGACATAATAAATAGCCCAAAAGCATTTGGTAAGTATTTACACTTCCAATACAAGATTCTCTGGACTGCACTGTTCTCCTGAATTATTTTTAAGCCATGGAGGCTGTAGAATATTCTGATGATACATGGTCTCGTAAGGGAAGCGCAATTCTGCATGGGCTGTTTTATATCAGACCTAAACCCGTAAGATTTAGTAACTGATCTTGCAAGGAAAGAACATTATGCATTAATTGACTTCTGCAGACTTTTCATCACAGTTGTCTCCGTTGAAAACAGCTGGTGTGGGTGGTGGCCTACTAGGATGCATGCAACAGTGGAAAATGTGAACTCAAATTTTTCCCAAAGAAAACCGATAACAGTAGATCGACAATAATAACAAACGACAGATCCTAGCTACCATGATGTAGAGATACCACTTAAAATTATTTAAAAGACGTGCTATAATTTAAGCCCTCAGCTTCACAAAGCTGATTACGTCTTGTTATCAATATCAGATTCAAGATTAATCAGTATCGTTTTCTCTTCAGCGTGCCTAAACTAAACAAAACTAAACTAATGGAAATGTATATGTAGAAAGTAAGAATGATTTTGATGTGTACGTGGCTGACAACCAGGTCTCTGGGTGTTTTCTTCTAATCTAGTGTTTTCTTCTAATCTAATCTTCATTCTCAGTGGAAACACAAGTGGTGGGCAAATCATTAAATCAAACTAACACATTTGGCTAATAGTGCGGTTTTCATCTAAAGCAAGCGCTTCATCGCCTTCCAGAAAACTGCTCTGTTTGGTGAGCTTTGAGAGGTAATTGTCTCTGGTTCTCACATAAAAAAATATTTCTCTAAAGGCAACACACACACACACATTTAAGAAGAGATAATGGGCACAATTACATTGTCAGTCTTCCAAAATGAATATTTTACTTTCAGTTATTAATGATATTGTCAATTGTTAAGCCTCAGTTTGATGAAGAGATGGTTAATGAGTATTTTAGATTTGCTGTATTTAGTGCAGCATATTTTTCTAGATGTAGGATTAAAGAATGCCACGAGATGGGGAACGCAATTTGTGGATAATCTTAAAGTATACAGTAGCAAAATTTAAGCGAATGCTACCCGCTAATAATTTCTAAAGACCCCCAAATCATGGAGGAACGTATATTTTTGTGTTCAGATCACTGAGTCAGAGTGATTCCAAAGACGACATGGCTAGTCTGCTCTAGAATATTCTACAATCTTCAAGGACATTCCCATCATATCCCCCATAATATCACCAGGTCACTCATCTGCTTGTCATCCATATATTTTACCTTAGTCAAAAGTGTGCTTTCTGTCAACTCAAATTAAAATACACGACATCCAATGAGAATGATGGATTTGTTCTGTGTCTGTTGTCAAGGTAAAAATGATGTCATGTCCCTCTGTTTCTACAGCATCCCCACAAATCTCTTTCTCTTTCCCTCTCTCTTATCTTGATTCCCATTTTGCCAATTCAATCAAAACACACATTGTCTCTGGATGCTGAGACTTTTCTCTTCTCCATTTTTTTTTTGGCCATGAGGCATCACTCCTATTCGCAGAGTCTTTCCTGTGTCAGGGATCTGACTGTTTTGTGAACACGAATTTGTAAAGATGATCAAGATAAATTTACAAAGATAATCTAGATAGGTGAATTTAGTGTGAAGCAATATAATGGGCATGTGAAATACAAAGCTCCCATAAGGTAAATATGGATGCTGTTGAAAACTAAGAAATACTAAAACAATTCATCCAGTTGGAAAAATAAGATGTTAACTTCTTATTGAAAAAGTTTAGAATACGCCTCCTTCATTTTCGTACCTACAATATGTCACAATTAAAGATAATCCTTAAATTCAGATTATATCTTTCATTTTAGTTTTGATTTTTTTTTTTTATTGAGGAGAGGAGGAAGATCTCAGGCAAGAAACTCTATAAATGAGGCTTAAATGTAATTGTATACCCTTTTAATTGAAGCTTCCAAAATCTCTATAATAAAATTACTACTTTACTGAATGTAAACCATATATTTCAGTAGCTATCAATCACAGTGACAATCTCCTGAGTAAATGCAAGGATTTAGCTATATAATCTCTCCCTGCAATTCTTGTTCTACTTATAGCAGCCCCCGTGGCATAGGACCTGTTTCAGGGAAGTTTTCTCCAAATCTCTCAGTCTATCTTCATTTTTGTTTTGTTATTTTCATAACAGCAATTTTGTTCTTAAATTAGAGCATACACTTGTGCATTACTTGAGAATGAAGACAATTAGTAACACACTGCCTTAACCATTTAAGCCTGGTGAATTTTCAGCTAGAGATAATTGCCATAATTTTGAATGATGATAAAACTGAAAATATATGTGAATAATTGCTCATCAATGAGAATATAGAGTGATTCCTTGTGTATGAGGTTAAAGCAATATTTAATTAATTTATTTATATTTATTTATTTATTTATTTATTTTTTTGTGAGGAAGATCAGCCCTGAGCTAACACCCATGCTAATCCTCCTTTTTTTGCTGAGGAAGACTGGCTCTGAGCTAACATCCATTGCCTATCCTCCTCCTTTTTTTTTTTCCCCAAAGCCCCAGTAGATAGTTGTATGTCATAGTTGCACATCCTTCTAGTTGCTGTATGTGGGACGCCGCCTCAGCATGGCCAGAGAAGCAGTGCATCGGTGCGTGCCCAGGATCCGAACCCAGGCCGCCAGTAGCAGAGCACGCGCACTTAACTGCTAAGCCACGGGACCGGCCAAGCGATATTTAATTTAAAAGAAAATTATTTTATCCTCTCTACCAAGTCGTAAATAATAGGTATTCTACATGTCGGGCTTCTCTCAGGCCTTTCTAGCTTATATTATTCTGGAGAAGAGTCTGTGTGACAATGACTCAGCTGTAAATATTTCTGGTCCCTGTGGCCAATGTCTGTCATACTCTTCATTCCTCTCTCTCTGCCTATCTTTTGTGCCAGAGTCATTGGAAAGTTTTAGGATCATATTGAATCTTGTTGAAGCAAAACATTAAATATTTTTTATAATAAAGATCATATCTGGATATTGTAGAAAAATTAGAAAGTAGAAATACTTAAAACTATAAAGTATAAAAATCATCTCTAATCTCATGAGTCAAGGATAACTACTGTTAGTAAATTATATCTTCTTACATTCTCTTCGGCTTCAATCATTCACACAAATTTTTGTTTGCAAAAATGGGTTCTACCATGCATGTCATTTTGAGTAGTTTTTTCTTTCCCTTCAGCCTTTTATGCCAGACCTTTTTCCATTTAAACATATATACACTGACATCATCCTTTCTAATGGCATGGAGTATATTTGGTCATTGGTACCCCTGTGTTTGGAGGTCCAGGACATTTCCACCACATCTCAATGGCCACACTTATGGTAGTAAATTGAGCACAGCTACCAGCCACTCTTTGTTAATTCACATAGCTGGAAATCAAAGGATAGAGCTGCCCTGAGAAGGCTCAGAGAAACACATGATTTACAAAATTCCCAGTAGAGGAAGCGGAAAGAATCAGATTAAAGAAGAAATTAAAGCTTGATGCGTGATCTGAATTCTGCTTCAAAAGGTGAGAACAGTCCCATGTTTCTCCAAAGAATAAGTTTCTAGAAGATTCAATCTCTGAATATATATGTGTGTGTTTATTGAGTATATATGTATACATTCATATATATGCATATATACATATACATGTGTATCTATCTACCTATATCTCTATCTAAATATTTTAGTTAATGTCATCACAGCCCAAAAAGTAATAGTGACAATAAGGGAAAGTATTTCTTCAATAATCAGGTTGATAGTAGTTAATATTTATTACTGGTTTACTGTGTGCCAGTCATTTTTCCTATATTCAGTGATTTACTATTTTTAAAAAGACAACAGAGTCCCATTTTATCCTCATTCTTCCTTTTAGAATCAAGGAGAGGGAAGTCGGATGAAAGATAAACTGGTCCAAGGCTACGTGCGTTGTCGGTGGCAGCTCATCGTCAGTCTGACTTCCGAATCAACGCTCTGAGCCACAATCTTGATGTTGCCAAAGAAGGAAGCACAGTGGAAGTGGGCATGCCGTAGAAGCTTCCGCTCAACTGAAGCTGCAGAGGCTCGGCTCATATTTTCATCTTGGGCAATGGTAACTGATCTCTAGTAGTAATCCAGTGGAAACATCATTGAGTAATATTATTTGTGACACACAAATATTTAACGTAAGTAACATGATTTTATGAAGCAAATTCCTTATAAGTCATGTATATTTTGCTTTCCATTGTCCCTACAGGTCATATTGTGACCAGAGATGGAAACATTTATTTTATTCTCTAAACATTTTTTTTTTTCAAACTTCACCTACATCTAATCTAAATTGGAGGAGTCTCGCAAATAATTAAGACCGACCTGCTTTCCATAAATTTTGGAATAATTAAATAATACAGCAGAGAATATCCCTTTGCTAACTGAACACATGATTATATCCAGACACACTCGAAATCAAACGAGACGGAATGGTCTGTAAGGGGAGGAAGTGGCCTCCTTTCTCCAGATCCATTTCAGAAACTCTAAACTGTGCTCTGAAGGAGCATCTGCAGTGAAACCTTGCCTGCAGCCTCGGCCGTCTCCTTCCACTCCTTCTCTGGACCCCTGCCCGCTCTGGGCTGTGAACCACCCCCCCTACCCCACCACGGGCTAGGGCAGCTGCAACAGAGAAAGAAAGCTCATCTTCATCAAAACAGGTTTTGATGCCCTTCTTCGAATAAACACTCTTCATTTATGGACAACTTAATCCTTTCATAAAAGCTCACTTTGTTAAGTGGCTTGGCTTTCAAAAATAGCCCACACAGATATTTGCATGAGTCCATTAAAGACTATTAGACAAGAAGAGATGGCTACAAATATTGTCCCAGGCTTCTGGTAAACCAATAATGTATCCCTACCGGGGATGAAATTGAAAGTTGAAATCCTTTGCGTGGAATTAGGAATTCTTTGCAGTGAATTAGGCTTCCTGAAATATAATTTTTCCTTTTGGATCCATCTGACGTTGATATGTGTTATTGTATTATTCATTCTTTAAAGACTTATCAACATTAGGTTCTTTTCTTTTCAGTTGAAACTAGTAGACTAGTGAGGATAGGTAACTGGATTAGTCAGTAACAGTCTGAAATGTAAATTGAATCGGGTCACTAAAATATTACTTCAATGGAGATGGGGGCTCCTGTGTATTCTTGTTTCACAAAGGCAGTTAATGTAAAGCACAGGATGGAGAGTGTGTTAAAATCTCATTCGCGCTGCATTTACAATGCCTGTGGGTCTTTCAAGCTTAAGCGGTGGAACTAATCACACCGGTATTTTAGTGTCCTACATGCATTATGTCAAACGAGAGGAGTGTTGCTTATTGCATAACTGGAGGGAGAGAGAATGAATTATGCAGCACCCAAGTGATTTTCAAGTTAAAAGAGAATTCACATTTGATAACCGAGTTCTCTTTTGGGGGGTATCCCAAGAGATGAGCAATGACGTATAAGCTAAAATGCAATCAGACGGGAAGCAAAACAGGAAGATAAAATGTAAGAGAATTGATAAAACGTTCAAGGAAGTGGGCAAATAAAAGGTGAAAATATCAATATCTGTAAATCTGATGTGGCAAGAATAAAGAGATTGAGAGCAAACACAGTCAAAACACACAAATAACTGAATATTAAAAATCCTTTGTGAGAATCTAGGTGGAAAAATGGGACTGCTATAGAAAACTACCATATTTTAAATTAAAATAAGGATTAAAAGGAGAGATGACACACCAGTTACTGGCCAAAGTGGACTAAGGGGGACCTGATTTACCATCCTTCATGAAATAATCAAAAATGGAGAAAATAGAAGAAAAGATAGCTTTCCAGAAAGCGGATTTTCAGGAAATGAAGAACAGTGGCCTTTGAGAGATGTAAGACCAAGTTGTAGAGACGTCCTATTGCTGCAGTTTATTGCCTTGAGAGCATTTTCGTGCCATGACCTAGGGAGAGAGAAGCCAGGCAGAGCCCAGAAAACTTCTCTGAATCTCAGGATACCAAGGCAGGTAGGCTTCTGAGGACAGAATACCAGAAAGAGATGACACCTTCCAGAGAGACAAATGCAGATCTGGAGGGAATCCTCCCCGTGTTTCTAGCTGAGTAAATATCAGTGCTTATATACGAAGAAACTACTCAAGGAAGCTACTCATGCTACTGAAGGGTAGGGAAATAACCACCTGAAAATTGCAGTACAGGGGGGCCGGCCTGGTGGTGTAGTGGTTAAGTTCTCACACTCTGCTTCCGCCACCCAGGGTTCACGAGTTCGGACCCCAGGCGCGAAGTTAGGCACCACTTATCAAGCCGTGCTGTGGCAGGCGTCCCACGTTTAACGTGGAGGAGGATGGGCACGGATGTTAGCCCAGGGCCAATCTTCCTCGGCAAAAAGAGGAGGATTGGTAACAGATGTTAGCTCAGGGCTAATCTTCCTCGCTAAAAAAATAAAAAATAAAAAAAAAATTAAAATTGCAGTACAATCTATAGAAACTAACATGAGTCCAGGAAGTGAACCAGCAGAGATGAGAGGGAATATTTCAACCAGGATCAGGAACAGTTCCCATTCCAACCAGCCGTCTTGGAAAAGCTCGTGAAGCATACAGTATTGGATAAAATGCACAGAAGGATCTTGCCTCTGTAAGGGATAATCAGCGTTCACCCGACACCTCTGGTCCAGTCTAAGAAATCTTAACAGTAAGATGTAAAAGAATCAAACTGTGTCCACGCAATTTAAGTGTGTCCCAGAACAGATGTCAAGGATATCTACGGGAACACGAAAAAAAAACCCAGCGCCCAACAAGGTCAAATTCACAATGTCTAGTATCCAATCAAAAAAATTGTGTAAGACATAATCAATGTACAGAAATCAACGTGTTTCTATAGACTGGCTATAGGAATCAAATCTGAAATAACTTTTATCAAAAAACAAATACCTTTTACCATGGCATCAAAAATACAGAATATATGTGGGCAAATCTAACAAAAGATTTTAAAAACCCTATACACTGTCAACCAAAAAAACATTTCCGAGAAATATACAGTGTTAAGAGTTAGAAGACTCAGTATTGTTAAGATGTCAATTGTCTTCAAACTGATCTACACATTCAAAAAAATTCCAATCAAATGCCCAACATGCTTTTTTAGCAGAAGATGACAAGTTGAATTTGACATGCATATGGAAATGCAAAGGATCTAGACTGGTTAAAACAACTTTGAAAAAAATGAGTTGGCGAATATACATTAACTGGTTTCAAGCCTTATTTTAAAGCTACCATAATCAAGACAGTACGTGACCATCAACAACATAGAGAAATCAATAAAACAATACAGTGTCAAGAAATAGACACACACATATAAACAACTGACTTCTGAAAAAAAGTTCAATGACAATTCAGTAGACAAAGGGCAGTATTTTAAACAAATGATACAGGAACAGACATCCATATGCAAAAAAAACCCAAAAACAAACTAAAAAAAACTTTAATATATACCTTGTACCATATTAAAAAAATAAGTCAAAATGAACCATAAGCTTGAATTTAAACTTAGACTTAAAACCTAAATCTATGAAGCTTCTAGAAGAAAACATAAGGGAAACAAATGTGACCTCAGGTTAGCCAATCAATTCTTAGATATGACACAAAAATCATAATCCATAAAAAAAGGTAAATAGAACTTAAAAATCAAAAATAATTGCTCCTTTAAACACATTGTTAAGAAAATGAAAATATAAACTGGTGACTGAGAGAAATCATATATCTGATAAAGAATTTGTAATCAGAATACATAGAGAACTCTCAAAACTGATTAATAGAAAAGAAACAACCTAATTTAAAAAAAATGGGCAAAGATCTGAACAGACACTTCACTAAGGAACATATATGGATGGCAAATAAGCAAATGAAAATATGCTCAATGTATTAGTCATTTGAGGAATTCAATTAAAACTAGAATGTGATTGCACTCACGTCTATTAGAATAGCTGAAATAAAAAATTCTCACCACACCAGATTGGGTGAAGATATGTAACTACTGGCACTGTCATTCATTGTTGATGGGATTATTAAAGTGTGCAACCAATTTGGAAAACAGTTTGGCAGTTTCTTATCAAGTTAAATATACACCCACCATAAAACTCCAGTATTTACTCCCAGAGAATTCAAACCATTTGTGCCTACAAACACTTGCACGCAAATGTTTGTAGATTCTTTATTTTTGCTAGTAACTTGTAACTGGAAACAACCCAAATATCCATCAAGATAAACGGGTAAACAGACTATCACAATGCAAAGGACTACAGCTCAGAAATAAGAAACAATGAACTATTGATCCATGAAAAAACATGGATGGATATTAAAGTAATTGTGCCTGGTGAAAGAAGTCAGGCCAAAAAGAAGAGCAAATTCTGTATGATCCTATTTATATAAAATTATAGGAAATGCAAACTAATCTATAGTGATAGGAAGCAGATCATTGTTTGCTTGGGGATGACTGGGCGATGGGGCCTGGGAGGAGTGGGAGGCAGGGGTAAGTAGGGCATAAGGATGAGGCGGATGACAATGTTTATAATCTTGATTGTAGTGATGATTTCACAAATGTATATATATTTCAACGTTACATATGGGTTACCCGGTATTAGACATTGAAATATTTCATAATTAAAAAATGCAAAAGTTAGATATAAAAAAAATTAACAATAGGTTAGGAAAAACACTAGAAACAGGTATGTTACAAAATTATCATCTAAGCAGCACATTGAAATTCTGTTGGGAGAAAAGACTAAGATACAAAGACCTTAACATGTACAATAAATGGACAATATTGCTCAGTAAATTGACAATCATTGAATCTTAAGGGGAAAAAAATCCAGCCTTACTAATAATAAATATACTCAATTTTTAAAACATGTTATCGTATTTCTCCTATTAATTTTATAAAGATTGCATTACCCCTGCCTGGCATAAGTATTGTGCAATTTACCTGCCATACTCATGACTTGTTAAAAGTAGCATAGATTTGAGGACAGGAGTTTGTTAATTTGAATGAAAAATCAAGAAACTCTTTACACACTCTGATCTGACAATTCAATTACTGAGAAAGTATACTAAGTATTTCTTCCAAAATACTGAACAATCTGTAGCACAAATATATATATAATAGCATTTCTTATTTTGTCAGAATGTTGCAAATAGTTTAACTCCTGCCTGCTCTTATAGCAACATGCAAGCTAGAAATTGAAGGAAGGAGGAGGAATATTTATAATAGCTTGGGGAATGTCTTATGATATCATGTTGAGTGAAAACAAAGTATAGAAAAGTAGACGTGAAAGACAATGAAACGTATTCAAGTTGCATAAATTAAGAGGCTAAAACAAAATGTCCATAAAAATGAATAATTAGTAAATTTATTTTAAAATTTTCTATGATGGGATCATATCATTTTACAAGTAAAATAAACAAATATAGACAAGCAAACATCTTTAAAAACCATGGGACACGGAAAAAAGCTAGATATAAACTAAATTTCTAAATGTGTCTTACAGAGGCAAATTGACCTTAAAAGCAATGTGGAATTACGAGGACATGGAGTCAAATGAAAGAGATCAATATTTTTGAGAAATGAAAACTGGAGTGCTTTCCTTGATGACGTCGACAAATAAGCTTAAGGAGGAAGGAAAGAAATATCCAAGTGTGAACAATTATTGCCATGTCTGATTTTGTGCAAGTCCATGTCCACTAGGTAGCTGCTGATTTCTATCTTACATTTAAAAGAAAAAAAGAAATAGACAAAAAAAGAATAATTTGGGCTTTAATTTTTTGAGGCTGTGGGTGCTCAAACTTTGAATTGCATGGATCGTGGAAGCAAAGGCTGATAAATTGATGATTAGAGGGTCTGCTGATGTTTTTGTGTGTGAGTGTGTGTGTAGGAGTGAGGGGATGTGGGTGAATGTAGCAGGTAATTAAGAAAGACAATAGCGGAGATTCTGATCTGAGTTGAAAATAGTACGTACAATTCCATATGTATATTTAAAAAAGCAAACCTCTTCTCTTGCCCGCGTATTGATCCTTTTTCTCTTTCCTTTTCAGCAAGCAGTCCTCACAAGAGGATGTAAGGACCCAAATGTCTTAGGGATTTCCCTCTCAGTCGCCCAAAGGCCACCAAAGCCAATAAATGAATTAGGAAGACGGTCACAGAAAAGCAGAGAACAGAATCTGTCACTCTTCACGCCACGCCAAGCCTTTCCCTGCTCCTTGGTGGACAGCATCTGGGTGTTCTGCTGTGATTTTCGCTTGTGCTACAGATGTCTTGGTTATTACGTAAAGAAATCAAAAATCTATTGTGTCTTTCATATGTCCACTCATGCTGATCAACCACGATTTTAGCTCTAGGCTTGCTGCATGCCCATAAAGTGTGCAAAAAAGCAGCACATACGCTGAGCTGGCCACTTACAGCTCAGTCTGGGGCCATTGTATGATTCCAAGGATCACATTTCTTTCCTCGTGGCGGCAGAGCCTCATGGCTGCAGCTTTGAAAGTCCAGTGCTTTCTGCTGCCCTCACACTCCCACCGCCTCTGCCAACCGCTCAAGTCTCTGTTGATGCTCCCTGAATATATAAAACATCCCATCGGCACTGTTCTAGAGTGATACCTGCTTCGAAGCTCTTCATGTTTCACCCTCTGCTCCCCCTCAATTCCCCCACTGCCCAGGTCACCTTAGGTTTGCGTTCACTTGGATGAAATTCACCCACATCAGGAATGATGGACACGCTCTTCCCTCCAATCCTCTACAAATACTTTATCCACTCAAAGTATCTTTTATCAGTTGGCTTTCACATACTGCTATGTAATATTAGGGCATTTTGAGCTTTCTCTTGGATCCTATGACTCAGTATAACCATTATCAAAGTATGGGATTCTAGGAAGTGAGAAGAAGAGTTGGTGGCAGGGGACTGAGGCAAACTTCCTTCCCATAAGGTTCCTGTAAGGAATCTGGTGACACTTTTCTAAAATAGCAGTGAATAAAGGATTGGCATGGGGGAAGTAATTTAGTGATTCCTACAGTCTTAAGTGTTCCTTAATACTAATTAATCATGAATATTAAATATTGTCTCCCCATTCGCTCCACAATGATATTTGTACATTTCAGACACATTGTCCCCAATTTTTTTCACCATGAGCTTTAAATCAGAGTAATTTCTTCCTAAAGTTCAGGTATCATGTCTTCCCACATGGCTCCATAAATCCTTTGTGTAGCATGGATTATGACCCTTTTATCTCATTAACAAGTCTGTATAGTTGTTAGAATCTCCTGAACAATTTGCCATACTGACAAAAATGAATCCCATAAGTCCTAGCAAATAAATTGCTCCCCAAAACCAAAGTCAAAACACAAATTAAAAAAGAAATCACTAGCCATGAAATTGCCCTCAGAGACAACAGTTCAGGAGACAACCAGTGTGATCCACAGCAAGAGGAAGATGGCGCAAGGAAAGTTACCTGGTGGGTGATTGATTCATGTTCATTCAATAGCCCAAGACATACTCCGGGCCTTAAACATCACATTGAGATAGTGGATCTCAGATTTTAGTGTCACAAAGTCCCCTTGGCTAGATTCTTTAAAATGCAGTTTCCAGTGGGCTCAATAACTACCATTTTTAGCAATCACCCCCAGGAACATGGGCAAGTCATGTGGATTATGGACTATCTTTCTGAAGACTATTTACATGAAAGAGAGAGAGAAGGAGACAGAGAGGAAAAGAATGAAAGAGAGAGAGAAGGAGACAGAGAGAGAAAGAATGAAAGAGAGAGAGAGATGGAGGAAAAGAAAGAGAGGGAGATGGGTTGATGGACAATTATATTTTAACATATCATCAGTACAGTATAATTAAATTTGGACCAACTGTTTTTTTAAAAAAATATTTAATTAAAACTATGGTAGATAAAAATTACTATGGTAGATAAAAATGCTGAATGGTTGCCAATGATTAGCTTTCTAATTCACAGAAGACACGATAAATTACATATATTACATCACAAAAAGGGACTATATCACATGCCAAAAAAAACCCCAATTTACCAAATAGAATATTAAATAGAAAAGAGGTGAAAATTTTTAAAAAACTGGTTTGCTAAAAATGGGATACCATAAGTACTTCAATAAGCCATATACATCAAAATAAATGTTTTATAAACATTTCTTGAAACTAGTCTTCTTTTTGTAGGACTAATATTATAATAATTAATAGTATTTAGGGGAACAAGAGATCTTTCATACAATCTACTCAATGACTTAACAGGAAGGCACTTCTTAGGGAAACATCGGTATGCTCCCTCTGAATAATTTTTGATAACTTTTTTTTCCTGATTTTTTTCTCCTTCCTTATTTCCAAGAAGACAGATCTTACATAATGGAGAGGCAGTTAAAATTTGTTTAAAAGACTCCACCAGATGAGTAAGCGAGGAGTAGGTTTCTAGGAAAAATAACAGAGCGGGATGAGGAGAGAAAGGACATTTCCATTTTATTTCATTCTGAAGTTCTTTTGACAACTCTTCGAGAGTCCACTCATGAGTCACTAGGTCTATATAGTCTTCAATCCTGAAGCAGTTTGTTGATTTTTGGATGACTAACACTTATTCGAAATGCATTAAAAACAGCCATTTACCCCTGCAAGATAGCTCCACTTTTTGTGTGTGAAATGTGATACTTTCCCTTGAAAATCAAGTCCATGGAACACACAAAATTAAGTTAGTTCTGAAATATGAAGTTAGACTCTGGAAACCAATAACCCGGGTATCGCCTGCCCCAGCACCCTGCCTTACAGAGGTTTAATAAATGCTTTCTAGGACACTTTAATAACACTTCATTGAGTTTTAGGGGAAAAAAGATACCATCATTTTCCGTCCTGCATTAAACTGACAAATATAGAAATAATAAAACATACAATATGACAATGCCACCACATTTAACTTATCTTGCATGAAAAGGTCATCTTTTTGAGCCTTTTTCCTAGATTCAAATGAAGTCTCCAGATATACCAGATGGATATTTCAAAACTGACTATGAAAAAAACCAAAGGGTATCAGTTCTCAGATAAAGAAAATCTTAATCTTAGTTCAACTGTGCTCCCATATATATTTTATCAATTGTAGTCATTCCTTCGACATCACTATATAGTGGAATTTGAAAAATGCATTTTAAAATAATTATTTTTACCTTAGAAAGGATGTCATAATATTGAAAATTATCAATGATATGCCTTTTAGAAACAGAATTCATTCTCTTTCTCGCTTTCCTTTACAGCAGTGCATTCTGACAGAACTTTCAGCAATGATGGAAATCTATATCTGAGCTGTACAATATGGTAACCACGAGTCATGTTTGGTTATAAATTGTCAAAGTCTACATTTATATTAGAGAAGAACTAGACAAAGGATAAGTTCCATACTTAAAACTCTATATATTTTATATAATCACATAGAAAAACAATTCTTTAACATCCTTTAAAAATATTTCCATGGATTTCACTGTGTGTTGCAAGAATTATAGTACATATGGATTGTTGCCAGAATTATACGAACATATGGGACTTTTTTAAATCTCTTTGGTCATAACTTTAAAGGTCACTTGGGTCTCATCTCAACCATAGCACTTTTGGACAGAATGTGCTCTTTCGTTATAAAATACCTGAAGAAATAGTTTAAGACCGCAATGAAACAATACAACTTCTCTTTGATGTGAGAACCCAGATTGCAATATTGTCTGAGATTAAAGACTACATTATTACTATTACTCTGATTATTATGATAACCATGCTTTTATTACCCATAAGTCTACATTAAGTCTCAAATGAGTCTATTTAAAGCAAACCTAAATTTCAAGTTACTGGCTCAAGCAGACAAATTTAGGAGTGCATCCCACTCTGAGGAAGGCGACATCTGGATAGGAAGGACTCTGTAATTCATCAACAGCCTCCTCAGCTCAGGCAGCCTCTTCTAAGGAAAAAATAAAATGCATATAAGTGCTAGTGTCCAGTCTTAATCTGTGCAACGGCTTGTGTATAGTAGAAACTATGCAACACATAGTTTTTAGTATATGCACTCTCTGTGTGGATCTAGAACAGGGGTGGGAAATTTTTTTCTGCAAAAGTTCAAAATAATAAATATGTTAGGCTTTGTAGACCATAACGTCTCTGTTGCATCTACTCAGTTCTACTATTTTAGTGCCCATGCAGCCATAGACAATAGGTAAAAAGTTGAGCATGGTTATTTTCTAGTAAACATTATTTACAGAACCAGATGTCAAGCTGGACTTGCTCCATGGCCGTGGTTTGCTGGTTTGCTGGACTCCTGACATAACGTAACAATTTAGCAAAACTCAATGCTTGTTTATGATTTTCTCATGGCCAATTTGGAGTGTTGACCTCTTATTTTAAGAGTATGTACATACGCACCTGCTCTTGCTTAATAGTAACTATTTTCCCAAAACCCAATCACAGAAGCAATTAGCGGGTTTGCGGGTCGTGATGGAAAGATCACCTTGCTTACAACAAAGTCTTTAGACTTCAGACACACTCCTGGAAGAGCTCAAACTTGTCTTCAAATTCTCCAAGGACAATGAGATATTCAACCATATTGTAGTAGATCTTGCTATAATTATATGAGAATCTAAGTGATTGGATTTTTCGAATGGGATGAACTGCAAGAAAACAATGCTTCCCTGTTTATAAAAGAAAAGTATGGATTTATCAGTTTAAGCCTAAAGGAAATTATTATTCATTTTAGTTGAGCATTTATAATATAATAATATAAAATACTGCTACACATGTTGGCTGTATGACAGCAAAGACCCTGTATACTGAAAGCTTAGAATAGCGAAGTGCAGAGAGAGAGAGAATTAACCACGTCTTTTACTTTCTGTATTCTGAAGCTTTGACATTTGAGGCTTTGCTAAAGGGATCTCCCTTAAGGGATCGTCTCTCCCAGGGCTAGCCAATTCCTGGAGATAGTAAACAAGTAACCCACACATGTGCTTTTCAAATAGAAATCAACCAATCCAGAGCCCACACCTGAACCGCTCCTCTATGGGCCTTCCACACTCCAAGCCACTATCCACCTGACCTGATCACGTAGGGCCAGATGCCGGAGAACCAGAGATAGCCCCTATGCCCCAGAGCCTGCTGAAATTATCTGTACTAGCCAATCCTGTCTGCCTCACCTGTGGATACTATAGTAAATGCTTTTCCCATGTTTTCCTCCCAATCCCCCAGCCTCCTGACTGACCCTAGGGCTTCCCCATGTGGCCCTGCATGGCATGGTGTGCCCCTCCTCTCGGCAACTGTGAGGAACAAACTATTTTTTCAATGGCCATTGTCTCCTCATCTGCTGGCCTTACTATATCTCATATTTTCTGTTGCAACACTACATTTTAAAACTATATATAAAATATATATGTATTATGTTATACATTATATTATATATTTATATTTAGGTATATTTACATAATGTATACTATACTTTGTAAATACATAAATGTTTTATAAATACATATAAAATACTGTAAGTATGTTTTTATGTAGTTTATATATACACACACACATATATATAAAATTCAGCATATTGGGATGATGTAATATCTAAACCAAATTGTATGTGTATGTATACATATGCATATGTATATGTGTGTATATATATATATGTGTATGTTTGTGTGTGTATACATATATTACAAGTTAATGAATGTCAGACCGTCATTTAATAAATATTCATGGACCACCAATATGCACTTGCCTCTGTGCATTTACTAAAAGGTCTTTTGTTCTTATATATTAGTCAAAATTAGTGACACTTCCCCTTTAACTCTAAAGACTACTGTTCCATGATGACCATAATTATGGAGATTAGATCCATCATTCTGAAATGAAATAAAATGAAGACAATCATGGAGAACATTCAAAGGAACTAATGAATGAAACCATTTACCCTGGTGACTGAGCTAGAGCAACTATAAGTGTTTCAAGCTGTTTTGAAAACTCGTTTTCTGGACAATGAAATTAGTTCTCTGTAGGGAGTTTGCAACAATAACCTCTCGTTGCAGAAGAATGTAGTATCAGGGAGAGATGGAGGAACACAGAAGTGGGTTAAGTCTCACACTTAGGAAAGTGGTCTTGACGGTCTGCCTGTGCAGAGACCAATGAATTGCCTTGTCAGAAGGAATCCCCATAGATGTGTTTTCCTTATTTTGACGTTTTTATTGTCCCTTTGTGCATAAATGTTAGTGAACATATATATTTTCTTATCTTACATAAAATAGAGTTTCCCAAAGTAAGAATTATCCTTTGTAGAGCCGCACTTCCCATCAATGAAACCTCCAAGCTTTTAAATTGAAGACATCTCAGCTGATACTGAAAACAATACATCTAAACGAGAATGCCAACAGAGGTGTTTACAAAGTCTTTGTCTTGGTTTATAATGCTGTTACCACCATCTGCTTTTGTTATTTTTTAGCCCAGTTTTTTTTTTTCCTGATATTTTCATTGCCTTTCTTCCATTTTCAACAAGATTTCCCAATGGGATAAGCTTCCAGATTTTTCATGATGTCTGGAAACTTATATAGCTTTGTATGAACGGGGAAGGAAATAGACCGTTTCATTTGAAACATGGACCAAATAGAGTCTCTATAAGGTCTATATTTTACACTTAGCTCTTTCTATTGACCCAGATAAAGAAAGGAATATTATTCAGGTCTCATCAGGCTAAAGAAAATGACAAGAAGCTTTTCTTCATACATTCAATGTATTAGGATAATGTTATTTCTAAAACCAAGTTCAACATCTTCATCATCCAGGTTACGTCACCATCCTGTTTGCGAGTGTCCCCAAGAGATGAAAATGAATGCTTCCCTGTCTCAGAGGCTCTATGAGTGGGAAGAAAATCATGGTCATAATTTGCACAATGCCATGATATAGTCATAGAAATTTGTCCTGAGATTTAGAGGAGATAGGACAAGGATGAAACAAAACAAGACATCACATTACTAACAAGACTAGGAAAATGATTTTCAAGCCTGTAAATGAATGGACACTGAACTGCAGTGAAAATATATTAAGTATGTTTGTATATACGAAATTAAACTTCTATAATGGTTTATAGCTAGATATATTAAAATAGAAAAAAAATAAAATTCTTTAATTCCACAAACAAGTATAAATTCATGTATCGGTTCTGACCGTTCATGATGACCTGTGCTTTAACAATTAGGATGTGTTTTTCAGGAAATGATCCATGACATGACACAACAACCAACATGGAAGTAAGGGTAGGGATTAATGTCATTCCTAACATATCAGCCAAGGAAGGAATAAAAACCACAGGGCCCTGGAGCCCTGGTCATTCTCTTTCCACCTTCCCACGTTGACTCTCTGTCTTGACAGTTAAGGGGTAAACAGGGAAAATAAATCAGGGGTGGGAAAAGAAAAGCACCCAGAGGCAATGAGTCAGAGAGTGGAAATGTAAGATAAAGATTCAACCATGAGACACAGATACGGGAACAGATCCCAGAAGAGGAAGACATGAGAGATAAACATAAAGATAGACTGTATTAGTTTCCTGTGGCTGCTATAACAAACTATCACAAACTGGGCAGCCTACAACAACAGAAATTTATTATCTCCCAGTCCTCGAGTCTAGAAGTCGGAAATCCAGCTGTTGTCAGGACTGCGCTCTCTCTGAGAATGGGGACAGAATCCTTCTTTCCCTCTCCCCTAGTGTCTTGGGCATTCTTTGGCTTACAGCTGCGTCACTCCATTCTCTGCATCTGTCATCAAGTGACATGCTCCCTATACATCTCTCTTTCCACAGGGCATTCTCTTCTCTATCTATCTCTATCTATCTATCTCTATGTTTCTTCCCCTCTTCTTATAGAGACACCAGTCATATTGGGTTAAGAGCACATCCGACCGCAGTATGACCTCATCTTAACTTAAATCTTTATTACATCTGCAAAGACTGTATTTCCAAATAAAGTCACAGTCACAGGTACCAGTGTTGACGACCTTACATACCTCCGCAGGGGCCCAATTCAACCCACAACATAGACACGATAAACATGATAAAAAAGAATTTTCGAGAAAGCAAGAGAGGTAGAAATGAAATTTTGGCACATATTGCACATAGCAAGAATGTAGAAAGTTGTCTTGTGTTGGCAAGTTAGCAGGAAAACTCTGAAATCAAATAGAAACAATATCAAACAAAAAAGAAATACCGTTCTCCGTGCCTTGGTGGTACATATCCTCCTGAAATGATCTTTTAGTTTCTTCGACTAAAGCATTTAAAATGGCATTGTTTTTTCGTCATCATCCTTGTTACCTTTTCCCTCTCCGTCTGGTTATCTGAGGTTAAACTGAGAGACAGTTTCTTACACAAGACATAGGCGCCTAGTCTGACGTGCCCTCCACTCTTGTCAACTCTAAACCGATTTTGCACACTTGACACTGAATGGCTAGAAACAAGCTCCTGCTAGCATTTAAATAGCTCATCAGTATAGCTCAGGAATAACATTTACATTTGTCGGGAATTTGAAATGACTATGTTCAAGAAGGCAGAAATCTTCATTTTACCCCCCAGCACTTATAGGGATGGAAAGTTTAGAATTCAGCCCAGTATAAGAAACACAATAAATTTGGGCACAAATAGGATCTGCATGCACATTTGTTAACTCAAAGGATGTAAAAACAGAGTAAAGAAAGTAAAAGTTTGTAGAACTGTATTCTTCTTTGAAGATCTGAGAAAACCTGCAAAAGACAAAAACCAATGAATCTTGCTCAGAAAAAAGGCTAAGGAGAACGAACATAAAGAATCCTGAGAAAAGCTCACAACTTTGGGAAAGTTTCTCTCTCCTTCCTAAAACTTCAAGTTAAAGAAGGCAGATCTTTCTCTCTACACATCTGAGGGATCTTTTTTTTTAAATAGCGCGAGTCAAGCGATGACAGCTTAACAATTGCAACAGCGGTGGGTAGTCAAGCGTACCCCTACCATCCCACCTAGTCTCATAATCCTATCTCTGCAGACAGTCCGCTAACCTTCTGTATTGAACGTTTTTAAAATTTCCGATTCCGCAACCACCCCACCACCAACAGAACTGATAGCCGTTGGAGGGTGAACCGATTCTGATGACATAAAAACACTCTCCCTACGCAAATCCTTATCTACTTCCCAACGATAACTTCTGAATGTGTGAGCTTATCTACTAAAACATGTTGTGTGTTTTAAAATACAAAATGGATAAAATACAAAATGCAGCAGAGAGAGAAGGGAAAAATGCCAGAAGACTGATGAAATCACCTCTTGGTGGGAGAATCTAAGTTGAATTTGCTACGAAATAAAGAGAGCAACATTTGAGACACAAATCTCAAGTGAGTTCACAATGAAAGGAGTAATCTAATTCGAATGCCTACTGTTGTTTGTAATAATTACTTTATATTCTAGCTATGTCCTTTGCTGTTCTGGATATATTCTAGCAGGAAATGAGGGGAAGGAGCTACTCAATGAAGTTGAGGAAGATAGGAAAGTGTGAACAATGTTAGGGAAGGAGAATTAGGGTGGTTTTACTCAAATTAGAATCCTGATAGGGAACACAGATCTAGGATCCGAAATTAGATTTTATTTATTTTTGTTTATGCCACTCAACTCAGAATTTGGAAATAAACACTAACAACGGACTACACTAGTCATTGGAGGGTCTTCTAAAAAACTCAAAGGAAATTTAGAAAACTCTGTTTATTTTCAAACAATCACTATAGGGAAAATATTCCAAATTGAAATTTACATTCTAATATTTATTTTGTCATATAGTATAAATTTTATAGAAACTCATATATTCCATTATTGTTTGCCTATTTTAAAAGTGTCAATAAAGTGGCAAATATTTGACAGTGTAAACATATCACAAACATCATAAAAAATAAAAGCAGTCATTCACAATTTCAAACCCAAAAGCATCGAAAACCAATTTTGTTAAATGTTTACATCTTCTGAAAAGCAATATACTTTCCATAATTTGAATTTGTGGGATATTAAATAGAGAAGGTAGTCTCAAAGAACATCTACGTGTGAATTCCAAAGATGATGAATACTTTGTCCCTGCAAATGAAATTTAAAAAATGTTGTTTCTGCAAAGTAAATTTTTTGAAATATTAAATAAAATGAAAAGGTCAGTCCTCCATAAATGGGTTGTAAGTAGTTTTATAGCTTTAGAATAATTTTACACAGTAATAATGTATTATTAACTGCAATTCTATACATTATGAGTCTTAAAAATGGTAAGATACTATCAGATATCTGCACTTGGGGTGCATCAAATGATTTCAGGTTGACTAACCCTCAATAGAAGATCAAGTTACTATTTATTCTCACGGAGTTTAAACCTTCACTCACAGGTATGTCCAACTGCCCCAATGAATGGCTGAGTTCTACAAGAATGCAGTATTAGTTCTGGAATAATGATAGTTAGATAACCGTTAAAGTTCTATTGAATTGCACATCATTTTACAAAATGCCTTTCACACAGAAGTCCATCATGCACATTTCTATTCAAGCAAGAGGCCATAAGTACTCTAGGCAAGTTGTTGTTCATTTCTCATTACGGAAAAAAAAAAACCCTGATGTTTTTCAGTAGCAGAATGTATTCCAGGCAGAAGCAAACTGCCCTTTATAGGAAGGACTACATTATTTGAGCTTTTAAGTGAAGCATAAAAATATCTGTAGTAATGCCACGTTTCACGTTTGTAATGCTGTGGAATTTACATAGTGCTTCCCACACATTTTCTCTTTTTATTCTTGCAGTGAAAAAAAAAGTGAGAGGAGGATAAGCATTATTAGCTCATTTTATAGAGAAGGAAATGTAGCCCCAAATCATTACATGACTGGTACAATATCTACCAGCTAGAAAGCAGTAAGTACAACTAGAACCCAGGTTTTCTTAAGCAGTTATTTTTGCTACTAATCTTTGGCCTCATTAATAAAACAAACTCTCCCGTGTATCTCCTATGTTGCACTGACTTTTTAGGCAGAAGCTCTGGATTTAAACTCTTGATCTGTCATTTTGTGCATGACGTTGGGTGAGCATTCCCACTGACAAGAATTTACAGCTTTTTGATGGTGCCATGGAGCTGCTGGAATGTTATGTTAGGAGAAGTAAGTCCTGGTCTGTAAGACTTGAATTCGCTTCACATGATTATCACTAGAGGGAGAAATATGTACTGGTTCATGGCTTTTTCCTCGCTCCTAAATCACTGATATCTCTTAGATCTCCCAGGACCTACAAATAGTATAGTATAAAAAAATAATAATAGTATAAAAAAATCATAACCAATGAAAAGGATTGAGAAAGGATTTGTGTTCTGAAGATGTGGGGTTACGATTGCAGGAATTTTCAAAGTATTAAAATCATGAGTGCAAAATTTCTACCAATAAGTGTTGCATGTGAGAACTCACTAAGTCGTAACTATTGTTTCAAGTTTTCAGACGATTAACTGGTACTCCCAGGAGCTTTTTCTAGGAGATGAATAAAGGATGTTTCATCATCAACTGAGCAAGATTCTCCAGCCACCAACACACTTGTATCTCCCCTTTTCCCCATCTGAGGTTGTGTCAGCAGTGCAGCATCGAGGAAATTACACTGCAGAGCAGAAATTTGCATACCTTTGAAAAACACATCCAAGCCATTCGACTTTCCTTATTTTTCCTCAGAGTGTTTAAGAAGGACTCTTTATTGACCAATTGATTCCACTCGGTGGATTCTTTTAGAAGAGAGCTTTAGATAAGGGGAAGGTCATTCAAGAACATGTGTCCTGGAAGTAATTTAAAACATTGCAGAGAAAGTAGGAATAAAATGATAAGTTTGCAGATCATTAGTAGAAGCGATCGTTTGCAGCCTTGAAAATTGATGCTTCCAGTAAGGGAGACTGAGTGGAAAGGAATATAAAGACTAGGAGGACGTGGGCAACTACAAAGAAGAGATGGTTGAGCCACTGGAGGAAAAGCAGGATTCAGAAATGCAATCCAAGCCTTCAAGGAAGCTATGCTATTTCAGAGAAGATGATCAATAATATCAAAAGTGAAAGAGAGAGTAGAGGAGAAAGATCACAAGATTTGGCCAAAGGCAATATCATTGCTGGACTTCACGGATGCATTTTTGGAAGTGGTAGGGAAGAGACTCCAGGCTGCAATGTTCAAAAAGAAGAAACTGATAATGAAGACATGAAATCACGAATGGTGGGGAAGGGTTGGGGCAGGTAGGTTGAGATGCAAAATAGTATCTTCCCAGAGGGCAACCTGGTCACATATGGACCCCCAATAAAGGAGAGAGTGGAGAACATGGTGGCAGATCCTCTCTAGTGTCCCATGTGGGTTGGAAGGACCAAGAGCACAAGTTTTGTTGACTTTAAAAGTGAGTATGTATACTTTTTTCTTTTCTTTTTTATCTATGTGTTATTATGAGTTGTTGTTGAGTCAGTCAGTGTCATTTGCCCTTTGGATAACTCTTATGAATTACCTATTTATCGGTAATAAATGAATAATCTTTGAGAAAAATCAGAGGCTGGTTTGCCTAGGATTCTAAATAGTGGTCTTAAATATATGAGCCAACTTACTCTTTCTTTTCTCTCTCTCTCTCTCTTTCTGTGGTTAGCCAGCAAGATCTATGCACGTTGATGTGGGATTTGTTTTAAAGGATAATATAGGAATAGTTTTCTTGAAAACAAAGATGATAGAACAGTGGTAATAACAGGTTCCTTTCCCTAACTGTTTAAAAATGCAGTCATGTCCCAACAAGCTATTCTTTTTCTATTATTCTTTTTTTATTTGCTTTGACAGTCTCTTGGCCATTTTTCTACTTATTAGCACTTCCATCAGAAAGAAGGAAAAGGAGATGAAACTGTAACATGTCAATTTGAGACACAGAGTCTTATATTAGTACCATCACCACCGTGAAGTGTCTAGACAATTCTTGCTCCCTTATGAGTGTTCAAAGCTGCCAGCCATACAAAATCTGTGCCCTTACAAAACAGCAGAGAATTCCAGCACAAGTGCTCACTCCTTCTTATTTTTCTGTATGGTTTTTGATCTCACACTTCACCCAAATAGAGGCTCTGAGACAATTCTACTAAGTAAAAGTATTAGAGACAATTATTTGCTAATATGAAAATTGCCTTAAGAACATTAAGAATAGACACAGATTTACTTCATATGACTTCAAATTTGAACATAAGTAATCTTGTGGTTATTTTTCTTTCTTTTGGCTAATGTTGACTGGACATTCTAAAAGAAACAATTAATATAAGCTAGGATGAATTGATTCTAGCTTTGAATAACTTGTGTTGATTTTACAGCCATTCCATTTCCCTACTGGGTTAAATTATTAAAGAATCCCATAAATGTCAGTATTTATAGTCTACCTAGAGTTATCACAACTTAAAACTGGCATCTAATATAGGGTCAAATAATATTTGACAAGCCAGCCAGGAATACTCAATGGGGAAAGATAGTCTCTTCAATAAATGGTGTTGGGGAAACTGGGTAGCCACGTGCACAAGAATGAAACTGGACCCTTATTTACACTGCTTACAAAAAGTAACACAAAATGAGTTAAAGACTTAAATGTAAGACCTGAAAACATAAATCTCCTAGAAGAAAACATAGAGGAAAAGCTCCCTGACAATGGTCTTGGCAATGATTTTCTGGATGTGACACCAAATGCACAAGCAACAAAACCAAAATAAACAAGAGGAACACAATGAAAAGGCAACCTACAGAATGGGAGAAAATATTTGCAAACCATATATCTAGTAAAGCATTAACATCCAAAAGTACATAAGGAACTCATATAACGCAATAGCAAAAAAAACCAAATAGTCCAATCAAAAAATAGGCGAAGGACACAAATAGACATTTTTTCCAAAGCAGATATACAGATGGCTGACATGTATATGAAAAGGTGCTCAACATCACTAATTACCAGGGAAATGAAAATCAAAACCACAAGGAGACATCACCTCACAGCTGTAAGAATGATTATTATCAAAAAGACAATAAATAACAAGTGTTGGCGTGGACGTGGAGAAAAGAGAACTCTTGTACGCTGTTGGTGGGAATGTAAATTGGTACAGCCACTATGGGAAACAGTATGGAGATTCCTCAAAATATTAAAACCAGAACTGCCATATGATCCAGCTATTCCACTTCTGAGTATGTTTCCAGAGGAAATGAAATCACTATCTTGAAGAGATATCTGCACTTGCATGTTCATTGCAGCATTATTTGCAATAGCCAAGACATGGAAAGAAACTAAACGTCTGTTGAAGGATGAGTGGATAAAGAAACTGTGGTATACATGTATGTGATGGAATATTATTCAGCCACAGAAAGGAAGGGAATCCTGCCACTTGTGACAACATGTATGGAGCTTGAGAGTATTATGCTAAATGACATAAGTCAGACAAAGAAAGGCAAATATTGTATGATCTCGCTTATGTGTGCAATCTAAAAAAAAAGAACTCATAGAAACGAAGAGTAGATTGGTACTTTCCAGATACAGGAGCAGGGGAGGTGGGGGAAATGGGGAGATGTTGGTCAAAGGGCTCAAACTTCCAGTTATAAGATGAATAAGTTCTGGGGATCTAATGTACAGCATTGTGAGTAGAGCACTATATAGCAATATATAGCACTATATTATATAGACTATATAGCACTGTATTATATTCTTGAAAGTTGCTAAGAGAATAGGTCTTAAAAGTTCTCCCCACGCACACACAAAATGGTGACTGCATGAGGTGATAGATGTGTTAATTAACCTTATTGTGGTAGTCTTTACCTAATATATATGTGCACCAAATCATCACATTATACATCTTAAATTTATACAATGTTATATATCAACTATAACTCAATAAAACTGGAAAAAGATAAATTAAAAACTGGCATCTAGAGTACTAGTCCTAAATTTTTTTGTGACCCAAATTTTCATATAATCTCTTAGAGTAGTTAATAAATTGATGAGCCAAACTTTAAGAAGTTTTGCTGTGAATAAGAGTTAAAGTAACAGTTTTGCTTTTAGTCGATTTATTGTACAATTTTTAGTTAAATAACAAAGTAAAAATGTGCTAAAATTCCAAAAAGCACATAATTTCCTGAGGGCACCACCTTAATCTCCAGTGAGAGTTCTAGTTCAAGTGTCCTAATGCACATTTATTGAAAGCGGTTTGGCTTGGAGATATTTTTCATTAGTGCTAATATGGGTAATCACACTTCTTCAGTACAAAGTGTTTTATGCCGACATTACAGAGTAGCTGAAGGTCACTATCATACTAGAAGTTCATCTTTTAAGTGGGAAAATGTAACAATAGGCTTGTCAGCAAAGAAAGCTGGGGAACACCCATCACAGCACTGAAAATGTTGGCTCAAGTAGATGGTTTGGGTTCATGGAATGAAACATTCCTATTTCAGATACAACAAAAAAGCCATATTTGAAACAACCTGCAGTTCTTATAATTGTGCATATGACTGGAAATTTCTAAGTTAAAAATAAAGTAATTCAAACCTAGAAAAAAGAAAGAAGAAAATGCAGCTTCTAAGAACTGATGATGTAAACTTGAGGCAATACTCAACAGAAGAAATAATAGACTAGAACTTTTTATTAAACAGGGTTCTGTTGGCAGGACTAATTTCAATTCTAAATAATGTTTTTAACTAAATATCCTTGCCTCCCTCACATTTTTGGAAAACAATGCTGTGTTTAAATTCCTAAAGTATATATAAATTCCATTGCTATGTTTGTTGGCAGAAATTCATGCTATGATCTTATACTCATTTTAGATATGTTTTGCAACACGGCCTATGCCTAAGTGGGCATGAGATTTAAACAGTAACATTTCACAACGCTGCAGCCAAGAGTGTTGGAACTGTAGAGTCACATCAAGTAATTTAATCAGTTATTTTATGCTGGAGACCACGCTAAGCAGTTAATCCTGTTGAATGGTGATGATGCTCTAAAGAAGCATTCTAATCACAGGTTGTATTTTCCAAGCCACATCCAAAGTGCAACAACAACAAAAAATACATTGGCACTGCAGGAATTAGAGAAGCGTTAGTAAAGATTAAAATCAAAATGGAGATAAGTGAGAATGAAAGTGAACAAAAATTCCTAGTATTGGTTCTTTGGTAAAGAAAAAATATGACAGAAAACTGTTTAATATGGTAATCATCAAAAAAGGGGAGAAAGTCCAAATGCAGAAAGTAAGAAATGATCAGAGGAAACCATAGCTACACAAGAGATTAAGGAAGCAAAATCAACTTCTCTGATCCACTCCATTCAAATGCATTTGAAAAATTAGATGAAATGGATGAACTGTTGTACATACAATTTTTTTCCCAGAAGAAATAGAAACTGGAAACTGACTAATTATATAATTCCAGAGAGACCCAACCTCATTCTCTGCCTCACCCACTCTCCCGCTCAAAGACGGCGTTTCCAGATGGCTTCACAGTTTTTTTCTTTGAAAATAAGATTTACTTGCTGACGTTAACATTGGTTTGAAAAGAGAGAAGGAGAAATAGTTGCAATTTTTTTTATGCTGAAGCTAGCAAAGCATTGATATGAAACCCAAGAAATACAGCACAACAACAAAAAATTGATAGAAATACATTAAACAACTAGCAAATAGGATCCAGCTGATGTGTAAAGAAAAATGCACTGTGATGATTGAGATTTATTTCAAGAATAAATGTAACCCTTATTACTCAATTTATTTAGTATATTAATGTAATCACAGTATGCGTGTCACCACCATAAGTGATTAAAAGCACTAACTAAAAGTCAACTCATTCTTCATTTAAAGAAAAACAATAAAATAGAAATAGATACATATATTCTTTATATATATAACATTTCTTAGCATATATATATTTACTTATATATAATATATATTATATGACATATTTTATAAATATATAATGTTTATAACTATTTATAACTATTTATATACATATCTGATATGTGTGATATATATTATGTAAATACATGTTATGAAGCTATATATATAATGTATACTATACATATAATATAATGCTATATGTAATGTAAATGCCTATAATGTTAAAGATACAATTTAGCACACAAACACAATTAAATAGATAAGAAAATGAAAGGCATACACATTGGAAGGAAGGAGGTAATTTTTACTATCACTTGCAGAGTTTTGATTCCATAAATAGAAAATCCAAGACTGCCAATGAAAAATAACAAGGTTAGTAAGTTAGAAGAATGCATAGAATAGATTTTCTATAAATAAAAAAAAAAAACTGTTAGAAGATATAATAGAAGAAAGACAATTTATAGTAGCAATGAAACAACATAAATTTGACAAGAACTAACAAGACGTGTGAATCATTCTTAAATGTTCATGGGGGCAGCATAACCCTGATACTAAATCACGACAAAGACAATAACAAGGAAGGAAATTAGAGTCTAATCTTACAATAACCTTTCTTATTGGTGCAAAATTTATAAAATTATTTATGTAATGGTTATATACATTAACATATATATTCAGTGATAATAATGAATATATATCCAGTGATAAATCAAAGGAAAATATATAATAATATACCATTTTCTAGTATGATTTATTTCAAGCATATAAGCATATGAAGGTGGTTAAAATTTGAATATCATTTAAGGTAAACAATCACATTAAAAGAACAAGGAAAACGGTGCTGGCCCGGTGGGGTAGCGGCTAAATTCGCATACTTCACGTCAGTGGCCCGGGATTCTCAGGTTCGGATCCCAGGCGCAGACCAATGCACCAGCCATCAAGCCTTGCTGTGACAGGCATCCCACATATAAAGTACAGGAAGATGGGCACAGATGTTAGCCCAGGGCCAATCTTCCTCTGCAAAAAGAAGAGTATTGGCAACGGATGTTAGCCCAGGGCTAATCTTCCTCACCAAAAAAAAAAAAAAAAAAGAACAAGGAAAATATATGTATGTGGCATCTCAATAAATGCAGAAAAATCTATTTTAAAAAGAAGATAAATCCTAACTATAATTAATAAAATGTATTACCAACATGGACTAGAAGTGAGCTTCCTTAAACATATAAAGGATTGCCACTTAAAAAAAAACTACAGCAAACAGCACATTTTGCAGGTGAAATGGTAAAAGAATTCCTGAGATTAAAAATGAGATAAAGACACCTGACTTCCACAGGTCTTTCCACAGTGCCCTGGGAGTACTAGGGAGCATAATAAGGAATGTAATAATAGATGAAAATAAAATGATTGGAAAAGAAGAATCAAAACTGTGCAAAAAATCAGAAAAAAACCTACAACCAGCTATTAGAAGTAGTGAACTTAGCAGTGAATAAAAACAAGCACACCAATAATATCCACTCTATTGACTATGCTAGTAAAAAACAAATCAAACTTTCCTTTAGAGATATGATAATGTTTACGACAGCACAGATAACATCACATTCACAATAAGTCTACCCCAAGTTGTACAAAACATTTACAGAGAAAACCAGAGGACATGTCCTTCATTGGAGGGTTATACCATGTTCATAGTTGAGAATACTGCCTATTGTAAAGATGTTAGTCCTTCCAAAAGTGATCTATAGATTCAATGCAATGTGTACATATCTGTGTGTGTGTGTGAGTGTATATGACAGAAAGAGAGAGAGAAGCAGCAGAAGAGACAAGAGAACAATAGAGATTGAGATCCAAACACCTGCCATCAACCACATTTCTCATGTGGACTTAACGAGAATAGATATTCGTCAACAAGATCAAAGCCATAATTAGCAATAGGCTATAACCAACTGTGCAAAATGACCGCAGAACACTATAAGACACAATCTTTCCAAATTAGTCATATCGACTGAGAGTCCAAAACTCTATTTTTTCCCATAATTCCTGTTATGGATATAATTATGTATCCATCCCCACAAACATATGTTGAAGTCCTAACCTCAATTATGTCAGAATGTGATTTTAGTTGAAATTATGATCATTGCAGATGTAATTAGTTAAGACGATGTTATACTGAAGTAGGATAGAGCATTAACATGCCCGATGTCCTTATAGAAAGGGGAGACTTGGATACACACACACACACACACACACACACACACACACATGCGCGCGCGCACGTACATAGGGAGAATGTCATGTGAAGTTGAAGGCAGAGGTCAGGGTGATGTGTCTATAAGCCCAGGAATGATAAACATTGTCAGGAAACCATCAGAAGCTGGCAGACAGGGGTGGAACAAACTCTCCCTCACAGCCCTCAGAAGGAACCAAACCTGCTGACACCTTGATCTCAAACTTTTAGCCTCCAGAAGTGTGAGAGAATAAATTTCCATGGTTTAATCCCTCTCGCTTTGTGGAACTTTGTTACGGCAGCCCTAGGAAACAAGTTCATTTGCTTTCAGCAAATATTTTACCCCGCTATCAATCTAAGCTACTTAAAAAAAATGGTAAATGTATTTATGATGAATTTCTTCTTACTCTTGTTGAATGGCAGGCATCACGAGAAATAAAAAGAAGAGGAAATTATTAGCATGTCAACATTCTCCACAATCTCTAAATCATCTTCCCTTCCCTAAAGAATTAAAAATATTCGAAGGAGAGTAATAAGGCTGGAACGGACGTTGACTAATTGTACATGACATTTACCTTAGTTTTCTTGGAATTTCCCTTCTTTGGTTTAGAATACAGAGTGAAATGTACATTAAAGTGAACAAACTTTGTCAAATTTACATTTCTGTAAGTCTCCAAGTCTACTTAAGGAGTATGGAATAATGAAAAAGACAATAATAAGCCTACCGAAGATTAACACTGACTTTTCTGATTCTGTGATTAATACTTTATATCATTTGTATTTATTTTGTATATATATGCTATGTATATCATAAATACATACAAAATAAATAATTAATATGTACAAATAAAATAAATAATATATATATAATGATGGAAATCTCGGACACCACATTATTTCAAACATGTCATAAATATGGAAAATACAGAAAATGTGTCCCCATTTCCTCCAGTGCCTCTTGGTGTACACCACCGAGTGTGACGGAGAAGAGGTTTTTCTTTTTCCCGTTTGAGGTTTGTCACTATGTCCTCGAAAGGCAGCAAGGAAGAAATGGATTAATTAATACCACAGGGAAGTGCTCTCTCCTGTTGAGTAAACTGTGCAGTACCCTAGGAAAATGCATCTTACAGGCAAGATAGTTCCCAATTAAGATGGAACTTTTGCAACACACAAAAAAAGAAATAGAAATTATAAACCAAGCGCAAGTTTTATTTATGGTATACATGGTTTAATACCATTTACTCTGAGCCTAGATGAATTTACTGCTTTTGGGGTAAAATTATTAGAATTTGGGTAAGCAGCAGAAAAAAAAAGAAAAAAATGTAGTTTACTTTTTGTAGGAGCAAAATGCATGACAGAAATATGAACAGAGACATTAATGAGCAAATGATAGATACGTTTCATTATTGCTATACATTTTCATCTTATAAAATATAATGTGTTCTCAATTTAAAAATGGCAAATGCACAGAAAACAATTCTAACAACTAAATAATGCAACTGGCTCAAATTGATCTAAGTTACTGTCCTAGAATTCCATTAAAGAAAGATTAAGGGATTTTCCATGGAAGGTATAAAATAAGAAATGAAAGTCTGAAAGATTTCAGGAAAAAAATCAAGCTTTCATACAAACACATGATTCTCAATAAAATATGAATGAAATACATCAGTTTAGATTTTTTCAAATAACATAAATAACTCAGGAAGGCAAGATAAACCGGTTTTTTTTACTGAGAAAATGATAAGACAATGGAAGGGAAAAACCTGCTTTCAGTTTTCATAGACTCAATTCTGTGACTCATTTTCCATAGTTTCACTGAAATAATTAAAAACAAAATGGGAAGAAGAAAGTAGTTTGGGAACTTCCTTTCTACATAGCTATGCATTTAAAGTGAAGATTTTCAATTTAAAAGTAAAAGAAACCAAATCTTTTCAGTTCGGATAATTACTGATTTTTGCCCAAGTTTTAGAAAAAATAGTGGGAAAACGCACAAATACAATATTAATGGGATGAATTTCTTTGAACGTATATATTTCCGATGAACTGAAGGTGTCTCAACTTAAGCTCATTTTGAGGAATAAAGAAAAAAAATTTTTTTGGTCTAACACTTATTTTGTCTTCACAGAAATGGATATGGCAGGTTAACAAAAAGCAGTAGAGACAGCTGGTGACACTGAGATGGATTTTTTTTGAAGAAGAAATTGTAAAACTTATGATGGAAACTAGAACACAGTTCATTTTAAACCATTCTGCCTTACCTAGATATCTTATTATTCGCTAGGTGCCATCTCTTACCTATCTACCCCTTGGTATATTTGAGCATATTGAATACACTTATATTATTCAATTTATTTAACAAGATCATAGGGTCATAGAACCTTTTGGATGTTATTTTCTGAGATCTGTTGGGCTTCTGTGAAATCAAGTTACTGAAATAATAGTTCCATAAAATTCTTCTCATTTTGGAAAACGACAGTGAGAGGCCAAGAAAGTATGAGATTGACCGATTTTATGAACGTGGTAAGAGAGAGTCCTGGTCTAAATCTAATAAATCTTATTCAAATAAGAAATGGACAGAATCAATAAAAGGGCAACCTTAATACAAGGATAAACCTCTACAGTATGGACAGACAGAATTATTTAGCGCCACGTGGTTCTATGCAACATAAATTCTAGAAACGATTCCATGTCAAGCATGAGAAGTGCAGCTTTGAGATCACTGACTTGATTTCTAACTAATGGATGAGCCCTCTTTCCTTGCCATTTAGTCCAATGAAGTAAAGAAAAAGTGGTTTAAGGCTTTCTGGAATTTTCTATGTATTGAGAACTTTCCTACTATAAAGATGTATCCTAACTTCCCTTTTCTCTCTCCCTCTTCCTTACTTCTTCCCTCTCTCTACACATAAACCTGCTGCAAGATAGCATCCTCAACAGAGGGCACCCAACAGTGTTTGATCCCCTGACTGTTGGATTGTCTAATTCTCAGACGAGGGTCCATCTAATCTTATAGGGAGTCTTCACTCAAGGCAGTCGCCTTATACCATGAGTACCCCAAAATGGGGACCACAGACAAATTACAGTTCAATGCAAGAGCCAGAATACTACATTATCCAGATTGGGCAACACCCAAGATATTGAGGCAAATGTGTGTCAGATGGGTTTGCAAAAGTAAAGTAAGACTATATTATGAACGTCTTTGTATACCGAATCATGCTGTTTGTGTTTATTCCTTTTGAACAGGAGAGGAGCACAACTGGTTCTATGGAATAAAAAGCTTACCCTCTCAAATGTGTGTAGATGCTCTTCAAAAAGGAGAGATTGGTGGTCTTAAAACCATCTTATAGACAGTTCCACACATACAGGTGAGCAGCAGCAAGGATATATGCTAGAATACAAAAGCATCGGGCTGAATTGGGGAGGGTTAGGCGTCATATGTCCTTATAGATCCTGGCAATAAATTTATATTTTGCTGGGCCAAATGACTTATGTAAAATATTGCATGTTCTGAAAAATCACCACTACCATCAAGTGGTGAAATGTTGTGATTTCTATTTAAAAATTGTCCCGGAAAGTGCCTAAGGCAACACAGAATAGATTGTATTGACAGCCATTGAAGACTATACTCATGTTTTTCTCTGAGTCGTTCTAATATTTTTTTTCCAAACTTGTTGCCTTTCTGCTGTGCATAAATTCATCCAGCCTGCAGCTCTAGAATTTTATTAACATAAATATGTTAATTTATATTAACAATTTATATAGAATTCATTGATTCATATAAATAAAATTCCAATACACAGAATTTAATTTTTCTGCCTTGTTTTAATAAATGTTATATTTTTTATGTTGCTGTTGTTTGATCATTTTGGTTTTTCATTATTTTAGTTTCTAACACGTGTACTTTACTTTGTACACAAATAAAAAGAAAGCAATCTAAGTGAGTTTTGACTAATGTATGCACCTGTGTAATCCACATTCCTATCAATATAAAGGATATCTCCATCACTCGGATACTACAAGACAAAAGATATGTATGTTAAGGTTTCCATATCATTCAATCCAAAATATTTCCAATTTTCCTTGTGATTCCTGATTAGACCCATGGGTCATTTGGGATGGTGTAAAACAACAACAAAAGAAGATGTGACATCTCCCTCGTATTTTAACATTCATTACATCCTGAAACAATAATATTTTGGTTATATCGAGTTATATAAAATATATTCTTAAAATTCACTTCACCTATTTCAATTTACTTTTTGAATGATAGCTGATAGAATATTTAAAGTGACACACATGGCTCAGAATTTTGGTTCACTTTATATTTCTCTTGAAATAGCACTGGGTGAGGCCATTTACCACCAATGCAACTATAAATTCTATAAGAAAGGTGTAAGTCTACCATCTCGTTATTTGTTATTTATTTGTCATATTTTTTCTTTTTTCCTTTGGATTGGATATGTTTTAATAGTCCATTTAGCTCCTCTACTGGCTTTTTCAGAAATCTTTGCTTATTGGTTTAGGGGTTGTTCAATGGGTTGCAATGTTTTAAACTATTATTGGCTACAGTGAAATAATTTGTATCATTTTATATATATAATGTAAGAACCTCACATTGTACACATTCATAGTCTCCTCTCATTATCTGTACTATTTTTGTCACATATTTTTCTCATGCGTGTATTACATAATAAAGAATATATTTATTCACTGTTTTGCTTTACACAATAAATTATAATTTAATGAATTATAAAGGATAAAATTATTTTATATTTACCTGTATAATTACCATTGCTAAATCTCTTCATTCCTTGTGTAGATATGTTTCCATCTGGTTTCACTTCTCTTCAAGATAATGTACTTTCATTAGAATGTCTTGTCATGTATGTCCACTGGGTTATGAATTTACTCAGCTTTTATTCACCTAAAAATATTTTCACTTTTCCTTCATTTTTGAAGTATAATTTTTATAGGTCTAGTCGTATTTTCTATTTCTTCCATTGTTAGTTTTTGTAGTTTGTGTGTTTCTAGAAATTTGCCCATTTCATCTATGTTATGTAATATTTGGTATACAATTGTTCATAGTATTCTCTTGTAATCCATTTCATTTCAATAAGATTGATAGTAATGTCCACACTTTCATGTCTGATTTTAGTAATTTGATTCTTCTCTTTTTTCTTGGTCTGTCAAGGTAAAGATGTTTCAATTTTTTTGATCTTTTCAACGAACCAATTTTTGGGTTCGTTGATTCTCTGTATTGGCTTTCATTTCTCTATTTTGTTTTTCTCCACTCTATATGATTTCCTTCTGATGGCTATTTTTGCTAAATGTATAGTTCTAGGTAGAGAGGCATTTTTTTTCCTTTGAAGACATTGTTTCATTCCTAAGATAATAAGTAAGAAATGGTTGAGATTTTATACATGTTGGAGAATGCAAAGCTCTGAGGGAATAGTGCCAACAAAGACGTAGTACTTATACTCAACAATTAGATATACAGAAAGAAAGAATTTCCTGAAATTTATCTTAAGGGCCAATTCCATGGAAATGACATCCCAGAGTACACCACCATGAAACTCAGATAGAAAAGGATGCCCAGAAGAGGCTCAGCAGATCTTAGACAATGCAGGAGAAAGTTGTGATTGATAAGGCAAAACACCATTGGCTTTCTTAGCTGCAAATGAATTAGCGAATTTTACCAATCCCTTAAGAGATGTTAATAAGAATTTTTTCATCGGAAACTTAATTTCTAGTCTATCCCTTAGATATTATTTGATAAAGCTCTACTCAAATTGGATATATAATAAAACCAGTAGTGCTCTTTAAATATCTTTATTGAGTTATAATTTATGCAGCTTAAAATTCATGCATTTTAAGTATATATTTCAATGACTTTTAGTAAATTTATGGAACTACGATAATTTAATTATTTCAAACGAATCCCTTTTATAACCATCATCAAGTTCTTTCCAAAAAATCTTCCCTCAGATTTTTTTCATCTGTAGATCTCTATGTAGGGTAGTCTTCCTAAAATATTGCACAAATGTTTTTGATATTCAACATAAATGAACAAGTTAAGCAGACTCACTATAATAATAAGTATTAGTATAATAATTTGATTTTTTTAAGGAGCTGATAAAACATAAAATGGATATGGTATCAAATAAACTACTATAGCAGACATTTACAGAATGCTCCTCTGTGCTCATTTCTCTCATTTAATCCTATGAGGTAGTAATCCTGTCTGTCCCCTCTATACCCCAGTAACAGCTCTGGAAACTCACTTTCAATGATTTATAAACTTCTTCATAAAAAGCTTAACAAAATGAGTTTCTTGCTAATTCTAGGTTCATATAATTTCACATTTGTGTAGTGGGACAATAAAAGATATTTTTCCCTAGCCATCTTTGCATCTCATGACTATAAATCAGAGAATACTTCATGTCAACTTCCCCTTGAAACTGGTGTTTTCTTTCTATTTTCTCCAAATATATGTGTTCAGAAAATTTTACGTTGTCTGAATTTGAGTTGCTATGCCGTCACGTAATGATGCTGAATTATTAGTATTTTAAGATCCACTGAATATAATGTGTGTGCTAGTATTTCAGAATAATGGACACATTTCTACACTTAATGTTCAGATAATGTATCATATAGAGATAACAGAATGCAACAAGCTTTTGTAAATTAACCAACATATGTCATACATGCAACTTTTGCTTTCAAAATGTGCAATGAGTACGATTTGATCTTTTGTGAAAAAATATAATGATCACAACCTATCGAATTGAAGTGTGCTGTGCTGCGGTAGGCATGTAAGATTCCTCGAAAATATCCAAATTGAATAAATGAAGACAAAGCAATGGAAGAAAGCAATAAAGAGACAATATTGCTGTTCTCCTTCGATTGACATTAGATAAAGGTTGGTGACACAATGAGTACTGCCTTTCACAGATGCTGAACACATTCACTCCTCAAAATGTACAAAGATATCATTGTGTTTGCACTTCGCAGAGGCCACAATTGCAAAAAGTCCCGAGGGACACAGGTGGGGACAGGCATCACATGGTCTCCCTAGTTTAGCCAAAAGATTCAGCCAAATACCCTCAAAGTAAAGGTGTTGATGACTCCTTTCAGATTGAGTGGGAATTACTTTACTAAAGAAAACTATAATAATGACCTTGGTTTCCTTGGTAACTCAGAGTAGAACAAAAGAGAGGATAGAATTGACAGATCATAAGCACATCTTCATGAGCCTACGGTCAACACCCACACAGCTTTATGGAACAAGGAGCTGTCCATTCCAAATTTGGCTCTGATCAAACAGGGAAATGTCACAGCCAGACAGTGACTTCCTGGGAAAACTCTGGCATTGTTTGCTAGGAAAACTCGGGTCTCCCAGGCAAGAAGCCTTGCCTTAATATGCAATAGCCAAGCGCAAAGGAATATGTACAGACACATCAACTATCCCTGAACCCCCACCTCTCTGTCACCCTTTGCTCCACGTGGATGGAGCACATTGCTTTGGGGATGCAACTCCTCATGGAAATCTGCTCTGAAGCCCTGGTTTGGGGACAAATTGGGAAATGAAATTGCAGTTCTTTAGCCTCACTGAACCTCAGATTTCTCACCCGTTTAATCAGGAGGACTTGGTGTTGATTTCTGAATTAAATTGTATGTCTCATGTGTGCAACTTTTTCTTTTTTGTTGATTTCTGCTCAAAAATTACTTAACGTTCAGATGTCATTTTCTATTGCCCAGATTTACTTCTTTGCTTGGGTCAAACCTGAGACTCTATACACTGTAAATAAACAGGAGTCTCCTAGTTACAATCATCGGGATGAATCTACACTTGGAATATTTCAAACATTTGTTATTTGTGCATGCCCCATAAAAGAATTCATTATCAATGCACTCTGTCAGAATTCAATTTCATTGTTATCCTTAATTTTTATCAGCACATTACGTGGATTTATTAGTATTGAAGACCCAATTGTACAATAAAATTAAAACTCAATGACAAGATTTTAAGATTATCTTTTATAAAACTGCATGACTAAAACATAGCGATTTAATAAATATGGGATTTTAATAATTACATTCATAATAGGTATAAATGTTGATATCAAAAATTCAAACATACTGAAATATATTTTGAGGGCAGGAAGGCACATTCGGCTTAATTTTTAAGATTTTTTTTTTTTCTGCAAAGGGTTTTAAAACACCTGGTCCTAACCACACTTCTGCTTTTAACACATTAAAAAGCACACAGTGACCTTCAAAGAAGCTATTTGTGTTAGCATCAGAAGCACAATATGGAGCACAAAATTAAAATGTGAAATGTGAAAATATTGAGCAATTTATCTCCCACGGTCCATCACTCCGAAGCATCCGGCTTCTTAATCACAGTTCTAAATTAGTATCTTTATGTAAGCAAGTCTGCCCATGAGGAAGGGGCAAATTAGTAACCTATAAGAAATTCATGACTTCTCTCAGATAGCTCAAATCCATTTATTAATTACCTCTCGTTCAGGACATTTATTAGCTTCAAGGCAGCGTGGAAAGGCAACGCAAGTAAAAATAGTGAAAATTCTTTCCCTATCTCTCCTTAAGGGGAGTGCCGGAGGGACCCCAAATTGAAATACTTACCTGGGAAGGTCAGACTCAGGTTCACGACAAAAAGCCAAATCAGGTGGAAATAACGTGGACTCTAAATGCTTCAGCCTCAGGAGTTACTTCCATCCAAGACAAAAGACATGCAAGGTTCATCGCTCTAGTCGTCACATCTAACATAAATTCAGCTGAGTTCAGTAAGCCTTTTTAGGGCATCTATAGCTACTTAGGCAGTATGTCTCAAACTTCTATTGTGCACATGAATCCTGGGATATCTCCATACAAAACAGATGCTGACTCCCAAGATCTTGGATTTTGGACACAGATTATCTCAAACATCTTCTGGGAAAAAAGGAAAGAAAAAGGACGCAGATCTAGTTGCCGAGTCATGCTAGAAGAGTTGTTTCCACTTCACAAATTAAGTCACTATGCTTGACACTTCTCTTTAGTTTTCTTGTGTTTTTTGCTTCAGTGTATCCTCGGTGACATACTCAGCCATGTGTGACTTTTGGGTTGTTTATTTTTACATTTAATATAAATCTGAGCAACTATTTTCCACTCAAATTATCCTACGCAATTGTAGGAAATGAGTTTACTACGTGCGTGGCTCAATTTAAACACCCTTCAACATAGGACTTCTGCAGATTGGTGTTTCTCATCAAGATGGTTCTACAAACGTAAATTGGATGGTCATTCAAACAAACCAAGTATAAAAAAATTGTTTTTGGAGAAAATCAGGGAAATTTAGAGGTAAGCAAGTCTGAGATGACGTGAAGAAACTATTGTGACATTTTTTAGATGTTGTATTATTTTCCTAGAGAATGCTATACAAATTCCCATGAACTGGGTGGCTTAAAAGGACGGAAATGTATTCCCTCACTGTTCTGGAGCCCAGAAGTTCAAAATGAAGGTGACGTCAGGGTGGCTTCCCTCTGGAGGCTCCGAAGGAGAATCTGTTCCAAGCCCCTCTCCTAGTTTTTGATGGCCGCTGGCTGGGCTTCTGGCAGCATCACTCCAATCTCTGCCTCTGTCTTCTCATCACCTTTCCTGTGTATCTTTCTTTCTTCTCTTTTTCTGTCTCTTATAAGGACTCTTGTCAAGGTGTTGAGGGCCCACTTTTTAATCCAGGATGATCTCCTCTCGAGATCCTTAACTGAATCACTGCTGGAAAGACCCTTTTCCTCGATAAGGTCACATCCATGGGCTCCAGATGGACCTATCTCTGAGGGACACTGTTCAAACAAGTTCCGATGTGATAGTAGCATCATGTTTGTTTATAAACTTCATATCTGTCATTGATGAGAGCTGAAGGGATGACAGGCAAAAGTCTGTGTTGTCTAGAACCAGGAGTAACAGACTTTCAACAAAGACAAACAAATGAAACAGAAGCAGGAGGTTAAGTGAAAAAAAGGTTGGAAAATATTTATTGTGGGACATCCATGACAGGTCTGCGAGAGTCACTCTTTGTTTTCGCATTGTTTGGGAGTTTTCATAATAAAAATGTTAAAATTAAAGTATTAAAGACAAGAATGGCATTAATTGTTTTCAGGATCAGCCATGTGGATATAAAATAAGGTAAGTGGAGTGATTTGCTTTTATTTCTATGTGACAATATAATATTACACATACACAATACACACAAATGCACATACACACTCATGCACGCCAGTGGTTGGGGGAGGCATAATGAGGAGTGACTGTTTAAGGGTTACGGGGTCTCCTTTTGGGGTGATGAAAATGTTTTGGAACTAGATAGTGGTGACAGTTGCATGACATTATGAACGTACTCTAAAATAGTTAATGGTTAATGTTTATGTTACCTGAATTTTACTTCACTTTAAAAATCACTACATTTCAGCAAGTAAAACATAGCATATTTCACTTTCCTGACTAGCCTGCCACAAACTCGTCGACAGTTATTCAATTTCTATTGCTTTTAGGGGTAGCATGCAAGAGGCTCTTTAAATCATCAGATTTACTCGCACATACTTGCTTTTCCAACCTAGCTGCATTAAAAGACTAGTGTAATCAATATTTCATTGAAACTGCAACTTATGCAGTTCTTTCCCACCTCCCCATAGTGACCTGCTGCTGACATTTCCAGGCGCTGAGCACACCTGCAACTTTTTATGAGGCAAACAGTGGTACGGAAGTGATTAGAGATAACTTCCTTAAAATCAGGTGTTCTTTCTTCTTCTGGGCATCAGCCAGAATTTCATAACAATTGTAAGTTTCTTCATACTCCACCAACTAGTAGGTACAAATTCAGCCTTTACAGAAAAATAATAATAAGCTCAATTTTATTTGGTTTTGCCTCCACCACTTGAAGAACCCCATCCAGTTGGGATGCTGGCAGATGGATAGAGGAATGGAAAATGGCGACGGAGAAAGGCAGATATAATTGACAACTGGGTCTTCTTACCAGGATCAGAGCTGCAGTCTGTAGCTGCAATAGCAGTGCGACTTAATTGGTTCTCTCTCTCCAGCCCTTTTTATCTTTTATAGCAAGGACACAACGGTGGCTGACATTCAGGTGGAGTATGAACAAATTGGTCTCCACTCACGATGATACAGAGGTTGGGGGGATATTGAGGCCAGAATGTTGTCTCAGGCAAAGGACGGATGTTGAGGGGAAAGGAGGGTGTGTCATGCTGGAAATCTCCATTCACTCTTGCAGATACACTCACCTGCCTTCACCCTGCTCCCTGCCCAGTATGGAGGCTGACCTATATGGATTCCATTGGTGGGGTCCCTCATCCTGGTTTTGCTTGGATTTGGCAACTGGAGCCCTGCCATGAGATCAGGGTGTGGGGTGAAGGGACCACAATTTGAGGGTATTTATCCTCTTGCTTCCTCCCTGTGATGCTTCTTACTATGGTAGGGTCTCTCAAACAAAGGCAACTCTTATTGTGATGCTCCCTTCTACATAGGACCCTCTCCTTTTGGTTCTGGTAACCTCTTTTCCCTCCTCCCTATGGGATTCTGAACAGTCAGATCTCTACCATTATGAATTCTTGCTGCTTCTTTGTGGTTCCCCTCTAACCCAGTCACCCTTTTGTATGTAGTCCCACTGTGTGGTAGGTGGCACAATGGACTCCCAAAGATGTCACATTCTAACCCCAGAACCTGTGAATGTTATGTTACATAACAAAATGGACTTTGGTGACATAACCAAAGTTTTGGATCTTAAAATAGGGATATTTTAATCACAAATGTCCTTATAAGAGGAAGGCAGGAGGATCAGAATCAGAGAGAGGATTTGAAGATGAAAGAAGGGATGATGTGATTCCAAGCTTTGGAGATGGTGGAAGGGGACACAAGCTGGGCAATGTGGGCAGCCTCTAGAAGCTGGAAGAGGAAAGGAAATGGATTCTCCTCCCCTACAGCCTCCAGAAAAAAATGCAGCCCTGTTGAAAACTTAATTTTAGTCCACTGAATTCCATTTCTGATTTCCGACCTCCAGAATGACCACTTCTGACCATAAGATAATAAATCTGTGCAGTTTCAAGCCACCCAGTTCCGGTAATTTGTTATAGCAGCAATGGGAAACTAATAAACCATGTAAATACCTCTTTAAATTATCTTCATTTGAATGTCATCTGTTCTGAGTTGGGACCTTGAACTGATCCATAAGTAATTGATAAAAATAGATGAGATATAAAGACAAGGATTCATTTTTTTTCACTACTAGAACACTACCATATGCACTGTCAGTAAATTATAAAGAATCATCTCATTTAATGTTTGCTTTTTGTCCCAAGAACTCATAAGCCTGTGAGACGATGCGTGCCTTTATGACAGCATGCATGACATAGGCATTGTTGCACTTTGAGTTGTTGCTAAGGAGATGCTGAGATGGAGGTTGCAGTAGGGTATTTGGGGATCAGGCAGAGGAAACAAACTGAGAAGAAAGAAAAGGGAACTTAGGTGCTGGTTCAACGAAGTGTCAGCGAATCCAGGTGAGCTCTGGAGTGTCTGAGACCCTGCAGAGGGGCTTTGGGGGAGGAAGAATAGGGTGGTCAGAATTTTATGCCCCCCAGCACAGAAGGTTACTCTATGCAGCTGAGCCAACCATGAAGTTGCTGACAGCTGCAAACTGTGGATGGCTTGGGAACAAGTACTTCCCACAAGGACTTCCCTAAAAGATCATCTAAGTGTTGACCATATCCTCTTAGAAAAGAAAGGGCTCCTTTGGAGTGAAAAATATAATCATTACATAACGCTAGTAATCATCAAAATGGCAAATGCCTGTATAGCTCTTATTATATGTTAGACAGTTGCTCCAACTCTGAGGTGGGTGTGATTACTATCCCTAATTTTTACAGATGAGGAAAGTCAGGCCCATAGACATTGAACAACATGTCCAAGATCACAGAACCAGTGAGAAACCCAGGGAAGCTGGGTCCAGAGCCAATGGGCTTGGCCAACATGCTATTCTGTTTCCAAGAAGGAGTTCCCTTTGCCCCGTTGACAAACCCAAAGGGAGATGTGTTCATTTCATCCCATTGGCTCTATTTCTTCCCAATATCATTCCAAACAAGCAGTAGGCAAGGCCATTTACCCTTAGATTCTGTCCTTATCCCTCTTTTTTTTCATTCCCTCCGTCTACATTTTCTTCCGGGGTAATTACACTCATTATTATGACCTCAAGGAACCAATATTCTGATAAGCGCTTCCACCCCCGCCCCCAACCAAAGTGTGCCCCTAAGCAGAGCAACTCTCCAAAGTGCCAGACATATATACTCCATGTTCCTTCAAGGGCCGCAGACACCTGGAAGTATAGATATCCCAAAATGAAATTTGCACACCTCCTCCAAGGTTGGTCCTCCTGAATTGCCTTATCAGGAGTGAGTTGCCCCGCCTTCCACACAGTTGTTCAGTGCCACTATGGATCATGGTTGACTTCTCCTTCTCCATCTCCCTACATTCAGGGGGCCATCAAACATCCTTGAGCCAAGCTTTTGTTCCCCTATATATTGAATATCTTAGCTCCTTTCCATCTCTGCTGCTTTGATGCGGGTTCCCACCACTCTACCCTCTATCCCAGGATAATCTTCCTAAATTCAATCCCCTGTCCAGTTTTTCTCCCATCAAGTCTTCCGCAGAGCAGCCACACAAACATGAAAGGCAGTTCTGATCATGGTACTGATATGATGGAAAGCATTTCAGGGCCCTCCAGCCCAGAAGAAAATGTTGAGCAAGTTTCTCTGTGACCATCAAAGTTTGCCCCCTCCCTTCCTCTTAATCTTTTCTCTTGTCATTTCTGCCCCACATCTCTACCGGGCCGCCACAGGAACTGCAATCATGCTAAACTATTTTCATATCGTAGGGCAGGACTTGTTCCATATTTCCTTATACCAGAGCTCCTCAAACATTACCATGCATGCGAATCACCTAGGGGTCTTGATAAACTACAGATTCCAACTCAGGAGGTCTGGCATGGAGCTGGGGCATCTGCATTTCTAACCACCTCCCAAATGATGCCTATGCTACCAGTAGTGGGTTGAGTCGTGTCCCCCCCAGAGATATGTTGAAGTCCTAATCTCAGGTACCAGTGAATGTGTCTTATTTGGAAATAGGGTCTTTGCCCATATAATCAAGTTAAGATGAGGTTACATTGTGTTAGGCTGGGCTCCAGACCCAATGACTAGTGTCCTTCTAAGAAGGGGAGATTTGGACACAGGACCACAGAGGGAAGAAAACCATATGAAGATTGAGGCAGAGATTGGAGTGAGGTGTCTTTAAGTCTGGGAAAGCCAACGATGGCCGGCAATCACTAGAAGCTAGAAGCAGCAAGTCAGGATTCTTCCTTAGAGGCTTTGGAGGAGCTCGGCCCTGCTGACACCTTGATTTCAGACTTCTGGTCTCCAGAACAGTAAGAGAGTAAATTTTTGTTGTTTTAAGCCACCTCGTTTGTAGACCTTTGTTATGGCAGCCCTAGGAAACAAATGCACTGCTGGTCCCCTGGCCGTATAGTGAGTACCAAGAATCTATACCTTTCTATCTAGAAGCTGGAATGAGCTTTTCCTCTCAACCCTCCACACCTGTGCCGTGGTTCACGCTACACCTAGGTGGTGGTTCTAGGAAATGTTTCCAGAGCAGCTCATGTTGATGGCTCTCAGGACACTCTGCACACAGCTTAGCAGCTGTCTGGTTACATCTGTGTTTTCTGTGTGCTGTGAGCACCTTGAGGTCAGTGTCCCAGGTGTTTCCATCTTTTTGTACACTATCCTTAGAACTGGGCTTCACACTTACTAGGCGCTCCCTGAGCCTTTCTGGATAAATGAATGTGTCTAGAAGCTCACCATAAACACAGATGATTTCTACAGCCATCTTAGGAATAGTGTAACTACTTGCTCTTTTTGCACTGAAACAGTTAAAAAATCAGGAACAGGTTTATTAATCTACTTATTAAATCATTAGTGGTCACAGTTTTTTCAACCTTCGAATTACAGCCTGTTAAATCTCATTTGAACTCTCTTCTTCCTGCAATAGTGTTAAATTAGTCCTTTGAGTATGATAGATATGGCTTTGTTATTTCTAAAATTCATAAAGCAGTTAGGAAAATATAAATATATGGCACGGCAGGACCCTTATTGCATACAATATGTAAGAGATCATCCATTTTCCATGCCTGAGAGCTGAATGATCATTTGTGAAAGCAATCGCCCTTTGAAGATTGCTGCTAATAATCCCGTCCATCAATCATATATTGTTTCTTAATTCACCCATACACCATTTTAAATGCAAATAAAGATCACCTTCCCAATATCTATGAAAATTAAATCCCATCACGAATGAAAATTTACAACCTTGGCTTATATTAGTTCATGGAGCTATATTCCCAATAGTTAAATCTCTCCAACACAGTAAAAGTTAAGTGAGAAGTCTAATTTGGTGTTTGAGTTCAGCCTTGTGGTATTTACTGGTCTTACTCATTGTGTAAACTGAAAACCGTCAGGTGCCCACCTTGGCTGCTGCTGACATATTCTGGTCTCAGAACTGGGCCTGGACTTGCGGTGGGCAAAATAACCCTCAAAGATGTTCACATCCTAATCCTCAGAATCTGGGAATGTGTGACCTTACTTGCAAAGGGGACTTTGCAGATGTGGTTAGGTTAAGGATTTTCAGATGGGGAGAGGACCCTGATTATCCAGGTGGGCTCAATATACCCACAGGGGTCCTTTTAAGAGGGGAGAGGGAGGCTAATAGAGAAGGAGGTGTGAAGATGGAAGCAGACCTCAGAGAGATGCATTTTGAAGATGGAAGAAGGGACCACGAGCCAAGAATACAGGAGCCTCTAGAAGCTGGAAAAGGCAAGAAGATGGATTCTCCCCAGAGCCACCAGAAGGAATAGAGCACTGCTTATACCTGGATTTTAGCCCAGTGAGGCACATTTTAGACTTCCAACTTCCAGAACTGTAACGTGATAAATTAGCGTTGTGTTAAGCTGCTACATTTGTGGCAATCTGTTACAGCAGCCATAGAAACTCATACAGACCTAACTCCAGATTGCCTCCATTTCAACCATTTCAGTCTACAGGGCAGACTTAACGGATGGCTGAGACAGCTTCTGAGTGCCTTTGTGTCTGTGGCTGCGTCACTCCTGAGACGATACAAGAACGTGGAGGAAAACAGGAAACTCTAATTGTATCTTTAAGCCATTCAGCCACGTCTCTCTATGTGGCCTCAAAACTCCATCATACGTGGCTAGGATGATGTGGAACTGAATCACTGGTCAAGGGAAAAACAAACAACGCACCAAGCATGAGAGGAAGGAAAGACGGTTGCATGGTTCTCTGTGGGTTTGAAGCCTCCTACATGGAGATATCCCCTCTACTCTGTTGCACATAATTAATTGACAAGCACCTCCTCAACATGGGAACACTGGGGTTGATTTGTACCTGCCTCCTGGATAAGGCTTTTACAGCAAGCAACATGAAGATTGATATTCCTTCATTTTAACACAAGCAGCATAATCACAGCTTGAGGACCGTATGCCCCACCTAATCCTTTGTCTAATGTCTCCGTGCACCCCAAGGCAATTCAATCCTCCGGGCCACCTGCTCAGTTGTAATTACAGCTTTGATGAAGATAAAGCATGTTTGGATCTTTTCTATCGAGCAAGATATCATTATCCAGCCACAAAGGTATCACTCTTCCGGGAGCCAAAGGTCAAGGTACCTTCTGAGCGATGGATCTCTAGTCTTCTGGCTGCAGGCACCCTGCAAGTATGAAATATCCGTGAACCTCCTCGACTCCAATGGATGATTTCTAACTGCAGGGGGACTGTCTTTGAGATGTATTTGCAGGGTAGAAAAAGTACCTGCACACCAAAATCACTTAGGCAGGGGAAAATATTACTCAGAAATTAGCTGGCTCCACAACCCATATTTTTAAAAATTACCAATGATAAAGTCTTGTATTCACAGTGTCCTCTATATCATCCTTCACAAATGTCTGCTCATAGAAAGGAAGCATTGCACTGAAGTTAAATAGCTTAACAGTAAATCAGGATTCTGTATGATATGACCAAATGTTCAATAAGCAACATCTTCTTGTTTTTCCCTAAAAGACTAAACCATATAAAAATAATGCAGTTCTAAAAATACTAGGCATGTAAAATAAAGGAGACATCTTTTACGGTGATTTTTTTTCTTAAAAGGAGGGGATTGGGAAGAGAAAAGCTGATTTTTATTACAGACTTGGCATGAAGTTGCTGCACGATCCTGGGCATGTCAACTACTGCTAAAAAAATTCTAAATTCTAAAATTCTAGTATTCTCATCTTTAAAACAATGGGTTTCAAGTTAATATTGAAAAGTTCTGCTGTTCATGCAGAACTCAATATGACCCACACAATGGGCTGAGAAATATACATATTGTGTGAATACATTATATATAAATTTTTATATAATAAATTTTTATATGTAATACACATATTTATTTACACATTATAATACATGTATGCATATTTATATTGTATAATAGTAAATTAACATATTATATAAAATTACATTCATATGATATAGTATAATATACAACATAACTTGACGTATAAATGTACACACATATATTCTTTAATTTCATTTGATACCTATAGCAATGCAAGGTGTTGTCATTTTTTTTTCCCATTTTACAGATGAGGAAACTGAGGCCCAGAGAGTTAGGTTACCTTTCCAATGAAATGTAATTGAAAGGGTCGGAACTGAAATATAAATATGAGATGGTTCTAAGAGCAGTGTCCTATTCTATCAACCTGCCTCAGAATATCCTTTGTCCTCACTCACATACAGCTGTCTTAGCCTCACCCCAGACCTACAGAATCATAACACTGGCCACAGCTGGCATCCGCATTTTTAGTGCATTTTACAAGTAATTTGTAAGTATCCAAAAACTTGAGAATTGTTGCTTTCCCAATTAAATTGGTTTCAAAGCCACTTTTCAATTTTACATTCTAAGGACATTAGATGTTCAATGACAATTTTGCAGTGATATTTGCAAATCTTTTGGCTAATTATACACTATATTTTTCATAGTGAGATTTATAAAATGTCACTATTAATCCTCTTAAAACCGCCACAAGGAAGATAAATTATAAGAAATTCATCACAGATTTGCCTTAATATATTTTTAAAGGAAATAGCAAAATAGGAGGAGACAATTTAAATTCTATATCAATTTGTATATACAGAAGAGCTTCTATTTCTTAATCTGATGTGAAATTACTCATTGTATAGATCCAATATGCTATCAATAACTGTGTTAGTTTCCTAGGACTGCTATAATAAAGTACCATATGCTGGGTGGCAAACAAACAAAACAAAAACGAAAACAAAACAGAATATTTTCTGCCAGTCCTGGAGACCAGAAGTCTGAGATGAAGGAATCACAGTGCTGTGCTCCCTCTGGAGGCTCCAGGGGAAGATCCTTCCTCCTCTTCCAGCTTCTGATGGTTCCTGGCAATCCTTAGCACCCCTTAGCTTGCACAGCATCACCCCAGTCTCTGCCTCTACCTTCACACGGCTGTCTTCCCTGCATGTGCATCCAATTTTCTCTCTCCTCATAAGGATGTCAGTCATTGGATTAGGGCCCACCCTGATCCAGTGTGACCTCATCTTAACTTGATGACATCTACAATGACCTTATTTCCAAATAAGGTCACCTTCACAGGTTCCAGATGGGCATAAGTTTGAGGAGACACATTCAACCCAGTAGGTTGACCTTCAAGATAAAAAATAATTACAGAACATTTACGTAATTGTAGCCAACTTTGAAAAAATGGATGATGGTACTTACTTTGTGTAGGTGACCATTTTAGAAAACAGATGTCCCCAGTTCTGCTGGACACAGTAGAGCCTGTAGTTAACAACACTATTGTACACTGAAAACTCTGTTGAATAGATCTCAAGTGTTCTAATCACAAAAAAAGGAGAGAGGGCCGGAGGAAACTTTTGAAGGTGATGGATATGTTTATTACCTTGATAGTGGTGATGGTTTCACGGGTCCATGCATATGTTCAACACTGTGAAATTGTATATATTAAATATGTGCAGTTTTTTTGTATATCAATTACACCTCAAGAAAGCTGTTAAAAAAAAGGAAGAAAATACATATCTCTATAGGTCAGAGATAAAACTTTATGATGGAATAAGTCAGGAGCAGAGGGGCGACATGTGTCTGTGCACACCAGATTCCTGTGTAGGCAGATGGTACACGTGGTTAGGTTCATTTTCACATCCATTTTCTGATACTACCTAGAAAGTTTCCCTGAGTGTTCCATTGACCTTTCCATAAATCTGTTATTTTTCTCACATTCTTCTACACAGAGCTTTTTTTTTAATAGTGTTTGTAGGAGGAAGGCACAGAAATCTATTACACGTTCCCTACTTTAACCTTTTACTTAAGGGACTTTTTTCTTCCTTTCTGCAGCGTGACTGCATCACTCCCCTAAGTGCAGACCATGGAAAGGCTTCATGGCCAAGTCAGTTACGTGAATGTTTATTACATAACCAATTCTATTGATGTTCTGTAATTCTGCTAATCAATATAAATCTCTGAGGTAAGATTTGAGAATATAGCTAGATTTTCCCATTGATTGAATATTTTATTTTGCATGCTTTGATCCTTCTCTCTAAACATATTTGGTTTAGTTTGTTTTATCACAGTACCTACTTTGTTGTTCAGTAAGCTAGGTGTACACTGCCCTTACTGACTACCTCATAAACTGATTTTCTGGGTGTGAAATTATACTGTCACATGAACAAACTTTAAACAATGGCTTGTGATGGATGCTATACTCCCAACACTAAATCCAGCTTCTTCCGCTATATTGAGAATAAAATAATTAATAATTAACTTCTGAATATGGCTGATAACATCATTCTGTATTTTTTAGGGGAAAATTAATTCTACAGACAGTAAAGTAAGCTTATCTGTCATGTGTTCAAGTGCTATTCAACTGTGAACCAGGATTTGGTTTGAAAGTGCAGTCTTTGGAGATCATGGTTTTTCCCATGATGGGAGGAAGGGACTATTGTAAGTGTTTTAGGAGATGCAGAGGTCCATGAAAAGATGAGAAGGAGAAAAGTCTATAACACTAGACATTCTGCATCTTCACCCGGTCTCATGTCCACAACCCTGAGCTCAACTCCACAGGGATGACTAGCCTGCAAACGAGAACGGGGTCAAAGATGTGATTCCATTGCAAGTCTGTTAGTGTTATATGTGCTCCAGAGACTTAACCCCAGTCAGCTGTCTTTCAAATGGATGTTCTTGCTCATAAAGAGGATTGGGCAAAGGAGAGCAGATAGTTCAACACCTGAAACCCCATTATCGCCACTGGGAAATGTTTTGCATCAACATTTGCAGACAGCTGGTGAGGACTCCATGTGGAGTACATATCCATTTCTACAGAAAGAAGGTGGCATCATGGAAAGATTATGGGCTTCCGAAGGCTTAGTTCACCCCGGGACAGCCAGTTTCTTGGCTTGTAAAAAGTTATAGAGCAATTTTGACTTTCAGCATCTACATCTTATACAATAATAGCTATACCAAAGGAAATAAATGCCTATGAACTGCACTGTCTTAGGTAGTTAATTTACTGCATAGTTATTTAAGGGAAAAGGAAATGGAATATCATTAACTGGGTTCCCATTTCAGCTACTCCATTGACTCCACTTGAGACTGGACTATTGTCCCTGTGACTTTGGACCACTTACTTAAAATTTTTGTTCCTCCATTTCCTCAGCTATGAAGTAAGGAGGATAATTAGACTTTTCTCATGGTGTGACAAATAAATGACGTAATACATACCGAATGCTTAGAATCGTGTCTGCCGTATTTTAAATACACACTTATTTTGTTTATTATTTGTATAGAGGAAACCCTAACTCTGATAGCTTCCATCATTTTTCAGTTTTCTCAAGGACAAAATAAATGTTGGATGGAAAGAGTAAATTTGTGCAGTGGCGTCTCAGAGGATACCTTTGAGCCCTTTAAAGGCAGAAAAAAGAGAGGCATGTCATCAATGGTTATACTTAGAGGACAGAATTGGAGTCCTTGTTATCATCAAATAATGGAAACACTTTTTGTCATTAATTTTTTATTCTGAATATACTTCTCCCAAAGGGAAAAATAATATCACTAGAGAAGAAAATATCTATTGTTTAGTTATAAAATAAAAATGTAAACACGTAATTCGGCAATAAGCTTACAGCAGTTGTTAAAAATTAAAATTAAAAGAAAAAATTGCTGTTTCCAAATAATGATTATTTCCAAAGTATAGTTTTTTGGTTTTGGGGTTTTTTTCTTTATAATTGTCCTTTTGAGAGAGCGATTAAATTGAATTATATTCAATACTTTGTAATTATACAAAAAATTGTATTATTTGTCTTAATAAGCAAATGGAATCTCTCCAAAGGGCACTTGTGGGACTAAATCGTTTGTTCATAATTTGCCCTGAAAACATTTTCACAAAGGAAAGCTAAGTCCTGTTTAAGCTCCTACTTAAATGATTCCTGAATTTCTTATGAAAGTCACACTACGCTGAATTTTTACGCTGGTATTCAGATTTTTACACACACACGCAGCACACATGCACACACAAACACTGGCCATTAAGTTAATTTTTAAACTATATTTGACGTTTATTTTAAATATCCTTTCCCTATTGGCTTTGAAGTCTTTTCAATGCCCCCTGTCTTTTCCAGCAATCATGCCACTTAAAATGCCAAGGATCTATCGAGGGGGAAAGAGACAAGGCATCAAAATGTTAAACTGTGTAATTGACATTAGTTATTTTTAGGGTGGTAGGATAATGCTGATTTTTTTTCTTTGTACATTTTCTGCATTTTCAATGTGTTCCCCCTTTCACTTGCATCACCTTATAAAATAAAAGATCTATTTTCTTCCCCTACAGGCTCTTTGTCGTCATCCAGTAGAGAGAGGATTTTTGTCATATTGTGAACATTTGGAATTGACGTATTTTTTCCCTCGAATTCTTTACCATATTAACCCGTGCTTACACAGAAAATAGAGGGCAGTTTTTGAAGTAAGTATAGGATATCCTGTATCGGTTAATACACCTTTATTTTACATGTATCCCAACAATCTGTGCATTTTTTACATGAACTCTCCCTTGTCGTTAGCTCCACTACGTTTTGCAAAATGCCATCTCCCTTGCTTTTTCAAGAGGTGACTGAGAATATCTAATGTAGAGAAAAAACCTTCTTACCGTGAAATTACAAATCTTAATTGAAAGAAAAATGCTTCTAAAACATGTACCCTATATTCGGGATATAGCTTTCTCGACAGGTGTAATGAAAACTGTCTTTTCGGATTCTATACTGTGAAAGTACGAGAGAGAAAGAGGGAGAAAAAGGTGTCAATAACGTTTACAAATACGGAGGAGAAACTGATGCCAACACATCGGGGAATAATTCAGAATGTGAAGCAAAACAAATTGTTTTATAGGAAAAACAACAGCAACAACAAAGGAACGGGAAGACCTGCACTTTTGCTCAGAGCAAACCCCAGCTTCATTTTACGACATAGAAAAAAGATCGGCATATTTTCTGCAAGGGGACAGATAATCAATATTTTCAGCTTTGGAAGCCAGGTGGTCAACTTTGACTTGATAGTACAAAAGCAGCCGTTGGCAATATTGCAAACCAGTGGGGATGGCTGGAGACCAGTAAAACTTTGCAAAAACGGCTCATAGGGCTGACTGCCACTTTGCAGCTGTCAGCCTCTGTTGTAGAATCCACCTAAAAACAGTGAAATTATGCTTCTCACCATTTACACAATGCAGAGGCTTAAATTAAAAACAAAAAGAGACAAAGAAACCAAAAGCCAATAAACTGTGCAGAAATTCTCCAACCCTCCGGTGCAGAACACTGGGTGGTTCTCCCCCAAGAGCGTCTCCCACCTGATTCCACATTTCTGCTTTGGTTTCCTCCATCCAGGGAGAGGGTGCAGATCCCAGGATGCTCCAGGCACAAGGGTGCAGAATGTTGTCGGTGGCAGAGCATGTCCTGAGAGAGAGTTTTACTCTAAATAGAATGCTGTAAGTGAGGGCAGAGAAAAAGAACCCCCGTAGCCATGCACGCTATGAATCTGGAAGTAACTTTTTTTTCGATTTATTTAAGTTCAGCTCAGAATAGCAGGGAAACAGACTGAGGGAGTGGGAGGACGATGAAACAGCCAAAGAACGTTGGACGAGTGCTGCTTGGAACAGGAGACTTGAGACTGTCCATGTCAGGCTGCCCCCACACTCCAGATTGAAGCAACTGTGAAGCAATGAGGTTCAGACACTCCCCCCACCAGCCTGTTGACAGCTATCACCTTATTCAAGATGAGTAAGGGGATAAGACACACATGAAAATACAGAATTAAAGAGTGGGAACTATATCCACTGCATGCAAACAAAGAACGTAACTCTAAAATAGCCCACTGGACCAGAATAGAAAAAAAACTACATTACAATCAGGATTTCATAAGTCTAAATTAAATCTGAAATGTGGGGAATAAAACGGGACATTTTGTTACTTTATTCAATAACTCTTTGGCAGTGTCCATGGTGCAGTTTTATGACAAGGCTGTTGGTGAGGGGCAGGGCAGATACTATTGCAAATGAGATAGCCCACCACTGCCTGGGGGACTTCCCACCTAGTGGAGAAAGCAAATGGGAAAAGAAGTCGCGATGATCCAGGGTTCTAGGGGAGCAGTCAGATGAGGGAGATGAAGGGAGATTTTGTTGTGGGGATAAAAGTCTCTGCTGAGACCTAATGGATGACATCAGACAAAGATAGTCCGTGGGCGACCAAAGTATCTCAGTTTAGGGGTTCCAATCATGGGGAATGTGACATGGATCCAGTTACCAGACTTGATTGACAAAAATGGAGATGAAATGAAGAATCCAACCATCATCAGCTTTGGAGGTCCATGAAGGATGTTGTAACCTGATGGTGAAAACCAGGATTGAAGCCGCAGCATCTTCAATGGCTAGTCCAGATAAGGGTCAATGGCCTGGAGATAAGGGTCAATGGTCACCAGAAGTGAGGAGGATAAATTGTAAGGACCGAAGTCTGAGTGGAGTCTGATAAATAAATTCTTTGATATGTATTGGAAAATGTTCATTGGGTATACAGTAGACATTCAAAAATTTTGCTTCTCAAGTAATTGTGTGAGTTGCAATTCATCCCCACATAAACAGTTTCCTTTAAATATTGTTATTCAATAGAAATAACTATGCAGTCACATGCCACATAACAACATTTTGGTCCACAACAGACCACATAGACGACCATTGTCCCATAAGATTAGTATCATATAGCGTAGGTGTACAGTAGTCTATACCATCTAGGTTTGTGTAAGTACACTCTATGATGTTTACACAGTGATGAAATTGCCTAACAATGCATTTCTCACAACATATCCCCGTCGTTAAGCAATGCATGACTGTACTTCCTAATTATCGGACAGTAGCTTCCTTACTACAGAACCCAGCCGAAGGTGTGGTATTGTAAGATAGCATGTAACTAAGCCAGTGGGATTAAAGGAATCATGGATACAGTCCAGGTTTTAAAAATTAAACTTTATTCTATGAGTTAAGGGAAGCTAAACCAGCAGAAAATGAAATCCTAGCAAAAAAGAATTGGAAAATGAAGTTTGAGCCTCAGGGGAAATATCAGAAAATGGCTAATGAAATTAAAAAAACAGCTCAGACTGAGAGTGTGAAAAAAAAAAAGAAAAGGAATGGGAATCACTAATCAAAAATGTATGACATAGTCTTCAATAATAAATGATGCGTAAACACTAAACTAATGTGACCTGTGTACATTGTGGTTAAAAAAAGAAGAAGAAAAAATAAAAAACATGAAGAATAAGAGAAAATAGCTACCACACAAGAGGTGAATGTATTTGTCAAGGTAGATGATATTTTGGCTACATGGTAGGACAAAGGTTTCTTTTATCATCAATAGAAGGGACAGGTGACCCCATTGGGTTACTTCCAGAAGGGTTACTTCTGTTACTTGTGATGAAGATGATCTTTCACCTAAGACTACTGGTCTCAAGAAAGAACAAATAGTTCTCCTATCACTTAGAACCACCTTGTTCTCCTGCCTGAGAACTGTCCCGGTATCTTGGAGCCTGGGTATTTGGAAGATGGTTTTGGTAAGAGTAGCATGAACTCAACCAAGTTATAGGTAGCTTTGGTCAAAGACTACTAGGGCTTCTTTTGTCTGAGTGATTTTCTTGGTGAATTTGTTGAGTGTTTTGTGTTCTTCATTCAACCAGTGGGAAACCTTTGGGAAAACTCTTCCAGTAGGTACAGCTAATCCTTCAAACAGCCCAGGGTGGGTTGGGAGGACCTGCCAGTTTTAGCCAAAGGGATTGGGGAGCCTATGTCAACATTAACACCAATCAAGCAAGTGACCAGTCTTCAAATCCTGCTGGGGAGTGGTCAGGCCCTCAGGTGGACTATTATCAGATGACCAAATTGCTTAGTGTTTAAGAGGCAACTCACTATCCATTCTAAAGTTTTCCACAACTATGGACAAAATAGTATACTATGGACAGTCAATGAATATATACAGAGCACTTTTGTTTCTCTTTGCTTCATTCCCTTGGAAAGAATATTTTCTACTACTCGTGAAAGAACTGGGGCCAAGGTGTCAAGATTACACATCATTTCCCTTTTGGCCTAAAGTAAAACATTTGTAATAGAATTTAAAACTAACTCTGATGGTTAATTTTTTGTGTCAACTTGACTGACCACAAGGTGTCCAGACATTTGGTCAGACCTTATTCAGGGTCTGTCTGTAAGAGTGTTTTTGTATGATCTTAACATTTGAACAGGTAGATCTAGCAAAGCAGATTGGCTTCTCTGACATGGGTGGGCCTCACCCAATCAGTTAAAGGCTTGAATATAACATAAAGACTGACCCTCCCACTAGTTAGAGGGAATTATCCTGTCTGACTGCCTTGGATCTGGGACATCAGTTTTCTCCTGTCTTCAGACTCAAACGAAAACATCAGCTCTTCTTGGGTCTCGAGTCTGCTGGCCTCAAACCAGAGACAGACCATTGGCTCCTCGGGTTCTCTGGTCTTTGTACTCAGACTAGAATTATACCATTGGCTCTCCAGCTTGCCTCATGGGAATTTTTAACTTTATAAGAATTAACAGGAAAAGGTCACTAGAAGTGGGAAAGATAAATTGTAAACACTGAAATTCTGGTACTGAAATAAGTTCCAATGATGTAATAGGCTAATGACTATCAAAAAAGTAGAATAAATAATATTTTTGAATTCAAAGGAGAGAGAAAGCATTGGAGCAGAGTATATAATGACTCTATGGAGGAAGACACTGACTTGAGCATTGAAAGAAATGTAACAGTTGCAGAAATGAAGACAGAATGTAGAGATACAAGAGAAAGCAAAGCATTCCACTTCAGACCAGTGGTGCTCCTTTAAACTCTACTCAAAATTTTCCTTCAAACATCACTGCATATTATGCCCAGGATTTTCCTTTCACAGATGAAAACACTTTTACTTTTTTCAAACATTACATCACTTTTTGAGCCTGAAAATCCTTGGTTCCTGCAGAATCCTATGCAGATGCCCAACACATAAAATAGATTACAGAAGAAATTACCTAGTTGAGGAAGGAGTAGGGAAGCCAACTGCCATCCCTACACACAGGCTATGAGGGTCCCATGTGTCCATTTTCTCACCATTGACACCCTAAGAAACCTCTACATAATATCTAGGGGTCTGGGAAACCCCATTTGAAAACCACTAAGTGTGACTGTTTATATTACTAGTAGTGGGAAGGAAGAGGTTAAGTAACAGACCTTCAATCCATTCTTTCTCTACCCTGGTAAAGAAAGAAGGGAGATAAATTGGTCAAATCCCCTCGAAAACAGGCTCATGAGAAAACTTCCTGGCACTCACTCTTGTTGTTTGTCAGAGGGAAAGTCTTTATCTATGGAATGCCTGTGGTAGGATGTACCTACCCTGGTGAGAATCGCTTTTGATAAGCAAACCTGGACTCTGTGAATTTACAGGACATGATCTCATGGAAAATTTTATGGAGGCTGTATAACTGCATGAGTAGAAATTGGAGACATTTCATAACCAAGATGGCTGCCTTCTGTGTAAGTTAGGTGACTGCATACATCAAGGAGTGAACTCATGTATGTCTGACCAGAGCTCCTCCTGATCTGGTAAGAAAGCACTTCACAGACCATATATGTTTCAGCTGAGCCTCATCTGCTGTTTACAACAACCTGGATGGACCTTGAGGAAATCATGCTCGGTGAAGTAAAGCAGATAGAGAGAGACAAATACTGTATGATCTCACTTATATGTGGAATCTAAAAAAAAGTCAAGCTCATGGAAACAGAAAGTAGAAAGGTGGTTACCAGGGGCTGGGTGCTGGGGAAATGGGGAGATGTTGGTAAAAGAGTATAAACTTCCAGCTATAAGATGAGTAAGTCCGGGGGATGGAATGTACAGCATGGTGACTCTAGTTAATAATACCGTATTGTATGCTTGAAAGTTGCTAAGCGAGTAAATCTTAAATGTTCTCACGACACACACACACACAAATTGTTATTTTGTGAGGTGATGGAAGTGTTAACGAACCTTATCATGGTAATCATTTCACGACATATATGTGTATCAAATTATCACATAGTACACTTCAAACTTACCCAGTGTTGTATGTCAATTCTATCTCAATCAAGCTGGAAAAAATTTTAAAAATTAAACATTAAATAAAATTAAATATTTAATTAAAAATTAAATAAAATATAAGACGTCTTCTTTGTTTTTGATTTCTTTGCTTTCTTCTTCCTTCTTTCCTTTCAACTCCCATAGTAATTTTTGATTCACCAGTCCCAGTTCTTGATTAGTGATGAAGGATTAGTATGTCAAGTGTCTTCCTGATGATCAATTGTTTTTTTAAATAGTGGAAAATGCTTTTTTTCAAAATACACAAATATTACTTAAAATATTTATTAAAGAAATAACAGGTGTGTTCTCAGGAAAGAAACAAAACAATACTTCCAGTATGCATTTATTCTTGTTGTTTAGTCTGATTATAATTGTATATATATATGTGCATATACATATATACACATGTGTGTACGTGTATATACATATATATGTATATACAAGTATATATGTTGTGCTATATATTATAATATATAATATACATACACACATGTAAATTCTAATTGTTATTGACATGAATCGAAAAATGAAGAAATAAAAATATAGAGATATGTAGATTCTTTTTTCCCTCACAGATACAGCAGATTTTCCATAAAAACAACCAAGGCCAGTGCTGTATGATGGGAAACAGTTCCAAGACAGTGGGTCGTCTTCCTCCTTCTCCATCTCCATAATTTCATATTCCATGTCATCCCCTACTTATGCACAAACCATTTAGTTGTCACCAGATGATTTTCCTACTTCAATATGTAAATATTTGTGACAGAGTTCAAAGGAGCCTTTTCTTGTATAGAAATGTGTTTTCAGATTACTGCTTTTTTCCAAATTTTGAATAGACTTTCATTTTATTCATTATAAGAGGCCCATGGGTTACAAGGGCGGCAAATGGCGTTGGAATACGAAAAGACCTGGCAAAGATGCTTTATGTATTCTTTGTGTTCACTTATGATGTTTTAGGTAAAAGCTCATCCAAATGTGTATGTGTGTAATTTGAAGGTCTTCTTGTGTATGCGATTGGGGGGATAGACACAAAAATCGACTGAGTACCCAGACTAAGGTCATTATCTGCCAAACCTAAACATTTATTTAGAAGATTATTTTTCAAAATAATCGAAAACTGGTAAATATAGAGCAGTTAAGGGAGACTTATGATACTGCACAAACTCCATTTTTAAGCCTCTGTCGGAGGGTCCAGATAGAATCAAATACGTTTGCATTCTTTGAAGAATATAAATTGTTTCCACTGTTGGCCATTCTCTGGGACTTTGTTAGTCACTGTCCAGGGAGCAGAGATAAGAGCTGTGGTATGAAGCTTATAGGAGAGGAATGTGCACTGTTGATAAAAATCAAAGAGTGCCCCCGGATACTAATGGCACTATCAAGCAGCTCACTGATACAAATAGCTTCCTGGGCCCCTTGGAATCAAACAACTTCACTTTCTCAGAGGGAAGTAATTATCCTGTCTGACCTTCCTCCCAAGATATGGCCAGGCTTCCGACTATTATGCAGAGAGCTTCTGTCAGGCACTTAGGAGCTTTCCTTCAATACGTCTCCTGGAAACCACAAAGATTTTTAGGATTCCACCTCGGAAGTCTGCTATTATTTACTGCTCAGACTAGGGAAAATGAAAGGGAGCTCTTGATCTCTCATGCATCTTTCTGCGCTAGAATTTGTGGTAGACGTGGGTTTCAGGGGAAAATTTATGAATGTGGATTCCTTCTAAATAGTTGTTGCTCACCTGTAACATGTTCAAATTTGATTAATAATGGGATGACCTATAAGAGAATGTTCTTACTTGTGGCCTATTCTGGCTCAAAGTGCCCTTTGCTAATCAATCCAGACTATTTTGGAAAATGTTGGCAAGTCTCATCCTAAAGGGCTATTTAGCAAGTTTCTTAGGATTTGTCCTAGTTTCCATAAGTCCTATGGAAATATTTGTTTTTGTTCTATATTTACTTTTCTGACCCAGCCAATATTATCATTCCTCTGCTTACAATGAATGATACTATTCTCTTGAGAATTTTGTAGCAACTTGAGAATAGATATAGTTTTAAATATACATATGAAATATTAGGCGACACACATAGTTAGGGATTAACAGCCCAGCGTAAACGCCAAACGTTGACCCAACTCTCTCCATCAACAGTCCCAACTCTCCTGTTCTCCCATCAACCTCCCTCCATATTAACATGCACACATCCCTCTCCTAAGTCAGAACCACCCATTATTTGCTTTTCTTCTCAAGTTTGTCAACACATGGTCCATGTGGAGCTGGGGGGCAAGAGAAGCGACAGCTGGAATTTCTGAGCTCCTATAATTAGTCCTCGTCTTTCAGAGGAGAGAGGGGGAAATTAGAATAATTTGTGCTAGGCCTGTAACTGAATTCCATGGATGAAGAGATGGTTAAATTAGAAACAGTCCCTGTTAAAAATAAAAAAAGGAAAAGAAAGGAAATTGTCCCTGTCCTAATGATATTCAGGGAGACAGAAAAGAAGCAAGAAATTAAAATGTGGTTTAAGTTCTATGGTAGGGGAAACACTGGCTACCTACCCCTGTACTGCCTTAGTGGATAGGAAGAAAAATGATAATTCATGCCAGCCCATATCCTCAAAATAGGCTAAAATTGGATAATACGTGTCCAGGATGCTGCCTGGTGTAAAATGGGTACCTCGCTAAAAGTAATTCCCATTTCTTTTCTTTTCTCCCAACTGCACAAAGTCTATAATCCATATAACCTGACCCCAGCCCAATGTTCTAGTATCATAGAAATGTTAGATCAGAGCTAAAGCTGACTTTCTTCAGAGATATTGGCAATGCCTGGAGGATAGTTGTTTCCAAATGTTTTTCCACCCACTCCTCCATCTCTTGTATAATTGGGAATATTTTCTATGATACTGGCAACATTCTTATATAAAAGTTATAAACTCCAGAAGGGACCGTTCCAGGGTGCCCATCGTGTGGACGTCTGTTTCCTTCTAGGCGATCGATCATATCCTATTGGAATCCTTTTGCCACACTTGTTCACGCCGCCCATGGCTGACCAGCCTGCCCAGGACATACGCACACACCAGCCGTACTTTTGAAATGCCAATGCTATTATTCACCACAAAATCAGGTGGTAAAAATTAATGCAGACAGACTTCCATTTTCAGCTATGACAGGTCATCAGCTTGAAAGCTTCCCAAACTGAAATTCCAAGGGAAAAAAGAATGACAAAAAACAAAAATAGAATGACCAAGAATTGCAGGACTCATTCAAAAGTTGTCGCTTTCTCATTCTAGGAATGCCAGAAGGAGAAGAAAGAGATAATGGAGCAAAAGAAATATGGAAGTAATAATGACTGAGAATTTTCCAAAATCAATGACTGACATTGACCACATGACACCAAGAAGGATAAATACCAAAATCTACAACTAGGCATTTCATGTCCAAAGTTCAGAGAACCAAAAAGAAAGAAAACCTTTAAATAAGCCAGAGGCTGGGGGAGAAACACCTCACTTATATATAGATGAAGATAAGAATTAACAATGGATATTTCATTAGAAACCATGCAAGCAAGAAGAGAGTGGAGGGAAATATATACAGTGTTGAGAGAAAACAACCATACACATAAAATTTTATATCCTGTGAAATTATCTTCCAAATGTGAAGGGGAAATTGTTTCATAGAAACAAAAGCTGAAGGAATTCATCGCCACAGACCTGCTCTGTCAGAAATGCTAAAGCGGGTTTTTCAGTTTGGAGAAAAGTGATATATAAAGAAAAGAAAGCTCCAGATAAAGAATAAGTGAATGTAGGACAAAATATTTTAATATTTTATGTGTAATTGAGCTAATAGATACCTCTTTACAGTAATTAGAATAATCTATTGGGTGATTTTAACATATAGATAAATGAAATAAATTATGCTATAATGAACAGGAGAGAGGAATTAAGGATGCTTTGTTGTAAGTTACTTTCACTCTAACGAAGTGATATGGTGATAATGAGGGCAAATGTAAACTAGTTTAAAAGGTATACTGAAAATTCTAGGGAAATGAAGACATTTTTACAAAGCATAATTGATGGGGTAAGAGGAAAAATAAATAGGAATTATACAAAATGCATAATTAAAACCAGACAAGACAGAAAAATAGGGAGAAAAGAAACAAGTGTCATGAAAAGAAAACATTTACAAATAAGGTAGATATTAATCTTATTATATAAATAACCCCTTTAAATGAGGATGGTCTAAATATATCAATTAAATGACAGGAATTTTCAGAATGGATAAAAAATAAGACCCAAAAATGTTGTCTCCAAAAAACCAACATTAAGTATAAAGATACAGAAAGGATAAAAGTTAAAATAAGGAGAAAGATATACTATGACAACAATAATCAAAAGAAAGCTGGAATAGCTATATTAATTTCATACAGAGACTTCAGAGCAAGGAAAATTGTCAAAGATAAATATGCACATGTAATGAAAAAGAGGACCATTCTCTAAGAAGACATACCATCCTCATTGAGTATGTGCCAATCAACAGAACATCAAAATACATGGGGCATATGCTGATAGAACTGCAAGGAGAAATAGAACAATCCTCTGTAATAATTAGAGAACTTCAGCACCCCTCTAGTAATTGATATATCAAACAGGTAGAAAGTCAGTAAGAATGTAGTTGACCTGAACAGGACTTTCAATCAGTTTGTTCTAATTGACCATAAAACACACCCTAAAAAATTTACAATAATAGAAATCATGTAAAGTATGCTTTCAGCAAACAGTAGAATTAAACTTGAAATCAACAAAAGACAGCTGGAAAATCCACAATTTGGAAGAACACATCAGTCTAAGGAGAAGCCTCAAGAAAAGTTTAAAAATATTTAGAAGTAAGTCAAAATAAAAAGAAAACTTTTCAAAATTTGTGAGATGTAGTGAAAGCACTGTTTAGAGGGAAATTTTTACCACTAAATTCATCTATTAGAAAAGAAGAAAGATTAACAATCTATAATCTAAGTTCCCGTGTTGGTAACCTAGAAAAAGAAGAACAATTAAGTCTAAAGCTAGCAGAAGAAAAGAAATAATATAAATGAGAGCAGAAATCAATGAACTTGAAAACAGGAAATCAATACGGAAAATCAATGACAGCAAAAGCTGGCTATTTGAAAAAGTCAATAAAATTGATAAGCCTCTAGCCAGGCTAGAGGACAGAAATGTTCAGTCCATATCATGTATATAATGTATATCTATATGCATTGTATATTTTATATACATAAATAAACATGTATTTTGTATATAATACACATTTTATATTTAATAAAAACAAATATTTATTTACATACATAAATTTATATGCAATACATTTGAATACACATATTCATATACATTGTATATAATGTATACATATGTATATACTTGCATGTATGCAACAATGAATCATACTTCATGCTTCTATGAGGCCACATGGAATGCAGCCTTCTGAATTTTATGAGACAAGTCCTTTCTAACCATATATATTGAGCATTTACATTCTGCTGAAATATATCAGACAGAAAGATGAAAGGAATATTTGTGCTGATCCCAAGTCGTGCACAATCTAATGGGCAGAAAGAGCCTCTTCCGTATTGTCTGGATATGCACATAGATGTACTTCAATTGTGGTAGAAAAAGGATGTATGAGACAAGGGACTGGGGGCAGGCCCCAAATGCCAGGCTTAAATAAACCAATATTTATTGATTAAGGGCCAGCTATGTGCCAAGTGCTTTCTCTGTTTTATCTCATTCTACAGTTTTTGTAACTCTTGGAGATATTATCATCCCAATGTGGCAGGGAAACAACCACACAGACAATTGACATGAAGTTGAGACTCAAGGATTGGTTAGTCAGGGCCATTATTTAAATCCAACTGTGCTTGCCTCCAACTGCCATGTTCCTCCCTACACCAGTGGTTTCCAATCCATGTTCACCAGAATCATGAGTTCCCAGGGATGAGGGAGCCCTAGTGACTAGAGCAAAATTAAGACAAGAACAAGCATATACCCTGATTTACCTGTTGCATGCACTGAGCTCAGCATAAAATTCAATTGAGAGAAAATATTGCTGCTACGTTTACATTGGGAATCCACTGCACAACACAAGATGAGGGTAGCAGAGACACATCAGACATCCATCTGTGCCTGGGTTTCCTTGTCCTTTTAGAATTATTCAATCCATCCTCTCTGAATAATATGGCATCATACTGTTCATCTTAGGAGAATATTTTTAACCCTCTGTGTCGTCACTCAATGATTTATTATCAGTTAATCAAGATTTATTTGTTTAACTTCATTAGAAAATTTAAGACATTTTCCCAACTTAATGATCCAGGGGAGAGGATGCATAAGAACGATTTAACCAAAGAATAGAACTGTCTTGCAGATAAGTTCTTGGTGACTATCAGAAAGAGACTAACCGCTACCCTCTTTGAAGTTGCCTTTGCCTCCAGATTATCAGTAAGAAGAGGAAGGGGTCTCAGAGAGAACCAATATGTCTCCTGACAGCCAGAATGTTCCCTCTCCTTACACTCTGTTTGGAGAGTCTATTTTATGAAGTCCATGTCTTTGAGCCCCAAAGTAAACTGAAAGGCACCACTATTTTGTTTTATGCTCTAAAGCAGAAAATTCTCCTGGAGGGCAGGACAGAAGACAGTATGATTTCTCTTTCTTAGTGATACATTTATTCAGCTCAGCTGTAAGACCAATATTTTAAGCACACAACCTTATTTTCCTTAGCGAAGGAGTATGATATTAATAAAAATACTAAATCCAGTGGAATGGTGGCTTTTGAGAAGTGTCTCTTTGCTCACTAATAAAAATATACTATTTCCTTTTTGCAGATTATTATAGTCATGTTTCCAAGACCCCTGAGTTCTAGCCCACTCTGGAAATACTAAAGAGTTATGATCCTTGTCAGAAATTGTCTAAATGTGAACCATGGCGATCAAAATCGATTTCATGGATAATCACACTTGAATTGTTGGCTAATTGCACTACTGTGATGGATTTATGTTTTAGAGAAGAAAGATATGTACACATTTCGTTGGCTGCCCACTGCCTTCCATTAGGTAGGTTTTGAACGAAGCCTTCAGAATCATTTAGCTCTTACACATCTCATTAGAAGAGTTGTTTGCATGAAATACAATCCATTTCCTACCATTGCCCCAGCGTGGAAGAACGTCAAAGTGAACGTGAAATCTATTAAAACAAAACAAAGAAAAATGCATTTTTTTCCTTAAAAAGAATTCAACACTAATAATTCACTTCTACATTCTTCAGTGAATTTATTATGGAAATTCTCTCACCTAATGAACATGAAAAATGCACTGTCTTGGAAGTTTATCAAATAGTCTACTAATTGTTATGTTTGGTTAGAGGATACAGTGATGTAAGTAAAAGTCCCCCTTTTTTCTAGGAGAGTGAGAGGAAGGAAGGAAAGAAAAAAAAAATTGAGAGGCAAGAGAAAAAAAGAATCATTTCTGGAAAAATATTGAGAGAAGCAAAAACAGACACACCTGCTCGTGTCTCTCCAAAGGTTGCATGATTCATTTACCCTGGTTTTGCAAATGAGCTTTTGAGATGCATTTAACTGATGGCATGGTGTCCTCTAATTGGGCTACCATTGACTCCACATTTCTAACTCCACCTGTCTGTCCAGAAGTGATTTCTTCTGTGCCTTAAGTCTGAAAAACTACATAAAGTATCTTTAAAAAATGTCTAACATCTTGGGGCCGGCCCGGTGGCGCAAGCGGTTGGGTGCGCGCGCTCCGCTGCGGCGGCCCGGGGTTCGCTGGTTCGGATCCCGGGCACGCACCGACGCACTGCTTTGGCAAGCCATGCTGTGGCGGCGTCCCATATAAAGTGGAGGAAGATGGGCACGGATGTTAGCCCAGGGCTGTCTTCCTCGGCAAAAAAAGAGGAGGATTGGCGGATGTTAGCACAGGGCTGATCTCCTCCCAAAAAAAAAAAAAAAAAGTCCAACATCTTTAATGAAAGACAAGTTTTAAATCTACCACAAATTATAGTTCTAGGCATTTCAGTTAGTTATATGGCTTTTTGAATTTAACCGAGATTCCAAAATTATGATATAATATATAATAAGATAAATTTAAGTATAATATGATATTTAATGCTAAATATTTAATTATGATATCTAATTATTTATCTACCATCTATCTATTTGCTATATATATATATATATCAGCTGTATATAGAAAATTCACTTTTGAAATGATTGTCTATTTCTTCAGCATGCAGGTGTTTCTGGAAAGATTTCCACCCAATTTAGAGAGTGTTTGAGACACTCTGATCAAAACTACGGGGAATGTAGCATGCCACAAGCCATTGGAGGGGTTCTGAGTGCACCTCCAAGGGAGATTCACTCAACTGCCTTTGCAACTGAGATGGACACAGAGCAAGCAGTCCTCCTTCTGCTAGGGAGAAATGTTCCCATTTTAGGACACTCTGGACAGAGAAAGCAAGCTGGAGGTTCCTACAGGGGCCCCATATTGCAGGGTCTCACTGGGGAGTCAACTCTGATTTGCAGCTGCTGGTGACTGAGCTGGTTCCCTCTCCGTTCTCTCCCTCCACAGAGGCTGCCTTGGGGAAAGGAGCAGCAGGATTTATTTATGAGGCAATGGTAAATGATTCTCCCAGGCAACGCTGCCATGCTCTGCTACTCGGTAAATAAAACGCAATCTTTTCAGACTGCTGGTGTTGCCTTGCAGAACTAATATCCACCTGGAGGCTACAGAGTTCTATGCAATTTTGATCATGAGGTGTTATATTCCAGTCTGGATGATTTGGACATAAAATGCCATATTCATGCAATAATGGCCTGGGTTACAATGGTTTATGTTATCACTCTATCTCCCATTGTGGGGAAAAAAATCTCTTTTTCAAAATAAAGATATAGTAGTATGAAATCAAATGTGGCAGACAACAGACAGAAATATGCTGGTTCAGGAACAGTGACAAATGAGCACAGGAGGTTGTTTAGAATTTAGAAATATAACGTGCTTGCTTGCTGCAGAAATTGAGCAAGTCAGTTACTCTAGATGTTCCTGGATCTTAAAGCAGGAGATGACCCTGGAAATAAAAACATGAAAGAAGGTGACTTCAGCTTTCACTTATTTTCTCATTCAAGTGAGCCACCTTCTGCATTGGTGAATTAAATTAGAGGGTTGAGAACCCAAATGTAATGATATATTGTGCACCTCGAGACCTCTAGCATACAATCAAAGCAAACAAAAAATACACCTCAGACTATAAAACTAATTACTGGGCAGTCTCTCTGCAAACAACCACCCCGGAGTTTCTGAATGTGAAAAAATGGGCACCAAGTTGGATTTTAGATCTGTGGATACTCATGTTTTCAGGTGTGACAACATGTTCCTTGCTGGGGTTTTCAATGCATCTTATGAGTACACATACACACACACGGTAATGCGTATATAATATATGTTCTCCAGTTATTTCTGCTTCTGTCCTAAAACAGATATTTGCCTTTAGAAATAATCTTTGCTTGAACCTAAATAGGAAGGGATGATAAAGACAGTTACCTATTTGTAGGCAATACTACTTGTAATTTATTTTTAATGTAATTTTTGCCCCCTTGTCAGGTAGAAAAATTAATGGGTAGAGCACTTTAGAATTTGCAAAGCTCTTTTGCAGTGCTTATGTCCAGAATTATTTTTCAAATATGTGGATCTAATGCACCACCTATTTGTCACAAATCTTCCATAAGCCTGTGGGCAAGTATCTTCATCCTTCTGATGTCTCCTGTTCTCAGACATAGGGATGCTAGGTAGATAAGAATTAACATGTGTAAAATATGTGATGTAATATCTGGTGCATAGCATCTATTAAGATGATGATGATGATGAAGAGGAGGAGGAGGGATATAAAGATATTGATATATTTTGCTTTCTTGGGCTGAATTCCTGAGAAGCAGCACCTGAGGTGCATGATTTATTGAGGGTGTGGTATATTCCAAAGAACAGCATGTAAGGGATGAAGGGAAGTGAGAGGGGCAGGGGAAGATGTTAAGCAAAGTCATAGTGTCAGCTGGAGTCCAGCTTCGTCTTGATCCTACAGGGAGGTCTAGGGCATGGAGAACATCTCAAAGTTGTCCTCCTTGGGGGTAGAGCTCAGAGTTTTGCACCCTCTTATTAAGCAGTCACTGGTTTTGGGTAACCCAGGGTAGGGGTGTGTAACCTCTCAGGCATTTCCAGGCAATGTAGCTCTCATCAGCCTTAGGCAGCATTTCTAAACCAGGGCTGCTTTTGCCTATCAGAGGACATCTGACAAGATCTGAAGACACTTTTGGTTGTTGCCACTGAGGATGCTACTGGCATCTAGCAAGTAGAACTCAGGGATGCTGCTGAACATCTTATAATGCGGAGAACAGCTCCCACAACCATGAGTGATCCTGCCTCAATTGTCAACAGCCCCAAGGTTGGAAATCCCTGGAGGACATTTTTCTGGAGAAGCATGAAGCTCTGAGTGATTAGCAGCCAATGCTCACAGCAGCTGGTGAATACTTCCAATGACCGAATGAAGGGAATCTGGAGGGGTGACAGAATTATCCACTAGATTTGGTCTGTCTGTATTGGGCAACTATTTCAGAAGAGGAACTCTGTTTTACGTTGGTTTCAAACAAATCTCAAGATGGCAATTCTTTCAAAGTAATGAACTTATTTTTTACTCTCTGAATGGTTTCAAAAGATGGATAGTAAGCCAATGCTAACCTAAGGTAGCCGGAAACTCTGTTTTGGTACCAACTGCAAAATTAATGGAAGTGTTGCTGGGAAATTCTGAAGGAGCCCACGTGTCTTGAGGAAGTAGTGACAGCTCACTGCTGTGATGAGGTTTCTTTGTAAAGTCCAGATGTTTAATCCCCTACTGCTTTCATTAACATAATTGAAGGGAGGATTTATACTGTGCTGGTTAAGTGAAATTAAAGGGAGCAATTATATGCTGCCTTCCTTGGAACATTAATTTAGTCTTGGAATTCTTAAGAGCCGTGAGGGAACATGCTTAAATATTATACACCATATACTTCTCCGGTTCTCTTGAGGAGACGGATGGTGGATTCAATCCATTTGAATTACTAATGAATCCATAGTATATTTCTATGCATTTAAGTAGTGAGACTATTTCCTGTTTTTCTTCAGGATTAATAAATCAGAAATATGAAAAATAAAAGGAAGAATACTTCCTTGGAAGATATATTGGCAGCAATTTGCCAGAATGGTGTGATGGCTTAGTTCTTTTTTATATGACTTGGAAGATATAGAATAGAATGTAGACCAACGCTTTGTTTTTTATTATTAAATGGCGTTCAGGTCAATAGTCCCTGATAATTTGTGATTTCATTCATTTTTAAGCCAACATGTTAATTAAAAAATATGTATTAAATAGATAACGTAAAATATATTTAAATAAAAAAATGTGAAAACTACATTGTTCCCTGGTTCTTAAAGGGAAATGTTTTTGCAGAAATATATCAATTTTATTAAACAACTGAAATTGGAACTATTACTCTTCACTCTTGTTCAAGAGTAAAAAGAAATAAGTCAGCAGCAGATAGCAAGGCCAGCCAGAGGAGGACTCTTCTTATAAAAGTATCTGTGCAAACCAAGAAAAAAAATTTGCTTCAAATTTTATGATTTTTTAAATTTATAAGAATTGGGTTGCTTGTGTCTCTCCCCAAATGACCTGGCTGTTCTCAGAAATCTAGTTATAAAATTTTGAATTATAGTGTGTCATTTGCTAGGATATCCTACTCTAGAGAAATTTCAAAGTGGCAGGGATGTACAAAAAGTGATGTCATGAGGTTGCAGAAAACATAATTCAGAAGGACTGAGATGGGAAGGATCAGACGTAGGTGACGCTGAAAGATGTACACTGGGTACAGGTGAAGTTCTGTGAAAGGAAGGAGTCAAAAAAATAAAGAAAGAAGCTGAAGGAATTAATTGCTAAGCTATCAAAGTCATCTTCCTGGGAGAATTAACACTGATATTTTTTTAATTATTTTATTGAGGTCATAATAATTTATAACATTGTGAAACTTCAGGTATATATTATTATTTATCAGTCACCATATATAGCTGCCCCTTTATCCCTTATGACCAGCCCCCAAACCCCTTCCTCTCTGGTAACCACTAATCTGTTCTCTTTGTCTACGTGTTTGTTTATCTTCCACATATGAGTGAAATCATATGGTGTTTGTCTTTCTCTGTCTGGCTTATTTTGCTTAACATAATATCTTCAAGGTCCATCCATGTTGTTGCAAATGGGACAACTTTGTCTTTTTTATGGCTAAGTAGTATTCCATTGTATACATATACCACATCTTCTTTATCCATTGCTTTATCCAAAGCAATCCATTTGCCCATAGAAGGGCACTTGGGTTGCTTCCGTGTCTTGGCTATTGTGAATAATGCTGCAGTGAACATAGAGGTGCATAAGTCTCTTTGAATTGTTGATTTCCAGTTCTTTGGAGAAAAACCCAGTAGTGGGATAACTGAGTCATATGGTATTTCTATTTTTACTTTTTCGAGAAATCTCCATACTGTTTTCCATAATGGCTGCACCAGTTTGCATTCCCACCAGCAGTATTTGAAAGTTCCCTTTTCTCCACAACCTCCCCAGCGTTAGTTATTTTTGTCTTGGTGATTATAGCCATTCTAATGGGTATAAGGTGATATCTCATTGTAGTTTTGATTTGCGTTTCCCTAATGAGTAGTGATATTGAACATCTTTTCATGTGCCTATTGACCATCTGTATGTCTTCTTTGGAAAATTGTCTGTTCATATCCTCTAACCATTTTTTGACCGGGTTGTTTTTTCTGTTGTTGTTGGGTTGTATGAGTTCTTTACATATTTTGGAGATTAACCCCTTGTCAGATATGCGATTTGCAAATATTTCCCCTGGGAGAATTAACACTTTGATTTTAACAAGTGAATTCTAACTACTTAGTAGCTGAAAATAATCTGTGTTCTTGACTCAGGTCTTTATATAATCAAGCTTCTTGATGGATGTTGTAGCTAAGAATTGTTAATGAGCATGGCTGGCATCTTGAGTAGCATGTGAACATCATCCTACCTTGTGACGGGTCGGGATCCTGACTCCCAGGTGGCAGGTATACAAAGCTACTTCATTCATTCACCTGCACTTCATACGATAGCTAGGTGTGAGGTAGAGGGTTTTGGCACATGAACACTGTAATTAAATTTAGAAGACACCCATACATCCAACAGAATGTACTTCCCATGAACTTTCCTGGTCTTCAAAATCACCGTGAAGCTAAAGTAGTAATTACATGTGTGTTTGCAGATAGTAGAATCAAAATGAAAAGGGTCAGATGAGACTGACCATGGACGACTGGGGTTATGGAAAACTTTAAGTGGACATGGCCCAATCTATAATCATTGTGCTTTTTCAGAGCAGGGGCCTACGCTGATGTGATGGTTAGCTTTATGTGAAACAAAAGCCTGACTTCCGAGAGGTCAGAATCCATTTGCTTAAGATCTTCAAGTAAAGAAAGTTCTGCTTAAAATAAGCAGAAAAGTTTGTCCTCTCATTCACAATTCTAAATAAAAGTTATAGAATTTACTGAGATAAAAGTTGAACACAACTCAATTTTTATGGGCCTTATATTTAGACTATTTTTTGATAATCATAGGATACTCTTTTGTTGTCATTTTCCAAATGCCCATAAAATCAGCAGCAGGTCGCACAAGGAGGTGAGGTTAATTTTTCATGAATTTACGGTTTCCATCTGAGTTTAACCACTGGATAAACACTGTTGTAACCCACAGGAAAGAAAGCTTTTTATTAACAATGATTCAGATCACATATTTCTTGGTCAACCACAAAGCTTTACCATGGGAATCGTAACTTTTCATATAGTCTTGAAAAGTCACAGAATTGTGAAGGAAGGAATGATGAAGAAGGAAAATCGATAGACTCCACTAATTCTTTCAACATTTATTTAGCATTTATTGAGTCTCAGAAAACTAAGTGGTGGGGATGAGAACAAGAAGATTCTAACGCTTAAGTTCTCATTCAACCAGAACCACCATTAACACTCAGCATTACTAAAAGGTATTGTAATTTACCCTTCAGTTTTACTGAAAATAACTGGCTATCGTGTTGATATGCTAATTTGAACCTGTTGGTTGATCAGTGGTTTTCTGCCGTCCCCTGGTAAATCCAGGCACATTTTTACTTGGATGGCTGGCTCTGGGTGGCTGTGCCACTGTATAATTTATGAAGGAGTAACTGATTTGGTGGGTTACGAATGCCTGGCTGAGGTACCAGGAGGAGACAAATTGCCAACTCAAAGAAAAAGGGGAACAGAAGGTATCAGAAACACTTACCACAGAATTGTAATGAACTTCTCCCACTTGGAGATGTGTGAGTTCCTAATGTATGCAGCATTGATTGAGTAGTGTTTTTTTTTTTTAATTATCTAAAGGTGAAATTCTTCAAAGCAAAACATTATTTATAAATTGTATCTATATACATTTTTGGAATATCTATTTATTGTTAAAGTGTTTCAATATCTTGGTTAGGGGCACAGACATTCAAGCCAAACCTCCTGAGTTCAAATCAAGGATTCAGCGCACACCGGCAGTGTGAGTTCAAGCCAGTTATTTTATCTCTTTGTTTCTTATATTCATCAGCAAAATATAAATGAAACACTACCTACCTCATAAGAATATTATAGAGATTAGATAAGTAAATATACGTAAAGTGCTTAGAAGAGTGACTCTATTCTATTAAGTGCTGTAAAAGTGTTATTACCATCATCTTCATCATCATCATAATCGTCTTGTAGACACCAGAGTACCACTCTGCCTTAGTTTCAGATTTATTTCATTCACTCAACCCACAAATATTTATTTTGCTGACATTTGTGTCAGGTACTATGCAATTTCTGGAAAAAAAAAAATGAGGAGGTATAGCAAACGTTGCCTGCTTGGAATGCCACTAGGGCTGTGCTTCTAACACACAGAATATGAGATAAGATAAGAGATAGGATATCAGTTCTGAGATTAGGTAACACAAGACTCTGCATTTTTGCTATCTATCATAGCACCCATCCTTGGCTAGGTACCGAGTAGACTTTCACCCATAGACGTGTGACATTTTGAATCCCTATGTCCACTCCAATCTATCCTCTGGCTCATATATTGCACTGCTGTTTTATTTTTCTCTCCGACTAGAATGTGGTGTTATAAAATGCACGTGTTTGTTGTGTATCCCTATGCTCAGCGAGGGGGCAGTGCTTAAAACTTGTTGTATAAATGCGTGAATAAACAAATGAATGGTAAAATGGCATAAGGTAGTGGAGGGCCGTTTAAAAAGCTACATTTGTAGAGGCATATTCAAATCTTTGCCAGCCTCATGCCTCGGCCACAGAATAATAGCTACGCTTTATTGAATAGCCAACTTATGTCCAAAATTTCAGCTTCATTAGCTCTAATTCTCACAACGGTCCCCCCCAAATAAGTGGAGTTTAGTCAATTGGCCAAGAATACACAGCTAGGAAGTGCCAGCATTAGGCTTTGAGCCCTAGACTGTCTGGCTGTTAAACCAAGGGGACTATAATTTATAAATGATTCTTTTAAGAGATAAGAAAATAATTTTTTAAAAATATATTCCTAGATACTTGAATCACCGTCTCTGAATATGAGGAAATAGTAAGCCAACGGTAAGGAATCAATGGGCCTTTTCTTTTCTTTCAACCCCAGCACCTGCTCTGACCAACATTTTTGTGACCTTATTAATACAGGTTACACTTTGTGTGATAAAACTAAATGGCTATTTAAATGTATAGGTGTTTAAAGGTCCAAATCTCTTTTCTCACTAACAAACAGTAATGCGTTACATGACAATAATGACAACTAGATTAATTAGCCAGTGTTTGTAAAATACTTTGTACTGCTTCCGTCTAATTTTTTTCTTCAATGTGTAGTGGAGAGCAGAAAAAATGATGAACTCTGGGAACACTGCCTGGAATATTATTAAATTATCCTTGTCTTGTTCAGTGATTTACAACCTGTGGGACTGCAAACCTTCAGACCATTTGTGTTCCAGGGATATTCCCAAATTCCCACCGTTGTATCTGTTTCCCTTTGATTTAAAATGTATATTGGTGTTAAAGTAAGATTTCTTTAATACATGGCACAAGCTAAAACCACCATTATGGCTCATTTTCCTTCTAAGTAAATTTAAGAGCTATAGTACTCCTACATAATAAAGGCAGTAGGAAGTTAAAATCATGATATCTGAAATCATTCTATTTGTATTTTAAGCGGGTTATTATAATTTATTTCATATTTATCTAATTTTCACAATTCATTTGATTCTTTCTTCTCATCTTTAGTTTTTGGACTTTATCTCATATGTTAGAGTCATTAGAATCATTAGGCAACAAATCACACTACAGGTGATAATGAGAAGTTAATATGTTCCAATAAACTATCTTTATTTCTTCTGAAGTTGTACTCAAAGATATATACTATGTGCCACCAGTTGACAAAGTAGGAAAGATACTTTCCTCCAGGCTCACAAAACACAAACTTGACTAGCTTTTGAGGTTTCATGGTAAGAAACAGCCCAATGGATTCTGTGCCATTGTTAAAATACAGCACGGTTTATTTTGTTGTTCGTTTTGGCTCATTTCTTATTGTACTGTGAGCACATTACACTAACGTTAATTACATATGTGGTTTACAGATTTATATAAGAAATTGAAGATCTGTGTTTATATGACATGTATCTCATAGGATTCAATAAAAAATTAAATTTTTAAATTCAATTTAAAAAGTTTTTTATAATTTCATTGATTAATCTGAGCTAGAGTTTTTATAGGCAAAGTAAGATACATGTTTCTTTCTTTCCCTTTATTACCATTTTGTAAAGGAATGAGCTGAACCACAAGTATTTTCTAAAGATAATCATATGTGCATATTTTTTGCATCACCGTGAACTCATAAATTTACTCAAATTTGTTGTATTTTAACACTCTTAGATTATTATCCTTACTAATGGCCAGCGTGTGTCATCTTTAGCCAGTGGGGGCCCATTCAAGTTGGCTCTTGCATCATTTTGACACCATGCTAGAACTCTTGGACAGTCCTGCTTTCTAGTGACCACACAATTGATGAAGGCAATTCCTCTTTATGGAAGAATTCCAAGTAAAAAATTAAGGAAGACGGGTATAACTAAATTATCACTATTTTTCGGCGCCTCATGAAGTAATGAATCTAGGCAACAATTATCAAGGTCTTCTAACATCCCCAAAAGAGAGACAACCATGCACTATGTAGATCCTGGTGGAAGAACTCAATACCACTTAGGAAGCAGTCTTGCTAAAAATTAGGACTTGAATCTGATCAAAATCCTAGATCCTGCAACACAGTTGCAATAGAGACTCAGTACACCTGTTAGGAGCTCTGGAGCTAGAATCAGGGTTCTCTCAAGTTGAAGTAAGTGGCCAAATGCTTTTATCCCCACATCAATCAATCATTGGTCAAGGTCCACTACTTGAGGGATGTGTAAAGTTGAGGGTAGATAATGCCCTGAAATCTAGGGCAATTCTTAGAAAGGGATGAAGCTGGGAGCAGTCAGCAGGTAAAATTTCCAGCAGATGAGAGATGGGTATGTCGCTCTGAAGATGGGCTTAGTTAGGATCACCACAGTCTGTACCACAAATTTATAATAACACTTACAGGTCAAGTTCTCCCAAGTCTGAGATTTTCCTTAATAAACCTCATTGGCAATCACTCGCTGGCAACCAGTCAAAGCCAATTTAAAGGGTATTCTGAAGGCTACATATACATTATACAAGATTAGAAGATCAAAGGAATATTAACGAAAGCAAGAGAAGAATAAGCTGGGGGAGTGATTTTTCACGTTAAATAGGCTTTATAGTCTAGTCTAAGTTAATAGTTACCTCTCCATGATTTATCACAAATTTGATATGACCCTATTTTTTTCTTTCTTAGCTTTAATCAGGAAAGATTTCAACTGTGCATCATCTGTTCCCTGCCATCACCCTCCAGGCATTAATGACCAGAAAGGCAAACTTCATTCAATAAACACTAAAGAAAGAGTGGATATTGTTGTCATTATATATTAAATTTTAACACACTGCCTTACGTTTCTATACCCACGATCCTATAGCTATGCTCTTGAATTAAGCTGTTCAAAATAGCATCCATGTACATTTTTAAACATTTATCTTTAATGCCATTTCACTATTTTATCTCATTACATAAACAAACATACACATTGTCCAAATAATCTGCAAAGGACCAAAAAGCCAAAAGAAAAACATAACCCTGCTCTACTCTCTAGAGATAATTATTCTTCACATTTTGTTATATATACCCCCATACATTCTCTATGGTTAGAAATACATATTATGTGATGTTTTACCATAATATTTACATGCTCTACACATTTTTTGAAATATCCTTTTTTTTCAATTGATAAATAATATAAACAATCTCCTTTGCTATTAAATATTTTTCTGTATTATCACAGTAATTGATGGAATATATAGATATATTACAAATAGCTTATCCAGCCCATCTATTGCTATATATTTAGAAAGATGATGTATCCTTTTTATAAACTATATGGTAATAGACATCATCAGTGAAAATCATAACCCCCATCAATCCCAGAGAAAAATTTCTAAAATGGATTATATCACCTACCTTTTCCAAATGAAAATTGTGTAGAAGTCTCTTCCAGAAAGGGCGAACCAAAAAAAAATGCAATGCAGCAAATATCACTACACCTGAATTAGGATAGATAGCTCTTGTCTATGAGTCTCAGGAAAATAGACGTTCAGGCTTAAAATATTGTGGTGTATTAATAAATGCACCTGAGTTTGATTTTTTTGAATGAGAGCAATATATACCATTTTATATATTTTTAATTATTTCATGGACGTTTGGAGAAAATTAATATGTAAAAATAGATTTAAGGCATTCGCACTCCACTTTTCCTGGGCACATTTGAAAGGTTAAAGACCACTTACTGTGTGTGAGTTTGTCTGTAATAGGAAATTAACTACTCACGCAATTAAGGCCTCTGCTTGGAGTTTCCCCTCTGACTTTGAAGTGCTAATAAGACAAAATTACTCAAATCCAGGAAAGAAATTAAGAAATGTAAAATGTTAATTAAATTCAGAAACAGAACTAATAGGAAAACCAATGTAAAATGGAAATTAAACAAGGGGAAATAAATATATATATATACCCGTTTAGATCACAGGGAAAAAGAATCAAAATGAGGTATGAAATTAAAAATAGATCTTTAAAATTGCTTCAAGTGATTTTGCCCACTTTTAAGGAATTCGATCATGGTTTCTGAGAAACTAAATAAGCATCCAATTACAGTGACTTTGTGCATGTTTCCTTCACAAAACTGAAGTCCCGTAATCACATTTAATTAAAATGGAAAATCAACTCGTTGTGAGGTGTCACTGAAGTGCTTTTTTCTGGAGGGAATTTGGTGGCTAAGATCATTGAATAATCATTAAATTCCTTTCCAAAAATGAGAATTATAATTCTAATTAAATGGAAGCTATGCAAGGAAGGTCTACTATGTCATCCTCTCAGGGGAATCTGATCCATGATAACAGTTCCATAAATTAATTTATTTATGAACTTTATGAATAAAATATTATATATATAGCGATGAGATATATATTCCAATGAGACAAGTATATTCATATAAGAATTATATATATATGTATATATATACGCACACAGTCATGCTCCGTATAACTACATTTCGGTCAACAACAGATCACATATATGATGGTGATACCAGAAGATTAGTAACATATATACATATATAGCATAATGATATATATGTATGTATATGTGTGTGTGTATATAAATTTATATATAGAGAGAGAAATGAAAAACAATATGGCCACCCATTACATCATGACTTCATGATGCATTTCCTTACGAAAGTGTAAAGATATAAGTATAATCGATATTTTTAGTCTAAAATTGCATATATTCCTCTTCCTGTTGAATCTATTTTCTTTCATGTTAATTTTTTAGGGACAGTAGTATTTTAAAAATTAAGAGTTAAGCATACCTGCACAAGTTATATTCTAAAACAGGTGTGCGAGTTCCTAGTGAAATTTCTGAAGCTCCTCGATTAGTTTAGGAATGGCCTGTCTTCTTAAGGATAATACATGGCTCTGTCAGTCTGAGACAGAAAAGAGGTGTAGGCTGAAGGTATTTCCTGTTGATTCATCATGATGGACCATACTGGGTCTTACCTTGGAGGAGTAGAAATAATATGGGCTCATTAAAAGCTGCCACTCCTCATTGAGGGTCGTGACGAACTAGGGGCATGTGGAACGTCCATGCTTTCTAAAGTGTGTTGTTGCTCAGAACACTCACCTAAGGAGATTCTCTGAGGGGAAAAGGTGGGAAAAGTTCAAATAAGATTTAAAGATTTGCAATACACATTAGAATATTAAATCTCTGAAATATCTTGCAAGGAAGGATTTTGTTCTCCTTTGTTTTACCCTGTGTTTACACACTTATTTGAATGGGGAATTGTCTCCCCACTAATAAGTATGAACATACTCTTTGAGAAATGCAGTTAGAAAATGAAAAAAATACTTCACCAAGAGTAAAAATAAAATGCAATCTTTGTCTTCAGCTTTCTCATGTATATACTAAGTGAGCTGGCTAAAACATTTTCTGTTTCCTTTCACATTTGAAGTTTTATATCTGATGACAGTAGATACCTGATTTGACCCTGATTATTTTTTCTACAACATAGTAAGTAACAACGTAGCCCTAACTTTATTTATTTTGCATTAGGCAAGTTCATTTCTGATAATAGGATATGTTATCTGAAAATATATGAATATTTTCTTTATTCCACGTGACCCTACCTTTCTCCAGTTTACTAAGAACACGATGAAATGTGTCCTTTAGAATATCTGCAGTTGAATTTCCATTAACGTTAGTTTTACCAGTTGCAATTTAAACATCATGAACACACATACATAGAGATCTTGAAAATATGCAAGACTTTGAAATCTCCCATCATTCGGGAAGTTGCCAAAAGAACATTGTCTTTGGTTTCAAATTTGCTTCTGTTCTGGAAAAAGAAAACTGTGAGAAAATGGAACAGTTTAATTAGCTCTCGGGTGTGTAGGAGACATGTGAAATAAAAAATGTGAAAGGTGGCATTTTTCTGTCTTCATTTACATGTCTTGTCATCCACATGCAAGGTTAGTTATTTCTAAATATCTCACCTCGAAAATGTGAGTCGGCTGTCACAAAAGTATGCAATGATGCTCAATTTCAAAGTCCTTTTTGAGTGAAGGAGTGGTTGAAGTTGGAAACATTTCTTACCAAAATGCATAAAACAATTGGTTTTACCAAGTTCTTTATTCCACTACAGGCAACGTTGATTTAGATTGGTAACAAAAATAATTGAGTAATATCCAACCTGACTCCAAAGCAGTCTAACAATTCCAGTGTTTCCAAAAGGCTTGGGAAATTACTTAAGGAAATATATTACAGGCAACTGTCCATTGCAGGAGAGCATTACTGTCATAGATCTGTAGGCAAGCGCTGGATCATCTGATCTAGCAAGGTTGATAATCTACTGCCAAGGTGTTATGGAGGAGTGGTGATGAAATTAGTATCTGGAAGAGATATCTACACTCCCATGTTCATTGCAGCATTATTCACAATAGCCAAGATATGGAAATAACCTAAGTGTTCTTGGATGGATGAATGGATAAAGAAAATATGACATATATAGATGGATAGATAGATAGATAGATACAAACATGCATACATACATACATACATACACATATATGTAGATAGATAGATACACACACAATGGAATATTATCGGGTCTTTAAAAAGAAGGAAATTCTGCCAATTATGACAACATGGATGAAACTGGAGGACATTATGCTAAGTGAAATAAGCCAGACACAGAAAGACAAATATTGTATGATCTCATTTATATGCGGAATCTAAAAAAATTGAACTCAGAAGCAAAGAGTATAATGGTAGTTTCCAGGGACTGGGGGTCGGGGAAATTGAAAGATTTCAGACTGTACAAAGTTTCAGTTATGTAAGGTGAATATGTTCTAGCGATCTAATGTACATCACGGTGACTATAATTAATAATAGTGTACTGTATATTTGAAATTTGCTAAAAGAGTAGATCTTAAGTGTTCTTACAACACACAAAAAAAGGTAACTATGTGAGGTGATAGATATGTTAGTTAACTTGATTATAGTAATCATTTCACAGTGGATACATATTTCAAATCATCACGTTGTACACCTTACATAGATAAAATTTTAATTTGTCAGTTATATTTCACTAAGCTGGAACAAAGAAATAGTAAATTGCACCAGAGTATCCTAGTAGGATACATGTGTCACAGATTTACATCCACATCAATACAGTGGGAGATATATAACAAAACGCTCACACCCTGTCTTAAAGGACATGCAAAGAAAAATCCCAGCAAGGAGAACACATGGAATTTTCTAGAATTATCAGGAATTCCTGATATGATTACTTGCCCACTTTGGAAGCATCAGTTTCACACTTTGGGTCTTCCATTGATTCGCTAAGTGACTTCAGCAAACTCATTAACCTCTAAGGGTCTCTACATCATTACTACAATTTGGCAGTTCCTCCATCAAATTGTTAATCCTGATTTAGTGTAGATGAATCCTAGAGAGTCAAGTCACCCAGTGTTACTATTCTCACAGACATTTGAGGTGGAGAATACTGAATCCCAGAGGTATTATCTGTTGAAGGTAGACCCGATATCCCAAAGCTCCTCTTCCGACTCTGAGACCCTGAATCCTATGCTCTTCTCCAAATCTCCTTCTACATTCAAGCTTCCATATTTCGTGTAAATGTATGACCTTCTCTTGCAGATATTCCCTTTTCCCTTCACATCAATTCCTGTTTTTATGTTTAGATCCGTGGAAGTTTCAGGCCAGTGCCTCAGTCTTGGACATTTCTGTATCCCATGCCTGACTCAGAACAGTTTACTTAATGAATTAATCCTAATAACCTCTGATAGCCCCTTATCTATCAGTCTCTCAGAGATTAAGTGTATGTTTTATTCGTGTTTATCAGTGAATATTTTATTGTCCAAATTACAGAAGAAAGCAGTTGAGGAAGATTCAGTAATCAGCCACAATTTTCAATCTCCTGCCATGAATTATATATCCACGACCTTACTATGTATTATTTTTTTTTCCCTTTGACTTTGCTTTGGACCATATGACTTCCCTTGGTCAATAGGACATGAGCCAATATGATGGAGATGAGAGGAGAGAACGAAAAAGTGCCTGCATTGGTAGGCTTATCCTTGAGCTCCAGTGATATGCCACTGTCACCTCCTGCCTGGACTCCGTAAGAAATATAGATGAAACCTGCCTGAAAGAAACTGCAGCCTTGACCCCAGCCACAGGCTGGAGCAGTGGGGCTTAGACTAGCCCATGTTGACCACTTTTATCAGAATTCAGAGGTAAGATCCTGTTGGAGCTATTACAGCACAGGTGCCAAATAGAGTGCTCATTATATGTATTCTGAGGTCATTGACACACATTTTCAAAGAGTGGGTTTTTGCTTCATACCTTGTATAGAATATCAACCTGCACTTTTGCCCTAATAAGTAGCCACTTCAAAGCAGGAAAACACATTGGTGAACAGGATCTACAATTATGCTTCCAGGAGATCTGATGAGCTAAATTAATGTATGTGCAATCTATCTCAAGTCTCCCTTATCTCTTCAGCATCTGTCAACCATTTTAGCTTTGGCATTTATAAATATCAGGTTTCAGGAAAGAGAAGAGGCTTATGCATTCTTTGTAAGACACAGGCAATAAATTGACATAAGTAGCTCACTTAATTGAAATACTTTCATGATTTCAGAATTGTGGCCAGCACTGGATGTCATGCTAATGTCCCTTTATTTATTTATTTTTAATTTTTTGTTTATTGCAGTAACATTGGTTTATAACATTGTAAAAATTTCAGGTGTACATCATTGTACTTCTATTTCTGCATAGATTACATCATGTTCACCACCAAAATACTAATTACAACCCATCACCACACACATGTACCGAATTATCCCTTTCACCCTCCTCCCTACCCCCTTCCCCTCTGGTAACCACCAATCCAATCTCTGTCCCTATGTGTTTGTTTATTGCTGTTATTATCTACTACTTAATGAAGGAAATCATACGGTATTTGACCTTCTCCCTCTGACTTATTTCACTTTGCATTATACCCTCAATGTGCATCCATGTTGTCACAAATGCCTGGATTTCATCATTTCTTATGGCTGAGTAGTATTCCATTGTGTATATATACCACATCTTCTTTACCCATTCATCCCTTGATGGGCACTTAGGTTGCTTCCAAGTCTTGGCTATTGTGAATAACGCTGCAATGAACACAGGGGTGCATGTACCTTTACAAATTGGTGTTTTCAAGTTCTTTGGATAAATACCCAACAGTGGTTTTCCCTCAATTACTTGGCAGCTGTTGCCTTTAGGTTCTTAAAGAAAATATCAGTATAAAATTTAGTCTGAAATATTCCTGAGAAGGGAAGTACTAGACTACAGCACCCCCTCCTCAATTTTCCCTGGACCTAATCCCCTTTTCCAAGCAAGTGCTAGCTCCTCCCCACCAACGAAGTCAATCTTCAATGGGGCAAAGCCTTCCTGTCAATGATGCAATATTTTAAGCTACTTTGGAAGGAAAAGTCTGTCAATATTAGAAACCAAAATGGAATTTCTCCAAACAAATAAAAGGAATCTCTAATTCAACTCACTGTCTCTTTAAATCAACAAAATCATGCTTTTTTTTTTTGGTGAGGAAGATTAGCCCTGACCTAACATCCCTTGCCAATCTTCTTCATTTTGCTGAGGAAGATTGGTCCTGGGCTAACATCCTTGCCCATCTCCCTCTACTTTATATGTGGGACACCTGCCACAACATGGCTTGATGAGCGATGTGTAAGTCTGCGCCCCAGATCTGAACCTGTGAACTCCTGGCCATTGAAGTGGAGCACACAAACTTAACCATTACGCCACCGGGCCAGCCCCCAAATCATGCATTTTTTAATGGTGTGTGCTTCTCTTTTTTAAGAGGGCAGAAGAAAGGTCATTGAAAAATCTACAACAGAATGATTCATCTAATTGCATCCCAAGGACATTTGGATAACTATACCACAACTTCAGGAAATATTCTCCTCAGAGAAGAAGTCACCTGTCCCAGGACCAGCAAGAAATTAGTGATGTATAATCTTGACTTGACTACCTGCCTGGGTATACAACACTTCAGCTATCACTCTGTGAAAAAGACCAAATTTGGCACGGAAGTCCAGCTTAATTTCTCTCCCACCCAGGTACTGCCCAGAGTCCATTGAAAACTGTATTTCAGTGTCAACTTATTGTTTGCTAATGCTGAACAAGTAGTTATGGCATATGGCAGACCATCCCATGTGTGAAAACCAAGGGTCATTTTGAAGAACAACCTCCAGCCTTTCAATAGATTTAAACTAAGCCACAGAGAGAAAGCTAGTGAGGTTACATCACCACACTTTAGCTTTATATGATGTGGTTCCAGTCATTTATGCAACAATTATGCTCTTAGTAAATACTCCTTAATCCACATGATCAACAAGAAAGGGAATGCTTTCAGTAACAGAACGGAGAGCTAACCCATCAATCCCTGGACAGAATTTAAAATGGAGACTCAGGCTTTTTAACAGCAAGCCATGAAATGATCAACAGTTTGGGTTGCCCAGCTGGGGCAATGTCTTTCTCTTTTTTTGGTTATTTATAAAGACAGAGATTATCAGAACTGAGTGACAGGGCCTGTTTTGTCTGTTGACAGTTTACAATGACAGAGGCCAGCTATAACCTCTTCCATTCAAAGCTCCATACAATCTGTCCTTACCAATGATTTGATTTCTCCTTTGAAAATTCTACTCAATGGGAATATCTTCTTCTTGGTACTCTCCGCCATCACAGAGTATGTTCAACAGAGGACAGGCTGGAACATGGAGATCTTGGCTACTGGAGTCCCAGGTTGGGAAATAGATAATTTAGAATACCCATGAATAATTAGAATGTATGTGAATTTAGTGGCTGTCAAAGGACCAGGACTGTAAAGTTCAGAGTTACAAAACTTCCACGGGCCACTAGATCTCTGAAGCTTTCTGACAAGAGAAAGATGTCGGGGGTGAGTCCATCTTTATTTTCCCTTAGCCCAAACCAGAGGACTGAAATTATAGTCACCAGTGGTTAATAGCAACAGAAGTTCTGTTATTAAGTGATTTACATATTGCCCAACTACTTATCTCAGCAATGTCCAATAGAACTTTCTGTAAAGATGGAAATATCCTACCTCTATGTTGCCCAATGTGGTAGGCATAAGGCACATGTGTAACCGATCACAAAGTATGGCCAGTATAAATGGAGACCTTGATTTTTAATTTCAGTAGATTTCACTTTCAAAGTAAATAGCCACATATTGGATGCATTGGACAATAGAGATTTATACATTTTCATACTTTTTTCAAATTGCAGGCCACATTTTTTTCTAGGTGGAAATTTGACCCTAGGAACGCTTTATGATGTATTTGGAGGAATAGATATAATTTTACATAAAGGTATGGAATAATTCAATACATTCCCTATCCCTTATTTTATTAGTTTCTTTCCCCCAGAAAAATTTTCACTATTAAGCTTGTGGGTCCTACATCAAGCCAGTATTATCCACTTGAATTATGTCATTCTAAATCATGTATTAACTACGAGGCCATAATGACTGATTATAGGATTGCCCTTCAAATGGAAACTTGCACACCATAAAATCCTATTTGGGGGCGAGTAGGGGTATATAATTTATGCTGGGGAGAGGTTAGAATAAGCAGGGCAATCTAGGATGAACCAGATCATGGGACTGAGGTAGAGAGTGACAAATTGGAAGGAAGGAGTTAGGAATATCGGCTACTCTAAAGGAGTATACAGCTTGGTGGATAGATTACAATCTTCGCCATGGTTTTTCACCTTTCCCTGTATCCATGCCCTTCCAGTATAAATTCCTTCTATAGAGATGTGGAGTCCATTTCCCCATCTCTCTCTTGATCTGTGCTGTCCCTTTCCCTCCAGGCAAATTTTCCCATCTGAAGGTATGCTAGACAAGGAATCCCTCAGCCAAATGCCAGCCAGCCTCCAGGAGGAGAACCAACTGGCTGAGGTGTACTGGCCGAAGCCATGACGCAGCCTAGCCCGGCCCGGCCCGGCCCGGCAGAACAAGGCAGCTGAACCCAACCTAATGGACAACTCAAAGAATGGCAAGCTAAACAATAATGGTTGCTATTTGAACAGCAGCAGATGTGGAAGAAACAGACCAGACTGATGTTTGGATAGGCAAATTTAATCAAAGGAGGAAGGATATTAAGCAATGTTTATGTTAAAATAGAACTATACAGCATTCAGAATTCAGTTAGGAACACCAGAAAAGAGGCAACGGAATGTAAGAGAAGTTACTTTGACCTCTGGCCTTGGGGAAGATGTCTTTTTCGCTTTTCTAATGTCCGAGCTGGGAGGGTATGGTTTCCACCTGCTCCTCAATAGAGAGGAACATAGACACTATAATTTCCAAGAGATTCTTCTTCAACAGAAAATTCCTAATACCTGTTATCTTCATCCTACATGTGCACTCTCCAATTTATAAAGTGTAATATGCCACGTGCCACTTTTATAAAAATAGAATTATTTGAACTTTTTAATTTGAGAGGTTACAAAGGACTGAATGCATTCCTAAGATAGGAATGTTGAATACGACCTATTAAAATAACTTTATGGAGACTTGAATAAGCGGGGATTAGAAAATGGTCTGTGAATTGAAGTGTCTATTGTAAGAAACTTTCAGTAGCCTCTTTCTTCTACATTGCTAGGTCATATAATACTGAGTACAGATAAAAAGGCCTCTATTACCGTCCTCAATATTTAGACCTTATATAATGTCATAAATACAAAAAACTTCAGCAGATTCATATGTATAAATTTATATATAAGTATATAGGCACATGTGTGCGTAAGTATATGTAAGTACATACTGTATATGAATATATATACCTTATATATCTATAAGTATACATAGATTTATATGCTTATATATACTTATGTATGCATAAATACTATATAGAGTATATACTATATATATGTGTGTATATACATATATTTGTATATACTTATACCAAAAAATATCAAAAGAGAAACGTAAATATAAGTTAAATATAAACTTATATTTCTATATAAGTATATATATTTATAGACATGATATATTTATATACATATACTTATAAATATACTTATATAAAATATTCATATATATGTATGTGTATGCCACAATTCATTAAATGAACATCTGCTCTCATTTCTGTTTTGTAGGCATTCAATTTAAATTTTGTATTTGGTCTTCTGCTTTCAGTGAGGATATAGAAAGTAACAAGAGACAATCACTCTCACCCTATCACCCAAAACAAACTGGATATAGTAGAAATCATATTTATTATAAATACATCTGACATTTGAAGAAGCCAAGAAATCTACTTAAATTCAATTATAAAAGAGATGAGTTCTTTGTAGGAGGGAAATGACCCACAGCTGTTCTTATCCCTGATGGATTGGAGAAAGGAATGGGAGAAGGGAGAACCCGGCAAGAAGATAAAGAGGAAAATTTTTTCAAAAGCTGAAATTGTGACTAACTTTCCACATGGGCTGGTGAGACAGCTTAGAATTCTGAGGAGGGTCAGCCACAAAGGGACTCTGCATTTCCCACTAACTGTTAACACCAGGTCTTTGTTGAATGTATGAATGTGCAAGCAGCACATGCATGCCAGGCTGCATGACAAGAGAGTTGGAATATATCCCCGATGAGAGAGATATTCAGGCCTCACCCAAGTACCGTGTAGGCACACTCTGAAGGCAGGAACAGGGGACGAGAGCTAAGAGAGACCTTCCAAAACATTCCTGATCTTCAGAGATTGTAAGGCAAAAGTCCTTTAAAGGCTGGGGGAAGGGCATCGGTGCAGACAGAGCTCTCTTAAAGAAAGAAATATAGGAGCAGGACTAGAGAACAAAGTGAAAACCTTTAGCAAACCCAAAAGTTGTAAATAAGAGAGACCACCATGGAATGAAGTCACACAAGCGCTCAGTTATAAAGTATGCTGAAAAGACAGCCTACAGCATGCTCTCGAAACATTTGAAGTCGTTAGTAAATCAGAGCAAACCAAAGCTGCAAAAAGCATAGATTTATCTAAGCTAGAGGTCAGATTGACATAGCCTCACACTCTAGGGGCTTGATAGAATAAAAAAGGCATATTTGTTCCCTGGGGTAAAACATGATATATTTCACATTCTACTATTCTTTTATGCAGAATCGTTGGTATGCAAATCAAAGATTAGGAGACACTCAAAGAACTAAAAATATGTAACCCATGCTTAATAGAGAAAATAGTCAATAAAAGCAGACCCAGAGATGGTCCAGATATTGAAATTATCAGACAAAGTATTTTAAATAACTATGACGAGGAAAGGAAGGAAGGAAGGGAGGGAGGGAGGAAGGAAGGAGGAAGGAAGGAAGGGAGGCAGGAAGGAAGGAAGGCAGGAAGGAAGGAAGGCAGGAAGGAAGGAAGGAAGGAAGGAAGAAAGAAATAAAAAGAAAGAAGGAAGGAAAGAATAAATAGTTGATAGATAGATAGATAGATGGATAGATAGATAGATTATAGTAGCTAATGTAGAAGAAGAACAAAAGAATGAAGAGTGGATATTTTGATAAAGACATAAAAACAATAAAAAGGCACAAAAAGGAAATACTGGAAATTAAAAACTGTGGTATGGGAAATGACATATTCATCAGATTCACTCAACAGGAGACTGAAACAGCAAAAGAATAGGTATGTGTATATTTGACATAAGTCAATAGAAAAGTATTCAAACTGATAAACAAAAATTTGTATTAAAAGAGTAGAAAACAAACAGCATAGAGCATGCGACATCTGATGGACAACATTGAACGCTATAACATATGTACACTGGAATTTCAGATAGAGATTAGACAGGGAAGGGGGTGGAGGAAATATTTGAAAACAAAATGGCCCCCAAATTTCTAAAGTTGATAAAATACATCACCCAAATAAGGCAAGAAGCTTGACAGTCCCAAAGCAGGATAAATATAAAGGAAACTGCAGCTGCCATGCCATTGTCAAAGTGATAAAAATCAAAAAGATAAAGTTTAAAGCAGTTGGAAAAAAAAGACACATTATATTCAAGGACACAAAGAGGGATGAAATCTGACAATTCACCATATACAAGGGATCCCAGAAAGTAGTGAAATGGAAAGTATAAATTGCTGAAAAAATTGTTCTCCAGCAGACTTGCAAGACAAGAAATGTTAATGACAAAGCTTCAAAACGTAGGAAATAATATAGTTCTAAGTGGAGAAATGGGAAAAATCCTCTCATATTTAGTAACAGATGGAACAAACAAACAAATGTTTAGTAAAAATGTGGAAGATTCGAGGTACATTATCAATCAAATTTACTTAACTGACATTTATGTAACAGTACATCCAGTAACTGTAGAATATACATTAATTTTCAAGCACACATGGAACATGCACTAAGATAATGTGCTGCACTTTAAAATAAAACTCAAAAATCATGAAAGGATTGAAATCATGCTGAGTATATTCACTGACTAAAAGGATATTAAATTATAAATTAATAACAATTAAATAGGTGAAAAATCTCCAAGGCATTTTCACAAAGCGAGAGGTGTGTGTGTATGTATGTGTGTATTTTGTGACAGAAAGAGAGACAGACAGAAACAGAGAAAATTTATATATTTGGAAATTAAGAATATATTTTTAAAAGCCTGGAGGTGAAAGAAAAAATCACAATAAAAATTAGAAAATATTGACCTGTCTGATGATGAAAAGACCACATATCAACATATGTGTGATGCAGATAAATACTGCTCAGATTTAAGGAAAAGTATAAAATCAGCAAACTAAGATTCAATTTTAGCAAGCTAGAAGAAGAGCAAAATAAAATCAAAGTACCTTGAAGATATCAAACAGTAAAAATAAATACAGAAATTAATATTTTGGAAAACATGCAAAATAGAGGTATCAAGATAGTTAAATATTGTTTTTCTGAAAATTTAATGAAATTGACAAACATTTACAACGAGTGATCAAGAAAAAGAAAGAAAACAAATTACTAATGCTGGGAGTGAAAAAGTGATCACAGATGTTAAACTAATGATGAGGCCATACTATCAATAGCTCTATGATAATAAATGAGGAAACTTAGATAATTTCCTCGAAAAACACAGTTTAAAACTGATACAAGGAAAAATAAAATTAAAACAGATATAAAACTATTAATTTAGTTTGAAACATAATAATAAAAAATACCATATAAAACCTCTCCAGGTCCAGTTAGATTTATTGGTAAATTCTCTAAAACATTTAAAGAAGATATGATACCAATACTACATAAACACTTCTAAAAAATAAAAAACATAAAAATAGAGAACACTTTCCATCTTGTTCTAGAAATTCAGCACTACCTTGAAACCAAAATCTGATAAACCTTACATTGTTAGAAAGGAACATTATAGAATAATAACTTCATAATTATAGATGCAAGAACATCTAACAAAATATTAGGCAATTGAATTCAGCAATATACAGAAAGGCCGTTGCATCAAGATTTTGGAGACGAAGAACAAAGGGAGGATTTATGCCATCTGATATCAAGACCTACCATAATACTACTATCAATGTAGTGTCATTGTGGCATTATGATTGATAAGTAGACCACAGGAAGAAATAGAATATCCAGAAATAGACCCAAGCGTATATAAATACTTTCAATAAATGATGTTGGAACAACTGGTAAACTGGAAAAAATGTGAACCTAGACTTCTACCTCACAGCATCTAATAATTAATTCTAGATGGGATATATACCTGAATTTAAAAGAAAGACTCTGGAAGAAAATGTAGGAGAATTTCACTCTGCCTAGCAGGGTAGCAAGATTTCTTAGACAGGACATGAAAACAACAAACTACAAAAGAACAAATGGAAAAATTAAACTCAATCAAAGTTGATGACTCTGCTTATCAAAGATATCATTGTGAAAATATTTAGGCTAACCATAGACTGACAAAAATTATACATATATATATATCAAAAGACATATATATATCATGATATATATATATATCAGAAGATATATATATATATGTCTCGAAAGACTCATATCCAGAATATATAAACAACTCCTACAAATGGACAATAAAAGATAAACAATGCACAAGGCAATAAAATGAGCTAAAGACTTGAACGGGTAACTCAAAATTCAACACATAAAAATTACCAATAAGCACATGAAGATTTGCTCAACATCAAATTGAAACCATATCTACTAGAATGGTCTAAATTATAAAGACAGACAACTGCAAATATCAGTGGAGACCTGGAGCAAGTGGAATTTTCATATATGGTGAGGGAGTAAAAAATTTGACAATCTCTTTGAAAAACTATTTGGTAGTTTCTCACAAAGCTGGAAGTGTAACAACCCTACAACTCAACAAGTCCGAAATAACGTGAAGAAATGTGTCTATACGAACGCATGCACACAAATGTTTATAGAATCTATATTTGTAATAGCCAAAATCTGGAAACAACCCAAGTGTCCAACATCTGGAGAAAAGATAAACAGTGTCTATTTGCCCAAGGCAGTACTAACATGCAATGAAAATGAGTGATCTATTGATACACACAACACTATGATGAATCTCAGAAACGTTATATTGAGTTAAAAAATGACAAATATATAGTATTAACTAATTAATAAGAAATACAAGAACTGGGACAACTTTTCCAGTGTAACAGAAGCTACTCAATGGTTGCCTCTAGTGGGGAGTTATCTGATGAGGAATGGGCACGTATGGGGACTTTCTACAATAATGGAAATGTTCTGTGCATATATTGAGTTGCTGTCATATGAATGTATACAATGGACAAAAAGCATCAAACTGAGTACTTAAAATCAATGTGTTTTCTGTGTCTGAATAATATCTACATAAAAATGTATATTTTAATCTAACATTCAATGCCTTTTTATAAAACCTGACAGAAAATTACCTCTCTCAAACACAAGATGATGAAAGAAAAAAGGGCAAAAACACAGAAGCAAATGATTTAATATCTAGCACAAATTCTACTGAAGAACCAAACGTAAATTAAGTGTATCAGCTATGATGCACTTGAGATTTTAGAATGAGAATTAGCTTGCAAATACAAAAAAAATAAATAAATAAACATTCCAGTCTGAACCCTACCAATATCTCTGGGGATGTTTCCATTCTTTTCCTTGGGTTATATTTTTCTCCAAATGATTTATAAAACATATTCTTTTATATATGCATGCTCTGCTGTATTTAATGAGTAAGGAACAAAAAAATTGAGAATGGCTATGGTCTATAGTTCAGCTGGTAGCCAAAAGATAGAGGGAATGAGTGGGAATTGTTAAGAGCAAGTTTAGTTGCAGATTCAAATCCTATTAAATTATACCCCATTTTTATTCAGGCAATGTCAGCTTCATATATTTTATTGTATTCTAATTGGATGCTAAAACAAACCACAGAATTTAAATGGTTTTTTGTTCAATTGGTGGAGACAAATGTGATATCACTAATCGTTTCTGAGTAAGCTGGGTGTTTAAGACTCCAGGGAGAATGTATCCCTGAGTGTAAGGATACATCCTATCCTTCCAAGTGTATGCTGTAGCTCATATAAATAACAGACTTGTTTACCAGTGACAGACAAAAATGGAACCGCACTCCTAGTTACAAATGTCAGAGAAAAATCTATTGAGACAAGAGACAGGCAGCGATGCAAAGATCATTAAGTTAAAAGGGTCTGTCACAATCCTCATCACACATTACTTTGCTAAGAATGTGTGGTGAAGCATTTCGGTCTCATTTGGAAGCATTTAGATATCAGATTTAGCATGTACTGAGAGTTTAAGGGGAAAAATCCACCTTCATGAATTTTCATGAAGTGAGTAGGCTTAAAAATGAACCACTACTGGTTTAACCCAGAATATCACAGAATTCTCAAATTTAAAATGCACTTAGGTGGTCCACAGTGTTGTGTTGTTTCTAAAGACCTGGAAGTTTCACATTTTTCTCCCCAAATAATTACAATTGTTTAAGATGTCTACCAAATGGAAAAATAATTTTTTCTAGGCTATCATGATTTTGTAGGTAAGATAATCAAATTAAATTAGGAATTGAGTCATTATGTTATGCATTTCAATGTGTATGACATTATATATGACACTTCATTATGTCATACTTTTCTTTTTTTATTTTTTTGTGAGGAAGATCAGTCCTGAGCTAACATCCATGCTAATCCTCCCCCTTTTTTTTTTTTGCTGAGGAAGACTGGCTCTGAGCTAACATCTATTGCCAATCCTCCTCCTTTTTTTTTTCCCCAAAGCCCCAGTAGAAAGTTGTATGTCATAGCTGCACATCCCTCTAGTTGCTGTGTGTGGGATGCGGCCTCAGCATGGCTGGAGAAGCGGTGCATCTGTGCGCGCCAGGGATCCGAACCCAAGCCGCCAGTAGCGGAGCCCGCGCCCTTAACCGCTAAGCCACAGGGCCGGCCGTCATTATGTCATACATTTCTAAGTGGATAGTTACCTGTGTCCATCTAAAGAATCAGTAAATCATGTATTAATGTGCCCGAGCTTGTGATGTTCTCAATGAATTTTGAAAGAGAAAAATAAAGGCAGATATTTTTATAGCATCATTAGGAGAATAGGAACCAGTTTTCTTTTTTATGACCAGTCTATTATATATGTCTGTTAAGTTAGCAAGTGAAGGAAATAAATTGTGTACCATTTTTTGATTAGTTCTATTCACTGAGATTTACTTTTTTAGAATGAGTTTTATGGTTCAAACAGAGAAATTTTAAATCTTTACTTCTTCCTCTCTCTGTAGTAAAGTGTCATTTGTCTGGAATCATTCATCAATGACCTCTTCCACCCAAGTCAGTTTTCCAAAATCTAGCCATTTTGGAGGAAAACACTTCTTAAAAAGTGGTTATAATTTAATGTCTTTAAATACCCAGTGCCACTTAAGTGAGAGTTTCCCAAATTATGTTGTCACACACAGTAGTCCCATAGGGTATTATTTGATATATAAAATTTATTTAATAACATCTGTTAAAACCCTGTGGAATTGCTACTTCCATAGATACATGTTAGCAGATGCTAACTTCACTTATTATCTTAAAAAATGGTATCTCAATGAGTTTTGATATATGCACAGTAGAATGCATACATCTTAAGTATGCTGCGTCACGAACTTGGACAACCAGATGTATCCATGTGAGTATCATGCAGAACAAGGTATAAACCATTTCTATCATCCCAGGAAGTTTCTTCATGCCCATTTCCAAAAAATTTCCTATCTCAAGATAATCATGGATTAGTTTGCCTGATCTTGTGCTTCCTATCACTGGAATCACACAGTAGATACTCTGTTGCATTGGGCTTCTTTCCCTGAACAAAATGCTCTTGAGGTCCATTTACGCTATTGTCAAATCAGCACTGTTTTTGTTGGTTTGTTTAATGACTGAGAAGTATTCCATTCTATGAACATGACACTGTTTCCTTATCTTTTTTATATTTTTCTCCACTTTAATTTCACTGATTCTTCATAACTCAGGATCACAATCATGGAGATCATTGATTGTATGGTGTGCTACTAAACTTAAGAGAACTATTAATTTAGAACTGTCACGGTAATCCATACAATTGGAACTGATGTATCTACCTGTATTTGATTTTAATATTGTAAGAAAGTACAATATGGAACAACTCAAGGAAGCAGACATGAAATCAAAATGGTCCAAAGTAAAGTGAGATCCTCTTAATTTTGCTAAAAATTTACATTTTATCTGTTGATTGAATATTCTTAAACAGAACTTGGTAGAGACTCTAAAATCTAAAACCAGCAATAACAACAGCCAACTTGCCACTCTGTTACCCCAGGAACTGACTGATGAATCCGTTGGTGTTGGATCCTACCTAAGATTTTTACCTAGGAAACATCCACCTTTAGAAAATTCTGTTCGAGTATTCAGAGTTATGTATTATTTCTATAACATCGACATGAACACTAAGGCCATGAAAATTTCTTACTCCTGGAAATTATTTTCTTTTATGCACAGGCTTTTTAGGGAATACTGGTAACGTATTTTCTTGTGAATCTTTGATGGTAGTTATCTCTTTAAATTATCCTTTCTCTCAAATCAAGAAAGGCAGCTTGTTCTCCTAAGAATAATTTATTTTCTGAAGGAAGCATTCTTAACCAGTGATACCTATATTGGCTGAAAATCCCTGAAATTGTGTCATGTGTAAAGGCACATATGTGCATTTTTCTGGCTAAGGTCAATAGTTTTGATCTGATACTCATAGGTGTTTGTGACCCAAAGGGCATAAATAATTACTGCTTAAATGATGATACCTTGTCTAACCTTGCTGATATCTTGAGAAATGTCAAAAAAATAATAATTCTCATAATTTATGGAACCCAGCTGTCCATTTCTAAAATAAAGACCAGTAATTGCAGTTTTCAGATGGCAGCAAAGATTTCTATAAAAACAAAGATTTCACCTTCTGATAAATCCTTTCAAGGTTCAGACTGTTCAAAAACTAAGTAGAAAATTTAAAGAAAACAAAAGCATTTGCCAAGTTATTGAATCCACGCCATTACGCAACCTTGGTTTCAGACTTTCTAACTACAAGGAAGATGTACAAAGTACGCACATGATGCGATCTTACATTGGGACAGAGTAGACAAGTTATATCCATAAACTTCTTTTTAGGAGGATACATCATAGTTTCATTAATATTATCATTTCATACTTAGAAGGGGGTATGAAAACACTTTTCAATTTAATTTTATTTCTAAAAGCTAGTTTACTCTGACAGTCCACTGATTTAGGAGGAAGATGGTTAAATTTCAATCTGGTCTCTGCAAAACTAACAAACGAGAACATTTGGGATTACAAATCTTATTTAAAGAGCTGCATCACTTGAAGCTGAAATTAAATATGTACATGTTAGTGATTTATTTTACACAAATCAAACTCGCATAAATAAATTCATATTAACATATGTACAAGCAATTTTCTCTTATTGATCCTGATAAGTTTATCAATTCTCATAAATGTTGAATCATTTATAGAACACACATGCACACATACATTTTTTTAATCATGGAAATGTAGGAAGTCTTTGATTGAATTCAATCTGGGGTGAAGGAAATGACTATAATTTTAACGTTAAAATTGCATTTTTTATTTTCCGGCAAGAAAAAATAATGATCTGAAAATAGGTATGACCTCAAATTCTTTTGTCACACAAGCCCTAGGGGAAAAATAATGGGTTGATTTAACTAGAACAAACGGTACTTATTTAGATGCTCCTAAAGTATCCCAAATGCTTATGAAGCTACATAAAACGTTTACTTGTGAGGAACCAAGTCTCCTTTGTAACCAAAAGCGAGGAGAAAAGAATAAGTCATCTCATTTAGGAATAACAAGCTCCCTCTGATGTGGCCATGTGTGTGTCTGTAGCCTTACCCAGCTCACTTCTTGAGCAACCAGCTTATGTCTCAGCCATGCCTAATGGCTTGAAGAAGCCAACTTCATTGTTGGAAAGAAAGTCATACTCATGGCTCCCTTCTCCTTGTTAATTGATTGTCACTCCTCAAAATTAACTTTACACTCAATTTCTCCAGAATCTGTGCCCTGATCCTCTCTACCACTCCACTCCAAGCTTTGTTAGATGACATTTCTTTGTATTCCAGTAACACCTCAGGTATACTTCAATTACGGTACTTTCTGTCTTGTGTTTCAACTTTTTGTTGGTTCTTAACCTTTACATTGTAGACTGCTTGAAGGCAGGCCCTGTATTTTTCATCCCTTACATACTTAGTCCCAACACAATGTCTGGTTATATACTAAATGTTGTTGGCCATGAGTTAAAAAGAAAGATGAAAAATAATTTCACTGTCTTGCTTTCATAGGTTAAGGACATTGAGAATATTATTTAATTTCTTTGGAATTTATATTGTTTTGGGGAAAGCTGTTCCTGTTAATCAAATCCATATTCATTCACTGTGTTGGAATTTTATCTGCATTAATAATCCTTGAAATAAAATGACCCTCAACTGAACGATTTTCATTACATTGATAGTTTGAGTTGTAATAAAATCTGAATTATAGATTAGATGGTTTCTTAAAAAATCTATTAAATGTTTGAATTGCTTTAAAGAGAGACATAATTGGTACCAATTTGTTTTTATTATTCTTTTTTCTTCCTTTCTTTGCTCCTGCCCCAATCTGTCTTGTGGTTTCTTATTTTTCAGTGAATCTCTCCTATAGTCTTACTTTCCATTTCACAGATTTGCATTCTATTTCAGGTTCTTGACACTTGAATTTTCAATTATTGCATAAACATTTTCACATCTCTCGGGACTGTGTCTCATTCTTCTTTAGTTCATCTCACAATATGTATTCCTTTCTATGTGACACTCCAATGTTTAAGACATTTAGTTAGTCCTCATTATGAAATTCCTTCCATTCAAGACTTCCAACAATCTGGGCTCCACAAACTTGTCTCAACTTACCACTCTGGTTACACACAGCTCCTTTAATGAAACCTGTACAGATTGGAATGCCCTTGGCTGAAGGTAACAAAAATCCCTAATTCAAAATGGGTTTAACTATGAGAACAATGTATTATCCTACACAGCATTAAATATCAAAGCAGGGGGCTCCCATGTTGACAAATCCAGACTCAACAATACTTGCAAAGACTCATGCTCCTTCCATCTTTCTGCTCTGCCATCTCGCTCCTCCGGCTAGCTCTGTTCCTTTCCCAAGATGGCAGCTCCAGTCCTATACACCATATCACATATCATGGAACAATACAACACATACAGTACACATGATGAATGTCCAGTGGCAGAAGAGAGGCTGTCTCCTCATGCCTTTCCCAGAAGCCTCCCAATACAAGTTATTTAAACTTTCCATGGGTTTGAGATTCTCACTCCTAATCAAATCTCAAGAAAGAGTGATGAGACCTCTCTTGAGAGATCTGAGAAGGGCTCACATCAAGAATAATCATCTTTGGATGAAGCAATAGAGTCATGACCTTTGGAGACATGTTAGGATTGGGTTCATATTGAGAAATGCCAGAATTATGAAAAATATCTTTTACATGCCTCTTTAGATCTATTGTCTAGTCTTCTCTCTCCTTTGAGGCTGAACTGTATGGATTACACCAGTGGGCTCTTCTGAGAGCTGGAAGCCAGGTTGGCAATTCCAATGGAAATCTCTGGCAGAAAAAAGAGGGTTCCTGTTTCTAAATCTGTGAAGTGGCCTTGTATGGTTTTTCAGAAGGTCATATCACAGCTACCCCCACCCAAAGCTTCCTCTTTCAGGCACTGATAACCACTCTCTTTCTTCATTTCTTAGGACCTAGTGATAGCTCTGCTGCTGCTAGTCCTGACTTCCTACACTAACGTTTGTGGTTTCACTACTCCCTACAATGTTTTGTAAATAAATCCCCCTATGGTGCCACCTGCTACAAGAGTTCCTTCACAAGAGAAAGAGGAGTTTGCTAGTTCGTAGGGAGCCAACAGTGTACTATGTTTTCTGTCTTTAATTATAGTTTCTTCATCTTAGCTTTTGTGTCTTTCCTACTAAACTGTAAGTTGGAAGTCCTCTATCTGAAGCCCATGAGTGTGCACATTTTTGTATGTATGTGCATTTGAGCATTTTTCTAAAAGGCCACCTACTTTTAGTTAAGGAATAATCATGGAGGTATGTATGTGGATTAAGGTCTTAGCCACAAGATGGAGTTTGTACATTGTTTCTTAAAGTTTAATACCATGTATGATACATATTTTAAAGTCATGTACATGTGTTATATAGACTTGGCAACTGGATTGGAGTCAGCTTTACTTAGAAATATTTATTTTGAAATATTCTTCACTCATTACCTTTAAGCATAAACAAATTTCCTGTTTATATATCTCTGAATATAATTCAGTTTAACTACCTAATTACTTGCTATTTAAAAGAGCTTTCTGAACTGCTTACACCACGAATCATAACTTAGATATGGCATTTGTAGGGTATTGGAAAAAGAAACATTACTATACATTTATATGAAAAATATTTAAAAGAATTAAGATATTCTAATCAATAGAATTAGCATTTAGTATAAAAATACCCATTAGAACACAAAGCTTAGAGCAAATGTTACTAGAAATAAATAAAGGGTAGTACTTATGCTAGGATAAATTTCCAGTCAAGTAAGTCAAGTTGTAATGCCATACTTAGGGAATTAAAAATGCAGACAACCCTATTCTGTGAGTAAATTAAGATTAATTTTAGGGATTACTATAATAAAAAAGAGACCAAATGTATACACTGCAGAATTAAAGCCCATACAACAAAATCTAAATACTGCTGTCAAGGGAAATCATACAAAAAGTAGCCAAATAACTGATTTTAAGGCTTAGACTAATGTAAACTAACATGTTCATATAACCAACACATGATTAGTTTTTTGGATCAAAAAGATTTGAGAACATTTACAGAATATAAATTGTGGCTAAGGAGGTGAGTGATAAATGATTTGGGAGGGTTTGGGAGGAAATTACTTTTTAATGGAAAAGGCATGAGGAATGGTTTCAGGGTTATTTCATACTCTGTTCTCTATTTTTACAATAGTTTAGAGAATAGCTTAATGGTTACACTTGACGTGATTGGACCCAGGCGTGGTTATATAAAGACAACACAGTAGAAAACAGCTGGAATTTATGTCAGTGTGATGATTCTGAACTAGTTCTGGGGTCATTAAATGCCGTGTTAATCAGATGAATGTGAAATCGGTCTTTGAGACACTGTGTTGTGTTTAAGTAGGACAACACTTTCTTTTTCCAATGTTACCTGTGAAATCATGAGTTCAAAAAATCACTCTGTATAATAAATTAATTTATTAATTATAGGAACTGGTGTGGATGTATCTCAAGCCTTTGTCCCGCAGAGCAAAATTCTCTTGTACCAGAAATTACTGCCACCATTTTGGACTATCGCATTCAACGAGTCCTAGTGTAGGCAAAACACTAGAACCGTCTTTTATACAGATAGCAATTGGCAATCTTTTTCTTGAAGTAAATATTTAGATACTATTCCTAGATAGTAAATATTTTTGGCTTTACATACAAACTACTCAACTCTGCCGTCATAGTGAGAAGGCAGCCATAGACAATATGTAAGCCCATGGGCACAGCTGTGTTCCAATAAAACTTTATTTATAAAAACAGAGGGTGGGGGCCAGTTCCCAGGTATAGTGGTTAAGTTTGGCGTGCTCTGCTTTGGCAGCCCGGGTTCACGGGTTCGGATCCCGAACACGGACCTGCACCCCTCTCAGCCATGCTGAGGCAGTGAGCAACATACAAAATAGAGGAAGATTGACACAGATGTTAGCTCAGGGCTAATCTCCCTCAAGCAAAAAGAGGAAGATTGGCACAGATGTTAGCTGAGGGCTAATCTTCCTCAAGCAAAAAGAGGAAGATTGGCAACAGATATTACTTTAGGGTGAATCTTCCTTACCCCCCCCAAAAAAATATGGAATATGTTCCATTTGGCCCATGGGCTGTAGTTTGCAGAACGCTGATAGAGAAGATGCAAAAAAATTAGATTGCTAACATCATTTTCTTTTCATAAGGACTAGAGGTGGAATGGGGATTGCTTTGTTGATTAAACAGAGTTGGAACTGTACCCTGTGGTCCATCAAAACGAGTGCAAAGCATTTCCAAAGGAGGTTTAACCTCTCATGTAATGTCCAGGTATTCTATGCTTACTCTCCCAAATTTCTAAAAAATTCCTTTTGGTTCTGACTAAATTGCATTCTGAAATCATCAGGTGGTAAGGCTCACTTGGAAGTCCACTTGAAAAAGCTCCAGTGATGAGTGTACTTTGCTGAATTTTCACAATACGTCGTGAAGACTGAACTATATTCTCTGTGTACTGGCAACCGCTGAAGACAAGAACAAGGCACAAAGACCACGTAACCCCAGTTGTCATGCTACTGCATTTTGAGCTTTCCAAAAAACTATCACCAAGTTCCTATGACAGAGCAGGTAATGCACTAAGGGATCTATTTTTGAGAAGGATGATCTGTCTATTATAAAATTTTATTTCTTGAAAAGTGGTAGTTTGTGAGCTTCAGTGCAGAAGAAAAAAAAGCATTTTGCAATATCAACACTATTTTAAATAACTCCAATTAGGAACATATTCTTGATTTATTTTTCATTCAAATGTCTATCATTCCAAAATATACTCCTTTTAACATAAAGATACTATCAATATTTTGTTTAGCAAACACTGTGGATGAGAAACACAGACCCTTTGGATTACTTTTACCTTCGGACTGTTACCATGACAACCTCGTGTCTGTGTGTGTGTGTGTGTGTTATGTGTGTGTATTTGGTTCAACTCCTCACTTCTGTAACTCTCTTGAGAAAACTATTCTTAGTCTGCTGGGATCTCCACCTACAAGTGCAAAGACCCAGAGCTGCCTGAGAATTACTTCCCCTAGGGTGACCATTAGCACATATGAAAGCCTATCCTCCTTGATTAAACCTAAGAACAACCTTGATTTACACTTCAGAGTTCCTACAGATCAGGCTGAGTCTGATATGTTTGTTACTACCCTCCTTCTGGCTCCCCCTAGGGGCCCTTCCTCAACATGACACAGGAATTCTCCTCTCATGATTGCTTCTTGGTTACTCCACCTATTATGGTTAAGTCAATACTACATGATGTTCTCAAGTAGACAATGAAATACAAATCAAGGGGATTGGATAATGTTTAAAGTTTTCAACTGTGAGATATGTTGACATAATTTTACTAAATTGGATGTTAGTTTTTTTAGATTAAAAATATAAAGAATCACAGTGCTAAAAAATTACCAAATTATCATCCTTTTTTTCAATTTGATATTTGAAATTTGAGAGATGAAATGATCAAGTGCTCTTTCTGCAGTTGGAGTGTCATGGTACTTTGAGGGAGAAAAAATGGACTCAGCTCTTTTATACAAGGAGTGCTTCTGCCTGGCTGGTTTGATAAAACCACATCAAAATGGTTGTGACAAATTTTAAATTTGTTCTCCTTTTATTGGTAAAACATATGGGGAATGGTCATGGTGATATGGAAAATAAACCACCTTTCAAACATACCCACGTCCTAATCTTGAGTCTGCGAATATGGTAGGTTACATGTCAGAATGGTATTGAGTTTGCCAATGGAATTAAAATTGTTAGCTGACCTAAAGACAGGGAGATGATCCTGGATTATTTGAGTGGGCATGATGTAATCAATTCCTTAAAAGTGGGAGAAGGAGGCAGAAGTTAGTGTCACACAGATGTCATTGTGAAAGAGACTCAAATGCCCACGGAGAGCATTGAAGACGGAAGGGACTGCGAGACCAGGAGTGCAGGAAGCCTCTAGAATCTGGAAGGTACAAGGAAACAGATTCTCCCCTAGAGCCTCCAGGAAGAAATAAGGAACTGCCAACACCTTGATATTAGCCCCATGAGACATCCAGAATGCCAGAACAACAAGATACACACTTGTATTGTCTAAGACACTAAATTTGTGGTAATTTGTTACAGCAGCAATAGGAAATTAATACTGCTATCTCTGAACCTCACCCAAACCCTCACCTTCCCCCAGAGACAAAGGTTAACGATCGGATGTGTGATGATGATGATGGAATGTGATGGGGTGAGCTTCAGGGGTGAATGAGGAAGTTAAAGTTATTTTATACACCAGAGAACTTTCTTTCTTTTTTTCTTCCTAGAATCATCCATCCACCCTTTGGAATTATACTGGTTTCCACCTAGTTACAATATTTAATTAGGGATCTTTTTTACCTTCTCATCAAGGGTTGACCAGCGAGGTCAAACTATCGATGCCTCCCATTTCACACCTATTAAATGGGTTATTAGTGGGAGCAGAGTATGGACTGAATTAAATCCATCAGGAACAAGCAAAGTCTTGAGACAACTGTGATCCAGAGCTCCAGGACTTCAGAGCTCCATCTGAACGCTGCCTGCAGGAGCTTAAACAGACATTGCCCGTAGAAAAAGGCTGCTACTAAGGTAAAGACACAGGAGAGGTGATTCCAATTTCCACTGAAATTAATGAGTTCAGTTTTATATGATTTTGAGGTAAAGGCAAACCATTCACATGCAGATGTGCTTTAGGCAGTAGAGTGCACAGGAATGAAATGCGAGAGAATGCTGAGCATTTCAGACAGAATCTTAGGTACCTACTGTTTTGTGAAGCGAGTAGAACTGTGTTGAGTCAAGTTGGAGACATTCCTGGTGATATTGTTTTATATGAGGTATGATATGCCTGTGATGGAAGTGAAAAGTTAGGCAAAAACAGAATACTCCACAGTTTGTGCCTTTTCTTGAATAATAGACTATTAAAATTAGAGAGAGCTACTATTTCCATTTTCCATGGAAAAAATACAGGTGCAACACATAATTTAAGGTAGGAATGAAAAAGTACACCTATTTTAGAGATAATCCTCATTTTGTTGCTTTTTTTTTTTAATAATCTTGATCAAGGTTTATATGTAAGTCCAGGTACTCTGAGAAACAGACAAGGCAGGGTTAGATGTGTGAAAGATTTACTGGGGGGATGCTTGTGAGAGAACATGGGCAGGGATCCAGGCAGTACTAGGGGAGCCATGATGAGTGTCTGACCAGGAGGGACTGGGGGAGCCATTGGACCATGGTGGGTGTCTGACCCCTGGAAGGAAGGGAGGGGGTAAGGAACCATCTTTGCTTTCAGCACAGTTGAAAGAGAGTTCCATAAGTGTGTCAGAAGATTCTCAAGTTGAAGTCATAAATCACTGCCCCAGGCATCCTGTGACATCCAGAAACAAGCTGCCTTAATCCTCCTGCTGCTTTCAGGCATTGAAGAGAAGCAGCCCCTAGAAGGCTTGAATTTGGTTCAAATGCAGTGGCAAATTCCAGAGCTCAGCAGCTGGGACCCTCAATCCATAATGCATTCAAAGATCCGCCCAAGGGGCTGGCCTGGTGGCGCAGTGGTTACGTTCACACGCTCCGCTTTGGCAGCCTAGGGAACGCAGGTTCAGATCTCGGGCGTGCACTGATGCACCGCTTGTCAAGCCATACTGTCGTGGCGTCCCATATAAAGTAGAGGAAGATGGGCACGGATGTTAGCCCAGGGCCAATCTTCTTCAGCAAAAAAAGAGGAGGATTGGCATCAGATGTTAGCTCGGGGCTGATCTTCCTCACAAAAAACAAAAAAAAAAAGATCTGCCTGATACGTGTTTATGGCTGTCATAGCTGGCTGCCACACACTTTTGACTTCTCATAGTTAGTCATCTCCTATGCAACTAATTTTTATACTTTGGGAGCATGAGTTTTAGTGTTGCTTTGCATTAAACTCAAAAGAGTTCATGTGGATGGGCGTCAGATTACAACCGCTGATGGGAGTTCTTGGCTGACTCTCACTAAACCAACTCTTTATATAGAGAGGATGGTATGCAACATGTTCTCAGCAGCTCATTGAAGAAAGCCTCTTGGTCTCCTCTTGGTTCTATAAGTAACAAAAGGATAAGTAAAGGTGAAGGATACTTAGATTGTCCACTGTGGAACACATGAATCTCCTAGATCAGGATGCTAGGCTTCCTGCATCAGGCCCTGAGTCTCCTACCTGTGGATTCATACACCGGGCTTGTCTGGATTCTATAATTTCTTCTAAGGAAGATTTCTATAAAGAGTATATGCTTCCTTTAGATATGACCTTTTGAACATAGTAGAAGAGAAACCTAGTTTTGTCCTTTGAAGAATCTCATTTTCTTTGCATTCAGAGAAGAAGTGTTGATTAATGGTTAAAAACAAGATTATTATCATAGTGGTGATGATAGTCATAATGACAGTGATGATGGTAATGGTGATGATGAAGATAATAATGGTGATGATGATGGTGAAGATGATGATGATGGTGATGATGATAATGGTGATGGTGGTAATGGAGATCATAATGGTGATGATGATGGTGATGATGGTAATGATGATGATGATGGTGATGATCACGATGATGATGGTGATGATGGTGATGATGATAAGGATTTGGCAAGGGAGTGTGAATGTCCATATATATTTCCACTTCATAGAGATGAGATAAAATGAGTAGAAAGTAATAGCCAAGAGAATTTAGAAAAAAAGGAGCAGAATGAAGGAGGGAGGGTCCCACACTGTTAAATATTGTTTAGCACCCAGGAGAGAGTTGCCTAGATAGTGATAGCATAAGCTGCCCTGTTAATGCATCTCTTCTTCTAATGTTTGGGCTTCTAGTTTTTCTGAGTGTTATTTACATTCTCCAGATGGAGGCTTGTGAAACATTTGTATTCCAACCTCAGAACCTTGGTGCTGAGCACATTTACATGTGTTTTGAAGCCAACCATTCATCTGAAGTAGAGAATCTCACAATTTTCCTTGAATGAATTACTGAGAACTTGGAAAAATTCTCTTTCTCCCTACCACTTCTATTATCTTCAGAGTTTTTGGTAAGTTGCTCTTCTTCGAGTTGACACTGTCATTGTAACGTCTACTTGAGAACCTAAGACAATGTTAGCCTAGATCTGCAGTAAAAGATCTATACGATATACAAATTTGTGAGGTGAATAGGTTTAAAAGACTCTCACTGTCTTAGACCATACAGGATGCTGCAACAGAATACCGTAGGTTGAGTGGCTTATAAACAACAAAATTTATTCCTCGCAGTTCTGGAGGCTGGGAAGTCCAAGATCAAAGTGCTGGCAGATTCAGTGTCTGGTAAGAGACTATTTCCTGGTTCATAGATGGCCATCTTCTCACTGTGTCTTCACATGATGAAAGGAGCAAGGCTGTTCTCTGAGGTCTCTTTTATAAGGTATTATCCCATCATGAGGTCTCCACCATCATGACCTAATCACCTCCCCAAATGGCCCACCTCCAAATACCCTCACACTGGAGATTAGATTTCAACATGTGAACTTTGATAGAACACAGTTGGTCTATAGATTCCACTAAGCAGCCTCAATCATTTTGTAATAATTCCAGTAGATATCAAATGTATTCATAATATCCTCTTGGGCAAAAAGGATTGACATCCTCATAACATCAATTGTTAATATGTCCAATGAAATTGCTTCTTTTTCTGACAACAGTGATTTCCTCAGACTGAGCTGTTTATTTCATGCCTCTTGTAATTTTCAGCATAAATAATTTGGCAGGACAGCAACGTTCCCAGTCACTGAGGTTTTATCATGCCTGGCTCAACACTGACTACGTCTTTGTCCAAAGAGAATCTTTTGTGATTTGTCATTTTATCTTCTGTAATTTATAAGTGGGAACTGAAATTGGAAAAATTCATAGTTATCTTCTAACTCTGGATTTTGTGGTATGTAGAGTTTTTAGTTCCTTCCTGTGTATTAAAATATAATTCTGGAACTTTCTTAGAGTCAGCTATACTTTAATATTAGTTTTTAGTATACAATATATTGGTACTTATTAAAGTAAATCAACAGATCTAGCTTCTAGGTCCTAATTCTGCCTTTGAGTATGCGTGGAAACTCCTCAGGTTCTATTTCATCATTGGAAAACAAAGGAGGTTTAATTGGTTCTAAATTCTGGTAGTGGAATTAATACTCATCATAGACTTGAATGCAATGTCTTCCATGTGACTCAAAATGTACTCATTCAATCACCCATCTTCTTTACACCTTGAAACGTGAAACAATACCTAAGTAATGAGGGAATTAATTACCATGGGAAAAAGCAACAATTTTGGGATGCTACAGATCTGAATATAAATCTCAAATTGGCCATACAAGAGCTCTCTAACTTTAGGACATATATCATCTGTCTGAATATCTATCATCTCAAATGTATGAGAAAGTTAATAATACCCACATGATAATATGAGGAGGGCTAGATGCTAAAGCAGAAGAAAAGTTGCAGGCATGTAATCGCTGCCTATTAAGAGCTTTTCTTCTTCTTATTGAGAAGATTTTTTTTTCTTTTTTGTGAGGAAGATCAGCCCTGAGCTAACATCCGATGCCAATCCTCCTCTTTTTTGCTGAGGAAGATTGGCCCTGGGCTAACATCCGTGCCTATCTTCCTCTACTTTATATGGGACGCTGCCACAGCATGGCCTGACAAGCGGTGCGTCCGTGCGCGCCCGGGATCCAAACGTTCGAACCCCAGGCTGCCGAAGCAGAGCGCGCACTTAACTGCTTGTGCCACCAGGCCAGCCCCTATTGAGAAGATTAAATAATGACCTCATCATGGCTCTCCAGTTTACTCTGATGACAATGGGGAGTTGAAAGGCAAATATTTAGCTTTATATTAAACATCTTTTTAAAAAGTGAAGGAATTTAAGGATTTTGGAGGTCGTGCATACCATCAATGATTCTTTGAGTCTGTTTGCTAGAAATATAAATGAAAATTGATGCCCTCATTGAAAAACATCAACAGATATTGATAATAATCTCACTACTTCCTCATGTGGAAGAGTGTCATACCCATATTGTTATCTCATTGCACGCGGACTATGGACATGTTAGATTATATTATTACATAATCAGAAAGCCTTCATGTAGCATGTAACAATAATGGAAATATGTAGTCACCTGATACCTTTTTTTTTTTCTTTACAGATGATTCAGGTTAGTCCAACAGATGAAGAAGCGTCTACCGTAAGCCAGGCTGGGCAAGGCTTTGAGACAAGACATTGTACATAGTTCACCTGAGCCCTTAGAGGACAAAATCAAATATTTAGAACTGATTTGCAACGCAGTGGTAATCTCTCTTACAACTCAGTAGACTTCTTTTATATTTCGTTATATATATATATATGGAAATAATCTATAGGAAAAACAACACCATCCTTCAGTTTCCTGTGGACATACCTTTGCTCATGTACTTTGGCACAAGAAGCCCCTTTTTATGCTGATGAAGAATGGAAGAGGACACATAAGGTCTCATTATCCCCAGTGGATAAGCTTTTTTTATAATATGATTTAGTAGAGATGTACCCTTCTAAATAGAAATTTTAAAACTTTGACATTTAAGGAGATTCCTATGAACTGTACATGGCCAAGATGGAATTACAATCGTATTCATTATGTAGGAACATAGAAGTGGCACTGGGACGTTTGCACGGCCATAACTGACATGAAATTTACATTAATTAAAAGGATGAATAATCACTCTAATGAAATTTATAAGAAAAATGTGCTATGGAATAATGATAGGACAAGAATTCTAGAGAAGGTGTCACTCTAACTTTATTTTTAACTCGAATTATCTCAGAATTGGGGTGTCTGATTATATTCTCATAATGGACTCAAACTTTACCGGGAATTTTACACTGAGAAGAATGAACAATGTTTCATTCAAGAGTAGACAGTGGGAGATATTTTTTCTCATTTTCTTGTAACAATTTGTAAGTGCTTTTCTACCTACATTACCGTATGCTTTCTCCTTTACATTTTTAGTCACTGTTACAAACTAGAAAACTTTGTTTTTATTGATATTATCAATAGTAAATTTAATAAGGTAGTAAATATTTTGAAATAGGTGCTATCCTGCAGCTTTGGTTTCTGACAAATATATCATTTAAGATCATCTCTAAATCGTGAGGCCATTATGATTACTTTTCATGGATATTATTGATTTGGAAGCTTACAGGATTGAACCATTGACTTTCCATGTCCTAAAGAATGGTACTTTATACAGTTATCTTCCAAAATATTAGAACGTTTTCTTGACTGTTGACAATTTTCAATGCCCATGTCTTAAAGCACATTTTATGGGATTCTTTTGAGCAATCTTCATTGAATAAGATAATGGCAACAATAATAACAAAATTCTTTTTGAAATCAGGTGACAATATATTTGTAAAATTTTAGTCTTAAAATAAATTCAGCCTCATGGAAAACTTACAAAAATAATATCAAGAGTGTTTGCACACCCTTCATCTGGCTGGCCCCAATGTCAACAGCCTGTGGAATCACATTGCATTTAGTTTGTGTCTCCTTTTTCTCCTCCAATCTCTGACAGTTCCTTAATCTTTCCTTGTCTTATTTGACCTTAACTCACCAGAAGAGTACTGAACAGTTATTTTGGGAATGTGCCTCACTTTGGATTGTGTGACATTTCCTCAACATGTTGAAGAAAGAATGTTATATTTCTCACATCATTATCTCATTGCATGCGGTCCATTGGATATTAGTTTTGGTGGTTCCAAAAGGAGCAAAAGAAGTGAGTAAATTTGTCTCAGATTTTATCTGGAGAGGGCAAAGGGAAGGATCAATTAGTTACTATCTTTCAAAGAAAATATTTTGGGCTGTGGCAAAGAATATGGAGGAACCATTCCCTTCTGTAATCCCTGTAGCATTTTTATGGGGGTATGGTTAAAATTCTTCAGATTCTGAATTCTATATGAGTAGTTTTGGAGTCCATCATTTTTATATATCTTTTGATAATCTTTTGGCTTGCGGAGATACTATCAACAGTGGATGCCAGGCTGAGAGGCAGACATGAACTGGGGGCATCCTTTATCTCTGTTCACTTCTAAACCTCACCCAGATGGTATCAAGCTGAAGGGTTGGGGGGAAGCTCCCTGTGGAAGTCTGTCTAAGATAAGCCCTGATAATCCCCAAATCCTGGTATTCACATCTTTGCATAATTCTGTCCCATTGAGTGCTGGCTGTCTCAGTGATTTCTTTCTAACCACCACAAGAGGTCAGATGGGATAGGATGTCACTTTTGTCATTAGTTCATAAAAGACTCTGACTTCTGTCTTACTAGCCCTCTGTCTATCACCTTCTCCACTTATATGCTTTGATGAATTAAGCACCCGTGTTAGAGAGGGCCGCACAACAGGGAAATTAGGGTAGCCTCTGGCCAATTGTAATGGACTGAATGCTTATGTTCCCCCAAAATTCATATGCTGAAGCCCTAACTCCCAATGTGATGGTATTTGAGGTGGAGCCTTTGGAAAATAATTAGGTTGAGATGAAGTTGGGGCCACCATGATGGGTCACTGTCCTTATAAGAAGAAGAGAGACCAGAGTTCTCTCTCTCTCCGTGTGCACAAAGAAGAGGTCATGTAAGCACACAGGGAGATGGTGGCCATCTTCATGTCAAGATAACAGAACCAAGATTGAAACCCTACCTTCCTGATACCTTGATCTTGGACTTAGCAGTCTCCAGAACTGTAAGAAATAAATGTCTATTGTTTAAGCTATCCAGTCTATGGTATTTTGTTATGGCAGCCTGAGCAGGCTATAAGCCAATCGAGAGCCTCAGTTCAACAACACATGAGGAACTGAATTCTGCCAACAGCTTAACTGAGCTTTTGGCAGTGGATCTTTCCCTATCAAGCCTTCAGTTGGGACTTTGATTACAGCCACCGCCTGGATGGCAGTCTTGTGAGAGACCCTGGGACCGATGACCCAGCTAAGCCATGCCTGGACTCCTAATCCACAGAAACTGTGAGACAAGGTGTGTTGTCTTAAGCCACAAATGTGTAATAATTTGTGATGCAGCAATAGATGACAACTCAGAAGTATGCAAGGGAGCAGGTAGAATCACGACTTTCAGTTGGGAGGATGACTAGTGGCAAATGTTTTGGAAAAATAAAGTCTAGCAGATAATTATCCAAGGCAATAAATCAGAACTGGGGAATGGGTTACAAGGACCAAAAACATGTCTCCTTATTTGCTCAAACATCTGAGTCTCTTCCATTTTCTAGTTCATTTCTGTGTTATTTGATTCATTAACCACACTACTGGCAGAAGCCAACCCCTGAGTTCGAGGCACCTTGTTTGCAAATGCAGCCCTGTGGAATTCTGGTATTCACTTAGGTCTTACCTGTCGTTCTCTTCAATATTGGGTTTCAGCGCTCTTGCCAAAAGTTAGAGAGTGAATGAAGATAGTATTGATGCTGGGACGAAATGATTGGGTCCCTACAACTGGGTGTGGAAAATGGATCTTATACAGGAAGGAGCTAGAGGGAGCTGGATTGGCAAAGCTGCTACTATTGCTAGGAATGAACTGCTCTGGAGAGCAAATCAATAATTCACAATCTGCGTCTGATAAAATTATTGTTAATTCAGTCTTTCTAGTCAACAAGAGGAGTCACTCATTCGTGAGGCTATGAATAAAATCTGGAAGAAATTTATGCAAATTGTGAATTTGCTCTTTTAACCAAACTTACTCTGGTAGGTGATAGCACTCAATAAAACATTAAGTATCTTCCTCCCTTCCTTTGATGTTCTAAATCTCTTGTTCATTATGGCTATAACAAGCTTAACGCTACTAACTACATGAAAATCATATAGAACTGAATTATGACGAGAGAGTTTAACTCAGTTTAGCCCATTAAATAGCAAAGGAGACTATGTTCTCATTTATATTTCAGTGGGATGTATCTGTGCAGACCACAAATGTCATCACTAGCATTTGGCAGGAGGATAAGAAGAGATATTAAGGATGTGGAAGGGGGCAGTTTCTTTCAACTGTTGCAAAAGGCATAATGAGGAGAGTTGGTCTTAAATTTCAGCACAAATGAGTTAAGCAAATTTCATTTAAAAATTTGGCATGGGGAAGTGTGGCTGAGTTCTGGGAATCTTCATATGGCAGAAACAACGATAACCCTTTCATTTCCAACTCCATATCAATAAAAAAATAAAAGACATATCCTTGCTGTTAGTCATGAATGAAAATAGATGTTGTTGAGCGATACATAAATTTTCCATCACGCAGTTTCGGATTACAGATTTTAAACCTAATAAAGCAGAAAGAAAATTTTAACTTACAATCCAAAGAGTAAGTCCGAGAGAAATTGCTGAATAGGTGAAGTCTTACCTGGCCACTACTGCCTTACTCCATTTCAACACATTTGCTAGACAGATGAGGAGAAGTTAGAAAATAATTGAAGAAATTAATTCATATGAGAATATTTTTTCTAGTAATTTTGAAGCTTAAAGGAGGGCCATTGGCAGGAGGCAGTTTTTCATAAAAGGATGACTTGTTAATAATGTGATTTCAGTTATCTATGTCTTGTCAATGAGAGTAGAAGATGGGGAAAGGGGTTTCTTTGGTCCTATGCCCAAGTAGCAAAGGACATGATCAAAAATACTCTTCTAAAAGAGTTATTAAGTTAAAGGAATCAGCCCATGGCCATTATAATAGAATAAAAGCATGTTGTAATATATTCTTTTCTTGCAGGCATGTGTTATTCTGTGGTGAAAACACAGATTACACTCTTGGCATCTCTCCAAGCCAAAACGGCATCAAAGCATGGAACCTATTAATAACTGTGCTTTCTCAGTCCATCCGTGATCCAAAAATCATGCCAGTGTACAACTTTGGAAAGAAACACATTTGGTTTAGGAATGAATATCGTCACCAGGACGGAGGAGGGATATGTCGCTGTATTTTACAAACATCTTTTGAGTGTTCATAATTAATCACCAGCCCATTGAGTTATCTTTCTTCCATATACTCAAATCAGTTAGTCCTCCCACCAAAAGAAACTTTGAAGGTAGATTCCCTCAGCGACAAAAAGACAAATAGCCCCAATTAAAAAGAAAAAAGTGAACAAACGATTTGAATAGATTTTTCTCCAAAGAAGAAATATAAATGGCTACTAAACACATCAAAAGATGCTCAACATCAGTAGTCATTAGGGGAATGCAAATCAAAACCATAAACCCAGCGTGGCTAAAATTAAAAAAAAAAAAAATGTTGAAAGCAAGTGTTCACGAGGATGTAGAGAAATTGGAACCCTGATGCAGTGCTGGTGGGAATTTAAAATGGGGCAGCTGCTTTAGAAAGCAATTTGGCAGTTCCTCAAAATGTTAAATCCTGAATTCTCCACCTCCACATACTACTTGAACAATGTGTTTCTTCAGAAATGACGTCTAGGCAGTTCTATCTCTGGTGCAACCATCCATTCCCTGGGTTTTAAATACCATATACCATTGACGTTTGCTAATTTTACTTCTCTGAGCTCCGGTGTTATACACTTGACCTAGGTGCTCAGATATATCACAGGATCCCCCATTTCTCGTGTCCAGAACAGATATTTTTATTTCTTCCCTGGAGTCTTTTCCTCCCTTCCTGATGACAAGACTGCATACTCGCTTTTGCTCATTGAGTAAACTTTTGGTTTATTCTCTTCCATACCTGCCCTTGCCCATCCCAGGGCAAGGCCCCGAGCTTCCACGCCCACAACCCATATGGAAGCCATCCGTTTCTCTTCTTCTAGCCCATTTCATGCAAGCCACCTCCTCTCCTATTGGAACTACTGCCTTACTTTGAACTGATCACCTCCCTGCCTGTCTTGCCCTCTACACTCAGCTTCTGACCTCTGCATAGCTTCGCTGATCTCTGTTGATAAATGCCTCATGTCACCATTCTGTTTAAACCAGCAGTTTCCCAGTGATTTTACAGGAATCTATCAAGCTCTCACCAGGACTACAAGGTCATCCACTTGGCTCCTGCTCACATTTGCAGCCTCACCTTTTAACCTACCCATTCCCTCCTCATTCCACGCCCCCAAGACTTCCTTTAGTTCTTATACAGGTCCTGATCTCCTCTAATGAGTCCCTTTCTGTTTAGGCATTTCCTCCCTCCCTGCCTCTAAATATTTGCAAGATGGGCTCCTTCTCATCCTTCCGGATTCACCTCTGACCACACCATCACTTTTTCCTGGGCAGTTCCAGTCCAGGCATGCAGCCCACATACCTAGTTTATTCCAGCCCCAAATCCTGTACAATTCAGAACACCTCAGTTTGAAACTGTGATTCATCTTCTTCATTTCGGTTGATTACCTCCTTAGCTGTAATTTCTTCTCCTCTCAGGAACTGAGTGTATCCCAGAAGCTAACAGGAAATCAGGCACATAAAAATCACTGATAAATATCCCTTGAATAGATTGATTTTAAGAAAGAGCTTTTGGTATAAATCATTTAGCGCTTCAGGACGTTAGCCTCCTCAGCTGTAAAAACAAGGATGTCTCATAAAGGGTCACAGCGTCAATATGTTCTAACACAGTACGGAATTATTTTAGCGACGACAAGCAATAAACTTCATGGTAAAATAGAATTCCAAATGAAATTCCCGATGAAAAATGTAATAGAAACTAGGCATTAGAACTTTTATGGAACACAATCTTTCGTAGGATGCAAAATCCACATGTCCCAATTAAGGACTTTACATCACATAATTCACTTCTTTCAAGAGCCATAGTTGAGAATGACATATTTGTGTATATTCCTCTTCTCATCATTTTGAAATAACTACGGTCTTCTCCTAGAATCGATTTTACAAGAACTAAATGTAATAATTCTCCAATTTGTATTTAAAGCAGTGGGAATTTCTCCAGTTTGAGATGCTGCAAATTCCCAATATAATATTTTGGAGATTTTTTTTTTTTAGCTTTCAGAGGATGTACCATGAATCCAAGGACATTAACAAAATAGATATTCATATACTCTTGTCAAAAGTTCTACTTCACTGCTGATTGAGAGTAAGATCCAAGTTGGGTTGTTGCTTCTGTTTCCTCCGGGAAATTGAATGAAAAAAGTGATCATTGAGCTGGAAGGGATTGTACAAAACCACTGAATCTTCCTCTTTAAAATAAATTCAACTGTCATACGGCTGTATATGTAGGGTGGTGATGAGTGCCTCACTAGAGCCTTTGGAAAGATTGATGGAAAGCTTTGCCACCTGAGTTAAGGCACCTGTGTCAAGGCACTAAGTATGTCACATTATCCACCATCCTTGTCTTCCACCTCAAGCTTTCGCTGGCTCTGCCGACACAGAGCAGATAGCACCACCTACTGGGCCACTCGCATGGCTTCATGGAACACACTGCATTTATTTGTGCTATTTCTCTGTTAAAATATTTTTTCTGATTATAATATTAATACACAAGCAGTCAAAAAATAGGGAAATCTAAATATATTTATATTGTTATTTACATTATTTATATGACATTATTTATATTATGATCTTAAAACGGTATGAGGGAAGAAACAAAGAATGCTAAGTAATTTATCCCAGGTTAAAGAACCAGTAAGTATGGGAGCTGGAAATTGAAATTAGTCTAGTTTGAGACCAAGTTCTCGCACCTTGCACAAAATATTGTCTCTCAATGAGAGAAGAAGTGGATGGATAGGAGAATCGTTGTCTAATGTTCTTATAATAAGACCTTTTCACAGGACCCTGATCAACTTCATAGAAAGAATTTTTAATGGCTTAGGAAAACATCTATGTGTAAAACACATATATGGTAAAATTTATATTTTTATATTATTTATATTTATAAATACATAATATACATTTCTTTCTATATTTACATATATAAACACATATACTATATATTTACTATATACAGCATATGTTTTACACACACCACACACACACACACATCTTTAGCCATGCATAATATAGTCTGTGTGTGTTAATAATTTAGGCTAATCCTAAATATAGTTCAGTATCATATTGTAAACGTTCTCATATTCTCTTTTTTAATGGTGTGTCTGCATAGTCTCCCAGGCGGTGTCTTTCCTCCTAAGGGGGATAAACAAAGCATGCTCTTGTATTTCTTATGTATTCCCACAGGACCTAGTTGAGTGCTAGATATAAAGATGCCAAATGAATAGAGAGAAAATGAAAGACAAATGATGCCAGGTTGTTAGCGGAGTTCCTAGCAGTCGGCAGGATAGAGTGGCGGTACCGCTTTCTTCAGATATTGCCTGGGAACGAACTTGAAAAAGGATCGGATTACCCAAGACGCTGTGAGATTTATATGAGTTTATAATAAATTCTCAAATCTGCCATTTTGTTTTATCTTTAACTGGATCCTGGGTTGCAAGTAGGACAAAGGCTGTCACTCATTAGCAGATAAACACATAGAAATTTCCAAGTAACTTGTCGGAGGTCGCTTCATCTTCATTTGGCCAGTGGAGGAGAAAAATCCAGGCCAGCTGATTTTGCTCCACAGCTCCTGAAGCTTCATTCTTATTTAGATGGATGCCATGCAGGTTAACTAACAAGCTTCCTTACCACAGTGCTACACGTCTTTCCCTTGGGAGGTTGAGTGCGGATTTATCCCTATTGGTGATAAAGGAAGACTGCTTTTCTTTTACTTATTCATGTATCTCTTGTGATCATGCACTGACAATAATAAAAATATATGTCCTCAAATTGCTGCCTTTATTTACAATTCTGCAAGAAAGTGCCTTGTCATTTACTCTTCTGCACACACATCTTAAGAACAATCAATGAGACCATTGCTGGTATCGTCATCCATTCCAACCAAGAAACACAGCATCTGTGCTCCTTATCTTAGGCTGCAAAGTAGTTTCTGCTAATAGCTCAATCCTAAATAAGCGGTCAATGAGAAGCCATAGTGAGGCGCATTTTTCTTTTTTTTTTTGCTCATTGGCACACTACAGATTATATGGTCTCTACCATCTATACAAAGGGGGGAGGCTGACAGCCGGTTTTAGATTGAAAACACACACAGTAAAAACAGACATTCTGCATTACCATATTCTATATAGAAATGACTATTTCAACAACTGAGCCTTAATAATGTACCCTCTTTGCAATTGGCTAGCAACAACTACATGTGGTTTTTTGTTTTTCATTAAAATCTAAAAGGTGATTGTTCAGATCACAAACTGGATTACAGTTTCTCTTCAACATAGTACCTTTAAGAGTGCTGTTGACACATGTACATTCCAATAAATTAACAGTCCTCTCCAACCTGATTCATCTGGCTGGAGGAAGTGGCTTTGCCAGTCCAAATTGGATTTGCTATTGGGAAGAACAGACAGGCAGGTGGCCTACCTTGCTTGCCTGTCATTTTGATGCACCATTGGTCTTATGGAGCAATCATTGAAAATTTAGGATAAAACAAAATAGGGTTCATGACAAATTTATGAGTATGCCTCATATGAAACTCCCTTCTGAGGTGACTGTTATTATAGTTCAAAAGAAAATAAAAAAGGAAGATGCTATTCCAAATAGGATGTGTTGTAGGATGAGAAAAAATGACGTGAAGCACAGAAAGTACAGACATAGGTTTGGGTTTTGTGGAAGTAGAATATTCAGTGAGAAAAATCCCCATAAGCTGTTCAAAGGAAGGAGTCCGGAGTTAATCAAAGGGACAAAGTACCACCATTATCCAGTTATTTCTGATTTCCTCTCTTACATACCCTTCATCGGAGCTCACGGTATTGTTAATAAAGTGCTTCAACACTCTACAACAGGGATACAATCTAGGGGCAAAGGAGGAATTGTGAAATCTATGGGCATCGAAAGCAGTACTTGAGTCCTGAAGAATTTTCGTGTGTATAACAATGGTTTGTCTTGATTTTGGGTGTTATTGCAAGTTAAAGAGACCCATCAGACGAGCGTTGTTATAAGGATAGACTGCACATGGAACAGGAAATTTCAATCAGGAATGCTCCTTTTCCAGAGCTCTCTCTCTCTCTGCTTCATCCCTCCTTCTCCTCCCTGGGTTGTGCGTTTTCTCCCAAATCACATCATCTTGCATTTGACTTGTTCTTGCCACTGTAGAGGTCCTAACCTAACCTCATTGAATCTCGCTGCCTTTGCCTATGCTTCACACATGCCCATTCTATGTTTCTTTTCTTTCTTTACTGTGAGAGGCTCTCGATCTGGATCACCACCATTGTTATTACTATCATCATTATTATTTTGTAATGGAGGCATTGAGCTTTTCTTACTGAGCAGCCCACAAGCTACACCAGTGGAGAAAAAATGAAGGAAAAGAATTAACATTGAACAAGTTATTGACGCTAAGAACCACACCCCCCCACCAGCAAAAACACACATGCTGAATGATCTGCCTCTCTATTAAGAAGAGAAATAACTTTAAACATGCATGAAATCGAACTGTTGTCCCAAATTATGTTGAATTCAAGACAACTGCTACAGCATACAACTGTGTGGACATGTAGCAGGGGGTCGCCTACCTATGATAAATAAAGGTGGTGTGGGCTCAGTTTTGCTAAAGGGATTACTGTGGTATTTGCTGGTATTAATTGTATGGTGGATTGGTATAATGCAAGTCAGATTTATGATCCTTATTCATAGAAATATTATATTATGTGGTTCCAATGTTTCTCTCAACGTAAGTGGTCAATAAAGCATGTTGTGATCAATGAGAGAATTAAATATAAGGCACCTATGGCTTCTTGGTGTAAATGTCAAGATGGGAATTCATACATTCTGGGAAACTTGGCTCCAAAGCAGATACACTTTCTATTGAATTATTTTTTCCCATAAATCCAAGAGTTCAAAGCTGCTTTAAGGACAAAGGTAAATGTGAGATTTAATTTTCCTGGCCACAGTTGAAGGTCACATTTCCTCTGATCTTGTACCCTAAATACCCAAAGAACATATAATTTTGAAGTTGCAGACCATTTCTTCAAAATCAGAGGAGTCAAAGTCATTCATTTCTTTCTTTATCCTAATACTGGAATAATATTTCCAGGGGCTATTTTAGACAATAACCGTCATCTGCTAATTTTTTCATAAAGGGAATGTTGATATGTTTTTCTAGCACCCACAGATCATCAAATGCTCACATACTTTTCCAAACTTTTTGAAGACATCATGTCAATTGTTATTTTTTCTGGTCACCTTGATAACTAGTTCAAAATACAAAATGTTAGCTCTCCACAGTACATAATATCTTATATATGCCCCAAATAAAGAGACACACCTTATAATGTGTTTATGCCTTATCTCTGCTAGTGCATAGGACGCATGTAAAAGTGATTGCAAAACAATTTGGAAGAAAAAGGTTAAAACTTCTTATGTGATGAATAGCATTTAGCTCTTTAATAAAAATGTAGGTAAAGGAAATCGAAGGTGACCAGGTACCCCGTCAGTTTCTTTTTCTATTGGGACTGTGCCAGCTCATATATTAGAATGGCAGAGGTAGGGAGAGACAGGATGGGAAACGCCACATATAAATATATGATAGATATTCAACGTGGGATTAGTTTTCCTAAATGACAACATTAAACAAAAGGAGGGTTTTTTTTTTTTTTTTCCAGAATCTGAGATCTGGTCTCAGTCAGGGTCTGGTTGTTATTCCAACAGTGTGAGACAGTAGAAGGAACTTCCGAGACAGCTATGTGGGATTGGCAACTGCAGTCTGATCAAATAATAAAGGTTCTTGATGTTGAATAAGTCTGGGGAAATGGGGTTCCTGCTGCACTCCTAGCTCAGTGCGTTGGGGCTCACGGGGTTCTTGTCAAACCCACATATTTCACAAAGTATGTGCGGAGGCCACACTGTTTAGGTAGCCGGTACAGGAAAATCTTTGGCTGTGAAGAGGCTTCACTCCTGGTTCACATCATTCAGATGTCTTTTCTTTCAAAACCTGGTTTTATAACACATTTGGTAAACACTCTGCAGAGGCACACTATTCTTTTCCTGTGTGATAAATTAGTTACAATGTTTCCTCGCGAACTCTGTCTCCTTTCTACTCTCCAACCTTAATATGCCAAGTTCCATGTTCTATATTCACCCATCCAGGTGAGACGCAGGCAGAGCAACCATTTGAAAATGTTATTTGAGCAAAAATGAGATCCCAATGTTTAATGACACAAAACGAACTGAAAGTCGTAAGAAAACTATAGGCAAAACTGATACATTGTTTTTTTAAACAAACTGACACTCTACAAGATTCTATATGCAGTGTGTGCAGCAGTGTGTGGGAGTGGGTGGGTGTGCACATGAAGAGTTCTAAAAGTTAAAGCTCAGTTTCATCAAGGCTTAAAGAGATGATAGTAGGTTTTTTTTCTTTTTTTATATTTTCCAAAATTCCTATAGAGGACATGTATTTCTCTACTAACCAGGTACATTAGAGAATAGTTGATAAGCGCTCAAGAGCAAAACAGATCTTGCAACCGAAGCATAATAATGCTTCCAATATTTGAAATTGGGCACCCTCTGATTTCCCAGTTTTTATGGGACATGTTTTAGGGGTGTATTTTGGGGTGCCAGCAATATATCTTCCCATTTCTACATCAACGGGAACACCTGAAGTCCAAGATCTTGCATTCAGGACCTGGCAGGGGGGACTTAGAAGAATTTTCCTTCCAAAGTGTCTCCCAGCTGAAATCCCCGGCCATTTTTCTCAGTTCCCAGCAGCCCACAGTCAGTCCTATTGGGAGCTAATGACCTTAGGAGCTAGTCTGAAGATTTCCCTTTAGTAGATTCCACCTGTTCCTTCCAACCAGCTTTTTCTCCTCTTCAGCCAAATGTGGCAGTCTCTCCCATTTTCCGTAAAGCTCTGACCTGCAGAAAACATAATTATTTGTAGGTTTTCTAAGAATTTATGCTGATGGTCCCTTTATGGAAAGGTAGGCTTGTAAAAGACCTTTCTTTGTATATCCATTTTCTTAAATATAATAATGAGAATCTGCAGAGAAAGTGTCACGTTAACTTCCTTCGCAGAACCTAGATTTTTTTTCCTAATCAGACAGACCAAAAGACGTGAGGTATTGAGTACATTTCAAGGAAGTTCTGAGAAAGTAAAAACAGCCCTGGCATCTGACTGCTAGTAGCTAGCCTGATAATCAATGGCTAAGTCATGGGGGGCCCCAGTGCATCTAAAAATAATTCAAGATAACATCAGATGAAAGTCGCCCACAATACCACGGGTTAAGACAAAATCAAGGACAGTCTGTAGCCACTAAAAATTATCCAACACCCTCTTTTATTCCAGAATTTCTTTACTGATAACTAGCCATCCTCCATTTCTCTTACTTTCTGGCTAAAAGTTGTTGACAGCCAATTATCCAGAAAGCAACCAATACAGAACAACTTCTTGCTCTGTTTAGGCCTCGTAAAACCACCCAGAAAAAGCCCAAGCCCTTGTCTATCCCACCTGAACTCCTCACCCAGGTGGCTCACTGCTCTTGAGTGTGCCCTGTCTTTGCTGCAGCAAGTTGCCAAAATTGGCTTTGACTACAAATGTGCTAAGGGTCGTCTTTGGTCATCGCACTTTATCAGTTCTGGAATGTTCAGCTATAAAACTATGCAAATTTTTTTTTTTTTTTACTTTTTGCTCTCATTCCTATCCCCCACCACCCTCAAAAGGAAGATAGTAATTAATTTCTCAAACAGATTGCTCTAGCTGTGTACTTACCTACGTTCACTGCACCCAGGACCCCGATTCAGACCATCCCCAAGGCTACTTCTGGAGTGAACACTTTCGTATCTTGCTCCCGAAAATACTTGGGGTTAGTTGGGAACCAGCAAGATCTGCATTACTTAGAGGGCTTGTTGGAAATATGGAGACTCTCGTCCACCCAACCTCTACTGAATCAGAATCTACACTGTAGCCCGATGTCCCGTACATTCTTGGAAGAGTAATCCTTGATAAGCCCTTCTAACTACCACAAACACCACTTTTGTGCAAACTTTCACTGTCTCCCGCCTGAATTCAGGACAACATGCAAACTGCGTGTCTCGTGATTTGAGGCATTTTATCAGCTGGATGCTGTACACATCATTCCCCACTCCTTTCCAAACGACATCCTCTATTTTTCCAGCTATGACAAAAAAGCCACGGTTGCCCAAACTTCCCATGTCTTCTCACTTCAAAGGGGCGAGGTCTGTCTTCCCAGAGCACACAGCACCATTGTTGCATCAGCATGGACTCCCGTGTATTTGGAGACACATGGTTTGGGGTAGCGTCCTGCAAAATGCTCTCCTTTCCTCCTGGATGAAGTTAAGGGCTGTCTAGACTCCTGTTGGCACCCTGGGTACCATCTCCAACATCTTCTCCCAATCTCATCACTGTACTTTTCTGTCTTCCACTTTGAGTTCTAGAATGGAAAAAGCTTTTTATTTTATTTTTAACGCCAGCCCCACCACAGGGCGGGGATGACGGAGATGCTGGGTAAAGGTTTACTGAATGAATTAGTGAGTGAATGAATGAGTAAATGAATGAATTAATTAATACATTTTTACCAATCCTCGAGTTATTCAGAATGGCCAAGAATGCATAAAATCGTGAAAAAAACAGTGACTCCCCCCAACCTAAAATTTACTAAAGATTCAATTTTAAATCCATGAAAAATTCCATTACATATACATGTATATTATATATACTTATATACTTATAAAATATTGTTTACATATTTACAAAATATTTATATAAATATTTACATATTTACATATACATAAATATAATGTATGAGATAATATATGTATATTTACATATGTAGTACATATACAATAATACATGCACATATAAATAATAAATGCAATATATGTATATATTTAATATATGTAATACATTAAATATGTGTATAAATGTAGAAAATATATATTACATATTATATAATATAAGGTATATGATATGTATTATTTTATATGTAAATAAATGTATCATATACATAATAAAATTAATACTATATCACCTATTTTATATTATTTATGTATTTATTTAAATTATATATAATTGTTATATTTTATATGTAAACTATATTTGAGTATTTATTATATTATAATAAAATTATAAATAATATTAATATATTATTAAGTTATTAATATATTCATTATTATTCATATATAATATATAAGAATAATATATATCCTGTGTCCTACATCTAAAAAAATTCAGAGTTCGAGTATAGCAGTCACGGTATTTGCTGTTTTTCATCTGATCATTAACTAGTATTATCATGACATGCATGAGCCTGAGTTAGAAATTTTTGCCATATCCCTTATAGGTGAGAAGTTTGAGCTCTGAAGACACACTATCTCGCTTTGAATCTAAGCTCTGCTTCCTCACAGCTTACAGTTTCTGATTCTCAACTCCTTCAGTTGTGAAACAAGAGTAATACAGGTGCCCCCCCTAGGGCTACTGTGAGTGTCAAGTTAGATAAGGAACGGTTGCATGCACAGCGAGGCCTCGGCAAATTAGCTCTCGTTAATAAGAGAGTCATTTTCTGCCCCTTGAGTTTTATTTGGTAGAATTTCTTGCCTTCATTTGAAGATTTATTCAGATAAGGCTCTCTGAAAAGTTTAAGGCATTATTACGTCAAACACAACCCAGGACATAAGAGTGAGCACTGGTAGAATTAATGAATCCGAGCGTTCCGTTTCAGGAAACATTTTCTTATCTTGAATTCCACCATCCAGGACCTACTTCTCCAACGTCAGGCCAGTAGAACTTCCCCAACAGTGGCACAAAAACTGTGTGCCAGGATAAACCAAGAAACCAACCCGTTACCAATCGAGTTTTCCATTTATAGCCTACGTCAGATGTCTCACTTTGCTTTTAAAATGAAAAAGGCGTTCAAAGAAGGATAAAGTAAATAAAATAGGCCACCTGCACAAAAAGAATGGACGCATAATTATTTGCACAAAGCATTAGAAAATACTGTGATATTTTATTATTAAAAATGCTGCTGAAAAGTTTATACATATGTGTCCAGCCATATATATCTTCTATCATTACTTAAGGCAAAATCAAAAACAAAATTGCAAAATAATAACCCAAGAAACCATTAAACCCTGCGTGCCTCTGAAGGTCAAGAATAAAAGCCTAGGAAAGTATTTTTTTTTTGACTTATTTTTTTCTCATTTTTTTCTCTTTTTTCTCTTTTTTTATAGATAGCAAGTATATTTTATTCTCATAGAACTCTATGAAGATTCTATAACATCTTTCCATGTAGAAATAAGATATCCTTTAAGGTGTATTAAACTGCTTTTGATCATAATCCTCTGTAAAAGCTAAAGTTATTCACTTAACAAGAACTCTTTTTTTTATCCTTATCCAAATGTCACAAGCCTGATACATTACTGTGCATATTGCTAGCAGAAGACAATTGGAAATACTAAACAAATACTGGAATTCACATTACAGACATACTGGACCGACACCGATGCCAACCATCACTTCCTTCGTGGTTTCATGGAGAGCCTATTTGCCATAGCCCAGCTGGGGTAATACATAGCTTGCAGAAATGGCCTGACAATAGCTTTAGAAGATGATGAACGGGGGGACAAAAATCTTACCCATGACACCTCTAGCTGCAAAAAGGGAGTGTTGCTTCACTGTGTGCAAAGTTGGGATTCTAATATTTCGCATAGGTATATACAGAGAATCACTCTCAAATTTAAACCAAGATAAACCACACAGAATTTATTGTGTGACTCTTATATGCATTTCTAAGAGCTGTCTTTCTCTAGAGGGCATTTTCAAACACTCTGATATATATCACTACAGTTTTAGTTTAGGGGTTCAGTACTCAAAGGTGTGCAATGGGGCAAGGAAGTTGGACTGTCTTTGTGGAGGATGCCCAATTTAGCAATGACTTTCAAGACTGGGTTTCTAGAATAAACACAATCAAGCCCAGAGACACTATCTTCAAATATCTTTGGCTACTATTTCCTGATGTTGCAATAATTTTTAAAAGACAAATATAAAGGAATCATTGTTATTACTTTTTCCTCCCACTTTATGACACTCAAAATATTCCTTGAGGAAAATTAAAAGGACAATGAGAAGATGACAAGGTGTTGGAGGGACAAATGTCTAGTCTCCAAGTTGCCAATTCAAAATGGGTGAATATGTTATCCTGACAGTGAAGCTATCCTAACTTCCTGCAAAACCCATGCAAAGCATTTTTAATCTTCTGTCTTTTTTGTTTTCTTTCTATGATATTCATTGATCAGTGACTGATACACAAACCCACAGAAAGTAATATTTTCAGACAAGCATATGTTTTATCCCATAAATGGTATAAAGAATAAAAAACCCTGCCTACTGATAAATAAGGGACTTACTGCTTCAACACAAAAGGAAAGACACATGCCCTCCTTCAATCTGATTAGCTAAGCTGAGCAGGTACCTTACCAGCCAAACTCTTCCGCAGCTGCTGGGGAACACAGAGCCGTATTTACTCGGCAGGGCACGGCCCCACCAAAGGCAAGCTTTCTTTCCTTTTTGGCAGGACCCTGGGGTGGGAAGCAACTCTTCCTAAACGTATTCAAAGAACCAGAACTACAGAACGAGATTTGTATTTTGTTTTTCCTGCTGTCGCTCTGCATGTGCGTGTCTCTAATTCAAAAAGCTTTAAATAGACTCCACGTTGGGGATCCATCTTTGTGTGGCAACTTCATGAAGGCTTAACACACAAAAATAAAAGTTTCCTAAAACAACAGTCTCCTAAAAATGCTGTCTCATGCACTTGTGCAACCTGAAAAGGGGAAAGAGCCCAGCCACACAGACGGTCTGGGTCCGCTGTGTGACACCACGTCCTCGTACAAATGAAATGCATTAGAAAACCCCGTGTCTTCGTTTACCACAAGTAATTAAGAAGAAAATCCTCCTTTGTCCTGGAGGAAACAGAGGTGATATGACTAATGTATATATATACTTATATACATACAGACCACAATGGAAAACACAATCTTGCTAAAAGCTCTTTCAAACTGAAAACACCAATAAAAGCTTTTTTGTCCGTTTTTTGTTGTTGTTGTTTTCTGTGTGTGTTTTTGTTTAAACTCACAGCTATATACATTTTTCTTTACAAAGTTTCTTAAATATAGTTCAGGCTGGCCAAACATCTCTTTGCACAGAACTATACGTATGTTACTGCATAGTCAGTTCTTTTATTTTAATAATAAAATTCTACTTTGCCTTCTCTCTAGATTACAGCTCCATATGCTGGGTAAAAGCCCATAAACTCTTTCTTCACTGAAGTAGAGCCATCCATCATATGGCACATAAAGAACTTTTTTTTTTTTTCAATCATAATTAAAAAAAAAAAAAAAATCGTGTCCCTGGCCGAGTTCTAGAAGTGTCAGCTTCGATTGTTATGTTGGAAACATCCAAGTCCTTGAAAGGGCGATGTCCTAGTCACACTAAACGTTGGCTGGAGTGGTGGAGATCTTAAAGCAGTATTGTAACAGCAATGTATACTTTTCACATTTCATAGGGTCAGAAGTTGATCTTGTCATACCGGGAAATGCCAATGGGACGGGTCCGGGGACGCGATGACCGCCCTTTTGCTCTTTTGTCTCAAGTTAGTGGGATGAAAAACATTCCTTGTGTGGAGATGCTGCTTCTGTCTTTCTGTCTCTCTTCGATGCTGCTGAGGGGAGGAACAGAGGGAAGGGAAGGGACCCACAAAGCTATACTCTGGTGGTTGAATGTCCGTGGGGTAAATTGGTACTGTTTTGCCCTCCACTGAAGGTATTGAAGGTGTGCAAAGGCTGCATTCCCGTCAGTGTGTTTGGGATCATGGTGATGGTATTTGGGGTCATAAGAGGGATGTCATCTGGGGACCGGCGCAGCGTGAGGGTGTAGTCTGGCGGACAGGTGAGCCTCAGGGTGTCGTGAGCCTGCAGCGACTCACACTCATGGTCGTGGTCCAGCTGTTTCATCTGCAGGGACATGATCTCTTCGTTCTGGATGTGAGCAATGTCGTTGGTGGTATTTCTCTGGGGACTGGGGCGCCTGTGAGTCTCGTGGCGTCTCTTATCCTTCTTGTAATACAGTGCTGCGAATGCCAAAATGTTGAGGAAGAGTAAGGATGCCCCCACGGCGATGGTGACGCTTAATTCAGTGGAATAATCCCGTTTGGTTTCGATGAGGACGGTTGTGTCCTCGGGCCCCGTCTTGTGAGGGTCCTTGGAGTGTTTCGGATTGTTAGCGGGAGTGATCGCTGGGCGTTTGGTCGTTGGCCATATCTTCGCAGGAGATCGCCGGGTCCCATAGGGGAAGGAGGTCATGTCGGGAGGAGGGACCTTGGTGGTTGTCGAAACGTACTGGAATATCTCATTCAAGTTGTGCAAGTGAGGGACGAGTTCCAACCAGAAAGCCACTTTCGTAGCTCGGTAGTGATCCCTTACTCTGGGTTTCAGGCCAATATGCAGATAGAGCTGGTCTTTGGGGTTATATTTGGACCAGGCCACTTCCTCAAAGCGATTGGGTTTCGTGTGAATGAACTTGGTATCCTGAGGAACTGGCTGGTTAGGGTCACTGGGGACAGAAGGAAGAAAAAAAGAGAAAGAAGGTCACATTCTTCCACATGTGACAAGTAAATCTTTTTATCAAATAAACTGGGAAATTATGATCAATTAATCGCACGTTTGTTGATGAGCACCAAGTAACCAAGTAGCAATAGATACATTCTGCTTTAATCCAAACAAGGCTGCCATTTTGTCTTTTCCTTAAAATCCCCTCTTACCTTTATCTTAAAAATAATTTCTGATGGCCATACTATGGCATTTTCATAACATTTCAATTATTTTTAAATGCATCAAATTATCTTCAACAATGAAGAAGGAAAACAAAATGTGTCTAAGAATATTTTCAGTCTCTCAAGTTTAACTACTTTTGAGCCATAAATCCCAACCAGAGGTGATTTGCCCCCACGAGGACAATTGGCAACGTCTGGATATGTTTTTGGTTGTCATAACTGGAGGGTTGTGTTATGAATGGGTAGATGCCAGGGGCACCGCTGAACATTCTCCAGTGCACAGGACGGCCCCCCACAAACAAAGAAGTATTGAGTCCAAATGTCCATAGTACTGAAATTGAGATATCCTGATTTAGAGGCAATTGTTCAAAAAGTGAGTATTCTCTTCCTTGCTCAAAGATTGCTTCTAATCAATGACTAGATATGGCAGTTTTAACAACTAAAATATAGGTAAAAGTCCAATCAGAATAGGCTTTTGTAATTACAAAATGCTAATAAATAGAAATATGCATTATTTGTTTGCTCTCTATTTTAAGGAGAACTACCTATACACTTGAAAATCTTTTGAAGACTGAGTCATGTAAAGGTCAAACAACATTCCATTAATTCTAAGAAGTTTGGTAAGATAGTCCTTTTAGATGTGGTGAAGTCAACCTGTTTAGGAGAAGTAAGACACGATGCAAGAAATTGAGGGTTTTTGTAGATGCTAAGTGTGTTTGGCATCAAACAATTTTCTTCTTATTTACATAAGTGGGTACAGGCAGAAGGAGAATCATCAAAATTAAAAGACAATCCACAAAACATGGTGCTTTAAATATCTTTGCAACCACCTCTTTTAAGATAACAAACAAGCCCCGAAAGATACCATATTCTCATTTCTTCCATTTTTTGTAAAGTTGGTAATGTGAACTGTAAAACAGATTTCATCTTAATGTTTATTTGTTTTGAAAAATTTGAGATTACCCATGGAAACATTCCCCTGGTGGACAGTATTGAACATTCAGACCTGATGTGCAGACCCAGAACAAGTGGGAGATACAGCACACTAACTTACTGCTCTGGGCGCTGCAACTTCTACCTTCCAGGTAATCACTCCTTGTCAGCACTTTTATGAAGCTGGCTCCAGCCACGCCTACTCGCTTACACGCCGGAAAGCTGGGGGACCAGAAGGTCCTACTTGAAGATCTCAAGTGTGCAGACATTACCAGGCATTGTGCAGGCTGCAAACCACGTGCTTGACCAACAGGTACGACATCCGCTAAAGGAAAGACTTGAGCCCTCAATCCGAGGCTGTCAAAATCACTTGCATGGATTAACCTCTGCAGCTTTCCCTCTTTATAGCTGTGAAATCTCGAGCAAATTCTTTAGCCTGTCTTGGCCTAATCTTCCTCATTTATAGAGTAGATAAGAATATTGGGGTTGGAAGTAAGTCATGAAGGTTAAATAGTAACTACAAAATTCCTGGCATATAGTAAGAGCTTAAAAAATATTATCGCCTTCTGCCAATATATAAATTAGAACACCCAAAGATTGCTTAGGGAGAGGGGACTATAAAGTAATATACTGTATATACCCAGAGTATATACAGTGTACTATACACTGTGTATAGTATATGATGTATAAAAATGTACTGTATACCACATACACTGTATTATACACTGTATATAGTATATAAAAGCATACCGTATACCACAGTATATATAGTATACTATATACTGTATACATATAGATATAAAAATATATGACGTATACATATGATAATACATGTGATACACAAGAAAAAGAAAATTTACCTCTTAACTGAGTACATACTAAGGGCTGTGCTTTTATTTTACTCATAGAATGAAAAAAATACATAAAATTACAGGTACTCATGCAATGATCTTTTTTATTTATGTGTTCATTTACAAACATTAATATATTTAAAAATAATTCGTTTATTATTTTTTAAATTTTTATATGTTTTAAAAAATGTTAGATTCAGTATAGCACCTTGTGTTTCTTTTATTTGAGTCTTTTGAAATAAATTTTTGAATAATTCTTATTTAATTGGAATCTGCCATGGAAACATTTGTCATCAATTTTTACTGCTGTAAAAGAAATGAAAGGTGGTGAGGATTCCTACTATTTTTCCATTGATTTGGGTTCACTGCACTGGGCCTATTAGATGTGTTGACTTTTTATTAAGGAGCAGACATCTGGGAAAGAGAGTGTTCTGTTCGTCTGGCTATTTGGCTATTTTTGACAGAATTCAGTGTATATTTGAAAGGTAAAGGAACACATTTATTTTGTTCTCAAAGAACAGAGGGGAGGATTTTGAAAATTCTGATAAGTAAGGTTGAGCCTGATACAATTCAGCTATTAAAGCTCTTGGAGATGCACAGTCAGAAGCTAAAAACCAAGATAAACTCACAGAGCTTATGAAAACCCGTCATTTTCCTTGTCAAATACTCCAAAGACAGTAAGATCTCTAAGTGGGATATCAACGTCTTGTTTTCAGACTTCACTTAAGCATATGGTGTGTTTTAGTTCCCAGGAGTAAAACTGAAGATTATAATGAATAAGGATAGAAAGAAACAGACATATCTTCTCTCCCTAGTAAAAGCCTCCATGCATATCTTCATCCATATTTCCCAACACCTAACACATACGTTTTCACCTCTCATATTTCATTTGAGACACCATCGTGGCAGCAGAGAGTTGAATGTGTTTCTAAGATCTTGTGGATTATTTTGTTTACTAGAGATAGGTAATACTAGTTCTTTAAATGTATCAGTAATCCCTCTGATACGCTCCTTTCGATGGTATGTTTCTCCTCACACATAAAGCAATGTCGTGGCTGACGCTTCATTACAGACCTCTAAGAAGAAAATTAGCCTATGCAGCAAGAATACGTGTTCAGTGACAGCTATGCAACAGATGTTCATTCATTCAGCTCAAAATATTTTTTTGGCAATAAAGGTCACTTTTAAAACCAAATTTATGCTGCAATGTTCTCTGAGCCATCCTCCCCATGTGCCTCTTTCCTGCTTTTTGCAAAGATTTCACAAAGGTTGAATATAAATTAATCATAGGACACCAGAAAATTCAAAAGTAGAAATGGCCTCTGAAGCATACCTACACCGAAGTCCTGAGAACAAAGATGACAAATCGAAATATATGTTGGTTTCACTGGCCATTACAGAACTAGCCCTCCATCCCTGACTTCCAATAGCATTTAAGGCCTTTGCTATATAATGCATCATTTGATTGCTTCAAGTGCTGCTTGTGGCCATATCTTCTATAGATACCAAGTTTCTCTCTTGTTCCCTTTTTATGCACTTCTTCCCACAAAGAAATCAAATTGCATTGGTGTTTGATCAATGAGCATCTGAATTCTATGCACCAATCAGGCCTCTTATTCCCAAAGAGATTTTATATGATGCTGATTTTAATTCTTTATAGTCCTTTGCAAGCCTTGGAATTAGCTTTAATTTTTTCCTTGACATTATTTCTCATTTATCAAACTCTCCAAGTCAGCCTTATTTCTATCCCAGTACTTAATGTTTTGGCCTACATTGTTCTTATCCAGCACTGTTTTTTTTTTAGTCTTCTAACCTGGATCATTGAAAGAGCCTCCTAGCTACAAAGGAATCCTTGTCTGTCCTTCCTTCCTTCCTTCCTCCTTTCCTTCCTTGTCCTTCCCTCCCACCCTCTCTTCTCTCTCTCTCTCCCTCTCTCCCCACTTCCTTCCTTTCCCCCTCCTTCCTTCCTTCTTTCTCCCCTTCTTTCCTTCCCTCTCTCTCCCTCGTTCCTTCCTTCCTTCCACACCTTCCACACGCACACCCCAATATTATTTTTCTGTGCTGGACAAAAAACAAAAAAATGTTGGCATACCAGAGACACTTAACGTTTAAACCTAAAGATAAGGTCAGAACCGTTAGCTTTGGGTATATGAAAAGAATTATCAGAACACTTCGTCCTGGCAAATGTACGAACAATTAGAAACACAGGGTGCTGTTTCTGAGGTGTAGATTTGAAGTCCCACCAAATGATAAAGAAGGTTCTGATGTAACATAATCCTGTCTCCACAGCAATGTGTTGTGATAGATGGATGAGAAGATATTCTTATAATCAAACTCTTGTCTCTCTAGTGCTTAAGGGAACAGTTGATGGTACTCACTTGTATTCCCTCATATTCTGTGGGCCATGGCCTGAGTACGTGTTCTGGAGAACAGAGTTAAGCATCACACCTCACATAAAGAGATATGATTTATCCTACGCTGTTCCCTTACTGGCACGATTTTGGCTCATTCTCCTCACCTGGACCACACGAAGCAGCCTCCTGGGGACAAGGATATCCTCCTCTGCACAGGCTGATCATGCCACTACCCTATTTAAAAGCAATAACTAGCAACTACCTTTCAAGCTTTTGCCATCCATTGACAAATACCTAAATCACTAGACTCTGCCCATCAGCTAGATTTCCTGTTTTCTTGTTAAACCAGCTGCCATTGAAATGTTTTCCCCTATTTCCTTACATTTGAAATTGCACCTTGCATTGGACACAAGAAGTTCTGAGTATCTTTCTTTAAGGATGACTTGGGTCATTCCAATGACCTTCCAAATGAATTAAGAAAACTCACTGCATTGATATCCCTAAGTATGATTTCAGCTCTGCTCCACACAGACTGCAGGAATAAAAATAGCTCTTGTTTGCATAAAGTCCAGATTCTTCAGACCGACATCCAAGGCCCTCCATCATGTGTATCCTGTTCCCTCAGTGAGATCTCTACCTGAAGGTTTGGTTTCTGGTGAGATGAGAACTATTCCTCCAAATTGAAGTCCTTTCTCCTTCCCCATCTGTTCCAGCTACTTTAACATCTTTATGAAAGCCAAATACACCCTAAACACATACCACTAATGGCCACATGAATATATTTGGCCAGTGATTAATATCATGCTATTTGACATCTCCACATCTATGTTCCCCAAGCGAGGGGCATGAACCACGGCCTCTAGGCAAAGTGATATTAGGAAACAGAGTTAGGGCATTAAAAAGCACTCAATAACAGAACATGGTGGTATTTTCATTCCTGGCTCAGTCTTGGATAGGTCCTCGTGAAGGTGTCCATTTGGTGCTAGCAGTTCTTTACTATCTCATGACACTAATTAATTTCCTCTATCTTTTCCTCTTTTTTTAAACAATGAGAGAGCATCAGCGTCAGAGCCTTTGGCAGGCGAGAAGAGCTAACGAGAATCTAATGGCTTTATTTGGATTTCAGGAGTTTTTTAGTGGTTGAGTTAAATTGATGATGAATGATACTAGTTTTCCATTTAAGAATATCAAATAAAGTTTATTTCCAAAACATGTAAGGGAAAAAAGAATATGTGGTTTTAACAAAAGTAAGTCATGACTGCGTGTTTCATTATTACACAAAGAAGGATACGTTTCGATGGCAGTGTAGTGAAGAAAGAATGGCCAGAGCCATGGTTTGGGGAATGCCCATTCATTTCTGCTTCTAGAGAATGCAGTACTTTGCAAGGGCGGACATCACATATCTGAGTTCTATGACACAACTGGGCATGGTCTTGCCTTTAAAAGGTGTTATGAATTGAACTGCTCCCCTCTCTAATTAAGACATGCTGAAGTCCTAACCCCCAGTACCTCAGAATGTGACCTTACTGGAAATAGGCTCTTTGCAGACGTAATTAGTCAAAATGAGATGAGGTCATACTGGAGTAGGATGGAATTCTAAACCGATATGACCAGGGCCCTTATAAGAAGATGACCACCTAAAGATAGACACAGAGAGAGACTGCCATGTGATGACACAGGCCAAGACTGGAGTAATGTAGCTGCAAGTCAAGCAACAGCAAAGACTGCCAGCAAACCTCCAAAAGCTAAGACTCATGGAAATATTCCCCTACAGGTTTTAGAAGGAGCTCAGCCCTGCCGACACCTTCATTGTGAACTTCCAGCATCCAGAACTGGGAAACAATCAATTTCTGTTGTTTTAAGCCACACCATCTTTGGCTCTTTGTTACAGCAGTTTTAAGAATCTAATAAACAAGGTTTATCTAAAAATACTTGTTGATTTGACTTCAATCATTTCCTTGTCAAAGACAGAACCTATTGGTGAGGCAAGCATCTCTCCTAAATGGTTGTACCTTCTCTCTTCCCCACTGCCCCCATGAAAGCCTTTCTTAGACCAAATTTGTAAAATCTGACAGTTCAAAGCAGGTATCCATGCAACACGTTTTCCACTCAATAAACATGCCATACTTTTGCCAAGATGACAAAACATTCTGAAACCATTTCCTACCACAGAATATTTGGAATCATTGTAAAGGATGGTATCTGCTAAAGCCCTATGCATGGGAACCTTCCTCATCTCCCATCCTGTCAATAGAGCTTCATAAGGCTTGGGCACTGCAGGGCTGCTGCAGTGGGGGAACCTAAGGCTGCCATCCGGCATCCGTGGGAAGATTTACCACCCCTCGGAGCCGGAGCAGTGAGCATCTTCATTTTTAATTCAGTACAAGAGGCTCAAGGTTAATGCAAAAGCACACACAGGTAGAACAGAATGATACCTCATTAATTTCCACAATTATGTTATTAGACAAGAGAAAATGAAAAGGTGCCACGATATTTGTAGCTGTTTAAGATGTTGGGGGGTCTTTTCTCTCATTGTTTGCAGAGAATCTGCTCAGTAGAATATTGGTGGACCCTGTTGTACGTGTAGCTCTTGTATATTTTCTACGAGATCTAACCAATGAGCTTTCTTTAGATATATCTATATAATGGATAGATAGATAGATAGATAGATAGATAGATAGATAGATAGATATGAGATATCTATCTATAGATATGAGATATAACAGAGATATGTATAGATAGATAGATATGGATAGATATGAGATATCTATCTACACATAGATGTTATATCTCTCTATATAGATACATATAAGAAATTTATATTGATTTATGAAAGAAATATGTATAAATGATATATAAGTGAATAAATATATTTGTAAATACATGTATATATATGAAATAAATCTCATAACTATAGAGAAATATTATGTGAGTATAGGCATACAGATATATATATACATATTATGTATATACATACACACATATTATTTCTTCATAGGTATTATGAGATTTATTTCATTCCTGTGGCTACACAATAAATACAATTTGCCATGTGGCACATGTGTTTTGATAACCCTATTATTTACTAAATGAGGTTAGGTCCTATTTAGATTTGAAACTCTGGGGTCATCTTTCAATAGAATTGCCAAATATGTCTAAATTCTGCCCCAGCAGATAGGAAACATAGAATTTTCAATATGCAACCAGCATTCTAGTAAAAATCTGGTTTGACAGAAAACAATTTAGGGGTAAAGAAAAAACGAGGGCCCCACAGATGTTGGGGAAAAATGACTGCTATTGTGCGTGCATGTGTGTGCTTGCCTGTGTACCGTGGTCTATTGTGTCATGGAAACAGCACTTACACAGAGGAACCATCAAGCTAGAAGTAGGGCGATAACCTGAGGTGGAGAAGAACATACCCAGTTTTGGCGAAATTTGTCCAGTACGTCATGACCACTGCGCTGAGCATGACATCATTCTTGGAGAAGTTACAGCTGAAGAGTTCAGTAGGGCCAATCATGGGGATCCCAAACACATAGGGTACTTCGTCGCCGTGGGCTGAGTCTGCCCAGCTGGGCTTCATTTCGCTTTGGCAGTGGTGGTAGAAGGCGTAGAAATATGTTGGAGAGCCATACTGGGCGTGCAGGTCAGCTGTGGCCACAGCGGGGGCCACCCACTGGTGGTCCGTAAAGAGAGCTACCAGGGTTTTCCGTCGAGTTTCCGGGTTTTCCTTATCTGCCCAGTCCGTGTACATGAATTTAATGGTCTCCCGCAAGGTGTCTTTCCCCTCCGGATAGCCATAAAGGTTGTCCACAAAGTTGGACACGGAGAAGTCAAAGTCGTTGGGCGTCACGCCATCTTCATTGTCCACTATGCCGTCAACAAACTTTAAGCCTTCCCCTTGGTTGACACCAAGCATGATGTCATAATTAAGGAACTCCCCCTGCTCCATCAGGATCTGAGGGTCATCTGGGATAACATCCCCGTCGATGACAGGACCGAAGGAAATGTGATATGTGGCCGGGGTGATTGTCTGCTGAATAAGCTCTTTGTAGTTCTTATTCCGAAGGCATTCCACCACGTCCGTGGTATCCAGCATGTTGCAGCCGACTTTATCTGCCAATATCCGAGTGTACTTGGCAGGCTGGTAGTTCACTGCCCAGCTGGACAGGGCGGTCCCGCTCTGGATGATCGCCTTCTGGAACAGACCTGCAGGTGCAAAATTGTGTACATGCAAATGAAAACCCAAAAGATAGAAAAGCAGCCTTTACTTAGCAAAGAAGGCTCTGATTGTCTCTCCGGCATGTGAATTTCTGGATACAGTGGCATTCAGCTTTTTCAGGATCTCTTTCACTCATTTCCATCCCATTTTCCCTACCCCCGCTCCCACTGGACATTGGTTTTATGGGATGTTCTTACACACACACACACACACAAATGCTGTTTAAGAAAATGAAACTACATTTACACTTTCGCTGTGGTAAAAATATGTAATCTCTTTATCCTTCCACAATTTAGTGTAGTGTTTGCTTCTTCATCCCCAGATGCTATAAATAAAGCCTCTCAGAGCAATCAGATCCCCCATTCCATAAAAATATGCTTTGTGGCAATAAGAAGTCAAAAGACATTTTGTTTCACTGGCAAAAGCAGGTACCACTTCATAACGAGGAAAAAAAATCCACTGAAATCAATTTCAGAGTACAAATTCAGGGATGTATTTCTATTTCCACCCTCAATATATTGGAAGCATTACAATTTTAAATTAAATTAATTAAATTAGCTATTCCTAAAGAAATCCTCACTGGAATGCCCAACTAAAATGTATTTTTCAAAAAATCATTAATTTCAAAATTGCACCCATTCAAAGCCCAGATTTTTGTCTAATTTATTCTGCCACATTTTAAAAACATCTGTTTGGTGAGAAACTTGAAAAATCTTGAGCAATTTTGAAGAGTAAAATTTGAGGACTAAAATTCTGTGTAGCTTAAAATTTTCCATCAGGTCAGTCTACCACATGAATGTCTCAAAGTAAAAAAACAAAAGAAAACTCTATTTTTAACTACTATAGGACAAGAGATGATGGACTGTAAAATCACAGCCTTCAATTTCTTATCTGTTCCTGCCCTTTCCTTGAATTCCAGCACGATCTAGCTCTGACGTCTCATGAGTTGCTGGAAGAATAAAGCATTCAGCTGGGAGTCCAGAAGTTCACGCCCTGTCGATTTTTAAGGTCATACAAGCAATCGAGTATAAGGAAAAAATGATTGCAATCAGGAAGATGCGATTCTAAAGGTTGGAGGATTGCCCAAAGATGACACACAAGGCTGAGACTTTAAATTGATCTGGCTTTGCCCGATACATCATCAAAGTCATTTGGGGGCCAATTTCCCAGCGTCTATAATTCTGTCCAAAATGTGCAAGTATTGGCTTGTGTGTTTAGCTTTAAAGATTACTGTTTTAGAGCACCTTAAAGAAATGATGTCAATATTTGATCTCTTGAAGACATTCGTAAGTTAAAACAATCAGAATTAGGAAAATGCTGCTAGAGGTTACTTGCTTTTTCCTCTCACAACTATTGGCCATGATTGAGTTAGCAGTGTATATATACTTGTATGTTAGGGAAGTAATATAACGCTGCTAAAACTTGAAGAATTGGATAAAGAAAAAAAATCACCTAAAATTCATACTAGAAAATACAAGTTACATTAACATTTTAGCATAATTCCTCTTGGCTATTCTCCCCCACTGCATTGGTTTGTTATGCATAAGTGTGTTAAATATATTCATAGCTTTTACTTTGTGTTTTCCAGGCTATTGTATATCTGAAGCATGATTCTTAAAACTAGTTATTGTTCTTTTGAATAAATGCACATATTCTTGAAAACTTTCTTGTCTTTTTAATCTTTTAGCTTTTCATTTCATTCTTTGCTATGAGAATACAGTGGCGATCATCTTCATGAAAACATCTTTTCCCATGTGTATATTGATTTGGCTAGACTATATTGCTAGAAGTGGAATTCCTAAGCCCAACTGTCTAGATATTTTTGTAATTCTTGATTCTATTGCTGGCTTGTTTTTCAAAAGCTGCTTTGCAGAAATGACCGAGGCAAGGCATTGTCATAGAGCAGAATCATTTCCAATCTGTTGATTTAAGTAATTAATACCCTTCCTCCAATTAGTTTTGGCTCATATGTGTTTGGTTACTACTGAATTTGGTCCTGACTACTTTCTAAATCTAGAACTATGACTGTATCAATTGAGAAACGTGAAAGTTTAAGTATTTTCTAAAATGCTATAAGAATGGATATTACCAATGATTTAACTGATTATTCACATTTTCCTTTTTTTAAAATAAAGGGTTAATACAAATATTAGCCTTTAATTCCACCTCTCCTTAGCCTTATGAAATAATCTACAGCCCTGTCACCCCTGATTTGACTGATGGTTGCTTGTCTGTTTCCTGCACCAAGCATCCTATTGAAATGTGAGTTGTGAATCTCATTACTAAGCTGAAAATCTACTTGTCAAATCGATGCCTAGGACTAGGAAAATTTCTACTCCAGTTGAACATTTTTATTTCCTAAGGCCTGTTGAATACCCTCAGGGGAAATTTGAAGCACAACAATACAAGTTGAAAGTGGAAAAGCAGTTGGTAAGTGAAATACCAAATGTGACAGGCAATCAGGAATTTCCTAACAGTTTCTCAATTCACAGATATTCATGAATCCCTAAGTGAAAGTTTATTCTACCTAGAAGATCAAGACTACCCTCCACTCTTCCCTAATTTTTAATAGCTAAAGAAGAATAATGGGAATATGTTTGAATCTGGGTCTGGGAAGTCTGGTTTCTTTCTTGGCTCTATCACTTGCTGTGTGACCTTAGGAAGGTCATGCGATGTCTCTGAGCCTCAATGTCCTTTTCTATAAATGACAGTTTTGGAGTACATGAGCTTCAAGGTCCCTTTCAGTGTTACAGTTCTTTGATTTTTATTTTATTAGAATTCTACACAATTTTATTTGTTTTTATTTTTTTTAATTTTGTTACCTTTTGACCCCTTTTGCAAGATTCTTTAAATAAAAAATAATTCCTTTGAAGTTTCAAGTACTTTTGATGTAAATGGTTCAAATAGGTATGGTGCAATTCTGAAACCAACCAATGACACAGAAGGAAATATAACACAACCTTGACGATTTAGATTCTTATTACGAATAATCATTTGCACTTGCCAAGGTATCCCAGGGCTGGGTTTTCCTGTGTCTTACTTTGCAGGGAGAGCTAAGACGTTATTACCATGTTTCTAGAACCAACTGCATCCAATCCCAATTGATTTCTCTTTTCAATCTCTCCTCTGACATTGCTTGGAACGTGCATCCCCACTGCATAAGAGGTAATTGCCTTGAGTTAGCCCCTAGGTAAAAACCTCAGGGGGCCGGCCCGGTGGCACAAGTGGGTAAGTGCATGTGTCAACACTGCGGCAACCCGGGGTTCACTGGTTCGGAGCCCAGGCGCATGCCAACGCACCGCTTGGCAAGCCATGCTGTGGTGGTGTCCCATATAAAGTGGAGGAAGATGGGCATGGATGTTAGCCCAGGGCCAGTCTTCCTCAGCAAAAAGAGGAGGATTGGCAGATGTTAGCTCAGGGTCGATCTTCCACACACAAAAATAATAATAATAATAATACTGTACTGTATAACTGAAAGTTGCTAAGAGAGTAGATCTTAAAAGTTCTCATCACAAGAAAAAAAAGCTTTGTAACTATGTGTGGTGAGGGATGTTAAATTATTGTGGCGATCATTTCTCAACATATACAAATATTGAATCACTATGTGGTACACCTGAAACTAATATGTTACAGGTCAATTATACCTCAATTTTAAAAAAATGGAAAGAAAGCCAAGTTAAAAGAAGAGAATGTAGATATATGTCATTTGGGGGATTTTGCATGGAGATTTCTAAGAGACTTATGGCAACTTCATCATGCACCTTGGATATGAACTTTTTGCGTGTGCTCATTCCTCAGTCCTGGGGGTGGCCTGCCCTCCATGAGGCTGCCTTTATTACCTTCTGAATAGTGGGACAAGGTCAAGAGACTGACACAAGAGGCTCCCGCGCCTGAGCCGAAGATGGTCACCCTCTTGGGATCCCCACCAAAGGCGCCAACGTTCTCCTCAATCCACCGCAGTGCTTGGATCTGATCCAGGAGCCCATAGTTGCCTTTGGCCGCCTGGTCACCGGTACTTAAAAACCCTACAAGAGAACACAGGGTCTTTTAGGTGGTCAACTATAAAAAGCACGTAAACATTGTTGCTATTTGAAAAGATATCTCACGGTTGACCCTGTTCATTCTTTTCTTCCTATAAATGAGAAACAACATCGTAGAACAATTTCTTGGCAGAAAGGATTATGTAAACAACAGTTATAACGGTTATTGTTTTTGTTGACACTATGATAAAATGTCTCATCTGTGGGTACATACCGGCTAACCTATAAGGCAAAATGAATCTGAAATATTTAAAACACGTGACAATATCAGAAACTATGAATTTCACTAGATTCAAGTTATCATTCCTGTGCATATGTCCATTTTCCTTTGAAAAATACAAAAGATTCCTAAAAGAATGTTTTTGGATAAAAAGTGTATGTGTGTATGTGGGAGGTGAGGATTTGTGTGTTGGTATCTGTGTGTAAGAGTGTGTGTACGTATACAAAAGTAGATTTTTCCCATTGAATTCATTATTAATATTTTAACTCCTTTTAATGCTTAAGTTTCAAAGTAAACTACAGATATCATAAGATCTCACTCTTTAATAGTTTAGTATGCTATATTTAGTATATTTTCCTATACAGAAAAAAATTGTAGTTACATACAAAAACTTATAGTTCTTCAATCTCATTTAAAAGCCAATGCATATTCAAATCTCCCTAACTGTCCCCAAAATAGCACGAGCTGGTACACTTGATTTTAAAAAGGAGGATTCTGTAAATTGAGGAACTAGATTTCACTCAAGGCATCAAATTTTTAATTCTGCCTTAAAAGCTACATGGGGCATTTATTGTAGCAGAGTGATCCATTTTAGATATTTATTTCCTTCCCAGTTCCTTTCACATTGAAGAAAGATCTTGACCTGGAAACACTGCTTTCCTCTGATGCTTGCAGTCATTTTGTTAGAGAGACACACTCTCTCATATTCAGCTCCAAAACTATAAATATTTTCTAAAGCATCCTCCAAGTTTAAATCATCGCACACACTTTAATCCGACTTTATGTCCAAATCCATGTTGGATAAGCCTTTTGAAGAAAAAAAAAAGTCAGAAAATGTTTTTACCATTTCACATTCTTATTTGCCCCTGTGCAAACTACCCAATTACGATAATTTCTCTTTCTGTACCATTTCTTTATTCTCAGGGCCATGCGACTCACTCATTTAAATTAATGCTTATTAAGGTCCTAGGGCCGCCTGCTGCAGTATATACATGAAGATGGACTGATCTGGGCCCTGAAATAGCATAAATCAGAACCAGCTCCTCCAAATACATCCCTAAAGAAAGCCGACAGCATGCCAAGAAGCTCTTGAGTGCCAGCTTCTAAAACCTAAAACATAATCAGCAAAGGATGAAGCCCTCTGCCAACCAAGGGAGCGAGCCTTCCTTCCCTAAGCTTTCCCGGGCACCTGTGGAAAATGCACTAAGTGAGCCAGGAGGGGATCAGAAATGAATGGCCTGATTCGAAGGAAAGCAGCAGGAAGGGGCTTTTTGTTCTAAAATTACAATAATCAGGACTCACAATCCCCTGGACCTACAAATAGATGCAAGATGACAACCACCAGGTTGTACATTTATGGCACATCCCTCAGATCCAGCCCTCTCTCAAGTTCCTAGGGATTGAGCTGAGAGTAGACGATTAGTGGGAATGTTCAGACGTTACCAACCCCTCCCTTATTTAATTAGCAATTACTAATTAGTGTTTCATGCCAGCAAGTGTTCTGTGGCTCCAACATTCATCACTAAACCTTTTACACAGTTTCTCATAAAATGAATCGTGCTTTGCTTGGGAGAAAAGCCTCTTTCATGCGGTTTTATGTCTGAAAGGGGTTGATAATGGCAGTTTGGGTGCCGTATAATAACCATAAGACAAGCCTCTCTTTCCCCATTAAGGAGAGAGGTGATTCATTCCTAAAGCCTTCAGTAATTTTCTGGCAAAACTGTTCTGTTTTTAACACATCCCTCCTCCATCCGCCTCTCTGCCTCTCTCGACTCTCTCAGAATGACGAGCGTGAGGATTTGCGACATACGGTAAATCACTAGCCTTTATTAAATCAGAATCCCTCCCTCCCTAGCAAAACGTGACTGCTGTAACCTCTCAAACAGGAGGCTAATTAATATTCCGTACCCTGCAAATCTTAGTTCTTCTAAGAGCATCCTATTGAAAGGTTTGATCTTTGCGATTCTGAATTCCTTCCAAGAGTCCTGAGGAAAACAACTCTCCATGCATCTCTGAAGTTTAGCAAAGGAACATGGTTTTTTTTGAAGCTGGTGTTTCCATAGTTTCTGCCACGGAATCTTCATTTACTGCAACATCCAGGGATTGTTTTTTCTCCACTTTTAATCTAAATGATCAAGTGGGCAGAGTTTCCGTTGCAGGTACAGAGTGAAAGTAAGCAGTTTTATTTTCTCTACCAGAGCACATTTCTTTCCTATTCTGATTGTCAAATACGGCATTTGAAATAATCCAGACATATGATGTGTGTGTAGGTTTACTGGCATGGAATCCCATGAACAACAAAATGGTAGCTACTAATCTATTTGGAAGCAGCCCCACACCCTACCAAAGACGAGTTCTAAGAGAAACCTCTTGAGAAGTCTGTTCCCAGTGGAGGATGTAAATTTCCATACACGCTCTAGGTGAATTAATGGAAGAGGCCCCTTGACTGGCTAAAACCAGAGATTTTAAACAAATAGTTCCTTTCATTGACAAGCACTCTCGGCTCCAAACCTTGGAAGCATTTCAGCTGATGAAACATTTGGTTTTTGAGATTTACTATCTCTGAAATGAAGCTTATAAATCAGTAACCTCTCTCCCCAACAATTGAGTGATGAAGAGAGATACAAAAGAGACCATTTGAGTTCAGACATATTAATGACTAGATTGATGCCCAGTTTCATTCAACGCACTGGAAGGAACAAAAAATTGTATATACACACAGAATATAGGCTCAGTTGTTGTGTGATTATTTTAAAATGTAGTTCATGGAAAGGATGCGTAAAAGACAGAAATCACATTTCCCCCTGCACGTTGAATGAAATGCATATCTTGTAAAAATGAGCATTGTATTTGGTCTTAAGATTGCCCTAGAATAGAACGTTTCAGGTTTTCATGATAGGTAATCATAATTTAAAGTTTTCTTGTTCTTTTGAGTTGCACCACAGGGTTTAGGAGAATGATTCCAGATCACGTGGCTCTCCACACACTGCAAATCAATGCTAAGAAACTCAATGGGGTCAGGTGGGCTTGCCCTTTTGATCATTTGTAATATGACTTTAAAACCACAATCCGTTTTCTTTTAGGAGATAATTCATTACATAAGCAGAGTAGGTGTTTTCTGTGTGCCCGTTAACCATGAGATAATTGCTAAGTGAATATAGAAAAATGCTTTTGTATTTTTAGTGTGTGTATTCACCTCTAATTGGTAGAATTAATTTAGAATCTCACCTGCATTTCTAAAAGAATTCTATATAAGGATATAGACAGATACATGTATAATTCTATATATTTTTCTTATTTCTGCAACTCTGATCCAGAAGTTCTATATCTATGACTTTGTATATACATATACGTATATAGAACTCTTTCAGAAATGCAGTTAAGACTCTTAATTATTATTAACTATACATACACACATATATATATGTATGCATAGAGTAGCATGAGGATTTGCAATATAGGAACACCTCCCTCCTGTGTGTGTGCGCGCATGCACATATTTAATTTAATGGAGTGAAAGCAAAGAAGAAATGTTTCAATAAAAATTCTTTAATGAGAATAGATAGAATTTACTTTAGGACATGTAAATGAGCCCAAAAAGAAATCTGTGTGATGAGAATTAGAGAAGAGGTATAAAAATGAACATCAGTCCAAAGAATGCAAATCTATATTCTTTGATGTTGATAGGAAACCAGTCATTCACTGGATGCATTCATTTCAAGGGGAAACAAATTTTCTTATTGGAATCGCTTATGATTTAACGAAAGGGCATATACTTATAAAGGATGAGTTGGAAGGAGAGGAAAGCCATATACTCAGATTCTGTGGGTCTGAGAGGCAAAGCTGATTGAAATTTAGCGTCTCTAGTTTTACTTTTATATTTCTTTAAAATGACACGACTAATAGCTGACCCTCTTTCTAGTATATCTAATTATCACATCAATATTGCACAGGGTCAAATTCTATTTCCAATGTCAGTAGAATAAATCTAAGACAATTATGAAGGACACATGATTTCTACAGCACAAGTTTCCAAATTTGGGGTCCATTAAATTGTTAATGGGATTCCTTGCATTATTTTCATAAAGTGTATTATATCTCCACATAATTATTTAGAATAAGGCTGAGCAGGTGTTTTAAGATACCTTCGTTGAAATTATGTTAATTCACAAAACTAAAGATGATATTATGGAAACAAAATATAAAATAAAGTTTGTTACACAACATAGATCAAAATATGAAAATAATTGCTAAATAAGTTTCCCATTGATGAAAATTTGGGAATGGCGAGTCTGGAACCAAATCTCCTTTGAGCCAACTTTAGATTCTTTTCCATGCAAAACCTCACACTTGAACCTTTCTCCAGATTTGTTGATGACTTGCATTCAGTTGGCTGTCAAATCCTTTCGGTTTTGTTTCTTAAATAGCTCATACACCTCGTCATTCCTCTGAGTCACATCCCAGTGGCTGAGATAAGAGTTTCAATTCCCTCCCTCATCCTTGCTGCTTCCAATCCATTTCCACACCATCAATCTAATCATGGTGCTCCCAAACTCATAAAAACCGACAAAACCCATGAAAATGAAAACTCGAAGCCCCTTGACCCAGAAGTTCTATATCTATGACTGCTTTCTATAAAAAAATCTTTATTTGAATGTACAAAAATAGCTACCCAAGGATCTACAATTCTTATTAATTCTAATTTTGAAGACAAGGGAAGAAAACCATCTCAATCAATGTCCATGAATAGGAGATTTGTTGCGTGAATTCTGTTGGCTGAATCCATATGATAGGAGGCTCTTCATTTGTTTAAAATAATAATGAGTATTTATATATGTGGACATAGAAATGCATCTAAGATGTTTCAAGAGGAATCAGTGAGCTGCTGAATACGATGTCATATGATCCTATTTTTATTAGCATAATAAAATGAGTGTGTAAAACATAAACTCTGGAAAGAAATCAGAGAGTTAACTGTGTTTATCTCTAGGAATGTGGTTATAGAGGATTTTCTCTCTTTATTTTAAATATCTGTTTACATTCTGTTCACAATTTATAGCTCTTTCTTCAAACTCTCTCTCTCACACACACACACACACACACACACAACATAGCAAGTGTGTTTTAAAGTCAAATCCGTTAGTTGGACTTCCAAGGCCATTCCTGGTAGTCCCATCTCCACATCTCTGGCCATGCTCTGCATAAGTCTGTTAGCCTACAAACCCACCACATTACTTGTGAACTGCCCCATGACACGCCTTGCGCTCTATATCTCTTTGCCTTTTTATATGCAGTCTCCTACATCTCGGATGCTCTTTACAGGGCTGCCATGAGCTTGTAAATTGCCTTGCATACCCTGCCAAAACGTGCCTTCCTTCTGTAGATATGGCCTCACCCCAAGCTGCACCATTTGCCAATGGAGCACAGCGCCATCTGTGGTCAACCCCATCACCTCGCTGGTCTAGGGCACTGCCATTTCATCTCTTTCCCTCCACCAATGCAGATAACTTTTCAAAAATTTCCAAATCATCTCAGTTCTCTCAGCACAGTAAATTCTTTAAATGAATTTCTATTATAGACCTTACCACTTTATATGAAGGGTATCTGCTTGTAGTTCAGTAGCAGAGTTATTGATTGCACTGGATTCAGAGTCTATGCTGAATCTACGGTGAAGCCTCAGGCATGTTACTTAAGATTTCAAAGCCCCACTTTTCTCAAGTGTGGAATTGAGAAGAGAAGCTACCCCACAGCAGTGCTGAGAACTCATTGGACAATGAGCATAGAAAAGCACTGTGCCTGGTGTACAGTGTCTGCTCAAAACTGGTCACCAAGAAGACTGATTTCCTTGATATCAGAAACACTGCTATTTATTCTGTTTCACCTACACATAGCAAGTATGAAGAGGTGTCCTTTGAATAAATGAAATGGGTCCATAGGGAAAATTGATTACTGGTCTACTCAGACTCTGACTTTAAGATTGTACAGATGATAAAGATAGCTTACATGTTCTCTGACTACAGATGCTGTTTGTGAATAATTTTGCATAAAGGTGACGCATATTTATTTTGCAAGGCAAAACATATATCACAGCTTTTACTCATGCTGTAAAAATTATGGAAATGCTTATTCAACTAACACTTATTTTGTACCACAGTGACCCAAACAATGTGCTAAGTGCCGGAGAAAAATGATACATTATTTGAGTGGATTTCCTTAGATGTCGTGAAAACTTACACAGAAGTGTGGTTTTTCTTGCATTTTTAAGCTTCAATTTGTTCAAAATTTTCAACAATATTTTAAATATTAATAATAATATCAATATTAATATTTAACAATACTATATTTATATATTTATTGTATTTATATATTTGTGTATAATTTATATTATAAATTAATAATAATATTAGTTTAAATATTAATATTTAAAACATTAGAACTGAAAGTCATATTTTTTGCCATCAAAGTATATTTATAAAGACACATGAGATACATATTTTATACCCATATGGTATTCAGGGCACTGTAAAGTGCATATAAGAAAAAAGATGACTTACACACTGTTACAAATATGAAACATAATTTTCATAACTCCTTTTAAAGTGCACTAATTCAAAATATGTTCCTCTGTTTCGATGCACTCTTTTATCCTCAACTGTAAAATAAGCATGCGATAGTGATGGTGGTGTTTCCCAGTGCTTACTGTTAGATGCTATCTGTGGGCAGACAAGAATTAATCTGGTTTGTTTTTATTTTTCCATAAGATAATCAGAACTGAATCAAATAAGGACAGTGCATTCTTTTTCAATTTTATCTAAATCCAATGTCATCTACCAGCTCACAGAATCCTTTGTCGTACCCAGAAATATTCCCAAGCTTCCCAACATTGTTTTTTTCTGGCAAACTTGGAGCACAATTAGGAAGATTGTTTTAATTAAGAAAAACAATGAGAAGATCTTAGATGAAATAATACACACGAATAATCAGTAAATGTGATGACATATAAAACAGCTAAATTCACAATGGAATGTTTAGTTTCAGTAATAGAAAGGTTATTGAAGAAGGAAGATGATATTTTCCAGAAATGAGTGAAGGCAGATAGTGCAAATATTTTCCAGGTATCACAGGCGAAAACTGTATCTTTGGTTGAGCACTTTAACCATGCTATGCTCTCTGCCTTGTCAAGTTCCCAATGATATATTATATGTTCATAACTATTCTAAGATCAGTGTTTTTATAGTCTTTGCTATTTTTCTTTCCAAAGATGGCATAGCTCATATGCCCATGACTCTCAAGTTCCTCTTGTCTTGAACCACAATGCATACTTGGGGTGGCTGTTCTAAGCCCCATTAAAATAACTTTTCTTACAAGACTTGAAAGGTTGGCTAATTTGGAGACTGTATTGTGGAAATTAGAAGGGAGTTTCACCAAGTACTGGATATGAGATCTTTGGAATTCTGTTTTAACTAAATAGGAGAGACTCTTCATTTGTCAGCAGTTACAAAATCCCATCTTATCTCTTACTGTACTAACGCTTATTGTTATAATTGCCCTTGTTTTGTCATTTTTGATAATTCTGTCCTAATGGCACATGGAGATGCAGGCAAAGATTTCCTGAGAAATTTGAATGGCAAGGACTAAGATTCCTCTCTGAAAATTAACATAAAAACATTAAATGGATCACATATCAGAGCAGATATGGGCAAATTCATCTCAAAAAGAGGATAACTCTCTGTTCTTAAAAAAGACTAGACTTTAACCAACTCTAATTGTGCCGATTCTCCACTTAAGAACATTTATCTCACAAAATTTTATGGGCTTAAACAAAGAAATTCTCCAGAGTCAAAAACACCAAGTCTTCCACGGACAGACAGCATGTACAGTCACATTCGGTCCACCAAATTTTGGCCATTACTCTTGGGTTCAGCAAAATATCATTAATCTTGCAATGGCCAAAAAGGAAAAGCAGAATGAGTTGGAATCAACTGTGGAAAAAGTACAGATTTTGAAATAGTGAAAGTGTAATAGAGATAAAATATTTAACAGGCATATGGGGTTAATTTATGGCTCATTCAACAGATCTTCATGGGTGCCTCCAATATTCCAGGCGCTAATTGTCCTAATGCTGAAGACGCAGGAGTGAACGGGATAAACTAGATCTTTAACTGCCTGAAACTCATATTCTAGCATGGGTAGATAGACAATAAACAAGTAAAAATTACATCTTGCTGTATATTAGTTTACTATTGCTGCTTACGGTAACGAATTACTGCAAACCTAGTGCCTGACTGACTTGGGTACATTACCAATAGCCCTATGACTACGGCAGGCAAGCTGAATAAAATCCAGGATTCTTTTAACGCCAAATGGTGGTCTTGCCCATTCCACCACCATCACAAAAGGAAAAGGTTAGTAAAACTCCTTCAATCAATGACCTGGAAAGAGGGGACGAATGTGAAAACACTTTGTGTGTCATAAAGCTTCATGTAAATGTGAGTTGCTCTTCTTGTGCAGGAAAATACTTAGTAAGGGCTTGGTGGTCATGATGATTATGAAAAAAGGGTCAATAGCCTGTTATGTTTAATTTACCTTTAGCCAAAGGCACAGTCCCTATTTTTAAAGCTGTGAGAATTTGCCCAAGTGCTTTTGTGTACAAGAGGTATTTCAAACAAGAACATACATAGTAGATGTAAAAGATCTTCTAGTTAAAATAAATATGTGTGTATCAAATCACTTCAAAGGATAAAGCATAGACTCATTTCGTTACCATCACAACAGTTTCAATGGTGCCAAACTTGATAGACAAGGGCAGAAAGAGCGAAAAACAGGGACTCAGAGGGAAAAGTGTCCAAAGCTTTTCCCTGGTGCTTCAGTCTGATAATTCCAAGCTGCATCTCAAAATCTGACTCAGCCATGTTGAAAATGAGCCGGAGAGAGAGGTGCCAGCGAGTACCTCTGAGTGCAGGTGCTCCCTGTCTCCTGAACTCACTTGTTAGGGACAGCTCTGCATCCTCCACTGTGTTAGATGGGTGAGCTGGGGCCATCCTCTCCCAGCCCTCACGATACTTAGGGCCTGGAAGGCTGGGCTATCTCGGAATGTTGGTCAGGGGTACATCAGCACAATCCTGAGTTCTCAGTAAAAATGGAAACATGTGGGCTCCATCCCAGACACAGAATGAGAATCTCTGGTGGTACAATCGAGGGGTAGATGCTAAAAACCAGAAGCGATTCCCAATTTGAGAAGCACTGCTCTCTGCAGTTGTATTTGGCAGCTGTAGCTATCTGGGGTTGGTCTTTTAAGAATAAACTTAGCACAACCCAGGTAGTATTTTTCCAGGTTCAAGAGTGTAGGCAGTCATTACACATAACAGGCAGGGTCTCCCTTTAGGGAGGTCGTCTCAGACGTTGGTATATTATTCTTAATGTCATGGGTGAATCTGCTAGCTGCTGCAGAAGAAAAGGGCACGGAGCCTTCCTTCACCGCCCCCTCTTTTATCACCGACCCCATAACTGCTCTTCATAAAGCATCAGAAGGAAAAGGGAAAAGCTTTCTCTTGCCAGAAATATAGAAATCTTGGAACCAAATGTGTTTCTTTCTCTCTTTTTTTTTTTGCTTCATCTGCCAGAAATTGTGAAGTCAAATTTATGCTCAACTCAGGGATCTGAAAGTCTCTATTCCTTTTGTGTCTCTGTGATGGACTCTGGTCTGTTTTATTTTGGGTAAAAAGTGTGTGTGGTACTATACTCTTGTGCTGTCTCAAACTGCCCTTAAATTGAGCACAACTAAAATGAAAAATCATGTGAATATATATACAGAGAGATATAGATGTGATACGGTATATACATATGTGTGTGCGTGCGCTATACATTTTGCTGTTTTAATCATTTCTAAGTGTACAATTCGATGGGATTCATTACATTCACAATGATGTGCAACCATCATCACTGCCTATTTCTAAAATGTTTTCATCACCCCAAACAGAAACTCTCTAACTATGAAGCAACAAGATCCCATTGGGGAAATGCTTTGAATCATGGTGCCCATATGAAGTGTTACCTGCACAATGAGCTAAATCTACTTAATTAGGTATGACACCTGTATTTAATGACCAGTGCCACACCCTCTATCATTTCTACTTGCAATGGACTGAATGTTTTTTTTTCTTCTTAAAATGTATATGTTGAAATCCTAACCCCTAATGTGATGATATTAGGAGGTGGGGCCTTTGGGAGGTGATTAGGTCACAAGGGAGGAGCCCTCATGAATGGGATTACTGTTCTTATAAGAAGAGGCCAGAGAGCTAGCCATGTGAGGATGCAACAAGAAGTCAGCAGTCTGAACTCTGCACTTGCAAAGGGTCCTCACCTGGATCATGCTGGAACCCTGATCTTCCAGCTTCCAGAAGTGTAAGAAATAAATGGCTGTTGTTCACAAGTCACCTTGTCTATGGTATTCTGTCATAACAGCCCAAACAGACAAAAGACACCACGACTGCCCTCCCTGGCCGGGAGATCTAAACACACATTTCTCCAAGGAAACGTCCTTTTCCAGAGGACATTTCTACATCCTTTAAAAAGTACTCATTAGCACTCAACTTGGAAGACCCCTTAAAATTATTGTGTTGTTTTTCCTGATGCTGTTTTGTAATCTACATTTACATAAGCAAAGCAACTGTGAAGTGTGTTTACCTTAAGAGTAGAGACAGAAGCAAATTACGGAAAACAGAATACTTTTGTGTAATTATCCAAGATGGATTTGATTGGTAAAAATAAACTAATATTTGCCACCCTAGTGAGGTCTCGGGTCAGCCAAGATGTTTCTCTGTCCACAGCAATTTGCTGAATGTGGGAGTCATGGATAGCTTTCAACAGCATGCCTCTGAAACAAGGCATAACATCAGTTTCCAAGAAAGACCCCATTATGTTGAACATATTTTTTTCATAGTTAAATTCTACACTCTTACACTTTTAAATGTTTTCAAAGCAAGGAATAAAACAGAAAAGAAATTCTCTAATTGACTATCATATTTAAATAGAAACTCAAAGTAACACCCAACCTCTTTATGCAAAACACCTTATAGTTTGCAAAGTCCTTTTTACACGTTATTTTATTTTATTTGTGTCACTGAAACCAAGGATCCTTTCAGTCACCAATATTTCTGGCTTCCTACGTTATACTTGTAGCTGAACACATCTATTATTTTGAAAGCATTGGGTAGCATGAAATAGTTGAATAATAATGAGTGCTTGCGTAAGCACACAGCTGATTCTCATTCAAGTTTTTTTATCACTCTTCTCCCCTGAGCCCAAATTGCCTACCTGATAAACTGGGTTAAAAGATTTTTTTCTCTACTCTCCCCATTCACACTAAACATCGGGAGATCTTTGTTTTGAGGGAGGACGTAGGCGCATGTGTTTTTAAAAAAATTGTACAAGAAATTTTAATGAAAAACAAATAATATGGTCCACACATCTAGAGAGAAACCAAATGAAAATAATGACACTGTCTTTTCTGTATGAAAATCTTCTTTCCATTTTCTTATGTCACTGATACTTTATAAAAATCAGGTAAATATTCAAGTCCAAAAGTGTTTCTCAAAATTTAGCATAAAAATCACCTGGAGGGCTTATGAAATCACATGACCCAGAGCAGCAACACCCCCCCCCCACCCGCCCCAAGATTTCAGATTCAGGAGGTCTGGGTTGGAAGCCAGAAATTTGCATTTCTAACAAGCTGCCAGCGTGATGTTACTGTTGGTCTGTGAACCACATTTTGAGTATCACTGCTAACGAATACCCTGAGTTCTAGAACGGACTGAATGATTCCTAATCACGTCTTGTATCTCATCTCACTGTATTTCCTGTAAACTAGTATTCAATTCACAGGGTGGATTAGATTCATATTGCCCTTTGTGGGCAAGGGTGCTTAGTAGGAAATGCTCTGTACTTCAGATTGTATCCCATAAGAAATTATATGGCGCCCGATTGTCTTATTTTTAACAATCTTAAGCGATTGACAATTGTATTCAGGTGGCCTAATCTCATTATTTATTTTAAAAAATCTGCTAAGTGTTTCAACTGATGTTTTACAAACCATTGGTGATGAGCTCCTTGATCTATGACTTCATCTGGGGTTTTACCAAAAGGTGATTGTATGATGTTATTATTCCTTCTGCTTTTATTATTTGGAATTCCGTACTCACTCATCAATTTTTGTAGTTACTCTGAAATTCAATATGTACAGGGAAAGTGAGAGAAAAGCATGATTCTTTTCTTTTTCAATACTAAGAGAAATGTGATTGTGTCCTAGTAATATGACCAATGAGGTTTTTTTTAGAGCAGTTTTAGGTTCACAGCACAATTGAGAGGAAGGAACAGAGATTTCCTCTATACCTCCTGCCCCTACACATGCACAGCCTCCCCCCACCCCCCGCCCCACCACTAACAACGTCACTCACCAGAGTGGTGTATTTCTTACCAAGGATGAACCTACATTGACACATCACAATCACCAAAGGTCATAGTTTACATTAGGGTTCACTCTTGGTGTTGTACATTCTACAGGTCTTGAAAAATGTATAATGATATAAATCCACCATTATAGTATCAGACAGTTTATTTTGACTGCCCTAAAAAATCCTCTGTGCTCTGCCTATTCACCGCTCCCCCACTCGCAACCCGTGGCAACCACTGGTCTTTCCACTGTCTCCACAGTTTTGCCTTTTCCAGAATGTCATAGAGTCGGAATCACACATTATGTAGCCTTTTCAGATTGGCTTTTTTCACTTAGTAATATGCATTTGAGATTCTTCCGTGTCTTTGCATGGGTTCGTAACTCGTTTCTTTTTAGCACTGAGTAATATTCCATTCTCTGATGGACCACAGTTTTATTCATCCATTCGCCTCCTGAAGGACGTCTGGGTTGCTTCCAAGTTTTGGCAATTATGAATAAATCTGCTATAAACATCCATGTGAAGTTTTTTGTGTGGATGTCAGTTTTCAACTCCTTTGGGTAAATACAAACGAGCGTAATTTGTGGATCACATGGTAAGAGTATGTTTAGTTTGGTAAGAAACTGGTAAACTGTCTTCAAAAGTGGCTGTACCATTTTTCATTCCTACCAGCAATGAATGAGAGTTCCTGTTGCTCCATAACCTCACCAGCATTTGGTGTTGTTTGTGTTCTGGATTTTGGCTGTTCTAATAGGTGTAGAGTGGTATCTCATGGCAGATTTAATTTGCATTTTCCTGATGACATATAATGTGGAGCAACTTTTCATATGCTGATTTGCCATCTGCATATCTTCTTTGATGAGATGTTTGTGAAGGTTGTCAGCCCATGATTGTTTTCTTATTGTTGAGTTTTAAGAGTTCTTTGTAATCGGCGAGTTTTTATATTGAGTATCATGATGAATGCATGAATTGTCATATATTTGTCATGTTTCAATTCAGTACACATATTATTCTTAGGGATGTTGAAATTGCCCCATTGTGGCCAATGAGAATCCTTCCAGTTGACTTTTGGGGTCTTTGTACTTCTATTGTTTTCTTGTTTCATATACATATTTATACATATACACACACATGTACATATACACATGCATGTATATAGATAACCATACTATTAACAGTGGTTTTATTTTGTTAATTTTCTTCTTTATGCCCCTTGAATTTCTAAATTTATGACATTAACAATATATTGTTTCAGCAATCAGAGAATCAGAAAAATATAAAATATTCTACCTCAAGAAAGAAGATATCATCTGAAATGGAATTCAGACAGACAGTTGATACCCAAGGTGTTTTATGGTCTTAGAATAGTTTCGGGAAGCAACAAAAATGCAGTAAAAGTATTGCTGTTGACTTTCTGCAGCCAACTTTTGATCAATTGTACTTTCTGTAGCAAATCTGGGAAACTAGTTGGAGCAAATTGCCTGTTGAGATGTAGCATGTGTCAACAAAGTTTAAGAAAAAATCATTAAGTATTAAGTTTGGAACTCAGCCTAAAGCAAATATTTCTGTTTTATATGTTTTTCTAACAGATGGATAGTATCGGTGAATCAATATTATTCTCGCCCATCTCCTCATAAATGTACCAAGGGAAGCATAAAGCTAGGTAAAAGAGAATTTACATGAATTCTTGCAGCGCTAAAGCGAATCCTTCAATAAGGTACTGCTCCTGACATGAGTCTGTGAACTCAACACGACTCACATCTCAGATACTTCCACCACCATCAATCTGATAACAATTCCAGTCTGTACCTTTAAGGCATCACACGAGATCCTGTTTAAATTCCCCCAATGCATAGTGGAGTTTTCCATTCAGATGTCCACTTTCCCCTAAAGCTCTGTGTTGAGCTAAACATCTTTCTTTCCCTCAAACTGGTCTTCTTTCTTATGTCTTGTGTCCATATTACAACCATGTTCCCAGCTACACAGGTTGAAACATTCTAATTCATATTTTGACATCATATCTCTTTTTAAAATCCCAGTATTTGGTTAACATTTGGGCTGAAGTGATTTTTACTCTTAAAGCGTTTTTGCATCCATCCCTTCCTTCTCTTTCCCACACCCATCTGCAACTCCAGAGCAAAGACCCTTACCCACAGCTTCCCCATTATTCACCGCCCCCGCCCATTCTAAACTTTCCTGAATGCCCACACTTTGTCCTCATGCTAAATCTTGCTTGAAGCTTATTTTCCTCAGAATTCTTTAATAGTTGCGTTACACAAACAAGGTTAAGCTCCTAGTCTTGTCTTTCGAAGCCATATACACAATCTTGTTTTCCCAACTAATATTTACTTACTATCCTCCCTTTGTTCAATCAGGTTAGTCTTATAAACTATATATTCTTAAACTCATACTATGTCCATTTTATGCTCATGTTAAATGGGTGTTGAATGAATAAATAAATGTCCTCTTAACAGGTTACAGGTGACCCCATCTCCCTTCTAAATAATCACTTTTCCAGGATCAAGGTGATTTGAGTGGGGGAAGGGGATAGGAGTTGATTAATAGGATGGCAGAGGTGATTAAATTTATAAGAGTGTACACGTATTCCAGACCGCATGCTTGCTAAATTCATTTGTTTTACCATAGACAACGAATATGTTTGATATGTTATTCATCAGTTGTGCAACAATGTATTTAGCAAAAATGTGTGGCTTACCACCTATGGCAGTGACTTCCAGCTGAAAATGCTGTCTTTGAGCTCTGCAGAAAGCCACTGAGTACCCTACCTTCCGTTGACACAGATATGATATGGAGAGTGCTTGCTAACTTGAAATGTGAATCCCTTTCAAAAATATCACATTAGCCTTGTCATAAAGTCAACAACTTTTTATCTTACTTGAGCTACTAATTAATCTGTGGAGTGGAAAATGCAATGCTTGTTATTTGTCAAGATTTGTTTTAGAGACACAAGCTTGTCCTGGGAGAAGGGGGTGGGGATGGGAGAGAGTGGGGGGGGGTGGGGGGAGGAAGGAGAGGAGGAGGAGGGAGAAATGTATACATTTTGCACTGAATGGAAAATATATACAAGATTTGTTAATAAACTACTGTATATTAACTTGAATAGATACTTCGTTATATATCACAATATTTTATAATATATACATATATACTACATTGACATTTTATAAGATTTGACTTAAGCTAATGTGTATAATCAGGGAATTGTTTGAGAAAACTCATTAAGTAGGCTTCCCTCTGTAGTTATAGACTGAAATAAATTAACTAGTAGCCTAATGCAATACAGATATAGATTTTACGAACAGAGTGACTGGAGGTTGACCAGTAATAAGAAGTATAGATGACAACTCACAATTCTTTTGACATCAGAAGGTTGTACGCAGCACTACTGGAAGTGTGTCCATGGACCCACAGCAACCACATCATGTGGGAAACAGTTAGATATGCAAATCCTCTGGTCCCATCCAAGAGCTACTGGGTCAAAATTTTGGAGAATAGGCTCAAGAATCTGCATTTCAACAAGCCCTTCCAGGGATTCTGATAAATGCTAAAGCATGAAAAGCATTCTGGTAGAAAGTATTGATCATAAAAATGACTATAACCCAAAATGATCGATTTGGATAAATGTATTAAGAAAACAATTGACAAATCAACTAATCGAGTATAGTTCCACGAACTAGATAAAATATTTCAGCAAGAATGTCTTCAGACTTCTGAATAAATATGACTCATTATATTCTGTGCTGTGGGGGGGAGGCAGGATGTTCCCTCATCCATTTAGTATCTGAATCTGATATTTGTACGAGGTCAGTGGGAATGAGCTTTGGAGTAACCACCTACCAATAAGTGTTTCTTCATCTAAAGAAGGTCATTTACTGATATCCTACTCCAAATATTATACAGATGGGGTAACATAAGAAGCCTTTCCTCTAAAGACAGAAAAAAAAAGATACACAGTCTTATTTCTAGTCAACATTGTATTCAGATGCCCTAGCCAGCTCTGTAAGAAAAACAAATGAAAAAGTGTAACAGAAAATGAGGAGAGGAAATAGTAGCTGTTGATTCTGATAAATCATATTCTCTATTACATATGACACCCAACAGAATTTAAAAATTATTAAAACTAATGATGACACTTAACAAGGTATCTAGATAGAGTATCAACATACAAAAGCCAATATTATTTCTATATATCAGCAATAGATTTTAGCAAAAAACACTTTTTAAAGATGTGTTTTACCAAAGCAAGGAAACATAAAAGAAGCTATGCAGTTGTGCAAGATCTATTTGGAGAAAATGCAAAACTATTTGCTAAAATTTTTTGTCAAAAAATTTTGTCAAAATACTGTCCAAGATTTTTCAAAGCTCATGGAATTGTGCACCTAAAATAAGCGGATTTTGTGTGTAAATTATATTTTTAAAAAGATACAGAAATTTACAGTTACCAGATTAAAAAAATGAAAATAAAATTTAGACAATACCTCGTCCAGTGAAGATAAAGAGCAGTAGAAACTCATATTCTGTTCTTGGATAAATGTGCACAACCATTTAAAAAGTTGACATTAGCACGTATATCTAAACATGCATATAAAATAGAGTATAGTAAATCTCTTACTAGGTAAAGAGTTGTTGTGCACCTTTTCAACAAGAGACATGCACAAAATGTTAATGGCTGCAATGTTTACAAAAGGCCCAGTTTCAGAAAAAGAGTGAAACATATTGTGACATGACCAAAGGATGGGGTTTTATATATCAGTGAATATAAATGAGCTAAAGTTTCAAACATCACCATGGTTGAAAAACAAAATATTCAATGAAAAACGCCAGGTGAAGAAGAATGTATAATGATCCAATTTATAAAAACCAAAAAACAGACCATACTTAATAAATTATTAGGATCATGCTGGTAGTGACAGTTTTGCAGAATTAAAACTCAGTAAAAGAAGGAAATGATGAACAAGATTCAGAAAGGTTATTATCCTTACGGGGTGGGATGACATGATGCAATTTAGAAGGGAGAAGGGAGGGATCCAAAGATCTCCATTGGGTTCTAATTGTATTTCATTTTGTGTATAGAAAGACGTGCATTTAATTATTCATGCCCGTGTATGAAATATTCTCTAATAATAAAAAAGGAAAAAAACAACCCATTAAAATTGTTTTAAAAAGCTGGAACCAGGACTGCATGAAGCAGCCAGAGATAGAAAAATGATGAGTCCTTTTTGTATTTCAGGTCAAATCCAGTAGTTTAACAACCAGCCTAATCACCAACCTTAAATTTTCTAATCCTAAGAAAGCAACGAGTTTAAGTTTGTTGTCTAGTTCCAGATAAAGTAATTGTTTCTCTGGAACGAAGAAAATGTGTGCTCTAATTCTTTCTTGTCCTGTGCCAAATACTATTTCTCAGTAACTAGAACAAGTGAATCTAAATAACTAAGTCTCAATTAGTATTTGTGAAGGCATTGGTTAAAATGTTTTTTAAAACTAATGTTCAACCATTCTCAGTCGCCTTGTCTGGAGAAATTATTACTTATTATAAATTTCCAGACACAGATGAACACGTGGGATGTGTTTTGCAAGAAATTTCCCAGCTAAACCTCATGGGAATTCTGACCTATTCACTGTGCTACTGGAACTCGTAGATAGCAATTATTCAAATTGCAAGCATAGCTCAGAGAAGCCATACATCTTCTAAAGGGATTCCCCTGAGTATGCAGAACTATCTTAATAGAGGCAAAAGTCTATTATTATTTTTAACAGAGAGAAGCAAAACTCATCTTAGGGAAAGAACTTACTTTCATAGTATTCTTTCTTAAATCATGTGTGGCAGAGGGTGAATTCCAGAAGAAGAACAGATTATAAATCTGCTCTAGCCAATCAGTGGGTTTGATGAGTTGGAAGTTGAAACATCCTGCAGAAAATCCGCAGTTGTAGGATGCTCAAAAGTTAGTTATCAAAAGAGCTAAGAGGGGCCAGCCCGGTGGCATAGTGGTTAAGTTCGCATGCTCTGCTTTGGCAGCCCAGGGTTTGCGGGTTTGGATCCTCAGCGTGGACCTACACACTGCTCATCAAGCCACGCTGTGGTGGCGTTCCACATACAAAATAGAGGAAGATTGGCGCAGATGTTAGCTCAGGGCCAATCTTCCTCACCAAGAAAAAAGAGTTAAGACATGATCAATTTGGAAGGTTTATCTTCTCATTATTATGATAAAATGCTTCCAGTTTCTCCTCAAATCATAAGTTATATCTAATAAAGACTAAACACCACACACACATCCATCTATATGCAGTTGACTGGATTTCCGTATAAATTGAGACGTGGCTGAGTTTCTTACGCTGGTAACCAAGGTGGAAAACACACCATGTGTAAATGGAAGTAGAGAAAATTGGCTCCAGAAATAGCCGTGTTAACCAGAGTCTCCATCCATGTTCTCCAAGAAATTTGCAGAAAAGTTTGGTGAGGAGTTAGGACTTCCACATGGAGTGAATCTTAGATTTAGTCAGTGTTATCTCCATCCACCAAGAGAATATCCATTCCACTGGGCCAGGTATCTGGCTCTCTTCTGCTCATGGCTGTATCCAGGTGCCTAGCATGGCGCCTGGCACACCACTGGTAGTCCATAAATATTTGTTGAATGAATGGATTTTCAGCGACACAAGAGCCCACAATTATCTCTTGATCACACAATTATGTAATGGGGAATATCACAGGTCAAGCCACAGGTATTTCACCTTGAAGTCTATACAGAGGTCAACCATAACCTTCAACACCTGGTTCTCCAGGAGCTGAGTCTTTTTGCAAAACTTACATGTGATAGTTTGTCCAAGTCTGTGGCATCTGTAGGCTGTAGTGCTGCAAATCCCACATCCACCCTCTAGGACAAACACACTCATTTGCTCACGTCAGGGTTAGGGACAGGTTTTGGGTTCAGATCAGTGGCTAGGCAGGGTCAGAGGTTGGGTTCAATTTTGGGTTTGGATTATGATTCAAGTGAGAAAAAAGTTTTGAGTATGGATTTGGATTCCTGTCCAGGTTGAAGGTTCATTGTCAAGAGTCAAGGGGTAAAAGGTAAAGGGTTGTAGATCAAGGGTTAAGGGTTAAGATAGGCTTTGAGCACGGATTCAGGTTCAAGTTAGGGTAAGTTTGTATTTCTGATTGCATGTAGGGTTAGGGTCAAAGGTCAATGTTAAGATCAAGGGATCATATCCATGTTAGGGACAGAGGTCGAAGGTCAGGACTAGGATCAAAGGCCATGGGTCAGAGGCTCTGTTTGGGGGCTGTGTTTGGTGTTTGAGTCAGGGGTCGATAGTTAAGGGTTATGGTCAAGGGTCAAGGATATGTTCAAAGTTTTACATTCAAGTTACGGGTGAGTGGTTAAGTTCAGAGTTTGGGTTCAGGTTTGGATTCATGTTCAAGTTTGGGTAGGATTAGGTTTCGTATCCAGCTTCCGGTTAGAACTTGGGATTGGGTTTGAGTTCAAGTCCACATCACTGTTTGGGGTCATAGGTCTACTCAATGTTTCAAGAACCAAGGAGGAAAAGTCCAGGGCTCAGTTTCCAGGTTCCATCTTCTGGTTAGGGTTGGCGTCAAGTACACGTTTCAGATCTGGGTTCTCCTTAAGTGTCAGAGTCAGTGTTCAGATCAGGCGCCAAGGGTCAAAGGTCAGGTTTCATATGGTAGGGGTTAGTGTCAAGAGTCAAAGGTCAGAGGTAGGGTAAATAACTTGCGTTTAGTTTAGGGATAGGATTTACGTTTGAGTTTGGGTTTTTGTAGATGCAAATTCAAACTTAATATATATGTTTTTTATTGTAGTAAAATATCCATAGCATAAACTTTGCCATTTTAACCTTTTTAAATGTATAATTCAGAGGCATTAAACACTTTCACTATGTTCTGCAACCATCACCCCTGTCTACTTCCAAAACTTTTCCATCATCCCAAGCACAAACTCAATACAGTTTACCTTTCTTTATGTTCATATAAGTACACATGTGCATACAGTCTGTCCAGATATATAAACAAATGAAATATATAAGTGAGTATATATGAATATATATGTATACATACGTACATATACATATATGTATAGGCATGCACATACACACATACATGCACCTACACTTATTTATTCATTCAATCATTCATTTTTCTACAGCATGCAATGATAATAAAGGACCATTTCTTTACACAAAGACATCATGTATGTGTTTCAAGTGTTCTGCTAATGTGAACTGGCCAAAGCTCAACATAAAGAGAAAATTTATAAATGCATTTCCAGTGTCCTGGTACCAGGATTTATATGAAAACCCATAGAAAGGTGTTTATAAGTGCCTCTCAGGTCCATTGCTAAAGATTGCCTCCTTACAGCACTAATTATCTCTAGCTGGTGGGCTGTTTCCAAACCTCTGAAGTCCTCCCAGGAGAATTCTATTCCAGGATTACAAGTTTTTCACAACACGAATATTAAAGTTTTGTTTTGCGTTATTCAACACACCGATGTAGAGACACAAGTGGAAGAGGACGGGTGCATATAACACATTTTGCCTCTTTTGCAAATGGGAAATGCATAGACTGAGGATGAGTCCTAGCAGATGTAATAGAACACATATATAGGGGGCAGAGAGAGGGGCACGAGAGTGAAGGAGCTCGGGGGATTTGTAGGATTTGATAGGAAATTTGCAAAACACTGCATACAGAGGAAGGGAAAGTGCAGAAATACTTCACACGAACATGTAAATATTTAAGTTTGGGAGTGCCAAAATATTTACAATAGGGATGTGGAAAATCTGCCCACTCAAATAGGACAAACACACACGTGCACGCGCACACACACACAATCGCTGTAGCTCCCAGTGGGCTGGTCTAGGGTCAATTTGCTCTCTTAGCTACGAAGAGGTCAACATCCATATTCCAGCAAATAAATTGGCTAAATTACCCTATTTATAGAACATCCATTTCCTGATATCTTTTGTGCTCAAAAAAAAAATTTACCTTTTTAATAACCTTTCCCCTACCATGCATAATTATTGAATCCTTGATTTCTTTCCACATTTCTGTCTTATAAAAGTATGCATAGGTTATTAAGCTTTTCTCTTTTCCATGCATTCTTCTAATTATGATTTTCAATCATGATGATGCAAGAGATAAGGATCCCCCATGGTGTTCTCAGTTTCCAGTTATGTTCCAAAATTAAAATAACACAAGAAAAAAATGTCAGGAAGAAACACCTAAAATAATTTGGTTTACTTAGCAACACTAACTGTACAGGATGTGGTATACCAGAAAGCTCCCCTGTTTTTAAGTAGTTGGGGGCTTTTCTGCTTAGATGTTAATTTTTTAAAGTTTTCCCTGGACACCTGTGTTTCCTGACCAGGTAAGACAGCATTGAAATACAGATGGAAGCCCAAATTCACTTGAGAGTGGGCAAGTACATGCAGAAAAATCCAAAATGTCATCTCATCAATTTTCCTACCTCAGCTCAGCCATCTGGAAGGTGCTGAGACCACACTGCTGAAATACATTATTTCTCATACATTTCTTCCATTAAAAGCTGCATTTCATTTGGAAAAAACTCATTTCAATACTCATTTATGGAAATGAAGTGATGCTTTTCAAGGATTAAATCAGCACCTATAACTTTATTTTAAATTTATTCTACTCTTTTATACCAGTGGTGGATTTAAAGGTCATTTTCATATCTTATAACTACATTTTTATTAAAATTTCTATTTTAGTCTAATTCTTAATTGAACCACAATTTAAGAGAGAATTTTTGAGGGCTAAATAGATGAGTCAAACCTTTCCTTAGAGTTCGTCTTCAATTTACTCTCTTATGAGAAGCTAATTTTGTAAAATGGCTTAATAGGTATTGTGCCATTAATAAATGGAAGGAAAATGGTAGAATCAAATCCTTGTGAAGATTTGGTGCTGCAAAAGATTTCCATTAATGTTCAATAGACCAAGACGAATATAAAACACGGGGACACTGCTGGTTCTATTCCCCAGGAAAAAACTTTTTTTTTTTTTAGCTGAGCAAAATGAGATCTACAATCAGAAAGTACTTTAAAATACCTTTCTTCTACTACTCTATTATAATCTACCATGGTACTGGAGAAGCTACTAAAACATAAAGGATGAGAACACTAAATCAACAAAGCCTGGCTATTGCTTGAGACGTCTGCCCGTGATGGCACAAGGTAATGGAAATCTCACACTGAGAAACAAAGATACAGTCACATGTCAGTTAATGACATAACAGAGATACATTCTGAGAAATGCATCGTTAGGCAATGTCATCGTTGTGCACATATCACAGAATGTACTTACACAAACCTAGATGGTGTAGCCTACTACACACCTAGGCTATATGGTACTAATCTTATAGGACCACCATCATCTATGTGGTCCACTGTAGATGGAAACATCGATGTGTGGTGCATAACTGGATGCTATACTCACATTTTTTCAAATTATTATTATTAGAGGTAGTTTAAAGACTGTCCATTTCGTGTTCGAAGCATTTCCTAAGAAATTGCAATTAAAGTGTCAGAATGGCCTAAGCAAAAAGCCAAACCAGCAAATTAATGCAAGGAAAATCAAATATCAGACAACTTCTGTAGGTCAGATCTAGTTTTACAAATCACTGTCATTGCAAAGTCACTTTGAATGCCATAGGTAAGGACACATATAGAAGATAATGGAGCACTGACTCTGAATTTCAGTGAGGAAACATTGTAAATATTAATAATTTAGACATCTGGGTCAGAGCATTAGAAAAACTCATTGTAATTTTCTTCCTAAGAACATAGGACTTCCTAAGAACAGAATGATCTCTCAAGCTCTTCCTTTGTTCTTTGATGTGATTGCAAGTTGATTAAAAATGCAAAGGTTGCCAAATGGTTGATTTATGAAAATGTATCCACCTTTGATTCACTGCTGGAAATTGATGAAGGGAAAAAAAAATTAACTTGTGATTATCCAAAGGAATGGAAGAAACAAGATGGGAATTCAAGGGAGCTCAATTATCAAGGCCCTTTAAGGTGAGATGAAAATTGAACCCTAAATAGAAATATTAAGGTAACAACTGCCACATCACTAGAGTGGGTTGATTTCAGGGTGCAGAATTCTGAGTAAAAGGAAGTGCTTAATAGACAGTAAAGTTAGGGATAAAAGGATCTTGGTATTTTCAGCCTTTAAAATAAGAAAGCACAAATAATTGGGGTGGTGGCCAGCCACATCAGAGATGAGCGGAGAATTTATTTGTCCCTGACTCTAGGCAGTGCCACCTGAGGATTACCACTTAGACCAGGATAGGACATGAAAATAATGGTAATACCGTTCTCCGCTGGAGTCTTCCTGGGGGAGCCTACTGGGTGAATAGAGACTACGCTGATCTGGTGGGTGCCCAAAGCCAGTTGTCAAATGTGTTTCAACCAACTTCAATAGTTGTTTATATAGCGGGATATAGTAAGCAGAATTCTAAAGACAGTGCCCCAAGATTCTTGTTCCCCTGGTTACCCAATCAAACATGAGTCTAGGCACTGTTGTGAAGGGACTCTGTAAATGTAATTAAATGTACCAAGCAGCTGACCTTAAGGTTAGCTGATTATTCTGGAATATCCAAGTGAGTCCAATCTAATGACCTGACCCTTAAAAGCAAAAGATGGAGACAGGACAATCAATCAGAGAGATACTACTGAAAATGGACAAGGAGAGACAGGGCAGAAGGGAAGTCAGACTGATTCAAATCATTAGAAGACGCTATTGTGGCTTTGAAGATAGAGGAAGGGGGCCAGGAGACAAGGAGGGCTGAGGTCCTCCAGAAGCCGAGCATGACCCTGAGCCAAAAGTCATCAAAGAAACAGGAACCTTAACCACATGGAGTTGAATTCAGCCAACAAACCGAATGTTCCTGGAAGTGATTCATCCCTAGAGTCTCAAATAAGGAACATAGCGCAGCCCACACGTGGGTTTAGACTTGTGAGGCTTGACATAGAGAAACCATCCAAGTGACTCAGACTTGTGGTCTACAGAACTGCAAGGTAATAAATTTGTGTAGTTTTAAGCCACTAGGTGTGGTGTTATTTGTTATGGCAGCCGTAGGAAGCTCATACAGGAAAGTGCAGGCAGTGCCAATCTCATGGATGAACTTGAAGCAGCAAAGGATGGGATTTGGAGAAATAATTGTTGGAAATGCTCAGACTTTCATGCAGTCTGAGATGCTTATTACCCAGTAGGTGGTGAATTTTCCTTCTAAGTTAAAGACATAATTTAAATATATAGAGTGATCATTTCCTACTAAGTCGCTATGCCTTCCCAAGAAAATATACACCCTGACTGAGAATGAATAATATCCGTATCAGCAGCTTGTCATAACTGTTTAGGAATAGAATTATCCCATTGCTATATGCCTAACTGGCCAACCCTGGACAACATCTACATGGACTGAACTAGGCCAGGGAGGCTTCAGAGGAAAATGTAACTGTGGGTATCATTTCTGACCACAAAGGTTATAAGAGTATGATTCCATATCTTCTCTACTTGATGGACGTGATCCAGATGTTCAATGAAGAAGCCCACCTATTTTGGGGGCACCCTGCCTGTAATGCCAACCCCGAATCTTGAGTGAACAAGAGTAGCTCAGATCATTTGACTCGTCCAGGAAATATGTGTTTTGTTACAACGGAAAGAGTCACTGTCAGTCTAACCCAGCGTAGAAGGCTGCTCTCATTTCTGCAGAACTCACAAAGAGTAGTGTGCAGAAACCCTTGAGACAATCGTGTACTCTTTGTGGTGGAGTGGCGAGCTGCTTTACACTCTCACTCTGTGGCTGTTCTTCTACTGGCTGTCCTCACTCCCACCCCTCACCAGCACCAGTGCGCAGCACCCTAAAGCTGCCCTTCCTAATCAGTTCACATCAAAACAAATGAACAGAGCACACGCATCCATGTTAATTAGGAAGACACCTACATCAGTGGATCATCCCAATCTCAGAAACTCCCTTGGTCTGAGAGAAGAAATCAGCCAAAGGAGAAATATTAGTGGAGCTCTTTTTAAGCAATATTTTTAGTAGGCTAATAGCAAATAGCATGGAAAGAACAATCATTTTGGAGGCAGAAGATAGAATTTAGACGCCCAGTTTTGTCGATTAATGGCTGAGATTTTCTGGCAGGTTGTGAAACCTTCTTTCATCACGTAAAATATGAGGGTAATAATAATGCCTTCATCACCAAGTTGCTGTTGAGGACAAAATGAGGAAAAAAACAAGAGAAAGCATACTCAGTGCCATAAAGCCTTTGGAAATATTATCTATTCAGAGGAAATAAAAAGTGACACTGACAATACAAAAGGATGAAAGTATATTAGAATAGGCACTGGGCATCTCTCTTCACTGTCCAATATTCAAGAGTCACAATAAGTAATGATAAATGCCAAATAGAGGGAAAAAAGGAAGCTCACAAAAAGCATGGTGAGGGTGTGAGAAGATAAACGTAGTCAACAGTTTAGAGGATGACTGGAGGCAGGGGCAAGATTGATGGGTTAGGTCAGCAAGCATCCTTGTAAGAAACCACTCTGAGGAATCACTGCTAGTGAACTCGCTGGGAACGACACTAAAACAGATGTACAGCGTGATTCAAACTCCCAGAATAAAATAAAATGGCATATGCTTCAGAAAGGAAAAGCGACATATGATTCACTTTGTGAAAGGTCCCAGCAGAAGAAAGTAGGCTGCCTGAATGCCTTGGTGGTCAGCCTGGATCCATCAAATTTGGAAGCGAATTTGGAGAGGGTAAAAAGGTGTTTGACATTAATATGCAAGAGCATACACACAGATCTACCATTTCAGGGTCGTGGCTCTTGTGTTGAATCAGGAAGCAGGTGTCCGCGTGGAATGTAATGAGCGCCACGTTGTCCTTAACATGGACGATTCTGGAAAGTAACTTGCCTGATACTCACCTCTCTGCTCCAAGTAGGGGTTGCATAAACACACAGGAAACATCACCCATGAATTCTACACAACCAAGAGTTTATTTCTTCCTATGATCATTTCTTAAATCAGGCATAAACCACGTAAGGAAAAAGCTGTTCCAAGCTGTACTTTGTGCTCATTAATATTATCCTAGACCAGTAATCCTCAACCTTGGCACTACTGACATTTGGAGATGGATAATGCTTTGTCTTGGGGGGCTGTCCTGGGCATTACAGGATGTTCAGTAGCCTCCCTGGACTCTCCCTCTAGATGTCATTAGTACCCCCTCCTTCCATCTAGCTGGGGCAACTAAGAATGTCTCCAGATGTTGACAAATTTCCCTGGCTGAGAACCACTGCCTAGACAATTAGACATCTATTTACCTACTTTACTCCTGTAACTGACTTTCCAAATATATACTTATCCTTTATTGTAAGTGTCAAACACTGTTAGACGCCTCAAATTTTTTTTACAGTCTTAGCCTTAAAGAACAAATAAGACAGTATGACACTATGTATATAGAGAATCAAATTAGTAAGGAGTGCTTCTATGGTTTATAAAGAATTCAATCAGGTAGGAAGCATAGCAAAGCCGAAAGTGGGGGGAGAAAGAAAGAGTGACTGACTTATTCTAAGCACAAGTAAGAAAAACAAAATTTGAGCTTTAAGAGAGTACCCTAAGGTATAACTTCAAAAGAAAGTATGTAAATATAGTGGATATAGATATACCCTTTAGGATTAGGCAAGCATTCAGAAGCATAAGGGAAAGTTTCCCAAATGTTCCAGTCTGAGGTACAAAACGCATGCCAATTCACGTAAAGTTTGAAAAAAGGAAATTTGAAATTGTTTAAAGAAACAAAAGTACCTTCAAGTGACTTTAGAGCCTGGGGATGGCTTGATATTGGGGGCAGAAGATCTGTGTTCCGTGCAGGGGGAGAAGGAATATTAGGTAGATATAATGACATTTTGACGGAGCAGTTATTTTTCAGAAGCTGATGGCGTTTCATATATATATATATATATATATATATACACACACACGGGTGTATGTAGATATATGATATATCACAGATATGTCACACACACACAAGTGTGTATATGTTTGAGATGGGCAAATAGGAAAGTAATACACATTTATTAAAAGAAATAAAAATTGTACAAGAAGATATAGATGTCCTTTCTTTATGTATGTCATCCTTAGAATGCAGACGTTTGCAGAATAAGTTGAGCCTGAAAATGGAAGTATGTATCTGTAAGCAGAAAATGAAATCAAGATGCAACTTAAATACCTGTTAGGCAGGTAGAGACTGAAAAGAATTTGAAGGATATTTTCTAACTTTACAAGAACGTTCAAGAATAGGTGGGAATGAACCAAACAAAAGAATAAGTAGATAGATGTGTAGTAATAGAAATGAAGGAAAACTAGTTGAAAATTTACTCTGAAAGGAACGATATCTACAAACTGCATGTGTTATAAATTGCTGTTTTCTGTGGAAATATGTATTACAAAATTCATAATGTAAAAATAGATCTTTATATGACTCAAACAATGGAAAAGGCATGGATTATAAGACAAAATAAAAATGGTGTTCACAATTTACATTTAAGACTAACAAAAAGGAATCTATTATTATAATTGCATCCTTAACTTTTTGCCATACAATGGAAATTATATTATAGTAATATAAATATCATAGACCTCTGAAATGCATGTTAACTATCATGTTCCTTAGGAACTTCTAATGTCAAATATCTTCATTGGGATGCCATCTTTCTATTTTAAAAGACAAATACACTTTTAGATAAAATTGTACAACGTTAAAGCTATATTTTTTTCCTGTAAGAGTGAGCCTTTCACTGGGTTCTCTTCATCCATCCCCTTCCACCAGCCTCCAATTTTCTTCCCCATCCTTCAAGCTGGTGATCTTCTCTCCATGGCCTTTCTAGCCTCCGTCTACCATCTAGTCTCAAAGGTGACACCACATATTTTAGGTTTTTGTTAGGATAGCACATCACTTCTGGTTTCAATTTCTGTTCTGGTTAGTTAATGCTGTGTGACAAACTAGCCCAAAATCTGAGGCTTAAAGCAACAGTTTATGATTATCTGTCATGATAATCATGAGATTATCTGTGGGTTGGCTGGGCTCCACTGGGAAGTTCTCTCTTGAGGTCTCCTGGATTCTAGTCAGTTAGAAGCTGGGGATAAAGTCATTTGAAGGCTTAAGGAGGTGAGCTGCCCATGATGGCATACTCAGATAGCTGGCAGTTAATGTTGGCTGTCAACTGAGGGGCAGCTGAGGTTATTGATGGGAGTATGATACACGGCCTCCCCATGAGGCTTGAACATCTTGCAACTTGGTGTCTGGATTCCAAGAGGAAGTATTCCAAGAGTGAGCATTCCAAGCAGCCTGAGCAGAAACTGCATGGCTTTAATGATCCAACCCGGAAGGCCCAGCACCTCACTCCAGAACATTCTCTTGGTGAAAGAACACCTCTGAGGCCAGCACAAGATGCAAAGAGACAGGGTTCAACTCCACTTCTAAGTTGGGAAAGCAGCTGAACATTTGCATTGATTTCTATCACACCCAGTACGTTAAATCTGTTTAATCACATGTGATGATTCTAATAGATGGGTAATAGAGGCTATAAGAAGAATTCACCTATTAACTCAGATAAACAGAACACTGTGATCAATGAGTGATCTCTACCAGGTATAAGGACACTGGCCTATCAACTGAAACCCTGATTTATTCTAATGTCATCCCTTTATACACAGGGAACTTGAGAGTGCAGATGAGTGACTGGTCCTCAAAATGCCCAAAATCATACATCATGTGTCAGATCATACATATGCTGTTGATCAAGAATAGAACCCAGGCCTCCAACAAGTCGTCATGTGCGTTCCAACATATTACATTAACCATAAATTTCAATTGCACTGCTGTTGGAATATTGTAGATTAATTTACATAGAAGTAATAAGGATTACAGATGGAATCTGACATTAGTTCACGATTTTTTAAAAATCATATCCAACAACAGTGTACACTTGCGTCATCCATTACACCAGCAGATGCAATTTTCCATGCATTAATTTAAGTCAATTTATGGAGTTTATATCTGCTATGATTTAGGCTCTCTTCTAGGCACGATTGTTGAATAGATAGTGAAGAAGGGAGGCACTCTGCATGCTATCATGGAGTTTACAACCCAGAACAGTAACCAGATACGTACTAGAGACCAAACGCATTGTAAATGTTAAGTAGAAATGCAAGGTGCTCAGAGGGGTTTAGTGCAGGAAACCTGGAGTATGGAGAATGAAGGAAAGATGACACGGGAAGAGGCAAAATGGCTTAGCAAAGAGTACCGTGAGTCTTGAAGACTATGTATAGGAATGAGTACCCAACTATAAAGGTGATTTAAAGACATAGATGAGTTTTGATCATCTATTGTTTAAAAGATCATTTGGCCTTTCTAGAAGCCAATTAATTTGCAGAAGTGGATGTCTAGAAACCAATCAGGAGGTTGTAACTGAGGTGTAAGTGAGAAGAGATGGTTGATAGTGGTGGAAGTATTCAGACTCTAATACCATGCTTTCCAAATATCGTAGCTGTAACCACATGTGGCTATTGCTCCCTTGAAATGTGGCTCATCCAAATTGAGATGCATTGTAAGTATAAAATACACACTCGATATCAAATATTTAGTAAAAGATATGCAAAATATCTCATTAATAATTTTGCCTCTATTATATGTTGAGTTAATATTTTGGAAATATTGGGATAAACTAAATGTATTATTAACATTAATCAATCCTATTGATTTCTCTTTAATGTTGCTACTAGAAAATTTAAAAATAAGCAGGTAATTCATACAAGATGCTATGGGACATTGCTACTCTGGAGGAAAGTTGTGGTTTTTAGGTGTCTTGGTTTTCTACGGCTGCAGAGGTTTCCAGATATAAATAACCAAATTTAACAGGTTAATGTATGGCACACAATGTTGGTCTATTTCCAGAAACTTTGGTGCTAATAGTTTTTATTTATGAGAGGGAGATGGAAGCATATAAGAATGAAGGCTCCAAAGTTATCTAAACAATGTGTGAATACAAACCCCAAGTGCTGAGCAAGCCGTCCATGAAGGTGAGCTGTGGAGGAGGAGGGAGAAGTTCTGAAATTGATTGTACTGTTCGGTCCTTGAGACTTGAAACTTCTTGTCACAGCATGAACTATGGAAGCAACTGGGATGTTTTCTGATCTGCCTTCACTCTGGCAAAATCCTTCCACTACTCTCAGGAGGAAGGATGGAGGAGGAACACCCCCCACCTGAGGTGAGTATAAGGCTCGGATTGGTTGTGGTCCTTCTACTGCATTCCTCTAGTGTTTCTTTCACTGAAAATCAGAATAAATTCTGAGAATTATAATTAAACTTTAATAATTAACATTCACCTATATCCAAAATAATATGTTTATTTCTTTCTTAATAGAGAAATTTACAATGATTCACGGTGTTTTAAACTAATTATTTTTTTACAGAAGATGCTCACTGACTTCATATGAACTATATTACCTGTCCCGAATTCTCAGGTACCAGGAATGTCATGTAGTTATTTACAGCACAATAAAACAAGAACTTCCTCCCAGGCCCAGATTGCATGAGAGTCTGACCCCTCGCCTTTCCTTTTTCTACTCCAGAATCCCAAAGAAGTCATTTGATTTATTTTTCTGACATTTCAGCAATTTGACAATTGATTGGACGGAGCAAGAAAATTAGAAATATAAAGCAGCTTGTTTGCCCTAGCTGGTAGGCAGAAGGGCATTGGATTTAGACAAATTAAACACTGCCCTCTCTAGTTTGTCTGCTGGGAGAATGGGGCAGTAGAGCAGCACATGATTTTGGGATGTTCGTGGACTCCTCCATCCCCTCCCAATATTTCCTGCTAACAATTCCAACCTCACTCGTTCCCCCAATGCTTCAAGATGGGACTTCCGAAGTCCTGCCAGAGCAAGGAGGATGAAGCCTGACAGTTAACTCCTGGAGTTAGCAGCTGAGAGCCCAATGGTGGGTCAACTTGGCAAGAGGAGGTTGATGAAGTGGCAAGGGATATACATTGATTGGAGTGGATTCAAGAGAAGATAGGAGGAGAGGAATTGAGACAGGGGCTGGAGAGAACTCTTCAAAGAGTAGGAGACTGATGCTGTAGGAACAAAGAAATGGGGCCACAGTGGGCAGCCAAAGTGAGGTTAAAGTACAGTCCCACACCACATCACGACACTTCGGTCAAGAACAGACCACATATATGACAAAGGTCCCATAAGATTAGTACCATATAACCTAAGTGTGTCATAGGCTATACCATTTAGATTTGTGTAAGGACACTCTATGATGTTCACACAATGAAAAAAATCACCTAATGATGCATTTCTCAGAACATATCCCCATCATTAAGCAACACGTGACTGTATTTGCAAATGCGATAAATAAGAGAATATATGGTATTAGGTATGTCCGGTGCATATGAAGAAATAGATGATGTAGGATTTGGAGGAGATTAGTAGCAGCAATGTTCTTGAGTAGGTGCAAGAAGGATGGAGTTCCCTACATAAGCTCATCCATGGTTCCTGTATTTATTGCCTGTTTTTATACTGGGCTGCTGATACATCTCTATGTGAGTGTGTGTGTGCATTGGCAACATATATGGCCAGACAACAAATTATACTTCAGTGTAAGTTATTCCAATTTCTCTGAAAACAATAATATATGAATGATACCAAGGCATATCAAAGTTCTCTGTTAAATTTATTAACCTGTATTTGTTAAATTGATTAACGCAATCCATGTTAAGGAATTGGCTCCTACAATTGAGGGCACTGGCAAGACTGACATCTGTAGGACAGGCTGGCAGGCTGGAAACTCAGGCCGGAGTTGATGCCGTGGACTTGAGGCAGAATTCTTTCTTCTTTGAGTGAACTCAGGTTTTGCAATTAAGGCCTCATCTGACTGATTAAGCCCACTCACATTTTGGAGGGTGATCTGCTTTACTTGAAGTCAACTGATGTTAGATATTAACTAGAGCTATAGGATACTTTTGCAACAACACCTAGATTCCTGTTTGATTAAATAACTGGGGACTATAGTCTAACCAAGGTGTCACATACAGTTGAGCATCACATAGGATCAAAATGAAAATTCCCTCATCATAAGTGAGCTATTCAACCTTGGGTGCCTCTGGCAAATTACTAACCAATACTACGTAAAGGAATGTCTGCTAGATTTCACCTCCAAGTTTGCCATAACAGACCACACATCCACTGCAAAGACCATGCCACACCATACCCCTAAAATAAAGTTGCATCTGCCCCACACTCTATATTTAATTTTCATTGTTCCACTGTTAAGCTGCAGATCTGGTGAAAAATCACTGTGCCTATTTTTCTGCCAATAGGTTAACAGAGCAACGGAGGTGACCTTAGTGCTTTTGAATAGATAACATGACTGCCTGGCAGTCATGAGCTCAGCTTAGTGCTATTCCCAGAGATCTTTTGGGTACCCCTTTCACTACCAGATATCTTTGAAAGCCCAGTAGTTAGGAGCTCCATCAAAAAATCAAGTCAAAGACACCATTGTGTTTATTTGAAGAGCAGCTTCTAGAATTAAAAATTAAGAGCTTTCTATTTTAAAATAAATGTTCCAAATTCTGATGAATAGTCTGGAATATTGTTCTTCTCTCTTCCTAGTTTGGAAATGCAATATAAATAATTTTTATACTGGGAGTAAAAGGGTGTTGGAACCATTTGGCGTGTGTTTTACCATGGTGTTGTCACCTGTGATAGAAATGTCCTAAGGAGACCTGGGGCAGGCTATAGCCTGATGGCCTCATCGGCCCTTTCATGGAACGTGAATTGGAATGAAAGTGAGGACGCTGCCTTTGCCAACAGACTGGGCCCTGGAGAGTCTCCCTCGGATAACGCCCATATGTGCTCAACCTAATAAAGTCGTAATTTATGCCCACGCTGCAAAGCCCAGAGAAGAGGAAAGTGTTGGTGTTTTGCCAGGGATTCCAGGCGATGTGGACAGCTGTTATGAAAACTCAAATTCTGAACTCCATTTTCCCCTCAATTATCTGGGAAATCTAGAGAGAAAATCAATTTTCTGGAGATTGCGAGGCATCTGGAGAATAGAAAGGACTGAAGAATCAGCCCATAATATCAGCAATTCCAAGCTAAATGTTTCCAGGTTGTTATTTCTTTGCTTCTGTCTCTTTGTCTCTTGTGTTACAACATTCCTCAATTGGTAGTTGAATTTTAAAAGAAATAGCTGCTATCTGTGCCTTGCTCAGAATCTAACACTCCAAAGGGCCTTGGGGATTATTTGCGCCTTCCTTTTTAATATGTTTTTACCTTTTAATTGGACATGTACAGGTAGTTATCACAAGTAGAGATCCAATTTCAAACAATGCTACCATAACTAATATCTTTAGATTCCCATCGATAGTTGACCACTCTATTATCAGATAACTTGCTAGTGATTTTTTTAACCACAAAAATGCAAGAATATAAAATATGTCATTGGGCCGGCCCTGTGGCTTAGCAGTTAAGTGCGCGCGCTCCGCTACTGGCGGCCCGGGTTCGGATCCGGGCGCGCACCAACGCACCGCTTCTCTGGCCATGCTGAGGCTGGTCCCACATACAGAAACTAGAAGGATGTGCAACTATGAGATAGAACTATCTACTGGGGCTTTGGTGGGGTGGGAAAAAGGGAGGAGGATTGGCAATAGATGTTAGCTCAGAGCTGGTCTTCCTCAGCAAAAAGAGGAGGATTAGCACGGATGTTAGCTCAGGGCTGATCTTCCTCACAAAAAATAAAATAAAATAAAATAAAATAAAATAAAATAAAATAAAATAAAATAAAATATGTCATAGGTGCTCTCAAAATTGATGAAAGCGTTGATTAATTCAATCAGATATTTTCAATGTAAGGTTATCTAAAATAAGATGTACAAACTTGCAAAGGTGCGTTTAACTTTACAGCATCTAAAGCAGACCCCACCACTATCAGCTTATCACGTTTTTATAATATTTCCCAAATGAAAATCCTTACCATCTGGTAACACCTCAGAGTTTAGCTCAGAATGACCAGATTGTGCTACAACAACCCACTTAGCAGCAGAAGAAAGCCCTTTATTTCTTTATCAGTAATTGACCTAGAAATAGTTCACAGATTTTAGCCACAGCTGATAACGTCAGGCAAGAAAATAAAAGTATCCATCACTGATGAGAATTTCAAACCCCACTCTTGTACAGACAGATATTTAAAGCTTTAGTTTCATCTAAAACATACCTAACCATATAAAGAAATATATTGTTTAAGAAGTAAAGTATTTGCTGAATCAGTAGAAAAGAATAGTAATTTCTGTGCCCACAGGGAAGAAAAAAAAAAATTTAGGCTCAGTCTTAATATCCCAAAGGAAATAAGCCCAGTCAAATAAAAACGAGTTCCCAGTGCTAGAGTCAAAAGAGGTTCTAAAATAATAATATAACATAACACAATACGAAAGAGCCAAATAGTAATAGAAAAATATTTAATCAGAACATTAACAAAATTTTAAAAATACTGTTCTTTCAGAAATGTATGTTATGACATTACCCCGGCAAAGAAAACTGTACTAAACTCTTGTTCTCAGTAAGACCAATCTTAAAAATCTAAAGCATTTTAAGATTTATTAAATTAAAAAGAGGAATACACAATAAAACCACAGATGAAAATTCTAAGGGCAGACCTACACACCACGCTGCTCAAAGAGATTTTAAAAATGCTGGCTGTATAGTGTATTTGTTTGCAAAACAATGCAAGATATTTATGAACAGTCAAGACACAAAAAGCACCCAGAACAAAAGGAAACGAGCAAATTGTAACCAAGTTCCTTCCAAAGACTGTCACCATGTACCCTTTTCTAGATATCATGAATCAAGATTCCTGCAACTCTGGAAATCAAACTGGAGAAAATAGTATGATTACCAGGATTAAAAAAAAAAATTGCCAGGTCGCAAAAGTTTTCAAGATTACAGCATAAAAGCTAAAAGAAGGTGAGCTGTGTTCATACCAGCAAACGTATTCTAAGACATACACACGTTAGGTACGGAACAATAAAACAAGTAACAGTTTAGTTGTGGTCTATTGGGGATGTAATGGATATAAATTTTATGTTGGGTAGAAACTCAAAGATGAGAAAAATCAGTAGTGCTGGTATAGAATGTAGCTGTCTAAACCACACAATCTAAGAATCACCCAAACTTCTCTTTCTTTCTCTCTGTCTCTGTCTCTCTCTCATTGTCCTTCGATCACCTGAAATGTGCAGAAAATTAGCCAATTAATCGACAAATGGAAACCACTGAGGTAGGACACAGTTTTCCATAGGGAGGCAGGAAAAACTGATTTGAAAAACTGATATAAAGAGAGTAACAAATCCACTAAGCATTAGTCTAAATTTCTAGAAATTTAACATGACAAAATGTATCCTCATCTGTTTTACTCTTGTTTTTGTTTGTTTGTTGTTGTATCTAAGAGACAATAGAAGAGAAAAGCACTTCAGATAGAAAATAACTGACAGCTTTGCCGTACTATTATTGGCATTTCTTCCTAGTATTGTGTGTTAAGACACGAGAAAAGCTAGTGTGTGTGTGGAGGGAGAAGGAAGAGAGAGGCAAAGGGACAAAGAGAGATATAAAGAGATAGCGACAGAGAGAGACAAAGAAGAGAGAGAAATGAATCATTTGTAAGTGGAGCACGCGAACCCAACCACTACGCCACCAGACCAGCCCCTTAATGTTTCTTAAATATGAGATAAACTTAATTCCAGAGTGAGAGTTTCATCTTTCCAAAAGCATTTAAGACCAACTTTTTCCCCATGATAGAGGGAAATAAAATGCCAACTTTTTCCCCATGATGGACGAAATGCTGTTTTTTTTTTTATTTTTAAAGTGAGTTCTTTTTAAATGGTCTTTTCCTGGTTTTTATTACTACCAGGTAACGAAAAAAATTTTTATACATTTAATATAACAACAATTTTTGTCTTCTCTCGCACAAGAAAAAGCTTCTAATTAACTAATCTTATATACTACATATGATGGACCTGTGGAATGCGGTTAAACGATAACTCCTGAGACCCAAATTCAGGGTCTGTCGATAGTGGAGGGCATAGAGCAGTGAGGGAAAAAAGTTGAACGTGTCTACATAAAAAAAAGAAAGCATACACACATATGACAAGGGTAATCATAATTCCAGAACTTTACTAGACTTCTGGACAAAAAGGAAGAGTATAGTATTAAATTTATCAGATTGAGTTTAAATAGATATTATCTTCCCTAAAATCAGTGTTATTATCTATCTATCTATCTGTCTGTATGTCTGTCTAAATGTCCATCTACCTGTCTACCCACCAACCCACCCATACACCTACTTATCCCTCCATCTATCCAACAACCCATCCTGTTCACTCATCCATCCATCCACCCATCCAACCATCTTTCTTTCCATCTATCATTAAATGGAGGCAGTGGAGATTGAGGGAGAACAGGTAAGAATGACTAGAACTCAAGAATGATTAACATTACATACTCCCAACCTCCCTCTTAAGTGCCATTTCACATGTTGGTAAAAGATAGTGTTCATAAAAGCATATTGCTGCTCCTTGACATCTGAGGAGCTATGCTAAGGCCATGGACTGCATGGTTTTTGTAGATCACATTGAATGTTTGACATATTATTAGCATAACCTTAAACACAGTTTTCCAAAATAATTAGGCCTTCTAAATTTGTAGTAGAATGCGAGTATTTATGTCATTTTGGCTCATATTCAATATTGCTCTCTTATCTGTTCCCTAAATTATCCCTCCAAATAATTTTCTTTCTGTTCTCACCTGGTCATGATTATTTAAGATTTGCCTACAGGAAAGGTGTGTGCAGCATTTCCCCACACAGAAAGAAGGTTGCAGACAGCCAAGAGCTACAGTATATTGTAATTTTATGTAACCTGGCTGAATTTCATTATGTCTAGTCTCTGGGACAGCCCTGGGTCACACTGTAAAGTCAACATTGTGAGACTCTCTAAGCCGATTTGCTTATGTACAATTCTTAGGTTCATTTTCATAGGTAACAGTAACCCTAGAAGACAAAGGAGGTGAAAGTTAGCTATTCTTCTCCACCCATATTGTATCCTATAAGTCTTGAATCCAAATCAGTCATACATAGGCATTAGCCTACCATTGCAGACAAAAAACAGTTGATTTGATTTGTTCTACAAACCTTCAAGAGGTTCAACATCTATCTTTTAAATCCTCTAACACCCAGATCTCTGAGGACAGCATAAGGGGTGTTCTTTTGAACATTACAGTAGACATCAGAAAAATGAGACATTCTCCTCAGTCAATTGATTTGCATAGGACTACTGGAGCTTCAAGCCATGCACTTGGGATCGTGTCAGAGGCATGGACAGCTCTGGATTTGTATACCTTGATCATGCAAGTAAGGAGATTGTCTCTAAAATATTTCAGCCAATCCACATATCTTGAATATCTTTAATTTCACCAGTGAGAGTCCATCCTATCATTCATCATGATGTGACAAGTAACTCATTTGACACATATGATGCATTTCTGACATGCTAATTACAAGCAGCTCAGTTGATTGCACTGTGGCTATGTGAAGGACTAGGGTGTGAATTTTCTGATGTGGGGCTCGCTGACCACTCCTGGAGTGTGGACACACCATTCAAATAATAGTATCCTCCTTAAAATAAGTAGCACATGCATAATATCATACTGTCTAGGCTGTGTTTTTTATCAACTTCCATTTCAGCTTTATATATACACTGTGTTTCACATCATAAAAAATACAGGGCATGAGACAAGAGTGGGCAAAGAAAACTGTCAGATCCTCATTTAAAACTTAAATATGAAGTATTTTAGGGGGCTGGGGCTCAAGGTCCTAAAGGAGTGTTTTTATTGTTTTCGTGGTGGTGATGTTTGCTTGTTTTGTTATGATTTCTGTTTCTACTTGAGGGCACTGCCAACACTGCATGGAAAAGATCAGTTTGCATCTTATCAATAAGAAAAAGTTACTTATGGAGAACTGAGCTAATTGGCACTGTATGTTCAATTTATTCCAGTGACATATAATGTGTCATTGAGACTGTGAAAGGAGGCAGCTTCTGATTATTTATAGAACTTTCACAAACTGCAAAAGTATAGGAGGGTTTTCACTGCAACATTGTTCATAAATACCCCTAAATAGAGAAGCAATTAAACAAATTATGACACATCCATTAAGTTGAGTATTATGCAATTGTTTAAAAATGATTTACTTCGTGAAACTTCCCTACCAAGATATAGATTTTTAGAGAATAAAGCAAGTTGCAGAGTACTATAAATAATATGATTGCAATTTTGTGAAGAGACACTAAAACCAATTCTGTATAAATGCATAAATGTGTGTGGGTGTGTGATATAGCTTTACAATATATGTATGTATATGATTCAAGAAAAAACTGGAAAAAACATGCAGAAAATACTGATGGAAGAAGTTCACTGTCTACGTCATGCATTTCTGTATTGTTTGAACATGTTAAGGACTGAATATATTTTAAAGGACTTAATCAAATTACGCCATAATGGAAGTTAGAAGTAATGAGCTATGCGAAGGTCAAAGGATGTCCTATTTTGATCGAGAATGAAGAAGAATTTATCTTTATTATGCTGTTGTCTCTTATACATCAAGTAAAATAATATAAACCGTGTGTCAGAGGCTTAATTCAATATCTCTTCTATTAGCACATTTATCACTAGCCTTCCAAAGACACAATTCCTTGAACCAAAATAATAACAAAATTGAGGGCAATTTCAGATAAAATAGTATCTCAGAAGGGGAGGATTTTTACAAAGCAAATGTATATTAATTTTTTAAAAGATGATTTTTTTTTCTTTTTTTGGTGAGGAAGACTGGCCCTGAGCTAACATCTGTTGCCAATCTTCCTCTTTTGTGCTTGAGGAAGATTGTCCCTGAACTAACACCTGTGCCAATCATCCTTCACCTTGTATATGGGATACCACCACAGCACGGCCTGATGAGCAGAGTGTAGGTTGGCGCCTGAGATCCAAATCCATGAACTCTGAGCCGCTGAAACAGAGTACATGAACCTAACCACTATACCACTGGGTTGGCCCCTAAAAGATGCTATTTCTTATCATTCCTAACCAGGTTGCTATCTGAACCCAGTCATATGGTCCAACAATTAGTTCATAACTAGTACAGGTGTTCTATCGTTTGCAAATTTCATACTTTACTGTGGTGTTTTCCATAACTTACAACATTATTTCAAAACTATTTTATTCTGAAATGTTTAAAATTTTCACATTAGTAATAAATTTCAGACTTTAGGAGGGAAATTTTATTGTACACAAATGTACGATAACACTATAGAATCTTCCAGTGAAAATAGGCTAAAATTTTGAATAATGATTTTTGTAACAAGAGGTTGGCTTTCAGAATCTAGCAGATATTTTGGTAGACTTGTAATAATGGAAATGAAAAGCTTGAAACTCTCAATAGAAATCTATTGTCACTCCGTTAATAGAGTCTTTGACTTTTAAAGTAGTTCTTATTTAAGTAAATTATAATAATTCCTTCAGAATTTCAACTTTGTTTTCAACAGGGATAGATATGTTTTCAAAGACATGCTAAATTGTTGAATTTGAAATTCACATACATAGAAAACCTAGCACAAGCTGGAGGGAAATCAAATCTATATTTTAACACCATATCCCTTTAGATCTAAAAATGAGAATGTTAACGTGTTTTATATTAGGTTCCATGACATTTTCTGGAATATTCAATTCCATAAAAGTCAGCACAGCCATTTACATAAGACATGGGAGTTTAAAAAGAAAAAGCTAATTCTGATTTACTAAAATGTCAATGTCAATTTGAAATCCTATTAAGGTTGGGAAAGAAGTTCTTTGCCATGGATACCAAAAAACATGAGTCATTTCAAACCTTAAACATGTTTTTACATTTTTTTGAACCTCTGAGGTATCTTGAGGATTTATCAACTGAAAGTCTTCCAACATAAAAAATATATGTTGAACTACTCAAAGACAGTGTTCAAGTATGGGCTTATATCAAGTATGGATGCATGTTTAGGAATGCATCGCCTCTCCAAGACGTGATAAGCCAGCAAAGAGAAATTTGAAAGGTTCTTTCTCATTTCACTCCATGCCACCTTACGTCTGCTCTCTCTTCTGTTCTACATCAGGTTACTCTGTCTCCATGTTCATGTAAATGTGAATCAAAAGCTCATTCTGTCTTGAGTTCTAGGAAGAGGAGTTCCCAAACAATAAGATGGACAATGATCGTACTTATCTATATTAGCCAATAAAATAATCCAAACCACTTGACATTAAGTATTTATATATGTTTCCATAGAAAAGGAAAGCAGAGAGTCAAATGGATTATAGTAATTCCTAATGCTAGGGTACCAGAACACTCTGGTCAAAGTATTTGTAAATTGGATGGACCATTTGATGCAGCATCTTATAAGGTAGGTAGGACTGGGATCATTGCACTTGAAAAGCAGCAGACTATATGTCACCCCTAAATATGGTCTTGGGCATATGGATTACTTCAAGCTGATTCTTTTGAGAAGCAGCAGACCAGAAGCTCTGAAAACCCAGTATAAGTTACTCTTTTGTAAAGGAAATTTATATTTATAAGGGAAATCTCCATTTGTAAGGGTGTCTCCTTCTCTGTACCAGGAAGATAAGGATGGCTCTAAGTCAGAAGAAACTCTCAACAATGCAGAAGGCACCAACTTAAATTTGCATAACAAACCTTACTCTTGTTACTTTTCCTGGTCATCCCCCATGACTGGCCTCTGAAACATGCTTCTCTTCTTTGTCTTTAGCTGAAGTGGTATTTAAGCCTCAATTCTAAGACATCTCTTGCAGAATTACTTATTTTCCTGGGTCTCTCCCATGCATATATGAGGTATACATGTCAATAAACTTTTGTTTGTTTTTCACCTGTTAATCTGTCTTTTTTATGACAGGGGCTCCAGCCAATAACTTAGAAGGGTAAAGGAACAAAATGATTTTCTGCTTCCCTACACAATCATTTTAAGATTCAAGAGACCAAGTTCTGAAATACTGGATAACTTTCCCAAGATTACATAAAGTCAGAGATGAGACTGTGGGGGATCAGAATTTGCCAGCCCAAATTGTGTCTCTGGCTTATTTTTAAGAACAAAAGACTCTGAAAAAAACTTTGACCTTCCCCCCAACTGCCTAAAAGAATTTAAGATAGAAGGCCTGTTCCAGGAAGGAGCTAAAACCATAAGATAACTATAGTATGATATGAAATAGGTGTGGTAGACAGGAAGGCACTAGTACGCTCATTTTTATCAAAGTTCTCTCTTGGGTATCATTGTCCATAGATGGTCCAGCAAACATTTGTTTATCAAACATTTGCTTTTGTATCTCCATTAAATTACCTCCCTCGCCTTTGAAGTCCCAAACCACTACCCCCAACATTCTCCTTTGTCTTTAGCTGAACATGGTATTTAAGGTGGTGGCTTCAGCCATTTTGGTGAGTTTCTCCCATGTATACATGTTATTAAACTTTGATTTTCTCCTGTTATTCTGTTGCATGTCAATTAATTCTTAGGCCAGCCAGAAAGACCTGGAGGGTAGAGGAATAGTTCTTCCTCCCCTACAAGTCTTACAGCAAACCCAAAGCCACACTTTTGCCAATGCATCATGAGAGAATTAAATATCACTATGTACATTTGTTTTCTGGATAAAGAATGACGTAGACAAAGTAAAATTTGGAGAACTAAAAACATTTTGAGTGCATTTTAATCAAAACAGTAAATGAGTTTATAGATTTCCATAGCTTGCCTCTAACATATCCTTAGACATTTAACAAATATCTTAACAACAAAAATAAGGGGAATTTTACCTCAAGACCAATATAAGTAACTGCCTTTAATAGAGTGTGCAGGGAATATCATCCGCAGTGGCAGAGGAGGGCTGCACAACCAGTCCTGGATAACTTGCTGGACATGCAAAAATAAATGAGAAGAAATCCCTTTCCTGGTAGAATCCTCAATTTCAAGGGCTGATAGCACATTTGATTATGGAAGTGTCCAACATAAACCATTAAAATACAATGCAAAGTTACCAAAATAACAGTCATATGTATGCATAGGATGGTACAACTTATTCTAGACCTAGGTATCCTAAAAAAGATTACAACTAAAATAAGAGTTGGCTGCCACCTAAAGAATGACAGAAGAAAAACAGAAGCAAGACTGAACTGGCAGATTAATGTCTCCAAAGAATGCAGTCCACCAATGTTTTTCATTTTAGATGTGGGTTTTTTCTACTAAAATGTAAGGAAGATGACATGTATAGCTCTACTAATGCAAAGCAACTTTCTAGATAAGGCCTCCAATAATAATAGTTAAAATTTATAAAAATATGAGAATTTTCCCAGTATCTATATGAAATTATCTAATATATTTAGAACACGGAATAGGTCTAAATCAATTCTATGCAGCTGTGTTACGTGGACCATGAGGTTAATGAATACATGTGGTGAGTTGAAGGAAGAGCTGGGCAAGGATTAGTTGAAATGTCTCTTAAGAACATCCTATGTGATTGCTATAGACTGAATATTTGTGTCACCCCTAAAATTCATATATTGAAACCTATTTCTCCAATGTGAGAGTATTTGGAGGTGGGGCCTTTGGGAGGTGATCAGGTCATGAAGGTGAAGCCTTTATGAATGGGGTTAGTGTCCTTATAAAAAAGACTCTGGATAGCTCCCTCACCCCTTCCACCACATGAGGACACAAGGAGAAGTCAACCATTTATGAAACAGGAAGTGGATCTCAGCAGACACCGAATCTGCCAGCACCTTGATCTTAAATTTCCAGCTTCCAGACCTGTGGGAAATAAATTTGTATTGTTCATAAGCCAACCAGTCTATGGCATTCTGTTATAGCAGCCTGAACAGACTAAGACACTAATGGAACGGTTTATCAGCATGAGAAAGAACTATAAAGGACCTGTCATATACATACAGTGAGTGCCTACAGCAGTGTTTGGCACATTTGATGATTAGCTGTCAATATACTGCAAGCCCATGTAAGCATCACACATCACGCTTCTAATCTCTACATCCACCTTGTCTTATTTTGGGGGTTACCCTAAAGTACATGAGAAAAGCACTGGTGTGCAGGTAGTTTATTTGGTTGGGAGAAAAAATTAATAAAAGAAGCATGTGTGAGTATGTTTCTAATGTGGCCACCTGGAGCCCAGTTCCTTTGGGAAATCTCTGAGGATCCTGTAGAATGCACCTCAGAATTGCCCCAGTGTCTAACAAGAAGGAGGCTGAGTGAGGCATTTCTCCACCCACACTTTCGGTTGAGAACCCCCTCTCGACCCTGTTGGTGTTATTTCCACTGCACTGCTGGGTTGTGCCTGTAGATGGCATGGTCCTCAGCAGCTTAAGAGTGAGCACTGTAAAGAGAGACCACTAGAGTACACATTTTTTGTGTATGTGGTGGGATTATAGTGAAATGCAGTGTTTGGAACCGTCCACTAGGATGGTGCTGAAATCAGGGCAGAAGGGAGACGAGTGGTAGACCACAAGGCTTGCCTGCCAAATTCCTTCTCTGATAGGCATACCTGCATTAGGTAAGTGAAAAAATGGAAGCCAAGAGAAGGTAAGTCACTGACCCAAATTCAAACTTTTAGGAAGTAAGGAAATCTCATTTCAAAGCAAATGTTCTACAACTCCATGCAACATTGTCTGCCACTAGGCAAACATACATTAGGTGTCTAGGCATTTTAGACAGTGTCACTCGGTTTCAATGGCTTTGAATGACAGGCAAAATTCTGTATGTGTTAGGAGAACCCCATAAAAATCCAACAAGCAGCTCTTAGTTCCTGTATCACCAGATGTCAGTTTTAATATCTTTTTCAGTTAATAAAATTTAATGCCTCATTGACTGCAAGGAGCCTTGGGGAGAATGCATCACAGTGTAAAGAAAAACAAGTCACACGCCAGGATCCCTGCAAATGTTATTGATCATTGATCAACTTCTCCACAAAAACTGAAAAGGTATGGCATTGGAATTCTCTTTATGGTGGTTGTAAAAAAAAAAGCATCCAGCAACAAATGTTCATTGGAGCTCTTGAAAGGGTAAATATGTGGTATAGACTTTATTTTTCTTGCTCTTTTTAATAAGCTGTCACAAAATAATACAGACAGTTGGGAAAGTAAAGAAACAGACTTCGAGGGTGAGTAAGATGCTGAGTCATGCATCAGCTTAACTTAAATATTAATACACACTTAGTAAATTAATCATTTTGATTTTCCACTCATACGGCTTAACTTTTCAGGGCATATTTTGCAGCTTTTTCACAAGGCTGTTCTGTTCCTATGCCTCACAGCACATGAAAATTCAGAGAGAGTAGATTTGTGTTACAAGATGTAAATATTATACTTACAGCATAAATGGAATAGTCAATGAGTATAGAACACTGAAAAGTGGTGATTCGCTCTGTACTGCACTGGTCTGTTATTATTAACAAATAAATATACTTAAAGCCAAATAAATACAGAAAAATGTCTACATGCTTTAATGTCACATGATTTTGTGTCATGTGAAAGGAGATAAAAGCATGACAACTATTTATAAAAATTTTAATTTTGAAATGATCCCTTTAAGAGGGTTTCAACGGTCAAAGTAGAAGATACATCATTTAGTAAAATGTCAAGTTTCAACTGAATTTCCAGAATGCAAAGTGAAGTCCCTCGGGAAATTGGTCACGGCAAAAACCGGGTATCAGGAAAGATTGTTGAGAAACTTGATTACTTGGAATGTGGAGGGAAAAGGCAGCCTTGTAATAAAACATACATCTGAAAGTGGATGAAATATCTGTAGGATTATTTCCACTTTTACTATTTCCATAAAACACAGTATCACTGCACATTTCTCATCACAACCCTAAATACAGCAGGCTGACAGCCACGAATGCCATCAAGATCTGTATCAAATCAGAGATAAATTCAGTCTGTTGTCTGAGAAAAAGTTAGAAAGGACTGACAGAACGAGGCCGTTTTATCAAGAGGAAAAGAGAAGAGATACCACTCAGGTAGGGTGAGTTTGATGCAGTTGAGGTCTCCCATTCATTCCTTTCTAGTGCCTTGATCCGGGACAAAACACTAATTTTTACAGCAAAAGTTATTGTGGACTTATTTAAAAGTATAAAAACTGGTGACTGTCAGCAGAACTTTCTTTAAATCTTTATTGCATAGTTGTTTTCTTTCTTCTTTTTTTTTTTTTTACAAACCATCTACGAGCTTTAACATGCTTCATCATAGAAGCTCCAGGTAGGGATAGGATAGGAGAAAGGTGTTTCTTTTCTCTCTCTGTATCCTGGCCCCTGTCTGGTTCGTCCTGTGTAAGTTTCTATAGCAGCACATGAGAATACCAGTATCAACTCTCAAGACCACAAGCTAAGGAAGCTGAAGGAATTCAGAAAAAAGCTGAGTCATTCCACACCTTCGCCTTGGGGGCATGAAGCCTTCTTGTCACTCAGTCTTGCTCAGGGGAGTGAAATGTCAGTAGCTGGGAAGGTGGTTCTAATACAAGGTCATATTTTATGTGCATCAGCAGTGCCACGCCTGGGTGACACGCCTGGGAGAGAAGCAGACACATGGACTGGCTCCCTCTCCTTCAAGCCTCAGAAACATGCCTAAAGAAAAGCACTTGGAATATGCACAGAAAAGATTACTCCCTGTAAGGATTTAAATGTTAGCCCTGCAGTATCAAAACGCTGCTTACTTCTTGCTATTTCCATGTACTAAATGAAGTGTGATTGATAATGAGTTGACACCGCCTCCATCACACAACATCCGTTGACCCCTCGACTCTTTATCTATTTAACTCCTGAAAGTCCTCAAATTTACAGCCCTGAAACCTGATTTCCAATCTGGATTGGATGTCAAGCAGCGTTTCATCTCGCCCTTACCTCCAGATTGCAAAAATCTATTTATGGATATGCCCCCCCATCAGACTGTGACCTGAGTCTTTGAGAGGAGGAGAAGACACAAGCTAAGTGGCCGATCAATATTTTTTTTCCAATGAAGGAATCAATCAATCATACTAAAAGGAAACTGGAAAAATCCCTCATGTGGTAATTTATTCCGACTCTAGGCTCAATTTGCTCTCCTGTTCTAGATGTTTCAATTTTTTCTGAAAGGAATGGGAGTGGGAATTTACACTGCAAATGGACATTAGGATAGAAAATAAGCTTAGTGGGAAATTGATCTTTCTCCCCACTTCCTCCATCAAAGTGCATGCTTTTAATGTGGCTTTATGTATTTCCAATTTGCCAACAGGTCCTAATATCTTCTTCGTCTTGTTTGTACCAGTTGGATCTGGTTGTGTTATCTTCGATTGTGATGGGGATCAGGATACCCTATTCCAAAATATGGCACCTTGGCACATTGAATATTTTAAGGTGAAGGAGTTTGAGAAAGTGGCAGAAGCAGGAAGGTCATTCCGACCTCCCCCAGCCTTCTTCCCTGAAACAGGTCATAACACCTTCATGTGAGAGTTGCCCTCTCTATACCTAGAGGAGAGGAGCATCCTTATCTCCAAAGACAAAAAGAGGGCAAGAAGAATCCCAAAGAACAAGTCTTACTAAGTTTCCCCCAGATTACTACCCTTACCTCTCACACCTTAACCTGTCATATTCCTCCATGACTGTGCACTCTTCATTAAACCCAGCATAAAACATTCAGGTTCAACTGTTTCTTCAGGTCTTCCTTTCCTTGTGAAGGCCTCCATGTCATGTAAAACTGATATTAACTAAATCTGTATGCTTTTCTCCTGTTCACCTGTCTTTGTCAGTTTACTTTTCAGACCAAGCCAGGGACCCTAAGAGGGTCCAGGAAAAATTTTTCCTCCACTACAACTGTGAGTGTTTGTGTGTGTCTACACAGCTTATCTAAAATTTCAACACATTTGAAAAGAAAATCAACTCCTGTGAATGAATTGATGCATCTGAGTGATCTTAGTAGTCCCTGAGGAGTTTATGAAATCTGAGTTCCAAATATCCAACAAAGAACAGACTGTGGTTTTTTAAAAAGTGCATTTTTAAATGGCTAAGTTGTTCTGGACCTTTTGAGGTCCACCCCTGAGATTTAGAGGGAGTTAAAGGACACGCAGGAAGTGTCATTCGTGATTTAGCAGAATCACCACCACAGAGCTGTGCCAGAAGGGCTCTCATCCACTCAACCTCTAGAGCTACCTTAACTTTCACGGACTGGTGCTCTCAGTCTCTCCCCCAGTTCCATCTACTTCTTCCCCCCAGAACTAGCCTGGCCATTGGTGTCAGCTCAATGTCAACATGGAGTGATTTCACACGATTAAAATGATTGAGAAAGAAAATAACACCTATTTTGTAGTCCTTTCCAGGCAACAATAACTAAATTCTGGGAGAAGCTTTACCTCCTACCAGTCTCAATAGGAGTTTCTTCCTGTCTCCAGGAATCAAAGTATTTCCCGTGAGAGTCTCCACCATGTTCATTCCCTAGCTTTCTAAGAAGCCTTTTACCTACAATTCATTATTTAGCATCTTTCTAGGCTATCAATACCCATCTTATTTTGTTCCTCATGCAATTTATAAAATCTTATCTCTTCTTTAAGATTTCTTTTTATTCTCTGGATCTAATAGGAAGACTTCTTCAGCTCTACCTTAAGAAATGCACTTTTCTTATCTTCCAAGTTTCAGTAATATAAACGACATATTTACTTCTAACAATATGTGTGTCTTACCTGAATTAGGAGCCTCTGCTTTCAGCTGTAGCTTTTAACCTTGAGAAGGCAGGGCCATACCTTCATTCAATTTTCAATCAATATAATTGGCAATAATTAGAGCAATGATGATGGGGGAAGTTTTGATATTAAACCCTGGACTTAAAGAATCTGAGAATGGCAAAGAACCACAGACTCAATTCAGTCTAACTCCTCTTCCAAAATGGGAATTCTCTGTACCATCTTGACTACTGTCTGTCCAACTGCTGTTTAAATACCTTCAGTGATAAAGAATTCGCTGTCCCCTGAGGAAGCCTATCCTATGGCTGGAGAGCTCTATTATAATAAAGAGTTGATAGTTGTTAGAAATAATAACTATTAGAAATAATTATTAAAAATAAAATTTCTATTATTAGAAATAATTATGGGGGGCCAGCCTGGTGGCACAAGTGGTTGGGTGCGCGTGATCCACTGCGGCAGCCCGGGGATTGCCGGTTCGGATCCCGGGCGCACACAGACGCACTGCTTAGCAGGCCATGCTGCAGCGGCATCCCATATAAAGTGGAGGAAGATGGGTAAGGATGTTAGCCTAGAGCCAGTCTTCCTCAGCAAAAAAATAAAAAAAGAGGAGGATTGACAGATGTTAGCACAGGGCTGATCTCCTCACACACACACAAAAAAGAAATAATTATGGGAGACGTCATAGACCAGACAGAATCTTAGCTTGGCTCTACCAAAAAATGGACCAATCAACCATAATCCTATCTCTCATCCAGTTCCAAAAATCACCATTGCCTAGACATTTGAACTGTTTGTCTCATTCACCAGATCACAGCATCTCAACAGTGGAATGTCACCTCTTTTTCAGGTGAATAATACCAAAGCTGGACAATGATATCCTCGTGAAAGCCACCCTCCATGGCCCCAGCCTCATGAGAACTCTCCAACTCAGACCCCATTTGTGCTTCACTCCATGCTTTGCAGACTAGCTGTTGAGGTTTGGGTCCATGTTTCCGAAGCCCAGAAAAATCATAATGAATCCTGTCCATTGAGTCTTTAAAAACCATGAAGTTACATTTGCAATGATTTTCAACTATTCCTTTTCACAGCAACTACAAGAAACCTGAAGTCATACGTCTGAATCATCACCTCCTCTCTGACTTTAAAACAGTGCCTAAGAGAAGGATCAAGTCACAGGGATCCAAGGAAAACCATTGTATTCTCACTTCCCAGAAATGCCCTCAGAAGGTAGATGTTAATTCAGCAAAGAGGAAGGGCACAGCTAGTGATGTCAACCCTGAGTCCTATCAGCCACAATTTCCTCAATGACACTTTCCTTTCTGCAAGAAGATGACACATTTCCTTAATCAATTTCATCTCAACCGCCATAACCTCATTTGGGTATGATTTGCACAATAACAGACTTAATAGGCTTTGGGGAAATTGTATTAGACAGAATTGGGCTTTAAACACAGTCTTCCTGCTGTGGTTCCATTCAGCATGTTCCGTTCTGGGTCAAAGAGGTGAAAATATTAACTGAATCATAACATGTGTCCTGAAAGCAAAGACCATACTTAGTAGGCGGAAAAGTGAAGTAGGACATTCCTTGAAGAGTGGAACTTTGATTTGTTTTATTATAATGTTTTCCCCTCTGCCAGACACAAGCTCATCCTTAAAGAAAATTAATTGATTTCTGCTTTGAGAGCAATTTGAAACATCTTTTAGATAATGATACTCTAGAGCATTGTATTGTCTCAATAAACGCCATCTAATGAATGATAAATAGGTTTGATATACAGAAGTAACATAAAAGGCAACACCTCAAACACACATTAGTATCTGTGTATGTGTGTGTGTGCATGTGCAAATGTGTGTCTGTGTGTGGGCGTTGTGTCCACATTCACTTGATTCATTACAAGATCTTCAGAATTAAGAGACAAAAATGCAAACTACCAAACTAGGATTAAACAATATGGAACATGTACACCGTTTATTCTACTGATTGACCCAAATCTAGTCACTCTGTGCCTTCCCAAACTTTGTGTATAGTTTTGCATTACTCCTGGACACTGGCATTTTTTTTTTTATTTTTTGTTTTTGCCCTGAGCTAACATCCATTGCCAAGCCTCCTCTTTTTTTTTTGCCTGAGGAAGATTAGCCCTGAGCTAACATCTGTGCCAGTCTTCCTCTATTTTGTATGTAGGTCACTGCCACAGCATGGCTGATGAGTGGTGTAGGTCTGCACCTGAGATTCGAACCCGTGAACCCCAGGCTGCCAAAGTGGACTGTGCTGAACTTTAGCCACTAGGCCATGGGGCTGACCCCTGGAAACTGGTATTTTAAGCCTAATTCCTTACTGTTGTCCCTCCTATACCGAGAAACAAGAGTTAGTCACTAGAAGTCAAAAAAAAAGAGCTTACCACATATCTAAACAATAATCCTTTATAAAACATATAAAAGGAAAAAAAACTTGGAAAAGTAGTAAAATTAACGTAAAATTAATAAAATTAAAATGGAATAGTCAACTGCCTCTACTGCCTTTTCTGGGAAAACTTGAACATATGATTCTTGTTGATTAAGAAGTCGACACGTACACTTTGGCGATGTACCAAATAGAAATGGAAGCCCCTAAAAGGAATCCTCAGTCTGTGTGAGTGGTAACATTCATGGTTGGCTGTGCCAGGGTAATAGTGAGAAACCCAATATAGCACGCTTCTGTATGAGAGAGGGATGTATTATCTCCCTGTTAGATAACCACGTCAACAGGTGTTTCCAAGTCTCTGCCACTATTTGTGTCAGCATCCATCTACCTCAATCCCCTGGCCCCATTGTGACATCACAGAGCAGGGAAGGTAAGCAGAGGAAAAGAAAACTTTGACAGAAGGGAAAGGTTGTAAAGAGAACAGAACACGATGGCTGGTGACCAGGCTTTAGAAGAAGACAATGGGCTCTTGGTGCAGGATTGTAGCTCGCTGAATGGAGTCAAGCTGTTAACTCCAGGAAAGTAGGATGCATAATAAGAGGGATTATTTGAATCCCTATGGCAACTGGCAATCACAGCTGGGAGACACAAGGAGGAAGAAGACTCTACAACTGGAGTCCAAAACTAAGTTACAGTTCTGTGCTTATAAGCTATAATCTTGCTCAGGATACTGAATATTTCGGAACCTCAGTTTCCTCATCTGTACAATTAGAACATACCTTAGATTAAGATTAAGGATCACATATAACCCTGTTGTTTGAAAATACTTGGAAAACTGTAGAACTGAACACCAGTATGAGGTGCAATTGTTTTTAAGAGTAAATACCACAAACCGAAGGAACATAAATGAGTTTTATTTAGTTCTATGTAAAACAGGAATTTATAGGAAAGTCAGCTGTTGTAACAGCTGAGATAAGAGATCATTAAACTTTCAGCATATACGAAAATGATTAGGTTTCAAATATATAAAGAGCTCCCACAAACCAATAAGAAAGTTCCATTACATTATGAAAAATGAGCAAAGGATATAAGATGATAGTTAACGGAAAGTGATACCTAAATGGATTTGAAACACATGAACAGATTCTCAACCTAATTCATACAAAAGAAATAAAGAAAAAATTATTATTGATCTATTATATAGACCAGGGGTCAGCAATTTATGGTCTACAAGCCAAAAATGGCCTGCCACCTGCTTTCGTAAATGAAGATTTATTGGAACAGAGCCACATCTATTTGTTTACAAATCATCTATGGCTGCTATCGCACTACAGTGGCAGATATGGATAGTTGAGATGGAAACCATACGGCCCACTAGTCTAAAACATTTATTATCTGGCCCTTACAGAAGTTTGATGACCTGGGATAGATAAAAACTACAGGTTTTATAATACCCTGTGTTGGTAACAATGTGGCCAAGACTCACTTTCATATCTTGTGGTTAGAAGCTAAATTGGTTAAACCTCTTAAACTCAATCTTCCAACATCTATATAAATTTACAATAGATTCAAAATCCAACCCCTAGAGAAAGAAGCAAGAAGTCTGTTTTTATTGTGTAATGGTTTGGAAACAACCTAAATGACCAACCGTAGCAGGCCAGTCAATGAATTACGGTCTGTCCATATATTGGACTGCCATGGGATCTTTCTGTAAATGAAGTAGATGCAGATGTGTCAAAATTTTTTGTTATTAAGGGCCAAAGACAAAATGTAAAGGATGGTGCATTGCACTGACATGTAAATGTCTGGAGACACAAATGTCTCCAGAAGATCCTCTAGACAAAAGGAACAGTGGGGGTTTCTGAGAGAATTGAGTGAAAGTTGTATTGGAGCACAGGCAGGTATTTCTCTGTAGGCCTTGTGTTATATTGAGTTTTTAACCACAAGTACAATTAATTTTTCAGAGAAAAAACAGATAGTTGGTCTGCTTAAATGAAAATAGTTCAGATCTGTATATGTGAAACAGGTTTGTGGAGGCAGGGGAAGTGGCAGGCTTAAGAACAGTACGTAAAAGAAAGACAGTTGAGTTCAATCCAAAGTCATGAAACGGGTAAAGGGACGTGACATTACAGCTGGGGAAACTTAAAGGAAAGTAAGAAAGGAGGAAAGAGAAACCATGAATGTAAAGAGGAAATGAACACAGGAGTTTTCCCTTCCCCAAAACATTTTGACTGACATGATGATAAATTTAAATTTCTTCTGCAGGATATAGAGGAACAATAGTTAAAACAATTAAGCTGAGCACATGCCAATTCAAATTCACCAGAGGAGGAAAGGAGTGTTTGTGGGGAACAGACCACCAATGACTCAAAATCCCCTGAAGTATTGCAAGGATGTTGCACGAAATGGATTAATCATAATTTAAGAAATAGTGTAGATGCGATTATCATTCTACATGAGCCATCTTGGTAGAATTAACATTAACAATTGTTTAGGGAGACTAAATATCATATAAATTGCTTGACAAATGATAAATATTGTTATATGTTCAAAGAAAAAGCCTGCCATTTTCTCTTTCTTAGATGAAACTTCATGTTTTTTATTTTATTTTTTTATAGTAGGACAAGATTTCAACCGAAGCAACAAGGATGTCCTAGCTGCAAAGTCACTCTCTCTTTTCTTTTCCCTCCTCCTAATGCTCACACCACTCATGCACAAAGCTAATTCCAGCCATTCTTTATTGAGCCCACAACTGAATTGTCCCTTTGGGGAATGTCTCTGGGCAAAAGAAAGAAGGGTAGGCAATTAAAAACTGCAGTAAACACAAAGCAACATCTATAGATTACCATGTAATTTCAAACCCAGAGCATCTTCTGGTCGGTATCTTCCCTGATCTTAATAATTACAATGTTTCCAACAAATATACAGTCTATTTTTATGATGCTACATTTTAAATTCCAAACACATGAAACTATCCTTTGGGTAGATATAAATTGACTTTGTCTTGCCTAGTTACCAAAGATCAACACACAGAGACTGGAAGATCCAAACTGTGCAGGCTGAGGGAGGGCTCTTCCAGAAAATGAGTAAACACAAGAAAAACACAAAGGTTAGGGTTCTTCATGGTTCTCATTCTGTGAAAATATACGACAGAGAAAATCATTTGGTAACTAATGGGTCTTCTTATTACAAATATGCTTCTCTCCTGCTGTGAAATCATCTAACTCATTTTTCAAGAGGGGGTAATATACAGTGGAGAGTCTTACTCTTTCATTAATGGGTTTTTCTGCACTCTTATTGATCTCAAAAAAGAAAATAAATGGGCCCCTTTTATGGCTGGCATGCTTATATTATAGCATTCGAAAGTTGAACAGAGCATCTCCAATCTCAATACTATTTTTAAAAATTTTTTTTCAGCACTCTTTAATTTACACTTCACAAATGATTTTGTTTTTGAAGATCTGTGCATTGGTATATTTAAGGTACTTCATTCTAAGTCTCCATAGTCTTTTCAGAAAGATATAGAAAATAGTAAAGTTTCAGCTTGTATAGAAACAGGTCCTATTGTAGAATGATCTGATTCTGTGTTTTTCTCTTAATGATAATAGTGGGATGAACAATTTCATAAAACTTCTGAATTTTTCCCGCTTGCCCACGGCATTCAAATATTTTTAAAATGTGTTGCCAAGAGGATTGCCTCATATGTTTCTGATGAGTATGAAGAATATTCGTAAACACATTTTAAGAAAGATTTACATTTTTTTTGTCAATAATTGGTCTTACATAGGGGAGCATTAAATTCACATTACCAGAACTGAACTAAAGAGAAAGACCCAACATTTTTCCATAAAAGCTTTTCTGTTCTAGTGAAGTAAAATTGCCTTTTATAAGGTAGATGATTACATAATTTATTTTATTTTCTGCTTAATTACATAGGTTATGTAGAAGAGAATGGAATGAAAATAAAATTGTTTCACTATTCATTAGTTTCTAGATATGCCACACCTCATAGTGAGAGTGAGAGTTAGGAAGAAATACTGACCAACTTTATACCTCAATAAAGCTGAAAAAAAAAATACGATCATATATACAAATGCATATCCACTATATATTGGGTAGAATTTTTTTACTCGAAACTTGAACCAATATTCCTAGATAAATAATTTTTAAATAAGCAAGATGCTCTTGAATTAAAGAATATATTCTGTATGAGATTCTCAATTATCACCTACTTTGTGCCATATTTTTATCCTTTGAAGATTTCAATCTGTTAAAACAAACTTCCAAATCCACCTCACTTAAAAAGTCTTCAATGAATAATTAAAACCGGATTTCAAAACAAAATTCAAAAACAAATCATATGATCAAGCATACTATCAACATTATGCTGTATTCAATTTATTTACTAGATTTTTAAAAATTACTAATAAAATAGAAAATTTGATGGGGAAAACTAACTGCATTTTTAGAGTGCAAACCAGATTTAGTATTTAAGAATATTTATCTCTATTTAAAGAGACTCTCTTTACATTGTTTTAACAGTTCACATTACATAATTTTAGGCTAGAAATAAACATTCATTCAATGTAATTCTTGCCACATAAAAAGATAGTATAAATCCTTTCACTGAAGCTGCACGGTTCCACATCTGCCCCAAGGATATCTGATGATGTCTGGAGAAATTTTTTATTTTGTCAACTCAGAGAAGAAGTAGTGTGGAAGTTCTCCTCATATCCAGTAGGTGAAGGTGAGAGATGCTGCTCATTAGTCTACAATGCACAGAACAGCTCCCACCACAGAGAATTATCCAGCCCAAAATACTAATGGTGCCAAAGCTAAAAAACCCTACTACAGATTTGTGTAGACGTGGTTCAAAAAACTAGAACACTAGTCACAATCTTTTTACGACTGCACAAAGTAACTTGTTTTAAGTATCCATCTTTTCCTTGACTGCCCACGAAGGGAGAGTGTTGGACTCATCAAGGTCCATTGGAAGACTACCAGATGCTACTTTGTACCATGTACATTGCAGTGTTGGTTTTAACTTCACCTCCACTCTCTGATGATGTGTCCCAAGCACCTTCTCCTTGAAGAACATTCTCTAGGCAAACACCTGGTGTCTCAGTCTGATTGGGCTGTTATAATAGAATACCATTTACTGGGGGGCTTATAAACAACTAATATTTATTTCTCACATTTCAGGAAGCTGGAAGGCCAAGATCAAGGTGCCAGCAGATCCAGTGTCTGAAGAGAATTCTTCCTGGTTCATAGACGGCATCTCCTCACTGTGTCCTCACATGGTGGAAGGAGTGAGGGAGCTCCCTGGGGTCTCTTTTATAAGGGCACCAATCCTATTCATGAGGGCTCCACCATTGTGACCTAATCACCTCCCAAAGGCACCACCTCCTAATACTATCACATTGGGGGTTAGGATTTCCTTACATGGATTTTTCGGGAACACAAACATTCATTCTGTAATACCTAGCAAGTTGCCGTTGCATGAAGCAGATGCTTTCCAGGTGTCTGCTGAAGGATGTACGCACAGATCATAAATAGGACTTCAGCAAGTACATGCTAGATTGAAAAAGAATCATTTTCAGAGACATATAATGCTATTTAGAAAATTCAATGTAGGTGAGTCTTCCATCTTTCCCCCATCTATTCCCCCAAGAATATTCTACTTAATGGAAATTTTATCATGCAACTAACCCTGCTTTTAACCAAGTTGGAGTGTATATGATACTCATATCTCTTTTAATCAACTCTGTTTAAAAAAAGAAAATCCAAATAAAACTAGTACAAAATAAACAATGTGACATTGAATCAAGCATACTGAGTGCTCCTGTCTAGTTTACATGTTGGACACATCATCAGTCAGAATTAATTAACAGGCAAAACAGACGTTACACAAAATTCCATCAAAATTGTTTCTATCTGGTAAAATATTAGTTCCCTATTATTGTTAAGGACCAGTGAACATCTTAACAAGGTTGAATCATCCCACGGTGTTCCCATGAACAGGATGCATATACGTATGTCTCCCATTGGCTTAGCTCTTCATTAGTGTCTCTCAAGGACAGAGTGTAGACGTCCATGCACAGACCTCACACAAATTTTTGTCAGATTTATCACTACGTTATTTATCTATTCATAAACCAAAGAACCTTTCTGTGATGGATTGGAAAGATAAACAACCAAACAAAAAACCTAATTATCCATGACAGAGAGTTGAAGTGTTGTGTTATGAGATTTTCTTGAGAAATACGAACATTTTGCAATTTTCCCGTGTATAATGTATTTGTTAACACTCTGATAACATCTTAGCTTGTTCTTCTTTCTACTTCTCATTGAAAAACTGACAAAATTTCAACTCCTACCCCACTGAGCTAGTTTATAAGTTTTATATGTTTGTATGTGCGTGTTTGGTGTGGATGTTTTCTGAAGGGAATTGAATTGAAATTCACTGCTATTAGAGCATGCTGGATACTGAAAATTTTAAAAGTTGGTTTGCATTAAGAGTAAGGCAACTAAATCTTGAAAGGATTCTAAGTAGAGTCAAATATTCAAAATGATCAATATAAAAGCCTAATTAGCATTCCTAGAAAACTATATTATTTTTAATCTCCCAATAATTTTAATTTTGGCATAAAATATGCCATTATTCTTTTATAGTGTCCATGGATTTTCAACATAAATTCACTGCTGTGTGACTGATGAGTAGATCTATAATCATGAGGGCTATTATTTACTGATTAATTAACGTATACAGGGAAGCTTGCTAGGTCTTTTACATGCATGGTTTCATTTATTCCTCACAGTAACTCTGCAAAGCAGCTATCATTATTGCCATATGATGGATTTAATTCAGACATACTCATGAACAGCTGGCAGTAACTCTGCCATTAATCTTTAAGGTCAATGATCTTACATAACATTATTCAAATTTAAGTGAGAGCATTTTGATGGGAAAAATTTAAATATCCGAATTTTAAATGAAACACTGGCTTTAGTAATTTCTGCTTAAAAATATTCATGAACTTATTTCTAAAATGGCTTTTAATCACACATTTTAAAAGATCAAACCATCTCAAATAAACCAAAATACTCAGACTCACATTTCTCAGGAAACACTCAAATACTGATTGAAAAGTGTAAAGAACCTTGTGAAAAACCAAGAGTATGACTCTGTCTCTCAGAGAACTGTTAATAAACATATCTTCTTATCCATAACTCTACAGTAACATAAATCCTAATTAAACTCCAAGTTGCATGTACTGCCTTATTAAATGATGACGGACTGTCTGAAATGTCTTTGAAGTTTGAGTTGTTAAGAATAAGATTGCCTATTTAATGCCTGTAAAACAAAATACTAATTCTCTGAATTCTGAGCTACCCTTAAGAGAATAAGCTCTAATAAAATATTTTGCATTACCTCTTTACATCAATATCTCCAACTTTCTCATTTGTGTTAAAATTAGAACAAAGCAGACATCTACATATTGTAGTAACAGACCAGGTAATTCAAACCAACCTCCTTATTGAGAACAAATTAAAATTTTCACTATTAAAAAAAATTCTTTAAAAAAAATGTCAATGCTAAAGTCATACTTAGAGATTACAGCCCCAAACTTGAAGAGAAAGTAATGATCAGTTTAGGTAGACCAGTAGGATACCCAATGCACAAGGCAGCTTTGCCCTAAGGCATTTTTCTATTCTGGAAGAAACTGTTGCGTAAGGGGCCAGTATCAAACCCCAGTCTCTGTTGAAGGTGTGCAATCTGATAAATTCTCCCTAACATTTTCCTCTCTCTGTGGGTTTCACCCACAGGGCGAGCATGAAACAAGAATAAATTCAGATGGCAGGGGCTTGCAGCCTACCTCCACAGTAGCTAAACAATTCAGACAACAGCAGGTCACAATGGATGACCGAAACTTGAATTATAGTGCTGATAGGTTGTTTGCCCTGCAGGAAGATGCCGTTAACCCAAGTATCAATCTATTGCTATAAATATTTTCATTTCAAGTACAATGACCAGTTCACAAAGATCACCAAGCACATAGTGAAAAAAACAAGCCCCTGGTAAGACCCAGCAAAAATAACAATTACTGGAAAGAGACCCTCAAAAATTAAGATAGTGAAATTATCAAACACACTGAGTAAGCCAAGTTTTTGAAGAATGCTCAAAGAACTAAAAAAAAAAATGAAAATTTCTGCATGGAGTGAGAAACTATTAAAAAAGGGGGAAAAATACAGTATAAAAGACCAAATAGAAATTCTAGATCAGAGGAACAAAAAAAAATATTAAGAACTAATGAGTCGGTTTAAGGGCAGATTAGATAAAGCTGAAGAGAAAATGAATGAACTTGATGAGAGGTGAGAAGAAACTATCCAGAATATATCATGGACAGATAAAAAAGAGAGATAATATAGAAAAGAAAGAAATAAGGAAAGCAACATGAGAACGTCTAATGTGAAGGTATTAGAGATTAAGAAAGCAAAACAGACCCATGGGTGATTGAGATAATGGAAATACAAGATGCAGACTTTAAAATAACTAGGAAGAGTCTATTCAAGAAAATATAAATTTGAAAACTTCAAAAACATGGAAACCATAAGGAGGAGCAAAAATTAATTCTGGAAGTGTAAAGAAAATGTGTAACAAAATTATGAATTTGATGTGTTGGCTGAACTGCACATTAGATGAAGCAGAAGACAGAATTAGTGCAATAGAATATAGGTCTGGAGAAAAAGTAATTCAGAATGAAGCTTAAAATTACATGAAAATACAAAAAAAGGGTGAAAATGGAGTCAGAAGGATAAAGTTTAAGCCATGTGAAAGTAGACTACCAATAGGAGAGAAGAAGGAAAATACAGCAGCAATATTTGCAGAGGCAATGTTAAGCATTCTCAGAACTTAAGAAAAATGCCATTGAAAATGTTGAAGGTAACCACAATGAGATATCACCTCACACCCGTCAGAAGACAAGCAATAACAAGTGTTGGCAAGGATGTGGAGAAAAGGGAACCCTCATACATTGTTGTTGGGAGTGTAAATTGGTGCAACCACAATGGAAAACAGTTTGGAAGTTCTTCAAAAAATTAAAAACAGGACTACCACACAAAAGTAGCAATTCTACTTTTGGGTATTCATCTGAAGAAAATGAAAATACTTATTCAAAAAGATATATGCACCTGTATGTTCATTGCAGCATTATTTACAATAGTCACAATATGAAAGCAACCTGAGTTGTTGAAGATGTGGTATATATACACAATGGAATATTACTCAGCCATAAAAATGAATGAAATATTCCCATTTGTGACAACATAGATAGACCTAGAATGTATTATGCTATGTGAAATAAGCCAGACAGAGAGAGAAGAATACTATATGGCCTCACTTATATGTGGAACAGAAAAAGAACAAAACAAATGAACAAACATATCACAACAGAAACAGACTCATAGATATAGAGAACAAATTGGTGGTTGCCAGAAGGGAGGAGGGTGGGAGGAAGTTCAAAATGAGTGAATGAGATAAGAGGTGCAAACTTTCAGTAATAAAATAAATAAGACACAGGTGTAATGTACAGCATAGGGAATATAAAGTCAACAATATTGTAATAACTTTGTATAGTGACAGATGGTTATTCTTCTTATCAGAGTGATCATTCTGTAATATAAGTAAATGTTGAATCACTATGTTGTATACCTGAAACTAATACAATATTGCATGCCGACTGTACTTCAATAAAAAAAAAAGTTGAAGATGATTAAGGAATTGTAACAGATAAATTAAAAAGAACTCAACACCTAGTTGCATCACGGTAAAACTATAGAAATTGAAAGGCAAACAATCATAATAGCATCCACGGATTGAGATGTAGAGAATGTACTCTTTTCAAAGGAGTGACTTAAACTCACAGCTAAATTCTCTATAGTAGCAATGGAATCCAGAGAATAGGAGAATGATTTCTTTGACGGCTGAAAGGAAATAATTGCAAATTAAATTTCAGTGAAGATATTCTTCAAGAGGACGGTACCATAAAGACACTTTCAGACAAGCTAATGGAGGTTTTCAATAGTTCACATGCTCTGAAAATATGTTTTAGATCATCATTAGATTTTTAAGAATAGGCTCACAGATAAAGTTAGAGGCACAAGAAGTAAAGAGATGTAACTGTGGGGATAGCAAAATGAATGCTGACTAAATTAAATAAACACACGTATTTCCTATTAGATTCCTAAAAAATACACAAGAAATCAAATGGCAGTAATAGCAGGTAAGTCAGATGGATGATGATGGAGCTACAATATATCAATTATGTAGTGTTTCAGAGAAGTGGCAACTCTATTAATTAAAATTAGTGGTTATATTAAGGATCCGTGTTGTAATTTCTAGCATTCTTCATTAAAAGAAAACAGGCAAAGGGTTTTAATATCTAACATAGTGAGGGAGAAGGAACAAGAGAATGGAAGGATTAAAAAAAAAAAAACAAGCAATTCATAGGAAAGCAAGAAAGGAGAGGAAAAATAGAAATGGGCTAACAAAAGCACAAATTTAGGATAGAAGATTTAAACATAACTATATCAAAAATTAAATGTAAATATAAGCAGATCTACATTTAAATAGCAAAAATTATCAGATCCCAATATACGCTACATACAAAAGACAATTAGAATGTGAGTCAGCAGAAGGGGCAGAAGTGAAAATATGAAATGGTACACAATAAATTTACTAACAAAAATATGACAATACTAATATCAAGCTAAATAGACATTAAGGCATAAAGCACTAACAGAAATAAACAAGATAACTTCATAATGGTAAAAAATTCAATTTGCCACAAAGTAATAAAAATTCCAGATTTTGTCCACCAAATCGATAAGCCTATAAAATGCACGAAACAAAAGTTTAGAAAAATATATATAGAGATGAGAAAATCCATAACCATCATGGGAAAATATAATAGGCATATTTTAGTAACTGATAGAACATGCAAACTATCAATAAAATTACAGAATGTATGGACAACATATTTCAACAACTTGAATTATTAGACACACATAGAATATTGCAACCCACTATTGCAGAATAAACACTTTCCTCAAGGATGCAAAACACATTGACAAGAAATAAACAAAATATAACTAGAAAAAACAAATATATTTGGAAATGAAAGAGTTCCCCCTGAAAAAATTTATGAGTCCAAGAAAAACTCATAATAGAAATTAGCAAGTATCTTACCTGAACAATAACAAAACTACCACTTACCCAATTTGTGGAGTGCAGCTAATGCATTCCTTGAGCAAAATTTACAGGTGTATAGCAAATTAATAAAATAGGCTTCTATTTCAATAAGCTAGTAAAACAACAGTAAGATTAAATGGAAGGAAATAATAAAGAACAGTAATTAATTTTAAAAAAAAACAACATATAGTAGAGTTAAAAATAAAACCAAAAGTTTGTGTTGGAAAGTATAATCAAACAGATAAACCAGTGACTTCTACCATAAAAAAGTGAAGACATACAGATTTGGGGAATAAAAATAAAGAACACCACTATAAGCTTGCAAACAGAAAAAGATAAAAGAGAATTATTAACTTCTATATTTTGATAACTTTGAAATTTTAAAAGAAATGGAAAGACTTCTAGAAGCATATAGCATAACAAAAGTGATTCAAAAATAAATAGAAAACCTAAATGATCACATAACCATTTAAGATATCCAATTAGGTGTCAAAACTCATGCCACAAAGAAAACTCTATGCAGAAATGGCTGCACTTATTAGTTCAGGAAACATTGAGGGAAGAAATACTCCCTTTCGTAAACTCTTCAAGTGTGTGTAAGAAAAAGACATATCCTTGAATTCACTGTGGGATAGTGTAACTGGCATCCCAAACCCAGCAAGGAGTAGGATTAAGAAAATGGTAAGCCAAGCCACTCGTGAGCAATATTCAGCAACATATAAAAAGCATAAGAATACACCACTTCCAAGTTGGGTTTATTCCAAAATACAAAGTTGTATTAACATTAGAATATATAAATATATTCTATATATTCTATAGAGAGATATAGATATATATTGGACAAAATTAATACAGAGAGTAAGGAAAAAAATATGACCAACTCATTAAGTGTAGGAAAAAACACGATAATAAAATGCACCATCCTTTTACAAAGAGTTTAGTGAACAAAGTATAGAAGGGAACTTCTCCCTTCTGATAAAAATTCTCAAGTAAAAGCCTTTAGTAGATAGCATCCCAGTTGGTTAAATGTTGGAAACATTGTCTTGAAAACCAGAAGCAAAAAAAGAAATACTCGAATCTTTGTGTCTATTTGGCATTAAAATGGAGGTCTTAGTCACTGGGGTAAGATGAGAAAAAGAAACATGTATTAAGACTCAAAGGGAAGTATCAAAATTTTTTTGACTCATAGATGATGAGTGTGCATGTAGAAAATTCCAAACAATGAGAAAATTCTGCTTATAAAATTAATATTAAACAAAAAATAGTGTATTGTATATTTCAGTACATATTTTTAAAAGATAAACATTACAATAGTTGTGAAAACATCAATTCCCACAAATCAATTAAACAAAGTGTATCCAAGGCCTCTATTCAGTACCGTCTAAAATATTACTGAGAAAAAAATTAAAATGCTTACATAGTGCTAAGGATATATTCTTTTTGTGAATTGGTCTACTCAATATTGAAGGATGTCCAATAAGCCTGATCTGGCAAAAAGATTAATACAATTCTTAATTAAAAGTCAGATATTTGTTTTTTTCTTTTCCCAAGGGACAATTCTAAAGTTTATGTAAAAATGCAAAGCTTCAAAGAAAAAGAAAGAATAACTTTATAAAAGTTAAAACTTACTTTTTTCTGCAATCTTAATTATTCTTCATTTCCTAAGTTAATCATTTGAAAATAAAATACAATAAACTTAAGAAGAAGGAAAAAAACGCAAAGCTCCAAAACCAGCCAAAACTCTCTTAAAAAAGAACAAGGAGAAAAACCTTGTTATACCATATATTGTGAATTATTATAAATATAATGTTTAAAAAATACGATATTGGCACAGAGATAGACAAAGAAACCAACAGAACTTGAGCAATATGGGATAAACATTTTATTTCAATAAGTAGTACTGTGATATTTAATTATCTATATGGAAAAATAAATTGTACTCATTACTCATACAAAACAAAAATATCAACTCCCTGTGGATATTTTTGTCTTTTTAATATCAAAGACAAAAAAGAAACTACTTGAAGATAATATAGAAAGATATGCTCCTATCTTTGGGTAGGAAAAGATATTTTAAACAAAACTCCAAAATTACTAATCCTGAAGCAAAATATTGTAGGGTCAATACACTAATTTTAAGAACTTTAGCTCATGAAAGGAAACCATTAAACACAGTTGAAAGGTGAGACAGAGGAGACAAGATATATATGAATTTTGTTGCATAATTGTTGAAGCACTCTACTCAAAATAAATCAATGAGAAAAAGATAGACAACCCAACAGAAAAATTGATAAAAGACAGACACTTCACCAAACAGGAAATACAAATGGCCAATAGATATACGGAAATGCTACAACCTCAGGAAACAGCAAATTGAAAACCCCATGAGTTTCCATGTACACCCACTAGATTGGAAAATAAAATAAAATAAAATAAAATTTGGGTATGCCAAATGTTGGTGCAGATTTCACACTGCTGGTGAAAACGTTTATTTCCATAATGGAAAAGAGTTCAGCTTTATCTAACCTAGAACTGAAGATTTAAACCAGAAATTCCATAATGCGGACTTATCTCAGAAAATCTGTGCTTATGAGAAATGAGGATGTATTTTCAAAAGTGGTTATAACACCAAAGTTTGTAATAGCCAAGGCTAGAAATAATACACATAGCTACTAATAATAAAACTGACAAATACATTCTGATATAGCCATACAGTGGAATACTCTACAGGAATTAAAAGGAGCGAAATAGATCTAAACAAAGCAATATATATGGACTTTAAAAACAAAATTGTGCATGAAAAGAATGCATCAGAAAAGAATATAAAGTTCCATTTGTTTAAAGTCTCCAAAAACGTAAAATTTGACTATGTGATTTGGGGATGCTTATATTGCTGGGAAAAATGTAAGGGAAAGTACGGAAGTGATTTGCTAAAAGTCAGAATAATGCTCATCACCTGGGCGGAGAGCGAGCTATGACAGGAAAAGAACAGAGGCTTCTGTGAGGATGGCAATATTCTATTTCTTGACATGGTTGATGGTTATGGGAATATTCGTTTCATGTTTTTACATTGCACCAAACATTGATGCTGTATGAACTTAGTTCTATCTGTGTGTTATATTTCAAATAGAGTTGTTTCATTTTTAAATTAGTGTAAATCTAACTGCAATGTAAATATTGACCAATTTACTTGCTATATCTATTATATAACTTCACATGGCCCCTTTAGTGTAGCTTCTGACTTTAAATTGTCCATCTTGCCATTGAAGAAAACACCGTTAGAAACACGGCCACATCATTGTAGAGCTACTCACACGAATGGAGAAATTGTCAAGTGGCAATTCTGTCCTCTGCTGCCAGATAATCAGGAGAGGTATTGAGAAAGCCCCATGTAACCTCCCAGGCCCTTCAGGCATCCCTGGATTTGCACACTTTCCTACAAGACCAGCAGCTGATTGAGAGCCCTAAAAATCCTCATCCCCAGATGTCAAACTCCAATATAAGTAGAGCTGTCTATTCATATATCCACATCTATAGCATCATCTGAGTCATACGTGGCAGTTAATTTTTCTGATTGCATGTCTGCATATGTGATAACTGAGTAGTACTCTCTAATGAAAGTCTAGAGCAATTTCTACTGTATCTTTAGCAATTTATCTAGCCACATGAAATATTCAGCGTTATTTCTATGGAAACGATATTATAAATTTTTTAATTATTCAAAGGCGCTTTCAATAGAAAGCAGATTGCCTGGGTTTTAACATTGAGCAGGTACCTGCATTGGTTATTGGTAACTGTGTAATTGGACAAAATTACTTTGCAGATGCATTAAACAGTCAGGAACCATTTCATGAAACAGACTTTTGAAAGGTGAGGCTGCATAACGGGCTTTCTAAAAACAAGCATGGTAGAAATCATAGCTCTAAATGAATGCCATTGCTTGTAATGGTCAATTTGGAAAGCCATTGTGTGGCACTTAGATTGCTCAAAGTATTTTGGTTTTCTCTTTTCAATGTTCCTTAAGAATTAGTTGAATCAAGCTTACATTTATTTATAGCTGTACCTTGTTTTGAATTAAAATTGCACTATACAATGTGGTCACCTACTTTAGTCAACAGAACCTTGGCTGTTTCCAAATATAAATCTCTCCTTAAGGATTAAGAGCTACCTCATAGCAAGATATTGAAAATAAATTACCATGGGCTCTGAAGTGATTTAAAGTGAGCAGAATCACAGAGTTGAAGCAATCTTACTTTATTGAAATTAGTGTTTTGCCTCTGAAGTGACTAATTTGTATATAATCATGCCTGTTTGGAGTATATAATTTCTGATATACTTGCTAAATTACATTAGCCTAATTATATAATAATCAGCGCTCATATACCTTCAATATTTAACTATTATTAATTAAAATATTTCCCAACTAATATTGTCTTTCAGTAACTGAATGGATAAATAAACTGTGGTACCTCCAGACAATGGAATATTATTCAGTGCTAAAAAGAAATGAGTTATAAAACCAGGAGAAGACATGGTAGAATCTTAAATACATATGACTTAAGTGAAAGAAGCCAATCTGAAAAGGCTACATACTATAAAATTCAAACTATATGACATTCTGGAAAAGGCAAAACTACGGAGACAGTAAAATGATCACTGGTTGCCAGGCATTAGGAGAGAGAGAGGCACGAACAGGCAGAGCACAGAGAATTTTTAGAGCAATGAAACTACACTATATAGTGTTATAATGATGGATTCCTGTCATTATACACTTGTTCAAACCCACAGAATGTACAACACCAAGAGTGAACCCTAATGTAAACTATGACTTTTGAGTGATGATGATGTGTCAATGCAGACTCATCAATTGTAACAAATGTCCCACTCAGGTGAGTGATGCTGATAGTGGGGGAGGCTATACATGTGTGGGGGCAGGGGATATATGGGAAATCTCTATACCTTCTTCTCAATTTTGTTGTAAACCCAAAACTGCTCTAAAAAATAAAATCTTAAAAAAAACAAACAAACAACTAAAGACCAGACTTTGCAGGAAATGGAGATCTGAAAGAAACAAAAACAAATCCCAAATAATCCCTGAAATTATACTGAATATTGTGAGAATAAGAGAAAATGGTGCATCTATTACACAAACAGTGATGCTATGAAAAAAGACCCCTACAAAGTTCTTAAAAATTTTTTAAATATAAAAAAAATTATTTTATTTTAAAATTTTATAAAATTAAAAAAAAACACTAGCTGGAATTAAAAATTAAACAGAAAATTAATTTCCTAGAAAGTAACACAAAAAACAAAGATAAAAATATGTGAGAAAGTTAGAAAAATAATTAGGTTAAATATCCGACTTGTAGAATTTCGGAAATTTTTTAAAGACAGGAGTATAAAAAAATAGATAGGAAGAAATTGCCAAGAAAAACAAATAAACCAGAACATTTCCCTATGCCACAGGAAATGAGTCTCTAAATGGAGGAGACCTATCTGGCGTAAAACATAAGAAGCTCACTCCTAGGCACACCACACTGAAATTTCTAAAGGAAGGGTAAGCAAAAGATTATAAATGTTCTGAAAAAGAAAAACTAAATGCAAACTAAAATAAGTTATGTATGAGAAAAGAGAATCAGAATTATATCTAAAAACAAGACAAGACAATGGACATATTCATTCTAACTTTCACGCATATGCTATGCCAACCATTTGTTCTTTTATTCAACAAATCTTTGCTGATTTGTTGACCTTGTAGGTTTCCAAGGACTGATTTAGACACCGAGGATAAGGCAGAATACAAACTGATCAAGTTGGGTTAAACTGGCAATAAACATATTAACAAGCAAATACACAGTGTGCTAAGTGTGATGGGTGCAGGGTGAGGGAGGAGAGGGTCTGGGCAGTCTTTAGTCAATAAAGTGCCAGCTACTGCGTGAGTAAAAATAGACACACCTCTGGCCAGGTAAAGCAGCCCCAAAGGCACACAGCTTACAGAGCGTTCTAGGGCTGAATGTCAGGCTTGTTCCCTTAGCCTCCTGCCTTTGCACAGTGCACAAACTGTACAACCATAGAGGCCTGCAGATGTGTGTGTGTGTGTGCTCACTTTTCATTATTTTCAATTGCAAGGAGTGGCTTTATTTGAGTTGCAGCATAGTTTGCCTACTTCCAAAACAGCAAGTCTGAGGCGACTTGCAACAAAAACACACATGCAATGGGGCAGTTCTAGAATCAGAAGACATGGCCCAGAATTTGGGGATGAAATATGTGACCATCTCCCTGTGAGATTGGTGCCTGTTTTGGTGTGGCGTCCAGAATCTAAGGCAGGGAAAAGTAAGAGGAAAGTGGAAATGGTCATTTATTTGTTTGTTTATCTTGTAAGGAAGCGATATCCTCTTAGGCGCTGCCTCCCGTCTGCTCCACTCGTGGCTTAATACAAACATGGCAGAATCCTCCATCTCAGAGGCGAGAAAAGTGAGAGGAGAATGAAGAACTTTCTCTCTACCTCTGATTTCCTCCTCATTCCTGAAAGGAGAGGCAGACCTGCATTCCCACGGTGCCTTCAGCTGACAGCCACGCTTGGAGTTTCCATAAGCAGGTGTGTCCGCTGGGGAGCAAGATGGAAATAGATGAGGTAGAGGCTGAAATCCCCTACTCTAGAAACCCAATAGGAAATAAGTTGTCTTCCTCAGGATGCAGTATTCAGAGGAAGACATGAAGATTATATCCCTCAGCGCTAATAACAGTAAACAAGAGTGAATGATGCCAGCCATTGATTAAAATCCTGAGAAGACACGGAACATCTATTGTGGCTGATAATGCCAATGAATGATAATTGAAACCGACGATAAAGAAGCTAATAATTGCATGTCCAACTTGAAGACAGGCTTCTGACCGTTTTCTTATTGTACCTTCACTTTAATTTCCTTACAGTGTCACAATCTGATTCCATGTAATGAATGGGGCAAGGGGCAGGAAAAGAGAAATTTAATAAATTTCGACTAGTCGGATTATTTGACAACAGATGGACTGCCTCCTGAGAAATGAAGTTTTGTGTGCAAGGGATCCTAATATGGACCTTTTCCTGCTGTCTCGGTATCACCTGAGTCCCAAAGCTGACAACAGAGTGCTATTAACAGAAGTGCTTACTCTTGGCCAGACACTCCTATAAACTGCATTGGCATCTAATCTAAAGATTAGATTAGAATCTAATCTAATTATCTTTAGTGCTGGGTATTATGAGGCATTGAGAAACAAACAAAAAAAAACAAAGGTTTTCCAGGCACGGAAAGATTAAGTAACTTGTCCAAGATCCAGACAGAGCTAGAAGTGCCCAAGCTAGGATTCAAATCTAGGGCGTCTGGCTTAAATCTGTGCTCTTGGCTCCTGAATCTTCCAAGCTGCCTCCCAGTAGCAGCTCAATGGGCATCAATAAGCACCCCCATGTCTAAACCAAGGTTTCTCAACCTCAACATTAGTGATATTATGGATTGGATGATTCTCTATTATTGAGGGCTGTTCTGTGAATGGAAGGGTGTTTAGCAGCATCCTTGGTCTCTATCCTCTAGATGCCCTTTCCTGACTTCAAGTTGTGACCAAAAATGTCTCCAAACATATCCAAATGTCTCCTTGGGGGCAAACTTATCCCCAGTTGAGACCTAATGGTCTAGAATAATCATCTAATAAATGAGTAGGACAATGCTTTGACTTAGAGCATGTCAGCACTGTTAACTTCTGGAAGCAGATAATTCTTTGTGGTGGGTTGTCCTGTGCACTGCAGGATGCTTTGCAGCACCCCTGGCATCCACCTTATGGATGCCAGTAGCACTCTCCACTCTCATAGTGACAACCAGAAATGTCTCCTGACATTGCCAAACTGTGGGAGGCACAATCACCTATAAAGGAGAGCCATGGTTCCTAATCAAGGAGGTAGTCCAAAGATGCAAGACCTGCTAAGAGACTTGAGGCTGACACTTCCATCATTAGCCCATAAGCCTCATTCAGGTTTTACCAGACAGAGAAAAGAATATGGTGGAGGTTGAAGACTCTGGAGGGCTTCTGGAGAGGGTTCCCTGGGAGCTGTGATGGTGATGGAGCCAAAGATAGACCTCTTAGGAAGAAGGGTTCCTTGGTCATCTAGAAACAGATCTTGCTCAAAAGGAACACCTCTAAAGACCAGATGAGTGCAAGAGAATAGATCCATCTAAAACCAGTCATGGATGGGAGTCTTCAGTAGAAGAGACTTAACACCACCAGTCAAATGAACTGCAGTTGGTAGGACCCACCACAGGACCCTGGAAATCACAAATGCCCCCAAAGTAAAATTCAGCAGTAGACATTACTGCTCCCAGAAGATAGCAGCATCAGATTTTTTTTTTTTTTTTTTTTTTTTGCTGAGTTAACATCTGTTGCCGATCTTCCTCTTTTCGCTTGAGGAAGATTGTCTCTGAGCTAACATCTGTGCCAGTCTTCCTCTATTTTATATGTGGAATGCCTCCACAGCATGGCTTGATGAGTGGTGGGTAGATCAACGCCTGGGATCTGAACTTGTGAACCACAGGCTGCCAAAGCGGAGTGCACAAACTTAACCACTATGCCACCGGGCCGGCCCCATCATCAGATTTTAACTCCACACATCACGTGAGTTCGCCTTTTCCTCTCATTTCCACTCTCTTCTTGTTGGAGAAAGAAGCTGACATCACCCTCCTTTCTTATTGAGTATTTACCCCGTCTGTGGCTGGTCTCAGAAAGGAGAGAGAAAAAGCTTTATACTGGAGGAGAAATTGCAGTAGACTGAAATGGATAGTTGTGATCTATGACTGGTCAGAATTACTATGCCTCATGCCAAGTATTTCAGCCAAAGGTGAGTAAAAAGTCTACAGAGTGCATTGAAATGTAAGCTACGGAAAGAATAAATTTGCTTCTCACTTATGCCATATTGAATGCCCTTAGTCTGCACCTTATTGCAACCTGTTTGTGGGTTTCTACCCACAGGAAGTTGGATAACTACTGAACTACCAATGGAATAATCTACACCAGACATTTACCAAGCACTGAGGGATGGAAGGAGACAACCCATGGGGTCCTTTGAATATCTCATTCTATTTTTCACTGTCTTTTTGACATAATGATAGTAAAGATTATATATCCCTGATTTGAAACCAAATTGGTGGATGTGTTCTGTCTTCTGCTATGGAAAACCTCACCATCAGACCTACCCATGAGACCTAGTAGTACAAGGATAATTTCATATATCCTGTGTCCCTTCTCTGAGATTCTTAGCAGATCCACAGAGACCACGAGGTTGTCAGCTTGGTGGGAAGAGCCTCCCATATCCTGGTCAACCCCTATAGAATGCAGTGGCTCCAACAGGACTTGTAGACAATTACACCTGACTGCAATATGAGAATCACAATGCAGATGCTCAAGATGGCGTTACGGCAGACAGATGACACATTCACTATATTTTGGCAATCCCTGTGGGTTAAACATACTCATCGAGTGCCTTAATGCTGAAGATGTTTGAAGATGTATGTACCATCACTGATAAGAAGTTAGTAAATCAATAATGCCAAAAATTATACCTTCTTGGACATTGGTCATGCCCAATACTTTTGATATTTTATAATACTTTTGATAATCCTTTTTGATATCAGTCCTGTTTGTACAAGCTTTATTATTGCTCTTCCAATGAAGGAGTAAATACTTTTAATAATCCCACTCAATTTAGCTATATTTTTACAAGACTTTCTCTACCCTCGCTTGGTAAACTGAAGCAAATCCCTTGGTTCAGTAAGTAAATCCTATTTAACAGAAAGGAACGTCCCATGAGGATAATATCCTCTTCTTCCCTTGGGGAATCTTATGTATGAAATTGCTTCTGTGTACAGAAGGCACTTCATACCACAAAAGGCTGCATCTCCAGGGGAGAGGGTCACAGGAACAAATAAGTGAGTCAGGGAGAAACTGGGGAAGTAGAACAGCTTCACTCACTGCATGCTGGTTATGTCTGAATTATTCCTCACCTACAATGCAAAAACAAAATGTAGTGCAAGAGCTAATGCATTTTGCAAAGTGGAAACTGAGTTCTGTAGTGAATAGCTGGAAACTTCTGACCTCATCAAGGCGAAGTGTTAACCAACAGCAAGACCTGGCCAGAGTTCTGGAATGAAGAATGTACTGGACTTTACCTAAGGGTAACTACAGTCTTGGAAACCAGCTGGCAAAGGAATTGATGCTGAAGCCAAGGTACAGAAACAAATTTTAGCGACCATGAAAATAGACTTCTAAGGAGCTCTATGTAAAACACCATAGAGGCTCCACTTCAAAGAAGCTATGTTAGAGGGCCCATCAAGAAGGTGTTTCATTGAACAGCGGTGAACATCAGTCAAGGCTAGAAAATCAGGTGACCCTAGAATGAAAATAATGCATCTTGTTCTTTGACCAGCAAGAGTCCTGAGTTCCCCGACACCCGTACCGATGTCCTTCTCCACTCCTTCCTGTCTGAGACCTTGGATTGTAGCTTGTCAGTCTTGAGGAAGTCAATGGGCACCTGCTCTATACACAAATCCACGCAGGCAGAGCCATCTATCAGACTGTATTTCTGTGAATGAACCCTCTGTCTTAACTTTTGTATAAGCCTGGAACATACATTTCTTCATCTCCTGTCACACAAATAGATAACTAAATGTATCCTGTCACAAGTAAAAAATAGTTATGCCATCAAAGCGATGCCAGAGAGACCTCTGAAAGGGCTCCCTCGAAAGTCAGACCCAGTTTAGTCTTCAAGACAGTGCCTCCGTTGACATAAAGAAAAAAATCAAAATGAAGTCAATAAAGCTTCTCTGATGTCTAAAGTTGCTCCAGCATCTCAGTTCTGCAGCCTGCAGTTCAGGGGAGCCCCCACAAGATAGGAGTCCAATTTTGATGCCTGTGATTGCGACCTCCCTTTCATCCTTGCTTTTGGGGCATTTTTCTTTGCTGCCGAGTTCGATTTCCGTTATTTTTCTCCCCACCCCCATCACTTAAGTACTGGAAGATAGCAGAGGGAGAAGGATTTACTCGTACAGAGTGCAGTGGGCTGCGGGGAGCGGTTCAGGAGCTCATGAACAACCATCCTTTTGAAGCTGTGTCAGAGGTAATTAGAGAGTTTCACGTTTTCGGTTGCAATGTCCAAAGAATCCAATCCCGTGGACCTGCTCTCAGAGATAAGGAAAAGAATTCATGTCTCTTTTTAACGGAAAATGAGGCAGAACCACGGAAGAGCACAGATAATTATTGTATAGATAATAATGTCCTCTTAAATATATATTGTGTTTATAAAAAAGCCTGAAAGAAAATACTGTGTACTAAGATAATGTGGTTATTATAGTCCAGTTCGTGGCTCCTGTATAATTGCGCGGGACCTGAAATTCCTTTTCTTTTAGCGTCTACTTTTTTAGGGGGTGGGAGAAAGGGTTGGATTAAACAAACAGAGCCAGACTCTGTGAAAATTATATATATATTATATGTATACATATATTCTATATAATATATAAAATATATATGTATAGATATATACAAATACATTATGAACATATATATATAAAATGTATAAAACATAAAATATAAAATGTCATGTATAAATTATATATACACAGATACATAAGAAGGCTTCGGAAATTTTTGTGTATTATATATATATAACTTGGAAAAAATATATAATATATGCATATATATACACTAGTTACATATATACATATGTATATTTAGCATATATAGTATATATAAATACGTAGCATATACATTTGTATATATAGTATATATAAATATATAGCATATAGATTTACATATATACACATGTATATATAGTATATACTTATATATAGGTTCATATAGTATGTACACAGATATGCATATATAGGTGCATATGTATATATACGTAAAATTATCCAAGTCTTCTGCCTGAGCAACTGCTTCTTCCAAACTCTCTTGAGATTCCGTAACGTCTGCCTCCTACTCTTTATTTATTACCCAAATGGATGTCCCTGCACAAAACAATTATGTCCTATTGCCTGCAGCCAGATCGTGAACGCTCTCATGTGCAATGTGGAGATTGGAAGTTAGTCTGCAGGGAACAGATGAGAAAGGGGGGTCTTTGAGCTGGGACCGTGGGGGTCAGGTCTGACTGTTGATGTATCACTCCAATGGCACTGGGGGAATAGGCATGAGAAGGTTGTGTTTGGAGAATAAAAACCCAGTTAGGAGGATATTGGCAGTAGACCACATGTGGGAAGACAGACAAGGGAAGAGGGCGGCGGAGGGCAGGCAGGGCAGGGAGGAGGGAAGGAAACTGGATGGACACCCAGATGCTAAAATCTGCACTTTGGAGTTCTCTCCCAAAAGGTGCGTGTGTGTTAAAAAAAAAAAAAAGTTTATGGCATTTTTCTAATTATAGAGAATTTGCAAAAAGGATAAAAGCAAAATCTCTGCTCTCACCCAGAGATATCATCTGTGAGCGTATGGATAATAGTTTACAGTCTTTTTAATACATATATATTATTTAAACTATGAAATTAAGATTGTATAATATACACTTATTTTTTGCATTAATTGGTTCTTTAAAATGATTTTATTGGCGTCATATTGGCTTACAACATCATGTAAATTTCAGATGTACAGCACAATATTACTTTGGCTTTTTAAAATTTGGATGCTGTATTTTGAAAATTTTCTTTTGTTTTTCTGCCTTGGTAGTCTAAAATTTCCTTTATCTCATGGGAAAATATAAATTAACAAAATTGAACCAAGAAAAATTTAGACTACTAAGAGCAATAACCAGAAACAGTGCGGGATTGGGGGTGGGGAGAGGGGAATGAAAAAGTTATCAAAGAACTACCTACAATGGATCCTTTTAGGTCTAGACCCGTTTCGACAGGTGACCTCTTTCAAAGTGTGGAAAAAGAAACAATTTCCATGCCATATAAACTGCTGCAGAGCGTTGAGAAGAAGAAGAGTTTCAACATCACAAGAATTTCAATTCTGTTTGTCAAGGACTAGCCAAGCATCTGATTTTGGGCTTACGACATACACTCCTCAAACCTTGATTTAACTTCTGTAAAATAAAGATCATGATAATTGCTAACGTTTACTTAGCCTTTCCACATGGTAGGCGTTCTTTTGAGCACTGGATGTGTAATAACTCTTTTGATTCCCACAGAGAATTAAAGTTTTATTATCTCCATTTTACAGGTGAGAAACTGAGGGTCAGAGAAGTGAAGTCAATTGCTCAGCACCACACAGCTCACGAGGCCGTAACGCAATACTAATTTCACCCCGAGCAAAGGCATAGAGTCATGGAGAGACACTTTTGAGCTGCCTTAACCTACCTTTGCCTAATGCTACGTCTTGAAGCTCTTTGCGTTTCTTCTGATATTTCATGGTACCCTCTCTTGTATAGGAAACTCAACATACAAAATCTGATTATGCGTCCTACAGTGCATTTTAATAACAGTTTTATTCAAAGACGTTTCTCAATACTAGCACCATTTGTAAAAAGCTCTTTGCTGAAACTATTCCAAGATATGAAAATGACTTTGTATCATGCTAAAATATGTTAAAATGTTTGGAGAACGTGCCAAAAAATTATTTCCAGAGTTTCTGATGATTCAGACCTACCATCAAAGCATAGTGGATTTTTTTCCCAGCAGCTAAAGTGGAATAGTCCTGTGACAGTTGCATTAAAAAAAAATATAGAAAACAAAAATTAAAAAGACAAATAATTCTCTGGGCCTAAATGCTTTGAAAATATGATAATCTCGACAACAAATAAATACAAAAAGAAATAGACAAATCAATATGGGATGCAGTTTTTAAAAAAAATTTGCCATAAATAAAACTTTCAACATTTTATATGGTGTATCTGGAATCTGTAGTTTTAATTGTTATAGTTCCATTTTAACAAAATGCAAGTACATCTATCTGTATTAAGTGGATTCTATTGAAAAATCTGTACAATTTGCCTTCTCAATGCTGTAGAAATTATTGCATCTCTCTGCCTTCTATTCATGAACACTCACTTCACCCTTGTTATAGAGAAGGCTTTCCAGCAGCTCTTTCTAGCATAGAGCTTTAAAGCAAACTAAAACCCCAATAGGCGCCAAGATGGTATTGACCTGGCCCTGACTTCTCCCATCGATCTTTCCTGGTCAGTCAGCAGCAGCTGGTTCTGCAAGAGGAGAAATATGTACATATTTCTTTGCCCACTAGTGCTGTTTGCCCGCCAGCCCTGCTTGCAGCTCAAACGCTCCTGTGCAGGCGTAGACTCTCCCAACAGTGGTTTAAATGCGATAGGATTAACTACCAACCTAAAGAAACCTAAGTATAAAATTCTGTATCTAAGAATCTTAAAGCTGTCAATCAGCTTGTTTTCTAACTTGGTCCTCTTAAAATCTTTAAATATATTTTTGATGACCTAAGCCATCCTGCTATTTTTTAAAATAAGTATGATAGTATTGCCTTTCTCACAACCTTTTCCAAAATGAGCTGTATTCGTTCATCAGAAACAAGAGAACATGAGATTAATTGGTTGGACAAACAAGAATTTACTTGTATGTGCTTCTGGGTCTCAAAAACTAGAATCACATACATTAGAAAACTAAGGTTGAATGCGTGAGGATCAGGCTTAATGAGTGAAAATAAATTGCAAGATGTCTTTGTATTTTTCTTTTGCGTTTCATGTTGCCCTTTAAACTCAAGAAGAAGAAATGCACATAAATGTATCCCTTGGCTTTTCAAGTTCATGTGCTATCTCTGCATCTTGCACTATTCTTGTCAGCTCTAGGTGAATTTCAGACCCTTCTCTGGAATGTGGCTGACAAGTTACAGTTGCCACTGGAAGGAAACAAGAAGTAGGAGAAATAGGTTGTTCTGCAGAATTCAGCCAAGGCTCTGCAGTTAAGTTGGCACCTTCAACCTAGGAAGACTTGATGGTAATTATCAAAATCAGAGAACAAGTTGTTCTGTGTGGACAGGCCTTAGTCAGCCACAGAAGACATAACAATAAAACGAAGAGTCAAAGACTCTGGTACTGACCATCCCCATTCAAGCAAGGTCCACAAACGAAGTTGTCGAGGCTGTACGTGGGACTCGCATGTTCTCAAGATACCCTCATCTCTAGAAGAGAGATGGCACCTGCTGATCAGCCACAGAGGTGCCTCCCATATGCGAGTTACACCACTCCTCCGTTTTTCAGATTCCTTAAATTCTAAGGCAGAGTCTGATTAAAATTAGAGCCTGCTGGAATATGTGCCCACCATATACAATGTCTCACTTCTGCAACAAATAAAATGTTGGCATTCTGTTTCTTAGACAAAAGCTGGTGGTTAATAGTCTAGACTCCATGTGGCAGTCTTTGTTGAGACTTCAGCACTGCCTCCTGCCCTCCATGAGACTCAGTGTATTCCATTCTCTGTTACTTGAGAAAGAGGAAAGCAGCCCCTGACATCTGGCTGCCAGATGTGGCCGCCTAAGGATTGCTGGGAGCTGACTTGGTCCATACAGCTAGGCTGTGGTGTTCTCCTGCGGAACATAAACCATTTCATAGAACAGCAACATCAGGCAAATCCATTGAGGGACACTCAGCGATTCTTTGCCAATTGTAGCATCAGCCGCTGTCTATTTTATCCCTTTTTAGATAACCAGTCACAGAATTACCCCCGCTTCCTAACAGTGTCCACTCCAAAGCCACTCCCAGCTTCCTTGGATCCTCCCTAAAATCACTTGACACAAGTCCACAATCCCGTAAGTCCTTCCCACCCCCTCTTACTAAACAGTCCCCACAGTGTACATTCTCCCTTGCTGCAAAGAGTTGATAAACTTAACTCTGTTCAAGTAGAGGGGTGTATCTAGTAGTATGTGTTTGAAGACCACTGATACACCACCTGGGAAAATAAAGATAATAATAATGTTCTCATAGGATTTTTGTAAGAATGAAACATGATAATATATGCAACTGCTGGGGAAAGTTCTTGGAAGTTACACAGTGGGGGACAAGTACAACATTATGCTTATTATATCAGTCTCTGGAGAAATGTGTTAGCCAGTATTCGTGTCCCTAAGTTAAATCAGCTATTGCCGGGGACAAGAAAACATTTCTCTGTCCGCAGAGTCCATAGATTCTCACGGACTATTGTAAACTCACCAAAAATTATGCAATTTGGTGAGGACCTTGGTGAAGTCTTCTCACTCAGGTTTTCTCTAAATGACATCAAACTTTCTCTCCCATTTGACACTTTGATTAACCAGAACAGGTGACCTACATAGCCCAAAGCATCAGCATCAACATTATTGTTGATACTATACATTAACACACACTGGACATCTTCCAGGACCCTCTGACATACTAAGGCAAAAGGTTTGACTAATTAGACAATGGATATAAGAGCCCTAAGGTCATATAACAAGATTTTTTACTTAAAAAAGTCCTGACTGATGTCAGCTACTAAAGGAACAAATCCTAATGGTTCCCCATGTGGCTCTGAAGTTAAAATGCTTGGATTCCAACCATGTCTCCAAAGATCACAGCCAGGATGAAAGTGAGAATGTGCTCAACCCCTTTGAGCACTTGTGTACTGTTGGGTAGAGGAAAGAAAATAGCATCTTCTCTTTATGTTGTTTTCGTGGACTGAATGGAACATCACAAGCAAAGCTCCTTACAACAGAACTGGGCGAAAGAGTGGAAGCCATTATTGTAATTATTATTCTTAGTGTTAATATAATCATGAAACACCTGAGGCTGTAGATTTTCCTGTTTAGACTTAACTATGTATCACAGCCTTCAACAAGGCAGAAATCATCAAAAACCAAAAGAGAAACCACTTTTTCCTAAATAATTTTACCATTCAAAAAGAAAGCAAGAGTCACCATAAAGAGAGTGGTTAATTAGTTTGGATGTTATAGGATATACATTGTAATGTTCTAATGTAGTGATCTGGAATATACTTAAAATATTTTAACTTACAAAAATTCTAAGAAGTTAGCATAGCAAGGATCTTGTAATAGTTATTGATGAGAAGAAGGTTTTTGTCTTTTGTTGTTGTTTTTGTTTTAACTTTTTTGCATCTCATTGGAATCTTTCTCCCTAAAAAATATTATTTTGGACATTCTATCTTTTTTAGAGTGTCAATTACGGCACAATTTTTAGTAAATCATGTTAATAGGAGTATAGATTTTTCATTCTCGTCTATGTAACCCAACTTCTCTATGACATCTGTTTGATGTCAACAAACCATATACTCAGCAAAATTTCCTCACTCTGATCTTTTCTTCTCTTTAGGTCAGATGGACATCTCAATTTTAAGGACAAAGATCGATTCTACTTTGGAACACCTTTCGGTAACTACAAGCATATGCTATTCATGCGCCTTCACAGGCATTCTATGAGTCTATGTGATGAGTCTGATGTATGGATCGTGTCTGAGAGCTAACCTTCAAACACTTGGCAGGCACTGAACACCAAGGAAATATTGAAGGCTGATTCAGATAATATTTAAGTACATCTAAGAAGATGTTTGGTCCAGGGAAATCTCATGCCACAGCATGCCAGGGTTCTTATCTATGAAATGACTTCCAAATGAGTCCCCTTACTTCTGAGTGAGAAAATGTTCTAAACTTTGCTTTTTACCCCAGAAAGACTAATGTGTACAGTGCCATCGAGTGAAATCAGTAGGAACATTTAGCCATGCACAAGTTACCATGTGAGCTGTGTAAATCAAACCAAGTGGCAGGAAAAGAGAAGGGAGCCTACTGTTAATATAGAATCAGTGGAAATCTGTATGGTTCACTTAACGTACTTCATTGAGAAAGGGCATAACTTAAAACAACTTTTCATTATGCTTAGAAAGGGTCAAGCTATCGTCAGGAGAAGAGTCCCAAATTTCTTACAGCAAATTGCTGATTCATAGATCACGATGATAGCCGTCACGAGAAAATGTTCACCTGCTGAATCAGGGCTCTGAAGACAGGAACATCTACTGGTTTTAAATCCAAGAATATCCAAGTAAAAAGCCTTTTGTTTGGGAGTAAAAAATCCACCCCTGATGTGGACCGTTTCTGAAACAACTAGAAGAAATGACCAGAGATCCTTGACAGTTTTTTGAGAGCCATGGCTTTTGAATATGAAAACTGCTAAATGTATGTTGAGGTAAGCACCAAGTCTTGCCAGAGTCCTTGGGAAGGCAAACTAGTTGCTAATAAACTTAGTATGAGCAAAAACCCTATGAAAAAAATAATTAAGGACAAATCCAATATGGAATACATTACATTCTATTTTCTTATAGCGGAAGCTGTTAGATTTTCTTTTTACATGTTATTTTAAGACAAAGGCAAATTTCACAAAATGGCCACTCACTTCTAAAGGATGTAGAATATGTAAAATTAATTGGCTAAGGAATTTGTAAGGAACTAATATGATGTGTGTTTGTTTATTTGCTGCATTGAGCTGGAAGCTCCTTAATATCAGGAAGCACGTGCGATCAGCTGCCTGTTACAAACCAGCCTGGCACTCAGTAGAAAACTAGAGGAATTCGTGTTAAATGCATGAGGGGACACTTTAAAAAATTAAACATTTTTTAAATCCCCACAGAAACTTTTTGTCTTGCACACCAAAAGTAAACACAAAACCACATTTATTGATAATGAATGCTGTCTGTCTTCGTGGACTCATGTTCGCTCACAAAACAACTATATTTACAATATAAAATTGAAAGGGATCATGAAGATAAAACTTGTTACAATGTGCTAGATGTTTCTTAGAATAGTACTATTCATTTAGAGGAGAGCACAGGTATCCTTAGTCACAAATAGAGGGTAGTATTTCAGGTATATCTTCTACTCATGGAAACAGTACAAGGTATCCTGAGGACATGAAAGCAACAATGTTTCATTTGAGCCATGATGGATGAGATGGTGGAAGAAGAAATGAGAGGAGTATCAAGAGTGGGCATGGGGCTGGCCCCGTGGCTTAGCGGTTAATTGCGCGTGCTCCGCTGCTGGCAGCCCGGGTTCGGATCCCGGGCGCTCACCGACGCACTGCTTCTCCGGCCATGCTGAGGCCGCGTCCCACATACAGCAACTATAAGGATGTGCAACTACACCATACAACTATCTGCTGGGGCTTTGGGGGAAAAGAAATAAATAAATAAAATTAAAAAAAAAAAAAAAAAAAAAGAGTGGGCAAACACCTGCTCTTCCTTTTCTATCACTTAACATTAAGTGATGCCAATTTGCTCTTTCTTCCCAGGTCAGCATCTGCTGTGTTTTAAAGCTAGGAAACTCTTGGGTCCAATGAAGTTCTTGTCTCTCGTGTTTACTGTTCCCAAAGATATATAGAATAAAGCTCTTTATGGATAAATGCAGACCACTGTGATGAGGGTCAAGATGAAGTATCAAGATGTAACCAGACATTTAGGGAGATGAATTAGATGTTGTCACATGTGTATATCAAGATGTAACCACGTCAGGCCAGGACTGCAATGTGGCAAAAAACGGCGTTTGGATCAAGAGTTAGAAGTTTCAGGAACCACTCAAGTTTACATAGCCTGATATAACAATGTAACTGCCTTTTTCAATTATATTTTATCTTCAGACCACTTTGTAAACATTTCTTTAAGTTTTGTTTAATAAACAAATACTTTGTCTGAGTTATTCTGAAAACTCCAAGATGGAGCTATGATGGAGATCTCGTAAAGATGCATATATCCTAGATTCTCACAATGTATGATGTGCTGTTGTTCTGCATTTGCAAATGAAATGCGTTTTTCCAAAACAATGGACAGACAATTACATTTCTTAGGCGTTTAAGGTCACATCAACAAGTGGCTGAAGCCACAACACATATGTGTTATGTGACTGCCAAGTGTCTTACGTATTATAAAGATCTTTGAAATTATGATGCATCTCTTGATGGCAATCTGTGTCCTCCTAAACAAGGTAGCATTTATGCTCTGACATGGAGCCCTTAACATCTAGCTCTTGGTGGTCTTCAGCACTCACTTGGCCCTGGCTAACTCTTGTGGGGGAGATCCTTGCGCTGTTCTCAAGCCCATATGTTAATAATGATGAGAAAATAACTTGGGTCTAAGGGATGGAAATAGGGCCACCCTTTCGTCTTACTCTAGCGTGAGGAAAGAAAATGCAAAGGCAGATTTCCAATAGTTTGAGAAGCAACTGAAAGTATGAAAAAATCTAAGCACTAAATCTAAATGCCCCATAACAATTCTATTAATGAAAATCATCTATTCAGCAAAGATTCCCAAACTTTGTTATAACCCAAGTAAAGGTAAGTAACAATTTTGGCATTTGGCTCCAAGACTGATTTGGGGATTATGAAGACTACATTAAGAAAAGATAGAAAACCCAGATCAAAATTGGATCTCAAATGACTTTACCATTCTGAAAACAAGTTTACCTTCCCAAATGGATTTTATTTGAAGCCTGTGCTGTTTTATCCACCTCTCTTCAACATGCAGCTTAACTGTGGCTTTGTAACTAGAAATTATATGGCGTTAATAAATGACTAGGAAATTGAACTTTCTCTTCTCTTTGTTAAAAGTTATTTGAACTAAAACAGAAATGAATGATGTGTTGACTACTAAAAGATGAGTTAAAACTCGTTCCCTTAAAGAATAATCTTTATTTTAAAATAATTCCTTAGGCTAGCACTGTATTTTTTTTCAGAAACAGCAACAACTGTCCAACTGATATATATTATTAAATATTTAAAATCATGACTTTAGCAAGTCTGAAGGTCATTTATATGTGCAACTTAAGTTGACAAGGTGTTTGTTTTGTTGATTCTCAATTAATTGAAGTGGGGTGAACAATGTTAAATTCAAATAATAATTTGTTGTTTTTTTTTTCAAACTCTGAATGGTTTACACTTAAATGTAAATTTGGTAATTACATAAAGTAAAACAATACTTGCTAACAAAATAACGGATATAGATGCAAAATAAAATGTGCAGGTGTGAGCCTAGGGCACTGTAAGTGGCATGCTTGCCACATGTAATTGCTGAATGAATGTCTGATGGAACGGATAGGCCTGACAAGTGGATGCCTATAAAATTCTCTCATCTCTACAAGTTCACAGTTTTAAGGATATTTCTTAAAATTAGGTCTTCACCTAGTCAAAAGCATAGAAATTCAATTAGCAATGCAAGTTTGCTCTGAAATCAAATTGAGACATTGGAGTGGTAAAAGGTCACGTTTGACCCCATGATAAAAATGCCTCTGAAAGTCACAGAAAGGAAAAAAAGAGATCCTTGGGGCCAGTTTTGTTTTGTTTTCTTCATTTCAGGATGTTGTGGTGTGTCTGACATGTTTTGTTTGCTGTTTGGTTATTTATACGTTCCTTTTAAGAACTGGCTTCAAATGGGCTCCTTTTAAATAATTTTAAAGAAGGGAGCTCAGCGAGGCATATGCCAGCTTCAGACTTTATTTTTCTTGTATTGAGGTAAAATTCACATAATGTAAAATTAACCATTTTAAAGTGTACAATTCAGGGGCACACGAGAGGTCCCTATTTCCGCACATTCAACCCTGACCTGAGCAGCCTCACCTGCCCGCTATTAACAGAACAGACACCACTGAATCGTAACTCGCCATCTGTAGTTTTGTTTCATCATGTCTCTTCTCACATTTTAACTTCCATGGGGATTTGGACTTGAGACTCAATTGCAAATGGATCCCATGCCTAGTTATTCAAATAGGATAGACAATCAAGAAACGAAGCAAGTGCGATATTGCTAAACACAGATAAGGAACTGCCATCTCCTGTCTTGGTTCAGTAAGATCATTAATGACGCGTGGACGTACAGGCAGGTATAATCTTACCTGTAAAGTACAGGAAGTGAATGCAGAACTGGCACTCACCTGGCAAGCCCCAGGGCCTCTATGCTGATGGCTAATATCAGAGAAGACTTCTTTACTGGCTGGTGAATGCTGTTGCCAGGAGCCCTGAAGAGTGGTTGCTCCTTGCTACCCCAGATCTCCTCCATGATCCAGCAACCCAAAATGTTAACCCCTGGCTCAGTAAGCCTCCAGGACTCCAATACACAACCTACCATCTAATACAATGGACTGATGGGTTGGTAGGTTGTGCATCTACTGTCTTCTGCAATAAATATTTTGATCATATCTTTTGGATAGTTTGGATCACAGATCTTTTTTCTACATCAATTTATCGATTACTCATTTTGAGTTGTTATAATCTCTATCTCCCAAAGAGGGATAGGAAAGTTCCCAAATTTAAACTTCAAATGGATGGCCTCAGGATAAGTTATCAAAGGCAAGTGCTACCGGCTTTACACCATTGATATCTTCAAAAGTTAGTATAAACAGAAATTCCACTGCAAATTGAAGAAATAGTAAATTTGAAGCATTAATAATATATCACATTTGTATTGCTCCATACCTATCTTAAAATATCTAATAATGTCTAAATGTATACTTGTGCCAAGACTATTATTTCTCAACAGTAGATCCTAAAAGTTCTCATCAAAAACAAACAAAAAAAAAATGTAACTATATGATTTGATGGATATTAACTACATTGGCTGTCGTAATCATTCCACAATATATACATATATCAAATCATCATGTTTTACACCTAAAACTAACACAATGTTATATGTCCATTATATCTCAATAAAACTGGAAAAAAAAATCTCTCAGAGTAAAGAGGCCATCCATGTAAATTAATAAAGGAAGAAAGAAGACCAATGAATGGGCTGGTAGTGTAGGAAACTACTGGCAATCTGACCCACAGTACTCCTTACATTAAAACCAATAATTTTGCCAATCTGGGAGAAAAGAGACCATAATTTTCGGCCAAAAGGAAAGCAAGTTTATTTCCATTCAAGTGAATCCCTACCAATAGCCAACAATCCCCAATTCAGGCATATATATCTCTGCTTTTAAAGTAGAATTCTCTGGTATTATTCTAGAAAATAAAAAATAAAGTCTAAAGAATTTCTCTATAATGGACTCTTATTTTCTTTGGCCAAACACTCTGCTGGTGCAGCAATAAGATGATAGCATCTTTCAGGAAAAAAATCACTCGTGTGTGAGTAGTGGGCTAAGATTTTCATTAAAAGTCCATCAGTCACTTTAAAATTTGAGATCTATTTGAATAAGTCTCTTTTTAAAAACCTGCATTAATCCTGTGCGTTAATTTTTAGGAACCTCCATTTCGAGATGGCTTGTGGCCAACTTGCAATTCCCAGACAGGGCAAAAAGGAGCATTTGTAGTTGGATTTTATGATAGAGGGAAAAAGAGGAAAGACTATAGCAAAGTGACCGTTTTCACCGTATATTTATCAGTTTGTAATTGATGAAGAAAATGTGAGATATAGTCCTATGCAAATTGCTGGAACAAAGGCATATGTTTCGTAGCTAATGGGAAAAATTTGTTTTTGCTGCTTTTAAAACTAGTTGGGAAATTTTGGGGCCGGCCTGGTGGCATAGTGGTTAAGTTCACACACTGCGCTTCGGCAGCCCAGGCCTCACAGGTTTGGATCCCGGGTGCGGACCTACACATCACTCTCAAGCCACGCTGTGGCGGTGTCCCACATACAAAATAGACGAAGATTGGTACGGATGTTAGCTCAGTGACAGTATTCCTCAAGCAAAAGGAGGAAGATTGGCAACAGATGTTAGCTCAGGGGCTATCTTCGTCACCAAAAAAAAAAAAAAAAAAAAAAAACTAGTGGGGAAGTTTTAAAGGTTCAGAAAAAAAAATTCTTGATACTACATCATTACATTATTTGAAAGCAAAGAGGAAGCAAGAAGGTGAAGGATCTTCTAAGAATGGTGAGTTCTGAGCCAGGTTTCATCCTGAGTCCAGTGACACACAGAATGAAAACATTGGATACTCCTGTATCCACACACATATATATCCCAATAATGACCCATTTGAGAAAGTTAGGTGTCATGAGTTGAATAGTGTCCTCCAAAAATTCTTGTCTGCCTGGAACCTCAGAATGTCACCTTATTTGGAAACAGGTTTTTGTAGATATAATTTAGCTAAGTATCTCTAGACGAAATCATCCTGGAGTAGGGTGGGCCCTATATCCAATGACTGGTTTTCTTATAAGAAGAGGAGAGACAGATGCAGAGGAGAAGCCATGTGAAGACAGAAGCAGAGATGGTAGGGGTGCAGCCACAAGCCAAGGGATAACTGGAGCCTCCAGATGCTGGAAGAGGCAGGAAGGACCCTCCCTTGGAGCCTCTGGAGGGAGCGAGGCCCTGCCACACCTTCATCTCAGACTTCTGGTCTACAGAACTGGGAGAGTATCCATTTCTGCTGTTTTAAGCCACCAAGTCTGTGGTAATATGATATGGCAGCCCTAGAAAATTAATACTTTGAGATTTTAGGACCATCTAAGAAACCTGACAGTCATTTGCAATTATCACAGTTGTTTAGAATACCCATGGAAAGAGCTAAAGAAAAAAATCTATTACAGAGCTCTACTATTTCGGTTTGTTTTTATAACTATCAAAATCTGGTAAAAATATTAAGACATGCAGATTTTTAAATATTTTTGAAACAATAAGTTTCGATTCAAGATCTCATGCATGCCACAGACATAAATCGTCTCCATTGAAGCTAACCTATATGTAAAGAAGATGAATCCTGAGCTGTTGACACTGGCTTAAGTAGATGTTTCGAGGAAAATGGAACCTTCTGTATTTGTGAAAAAGGAACAGCTGCCAAATCTAAGGAGTGGATATAAACATGGTTTACATAAAATGAGGCATTCACAGATTTTGACAACCAGCAGTTCACTCATACTGCATTAAAAAAAAATGTTCAAATCAATATATTCTCTCCTGTGTTAATTAGCTTTCATTTTGCAATTTGGAGTCAAAAACACTGCAACAGCTACTCATCCAGAAGGTGTTTATTAACTGGTAGGCACTCAGAAGACAAAGGCATTGTGAGCTATGACCCCAGCCCTCAAGGAGGTTAGAAATCAGTTCCCAGAAGTAAATATTATCCACATGAAGAAACAAAGCCATACACAACTGAATGTGAATTTTACGGTTCAAACTGAGTTCAGCGACAGGGACTATCATGCCAGTGTGACCCTCTGTTCTCAGAGAAGGGAAATATGCAAAAGACAAGTGGTTCTCAACTGGGTTGATGCTTCCCTCCTCCTCCCCACCAGGGGGCACTCAGCAATGCCTGGAAATATTTTTGATTGCCATGACTGGGGGTGGGAGGTGTTACTGGCATCTGGTGGGTAGAAGCCAGGGATGGTACTCAACATCCTACAATGTACAACACAGATCCCCACAATAAAGAAACATCCAGTCCAAAATGTCAAGAGTGCCGAGGCTCAGAAACCATGAAGTCCATAATATACTTAGCATAAGAGGTCAAGGGCCTCCATGCTAAATATTTGTCCACAGCCCTCATCATACCACATCATACTATGCATTTTATGATATGTGTCTGTTTTTCATTTTTTTCTCACTGGAATAAAAATGTTATCTGCTCAGGGATTTTTGTCTTTTTTCTTCACTACTTTATTCCCAGCAGAAGGCACCATGTGGCAAACAGCAGGTCTTCAGTATACATGTCTCGAATAAATGAATGAATGAATGAATTAAATCCACTGTTAAAGTTTCCTTGGCAAAGATATCTTTGTAAGGGTAAGAAACAATGTCTTAATATCATTTAAATTATACACACATAGCTCTCTTTCTCTTTCTGTAATTTTTTTTTTTTTTTAATTTAGGGCTCCCTATAAAACCTTGTGAATTTTGCTTGCCAATTCATAGCGAAAAGATTCCTTATCCATATTTTATTAACAGTTATGGGGAGTTAATGTCTTATGGTCAATGAGAAAATTTGCATTGTAGTTCAGTCAATGCTGATCTTTCCCTGATAGACATATTGACTCCTACATCGAGGTCATGAATTTAGATCCCTGAGCCTGCAGTGGCAGGATCAAATCCCCAGTCACAGTAAACTGGTTGAAATGAATCCATATTTGGAGATGCTTCAATGGCACTCTATCTAGATACACTTCATCCATTCTTGCATCCATAAATCGGGTCTGTACGGTGAGTAGCCAATCCTAATAATGGAGACAGCAGTAGGGCTCAATATTGGGTTGACTGTCATGATAGCACTGAACTTGTGAAATACAATAAGTGGGCCAGGCTGTTTGGGCAGCAAGAGTCATTATGCAGAGTTGTAGATAAGTGAGGCAGAGGACTAAGTTTCCAGATACATAAGTGATAAGAAAGAGACAAAGGTGAGTTGCTGGTCTCCCTCTTTGCAGCCAGTTTTGTGAGTAATATGGGGCCATTTTGTTTCAAAGCGCTGGTGGAAATTTCAAGTGGAAATGTCCTGGATATGTAAAAGGGTGGAAATGAAAATTGAGCGAAAAGATCAGGGTCAGAGATGTGAATTAAAGTGACCTCATCTTCGATGCGAGCATTGAATGCCTGACAGCAAATGAGCTCAAAAGAAGGATGACAAAATCTGAATAGGACTACAAGTGGAGAAAGTGAATTAGTAATGAAAACACTTTCCTCAAAGAAAATCCCAGGCCTGGATGGCTTCAGTGGTGAATCCTACTGATTGCTCAAAGGCAAATTAACACCAATCCTCCACACACTCTTTAAAAAAATATAGAAGATGAGAAAACACTTCCTACTCATTCTGTGAGAAGAGTAGTAAGTACTCTGATACCTAAACCTGACAAAGACATCACCAGAAAAGAGCTCTATGGATTCATCTTTTTATGAATGTAGATGTAAAAGTCCTCAAAAAAATACTAGCAAACCAAATCCAGCAGTATATCAAAAGGATCATTACCATCACCAAGTGGGATTTATTCTAGCATTCAAGGTTAGTTTAATATTCAGAAACTGATTAATGAAATATATCAATAGGAAAAAGGACAAAAAGCACGTGATAATATATTTTTAAAAAGTGAACTCAAAATGGATCAGGTCTAAAATAAGATCTGACACTATATAACTCTGAGAAACAAATATAGGCACAAATTGATGTGGCCTTGGGTTACGCAAAGACTTTTTACACACCACAAAAAGAGCAAAAAGAAAAAAAGAAAAAATAGATAAATTGAACCTTATCAAAATTAAAAACATTTGTGCTTCAAAGGGTACCACCAAAAAAGTGGGGTAAAAAACAAAATGGGAGTAGATATTTGCAAATCCTATATCTGATAAGGAACATGTATCCACAACATGCTAAAAAAAAAAAAAAACAACTCTTATAACTCAATACTAAAAAGATAAATACCCCAGTAAAATATGGGCAAAGATCGGAACAGACATTTCTCTGAGGAAGATAGACAAATGGCCAGTAAGCACATGAAAAGGTGCTCAACATCAGTAGTAACCAGGGAAATGCACATCAAATATAACACTACGTTATACCTACTGGGATGGCTATAGTTAAAAAGATGGACAAGAACACGTGTTGGTGAGGATGTGGGGAAATTAGAGCCTTTATACTGGTAGAAGTAGAAAACAGTGCGGCCACTTTAGGAAAGAATTTGAAAGTTACTCAAATGGTTAAACAGAGTTATCATATGACCCAGAATTTCTATTCCTGGGTATATATTCAAGAAAAATGAAAACATGTATCCACACAAAAACTTGTACATGAATGTTCATAGCACCATTATTCATAATACAGTGATACATTTCTTAACGATAGGGATACATTCTGAGAAATGCATTGTTAGGTGATTTTGTCATTGTGTGAACAGCATAGCGTGTACTTACACAAACCTAGATGGTATAGCCTACTACACACCTAGGCTGTATGGTACTAATCTTATGGGACAACTGTTGTATATGTGGTCCATTGTTGACCGAAGTGTAGTTACATGGTGCATTACTGTATCTAAAAAGTGGAAACATCCAAACGCCCATCAAAAGATGAATGGATAGGGGCTGGCCCGGTGGCATAGCAGTTAAGTGCACACGCTCCGCTTCGGCGGCCCGGGGTTCGGATCCTGGGCACACACCAACGTATTTCTTGTCAAGCCATGCTGTGTCAGTGTCCCATATAAAGTAGAGGAAGATCGACACAGATGTTAGCCCAGGGCCAATCTTCCTCAGCAAAAAGAGGAGGATTGGCATCGGGTATTGGCTCAGGGCTAATCTTCCTCACACGCACACAAAAAAGATGGATGGATAAACAAAACATGTTATATCCATACAATGGAGTATTACCTGGTCATAAAGATTAACAAAGTACTGATATATGCTACAACATGGATAGACTTTGAAAACATAATACTCAGTGAAAAAAGTCAGACACAAAAGACCACATATTGTATGACTCCATTTACATGCAATGCCCAGAAAAGGCAAATCCATAGAGACAGAAAGTAGATTAGTAGTTGCGTAAGTCTGGGGGGCCGGAGGAATAGATATGGAGTTTTTCTTTGGACTGATGATAATGTTCAAACATTAAATGGCGTTGATGGCAGCCAGTTTGTGACTAGACTAAAAGCCATGGAATTGTACACTTTAAATGTGTACATTGTATATAAGCTGTGTTAAATAAAGCAGACAGACAATGAAAAGTAGGAGTGGAGACAAACCCAATAGGTCATTTACATGTTAAGGATTCCAAGAAGATTAAGAAAGATACGGATGCAGTAAAGGCCATTAAAAGTATTTGAGGCAGCAGAGAAAAAGCTTACGACATATGAGTGGCCCTTGAGAGAACTGTTTTGAAGAAATATGATTAAAAGGGAGGAAGTTGGTTAACCAGACATGAGAAGGGAAGAAATAGACAAGGTATAACTAAAAAAATGAGCACTGTGGAAAAAAGAGATGTGGAAGTAATGAGGCCATTTGCTCAAGATTCTTTTTTGTAAAGATGTGAAATCCTATGCATGGTTTTAGCAAAGCACTACTAAGAGAAAGGATGAATGATATTTCTAAATGATATTATAAGTTTATATTTAGGAGAGAGAAGGGGATAGCAACGAGGGGAAAGGATTCTTAGAGATTCAGAAACATATTGAAAGAGACACTCTGGTGGGGTGTCCTCCATGTGTTCAAACGGCATAGAATAGAATATATATAGATATATATATGTCAGATCTCTAAGAAAAAAGAATAACTGGGTCACCTAAACAGTTATCCAGATACGTTAGTAAAGAGACATGGATCACTTTGAATGATAGAAAACATTTCTCAATCCAAACTGAAAACATTTCCTCATTCCAAAATTGTTTTCCCAACTCTGGTACAAATCTTAGTTTTATTGGAGAGAATTCAGAGTGTTTCTGTGCGAGATCATCTAATGCTTATGTCTATACTAAAACGTGTATCTTTACAATCCTACCCACCTGTTTGTGACAATACCCATTTCATAGGACACAACCTTCTTTCCGTAATATCTGAACCTATAATAAAAGCTGTTGCACTGAATGCAATGAAAATCAGTGCATGCCATCTCAGATAATTAGCAGAATCAACAGAGCCCTGCAATTGATTTATCTACGGAAAGACCCTAGCTCATCCATGCCTCATGGCTATAGCAGCAAAGGAGTGTGGCATTTAGTGTTCTAAAATATATCTGATTTTTTATGCTGGGAATTGCACACTTCATTCAAAAAAGCTATTTCTTTTTAATCAAAGGAAAAATTACCCTACCAATTAGATCAGACTTACCCAATCAATATGTTACAATGCAATTTTATTTGAAAAATACATTTATCTTGCTAAATGCACAATGTATCTGCCATTTCTGGGTTACCTTTTGCTCCCTAAGAAAGTCACTTTGAATCTGCACCTTGCATCTTCTAGCGTTCCTTTTCATAAAGTCAGTGACTTATTGGTGTGTCATTAGGCAAAACTAGGAGAGTTATACTAGAAGAGAGACTATGCCCCTCGTGGTACCACTCCTGCCATGTACACACGTGCACATTCATTTCATGTTTCTTATAAAGCAGGCTATTACAGGTTTGCAGGTGAATGTCACAAGAAAAAAAAAGATCTACAGGCTAGATGTGTATAGTCATGGAGTGTTTCAGCCTCAGCAGTCTTTAAACTTCCCATTCCGATTGCCTTTCAGACATTTCTCCAATATCTCACTTGAAAGGCCTAATTTCCTCAAACATATCTAGGGAAGGAAGGAAAGGCACATAGGAAGCATGCAGGTATTTATCCTTCAGGGACTGTTTAAAAAACATTTCTGTGACAGAATTATCGCCAGAATCTTAATTCCCAGCCCACTCCAATCAAGCCTAATGTATCTTGGCTCTCAATGTCAATGCTTCCCCCTGGAACTTTCCAGCTTCTCCCAACACTCAAATACCCAATGACCTTCTTTTCATTTGCAATGATGCTCATGCCCCTTTTTCCCAGGAAGACAGAGGCCACCTTATCCTAATCAACTAAAAATGCTCAACCCTTCATACGCTATGTGAGGAGCAAAATGAAGAAAACATACAAAGGGGAGAGAGTGGTTTGTTTCTTTTAGAATTAATACTCCTAAGAGACTCTGTTTTGAATGTAAAAATTTCTGGAGGAGAACATTTTTTAAGTAGATCCTGTGTGATTATTAACTCAAGCTGACATGATACTCTAGAATTAATTAGCTGGAAATTATGTATTTATTGAATAGATTCTTCTATCAAGTGTGTCTTAACATTGTGATTTCCAAAAATGGCTAGCCATGCAAAAATAAAATTCCAACTTCTTTTAAGAAATGCTGAATCATCCATAAGGAGATCATGGAGATTCTGCATAGCACAGCACATGCTAGTCAATAATTTTGTGCATTTGAGATTGAAAGAAAAAAGTCTTTTGTACCTTCTCTCCACCCTTCTCCTAATTTTCTTCACCCAAAAAATCCCTTCACATCTCTCTTCATTTCCATTTGCTGCAGTTTACTTTCCCCCATGGCCTTCTGTCACCTCAGAACAAAGGATCCTCTTGGCTCTGCTGTTCATATCAACCTTCACACAAATGACACCTTCCACATTAGAGTCTTGATCCCACTGTAGTGCTTTCTATATCTGCTCCCACGTGCCTCTGAAGTCCCAATGACAGAGCATGCATCCGATGTGAGCACTCTTCTTTATTTGCTGACCAAAGTTAATGCAGTAGGCATGTTTAGCCACCAGGAGGCAGAAGAGGAAAACCCAAACAAAGGATCAGCAAGAACAAAACAGGACCACAAACTTGTCCACTCCCAGAGTTCTGGTTCATATCAACACCAGCCACAACAAAGATTGGATTACAGTGTTTCCACACGACTATTGAATGCCCAGAAACCTATTGATAAAGAAGACTACGAAAGACAATAACTTTTTTTGGGAAGAATCTCTTGGTTTTTCGTTTTTGCGTAGCTTTGGGATCAGAGAAGCTACGCCAACCCTGCCTTCCACAATGCATGCATCCTACACTTGTATTATCTAGAGTACATACTCCCCACTGCCCCCGAGCCCATCTTGGAGAACAACATCAGCAACCCTTGCAGCAATGAGACCCAGATGATGTCAGCCACTCACCAAACAGGGTCTTATTCTAAGGGTTCCCATCTGTTCCTTCCACCATCTGTATTTTCATGGTTGTGAATGGTCTCACACAATTTCTCATCCCATGCTCTCACACTTCTCCCATACCTTTTACTTCTAGACTTTTGTTTATTTTTCTCTAAGTGCAACACTCCACCTTTCCTTTGTACCCATTTAACTTTTTCCAGCATTTTTTGTAGCTTAGTGATGCATGGTTTCTCTTTTAAAGTGGAGAAAGGAAACTTTTCCAGTCGGAATCCAATTGGGGAAATCTGAGAGGAGAGGGGATATGCTGGAGTTAGGAAGGCAGCATCAAGACATGGAGATCCTTGAAGAGGGGAATGATTTTTTTCTTTATATACACACTTAAGGAATTTTGATTTGATAAATAAGATATGCTCCATTTGTAATCTAAGAGAAAATTCTTCACAAAACATATAAAAAGAAAAGAGAAAAAAGGATTCTTATTAAAAAAAAGTGAAAGCACCAAATAGTGAACATCTTGAACTCCCAAATGACAGAGGAATATATGTGCCATCTATACAGTAGCTTGATATTTTGCAGCAGAGGTGCATACGGCATATCATAGCGACCCACTAAAGTATCGCTGATGCAAAATGCTTGTGCAGAAATGCACAAACATGGAATTCAGATCATAGCTCTTTACAGGAAATTATCAATCCTCAGCTCCAATGATTCCCAGACTCCTTTTACTGAATGAAGTCTGACATGGAAGACCAATATTTTAAAGGGACAACAGTGAAACTACTCTAGCTCATGTCAAAGGGCCTCCAAATGCCACTGACCTTCCATCTCAGATGGAAACCAAGACCCCAAAAAGGAGACCAGAACAGCAAAGGTGGCCACACCATGAGAGCATGCATATAGCTCAAGTCATGCAGATTTTAATTCAAATAATCTTCCTGCTCTGCGTATAGACTGCTTTTATTTCAAAATATTTCTCTCTTATATTCAAAGTTATGAGAGCAATGCACCTAAATGGGTGTATGCAATGGATGACCTTCAAGAGAAAGGCAACTTCAGAACACTGTTAGTTACACAACCTTCCCTGAGAGGAAAACTTTCAGTATAGCTACAACACCTGAAAAATGAGCAGGTGTTTCTGAGACTTTTTGAATCCTTGGAAAAGTCAGTTATGTAAACCTATGGGCAACATTTCTTAAGATCACAAAATACCTATCAGGTGAGACATCCATTGAAGTCACCATTTAGCTCAATGGTCTCAACTCCATTTGAGGGCAACAGACAGGAAGCAGGCAAAGGAATGGGCTCTAGCAGTCAGACACCCAACTCGATGATAAAGCGTTAGATCCATGGTGCCCAAGAGCTTTGATGTGACAAATGCCATTGTTAGGGCAGATACCACCATCATCGTGCACCATAGTGGACTACCAATAATGATTCAATGAACAGGAATCAGCAACGAAGAACCCACTTTGAGGAACATAGGAATACATTGTAAGCATCGTGTCACAATTTTTTATCTAGATCAACAATAAGCACATCTGATATTTTTTGTGCAATTATAGAAGGTAAACCTGATGCTAAAGTGGTATTCAGTTTCCTAACTCATTTTGTAGTTTACCTGGTTCATATTTAACACTGACTGGCAAGGCTGGACGTGAGCTCTTTGGCTTCCGTTAGACCTGGGTTCCAACCTCAGCTCTGATCCCTACAAGCTGTACCACTTGAGTCCATCCCATCACCTCCGAGCCTTTGTTTCCTCCTAAGTAAGATAAGTGAACCTTCCAAGGGAGTTTGTGAGGATTAAGAGAAGTACCACATACAGCAACCCACCGCTGGCCACACTGCATGCTCTCAATAAAGTGGTCTTAATGCATATAGATAGGATCATTTTGAAGCAAAAAATAACTTAAAGCATAAACGAGGCATCGAATTGTAGGATAACTCAAAAGGTAATACCATGCGAGCTAAATTGAAATGAATATCTGAATGGGGGTAGAATCAACCAACTGAAGATGCAAAGACATGCAAATTGGAGACAATTAATGAGGAAAGTGGAGGTAAGAGCCACAAATAAATAAATCCCAGGTATTTCCATCAGTAAGCAACAGTGAGGAGATTTCTCTTTTATATCAAAGGTCTTTGAACAATCATCATGAAAAAAAAAATAAGAGGCAGATTTGATAGAACTCAAGTTTTGGATATATATGCCTTCCTAATGACAAAGGTGTACGGTAGAACGAATAGGAAACATGCTGATACAGGAGCATCTCCTTTGAAAATAAACGGAACAGGAGTTAAATCATTAGGCCTTATGTGGGTATAAATAATTACCTTATACCTATAATGACACACCCCAGTTTGCCGGGGACAATCCTAGCTTATTAATAGCTTATTAATAACTCTCAAAGTGTCCTGGATTCGACAATAAATTATATGGTCAATGGCTAGAAGACTGTGTCACACAGTTCTGATTAAAGGAAACATTCATATTCCAAAAAGCAAGCATGAAGATCCTCTCATTTATTTCACATTACAAGCATGGTATAATTATTATTATCTTTTTAATTAAAGCAGTTCAGTTTTGATGACAGTATTGGATAGATATTAACTACTACATATTTGGCCAGTTTCAATTAATTCTGTGGATCAACAGTGATATTAATACAATGTCCAGTGATATTAATAGCAGTGGGAATTGTAAGGTGACTGGGTGTACTGGTTGCCTGTCATGGGCTATGAAACTTCACATACATAATGTATGTACAATACATTTGTGCTGTATGTACAATAACTTTGCAAAGGAGAGGATGCTACCACAGTCTATAGGGACTCAGAAAATATTAGCTGACTTCCTCAATGTCAGACATGGAGTAGAGAGAAGACGCTGGTTCATTTCTGTGTCATCCTAAAAAATTTATGTCCTTTCCACACCAGCATCCTGTTTCCATTTTTACCATAATTCGTCTTTTTACCCCTCTCTTTTGGGTAGGAAAACTGCATTTTTTACTCTGCAAAAAAAGAATCATCTCAAACAATATTTTTCCATTCCTCAGAAAGAAAAATAGCATTTATGTATTTATTACTTTTTGGAGAAAAACTCAACCAATACTTCAACATTTTGCTAAAAACACATGCATTCATATCAAAGGCACGAATTGGAACGATCATCCCTGTGATTATTGTGCCATTTTAATTGATCATCTTTTAAAATATTTGGATGCCAATGGTTTAAAAATATTTTTCAACACTGATAATAGTGATTTGCTGCAAGGAAAAAGCAAATGCTCTCTAACAGTTTCCAAGAGGATAGCAGCAAAGGCAAGATCCGTGATGGTGATAAACTAAGTCACATTTTAAAATCTCTGTCACTTTGTATAATCAGCAAAGTTGGCACATTTCACTCCATCCAATAAAAGGGTGTCTGTAGTGTTCTCGGTGGTTCCACAGTAGCTCATTCGCGGGATGTAAATAGACTGGAGAGAGATGCTAAATTGCTTCTTTTATTTTTCTACGACCTCTCTCACAGCTCTCTGTTATCTTACCATGATTTTTTTTTAACTCTCAGTAGCAAAATGTAGACTTAGAATTTTTCAAGGAGAAAAATTCTAAAACCAAGAATGTTTTTTCCCTTATTTGAAAAAATATTAAGACGCATACAATTCCCACAGTACTTTTCCAGATCTGTACTTAATTCATGAACGGGCCAAACTGATAAGAGGTCGCCTTGTAGAGTTGCTTAATACAGTTTGGCTTTAGAGGGGAAAAAATCAATTTCTTTTGAAATCTAACCTTCTAAGTAACATCTACACATCATGCACGCAAGAGAACATTTTTGTTATTCCACCAAAGCAAGAACTTGATCAATGTCCGATGCTTCATTCAGAAAACAGAGCCCAGAGCACCTCCTCGGTCTGATGATGCTACACAGGGTCCAACACACTGCCTGCTTTGAAAGGGCTACGTGCAGCCCCCCGACATGTTGTCTCCTCTCCCCACCTCTTTGTTAGAAAGGATCTTTTGTAAAAGATCAAGAAACATGATTTCCTGTTTCAAACACTAGTGGCTAAAGCAACTCGCCAGAAGCCTCTGGAAAATATTTGGAGAGGCATGCAATCATTGCTATGTGAAATTACTCTGCAAAGGTTTGGCTCATAGAATCTATGAAGTAAGAAAAAGAAATAAAATCATGAAATGAGAAGCTCCTTTTTATTTTCTTTAATGTAAAAAACCAACAGAGAATTTCGAGTACTTTATTAATGCTCCAAAAGACGTAATTTTGCAAACATTTATGGATGTTTGCATTTCTCAATTAGAAATACATTTCTACTACTCACCCCCACCCCGGGGTCCTTTTAATAGGTGAATATTTTCACATGTGAATGAAAAAAAAAAGGTACAAGATAAGAGTAAAACATCAAGTTGAAAATAAACTATCCTTGGTAATATTTTCCTATTTGGAGAAAACATTTCCAATCATATTTCTTGTTTGACAGACCTCTGTGAGTCCTTTTTATTTTATTTTTTATATTTTGTGGTACCCACCCTGTGACATACACATCTCACTCGCAACCACATTGTTAAAAACTCAATTTTCTGCACCATTTCAATGCATTTTTGCCTTGAAAACAAACTTTTTTTACATAGGCCAAGGAACATTATTCACAAATTGTATGACAGCAGACAAAACCATGAAAAGAAGGTAAATCTCAAAATATTACCCCCCAAAATATATATTTTTCCAATCCCCAATTGGAGGACAATGAATTAAACATCAAAACAATGGAGAGCCACTCATGAATTTCCATGCAGTTAGCCAACGTCCTTTAACTGTAAATCACAAAATGTTACAAAATTCAAATAAGAGTTAAGTGGCATTGCATGCAAATGCGATGGCCAGCTAACCACACAGCAGTTCTTCAAAGCCCAACAAATACAGGTAATCAGTTAAAAAATTAGGTCAAAGATTTTCCTACACACGATCAACTAATTAATCTACCTATACAACCATAAAAGAAAGCTAATATCTATGGCCATTATCAGCTTGTACGAAATTACCACCCATTGCCAAATATGTTATCATACACACCACCTAAGCGAGTTCACTCCACAGAGCTATGTCGGCTAACAAAGTTTGCTTTCAGCCCACAGAAAGAAAAGTGCTTTAAATAAAACTTCATGTTAATTTGATGACTTTGGAGTCTGTGTTTGTTTGAGGAGGGATTGGAGTTCCACGAAATAAAATTCCTGATTACAAACTGCACACTAAAAAAACAGATTTTTCGTGCATCCAACTATTAAAAGGAACAGACAAATCCTAACATGTGAAGTGAGTACTGGGAAGTAGAATTTCCTTGGAATCAGAGCAACACAATTCCAATCAGTGAGCCCAACAAGATAAACAGCAGACCTTCGTCACTGCCTCTCGCACAGTCATGTATGTGATGGAATCACTCACCCAAAATTCCCAGCCGGTAGTTAATTGTTATCACAATGACGTTCCCATAGCTCGCCAGGATGCTGCCGTCAATCATATTGCCGGTACCCTCCATATAAGATCCGCCATGGATATAGACCATAACTGGCTTCTTACTGTTCTGATCATGGATGTCTGGAAAAAAAGCCAGATAAGGAAATACAATAAAAAATCATACTGATTAGTTAAATAAAGGGCAAAGGACACTGCTTACTTTTCCTAGTTCTGACTTGAATCAATCCCATGTCTATTTTTGAATTATATACACATTGATAAGATTGCCTAAGGAAAATGGTCAATGTTGTTATATTTTCTACAGATAGAAATGATATTTTGAGAAGCATATAGACATTTGAAGTGGTATGGATGTATATATCTAAAACACTAAAAAAATTAAACGATTTAGATGAGATACTTATTTCCTAAACGGTGCTCAAACCCTAAAAGGTGACTGAAATGGAAGAAGCACACGGCATCCATTATAAAATATATTTTCACTGTCTGAGTGTGAAACCAACTTCAAAATTATCATTTATTTTTACTATAACAGCCCTCTTCAGTCAAAGGTGAGTTTATAGATTCATTTTTAACTTAAAGATGGGAACGTAAGAGGAGGAGTGAAACTATAAACTCTCAATATAGGACAGATGGTGACAAAAAAAACAAATCAATGGGCAAAAATTATCAACAGAACAGAAATGTGTAAAAATGAAAACAAAACGAAAACTGATGTCCAAGCAAGTGTTTTTGCTCTGGCTGACTTGTTGTAATAGTCCAACACATGTAAATGACGAAAAGGAAAGAGATGTAATAAAAATGGTGCATGATTGCAACCTCAAGATAAAATTATGGATGCTATATATTTTCACAGGGAATACAAATTCCCTGTGGAGTTTATATTGGTTGTGATTTGCAACCAATGAGTACTCTTGGCAATTACTTTATTATTTTATTTAACAATGATGTAAAAACAATATTTCGCCATGGTTTGTGATGATAAAAGTTCAGACACCATTTGTCCATTTGTAAAGCCTGCTTTCTGAAAAGTTATGAAGAAATAACCTACTTGGTGTTAATCAATCATTCCCTAGGCTTATATTTAATGTTTAAGAAGACTGAGCTCAACTATAATAATTTATGGAGATATATATACACACATATATATATGTATGTGTATGTGTGTGTAAATAATTTAAGTATCTGTATGTCATCAAAAGAAAACCAAATTTACCCATGTATATTAATTTTCACTTTTTTGTTCAATGGAGTTTTTATTATTCTAATTCACTGAGACACTTTTGATATATCAGAAAGGAATTTTAAGGAAATGTACCACCATCATTTGGATAGTGGCTACTAATAAAATGAATTATGATCACAAAATCAAATGTGCTCATGAGGTGTCACAATACAGAGTAAAGAAAGCAGGAGAAACCCACTGGTCACAGTCAAGTACAGAAAAAGAGTGTCAAGCTGTCCATGTGTCTGCAGATAGTTAACCCACAGCAGAAGAGCATCTCTTATTTTCTCATATGAAATTCAAATAGAAGGTAAAAATCCTTTATTAGTCATTTATTCATCATACGCTATGTGGAATTTTTAAATAAACTGCTGTCTCTATAAGGTGTGGTGTTGGCACGATCCACCTCTCTCTCTGGCCCCTGATTAGCTGTTTTTGCCCTTATTTATTTTACCATAACCTGCTGTTGACTACTCCATGGTGAAAAAGGAATAGGTGAAGATTTTGAGGGCTGCTTTAAGAGGTTTGCTCAGAAAAAATGTTTGGTCAACATCTCTTACCTTTTGAGACACATAGAACAAGGTTCTCATGAACTTGAGGAAGTAATAACCAGATGCCATATTAATCCAAAGTTTAAAAAAAAATACAGGTTATGGGTATCAAATGAAAACTAGACGGCATTTTAATGGTACTAAAGTTGCATTGTGAGTATTGTGAAAACAGATCCTAATGATCAAAAGGAAATATGCTAAAAAGAGAGTGCAGAGCAAGACGCAAGTTACATCCTTAGATGGTTTACACCATCTCTTATGAGAATAAGGAGAAGAGTTTTTAAAAATATATATCTTTTTGAGTACTGATAGAATTGCAGGCGTTCTGGGGCCCTCACCAAAGGAGAGGCTAGCTACTGCATCAGGTGTAGGAGGGGATATTCGAACACCATCCAAAGAGCTCTCATAGATAGCCACTAGAGGTAGAGACAGCCATATGAATGCAGGTAAAAAATAAAATAATAATAACGTTAAGACAAGACAGGCGTGAAAGCAACTTTGGCAAAACTTCTTTTCTTGGAGAGCAGCTGATATATGAAAGAAATTAAAGAGGGCAGCAAAAACAACCCGCTGATAAAAAGGCACTTTCAGGGAGATTTTGGCGCCCAGCACCGAACTCTCTACTCACTTCTCTGCTGTAAATTGCCTTTCAGCCCGAGAACCACAGGTTCATCAAGGGCCTTCATCCTCTAAGGTAAAGAAACAGAGTTCCATGCATTTTGCTGCTCAGATTGGAGAAACGTGCTTTTACGCATCCTATAGAGCCTTCATGGCAGCAAAGGCTTATTTTAGACATTGTTTATTTTCTTTTAAATCAGTTATTCTGCTGAAGGACTAGGATACAGTGTGTTAGCAGTCGCTTAGATGCCAGGTATCTTCCATCTTTTAAAAAGAATCAATTTACTTCTGGTGGATAATCTGTCAAGCAATATGGGATCCTTCAAGAAGATACTTTCCATAGCAACCAAATATTTTTGAGAGGAAAAAATGTTTTTGAAATAGCCGTGGTGTGAAAAGAAAGTTGCACAGTGCTAGCTTTTTGACCTTGCTATCCCTATTTATTTTTCTTTAAATGCTGCTAAAAAAGCAGTCCTGAAAGAAATAACAACATCTCATTAAAACACTTTTTCATGTATTTCACTGTGAGCCAGAGAAGATTCTTTGAAACCTATTTTGGAATCAGCATGTTCGAAAAAAAACACACACTGAAACACCAGCTCCCAGAAAAGTTGTACCGAGGTGTCTCACAGAGTTTTGCAGTTCATAGAAAGATTTAAGAAGACCAAAGCTCCAAAATACAGTATTAACTTACACAATAACACTAGGAAGGAAGCAAAGAAATTGTATACATGCATGTTTTAAAATTCCATTTTCTCTTCTTGTGACCAAGCCAAAAAAAAAAAAGGAAAAAGAAAAAGAAAAATGCAGGCTTCCTTGTAAACAGCATTTTGTTACTCACTACATATTCAGAAACAATGTTTATATGTCTTCTCACAGGTGATGTGTAGTCATCTACACGGTCATTTGGGTTAAAAATGACAGTGGTTTCCAAACAAGAAGAAAATAAAGAAGCACACCAAAGTGTACTTGTTTCAGAGAAGGGGAGGAAAAACAGATTGAAATGAAAAAAAAAAAAAAAAATAGAGAGATAGGTATAAAATCATGCATCAGGATCAAGCTTTGAAAAATCAAAAAATACCTTCATCTTCACCACGGTCATTACTGGTTATATCATCTGCGTTTTTCTTTGTGTTGGCTCCTGGGTCATATTGAGAAGGAAAATAAAGGGAAAAAAGAGAATTCAAAAACAACAGGTTTGCAAAAAAATCAGACAAGAGAGAGATATTACCCAGTAAAAGAAAAAAAAAATAATGTCACACAAAAAGTTGAAATTTGTTACATTTGGATTTCAAAAAAATAAGGGCGATGCAAAATGCATATAAACAGAAAGATGTCAACAAGAACAAATTCAAAATGTTACTTGCAAAAAATATTAGCTATCCGGTGAAAATGCAGTTTGGGGATTAAAATGATACTACTGCCAAAAAAAAGAGCGAATGTGAGTTTAAAAAAAAAAAGAAAATTAAATTATTAAAAAAGAGATTTCCCACATTCTTAAAAGAAATGCATATGAAATATTCAATGTTCCTCTAATTTTAACATGTTATAATCTAGATAAATTTTTGAAATGTCACTGATACACTTTGGCTAGGAAATTCTGTAATGTACAAAGAAATACATTTAAACAGTAAACATGGAAGAACTTTAATCAAAATATCTTAAAATTGACATTAGTTTCATGCATAAGAACTATAAAACACACCATTTCAAATAAAAATCAGGAATGTCACTAGTTAATTTAAATCAGGAAGATTCACCTCTCACCAGTGGTTAGAGAAGACTACCCATTATTTGCTCCTGTTGTGTACTATAAAAAAATCTACCACTTTCAATAAGTATTTCTTAAGTCAAGATAAAACATTACAAATCATGTTCTCTGTTCTTGAAACTCTTATTAAATATTATTTGAATGTTACTGCTATTTGAATTCGTAAAAAAAAAAAAAAAATGAAGTCACCTACCTTGATGACCTTAAACATAAGCCAAATAGGAATTTCCATGTAGGCAAAATGCAGAGAGGGTCCATTAACCACACCAAAAGGCTCTCTTATGCTCTCTATGTGCAGCGCACCATTTTGGTTTTTATATTTTTCAGATACAAGAGGCCAAAACATTTATTATCACTTGAACTGTTTAGTTAATTGACTCAATTGTTTTCTTTTTATAGACAGACACAGCCCAGGTATGTGTATCCCAGTTCTTATAACTTGAACTGTCAATCAATTAAAAGGATCTTTGCCTTCCTATAGGGTACTAGGATATGTGAGTTAAGAGAGAGGAAAAATAGTAACTGTTATCCACAACACTTGTGTCTGAAAACCAGCCTTCAATTTTATGTAACTCAAAGGAGCTTAACCGTGTTTTGAAACCAAGACTTGAAGTTGCTGTTTTCACAGATCCAATAAGAGTCAAATATTGTCAAGTCCAAGTGGCTCAACATCTTTTAAGAAGCAGACCTGGGTGGGTGGGAAAGCTGATGTATTGTATTTGATTTTGAGGTTTAAACATTCCCACTGTAAACAATTTCAAGATACCAATATAAGGTCATTGAAGACAGAGCTGGGAAGAGCTGCCTGGGATCCCTTGAGACTCCAACATACCACTAATTTTATCCAATCTACCTAAAGGTAGAGCTGAGTCTTGTAGGAAACAATCCCTTCTCATTACAACATGCTCATTTCCAATCACTTCGAAAGTATCAGAACACTGGTGTGTTAATCTTTTATAGTTGTTAACGTGATATCAAAATCTATTCATGTCAAAGAATTCTGTTGCATTTAAGTATCTTAAAAGAAAGTTTTAAAAAATTAATCTCCAGCAAATTAGCTCAACTGTCTTTTGGGGTTCTTTTGTCAGGATTTATACACATAAAATCTATTTGAAAGCTAACACGTGGACTGAATTTATGGCTAAATTGTGTAAAAAAGCCTAAAAGAAACGCCTTTCTTAGAGAAATAGGCTACATGGATAATACAACTAAGCTGTTTGTGTTAGAAAACAAGTCCTTCTCCTTTCTGAAAAAAAATTTCAATTCATTCATGGAGGAAGATTTTAAGTTTCTATAGAGACACGTCACGTCTTTCATTAGAAAAGAAAAGATACTCGAAAAATTAAAGGTGTACTTGAAAGACATGGAATGGATTAGGGGAGAGAATGTGTTCCCTGATTCAGCTGATTCCCTCCAAGAAAATGTATTCCTTTAAAGTTTGACTACCTCTCCTTATCACAGCCTTCCAGAAAGCATGAAGTCCACATTGAGAAAGGTCTTCTTTCATTAGGACTCCATACCTGGACTTTGCCTTTCCCACGAGCCTAACATTATATCCCTTTCTTCTTCTGAATTTTCTCCTTATAATCTCTTTTCTCTTCCATGCTCCAGCTGAAAGCACAAAAGTGTGACCACTGGCCCAAACAAAGGCCATTCTGTAAGGTCTGGGGTGAGTTAAATGCCACAGCTCTTTCCCAAGACCCAGTTCTCAACGTCTTCAGGCTCACCATCAGTGCACGAAATTTGAGCACGCAATCTGAAATATTTCTGGGGGCAGGATGAGAGGCAGTGCCCAGCCAGATAAACTTCCCCGACAAGCAGAGCAAAATGCTCTAAAGATTTGTAATGCTTTTACAATTTTGTAACATAGTTAAATCACTGATTACGGAGCAATCCAGGCTAATCTACCCTCTCTTTGATTCGTTACCAAATTCCTTTGTTAACCCAAGTGTGGTTTTTAAGAGCTTTACTGGGGTATAATTTACATACCATAAAATCAGCTTATCCAAGTATAAAATTCAATGATTTCTTAGTCAATTTATGGATTTGGGCAACCATCTGCGTCATCTGATTTTAGAACATTTCTATCACCCCCAAAAGACTGTTGGTGTCCAATCGCAGGGACTCCATATTCCATCCCTCAGTCTCACTAATGTAATTTGTCTTTATTTCCATTTCTGAGCGTTTCATATAAATGAATTTATATAATATGTAGGCTTTTGTGTCTTGCTTCTTTCACTCAGCATAATGCTTTCAAAGTCCTTCCATACTGTAGTATGCATAAGTACTACATTTACTTTACAGTCATGCACCACATAATGACCTTTTGGTCCAAGAGGGACCGAGTATACAACAGTGGTCCCATAAGATTAGTACCATAGAGCCTAGGTGTGTAGTAGGCTGTACCATCTAGGTGTGTTTAAGTACACTCTATGATGTTCACACAATGATGAAATCACCTGACTATGCATTTCTCAGAACATATCCCCCTTGTTAAGTGATGCATGCCTATACATGGATGAACAACATTCTACTGTATGGATATACCAAATTTTATTTATCCGTTCATCTTGTTGATGGCCATTTGTATTTTTTTCCACTTGGTGGCTATGATGAATAATGCTGCTGTGAACATTTGTGTACAATTTTTTTTTGCATGGATATATATTTTCATCTCTCTTCAGTAAATATCTAGGAGTGGAATTGCTATTTTATATGGCAAATTTATGTTTAATGTTTTAACAAATTGCCAGACTGTTTTCCAAATCAGCTGCATCATTGTACCTTCCCCTCAGCACTGTATACAGGTTCTAATTTCTCCACCTCCTAGCCAAGACTTCTATTATCTTTTTGATTACAGCCATCCTAATGGAGGTGAAATGATGTCTCACTGTGGTTTTAATTCGCATTTAGCTAATAACTTAATGAGGTCCAGGACCTTCTCATGTACTATCTTCTTGTCTATAGATGTCTATGCAAATATTTTGTCCATTTTTATAACTGGGTCCTTTGTTTCTTATTATTGATTTGTAAGAGTTGTTAATGTTTTCTTAGATACAGATTGTTTACCATAAATATCATTTGCAAATCTTTTCTCCCAGTCTGTGGCTCCTCTTTTGGCTTTCTCAATATTTGAAGTCCAAAAGTTTTTCATTTTGATGAGATCTAATTTATCGATTGTTTTCTTTTAAAGCTTACGCTTTGATATCATATCCAAGAAATCCTTGCCTAACCCAAGGCCCTGAAGATTTTCTCTTATGTTTTTTTCCTGAATGTTTAAGAGTTTTAGTTCTTACATCTTTCATTTATTTTGAGTTAATTTTGGTGTTCGATATGAAGGGTTGAAATTCATCGTTTTGCATACGGATACCCAATTGTCTCAGCCCCATTTATTGAAACACTAACTTTTCCTCATTGAACTGTTGCAACATTGCTGTTGAAGTGTTGTCAGTTGACAATAGTGTCAATTAACTATAAATGTGAGGGTTTATTTCCGGACTCTTTAATTATATTCCATTCTATATCTCTTTCCACACAAGTACTCTACTGCCCTGATTACTACATCTTTATAGTACATTTTAAATTAGGGAAGGATAAGTACTCCAACCTTCTTCTGCTTTTTCAGGATAGTTTGGTTGTTCTAGATCCTCTGTCCTTCCACACAAAATTTTGAATGAGCTGGTCAATTGCAGCAAAAACATCTGCTGAGATTTTGAGAGAAATTATTTGCCAAACCACAATTTAAATTAATTTTATATAGCAGAGCCTGACCCAGAAACATAATTACATATCGCCTTTAATGTTCTATGTATATTTAATTTTTCGCCCTTTTGTTCTTTTCCAACGAGCTGCTGCAATATTTGTCCTCGTAAATATAACTAATTAAATGACTTAAAAATAAACCGAGTTCTCCTGAGTATCTATTTTAGTTACAATCATGAACTATGTAAATACACATATTAGAGGACACAGGGAAAAAGATTCTGCTGAAACTTATTCCAGAGTAAACCCATCTCATGGCTGCCAGAAAAGCCATTTCAAAATCCACACAGGCCATTAGTTTTCCCCTCCCTCTCCAGGTCTGCACCTTCCCGAAAAGGCGAGAATAATATTTCTTTACATCTAATAATTAGCATCTCCATCAAACCTCCGTGGGGAAATGGTTTTAAATATTAAAGAGAATATTTAAATAACTTCAAACAAAAGTATAGCCATTCCATTATTAATATTTCAATATGATTTTATAAATAAAATATCTCAACATCCCTGATCCTAAAGGATGCCCATTCTTCTTTATACCTGTTCTTCTGATGTTTCCCGTTTAGTGCTTTATCTATATCACTTTGAAAAGGTGAACCACAGTGAAGGAGTAAACAAAAGTCAATGGAGGGCCGGCCCCGTGGCTTAGCGGTTATGTGTGTGTGCTCCGCTACTGGCGGCTCAGGTTCAGATCCCGGGCGCGCACCAACGCACCGCTTCTCCGGCCAACCTGAGGCCCCGTCCCACATACAGCAACTAGAAGGATGTGCAACTATGACATACAACTATCTACTGGGGCTTTGGGGGGAAAAAAGGAGGAGGATTGGCAATAGATGTTAGTTCAGAGCCAGTCTTCCTCAGCAAAAAGAGGAGGATTAGCATGGATGTTAGCTCAGGGCTGATCTTCCTCACACACACACACACACACACACACACACAAAAGTCAATGGAAAATCTCCCAGTCGTGGAGGCTGCTCTTCACATTTTGAGGCAGGAAAGTAATTTTCTACTCCTTCTTTTTAATATACACTAAGTTTGTGGCCATTTATGTATGTAAATCACCAAATCAAGTCATCAGTTTTACGTGATCCCATTATCTATGCAACAATATAGAGAAATGATAGAACCTAGAAAACCTTTAGAATTATTGCTCTTAACATGCGATATCACATTAAAAATATATTTACCAGTTCACTTTTGTTTTTTTTTGCCTCTTAAGAGGGCAAATTCCAAGGTCAATTTCGCCTTGTTATCCTAAATACAAAAAGGGCATGTCGAAGCTAACTATCTTATTTTCAATACCAAGGAAGTTGTGGAATGGGGTATGGGAGAAATAAATGCTTTCTTGGCCATTACAGATAGGCGTGGGACTGATCACTTTGTCCCTAGGCCACAGAGGAAAATTTCTTTAATCTTCTAATCGAATCCTGGGAGGAGAACAGTGAGCACCCATAAACCCATTCCTTCTACAAATATGTACTGACACTTTGAATATGCTGGCTCTGGCTAGGAGATGGGAAGAAAGATGTATTGATTACTTAAATTAATTAAACACTTTAGACATAAATTTTAACATAAATTGTAACCTCCACTAGAACATTATTAGCACAGCGAATCTGAAAGATAACATAGACCACTTTATCTGTGAGTTTTATCCAATGCATGTGCACCTTGAAAAATTGGCTCCCTACGAAAGTTCAATTTCTACACTTAAACGCATCAGCATAGCTGACCTACTGCTTCATTTTTTCCCCTGAAATCAGAACATCCGAACAAGACCAGGTTTCACTCTTAACAAAAATATGGGTAAGTCTGTCTAATGGAGCCTTTAACAAAGAGGCTTTCCGGAAACCAGCATTTGGAATGAACCCTCTTTTGTTATATGCCGTGGAAATTCAGGATGGTAAGAGATCTGCCAAGGGTAGTGAAGGCTATGCTTTTGTAATGTGAGAGGAAGGATTTCAGTGACTGGAAAGCCTTAGGAAAAAGAACATCTAGAAGCTGAGAGTACGGAAATTGATTTCTCTAAGGTCATCAGGAGAGTTACACTTTGAAAAAATTTCAGAAAGCCATACCCAAGTTTGAGGACCTCTGCTCCAGGACATATAAAGAGACTTAGAATTGCTGAGTAATATGGCGTGGTCTTGAGGTCAAATATCTATGATTCATCCCACAGATATTTATCCTGTGACTTACACGTGCTGGATATTTTGCTAGCAAAATTCGAAATTAGCAAAATATCCAGTGCATATAAGTCACAGGATAAATGTCTGTGGGAAGAATTATGGGTATTTGACCTCAAAACCATACCTACTACAAGGCAGAGGTACTTGTTATACCATCTTTGAAGAACAATAATAAATACTGGTAAGAGAAACACTCTTCTATAGAGTGTGTAAAATTAATTCTCTCAAGTATGGAAATTAGATGTTGTATTCTCTTGCTTGATTTTTCAAATTGAAATTAGATTGTAATTTATCATCACTTAATTTATCTTGGGCTGTCATTTCAGGAAAATTGAAGGCATATATTTGTGATTACAGTCAAAACAAGGTCTAATTCTTTCTGATTTTCTAATAGTTCAAAAATGCTTCAATGTAATAATGGAAACAATACTTTTTTTTGGTCCGTTTTCTTCTTTTTCTCTGACCAGCCTCGGAGGACAGACTGAGAGAAAAATGTGCATAATAATTTTCCTTTCTTGTTTTGTTAGAATTAGGAAGAAGATATTTCACACTTTCTTTGGTAGGAATCAAAATAAATCTAAAAGTTTACAGGTCTCTGATATATGTCTGTGCCCCTCTCATTAAAATCTCAGGGCATTGCATAGCCCTATATAAGTATTTTTTGTTGTGAATTTTGTCATTGAAATGTTTCTGTTTTCAGGAATAAAAAACAAATCCTATTAGATTTACATGAATCTCTCCCATTTTTATAGAACTTTCAGCTGATAGAATGTATTACCTCACCGAACAATCTCTATGAGCTTGAGATTAAATCACAGTGGATTTAAAATCTGGAACTAATTTAATATTGAATTATACTAGATGCTTTTTATGCATCTTTATTTAGAAAATTCATGTTGAAATTGAAACTAGCTTTTATTTGCCCTGAGATGCTTTCTGAATTGTTGTATTAAAAAAAGATACAAGACAATAACTCTCTGTAGGTATATGTATATATATTCTCCCTGCCAAGAGATTGTGGAAGATTTTCAGTTCTGGTGCATAGTATTAACTCTGATGCAAAGCTTCTTTCTGTAGTCAGAACATAGACTGCTGACTCATGGGAGGAATCTCTAAGCCATATGACTTTTTGGTATATGGGACAGGAATTAGAGGAGCTGGAAACTTTGGCACGTTCTCACTTCGCTGTCTACATGGGGAATAAATTGTCTACATCTCTTCTGACTTCACCAATCAAATCAGTCAAGTTGCCTTTGGCTTTCCTCATTTGTGTGTCTGACACGGGGATCTAGGGTGGAATCGTTCCAAAACACAAAATTAGTCTAGATTTAGACAAAATCATCCCAATCTTCAATTTCTGAGTCTGTCATTCCAGAAGATGCAAAATCAAATGACCTCAAATAAGGCCCCTAAAAATACTTTTTTAAAGAATCACAAGGTCATTCAAGCCTGTTTTTTTTTTTTGCTTTTTGAGCCTTTATCACTTTTTATTTATTTATTTATTTTAAGGTAACATTGGTTTATAACATGATATAAATTTCAGGTGTACATCATTATATTTTGATTTCTGAGTAGATTCCATCATGTTCACCACCAAAATACTAATTACAATCCATCACCACACACATTTGCCTAATCATCCCTTTCACCCTCCTCCCTTCCCCCTTCCCCTCTGGTAACCACCAATCCAATCTCTGTCTCTATATGTTTGTTTGTTGTTGTTTTTATCTTCTACTTATGAGTAAGATCATACGGTATTTGACTTTCTCCCTCTGACTTATTTTGCTTAGCATTGGAATGTAGGGTAACTCTAACTGCAGAAAAGGACTTTTGCCACTTTATCTGATTTTGAACTTAGCTGATTGGCCACAATAGAGCTGTTCCTTGTTCTGTTCAGTTAGAAACTAAAGGATGTAGTGATATAAACAACAGACATGTCAAGGAGAAAACAAACTTACGGGAAATGGCTCTCATCCGTCTTTCGGTGTGATTATGTTTACTTTCACTCAACACATTCTGTGCAGAGGGCTCTGTTACTTGTTCAAAATATCCCATGCCCTTCCCTGGGGAAGAATGATAGCTTCCCCATCTGCTAACGTCAGTCTTGGCAGACAAAATGTGAATGGAAGAGACATATGTCACTCCTGAGCTGGAATATTATAAGTCATCACATTTCTGCCATATTTTTTCCCTCCACCACCAGATCAAAATGTCCAGAATGGGGCTAACTCTTAAAGTCTTGATCTTGGAAAGAAGAGGATGTAGAGACCAACCAGTCAGCCCAAATGGACACAAACTTCACAGAGGAGAAATAGCTTTTGTTGTTGTTGCAAGCTGCTAAGATTTTGGAGTCTTTTGTTATAGCAAGACAACTTAAGTTGACTGTTAGAGATATTCGCTTCTCTCTGTGAGGGACTCATTCACACACAAACACAAATATACACACACAGACACTCAGCCACCTGCATACACTTGGCCACATGCACACAGACTGGCACACAGCCTCCAACAGCCCAACATACACTTTCATCAAAGAGATCATTTTAGGCCAATGTGATGGCTTTCCCTTAAAGCACATGCCTTATTTAATAACATAATTTTGTTTACCTGTTACAGAAAATTAATATTTTTATACTTGGCACTAACTTCCACGTGACTATAGTGGAACAAAAAATATGAGAATGCCAACATAGAGTATGAAGTACCTAAATATTTATGAAGAGTAAGCAAAATGCTATCATGATTACATCCTAAAATAAAGACGAGGAAAAATTAAACTATTTCCTTCGATCCAATCATCAGGAACTTTCTGAAGTAAGAAGGAGCTTAAAAGAATCACATATCCAGAAATATCACGCACAACACTCCTTCAAATCTGAGGGTTCTCAACTTTTAAACGTTATCTTGCACACAGCAAGGGATTCATAAATGTTGGCTCATATTATTGCTGGGAGTGGTATTGTTTTCCATGGTTTCCCAAATATTTGCTGCACTTTTCTGCCTCACAGATTTTGCTCATTCAGCATTCTCTTACTAGCTTCTGAAACTATGACTGATCTAAACTCCCCCTCCTCAAACTCACTCTCTAACTTTGAAAACCTTTGAACACCCAGTCCAAGTGCCAGCAACTCTATGGCACGTTCCCCAGGTTATACCCCTCAGGAGGAAACCATCTCTTTATTAACGTGCTACAGCAGCATTTTGTGGGTGTCTCTGAGTACACTCTGACTTGCATGTCAGTTATATGGGCATGTGAATTACACGCACCACGTTCCCCAGTGACAGCAGGTGTGTGTAGATTCTTTACTGCGCAAACCAAAACCACTTAGACAAAGACCTTGATCAGGGAGGTGCCAACATGAATGCTTGCTATGTTAGCATTAAGCTAATCATAATCTCTGGTTTTCCAGATGAGTCAATGTTGATAACAATGAAGGCAAGATTTTTTAAAGCAAAATCCTATTTGAATTTTATATTCAAGAAACTTTCAATGCATTTTCATGGATATTACACGTCAGGATCCTCAAAGTCTCTCTAGGATTCAGAGCATGGAGGGATGATACCTGCATTTTTTTGTTTCTTTTTAATAAACTTAAATTTTAGGACAGTTTTAGATTTAGACACAAACTGTGAAGATAGCATAGAGAGTTGCTGTTACACATCACACCCAGTTTTCTCTATTATTACCGTCTAACATTAGTCTGGTACATGTGTTACAATTAATGAGTGGATATTGAAATATTATAATTAACTAAAGTCCATACTTTATTCAGATTTCCTTAGTTTCTACCTAATGTCCTTTTGTTTTCTCCCCCAGAATCCCACATTCCATTTTAGTCATCCTGTCTCCTTAAGTTCTTCTTCACTGTGACAGTTTCTCCGATTTTCCTTGTTTTTGATGACCTTGACAGTTTTCAAGAGTTCTCACCAGGCATTTTGGAGAATAGCCCACAACTGGGGTTTACTTGATGTTTTCTATGATCAGACTGGGGTTATGAAATTTTGGGAGAAAGCCCATAGATGTAAAGGGCCCTCCTCATCGCATAATATCAAGGGCGCAGGCCATCAACATGACTTAGCACTGTTGATGTTGACCTTGATCTCCTGGCTGAGGTGTTCTTCTTAGGTTTCTCCACCACAAAGTTACTCCATATCTCCCCCTTTCAATATTGCACTCTTTGGAAGGAAGTCAGCATGACCAGCCAAACCTAAGGAGTAGAGATTCATGCTCCATCACCCTGAGGGAGAAGATCTACATAAAGTATTTGGAATGTTTCTGCATGAGAGGTTTGTCTCATCTCTCCCATGGTAGGAAGAATCATGTCACCCCTTCCTTGAGAGATCCATGGCCTAATCCTCAGAACCTGCGAATATGATATGATACATGGCAAGGGGGAATTAAATTTGTAGATGCAATTAAGGGTTATAATCAGTTGACCTTAAAATAAGGAAATTATACTGGATTATCCAGGTGGGCACAATGTAATCACAAGAGTGCTTCAGTGTGGAAGAAGGAGGCAGAAGAAGAGAATCAGTGTTACAGGGAGACTGGAATATGCAACATGGCTGGTTTTGCAGATTGAGAAAGGGGCCACGAGACAAGGCATGCAGGTTATCTCTATAAATTGAAAAAGGCAAGGAATAGATTTTCCACTAGATCTTCTCAAAGGAACTCAATCCTATCAAATTGTTCTAGCTTTGGTCAGCGAGAATTCTTAGTTGGCTTCTGTGCCCCTTCAATATACCCCATAGTTGTAGTTTTCTTTCTTTTTTACTTTTTTTTTTAGCACTTCCTTACATTCTGGCACTACAACACGCTCCAGGATCATCTTGTATATTTCCTGCCTCATTTCGAGAATTAGACATTTCCCCAAGGAGCCCGGTTCTTTTTATTTGACGTCTGCATTTTATAAGTGAAGAAGCTGAAGGAGATCAGATGAGGATGACTTGCCTAAATGAAGCAAGAACTTGTTGGTGACCCAGCTGATGTTTACACAATAAGCTCTACAGCACATAATTGTGTCTACAAAACATGCTGGTCGATGATAGAGTGTGCCGGGGAAGAGGGAGAATCCCCCTCCACCCTTTCCCTTAAGGTTCTTTTGGCTGTCCAAATAATTAAAAGACAGGTTAGTAGGAGAAAATAATACCAAGTTTAATAATATGTATACATAGGAGAAACCAGGGAAACTGAGTTTCTCAACAAAATGGCAGAGATTCTCATCTTAAATACTATCTTCAGCTAAAGACAAAGGAGGATGTTGGGGGTGGGGAGGGAGACAGAAATCACAGTAATCAAGGGTATGCAGATTTAAGTCCTTTCCTTCCCTACTGACAAGAGTTTCCACAGACAAGCCCATCCCCCCCTCTTCCCAGCACACAGAGGGACATACTTGTACAAATGGAGATTTCCCTTATAAATGTAAATGTTTGCCTTGCAACAACTTGCAGCGCCACGTAGAGCATGTGGCCAGGAAGAGAGAATTTTTGATAAGAGGGGCTCGTTGGTGACTTTCCTACTGTAACATCTATTTTACATTATATTACAGACATCATATGATAGTAACTCCTTCCTGGAACAGGTCTTCTATGTTAAGTTCTTTAGGCAGTTAGTGGAGGAGGTCAAATGTCCATCAGAGAAAACAATCAAGGTAAAGAGATATATTTCGGAGTGGCCAAATCTTGATCTCCCACAAGTGAAAACGTTCACTAGCCTTAATCTCCTCCTACTGGTCTTTCTGTTACTACAAGTGATTTCATTATGACACTATTATTAACTAAATTTCAATATTTGCTTAATACATGCAGGGCACTTCTCCATATACTTTGTAACCATCTGAAAAATTATCAGGAACATTTTGTGCCCCCACTACCCAGGTGAGATGACTTTAGCAAAGAAAGTTTGTGATTTGGTTCAGGAGATCAACCTGCCACAGCTTTGGAATTCAAACCCAGAACCCAAACATGTCATGGCAACACAATACCACCTTTTTAGCAAATAGCGAAAACTATATTATGCAAGGCGATGGGTTAGTCTCTGGCAAGGTGATTTTGTTTTGTTCCCCCCAAAATAAATTATAAAACGTGGAGATGAATAAGTCTTTGACTATATGCTAGGATCTTTGGTCTAGTAAAGGAAACAAAAATTATATATGGAAATAACTGAGGAGATAAAGGATAACTGGTTTTCAGGGAAAGGCAGGAACTAGGTGTTGGCAATTGTGGTTCAGACAAGGGATGACATTCTGGAAAAGGAGAAAAAGAGTAAATGAAAGAGACCTGTTTGACTGTGGGTGGGTCTCTTAATCATCAGAGTATCACTTGTGGACTATAGCTCATTCCTTAGTAAGGACTGTGGCACTGAACTTGAAGAAAACATTGGTGTTTTGGATATAGTCCTAGGTGTTAGGGATAAAGATATTTTTAAGATACTGCAAGACACTTCCCCAAGGACACAGAATCTTTAGGTAATGCTATATTCATAAAACACTACCCAGCTTTATTAAACATATCCTGATAATCTCTCATTTATCTCGACTTTAATATTCTTATATATTTACCTTAGTATTATATTGCTTCAGAAAATAATACCCTGTGGTGACTGTACAACGGGATTTTCTTGAATACAAATATTTAATCCCATAGGCTTAATGACTCTAAACCAATCAATTCATTCTATTGTAATTCCATCAAGCATTTACTTCAGGCCAAAATGTAAGCTTAATATCTCTCTAGGTGTTTACAGATTTCTGCTAAATGAGTTCCAGTTTTAAAAGCATCTTATTTTGAGATCCGTAGACAAAGTCATTGCTAGCTTAATGACATCATTTCTTTGATAGTTACATGCAATTTCAGGTATTTATGAAAATCTCTCCAGGTCATGGATTCGGGTTTTTGTTATTATTATTACTTCCAGTTGAAGAAATAGGGAATGACTAAATGCAGCTCAAAATACTTTAGAGCAGAAGGAAGAGTTAATAAGAAAGTTGTAAATACTGTTAAAATATGTTCAAATGCCAGTCTTTCACCAGGAAAACCCATGCTCACTCCCATGGCCATGCTGCTTGCTGGTTGCATGTCCCAACCAGCTTTCAAGATTTAGATAAAACCTCTTGTCTGTAGGGTCCTCCCTTAAGAAGCTACTTCCCAATATGGTGCTGATGTAGCATCCTCTGATGTGACTTTTTCGACTACAATATTCATGAAAACAAAGAAAAAGATGTGAATATCATAGCATACTCAGAGCAGCAGAAAACCTAAGGCTGTATCTGGTGGGTTTCTTTTAATCCCATTAACGAGGCTGATGAAAGTTTAGTTTACTCAAGGATCTTCTTATGACATTACCACACTGGGAATTGTTCTATAAACCTGATGGGAAATAAATTTGAGAATAATTGGGATGCCCCCCCCCACACACACACACACTCAGCCACTTAACACAGAGAATAAGTGTCCATCTATACAAACCAGAAAATCCAGGAAATGTGTTCCTATCGTAGGCAGTTGCCTGGGCATTATTTCAGAAAACCTCCTGCCTCCAACATCTCTATGTGTACATTCCAAGGAAACAAATTTTAAACCAACCAAAACAAATAGGTAAGAGGTAGGGTTGGTGCATGGAAATGGGGAGTAGCTTATTGCTGCAGTTGAATAATTCAGGAAAAGTCCTGGCAGTCCACTATCATTTTTCTCACACTCAGCTAGACAGAGTATTTGAGTGTTTACTAATACACAGATTGTCTTATCCCATCTGTTAGCAGACACCTGATCTGGGTAAATCTTGACTTGCTTGAAGATTACGAAAGAGAAAAAAAGAAACACAGCATGTGTTTTACGGGGAGTGAAAGCAGCACAGACTAAAAGATAAGTACTGCCTTTGGAAGACTCTACGGGAACATTTCGATAACCATTTGCCATTTTTCATGGAGCAAAGTAAGATGTCGTTTCTTCATACAGAGGCATAAACAGAGAACAGTCTGAGATAGGAAGAAAAGGATGACACTGATGCAAAGACATAGCAAGTGTAGTGAAAGAATTAAAATCCACACTCTTTGTAAGGAAAATGCCTAAACAAATATGTACCTTAGATCTGAACACAGGGAAATAACCACCGATATGCAATATACCACAAAAGTCTGTCTTTAAGGGGACCCTAAGCAAACATTGCATCTATACACTTGAAAATCTTGATGTAAGGATAATTCACAAGAGAACTGTGGTAAGGAGATAGGAACTCAAAAGCAAAGAAAACTATATGACCGTATCCTGGGCATTTCCTCTGGTACAAAGACCTTCAGAGTCTCCAAATATAGAAAATCCCTTTGGCCCCTCTCCACGCAGAAGGCAGTCCAGAGGGCAACAACAGTAAACTTTAAAGTTAAGAAAAGGAATCCTAACACCTTCTGATGTCCCCTCTAGTGACCACTTTAATAAATAGCATAAAATATTAATAAAGAATTAGGTTACTCTAAGAATGCTGAAGACGATTCAACAGGAAGAAATGTAGTATTTTGGTTCATCTCATTAACAGTAGAGGGAGAAAAGTCAAATGATAACCAAGGAAAGAACAAAGGAGAAAAACACTATTTGGAAGATGGCAAATAGCATTTGATACAATAAATATATTTAATTTAATGACTAGAGCATCTGGAATATTTATTTGGACAGGGACCCTTTTTTAATCCTGCTAATCAAGAGCAGACATATTGCACAGAAGACGCCTCGGGAAAGGTTGCACAATGGGAATTTTCACTAAAAACAATGAAATGATGTCACAACCATCATTTTTCAAGATACTTCTGTAAGTTTTAGCCAATGTTAAAAAAAAAGAAAGTAATAAGAACTCAAAATATTCAAAAGGAGGAGACAAAATAAAGTCATTACTGCATATGATTATGCAGTATTTATGATTACGCAGATTATTTCACCGGGGAAAAGAATTTAGATCATCAACTAAATAAATTAGCATGGATGAATTATTAGTTCTGATTGTATGAAATCAATATCCAAAATCAATTTTCATACATACGAATATTAACATATTTATAAAAAGTTTCATATTAATAATAAATGGTCTAATAACAAGTTTGAGAAGTCTATAACACATATTGTATAGAATATATAAAATTATGAGAGACATCAAAGAAGACTTTCCATTGGGAAGCATTCAGTGAGCCTTGGCAGAAATTAAATGTGTAACAATATCAACACCTCTTCAAATTAATTTATTACTTTAAAATACCCAGAAGGTTTTCGGCCATTGAACAAATAATTCTGACAAAGATTCTGGAAAAAAAAAAAAGCACATATGAATAATTTGGGCTCGTAGAAGGTAAAGGAGGTTTTTCGCCCTCATTATATCACTTATTGCACTAGCAATAATTTGAGTATGAGTATAATGTCTTTCTTTTTAAAAAGTACCATTAGCTAAACATTTGTAAAATAGGAAAGTATAACAACTTCATCTTAGAACAAAATAGATTCTAGATCAATTAAATATTGATACTTGAAAAAAAAGAGCATGTTTGTGAGAATGTGTATAATGTCATGGTTGATATTTTGGGTCGACATATATTTATTAATAAAGAAACAGCATTTATTAATTAAGATGATGGCATTATATATATACATATAAAGTACATTGCTGATTATATAGTCAGCCTTTACAATGACATTTTCTGAATGTGGCCACATATATACATATATATTTTTAATAAAGTATATCATCATTCAGGAAATATATATATTTGTATGAATATATTTTATATAAAATATATACATCTCTAAATGTATACATATGAATATATATAAATACATAAAATATATAAATATATATATTACAAATCAGAAAAAGAAGCTCATGGAAGGGACTCAAAGGGAGAAATGACATTGTGACCATCAGTAGTGGTGTTAGTAAATAAGGAAAAGAACAAAAAGGAAGCAACTAGTAAAGATCACAAGAGGGGTGACAGAGAAGGAAGACAGACGAAGATATCTGTGCAGAATCAGAAAAAAAGATTGACGACGATATTTCTGAGTTTAACAGCCCCATAATTTCCAGAAAAATACATGAAAAGAGCTAGACTTGGAGACATATCCTGGCAACATACCTTAAAATTAGCGAAGCGTAAAAGCAAACACAATGACAGGCACCCGAGTAGAAAACACAAATAATCTCTCTGCATAGTAGACATCTTTGGAGGCATCGGTCTAGATTGAATGTCCACATAATCCAAGACAAGGTGGGTCGTATCAAAGGTATGCTGATCCTTCCCACCCCACTACTGTCCTCCACATTCCTGGCTGTGGTCTGAGGGCCAGGCACTCAGGTATATAGAGATTTTGGGAGGCTCATTTTCTCAAAGAAGCCAAAGGAGCTAGCCAGCCAGAAAATCCTCAAAGAGGCATGTGATCATAAGATGAGATGAGGAAGCATGAGACCCTGGAAGGGCAAAGAGCATTCTCCATGGTGGTCTTCCATCCCTGGTTCTCAGTCCTGTGAAGCTTCTGATGTACCCCCTGCTGGGGCTACAATGGCCTTCCATATTCTTCATACAGCCTGTGCTCCCTCTGTTACCTTGTTGGTTTGCTCCTCAAAATGTGTTTAGGACAATTACAAACAAGCAAAAATATCCTTCACCTTAGAATTCTCCAGAACGCTAAATGGAGATGATAATGGAGCAATATCTATCAGGTTTGGGTAGAAAAGCTTTGCCAATCTGTATTTTCAGAGACGAAAGGACTAAGAAATTATATCCTTCATGATGCATCTAGTAAAATTAGGACGAAAAAACACTCCAATAATCTAACAAATCAAGGAGCATTAAATTCCATTGAGCTCAAGAACTGGAGGAGAATGAAGTCATTGAAGGTGAAGAATGGGGAAATTATGCCATATAAGAACTGAAAATTATACACAGAATAAGCATCAGTTAAAATAACTCATCATATAATACAAGAAGGTCAAATAAACATTATTTGCCAAAATATTATTTTTAACCTAATAATGTAATCATAAACCATGTTTAAAAATCACTGCTGATATTTTTTAAGAAACCAGAAAATTTCAAGCAATTGCAGAAGAAAGTAAAGATACGTGAGAGGTCAAAAATTATCTCATTGAGCTCAATTGGAGAAATTAATGCCAAATAATTTTTTTTTAGTCTTAAAAATGGCCACTGGTAGAATTCAGGTGTGTGATTGTCATTGTGCTGTATGCCTAGTGCTGTGACCGAGGACAGTTTTGTCCTTGGGTTCACTGAGCACAGTACTTGCGGCCTTCCTCAGAGATGCCGTCTTAGTCCGTTCAGGCTGCTTTAACAAAATACCTCAGGCTGGGTGGTTTATACACAACAGATATTTATTTTTCACAGTTCTGGAAGCTGGAGGTCCAAGATTAAGGCACTGGCAGATTCGGTGTCCGGTGAGACCCCGCTTACAATTTCACATATGGTTGACTTCTTGTGTTCTCACATGGTGGAAGGGGTGAGGGAGCTCTCCAAGGTCTCTTTTTTAAGGACACTAATCTCATCATGAGGGCTCCACCCTCGTGACACAATCACCTCTCCAAAGACCCCACCATCAACTTGGGAGTTAGGATTTGAACATATGAAATTTAGGGAAACACGTTCAGACCATACCAGATGATCAGAAAATATGTGCATGAATTCGGTTCATATAACGATCATTTCTCCTTTAATGACTGTGTTAAAATCCCCATGTTGGAAACAGAGCACAGAGCCAGGGTCTGTGGTTTTGGGGAGGTGGCAGAGAATCTCCATTTCTCTGGCATCAGACCCACAGAATGCTTTTTGCAGGAAGGTGAGTTGAGGTTTTCTACCATCCGTTTATTCTAAAATGCTAGGGCTGGGGACAGTGATCATAAGGAGACTCAGTCTTTCCCCTTATGAAGCCCATAGTCTCCTGGAATACATAACAATTAATTCAATAATCACACTTAATTTCAAAATTCCTACTGTGGAGATGTTATGCATGGACATGTTACCATGTGAATATACATATGATATATTTACCTCCTGGTGACCCTGTCTCTTCTAGCGGTCAAGAAAATATTCTCTGAAGAATTAAAGGATCTATGAGCTGAGCTAGGAGTTAAGGAGACAAAAAGAAGTGAGGAAACATTTCAGAAAAGGGGAAGGAAAGTCTGATGCAGGATGAGACTAGCATCAGATCATGGGCAAAGCTGGGCAGACTATAGTGGGCTGAATAATGTCCCCGAAACTCGTATCCACTCAGAACTCAGAGTGTGACCTTATTTGCAGATAGAGTCATTGCAGATGTCATTAGTTAAGGATCCAGAGATGAAATCTTCCTGGATTTACAATGGGCTCTAAATCCAATGACTGGTGTCATTGTAAGAAAAGAAGAAGACAGAGAGAAACACACAGAAAAGGAGGTGATGTGAAGATGGAGGCAGATATTGGAGGGATGTGTCTACAAGTCAAGGAACACCAAGGATTTCTGGCAGCCACCAGAAGCTAGGAGAGAAGCACGGAGCAAATTTTCCTTCAGAACATGCAGAAGGAACTAACGCTGCTGATGCCTTGATATTGGACTTCTGGCTTCCTGAGCTGAGAGAGAATACGTTTCTGTTATTTTAAGCCACCAACTTTATGGTAATGTGTTATGGAAGCCCCAGGAAACTAATATTTTAGGCATTTCACAGTGGTGTGGTAAACACATCCTAAGGCGACACCTAATGAGTCACACCTTTCTATAACCCCAGTTAATTGTATATGACCCAGACCTGCAAAGATGACAGAAGAGTCATCCCCCTGATTACGTTATATGGGAAATGTGATGGGATGCCAATGGCTTGATTAAGGTATGTTACATGAGATTCTTTCTCAGCTGACCTGAGTGAGAGATTCTCCTGCTGGCCTTGAAGAAGTAAGCTGCCATGTGCTAAAGGAGCTACTGACAGCATCTAGGAGCTGAGAGCAGACTTCACCGACAGCCAGCAAGAAAGTGGGACCTCAATTCTATAACCGCAAGGAACTGAAATCTGCCAACCCCTGAGAGCTTGGACGAAGACCATGGGCTCTGGAAAAGAAGCCTAGCTGACACCTTGATTGCACCTTTGTGGGACCCTGAGCAGAGAACCCGGCTAAGATATGCCCAAACTCCAGATGCACAGAAACGGTGATAACAAATGAGCTTTATTTTAGCCACTAAGTTTGTGGTAATTTGTTACAGAGCCATAGAAAACTAACACACATGGGCAGCCAAGGGATACAGCCTTTTAAAGAAGATGTATCCCTTGTCGTCTATTCTGTCTCCCTCTGACAGCCCATCTCAAGTTATGTAAGGAATTTGTTTAGCCAACGCTATGAATTCCCTCAAATTCCAGGTAATGTGAATTCTGTTGGAGACCCATGGAAAGCAGGGCTTGAAGGAGAGCCAGCGTGCACCTGCAAGCCATCTGGAGTCCAGCAATGTGTATGGGCATTTGGCCTGCCTTCAGCTGTCCTCCTGCAGCGTGGAGGCAGCACCAGAGAGGGCATTCCTGTCTGTTCCAAACACACCCCATGGGCCACCTCCATCTCTGCACGCCGAAGTCTGCATTTACTGTTTCTTTATTGGAGTTAAAGAACATTACATAGTCCATGATATAACCGTTCCTTCCAAATGCATAACAGATAAGTGGCATAGCCACCATCAAGTTATTTTTGAGCATGAATTCCGCATAAGCCATTGACATATTGAATTATAACATTATTGAGAAATGAAAGCGGTAACTGGACTGCGTCTGAGTTTTCCTCGGCACTTTGAAACTCTTTCTGTGGTTTGCCTTGGTTTTTTTTCTTTGTTTCTTCTCCCTTTTTATTCATTTCCCTCCCTCTACATCGGTTCCAAGGGCCTTCCCCACCATTGAGGTGCTAGGCTCACCAGGATGGACACCCACCATATCGCATGTGAGGTGAATTATAAAGGCTGGGAAGACCAGGACTGAGGTCGATAAAGGAAAGAGATTTCCCACAAGACAACATGCTGCCTTGTCTGCCAAGCCTGACTATGCCCTTTTGGTCTGTAAAAGCAGAAATCTGGACTAAGACGGGACGCTTCAGTAACGATGCAGCAATTATCTGCATCCTCAAATGGCGTGTACACAGAGTAATAACTCGGTGAGGAGCAAGCATTCCCACTTACAGCATGAATTCAGAGGGAACACAAATCATTCACTTAGCAGCTTGTGAGCAATTTGGGAAGATCGTGTTTCTCCACTTGTTGTTCATGCAGCAGACTGGAACTCAATGAGCATGCTGGCTCAGGGCATCGCAGAGCTGCGGCAAGCATCCCCAGCCACGCACACGTGGAGGCAGGCCAACGGGTTCCTTGCTGCTCAGATGGCACAAAATCATCACATAAACCAGCAAAAAAGAGGTTTTTTTAAAGGTCAAATCCCTGTACTTACAGGCATACGACTCTACATTTCCAGCTAGAGAAATGGCAACCTCCATGATTAAAGCATAATTTCATTGCTATGGAGATCATTTAGACAACACCACCAAATTTTCTAACAGCATTCTGTAAACATAATCCAAATTAACTCTGACTCCAAAAAAAGGAATCTTTCAGTCCCTGGCACCTGCTTTATTTAGGAAGCTTTCAAAAAATGGCGAGCCAAATAAGCCATTCAAAGCAGAAATATTCTATCTCAGTTGGATGCTTCCATTGCTATTAAAAAGGAGCATCAGGAAATAATCGCTTCAGTCACCACGCATTATCATATATGTCTTACACTTCACCTGGAATGCTGCCTTTTCTTTTATCATTACTGTACAATAGGGCCACCTTTGTATTCCAAAGCAATTTGCAAAGGGAGATGATCTATAACAATGGAAGCACAGAAGCTACTAAAAATCAATAGGTCCCGTATGCTATTAACATTGCTTAGGATGTAATGATTATTTCCAAATAAAATATTTTTGGCTGTCACTTAGTAAAAAGGGAGTTAATACACCCAATATTTTTTATTTTTGTCCCCAAATTAGAGCCTCCCGTATTCTTTGGAGGAATAACAATGTTAGTTGTATTCTAAATCTCATCATATTTAACCATAGATCAAAAATTACATGTTTCATGTGACCCCGTTCTTCCAACAATAGCTTTAGAATTCCTGGATGAGGATAAAGGCACAAATTTGTAAATAACAGTGAAAGACAAATTGGATTTTGACTGTGGATCTCTACAGTAATTCTATGCCAGATGAAATCGCTGGGCTTGGCTTTCTCTGCAGGCTTCTGTGACTCTCTCACGGGATCAACCGAACAATCTTCAGTTTTCCAATGGCCATCAACCCATATCATTCAGATTTGAGAAGGGTCAGCTACTTTGCAGTCTGAAGCAGACACACCCCACAGTGATGGAAGGCTGGTGGCCAGCAGCTAAACGCCTCACTGAGCAGAAAAAACTCTCTCACTGCCTAAACCTCTTGAGCATCTGGCGTTTGTCCTTTCTCGTCCCACCATCTTGGAAGTCCAAATCCAGCCAAATGGAAGCATCCATTTCCCTACTTTACTATTGCAGTGTTATTTACTAAAGAATGGACCCTGTTGATGCAAATGGCCTGTGCACAATATTAATCTTCTCAAATGTCAACACTCTACTATCATGCATGATGGATGCAGTAATTTTGTTTTTCATCACCTATTCCTATTTAATTAAACCAAATAGAGAGTTTTAATGCCAATAAAGAGCTATAACTTGAAGTGGACAATGTCATGTTGTGGAAAGACAGATAAATGGGATCATGAAATGAGCCTTAGCGTAAGGGATTTAAAGCAAAGCAAAGCTCACTGTCATGTAAGTGACCACTTTTTCATTTTGTTTTGGTTGGTCTGAAGGAAGAAGAGTCAACCTCCCTATCAGAATTGCCTGGAAACATGTGTTAATTGGACAGCTAAATGAATATGTGTGACATGCACGATTGCTTTGAAACCAAACAATTAGGAAGAGATGACAGGAAACCAGCCAACAATGCATTAGCATCTTTTAACCAGATAGTATGAGTTGACAGGCTGAGTAAAACAGAGCAGACTGTGACCAATCCACTGTGAAGATAATTTCCATTAATGAATCTAACACGTATTGCTTTGGATACAAAGTTACAAAATATTTCATAAGTCACCAAGAAAAGGAGGCTATTGACAAAAATCAGCAGGAAGAGATGGATGGCCTCTACATCCAAGCAAATGTCAGCGGTAATTGGATCAGCCTAAAGATCAACAGATTCCTTAGCTACTGGGAGCAACTTCAGTGATGCGACGAATATTTTTAATGATACAAATTTAATGAAGTGACGCAGCTTAGGAAAACAGAACAACAGTACAAGACACTTAGCATCGAATAGATATGTTATCAGTGGTGCTGATATAAAATGCTAAGGTTATTTGAATAAATAGATGGTATTGTCACAGGATCATATTTGAAAACATGGAGTATGCCAAAAAGCAGCTTCATCATGCTGTATCATGTTGTAACATGCATATGTAGTTGGTGTTTGCCAGCTTTGGGAAAAGAGCTCCAGAAGCCTGTTCATAGGAAAATGGATTTGATTTGCTGTCTAGAAGTTGTTTGATTCTGAAGAATCAGGTTCAGAGAGTGCAAACTGCATTGGGGTTATAGGATCGCAAACAATTCTCAAGAATGCCAAGGCTGAGATGACTAGACAGACACTCAGAGGAAAAATATGGTAGACATGAAAACCATTAAGAGGCTCAAAATATTTAGTATAAGAATAAGTGAATAGAATATTAATAGTTAATTAAGCACATTAAATTAAAAAATACCTTTATACTTCTTTCATATTTAAAGGTCATTAAAATGCTTACCATATATATGTAAGGATAACAGGTCTTATGAACATGCTGTGACCATTGCTGCAGAGCATCAAGCTAATTTAACTTGATGCATCCCCATATAGGCTCAAAGTTCTTATTGTAATACAATCTACTTAACTTTTTCTAAAAATTAATTACATGGTGTGACCTAAGGGAAGATGTTACATAAAGTGACAGAACTATTACAAGAAAAACGAAACCTTTATTTCCAAATGAGTAGAATGAATAGCGAAAGTCAACAATAAAACACCTCTAGATGAGCCAAAAGCAACTTAGCATTTAAAATGTAACATTTTAGTTAGAGACTATATCAAGTTCCTACCTAAAAAGTTCTCACTGTAATAGGTCTGATCAACTCATCATCACAAAATGAAACTTGTGTACATGGGGTGATTAACATTTCAAATTTTGAAATATCACAAAAAGACATTATAGACACATTGAAACTATCCAAGGGGCATAGAATCTTAGGATTTTTGGTAGAATTTCAGGTGTCATAGTCATACTGAAGAGAAAAAGAGGTCTTTTGTAAACTATTATGCTAAAATCTATGTGTGGATATATACATACATGTAATAATTGAAGGATTGATAGCTTGGATATAGAAAAAATTATAGTTTTCACCTCTAATACAAATTTTTAATAGTCACCTTTTGATGTAGACAATTTTGATGTTGACAATGTGTTCAAGATATTCAAGTGTGTGACTATAAAAAAGATGAATATACATTTCCCTAAATTTGCTACAAATAGATCACTAAAAACTGATGAAAATTAATTATCTGATCAAAACACAAAAGCAATGGAACGTGGAACAAAATACTTATTTTGTTTAAATCTTGTTATTCAAATCCCTACTTGAATATTTTGCAGGTTTATAAAAATGACCCATTCATTGCTAAGAACTTTTATTTTTAGGATATGATAAGCAAAGGGAATATTATGGGGTTTTTTAGGGAAAGACCTATAAATTAACAGTTATTTGAAAAATAAAGGACTAATATTGGATAATTTGGTACATTACAGTTTTTATCTATAATTAAAATCATTAAACATGATTTTAAACATACAAGATTAATTATGAGCACTACGCTTTTATACCAGATATTTTGTCTATGTAGACAATCTGAAGTTCTACACCAACTGCGTAACCTGTTGAAAAATAATAAAAGACTTAAGTGAGAGTATACAACTGAACTTGCTATGGAATTGATATGATGGATGTGTTTGCCTTCAGTAAAGGATGAATCATTAAAGATTTAGTATAAATGTAATCCCAATGTATATGACCTTTGGTCTATTGAAAGATGAATCACAGAGATATTTTATAGTGAAGAAAACACAAGGAATCTGTATGAGACTATTGATCAAAGTAAATTAGATTTTGGAATTGGCTTAAGAATATGCGTTGGACCACAGCAGACTTAAGAATGTGGGTTGCTCATATTGCTAGTGGGAATGCAAACTGTTACAGCCGCTATGGAAAATGGAATGGAGATTTCTCAAAAAATTAAAAATAGAAATACCATATGATCCAGCTATTCCACTTCTGGGTATTTATCCAAAGAACATGAAAACACTAATTTGAAATGATATATGCACCCCTATATTCATTGCAGCATTATTCACAATAGCCAAGACTTGGAAGCAACCCAAGTGCCCATCAATGGATGAATGAAAAAAGAAGATGTGGTGTATATGTATAGTGGAACACTACACAGCAATAGAAAAGACAAAATCATGCCATTTGCTACAATATGGATGGATCTTGAGGGTATTCTGCTAAGCAAAATAAGTCATATAGAGAAAGACAAATAACCTATGATTTCACTCACATGTGGAAGATACATGAACACATAAATAAGGAGAACAGATTGGTGGTTACCACAGGGGAAGGGGTTAGGGGGAGGGTGAAAAGGGTAAAGGGGCATATGTGAATGATGACGGATAGAAACCAGACTTTTGGTGGTGAATACGATGCAGAAATATAATGACGTGCACCTGAAATTTACACAATGTAGTAAACCAATGTGACCTCAATAAAATAACTAAAAAAAAAAAAAAAAGAACGTGAGATGGACTCATTATTGTGTATCTGGGCAAACTCCAGGAAGGCAATGAATGTGATTTGATTTTGTTTGTAGCTATACTTCACCTAGTAGTGAAATGGAAATCTGCGGAATCTATGAATCAATCTCCCCATACATGGGGTGAAGCAATTCTCTGGTAAAGGAAGGGTAGCTGAAACAACCATTCACGGAATGATATCAAACTCAACTAACATTGGTTACAGGGTGACAATACAAGAGAGGCCCAAAGAACCCCCTGACAATTTCAACCCACACTGCTGATGTTTCCTTCAGTTTTTCATTATTGTCTAAAACTCACAATCAGCACCTTAAAACATCTGTGTTGCCTTAGTCTCTAATTGTCTACCCCACACACACCAGCAGTTAATTATACATTCTCTTATTCCTTAATTGCAGTCTTGTTGGTTTTCCCAGCATGACTTGAAGCTTCTCATGAACCGCATCCTCTTGTAGCAATGGCCTTACCTGCACAGCACAATCTATTTTCAACAACTACTTTCTGCCTGATGATAATCAAATGTCACAACACTCCATGGGTTGTGAAAAGGGCAACCCAAACTTTAGCTGAGACACCAAAATAAGATCTTGACCCAAAATGATGGGAACTTAAGCCAGCCACTTATTTACTCAGGAAATACATTTTTTGCTACTTTCTGTCTCAACAGTGTATGGTTTTGCTGTCATATCTTGTTTACCCTTTCACCGCACTAAGTAATTTTTTTTCAACATGGAACAAGGACTCATTCTTGAGTCAAGAAATTTCAACAGAACATATAATAGTTTATCAGTCACCTAACTAATTATATAACTACGTAATCTCATCACTCTTGGGCAGAAATTGAACAAATAATGAATTTCTTCCATTTGCATGGATAATTAACTGTTGCACCAGTTTTGGTTATGGAGGATACAAAACTATATCCTCACTTCTTTCTCTTATGCACTGCTTTAGTTTCAGTAATCTATATTGTTCCCATTTTAGGACAAACCTTGAAAGTTGTTCTAACTCACACATGGAGAATTATGTGGGATACAGGCAGCCTATTAATTCTTTCTGAGCCTTAAGACTCTAGACAAACGAACACTTGGAATCCTGTGCAAACTGGCAAATAAGCTTGTTTTGTTTTTTTGTTGTTTCCAAGATGGGGATAGTGATGTCTGATCTTTGTTTCTTAGAGTTATAGAGTCACAACCTTGCATATACCCTGCATTCCCATACTTCACTCTTAATTCTTGATTCTTGTTTGGCAAAACCCTAATCCTGATGTAATGCAGCTTTCCATCCAGTGCACAACTGCACCTCTGCTGGTGAGCACCAACGAAGGAAAACATAGACCCACGCTGACTAGTCTCACTTTGAATTCATGACCACAAATCTGCAGTAGGTTCATCCTGGAGTTCATACTAAATTTCCCTAATAAATTTCCTTTAAAGCTTCCCTAAATGACTAACACCTTCTCCCGCCTCCTCTAGTCACAAATCCCCAGTCCCTCCTTCACTGTTGGTGTATGATCTTGCTTCCAACTACACTGCAAAAATTATACCAATCTGAAGAGAACATTAGTAAACCCCCATCAACCCATTTGCCCATGTACCATAACTACCCCCACCTTCTGTGCTCCCATCCTTTCACTATAGGTAAATAGTAGGAACACCATCTAAGGCTAACTATCATACATCAAATCCCATTAACTCTTGCCAATTCAACAACAAGTCACCCCCCTCTTGCTACATCATAACTGTTTTCCTCTTGTGGTATATTGTGTCAGTGTTCAAAGTACTTTCCACGCCTCTCTGTGGAAGAAATATACACTGCCTCTGTCTGATGGCAGGCTTGGTCAGAAGAGTCGCAGTGTCTCTCCCTGGGAAGAATTTTACTGCCTCATCTCAGTGACATTCGATGTACCTATTTGACGTGTTTTAGCCAAGGACAGGTGAACTGAATTGAGTGCCACTTCTAAGAAAAAACCTTGAGAACTATGATGTGGTTCTGCCATGTTTCATTTCCCGTTTGCCATAAAATCAGAACTGTGTCTGTTCCATGAGACTGTGTCCCAGAACGAGCAAGAGACAGAGAAAAGTCACAGCGAAGCCCTGGAGAACATGTGACATGAGAGAGAAATCAATCTTTGCGGCCACACATCATTAACATTTTAGGGATATTTGTTAACACAGCACAACTTAAACTAAACTGATGGATGCAACATGTCTGTAGATCACTCTGACAGCATACAGACAGGTTGTTAGACCTTTCCTCCTAAAAGAAATACAGTAATTTTCTCTTGGGTCTATATATTCCTCCAATGACTGCCTATTTCACTGCTCCTTTATAGAAAATCTCAAAATTGCTGTCTGCACGTACTGACTCCAATTCCACCACTCCTGTTCTTTGTTAAACCTACTCCAACCGGGACAACCCAGGGGTGGAAGTCAAGATGGCGGCGTAGGCAGACTCTGAACTCACCTCCTCCTGCGGACACAGCCAATTTACAACTACTCGTGGAAAAATTACCCCTGAGAGAGAACTGAAAACTGGATAAGAGGAACTCCTGCAACAAACGACAATCCTAACTGAGGTAGAAGAGGCAGAAACTCCCTTCTGGAGAGGAAAAATGCCACCTTCACAAGCCACCAGCTTCATGGCCGCCCGGGAGCAGCCCTAAGGTATGCTGCCCTCCCTGAAGGAGTGGGGCCCTGAGCCAGGGAGCGCCCCCACTGTAGGCATTTTGTGGACCCAGCACAATCGAGACAAGTGGCATAATATCTGGCTTTGCCTGCTACTAAAACATTGGGAAGTACCCCTAGAAAAGCTAGTTCGCAAAGAAATTAAAACCGGTTCTTAAAGGGCCCATGCACAAACTCACCCATTTCAGAAAGGAACATAAAATCACCAGAAAGAAAGGTGCACAGCCCTTTGGGGAAAAGAGACTCACCTGATACGCTCTGAGTGCATCGCAGTAAGGGGTGAGACCTCTCCAGGGACTGGGACATTGGCGGCGGCCATTGTTGTGGCCTGGTGTGGGCGTGCTGACACAGATGCCATTGGAGTTCTCCCTGAGGCCTGCTAGCCCAGGGTCTGCCCCACCCGCTAGAGCACCGATTTAATCCAGCTCAGCCAGGGCAGGCAGCCCACCCTAGAGACTGGCCCCACCCAACAACAAGCCCTCAGGCAACTTGTGGGCCTGCATAGATTAGTGACTGGATTCTCTGCAGCCTGGCAACTGAGCCCACTTCAGTGGGGCAGCGCATGCACAAGGAGTGGGTGGAGAGTGTGGGGCGGTGGTGGAGTGTGGGGGGCTCCCGCAGTGAAGAGACTGGGTCCACTTCAGGAGGGCAGGGCACACATACAGGGCAGGACTGTGTTGACTGTGTGTGTGGACCTGTGGGTGGCGGGGCTTGTCATCTGCAGAAGACTTGTGCTTCTCAAAGACCCACATAGTGGGTTCGCCCCACCTTCCAAAGCCTGAAACAATTGGGTGCTCCCGTGCCTGAGGCCAGCCCCACCCAGCTGCAATCCTCAGAGAGCTGACAAGAGACATAAAGGCTGGAGGCTTATAGCAATTGTAAGCCCCTGAGCCTAACAACCTGCCACGCTGGGGGCCAACTCACATAAAAGAAATACTGTAACACTAATGTGCTATTAGAACTTGCAGCCAACCGTGCTGGGGCTCCCCACACCCGATAAAGAGATTGAAGGTCCTGTAACAACTACAAGCAGCTGAGCATTACAACAGCTGGCCAGGAGCATAACTCGGGCTCCCTGGGCACCTACAGGGAGAGCAAACAGGCCACAACAGAAGGACACACGTAGCCCACATAGGGTTCATTCCTGGAACATTGAGAACTGAGGGAAGCACACTGCAGGCCTCTGAAGGCATCACTTATATAAGGTCACCTATCCAAGAGCAGGAGATGTAGCTGACCTACCTAACACACAGACACAAGCACAGGGAAAGAGGCAAAATGAGATGACAAAGGAACATATTCCAAGTAAGGGAACAGGACAAAACCCCAGAAAAGAAACTAAGTGAAACAGAAATGAGCAACCTACCCAACAGAGAGTTCAAACTAAGAGTGTTAAGGATGCTCACTGATCTTTGGAGAAGAATGGATGAACTCAGTGAGAATGTCAACAAATAAATGGAAGATATAAAAAAGAACCAATCAGAAATGAAGAATACAATACGGGAAATGAAAAATTCACTAGAGGGACTCAAAAGCAGAGTAGAGGATACAGAAGAAGGGATCTGTGAGCTGGACAAAAGAGTAGAAGAAATCACCCAAGCTGAACAGATAAAAGAAAAAAGAATTAAAAAGAGTGAGGACAGTCTAAGGGACCTCTGGGACAACATCAAGCACACTAACATCCGTGTTATAGGTGTCCCAGAGGGAGAAGAGCGAGACAAAGGGGCAGAGAATCTATTTGAAGAAATAATAGATGAAAATTTTCCTAACCTAAGAAAGGAAACAGACATCCAGGTACAGGAAGCACAGAGAGCACCAAACAAGATAAACCCAAAGAGGCCCACACCAAGACACATCATAATCAAAATGTCCAGAATTAAAGATAAAGAGAGAATCCTAAAAGCTGCAAGAGAATGTCAAGTTACATACAAAGGAAACCCCATAAGGCTATCAGCTGACTTCTCAGCAGAAACCTTACAGGCTAGAAGAGAATGGCATGATATATTTAAAGTGCTAAAAGGAAAAAACTTACAGCCAAGAATACTCTATCCAGCAAGGTTATCATTCAAAATGGAAGGAGAGATCAAAAATTTCCCAGACAAGCAAAAATTAAAGGAGTTTGTCACCAAGAAACCAGTACTACAAGAAATGTTAAAGAGACTGATTTAAGGGGAAAAGAGAAGACCACAAATAGGAAAAATCATCTATTTCTATGATGAGAGGGTAATGGATACAAATGCACAAAAAAGAGGTTAGATATGATATCAAAAACATAAAATGAGGGAGGAGGGGAGTTAAAGAGTAGAGCTTTCAGACAGAGGTCAAACTAAAGAGACCATAAATTCTGTATAGAAGAAGAAAGGAACAGAGAAAGACTACTAAAACAGTGAGAAAAAAAAAGTTAAAAAGTGGCAGTAAGTACATACTTATCAATAGCTACTTTAAACGTCAGTGGACTAAATGCTCCAATTAAAAGGCACAGGATGGCTGATTGGATAAAAAAACAAGACCCACGATGAAATCCAGCCATTTGTGACAACATGGATGAACATTGAGGGTATTATGTGAAATAAGTCAGAGAGAGAAGGTCAAATACCATGTGATCTCAGTCATTAAGTAGTAGATAATAACAACAACAAACAAACACATAGAGACAGTGATTGGATTGGTGGTTACTAAAGGGGAATGGGGAGAGGCACGAGGGCCAAAGGGATAATTAGGCACATGTGTGTGGTGATGGGTTGTAATTGGTATTTGGGTGGTGAACATGAGGTAATCCATGCAGAAATAGAAGTATAATGATGTATACCTGAAATTTATACAATGTTATAAACCAATGTTACTGCAATAAACAAAAAATAAATAATAAAAAAAAAAGAGAGAGGAAAAAAACCTACTCCAACCGGGCTGCACCTAAAACTCTACCAAAATTACTACTGCTCTACTAAAAGTTACCAATACCTCCAGGCTGCTATGATGGTGAGCTTCAGACTCAGCCTTGTGTAATTTCTCTTCTCTGTCTTCAGAATTCTCCTCATGACCTCATTCAATCTACTGACTTTAAATACTGTCTATGCTGACTAGCCCAACATTTCTCTCTTTAGCACAGATCTTTCCCTTGAGCTGTAGACTCTGACATCCACCTGTCTATGGAATATCTCTCGTTTAGTTCTCACAAACATTTCCAAATCAAACTTTCAAGCCTCAACTAATCCTCAAGATTCTCTCCACCAGCCCCTTCTCCAATTTCATTTGTGAGTAACTCCTTCCTTTCCTACACTTAGATCAAAAATTTTGGACTCCTTTCCCTTTCCAACAGTCCATGTCTACCTTATTGGCAAATCTTATTTTCAAAAATATAAAAATCCAACCACTTTTCTCCACCTGCACTGCTCCCATCCTGGATGTGCAGTCATAGTTTCTCATATTGACTCTTGCATTAGCCTTCTAACTGGTCTCCCATTTTCTGCTCTTGCCCCTACAGGCTAGTCTCAATAAGGAAGCTAAAGTGGTCCTTTAAAATACACCTCCCCTAGTCACTCCTCTGCTGAAATCCCTCCAATTGTTCTCCTTTTGTACTCAGAATTAAAGTAAAAATTATTAATGACCTCATCCCACTTTGATCCCTGTCCCTCACTCTCACCTATTGGTCTTCCCAACACAACAGGAATGCTCCTACCCCAGGGCCTTTAAACTGCCTGTTCCTTCCGCCTGGAACACCCTTGTGGTACACTATCATGGTTTCTTCCCTCACCACCTTCCAAAATAAAACATAATTTTTTTAATTCTTAAATTTATTTTCCACCCCCCATAGAACATAAATTTCACAAGGCAAGAAATTTTATCTGTTGAGTACATTGCTACATCTGCAGTGCTTAGAACAATACCTGTCGTGTGGTAAGAACTAAAATATTAGTTGAAAGAAAGAATCAATAGTAAAAAGCAAATATTAAAAGGTACTGTACTGTGAATGTTTTTTGGAATTATACAATGGTATACTGATGTGTACAGCATAAAACTGAATGTTTAAAAATCTTAAGAGAATAAATTACTTGAAAGGTTGAATTTTCAGGTTAGTTGAGAGATAATTGTTTAAGAACAAATCTAGAAAATGTACAGAATGTCCTTCACCAAATACAAAAATAATTGTGAAGTCCTTCCAAAGTTATTGAAGCAGAATTCAGACGGCAGCTTCCAGTCCTGTGGGTGGCTTTGCCTAGATTCACTCATTTGGCTCTTCGTTTTTGTCACAGGTGAACTGATATTCCATTTCCTTTTATTTCTTCCCTACTTCTGTCCTATTTTTAGATGCCATCCGTGAATCTCTATTCCTCCTGCACAGATATCTAACGATTTGATGAACTGCATATACTCTGTGGTCTTTTAAGATTTGTTCCTTCATTCCTGTCACCTCCACCCCATTCGGTGCCTACTTCCCCCCATCTTCATCCTTATAGTCTCTGATTCCTAGAAGGTTCTTGAAAAGCTGGGTTAGAGTTTGCCAAGATTTTATCATCATTTACTCTGCATTACTATAGATCAGTAATGAAGCCGACCAACTGAGAAAGGCTTTTGAATGATTATGAAGCCAACCTCTGTCTTTCACAGGAGGACAAATGTCCACATTGCCTCTAGAAACACGTAACCTGTTCTGTTTCTCACAATTTCCAGAAGAGATATTATGACATTTTTCTGGGAGCCATTGCATTCCAGGAAACACACTTATAATCATCTTATCTTAAAACCAGGTAGAGAGGGGCATGCTGTGAGCTAAAGATGGAGACCATGAGGGGAGGGGGGGGATCTTTAGGTGAGATCTGTGTGCATGTGTGTTTGTGGGGACATATGTGGAAAGAGGGACTAATAGTGTAATAGACGGGAGAAGATAGGGCATGTCTAGTGGAAGGAGGCAGGGACACACGTGGACAACTAAAAGATGGAGTGAAAACTACTAAGAGACAAATGGATCAGCAAAGAGAAAGAAGTTATCGGGACCAGCCCGGTGACACAGCAGTTAAGTACACACGCTTTGCTTGGGTGGCCCCGGGTTCACAGATTCAGATCCCGGGTGCACACTGATGCACCGCTTGTCAAGCCGTGCTGTAGTGGCGCCCCATAGAAAGTAGAGGAAGATGGGCATGGATGATAGCCCAGGGCCAATCTTCCTCAGTAAAAAAAGAGGAGGATTGGCAGACGTTAGCTCAGGACTGATCTTCCTCCAAAAAAAAAAAAAAAAAAAGGAAGCTATCATTGCTTTTGGTTAAAAACTAGGACATGTTCATTATACAACTTTGGGAAATATAGAAAAGTGAAAAAAAAAAGAAGAAAAAAGGACTACAGGTAATTGAACCACACACAATGATCACTTTTATATTTTATCATCCAAGTTTCTTGGTAACAGGGTGGAAGATTTTGGAGTTAACTAATTGAAGATTTGAATATGATGCCTACCATACAGCAGAAGTTTTCTCTTTAAAGCTGAATTCAATATAAAATCTCTGGAAATCTTGCTTTGGTGCCCCAAAAAACAGAATCTGCTCCTTCTAAAAAAAATCTCCATTCAACACGTGTAAGATGAATCAGGAAACGTAGCCTCAATTATTTGATGCCTAAATTTTCCTTCATTTCTTGACACATTGAGATTTGTTGTTTGTTTTGTTTTGAAGAATACTTTTAAAGTATCTAAGTTTCTGATTTAAAAATGTCAACAAAAAAATCCAAACAGAATAATCCATGCCAAATATTTTTAACATTCACTTCAATTATATGCTCATCTAGTTAATAAACTAGACGATTTAAACAAATTATAATAATCTTAAGATTGATAAGTCTAATATTTATTTTTTAAATGATAGTATCCGTCATTATATTTAATGTCCTGACACATCATAAGTGGTTTTAGTAAAGTGTCTATGTTTTAACATGGTGTTAAATTATGTATGGTGTGAGCCATTGACATTCGGGATTGTTCTGCTCAGAGGTGTAACCCATTCTTTACGTTTTCATCTTCCTCAGTGATATCTTTGCTTATGAACATCGTTTACTTTTTAGAAATTCGGTGTCCTGTTATTTTTATCATTTGCAATTCTTCTCTTTCTTCCATGTTCTCTGTCCATCCTCAGGCCATACACTTTAATGTTGGTCTCACAGCCTGCCTGTTATCTCCTCTGCTGTCTCCTGTGAATTCCACCCCCTTTAGAGTCTCGCTGCTTTTTCCACATGGCTCTACCATTTTAACATTCCTTTTCACTTTTTAAATACTGATCAAGACAATAACCAAGCAATTGCATACCATTTTGATTAAGTAGAATCTCAGAAGTCATGTCATTTTATAACCATCGCTCACCAGCCCATCACTGCCATTCTGTGCTTATCCATAAAAGAATATGGCTTTCTGGTGAGTGATGGCTTCCTTTATCGATGTGCACTGTCTGGAGAGATCTCGTGGTCCTCCTATCCTTCAGGATTCCCATTCTCCTTTCCATTGCCCCTTTCTTCTTGGCTTTTTTTTCTTGCTTGGATTGTTTCTTCTCTTACATCTTACCTTTTCTCTATCGTTTTCACATAAGGGTGTTACCCTGGCACCTTGATCCCAGAAAGGACACACATATACAAACACACTCCCTACATTCCTTCATTCTGATATTATAGTCGGGTTGAGTTCATTGGAGTAGAATTCCCCTGCAGTGTTGTGTGTTCCCTCACAACCCAGTTGTACACCAGGTCATGGCGTAGCTCCGAGGACTTGCCCAGGTAGGCTAGCTCTCCATTGTACAGCTACCCCCATCACAGACCTCTTCCCTCTCCTTTCACATGAGCGTGATACAGAGGATTTGGGATTATCTGCATTTCACATTATTTTTATCACTTCCATAAATTTCTAACTATCGTTCTGTTTGCAAATAATTAAAACAGATGGATACAAATGGCATGCATGCTCATGCTGCAATCGCTCATTTAAACGAACACTGCAAGGATAATCTTCCCCTCCTGTTTCATTGGATTCTGTTACTCTCCAAAGCTAAGGAGAGAAGAAACTACCCTTGGTTCCATTTATTTTCATTAAAAACTAAACCAAAAGAAACGTCCTTTTTTACAAATCCTCAAATAATTAGTGGCTCACCCACACAGCTTTATGGCATTTTGCCCTCTCCATGATGCATGCTTTGAATCCAATCTCTTTGCATTTACCTTACAATTTCATGTTAGCTTGTAAAATCTTATCTCTGATTTAAGCCCACAGTCTTAGTTAGGGAGCATTTGGCAGCATGGATTGGAAAGCCCAAACTGGGAACTTTAACAAGGAAGAAAGAGACTTATTTTTAACCTGACAAGAAGGCCAGCAAGAGATGTTTGTAGGTCAGCTGCTCAACAGTGCCCACAGGAGCCCAAGTCATCTCTCTCTCTCTCATCACATGACCATGCTCGGCAGGTGGGTTTTCATCTTCTCTTCATGTTTACAGCTCCTGACAAAAGACAGCCATGTAGCTCACCTATACCCAGGTAAGGGGAAGGGAGGCAGTTGGTGCAAGATATTTGGGTCCCTTTTATTAGATGAAAGAAAGTTTTCTCAGAAATAGTCCCTATAAGAGTCCACAGCTGTCTCCTTGGCCACACTCATCTCTGATGCTCCCCCAACTACACACAGGTTGGGAAAGTATATTGGGCCAGCCGAGCAGGGTGTGTCTAGTTCTAATTATGGTTTCGCTCTAAATGGGAAATTCCATCTTAATGCCTGAATGTCACTGAACTACGATTCAATCATTCTTCTAATTCATCACATCCTTCCTCTGAAAGCAGCAGCATACATGAACACTCCATCACAAAAGCAGAAAGCCAAATTACATGGAGTTAACTAACATCCAGTAATAAACGATATTCTGTTAAGTGCTAAGGAAGACATAAAAGAATTAAAGACACAGTTCTGGTGCTAAGGGTGGAGGCAATAAGACTTATCAAAACAAAACATTCAATAAAAATTGAATAAAAATGAAGATCCAGACTAGAAAATAATATTATGAAAGAACTAATAACTGACAAAACTAACTGTACAGCCAATTGCTGTTACAAAGAAAGGTGACAGGTCAATAATTAATATCAGTAATTCTTTTCCTGCAGATTTCAAATCTCAGAGATTAATGTTACAGAAAGTAAAACTGAAAATTTAAGCAATGAGCCAACATTTTAAAAAAATCTCCTGGAAATATATAATGATCCATTAGCTCATTCAGAAATAGAATCTATAAACCATCTTTAATCATTTTAGAGTGGATTACATCAGTTACACTGATGTTATTTGTGACTATAACAACACATGCCATTTGGTGAGGCGAGAGACCTCACTGAAAATTTAGAATAATTTTATTCATACTGAAACTCAAAATAAGAACTTTCTGGATGCTTCATATAAGAAATGCCTCATGGTTATACATCTATGAGATTATTGAACAGAATTCTAGTTTCCATTGATGGAAAATAATGATATAGGGATGAATGATGTATGAATCTAATATGACAAAAAAAAAAAAGCCGCTACAATCATCTACTCAAGTCATATTCATTAAGTCTTTTTCACAGGTGCCTGATACCACACTTCTTGTTAAAATATGACAATGTCCCCATTCTTGAGATGTTTCCAGATTAGCAGGACAGGTAAAAAGCAAAAACACCACGATTGTCAACAAGCAAACAAAAAATGTATATAACCCTAAAAAGAAGCATATGAAAGATTTTAGAAACACAAGTTAGCTATTAAAACTGCTAAAAAGCTGGGGCTGGCCTGGTGGCATAGCGGTTAGGTTCACGTGCTCTTCTTCAGTGGCCCAGGGCTCACTGGTTCGGATCCTGGGCACGGACTTACACACCACTCATCAAGCCATGCTGAGACGGCATCCCACCTAGAGCAACTAGAAGGATGTACAACTACAACATACAACTATCTACTGGGGTTTTGGGGAGAATAAAGGAAAAAAGGAGGAAGATTGGCAACAGATGTTACCTCAGGGCCTATGTTCCTAAAAAAAAAAAAAAAACTGCTAAAGAGTTTATACTGAAGATTCCACTATTTCCCAAATGTGAATACAATATATTTTAATAGTATTTTTCTTTCCACTCAATAGAGATTTCCAATAAACTTGGGCAGAAAAGCTATATCTTTGATGGAAAATCTTGACATATTCATATGAAACAGTTATTAGTTCAGCTTATATGAAATCTTTGCATAAGCGAGTAAGAAACCACGCAGAACCCAAAGCAAGAGGGTAATAATTGTAGCCAAGAGATGGTATCCATGGTCTTTTTGGATTATTTTCATGTTCTGGATCACTGTGGTGGTGGTGGGAGGGAAAAATATGTCCATTTGAGATTAACTTAAAAATAAAGCCTCCATAGCAATAGTAAAATGTGCATCTACAACAAAATCTGAAAGCAGTGAAGCACAAGGTTGTCCAATATGAGAATTGCTCCTATCACGAGGAAGGAATGAACTGAAATGCATGCAGTGAAGTTGCATCTGTTTGCAGTTTTGTTCTGCCTCCCATTGTGGTGAGTGGGGTGGGAGAGAAGCCCTAATCAGACTGATTTTGTCAGGATCCTGGATGCACCCAGGTTCTCTGCACCTTGTTATACACCATGACATCACTTCAACGCATTTTGTGTTCAGTGTGGCTGGACAAATCTCCAAATGTCAATTGAAATCTTGCTCTCACTTTGTCATGAGAAAGATTTGAATTTTAACAGGGAAAACAGGGCCCCTTGCCCAACATCATTAATGAGGACACTTGGGGAGTGCTTTATAAATGATAGCCTGGCTGCTTGAAAGCATAAAAGAAGCACCCTGGGGCCTTTCGTGTAGTTCAGGGATTCGGCTTGTCAGTGTGACACCGCCACTATAAATTCAGTACCATGGAGAGCTGATGACTACTCAAGAGCCTACAAAACCATCCACAGCAAACTCACGTTCTTCTCTTCTTTTTTTTTCATGAGTCCAAGTGATGGCATGGAGGGTATTTGTTTCCTCTCACTTTCAGGGACTGTGAGAGATAGCTGGAGATAGAGTTCCCTGATGTTTGAGGGAGGTTTTATATCTGAATATCTAGATGTCAGGGATATTTATCTTCAGCTTATCTTTTTTCCCTCACTGTGAAACAAACGGAACTTCTTAAGAACAGAGATCTTGGGCTCTGGGTATGAAATTTTGAATTGGGACTAATAATCCTCCAAGTGTTCTATTTCTAGAGAACTCTTCCATTTGTCTAGCCATCAGGTTATCTTTATAATTTACTTTGAGTTATCTGCTAATCCCGGACCCTCCTCCTGACTTGTGTGTGTGTGTTAGCCTCCACACGGTATCTGCCATTACTCCTCATGCTTTCTTGCTGTTCTCATGGTGAGTCCACCTTTGGGATGTGCCCCGTGTTTATCCTCTCTCCCTCCCACTGCTGTCGTATCCTTTGTTGACCCTGTCTAATCCCTCACTGAACTTCTGCCCTAAGCTCCTAAACGTAAGTCTCCAACTCCCTCTCCTCCACCTTTGTCCATGCTACTCAATGCTGATAGACTCATCTCTCTAGACACTAGGGTCAATCACACCTACAGATTAAGCCCAAACTCTTTACTTTCACATTCACTGTACCCTGGATCATTCTCAAACCTAGCCCCAGGTTCACTTTCTGCTCCATCCTGCAACATACTCTGCTTTAGATAATAAGGTCCCTTATTCTTCCCAAATTATGCCTCATACTTTCTTATTCTGATACCTTGCTTATAATATTCCCTCAGCTACTAAGCTCAATGCCTCCTCTCTCACATCTCCATCAGGACACAGTTAAAACAGCACCTTTTTTATGATTCCTTTCCTAATACTGCAATCTAAACAGCATTACGCCTCCTCTGTATCCCCACAGCACAAGTCCAGATTCATCCCCTTGCCCTGTCCAGGAGTCAATACGATACCCACATTTTATTTCTCTTATAGTAGAAATTGACTTTTTACGTTTTTCCCCAGTGGCACATATTGTGGTGTTTTGTACACATTTGGAACTCAATAAATATTTGCTGTTGGAATGAATTAATAAATCATATAGAATGACAACTCTAGCACCAAACTCATATATTTAAAATTAGAATAAATTAGAATTAGACTTAAGATTTATGGTGGATTCTAGCATAGTCCCTGATGGTGAAATTTTGCCTAGATGACACATGCCATCTTTGCCAAATTAGTGTCACTGTATACAAAGAAAATAAGAGGGATGCTCATGAAATGGAATTTACTGTGAAGAAGGAAGACAAGTAAGGCATGGTCTCTATTCTCAAGGAGTACGTGATCTAGCAGAGAAGCTAAATACACAAGGGTGAGCCGACTGAGGGGCAGTTATTAGATAATATGTAAGACACTGCATCGTAAACTAGGAAAGAGTAAAATAAGACAGAGTAAAAAAATTAAAAAGTGTGGGGTGAGAGAAGGTCAAGAAAGAATATTGCAAGAGGTAAAGATTGAGCTGGGAATTAAAAGGGATTACTGAGGAAGAAATAAAGGGTTTCCCAAGCAGGGAAGAAGCATCAGAGAAGAAAGTAATTGTGAAGCCAGTATTCTATGAGAAGAACTCTGATCTGTGCTCTTTAATGCCCAGTGGGGGTCTTCTTAAGTTTAAGTGAGCAGGCAAGATCATAAGACCACCAGGGTTTACCATGGTGGCAGCCAACCCAGAAGGATATAGGACAGGAAACTGAGCGTGTTAGCAGACCTGCAGTCCTCTGGGAGCTATCTGCTCCACAGGTGACAGCTCAGATGCCAAGAGCCAAGATCTCTACAAGGTCCACATCCACTGGGGTTAGGTTCTCCTTGGCGTAGAAGCCTCAGGCTTCACCAGACTTATATCTCCTATAAATACCCCATAAGCAGAGCCCCCAGGGTCCCCATAGGGAATTTGGGAGTTACAAAAAGCATTGCCTTCAGGGAAGCCTAATGTCATGGTACCTCCTTTGGGTTCTTTTAGTTCCTTGTGGTTTTTCCCAGCCCAGACGCAATTTATGGAAATGGCGATCATCTTTCTGGTAAGCCAAGGGGCCCAGATCATTGTCGTCAGCCCCTTTATCTGGTTGACAGGTGAACAGAGTTAAACAAACGAAGGTCAGATTCTCATGCAGCATCTTGCTACCATTGCACCTGCAGATACTTTGCATGTCTGAGCCCATTCGATCATCACAGGAACAACTATCAAAATTACACAGATGAACAAACTGAGAATTAGAGAGAGGAAGGTGATAGATCTTGAGTCTTCAGGAGAAAGCAATGAAATCAGGAACCAGGAGTTAAACCTAGATCTACAACTAGAGAGCTTATATTATTCATATAGATTCATGGAGAGCCAACAGTAAAGGCACAGAGCAAAGATGCCCAGGAAAAACTGTGATCACAGCAAAGGAAGCTCTAGTAGATAAATAATCATTTCTGGGGAGCTTGCTGTATGCCGGGCACTGGACTGGTACACACAGCAGCCCATACCTGTATAGGTGAGACCATCATGGAGGCAACGAATGCCAAGCAAATAAGAGCCTTTGGAAGGTAACGAGAAAGATGCATTTAAGTTGATATGGCTACACCTAACCAGAGTAGAGACAGAAAGGTTCCAGAGAAGGTTGTAATGTTCAGAACCTTGAAGGAAAGAGTCCAAGGTCTATCAGGCTGCTGACCTAGTCTTCATCAACTTGCTCACCAGAGATGGAGATGGAACTTGATGCTATAAAAAGCAGGGAACCACTAAAGCGTTTTGAGCAGGAAAGAAAGGTGACCACATCTGCATTTTCTAAAGATAACTCTAGGTGAGTTACCAAAGGTGGAGTTTCCAGAGAAGAAAACATGGCAATCATACAGAATGAAGACAGTGGGAACTTGAACTAAAGCAGGGAAAAGAATATGAGGAGGAGAGATAATAACTGAGGTACATTTATGAGCAATCTGCAGCTTCAGTGGTTTTCATTACCTCATTGACTGGTCATTCCAGCCAGAAGCATGAATCTTCCTAGATGTAGCTCCTTCTTTCACTGCCAACATCCATCATTAAAATCAGTCTCCAAGCCTGGCAGGTTCTACCTGCAAAATCTCTGCATAATTCTAATTCGAATATGCTGTCATGATATCTGCACTACAGATTGAAATAATGGTTCAGCATTTGTGTGTCTGGGGGAAGATGGAACAGATATTGGTTACAATTATAAAATATTGCAATCAGAATTCATGTTTTGCATCATAGAGCTCTTAAAATGTAAATACAGAGCAACAAAACCAGCTTAATAAGTAGCCCCATAAACTGGCCTTACATCAATCCTATCAAAATCAGCCATGACTTTAACTGCAAACTCATATCTGACCACACAATCTATCAAAAGGGCTTAATGCATTATCATTTTGGATTAAACAGGTTTTGTATGAATCTGGCAATTTTTCTGGTTGTTCTGATGCATTGTTTTAGAGGACCATGGAAGCAAGCATCTTTCATGTGTAGAATGGTCAAGTTCTGCCCATTTGTTAGCAGCTAAGCTTGGCTGATCCACAATGGAGTAAATGCTCTGGGTCCACAGTTGTGATTCTCTTTTCTCCAACACCCAGATGAATTCTGGGTGAAACTTTATCATTGGATACAGTCTACCACGTGATTTGAAGAAAGCTGCAGACAGAGACACTGGGTGTGCTCAACCTCACTCATAAATTCACCACTGAAATAAAATTCCAATTAATTAGTGTAACTCTATGGGTCTTTCTTATTTCCTAGACACACGCAAATGAAGAGATATGAAGTCCATTTGGCTGATGCTCTTGGGTTCTTTATACTATAGCTTCTTGGTGTTTAGCGTGTTTATTTTGAAAGGATGCCAATAAAACTTGAGGGACTATTTTTAGCATTATCTCTGATCAAACTCTAAAAGCACAAAGTCCTAAATAATGTTTTCGTATTTCCAATATGTTCTTTCATTAAAATTCCAAATTTGACAAATGTTTTTACCTTTTTCCTTTCACTCCCACGTACATTTTAAATATAAAAAGTGATATACCACCTGCCAGTCCTAACATTTGCATAGGTGTGTATTTAAAAACATATACATTCAAATTTTGGCAACTAACACATAGAAATTTATATCATGCTTTCCAAATATATTTTTATATAATCATTTTTCATAATTCACTTCAGCGTCGATATTATCACAGTTCAAAATTTTACAGTTTTATACACCAAAATGACCTCATTTCTCCTTAAAATGTTGCCTGATAAACCATATTTCCTAGGATTAAATAGGAAATGCCCTTTTTTCTCTCATCTACCTCTCTCTTATTTCAGAAACAACTAGTTAATTATCCACCCACCCACCAACTCAACTAAAATGGAAATGAATACTGAAATTTGGCTTATGAAAAGACAAGGACTCATTGGAAGATACTTCTCCTTTCCAGGTTCAGTGAATTTTTCTTTGCTTGGCAAATGATAAGAGACTGTTGGTCATAGTCCATCACCGGCTTTGGAAACTGAAAATGGGATTTCCAGCAACGCATCCCTTCTAATTCCACCAGCCACAAAGAAAGTTGGGTTCCCTGGAGGTGACCCTGAACTCCTACTGTTAATTTTATTAAATTTTAGCAAACTTGAAAGGCTCTTTCACATGGTGATAAGACAATGTTTAGGCCAGAATCTCTGGGATGTACACATCTGGCTCTTTGCATTGCTGTTTTTTTTGGTCTTCACTTACCACCTTAAATTCCTCACCCTCATAGACACCTGCCCTGGTCACGCAATCTAAAGTATCCCCATCACCCACCCCAGTTACTCTCACAGTTCTTATTCCCCTCGCAGCTCTGATCACAATCTGAGATTCTGTCCTTGATGAGTTTGTTTGCTTGTTTATCTTCTTCCTCCCCAACTAAGGTGAGGGAAGGACATTTGTGTATCCTGTTTACTACTGTATCCTCAGGGTCCAATACAACAGTTCTTCAACATCCGTTGAATGCATGAATGAAGGAGTGAATGGATCAGTAATTGGAGGGACCTCTAAAAGGCTCATTTAACCCCCTCTCATGCATCTGTGTTGTGTTCACTGTAGGGGGCTCTTCTCCTGGACAGCTGGTCCTTCTCCACTAACTTCTAATCTCTTGTGACATCTACCATCTCACTACTGAATAGGTTTGTCCATCTTTGCCAAGTTGGCTGTGTTGGGTGATGAAGGGGCAGTGTTGTTTCCATGGCAACTAAGAAGAGCAACTCTAATAATATGTTCACAGCAAGGTATCCACATCAATGTCCAGCATGTTATCCAGTGATCCCAACCACTGATAGGAGACTCACCATTTTCTAACTAATAACAAATTACAAGTACAGTATTGAGAATTTTTAAATGACGTTGAAACCGTTCATGATGTATTTCTGTTGCTCTCTTAGTAATGGTTTGAGGACAGCCAAACAAGGTAAATTAAATGGTGGACATGCCCTGGGAAAGAGAGTAGAGGTGTGTTCTGCCCTTTTATCATGGTGTGACGAATGGTGTGGTATGGTATGATGGTATGATGTTAACAGTATGTGACTGTAACTCGAGAGTCCAGCTTTTTAAAGACTGTTAGCCCTGGTCCTTATCTGATGACTGCATGGTTATTTACTTGCCTAATTCTTAGTTTCCATGTCTATATAGGCAATAAATAACAGTAGCACCTTCTGGCCTTACTGAGAAGACTCAATGAGATAAGGCTTACTTTTGTTGTCTATTCAAATGCCACCTAGCAGAGATGGCTATCCTGATCTCTTTGTTCAATCTAGCTCCTCATCAATCGCTGCCACTCCCCATCCTGTATTAATGATCATGAGAGTTGATTATCACCACTTGACTCATTTATATTCCTGATCCTGTCTTTCCTGAGCTAATTTCCCCACATTAGAACATGCACACCATGACAGCAGGGAGCTGTCAGTGCTAATTATGGCTGTGTCTTCAGTGTTGGTCACATATTAGGGACTAATTAAACACTTGTTTCATAGGAGAATGAATATCCTAAAGCACATAGTTATTTCTGGCACACAGTAAACACTCAATAAACATGAGCTATTATTGATGTGCTTAAAATACCAAGGAGACAATCGGCATCATCCTCTGTGTCATCTTTGTCACCCAAGGGGCAAGGGAACATACGTTTATTGTGCAATTCATAACTTCTGCAAATCCTTACCACAACCCTATGAGGGCTCACTATCCCAGTTTTCCAGAGAGTTGCATTAACTCACTCTGGATCACACAGATGAGATTTCCAACCAGATGCATCTGACTCAAATGTACTCCTTCTTCAGTGTGAAAAGGCTTTCTCTTCCCAGCCATCTTCTCTACAAAGAGTTGAGTGAGGACATGAAGCAGATATATCCCCTGTCTTTTTCAGGAGCTTGCTACTTAGGAGGGGAGATATATGGATGTGTGAAAAATATAATATGAACCATATGAAAATGACAACATCTGACAGTTTTAGGTCCAAGCAAATGGCAAACCCATATGGTTCAATCTCATACATACTAAGAAGAAATTTTTATTATGTTTCAAGTGAATGGTCATGACATTCAGAATCCAAATCAGGGATTCTTCACCTTTTCTGGGTCACAGACTTCCTTGAGGAGATACTCCTCTCAATGGAAAATACATTGTTTTTCAAAAAAATGCCATATAGGTTAGGGGAGTTTCTTAGACCCCTTGGGCATCCATGACTCTTAGCTGAAGAACATCTAATCCCAAAGATGCAAAATTATCTTCAGCATGACCTAAAAGTGGTATTGGAAATGTTCATGGCCTCAGACTTTTAGGACTAAGTGGAAATTTGTAATTTAAATAAAAGTAGCACATCGCTCTTTTCTGATCTAATGTATTCTCAAGGGATTGGCGTGTTTACTTATGGCCATTCAGACAATATTGACCAAAAGTGAACTCTCTATTATTTGGGAGGAATATGTTTAGCTTGGAAACTCTCCCTAGGAAAATAACAACAATGGTGACTTTCTTTAGAAAACAAATTGACCCAGTTGATACAAGATTATAGCACTTAATGTAGTAGTCAAGACTTGATAAACAATTGTCCTGATGTCTCAAATCTCACAGACAGAAAAAGTGGCTGTGCAGTAGGTATGACGGGAAGACCTGGGGCAAGGATTTCAGACTTCAGACCAGAGGCTTGGCCCTAATCCTTCCCTTTTCTGTTACCAACTACTCATTTATGCACTGGTATGAGCCACATCTTTAAGATGTTGTTTAGATTACATGATCTCTAGGAATGTTTGTAGATGAACAATCCACCATCGAGGATCCACAGATCTGCATCATTTTTAACACAACTTTCCAGAACTATTGGACACAGCTACCTAAGTCAATCAAGGTTATTTTTTCCCTCTTCTTGTTCAATAGAAAAGAGTCTTCTCCCCTACCCTCTCATGGGTCCTGTAATGACACCCTCACCCCGCAGCCTCTGATACACATTAGTGTTACAATGAACCACTTGGATATGCAGGTGACCACAATGTGGGTCCTGGACAGGCCAGAAGGAGGCAGAGACTGCAGAACACAAAAGGGTGATAAGCATTGTTTCATTCTTCAGATCTCGTCCAAGGGGAAGGGACCACGAGGGCATAGAGACAGATTTGTGGGTTTTTTTGATGGACATGTTGGACCTGTTTATAATTACCCCAAATATACACACATATATGTGAGTTGATGGATATGTTTCTAGACACCTCACTTAATGGGCATTCTCAATTTATCAAAAGCAACTCACAAGAACATATGTAAGAATCACCACTAAAGCAAAAATTCATCTGATATGGTGTGAAATAACAAAAAGTTATAAACGTAGTAGTAATTCTCTCTATTCAATGCCCATACGCATACTTTAACAAGCAACATATACGGTGTCTGCAATTCCTTTCCTTTTTTCTAGGTTATATTTGTTCTGATTGCATTTATTGAAATGCAATTTGATGTCTGTTCGCTCTAACAAAAACGTTAAGCTTATAAAAAGAAAAAGCCGTCTGATAAACTAAAATAAAAATCAATTGTCATCAATTAATACAGTAGATGTACTCTGCTTAGATTCTCAGAACCTAAACCTTTTATTGTATATACTATTCTGCTCAACATCTTGGTTATTAGGTTTTCATAAACCTTTTCTTAACTAACAGAAAGAAAATAAAGGAAGGCAGAGTAGCAAACATGACAGATGGTCTACCTCATGATTGAGAGGTGGCTGATGTGCCCTTCAAAACCCAGGGACAGCTTGATACTGTCCCTTGCAGTGGAAGGTTCTGGACTCACTCCTGGCTGGTAAAGTCTAAGCATCAGAGTAAGAAGGTGCATCTGAGCAAGACCTTCTTCCCACATGGCTGGTCTACTAGCCAATGTGACTCTAGCAACAAGAGGAGAGGGTTTGCATCATGCCCAGGGACAGAAGCTGGGAGAAAACCAGAGGCAAATTACTCAAGGAAAAGCATTGCCCATGTCAAGAACACAAAATGATGATGGGTCTGGAAGGTGTAACACCATCTCACTAGAGCAAGGCTGCTTACTTCCAGCACCTGCTCATGTTCTAAAAACCAGAAACCAACACCCAGAACAGTAAACCCAAGAAGAGCAAAATGTAAGGGGATGCAAGACAAATGAAGGTATACATGACCTTATTTTACAAGATTGGGATTATGTTGTCAATGTACAGTTGTGAGCACAGGAATTTTTCCTATCAAAGATTGAGAAGAAATCCCAAGAGACTGCCTATGTTTCTTCAGCTATGCTGTGATACATAAAAGCTTGGACCATTCATGTCTCATTCTCTGTTAAATTCTCAGCACTTTGCACAAATGGGACAAATAACAACATTTTTAATAATGTATTGAATAATTTCCAAATATAAAATAATTCCCCCTTTTCTTGGCCTGAATTCACCCAAGACAATCTGTGGTTCTAACATTCTATGATTTACCAAAGAGTCATCTTCATGCATTTGTCAATCCAGAAATCATTTGCTAAGTAATTTTTGAGAAAGAAATGAGCTAAGCATCAGAAACACAAACATATGTCAAACCATTCTCATATGTATTTACTCCCCAAAAAAGTGAAGGGGAGAAAAAACATGTTTACTGGATATAATCAATGACTGGAACCATCCCAGATGGAGAGTGGGGAGGAAGACATCTGGGTAGAGCTTGTTAGAAGGAAGACTCGGGGGCGTATAGGAGAGCAGGCTGTGCTCAGGGAACTGTGAGCTGTTTGTTGAAAGGGTAAGAGCACAGGGCATATGGGAGACAGTGGAGGGAGCTCACGCTGGAAAAGGGAGACATGGGCATATTTTGAAGGTCCTTCTGTGTTGACTCAAGGATCTTGGACTCTCCCATGTGGTCAACAGGGAGCCATTGGAGACATCTGGTCAGGAATTGTTTTTAATTAGGGAATGAAGTCAACAGATCCGAGAATGAGGAAGATGCGTATGATAGTAGCATGAAGGATGGAGTGAAGGTAGAAGAGTGATGAGTTAAGTGGTCATCCAAACTGAGATAATTGTGAAGACAAGAATTATAGCAGTAACTGTGGGCACTGAGCAGAGAGCACGTATTCAGGGATATTTTGTAGGGCAGAAACGATGGCATATATATGGCCATTTACACAAGTGGTGAGCAAGTGGAAGTAAAATACGACTGAGTTCTTATCTTGGACGTGTAGGTATATGGGGTACCTTTGACCAACATGAGGGTGCAAAGAGAGGAAGAGGAATTTATCAGCATTTGGACATGTTGAGTTTGGAGTGTCAATGTGACATTCAAGTAGAGGATTCTAATAGGAGTTAAAAATACAAATTCTGTAACGGACGTTGGTGGTCTGGGCTGGAAATAAAGATAAGAATCATTCATAGGGGGATAGCATCTGAAGCTACGTGGGTGGATTGAATCAGCCAGAGATAAAATATAAGGAAGAGAATGGAGTCTAGAACGAAATCTTGGAGAGGCCAATATTTAAGAATGAAAAGAGAAGTAAGTGAAGAAGGACTTCTCAAGAGTTGTGGAATAGAAAGAGAACACAGTGATACGACGAAAGCTGAGGAGGACTGAGCAAAAGTGACAAGTGTCCATAAAAATGAGATAAGACCATGAGTAACGCATTTCTATTGGGTTTGCAATGTAGACATTACTTGTCATACTGTAAGAGGGTTATTTAGCATGAGGTTGAGGAGGGTTAAAAACCGGTATTGGGGAACTGGAGGAGGAAGGAGCAAGTGAAAATTCCAATTTCAAGAAATGTGACTATTAATGGAAGGAGGAAGACATATCATAATTCAAGAGGTAGACAGGGATGAGGCTGTTTAGGGTTAGAAAGATGGGATGGCCAATGGACAAGGAAGAAACACTTGAGTTGGTGGTAGGAATTAACTTCTGGATCAGAGTTGGGAGGTTGAGCCCTGCCCAGATTCTGGAAGATGGGAGAGATGTGGATACAAAGTAATTTGTGAATGTGCTTTGCTATGTGGTTTCAGGGGGTTCATTCCTGGTGGGTTCTTTGTCCTCTCTGTGAAGAAGGAGAAAACCAGTGTTTTCTGATAAAAACCAAGGTGGGAAGATGTGAAACACCTGGATAGATGCCACGGGAAATGGAAATGAGAGCTGATGAGGAGGGAGCTTAAAAGGATTGCAGGCCATCACTAAGATCTCTACTGTTTCTGGAAACCGCCTATTGATACTGAAGTCAATCCATGGGTGGACACAGAGATGGAGGATGGCCAGGTGAGCTCAGCCCAAGCAGAGGAGGGAATCAAAGGTGTCCCTGAGAGTGAAGTCAGATTCTGCTATCTACGACAGACATTTGGTGGCTTAAAGGAGAAGCAGTTCTTAGGGAGTTGCAAGGCTTGATGGGAGACCTATCAAAGCTGGAGGGAAGAAGCCAAATTTGGAAGACTAGGAGGTTCGAGTTAGGGGCAGGATTTCAGAGTTTTAAGAGTTCAGAGCAGAACACGGACTTCCCAGTGATCACTTCCTGCATGATAAATGATGGCTCAGCTCCATTCTTGTGTAAGGGGTTAGGAACAGGCAGAGGGGAATTTGTGGAATGACAAAATCCCAATGAGGACCTGGGAGATGGCTGTCGGATGGAGGTGAAGTCTTCCAAAGAGAGAAGATCAAGAAGCTCATATGCTTCTGTTCTTTCTGGGTCCTTTCAGTCAATGCTGATTTTGTAGGTATAATATCAACTCTTCAACATCCATGTTAAAAGACAGATGCACCCTTCTCATTCAGTTGTATGACAGAAGTGCCCTTTTCTCGAATATTTATGTTATAGGTGGGTTTTTGGCATTTATTGTTACTGGGGATTAACCCAACCAGAATTCACACTGTATGCTAAGTCTGGACAGAGACTTGGTTTACCCAGGCTCATGTGATGTTTTCTGACCTGTTTTCAATACCATTTCTGAGGATTTCCTAGCTTGGTGGACCACAGAAGCACATTGTGCCTGGCACAGAATGGAGGCTGAAATACGCTATGGCTGATAATGTGAATTAAGCCAGTGTCTTCAGAAAACCATCCATGGCTGACTCTGGTGTCCTTCTCATGGGGGTGATTGACAGCTGAACACCATTTTTCTCTAAGGGGTTAGAGATAGGCAAAGGGCAATTGTGAAGGGCAGCCCATGCATGGCATGGCAAGGTTAGTCTGGAACAGGGTGAGGGCAGCCTGCAGGGGTCTAGAGGAATAGCATTAGGCTTGTGCATGCTCTGCCACTTCTGAGTTCCATCACCTTTAAATTACACTCTGTTTCCTAGATGCTGCATGGGTTTACACAGAGTGTTTCATGGCGGTCTTGTAAAAATCAAGCAAGAAAACTTGTCAACACTAAAAAAATGAACTATTATTATTGTTATTATCATGATTGCTATTACTTGTTGGAGGGCAGATTATGGTTCCAGAAAGCTCAGATGGAAACTGTCAAACCTACCAGTTGCTGACAGAATTACGACAAGCGAGTAAACGCTAGCTTTCGAAAAGACAAATTGATATCAAAGTTAAAGGGTGGCTTGGGTGAGACCAGGAAATTAGGTTTAGGGAAGAAAGAAAATGTTTTCATGTGTAATGGCTGCTTCCAGGATGTGAAATATAATGTTCGAAAGGAAAGATGTTGTAAATGACATAGCGTATTGCTCATTTCTCTGAAGGGCTTCTCCCAAGCCAAAAGAGGCAATGAATAATAAGAAACGTAACAATAAAGCAGAACAATCTGCAAGGCTTATATCCCCCTGAGTCTATTTTTCTGTGACAATGAATCACAGGAACGTTTCCAGGAACCTCTGAGATCCCTTGCCCAAATCTCAAAATTGGGCTGATGGGTACAATCACTTTGACAACTAATCAATCTTTTTCCCAAATATTAAGAGGTTACTTGTATTTGTTTAAATGAGTGGCTTTCTTCCAGGCAAGGCAGCTTCGATCCAATGGATTTGGGCAAATATGATCCCATCAGCTGAGTGCAAATCCTAAACATTTGTTCTTCTCTAATATATTAAAACTATCTTCTCCACATGGCTTCACATGCATACATACTCTGCATAACCTACGGGATGATTTAACAACAACAAGAAAAAATTCATGCTTATTGTGAGGAATTCAAAAAATGCATAAGTGTAGGAACAGCTATAGTTTTCATGTTCTCTGCCAATCCCTGTCTTTCCAATGCACTGTACCTTACTTCCCTTCTCTGAAGTGAGCACTGTTAATTTGTTTGTTTCTGCACTTTTTTCTAGGGAGTGACATACACATACACATATTTGTATACACACGTATACATACATGCATACACACAGAACACTTTAAATGCATATATGTACCCACATGCACAAGTATGTATACATATAAATACATATATGTGCACATATTCATGTATCTGTACATATACAAGTATCTATATATGTGTATATAGATTTAAGAGGTTATGTGGATATTATGTATCTTCAAATTTGCTTTGCTTCTTCCCTTTTAAATGAAAAGTAGTTTTATATTATAAGTGTACACAATCATTTATTTACTCATTCCCATGATGAGTGAAATTTCAGTAGCAAGGAGTATCGTGTCCATGCATGCTACAGACTGAATGTATGTGTCCTCTCAAAATTCATATGTTGAAATCCTAACCCCCAATGGGATGGTATTAGGAGGTGGGACCTTTAGAAGGTGATTAGGTCATGAGGGTGGAGGCTTCATTAACTGGATTAGCGCCCTTATAAAAGAGACCCCAGAGAGCTCCTCCTGCTTCCTGTCATGTGAGGATACAGCGAGAAGACAGCCATCTATGAATCAGGAATTGGACCCTCACCAGACACTGAATCTGCTGGCCTCTTGGTCTTGAACTTCCAGCCTTTGAAACTGTGAGAAATAAATTTCTGTTGTTTAAGCCATCCTGTCTTGGTATTTTTGCTATAGCAGCTTGAATGTGCCAGGACAATGCATCTTTGTGCATATACATGTAGGAGAGATTCCTGAGAAAGAATTGCTGGAGAGTTAAGTGAGTCTCTTTTTAAATTTTAATACATAATACCCAATTTCTTTCAAAACTCTCCATCAATTCATCCTCCAACTATCAAATTGTGAGAGTGGTCATTTGACCATGCCCACAGGTAACTGAATTTAGTTTTGTCATTCAGCCAAGCAAAAGTATAATGAAATAAAATTGATTTGCCTTTCTTTAAATATAAATGTCTTGGGTTTTCCTATTGATGAGTTTCAGACATTTTATTTCATCAACTATGAACTTCCTTAACAGTTTTGATGGAGTAATTTGCAAGTTATCCAACAATATATTTTTGGTGCTATATAGTCTCTCACTTTTATTCTCAATTTGCTGTTCTCATCTATACACAATTTCCCTATCTTACACGTAGCATTTCCCTGCCTACAATTCACAGTGGGGCAGACATTTTGCACAAGCCAAAATTTGCAAATCCGTGAGAGGCGAAAGGTGAAAAATGGTACCCTTTGGAAATAGGCCAAAAATGCCGACTAAAGCAGTTTCATTTTCTATGTGACATTTGCCATGCTCCACACATGGAACATTTTAAATTGCACATCTGACCTTTTTAACAATAGCAGGAAATGCCAAGAGAAAATGCAAAGCTCTTCATTTTCTCTCTCAAGCCCCTGTAGAAGCTATTTTTCACGGTCCATGGCTAGCATCTATGATAAGACTGTCAAGGTGCCTGAAATAAGCCATCAATATCCAAATTGTTCTCCAGCCAAGGGACCATCAGACACATGTACGGCATGGTTTGGGGCCCTCGTTCTCTGATTTTATTCAGGAATGTGATGTCTAATACTATACGAATCTATCCATGATAATAAGGAAATCAACTCTTAATATGGTATTACGTAGCAAAAACCAAGCAAATTCCTCTATCATCATTTTAAGAACAAAATTATTTTCTGCTACAATATTTGGTACTAAAGGAGGTGAGGGTTGTGTAAGCCGTTTATCAATGATCCTTGGGGATGAAAACTGGAAAGGAAAAAATAAACTTCCACTTTCTCCATCCAAGCATGATATCAGCTATTTTCTTTTTAGCTTTTTAACCAAAGTAACAATAGATGTTTTTGAGTTTTGAACATGTTTAATAATAACATAAAAAGAGTATATAATGCCAAGTTCACATAGATAATTACCTTAAGTTAATGAATACCTATCTTCACAAATTTAAGGGAGCAGAATTCACAGCATACAATGAAGAAAATAAAGATGTACAGTCATTAACATATGGGTACACTCCACAATGAAAGTAAAATAATTTCACTTTAAAAAATTGTTAAGATTTAAAAATTAATGAATTAAAATGAAGTATTAAGAAGTAACTCTCAACTACTTGCACTACTTTTTTTTAAGGGAAATAGATTTCTGCTTATATGTATTTGGTATTAAAATAATTTAACTATTTTTTCAAAATCTTAGAAAAATAAAATAGCATGATATGAGATATAAAATGTGAATTTTCATGTGACATTAAGGAAAACACATCTCTTCAAAAATTTTTAAAGAATTCTTTGGAAAACACACATTGACAATCATTTTTTCAAAAATATTTCTTCAATATTTCTTTTTTTTATGTTTAAACTTTCAGTTCATGAAGCTACAGAGTCAGTGGAAGCATTGAGATTCTGATTTGTTAAAAACTGATCATGAAATGTAACCATCTTGATAATTGCAACAATTATTGTAACAATAAGAATCCCAGGGATGGAAATTCTCAAAGATAATCACTACTCAGCATAAAGAAATAAGTCATTCTCTTGGTAATTGGCAGGATAGTGCCCTAAGATCTCTTTTGATGCTTCATTATAACAAATCAAGTGAAAGCTTTAAATAATTTTTTCCCATGAGAAATATACCGCAGAGATGTCACCTTACAAAGTTGAAGCATGCTGCAACTAATGGCACAGCTCCTTCAAATAAACAGGAGCATTTGTTACGATACTAACCGTTGATCACCTGTAAGTCCACAAAACATTAATTTTAAATCTAAAATGCTTCAACTGCCTTGTTTCCTCATTTCTCAGAGGAAGATGACCACGCCCATACGTAACATTAAAGGGCGTGCACTATCTTGGCCAAATCTACTTTGCCCACTCAGGAGCCCGTCAATCTCTCCCATCCCCAAACATGGCACACCATCACGCACTGTGCACTACTCTGTTTTTGCTCACGTCCAGAATGGGACCTGTCCCCACCTCTGTGCTTGCTCTCTGTTCTTTCCATGAAACTCTTTTCCCACTTGTTCATCAAAACATGAGTCAGCCATCAAATCGAAGATAGCATATGGTGCCTCCTGTCTGTCCCCACAGCTCTTTTTACACAGATTCATCAGTTTCTAATGCAATATCTTGATGGCATCATAGGCTCTCAGCTACAGGACTGCCTTGATCTGTCTCATGTCCAAACTCCCTGCCCTACCCAGTGTCTGGTTCCCAGAAAGTGCTCCATAAATGCCTGTTGTGTTGACTTTGCTTTCTCACAAGGACTAGTCATGATATTAATTGAAAATAAAATTAGTAAACCATCTTTTGGTTGTGATCAAAATGCTTTGCTTATATAGGTAGAAAGCAAATAAGCTGTTTCCTCCAAGAATAAAATTGAGAGAATTGCTCCTTTCTGAAATGTTCACTGCGTGACAACACATATCATGTGGCATTGGGGTCCATCCCATGAGGGACAGTGATGTAACCCATGGCAACACCACGCACACCTCACAGGAGATCTGTGATGTAGAGAGATGGCTGTTTGGTTTTATCATCCGACCAGTGCAGTTGATAGCTCCAAACTCAATGAAAAATTTTGCTTATCTCCGTCATCCAATTGCTTATTTTACAATTGCAAAGCTTGCCATTAGTTGTTTCTGTTGTATCCTTAAAAATGTAATAGCATGCAAGTAACATGTAGACAACTAAAAACATGCAAATTTCTGTACCAGGTTTTAGAATTATCTATTAACTAAAGTTACCTAACTAAAATGTTGTATTTTAAAATATCATTTATCACTCATATTATAATTTATTATGTAATATTTATATATTGTATAGTTATGTTATTGTTATACATGCATTGTTTATTATTATTATCATATTTAAATTGTTCTTTGAGTACTATTTTGAAATCAGAGGATGCTTGCCATGAAGGAAATAGTATTCAACATCTTATAATCATGGGATGTTGCCAGGGTCCCTAAATCATTTCTCTAATTTTCCTTTCAAATACATATCATAATACTCATATTAACATTTAATATGTAAGATTTCTATATTAAATATTTATGTTATTATTGATCATACTTACATCAATTATTGAAGTTGTCATATTTAAATCATTACTCCTTGAGTAATATTTTATAGCAAGCATTGCTCTTAGAGGATGCCTGCCATGAAGGCAATAGCTTCCAAAATCACAAATCATGAGATTGCATGCAGTAAGAGACAATGCTCTTTATAATCTCTGTTCACATGGAAATATAGAAGAGAAACAACTCTCTATGTGTACCTCCACTTCTGTCACTTGTAACTGTCCAGTGTTTTTCATCTTAAGTATTTCCCATGAAGGTAGGTGATCTAGACAGAAACTGAGGGTCAATTCCACCTAACTTTCCCAAACTCTAAATCAGTCGATAACATCTCTCTGATTTCCCTCCCAAATATCTATCAAATGGCTCCATCAACTTCTCTCCATCTTGGCCATTCTGCTCCAGGCTACTAGCCTCTCTCTGCTAGATAAGCGCGACCTGCTGATTAGATACCCACTCCATTCTTCCCTTCACTCCCCACTCAGCTAAATCTATCAAAAGCTAAAAACTCACAAAAGAAAGATAAATTTTCATATATGGATACAATATCTAGTCTCTAAAAGTGCCTTTTGGTTACAGAATGTTAAGGAGATTCTGTCAATGGTTGAATGTCTGCCCTTAAAACTTAGACATTCATGGGCCGGCCTGGTGGCTTAGCGGTTAAGTGCGTGCGCTCCACTACTGGAGGCCCAGGGTTCGGATCCCGGGCACGCACCGACGCACCGCTTCTCCGGCCTAGCTGAGGCCACGTCCCACATACAGCAACTAGAAGGATGTGCAACTATGACATACAACTATCTACTGGGACTTTGGGGAAGAAAAAAAAGGAGGAGGATTGGCAATAGATGTTAGCGCAGAGCCAGTCTTCCTCAGCAAAAAGAGGAGGATTAGCACAGATGTTAGCTCAGGGCTGATCTCCCTCACCAAAAAAAAAAAAAAGAACTTAGAAATTCAAAATCAATACTTGGTGAGTTTCATTCACAAAAAAAACGGCATTATCATTTTAATGCTATTTTCTTCTCATCCTCCTATTTTAGACTAGTATTCATTACTGCAACATGTAGCTGTATTCCTGCCAAATGTGTAATACTATAAAATCCCTTTTCATGAAACCTATTTTCTCATGGATCTGTATTACAGAGTAAAAGAGAGCCCAACTCTATCTGAAAAAGAGATTAGCTCATAGAATAAGAACACAAGAGAACTGGCTTTTACAATTGGGTAAGATATTTCTCAGTCCTTCTCTCCTTCCTTCCTCCATCCCTTCCTCCCTTTCCTTTCTTTCTAACCTCCTTCTTTCCTTCCTTCCTTCCACCCTTTCCTCCCCTCCCTCTCTCCCTCCATCCTTCCTTTCTTCTTTCCTTTCTTTCTTCATTACTTTCTTCCTCTCCTTCTTCCTTCCTCCCTTCCTCCCCTTTCTTTCCTCCCTTTCCTTCCTTCCCTCTATCTCTCTCTCTCTTTCTTCTTTAATATGGTGAAATCATCTCAAAGGAAAAGCTACCACTTACATCATCAGCAGATAAAACAATACTCTGAGATACCCTCCATCTAAAGAGCAATTACGTCTTGATAAGATATAATTTTAGAGAATTTCTGGGCTTATTCAGTAACAGAAATATCCAAGGTTGATCTCCTCCACACTGTGCTCCTCCAACAATGTGAGCTAAAGAATACTCGGGTGTCCTGAGTAATGAGAAAACTGGAAAAAGGGATTTTCCCTTTGGGACCATGTCCATAGTTGCACTGACATCAGGGCCTGGGAAGAGGCAGCTGTAGGGTAGCCAGGTCAGTAAGATGGGGGAGCTCTAGCAAGGTGGAGAAGTTGGATCCCTAAATAGACTCAAATCTCATAATCTAGCTCCTGTCAGAAGGGGTAGAAAACTTCTCTAGGAAAAGAATCATCAACTTAGGGCTGAAATTTCCCACAGATTAAGATCAAACAAGCATGAGCTCACAGTCAAAGGTGATTAAGTACATGAGCACTGAGATATTAAAAACACAGTACAATAATATAAAATAGCCATATAAGAAATGTTTAAAGAAATGAAGGATGGAATACGAAAAGGTAAGCAGGAAACAGGAAATTACTGGGAAAGACAAAGAAGAAATTAAACAAGTGGAAACTATAATTTTTGAAACAAATAGAAATCAATGGACTAGTCAAAGAGAAGATTAGACAGGGTAGAAAAGAGAATAAATGGAAGATGTATCTGAGAAAGTTTTATAAAACATAGTAGGGAGACAGGAATGAATAATATGAAAGTGAATTTAGGGGATAAGGGTATGAATATGAGAACATCTATCACGTATCTAAACAAAGTTCAAGAAGGAGAAAATAGAGAAGCGGAAGTATTTGAGCAGGCAATCCCTAAGGATTTTCAAAATGACAAAATATATGAATCCAAAGATTCAGGATTCACAGGAAGAATGGATAAAAAAATTGATATTGAAATGAAACTGGTGAAAATCAGAAGTAAAGAGGAGCTATCAATTGCAGACTGTGCCAAAAGACAACATGCAAATAATTAAAGTTTGACTCAAAACAAACATTGCAATAGCCTGAAGACGGTAGGATAGCATATTCAAAGTGCTGAGAGAAAATAACTGTCAACCCAGAATTGAGTACTTAGCAAAATTATCTTTCAAGAATGAGCATGTGACAAAGATGTTTTCATCAAACAAAAACTGAAAGAATTTATAATATTTGTGCTACAAATTTTTAGGAATGTACCAAAGGCAGGGAAAAGAAGATTCAATTAGAACTGGGATGTAAGGAAGAATAGTGGTAAATAAAAGACAAGTATGAATGTAAATCCTAGTTGTTTAAATACGATAATATCACTATCATCATCACCACCATCATCATCATCATCATCGCCATCATCACCATCATCATCATCATCACCATCATCATCATCACCATCACCACCATCATCATCATCATCATCATCATCTTGTAGGATAAAGCAATAGGACAGAATTAAAATATTGAAAAAAAATTGCCATTAAGCAGAGAGGGAGGTGTGCTGCAGTTTCTTGTACTTTCTAAAAAGACGTTCAAGTCTTGTTTAATTTTAGAGTGTATTGACTTTAAATGTGAATTTTACAATTTCTATTTATCCATGAGCAATAGAAAGCAAGTAAATGGTAAATTAAGGAAGAAACATGAAATATAAAAGAATAAACTCAATTACTCAAAAGGCATCCAAGAAAAACATAAAATAAGGAAAATAGTAAGATATCAAAATATGTCAGAAAATATCAAGTATCATCAAACTCATGTATAGCCTAAACTCGGCAGTTACTAGACTGAAATTGTCATCTTAGAAAAAATAAATTGCAGATATATGCCATATGAAGTGATACATCTGTGAGTACCTGGAAATATTAAAAGTGAAAATATAAAATCATATTTTCCAGGCAAAAGCTAATTAAAAAATTTTTAAAAATAACTGAGATACCTCTACTAATATCAGATAAAAAATACATTTTAATCCAGAATTTTTAGAGATAGCAAGAATCATTTCATAATGATAAAATATTTTATTTTTCAAGAGCACATCAATTTGTTATAAATTTTATGCAACATATAGTCTCTAAGAAAAACAAAAGTTGGTAGTGTCACAGGGAGAATTTACAAATTCTCTATAAAAGTAGAAGACAACAACATACCTTTTTCAATTTTAATAAGTCAAACAGAAACAAAATTAGGAAAAGGAGATACTATAAACTAAATAGTTAACCCATGATTTGATAGACAATTAGAGAACTTTGCAGCTCACCATTAGAGAATACACATAAAACATTTACAAAATTGGCTATGTATTGGGCTGTCACACGAATTTCATTTAACACAACAATAGAAAAATGCTAAAATACTACATTTTAGAATTTATATGATGCAGGAAAAGCATGAATAGAGAAAAATTTATAACCATAAACATATATATCAATAAATAAAACAAGGGCAAAAAGCAGAGTGAAGCATCTCACTTAAGAAATTAGAAGGGAAAGACAGGAGAGATAAAAAATAAAAAAAATATATATACATATATCTTAATCTGTTGGGACTGCTATAGCTAAATACCACAAAGTAGGTGGCTTACAAGCAAGAGACATTTGTTTCTCCCAGTTCTGGAGGCTGGAAGTCCAAAATCAATGTTCCCACACATTCAGTGTCTGGTGACAGTCTGCTTCCTGGTTCATATTTCCCATAGTAGATACTTCATATTATTTACTTTTGCATACAAATCCTAGCACTAACTTGGATTTCCTCAATGTATTTTATAGTTCTTAAATAATGCAAATACCCTATTCAGAAAATAAAGCCAATAATGACCAAATAAAGGACTCTTTCTTATCACCATCCATTTTTTCACCCTACTCATAAATAAATATCAAACACATTCCAATGTCCTTACTTGAATGTTAGTAAAATTATAATTCCAGTTTTAATTAATATTCTAATAAAAAAAGAATAGGCAATTGCTTCAAATTTTCCCTAGATAATGATTTTCAAGAATATGTTTGCTCTATTAAAACATTCAAAATCATGCCATGAATAGAGTTCCACGTATATATATGATGTTCAGTTGCTAAATGCTATTAAATAATGGCTAAGGCTTAAACTCACGTGTGTGTGCGTGTGTAATTCTCACCATGTTGACAAATACATAGACATGTGCCATCAATTCCAGTTTTGAGATTACTGTACTCAGATTGCACATTCTTCAGTGATCAGCTTCTACTCTGGAGAATACATGTAATTCTGTACTCTTGTTGATGCAAGTCTTTGGAAAATAAAGATAACAATGCCATTGAAAAGCAATAGATTCAAAACAGCAATGCCTCAATGCTAAGCATAAATCTGCGTTTGTTAAACTCATACGTTGCACTTTACCTTCTAAGCAACTGCTACCTTGAAGAACTACCCTTTTCACAATACTCACTGGTTAATATGAAAAGAGTTTGTGTTTTTTTAATGAAGTGTTATTTTCTGGTTTCGGTAAAGAAGGGATTTCACTGTCTGTGATCATATCATATAATTGCAATGACTATAAATAATTATCCAAAGAAATTCACAGTCATGTAGTATTTTAGGCAAAATCTACCCATGTATATATGCTAAGGAGTAATAATAGAATGCAAGAGACTAGAGTAGTGGTGCTCAATGGGGAAAAATATTGCCCTCTGTGCTGACACTCGGCAATGTCTAGAGATATTTTTGGTTGTCACAACTTGGAGGAGGGGGTTTGCTACTAGCATCTAGTGGGTAGAGGTCATGGATGCTGCTAAACATCCTACAATGCACAGGACAGCCCCCACAAATGTCAACACTGCTAACGTTGCTAAATGCTGGATTTCGGAAAGAAATAAGTGGAAAAGTGAAAATGGTCCCTGGCCTGACTCCATGCGTCCCCCATGTGCAAACATCCAATGTCCAATGACTTGGAGTTTCAGATAGACATTTGAAAGTACTCCTCATCTTGAAGTTAACTAATTATTAATTATACAAATGGAGAACACTGTGGGAGCTCAGAATTGGCCACCCCAAAATGTATCTCTTTGGCATGAGGGTTATTTTGGGTTGGTTAGTTTTAAAAACTGCAGGTATGAGAGAAGCTCTGAAAAGTAGAAGTTACCCTTTGCAAGAGACATTTACATTTGTAAGGGAAATCTCCATCTGTAAAGGTGTCTCCCTCTTTGTACCACGAAGAAGGGGGGATGATCTTCTCTCTAGAAATTCTTATCAGTGTGGAAGGCAAAGACTTAAATCTGCATAATAACCTTACTCTTGTTTACTGTACTTTTCTGGTAATCTCCCATAGCTGACTTCCCCCACCCCCAACATCCTCCTTTGTCTTTAGCTGAAGATTGTATTTAAGATGAGAACCTCTCCTATTTTGGTGAGTTGTTTGGTTTCCCGGGTCTCTCCCATGTACACATGTTATAAAGCTTTGTTTGATTTTCTCCTGTCATTCTGTCTCATGTCAATTTAATTCACAGTGCAGCCAGAAGGACCCAGAGGGTAGAGGAAACCTCTTCCTCCCCCACAACACTCACCCATTAGTTACACTTGTCTGTATATACAACCGCTAGAATGGTTTTATGTCATCCACAGCAGGAAGAAGCTATGTTCCACAGTCAAATCCAAATTCCATGGGACAGGTTTGCCTTACTCCAGGCATGAGGCTGCTTCTGAAAGCTCATCTTAGTGACCATCTGGAGAGGCAAGAGGACACCTAGCCACTAGTCTGACACATTCAAAGCCTGTCAGAGGACGACTTCTTTAATGTCAGAGGACGACTTCTTCAATCTACCTCACACTCTTTCTTGTGCTGTCACAATTAACACTGGCTCTTCCCGTCTTATCCAGCCACAATTCCTGCATGTAAGAATCACCCTCCCCCACAGATCAGAGACCAAGCTAAAGTTGGAAAATGAAAATAATAATCTCATTATTTGAAATCACTGGCATCAAAAGTCCACTCTGTAATGCCCCCTGATAAAATGTTAACCTTCAACGTGTTATCTTCAGAATTAACCTTTAGAATATGCATCTTAAAAATAATAATAATAATAATGGTATAATATCTTCCAGCACAATGATTGAATTTATAATGTAATTGGTATTCAGTTTTGGAAAGGAATGCTCATGTGTCCCTAGACACTTCAAATGCCACTTATAGAAGAGTGGATAGTTGTATGTCATTATGTGAGGAATTTAAGGTCAAAGATGTTAACTTGCTGAGAGCCTGACTATTTGGTGTTAAAATCTTGTTGACAGAAGCAAGCACAAGTGGACGTGAGTGTGTCTTCTTAGCACGGAAACCAAAAAGAAAACATTTCAGGAACATATTTGGGTAGAACCAACCATTTCTTCCCCAGTGAAAGGAGGTTCCCAAATGAAGTTATAAATAAAATTAATTACTGAAATCATGTGTTCAACTAGTTATGTAAATACATCTCAAAGACTCTTCATTATCTTCAGACAGCTAGATTCCTGTAACTGTTGGAAAAATTCTGTCTGAACACCAGGATCTGAGATCCAAGTTCATTAACTAAACCTTGTACGGGTCACTCACCTCTCACACATGGTTAGCTCCTCTATCAATGACAGATTAATGATATCCATCTTATATGAAGAGAGTAATACCATCAAAACATTTATGTGGCACTCTGGACTTGGAAAATTCCTATAAAAATGTGAGCAAAGATGATATAACTCAATAAATTTATAAAATTCTGGTTTTAAAGACATCTGTTCGTCTAGTCTATGAAGCTGCTTAATGATGGGATCAAAATGATTTCAATGGGTTGAGGGAAAAAAGATGCTGGTTACAATCATGGTGGACCTTGACAGAGATCCATGAACAACAAATGCTACCATAGATTTTAAGATTTCTTTACTTTCTTCTTCTAAGAAAGAATGACTGTGCTGTCTACAAAAAATTTTCCTTGCTCCTCAAGCTGTTGATAATAAGCTAAAATTACACTGTAGTGTAAATAGAGTCAACGAGCAGACGCCGCCCCTATAAGCACACTCTACGGAGAGACAGAAAGGAAGGTGATATTTAAGAAACCAACAGATGGACATTCTCCGAGTCTCACAGGGAGATATGTGTGCGTTTTAACTCTGCTGTATCCTGTGCCTCTGCTTGCTTCATTATTACTACATTACTACATCTCCCTTAAAAAATGTTTCTTTTGAAATTATTAGCCTAAATGTAGAAGGAAATGCAAAAGACTCAGGTTACAGGAGGTTAAGGAACAGCTAGGTGGAGATACAAAAAAAAAGTAGTCAGAGCCAGCCCGGTGGCATAGTGGTTAGATTCCACAGCCTGGTGTCTGTGGGTTTGGAACCTGGGCGTGGACCTACACACCGCTCATCAAGCCATGCTGTGGTGGCATCCCACACACAAAATAGAGGAAGATGGGCACAGATGTTAGCTCAGGGCCAATCTTCCTCAAGAAAAAAGAAGAAGATTGGCAACAGATGTTAGCTGAGGGCCAATCTTCCTCACCAAAATAAAAAAAAAAAAAGGTAGTCAATGAAAGCTGTAGAGTGGTCTACATGGTATGAAGCTGGGAAAATAAAGAGATTGTTTAACACTATAAAAAGAAAATCTACACAAATAGGGGAATGTTGAATTTGGCCATTTTGCTATAAAAATCAAAATAAGATTTTTAAGACAGAATTAAATAAGAATTATTAAATGTTAAATAGATAAATCATAATTGGGAGTTAGTTTGGATGAGACAAATTCAGTAATAATATTAGTGTTCTGGTTTATCAATTTTATATTATTTCCAGATACCATAAAATTTAAGATATACTATTAGTTTAATTCATGTCATCAACAGGAATATGATGAGTGCTTATACATGTCTCAGAATTGTAGTCCTATTGTGTGGACACATTTTCATTTAGGAATAAATCTAACAAAAAATGGGCAAGTTTTCTACACTGAAAATGACAAATATTGCCAGGAAAAAATTAAAGAAGATTCAAATAAATAGAGAGCTAAATCACGTTAAGGGATTGGAAGGCTCAATAGTCTTAAGTTGTCAGTTCTCCCCAAATTATTCATAGATTCAACTTTATTTTAATAAAACTCCCCAAATCCCATTTCTTTGTTAAAAATGATACACATTCTGTAAATCGATATGGTCTTATGCAATTTTTGCTAAACTTATTCCTAACATTTTATGCTTTTGGTGGCCATTGTTAATGTATATTTCAAATTTTATTTTCCAATGGTTTCTTGATGAATATAGAAATAAAAATTTGTGTGTGTGTATACCTTGTATCCTGATCTTGCTAAAATCATTTATGAGTTTTAGTAGTTGTAAATGCCTTAGGAGTTTTCATATAAACAGTCATGTCATCTGCATATAAAGACAGTTCTTCCTTTCCAAATCCATATACTTAATTCCATCTTTATCTTACTGCACTGGTGAAGACCTCCAATTCATCATTAGATAGAGGTGGGGAGAGTAGACATCCTTGCTTTGTTCCAGATCTGAGGAGGAAAGCAACTAATGGTCTATGATTATGTTTTTCTTGGCTGTTCTTTTCAAAATGCTTATAGTAGTGGTCTAAAATGTAAGCAATAGAACAAATAAAAGCTAACAAGAAAGTCTCAATGGCATTGCTCTGGTTGTAGAAGGACGGGATTCTGGAGATTCCTTCACCCCAATCCCAGCCAGTTAGCCTCTCTATGTGACTGCAGAACAAATCTACAGAACCCCAAATCTGAGAGACATGGTTTAACAAAATGGGGACAAGTAGTGAAAGTCTACAAATGAAGAGAAACAGAGAGAATGAACTCTTAGCTCTTGCCACAAATATATACCACGACCTTTACATATTGTAAAACAATGCCTGTATCATATATACTCTCAACTGTAAAAAAGAATGCATGTCACTCATTAATTCACAGATGCACCCACACAATAGTTGAGCAGTTGCATGTATCTCAAATCAATTCAAACTCAGGCTTCAAAAAAATGACAGATGTCCTCAAATCAGAACGCTTTGCAGATACAACTTTAAGAATCAACATCTAGCATTTCAAATCTGTGAATGATAAGATTTGGTTGTTTGCAATCTAACTTTGGAAAGGAAAAAAGGTAAAAGAAAAACCTCGGTTGTGAGGAATCAGTAACACTAACCTAAAATGTGGGAAAATAATATGGTAATTCAAACTAGAAAAGTACAAGCTATTAGAAGCAAATTGATATGCATTTGACAATCATTATTCTTGCTCAGCAAGTGTCTTCTGACTGAGAACATAAACTCCCTAGGGCAGAGACCATATTTTAGTTGTTTTTGCATCTCCAAGGTCTATCAGTGGGTTAGATAGGAGTAGACAGCAAAAACTGTTGATCCAATGATTGAATGTTCCTACAGAAAAATATCTAGAATGACAAAGGAAAGGAGTCCATAGAATCATATTTGTGCCCCACACTACTAATTGCTGGCGCAGTTCAAAGATCTGGCCCCCACCTGCATCTCCACCTTTTCTCCTGCCTATCTCTCCTTTGCCCTTCGCCTTCCAGCCACACTGTACTCTCAGATCCTGGATTGTGCCAGGCCTCCCCTGGCCTTTGTACATGCCAGTCCCTCTACCCACCAAGACCCTTCTACCCTATGACCCATCCCTATCCTTCAGCCTGCTTCTTCTTCTCATTATCAGTGTGTATCCTGCTGGTCAGATCAGAAATGAGCCCTGCCAGCATTAAAAACTTACTCCAATTCATAATTACTCTTGTGGGTCATTAGTTGTTTATTTTTCCTCTACCACCAGACCAGAGTTTCTTAACCTCGGCACTATTGACAGATTGGGTTGGATAATTCCTGTGGGGGCTCTGCAGTATATTGAAGGATGTTCAGCAGCATCCCTGGCTTCTACCCTTCAGATGTCAGTAGTAAACCCCAATCATGACAACCCAAACTGTCTCAAGACTTTGCCAAATGTTTCCTGAGGGCAAAATCCCCCCTGGTTGAGAACCACTGATCTAGAATATGAGCTACATCAAATTAGAAACGATATCTGTTTTGCTCAATAGTCTATTCTCAGAGTGTAGTACCATAGGGAGCACACAGGGGATGCTCATGACATTTTGATGGATAAACAAATAAACCAGCAGTAACTGTGAGTTAATTTCAGATCTGGTTACAGCTGGCAAAATATTCTGGGATAGCCAATTCAGATCAGCAAGTCTTATTTATCAATTTCTATCACGATTTAAGCACTAAAGTAACTCTGAATAATATACAACAACAACAAAAGCCTTACTTCTTTCCTCTCATAACTTTTGTGGTCATCACAATTATTATTATTATCTCTCTCCTTGATGGCAGGATACATTTCTTCATTCCCTCAAGAGGTTTGTCCTATGTATCTATCACTAGGCATCAGCCTTTCAAAGTTGAATGGCATAAAAAAATCTACTGCCCATTGTTACCTCATTGAGAACTACTTACATCATAATGTCTTGCACAGAACAAGTGCCCATTAAATATTTGTGAAGCTGGATTGAATTATACAAATCAGCATTAATTAATACTTCAACATGAATGAAGTGAGGGATGCTGGAAAAATTATCAAATGACAATGTGACGTGGTTGTTTTGAAGTCAACAGACTTGTCTTTGCTTACTTGCTGGGCATACAATCCTGCATAATCAGTCTCTCTGAGCTTTGTTTTTCTCATCTATTAAGCAAGGTGGAAATGCCTTCCCCGTCTAGTTCATCAGTTGCTGTACAATAAGAGAGAATGTCTGTGAACGGCTATGTGGAAAGCACATACTTTGGTTTTATGAGGAGCCAAGCCAGGACCTTCACTCAATCAAGTCTTATCACCTGGTAGGGCTGAGTGTTAAAATATACAGTATAATATGTAGATGCAGATACAATTCAATGGGAGCTCAGTGGAGGAAAATTTGTCTCTACCCAGGAGCAGTTGGCAAAGCCAACCTACAGAAGGAGTCATCTGTAATCCGTCTTAACAGGTGGGAATTAGACAGATATTGGAAAGGTGGGAGAAGAATCAAGGTAGAGAAACATGAGCCACACCATAGTAATGACAATACTGTGATTCATTTCTCCACTCATGACCTCCACGCATATTTATTAAGCAATTTGTATGTACTAGGCACCACAAGTATAGTATTGAAGAAAACAAAACCCCTCACTTTTGGATTTATATTCTGGGCTGAAGCGGCAGGCAGTAATGCATACACAATGAATATATGTGTCTCTCAGACAACATCAATTCCGTCCTCCTGATCCTTACCCTACATCACCACCATGAATATCATCCTTATGCTCGACACAGACTGGAGATTGATCGTGTTTCAGAAGGCAGGGGAATTGTAGGAGCCCCAGGAGGCAGGCAAATTGTATCATCCAACAGAGGCATTTGAAAGGAATGTGAACATCCTACTAAATAAGAAAAAAACAAAGAAAGGATAAAACTTTCAAACTGTATGGTTGTTGTGCTTGTTAGGGTACCCCAACATGAGGTCTATTAGAAAAGTAATCTTATTTTAAAACCCAATAAGACATTGGAAATAATTAACAAAGTATGTCATGCAATATTCAGGAATTGATTGATAGATACATGATAGATAATAAATAATTAAACAGACAGATGATAGACAAATGATAGATAGAGTGATATAGATAGATAGATGAGGAGAGATGATAGATAATAGATAGATAGAATGATAGAGATAGATAGATTAGACAGATAGATAATAGATAAAGAGCTGTTAGACAGATGATAGATTGATAGATGATAGAGATAGAGACAGATGATAGATGGATGATAGATAGACAGATAGATATATAGATATATGATTGATAGAGAGATGATAGAGGATGATAGATAGATAGATAGATAGATAGATAGATAGATAGATAGATAGATAGATGATAGATAGACAGATAGATGATAGATAGATAGACACACATGTATGTATGCATGTGTATTTGTGGGTGATATAGATATGCCTATATATAGAATCTCCTATATATATACATATATATGCATACATATATACACATATATAATTTTTATGTGTGTATGTATATAGTCTTGCTTGTTCCTTGACAGAGATCTGTTACTCATTTGCTCTTCTAAATTAAATATACATATTTCATATATTTGTGAAAATATTTTATATATTTATATATATATATACAAGGCTCACTTCACCTATAGAGAGGCTACTTACTGCAGAGACAGAGTCAAGACATTTAGTCAATTCTGCAAGTCAGTACATGGATCATCAACAAATCACTCAGTTGACAGCATGCAAAGAGTCTGACTTGCTACATGAGGGAACCACCTAGGGAAGTTGCGGACTTCCTATTTCTGGAAATTGTCACAGTTTGAAAAGATGAGAGCACTTCATGAAAATACACAAAGCTCACCTCGAGGGGGTGTGTGTGGGGTGATCTGAGGCCCCTTTCTTTTGGAAATTTTCTGGTATTAAACATACACTATGTGAAAAACAGAGAGTAGATATGCACTGAGATCAATTTTAAGATTTCCTTTGATGGCACACATACGATATTCATCAATACAAGGAAAAGGAAAAGGAAATTACATCGCGAAGTTCACGTGCTCGCCCTCTCCACCAGACGGCATGATTTGCCTGCTGCCTGTCTCTCCCTGGACTATCACTCTCGACTCTAGTGTTCCTTCCCGCCAGTTTCCAGAAGGAGAGTTGGTACAGATTCCAACTGTCCCTAACCTCCATTAGAGGCTGATAATCCACCTTAGGGTAACTGGTAGCTAAGACTAAATGCTTCCAAAAATGGGCAAGAGCCATGAGGTGAAAATAGAAGTGGTTAAATGTCATTCTGGACTGCCTGGGACTCAGTAGGAATGCAAGGTTAATGAGCCAAATGTCACTATATACAACAGCTGCCAAACTTTCTTACGACTTGCTGAGCCCTCCTCAAGAAGTCTAACCAGTGCTGATGCAGAATGTGGGCACTGTCATAGAGCTTTCTTGTGACACAGAGTTACAGCAGGACACCGGGTAAATGTTTTTCCTCACTATAGCTCAACACCTGTGAAACTTGATTTCAACATGAATGCTGAATACATCAGGATTCTATTTCAACATGTTATCAGATTTTCTTTTAAAATAATGATACATCATAGTTCATCATTACACAGAAATCCACACCATCTCTAAAGGATATGAACCATTAAGGTGTTTCTAACCAAACCATAACGTAGGAGGTTTACACTTATTCTAGAATTCTATGCCTATCACCAGCAAAGGATTTTTATGGAATATATCTGTGTGAGGGATGTGTGTGTTGTTTGTGGTGTGACTGTGTGTGAGTGATGCCTTTGTGTCTGAGTGGAATGGGTGTATGAGTGGTGTGAATGTGAGTGCATGTGGGTGTACGTGTTTGTGTGCATGAATGGTGTGTGTGTGTGTCCCTACTCACTTTAAAATCTATTCAATGTTTTCAGATACTGCATAGATCTCCATTTTAGATTCCAAAATTGCTAATGTTTATCCTAAATTTCACCTCCTCCACAAACTCCTTTATAATTGAACATTTATTTTCTACTTAGTAATAAACAGCTTAAAGCATTCTTGGAATTAAATGTACCTACAAATTTTCTAGAAACACAAAAATGAAAACTTATGTTTCTAGATGAGTACAAAGGACATATTGCATAGCTGTTATACCTGTTAGCTTTCTTTATAATCTTCCCAAGTGAGGGCTTCAGATGGTATTATATGTGGGGAAATACATTATTAACTACCTTCACTTAATGGTGGATAAAATCTAAATATGCATGTGTTTCTGTGTTAATCTGGGAGGGTTATATCTCAGTGTAGTCATTTGTTGTTTGTATGTCTCCTTCTCCGTCTTCTCTCTCTCTCAGTGGTATCTTAAAGGTCTCTCTCTCTCTCTCTCTCTCTCAGCTGAGACTGATGTGGAAACCAAGATGCAAAAGAAATTCAGACCTAAGAACCTGAGAACAATTTCTACAGGAATGCCGTCAGGACCAGGTTTTCCCCGGTGATGTTTAGATGACGAGACGGGAGCTAGGGAAAGTGTAGAGAGAGAGAATGCACAGTTAAAGGGGGAGCAGACGATGGACAATCTGGAAAGACCTGGAGGCCTTGAAATCAGAGGGGGAGCAACAGAGGACCAGTGAATGGAAGGCCAGCTGTGCTTGAGCATCAACTCTCGATCCCTATGCGTTTCCTGGGGACATGCAACATTCATGATGACTGGACACTTGTCAGCCACCTGCATGGAGGGTAAGGGACAAAGATGACTTATATGGGGATGGAGGCCGGAGAAAGGAAGTTGACACCCTGACCCAAATGGAACCAAACAGATCTAGCGGGTGAATCCAAGAGCTGTAAGTATGGAACCACAACCGTTGAACATTGATACAGCTTAAACTGGAATAATGATTCATATATGGGAGCAGTAATTTGAATGACAGGATTAAATTACTTTAGACCATTTAATCAACATTATTTTACGAATATCTGAAAATGTGTATCTCCTTTTTACATAAGCTTAACTCATAGAATAGTATGTGTGTATATACATATATAACTTAGAATATGGGATAAAAAGTTTAAATTGATGTAATTTAAGGAAGTCAAACCACAAGCAAAAAACAGTGCCTCAAAAGGAGTTTTGTATTAACACTTCAGATTAGCTTGTTTAAAATATACTAAGGGGTTTTATGTGAACAAACTTTAAGTGGGTTCATTACATTTCAGCGCTCAGAAAGTGTCGTCCAACCTGTTTTATTAAATAAATTACTTTCCTTATTAATGTTAATGGGGAAATTATCATCTTGTTCTAACACTGAAACCCAGAACCATCCTTTGGAAACCCATCTCAATAATTAAGCTGGGAGTCTGACTTGCAAACTGAACACATATCAAGACTCATCCCCACCATCCTTCTCCACAAAGACATGTCATTATTTTGATGGGAGCCACATTTTTTTGGCTTGCGTAATCTTCCATAAACACCAACGAGACCTAAGTCTTTAAAGGTAAGGTAGGCAGTCAGATTGCTTGCTGTCTTTTGGAAATTGGTACATGTGACTTACTGCAGCCTCTGTATGAATTTCAGGTGAAGTCACGTCTCTCTGCACATCTAATGTCCAGTTGTCCAGTGCCCACCAAGACTCTTGATGATGCCTTTGGTACCACATGTCCACCACCAGTGATCTGAAACCCTTGAGAATTAATAGCTTTTGGGGGGGAGGGAGGGAATTTAGAATTTTTCAGTTTCCACATATACTATGCAACAGCCCCAGAGGAACCTGGAATATCATCCCATAATCAAATTCATTAATATTTCTGCAGGAAAATATCTAAATGTCCATGCCAAGTTGGAAAACAAATGTCAGGTTTTGCCCCCAGATGAGTTAGGGAAGTAGTTTCCTGTTTAGAACTGGTTTTGACTCTCAACTTGGGGACAAGGGACTGTGGATCCATACATCTCCTGATCTCTATTGGCCAGTCCTAAAACAGCATACAAAACAAGGACCTAAGGGCATCCTACTTAGAAAGGGGTTTTAGGTTATGTTCCTCGAAATTGGTTAACACTTCGACACTGGAAACCCATGCACGCTAGATGGATCAATTACAATGAACATAAATAGCTAATTAGACACTAAGAGCCTTCTCTGATCATGCTACAAATAAACAAGAGGTAGGGAACAGGAGTGGTCAAAAACACTGTATCCATTTCACCACTTCCTGTGTCTGAGTCCCTGAAATGAATACAGAGCCGTTCTGCACCTCAACTTCCCAGTCCAATGGAAATGAGACACTTAGCTAAGGACCCTCAACACAGCAGTTATTCATTCAATGGTCTGAATGAGTAACCTCAACTTCATCAGTACTTACTGCACATAGTAAGTACTCGAGGAATGGTAGCAGATATGATTGTTATTATATTAATAATATCATTATGATCCGTTCATAGGTTTTTAGCACTGCCCAGAAAACTAGATATGGAATCAGAAGACCAGGGCTTACATTCCATCACGTCTCATTTTCACGCTGCCCACGGGAAAATTGATGTCCCTAAGACCATCTCTTCCTCAACTTCATCAGGTGTGTGATTTAGCACTTCTTTGGGAGGTGGTGGCAAGGAAAGGGAACAGAATGTGGATTTTCCCTCTGCTACTCAGAAGTTAGCTGGGTTTTCAGAGGATATTTGAAATACTTGACCTTCAGGCAGAAATTTCATTTCTCTTTAAGACGAGTCAGTAATTATAACAATTTGAAAGGGAGGAGTTTATCTCAGGCTGGGCTTGCTTGGCTATTATTTTTGGCCATAATCAAATCCTTCAAAGTAAGGTTCTCTCATTTCTGTCAAGGGATCAGCTGAAACATTGGAAGTACTTTCAAGCTTTATGCTGCCCAAAACATGGACCTGGGAACCAGCAGCTGTGCCAACTTTCCAGGAGCAGAGGTATGGCTTTCCCAAGGAGGAGGGTAAGACGATAAAACAAAGAATCATCAATGCCTTTCAAGCAAAAATCTGCAGACACTTGGAAAAAACTGAAGAAATCTTGAAAGCCATTGTGGTTCAGGTAACCTAAATATTGATATGCGGATTTATTTTTTATCCTTTCCTTACTAACATAGATATGGTCCTGCTGATTTAAGGACCAGTAAGTGATGAGCTTCAATTCAACACAAGAATCTTTAAGACTTTGGTGTGCTTTGACCCAAGCTCAACCACAGCCAGCAGTGTTCTCGTTTCTCTTGGTGGTTTTGGATGCCTCCTGGCCACATGGCTCATTCCAGCCATTCATGTGGTGACCAGGGCAGCCCAGGCAGCAACCAGCTTTATGTACGTACAGTCTCACCTCACACCTGCCAACGTGCCTGTTGTTTCATGCCCTGAGGTTTCTCTGATGCCTCATCGGGAACGATTGAAAAAATCTACTTAGCACTCCGCAAGAAGTGTGGGGTAATTACCCACAGTGGACTAACAGGACATGAAAGCCAATGAGTAAGTGGTCACTCCATTTTTACCCTGGCAAGGGGGTCCTGAGACACACACATAAAGGTTTTCAGATGGTTCCACTGGGTCCAGAGGCTACCCGTCAATCAATGCAACCCTCAATTGCTTCTCATTCCTTCCATGTTGCACGCCATGGTCCCTCATCCCTACTCTTGGCACATTATTCTTAACAAACACAAACGAAAGTTTTCTTTAGTCCTCTGCTTTTGGGAGAATCTGGGCTAAGAAAATACTTTGCAAGTCAGAATTTTCAGCCCTTATTGCCACCAAAATAAAGAATCAAAGTGGACTGGATTTTGAATGTGACGACCATGCAGTCACGTCAAATCCCCAACTCTAATTTTGACTTCAACTTCCAGGCAAACCACAGGAGATTTCTCAGTGAAATTTACTTTCCAGCAGAACTTAAGTTTGCTTTTCAGTGAACTGCATCATCTTGGGAATTATTTTCTCATGAAATGATTATTAAATTGTGCATGACAAATAAGAACAGAAGTAACATAATGCTTAGCTGGAGACATCAATTTTCCATACAATAAAAGGAATTGACTCCAGAATTTAGTGTGTGGGTGTTCATTGCCTGGCCAGTTCCTCCCTTCTCATCTCTCAGGATTTGACCAAAATTGTGCTTCCTCCAGGAAGCCCTCCAGGGTGTCTCCTAAATCAGTTCAGATGTTGCTACTAGCTGCTCCCAGGCCTATCACTGTTTTAAGCAGCATGAGACTAACCTCATTTTAAACTCGTCCTTATTTATTGTCTCTATTCTCTTCTACCAAGGACTGTAATACCCTATGTATCACACTCACAATGATATAAACCTTCAGAAACCAAGTAACATCTGGCAATAGACTCTAAGTGTGGAGCAAACCATTGAATCATATAAAATATAGAGTTATATAAGGGTGAGGTCAATAAAATGAGAGCAAGAACTGCCTGAAGAATGGGGGCTAACTATGACATGACCCAACTTTTATTATTACAGGCAATATTGGCAGGTTTCCTGCATTAGATGAATAGCAGATCCTAACGGACAGAAGAATGTATGAATTGATTCATTGATTCATTCCTCTTTTAACTTTCCTCATCTCTATCTTTTTGGTCCATCAATTATAAACTCAGACTTTCAACAGCAGCAAATATCAGACATGCATTGATCACACATGCATTTTGGGTTTATTCTCTGAGCAGTCTTGGTGAAAAAAAACGACAATAACAACAACAAAAATAAACAAATAAAAAAGCAGAATGTGTGAACACCGTAGCTGACTCTACTGTACATTTCTCACTGAAAGCTATTGCTTTATTTTGTGATGGTAAGCCTTTTCCAAGTCTATTGGCTCCAGGTCTCCTAATTAGAGCAGTAATGTCTCAAAGGGAAGATTTCAGAAATAAGGCAGGTTAGTGGGTGCAAATTCCAGCAACCCCTGATGGGTAAATGCATCCTGGAGTTGGCCAGTCAAGCAGCAGAAAAACATTTTTCTGATGCAGAAAAAGAAAATCACAGGGTTTCACTTTGTCAGATGCAGGGCTGGGGATGCTGACACTCCTTCTCACTTCCCTCTTCTGATGAGCCGCACGGAAAGGTAAACGTGCAGATCAGAGGAAGAGACACAAAAGCCTTCAGGAAATTACATTCATATCTTAATGAGCAAACAGATGTGTTCTGGAGGTGGGTGGTGCTGTCAGAAGCTTTGCTTACAGGTAGAGCAAATCTGGGGAAGGGAAGTGGAAGGATGTAGTCTAGATGGCAGGTTCCCCGAGTCCCGTGGCACTGTAGGGGATTCCCCGGGCTCTCCCCTGCATGTCGAAGGCCCTGTGCCCCTACGCAAGATACTCCCACCCATAAACAGAGAAGCCTCACAAGGAAGAAAGCTGGTCATCTTCCCGTTCATAGAGAGCTGAGCATTCAGAACCCTGGGTGTCTGAGTTCCCCTCTACTGGGCTCAGACCCTACAAGCAGCAGATACCCAGGCAGGCTGATGCTTCCCAATATGCTGCTCTAGCCAGAGGCATCCTTCATCCCAGGAAAATACTTAATTGTAGAGTACTAAAGTAACAAAGGAGCTGTAGAGAGCATCCTCTTCAAAGCCCTTGTCCTATAGAGGCCGAAACTGTCAGAAGAACCAATCTTATTAGGAGCAGCACATTTGGACAAAAATCCTGGAAGAGAAGAAAGAAATGTATTCACCTTTGGAGGTGCTTGCAACATCCATCCAGGAGAAACAGCTTCTCTGGGCCTTTGGGAGCCATGGTTCCCAAGTTTTTGAGTGTCTCCTGTTGGGTGTAACCTTGAATAAAAGGACTTTAGAGGGAATGGAAAAGAAAGGCACTGATAAAGAATGCTTAGATTTGAACCTTAATATCACCAATTCCCGAGTCTGTGTAGAGGGAGGACCCAAGGTATGAATCAGAAAGGGCACCATTGAAAGCCAACACGCCAGGGACTGTGAAAGGAATATACCTCTTCCACCTATCACAGCAAAGCACATCACAAAAACCAACCGCAAGAGAGGTGAGGCCCTAAAAAGATAATGATGCAATTCAACGGGCCATTCCCAACCATTATTATTTTAAGATTTATAGTGTCTCTGATTTCTTCATTCAGTTTTATTTCAAGGAAAGTAAAAATATGTTAAAGAGCTTTCATAGATTCACTCAAGTCCAAAACACCCCTAACCTGATGTATGCCATTAGATTTTAAATTCATCCTATATAAAATATCACACGCAGGGAGTTTTAGAAATCTAACCACAGCTGTTAGAGGAAAGAATATTGTAAATTTGTTTAAAAATTCAGAGTAACAAGATAGCCCCTAGTTTGTAGGAGAGTAATTTTAACTAAGCAAGCTGGAGTATGAGTAAGTGCATAGATGACCTGGTTTCTTGGAAATCAAGATAAATTAGAAAATACTGACGTCCTAAAGTGTGACATATAATTTTGTTTTGCCGGTCCATGTCCTAGATAAAATAACAGCATGTTTAATGCTCAAAAATGAAAAATTTCCGGGGGCCGGCCCAGTGGTGTAGTGGTTAAGTTTGCATGCTCTGCATAAGCAGCCTGAGGTTCACAGGTTCGGATCCCGGGCATGGACTTACACACTGCTCATCAAGCCACACTGTGGCAAGGGTCCTGCATAAAGTAGAGGAAGATGGGCACAGGTGTTAGCCCAGGGCCAATCTTCCTCAGCAAAAAAGAGGAGGATTGGCAACGGTTGTTAGCTCAGGGCTAATCTTCCTCACATTAAAAAAAAAGGTGGTCTCTGACCTTTAAAAAAAAAAAAAAAAAGAAAAATTTTCAGTTCCAGATTGTTTCCCAAAACCTGCTGCAAATAACATAATATTAAATTATAACCTAACATACAAAATACATATCCATGAGTCCATCTGATAGAAGTAAATGATTAAATAAATAAATAAATGGGAGAAAATAGACAAGTCATTCATGAAGAATAATTTCATATAATTTATGTAGATGCTCTGCCCTCAAGGAGGGAGAGCATAAATCTCCATTCCTTATGTGTGGGCTGCACATAAATGACTTCTTTCCAAAGAGGACAGCATGGAGAGGGGAAAAGTCACTTTATAATGGAGAACCGGAGGAAAACGACCTCAGCCAAGTGATCAAGGTCGACATCAACACTGATAAGTCACGTTGATGATAGCACATACCCTTAATATAATGTGATCAAAAGGGCACTGGACCTCTGTGGTCTTCCTCCCTAAACTCCTAACCCCAGTCTGATCATGAGAAAAACGTCACACAAACCCAAATTGAGGGACAGTCTACATAACACATGAGCAGTCCTCCTCAAAACTGTCAAGGTCACGAAAGGCAAGGAGAGAAGAAGAAATAGTCACAGCCAAGAGGAACCTAAGGAGATGTGAGGACTAAATGTAATGTGGGATTCTGGAACAGAACAACACAATAGATAAAAACTGAGGAGTGGGCCAGCATGGTGGCATAGTGGTTAAGCTCGAGCACTCTGCTTCAGCGGCCCTGGGTTCTCAGGTTCAGACCCCGGTTGTGCACCGATGCACCGCTTGTCAGGCCATGCTGTGGTGGCGTCCCATATAAAGTAGAGGAAGATGGGCACAGATGTTGGCCCAGGGCCAATCTTCCTCAGCAAAAAAGTGGAGAATTGGCAACGGATGTTAGCTCAGGGCTAATCTTCCTCACACACACACACACACACAAAATTGAGGAAACCCAAATAATGTGTGGACTTTAGTCAATAATAAGGTATAAATATTGGTTCATTAATTGTGTCAAACCTACAGTAGTAATAGAAGATGTTAATAATAGGGGAATATGAGGGGTGGAGTATATGGAAACTCTATACTATTTTCCCAAATTTTTTGTAAATCTAAAACTAAAATTGAAAGTTTATTTTAAAAACTATTGCAGATAACATTTTCTCAGGAGTGTAATTCTTATATATATATATGTATATATATGAATTAAAAAGAAATATATTTTAAGTTTATAATTAAATTTATATTTAAAATTTGAAGAGTATACATATTTCTTTATATATAAATATATATAATATATACATTTATTTACATTTTCAACTCGAATACTTTAGTCAAAAAATCTAAAAATGGAAAGTAGTGAAAAAACTATTTATAGAGGAAAGGGGTAGTTCAAGTTTTTAAATTTACTAGGTGTTACAGAAAGACAAAAAAAAAAAACTGTAAGATTTTACAAGTTTGCAATAAATCCCAAATCCTGAAAATATAAATATGGCTTAGATTTATAGCATCTTGATCATCAGGGGCCTTTGGAATGTCCTGGCTCAGACTGATTACTAAGGGTTAATTCAGGTCAGGATATGCTTGTTTCTCAAAAATACATATCTGTTATGATTAACAGATGGAGTTGAAGAATCCACTCATATCTGAATTATTGTAGATTTCTGCAGAATTAGAGTTACTTCCAGTAAACAAATGCACCTCAAAGTTTTTCTACATTTTCATATTCCCTGCATTTCTTCTAGCCTATTGAATAATCATAGATTTAAATTCTAAGAGACTTTAAATAAGTTTTGGCAAGAAGCATATAGGAAGGAACAGCCTTACAGGATATTAGTCACTTTTATTTACTTATCGACTATATATTTACTTATGGAATTTAGTGAGACAGATTCCAATGCCTGGCTCTTGTTTATACGCTGAGACAAAAGCCATATGTTTTGAGACATTCCCATCTGGATCGTTATGAGGTGTGGTTGCCTTTTAAACCACATCTCCTTTTCTCTCACATATGCAGTGTTGTAACTTACTTAAAGTGCTAATTTAATGGAAAGCTCTTAACAAGAACTAGTCTCTGTAATGCCTCTTCCTATCAAAGTGGCAAACACACACAGGCAGAAAATCCCAACATTTGATAACTTAAACTATAGAAGTTTAATTTTCTCTTAATTATGTACTTTTCTCCTTTGTTATTGTAGTAATCAGAGACAGATAAACTAAACATCAAATCATAGGATCTTTCTCTAAATGCATTCAGTTATTAAAATGAAGGTATGGGGGTACAGCTGTCAGTGGTGACTGCAGGTGGACAATTTATTTGTGAATTATTTTATCCTAGGGGAAGTTCAGTAAACATTCTTGCCAGCTTCCTAAATTTCTGCCTTTTCAGAAAGCATCACTGTCATCCTGCAAACCATCTGAATCCTGCTGATAAACAGCAGGTTCTCTTTTATTAAATCCAGAAAAACAATCCCTAACGGAAATAAACACCAGTCACCATGTGTCCAATTGTTGCTGTCTATAACCTATTTTAAAAAATCAACCCATTTTCTAAAGTGGGTCTTCATCTCTAAGTGGTTTCTAGGAAGAAAAAAAAAAGTTAGAAATGATGCCTGTGTGACCAAAGACGTGTGCTCTTTTATGAGCAATTGACAGAGAAGACCGATTAACAATCCAGCATCAGGTGGTCCAGGACACATTATTAGGAGGGGAGGTGGGGCTGAGAGCAAAACAGATGAATTTTACATGATCACAGCAGTACATACAAGAACAAAGTCCCGCTGTGTCTTGAAAATATAAGATATCACATGCGTCCTTTTGACAAAAAGCTGAAAAGGAAATTTGTGTTCAGGGTATGCTTTTCTCTAACAGAGCTATGGAACACCTGTGCTATTGTAGGTGAAGCTATGTGAAAATAGACCCCTGTACTCACAGACTTCGAGTCTCCTTGGGGAGAGAGACAAGTTAAACCAAGACCTAGCATCCTAATGATGAAGAGGAAACTGGATCAGTAGAAACTGAGAAGAAGCATTCCAGGAATAGAAACATGCAGAGACAAAAAAAAAAAAAAAACACAGATGGATGGTCCTCATTGTGAGAGAAATTTTTTGATAAGTAGGAAGGTGAAGAGGCCAGGGTAGACATTTTAGAATTCTCCAGAATGTCTCCAAGCAACATTCAGAATCGTCCTTGCAACAGGCACATCTGACCGTGTCACCCCCAAGACACACTACCTGTTTGAAATGTTCACTGGCTTCCCGTAAGCTGTTAGGGTGCAGAACAGGGTTTTCAGTAGGGTGGGCTCCCCTCCACTATGGCACCATCATCCACCCCATCTGTCTTTGCTCAAGGAGCAAGGTGTGAATGAGGAAATGCACTTATTGATGTAGGGTTATTTTTACAAAAGTAATAAAGAAGGCAATGAACTCTCTGAAAGAGCAGAAGTTAGATTCACATGAACAGACTTAGTCAACAAGTATTTATTGACCCTAAGTGCCAAGAAATTGTCCAGTTCCTGGGGATATGAGTTTTACAGTTAGCATATTTCATTCTTCTATTTGTGTGTGTGTGTGTGTGTGTGTGAGAGAGAGAGAGAGAGAGAGAGAGAGAGTTTAATTATTATTGCTGTGGCTTAATGAAGTAACGCATTTATTTCTGAATGCCAAGTAATAGCTACCTTTGCTTTGATTTTTTTTTGTTTTGGTTTTTCCACATAAGAAAACCACTGACTTTTCTTGGTTATTTTATGAGGGCATTTTCACGTAAACAATTGCACTAATACTTTAGTTTAATAGTGTTAGCCATTCACCATAAGAAGTTCATCTTCATTCCACATCCTTTTATCTTCCCTTAACTGCATTACTTCTGCACACTTCTAGGTTAGGTTTCATGATCCATCCTTCCACTCAATGTCTTGGATTCCTCAATTCCTGGCTTTTGGTTCTGCTTACTTGTGTGGCATCAGTCCAGCTCCTGCCTCTCCAGCACCTGGCAGAAAGATATGGCTGGAGAAAAACAGCCAACCATGGAGCCTCATTTCAAGTCATGTGCCACAGCTTATCACACTGCACTCTATCAATGCGTCTCCTAGATGACTCCTCCACACCTTCTCCTCTCTTTCCAGCTGCTCCACAACTCACACTCAGCTGTAGACCTGAGAAAGTAGAAGCAGTCAGAAGAACATTTCTCCAAACTCCCACCAGCCAGCCTCCTGTATCTCAACCAAGATTCCCTGTCATCGCTCCTTCCCAGAGCAGGGATGGAAAGGTCCACACTTCTCTCCAAGCTCCCCACTTCACTGGAGCCTCCATCCCATCCAACTCAGTGACAATGCCCTGCAATGGTCCCTTTCAGCCTGTATCTTAACTTCCTCTCTTTACTTGGTCTCACACAAAATGTTATACACAGTAACATTTTGTAACTTTAAAAACCTCCCCACCTACCCACATTCTCTGAAGCTACTGATTGTCCCACCTCTCTGCTCCCATTTACAGCACAATTCCTTGAAAGCATTGCCTTTAGCTTCTGTTCTCCATTCTCTAGAGGCCCTTTTAAACAAGCTTTAGTCCCGACTTTTCAATGAAATGGCTCCTGGCAGATCACTGTGACCTTCAACTGACATTCTCAGTGGTCAGTTATTCGTGGTCCTCAGATCACTGTACTCAGCAGCAGCATTTAGTACAGTCATCTTTTTTTCTTGTAACACTGTACATGTAGCTGCCGGGACCTACTCTCTTGCTCCCTCTTGATCTCCATCCAGTACCATGCTCCTTGCATCACCTCCCCGGAGGAGAGGACATGGTCTGACCAATCAGATGTGAGTGGATGTGGTGCATTGCACATCTGATCAGAAGCATAAAGAATTCTTGCCCGTTTCCCTTCTGCTAGGAGCCCAACCTCCTCTGTTTGGGTGGTTGCCCCAGCTAGGATGCTGGAATGAAGAAGACATGGGACAGGAGGAGAGCTAACACCAATCCATCACTGGGATGAAACACACACTCAAAATGAACCCTTCCTATCACCCCTAATTGAGATGTTGGTTTTTGGTTAATGCAGTTTACCCCTAAAATATTCCCAGAAGCTGAACACTTCTCACCTGTTAGCTTCCCACCATAATATCTTGACTGCACTACTACTAGGGTTACCTAAGCGGTCTCCCTAAATGTGTCCATACCTCCTCACAGCTCATTTTCCAACCAGAACTCAGACTGATCCAATAAAAATGTAAGTCATAGCTTGTCACTCTTCTGTTCGAAATTCTGTTGTGGCTTTCCATCTCCGTCATTGAAAAGCTCAAGTCCTTTTAATGGTCTGCAAGGTCTTGCATGGTTTGATGCCCACCTCTCTACTCTCACCTCCACCACTCTGCCCTCATTCTGTTAGCTCAAGCCACACTGGTCTCTTTGATATTCCTTGAAAACATCGAAGTATCTACCACTTCAAGTTCTTTGAACATGCTGCTCCTTAACTCTTATTTCTTTCAGACCCCTCAGCATGACCTCCACTGACCTCTGCACTTAAAATAACAAATGTGCCAGCCCCTTCCTGTTACTCCAGATCTACTTTAACCTGCATTATTTTCCTCCACAGCAGGAATGACTATCTAAAATACTACATATTTGCTTATTTATTTATTTGAATTCCTTAAGAGGAGGGATGTTGCCTCTGTAGTCTATTATTTTACTACTGAGAAAATTGTCTGGTTCATAGCAGGTGTTCAATAAATATTTGTTGAATGAATGATTGAATCTCTATGCTTAAGAATAAAGTAGCTCAAAGATATAAGCTTCTAAGAAGACAGGAATCTTTATCATATCCGGTATCTACTTGGATAATCAAACATATACACCATGTGTTGATGAGAACATCAACAGAAATGTTTTCTAAGTACTCAAAGAGATGAGCTGGTGGATATGAAAATTTTTGAGTCAATACTTGATGTTGAATTATTGATTAAAAAAATGTGCAAAACAACCACACACAAAAAAGCATAAATTCAGTGACCTTTCAGAAAAAAAATACAAGAGTTAGATAAGACTGGAGGAGAAAAAAACAGGAAACACAAAATCGACCTGAATGTTGGGGACACATTAGGGAGTGGTAGAGAGTGTGGCTACAAGGCAAAGGGAATGCCATGTCTGAAGAGAACAGTCACACCTCATCCCTAGTCAACCGTTGGCTCAGTGTTGCCAAATTTTACAAATTTTTAAGAGATGTTGTAAATGTGGATTTTGCAAAAATTCCAGCTTCTAAATGTGGCCAAAAATTTTAATTCTGTACAACACTTTTCAGGGCCTGTAACGTCATAAAGATGTGACCTCTGTATTACACACTATTAGGGTACCATTTTATTTATATTACCATTGACAGTGCTATCATATTTCTTATGATGATAATGACACTCCAAAACTAGCCTCAAATGAAGATTGGAGAAATTAATTAACCCCCAGGAAAAAAATATATATGCATCACATCTTGTCACTGATTCCAAAAGTTGCTCTGTAACCTTCACTATACAGAACACAGGCAAGAATCAAGACCTACAGTAAAAATGGGCATCTCTGAGCAGGATAAATTCAAGTCCGGTCCCCAAAATGACAAGCATCTTGAATGCAAATACTGTTTGAGTTGTCATTGTACACTCTGTACCTAGCATGACTTATTTTTGTTTGTTTGTTTTTATTGTGAGGAAGATTGGCCCTGAGCTAACATCTGATGCCAACCCTCCTCTTTTTTGCTGAGGAAGACTGGCCCTGGGCTAACATCTGTGTCCATCTTTCTCTACTTTATATGGGACACCACCACAGCATGGCTTGACAAACGGTGCGTCGGTGTGCTCCCGGGATCCGAACCTGTGAACCCTGGGATACCGAAGCGGTGCGTGCCCACTTAGCCGCTGAGCCACCTGGCCAGCCCCTAGCATGACTTATTTCTCACTCAAGAAAAAAAGAAAAAGAAAAAGAAAAAGAAGTCATTGAATGAAAGAACGGTATTGAGAGTGGGTGAGTTGCTTGGTAGCTCAGTCAAGTCATTTGAAGCCTCATCATAGTTAATAAAATTTGTAACTGCTAGCATTAATTAAGGCCCTCCCATAAGTCAGGTGCTGTGCTAGGACTTTCCATAAATTGTCTCATGAATCTTTACAACAGTTCAGTGAGGTACATGCTATTACTACTTGCCACTTTACCCATCAGATAACTGAAGTCACCAGAAGGTAAGCAAGGTAGTTGAATGCTATAGCTTGAAGACCAAAAGACTGTATTCAAAATTGGGCTCTCTTACTGCCCTGTCCCTGTGCAGAAAACTCTACTGGTTTCTGCTATTTCAAGCAGGACTCTAGTGACTGTATTAATCAGATTTTGTAGCATAGATCCCATTATGCAGAGAAAATCGTGGTGAGCAATTTTATAAAAGCAAGGCAAAAAGAGAGAAGAAAGAAAACATACGCAAAACAGGAATGAGAATGAAAAGCCCACGGTTGTTCGATTTTATTTAACACAGGTCCAAGAAACTTTAGAGAATACAATTGGCCCTACAGGCGTCTCTGACAGTAAGTAACATCTACAATGACAACCGTTTGTCAAAGAGTCAAGTTCCTATATCCTTTGTTACTTCTGCCTAAGCAAACAGGAGTATAGTTTTAAATGACTTGACAAAGAGCTTCATCCAAAATCTTTACATTAGAGGGAAAAATGCTGCTTAAGGGTTAACGCCGCTAAAAAAATCTAATTGAAATAAAAAACCTATTATTCTAAGAGCTTCAGGTAGGAGAAATCTCACTGTATATCACAGCCTGGATTTGAACATATAATATTCTAGAATATTCAAAATTCTTCCTGTTGTGATTATCCTATGACTAAAATCCACTCTGTTATTGTGGATCAATAAAAAGAACTTTTCAAGTTCAAGTCAGGTCTTTGAGATTGTCATTATGTCATTAAATGAGGGATACGTGGAAGCCAATGATAAAAATTCACCCTGATCTCAGACAGACATGTCAGGTTCTAATGAAATGAAAACCATTGGCAATAGAAAAGCCCCAGACTGTTGTGAATTTGTTGGCCCACAAGTTAACAATAACAGATGGAGATGCAGCAAGATGTTGTGAGAGAATATTCTCAGAGCCAGAAGTAATTCCTTTCTTTTTTCTAAAAGACATCTGGAAATAGCTTCCCTTTATTTACAGAAATAGTGATGCTTCAAAATCACTCCAGGCACAGAACTTTCCACTCCATTTTCTGAACAAGCCACCTAAATTCCTTCCTCTGTTTCTTCGATCAAACTATTTACTTTTTCTGAAATCACTACAAAAACTGAGAAACTCTTAGAGAGAGAAATAGGAGTTGTGTTCCTTTGTGAGGCAAAGTAGGTCCTAGAATCTTATCCATCCAGGTGCCTCCAACAGAGGAGTGAAAAAGAGATTTCTGACTATGTATCCTTCTTTCTCCTGCACTGTGTGGGTGGATCACTGCTTTTCCTATCACCATGATTCTGAATCAGGAATTTCATGGTACAGACCCTGGAAAACCAAAAGTCCAGAAGTTCTGGTAACTCAGCAGAGGTCTGGTTTTCCAATGGAGTGGGAATTTTATGGCAATAAAAAAAAGTCAGGCAGGTAAACTCTTTAGCATTGTGTCCATGTCCTACATGCATTAGGCTATTGACAATTGAATTACAGTTCTCAGAGAAGACTCTGCCTGCAAATGGGAGAGATGAGAGGGGAGGGAAGAATATAACGTTCTTGGTTCAGGCACTAGAACTAGAATTCCAGAGACACTTCTTGGAGGGATTTCCTTCTCCCTGAAATATACCCAGAGGCATTAAATTGAGAGTAGGGCCTGTGATTAGCCATTAAACATGAATTACCTGCCAAGATGTTTGCTGGCCCCAAGGAAATAAATGGTGAACTCATAGGAAATGTTTAGGAGCCAGCCAGGATCACAAACATTAAAAACAACTAGAATAATCTATTTATTGGAAAGATGAATGACCCAAATAAACAAATATAAGGGATTCAGTATAAGTATATTAAATATCCCCCAGAGGTTTGAGAGGGAATGATGGCAATAAGAAGCTGGAACAAACCATTACAAAGGAGGTCAACAGAGATATTGCAGAGGAAAAATAAAATTGTTGTATGGATGAGCACAAAGATTAGGCTAAAATGGAAGGATTCAGCCAAGGAATGCACATGTGAGCCAAAAGATAGAGGCATTCTCCCAGAAGATATCTGGGAGAGAGAAATGGGGACAAAAATCCCTTAAATGGAGGAGATAAGCGTTACCTTTTCTCTAAGAGGAGACTCATAAAGAGAGAGCAACAAAGATTAAAAGGCTGAGAAGAACTACATTAGAAATAACAGCTGAGAATTTCCGAGGAGTAAAGAAAAACGTTAAGGCTTAAGATTGAAAACACAAGTTAAAAGAACAAGCTTCTTTTAAAAAACAAACACACAACTTCTGGACCAATTATCATGATCTTTAAGGATGTTAAATACACATGAAATATGTTTAAATCTTCCAGTGAGAAGAAAGCAGATGATGTGCAAATGAAGGAGAAGCAAGCTAACACGGGCTTCTTCACACCAACACTGGACAGGACAAACTACACAGGGTGCAGATAGCATTTTACCTTCAACAAGGTAAAGGGAGACGAAGTGAGCCTAGAATTTTATATCCAGTGAAACTATCTTTTAAACAAAAAGGAGAACTAAGGATATGCTCAGGTATGAAAAGTCTTACAAAATTTACCACATTAAACGCTCTTTGAAGAACTCTTGGAATGATCTATTTCCGCAAAGAGAGAAATGAATCCAGAACAATGCAATATAATAAATGTAAGCCTAAAACTAGTAGTCTCAGAAAACAAGAATCTAAAAAGAAATTCAAAAGCATTCTAGAGCCAAATTTCCAATGGAATCCAGCCTGGGGTGAGGTGGGCATGGAGAGAGAGATGCAATGAAGTAAGAGTGAACTAAATCCGTATCTTTTTCTGGGGAATACTATAGATATTGAAAAGCTTGATAGGTAATAATAAGAATAGATATGGGTCTAACGTAAAAATATACTTGCAGAACATAACACATAGAGGAAAATTTGATGAATCCAAATTATAAAAAGGAAAAACAAAACAGAAAGAGAACTAATCTAACAATGAAGTTGGCAATAAAAACTGAAGTTTATACAATGCAAGTTAGGAAAAGCAAAGAAAATAAATAAAAATCCAGCAAGCACGGTAAACAGAAAATATAAAATAAAATCGCCTAAGTGAGCTCTATAATAATGGTAATTGCAAAAATACAAGTGAGATAAATTGATAAATTAGGATTACAAATGGCTTTAGTGACATATTGTTGACAACAGATATATTTAAAACAAAAGTCTACATAAACTTGAAGAGACTAAAAATATAAAATAGAAGATAAATATGACTGAAAAAATATCTAGAATACATTGTAATGTCAGACAAAAAAATCATAAATGTCACAATTGGATATTAAATGCTGGGAGAGGAACAGAAAATTAAAACAATTTAACTAACATATTTATGTAAGTCTCTAATAATAAAGCCTCAACGTATGTAAAAAGTAAATAATACATATTATATGTGTATATGAAATATATATAATATATGTCATAAATAGTAATATATTTACCATTTATTTATAAATAATTGTATTATTATTTATAAATATTATATTTTTAATATTGTATTTTATAAATAATTTTATATATATCTTATATATAGTATATATAAAATTACATTTTTACATATTTTATATAATATATAACACAATTATAAATTATATATTTGTTTATAAATATTATACCTAATATTATATATTATAATGTGTTACATATTAATATACAGTATATATGAAATATTTAAAACAAAAGAAACATAAAAAAATAAAATGTTATAAGAAATTAAAATAACATCTTCTTGGAACCAATAGATTTAGGAGACAAAAAAAATTAATCAAAGATACAGAATACTTCAGTAACCCAAAAAGTGTGATCTGATAGATATATATGGAAATCTGTGCCACCCAAAACGCACATTCTTGCACACACACATATGTATTTGTAAATATGCATACACGTGTGTATATGTGTGTGTATAGCTTTTAAGAACATGCAGAATGTTTACAAAATGCACCATTCATAAATGATACTTTAAAGAAGAAGCGTCATACAGCAATATAATTTGATTCATAATTCAATAGAATTAGAAATCAATAGTTTAAAACATGCCATAAAAATGTTAGAACACTAAATATATATATATATTTGTGTGTATGTATATATATACATATGTGTGTATGTGTGCATATATGTGTGTGTACGTATATATACCTTTAAGCTAAAGAAAAAACACAAAATACTTGGAATCCAACGATAATTTAGGTATCACATGTGAAAATTTGTCCAACAGGTCTAAAGAAATGCTTACAGCAATAATTAAAACTTCAAATTCATTTACAAGATAGCAAGAAAGATTGGAAATAAATGATCTGTGAAGGCAAATCCAAAAGCTAGAATAATAGAAACAGAATAAATCCAAGTAAATCAGAAAATAAGATATGATAAACATAAGAATAGAAATCTGAGAAATAAGGGAAAAAATAAAGTCAAGGTAATTACCAAAATGAAAACTAGCATATTGAAAAGCTTAACAATATAAACAAACTTCTGACAAGACCAATGAAGCAAAATTGAGAAACAAGGAAAATAATTGAAAAGAGAGGGAAATCACTTTAAATAATCCCGAAGAAAATAAACACATAAAAATATAAAATAAAATTTTAATCATATAAGCACTGATGTTAAAGAAACTAAATTTAAATAAATAAATACTGGAGAAAAAAAATAAAGAAACTTGAACACAAATAAATAGATTTAAATAAATTAAAGATTGTTAATAATATGAAATAGTCATAAAAAATCTCTCACAAAAAAACTCACCAGGCCAGATCATTTTCAGGCAATTTCTGATAATCCTTCTTATTGAGATTTTGTTCAGAAAATATAAAGCGAAAGGAAGCAGCAAAAATATTTTTGTAAGATTAGTTTAACTTAGATATCAAAACCAAATAATGACTGTACAAGACCAGAAAAACAAATTTAGAAATCAAATCAAATCAAAATTATAAATCAAATTCACTTATGAATGTAGATGTAGACATCCTGAGTGAAATATTAACAGACTGAATGTAATAGAGCACAGGCAAATTTTTGAGATTTCAACATTAAGATCAAAATAGAGTTGTTTCCAAAACGCCCTAATGGAAAAAAATCTATTGCGTTATCAAACCAGGTGAATAGGAAAAAAGTGAAAAATCACATGACCAGCCAAAGAGATGTCAAAAATTTTGACAATATTCTATGTCTACTTATGATTTAAAAAAAATTTTTAAATGACTAGAAATCTAGAAATTGAAGGTAATTTCTTTTATCTGAAATGGCAGTTTGCCAAAATCCTCTAGCCAACATCACACTTATTAAAGAGCATTAGACTCGTTTTGTATGAAATCATGAGCAAGGATGTCAGTTTGCACCAATACAGTTCAATACAGCACTGGATGTCCTGAGTCAATGCAATAAAACAGAGAATAAAGGAAATAAAAAGTATAAATATTCAAAGGGAAGAAAGAAAATGGTAATTATTTGTAGATAGTGTGATCATCTTTCATGGCATACGTGCAATTCAATAGATAAGCTATCAGAAATAATAGACAATCTAAAAAGACTGCTGAATATATAATCAATGTACCAAAAATCAAGACATTCTTTTATATCAGGAGTAGGAAATGACATCAAAAAGAAGACACTATTTACCAAAAAAAAAAAAAAAAGAAATTAATTACATTATTTTAACAAAGCTAAAATTAGATATCAGTAAGTGGTGAACTGTGTCAATTTATGGATGGGGCACCATGAATTTGGAAAGATATCTGTTCTTCATAAACTAATCTTTTAATTCAATACAGCTCCCAGCAAAGACGACAAAATTTGCAGAATTTGACATGGTGATTATAAATTATATATGAAAGAATAAATATCTGCAAAGATTAAAGAGAATGTTGAAGAAAAGCGTAGGGTTGTTTGTTCTATTTGATTCACATTTTGCCCTACTGCAGAAACAGACTGATAAATGAGTGGGACCAAATATAAAGCCCATAGACTGCCCTATGTATATGCAGAGGATGTTAGAAGTTTGTACTGGCCTATTTTTTGGCAGGTTCCTTTGAGATTTACTTTCTCTCAGCTCCACACCGTTCTCTGCTCTGAACCCACAGGGAATCACTCTTGCCTCTGGCTTCCCCAGGGTTTCAGCCAAGGGAGACATTGGCAGGCAGTCTGAAGGGCAGAAGGAGAGAAGGAGAGAGTATGTATGACTTCCAGTTCCCTTACCTGGCAGGTAGTACAACCTCAGTGGGTATCTGTAACTTCACAGAAGGGCTCCCTAATATGGCTGCTCCAGGGTTACTAAACCACCAATGCTGATTTACTTCGATCCTTATAGCCCCCACTTTTAATATGCTCCTTTTTGTGTGTCACCTTTTCCTTTCAGGACCCTGGTTGACACCACAGAAAGATACATTGTTTACCTTATGTGTGGAGAACATGGGTTCACTATTTGGAGAAAAATAACTTTGTATCCCTACCTCACACCATATAAAAATAAATTGTGCGTAGATTAAAAATGTATGTATGAACTCTAACACTCATAGAAAAATATGCAGGAGAAGATTTTTGTGCTCTTGGAGTGGATCAGGATTTTTTAAATATGCCCTACCTGGTAAAAGATATAGGAAGAAAAAAATGTTGAGGGATCTTTGCTAAATCAAAACTACTGATTTTTGTTTCAACCAATTGCATCAGAAACCCTTGGTGTTTCTGGTGATAATGGATGGGGGACAGATGGGAGAAGATATTTGCAATGTGTAAAACTAAAGACAGTTGACTGTTTAAACCAGAGCACCCTCAGATGTGTGCCTGGCACTCTGTATGTCTTAGGTGGGTTAAGAGAATCGAGACATGGGGTCCTGGGATGCTAGTGTAGCCTGAAGGATATGCAGGCTGTCTGGCAGGCTTCCTCTTGCCCCCAGCAGCATCTTCTGTTTATACCACTGTAAATATTCTCAACACATAATGTGCCAATCTGTCATCGTCTTCTAGTCTTGTCATAATATGAAATAAAACTGCAATACTCTGGAGTAAATTATCCAAGGCAACTTAAAAAGACTGCAAGTCCAATAGAAAATAACATGATTGGGATGTTTTTATATAATAATACACGTTGAATATTTCCCCACATCACTACATATTATCCTGTAAAGCAATTCTAATGGCTGGTATTCCATGTTTGTTTTGTAGCTCTAATTACGTAATGAATTCTAGACTGCTAAAAATTGTTGTATCCGGGCCGGCCACGTGGCTTAGCAGTTAAGTGCACGAGCTCCACTACTGGCAGCCTGGGTTCGGATCCCGGGCGCACACAGATGCACCACTTCTCCGGCCATGCTGAGGCCATATCCCACATGCAGCAACTAGAAGGATGTGCAACTATGACATACAACTATCTACTGGGGCTTTGGCAATAGAAAAGGAGGAGGATTGGCAATAAATGTTAGCTCAGAGCCGGTCTTCCTCAGCAAAAAGAGGAGGATTAGCATGGATGTTAGCTCACGGCTGATCTTCCTCACACACACAAAAAAGGAAAAATTGTTGTATCCTTACTTTTTTTTTTTTTGCTATCATAAGCACTGGACAATGGAAATCTCTATACGTGCTCTCTATACATGCATCCTTCTGAATGCGTCCAATTACCTCCTGAGGATAAAATTTCTTGAAGTGCAAAGTATTCCTGGCACATATTTCAGGTGTTTGCTACCTATTGCCATGTTTTCCCTCAGAAAGATGATGACCATTTGCAAACCCTGCAGCATTGCATGAGTGGGCGTTTCACCCCATCCACAGCTAATGGCGTTTTAAATAATAGTGATTTTATGAGATAGAAGAGGGAAGGATTCTGTAAAGTACAATAGCTGCAGAGAAAACTGAAGCCCTCTTTCCACAGAGAGAAAGAAACCACTGGTCTAATATTGATGCTGTGATTCACGTCTATTTTAACAGATAATTATTGTCAGCTATACTTTGTATGTCCCTGTTCTTAGGAGCTTGGAAGACTCATGGGGATGAATGCCACACCTGCCTGTCTATAGAATACTACTTCTGGTGGATTTAGAAGGTAAGTATGCCACCTCATGAACCGGGCAAGAATGAAGATCAATGCAAGGGACGCTTAATTCACAATAGAGACAGGAGGTACATTTGAGGTCTGAGAGGCAGAGAAGGCATTTTGGAAATAAGCTTAGTTGAACTCATTTATTGATGCTTGATTTGGTTACACATATTTAATAGCTAAGTAGACAATTAGGTATCCCTAATTATAGTCTCCTCCAAAACACTAAATTCGCAGATACCTGACTGCTCTGTAGCAAGGTCTTCAGCTTGTCCTTAATTTTTGCAATGTTTCTGTCTTCCTATTAAAAGACAACTAATAACATGTCTAGGTGTTGCCTCTCTGTGCCTGAAAGAAAGTTATGCTTACTTTACAGGTCTTCAACAAGGGCAGGTGACAAATCAAGAAATCTAAGTCTATGGTGGGCACCTCTGGGCGAAAACATATGCTAACTTTCCAAGATCCAATGAGAGAGTATTCAAAAAAAAAAAAAAAATACAAAGCAAATACACAACAAAATCATGTAAAAACACACAAGACTGGCAAGTTTTTTGATATTGAAATATTAAAAGAACTATTTTGCTATCAAATGCATGGTTTTCAATTTCTATGTCAATTGTTAAAAAAAGAGAGCTAGTCTTTAAAATATTCCTATGCCCCATTGCTTTCTAAAAATGTCAATCTTAGTTGGAGTTTCCCTCAGTCTCTCATATAACAATATTATTCTATTCCACCATATTGAGATTCCTCAAGAAACCGAAACGGAGAAAAGTCCCCCATGTGGGTATAATACTTTTGTCACTTTGTTAAAAAAAAGGCATCCACTGAGGTCAAAAGCTTGCCTAAAGTGAACACGCTTTTGACACCAAGGTTTCTTTTCATTTTTAAGATTTTGTACTTTAGCTTTTTCCCGTTAAACTCTGCTGCTGGTAGCATTAATTCTGTTTCATGCGCTCCTAATAAATCACTGCAGCTCCATTCTCGCGGCTCTTCTGTAAATCTGGCAACAGTGATGTTAATTGTGCATGAAAAATATATGAAAACTGTAAATCATCCCTGTTTTCGAGGAGGATGGAGAAACAAATCTAAAGTAACAAACCAAATGCTCTTTCTTTTGTCTGTATTTGGCCGGAGGCCATGATATTAAAAGCACAAAATTACAGCCCGTTTTCATCAATTAGGCCTTATTCTTTGGTTCTTGAATCTAATCAAGAACATACAAAACGTATCACAAATTTCATGCTAATGACCACTGACTATTTGTTGATAGTGGTGGAAGATTCCCTTCTTATGGCGCTTTCTTGAGGGTATTCTGGTACGTAGACATTTTTGTACCAATTGTATATATCAGGGATAAAATATTTCTTTTTGATGTTTTCTTCTAGCTATAATCATGGCATAGAGGAAGAAGATCATAGGGAATAGTCTGTCACTTCCTAATGGCAACCGCTAAATTCTGCTTTATATTCCAGGCAACAGAAAATAGATTTTTTCTACAAAGGATGAAGGATTGATCTTTTATGTTTAAATGTACCTATGGATACTCCCTTATTGTCTTGCTACACCACTCAACTTCAGACACACCTATAAAAATTTTTTTACAACCTAATTTAAGCAGAACCAACCACTCACTGTATTTACCAATAGACTTATTCAAACCAAAATTAAAAATAACATATAATTGAGACCAAGGTCTCCAATTTTTCTTGTATGTGCTACTCTCTTCTTATTTAAATGTTCCATTTCTTGATAAACTAGTTATGCAAGCTAATCATCTGATAAAATAACCCATTGGTCAATTTGTTCAATATTCTAATCATTCTTACTTCTTTGATGGCTCTTGGAAATGAGATGCCACGACCTAATCAGATAAGTTTTTCGTGGTCAGAAATTCAGGCAGTGGGCCAAGATAATGTAGGGGAGATCACCTCTCTGCGGAATAAATCCAAATACATCGTCTAGATGTCAATTTAGGCCCGGGTGAGCAAGGTAACAAATAACTGGCAGTCTGAGTAATTAATCTCCAAATGCAAATCAGAGCTTGTCATTTTACTGCTCAAAAGTGTTCCTTCATGGGACTCCAGCTGTCAACAAGATAATTCCCAAACAAGATAAATAAGATAATACATGCAAATCGCCTTTTGTAGTGCCCTGCACTCTAGCAAGTGGTCAAGAAATGTTGGGCACACTTCCCTTCACTGTCCCATTGGAGATGTATTGCAAATTGGTTCTAATCTGCTTCTGCAGGAATTTATCCCGTAGGTCCACACTCTGCCGTACCCTCAGTGTTCCCCAAGCGCTCCAGTTGGTGGAGACCAGGGAGAATGCTGAACATCCTACACTGCATAGGACAGCCCCTCACAACAGAGAATATCAGTAGCGCCGAGGCTGAGAAATGTCGACAGGAATGAGGTTGAGAAAGAGTTATGGAACAACAGATATCATAAGCACCTTGCTATCGTTAAAATTTTAGGAGAGTGTTCATTTATCCATAAGGAATGCTGACTTGTTAAAAATATTAGATCTAAACATGTACACTGCACATTTAGCTTTTTTTCTTGTCGTAAATATGTGAAGTTACATTAAGAATTCTTGCAAAGATGACTGACAAGACTTTGTGCCAGAAAGAGTGGAGCAAGGTTATGCTCATATTCCAGGTGGGGTATTCTCATATTAGTACTCAGCCCCCTTGCAGAGGGTTGTGGATAAAATGGGATACACTCATTTATACAATGAAATCTCACGTGCACCGCAGGTTGACCCAGGTACGAGTAATGTACAGACTTTTAAAATGTGAAAGACAAGTGCCTCCTAACATCTTGCTATCCTCACAGCAACACAACAGCCCTGCAACACTCCAAAAGCCACACTTGAGTGTCAACTTCTGACATATCTTATTTGATAGTTTAGAGCTTAAGACTCTCTGACTGATGGAGCCATGGACTACGCACGTTTGAAGGGATGTTAGAGGTCATGTGGTAATGAGGGAATGGGTCTACAATTGGTTCATGATGTGTCACAAGACATCCAGCTACCAAGGACTGAGGCAAGATCTGAACACAGACCTCGTGCCTCTTGGTTCCTTCATGGTTAAGGAGTCCTAAGGAGATCCCTATGTCAACTGTCAGGAGCAGGTGTGCCCGTGTCTCCCAATTTCTTCTTCTCATAGTTCAAGTCCACTACCCGCCAAGTTCTGGATTTGCTGGAGCCTGTGCAGGCATCAGCTAATTATACCCCCTCACTGGGTGTAGTAGCCACAGAAGGATCCTGATTGGCTCCGGATAGACCCACAACATAGAACCTGGATGCAGTAAGCCGTGGTCCAGAAGGAAGAACAATTCAAGGCAGACTGGTTCTGCTCTCTGCCCTCACCTCTCTGGTTACAGCAAACCTGCACCTGTAGTCTAGATATTATTTGTAAGCACGTACTTACATGCAATCAATGAAAGCAGGCTGCACAGTACTTCATTCCACGAACGTAGCATAACTTACCTCTCAGCTGTTTTTACTTACCTTTTATTTCCCCCAGCATAAATAATACTGAAATGCAAATTCTTAGGCATTTATCTCTAGGAGCATTCAAAAAAAATTATTTCATTAAAATGGATTGCTTGAGGTTGAACTACTGATTCAAAAGTTATGGATGTTATTTAAAGTCTTCTCACAGATATTGCTGTGTTGCTTCTCCAAAAAACTATATACCAATTTACAAAAATGCCTACAAAAAAAGTCATGGGTGCATATTCTCTTAAGCACAGAATATTGTTTTGTTATGTCTTTGCTAATATTATAGGTGGAGTGGTGTTTCCTTTTATTAAATTTCATTTAATTACTCTTAAGGAAATTACATAAGACAGAGTCAGAAAGACTTGGATCCAAATTTTGGTTTTTCCTTTTACAAACTGGGTAATTTAGAGTAAAAGATGAACCACTCCTGGCTTCACTTTCCCTATTTGTGACATGGCGCCTTGGAGAGCTATTAGCTGCACTCATTGATAGAAGATGCACAAGATTTACTGCAAAGTGTCTACTGTAAAAATCTCACTCACTGAATACCAACTAACATTGTCTTCATTACCATCACCATCATCATCGCCATCCTACCTCTCTCACCATCATCACCATCAACACATCATCATCACCATCACCACCATCACCACCATCATCATTATCATCATCTTCATTGCTATCACCATCACCATCAACACTATCATCAAAATCACCATCACCATCATTACCATCTTTATGGGTATTATCATCACCATCATCACTGTCATCAGAATCATCATCATTATCATCATCATCAACATCTATATGTATGCATCTACGGGTTGGTTGTGTCCTTTGGCCACTGGGCTGTTAGTGTTTTCTTTAAATTGATTTGATTTTAAAGATCTACAGCTAATAATCCTTTGTTGCATGTCTCTTAATTTAATTCCCTATAGATATACCTTGCAACTAGTTGATCTTGGAGGTCATTGCAGAAAGTGAACCTGGTCGAGGCTATATGGACCGTGTTTTCTTTAATGGATTTCATCCTTTTTTTCCTGATGACAGAAACGATTATTTGTTTATATTTGGTTTAAAAATGTTTCATGTCCAATTTTCTGAGGTCTTTATGACTATTATTTATATCAGTTAGTCATATTAATTATATCACTCATATCAATAGTCCTATAAGTGACTACTATTATACATAAACATAGCTTATGTCCACTATATTATATTATATAAATAATCTTCGACAGCATCATCTTCAGGATCATTAAAACGTAGATTTTTGGGGCCCCTCCCCAGCATTGGTGAGTCATTGGGGGCCTGGATGGAGCCTGGGAGTCTGCATATGAAAAAGTCCCTGATTAGCTTGACAGCAACTGCTCTCTGGCCTGAAACTGTGGACTCTGCCATTCATGTCTATGTACTAACTAGAAGATTCCCAATTGACTTTGTGAAGGTACGCCTTTACATCAAATGTCAGCAAACGTTTTTTACAAAGGGCAAGATGATAAATATTTCAGGCTTTGTGAGCCATAGGGTCTCTTTTGCAGCTGCTCAACTCTGCCATTGTAGTATGGAATCAGCCAGAGAAAATACGAAAATAAATTGGTGTGGTGGTGTTCCATTAACCTTTTTCGCAAAAACAGGCAGCAGCATGACGGATTCAGCCGATGAGTCATATCGTCCACTCCCGCTTCACGTCTCTAAAAGGAAATGAGGTCCTCTTTCAGCTGAACACTTGTCCTTGTTGGGCTTCTCAATTTTCATAAGATCACATCTGTCGAGATTCTCTGCAGCCCAGCAGGTTGCCATGCAATTAAGTGACCACAGAGAGTGACTGCACTTCAGATGATTGGTTCAGCAATTCACTCACTTTGTCTCTTAAATGATGCTCAGCAAAGAAAATTGGTATTAACATCAGTCTCCGGGTTCCATCCTTGAACATGTTGTTCCCTCCACCTGAAATCCCCCTGCCCCCAGCCATTCGGTCAGTTACTATCCTTCAAATTTCTCCTTAGTGTATTCCAACCCACTAAGTCTGGGGCACACAATCCTCCCAGATGTTCCCGTATCTCCCCACTTTGCCCCATCATAGCAGTGATTATACTAAATGATGACTCTAGTTACTTGTCCATCTTCCCCTGTATGGTCTACAAGAGAAGGGATGGAGCACATTCAGCAAAGTGGCCTGACAATAAGAACATGCTCAGTAAGTATTCACTGAATGAATGAATAAATATATAAATCACATTTTTGCTAATGTCAGGGGCTCATACAGAAGGAAACGTTAACAAACAAGCCAAAGAAACTCAATGAAGTAAGGGTGATTGACGGTGGTGTCTAATGGGATTTACAGAGCTGCATGAGAATTGAAGACCAGGTTTCATCATCACCCTGAGAACCTGCCCACCTCAAGCTCTCAGAAAGAAGCCCAGCGAGCAGAAGGCAGCAGCTGAGAATGACTTCCTGTGCTTCTTGCAGAATTCCCTGAGAGAGAACTGGATGCCACCTTGCCAGCCATTTGCCCAGTGCCCTACAAGGCAATTCTTCCTAAGCCATCACCCTGCTGAAGGCTTAGGCTGAAATTTCTTCAAATTCGATTTTATTTCCCTCAGATCAACTCTCTAAATTGGCTGATCCTTCAGTAAACCTAGGCTTTTCACTGGAACTCTTAAAAGAAATGGTGAGCACAGCAGGATATACCGCGTCCTAAACAGCCTCACTCATTTCAGGTCAAGTTTTCCATCTGGAGTTACAGCTCATGCTACCCCTGCTTTGCCATCAGAGGCCAGCTTCCAGACCCAGAAGTCTCTCTAGTGTGTGAAACCCAATGTGGCACCGCCTCAATGATGTCTGAATATAAAATTCCTGATCTGCTAGATGTTCCCGTCACTTGATCTGTGTATGTCACTACGAGATCCAGACGCTTACGAAACAACAACAGTAACAACTCATAAGCAAGGTTTCTTATGTTCAAATCTCGAGGTTCTTCTTTTTAGCTGAAAGAGAATTAATAGTCTAGGTAAGGTTTTGCTGCCCGTGCTCACCTCCTACGCCATGAAGCCATACCATCTTTCTTGTCTGCTTACTGTCCCTAATATGAGAGATGACAATGGACATCATTGGGTTTTGCTTGCTTAGCATTCAATTTTCCATTGGGGAACTGCCTTTTCCACATCTACCCTAAGCTAGTTCTTGTTGGACTCACCCACCCCTCTCCCCATCCAGAAATGCGTACCTAACCCAGACCATGCCAATCCAAGGAACTCTTTCCCTAGATATGGAAATTAGTTTAGAGTTGGCCTGCAACCCAAATTGAGCCAATAAGCCTCATCCACAGGCCAATGTGCTTCTCTGAGCTCAAGGATGACATCACAGGGAAATACTGGTGACCATTTTTTGCCACCACATGGAGACAGCCTTGTTGAGAAGAAAGTCAACATAGACAAAGAAAGATGGACTAAAAGTGCCAGGTTACCTATGACAATGATTCATCTCAGAATCTGAGAACATTATTTCTGAAGCTACATCTAGAACATCATTTCTGAAGCTATATCCACTACTGCAATCCTCAGTACATTGAGCCAATGAATCCCCTTTTTTCCTCTTAAGTGAATTCAACTTGAATTTCTTTCACTTGCCATCAAATCATTGCTAAGTAATAACAGCTTGATAAGTCTCAAAATATATATCCCTCCAACCAGAGACATGATATCTAGGTGGAACTTGAGTTATAATTTAGCTTTGAAATACACTCATTTTACATATCATGTTGCATTACTTATTGAATGCTGTGTAACAAGTTACCACAAATCTAATGGTTTAAAACAACATGTTTATTTTATGTTAGTTTCTGTATATCAGGAATCCAGGCACAGCGTAACTGGGTTTTCTGTTTTAGGGTCTCTCAAGAGGCTTCAATGAAGGCATTGGCCAAAGCTGGGGTCTCATCTGAAATCTGAAAGACTGGGCAGGATCCTCTTCCGAGCTCACACGGTTGATGGCAGGATTCAATTCCTTGTAGCCTGTTTAACTGAATGCCTCAGTTCTTTGCTGGCTGTTGATCAGATGCAGCTCTCAGTTTCTTGCCATGGGGACCTTTCCAACATGGCAGCACGTTCCATTAAAGCATGAAAACCAAGAAGGCAATAGAAAGGGTCTGCTTGTAAGACACAAGTTCCAAGGTTCTGTAACATAGTCATGGAAGCGATGGCCCATCACCCCTATCACATTCTATGGGTTGAAAGCAAGTCCTACATCCTGTCCACATGCAAGTGGAAGGGGTTCCACAAGACCATGCATATCAGCATGCAGGGATAATGGAAGGCTATGCTCAAGCCAGTCTACAACACATGCCTACACTAAGAGTCATGGTGGTAATGCCTGGAACACTCCAGGGAAAGATGTTGAGAATCCTCAGGGCCTGCCAGAAATGGATTCACGTGTCTCAGAGGAAACAGTTGGGCCTCCTGGATAGCCTAAAGTTGATTCCCAAAGAAAGGAAGGCAGTGAGAAGAGGAGTTATAGAATCATTTCTTTCTCAGGAACAAGAGTTCAATAGAAGAATGTTCAGCTGATTTTGTGGCTTATTGATGCATAAAGTCTTTCAGTTGGAAAATTGCTGCTTTGGGTGAATGGAAGCCAAGACTTTCTTCTCTGGTGAGCCAGGAGACCCCAAGGGTGTCTAGAAGGCTTCTCCAAGGACAGAGCAGTGGGTACTGACAGAGGATTTTAGGAATTAGGAATGCAGACAACCCATATTCTGGCTTCTTCTGGTCTAGACAGGCTGTGCAAACAGTATATACATAATCCAGGCTGTATTAGATTCCTAGGGCTATTGTAATAAATTACCATAAACTAGGTGGCTCACAACAACAGGAATTTATTGTCTCACAGTACTGTAGGACAGACATCTGAAATTGAGAAGTAGCAGAGTTGGTTTCTTCTGTAGGTTCTGAGAGAGAATCTGTTCCATGTCTCTCTCTCAGTTCCTAGTTTCTGCTGGTTTCCAGCAATCCTTGGTGGCCCCCTGGCTTGTAGATGTGTCACTCCAATCTCTACCTCCATCTTCACATGGTGTTCTCCCCATGTATCACTGTCTGTCTTCCTTTCCGTGTCTCTTCGTATAAGGACACCAGTGGTAATGGATTTAGGGTCCTTGCTAATACAGTAAGACCTCATCTTACCTTGATCACATCTCTAAAAACCCTATTTCCAAATAAGGTGACATTCATAGGTACAGGAGGTTAGGACTTCAACATATCTTTTTAGGGGACACAATTCCACTCATAACACAGGTCAACTCAAAACCAATGACAAGAGAAAAGTTTGAAAGATTAATAGCCATGACGTTGACTGTAACAGTTTTTAAAAGATTCCAACTGATATTCTGCAGTCTTTGAATAACTATTTCAAATCTCAGAAGCCCCAAATTGCTCGCAGGCTAGGATGTCATAATACATCTTCAGAGAGAATCTATTTTAAATGATGATGATGATGATGATAACAACTATAAAGCCGTAAGTTGAATAAAATGCTGGAGGAAGTTCATTTTCCTCTAAGTCTCAAGAAAGCCATCTAACATGATGCACTCAACTCTTTTCCAACCTGTGAACTTTAATTAATTTCTTGGAAATGACTCTATCTCCATTAAATCAAATTATAGTCCATTGCATTTAAAAACAAGTAACCCACTGCTTTCTTAAAACTACAAACCAATTAGTTTGTTGGCTGTTCTATCACAATTTTATGCTGTCTTCCATTGTAAGACCTCAGGGGCTTGGTATTTCAGGGAAACATGCAGCAAACAGACTTTGGCCTGGCTGCAACCGGTAATTGTGCAGTCCACGTCCTGTGGGGAAATCTGAGCCACAGAGGCATATTGCTTTGTCCTGTTGTATGCGGACAGTTGGTCATAGGAAGCAGAGGGATCACGTTTTCTTTTACTTTCTAAATCATATTGTAAAATATGATATTGCTTTTTTAAAAAAATTATGAAAACATGTGGCTTCAGGCTCAATATAGACGAGCAAAGAGTCCAACGCATTTGCCAAACAAAAAAAAATCTAACATAAACTCTGGGTATATTCACAACATATGTTGTGATGAAGGAGAACAAATGTGTGCCTATTGGTAGACATCAGCAGTAATTGTTGGTAGCAAGATAGCCATATAACAATAAGATAATAATTTATAGCCTATCCACAGCAACCCAGGAAGGAGGATGAAAGTGCCTCAGAGTCACTTGCAGGAGGAAATTAAGCCTGCTGAGGATGCTTGCAAAAGATTACATGGGAGGAACACAATATCTCGTCTTCAAAGATTCCCACAGCCATAGAGTGGGAGACGAAGGAAACATTCAAAATCGCTTCAGCTCTGTCAGTAGAGATTTCACATGCAAAGACCGCCAACCTCTTCTAAGAGTGAAGTGAACTCCCTTACAAAGCTGTAAACATTTGCATTGGCCAGGTTCCAAAAGGGCTGCATGTCCAGCTACTATTCCTTCATTCATTTGTTCCATGCATTCAAGTAGATGATGGATTCATTTCACAAATGGACCCCTGCCTTCAAAGTGTTTACAGTCCATTAGGAGGTGTAGACTTGTAAAATAATGATTGGATTGAAACTCCATAATTCTGTGATTGAAGTCTTAGTTGTTTCCATCACTTACTCCCAGGTACTTTAATTATGATATTCAATATGCCAAAATCCCCTTCTTTAAAAAAATGTATGAAATGCAAACCACCTTGTAGAATGTGCTACAGTGGAATTTGGTCTCAGTATTTTTCTGATTTAGGCTCAAAAGGAAATATCTAATCTAAGTTTATATATTATTAACATTTTAATTTTCTTAGAAAAGATGCAGTTTTCTTTCTAATGTTTTGCTATTCTTTTTAAATCTAAATTATTTTTTAAACATGCAAAATTAATATTATAACTTGATTTCATATTAGTTTTCTGGATGGATACTTTACAAAATATAGAGTGATGAAAGTATTTCACTAGACAAAAAATTCGGGGGAGCCAGAAACCTTCTAATAAATGATTTTTAAAAAATTCCAGGTGGTACAAAGCATATTTGAATTTGCTAAGAATGGAACCTCATGTTCTTTGATTTAACCTTACTGCATAGCCTGCTGAGAAGAAAATTATGCATTAGAATTCCTCGAGACAGAATTTCACCTATGAATCCGCCAGCATCAAAAACGAACAATGCGGGGGCCGGCCCGGTGGCGCAAGCGGTTAAGTGCGCGCGCTCCGCTGCGGCGGCCCGGGGTTCGCTGGTTCGGATCCCGGGCGCGCACCGACGCACTGCTTGGTAAGCCATGCTGTGGCGGCGTCCCATATAAAGTGGAGGAAGATAGGCACAGATGTTAGCCCAGGGCCGTCTTCCTCAGCAAAAAAAAGAGGAGGATTGGCGGATGTTAGCTCAGGGCTGATCTCCTCACAAAAAAAAAAAAAAAAAAAAAAAAACAAAAAACGAACAATGCGGAAAAATACCCAAGTGAGTACTTGGCATGGTAAATTATAGTATCAATGTGCCTTTCTATAATTTTGTCATGGTTTTATCTCTCCCTCCTCCCTCATTTTGCACTTTTTATATCTTGGTCCATCTAGAGAAGCAATAAACAAGGAGCTTAGTTTTAAGGAACTCAGAAAGCATTTCCCTCTTGCACAACCAGACGTGTATCTGCCTTTATCACCTTAAAATTCGTGGAAACCTTTCCATCTGGGATCCTTAATGGAAAACATGAACTTTCAGATTCTCTTTTTTTTTTTTTCCTGAAACCTAAAGCACCCTCTGAATTCTTCATGCCCACTGATCCCTTTCTGAAACTTTTGTTTTGCTGGGTTCATTGACTTTCCCAGCAAAGGGCTTACATTTGTTTACATCACCACTTGGACTCGCCCAATGCCTCCCATATGTTAAGTGCAAACAGCGACTTGTTGATCAATAATTTTTAAGTGAATCAGCTAAAAGGGCTCTAAAGAGAATAAGAAATGGAAGAGAGAAGAAAATACATAAATAATCGGACTTGGGATCAGGAGATCAAAAGATTAACTGACCAGAGTTGGGACTAAAGTCAATATATAACAGGTAGATGGGATATTAAGTGAATATTGGATGTTCGTTTTTTGATGGAATGATTGATTACATCATGTCATAAAACTGATGGAGCAGTACACAGCTCAAAGCATCAGTTTTAACAAAGAAGGAGAGGAGTGTCTGTGAACATACAATTTTCAGATCTTGGTGAAACCCACCACAAAAGCTCTTTTGCTTGAGACAAACAATACCTCCAGTGTTCCTCCCCTTCTGATGGGAACACACACTCTCCCCAGGGCAAACTTGAGTATTGTACACACAACCACATTCACAGCAGACAAGAGGGTGTCTTGATTAAGGGAGACTTCAGAGTGCTTGGGAATTCAGGGAGGAAGGGACAACATAGTCATTAATATATATTCCCTGTGTTTTTTTCCAGAAAATCATAACACATTGGATCTTAAGTGAACTGTGGATATTTCTCTCCTGGACTTTCCTCCAACATCCTACACACACACACACACACACACTCAGAATCTCACACACACACACTCAGGCCACAGACCATACACCAATGCCCACCTTCAACACCAAAAGTAATCAGACATGTGACGTGTAACAGGGAGTTTTCCTCACCCATTTTTTTATCTAATTCCACTGTCTAATTTTGTTTTAAAGTTATTTTATTGAGGTCATATTGGCTTACAACATTGTGTTAATTTCAGGTGTACCTCACTATATTTCAGTTTCTGTATCACTTTCTAATTTGTGGAAATGCTTCTCTGAACCTAAATATAGAATATTTGATTGAATTAACAAGATAGAGACTACCGTGTCTCATATTCATTTTATCTTAACAAGTGGTTAGCACATGAATAGATTACTCTTTCTTAGACGTTCCCTCTGCTTCTGCTGTCTGTAAGTTCACTGTGTGATTTGTAGCTCTGATTTATTTACGTATGGCCACTGTTTTGCATCTCACAAACCCTCCGTGGTCCTCAAGCTAACAAAGCTAATGAATTCTCAGCCTCCATTCACTTCCACTGCAGTTTGGATGTTACTGCACCAAGGAAAGAGTTTCTTCAACGTAAAGGAGAGAACGTGAAACTAATGCATTATAAAAATAGCTTGGTTTAGGAGAACCAAAAAAGGCTAGAAACACAGGGATCTACTCCCAACCATCATACCCAAAGAACTTAATCTTCCAATGAAAGATAATGTGAGATTAACATTCAATTAACATAAAATTAAAGTTATAAGAACTTACTGAGCTTTTATATTTTATAATTATTCCCTGTACAAGATCTTATTCCAAAATCACTAAAATCATAAAAAGTATTCTGAGGAAGTATAACACTATAATTATTATTATTAAAAGCTGAGGTCACTAAATATTAAAAAGGTTGAATGCCTTGGCCAAGAGAATGTGGAAAATAAATGACAGTGTCCAAACTACTGGTGTCATTTGTCAACAAATAAAGCCACCAGGTGTCCTGGAGGCAAGACTCTGCACGAGTAAATAATACACAAATTGTTGAAAATGGACAGATATTTCAGAAGACTAGTTGTACCTAAAGTTTCTATCTTGCACAGCTTTTTGTAATATTGCTTATGACATGCACTGTCTAGCAAATTTGGTTTTTAATACATTCTAGGTAATTTAGACTTGTTCTAATTGTGAAAAAAGTTCTAAATTGCAAATGGAATTGAATTAAAATTCATAGTAATGGAAAATGACAAATGCAAGGGAAAATTCTCTTCTTTAGAGAACAGTTTTGCTAAATTATCCAAACAGGCATAATTCATACTAACTGAATAGTACTATTCTAAACATATATAATTCCTAAATCCTCATTAAGATTATTATTCTATTTTCAAACTGGTGAAATCTTTTATTCTGGGAGAGAGATGTATGTTGTCAGAAATCCACTCCGATTTAACTGTGTTCACAAAATACTAAATTCTTTTCAATTAATCCTTGTCAGGGAGATATTTATTTAATAATCTTTCATAATTATCTTCACTTACAAGCTACGTCTATACAACATCAAACATCCAGCTGACAGATGAAAACTGCAATCATTTAATTATTTTCACATAGTTGCATGGTGATGCTGATTGGTTAAAATGTCTGTCTTACTGTGTTAACTTGGTTAAGTTTTAGCTTTTCACCTAGATTTTGCTACTATCTGCATACAATTGGACTATTTGTGACTTGACGAGAAGAGAAAGGAAATTAATTTCTCCTTTACCTCACATAAAAAAGACTAGTACTATTGTCTTTGGATGTTCTAAGGCACTCTTCCAAGAAATGAATTTTAATGCTTTCTTGATGATTAATTTGTATAAGTCACATAGGATGCTAAAATTCCATTTGACAATTTAGGCTTAAAAAGACAAAGTTTAGGAATAAAGCAGAACGGACTGATTGTCTGCTCTTTTAAAAAGGGCTATTCCCTCTAAATTCCCTTTTATTAAAGCCATACTCAGAACTGTCAGAAATGACGATCCCCTGCTCCCATTTCTTGAGCCGAATGCTCCACTACCATAGTAAATAATTATGTTATAGATAATACACATTTTTTATAGATTGGATTAATATACATATTAGACCCACTATGTGTATGCAATTTAGCTGGAATGTTCTGGTTCTCTTTTCTACTATTAATTATGTTCCACCAACATCAAACTGCAGAAAGGTTCTACGTGCAAGATACTAGACTAACCACTTCATATGGATTGTCTCCCAGCTCACCTCCATTTTACACACAAGGAAACTGAGGCGTGTATAAGCCAAGTAACTAGCCCACAATCACTCAACTGGTAAGGGCACGAGCTGGCATTTGAACCCAGGCAGGGAGGTTCTTGACCATTCTTCTAAGCTGAGCTTGAGGAGTAAACCAAATTTACATTAAAAAGGGTAGAGAAAAGAAATCTGCACCCCCATGTTCATAGCAGCATTAGTCACAATAGCCAAGCCATGGAAACAACCTAAGTGTCCACTGATGGTTGAATGGATAAAGAAATTGTGGTATACATATACGGTGGATTATTATTCAGCCATAGAGAAGAAGGAAATCCTGTTATTTGTGACACCATGGATGGACCTTGAGGGCATTATGCTAAGGGAAGTAAGTCAGACAGAGAAAGACAAATACCGTACGATCTCACTTATATGTGGAATCTAAAATTTTTTTAAAAACTCATAAAAAACTAGATCAGATTTGTGGTTACCAGAGGCAGGGTGGGGGGTGGGGATGGGATTGGATAAAGGTGGTCAAAGGTACAGAGTTCCAGTTATAAGATAAATTAGTCCTGGGGATGTAAAGTACAGCATGGTGACTACAGTTAACACTGCTATATGATGTATAGAAAAGTTGTTATGAGAGTAAATGCTAAGAGTTCTCATCACAGAGAAAAAAATTTTTTTCTTTTTTTGGTTGCTCTTTTTATTGTATCTATATGAGATGATGGATGCTAACTAAACTTATTGTGGTAATTATTTCACAATATATGTAAGTCAACCTATCATGCTGTACACCTTAAACATATACAGCGATGAATGTCAATTATATCTCAATAAAACTGGAAACAAAAAAGAATTTACTGACATTACGTCACGAAATAAATTCATCCAAAAACTTTTTTAAAAATGTAGAGAATAGATTTACCCAGAACAGAACAGATCTTGAGGTCTAGAGGGAAGGAGTGGGGAGCCCAGAAGATTTTGCTAACACTAATGTAAGTAGGAAAAGAAGCCATTTATAGGTACAACTGCCACCATGAGTAAGATTTTGTCGAGACAGATAAGAAAAGAGGTCAATTTGGATACTTTATGTCCTTCAATGACATCTACTCTGGAAATACGTTTTAGATACCTGGGAAAATGTAAATGTTCCTTCATTCCTTTCCTGTGTAAAGTCGGTGTATCTTTTGAATATGATATTTAGTAGGATTTGCCATAAGGCTATATTAACACAAAAAACAAAAGGTTGGGTATCCACTCTATAGGGTTTAAGCCTCACATTGGCAAAATGTCTGCCCAGCAATTGGAATCGATTTTGTCTCCTCAATATGCATGAGGGAGAGCAGCAACCCTCATTTTAACTACTCAGCGTTAAGATGAGGGTTTTCTACCAGTAATTCTTGAGGTAGAAAGGGAAGTAACTGAATTAGAATCTCAGAATGGGTAGGCGCTCAGAAAGCTCAAAATAACTCTTCAGCTGTAACTTTGTTTTCAATTAGGGTATATACTTGACTATGAATTTAAAGGGTGGCAAAACTCTGTATTAGGTTTTTATTGCTGCTGTAACACATTGCCACAAAAGTTGTGGTTTCAAGAGCACACATGTATTATATTACAGTTCTGAAGGTTGGAGTCCTACTGGGCTCAAATCAAGGTATCAGCAGGGCTGTCCTGCTTTCTGGGGGTTCAAAGAGAGAATCCATTCCTCGTCTTTTCCAGCTTCTAGAGGCTGCCAGATTCCTTGCCTCCTGGCTCCCTCTCATCCTCAGAGCCAACAGTGGCCCGTTGTGTTTTTCTTAGATTGTTTCACTCTGGCTCTAATCTCCTCTTTTTCCTCTCTTTTCCATGACTAAGGGTCTTTGTTATTAAATACTGGGCCCACCCAGATCATCCAGGATATATTCCGCCTATTTTAAGGTCAACTGATAAGGAAATATAATTCCATCTGCAAATTTAACTCCTCTTTGCCATGTAACAACATACTCACAGATTCCAGGGATTAAGATTTGTGCATCTTTGGGGAGTCATTATTCTGCCTACCACAAGTGTCTGTTTCTCAAAATTAGAAATTCTTGTCTGTGTTGCAGTCCCAACATCTAAAGCACAGCTGGCACATGATAGGTACTCAGAACTATTTTTGGTAGCGAAGTAAAGTTGTCTTTGCTCATTACCCTTACCTTCTGATCAATGCAGAAAGAAAGACGAATCTAAAAAACAGAGTATCATGTGGAATTTTGAATTCCAAATGTCCAATATTGCTCTCTACACCGTTAATTAAATGCACTGAAATGATTAATTGCTCTGATAAGATGGTTCCTAAAGGAAGTTCTTTGGAGGAATTAGCATGATACTACATTTTCAATGTGTTATTGTAGAAGTAAAGTTTCTTCATTTAGTTAATACCCAATAGTTAAATATCTAAATCTCCACATTGATTCTCAAATTGATGCAAATATCTAAAAAAAAAAAAAAACACAAAATTCCCTACCCAACAGGCTGTGATTTGTTGTTTGTGCAAACATACAGGCATGTAGCTTCACTCATTAGCAAAATTCTATTATTTACATATTATACGGATACGGAGTCTACATTTTCAGCCCCTATCGGATTTCTGACTTCTCTTGTCAAGATCATGTGAGATGTACGCAAAAGTGCTCTAAAAAACCTAAAGACATACACAAGAGGCACTGGATTTATTCTTAAGTGAGGATTGGTTTTCCGTCAGGTAGCATTTTTCACATTTTTATATTCCCAAATTCCTGTTCAACACTGAATCGCAATGAAATGGTCAAATTGTTTATGGTTTCAATCCACACAATTGCACATCTATGGTTCTGTCATCAAGGAAGCTATTGATTTTTCTTCATAGGTGGTCTAATTTGATCCAACCTCTCATAGAGGGAGGCATTCTATTTGAAGCGCATTCATTGTTCGTGAGGTTAGCTCTATGAAGTCCCCAGCTGGTAGACACTAGCATGTCAAACGTACTATGAAAGCAATTATAAACCTTTATCCTGTTTCGTTTCTTTCCCTTCTCTTTCTGTCTTTCCTTCATTATAGTTTATATTTGAATAGTTCATTATGAGCAAGATCATGACCCAGGTGGCTTCTGAAATGAGAAGTCTCACTGGTCTTGGATGCGGTTATCCATCTTTTCGCACATGCACAAAGCCGTTGCCCAGGGACTGTTCCGCACTTAGGCAGCTCAGTGTGCTGCATGGAACTACGGCAGGCAAATGTCAGTTTAACTCCTTGAATCACATTCAGTCCTAGACTTTACAAGGTAATTGTGTGATCTGTCGCCATAACGACAAGGGCCACATGCCAGAAGCTACTAATATAATGAAACGCGGTCCTTTAATTTCTTTCTCTGGGCGTTCTTTGTGATTTCAATAACAGACAACCCTAGCCTGGTTTTTCATGACACTCTGCTTAAACTACCTTCTAGCATTGACATGGAGAAGGAACAATATGGCAGATGGGATACAACTTTGGAGATACAACTTTTCCAAGGACTAAAGGAAAAAAAAAGAAAAGAAATTTCTCCATCAGAGTTACCAAGGACACACTTTAGTTTCTATAGTAGATGATGTCTATGATTCCTACAAATTACTTCTTTAAATTCCAGCAAGATTTCATTCTATGCTTCTCTTTCTCCTCGTCTAAAAATAGCCTATGGAAATAGTAAATGAGAAGTGTGATATCATTGTAGGATAACTTTAATCTGGTTAGTCTTTATAAAAATATTAATTTGAAATCTACACGGACAAAGAGATACCCACATTTTACTAGCATTGTATTAATTAATATTAACATTATTGTTTTTACAGATTTTCACTGTTGTGTTGGCAGAAAGAAATAAGCCATTTTGTTTAAGCAAGTACATTATTTTCTAACGGAGCTAGAATCATCTGACAACACACATTTGCCATTTGATTGCAGTGAATATTGGAAAAAAACATGGTCCAAATTTATGTTAACAACATGGATTCTAAATAATGAAATTCAACCGTTTTATGAAATATCCCTTGCTTGTGTATTTAAGACAATTAGGGGTTCCTTTCAAGACTCAAAAAAAAAAAATAGTGCTAAAATCTTAAGGCATTGAAGCAAGAGGAACCATTCCTTGTAATTTTCAGTTCGCCAACTTAAGCATGATAATGTTCTTAATTCTATTATTTTCTATAGGTTTATTCCTTTAGAGATGATTCAGGTTTAACATCAACACTACACGCTCTCACTGGTTGTCATCTGCAAATAAACACCATAACAATGCTAAAAAGGCAATATATGACAACAGTTAGTCCTCAATTATAGTATTGTCCATCGGCTAGATGCTCAGTAAATACAAGTGGAACAAATGGTAAGTTAACGGGAATAACTGTATTAGGAATATGAGAAAAAATAAATGGGTTATAGAAAATACCACGCACAGGTCATTATGAAACCCTCTTGGCAAATCTCCCCGAGACTGAGTGAGCAGGTGTTGTTTTCTCTTTCAAAAAAGTACTTACCATCCTCCGTGGGCACGTAGATGTTTAAGTAAAGGCAGTCTTCATTTTGATCTTGCACGTAGGTCATTAAAGTATCCAGATTGGCGGTAAACCATATGGGCAGCATGTCATGCAAGAGAGACCTCTCATCCAGGTGTTGGGGGCACACAGCAGCAAACTGGGTGGCATTTCGAACCCCAGTCCATGAAGATGGGGGTTCCGGGGGCTGAAACCGTCTCTCTCCAGTGGGAGGCGAGGCATAAGGGACCCCCAAGTATTGCTCCACTGGACCCAAAATCTCATTGGGCAATGGTGTTCTTAGACCCCGGATTTTGCCGTAATTTGTGTTGACAACAGGATACTGTGCCTGGCAGTCAATGAGCGTGAACTTAATGGCAAGAGCGGTTATCCACAGGAGAACACTGGAGTTCAACATGACGCAGACCGGGGTGAAGAACAATGGAAGCCATAACAGTCTCTTGGGTCTCGACATTGTTCGCTTCCACATTCGCAGGTGTCTGTGGCATACAACTCAGAGCAAACAAAGACGTAAAGCAAGCTCTTGGAGAGAGAGGGCTTTCCAGGGAGCAAAAGACCCAGGAGAGGGGACAGGCTTGCTAGGAAGCCTCTCAGATGGGTCATAGACAGAGCCCAACGTTAAGAACAAACCCAGCGGTTTTCTTGGCAGCCCATTGCGAGAGAGCGGTCCTCCCTTAATTCCGGAACCAGATTCCAGCAAAAGCGAGGCTCCAAGGAAGTGGCGAGCATCCAACACCTCCCAAGGGCAATGATTCCTTATGAAAACTCCAAGGCAGAGCAGTCAGCCTAGTGGGAAAAGAAAGCAGACAAGGATAATGAAGCCAAAACAACTGTCACCTAAGCCATTCGCTGTCTCTTCCATGCAACCCTCAACATCACTCCATGAAATTCTTATTCACTCATGAATTTGTATAATGGCGTCTCCATGTAGTAGAATCTAGCAAGCATGTCACTTGTCTTAATTCTTGCTGTGTGCCCATCACCTGAAACTATGCCTGACATTTGGGAAACACTCAACAAGTCTGTGTTGAATGAACAAACAAATCCCCAAAAGTTATACCTGTTACACGATAACTGTAACGACATCTCCCAATTTCACTATTATTTACAAGATTGGCCCATCGATGGATAGGTACTTCCAAATCACTGTCTCTCAGATGTTTTAGGAAACTCACTTTTTCCTAAAATGATATTCATGGAGCTCTAAAAGTTTTCTGGGACAGGGAAAATGGAAGCCTGTATCTGGGCCAAACTGGCTTCACAGCATGTCGATATTTATCGTATAACACAAAGGGAACATCACCTAATGGAAAGAGTCTAGACTTTGAATATTAATCCTTCTTGGGCTACTCAATGGCACATGTTTTTAGGCTACATACACCAGAGCCCTGAATCTCAGCTTCCTTGTAAAACACTGAACATGATGGTGCATTTCAAGTACATGCTCTAGTGCTTGTCACATCCACACATCATTCATAATTAAAAGTGTTGATACAGCTCTTCTGACTTTCATGTAAAGCACTGCATGCCTTTGAGGGTATACCCTGCAGCCCATTTAAAAAGCTTATGGTACATTTGAGCCTGGGAGGAGTCAATGGCTAAAGAGTCCCTCCTCAGTTTGTCTTGACGTAGATCCCACGACTCTTACTAGATGAATCATATCTCCCATGACATTGAAGAATGTTGTGCACTAGTGAAGAGTGTCATAAATGATCCATTAGGGACAGAAAACATTTCATTAGGTGTTGCAAGGAGTATACCTTTAAACACAGAATTTTTCAACTCCCAAATAGACAAAGGCATGTGTAAGTACATTGTGGGTTATTCAGAGTCTATCTGGACTAGAATACAATTATGCATTTCATTTAAGTGAACAGTTGAGCAGAATATGTCAAACAGCTAATTTTTGGAAAAATGAAACATATCAGAGCTGGTTCTATCATGGAGCTATAGTAGCCTTGGGGGAAATTCTGTGGTCCATGACATCCTGGGCCAAGTTAACCAGAGTTGAATGAAGATACACTAAAAATCTAGATTGTAACATTGCAAGTGAAAAATAGCATCAGGCCAAATGGCTGATTTATGTGTTTGCTTCTCTCTTTGAATTCTACCATAGACAACACTTGGATTTCTGCCACACCGTGATCCAATTTCTGAATAATTAAGAGACAGACAAGAACAAGAAAGAGGTGATGACATGTTTGGAATCTTCTGTTTTCCTGAAAGCCCTTCTGCTTTTGAATCAGCGTTAGTTCTTCTTTCTGGAGCCTTCCTCAATGATAATAGGAGACGCCATTAATTTCTGATTCTGACAGACATGGGTCCTGGAATACTACCTCTGTGAGCTGAGGGAAGTGAGTCGACCTCTCTGGGCATGTAAATGGCGTGTCATACCTTCTTCATGGGGCTGTGGTGAACATTAAGTAAGGCAATATGCAAAGGTACAGGGCAGAGAAAACACTCACTCAATAAATATAAAACACTGGGATTTTGGACACAGACCTGCTTAAAAACTCCCAGGTACAGGGACAAAATGCACAGGCTCTGGAGTCAGCCCACTGCTGGCATTGAGCAGGTCTAGAACAAGTCATTTAAATTCTTTAAGCCTCCCTTTATTGGTCTGTTTATATCTGTGTGGGGATTAAATGAGATAGTCCATACAAAGCTTCACACAGTCCCTGGAGTGCAGAGTTCAACAACGGTAGAATTCAGTTGGTGGATTTGTATCACAGCTTACAGAGTCCACACCATGAGGAACTCTGGCCCACTCCATCAATGCTCCAACTCAACATGGATGAGAGTATCTACAAGTCACATGCTCGTTAAGACTGCCCAAGCGGGGTCACACCTAGACTTCATGATTGAGCGCTATGATCAAGTCTCTCCTCTGTCTAAACCCACCTGCCCACACAGTTCTGAGGGTCAGAGAGGGATCATGAACCAGCAGAACCTCAGAGAAGGGGTCTGGGGGCATCTGAGCACTTACTATGTCTAGGTTAGGTGTGCATAAAATTCATAAGTTCAGAGCTACCTTTTATATTTCCTCGTTTTTTGAAATTTAGCTAATTTGAGCAAAAGTAATAAAACCTAAAGCCCACGGTCTCTCAGCCTTGGCACTGTTGACATTTTGAAGCACACAGCTCTTTGTGATGGGGGCTGTCCTGTGCATCATATGATGCAGCAGCATCCCTGGTCTCCACCTATCAGATGCCAGGAGGACTCCTCTCCCAGTTTCAACAATCAAAAATGTCTCCAGACATTGCTAAATGATCCTAGGGGGCAAAATGACCCCAGGAGGAGAACCACAGGTCTAAGTCATCAAGTATGGAATTACAGTGGCCATATAAATGATTAAGGCATCTGTGGGTACATTTAAAGATTATAATGAATGGCACTATATATGTGTTTGTGTGTATATATAGATGTATGCATGTGTGTGTGTATGTGCACGTCACGTTCAAATGTTTGACAACTTTAAAAGTTTTAGCATTACCAGTAATGAAGATTTTGAAAATAAACCTATCAAATATGCATCATCATCATTTAAAAAAATCCCTATAAATTTAACCAACCAATACACTTGGAGACCAAAAAAAAAATAAAAGACTTCCCATGTAAGTGTCACATACCGAAAGATTTCACAAGGGGTGCAAGGTTGTTATATATACATATAACATATGTATATATTTAATATATCTTACGTATAATACATGTATTTATATATTACATATATTTTGTGTAACATATATTTATATATATATATTTAATTTTCCCAAAATAAAAAACAGATCCTACAAAAAGAATTCTCTGAATAAAAAATTTTAGGGAGAAAAAGTAAAGACTATAACTTCATCGAACACAATTTGGGAGTTAAGCAGGACTTCATAGCATGTTCTCTGCAAAGTCTGCACGAACAGGAATATCTCAGAGTGGCATTTCGACTTGATTGATGACTTGATTGGGTATTTTAGAACGATTCTCCACAGGGCAGTCATTCTGTCTGAGGCTGTAATTAACGTGAGGCTCAAACAACTCAGGCTTATCAGACTATAAACAAGTCAAAATAAAAATTGCCATAAATATCTCCCCAAAGCACACATCACTCAAATTGAGACTGGTTTAATTTGAAAACAGATATTTCATTAAAGTGAGCCTGAATGAAATTTATTTTGGTATTTTGACCTCGTAAGGAATAAAATCCCTTCTCCTGGGTGTTCACGGTCTTAGCGTTCCGTGGTCGTGAAACATGTGCATTAGAAGACAGAGAACTTTGTGGATGCATCTTCAAAAAAACAGACAAAAGAGAGGATAAATGAGGTGGAAGCCCTCCTCTTCTTGTGTTACTCTCAGCTATGTTGAAGGCTTGGGACTCACTGAAGTATGTGCTGCCAAGAGGCTGCTGACAAGAGGCACTTGGAAGATTCACTTTCATCTTTCATCTCGCATTTGGAAGCATCCGGAAAACGAGAACAGCTGACCCTGGTCCTTGTCCAAATTAATGAGCTTGTACAGCAATCCTCCTATACTGTTTACTAGGAAAGCCTATAATAGCTATTCCCAAAACTCTGTGCAACATGTAGACATCTCCCATTTTCCTTTTCTTTTGTTTCTGGTGGGAACACCAAGTTTTTATGGTACTTAAGTGGGTGTGGTTTATCTTTTGTTCCAGAGCACAGAGTTCTACCCTGAGGTGGCACTGTGTACCTGTTATCTACATGTACAACCTCTGCTCTGTGCATGGGTGTGTGGGCTTATCACACACACACACACACACACACATATACACCCCCTCTTAGTCCCTACCCAAGATTCACTCAATGCCAGCAATCAGCCAATTAGTATATTTTTGCATATATTTTAATATTCTGGTCTTGACTTTCTCTCCTAGATGGGCAAGGTTACAATCCGTTGTCTTCTGTCAAATCTTAAAGTTCTTTGGCCATTCATCTACGTAGTTTCTATTAGTTCTAAAAATCAGATCCAATAAAAATCCACCATTTTGAACCATGAAGCTTAGATGTAAATAAAGTATTTGGAAAATAAAATAAAGATGCCAAATGTACTATCTTCAAGGTGGTACTGTGCCCAGTGGAGGCTCAAGTCATCAACTGCATCACCTCTCTCACCATTTCTGTTCTTCCACTGAAGTTTAATGGGTCAGGAACACATATGAGCCACAGCAGTAGCAACAGGAGTTTTCGACAAGAGGCAAAACACAGACTAAACCCAGGAGAAAGACTTAATGGCTTATATGTGGTCCAGTCAAGACTGCTTGGATAGAAAGATACTCGATATATATGTAGGTCAAAGATATGATCAGGAATAAAGCATGGATTTTTCTAGAGCAAACTATGTGGATAACAGGACCCTACAGTGGCCACAGAAATAAGGCAACACCAAAACTTAATCACAGGTCAATAAGTATTTCATAAAGATCACTATTCTAGGTTATGGGGACCTAGTGGGAGGAAATTCAGAATTCTTGCCCACTAGGAGCTTAGCTTCTCACGGAAGTATCCCTAAAAGTGGTGCTTGTTTTCTTATTCATCTTTCGTACATCTAAAGCTAGCACAAGGATTGGCATATTTAAAAACTCATTAAATGCTTGATTTTGTGTGTCTAATTAAACTCTTATCAAACATGCTTTCCAAATCTAAATCAAATAACTTGCAATTATCTCCAGAGTTTGTGTGGACCTCTCTCATCAAACTCAGTTGTATTTCTTCAAGGTCAAACTGTCATGTCTCCAGGAATACTGTCACTTAGATTGTGGTGCTCTGAAAAACCTCATTACTGAGCCCCTCAAACTGCCTCCATACTTTTGTTCCATATTTCAATAACTAGTACCATTATTTTTCTAGTTATGCAGGCTAAACGCAAAGCCATCTTCGATGGCTGTCCTTCCATGATTCCATGCACAGTTAGTCCTCAAATCTGCTGAGGGTCTTAACATAGGACAAGAAGCTTGACTTTATTCATTGCTGGGGAAACAGAGAAGAGATCACAAAAGATTAGAAAAATTCAAAAGACCAGTGGTACCAAGTGTTGACAAAGATGTGGAGCAATTAGAACACCCATGCCATGGTGGTGGAAATTAGTGCATCCCACTGGAAAACAGTTTTGTGTTACACAGGAAAGTAGAGCATGCAGAAGACTTTGGTGCATACACACACACACACACATACACATATAAAATATACATATATGCTACATCTCTCCTATAGAGCTTCTTGAATATTTGTGTCAGGAGACATGCACAGGAATTTTCATTTATAGCAGTAGTCAAAACAGCAAAAGAATTGGAATAACCCAGATGTCCATTAACAGGAGAATAGATAAATAAATGTTGGCATATTAAAACAGAATACTACACAACAGTGAAAAATAAATAAGATGCAGATACATGTATTGTAATGGATAAATCTCAAAAAATAAAAAGCAAGTCACAAAAGAGCACATATGGTGTGATTTTATTAATATAATATTATGTAAAATAAACAGTCCCTTACTAACAGCTAAATTGGTGCTAAAGTATAAAAATGGCAAGGTCATAATTAAAACTAAATTCTGGGATAGTAGCTGCCTCTGAGAGATGGGAGGGAAGCAATTCACATGGATATACAAAGATATTGGTAATGCTCTATCTGGTAGTATGCCAGTGGATATGTTTGTTTAATTTTTACTTTTAGTTATATATATTTTGCACACATTTATGACTATGATTCTTTTACAATGAAAATTTTAATCAAGAGACGCATATCTATATAGGTTTATCTATACAGGTTTGTCTTTATATAGGTTTGACTCAATACTTGATTTTCCCATGCACTACAAAAATACCTTAGATTTAAAAATCGAAGGAAAAACATAAACTGCTTTCTCCAAGGTTGTGTTACAAGCCCAAGGGAGTGGACCATCCACCCACATATTCCCTAAAAAGCAGCAGGTTCCCGGCAGCATCACTAAAACAGAGAGTCAGGTCACCTAAGACTGCTACTGCCTTGGTCACTAATTAACCAGGCGATCTTTGGCACACCAGTTAGTGCCCAGGGCTTGAGCTCCCTGGACCGCACAACGAGGGCTTGGACAAGGTGACCTCTTCAGTTGCCTTCAGCCTGAGGATTCCCTGAGACCTCAGATGATGATCCTCAGAACAGAGTGTACATGAAATACGGAAGCCAGTGGGAACAGAAGATTTTCCAGTGAGGTGGGAAGCCATAACTTAAGTGAGACAATTGGTACTGAAGAACATGAAAAAGCTTATTGTGTCAGAAGCAGCTAGAGTGAGTCCTACAGCCATATTCTTAAAAACGTATTTTTCAATTCCACACAAGCTATAAAAATGTCACCAGATTAACATTTACCTGAATTCGACATCAAGATTCAGAATGAATGTTTTGTTTTCCCCAATATTCGTTGTACTAATTGTACTATACAAATAACCTATTCCATTCTCCTCAAATCTAACTATATGGAGTTATTTCACAAGAGTTTGCACTTGGATTATGTATATATATATATATACTATTGCATGCATGCAAGTTTTTAAAAATATCTATGTCTACATCCAAACTAATAATATAATGTGATGTGTGTGTGTGTGCGTACATGTGCGTGTGTATCTCCAAACTAACCCACTGAAATATTAAGCTCCTTAGGTTCAAGAATTATGCCTTCTCCATTCTCTGTACATCTCCACAGTGCCTTGTTCTATGCCCTTTATTCTACAGATAACCAATGTTATACGTGATGCTGATTATCCTTTTTCAGGTAGATTGCTCCAAACATGAGCAATCTGAAGAACAATAGGCTCAAATACACACGGTTAAGCACCGAAACGCTTACTCATCCATGCATTAAGTATCTGGCAGGCAGTGTGGGGCAATGGTTAGGAACACGTCCTCTGGACTCGGACTGCTTAGATTCAAACCTCAGCTCTAACTTTAACTGCATTGGTGACCACAGAGAAGGGTGTAAACCATCAATGCCTCTATTTTCTTATCTATAAAATGGGCATAGTAACAAGATGTAAGTCATTGGATATTACCGCATGTGCTATTGTATGTGTGTGGAAATATACACGTGTGTGAATACGTACACATACACTTACATAATATATATAAATACACATATGCATGTGTATGTGTATATAAACGTATATAAATTTAGAACAAGAAGTATCTGCCAAAGAAATGCTAGCTAATTATAATTACTTACAGAGGTTCTACTAAGTGCTTCCACTCTGAAATCCACTTTGGTAAATATAAAGATACACCAATCAAATTCCCATCTAAATGTGGTCTACACTCTGGTTGATGAGATAAAGCCTGTATTTAAAATGACCACAATTAGGCAAGCGTGTGGTCCATTTCCTCCCATCCCCTCTCCTACTGTGGGACACCTGGCTTGTACAGGATTTGGGGTGGAGTGTCTAAGAGATGTGTTTAAAATTTTAGACATGTAGAGAGATTCTACATGTCTACATATCCACAAAGGGGTTCTGTAAGATAGTAACCAAGGAGTTAAGCATTGAAATTCAAGAATGTGAATACAAGCCTACCAAGATTTATAGAGAGCGGGAAAGATGATACCAGAAGGAAGGCTCACATTATGTCATAGTTACTTCCTAAATGTTTACATTCATCGCTAGACTATGAGCAATCTAAGGGCAAAGATCATGGATGATTAATACTTGGAAAAGAGAAGATCCTCGGCAAAGGTTATTACACTAAAAGGGAGAGAAAATATGCAGAAGGAAGTCAGAAGGAACCTGGACATTGGCAAGGTCAGGTTTCACGATGTTCTCCTTAGCTCATCTCCTGGGGTACCACAGTAAACCCTTCCTCCCACCATCAGCTACAGTCACGTTCCCAACATAAACTTCCTTTGAGCCCCATGATCTTGCCCCTGTGAATTTTGCCTATAAGAATTTTATGGTGAAGAGAGAGTCTTGGATTCCTTCTCTGAGGTAGTAGTAGAAAGTGTTAGTCTTTGGCGCTTGACCAATTTCAGCAAAACCTAATTTAAAAAAAGGGTTCAGATCCAGATCTGAAGATATATTTATCTGCGTCTCTGCAAGCAAAGTAAGGAATCCCAGATGCCAGGCCCGATTAATACCATTAACCATAAAAGGCTTTATCATCGCTGTAGAAGGTGGGCAGAAAAAAATCTTAATTATCGAAAGGAATGTTTAAGAGAGAGGGGAAGTTGAGTGAGTTCTCCTGCAAAGGAAAACTACAAGTTTGAGTTAAAAAAGAGTGATCCATTTATAAACAGCACAGTTTGACCTGGAGTTAGTACCTTAGAGGTGGTGGGACCACCCTGTCAGATGGTGGGTCTGCAGACAGATGGCTGAACACTTGGACACTTCGAGGTCAGTGTAGGCAAAAAAACTGTATACTCCCAATTGGGAGACAACACTAAGAACCATCTCAGGTGATAATGGTAAGTCTCTGTGGGTCTTAATAAGTAGCTTTGAAACTGCTGTTCATCTACAAAGGCACAGTGCAACATCCAAAATGGAGAACGTTTTCTAAAATTTCCCGAGACACCAACCAGGACCCAAGGACCAGTTCAATCTTATGTAATCCCAGCTGGAGTGCCCCACTTTTTCTCTGAAACATGTATCCTATTTGCCTGTAGGATACTTCATCTCACAGGGAAGGCTGCTTCATCTTATATGGAAGACCCTGTATTTCAGAAATTACTATTTCAGTGTGATATTCACCCTGACAGTTCACACACTACTCTCATGTGTTTCTGATGGTGTAGGGTCACTTGAAATGACAAGGTTATGTGTAAGGCTGTGGGTTACCTAATAATTCTTTTTCTACACATTTTACCTCCTGAGCATGACTCTGTACAACTCCCAGGAAAGATTTGTCTTCAGTCTTGAACCCCACCACCTCCTCCCATTCCCCAAAATGCTTCCTCTGAATTGCCCTAAACGGGAATATCAATTCATTAAAACAGACTCTTCCGCAGTGGCTGAGACACTCCAGAGGGGTTTCCTGTCTTGGGACCAGAACCTAACTGAGACGGACTTTCCATCTGTGGGAAATGATCGAGGCTTCCAAGATCTGGAGTAGAGGAAAGAGGCTTCTCTTGAAAAGCTTTGTGTCTCACATTAGCATGGGAAGGGAGAAGAGGAGGAAAAAAAGAAGTGCCAAAGGAAGGATAAGGTTCAGGAAGGAAGGAAAGAATAAGAAGTTTGAAGTCAAGAGACAGGATCAGGGTACAGTCAAGAATGTATGACAGGGCTCAAAGGCATCTCCTTGCAGATCTACCTCCAAAGGCTTATGAACATTACAACAAGGCAAAACTCCTTGAAATGAAAAATGTATTTTGCCAATAAAGGTGGTAAACAACATTCAATGATAATTGCTCTTGAGACTTTAAAGTCTTTTAAATAAAAATGATAGGAAGATTTAATCCTTTCCTTACTTAGCAGGAAGATTCCTTACTTTCTTTTTCGACACAAAAAGAATTCTCATACTCTATCCTCTATCTAATTATTCTTACATACCCCACTCTGGGCAGAATTCCCACCTACATATGCAGGTGTGAAAAAGAAAATCTGAATAAAATAAATAAATAACTTTCTCTTCTACCTAGTTCCAAATTCAGAGGTTCTCTACCCAGAGTCCATGACCTCTACTCTCAGCCAGATGTCGTTTAGTGGAGCCCACAGGTTCCATAAACTAGAATAGACAAGAGAAATTGCATCTTTGTTTTCACTCAATATGAACTGAAATTTAGTATCTGCTTCAATGATGAGTGTAGGCATAACAAACACATACATACACACACACACACTCAGTCATATTAGAAATCTCTGCAACTTTGCCCCCAGTAGAAATCACATGCATTTTTATATTAAATGATAAAATGCAGATATCTCAAATTACTGTTTATATTCACCACTACTTTGAAATTGTGACACTTATGAGCCTCTTAACTAGATCTGATTATTTAATACGCAATAAAGAAATATATATTACTATGGCACATTTAAAAAATATCTTGATAACTATTTCAATAAAACTGTTTTTCTTTTAAGTTTATCTTATGTTATGACTTAAAAATATTATTTTCAGAAAGGGTGTATATTTTTCACCAAAGTGACAAAGGCGTCTGACACACACATGAAGCATGCATGGCTAAGAAACCTTGACTAATTGCCAAACTGTTCATACCACCTGCATTTCCAACAATCATTACCTGGTGGGTGGAGCAAAGGTTACAGGACAGCTTTCTGCTGGTGGATAAGGTGGATGTGACGTTGGGTAAACGAAGACCATCTACTCAACTGTCTTGTACAAGGCTTCTCTGGCTCGTCATCCCTCCGTTTGGAAGACCTGCCCTTAGCATGAGTACTCCATGTGAATGAATGACCCTTACCCCCTCCTGGAGGTCTTGGCTTGCTCTGGTCAGATCCTTCCAGGTCTGGGAAGTCTTCTTGGGCATCACTCTCCAGAGATCTTTGATGGAACCTGAGAGCACCTCAGCTTGGCTTCCCTAGAGGCCAAAGCTGTGCCCACAAGTGACTAATAGGAACATTAGGGTTTCTCTCATCCAGGAAATTAAACATCTATCTAATGCCACTTGCCTACGGCAGGAGTAGGGCTCATCTCCAAGACCAGGGCACCTCTAACCTCTGGAATGATTTCAGCAAAGACATGGTCCCTCTCTCTCTGAACCAAAGGCACTTAAATTTCAAACCTAAAATAAAGGAATGTTAAATACTAACATGTCTTTCTAATCATAGATACATAGAAAACAATTGCTAATGTAAATTTCCATTTGAAATACCACAGATTAATGGAGGAACGGAAGACGGAAGATGAAGCGAAGTTAATTAATTCACCATTGGATGTTGTGTAGCCAGAGGGAGTCTCCACTCATTGAAGCCATGGAGACAAATTCCAGGGATGAACAGAATCCATGGAGGCATGCATAACCCCCCTGGTTCTCCACCTCCCTCCTACCTATTCCCTAAGTTCCATTTCTAAGGGGAAATATGACAAAAGGCTCAAGGTTACATAAGCTATGGAGTATTTCAAAACAAATGGCAAATTCCAGAAACTCGAAAAGGGTAGGTCTATCACTTGCCTCTCTTGTGACTTGTAACCTGTACCACATCCCTTCTGAATCCCAAAACTCCCTCTAGCTTTTCTTAAATATATATATGGGAAGATTTCTTTCTCCCAGTCCCCTCTTTCTGTACAGGTAAGGATATAAAAAGGGCGATCTTTTTTTCCCTATGGTAATCAGATGTCACAGATTTTCTGCAATTAATGCTTTCCTTGGCTATTTTCAGACCTCTTATTAAGAGCTATTCTTTCACTCAGGCCTATTCCTCCTAAACCAATTACACCCAATTAAATCCTCTGCCGCGATTGTTCTGTTTCCCACATGTTTAATTATCCCTTAACAAGTCTCTGTAACAGCATGTTCTGTTCAACTGGCCCACCCCAGACGGTGTCACTGAGAGGATGTGATACACACATATATAAAATCTTGATGTTAAATTATCATCTGGCAAATTCCCCTGCGTGGAAATCTACCAACAGGAAGAGTGCCATTTTAAGACTAGGTTCTTAATGCAACTTCAAATATCGGAGCGCAACAGGCTGATTGTGTCAAGGAGGTTTTAAAACAACAAATACAAAACAATTTGCCTCCGTGAAGTAGATTGTTTGAATTAATTAGGTCGTTAGGAAAACAGACAGAATTTATGGCAGCCCAGATAGCTGGCTTCAACATGTATTAGCAAATAAATTTCACGTGTGTGTGTGTGTGTGTGTGCGTGTATAGCTGCTTCTCCAAGATTTTTACAGACTAGATTAAAATTACAATCCCACTTCCAATGAGGCCACTTCGATGTTTAATGTTATTTCAAAAGTTAAGAGCTTGTAGAAATACACTAAAGAAAATAAAAAATTCATTAGCTTTAAGGATATTCTAAAAAAGTAAATTTAGGAAGCCAAAACTCATAATAGGTAAAGAAACATCAGACGAGGCGGGATGGAGACATGGCCCTTCTGGAAATACGCTGGTTTTCATCGGAAGGGACCTCAAGGCAGGACAGAGCACAGGCGTCTCCAACAGAGAAAGGAACAAATGAGCACATTCTACCGACATCAATCATCAGAAAAACAGACTCAAGGATAAGATCGTGTCACATAGCCAGCTCTAAATGACAGCACTGCGTGGATTTAACGAATTTGCTTCTCCTAGGATCAAAGTAACTCCTCAAACATAAATGTTTTCATAAGCCACTGGCTTCTCATTGAATAATACTGAGGCCGACACCCTGTCTGATGTTTATCGGAAGATACATTGAAGAAATGTAGACTAAGCTAGTTGCAAAAGATAAAATGTTCTATTGATAATCCTCAGTGCTTATTGGTAGGAACTCAATTCTCCTCACTGTAGAAGCTTGGGAAAGGCCAGATTATAATGAAAGAACATTTGGCTTTGATACAAGTATTGTTGACCACTGACCAAATTTCTAGAGCCAGTAATGATGTCCCTAGCCCTCAAGTTAAAGGACCTCACGAAATCAGACCAGCGGAATGCACGGAGCTCCTCCAAGGAGCCACTTAGGATGAATGCCAGGGAAAGGCAAACTGAGAAAATTATATTTAATTCAACCTCATGTGCGGTTACAGAAACAGGAGAAAGTGGAACAATTAAACCGGAATGGCACCATTGACCAAGCACAATGGGCTTCCTGTAGGAGAGACAAAGCACTCTAAAACGAGAACATTCTGTGACTTCGGTTAAAAGAAAAAAAGTAAAACAACCAGAAAATGGAAAGCTTTTTGAGATGCATTAGGTCATTTTTAAGTGATTACAGATTTTCTATAAAGAACACATCAGATAATAAAGAGAAAAACAAGTGATTGATGAAGTTTGCTCATTCTGCATCCTTATTTTATTTTTTAATGGAAAGTACTATATCTAGGTGAACAGAACACAGGATGAGATTTTAAATTGCATCAATAATCTGTGCTACTGTACATCCATGGTTTTCAAACTCTGCTTTATATTAGAATCCTTGGGGAGAACTGAGAAAATATCACTGCCCAGGCTACACTGCAGACCAAGTCAGTCAGAATCTCTGCGGGAACAAGGCACAGGACAACGTTGGTGAACTTCTCCAGGAGATTCTAATGGGCAGCAAATTTGCAAAATGGTGCTTTAGAAGAGGGCATTCACCTACGCACACCTCGAAATTTGGGCCTTGTTTTATTTTTTTCTTTTAGAAAAATTTTGTTTCAACAAAGAAAGACACGCATGAAATCATAAAAGCCAAACCACAAGTATTACTTAAACGGTAACATCAAACAGCAAATTCCTGCTCCAAGATACACCCCCTGCCCCCATGACCGTGCCTGTCTCAAGAGGCAAACACTTTTAGGTCTCTTAGCTTTTCCCCTCAAAATATGGTCCATCATGGTTCTAAATGATATTTTATGCTACTTTTTCTTAATGTACTATTTTTAGATATTACCTAGAAATTATCTGTGGGCAATCACCACATTATTGGCCTCTTCCCTCCTCTTCCCAACATAGTTACAACACTATTTGGTTACATCACTCTTCAGTGTTAACTTTACCGTAACTGTGCAATTAACGGTCACTCCTGAACCAAGCTTTGTACTCTAAGATGTAAAATCTCCTTTCTTGAATAACGTGTTTTATCTGGAGGCAATAATGGTCTCAGATTTTCATTTTCACTCTTACTATTGTTCAATTTTTCTAAGTGCTCTCACAGAACTAAAGCCCATCTCAAGTACTATTTCCTCAGGGTCAAATGCCTCATTTCTTTTTATTTTATTTGTTTTGTTCTTTGACGTGTCTCTCTAGCATCCTTTCTGCCCCAGTATGCTCCCAGCATCATCTAGGGACCAAGTCCTTCGGCTATCTTCCGGTGAGTCTATTGCTTCTTGGAAATCATGTCTTTCCGTTCATTATTTATTCTGCTATTTGATGAAACACATAATCACACAGCTTTCTGAGAAAGGGTGCACAAAAGGTAAATGTTTGGAGACCCTGTGTGAATGGAAAGTTCTTTACTCTGACTTCCCACTGATAGTGTTGTCTCAGAATAGAGTTCTATGTGGTCAATCAGCTGTTCTTAGAATTGTGGAAATTTTTCTGTCTTGCAACCTGTGGTAAAGACTTTGAAGGGCCCCATGGCATTCTAACTCTTGATTGTTTATGGGTTATTCTCTTTTTGTCTTTGCCCCTCCAACCACTCTGAGGATCCCAAGCTCTTAGGATCTTCTCTATGTAGCTGCTCTTCTGAAATTTCATAACAGTGTGCATGGGACTGAGTTTCATTTTATTCAAGTGCTAAGCATCCAATGTGCCATGTTAGCCTGGAAACTTAGATCTTTCAATGCTGGGAAAAAATTAAAATTATTTATAAGTCATTTCTGCCTCTTATTCTATGTCATCCTTTTCTCTAACCACTGTTTGGACAATTAATTCCTAAACTGAGTCTCAATTTTCTTTCTTCCCTTTTCTTTTTTCCATCTCTCTCTCTCATCAGGCTTTATCCACAGGAAATATCCTCATACTTATTTTCCAATCCAATTTTTAAAAACGTGGCTATTATGTTACTTTTTGATAGGATTCCCATTTTTTTTAAAGGATCAATGTTTTGGCATATCTCCTACAAGTTACAGATTAGAGATTTTTTTTTCCATGTTTTCTAGTTAGTGCCAAATATGTTTCCTCCAGATAACCTTTTGTCTATCACTTGGTTTTGTAGACTTTCTTATCCGTGGCTTCCCTAGAATATGTAGGATGTAAGGCTATCTTTTCTTATTTGAGAATAAGCTCCGTACAGGTAGGCAGGGGTCCTCAGCAAGTAGACTTTTGTAAGTGAAAAACAATGTACTTAAATGGCCCTCAAATGCCATTTATGGAATTCTTTTCACTGCCAGTTCAGTTTCCAAAACCTGTTTGTACAAGTCCGATGGCTTTCAACTTGGGAGGAGGAGGGGGAAAGGAGGAGCTAACCTGCCATCTGTAGGCAAAATGTATGTAATACCCTAGTTTTTCAGTCTGAGCATTCAATCCTCACTCCACTAATCCTCAAGTTGCTGGGTCCTTCTCTCCTGGGTTAAATTCCTCCAAAATAAACTTCTTCTACTTGCTGGGGAGTAGGGGGCAATACTTTGCCACATGGGATGAAAACCTATAGTCTAACAGAAGTTCGATTGAGCTTAGAGTTTTGAAAGAGGTAAAAACATAAATGCATGTGTTCAATCCAGCCTAGATAAACGGAAACATCAAATTCTCCACCATCAAGGAAAGAATTTATTTTTCTTACTCTGAGAAAAATAGCACTACATGTAATACAAGCACCTGCATTAAGAGATAAGTTATGGAGAGAAATGGTAAGGTAGTGTAAAATTACATAGTATTATATACCACCTTGAAGTAAGGAAAATGCTCTCTATGAAATATAATTCATTATGTTGAATTAAATGCTTTCCAAAGTCATTTAATAAATAGCTTGATCAAATATTTTTCATGTACTATTTTATTCTTTCCTCTCACATATCAAATTACAAAACATTTAGTTTTGTTTTTTTCATTTTTATCTGGCAAAGATGCATCTGACACACTGGATTAAAAAATTTTAAAATAAGTAAGAAACAGGACTAAAAGTGGAAACTTATATAGAAAAATCAGATGGAACCAGGAGTGAAGGTGAATATATGGGATGCATGAGAAAATATATTTGCCAACATTAAGCACTAAACTTTCCTCAATTAACTTTCTCACTTTCTTCCATCTTTGTTATCCAGTCTATTCAAGATCACAAGCTGTGTCTCTTCTGTCCATCAAATTTCTAAAGGGCTCCTAATAGTCATTAGTGTTTCTACTTTGGCCAGGTGTCTTTAATCTAAAATTGAGTAAGAATCTCATTTCTACCTTTAAAGAATAGAACATCCAATGGAACTGACTGTTTTCAGGTCTCCCAACAGACTCTAATTAAAGTCAATGAATATGTTAATACAAAGTCTATGACATTGTATGTCATACAATGTCAACAAATACAACTCTATGACATTCTGCAAAGGGCAAACTCTGAAGAAAGTAATACACTAGCTGGGTTGATTCAACTAAAAGTATGCTGTCCCCAAAATTCAATGCAAGAAGAGTAAACATTGCCACCATAGTCTTTGGCATTTTCCCACCCACAACCATCTTGTTGAGATGGTGGCAAAACTGAAGTTAACCCTGGTTGGGAAAGCAGCATATACATTAAGTTACACTGCTTCTCCTCCTTCATTTCCACAGGGTGAGAGACACAAAGATGACTTTGAAAAGTATAAAAGAGAAACTATTAAATATAGTTGCCTATCGAAGCAGAAGAATGCATATGGTTATTTTGCAACAATGCTAGACATATTTATTCAGAATTACAGACATTCTCATGCCCTTTAGTCTTTTATACAAAATATATCAGCAATATATGACAATTTCTATATCCTTAGATTTGCAAACGAAAACTCAATAGCTTATCTAAATGGTACTGTGGGATTAACTTTCCAATTTTAGGATTAGATATACAGAAAATTAAATCTCCTATATTTTCCCCAGAAGAGAAGCTTATGCAGTGAAAGGTTGCAAAGACGTGGAAAACATTTACATTTAGAGAAAAGAAGGGAGATGGGAGCAAATGTAATTTTCTGTAACATCAATGATATATTAAATTTGTCTAGTTCTTTAAGCTTCGAAAGGTAGAGATTTGCTCTTCAGGCATGTGTGTTTCGTGAATATTGATGTCAATAAGTTTCTATTCCCTCCTATACCATCCACACCCAAAGAACTGATGTCAGTTGGCTGGTCTGCAGAGAAGTGCGCATTTCCATGTGCCTCCTCCTCTTTGTTTGTTTTCTATGCTGGAAACGCTATCTTAAAAATAGGTCTGATTAATCTCTTTGGCAAACACAGTGCCACTGTCTTTGGAAGAATAATTTTGCTAAGTGTGTTCTCATTCCCAATGCACATAACAGTTTTGGAATTCAAGAAAAAAAGTAGGTTCTTCTCTCTTACTGGATGTGATAAATAACGTATATGCTCAGCAATTGCACTCCTTGGTATTTACCCCAAAGAGTTGAAAACTTTCCATCCACACAGAAACCTGCACATGGATGTTTATAGCAGATTTGTTCATCATTATGAAAAGTTGGAAGCAACCAAGATGTCCTATAGTACGTGAGTGGATAAATAAACTGTTACACTCAGACAATGGGATATTATTATTCAGTGCTAAAAAGAAATGAGCTATCAAGCCATGAAAAGACATGGAGGAACCCGAAATGGACATTACTAAGTGAAAGAAGCCAGTCTGAAAAGGCTACGGTACCGTATGATTCCAACTCTATCACCTTCTACAAAGGGCAAAACCTGAAGAAAGTAAAAAGATCAGTGGTTGCCAGGAGTTGAGAGGGGAAGGAGGGATGAATAAGCAGACTACAGAGGAAATTGAGGGCCGTGAAAATGTTCTGTATGATACTACAATGGTGGATACAAGTCGTTACACATTTATCCAAACCCATAGCAAGTACAACACTGAGAGTGAAGCCCAATGCAAACTATGGACTTTGGCAGATTATGATGTGTCAATGTAGATTCATCCTTGGTAATGAACGTACCCTCTGGTGGGGAATGTTGATAATGGGGGAGGCTACGCATGTGTAGGGACAAGGAGTATATGGGAACTCTCTGTATCTTCCTCTCAATTTTGCTGTGAACCTAAAATTGCTCTAAAAAAATAAAGCCTTCATTTAAGAAAAGTATCATATAATTACAGACTTTTTTAAAATAAACAAAGTATTTATGTCCCCCAGAAACCAGCATTATTTTGGAGGCATTAATTACATGCCAAAAGAGTTCCCAAGTTGAACACATGGTTTTCTCACTTACTCCACAAAGCCATCCATGAGAGTAACGCCACTCTACCCATTTTTCAGAGAAGAAAGTGGATAGTCTAAGAAGTTGAGACCTGTCCAAGGAGACAATATTCACACCATTTTCTTTTTCTAAATCCTGTGCTTTTAACCACTAAGATATAAAGTCTTTCCAGTATTACACTATACTGTGTAGTGCAGCTGAAATGATTAAACAATATAATCCCTCAGTGTTAATTGAGCTTTAAATTTTCTGGTGCCTCTGAGCACCCTTTGAAGTTAAAGGATATTTCGCAGCATTAATGTAAAGAGGTCACTGACGTTAAATGAATCCCTCTGTAACTTAATTGTGTTCTTAAAATACATCAGCAAAATTGAATGTTTTAAAGGAAAGTCACAATTTTCAAAACAAAAGGTATTACTGAGAAAGTTTCCATTCACTCTGCAGAAATATTATATAAAAAAGTACCCCAGAGGGGAAAGGAGGACGGAGGAGGACGAAAGGGGAGATTAGGAACATGTGAGTGATGATGGGCTGTAATTTGTCTTTGGGTGGTGAACATCATGTAATCTATACAGAAATCGAAATATAATGATGTACACCTGAAATTTATATAATGTTGTAAACCAATGTTACTGTAATGATAATAAATAAGTAAATAAGTTTTTAAAAATTTATACAACCAATAAACTCATTTCTGACGCCACGGTCAAAGTGTTTGCAAAGCTGAAAAGAGGGGATTCCTAGTAAATCCTGAGTTGGGATAACCATTAGAGGTCTTTTTCTCCTGATAATTCATGGAAAATTTCTGTCACCTAGGGAAAAAAGAGAACCCTCTAAATTCAGATTTTGAGGAAGTTGGTGCCTGCTCTTTTCACACACAAAAAATCTATCATTCCAAAATTGTTCAAATTGGCTTGATATTTTGGTACAATGTTTCACTGCCCATGTTAATTTCACATTGTTTTTCCCTCCTGTTTCTAATCCCTTGCCTTGTACCTGTTCCTTCACAGTGAAGGCCAATAGGCACCTACTGATTTTGGATTCACAAGGATCTAAGGTAAATATCTGCCCCTCGCCCTGGACCAGTGCAAACCCCCACAACATGGCATTCCTGGCTTCACCGTGTCAGTGCCAACTTTTGCAAGGCTCCATCACTCAGCCACGCTACAACCCTGAGTAAGATATTTAACATTCAGTGTTCAGTTTCCTCAGCTGTCAAGTGAAGATAGTAATTGTGTGGTAGGCAGAATAATGATCTCCCAAAGATGGCCATGTGTTAATCCCCAGAACCTGTGAATATGTTACTTTATATGGAACAGGAGACTAAAGGTTGCAGATGGAATTACAGATGCTAATCAGCTGACCTTGAGATGGGGAGATGATCTGAGATTATGCAAGTGGACCCAATGGAATCACATGGGTCCTTATGAGTGAAAGAAGGAGACAGAAGGGAAGGAACCAGAGAGATAGTACCATGAGAAGGACTCAAACCACTGGCTTTGAAAATAGAGGAAGAGGGCCATGAGCCAAGGAAAGCAGGTAACCTCTGAAAGCTGGAAGAGGCAAAGAAACAGATTCTTCCCTAGAATCTGAGCTGGAATGCAGAATGGCTGACACATTGATTTTAGCCCATTGAGACTCGTTTTGGGCTCCTGAACTCCAGAGCTGCAAGACCATAAATTTATGTTGTCTTAAGCAACTGAGTTTGTTGTAATTTGTTGCAACAGCATAAGAAACTAATACTAATGGTCACTACTGGATAGAGTGGTTGAGATGATTGAGTTAACATATAAAAAGCTCTTGGAACAGGTCCCAGCACAGATGAAAAGCTATATAATTGTCAGTCTATGTTATGACTGATAACCCAAAGAGATAATGCTGAATTTATGACGCATAATGCTAGAGCGGCAAAGTGAAAAGGGAAATAATGATGTTTTGGGGCACATATCTCCCCTTACGTTATGGATTTAAACAATATCCTATTCCATCTATCACTGGGTTGATTATACAAGCATTATAATATATCTAGATATGTGTTTATTTCCTATATAGGATGGTCAAGATTTATTTATAATTCTAGTCCATTGTCAAATAACAGCAGACTACTCACACAGAATCATGTCCTTTGAACACAAAAAATTGCTTATTGATAGTAAGAGCTCTAGAACTTTCTAAAGAACATCAGGAGGCACCTTAAAGTTCATACACCCAGCAACTGAAAAGTGGGAGGATGATTGGGGTTGATAGAATTCAGATGATTTCATGGAGCGAGCAGGTCTTAGCTTTCTCCTTATGTGTTTTCAAATATTACTATGGCTTCCATGACCGCCTGAGAGAAAATGTAGATGCCAATCTTTTGGTCACACAAACGTAGAAAACTGGTGGCTCCAAAAACAATGGCTTGGGTACAGATGAGGATATACAACCAGAATTCTAGGTTGAAAAACATCATAAGAAGGGTGGTTATCCCATATTGATTACATGACATAATTTAGCACAATCAAATGCTATTTTATCCATTAAGTTCTGATACTTGACTAAAAACTACAATGTGTTTTATTGTGAGTAGAAATGGATCATATCTGCATTAATATATTGATTTTGTCACTCTGAACTCCTCGTGGGAAGGCACCATCTCTTATGATCCTTTTGTACACAACGGATGAGACAATCACTGAACAAGATCCCACAGTGATTTTTCTGGCAACCATTTCACTCCCTTACACTTCAGTTTCTACCCCTGGAAAATGGATCAGATATGTCTGCCTAACTCGTTGGCAGAATCAAACATAACCAAGAATATGAAGGGAAGTTTGACTTCTACAAAGCAACAAATGGACATATTGTTATTCTAGTAGGCACTGATTATTTCATTTATTTCAAATAAAGTATTGTCACGCACTGACAGCCTCCATCATAACCATTGTCCAAATCATTCAATGTCAAGTGTTGAGCTGAAAAGAGCATGAGAAAAATACCTCTTTCACTGACTTATCCTAAAAATGAGTAAAGTACAGAAATTCTAAGCATGTATTGACCTTTTTAGTTTTGTGTGTGTGCGTATGCTGAGATAGTTCACATAACTCATCACAGGGGAAACTTAAATTCCCTGGTACTGGCAAAGATACAACATCAACTCAACTCTCAAAAGTCCTGAGCTAAGAAAGCTCCTTTACACTAATACTAAAAAACACCAAACCACTGCTTATGGCATGACAAGTAAAAAAAAAGGCATGTTTTTTTCACAAAGGTTACAAAACATTAATATAGCCAACGGTAAAGGATAAGGCTCAGGTCATGTCATCTTAACATCATCATTATTCCAGACACATAGGACTGGAGTATCCTAAGTGTCAACCATTTCCTGTGAGTGTCAAGGACATTGAGTAAGTCATTTACTAAAAAAAAAAAAATAATAGTAGGCTAAAATTTAGAATACTGCCACTTACATATTTTTTTCAGCATTCTTAAGAGGAGAGAAAGCTAGATGTCAGAATTTCATGGTGTGCATGTGGGATGCCTTGGTCTGATACCTGGGTGGGCATTTGCTGACTTTGATGTCCCAATGTGATCACTGTTGGGTTCATACCAAACTGTAGGGCTGTCATTGATTTCAGTTTTCTTTGGTATTGAACACTTGCCACCTGAAGTTCAACCTTTCAGGTCCACCAGTTGGAGGGAGCAAGTGCTTCTCTCGACAAAAGGGCAATTCCAAATCACAGACACACCACCAAAGTTCAGGTTCTAGTTGTGTGCAAAAAGAAGATGGAGGAGGAGGTGGCTTATTCCTCGCTTACAAGGCTGTGATGTGGGGTCTCTTATCCCTTCCTCCTATCTAAAGACAATTCCTTCTAACTCCTCATCATCCAAGAGTTATGATGCTGAAGACAAGGACAATGATTATCTTTCTAGAGTGTGTAGGAAGTGATTGATGAGTTAATGTCCTGTCACTAAGATCCCTTCAAGTTTTCAGTAAATTTACCTCATTTCATCTTACAAAAACGAATGCGTAGCTTCAGGAAATATCTTGCGCTTAGAAGCCTTTAAAACAAGAAAGCTATGAGAGAACAAAAGTACCAAGTGCATTTCCACATGAGAGAGCCCTAAACTAAATCTTCCTTTATGAAACTAGGCCAAAATACAAATTAAGATTAAAGTGTCCAAATGTAATGTTAGATGTGTCAGTTTATTGTGGATAAAGAAAAACTGAATACATTTGTTTATTGTTTACAAACACAGAAATTAGCAGAACTGTGATAAGAAAAAAAAATCTTTGGCTATACCATTCCTCAAAAAAAAAAAAAAAAACGAGATCAGAGTTGCTATCAACTTCAGTTAAGCCATTCTCCACATGACCTTCAGAAGGTCTAAATTGCTGACAACATTTTTTCTTAATGTTCGCTTTCATTTCTTGGTGTTATTTTGAAAACTCGACTCTTTAATAACTTCCCTGGAGCAGAGTCATATCCACCACAGAAGATTATCAGTTCGTTTCCACTATGCTGTCCTACATTTGTCTTTAAGTAAAGGGAAGGTAAAGCATTCTTGGAAGAAAACGATATTGCATTAGGAGGCACCAATATTTTGTTTCTCTCCCTCCAGGCGACAGCAAGGATAACTCTCTATGCTCAGGATGGAACTTAATTTTCACCCTTCTTTGGTGCATCAACTGCTCTCGGGAACGTTAGGATGGGCTCCTGTAGCATCATTCAGGTCATCTGGAACACTTGCCCTCTTTTGACAACTGTGTGTGGATGTTAATAAATTTTAGTAGACGGTACAAAGAACCCTCAAGCATTTCACGACTTTTTCAGTAATCTATTACAATTTATCTAAACAGACAGATACACATGCTATGAAACTAATACAAATACATTTATAAGAGATTGACTACAAATAGTGAAATCATCTCTAAGCAGAGTCTTAATCACTACTATTTTATTATAATATGAGTTCCATAAATAATTTTTGACTGTGTGGGGGCACTGCATCAGATGGGGTGGTGGTTACAGTAATACAAAATATTTCCCACACTCAAGGGGTTTTAATCTGGGAAAGAAGTCAGACATTTAAATCAACAGGTGGGAGAAGGGTTACAACGGAGGTGCCCTCTTCCATAACTGATTACAGAGGAGAAGGAAGGCTTCCCTAGGAATTGACATTCAGGTGATGTGGAGTCCTAAGGCTGAACTGGATTTTTTCTGCTCCAGGAAGGAAGTTCAGCTGAGGGAGGAGAGGAGGGCAACATTGCAAGAGACAAGGAGGTCTGAAACTGAACGCTGCTGGTTCTGGAAGGTTCTGAATGGTTCAACATGCCTGGGACTGAGGATACGTGAAGGGATGTCAGAAATAGTGTAGACTAAGGAGCCCGAGGCCAAATCATCAAAGCCATTCCAGTGGCCCCAAGTCTTTGTTCACATAAGGGAGGGTCTTCCATACACACCCTCCAACAAGTACAGGGGGTGAGATTCCAAAGGGAGAGAGAGCAGGGAAGAAGGAAGGGGCGTGGGGAAGAATGGAAGTGAAGAGGACTCTGAGAAGGAGACTGAGAAGCAGCCGCCAGGGAGGCAATGAGAAACGAGACTGTTGTCAAAGAGATGGAGGAGAGCATTCCAAGGAAGGGTCAGATCTCATAGGGGTCATTGAAGATGACAGCTGAGATGCATCTATCGGTTCTCATAATCACAAGATCATAGCACACTAACTGTGATAGGCTGAATAATGCCCCCCGAAGTCATCCACTTCTGAATCCCCAGATTCCCTGTGAATATATAACCTTCATGGCAAAGGGACTTTGCAGAAGTGAATAAATTAAGGGTCTTAAGATGGGGTGACGATCCTGGATTACTTGGGTGAGCCCAATGGAATTACTAGGGTCCTTAAAAGAAGGAGGCAGGGGTCAGAGTCAGAGAAGGAGATGTGACAACGGAAGCAGAGAGAAAAGGAGATGTGATGTGGGACCACGTGCCAAGGAATGCTGGCAGCCTCTAGAAACTAGAAAAGACAAGGAAATGGATTCTCCCCTAGATCTTCCAGAAGGAACCATCCCTGCTGACACTTTGGTTTTCATCCCATAAGACTCATTTCAGACATCTGACCTCCAGAACTGTATTTATTAACCTATGCTGTTCAAACCATTAAGTTTGTGATCCTTTGTGACAGCAGCAATAGGAAATTAATAACACTGAGGAAAGAGGGAAAAGTGAGGAAATGAATGGTAACTACTCCTTCCAGAAGACTGGCTAAGAAATAAAGAGCAGACACGGGCTTCGAGCTGCAGGAGGCTGCCTTTCAGATGTGAAAGACTGGCATCGCATTTCCAAACACAGGGAGCCCTAAGAAAGAAATCGATTTGGAAGATTCTCAACAAGCAGCTAGCAGAAAGCATTTGTGAGAAAGCTTATGCTATTAGACCTAGAGTTTGCTTTCTAAGCCCTGAAAAGTCAAATCATTTTGAAATTTCTTTGCAAAGCAGTTTAGCCATTTCAATACAAAAGAGAAGTATTCCAATTTCTCCTTAAGACATAAGATCAATTAATTGATCTTCAACTACACAAAAACAAGACGGCAGACATCACCGTTGAAAATGGATTCACATGCTGGCTGTGCACTTTGAAAGGCAATGAAATTAAATTGACTTTATCCTTAAATCAGTTCAATTCTGGTCAGATATTCCGGAATCCGAACTCATTCGGTGCTATTTTACTTCTTTTAGAAAATAAAAAATAGTTGATGCTACATCATTTCAGAGACCAGTTCTAAGACTTAACCACAGAAATGGTCATCTTAAAATACTTAAGAAAAAGTTAAGTGCTGGTAAAACATGTGATTACACTTTAAGTACAATGTTTCAACTATAATCTGCTTCCAAGCATAAACTAATAAATGAAACTTATTCAACTTTCAGCTCCAGTTCCCCTCATTAATTGATTTTTGAGCAAGTATTTGGTTTAAATATTTTTTTAAAAATACAACTTGATCTCTTATCAACACAATTAAATTAGTTCAGATTTTTAATGAACTAATGGTTATAAAAGGCTAAATGCAAATACCAATAATAAAAGAGACCAAAAGAACACCTGTTGTGAAATTTAAAATCTGTACCTGACATATTTTCCATTTTAAAGTTTACCTTCATTATGAATCTGCAACTGCTGAAAGGTAAGAAGTTAATGAGGGCACGGGTCCTGGACGTAGAGTGCTCTTCATTCAACTGACGTCATTTGCTTATTACCTTGCCAGCTTTTATTTGTTAACCTTCTTCCCAGAACAGCATAATTTGAACAAGCCAATCAATTACCATTAAAAGGACAAGTGAAAGACTAAGCATTCCCCAAGGAAGGCTTAAATTTTCTGAGTAATTGGAAAGAAAATATAGCAGCTAAAATCGTAGTCCATTTAGAAGGCTTAATTACAGATAAGTCAATGCTAAATAATTTATATTCTTCTGTGCATATATATGAGACCAGAACAAATAATGGGGGGAAAAAATCTCTGAATGGACACTCCATTGCTTCCAAGTTGCTATTATCTATAGAAAAATGCCATAAGACACTGCATTTATTTTCTTCCTCACCCAGAGTCACAAAATTTCAAGGAAGAAAATAATACCTATCCATCGTTGGGTGAAAATAAAATGTTTGGTTCACTGAAACATAACTAATATGGACCAAAAGAACTTTATTTTCTCCATCTAACGTTAAAGCATCGCTGAAGGATTATCTGCACAATGGGAAAGAACCACCTCCACTTAGAGGTTGGTCACCTCTGGACCAATACGCAGGGAAGCTTCAGGCGCAGAATGGCGCCTTCCCAGAGTTGGACAAAGCTGACACTTCCCGGGCTCATTCCCCTCACTTCTCAGCTGATGGGACAGAAAGAGGTAAGAGGACTAGTCCAACCTTACTTGCCCACTTGGGCTACTTAGCCAGGACTAGACTTAAGGGCTACTGGTTTCCAGGCGGTGCCTGGTTCACTGCCTGTCAAACTACTGTGTTGTGCATGTTGGCCTGCATTCACCCAACATTTATGCAGAATAATCTACATGGAAGAAGATCTTCCATGGAAAGATTGGAATCTTCAATCTTTCATCTGGAAAGATTGAAATTTCTCTACGTAAATTTCCAACCACATACAAAGAAGGATGCTGTGAAGGTTCACGTACGGGAATGATGAGCAGTGTTCCAGTTCAGTGCAGTAACAATTTTCACTCAGACTGTGTTACATTCTGCCTCACTGAAGCCCTAAGTGTCACATTCTCCATTGCCCCCATGTCATGCTTAAATACATTAATATTTAGGAACACAACTGAAAATCATGTTTCAGCAGTCTCCATGGAAAGGGAAAGAAGTAAGGCATATTAAAGGAAGATTTTTAGGCAAAAGAGCCTTAATCATCTACAACTGAAATATATTATGTTAATATTTACTACGGGTCCACAGCACGCCAAGTGTGACATCCAGCAACCTGCCAGAGAAAGACAAAACAACTCCATTCCCCATTGATATTAATTATCCACTTCAAGGAAGCGTGCTGGGTCAGAATTACCTTGCGCTCAAATTCTCACACGCACAAAAAATGGAATCAATGAACTCCCTGGTTTTAACTGTATAAAATGCGCTTCATTAAAAAGTTTAGTGAAGCAGACTAAAAATCACCATAATTGCTTGTGCTTAATCAAGCGTTCCCTTCTTCTAGATTGTGGAACAAATGGACTGGGGCTTGGCAAAACTGGTCAAGATGGTTCTCCATGGTCAATCTGCTTAATTATGAACGTTTGCCCTTACAATCAGAGAGCGATTGGAATCCATCACTGGAAGAGCTAGAGAGGACCCACGCTAATTGGAGTGTGTCAGCTGCACCACATTTGTTTTGTTGTTGATGGACATGGAATTTCTCCCTGGTGCATGTACATTTCACATGTAAAATTCCAGGGTGGTCCCAGACCCCATTGATGCACATTACAAATACCAGGTTACAAATACATGCTCTATGTTTAAGAGATTATAGAGAATGCATTAATAGAATTTCTAGTATGAAAGCATCTATCTATATTATTAATAATTTGTTATATATTGATATTCATTACCAATTTATGGATCCAAGACATTCATCGTGAACTGTCCTCCCAAGCTCCAAAGAATCACACCATTCCCTAAAGTATGGATTGGCAAACTCGTTGTAAAGGGTCAAATAAATATTTTAGACTTTGTAGGCCATGTGGTCTCTGGTGCAACCATTCAACTCTGGCACTGTGGTGTAAAAGAGCCACAGACAAAAATGTGAATAGAAGGGCATGGCTGTGTTCCAATAAAATTTTATATAAAGGGGTGACTTGCCCACGGGCCACAGCAGGTTCTCCTTACACTAGGATATGTATCATTTGGTCATTTACTCCAAGTTGAGTTTACTTATGTCCTCCAGAGATCAAACAAATCCTCATACATAAATAACTTAGAAATAATGTAAGATGATCTATTTAACTAGTTATACTTGCCCTTTTTTCCACTCTGAAATACATCCTTTTGGCAGAAAAGGAGCATTAAACCAGGAAAAAATAGGCAGTCTATTTTCCCAAATATTATGGATATGAGAAACAGTTGAAAGGAAAAGGACTGAGGAGGTCCAAGAACAAATTGTTTATATTATTATTATATATTATATTTATATTATTTATTATTATATTTATATATTTTTGTACTATTATATTTGTCTATATCCCAGTTGCTCTATCAAATTGATTAACATACCTGTGTGTCCCTCTAAATCAAAAAATGTTTAATAAAAGATTCTTTCAGATAATGTATTCAGAACTGTGTAGACTATAAACATATTATTTCAATGTTCAAATTTATTAGCCCTTAGGATAACCCTGATCATCAAGATCTTCAACATACTAACAAATTCAGTTTCATATAATACTGAACATCCTAATTCCTGGTTCACCCCTTGATCCCTTCACTTAGAAATGAAAGTTGTGGTTTCAGGAGTGCCATGAAAGGAAGTTTTCTTGGTTGTCAGTTTTGAATTGAGCTAAGCCATCTTTGGAATAAAATAAAGAAATTTCTAACATCGGTTCACCAAAACCATCCCAGACAACCATGAAAATCCATTGCAAAGAATTTCCTTTAACAGGAGTCACACAACCAGAAAGTGTTCAGTAAACATTGTATAGAAAACTTGGTTAAACTGGCATAAGTTGAAATTTCCAAGTATTAAATAGGCTTAAAGAATTATTTGCACTTCCTAGACAGCTAGTTTTCTTCATTTAGAATCACAGATTCTTCATAGTGAAAAGGGAATGAATGCATACCTCTCTATTCTTTAAATATATCAGGAGCCTGATCATGGAAAACTAGCTACTTCACAGCAGACCTAGACTACCACATAGATGCCCTCATTCAGAGGTCCATGTATTTTTCCACCAAACCCTGCACCCCTCATAAATGACTACGACTCTAATTAAAGAGTCACAATGCTTTTAGTTCTCATTCAGGATCTTAAGAATGCTGGGCAAGGCAAACTCTTTTGTCATTGGTTTTTCATCCAGCCAAGACATCCTTGGGATACAATATAGGAAGTTGCAACATAGAATCACCACTTCTCAATGGCCACCCCAAACTGTCACTCCAAAGCATTCTCCTTATTGGGGAGGTGGTTAGACACTCTTGCAGAAATTTTCTGATACTGTCCAGTGGTTTCAAATGTAGACTGAACTTCAGTGCATATGGTAAAACAATAAGCCTTTCCAGATTCAAAAGTTCTCAATTTTCTTCCTCTGATTGTGCACTTTATATAATGTTCCCTTTGGGTTTCATAATGTGAGCTGTCTTATTATGAGCTGTGACTCTACAGCTCTGAGCCTGATGCCAGACCTATTACTACCGCTTCTCCTTGGAACTAGGACAGTCTGATTATATTAAAGTGAGTGCTCTTTGCACTGCGGCTACTGAAATGATTACAAGCCAGGCTGCATCGGGTCGCTGTTCCAAAGGCAGGTTGCGAGAGAAGGAAGATGAATCTTTTCGAGACTTCATGCCTCGGTTATATGTTAATGCTCCTCCAGATTGAAAAAGGAAAATGAAAATGAAAACAAACAACTGTTGTGCAATTCAGAAGGCGAAGGGATTTCCATAATGTGTTGCTATCAGTTATTTAGCTGTGTATCCTGATGAGAAATGTGTGTGTGCATTGAATACCTTTGATAAAATAGATAAAGGTATACAAGATAAAAATAGCAAACAGTTGATCATCCACTTTCTTGACTATGATCATCTTCCAAGTTTGCATGTTAAAAGGATGACAGTATTAGTCTTTCTTTATTAATTACAAATTATCTTTGGAAAAAAAAACTAGCATTTTTTGGTGGAAGGATATATGCAGAGGAGTCTAAAAATCAAGTTTGTTGGAAATGCATTCAATAAAGGACATGACCTTGACAACCTTCTAGAATCCAGGAAATCTACAGAAGTTTGATACAAAGTCAAGATATGGAAATTATGTGGTCAACTGTAAAGAGATGCTCAAAAGCCATTTGTGGTCAACATTTTGACAAATGTTGGGAAGCTACAGCACTCAACGTGATAAGAAAATTGGTCAATAACTTGTATTTAAGTAATATAATCATAAAGACTGCCTCAGCAGAGCCTGAATTGACAGCTGAGCCATAAAAACACATAACCATTTACTTGAAACGTATTAAAGCACATCTTTTCTGAAATTTAAGTATGGGGGAAGGGTCCAGATTGTGAATTATGAATTATCTTCATTAACATGTGCTCACAACCATAAATCATAAAATATTCTACCCATTTCCCATTCCTTGGGATCTGTTCTATTACCAGTTTCCAGGTAGAGAGAAGGATCCCATGGTCTCAGTGGACCCTCAGCCTGCACTACAAGCACGCATCTAACATTTTGGATCCCACTCTACAGGGACTACAAACATAGAGGGTAAAACGGAATGCTGGAGCCATTCAAATGTTCCGATAGCTTGAGATGTTTAATCTAGAACAGAGTGGTTTTCCAGTGACCAGTGGGTCCAAGGTACATTTCGGAGGGGTTTACACAAGGTGAGTCAGATAGCTCTCTCATTTGTGTATGTCTAATTTATGAGATGGACTCCGCATTGTGGCTATTTGGAGGAATAAATCATTATTATGAAATCCTAAATTTCCAACGCACGCCATTATGTGCGCTTGACACCACTGGTTGGTACTTTTGTCAATTTCAAGTAGATTTTAAAAAAGGAAAACTATTTTCACCACCAAAGTAATCGGAAAGCACTTCTTGATTTGATTTGACCAGGCCGTAAATGCATCAATAAAATATGTCAGCAGAGGTCAATGATTATTCTTAATACTTACCATTACATTGTCCTTCTAAGAAGATGCCTTTAAAAACGCCTCCATGGAAATCTACTTGATTTCTTTTCCATCTCGGCACATTTTTTCCTATTAAAATAAAATAGAGAGAGAGAGACATATTGCTCCATTCAGTAAAAGCGATGGCGTTATTACTTCAAACCAATGTTACATTCCTTATAAGCTTTCTTTTGGCTGGTTACAAGAACTAGCTGGTAGAGGCATAAAGTAATTCTTAACTGGTTCCCTAATAATTCAAGCAACTAACCAAGAGAAGACACCTACACAGGCATGACTAAACATTGATTCTATAACCAACCATTTTAGTCCATGTGCAGTTTGATAATTCAGAATAAATGGAGACAAGTGTGAGGTTACCAATGTACATCTCATCTGCATTAATCTGGACACCATTAAATTTCTGTTGAAGATCGTCATCAGTTTAGTGCATGTCTACGTTAGATCTAGCTTGTTTAAATTAAGAATTTTAAATCCTTGCAAAATTTAATTTGTGAAAAGAGCCAATCAACATTTTAGAAATCGTTTATTTCCAAGAACTAATCCTCAGCCTGCAGAGACTTTTTTCCCCTATAGCAGTGGGTAAGAATGGACAAGATCCAGCCATGCCCTGTTCTCTTGGCTCTATGATGACAAAGTTAGTCTCTATCGGATCAGTAATCATCCTAAGATCATTTGGCAATTTTCTTGTCATCTCACCATGGAATCTTCTCTTTAAAGGATGACTCTCATGATACACTGCTCCTTGTACGTACCCATGAGGATCCTAACAAACAAGTGAGTACTTGAGACATTTGACAGAATACCCACGTCTGACACTCACCATTTTACATCGCTAGGGAGGGTAGTAAGTGGAAAAAGAGGATAAATCATTTAATGCACTTCTCTGGTGACTTCAACTCTTGAAGAATATTGCTACTAAGTAGATAAGGTCTTTGGGTTTCATAGTTAACGAACAGTACATTATTAAATGTTTTTTATTTATTCTTAAAGGATAACCCTTCATGTGTGAACGCACAACAGAACACTCTTCCAGACTGCTTTTTGTAACAGAAACCCTCAAACACCAAAGAGTCCGAGAAAGGCAGTGGCTGTCTACTACACTGGTATGTTACACCATTTTGGTGCTAAATGTTGATATCAAGGAAAAATGCAGATTCTCAACGCTCCTTCCTTTAAATATCACTTCTTTATTTTTCTCTGCTACATTTGTTCTCTGCTACGTGATTCATCATGGGCAGGATGTACTAAGGCTTACTTCATGTATTTGAAGCTAAATTATGAGATATAGTCATGGCTAAAAAGATATTTCAAAGGTTAAAGAATAAATTTTCTAGACTAAAATACTTCCTGATTTTACTATTAAATTTGGACTGGATGACCTATTATAGAAGGCCTTAAGATAGATAAATATGACTACAAATAGCTGATTATTTTGAAATTAATATGAAATTACATTTTATAATCTAAGTTTTCACATAAAACTATACCCTACTATTTACATATCATTTGTAAAGACTTATACTACACTTAATATGTATTGATTTATATATAAAAGAATCTTTTAAAAACATATATGACCTGTGATGATAGATTTTACATAGTCAAGGTGGATTAACCAGGGAAAGGTACTAATTAAACCAATATTTATGAATTACTAATATATTAGCGATATTGTAATTCACTAATATATTAGTGAATGTTACCATAAAATTATTACATCACTTTAATAGAATCTTAGCATACAGAGAATACATTAGTCAAAGTATACAGACCTTTTGAGGAATATCAGATGTGGAAGCTAAGAATGATATATTCCACACTACGATAATGTTTCAAGTAGGCCTCTCCATATAATTTCATCTTTACAACTGAAGGTTTTAGAGTTCATAGAGATGTTCATAGCCATTCCAATTTGCCCTGGGTTGAAAGTCAAACGGATACCTAGAACATAAGGTACGAGGATATAAATATTTTCACAGAAGATGGCACTGATGTGCCTCTGATTTTTCAATATGGTACTAATATGATTTTATTCCTTTGTACCTAAATAATCTCCAATAAATATCATCTAGCAATTCTAAGTTATTTCATTTCACAAGGGTTTGTTGAGCACAGCCCACGAATGAGTTATGAGGACATAAAAGGCATTCTAAAGACGAATGTGACACAATCTTTGCCCTCAAAGCTTGTGGTTTTGTGGGGGAAAGCATCATCAAAGCAAATAGTTATTTGTAATTGCACAAGATTCTGTACCAGTGGTAAAGAAATAGAGTGCTATGTCTTAAGAGATGGCATTGAAGATGACCTTGACAGAGGAGGGAGAGAAGGGCCATATCTGTCAGAGTATAGCCTATGGAAAGCATGAGGTGGAAGTTACATCAGATCCTCCAGCATCCTCAAGAAGTCCACGCCATGATTATAACTAAGGGTTCCCAAGACTTTGACATCACTCATTACTAATGTCTGCATGTAGACTTGTGCAAACATATACAAAAACAGGGCAATAAAAACCTATTTTTAAAACCTAAACATATTTCAGAGGTATATTAAAATTAAGAAAAAACAAAAAACCTAAGATCATCCATCATGTATTTAGTTTTCCTTTGAGTCACCGAGACCTGCTCAGTTTCTAAAAGAAAAATGAGAAGAACAAGTTTAATTTGTTTTTCTTGAGTAGCTAAAAAAAAAAAGTCATGCTCAGGTGAGAAAAGAACTTATGTCTAGGTTTCAGTGAGGTCATCCTAGATATTTCTAAATGTGTATTTAAATGTTAAAATTAACATAAATGACTTTAATTTGCACCCTAATTTATCTAACCCAAATTTTATCTTCTACCTCCCAAATAGAACAATTTTCTAGACTACATTCATTTTTTATAGGATGCATATTTAATAAAACACTTGTTTCTGTCTTTGATTTGCTCCTAACATTTTTATTCAATGTTCAAATACATAATTTTTAGCATTATGAAAGTCAAGAAAAAAGAACAAAGAGAAAAATTTCAGTTTAGAATTTAAAAAGAGTAAGTTAGAATATATATAAACAATTTTACACAATTGAATTCCTCCCTGAATCATCCCATGGTTCTGATAAACTCTGAAGAAATTCATTTCTTGTCTACACTGCTAATTTTGACCCAAATCTTCACAACAAAACTAAAAAGTACATAGAATCATCCATCCAGCTAATGGTGAAAATAAACAGTGCCGCACAGCAGATCTATAGCTTTAATGTAAGACTTTAAATAATTAAACTCCAAAATCCTTAGCCTTCCTAAAATTTATCGTTCTCAATTTTCTAGGCATGGACTAGAAAGGAAAATTTGACAAAGTTTTTCTATGACGTCTTTAAAAAAATACAGAAAAAAATTATAAAAGCTCTAGGGACACGAATACTTGCAAGGAAGATTTTAGAAGATAAATAGGCATTTAGAAATAAATCACATAAGTATATTGAATGATCCATATGTTTTCGGTAAATCATGCTAGTTTATGAATACCAAACTGAACAATCAAGGAAGACTCATCTTTCTTTAAGTGAAAGAGAAATTTCCTCCTACAAGTAATTGGTTAAATGATCAAAGATGTTCTTCTCTCAGAGTCTCTCTAGTTTGTCTACATGTCTAAGAAAACTGATGGCTAGCTTCTTAACACTTATCATTAACATGCAACATTCAATTTTTTCATTCATTCAATGAGTATCTACAGAGTATGTTACAACTACAGTGATGTGTCACTTAACGACAGGGATACATTCTGAGAAATGCATCGTTATGCGATTTTGTAGTTGTGCAAACATCATAGAGTGTACTTACACAAATCTAGGTGGTATAGCCTACTATACACCTAGGTTATAGAGTACCAATCTTACAGGACCACCGTCGTATATGCGGTCCGTCGTTGACCAAAATGTCATGATGTGGTACATCATGGAAAGGCAGGAAAACATTAAAATACACACACACATAAGTAAACAAAGAATAAAAATGCTTTCCAATTTGGGTGAGCACTGAGAAGGAAGTAAGCAGTGGACTAGATATGAAAACAATAGAGTGTGCAACCCACTTTAAGTAGGAAGAGGGCAGGATATGCAGGCAGGGGCAGCAGCACATGCAAATGTCCTAATTTGGTACATGCTTAGTTAGATTACAAAACCAAAAGACAACTGGTACACCAGCAGCGCAGTAATCAAAGCAGCTGTGGAATGGAGTTGGGGAGGTGGGCAGGAGGCTCATTGTGTAAAGCCAAACAGGTCAGTAAAAGGAATTTGGGGTTTATCGAAGTGTAATATGAAGCCATCCTTTGTAAAATACTTCAGACTGAGAAGAAGGAACATAAGGTCAAAGATAAATAATATGAAGAGCCTGCCTTTAATACTTATGATGTGTCCATATTTTCAGGTACTTTACATGCATAATTAACTTATTTATTTTGCAAACATCTCTAGAGGTAGGTACTCTCTTCCTAACTCTCTTAAAGATGAGCAAACTGAAACATGAAAAAGCAACTACTAAAATTCACACAGTTAGGAAGTTTTAGGTGGCCTTGCTCTTCTGGTGGAAATTGAAGAGTACCAAGGAGGAGTGCCGACAGTGCATGTCAAACTTAGGAAGGTAGTGAGTGGAACAGAATCTTAGCCCCATGTAATGGATAAAGAATGGATGTGTGTGAAATAATAGAAAATATATACATTGGTCTCTGCCCAGAGTTCCTGGCCAGAGATCCCAAAACTCTTGTAATTTCCTAAGTGATAAGAGCACTAGAAGTATATTTTGTTCTGATGTTTGGTCTTTGATTCTGGTTCCTAACACCCAGCTCCTAAATCCCTTGGAATTTCCTGGGTGATAAGAGTGTCTTTTGTTCTAATGAGATGACTCTTGGGGGCTCCTGGATAGTGCTGGTCACCAGAAAGACCAAGCCATGGTGAGAATTTGTGACTTTCAGCCCCACCTCCCATCCTCTGGAAAGGGGAGAGGGGCTGGAGGTTGAGTTAATGATTGGCCATGCCTGCATGATGAAGCTTCCATAAAAATCCCAAAAGTACAGGGTTCAGGGAGCTTCTGGGTTGGCAAACACATCCAGGTGCCGGGAGGGTGGTGCACTCCAGCTCCTTGAGGACAGAAGCTTCTGCTCTCAGGACCCTCCCAGACCTTGCCCTCTGTATCTCTTCTCCTGGCTGTTCATGTGTATCCTTTATCATATCCTTTATTATAAAATAAACTGGAAAACATTAAATAAATGTTTCCCCGAGTTCTATGAGCTGTTCTAGCAAATGATGAAATCTAAGGAGTGGGTGGTGGGAATCTCCAATTTGCAGCCAAGTCTGAGAGAATTTGTGGGTAACCAGGGGACCTACTGCTTGAAACTGGCATCTGAAGTTGGGGGGCAGTCTTGTGAGACTGACTCCTTAACCTGTGGGGTCTGTGCTAACTCCAGTTAATGTCAGGTTGAATTGAACTGTAGGACACCCAGCTGGTGTCACAGAGAACAGCTTCATGTGGGGGACACCCCCACACATCTGGTGTCAGGAGGTATTGTTGACCGTGTGAGTAAAGGAGAAACACAAGCTTGTTTTTTCCCAAATGATATGGGAGAAGGGAATACAATAGTGGGGTTGAAGGAGAGCCTGAGAAGAATGACAGAGCAAGAAACCAAGGAACAAGAGCATTGAATCCCAGTAATGCTCAGTTTGGACGGAACATGAAGTACCCAGGGAGGAGAAGTGATGTCTAAAATTGTGAAGATGCGGGTGCGGCAGGTGATGGAGGACTGTGGATGCTCACTGATGGTTTTTGGATGGGATAGTCATCTTATGCAATCTATTATTTAGGAAGATGGAGCAGGAATATTTTTCAAAATAGACTGGAGAGTGTGAAAGGCCATAAACAAGATATCATTAAAATAGTAAAAATAAAACATAAAGCAAGAAGATGCCCAAGGAAAGTGGAAATGTATCACAGTCGGAGAAATAACAAGACCTGGAAATCGATTTACACTGGGGACACTGAAGAGAGGGGATTCAAAGTGCAAGATGCGGGGCTGAGTGAAGATGCCGTTCACGGGAAAACAGAATGCAGAGAACAGAGCAAGCTTGGCAAGAAAAAGGATGGGCCAGTTTTAGGCACACTGAAGCTGAGTTTTTGGCAGAGCACACAAGCAGAGCTGTCCAAAAGGCAACTGTAAGGGCGGGATAGCGTGGAAGCATGAGAAGTGGCCTGAGGCTGGAATTTAGGAAGCAACAGTAACAGAAGAGGCAGGATGAGCAGAGAGTCAGAAAAGTTAAAGGAATACAAAGGCAGTAGAGGAGAACCAGAGAGTGGAGGGTTTTGAAATTCAAGGAAGGATAAAGTCCCTCAAAGGTGGGGCAGTGAACATGTCAGAGTCTATGGAGAAACTGCAAAGACAATGTGGGCTCTGTTGAAGGGTCAGCCACTCCAGTGGTCAGCTGTGCAACCAGTGGGATCAAGGAGTGCTGTCAGGAAAGAAAGCAGAAGAGATGTGAGAGTAAATAAAGAAATATTTCTTGGCTATTGTGAATAATGCTGCAATGAACATAGGAATGCATAAATCTCTTTGAATTGTCAAGTGTCCATCAATGGATGAATGGATAGAGAAGATGTGGTGTATAATATATACAATGGAATACTACTCAGCTATTAAAAAAAGACAAAATTGTGCCATTTGCAACAACATGGATAGAACTTGAGGGTAGTATGCTAAGTGAAATAAGTCAGACAGAGACAGACAAACACTGTATGATTTCACTCAAATGTGGAAGATAAACAAACATATAGATAAGGAGAACAGATTAGTGGATACCAGAGGGAAAGCAGGTGGGGGGAGGATGAAAGGAGTAAAAGGGCACATATGTATGGTGATGGATGGAAACTAGACTATTGGTAGTGAATATGATGCAGTCTATATGGAAACTGGAATATAATAATGTACAGCTGAAATTTACAGTTATAAGCCAATATGACCTCAATAAAATTTAAAAAAAGAAAGAAATGTTTCTTATTAAGGGTTCTTTCTCTTAAAGTACTATGTGTCAGGATATAAATAGATTTTTGGAAAGATGATTACAATGGTTGAGAAGGTTTTTTTCTTTTTTTTTTTTTTTTGTGAGGAAGATCAGCCCTGAGCTAACATCCATGCTAATCCTCCTCTTTTTTTGCTGAGGAAGACCGGCTCTGAGCTAACATCTATTGCCAATCCTCCTCCTTTTTTCCCCAAAAGCCCCAGTAGATAGTTGTATGTCATAGTTGCACATCCTTCTAGTTGCTGTATGTGGGACGTCGCCTCAGCATGGCCGGAGAAGCGGTGGGTCGGTGCGCGCCCGGGATCCGAACCCAGGCCACCAGTAGCGGAGCTCGCGCGCTTAACCGCTAAGCCACGGGTCCGGCCCTAAGAAGGTCTTGATAATGAATATGTCAGACTAGTTTTAGAAAGAAAAACACAATAACAAGATAATATGGAGGATTGAAAAATAATAATCTTTTAAAGTCCATCAATTTCCTTATAATCACCAAAAAATAACATGTTCCCTGTCAGTCTCATAGATTTCTGCAGCATATGGCAATGATGACCTGCCCACCCAACTTCTGAACCCTCTCTCTTCCCCTATTTCAACTACCTAAAATATTACCCCAACCTCTGATAGCTACTTCATTGTTTTGTTCTCTATCCAATAGGTCTCCAGGTGCCATCAATGCCAACTTTCCAAGGCATCTCGGGAATGTCATGCCTTCTCCATTTCTTTAGTCTCTACCATCACGAGATCTCAATTTACACTATTAGTCTCACGTCTTCAATCTCTGCCTCCACTTCTGCTGGCCTCCATCATATTCACCACCATAAAATTGACATTCTATAAATGATTCAGTTCTGCAAAAGCTCTAACATGTCTCCTCCAGATCCTACAGAATAACATCTATTGGCTTTACCATTGGGTTCCACCACCTAAAATGCTGATTTCAATTTAATCATCCACACTCAACAGCCTGCACTTGAAATAACACTCAACCCACCAGTTCACTCAACAATTGACGCACCCATGTATTCACTCACTCTCCCCTTTGCCCTTCTGACACAATCCTATCCATCTTCTAAGACACAGATCACAACCCACCTCCTTTGGAAAAGCTGCTGTGATAGTCCATCATCCAAGATGGCACCTAATGGTCTGTACCTGCCCATATTAACAACCTCCTGCCATCCCCTTCCCAGTTGTACCAGGTTTGGACTGTGTGACCAATAGCAGGCAGCAGAAGTGAAGATGTGTCACCTTCAGGATCAAGGTATAAAAGAATGTGCTTTTCATCTTAGGATCCCTCTCATTCTGTCTCTCTGTCTCTCCTCAGTCACTCTTGGTAATGCCAGCTGCCAATATTGTGTGACTGGCCCCTAAGGAGAGGCTCCTGTGGCAAACAAGGAACTGAATCTCCATGTTATCGGCCACATAAGTGACATTCTCTGGCACCTTCATAATACTGCAACCCCAGTCTACAACTGGACTACAGCATCACGAGAGACCCTGAGCCAGAACCATCGAGCTAAGTGGTTCTTGAATTCCTGACTTACAGAAAATGTATGAGATAATAAATATTTGCAGTTTTAAGCCACATTTTAGGGTAATTTTTTATGCAGTGATAGACAAATAATGAACGGTCCCAAGGGACACAAGCGGAAACTAAGATTCCACATTCCCAAGGTCTGTGTTTTTACCCCCCTTAAGGAATGCATGATGGGCATGCCTTGTAGTACAGGAAGTTCACTGATCATTTTGTCTTCTCTACTGGGACTGTGATCTTGCTGGGATCGGGGGTGAATCTTATGTATGTTTCTATATCCTGTGGTATCTAGCACAGTCTTCTCAAAATAAGACGTGAATACATGGTTATCAAGTGAATGAACGAATGATGCTCTGTTCATAGTTTCTCAGTCTCTGAAGGAAGAATAGCTCCTTGCAGCCTGGAATTACCAGACTTTGGTTTAAGATAGCATGTGCCCTTGGATCCCTGAAATGGGAAGCAATCAGCTGCCTTCAAGTTACTCTAGTGTTTTGAATTATGAGCTAAGCATTTGGAGGCCACAGAGGAATAAATAACGTCTAGCATATCAATGAGTTTTTATGGTGGTTATTATTAATCTTTACATCCCTCACAGTCCATAGCACATGGTAGATGCCCAATAAATATGCGTTGGCTTGAACTGACCAGGAACCTGAAAACATAGAGATAACTTGTAAATCAGTTGAGCAGAAATGAATGCTGAAAGCAAACGATGTGACCCAGAGGTACTAAAGCCACCTTGTAAACAGGAAAGACCAAAATAGGATGTGGAATACGAAAACTAAAGAGGTTGTTTGTGGAAATAGAACCCGAAAAGGGTGGAATGCAGTGGTTCTCAGACTGTGACCCCTAGATCAAGGGCAGCAAATTCAGGTGGGAAAGTATTGAATTCCATCTTGAATCTACCGACTTGGAAACTCAAATGGGTAGAGCCCAGTGGTCTGTGTTGAACAAGCCCTCAGGAGACTCTGAGGCTCAAGTTTCAGAAACACTGTACTAGATGGTCTGCTTCAAAAATAATAAATGCTTAGGATATCGTGTCTCCTTCCAGGAATAATCTTCCCAATAGTATTATTCTGAGAAGGTCACTAATAAAATGGATGGGAATTTAGCCCCAATCCACTGGATGCAGCAATGAGGCAAACCAACAGAGCAGAAATCAACGCTTTCATTAATTCACATCACTTAGGTTTTTGCAGCACCAGCACCGAACTCCATACTTTTCAGTCCTCAATCCTTTCTCCCATCATTTCTTTAGGTTGTTTCAACTCCCTCCCAATTTGCAGGTCTCACTTTCTTTGGAAGACTTCCTATTAACCTGACCTGAGGAAGCATCCCCTATTAGGAACCCTTACATCCTCCCAATCTCATATACGCGGATGGTGCCACCGTTATTAAAGTAATGGTGGTCACATGCATTTATGTCATCATATGAGAAGCACCTTCCTCCTCTACTGGACCGCATGCTCCATGTGGGAGCTGTCTCTTCCTTATCTATCCTCCAGGGGAATTCCAGTACCTGCCAAGACAACCACTCATTGCTCAATGTACTAAACATATGATTGTGTTTCCAAAGGTTCTGACATTCACACTAGCTGTGAGATTAAAGAAGATCCCATTAATCCACTTTATAAATGTTGAGAAATATCTCCTCAGGGAAAAGAAAGGTCAGGGCATGAATAACTGGGCTACATGTCACCTAGTGCACGTAAGCAGGGAAAGACCAAGATATGCTCTTTTGCTTAATTGTTCACAATCCATGAGTTAGACGTTGAAAACATGCTGGAGAAAACCAACATTGCAGTTCATATTTCCTAAGAGTCAGACACAGTCGAAAGAGTGAGGCAAAGATAAAATATGAAGAATCGTATCCGCCTCCCAAGTTTAATTTTAGTGCAATTTAGATTTCCCACTGTAAATGCCGCACTGCGTTTCACGATCCAGCCACACTTTTGACAGTCTAGATGCCATCCAGTATGTCAATACCTCTGAATTTGTTTAAATTACACAATATCGAGTTGCAAACCCCTTCTTCCCAGTTTGTATCTGATGTTTAACCGGGTCACAATGAAATTTATTCAGAGAATACACGGAGTGTGCTGTATCACTAATCACAGTTTAAAATGAGCTGTATTCAAGTCAAGAGTCTTAATTACAATGATCATGCCTCTCGAATCATGCAGAATTAGAGTTGGAAAGGACCTGGAGATTGGTCCAACCCACTCATTTTATACAATTGAGGGGCGTGAAACCCCGCTGTTTCCCTGGAAAGGACTGCAATTAAAAGGGGATCCCTACCCCAACTCCAGAAAGTGTAGATGCTGCAATATGGGGCCCTGGCTTCTATAAAAGTTGGATGTAATGGAGATAATCACGGAAGACAAGTGTCCCCCTTCTGCTGGAATGTACCAGAGAAAAAGAGGGAGGCTTAGGAGTAAGCATTGCAGTCTGCAGTTCACCCCACTTCTACCCCAAACTGGTGGTTTCACTTTGGATAAATCCTATAGGGAGCTCTGCATCTTGGTGTGTGAGATTCCTAGGACTACTATAACAAGGTACCACCAGCTTGATGGTTTAAAACAGCAGGAATTTAGTCTCTCATGGTTCTGGAGCCTGGAAGTCCTAAATTAAGGTGTCAGTAGGGCTGTACTCCCTCTGAAGGTTCTAGGGGAGGATCCGGGTCTCTTCTAATTCAGGGGGCTGCTGGCAATCCTTGGTGTTCTTTGGCTTATAGCTGTGTCTCTCCAATCTCTGCCTCCAGGGCCACACAGCTTCTCCCGTGTGTCTCCAGCTCCACTTTGTCTTCCCATTCTGTGCATCTGAATCTTCACATGGTACCTTCCCCTCTTAACAGGACACCAGTTGCAGCTTAGCACATCTGCAAAGACCCCTTTTTCAAATAAGGTCACATTCTGTGGTACTGGGGGTTAGGACTTCATTACATCTTTTGGGGGAACATAATTCAAACCACAACACTTAGTTTATTTGTAAAATGAGATGGTTGGACTCATGGTGTTTTTGCTTTAGTTTCTGGCGTTAAACCTGGAGAGAAATAGAATGAGAAAATTGCACTGGATTTCTCTCTCTCTCTCTCTCTCTCTCACACACACACATGCACACACACACACAGGCACTCACAGTAATTTGGAATTTGGACTTGCGGAAGCAGAACTTTTGGATGACTGGCTGGATGTGTTTACTTTCAACCAGGTATTTTATCATCATACAAAAACCACCTTGCCACTTCTACACATTTGCATCTTGTTGATGAATGAGGCTGGAACGTGTGCTATCTGCATAATTCACATTCACAGATGCATCCACCAGGGATGTGAAGACAATGGCAATCAAATTGTATTTGTGAGCAATTTGCACAAATACATCAAAACACTGTTTGTAATAATTGTATAATAAATTGATTTTTCCTTTTCTCTTATATTTTGCCGGAGCCTAGCTTATCTACCTGTTTCCTTGTGGAGCGAAATTTATTTGAAATCTGTTCCACTAATTAGTTCCAATATTTTAGCCATGGCATCAACATTTCAAAAATAAAACCAAAGTTTTAAAAATGTAGACCAGAAAAAGTAAACACATATTTATGAACCAGTAAATGAACACAATGAAATGATATTCACTGTAGCAAACATAAATACTGAAGAAATGTGTATAGAAGAAGATCAGCACACACTTCCACGATCCAATTTTACAGAATTAAACTCTTAATAATGACTTGGTAAGTATCATTCAGACTTTTAGAAATTATGTGTGGAGTTGATGTCAGCATTTTAAATAAAGCAGGGCAATGTATTGCTATTTTATTACCAGCTGAACAAAAATAACTGGTTTTGCATAATTCTTTTATCATAAAAAATGTAAAAGGTGTCCATTGATTATAGAAATTTAAAACGATAGTACAAAATAACCTATTATGAAGTCATGACAAATCGTACATTGCATTTTTGGGGGTTAGTGATATTAATTCTGAACCTCTGAGGTTAATGATACATCTCTTAAAAACACATTCCTTCCATATAAATCCATTTTGCATTCACTCACAGAATATTAAAATTCTTATTTTGTTGGAGAATCTAATTTTAATCAATCAATGTAACAGTTCAGAAAATATAACACCATTTTCAGTGAGTCTTAAATTTAATTTTCTGCATAACACATTTCTAGTGTTTCCCTTGACGTTAATAACTTCTAAATAACTGACAGCTCTCACCAATTTGTGCACATCTGAAGAACTGTAAATCAGATTCTGTGCATCAAATGTTCAAATGCTGTCTTCACATCTACTGCACTTTCATTTGCAATGCAATTTTGCCCAATTTTAGATCAGCTAGCTGCATTTTGTTCTGCACTTTGTTCTGAACGATACTTATCGAGGACTTTCTTTTCTTTTTTTCTCTTTTTATTTTCTCTAAAGCTCTCAGTTAACATAAATCCATTCCATCTTCCTTTTCGATAAAGTGCATTACAATGACGATCCCCAAACATCGACCTAATTCTCATTACAACTGATACAATTCATGAAGACAACTCTTGCTATTAAAAAGTGCTTCTGAAATAGTGTGGTTACTATCTCTCATTGCACAGTTTGCCCAATTTCTCTGGTCATGCCCAGCACACATCACGGACTAATAGAATCCCAAAGACCGTGAAAATCCCTCTGTAAAATCTGGCATAGGTACACCTCATTTTATAACAGGTTCTTAAGTGGGATGGACTTTATCCCTAGGGGACATCTGGCAATGTCTGAGACATTTTTGGTTGTCACAACTGGAAATGGAAATGCTACCGGCATCTAGAGGCTTGAGGCCAGGCTTACTGCTAAACATCCGACAATGCACAGGGCAGCCACCCACAAAAGAGAATTATCCGCCCCCAATATCAGTAGTGCCAAGGTTAGTAAATCTTGTTTTCTAAGAAAGATGGATTCCTGCAAAATATCTCAGTGAACTAAATCACATTTTAAATATTATACAGCACTTACTAGTTTGCAAAATTCTTTAATGCATCATTCTGTAATAGATTCCAAAGATCTTCTACTAATTATTAATATTCCTAGTCTATGTTATAGACATTTGGATTTATCAAATACACACACAGAGTCACACATACAAACGTGTGAGGCATACCTGCTATTTCTAGCAAGATCATTTTTTTGAGAGGTTGATAAGTCACTTATTTTATTTTGCTCTGCAAGTTAAATATCTGATATGTGTCACTTTTCTCAAAGATTCAGCTATTTATCCAAAAAGTCTATGTTATTGTGCTGCAGGATGAAATAAACTTAGAAACAGAGAGTAGACTACTGGTTATGTGGGGCTGGGGGTTGGGGGAGTGGGGGAGATGTTGGTCAAAGATTTGACCAACATCTACAAACTTCCAGTTAGAAGATGAACAAGTTCTGGGGCTCTAACATACAACATTTTGATTATAGTTAACAGTAATGCATTACACACTTGAAAATTGTTGAGAGTAGATCTTAAATGTTCTTACCACAGGAAAGAAATGATAATTATGTGACATGATGGAGGTGTTAGCTAACACTGTGATGGTAATCACTCTGCAATATATAATAGTATCAAATCAATACTTTGTATATCTTAAACTTACACAATATTGTATGTCAATTATATTTCAATAAAGCTGTGTGGGGAAAGGGGTGAAATAAATTAAGAGTGATGAGAAGCCATCTTCCTTAGCCATCTGTTTGTCCCCAAGCTGTCTTAAAAGGGGACATTCTTACATTAGCATTAGGAAAATGGCCAACTATATGGTCGGATTGTAAATTGGTGCAGCCACTATGGAAAACAGTAAGGAGGTTCCTCAAAAAATTAAAAAGAGAACTACCTTATGATCCAGCAATCCCAATTATGGGTTTTTATCCAAGGAAAATACTAACTTGAAAGATATCTGCACACCCATGTTCACAGCAGCATTATTTACAGCAGCCAAGATATGGAATCAACCTAAGTGTCCATCAATGGAAAAATGGATAAGAGAGATGTGGAATAGATATACAATGGAATATTATTCAGCCATGAAAAACTAGGAAGCCCTACCATTTGCAACAACATAGATGGATCTGGATGGCATTCTGCTAAGTGGGATAAGTCAGACAGAGAAAGACAAATACTGTATGATCTCACTTATATGTAGAATCTAAAAATCACAAAAAACACTAAGCTCTAGTAAAAGAGATCAGATTTGTAGTCACCAGAGGCAGAAGTGGGGTGAGGGGGATTAGAGGAAAATGGTCAAAGTTACAAACTTCTAGTTAGAAGATGAGTACGTACTAGAGATGTAATGCACAGCATGGTGACAACAGTTAACACTGCTGTATGGTACATAAGAAAGTTAAGAGAGTAGATCCGAAGAGTTCTCATCACAAGAAGAAATTTGTTTTTTTTTAATTGTATCTATATGAGATGATGCATGTTAACTAAGCACATTGTGGTAATCATTTCACAATATATGTAAATCAAACCATCATCCTGCACACCTTAAACTTACGTAGTGATGTATGTCAATTATTTCTCAATAAAACTGGAAAAACATAAAATAAAATGGAGCACACTCATATTATCAGTAAGGAAAATGGCCAACTGGAAATGTATAGATTAGGCTGCTATTCTTTAGTCTTTGTCTTTCTAGATATAATATGCAGCATAGACTTCAACAAACTGACATAATTCGGTTAACTGTGAGTTGGCAAAGGGGGAAAATTGCAGTTGTGTGTGTGTGTTTAATGATGGAACAAAGGCTACCTTCTGAGTCTCTTTCTCTTTGCCTCTCTTCGGTACTGCGTATCTGTTGGGTACCACATAGAATGAGATTCAGTAAGCCCAGAGAGCCCCACCCCACACACACACCTGGCAGTATTCACCTAGCTTTCCTTCTGCAGAGAGCACTGTAGGCTTCCTCCCTAAGGAGTTGGTAACCTAAGACTGTAGATTACGGAAAACACTCTCGTTCCTTTAAAAATAACTAGAGTACTACATTTTGCTGATTCTATAACCTACTTTCACACAGGATAAAATGAAATAGCAGTTTCTTCAGCAAGAATTTGCATGAAAAGAAAAGGATGGAGAGGGAGATAGATCGATGAAAAGAAATTCAAAAGACAAATCAAACTTTGCAATGCATAGACCTTGTGTGAGTTAGCAAACTGTCAAAAAATCATTTTTGACTTTGATGACTTGACGGTTGATGATGTTGAGGAACTGTTGACAATTTTAGGTGTAGTAAAGATGTGATGGTTATGTAAAAAAAAATTCATATTTAGAGCAATATACTGACATATCTTTAGATGAACTACATGGTGCCATGAGAATGGGGGAAATGGATGAGGTTAAATACTAAAGATTAGGGTATGCATTCACAGTTGATGAAGTCAACAGATGGGTACATGGGATTCATTATTCCATTTTCTTTCTTTTCTTTGCATGCACTTGAAATTTTCAATAGTATATATTCCACAAGATTTCAAGTACATACAAAAGTTTTAAAAAGTACACAAAAGAAAAAAGTTTACAAATCAAAACAGTATATGGAAATATACAAAACAAAATAAGTAATGCCCCTCTGATGAAGATGTGGGATTTACATGAAAAGATTTGAAAATAAATTACAGGATCAAAACTGTACAAATATCCTAAATGTGAAAAAATAAAGAATGATTAAGTCATAACCTTCTGAGAGAACTAATCATGAAAAATAATGCTTATAAAGATTTGTAATAATCCTAAAGTGGCTTTTGCTATAATATTGTAGGAAATATAAAGTTCAAAATGGTATAGATATAGATACTTACAAAGAAAGAGATATAATATAGACATAAAGAAAGATATGGTTGTAGAGGTGTAAATGTGGATATAATTCAAATATAGATAGAGATAGGTACAATATGGTATAGGTATAGTCATAGATAAGGTTATGATATTAATAGTTATAGATACTGATATTGATATAGATATACAGATATAGACGTGCTATATGTGCAGATATATACATATATACACATGATATAGATAGAGATAAAAATGTACATATGGATAGATAAATATCTAGGTTTAAAATATTCAGAAAATTGCTGGCAGAAGCTATACAAATTGTTTAGTGTTTAACCACTAGCTTACAGAATGATGATAGATTTTTACACTTTTTCAAAATTTCTGCATTCCCTATAATATTCCTCATTCCTTTTCTGCAAGGAAAAACACACTGTGTTTAAAGATCTGCTTGAAAAGGCTAGAGTTTGCTTATATGACTTATTTATAAAATGGATCCAGTTACCAGAATTCAAAAAAGAATGCTTCGTAAGATATACTTAAGTGATAACCACTTGTATGCATACTAAATTTTTATATCAACACACATTATAATGTTAAGAGAATGAGATCATTTGTTAAAATGTCCATCATGGTGAATGGATGTGCAGGGCCACACGTATGGACATTCCGAAATCAAACCTCCTCAATGGGCGTTCTGGAAGTCTCTGGTCAATAATGTGTTCCTTCAACTTTGTATCTATTTGTGAACAAATACAAGGATGAGTTGTGGGAAGGAATGACCCCATCACCACTGTGAAGCTGTGGTACGAGTGTTTTCCTTCCTGCATAGAAAGACTGCAAATTAATGCAATGAAGCACTGTCAAAGACACTGTGAACTCTGCCAGTCCACTGAGGTTTCCCAATGGAAGGCAGTAGTTTTGTAAGGTGGATACCACTGGGCCAGCGTGGTGAGCAGAGATGACCAATACAAGCCAGACTCTGTGTGAAACATCAAAGTCACAACTGGTGCCCCATTCCTTTCAAGAATAGAATCCTCCTTCCAGGTCCAAATCCTGGGTGGGATTTTTCCTCCAGTGGTTCTTTAACATAGAGTCTTCTCATTTACCACCTGTCGAAATGAAAAGACTTCTCGGCGTCCAAATCATGGCAACAAACTAAAACATGTAACAAAATAAGTAACAGTAATGTAATATTGGAAGTATACACTAAATATCCAGGCATCCATGTTAATAAAAATGAATGATGGAATAAATAAACAAACGAATGTGGGAGTAGGGACAAATCCTCCTTACAGAGGAATTCTAAATAACTGATGTCAATGCTCCACCATCCAAGACGTGGAGCTGAATTCTCCCTTCTCCTCACATTTATTGCAGTTTAGGTGACTTGCTTCCAAAGAACAGACTATGGAAAGGGGAGGGAGTGTGTAACTTTACAGTGGAGACACCTGGCAAACACTACTACCTCAGCCAAGTGACCAAGGTCAAAGTTAACAGTAAAGGTCATGTTGATAGTATGTGCCCTTGATACGATGATGAGAAGGGCAACTTATCTTTGTGTGTTTTCCTCTGAAATATCAGACAAAATCCAATGGGGGACATTCTACATAATACCACAAAACCATTAAAATCAGGAAAAACAAGGTCATGAAACCATCACAGACTGTAGAGACTAAGGAAACATGTCAACTACACGCAATGTGGTATCCTGCATGGGATCCTGGAACAGAAAGGGGGCATTAGGTAAAAACTAGTGACATCCAAATAAAGTCTTGGGTTTAGTTAATAGCAATGTGTTGGTGTTGATTCGAACGTCCCACGGTAATATATGATGTTAACTGCGTGTGGGGTGTAAACAGGCACTCTACACTATCTTTATAATTTTTTTGTAAATCAAACCTATTTTAAGTTAAAGTCGGTTTTTAAAAAATGAAAACAGTATTCCAAAAAGGTCCTAAAGAATTAAAAAAAGGTTTATATTTTGTAAAATTAGCCGACATGTAAGAATCAAGTAGACAGCATTAGTACCCCAGTGAGCTGGGTCTGTTAGCTTCTTACCCTGAAACTTTCCATCCAACAGAACCATCAGTTCCTGGTTTTAATCCTGGTAATCAAAGCTCTGATGTATAAAAGCAATGAGAGCAAAGTTAAAATTTATTAAGATTCCACTGACTGGAATAAGAAAGGATCCATTTCAAGTGCATTTACATTAAAGCATCACGGAAAAATGGTATCAGACACGGAGAGAAAACTTTACTGACAGCTCCGTGCACACATTCTTAGATGAGTAATAGGAAAAAGCATAAAAGGCCCATGACAGAGCAGTCGAGTTGTTTGTCAAACAATAATGAATTCTCAGGTACACAGAAAGCATCTCCATAAAAGCTATGACATTGTAACACTCCAGGTTTCTCAGGGCCACATTACAACAAACCATTGTCCAAAAATATGGGGGTCACGGGTGGGCTTTGTTGATTCACGAGATAGATTATTTGCTCATAGTAAGTCAGCAACTCCTTATCCTGACTTCTGTTACAATTACAAAATTGTAATAAAAATACCGATTTTACCAAGTCGCCTTCTTATTGGACAAATCATCATGAAAAGGCAGATGACTCGTCATCAAAACACCAATTTCACCAAGTCACCTCCCTCCTGGAAAATCAACAGATGCCATGCAAAGCCCTCAATGTGACAAAACAGTCACAGACCAGCCCTTATGCTTGAACTTCTGTTCTGCCTTCTCTCCCTCCACGCAGCAGAAGACCTCAACATTCACCTGAAAAGGAGGCTCCTGGATCTTTTTTCTCTAGGAACCTTTTGTTTCCGTCCTCTTGGTTACATCTCACAGCACTAGACAGATGGACAGAGAAGTAGAATCCACTAGTGTTTATAGAGATGAAAGATATAAAATGCCCATCTTGGATAAAACTCTGTGGGGAGAGAGAATGCACCCCTGAAAAGATTTCATCCTCTCCTAAGAATGTCTGAAACATGGCAAGGTATAACAAATAAATGTAATTAATTAATGTTTCAAAAAATGAAAAGATATTGGGTTCTTACTTATAAAGAATAATGAAGAATGAAGAAATAAAAAAAAAGAGATCTGAACCAGCTAACTTGCTTTCCTAGTAATTCAGAAAAAAAAAAAAATGGGGCTCTAACTTAAGTTCTGCTTTCAATTTTGGAGATTTTTTTTTCTTTCTCCTCTTGTTCCTTTCATCAAAATGATTTATCTTTTTAAGTCTCTGCTGCACAATAAGAAATGTAGGTTCTGAAAATGAAATAATGTGCTTGTTTTATTAGCCCATTTGATGATTCCTCTAATTTTGTATGCTTCTCATAAATTGGCAAAAACAGATATATCAAACTCTGAAATTTCAGGTACTCAATCTTCATTTCACGAATAGTGTTTAAAAGTACTGACCAGCTGTGCAGTCTGAGATAAATCGCTGAAGCTCTCTGTGACTCAGTTTCTTCGTGTATAATTGAGGGAATACAAATGATTTTTTGGTTACTTTCAATACCAAAAAAACCTGTGATTCTAAATTATTTTCTGTTTTTCTCATGAGTATTCCAACCAACTATACGTTATACATGATTTAATTATAATTTAAGCACATTCTTATATTCTCAGAATTACAAGTGGATAAAAATGTATACTTTCCTGGAATCATTGCGTGCTGCTCTCTCCCACCCCGTAAACTGAAATAGCCAAAAAATTTATATAGTATATATTGTTCACAATTTGAAAAGAGGATTTGTTTTTCCTGTCAAGTAGGTTTAGAGGGATGTCAGACAGAGGAGGAGGAGAGAAGGAAGAAGAAGCAGTTGCCTCCCGCTCTGACCTGCTTTGGTGAGACTCCCAGGATAAGCCAGACCAAGAGGGAGCCGCCTGCTCCATCCATCATAGCTGGCTATGAACATCGTTAGGAAGAGGTGATATTGGATAAATTCCCTCTGGTGAGAGAGAGGCCACCAACTGGCACGTTCAAGAGAAACGGGAAGAAAGAATGACCATTGCACGGGACTAGACAGCTGCTCCAACACCAGCAAAACCATGGATGCCCACCTAGGTGTGACAAACGCAGTATCTGGGCTCAGCCCCACACTCCAGGGATGCCCTGAGACCCTGCAGATGCTGTGGACTTGCAGGCTGTGCTGTGGTTCCTATAAATTAAACAGCGTATTAGGGGAGGGAGTTTAGTCTATGTTTAAATATAATATTGCAATCTCCTTCCCTTTTTAGTTTTCTCTTCCTTAAGCTATGTTTAAAGTAAAGAGAGAAAAGGTTAACACATATCTTGGAATAATTTAGCAATAGAACTGTAATGGTCAAATTTTTTCAATATAAATAAATACATTTGAATTTTTTACTGATTCTGTTATGGTATTATATAATGCAGAGCAATTTGTGTCCTTTAAAAAGGAAGATATGTTTCCCAATAAAAAGTAAATTATTTATACATATGTAAATATATATGTATATATGTTTATATAATTTGTAGATGTAAATTATGTAGACATATATAAATTTTATATATATATATGTATACACACACATTTAATCAGGTCACATCCAAATTAACAAGAAATTGTTCAGCTCTATGAATGCTCAATGTGTATCCTGACGTGTTACATATATTCATAGAACTGAACGATTTTCCTGTTATTTTGGATGTGACCAGATTAAATACCCAAAAACTTGTGAAATTAATACACATGCTTATTTATGTAATTTTCATGTAATTTTGATAAATTGTAATACCTTACACTTGTTATTCATCAAAGGAAGACTTTTCAACCAATAATTTTCACACAAATTTATGGACATTTCTTTATCTGTGAAATTGTCCTGGCAGACTGAATCATCATAAAATGCCTTTGCACAAATTTTAAGTGAAGTGATGTGTGAACTACTATTTTATCCCCATAACACACTACTGTCTTGTTTCCACTATGAACCTAAATTGTCACAAGATTTTTGGTGAGATGATATTTTTCCCAGGTTACAAATTATGACTCTCCTGCATCTTTGTTGAGACATATTTATCTACAGCTTTATTGAGATATTTTGCATATTCCAAAATTCACCCATCTATCATGCTTTCACTGAGGTTGGTTGGTTGGTTTTATGCTATAACAAATTTAGATTTATCCCCCTTTCTGCTTTGCCGTTCTAGTATCTCAGCTTTATACTTCCTTTTTCTGAACATTATTTTTTAACTTCTGTGTAACTGTTACATTTTCTTCCAGAGTCTGTCTCACTGGTGTACTCAGCAAGAAGTATTTTCTTCTGCCTCACCTGCTGGGTTACATTTCAGCTGCTCATTCTGAACTCTCTCTGCTAATAGTCAAAGATAAATCTAAAAGTAACCTTTTGCCTTTTTCTTTTTTATGTTTGTTTTTTATTTTCAAAGTGTCTTGTCTGCTTTTCAATGATTCTGATTCTCTAATAGTATCGATTCCAAATAATTCTCTATACTGTGATCTAAACAATTCCAGTTCTTTGCACAGCACAAGCTTGGCACGTGGTAAATTTACAATCCATAGACGCATGTTGTCGCTTCTGCAGCAGACAGATCCAGCCTGCTGGCTTAAGCCTGGGACACAGGTGCCATCCAGGCATCCCCTAGGGCAAGCATCCTTCTTTTCTCCAAGATTCCTGATTACCTCCCCATTCCTTATCGAGTATCTTCATCTCTTTGCTCATCAACCCTAGTAGCCTGTCCTGTTGAAGAAGCTAAAATTTAAAAGTGTACCATCTCCATCTGAAAATAACAAAATGAACCTAACTCTTAATATTTGAGCTATATGGCCCTGGTGATCTTGCCTTTAACTATTTTAAAGAGATTTATGAACTTTTGATTAGGCGGTTATTTTCCTTAACATTAGACATAGGACATGAGAGATTAAACAGACAGATACACACACAACAGAAGCGAGAGTCTGATATGAAACTTCTTTGTTCCTAATTATAAGAGTCTGGCTCATGTTTTGTTGTGCCTACCCCCCCTCCCCACACACACTTCTTTTTTTACTGCTACAAAAGAGGTGGAAAATGATGTTCTTATGGATAATACAGGAAAGATAAACAACTTAATCTTCTTCATAACCCCACCTCTTAGCCCTCAACAAATATTGAAGAAATTAATAAAATGAAGGAAAAAAAATATCAACAAATCCATTTCTCTAGATTACCTTGGCAATTTAAACACTGCCAAGTAACCTTAGATTCTGTTAGCTCTTCTTTTTGCTTTGTGTCAGTAAAATATAATAGATGTATTCTTAACATAGTTCTGTGATTATAGTTACGTAATGTAGGTAACGCTTGTTACAAAGAATCTCAAATTATCTGTCAGGTCTCCTGGATCCACTAGTGTGGGACTTGTCAAGTCCTTAAAGTGTCTGTTTTCAGTGTAAAATTCAAGAGAGGAGTATGACACTTGAGGTTCTCCAAAATTATTTGATCTGGGAGCCTCTTTAAGTGAGAATTCCTGATTTGGGAGTTCTTCCCATCAATTGCTGTCATGTTTTCACATTTTTTTAAAGAATCACCATGATGAATTTTCCTCTGAGGCAATGCAATCTGTACCCATATTTAAGCAATCCTAGCTCACCTGTATGAAAAACACTGTCTATTTTCAAGGTTGTTTCATGAAGCTAAAGATCTTAAAAGGTTGAAAAATAGATTATATGAGGAGTGGTGGAGTCTGAGACAATTGTCTGTGATTTTTACAATCTTCAAGACTCAGATACATTAGAATTCAAGGTATTTCACATTCCTTCAAAATGCTGTTATATCTAACTGTTGCTTATTGATTTTTATAAAGACCATAGGAAATGGCCATTAATTAAAGATGCTAGTTCCACTACCATATGTTAAAAAAAAAAAAAATCTATCTATCTATCTATCTATCTATCTATATACATCTCATGGGCACTCAGTTCTTTGTTGAGTCAAAGTAATCTGTTTTATACATGTATTTACTCATATGGCTTACTAAAATGAAAATCAACATTTTACAAATATAGAGTTTGACAACTTTTAAAAATATAAGCAGCTATACAAACATGGCATGTGAAGAATTCTATTAAATTGTCATGGAAATTCTTTGCCATTCCACAAGTTTTTGTTTGTTTGTTTGTTTTGTTTTTTACTCTTCTTTCCTGACTATTTGATCCATTCCCAGACCTCTGAGTTCTCATCACTCATCCAAATAGAAGAAAGAGAGGGAGGAAGGGAGGGAGGAAGGAAGGAAGAAAGGATGGGTGGATGAATGGGAGGGAGGAAGAGATGAAAGAAGGAAAGAATCCATATTGCATACCAGAAAATGGGAGTGATATATAATACACACATACACACACACACACACACACACACACTCTATATGCTTATATATATATATGCTATATATATATATACTCTATGTATGCTTATATATATATATGCTATATATATATGTTTATATATATGCTCTAAATACTTCAACAACTTTCTTATGAACATTCACACATAGGCAGGGATTTTTGGGAGTAGGTATATGCTTAATTCATCTCTATATTACCAGCACTAAGTTCACTTCCAAGCCTATAACTGGCATATAGTAAGTACATGCTCAATAAAAGTGATGAATAAAAGAAGGAACGTGAAGAGCAAACTCCTGATGGAGTAAGAAGCTCTTTTCCAGAAAATGACAAATATATCTTAGTCATGAAATTTCCTTCTTGCCAGTGCTAAGGAGCTGCATTCCTGAACCTACCGCACTGATTTTTCATCTTGAGCAAGGCCACGCAAGAGACCTAGCCAATAGAATCTACCCCACGGTAGGCAAACGCATGCTTAGATTGGTGCCATCTCATGCCCGCTCATGGCGGACAACATTGATTCGCTGTGGTGTTCTTTTCTGCTGAACTTCACACAACCTCAGAGAGATTCTCAGTCTTGTCTTCTAAGGACACAAGTTGCCTATTGATCCGGGAGGAAAGATCACTTGACACAGATTCTTGCTCGACACATGTTCCCACTGACATGAGGTTTCTCCACTGGTTCACAAAAGCACACTACATATCAATTAATTATATTTCAGTGAGTACTGTAATATGCTTGTTACCACAGTAACATTAATAGCTCTTCAACTTCACTTGAATGTGATATTGAGGGAAAAAAATGTAGATATTGGAGACCAGCTTGGAAATCTACTTACCAGATATGACACGGTTTCTTCCAGAAAATGCATGTCAAGCTATCTATCAATCCATCTCTCATGTATCTATATCTATATATGTATGTTATATTTACACTAATTTTTGATATGTTTAAATTAATTTATTATATAGGTTATATATTTATATATAAATATATAATACATAATTATATATCTAATACAGTAGTTCCCCCTTATCTGTGTGAGATATGTTCCAAGACCCCCAGTGGATGCCTAAAACCCTGGGGAGTACTGAACCCTGTATACGCTATGTTTTTTCCTTTACATACATACCCATGATAATGTTTAATTTATAAATTAGGGACAGTAAGAGATTAACAGCAATAATAACAAAATAGAACAGTTTATAACAACATACTGTAATAAAAGTTACCATAGGTCTTAGCAACCTCAGCATGTGATTTTTTTTCTTCCCTTATTAGGTCGAGAACTTTCACCTTTTCACTTAAAGGAAGCAGTTCTCGGCTTCTCTGTGGCATATCTGAATTGCCAGCATCACTACTCTTGCACTTTGGGGCCATTATTGAGTAAAATAAAGGTGACTTGAACACAAGCACTGCGATACCATGACAGTGGATCTGATAACCAAGACGGCTACTAAGTGACTGACGGGCAGTGGCGTCTACAGCGTGGATCCCTGGACCTTAAGGGGATGAGTCACATCCGGGGCAAGACCACGCGAGATTTCATCACGCTACTCAGAATGGTGTGCAATTTAGAATTTAAGAATGGTTTGTTTCTGGAATTTTCCATTTAATATTTTTGGACCAGGGTTGATCTCGGGTAACTGAAATTATGGAAAGTGAAACCACTACTGTACGTTATGTATCTAAATGAATTTTATTCATTATATATGAAGGATTTCCAACGAATTTTGGAATAGAATGAGTTTAGATGATGGAAGCTTTCTTCATCACTTACATAAATTGTATGTAAATACCACTTATAAATGTATAGTATATAAATACAATTATATAAATATATAAAAATGCAATATTTAAGAGAAATTTAGCTAGTTTAGATGATGAAGGCTTTCTAGATATAACTTGCCAATGAAACTATTTTATGCAAGAAATCGCTCTTATTTGTGTTTTGGTTGTCATGAGACCACTTGTGTCTACACGGCAGCATACTGTCCTGTCAGAGACCTAAGTCTGTCTGCACATTTGTGATGTGTCATCCTATTTCCAAAGAACCTGCAGCTGGTGGTGAAACGACCCCCAGGATGAGAAATCCTCTCGCACTAATTCACCTCTGCTGTGGCCATCACTTGGGATTTTTCGGTGCTTCCTCAGACGAGCAATATGAATGAGTGGTCCAGGTTGAATGTGAATGCAAAGGATCTCTGCAGGAAGAGAGGGACCCAAGACCAGAGAGAGACTATTATGAGTTTCTCAACTTTTGTGACTTCAAGCTTCTCGATGCTTATTGAAAGTGAACTCTGGGTTTCTCTACTGTGCTGATACAATGCTCCTGCGACTGTAGCAGAAGGTTTCAATAGAAACAGTCTCTCAGCAGAGCTCTTACAGCATGGAGAGAAAGAAAGGCATGCATGCCCTATGAGGCAGATAAAAGAGTTATGAGTTTAACCTTGTGAAAATAGTGCCCAGTTTGGTCATTGTAAAAATTGTCGATTTCTCCATCCCAGTAGACAACACGACGCAATATTGATGTTCATAAAAGGGTAATATTTTTTCACACCTACCATATAGATTATTTCACTATAAACATGGGTAATAATATCTTGTTAGAAAAATATTACTCAGATTAGAAAAGAAAGCTTCAAAGAAACTTAGAGAAAACAGATGCCTGCCCCTAAACCTATACTCTCTATTTATGTAGGTCTCATTGTTAATGAATGTCTACACCCTCAAATGAGGAGTACTCTCAGGTCAATCACAGGTAATTTACATTATGAATATTTTTTTTTTTTTTTTTTGTGAGGATATCAGCCCTGTGCTAACATCCGCCAATCCTCCTCTTTTTTTGCTGAGGAAGACGGCCCTGGGCTAACATCTGTGCCCATCTTCCTCCATTTTATATGGGTCGCCGCCACAGCATGGCTTGCCAAGCAGTGCGTCGGTGCGCGCCCGGGATCCGAACCAGCGAACCCCGGGCCGCCGCAGCGGAGCGCGCGCACTTAACCGCTTGCGCCACCGGGCTGGCCCCTACATTATGAATTTTAAATATCAGATACACTGGGTGAATGAGAGAGAAAAAAAAGGGAAAAAGACTAAGGCAAAAATCACATTTTTCATTCTAGTATTTTGTTTTTTGCTTTGATCAAATGTGTTGCGATGGCTGAGAAAAACATTTTATGCAAGAAAATAGCTCTTGGCTATGCTTGTGCATATGGGCATATCTCTGAATATAAACATACACAGACACACACATACACATTTCAATTCTTACTGCATGCCTTTAGGCCAGGAGGGCATATCTGCCTGACTTAGAAAAGCAGTTAACAATGAAATATTTTATTAGTGAAAAAAAAAATACATTTATTTTTGTTTTCCCTCCTAGCCCATTCATAGAGTTATACTTATCTTAAGTGAGAAAAATATGAAAACAATAAAAGCACTTGATCTTAATAGGTTCTGGTCTGTACCCCCAACCCCTCCATCCTTGTTTCTGAGACCACAGTTCCCTGCTGTAGGCTGAGCAGCTGAAGCTGGCTGACCATCGAGGTAATGTAATATGTGTCCCTCTCACAGTTTTGAACCAAACTTTGGTGATGCTGAAATACGAAACATGGAAAATGACACCGCGTGCAAATCCCATCACAGCTATAAGAACAGAACAAAATGTAAAAACAAACATCAACTCACTGTGATGCTTCTCATTGGTGCCAATTACAGTTAACCTTGGCTCTTTTTTAAAGGATCCAAAACCTTATCAAGAAATGCAACTTTAGGCTAACCAAGTTTCTTTTCTTTCTAACATAAAAATAGCAGGCCAAGTTCCACTCTTTAAAGGAGTGCACTTTGCAAAATATGTATTCTCCCCCCTCACCCACCAAAAAAAAAAAAAAAAAAAAAAAAACTCCAATGAGACAAAAAAAGAAAAAAATGGAAAATGAGCCTGGATGAGGTGTTGATGCCTGCAGATATATAACACAGCCAAAGTCACAGAATCACAGAGAGAAATGTTGGTTGCCAGGGACTGTGGAAGGGAGAAATGGGAATTATGAATCAAAGGGCATAAAGTTTCAGTTAAGCAAGATGAATAAGTTCTAGAGATCTGCTGTACAACATCATACCCAGAATCAACAATACTCTGTTGTACACTTAAAGTTTTGTTAAGAGAATAGATCTCCTGTTATGTTTTCTTACCATGATGAAATAAAATAAAAACATACACCTGGGATGATGACTTCCAGACCCAAGGACTCATCATCCAATCAGATATTAGCCTCTTGAAACCAAAATGATCACCAATGTCAACACACATAATCATGAGGTCCAATTGTAATCCAAAAATAGCACTCTGTTACTGTGGCAAAGCACTATTTATATAACAAACATTTTAAATAAAACCACCCAAAGCTCTGGGTTATTTCTCCACCTTTCCAAAGAACTGTGAAAGCACATGCTATTTCATTAACACTAGCCTGAAATAAAGATTTGTCTCCTTGAGATTTATTCCAATGAGGCCTTGAGGGTCTATTCTTCCTCATTTCTTTCCTAAATTGTACAACGACTACTCTATTCCACTCTGGAATCAAGTCAATAAAACCTCATCTTACTATATATTTTCTATCTGTTGGGATTTTCCTTGTTTTCTTTCAGGTACCACTTCTGGGAGGAAGGAGGGTGACTTGGGCCAGAGAAGAGGATCATGCTGGAAATTGATTGGCCAACTTCCACAGGCAGGTAGAGCTTAGGTACTGTGCATGCACCTGGGACAGGTGAACCCAACACTGAATGTCTGAAGTTCAGAATCAGATCCCTAGGTGGACTGGTTATTCTCCACAGCCAACCTTCCATGCCTGTGCTAACTTTATGAGCCTTTTATTTAATTTTTATTTAGTGTAACCACGACAGAGAGAAATCCTTCTCCTATGTACATATTTATTCAAAGCCCATAAGTGGCAAAATGGCAAACTTCTAGGCAGTACCGCCTTCTTTTTCCCTTGTACATTTGTGCTACTTTGCCCCTCCCCAAGAAAAATGAGGAAGGATTTCCCATTCTGCCATTCATTCAGCAAAGAACAGTGGAGTCTTTGAGAGGCTAAATGAAGGTTGTTTAGAGAAAAATGACAAAACTGGAAAATATTCATTGAGTGAATTGTCCATGAATGGATACAGCGCATAAGAGATGACCTAATTGCCTAGAGCCACGTGGGCTTCAATTTTGAGATTCTCACTTTCTCTCCTTGACTGGGCAAAATCCGTATATTTGCTTTGAAACTGGTAGCCGACAAGTTTAAGAGATTATTTGTTGCTCCAGAGAAGGCATAGTCTGTCTTAGAAGTCTTAAAGATAGTTAAGTAGACTAAAGTCTCTCTTCTAAAAAGATATAGTATCCAGAAAGAAGAAAAAAAAAATGGGCAACTGATTTAAACTAAACTCTGAACATATTTTTCTCATTTGGGAATAAAATGCATATTGTTAAGAGTAGAAACCATTATAGAAAGAATGCAGGCTGGTTTATATACTAAAAATCTGTTCCTTACACATGACTTTCAGATGCTAAAATCAGCTCTCACCAAGTCTGGAATTTAAGTATGTTTTAACCTGATAATCCTATCTTCAGAGCGAGGGTATTAAAGGACTTAAAATATCTTTATATCATCGCTTCATTTGGACAAAATAATTCTGTCAACAAGTTGCATTATTGACAATACTCAACCATATAATAAAGGTTTAAAGTATGGAGTACCAATTAAAATGGAAAAATGTTAAAGGGAAGCCAGACTCCATGCACCTGAATGTGTACTTTTGTATGAACCGTCTCTAGGTTTTTTGTTTTGGTCTAGGCATAAAAGCACTATACTCTAAGGAGCTCTTAAAGAGATTCTTGCACAGTCTGAAAGCTACGTAATGTGCATAGTTAGTAAGCACTGGAATCTTTGTGCAAAGACCAGAACCTTTCCACAAATTACTACAAAGGAAAAAAAAAAAAAGAAAAGGCCAAGTTCAGAAATAAAGAAAAACTTCATATACTTATTAGTCTGCATTCCAGGCTAAAACCATGAATTTTCAAATACCCTCAAGTCTGTTCACTTGTAAATTTAATAGCATCCATATACCTGCTTTATCCACCTTCTGTAGCAATCGGTTACTTGTCAAGTATCTGTTCTATTCTTAGACTTGTGTAAAAATTAGCTGGACTGCAGGTTTTAGGGCCAAAAGTACATTCAGCACTATTTTATTTTAAAAAAATACAAAGGAAAGCAACAATTCCTCCACCCAAGAAAAATATGTCAAAACATCTTAAAAACGGTATCAAAGCACAGCCATTATTAGGAAAATGCAATTATCATTAAATCCCTTCTCAAAATCATTCTAGTTTCCAAAAAATCAAATCTCTCATGTGAATCCAGTGATTTAAAACTGATGAAGTAATTTTCCACTTGTTACAATCGGCTTGATTGTCTTCCTCCATGTCACGGAAGATACTTTTTTAAATTGCTGTCTACCTATCTACATATATACTCAACTACATTTCCTAGGGTAATAGAATACTGAACTTCTAATCTGGAAAAAATATATATTTGCAAAGGCTTCCTTGAAATTCTTACATTCTTAATTTGGGGACAAATTTTTAAAATCTAGAGTTTTTTTCTGGAAATAAGGGATGAATGTGACCCTGTGCCATTATCCCCGGCCCTACTACCTTCTGCTGCATCGCCACAGAGTTATTTATCTTGAGGATTTTCAGGATTGCAGTTAACCGCTTCCCACAGCCAACTAAGGCATGAAATAATTCTCCATTCCCCCCATCCGCCACCACAAAAATGCAGATTTCTGTGCAATCTGATCACTTCTCTGGGCTCTGCCATCCTCTAGGGAAATGCTAAGCATCTCTTTTCAAACCAGGCAGCTCTCTTAGCAGAGTGGTGTTGCTTTGTTCTGATGGAAAGTCAGGTTTTCACATCCTGCTCATTTAATTTCTAGCTGAAGAAGGTACCTATTGACAATGTCTTAAGCATTCACTTCTATGTGGCCTGCAGAACGCCTACACAAACTGGAAATTCTGCTTCATCAGGATAACTAGGTCTCCTCGAACTTTTTCTTTTTTTTTTTCCCCTCTGCATTCCTCAAATCATGGTAAGTGCGGACTCTGAGAAGAGAGCTAGCTCACACCACCTCCCGTTAGAAAACAGTTAAATGCAGCGCGATCTTGATGTCGATGCCCTGCCAGCAGTGGATCCCTTCAAAAAGCATAGGATATGAGCACATAAACCCGTTTCCCCCCAACTGACCAAACAGGAAAAAAAAAAAAATCAAAATCAAAAGAAGAATCCATACCACCACCTCGTGGATTCTACTCGCAAGAACAGCACCTGGTTACTTCGATAACCCCCACCCATCAACCCTCGCCCCAAATTTCTTAAGTTGGGTCCAAATGACAGATTGGGATCCGCCGTCCTCGCTCAACCCAGACTCGCCCAAGCACTGGGTTTAATTCATTACGCGCGCGCCCAGCGCTGGCGCAAGCCGCGAGCCACCGCGCACGGCGGGGGCCACCCCACCGCCACCCCCTGGACCCCCAACTCTGCCTCTGCACCCCCTCCGCGTCAGCGCCGAAATAGCAGCCCAGTGGCTCCGAAAACAAATAAAAAGAGGCCCACACCTGCCGGTCGGTTCAGAAGAAGGAGTCAGAGAAAAGGAAACCCGCAGCCAAAAAAAAAAAAAAAAAAATACCCATTGGGATGGAGCTGGAGGGCTGCAGAGAACGCCCTCCGGGCGCCCCTCGCCCTCCAAGCGGGAAACCCGTTCCCAAGGTGGTCCCAGCCAGGCCCCGGAGGTGCAGGGGTTGGAGTGACCCCCGGCTCCCGCCCCCGCCGCTCCGGGAAGAAAGGGCGCTGTGTCTGGCGGCGAGCAGGCGACGGAATGGTGCGCCGGGCCCAAGACTGCGCGGGGCACGGGGCCCCGATTCGGGGGCCAAAGGCCCGCGGGGCTGACCGGGAGGACGCCCCCGCCCCCACACCCCGGCTGAGGAGACCAAACCTACCGCTTCTCCCAGGAGCGAAAGAGCCGAAGCAGGCTGGGGGGCTGGCGGGGAGAAAAGGGTCGTCTAGGAGACTGAAGGATGCCAGTGCGCCCGAGGAGGCGGCGGGCGTTCTGCAAGCGGGAGCGGGAGGGAACGACCGTGGGGTGGGGGGCGCAGGCGGGAACCTCGGCCTCTCCCCCCACCGCAGGCGCCTGGACCCCCGCATCATCTGCAGTCGAGCAATACATCCCCCCCAACCACCCCCGCCCGCGCGTCCGCAGCTCAGGCCCCGCGAGTGCGGGCGCAGGCCAGGGGCACCTCGACCGCGGCCTTGGGGAGGGGGCGGGTCTCAAGTTCACTTGTTTTTTCCAGGGTCTCACAGCCCCTCGCCCAACCCCTGTTCTTCCCCCACCCCAGGCTGCAGGCTTGGCGCCTCTTCGCTATCACTTCTAACCCCTGGAGCGGGAGGGGGCCAGGCCGAGCCACGCGGGAATGGAGGTGTGTGTGTTAGCTGCGGGGGTTCGGGATGAAATCGGCCGGGAAAGCGTTGGGGGTAGGGGTGGGGGTGGGATTTGAAGCGCGGGACAGCAGAGAGCTTTGGGATGGAGGAGTTGTTTGTTAGGTTGCCCAAGGCTATGGGGGTGGTCCGCATAGAGGAACCAACTCCCCAAACCCCCCACCCCCACCTCGCCCAAGGGGACTATTCGGCCGTGCGCCCCGCGGGCTCTGCTCCCGGGAATAGGGTTTCTCTATCCGCAAGGGCTGGGGCTTCGCATCCCTTGAGACCCGGGCTAGGGCGCCCGGCGCCTGTTCCCACAGCTACCAACTTTTGTGGTCCTCGGGAAAAGCAGGCAGTTCGGGGATGGTGGTCGGGCGGCAGCTGCGCGCCCCTCAGAAAGGTCCAGGCCAGACCCAAAGAAGCAAAACCACCAGCCACCCACCAGCCGCTTGCCTCCCCCCTAACCCACAAGCACGGGAAAAGGGGGGCAGGTAGCCCGCTCCCCGGCTTTGCAGAAACAGCGCTAAGCTACCGTCATTTCGTCTTCACCAGGGGTCTCTGGCGCGCCCGGGTCGCTCCCCAGCAAACCCCAGCCAGGTCCTAATCAATCGCGTGCGTTATTTCGTGCACCACACAAGCCGTCATCTTATCCCAGGCCAGCAGAGGAAGGAGGAAAAAAAAATCGCTTAATGCAACCCCAGCCAAGCCTGTTTTCCTTTTTTCTCTCTGGTTAACCCAAAAAAACCACCGCAGGAGGTGGTAGCTGACAGTTTCCTTAAAACAGAAGGAGGGAAAAAAAAGCCCCTGATTGCTCACAGTTTCCAGAAGTCGTCCTGCCTTCTCCATCTCTAGTCCCGGTTTGCAGAGAGCTGGGGCTTCGCTCCTTCTCTCCCTGTACTGCAGATATATTTTTTTCCTCCTCTCCCCGCCACACTCTTCTGTTTATTTGTATGTAAGACAGCTCTACTTTGTAAACACATCACACACGGCCCCAGAGCCGTTCAAATAGCTGATTGCAGCAAAAACGTTTCCAAACCACGGTGGTCCCGATTTATTTTTTTTTAAGTCGAAAAAAAAAAATCAAATGTGTCTGTCGAGACGTGCATGTAGCTTGCACAGGACACACTGTACATATATGTCCACACTCCCACCCACACCTAAAAAATGGAGCGACAGATGGGAGAAAGTCCTATCCAAATTTTCGAAATAAAAGAAAAAAAATGTCATATTAAGTGAAGCTCAAATGTTTGTAGTCAGGCTTATCATCTCTTGCTGGGGAGCATATACAAGTCAAAATGTTTAAAAGGCTTAAAAAAAAAAAATAACCCAGAGACTATCTTAAAACAGCACCTACCTTAGCCGTGGAAAAGCTGCATGGGCTGTAAATGTTCTTTTTACACATCCAGATTTTTCTAGGGAACCCGGACTAAGGGTATGAATCAGGAGGATGTATTTAGTCCAGGCGCCTTTGCTTTCTCGAATCTCCTCTAGATTTGCTCCTCCAAAGGAATGTGAGGATCACCGACACCGCCGTTTGGAGGAAATTCGTTGTTTCTGTCGTAAATAGTCTTCTGGTCAGGAAGAAAAAGGAACACAGTCGGAGCAGGAAGGGCAGAGCTAGGTCTGAATAAGAGCTCTGTGCTGAGAGACAGAGACGCGTCTGCAAGACAGAGAGAGACTGAACAGAGAGGTCCCGATGTCTCCCTCTGCTATTGGACCAAACTGAATGAAATTTACAAAGCCAGCAGCCAATAGATCTCCGCAGTCGGCTTCATCACTACAGAAACCACATCCACAGCTACAAGCGAATGCAAAGAGCAGCTAATCCCAGCGCAAACCAGCTGTTAACAGAGAGATTCCTGGGGCCAGGATGGCAAACAGGTAAGGGTGGCATGCAAGGCCACCACGCCAGAGGCGCACAGGAAAGCTTCCTCTCTGGCTTCTTTGCACTCTCCCAATACCCTGGGCACCAAACAGGCTACAGTATTTGCAAACAGCTTTAACTCTTTGAGGTCATGCTCTGTGATAGCGCCAGCAGTGTGGAGCTATTCCCAGGGGGTCAGGCTGACAAATGTGTTACTCTTTCTGGATGTTACTGTGGTTATATCGGGAAGCTATCGTATATATATAGTTTGAGAGCAAAATTAGAATGAGGAGCTGTCAAGAACAAGAACCTCTCCTAAACCCAGGGGATGGGTTGATGTCTGTTTCTTTTCTTATACAGTAATGGTTTTGATAATACAATATTGGAGGTGTTGTATTCGCCAGCTATTTGTAAATACCCCTCTTCACTTTTGGGGTCAAGGAGTTTATCTTTCCCAGCCAACTTCAAGTTTGGTTACATGACCCAGTATTTACCATTGGGTTAGAGGGAGTTGGCTTTAAATGGGCATCGTCTGAAGAACCTAATTGATAAACCAGGGAACAGTGTATAGAGATATGGCAATATGAACACAGATTCTAAAAGTAGATTGCTTGGGTTGAAGTCGCATCTGACCTTCAGTATGTATTTAAATGCTTTGTGTCCATTTCCACATCTTTAAATTGGAGAAGATAAAAATAATGACCTCATAATATTATTGTGATATTAGCTGTGTTAATACAGGACTCGACATACAAGATTTTTAAAAAGTTTTCTTTTCTTAAAATTATTTCACAGGCCTATGAATTTATTTATTGAAGAAGAAAGATAATGTCCCCTAGGACATGCTCACAATTGCTTCTGCATTAAGGCAGCAAACTTAGGCTTCCAACTTGCTGAAATTATTTGTTGTGATGATACAATTAGGGATTCCTCACATGTTTTAAGGGATGGACTCTTGGAGGACATGGCCAATAATGACAAAGATGATAAACACTGGGGCAGGGGACCTAGTTTCATATCAAGCGTCTACTCTTGCTAGCTTTGATTTGTTGGAAAGTCTTTTATGGTCTATGCATCTTAGGGAATAGCTCTATTAAATAGTGATTAAAATAGCTCTCCTGTGGGTTCCTTGGGATGATTAAATGAGATAATATGTATGAAGACATCTTTTACCAGAAAGATGTGTGTGTGTGTGTGTGTGTATATATATATATATATATGAGAAAGAGAGCTACTTTTAATCACTGTTTGCATATATATAATATATATACAAACGAGATACATATCTCCAATAATAGAAGAAACATATATATAAATAAGAAGAGAACATATATATAGATGTTCAAACATATAAATATATGTTTCTTCTATTATTGGATGGATATTTAAGATCCACTAACATAATAGTATTGTTAATAAACATAGCTTTTCACCCAAATCAGTGACTTACATAGATATAGATACAAAAATACAGATATAGATATAGACATACGTATTTCCCAAACTAGAGTTTAGAAGCAGAGCTTCAACTTGAACACAATAATTTATAGCAGGCCAGAAAGTCATTGGCTTTGCCAATAGTGAATTAATTGATTGATTTATAAATTCATCAAGTAGTTTTTGAGCACAAGCATAGTCCTAAGCACTGAAAATGCATTTGTGAGTAAGATATGTCCATTTATTTTTGAAGAAGCGTATAGTCTTGTGGATAAGGTAGCCAACAGCATAAGAAAATAAAACAAAACTACAGGAAGAAGTGAAAAAGTCCTATAGTATGAATTCATAGGGATCCGTGGAGGTGGAAATGATGAAGCAAGGATCTTCAGAGGAAGTGCTCTCAGCAGAGAAGGAATGGTAAATAGATATTGATCAAGTGCAGAAATTGAGAAAAAAGCCATGGTCACAGCCTGGATAAAGCCACAGCAGCAACAACTTGTATGCGGTGATTTGAAATCCAGAGGGTTTGGTATGAGCAGGGCATAGAGTGTGAAAAGAAAAGAGATTACAGAGAGTGAAGAAGTGTTCTGAGACCTATCTATGAAGGATCCTGAATGCCCTGTGGAAAAGGTGGAATTTATCCAGGAGGCAGTTGGGAGCCAATCATTTATTTTAAGCTGGTGGTAGGGGAGGAATAATCAGATTTATTTTAGGACAATCACCCTGGTGGCAATATGAAGAATGAGTTGGAGGGGACAAGAACTGAAAGTGGAGGAAATATTTTCTGACACTATTGCAAAGATGGAGGTCCTAGAGAAATGAAGTCGTGAATAAAATATAGAGAGAGAAGAAGAAAAGAAAATAGCAATTGGTATGGGTAGGAGAGGTCATTTCTAAATACACTAAGGCAGCATTAAAAAATGAACCTGGAGAGGGAGAGTTTGGTTTGTTGGGTAAAATCTTCATGTTTGTCCTAGTGTATGGGTGAGCTGGTTGCGTACCAGATCTCTACCCAGAGATACGTTACCTGGGATGGGGCGGGCAAGCACATTTTCATTTCTGTCTGAATGATCTTATTGAGATTAAAAAAAAGACTTAAGCAAACAAAGGAATTATTTGAAGAAAAGGTGAATATATAATTTTAGGAGTTTATAATTTTCCTTAATCCTAATTACCTGAGACCAGGGTCCTAAGAGGGAGAACCAAACACACCATTTCATAACTGTTGGGGCAACAGACTGTAATACAGTGAATGGAGTTATAAAGTTTTAAATCCAGGAATCTTGGAAGAGATAAGGGTATAATTTTTCATGTTTCCATTTTATCTAATTATGGAGTATGGTAATATAGAGAAACATGTCATAAAAAAATAGAAAACAATAGGGTATAGATAAAGACCCATTGATATATGAGCTGAGTTTGGTACAAGAGAACTGGGAGGAATCTGAGAAATAATCTATCCTGTACTAGCGCTCTCTCTGATGAATCCATCTTATCTCCATCAACCACATTCTGATCTAATGTTCATTTTCCTGTGAGGTTGACAGTTTAATCCTAATTGCAATATTGGCTAAGCCAGGGAGGCTTTTGGGCTGTACTAACTCATATTGGCTCTACTGAAACAATAGTTAAAACAAAACAGAAATATGATTAAGTAGAATAATCGTTATTAGTGCAATAGTAATATATGCTATTTTATTAATAATTATCACACACTATTGGAGATATAAATACGTATAACATCCAAGGTGCTTAAAACTTAATAAGGTGATAAATCGAGTTCCTCCATTACTAAACTTCAAGGTAATATATGGAATAAGCCATCTTAGAAGCATATGAGAGGCATAGCATGCTTTCTATAGGGATGATGAGAACATCCTTCATAGTTAAGATTTTCAAAGGAAATTGGAGAGCAGAAGTGAAAATAACTCCAAGTGAACAAAATCTGGAAAAAAATAAATGGATGTGGAGTACGTAGTGGCTCTGACAGTTCAAGATACCTAAGGTTCAGCCAGGTAGCTTGTTAAAAAAAAATCCATGCTCTTGGAACTCAATACAATGACTCAGATTTAGCAGATCTTGAGTTAGTTCTGGGAGCCTGCCTTGGTAGGGACCTTGCTAAGTGAGTCTTTTGTAGGCAGTCCTTAAATTACACACTGCAAATACTAACGGTGAGGAGTTGATGGTAGGTTCATAGTATAATGAAATCCTCGTGGGCGAGAGCCTGCTCGCCCAAAGAAGACTTTGTCCCTCTGACTTTGCTGTTTCAGACTCATCAAACACCATTAATTATGTAACAGGCATACACTGGACAGAGAGATGCTCTGTGCTGACTTTCCATCTGATTATTTTAAATTCTTTCCCTAGTTATTATTTCATAACTGGGCATGATTAGTCTAAATGACTTTTAAATTGCCCTGATTTTTAAAAAGTATTCAAGCTCCTGAACTTCACTACACTCATTGAGGATGAGAAACCCATTAAATATTGCTTTCATGCAAAAACCAAGGATATTGAATCCCAAATAAGTGGCCCCAAAGAGGTAGAGATCATTTTTAAATGACGTTTTGCAGCAACTGTCCCACTGTTATTGCCTAAGACTTTTTATGAAAATCTTTCACGATGTCTGTGTCACTTTGACAAATAACTACATGTAGTACACTTCAAAATTACGAAAAACATACATAAAACTTCCTCTTTCCAGGTTACATGGAAATATATATATATTTCCACACATATACATAATACATAAATATATTTAGATATAAAATAGAGAGGTTATAATATATAATGCTATATATTATATATAAAAATATATATAAATACTGTTATATATTTTTATATAACCCTATATATTATATATAAAAATAAGCATAAGAAATAAATATAAATATATATATAAATATAAATATTTTATATATATAATATATATATATAAAAAAAAATAGAGAGGTGTTTATATTCTCAGAACAGTGGATTCCTACCCGATTCTGCCCCTGTATCTTCGTCCCGGGTATGAACACCACCTCTCTTCCTACTTTCATACTTTATACTTTGGATAGTCTATATCTAAAAAGAAAGAAGTTTAGTATTGGAAGGAGAGAAAATAAGCAGTGGCATGGGTATGCTATATTTATTGACACTCCAGCAAACAGCCCTCTCTCTTGTTAATGATCTGTGCCAGCTATGCCAGTAGGGAAACAGAACATCTCTGGTGAATGCAACATGGCTTATAATTGTAATTTAAATTAAATGAAGTAGACAAAAAATTATTAGAACAATTGCTCTCTTTTATCCTTTCAAACTCAAGACTTATTTTGGAATAACTTTTTTAAAATAAGCATTTCAGGGACCAGCCTGGCAGCGCAAGTGGTTAAGTGCACGCACTCTGCTGCGGTGTCCCGGGGTTCACCAGTTCGGATCCTGGGCGCGCACGGACGCACCGACACACCACTTGTCAAGCCATGCTGTGGCGGCATCCCATGTAAAGTGTAGGAAGATGGGCACAGATGTTAGCCCAGGGCCAGTCTTCCTCAGCAAAAATAGGAGGATTGGCAACAGATGTTAGCTCAGGGCTGATCTTCCTCAGAAAAAAAAATAAAATAAAATGAACAAAATAAATTAAAATAAAATAAGCATTTCAGTTTTTTATTATCACTCATTGAGAAGAGAGGGAAAGTATTGCAAATAATGCTTTGCTTGTGACATGCATGCATATATGGAGTCAGAGCAGTAGGAAAATGTATATTACTACCAACGGATTTGTTTTGAATGGGGATCAACCTCTGGTATAAAACACTGGTATATTAGTAAGATGGGAATATTTTCCTAGAATAGGCATGACCAAAATTATATAGGGAACAGATGAACCTGTGTGATCTCTTCATGTCAAGAAACTAATGATGGCTTTTGGCCAACAGCCAGTGAAGAACTGAAGTCCTCAGTCCCACAGCCTTTGAGAAACTGAATAGCACCCACATCCATGCAATCTTGGAAATGGATTCTTCCCCACTTGAGTTTTCTGATGAGACCCCAGCCCTGGCCAATACCTGCTTTGCAGCCTATGAGCATCCTCGGGCAGAGGACTCAACCAAGCTATGCTCCAGCTCACAGAACCTGTGAGAGAGTCAGTATGTGTTTCAGCCTCTAAGTCTGTGCTCATTTGTTATGCTATAACAGATACCTACTGTTATGTTAAGTACATATGCATGCATGTATGTATGAATGGATGGATATCGATATGGATGGCAGCAAGTAAGCTGTAGAAAATACAAACATATGGGCCGGCCCCGTGGCTTAGCGGTTAAGTGGGCACGCTCCGCTGCTGGCGGCCCAGGTTTGGATCCTGGGCGCGCACCGACGCACTGCTTCTCCAGCCATGCTGAGGCCATGTCCCACATGCAGCAACTGGAAGGATGTGCAGCTGTGACATACAACTATCTACTGGGGCTTTGGGGGGAGGGGAATAAATAAACAAAATCTTTAAAAAAAAAGAAAATACAAACATAAAAGAATGTTGACCAAGTTGAACCAATATGCAAATTTTACAGTTTGCCGAATGGTTGCTACAGATCTTTCAGACACACCATAGATGAATGAACCAGACTAAGTACATCATCTCCTCATAAAGCCTGCCAAAGGGTATCAAATTAGGGGAGTGGCATAACTTGATAACCAAATCTGTAATTCCTACCTTAAGCAAAATAGATTTCCTTCACTCTGGCTGAGAAGTGTAATAGGTCTCCTCAACAGCCTTGATCTTTTTACAGTTCATCACATCAAAGAATGATTAGTGAAGCCACCTTTTCTCTGGTCAGCCCTGTGCTAACCAGGGTGTGAGAGTCTTGGAAATATTATTTGATTCCAGAGGACTTATAATTTCCTGATATAACCATCCACGCCCCTCAAAGCCTCCCTTAGAAAAATTTATCATTCCACCTCCTGCATTCTCAAAGCACCTTGACCTTCTGAAGCACTTAACGCACCTACTTCCAGTGGCATGTAGGGTGTGTGTGTGCATGTGTATGTACACACATCTGGTCCCCTGGACTGTGGGCTCCATTTGTATGTCTCTCCAATGCCCCACTTTTGAAATGTTTGCTTATTATTTTTAACGTAAGGAAGTTGAATTTTGTTTCATGGTCTTCAGTTCACTTTCATTTCATATATTGGGCAGATTACTCCAAAAACATCAATGGAAATGTACCGGAAAGAATGGATGTTACCCGATCTTCCGACTTATGTAGGCTCATTCTTGAGGGTTGAGATTCCCACCTTGGGTAGACCAGGATGAAGTCATCTGCAAATGTAGTCTAATCCGATCTCACAGTCATGAGCCTTCTGGTATGAAATGAAGTAACACGGGTTTTTACTAATAAAGTGAGAGGGTTGAAGTTACAGATCAACACAATCCTCATGCCCATTGCATTGCCATTCTCAAGTCACCCTCGCACATTACTAGCATAATTAAGCTATCTATCCATAGATCCCCGACGGTGATTGCAGAAAAGACCTGTCTGATAGCAACTGAGGATCAATACACACACACACAAACACGCACTCGCACACAGGTTTTTTTTCCCTGCACGGGACTGGGCAGCAGGAGGCAAGGATCCTATACTGCAGCAAGTTCTGTTTCTCACAGGGATCTCAACAGGCCTTTCTGCGCTTCAGGATGCACCACAGTTCCCTCTTGCGAAGCCCTGGATGGACTGAGACCTCAGCATCCCTCAGACCCATCCACGCCTAGATGGGCACTTGGAGCTGCCCCTTCCAGGAAAGCCTCCCCTTGGCTGGTCTCCAGGCCCCTGTAGCCACCATCCCAGCCTATAAGGGAAGGGAAGGATGACAGTCAGAAAGTTGAGAGATCATGTGTCCAGGGACTTCAACTTGAGAAACTTTCAGCCATAAATAACCACTGTGGTTTTTTTTACTGTTTTTAATGTGCTGGAAGCATCAAAAGCATCAATTATTTCAACCTATATAATCTTTGTGTTAAAAGATTGTATATTTTATGTTAAAAGATTCCATGATTTTGTAACTTTTTTTTTGAGTATATCTTCGTTTATTTTTATATATAGCTAGAGCCTGAAAAATGTAAACATTCTGAGACTCTGATGCCTCCTGGACATCCCCACCTGGCTGGTTCTCCAGTGCTTTGAGGGATCAATTCTAACATAACAGAATGATTGCCATGGAGGAATTTCTCCTTTAATTTGTCTACTCTGGGACCAGCCCGGTGGTGTAGTGGTTAAATTCATGTGCTCCGCTTTGGTGGTTTGAATCCTGGGCATGGACCTATACACCACTCATCAAGCCACACTGTGGCGGCTTCCCACATACAAAATAGAGGAAGATGGGCACAGCTGTTAGCTCAGGGATAGTCTTCCTCAGGCAAAAAGAGGAAGATTGGCAACAGATGTTAGTTCAGGGCCAGTCTTCCTCACAAAAACAAAACAAAAAAAAAAAACAAATTTGTCTGCTCTGTATGAACAGAAAGGCTGCACAAAAACTAGGTAGCCACTTGCAACCCATGAGATTTTTGCAAATCCCTGGCTGGGCACTTTAAATCAGAGGGGTAGAAACACAATCACTTCATGCAATCTTTTCGGGGCTGTGGAAAGTCGGTCTTCCTGGGGCTCATCAGTCTGTGCCACGTCTGCCTTGTCAGGGTAGCAGAGCTATCTTCCCTCCAATGGCTCATTCCTCGACCATCTGGCTTCTTTCAAGCCGCCTTTTCTTAATTAATGACACACACTTTCCTTTCTCTTTGAAGTCAAACAGGCAGCACTGTCTTAGAAGATAAATAAGACTGTTTGACGATTCCTAGAGCAACAAGCTTTCCTCCATGCCTTTTCTTGAAGTTGCCAGTTATTCGCCATGCTTTCCCTTTTATTTTATTTCCAATTTCAGGCTTTTTGTCATTACGGTAGTCTAGGTATTTTAAATCCACTTACTATTATTGCTATAGGAAAAAAAGAGAGAGAGAGGAGAGAGAGAGGAAAGAAGGAAAGAAGAGAGGGAGAGAGGGAGCAAGGGAGGGAAGGAGGGAAGGAAGGAAGGAAGGAAGGAAGGAAGGAAGGAAGGAAGGAAGGAAGGAAGGAAGGAAGGAAGGAAAAAAGAAGGAAGGAGGGAGGAAGGAAGGAAGGACTAGTATCATAACTGAATCATTTTTCCCCTTAAATTGTTTTCCACATCCAGGTCCAGTTGGTCTCATGCCAGCTGATAGCAATACCTTAAATACCATTTATTAACTCAGTCTTATATAGATCCCATGAAAATATTTAACCCTACCTCAATAGCTTAAGTTTGCCCATGAAATTAATAATATCTAATTATTTTAATATAGCAGAGTCCTAAAGAAGGTAGTTAACCTGCAAGATATTACTATCTGGTGTCTAATTTCTGAACTCTCTCTCTAAGAGGTCAGTACCTTTTCATTTGGACTAGTGAATAAGAAAGGCCAAGACGCCCACACTTATACCTATTTTAGAAAAATATGGACCAGGATGAATCAAATTACTTCTGGTCTTTGCTTTTTCTATCCCTTTTAATCTGGCCCCATGCATTTGTAGCACTTGGAAGCTCAAGTCCCTATATTTTCCACTTGGTTATAAACACTCAATGCTAAAGCAGTTGCTGGAATTGGCAAAAAATTTGGCAGGACAGGCAATAGGGGGACCACGATTAGTTCCTTCCTAAATTTAGCTTCCATTCAGGAAGCTCATCAAGAGCTGGGATCACTGATGGCTCTAAGAAAGTGGAGGGGATATTGATTTTCTTGACTTATATCTTCTGCTTTGCAAAATCCGTAGAGTGCTTTGGGTTCATCATAAACCTAATGGTTCCTTAGCTGATATACGCTGTGTGACACTCTCCATAGGTCTCTGTTGTCCTGCATGACTTTCGAGAGGCACCAGTTCTTCATCTGTTCCACACTCTTTTTTCAAGAGTGTTTGCACAGTCAACAGCCTTGGGAGATAGAATAGTATCTCCCGACAGAACAAAAGGCAGGTTTCCTTGCTGCCTGTTATAAAATATTTGACTTTCATAAGCTCAGGATGTGTGTGGAGCATCAACCTGGGCCTCTGTGGGATGCCCCTTTGGAACCTGGAGAGCAGAGAAAACTGATGGCAACAGAGTGATTATGCTGCTTGCTGTACTGTGAATAATAATCTTCTTTGTCTCTGACCCAGGGGTTTTGTGTCTTCTGCCAGCATCCGTGAAACTGTGGCAGACTCTCTTTTTACCTTTCATGTTGCGTAAAGTCTCAGATGCTTCCTAGTTCCTGAAAATGCACCCAGAAATACCAAGAAGTAAAACTCACCACTGGATTTGGCTCAGTAGGCATGTACTGTGGTGCACCAGATGATAGAGAGGTAAGATAATCAGGAAGGCCATTGTGTACTCTAGGAAAGCTGACATTTTCTTATAAATTTGTCACCAAGTTCCAGGAAACACACAGCATAATAATGTGGTGACTCTGACTTTGTGTCTTCGAGAATCGTCTTCCATTTCTTTTAAAGTCTCATCAGCATCATCCAGTCCCAGAACATAAACATGTTAGCAACTCTAAAAGGCTGCTCATCAGAATGCAACTCTAACAGTTGATTCTTAGGCATGGTGGCATGCTGGAAGCGGAGGGAAGACTTGTCAGAGAATGGGATAGAGTTATCCACATACATCACCCTACTGAATATTTTCAAAAGTCGAAGAAGATGGTGTTTAATCCCTCCATAACATAGATGAGTAAGCTGAGGCTTAGAGAGACTATGAAGCATGGTTTTGATTCATGTAGTCAACAATTCTTGTCACTATTTCCAATGTGTGGGTTTTTCCCCACACCACAAAGCAATTCTGTGACACCAGCGGGGTGTCTCACAATTTAACTCAATTCTGACACTACCTACTCAGAGATAGCATCAGATTTCACATCTTAAGGGCTCAGTCCTACCAGACTGCCCCCCATTTCAAATGCCAATTGAAAGTTCAGGTAGTCACCTGTGCCTCTGATTGACTGGCTATGGATCGGAGATTCCCATAACCCCCTCCTTGGGTTTCACTAATTTGCTAGAGCAGCTCACAGAACTCAGGAAACCAGTTTACTCACTAGATTACTAGTTTATTATGAAGGATATTAAAGCATATGAATTAACAGCCAGATGAGGAGATACCTAGGGCAAGGTCCTGAACAAAAGATCTTCTGTCTTCTTGGAGCTTGTGGCCTGTCAAGGAAGCATGTGGAAGCATTCTGGTTCACCAAACCAGAAGCTCTCTGAACCCACTCCTTTTGGGTTGTTGTGGAGGCCTCATTAAATAGGCACAGTCCGTTAAATCATTGGCCATTGATTCAACCTCCAGCCCTTCTCCCCTCCCGAGAAGTCAGTGAGTGGGACTGAAATTTCCAACCTTCTATTCATGGTTAGTTCCTCTGGCAACCAGCCCCCATCCTTAGGGGATTTCCAAAAGTCATCTCATTAACATAAACGCAGTTGTGGTGGAAAGAGGCTTGTTATGAATAACAAGACACCCATTTCACCTTTCGGGCTCTTAAGCTTTTTCAGCAACTGAGGACAAGAGATCAAATATTATAACAAAAGATGCTCCCATTGCTCTGATGGCTCAAGAAATTCCAAGGGTTTTGGGAGCTGTGAGCCAAGAACTGTGGACGAAGACCAAATATATATTTCCTATAAATCACAACATTGCAGTAGCTAATAAAGCTATGGGCGGGACTTCAAAGAGCATTATTTTTCCTACACAGAAGCAGAGACAGCAAAAGATGTAGGTAAAACGCTGAAGAAGAGTTTCATGTAATATGGCTTAGTTAACAAGGAATGGGAAATGACAGTGACAAATACTAATGTTAAGCTATAAGAATTGTATTCTCAACAGAGGTGACACCACTCTCCAAGGGGTAAAAACTGGTCCTTGAGAGACAAAAAAATCTTACTCTTTTTAGGTATAAAGATGTATGTATACAGTATGTAAGCAAATGCAGAGTGTATCTGTGGTATTAAAATGTGGAGGGGAAACTAGAAAAATATGTTTAAAAACTCTCTCTGGGGGTGAGGTGGGAGGATAATGAGTAATAGGTTGGTAAATATGGCTACAAGGCACTGAATTGATGAGTTAAGTGAGAAATTAAAAAACATTAGTATTTCTTCCAATATAATCAATAGCCACTCACCAAAAGTAAGTAATCAAGAATTTATTAAGGTCTACAGGCTCAGTATGGTGCAGGACGCGTTAATGAGTGCAATATATGGTATTAAGGCATGGTCCTCAACAAATACGTATTTATGGCATGGGAAAAATGTACGTGAAGCATGATGTCATGCTGAAAATATTTAACAATTCAGTCTCTGGGTCAGGAGAAACCCTGATTTGTAGCATTTGCTGATTTCCACAGTGAAATACTTGGATCCTGGCCAATATACTATATGAACATGAATTCCCAGAATGTGAAAATTGGAATGGAAGACGTGCAGCGGTGTACGATGATATAAAATTTCCACTATGAAGATACAATAGACATAACTTCAAGAGCGTAGATAATAGCAAAATGAAGTAAAATAATTAGTCAGTGATGAGTTTCAAGCATTTATTACCTTTTTAAATAGCATGTTTAATTTTAAGATTATATAATTAAATTTTTAATGGAGGCTATGTTTAACAACTGCATTTCAAAATTCCTGGAAAGTGAGCTGTCGGCGATCAGGAGCCAGTGTGAACTGGGTCCAGAACAGCACTGCAGCGACTACAGAGAACCAGCATGTGCTGTGTGAATAAGCCCTTGATTACATACAATGCCCTTCAAGAATTCACAAATTAATTAATTGATGCATCAACTATTCCAACTAATAAAAGAATTAAACATAGTGTGTCCTTACTTTTCTTTCGTCCTATGTATAACTACCTGTTAGTTGACTTGAGTTGCACTTTTCCATTTAGGAGTTTCCTTGGGTTTTGATGCCTTTTCACAAACTTGCTTTCTTCGGGGTAACTTTGTTCTTATTCCAAGTAAAATGTTTAAGTTATTGTGACAGTCTAGTAGAAACCCCTTTAATCTGGTCCCTGTCTGCTTTCAGTATGGATTCAGAACTTTTTCAAGCAACCGTGCTTTCTAAACCAAGTTTTTCTTTTAAAAAGTTAATATCTCTTAATAACTCTTCAGAATGAAACTCCATCAACCCTATCATGTGAAAATGCAAATTTAGATTTAAATAAAAATGCAAATTTTGTTATAAAGCAATTGGTGATTGTTTACTGTCGTCTCCTGAAACTCCTTCTCCAAAGGAGATAGGGTCAAGTTCCTATGATTTAGGGTAGGAATGAGGATGATATGGGAAAGGAGAACCTGAGGCCTGGGATTTTATTAATAGGTTTAGAAGAGAGCTATTAAAGTTAGTTGCATTGATACTTCAACATATTAGATAATATCTTCCTATAATTTATAGATTTTATTTGTTCTTTTTACCGATAATGTTTGAAGATTTTATAAGAATGTGCTTCAGGAATTTTATATTTTGACAAAATGGACAACGAACAAAATGCAGACAGTAATTGTTCTCAGGACACAAAAGCTCCCCGGGTATTAAGATTCCAGTAACAGCCATTTACCCCAGTGACACAGCAGAAGAATCAGAGAAAGTTGACCTGCCTCTCTCCAATTGAAGATGAATGAGGCACAATTACAGTAGATATTCTGACTCTGCTGGAGTCATCAAGAGATCATTCTACATCTGTCAATCTAAATCAAGGATTGGCAAACTTGTATTTTTTAATCATAAGCCAACGACACATTAAACTATAATTAAAGGATATAAAATTAAAAGCACTTTTTCTCTGTGAGGTTATGGAGGTTTGCTTTCTTGAGAGAGAGGAATGTAAACATTTTTCTCACCCTTTAAAGGGATTAATAATGGTGACACAAAATTCCAGTTGATATTAGTAAAACCTTTTATAAGATTTAGTTCTCATAGTATTTCCTGCTTTCACTTATTGAAGTCAACATTTCAGTAAAGGTAATAGAGTGATTGAATTTGAACATTTTCGATGGATGGATATTTTATTTTATGAGGAAAAAAGAAGACAGGCAGGAAACAATTTGTGAACTTAACTATAGGAATGTGCTAAATTTGATTTCTTACATTCAGTTATGGGGAGGTTAAAATGCAGGAAGCTTTCCCTGGGAATACTAAGGCTGTTATGCAGATTGAAACACTACTCCTACAAGGTCATTCATATTTACTTTCTCAGAGTGGCAGTTGAAATGTTTTGTTGGTCAAGTCTGATGTTTAAAAACACTTATGAAAATGATGTTACATTTTTTAAAAAGCTGCTCAAAGCCCTTGGTTTTTCAACTGGGGATATTTCTGGGAAGGCAAATAACTGATATCAAAGATCTTTCTTCTGGTTTTAATGGCAAGTTTATTGTTTCTTTAAATGCATTCTCATTTAACTGTGATTCACAGGGCATGGCTAATAATTTTACTGGGGATGAAATTCAGAGGCTACAGTTAAGATACTATGTGAAAAAAAATGTGCTAGAAGATACTTTAGCTATGTTTCCACAACATTGCAGAATCACAGTGAATTACATGTTTGGATTGTAACAAAGTCAATGAGTTTCTGGTGGCAAATTGCTTGTGTTAAGAATAGGTCGCTATGCAGTGTATGTGTTGATTTCGGAGTGTGGATAATTTTTATGGAACAGCATTTATCCACCAGAAAAATCAATCACTGCATATTTCCCCTGCTTCCCAAATATTGGGACCCAGAACCATCTTGAAATAATGAGCTCCTTATTGGTGTGAGGTTGGCTCTCTCTTTGCAGATTGTTTTTAGTAGATCTTAAGTTTGAGAGGTGCCTTCAAATGCATGTGGGTAAGTTTTAGTCAGTAACAACTGGATTTTCCCAATCTGGTTTGATTGTTACTATTTGGGTGAAGTTAGCTGTATCTGCCCTGAGAATTTAACTGTCTGAGTACTCCCTATTTTAAGGATGTGCAAATACAAGGAACTAGAGAGAATTTAACGATGGAAAATGGTGTCGCGAAGCCTGAATAGCCTCCAGGAACCCAGCTTCATTTTTCTGTGTGTGAGGAAGATTAGCCCTGACTACCATCCATTGCCAATCTTCCTCTTTTTGCTGAGGAAGACTGGCCCTGGGCTAACATCTGTGCCCATCTTCCTCTAGTTTATACGGGACACCACCACAGCATGGCTTGACAAGCAGTGAGTCTGTCCGCGCCTGGGATCTGAACCTGCGGACCCCAGGCCAGCAAAGGGGAGCTTGAGCACTTAACCACCACACCACTGGGCCTGCCCCACCAGTTTCATTTTAATGCTTGCAAATCTGACTTCAGCTGGCCATATTGCTTTCTGAATTTCCATGGGACCTTTCCCTGTCTAAATAAAAAATATATAACTTAATATAACCATTTGGAAGAGTTTCTTCCCTTGGGGTCTTTCCATTTGGAAACTGAGAAGGAAAGGACACATTATCACTTATATTCCCATCTCACACTCAAAGAGTCTCCTTGCTAAACCGTGTGTTGTAAAACTCAAGTGTTCATTTCCAAACAAATTCATATACAGCCAAAAGAAACATTGCCATGAAAGATACTGTGGATTTTTCTAAGAAACCTGAAAGCAAAGACAGTCGATTCTGCTTCCAAGTCAGAGGGAACACAAAGTTGGAATTACGAGGGTTTTGTTAGAAGTGGACTGGTTGTCCTAATAGGTCTGCAGTCGTCTGAATGGAAAACACACTCAATTTGTTTTGGTAGACCTTGAAATTGAACAACCAATTTGGTCTGGCCATTAAGTCAGTCTTGATTTCGTCTGGGCATTAAGACAAGCTTCAACCAGTTTGAATGATTTTTTTCTTAAACTTTTAACACTGTTTGGCATCATTTAGAAAAAAAAAGTTTTGGTCTCAAGACTACGGAAAGAATAAAGAAAACACATTACAGCTTTTCCTCCAGAAACTAAAATATGAGAGACTATATGAAGAATTCAGTTTAAAAATGTTTATCTCCACTTTGACATAATGGAATTTTCCACCTCATATTTATGCATTTCTTCCTCCCATTTCATTCTCAAATAAATCTAGAGACAAGAATAGAAGAAACTTCTTCCTAGTTACATTGGGCCTTAAACAATGAAGTCATTTATTTAAACTAGGATTATTTTTGTTAAACATGATAAGATCACTGTACTGTATGAGTAGTTGCTGCATTTCTTATTTATTAAGTATCATATCCTGTACTAAACACAATCTTCCCTTCTATCTCAGTTTAATTCCACAGACAAAACATTCAGCAGGAGAAATTAAACACCACCAGGTTTATTCAATCTCCATCCAGCATTGCATTTAACATAACTAACATGCATTTTCTGGAAGAATGGATTTGCTTAGTGCCATACATTTCAATATAAAGTGTCCAGATTATCATAGTTATTTGGAGCAGTAGAGTTAGAGATGTACATGCCTAAAATATCTAGGAAAGTTGATTGTGGGATTGGGCGAGTGTATCTTTTTCTGCCAAAAGGTAAAAGGGTAATGAAAAAATTTTTAAGTTAATAAAAAAACATTAAAATAATTTGAAACAAAAATAACATAAAGAGAGATTGGGCATCACAAACTTTGAAAGTCAATGGTTTCACTGGAATCATACTCAAACTACCTGCCTGTTGATCATTATGGGGATGCTGGCCAATGGGAATTACTTCGGAGGCCAAGGTTGGAGCAAGCAGGAGAAATTTCTAAGGCAAACCCACTTCCTTCAGATAGTTCTTTGACCAGAGCACTACAGAATGACTATCACCACGGAACTAATCCCATGAGAGTGACTAAGTTGTGGAATGTGACTTAATTGATACCATATCTATTACTTACTTACAAAAAGGCAAAATGAGGAAGAGTAAATATAGTCAAACTCTATTTCTTTTTCTGGGTTTCGTTGTTGCCATGTTTGTAAGTAACACATTCCCTCATTCGAGGACCAAAGAATCAAATCCTAGCCACATAAACTCCCTTCCCTATGATCTGCATTTGTGGGAAAAAGTACACAGTACAGTTTCACTCTTTACATTTCTTCATGTTTACGTCTCAAAAATCCACAGAACTGGGAAAGAGGGGAATTACTATTAGCATATCATTGTGCACAGGTGTTGATTCTTGAAGTTGCACAACAAATGTGTATGAGTTAGGTCTCATATCCAGGTTTTCTGATTCCTTCCTCTTGATGTCGTAAAAAATTTTTTAATGTCATTTAAAGCCTGCTGCGATTTTCACATACTAAGTGAGGGTCAAGAATCCTAGCAACAGGAGAACCTCATCCTTAATTGCAGGGTTTGGAAAACTATAGTTTCTGGGCCGAGTCTAGCCACCACCTGTATCCGTACAGCTTGCAAGCTGTGAAAGAATTGTACATTTTAAATGTTAAAAAATAAAAGAAGAATCTTCACTGACACGTGAGAATTGTACGAAATTTAAATTCCAGCATCCATCGATAACGTTTTATTGACACACATCTACGCCCAGGCATTTCTGGACTGTCTGTACATGCCTTCATGCTTCATGTAGCACTGGACGGGTTGAGTAGGTGTGACAGAGACTGTCTACTCTTCAAAGCCTAAATTAGTTACTCTCTGTGCCTTTACAGAAAATGTTCACCCAATCTTGGTTTATGGAAACGCCTTGAAGTGTCTCTTTAAGGTTAACGCACCCCTATATTCATTTCAGCATTATTCACAATAGCCAAGACGTGGAAGCAACCCAAGTGCCCATCAACTGGTGAATGGATAAAGATGGAATACTACTCAGCCATAAAAAGAGACAAAATCGCCCCATTTGCAACAACATGGATGGACCTTGAGGGTATGATGTTAAGTGAAATAAGCCAGACAGAGAAAGACAAACACCATATGATTTCACTCATATGTGGAAGATAAACTAACACGTGGATAAAGAGAACAGATTAGTGGTTACCACAGGGGAAGGGGGTTGGGGGGTTGGGTGAACGGGGTAAAGGGGCACATACATATGGTGATGGACAAAAATTAGACTATTGGTGGTAAGCAGGATGCAGTCTATATAGAAACTGATAAATAATAATGTACACCTGAAATTATACAATGTTATAAACCATTATGACCTCAATAAAATAATTAGAAAAAAATATGTCTCTTTAGGTGTGAAGGGTAATATCTCTGAGCCTGACCTGGCAAGAGAAGCTAAAAGAAAGAGAAAGACCAACTGTTCTGCCCTTTGAGGAATTTGGGGTTTCAAAGGACAGGTCTGGTGAGAGGGTGAGAGTTGGGAAGAGCTGTGCCAGAGATGAGGATGAGGGTGGGGGAGGAATGTGGGAACATGCTGGAGTAGAGGGAACACCCCAATGTAGACAGAGGGGGGACATCTTAGCGGTTCACAATTCGCAGGAAATTCTCTGTGTCAGCAGGAGACAACCAAGGATTGTTAAGGTCAGAACTTCCAATATGTATTTTAAAGGAATTGAGCTTGTTGTACTATGCATAGTCCCTCATCAATGCCCTATACTTTCCATGGTCTTGTAAGAGTGTCCACTGGGAGATTTGGCCCCATTGGTCTGGGGATTGGTGGAGGAGACCTGCAATGTAGTGTGGGGGATCAGAATTTGCCACCCCAAAATGTGTCTCTTTGGCTTGATTATTTTTAAGAAAAAAAGACTCTGAAAGAAACTTTGACCTTCCCCCTAACTGCCTAAAGGAATTTAAGATAGAAGGCTTGTTCTAGGAAGGAGATAATATTGTAAGATAAGTAAAGTACAATATAAACTAGGTGTGGTAGACACAGAGGAAAATAACAAGGGCTTTTTAATCAAAGTCCTCTCCGTCTCTCATTGTCTCTACAAGGTATGGTCAACATTTGTTTACCAAACATTTGCTTTTTCATCTCCCTGTGAATTGCTTTTCTCCCCTTTGAAGTCCCAAACCACTACCCTCAACTCCTCCTTTGTCTTGAGCTGAAGATGGTATTTAAGGTGGTGGTTTCTGCCATTCTGGTTGAGTCACTCAGTTTTCCTGGGTTTCTCCCATGTATACCTGTTATTAAATTTGATTTTCTCCTGTTATTCTGTCTCATGTCAATTTAATTCACAGACCAGCCAGAAAAACCTAGAGAGTAGAGGAATAGTTCTTCCTCTCCATCAGCAGCATGACATTTGCAGTAGGAAGAAATCATGGAAGCTATAGCCCCAGCCCAAAACGCTGACTGACCACAGTTTGCAATCCCGCTCGTCCCCATGGGAATAGTGATAGGCTGCGGAAGCAGAATATGGGATGGGCCCTTGATCCTTTGACAGATGTCTATTACAAGAGGACCTCAAAAGACAGGATTTAGGGGCATGCTTGTGGCTGACACTCGGGTTCTATTTTGTAGTTACAAAGTGGAAAATGCTTAGGTGCACGATCTACATGACTGCAGTTATCAACTAACATCATTCCAATTATTAACTTTAATTTGACCTATTCTCTTAGCTACTAAACGTTCAGAACATCTATGCCTGAATCACCCTCCAAATAAAATTTTGGGTACAGGAAGGAGGTACGAAAATAATAATGTTTTCGAAAAGTGCCAAATGGATTCTGAAGAGAATCTTATTTCAGAGAAAATAATTAAATGAATGTTGTTTTCTCTTTAATTGCTTCACACTTAAAATCAAAGTGCTCGGGTTAATACTTTTCTACATCTAATTGAATTTTCACAGTTCCTTTTATTATAAGACTAAGTTATACAGAAAGGTGATGACTTTAATGCGATTATTACATTGTTATACAAAATTATACCATCAAAGAAGATGCAGCAGCAGTACTTCTTCTTCTTGTGAAATTTCACACAGTGTAGCAATGACCTCAGATGAGCTAGTGTACTTGTGCAGGACAACAGTCAATTTCTATTTTTAAGTTATAAACAGCTCTTCAAAGAGTTAAATTGTAGCTACAATGTTAAGAACAAGTTAGAAATTTACCTTATGTATTTAACTATTCAATTATTCAAGTTGTAGTTTTAAAAAGAAGGACATTTCCAACATAACTATGTATAATGTTACATCTTTTTATTGACTTCATTAACCACAGTTTTGTTTGATGAATGGCACTTTTTTCTCCTGGACATTGAATGAAATCTGCTGTTCTAGCGAAGGAATTTTAAATGCATTGCCACTTTAGAATGGTTTCTAAAAACCTGCAACTGAAATTTCAACATCAACATAAAAAAATCATAATTCCTGATCTCACCCTATTTTTACCTTTTGTGTGATATTTTTTCATCCTTCATCTCCTGCCTGGAAGCTTTAGGGAAATTGTAAATCAATGTATTTTTCAGGTACCATATGGCTTCTGTACACTATTAGGCAATATTGGAGGGGCAAAAAGAGATGTTTCTAAGACTAATGCTTCTTTTGAAATGGAAGGTTTTAAATGGACACATGTTACAAACACAGCGATGAACAGCAAGTGCTCCTATCATAGAAGAAAATAAATAAACAATCCGGGAAGTAACAGCTGTGCAACCCCATTCCCATTTATGGTTTCAATGTTCAGGGCCCAGGGAAAAGAGATAATAGAGGTTGACCACACTATACCATACTAAGTATAGACAGTCACGTTCCCAAAATGATGACCCGACCTCTGGAAAACCAGAGTATATGAAATAATTTGAATAATTTTAGGGTCTGTATGAATAGCAATAGTAGGTAGTGGCTATAATTAGGCTGAGAGATCAGTGGATTTGACAATTCCAGAAGGTTTGTCCTTAAGCCAAGGATTTAAAGTCATTCTCCCTTGTTTTCCAAAAATAGCTTAAATTTTTTTTCTCAATTCTGTCTTCCACCCAATGAGTTTTGCATGTTTTCATATGTAGCAGTTATACTACCATACATTTAGATTCCACAGATATTTTATACTTTAGATTCCATATATATTTTATCTAATATATAGTTGCAGAATAGAGAGCAAACAATGTCTTGATGATGTTGATTCTGTGGAAAATTGTTTTGAGATTTCCTCTGCAACATAGGTTAAATTTTGTAAATGATTCAGATGCCCTGCAAAAATAATGCATAGTGCCTTTTCTTGTTATACGTATTTCACTATCTTTTTAGGACATTTCAATTAGATCAAGCTTGTTAATTAGGATTTTCCAGGTTTTATTCTTGTTCTGTTTCTGTTCCCTTTTGCAATCCTTGACAGAGCTTCACTCAATTCTCCCACTAAATATGTGTGTTTAAAATATCTTTCGGTGATTCTGTCATTTTAAGCTGTATATATGTCAAGACTCTGTTTTTGGCATTAGAATACAAGTTTGAGGTTGTCATGGATTTTTAGTGGGATGTTTTTCTGGTAATGAAATATTCCTAACCTGTATTTATCAGTTTTGTCTTCAATTCAATTCCATGTCAGCTTCATTTTAGTTATTGTTTTCCTGGTGTGCAATTTTCATTTCACTTCTTTTCAAACTCTTTTCATCATTTTGTTACATACACATGGGTCACTAGTAAATAGTTTAGAGCTATGCTATTATTTTCTTTAGTTAGTTTTAATCCAACCTGAGTGTCTGTACCTTTTAATAGGGAAGTTAAGCCTTTTATGTCTACTGTAATTACTGATAGAATTGGACGTATTCCTACATCTCCAACGGTATTTCCATTTCTCTCCCTGTCCTTTATCTGGCTTCTTTTTTTTTCCTTTTCCTGACTTCTGGTGATCTTACTCACTGTTGGCTCAGTTTTCTTACTTTTCTCCACTTGCTCTTTTAAATATTCAGATTTCCAATTTCCTAATGAACTTTAAAGATCTTAAGTACCTTTATGCTCTTTCTGCACAGGACAATGGTGTTAAGTACTCAAACTGATCAAATACCTTCCCCTCCTCCATTCCTTATTCATGTTGTTTGGCATTTCTCTTCCAGCTTACTTTTCAGCATAAAATTTCAATATTGAGTTAAAGTTAATTTTGCAATTAATGTGCATTTATAGATTTACCAAAACGGTTCACAGTGGGCTTTACATATCTTGTATATTGAATCCTAGTACTTCCTATTGGATTTAGTACTCTCTGTGCTAAAGTATATTCTTCCATAGTATCTTCATAAAGGATCTTTGAGTAAAAGATTTTTGGAAACATTTATGCCTGAAAAATATCTTTGTTTCTTTTATTCACTGTGGCATTATAGATAGCTGTGATTGGAATTCTATATTCTCAGATATTGCACATAAACAGTTCATATATACTGTGATAGATTATATATTTCTAAGGTGACCCCCATGATCCCCACTTCTTGGTGTTCACAACTTCATGTAATCCCCTCCCATAAAATGTAGATGGGACTGTTTCTAGACATCAACTATGGAAAATTTTAAGGGAGGTTACAGATGTAATTTATGGTTCCGAATTTACAGACTTGGAGTTGATCTAAAGGAAGATTATCTTGGGTGGGTTTGACTTAATCAGATGGAAGTCCTTAAAAGAGGGACTGAGCTCCCCCTGAGAGAAAGCTCTTCTTGTGGGTTGATGAAAAATCAGCCAAATTGGAGAAGCTGACTTGGCCTTCACCTGTGTGGGACAGATTTTAAGGTGACCCCCAATGACGCCCATCTTTTGGTATACCACCTTATATACGCCCCTCTCCTTGTCTGTGCCCAGGATCAGAGGATGTCACTTCTGTGTTCACTTATACAACATAAAACCCCATCTTGCTAGCAGACTCTCTTAGAGACTTTGTCTTGCTGACACTGAAGATGTAGGTGCTCATGTGGGAAGCCCCACCTGGCGAGCTGTTGAGGATGGCCTTGAGGATATGAGAGTGGCCTCTGCTAGAAAGGCCCAGAAATGGCCAGAGTGCTCAGTTCTATAGCCACAAGGAACTTAATTCAGGCCAACAACCTGAGTGAGTTTGGAAAAGGATTCTTCTCAGCCAGCAAACATCTTGATTGCACCCTTGAGAGACCCTGAGTACCAGACCTACCTAAGCCAGGCCCAGATTCCTGACCTACAGAAACTGTGAGATAATACATGATTTAATTTAATGAATGTTTTAAGCTTCAATATTTTGGAGTAATTTGCTACACAGCAATAGATAACTAATACATGTATGATTCCAATATAAAATCACTGACAGAGAATTGAAGACCTTGGTTCTGAATCCAAACAGACTTTGCTTCGCTCTGACCCATTTTGCTCATCTATTAATTGGGGTGAATAATAGCCCCTTCAGCATAGAGTCCTTATGCGGGTGAAGTGTTGAGTTTCTACAGCCCTTTAGCAGAGTGAATAACTTAGAGTATATATTTAATAAATTTATCATCATTGTTGTTTTTATTATTAGTATTCAAAGAACTGATCATGCTAAGAAATCAATATTGCTTAGCTAATATTTTTTTCTAGTTCTTAGACCAAATATGGAGTACTATTTAGACAGAAAGTACTTGCCTGAAGAACCCATGCTTTCAGAACATCTGACCCTGTCTTGGTCATGTGACAGGTTTAAATATTATGTGTCTCCTCTCCCAAGATCTCTGTAATTACGTGCTTTCTACACTCACCCCCAAATCTCAGCAATCTATTGATTTTTGAAGTGAATGCATTGATTTTTTTTCTCTTATATTACAATGCCAAAGGCTTTTAATAAATGAGCAGTGGCCTGTAGGTGAACAAACAGCAGTCCCTCTGATGGAACAGATACTAAGATATCATCCAGACATATAAGCAGAATCATTGATAAGGCCCTGGCAATGAAACTCTTGGTGATCATATGCTGGTAGATGGTCAGATGGCAACACTCAACTAAAACAGATCACTCTCCTCTAGTTATGTAGCTTTCAACATCATAATAATCATTATTTTAAAAGTATTCTAATTTTTATGCATTATGCATCTAATAAACATTACTAGCCTTTTGTTGCTTATGACAATTTCTTATTGGCACCCAAGTTACTTGATTTTTAAAGAAGAAATCTCCACTTTCCTTAAGATTGTTTAATCTGAATGGATCAAACAGAAAAACTGACACATAAAAGTGCAAGTTAGATTACTAACGCACAAAAAGTATTACCTAGTTTTCCTTCATCCTGTCTGATTTATTCACTCTCTGCAAATGCTTTGCTTGAAAGAGAGTCTTTAAAAAATTAATAAATGATTCCACTGTGAAAAAGTGACCAGTTATCAATAGGGTACACTTGGTGAAAATTTGGGAACAGATATTGTCTTCGTTTTGTATTGTTGTTTAACAAATTACCTCAATCATAGAGGCTTAAAACCACATATGTTTATTATCTCATAATTTCTGTGCCTCTTGAATCCAGGTATGGCTGAGCTGGATCCTTGCTCAGGATCTCAAAAGGCTACAGTCAAGATAGTAGCCAGCCCGTGTTCTCATCCGGAGGTTCTAATGTGGAAGAATCCATTTCCAATCTCATGCAGGTTGTTGGGAGGATCCACATCCTTGCAGATATATGACTGAGGGCCCCCAACTTTTGCTACCTGTTGGCTAGAGGCCGCTCACAGGTCATAGAGGTTGTCCACAATTCCTAGAGACCACCCACAGATCCTTGCCACTTGGGTTTTCCAACATGGATGCTTATGTCATCAGGCCTAGAAAGACAGTCTCTCTGGTCAGTGAGGGCTCAGTCCATTTCTAGGGCTTTCATTTGATTAGATCAAGCCCACCCAGGAAAATATCCCTTTTAGGAAGCTCAGGATCAACTAATTTGGGCCATTAATTACATCTGAAAAATTCCTTCATTCTTGCCACATTTTTGAGTGGAAGTAAATTATAGGTCCTGCCCATGTTCAACAGGAGGGGATTATTTAGGGGTGGGAACCAGAGGGACTACCCTAGTGTCTGGCCACCACAGACAGTTTGAATGATAATCTCAAAGAAAGACATACGAGAACACTAGTAGTAAGGAAAAAGTACATGGTAACTAAATTTAAACACACACACAGACACACACACACAAGTAGAAAAGGTACCAACCAGTTGCTGAGAATTGAGTCTTAATCCTAGTTTTCCCATTAATTTTATGACTTAGACAAGCCTGTTAAACTCTCTGAGCCTTAGAATCATCACTGGTAAAATATCTCTTGTACTAGAAAATATTTACGATCCCATCTATCTCTGTATTTATAAGTTATTGATAGGAGAAAAATATGATTAAGTTCTTTGCTGTACAACATGATACCCACTAGCCACATGACTGTGAGCACTGGAAATGTGGCCAGTCTAATCTGAGATGTGCTAGAAGTATGAAACGCACATCAGATTTCAAAGATTTAGAACAACCACACACAAAAAACCAAGAACGTGAGATATGTTACTAACATTTTTATGTCGATCCCATGTTAGAATGACAACATTTTGTCTATATTGGGTCACATTAAATATATGACAAAAATTGATTTCACCTGTTTTACTGTACTTATTTTAAAGTGATTTCCAGAAAATTGGACGTTACCTCAATGGCTAGCCTTTTATGTCTACTGCACAGCACTGATATAGAACTTCTTTTCCATCTATTTACACTCACTTGTTGGATTTCTCTTTTTTGGAGGGAAAGGAGTACAATAGAATGAATCTAAAATTATATCTACATCAGTCAAAAGTTCCTAAATATGTATTTTCACATTTCAACTGATTCATTTTCCAGTATATTGAAACTTCTCAACAGATCAATGATAGCAATTATCCATATTAATATAATAAATCACACAAAAACATCTTACTTACATAACAAAATATAACCCTGACATCAGATTGAAGGAAAGATCACGTTATTATATTTACCCAAAAAGTTTGTTATGAAGATTGAATGAAATAATGGTTATAAATCACTTACCTTCTATTACATATTAAATTCTGACTATTTTATTATTTTTTAAATTATTAAAAAATTATTTAAAGCAGAGAGGATCTTCAGAAATATTTTCGATATCATTCATGCATTTTTGTGGATAATTTTACATTACAGATTTGATCATTTAGACTGCTAAAATTAACAAGTCAGCCAAACATATGAAATGATCACCAATTTTACAAAAATATCCATCACCCTCCCAGCTGTTAGGTCCAATCCTACCATCCCTTCAGGGGCAGACAAACCAAGCTGGCTATTTTTTCAAATGGATCATCAATTTGACCCAAAGAGTTCAATGTCGCAGCCCAGACAGACATTATTATAGACAGAGATCATGGAACTCACCTACTATTGGCACTGAATGAGTTATGAGATCAGTTCCTGTGGGTCTTCTCCACCTCAGCTGCAAATTTGTTTTTTTTTTTTTTAGATTTTTTTATTTTTTTTTTCCCCCCAAAGCCCCAGTACATAGTTGTATGTCATAGCTGCACAACCTTCTAGTTGCTGTATGTGGGACGCAGCCTCAGCATGGCCAGAGAAGCAGTGCGTCTGTGCGCGCCCGGGATCCAAACCCGGGCTGCCAGCAGCAGAGCGCACGCACTTAACCGCTAAGCCACGGGGCCGGCCCTCAGCTGCAAATTTGTAATCACTGGGGGTTGTTTTAAGAACCACTCATGCCGGGTAAGAATCCCACCTGCTGCCAGTTGAACTGGGACGTTTGTGAATTGGACCTGGGTATTGACATTTAAAAAAAATGTTATCCAGGTCAATCCAGCGTTCATATCACTGAGTCACAAATTCTAATTTTTGACCTAAATATACGTATTTAGGACAGCTTAGAAGTGAACTAAAAAAGAAAGAAAGAAAGAAATATATAAATCATGCTATGTCTGCAGCTCCGACTTTCTCTTTAGCTCTTGGTCATTGCTTACTTCTACAACTCAGACTATTTTTTCTAATATATTGATATTCATGATCTCTGACAACTTTTTTTTCTATTTTTTTTTCTTTTTATTGCATTAACGTTGGTTTATATCATTGTATAAATTTCAGGTGTACATCATTATACTTCTATTTCTGCGTTGATTACATCATGTTCACCACCCAAATACTAATTACAACCCATCACCACACACATGTGCCTAATTATCCCTTTTGCCCTCCTCCCTCTCCTCTGCCCCTCTGGTAACCGCGAATCCACTCTCTGTCTCTATGTGTCGTTTGTTCTTGTTTTTATCTACTACTTAATGAGTGAGATCATATCGTATTTGACCTTCTCCCTCTGACGTATTTCACTTAGCATAATACCCTCAATGTCCATCCATGTTGTCACAAATGGTTGGATTTCATCATTTCTTATGGCTGAGTAATATTCCATTGTGCCTATATTTTCTTTCTTTTGTCCTGAAGAGGATCCAAAAAGAGTTGCATACATCCATTAGACACAGGGAGACTTTTCTTGTGACTGCGAAGATACAACAATTTCTTGGGTGACTTATGCTTTCACTGAAACTGGACCCTAGTAATTTTTAGAACAGTTATGGCCCCAGAAGGGAGAGAAAGAGTCATTTGAAAGCTGCAGGCATTTTTTTCTCTCCCTGAGTTGGTGAAGTCTTCACTTCTCATTTGATAGAAAACAGCTCCTACTTCAGAAAAACATCCCGATATGCCTTCTTGTATGGAAGAACTTAAACAAAAGGATACCTGGATTCTTCTGGGTTTCCTCATAAGGAGATTCCAACATGGATCCTTGGAGAAGCAGATGACATGTGATTAAATGGGAAAGGGTTGTTTTAGGAGGAACGCCTATGTGAGGGAAAATGGGGTGGGGTCTGGGTGAGTCTGGGAGACCCAACTGAGCTGAATGCAAGTCTGACTTTGAGTGAAAGAGAGAGAATGGCATAGGAAGATTGGGAAAGGCAGTCTGGGAGTCTTCAAGCCAAAGTTGATCATCATCAGTGAAGTCTTCTGTCTCCTAGGCATTGACCTGTCCTAGTATTCATGCCACATTCAAATGTTGCAAGGGATTAGTCTATGGGAAGTGTGACCATGACACAAACGAGGTGATGGATTTCAGAACCAGTTGCTTGGGTTTCTGGTAGCCACATTCCCCACATTCCCTGCAGTCGAGGAACTGAGAAGTACATTCTTATGGCTACTCCAGGGCCATGTTGTCCCAGGGGGTTTCCCCAAAACCCACAACATCTGATTCCAAAGCATGGCATCACAGAGCAGACGCACCCAGGAACCTGTGTCAAATCCTTTTTTTTCCCTGTGTTGTCACTCTCAACTGCTTTACAGTCAAGTTTTGTATAGTGTCCCATCTTAGAATTTGCTGAATTGTGGGAGATGAAGGGTCGGGCGTGTGCCCAGGCTTAGCATAGCGGCAGCCCAGTGGATGCCTGGCCAAAGAGGGCAGCATGAGGTGCAAGTACGTGAGCTCAGAGCTGACCATTCTGCTGTCATGCTGACAGTGGGTAGGGAAGATGGAGGGAGACCTCTGAGGAGGGGTACCTACTCTTTGGCGATGAACAGAGACACTTTAGGAGAAATGCAGGAAAACGCTGGACTTCCTGCAGATATATAGCATGGGGGCTGGGACCTTCATCTGCAAGTCTTCTGGTCATATTCTCCTTTTTCCCAGAAAGAGAAATTCACACATGTCAGCTGGAAACTTCACCTCATTCATGCTCTAAAACTGTGTCTACCAGAAGTAATAAAATCGTACTAGGAACACAAATTGAAATTCTAATTGGGGGGCATGCTTTTCTTCTAGGCACTGCTGTGCTATTTTCCTGACTTCCAGAGGGCTTGGTAATGGGGTCTATTTAAAACTTTCAACTTTAAGTCTTAATATAATATAATTTTTCTAGGCAGGTTCAGCATATTTTCCCTGAAATTTCTTGAGTTTAGCCTAGTTCCGCAGTTCAGATGTTCTGCCAATGACAACAAGTCAACTTCTCCTTCCTCATTGCTGGTCATTGAAGTTCTGGAACCATGTAAGAGTCCTGGCTGAAATTTATTCTCTCATAGATATGGAGGATAGAAGTGTGAGATCAAGGTGTTGGCAGGGTTGGGTCCTTCTAAGGGCTGTGAGGGAAAATCTGTTTCATGCCTTTCTCCTAGCTTCCGGTGGTTTGCTGGCACTCTTTGGCATTGCTTGGCTTGTAAACACATCACATCCATCTCTGCCTTCATCTTCATATGGCCTCCTTCCTGTGTGTGTGTGTGTCTGGCCCTTTTATAATGGCAACAGTTCTATTGGATTAGGACCCACCCTATAGACTTCATCTCACTTAAACTACATTTCATTGATCTTATCTCCAAATAAGTTCTCATTCTGAAGTACTCTGGTTGAGGTCTTCAACGTATGAATTTTGAGGGACACAATTCAACTCACAACAGTAGTGAATCCCAGAAACAGATCTAGATTTCAGGACTCTAAGTTTAGTGCTCCTGGGGCTACCAAATGATGCTCAAATCTTGGCAAAAGAGTGACTCAATTCCAGGACAAAATCTGCCTTGGCGTTTGAAAGAAACATCACACTTCTGCCATGTCAAGCTGTCAGATTTCCTGAATTCTGCAGAAGAAGATCCATCTTTAATTTGATATCTATAAATTATCTGAAGTCCAGCTGATCAAAGGGGTTTTGTCAAATTCTAAAGTAACGAGTTCAAATTCGTATCTCATTGATACACACACACTCTATCTACTGATCATCAGATTATCCACTTTGATAACTATTCACTTTTTAATGTAACATAATTAAATAAATGTCAAGTACTTTCTTTTCCATGTGTTCTTCAGATGTGTTCTTGACAATTATAGCCAGTCTGCTCAGCAACAGCGTTGGAAATTGTTGGCCGTAAAAAAAGACGAAATCGTCCCATTTGCAACAACATGCATGGAACTTGAGGGTATTATTTTAAATGAAATAAGCCAGACAGAGAAAGACATACACTGCATGATTTCACTCATATATGGAAGATAAAGAAACACAAGGATAAAGAGAATAGATTAGTGGTTACCAGAGGGGAAGGGGGCACAAGGGAGGGTGAAAGGGGTAAAGGGGCACATATGTATGGTGACAGAAAAAAATTAGACTCTTGGTGGTGAGCATGATGCAGTCTATACAGAAACTGATAAATAATAATGTACACCTGAAATTTCACAGTGTTATAAACCAATACAACCTCAACAAAATAAAAAAATAAATAAAGTTAAAGAAAAATAAAATTGTTGGCACTTGAGAATATTTTATGTTTGTTGTACTTCTTGGCGGAAGTTTGAGAGCCTGGATAGAAACGTGCAAATCTAAAATCTCACATTTTTCCTTTATTGCTATTTAATGAAAGTTTTATGGTCCATATTTTTATTACTATTAATGATTCCTTCTTTATTTATAAGCACAAAACTCAGATTTAAAGACATGCTTAGTCATTACATCAACCATTAAATGAATGTTTGCATGGATATGGCAAATTTTAACCCGGCCCTCCATACGTATGTTTCTTATGTAAAAGATGGAAGTTATAATGGATGATCTTAAGACATGGCTGTTTCAAAGATATTTTATACCTGCAAGGAAAGTTGACATTTTCTTTGTCCAGAAATGTACTCATTATTAATTTTGATCTTACAAGGAGTTGCATTTGAAGCAGCATTTAACTTTAAAATACTTCATGGGACACTGATGTGAATAAACAGAGTCCACTTACAGAATCCATTGTTCCACAGACTTCTTCTATAGAGGTCCAATTGTTCATCCAAAGTCCATGATTATTTTATAAAAACGGGGCCCAGTACAGCATTGTGTTAATGGAAATAAAGGAATTCGAGAACATTTACTTAACGATGTTAACAGAGAGTCAGAGCACATGTGGAAAACGTAAAAGTCCAAGAGCACGTGAAGATATACAAGCAAGAATTAACTGATCTTAGAGCAGATTCTGAGCCACCGTTCTCTAGAGGCTGTTACAAATTCCTCCTCTAACCTTCTGGAAATAGTCTAGGTTAGTACAAGAGCACACGTGTGCACATGCGCGCACACATACACACACACACACAGTCTTTTTCATAGCCGCCTAATATTCTGTTTATGAACTACTGCCATTTAACCAACCTCTATCAGAGGTCATTTTAGTGTTTTTGTCCTATTTCTGCACAATTACAAAACAATTCTGCAGTATACACACCCTAAAACATAAATCTCTTTTTCATGAGGTAGTGTGTATCTCAGGGTGCATTCTTACAAGTGTTAGTCAATGCTGGGTCAAGGCTGTGTGCATTTTCAGTGTGGATCTGCTTTGTCCTATTTCCCTCTCAAGAGGCTACCTGATTACTGTCAAAACACTTGCTATGTGTTGTCAATTTTTTATATCTCAGTCAATTTGAAAGTTAAAGATGTAAGTTCCCATCACCGATTTGATTTGCATTTCTTTACCAATGAGGAGAGAAAGAGAATTTTCATTTATTTAAACTTATGTATGTATTTTTTTGTCATTTATCCACATTTATTTATTTTGTTATTTTATTGAGGTCATATTGGTTTAGAACATTGTGTAAATTTCAGGAGTACCTCATTGTATTTCAGCTTCTATATATTTCTGTTCTTCTCAAACTCTCCGTTCAGTCAATGTCGTTTGTGGATAATGTTCTGGACACATTTTAAGTACGGTAACCCATGATCTGTTATATACTGTAATGGTTAGTCTTATGTGTTATATTAGTTTGCTAGGGCTACCACAACAAAGGACCACAGACTAGGGGACTTATATAACGGACATTTATTTCTCACAGTGCTAGAGGTTGGAAGTCTGAGACCAAGGTGTGGGCGGGGCTGGTTCCTCCTGAGCCCTGTCTCCTTGGTGTGTAGACACCATCTTCTCCCTGTGTCCTCACATGGTCATCCCTCTGTCAGTGTCTGTGTCCTCATCTCCTCTTCTTACAAGGACACCAGTCCTATTGGATTAAGGCCCACCCTAATGACCTCAGTTTACCTTATTTACCTCTTTAAAGGCGTTACCTCCAAAGACGGCTACATTCTGAGATGCTGGGGGTTAGGGCTTCAACATATGAATTTTGGAGTGACACAGCTCAGCCCACAACATGTTAGCTCTGCTAGGCTATAGTGCCCAGTAGTTTAATCAAATGGTAGTCTAGATACTGCTGTGATGGTATTTTGTAGGCATGGTTAACATCAACAATCAGTAGATTTTAAGTACAGCAGATTACCCTCGATAATGGAGTGGGCCTTGCCTGATTGACTGAAAGGCATTAAAACCAAAACTGAGGTTTTCCAGAGAAGGAGAAATTCTGTCTCAGGACTGAAACATCAGCTCCTGCCTAAGTTTCCAGTCTGCCAGTTTGCCCCCACAGATTGTGAATGTGACAGCCTTCACGACTGTGTGAGCCAATTCCTTGAAATAAATCTCTTATATAATAGAAAACATATATAACATATAATATAAAATATATTTATATGCTTATAATATAAATATGTGACATATATACACACACAAATCTTTGTGTGTGTATATTTATATATATCCTACAAATGTATAAATCACATGTATCTATAGATCAAGGTGTGGGCAGGGTTGGTTCCTTCTGAGGGCTGTGAGGGAAGGATCTGTTCCGTTTGTCTCTCGTTGGCTTGTAGACGGCCTTCTTCTCCCTGTATCTCCTCACATGGGTTTCTCCCTGCGTATAAGTCTCTATATCCAAATATCACCTTTTTGTGAAGACATCAGACATGTTGGATTAGAGCCCATCCTCATGCCCCCATCTTAACGCCATTACATCCTCAAATAAGGTCACCCTCTGAGGTGCTGAGGGTTAGGACTTCAACCTATAAATTTTGGGAGGGACACAATTCAACCCACAGCAGGAGAGAGAGTAGTCTATTTCTGTCATCATTGAAAAAGCGTAGCAGGAAAATACAAGCTCTGTCATGTGGAGTGTGAGGTCTCGTCCTGCCAGCTATAAGCAACTCTTCATGAGGCACTTAACCAAACTGGGCAAGTTTCAACATTTTACCTTGCCAGCTTCCACGAGGGGGAGTTCAGCTACAGTGAGATGCTCGCTCTTACAATTGACAACTGAAAGACTGTCACAGTCCAGAGGAAGAAGGTCATCGAAATTTCCCTGACTCTAAAGATTACCTCACGTTCCATTTTCTGAGTGTCTAAAATCTGAAAAATGCAACCGTGGCTCACAGAGACGCCTTCTACAATAGGTTCTTAGCGGCTCCCGATGCTCAGAAATGCTGACATCATTTAAATAACCTGCGAAGAGTTTTAAAATTCCCAAGGCCTGCTCTGAAGACCATGAAGGAGAGTGCACCCTGTTAAAACGAAGTGGAGAAATGGGGTAATTACGAGCAGGCCATGAGAGAGGAGATATTTCAGGACAAGGCTTAGAGACGTATTTCGGGAAGAGATATTTACATCCATGGCACACCTTCACCCAGGACCCAATGGTTGGCGCCTGACTTAAAAAAGAGGAAAAAGGTAGAGAACGAACAGGGCAAGGAACTGGATTTGGCCCCGAATCATCGTCACCTGGGCCACTGAGGGATTTAGAAAGGCTTTCTGAAATCCTTCTGGCAGGAACCTTGACTTTTTATACAATTCAGGGTGCTGGCATGGGTGAAATGGTTTATTGATTTGCTGCTCAAAATGCCCTTCATACAAAAGTTCTCCAACTCACATCCACGGTAAATGGACGACGTTTGTGCAGATTTGCAGCAGGATAGCTGTATTGAGATATGATTGGCATACAAAAGCTGCGCATGTTGAATGTACACAACTCAACGACTTTGGAGACGACCACACACCCATGAAATCATCACCGTAATCTATGCCATAAGTGCATCCATCACCTCCAAAAGTTTTCTCCTGCCCTGTATGTTTATATATATTTATATATATTTTTTATGCGTAATAACATATAACATAAGATCTACCCTTTTAGCACATTTTTAAGTATATGATACAATATTGTTAACTATAGGCTCTATGCTGTACAGTAGATCTCTAACTTAATTAATCATGTATGACCAATACTTTGTACCCTTTGACTAATACCTGTCCATTTCCCCCTCCTTTCCCAGCCTCTGGCAACCTTCCTTCTACTCTCTACTTCTATGAGTTTGACTATTTTAGATTCCACATGTAAGCGAGATCATACAGTATTTGTCTTTCTGTGTCTGGCTTATTTTGCTGAGCATAACATCCTCCAGGTCCATCCATGTTGTTGCAAATGGCAGGATTTCCTTCTTTTTAGGGTTGATCAATATCCCATTTTCTTTATCCATTCATCCATTGATGGACATTTGGGTTGTTTCCACGTTAGCTACTGTGAATAATGCTAGAATGAACATGGGGGTGCAGATAGCTATTTGAGATCCAGATTTAATTTATTTTGGATATAATGCAGAAGTGGGAGTGAGCAGAACAGTTTTAAAGCCACTCAGCATTCATTGAGCCCCTCCGGTGCAGACATCTGTAAGTCCTACGGGCTTATTCCTTTCAGGACCTATAAGCCCAGAAATCTGCAAACCCAGAGGAAGAAGAAAGTTTGTCTGGCATCCCTAGTCCCCAGACCTCCTAAGCAACTTTGCTTTGGTCTCTGGAATCAGGGAAGGGAATCAGCCAACATAAAAATATTTCTGGAGTCTCCCCATGTCCTGTTCAATCATTATCATGTGCCTTTTGCCATTCCTGATTAGCATCTTCATCAAGACTCACTCACTTCTTTTGTGATGTGTACATCTCCTTCCCCAGTGGTGGAGTTAATGTTCCTGGAATTGTTATGAAACATTAAACATGGCAGTTATGGTTGTTTCTTTTTCCATGACATCCTAAAAGGCACGGTGGTCATGGAACAGCTATGTTGACTAGCTGATGTCTCCTGGCTCAGAAAGAAAGCAGGCTTCTGCCAAAAGAAAGCAGGCTCCAGGGAAAAATTACCTTGAGGACAAAGTATAATGTGAAACTGTGCTAGTATTTATAGATTCTCTACCTTATCCTGAGAAGAGTGAGAAGAGTGAATGAAAGGCAGGTAGAGAAACTGTTGAGCAAGAGTAGTCTTCTGCAAGGTTTTTCTCATAGATACGGGGACAGAACACCACACTGCTCAGAAGCTCAGCGTGTTACTAGGAAGCTAGACACACATTATTAATGTAATCCTTTCCTCAGTTATTTTTCACACCATGGAAATGATTCTAAAAATAACCTACAGAATTATGTAACTCCTTTTGCCATTATACTCTTGCTTTCCTTTTTTTAAAGAACTTCTAGATGGATCCACCATGAGCTGCTTTGGCTGGAAGCAATATAAGAGATATATATCTCAGTGGACCCTTCTCCTTCATTAAGTTCTAGACCAGTGATGCTCCTGGGAGTTATGATTTAATCTCTGCAATCTTGGCAGTGCAATTTAAGCAGTGGGTTAAGTTGTAAAATGAGTGTTTCAACATCTACTGCTCTAACAGTGAGATGTAAATGTTTTTACTGCATTTCTACAGCCAAGATTCTCCAAGACAGTAAAAAAAAAGAGAGACAGACAGTGAGCTCATAGTTTTGGGAATGAGAAAGACCAAGCTAGGTTCACAGAATAAGACAGATTGCTGTGGAAAAGCCCCCAAGCTAAAGGAGTTGGAGAACTTTGGATGGACCGAAATTCGTTAAGTCTAGTCTTTGATACCAGTTGGTATTAAATCCAGAATTTGAGGGCACTATACAGCTTGGAAGTCAAGATTAACATCCGCCTCTCCAGTCACTGTTCATTTTGTTTCCAAAAGGTTTTCTTTCTTTCCCTTTTAATGAAAGGAAAGTAGTCAAAGGCATCTTATTACAACAATGAAATCTCAAATTGCCATTCAAATATGTTCAAAAGTACATTGTTCTGTGGACTTAAGTCATTAAGGGGACCAGAATGTTCTGGTAAAACAAGGAGAAGCCCCTAGGGGTGCCTTGAGAGCTCCAAACAAGATAATTTACCTTTTCTATTTTTCAGTGACGGAGAATGTGAATAAATGTGAATTTCTTTTAAACTGTACATGAAACGCTCTAGTGAATATATGATTTCAGTTAGTAGAGAGCTGATTTACAATTTCTGTGTTTGCTCAGTTTTACCTATCATTGGAATTAAATTACTCATTGGAAACTATTTAGTTTGGTGAGACTCAAAAATAGACGGAGATAAGAATATGCTCAGTCTTAGAAATCTATCTGTTCTAATGGTTTAAAACTACAGAGTCCCTAAATATATTTTGTCAAGTGATTTTTTAAAAAATTTCCATCTGTATTTAATGTTTGTTTTTAATGTAAATTGATTGAGGGCAGGACTCTGCCTACTTTCAGCCATAAAAAAATGAATTATTCTCATTCTCCATCTTGAGTGAATCATGATATTCATTGAATTAAGTTGATCCATTTACTCATAATTCATCAAAAGTTCAGTGTAAGGGGTTAGATGAAAGTGGACATGTTGTACTAATCTCTTGGAAGTATGTCTTTAAGAGCACATATTCCAAAGTAAAGTTAATCTGAAAAGTCATTGAATATCCACGAAAAATTTGGCCACAGTGATTCAAAGCAAAATCTGGGAAAGTATGCAAACCATCTGCTTTCAATTATTCCTACAGGTATAGGAAGACAAGGTTTAATGTATTAAAGTATTCTTCATCTTACACATGGGAGTGATGCTTAGATTTAGATTAAGGTGGCATACTGGCCAGCTCTGGTCTGACCTTTAACAGTTATGCAGCAGAAGGTTGTTGCGGATTCAATGAGAGGAAATCAAGCTGAAACCTTAAGTCTTGGAACAATGGAAAGCTCTTTGAAGAATCATAGTCATTTTTTCTATTTATTTAGTCCTCAGGGTCTATTACCATGCTTGGCATAAATGACATTCTCAATATAAATTTATTGGGTGTATGACTGAATGAATGAGTCTAACCTATGTACAAAAGACTGTGCAATTTGGAAGATCACTAGCTGTGAGTAGAGATAGAGATCTCTCTATCTACTGAAATCCTCCTTGTATTAGGGAGCTTACCATCTGTTGCCTTTCTCCACAGGAGCCATAAAAATGGTAACGAGGAAAACAATAGGATGCATGGAATAGAATGCACAGATTCATTTTGTTTTCAGCAGAATCATAATTAAGGGTTGGCTGATTAATAATGTTCCTTAATACTTCTGGGAAGAAACAAAGGGGGTCAAATCACATTGATCACACGTCTAAGATATGGAGAACAGCGTTAAATGCTTTCAGAGGTGTCTTTCCATTGCATACTCTGGTTAATCAATTCCCTGTGAGGTATTATTATCTGCACCTTTCAAATAAGGAAATGAGACTGAGTGAGGCTAAATGTGCTGGCAGCTTCAAGCAGTTGACAAATGGAAGAACCAGGGTTCTAACACTTATCTTCCAAATGCAGTCCAGGGCTCTTACCTCTGTACTGATATCTGTTGAGTGAACACGAATTAGTTCGTGCTACAATTGTCATAGTTTTACAGATTGCTCCAGCATCAGAAAACATTCATCAACAAGACCAAGTCCTTCTGACAATGCAAAGCCATAAGTTTCCAATCCAAGATAATCTAGAATTTCCTTCTTTCCTCATTAAAGTCATTCTTCCAGTCATTCATTGAAGATATCCTTATTAACATCTCCTGTGTTCAGTGCCATACAGTGAACTAAGCAGGTAGCAGAGAGCAAAGTAAGTGCTCTCCTTGCCTGGTAAAGATTGTGACTTACCACACACTTAAAACAATGCACGTTTATGATCTCCTAGTTTTGTGAGTCGGAGTTCAGGTACAGCTGAATCCTCTTCCCTGAGGCTATCGAGACTTCCATCAAGGGGTTGTCTGGGCTGAGTTCTCATGTGGAGTGTTGGCCCTGGGAAGAATCCACTCCCAAGCTCAGGCAAGTTGTTGTAAGATTTCATTTCCTTGTGGCTGTAGGACTGAGAACCCAGCTTCTTGCTGGTTGTGAGGTAGAGGTCACCCTCAACTCTTAAGGACCACCCTCAGCTCAACATGACCTCTGACTTCTTCAAAGTCAGTGTCGGGGAAGAGGGAGAATCTCCCTCTGCCCTTTCCCTTAAGGTTCTTCTGGCTGGCCAAATAATCAACGAGACAGGTTAGCAGGAGAAAATAATACCAAGTTTAATAACATGTATACATGGGAGAAAGCAGGGACACTGCGTTTCTCAACACAATAGCAGAAATTCTCGTCTTAAATATCATTTTCAGCCAATGACAAAGGAAGATTTTGGGGGTGGGGGAGTCAGTTACAGGAGATTACCACTAAAGCACAGTAAACAAGAGTAAGGTTTATTATACAGCCCCAAGGCCTCATCTTCCACATTGATAAGTTACTAGAAATGAGCTCACCCTCCCTCTCTTCTCCAAACAGAGAGGGAGATACCTTTACAAATGGAGATTTCCCTTATAAATGTAAATGATTGTCTGGCAACTCCTGCAGGGCCATCCAAAGAATGTGGCCAGAGAGACAGGACTCCGGATAAGATGGGCTTGTTGGTGCCTTTTCTATTGTAACCTCTATCCTAAATTATCTTTTATAGCAGTCATGATAATAACCCCTTCCTAAAACAGATTTTTTTTGGTTTTAAATTATTTAGGCAGTTTGGGAGGGGAAACTCAAATATTTTTCCTGAGCTCTCTGAGTCCTTATTGTCTTCAGCTCGAAATAATCCGCATACCAGAGTGGTGCTTCCTGGGGCAGCTTGCCCTGAGCACCATCATCAGCAACAGAGAACGTCTCTAGAGAGAGTCTGCTAGCAAGATGGGGTTTTATGTCACATAGAGTACACGCAGAAGTGACATCTCATGATCCTGGGCACACTCAATGTGAGGAGTATACATAGATGTGAACACCAGAAGTCAGAGATCTTTAGGGGGATCTCCTCCTGTCCAGTGCAGGAGATGGACTAAAAAAATGATCAGACTGCATGTCATTATACATCTGTCCAAACCCATAGAATGTACGACACTAAGAGTGAACCCTAATGTAAACTATGGGCTTTGGGCTATTATGCTGTGCCAATGCAGCTTCATTGATTATAATAAATGTCCCACTCTGGTGGGGAATGTTGGTAGTGGGAGAGGCTGTGCATGTGTAGGGGCAGGGTATATATGGAGAATCTCTGTATTTTCCACTCAGTTTTTCTGTGAACCTGAAACTGCTCTAAAAATGTAAAGTCTTAATTAAAAAAATTATCAGGCAATCTGTAATTACAAACCATGATCAGTGCTTTAGATTGTAGTATCACTAAGTCTGGTCCAAATGATATTTGGTTATCTTTGTAAAACAGGTAGATCTTATTCGATACATATACAAGTCACCAGTTGAGTCTCTACATCATAAAGTGTCCTTCTGCTTTAAGGATTAATAATGTATTCTACACATTTGTCATGACTCTTATTTTTATTTGTTCTTCCTACTTTTGTGGCATTTGCCATTTTCTAGACTTTTTCCCTCTTTTCTTGCGTTTAATTTTTGAAAAAAAAAAGATTTTTGCTTATCTTTCCATTAGGTTTTGTTTTTGATAAGTGCGACTTCCATTTCTTCCCAGCACGTAAGTTGTGCCTCTGTGTTTGTGTGCATATTGGCTTATAAATCTGTCTGGGTATGTTTCCAGGGGGATGGAGATTGAGAATAGAAGTTAGGTGGGTGTAGACAAGAGAACAATGCCCAATCTTGGTCTGATAAGGGAATATCTATCCTGGACTGCAGACAGTGAAAAAAAGTAAACATGGTCATGTGTATTTGAAGTTATATTTGGTATGATCTGCCTTAAGATAGACCAGATTCCAAGAAATGTCTAGTTGGTCATGTAGATCATTTGTTTGAGAGGACCCAAGTTGTTCTGCTATCTGATCCAACACTCTCATAATATAGTGATTTTTTGTGGGAGTGTCTTGTAATCACCCCCACAAGAGACAAGGTAATCAGAGACTGAGCTAATCCCAGCTCAGTCACAGTTGATTTCGAAGGAGCTGTTTTCCTCATGCAGCAGGGTTAAAGGTTCTACAGTATGACTTGTCAAGACAGTGACTCACATGCAGTCATCTCAAGCTCAGGTTTCAGTTCTTCTAACATCTGGTCTTGATCCACATTTCCAAGCTCTCTGTGTGGCTGAAACACTTCTTTCCTACACATATCCTGTATCATTTCACTTCTTGCCTTTGGTTTTTTGTTCATGGGACTCTTTGACCTTCCATGCCCTTTGCCTTCCTCCATCCCATGGCTGCAGGTTGCATTCAGAAGACATTTTAATTTCTCTCAAATTGGAATTTATATGCCTTTCAAAGTTTTTTTGTGAGTCATCCCGGGGGTCAAAGGACCCTCTCAATTACTTAGAGGAATCAAAGAGTGATGTAGCCAAAGTGATTCCTCAACCCTCAACATGGCCTGATAGAACTCTCTACTCTTGACCTGAGCAGGACAGAGTGTCCATTGTAAAGAGTACATGGTCTAAGAGAGATATTCTACATGTCAAGTCAGTGGGTTTGCATCCTTGTCCTGTCTCTGTCACTGATTGGTTATGTCTGGTGGATACCTGTTTGGGTTCCATTTACTTCACTTACTCTCCGCCAACCATTTCTCTTTGGGGGACCAACTGGTTCTTCACTTTCAGTTCAACCTTTCTGGTAGACTTGAGTCCAACTCGGACTCCACAGTGGAACTCACAACCTAGATTTTAGTCAGCCAGGAGATTACACTTCCTGACCACAGAGATTGGTTCAGTATCATCACATGACCCAACATCAAAAAAAGACTCAATGAGAATTTGACTAGATATGCTGAGATATAGATCCTCATTCAAGTACAAAAGGATATAGCCCTTGATGCTGCTGGTAACCAGAATACTAACACTTTGCTGTTAAATCTGAAAATACTTTTTAAAATATATACGTATATTTGTATATAACATAGAACATATTAATTATATATATTATGTTATATATATCATATATATTTAAATATCCACATGTATGTAGCCATATGTGTTTATTTATATGTCATATCTATATTTTTGCATGCATTATATAGATATCCCATACCTATATTATTTATATATTTATAGATAGATATAAACATATTTATATATGTTTCCCTGTATCATCTGACCATTGGGAACCACGAGCTCCTAAGGAGCAGAAATCTCTGTTGGTCAGTGGTTGTTTTTAGACAGACTTGTCATCTTTGTACAATGATGCTGATGCAGTTATTTGAATATCGTCCTGATTTTGCCCTTATTATTTTATATTTAAATGGGTAGAAAATGTGCCAACGAATGTGTAAATACTATAATATGAAATATGTTTCAAAAAGATAATGAGATTGAAGAAAAAGATGAAAATCATTCAGTGAGATGAAAAATAGCAAGTCTCTAGTTTGTTGGGCTTAAGTTTGCCAATTGCGTGTGCCATTCTGAAGGAAAAGAATAAGAAAAAAGAACAAGTGAAAAATGCTGGACTAGCGTCATCAAAGAATTTGTCTAAAAGGAATATTTTAGAGTTTGTTTTGTTTTGTAGATCTAAAGTTCTCTTTTTAGCATGGAAGTTGTTATTTGATTTTCTCATATTCAACTGTAGTATTAATTTTTTTTTTTTTTTGTGAGGAAGATCAGCCCTGAGCTAACATCCATTCTAATCCTCCTCTTTTTCCTGAGGAAAACTGGCACTGAGCTAACATCTATTGCCAATCCTCCTCCTTTTTTTTTTCCCCCCAAAGCCCCAGTAGATAGTTGTATGTCATAGTTGCACATCCTTCTAGTGGCTGTATGTGGGAAGCGGCCTCAGCGTGGCGGGAGAAGCAGTGCGTCAGCGCGCACCCAGGATCCGAACCAGGCTGCCAGTAGTGGAGTGCGCACACCCAACTGCTAAGCCACGGGGCCAGCCCTGTAGTATTAATTTTTAAGAGCACGTTGTGTAAGCAAGTAATGTCTGCCTACGTTAGTTAAAAGCACACTCACAGTAGAGTATTGTGCATACTCGACCTCATCTACTAGTACATACCTGGCATTTTATGAGAATACATTTTACGATGTCCGTGCCGTACTAAAAAAAAAAAAGCAATCCTGTTAAAGAAAGGAAACTAAAGTTTTTCTGTGTTGGGCCGTTTCCCAGTGTTTTTTTTATTTTTTTTTTAAGAGCATTTTCTCTTATTTTCTTCCCATTCCTATTTATTTTCTTCACAGGAGACTGAATGATCTAAGCTGTCTTTAATTCTTTGTCACAATAATGGTTGCTTCCTTTTTACTTTGTCAACGTGAAGTATTATCAAGAAATGAAAAGCTCCTTCTTAGGACATAGATTGTGGCAGAGAAGTAGTTTTTTTTTCTTTCTAATGTTTGTCACATTATACAACTCGATTTGGGTTGGATACATTTCACCCCTGAATTGTTTTCCATTTAAAATAAGGTCAATCTGCTCTTCACCTCGTTAAGTGTATTCTTGTTAAATGATTTAGCCATTTATTTTTTTATAAATGTTCCCTAAAATACCTCGCTTTTCACCAGTATTGCCTTCCTCAGACTCTTTAGGTAAAGAAAACTCTTCTACTGGAGGAGAAAATGGGTCTGCTCTAGTCTGACAGGAAGCAGCATTGTACCTTTTTTTTTTTTTTTTTTTGCTGAGGAAGATTCTCCCTGAGCTAACGTCCATTGCCAATCTCCTTATTTTTTTTTTTTTTTTGCTGGAGGATGATTAGTCATGAGCTAACATCTGTGCCATTCTTCCTCTGCTTTATATGTGGGATGCTGCCACAGCACGGCTGATGAGTTGTGTAGGTCTGTGCCCAGGATCAGAACCCATGAACCCAGGCCACTGAAGTGGAGCACGCTGAACTGAACCACCAGGCCACGGGCCAGCCCTACATATTGTACCTTTTAAGGCCACTAGATTTTCTGGCTTGAGGCTGAGTTCCTGAACACTGAAGGCTTTGCTCAAAGAGACACCACCTTCTTGGGGTGTGTAGATTGGTGTCAAGCTTAATGGCTTCCAAAGGATCCCATACCATATGATTTCTCATCCTACTGATTTACAACAGGTTCCATAATAACCATATATAAATGCAGAAATAGTGTACTCTGTCCTGCCATTGTTCACTATGTGGTTTCCACATTACAATCAAGATGTCAAGGAACTATGGAAATCCTTGATGGTGTCAGCAACTCAGAAACCATTCATTTACCAGAAGTGTGTATGTATGTTGTGTGTATTTCCATATATTCTCCAAACTGGTAGTCAGAGATAGGCAACACCTGCTATACAATTTAACATCCCTCGGTCAAACACAACTTCACAAAATTTCGTGAAAGCTTAAGAGTTGTAAAGCCGAGAAAATTGCCTGGTTGTAAAATTCTTCAACTTCATCTATGTATTATCTTTGCAGTTGTTCTTTAAGGAATAATAAAAAGAGAAAACTAGCCAAGGAAATAGTAATTGCATAAAACAGCATATAACAAAGTAGATAAAATTTTAATCAAATCGTTTTGTGCTTAGATAAGAAAATAAAATGTAAATCTCTTAAAAATTTATTAAAAAAAATTAGATGTAAACTGCTCTCTTTAGGTACCATCCATATTTAATTTTTGCGTTTTATAAAACAGAACCATGTTTTAACCAGGCGTACAAACATGGATTAAAACAATTTTCTCGTGTGGCCATTCAAATTCCTTTGGCTTGTTTATTTTGCATAACAGACACCTAAAATCCTAGTTCTTGGCACTGAGACGAAACCTGGACTTTTTTAAAGGAAATTTTCTGTACATATTGAAAACTGTGGAAAATTTTATGGACTTTGAGTGAATTCCTATGAGGCAGGTCTTACAATTTTAAGTATAGCAATATTTTACTCTATTCTCCTTGGCTACCAACATGAAAATACAGAAAGTTTTACAACTTAGACAAAATGTCCCTTCAAAGCTAAATGCACCTAACACAAGCTGAAAAAAAAAGACCCCAAATAAATATTAATATGCAAGAGTTTATGTATGGCATAAGCTGGCTAGGTGCTCGCCCACACATATTTCCCTTCCTGGGAGCACAGGAAGACCGCATGTACTAGAGACCCACACAGTTGTGTTCATAGCCTCCATACTCAAATGCTGGCCTATGGGCTGCAACATCAGCATCATCTGGGAGCTTGTTAAAAAATGCAGAATCTTGGGCTGGCCCCATGGTGTAGTGGTTAAGTGCACGTGCTCTGCTGCTGGCAGCCTGGGTTCAGATCCCAGGTGCCCACTGATGCACTGCTTGTCAGGCCATGCTGTGGCAGTGTCACACATAAAGTGGAGGAAGATGGGCACAGATGTTAGCTCAGGGCCAGTCTTCCTCAGCAAAAAAAAAAAAAAAAAAGAGGAGAATTGGCATGGATGTTAGTTCAGGGCTGATCTTCCTCACCAAAAAAAAAAAAAATGCAGAATCTCAACCTCACCCTAGACTTGCTCAGAGTCTTTGTTGTGACAAGACCCCCTGCCCATGAATTGTGTGCACATTACAATACAAGAAGTTCTGTTGTAGAGACAAGTCATCCAGAGCCAGTCGACTAGGGATGTCTTTGCATAAAGGATAAGTAAACGTTTGTTGGGTTGAGTCACTAAGAGGTGGAGTTGTCTGATACAACAACTAGTATAGATTATGCTCACTAATACTCAGTCAAAGTAATAGTTATAAGGCTTAGCAATTCTATACCCACAATTATGTTACTATTATATGGGTGTGTGCAGAAAAACACACATTTATGCACATACAACATCCTATCCCCTTTCTCTTGGTGTATACACATTTCAGCTCACTTAGTGCTTTCTCTTGATGTATTATTATCATCCTTACCCACTTTTCCTGAGAACAGGGAAGAGAAACAGTCACCTATTCTGGAAGCTCTATAGCATGACATTTATGTCTCTGAGATTTAGAAATGATGGAATATCCACAGCAAAGAAGGGCAGTGGACTTCATCAAGGTTCATCTATAGATTCTCAAGTCAACACAAATCAGCTCACTGAGACAGTGTTTAACCTTTCTCAAATTTTTATTTTAGGGAACAGGCAGGATGCAATATGCGCTACCTCAGCAGTCTTCAAAACTTTTTGTCTATGGATCCCTTTACCTTCTTAAAAATGATTCAGGACCTCAAAGAATATTTTTAATGTGGGTTATATTTATCAATACGTACCAAAGTAAAAATGAATACCTAGATACGTTTAAAATATTTACTTATTACTCTATTAAATTTATACATGATATAACAAATAAACCCTTTGCATGCTAATATAAATGACATTTTTTATCAAAATGACAATATTTAAAAAGAACAGTGATAAGGTACCATTGGTTTATATCTATGCAAACCTCCTTAGTGAGTTTGACAGCCAGATTCTCATATCTGTTTCTGCATTCAATCTGTTATAATACCACGTGTCACGCAGCCTCTGGAAAGCTTTACTGTGAGCTCATGAGGGAATGAGCAGGGTCTGAGAGTTATTATGAAAATGGTTTTGGCCCTATGGACCCCTTGAAATGGTCTTACAGACAATCAAAGTTTCTGAACCACAGTATGAAAACATGTGTTCTAATTGGTTGAATGTCAGCTCTCACATGTAGAATAATAGAGACCAGGATCAGCTGCATCCTTGTCAGGGAAAAGTGCAAAATGAAAATGTGCTACCCTCTGATCAAAAATTATCTTGAATTTGAAAATGGCAACAGCAGAGCATGAAACAAAGTGGGGGCCCTTCTATGAGTGGGATGCATGCAAATGAAGCCAGACCTGGTAAAGATTGAAATAAATTGTGTTTTCCCATGTAATGTTGGGGTTGAACAGAGCTGGGTTTGGGTTAACTTCGAGACATCACAGGCTTCCAATTTGTCTGGTGGTGGGGGATGATTACTATTTGCTGAGGGTGGAATTTGAAAGGCTGGATGGTTTTCTCGTGGTTTCTGGTCTCCTTTCAGCTTTTGATATTCCCTACCCTCCTTCCCCCCATGGTAGGTGTCTCTCTGTGCTCTTTCCTCTTCCCCATAGTACCTTGACGTTGCTTGTTAATTGATGGGAGGCTGAGGGCAGGGATGGGCAGGGTGAGGGGAAAGGTGAGCTGTGTTCTGTCTTCCTAATCTGATCTCAGATTTAGGCTGGTCCTGTGTTCCCAGAGTTTGGAGGTGCGACTTTCTCAGCATCCCTGGCTTCCTTTCCATGACAGCCAAACTCAGCCTGGCATTAATGTTTGGTTGTGCATGGGAGGGAGTTTATGCCGTATTCCAGGATTTAGCAGAGTTCTGCTCTTTATCAGCATAGGATCTTGGGACCAGAAGAATTTTCTGCTCCTCTGCTAGGAGTAGAGAGTTTGTCTGCTACCCTTGACCCAGCTGCAAAGGGTCTTTGCCTGGGCCCTGGGGGTGACATCATTTGCTGCAACCTTTGTCACTGGTTGAAGGATTTGCTTCCTAGGAGAGAGAGATTCAGGGAAGCCTGTGGGTCTTCATGCATTTCCCTTAACGGCTATTGGTTATTTCCTTCATGCCTGCACCACTGAGGTGGGCGTCTCTCATCTCCCACTCTGCCTCTAATCTTTCTCACGAGGAAACCATGAGGCCACTTGAGAGTCCCTGAATAAATGCGAACGCCCCTTGTCTCTGGGATCCTAAGGACATATGAAAAATAAAAAGGTAAATCCACGACTCTCATTAAGGTATACAATAAGCATATGCCAAATATTTAGTTTAACTTATTAGTTGATGAGGGAAAGAGTAAGATATTGTCGGGGTGGGGGAAAATCCCATTTCTTCCCTTCTTGTATTCTTATGGCTGGACCAACAGGAAAACTGACACAAGACTGGATTAACAGGAGAAAAACCCAGTTTAATACATATGTATTCGAGATCATAGGGAAATGATGTTTGGGCAGTGAACAAAGTAGGCAGTACATATATCTTTTACACAAAGAAACAATAAATTTGTAAAGAATTGACAGGACAAAGAAACTTAGGCTTGGGGTACGTAATTACTGAGGAATTTAAGCAGAGTTTAGGCTTGAGGTAGTAAATTGGCAAGGTTTGCTATATAGGCTTCTCAACCCTGAATTCCCTGGCTCTGGTGATAAGGATGCAGGGAGAGCACCTTTCACACGGGTGATTTATTTCCTGCTTTGAGGGGGTACAGACAGAGGGTCAGAATGCCCTTTCCGCTCCTCAAGTAACTTTAATTCAAAATAATCAATATGCTATTGTGGGATACTTTGGGGTGGTCTGCCCTCAGCCCCAACAATATACAATCAGTTTCCATGTTGACAGTCCAATAAAGAATGCTGAAATGAATTTACAAACAGATGTGAAAGTAACCAACTGCTTGTATTAGTTTCCTATAGCGTAGCCTAGCCAAGCTGACATCAAAAACACATCACAGTGGCAAAATCTACATGGTGAAAATCAGTTGCATTCCACCGGACATAATTTGCATTCCTTTGGACAGGAATTATTTGCATTGCTATACAATTTGTTATAACTTAGACAGTTGTAAATAGCCTGGGCAAAGACCACCAAAGGAATAAATTATCCAGATGGATGAGCTAGCTAGGATCCCCACTACATTTCAAAGTCTTTCAAAAATTGTCCTTAGAGGGGCATGGAGTTATTCCAGACTGACACACTAGCCCACAGTTGACCTATAAAAATTGGTTGAAATTTCGGCACATTTTGCCTTGCTTGTGAAGGGGAACAGAATATGACACCCCAAAATATGCATCTTTGGCGCTTTGATTATTTTGAGCCAATTATTTTTGAGAAACTGCCAACACAGGAGAAGCTCTGAATACGGAGTAGAAATTGCCTTTTTGTAAGGGAAATTTTACATTTATAAGGGAAATCTCCATTTGTAAGGGTTTCTCCTTCTCTGTACCAGGAAGAGGAGGATGACTCAAGGTCTAGAAACTCTTATCAATGGAGAAGGCACCAATTTACATCTGCATAAGAACCATACCCTTGTTCGGTTAATCTGTCTTTTGTTACAGGAGGTCTCAACCAAGACCCTAGAAGGGTAGAGGTAAAGTTATTTTTCCTCTTCTATAATCGCTAGAGTGAAGGATGGCTCTCCCCCTCATGCTGATACAGGGGAGAGAGTTCCCATATCTCATCTCTCCTCAGAGGTTCTCATCGATTTTGGAGGGCTCAGGGCAAGTTCAGATTTTTGTAGGTTATCCATCTCTTTCTCTCTGTGAGGAAAAGAGTGACGTCTGTTATCTCTTTTGACAACCTCAAAAGACAAGAAGGAAAAAGAAGGTGTTAAATATTTTTTACACTCACCAGCTTTGTTGTGGAGGTGTAGGGAGTGAAGGAGAGCAGGCTGTGTTCACACCAGGGTTGATTTAGTGCGTAAAGAAGGCAGTGCTATAAAAACCCCTCCAGGAATACGCCCTCCCTTTTTATGAGCACCAACGAAGGTGCACAGAGATATGGAGAGGAATTTATGCCCATCTTGATGTGCATGGCTAATTACTGCTCTGCCCGTGCCTGTAACTCACAATTAGGCTCCATCCGTCTCTCAGTCTTTGCACTAGATCCAAATCATACAATTTTTTTTTTCTAGGAAAGTCATTAGTAAATTCATTTCCTATTATCAGGAGTGCATGGAAAATTAAAGAAAATCTAATTTGTGCCTGTCTCTGATATTGATGTGTGTGTGTTGTGGGCTATAACACATTCTGATGGCAAAGGCATGGAGGGGCCGTGCATTGGAAGCTAACCAAGCCTGAGTTCTAGCTATGAGTGGGCTGTGATGATAACACTAGCCTCCTAAGATTGTTACAGTAATTAAATGAGTGACAAGCACACGGCACATTACTCGACAAAGAGCATTATCATATTTATTTTCAGCAATTCATGAATCTAATAAACATATGCTTTTAAAAACCATCCAGTGGCTTCAAGGGAAAAGAAGATGGAAGAAGAGAAGTAGATGGGATTTGAAGCAAGGATTAATTTTCATCCCCTGCAGTGCGATGCCTTCAGCAGTGACAGGATGATTCATGTCGAGTGCCGGCAATTAACTAAATTACTATGACTAAAATGGTCAATGGTTTTATCTATTGATTTTCAATCACAGTGACTGCCATGCTCACTGCCCTGTCCACACCTTCTTGGAAGGAATTGCTATGGAGAGTCTTGTTTTCATGCTCTGAATACTGTTGATTGGACCAATAGAGGGCCTCCGACCCAAAAGAAGGAGAGAGCCTGGACATCTCAGACGTGGTCAGGTGAGCAGGGATGACAGGCTAGTGATAGGCTCCTTTCAAAAATCTCAACTAGAAAACACTTAGAAAATGAGGGCTCAAAGAGTGAGAGCTGAGTCTACAAAAATGCAGAAGGAGAATGAGAAAGGAGAAAGAGAAGCCAAAGGGATCATGGCAGCAGCACCGTGAGGAAGCCCCGACTGATGATATGTGCCTCAGATGATATGAGTTAGAGAGAAAGGGGAAAGATGGGGATGGGAAACAAAGGAGCTGGTAAGCAGAGAAGAAAAACCAGACACAGGATAGAAGAGCAGGGGCTGGCAAGGTAAGAATGAAGGAAGGAGTGAGCAGGCATCCATGGAGTCAGGCTGGCTGGGGACAAGCTGACATCCGGGTCTGGTTTCCCTTCTAGTCCATGTACACCTTGAAAGTAAATGATCTTTATTTTTAAGGTCATTTGAGTAAATATATGTTAACTGCTGATGAATGAGACACAAATCAAATATTACAGTTTGCTTTCCCTGTATTAAATTAACGCAGGCTAAATACAGAAAGCTTTACACTTCAGATAACTAAGAGGAAATAAAAAAACATTGTAAGTCCTCCTAAAGACAATTTCTATTAACACCTGTCTGTATTTCATCCCACAGTTTTTTTCAAGTATATTTGGATATATTGTGATCATATTCATATCCAATTTAATTTATTTGTTAATACTTAATAGAGTATATTACATTTTCTAAATTTGTATATGATTTTCATGATCTTTATTTTTGATATTAATAGTCCATTGAGTTGATCTAATTTACTCAAACATTTGCTAACAGTAGATATTTAAATTATTGACCCTTTTTCACGATTACTGACTTTGTTTTATTTTCACAGATGAACAGAAACTACAAATGACATCCTGAAACCATCTTCCTTAAAGGCTCTAAATTATTTTTAAATCATTTTATATGGCATTTTTTACGGAAAACCCCCTGAGGATAATCTATGTTTTTCCTCTCATTTTTTAGGTCACTTATATTTCCTGCTTGAATGCATAGATATGAGTTTTTCCTTTTCCGTGAAATTCTTGGTGAGCCCTGTTAGTCACCAAACTCAATTATTCTCTTGGTTTAGGAAAACTTCTTCTATGATGTTTTTAGTATTTTCCTCTCCGCCATTGGATTTTATTTCTCTGAATTCCAACTATTATTATTTTGGAGGAGACTTTGGCCTCAAGAAATTTAATAAATTTTCTCATAAAAAAAAAAAATTGGGGCCAGCCCGGTGGTGCAAGCGGTTGGGTGCGCGCGCTCCGCTGCGGCGGCCCGGGGTTCGCTGGTTCGGATCCCGGGCGCGCACCGACGCACTGCTTGGCAAGCCATGCTGTGGCGGCGTCCCATATAAAGTGGAGGAAGATGGGCACAGATGTTAGCCCAGGGCCGTCTTCCTCAGCAAAAAAAGAGGAGGATTGGCGGATGTTAGCACAGGGCTGATCTCCTCACAAAAAAAAAAAAAAAAAAAAAAAAAAAAAAATTTGTGTCCCTTTCCTGGGCAGTCATGTTCACCATCTCAAATCGTCTTCCTCATTACTGAGTTGATTTTTTTAAGTTTTGCTTTTGTTTTACAGATTACAAAGCAGATCTTCATCTTGGTGTAGAATTTCTGAATTCCACAAAATCTTTCTCTACCTCAAGCTGTTATTCATCCATCTCATCTTGTAACTGTGGTCCCTCCAGGACCAGTTCAACTGACCCCATCTTGTCAACAGAGTAATTAAGAAATTGTCTTTCAGAAAATCTGCAAAGTCGCATAGCCAGAGCATGCACAGAAGAAGAAATCTTGACCTGAAATGACCGTGGAACCAAAGATTCTCCTCATCACGGAACCAAAGAACTGGGATATGACTGAACTTTAAAGTTGGACTCTTATCAGAAGTGAGGGGTCTGCCATTCAGGAAGATGCTGTGTTAAAATTCCTTCCCCACCTCATCGTAAATGTTTAGAACCTTACCATAAATGTTTAGAACCTTAACATAAATGCTTGAAGCACACCAATCAAAACTTATCCTGCCAGCATTTCCTCGTGCCGGCCTGTTCTCCCTAACCTCTTAAATTTCATCCCAGATCCTGAATTGGGGAGACAGACCTGAGGGCACACATCAGCTGTCTCCTTGCAGATAGATCTTGCAGAATAAAGCTGATCTCTTTTCCCAAATGCTAACGCCGTAATTAATCGGCTTGTTTATGCACATCGGGTAGGAGAACCCCGTTTTTATGGGATAATCATCTCAGCCTACTACTTTCTTGCCTGTTTTTCTTTTCCATACAAGCAATCTAATTCTATATTTAGTAACTCGAAGCAGTAATTTTCCAACGGTTTCTCTTTTTGTCACTCAAATCCATTCATGATGACTGCTTCCCTGCATCCCTTTGAGAATCGCAACCCTTCCTTAATATTGTGGAATTTCATCCTAATCCCTGTGTTATTCCCCAATCCCAATCCCTGACTGATTCACCTTAGTATCTCACAAGCTTCACCTCCTGTAGCCCTTTATCTCCCACTCCACACTTTAGACATTAACTACAGCACTCACAGTTAGAAAAGATACTATGTACAGCATGGTGACTACAGTTAACAACACTGTATTATATATCTGAAACTTGCTAAGAGAGCAGATCTTAAAAGTCCTCATCTCAAGAAAAAAAACTGTAGCTATGTGTGGTGGTGAATGTTAACTAGACTTACCTGGTGATCATTTTGCAGTATTATATACATGTATCAAGTCATTATGTTGTACACTTGAAACTAACACAGTGTTATATGTCAATTCCATCTCAATTAAGAAAAAAAGAAACCAAACCTTCTGAGACTGTCATCTTGGACATCTGGCTTCCAGAATTATAAGAAAATAAATATCTATTGTTTAAGCAAACAAAAAAGAGAGAGAAAGCAAGCAAGCAAGAAAAAAAGGTAATTTTCAGCAAAAAAAAAGTACACCAGGGTCCCTTCTACTTAGACTTTGGCACATTTTTGTTCCCTAGGTCACCCTTCCCTCTCCCCACACCACACATGTCCCTCCTTATCCTTTCTCTTCAACTGATACATCACCTGTCACAAGAAGCCTTTCCTATTGTCTTAAGAAATGGGATGTTCCCAGGCCCCTGGGTTAGGTGTTCCTCTAGTGTATTCCTGAGTACTTTCTACTTGACTTAAGAAAATGCATCCAGTCTATTTTAAGCCATATAAAGGCAGGGAAAATATGTTTTCTTCACCAGCCTGTTTTCACTGCAGGGTGCATTATCTCAGGGCATTCTAAACAATGATGATTCAAGATATCTCTTCCGTCCATTAATTATTTAAGAATGTCCCCTTTGAGTGAGTGAAGATCTTGAGTGAGGTAAAAGCAATAAAAGCCTGATGTTTGCAGAAAGTGTACAGAGTCAGAGCCATTGCAGAAAGTGTATACAGTCAGAGCCTTGTCATTGGAAGGTTCGGTTTCAAAATCCAATTAATATTACAAAATTATGACATGCCACTTTTAAGAATAGGTTTGAAGCAAATCATCATTTTTGAAGCAAGTTTCAGGATGGTGGGACATGAGGTACTGTTTCTGCCCAAAGGGGGTTTGACTGCCCACTGTAAGACATGCCAATAGTCAAGAGGCAAGGAGGTAGGAGAGAAAGGACTATTTATTATAGCTTGCTAGCAAGAAGGAAGATGGCCAACTAATGTCCGAAGAAACCATCTCACAGAACAAAGACCCAGATATATAAGGGGCTGGTTTCCTGTGGGGTAGGCATCTGGTCTCAGGGTGGGGCATCCATTTGATCTTTGGGTGGAGGCATCCATCTGTTCTTAGTTCTGATAGTCTTTGGTTTTACTGGATATGCATCTGAGACCACAGCAATGCCCTATATCCTGATCTTCTAGTTGTCTTTGATGATGGCTATCAGCATAGACTTTCTGCTCCGGGACCATCACATTCCTAAGGAACTCGAAAGAACAAAATTATTGGCTTGTTGCAGCTGGCAGGGGCCAAAAAGTCCACAGAGCATGTCCATTAGAGATCATTCAAAGTTACAGCATGGTTTCTTTTCTACAATATGGCTTCCTTTATGTGAACCTTGTATCGAGCCGGTATGAGCACCTTTACTTCTTGAGCTGTTGATGTGCATCAGAAGGTTTTCAACTATTGTCCATTTCAATCTTTGCAAATACTTTGTAAACTGGATATGAGTAGCCTCATTTTGAAAATAAGGAAACTGAACAATGGGAGAGGTCACCCAGCTGCAGGTAAGTTGCAGCAGGATTTGACTCCAAGCAGTTCCGAGTCTGTTGGTGCTGTTTTAATTACTGAAGATTGAAAACCCAGATTTTGCATGTCCGTGGAAAGCTTTGGCTGCACTCTTTTGAGGGGCTTTCCTTGATTTTGAGGACTATGCTTCCCTTGCTGGCTTCCCCTTCAACTTTATATCCTTCCAGGTTGCTACTGGTCTGAGGGCACATACCTAATTTTGGCTCCAGTAGCATGAAACATGGAAGGCAAGGTCCGTGGAAGGCAGATGAAATTCCACTCTCCCTCTCTTCCTTCATTACCAAGGAAAATATCCCTTCCAAAGCTTGTTCTTCTGCATAGAATGCTGTTCTCCTTGCTTCCAATAACCTCACCCACTCTAAGAATTATGTTGTGCAAAGTTGGAGATATTCTACTCTGCTGTGAATTTTTTAGTTAAATTCACATAAAGTGAATTATCACCTTTCCAGTAAGTGACTATTATGCCACAAACAGCAAGAACTTAAATTTTTCAATATTCCTTAAATTTTACACCATAGTTTTTTCTTTATAATTACTAAATAGAAATGTGGAGAACATCTATTGTGAAATTAAAATTGTTTTCTTCTTGAACTTGCTACTCATAAGCAATTCTTGGGACAAAACTTGCAATATCTTTGGTCACGTGTTGGCATGTATGTGGGAAATAATGAAATGCCCATAGTCAACTAGAATGAAAACAAGGCTACTGGAGTTGTGGAGGTGATGTCCAGGAGTCTCCATTACCCATGGTAGAAACGCTAACCACTATTCTTCTTCCTTCTTCATTTCATCTTGACTTTGACCAGACACTCTCACGCCTTACTGCTTCAATGTTGACTTACTGACTGGCAAAGTCTGGTTATTCCAGAGTCTCAGGTTCAGTTTAAAAGCTACTGATGGTTTCACCACTCTAGTTCTTTCCTAATCTACTAGAAAAATCTGCAGACAAAGTTGATCTGCTAGATATGATCTCTTTAACATGAGGGAAAGGAAATATTTACCAAGAGACACCCAAGGACTTAAGAACAAAGGAAGTTTGAGCAGGATGTCCATCAATCCTTTCCTCTAGGACAGTGTAGCACTCAACATATTTTATAGTATTCAGTAAATATAGTCACTGTCATGATTTACATTTTTTTCTTTTTAAAGTTTACACATCTGACACTATCTAAATGATATTGGCTTCTAAAACACATTTGTTGGAAGCGGCATTGGCAAGAAAACAGACAAGGTCATATGAGTTATCTTTCTTATCACTCAACCCTGAGATTCATTCCAATAAACACGTGGGTGTGAGCTACCAGAAATGTGGCATTGCCAGGAATCTACACTTCTGATAGTACTATTTTTAGTGAGTCTTTGAGTTTATGCAAAATGAATATGTTTATATATTTTTGTCAAGGACCATTTATTGAAGTTTTTTTTTTGAAATATTTATGTATTTGCCTTTTTTTGTTTAAATTTTTGCAGTAACATTGGTTTATAACATTATATAAATTTCAGGTGTATATCATTATATTTTGGTTTCTGTTTAGATTACATCATGTTCACCGCCCAAAGACTAATTACAATCCATCACCACACATGTGCCTAATCATCCCTTTCGGCCCCCTGCTCCCCCCTTCCCCTCTGTCCGATCTCACTCATAAGTAGAAGATAAAAACAACAGTAAACTATCACATAGAGACAGAGATTGGATTGGTGGTAATTGAAGTTTCTGACCAAAGATGGTTAACACATGTTTACTACACTCTCCTTCCTTAAAATCCACCATAAACAAGTGAAATAATGAAAACTAGAGAGAAAAAATAACCTCTATCTTTAATAATATAAGAAAATTTCCACAGACCCAATCACAATGAGTCACGCCTACTGGTTGAACATGAAACTTGGATTTGAAAAGAAAATGATGGGCCCTGGTTCTTGGAGAAGGAAACATGGAAAAGCTAAGTAACTTCTCCAAGGTCATATTGCTGGCAAGAGAGTTTGTCAGGTAGCTTGACACCAGGAAGAAGCTGGAAAGAAGGGAATAAGGATATAAACCACTAAAGAAATGAAAGCCACCTTTGAAGTGAAATAGAATAAACATGACTAACACGTCTGCATACAGTCAAGGTAATGGGGAACAGGCTTGAAGAATTGCACTCCCACACAACTACACATTGATACTGTAAGAAGAAGGTTGTCCTCTTGCTAGTAGAGTATCACGAATTTTTCATCATTTAGTGCCCATATGGCAATTTCCATTTGAATTGTGGTATATTCTGCCTGGCAGAGACTGGTTAACTGTTTTCCAACTCTCTATCTTCTTTCCTTGGACACCTGAAGAGCATATGTCCACCTTGTCTTGTAGTGAGGTACTGAGTTATGGGATGTGAGCAGAATTCATGGATGCCCAATGACAAGCTTCATTCTTTTTCCCTTCTTAGCTGGCTGGCACGAAGAGAAGCATGGTAGCCTGAGAATTTGGCTATGGAAAATTACGGCAACAAATGATGGACAGGAAATGGTGCCTGCACCATTCCTTACAGGAGAGTCATTTGTTAGTCAAGACAACCTGTTTTGGACACCATGCGAGCAAAGCTTTTATAACGTTCAAGCCACTATACACTTTTGGGCTTATTTCCTCAGCCAGGGTTACCTCACCTAATACAGTCCATGATTGTTTCTTTGCTGTGGAAAACAGAGTCGAATATTTTCTTCACACATAAGACCAGCCTTAGACTGGAGTCAAAATATTCCTGGAATTCTCTCATGTCCTCTTCTTCTCCCTCCTTTCTTGATCAATTCAGTCCTAAATCTGTAGAGTGGGGCTGCAAAAGACAGGTGCCGACACCAGGGTGAGGAGAGGCCCCAGTGGTCCAGAGTAAGGTGTCAGAGCTAGTGTAAGGAGTGACCACATAGGAAGGCTGCCTGGTGTGGGATGTTAAAGTCCAAACAAGGGCAGGGGGCATCACTGTGGGAGAAGAATAAGAGTAGTTATGAGTAATTGGATACATATAGAAGGGATGAGCAAATAAATGCATATATAGGAACAACAGGAGCACAATTTCTCATGGTCAGATAAGGGAGGTAATATTAGACAGAGCTAGAATGAAGATTATGGTGTGGAAATAGAATTAGAGGTATCAGTGTTAAGTCATGGTTTTTGATGCAGTCAGAGACATAAAGAAATGAATGTAGCTATAAATCTGTGCACATATTCCCTAGTTCTGTTCACTAAGAGGGCCTGTGAACATGGATAATCCAAAGGTAATGAGTACATAAAAGACCCAGATTTTGGCTTCTATATATCATTCTTCATTAGGAGATACCAGGGCCCTTTGGAAAAACGGTAGAGTCTGGTGCTGGGTCAGGAAAAGTACAAGATAAGTCAGGAATATCTTGTGCCAGAAAGTGTCCGAATGATGAGATCATATCAAAGGATGCCAAAGCCAGTTTGGAAGAGCTCTCACTGGTCAAATTGGGGACAGTTTCAGTACCAAAATAACTAATGATACTAATGGATTACACACCATTGAATAAAATGAGAAGCCATGAGGCCATATTGATGTAAATAAATGAATAGAAAGTTTGAGGAGGAATAGGATATGTTCATAGTTTGAAAGAACTGCCCAGTGGATACTTAATTATAAAGAGCAAACGAGTGATTTTACAGTGAAGCATGACAGACTTCACTTTAACCAAATGATCAAGGTGGCCATCGTCAATAATGGCACTACTAAATATTGTTCACCATATGATAGCACCAAAAGAGAATATATCTTTACTTCTGGGATAGTCTTGCCAAAGACACATAACTTGAATGGGATCATACAGAGAATCAGAAAAACCCAATTTGAAGGCCATTCTACAAATTAACTGGCCCATGAACTTCAAAATTCTTAAGGTTGTAGAGGTCAAGGAGAGACCTGAGAGAATGCTCCAGATTGAAGGAGACTGAAAATACAGCATAATCCAAAACATCATGTGATTCTGGAATGTACTCTTTGACTCTAAGACACACGATTAGGACGTTTGGCAAACTTGAATAAGGTCTGATGATTACAGAGTAGTAATGGATCCAGGTTAATTTTCTTACTTTGATGCAAGCGAGTTTCCCTGTTCATAGAAAATATATAAGAATTTTTCAGGATTAATGATGCATCAAGTCCCCACTTTACTTACAAATGTTTCAGGAAAATAAAAACAGTTCTTTATACTGTACTTAGAACATTCTATATATTTGAGTTTTTTTTTTTTTTTTAATATGAAGCAAGTGAATTATCACCTTCTTCTCTTGAGACTTCTGAAAAGGCTTTGGATCTGTTTTTCCCCCACGAAGCTCACAGCCTATATGACGGGTAGTGGTCCCATGTAGATGAGACAGTTCACGGAGGAACAGAAAAAATCATTAACTGTGGAAGGTAACTTGAACCACTATCTCCTTTACAGGAGTTGAGCCTGATGCCCTCCACTGAAGAATGAGGGGCTGTGCCCTCCCAAAGCTACATCTCTGTAAATTTCTTCTAGGGTTAGTTAAGACCACTGCAGAGGCCACCTAGACCCCTGGGTCAATGTAGTAAGTGTTGTTGCACTGTGGTTCAGCAGATGAAGGCACAGCTCCCTGGGGGATCATCAAGAGGTGGCTCATTTCAGGCTGGTGGTGCTCCTTCAAGATCCCCAAAGACCAGGGGAGGGTCGAAGTTCTTTCTTGCGCAGAAACACCGATCCTCATGCTTTGCTTTCTTCTGGAGCTTCACCAGTTTGCCTGTTTTATCATCCAATTCTATCTTTCCTGTCTTGAGCCTTCCAGAGACCCCCTTTTCTTTATTTGCTTTCAGGATGACTCAGAATATCAATGCTTGATATTAGTCTAGAATTACAATACACAGGAGAAAGAAATAAAGTATATACCTATTGTAAAAAAGGAGGTGGAGTTATTATATTTCAGAAGGGTTGGTTTTATAACTAAAACCTAAGAGAATCAACCAGAAAATAAAAATAAAGACATTAAAACATTAAAGTAACACGATTATTTATGAAATTAACACGCAAATTCAATAATTTCCCCATATGAATGGCAGTATGTTAGAGAATAAAGTGACAGGAAGATAACTCACCTTACCAAGTAATCAAAAAATAAAGTACCTCAAAATTAATGTAGCAAGTCATGTACAATATATATTTAGAGAAAATATTGAAAAAGTATTGACAGGTATTAAATAAGAATTAAATAAGTGTAAAAATATGTTATTTTTTTCTTGGTGAGTAACACTTAGCCTTGTAAAGATGTCAATCTCCCTAAATTAATTTGTAAACAGAATTTCTTTGAGCACTGGAAAAGCTGATGCTCAGAGTAATGAGGAAGGACCAGCCCCTCTAGGTATTCAGATGTATTATAAAGCTGCATTTATTAGAGCTACTTGGCATTGGCACAGGAATATACACAGCGAGCAGGACAAAGGGTCCATAAATAGATTGATATACAGAGAGGAATTTAGCTTATGACAAAGAGAACATCCCAAATCAGTGAGCAAGAGACAGTACATTTAACAAATAGTTGTGGGAAGTTAATGTGGCCACCAGAGGGAAAAATATTTAAGTGCATATGTACATACATATATATGTGAATATATGCATATATGTATATATAACTATATATGTTACTGTATATAGTAACTATATACTATATATATCACAGACTATATACTAAATAGTATCTATGTGTATATATACAGAGAGAAAGAGAGAGAGAGATAGATGATAGAGGTAGATGATAGGTAGATAGATGATAGAGATTGATAAATGGTAGATATTTCTATTTATCTACTTACAGCTTATTTTATTCCTTATATAAATTTAAATATGAGGGTAGGAAGTCGAGAAGAGAACAGGATTCATTTTAAAAGTAGAGTGCTGAAGTGGAGATGACTTTCAAAGCAAGACAGAAACCCGGGTGCCATATAGATTTATTAATTTGGCCACATGTAAATTTATAATTTCTGCATTCAAAAATATACTATGAATGAAATTAACAGACAAATTTTTTTAAAAACCTGTCTCTTGGCATAGGTCATACTGGATTTGAGGGCAGGGATGCTTCCATTTGTTAATTTAGTCATTTAGTATCATCAAAAGTCCAGCATTAACAATTACTCTAGACACATCAGATTGATTATCAATTGATTTTGTTAGTCAGAACTCCATACTTTCAAATATGAAATTTTTCTCCAAAGCCATTCGTTCCATTACGGGAAGAAATTAATTCACTTATCCTAAGGAAGTAAAAGAAGCCAAAGTTCCCAGAATTTGTCCCCTGTCTCAGCTCAATGTAGACTATGGGATACAAGACGAAAAATAAATTAACACTGTGAGAACTGACTCGGTTATAAAAAGTAGTCCAAGCTACAGAATTCTGATTTCTAGGGGCTTTTGGTTTTTGTTTCTCTGTAACAGCTTTATTGAGATATGATTCACATGCCATACAATTTGCCCATTTAAAGTGTATGATTCAATGGTTTCTATCATATTCACAAAACTGTACAGTCATCACAATAAATTTTAGAGTATTTTCATCATCTCAAAAAGAAAACCTGTACACTTTGCCTGCAATTCCTCATTACCCCTCACCTGCCCTGGGCAACTACTAATATCATTACTGTGTCTATAGATTTGCCTATTCTAGACATTTCCTACAAATGGAATCACACAATTTGTGGTCTTTCATGACTGGCTTCACTTAGCACACCGTTTTCAAGGATCATCTACATTGTAGCATGTATCAGTACCTGATTTCTTTTTACGGTTGAATACTATTACATTCTATGGATGGACCACAATTGTTTATCTAGTCATTCATTGATGGAAATGGGAGTCCTCCAACTTTGTTCCTCTTTTTCAAGAATGTTTTGGCTAACACGGTTCCTTGTAATTCCATATGAATTTAGGATTAACTTTTCCATTTCTGAAATAAGCCATTGGGATTTTGATGGGGATTGCAATGAATCTGTAGATCACATTGGTGAGTATTGCTATCTTAATATTAAATCTTCCAAATCAGGAACACAGGATGTCTTTCCACTTATTTAGGTCTTCTTTACTTTCCTTCAGCAACGTTTTGTAGTTTTCAGAGTAGAAGTTGTATGTTTTTCAAATAGTTTACTCTTAAGTATTTTATTATTTTCAATACTGCTGTATACAGAACTGTTTTCTTTTTTATTAATTTATTTTATCTTATTTTGTTTTATTTTTTGTGTGTAAGGAAAGTTAGCCCTGAGCGAACATCTGTTGACAATCCTCCTCTTTTTTTTTTTTTTTGTGAGGAAGATTGGCCCTGGGCTAACATCCAGGCCCACCTTCCTCTACTTTATATGGGACGCCACCACAGCATGGTTTCACAAGCGCGGTACATCGGTCCACACCTGTGATCCGAACCTGTGAACCCCAGGCCATCGCCGAAGCAGAGTGCGTGAACTTAACCACTGTGCCACCGGGCCAGCCCCCTATGGAACTGTTTTCTTAATTTTATTTTTGGGTTAGTCCTTTCATGTACAGAAATTCGATTGTTTTTTTATATTGATCTTATATCCTTAGACTTTTCTATATACAAGATCATTACATCTGCAAATAAAAATCATCTTATTTCTTCTTTTCCTATTTATGTTCCTTTTATTTCATTTTCCTCACTAATTGCCCTGGCTAGAATGTCCAGTACAATGTTGAATAGAAGTGACAAGAGTAGAAATCCTTGTCATCTTCCTGATCCTAGGGGAAAGCATCCAGCCTTTCACCATTAAGTAAAATGTTAGCTCTTGGTTTTTTGTAGATACCCTGCAGAGGTTTTGCTTGGTTTTCTATACATGTAGGAAGAGTACTAAAATTGAGTTAATGGTCTGTGTTCAAATTTTGGCATATATACTTCCATTCATCTTTTACAAAATATAGCCACTGTGAGATGTGCTGCTATTTAACAAATGGTCTTAAACTTGCATTAATAATAAAGTGTGATTTCCCAAATAGCATTAGCAGAATTTATTTCTCAAAATTCAAATTCAATTTTAATGCTTCCCCCAAAGTAAAAAAAAAACAAAAAAACAAAAAAAATAAAAACAGATGTAAGATTTACCCTATGACATTCAACACAAATTGTTACTAGAATATAGCAATACTAACAAAGTTACTGGTAATAGTCTACTCAGCCATAAGAAACGATGAAATCCAGCCATTTGTGACAACATGGATGGACATTGAGGGTATTATGCAAAGTGAAATAAGTCAGAGGGAGAAGGTCAAATACCATACGATTTCCTTCATTAAGTAGTAGATAATAACAACAATAAACAAACACATAGAGACAGAGATTGGATTGGTGGTTACCAGAGGGGAAGGGGGGAGGAAGGAGGGTGAAAGGGATAATTCCGCACATGTGTGTGGTGATGGGTTGTAATCAGTATTTGGGTGGTGAACATGATGTAATCTAGGCAGAAATAGAAGTATAATGATGTACACCTGAAATTTATACAATGTTATAAACAAATGTTACTGCAATAAACAAAAAATTAAAAAAAAATTAAAAAAGAAATTATTGAAACTATATAAAGAAAAATGTACTTTTAAATTATACTAAGCAGCTTACCTAACTTAGTTTCAGGTGGAAAACAATAAGGCTGTCTTACAACTGGAAAGCACTTTTCAGTTTACAAAGTACTTTCATAACCATTCTCTCATTCTGATCTCTCAATTTTGAGACATACATTTGAGAGGCAAAATATATATTCATTTGAGGGACGAGGAAACTATGTTTCTGAGGCATCTACTGGCTTATGTAAAACACAGCTGTTTAGTGGTGAAGCTTGTCCTAAAAGCTAAATTTTCTCGTTCCCTTTCCATCATTCTCATCTCCACTCAATGCTCTCTCTACGTGACACGACTCTTGCAGAATTAGTTGTCAGTCTTACCATCACCCGTAGTTTTCAGCAGAGGGCAAAAATGGGAAAAGTTGAATCAGTTAAAAAAAAAAAAATGAAAGCACAAAAATGCAAAAGAGCGTTCAAATGTCACATGACATTGGGATGGAAAATAAAAGCTGTATTTAAAAATATGATTACAGGCTGTTGGCACTAATTAGTGTTAATTTATTTTTGCTGTTCAGGTGCTTAACTGGGCTGAGTTAATTGATGTGTGATGTTAGTTCAAAACTTTCCTAAACACATATTTTAGGTAAAAACATTCCAATTTCCAGGCAGAATTTTATTTTCTCAACAGTTTGAAATTGACAATCCATAATTAAATCAATTTAAAAACATTTAACGAGATAGCCATCATCTCTACTCTAGTTTAGCTAGAATTAAATATATTGCCCTGTGCGTTTAGTTTCAAGATATCTTGATCGTACTAAAGAATTCTAAGAGAGTAAAAAGAGAGATGCTTTTCTGAGAATTTTCCTTGTAAAGATGGGATTTCGTGAGCTACAAAGTGAAAATGATCCATCCAGTCAATAAAAAAGGGTTTAAAAGATGAATAGTTATTCATCCACGATGGAGGGATTTTTAGACTTAGGTCTAGGAGGCATTTTCGAAGTTACACAGCATGGAGAAGGAATGTAAGGACCCATGTTTGTTCAGTGGAAAGGCAGATAATGGCCCTGCAAACATCTTGGCAATCTTTTAAGTATGATCTGTCACAACACGCCACCAAAGGCATTTGCTTTTGCCTCTGGCGTTATAGCAGCAGAATACCTTCCCACTACTTAGCAGTGCACACAGGGCAAATTCCTCTTTCACGCACAACTGAAATGGCCAGAAACTTATGCAGCACCTGGGGAAACTGTAATACAATTTTAAGAAGGTTCAGTGACAGCCAATGAGCTCTTTGCTTCCACTGAAATTGCAGTCTACACATGCATCATCACACATTCCTTATCGCCCGGTGCACCTTTGGCTTGCTCCCAACTCCTGGTTGTATTTGGAAAATACCCTCAGAAGAGGTGACGAGTCATACCTGGATTGTGCTTTGGCTTTCCAGTCTGCGATCTGAGCCAGTCTGAGAAAATAAATGGTGAATTTGGCAAATGTTCTAGTTCATCGTTCTTCAGGTCTTGCCTGCAGTTTATTCCTTGGCATACATAAGTCACGCTAGGGTCAGGTCAAGGAAAGCTTACAGGATGCTTTGGTCAGGATGCTCCAGAGAAACAGAACCAATAGTCTGTGTGTGTTAACATTAAATATTGGTGGCATCCATGGGAAATAAGCATACTTAAGGGTTTCTGATGGGAGGTTAGTTGTTGCAAACTTTCTGGAAGGAAATATGGCAAAATATAGAAAAGGCTTTAAACAAGTGAATATCCTTTGACCCAGCAATTCCATTACTAGAAATACATCTTAAGCAAACAATCGTTGATGTGTGCAAAGATTTAATTGTATGTTCTTCCAAGTTCTGTTTATTAACAGTGAAGAGACGGGCAGAAGCTAAATGCCCCAAATGGATAATTGTTCAAATAAAAAGGAGTTGAATTTCAGTGCAGCTCTTTAATGATGGTGTTCCAGGATAGATAATCACAGGGGCCAAAGGTGCAACATATCAATTAACAAAACAAGTTAAAACTATTGGATAGATGTAAATATAGCTATAGATATGTATAGATACAGACATACCAATATAGATAAAATTAAAAGAATATAAACAATTCAATGGAATTGTACAATGGCACAATTATAGGTAATTTTAGTTTTCTTCTTTGCACATTTCTGTATGTATCAAATACATTATTAAACCAAAAAAAAAAAAAAGTAACTTTACAGTGGAGAAACCTAACAAATACTACCTTGGTCAGGAGACCAAGTTCAACACCAGCTGTGGTGTCATGTTGATAGAATGTTCCCTTGCTAGGATGTGACAAAAATTGCCTCTGTCTCTCTTCCAAAAATCTATAACCTCAGCCTAAACACGAGAAAAGCATCAGACACACCCCAGTTGAGTTACAGTCTACAGAATACCTGAGAAGGGGTCCTCCAAACTGTCCAGGTCGTCAAAAACAGGGACAGTCTGAGAACCTGTTAGAGCCAAGAGGAGCCTCCAATAACAAGAGGGCTGAATGTAATGCGGTATCCTGGAACAGAAGAGGGATGTTAGGCAAAAACTAAGGAAATGTGAATAAAGTATGGAGTTGACTTGATAAAGTATCAGTATCGGACCTTCAATTGTGACCAATGTACCGTACATTTGTGTATGGAGATAAATTTTGTCAAGAAGAGGGACTTCAGCAAAATGAGTCTGGTTTCTAGTGGTAGAGAGTTTTCGAATTTTAATCTTTTCATCCACACTTTCCCATCGTTTCCCCACTGCCAAGAAACATGCACAAAGGGAAGGTCTCATTTGAAGTTAAGATCCTTCTCGGTCCAGAAGAGGCATCTTTGACGACCATCCAGTCTGGAATGTGTCAAGTCTTGGAAACCACCTCCATCCATAAATACAGTTTCTCATTAATAACCCTCCTCCATTTCTGCGCCCCTACGATCTCGAACACCAGCCATGGGAAAGAAAGAGTGGGAGAGACTTCTTGTATCTTATAATGATGTTTTTGTGTAATATATCCCCGTGAAGATGAGGTGGCGACTGTCCTTAATCTTCCTCTGGGCTGGGGTGGACAGGACGGAGGCTCACAAGTATCTGTCTGCCTCTCAACAGGTTCAAGTCCCAGCCCACGATGACGTCACAGTGTTGTGGCTCCGCTGCGTGTTTGTGACGTCAGGAGTTTCCAAGAGATGGGCCGCGATGCTCGCTGCTAGGAGGATGGGCACCTCGATTCACCCAGAATGTTGACTGGGAACAGTTTCACAGTTTCTGAAGCATATTGTTGAAATGTTCTCCCAAAGAATGGTGCCAATTTCTACTCCAATCAGCAATAGAGGTAAGGGCATTTTTTTTTCCTTAAACTGTACTTTTTTACTGCCTTTCAGTATATTTTGATCATTTCTTTTTTGGTTGGAAGGTCTGAGAGCTGCGTTTTCCTCAAGAGGGTTTTTCTGGTTTACCCAATACAGTGGGGTTGGGGCGTGGCCAACAGTAGTTATGGGCTCCTAGCAGCATATGTAGAGGAGTGTGGAAGTAGTTGAGAGAGGGAAGGGCATGTAAATGGGAGGCAAGAGGTCTTTCAGCTGTGGAGTATTGCAAAGAACATCGGAGAATGTTTCAGGGGAATGGACTCAGTCTTGGCACTGTCTGCACCTGAATGATATCTTCAGACGGGTAACTGTGGGGCTCAGCTTTGCCTCCCTACAATGAGTTGACTGGACCGGATGCCTCAAAAGTCGCTACTGGTTCTGATATTTTAAGGCTACAACTACGACAAAATTCACAAAGATGCCAGAGATTGGCCCTGCCAAAGGGTGAGTTAAATCATTATTAAGTCAAAAAGGCTGTGTAATGGCATTAGCATGGGATTTGGATTATCTACTCGTTGTCTGTACCTTAAGTGCCTGATAATGTGAGAGATGACTGGATCAGAAATTGTGACTGTAAAGGGAGGAAATCATGAAAGACGGTGGGATGAGTTAGATAATCATGACTCACTTGTTCATTCAACAGAAGTGGATTAAGAATCCACTCTGCAGCAGTTCCTGTGCTAGGAGATTAGGTCACATTGAAGGACTAGAAGAGACGGAAAGACGAGAAGGAAAGAGAAGAAACTGACGTACAGTGTGGAAATGATGTAGAAGACATAAGAGGAAATGATCAAGTCTGGAAGAAAGTAGAAAGTGATTTGCTCTGATTGGGAGGGCAAAAGAAGAATTCATACGTGATGGAACAATGGAGCTGAATCTTGATGAATAGGGTTCTTTCGAGTGGAAAGGTGGGAAAGAGGTCTTGTGGTCCATTTGAAGAATTATAAACTTGCCCCTAAGTTTGAGAGTAGGATTGACGTAGAGGCTGTAGGGCTTGACGGTCAACGAGTAGCTCAAGTCAGATCAGAAAGGACAAGAATTTAAATGTGTTGCAGGAAATGGAGAATTTAAGTGTATTACCTAGGATAACTAGAATTTTATTGAAATTTCTGAAAGACACGTGGAAGATGAAAAGGAGTTGAGGCTGGAGAGAAGCTGCATATTAAAACTGCATCAATAGACCAAAAATCAACCATGTGAACAGTTTATTTTTAACTTATAGAATGCAGGGCATGTACTCAGAGGAAAATAACACATCTTAAAGTGGGTTTATTACTAAATAAATGAATATAGACAATTTAGCATTCATTTAAGAACCTTAAAGACATACCAGAACAAATGAAAAAGAATTGATAAATAATAATGGACGTTAATGAATTAGAGAAGAGGAAAATGTATTTTTATAAAATCATGCTAGACATGATTTTCTAGGGAACAAAGAACAAAATGTAATGCCAGATATGCAACAATGATAGACATTTAAAAAACTTACAGACAACCAAAGGAAGGAAGAAAATTATATATAATCAAATATGGAGAAATTAAAACACTTATCAAAGATATATATATATATAAATCTTTCATATATATATAACATTTGAAAATGAGAAGGAACTGGAGTATTATTTTTGCAAAAACATAAATTATAAAACTCTACTCAAAAAGAGGTAAGAATCTTAGACCAATGACTCTAAAAGACATTGAGGAAGTTGTCAAAGAATTATATCATAAAATGGAATGAGTTGTTTTAAATTATGAAGAAGCCTAAGCTTCCTGTGTATTTACAGTTTTCCAAGAACAGAGAAAGAAATCAGGACATTAAAAGAACAAAATGTCATTACCAATTATGGTTTATTTCAGGAATGCGAGGCAGGTCAGGATTATAAAACCCAAATAGATATCGTGTTAATGGCACATGGCAGAAAGAGTAACAAATTTTCTTCATAAATTTGTAACACTGATGAATTTGCTAAAGTTCAACATGCATACCCAATACTGATTCTTAATAAAATAGAAAGAGAAGAAAACTTCCTAATGTGAAAAAATACTTATTTCAAAAGTATACTTATGTGAAGGTAAAACCCTGGACGTTTTCCCTTAATGTGAATCACTGATATGACAAGAATTCTTACTCCATTTTTGCTTACAATTTTTCTTCAGAAAAAAATAATGAGACACATTTGATAGGAGGAGGCAAAATTATAGATATTTGACCATGGTCTGATAGCTGACCAAAAGACTCAACTTAAAATAAATAATATTCAAAATTATGTAAGTTCCTTACAAAACCTAAGGATAAAACAGTTAACTTTTAAAAAACGGTTACAAAATAGAAAATCAATATGTTTTTTATGTTCAAGCCATAACGTTAGGAAACCTAATGTTACAATGTTGTTTGCACAATAGCTATAAACATAGAAAGGGCCAAAATTAATAAGATAATTTCTGGACTTATATGAAGAAAGGTGGATTTCCTAAACTCAGTGAGAAGACGTTAAAAAAACAGACCTGATTTAATCAAAAGCTCTGACTAAATAGGGAGGCATAGGTCACGCAAGTCTAGGAAGACTTAATATTATAAAGATAAATTCCACTTAAAGCCATCTAATGCAAAGTCGTCCAAATTATGAATGTTTTAACTTGAAGAGATGTTTTAAAATTCATTTGGATGAATCAGTTTTGTAGATTTTTCAAGAAAATTTTTGAAAAACAAAGCAATGACACACGTTTAAGATATTAAGATATTTTGTAAAGTTAAAATAATATGTATAAAACTACTTGTGTGTCAAAGGAGAGGGGATATTTATTTCCCATACAACCTACACAAATATATAACAGAATACTCTGCACTCATTCCAATACTGATGTAGATCTAAACTTCAGAGTATTAAGTGAAGAAAACAGTTAAAAGCACAATATGTACAGTGTTGTCCAATTTTGATTAAAAATACATTTATACACAAGAGCATGCTTACACAGGGGTAACTAAAAGGCTGGAAAGTTATATGTGAAAATGTTAACAATGCTCATATCTAAGTTCAAATAAATTAAATTTTAATTCCTTTCTATTTATCTATATTTCTTATATTTTCTCTCATGATTATGGCAACAACTTAACAAAAAAAAACTTAAAAATAAGATTGAAGAGAATTTTATGCAGTCTCTTCTCAAAAGCATCCAAGCTAGAAAGAAGTCAAATAAGGCAAAAAGTGAGACCCGACCTCTAATTTTACCAACTAGTTCTTTAATGGATTTGTGAAGCACCGTTTATGAGAGGGGAAGGCACATAGAAATAAATTGATGAGATAATGTGGGACAAACAAGTCCTCTTAGTATTTTCAAAATCCTGCCATAGCCTAACAGAATCTGTTGGAAAAGATATGAGATTCAAGACGCGGGATTATTTCCTTCTTTAAGAGAAATTTCTTTCTGGAGAGTGGCAGGTCATATTTCAGTTCTCAGTAGGCAGGAAAATGACCACCCTAAAGATATCCACGTCCTAATCGCTAGAATGTGCAAATATGTTACCTTCAATGGCAAAAGAGACTTTGCAAATGTGATTTAGGATTTTGAGAGGGAGAGAATATCTTGGATTATCCAGATGTTCTCAGTGTAATCACAAGGGTCCTTACAAAGGAAAGAGGGAGACGAGAGACTGATTCAGTGTGAGAAGGAATAAACCTGCTGGCTGTAAAGATGAAGGAAGGAGCCCATGAGCCAAGGAATGAGGGCAGCCTCTAGAAGCTGGAAAATGCAAGAGAGTAAATTCTCCCTTAGAGCCTCCAAAATGAACACAATCTTGCCAACACCTTGATTTTTAGCCCAGTGAAACCCATGTCAGAATCTTGACCTCCAGAAATGTAAGAAAATAAATCTATGTTGTTTTAAGCCAGGAGGTTCATGGTGATTGGTTACAGGAGCAACAGAAAATGAATAGAGTGTAATTTTCTGATGAACTATTTCTATCCACCTATAAGAAAGTCCCATTTCTGTAAAGGAGGAAAACTCGAGCGAATCAGTCTTAATAAGGACAGGCTATTTCCACATATGCAGATAAATGGCACTGGGCACGCCCTCACCAGTACTGTTCTGCAGGGCAAGTTCTTGAATACAAGGCCTACTTGGGATTCTCTGTGGCCAAGGGGTGTCGGAATTTACTGCCTTTGATGGTGCCTTGAATCACACCAGATTTCTTAATTGAGAATGAAATATTTTACTATTAAAAGTGGTATGTTAGAAGTGGCATCATGGATTCACTTTAGTATGTAATCGAATCTTGAGCATTTTTTCCTTCAATGATTACAAATCCTCTTAAAATTATTCTACATTCTCTTTCTTTGACAGACAGGCTCGCCTACAAATTTATGTAGTATTTCTAAACCAAGGGAAGGTTTTTCTTTATAATGAAGTATTTTCTTTTTCCTTTATTTTTTCTACAATGCACATATGTGTGTATTTGTAATTTGTATTGTACAAGAGTAAGAAGAGGAAAATTGAGAACTTGTAATTGGTAATTAATTCCTACACACACACAAGGAAAGGAAACTGTAAGTAACCAGTTGGAGATAACCGTGATATAAAACTGTGGTTCTCAAACTGTGGTCTCTAGACCAGCAAGATGAGAATGTCCTGGCAGCTTGTTAAAAAAGCAAATTCTCAGATCTTATCCCAGACTTACTGAGCAGAAGTCACTGAAGGAAGAGGTAGATGGAACCTTGGCTATTATGCCAGGTGGTGTGATTGCTTGAAAGAAGAGGCGCAAACACATTGTCCACGGTTTAGGTGGAGTCATACCAGTAAAGCGAACATTAGTACCAGGTCTTTGATTTTTAAGTCTTCCACCCACCCACATCCCCCAAATGGCTGCCATACTGGAATCTCTTTTTTCTTTGTCATTTAAAGAGAAAAATATATGTATATTTTATTTATACTTCATAGATTCTTCACTCTTTCTGATCCTTTATGAAAAATAAAAGAGAATTAATAACAGCTTCAATTCAATTATTATTTTACAGACTTGAATATTGCCCTTGATTATTTTTAGAAAATTTTTTTTCTGTCTTGTATCTACTACTAGTGGCTTGCAAAATATTATAGAAAATACAGGACTCCCATAAGCATTATATTTTCAAAGAAAAAAGTGATGGAGGACATCCATATTTACAAAGGAAATTTGAAATTCGCTAGGTTTTTATTTTTAAATTTGAATCACCAACAGATTAAGGATGCAACCTAGACTTGATACATTTTTATTCTTAATCTGTTATCTTGTTTCTAAATGTCACTATTGTTTTTGAATTTGTTTTGTCTCATGTCCCTTATAAACCACATTCATTTTCTTCCTCTTTGCTTTTCCATGGCCAATCTGTTGCTTTTTTTGTTTGCTTGTTTCAGCTGTTAATTTGTTTAGTGTCAAAATAACCCTAGCATATAATTCAGGATTCATTGTGGCTTTGGCTTTGATTTAATAGGATAGTTGCTAAATTTCCATTTCACTTTGGGGTGTCAGGATGTAACTAAAGAGTGTTTCAAAATCAAACACGTTTTGTGACTGTTCCCTTTAAACCTGGTCCTGAATATTCTGCATGTGATAGATAGATAAATTGGCTCCTTAACTGAAGAATACAGGCACACATTCACCACACTTGCAAATAAAGCTTTGCAATGCACATCTAAGTCAGAATGTGGAAGAAATAAAGAAATGTCCAGGCTATTCATCACAATCACAAATCCTTTATTGTGAAGTAAGTGAGAAAAACTAAAAAACATAAAGGCAGTGACACCCCACATTGGCAGATAAATATGTCCTGAAGATACTACGGTCTTTAAAATATAATTGAGTCACTATGCCCCTCACTTAAAAAGAAGTACATTGAAGGAATTTGGGGATCCAAGGTCTTCAAGGCCTTGCTATTGGAACTCCGATTCTTGGACCAGCAACATTCTAGTTGACCGGGAGCTTATAGGAGATGCATAATTTTAGAACCCAACCCACTCCCAGTATGGAATTTGTATTTGAACAAGTTTCCTACATGACTCATATACCCATTAAAATTTGAGAAATACCACTTGAAGAGAAATTGTTCCTTGCAATGTTGAAGATTTGGGCATCCCATTCTTAAACATCCTACTAGTTGGGCTACTAGTGAAGTAGCTGTCCTGCATATTAAAACATCATCTATCTTTGGTGTTAGGACACATGGGTAGTGTATCAGGGATGGGGGAGGAAATTTGTCACAAAATGGCAACAATAAATAAAGAATTCATTGTCTTTCTGAATCCCAGACAGGGGACTCCCTTTGTTGGGCTCTAGTGGGAGGGTTGCATTGCCATCTTCTACTCTTGCCTACTTCTTGAGCAAAAGACATGTGCATCCCAGTTTATTTTCACTTTATTTTACTTTTAAGAAATACAAAAAGAGAAAGATCTTTAAAGACTGTCATTCTTACTGTCTGATTTCTGGCTCTTTTAAACAAATCTATAATTCATTATTGCATTTTATCATGTATACCTTTAAAGCAGTAGGAAGAAAATCCTATTTTTCACTGTTTTGTATCTAAAGAATATGATCTAAAATAAAAAAAAATAATTCATTCTTCAGACATTTAGAACCCTTGCTCCTTATGTTAGTTATTAAACTAAAGCATCTCAGTTATATTGCCACTGGTGATCATTTCTCTCTCCAAATTGTGGAAGAATAAACTCACTCTGGTGAACACTTTTCTTCAGTTGTGTGGGGTTTGCAAAAGGCTCAAGTCCCATCGCAATGAAAAGAGGGTATTTATTCTCACCATTGTGTCATCAGGCTCATTTATACATTTCCTGTGCATTCTATGTTTTTCCAGTCCTGCACATTCAATCAAGGTACTATCATAGAGGCTCAACCTCTAGAGGATGTATATGTCTTTGTTACAGGGATGTGACCCTACACAATTGTGGAGCTGGCTAAGCAGGCTCCTAAGACTGTTGTTATCTTTGTGTCTGATGCTGGAGCTGGAAGTCCACAGCATGGGTGGTCGTGAAGGGAAGGGGAACATTAAGTGGGAGACATGGGGATCAGGCTGGAACCCACAAGCATGAGCGAAGGATGGACTGAAACTTGTATCCATTAATGTTGCCTCTGGCCTTTGTGATGAGGGCATCCTGCAGAATCCAGGGCCCTTCCTCATGGAGCTAACAGACACGTGCATCTAGCCTGCCTGTTGGAGAAGCTGAGGGAGGAGCTGGGGAAAAAGGAGCACTTGCAGACCTGGCGGCTGCCTGACGCCAAGCAGGTGAGTCAGCAGATCAGAGACATCCTGTGTGACCTGCAAAATGGCAGCTGCTTCCCTCCCACCCTCCTCATCTCCCAAGGATCTCCTCTGTGGAGATTCATACAGGAAAGGGAAACAGGAAAGAGATTTCTGGGAATGTAATTCAGCAAGGTTAAGGTGATACATTACTGGGCCGGCCAGTGGCTTAGCAGTTAAGTGTGCGTGCTCCGCTGCTGGCGACCCGGGTTCGGATCCCGGGCGCGCACCGACACACTGCTTCTCCGGCCATGCTGAGGCCGCGTCCCACATACAGCAACTAGAAGGATGTGCAGCTATGACATACAACTATCTACTGGGGCTTTGGGGGGAAAAAAAAAGGTTACAAGGGCACACCCACCTCTCCTTGCTGACTTCTCTGAACTGGTGTAGCGTTTAATGACCAGGATCTCACCCCTTGAGATTGGTCAATCAGCACTTAATTAAACCCCAACTTCCTGGTTCCGAGTCCAAGAACAACAACAACAACAAACAAACACGTGGATACAGAGGTTAAATTGATGGTCACCAGAGGAGCAAGGAGGAGAGAGGAGGGCAAAAGAGGTGACAGGACACATGTGTTTGGTGAAGGATTATAATTAGTCTTTGGGTGGTGAACATGATAGCATGGATAACATGATTAGTCTTTGGGTAGTCTACACAGAAATTGAAATATAATGATGAACACCTGAAATTTATATAATGTTATAAACCAATGTTACCTTCATAAAAAAGAAAGAAAATAATTTGTCTGAAAAAAAAAAAGTTCCTGAGATCCGTTGCACAACAATGTGGATATACTTAACACTACTGAACTGTACACTTAAAAATGGTTAAGAGGGGGGACCGGCCCCGTGGTTTAGCAGTTAAGTGCGTGCGCTCTGCTACTGGCGGCCCAGGTTCGGATCATGGGCGTGCACCGACACACGGCTTGTACAGCCATGCTGAGGCGGCGTCCCACATACAGCAACCAGAAGGATGTACAACTATGACATACAATTATCGACTGGGCCTTGGGGAGAAAAAGGGGAAAAAAAAAAGGAGGAGGATTGGCAATAGATGTTAGCTCGAGGCTGGTCTTCGTCAGCAAAAAGAGGAGGATTGGCATGGATGTTAGCTCAGGGCTGATCTTCCTCACAAACAAAAAATAAATCAATAAAAATGGTTAAGAGGGTAAAAAAAATTTATCAAATTATAAATTTTAAAAATATACAGTTTATTGTATGTCAATTATACCTCAATAAAGCTGTTTAAAAAAAATTAAACCCAAACTTCCTGGTTCCAAGTCAGAATACAAACAATATGGAATGCCCAACTAAATGTCTATTACAAGACCGTGTTTTCCTAACTCTTGCACAGTTCTAGTATAAGGCGCTACAACTCCTGTTTCCTCCAAATCCATAGGCATTCTCCATCTGGATGATTTTGTCTTATAACAGTTGAATTGGAATTATAAATAAGTGATGGATGTGGCAAGATAAAGCTTTATATGCAAAAAGGTTCCAAGTAGAAAGTGATTGGGTGATCAAAATGTTACCCCTGGTTCTGCCCACGTTTGGATTGAACCATCACAGTTGAGAACCCTGGTGAATCTGTCCTACCCTCCTGGAATACCCATGATATATATACACAATTTTAAAGAGCAGATCTCGGGAAATGTGCTCCCCTAAATCCACCAAACCTTTGAGTTTCTGGATACTGACCTAATTCTTTGATCAGATCATTTAACATTTTCCTTTGAAGCACATGTTTATCCTTTTCCTCTAAAAAAAAAAGGAACCTTTTTTACTTTTGTTAGTGAGTAGCTGGAGGGTTGATAATTACTCTGTATGTATTTAGTATCAAGTATCATTAGAATTCTGAATTAAAAATAAGATGAATGACTTAATTTCAATCTTGTCAGGATGACCCATTTAAAAAAATATGGATGTGATATAATGCTATAAAAGATTTAAGCATAATTTATTGATAAAACCATTACAACTGGAATGAGAAAGCTATTTATCTACATAATGGTTCCTGAAATCGCAGATAGTACTTTCCCATTATTTCACTGCAACATTTATAATTCCTTTTTGGATTTACCATTTATTCTTTTAACAACCACATATGGTGCTTCTTATGCCAGCCACTGTTCCAAAGGTCTTATAAATACTAGCTCATTTAGTCCTCACAGTGACCTTGCAAGGCATGCTTTTATCTCTACATTATGCACAAGAAAGTGGAGGCATGGAAAGTTTTAGAAACTTCCCCAGTGGAACACAGCTGGTGAGTTTGGGAGCCGTGATACAAACCCATAGATTCCAGCTCCCAAGTCTAGCCTCCTAACCACTGCTCCACATTGCTTCTCCATTATAGAAGAACCAATGAAAACCTGGACTAAAACAGTAGCAAATGCACCTCTGCGTTTGGGAAAGCAGCCAGGTGGCAAAATTATGGGTGTGAAAAAGTGCTCTCAAATGTAGAAGGTCGATATTTCTCAAAGCCACCTCAAATATTACAGAGATTTTCTCATAACGAGGAATTACATGACTTGAGATGTAGAAAGTTAAGACTTCCACTTCTGGCTAGAAAGGAGCAACAGGGAATTACCTTCCCAACAGAAAAAAAAATTATAATAATGGTTTTCAAGACATTGGCTATCCACTAATGGACAACAGTGATTCCAGATGGATGGGTAACAAATGAGATGAGCACTAGGATTGCACAGCTGCTGTACTGAGAGATTCTAGGCAATGGTGGAAGAAGGGGGACCCAAGCGGAACCCAACAGACTCTCTGATTTGAGGTGAAGGACCTGAGAGTTTAGAGAGAATGAGGCAGTTAGGGCTTTCAGGACAGAGTTTTCAGGAGAAGAGAAAGCTGCACAGAGAATCCCAAAGATCTGCAGAGCGTCCTCCTGGAGCATTTAGCAGATTACTAATCCGGGCGTGCTTGTGACTAATGCAGTGCATTCATATGACCCAAGGATCGGGATGTAGCCATCCAAAAGGATTAGATAGAACACTGCTCCATGCTTACAGAGGGGTGTCAATAATGCCTGTTCCCATCAGTCAAAAGGAAAAAAACTCATAATACATAAGACATTGCACAGAGTATTGAGGAAGTTCCTGCCTTATTAAGGAGGAAATTTTTCACCATAGCCTGAGGACAGCTCAGGTCTTGCCTACCAGACCACATAAGCAAGACAAGAAGAGATCAATCTCTTTCCAAATAGCTTAACTAAATCCCAGAAAAAAGCCTAAGAATTTTTATAGGAATAAAAATTACCCAATCTCAAAGTGCAAAAAATTCACAATGTTCTATATTCAAATATTAGAGAATTTGAAGCATAGCAACAGAAATTATCAAAAAATTAAATATATATAGAAAAAAAGAATAAAAAAGAGCATAAATGAATGTTGGCACAACATCAAGTGTCCTAATATGTGGGTAATTGGAATACCGAAAGGAGATGAAAGAGAAGAGGACAGAAAAAAAATTTGAACAAATACTGGCCAGACATGTTCAAATCTTATATAAATCTATAAGCCTATAGATCCAAGAATCTCAACAAACTCCAAGCACAAGAAAATTGAGAAAAAATTTTCTAAGTCACATCATAATCAAATTTCTCAAAACCAGTGATAAAGATAAAATCTTAATGAGCACCTAGAGAAAAAAAAAAACATATATGTATAGACAGAGAAAGATGGGAATAACTTTAGATTTCTTGTCAGTACCAATGTAACCAAGATGGTGAAGAAATATATTTAAGGTACTAAAAAAAATCACCTAGAGTTCTATGCTCAGCAAAAATATCCTTAAATCAACAAAAGTGAAGATAAGACATTTTCACCCATACAAAACCTGAAAGAATTCATGAGAAACAGATCTGCACTACAATAAATATCCAAAGAATTCCTTCAGGCAGAAGGAAAATACTAGATGGACATCTGGATTTACACAAAACAGTGACGAAAAGAAGAAATAATAGCTCCTCGATAAACATATGTATTTTTTCTTATTATTTAAATATCTTTAAAAGATAATTGACAGTTTAAACAAAAATAATAGGAATGTATTGAGTGTATATTATATGTAAAATTAAAATGTGTACAACAATAGTATCTGCTGAGAGAGGAAAAGTGGAAGTATACTATTGTGTAAAACTGGACACATCAATACAAGAACAGGAAACTACAGACAAATATTCCTCGTAAACATAGAGTCAAAAATTCTAAATGTGTTTAGAAAATTGTATCAAAATTATATAAAAAGGATAATATATCATGACCAAGGGATCATTCCAAGAAAGAAGATTGTTTTAACATTCAAAATCAATGTCATAGTAACCAATTTAAAAAGAAAAGAAAACACTATCATTTCAACATTTGCAGAAAAAAATTTGTTGAAATTCAATGTGTATTCCTGATTTAAAAAAATGCTCAGCAATATAAGAAAAGAAACATACTACCTCCATCTAATAAAGGGCATCTACATAAAATACACAACTAATACCATTCTTAATGGTGAATACTTCCTCCCTAAAATCAGAAGCAAGACAAATACATCTGCCGGCCCCGTGTCTTAGCAGTTAAGTGCGCGCGCTCCACTGCTGGCGGCCTGGGTTCGGATCCCGGGCGTGCACTGACGCACCGGTTCTCTGGCCATGCTGAGGCCGCGTCCCACATACAGCAACTAGAAGGATGTGCAGCTATGACATACAACTATCTACTGGGGCTTTGGGAAAAAAAATAAACAAAATTAAAAAAATAAAAAAAGACAAATACGTCTACTCTCAGCACTTCTAATCATCATTGTATTGGAGATTCTAGCCAGTGAAAGAAGGAAAAACTTTTTTTTAAATATCCAGATTGGAAAGGAAGAATTAAAACTGTATTTTTAGGTGACATGATCATTCGTGTAGAAAATCCAATGGAATATACAAAACAATTACTAGAGACAAGATTGCAAGATAGAAGATCAATATACAAAGATAAATTGTATTTCTATATACTAGCAATGAACGTCCAAAAATCAAAATTGAGAAAGCACCATCAATAACAATAACATCAAATGTATGAAGTATTTTGGGATAATTCTGACAAAAGATGTGCAAGACTTGTGTGCTGAAAATTACCAAAAAAAATGGCTGAGAGAATTCGAAGACCTAAATAAATAGAGAGGTATGCTTTGTTCATGGATTGGAAGACTAAGTGTTGCCAAGAAGACAGTGCTCAAATCAGTCTACAGATTCCAGGCAATGCCAGTCAAAATCTCAACAAGCTTTTTTCAAAATTGATAAAATTATTCTAAAATCATATGTAAATTTAAAGAACCTAGAATAGCCCTAAACAAAAAACAAAAAACTTTGAAAAAGAACAAATTTGGGAGTCTCACACTACCTGATTTCAAGACATATGCAAGCTATAGTAATTAAGACAGCATAAAATTGGCATTGAGATAGACAAACAGATCAATGGAACAGAATAGGGACTTGAGAAATAGACCCACACATATATGGCACACTTCACTTCTACACACACATACACACACAGAGTTAACTTAAAATTTGAGGGTCATCAGGAGCAGATATTTGGGACACATGCCACCAGACCATCTTTCAGCTTCCCTGAAGACTAAATAATCGATACTGTTTCCAGCTAAGCCTTCATTCCCTCTCAACAAAGGATACAACGTAGCTGTTTCTAGATGATGACGAATCCAATCTGCCATTTTGGATGTTGACCAACCCACATCTCACTTTACAGGTGAGAAAACCAGGCATTGGCATTTGGGGGTAATTAGAGGCTGATTCAGAACAGGAAACCTGTCACTTCATTTCAATGCAGAGTCCTCTATATGACAGGCCAGAGGACAGAATAAATGAGTTGAAAAAGGTGTGGGTGAGGTATAGGATACGGTACAACTAAAAATAAACAGCTAAATTGTCTAAAATTAGACTTGTACCATAGGATATTTTTATTTGATCTATTTTTAAATCTGTTGATTTAAGATATTTATGATCTAATAGCATCTTTAACAGGAGTTCAACTAGGAATTTTAATCACATTTTATCTGAAAAAGTACATAATTGAAAATGTGCTTTTATATTCTTATGGGTTTATTATGCCATCTAAGTAATTTTCCCATTCTGTAAGACCATAAGCTTAAGACTAATTTGTTTTTATAAATGTATTTTTACTAATTAGACTACATGTCATTAATATCGTTTAAAACAATGTGTCTGGATCAAATACACAATTTCATTTTAGAAAAGAAATTAAGATATATTTATTAAATGAAGATATAGCAATTCTATGCGTACTGAAAATTCATTAACGATTTATATCCATTTGTAGTATTTTCAGAATAAAATTCAGTTTCAATTATTTATTATAGTAAAGAAAATTGAGAAGACTAAGAAGTAGGACAGAATATGCATTCTGTTTTTTTAGGGTCTGATTTTAAAAAAAATTATTTTATCGAAGTCATTTTGGCTTATAACATTGCGTAAATTTCAGGTGTACATTATTATGTATCAGTTTCTGTATAGACTTCAACATCAATAGTCTAGTTTTTTCCGTTACTATACATATGTGCCCCTTTACCCCTTTTGCCCTCCCCCCACCCCTTCCCCTCTGGGTAACCACTAATCTGTTCTCCTTATCCATGTGTTTGTTTATCTTCTACATGAGTGAAATCATATGGTGTTTGTCTTTCTCTGTCTGGCTTATTTCGATTAGCATAATACCCTCAAGCTCCATCCATGTTGCTGAAAATGGCATGATTTTGTCTTTTTTATGGCTGAGTGGTGTTCAACTCTGTATGTATACCACATCCTCTTTATCCATTCATCCATTGATGGGCACTTGGGTTGCTTCCACATCTTGGCTATTTTGAATAATGCTGTGATGACCACAGGGGTACATAAATATCTTTGAATTGTTGACTTCATGTTCTTTGGATAAATACCCAGTAGTGGGATAGCTGGATCATATGGTATTTCTATTTTAATTTTTGAAGAATCTCCATACTGTTTTCCATAGTGGCTGCACCAGTTTGCATTCCCACCAGCAGTGCATGAGGGTTCCCTTTTCTCCACATCCTCTCCAGCATTTGTTATTTCTTCTCTTGTTAATTATAGCCATTCTGACAGGTGTAAGGTGAAATCTTATTGTAGTTTTGATTTGCATTTCCTTGATAATTAATGATGTTGAACATCTTTTGATGTGCCTTTGGCCATCTGTATATCATCTTTGGAAAAATGTCTGTTCATATCCTCTGCCCATTTTTTGATCGGGTTCTTTGTTTTTTTGTAGTTGAGTTGTATGAGTTCTTCATATATTTGGGATCTGACTTTTTAAAACCAAAAATATTTCCCTCTTTCTCATAAATATGTTTAAGTAAAAAGAAAATACTTTGGAGTTTGATCAGTGGCATTTCAGTAGTCAGGATTTTACTGTGTTTGTGTATTCCTAATCATTGTCAATGGAAAGTTTATCAGAAAGCTTTTTATGATACATTGATTGAATTTAAGCACCTTAATTGCAAGGGGATTTTCAAACTGATTTACTAACAATTCATTGTCAATTATACCTACAGTAATAAAATAATGAGAGTATTCAAGAGAGTATATTTTACAGTGAGAAACATACTCTATCTCTTACACATTTAAAAATTCTTATGAAATATCTGGACTAGACATATGGGCTGCCTGGAGACAGAATGTTTGGCTAAAAATGCACTTCTTTATTGCAGTTCACATCAGGTTATTGCTTGATACAACAATATATATAAATCGGCATCGGGGGACTACATGAGACAGCTTGTCCCTCCTCTCGAGATTAATTGAACATTAAATTACCTTTGAGAGTGAAATATAATATCAGTAAGGCTTAATTCTCCACTGAGTCTTCATTTGTTTGTAAAAGACAATACTAAAGCATTTCAATCTAAAACCCTGGTGCTCATTATGTTCAATTACAGAAGAGATAATTTAACAGCTTGTGGCATCAGTAATGAAAAATCAAGGTAGCCATGTTCATTTTTGCAATGCAAATATAGAACATGCATGTCTGTGTGCTCTCATCAACGTGCAAAAAAAATGCATTCATTCAATGGACTGAGGACTGTTGGATAGGCTGACACCTCTGAAAGATTTTTAAAAAGCAGCTCAGGTCAACAGCAGTATTGGATCTAAAAGGTCCCATCAATTCTAATTGTTTTCATCAAAAATCATGTTTTATACTGAAAAGGATGATCTATGAGGGGGGGATAGTCACACTGGATATTAAAATATACAGCAAAGTCTTTATAATGAAGACTATGTTGAACTGGCACGAGAATGAAGAAAATAATGAAATAGAATAGAAAATAGAGAAATAGACTCAAGAATATATAGAAATCTAGTATAAAGTTAGATCTCAAATCATTTGGGAAATAGTGGAATTTTAATAAATGGCATCATGACAGATGCATGCCACCATTTGAAAGAAGCTAAAATTAGATCCATTCCTTTACGTTGTACCCAAGAATGAATCCCCAGAAGACCAGAGATCTAAAGGTAAAAGAAATGAAACTACAAAAGTACTAGGAGAAAAACTGGAAAAAAACTATTCTATGACTTGGGTGTAGGGAAATGGCTAATGATGACACAAAACCCAGATTTAATAAAAGAAGAGATTGATAAATTTGACTACACTAAGAAAAACTCCACGTGGTATAAAATTCCATAAATAACATTAAAAACAAAGACAAATTCAGAGGAAATATTTGCATGATTTATCACCGATAAAGGGCTAATATTCCTAATATATAAAGACGTATAAAAATGAGTGGAAAAGACACAGATTTTTAAAAAATAGGCAAAAAGGTGTAAACTGACAACTCAGACAAATCAAAGAATTTTTTTTTTTAATTTTTTGTTTATTGCAGTAACATTGGTTTATAACATTGTAAAAATTTCAGGTGTACATCATTGTACTTCTATTTCTGCATAGATTACATCATGTTCACCACCAAAATGCTAATTACAACCCATCACCACACACATGTACCGAATTATCCCTTTCACCCTCCTCCCTCCCCCCTTCCCCTCTGGTAACCACCAATCCAATCTCTGTCCCTATGTGTTTGTTTATTGTTATTATTATCTACTACTTAATGAAGGAAATCACATGGTATTGGACCTTCTCCCTCTGACTTATTTCACTTTGCATTATACTCTCAATGTCCACCCATGTTGTCACAAATGGCTGGATTTCATCGTTTCTTATGGCTGAGTAGTATTCCATTGTGTATATATACCACACCTTCTTTATCCATTCGTCCCTTGATGGGCGCTTAGATTGCTTCCAAGTCTTGGCTATTGTGAATAACGCTGCAATGAACACAGGGGTGCATGTACCTTTACAAATTGGTGTTTTCAAGTTCTTTGGATAAATACCCAGCAGTGGAATAGCTGGATCATATGGTAGTTCTATCCTTGATTTTTTGAGGAATCTCCATACTGTTTTCCATAGTGACTGCACCAGTTTGCACTCCCACCAGCAGTGTATGAGAGTTCCCTTCTCACCACATCCTCTGCAACACATGTTGTTTCCTGTCTTCTTAATTATAGCCATTCTGACGGGCGTGAGGTGATATCTCATTGTAGTTTTGATTTGCATTTCCCTGATAGTGATTTTGAACATCTTTTCATGTGTCAGTTGGCCATCTGTATATCTTCTTTGGAGAAATGTCTGTTCAGGTCTTTTGCCCATTTTTTAATTGGGTTGGTAGTTTTTTTGTTGTTGAGATGCATGAGTTCTTTATATATTTTGGAGATTAAGCCCTTATCAGAAGTATGGTTTGCAAATATCTTCTCCCAATTGTTAGGTTGTCTTTTCGTTTTGTTGATGGTTTCCTTTGCTGTGCAGAAGCTTTTTAGTTTGATGTAGTCCCATTTGTTTATTTTTTCTATTGTTTCTCTTGCCCGGTCAGACGTGGTGTTTGAAAAGATGTTGCTAAGACCGATGTCGAAGAGCGTACTGCCTATGTTTTCTTCTAGAAGTTTCACAGTTTCAGGTCTTACATTCAAGTCTTTAATCCATTTGGAGTTAATTTTTGTGTATGGTGTAAGGTAAGGGTCTACTTTCATATTTTTGCATATGGCTATCCAGTTTTCCCAACACCATTTGTTGAAGAGACTTTCTTTTCCCCATTGTATGTTCTTGGCTCCTTTGTCAAAGATTAGCTGTCCATAGATGTGTGGGTTTATTTCTGGGCTTTCAATTCTATTCCATTGATCTGTGTGTCTGTTTTTGTGCCAGTACCATGCTGTTTTGGTTACTATAGCTTTGTAATATATTTTGAAATCAGGGAGTGTGATACCTCCAGTTTTGTTCTTTTTTCTCAGGATTCCTTTAGCTATTCGGGGTCTTTTGTTGTTCCATATAAATTTTAAGATTCTTTGTTCTATTTCTGTGAAAAATGTTGTTGGAGCTTTGATAGGCATTGCGTTGAATCTATAGATGGCTTTAGGAAGTATGGACATCTTAACTATGTTAATTCTTCCAATCCAAGAGCACGGAATATCTTTCCATTTCTTTGTGTCTTCTTCAATTTCTTTCAGAAATGTTTTATAGTTTTCGGTGTACAGATATTTCACCTCTTTGGTTAAGTTTATTCCTAGGTATTTTATTCTTTTTGTTGCAATTGTAAATGGGATGGTATTCTTAATTTCTCTTTCTGCTACTTCGTTGTTAGTGTACAGAAATGCAACTGATTTTTGTATGTTGATTTTGTATCCTGCAACTTTACCATATTCGTTTATTACTTCTAAAAGTTTTCTGGTGGATTCTTTAGGGTTTTCTATATATAAAATCATGTCACCTGCAAATAGTGACAGTTTCACTTCTTCCTTTCCAATTTAGATCCCTTTTATTTCTTTCTCTTGCCTGATTACTCTGGCTAGGACTTCCAGTACTATGTTAAATAGGAGTGGTGACAGTGGGCATCCTTGTCTGGTTCCTGTTCTCAGAGGAATAGCTTTCAGTTTTTCACCATTGAGGATGATATTAGCTGTGGGTTTCTCATATATGGTCTTTATTATGTTGAGATACTTTCCTTCTATACCCATTTTATTCAGAGATTTTATCATAAATGGATGCTGTATCTTGTCAAATGTTTTCTCTGCATCTATTGAGATGATCATGTGATTTTTATTCTTCATTTTATTAATGTGGTGTATTATGTTGATTGATTTGCGAATGTTAAACCATCCCTGCATCCCTGGAATAAATCCCACTTGATCATGGTGTGTAATCTTTTTAACGTATTGTTGTATGCGATTTGCTAGTATTTTGTTGAGAATTTTTGCATCGATGTTCATCAGTGATATTGGCCTGTAATTTTCTTTTTTTTGTGTTGTCCTTGTCTTGTTTTTGTATCAGGGTAATGTCGGCTTTGTAGAATGAATTAGGGAGCTTCCCTCCCTCCTCAATTTTTTGGAAGAGTTTGAGAAGGATAGGTATTAAGTCTTCTTTGAATGTTTGGTAGAATTCACCAGGGAAGCCGTCTGGTCCTGGACTTTTATTTTTAGGGAGGTTTGTGATTACTGTTTCGATCTCCTTACTGGTGATTGGTCTATTCAAATTCTCTACTTCTTTTTGATCCAGTTTTGGAAGGTTGTATGATTCTAAGAATTTATCCATTTCTTCCAGATTGTCGAATTGGTTGGCATATAGCTTTTCATAGTATTCTCTTATAATCTTTTGTATTTCTGAGGTGTCTGTTGTAACCTCTCCTCTTTCATTTCTGATTTTACTTATTTGTGCCTTCTCTCTTTTTTTCTTGGTGAGTCTAGCTAAAGGTTTGTCAATTTTGTTTATCTTTTCAAAGAACCAGCTCTTGGTTTTATTAATTTTTTCTATTGTTTTTTGGTCTCTATTTCATTTATTTCTGCTCTGATTTTTATTATTTCCCTTCTTCTACTGATTTGGGGCTTTGTTTGTTCTTCTTTTTCCAGTTCCTTTAGGTGCATTGTTAGATTGTTTATTTGAGATTTTTCTTGTTTGTTGAGATAGGCCTGTATCGCTATAAACTTCCCTCTTAGAACCACTTTTGCTGTATCCCATAAATTCTGGCATGTCGTATTTTCATTTTCATTTGTCTCCAGGTATTTTTTGATTTCTTCTTTGATTTCTTCGTTAACCCAGTCGTTGTTCAGTAGCATTTTGTTGAATCTCCATGTATTTGTGGCTTTTCTGATTTTCTTCCTATAGTTGATTTCTAGTTTCATACTGTTGTGGTCAGAAAAGATGCTTGGTATTATTTCAATCTTCTTAAATTTGTGAAGACTTGTTTTGTGGCCTAATATGTGATCAATCCTGGAGAATGTTTCATGTGCGTTTGAAAAGAACGTGTATTCTTCAGTTTTTGGATGGAATGCTCTGTATATATTTACTAGTTCCATCTGTTCTAGTGTGTCGTTTAAGGCCAATGTTTCCTTATTGATCTTCTGTTTGGATGATCTATCCGTTGGTGTAAGTGGAGTGTTAAAGTCCCCTACTATTATTGTGTTACTGTCTATTTTTGTTTTTATGTCTGTTAATAATTGCTTTATATATTTAGATGCACCTACACTGGGTGCGTAGATATTTACAAGTGTTACATCCTCTTGTTGGATTGTTCCCTTGATCATTATGTAATGCCCTTCTTTGTCTCTTTTTACAGTTTTTGTTTTAAAGTCTATTTTGTCTGATATGAGTACGGCTACCCCAGCTTTCTTTTCTTTGCCATTTGCATGGAGCATCTTTTTCCATCCCTTCACTTTCAGTTTGTGAGTGTCTTTAGGTCTGAAGTGTGTCTCTTGTAGGCAGCATATATATGGGTCTTGTTTTTTTATCCAATCAGCCACCCTATGCCTTTTAATTGGAGCATTTAGTCCATTGACGTTTAAAGTAGCTATTGATAACTATGTACTTACTGCCATTTTTTAACTTTTTTTTTTCCTCAATGTTTTAGTAGTCTTTCTCTGTTCCTTTCTTCTTCTATACAGAATTGATGGTCACTTTGGTTTGGCCTCTGTCTGAAAGCTGTACTCTTCATAACTCCCCTCCTGCCTCCTTTTATGTTTTTGATATCATATCTAACCTCTTTTTTGTGCATTTGTATCCTTTATGTTCTAATCATGGAAATAGATAATTTTTCCTATTGTGGTCTTCTCTTTTCCCCTTAAATCAGTCCCTTTAACATTTCTTGTAGCACTAGTTTCTTGGTGACAAACTCCTTTAATTTTTGCTTATCTGGGAAAATTTTGATCTCTCCTTCCATTTTGAATGATAACCTTGCTGGGTAGAGTACTCTTGGCTGTAAGTTTTTTCCTTTTAGCACTTTAAATATATCGTGCCATTCTCTTCTAGCCTGTAAGGTTTCTGCTGAGAAGTCAGCTGATAGCCTTATGGGGTTTCCTTTGTATGTAACTTGACATTCTCTTGCGGCTTTTAGGATTCTCTCTTTATCTTTAATTCTGGACATTTTGATTATGATGTGTCTTGGTGTGGGCCTCTTTGGGTTTATCTTGTTTGGGGCTCTCTGTGCTTCCTGTACCTGGATGTCTGTTTTCTTCCTTAGGTTAGGGAAGTTTTCAGCTATTATTTCTTGAAATAGATTCTCTGCCCCCTTGTCTCGCTCTTCTCCTTCTGGGACACCTATAACACGGATGTTAGTGCGCTTGATGTTGTCCCAGAGGTCCCTTAGACTGTGCTTACTCTTTTTAATTCTTTTCTCTCTTTTTTTTTTTTGCTCTCTGCTGTCTTTATTTTTTTTTTTAATTTTTTGTTTATTGCAGTAACATTGGTTTATAACATTGTAAAAATTTCAGGTGTACATCATTGTACTTCTATTTCTGCATAGATTACATCATGTTCACCACCAAAATGCTAATTACAACCCATCACCACACACATGTGCCAAATTATCCCTTTCACTCTCCTCCCTCCCCCCTTCCCCTCTGGTAACCACCAATCCAATCTCTGTCCCTATGTGTTTGTTTATTGTTGTTATTATCTACTACTTAATGAAGGAAATCATACGGTATTTGACTTTCTCCCTCTGACTTATTTCACTTTGCATTATACCCTCAATGTCCACCCATGTTGTCACAAATGGCTGGATTTCGTCGTTTCTTATGGCTGAGTAGTATTCCATGGTGTATATATACCATATCTTCTTTATTTAATTCTTTTCTCTTTTACCTGTTCACCTTGGGTAATTTCTTCTAGTCTTTCGTCCAGCTCACAGATCCGTTCTTCTGTATCCTCTACTCTGCTTTTGAGTCCCTCTAATGAATTTTTCATTTCCAGTATTGTATTCTTCATTTCTGATTGGTTGTTTTTTATATCTTCCATTTCTTTGTTGACGTTCTCACTGAGTTCATCTATTCTTCTCCCCAGATCAGTGAGCAACCTTCACACTCTTAGTTTGAACTCTCTGTCGGGTAGGTTGCTCATTTCTGTTTCATTTAGTTCCTTTTCTGGGGTTTTGTCCTGTTCCCTTACTTGGAATGTATTCTTTTGCCTCCTCATTTTGCCTCTTTCCCTGTGCTTGTGTCTACGTATTAGGTAGGTCAGCTGTGTCTCCTGCTCTTGGATAGGTGACCTTATATAAGTGATGCCTTAGAGGTTTGCAGTGTACTTCCCTCAGTTCTCAATGTTCCCGGGGTGACCCCTATGTGGGCTACGTGTGTCCTGTTGTGGCCTGTTTGCTCTCCCTGTAGGCGCCCAGGGAGGCCGAGTTATGCTCCTGGCCAGCTGTTGTAATGCTCAGCTGCTTGTAGTTGTTGTGGGCCCTTCAGTCTCTCTTATCAGGTGTGGGGAGCCCCAGCACAGTTGGCTGCAAGTTCTAATACCACATTTGTGTTGCAATATTTCTTTTAAGTGAGTAAGCCCCCAGCGTGGCAGGTTGTTAGGCTCAGGGCCTTACAATTGCTGTAAGCCTCTAGCCTATTAGGTCTCTTGTCAGCTCTCTGAGGATTGCAGCTGGGTGGGGCTGGCCTCAGGCATGGGAGCACCCAATTGTTTCAGGCTGTGTAAGGTGGGGCAAACCCCCTATGTGGGTCTTTGAGAAGCACAAGTCTTCTGCAGCTGACAAGCCCTGCCGCTCACAGGTCCACACACACAGTCAACACAGTCCTGCCCCGTGTGAGCACCCCGACCTCCCCAAGCAGACCCAGTCTCTCCACGGTGGGAGACCCACATACTCTGCCTCCGCCCCACACTCTCCACCTGCTCCTTGTGCACACCCTGCCCCGCTCAAGTCGGCTCAGTTGCCAGGCAGCAGAGAATCCAGTCACCAATCTATGCAGGCCCACACGTTGCCTGAGGGCTTGTTGTTGGGTGGGGCCAGTCTCTAGGGTGGGCTGCCTGCCCTGGCTGAGCTGGATTAAATCGGTGCTCTAGTGAGTGGGACAGACCCTGGGCTAGCAGGCCTCAGGGAGAACTCCAATGGCGTCTGTGTCAGCATGCTCACACCAGGCCACAACAATGGCCGCTGCCAATGTCCCAGTCCCTGGAGAGGTCTCACCCCTCACCGAGATGCACTCAGGGCCTATTAGGTGAGTCTCTTGTCACCAAAGCACTGTGCACCTTTCTTTCTGGTGATTTTAGGATGCTTTCTGAAACGGGTGATTTTGCGCACGGGCCCTTTAAGAGCCAGTTTTAGTTTCTTTGTGAACCGGGTTTTCTGGGGGTACTCCCCAGTGCTTTAGTAGCAGGCACAGATATTATGCCGCTGGTCTTGATTGTGCTGGGTCCACAAAATACCCACAGCGGGGTGCGCTATGGCTCAGGGCCCCGCGCCTCCAGGGAGGGCTGCGTACCTGTGAGCTGCTCCCTGCGGCCGTGAGGCGCTGCAGCTTGTGAAGGCGGCGTTTTTCCTCTTCAGAAGGGAGTCTCTGCCTCTTCCACCTCAGTTAGGATTGTCCGTTGTTGCAGAAGTTCCTCTTATCCAGTTATCAGTTCTGTCTCAGGGGTAATTTTTCCACGAGTAGTTGTAAATTGGCTGTGTCCACGGGAGGAGGTGAGTTCCAAGTCTGCTTACGCCGCCATCTTCAAAGAATTTTTTAATGACCCTTCTGTGAAAATATTTCACATCACTCTCAATGAGAGAGATGCAAGCTAAAACAACATAGGGATATCTTTCCTCTCTCACTGGCAAATGTTAACACCTTGGCCGTACAATCTATTGGCCAGGCTGTTGGGAAATATTGCCTATGGCTCCCAAATGTACAACAGCTACAGGGGAAAAGTGACAATATGTAACAGGACAGCATATGCGTTCACCATGCAACCCAACAATCCTACTTCTAGAAATGTACCCTTGTGAAGGATGCAGCTCCGATAATATGAAACACATATGCACAAGTTTATTTGTAAGGCATTATTTGTCATGGTAAATATCAGAAGCTACCTAAATGCCCAAGTGGAGGCAACTGGTTGTACTAATTATGGCACACACGTGTGGAATAGTACGCAGCTGTGAAAAAGTAAAGACAGTCTTTGTGATCTGATATGAAGTGATTTTCAGGATATATTACCTTTTTAAAAGTCAAAATACAAATTTCCGTATATATGGCACGTTAGCATATAGCAAAAAAAAAAAAAAACTCACACAAAATATATGTGTAACTGCTTATCATCAGGAAAGAAAAAATAGTCACCTTGGTACAGTGAAGAATTAAAAATCATTAAGAATCCATGGGTCCATACCAATAGTAAATATATAAGTAAACAAATGGGGAAGAAAAGAGAGAGCTTGTTTCCAGGAGAATGTGGAAGGAGTGCTCACATTGGAAAGTCGCCATTTTGCTATCATCCTGGCAAAGATTACTTTGAGCAGGAATCACCAATGAATGTTACAGCTGTAGTGGAGAAGGTTACGTGAGGAGCAGGACATATGGATGGTCTGAAAAGATTTCTCCACATATTAATTATTTGTGGCAAAGGTGACAGTAGAAACCGTATAGTGGAGAAATTGGACAATTCGTGACCAGGAAATCAAAGTTAGCATTGACAGGCACAGATAGATATTGTGTGGCTTTGAATATACCCTGAAGAGGACACAGCATCACTTAGGAAATATTCCAAGTAGGATCCGTAACAGGGGTTCAAACATGGGGAAGACCAGACAAACTCAAAATGAAGAACATTTTATCAAAACGGGTCCTATATTCATCAAAATCTCAGTGTTACCAAAGACAAAGAGAAGTTGAGAGACTCTTCCAGATAAAAGGGCTAAATAGAGACATCATGGTAAAGGCAGTACATGGTCCTGGACTGGATCCTGTGCTAGAGGGAAAAACGCTAAAAAGACATGATTTGATTGAATAAAAAACTGGAAATCAGATGGTACAATAGATAATATTAATTGTTAAATATACTGAAGTTGAAAAGTGTTATGTAGTTATGGAAGGAATAGTCTTTTTATTAGGAATAGACATTGAAATACAGACAGGTAAAGGGCCATGATACTTATTTTTAAACAGTTCATAAAAATTGTCCATCATCTATCTATCTATGTATCTATCTATCATCTATCAACTGCCCATAATCTATCTATCATCTGTCTATCTATCATGTGTCTATCGTGTCTATCATCTATCTACCTATCTATCAATCATCTATCTATGTATCTATCTGTCTATTGAGTGATAGATATTGATAGAGAAAAAATAAAACAAATGGGGCAAAATATTTACACTAGATAAATCTGGATAAAAAGTATGCTGCTTATAGTATTTTTGCAATGTTTCTGTAAGTTTGAAATTAGTTTCATATAAAAAGTTAGTTTTTAAAAATCTTAAGCTACAAAAAAGGAAGCCTTTTCTTTTTATCACGGTTTCCTTAGGATTAGCTTGTTCTTAGCACACAGTAGATGCTCAATAAATGTTTCTTAAAAAAATTAATTAGTATTTTAAAACTAATAAAGTTTATATAGAATCTAAATTTATATAAAATTGATTTGAAATATGCATGTCATAAACTAGTCTTCAATAATAAGTTACCATTTAACTTTTTTTTAAAGGACGTGTTCGTAAAGGAGCCTCTATGTGCATGTTATCATACCGATAAGAATCAAAACCATGAGTATCCTTGGTCTCCTCAAGTTAACCTTTCAATGTCTGTAGGTGCCTTCAGAGTTCTGTGATGTTCTGACAGCTGGATGATCTGAGGTGTGAATTCCTCTAGGATGTGAAGGTCCAGCAATATTAGATGAGTCCCTTTGACTGCAGGCTACTTCCCCAAGTTTCATATCAGACCTCATATTTGGGGTGTAGTCAGGAGTACATCAGCCTCACTTACAGGAACACACGCTACTCCAGATTACCGAAATGCTCTGTCACAGATGACCATCACCATGGTTGGCCAATATCCTATTTTACGTCCTTAAATGGCAATCATCTGAGGCTTTGCCTATCACTGCAGCTTGCCTTCAGTTGGGTTCTCTTTCCCTTTGGCCATCATCACTTAGTAAAATACGATGTAGTGACATCATGATTTAACATTATCCAGACCTCCAGTCACATCTAAATGCTTGGTAGACTTGGAGGTGCATGGTGAAGGAACTGGAGTGTCAGTGGGTAGTGCTGAGCCTTTCTCAACTGAGGGAGGGAGAGAGGAAGAGAGACAGAGAAACGAGAGAAATAGAGAGACACGGACTGCAATTAGTCACATGGAAAAGTTCTATAATTATCCATCAAATATCACCCAGGATCCATTTGGAGATTCACAGTGAATGAAGTAACTTAATTGTCTCACTGCCTCATTTCTTAAACTCTCTCTTATCAAATGTTATTTTGGAAATAGCTGGCATCTCCTTTTCACGGCTTCTGCAGCTGCGACATTCCTTCTGTGATAATATGAGAGGAAGGGGCAAGATTGCCTGTTGCCTAGTTTTATACTTTTTGGCTAAAACCACAGGAGACACTTTGAGTTTTACTTATTTGGATTCTCTCCTCAAATACTGGACATGATTTGTGTTTAGGGAGGCACCATCTTTCAAAAAAGGAGAGATTTAAAAGGTCAACCAATGAAACTGAAAACACCTTGAATTCTGGCTGCCAGCAGGTGCACCTTTGCTGTTAGATGCTCTTCTCAATAAACCAGAAAATTGAGACTCTGTGGCAGTGTTTGCCAGAGATACTGTAGGTCAGTGACCACATTTGGGTTCTGTAGAAATATTGTCATCTCACTGTTTCAGGGGAATAGCATGAGCAGGAGAGTTTTCTACTTTTGTTTTTCTGTGTGGAGTGAGAATTTTCATCCGCTGGTTTGCATTTACTATTTTCTTTCAACAGTAGCTTTTTGGTTAGTTTTTTTCTTCCCATTCTTTAGCATTTTGTGAACACAGCGTCTAGTTCAAGATCTTCTTTGGTTACTGTAGTAAAGTGTGGTCTTTTTAATGGATGATTGTACTGGTGGTGGTGGTGGTTGGGGAGCGAAATCTTAATTTTCCCTCTTTGTATTCTTCTTTTCCTTCATGGCCACGTCTCTAAGGAGACATGACTCCGATTGTTTTCCCAAGGCAATACTGTTCCCGGCGACTTCCTCCTCACTTTGAAATCTGTTCCTCCATCAAGTTTTATGAGCTGCCAAGACTCAGGATCAGTATTTTGGTGCCTATAATTTTTATAATTTATATGATGTTTATCTAAAATCTTTATTTTATAATGTATATAATGTTCATTTAAATGTAATTTTTTGTGTGTGTGTGTGAGGAGATCAGCCCTGAGCTAACATCCGCCAATCCTCCTCTTTTTTTTGCTGAGGAAGACGGCCCTGGGCTAACATCTGTGCCCATCTTCCTCCACTTTATATGGGACGCTGCCACAGCATGGCTTACCAAGCAGTGCGTCGGTGCGCGCCCGGGATCCGAACCAGCGAACCCCGGGCCACCGCAGCGCAGCGCGCGCACTTAACTGCTTGCGCCACCGGGCCGGCCCCTTAAATGTAATTTTTATAATTTATATTTTAACGTTTCAAGTACATCATGCGTTTGCATCTGTGTCCTATGGTGAAGAAGTTTAGTGGGAGTAGTACCAACACACTCTCAAATACCAAGTTCTTTGATAGCAGAGTTGTACAACTTTTTTTTTTCCTTTAAGAGTCAACAATAAAATCTCTCATTTTAATGAAAACTGAACCTGGTAGATTGCAATGCTTGGATCGATAAAATTCATTTTTGATTCAAAATTGAAATAAAAGAATCAGTGAATTCGGTTGGCGTGAGGTTATTAGTGTGCAATAGCATGGCTTAGCGAGGAATGGCAAGAAATATATTAAGGAGTAAAATCAGAATGATTTATTATGACCCATTCTTTGAGAAGGATGTAGAAGAAAGAGACTTATTTTTTTAAAAAAGCGAATTTGAAGTCACTTCGAAGGAAGGGCAACTAATTCCGCAGCTATGAGAGTGAAATAAAGTACACAGCATCATATGAGACGTACAGAGTTCGTATTTTTCGACTGAAACATTCCAGTAATATTTGGGTTCCAATATTTTGACAACTGCCAAAGATGGCTGTTGCCTATAAAACTAGACGAAGTGTTGTCACAATACAGTGCTGAAATTCTATATTTATTTTTTCACAAATTAGATGGACATTTTGGTATTTTCTGAACAGACAGCCAAACATTCATTGCCCCCACGGTTCACCATACGAAGAATGAAATCACACCTATGCAACAGAGAGTACTGATCTTGAAGATGGCAAGCTTAACCAATGAGGCTCTTTGCCTCAAAGTCTCTGGCTCATCAAATGAGTAATACATAAATTAATGGTCCTGCCTTATCATGCCCACTTCACAAGCCTCACATACTGATTCTTCCTGCCCTTATCCACTTTCCCCACTCAAAGTGGATTCCAGTGTATCTGAATTCCAAAACCTGTTCCTAGTCTCCATACCCAGGATGTTCTATAATAAAGTCAATAACCCTTGGATGCACATACATCCACAACAAATATCATACCCAGCACAGCCAATCTGTAGCACCTTGAAAAATAACAAGGACTGACTTAGTAGTCAAGAAAAAAAAGATAAGTTTCTATCATTGCATCTCTTTCTTAACTTTGTATAGATCCCTTCAACTATAAAATATGATCGAATGGATGCATTCCTGACCAATCCCTCAGATGCTATTTTGTACAGATCCCTGCTTTGCTGCAGGAGGCCAAATCCTTCTACCTGTGTTGTGTCAGTTAACTCTCTCAAGAGACTATTCAGAGATATTAGGAAAATAAATATGGCAGATACAGACGTTGGAGGAACGACCAACATTTACTTGAAGCTGCAATGGCTCTTACTTTGCAAGAGGTGGTTTGTGTGAAAGATCCTTGTCACTTTTCAGTGTTTCTAGAAATTATTCATTTCTGACACAACTCACTCAGTCAGAGGCTGGAGAAATTATTCTTCCACACTACCTCCCACCGTGCACATCCACCAGCACCTCACTGAAATAATTTCTGTCGGGCACATAAAAGATTTTCTTAGCTTAAGTGAATTAGAGTTAATTATATTTTGAGATGATTTCAATAATTTGTAAGGCCCCTTGGGTTAATTGGCCATGTCCAGCTATGTTATAGAAATAGGGGTGAATAAATGATTTGAGGGAAAATGGTGTTGCCATGTGAACCAATGATTTGAAATAATATCAAGTTTAGTGTTCCTGAGAGAGAGAAGCTATTTTTATCCAAGTTGCCATTTGTCCAAACTAGCCTGCAGATGAAGGTGAAATAGATTTTAATTCAGTGATTATCTTTGCTCAGAGCAGGAAAGGGGGTGTCATAAGAACCCCATATATGTGGAAGAAACTGATGTTATGAGGATAAGAGGGTAGTGCCAATAAATACACGGTCCTTCTATTCCTACTTCTGTATTTCTTACAGGAAAAAAAAAATCCCGTTTTCCAGATAAGTCAAATTATTTCATCACTCCACACTGTCCTCCCTTCGTTATTTCTTTTCCAACATTTCCACCTCTATCTAACTCCCTCTCCATCCCCTGCCCCCATCAATTTCCTCTGGAATTCAGTTTTAAAACTCCTGTGAAGTATCCCTTCTTTGTTGAAACCTCATTAACCTGCTCCAGGAATGGCTAGATGCTTCTTTTTATCCACATGCTTTGTTTTTGTTTTGTTGATCCATTGCATTTCCTTTTATTTTACTTTTCCATCTCAGTCATTCTAGAGATGTGTGTGTGTGTGTGAGTATTAGAAATATATATTTAGGCACTAAGACTAGATACACGAGAAAACAAGAAAATGATGAACAGAGGATTTAGATAACAGCTTCCCTGGATAGAAGAATGCAAGGAGATGAGGTGGGGGAACCAGATAGCAGTATGTAGGTTATTTTTAAGGTCTCGTCTTTATGTGGGTGCCTATGAGAGGATTATACACACACGAAGAAGTACATGGATGTTCGTGGACTAATGATGGTAGTATGTCACGAGTCAGGACTCATGTTTAATATATGTTTTGGAACTGAGGTCCAAACAAAAGAAGGTGTTACATTTTACCCAAATCTTTATATATCCTCTACTTTCCAATTGATCAAGACTTTTCAAAGATGTATGACAATAACTCCATGATGTCTTCAACATTCTCTCAATTTCTCAGGTGGTAATTGTTGGGGTGAAAGCTTTGAACACATTCAGAATCCTTCAGGTCTTCTTTTGCTAGCATCTTACCCCTTGTGGACTGGGTCTCTTAGAACTGCATCCAGCTGTGACTCTCAGAGCGCCTGGCTCAGTGGTGGATTGGGGAGGCAGTGTAGCCTAGTGGAGAAGTATGTGACCTCTGGAGCTGAACCCCTGCACTGTGAATCCCCACTCTGCCTCTTAGTCCCTGTGTTCATGTGGGCTAACACTGCATTTCCTCTTCTGTCATAGGAATGTTGTCAGGATTAAATACGTGAGCACAAGAGAAGGTTCTAGAGCAGGACGTGACACACAGTGGATGCGGAAGAAATGTTAGCTCTTGCTAATGTGATTGTTAAATGAATTCTGTTTCTTTTGTCGTTTACCAAGAATTCTGGAGGGAGATATCCATCTACTTTGGCTCAGGGGTTCAGGAATGTCAAGCTACCTTTGATGCTATTCTCTTGGTCTCTCTTTCCTTGCTGGTCACAAATGGCAACTGTAGCTCCAGCTATCATGTCTTTATTCCATACAGGAAGAAGGAAAAAGGGGAGAATAAAAGGGACAAGCCAGACAAATACATTTGATGTCAAGGCATCCTTGTGGAAGCCAAGGCAATGATTTCCACTTACATTCTGTTGCCTACACTCATGTCACATGACATCACCCAGCTTCTAGGGAGGATGGACCATGGAGTCCTCTTCTAGTGGGATACATTGCCAACTCAGAGCAAAGCAAGAGGACCATTCAGCTTGAAAGAAAGGGCAATGAACTTTGGGCAGGCAACTTTCAAGATCTCCCGGCCTTCCACTCCTGTCTAACTGTGCTATTGTATCCTGTCCAGCCTAACAATCAGTCCTGTTGATGGCAAGTAGAGGACCAGTTGGGCTTTTTTTTCTCTTTATCAGCAATAAAAAGCATGTCTTCTGTGGCAAGCAATAGGTTGTGTCACTCTGGTAGAACTTTAAAATTATAAACGTTTTCCATTGTACTTAGCATTTTTTTCAGTGCCAACTTATTCTGAAACTGAACTTCCTTGACATTCGACTTACAGTCTGTGCCTCTCTTTCATATTTTCCCTTGAGGATTTGTCAGATAATCTGGACACATCCTTCGAATGTTCTAAAGTCAGAAACCTCCCTGATCCTCAGACTCATTTTGATTTTAAGTGCAAATTTTCATTTCTGACAATATCTATTCTGCTTGAGTAGTTTTTCCTTGGAGAATATTAAGCTATGAAAATATGTTTATATATCAATAAATTCTTTGCCTAAAATCAAGTGGGCACATCCAAAGGGACCCCTTTTATGAATACAAGGGACTCCTCAAAGAGTGAATTGTATCTACCTCCGAAATGTTACTGTTTCAATCAATTCTTTCATAGTTGGTGAGAATTATGTCCTGAGTAGTGGATTTCTACTAGAAATCCAGGAATTAATAATTTAATCTACATCATTTTTTATCACTTTTATACACCACTTTTTAAATTTTAAATTTCACTTAATTGTAAAATGAGTAAGATATTTAGATAATTCAAACTCAAAAATGATATAAAAGGTACGCATTATGACATTTTATGGTTACACTTCATCTTTTTTTTCAGATAAGCATTTATTAGATTTTTATGTATCATTCTAGTGTTTTCTTTATGCAAATAAAACAATGAATATATGAAATGAAAATGAAATTTCATTTTCATTGAAAATGAAAATATTTTCAATGAAAATAATCCTTTTAACACCTTTCCAGCACAAAATTAACTTTTCTATATGCATTATTTTGCATACATACATATATACATACTATACATATATATACATATGTATATGAAATAAACATGTTAGATATTATGAGATATACATATTAGATAACCATACATAGACATGTTAGATGAAATATGTATATTTCATCTAATATATCATAAAGAATCTTTATATATTTAGCAGAATTCTTCTTGATAGTTTCAAACATTTTTATCAGTCCAGTCCTACTCTGCTAAAAATCATTTACTCCTCACTTCCATTTCCATGGCATTCCCTCTCTTGGAAATTTACTTTGCATTCCTTTCACCTAAAACAAGTTCCATTACCTTTAAAAAAGCAACAAAACTAGGCTATATATCGCCACTTACTACCGTCAGCAAGTTTTGCAAAAGATAAACTTGCAAAAACTCCATAAGCGCTTAAAGACCAATCTTAAACATCATCTGATAGTATTCTCAAATCTAAAATGTATGTCAAACAACAAAAACAATATGATTTCAAGGCTCTTTGTATATTAAGGAATCACAAGCCCAAATTTATGTCTGCAGCATTCAAGATCTGAAATCAACAACCTCAAGAATGTCCAAATGTCTTTGCATCAATTTCTGCCTGGGAAGTGGGATAGAGTAACTGAAGATTGATTTTCTTTTACTGATTCAGTATAAAATCAAAAAAGCAAAGATCATGAGGGAGCTCTAGGTAAGTATGGATTGTTCTGGAAAGTTTAAGGAAACAAGAAGTCATGACTGATATTTACAAAATCATCACCTTGCAGACTCGTATTTTCTTGCTCATGTATTCCAGAGTACCAGAACGAGGACACGTTCCTGGAAGTCAGAGGTGATAGTTTAATGACAAATAAAAGCATCATTCCTTACCTGCCAGGTAAGAAGGATGTAGAAGTCATTTCTGGAAGGGGCTATACCAGGTGGAGAGTGTAAATAGGTACAAAAGGATGACCATAAAATCATAGATGATGAATCTCAAAGGAAATAGAAAAATTATTGATGATTTATAGTTATATGATTTATATTCCTACCTATAGACATGATATTTTGTAGGGTGTTTGCTTCACCTAAGCAAGAGTCTTTATGCAACTGTCAAAGATGGAGCACCAGATGTCCTGTGCAGTGGTCTGAACTGGTACTTGGTATGGTAGTCTCTCAAGGTGTAAATCTCCCTTTAAGGCTCTGGAGGCCCCTCTGTCCCAATCATTGAACTACGGTTGTGGCTTTGCCTAGCTTCTTGGGAGTAGCTAGATAAACAGCTCATCTTGAGCTGTGTCCAACCTTAGTGTTCCAAGTAAGAATGGCTGGACCAAGGTAGGCAGGTGACGAATGCAATGAGCTTGTAGAAGGGAATGTGGCCCCAGAAGGCACAATTGCTCCAGTCATGGAGTCTTCCTGGGAGAAATAGTTTATTGGGGGTAGGATGATAGAGTGTGGTGTAAATAATTTATTGGCGATAATGAGGGAAATTGCTGTAAATACTTTTTTGGAATAAGATAATGGAAGAAACTGATATAAATAGTTTATTGGGAACAGGATGATGGAAGTTGGTGTCAATACTTTATTTGCAATAGGATGAAGGAAGTTGGTATAAAGAGTTTATTGGGAACAGCGTAAATGGAAGTTGGTGGAAATATTTATTAGGTACAGAGTGCAGAAAGTTACCATAACTTGTATAAAATGTAAACATTTTATTGGAAATAGAATGAAGTTGATATAGTTTATTTGGGTTAGGGTGATGGATGTGGTGTAATTATTTATTTCTTAAAGACCTAACCTGCTGTTTGCTTCTATAGCTAACTCTTGTTCTTAGTGGCTTGTTACCTTGTGTGTTCCATAATTTGGGTTTGTGTATTTATGTTAACATGTGCTTTATCTCTGAGAGTCCTCCTGCTCATTTTGAGCATGCCTTGCTCCAAGGAATAACCACCTTCCAGGTGCCAGGCACCCTGTGTGCTAACAACACTATGGCATTTTAAGATAATCCTTTATTGTCCTGGATTTTTTTAAATCATGCAACTAATGTAAGGTCTAACCCCCAAACCTTTGCAACAACAGTTCTACAGTTGCAAATTCTTAGAGACGACATTTTTCCAACCTGGATTTCAGATCAAAAGGGTACATTTCCTTGTATTAGCAGGTGGATTTTTTTTCCTGGTGCAAATTTTGACTGGCAGAAGAGCCTTTTGAGTTCTCAGCTGTGGAAAGGGATTTCAGTTTTAACTCCATCTTTAGTATAAGACCAAGGTCTTGTGTACTCTTGTCCTGGAAACGGCTAATCCCCTCAGAGAAGTTTGGAGCCCTCTGAACACTCATTTCCTATCCTATTACATTTCTATGCCTAGCAATTAATTACATCCACTTCCTTATAATCAGCTATGTATTTAAAAGAATGTTTGCTACACTATCCAGAATTTCTGTGTATTTTCTAGTGAGAATGTTGCTTTGGCATAACTAACCTGCCATATTGGTGGAAACAAAAATCCTACACACCTTCCTTTCCATTCATCTTGCCTTTGCGTCCCCCACACGCCTTCTAAACTGCGTGATGCCAGCAGCCTCCCAGTGAACTGGAGACTCATTGACTGGAGAGTCTCTCCTATTTCTGTCTATTGGCAATGACTTCTATGAATTTAATCTTATTTAAGTGTTTTACTTATATCCCAATTCTCTGCTCCAAACCTTACTCTGCTCTTCCATTGTTCAATTATAGATCTAAATTTCTGGGTTTCCAGGTCTCTTCTAGTTTTTACCTTTCTACTTATACAAACTCATGTTGATGATTCCCCAGTGAGCAAAGCCTACTTTCATCAGTCTCATTGAAGCAATGTCTCTCAAAACACTCCCTGCTAGCTCTCAGTGCCTTTGCTCAATTTATCCTTTTCTCCTATGGAATCACTTGTCTTCCTCCTTATTTTGGGGGTAAATTTTAATCATTCTGCAAGCCCCCCCCCTTGTTTATGAGGCTTTTTACTCATCAGGGTAGCTCTGACCCTAATAAAACCCTGAAACATTTATTGTAATTGCTTTGAAGTAACAGGTAAATACACTCAGACTGTTATTGTTCGTTGTTTTATGGGCATTCACTTTGTCTTCCCAATTAGTTTTAACTGTAACAAATATTTTAAAAAATGATCCATTAATCCCAAAGTGCCTAGCATAATGTTCATTGTACTTAATAGAATAGCTACATAAAAATGTTTTGAGAATGGTTTATTTAAAGTCAACGTAAACTAATGTTCATTTAATTATCTTTTTTTCTATGAATGGAGAAAACATGGTATCATTCCCATTCCTTCAGTTAAGTAGGATACTGCCTGCTAAGATTAGAGACCACTGAGTTCATAGTAGATCCATCACTTAACATGCAGCATGGAGGGAGTAAAGCATACTCCATGCTCCCAGTTCTCTATGCCTGTGCTTCTCTCCAAGACCATGAGCTCATCCACAGGATGCACCATGTCTCATTTCTTTTGGTTTCCCTGGTGCTCAGCATTGTCTGTGGCCTTACTCAGAACTTGATAAATATTCATCAAGCATATGACTGGGATCTTTACAGTTAGGACTCCTGGAATGAAATCAGAATCCATTCTGATGTTGCTCTTTCTGTCCCTTTGAATAAGTTGGATGAGGGGAATCTCTCCTTCTAACTGGTTTTGGCTACATAATCGACTCTCAATTCAGTAGTTTAAGTATCAGGTTACAGACAAAAAATGAAAAACACTTGACTTAAATATAAACTTCTCATTTTCCTTAGCTGGAGCTTGCTGAAGACTGGCCAATAAAGAATATGGGGGTAATAGTACTTCTATTTTTCTGTCTCCTCTTCCTCAGTTCTTGGTAGCTGAATTATTTGGTGGTTTTACATGAGGGTGTACAGGAAGGGAGGAGGGCTAAGGTCTTCTGAATGTTTTTACTTGGCACACACTATCATACTGTGTTTTACTGCTGTCTGGAATTAGCTAGTTTCAAGGCTAACATTTTCTCTTGTGAACATGACAAAGGCAAGTATGTGTCTCTCTTTAGGATGGAAACTCTGTGATCTCCTCAGCTTCTGCTCCTGGAGGTAGGGGTGGGTAGGGAGGCTGGTTCTGCAGGCTGCTGTGTTGGGCACGATTGCTTTAAAATGATCTCAAGCCAACATGGATGCTGTCACCATATTAAAACCTACTTTAAAAACAAATAACAGCTTCGTGTTCCAAAACAGTTTTTGCTAATATGTAACAATGTGGGGGCCCACACTGATCCTCACGTGGGCATCCAGATGGCTTTGCCCAGATGTTGGAAGGAAGTGACATAAATTCCCGGACGTGGTCCTGTGCTTTGCACCGTAGGGCATTTGAGAGTCAGTCCCTCTCATCTTCAGGGGATACACATCAAGCATCAAGAAAAATACTACAGAAGGCATTGAAGGGGATGCTGCAAAAATAATAATGTTAATTAACAATGATATTTCTTACACTTGTTATAGCACACATGATCAAAAGTAAAAACACATAAGAATAAAAATCAGAATAATAGAAAAAACATAATAGAGTCCATAAAGTTAATAAAAATGAAGTCTACATTTGACTTTCCCTTAAAAAAATTCTATTAATTCATTAGGAGAAGCAAAGATTGTTCTGGAACATGAAGCCGTCATTTGCTTTTAAGATGGTTTTTAATATGGTGATGTTAAATATGGAGTGGTCAACATTTTCCATGACATCTTTACGATCAGTGAAATGGAAGCCTGTAAGAACACTTTTGTGCTGTATCCTCAACCCGAGCAGATGATATAGGATCCAAGCTAAACCTAACTGTGTTTGGTGCTGGCCAAGGAAACATTGTCCAAATAAACAGAGTACACAAATTCCTGATGGTTTAGAAATCTAGAAGTTGGATGGGCTACTTCTCATTCAATTAATCATCATTAAGTTAATTCTTCAGACTGGGTTTGATGAGAGCTTGGATAGGAGGTAGTGTGGAATTTTTTTCTGATAAGTAATTACAGTTTCCTCTTCCCTGATATTGAAAGTCAGTGGATCTACACACTTTAAGGATCATGAAACAGAGCAGTATCCACATCCTATACTGCAATTTATGGATTCTAAAGAAAGACTAATTTGGGGTGGATGGAGGGCAAATAGGCATTCCTTAAGCTGGGGAGAACCAGAGAATCAGAAAAAAAATGTAAGCAATCTATATTTCTTCAGGAAGGTGAATACACATAAATAGCAAGATTCCCTGATGCTCCTCCCTAAAATGGAGCCAAGAAAATAATGCATGATTTGTCTCTTATTACAAGAAGTTATTAAATCCACGTCGTTTCTCAGAATCTCTTTGGTCTTACGGTTGCCAACTTTACTAGCAGAAATCAAACATCATATTTGCTTCCCAGCAAGAAAGCCTCAGCAACACCAAGACGCTGAAATATCACCATTTTGGTGGGGGTGAATGCGTTGGGGCCCCTAGGAGAGCAAAGAGAGAGAAAACGGTTGATTATAAGAAGTTGTTGACGGGCAAGGTTGCAATCACAGTGGGGTGTGAGACGAGCGACATGGTAACCAAAGACTTCATGAATAGTCGCATGAAGGGAAATAGCATAGCCATTGTTTGCAGTGAGACTCCATGAAGTTGCTTTTGTTGGATCAGAAATGTTATTCAATATTGGAGGCAAAAGACATGTCTGTAAATGACAATCCTTTCAATCAACACTCAGTGCACATGAAGGAAATGGACTCTGTGTACTGAGTGAAATAAAGGAAGAAGGATTAATTTATCTACAATTGTAAGTATAATTGGGATTTCTTTTCTAGGATGGGGTAGCGTTTCACTGATGTCAAGAACAAAACAAATTGTAGGAAAGAAGAGTAAAACATGCCCATCTTTTTAAACATAGATCCTAAAATTAAATCTCTCACTTGAAGGCGAGTTTCCCTAAACCTCTCCACCTGGGCTAGCCTAAATTTCTAGAACAGCTGTTCTAAACTGTAAGAGATACAAATCTCCCACTTAAATAACAATATTTTATATATTGTTTGTATATGGTTGTATATTATATAACACACATTTAAAGTATACCCCTAGTTCTCACACATGGATATTAATAACTAATGATGATGATAGCTGACTTTACGTAGTGTTTACAAGGTGTCAGGCACAAATGCTTTACACACAAAATCATAACTCACTTAATTCTCAAGAGCTCTATGAAGTAAGGGGTTTTTATCACCGTTTTACAGATGGGGAAACTGAGGCACAGAGAGGTAAATAACTTTGCCCAAGACTGCAAATCTGATGAGCAATGAAATATGAATCCAGCAATCTTACCCATTATGCTATAACTTACTTATACACATAATTTAATAATAATGATAATAATAATGATAAATTCCCTAACTGCAATACAAAGAAGAAAGAAATGGAAAGCAAAATGCAGTAATATAATATCTATTTTCACTACATGACATAATGAAGTGATCCCAAGATTTGGGGGATGAGTTGCTTGTGCCAATGCCTCTAATACATAAGCAGTGTTGGAATTTTTCTGAAATCGTTAACAACTCTTGGTGAGTTTCCAAACAAATAAACTATAATTTTCCCTCTAATTACTTGGCAGCTGTGTTCCTAGAAACTTCAGTTCCTATTGAAAAAAAATAGGCCAGTGGAAAAAAAATACTCCTTGAGTTTAGATATTAAATGGAGTTAGGTTCTAGATTCAGATAGTTATTGAGAGCTTTTTTTTTTTTTATGAAAATGCATACAGGTGGGACATTTCAAAGTTGTTTGGGAAATGGTACAATTCTTTTTTGTTTGTTTTATTTTGTTTTGTTTCAATGTAATGCACATTGCTGGAACTTTTTATCATTGCTAGCTCCTGCCCACTAAATGACAGTAGTGACACTAAATTATTATAATAGCGGTAACAATAACTAAATCCCATAAACGCTATTGAAGAGTTACAGTTCTAGGGAATCTGTGGATAGAATTCCGAATCTCCTTGAACTCCGAAATTCTAGGTAAAATATTGAGTAGAGATACATTCTGCTGGGGAGGTTGTCAATAACTTTCAGCAAATTCTCAAATCATGATTGTCATCTATTTCCGCAAAGGTTAAGAATCATTAATCTTAGGTACTCCATGACATTCTGGACTATGTTTTTTTCCAATTATTTTTTCGCTTGGTAACCACGCTTTCTAGTTTGCATGGAACACTAATTGCATCTTCAAAACTTGCATGATTTTGCCTGTTGCCTCAACATCCTTTTCAATTTGGCATTCGTCGCAAATTTTTTTTATTTTTACTTAACTGTGCCATAGCTCATAGTTGAATTAAAGTAAACCAGGACAGGTGGGGTGGAGCTCCTTTCTGAAGGTCCAGATTCTGTTTTGTTTTTCTCTGATAGTATGTGCAAAGCAGAGGTGGTCTGGAGAGTTATCACTTAACCATGTGGTTACATATGAAATGCGAGCAGTATAATCTCTTGTGCCAACCCTTTCCATGTGCAAAGTAATGAACATTGTGCTTCAAGGGTGCAGGGTGCTCAATGATAATGCAAATTGTGTTGGAGCAGAAGAAACTGGGTACTGCTGACTCTTTCTGGTCTCTGGTGATGTTGGCCAATGGTACGGGCCATTTGGTGTACCAGTCAGTTGAGCCATAGCTGGTGCCACTACCCAAAATATACGTGAAGCCACCAGGGCAAGGTTCAGTGTGACACTAGAACAGTATCTGTTAGATATATGGCAAATATGTGCTGAACAAGAAGGCTCAGTATTTCTACCTTATAAATTGTTGTCTGAATGTCTTGTCATAGTCGCTTTGCTGTCCATGTTGTAGTATAAATCTACAATTATTTATTTATGTTTCTGTTTCATCAAACGTGAAGAATTTTGCAATACTCTTTGACAAGACTGAACTTAAAAAAGGATGATTAATGAAATTAAATGAATTAAATTTTCATTTCTCAGAAACCTGATGCTGAATTTGTAAGCTGTCTGAAAAGTTTGTCAACTTTTGTAAGTCAGCGCGAATGCTGTTGTGATATTACAACCCACTTGAAAATTGGGAGACACAAATGTGCAGAAGTAATAGCATTTATTTAAAAATTTAGTAGTTACTTTATAAGCCTGTTACTGCAGGCAATCATTTAACACATGGACCTGCAGAAAGTGAATTGGCACGCCATTTTGGGAAGCATGACCTCTCATTTAGATCAAATGACTATTTGAGATTATGCTTTTCGATTCCAAGTTTTCTTGTGCATACATTAAAGGTGAAGTGAAGGCTGTTAGCATGTCGGCTTTATTAGCAGAAAAACTTCACCTTCCCAAGCAGATGAATGACATCAGTTTTATACTCCCAACATCAGGTGAATGGAATAAAATATCAATTAAGCTAATTTTGACAGTGGTGCAGTTTTTCAGCCATTTCATGGAATAATAGTAGAGCTTTTATAAGTTGATCCTGTTTTAGTTGAAACACCTGGCTTATTGTGACTGCAGTGTTCAACGTGGAAGATGGAATTCTTTGCTTTGCAGTCATAATGTGAGTACACATTTTAGCGAAGCACACTTCTCGGTAAAAACAATGTTCTTAGTAAATTGAGAAAGCAATGGACGGACATGTACTTGGGAGTAATTGTGGTCCACAAATCATTCTTAATTGCAACAAGATAAGCTGTTTTATCAAAATGTATCAAAATCAAACTGCAATGGTCCATAATTACAAATGCATATATTTGGCTAGAGTAACAATTATCAAAGCGAGATTTTTCAGACCCTTGGGGTTTCCAAGAGCCTATGAGGGGGTTCAAAGAAGAGCTCAAAACAATTTTTGTAACATGGGCATGTTATGTGCTTTTTTCTCAGTGTTGACATTTGCACTTACGGTGCAAAATAACAGTGAATCAAGTTACTGGTGCCTTAGAACAAGTCAAAGAAGTATTATCAAAATACACTAGTAGTCGTTGTGTTATTCAACACCATGCATCCTCAGAAACAAAGGGGAAAAAGGCAGCTTCACTTAAGAACGACCTTTATGACACAATGAAAATGACTGATTTTATTAAATCTCAACCCCTCAGTGTATGTCTTGTTAATAATCTGCAGGATGCAGTGGGAAGGGCACATGGAGCCCGTCTGTGCACTGAAGTACGATTGCTAGCTTGCAGAAAAGCAATGGTGCAATTGCTAGAGTTGCAAAGTGAAGTAAAGGCTGTTTTCATGAAAGAACAAATGAACTGGAAAGAATGTCTCATGGACCCACCGTGGTAATTCAAAGACGAACAAGTGAGCCTTTCACTTCAAGGAAAAATCTAATTTTTTATCTGCTAACTGAGAGCTTCCTCTACCTAAAATATTTTCAGATTGGATCAATGATGTTATTGACAAATGTGGTCTTGGCATTTATGAATAAAGCTGCTATAAACATCTGTGTGGACATAAGTTTTCAACATCTTTGGATGAATACCAAGGAGCAGGATTACTGGATCCCATGGTGGGAGTATGTTTGATTTTGTAAGAAATTAGCAAACTGTCTTCCACAGCGGCTGTACCATTTTACATTCTCACCAGCAAGGTGTGAGAGTTCCTGATAGTCTACATCCTGGTCAGCATTTGTTGTTGTCAGTGTTTTGGATTTTGGACATTCTAATAGGTGCATAGTAGCCATTTCCTTTGTAGAGTCCTCCATTCATTCTGCTGCTCCATGCATTCTGTCCAGCTTTTGTAGCTGTTTTCAGTGGGAGAATCATGATACAACATATTGTCTTCATTTGTTATAGACTGAATTGTATCCCCTCAAAATTTATGTGTTGAAACTCTACCCTCCAATATAACTGGATTTGGAGATAGGGCTTTTAAAGAGGTAATTACGGTAAAATGAGGTCATAACGGTGGAGCCTAAGCCAATGTGACTGGTGTCCTTATAAAAAGAGGAGATGAGGACACAGACACGCACAGGAGGATGACCATGTGAGGATACAGGGAGAAGACGGCCATCTACACGTCAGGGAGAGAGGGCTCAGGAGAAACCATCCCTGCCCACACTTTGATCTTGGACTGCCAGCCTCCAGTACTGTGAGAAATAAATGTCTGTTTTTAAGCCACCCAGTCTGTGGCATTTTTTTATGGCAACGCAAGCAAACTAATACACCATCTTATCCAGAACCAGAATGCAAGACATATTTTTAATGATGTGTGTGTATAGAATATTTCTTAACAGAACTAATGTATAGCTCCAGCAATTCAATAAAATTTATTTTTCAGTTGATAATTTTAAAAAATTAATTATAAAATTATAAATTTTTGTGTCCCCATTTCTCTCTAGTCCTGGTTGAATGATGAAATTATACAGTCACTGTATTTGACATCCTCCTAACCTAGTCACTCCCAACTTGTAATTCCTCTCATTTCATCTTTTTAAACGGTTAGTTAGTCATTAGTATAAAAATATTGAACATCTTTACACTGACAGTCTCCTTGCATGTGGCTTTTACATAATGGCATTAATCAATGATTAAAATTTTAAAACATTACTTTAATGTTTAATAATATTAACAAAGTATTTAATCCCTTATTGGAAATTAAATCCATATTTCTTTTTTTACGACTGTATGACAGCTATTGGACTAGCTCCCCAGTCACAAGGCTAACGGAACTCCTCAATCGGCGTAACTGTTGGTCCGTGTCAACCATAATAAATGAGTCCTGGCCAATCTCCTCTGGTAGCTGGTAATACGTATAATGCTGAGAGAAAAGTTGCAGTAACAACTGTAAAAGTGGTTTGTGTGGACAGTGAGTTGTTTAAATGTTGTCTCCTCCCATGATGATGGAGGAAGGTATAAAGGAATGTAATGTCAGAGTTTTAACCTTAAGTATGATTCTTTGAGTATGGAGACTTTGAAGGGAGAGATCAAAGTGGACACAGAAAGAGTTTCCCTTGTGATCTCCAGACTATCTCAGTGGCATTGGGTAATGCATTGAGTGTCCGCGCCCTGATTTCATTGACTTGCTTGAAAAAAGAATTATATGTACCTTGCCTATTTCTTAGTGTCAGAATAAAATAAATAAGTAGGCATAAAAGTGTTAAGTCAATTATAAAACATTGTACAATTATAAAGCTGAATGATTACCACATAATAATAATTATTAAATGGTGCCTTTTGGAGAATAGAAGCTGAGTTAGTTTAAATTCTGCCTTATCTTTTGCTTATGAGATTCAATATTATTGCTGTGCATTTTTCATTTATTCTCATGGTGATAGCATTAGTTATCCTCTGTAACTGTTAATATGCAGGCAGGCTTCCAAACCCCTCCAAACGCAGGCATTTAGGATAACCATAAATTGACAGATATGTACTGAAAATAATGAGTTTTAATTATGAATATGAAATGGATTAAAAGACATGAAGTATTTACTCAACAATTGACCAGATTAGAAAAAAAATAAGGCTTGGTGGATACTTATTCTCATGATTTATTGCAAGGATACATAAATCTGTGCTTTTAGGAGTTTAAACTATATGTTTTGCACTTGATTTATAAAACCTGCTAATAAATCCAGTTCAACTTCTCATTGAGAAATCATTATTCTAAGTGTCAGCTCTAGCAAAGTATGAGGATTTATAAGTCAGAAAAATATGTGTACAAAACGAACCACAGATTTTGAAATCATACTAATAAATCTTGTAAACAAACAAATAAAAAACCACAATAATTTATTTACAAATCCAGACGTTACATTTTGGATATAACTGAAAGATTTAGAAACCATGACTTTGAATATGTACAATTATGGCCAGCATAATAAACCATTATCCAATCCGAATTTGACACATCAGAATTTCTGAGTGGTACCTATTAGGAATCAAAGAGTTAAAAGGAGTATTATTTTAAACGGATGCTTAAAGAGATTTCTACTTGCAGGAGTTAGTAGGTGCGATAGATGCTGTTTTGGTACCTTGCAAACCCTCCTTACATGGCCAATGGAGATGTCTTTCAGCCTCCAGAATTAGGCACTCCTAACAGCTCACCTCTGGTCTCCTCTCTAGAGAACTGCCCTTGGTTGACAATGAGTTGCCCTGCCTAGAAATTTACCCCCTACCTCCCTACCCCCAGAACCTCACAGCCAAAGACCTCTTGACATGGAGGCAAGAAAGAGTGGCTTTCCTTGCTTCAAAGCTGTGTGATGCAGTTTGTGCTCCAGTGGCCTCTCCACCATGATATCAGACCAGATTCTTACCAGAAGCTGGTCCTTTCTTACTTCTCCCCACCCTTACAGCCCACCCCTACACCTTCCTTGCTGGTTTTTCTGACAGCAAATCAATTGCACTCAAATCCCTGTCTCAAGTTCTGCTTCTGGGGAACCCAACCTAAGACTCTAGCGATTTCTAACAACTCTTCATTTGGATTACGAGCTCCAATTTAAGATAAGCAGGATCTCCTTGAAAGTTGCAACTAATTACGTCTTTTCTAGTGAGGCTCTTATGTCAGAGTCTCAATGTCTGAATGCATCAGCAATATCTTCTCATTTTTCCGTTTTGTTTTTACTCATACAAAAATCAGAGGGGACTTTGTATGTGCAATAATTTTAAAAAGGATATTGATATTTCATTTGATTTCAATGACTGAAATGAAGTCTTGGTAATTTAATTTCTATGTATGGATGTCTGTTTTAAGATGGGCAGGGATGTCTCCACTTGGAGAAGAAGCTACAATGAGAACCTGGCTTTCCGACTTCCAATCGCTCTGTTGCCTATCACAACTTGGACCCATCATTAAGAAATGCATTAAGAGCACAGGATGTTCTGAAATGAGCACACAGTATTTTGGGAGCTAGCAAAACATTTTCCATTACTCCGCAATGATGATGAATGTTGCTGTAGATGATGATGATAATAATGGGGCTTAAAATATTCAATACCTAAAGAACGTTCCATACAGGAGCTACTTAAATAGATTCAAGGCTGTTAGTGACTCTCTTTAGTGATTAACTTAGATGCATCCAAACTTTTCCTTTGCAATATCTGTATCCTTAGCAAGAGAACACAATCTACAGAGAATTCTTCATCTCCCTCTTTTGGCTCGGAGGTGCAAATGCAGCTATTATATGGAGGAGATTTGGTACACATAAAAGTAAGAATGGATGTTGAATTTATATGATGATGATTAATCTTGAAGCTGTAGTGCTAAATTCAGTATGGCAGATTTCTGTGGCTATTCATATCCTCTTGGGGTGCCATCTTGCCCTGGGGGAAAAGTGGAAACCAGTGACAACTTCCAACAGTGCATGCTGGTTGGGAAAGGATCTCTGGATCATACTAACTGGAATCAAATTTCTGCTTGCCCTCAGCACTTCTTGCTTGTTATGGGACCTCAGGTAACTGGCCTCGGGGCATCAGTACTCTGCGTAAAATGGGTATAGTAATACCTGCTAGCTCGTGGCTGTTGTGAAGATTAATTTGTGAAGTTAACAAATGTAGCACACTTAGAAAGCTCCCTGGCATAAAACACTCTTAAAAAATTGTGTGCTAAGATATAATTAATTATTATAATAACATAAATTAACATATTAATTAATAATAAATATATAAAATATAATTATATGTTATAATACATATATAGAGAGAGAAAGACAGAGAGGGAGATATATATATATATATATATATATATATATACACATAGGCATATAGAGACATATAGACATATGTGTGTACTAGTGTGTGTGTTGTATGTGTATAAATGATGCATTTAGTTTAAAACACTGGCAACAAGTCTCTAGCTTTCTTCCTTTTCAAGCAATAATGACCTGACAAGGGCCCATACCAGCGGGCGCCATTCCTCTGCTCCGCCACATGGGAGGTCTTGTGTTGTGTTCCCACACCTGCTCCCTTAAACATCAAATTTTATACTACTTTATACGATATGAAACATTGGAGATTTTAATTACCTGACACTCAAGTTTACCCTACTCAGAGGAAGGAATACAAGGTCCATACTAAAACGTCTGACCGTAGGAAAGAAAGAGACTTAGCAAGAATAGAATGATACCACGGACGGGAATATAGGTTTGTTAAATTCAGGGAAAATTGGTACTTAATTCTTGCAACTGATGCTAGGAATGAAAGCAGTGCACCCTAATTGCCGTGACTTAATCTCTTTATCTAAGTACACGAGCATATGCCCATGTTTTTTAACATATGCCCAAGATTCCCAGGGGCTTTATTTTTAAAAAAAAAAACTTCATATTTTCAAATGGAAAGATCTCTGCTATTTGTTGTCGGATACGTTGTTTGGTGATATACAGAAAAATCACATTTAAACAGAGAAATAAAACAATGATGTTTGATGTTGTAGAATGCAGCCTTGAAGCTAGGGGAAGGGGTTTGAAAAGAGGCAGAGGGTGGAGGAGGAGGGAGAGGAAAGAGTGGTGTGAACAACTTTGCCATACCCCCTTCATGCCTCCTTCATGTTGGTTTTTACAACATCGTAACACATTAAAGAAATGTTTTGAAATCCTCTATGTATCTGCCCTCGATTTCCTTTCCCTCTCGCCCTTCCCAGCAGATTCTACTCAATTTAGTTTTAATAGTCCCCTGGATCCCTGGTATGTGGGTATGTATGTGTGTATCTATCTATCCATCTGTTCATCATCTATCTTCTATCTGTCTATCTATCTATCTATCTATCTATCTATCTATCTACCTACCTACCTACCTATCTACCTATCTCTCTCTCTCTTTATCATCTATCTATATTTATCCATCTATCTATTACCTATTATCTGTCACCTATCTATCTGTCTGTCTATCTATCATCTCTGTCTATCTACATCTATCCATCCATCTATCGTCTATCAATCTATGCCTACCTATATCTATCCATCTATCTATTATCTACCTATCTGTTATCTCTATCTCATCTATCTATCTATCATCTATCTATCTACCTCTACCCATCCATCTATCATCTGTCAATCTATCTATCTACATCTAGCCATCATCCATCCATCTATCATCTATCAATCTATCTATCATCTACCTATCTATCTATCTATCCATCCATCCACTTTTAAAACTTAAGTAAATAGTATCATGCTGAAGGTCATCTTCCTTCATTCATAATTAAATTTGAGACTGATTGAATTGATACTTGTAACTACAGTTTATTCATTTTTCTTATCATTGATTATTCCAATGTGGGTAGTGTCTAATTTTTCATTATTATGAGCAAGTTACTGCGAACATTCTTGTTCATGACTCTGTGCACATGGCATGAGCTTTTCTGGAGTAGAGAGCTGGCTGGAAGGCTGAGTGCATCTTCAGCCCTACTAATGCTTTGAGAAGGCTTCCCAAAGCGTTTGCGTTAATCCACACTCCCGCCAACAGTGCAGGAGGATCCCTTTGTGCTTCATATCTTCCTCAGGACTTGGTACTGTCAAATTTAATTTTTTGCCCATCTTAAGGGAGTTTCATTGATGTTTTAACTTGAATTTCCCTGTTCATGAGCACAAGACAGCTTTTCGTGTGTTATTGGTCATTCAGGTTTCTGTCTTCTAAGTGCTATTCATTTCCTATTTTCTATGGAGTTTTTCCCCCCTTTTCTTATTGATTTGTCAGAATCTGTGTGTGTGCTCTTACATATTCTTATATACAAAGATATTCATTTACATATAATGTACATGTATTCTTATATATATGAAAGTATTATATTATAATACATTCTTATATCCTTGATATTAATCATAAATATTTGGAATAAAATGTGTTCCAATAGTCTTCACACATTCTTGGCTTTTCTCTTTATTGATGGTATCTTTTATTTTTAGAAATATTAATTATATGTGTATTCAAATTAATTTGCATTGTTTTAAAATAATTGGTTCTTTTTGTGTCTTACATCTGAGACAGGTGGCACTTTAGAGACTGTCTAACTCACTAGCCTTCAGACTACACTCTGAGGACCCCCAAGGGTGGTACAGAGCCCATCAGGAGTGGGGAGGGGAAGTTATGAGTGTCATTAGTGCTTTTGGGTTGTTTTACGGATTGTTCACTTTCTGCTTTTTGTTGTTGTTGTTTTAAGGATTGCAGTTTCAGCTACAATTTCATTTGTAGATTATGATCTACCCAAGTGCCTCATTTCACATTATGCAGCAAAGCCACACCTCTCGTCTGAGGTTACGAAATTGATGAAGGAGCTCAAAATAAAATACAGGTGTAGTGGTTTCTTACACATCAGTCCCCTTCACACTTATATATGGGATTACCCCACTGTGTGAAGGCAAAACACACACATAATTCCTCCAGGTGACTAACTTTACGAGCATCCTCCTTGGCAAATAATACTTTCCTGATACCCCAAGTGTGACACACATTATTGCTCCGTAAAATCAATAATCAGAGAAGAAGCCATGAAACAAGAAGACATAAAAACACATGGGAAAGAGTATTCTTTCACGATGCCACTAAACTCTAGCTGTTTCATATCTTTCTTAAATAGCTTGCCTAATAAGGCTTCCTGTTACATAATGACAAAAACAGGACAACTGTTTAAGAAGATAACCAAAATTAAAAACACGTTACATTGTTGTTCTGGATAGAGCACATTTGGCTATTATTGGAAACAATCACCCCATAAACACCAAAATCACCATTATGACTTTCCACAAATACATCAGGGTATGTTTCCAGAGGATTTTTAAATCATTTTTACTCGTTATTACCCTGTGTCCTAGATTTTAATTGGAAGACACTCCCTCTCAACAGTACTAAGTTTCTAATTAAATTCCCAGACTGGACTATGAAACCTGCCCCCATCTTTTTACAGAAAGTGGACACCATTTGAAGGAGGAATACATGCATTTTAATTATGCTGTTCATCTGTGCATAACTAGGAAGCAGTCACTGGATTGGCGAAAAATAAATTCTGCCCAGGCTTGTTCTAAAGGTTCCTAATTTGGGGTTATTGTATTCTACAATTCTATGTCTTGTGAAACAAGCTTTGAAAAACTCCCTTTGCTAACCTTGAGGACATTATGCTGAGTGAACTAAGCCAGTCACAAAAGGACACTTTTATATGATTCCATTTATATGAGGTCCCTAGAGTAGTCAAAATCATAGTGATAGAAAGTAGAATGGTGGTTGCCAGGGGCCGGGGAAGAAGGATGTGGGGTTAGTGTTTAATGTGTATAGAGTTTCGCTTTAGCAAGATGACTTCTGGAGATGGTTGGTGGTGATGGTTGCACAACAATGTGAATGTACTTAATACCACTGAACCGCACACTTAAAAATAGTTGACGGTAAATTTTATGTTATGTGTTATTTTACCACATTTAAAAAATTTTATAAACCCCCTTTATTTTAAAACTAATAAATGCATCTTCATTGTACAAAAGTAGTGTAGGTAAGAGCAAAAATGGCTGTGATGTTGCCTGAAGTAGTGATTTCCATGGGCCATTCTGGCATCCTCGTGTTTTAGGCTACTCCAGGTTCATATGAGCCGCAAGAGAAAACACGGCCATTGTCAAGATACATTCTATGAGTGTGTTGTTTTTTAATTGAAATATATCTGACATATAACATTGTGTCAATTTAAGTTGTGCAATGTTGTTTTGATGCATTTCTATAGTGTAATATGATTGCCATTGTATCGATAGTGAGCACCTGTATCACATCACATAATTACCATTTCTTTTCTCAAGATTTTTTTTGTGGAATAGTTATAATGGTGGCATTCCAAGAAACACAGGCCAGGTAATAAGAATCAAGTAGGTTTTGAGCTCATGCTAAAAGTAAGGGCTGGGAAAAAGATAGGGGTTACAGAAATGTTTATAGCTGGCCAGCATCTTAGAGCTCTTCCCGTTCAATCTCAAACTCTTGTGTGTAGAGCAGAGGGTTAAACAGGTTAATAACCATAGGATGATCATTGGTCAGTGAAGAAGCTAGAGAGCTGGACCCCCTGACCTGGGGTTAGAACTTGCTCCACTGCATTGACAAGAAGCTAGTGACGCATCTTCCACCAGGATATTTACAGATTTCCTGTCTTCTGGTACTTTGTGGAGGTGATGTTAGACATCATATTTTTCTCTATAACATCAATTCTGAGGTTGAGCAGGACTGGCATTCCGCAGCCTACTACGTATATATATTTTTTTTCTTTGACACTCAATACTTAATTGGACGATGTCTGTCATCTCACGCATCAGGATGATTTTTACGAGATGAATTTGGGCTTGCTTGTGTTTGGGCTTCCAAAAAATGGATAGTAGTGTCTTTAATGGCAATTGCGTGTGTTCAGCAATAGTAAAAATAGGCCACTCAGTAGAGGACTGTAGGTGCAAGTAGGTAAAAGTCCAAAGATCATACTGGAAACCTGGCCACACATCTTTTATCCTCGAAAATCCTTCTGAAGATTAAGTGGTATTGTGTGTTGCCTATTGTCTTCCTCTAAATCCTGTCTTGTTGAGGGGGATGTCAATAAAACAGTGCACAGAGCTGCTCGGCCATGGTTCTTGTGTCAGCTGATCCCACAAATCATGCCTCTTTTATGAACATCGCAGAAAAAAGATGGTTCTGTTCTCATTGAATTAAATCAAACTGGTTCCCTCCTCAAAACTCCCAATGGAAATGGAACTTAGAATGACAGCTGGGAAGCAGGAATTCAGATAAATCAAGCAAGATAATGCAGGTGAAATGATTCCATAAGTATTAACATGCACTTTTCAGTGATTGTGATTATTACTATTATTCCTATTAAAATCACTACTAATAAGATAATTTAGACCATTTTTGACACTTTAGAATAGGAGTCAGCAAGCTATGACCTGTGTGCCAAATCTGACTAGCTGCCTATGTTATTTTGTTTTTTTTTAATAGCTGGTGAGTTAAGAATGGCTTGTATGTTTTCAAATGGTTAAATTTTGGACAGTTGTTTGTGTACCTACATAATCTCAACTTTGCTTCTTGGTTCGTAAAGTCAAAAGTCTGCAATATTTGCTATCGGGCCTTTTAAGAAGTTTGCAGAACCCCACTTTACAATTTTGGTTTTATACGTACATGTTTAATTCAAAATGGGCCTCAAACGATTTTCTAAAGAACTGCTGAAAGTAGGGGGGATATTGCACCCAGGTCAAAGATCACTTCAAAATGATTTTGAGCATTTATACAGCAGGGCCAATGCCATTGAACGGTTACAAAAGAAATTCCCAAATACATACATGTGCTTTTTTTCTACAGTCTGTAAAAAGTATGTTGTAACTTAAAGAATTTCGCTTTTGTTCTGCTCTGGTGGTAATTTCCCTCTTAAATATTTACTGGTAAAGCACCTTAGTTACAGAGGAGTTAGTCTTCTGAAAGAAGCAATTTAAGTCTTTCTCCTAGTGCTGTTTACACAGTTCTTATTAAGGTATCAGGCTAAAAACTTTCTAAAGAGGGTAGTGGGTAATGGGAGGACGATTTCTAATTACTCAGGAGCATTTTGGCTCCCGTGTGCCCAAAAGCCTAGAGATGTGTTACTTAAGTGGTTGTGGAGAAATTTCCCTACATTCCAGGGGATCCAATTTTCTAATATTCACATACGTCTGTTGATAAACGTCTTCTCTCACTGTAGACTTTTACCCCCAGAGAAAGTGTGCACACACACTCACCAAAGGATTTAAGCAAGAAACCTATTTCTAGAAAAAGCATGTGTTTGGCAATATGTTTTGATAGCTTCTAGATAATGCATTTGACTAGTTGGGAATGAAATCTGTATGAACATAACCTAAATGAAGGTTCATAATCTACCAAATTCTTTTTTACTCATTTTTATAGAACTGCTCTTTTTCTAAATGTTCATAGCATTTTGATCTGAGCTGTTAATTGTTACTGTAGCGACTGTGTAGTTAGGGTGTACTATGTCTTAGCACTGTGTCATGAATGCAGACACGTGATGTTAAGGCTCAGAGGGACCCTATGACAGACGAGCCAGATGCAAAAGGAAATTGATAAGGGGTCAGCATGAGAAGACCACATTCTGATTTTGTCCCTTACCGTCTCTGTTCCTAGATGAGTTTTCTCATCTATAAAAGAGAGAACAAGAAATAAACGATGACGTTGATAAAAACATCACCTGGTTTAAGCTTGGACACATATTGTAAGAATAAAATGCAACAATGTATATGAAAACTTCGAAGCCAGAGTAATAGAAAGTGAACAGAGGGTGTGTTGGGAAATGTCCCAGCTTAGCTCAGATGGCACAGTACAAACCCACCCGGGCAGGGACTGATGTGTCAACTTGACGGGGCCACAGGGTCCCCAGATAGCTGGTTAAACATGACTTCTGGGTGTGTCTGTGAGGGTGTTACTAGAAGAGATTAGCATTTGATTCAGTGGACTGGGTGAGATGGTTCTCCCCAATGCAGGTGGGCAATATCCAATCTGTTGAGGGCCTAAATAGAACAAAAGGTGGAGGAAGGTTGAACTTACCCTCTGTCTGACTATATGAGCTGTGTCATCTATCTCCTGCCATCAAACTAGGAGTTGCACCATCAGCATTACTGGTTCTCAGGCCTTCTGACTCACACATCTCTGACTTCTGTCTAAACGACTCACCCTCCTTTCCCCAAAGATGCCCCTTGCTTCATCACCTCCAGCCCCATCATCCCACTTTTCACCCCTGCATCACGTCCCCTGTATCTTATCATTCAACTTATGAAATCTCAAGGCTCACCCTTCCCACAGAGGAAAGAGTCCCTCCCTGAAATGAAAGCAGAGGAGGTCTGTCATCTATCAAAGTCTTCATAAATGCTGTTAAGAATAATAGCTCAGGGCTTTTTATCTGCAATTCCCAATACAGGATTTAAACTTTCACATCCATTGTCTTTGTGCCTTTTTGTATGTGTTCATCTCGGAAGTTCCTGCGTGGCAGGGTCTGTCATTTCTGCTTTCTCGTATCTTCTGCTTTCTGTAGCACCTTCCATAACTGAAAGTTATGCCATATATGCTTGTTGATTGGACTCAATTCATGGAGTAATGGACTAGATCCATTCCCTGGTAATAATTTAAGGGCACTGAATCTTTTAGAGGGCCCTTCAAGAATAATAAGCAATCAGTGGAACCCATGAATCTCACTCCTGGTATAAATATTTCCTACCTGGTATTTTTGTATGTCTGCATGGCATGCTTCCTAAGGCAGGGCCACCCAAAACTCAAGGACACAGGCCACAAAGGGCAGAGTGTGTGCCGTGAGTCTTAATTTTGTTTCATGGGCATGTTTTTCAACAGAGTCTGCATGCTCAGGTCTTGTTACCCCTCCTACAGAGTCCTAGAAATATCCGCCTTGGATGGGATCATGATTTCCATTTTAGGGAGGGTGAATTGAAGGGCAGGCAAGGTGACTGCTCGAATTCATGGTCTCATAAGAATTACAGTGTGGTTGTGATTCAGTGCCTTCCATGTGAGCAATACCAATCTACCTAGACTTCTACAAATGGGTCTTTCTCCCTCTTTCTATCCTGCGTTTGTACCTGCATCTCCATCTGTTTGGAGTGTCCTCCACTGAGCTCTTCTCAGCCTTGCATCCCATCCATCAGAGCTGAACTCAGATGCATCTGCTCCGTGGATCCATCCCTGCAGCCCCTGAAAAAGGGCGGGGTTTTCCCACAGCGCCTGTCACATATCCCTGTCACCCTGTTCAACACTGAACCATATCAGTTGTGCCGTGTAGGCTAAGAGTTGAAATTTTATGACTTTGGCTTCTTAGCATGTTGACCTTTGTGCTCTGAGTGTCTCACACTCTTGCAGTCTGCATCTCCTAGGAATAAGGACTTTCTCCTGCTTCGTTTGCACACTTATGAAAAATAAGGATAATTCAATAACATCATCTGCTGTATGGTGCTTATTTAAATATCCCCATTTGTTCTTAAAGTAATGCCTTCTACAACCCTCTTCCTCCTCTTCCTTCTTCCTCATCCTCCTCCTCTTTTCCTTCTCTTCCTCCTCCTCCTTTCCAGGATCCTGTCAGGATTCACATATTGCGTTTTGTCATCTCTCTTTAGACCTTTTTATTTTACTATTTTCCCCAGTTTTTGTTGTTGCTGTAGTTGCTTTCTTTTGAATAATATGAATTTTTTGGAAGCTATCACTCATGTGTATTGGGTGCTACACATGGTAATGTGTATCCTGGTTTTATTTACATCCACCAGCGCTAATTCTGGTAGCCTCTTAGCAACTTGCTTCATCATTAAACAGTATTCAATAGTCTCTATATATTTATCTACCTATTTTATTTTTAATGATTCCAATTTTTTTTTCTTTCTTTTTTTTTCTTTGTGAGGAAGATCAGCCCTGAGCTAACATCTGGTGCAAATCCTCCTCTTTTTGCCAAGGAAGATTGGCCCTGCGCTAACATCCATGCCCATCTTCCTCTACTTTATATCGACGCCACCACAGCATGGCTTGACAAGTGGTGCATCGGTGTGTGCCCGGGATCCGAACCTATGAAGCCAGGGCTGCTGAAGTGGAATGCGTGCACTAACCGCCATGCCGCCAGTCCAGCCCCTTAGTGATTCCAATTTTTAATGATGGCTGATTAGCCCTTTAAGATAATGGTAGGTATGAGAAAGGAGAAGGACCTAATGGTTTGTAACTGACCATGAAGTTTAGATTATTTCCTTCTTAGTTTTTTTCCCCCCGACAGGCATATTCTGGGTATAGCAGTTATTCTGTAAGATTTCCTTTACATTCCGTCTTCCAAAGAAATGCCTATTGAAAGCAGAAATAGTGCCTGAGCAGAAATATCTAAAACAATATTTTGACATCTCACCAAATACCCAGAGATTGGGTCCCATCTAAAATAAACTCAGCTGTTGTTTTTCTTTCTGTCCTTTCGAGACCTCATCATTCTGTCATCTCGAAGCTATTTTCACCAATAACAAAAGGAGCATTCTTTTTGGTGCCACTTTTCGAATTGCTCGAATCACCCCTTTCTTGAATTAATGTTTGAGAAATGATGCAGCGGTGGAAAAGAGCTACCATATGGAGTGTGCAGTGTTTGTTAAAAATTAAGCAACCGCTCACCCCTCCTTCGCACCGTGAGTTTTTCTGATCTGATCTTTTTCTGGGCACCAGTTAGCAGAACAGGCTCTCTTCACTTAATTACTCCAGGCTTTCTGGAAAAACTGCCTTGCCACAACAAAACTTCACTTGATCATAGGCTGCTAAGAAAGCACAGGGGGATCTGGCCTTCGTGTGTTCTGTGCAGGGCTCTTGTGATGCACAGGTGTGTGCAAAGACACTCCAAAGGGGTGTCCCTTAAGCTTTAAAATGAGAAGCTTAGGAGAATTAACTGGTCACTTGACATTTAAGAAATGATCTCGTGGAGATATTGATCTGTCAACAAAGCTCGTTGAGAGGCAGTTATCGATCCAACAGCTGTTTATTGATTTTACACCTGTCTTGGTCTAAAATAAAACAATCTGCAAATAACTAACTTTATCTCATATACTAATAATACAGATGTGAAAGACGGCAAAAGCAAATGCTTCCCAAGATTCAAATCTTTCGCTTTTGTTCTGTTGTTCCTTTCCTTTATATTTTGAGGGCAAGCTGATTTGTTTAGGAGAAGGCTGTGTCTTGAGAGCGGCAGCTTTCCTCTCCTGTGGGTTTGGGCTATGTGTGACGTGCAGTCACGTAGAATGTGTGAAAATGGGGCCCTGCGCTGTCGAACTGCATCACATCCACAGCTCTCTCCTAGATTCTCTAATAGTCGTACCTCTTCTTATCTTTCTCCAATAACCACAGGATACATTGGGTGGGATTGCCTCCATACAATACCAGTCTCAATGGTCTAGAGGAGGTGCTTTCTGGGAGAAGGAAGTGGCAGTCTTTTCTGGAGGCAATTTGGAGTTTTCAAATATTGGTGGTTTCAAGTTTGGAGGATTCAGCTTCATTGGGTAAAGCTACTGATATCAAGCCAATGGCTTCCTATGGTTGCCAATCCTCAGAACTGTGGATGCTGTTGCCCCGGAGACCCTGTTGGTGTCCAGACATCACAATGGGGTGCTCTGCCCACTCTGGGGATCTTGTCCTGTTGACTGGAGAGGAATTGTCTGGTGAGAAGGTAGGGTTTTCAGCTCTCTCCCCGGAGACCTCAAATTGCTGATTTGTTGGTGCAAATCAAAATGTGTTCACCTAGGCTGAAGTGCAAGATGCCTGATGGAATTTAAGAGACTTCAGAATGAATTAGGGGTGATAGGAGACTGTGGAGCATGGGAGCGCTAACCTATAATCAGAGATGTGAATGTTGCCAATCTCATTTAAATGCACTAAGGGTTCAGGGATTAAAATGGTGACAGAAGCAAGGTCAATAAGCAGTATTCAGGGTGCCAGACATTTTCATCCTGCTTTAGGGCAGGGATAGGTGGGGAGAGCACCCAACTCCATTGCCTTTTACAAAATCTAACAAACGTCCATGGCGCCCAGAGGGTGAAGGTCTTTGGCGTCGTCCCCAATCTTCTCCTTCCAAGAGAAGGATTGATGATCACACAGCTCATTATCTCTAAAAGAGAAAGGACTTCCACATCCAAGACATAAATCAAAATCCTTTTAACCCTATTCCCTGACTGTACTAGGCACAGGACCCTAGCTCCAGAAGCATTTTCATATCCCCTTAGCACAGAGCAGATAGCGCATAATCGTTGCTTACTGTATTTGTGTGGTTTATGGAGCACTTGGGTAAACACTCTAATTGCAGAGCGTCTTCGATTGATGAGCAGACACAGAAGGGCATTCTCCGGTGCTGAGTGGCCTTGACTTCAAAGATCCCATTTGGCAAAGTGATTTGTTGTGCTGTCTAGCGTTTGAAGGATCCTGAATAGCTTGGTTTTATGGGGGAGGAGACCTGGGGGCCTTCCAGGCCTCCGTATTTAGCAGGAGGATCTTCAGGCTTTAGGTCTCTTACCTCCTTGCTTTTCCCGGCAAAGGAATGCCCCCTGGAATCTTTTGAACGCCCTGCCAGTTTCAGAGTGCCCTCCTTTTAATCTCTCCACTTCAATGAGCTCATTCACGGAGGCTTTTCCACAGCTCGGATCACAATTGGGGCGGGCCTGCTCTGATTTTATGCCCTTCCATGCCAGAAAGAGAAGAGGCGCACAGCTCTGCATTCTTGGGCTGGTGCGTCATGGGGTTGAGCAAGTGCCTGACAGGCTCATGGTTAAAGCATTCCACCCAAAACACAGAGTCCTGAATACCACCTTTGAAAGAAATCTTCTCTGAAAATCTAACAGGAAGGGGAAAGCAATCATTTCAAAGAGTTAACGCTGTTTTTCAAAATGTCGTTTATATTTGGAGCAACTTGTATATACCTTATTCTGCAGTTTTACTTCCCAAAATATTGATGGAAGGGGAGGGCTTTTCTTGCATAACCCAGGCCACCTAGTAGAAAAACTTAATGCCTAGACATATCCCAAATTATCTCTGTGTTCATAAAGTGGTGGGGGACCAGGAGCCTGGCATTTAAAGCTTAGCGTCACCGTTGTTAGGAAAATAGTTTATTCGTTCTTTCTTTCATTCATACAAATGTAAGGTGTCTCGCTGTGCTTAGCTGCTAAAGGGGAAACCAGTGGCAATTGGGCCCCTCAGGGGATTTTGGTAATATCTGGAGACATTTTTCATTGTCGTGAAGGGGAATGTTGCTCCTGGTTTCTAATGAGTACAGACCAGGATGCTGCTAAACATCCTACAGTGCACAGGACACCCACAGCACAGAAGCATCTGACCCCAGATGTCAATAGTGCCTAGATGGAGATGCCCTGGGCAGACAAGCGATGACACTGTAATATGGAAACTCAGTTTTCATCTCTCTTGAGAATTGTGTGAGCCATGCAAACAAAGGATTATCCAAATATCCCTTATATTTAGCAACAGGAGATACGACAGGTAGGTTTGTAGCAGCTAAAACATGGCTAAATGTGCAAGGTTAGGGATATTTCTTTTTCCACCCAAATCTTGTCTGGACCATCCCCCAGGGCAGAGCTAGCTGAACCACACGAGTTTCATCTCATCACTTTTAATGACATTTGCATGTGTTTTTTCTCACTATAACGACAATTCCATGAGGAGAAGCTTCCTAAGATTAATGCATGGTTCATTTTTGTTATTCTGTTGGTGCCATTCAACAGAACTCCCTCTGCCTTCCTATCATGTTCTTATTGTTTCCGGGGCACAAATATTCCATTTGTTTTCTTGGTGACTTTTTGTGTACAGTCTTCCTGAACATCTGCAAGTTCAGCTGATACACTTATGCATTAAGCATTGTAATTCTGCTAATTGCTAACACTCTCCCCTCCTCCAAAAGTACTCCTTCACCTTTTACATGCATTTCTAAATTTCTTGTCTCTGTCTATAAAAGGAATCCCATCTTTTTTCCATATACTTCTCTCCTAATTAGTACTAGGTAATATGGCTGCCTTAAAGCTAATAGTCAATATAAAAATTACATATTAAATAACATCTCCACTTCACCTTCCCTTCTGCGTACTATACGAGTGAATTTTAATTGTTCTATGGATGGCATGACTTCTTCCTATTCCTATTTATCAAGAAGTAACCTGTTGACATGTCATTCAAGACCACACAAAATCTCACTAGCACATTTGTGTCCCCACGTATGGCTTTTACCAGTCAATGAATGCTCTCCATTGACCTGAGACTGTCTTATGGTCTCACAAATAAACAATTCTTCCTTAACTCTCTGCTAATATTCTCACGTACAGAATGACCTCCCCACCTCCCTCTACTCATCTAGATGCTACACAGCTTTGAGGCCCAACCCCAGACCCACTGACTTTATGAAAATCATCTTTAATTGGGCCATCCCTCATTGCTTCCTTCTCTTCTGAGCTCTCACTATAATTACATCCCTCGTGTGGCCCTTGATTATCACAGAATTTTAGAGTTGAGAAGGATCTCACAAGTGGTCTGCTTCCATTCTTTCATTGTATGGGTGAAACAATCTGAATCAACAGAATTTGATCACATTGTCAGATATAAAGTTCAAGTATTAGTGGCTTTCATCCCAAGTTGATTTTTTTTTCTACTCTACTAGATGACAGGATGGAGTCATATCCATCTACATTGGAAGCTACATCTCACTGTGTTGAGCACATGATATGGTGCTGATCATCAGATGCAGAGACTCTTTTTTTATATATATTTTGTTATTTTATGCATGCTCTGCAGTACGGGATTTATCTTACAACCTCATGTCTGGCAACTGTTTTGAGGGATTTGGAACTAAGGGGCAAGTTTAGCCATCAAACATCAAGTTCAAAGTGAGGATGTGAAAGAATCCTCTTTCGAACTGTTGCTGCTTTGTCTTGGCAGGCAGATTCATTTCTCCTGTTGTGGAAACTGCCTTCATTTGCATTGATTCTTATTACTTTCCATAGGTAAACAGCCAGAGGCCACTGTCACCCTGAGATACACTTGCCTGAAAGCATGCATCCATTTTACAACCCCCTCCAAAGGATTCCCTTTTTTCTATTTCTATTTCTATTTCTATTTCTATTTCTATTTCTATTTCTATTTCTATTTATTTCTATCTACCTGGCTATTTGCAACTTCTTCCCTTCTCCGACACTCATTGCTTAATTCCATAAACACATTCAATTATCAAGTATGTCCTTATTTCTACAGAGTTGACCCTCACTTGTATAAGAGTCATTCTCTTAAATAGTGACTTTTGACTCATTATTTTGTAGTTTCAAAGAGAATATAGGGTTCATGACTCAGATATGGTCATTCTGGTATAATAAAATCAATATCTCATTTTCTAGGTCTTATGTCATTCAGCTATTCAGTGCTGCTACAAGCACACTTGAGAACTGGTTTGTGGGTATAAATGTTATTCCATCCAGAAATTTTAAAAAATATACTTTTTGTCATCTTAAGGGGCCATGGGTTCAGTTTCTGCACAGCTCCATCCCCAGCCATCTTCACTCCCTACCTCACACACTACAGACATGCCCTTTCTTGAGGAACCACAGAAGAGAGAGACAGGAGTTTTCTCTTTCCTCTCATTCTGGAGGGTTCAATCTCGGTGACGCTCCTCCCGAAGAGCCTCAAGGCAGAGCCATACTTTCAACAGCCACCTCATTGGGGAGATCGATTTCCCTCTATGGCTGTTCGTTATTTTAGAAATCTACCTTGAGGCTATGCAACTTAACATGCCGTTTAGCAGAAGGGAAACCATTTGAAGCATTAATATTTGTAACAAAACCTTAGCTTTGAAGGGGTGGCCCACAAAGATGCAATAATCCTCAGCAGCTGAGTTTTGCTTTGATCTCTCCTCCTAGCCTCTCACATAGTAGGTCAAAATGTATGATGCATAACCTTCCAGTAAACAGTTTCACACCTGCGATAGGCTGCTCCTGCTGTTCTCCTTAAGCTGTTAAAACTAAAAATGCCTAGGTGGCTCATTTATAAAAATACTAATAAATGCAATTAATACAGAATCTATCAGAAATCCATGTGTCCCTTCTTCACCATACTTTACAGGAAATGTCATCTTTCTCTAGTTTTTACGCTTTTGTCCACTCACACTCACTTCATCTAACACATCAACTTTCTATTATAAATGCTTTCTATCATTTTATTTTGTGTGTATTTTACATCCAAGAAAACATAATTTCCAGGTAAAGTATCAGACTATGTGAAATGATAAAGAAAAAAGATATGACGTGATTGCTAACAATCTTGCTAACTTAGCCCCAAATTTAAAATGCTACCACTAATAATACTTAAAAATGTACTTTCATAACTAAGCTTCACCCATTACTTTAGCATGGGCTCTATATTTTTTCATTAGATATAAAGTCAAGTTTGATCATCTGTTAGTAGGGAGTTTCTCAGCTCTTGTTCAATACAAGAGAAACTATACCCCTTGTCAGAATTATCCTTCTAGATATTCCACATATGGACTGGATTCAGGAAGCTCAATAAGTATTCAAAACCACACAGAAATGCAGTAGTCTTCACTTCCAAAGAAATCCAATCCAAGATTCACAGGGCTTGTACGAGTCAAGGCAAGAGTGAAGTAGTTGTGGTCTTATCTCTTCTTTCTCCTGAAAAAAAGATGCCCAAACCAGCAGTGATAATGACTTAGGTCCTCTTTATCCTTCAGGCCGTGCCACCAAAAAGGCTCTGATGACAGGGCCAATGCACATTATTTCAAGAAAACTCACAATGGGACTCTAAAAAATGTACAAACACCACCACTGTGGAATTAGTTATGCCCAAACTTGATTTTAAATTGTGATGCAGAATGGAGTAAATTCTGGATACGTAGATCCAAATACACCCAAATATACCTACCCTGAGATGCAATAAACTAACCAACATAGTTAGTGAAAGCTGTAGTTAATAAAGTCACTTTGAAAATCTATGGGAAACAGAAGTACATAAATAAGTACATATGATGTTTTATACTGAGATTGATTACCTTTCAAAATTTTCTCTGTATACATTTTTATATTAAATCATCTTAAGATATTTTATAAGAGGAACAGAGTAAGTAATTTATAATTTTTTATTGACTGAAAAATTAATGAGCAGATATAATAAAGTAGATTATTTTGGAAAATATGATCATTCATTTTTCTCAAAAATTCACAAAGTGATCATATAAATTCCAGTAATGAGATTTGCCTATGATTACCAAGTATGCTATAATTATAAATTTGATGTGTACCTAGTGTTAAAAAAAAGAACCCAGGGAAGTCATATATGTTCTTTCTAGAAATAAATAATTATTAAAACATAGTGAGTTCCCCTAAACCAGATATAAAAAGGGGCAAATTAAAAGGTTAAAATCCAGTTTTCTATCACCAACAAAAAAATGAATGGATCAAAATGAAAAGGACGAGACCTCTTACACAGTAGAAAATGTTGAGTCCTAAAATAAAGTAGAAAAAGTAAAATAAATGGAAGTAGTTATGGATTTGGGTCTGCATCTTTCTCGTGTCTTCATTCTTTGAAGAGCAAATGAAATGGCATTATCATTGGATAATATCAATTAATTAAAGATCCAGAACCCAAATAACTTAACAAAAGTTTAGGAAGATTGATTACTGCTATTGTCTACTTATAATTACACTGGAGCTTTCTTTTTTTTTAATTATTTAAAGTAGCTAAGCTTCTTGTAATTCCACTGGGTCATCTAAAGACAGATTAATTTTTCAATTACAAATATAAACATCTGTATCAGGAAAAAGAACATTGTAGTTTACGCTTTTCTTCTTTATTTAGGGTTATTCACCTATTTCTATTTCGAGAATATTGACACTTTTTTTAACATGCCCGATTGAATTAAATCTTACACGTACTAAGATTATCTGTCAACAGAAATGAGACATGATGTCTTTAAACTACAAGTTTAAATAGCCTCGGCATTTTGCCAAATTCAGTATTGAAAGGAACATGCTTTAAGCCATTAACAGCACTGTGCTAAACCTCAAAAGAGGTTAAAGATGGTAGGATGGAGATTAATGAGTTTGGCCTGACTTCCTCATCTGATGGACAGGTAGGACATCAAACATCCTTCAGCACCAACCCCCACAGAACACGGATTATCAGTAACAGCAAAGGTTGAATGAGGAGAAGTCTATGTATGTGCCTTAGAGAAGGAACCTCTCTGTGGCACCAGAAAATTTCATGCCCACAAAAGCCTCCATAATACATAGATAGCACAGAAGGTTGAACACAGGTAAGATGGACAGTTCTATACTGGTATGGCTACTAACATAGAAAAAGGAAGAAAACAGAATAAGAAAGTGTCCTGAGCGTGTAAATGCGATGCAGCAGAGTTGTGCTGACTATAGGCGATGGGCATGGGCTCCTCCGGCATTAGGAGCTGAAACAGCAGTCCTGAGCCCTTCAAATAGGCTACACTCGGGAAGGATCTTCTTAAGGTGTTTGTTTGTCCGTCTGTGATTCATAAATCCACAGTGATGGAGGGGAATTTAAGCTTGCCCCTCCCATAGTCATCCCCATCAGAAAAGACCATGAACCAGTCCTTACTCATGCATTAAAACCAGGCACCTACGTCCTACTTGCTGATAAATGTTTTATTGTAGCCTATACTCAAATAATGCCTATTTCGTCAATATTCGCTCTCCATGGAAGCAGGTAAGTGCTCCTCCTTACTGATTCCTTTGGGAAATTTACACGGAGTCGTTCTCAATATTTGTGGCATCAGGTTGGCTGCTGGGACCCTCTCTTTGTTATTGAAGCGGGTTTGAAGAGACCTCAATTGTTGGTCGACTTGTGGCACCAACAGAACACAGAGCGATGAACGCCCGTTCTGCTCTTAAACAGACATGGACTCAGTCATCCGAGGCTAACACAGATCTGGTCTTATGCTGAAAGGGAATTTTAAAAATCTTCAATGATTTTCCTTTACTCTTTCTTATTTTTGTCAAATGCACAAGATCAGCACTTTTTGCTTGCGGTACAATTCTCTCTTCGTCCCTAAGTATTATTCCTATCTTTCGATGTATTGTATAAGCTGTGATCCATTCATCACTTTCTGACACTTTTAATTTCATTACCTACTTTTACTTCCATCGTGACTGTAAGCCTTTTCCAACTTGCATTTTCAACAGTCTTGACATTGTTTTCTACTTCACAAACATACAACCAAGTTGTTTTGTTCTCAAATATCTCAGAATAACTTGAGCCAGGAGTCTCAAATTTAAATGCCGCTGGGGTCCGAAGGGGAAAGCTGATGGGAAAAGCAAGTTGGGTGTGAAAAATTCAGTGGAACAAGCCCAGAGATGAGCAGCCCCAGAATTGTGTCAGGAAAAGAACAGGCGTGGTGAGCTACGAGTGCACAACCCCTCCATCTGCATGAGATTAGCCGCTGCATAGAAATGAGAATACTTCCTGTTGAAAATCTTACAAATCTCCACGTCTATTTGATTTGGAATCACATGGAACCAGACCCTGTTTGCCATGTGAAAATCTAGGTCCCGTATTGCTGGATCTTCCAATTTTTAAGGGAAACAGAAAATGAAATTCTAAAATCAAAATCTAACCAATTTTAAGTGCTCAATAAATCACATTTAACAAGGTAGCAGTTACCATTAGAAGAAAATGGGTGAAAAGTACACAAACAGAATCTTTTTTTAATGCAAATGCATGTGAATTTATGATTATTTCAAAATAAAAAGTTTAAATTAAAAAAAAAAAGACAACGAAACACTATGCAGACCAACGCAACACTGTGAGCTGTGCGTTCTGCAACTTCTGTCTGAGACTGCTGTATGAAATGAAGGGTGTGGCTGATCTGCTGGGATATGGTTGTTTTCTTGTTTGTGATTATCGTTGACACATTTGCTGTGGAAAATGACTTGACCTCGTGAAAAGGTTGTGTGTTTAAATTATGCAAAGAGAAGCATATTTGTAACGTGTGCCTATGCTTCCCTGAACGATAAGGTGTATGAGTCTTGGAAGTTCCCTACTGGTTTCTAAGGCGGCTTATCCTTTGACATGCTGTAACAATCTCTTTAACAAAGACGTGGATACTGAGCATGAAAGTGAACTCAGGTTGTGTAGGTGGAAACTAGAAGAAACTCATGGAAGATCCAAAAATGCATGCCCAAAGCTAACTGTAAAACAAAACAAAAGAAATTAAAATTGGGAACTGTGTTTGAATTACAGACTTTGAGGGTCATAAAGTGGAATTTAGGAATCTACTTTACCATGCCAAGTACAAACTTTGTTTTCTGTGGTGTTTAGGTAATTTTCACCAAGGCACATTGAATAAATTTTGCTGATCTTTCGGAGGAAATTCTGGGCATTACTATTTTCTGAGATAAGTTTTTGAAGTTCCACATTTGTTCATAAATATGTGGTGCTTCCACGGTTTTGATGATTTGGAGTTGGATGGTATATATCTTTATTTGTAGGATGGAAATAACAGTTTTATCAGCTCATTTAGCTCTGATTAAGCTCTGGGCAATCAGGTTCTATTAGCCACTCTCAGAAAGGGGGTTCATATCAGGTGCAGAGCACAGGAGATGGGGTATCAGGAGATGGCACTCAGCAGCCGGCTGTACCACTCCTTCTTGGGTTAAGGTAACCTCGAATAAGACAAACAGTACCTAATGCATACTGAGTACTTACTATACCGGGCTCTTTGTTACTTCCTTTTATCAGCTCATTTTATTCTCTCTTCAATCCTGAGAGGCAAAACCGTATCCTGAACTTGCTTTCACTGAGTAGATGAAGACATTAAGATTCAGATGGGTTAACTGACTTTCCTAGACGGAGTAAGTATTCTGTGTGGCTGGAATTGACTCCAAAGGTGTGCTCTTAAATGAGCCAGTAAGCTTCCTAAAATTACTTTGCTTATTTCTTCATCTCCTTCTTTATCAAAAAAAAAAAAAAAAGAAAGAAAGAAAGAAAAAAAAATTCTGTCTTCTTTCACAGAATTTTTGGGATCAAGGAATATTTATTAAGCATGACAAACTTCAAACCACTATAACAACATGAGGTGTTATATTTATTATTTTAAACTTACAGGCAAATGTCTTCATTTATGTTGGAAGATGTGTCTAGTAAAAGAACCAAGAGTGGACCTCTTTCCAGAGCACTCTTCCTCGTGGATAATTCCACCCAGAAAACCAAAATGGGATACTGGGAAAATTTGATAAGCAAACAGAAAAGCATTTGGGGGTAAATGGATATTTCTATTAATTAGAGTATGTTGGTGTAGGTTGATGTTTCCAAAGGGATATTCATTAGAACAAAGGTTTCTCAAAATTATCTGAGTTAAATATCTGTGGCCAAAAAAAATTGGAGAACATTGCATATAATAATTGTTTCTTATAGATTCATAACACACAGTGCTATGCAAAGCACTAATGTGAAAAACGTGTGTTTAACTGTATTTTACTCAGTCTTCCCAACCTTTCCTGGCAATGGGGATTATTTGTTATGTAATATTATCTTACTTCACTAGGACTGCTATAAGAAAGTACAGACTGGGGGGCCTAAACAAGATAGATGTATTTTTCACATTTCTGGAGGCTGGAAGTCCGAGATCAAGTTGTGGGCAAGGTTAGTTTCTCCTGAGGGCTCTCTCCTTGGTGTGTAGATGCCGTCTTCTTCCTGTGTCCTCACATGGTAGTCCCTCTGTGGGTGTCCGTGTCCTCATCTCTTCTTATAAGGACACCAGTCCTATTGGATTAGGTCCTACCATAGTGACCTCATTTTACCTTAATCCTCTGTTTAAAGACATTATCTCCAAATACAGCCATATTCTGAGGTTCTAGGGGCTTGGGCCTCAACATGTGAATTTTGAGGGGACACAATTCAGCCCATCCATCACAAATATCCACCAACATTCTATAGGAATAGCATTCTTGAGAGCACACTGGAAATGCTGGTCTTGAAGACAGTCAGACTTCCCATAATTGCTCCTAAAAGGATCTGCAGGGTTTTGAATTGAGTACAGTGGCTTCCTCCACCATGCAAAGCCATCAGTTCCTCTGGGAGGTAATTGCCAAGAACATTAATGTGCTCCAGTGGCGTTTTCTTATCCAGTTGGCGTACTTGCTCTTAAAAATTTATTCTCTAAAAAATGGACCCTTCAAACCAATCTTAAATTTCATTTAAAATTAGAATCTGCCATCGACATATCACACTTTGCTTGTTAACACATGATCACAAAATTCTCCAGCGTATCCTTTGCCCATTGAGTCAGCCCTTGTGAGTATAATGATCTGTACCTCCCGAGTTCCACGGAACTATCAAAGGGAGAGAGATGCTTGAAGAAGTGCTCTGAATCATGCACCGCTATTGAGGCAATTATTGGATCAACTGTAAATCCAGCTGGATAAACTCTGAAAGAGAAAATCCTTTTAACTTCCCTCTGCCTATAATGAGTCCACATGTCTTCCTTCCTTGAGCTCATATTTACCTGACAGAATAATGCTGAGAGCTGGCCAAGCTTGAAATTATTGAATGGAAACATCTCATTCTGAAAATCCACAAGACTGATTCTCAACAAAAGCCTTCTGTGTGAAATCATAGTCCATCATTCAGACATTATGGGTGAAAATAAAAGTTGTTTGTATGACTTAACCAGGCTACTTACTGGCAGGCTAGTGTGGTGTGTGGATTGGTGGGCGGTGGAATAGGGCGGAGAGAGAGTAGAGCCCTTTCAGTAAACTGCAGGAAATTTTTGACGAGAAGAATCGTTTTCTATTCAGAAGGGCTATGAAAGCAAATTAAGGAATGTCAACTTGTTTTTGCATTCATAAGGAACAAAATAGAATGTCTAAAATGATTCTATGTGGTCTTGCAGAGGATGGACAATGAGTGCTTGCATCTGCTTACCTTGGGCAACCTCTAGCAGGAGGTAAGTGCTGGCTGCCTGTGTCAAATGGTGTATTAAGAACCCTGCAGGACACCTGAATCACTTGCCTTCTTAACGGCCTTAACACATTACCCTTTCCTGGAGAACCTGGATTTTTAAACCATTTTCCTTTTGTTTCTCAAAGAACAGGCTCACTCTATTAGCCGGTAAGTGGAGAATTGAAAGTGCTTTTTTTTTTTACTTTTTTTGAATGCTTTTTTATTGGCACATTGATAGAAGAAGCTGAAGTCCACTATTTTTCATGATTTTCTCTATAAGTTTAAAACCAGTGGGCAAGGCTCAGAGGCTTCCAGTATCAGGAAAGTAAACTTGTACAAAATGATCATGTATCATGGAAAATGCCTGGAATTTAGCATTCTATTTTCTGAAGAACGTAATTAAGATTGCCCAATATTACTGAACTATTGAATGTAAAAATTCTCAAATCATTCAGTAAGCTTCTACTATTTCACCGTCCATTTGAAACCATCGAATATGCATATTGTTTGTTTAGCATATCTGAATTGGCGTATAGGATTTAGTATGTGGAAAAATATAGTTAAAGCAAATAGTTTCTTGTTCATACTTGAAAGAATATTTTCTTGCATGTAAGTGATTTGAAGCAATGCAGAATAAAGGAAAAATATACATTGCCTCAAGTATTATAAAACTGGGGGCAGACCGACTGCACCAGGTACTCATTGTTTGAGTCAAAGGTGGTACATTTTTTGTTAAATACCATGCAATGTTGAGTACAGTTATGTACCACATAACGACATTTTGGTCAACAATGGATTGCATAGATGACAGTGGTTCCATAAGATTAGCACCATAGAGCCTAGGTGTGTAGTAAGCTAGACCATCCAAGTTTGTGTAACTACACTCTATGATGTTCGTACAAGGAAGGAATCACCTAACAATGCATTTCTCGTAATGAGTCCCCATCGTTAAGCCATGCACGACTATATTGGAGATAGTAATAACGTCACTAGGATCTACAGCATCAGAAATATCTTCTCAATCTTCTATTCTCCAAATTGCTCTTCTCGTCTGTCATGACATCAAGAGTTAAGATAATTTACCCTCTGCCTTCTCTAATCGGTAGCTCTTCCTTTCATTTTCAAATCTGTCTCTCCTTTTCTGTCTCTTTCTGTCTCTGCCTCTCTCAGACACACCCTTGGTTACTTTTATTCTCATTCATTCCTTCATGTATCCATCCAGTTTTCCATCTGTCCTGCCTCTGATCATCCATCTGTTTACCTAGCATTTATTAAGCACTGTCTTTGGGCTAGGCATTTTATTAAGTACTGGATAGATAAAGATAAACTCGTTCATTCAACAACAGTGCCGATGTTTAAGCACTGGAAATTAAATGGTAAAAAGCAAAACAAACAAGAAAAAAAGTTCTTGCGCCCATGGAGTTTACATTTCGGTTTGATGACCATGGTGACATTTTCTTCCTGAGTTCAAAATCCCTTTGGATTTCCCTTGCTTGTCTCAGAACTGAGCTTGAAGAGTCCAGCTACTCACTTCTGTATTCCCTCTCCTCCCATTTTAGCCATAGTGGGTCTTCGTCTCACAGTACTCAATTGTTGAGCATCGATCTTTTGCCAGCCGTAGACCAGAGTTTACATTCCAACTGTGTATTAACATCACATGTTGTCCAATACAGTATTCTTATCTGTAGGCACTATGTCACACAGCAGATCCCTAGAACTTATTCACCTTGCATAACTGAAACTTCACACCCTTTGAACAGCAACTCCTCATTTCCCTCAGCCCTGAGTCTCTGGCAACGACCATTCTACTCTTTTCTTCTATGACTTTGACTACTTTATATACCTCATATAAGTGGAACCATGCAGTGTTTGTCCTTCTGTGGCTGGCTTATTTCACTCAGCATTGTATCCTCCAGGTTCATCCATGTTGTCACAAATCACAGGATTTCCTTCTTTTTTAAGGCTGAATGTTCTTTGTATGTGTATACCACATTTTCTTTATCCATTCATCCGTTGATGGACATTTGCGTTGTTTCCACATCTTGGCTATTGTGAATAATGCTGCTATGAACATGGGAGTGCAGATATCTCTTCAAGATCCTGATTTCAATTCTTTTGGGTCTATACCCAGAAGTCGGATTGCTGGATCATGTGCTGATTCTATTTCTAATTTTTTGAGGAACCTTCATGCTGTTTTCCACAGTGGCTCCACCATTTTACATTCCCACCAACAGTGCACAAGGGTTTCCTTGTCTCCATATCTTTGTTACCAAGACTTGTTACCTTTCATTTTTTTGATAATAACCATCCTGACAGGTGTGAGGTGACAGCGAGGGAAGATCTCATGTTAAGTGTTCTTATGTCACACACACATATGCAACAAAGTGACACAAGGAAACTTTTGGAGGTTTTGCATGTCTACTACCTTGATTGTGGTGATGGTATCACAGGCGTTTTCTTATGTCCAAACCCATCAAATTGAACACATTAAATAGGTGCAGTTTTTTGTATATTAATTTTACCTCCATAAAGCAGTTAAAAAACACATGTGGTCATAATATAGTCTTAAAAATGTTCTTCATCTACAATAGCCCTTTTAAGGGATTATTTGTATCAGGAATTTCCTAGCTGTATCAACATAACGTTTCTACTAACACATGACAATTACTTTTCAGTTTCTACATGACAATATAATTTTCACACAGCAGAAAAGGGACTGAGAGCCCAAACAAATATTTTGGCATCCATTTATTCAGAAGATGTTGCAGTAAAAATTTTGCCCTGATAAAGGACAACACTACTACAAGCACATACCTTAAAATATATCATAATTTGAGGGCAATGTTGCATATTTCTGTACTTTATCCCTTGGTCATTTACAATTGGCAAACCCCTTTTGTTCTCCTCTATTGAAAGTTTTCTTAGGAATTTTTGTTAAAATTTTAACAAGCGTTCATTAAGTTGTCCGTCTTTATCCATAGGTCTCAACTTATAAGTTTTTTGGTTAGCCCTTTTAAAAATCACTTGAGTATTTAAGATTTAACTTTTTAGAGGCCTTTGAAGAAAGTTGATGCATTTTTGTTATATCTCAAAAGAGGGAAAAATACGTATCGGAATCTAAGAGACTGAACTCCCTCCAACAGATTTATTTAATGTCTATATCCCTCCATTGCCACCCCACTGATCATGGAATGGTTCCTAAGATTAATGACACATACTTTAATAACTAACGTACTACTGAACTGTACCTAGATTTTAAAAATTCTCCTGAATTTAGTAGAGTTTGTTGGTAAAGGCACTTTTTCCTTTTCGTTTTTTCTCAGCATCCTTGGCTATGCTTTCCAGATCAGAAATAGTGCAGTTTTCTAAGAGCATATTTATAATTGCTTTCCTCATTAGACTGGGAGACCCTTGAGGACAAGCACAAAACATTTGTATCGACTCGCCTGTATGTTCTGAGCACAGTAGCTGTTGAATAAATGTCTGCTGGATGAATGAATGGATGAGTTGCTGAGACTATTTTCAAAGCAGATTTTCTATGGGAGCAGAGAACAAGACATCCTTTCTAGAGGCTAAATTTAGAGTATTTTCTTGATATAAATTGGCTTGAGAGTAAACAGTGGCTTTCATTACCTTTAGAAGGTCAATGAAGCAGGGTGATGGTGAAATGGAAGCAGTTCTTGCACCGCAAAGAGACCTTCCAAAAAAGCTTCTACAGTTGAAGGATAGGACACTATTCTCTCAGTCATGAAGACTGCACGCTTCTATGAGTGCTCTGTACAGGATGAAACATGCACCAGGAAATAGAAAAAATATTGACAAATGCAACTCAGCCAGAAGGCAATAGCTGTTCCAGAGTAGAAAAAGATAATTTTTACTTTTGAGTTATTAGACTAGGTGAGAACCTTAGCTCAGGCAAATGCCTGAGTAAATGCTGGCTGCCTGAAGTTGGATAAGGTGTGTAACCTTTCTGAACCTCCATATTGTCATTTGTAGAATGAAAAGAACTGTGTCTAGGGTTATTGGGAAGATGAAATAAGAAAGACTATAAATTGTAAGCTGTGATGATTCTACACCTAAAATCTTAGCTTGGGGACATTCAGTCCAGGCACCGGGTTTGAATTAATACCTTGACAGACATGAGCATCTGCTGGGACAAACTGAAATGTTTGCCATTCTTTTATGTGAGAGTATATGAAAAGCACATTATGCTTTGTTTATCTCAACTCCGTGAGGATTGACTGAGACTTTTCATGCAGTCACGTCATTTCTGAATCCCTTCAAGTAGTTCCAGTAAAAACAGACATTTAAAATCACTTACCCTTTTCTCAGTTTCTCAATGTTTGACATTCACATAGATCATATAGATCACACCATGGTTTCCATGGAGATCGAAATGGTTTTTCATGTTTCCATACAATTAACCACATTGGATGCCTAAGAATGCACAAAGAGTTACCTGTGGAATAAAGCAGGTTTTTTAAGATCTTTCTTGCCACAATTCCAAATTCACCTTTTAAGCTCTTGATAGGAAAGTGACGTCTGTTGATTACAAAGTAGTATCAAGTTACCTTCACCTTCCATTTTACTAGATGCTCAATAAAATCGAGGAAGTGCTAGCTAAAGCCTGAAGTTAGACTACAATCCAGAAACTGATATCTTCTATTTAAACAATCTTAAGTAGAGACTTATTACTGCAAATTCAAATAATATTAATGATTCTAAGTGAAAAATTTTAATAATTCTAAATCAAAAACCCTTGAGGGTTGTTATCAGAGATGAGAGATAGACTTTTGTTTCTGGTAATAAAACTAAACTTGGATTTAGAAGATGTAGGTCCCACCTCCGTCTGTCATTAATTATATGTGTGACTTTCAGCAAGTCACTTAAATTCTCTCAGTTTACATTTTTCATCTTTAAAATGAAGGAATTGGACCAAAGCTGTCTGTGAGCTGTTCCTACTCTGGGATTGTTTTTTAAGCCTATATTTTGGACACTTTTAATTCAGAAAGTGTTTGCTAAATAAAATTGAAGAGATAAAATTGAGCTTCATAGTACAAATTGCATTGAATGCATGGTCTTATATTGTTTTGTGATAACTTGCTTTAAAATGCCTCTTTATAAACTGACTGAGGTACATGTGTGTGAAAATTATCTTCATTTACAGTTTACTGTGGAAAGTTAGCGTTTTAAGTCCCTAGTCAGGAATTGAGAAGTACCCAAAAAGAATATATTTCAAATATCCTATTCAAATCTACAACAGAAGTTCCTTATTAATCATAAAATATATTAGAAATGGTTTTTCTCTGGGGACATGGGTGGAGACAAGATTTATGATTGTATAGTGTGGTAGGCAGAAGAATGCCACACCCCAAAGATATTCATATACTAATTACCAGTACCTGTGAATGTTACCTTCCCTGACAAAGGATAATAAAGGCTGCAGATGGAATTAAGATTGCTAATCAGCTAACCTTAATATAGGGAGAGTGTCCTGGATTATCCAGGTGGGCTCAATGGAATCTTAAGGGTCTTTAAAAGTGGAAGAGGGGGGCATAAGGGGTCAGAGTGGTATGATGTGAGGACTCCAACTGTTATTGCTGGCTTTGAAGGTGAAGGAAGGGGCCACAAGCCAAGGAATGGGGCAGCCTCTAGATGCAAGATAAGGCAAGGAAATAGATTCTTCCATAGAGCCCCCACAAGGATTGAAGTGCTGCTGACACCTTGATATCAGCCCACTGAGACCCATGCTGGACTTAAACCTAGAGAACCATAAGATAATGAATTTGTGTTGTTTTAAGCCACCAAGTGTGTGGCAATATCTAAAGAACTGATACCCAGAGCAAGTTTGCATGGGTTGGGAAAGTGACCAGCTCAGCACCCAATACCTTCAGGACAATGTTCTTGGTCTACAACCCCATTAGTCTTGTGTCACCCCACCCCACACACATACACACTCATTTCAAAGTGAGACTTTTGTCCAAGCCAACCTAAAGCTTGCCTAATCCTGCCTTCAGAATATTAGTCTATCTTAATGTGTATCTTTTGTGAAAATGGCTTGTTTCTGAAGACATCGAGCAGAGATTTTTCTTGAGTTCATCAAAATGTGTCTGCAGGCTAATAAACATTCATACTGTTGACAGAGTTGACCTTCATTGCAACTCAACCACCTGACAGCCACGTTGTTGGGTTGATATGAGCTCCAGAGAATCCTGATATTTACCAGAAGTACCTGGGAGTTGCTAAGCGGCTAAATTAGCCCAAGTCAAGTGAGGAAAAAAGAAGAAAGGCAGTACATTTGACCATACTTAATTTAATAATGACAAATGATCAAGCTTCGTTCATTATTGTCAGCACTCTGGACAAATTTTGTAAGCATTTAATTTGTAAATGAGCATTCTAGAAATTCATGATTTTCATTAATTTAGACTGACCTTCTCCATCAGTTAGCCCTAAGTCATTAATATTATATTGTCACTAATTTGCTATAATACTAATCAGCCTGGGGTCAATTATAAACATCAGGGCACTCATGTGGACATTCTACTCATTATTGGGACCCAAATCCACATCTTTATTGAATGATAAATCATGACAACATGCACAGTAATTGGGATAAGCTACAGTGAGAAGAAAGGGGGACATAATCCCATCATTTATTTATAAAGTATCTGCTATCTTATTTTCTTCTAGATTTAAAATCCTTGATTGCAGGAACTGTATTTTGCTTGCCTCGGTGTCTTTCAAAATGCCTATTAGAGTGCCTCAGTTAGCCCTGAAAATATTTAAATTGAATTAAAAGCACATGTGGTCCTTTCAGAGTTGGAATAGAGTGGGAGACACATAAAAATAATTTTGACAGGTAATTTCTGCTGGGAGGAGGAAAAGGCAAAGAAGGGAGTTTTGGGATATATGCTAATGACTAAGAATGAATAATAAAGATGTATTCTAGATCTAATTTGATTCTGTTCAAGGCAATGGCAATGAAAGATAAAAGTTTTGCCTATTAAGGAACCTTGTGGTACAAGTGTACCTGAGATGTGTTTGTCCACTGAAAACTTGTGAGGTAGAAGAAGTCCTTGTACACTCAGTGCTCAGGCGAATAATCTTGTTGTTTCCAAATTTGATTCATATCTAATGTTAGGACCGCTTCTAGATTACAGTGGCTAGAAGCTAACTTAATTTTACTTTTTTTTTTTTTTTTTTTTTGTGAGGAGATCAGCCCTGAGCTAACATCTGCCAATCCTCCTCTTTTTTTTGCTGAGGAAGACGGCCCTGGGCTAACATCGCTGCCTATCTTCCTCCACTTTATATGGGACACCGCCACAGCATGGCTTACCAAGCAGTGCGTCGGTGCGCGCCCGGGATCCGAACCAGCGAACCCCGGGCCGCCGCAGCGGAGCGCGCGCACTTAACCGCTTGCGCCACCGGGCCGGCCCCTAACTTAATTTTAATATATTCAGAAGTAATTTGATTTTGAGAAATAAGAAATATGTAGGGGCCGGCCCGGTGGCGCAAGCGGTTGGGTGCGCGCGCTCCGCTGCGGCGGCCCGGGGTTCGCTGGTTCGGATCCCGGGCGCGCACCGGCGCACTGCTTGGTGGGCCATGCTGTGGCGGCGTCCCATATAAAAAAGTGGAGGAAGATAGGCACAGATGTTAGCCCAGGGCCGTCTTCCTCAGCAAAAAAAAAAAAAAAAAAAAAAAAAAAAAAGAGGAGGATTGGCGGATGTTAGCTCAGGGCTGATCTCCTCACAAAAAAAAAAAAAAAAAAAAAAAAGAAATATGTAAGCAGTGAAGATTTTTAAGTATATAAAAGAGCTGAAATCTCAATTGTTATATTCTATTTCCCAAGAGTTTTAGAAACTGTGTATTTAATTATGTGAAAATGAATGTAGAAAAAGGAAATAAACCAAAAAATATTTGACATTTATTTTCAAAAATTCAGGAGTCGTGGGCGATTGTGTTTTCTGCTTTTTTTCTCTTTTCAATACATGTCTATAGGTAACTTGTATAGTTTGTCAAAGAAAAAAATAAAAATTTAAAAAATTATCCAATTATCCTAAAATAGTGAACATGAAATTTAAATAATGTAGGTCATTATATGAAGAATTACAACAACCTGTATTATTTTCTCAGCTTTGACAAATTTTGCCCAACTTTTCAGGACACATAAGAAACTTTAGTATTGACCTAAATATCCATATTTATTTTGATAAATACATTCTTTCTTCCAAATATTTATGGTTTACAATTTTATGAACTAGAAAACTAGTCTGGTTTTCCAGACTAAAATAGAGAATTAATTTTAAGTTCACAAAGACTGGTTGTAAGAGAAAAAGTGAAATGTAGATAATCATGCATATTGAAAATAAACACTTTGCAAGGGCTTGGATTACCTAAATTCAATTTAAAAAGACCATGAGCACTTTGGCTAAAAACATATAATTGTATCTATTTCAATCATTATGTACTAATTTGGGTTAAAAGTAGGTATCATAAGGTCAAATTCAGTATCAATACCAAGACGCATTATAACAGTTCATTGTCTCCAAGTGTTTTTCAGGTCTTTCCTTTCTTTCTCAGAGAACATACTGGCAACGAGATGAGAAATCTCATGTGCATGAGCACCTATCAGACACACCAGAAGAACTAATGTAAGAGGAAGCCAGAAGTTTTCATGTATTACGAGTTCTTCTGAAAAGTTATAACTTTTCCATATAACTATGGAAACTAGATGCACATAACTAGATGGAGCAATTTTTCCAATGATAAACATTATTGTTCTTATGATATTTAAGATGCAGATATGTTTCTTTATAGAATGAGTTGCTCTGAAATCTATCATTGATAATGCTAATATTCTCCTGAGATGATGTAAAATGGAGAGAATGGATGCTAAATTTGGTTCTTCCACTCACTAACCCTGTGATCTTTAGTCTCTTGAGCTATTTCTGTTTCTGTATAAACAAAATGGTGGACGATTCATAAAGATGATTTTACTTACTAATCACCCACATATTATGTGCTTACCACTATATACCAGTCACTGTATCATGCTCAGCGATTATAAAGATGAGCAGGGCTCCATGCTCATGGGGCTCACTGTTTGGAAGGGAACCTAAGTATGAAAATAAACTCTGTATTGAATTTGTGTAAGAGGCAAAGGCACTGCAACATAAGACTTGACTACCTCCTGGTCTTCTGTACCTCTTGCTAGAATATAAGCCTTTCTACAGGTATTTCTCTGTCTTGTTTTCTGCTGTAACCACAACAAGAGCAGTGCTTAGAATATAGTTCAAGAAAAATATACTGATTGGACAAATGACTACTGCTGTCCAGTAGAGCTTTCCCTAGAACCTGGAATATGTTCCCTTACATAGCACAAAGAACTTTGCAGATGTGAGGAAGTTGATGATTTTGAGATGAGGGGATTATCCTGGAATATGCAAGAGGACCCTTACCAGAAGGATGCATGGGAGTCAGAGTCAGAGAAGGAGATGTAATGGAAAAGGAGGTTGGAGTGATTCAGGGCCATGGGCTAAGGAGTGCAGGCAGCCTCTACAGGCTGGAGAAGACACGGAGCTTATTGCCTCCTACAGCCTCCAAAAGGAACCAGCCGTGTTGACACCTTGACTTTAGGACACTGACCTCCGATACTATAAGGGAATAAATTTGTGTTATTTTAAACCACTAAGTTTGAGGTGATTTTTTCAGTAGTTGTGGAAAACTAATGTGCCCTTCCTCATCTAAAACCTTTATCTCCTTGCTTTCACATATCTGGTAAACTCTCACCTTTTCTTCTTTTCCTGTTTCTACCAGATCGGTTAGGTCAAGGTAGTATGTGCTAGAAGCAGCTCTTGGAGGCCAATCTTGCCCATCTCTCTCCATCTCCACATTCCATGGTTTCATTTTGTAACTTAGAATCAACCATGGTGGGAATATTTACACCATGGAACTTGGCAAATGCTACAATTCAGTACCTTGGAACACTCCACTGTGAGACTTTTCAATTATCTTGGAGTTCCCCAATCATCCCAACTGCCTTGGACAATAGATTTCAAAACATCAGGAAATTTGACCTTGAATGACCTTGTTGGAGGCTCAACCTTTTTGCATTATAACGTCAAGACAGCTGGTTGGACATAAGGTCAGAGTGGAGGGCTTCAACTGGCATTCATCGGTCCAACACACCTCCATCATCAACCCAAAGATCTCATGCCTTGGCAATCTGATTTGCCCTTAGGCATCTCCAGCTTGTCGCTTCACTTCCTTTAATGTCACACCTCTTCCAAAAGTCTGCCAAGCGCTGATAGCACTTTTGACATCTGCTGCCACTTTTCAGATTGATGAGTTATGGGTGGGAAAATCCCACCTGTGCAGACATTCAATTCAGTTCCTAATATGATTAGACAAGACTCAGAAGCAAGATGACTGAATACCTTGGTCTGGAATTTTCTGGCCGCTAGTTCCTTGAGAAGGTATATGACATCTCCTGACACTCTTATCCCAGGCTACGGTCTGGCCAAATTGTAGAAAACAGCCACGTTCTGGGTATAATATCACCTTTTAGTATTCAGGGTTTACCTTGTAAATGAAGAGAGCTTATCATCTATTCACTTCTTTTAAGAACCTGTTTGCAAACATCAAGCTGTCTTCCTTTTGGAACAAAACTGCATCAGAAAATTTGTATCCTCATCTGGTGTCCCCTGACTGCAATTTAATGCCCTTTTGTCTGAATGTCTGAGGCAGAATTTGGTTAAAGTTCTATGCCCCAAATACCATTTACCTACAAGTACAACCCCATGTCTATGGAGAGAGAGAGGGAGGGAGAGAGAGGTGATTTGCTTTGTATGATATAAAATATACCTAATAGTAATAGGTGTATGTAAAATATTTTAAAACAAAGGCATAAAGTTGAAATAGAATACTTGCTATGGGTAGACTAGGTGGGAAGAACAGAACACAAAGCAGACCTTAAGAAATAAGGGAGAATTGGTTGTAGAAAAATTGACAGTCTACATGGACAGAATGGGAAGAGCAAATAGAGGCAAGACGTTGTTTACAGGGATTCGGAGAGAGGAATTAGTACTAGATGATAGCAGGTCTGTATGTGTCCCCATAAGCAGTTCAATAGTCACTAAATATAAGCATAATGCATACAAACCACATAATGCACTGTTAGTATAATTCAAAATAACTGATTGTTCATGCACGGAAGAGAGAGGGCACTGCTGCCACAAGTCTATGCAGACTGCAGGAAAGGGGGGTGCATTGAAGGATACCTTAGCACCAGATCAAGTGAGAGGTACATTTTTGCCCTGAAGGCTTCCTTTGAGTGCCGCCTCTTGAACATCTGTGTCTCTTATCTGTGGTGATGTGCCCTTTGGGGGCAATCAGGGGAATCCTTCCACTTTTACACCTTGCCATTTCATAAATCAGCATGGAGGATTTCAACTGGGTGTCTTAGTCAGAACCCCAGTCCTTTTGTACTCCCATGCAAGGCTCTTTTTGCTTTTGGCTTTACTTTTATTCATTCTTGATGTGTCAGAGATGTAGACAGTAGAAGGATAGCAAATGCTTAATAAGTGACTCTCCAAAGGGGTGGGGGAGAACTGTGGTTTGTAGTGTTTGCCAATTTCTGCGGTGTAAATACTCCCACTGTGGCTAATTTCGAGCTACCAATGTGATGTCACTCAATGGGGAGATGGAAGAGATGCACCCAGTTTAGCTTTTGGGAACCAGCAACAGTGACACTGAATGTAAAACAAGCTAGGCATCATTGACTGAAATCAAACAACACAGGGCTTGTCAGTAAGGCGAACTCTAAAAGATAGGGAAATCTAGGAAGCCTCCATAATGTCTACCACAACGCCAATAAAGTTATCCCTGTGAGTTCCACATTGGGTGTCTGGGTATATAATTTAGACCCCAAAAAATGAAGCTCACACAGCGTAGAATCATACTACTAGGTTTCAAATCTGGTCCTGTACACCCACCATCACTGATTCGCATGAGATTTACAGCTATCTTGATGCCAAGAGGGAATTGGCACTTGCGATCGTACAAATGAAGAGAATGGAAGGATTGTGGAAAATACTGAGAGCCATATAGCAGTTTACTAAAAGCAGAGCTATGAGAGGCAAAAGATAATTCATGCATTAGAGTAAATCCAACTAAGTTTTCACTGAACAGATGAGGGCATCCATGAAAAACAGACAGGCTTGAAACACTTCCAACTTTATCCTTTAGGGAAAAATTCAGCCTCAAGATAAGCATTTGTGTTTATTGTGGAAAAGGAAAAAATCATGCTTCTATTACTTCAAACATGTTTTCAGGTGACAAAAACAGCCTTAAGAAAGACATCAATGAGTTGAATTATTCCTTCATTTTATTTATTTCATGAAAATAGTGGCTTTGATAAATAAGTTCTTATTTGGGGACATTAAAACAAACAAACATACCTCAATAACAAAAACACAGCATGGTTGAATTGAGGTAGGAGCAGGGAAAATGGTAGTTTTAAGAAGTTACCATTTGGAAGTGGCGACAATGGATTCTGATGGTTGATTGCATTGTGACTTGAATACAGTAGCTAGACACATGAATTTTTTTTAACGGTAGAAATGTTTTCTTTCCCTCCCACACATGTAACATTCTTTGTATTCTGTGCAGAAGATCAAGAACTACACATTTTACTTTTATGTCCCTCCCGTGGGGTACTTTTAAATTAAGTTGGTCTCCGACTATTATATTTGTTTTAATCCTCTGAGTTTATTTTTCCCAACCATAAATGCTACACTTTACCAAAGTACTGTAACACAAAGCTGAATACTCAGAAGACAGAGCCATTATCATACTCAGCAAACGGATTTTCTCATGCCTAAGATCTGTAAGATTTTATAGCAACTTATTAGACTTTTCTTAGGAAATCTTAGGGAGTTTTTTTTTTTCTGTTCATTTTCAAATAATGGGAATTAAAAATCAGAAAGAATTTTAGACCTAGGATCTCTTAAAATTAGGTACTTAAGGCCCAGATCCAAATAGAGTTTTTTTTTAATGTATATAACTTGTGTCTTAGGTCAGGTTTTCTGGAAGAAGAACTTGTGGGAAAGGTCCTTGTGCATGTGAATTTTTGAGGAAGAGCTCTCAGGAGAGGGACTCGACAGCAGGATAGGGTTGGAATGGGAGTGGATGTGATCCCAGATGGATGTATACTTCATCCCGATCCCACAGGGAGGTCTGTCGCATGACCTGCACCTCACAGCTAGTACCACTCTCTTACTCCATCCGGGATGCTATAACAGAATACCATAGCCTGGGTGGCTTAGAAACAACAGACATTTATTTCTCACAGTTCTGGAGGCTAGAAGTCTGAGATCAAGACGCTGGCACATCTGGTGTTTGGTGAGAGCTCTGTTCCTTGTTCGTAGATGGCTGTATTCTTTTGTGTCTTCACATGGCAGGAGGGGCTCGGGATCTCTCTGGGGTCTCTGTTTAAGGGCACTAATCTCATTCATGAGGGCTCTACCCTCATTGACCTAATCACCTCCCAAAGGTCCCACCTCCTAATACCATCCCATTGGGGGTTAGGTTTTAGCATAAGAATTTTGATGGGACACAAAAATTCATACAGCACCTACCTTGAAGCAAAATGACCAGCCTTCTGTACTCCGGGTTCAGCCTGTCATTGGCTGCAGGCAGTGGATGTTGGTTGGCTGTGCAAAACCTCCACACTGAGGTGATATTCATGAAGGATTTCAATGGAGAAGAAAAAAAGGTTATGATGTGTGTTAAGTAAACCAGAGCGTATCAGGAATCTACCCACAGTACAATCTTAATTATTCACAAAAATGTGCTCAACCAAGACGAGAGAGAAATACACCAAACTGTTATTAGTTATTGTCTCTGGAAGATCCGTGAGTGTCATTTTCTATAATTTTCTATAAAGTTTCAATGTTTTCACAGTGGACCTTGTGTAGTGAGTAAGAACTTATAAGTGACTACTCAGGATGTGTTCAAAACCTTGCTGAGCAACCCAACTAAAGTGAACAACTTACCATCCTTTAGAAAAGGGGTTGGAAAACTATGACCCATGGACCAAATCTGGCCCACCACTTGTTTTTGTCAATAAAGTTTTATTGGAACACAGACATGCCCATTCATTTAGGATGGTCTATGGCTGCTTTCTCACAACGGCAGAGTTGAGTAGTCTCAATAAAGACCAAGTGGCCTCACTGACTCCTGCTTTAGAGCTATATTTCTCATCTGTAAAATGGAGTAACAATTGTTACCTCATAGAATTTCTGAAAGGTTTAGAAGAGAAAATGTAAGTCAAGAGCTAACTCACCTTTCACTAGTGGTGATCACATCTACAACTGCCTTTATCTTCTATCAGAAGTCCTAGCAGCTTTTCATTACAAAAAAGAAAATGAGACCCAGAGGATGAAAGTGAATCGGTTAAGTCCCCATAACTGTCTTGAAGTTTGTGGAACCAGACACACATCTGATTCTCAGTAGTGCATTATCAATCGATTCATAGCTCCCATGCACTAAGTGGGTTATCTATCCTAGATTCCCAGCACGGAACTAGGGAGCATGGAAGGTTGCATATATAGGTTTATTAAATTTTAGTATATCTCTCATACAGGATTGATTTGTTCAAGCACTTTTTTTAATCATTGTGGTTTTTAAGATAAATTCTACAAAGTGATAATATTTGAATGCATTTATTCTGTATATTGTAAATGGATATATTTTATGTGTAGCATATTTATGTAGGAATTTTTTTGCTAGATGTAAGACTTAAAGCATACCAGAATTCATTACTTGCATTCCTCAAGATGTATGGTATCGTTCTTTTGGATTCTATTGCATAATGCTGTGCTGGGGAGGAAAGGCAATCTGCAACAGACATTTTATTTCAGCTGTTCCTACTATAATCACTGTAGTCCTGTAGATGTAGGCTAGAAAAAAAATCAATGTAGCTGAATGAAGTGTATTTTCTATGTCTTTATTTTTCATGTAAAAATTTCATCTGGGGAATACTTAAGAATGAAATGTGGGTAGTTTTAAAACTATATGAAAAGCTTTCTCTCAGTGTTCTTTCCATTTTGTTCCTCCACGCAACTGTTATCTTCTCAAATAACTGAGCATCTCAAGAATGGTAAATTATAATGGCTTAGGCTGCATAAGAAGAAGGATGGACCAGAATTATGATTCATTCTGACATGGGCCGCAGGTGATATTTAGAAAGAGGCTTCTCACTTATAAACAGTTAATGAGTGCCTCCCATACACAAGGCGCCCGCTAAGAAATGTGTAAATAAAACAGTCCCTGTATTAAATGAGGTTAATAATTTTGTAGAAGAAATAAATGTTTTAGGCAAACACCTATAGTACAGGAATAGACGATACCTTCAGTATGTTCAAGGAACATGATTGGGTATTATCTGTTTGTGAGGTCCTCTACTAGAAAGAGCAGCAGAACAGCCTCTTCACTCTCCTCTCCTTGATATTACAAATAGTCTGCCTTAAAAGAACTCAAAAAGTAGAAAAGTTAACCAATAAATCATTGAAGAATTTCTATCCATGGTGATGGGGAGACAAGTTGGGCTTTGGATCCACCAACCAGAAGCCAGTATCATTTTGGACGTTGCTTTATTCTCTGGCCTCTGAAGTTAGAAGTGGGGAGAAAACTGGAGACCCAAAGCCACACCATTGAGCTGGGAGAAGGCTCTACAGCAGGCTATGGTCCACACTTTCAGAATATCTTGGAAGATTCTATTCCAGGTCTCAGCCTTCCACTGGGTGAGTCATAGACCTGGGATGACAGGTTAATGGTGCAAAGGGTATGTACTTGCCCCAACCACAGGCAGGAGAAATGCCCACCCATGAAATGATCCTTTCTTTGGATTGGTGCCCATAAATGTGCTAGAACAGTGGGCAGTCCTTCCTTCACATTTTCCATTTCACCTCCATGAATTGTTTTGCTTTGGATGCCTGAATTTAATTGTGCCAATGTCATTTAGAGAGAACAGTATATGAAGGAGCCATACTACTTGGACTGAAGTCTTCCAATAACTCCTGCACCAGGGCTTGGAGTTAAAATAGATAAAGATGATCAAGGTGAGCAAAAGGCTATATAGCCTGGGCTGCCCTAAATCACACTGTACTAGGAGAGCCTAACTAACTCCCAGAGGCTCCCATCTTAGTTAGTAAAGCTCAGAACCTGGTTTGCAAGCAAGACTCTTCCCTAGCCATGAGGTCATCTTTCTGAAAAGAAACCCTAGGGCATTGTGATTGACTAAACCTTATGCTCCAAGAACTAGAAACTACCATTGTGCTCATTCTTGTAGTCTGGTTACCCCAGATGGACACAAAAATATCCCAACAATAAAAAGAAGACCTTATTTTCTTGAGATTAATGGTCAAACAGAGGAACACAGACAAATCAACAAGTGCTTTATAGAAGCTTGGAGAAAGACAGTCTGTATTCTGGCTGTAGAGAATGGGAAAGCCTTTTTGGATGAGAAGACATTTGATCTGGTCTCCAACGAGAGCTATGAGCTCACTAGGTGGGTTGTGGGAAGACAAAGTTTCCAGGAGAAGGTCATGTAAAAGGTCAAAGATATTAAACATTTTTCAGCTTATTTTCCAAATCCCAAGTATTGTTTGTTTGAAACGTAGAATATGTGAGAAAAAGTAAAGGAATCTGAGGTTGATAGGGTAACCAGATGGCAGAGGATTGTGACAGCTCTGCTAAGGAGTGTAGGTGCTGAAGAGTCAGAAACCACGCTGGTTAACCAATCTGCCCCTCAATGAGGTCAAGGAAAAACAAAAGGAGAAAAATTCCAATTTATTTCTTAGAAATGGCCTCTAACTAAAACACACATTATTAAGATGATTGAATATTTTGGAGATTTCCCATAATCCTATTTAGTAAAAGAAAAGAGTACAATGGTTCTACACGTTTTCGGTGGCATAAACCCCTTTGGTGTGTTTAATGAATGATTTCATGTTCTTCCAAGGGAAAAACTCATATACACACAGAGACCCAACATGGAGACTCCAATTATACTGTGCTATTATTTTAAGATGAGAAAAGTCATTTCTGCTGGGGCAGTCCCTCCAGGGATATGCCCTGTTCACCATAGAGAAATGGGAAAATGTTGAAAAGGAAGCAAGGAGGGAATACATGTTTCTTAAAGGTGGGTCTCTTCAGTTGCAGGTTACTCAGAAATGATTGCATTCTGTGCACAGTGAGGGCAGCATATGCCAGTGTCCTCCATGAGTCTCAGGTGCCAAGCCCTGTGCCATGTGTTTTCATCTGAGCCGACTCCTTTAAATCCCAATGCATCAATCTGAGGTACTTTCCAACACACTCATTGTAGAGATGAAGACACTGCACTCGAGTGAACTGCCGGAAGATCCCAGAGCTGGTAGATGGTGACTTTGGAGTTCAAACCTTACTGTTTGACAAACGAGGTCTTCTTCACTGTACTGCTATAATTCGTGTTCTTCTCTTCCAAAATTTAAGAAAGAAGTGATGAAGTTGTTCACATACGTCTGATTAAAAACCCCAGGAATCACTGTTGCTTAGAGAAAGGGCCAGGGTAAACTAAAGCTGTGAGGGCTCCAAGTACCAAGGTTCCTTATACACAAAGGAAGCACGTGGAGATGTTTCTGACATGGTCATGAAATGTAAGGCAAAACGTGTTCAGATAGAATTATTCAACAAAGAGTTTGAGTTGCCTGACATAGGGTACAAGAGAATGATGTTCTTCAGATGATTATCCAGTAAAAAAATTGTGTTCCTATGCTTGAATTATAAATTGTGCACCAAAGTAGAAAACACTCATCAATTTTTGATGACTGTGCTAGATGAGTCTCCAGTGGAGTTTCTCAGCTCCTCAAACTCTTGGCTTCCCCGTCTAGCTATGATTCCTTCTATACCAGGTAAGTAAAGCACACTTTTTGAGGACAGTGGTGGTCTTGGCCTGTCTACACTTTAGACATAACACTCTAAACAGATTGTCAGTCATCTTATCTCCTGAACTCTTTGTCCATGGTAAGCATTTCAGCCAAATTCAATTCAGCAAATAATTACTGCACAGCTCCTATGTGCCAAGTTGTGTGTTAGACACTGTGGAATATATAAAGATGTCCAGATGCTGATTACGTCCTTAAGAGGCTTATTTGGGGGGGAAACCAGGATTATAAGATGCTTATAGGGAGGAATACCAGGAAATGCACCCAAATAACTATCTTGAAAGTAAACTGGTGAATCATCAGGGACCACCCAGGAATAGCGTGTACCACAGAGGGAATTGAATATGGGGGATTTTTAATACAAGTGATCTTGAGGGATGGTGAGGAAACTCAGAGGCTAGTAACATCAGAGAGCTGCTCCCACCCTGAAACTGGAGGGCCAGAGGCAGAGAGGGATGTTAGTAATCCCAGTGGAGGCTGTGACTGTGGAGGGGGCAGGATTTTGAGCCGTGGAGGAGATACATCAGGAGAAGGGTGAGAAATACCCTGGATTCCTCCTTGCTCCTATCAGCCAATCTCTTGTTGGGGTGATCTCGTAGGAAGCCTGGTGACATGGATCCTGGAAAGCACTGCTTGCAGGGTTCAGTCTCCCTACAATGCCCAACACAGTAGAAGAATGGAGATAAGGGGTCTGGGGCAAAGAACACCAAGACAGGCAAAGACGCTCAGTGATAAACTAATACAGCACTATGGAGATTCTTAGAGAATCTGGACAAAATGAGAAAAAGAATTCCAGGATCCCAGATTGTGGAGAGCTTTGTATACTTTATGACATCAACTTAGAAATATTTCCTATACTGCAAGGAAATTGAAAGTGCCTATAAAGACACTTTATTTGAATCCCTCTCCAGGAACCAGGAAAGCAAGCATCTTGCACACGGGTCTTAAGGATAATTTTCAGAGATAAAGTTACCATCTAAAATGTTTAGTACTTGTCTCCTCTGCTCTCCTCTTTAGCCTTAGGTGATTGTCAAATGTCATTCATCCCCACACAGACAAAGATGATAACAAAGATAAACCAGATAAATGAGTACCCTGGTTGATTTTATCTGCCATTTAGTTGAGTTTTTCTTTCAGTATGTCCAGTTACTTAGGTTCTAAGCTGAATCTACACTATGGCATTTTGGTCTCTAAAATTTTTCTAGCTAGAGGAGATATATTTTCTTTTATGTAACAATCATGATTATTTGGCTTGGTTTTATGCTGTCGATTTCCCTTATCGGAATGACTCAGAGTGTTCCACATTATTCCCATCAAGTAGAAAACATCTTGAGAAGAAAAACTTGTTGGCATTCTACATCAGGGGTTGGCAAGCTTTTTCTGGAATGAGCTAGATAGTAAGCATTTTTGGCTTGGTAGGACATAGAGTCTCTATCAGAATTACTCAACTGTGCCATTCTAGTGTGAAAGCAGCCATCGATGATACATAAAGGAATGAATGTGGCTGTGTTCCAAAAAAATTTTATTTACAAAAATAGGCCAGGGCCACAGTTTGATGATCACCACTCTAGATGCTATTCATTAAATTCATATAAATATATAGGTGTGTCTGTTTGCAGGTATCCAAGATCAAGTCTTTTTCTAATAAAAAGGTGGGTAAGGTTGTCCATGTTGGCTTTTAATAAAATCAGTAGTGTTAAAAGAAGCTATCTTCCATGGGCTTTCATGGCTGCCCTTTAAGATTAAAATTCGAATGACACATTCTTTAATTGATGTTGCTGCATTATGATGTTTATTCTTTACTTTAAACACATAAATTTTACAATGATACTAGTCAGTAATAATAGGTGTTATTATGCCTATGTTACACATTGGAAACTAAGGCTCAAAGAGAAGTGACTAATTTAAAAACCCATTGTGATTAAGGAGGAAAATTGGAATTTGAACTCAAATCCATAGACAAAAACTTTCTGTGTCTACTACTATAAAAATACTAATAGTACCTCATTTGTGATGTAAAGCATGCTAAGCATTTTGTAAGAGAAGCAATTTAAGATCCACTCACTTAATTCATAATAATAATAAAAGCATAGAGAGAAACAAATGTAATTCTATATACAAGTGTTCTGAAAAGGAACAGCAGGTACCAAATGCCAGGATGGATGCATAGGAAATTCATCACTCATTCGGTTTCCACTTTGGGGAAAATTAAGTAGATAACCCAAACTCTGGCAGAGCTGATTTGATACCCCATCAACGCCAACTCAATTACCTGCTGTTTCTGTTCAAGAATTATGTGTTCAGAAAAGCTGGTAGATCGAGCTGGGTTTCACCACTTAACAAGATCCGATACTTAATTCAATGAGCTGAAATTAACTGCCTCTCCCCAGCTGGTAAAAAAACAAGCCTCTCAGACCATTTCTACAACAGTAAAGTGGGTTAATTTATTTGCACACACTCTGGAGAATCTGACAGTCTCTCCACCAGCCCAGGGTTTCCTTGGCACAGGGACCAAATTCTCTCTCCTCACTAGACTAGTTTTTGCTTAAAGGAACAATGTTACTTAAGGGCAAATGAGGAACAGTTTATCGAGAAAAGAGATGGAAACCAGCATTGTCTCCAACATCATCAGAATTACTGAGTAATCTGAGGTCCGGGTTTGGAAGAGGAGAGACGATATGTTACTTGGCTTGCAGTGATTTAAGAACTTTTTAAAGAAAATCATCAAAAGATATTGTGAATGCTCTAATCTGTTCTGCCACAATAACTTAGGTCTTACAATTGATAAAGGGGATGACAGATTTTCATCTGTTTTTATGCAATTTGAAAAATTGATGAGGCGTAATTTACTGGGTTGGAGTTTAATCAATTTAAAAAATCAATTGACACAACAACATATAATTTTCGACATATAATTTCCTTCTGTCTTTATAGAATTCTACAAAATATAAAAGTGGGTGCAACTTAGTCTTCTAAAGAGGAGGAGTGGGAACAATGTTTTGTATACATGAGTTTCTTTACATATATTATTTGATTTATATCCACAGCAATCTCATAAGGTTGGTGTAGTGATCTACGTCCTAGAGTTGAGAAAAGAGAGAAGGAAGAGGCACTCAACCAACTCGGTGGTTGATTATGATTCAGAACCCAGCTTGCTTGACTCCAGAACCTGTGGTCTTTGTGTGACATCACATGGCTTCAAAGTGGAGAGGGAAATGCACGTGTGTGCTTGTATGAGTATGCACATACAATGTAAAGTACACACACATACACGTACACACAAGCATGAATACCAAGCGGAAAGGACAGATTGTCAGTTAGGTGGGCTATGACAATATTCCTATCTTAACTGGCTCTCAGTGAGTGGATGGAGAGGGCTCAGTCTACCTAAGTTATGAGCAGTGGAACATTAGGGATGGCACTAATGCATGGGGCAGGAAAACTGAAAATATTGAAGCTTTGGGAAATTGAGCAGTTTAGTTGGAGCCAAGATCTGTCTCAAGATATAATTAGAGGTACGTCTGGAAGAGGAAACAGATTTGAATCTTAACTGTAAAGGGAATTGGGCTTTAGATATTGAGAGTATTGGTAGGAATTGTCAAAATCACACCCCTTTACGTCTCCTTAAGATCTTTAAAGGGTATATGTCAGCTCACAGAAAATTTTACTTTTGTGCAAAACTATGCCTTAATGATGGCATGAGCATAGAAACATCTATTCTGTAAAGTCTAAATCTTTGAATCCACAAATGGAAAAGTCTTATTTCAGAGAGTGGAGGGGGCTTTGTATTATTTGATGAAAAAGTCTTAGCTGGACCCATATGGAGCCTAAAATGAAGAAAAATTCTAGTCTCAATAGATTGAAACATTTCCAACATGGAAACTAATTGTGGGAGTCAAAAGTTTTATCGAAAGTAAGAGAATTTATTCCCCCAAGAGCAAAAAAAAAGGGGGAATTTTGCCTTAGGAAAAGATTTCACCCTGGAAAGGTAACTCCATCTTCCATCATCAATGTGCTATAGTTGACATAGGATGAAGATCATGGCTTAGAGATCAAAAGCTAATTCTTGTGAATTAAAAAATAGTATTCTTCATGAAAATATGAAGATACTGAAAATGCTTTGGCTGTTTAATTCTTGAATAAAGGTGACCTTCAATGAGGAATGCAAAACCCCGGTACCCAAGTGCTACTGAAAAATCAAAGAACACAGAGAAATAGATCATAGATACTCTTGCCTAAAGAAGAGATACGATTTAACAAGGATTGTGGAACCCATTGTGGACAACCATTCCACATTTTTACTAGGAGGAAATCGTAAAGGAAAAGAAGACTTAAAATTATGACATCCTGAAGGCTGCGACACAAGAAATGAGGTTTAGAAAGAATGTATTTTCTCTTTCCCAATCTCTAATAATTCAATCAAGGCTATCTTCAGTCTAGAGGATGTTTTAATGTGTGATTTAAATGAATGCTCAATAATCTGAGTCAAAATTGGTTGTGAAAATAAACGCATGATGATAAGTGTTTAGGAGGGATATATCATATCACACGAATCTTTATAAGTTTAAAGTTGCACGAATTTCCGCATTTTAAGGAGGTATTTACAGGCAAGTCTAGACACAATGCAATGCGAAACACTTCTACTTTTATTTTCAAAAATGGAAACAGAGAATTTATACTTGCAATTGAGTTTAACCTATTTACTTTAGTAATAAAGCTAGAGTATAGATTGTGGGCAAAAAGACTTTATTTAACTGCTTAATAGTTAAATTTTCTAATGTTGTCTTTCTTTGTTATGGGAATATTGTGAATGAATCACCAGGTTGTGTCTGTCCAAAATTCAAGGTTTTGACAGACGTATAGATACATTATTAAATGTATTAATATATCATCGTTCACATGAGGATAATAGGTTCCAAACTTTAGTGCTTGATTGGGAAAACCAAACATGTTCCTTACTCTTTTTCACCTTGACTCATTCCAACATTACTTGCCTACTCTCCATGAGTGCTACAGAGTCTAAAATGCCCCAGAATAAATGCTCAAGGGTGTGAAAAGGGATGGGCATGTAGTATTGAGTCCCGGTTTCAGCCGTGTGCTGAGCTAGGCTCTTGAGGTCCGTTGACTTATTATTCAATCCTTACAGCAGTCCTGTAAGGTAGGTCAAATCAGTAACCTTCTAAGAAACTTGCCTGACTTCAGGTCAGTCTATAAGAAAAGTCCCATTTTGCCTTGTTTTGTGTGTTTTGGAAAATTCTTAAGGGTGCAGTCAAGTGTCAGTTTTAATTCTTACAGAAAACTTCAGCAATTTTGGGCAATTAGAGTCACCTAGAGACCTTAAGATTTCTAATACAGAGCTACACGTTGAGAGGATCTGCATGTCACTGCTAAGTTGATGCCATAATACTTTTTAGATTTCGATTAGAAAATGTTGGAACTTGTTCCAGAGTCAGTTATTAATGTAGACTATGCCGTGTTATTTAATTAAAATACCTGGTATATCTTTTCTTTTCCTTTCTTTACGTTTTTGGAAGACAGAATGATAAGACCAAATAATTGCATCTCTTTCCCTATTTGAGTGGATACATACCTAAGATCAAAGAGAATCTCTTAGAACAAATACAGAAACTGACATTATCTGACTCCTGATAGGATTTGCTCAAAATTATATAAGTAGTATTTTTGCTAAAAAGTTTAACCCAAAACTAATCATGAGAAGGAAGCAATTAGACAAATCCAGATTGAGGAGCAGTCTACGAAACAAGCAGCATGCACTCTTCAAAAATGATGATTTTTTGAAACCAACAAACCAAAAATGTGGAGCAGCAATTCTAGATTTATAGAGGGTTAAAAAAAAAAAAAATGACAACCAAATGCTCCCCCAAGCATGATTATTTATTAACTGAAGCTGGCTTTACATATAAGGTATATTTATACATAATATATATGAGATTTTGTGATAATCGCAAAATTTTAATTTGGGGTAGTACATCAGATATTGTATCAATTTTAAATATCTTGGCTGTAATAATTGAATTATGGTTATGTAGGAGAATGTCTTTATTTTTAGGAGATGCACAATGAAGTATGTATCAGTAAAATGTCATTACTTTCAAATGATTCAGAAGGATGTGAATATATATATATTTGAAAGTATATATATATTCTGAATCATTTCGAACTAATATATTTATTTTATATATGTGTATTTTATATGTATTCATATATGTGTATTATATATGTACATACGTATTCTATGTATTTATACTTTATATATGCATATATTTTACATATATATGTAGGAGAGCATGCATAAGCAAAAATACTAGAAAGAAAGTAAATGAGGGAAAATGGTAAAATATTAATAATTTGTGAATCTCAATGAAGGGTATACAGGTGTTCATTGTAGTATCATTACAATTTTTCTGTAGTTTTGAAATTTTTCAAAATAAAAATATGGGGATGGAATGGAATGCAGATATAACTCTCATGGAGAAATCATATATAATATTAATAAGCTCTTGGTTTCACCATATGGTCTATATATTTTTATATAATGGCAATTGTTTTCCAAAGTAGCAACTCATTATTTTGCTATCTCCGATGATGATATTTTTTTTAGCCTCTGACCGTGGCTTTCAGTCTGGAAAATGGCCAAATTTATTCAGAGTTAATTCTTGTGAACATGACAGGTAATCAAAACACGGCATGACATGGGAGGGAAAGAATGGAGAGAGAGTTGGAAAATTAAACAAAGCCTTTGAGCTCTGGTTTAACTCAGAGGGTCATCGTGTGACATGGAGCAAGTAATTGAATCTTTGTGCCTCAGTTTCCTTATATGCCTGTTAGTGTGTTAACAAAATGCGTGTAAAAGTGTGTTAATTATTATATTAATTATGGGCTCATAAGTATAACAAAGATGGTAGGTGTAACAAGTTTTAGCTAACTGGGAAATATTGTCTTTGTTAAAATCTAGAGATTTATAAAGCGATAAAACTGATTGGTTTTGGTACATAATGTGTTATCTTTTTAAGACAATTTATACCAAAGGAATTTCAAAAATAGCAGGGTAATGACAACACCGACAAATAACAGCAGGATTCATAGGTTGGGTCCATTATTTTAAAAGAGGTGCATTAAGTGATCCATTATGTATTTACGTAGAATTACATTTGTATGTACATATGCACTTGTGTTCACAGGGATAAAAGCTTCAACTGATTTCCTAGAAGTTGCTAAGAAGTGGGATATTCATGAAGTGAAGTGGGGTGAAATTAAGTAAGAGCAAATACTGATTCAAGATTATGTGGAATAAAAATGCAATTTTCAGTGGGTAGATTGGGGCAGTTGATGAGATTGTAAACAGAAAATTAGTACCTGAAAACTATTTAGGGAATCCGCAGGTCATACAACTAAGAACTGCCGAAAAATCACCTTTAAGGTGGTAATACAATTTTCATATTCATTAACGAGTTGCTTTTCTAAGGGTAATTTTTTTCCATAATTATCACTAATACCTCTGTCCTTGAGTCGCAGGAAACTTATGAATTAACTGTTATTTTCTTAATAGGAATAGAAGTGTGAAAATTAGCCACATTCTTTGTAACAGTGAGTTTACGTTGTTAGATTCAAAATCATCCTTCCACCTTCGGCCCCACGCCCATAAATACCTATGAAGCAGCAGCACTGTACTTTTCCCTTCTGTCATATTTTATTTCACCCAAGCTCTTACTCCTGCATGCAACACTCTTCAAGTTCTGCCCTCACAGTCTGATTCTGCTTTAACCACCCATGTCGAGAGAACACCCTTCCTCCCATGGCTGTGATGTTGTCTTCGTTGGGGGAGAGCACATGGACCCATATGAGGAGCCCATGAATAGGGAGCTGACCTGGAACTCTTTGTAGGTTTCAAGTCCTCCACCCTGAAGACCCTCTGAGATTTTCTGAGGATTGATGGGGTACCATGGCAGTAAAAGCAGGCATGGTGATTCATGTCAGCAGGGAGAGATTTCCACTAAATTAAAAACACACCGTTGAAGGTGGATGTCCATCAGCTGATGCATGGATAAACAATATGGTGCATCCATATAAGGGAATATTATTTGACCATAAAAAGTAATGAAGTATTAATACATGCTACAACATGGATGGACTTTGAAAACATCACGCTTAGTGAAAGTAATCAGTCATCAAAAGACAGTATTGTATGATTCCATTTACATGAAATGTCTAGAATAGGCAAATCTATACAGACACAGAAGGTAGATTAGTAGTTGCCTATGCTTGGGGATGCATGAGAAAGATTAGGGCAGACGACTAAGGGAGGCAGAGCTTCTTTTTAGGAGTGATGAAAATGTTCTAAAATGGTAATGGTGGTTACACAAGTTTATAGTCTGAAAACTATTAGATTGTACACTTGGAATGGATGAATTGTATGATTTGTGAATTGTATTTCAATAAGGCTATACCAGAAACAAATGTTGAAAGCAGGCTTTGAGACGATATAAGGGAAAGACTGGAACTAGGAATTGGTGATGTTCTTCAGTCCTGATTTTTTTTTTTCTTTGCAGCCAGCGACTTGGTGTGCTAACACCTGGAAATTATGCACCTGCAAGGCTTGTAAAAGATGTTTATGGTGTGACATAAATGTCCACTGTTCTACAGGGACTCAAGGTAATCCACGCTCTAACTACTGTCCCAAGCAGAGCTGAAAATTCCAGTTTATTGTCTTGGATGACTCTACATAAGAACCAGGAGCATTGCTGCCCTGAGAAAACTGTGTAACTCTAATGGTCTGTGTCTTCCTTGATTCTTCACGTGCTGCAAAATGAATCCATTCACATGTGCTCAATATATAAAATAGTAAATACAGTATTTTGTCCATGCATTTGTTTTTCAGTTTAAATTAATTAGCAGTTGCTTAATAAAAGCAGTCAATGAAAAGTGGTATTTTTTTTTTTTTACATATATGGAAATTAGAAGTTTGTATAATGGGTGATAGGTGCACTCTTATTTCAACATTAGTTTTCAAAAATTTGAATCAAATGCTTTCAGGACACCTGAAATGACTTCTTAAAACAAGAGTTCTTGGGAACGAGTTGGAAGAACACTGCTCTTATTGGCTCATTCACCATTTAACTTTTGAATAGCTCAATTTCAGTTTCCTTGTCTTTAAAATCTGCTTCTGGTGTGCTGACCTTATTTTTAAACTCCAATTCTATATATACATCACACATACATGTATATACATTTTATTTTGTCTCTCAGGAATGTACCCTTTGACTAGGAAGCATATGATAACAGAAAATCTCATAAAACACAATATTTTGCATCAGTAATTGTACTGTTCTTCATTTAAGTCATAGAATTTTGCTATAGAAAATTGGATTTACTCACCCAGAATTAAAATGAATCCACTAATCAGGCTGAATTTAGCCACCATGAATTACCCAGCCCCTCAATCTCTACACAGGCATGGCACATTTATGTGTAACTTTTCTCGTTGGTCAGAATTTTTCAAAATCTCTGAATGTTGCCTTCTCCGTGCAGATAACTTAAAGAATGCCACTGGCTGATTCAAAATCAAATGCATTCAAGTTTTCTCACATCTGAGTTTTCCTCTCCCTTCTGCTGTCACTCCCACCCCTCTGGTTATCTCTCTGATTTCTAAGGTAATACCATAGACTCCTTAATGGTCTCCTTGCTTTTAATCCTCCCTAGTACAGCCCATCCTCCATTTCACTACCACACAAAATAGCTCTTCTGAAATACATATTTCACTGAATCGCTTATTAGTTGAAAGACCTTCCTTCGTTTCTCATTCTTTATCTGTAAGGACCTCCCTAATCCTGCTCCAGCTATAGTTCCAGCCCTCTGATCCCCACTGGCCTGCTCACAATATCTTCATTTATCTTGAGCTTTCCCTCCAGTTCCATGCTATTGTCCGTGCTCATAGTGGTGTTTCCGTTCCTGACTGGGAGTAAAAATCCCACCTAAATGCAAGGCTTGACATTTGTCTGTTTCTGGAAGACTTTTCCATCACCCACCCCATCTCCCCCTATAGACAACTCCAGTCCTGAATGGTGTAGGGGAGGAAGACAAAGCCTCTACCCTGTAGGTCCTTCTGGCTGGGCTATGAATTAAATTGACATGAGACAGAATAAGAGGAGAAAATCAAACAAACCTTTATAATGTTTATACGTGGGAGAGACCCAGGAAAACTGAGTAACTCACCAAAATGGCGGAGGGTCTCATTTTAAATACCATCTTCAGCTAAAGACAAAGGAAGATGTTGGGGGTGGTGGGAGTCAGTTATGGGAGAAAAGCACAGTAAACAAGAGTAAAGTTATTATGCAGATTTAAGTCCTCACCTTCCACACTGCTAAGAGATTCTAGAGATAAGGTCATCCCCCCTTCTTCCTGGTATAGAGATGGAAATACCTTTAAAAATGGAGATTTCCCTTACGAATGTAAATATCCCTTAGAAAGGATAACTTCTACTTATACTTGGTTTTCAGAGCTTTTCCTATGTCTGCAGTTTTTAGAAGTAACCAGCCCAAAATAATCCTCATGTCAGAGACACATTTTGGGGTGGCCAATTCTGATCCCCCACAATGGCCACCATGTCCATTAGATGTTTGCTATGTGCTGCTTTATAGTCAACTGTCTTTCCAAGTAACCTTTTGTGAAGGCAAATTTACATCCCATTATATATGAAAGTTGCATGACCAGTGATGGTTTGCTTATATTAACTGCATCCCTTTTATTTGTGCACAGAGTATGCACCCAATCCACACCTGTCAATGGTAAACACAGAGTTATCCCCAAGCTAAGTGGAAATATTCACATGATGTTGGTGTTGTTGCAGTGGAAGAATAAGGCATGTTTATGCACAAGTCTATGTCACATTCAGGGAGGTCTACTCTTCTGAAATCCCTGATGTTACAGAAGGAGGCCAAGTGTCACAATATTGGATACACATGATATTTTTCTTTTCAATGTTGTATTGATATGTGAAACCACATTCATCCAGTGTAACCAGGAATCTCTGAGAGATGGGGTATTCCTTTCTACACCTCTGTGACAAATTCCTACGAAGTTAGCACCTTAAAACGTTGCATGTTTATTAGCTCATGGTTTCTGTGGATGAGTTTTCCTGGCACAGCATGGCTCAGCTGGTTCTCTCCTTTGATTCTCACAACAATTAAATCAAAGTGTAGGCAGGGCTGTGTTCCCTTCTGGAAGCTCATGAGAAGAATCCATTTCCAGACTCACTCAGGCGGTTGGAAGAATACTGTTGTAGGACTGAGGTTTCTGTTTCCTTGAGGGGTTCTTAGCTTCAAGGAGTTGTTCCTATTCCTTGGCCTGTGGCCTCCTTTGACACTGGACATGGTCGGTCAAGTCCTTATGCTCTGACCCTCTCTGTCTCATCCTTCCTCTGCCTCCTTCTCCCATACATCTCCCTGAGTGCCTCTTCTACCGTTGTTGTTGTTTTTTTTTTTACTGAGGAAGATTTGTCCTGAGCTAATGTCTGTTGCCAATCTTCCTCTTTCTTTGCTTGAGGAAGATTAGCCCTGAGTTAACATCTGTGCCAATCTTTCTCTATTTTTTTGTATGTGGGTCACCACCACAGCATGGCTGATGAGTGCTGTAGGTCCATGCCTGGGGATCCAAACCCGCAAACCCAGGCCGCCAAAGTGAAGTGTGCTGAACTTAACCATTATGCCATGGGGCCAGCCCCATCCCTGAGTACCTCTTCTACTTTTAAGGGATCATGTCATTACATTGGCTCACCTTCATAATCCAAGATATTCTATTTTAAGGTCAGTTGATTCAATCTTACCTCAACTTGTAAGGTCCCTTCACAGCAGTGCCTAGATTAGTGTTTGAATAAACAGGAGACACGACTCTTGGGGAGACATCTTTTGAAGTGTGCAAACATGCAGAAGAGTAAACCATGTCCAGAGACTCACTAAAGCTAAAATTAAACTATCCATGGAATGCTAGCAGAAGCTAGAACCAAAATGGGGTACGTGAATAATAAGGGTTAAGCCATGTGATCCTCAGACTGAGAAGAAATGCAGATCCATGGCCCTTTCTTCTGAGCTAGAGAGGAAAATACAGCAAGTGGCTTGAGATGGTGGTTGCGCTGACCTTCCCCACTGTTCAACACTTCTCCAGCCATATTGAACCTCAAGCCATGTTATATGTTCTTATATCTCCCAATATTTTTCTTTGCTGTACTGTCCATCTGGGCTGTTCTTTCTCTTGGGATGTTCCTGGGCATTGATAAATAAATGGCAAGCAACAGGGTATATTGGAGTATATGAGGAAGCCATTTGTGTAAAACTAATTCAGCCTGAACTTGTTTTTCCAAAAGGGCCAGACCTGGCCTTTAAACATGCACTGTATATCTGCTTTAAGCATTTACTATGTCACAAAGACAAGAACAAATGCCCTTAAGATAAAGTAACTTCCCCCACACCAGCATTTCCTTAAGGATAAGCATCTATCCCTAGGCTAGGGATTGATTGCTGACCTGCTGTGACCACCCAGCTGGAGACCACAGACCTGCTACCTGCTGTGTTCATCAATTGCTGTTTGAATCACAGTGCCTGCTAGGCAGGCTAGGCAATCTCATGACTGTTGTAAAAGAGACATTGCAATCATATGTGATGTATGCTCTTTTTTTTTTTTTTTTGTGAGGAAGACCAGCCATGAGCTAACATCTGCCAATCCTCCTCTTTTTGCTGAGGAAGACTGGCCCTGGGCTCACATCCGTGCCCATCTTCCTCCACTTTATATGGGACACCACCACAGCATGGCTTGACATGTTGTGCGTCGGTGCGCGTCAGGGATCCAAACCCCGGGCCGCCGCAGTGGAGTGCGCACACTTAATTGCTACGCCACTGGGCTGGTCCCATGATGCATGCTCTTTGATGGTATATAACTACTCTGTACTCCCCACTTGTTTGGTGTCCTTCCTTCCTTGAGGAAAGAAGGTCCCCAGCTATATGGTCCTCAAATTTGGCTCATAATAAACTCTCCCCAATTTTGATTTATAGATTGGTTATGGATTATTTGCACTGACAGCATCTCCAATTCACTCTTCAAGACCTCTTCCAGGACACCTTTGCTGGTCTTCCTTGGGCAGCGTCTGCCACATCCTTTGCAATGCCACCATACTGGGGGCTGCCCACTTCTTTTCCATGTAACATGTATTGCCCCCTTCTGCATGCCTCTCTCCCCTACTAGACTGTAGCTCTTTCCTCTTTATTTTCATACAACCTTTCAAAGGTTCCTGCGATATGGTAGGCACTAAATCAATATTTGTAGGATGAATGTTATTATTACAAATTAAATAGCAGGTGGTAAATCATGCTGTTAAACGTTGGTTGGGAAGAGCAGAGATAATTATTATGTTGTAGCTTTAGGGGTTTCATAGTGAACCAAAAGTTTCATTAGTTTCTTTAGAGATAAATGATTGGGTTGATAACAATAGCAGAAAAATACAATTAAATTTAAATATTTATGGTATGTTAACATGCTAAGCTTAAGCAGGCAGAAGAGGAATGCCTAAGAAAGCTACAAGTCTGCTCCAGGGGGAAATAAAAATCAACCCTTGGTCTGTAGAGTTGCAGCTAATTTGCTGTAACCAGTACAATGACTTACATTGACAATGCCAAGAACAAAGAATATTGCCACTGGAGTCTTAGACCTTTGAGAGTTGAAGAGATTTACAATACACTCTACCACCAAGGCTGTGTGGGTAAATCAGGTTTTGTGAACTCTCTCTGTAGTCACCCTAGGTTGTTTTGAGTCGGGTCCTTGACAAAAGTAGTATTTTACCCAGAAGAGGTGCTTACAACTGCGCAAAACCATTTTAAGTACTTTTGCATCTGCTTCGTCTGGTGTCCTTTGGTCACCTTCCTTTCCCTTTTAAGTACAAGGAGGAAACATCAGTGATTTCAGCACTAAAGGAAGAGAATCTCATTTCCCTCAGGAGTTTGCCTAGTAATTAGTTTAAGGTACCAGGTATTATTATTGTTGAATGATAAAGATTATACAGGTGTGTATTTATTGTCTATCGATGCTGTAACAAATGACCACAGACTTAGTGGTTTAACGAAAATTCCATTTCTCGTCTCACAGTTCTGTAGATAAGAAGTCCGGGAGGTTCAACTGGGTTTTCTGCTCTGCCTCTGGCAAGGCTGAAATCAAGGTGTTAGTTGGGTTGGCCTCTTATCTGGAGGTTCTGGGGAGATGGAAGGGGATCTGTTTCCAAGCTCGGCCAGGTTGTTGGTAAAATACAGGTCCTTGTGTAGAACAGAGGTCCCCTTGTCCTTCCTGCCTGTTACCTGAAGGTGGTTCTCAGATTCTGGAGGCCACCCACATTCCTTGGCTCATAACCCACTTCCTTCATCTCCAAAGCCAGCTGCAGATGACCTAGTCCTTCTCATGCTTCAAATCTCTCCTGCCTCTTCTTTGGTCACATTTCTCTGAACACAGCCAGGAATGGTTATCTGCCTTTAAAGGTTCATGTAATTAGATTGAGCCCACTCTGATAATCCAGGACAATCTCTCCATCTCAAGGTCCATAGCCTTAATTTCACTTATAAAGTCTCTTTTGCCATTGCATTAGTTTGCCAGAGCTGCCATAACAGAGTACCATGGACTGCGGGGCTTAAACAACAGAAACTTATTCTATCACACTTCTGGAGGCTGGAAGTCTGAGATCAAGGTGTGAGCAGGGTTAGTGTCTCCTGAGGCCTCTCTCCTTAGCTTGTAGATGGCCGTCTTCTCCCTGTGGCCTCACATGGTCTTTCCTCTGTGTGTGTCTGTGTCCTCATCTCCTCTTCTTATAAGGACACCAGTCCCATTGGATTAGGGCCACACTAATGACCTCATCTAACCTTAATTACCTCTTTAAAGACCTCATCTCCACATACAGTCACATTCTGAGATAGTAGGAGTTAGGGCTTCAACACATGGATTTTGGCAGGGACACAATTCATCCCATATCAGCCATGTAATATAACATATCCAAAGATTCCATGGATTAATGCATAAGCATTGGGGTGGGGGACATTATTCAGCCTCCCACAGAGTTGTGCTCTTGAAAACCAGCAAATAATTAGGTATAGAGTGAGAAGTAAAGCCCAAGAATTCCCGTCATTTTTATGAAGCAATGATAAAAGTTTTTCATGGACAGCTTCATGGTACATGAGAAACGGTGCATCTTGAACCTCCTAACAGAAGGGCACCCTCATATTTATGTAGGCTAATGTGCAAATTTAGCTGTGGCTGGTACTGTAACCATCACTGAGCTCAGATATCCTGGTATACATAAAGAAAATCACTCCAGTGTTATTATTTTTAGTTTTAATTAATCTGTTTCACCATATTATTTAGGTTAATACCATCTGATAAGGAGATCTGTGTGTCCAATACAGCAGCACTTGCTACATGTGATAATTTAAGCTAAAACTGGTATTAACTACAATTTAACAAAACTTAAAATTCAGTGTTCCTCAGACGTACTAGTCGCCTTTCAAGAGCTCCATAGCCACGTGGGCTAGTGGCTTTGATACTGGGCAAGAGATATAGAATATTTCCATCATCAGAAATGCCTGTTGGACAGCACTAGTCTAGACAGCAATATTGTCAATTTTTCACAATGTGAGTCCCTCAAGATTATGTAACCTGATTAAGGGTAATACGATCTGGATGTTGATTTCTTGTTATGGCAATATTTATGGTGATTAATTTATATAAAGGAATAATTATCTATTAAATATAGGACTAAAGAAATGAAGACTGTCATTTATATCGAGGATGTCAAGCAACAAGGAAATGTAATTGCCAGAAGATAGATCTGTCTGCCTCGTGTATTTGGTTCAATGTCCTGACAGATTTCCAGAAAAGTAATGCTGGCTTTCATCATTAATGATGGATTACACCCAGGAGACCCCCAAACTCTTGCTTTCCAGTTGGTTGTCTTCGACCTCCTCTTTCTTTAATACAAAGTTCAAGTAAGAGTTGAAGACCTATGAACATTACTCCAGATATAGACACAGTCACTGCATTTAATAAAGAGAAAAAACTTTCATTCAGAGATCATTAGCACAGGGTCAGGTTTTCATGTATGTACTAGATGGCCAAGAGCTGTGAAATGCCATAAAAGTCCTTCATTTTCATGTCTTTATGGACCCACTAAATGCTTAAATACATTTTATTTGAATTCACATTCCCAACAGAGGTTTTAGGACAATTTTTAAAGTTGGACAGGTATTTGAAACAAATGATGTTTTTGTATAAGTCCTGGAGGTAATTTATGGTGATAATCTGTGAATTCACCATGAATATCTAGAAATGAGAGTTATTTGAATAGAAACAGAAGATGAGGGCACTGGAGAAGAGCTTGTCTGTATTGATCTATGTAACATTGGAAGCTCTTGACCGGATAAATATCTGTGTACCTGGATGTTTGGTTAATTTATAAAGTATGGGGACCCACCAAATGTGCAGGAATATTTCAAGCAAAAAACAGCAGATATGCAGACAAGCCTGCACCTGTCTCCCTGGGGGCACTGGCCCTATGTGTACAGAATTGGTGTACAAGGATCTTCTCCTCCATCTGAATGAAGAGTCCCTGTTTATCGGTATTCGGCCACGTTTCCATTTATTAGACAACTATAGCATCGAAACCCCTTACCACCTCCAAATTCTCTCAAGCCCTGAAATGTACTCAATACCAAGGGATCTCTGATTCTGCAAACTCAAGCCCAAGCAAGATGTCCCTCTGTTCTCGGAGCTGTAGAGGAAGAAAGCTGCAAAATTAGAATTCCAGGACCTCAAACGGCAACACAACTGTCTCTCTGTTGTTTGGTGTTCGCCAAATCATATAACTACTCTGAGCATCTGGTAAAAACTACAAATATAAACGCCTATCAAGCAGGTTTGTTGGAAGTACTAAAGACAATGCATGTAAAGCATCCAGCTGCGTGCTCATAACACAGGATTAGTAGGGGTCGGCGGAGAGCCCCTGTAAAGCACCAGATTGGAAATAGTTTAGGTTTTGTGGGCCATCGGATTTCTGTTGTAACTACTCAACTTTGCTATTGCCGTGTGAAAGCAGCCATAGACCATATGTAAACAAATGGCAGGGCTGTTTGCCTTCCGTGGGGTCCAAATGGAAGTTTTGTGACTACCATTTTGACTCAAGACTAACTCTTGGAATGTGTTTGCCTCCACAGAGGCGCATTCGTTGTACACACCACAGTAGAAAAATCATTCCCTGATAAGTATAATTATGATGATTCTTATTAATATCCTCCAAATAGTGATGATGATAACAGTCATGATAACGCTCATTATGGCCTTGAAGCTTACCAAATGTTCATCTACCCAACATAAAATGAGACATAGAGAGCTTCAGCCTCCCTCTCAAGTAGAGAGAGGCAGCCAGTGGAAGTGTCGAGTTATTGAGCCAAGATCCCAAACGCTGAAGCCGTTACACAACTCTACTGGTTAGTTAACATTAGCTAAAAGTGAAAACTGCACATTTTCGTGCAAATATAAGAATTATCACTGTTGTCAATATCTCATCAGATGTATTTCCTGATCCTTCACTTACCACTTTCTAAGCTTGGGCAAGAACGTAACCATCCTGTATCTCTATTTCTTTATCTGGAAGGTGAGAATGAAATAACAGCGTGTACCTCCTAGGGCTGCCATCAACTGCTTAATTTTAAAAGATGCCTATAGGGTGCTGGCCCGGTGGCGTAGCAGTTAAGTGCGCGCACTCTGCTGGGGCGGGATGGGGTTCGGATCCCGGGCGCGCACCGATGAGCTGCTTGTCAAGCCATGCTGTGGTGGTGTCCCATATAAAGTGGAGGAAGATGGGCAGGGATGTTAGCCCAGGGCCAGTCTTCCTCAGCAAAAAGAGGATTGGCATCGGATGTTAGCTCAGGGCTGGTCTTCCTCTTAAAAAAAAAAAAAAAGATGCCTATAAAAATCACTGCACAGGGTCAAGGCTTATAAATATTAACTATTAGAAGGCAATTGGATCCATGTGTCTGCAGCTTGGTGAGAGGCACAGACCGGAGATACAAATTTGGATGTCAGCACAGAGAGATGCTATTAAAAGCCATTAGCCTGGATGGTAACTCCTCTGGCAAAGATGTAAATAGTTTCTCCATTTGTAAAAAAAAAAAAATAGGAAGGCTAACCTATGATTGGGAAAAAGGAGAAACCTGAGGGTTATACTGTATTGCTCAGCATCACAGAATCATGCTTTTTCCAAAGGAATGTATTGTCTGGGAATAAAATGATGAGTCTTTCTCCAGAGCTACCTCATTTAATGTCTGTGGACCATGGTCCTTTTCCCTAGTGTATTAGTTTCTTAGAGCTGCTGTGCCAAATTACTACAAAATCAAGGTGTGTAAGAGTTGGTTCCTTCTGAGGGCTGTGAGGGAGAGTCCGTTCCAAGCCTCTTTCCTGGCTTCTGGTGGTTGCTGTCAATCTTTGATGTTCCTTGGCTTGTAGATGCATCACTCCAATCTCTTTCCATCTTCACATGGTGTCCTCCTCTCTGTGTCTCTGTGTCCAAACATCCCTCTAATTTCTCTTCTGAAGACACAAGTCATTGGTCTAAGGACCCCCCCAGTGCAGTATGATTTCCCCTTAATTACATCTGCAAAGACCTTACTTCCAAAAAGAACATATTCAAGGGTGCCAAAGGTTAGGACTTGAACATTTGGGGGACACAATTCAACCCACTGCACCTAGTAATCACCAACTGAGACAATGTTTTGAGAAAACGTTAACAAATGTTGTAAATATGTACCTAAACCCATAACCCCAAGCCTCACTTTATCACCAGGTAAACATCATCACTGGGGGGACTAGATGGTCTAGTTCTTGGCAGTCAACCAAGGAGTATAGGCAAAAGCTAAGGCATGGAGTTAGGCTCTCTCCACAAGAGAAGGCTAGGCAGGTGCAGGCCCAGATGCCTGGCTGGGAGGAGATGGAAGGCATGAAGTACAGTGGGGTTCCTTAATATGAACAGACTACGAAGAGCACTGCTCCTGGAAGATGGGAGGAGTGTAGACTTGGAGACCCTACAGCAGCTGCACTTCACAAACCCAAGAGGACAGCCAGTTATGCACTGTGAGCTGGGAGTTAGCAGGGCCTTATGCAATGGGCCACGTCCAAGGACCAAACTCAATTGCTGTGAGTGAAATGGAATGATCAAGAGAGAGGACAAGGCAGGTCCTCTCTCTTGAGTACTAGGTACTTGGGTACTAGACAAAGAAGTAGACAGTGTTTGAGCAAAGGTGGTGGTCTCCAGGCTTGGAGCACAGCTGGGGGCAGGGGCCCGGGCCAGAAGCCAGTTATTAGAACAGGAACCATGGTCAGATAGGGTGACAAGACTGAGTTAGAGTGTCGGTGAGTCTTTTAAATCCTTCTTTCTAAAGTGGAAACTGATGAGGGAGGCGATGGGGAAGAGAAGTAAGTGAAAGTTTGTGCAAGTCAAGGACAGGAAAACAGCCAGGCTGAGGTGTTGGAGAGATTGGGGACAGACATGGCTTGATAAGTCTTCATTTGATCACCAAAAGTGCTTGGAAAAGGCTTCTCTGGGGCTTTCCTGATATCCTGTGAATAAGTCAGAAGACCATGACCCCTCACTTGGCTTGGGCCCTTAGACACCAAGATCTGGATGTCAACCTGCAAATCAGCATGGAGGATAAGGGCATCGAATAAATTCTTGAAATTTATTCTAAAAATAAATATTCTGAAAATAAAATGAAATGGAAACTCATGTTTTAAACATCGATGGCTCGGGCACCATTGTACTCCTTTGATATAGATGTTTTGCTGTAGGCTGAATTAATTAATTAATTTGCATCAGGCCTCTGAATCCAAGGTGCTTCTTTCTAAACTAATATGCATTTGCACAAACAAGTCTGTGAAACAGAAGACAAAGGGGAACAGCAAGCCCCACCTTGTTTTGAATCCATGCAACAGCTCCCATTTGACAATCCTTACTAAATCTTTTGATGTAGCTGATACCTTTAATGCCTCATTGAGACACATTTCAGGAAATTTATTTATCACTGTGAGAGGTCTAAAATTCAATATTGAATATCCCCTTAAGCTATGTACATTGCATTGTGGATACATTTGGCTTATGGTAGTGCAGAAATCTCTTTTCAACTTTGTTGTAGGAGAAATGTGTGGATATTCAAGGTCATTTTGGGGTAGTTATCACTGAGGAGAATGTGTATTTTTATTCCAAGTTTTATTCTTTCTACTAATAATTATACCTGGCACTAAATATGCTAAATATTCAGGATAGGAAGATGAATCTGACCCAACTCTTACTCTCAAGTGGCTTAAAGATGAGGGATACAATTACACAAGTATTTACACAGTGTGGTCTAGACCGGGGATCTGCAAACTATGGCCTGTGGGCCACATTCACCCTGCTGCCTGCTTTGAATGGCCTGTGAAGTAGGATTTTTTAAAAATATTTTTAATAGTAGGAAAAAATCAAAGGAAGAATAGTATTTTGTGAAGTGAAAATTATATGGAACTCTACTGTTAACTATACAATCCCACAATCATCATCTTTGCTATTTACTTAAAGTTGAAAACTTATATCCACACAAAAACCTGAACATAGATGTTTATAGCAGCTTTATTCATCATTGCCAAAACTTAGAAGCAACCAAGATGTCCTGCAGTAGGTGAATGGATAAACAAACTGTGGTCCATCCAGACAGTGGAATGTTATTCAGTACTAAAATGAAATAAGCTATCAAGTCATGAAAAGACGTGGAGGGACCTGAAATGCATATTACTAAGTGAAAGAAGCCCATCTGAAAAGGCTACATACTGTATGAATCTGACTATATAACATTCTGGAAAAGGCAAAACTATGGAGACAGTAAAAAGATCAGTGGTTGCTAGGGGTTGGAGGGGAGGGAAGGATGAATACACAGAGAACAGACGATATTTTTTAGGGCAGCAAAAAGACCCTATACAGTACTATAATGCTGGATACATGTCGTTATACATTTGTCCAAACCCATAGAATGTACGACACCAAGAGTGAACCCTAATATAAACTATGGACTTTGGGTGACTATGACATGTCAACATAGGTTCATCAAATGTAACAAACTTCCCACTCTGGTGGGGGATGTTGATAATGGGGGAGGCTGTGCATGTGTGGGGGAAGGAGGTATATAAAAAAATCTCTATACTTTCTATTCAATTTTTCTGTGAACCTAAAAATGCTCTAGAAAGTAGTCTACTAAAAACTATATGAAACTCAATGATCACTGTCTGTAAATAAAGTTTAATTGGCATACAGTCACAGTGATTCATTTATATATCACCCATGGCTGCTTTCGTGTTACAGTGGCAGAGTTGCGTGTTTGAGACAGAGACCACATGAGCTGAAATGGTGGAATTTGTGCTAGCTGGCCCTTTGTAGAAAAAGCATGGTGACACCTGCTCCACCCTGTACTATAATCATGGATAAGGTGCCATCGTGTCAAAGGCAGGAGTAATCAGCTCTGCTTGCCTGAGACATTGAGGGAGTTGTTTGAGCTGGATCTTGATGAATGAGGTGGGATTAAGCTTTTTTCCAGGACCTTCCTTTTGTCTTCCCACATTTCCCTTGCATTCCATAGCATTAATGGGACTGGGATGTATCCCTGGGGGCATCAGAAGCTGCTATGACAGAAAATTGATGTAAGACCATCATTTCTCATGTTGATATTGGAAAGAGAACCTCACCTGCATGGCTGAGTTTTTGACATTTTTAATTTTGTTTGTTTCAATTAGCAAGTGTAGTTTAGAATTTTCATCTTTGTGCTATATAAAGGCCTATGTATAGGAAGTCAATCTTACAAAGAAAGGGAAAGATTTTGAAGATATTGTCTAACATCAAATTGTTCATAGAAGGAGCATATTTCAGTCTCGTGATTTTATAATGTGTAGACCAGGCTAGACCAAATTACTTCTCCCTGAACTCCCCACCTATGTGTTTCCGGCCACCTTTTTTGGTAGCCCTCATGGTCATGACATCGAGGGCAGAAGTGAAGCAGGAGCCCTATCACTTTTATCAGTCAAGACAGGGGCACCAAGAGTTGTGGTGACCCATGCACGTTGTTCCTTACCTGTGGCCTCACCTGCTTGGCAGAGAGCAGCTGTGGGACCTAGCTGCTCTGTGTTTCCCTGATCCTCCTTCAAGTGTGGGATCAGCTCCTTGAAAACAGGCCCTACCTTGCCCTGCCTCAAAGTAAAAATTTTGTGACTTCTGTTGTTCCTTTGATTGTTGACTTTGGCGTTCTCCTGCAAACAACAATATGGTGGACCTGCAGATGTTTCTATGTCAACCCACATGCATCAGAACCACTGATTGTCCCTATACAGGGATGCCTATTAGGGAAGGTTCACTCGAGAGACTTAAAAAAATTGAGCAAGTTCCGCATGCCAAGTGGTAATGAAAATGTTTAAAGGAGGCTAAAGGGCACACCTACGTTCTTCTCTTGGTCTGTAGCATCTGTAGTTAAAGCAAATGCTGTGCTGGCCCTTTTGGAGGAAAGCCTCGGGTTGCAAGGCTGAGCTCTGCATGCATCCTTCTCTTTGGGTGTAGATGCTTATGCGACTCTGTGGTAACGGGCTGGCAGGTGTGAATAAGGGTGAGGCATTTCTTTCTGGGACTTTGACAAAAAAGAAATGACTTTGATCTGATATTCATAAGCCGTAACAACTGGGTGCTAAGAAAACTGATTTAGTAACGGAAGTCAACATGGCAGAGGTCAACAAAATGGAACACACTGAGATAGACATGTTATGGATGCAGAGATGATGCTGGTTCCCATGAAATATGTGTATCCTTCCTCCTGGGATGAAGGTGTCTCCAAAGCAGAAGGATCTCTTAGAACACAACGTCAGCAGGTGTTACTGCTGGTGGCTGGGAGGGATAAGCAAGGAACATCCTTGAAGCAAATGCTTTCTACTTAAAAAAAATAAAAAAGAGATTCTGGCCCCTCCCAAATACCCTTGTCCCATTATTAAGACCAGGTGAAATTTACATTTTAATGATTGCTTGCTCCCCCAAATAGGATGCCATTGTTCTCTATAAGTTACAAAAGTTCTGTCTCATCTCCCTTCCTGAATAGACAAAGCAAAACCAAAATTTGATTTTGGTTAATGTATTCTTTTTAATGACAAAGAAAAAGGAGGAACATGAGTGTCCTAATAATAGAACAACCTCCTGTGCACTATCTGCCACAGGGAAATGGATATGACGGGAGAGTTGTGATCATCACGTGGACCACCCTCTCTCTTTCCCTCCCTGAGCCAACTCTTCACGCTATGCCATCCATCTCTCTTTCCTCTTCTTACTTCTGTGCATCTGTCCCTGCTGTGCTCCTGCAGCTCCTCCTAGGTGCACACACTCATTTATTTATTCAGCAGGCACACAAACGGTTTACCCTGAGTTAGTGGGTAAAGCAATTATATTCCTAATCAAATAAAGATGAATGAACTCAGGAAATAGACTAGATAATTTCTTGTTAAGAGCAAGCATCTCTTTGAAAAAGACCATAACATGTCTCCAATTTTGTATGCCAAATGGCTTTTTGAATGAGTCTAACCCATTTAGCTATTTTCTGAAAGTGACAGGTACTGCTTCTCCAAATAATTCAATTGATTGGGGAAAAAAGAACCTTAAATCATCTGAACAAGTATGTCAAGCATATTCCTTGAAGTCTGTAGGAATGTTCAATTCCAAAGTATATTCTTGTTTTCTTGGAAAAAGACTTGAGATTTAAATTATTCATTTAGTCAATTTTAGCATTGTTTACTTGCAATGTTGAAATCAATTTTTCACTCTTTGTATAAGTTGGACTAACTTTCTCCTCCAGATATCAAACATTTTTCGAGAAGCCTTTTACACTGAAATAATGATGCCTATAAATTCTCTTCTCTAAAACGGTATTGGGATTTTGTGTCCTCTTCAGTTTAAGATTTGTGGGCTATCTCCATTAGAAAGGAGTTATTTTAAATAGGAGCCAGGAAGTTAATCAGTTACCATTATACTGGAGTAAATCGTACTGTGCTGGGTTGTAATAGTGCAGATTTTTATACTGATAAATAAACCCCGCTAGATCTATTCTGTAGCTTGTTGATGCAGTATCTGTTAATCAGCTCACAGAGCCACTTGTTACATTTTCAATACGATATTCAGAAGTAAAAGGTTTTTATTAACAGTGCCTTGGAATATTTTAGTCTGAATACTACAGAGAGGGAATTGGAATACTATGAAAAGATCTACTTCTGAAGGCACACACAAGTAGAAGGTAATACTTCATTCTTACAGTGAACATTCTGATGGCTTTCTTTGGAATTTACGTTTTATTTGCTGGCAAGGAAATGCTGCTTTAACTATATTTAAATGGAGGTTGCATGAATATTTAAAGTGATGGTTCCAACCAAAGAAACATTTTCCTTACAGATAAACAACAGAAAAGTATTCCACCCGACTTTCTCCATAGGGTTGCAGAACTGTAAACCCATTCTCATGAAACATTGATATTCACTATCTTAGTGATTAAAATAAATAGATTGGGAATAAATAGCCTAATGCTAGTCTTTTATACTACTGCATTAAAAAGAATATTAGATAGACCCCCAAATATGTAAAGCTATCATCTAAAAGCTGAAAACGAATTTAGTGTCATGACCATGATGATAACTAGCCCCTTCTTAGAACTTTATATACACTGCAGTCTCACAACCACCCTGCAAATGGATTGCAACAATTATCTCTGCTTTGCAAACAAGGAAACTGAGGCTGAGAGAGGTTCAATAATTGCCTGGAATCCAAATGTAATGCAAGGAGAGGGATGTGATGTACCCAGGTGTGTCTAAGTGTGAGCTTGTAACCATATACCCAAGTTTAGAGGTTTCTCCCTTCCTTGGGGAGGGAGACTACTCGCAAATCTGCAGGACAACATCAGGGACTTAGTAACAATAACTGTAGCAAACATTTAATAAGCACCTGATGTGTGCAAAAGCAACATAACTATGAGAAGTAAATTGTACAGAGATGGGCGTGACACAACCTCTTTGAAAAGCTTATGATGCATGGGAGAGAGAAACACACTCAAATAATTATAGAATAAAACCTTGGTTAATAAGAAAATATAAGTAATTTAACCAGGCTACTATATTCTCTAAGGAGCACCTTTAACTCTTTTTTGTTTGTTTGTTTTCAGTGAGAACCTAATAATCTTGTCACTACAATATCAAGATTTATACTTCTATTTCATTGAATATAAAGTTTAATTTTAAAGGGCTCATTGAATTCATAGTTGACAAATCTTTCTTATCCCAGCTTACAATTCATGTCTCTTGTATTAAGATCTGGGTTGTTTTTCACAAATCAAAGAGATTAAAGCCATTTCATAAAACTCTCTAGAATGGGCCAACATGTCTCTTGGGTGTTTTTCTGAAATTTATCATAGCGGCCAATCAACTCTACTAATAGACCTTTTAGCGTCTAAAGGAACACTGGACTAGAGTCAGGAGACAGGGAAAGATATTTAAAATGCTAAAAATAAAACCCAGTTTTATCAATCTCCATATGGAAATTATAATATCTTACCACTTACCTCATAGGATGCATACAATCACAGATAGGGTTTGTGAAAGTAATTTGCTAATTGTACATAGACAATCAAATTGACACAAAATTAACCATCATGTTGAGGAAGAAGCTCTTAATTCACATACCTTTGCATCCCCTCACATCTAGCATAAAACCTGGAATAAAACAAGTGGTTAATAAATACTTGCTGAAGCTGTGAATCTATTTCAGAGTCCTACTTCAACAAGAAGTTTTCTTCTGATGTCTTGAGATTTTTCTCCAATGCTAAATCACTATCTACCCCATCCTGAAGCTTAATAGTTTTATAGTTAATCATTTAAGTCCTCTTCATTGCTTGTTTGTCAGTCTCAACTTGTCCATCAATTTTGCCTCCAACTACTTGAAGACAGAAATTAGAACCATGACATTCACATCCATTATGAGAACATATGAAAATGCTTGGCAAATAGTGAAGACTATACAAATGATGACGATGATAGTGATGGCCACCACCAGTCAGACATCCTACATTTAAAATAAAAGCTGAGCTGACAGGCTGGCTGACGTCTTTTACCAGAGGTTGGGTCACATATCAAGGTCCATTTCTATGCATGGTGGAGGAAAGACATCATGGTCAATTCCAATTTCCTGAATTTCTGGAGCAACGAAAGCTGTATTGTTTGATCACCATCAGATGTCATCCTGGTTGGAGTTTGGGTGTCACATAGGAAAGGCAACCTAAGCATTTCCACATACAGTTGTGTGCCACTTAACGAAGGGAACGCATTCTGAGAAATGAATTGTTAGGTGATTTTGTCGTTGTGCAAACATCATAGAGTGTACCTAGACAAACCTAGATGGCATAGCCTACTACCCACCTAGGCTATTATGGTACTACTCTTATGCGACCAGTGTCATATATGCAGTCTGTCATTGACTGAAATGCTGTTATGGGGCATATGACTGGACATCTCAACCTAGTGTGTAAAAGGAGATTCTAGCACTATAGTTTAAAAATGTCTCCTTATTTTGGTGGACTCGAATCATAAAATATTTATAAATAATATTTTTATTAACCTAGCTCTTTCCTCTTTAGTCAGGAACTGGGTTAGGCAGAGGCAGGTGGTCCTGCAATGATTGTATTAAAGTATGGATATTGTAATTTAAACTGACTCCTTGTTCCTAATATGACACTAAATCTTGTAGCTACATATTTAACCATTAATTAGTATACAAAGGTTCAAGGATTATACAATAACAAGCCTCTATCCCCACTGCTTCTGATTTTTTAAACACAGAATTAAGGGGAGAAGTCTTTGTGGTAGATATCCATTGAAGGATGTAACAATAGGTCAAAAACAGATTAATTTGAATGTCATTAGGAGCAAGTGTTGCTAGATTAAGAATCCTTAACAACAATGGAATAATTTTAGAAAAAAAGTGTACAGTGTTATTTTCTCTCTATGAGATTAACTTAAAGATATGACTTGGCATGTGTAAGGGATATATGATCATTATAGGTAGCAGTATTACAGATTTACAGGAGGTAACAATTTATTTAAAAAATTGCAAGGTTAAGTGTGAATTATGGGAACAATATAATTAGATATTCTGCCAAATATACTATCTCTTCAAATAAAATAGCATGTTATTTGTGTTCTATTTTTGAACACAAAATTTGGGAGAGATAAGCACTCCCATATCTGCTTTTGTGATGTGATAATCATTATTTCTCTATCATTGAAAGCTTGCTTGATTTATCTCCCTCACCCCCAATTTCTCCTAACCTACCTTTTCCTCTTCCTCCACTTTCTTTCCTGCCTCATTGCACCTGAAACAGGACTCTGTGGGGTGAAAATATTGGAAGGCGGAAGTTCCCATCACATGAGTAAGGCTGCAACTTCTAAAGACAGAGGGAGGGATGTCCCAGAGTGGTATCCAGGATTTCTTTACTTGGAAAAGAAACATTTTCTTCTGTTTCCCAAAGGAAGTGAGCAGTTTTCTAGAAAACCCCATGGATAAGGCAATTCCTGAAGGCTCTTGGTGAAAAACTAAGATAAGAAATTTCAGAAACTACCCAATGATTCTATTTGCAATGTGCTGTGGGATTCGCTCAGGTATAACAGCATGTTCTGCCTTTAGTAGCAGACCAGTTCTGCAATGGTCAGGCATTGCAATTTGAAGGCAAATTGTTGTTATTCATACTGCCAGTGAATTCTAAAATGTTGAATTTATAAACTTTTGAAATAAGTGAGACTTGAGCTTATTTTGGCAAAATCTTGATTATTATCTAGTATCTATGATGATCTGGTAAAGTAATGATAATGTTTGTTGGGATGCATTGATTTATAAACCATGCTGAAGTCATGCTGCTGAGGAAAGAAAGTGTTTTATGTGCCTAATAGCAAAGACACAGTTGATCTGATGGCATTGCTCCCTGGGTCTTTGATGAAAAACTCTTGTCATATGAATTGTTCTTAGGATGAACATTCCAAGAAAGATTTAAGTGTTTTTTTGTTGCCATTAAATTTCTAGTTCTATACGAGAAAATTACTCTACAGTATAAAAATTAATTTTGGAAACTTTCAGCTAAGAGACACTCAGAGACTAAAAATATTAATAAATATAACCCAGAAAAGATGGCTTGTTGGCAATGAATGTGTTCACAAAGCAAATAACACTGGTCTTTAGAATAAGATAGATTGTCTCACTATGGGCACAGTTCTCTACAATCTGACACTGTGAAAATACCACTCGGAATGGAGATTTCTTTCATTATGATTTTTTAAAAATACTATGACTTTGTCAGCCAGATTGAGATAACTAGAAGCAAAACTCGTTCTTTAAAACATCTCGTGCATGTACATTTACTAGAAAACTAAACGCTAATTTGAAATGCACCATATTTCACCCGATGATGATGATCACTGCCAACTTCCAGCCAAACACAAGAGAAATTATCTGCATTGATGCAATGGATGTACTCTCATAAAGTGTACAGACACATCTTACTATCCTTGTTGAGGATAATAATCTGACGGCAAAGTTCTCCCGAATCCAGGCAGTAGACACACAAGAGCTGAAGGTAAGTGATGTAATATAGTCATCAGGTACTATATTTCCTTCAAACTACTCATGAGTGACCTAGGATAGATTACGATGTATTTTTCTTCAAGACAAAAATCAATCAGTCCTCATGTAACAAATTATGAAGTCTATGGCTAGTATTACAGCTATTATTTCCTCCAACGTAGATTTCCAAGGAGACCATATGTACCACCAAAATTTGGAAAATTCTGACTAGAATTGCAACTGCAGTTTAGTTCCTGTTTTTTTTTTTTTTTTATACTACATTTGTGGCATTCCTAAAGATATCACCCACTCAGAACGGATGGCTTATTTTATTGAACCATTCCCTACAAGCGAAAAGTGGAGTAGTGAATCCAATGCAATGTATTACATAATTATTCACTCCCAAATCACATAAAAAAAGACCTTAAGTGGTTTGAATATCCACACACACCAAAATGGCCTGTGCTGGGAATCATTGCAGTATCTGCAGATGGCATTCACTGAGAATTGCACAAATGACAGACAGAAAGAAAAACATCTCAAAACGGAGTTGTTAGAGGTGATCACAATGATCTTTGGGGGGAGGGAGGTAGATTGCTCTGAAATTAATCAGCCATTATTAAAATTTGCTCTCCTACAGTCTTGACGGACTGGGTCATTTTAATTTGTTTGTTTCATTCAACAATTATGTATTCATTCAGCAATTATCGAGAGTCAGTATTGTGCCATAGAGAGTACCAAGCTGGTGGGGTAAGAAAAGCTTCCTGGATTCAAGGATCTTGGACCTAATAAGAAAGACAGATAAATGAGTGAAGGAGGATGGTGTGGTGCCATGGCACCAGGAGGAAGAGCTTGCTATGAGAAGGCTGACGTGAAAACTTAAGGATGTTGAAATGGGTGCTTGTGTTAGATGATATCCTCTGAGAAGCAAATTCCAAGAAAAGAGTAAATGTGCAAAGATTTCATTATGTGAAATCCCTGTGTGAAAGAACATGGGAAGAGAGCTATTTGCCCATTCTGCCCATTTCATGTAATGGGACTCGTACAATATATGGCACTTTGTGATTGACTTTTTCACTTTGCATAATGTTTTCAACCTTCACCCATGATGTATCATATATGAGTACATCATCCTTCTAAGTGTGTCTTCTGCTCTCTTAAAGAGATTGTAAATCAACCTAAAGAGGAAAATATATTTTGTTTCACTCTTTTTCTAATACATATCATCCTATATTCCTAGGCTTTCTGTAAGTGTGCATTGATATTAATAAGAGGTTTACCTTACTCTAGAACTGAACAATAATTTGTATTACCAATTCACAATTTAAGTAGAGAATACATAATTCATTTAAAAATACCATAACAATTTCTATAAAACTTAACAGTTGAAGATAAGTTAAAACATTTGTTAAAGCCATAATTTAAAAAAAAAAATTAATAATCCCAGTATTTGAAATGAAAAGTAAGTTTTGTTGGATGGGAAACCATGAAGCATTGAAAATATATAAGCCAGTGTTCTCTGAACTCTATGTGGCCCCTGAAAATTCGGAAAGAGTAGAGATAGCACAAATGGGAACTTCTCGTTTGGGTTACCATTAAATTGAGTCATCTCACTAAAATTCAGACACTTTCAATTTTTCCATAATCTGAGAACCAAGCTGTATTTTTGCATGAGAAACTTATCCTGACTCACTGAGATCATTGCCAATTGAATGGTCCTCTGTGGTCATGTAAAACCAAATGACCCCACAGAAAGAGAGAGTGACATGCATCTTGTCCCAGGCAGAATTAAGAATCATGATTTATAATTTTATTGGCAAACACAAAGGCCAGGAAGATAATTATAAAGGCCAATACTCTGTAAGGAGTTCTAAGTTCAGTTTCATGCTTTTGATTTATTTATTTTTCCCGTAAATAGAACACACTGGTGTATATTTTTGTATTCATTCACTATAGCCCTGTACTAGAACATTTTTCCTAAGGCTTTATTTTTTTGCTTTCTTGTTTGTTTCTCAGCGATCTTATACAATATTTGGAACACTATTTAGCTCTTTGAGTTTAATATTAAAAACCCTGAGAAAGTGTTTTGCTTTTTCACGTTATATTACTTTCCATCGTGGATTATATTTACGAGCCTTGGTCTTTGAACATTCTCAAAGACACAAGATCCTGTTTCGCAATTTTATATTCCAAGATTGTTTCTTCCCCAAGTGACTGGTATAACTGAAGCATCGACTGCTCACCAATTCCAATCTTCCTTTGTCAAATATCAAATAATGATGTCCTTTAAACATTACTCACGGTTTTAATGGATGACTGTTGATATTGTAGATCATATCCTAGGGAAATACGAGCAAGTCCATAATTTATAAAGGAAGAAAGAAAAAAGAAATCCACTGCCCACAATTGAAAACAACAAAAAAGTGCCTTTCCGTGAAAAGCTGAATGCATAATGTTTTCCGAGTTGTCTTTTGTATCCTTTCATGACCATCACATGATTGTGATGAGTCTTAGAAGTGACTACATACCTATATCACATTATCTTTTTATTTTAGGGATGGGCACTCCGTCTTCAAGGTAATTGACTTTCTTGAACTGTAATTATCTGCCCCCATATGCAAGGAGCTCTGCATATGGTCACCGTCAGACCCTCATTTTTCCACGGAAGATCCAGTACTCAAACATGAATGGCAGCTGTATTGCATTTGTGCATGGAGTCCTGTCTGCTGTCTCTGTACAACGAAAAGCGGACCCCTGTCTCCAGGTCTGCTATTGACTGTATGCTCGTATCCCCACAAAATTCATATGTTGAAACCTAAGCCGAAATGTGATGATATTTGGAAGTGGGGCCTTTGGAAATTGATTCGTTCAGGAGGGTGGACCCCCATGAATGAGATTAGGACCCTTATAAAAGAGACCCACAGAGCTCTTTTGCCCTTTGCGCCATGTGAGGTCACAGTGAGAAGATGGCTGCCTATGAACCAGGCAGTGGATCCTCACCAGACACTGAATCTGCCGGTGCCTTGATCTTGGACTTCCAACCTCCAGAACCGAGAGAAATAAATTGCTGTTTTTCACAAGCCGGCCAATCTTTGGTATTTTGTTACAGCAGCTTGAATAGACTAAGACAAAGTCTGACACTATTTCCCATGTTCCTCCGTACCTGGTTACAACGAGACACCAAGTCCTGCCTGTTGGCTCTGAAGGTCCATCCTCGCTCTCAGCAAGAATGGATTTCTGGACATCAACACCAGTTTGCCCACCTGGGCTCTATATAATCCCCAATCACTCCAATTTGATCTGATTGTAGGAAACTGGCCGTGACTACATTGCTTCCTATTGTAGTACACATACACACACACTTAGTCTAGAGGAAACAGCAAAAGTAGCCCCCTTTATTTAATCTCCTGTCTATACGACAGACCTCCCGTGAACATTTCCAGACAGCACCTTCCACCCACTGCAATTGGCCCCAGGTCCTCCTCTTGGCTTCCTCCTTCTTCCTCTGGCAGGAGGAAGACCTTTTAAACAGCATGTACTTCATAGAACAATGTTGTTCACTAGCCGATTCTTGTCATAAGTCCATGATAAGAATCACATATTTCATTACTGAAGACTCATATGCCAGCCACTACACTCAATGTTTTCCACATATTACCTTATTTGTTTATACCATCCGTATTGTGGGAGTTTCTACTTTTTTTTTTTTCATTTTACATTTGAGTCCATTGAGTCTTAGAGAGGATAAACGACATCTCCAAAATGACGTAGCTAAAGAATAGAATTTCTACTTGACATCTGTTCTACAATAGTGTACTACCTACCTTCCTACATATAGTGTCCCTGATCCCATGAATCTTTCATATTTCAATTAACAAATTAAGCTATTCACTTACAAGGATATTTAGATTATTTTTAGAAAAAAATTGTACACCCTTTATGGGCATAGTCATTGCATCTTTATGCCATCCTGTGTATATATCTAAGTAATTCAGGAAAGATCCCAAGTGAATTGTGAACATTTTGAGTTCATTCTCTTTGTTTCTATTTTAGTCATTATCTGAGTTTACCACTGTAAGGTTTTGGGTATGTACTTTAATGCAATATTATACATCAACTCACCCAAGCTTCAGATATTGTGTAACTTCCAGAAAATGAGATTTTCCCCATCTTCATTAATCCAAATAAAGCCTCCTTTTGAAATTTACTAATTCTTCCTTAACTGACAATCTTTAGTTAATAACTTCACTGTTTTAGAAGAGTGGATAGTTTAATAATATTCAAAACATTCACAAAACATCATTAGGAAGCAATGATGTTGGTTTTATCTTTATTATAAAAATAGCTATGTGTCCATGGCAACTCTACACTGCCTCTCAGACTCGATTTTGGATGTTGATTTATGTGGAAGAGAAAGTCATACTATCTTTGTTTTTTCATTTCACTTTGAATTCATCTTTTAACTAGTCATCATTTAATATATGATCCATGTGACCCAACTTTACTTTTCTCTTAAAGGCATATAATATTAATATGATTATGACTTCTAAAAATGTGTAATACTCTACAACAAATTTTATATTTTCTAGCTATGGTATTCTGATAAAAAAATGTATTATGCTAGGTCAGTGTAAACTATCAAATGAACACTTTGTTGAACTATTCTGTAGTGTTTACACTGTTTTCATATTTTTGACTTTTCCTTAGAAGTTATGTTTGTTAAGAAATTAAACATAGCTGATATTTTTTATTAACTCCATTTAAATTTACTCAAAGAATGCATTTACCTATAAACTTTTTCTCTTTGAAGATTGAAAAATACAGCAGTAGTATTCTGAATCGGATTTGGGAATCAAACTGCCTTGAAAATAAATATCAGCTAAACTTGCATTTTTGAAGTAAAGATGTTCCTTAAGGTTTAGAGTTTCAAAAATACTGCAAATTTTAGTGTAGAGAGAGTTTTTGAGGGAGAGAAAAACTGACAAAAATACTGAAAATATTTAAAACGAAAAAGTTTTTCAATATTACTTAATGTTTTACCCCAAAATAAGGAACTAAACATTTCTAATCTTAATATCAAGAGTATTGAGATGACATATAATGCAAATATGCATCTCTTGGTACACCAATGAAGCAAAGTACTTGTTTAACAGCATTAAAAGAAATATACAATGAAACAAGACCAAAAAAAATGGCTGATAGAGATTTTTGTGGCTCAAAGTCTGAGAAAGGCATTGCCCTGGTAAGTGCTACTAAGCAATTAAAGCATTTTACTCCTCTGAATTACACTATTCCTGTTCCTTGTGCTGAGTATCATCACTTTATTATACAACATCCAATCCAGGTAGCAGAGATAGTGTAATATCATTGGAAGGACACGCAATGTAAGGTCACAATGTCTCGCCCAAATCCCACTGCCTCTTCTTAACATCCATGTAAGTAACATTGAGCAGTTCCCTGAAAACACTGATATATCATTTCCTCTTTTGTAAAGTATAGGTAATAATTTCTGTACCACCTGTCTCACATATTTATCATGAAGATCATGGGACCAAATATATGTGAAAAAATATTTTGTGAATCGTAATCTACATTTTATATGTCCCACAGGGTGGATTGAGCAGAAAGAAACATCCTTGACTCCCTAAAATCTGTGGGGGGGGAGGGGTAAGCTATGTCTGAACAGCAAGGTCTTGGACACAGAGCAAAGTTCAAGTCCAACTTTAGTGTTTGAGGAATGAAACAAGAATCACAAAACTTTCCCAGAGAACGTTCCATAGATCTACACTGCACTGTCATCAGTAATATGGCATGAGCCCACCTCATCATCCCACCTCATGCAGTGAACAGCTGTGGTAACTGGCAGCTTTATGGGAAATGCTCAGATGTAGATGTGTTATTATCCAAAAGGAGTCGCCATTATTGAGATTATATGAAGGATCCACTCAGAGAGCAAAAATAGTCTTGTCTTACAGTGTGCACATAAATGAGTCCATACTCATCCTTCAAATTAGCTCCAGGATTCTTGAGAACTAAGAAAGACATGTCTAGCATTGCATAGTAAAGAGTTGTCTTGCAGAAACCAAGGATTGTAGGCTGCTTTCCTTGATATAACCTGGGGGAAAAATGGCATCCTGGGGATAGGTTTCTGTCAGACAAATGTGCCTTGAGACATTTTGTGAGACAGTAGTTTGCTTTCAAAATGGTAAGAGAGAGCATCAGACTCAGTTCCTATCAACCACACATTTATGAATGATGTATCAACCACAAATCTATCAAAATCTTAAAATTTGTTGAAATCTCCCATTTCCTGCCTGGCTGGAACACTTCCTATTATGAGGAATTGCACAGTTTTGCTTACTTACCTGAAAAGAGATATCTTTTTTTGTTATTTCAACATAATATCTTTCTCATTTCATAAATGCAATAATACAGTGCATTTCTTATCTATTACTGCATGACAAATTATCCCAAAAGATTGTGGTTTAAAACAATTCACATGTACGAACTCACAGTTTCTGTGGTCAGGAATCTTGGCACAGCTTAGCTGGGTCCTTTGACCATAATCATCTGAAGGCTCAACAGGGGAAGGACCCACTTCCCACCTCATGTGGTTGTTGGCAGGAGTCAATTCCTTCCAGTTTGTTGGACTGAGGGCCTCCGTTCCTTTATGACTGTTGGCCAGGGATTTCCCTCAGTTCCCTGCCTCATGGGCTTCCCACACATGTCAACTTGTATCATCAAAGTTTCCATGTCAAGAAGGCAATAGAAGTTGTCTATGACCAAGAAGGATGTCATGTACTCTTATGACATAATCATAGAAGTGATACCTCATCACTTTTGCAGTATTCTATTCATTAGAAGGAAGTCGTTAGGTCCCACACACACACTAAGGGAGGGAATTACATAAGGACGTGAAAAGTCAAGAGGTACGGATCATTGGGAGCCAGTTTAGAAGGTGCAGCACATAGACCTGCTTCATGGGACTAACAGAGTATTGAAAGAGATAATAAATGCCAAAAACTTAGCACAATGCTGAGTAGATGATAGTCAATCAGTTAATACTCTATGCTGGACTCACATCCTTTGCATTTTTTAAGAGTTCTTTCTCAGTGTTTCATATTGGGTTGCAAGCAAAGTTAGAAGAAAATATACTATGGAATTATTTCCAATGCTTTGTTTGTCCTCTCAAATGATTTCATACTCACCATGGCAATCAGATTTGCTGACACCTACTTATAAAGTTTTGGCCTTAATAGGATAACAGAAATGAAATAAAGCAAAAAAAATTTCTTTTTTTAGCTCACAGGAATGATAAATCCATATCAAACTCTGTGCACTTAGAAACAAATTCCAATAATGGAAGAGGGACAAGCATATCTACTATACAGATGTTTACTGCATGTATTTTTAAATTGGAGTCATTATTAGATTTTTAATAAGACTTTCCAATTACAAAAAATACATAATCATAGTAGAGGATATGGAAATGTTTAATGAGGCAAAGAAAAGTCTACGATATAAAGAAAAACACTGTTTACATTTTTTTTTTTGAGGAAGATTAGCCTTGAGCTAACATCTGTTGCCAATCTTCCTCTTTTTTTTTTTTTTTGCTGAAGAAGATTGGCCCTGGGCTAACATCCATGCCCATCTGCCTCTACTTTATATGGGATGCCTGCCACAGCATGGCTTGATAAGCGGTGTTATAGGTCTGCATCCAGGATCCAAACCTGTGAACCTCAGGCCGCCAAAGCTGAGCGCGCGAACTTAACTGCTATGTCATTGGGCCAGCCGCAACACTGCTTACATCTTTTAACAGCTTTATTGAGCTATAATTCACATACCATACGATTCACCCACGTACCTTCAGTGGTTTTTAGTGTATTTGCAAAATTGTGCCAGCATCATTGCAATCAATCTTAGTCAATTTGCATTTTAACATAAAACCCCCTAACCTTTTTGTCTATTAACATACATTTTTATGACCTGAATTTGCACTTAATATGTTGTGAACATTTCCCATATCCATAAATATTCCTCAGGTGCATGCTTTATAACAGGTACAAAGTCATTTAAGAAAAAAAAAAACCTTACTTCTCTTGATAGTTTACTTTCTTCCAGGCACTTTGTTGAGTAATAAATTATGTCACTTAATCTTTGCAATAACCTTATGAAACACTTGCTCTTATTTACAGAGAAATTAGCATCATAGAGAAGGTTAAGATTCTTGGCCACAATTTCCAAGGAGATAAGTAGGAGAATGGTATTCTCATTCGAGTGCTCTGACTTTCTTAACATGGATATATTATTATCTGGTTGGCCAAGACCTTGCTTTTGAAAATTTAAGTAGTTTGCAATTTTGAGATATTATAACTATATCAGCTGTCTAATGGTGCATAAAAACATCCAAAATTTTAGCAACTTAAAATAAGTGATAATTTATCTCATAGATTCAGGAATCGAGGAGCAGCTTAACTGGACCCCCAGTTTAGGAATTCCTACAAGGTTGCAATCAAATGTCAGCCAGGGCTGGGGTCTTACCTGGAGACTTGACTGTGGAAGGATTTGCTTCTAAGCTCACACACATGATTTTAGCAGGCCTTAGGTCCTTCCTGGCTATTGACCAGAGATAGCATTTATTTTACATGTCATTGTCTCCATGGGACAGCTCCAAAGATGGCAGCTGACTTCCCTCAGAACAAGAAAATGAAAGATGATGCCCAGGATGGAATCCTAATTTCAGAAGTGCCATCTCATCATTTTGCTGTATTCTATTTGTTAGAAGTGACTTGATGCAGCCTACACTGAAGGGAGGAGACAGCATGAGCATATACGTATAATGAGGTAGGGATCATTTGGGGCCATCTTAGATGCTGCCTACCATAACAGCTAATGCATATTTGTCAATAAATATTTATGTACACGTGATTGTTTAGAAATGGAAGCAGCCAAAGAGTATGTGTGTGTGTGTGTGTTTGTGTGTGTGTGTGTTTAATATGCATTGACTAAATGTCGGTAGAGTGCATACAGGTTGCTTATCCACATCCATTTAATCCCACTTCTTAATGTCACCTACATTTTTGTTTCAGTGTCTACCTCTTATCCACAAATCCCATATATCTCAATGGAGGCTGAACCTACCCCTACTACTGCTATTGTGTGCCTTGGCTTAAACCAATCAGCACACAGTGGGCATATGACCCAAAAGGTCCTATCAGAGCTAATCTTAGGACTCTAGCTTATCATGCTTAAACAGGAGCACTTCCTCTCTTCTATGAACATGGTGGTCTACAGGTGTGATGGCTGGAATGCTACAGCCATTTTTGCACTACAGACGGGAGCAGCCTGAAAATGAAGCCAACCCTTAGAAAAAGAGAAAGCCAGGGGCCGGCCTCATGTTGTAGTGGTTAAGTTTGGCACACTCTGCTTCAGTATCCCAGGTTCACGAGTTCATATCCCTGGCACAGACCTACACTACTCGTCAGCCATGCTGTGGCAGCAACCCACATACAAAATAGAGGAAGACTGGCACAGATATTAGCTTGGGGATAATCTTCCTCAAGGAAAAAAAGAAGAAGATTGGCAATGCATGTTAGCTCAGGGTGAATCTTCCTCAGCAAAAACAAGGGAAAGCCAAAGGAATCTCAACAAAAATGGAATGGGAACTGCTGGTTAAGCCAGCCCTGAAAATTGCCCTACATCTGAATTCAAGTTATACACACCAATATACATCATTCTTTTTAAAGTCAGTTTGAATAATTTTCAATTTATCTTGCCATTCAAATTCATTTCAGCAAAGAACAATGAGTCCCAATTCACACATCTAGAATGTTGGGTGGGCTGAGCCAATGATAAAAATGGACAACAATGAGAACTCCTCTACCCAGGGCTGGAAAGGTATTAGCATTAATTTGTAGTTGCAAAACACTAGTTAAATTGCCACCAGTTATTTCTTGGGACTCAGATTCTGTGCCCTTCAAGGCTTAGGGGAGCTGGGAGGAAAAATTCAGGGTGTTGGGGTAAATTAGCTACTTCCAGAAGCTCTCAGTAATTCCTATGGGCAAGAGACAAGATTATGTGAAATAACTGGTGAAATCAGAGCGGGGGAAATATGGCTTTTTAAGAGAGACCTTTGTGCCTATGCAATAGAATTCAAAATATTCTGAAAAAGCCAAATTCTCTAACTACTCCAAGATATAGTTTGAACAATAGATTTCCCCCTCACTCATCCCCTTCACCCTGTCATGCTGCCCCGTCTATTCCCGTCAGTTTTCTGCATATCAGAAGAAGGCAACTTCATTCTCAAGCTTATGAGACCAGAAATAGATGCAGCTACCCCTCATCTTCTTTCTTTCTCACACACTCTTCAGCCAAGGTCAAAACATACCCAGAGACAGACCATTTCTCACCACCTTTGCCATCCCAACCTGGTCCTAACCTCCATCACACCCTCCCTAGCTTACTGTGACCATCTCCCTAACAAGTGTCTCTGTATTGACCTGCCACCTGACAGTCTATGCCCAACTCAGCAGCCAGGTTAATTCTTTTAAGATGTAGGTCCAGACTGTGTCACTTCTCTTACTAAATCCCTTGAATGGTTTCCCACCTCACTCAAAATAAAAGTGAAGTTCTTTATAATGACCTAGAAAGCCCTGCTTGGCATGGACTCTGAATACTTTTCTGGTCTTATCTCCAGCCTCTGACTTTGTTCATTCTATTCCAGCCATCATACCCCCATGCTGTTTTATAAAGACGTTAACTACACGCTCCCACTCTGTGCGTTTGTACTTGGGGTCCTTCTACTGGAGTGCCCTCTCCCAGATATCTGCATGACTCCCTTATGGGATCCACCTGATAAATTGTGCCCTCATAGGTTTGTCTATGGGTTATTTTGGATATACATCAATATATTTTTTATAGTGACACCTGTAAGTCTTTATAGTTATGGGCTCATGCTATGGTTGTATGGCTATGAAGGTTTCTCCTCACCCTGGGAAGAGAAAACATTAATATATATTATTTTATGGTTGTATTGGGGTATTTTATAATATGTTTATTTGAAATATTCAGAAATATTTCAAACATGCAAAATATACATAGACTAGTTTTGTATCAAAGCCCCACTAGCACTATAAAGTAAGTTGGGAAGGTTTTACCATTGTATATATTTGAAAGAGTTTATAAAAACTGAGGGTATTCTCTTTATTGAAATTTTACTAACATTCATCTGTAAAACTCTCTGGGCATGGTGCTTTTTTGAAGGGATAGATTATGTTTTTGACTGCTAATTCAACACAATGCATTTCCTGGTCACAGTTACCAAGGTAACGAGGGACTTCCTGTCTCTAGAACATCACAGGAAGTGAGGAGAGAGATGCGTTAGAGCTGGAAGAAGTCATATTCCACACCTCATTGAACAATATCACATTTGGGGTTCAGTATTGTGTGATATGTTGCAGTTAACCATGAGATGGGTGTTCCAAAGTTGGCCCTAACAGTTTACCTTTGGGATGTCTTTGAACACTCCCTGTTATTATCAGTTATGTAGACCAGAGTTTCCTCAGGGTAGAATGGGTATTTGAACAAAACCACACTTCCTGTTTTATGCTGTTGTCCTAACAGAATTTTAAATAACATCCTTTTTCATTCTCAAAAGCATCCTCATTAGTATAATTAGCTACATATTGTACGGGTACCCTAGGATTGGATGATTTCTAGGGTTTTTTTCAGATGCACATATGAAAAAGCACCTTTAGTATTCCTTCCAACTAACTTCATATTTGCAATCAAAAATTTCACAATGTATAAATCGTTAATGATTAACAAACACCATTGGTTCCCTATTCAACAAGTTCCAGGCAGTGGGTTGCATAGTAATTGAAATTTCGTGTGTAAAATTGCTATGCTAATTAGGTGGGAAGTGATTTTATAATTTATAATTTTATCTTTGTACAAAAATTTCATTAAGGAAATAGAACACTTTTATTGCACATCATTTTGCAGAAGATGAAAGGTAAAAGTATTAGAGTGTCTGACATCAGATAACAAAAGAGTGATAGTCTACTCCTGATTCTAAAAACACTACATTGCTTCCTAAATGAAAGAGACCATGAGAAAAATGTCTTCCTTTGGAAAACCATGTTGTATTTCCTTGAATGAGAATAATACAGTACAAACAAATTATCACCTTTGTATATTTTCCTGAAACATACTAAAAGAACGTCTCCTGATCTTAGTAACTTTGACAGAAATAATTATCCAGCTAAACGAGGTTTTTCTACCTAAATTTTATATTTCTCTGCATTCTTTTTCACTCCTTGGCCTTCTCTATTGGAACTCATTAAAATATGTATTTGTTGTTCTTGAATGTTTGAGTTGTCAATCCTGGGGTCAAGAAGGGAGAGGTAACTAGGAAACAAAAGATTGGTTTGCATTTGAAATTCAGCATGGTCTATTGTATAGTAATAGCCACCTTCATTGTAATAATATATCGTGCTGGTGATCTGAAGAGGAGGCATTCAGCTATATTAAAATCACAGGGATCCCAGTCCCCAACCCCACCTAGGGGGACTCAGTCTATAAAAGAGATAAGAGGAGTCAGTGTTAATTGCAGAATTTTGGTGCTTTGTCAACATCTGCGGGAGATGCTACTTTTTACTCTAATGAAAACTTGTATTTTATCTATTGTCTTTTGCCTCAAAGGCTATCGGTAAGAAATCATGAGGACAGTCATATTACTCCAACTGAATTCCTATACTATAACAGAACTGCTTTCCTACGAGACACCCTGCACTGGAACACACTGGATATTGCATATATAAATATCCCATGTTCCACGAGATTCAGAATGTGGATAATTCCGCTCTCTCCTATCTTTTTCTGGATAGTTAAAACAACAGTGTCTCATTACATAATCAGCTGTGACTATGACTTGGTCTCTTTAAATGAAGTCACTTATTCTCTGCATTCTAACATGACGTTCAGATGTGCTTAAGTCTCCCTTTTTTAAAAGCGCCCCTCATGGACAAAGGCAAAGACCCCTGCTTCCATAAAGCATTGCTGGTGTGTAAAACTTAGGCAGAGACTAACTGATAACTCACATTCTTTGTAATCCAGATTAACTAGACTTGGCTAGCAGTGGTACTGGGCCCTCCTCAATCCTAAGGGTATCTTAAAGTCTGCATTCGAAGTGAACTATCTGAGTTTACATTTGAAAAATTACATTTTCATCCTAGATTTTACAGGAATGGATGGCAAGATCACCAGCCCTAAATTCTTCCCGGAATGATGCTGTTTAGCATTTTTTGGTCCCAAAGGCTTATTTCTTAAATCATTCAAAGTATCAAAGTCCTACTTTGCTGCTAAGATGTATGTTCTGGGAAATATATCAAGGATCAGTTGGATCACAGTCATCTGCAATTGGTAAATGATTTTATTTGAGGGAAAATATTACAGTTCTGAGACAAAGTATGAGTTCAAACTCAGAGGAGAGACATCATACAGAAAAGCAATTATCTCCCAAGGAACTGCACCCAGGGTGTTAAAATTGATATCCCCTGATCAAACAGATGACGTGGATTCTAAGGCAATTTGTTGATGAGGGAAATTACCTCTTTCTTTCTTTTTCATGGGCTTCTTTAGAAATATCTTCAGTTTAGGAATCAACCAGACTGATTTCTGCTCCCTCAAAACTCAAATGTTTCTATATCTAAATATCCCTCTATTTTCCTGGGACTAAATCAAGTGTCACTTCATTTAGGAAGATGTCCTTGATTTTCTCATCTAGAAGTAAACTTGTTCTCTAAAATCCAATATTCTGCTATTTCCCTTAAATATTTTGCCTCATACTTTATCTTGAATTATACTTTTTGTGTGTTTGCTTTTAAACATTAATTATACCATCCTATTCTATTTTTTACTCCTAAGCTCCTAGGATAGAGTCTTGCATGCAATACATGCAAAGACAAATAGCTGCATAATCAATTAATAATTTCCTCAATGGATCCTCAAATATAAATTTGGGTCAATGAGTAATTATCTCCAAGTTTCTCAAATATTATAAGGCCACATAAATAATCCAAAATGTCTACATCATGTAGAGTTTCTGCTATCATTATGCAAGGTCTCTCCCTCCTATAATGAAATTGGATACTTCAGGTCAACCCTGCAGAAATTCAAACACTAGCAAATTCACGTGTTTCTGTTTCTACTCCTGCACTCAAATTTAGCAGCATCAATAAGGACTGCTTGATGCATGATGTCTTTGCATTAATCCATTTACAAGTCTTGCTGCTCTGATATATTTTGCAAAAATACTCGTGAAATATAGGCTGCTTCCACGCAGGAGGCATTAATCCAAGCAGAAGTCTTCATCTAAGACAACTAATTATTCTTAAGATCAAAAGCATAAGCAAACAGTTAATGAATTTGCTAATTGCTTTTCCATTCTTCGGACTTTTATATGGTCTTTAATTGTTAAAAATCCTGTAATTAAAGGGAAACAAAGAAGCTAAGTTCCAATATTTCTTTTACTTTTCTCTGTTTTCATTGTATTTTGTCTGCAAGTCAACAGAGCATATGAAAAAGAAGAAAAAACTAGAACATGATTTCATTCAATGAAAAGAGGTGTTTGTACTTTTTAAAGGTTAAGCATAATAGACCTTTGTTTATGCATCAAGTGTTTACAGAAAGGCAGGCACCAAGTTGATGATCATGACTCCATCCCTGAAGAGATCTTGAGGGGTCTCCAGGCCAGTAGGATGCAACAGGGAAGTAATCTAGCTGCCATGATAAAATGGGATGGTGCCCCAACGGGAGTAAGTGCAGGAAGCTCTCTGTGGATGCACGCAGAGAGAGTGCCTACACTACCCATGTGCAAGAAAGCGGCAGTGTTTAAGGCATAACTACAGGGTGAGCATGACTCATCAGAAAGAAGAAGTGGAGTAGGGGATCTGACGTTGGGGGATGTACACCTGTCCAAGGGAACAGCATACGCAAACCCTGACAAGCAGGCCAAGATAGCACATTAATAGTCAGAGTTCACTGCGCCTGAAAACAGCATGTTCAGGGAAAGAAGAGTAAAGAGGCAGAATGGGGACACGATTATCACAGAAGGACCAGGATGGGGTGGATGGAGAGACACTGAAGTTCAGGACATGCCACCCCAAAATGTGGTACCTTGACATATGGATTATTTTGAGCTGTAGACACTTGAAAAACAGTAGATGCAGGGAGAGACTTTCTCTGGCCTATTCTTATCTGCCTAATGACAGATCTCCAAAAGGAACTTAAGTGACATCAGCCCCCTCCCTGAGAGTTTCATCAACCGGGAAGATTGACTGTTGTCACAGGAGAGGGGACTAGAAGTGGACACCACACCAGACAAACATTGTCACAAATTATCATATCTCCCATTCACCTTTCCTGAGCATTATTTACTCTCCCCTAAATTGCCTACACCCCGCCTTCCCTTCACCTCTTAAGATGGTATGTAAGCTCTCACATATCATGATTTTTTTGGATGTTCACTTTTTTTACCTTTGATGCCCCTATGCACACAATATTAAAAGTTAATAAATTTGTGTAACTTTTCTTCTGTTAATCTGCCTCTTGCCAGTTTATTTCCAACCTAGGAGAGAGCAGAGGAAAAGTCCTTCCTCCCTTACAACACCAACAGACATGTCTGAGGGTGTCAACTTATACTTGTGACAAAGCGTATGGAAATATGCCTGTTTGGACGTAGCCATACAAAGCTAAAGTCATCACTACATGAGATCTTTCCAAGGAAAGTAGAGGTGCCTTGGGGTTCAAAGAGTTCCACTGAGATTATACCACTCACTCATGCTGAGCATGGACTCTGTCTCGTGGTTTCCTATCTATCAGGCTGAACATTAGGTGGAAGCAACTGGTGTGGAACAGCAGTCAACATTCTTATATGTCCTCTAAGACTGGACACTCCAAAGTCATTTGCCCAAGCCAGGACCTCCTAGCAGATCCAGGCTTCAGGCTTTCCTGAGGTTCATTTCTGCAATACAAAAGCCAACAATGGCAGGCTATAATTGCTAACAATTAGATAGGGCTTACCATGTGCCAGGAATTTTTTGTTTGTGTCAGACTAGGACAGATAATAATGCAGTGACAAGCAACCCCTTACATCTCAGGGGCTTCACATATATATAGTCATGTGCCACATAATGACGTTTCAGTCAACGACAGACCACATATGTGACAGTGGTCCCATAATATTAATACCTTATAGCCTAGGTGTGTAGTAGGCTATACCATGTAGGTTTGTGTAAGTACACTCTATGGTGTTTGCAAAATGACAAAATCACCTAACGCATTTCTCAGAATGCATCCCCCTCCATAAGTAATGCATGACTGTATAAGGGTTCTTTTCTGCTCCTAAAGTCCACTGAAAATCAAGTAGCTGTCTATTAGTGACTCAATGTTGCCATCTTTTGGAGAAACCATCAAGAATATGTGGCGGCTAGGGTCAACATATCAGAAGGAAAGAGATTGCTGAAACTCACTTCTGCTTTCTTAAATGCCTTGGATTGGTGAGAATGAATGTCACTTTCTCCCAAAACTCATTAGAGAGAACTAGTTCATGGCCACTCCCAACTACAAAGAGGACTGAGAAATGTGAGGAACCTATAGTGAGTGCCCTTGGCACCCTGCTCAATGCACCGTACGTAGTTTAACTCATGTCAATGCTTGTGAGATAGTAAGGATTATTTTTCCTATTTAATAGATGATGAAACTAAGACACAGGGAAATTGAGGGACCTACCCAAGGTAATAGGATGATTAGAAGAAGGAAATGTGATCGAACATTTATGTTAAGATATTCAGAATTTTTATTGAGGGCAGAGGTGAGCCATTAAAAGGGATTAAGCAAAGAAGTACCATGATTGTATTTATGACTTAGAGATATCCTTTGGCTATGGTGAGAAGAATGGTTATTCGGGAGGATGGGTGCTAGGTCAATTAGGAGACTGTGGCTAAAACTAGGAAAAGCAGTGATGAGAGACTGAAGACAGGGTACATATTAATCAGGAATATATTCATTTCAAGTGACGGAAAACCCACTCAGACTGGTCTAAATGAAGGCAATTTATTGACTTAGCATCCAGATGTGAGACTAGCTTCTGAGATTGCATCAACTGTCATCAAACATCCAATATCTCTGCTTCTCTTTACATTGCTGTTTGTAGCACTAGCCTGGCAGAAAATCACTCATCATTTCCAGCCTTACACACTCACAGCATGTTATCAAGGATAAGAAAGAGAAAAGCCCAGAAAATATCTCCCGTGGTTCTATTTACTGTAACCTGGCTATGTTCGATTCCTAATTCAATCACTTTCGACCAGAGAAATGGTACTCACTCGTTTAAGCAAACGAGGATCCATGTCTGGGATGGGCGTAAGGACTACTTGTACCCAAACCACTTTGGTTGAAAGTGCAGGACAGATGGGTTTCTCAACAGAGTGGGAGGGGCCGTTACCAGGAGAGAGAGGAATGACTGTTTGGATGGCAAACAACAACTCTACACACCAACTCTTTGCCCACCCAATGTCTGTACACACATCTGTTTCCCTTAATACACCATAAAATGTCATCCTTTCTGGATTCCACCTCCAATGGCAGACAAGGCAGAGTCTCATCTAGTGACCACATCAAGGTCTATGTCAAAGATCTCTTGGAAATGAACTATCAGTCCTGTCAGACATAGCTCACACAACCCAGGAACTTATAAGTCAATGATAAATTCAACCCCTGTGAATGTGCCCAGGATAGAATTGTGGGGTGACACCAGGAAGGTCACAACTGCTAAAATGAAACGAACATACCAACCAAGTCTCTTGATTGGAAAAGGAGAGAATAAAAAAATAAAGCAGGATAATATTCCCAAGCCCATGGTACATGTTCCACCCTAACTGATCAGACTAGTAAGGATTCCTTACCTTGGCAGATCACTTGATCATTTAAGCTCATTGCCCCCACTCTTCTCTTTGGGGGTACCGCGTTTTCCACTTGATCCCAGGTCCATATCTAAGCTATGCCTTAAGAACATAGCCCTTTGTGGAGACTGCCGCTCTCTGTCAGTTCATCTCCACCTGGTGAAAATTTGGGAACAGAGACTGTTTTATGGGTTGAGCAACGCTTGCTGTTGTTATCCAGCTCGGGGTATCATTGTTAAAAATTCATACACTATACATATATGTATTTCATGGTTGTATGCCTGGAAGCATATATAAGTATCTTAGTATCTATTTGTTTCTGCTTATTTCCATGAATTAATACTAGCAAGCAGAGTTTTTACTGATTCATAGTTCTGGAGTCTAGAATTCAGTGCAGGCCTTGTCGACTCCTAGCAACCGTTCTCTGGGCTCTGCCCATCGCTATGACTCATTAAAGAGCCTCCATCTTGGCAAGTATTAAGGTGAAGCATTAGAACGTAGTAGAGGTGATACCACTAATCTGCTTATCCCAGAGGGTTGTGTCCCAGCTGTGTCTTCATATTGGAGCAACTGTGCTCTTCGTTCCAACAGAAAGCAGATGAAAAAGAGGTGCCTGGGGTAGTATCAACTTCAACAATGATCTTCCCTCCTTATCCTCTCTAACTCTAGCCAGAGTATCTCCCCCTAGATCCATTCTTTGCCCTTCCCTGCCTGCTTCCTCTTCTGGGAGGCCGACTTACGTGGGAAATGAACTTCTGTGTTTTAAGGCCCCCAGTCTATAGTCCTTTGTTATGGTCGCCCTAGTAATTTATACATTCCTCTACATGGGTGCTACATACTAAGACCCTATCTGCCATTGCTTGTCTCAAGGCCCCCTACTCTATGGTCTCTTGTTCTAGATTCTTCTAAACCCTCTCTCCCTTTGAATCTACAGGTGGTACCTGCTTTTTCTTGGCATAATACACTAACCCAATTCGTTTCTTGATACCCCGCCTTCTTGTTTTATAAATTCCCCTTGATAATTATACCCTCCAATGATTATCTATATTTGATTTTGCCTTCTCTTCCCATTGGAACCCTGACTAATAGACTGAGCACAGAGTAGAGCATTTGGCTTTTCCAGCTCTGCTGGGCTCTGGAATATAGATGTCTCAGTCAACTTGAATTGCTAGACAGACGCAGATAAGACCTTTCTTAGAAAAGCCACTCTAATTGTAGATGGACAAATTTCAGCCGATGTGTCTCTCTGCAGTGAGAGACCTTACAGTAAGCCAGACTACACACTCCAATATCCTGAATCTCAGTGCTCAGCTCCCTAATGTCACAGCCCTGAGTGTACATGGTTGGTATCCCAGTTGATTACAGGTAACAATTTAACCAGCAGTCTTGACTCCGTTGCATAGAGAATTGGGAATTTCCCACAACAGGCTGGAAAGGTCCTCCTTCTGATCCATCTGAGATCCTTGGCATAACCAGGTTGATGTTTTAGGATCTGTCACAACGTTCAAGCCTGGTAGGTGCTGCTCATTTCCCTGGAATAGACTCATTTTTACAGCAAATCCAAGCAAGTATCAGCCAACATCTACACTCAAATATCGCTCTTGAAAGGACACCCCAGGTCTCCTTCTTGCCTTATTAATGGTAACTTTTCTGTCTACATCTTATTTGATCTACCACTATCTTGGCTCTTGACTTTTTTGGCCCTTTGGCCAAATTTCATGGTTTTAAATAGAGCAATTCCTCCCAAATATGTCCTGGTGTCTCCTTTTGGATGAATAACTGGCTTATCAAAATAAATATGGCTCCATTAGAACTCTTGGTTTCCCCCACACAAACTAGGTATGTTGTCAGTCTTTCCTACCTAGTGAATGGCACATTCATCTGCTCAGGGGCACAAGCAAAAAACATAGAAGTCACCTATTGTATCAGCATTAATTCCCAAACCTGCTCGCATGCCCAAATGCTACTAATTTTGTCCAAGCTGCCGTTGTGTCTAACGGGGAGTCCTGGGAGATTATAGCAGGACTATTTTCAAGCAGCTGCAAGAGTGATTTGTTTAAAACTATTATTAATCCCATGCTTAATGGGGCTTCCCATAGCACATAGGATAAAATCCAAGCTCCATATTGGGGTCTATGAGGACTGCACGACTGGCTCCCTTCCTACCTTTCACATTTTGTCTAACCATGCTTCTCCTTGTTCACTGTGATCCAGTGACACCGACCTGCTTTCTCTCTTCCCTAAAACAAGGAAGCTCAGATCTAAGGCATCTGATTGCTCTGTCTACTGGCGGGACATCACAGCTCTCAGATCCTCCTATGACAGCTCCTGCCTTAGCACTGGGTTTCTGGTACAGTCTTCAATGAGCTCTTGAGCTAAATTATCCCTCACATCCACCTTATCTATCCTCACCCACGTGTATTTTCCTTAACCACACTTAGTGTATCTAAAATAGGCTTGTTCATTTATTTGTTTGCTCATCTGTTACTAGAACCCTCCCCACACACACACACACGTGCACACACACACACACACACAAGAATATAAGATCCACAGAAGCAGAGACCCCATCTCTTAGCTCATCGCTGTATTCCGTTACCTAGAGTGATGCCTGGAACTTAGGAGGCATGCAATGATTATTTGTTGAATTACTTAATTGCTTTGCCATAGACCATATTTAATAGTCTGCGCACACATGCATGTGCATGAAGCATTTATCTAAATAAATATACAAAACAAGATCATCAGACTGATAAATCAATTAAATGTTTATTGAGACAACACGGATACATAAGGGATGTAGGGAAAGTGCTCTTTGATTCTCCGTTGTTCTCTTATTAAGTAGGTTCTTCATTTGAACCGTGCTCATATTGTAGCCTACATCAGAGTGGAGCTACATTTATTAATAAGTGGTTTAATCTAAGTTGCAATAGTCCCCCTGAGTTAAATTGCATTTCAAGATTAGCTTCTTAAAAACAGTGCATAATGCTTCACTAAAACACAATGTTTTACAGATAGAGTGTTACTTGAACCTGCATTGTTGAAGGTGATCCTAGACGGCTTCATAACACAGAGATCCAAGTGTCCAAAAGGTTAAAGTTAATAATGATTTTACTTCCTGGGTATGCAGTTATTGAGGTCATACATTTACTTAAGCTGTGAGAGCAATTCCTTTGTGGTCGAAATTCACTTACTGGCAATTTTATAAAAATGAACATTTCATCCTCAAAGCTCTCTAATCTCTTTCCAGGAGGACCATTTTCTAGACAATGGAAGTTGAACAGCCTGGTGGGATAACTTGATTTATGCAAATCAGTCAGTCTCCCTGTCCAGTCTCACACACAATAGAGAGCATCCACCCGGAGGTGGTTCAATAACTAATTTAACCTCAAACCGAATTCTTTTAATGATGTATCAATCACAGCCCCTTAAAATGCTCATGTCAAATGAAAATATACAGCTTGGGCTTGGATTTAATTAATTTATACAGCATTCATTTTACCTTAATGAACACCCATACAGGTGGACTGAATACGTACGAATATACACAAATTTCAGGTCCAATTTTCTCTATCACTGAAAAATAAAGCCAAGACAATTAAAGAAAAAAAATCATTCACCCATTAAGATAGGTGATATTCTCTCCTATAATGAGGCAGGGGTGGGGAAGGAAAGATGGGAGAAAAGGAAGAGTGAGAAAAAATAGTTTAATATTCCTACAAACCTGTGTTGGTATTTGGAAAAAGAAGGTGATTTCTACTCGGATCTGTTTGGTTTTGAATGGATTCCCTTTTCTTGCCATTATGCCACAATGCCACTCTCCAAAAGTGGGCAATGTAAATGAGTATAGAGAACAACTCGATTCACAAAGGGTCGGTTGGTAGAAAGATCTAAATTCTGATCTAGGTGTGTTGATTGTGTGTGCAAGAATATAAACTTTGTGGACCCACGATTTTGCCCTTATTTTTTTAGATCTTTGATCAGATTGGTCTCAGAGGTTAAAATTCATCTCCTATGAACCAGAGGGTCTCGAAAGCTATGCGTTGCTGTTTTCTGGGAATTAGAACATAGTTCTCCAGATGAAATCAAGACAACTAAGACAGTCTCCTTTGGTTTTTACTTAATAAAAACAGACATTGTCAAAGTGATGGCCTTGATCGCATAGAGAGCCATATCAGAGTAGGTAGATCTCAGTGTGATGGAGCAAAAAATGTTGGCACGGCAAGAAACATGTCATAATTTAGGGATTTTTAAAAATCAATGTATCACTTTTGGATGAACATATGGTATTTGGAGCTTAAGAACTAGGAGAAATTCAGAGAACATGTATTTATTTGTGTTGGTAGTTCAATTTATATCAGTTTGTTTTTTAAGAAGAAGAAAAGAGGGAAAAGTAAAGGATTTAGTTTCATGTCCTGAACTGAATATACGACTTTATGATCCCTGATTGTGAGTGAAGAGGAAGGGATCAAATATCTTCTTCTTCACCCAAAGTGAAGCAAAGGAATGTCCAGGAAATTCTGCACGGGTGGGCAAGGAGCTTGGATAAGTCTGTATTTCATCCTCACAATTCTGGTTAATGGGACATAGTTGTGGATGGATTTCTTTTCATTAATTTATTACTTTTTTTCTTCACCAATAATTTTCCATTTTTTTAATAGTCAAAATATATTAGTTAAACGATGAATTCAGATAATACAGAATAGTATAGGCGCCGGCCCCGTGGCTTGGCGGATAGGTGCACGCGCTCCGCTGCTGGCGGCCCAGGGTTTGGATCCCAGGCGCTGGCGGATCCCAGGCACAGATACCAGGCGTGCACCGACACACTGCTTCTCCGGCCATGCTGAGGCCGTGTTCCACATACAGCAACTAGAAGGATGTGCAGCTATGACATACAACTATCTACTGGGGCTTTAGGGGAATAAATAAATAAATAAAATTAAAAAAAAAAATAATAGTATAAAGAAGATTCCAAAGAGTCACCCAAAATACACCTAGTCAATATTTAGTCAATACCATCCTGGAATCTCTGTAAACATATGCGCAAGCAAATGTAGATAAGTAGATTAAATGCATAGAATTCATTTTCTTAAAATTGAAGAGTGTCATATGTTCTTAAAATAAAAGATATACGATTTATATTGACAGAAAAAAGTAAAAAGGGTTAGCCTGAAAATATTACTGATATTCAAGAAGATGTTTCTTCTCTAAAGAGTCCTCTAATGAAAAAAGAAATCTTTAAAAACGTTGGAGGTATTATGTTTTTGTTAATGGCATGTTTGCTTTAGGGGTATCAATTAGATAAAGGACTTTTTACAGACACCTTCTGTCTCTCAGCTTTCCAGCTTTGTTATTTATACTGTTATTTTGGAAAGGGTAAGTTTTATAACAATTCAATTCAGTCGATTTTCAAAGTTCCCTCCATAATTTGACCTTAGAACTATATCGGAATGAATTCAGTACACACTGGCATGCCTTTTGATCAAGTCTTCTCAGATTTTCCCATCATTTGTTTGAGTGGTTTCGTCCTTGGGTAGACTGTCTTCAAGGAGTCATGGTTGCTGTCGGATGTCTTCATAGTTCAAGGACAATTTTTTTTTTTCACCCAAAGCCCCAGTAGACAGTTGTACGTCATAGCTGCACATCCTTCTAGTTGCTGTATGTGGGACACGGCGTCAGCATGGCCAGAGAAGCAGTGTGTCGGTGCACGCCGGGGATCCGAACCCAGTCCGCCAGCAGTGGAGCTCGCGCACTTAACCGCTAAGCCACGGGGCGGGCCTCCAAGGACAATTTTGAAGAAGATATTCTTTCAAACTATAATCATTGTTCCATTACATTCTGACATTGAGTATCCCTAAGAAAATGTCGAAGGTAAACCTGTTTTTTCTCCATGTTATATTGAACTTGTTTTCCTCCCTGAACGCCTCTATGATAGTCTCTTTATTTTTCACATTTGGCAACATCACTGGGCTAGGTTTTGATGAGCAGTTCATTGGGTAACAGCTTTTCCCAGAACCAACTTTTAACCACTAGATTCAAGTCTTGCTTTATCTCAAGAAATTTCTCTTCTATCGCATCTTTGAATGGAATTTTCCTTCTGTTCTCATCCCCAGGAATGCCAATTATGTAGACACTTTATCATCTCTGTCTTTCATTGCTTTGGTTCTCCCGTTCTAAATATTTTTATCCTTTTTTATTTCATTTTGAATAGTTTCCTCAAACCTATCCCCTTTGTTTCTGGTGATATTTTAGTCTTTTTAAGTCTATTTTATAGTACTTCAAATGGCATTTTCAACCTTTTTAATCCTTATTTTTCTCTTTCATTTCTTTCACTAGCTTGATTTACGTATTCCTCTGTTGTTTTTTTATTTCTCTTTTTATTTGAGACAATATATTTCAACTCATTTTAAGAGAAATCATTTGTTGAAAATTTCTTGTAGACTGAAGAATTAATTATCTGAAATCATGGTTTCATTATGTGAAGTTATCCTTCATTCTTTTTGGTTATGTTCCTTGTTACACTCCACCCCACGTATTTTCTTTGCAGTTTAGGCAAGAGTTTTCTTTTGGCTTATCTTTGATTTTTACATATCTTAGAACAGACAATAGGCAATGTACAAAGATTGAAATGGAATGAATCTGCTCTGCGGCCTTGATCCACTTACTTTACATACTTTCTTGTCAAATCAGTCGTTCTTTGCCCTGGGGAGCATGTCTCTTCTCAGATTCAAGAGTTCAAGGAGTGGGTATAAATTATTGTGAAATTCCTCATCCCACAGTTTCTCTGTGGCCAGAGTTGTAATCTGGAGATGATCGCATTCTCAAACTTGTTTAACTTGCTTCACCTTGGGCAGCTTCAAAGAGTTAGGAATCAAAGTTATAGGAAAACGATGGAGGTAACAGCTTTTAAAAAATTCAAATGCTTTTCTCATTTTTATTTCCATCAACATGATTGTATCCTGAGCCAGTCCTAAGCATCTCTCTGCCAGGATGAGGTGGAGGGAAGTTTACAGTCAGATTTCAACATTGAAAATAGGATTTTGGCATAAGCAGTATAGTCTTGATAAATAGGCTTTGTCAAGAGTAAGGATTTACACACATCCATTTGCATTTCTTTTTAATAACTTGATATGCCTTTCAGATCTCTGACATTTCTTTCTAGGAACTATTTATTCTGATGGAGGACAGGTTTTCTCCTCTCCCTCTCCCTAGGTAGACTTCGCAATTAGCCAGGAAGCAGCTTGGATAGTGGTCTGGAGTTGTCATCATTTCTTCCTCCCTTTACTTTTTGAGAAAGAGATTGAAGTAAAAATATGCCTTTGTCATATTTAACAGAAACACTGGATATTTTTAATTTAAATTATTCATCTTAGACTCAATTCTGTAAAATCTTGACTTTTTGCCCCTAGGGATCATTTTAAAGGATTTCAAACATTTATGCCAGAAATTTAAAGGATTTCAAACACAAGCGCCAACTATCAGCCTGTGGTTGTCCGGAATGTATATGAATGAAATAAAAGAGTAGGGTCACTACCTTTTTAGAACTTACAAGATTAATTTGAACGGCGTCTTCTCCACAAATTCCAATATCCCTTATTTCTAGCCGAATTAGCTTTGTAAGACAATTCGCCATTCTGGGCACAAAATATCTTCCTTCATTTGAAACAGAATTGATTCCTTCTTGAACTGAAATAAGCAAATATATATTTGAGGAGTGCTAGCGATGTTTAATGACCTTCTCTCCTCTTCTGAACATTCCAGACTCATTTCCAACTTTCTGTCCTTTCTCATTTAAGATTTGATAGATACCATTTTCAAATCCCTTCCTTACGTAGTTGATTCTATTGAATGGAGTTCTTCATTTATATTTGTCATATGTTTTCCACGAATATTTAGAATGTATATAGCATTAAGCATGCTTGGCATTTAGCACTGAGCTCAAAGTGCATCAGATATTCAATAAATGTTAATGGATATTACACAGTTTTGGTGGTCTCAATGTCCAATTTGGAAAAAGGAGAGAGTCACTTTCCAGACACATTTTTTATTCTAATTTAAGGTCTTAACAATTGACATGATTAGTCTAGAATAAAGCAATTAAGATTGATTTGAGTTACTTAACAGTCATGTAAGCACCAATGTTTTCTGTGAGAAAATTAAGCAATTAAGATTACTATCGATCATTACAGATGACAATATAAATGCATATTTCCAAGGGGAAGAATTCTAAATATTTCATCAATGTGCCTAATCATTTAAACTAGAATCTTGTCTACTGATAAATGATGCTTAAATAGTGCAGATATAAACACATTGTATTGTTTGGAAAATTGAATAAATGTTGAATTAATTAAAAGAAAACATTCTAACTAGACAAAATGACTAGTTACTTTCTAAACTCCTCAGGCATATCTAAAAATACTGAGCAAATACAATAGCATGTTGTTATTAGGGGTTAGTTGAGTCTGGCATACATTCAGGAAAAGAAAACAGCATAATTTAAAAACTACCACAATTCCACCATATGGAATTTATCCTAAATAAATAATCAGATTTACAGAAAGATTTAATGCATGAGAATATTTATTACAATTTTACTGATAGTGGTAAAAATCAGAAAAAAAGTACAAATGCTCAACAAAATGAAATTAATTGAGTAAATTTTGTGGTAATATCCAGCCATTAAAATTCAGATTAATATATATTACTTTGGAAATTTTTGAAAATATAGCATTACTATATTTTTAAAGCAGAATGCAAAATTATATATACAGTGTGATCTTAAATTTATAAACATTTCACAAAATATATATATTACATATCACATATAAAATGTGCATTACAAAAATAATTTGAATCTTTGCCAAAATATCAACAGTGTTCATCTTTGGAAAACAGAAATCTCAAAGAGTCTAAATTATTCTTTTTCACTTTTTGGCATTTTTCAAAAATTTTTGCAGTAAAACTGTATTACTTGTTTAAAGGGAAAACAAAAAACAATTCATTTTATTAAACATACACAGTGCTATTTCCTCAAGTCTAAGAGAGCAGAATCCATAAACACTGTTGACCAGGTCTGAGCTCCTGAGGCAGGCACCTCCTACTTGTGCACAGATCTCATCTCATCTCATCTCATCTATCTTATTGAGGGAGACAAACCAAAAAGGAAAAGAGAAAAAATATGTCCAATATAGAGTATTTTAGAGTATGTTAGAAAGAGAAAAGTCCTAAGGACAAACAAAAATAGAGCTTGAAAAGTGGGTATGATGTCTTGGATGGGGGAGGTGGGTGTAGCCCACCTATTGTGAGTGAGGAGAGATGGCCTCAGAAGTTTCACCAAGAAGGTGTCTTCTGAGTAAAGATTCAGAGGGTGATCGTGAAAGACAGAGACAAGAGAAAGAGCACACTGGGAGGATAGGAATGCACTCGGTGTCCAGGAAAATTATGGCGGCTGAGAACAATGGGAAGCCTTACGCCATTTTGAGCAGATGAGTAAAATTGTCTGACATATATCTTCCTAGGATCACTTCTAACATCCTCTGGTGACTCTGTTTTGCCGTCAGGATAAAGTTTGTACTTCTTACTGTGCCACCTGCCCCACTCATCTTTCACAGTTGCCCCATAGTCAGTATATTCTTCAGCTTTTTCCAAATTATTCCAAGTAAATCCATTGTGCCACTCTTGGATAAGCCAATTCCAACTTGTGCATTTAAACCACCAGTTTCGTGTTACATTCTCTGTTACGGCACTAATTGGGTTTTATTTTAACATCTTTTAATTTGTCTGCCTCTTGCCCCACATGGTGAGCATCCTGAGGACAAGGACTCTTCTCAGAAGAACTCATGGTCATCGATGAATTAAACGGAAGAAGATTTGTAGAAGAAAGCAGAAATCCCAAAGCCATTTGGAAAATGGCATAAGACAGTGCCCAGTGGGAAAAAGTAATTCATTAGAAAATGACACCAAAAAAAGGTGAGATCATAGAGTGAAGCCCCTTCTTAATGTCACAAGTGGAACAGACATTTCTCTGTCCCTATGCTGTTCCAACCTCATATCATCCCACATCCCACACCTACCTTGTCCAAATTCCATATATCATTAGACTTAGGCCTGGGAAATTTGGTAGGAAATAGGACTGTGTAAGAACTAGGATTACTAGGTTTCTCAGAGATGTTTTTACTGGATGAATTTTTGAAGACTCTGAGGGGCTTTTGATTTTTGAATATATAAGGTCTGTCAACTGAAAGGTAGTTCTTACTCTCATTTTCCTTGGACTGATTCATGCCTTTTCCTTGAAAAGCAGTCTTAACTTATGAGAGCTAGAGGGCTGAGGATGTAACTCAGAGGAGAGAGATAGGGTCCAATCTCCCTGTTCAAGGCTCTAGTCCTAAATAGGAAATTGTCTTCTGTGCACTTCAGTCCAGTTTAGCAGAAATGGAGGCTGTGATTAGAGCACATGAGAGAAGTAAAGACAGTGTATTGGGCTGGGGCTTCCTTTATGGTGCATCGTTTTTAGCATGGCATAGTAGACATTTCAGGATATTGAGGAATCAGAAAACATAATGTAAAGGAATATCAAAAGCGTGATTCTCTTGCCGTTCCTATACAGAGACTTACGTTTGTGGACTATGGGGGCCAGCTATCTCATAAGTCAAAGGATGACCCAATGAGATGATGAAATATTCTGGAAGGGTCTCAGTGTACACACTGATTTTCTTCTATTAAGAAAACATTGCACAACATAGCTGAATTAAAAATAATAAGTTATTTTGTTAAGACGTTCATTATGAACACCAATTTGATTTTTTAAGATATTGATTCATGGAGAGTTGAGGGGAATTTAGACTTGTTTCCATACTTGCACTTTCTTGTGAACTAAATTTGCTATAGACTCAGTAGATGCTTAGGATTTTTTTCTTTTTTGGGGGAGGAAGGTTAGCATTGAGCTAACCTCTGTTGCCCATCCTTCTCTTTTTGCTGAGGAAGATTGGCCCTGAGCTAACATCTGTGCCCATCTGCCTCTACTTTATGTGGGATGCCTGCCACATCATGGCTTCATAAGCAGTTCGTATGTCCGTGCCCGGGATCTGAACCTGTGAACCCCGTGCTGCTGAAGCAGAGTACATGAACTTAACCACTATGCCACCGGGCCAGCCCCTAGGATTTTTGAGATGTATATAGGAGAAAAAAAAGGGAGAGATTTATTCTAGGAATTACTGCTGATAAATTTTTACCTAAAAATGCCCATGGTGTAATTCATAGTGCTTTCAAAAGATTCATTTTACTGACAAGTAGGTTCAGATTTTTTAAAAAAACAATTCTGAATTTAAATAAATTCACTCAGTAAGTTCATATCCACGATGTCCACATAGTCCATTGGCATTCATGAAAAATAAAAGTATTTTAGAACACATTTGAAAAAATGGGTATTGAAAATGAAAGTGATGGTTTGCTGAATGGTCTCAAAGTATTTCATTTAATCAAATCTTTAATACTGGTAAGCTCCCCTATTCTCTCATCCCACAAGGCTGCTCATTTTGCTGGTTCTGGGCTCCACTTTTAATCAGTTCTGGCACTCAGTATGTGCGCTTAGGGAAATAATTTCCCTATTTCTGTTTTCTCCTATTGCAGTAAGAGAGGAAATGTTTCAATTTCTAAAAGTTATTAGGAATGATTTCTAGTGAAGTGGATTGTGTAGATGTTTGGAAAGTACCGGTATTTGCCATGGCAAGATCATTCTAAATAAACACGTTTTTCCATTGTTTTACAATTCTCAAAACCATTTCACATATATTATCTGATTATGAGATTCAATTCACTGAGAAAATTAACTGGAAATACAGTGATTTCTATGATCTGAGCAACTCTGTTATTTTTGTTCATTCCTCTGTACCAGTAAACATAAAGGGGGGAAATATAAGTAAACAATTTACAAATATTTTTAAATGCCTATCATTTACCAAAAAAGATTTTTAAGACTGATTCTCCATAATTTTATATTTCAAAGCAGGATTTTCATATTATATTTTATTTTTGACTTTCAAGATAGACACAAGTTCTCTATATGTTTTATATATATTTTAATGTATATTTTATATATGTTTTATATATGTAATTTTACACCTAGATTATATATAGAGAGAATTATTATTATATGTATTATATGTAGAGATTACATATACATACAATTATTGTATGTAAATTATATATAGATAAATTATACATATATTCTAATTTCATACAAAAGGTAATGGGCAAAACACTTAAAACAAATCTGAAAGGGAGTAATGAAGAGAAGGACTTATTGTGACTGGATATATACATATAGACATGACTACATAATGTTTTATTGGAGAAAAATTAGAAAAATCCTGATAAACCGGTTTTCGAAAAACTTCAGCCATTATTCTATCACACTAGAGATAAGAATTGTCAGCCTTATTTAAGGCTCTGTTCTTTTCCAGTCACTAAACAATACATTTGATTATATCTGTGTTCATAATCAGATACAGCATTCTCTTATATGGTTGTGTCATAATTAATTAACTAATATCTATCATAGAAAAGTAAATTCATGGTGCTATTTTGGTATTGTACACTTCCTTGGCATTATGTGTTTCCCCATTTGTGCTTTTTCTCTTTGGGTTAAATTCCTAAAATTATGTTCACAGAGACAAATTTAAGACATCTTTAAGGCTTTTATTATATATTTCCAAAGGGCCTCCCAGAAAGGTTATATAAATTTACTCAAAGTGTCCAAGTGTGCTCCTTTCCACATATATATGCCCACATATTCTATTATTCGTTATTATATTTATCAATCTCATTGTGGAAAATTTATGCAGTGTTCAAAAATAAGCATTTTTCATTTATGAGTGAATTTAAACTTTTTTTATTTGTTTATGGGCTCTATAAATGCTTCTATAAAAAGTTTTTTTAGCCTTAGCTATCATTTTATTTTACTAATGTTTTTCCTATCAATTTTAAGATATAGGTGTTATAGGTGTTATGTTACAGGTGATATATATATTTTATGCATTAAAAACTATTCTCTGCATATTTTTCATGTACATTTCCTTTATATTGTACAGAAGCTTTTTATTTGTGTAGTAAAAATCTGTAAGTATATTTTTTTTATTTAAAAAATATTTTTGAGCCCCATCTATGGGAAAAGACACTAATGCTGGTGTATTAATAGTGAGTAAAACACAGCTTGTCTCTCCCCTGGGGGCCTTAATGTACTGGAGGGAAGAAAGATACTAATTTAAAAAAAACACAGAAATTAATATGTAGCTATCATTTTTGGTAAGTAGTGTGAAAGGATATCAGAGGTTATGACCCAAGTGTTTTCCAGGCTGATCTGATCTATAAAGTGGGTGTAGGCAGGCAAGAAATGATGTTTGAGCTACTATCTGAAGGATGACTTGGTGTCCATTAGGTGTGTGTGGGGAGGAGTTGTGGGGCTTAGGGGAGAAAGAAAGGAGAGATGGATGGCAGAACTTGATGGCTACAAGTAGGTAGCTTCCTTTCTGACTTCTATATTTAGAGCCAAGGTTAGGAAGTCTTTACACACTTCAAAGCTCTATCAATACGTTTATATTTTACAATATATTTCTCTTTAGATTACATCTTTCATCTGTCTGAAATTTATTGAGTGTAGTGTGTGAGGTAGGGATTCAGAATAGTAGCTGTTTGTGCTAATGTTGATGTTTTCCCACCAAATGGTTAACTTGCCCTGTTGATATTAAAAGATCGTGTTATCATATAGTAGATTCAGATAAATATTTTAGTCTCAAGTGCCTATAAAATAGTGTCAAAGAAACCAGAATTGACTTAGAAATCATGCCTGTAATTTTAATCATAAAAATGCAGAGGTATATCACAGAATGATACCTGGGCTTTGATAGATGCCGTGGGCATATATGTTGAACATAATATGAGAATAGAAATGAAATATTTGTACTATTATACTCTTTCTAGAATCTTCATGGTAGGATTCTGTCTCCACCAAGGCGACATATTGTTGGTCCTTCTGGCAGAGCTCTATCTATATTGACCTTTCTTATTCCCACTGAACAGCTAACAAAATTCCTTTTCCTACAATATCCATTGACGTACCTATCTGAAGAAATAAAAATACTAGTGTCCTTGACGGAGGCAAAGCTTTTATAAACAGCACACAAAAAGCATGAACCTTAAAGTTAAAGACTGTAAAATTTTGCTGCCTTATAACAAACATCCTCTCTTACACAGTGGCCACTAAGTGAGTAAAAGGGAAGGCAGTACAAGGGAGGAGTTATTTGCAAAACATAGAGCTGAAAAAGAACTTGATATAACAGAATACGTAATAGATGGCTTCAAATCCTTCAGAAAAATAATACAAAAACACACACAGCCGTATGAAAACATAGGGAAGATTTTAACAGGTGTTTTACAAAAGAGAATCTCTAGGTGGTCAGGAAACATATGAAAAGTTATCCAAACTTATTAGCAACCAGGAAGAATGTAAGCTAAAACCACAAATTGATACCGTCACACAGTCTCCTGAGTTTGTAAACACAATGTTGAGTGCTGCAATGATACGGAGTGATGCTATCCAGTGGAACTTTTTGTGATGATGAAAAGTGCTGTCCCAATATGGTAGCCACTAGCTGCATGAAGCCACTGAGTACTTGACATTTGGCTATAGAACTGAGAAACTAAACTTTTAATTTTATTCCATTGTCATTAAATTTAAACAACCACATGTGACTGGTGGCTACTCTATTGGATAGCACAAATATAGAGAATCTAGCAGAATGTGCTAACACTGCTGGTGGGAGTGTAAATTAACACCAGCTCTTTGCAAAGCGTACATCTTTGCACACTACAGTTGAACATTCACATGCTCCTAACACCCAGCAATTTCACTTTTAGGCTTATATTCAAAAGTGTGCTCACCAGCGTTATTTATAATAACCCAAAATGGGAAACACATCAAATGTCTATCAATGGTAGAGTCGATCAATATATGATAGGATATTTATACAATGGAACAGAATATAGCAAGGAAAATGAACTAACCTCCACTATGCATAACATCACTGGTGAATCTCACAAACATAATGTTAGGCAGAAGAAGCCAGATGCAAAAGAATAAATATTCTATGATTCTACTTTTAGAAATATTATAAGGAGCTTAAAATAATTTGTGGTGCAAAAAGTCATGATTGGGAGAAGAAGTGGGTGAGGGGATTAGAGGATTAGCAGATTAGATAAATCTGCTTGCAGTGGTCAACTTTTTGACCAAGGAGATGCACACTCAAGTGTATTCACTTATGATTATTTAAGCTTCATATGTATAATTTTTTCACTTTCCCTCTTGAATAAGTATAAAATAAAAATTATGAGTGATAAGAAAACATTATGTCATCTGTTTAATTGGCAATGTTTTCTTTCAGAGACCCATAGGATAGTGGCATGTCATACAATCAAGTTTCATTAGATTCAAGGAAATGTAGTATCTACTCCATCATTAAGGTTTCCTAAAGTAACGTAAGGCACTTCCACAGACAGGGCACCATAATGACGAGACAGGTCATAAATACATTGTAAATTGGATGCTATTCCCATTGAGGGCAAATGGGAATTGGAAAATTAGGAAGCAAAAGACTTGATTAAGGTGGTATTGAGTAAACAGTGGTTCCTGAAGGGAATCTGACATGTACATAAATAAGAATAAAAATGAAACTTCTCTCGCTGATTCCATCAAAATTTCCAAGGAAGCTTCTCTCACAAGTTTAGTCACACCTAATGAATCATGGTAATTTAATTAACTATTTTTCTCTCTTTGTCTATGGGTGGGCAAAGTCAAAGAAAGATATTTAGTGGAAAAAAAAAGTTATTGAAAACTACATTTACATGTGTCTTGGTAATTCGTTCAGAATAGCCCTTTTAAGTTGTCATACATCTAAAAATATTACTAAGATTTACTGGAAAGGATCAGCCCTGTGTCATAACCTAATGTATTTTGTTTGGTTGATGTGTGTGAGCATGCTCATGTGCCCCTTCTGGTCCTATAGTGCAAATGGAATCAGAAATCCAAGTTTACATTTTAAACACTGGTAGGTTTGGATTGGGGAAAGGGGGAATGCCCTGAGACTCTCTCACTTGAATTCGTAGTGCTTTATTTTATTTATCCTCAAATCAAATGGACTGTCTTTGACAAGCTGTGCATAACCAAGTATTTTGTGTAAAGATTTTTCAAATCTTGAGTCAGTGTCTTTTATGAGATAATTACAATGTCCGAGGCATTATCAAGACAAGAAGACATCAGGTATTGTTTCAGCATTGTTATTTCCATTCTTCCTCTGACAAGAACTTTGCCGTATAAAAAGCACCGTTGCTTTTGAATTCTGTCATGTTCAGCAATGAAAATAAAATCCAAAGAATGCATAAACTTTGTTATTTTTATTTTCCTAACCCTTTCTAACTTTTGCTGGATTTGATGTAAACAAAGGCAGGCATTCATAAGCTTATATCATTATAAATTTTATTCTGTCAACAGCAGAGGCAATAGCAAACAAACCCTTCTAGACATATGCGTTGGATAACTGGCACTTGCCTCTCAGAATGTACTTTCCCATTTACACTTCCAATTAGATGTGTGATTTTGTTCATGTCTTTGTCCCCCCGAATCCATCTCCCATGATGGCGACTGAAAAGCTGATGCCATCTTTAGCTCCTTGGTGTATCTTATTGGACCAGAGGCAATCCCTGTAATCTGACTAGTGTCCAACTCAGGTATTGGGCAGGTAGTCTGATTCTTGTTAGTAAGATGAGGAGGGATGTCTTCTTCAAGGCTTCTTGGAGAATGTCCGTCTAACTAGTAGAGGAAGAGATGGTCTCTCTGCCTCCTGTCCTGATGCCATGCCCAGAATTACACAGAAATCTTGCTACCAAGCTGAAGATAACCAACTCCAAAGATTGCAGAATAGGAATAAGGGAAACTCTTGGATGCTCAATGACCTCATAGAGTGACTTGATTCTCTCACCTGAAGTCCACCTTACCCCTGGGCTTCCTGTGAACTAAAATCTGGATGTAGTTGACAAGCTTGTCAGATCTGGGGTCTGGCAGGCTGATGGAAACAAAAGTAGAGCATTTTATTGTAGCTGACCAAATACAGTACCTATCCCTAGCCATGCTGAAACTGTTTGGAATGAAACATTACTTTCATCATAATGTTTGACCTATTTATCTCTTAAAAACATTTTTAAATAATAGGAAGGGAATTCAAACAAGTAAAAAATATTGTATGCCAAGTTCACAGATGCCCATAAAACCCACCTATGCCCATTTGATTAGAGCTCTGGCTTTAACATGTGAGATGATAAGAGATATTCCATCACTGTGATAAGAAGCAAACCAGACTATCTAAAACAAGAGAAGAAGATCTAGTTGGCAAACAATGCAGACCTAGTTTTAAAAAAGCGAATGTTTCTCTAAGACGTACCAATGTGCATTCGGCAGAATATCTAAGAAAAAAATTTGTATTTTCTTCAGTCTTGGTCAAACACTTTAAACAAAGTAGTTTGACCAGATAAGGATTTTTTTTTCCTAAATGTAGAGTGTGACCCTGAAGAGGAACAAGACAGAAAATGAGTAGTTAAAATAATTTCTAAAGAAGAAATCATTCAATTCATTTCATATAAGTTGGGGGTAACTATCATATCCAAGGTACAATGTGAGGACCTGGAAAATCACAGATGACTTAGGTCACAGATTCTGTCATCAGTGAAGACAGCAGGGGCCACTATCCAGAGAAAAGAGAACTCATGCATGTGTGAGAATCTTTTTGGGCACATAGAGTTTGATTATGTGTGACTAGCAAGCTATTCTCCACTGCTGAAACCAGATGAGACGCGAGAGTCAAGTCAATAAAGTTTGATGAGTCCAGAGCTAGCCCCTTTTGACTTTCTAAGCTAAGCAGTGCATTCATATCCTATCTGTCTGCTATGAACTGAATGTTTGTGTCACACCCCCTACCCCAATTCACATGTTGAAGCACTAACCTCCAATGCAAAGGTGGTTAAAATCAAGGACAATTACCAAATAATCAAATAGACAAAAATACTGTTCAAGATTTACGGAAGATGGAGAGATTATTTCTAGCAGGGGTGATTGGGGAGGTTAATGGGAGAGGAATGTGAGCTGGGTTTCTTCCCAACAGGGAGAATGTAAAGGAAAGGGGCTGCAGAACTTGGACCTTTTCCATTGGGCTGGCCCTTCCAAAAGTGTGTCCCAATTAATATAGACCTTAGAATCCTTCAACATTCAAATAATCTTTCATAAAGCTCAATACGAAGGGCCTTTCTTTAAATAATCAAACGCACACCAGTTTATTCAAGGTTCTGAGAAGATCTGCAGAAAGGATTCCAGAATTTCCCAAATGCATAACAAGTCATGAAAAACAGTCTTGGGAGTGATCTTGTAATTATGGTGAACCAGGCAACGTTTGGAGCAGGAATGTGATATTCTGGGAGAGGGAAAATTGTAAGAACCTATGATTAGGAAATGAGGTGCCAGATGGATGATCGAAGATTGGCCAAAAAAAAAGTCCTCAGATAGTTTGCTGCTTGTTTTCCCATTGTAACTTGGTAAATAACAAGCCAGAAGGTTAGATAGACTTTGCACAAGTGTGAAATTGACAGAAGTAGAAACGAGGTACAACCAAGTTAAAATCATCCCTATCCCACTTAAATGTAGCTGGTCTAATGATATGGCTTACACAACCCACTTAAAAACTAGTAATATTTGGGCCGGCCCCATGGCTTAGGGGTTAAGTGCACACGCTGCCCTACTGGCAGCCCGGGTTCGGATCCTGGAGGCGCACCGACGCACTGCTTCTTCTGCCATGCTGAGGCTGCATCCCACATACAGCAACTAGAAGGATGTGCAACTATGACATACAACTATCTACTGGGGCTTTGTGTGGGGGGGGGCGGAAAAAGGAGGAAGATTGGCAATAGATGTTAGCTCAGAACCAGTCTTCCTCAGCAGAAAGAGGAGGCTTAGCACGGATGTTAGCTCAGGGCTGATCGTCCTCACAAAAAAAAAAAAAAAAACTAGTAATATTCACTTCTTAAAATTTGTCCATCCATGTTTGAAGACAAGGATGTGCAATAGCAGTTTGTAGAGCTGGCCACAAGCCTAAACGGTAAACCACGACCACACAGTGGACAGATTTCTATGCCACTCGTAGTTGCCACGTCTTAAGAGGATGTCCCGTCTTGGGTTTGAGCTCTGCCTTGGTCTTGCATAGATCTTTGACATGGTGAAGATTATTGATATCACACCCAAAGCCAAGTAATAGTGAACAAAATTGAGGTAGGTTTATTAAACCAGGCAAAAACAAGCATTCCCATAAAGATATGTTTATTGGAAATTCTGCACAATAAACTAAAACTGGAGTAGAAATGAGAGGTACAAATATTGGAAATGACAAGGGAAAATTGGATTTATTTGCAGAGGCTGTGACGATCTACCTTGCAAAAACAAAAGGATCTGCTCTTGGATGGGCACATGGATCAGTTCCAAAATATTTTAATATCTTTCCTGTATGTCAGACATAAGTAATAAGAAAAAATTATTTTAAAAAGTTTTCAAGCAATAGAACACAGAGTATAAAATCCCTCAAGACGTACTCGGTGGAAGATCATGTCCATCAGCCTCAAAACGTGTTTGTAATTACATCAGTGGCCACTCTTCCCACCAGCTGCCCTTCCTCAGTCTGCAGGACAGGTGAAAGAATTTGTTCTTTTTTCTAACAGCCAGGAAAAATCATTGAAGGTTTTAAGCAGGGCAATGGCGTGACCTAATTTGGGTTTTAGAGAATTTTCTCTGTCAGCAGAGAGGAGAATCGCTTACAGGGGAAAAGACCAACAGCCAGACATATCAGCCAAGAGGAGGTATTTGCTCTAAAGGAGATAAAAAAATTTTTTTAGTTGTTAAAGGAAAACCGATTATCTACTCATTACACTTCTGACATCAAATGTGTGGGTTTCCCACACCAAGCAATTCTTCAGTTCTCTGTGGACACCAACTGAGTGTCCTACAATTTAATTCAATTCTGACACCATCTACCTGGAGTTAGTGCAGACCCCACAATTTAAGGGCTCAGTCCCACAAGACTGCCCCTACTTCAGATGCCAATCACAAGTAGTGGGTTCCCAGGTTACCCACAACTTCTGTCCCACTTGGCTACAGATTGAGGGTTCCCACAACCCCCGCTTTAGTTTTGATGATTTGCCATAATGACTCACAGAACTCAGGAAACATTTTACTTACTATTACCTGTCATAGATGACCGGCCAGATGAAGTACATAAGGTGAGGTCCCAGAAGGTCCCAAACACAGGAGTTTCTGTCTCCATGGAGTTTGGAATGCGCCATCCTCCCAGCACGTGGATGCATTTACCAACGCAGAAATTCTCGGAATCCTTTCCTTTAGGGATTTTTATGGAGGTTTCCTTAGGCATGATTGGTTAAATCATTGGCCATTGGTGATTGACTCAATCTCCAGCCCATCACCCCTCCCTGGAGGTCTGACTCTGTGCTGAAATTTCCAACCCCACAGGGTCGGTTCCCCTGGCAACGAGCTTCCATCCACCAAGAGTTGCCTCATTAGCATAAACTCAGGTATGGTTGAAAGGGGCTTGTTATGAATAACAAAAGACTCTTCTCACCCTCATCACTTGGGATATTTCAAGGGTTTTAGGAGGTCTGTGCCAGGAACCAGGGAGATCATCCTGGATTAGGATGGGCCCTAAACCCAATGATAACTAAACTTAGAAGAGAAGATACAGAGAAGAAAAGGTCATGTGAAGATGCAGGCAGACAGCGGAGGGATGTGGTCACAAGCCAAGTGACGTTTAGAGCCCCAAGAAGCTGGAAGAGACAAGGAAGATTCTCCCCTAGAGCCTCCAGAGGGAGCGCAGCCCTATTGACACCTTGATTTCAGACTTCTGGTGTCCAGAATTGTGAGAGGATAAATTTCTGTTCTTTAAAGTCAACCAGTTTTTCATTTGTTACACCAGCCCTAGGAAATTTATACAGTCCTTTAATATACTCACTGTCTTCTACTCAGTATCTCACCTGTTTCAGAGGTCCTTACATTTTAACTTTTAGTTCCAACTATTTAATAAAAGACCTGGTAATCAAATGAAGGGTGGAAATTCAGATGCCACCATGCAGGTAGGGGAAATTTTGTTTGAAAGAGTGAACCTTCTCAGCGCACCTGAAATTCTGAAACGGGCAAACAGTTAGCCACTGATGATTAAGCAGCTAGTAACTACGGGGGATTGGAATTGGCCACCTCAAAATACGTCTCTGCCTGAAAGACATTTTGGCCTCCACCCCCACTAACTCCCAAAAGAGTTTGGGATGGGAGGCCTGCCCCCAAAACAGGCAGTCAACATAGAAATCTCTGGGTATCTGGGAGGGTCCTTGCTAAGCCCATTCTTAGTTCTGGTTACCCTTTGTAAGAGACATTTACATTTGTAAACGAAATCTCCATTTGTAAAGGTATCTTCCTCCCTGTGCCAGGAAGAAGGGGGGGATGGCCTTACCTAGAAACTTATCTGAATGGAAGGTAAGGACTTAAATCTCCATGATAAACTTACCCATTGTTAACTGTGCTGTTTAGGTAGTATGCTATCTGACTCTCACTAGGTTCCTATGGATAACGTCTCCCTGGAGTCTGGGTCACCATGCTAATGGGTTCTTGAGCTATTTTTTTCAGGAATTGGAACCCCTTGTCCACTTCAGGCCTGTTGAGACCACCAACCCATCAACTGGGTTGACATGTGCCCCATACGCAACATTTTGACGTCAAGACGTTGGAACTCCACACTCCGTGCATACTAATGCCGCCATTCTGTGAACATGTGTCCTACGAAGAGGCATGAAGACGGACGATGCTTGTGCAGATCGTCAATTACCTCATCTCTCCTCACCTGCAATCATTTCAGACCACCTTGCCCCTACCCCATAAATATCCCTGAGTCCCTATTTTCGGGGAAGTGGATTTGAGATTCATTCTCCCGTTTCCTCACTTGGCTGCCTTGTGATTAATAAACCCTCTCTCTCTGCTGCAATCTCGTCGTCTCGGTTTTTGGCTTTCTGGGCAGAGGGCAAAAATGGACCTGGTGTGGTAACAATTCCACTCCTTAGGTGAGGTGGGAAGCCCTCCTTGACAGCTCTTCCTGACCTCTTGGTTAATAAGCATATGTTAAAGCTGAACTATAGGTAAACTTTGGCTAATAAGGCCCTTCTGTGCATGATTAAACTTTACAGGTGCCTCTAAAATGGATGTGTTGGTAGAAATTCCTAGTTCAATTTCAAACAAACCAAGAGGAATTTTTAAATTAATTTTAACAAAAGGAAAAATAACGTCTAATATGAAATTCCAAGAAGAAATAACGGGTGTGATGGAAACATCAGGAGCGATGCCTACATTGATTTTATTCTTTTCTTAAATTCTTGGTTATCAAAGCCAGAGTTAAAATATTTTAAAATGTCGAGATGTGGATAATTAAACAATAAAATTCTGAGAAGGAGACTGTTTTAAAGGAATGAATCATTATGAACCAGAAGTTCAAAATATGGAATTATTTGATTTGTTGAATGTAATTATATAGTTAAAATGTGAGAAATACATTCCAGAACGGTGGTTCTCAGAGTGTGGTGCTGGGACCATCAGCCTCAGCCTCATCTGGGAACTTGTTGGAAATGCAAATTCTTGAGCACCTCCCCAGACCTGCTGAATCAGGCGCTCTGGGGTGGGGTTCAGTCATCTGTGTTTTAACAAGCCCTCCTGGGGATGCACACGCAAACCTCTGCTAGAATATGGCTAAAATGAAAACATTTAAGCTTCCACTCTGCAAGCAATGTTAAAAAGAATGTGACAATTGTAGAAAAATAATATATAATTTTTCTTCTTAAGAGAATCAAACATACAACCTTCAAATATTTTATTAAAGAGGTAGGCTATTTGGAAACCTGCATTTTATTGTGAAACCTTAGTCATACAGATGAGGCATTTGCTTGAAAACTGGAAAGGCTTCCAGTGCAATTTGGCAGCTGATAAATTTAACTTGGCCAATACCTGGTTGAGAGCAGTAGCTGGTGAGGGTCTTATTGATGATGGCTGCCCAGCGGAGGACCTGGAATCAATGCTGATGGTTTCAGCCTGAAGCAAATGGGAGCAGCCATGCCCCTAATTGGCTGCTCATCCCTTGCTGTCCAGGAAAGTCATTACCGTCCCCAGAGGATGTCATCGCTTGTTTCCAGAGCCCCATCCTGGGAGCTGCAGACCTACGAATCCCCACTGAATGGAGTCCCCACTAGACGACTAGAGAGGACAGAAAATTCTGGAGAAACATTGAAAAGTTTATTCTCCATTCTCTCTTGACCCCTGGGAAAGAGTGATACCAGTAGGCTCCTTGTCTCATCAAAATCTTATTTAGGTTTCCAAAATGCTTCACAGACCCAGCTGTATGTGTTACATAAAACCTATTGGGTTTATTACTGATGACAGGCATAGCTCTAGTCAAAAGCATGCACGTGAAATTAAATTATCTCTTTGATAATGACAGGATTGCAATCAGAGAATGAAATTTGTTTTCTCATCAGGTTATGCCAAAAAGGCGACATTCAGCTGAGCTGTCTTCCCCATTTGATCACATGGAAATCTGCATGTGTATATGCATTCTGTAATCACAGAGAATATCTGCCTACATGTGTTAAGGGAGTGCTTCAGAACAAGGCCATCATATAGCAGCAGGCAAATGGAGGTTAGATTTACTTTTCAGAGTCTGAGAGGGAATTGAAGACGTACGTGAAATTGTTAGGGCAATTCCAGGCAATTGAAATACAAAAGTGAATTCTTTTCTTTGACTTAATTATGATATAAAACAAAATGAAGGGAAGCTTGGAAATCTTGAACATTGGTATTCTGTTTAAAAAATAATGAAATCATGCTTTTCAGAAATCTATAAACAACATAGATATAGGATTCACTATTCTCTCTGTCTCTCTCTCTCACACACACACACCCCCCATCTCTTTAATTTATAAACCTACAGATAACATGTAGTATCATTCTGAGTGTTGGATTTATAATGTAATACATGTGATTTTGACCATTCTTGACGTTCTTATTCTGAAAAAGGGTATGAACTGGAAATGAATTACATTTATGCATCTATATACACTCTTCAAATACGCAATCAAAATGAGAATATTTCCAGTGAGACTAAAAATAATAAAACTCTATGTGATTTGAGAGGTGGAGAAAAATTTTAAAATGTACATTAAAACACAATAAAAATAAGGAGAGGTTCTAACCCAGAATGTGATGTCATGGAACGGTGAGATAAAAGGCCTTAGGGAGAGAGAATAATGATTTTAGAAAAGAAAGCAATTCCCAGGATGAGTCTTCCAGGGTGAGGAGCTATAATTATACCTTAAGCAAACCTTCCATGTCCCTTTGGATTCTGCAGCATCCCTGGGGTGGATTGGACAAAAGAATGGTCCCACGCTTTTACCATCACAAATGGGATCTTCAACCTTCTCCATAGATTAGGTGTGGCTTCTTATAGCTGTGGCTCTTTCTACCTCTTGAAATCTGTATTCATTTTTTAAGCAAAAAGAGAACGTTTTATCTATTCTTAGAATTCAATTACCACAACAAATGTCCTGTATGAAAAATTCACAGCTAACATCATACTCAACAATGAAAAACTGAAAGCTTTTCCTCTAAGATCCTGTATAAGGCAAGGACGCCCACTCCTGCCACTTCTATTCAATCTAGCCCTGGAAGTCCTAGCCAGAGCAACTACAGAAGAAAAAGAAATAAAAAGCATCCAAATTGAAAATGAGGAAGTAAAATTATTTCTGTTTGTAGATGACATGATCATGTAAGTAGAAAATCCTAAAGACTTCACAAAAAAAAACTCTTTGAACTAACAAACAAATTCATTAAAGTTTGAGGGCACAAAATCAACACACAAAAATCACTGGCATTTCTATGTACAAATAATAAACTATCCAAAGAAGGAAAACAATCTCATTTAAAATAGCAACAAAAACAAAAAATACTTAGGAATAAATTAACCAAAGAGGTGAAAGATTTGTAGACAGAAAATTATAAGCTATTGATGAAGGAAATGAGAGAAGACAGATAAATGGAAAGAAATCTTGTATTTATGATTTCGAAGAATTAATACTGTTAAAATGTCCACACTACAGAAAGTGATCTACAAAGTCAGTGCAATTCCTATCAAAATTCCAATGGCATTCTTTACAGAGCTAGAAAACACAACCCTAAAATTCATATGGAACCACAAAAGAGACTGAAGAGCCAAAGCAATCTTTCTCCAAGGCAAGCGTGAAGGGAGAGCATACACAAATTAGGAGGCCAGTAATGAAAAGCTCTTCATCATTCCGGATACACTCTGAAAACTGGTTCAACTTACATTCTTCCAATAAACACCTTCATGGAATATGCTTTGTTATCTGACGGATTGAAATGATCCTTTAAAAGCCAGGCATTCACACTTGATGTATCTAAGTTATTTAAGATAACACATACAGTAAATATTCATCACCAATAGAAATGATTTCCCCAAAGGAGAAAAACATAAATAAATTGAAGACTCTAATGAAAATAGAATTGTTTCTAATCCAAGCATAGAAGTGATTACTCATGGGAATATTGAGTTATAACAAATTTTGGCTTCCAAGTTCGCTGATGGCTGAAAGAGAGAAATATTTCAAATGCTTTGTGAGGTGTTTTTTTTTTTGCCTTGTATTTCCAAAAGAATTGCTCTAAATATTTTATAAAATTTCAATAAAATATCATCACCAGTCTATCATTTCTTTAAATAAATTTGCATTATTTAATGAGGTCAGCATATAAACTTCCATTAATTCATATACATGTCGTAAGTACAAGGGGAAGGGTAGTAACATTTTGAGACAAATTTTTCTCATCCTATAAATGGGAGATAATTAGGATTTTGGAATTTTGTTATGCAAATTTACGTTAATCCCACTTTTTATTTTAAAAATATATGTTGAATTAACATATTACATTTATCTCTAAGGAACTTATATAAAAAGCTTTCAACTTCAATTATTTAACTTTCCAGATTTACATGTGTGTATTTACATATATCTCAGAGATCTTGTCATATTGTTCTTGAGCACGTTGGAAAGTGTTATTAGCTAGAAGGTTAAGCAAAGTAGATAGTGTGGCTGCATAAATCATATGACTTCTGTCGACGAAGAAATCATGCACTTCCACATCTCCACACTCTATGTACAGGAATATCTATGTATATATGTACATATATGACACTGTACACTCCTCCACATACTATATGTGTATGATGTCATATTTCCACATCTCTCTCTCTCTCTATATATATATATATATATATGCCATATATATGCCAATCTCGTTAAATATTGCAAATTTATCTGAAGAAATGATAGACTATCTGAATAAATTGTATATACATATATATATCTTTTATCATTTCTGTTTCTCTGGAGAACCCAGACTAGTACAACGACCTTTGTTTTTTATCCCTAAAGCAATGTGGAATGCTTAAGTATTGGAATGTAGTCTCTTAGTAGAGGTGGAGACAAACTCTGGCATTTCAGTCATTTTTCCTGTTGCTGACTTGCTGTTAATAATGAGATTACCTAAGCATCTATGAGCAGGCAATTAATCATAAACCACCAAGTCGAAAGTGGTAAGCATACAAGTGGTGATTTCTGAGAAAAAAGTTTTATGGTTGCCTATTGGTAATACCTTTAATTCAAATGAGACTAAATTTGGCTTTTAAGTCTGACAAGGCTGCTAATTCATGTGCAAGCCCTGTTCTATGACTTAGGCTAGAATGCAGACACGAAGAAGACAGGAGCCAAGCCCTAGACCATTTACAGGATAATCCAGGAAGGAGATGTACACACAGCAGGCCGTGTTGTGAAGCGAAAATATGACAAAAGCACCCCATTTCACAGCTGGTCACCCCAAACCATGCTTTTCTATGATGTGTGTTCCTGTTCTGAATCGGTCCCCAAAACAAGGCCCCTTTGGTTGGAAACGCCTCCATCATTTCTGCCTCTGTTTAATCCTGTTCCTTTCTCTCTCCTCTTTAGAGAAGAAAGATTAGCTTTGTCTGACTTCGACAATGTCTAACAAATAAACTGTAGCTACTTGAATCTTTCCCCAATAGAAGCTATTTTTCCTTTTCTTAATGATCCCCTTCAGATACTCTTTAAAATAAGAAAAACAATGATCCTATAGGGTACTCCATTTTTTCTCAACCTCAGGGTGAGTATGGCTGCCCAGGGGACACTTGGCAGTGCCTGGAGACATCTTTCGATGTCACAACAGGGAGTAGGTGCGTTACTACTGGTATCTAGCGGGTGGAGTCCAGGGATGCTGCTCAACACGGTAAAATGCACAGGACAGCCCCCCACAACCAAGAATTATCCATGCTCAGATGTGAATAGTGCCAAGGTTGAGAAACTCTGTTGGAGTCCAATCTCCATAATTCTGACTCACAGCGGAGGAAACATCACAACAGAATCCTGGAACTCTTGACTAACACACTCACTTATTATAAACCTAACATGAATATGGGGTTCTTGGAATTCCAAGAAGGTTTAAAACATTTTGTACACATTAATTCCGTTTTTTGGCTTTTTGTTTGTTTGTTTCAACGAGCCTTTAAAAAGCCTCAATTGTGTGCCAGGAGTTGAGGGCACTAAGGTACATAAAATGTTCATGTGATGTAAAGTCTGGTAGAGGAAGTCACTGCGTAACCACACACACGACCACACTGCCTGATTTAACAACCAGGTGACCCCGGGCTCCATGAAGCCAGGAAAGGAGCTCACTCTCCTTGGGAAGTTTAGGCATCTTCAGAAAGTTGTTGCACTGGATGTGGACCTTGAGGGATTGGAGGGTGCCCAATGGAAAAGGAGAAAGGAGGGAAGCAGGATGGCAAATGAAAACCCAGTGAGTCGAGAAAGGGCCAGTGGCCTTGGAGACATGAAAAAGCCAGTGTGTCTGAAGCCAATTGAAGACCAATCTCAGCAGGGTGGCGAAGTTGAACACAGGGTATATTGTCACGGCTTTAAAGGTGATTGGCAGTTAGGGAAGTTCACACAGCGACGGTAGACCCCACTTTCAAAATGTGTGTCAGTCAGAGAAAGACAAGTGCCTGAGCAGATTTTTTTTCCCCTTATTATTTTGCAATAATCGAGTTGGTTTTTCTCAATCTGTGGATGTCTTGCAAATATCTCTTTAACACACATTTCATTTTCTTTATGTTTTAACTTCAAGAAGAGTAAATTGTAAACAGCCTGCAGGAGACAGGACACAGCAGTGTGATGGTTTTCTGAAGCTGCTTGTTGCCTTGTGGGTGCCCTGCTGGGTTGAGGGGTGAATGGAGGAGAGGGGTTAAATCAATAAACAGATTTCAGTGGAGAGCAAACCAGGGAACTTGAAATGTTCTCATCTGGATATTCTGGCTATCCCTAAGACACCAGTCTTGGCTTTGTGTCGGGGTTAAAGATCTTGGGGTTTCCTGGGAGAATGTTGACTTCCTTTCAAATTTAGCCTCTCTCGTCCATGCCCCCTGCGTCTGACTGAACAACATTCCTTCAGCTCTCACAAACTGAGACCTGCCTGTATCACTCTCTCTCCACACCACTCCATACTACCACCAGAGCAGGTTCCTAAAAACTATCTCTAGGTCATTCCGAAAAGTCCCCACAAAACAGACAGATGATAAGGATGAAAACAAGCAAACAAAAAAGAAAAGAAAGAAAAATCCAAACTCCTCAGCCCACATTCCCTCCACATCTGGTGCTCACTGGATCTAGTCATGATGCCCTCACCTGCCATGAGCTCTCCATCTCCAACAGCCAGGCCATCTACTCTGAAAGATTTGTCCAAATCTGTTTCTACTCTACAGCCTCCAGGTCCAGCCACACCTGGATGAAAACAGTATTACCCAAACAGTATTGGGTAAAACTGTGAAAAAAAGAATAAAACATGTGAGGTGATCTGGATGCCTTGTATTTCATTTTTCTACTTTCATTTGTTTTTAATTTTAGCTTGCTTTTTAATTTAAAGTAAAAGTAATGCACACACATGGGAAAAACAAATCTCAAAGGGGAAAAGGATGTGCAATGAAGAATAAAACGCTATCATAACCCACACCAACAACCCTTTCCATACCCTTGGTGTATTGTTCTTGTGTACACATATCTGTGTGTAGATGTGTATGTTTATGTATGTGTGTACATATACATATATACGCAAATTATTTTTCCACAAATGGAGGCTATTAGACACATTCTTCTGCACCTTATTTTCTCTTTAAATAGTTTATCTTGGAAGACTTTCCATACCATCTTATACACATCATAGCATCAGAGTAATCTTTATTATGGAGGTATCACACTTCATTTTACTAATCCCCAATTATAGCCGCTTGGGTCGTGTCCAGTGTTTTGTTTTATAAATAATGCCAAAAAGAGCCTTTTTGTGTGTTGAGCTTTGTGCACATATTTGAATATATGGGTAGCATAAATCTCTAGATTTGAAATTGCTACATCAAATTTCTTTCCAAAGAGATGGCAGCAATTTAGATTCCCACCCAGAACGTATGAGTGAGCGTTTCCCCACATCTTTGCCTATATTATATACATTTTCCAACATTTTGGGTTTTGTCAAAACCATAGGGTAAAAACACTTATCTATCTATATCTAATCTGTTTTAATTTTCCTGTTAACATTATGAATGTGGTTGGACAATTTTTCATATGTTTATAAACAAATAGTATTTATTTTCCCATGAAATATCTGTTCAGGTCCTTTGTCCATTCTTTCTGCTGAAATCTTGGTCTCTCATTAAATTATAAACACTCTTTCAATACCAGGCAAATTGAGGCTTTGTTTATAATATCTTGCATGATTTTATTTTTTTGACTTTTCTTGCTATTTTTTGCAAGAATTGTTGCGTTTTTAAAAATGTGTATTATCAAATTTATCAGTCTCATCTTTATGGTGTCTGGGTTTTTGCTTTGCTTAGAAATGCCTTTGATACTCTCAGATTATCCTAAAAAATGTTATCCCATCTCTTCTAGTCTGAGTGTTTTCCCCCTTTTATGTTTAAATCTTTGATCTACATACAATTTTCTCTGTTGAAGGAAGTGAGCATATCCTCCTTTCCCCCCACCCCGAACTGTTAGCTATTTGACACAACACATGTATGGGACGATCTAGGTAGGTATTTTGTGTTGCTTTGAATTGCTCTCTTCATTAAAAATAAAATTTTGATATGTACTGGGGGCAGTTTCAAGATTCTCTAGTCTTCTATTGATCTGTCTAATCACACATCTATACTAAACTTTTATTAATATTGCTTAATAACATGTTTCCATATCAGATTGTCTAGACAAGTTCATATATATTAAGTTCATAGGGGAAAAATATGAGAATTATCAAAAAATTTCTAAAAATGCAAGAGCATATATTATATGTTATATATCATATATAGTTTAAATATACTTTATTATATATTATATATTATAAATTATATATATATATATATATTTACTGAATTCTGTTCTTGTTTCTAACAGGTTGTCAAATAACAGTCTTGATGTTTTCCAGATATACACTCCCATCGGCAAATTATTGCATTTCTTCCTTCTTAATTTTTATTCCATGGTTCTCTCTTTTGTCTAACTGAATTGACTGTTAATTTCAGAACAATGTTAAATCATAACAGTGACAGTGGGGCATCCTGGTATTACACTGACTTTAATAGGAATTTTTCTAATGTTTCCGTATGAATTAAAGTGCTGGTTCATGGCTGAAAATACTTATTTTTTCATAATAAAATTATCAGTCCTTTTTTATCACCCATTTTAGTCAGAGTAGACACCGAATCTTACCAGATTCATTTTGGCACATATGGATTACATGGCTTATGTCCTCTATGATTTATTATTATGGTACATGGTATTAATAGATATTGAGCCATTTTTGCATTTTGTGGAATGAACCAATTTTGAAGCTCATAATAATTTCGAAATTCAATAATATTACAAGGAATTTATTACAAGGCATTTAGCACTGACAATGGGTGTCAGTACTAGGCAGAGACTCTGATATTAGGGTGGGGAGCTGCAGAACTAAATTGAATTGAGTGATCTCTATGGTGTTGAGTGGGTTCATTTATCATTTAGCCAGGTGTTCCCCTATGAGCAGGCACAAGGTGCTAGGGAAAGAACAAGACAGACCCTGTTTTTTCACCTTGAGAAACCCAGAGATTAGCTTTTGTCTCACTTTACTCATGAATAAAGGCATTTGTGTTTATTTTCGTTCCTAGCTTCTAAGATTCTTTTTATTTTATACTGAGGGCTTTTAAACACATGAGTTACACTTAATCTGAATGAAAAGAGTGGGTAACCCCCAAACTCATTTTGACCAAATTTATTTGAGAACTTTGGAAATTTCATTTATGGTTGTTTGGGGACAAAAGCCTAATTTTTGATTCATCTAAACACAACAAAATTGAATCATTGGAGTGATGAGAGTAGGAATTTTATTTGCACATTCCCACTGCGCCCCCAATGTCTGATCATATTTCCCTTTAAAGTTTCAGGTGGAGCAGACTCTGAAATGTTAAACTTAAACCACTGAGCTCATGCTTCAAGAAACACCAGGAATAATAATTAGTCCAGACAATCATTCACTTTGAACACAGCACAAGAAAAATGTTGAAAAAGTCTAAAGAATGAACCAAATATAATTAATTGGAAAATCATAATAGTTATAATTACCTTTAAGTGATCAGTAGAATTACCATAATGCCACATCTTCACTTTTTAACAAAGAATATAATAAATTCAGAATTTGTGCTTTTAGAATTATTATTTTTTTAACTTTGAGAATTTAAAAAAAGCTTTTTCGACTTTTCTGCTATGCAATATAAATTAATCATTAGTGCTCCCATGTTCCATATACTATATTATGTCCTGGAGATGGAGGGAAACATGCCTGAAGTGCCCATTGAACTTACAACCCAGTGGAGAGAAACCAGTCATTAAAGAGATACCCATACAAATCAATAGTCAATAATAATGTGGGCAAATGTGATTCAGAAGAGGATTTAAAGGTAGCACTCTAATTTAAATCCAGAGATCAGTCTTCCTTAGCAATCTTATGAAATAATTGGACAAATACAGAATAAAATGTCAATTATAGTTTTAGCATAGCCTAGTTTAGCGGTCCAGACAACAAGCAATTGGACATAAATGCAATAGGCAGAAATGTTTATCTTCTCCCCCAAACTCCATACTTTCTGCACCATATTCTTATGAAATATACGGGGTTTGTTCATCCTTTTGCTCATTTGATCATGCAATAATTTGTCCTTCCATCCTTCCTTGGTTCACTCAGTGGTTGTTTATTGGGGACAAGGAACATCATCCAATGCCAAGAGGACAGGAATGAGATAAGCATGTTCTCAAAGTGTCTAGTCCAAGAGCTGGGGCAATAGATTAAAATATTCTAATTCCATATAATGAATGCAACATGTGAGTATGTAGAAAATGCGATGAGAACAAGAGGCTCACACAAATTGTGCAACAAATAAGGTTTGCAGAATGTGTCACAGTTCACACAGCATGTTCACACGCTGTTGCTTTATCTAATTTCACTATCTCCCTAAGGACTTATCACCAATTAACAATAATGGAATTGAAGTCTGGGGCAGTTGCAGGATCGGGCCAAATTGAGCATCCAGAAAGAGGCCTGTCCTCTCATACCAGAGCCTGTCTTCCTGTTATTACATCACTTCACGTTGATTATGTTTATCTAATAAGTACTTATTGTTCAAGCCATTACGTAGAGTCCATAATTCATCCCATAAGTGCATTTTATCCTTTATCTATTACATTATGGAGGTCTCCAATGGGCCTTTTTGGGTCCAATATTTAATGAGTCAGGTTACAAAGAAATTGATAACATGAGGCAATTGCATGGAGTCAAACCCTGGTCAGCATATGGTGTCATTTCGTGCGAGAGACCAAAGTCTAGATGACTGCTTTCATCAACATCGGGTCACTCCTTAGTGTCTTAAATGACCTCATTCTGAAAAACAAAACAAAAGGATGATGCTCCTGAATTGGCAGCTGAATCTTTCTTTTCATGCCAAGTCCAGTAATGACAACTGATTCCTAGATGATAACGGCATTAACCAATTATAGTGTGATGCAGACGGCAATAACAGGTGAACTACGTGGAAAACTTGGTCTGATAACATGTATTCTCTGTTTGATATCGAACAGGTCTAATTGTGAAGGTCCAGTTTAGCCCTTGAAATACCCTAGAAAGTCTTAAATTAAAAATCAAAATGCTTTTTGCATTCATGTGAAAACACAGAAATGAAAGTTGGGATACATCTCTACGGGATGCTGCTATGCATTATTGAAGTTTACCAGGCAATTGTTTGCCTTTTACAACTTTGGTCTTAGCTTTTAAAGGTAATTTTTAAAAAGGAATCGTGGTATGTTTTTACCTACAGAAAGTTCACTTTTGTGAGAGTAAACTGGTTTTTGGCATAAAAATTTCATTTGAAAATAGCTGAAAGAAGATGAAGGGGAAAATGGAAAAAGAATGGTCCCATGCTTTAAGCATCATTTCTAGATGTTTTTTTAGTCTATTATTTGAAAAATATTTGGGGGACCAGCTATATTTTTTGGATGAATTCCTCCAAGGATCTCTCTTTTGTTATGATTCTTATTTGCCATCAAATTCAGTGAGGGCCCAAAGGAAGTCAATGTTCCAGGCACAGGGGCAAGATGGGTGGGTCTTTGGAAATATCCCTTCCATTCAACCTACTGAACCGTTTGGGCTCTTTGTGGTTCTAACCCTGAACAGTGCCATCTGCTGGTATCTCCCGCAGGCTGCCAAGAAACGCCAAATCTAGAAATCAAGTGCATCCTCTCAAAAGGTTTCTTGGGTTATCAGGGTTTTCCCAAAATATAGGACTTTATTAAATCAACTTGCCTTTGAAACCTAGGTGGATACTAGTGACATCTTTTCTCCTGAAATGTATCCAACTCATTTTAATGGGATTAAGTAACAAATCAAATGAAGAGAAATAAAGTTCTGCTAATTAGCAATACTATTGCTGGTGTTATTCTTAAGCCTCTAGGGGATCAGACCAAACAGATGCTTCTAATGATCGTTTTCAACATATACAGGAATATTTCAGTCTATTTTCTGAGGTGCTCTTGCCATAAGCAATTCAAAGAAACAACGCCAGCTTCCCAGGGTTGTGTTTTTTCCAGTTTCGCATCCGATGGGGTAAGCCGTAACACATGAATGGAGGCATCACGACTAGTGTTATTTATCTAATATAAGGGACTTTTATCCTCAAAATTTGTGAAGTCCATGAAATACAAGTAAATACTCAAAAGTGCGTTAATGGAGGTTTTCGATTCCGTGCTTTACTCTGCTAACCCAGGGTTAATTAAAGAAACTCATACGGGAGTCCAGGGGGCTGGGGATGAGATGTAATGGAATAGCCACCTTTGTGAGGTTCTATTCTAAGTAAACAAATATACACACAATGAGAAATATGGACTCTGAGTCACCCAATCCTCCAGCAACCCGTTGGTTGGATCATTTTATGGATAACGAAAATAAGGTGTGGGGAGTTGGGATAACAAGTCCAAGATAGTGCTTGCTAATCAGTAACGGAGCCGAGATAGACCTGTCGTGTCCCAAACTCTGCGGTATCAGGGGGCCACAGGGCTCACCTAAGATTCTCTCCCCATGCAAAGTCACAGGGTTACACGAGTCCCTGTGGTTTGTTGGCAAGGAGAAAACTGACAAAGGAAATAGTTTTCTTTGATAGATATGTTTTTCAGTCTTACTGGTAAAACTGTTTTATTTATAAGCACTTAATGTAAAAAGAATGCATGGAGTAAGACCAGAAGACAAAATAAGGCAAATATTTGACACTTTGGGATTTCTATAGATTAAAAATCTCAGACAGATACTACCAAAAAAGAGAAAGGATATACAAATGGCCAAACACGCACATACACACACATATATACATGTATATATATTTTTATATTTTAAAGGTATATGTTTATATATGACAAATATGTTGATTTATATGCTTCATATACACATATTATACATCTATCAATATATAGTATATTCATATTATATCTATTAATATAATCATGTTATATCTATTAATATACAGTATATTCATATGATATATGTATCTCTTAGCTCTCTGTGACTTTCCTCCATGTTGTATGTTTCTAAATGTATACATATTTTAAAATGGTGTTTAACTTGGTTAGTCTCAGGGAAATTAAAATTAAAACCACTGCATAACAGAATGACTAAATTATGAAATCTTTGGAAATATTGGCAATATCAAATGTGGAGAAAATGTCAAGCAACTGGAAATCCACCAACGCCTGCCGACCCCAAAGCATATTTTAAAACAGAAATACTCAGAACGGAGAGAGTGTTCTCTGCCCCCAAGAGCCGAAGAGGACACGAAAGAATCCAGCCCACTGCCTCTTTACAGAACCAACTGAGAGAGCGTCTGAGCGAATATTCCGTTTGCTATATCACAACAGAAATGATACAGCTTAGACCCAGAATTGTGTTCAGATTTAATCATCCCTATCTAAACCCAATCACTGGCTATGGTTTAAACTAATTTGCTCTGCATTAAAACTTCGTGGAAAAGAGAATTTGCCTCCTGATAAATTCCATCGCAGGATAATGTTATGCTTATGTAGAAAAAATATATATGTTTCACATATTTAGTATATTTAAATTGTAGTGTATACTACAAAAGAAAAATAGGCATCTGGGAGGGCCAAATTCACAAATATTGGCTATTATATGTTTTAAACTTTTAACTATTTTATAGGCTAAAACTATTCTGAATTAGAGTTCTAGTTTGTCTACCTTTGACTTCTAATGAAGTTAAGGATTTTGTCTTAATTTTACTTATTTCATTTCCTTTCTGTACAGGCTTCAACTATTTTGTTACATTTTTTTCTATTTGAGAATTTTTCATATGCTGTTCTTTATTGATTTACAGGAGCAATTGATAAATTAAGAAGTGTAACCTTTTCTTTCTGATAATGTTGTGAAAATCAAATTTGTCTGCTTTTTATTTACCTAGTTTCATACTCAAAATTTTTTCAAGCACTCACTAACCTTAACCATCACGAGTGTAAGAGCCTTCTCTAACACAGGTTGAGGTAAACCATTCTTTATATTTTCCCCTAATTCTTTTACTACTTTTCGTGAATAAGACTGTTATCTAACTTTTCCATCTTCTTTCTCTCTCTGATTGGAAATTCTATCTTTATGTTTTGAACGTACGTAAACACGCACAACATTCACAGCCACAGACACCTGGGGTTCATTTCTGGGCATGTTCCTTTCATAATTGAAGCTGTGCTACGTTCGTGTTAACTCTTTTGTCTTTTGAATTAAAGAATGTTAATTCTTTAGTCTGTTTCTTACATTTGCCTCGAATGGTAAACACATTCACTACAAACATTTAAATTCACTCTGATACACACATTTCAGTCCTCTTACACCCCGATTTCCTTTTTGAGTTAATTTCTTGGTTGTTGGAATAACATCTTTAAATACATTTTCTTTGGAGAGCCCACAGAGCATGTTCTTTACTTTGCTTGGGTTGGCTCCTCGCTTGTGGAGAGCTGTGTAGAACCCTCAGGTCACGAGCCAGCAGCTCACCTCAGATTTTTAGAGATGTTTCTCCTTTGTTGAGAGTTCTGCGGTGCAGAGGGTAAGTGTACGCTCTTCACGCTGTGGTGAGGTGTTTTCAGGAATTTTATCTGGCCCTCAGCAAATCCTTTGATGTGGTTCTTTCTTTATTAAAGTCTTCTTCTCCTTCATGTGCTGCTGTGGCTTCTGGTTTGGAGTTTTTCTTATACCTAAATTGGAGCTCTGAGTCGGCCACCGACTCTTGTCATTCATCTTTCCTTCTGTTGTTCTCGGTCATTTTCTCACTTCCTTGCTTTGATGTCCCTTCCTCTCAGTTGTTTTCTATTCAGCTTTCTTTAGTAACCAGTCTGCTCTTCATTGTCTCCTCTGCTGTTTTCATTTGGTTTTACTTTTTTGTTTCCATTCTTTAATTTCTGATTTCAATTTGCTTCTCCATGGCTTCCATTTCTAATTTACAGAGGTACTTTCCCCAGAGTGAGTGCATATGTGTCTGAATTGATAAGAAATTTTCAAATAGTTACTCTTGCTAGTTTCAGTAAGTTTTGGTGTATAAATACCACCCTTTGAGTGAGACAAGTTATTCAATTTCAAATTTTAGTTGATTATGTAGGGAGAATTTGAATGGGTTCGTGGGGCTTAGATATCCAAACTCATATTGATACCCTAACCTGAAATTTCTAATTTCTGAATCTCTAATCTTCATATATTTAGCAAGATGTGGATCATATCATATATATTCTTTTATATCTTGTTTTTTTCTCATAACATCATATCATAAGCATTGTTCCTTTCTGTGGCTGCACTATATAATATGATTATGTTCACTAGTCAATTTACATATTCTCACATTTTTAGATTGCTTCTAATTTTTAGGTATTATAAACAATATGATAGTGACTATCCACACAAATCTCTTATTGTATTTCTGATAGTTCCTTTAGGAAATATTTCTAAAATTGAGATTACTCTGTCAAAAGTTAAAAACTCAATGCCAATGCCCAAATTGCTTTACAGGAACATCCTAAAATTGATACTGGCTCAACACAAGGTTGACATAAGGGAAGCCACATTGTAGAAAACAAACCATACTGTGACTTTGAATGACCTCTGATTAACTAGCCCAGACATGCTCTGTGGATTTTTTGGCCCCTCCCAGCTGCTATATACATTAATAACTATGTTCTTTTGAGTTCCTTAGGAATTGATGACTCCTGGGCAGAGAGTCTATGCTGATAGCCATCATCAGTGACAACTGAAAGACCAGGGTATAGGGCAGTGCTCCAGTCTCTAATGCATATCCAGTAAAACAAAAGACTATCAGGAACTAAGACCAGATGTCTGCCCCACCTGGAGATCAGTTGGATGTCCCCACTCAGAGACCAGATGCCTCCCCCACCCAGAGACCAGCCCCCTATATAACTGGCTTATAGTGTTTGTTCTGTAAGATGGCTCTTTTGGACATGAGTAGGCCATCTTCCCCCTTGCTAGCAAGCTGTAACAAAAAGTCCTTTCTCGCCTACCTCCTTGTCTCTTGACTATTGGCATGTCTTACAGTGGGCAAACAACCCCCCCTTGGGTGGTAACAAAATGTTTCCAATCCTTCTAAGACCGTATGAGATGCCAGTCTGTCAGGTAAAATATTTTCATTTCTTTTCTTGTTATAATGCAAGAGGTTATTTTTCTTGCTTAACAGCCGTCTGCTTTTCTTTTTCTTTTTCTTTTATAATTTGTTTGTGTCACTTGCCCATTTTTTTATTCTGGTATAAGTATTTTCCACTTGTTTTCTAAGTGTTCTTATGAGATGATAAACTATTACAATATCTGTTTTTATATCTATTACAATCGATTTTCATTTTGTGGAATGGCTTTTTTAATAAACTTGGCTTAAAAAATTTCATCATCTGGGATTAATCAAATCAATTACACTTGAACTATCCTGACCTGTGATGATCATATTTGTCTCTTTTTTATTCTCTGTTGTTTGTTTTGGAAATAGCTGTTGGTGTGGATGCAGCTATGATTGTTTTTATAACTGTCATAGCTATATTTTAGGCAATGAAAAATTTCCTGTATTTCTACTTCTATCATTTATTGAATCTATTTTTTTAAGAGTCAAAAAAATAAAAAGGCAAAGCATAAAGGCCGGTTTACTCAATATATGACATTTTTTTGAGCTACTGACTACAATGATGTCAGTCTTTGTAAGTCAACCATTTATCTTGGCCTTTTTTTGTCTGTTTATAATTAACAAAGGCTGTCTGCTTTGGTATTATTTTCTCACAGTCTTCAACTTATTTGGTTTATATTGAGTTAAATTAAGTACTTTTGCTCTGCTATCTATTTTGTGTTATATTTAGGACTGGTTAGAAGAACTTAACAGACAAATGCAGTCAAAACCATCTATAGTGTAAATAGAACCATCTATAGTGTAAATGTATGTTTCTAGGACTGATTTTCTGCAGATGAAATAAGTGTGAAAAACATCCATCTTGGAAGTCCTCCCATGTAGAAGTTCATACTGACCATTAACATCTCCAAGACCTTGGCATCTCTTGGTGAAGGAGGCTATTTTAACTATTTAACCCAGCATTGTGCAAACTTATTTGTCCACAAAGCCTTTGTTTGCCTGTGTGTGGTGTGTGTATGTGAATGTATGTGTGTAAAACACCTACCCATATCATGAGAGATTACCAGCATCCATGGTACATTTAGGGAAATGCATCTCTACTCTGTTGTCACCCAATACCCTCCAATTTTCCCTCATAAAGGATACCCGCTGTGGATAGGCTTTGTAGGGCTGGGTCAGTCCGGCCCATATCCCACTGCTGTAGGAGAACTTGGGGCACTTTTGGGAATGTGCCTGAAGACAGGGGAGGAGAAATTGACATTTTGTTCTCCATGCAGAAGCTCATTTTCCCCAAATCTCTCCTGTGGCAAAGTATGATATCATTACATGATGTTTGCTGGAAGTTTCTTGTACGAAATGTATTTTTCCCCATTTGACGTGGTTTCATACTCATTAATATTTCTCCCAGATACACTGCTGTGATTGCATTATTTTTCTCTTCCAAAGTTAATATGATAATATTTTAATGGATCACCTAATATTAAATGTCTTCACGTTGCTGGAATAAACTCTATTTAGAAATTTGGTGTATTTTCCAACTAGTACATTAAAATTACTAATGTTTTATTTTTATGGTTGCCTGTGTATGCTTGATGGAAGCTGGAGTTTAATTATTCTATATTTCATTTTTCCTTGCATTTTAAAAAATCAGTGTTATAGTAGTCTGACAGAATGGTGGAGGAAACTTATTCATTAAACTACACTCATAGAGAAATAAGTTACTTGAAATTTTCCTAGAACTTGTCCTTTAAATAAATCAGATTTCATGCAATATGGGGAATATATTTCTTCACTGCCTCATAATTCGCATTGTGAAATTGATTAATTAGTTTTTCTCTTTCTCGTTGCATTAATACTAGTGACATTTTTTCTAGAAAATAAGAAGTTTATTTCAGATAAATAATTTGTGAAATGCAATGTATTAGTATTTTTGTGATTTAGTATACGTTCTATTGCTCCGGTATCTTAACCAGGAATGATTTCATCAATCATTCTCCAGTTCCTGATGGAAGAGAATGAGTTTAATGAACAGGATATCTTTTTCCTTCTGCAAGGATGCCATTTCTTTGCATCGGAAAATTAACTAATAATCAAACACCACCACCCATAATTCTTTTTAATACTTTTTTTATGTTTAATAGAAAAAATAAGGTGGATGGCTTTAAGTCATATAAGGTGTTATTCATTACTTATCTATTTTTTTTTAACCTTAAGGTAATTTTCTCAGCAATTTTATTTCCAGGTTGTCATTAGGGAAATAATCTTATCACAGCCCCAATTCCATTATGCATATAATGCTAGCGTCAAATAAGTGTCAGCGAGTGTGCCTAGAGAGTGGCACTGATGAACCCAAACTATTAAACAAAAACCTACAGGAGGAGCCAAGTGTTAACAGCAAACTCATCACATCCTAACACAGAGTCTGACTCTCTACAAATGCAACAAGGAAGCTCTTTTAGATCAGGTTGCGGTAGCTTATGCTTTGGGGCAACCACTACCCTCTGACTTGGCGTAGTTGGGTGCAAAACTCAACTGGGGCAGAGTTCTCCAACTTCAGTAAGCATTTGCAGTCACCTGGAGGGCCGCACCTGCAGAGGTTCTGATTCAGTACGTCAAGGGCAGGATCATAGAATGTACATTTCTAACAAGTTCCCGGATGCTGCTAACCTAATTCCTAAGGTTCCTCAAACAGGTAGAGTCTTTCCCAGATGTGTTACATTTCTTTCCTCTCTGAAGTCATCAGGTTATGATTGGAGTAGAGCAGAAATCTCCCACGGACACACAGAATTACGTATTGGAACTATCCCATAGTCCTTCAGCTCATGAATTCTTGATTATTACCACCTTAAATAACACAGCAGGCTTCACCATGGCTTTTACAATGTTGACATTTTATCTTGCAGAAGGAATATTCTATTGTGCTTTTATATAAGTCTCTGTGTTTGAATAACCTCTCGGCATTCAGACTTGCAAGGTTACCTTTGTTGTTGAACTATACAAAATACTCCCAAGGATGGCAGGAATCCTCTTCTCCGTGGATGCCTTCCTTCGCAGTGCTTTCTGCACTCTTATAAGCAAATGTGACGCTGGCTCCATTCCATTTAAAGACATGATCCGTGATTCATTGTGATCTTTACCAATTCCATAATTGTCGGCTCACCTCCTTCAGATGAACCTGTCTCTTTTCTCAAAATAGTTGTATTTGCAGATTTCCTTACAGAAATTCTTATGAGTGGCTATCATTTTTTGGCTTTGTTCGTATTTCTTCTCCATAATATACGTACACCTTCAAGGCAAGAAAATTTCATGAACAGCATTGACTCTGAGGCAGTTAGGAACTCTAATAATTCAGCTCATTCATTCCTCCTCCAAGAGGCCATCTAAACACAGGTTTCCTTCTGACAAGTCTCTACAAACATTAATAGAATACTATAAATCCTTTCATTAATGCAAAAGTTAATATTTTTAAAGTGTTATTAAGTATTCTTAGAACAATGCCAAGAAATCTAGACTTGATTCACAATTGACATTTCTTTTAAATATGAAGCTGATTGAGGGGAATTCTTTTCATCTACTTCATCACTGCTATATTGTGCTGTTTTTTCCAAGTGGGTTTAGGTCAAATAATTTTGAGTCAAAAGTAATGACTATTCAACTAGAAGACGCCTTTATAAAGAGATTCTTTTGGACATTTTCATTAGAAACCTTGTATAGGGCCGGCCCCGTGGCTTAGCGGTTAAGTGCTCGTGCTCCGCTGCTGGCAGCCCGGGTTCAGATCCCGGGCACGCACTGACGCGCTGCCTCTCCCGCCATGCTGAGGCTGCGTCCCACATACAGCAAATAGAAGGATGTGCAGCTATGACATACAACTATCTACTGGGGCTTTGGGGGGAAAAAATAAATAAATAAAATCTTTAAAAAAAAAAAGAAACCTTGTATAAAACATTATTTGATTATCTTTGCTTGGAATTGTTGATGCTTTTGGTTTATATCCCAATTTTTTTCTTTTTTAGTGCCATCAGTTTTGCTTCATTTTCCTTTAGACTCCAGATTCAATAAAGTCATTCTATTCTGTGTATCAGAAAGCCCTGCATATTGGAAACTGAATACATTAATTTAAGGTTCCAATTCCTAGTATAATATGTAGTAAACTTTCCTGCTCTATACAATGGAGAGAGAACTAGGATGGAGAGGACTTTAGTCTACAAAGATTTAGGAGTCCTGGATTCTGATCATTGACCTTGGCGTTGACAGGCCGTGGAAAGTTGGGGCAAATGACCAATTTGCCTGATTTCTAGTTTCTTCTGCTATAAAATGGTGATAGTAACATCATTTTCTCTGTCTGCTCAACAATTTTTTTGTAAGACAAACAAGGCCATTACTCTACAAGAATTCAGTAGATAGTAAAATGTCGTATTATCACAAGCTGTGTTTTGTATTTGCCTTAGGCGTATTCTCACCTATCACAGCTAACACCATCACTCTAGCCAGGTCTGAAGAATGATAGAACAATTAGAATATCCATTCCCGGATCTCTTTGAGGTGTAAAATTTTCATTCTCCATGTTCAGTCTTGTTGATATAGGGAAACATTTCTGCTTTTTCCTTATGCATTCACACATTTTTTTCAAACACTGCCTCATTTTGCCTTCTCTTATGAACTCCAAGAGCTGAGAAAAGGCAAACAATCATGGGAAAATTCAAATGGATTAACTTATTTATTGTGTCACTGATTCTCAAGATTATCCCTACATCCTAAAGCAACACTGTTTGGGGAAAGATAATTAAACATTTTAGTGCAATCCAAAAACATCCTCCTTGTTTTTCTAGGGTCAATGTGTAGACACTGAATATGCAGCACAATAAGGTACACAATTGAGATAAGGGGACTTTGGACCACAGGGAGCTTCTGATATGATCAATTGTTAACCTTGTGTTGGAAAAAGACAGTAGGAATGCAAAAATCCAAATGTGCTTATATGTGATAGAGCTTCTGAAGCACTCAGGTGTACAGAATCAATTATTCTGAAACTTTGTGATTAATTAGAGACTTATAAGGAAAAAATGAAAGACCTTAAATCTATCTATGCTGGTTACATGATGTATGAACATCTTTATCTGCTTGGTTCTACTAAGAATGTGTGTGAAGAATCTTCAATTTTCCTCCTGCAAGAGAGCAGTTTCACAATCTTGAATTCTCAGATAGTCAAACACCTCATTCCTCTTACCGGCTCATTAAGTTCCTCCAGTATTCTTTGATAAAAAATGTTATTACCTTACAGTTTTCTATCATGATTAGTCATTAGGGATAACTTCAGTAGCTCTGAATATTCAAAAGCAACACTGCACCTATGAACTGTATTTTGAAGAAAACCAGAATTATATGTAGGAAATAAAAAGAATACATAAGACTCTCTATTGCAAATAACCCTCTTACTGGTGTATTAAAGCTCGGTTTTCATTAGATCAAAGTCTCGGATTCAAAACCATGATTCCATGAACAATGGCCATGTTAGAGACATGCACTGTATTGATTATTTTTTTCCCTTGGCACATTCTAATGAGAATTCTCTACATTTAGATTTGTTTTGTCAGTTCAGTTGCACTTTTGATTATTATTATTTTTTTAACCTGAGAATAGAGTGAGTAATGATTAACTTCAGGATGCTGGGTATAAAAACATAATTGTCGGTTGATGTATATGAGTAGTGTAAGATGGATCCTATTGGGAATAATTTTTACTCTAATGCTAAAATCACTCAAATAACTCCTGCTTTTCGATTAAACTCCATAGAATAACAGAAGGAGCAAAATATGACTGCTGGCATTGCATTAATATTATGAATATACCCTTAAATGAAAATTGCCCATATAAGCAGAAATGGGTACAATTGGAAATCTGCGTGTAGGATGCGGTTTTGAAAACTATAATAGACATTCCATTACCAACACACAGACAGCTTTCAATTCACTCATACTTCATGCCAGTGAGTATTAGGTTTAGAGGAAGAAGTTTATAGTAGAACTCAACAATTCAAATAAGTAATCTATGTATTATGGGAAGTTTAGACTGGTAAAACTAGCTTCTCATAGGGCACACGTCCAGACATTTAAGAGCAAATCAATAATGGCCCACTAGTGATCATAGCATAAAATTATATCAGTTTTCTCCTTAGATGGTCTATTGATAGAATGGAGTATTGATAACTAATAAATTATAGCTATAGACCTCAACCTGAACAAATTTACCAACACACGTTGAATTAAAAAAAAGAGCAGGGGGGCCGGCCCTGTGGAGCAAGTGGTTAAGTGTGCGTGCTCGGCTGCGGCGGCCCGGGGTTCGCTGGTTCGGATCCTGGGCGCGCACCAACGCACCACTTGGCAAACCAGGCTGTGGTGGCATCCCATACAAAGTAGAGGAAGGTGGGCATGGATGTGTGCCCAGGGCCAGTCTTCCTCAGCAAAAAAAAGAGGAGGATTGGCAGATGTTAACACAGGGCTGATCTTCCTCACAAAAAAAAAAAGAGTAGGTCAAAGAAGAATTTGTCCCATGTGATCATATTCATATAAATATCAAATTATGAATAATTGAATAAATATTTATATTACTAATATACTTACCTATAAATATGGATATACAAATATGTAAACATATTTGAAATAATATTGAAGATAGATAAATATGTACACAAGGTGACATGAGAAAATAGGACAAGAATGCCTCCTTCAGCTTTGGGTATTCAATGAAATCTTTCTGCAGAAACAAGAAGTTGATGCTCTGAGTTTTCAGACATGTACCAGGCAGAGCAAACAGCTGGTGCAAAGGTGTGGGAATGTGAGACAGACCACTGTGTTCTGAGAAATTCGAGAAGTTGATATTTGGGGAGGGAAGATGTTGAAAAGGAACAGTGAAAAACAAAGAAGGGGATGTATATGGGGGCCAAAATTTTCATTCAACATTTAATGACTACCCAGTATGTACTTCGTAGAATTTAAGCATGGGTTGGAGGATTGCAGATGTGGCAATGCAAAATGCTATATTTAATAAGTACTCAATATGTGTCAGGCAAAATTTAGGCATGAGTTGGAGAATTGTAGATGTGGAGATCCAAGTGCAAAGGGAACATGGTCCATGACTTTATGGAGCTTGTATTCCAGAGTGGGAAGTTACATCCTAGTCATTTTACTTTATTTATTTTATTTCATTTCATTTTGGGCTCTCTCCATCCCCAGCCAGGCACGTTGGCAATGACCTATGCAGGATTCTGAGAAAGGAGAAGGCTGGTGGAAGGAGCCCAAAGGAGGAAGTTGTCTGTTGTACAGATATAATCCACAAGTGAAAAGAGCAGGTGTCCAGCTAACGATGAGGTGGCATGGACTCTGATAATCAGTTAAGAAGAACCCAGGGGAATAACCCTAGTCATATGAATCTCTGGAGGTGGCTGTGTGTTTCACATTATTGTGAGAAGAATTTAATTTCAGACTGAATTAGGATATAATGGAGGCAAAACTTATGATTTAATTTTGGCACTTTTACTCAGCAGGCCTCAGCCAAATGTGCTGTGTCTTCTTTATAATGAAGAAGAATAAGAAAGAGAAATCATCTTGCCTTGGCTAAAAAGATATTGTGGCCGTTTAACAATCCACGTAGAAGTGTACGTGGGCTGGGAAGACAATAGGCTGAAATGGGGCAGTGACAAGAAAGGAGAGAAAGGCACCCCTGATGAGTTGTTTCCATTTGGTGTCAGGGGAAATGGTTAGCTCGTGAGAAGGACAATGGCCTTTTATAGATTTTGTTGAAGATTTGACCCGACTACAAGAAATGGTCACGAGAAGAGCAGCCTCAAGTGTGTTCTCTGTTAAAATTAGATTGTATATTATATTTTAGAGGGAAAAGGACATGTCTATTCACATTACTCTAGAACATTCCTAATCAGAAAGGGTTAGGACCACAATGTGCCATCTCCAGGGGCGTGGAACGAAAGTGGTGGTATGTACCTAAATGAATTCAAGCCAGCCATTTGGGGCCATGAGAGAAAGTGGAGATGGTAAAAGGTGGCCATAGGGAAAAATGGAAGAAAATAAAAAGATGCATTTCTCGTAGTGGATATAGATGAGAAGCGAAAGGGACATTGCGAGGATGATGGAAGGCATAGCAGAGAAACAGCAAGATGGGAGGCAAGACAGATTTCCTTCAGTAAAGATAATGGCCCCGTTGGATACCAGACTATGGAACTCATCTAAGGAAAGTAAAACAAAAGCCTAGGTTATTCTGTTTAAAAATTAAAAAGGCTGTTGCTAAAAATATATATGTCCATAAATGGGAAGAATGAATTAAAACATCTCCCATACGTGACTGTGTTTGAATCGGCAACGATATATAAGTACGGTAATTGTGAGAACAGAAGACAGGACCAACCATTCCCAATAACTGTTTTAAGAAACTAAAGTTATAAAACTGGTCCTAAAAGAGCATAGCCTTGAAAGATGAATTCTAGGATGTGCATGTTGGCTGAACAAACTTACAGACTATAGCTGTAGGAAAAGTAAGCCAGTAGGATCTCTGCCAAAGAATGGAATTAGGGTACATAAAGTGAGGCTCAGTAAGTTAAACATGGAATTACCCTATGACCCAGCAATCCTACTCCTAGGTGTATACCCAAGAGAAATGAAAATAGGCTCAAATACGTACTTGCATGTGAATGTTCACAGCAGTACTAGTCACAGTACCCAAAAGATAAAAACAGCCCAAATGTCTATTAACCAATGAATGGATAAACAAATTGTGATCTCTATATACAACGAAATATTATTCCTTCAAAAGGAATAAAGCACTGAGACGCACTACAACATGGATGAACCTTGAGAACATCATGCTCAGTGAAACAAGCCAAACACAAAAGGCCACATATTGTCTGATCCTATTTACATGAAATGTCCAGATCTACATAGTAAATTCATAGAGACGGAAAGCAGATAGATCAGTGGTTGCCAAAGCCTGGGGGTGGGGGTGGGGGTAGGGTGGTAAAATAAGCAGTGACTGTTTAATGACTACGGGGTTTCCCTTTGGGGTGACAGAAATATTTTGGAGCCAGGGGCTGGCCCGGTGGCGTAGTGGTTAAGTTTGTGCACTCTGCTTTGGCAGTCTGGGGTTTGCGGGTTTGGATCCCAGGCGCGGACCAACGCACTACTTATCAAGCCATGCTGTGGTGGCATCCCATATAAAGTAGAGGAAGATGGGCACAGATGTTAGCCCAAGGCCAGTCTTCCTCAGCAAAAAGAGGAGGATTGGCAACAGATGTTATCTCAGGGCTAATCTTCCTCACCAAAAAAAAAAAAATTTTGGAACCAGATAGACATGATGGTTGCACAACACTGTGAATGTATTAAATGTCACTGAATTGTATACTTTAAAATCGTTTATGTTAAGTGAATTCCATCTCAATTAAAAAAAAAAAAATGAAGCTCTTCTGTGCTGTAGAAATAACCTGAGACAAAACCCAATAATCTGAGTAGCATATAAGAAATGTAGATAAATGCTTGTAGAGCATTTTTTTTAAAACTGTAAGCCAAACAGTGGAAAAAGAATACATGTCCCACTTTTAAAATGCCGGAGAGTTGCAGGATGTTTTTTCCTGGTAATTTCAGCTTTATTTACTTTTTCACTTTTTGTTTTAAGATAATTTTAGACTTTCAGAAAGTTGCCAAAATAGTAGAGCTCTGTATACCCTCTATACCACTTTTTCTAATGTTAACATCTTATGTCATCATAGTACAACTACAACATCAGGATATTATCATTGATACGGTACTATTAGCTAAACTAGAGATCTTATGAAGATCTCACCAGTTTTACCCATAGTGTTCTATTTAGGGACCAGGATCCAATGCAGAATTCCACATTATATTTAGTTGTCAGATCTCCTTAGTCTCCTCTAATCTTTGCCAGTTCTTCAGTCTTTCTTTGTATTTCATGACCACGGGTAACTCTTTTGAAAAACAATTGTCAGTTATTTTGTATCTTGTCTATGGGTGTGCTTAAAAGCTGTAAAGATCTCAAAAGAAGAAATCAAGTATTTAAAAATATGAGTACTCATCTGAGAAATGGTTGGCAAGAAAATAGGCAGAAAGAAACAGCAAAAATCAGATTTGCAAAAATTCGGAAAAGAAATGCTTTGAAGGGTACAGCAGGGAGCTGCAAAATCTGGTCTCTACAAAATGGTGGAAGGTGAGATCGTGAATGAAGACTGATACCAAGGAGGGGAAAAGAAAGATCCGACAGACGTCATCTTCTGTTTACAGTTAGCAGTGAACAATGGTACAAGGTCCTCAAGAGCAGTTTTGCTCCAGCTCTCAGCATCTCAGCATCTCAGCATCTCAGCATGTCATCATCCTGGTGTGATGAGACAATTCTTGACATGGCCCCTCTCTGCTTCAAGTGTTCCTTAAACTCTGGGGCTTCACAAAGACCTGAACACCCACTCTCCCATGCCCTGGATCTCTGGCTCCTTTCACATGGCCAGCTCTTGCCTTTGGATTCCATGTTTCCATCACTTCCTCCATGACTATCTCCTCTCCATAAGTTGTAAGCTCACTATTGTCTCTGAGTTCAGCTCCGGTGTCATACTCTACCAAGGTTATTTTACCACTGAAACATGTTTCAAATTCTTCTATGAATATTCTTCAAACCTCCTACATTTTTCTTATAATATAAATCCAATTTATTTTGAAGTAGAGGACTATGTATTGCTAAAAATAATGACACAACTTCCTCTTATTTCATGATATGATGCATACCTATTTATATATTCTAATACCACATTTATTTTAACTCTAATGGACTCTGATTCACACCTATTACCTCTAGCTCATACCTCTATTCTTGATGTGCTTATGCATGACCAGTCGTTCTCCAAATAAGATATTTCCAGGCTGATTCTTTTTTACTTCCAATGTGTATTTGTCTGTAGCAAATTTCAACAGCTTCTGTGCTTCCATCAGGGTCCCTCTATGTTATAATACAGCCTCCAAAGCATTATCAGATGTAGCCTCATTTTTCTAACTTACCCTTTTAGCCTTTGATATAAATTATTCAACATGCTTCAGGAAAGTTTAGAGATCCTTAAGGCAAAGGTATTTTCTCAGAAGTCCTGCATGTGATTTGTCTTTGCTACAATCCTTTCTTTGGAAATTTCTGGGTAAAATAAGTGTAGACAGAAGTTGAGCTAGGTTTGAAAATCTCCCACAGTCTCAATTGCATGGCCAACAACTCTGGTAAATACTAAGGTGTCTGTGGTTCTTCTGGACAAATTTTGCCAGGGGAAACCATTTCCAAACAGTTCCCAGGGATGATATTCTATGCTACAGTGCACCTTTCTGTTCCTTTACATGCTGATCTCTTGTACTATGTTCCCACAATCGAGGATGATTGATGAAGATACTTAGAGGCCGACATGAGTATGCTCAGCATTGCCAAAGACAGAAGGAAGTGCTCTTGAAAAAGCCGTGTGTGTGAGTGTGTGTTTTGTAACACACACTTCTCTAAAAATGTAGAGAAAAATTCACCGTGTTCATAACAATGTATGGTATGAAGAAGAATTTGCTCTCCAGTTAAGCTTGCATTGTCTTTGAGTGTTCATACTTGATCCATAAAGAAATTATCAGACAGAGATGACACTCTTCTCTCTTCCTTCCCCACACTCATCCTAGATTATGTAGACAATAAGGAAGAGAAATTTCAACATATGAAATAAAATGTTTCTTCCCCTCCCCCTACTTAGCAAAGAAATTCTTTATATTTTCAGGAAAGCCATTATGTTCAAATGTCTATAATGGTTTACTTGCCCAATGCTAAGCTTTTTCCAACAGCCTTTTAGCATAGGGTATTTTAAAATTCATACTTGAAACATCAATATCTCACCAACTTAAAGGGAAAGACAACCTTTGGGAGAATATCATAATCTTCCAAGTGTTGGTATAGAGCAGAAAGCACCTTGTCTATGAAATTGTCCATAATTTATAGAAATGTGGTTGGCAATGTCGGTCTAGAGGTGGAATTATAGAGCATGCAGCTTTGGGGAGTGGGCTGATGACAAACATAAGAATGTTGAGGTGGAAAATAGTTTTGCTGCTTCCGCTATCAGCATTGAAATATCACTTGTACTAAAGAAATGGGATAAGATGTGTTACAAAAACCATATTGTTATTGCAATTTAGGTGGAAGACATCGGGGTCAAAAATTTCCAGCTTCCTTTGAGTATATGTTTGAGACATAGCCATTGAGTAGCTCTCAATTGAGTAGACCATCCAAAATTAGAAAATTCAATCTACAAACTTGAATGTGCCCAATTTCATAATCTCCTGTGAACATTTTCATATCCCTGAGATCTGTGGAGCTTTGAAAGGATTTATTGATTCTTCTTTCCTATCACAAGTTTGGGATAAAATACTGTTACTTTAGTGTTGATACCTTATTTATCTCCTGTTGGGAAAGAAGTATTTACATGTTTTACGATGCTTTGAAATGATGAATTAGAACGGTTACAGAGAAATGGAGTGTCTGGGTTCCAGCCATCGGGCAGACAGATTACCATTATGCTGTGTGCGTAATACTTTATAAACCCATTTGTCACACAGCAGAGGTGTCACATGTAATCTGTTTCATTGCATGTAATGGATTGGGTGAAATTTACTTAGATTTTCAGCAACGCACATAAAATAACTAACTTAACCCGTCAGCAAACCGTATTTTATCTTTTACATCTTATTAGGGCTCCCTGGGCCAACACAAAGAATAGGTTGTTGTATTTCAACTGGCATCAGGAGGGGGCATTGTCAAAATCTGCTACTGCAAATCGTAGTCAAGCCAGCTCCATTTAGGCTGTTCGCTTGCCATAAGACTTGTCTGGCCAGATATGCAGTATAATGATCTACTTATTACAGATGCCCAATTTCATAATCTCCTGTGAACATCTTCATATCCCTGAGATCTGTGGTGCTGTGGAAGGATTGATTGATTCGTCTTTCCTATCACAACTTTGAGGGAAAATACTGTTACTTTAGTGTTGTGATCTTGTGTCAAAGAAGCTTTTCCTTACACAAGGCAGATACTATATATAACTACGAAAATATCTACACCAATTGGTCTAAATGTTTGATTAACCAATGGTTCTTAACGCTCTTATATGGGCAAAGCAACGTGCACTGCACAATTGCCATATATTGGCTTCTTAAGAACTACTAATTCTGGAGGCTGGGAAGTCAGATCAGAGCACCACCATGGTTAGGTTCTAGGTTCTGGTGAGGTCTCTTCCTGGTTTGTAGACAGCCTCCTTCTCACTGTGTCCTCACATGGCAGAGAGAGTCAGAGAGAGAGGAAGCAAGCTCTCTTGTCTTGTGTCTCTTCTTGTAAGGGCACTAATTGCATCATGAGGGCTCTACTCTCTTGACCTAATTACCTCCCAAAGGCCCCATCTCCAAATACCTTCACACCAGGGATTAGGGTTTCAACATATGTATTTTGGAAAGATGTAAACATTCAGTCCACAGCAGCATCCTTTTAGGGGAATTGTCTCATCCCCATTGTGTGTAAACTTAGTGCAAATGTGTATCAAGATGACCATCTCCCTTTTAGGAAATCAAAGGGGACAAATGTGCCCTCTTCTGAGAGGTTGGCATTTGACCTAAGCCCCTCCATTCAGGGTATTGCCTCTTGAGCAAGTGACAGGAATGAGATGGATGGTTGAAGCACAGTCATTGCAGACCAGCCTGCTGGCAAGATGGCTTCCAGGGGCCTCTGGAGGTCTCTTGGTTCCCACCCAAGTGTTGACCTCCAACTTCACATGGACTTCACGAACCTTCTCGATAGTCTTTTTACCAAATTCAAAAATGAACTTTGCTTGCTTTCAACCAAAACCCATACTGATACTGACCTACCCAGTTGCAAAGGATAAAAACCTGAAATACTTGTATATAATTGATCTCATGGATATAAATTTCATTAATAAAGAATGACTGCAAAGGCAAACTTCATTAGGAATTAAGTATCTTATTCTCATTTTGTCATTTTAAAAAAATGGTCACATTCAGAAAAACTCTGGACTAAATGCTAAATCGTGTAATTTTTAAAAAGGTAGACTTTAATTTTGATTCAAAGTAAATTTCAACATGAAGACTGCGGTTGGATGATTTGGATTAAAATTTGAAATTGTGGAGTCTACTCTGGTAGGTCAACGCTAATGCTGTTTTTGCCATCCGATGGATATCAGCTTTTTGTCTTGACAGGAACAGAGGATTAACACCATCACAGAAAATGGTCGATGAGGAATAAAATTAGAATCTCATGGTTCTCTCTGCCAGGTGAGAGCACATATGTGTCCAATAACACCAGAGTTTTCCGACGAATCTTTACTTGATGCTGTCATTTCTACTAGTTTCATATATCTCCTATCTCCTGTACCACCCCCCAGATCATGTCACCATCATCTCTCACTCAGATTATTCTGATAGCCTCTTAACTTTTCTCCCTGCTTCCAGATGTATCCTCTTCTCTTCTCTTCTCCAAAAAATAGTCAGAAAAATCTTTAAAAATAGAAATCTGATTGTGACACTCTTTGAAAATAACCATAATGTCTACAGCCTCCCATATCCTTTAGGATGAGCTCCAAAGCCCATAGCGTGACTTGCAAAATCTGGTCCCTGCTACCTCCCAGCCTCCCCTCCTACAGCCTCTTCTCAATTCACCCCAGCCAGCCACAGCCACACTGCCTTTATTTCTGGTTTGTAAATATTCCATGGCCTCTCACATCACTGGGTTTCCCCCGTGTGGCTTGTGCTGGCTGTAATACTCTCAACCTCACACTCACACCTCCCAATCTCATGCCGGTCTCCAACGGCCACATTTTGCAAAATTCCAACTGGTTCTTCCTGCAGTAGGCATTTCCTGTCTGCCCCCATTTTCCTTCCATGTCCCTCCCTATTACTGAGCACGCTATCATTTCACATTCCCAAGTTCTCTTCTGAATATAGAGCCCATTGGACTGTATTCTTGTGGTGGAAAGTAGCAGGTGTCTCTCATTCACCATTATCTTCCTAGGACCTAGTGTCATGCCCAACTCCTAGCAGGTATCAAGAATAGTATTTGTCATCAGCATATTGTTGACTGAATACCCAAATCTGATCTCCCAATGAGCTGATATACAGTGGAACCACTAGCATCTATTCCTTCCATATCTTCCACCCCCAACCAACTTTTGAGAATACCACCTAAGCCACACATTGGGAAGGAAGTCTGCCTATTTACCAGATATTGGGGGATACCTACTGAGGCCAGACAGGCTATTTGTAATCACAATAAAAATGTTATAATTACCCTACATTAAAATGGCATTGATAGAGTGCTCCTCATCACTGCACAATGCACAAATCCCACCATAGAATTTTGAAAACTAAAATGCTACATAAATGTAAGGTGGCATAGTATAGGATCATGAGAACTCACATGTAATAGCTGTAAAATCAGAGAGCTGCCAAAGCAATTGGCCCACACAATGAGCTCTTTCAGTAACTGGGAGATAGATGAGTGTTCTAGAGTGATGCTTCTCATCGAAAGGTTACATAATTATATTCCACAAAGCATGATACTATCTACACAATTTTTCTACAAAAACATTTAAAATCTCTGCTTAAAAATGGGACCATACTGACATGTTTTACATGAAATAATTAGGAGAATTTGAGAAGTAGTAATTTTGCTAATTACCAAATAGTGTGATTCTCTCCCAATAAAACATATGACAAGTTACATAAAAACGTCTTTATGTGGTTTCCCCTTTTTAAGACTTCACATATGTAGCATACAAGTTTAAATATTTGAATGCCTTTTTCCATATTTAAGTTTTTTTTTTTTAAACAAATGAGTTTTAGTGCCTTTTGGTTTCACTTATTCCTGTGAAATTTCAAGTTCTGAAAGTTTCTTTTGGTCTCTCCCCAGTGATTTTTTCAGACAGAAACGGCATTTTTTTTTTTTCCAAAAAAGTAGGGTGGGAGAGGGTACAGGAAGTGGTTATGCCAAGGAGTTTTTCTCTCCTAAGAAAGAAAAGATTTCTGCCTATCTCATTCCTAAAAATGACATTTTCCATTCCGTGTCTTCTAGAAAGAGAACTACTTGTTCTGATAACTAACCATCATTAACACACTCTCTTAGTCCGTGTGAAACTCTTAAGGTGTTTTATTAGTCTTCTTATGCATATGATTATATTATTGATAATATGTTTTCAATATAAAAATACCCATACTGGGGAGTCAGCCCGGTGGTGCAGTGGTTAAGTGTGTGCGCTCCGCTGCTGGCGGCCGGGTTCGGATCCCAGGCGAGCACCGATGCACCACTTGTCAGGCCATGCTATGGCCGTGTCCCATATAAAGTACAGGAAAATGGGCATGGATGTTAGCCCAGGGCCAGTCTTCCTCAGCAAAAAGAGGAGGATTGGTATGGACGTTAGCTCAGAGTTGATCTTCCTCACACACAAAAAAAATACCCATACTGAACTGATGTCACAAAGCACGTGATTTCATGTTTTGTTGTGTTCTATTGTTCTGGGTTATGGGGTTGGTTACTGATTGGGGCCAATATGTCAGTCATTGGTGTAAATTCAGTCTGTGGTTATAAACAAAAGAAAATATACTCGCCGAGGCAGTGGGAGATCTTGAAGTCAGAGTTTCTTCATAAACACTCCCAAAGGTTTACCTCCTGAGCTTATTGAGAATGAGCATCCCAAGATAATCCAAAGAATAAAAAAGAAAATAAGAATTACACTCTGGTTATTTCAGAATGCAGATATCCACTGGTTCAGATTCATAGAAGTAAGAAAATGTGGACATGGTCTCTACTTGTGTGAAACACAGCCTGTTATCTTCTCCACACAGCTAGCCCTCAGTGAGGAGCAGGTTGCTCATAAATACTCCGTGGCAAGGACTGCACCAGCTGAGTCAAAGGTTCCTTGTACGCAAGTAAATCTTGTGGATCAAAATTGTGACACTGATTTAAGACAAAGAAATATTTATATTATAAATCACTTGAGTGATAAAGCTGCCCTTTCCAGAAGTAGCATCCACATTGTTAATGACTGAATTGTGTCCCCTGCCCCAGATCAATATTTGAAGCCCTAACCCTCAATATGATGGTATTTGGAGGTGGAGCCTAATTACATTCAGATGATGTCTTGAGGATGAGGTCCCCATGATGGGGTTAGTGCCCTTAGAAGAAGAGGAAGAGATCAGAGCTCTAACTTTCTCCATAATATAAGGACACAAGGAGAAGGCAGCCATCTGCATGCCAGGAAGAGAGTCCTCACCAGAACTCGACCATGCTGGCACCCTGATCTCAGATTTCCAGCCTCCAGAACTATGAGAAAAAAATATTTGCTCTTAAGCACCTCTGTCTACCGTATTTTATGGCAGCCCAAACTAAGACAAATACAAACACATAACGAATTGAACATACCTACCCTCATGCGCCCTCACTTTTATAAATCCGTGTGAATCACTGTCCCAGGGAGGCAGACCATAGTGTGAGTTCCTCAATGCCCAGGGTAATTCTCTTAATGGATCCACAAACGTACTGGTTGTAAGGGATGGGAGCGATCATGTTTTCCAGTTACCTAATATGCAGAAGAAGAAATTGGAGCCCAGACTGGTGGAATGACTTGGTTAACATCACACAACTCCTTAATGGCAGAGATTCAAATAGAGTTCACCCTCCTGGCTTCCAACGAGTATGATTTCAATTACACGACGGCTCACTAGTACTGGACTTTTAGCTCAGCCTTCCCTCTAGATGATGACATAAAAAAGGTCTCAACGACTCCATTCACCCTACAAACAATCGTATGTATGCATGAATGTGTATGCACATATGAATATGTGTATGTATGTCACCACACTCATACATGTATGCATATTTCAAGGGCACTAATATGCCCGTTTGACAACAAATTGCTAGGCTGTAATATTAAAACAATCAATAACAAAATAAGAGGAAGTTCACATCTTGATTCCTTGCTTCATTTGACTCTGTCTCTTTCAGGGTTTTCTATTGCTAAATTGATTGTCAGGAACAGAGTTGTTAACGTCCACAGAAAGCAATGACAGATTTAACTCCTGGTGTCATCGATGTCCCCTTTTGCAGTGAGTTTTGGGAGACCAGACTCAGCTGGAAAGAAAGGAAGAGAAGATCTGACACTATTGAATATGTACGCTGTGCCAGACCCTTTAAAACTATTATCATATTTAAAGCTCTCTACAGTCTTACAAAGTAAATACCACCCACATTCCACTAACAGTTCAGCAAATGAATAGGTCTGTCTTGGGAAGCATATAGTCCAGTAGTCTGAATTCAGCTCCTTTTTATCTTCACAAGATTGCCAGCTCCTGAAGCCAGAATAGTGAATGTCTTATCCATATATCTCCTCAAATAACTGTATTGCTAAGCACTCTATGCATTGAGTTGATAATTAGGGGCCTCTTTCTCTATCATTTATTGTTTAAAAGGAGGCTTTCCAAAATCATTTTTCCACATATGAGGGACAATATGGTATGGCAGTTAAGACTCTGGACTGTGACGTTGGCCCGATTTCCAACAGCATCCCTTTGCTCTGTCTCTCCCTGCCTGAATCTGCTCACATTATTTCCTTACTTTGTTCCCAGTTCCTGGGGCAGAGCTACGTAGGGATCCATTTGCTTGGCCTTGATTTCCTTCGTGGGGAAATACTTCCTCCCATGCTGGGAAGGTAAATCCAGCTGCCTCTGTCCTACTCAGAGAGCCCAAAGGGAAGATCCTCCCCATCCTCCTCTTCCAAGCCAAAAGGCAGGCTTTTGACCTAAACTAGATACATCCAGACACTCTCCCCAAGATCAATTTTCTTGCCTTGGCCTCAACTCCCATTCTTCCCTGAAACAATGATTGCTACCCGTAAAACACTTACAAGTCATACGCAGTGACACCTCCCTGGAGATACATTCTTATGTATGATCTCAGGATGGAAGGAAACCTTTCTACTGAATTTTCAAAGGCATTGTCATTCCTTTATGAAAGGATGAAGACATGCAAAGGTCATGCAGCTCAGGCAATCTGAGGGCATTGCAACTTGGCTGAAAGCTTTCATGAGCTGGTGCCTTAAAGGCATGACACATGACAGAAGGATGCTAAAACAGCTCTTGTAGCATGAACAGAACAAAGAGAGTCCTACCTGGATTTGGCCGAAGCTGACTTTAAGGCCCCCAATCTGAGGCATGCTAGCTGTTGATGGCTGGGGACGAACTGTGGCGAGCAGGACAGACAGTTGTGCAGAAATCAAAGTTGAATTGGTTCCATGGGAAGAAGATGTCAAAATGTCCATCCAACAAAGAGGCTGGGAAAAAGCCCAATATTCTGGCAGTAGTGACTAGAGCAGTTGGTTAAATAATACCTAGGAAAAATAATGGGGGAGCTGGATCATCACTCACTTTGTTTTAAAACCCAATATAAGAAAGAAGTCAATTAATCTAGTGAAGATTTGAGCATTTGTGTAGTGTCAGGAAGGACGCTAAAGGTTGGGGAGCTACTGAGAGCAAAAGGCTTTGGCATAGATGCCATTGGGGTTCAAACCATAACCCCTCATTCCACTGGGGGGTCAGCTACAGCTTCGGTGGGCAACCCTTGCAAAGATTTCCCAAATTAGGGTATGTGAGAGGGTGTGCCAAGACTCCACAGAACACATTCACGCAGAGCTTCCATTTAAAGATAAAGGATATGGTGTATTGAGAGATATAGAGAGATAAATGGAGAGATAAACAGAAAGAGAGAGACAGACAGAGAAACAGAACAGGCACACACAAAGATCGAGGGGGGCCAAACGACATTCCAGGTGTCAGGCACAAACTCCCATATTCTTTAGTTGATTGTGTTCTGTCTCAGAATTAAACCATCCAGGTTGGTGTAAAGAATTTTGACTTCTTCTTCTCCATAAAAGCTCAAAAGCATAAGTTTCCAGCAAGCGTTTATGCTCCTCTAGCCATGTCACCAAGCCAGCCCATCTAACTGGTTAGGGTGATTGCAAACCACCAGTAGAGAAACTAACAGCAAGGGTGTCTAGGGGTCTTTAAGCAGCGTGTCATAAATCCCATGACCTATATGTTGAACAAGAGACAGAAACCACATATCCAGGGGCCCCCAGGCATAAAGACAGGGCTTTTGCAATCCACTGGTAAATCAATTCCATCTGCTTGGTCGTGAATTGATGAGGGCTGCCAGCTTCAATGCCTGAGTCTCTCAGCATGGGACTGTCTCTGCCAGGAGCGCACGGTGGGGAGGGGGCATGCTAGGCCCATGGGTGGGTCGGTCTGCAAACACAGGGGAGTGGATACCCCAGGAACTACTCTCACTGACTGGGAATGGGAGTCTGTGGATGAATCTTCCATCTTCCTCGCCCCTGAGTGAGGCAATTCTGAGATGGCTGCCACCATAGTTTCTCTGGGAATCTCCACTGTAATTGAGACCTTGTTGCCCACAGTGGTACCCCTCATTAATACTTTTTATTGGTGTGGGAGGTTGAATTCTAAGATGTATCAACCCAAGATTCCTGTCCACTGGTGTACCCAACATGTACAGTCCCCTTCTCTTGAGAGTGAGCAGGACCTGTGAATAAGATGAATGCCACTCTCTTGGTTAGGTTACTAATAGGTTGACTTTTGAGGCAATGATGTTGATGGGCCTGACCTAATCACAAGAAGGTAGCAAGTCAGAAAGATGGGATCTTGCTGGCCTGGAAGAAAGCCAGGATGAGAACTGCTCATGGAGCCACGTGGCAAAAAACTGCTGGTTGCCTCTAGGAGCTGAGAGTGGTCCCTGATCAGCCTTGAGCAGGAAAATGGGACTTTAGTCCTACCACTGAGTTCTGTCACAACCATTTGAGGTTGAAAAAGGACCCCAAATCTCAAATGATAATACCTTGATCACAGCCTGTGAGACCCTGTGAGTACCCAGAAAACCTGTACCTGGATTCCTGAACCCATGGAAACGCTGAGACAATAAATGTGTGTTGTTGCAAGCCATTCCATTTGTGCCATTTGTTACACAGCAACAGCAAGCTGATACAAGTGGTGTTCCTCAATTCCCTGTCACTCCCTCCACCGTGTTTACTAAGATTATTCTTTCAATAAACTACTTGTACAAAAATTCTTGTCTCAGACTCCATGTTTAGGGTCCCAAATTTAGACTGGGACGGTTGTCAAAAAATGTAAAATCTAGGTGGATGAACAGCAAGGAATTGAGGTGAAATAGGTGATAATATTCACTTGATATTTCTTGAAAGATAAATGAAATTAAACATGGTCTTTTTTTTGGGACCAAAATGTTCCCAACCCCACTAATTGGGACTTTCTTCTAATTCCAACTGGGAATATATTTCTTCACAAAGGAAACACAGAGACAGTATTAATTTAAAGTACCATGTTAGGGAATTCAGGAAGACGTTAGAACAACATCTTGATCTGCAAGATGTTGATGGGAAAATGTTTAAGTTTCTTTCTACAGGTATTTTAAAGAAAGTAAGTAGAAATTATAGTATTGGAATTGTTGGAATGGCAATTCTATAGTGAAGAGCCTTTCTCAGGAGGAAATTGGCTATGATTTTACCCTGAGGGGAGAACCTCCATCAATATGTTGGCATCTATAGTTCTATTCACATCTTACTCCAAAGACCAGATTGCTGAAGCGATCCAACAAAATCTAAACCAATTGTTATGAAGAATGTTACAGGAAAGTTTCTTTTCATGCAGTTATTAGTCTGCTAGAGCTGCTATAATAAAGACCACAGACTGCGTGGCTTCAATAACAGAAATTTATTTCTCACCGTCCTTGAGGCTGGAAGTCTGAAATCAAGGTGTCGGCAGGTCTGGTTTCTCCTGAGGCCTCTCTTCTTGGCATGTAGACATCGTATTCTCCTTGTGTCCTCACGTGGTCATCCCTCTGTGCGTGTCTGTGTCCTCACCTCTTCTTGTAAGGACACCAGTCCTATTGGATTAGGGCCCACCTGTATGACCTCATTTTACATGAATTACCACTTTAAAGATCCTATCTCCAAACACAGTCACATTCTGAGGTCCTGGGGGTTAGGACTCCAACGTACGAATTTGGGGGGACACAATTGAACCCAGAACAAAAAGTAAAGAACTATATAGAAAAATCCCTTTCAGCTCTTTCTGCCTGTGGGCTTCTCTGATTCCATATGTTCTTAGATCACTTTCTAATATGCACACATGGTGTTAGAGGTACTTTTTTTGTATACTGGTTGTGCAATTAACATTCACACTTTGCAGAAAGTCATTACTCTGAATGGTAGGTAACTTCTCAGACTCCTATGTGTCTCCACTTCATTTCTATATTGTTATGGACAGTTGATTCTGAACGTCCCATAGGAGATGCCATAATCACTCTCCCCACCTCCCACCTTCCTGCCATGCTTACTAACTCATCCTAGCAGAGGCTGGCATTGCAAAAGTTTCCTATTTAGAATCACAATCCACCCAACCACCGCACTTTGCACTAAGCTTCAGGTGACCTCCAGCACGGAGAAGTGTGGATTGGGCGAAGGTACAATAAAACGCAGAAAACTAAGTTGAATCTTTTTGTTTTCTCCACAACTTCCCCTCTGTTCTCTCTCATGTCCTACTTGCCTTGGCCACATTTATAAAAAGAACTTTGATAACCTCCGATCCTAACAACGCTGAGGGCACTTTGTAAAAACAACACTGAAATTCCAGTGTAGGGGGCGTGGCAGGATCTGGACAGGATTTTTTCAAGTAATCAGATACTTTGAGGTGCAAGGTATGAAATAATTAAGCTTGTTTTTGTTGCAACATGGTTCAATGCCAAAAATTAAAAATAAGAAGATTGTGTGAAAGACAAGCTTGTTTTTGGCTTTGTGCTGTTAATCATCTGCTCTTGCCCTGGGGTCCTGCACAGGATCATCTTATTTCTTTCCTGGGGAAAGAAAACAAATGAGAAGCAGTTCACCCTTCCTGGTTTGTCAACCGCTGCTTATATTTTCCAGCCTTTTTGCTGATGGTGGAAGGATTCAAGGGCCTTTTGCAGCATCCCAGTGGTGGGACACAAGCCATATTTGTTATTTCAAGAAAAACCAATTTAATAGAAATGAAACAGCCTCTTGAGGTCGTGCAATCCTTTCATTTTGAGTGCAGCTTGTCACCAAGACCTGGGAAAGTAGTACTGGCAGTATGCATGGTGCTAGCATAAAGGTATGGATGAGTTTCCTGTCACTACCACAATTGCTACAACCCGGCTGTCTCAAAACAAGAGAAATGTATTCCCTCACAGTTCCAGAGGCCAGAAGTCCAAAATGAAGGTGTCCGCAGGGCCATGCTCCCTCTAATGGCTGTAGGAGAGAATCCTTCCTTGCTTCTTCCTAGTTTCTGGTGGCTGCCTGAAATGCTTGGTGCTCCTTGGCTTGTGGCTGTATCACCCCAGTCTCTGCCTCCATCTTGTCATGGCCTTCTTCTCTATGTCTCTTTGTGTCTAAACCTCTCTCTCTTTTCTCTTATAAGGACACCAGTCATTGGACTGAGGGTCTACCCTAAACCCAGAATGACTTCCAATCAAGATCCTTTACTAATGACATCTGCAAAGACCCCGCCACCCATTCTGAGATTCCTGATGACATGAATTTGGGAGGGGACTCTCTTCAATCCACTAAGGATGTCCCTTTTCTTCTCTCTGTCCTCTTTCTATGGCTCTCACCTTATACTGACACCCAGGGAGCTGAGAAGTAGTCTCCGGCAGGAGGACAAGAAAGTCTGCTATTCTGGGCACAGCCTGTTATTTATAGAGGGACACTGTCCAGGGATCACATGCCCAGAGAGCTCTGGGATCAACCATCTGTGGGATCGCTCGTCCACCGCAGAAATCCGAACAAAAATTAAAACCTACAGCAATGGGATTAGGAACCTGTGCCACCACACTCAGGCTTGTCCTCTTCTGATTAATTAGACTGACTGCAAACTATCAGGTCTTTTGTTGCTGTAATTGGGTATTGTTCTCCCTAGCAAACTTAATCAGTTCTGCAGCAGCATTTATTGGAGCTCCTTCTTTTCCCATTCGTGCTTTTTACCTCCAGGTTAAAAGAATACTTAGCAATCCCCCTTCCCCGCTGCATTTCTTTCTGGAGGCTGGGTCCCGGGGATCCGCAGAGCCTGTCCATCAAAAGGATGCAGCTACAAAAGGCCAGCTCAGGGGCTGCCAGCCAGACCCGGGGAGGCCGTTCCAGTGCTGAGCTCACATTCAGGCCAGATTATCTCTGCTTTCGGGGACACCGTTAGATGCCAAAGAAATATGTCTGGGACGTCATGAGATCTCGCTGCCTGCGGTGAGGGGGTGCTGGTGGTGGCAGCCACACTCTGACCACTGCACAAAAGCAAAGAAAGATCCAATGAGTGTTTTGGCTGAGGCGGAGGAACTGAGCTCGGGTCTGTGCAAAGGGGAGGTGACATAATTGCCCGTTTCGTCTCCAGTGGGTATTGATTCAAGTCAACCACAATGACACCCGTGCGAGCACGTAGGTATCATCCAGATGGATGAGACTGTGAGAAACCAGTGGCACTTGCCTGCCTCTCTGGAAATAGGCACCAAAGAAAACATGATAATCATAGTGATTATGGTAAAGCTGTGTGCATATGTAGTGATTTTCTTTATAGGATCAAAAATAACAGAAGTTCCACATTCTCTCCTCCCTTCTGCCTACAGGGAAGGATTCCTTTTATTTCTCAGTGCTCTGGCCTCCCTCTTCAGAATGCCATCCCTAGAAAGAATCTTAGGGATTAATTTGAACACAAGAGTCCATTAATAGATTGCTTCTGAGCATGTAGGACTTTCCTTCTCCCTGGGGCAAGAGTTCCTAAACTATGGCGCTGGCCAACTCCAGCCTGCTGACGGTTTTTCTAAATAGTTTTGTTGACATAAAGCCATGCCCATTTGTTTAGGTATTGCCTATGTTTGCTTTACATGGCAACAGTAGATCTGAGAAATCGTGAAGAGATTCGAAGGCCCTCAAAGCCGACAATATTCCCTAAGTGGCCCTTTACAGAACTGCTGACCCAGCTATAGAGGATCCAGTCCTGTGGAGCAGTGGTGTGCTTTAGAGATGGCTGTTTAATATTTTTGTGACCAATAGGATATTGTTTACATAAGCACATAACAGCAAATTTCAAGGCTTTCCAAGGCGCTAAGGAGTAGAAAGAAAGAACAAGGCCATACCAACAGCAATGAGAGCATGCAGGAGGAACGAGCTCTGCCCAAAAGAAGAATTATAAAATACTCAAGAAAAATGATCCACTTCCGTAAGATAAATCTCTTTCCTAGCTATAAAACGTCTGCCTGGACAGCTGGATATAAGCGTCTCCTTATGTCCAGATTTTCCCCCTGTGTTTAGAATTTATGTCAGAATTCTGACTCCAATTTCATTCTACAACATTTTTCTCTGTGATATGAAAGTAATTAAGTCTAATGTCTTTGCAGTTCTTGGAAAAGATTACTGTTTTAACCATATCTAATAACACCTTATGGGCCTTTAGCATTGAAGAAAAAATATATTCAAGTCTGAAAACGTTGGTGTATATTCTACTACAAAGTGGGTGTCAATTCTCTGTCTATAGGGCAGCAATTTAAAAACGATTGCACTTCCTTTAAAATTTGATTACATATTTTAACACAACCCACTCTGATCTTTCTATGAAAATGGCCTGCTATGCTCCATACATATATTTCTGGGACATCCACAGCATGAAAAGACTTCTGTATTTCTACTAGGTCAGATCTATAAATTTTGGTGATGTAATATGCCTCTAATTAGTGAAGATCTAGTGAATACATTTCCATAGTAGTTTCTAATCGATATCCATGTTTGAGTGCATGTTATGGCAACTCTGAAAGGTGGATATCAGCTGGCTTGGTAGCTATCTTTCTTTTTTCTTGGCATGCTTTCAGCTCCTGCCCTGTGCATGATAATACCCTTCAATAATGCAAAACAGCACAATAGCTATTCTTCAGCAATGATACTGCCAGACCTTAACAACCGTAATCTTTAGTACTGAATTCAGGGAGAATTACACTTTCAACATTTTACAAGGTCACGGAGTTAATACTTACATCCATTTTTCTTCATTTGTCGTGAACATTCTAACTGTTGTATATTACCAGACCATCAAATTTTCCTATTAAAATGCATATTAGAATATTTAATATTCAAAGTATAACGGAATAAAAAAATTTTTTCTATTTCTGGAAAATGTACGATGGGGATTAGTTATTCAAAGCTAATATAAGAATAAAAATCCCATTTACTCTATGAAAAGAAGAGCGGGGTCATAGACAAACATGCACGAGGCCTGGGCTTGGAGTTGGATGTTAAAAGCACAGAGAAGTGTCAGTTGTAACATCAAGTTAGGGTAAACAGGCTACAGTTGAGATGGACCAGAGACTAAACGTCCTTTGCCATGAGGGCTGCCTTAGGCGTACGGATTGGTCCAACGGACTCTTGATGCAATAGACTTCTGGGTTCTCCATTGTTCTTTTTTAAAAAATGAATTCTTTTTGAAGAAAAAAACAAAATTTACTGAAGGATGTAGGGAAAAGACCAAAATAAAGGAAGAAATGTAGCATATTTCTGGATGAGATGATTCAGTATTGTTAACATGTTATTTTTTTTCAAAGTGAATCTATGTTTGACACAAAGCTAATGAAACTCACAATGGAATTTGTTTTGTTCCTTAGTTCACAAAATGATTCTTCCGATCGTCTGGAAGAGTAAATGTACAAGAATAGTCATGGCAATCTGAGAAATAAGAAGTAGGGAGAGGGAGAATGAATTACCCCAAGTATAAATCTATAATTATTAAAACAGTGTGATATTAGAACAACCATACAGAGACTGATTAATAGAGGGAAGTAGACACACGCAGAAACAAACAAAAGGCATGAGTGTATTAGACAATGTCATGCAAGTTAATGAGCATTTGGGTTAACTATTTAGGGAAAAATAACATTCATTTCCTATCTAATTAAACTCCAGAATTAAATGTAATTGTTGGAACTCCCACTTCCATTTCAAGAAAGAACATCACTCTCATGCTAATACTCAAAACAAGAGAAATATGTTTAAAAGATATTTTAAAAATCAAAAATCATAGTTTTTTAGAAAAGATTCATTAAAAGCTCGAGACACAAAACAATGCAATAAACTAAATTCCAAAAAGTGACAAGCCCTTTGTGGGAAAGAAAAGACCTGGTCTACTTTCAGCTTTGTCAGAGTGGTTGGGGCAGAGGACTCTGTCGTAAATGAGGGTCAAGAGAAACTAGCTCAACTTTTAGAACATTTTAGTGGCCACATGGGGGTTGGCATGTCAGATTAAAAACATGAGGGAGTCCTAGGCTCAGAACATGCTTCAGCCACTGGCCATGTTTTCCTCAAGGACCTTCACCTTCAGAGTAAAGTGACAGCATGCCTGATGTGGGGATATGGGAAGAGAGCCAAGAGCTGAGAAAACAGCCCCAGAGGCACACGGGTTCTCATCCAGGTTTATGGCAGTCTCTTTCCGAAAGTAAGGGTCAGGGCAGGAGGCCTGATTGAAACTGTCCATGGACATCCCTGGCCTCTACAGAGTACAAGACAATGCCCTCCAGAGACAGAGAGCAGTGCCCAGGGTAGAGAGAATTCTCCAGAAAGCTGGATGTGAGAGATATAGCAAATAGACACCCCAGCAATACCCAAAACGTGTCATCTTTGTGGTAAGGGGAGACAGCAATCTCATGGCTATGAAAACTGGTGACTCAACTGAAAAGCACAGAGAGGCATCTCTGGCATCTCAGCAGTGCTGGACCCCAAGCCCTACTGAAGATGACGTTCTAAACCTGTCCCCAAAAAACGTGCAGTCAACAGCTAAGTTAATCAAACTAAAGCTGGCATATTTTTTCAGAGATGTAAGATGGTCTGTTTTGTTGTTCCTGGTCTTTTTTCTCTCTATATTTCAGTTTGGAAACTTTCTATTGGAGTCAGAAGCGAAGGAACAAGAGCATGGAACAGAAGTGTTCAAAGAGATAATAGCTGGGAACTTTCTAAAAGCAATGGAAGATATCAATGCACAGATTAATGGTGATCAGCAAACCACAAATAGGAAAAAACAAAAACAAAACAAAGAAAGCAACATTTTACACTTTCACAGACAAATGACTGAAAACCAAAGATAAAGAGTGAATCTTGACAGCAGATAAGCAACATAAAGACTTATTACATACAGGCAAATGATGTTATGAATTACGGCTGACTTTTCACTAGAAGAAGAAAGAGACCAGAAGGTGATGGAAAGACATCTTTAAGGTGATGAAAGAATAGCGTCAACTTAGAATTACATATCCAGTGAAAATATCCTTCAAAACTGAAAGTGAAATAAAGGCATTTCTGGGTAAAAGAAAGCTGAAAAGTTCCTTTCCAGCTAGCTTGCTGCACAAGACACGCTAAATAATGTAAAAACATAAAGGTCTTCAGGATGAAGGAAAATGATACCAGATAAAAAACCAGTTATGCAAGAAGAAAACAGCAAGTGAAAGGGTAAGGATCTAGATAAGTATAAAATACGTTTTTGTTTTTTTTTTAGTATCTCTATGTTCAAGTTTCTTTTAACAAGTATTGACAGTTTAAGAAAAAAAATACAAGAATGTTCTGTTATATTTATAGTCAATGTAGAAATAAGTTGCAAAATAATGAGAATGTACAGGGCAATTATTCTGTCATAAGGTTCTTATTTCTTTGTGAAAATTTTTGAAGGTAACAATTTTTTAAAGGTAGACTATGATACATTAAAGATAAATATTGGGCTTTCAATATTTCAGTTCTATTTCAATAGAACTTTCTGAAATGATAGAAGTGTTCTGTGTTATCCAGGATGGTAGCCATTAGCCACATACGGATACTGGGCACTTGAAATGTGGCTAGTATGACTGAGGAAGTGAATTTTTAATTTTATTTAATTTTAATTTATTTAAGTAGCTATTGATGACTGATGATTATAGTCGTCAATATTGGACAGTACAGCTGTGGAGTACCTAGGGTAGATATGGGCAACCATTTTCTGTCAAAGATCAGACAGTTTCGGTTTTGTAGACCAAGAGGCAGGTGGAGGATATTACGTAGGAACATATGTAACTATTTAACATGTAACCATTTAAAAATGTAATAACCACTCTTAGCTAAGTAGACTCTACAGAAACAAGTAGTGGGCTAGATCCCCACCATAGAGCAATCACAAAATATCTACCTGTCTGTCTATCTATCTATCTATCTATCCATCCATCCATCTAATTGATAGAGGAGATAAAACAGAATACTAAAAACGATCCAATTAATCCAAAAGAAGACACAGGAAGTGTAACAGGGTAGTACAAAACAGAAGTGACATGTGGAAGAGAACTCTAGTAGAATTTTGTCTAACTCGAATTCACTCATACATTCCTAGTGGGAGAGTAAAGGGAAAAGCTACCTTGGAAAACTCTCTGGAGTATTCTTGATAAGGTCAAACATACTATGATGCTCTGTGCCGGCAATTCCTCTCCTAGATATTTATATAATAGAAATGAAAATGCACATCCTCAAAAAGACTTGCTCAAGAATGTTCATGGCAGGTTTATTCATAAAAAAGAAAAACAGGAAACAATCCAAATGTCTGTGAAAAGGAGAATGAATGAATTGCCATATAGTCACACAAGGACTACCACTCAACAATAAAAGGCAGTGAAAAAAATGTAAATCTCAGTAAATTTTCATAAATTGGATACACCTGTATAGTCACAAGCTAGATGTGACAAGCCACCCAGAAGCTCCCTTTGTGTCCTTTCCAAGTAGGGCAAGTTTGCTTCCTTTTTCATATTTCTGTATTTTTCAAATTTTCTATGAGAAATGTAGACATTTTAAAATGTCTACTAATTGGACTAATTGGAAATTAGTTCATTGTCTTGTTGAAGGGATTTTTGTACCTGTATTTCCAAGAATAGAGATCCTTCACTAGTTTTCATATAAAATATAATGTATTTCATATAAAATATTCTCTTTTTAATGATTCTCTTAGAATTGGCCTCTAAATCAATTCAGAATGATATTAAAATTTTCATTCAATATCTATAAGCCTTAATTCTAATTTGGATATATGCTGGAGCAAATAGTTCATGGAAATTCTTAACATACACCAATATTGTATCTTATGATATCACTTCCCAATTGTTTGGTAGATTTACTCAATCCTTCATGATGTTGCATTTCTGCAAAGTACATTGATGGGAATGGGTTTGCCTGATATTTCAGTAAACATTTCTATCTCTCAGTGAAAAACTGGAAAATCAATCTATTATACTCTAAGTTACCCAGGACAATAACTGTTACAGAAAGAAATCTCTCAATACCCCTCACCTTCACTCCATCAGAAACCAAAATAACGTTTGGATAGCTCTTATCTGACCTACTTTAGTGTAGGTGTTACAATGACCTACATTCCTGAAGTCGTGGGCTTTGAAGGAACCGTACGGGGTTTTCCAATCCATCCTCATAACTTTAGGCAGAATCACTCTTCTACTGTGCTGGATTCACTCAAGTCTACACTCATTCCAAACATCTGCAAGGATTTTCCACCATTAACTTTGGATTGTCTATCAGATTTTGAGGAAAGTGTATGGCTTCCTATTTTCTGTTCCAAAAGTAATATAACCATTTCATCTAATAATGTAATAAAGCTATATAGTTATAGAGGCAAAGAGGGATAGAGCATAGGCCATTTGGAATTATAATTTTGTCTGTCATACACTCTAATTCTGTTAGTACTTTGTGGTAGCCATTTCTAAGAACCATTATTACATCGACATCTATTCTGAGGTATAAACCAGCTGATCTGCTCCCATGCCAGCCTGGAGGATACCCAGGTCCCCAGGTATGACTTGACCTCGGACAGGAGATGTTCATGTCATTCTTTTTAGTACTTATGAAGTTGACTCCTGAACACTGCCTTCATTGCAGCCACATTCTTTTCTCATCTTTCACTTTCTCCTCAACTCAGACTCATGATTATTACCCATAAACTGGCAGGTTCCAAACATTTGCCTTCAATTCGAACTTCTTTTTAGAGCACCAGCCCAGACAACCGAACATTTGGTGCGTGTGTGTCATTTAGGCACCACAAACTCCACCATATTCAAGATGGAACTACTCACTCTCCTCTCTAACACACCTCTCCCTTTTCATCACTTCTCATGCACAATCGTTGAGTTCCACTGATTCTAATATCAAAATGTGTGTGTGTGCGTACATATGTTTGTGTGTGTGTACTTTATTTTTATTCAACTGTGTTAATTTTCTTAATTTCTACTGCAGCCACCTAACTTCAGACCACTGTCAGACAGACCACCACTGTCTCCTGCCTGGACTGTTGCAGTAGACGCCTAGATGAGTATCTCAAATCAGCCCATGCTTATCTCCAACCCATTCTCTTCAAGGAAAACTGAGTGATCTTTTTAAAACCAAAATTGGATTGTGCCACTACTCTGCTTAAAATCCTTCAAGTGTGTCTTCTTTTTAACGTTAGGATAGAATCTAAAATGTTTGACATGACCTACATAGGTCCCGTTTGATCAATCTTGCCCCACCTCTGTCCCCCAAAACATCATACTGTAATGATAAAATGTTCCCAAAGAGACAACAAAGCTTTTAAATGGATTCGACTTTAAATACTTTTCAGGATTTAAGCAGCATTTCTGGTGTCCTTTTCATAGCTAAAATTTTAAAGTCAAAGTTGTCTTTGCTGAAACAAGCAGAAGATGGCCTGCTGCCAATATCCCAATGCAAAGCAGTCAGATTAATAGTTCTAATAGTTCATATTATAAACCTTTTGCAGAAGACAATTTGAACACCTTAGCAAGAATTCTAGAGGCTCTGAAGATTCATCATGGAATTAGAAAGACTTCCTCTCACCTACCTCCTTACCCTTCTTGTCATACCATTCCATAAACCTTGTTGTCACAACACGGAACATAATCACTTTTTGCCATTTAAAATATCCATATAAGGAGTGGATAAAGGCAAATAAAAGATTATTATGAAGGTCATTCGAAAAAATAATGTTGACCGCTCTACTAGCTTGCTACACTACCATAACAAAGGACCACAGACTGGGGGGCTTAAACAACACAAATTTATTCTCTCACAGTCATGGGGGCTAGAATCTGAGATCAAGGTGTGTGTGGGCAGGGCTGGTTTCTCCTGAGGCCTCTCTCCTTGGCTTGTAGAAGACGTCTTCTCCCTGTGTCCTCACATGGTCATTCCTCTGTGCGTGTCTGTTTTCTCATCTCCTCTTCTTATAAAGACACCAGTCCTGTTGGATCAGGACCCACCCTCATGACCTCATTTTACCTTAATCACTTCTTTAAAGACCCTACCTCCAAAACAGGTCACATTCTGGGGTACTAGAGTCAGGACGTTAACATATGAATTTTGGGGCACACAATTCAGCCCATAACAACCACTTGAAACATAAGTGTAATTCCCTATGCCCTCATCCACAGACAGTCACTTAGTATTATTAGAGTGTTCTGACAAATGAGCTTGGCCATGTATTGATCTTTTGATTCATATGGCAGGCTTACAGAAATAATTGATCACCCTGAATTCCTATGAATGCGTGGTAATGACTAATCTTGGCATCTGAGTGTTCTGAAAGTATCAAGTTGGGCTGGGTACATGTGTTTCTGAGTGTTGTTTGGAATGTCAATGAACGTCCATGAGACTGGCTCACCACTTTGTCTCTTAGATTCACTTTTGTGGAACACTGAGTGATAAAAGATCTCAGAACTTTGGACATTGAAAATTCATTTTCCAAAACCCAGGTCTCTGGTAAACACATTAAATAAAACCAGAAAAAAAAAAAAAAAAAAAAAACTAACCATGTTTCAGAAGAAAGCTTTTATTTCAAGGAAGAGTCAGAAAAAATGTGTTAACATTTTGATTATTTGTCCTTTCCATAGTCAATTTAATAGCTGCCATGTGGTACTGGAAAGACAATTAACGTAAAGTCACAAAATCAAAATTAAAATTGGGGCCGTGTTATTTCCAAGTATATGACTTTGGAGAAGGCACTTACCTGTTCACTGTGATTAGAAAATGAGCTAAATATACATTTATATAATCTCTAACCCTTAGAGAAGTCGAGAGAGCATCCCTTTACAAGGTTACAACATCCTGACAGAGAAATGTCAGTTTTAGGAAACATTCAAACTTACTACCACACTTAAGAATTTTTGTAAGCAAAGTCTTGACAAATCAAAATGGCAGTTCTGTTACCTGTCTGGTAGGTTAGTGTAATTCAGGTAGATTAGTTAGCGTAATTCAGGTTAGCCCCCATCTATGACCCTGGTTAGGACTAAGCTTATGGTTGATGAGAACCATGATTAAAAGGATATTAAAGGTAGCAAGATATCTCTACATTTTAAAGTAAGTACTGAAATTTTCTTAAAAATCTTCTTTTTTTTTGGAAGGTTATCTCCTCCACCTGTACCACCTATTTGTTCTCACTTGATCCCCATCATAATCCTCAAACTGTTGAATCACAGTTGGTTGCCATGGAGATGATTGCGCTGTCACAAAAAAGATTATGACTTCAAGTGGGGAAGAAACAGCAGGCACACTGAACTCTTAACAAACAAAGTCCTGTTATTATGCAAATAACCCTCAAATAATCAAGTGTAACCCAAAATGCATAATTTTCTTTTGTGCGATTTTTTTTTCCCTTGGTGTAGAAAAATGCATCATCATCTGCTAAATTCAATTCTAAAATGAAAATGTCATAGAACTTTAAAAACGTATTTTAAAGTGAAACACCCTAGTATGTAACCAAAAAAGAATCATTATCGATAGGTTGCTAAGACCATTTTAGGAAATATAATGATTTGTCCAAATTTAACCAGAGAAGCTTTCTAAACCAGAAAGTAATTGTAACCATGCTGAATAATTGCCAAGTTGTAGGTATAAAAATAAAGAACTTGCAATAGATAGTGAATACACTTAACTAGGCTTCTGAGATTGAGAGAGTTGCTGGTGACCCGTAGGCAGTACCTCAGCACTCACCTTAAACAAAGATGGACAGATAGAATGGTTTCTAGGACACCATGAAAGGCTCCTCCGACCAGAAATATCACTTTAATGAATCTAGAACAGCACGTAAATTTGCCGAGTCAGACTTTATAATAAACAGAAAAAGAATGGAACTAATACACTGTACTAGCAGATATAGTGTCTCTTATCGCATGTAAGTTCACTTAGTTCTTATAATAATCTTGCAATAAACACACACACACACCATCTTATCTCCATTTTTATGTGATTTTAAGGTTTAAAACGATTAAGGATCACATGTGTCTGTGATTAACAAGTTTCAGAGACTGTATTTTAACCCACACTCAACAACTCCACTTCCTGACTCAAGCTACTACTACTCAAGGCTCAAAATCTTTGTTAAAACACAATTATATGAAGCGAAAATTACCAGTCATTTTCTTCTTGGCTCCAGGTAGTTATAACTGCTTGGTCTTTGTCTGAGGAGAACATTGAGCTTCTAAAAGTAAGAGACAGAGCGCTCGATAAGTATTGGGCTCTACCAGAGACGCAAAATCAAATTAGGTGTGTGGCTGGTAGATGAGATGTCTCCAGGATCTGTAGCCTTGGGGAAGTCTGCTCTAGGCATCTTACTGTAAAGTCCTATAATTAACTATTTTAAGACATCACTGTTAATATTTTCATGACTCTCTGAATCTTGGAGTTTGATTCAAGGGAACTGAGGCAGGTAGATTTTGCACAGAGGATACCTCCACTAAAGATTTTCTAACACGAGCCTTCTTATTCCAGAGTCCATGGGCCCATCTTTTATTGGAGAAAGGAGTATGAAAAATAAGCTATATGACAGGCATTAGTTGCTAGTTCTTTTAAAACATAGAATGAAGTAGCTTCCGTTATAATCCCGTGGAGATTTCCATTGCTGTTAATACTTAGAGATAAAGGGACTTGTAAATTAAGGCAAGTAAGGGAATCTATTAGTGCTTTAGGAATACATTAAAAAAATTTTTAGGTGCCATTCAGGATCATTGAGGAATTGGAACAGTGTCCAAGAATTTATGCACCTACTGAAAAAAGTATCATTCTTAAGCTACAGATGATTGCTCCTGGGGATAATGAGAATTTCTTTCTAGTGGACGGTCACCCAAGCCTATCACGGTGGCATTTACATCTTAGGCTCTTTATGTCTCAGTACTAAATTAGCACAGCAGCCTGTCCTCGATTATGTATATCCTTGAAGGGAAGAATTACCAGAGTAAGTCTGCACTGCTGATTGAGGGCCCTCCCCATATTCCCTCAGACATCTGGTCTGTCCAGGGAACAGAGCCGTGGCTCTCGCCATGAGGATGGCAGGATTCCTAGTTGGCCAGCCAACATGATATGCAGCCAATGTTGGCCTCTCATGACTGCTCTGGTGTGCCTATAGAAAAGAACCCTTCCATGAAAGCTTTTACTCTGCATTGCAGAGATCTCTACCCCTCAGCTATCATTACGATCACAACCAGGACCTAGTCCCTCCACTCCATGGTTCCTGGAGAACAAGGACAATCAGCTGATGATTTTGGAAGGTGATGAGTTGGCAGGTGGGTTTACTGGGACTGTGTAAAATTGGAGCTGCACTTCTGTTTCAGGAGGGTAATGTATAATTTGGAAATCAGCTGGGTTTGCCCAAGATAATTGAAAAGGCTATTTACCTTCAGTTTCCTTTCATCCCTTTTTTGGTTTTAGATACCTTTTGCTCCTGGACATAAGTACACTCATTTTGACTCAGTTCCTTAGACATTTCACAATCTGGCCCATACCCATTAGTTTTTCCATCACTGGTCCAGTCCCGTATGCTGAACATTTTTCTTCTTCCTTTTCTTTTTATTTGTGATGCTGAAGACTCTCCTCAATGAAATGGCAGCCAGTTATGAGCCACTAAGCCACAGTGATAATGACTAATGATTATGGCTTAATAAATATAGACACCATTATTTTTTAACAGCTTTATTGAGGTATAACCTCCTTACCCTACAATTCTCCTGTTTTAAGTGTGTATTTCAATGACTTTTAGTATATTTATAGCGTTGTGCACCTGTCATCACAATCTAATTTTAGAATACTTCCATCATTGCCAAAAGAAACTCATGCTCATTAGCAATCACTCCTCATTCCTTCTACCTCATCCTGCCCCCAGTGTTAGCCAACCAACAACCTACTTGCTGTTTTTGTAGTTTGCCTTTTTTGAGTATTTCATATAAATGGAATCACACAGTATATATTTTTAAAATTTAATTGTGATAAAATACTCATAATATGAAAGTTACCACCTTAACCATTTTTAAGTGCACAGTTAAGTGGCATTAAGTCTAATCACGTTATCGTGCAACTGTCACCACCATTTCATCCACAGAACTCTTTTCATCTTGTAAAACTGAAACACTGTACCTACTAAACAATACATCTCCATTCCCCTGTAATATATGTTTTTGAGTGATTGGCTTTTTTCTAGAAATTTGCCCATGTTGTGGCATTTATCAGTACTTCATTCCTTTTTATGACTGAATAATATTCCATTACATGAATATACCATGTTTGTCTATGCATTCATCAGTTGATGGACATTTGGGTTGTTTGCATCTTTTGGCTGTTATAATTAATGGCTCCTCTGAACATTCATGTACAGTGTTTTGTGTGGACAAATATTTCCATTTCTCCTGGGTAGACACCTAGGAGTGGAATTATTGGGTCAGATGATAATTCTATATTTAACATTTTGAAAAACTGTTGGCCTGTTTTATCAAAGCAGTGCAGCATTTTACATTCCCAAGCAATATAGGAAGGTTCCAATTTCTCCACTTCCTCGTCAATACATGTGATTGTCTGTTGTTTTTATTTTAGCCATCTCAGTGGACGTGTTGTGTTATCTCATTGTGGTTTTGATCTGTAGCTCTCCGATGGCTAATAATGCTGAGCATCTTTTTATATGAGTATTGTCCATTCATGTACCTTTTTTGTAGACATGTCTATTCAGTTCCTTTACATTTTTAATTTGGTTATTTATTCTTTTGTTATTACTTTATAGGAGTTATTTTTATATTCTGAATAAAGTTCTTATAGGATACATGAATTTCCAATATTTGCTCTCAGTCTGTGAGTTGTCTTTTTGCTTTCTTGATGGTGTCTCTTGAAGAGCAAACATTTTTAATTTTGATGAAGTCTAGCTTTTCACTCATCACTTGTGCTTTTAGTGTCATATCTAAGAAATCCTTGCCTAACCCAAGGTCACAAAGAAATATTCATGTTCTCTTCTAAGAGTTTTATAATTTAGCTCTTACATTTAGCTTTATGATCTGAGTTAAGTTTGTGTATGGTGTGTGATAAGAGTCTAGCTTCATTTTTTTTAGCTGTAGACATCCATGGTGGGAGCCATGTATAATTTATATGAGGAATTTACCCCCAGCATCTAGCCCATTGACATTAAATAGTAAACACAAAATACACATTTTTGGATAAACAGATATTTTATATATTTAGTTTTATATTTGTTTTATTTATATTAGATTCTATGGCTCCAACTTCCAAATCCCGATTTCATGCTTCAGCTGTAACTAAAAGTCAGAAGGAAGGCAGAATACAATAGAGATAAGAATAAAAAATATATCTGTATGTCTGTTCTATTTATCATGCTACATAAACTGCAATTCATTTTTTTTTATTAAACCTTTTCCATCAATTGAGAAGGCACATATTAAAATAACAAACTCTCAAGGATGCAAAAATAACTGCTAATACAATTGGTTTGAAAGGAATCAAAACAAGGTAATGTATTGTAACACCAGTCCTACAATGAATTCTATCCCAGCCAAGCGTGGAACTCTAACACAGTACAGATGGCGCTGAGAGGGAGCCACAGTTAAAATGTACAAGCCACTGAGGAAATCACAAAAGATGCAAAATTGCTGTCTAGTTCAGAAAGAAAATGATTATTGGATTGGGCAGACATAGAAGGCACGCATGTCAATCTTGTGTCATCATATCTCCCGTGAGAGCCATTGATCACTCAACTATCCACATGATTTCTAGGGTAAGTTGCTAAAACATCATCTGATCTTTTACATCCAAGCGGAATTCTGATTTAGTTACATTATTACAAACAGACTACACACAGTTTTACAATTATGATCTTGACTTGAAAAATATAAATAGAAAGACAATGACTTCGCTAGCTGTCGTTAAGGGCATTATTATTCCATCTTTCAAATCAGAATGCATATTTCATTCCTTCCTATCTGATAAGAATTCCTTTGACAAGAGATTTCCACATATTGAGGTATATGGACTAACTATTCGGGTTCAAAACTGATTCGGCTTAAACTAAGGATGCCTGATTTATGGTCTGTCAAACGTACATTGTACATCTGCTTTAACCACTAAAGAACGCACTCTCTTAAGATAAGAAAGCACACTTCTCCTTGTACACCCTATTGGTAACGCCTCATTGGTAACTCCCATTATTAGTCCCTTTCCCAACATCAAGGTCAATTTGACCTGCTAATTTACCACTGAACACCCTTTTGAAACTTTGATGAGTATGTAATCTGGGTGTATTTAATGTATGAATCTTTGTTCTAAAAAGGTATAAGACTGTACTGAAAACCATGCTTCTCCAGAACGCTTTCTCCCTTTCTGCAAATGTCCTTCTTGGGTTATAATCCTCAGGTTGGCTCAAGTAAAACTCACCTTATCTCTCTTATCTATGGAATGGTTATTGGTTATTTTGCATTGACACCTTTTATACACCAGGTTCAACAAAACTCTGGAAGGAGACCATTCCTTCTCCATTGTAAGCCCACAGATGCATAATCACATAAGGGAAGGTGCTTCCCCCACCAGAGGTGTCTGAATCTCAATTGTGCTCAACCAGAATCCACTTAGCTAAGTGCCATAAATCCCCCAAATGCAGACATGGCTAGTTGAGCTGCTAATTTTAACCACTGAAATAATTCTACTAAGAGGTAATCAATTTGGTTAACAATATTCTCATGTTATTTGGCTGCTAAGAGAACTGGATCATCAGGGCTGAACTGGTTGATCTGGCCAGTAAGGGTGTCTATTCTGAGAATTACCAAGATTGATGCATTAGAACAAATGTTTTGAATCACCTCTGTTCTTGTTTATTTCCTCTTTCCTCTCTTTACTACTTTTTCCTGGAGAGGTCTGTTCCCCAGGTCTTTATGTGTATCTTGATCCAAAAAATTATGATTTAATCCTTAGGTAGAATTGTGGACATTGCCTTCAACCCTGTCACATCTTGGGCAGTAACAGCTCTCCTGGTGAGAATGAAGGACACATATAAAAATTCAATTCCACTTTCATAAAGCCACGCATTAAAGAGAAGCTAAACACCACACCCATTGAACGCTGGAGGATATTTTCTCCACTTGACATTTTTTTCTGCACTTTTAAAATAACACACCTTCAGAGTCAGGAATGCTCATTTCAAAGAGATTTTTCTTTGTTCTGTTATTACCAGTGACAGAGGGCTTTCATCAGGGGTATCCCATAGCTCATTGTTACTTGCTTCAAAGGAACATTTTCAGCTCCACACCTGATCACGCAGCTTCTCTGTAATTATTCTCTTACTGATAGTTAGTTATTCAGAAAGAAAACTCCCAACTTCGATAAATAAAGGTGGCAAACAGTTATATTGTCATTTTTTTCTATTTCTCCCCAAAGATGTTTCACAGAGTGCCTACACTGGGCTTATGGATACCAGTCTTCTGAAATCCTATGGTCCCATGTAATACATAGTATACAGGAATTGATGTTTCAAATTAAAGAATTCATAACAGTTCATTGAAAATATTCCTTCCTCTCTTAAAAATCACTTTTGCTTTACCCACCTCCTCCTTCAAAAAATAATATAGTAAAATCTTGAGAAGAAGGAGGCAAGGGAGAAACTAGGATCTTAGGACCGGCTACTTTTCAAGTTTCCCACACCCTGGGATTCTCGACCTTGGAACTATTGACATTTGGGGCCAGATAACTCTTTGCTGTGGGGCTGTCCTGTGCCTTGTAGGATGTTTAGCAGCATCCTTAGTCTCCTCCCACTGGACACCAGTAGTATACATTCGCCACTTCTGACAATTAAAAATGTATTCAGACTTTGCCCCTTTCCCCATGGAGGGCAAAATCAAGATTGGTTGAGAAACTCACAATGATGCCTAAGATGTATGGACATGGAGATTATATAACAACTATGATTATCTGCACGGCTATTGCAAAATTCGCCCTTCCAATATAAAATATTTTTTCTATGTAATGCTTTCATAAAAATTATATGGATTTGCACCTCCAAACTGTTTAACATGAAAAGGTGTATTCTGTTGACTTCAGTTTCAAGACTTTCTGGTGACATATTGGCCAGGAATATAAGATTCACCTTTTTAACTAGAAAAACCCTAATTCTTACTCTCTCAAGGGTAACCAACTGGCTACGTTTTTCAAAGTTCTGCTGAGAATTAATGCATCTTCTGATCAGTATGCAGCCATGTGGAAGATTCTGCAATCCCTTTGCTGTTTCTTGTTCCTCTCCATTATTACAATTGGACCAAATTTACAAGATTGCAATTTAACAAGATTTGTGATTGTGTGGTGTTCCCTGACACCACTTCTGACACCAAATACGTGTCACTTCCTCACACCAATTCTCTCATTCTCCCATACCATCTGGGTGCCCAACAATTCAATTCAATTCAGACAATAACTCCCAGCGTTAACTCAGACCCCATAGGTGAAGGGCTCAGTCTCACAAGACTGGCCCCACTTCAGACACCAGCTGCAAATGGGGTGCCCAGGTGACCCTCACTTCTGCACAGTGAGCTACAAATTTGGGGGTTCCCACATCCCCCCTCTCAGATTCAATAACTTGCTAGAACAACTCACAGAACTCAGGAAAACAGTTTAATGACTATTACTGGTTTAGTATAAAGGATACAAGTCAGGAACAGCCAAATGGAAGATAAGTGTAGGGCAAGGTATGGGGGGATGGGTGGCATGGAGCTTCCATGCCCTTTCTGGGTTGCCACCCTCCCGACCTGTCAATGTATTCACCAACCTGCAAGCTGCCCGAATCTCATTGCTCAAGAGTTTTTATAGAACTCAACTTCCAGAGGTCAGGGTGAGGCTGAATGCTCCAACCTTCTAATCACATGGTCTTTCTAGTGACCAGCCCCCATCCTGAAACCATCTATGGACCCCACCTTGAATCATCCCATTAGCATAAACTCAGGTGTGATTGAAAATTGCTCATTATAAATAACAAAAGAGTCTCCTGTCACTTGGGAAATTCCAAGGGTTTTAGGAGCTCTGTGCCAGAAAGCAAGGAGCAAATATATATTTTTTATTATACCACAGTAATAGAGAGAGACAATAGCCCAATCCAGTCATGGTATGTGGATCCTGGCTTAAAAAACAACCTAAAGGGGAGAAGTGTCTCCACCCGCCAATGCGTGCTCATCTTATGGAGTTTTAAGCCAGATGCTTTGTGTCTGTCACGTCCTAACACCTCTAACAAATGGCTGTCCTCCTTCCCTGGGCATCTCCACCTAAATTATCATCCTGCTCCTTTCAAATTAGAATGAATCCTGGCCTTTGGAAAAGAGCCCCAGTTGTTTGAACAATTATAACCAGAAGGCTTTAATTAAGCAACACATTAAGTCATTTGGTTGTGCTTTCTCCAAACTTCCCTGCCTTATCATAATGGCTGGTTTCAATTGACTATTACATGACCATCATCTCCTTGTTGGGCACATTAGTATAAATAATGTAACGTATACATATCCCAACATACCTTTTTTCCTGTAATATAATAAATTACAAACAAACACTCGATTTGGTGGAAACACAGTCAAATGGAAAATACATGGAAATGAAGTCACCTAAGGTACTGTAAATACATAATTTGCATGGCTTCCAGGGGCTCAGTCTACTCAAATAATGGTAATCCATGGTCAGATTTCTTTCTATTTACAAAGCTCTGGAGAAATAAATGCGGAGGAAACACTCTTCTCCAGGGATCATTATCTTATCTTTATCCAAATGGATCTAAGCATAAGCAGTTTCATTTCCTGAAGCTGATTTTAACTATATGTTGCTCATTTTCCTTAAGAAAATACCCAACAATCCCACTTCTGAGTATATATACAAAATAATTCAAAGAATTCTTTGAATTCAAAGGAACCACCACGTTTATTGCAGCATTATTCACAATAGCCAAGACCTGGAAACAACCTATGTGTCCATCAACAGAAGAATGGGCAAAGATGATGTGGTGTATACATAAAACAGAATACTATTCATCCTTAAAAAGGAAGAACATCCTGTCACATGCTACAACATGGATGAACCTTGAGGATATTATGCTAAGTGAAATATGACAATCACAAAAGGACAAATACTGTATGATTCCATTCCTCTGAGGTATCTAGACTAGCCAAACTCATAAAAATAGAAAGTATAATGGTGGTTACCAGGGGCTCCAGGGGAAACGGAAATGAGGAGAGGGTGTTCAATGGGTATAGATTTTCAATTTTGCAAGATGAAAATATTCCAGAGAAGCAACAGGATCTCTCATTCATTGCTGGTAGGAATGCAAAATGGTGTAGTCACTTTGGAAGACAGTTTGGTGGTTTTTTACAAAACTAAATATGCTCACCATGTGAGGCAGCAATCACACTCTTTGGTATTTATCCAAAGGAATTGAAAATGTATCTCCACACAAAAAACCTGCTCCCAGACGTTTATAGCATGTTTATTCATAATTGCCAAAATTTGGAAGCAACCAAGATGCCTTCAGCAGGTGAATGTACAAATTGTAGTAAATTTAGACAACGGGATATTATTCAATGCTGAGAAGAAATGAGAAGACAGGGAGGAGTCTTAAATGCACATTATTAAAAGAAAGAAGCCAATCTGAAAAGGCTACGCACTGTATGATTCCAACTCTATGACATTCTGGAAAAAGGCAAAATTATAGAGACAGTGAAAAGACCAGTGAATGCCAGTGGTTGGATGGAGGGAGAGATGAAGAGGTGCGTCATAAAGGATTTTTAGGTCAGTGAAACTATTCTGTATGATGTTATAATGGTGGATACATGTCATTATACACTTGTCCAAATCCATAGAATGTACAACACCAAGAATGACCCCTAATGTAAACTATGGGCTTGGGTGATGATGATGTGTCAGTGTAGGTTCATTCCTGGCAAAAAAATGTACCACTCTTGTGGGGATGCTGAAATGGGGGAGGCTGTGCATGTGTGGGGGCAGCGGGTATAAGGGAACTCTCTGTATACCCCCCTCAATTTTATTGTAAACCTAAAACTTCTCTAAAAATATAAAGTCCTCAAAATGCATATGTATTGAGTAGATTCACTATTTAAAAAAAAAAAGTTCCAGAGATTGTTGCACAACAATGTGAATATACTTAACACTACTGAACTGTACACTTAAAAACGGTTGAGATGGTAAAGTTCATGTGTTTTTTACTGCAATTAAAAATACAAAATTAATAGGAATACATTGAATTGCACATTTTAAGTGAGTGAGCTTTATGGTATGTAAATTATACTTTAATAAAAATGTTAAAAATTAATAGAAATAAAGAAGATTGTGAATTCCAGAAGGTTTTCTTGTCCCCTTAAGAGAATATCATGTTTTGGCTTTACATGTACATGTATATATATACAGTTTTGGTAAGTGTCATTCCCTTTAAAAGACATTTGGCACTTGCTGGTTTTAAATACACATTAGTATTATAAGCTTATTTCCATGTGTCGATTTAGAAATAAAAGCAGCCATTATCTGCCCTGTGGCTTATGTTAAGGAGGGAAAAGTTTTCCTGTACCCTCTTAGGTTCTAGAGATGGAGGCCTGTGAGTTAAACTGACAAAAGATAGATTAGCAAGAGAAAAGTCAGATTTTTATATAAAGGACTTCAGAAAAAAAAAATGTGACTCAAGGAGGCAGTTAGAATTTGGGGCTTATATACTATCTTAATAGGAGAAAGGGAGAAGGAAAAGGGCTCTTACGGGAAAACAAATGGCTTTTAGGGAAGATCGTGGGCCCTTAGGAGACTAGATGGGAGGTATGAGAGTTTAGTGACAATGTCTGCCTGTGTGTGGTGCCGACTTCTGGTGATAAGAGTCCATCTTCCCTGCTTATTCCTGGAGAGGGGATTTATAATACTGGTGTTCTTCTGAGTTCTTTTTGGAGGTTCTGCTTTTAGGCAGATAAGGGAGTTCAGAAAAAATGAAAACAAAAACAGCTTGTTGTCAAATGCCTCTGGGTCAAACTATTTTTCCTGCCACAGTGGTGTATTCTGGACTCTTTCACTTACAATGGCTCCCTAGTGGGGATCAATCCTTCTGCGCTTAGCAATCAAGGCTTTGCATTTACTGGTGGCCTCTGCCCCAGTCTAACCTCATCATAGCCACGACATGCAAATACTGTGCCCCTTTTATCAACAGGCACAGAGCAGGGAAATGGACAAAGAAAGACACGGTCATGGTATTGAACAGAGTTGAAGGATCAGGGCTTGCAAAGAGCATCCAGATGGAGTCTCTGGGGAAGGGTTTTTAAGCAGAGGGAAGCTTGTATGTAAGGGGCAGAGCTCCTTCTACAAATTGTCAGCATTTGGCTGAGTCCCTGGATATGTGTAGAGATGACGCTGGATCTGCAGTGATTTACACAATTTGGATTTCCAATTCCGAGCAATAAAGAGCCCAGGGGAATCTGGGTATGGTTGTGGGGACATGAATAGATTTCAATGTTAGAAATGACATGCTGGTGGCCATTCTCGCACAACCTAATTCTCTGCTAGTCTCCTAATTTTGTAAACTCATTTCTCATCCCTTACATTGCCCTCAAGATTCCCCACATTGCAGACACTCGTCTTTTGGCTTCTGACTCTTGTCAGTCTGTGGCCAGCATTAGAATGTCTTGTTCCCTTTGTGAAAGACAAAAAATCTGCCAGAAAATTACGGAGGTGATTTTATTGAGGCTATTGCATTAGGGGGAATGTGTAATGAGGAACATCTCAAGGAAACGGATTGGAGCTTGGGGTTTGGCAGAGGCAAGTAGAGAGAGTCATCCTTATTGTCTGCCCGTAGTAAGGGAGGAGGGAGGTGGGTCTTCTCTGGGAATATTCAAAAGCATGGTGGTCCTGTGCAGTTAGCCATTTCCTGGAATGTAAAAGCATAAAAGGGTGCGGGGGGAGGGCTGCTAACCTTTGCTAATTTTCTGAGAGCTCAGGGATCAGTTAAAGCTGAACATTGTCACCTTGCTAGCCACCCACCATGGTAATGGGTGACCTCCACTTTCTAGCTCCTAGAGAGAAAGATGAACAAAGAACCCTCCAGAGGAAATTACCAGTAATTGCTGGAGAAGCCTGTGCTGTTCACATAGCTACTTGAACTCCTTATTTGGGAGTGGGGGTAGGATTCAATTTCCAAATTAATTACAGTTTGAAAAACTTCTTCCAACTTCACAGCTCATGACTGATATTCTTGAGATCTCATCCAGTAGATTTTTAAGATAGGAAGAAACGTGGAGTCCACTGTCAAGTTTCTCATATATGAGTCGTTACAAGTGCATTTGCTATTTGCAGTTCTATTACAGTGGGCTCTGGCTATACAAACACACGAATTCACCCAATTGCATTTTTTAAGAAGAAAAGAGAACAAACATTATGTGTTTATTCTTTAATATACTACATGATGTAGTATATTTCTGAGAGGATAGAACTTCCATCTTTCCTGAACATTGATGAGAATGGAACACTTTCTTATAATATTGGGCATTTGATATTTGAGGTGAAAATCCACACAATAGCTTCTGTCCCTGTACATTTGAAGGCTTATTTCTCCTCCTTTACTCATCTACTTCCAGCGGTGGGTACTGAGGGCATTTTCATATCCTGACGGGAACCTGCAGTCTTGCCCCTTGCTGTCTGTCACAACATCAGTTGTTTTAGGACCCAAGACAGCAGGAGTATTTCTGGAGGTCAAACCATGATCCACCAGGAGAGCCAGCCAAATTTAATGTTACACGGAAGCGACTGGGGAAACAGCCATGCAAACTAATTGTATCCCCAACTCCCTTCCCCTTCTCTGAGTCCCCAAAATGCTCTGTCCACTCCAACATCACCTGGTACAGGGTCCAGTACGAAGGAGGGAAAGTCAGAGTGGCAAGATATAGCTGTCCTAACCAATGTGGATAGAATATCCCACTAGAGCAGAATTTCCTGCCTGTTACAAGCTTGGATCATCTTGACCCCTTCCCCTGGCTGATAAACTAAGAGGGAGAATGTGTAATTCTTCCCCAGAGGAGACACTTAGCTTATCTCACAACATCAATCATGGTGGGCTTAAGGTTTAAGGAGGAAAATTAATTCAAAGGGAAATGTGATCCACGAGAGATGCAGTTCAAAAAGGCAAAGAAAGTTCACAAGAAACAGAAAGGGGAGGAGAAAATATTAACTCTCTCCACCGCCCTCTGGAAGATTCACTTTCAGCCCAAGAAGGGTGCCTCCAGTTGTATCCTCAACACATCTCAGAATTCCTTGATGTTGGACTATTTTGTGTGGGTGGGTGCTTGCTTGAGAAATGGAGGGATGGTGCCCAGAAAGAGAAAGTTCCCATCAGATGATGATGTCCATCCCACAGTTCCAAATCCATCTCATGGCCAATATCAAGTTTGATCTTGTTGAGTATTGATGCTGCGTCTTCTTCCGTGACTGATAACACAATTGCACATGAAACTGCGGAGCACACAAAAGGGTAAACTCATCACACTCATGCTAAGGTATAATAACGAACACGTTTTAACAATTTGATTTAACTCATCCACTGAGGGAAATAAGCAGAAGTTGTCATTGGTTCCAAGGAAACATCTTTAAAATTCATGGAATGATAGACTGCCAATGTTGAAATGAATGTGCAACTGGAGGGCTTTTTTTAGGGTTTTCCTACAGGGCGTGGGGAAAAGAGTTGATTAAACCTAATTAAGCCTAAATGAGACAGAATGAATTTGCAGGTCTCTGAGAATTGTTCTGCATTCCTATCTGTTACCTACAATTTACAGAGTTGTGACACAGTTTGTATAACTCAGGAAACTGTGCTCTATGTGGACAATGAACAGTTTTCTTGGAAGCACATTTTTATCATGACTCCGTATCCCCTAAACTCAGCTCCCAGGGAAAGTCATCGTTTCCCGTTCGGTTTGTGTTAAAGCCAATGTTGTGTTCATTCTGAACAACATGTGACTCTAAAGTTAAACTCACTTATTTTCAGTAAACGCAAATGTGCATTATCCCCTTCAAAAAATAATCATCCTTTGAAGCTCTTAAGGGCACTGTAAATGTTCAAGATATATTTTGAAGTCTTTGCTTGGGATTATCCTTAAAGCCTGCCACAAATTAGTTTGATTAATCTCATCAGTGGCAAATTTCTTTTCCTCATATTCTACTTTATTCTCTAGGAGCAATCAAAGTCATATATGGGCAAGTTTAGAAAGTAAGGGGGAGACCAAGCTGAAGAATAATATTCTGAATTTAAAAGAAGGAGACCCATTGGTGTACACCAAACTGGGTTGTCTACTGTTGAACCACATCCACCAGTAACTTTGCTCCAAAATTTGGAGGCTTGCATATGTTGCCAGTAAAATAAAAAAATTAAAGACTATCAAGTATGAACACGGTAATTCACAAAATAAAGTATGTGTAGCGCAACCTTTGTGCTTCACAGAAAATTATGTAATGTTTCTATCTCATGCTTCCTGCTTATCTGATCCTGCAGGGCTCTGTGCCTTGCGTTGCCTTTAAGTAGGTTTTACAACTAAGCAAGTAGCAAATGATGAAGAGTAACACAAAATGATTCTTGTCTATAGGCACATAAATTCTACACCTTGGAAACTGATGACATCCCTCCCCGACAAAAATGGAAGTCCAGTTTCCCTCCATTTGCACACTCGTTTCAATATTTTTGACCTACAAATAGAAGTCTCCTTTGGATTGTTCTTCGAAGGCGTTGTAACACGTTAACCAGTGGTTCCCTCACAGATATTGAGTTAAATGCTACCTTGAACACGTGTTCATTTTATATCTGTCTTAGAGTCATGATTTTACGTTTTCTTTGAAAATTATGCTTTAAAAGACGTTTTTCATAGAATGGACTTATTTTTAGGGGGGAAAAAAACCCGCAACCTTCCCAAGGAAGATTTATTGACAAATATACACCTACCTAGTTCCCCCTAGAGATGTATTTCAAATTTTCACTGAGAAAACAATTACAAGATAAAACTCTATCTTATGGTGAAGTGCTCTTGTCTTGGTAGAAGTTTGTCAGTTTCCTGACATTTTTCGTTTCCTTCTGATGGAAACTCAAAATGGAGCTTGAATGTCAAGCTTGTAATAAATCTTTTAAAAAAAATAGATAATGCTTGTCAGCAAAACTGTTTTCATTTTGTTTTGGGCTCTCAGTCCTGCCTCACTGTTGATGGGGTTCAGGACATGCTACCTCAAGATATGGCACCTTGGCACATTGAGTATTTTCAGCTGAAGGAGTTTGAGTAGACAGCAGAAGCAGGAAGCCCACTCTGACCTCTCCCCTCATCTCGCCCTTCTTCTTTGAAACAGGTCATAAAACTCCCATGTGAGAGGTCCCCTTCCTGCACCAGGAGGAGAGAAGACATTCTCATCACCAGAGACGGGAATTTGGGGCTGAGAAATCTGTACAAACAAACCTTGTTAAACTCACCCTCATCTTCCTAGTTACTTCTTCTCCACTTACTCCTAGCCCAAACTGCTTTGTCTTGTCAATTCTTCACAAATTTATTCTTTATCTAAAAGATATAAAAGCTTCCGGTCACTTCTTTGAGTCTTCATTCTCTTGTGAAGGCTCCCATATAAACATTTAATAAAATGTGTATGCTTTTCTCCTGTTGATCTCTCTTCTGTCAGTTTAATTTTCAGACCCAGCCAGAGACCCAAACAGGATGGAAGAGAATTTTTCTTCCTCTACAACATAGTAAGAATATTCTGAGATATCAGAACTCTCTTTGTCATATGGTCTTTCTCTCGTCTTTCCCTTCAAGGACCCAGTAGGAAATTTGGCAATGGCTGGCCCGGGGCAACAGGGGAGGACTTTTCTGGATAGAGACCTAGACCATTTATAGGGGACCAGCTGGGAATTGATCTGAAGGAAGTGTCAAGCCCTGGTGAGGACATCTTGGCTGCCAATACCAGCCTGTTTATGGCATTTTGGCGCCACTGCCTTAGTCTCCTAAAATCTACTGGAGGAAAAGCTAGTGTTGGATGACTCTCTTTTTCTCCTCCCTTCTCTTCTACTCTGCAATCATTACTCCAGATGATTCTTGTACTTTTATTGGAACTATTCCTTATATGCTACCTTTGGATATCTGTCCATTAATAATGACCTTTATTACCAGATTAACGACAGAACACTAAACACATTATTCTTAATCATGGTGTGCATTGAAATCATCGTTCCTTTCTCAAGACTGTACAAATGGTATATTCTCCACACTTCTTCTGAGTTGTCTTTTTCCCCAGTCTGTAACCACAAGCTAACTGCATTAGTGTTCTAACTCTTTGTAACAAATCACTACAAACTTGGAAGCTTAAAACAACAGACGTTTATTATCTCACAGTTTCTGTAGGTCAGGACTCCAGGTGTGGCTTAGCCGGGTCCTTTGCTGGTTTCATAAGGCTGCAGTTAAAGTGTCAATAGGGGCTGTGTTCTCATCTGGAACACTGGATTCTCTTCCAAGCTCTCTGGCTGTTGGTAGAATTCATTTCCTTGTGGCTGTAGAACTCATGGTGGCTTGCTTCTGCAGGGCCAGCAAGAGACACTCTTCTGTTTCAAGTCTTTTGCCTCTAGACCTTTTTTGAAAAGGCTCACTGAATTGGTCAGGTCCATCCTCTTGATTAACTCAAAGTCATGGGGTTAGGAACCTTAATTTCACCTACAAAATGACATCTACAAAAAACCCTTCACTTGTGCTATATAACGTCACCTAATCACTGGAGTGACATCTATCGCACACAAAGACTGTGCCTATACACAAAAGTAGGGATGACACAGGATGTGCAGACCAAGAGGTGGAATCATGAGGGCTTTCTTACAATTCTGCCTCCTACACTTAGTATAAAATCAGATATTTTTGTACAGATTCTGTGCCATGCTGTAATAAGTCTGAGAAAATCAGTTTTGTCTATGACTTGAGCAATGTCAGTTTGATTTTAAAGGTCATCTTTCTTTTTACCTCCACCCAAAAGACTTAATTAAGCTACAGATACCTCTAATGAGAGATTTTGCTGATGACTGGGAAATGAGGCTTGTGCAAGAACTGTGTTCGTCTGTCCAGTTTTTTTAAACTTCTGCTAGCAGCTGATTTATTTTATTCTCAGTAGAGAATAAAATCGGTCATTGAGTGCAATAGACTGAATGTTTGTGTCCCCCCAAAATTCGTATGTTGAATCCAGACCCACAATTTGATGGTGTTAGGTGGGACCTTTGCAGGATGATCAGGTCACGAGGGTATAGCCCTTATAAAAGACACCCCAGAGAGCTCCCCCATCCCTTCCACCATATGAGGACACAGCAAGAAGACAGCCGTCTATGAACCAGGAACCAAGTCCTCACCAAACACCAAATCTGCTAACAACTTGATCTTGGACTTCCCAGACTCCAAAACTGGGAGAAATAAATTTCTGTTGTTTATAAGCCACCTAGTCTATGATATTTTTATTACAGCAGTCTAAAGTAAGACATTCAGATTCAGGAGACAGGTACCTCATAACTCTTGGGGGATGGGATATTGTACCTGTCCAAAATAGCAAAATAAAAGAACATCATGCACTGTTCACATTTATCACTGAGTCTTAACCATGCATTCAAGATTTTGAGTGAAGCTCTTAGGTATCAGGTATGACTCAGGAATGGGAACCAATAGTATAGATCCTGGAATTTGAGATCTGAAAGGGATTGTATACATTTTGACTCAAGTACCTTCATTCTCAGATGAAGAACTTAAAGCCCTGACATTGTGGAGCTTCCCACAGGTCACAGAGGGAATGGGTTCAGGGATGGAACAAGACCCCAGGTCTCCGAATCCCAGCCCTGTGTGTATACCATGCTGCTTCTATCTACTGCTGCTTACGGATAACGACTCAATACACTGAGATGTCTCGGCAGCCAGGAAGTGCTAAGCATCCGTGTTGGAAACTGAAGAGATAACATAATCCGATCTTTCTATCAAACTGTAGCATTATTGTACTTGGAATTCTCTGAGCACAATTCTAGCCTTTGAATCCCAAGAGAGACAACTGAGAACCAACCCTAAGTCAACAGTATTGACAAGAGGAACAACTTCATAAGAAGATCCAGGTAAAGCAATCAACATCAGGAAGGTTGAAGCAGAAGGCAGATGGGTGGGAGGTATTACATAAGGATAAATCATAAAAGGTTAGGGTGCCTCTGATCTAGAATGATGGGAAATGAAGATGTTGCAGCCGACTTGCCAGAAACTGGGACCACCTGGTTCCCTTCTATACATTCAGTCTCATCCTAGCACAGTTCTAGCTACATCTAGTCCTTCACCTGCATTCAGCTTCAGGCCAACCTTCCACCTGATTCTGCCAGACCTCTGTTTCAATGCCAGTCAAGGGAATTCTACCTTGTTTGGGAACCCAGGTCCCAACTCTGCTTCACACCATCTCACACCCTGGGGTAACAGCAAAAGCCCTGTTTTGTCTTATTCCTCATGTCTCAAATCTTTTCTTGCAAACTTGACTAGTCCCCTGGGTTCTCCAAGACTGGGGCTTTGCTTTCATCTGCTGATTTTTTTTACTGCCAAAATCCTCCTTCCTAAAACGATGGTGATCAAACTTGAACATGTATTGGAATCTCCTGCAGTGCTTGTTAAAACACTCATTGCTGAATCCACTCCCTCCGCCGCACCTGCCCCATCCCCAGAGTACCTGATTGAGGAGGTCTGGCTTGGAGCTGAGAATTTGCATTTCTAGGAAGATGGAGATGCTGATGCAGCTGGTCTGGAACCACACTTTGAGAGCCACAAGGCTAAAATGCAACGTGGTGTCACAGGTCATGATTTCTGCTGTCTGCTCTTCTCGGTTTCAACCAACTGATTTTTTTAGCATCCGCTTTGCCAACATCAACCCACAGAGCTAAACTTCTTCAAGTTGTCTTAGCTGGTAACCACACGCCTTCCCCCAGTGCTATAATGCAAGCATCATCATCTCCATCTGACCAATGAAGAAACTGGTCTTGGAGCTGCTGAAGAAATTGCTCTTTGCACAGAGCTTGCCAAAGGCCAAACTAGGATGTCAGCTCAGTGCCTCCTGGCTTCCACCTCTTCTTTTTATTTCCCACCATATTGCCGTGCCAAAGGTTGATTCTCTTCTTTCAGAATCTGGCTCCCGCCAAATGTTAGTTCCCTTTCGTCCTTCCATCTCTTTCCAATGCTCTTAAAAGCCCTGGCTCATGGGCAGTCCACCAGGAGTGAGGAGCAGAGACTGAGGAGTCAGCAGTTTGTAGGCACAAAGTTCAGCTATTGCTCATCCAGCGAAGACACGCTGCATCTTTTTGGCCACGTGTTCTTCACGTGCCCCCAGGTTGTCATCTAACTGGCTTTTCTAAAGTTAACGAGCGCCCGTCTTTGTGAGACGGAGAAGCACAATTTAGAGAAGAATCCAATTTCATATCTTTCACGGAGGTTAATTAGTTCTCCCAATATCTCCGGTTGGCCACGGTAGTGAAATTAGCGATGCGGGGTGAGTAATCGGCAGTCTTGCACTGTGATGGTGCACCGGTAGTCCCCTGTTGAAGCCATCATTGACATTTTCTGGGTTACTCTTAAACTCTTTATCATCGTACATTAAAACAGACCCTATGTGCTTGTCATAGACTGTGATAAATATATTTACTTACATTCAACAGCTGAACAATCTCAAGTGAATTAGGTCAACGACAGTCTAGAACTTTGAATTCATGGCGGCGCTCTCTGTCTATAGGTCCACAAAGAAACGTCATTTTCAGACAAGGAAAACAGTAGCAAGAAATTACATGCTTCTCGTGGGAAAGGCCTTGTGTGACTCTGTGAATGAGGGAATGCGTGGGGTGGTGTGGTAACTCCCAACCAACACCCCTCTCCACCAGACGTTCAGGCTGGCGGGCTCCCCGAAAATGATAGGGGAAGAAATGATCGAAAAGAGATAAATTGAGAATGGTTCTTTTTAACCTAATTTTACCCCTCTAGAAACTGTACCTAGCAGCGAAAGGTGGCCCAAACCGAATCTCTCATTCAGCAAAATGTAGCACTTTGCCATTTCCTGATGCCCTGCTGTGGGTTTTTTCCCCCTGAGTGAACCCAATAAGCTGTCGGAGCAAAATGTCCTACTTAAGTACAGAGCACATCTGTTTCTACTTCTGTCTTTTGATCTATTTTGGTGGTACCCTCATTGTGTCACAAGAGCCCACTGAGCTATCCAAGACAAATAAAAATGTTACCCAACCATCTTCCATTAAAAAAATAAAAAACTTCAGAGTCTATTTTTTTGTTTGTTTAAGATTTATCATAGGTGCTTTCTCTCTGTCTCTTTTTCTCTCTCTGTATATGTGTTATATATACGTCATATATTAATAACACATATATGGTATTTCCAATAGATGATATATTTCTTCAGGGTAGTCTGTATTACAATTTTTTATCCCAATCACCGTAACACAGAATTAAACCATCACAAATATTTAACACAATGTGTTGAACAAGCAAATTATTTAATCGCCCTATTGGCTTGTTAATTTCAATCTTTCCCCCCTTCCATTAAAAAATTTATCTTTATCTGGAAATAAGGTGACTGACACATCCTAGTTTGCTGAGGACTTTTCGAGGTTTATCATGGCAAGTCCCCTGTCCTAGGAAAGCCCTAGTTTTGGGAGACTGGGATGGCTGGTCAACCTACTTGGAAAGATTATGCGTTCACCTATTTCACATTCCTTATTCTGAATTTTTGCCAGTTTGTTGGCCCCAAAGTTACCCGCCACCTTCATATTTACATATCTTCAACTTGTCCTCCTGGCAGAAAAGAGCCATGTGTTTTCTCTCACTGAACGAAAGCCCCCACTAGTGGTCAAGTGTCTACGTTAACTTACCACATCCTTCGTTAGAGGAAGGTGTGTCCATTAGAGGAACAGAGAAGGGAAAAGACAAACCAGCCCAGTCCTAACTGACAGATGAAGCTTAGGTGAAGGTATCAAAGAGATGCACACTTACTGGGTTCGCTTTTGACAAATAAGGTAGGAGTCCTCATCTTCCTAAGTTTCCATTTTTAACTCTGAGGTTAAATAATCTTGCTGTCCAACCTCCTCTCCAAAGATGTATGTGCCTAGTAGTGATAGAGACACTGAGAAGGATTTTATGTCAGTTTCCCACCACTGCTGTAACAAATTCCCACAAACTCAGTGGCTTAAGACAACACAAATCTATTTTTGTGCAGTTCTGGAGGTCAGAATTCAGAAATGGATCTCACTGGGCTACAACGAAGGTGTTGGCAAGGCTGCACTCCCTTCTGAAGGCTGTAGGGTTGCATCTCTTTCCTTGCCTTTTCCAGCTTCTCGAGGCTGCCTGCATTCTGTGGTTCATGGCCCCTTCAAAGCCAGCAGCGTAGCATCCTCAAACTACCCTGTGCTTCCATTGTCACATCTCCTTCTCTGACTCTCCAACTTTCCCCTTATAAGGACCCTTGTGAGTACATCAGCACCACCTAGATAATCCAGGACACACTCTGCAACTCCAGATCCTTGACTTCATCACATCTCCACAGTCCCTTTTGCCTCATAAGGTCACACATTCCCTTGGTCACGGATTGGGACATGGACATTTTTGGGAGGCCATTATGCAGATTCCCTTTGGCTTTTCCTCAGTGTTTTGTTCAGCAAAGAAGCCAACATCATGTCAGGTCTGAAATCATCTGAACAAGCACAACACGGCTCATCCTTGGTCAAGATTTAACTTCCTCTCTTATGACAACTCCACTCCTTCAGGCTCTCTGCCAAAGCTGGTACTCATTCTTTTTTTTTTTAATTGGGATATAATTCACATACTACAATGTATTAGTTTTAGGTGTACAACATGATAATTTGATACATGTATACATTCCAAAATGATCACTGCAATAAATTTAGTTAACATGCATCATCTCACGTAGTTACAAATGTTTTTTCTTGTGATGAGAACGTTTAAAATCTACTCTCTCAGCAAGTTTCAAATATACAGTACAGTATTATTAATTACAGTCATCATGCTGTACAATACATCCCCAGGACTTAATTATCTTATACCTGGAAGTTTGTACATTTTGACTACCTTCACCCATTTCACTGCACCCCTCCCCACTCCCTCCACCGGCAACCACCAATCTGTTCTCTATTTCTGTAAGTTCATATTTTTTTTTCAGATTCCATATATAAATGAGATAATGGATTATATGTCTTTCTCTGTCTGACTCATCCCACTTAGCATAATGCTTTCAAGGGCCATCCATGTTGTTGCAAATGGCAGGATTCCCATCTTTCTCATGGCTCAGTAATAGTCTATTATATATCTATACCACATCTTCTTTATCTATTTATCCTTTCATAGACATTTAGGTTGTTTCCATGTCTTGGCTATTGTAAATAATGCTGCTATGAACATGGGGGTGCAGATATCTTTTCTAGTCAGAGTTTTTGATTCCTTTGGATACATATCCAGAAATGGGATTGCTGGATCATATGGTAGTTCTAGTTTTAATTTTTTGAGGAATCTCCATACTGTTTTCCATAGTGGCTGTACCAATTTACATTCCCACCAATAGTGCACCCTTTTCTGCACATCTTCGCCAACACTTTTTATCTCTTCTCTCTGTATGACAGCCATTCTAATAGATGTGAGGGAATATCTCATTGTGGTTTTCACTTGCATTTCCCTGATGACTAGTGATGTTGAGGATCTTTTCATGTATCTGGTGACCATTTGTGAGTCTTCTTTTGAAAATGTCTATTCAGATCCTCTGACACTCATTTTTAAGTGATTCATTAGGTCTTCAGGCTAAGTCAACAGAGGAGGGAGCCCACTGCCTTATTGGTCTAAATGCTTCATCTTTCTGGGTGAACACTAAAAGAAGCATCTACCAGTGACCAGAGTTTTATCCTTTAATTGAGAGAGTGCATTCCCAAACTGAATATTTTAACTTTTTACCTGATCTTCACTTAGCTATTTTCTCAAGGTGAGATGCTATATATATATATCCCCGATTCATCCTAAACTACTTTTTCTGATGTCACTAAAGAAAAGAAAAAAATCTCAAATATCAGCAAAAGAATGCAAATATTAGCACACTGCTGATATTCAACTGTTTTTGACCTACAAAAAAAATAGTAGTTTCATGTAGTTCAACCTAGAAATAATTCACTAACTGAGAACTTGCTGCTTATGTTCTCCTTGCTTGTGATAATGAGAATTGAGGGAGATGAATGATGGATATTTTGGTTTCATTGTCTAAAGTGGTTTGTATTGAACTCAGGAAGTATCAATTCATTGATTTAGTCATTCTTTCAACAAAGATTTATGAATATTCATTGTGTGTCCATAAATGTGCTGTATTGTGGAGGCACAAACCAGGATGAAACAGTCTGTGCCCTAAAGAAAATTTTCAGTGTGATCTGATTCTGCCATGTTCTAGAAGATTTGGGAATCTCAAAATTAGCACCATTCTTGACTTCTTTGCCACTGGGGTGGAAGTTTGATTACAGTTTCAGAGTATTTTAAGAGCCCATAGAAGATATTACCCAGTTTCTTTCTTTTTTTTTTTTTTTTGAGGAAGATTAGCCCTGAGCTAACATCTGTTGCCAATCTTCCTCTTTTTTGCTGAGGAGGCCCTGGGCCAACATCCGTGCCCATCTTCCTCCACCTTATACAGAACACCACCACAGCATGGCTTGGTAAGTGGTGTGTAGGCCTGTGCCCAGCATCCAAACCTGTGGACCCCAGGCCACCAAAGCGAAGCGCACGAACTTAACCGCCATGCCACCTGGCCAGCCCCCCTGAGGTTTGTTTTTAATTTTCAGTTGAGCACGCAAACATTAGTACAGCATGAAGAAGTCAGGCTCGATATAAAGAAGAACTTCCTATCAATAAAGCATGCTCTTCTCTGAAAACACAGAAGGTGTCCCTTTTCCAGGAGAGGGTTAAACTCTGTGTGGTGCCTTTGTGAACACAGGTAAGAGACAATAACATCTCAAGGTTTCTTAGCTGGGTTCTGTGATTCTCCTCCAATGCATTACATTTTTACACCCCCATCCCCGTGGGGAAAAATAAAGATATGGAATAAAGCACTTTTACAACTTTGATTAACTTTACACAGAAGGACGAGATCATGTATTTGGAAGGTGAACTTGGGATTTGTAAAATGAGGAGTATATTTAGTAGCACCATAAAGAATAATGACCCTGCTACGGAAAATGGTTAAGGGATGGCGTAATGTCGCCAAGTCTTCATTTTCTGGGGAAAAAAGGCCTAATGATGATTATTATATTTTATAATGGGGTTTAGTGGCTGCCTAACTGTGTTTTGATTTTCCAGGATTAGTTCTCTGTGCCATAATTGTAATTCCTTCTGATTGCAGACTGCACTGCAGTTACACAGCCACTCGATTCCTTCTGAGCATCAGCCTCGGCATTTTGGGGCTGATTTGAAGGTAATGAAGCAATCTATATTTAGGTATTTTGCGGAGGTTTTTATTTTTGGCTAAATGTTAAGTATACATTTTCCTGTAGTAAATGCTGCTAACAGCAAAGGAATAAAATGGATTTTCAGGAGAAAGTATTTGAAACCTGACTTGACTTTTAATGAGTCTCATCTCATCTCCATTTCCCAACTCACTTTAGATGCTGATGAAGGATAAATTGGAAGATGGACTGTATTTGTCAATGTCTATTCAAATGCCATCAAATAGTTAATGTAGAGTACAGTAAATACCTTAGGGGATTCCCCTAGTTAGACTTCAGGCAGTAGAAATTTCTGTACTAATAGAGGCCACCTCGAGAGTGCAAGCAACCCAACGTCTTAACATACGAAATGTCTGACCTTCGTATGGCAGGTACATAAGGCCATTTGGAATTCATACTTGTATAAGTTGAATCTTTGGTTCTACTTTACCTACCTAGTCAAGTTCTCTCCTTTTCATTCTCACCTAATTTCTCTGTTTCAATGGCTTGTTCATTATTCTGCTGATTTATTTCTCTCTATATTTTATGTGACTTTCTATGCCACCTTAAAACTTTTGTGGAAAAAGGCAGACAATGAATGGATGGATGGATGAATGGGTGGATGGATGGACGGATGGGTGGAGAGATGGAGAGATGGATGAATGAATGGGGAAGTGGGTGGATGGGTAGATTTGTGGATGGATGGAAGGATAGAAGGAAGAGGTAAATGGATAGATGGACGGATGGATGGATGAGTTGATGGATGGATGGATGGATGGATGGATGGATGGATGGATGGAAGGAAGGGTGGATTTGTGGATGGATGGGTAGGTAGATGGATGGATGGTTAGAAGGATGGGGTGGATAAATGGATGGATGAATGAGGAGATGATTGGGTGGATGAATGGGTGGCTGGATGGATGGAAGGAAACAGAGATAGATGGATGTATATGTATGTGTATTTCACATGTGTCATTTAACCGTCATAACAATCATGAGTGTTAGGTATTATTGTGATTCTCATTTTACAGTTAAAAAAGCTAAGGTTCAGAGAGGTTTGGTGACTTGCCTGAGATCACAAAGCTGATAAGTGGTAGGAGGGAGATAGAAACCTAGGCAGTGTGACTCTAGAGCATGCATTCTTCATGGGGACAACATCATCCCAAGTGGAGTAAAAATTCGTTCTTGGGAGGTGAAAAAAAAATCATACTTACTTCATGTACAAAGGTCAGACATACAGAACAGATAAGCAGTATATCTTTTAAAATTTCATATGAGAGTGGATTAGGAAAAAACGTCTGAAAAAGCTCCTTAGTGTGCAGTAATGTAAAAACGTTGAGAAACATTGGGTTACACCATTTACCTCCAACTGTTATAGTGTGTTGCCTCTTATTAGAGAATGAGGGGATGGATAAATGGATTCACAGAGGAGTATAACTTCAGATATGCATTCCTGTGCTTAAGGAGTATGGCAAGCAGACTCCCAAATGACCCCACCTCTTGAGTCATGCCCCTGTTCAATTCCTTTCTTTGAGTGTGGATGGCCCTAGTGACTTGATTCCAACAAATAGAATATAGCAAAGATGATAAGCTATCACTTCCACGATTAGGTTGCATAAAACATGGGCTTCTGTCTTTCTAGCAGATTCTCTCTCTTGCTGGCTTTTGATGAAATAAGCTGCCATATGGAGAGGTCCACAAGGCAAGAAATGGAGGGACAGCTCCAGGCAACAATCAGCAAGAAACTGAGACTCTCTCTCCAATAATCCGCAAGGAGCTGAATCAAGCCAACAATCACATGAGTCTGGAAGCAAATCCTTCTCTGGTCAAGCCTTCGGGTGAAACCCCCATCTTGGCTGACACCCTGATTGCAAACTTGTGAGAATCTGATGCAGAAAACCCACCTGGGCCACACCTGGAGTCCTGACCTACCGAACCCGTGCAAAGATAAAGTGTGTTGTTTTAAGCTGACGATTTTGTGGTAATGTGTTACACAGCAAGAGATAACTAATACAGGGAGTTTAAAATCCTTGGCTTGAAACCATGAGAAAGTTAGACCCAAGACATCTACATAAATTAAATGCAGATTCTGTCAGTTTGTCTTCACATCACATGACAACAGCTAAATGGATTTGAGCCAGATTTGAAAGTTATGTTTGCAAATGGTTTGACCTAAAAGTGTAGAAAGACCACACAGTTTACTTGTTGGGAAACGGGAGCTGAGCGCTTCAGAATCATCCTCTAGGACAAGGGTTGAGTTGCTTTGTGCATATAGTTGAGTTGCTTTGTGTGTACACAGATATATATACAACATGACAGATTTATTTATTTAATGACGGTTAGTTAGTCTGCCATTAAAGATGGTGTTTTATTTGGGTGACCAGCATACCCTGTTGGATGCTCGTCAGCCCCCAGCCCAGGGATTTATGGATGTAAAGACAAATGATGCATAGTCACCCGTGGATATGAAATAGTCTGCTACACACACAGTAAACAGCAAAAGCATTTCCCAAGGAGAAAGGCTCAGGTTTGATCTGGAGGGAAATGAGAGCAAGGGGGGAGGGAGGTGATTAGTGGCCAGGACCGGGGTGAGGGTTCCTGCATGCACAAGAGTTGGGATTTTCATGGCTTGAACTTCCCCACCACTTTCAAGGGAAGTAGCTCTTGGTCTTTTTTATTGGCTTTTCCAGCTGTGGGACAAAAGGGAAAGGGAGAAAGGTGGAGTTTGAAAGCTGTTTGGGGTCAAACATCAACAATGGAGTCAGATGTCTTTTCCTGGAAAACTCCTACTCACCCTTCAAGACCCACTTCAAATGTTCCCTTCTCTGACTCACCCAGGCAGAAACTGAACCCACGGGATCATTCTCTCCCCCCGACCTCTGCAATCTTTATAAAAGTATTTACCTTGCTATATTTAAAAAAATAGACTCAGATCCTTGATTACAGCAGCCACCTAGTGACAGGATATATTAAAAGAAGCAGTGTGTGGAACAGATTATACGTGGTATGACTGATCAGAAAGAGTGAGATTATCAAATGTTGCTCTAGTCTCGGTAGAGGAAGGTGGGCTTCACTCACACGCAAGGATTCATAGGATCATTGATGAGATAAGAAGACAAGCATAGAATTAGGAGAAGAGTAAGGAAGTAGAATCCCCCAATCTAGATACCAGTGCCATCATACTGTCAGTTTCTAAGTTCTATCTCTAGCCATAAGGTGACATCATGTCCTCATTTGCCTAGGAAAGTCTGGCTTTACACCTGTTTTCCCAGCAGAATTATTAATAGCGCTTCCTTTTGTTCCCCGAAGTGTCTCAGTTTGGTTCATAGACTGTATGCCTTTTCTCCCCCAACTCCACATCCATAGAAAGCATGGTAATAAACACCAGAGGGTTGTAAGGGATTTGGAAGCAGTGGGTTTCTTCCCACCATTATGAAACTCTTACTATCAAAAGCAAAGCAGTTCAGTGTTCATTGTAACTAATATCGGAGGATGACTTAAGCATGAAGAACTGTTTTATCCATGAGAATCACTTGGGTCCAAAATCTCAAGGTCTTTAAACGATAGTGGCTCACGGTTGTACAGTGCTCTGTGGTTCCTAAAGCACTTTTATCTATTTGCCACCACTGATCCAGAAATATTTCCTGTGAGGCAGAACAGGTATATTATTATACCCAATGTAGAATAAGGATGTTGAGGTTCAGAAGGGCAGGCTCAGTGATTTGCCAAATTTGAATAATGGAGACTTGATCCTAGGTGGTTGGAGTTGACATCAAGCGGGATTTCCCTTCTCACCCTTCTCAGATGCATCTGTTCTTCTATCCGAGTGTATCTGACCTGTCTGTACGGGAGAAAGATAGATATGATACGCTAAAGTCAGGACACTTATGCCACATTTTTGTTGAGAAAGTATTCATCATTTAGAGGATGCATATGAGGATTAATTATAAGTTCTAATAACAGACAGAAAATTTGCAAAAGTGACTTTCTTTCATTACCAACCAAAGATACTCAAGGAAAAAGAAGAAATGCCCTTGAATTCATTTGACTGTCCTCAATCTGTTGCCAAAAGAAATTGCTCTGGAATGTCACTATTATTTCCTGCATCTCCTTGAGAAGAGCAAGCTCTGATGATAGCTGTAGCTTGCTTTGAACTTGCTTTTCAAATCTCAGTGCTCAAAACTACTAGGAATGTTGTAACCATTGACCTATCAAAGGAGAAGACAGCCCCTGGCCAGGATAAGATCAGAAATTTCTCTTGCACCAGTTGTGTGGCTTTCCATGCGAAGAGTAGGGTGAAGGGGGATAAATGCAGTGGAAACTGGAGGTTTTGTGTGTAATACTCCGACTTGCTTTGGTTTACATAAGATTTCCGAAATATTCTCACTCTTGGTTGCACCTCAGAAAAGACATTGCCTGTTTCCCATTGCATACTGGACCCCCCATGTTGAACACAGTCACCTCAGATTTTGCCAGCCAAATAGTCTTTCTGTATGTTTTTTTCACTGTCATTATTGTGATGCCCAGGACCCTGGAAAGTTCCATGACCACTTACATGAGGGAGAAGCACAGATTTGGAGTAGCCATAAATGACTCAGAGCTTCTCTGTTGTTGAATCAACCATGCCTTTCATTCTCATCTCTTCTGATTTGGAATGTGTATAAAGAACTGTTTGCACCAAATATACTAACAGTTGTCCCAGGAACGTAAACTCCAAGGAAAATTCAGTAGGCAACAGGAAGGAGAGAAGGAGCGTACTCTGTTTATTGGAAGCTAATTGCTTGCTTTACTCCAGGGTTGGCCAGCTGCAAATGTCAGTGGAGCAGCTTTGAGAGCATTTGCTGAACTTTATTCCTTACTTAGGGAAACCCCATGATTCCCTGGGAATTTTGCCTCTTTAAAGACTGTAACATATGGACCATTTGCAGAGACATATGTTTCAGTACTGAGCCTTCAAGCAAAACTTTCACAAATCCCACTCTCGCTCATCTTTAAATTTCCAGTAATCAGATAGGCAGTGGAAAGCCACTCCTCATTCTCCTTTGCCCTTAGTGGTAGGATCTGCAAGGTATTATCAAGACCTTTCTCTCTGATGATCTGCTCCCATCAGAAAGAGGAGGTACAGACACTTCATCAAGGGGTTTCACTCATACTGCAGAAAACACATTCTTTTTTTGTTTATAAAGTGCACAATCAACTTCCTCTACTGCCTTTGGCCCTAGAAAATCAACCATCTGTTCTACAAGGTCACAGGTGTAAGCCAGGGTCAATGAGCTTCAGGCAGAACCATGAGTCTAGGTGGGCTTTGGCGAGAAAGGGGCACAGCCTCCAATGGGTCACAGGAACATCTGGCCCCAAACTGGCTTCTTGCCTCTTCTCTCAAAGTAGAGAGAAATGAATGAGCATGCCATTTTCCCCTGGAGATGGAAGATCCCTTCCAGCTCTCTCTAGTGAGCTGTCAAGTCATTTTTGTTATCTCCTTTCACCCCAAACCCACCAGGAGCTGAGGCTTCTTGTGGGGGGAGGGTGGTCACTAAGATAGTGTAGAGAACACAGAGGTCTCTTAAGTCTGTTCATTGTCAGTGGGGTTTAGGAACCAAGGAAGTGAATGGTCACTGGGAGAGAAGGCAACAGTGCATATGGAAGAAGGTGTGCATGCCTTGCATGGCTCAAAATGCTCTCCCGCGTAAGGTGACTCAATTGCATATTTTGCGTAGCAGGGAGTCTGGCTGCTTCCTTGTTCATAATTTGAGGATGTGGCCCCCAAGTGAGCCATTGATATAATTAAAACACAGTAGCTCTCTTAGCATTGGTTTCTCCTTTGAAAGCAAAAATATCTATGTAATATCTATCATGTGTGTTAGGCACTGAAGAAATTATAGCCCACAGGACAGATATGGTTCCTCCCCTCAGGGAATGGAAGGGCCAGTGGGTTATGCATAAAATGATGAGCCTCAGCAAAGGAAACCTAGAGGGTCTCAGGTGAACATGTAGAAAGGTAATCTTACCAAGACCACAGAACAGGAATGTCTTCAGGAGACATGGGCACTCTGTAGATGCCGCAACAGCCCTGAACACACGAGAAACTTTCAACCTGCTTTAATGTGGTTTACTGCACTAAATCAGCCCTGACACTCACACTACACCTTGCATTTGGAAGTAAATTTGTCCACCAGGCACAGCTACCAGGAAGAGTTATGAAGTTTTGTTGTGTTTTGAATTGGGGTGGAGTGAGCAGGAGAAGGTAAGAGAGGGCGACTGGCAATTGTAAGGCAGTGGACAGGCAACAGCAGAATATTATAATAGACAGCACCGGAAGCCACCCGGAAGGAAAGAGAGCAGCAGCACTGATGGCAAATTGTGCCTCGGTATTCTGCCGAGGACAGGAACTTGGCTCCACATGCTTACAGACTTGCCTTCTGGAGAAATCCCCAGCCAGGATCTTACCCAAGCCATTCCACTCTCTCTCTTGTCTCCATTGAATCAGAGCGTCTACTTTCTAACGGAGTAAATAGACTCTTATTAAGACATCTGTCCAACATCGACAGCTTATCTGCATGGAAACACCACTGCAAAGCCATCCTCCAACAACACGGACGTGTATGAAGGGCAAGCAGACAACCGTGCAAAAAGAAATTTAAAAACAAGAAAATAGGTCACGGAGAACAACAGAAGGGATTGGGCATGATTTTCAAGCCAGACCTGGTAATATTTACATGAGGACTTGAGCCCCGTAAATGGGTCGTATTCTATCAACGCACCTGTGCATTTATTATGGGAAGAAAGTAAACAGAGCTGTCATTGGGAGAGGCAGCCCTGCGGTGGTTTTTAAGCTGTGGCACCACACACGCTTTCAACCTTGCACTTGTCATTTTTGTGTTCAGGAAGCCTCCTTTTCTAGAGCGAGCTTCCTCTCCTCTATTGCAACTCCCTAAGCTCCACACCTGATTGGTTTTTTTGCTTTTGAAATGCTCTCTTTTGGCAAGTTAACGTCTTTGCTTTATCCCAGCAGCAGCCGCCCACTCGTCTTACGAATCCCTTGATAAAACTCACATGCTCAGGCTGACAGTACTGTGAGCCCTGCTCCTATCTGCTTACTTTTGCGTTCTCCCAAACTGTCAGGCGCTATCGGAAAGTGCTTGCTGCTCGCGATGAGGATGTTGCCTTGTTATGTTGGGTAAACGACTCACACAGTTACTCTAGGTGACACACAGCTATGGTTCTTGGCAGGCCACCTGTTCAGAGTGAAAGGGGAAAAGGGCACTCCTCTCGAAGCAAAACTGCGCGGGCAGATGGCAAACCGTCATCTCCAAGTCATCGGCTGCAAGGGGTGATGAGAAAAGTGTTTCCTTTTCTCTCTCTCTCAATAGGGATTTAGAATGAAGGACTTCTGAGGTTCCTTGGCCACTCATGGGATGGTCCAGATGGGTGAGGAGGCAACACTGTACGATGGTGCATAGCTTGAGAGACTCACAGAGGACTGTGATTGACCATGAGAAAACCCAGCTTGGACTCTCCCATCCAAACGCCCTGTTCTTCCATGGCCTCTGAATGCTGGAGGAGGAAAGAGGGGAAGACAGAGGGATGATCCTAGAACCAGATCCACCACTTTTTTTTTTTCCCTAAAATAGGACAAGAAAGTTTTCGCGTGAAAGTTTGAAAGAGGAAATGTTCTTACAAAAGGTCTGAATCTAAAGATGGGATAAACATTACAAACTGGTGTTTTTTCCTTGAATTTAAGGTCTATCATAGGAAGCCTATGGTTTTAAAACACTCTCCCCTTGTTATATTTCCCTGTATTTAGGTGGTTCCGAACATATGTAGCAGCCTACAAATTACTGATAAGAACTAATGCAATAGAGGAAGTCAAGATGGTGGCGTAGGCAGACTCTGAACTCACCTCCTCCCGTGGACACAGCCAATTTACAACTACTCGTGGAAAAATTACCCCTGAGACAGAACTGAAAACTGGATAAGAGGAACTCCTGCAACAACGGACAATCCTAACTGAGGTAGAAGAGGCAGACACTCCCTTCTGGAGAGGAAAAACGCCACCTTCACAAGCCGCCAGCTTCACGGCCACCCTGGAGCAGCCCAAAGGTCCACAGCCCTCCCTGGAGGCACAGGGCCCTGAGCCGGGGAGCGCCCCCGCTGGGGGCATTTTGTGGACCCAACACAATTGAGACCAGCGGCATAATATCTGACTTTGCCTGCTACTAAAACACTGGGGAGTACCCCCAGAAAAGCTGGTTCACAAAGACATTAAAACTGGCTCTTAAAGGGCCTGTGCACAAACTCACCTGTTTCAGAAGGCAACCTAAAATCACCAGAGAGAAAGGTGCACAGTGCTTTGGTGAAAAGAGACTCACTTAGTGGGCCCTGTGTGCATCTCGGTGAGAGGTGAGAACTCTCCAGGGACTGGGACATTGGCGGCGGCCATTGTTGTGGCCTGGTGTGGGGGTGCTGACACAGGCACCATTGGAGTTCTCCCTGAGGCCTGCTAGCCCAGGTCTGCCCCACCCACTAGAGCACCGATTTAATCCAGCTCAGCCAAGGCAGGCAGCCCACCCTAGAGACTGGCCCCACCCAACAACAAGCCCTCAGGCAACTTGTGGGCCTGCATAGATTGGTGACTGGATTTTCTGCAGCCTGGCAACTGAGCCCAATTCAGTGGGGCAAGGTGTGCACAAGGAGCGGGTGGAGAGTGTGGGACGGTGGTGGAGTGTGTGGGGCTCCTGCCGTGGAGAGACTCGGTCCGCTTTGGGAGGTCGGGGCGCGCACACGGGGCAAGACTGCGTTGACTGTGTGCGTGGACCTGTGGGTGGCAGGGCTTGTCAGCTGCAGAAGACTTGTGCTTCTCAAAGACCACATAGGGGGTTTGCCCCACCTTCCAAAGCCTGAAACAATTGGGTGCTCCTGTGCCTGAGGCCAGCCCCACCCAGCTGCAATCCTCAGAGAGCTGACAAGAGACATAAAGGCTGGAGGCTTATAGCAATTGTAAGGCCCTGAGCCTAACAACCTGCCACGCTGGGGGCCTATTCACTTAAAAGAAATACTGCAACACAAATGTGGTATTAGAACTTGCAGCCAACTGTGCTGGGGCTTCTCACATCTGATAAAGAGACTGAAGGGCCCACAACAACTATAAGCAGCTGAGCATTACAACACTGGCCAGGAGCATAACTCGGGCTCCCTGGGCACCTACAGGGAGAGCAAACAGGCCACAACAGAAGGACACATGTAGCCCACATAGGGGTCACCCCTGGAACATTGAGAACTGAGGGAAGCACACTGCAGGCCTCCTAAGCCTTCACTTACATAAAGTCACCTATCAAAGAGCAGGAGACGTAGCTGACCTACCTAATACGTAGACATAAGCACAGGGAAAGAAGCAAAATGAGGAGGCAAAGGAATACATTCCAAGTAAGAGAACAGGACAAAAGCCCAGAAAAGGAACTAAGTGAAACAGAAATGAGCAACCTACCCGACAGAGAGTTCAAACAAAGAGTGTTAAGGATGCTCACTGATCTGGGGAGAAGAATAGATGAATTCAGTGAGAATGTCAACAAAGAAATGGAAGATATAAAAAAGAACCAATCAGAAATGAATAATACAATACTGGAAATGAAAAATTCACTAGAGGGACTCAAAAGCAGAGTAGAGGATACAGAAGAACGGATCTGTGAGCTGGACGAAAGACTGCAAGAAATTACCCAAGCTGAACAGGTAAAAGAGAAAAGAATTAAAAAGAGTGAGGACAGTCTAAGGGACCTCTGGGACAACATCAAACGCACTAACATCTGTGTTATAGGTGTCCTGGAAGGAGAAGAGCGAGACAAAGGGGCAGAGAATCTATTTCAAGAAATAATACATGAAAACTTCCCTAACCTAAGGGAGGAAACAGACATCCAAGTACAGGAAGCACAGAGAGCCCCAAACAAGATAAACCCAAAGAGGCCCACACCAAGGCACATCATAATCAAAATGTCCAGAATTAAAAATAAAGAGAGAATCCTAAAAGCCGCAAGAGAAAGTTAAGTTACGTACAAAGGAAACCCCATAAGGCTATCAGCTGACTTCTCAGCAGAAACCTTACAGGCTAGAAGAGAATGGCATGATATATTTAAAGTGCTAAAAGGAAAAAACTTACAGCCAATAATACTCTACCCAGCAAGGTTATCATTCAACATGGAAGGAGAGATCAAAAATTTCCCAGACAAGCAAAAATTAAAGGAGTTCGTCACCAAGAAACCAGTGCTACAAGAAATGTTAAAGGGACTGATTTAAGGGGAAAAGAGAAGACCCAAATAGGAAAAATTATCTATTTCCATGATAAGAGGGTAAAAATAGGTTAGATATGATATCAAAAACATAAAAGGAGGGAGGAGGGGAGTTAAAGAGTAGAGCTTTCAGACAGAGGTCAAACTAAAGAGACCATCAATTCTGTATAGAATAAGAAAGGAACAGAGAAGGACTACTAAAACACTGAGAAGAAAAAAGTTAAAAAAAGGCAGCAAGTACATACTTATCAATAGCTACTTTAAATTTCAATGGACTAAATGCTCCACTTAAAAGGCATAGGGTGGCTGATTGGATAAAAAAACAAGACCATATATATGCTGCATACAAGAGACACACTTTAGACCTAAAGACACTCACAAACTGAAAGTGAAGGGATGGAAAAAGATACTCCACGCAAATGGCAATGAAAAGAAAGCTGGGGTAGCAGTACATATCAGACAAAATAGACTTTAAAACAAAAACTGTAAAAAGAGACAAAGAAGGGCATTACATAATGATCAAGGGAACAATCCAACAAGAGGATATAACACTTGTAAATATCTACGCACCCAGTGTAGGTGCACCTAAATATATAAAGCAATTATTAACAGACATAAAAACAGAAATAGACAGTAACACAATAATAGTAGGGGACTTTAACACTCCACTTACACCAATGGATAGATCATCCAAACAGAAGATCAATAAGGAAACATTGGCCTTAAATGATACACTAAAACAGATGGACCTAGTAGATATATACAGAGCATTCCATCCAAAAACCAAAGAATACACGTTCTTTTCAAAGGCACACGGAACATTCTCCAGGATTGATCACATATTAGGCCACAAAACAAGTCTCCATAAATTTAAGAAGATTGAAATAATACCAAACATCTTTTCTGACCACAACGGTATGAAACTAGAAATCAACTATAGGGAGAAAATCAGAAAAGCCACAAATACGTGGAGATTAAACAAAATGGTACTGAACAACGACTGGGTCAACGAAGAAATCAAAGAAGGAATCAAAAAATACCTGGAGACAAATGAACATGAAAATACGACATGCCAGAATTTATGGGATACAGCAAAACCAGTTCTAAGAGGGAAGTTTATAGCAATACAGGCCTATCTCAATAAACAAGAAAAATCTCAAATAAACAATCTAACAATACACCTAAAGGAACTGGAAAAAGAAGAGCAAACAAAGCCAAAATCAGTAGAAGAAGGGAAATAACAAAAATCAGAGCAGAAATAAATGAAATAGAGACCAAAAAAACAATAGAAAAAATTAATAAAACCAAGAGCTGGTTCTTTGAAAAGATCAACAAAATTGACAAACCTTTAGCTAGACTCACCAAGAAAAAAGAGAGAAGGCACAAATAAGTAAAATCAGAAATGAAAGAGGAGAAATTACAGCAGACACCTCAGAAATACAAAAGATTATAAGAGAATACTATGAAAAGCTATATGCCAACTAATTCGACAATCTGGAAGAAATGGATAAATTCTTAGAATCATACAACCTTCCAAAACTGGATCAAGAAGAAGTAGAGAATTTGAATAGACCAATCACCAGTAAAGAGATTGAAACAGTAATCAGAAACCTCCCCAAAAATAAAAGTCCAGGACCAGACGGTTTCCCTGGTGAATTCTACCAAACATTCAAAGAAGACTTAATATCTATCCTTCTCAAACTCTTCCAAAAAATTGAGGAGGAGGGGAAGCTCCCTAACTCATTCTACAAAGCCGACATTACCCTGATACCAAAATCAGACAAGGACAACACAAAAAAAGAAAATTACAGGCCAATATCACTGAGGAACATCAATGCAAAAATCCTCAACAAAATACTAGCTGTAACTCGCATACAATACGTTAAAAAGATTATACACCATGCTCAAGTGGGATTTATTCCAGGTACTGTAAGTACCGTAACCTCTAATTTACGGATAAAGAAATTGAGCTCCAAAGGAAGGACATGTGACTTTCTCCAGGATGCATAGTTACCTATGTTCTTATTTGTATCCTAAATCAGAAGTGAGCTATCGCTTCCTACAGATGATGGAGTTTTGCTGGTTTAAAATGTCGACCCATTTTTTTCTTATCAAATGATTCTTAGTGCTTGGATGTAACAATATTTTAACTGGTGAAACACTATCCAAAGCTTCTTGACAATCTAACCATTTAGCAGGCATCAAACCGCCATCATTTCCCCAACAACAATGTCTCTATCTTCTGTCACAATGGTAGTTTAAGAGAAACCTCCATCTCCTAAACCCTTGCTGGCTATTTCTGATCAAATGATTTTTTTCAGAGCTGGTCTCTTGCTATCTTTTACAAAATCGTTTCTAACATATTTCCCCCACAACAGTATAAACTATAAATGCTCACTATTGATCTTCTTATTGAACAATGGCATTAATATATGTGACTTTGGAAGCCTGAATAAATCAGTGAAAAACATGGGCAGAATTTAAATGATAGAAAGCTGAAGATAGATGATCAATGGGATTTTATTCTTTTTGTAAAATAAACTTATTCATACTGGCAATTTTTCAAAGTCTTCCACCTTACGTGGTCTCTAATCCATTGTGAAAATTGGAGGTAATTCTAAGATCTACCTGGGAAGAAATAAAGAGAATGGGAGACATGGGCTTTTTCATGAGCAAAAATTTCAGTAAAAAATAATGAGTGAGGAGAGTGAACATTTGGAAGGGGGCATCACAGAGTCCTGAATCAGTCCATTTAGTGATGAATGTCTACATCAGTTCTTATATTGACTCTCCGGGGGGAAATAACTGCATTAGTCCCTGCGACTAGACATTAAATACTAGCCTTTCTTAGATTATTTTTTCCTTTAGTGTTCATGCTAAGAAAAGAGTGACTGAGTTTCAGTGATTCTATTCAATTAAAAGTCAAGAAAAATGTACCAAATTATAAACAAACATCTCCATTATTGAAACCTGCCCAGGGAAAATACGTTGTCTTTGCATTGTCCTCAGCCTCATTCCCACATTAGTTGGAAATCACTTGGCACACCAAGTTTCACAAATCTTAATGGGGGTAGGTGTGAGTTGAAAATCAGGCCCCATGATAAACAGTCTCTGAAAAACCATAACTCATATGCTTTTAATATTAGCTAAAGCAAAAAGGGAAGAGAAAATTCCAGTGGGGGAGAAAAAAAGGAAAAAAGTAAAAGGAAGAGGTGGAGAAAATCAAGTTATTGTAAATCTCATTAAAAAATTGGTTTACCTTTGGCTTGAAATGAAAATGAGTTTTTATGTCATTCAAAACCAACCCTTTGGTCCATAATGTGGGTGCTCACAGGTAATTGGCTCAATCAGGTAGCATTAAAAGTTAATAAACTTGATGTATGAAATACTGAAAGAAAAGTTCACACACCACACCTATACAATGAAATGAAGGGTCACAAGGTGAACACATCCACGGAACCACCATCCCGGTCAAAAAATCAAGTATTATCTGCATCTTAGAAGCATCTTCTAGTCCCCTCCTAATAATTATACTCCCAATGCCAAAAATAACTATATCCCAAATTCTACTGCCATAGATTAGATTTGCCTGTTTTAAAACTCTATATAAATGGAATCATACAGCATTTATCCATCCATCTAGCTTCTTTCACTTAACATTGATAAGATTTATCCATATTACTGCATAGGGTAGTAGTTCATTCAATTTTAGTTCTATATAATATTCTGTTGTATGAATACGCCTCAATTTATTTATTCATTCTACTGTTGACACACATTTACGTTCTTTCCTGTTCTTGGCTTCTATGAATAGTGATGTTACGAACATTCTTGAACAAATATTTCAGCACACATATGTCCATATTTCCATCATGAATGGAACCAGGCATATCGATGGTTGGCTTTCATAGATACTGTCAAACCATTTCCAAAGGGCTGATCTAATTTTTACCCCCACTAGCAATGTAAGTGAGTTCCAGTTGCTCTATACCTTCAATAACACTTGACCATGTCAGTCTTTCTCATTGTAGCCACTTTGGTGATTGGGCAGAGATCTCTCATCATGGTTTTAATGTAGATTTTCCTGATGCTGAATGAGGGTAAGTATCATTTTCATGTGTGCATCAGGATTTGGATGTCTAAAGTATGAAGTTCCAGTTGAAATCTTTTGCCCACTTTTCAAATGGGTTGTTAGTCTTTTGCTTATTGATTTGTAGGAGTACTTTCTATATTCAGGATATGAAACTTTTGCTATTTTAAATGCTGTAAATGTCATCTCCTAATGGGTGGCTTGTCTTTTTACTCTCCTAATGGTGTCTTTTGTGATCAGAACACCTTACCAGTTTGTCAATCTTTTCTTTTACCTGTAATGTTTTTGTGCTCAATTAAAGATGTCTTTGAAAACTCTCACTTTCTTGATGGCTCTCTGATGTTTTCAATTTTTGTTTATTTGTTTTTCTTTGTTGTCAGCAGAATGGATTGTCTGAGACAGCTAGACAGATGTTCCTGGAAGCAGAACTTTAGTCAAATAGCATTTTGATTAAACTATGATGGTTCCTCAATTTCTTTCTTTCTTTTTTTTTTATTAAATGAATCTTGTTTTCTTTTTGCATTTTGTTAAGCCAGCTGAACTTAATTCCTCTCTCTTAAGGCTTTGCCCTCTAATAAAATTAAAATATACTTTACGAACAGAACCAATATGAGTCACTTATAATTTATAACAATTGAATTATGAAATTCATCACATTTTTCATTATATTCAGAATATGAACACAATGAAACAAAAATTTACTACGTACCTGTTAAGGTAGGAAAAGACAATCAAAAAGGGAAGTTGGAGAAAATGAAAGATAATTTGAGCCTACTTTGATAATGGGCAAATTGCCCAATCTTGCAATATACTGATATGTGGAAAAGATTCAATCATTCATTCTACAGCGGCCTGAAAAATATGAGTAAGAACTATTAGAATAATGAATATGGCAGCAACCCAATAAGTAGTGCTCATTGTTAAACACTGGCAGGTGAGTTTACTCATTGCCTTCCGAACTCACCTGACTATAGCTCGGTAACTTTCCTCCCACAGGTAAACAAAACCCTTATAAAGAGTTTGACACCGGCGTAGATTATTCACATATAAAATAAGAATGACATTAAAAAGTAATATATATACAAGGGTAATTAGTTAGATTTATTTTAAACTGTAAATATGTTTGTACTACTCTATGGAAAATGAATCATGATTCTATGTAAATTTACTGATAATATTCAGTTTGGGCATCTGTTATACTACTTTTTTACTAGCCCGATTATTTTCAGAGATTTTTATTCAAATAAAAGATGGTTCTTTAATGAAGGAAATATGAGTAGAAATATTAATTCTTTACTTCACCAAAATGAATAAACTTAGACAAGGAAATCATAAATTATTAATTCTGGTTACACCTACTTTTTAACACCAGTCCTGGGCTCCATTCATGAAAGCACAAAGTCTTCCAAAATGTTTTTAATTGTGCAGGAAAAAAACACTTAGGTTTTTGGAATAGTTTTTAGGTCAGATAAAAACTGATGAACTTTTGCTCTAGCAAATAATAAAATCTGTAGCAAGGCTAAAACATTGATTTGTGGTGACTGTTAGACAAGATGAACGTAGAGATGGGATAAGAGACTTTTGTTCCTTCGTCTATTTTCAAATCCACCTTTTAAGTGGAAGTTTAATACGGTCCATTAGTGTTGTGTTTATAGATGCTAGACCATCCATGTATTATACACGCCTGATAAGAATTTCCCATTCATGCTTGCATTTGCACGTGGAGACTTTATTCTTTAAATTAGGCCTAAAATGGACTTTACCCTCAACCTCACCATGAATGTTATAAAAAAAAAAGTGGGGTGGGATGTTTGCAGAGTAGGAACAGCGGAGGAGATAGAGAAGAATTCCAGTGACAGGGTGCACTTTAAACCAGCAGAAACTAGCAATGTGAGAGAGAAACACAGGAGCATATCTTATCTACTGCATCCAACTCTGGAGAAATTCCTTTGTTATTAATGTGTTTAGCTTTAAAAGAATCCTACAGTCTTAAACTTCAAAGGGTTTTTGTGCATCTGCTCAATTCAAAATCTCTTTCCAGGGAGCTGGCAGACAGAGGCAGCTTTCCAGGCGATCGGTTGGAATGTCCCACTTTCATCCGCAAGAGAGAATAAAAATACTTGGAATCTATTATGTCACGCTCGAGTTGGTGATCAAAGTCCTCTCTCTGGAAAGTCTAGTTCTTGTGCTTTATTTCTTTTCACTTGGAGAATTTCTAACCCAACGGATATCTTAAGGCATATCATTGGAAATGAATAGAGAAACAAGCATACACGTTTGGGGAAAAAATCAGGAAGTAAAGCCACGGGCAGACATGAATAAAAGTCTTTGCAATTTCACCTTGGAGAAGGTCAAAAGGAAGGAGGCAAAGCCTGGTTCATGGGAGGGAACTTCCACGTGTGGGCAGGAAGGACCTGGATTTCTGGAGAGATGGCTGTTGGAACAGACACAGCTTGTTCTGTGTGGAGCTGGCTGGTGTGCCTTCACAAGAGAGGGCATAAAGCGATTATGCTGGAACCACACCACCCTGGGGATCAGGGAGGGATGGTGAATAATATGGCTTTTGACGAGTTGGGTAGATTAAATAAATAAAAGCCACCTAACATGTTCATCTTCAACCAACCACGTAGTGTCTTTTGCGGACCATGTTTAGTCCTGAGAGATGAGAGACTATAATTCCTGGTTGTAAAATAGGAAGACATTAAACATGAAGATGGAAGACCAGATTAATAAAACAATGGATCTTGCAACACAGAAGCGACAATTAAAAATAGACATCCTGTTCATTAGATAATAGTTATTAAATCCTTCCTTGAAATACGTGCCTTGTTTGATAGAAATGTTGATGCAGGTATTTTATGCTCTCCTGGAAATCTCTCAATCTTTTAAATCTTTTAAAACTCAAATAATTCTGTTTCTAAAACACCTACTATGTGCCAGGAAATTTGTTATGCACTTTGTACATCATCTCGTTTATTTGTTTAACCTTCAAAATGATCCTGCATGATGTGGATTACTTGTTATGTTTACAGAAGAGGAATCCAAAGAGGAGATGATTTAAGGTTTCTAAACTTCCCAGAAAAGTATTGAGAATCTGAACTCCATCTATCTTATTCAAAAGCAAAGCTCTTTCTACTTATTCAGCTAAAATGGATTCATGAACAGGTGCTCAATGAACGCACAGAAGAATTGCCACAATTATCAACACAAACAGAGGATTACATTTTGATGATGGTCACTGAAAAAGCACAATTGAAAATGATGGTTCTCAAACTTGAACATGCATCACAATCTCCCAGGGCAGGGTCCACCAGGTTTTTCTGTAAAGAGCCAGGTAATAAATCTTTCAGATCTTGAGGTCCATGTAGCCTCTGTCGTATATTCAACTCCGCTGTTGTAATGTTAAAGCAGCCATCGATACTATGACATGAAGGGGCATGGCTGTGTCCTAATAAAACAATATTCATGGACACTGAATCTCATATGGTTTCCATGTGTTGCAAAATATGATTCTTCTTTTGATTGTTTTTGGTTTCACAACCATTTAACAATGTAAAGACCATTCTTAGTTCATGGCTGTAAAAAGGCAGATGGTGGGTCAGATCTGGCCCGCTGGACTTAGTTTTCAGATCGTGACCTGGAGGGTTTGTTAGAACACAGAGGCTGGGCTCCACTTCAGAGCTTCTCCTTCAACAGGACTCGGGGGTGGCCTGAGAATTGCATTTCTAACAAGCCCTGTCGGGGGTTCCACAGAGTGAGAACCACTCCTCTAAATGGCGCATGAAGATTAAGAGGTCAAAAATTAGAAGTTTGTAGGTCAACGCTTGTTCAAGGGAGTGATGTCGCGTCTCTGTTATTTTCTTATGTGCTTGTGCTACAAAATGTTTTTCTTTAATCAAATCCATTGCCAACCTTTGAAAATCTGGATATTACAGAAAAATCTGAACTTTTGACTGTTCTTGGAAAATGTAGAAAACAGGCTATATTGCCTGACGTTCCATTTCTGTACGGTGACCCGTGCGGTCAAGTATCTGATGCCCCCAGGAAAAGGGCCCTCACTGCTTTTCCACAGTCTTCACCTCATCAGTCACTCTTGTTCTTTATTTACCTGGCCGGCCCCTGTGGGCACCTGCCTTCACAATTCCTAAACTACATTGATAGAGAAAGAATACTCTATCTCCCATCAGAGAACTTATATTTAAATAACACCTAATTTGTGTGGGGCACTGAACCGTATAATATATGTACACACATATACACATATATCTATATGCACAGATATACACACATGGTTAATATAGATAATATTATATATGTTATATAAATAAATATATATGTAATTTCATTAATTAATACGTTGACCATCGAGGTAGGCATTGCTGCCTCCTTTTTCTAGGTATAAAAAGAGCATTGTAGAGGGTAAATACGTTTCCTAAGACGACGCAGCCAACAAGGAAGAAAGACAATTGAATACCAGATCTTTCTGACCCTAAATTGTATGGCCTTCTTCTCTATCTATTAAACCACTCTCCTTTCAAGCACAAAGCACAAGAAATATTTTCTACAGCAACCGCGACATACAACTATGAAAAGTTTGCCTTCCTCCTCTTGTGTGTGTTCGGTAAAATATACAGCAGCAGATTATTTACCAGAAATAAATATCAAAATGTATAAATTTTGTATCACTTATAGTCTCATGGTTTTTTAAAATGCAGCAATCGCTTTTCTAAAAAATGCTTCCCTTTGCAAATCTACCATAATGTATTTTATTCCCTGACACATAATTGCAGACCAATCAGTTTTGATTCTCTGTTCTTCAACAGGCAATATTTGTTTAAAATGTCTCTGATTTGGTTCTTCAAACGAGCTATGAGTTGAATAGGAGAATCAGAATCACTGTTTTTGTTGAAGATCGGCCATGCTGTTTTGAATTGCTGCTGGAGACAGGTTCAAAGGTTAGATGTCAGAATCATTTCAGAGATTCGTCAGTTTCAGCGTTGCCAGGAAGAGAGCAGTTGCAGAAATCAGACATTTAAAATACTACTATAAATTTATAGGAAAATCAGCATGATAAACGAGTGTTTTAATTCATATAATGTCACAAAAGTGCACCTAGCACATACTGCTTTGTGATATAGATTACAATGTAGTAATATAATATTATATTGTACTATGTTATTAGTAGTATATTATATAATGTAATAATATGGATTACAAAGCAGTGAGTGAGTGTATATACCCATATAGATCCACACATTTATTCATATATATATTCATATATAACTGTTATACTGTCATATGTATATATGTTTACATATATATATCAAAGAATATATTTTAGATGCACTTTATAACATGTGGATTAAAATTATTGATATATATATATCAATGTATATATTATACAATATATATAATATAAAACATATCACAATTGTTTTAATACATATAATGTTAAAAAAGAGCATCTAAGAGGCTGGTCCAGTGGCATAGTGGTTAAGTTAGCGTCCTCTGCTTCAGCAGCCCAGAGTTCACAGGTTCATATCTCAGGCGCAGAACTACACACCACTCATCAAGCCATGCTGTGGCAATAGTCTATATACAAAATTGAGGAAGATAGGCACAGATGTTAGCTCAGGGCCAATCTTCCTCAGCAAAAAGAGGAAGATCAGCAACAGATGTTAGCTCATGGCCAAACATCCTCACCAAAAAAAAAAAAAAAAAAGCATCTAAAATATCCCCTTTGTAATACATATAAATATATATAACAGAGAATATATATTATATATTTTATATGTATAGAACAGAGTATAACTGCTAAATATTCTTATATTCTTATTCATATATAATAGTTATACTCTTTGTTTGGTACGTATGTTTATATATTACAAGAGTATACTTTAGAGGCACCTTTATAACTTGTGGGGATTAAAACAATTGTGATATATTTTATGTTATATATGTTATATATGTTGTATTTATTATATGCACATTGATGTATATATCACAATTGTTTTACTCCATATAATGTTATAAAAGTGCCTCTAGAATATCCTGTTTGTAATATGTGTAAATATATGTATATAACAGAGTATAACCATTATATATGAACATATATATATACACACACACACTCACAGGAAAAGTGCCCCTAACACATACTGTTTTGTAATCTACATGTACAGTACAAAGCAGTATGTGTTAGGGGCACTTTTACAACATCATATGGATTCAAACAACTGCTAATCATGCTGATTTTTCTATAAATATATATGTTATACACACACACACGTATATAAAACATTCCTATCAGGATTTATATAGATTATGAAAACCATATTCCCTGGAAGTTAGTCTATATTCAGAGGTATTTGAAAAATTATCAAGAGTTGTATTTTCCTCTTTATGATCCCATGGTGTGTGTGTGTGTGTCTGTGTACTACTTCTCCGTAATCCTTAAATCTGTCTTCACGGAAGCAGGCAGTGGGATGCTCATCTTCCTGTCCCAGAATTTCACAGCTCTCAGCACTTACTAGGTGCTGAGCTCCGTGAATATTTGGTAAATAAATAGTGATGTTGCACACAGAAGGCATAACTAAAAGTCATGTAGCTACAATGTGCAAAAAAGAAACTAAAACTTGCAATAAAGCCCCTTAATGCTAAAAATCTGTCACTTTGATTAGAAACAAAGGGAGAAACTTATTTATACAAATATCTTGAATCTTTTAAGCTAAGATCATCATCTGGAAGAAAACTGAAGAGTTGAATCAAAATGGAATAAGTTTTCCAGTGTCATTTATATGCCTATTTAATATGAACATTTTAATTTGTACCAAACTTTCATGTTTTAGTAGCTTCTGCCCCTTTCAAGTAGGGCGCTTACTTCAACTGTTGTCGGAGCTCGATCTCTTTACAGAGTTGACAGATCAAAAGACGTAGGAATTTTTTCCAGGAAGCCTGGCATCTGTATTGTTAATTGCGCTCCAGCCTGTCATGTTTGTCTGTAAGAGAACAGGAAATGGCTTTGAGGAGATGCAAAAGGAGGAATGTGACTGACACTGTTAACATCTGAAATAAAGAGAAGGATAGGCAGAGTGGGGCAAGTACAAGATTACTTCATCTCTGCTGGTTCAATTAAGAACATCGTCCACAGCGCTTCATGATTTAATGCAATTTCTCTTTCATCTCATCTTCGGAGGGATTTTTATTTGTCTGCATGTGGAAAGTATAAATTCTCTTTTTAGTTTTCAGGGCAATAGACGTACTTAGATGCAGCGGTAAATTACTGCAAATGGATTCTTTGTAGGGAAAGTATTATTAGAGTGATGGGTCAGAAGTGGTGAAAACAAAGATTTTTAAAATTCAAATAGGCTGAAGTGGAGAAAAATACAGTTAATCAAGTTCACGATGGCTGAGTAATATATAATAAGGCTATATTTTTTCGAGAACAAAAGCACTCTCTTTGGAAAAGGAAATTTTAAACTTTTGCTTTAAACACATAAATATTGAAAATAACTGTTCTTTCATCTAAACTTCAGTAAGCACTGGATATTTTCATGCATTATAAGCCCAAAGGCCTTCACTGAAAATGCTACAAAATTTTTTTTCTATTGGCACATTGAAACATGAGTGACAATTTTCACTTCACTTGCAGATCTGCCCTCAAGACGTTCACCAGCTCACTTCATACTAAAACAACATGCCCAGTTTGGGTAAGTATTACGTTTAACTAAGCAAAATGCTCAATTCAGCATGCAGATCATCGCCTCGGTTACTTGACCCTAAGACGGCAAGAACAAAGCCAGTTACTCAGCGAAATTTATTATATTTAAACTCATTATCTTGTCTTAACTTTTAAATTCTTTCACCAAGACCAGAGAACGTGTGTTATGTGATGCTGATCCTTTGGAAAACATCGACACTTCTTTTGCAGCCTAGGACGTGGTTAATTTTTGTAAATGTGTTGCTAAACAAACAAACAAAACTTCCTATGGGTGAAAAATTCAGTGTGCCTCTCATGGCACATCCTTACTGATCGTATTGTTCAAAATGTGACGTCTCTGCTTCTTTCTTTATTATTATTATGAAGCAATTTGATCTCTTCAATTTCCAACTAAAATTGCTTATATACAAATTTCTCCCTCAAGTTCTGTCAGTTGTGTTTGATACATCTTGACACTATATTGTTGGGTTGCATATGTTTTTATAATGGGCAAACCTTCTTAGTCTATGATTTTCTCACCTAGACGATAGCATCTTTCTCCATCCTTCCCTTGTAAGTTGTTCGATCTTAATTTTATGTAGTTAGATGATAAAATTGCTATCCCAAAGCAAATGTTTCTTAGAAAGGACACAAAAAGAGTTAAACATAAAAGAAAAAATGACAAATTGGACTTTGTCAAAGTTAGTCTTTTGCTTATTAAAGGATATAGTTAATAAACTATAAAAGTAAGCCAAGGACTGGCAGGAAACTATTGCAATACGTGTATATAATGGAAGACTTATATCCAGAAAATATACTTAAAAATTTTAAAGATCAATAATAAAATGAAAAGCAACTCATTAAAAAATGGGCGAAGGGCTTAGACACTTCACTAAAGAGAGCATGCAAATGGCCAATAAGTACAGAAAAAAATATTCAATGACTAGTTCTAAGAGATATGCAAATTTAAACCTCAAAAATAACACTTCCCACCAATTAGAAGCCTTGAAATTAAAATGAATGACAGTAACATATGTTGGCACTTCATACATTGCTGGGGAAAGTATGATGTGGTCCATTCACTTTGAGAAACTGGGAATTTCTTATAAAATCAAGTATGACCCTGTAATCTATGCTTCTATGCTTAATATTTGCCCAAAAGAAATAATCTTTCTTTCTTTCTTTTTTTTTTTTTTTGTGAGGAAGATCAGCCCAGAGCTCACATCCAATGCCAATCCTCCTCTGTTTGCTAAGGAAGATTGGCCCTGGGCTAACATCTGTGCCCATCTTCCTCTACTTTATACGGGACACCGCCAAAGCATGGCTTGACAAGTGGCGTGTCGGTGCTCTCCCAGGATCCGAAGCTGTGAACCCAGGGCCACCACAGGAGAGCACTCACACTTAACCACTACGTCACCAGACCAGCCCCAGAAATAATCTTTCTTTATGTCTGCAAAAAGACTTGGGCAAGAATACTCATAAAAACTTTATTATAATAACCAAAGTCTGTAAATAATCCGAATGCCTGTCAACAAGAGAATGGGTGAATTATGGTAGATTTGTACAATGGAATATTACTCAACATTGAGAAATAACAAACCACTGATACATGAAATAATACGGAAGACTAGATACTGTATCACTGGTTGTGTATAAAGTTCAAGAAAAGGAAAAAGAAACCGATCTATGGTGATTGAAACGAGAAAACTAGCTGCATGTAATGGATGGTGGAGATCGACTGGAAGTCAGCATAAGAGAACTCGCTTAGGATCTTGAAAATCTAAATCTTAATCAGGATGTTGGTTACATGAGTTATATATTTGTCAAAACTCATCAAATTGTACATTAAGATTTATGTATTTTGTAGTATATAATTTTTGTGTGTGTGTGTGAGGAAGATCAGCCCTGAGCTAACATCCATGCTAATCCTCCTCTTTTTGCTGAGGAAGACCTGCTCTGAGCTAACATCTGTTGCCAATCCTCCTCCTTTTTTTTCCCCAAAGCCCCAGTAGATAGTCGTATGTCATAGGTGCACATCCTTCTAGTTGCTGTATGTGGGAAGCCACCTCAGCATGGCTGGACAAGCGGTGTGTCAGTGCGCACCCGGGATCCGAACCTGGGCCGACAGTAGTGGAGCGCACGCACTTAACTGCAAGCCACGGGGCCGGCACCTATAGATTTAAATACATTTAGACACTAAAAATATGTGTAATGTGGGGAAGGCATATAGGGGGCCACTTGTATAAAATAAACTGATTTCTCAAATGCATGAAAGCTAATCACCCCAAGCAAGTTATAAGCGATCTAGTTTAAGAGGAAGAGGAAGATCTATTTATTTGCCTCCTAAATCTCTTAGGTAATTAAAGGGCTGAAAAGACAAGAATAAGACAAGATCTTCATTATCACCATTACTATCTGATACCATTTTGGACATATTATCATAAAACAAGAAAGGAAGTAATATATATTATTATCGGATATGAGATTAAGGATGTTACATATAAATAATATGACTATGCACTTAGAAAACCCAAGACAAAAAATATTAGCAACAGAAAAGAGTTAAAAAATGGTCAATTAAGAGAAAATAATTTTTAAAAAGCTTTTCTATAAGTAAACTTTTAAAATATGATGAAAACTATATTTTATCTACGGGAACAAAACTCAAAAATATTTAACAATAAACTCAGTGGACTATAATTATATAGCAGCAAAAATAAAAATACAAAATCCTACCTAACAGTATAAAAGAAGACAAGTAAATGAATGACAAACACATCATGTATTTCTCAAATAAATGTATGAATTTAATTCAGTTCCAATCAAAAATCTCACTTTATAGAAGTTTGACAAAATAATTTTAAGTTTATACAGAAGAATAATTTGACCTAGATTTTCTTTTTTTTTTTTTTATGAGGGAGATCAGCCCTGAGCTAACTTCTGTGCTAATCCTCCTCTTTTTGCTGAGGAAGACTGGCTCTGAGCTAACATCTATTGCCAATCCTCCTCCTTTTTTTCTTCCCCAAAGCCCCAGTAGATAGTTGTACGTCATAGTTGCACATCCTTCTAGTTGCTGTATGTGGGCTGCGGCCTCAGCATGGCCGGAGGATCGGTGAGTCTGTGCATGCCCGGGATCTGAACCCGGGCCACCAGTAGCCGAGCGCGCGCACTTAACCACTAAGCCACCGGACCCGCCCTAGATTTTCTTTTTTTGAAACATAATTTTGATAAAATCATCGTAGCAGAATTTGAAACTTATCACAAAGCTACAATCGTTAAGGTAAAATGTACTGGCTTAGGAATTGCTATGCCACCAATGAAAGTCTAGTGTTTAGTACATAATATTTCTTATATGACATGTTAGCAATTTATGTTCATGGGAGAAGAATAAATCCTTCAGTAAAATGTGCTAAAATAATTGGTTAACTATTCTGAAATAATTAAAATCAGATCTCTGCCTCATACTGCAATGCAACTAACTGCAGAATATAGCTTGTTTTCCAGAACATAGGACATTACAAAATTTAATATGTGTCATGCAATGTGTATTTACTTATGTAACATGTGTATGTCTGTGTATATATATACTTTAACTGCCTGCAGAGCACAGATTACCACTCTTCAAAGGAAAATTACGGAATCCAAACTCTACCATGTATCTCCCATAATGTCCAGCAAAAAATTAAACAAGATACTTGATGGTTGGAGAAACAAGAAAATATATTTCCTAACCACAAGAAAAAGCAGTCAATAGAAACAGACACTGGGTGAACTCACATGTTGAAATTGTCAGACAAGAACTTTAAAGCAGCTTTTATAATTATATTCAAGAATTTAAAGGAAAAAGATGGTTCTAAAGAGTGAACAGTTGTGAATTCCCATCAGAGAAATGGGAATTATAACAAAGTACCTAATGGAAACTTTATGACTATAATGTATCGCTTATGAAAATAAATTTCTCTGGCTGATTTAAGAGAAGATTGAGAATAGCAGAAGAATAGGTCAGTGAACTTTAAGACAGATGATTAGAAATGATCTAATCTCAACAACAGAGAGGGAAAAAATGGCTAAAAATAATGAACAGTCTCAATGACTTGGAAGAAAGCAGTCCAATATATCTATAGCATTTGGAATCACAGAAAAAGAGGTGAAAATAATGGAGCAGAAAAAGAAAATTATTTAGAGAAACAATAATAAAAATTAATAAAATTATATAAGAATATCAAATTTATGATGTGCCTAAATATAGTTTTCTATGTGTTTATCCTGTTTAGGGTTAACAAATTTAACCTAACTGGAATAAATGCAGAGAAAAATATATCTAGGCACATAGAATCAAAATGCGGAAAACAAAACAGAACAAAATCTTCAAAGCAGCAAAATCTTGCACTACAAAGATGAGAATGTTTACTGAATTTTTAGCAGGCCAGAAGACAATGATGTATCTTTAAAAATGCTGAAAGAAAACTAACTGTGTCCCATAATTATATATCTAGTGAAAATATTCTTCAAAACGAAAGCGAAAGAAATTTTGAATAAAAGAAACCTGAGAAAATTTTCACCGGCATACCCATACTAAAGGAAATACTGTGGTTATTCATCAGGCTGAAGAGAAATGACATCAGATGGAAACAGATTTTTTTTTAAAGTATGGACATTGCAATGGGCTGTATTGTGTCCCATCCGCCAAATTCATATGTTGAAGTCCTGACCCCCAGAATGTGGCTGTATTTGGAAATAGGGTCTTTAAAGAGGTAATTAAGGTAAAATGAGGTCAATTGGGTGGGTCCTAATGCAATATGACTGGTGTCCTTGTAAGAAGAGGAGATGAGGACACAGACACAAACACAGGGATGACCATGGGAGGACACAGGGAGAAGACGGCATCTACAAGCCAAGGAGAGACGCCTTAGGAGGAACCAGCCCTGCCCACACCTTGATCTCAGACTTCCAGCCTCCAGAACTGTGAGGAAATGAATTTACGTTGTTTAAGCCCCACTGTCTGTGGTGCTTTGTTTGTTTGTGGCAGCCCAAGCAAACTAATACAACTATTGATACATTAACCAACATGCACAAATCTCAGAATCATATGTTAAACAAACCAAAAGCCACAAACAAATACATTGAGGTTTCCACTTACGTTAATTTCAAGAAGAGGCAAAATTAATGAATGGTGTTGGCTCTAACTGGGACTGTCCCAATAGGGCATAGGAATTGACTGAGAATGCGGTAATAGAAACATTCTAGGGGCCGGCTCCATGGCCGCGCTCTGCTGCTGGCACCCCCGGGTTCGGATCTCCGGCGCGCATGGACGCACAGCTTGTCCGGCCATGCTGTGGCGGTGTCCCATATAAATTGGAGGAAGATGGGCACAGATGTTAGCCCAGGGCCAGTCTTCCTCAGCAAAAAGAGGAGGATTGGCATAGATGTTAGCTCAGGGCTGATCTTCCTCACACACACACAAAAAAGAAACATTCCATATCTTAATTTGGCTTGCGGTTACACAGGCTTACACAATTTTCAAAACTCACGGAGCTGAACCCTTAAGATCTCTGATCTAGCTTGATTAAAAAAATCAAGAAGGGAACACAACAGTGAACCCTTCTCCCTAACCTGAATTCTAACATTCACAGTCTTTTTCAACCAGATAGGTGATAACTCAGACATTGGGGTGCTATCAGCATGTAACATAAGATTATTGGGTCAACCCACTTCACATTAAATCTGCACCCCTGGAATCTTCCAAGGTCCCGTAAAGCACACTTTCTCTTTACCGAGCATGCAAACACGTATTTGGCTCAAAAGAACAACAACAAACAAATAATAATAATGACAAACAAAATCCACTAGTTCACGGAACAGTCTTAAAATTTAACCCTGAAAAGAAACTTCAAAACTCTATTTGCATGCCAAATTCCTGTAAGTATTCTAAAAATATCCTCAGAGTTAATAACATTTGTAAAATATAAGCATGCTAATTCGCTTGACTCTATTCATGGAAAATCATGTGTCTGCATCTAAAAGAACTACGCAAAATATGTTTTCTCCCTACCTTCTCTGGGATGTGCAACATTTCTCGCCGCTTTGTCTCAAAACAATAAAAGACTTTCTTTGAAATCTAAGAGATAGACTTTGCTTCAATTCATTGGTGAGACAAGGCTCAGATTTAGCACTAGACATTAGCACATCCATTTACTTATTCATTCATGCATTCATGTCTTCATTCTTTCTTCAGGTTGACTAGTCGGTAGCCAGTAATGTAACAAATTGAGTACCATTTTGCTTCAGCCACCGTGTTAGGCGTTGGGGGTGCAGCTGGGAAGAAAATGCAAAATTCGTTGCCCTCAATGAGCTTGCATTATAGTTTGAGAAAGGAAAAAAAAAATGAATTAAAAAGAAGACAATTTTGAAAAGTGACTAAGCAAAATATATTGTATATTAGGCAAGGATAAGTCTAAAATTGAACAGGAAATATCGATTGGTGTGGGAAGGGATCGCAATTTTAGGAACGCCCCAAGGTGTAAACTGAATCCTGCTTACTATTTGGGAAACACTGCTCTAAGCACCTTATAAATATTGTATATTTGCTCCTCACAGAATCCTATGCAATAGACACAGTGCTAGGATTATCCCATTACTTTAACTATATAATAGGCATGCACTTGAGGCATTTTAAAATAGAAGAGATGAAAATTGCCCCTGCTGTCTTGGGAACTTCAGAATTTTGAGCTCCTGAGCACTACCCAAATGGGGGTTCCTTGGACATAGAACATTCTGTCCATTTGGATTCAGAGCATCTGGCATTGCAGAAGGGGAACTCAATTATTCTTAAAGGTATTTAGAAAGATGCTGATGGAAAATGGAGTGCCCACTTTTGGAGGATGCGTCAGCAGTCAGCCATAGTGGCAAGTAGAGCGAAGTAGACTCACCAAGCAGTGCCCATGGGCTTCCCACTGCCTTACTAGGCAGGCAGATACATGGTTATCAACAATGATTCTCACAGTTCGTTTGGGTGGACCCAGCCAGCCTGCCAGCATCTCATTCAGTCTGGCAAGTACACAGAACCTATGTGTTTCACCACCACCTGGTCAGGTTTACTGACCTCTGTTTTAAGGTATAAATAAAGTTCATATGTTAATGTTAACATATAAAACTTTTTCTTCCACAGTGTTATTTTACGTATAAGGTCACTTAACTAACCCTGATTTTACTGCTGATGAAATGAAGCACTGCAGATATCAGGGAACCTGTAGCTGGTCAGACAGTGCCAACGTGTCAGCACTGGACCACAATCCCATTTCTTCTGATCCCACATCCCAGGCTCGTTCTCCTACGCTACATACCTCCTCTGACACAGTCAGAAGTCATGATTTTAGAATTTCGTTGCCCATTCAATGTGTTTATCTCACTCTCTCCTTCCATCAAATAGAGTCTCCATATTGGATTGAACCCTGTCTCTATTCCTCATGGACTGATTTAACATTCACCCAAAAGAACAGCTAACAGAAGAGACTAACCTATAGTTTTTAGAAAATCATTATTTACTTAACTGTGATGCTTTGCAGAGGTGTGCAGTGCAAATAGATTGGTGCAGACACACTTGCATTTTGTTTCAGGGTCATTTTAACACGACATGCTCTGCTCTGATATCCACAGGGGACTGAACAATCTGGCAAGTCCCCACATAGGCACCCAGGGTCCTAATAAGGTGAATGGGAACATGCCATTTGAGATCTGTCCCCCGAAACAGGTCAGGTGGCTAGAGAAGATCATGAAAAGGTTAAACACTTGTTGGATCCTCTAAACACCCAGGGTCAACACATTTTTGGAGAAATATTCTGAAGCATCACAGTGCACATCAGTTGATGGATTCATTAAGTGGGGACGTGGGTGCTTCTCAAACTTTCATATGTGTTGGGTCTCCTGGAAGTCTTGCCACAAGGAGTATTCGGATTCAGCAGGTCTCGGGCAGAGCCTGAGGTGCTGCATTTCTAAGGAGTCCTCCGTGATCCTTGAACCACACTTTGTGTAGCCTGACTGTTCTGAATTGTCCAAAATTCTGAAGTCTGGAGGGATATGCAAACAGACTGAAATCCAAATGCCAAGATGCCTCAGGGCTTTCAAATTATCCAGTATCAAGCGGGTTTGTTAATAATGTGGGTGAATGTGGTTGTGAATTACTGAAAAAGGCTTTCGTATTCAATGCTTACTTCAAGCTCAAAATATCTTTGTGAAATCAATGAGACAGACTTTATTCCGTTATTCTTATTTTTTTAAAAACTATCAAAGGACAGATTAAGTAGATAGAGAAAAATAATACTACAGATTAGTGCCACCTGTACCTTAGTTTTAATTTTGGGATTTGTCATAGCATCCAGATTCCTTCCATGGTTTTCTGTCCCCATAAGTCCAGTCTAAATTTTCTCCCATCTATAAATCTATTAACATAGAAATAAACACGATTGACACTGATGAAGCTGACTTACGTGTTAATTCAAAACCAAGAATACGGGTTTAGCTGGAAATTTCAGGGAAAAAAAAAAGGCAGTTTTTCCAATGAAGAGTGATTATTATATTTGTTTCAGGAAATTAGCAAGTCATACACACCACACAGGAAGCATCAGAATCCCCTTTCATGGAGCAGTTATGTGCCGTAGATGTAAAATAGGAAATGGTTACTTCGCTTGTGTTACCCGGGGATGGGATTGCAGGACTGACAGAGAAAGAAGCCAAAAATTCCCCTATTGCATAAGTGTGTTCCTCTTCTCAGGACTACCTACAACTTCTTTCTTCTGCATCAAAGAGGCATAGCTATTTTCAGCTTCAGAAGGAAGGAATGGGTACAGTAAGCGAAGCTAAGAATAAAAAGCTAGAATAATGAACCACTGTGCCCTCTTGACTTACATAATCTACCAAAGGGGACTCAGCAGGAGCCAGGGAAAATGAGTGGAGGAAAGTTAGTAAAACTAGGTTTCCAAGATTCAAGAGGTTTAAACATATTGGCAGTCACAGGTCTTCTTTGAGCTATGTGATACTTCTACAGGGCATAGTTTAGAAATTCTGTAATTTCTTTGGTCCACAGAGTTGTAGCACATATTATGTCAGATACATATATATTTGTATAAGTCATGCAATCTCTTTCTTTCTCTCGATATCTCTGTGTTCCTCTCTCTGTGGGGGAGGGCAGATTCTGGCCTAGGAGCAAATTAAAGATGAGAAGTCTAAGCTGATACTTCAAAGCTCATTGAAGCTGGAGAAAGCAACTCATTTTTTTAACTCTAAAAAATCAAAATAGTAAAGAAAATTGATGTAGTGAAAATGCACTGCACTAGAAGTTAGAAAACAAAAGTTAGTTTTCTGGTTCTTTTACCTGTTCACTATGGGGTAAGTTCTTAGCTCTGCAGACACTCATGATGGTAATGTCTCATTACATCCATTGAGAGTCATGTCCCAAGGAGTCCCATAGTAATTTTAACTATATAAACATGACAGTACATTGTAGGAAGCCCAAGATTTGGAATTAGATAGATAGATAGATGGAGAGAGAGAGAGAGAGATAGGTAGGTAGATAGGTAGGTAGGTAGATAGATACATACATAGATAGATAGATACATAGGTGGATAGATAGATGATTGATAGATGGATAGATAAATGATAGATAGGTAGATAGATAGATAGATAGATAGATAGATAGATAGATAGATAGATAGATCCATAGATCAGAATATGACACCCCAAAACACACCACTTGGGCATAAGGATTATTTTGAGTCGAAAGCAATTGAGAAGCAATAGATGCAGAAAGAACTCTCTGCCCTTCCCCTTTCTGCCTAAAAGCAGGATATAAGTTTCCCTTTGTGAAGGTAACATAAATTTCCATTTGTAAAAGTGTACTCCTTTCCCATTACCAGAAGAGGAGAATGATAACTGCATAACAAACCTTACTAAACAACCCTTAGCTTCCATACATTTCCTTATCATCTTCCCACAATTCGCTGCCCCTAGGAGCCAAATCCCTTTTCCTTTGGTCACTTCTCCACAATTTAATGCCTATTGTTAAAATGGTATATAAAGCCCCTGGGTCTAACCACCTCTTTGGGTGTTCACTTCTTTTCTGTGAAGCCCCCATGAACATAAAGATATCATCAACAACAAAGAAACATAGGCCTTTTCTCCTGTTCAGCTGTCTTATGTCAGTTTAATTCACAGGCCCCAGATACAGATACTAAAAGGGTAGGGAAAAAAATTTTTTTCTTCCCATACACTTCAGAGAGAGAGAAACACGGATGGATGGATGGATGGATGGATGGATGGATGGATGGATGGATGGATGCATGGATGCATGGATGCATGGATGGATGGATGGATGGAAGGACAGTTAGATAGGCAGATAGATATAGTCAGAGAGATAATAGATAGAAAGATTCCAAGTTGTGTCTTCTGCAAAGTGTTATTTTAAGGAATATATAAGATAATCTATATCAACATCTGTTATTATCTGCCATATATATTTTTCTACTATTTTTAATATTGTATACTTTATTATTGCCAAATGAAGATCTTCATTTATTGAAACATTCTATTTTTAGGCAAAAAGTTTTGTGTAGTGAATAAAATGAAAAAGCACTGGGAAGTGAAGGCATTTTTCTATTGTTTTTAATACTCAGCTAGACATGTAACTGTAAAGGAACAACTTGGAATTCTTGTTAACTGTTGTAAATGAAGGTTCCCCTTTGGGCCTTCGACCCAAAATTCTGCTTCCGTATATTTAGATTCCGATTCCTATCACCTTTAAGAACTCTCAGTTCAACCAACTTGGCATCTCCAAGAATCCTTATTTCAAGCGCTGCTGGGGTAAAACCAGGCACTAAGCTTATTGTAGTGGCTGCTGTCAGAACAAAATCCAACAAGGATAAATGGCTGGCCCAGACATTAAAACTATCTGGCTCTAGTTCTCTTTCAGGTCCACTATGAACTAACAATCACTTTGGGAAAATCTCTGTACATTCTTTGTATCTCAAACTTCTCTACACCAAATCTTGTTACCTTGCCACCACCCAAATTGAGACTTTATGAATGCAATGAGATTCAATTGTAGCATGTTCCATTCTCCTAAAAGAAAGAGAGATCAAAGATAGCCTGAGGGTATGTAATGGCACCTCCATTCCATCCTGGAGTATCATTATAAACCAACTCCAGTCATTTCACACCCCTTGCTCCAAGGATGGGTCCACCCATGCCCCATGGGGCCAATGAGTAGCAAAAAGAGATTAGCTGAATTGGGCTCCTTGGAAACAGAGGCCAGTCACTCTGCCTCCATCAGAGTGTGGATGAGGAAGCTCTGGTTGCTGTTGGCAACCATCTACAGCCATGATGATGTTGATGATCTAAAAAGAGAACTAAGTGGACCGGCCTGGACCCTGACAGCACAGTTGAGTTAAGCAACCTTTTCTGAGGCTTACTCTACCCCTGGACTTGCATCAGATGAGATAATGGCCCCCACTGTTTAAACCAGTTTGAGTAGGTCTGTCTGCTCTTTGCAAGCTGTAGCCTCCCAGTGGATGTTTATTGAAGTATCTTCATTTATTGAGCTCACATTTATTGAGCATCTACTATATGACTGGAATTAAAGGGTAAGAAGATACGCAATGCATAGTCTCTCCTCTCTAAGATATTATAATATTCTTTACTCCAACCTCCTTTATTGGAACTGCAAATGAAAAGTTCGTTTAGAAGAGTTCCTTCGTTGCAATGTAAACATCTTCCCAAAGAGACAAATTATTTTTCTCCCTAAATAAATTGAAAATGTACATGTTCTTTTATGTCCAGTAGAGTTAATTTTCACTCATCCAAGGTAGTTTTTCAAATGTATTTTTGAAAGAATTTTCTTTTCATTTGTATGTTTATTTTTTCTTTCACCTCAAAATGGATCCAGAAAGAATAAGATCTAAAATGTCAACATGTATAAATATCTATGCTGTATTCCTAATAAAATAAACAATTATGATACACATAGGATGATCCTATCTTTCTACGTTTCATGAATAGAAGGATAAATTTGTTATGTGCATGTGTATAAGTACACCATCGTACATTTTTGCATTTGCTGTTATCTGCACAGAAACAGATAGGCTGAAGAATTATCTGGCAATTAAATTAGAGACTTTAAATAAGCCTGTATCATTTGATTTTTTTCACAAAAGCATATTTAACATTTGAAATAGTTTCCCCAAATTCTTAGGTTGTACCCAAAAAATATTTAAAATGCATTCAAAGAATACAATTTCTTTTTATTGGACAAACAAAACATAATTAACCAAGTAAATATGATTCCAAATTAATGGATCCCAATGATTTTTGTTTCTGTCTACTTCTTTAGAAAATCATTGCTCTGAGCCTCTCCATCATAACTGTAAATAAACTGCAGTTACATAATTCTCTCTTGCACTGTGTACTTATTTTTTTACCTTACCAGTTTCTTAGACATTCTCTAATGTCACCCACATATCAAGAATCTTCAATAGAGAAATGAGTACTTAATATAAACATATTGATTGCTTAGCTCTGATCATGATGTCTTCAAATCTACAGATTTTCCAAGTTCCCTATAGCCAATATTGCAGATTAGACAGAAGAGGTATGTCATTTTTATAGATAAATATAATTATCTATCACTAATTTAATTTGAGGATATTTCTGCAGCAACAATGCCAAAATGAAGCAAATTCCATAATTAATTGATTTAGGTCAAGAAGTGGAAACTATTGTTCCCAACATTTCTTCCCCCTTAAGAAATACTTTATGAAGCTCATCATTTATAAATAACTAAAGAAGTTTCTATTAATGCTTAACAATTGGTCACATTTGCAAACATTCCTTATTTCCTTTGGATTTACAGATTTTCCTTTGTTTTAGCTAGCATTAGTCTATCTCTTGGTGGATACTGAGACCAATGAAATGTTTTTTCATTTTTTCTACAATTAGACTTCAAAACACCTGTGTTTATATCCCTTGTTTAACCAGGGTTTCTCAACCTATAGCACATTAGAATCGCCTGGGAGCTTTTAAAACTAGGTCCTGGGTCATTCCGTCATTTTTTAACTCTTATCAATTATGCTACCATATGGTGTGTTTGTTTTCAAGTTTAAGTTTTCCCTCCTCAATAACCTGGATGCTCACCCCAAAAATGCACTACGTGGGCTGCATCTGCTTGCTCATTCAGCATGGACAATTTTCTTCTTAGTTTTTTCAGTGTTCTTATCCCTAATCATGAAGAGAGAGCTCTCTTACTTAACTAGCCAGGCTTCATTTTTCTGAAGGATACTTCATCAAGCAATGTGTACTGAACTATTGGAAAATTATTGACAAATACAATGCAGGGCTCAGCAGAAACTCTCATTGGACCTTTCAAACAGAAAATGATTTGACTACATAGAGAGAGGTTTAATCTAAACTACACTGTGCCTACATTAGCACATGTGTACGTGACGATCTTTCAAACCAGAAGCTTGTGCAACAACTGAGTTTTAAGATTCTGAAGGCAAAAGTGGATGGTTTCTGGCTTTTTCTGTAATTCCCTTAAACTCAGTTAAATAACCTTCTGTCTCTGCAAAAGAAACAAAGAAAAAATTAAAGTAGATTTCACCAATTTACACCCTATTACCAGGCTAACTCTATCTCCACATATAAAATATTGGTAAAACAGGATGTGTGCCGTTGTAATCCCATTGCTTTAATTGTCAGAGGAACACAATCTTAGCACAGAAAGTTTAAAACCCAAAAATGATTCAAGATTACTTAAATAATCAACAAAATGTGGCTTATATATACAACTGGATATTATGCAGCCTTTAAAAGGAATGAAATTCTGACACACGTCACAACATAGGTAAAGCTTCAGGACACTGTAGGGGAGGAAAAATAATTTTCCCTCTACCCTTCTGAGTTCTTGGTTGAGACCCCTGTCATAAAAGACAGACAAACAAGAGAAAAACAAACAAGAGTTTATTATAGTGTACACCTCATGTATACACCAGAGATACCCAGGGTAAAATGAGTAACTCAAAGTGGTGGCCTCGAACTTTGGCTTATATAGCATCTTCAACAAAGAACAAGAACTTGTGGAGAGATGGAAGGAAAAAGGAAAGCAGTTTTAGGCTTCCAAGGACAGACTATGGGAAGATAGACTAAGGTAGATAAAGTCTAGTTAGTAAAGTTTGTTATGTCGATTCCTCTGGTGTCTCCTCCAGGATGATAGGGTCTAAAGTTGTCCCTCAGGATTAACTTTTGTCCTTCCTAGTAGAGAGGAGAAGAGGGACATCTTTGAACATTTATGCCCTGCTTTTAGGCAAATAGGGGAGAGCAGGAAACTTTCTTGTGTCTGATTCTTCTCAATTGCCTTCATCTCAGAATAATCCTTACACCAAAGTTGTATATTTTGGAGTGGCATTTTCTGTTGCCCTTCAACGTTATGCTAAGTGAAATAAGACAGACAAAAAAGGACAAATACTGCATGATTCCACTTCTATAGTCAAATTCATAGAGATAGAAAGTAGATTAGTTGTTTCCAGGATCTGGGAGGCTAGAAGGAGTGGGGAGTGGGGAGTTGTTTAATAGGTGAGGCTTTTCAGTTTGGGAAGATGAAAAAGTTCTAGACAGGGATAGTAGTGATTGTTGCACAACAATGTGAATGTACTTAATGCCACTGAAAGATTAAAATGGTAACATTTATGTTATGCATATTTTACCACAATTTTTAAATTATCTTAATAAACACCAGTAATAGTATAGAATAAATTATTAAAGGAGGGTTAGAATTTAACAAGAAAGGAAAAATGAGGTGATACGAAGGGCACTAGCAGATCCATGCAATGCATCCTCTAGAACCATGACTGGCTGAGTCTTTCTCAACCACAGGATCAATTGGAACAGAGTAACAAGAAACATGGCTAGAAACACTGTTTGATGTTAGCCTATGGAGTTGACACTTTATTTTATGACCTTGTAGTGATTCTGGAGAAACATCTATCATCATTTTCATAATCTATTATCTTCTACATTTGAGTTGAACTTCACCATCTCACTGTTCACTTTTGACAGTATCTCCTCTAGAGCAAAAAATTCCAAGTGGATTTCCTGCAATTATGGCTGGATTACTCAGAAAATGCACTTCCCGCCCCCCAAAATAAGTTGAATTCCTAAAATAGTTTAGTAACTCAAATAATTGCCAACCATGGAGAGATGCCTTAAGGCAAGAATGGCCTATTTATTTCCACATTCCTGAATTGAGTCATCTTTTTTGCCATTCTAATGGAAAGAATTCTTCAGAAATTCCAACTGCCTGTGGTAGCATTCCGGGATCCTCTGTCCCCCAATCAGTGTGAGAACCACTGTGTGGAGAGAATTTTCCAAAATAAGACTTGTCTCTCTGCCAAGGTAGAAATAGACTCTGCAGCCTGAGGTAAGATACCTCATGTCTCCCTCTTGTTTCCCTCATCTGTATACCGTGGCCCCGCGGCCTTCATGCAGCTCCTCAAAGTGCCGGGGAGATTAATGAGATGACATCTGAGGCGTCCTCAGGGGCTTTGAGAAAATGTATGGCACAAGTAACTGAGCTGCATTTTGATATTAATCTGTATAGTATTAGTGTTCATATCAACTAGATTATTTAACCACGACAGGAAACCATAAGTCCTTCTCATGATTCTTTATCATTTCACCAAATGACCATCAAAAATAAACAGTTTATCAGTTCTTCAGCGGTCATCATTTTGATCATGGTCAGTTTACAGCCAATGCCTCTATGACCAGGGTCCCCATACAAGCTTCAGAGTATGAATAGCAGCAGCAAGGAGCAAGCTGGGGCCAAGGTCTCAGGGAGTCCCTCATCTGTCTAAAGGTATAGCTTGCTGATGCCATCTTCCTGGTGCACCCTCTAAACTGTGCTGGAGTAAGTGATCAGGGCCAATTAACTCAGTTTAAAATGCAGCAGAGATCCAGAGGCAGAGACTACCCCAAATGCAGCCAACTCTCCCTCCTCTGTCCTATTCATAGGTATATATATGGAATACTCTTGTAGGCATGACCCTGGACACAGAGTCCCTTCTCTCAAAACACCAAAAGATGAGCATAGTTCAAGGGATCTGGAGATCTGAAAAGGAGCCATCATTCCAAAGCTTTTTGCCAAGGCTGCTAGAATCATCCTCTTAAAAGATTAGGATTAGGGAATGTCACTTCCCTACTCAAATCCCCCAGTGACACCGCATTGCCTGTGAAATAAAACCCACATTGTTTCTCACAGTACACAGCATCTTCCAGAGTCTGCCTCTAACATGCCTCCCCACCTCATCTCCCGGCTTATTGCTTATTTGTGCCCGACACCCCAGTCACACATCTGGTCCACTCATGATTCCCTTGAGACATTATGAACTTTCAGGTCCTCCTCCCCAGGCTCCCATTTCAAATGTCCTTCCACTTCACATCTTTCTCTTTGTCTCTCTAAGTCCCCCTATCCATCAAACCCCAGCTTATGGGCCATCTCCTTTGGAAAGTCTTTCTTGATTCCCCAGACAAAAGGAATCCCTCACTCAGCTGTGTTTGAATCACCCAAAGCATGGCCTGACGCGTTTATCACTGGTTCAGTAGAAGAGCTATTTACAGCCTCTCAACTCTAAGTGACATTAGCCAGAGGTATTTCCTCCCCCTCCCCGGGCACAGCACAGTGCCTTACTCATAAGAGGCATTCAACAAATGTTGCTTGAGTGGAGTCGATTACCTCTGCCTGGAGTCCTTAAAGTGATGTCATCTTAGGCTCAGTCCATGGGGCAACACGTTTCTGTCATCTGATAGACAGTTAGCTTTTACAGCGGGGACTTAGATACATCTCATTCCTAAAGTTCCCTTATTTTCTCAAACCTAAGGCACAAGCAGACAAAGCAGACATTTTAAAAGCTGAATTTGAGACCCTGGTGCACACTACATGCAAAATCTGTCTAAGCAATCCCAGCTTAATCCACATTGATGATATAATTGTCAATATCATCGGCCCCCATTCAGACGATCTCAGCACCAGCTGGAAGCAAATAAAATCTCGAAACGAGAGCAGTTGACTTTGACTCACACATTAAACCACTGCTCACACGTGCACTGTAAATGATATAAAATTAAAGCTGAGTTACGACCTTCCGCGCCCCCTGGATCAAGTGTATGCGAATCTTCAGAGCAAGCCTCATCTGTTCTTCATTTAATGCATTCCCATTGCCTCTCAGGTCTTGCAAGCCCTAAATTGGCCCCTGTTCCCCCTAGTCTAGACCCAGTAGGAACTGTCGGTGTCAGATGTTCAAGGGGCAACACTTTGGCATAGTCATTATTATTAAGTGCAACAAAATGAACTATTAACACCATCTGTTCATTGTGGTGAATGTCAGATGTGCCGTTCCAAGTAAGGCAGGAGTTGGCTGCTGCTGAGTGTAGCAGCATAAAACCCACCTTCTGCTCACCCCATCCAAGAGTTGGAGCCCATGGCTCTGTACAAAAGGTTTTGTTTCCTTTGTTTGGTTTATGATTATTATTATTTTTTATTTTGTGTGAGGAAGATCAGCCCTGAGCTAACATCTGTCAATCCTCCTCTTTTTGCTGAGGAAGACTGGCCCTGGGCTAACATCCATGGCCATCTTCCTCCACTTTATATGGGATGCCACCACAGCATGGCTTGACAAGTGGTGCGTCTGTACCTGCCCGTGATCCAAACCGACAAACCCCGGGCCACCGTAGCGGAGCTCGCGCACTTAACCGCTTGCACCACCGGGCCGGCCCCTAAGATTATTTTTAATGATCTGATTTCTTCTGAAGCCAACAAGAGGATTGCCTTGTCATGTGTATGTTGTAGTTTTTCCCCATTACTTGGGGTCACTGCTGTGGATTGCTGACACACCCAAAGCCGCACGGCTCTAAATCTCTTGGAATTACACAGCTTGTCAATTATAGGCCCAGTCCCATTAGGAAAAGAAAATAAGCCACGTGTGTGTTGCACTGATCAAATGAACAAATTACATTTTTGTTCAACATCCCTGCTGGGAGAAAATACCACTTGGAGGACTGAGGGAGAGACTTGAGTTTTCTCTACACACTAAATGCCTGGTCCATTTGGAATTGCACAAAGCCATTCATCTGTCCAATTCACTGCAGCTTATCTGCGTTTCCCCACTCTACCCCCAAGGCCAGGAGATACTGCTTCTCTAATGTTTGCCCTGCTCATGGGGCCTGGGTGACTCAGACAGAGCAAATACTCTGCTTTCCCATCTGAACACCCATTGTCACATCCCCAGACTATTAACCTACAGCATGTGGAGCACTGAGCATTTTCCCTGAGTCAGCAGTCTGCTCCTCTGGCTGGCGGTGGCTCATCTCTAAACTGCCTTCCAGACTTATAAAATAACTGTGCACTGCCTATTGGTACAGGGGTGGGCAGCCAAACTCGGGACGCAGTAGAGTTGTGAGCCAAGTTTTAGTGGTAATATTGGAAACAGTTCTTTGGAATATATGAACCATTATGGCTTAAATTTGAGCAACGATAAGAAGTTCAACTCTCTCTGCAATAGCCTCAAGATGGGGAAGCTAAGAAGTTTTTGCTAGAAGAATACGGACCTGCACTTCCACCGTGCCATCAAGGGAGTCTAGAGAGACGTGAGAAATTGCAGCAGCCCCAGAGGGTCAGGACCCCCCCAACCTCAAGACAGACAGATGTTTCAAACTGGCATATCTTCATTGGGTCTTGGCAATCCGCTTAAGAAACACCAAGGAGGGGCTGGTCTTTAAGAGAAGGCAAGCTCCTCTAAGCTAGGAATCCTGTCTTTTCATCTCTATGTCCCAGGAAATTAGCACAATGGTGGGCCCATTGAGATTCACAACTTAATGGAAAGATTATTATTTGTGTCGCATTATGTTTTCCACTCGAAACACAGTGTCTGGAAACAAGACACCATTTCTCTACATTTAATGATATCTCCTGGGAGAGACCAAATGAGTCTGTCTTTATCAGGATAAACCCTTCTCTCCGTGTTGGCACAGCCAGCCTGAGGTAGTGGGGCTGGGGCAGGAGCAGGCTGTGGACTGTAGCCAGATGGGGGAAGGACTGTCTGTCAGGCACTCTGGGTCCAGGGAAATATGCAAGGAAGGAGACTTCTAGAAGAAAAAAGGAAAATTACGGTCAACAGGGAACAAGCCATCATTTCAAACTAATAATGCAGATAACAGAGTCTCAAATGGCTTATAATTTTACAGGAACTATATTATATGTTTATTACAGAAAATGCAAAAACCTAAATCATCAATAATTCAACAATTCAACAATAATCATGGAAAAATTTACATAGAAAGACACACGTATAGATGGAGATAGAAATATAGACACACACATACACGTCTATCTATATCTACCTGTAGATATAAATATAACCCATCTTTTGTTGCTTATGTTGCTCACCCATGCACTGTAAACCATATAAAAGTAAAGCTAAATTGAGAGCCTCCAAGAATAAAATGTAAGTGAGTCTTCAAAGCAAGCTTTATACATTTCTTCTTTTAACATAGCATTGTTACCACTCAGATCTTAGACGTCCTAAATTGGCCACCTGTTCCAGTTATATATGTATATGTATATATATATATATATATATATTTATATCCAACAGTAGTATACATGTCTGTGTGTGTATATATATATATCCTTGTGTATATATATATATCCTTATAGAAATATATATATTATATTTAAACACATATTATATACATATTATAATGCATATTATATATACATATATTTATTTATTTGCCAAAAAGGAGTTTATGCTGATCATTTTTTAAAATTTAACAATAGATCATAATCATTTCCTCATTTCAATAAATGCTTCTACATCATTTTTATGGACAACATACCATTCTACTGTACGGCTATTATGTACTGTACCCTAAATCATTATGTTAGCGTGCATACATGGATTAACAAAAAGTTTCCAGTTTGCTTCAGTAGCTGTCTTCACCATTTATGAGGAAACGTGGATTATTTTAGGGGGAAGTTACATATAAGCCAGTGGAATGGCTCACAGCTGAACTCACCAAGAATGGGAAATCATCTCATTTATAAAGACAATGTGTCAGCAGCACTTATGTCTGTGACCGTTATTTACTTTAATGCTGATAAAAAGTGAAATGAGCTGCTTGAGAGAATACAGATAGAAGATATCAGCATGCAGGGGCTACACTGACAGCTACCATGGACAGCTTCCTGGGCCCTGATGGTAAATGCAATGAATACCCAACTCTCTCATTAGGCACTTTGAAAAGAATGGACATGCATGCACAGGAAGTCTCCACACTGATAGCCCGAACTGTGAGTCATCTGATGTTATTGCACATGATCTTTGATCCTTCTTTACAAGTTTGTGAATCTCTGCGTTTGCTTTTCTTTTGACTATACTTCTTTATAATCAGAGAAAGCAGATGTTATTTGCAGAAGAGGAATGACTGGTTCACTCTCACCTTCTGTGGGAGAAAACATCAGTGCTACATCCTTGGACCGTTTTTCACCATTTCTGGATGAGGAGAGCTAAGTTGCCATACTGTGGGAGGGCTTATGGGAGCACCACATGACAGAGAACTGCATGCGCCTTCTAGGCGATGAGAGCAACCCCTACCTGAGAGCCAACAAGGCAATGGGGGCTTCAGTCTGACCACTGCCGGAGATGAACTCTGCCAACAACCTGAAGGAGTACAGAAGTGGCTCATTCCTCAGCTAAGCTTCCGATGGGAATTAGCCCTGGCAATAGCTGGATTGCAGCCTATGTGAGACCCGGAAGCAGAGAACCCAGCTATCTCAGTGTGCTCGGGCTGCCATAACAGAGTACCACAGACTGAGTGGCTCAAACAATAAAAATTTATTTTCTTACAGTTCTGGAGGCTGGAATTCCAAGATCAAGGTGTCACTAGGGTTGATTTCTCTTGAGCCCTCTGTCCTTGGCTTGTAGACACTGTCTTCTCCATGTGTCCTCACATGGTCATCCCTCTGTGCGTGTCTGTATCCTCATCTCCTCTTCTCATGCGGATACCAGTCCTATTGCGTTAGGGTCCACCCAGAGGACTTCATTTTACCTTAATTACCTCAAAGGCTCTATCTCCAAATACAGTCATTTTGGGGCTAAGGCTTCAACGTAAGAATGTGGTGGTGGTGGTGCTGAAATTCAGTCTGTAACACCAGCCAAGCTATGCCCAGAATCCTGACCTATAGAAACTGTGAGATAATAAATGTGTGTGGTTTTAAGTTGCAAAGTTTGCAGTAACTTGCTACACAAGCCTAGAAAACTAATCAAATGCACCTTAAATGAGGTGAAAGTGTTATGATAAGACAAAATCTCCATCAGTCATTTCTGCCCCAGAAGAGGTGATTAAAGGGCCCAGAGCATCTGCCTTCACTTGGGAGTTGACCTCTGGGCCCACATCTCCAAAAGGCCAGATTTGTTGAGAAAAAAAAAAGTGCATAGCCCATCCCTGGTGCATGGCTGGATCAGCATATTAGGTGTATTCGGTCCCTGACAAACCCAAGGTCGAAAACTTACTCTATTTTTTTTTAAAGATGGATATCCAAGTGGATGTTCCAGATCATGAGAGACTTCAAAGAAGTCACATTGCTATTCCTCGGTGTCTGCTTCTGGGACCCACCCTAAGAGACCTGCTCTTTAGCCCTCAGAAGGACATGCTAGGGAAAATGGCTCAAGAATGAATTTTTTTTTTGCTGAGGAAGATTCACCCTGACCTAACATCTGTGCCAATCTTCCTCTATTTTGTATGTGGGTTGCCACCCAGCATGGCAGCTGATGAGTGCTGTAGACCTGCTCCCAAGATTCGAACCCAGGCCACCGAAGCAGAGCATGCCAAACTTAACCACTAGGCCACAGGGCTGGCCCCAAGAATGAATTTTTTAAGTATGGCACAATGTGATACTTTAACATGCATCATTATTTCATGAGATTCAGAGTCAAGTTCTGTCTCGTTGGCTTACCCCTACATTCTTTCTCTTATTTTATTTTTGAAAGAAAACAAAAAAGATGCAAACAAATTTATGACCTTGAACTATGGTTCCTAAGTAAGTCACAGCAAGAACTCGGAGACTTTCTTCAGGAAGATAAATTTCACGTGATTGGAAGAGAAAAAAAGCAAACCAGGCTTGCAAAGTTCCTGTGAGAATTCCTCCTTTAGAAATCACCCCAGCTTACTCTTGAATGCTGGGAAACATAATGGCAAGCAATCTGCCCATGGAACCCTCCTCAAATGAGGTGAAGGTGTTAGGATTGGTGAATGACCCACCAAAGATTTCTGGTTATAAAAGAGCCTGGAGTATCTCCTTTAACTTTTCAGTTTAACTCTGTATCTGAGCTATCTCTATTATCTCAGAAAAAAGAAAAAGAAGAAAATCTCACAAAAGTTGAGGGAGGAAAATCGTGTTGGTAATATCTCAACGTCACGTGACATGGTTCTGAATTGATAATAAAGGGCAAGAGAGTAAACAATGAGATAGTGTTGAAGGTCCTGTGATCTAAAACATCCGCCTCAATGTTCATCTTTAAAAAAGAATTTGAAGAAAAGATTCAGTCTTGCCTTTGGCAGGCACCTAACACGCCTAAACTCAAGTTGTTTATTCATGAAACAAATCTTTCACCAAGCATCAACTGTGTGTGTGGTGGGCAGTGCTCTAGGTGTGGTGGATACAAGAAGAGGATGGTCCCTTCTCTCATGGTGCTTGTATTCTGGAGGAGAAAGCAGACCATAAACAGTCCAATAAACACATATGCAAGGTAATAGCAGAAGGGGCTTTGTGCTACGAAGAAAATTGAGTAGGGGTGGGGGCAGGGCTGGTGTAGACTGAGAGACCAGGAGAGACCTGTCAGATGACCACTGAACGTGGGCTCCCTGAGTCAGAAGCCAGTGAGGAAAACCCACCTGGGGGAGCAAACCAGGAGAGTAGAGAGAAGGGCTTTCTCTCCAAGGCTAGATGGAGGGTCAGAGACATATTCATTCTTACATAAAAATGTGACCTGTAGTTAAATTTATTAATGTGGTTGAAGGGATCCAGGATATACTGCTGTGGCATAAAAGTTGTTTTGAGCTGAAGATTTTTGAGAATCAACAGATGCAGGAGAAGGCATTGTTTAAACTCTCCTTTTCTTCCTAAAAACAGAGCCTTCCAAAGGATTTCAACTGCCATAAACTCCCCTTCAAAGGAGGCTTCCTGTACCAGGGAAAATTGACTCCTATCATCAAGGCACCAGCATGAAAAAATCACATAAACAGACATTGGCACAAATCTACAAAACCTCTCATCTATTCTCCTAAAGGCCCTTTTATTCTTCCTAAAAGTTATTTGCATTTCCATAAGTGCCTTTCTCCCCCTCCCCTTCCCCTACGAAGATGGTATACAAACTCTAAATTCTAGCCATCTTTAGCTACATTTTTTTGTGAGCTCCCATGTGTGTATGTTCATGAATAAACTTTGTCTTTTTTCACATTAATCTGTCTTTTGTCAGTTAATTTGCACACCCTCAGTTACTGAACCTACATAGGTAGAGGAAAAGTTTTTTTTCCCTGACATGATTAACCACATAACAATTTAAAGTAGAATGTTTAATAAATCCATGAACGTAACCATAAGCCACATTTGATACGTAGATATCATTCAATAAAATTCAAGACACACTATCCACTCAAACTTACACTGAAAGGGCTAGCCAGGCAATTAGACAAAAATGTTCAAACGGGTGTGAAGAGTGTATAGGAAGAAAGAAAATTATCATTATGCACAGACAGTATAACTATCTGCAAAGAAAATCCAAGAGAATCTTTAGGGAATCTATTAAGAACAGAATTCCACATAGCTGCTAAGTACAAGAGCAACACACAAAAAGCAATTTGCATCACTTTATACCAGCAACAAATAATTAGAAAACATCATTTAACAAGCATTATATTAAAAAGACAAAAAAAAGTTCAACTATAAAGTACCTAAAATATACCTATCATAATACATGAAAGCCCATTATGGAGAGAAATGATCAACTTTACAAAGAACATAAAAGAAGATGTAACCAATAAATAGATATACCTTGTTCACAAAAGGGAAGATGCAATATCTTTAAAGATCTTTATTATCCTCAAATTAAGCTATAAATTCAATGCAAATCACCTATCAAATCACAGTAGTGCATTTCTTACTGGAAAAACTGGTTATTATTTCACATGGAAGGTAAGTGTCCAAGAATTTGCCAATGACATTTGGAAGAAGAATAATAAAGATGGGGAAATTCTCCTACTAAATTGCAAGACATTAGAAAGTTTATAGTAAATAAAACAGTGTGACACTGGATAGTCAAATTGACTAAAGGAACAGACTAGAGAGACAGGCAATAGATGAAGATGTAAAGAGAAACTCAAAATAGGGCAAAAAGTCATTGCAAATTGATGGGGGGGATAGGCAGGCTGTTCAACAAATGGTGTCAGAGGAGATTTGTGTACAGATGGAGGGGAGAAGGAAGACAGACCCCTTCATCACAATATAAAAATAAATCTGATGAATGAAAAATCTGACTTGAAAAAAAGGTCCAAAGAATTAGAAGAAAGTATATTAAAATTTTTTTCAAGACCTTGGACTAGAAAATGTTTTCCGAAGGCACCAAACACACAAACCCTGTTTAAGGAAAATATTGGCATAGCAAATCACATTAAAGGCAAAAGTTTCTGCATGATACTTGACATTGTAAACCACTTTAAAAGATAAGCCATAGACTGAGAGAGAGATTTACAAGAGATAAAAACCAAAATGGATTAGTTCTCACCTCGGTAAAGAAGTCCTACACGTCAGTAAGAAAAGAGAACACTCAAGAAGAAAATGATCAAATAACAGAAAAAAGTGAAATTTATAGCAAAGGAGTTTGAACAACTAAAAACATAAGGAAAATGTGTTCAAACCCTAAAAATTAAGAAAGGGCACCTTTAGACAACAGGAGGCTACCATTTGATACCAATTAGATCGGTTTAAAAAATTGCACAATATGGCAGCACCAAGTGTTTTTGAGGCTGTGGAAAATGGAATTTTCCATACTCTCCTAATAAGTCTGAAATACTCCAATTTTTTTTTTTTTTTAATTTAAGAAGCCAGGTTGATTGGATTTCACCAAACATGCTGATGGCAGATTTAATTCAAAACTGGAAAGAAATCTATTGCTTTTTTCCCCCAGAATAGCCTTATTTTTTCTTGTATTTTATCCTTTTTTCCTTACATTTCTACTTCCATTAAGTCACACTATCTAAAGCATAACTTCAACTAAAAGAAGCTTCACATAAAATGTAATTTAATGTGCAAAAATGTCAAAAGTCACACCCCATGGCGAAGACTGGAAAAAACCCACCATTTTAGCATTCCTGCCAAAAAGACACTTCCTGAGTTACAATATCTTAGAGAACAAAGTAAATAAATTCAAACCCTGAAAGGTCAAGGAATAATAAAACCATCTCATTATGCATTTACTAAAATGAGTAAACTTCTGCTGCACAAAACTTCACCAATATCTGCTGTTTGCAAACGTATGGTCTATCGTTTTCATTTCCCTTTTTTATTTTGCGTGACATTTTCATGATAGTTGAAAAGAAAAACAGAAAAACATGCATAAGAAACCATCCATCTGCAAAAGAAAGTAAAATAAAATAACTAAAGTCTTAGACAAGGAAAACCCTTCCAGAACATGTTCATTGCAGAGTGAAGCAAATATATGATTTGGGGACTTACCTTAATTGAACTCAATTTGATCTTCTGGGTATACTTTACTAATTCGTTAATTAAACAATGTTCTAAACTAAAGTAAGAATCATTTTTTTGTGCAGAATTGCTTAACCAGGTGATTTCTAGATGTCACTCGGTTAAATCTTGGGAAAATATTTGTAATATTCAACATTGCGTCCCCATCCACCACCCCAGACACAGCTCACAGCTCGTCTACATGGGTCACAACTGTCAGAGGAACTGCAAAAAGGCCATTTTAATTGAGCCAACTCTGAGGTCTGACAAGGTGGAGCATTCTCAATACCAGGCACTTGAGAAAAGGGAAAAGATTTATTTTTAGGTAAACAAATGGACTAAGGGGATTAAAGTTCAGAACTTGCCCTTGTCCCTAATTTTCATTGCATGCCGTAATCTGCACATGTTTCCTCTTGGGTCCAATGTGGGTGGTCCCCAATGCCATGGCCGTGGATGGTTATGGACCACAGTACCGGTGTGTTCTCTCACCAAGGAGGCCATCAAGAGACAGCTGAGAGAAAGGGGATATTTCTCAGGACATCCTCCCTGCAGGATGGATGGGACATGCCCGAAGTTCTGATGAAGCCTAGACATTTTCACATCTTCCTTCTAGTTTCTGAACAAAACAGGGAGTGAAGTTTCCCCTTTCTCCCCTTCTCTCCATTGCAGATGAGGGTTTATCTCTCATTGGCTTATTTCCCCCTCCTACTTCAGAGAATTAGGAGATTTGAACATCGTTGGTCCTTCTTCTTAATCATGCTTAAGAAGACGAATTTTAACAACACTTAGGAATTAAGATATTTATGGCCATGTGTCACAACATCATCTCTGGTACATACATTAAATAATAAATTCTAAAGCAAATACTAACATGATTTACTTCTCCTTCTTCTCAAGTGGAGATGGTCATAAAATATAGACTTTGGAATATGTCACCCACATGCAAAGCCAGCTGAGAGAGTTTTTTTTTTAATGTGCAAGGACACTGAACATATATCACTCATGAAGTCTTCCTGGAAATAAATATTTGGAGATGTACTTCAATGAAATGAGAGACGAATCAAAATAAAAAATAAAAAAACACCATTAGAGGCAGTAAGGCTTGATAGGAGAGGCATATAGGGACTCTGTTATAGAATTAAGTCCAAGTAATGGTGATAAATACCACTGCAGCACATAATGTAAATGTTAAAATTCTTGAAAGAATGTATATTCATGTGATAAATGATGAGGACATTATTTTTTTAAAGGTGGGAAAATAATTCTTTGGAAAGCATAAGAAATAATGCATGAAGAAACATGGATTAAATTTAACAGATTACAAAACTTAAGAAAGGTTGAACAGATGAATAAATTCAAAATATAAATCTTTTCTCTCCCCAAAAATGTTTAAGAAGAAAAAATATAAAGATGGAGATGGAGAGAGAGAGACAGCTGCAGTACAAAACCTTGAAACTGAGAAATGGACTATAACCGTAGATAAGGATGAAATAAATCTGAAAGGTACTAATAAAACTATTCTATTAAGCTTAAAAATCTGAATGAAATCCATGCTTAAAATATAAATTCATATATTAAGAAAATTTAGAGAAACGAAAAAGACCAATTATCATGAAAGACATTTAGCGTATTGTCAAAGAACTGGGCTTGGAAGAAGACAAGGGTTTCCTGCTGTGAATTACCTGCTAATTTCTTTGCACTTTTCCTATTTGACATGCTCTCTTTTCGTGTTGTATCCAGGTGGCTTAACCAGTAGATCAATGGTGTTTGAGAAAGAAGAACATGGTCGAGGAGGAGAATAAATAACTTAAAACCCAGCTGTCTTAATCAGATGCCCACTGCTTTTAAAACCACTGTAGTCAATAGGTATGGCTGTAGTTCCAGCATGGAGACTAGCTACAGAATCACATAGAACAACCTGTCTCAAAAAGAGGCAGGCACCCCTCAGAGAAGGTGGCACGAGGGTACAGATGACCCAGGATGCAAAAGGTAGCTTGCAGCTGAACAAACAGATGTAGAACGCAAGCTATTGATGTGGGCATGAAACCTGAAATTTAACACCACTGAGTGAATTGAGGGTAAGCATAAAATGTTTCTCAACAGAACAGGTAATGGTTTTTATGTTGTAAAGAAAAGCAGAGAATGTTCTAGAATTCCTCCTGTGTAGCTTTCTAGTTTAATGATGTGAACCTGTTTTGGAGATCTCGCAGAAACAGTTTCCATGTGTGTATGACACACTCTCACTGCCAAAAAGTAGGAGTTGCCTTCACACACAATTGTTCCTCCGATCTCAAAGTTGTCAGAAAAAATGATTTATTAGTTAGTACTTGAATAAAAGTCATTATTTTTGACAGATGTCATGAAAAATTTAATTGGCTCATTTTTGATAACCTCTGACCAAGGGCTAATTCATTTGGTTGCTGATGAATACAGTTAGCCAATAATTTATTCTGGAAAATTTAGAGAGAAAATTTATTGCTTGAAAATCATGCTTCTACATTAGCCTTATACAGATTTTTCCTAGAGCCAGGTTTGTTACAGACAAACCCTGCCATAAAAATGTTGCAAATTACCTTGACGACGCTCTGCAATGAAGAAATTTGATAGCAAATTTAATTTTTTTTCCCCTATAAGCTAGAGGGGGCTTTTTTGGGGGGAGGGGGGGGGTGATACAACATCCAGCATTCCTGAAATCTCCATCCTTGAAGATATTGACCTATTCTTTTATTTATTCATCCATTTATTTATTTAACAGACATTAGTAAATCTTTAGTGTAACTGTGGTTGTATGTTAGCCTCTAGTATAGTTGCCATTAAAAGCACACATTCATTGAAACCACATAATCCTAACAAATAAAGTAATCACATCATACAACACTAACACATTTATGTTTACTGTTTTTTATCTTATGAAATGATTTCCCAGACACCGTTCTAAGCTCTTTACAACCCTGATACTATTACTATCTCTATTTTGCAGATGAGAAAACTCTCATCTGTTAAGTTACTTGACACAGGTCACATCTATTGACAGGAAGAGCTTGAATTTTTAATTTTAGAATGCTTTCGCCTTTACAGAAAATTTGAACAGCTAGTACAAAGAGTTCCCATTTACCCCATATCCAGTTTTCTCCAATGCTAACATCTTATACTTCCAATTGGGATACCAACTGTCACTTATCAAATTGGCAAAGATTAATACATTAAAAATATCCAAAAACATAATTCTTGATTGTTCCGGATCAACATTCAAAATGCATATGTCCTTTGAAATAATAATGTCATTTTCATAGTATAACGAATGAAATAAGCTGTGTATATACTGACCCAGCTAGCTCTAGTGGCCTAGTGGTGATCTCAGTGCTGTGGCCCAGGTTCATTTCCCAGTTGGGGAACCACACACTCATCTGTCAGATGTCATATTGTGGTGGCTGTGTGTTGCTGTGATGCTGAAAGCTATGCCACCAGTATTTCAAATACCAGCAGGGTCACCCATGGTGGGCAGGTGTCAGCGGAGCTTCCAGACTAAGGCAGGCTAGGAAGAAGGACCTGGCCACCCATTTCCAAAAATTGGCCATGAAAACCCTGTGAATAGAAGTGTAGCATTGTCTGATACAGCACCGGAAGGGGAGAGGATGGTGCAAAAAGATTGGGCGGGATTCTGCTCTCCTGTACACAGAGTCACTAGGAGTCGGAATGCACTCAATGGCACTAACGATACTCACTCAAATACACAAACAGGTTTATACAATTATTTTCCATAGTGTCATTGTTGCCAGGAGCAAAAAACTGGAAACAATGTAAATGTCCATCGGGAGCACTACACATAAAAGATACAAGTACTTCACACTATGAGTTTCCACGTATCTTCTTGTAAGGATAATGAAAAACGTCCAAGAGATATTGTTAAACAAAGGAGAAGTTACAAAATAACAATGGCAGACAGGTCCCATTCGTGTCACATCACATTTTGTATATTTTAAAAAAAGGTGAATGCACACAATATTTATGGAAAGATACACAACTAATTATTAAAAGTTGTTACTTCTGGAAAGTAGGAAGGGGGTAGGTTAATTGCTTTATAGCAAGGAAGGACAGTAGGAAGGAAGGTAGGAAGGAAAAAGGAAGAAAACCTACTAAATAAGATGGCTCAGAATATAACTGAATAAATAAATTAATAAAGTTTAATTTGAGGGCTCTGATAAATTTGTCCCACTTTTTATTTTCATTAATCATATACATATATATTTTTTACAAACCCAGTCTAGCAGTTGAGTACCATTTTTCTTTTCTGCACTGTAGGTTGATTTTAAAGATGCATTAATGGTCCACCACCAGGAAAGGATGCTAATATAGCGGCCGGCATTGACTATAAATACACACTTGGAAGAGAGTGATGGCATCCTTCAAGGTAGCTTAAAGAGCAAAAACCAGGGAAGGTGTCGCCGGGCAACGCAAGTGATATGGACTGAACCTTTGTGTATTCAAGCCTCTCATCCCACCTTTCAACAAGGTTCACGTGGTCATACATGGGGTTCATACAGTGCAGAGAAAGGGGGCCAGGAAGGCTGGTTGCGGGGCAGCGGGCACCAGGAGGCACAATTTAGTGGGGTGTTCAAGAAGAGCAGGAGGAGATGAGGCCAGAGAGGTGGAAGACACCCAAAAGGTGCAGCGCCTTCAGATATCACAGGGACTAGGGTGTTGTCTCCAGAGGAATGGCGGCCATGGCAGGGTTTTGTGGGCAGAGGATCCCCCAGGCTGCTGGGGGATGGTGTTCGGCTTGGGTAAGATGAGTCAGGAGTAGTCAGGGGAGAGATGGTCCCCCAGGGATTGGAGTCTCGATCTATTCTGAAGACTCCCTATTCATGCAGGGAAGGGAGAACCACACTTTAAACTCGGATCTGACCTACAGCAAAGCCCTAAGGCGTTTCTCAACACTGAGAATATTTTCAAGGTGTTGGGAAGGGCCTTGCCTAACGCAGAGGAACTTCTTCCATCCTCCAACATGTCTTGGCAGTGCTTTCTCCCTTCACTGGAATGGGCCTGCTTCCATCCTTGTAAAACTGAGCTAAAAATCCTGTCTCAAGAATCTTCCTTTGGCTCTTGCAGCTGATGGGTGGCTAGCCAATGCCGTGTTGGGAGCCACTCCACAGATCGCTGGCTTCTCCTGGATTTATTACAATCAGGTGCGCAGAGAGGAAATACAGATAGGAGTTGATACATACAAAGCCGAAATGTGCATTGCAAGCTCATTACAAGTGGATTAATCATGTTAATAATGAATGCCCAGTGGAGCAAATTTGACGCATAGTATTCAAGTGCTCCCAACCACACCTGCTCTACATCCAAACAATTTACTTAAGCTCTCGCTCATGATCCTCTGCAGGTCAGGGATGGCCTGCGCTTTCGAACTTGCCCTTTGTTCCTCACAGCATTTGATGGTTCTCAGAATGCCGATTATCCTCAGAGGTAGGCTGGTTTCTTTTCGACCAAGTTAAGGTTGCACTCTGCTAACGAGATAAAAAATATTATCTCTATGGTTCAGGCAGCCTCAGGGTGAGGCGGGCCACACTCAGGCACAACTCTGTCCACATTGCAGTGTTGCTTTCAGGGAGCAACAGCCCCAGACATCACAAAGGGAAGGGAAGAGGTTTGTTTCAGATTTTTTAAAAAAATGATATGGGGTCATTTAAAAATTTCGAAGGAAGTGGAAAAGGTAAAAACCTTCATGAAAAGGAAATATATTTATTTTTGCATACCTTCCCCTCTTCTTTGTATATTTACTTATTTTACACAGATGCTGCATACAAATAAATTCTGACATAAAACCCATGTTTAATATAATGATCTATCTACTAAAGGAAGGAATAAAATCTTACTAATACAGTTGAAGGCCCCTGTGTATGTCTTTGTACTGTTCTCCATGTAGTAATTAACCCCTCTCTTGAATAATTTTTTTAATCTGTTTCTTGCGTCATGTGCTGCATAACGTGACTTCCAATAACGATGGACGGAATATACAAGCGTGGTCCCATAAGATTTGTATCACGCAGCCTAGGTGTGTAGTAGGCTATACCATCTGGGTTTTTGTAAGTACACCCTATGATGTTCGAACAATGACGAAATTGTCTAATGACATATTTCTCAGAACATCTCCCCATCATTAAGCTACACTTTACTGCATATTATTATTATTATTATTCACACCCTGCTATGCATCTGTTGCATACAGCCTGCATGTATACGTGTATATAGACTCTTTTCTTTGTCCTGAACGTTATACTATTTGTGGTCTGTAGGAGAAGAAGAACTATTCCTCTACCCTCTAGGTCCTTCTGACTGGTCTAAGAATTAGATTGACATGAGACAGATTAACAGGAGAAAATCAAACAGAGTTTAACAACATGTATACATAGGAAAAACCCAGGAAAAACTGAATAACTCACGAAAATGGCTAAAGCCACCAACTTAAATACCATCTTCAGCTCAAGACAAAGGAGGATGCTGGGAGTAGTAGTTTGGGAGCTCAAAGCAAAGGCAGGCAATTCACAGGGAGATGGAAAAGCAAATGTTTGATAAAGAAATGTTGACCACGCCTTGTAGAGATAATGAGAGATGGAGAGGACTTTGATTTAAAAGGCCCTTGTTATTTTCCTCCGTGTCTACCACACCTAGGTTATATTATATTTCAGTTATCTTATGGTATTAGCTCCTTCCTGGAACAGGCCTTCCATCTTAAATTCTTTTAGGCAGTTATGGGGAAGGCCAAAGTTTCTTTCAGAGTCTTTTGTCCTTAAAAATAATGAAGCCAAAGATGGGGCTGGCCCCATGGCATAATGGTTGAGTTCCGTGTGCTCCACTTTGGCGGCCTGGGTTAGCAGATTGGGATCCCAGGCGTGGACCCATGCCACTTGTCAGCCATGCTGTGGCAGCAGCCCACGTACAAAATAGAGGAAGATTGGCACAGATGTTAACTCAGAGCTAATCTTCCTCAAGCAAAAAGAGAGGAAGATTCACAACAGATGTTAGCTCAGGGTGAATCTTCCTCAGAAAATAAATAAATAAAATTTTTTAAAAAATCAAGCCGAAGAGACACATTTTGGGGTGGCCAATGCCAAACCCCACATATCCTGTCATATGTATTCCAGAATGCCCCAATCGGCAGCATGTTTGTGAAGCTCCCCCATGTTGATAATTCAGCTCTTGTTCATTCACTTTTCACTGCTGTGCTATAATTCATGCGTGATCCCACCACAATTTATTTACACACTTCAGGTTGATTATTTAATTTAATTTGCCATTGCATTCAATTCTGCAATAAACATTCTTGTACATGTCTCTCTGTGCGAATAGGCGAAAAGCAAACCCGCTAAGGGACCTTTACTGGATATCTGTAATTGCTCTCCCCCAGCGATGAAAACTCCTATAAGCAGCATCCGAGTTCTTCTTGTTTCACGTTCTCACGAACACTTGAACTTTTTTTTTTTTTTTTTATAATGAATGACTATTATTCCTACTTTCTTGCCTGCTTTTGGATTGATTGAAATTTCTTTCCTTTGAGTGTTTCCCTTAACTTGTTGGGAATGATATATCTAATTTCTCTTCTTTTTATCTTTTTCTCTTCTTTGTCTTTGGTGTGTTGCATCCTGAATGCATACGTCTAATGTAGATTTCTTTGTATTGATCCACACGTGAGTTGCATCTCTGGTCTTTTCTAAATTCTGTAAAATCATCAGCCATTATCTCTTTCTCTCTCCTATTCTGATTTCTTCTTCTGCAACTCCAATGAGTCCTATAGTAGGCATTTTATTTATCGAGCTTCTATGATATTCTAGATGGAGAATATGGTAATAGAATAAGAATTTTTTTTAAAAACTTTAACTCTAATGGATTTTATATCATAATGTGGGAAAATATAATAAACAAATATATATGGAAAATAAATAGGTTGTGTGGTAGCTCAATAATGCACCCCTCCTCCCCCAAGAAACCAGGTCCTGATCCCTGGAACCTGTAAATGTTGCTTTATACAGAACCAGGGTCTTGGAAAATGTGATTAAGTTAAGGGTCTTGAAATGGAGAGATTATCCCAGATTATCCAGGTGGGCCGTACATGTATCAGATGTGTCCATATAAAAGGATGGCAGACAGAGATTTACTCACAAGGAACAAGACAATGTGAAGACGGAGGAGAGATTTGAAGATGCTGATCTTGAAGATTGGAGTAATGGGACCACAAGCCAAGGGACCTGGAGCCCCCAGCAGCTGGAAGAGGCAGGAAGGATCCTCCCCTAGAGCCTCTGGAGGGAGTGAAGCCCTGCTCACACCTTGATTTCTGACCTCTAGCCTTCTGAAGTGTGAGAGAATAAATTTCTGTTGTTTTTAAGGCCCCTCCCTCCAGTTTGTGGTGACTTGTTACAGCAGGCATAGGAAACAAATAAAGGTGGCAAGAAATATTACGAAGAAAATTAAAGTAGAGCAGAGATAAGCAGTGTTTGGGGGTTGCAATTTTAGATAAAATGGTGGCGGAAGACCTCTCTGAGGAGGTAACGATTGAGCAAAGACCTCAGGAAGAAGAGGGAGAGGGATGAAAACAGCTGAGAAGCGCTTTCCACGAAGAGCAAGCAGCCACTGCCAGGGCCCTGAGGGAGGAGCCTGTCTAGAATGCTCTAGAAACATCTAGAAGTCCAGGGGGGCTGCAGATGAGTTAGTGAGGAAGTGAAGTGTCTTAGGAGATAGGACCAGAAAGGTGATAGTGGGGACCCATCATGTGGGTTCTTGTACATCACTGTAAGTCTCTCAGATTTTACGTTGAGAGAAGAATCTATTGGGGTGTTGACACAGTTTATCTTCTATTTTAAAAGGATTACTCTTCCAGCTAGGTTTAGAATAGCCTTGGGGGCTTGGGGTAGTGATGCAAGTGCTGAATCAAATACTAATTATTATTATCACTATCTTGAAAGAGATGATGGTGGAAGTTTCTAGAAGGGCGGTGGTGAGAGGAATGAGAAGAGGTCATAGTCTGGATATATTTTGAAAGTTCAATAGATTGGACATAAGGTGGGAGAGTAGGTGAAGATTTCATTATGACACCCTAGAAAACCTTGGAAAATTCTAGAAAATAGAGATGCAGAGAGGGGCTGATGCCCCAGTTCACACCCCTCCTTCAGCCCATGGACAAAATAGTACTTAGACATTCAGAAACATGCATAGTTCCTGGAACTGATGTCTGCCCCCAAACGAACAATGATCCTACAGGGTATCAAACCATCATGGATGACTGTGAACGATTCAATGGGATCTGCCGGTGCCCTGTGTGTTGATTTCTGAGAAATTTTGTGACGCTTCATTTGAATTCGGGCCAAGATTTTCTTTTTCTAGATCAATAGCTCTCAACCCTGTCTGCACATTAGAATCACCTGGAAAGCTTTTGAAAATCTTGTTCCCAGGCAAAAGCCCATACTCATTACTTTGAAACCTCCAAGGGTGGGACCTAGGCATATGCATTTTTGAGCATCCCCTTTAGATCCTTTCCTAAACACTTTTGGGTCTCTGTCCTTCATCTTCTGTTAATCTTTATCCCCTAAACCAGTGATACTCTAGTGGGGGCAATTCTATTCCCCAGGGACATTTGGCAATGTCAAGAGACATCTGGGGTTCCAACAACCCATCTAGCATGTATTAGGTAGAGTCCAGGGATGCTGCTAAATATCCTACAGTACACAGGACAATCGCACAACAGAGACTTATCCAGCCCCAAGTGTCAATGCTGCTGAAGCTGACAAGCCCAGGGAGTGATATTATTGCATTAATGATTCCATCAGTAATCACCAGGTTTTTAAATGTCTTTATTTTTTGTTGTTACTTTTGATTTTAATTGACAAATTAAAGGTCATGAGAGGGCAAAGTGGAAGTAGGGGAGGAGAGGGATAAAGAGTGGAAACACCTGGGTTGAATCACTGTTTTCCCGCACATCCAAGTGCCTCTAGCAGCGAGTCAGGAGGACAATTAGCAGTTTTTGAGAGCAATGAGAACAACTATTTGCATGTTCTTTTCCTTCTTGAACTGTGTTTGTGAGATCCAAGTTCATTATCAGATAGAGTCCTATCGACACACCAGGTATTGGAGTCCAGCACCCATGTCTTTGTCCCTTGAAGGTTTTGAACATGGTACATCACTGACAAAGATCTGCTCTTCACTGAAATTGTGCATATGGATGGTGGGAGCACTCAGACGTTCAAGGACAGCTTTGCATCCTTCAGGAACCCGCCAAGGACTGGGGGGGGGGGGGGGAGTCAAGGACGACATCCTCGTGTGAGTTCGCTCTCCTGACTTTGCTTTTGTGTGTGGAAAGTCCATTTTTTAGACTGACCCAAATAGATTATCAACTATAATTGACAGTGATTGTCATTTGACATTTGGCTAACTCCGGGGACGTTTTTGATTGTCAAAAACTGGGGATGGGGGATGCTATTGACATCTAGGGAGGGGAGACCAGGGATGCTGCTCAACATCCCACAATGCACAGGACAGCCCCCATGATCAAGTTGGATCCAGCCCATGTGTCAATATTTCCGAGGCTGAGAAGCCCTAGAAAGAGAACAGTAAGATAAAGAAAAAGATGAACGGCTTTATGAATAATCTCCTTTCTTCCTAAAGGATAACTTGGTAATTAGTATTCTCCCACCTGGAAAAGAAATTCTTAAATATCTCTTGTCATGGATAACATTTCTTATACACACAGTTGGTCCTTTTACTAGGGAGAGAAAGGATCATACCCTTACCCGTTAAAGATACTTTTTTTGGAGAGTTGTTTCTAAAATATTCCAGCTTTCTCATTCCAAGATTCAATTTTATTTTTATCCAATTTGATAAAGCTCAAGGACCACCAGAGATGTCCCTAAGGGTAAGATTTTTGAGAATTTAAAGAATCTCTTTTGCCTGCCTGTTAGTATTGTAATTCACTTTTTCCTCTTCAAACGTAAGGTCATGAACCATATTTAAATAATAGCCCTGTTAATAACAGGCACCCACTGTAGAGATCCCTGAGAAGTCCTCCAGTCCCCATGTTGGCCCCAAATGAGTTCATCCAGTGAAATGTCATCCTGGGAACACCAAGGGGGCTGATAACGATCGGGCCAGAGAGCCCATCATCCTACACTTTAAAACCATCTTGTCAAAGTGTTCCGATACAGTGCACTTAAGTACTTGATAGAGGCATCTCCATCTTAATTAAAAAACTCAGCAGTGCTCCTTTTCAGAAACCTAAGTCATTTGTACCTCAAGTGTCAGTTTGGCTCTGCAGCTCTAAGACAGTGAAAAACTGATAAATTCCAACACCTCTTTGAGAATTATCTATGTGATATCAAATGTGTTATACTACAAGTCCAAAATGTACTCATACACGCATATGTAAGGAAATGGTTACATGTGTACATAAATGTATGTATATCAATTCAATATATGTGTGTATATACACTTGCATGTGTGTGTATATACATATATATACACAAACATGTGTTTGATATATATACACATATGTACAGACACACATAGATATAAATAGATGAGATAGATATAGATATATATGGAGATAGATAGATGCATACATAGACAAATACATAGATAGATACATAGATAGATAGATACGTATATACACAGACACATAGGTACCTAGATAGACACATAAATTCCATGATACACCCTGAAGTTTTTATGTATAAGTAAATTCCTGATATCAACTTGCTTTTATGCCACTTTTTTCCTTCTCAAAGTACAATGCTGCATGCTAATAGAAATATTTTTCTTTCTCTCTTTCTTTTTTTTGGTGAGGAAAATTGGTCCAGAGCTAACATCTGTTGCCAATCTTCCTCTTTTTGCTTGAGGAAGATTGTCCCTGAGCTAACATCTGTGGCAGTCTTCCTCTATTTTGTAGTGGGACGCTACCAGTGTAGCGTGGATGAGCAGTGTGTAGGTCTGCGCTCAGGATCCAAACCCTCGAACCCTGGGCTGCCAAAGCAGAGTCCCTGAACCTAACTACTATGCCACCACAGCACAGCTTGATTAACGGTGTACAGGTCCGCGCCCGGCATCCGAACCCATGAACCTCCACCAAAGCGGAGCGCACGAACTCAATCACTACGCCACTGGGCTGGCCCTTATTTTTCTCTTTTTTAGTGTTTATGTTTGGGGGATTCTGGGTAAATAATAGGGAAATGATATAACTGGATTTACTGAATTAACTCTCAAATTCCTCTTGTGATTCAGACATTAGGTAGGTTAATTTAAGGAAGGGTTAGCAAACTGCAGCCCCCAGGCCAAACCTGGATCACTGCCTGTTTTTATAAATAAAGTTATTGGCACACAGTCATGCCCACTCCTGTAGGTACTGTCTGGGGCTGCATTTTGTTCTACAGTGGCAGTGCTGAGTGTCTGTGACAGAGACCGCATGGCCCATAAAGCCAAAATATTTACTACTTGGCCCTTCACAGAAAACTTTTGGCTAGCTTTAAGTCAGACTAAAGAGAACCAAGTTCTATTATTTTTAAGAAAACATGATGGGGAGACTGAAATGCATAGCTTCCACTCAGTTTCAAAGTCACATATCCTCAAATATGGTATTTTCAAAAATTAGGAAAATGGAAGTCCCTTTTTAAAGCCTGTGCTATCTGGTATTAATATTGCATTATGGTTATTCAAGATGTTTAATGGGGAAACATTAACATGTTTATGTTAAACATTAACATGTTTATGTTAAACATTAACATGTTTATGTTAAACATTAACATGTTATGTAGCTGGGGGAAACTGGAGGAAGAATATACAAAGCCTTCCTGTACATCATTTTGCAACTTCCTGTGAATCTATAACTTTTTTAATAGGAAAAGTTAAAAAAAAAATGAATTCACTTCCATTTTGCTCTCTCGTTATTTCAATGACTGTCTCCTTCATTATTACATGGTTCCCATATGAGGTGGTCAACCGACAGCAGGTCTGTCAACAAGGCAACAGGATTTATTATGAACAAAATTCCTCATTTGGTTTTGGATTTGGCACAAACCATTGTGACCTCAACACCACAGGCTAACATTGACGTATTGTTTTCTACCCACCAGCATTGTACCAGGCACTGTAAAGCTTTTTTGTACATTTCATCCTCCCAAGAACTCAAAGGGAACTCATAGTTCATTCCAACCTTACTTTATCCTCACATCCAGGTTTTGTTCTCCACATCTTATTTACTTTGTTTTGGTATACTAAGATTACACATTAAGCCATATTCAACCCACTTTGCAACAGGAGAGCATGCAGATTAATAAACAATTCAGCATCAGTATCAGCAATGGTTTGTGGCGACAACCGCCAGCACAAGAGTCCGAACTGGAAGCTCTGATTCTCTGCGTCAGCTCCACCACACATTAGCCATGCGTCTGAAATCACCCGACGTAAACCACAATTTCCACAAGTGTGAAATGAGAGGGATCTAACAGAGCTGGATGGCCTCTGTGTTCTAAAATGCTCATCCTCAGCTTCTGCAAAGAGGGAAGTCATTATGATGAGAAGAATGACATAGAATCTTGAGCTCATCTTTTCCAACCCATTTTCTTAATTATTGTCGCTTGCCATGGACACCTCCGGGTGGTCATGGGGAGGACTCACGTATACTTCAGGGGAATGGCCACCCAGGGCATCATGGTGAACCTCATCCCATGACATCTTTGAGCTACCTCACAGATACCAAAGATTGCTGTGTGCCACCCCTAGCCCCTGAAAGTCTTGAGGGAAATGGAATCTGGATTCGGTGTCAGATATTTGTCTATAATGCTTCCTGGAGGAATTAATACCCTATAAGGTCTAGAACAATTCTGTCAATTTTACGAAGAGCCTTGTCCCTGTAAAACATTCCTAGAAAATGTTATCTACTCTATATCATTCCTAAAAAAGCAAATTGGCAAGATTGAGCAAGAAACTTAAACATGTTGGATGCTCTACTGGTAATTTTGTTTCTGCAATTGAGCACTCGGGAAAGAATCTGCAATGTGCAAAATGCTTTATGCACAAAGACGTTCATAACTGAACAACATATAGTAGCATAAAACTAGATGCAATCAAATGTTCAAAAATAGATGGATTAAGTATACAGTGGCATATATGCTTGATAGAAACTTCTGAAACTATTTAAAAGGATGATGGAAAGGTGTGTATAATAACATGGAAAAATATTTCTTTTGATTCTGATAGTCATTGAGTCTATATCTTGGGTCAGACACCTTAATATATTAACTCATTCAAACATTCATTAAAGCCCTAATATACTATTAAAGCCTTTGTGTTACAGCTGAGAAAAGTGAGGTAAAGAAAGGGTAAGAAATTTCTCCAAGGTCCCACTGCTATTTCCCTAGTGCAGAACTCATCTCTTTGACCCTAACAGCTATACCATTATCCATTATTCAATACAAACTCCTTGGGCACTATGCATGATGCAATATGATTCATATCATACCATTGCTGCAATATTTTAAAGCCCAGATGGATGGATGAAACATGGAAAATAGTCTGAATAGAGAAAGAATACTAAGCTAAATAACAATAACAAACCAATAGTAAAAAGTATAGTTAGCTGAGTTAGATTTGCCAAAACACTCCAGGAAATAAAAAAGACATTTTGCTAACAGGCAGCAAGCAGCTACCAAGTCATCCTTGGTCCATTTATTTCTGCTTCATTACAGAGCCATTTGTTATAGACTGAAAGTTCGTGTCCCCTCAAAATTCATAGCTTGGAATACTAACCCCCAAGGTGATGGTATTAGGAGGTAGGGCCTTTGGGGGGGGATTAGGTCATGAGGGTGAAGCCCCCGTGAATGGGTTTAGTGCCCTAATAAGGGACTAAAGAGATCAGAGTCTCTGGTCTCCACCATGTGAGGACACAGCAAGAAGATGGCCACGTACAAACCAGGAAACAGGTTCTCATCAGACAGAGGATCTGCTAGAGCCTTGATCTTGGACGTCCCAGCCTCCAGAACTGTGTGAAATAAATGTGTGTTGTTGAAGCCACCCAGTCTGTGGTATTTTTGTTATGGCAGCCCAAATAGACTAAGCCAATATCCCTTCTTATCCTTTTGCCTTATTTGTACAGTTTTGCTGACACACATCCAAGGTGATTGCAATATTGAAGACTGCTTTAACTCTCAGTAAAGAGGATGAGTGGAATGAAGCAATAAGTAAAATGCAATTGTACTGGGGTGAAATTAAAGCTCCACCACGCAGCTGAGCACCAACTAAATTCTCTCTGGTGTTGTTACTTCACTTCCCCTCGCTGCTGAGTGTAGAGATTTCGGTGAATAAACAAACTCTTTTTCTTCACATCTGGGGTCCTCTGTCTGCTGGATCCATGCAGGAAACCATGAATCCATTTAATGATGGCCTCACTCCAGTAATTCCTCTTTGAGGTAAATTGTTTGGGAGCCTTAGTCACTGCGGCTGTCCCTCTCAGTGGAAATGAATCAAGGCGCAAAGAGAAGTCTCTGGGTAGACAGTGAAGAAGGTCACACCATGGAAATTCAGTATTAGGCAATTTTTAAGACTAGTACTGCACTGCAGTGGAAATCAGTGAGAGGGGTCTCCTTCTGAAAATGGGCACTGGGTTTTTTCTAGATATGTGTAAACAGTGTCCTGGGTGTCACATGCTGCTTCTTTAATGGATCCCAAAGACTGGAATTGAATGATGACATTTTAGGCTTTATCACTGAGAAGAAAAAAAATCAACGACTGGTCACTGTAATAGTTTAGTTTTCATGTGATCATTTCCCATGCCGCGTGTGTGTGTGTGTGTGTGTGTGTGTGTGTGTGTGCGTGTTTGTGTTCTGTTTTACTCTTTCAGCAGTATATAAACACTTCCTTTACATGACTTGGAAATATGTTTCTTATTGCTTAGACTTTCTACATCTTAGGGACGTATTGATTTTTGGTAATAAAATGTCATTTCATGTTAATTAGCCCAACTCTTTTAAGTTTACTGGAGAGAGAATGCAAAGAGCTGTGAAGTCTAAGGCTGCTTACCCTTACTGCATACTGTCCTCTAGATTCCATTGCTTATTGCTCTGGATTCCATTGCTTACAAGCCTGGGATGCACAGCTGTAGATATCCTATAGATATGAGCGACGTGCCCTTTTCTTAGGATGGAGTGGGCAACATCACTAAGAGAAGATTTAAATTGAGTCAGTTCGTCACTGATTAATATGGAGCACCTTGTAGGAGCAGATCTTAACACACCAAGCCACCCCCTTGCACCAAATCTTGGGCTTCCTCTTGCTGTCAACGCCCTCCGACCAAAGACCACCAGGAACACACCAGCAGTTGAGCAAGTTGGGCTTATCATTTGTTGCAAAGAGAGAAACAAGTAAGAAAAAATTTATGGTAGAATTTGGGCTTCGGGTGAGTGGTTTTGGGAGGGAGGAAGGCACAACAAATCAAGGGTTCATTCTGCATTGTGTGCTCTCAGAAAGCAGGGTCAATTTTGTGATTGAGTACCTCAAGAAGTTGTATCTATAGAGAAGGTAAAGCTATAATTGGTAAAGATGCAGCAGTAACCCCTGGATCCTAGGAGTGTTTCATATTTTCTGATTTGGACAAGGTTCCTCTTTTGTCCGTGTGCAGACATGATTACGGAGGGGTTTTGTTTTGATCTTGCTCGACCGCGGACAGAGTTGGTGCTGATGTTCTGTGAAATTGTTCACGTCTGACAGGAGAACAGCACAGCCAGCTGTGTGTGTGGGGCCAGCTCCTGGCTCTCTCTCAGGGGCCACTTTGCTCTTCTGTGATTCTTTGTATTTGGCTAATGCAATTAGCTCATGCCAGTAGCAGGGTTAATTTTACTTGAACAAAACTGGTTGAGCAACTTTTTACAGAAAAGAAGTACCTGGGACAGCTTTCCTTAGAAGGGAGCAGGTGGAACAGAGGTACTTTGAAGTTTCATGGACAGTCCTGAAGGCCAACTCTGGTAGATTGTGGCTGGTCGTATAAATGTCAGAAAGACCCTTAGGTCTTTGTCAGCATGTACTCAGATGTCGCCACTCTTTCACAATGACTGTGTCTCTTTCCTCCCGGGTACTTTTTATTGTAAATTCCCCTAGACTAGGAAACATGAGGATTCGCACTCTACATCCAAAACTCCAGTCTTTCCTTATGCACCAGGTGTACAATGCCAACTATCTAGTGGACATGTTATCTAATGGACTGCCTAAAGGACAAGTGTCTTTCAGGCACATCGGACGCTACATGCTAAAACTAAGCAAACACCTGCCTTTTACTCAACGCCACTCTGCCATATCTGGATATGACGAAAAGGCTTAGAGATGGTCTATTTGGAACCTGAGTATCTCACCCACATAAATCAACCAAAATGAGCAAGCAACACAAAGCAGCTAAGAAAAATAAAAAGTGGCCTCTTATTCAATATAGTAGACTTGACAAATAAGGAAGACTATTAGGTGGATGGTTTGTCCCACTATTGTCACATACCTGCTCCCGGGAACCATACCTGCATGGCTTGAGCATCCTTGAGATGACTATGCTTCATATTAGGGAGCTGCCCTGGACCATGACTGAGCTGAGATAGATCGCTGTCCAGACTTCAGTGCTGGGAGGGTGGAGATCGGGGTACCTTCTGAACACAAATGCTGTGTCAATCACAGCCATCCCTCCACTTACTCCTGGAAAAAGTCAGTTCTTTTGCTGTTCTCCACCCAGACTCTTCCATCACCAACTGTCTTCACTGACCCTATGTATGAAATCATGGTAAGACTTCAACTGAGCAATCTGCTTTAAGGCTGATATTTTGGAAGACAGCGTCAATTTCTAACATGATTATTTATTTCTAAAGCCAGGCCAGAGAAGTTGGTTTGGTAGGTTGGGGTAGCTGTTGGGCAGCATATGGAAAGAGAGAATCTTAATTCATCATTAACTCAATCACTTTGTCTTGCTTAGGTTGACAAAACTATTCCTAGTTAGGCATGAAAAGGTTTTTGTAGGCAGGTCATGCTGACTATATTGAAATTATTTCTAATATTATGATGTATTATGAATAAAGATGTATTATGAATAAATATTTCTAATATTATGATGTATTATGAATAAAGATAGACTTCTGTATGTCTTATGGTTAGTTCCACCAGAAGCAGGTTCTGAGACAAGACTTTGAGTGCAAATAATTTATTGTGTTCAAGAGGACCAGAGAAGGAGTTGGAAGTGAGACCAACAAATGATGAGTTATCAGGGAGGTTATCCCTGTCAGTAACAAAAGGCCAATACTATTTGGGAACTCTGAGAGACACGTTTCAGAATTACCCCACCTGATGGGTGAGGCAGCTGGGATTTTTATTAATCTACTGCCCATCTATCATTGTTTGAGAGGTGTTTATAAGGTCAACAACTCTCGAGTACTTTTGGCTTATCCTATGCTTGGTCCGAGTGTGCTCCCGTAGCAAGAAAACCACCCTCAAGCAAAGAATCAGCCATGAGCAACTTTTGGCATGTAGACGTGAGAGCAAAGGCAACATGAATGGGTCACTGACTGCATTTGCCACAATATTCAAATCTATTCATATTCAGGAGGACTCCTGTCCTTCTCCAAGCTGCAATAACCAGACAGTATTCAAGATTGTCCAGATAAGTGGAAGAGGATTGTGCCATTGGCCAGTACATGAAATTATTCTGGGATTATTCTAGATACTTTTCCTCATTTGTTCCCCCCTTCCACAGTCACTGCCCACATTCCAACTCTCTTTCTAACTGGGATTACTGCAACAGCTTCCTAATTTCATCTAGTTTTTCCTCCTCAGTTCTTCGTTCACACGGCCATCCAAGTGAGCTTCTTAAAATGCATGTTTTCTGAAATGTACTTATTTCCCTGCTGAGAATCTTTCAATGACTTCCAATTGGTATAGAATAAAATCCAAATTCTTGGTATGGCAGTCAAGACTCTCCATCATCTGGATCCCACCTTTCTAAGTTACCTCTCTCTACTCTCACCTCTAGTCCAGGGGTCAGAAAACTTTTTTTGTAAAGGGCCAGATAGGAAATCTTTTAGGCTTAAGGGCCAAATGGTCGCTATCACTACAATTCAACTCTGCCGTTACAGCGTGAACTTAGCCACAGATGAAACAAATGATACATAAATAATGGACGTGGCTGTATTCCAATAAAACTTCATTTATGGACACTGAAATTTAAATTTAATTTAATTTTCGTGTATCACAAAATATCATTTTCCTTTTGTTTTTTTTTTTAACCATTTAAAAATATGCAAACCATTCTTAGCTCAATGGCCCGTAATTTATGACTTCTATTTAACCATACCAAATGATATTAAGTTGCTCCCTCAGGACTCCATGCCTTGGCAATGATGGTCCGTCTGCCAGGCACAGCCTTTCCAACCTCGTTCATTAGGAGGGCTTCTTACTCATTCTTCAAGAATAGCTCAGACACACACTGCATTGGATCTAAATAGCTCTAAATTACCTCAAAGAGACAGGATTACGCTACAATGGTTTAAACTGTTCCATAAATGAGGTGCATTGCCCTTAGACAACAAACTCAATACTGAACTTGAATATTTGAAAGTGAGGGGTGAGAGGTAAGCCCACGTCCTCTTTACAGAGCCAACTTTGACTCCTCAGAGCCTTTCCACAGAGAGGGGCAAGACTCAGTCACCACAAAGCCCCTGGGACTGTGGCTTCAGAAGTTACGTGGCCAACAAGATGCACCATCTCCTGTTAGACATCCCAGTGCCTACACTTTCCTCCAATCCAGCTCAAAAGGCATTATCTTGAGTCATCTCCAAATCTGACCTCCCCCAGCCCTCTCCAAGGGGAATCTATTGTTATACTTGGAAACATGAAGAGCTCTCTGTTTGTGCCTCTCGTAAAGAATTTATCTAATTTTGCTTTGTGCCACAGACTTAGTTCCCTGCCTCCCCTTTGAGATGATAAGTGGCTTGACGCTGGGAACTATATCTCATTTATCATTCTTTAGTCAATGCATTTAGTCCCTTAGTCAACACATACTTTTCTGTGATGCATGCGTGAGTGAATAAATGAATTAATGATGCCCATTCCCCCTAAGTTCAGTATGTAGGTAGTATCTGTGCTTGAGTTTGTCTGCTTGACCCATGGGCTGGAGAAGTGCATTACATATATTTATTCAACCTTACTCTCAAGAAATGCAGTGCCATCCTATGACTCATCTTGACTTTTTCAGGCACATACATATGCATGAGACCCTTGTCAATATTTTAATACTCTTTAGATATGAACAGACATTACTCTGTTGTTGTCCAATTAGCTACATTCATCATTTCAGAGAATTTTCCAATTAGTGACGAGCATATTGATCATTGGCTAATGTTAATTAGATAACCATAATCGTTTTTGAAACTATAGAAAATAATATCCGCTTTAGAAAGGTATATTTAAATATCAATTTAATCTTTGAGGTACTTATGAAAATGTCCTGATGGGAATAATTTTACGGGATCATAATACTCAGTAAAAATCCTAACCATTCTCTGAGTCATTATTAAAATTCAAGATCGCAAAGCACCATACACCAAATGATGTATTGTACATAATGACTTTCTTATTCAATTTTTCTAATCTCTATTTTTCATCCCCTGGGGTTTTTTTCCTCAGTAATTGTCCAGAGCTTTAAATAAAAGAATAGTAGTGATTGAATCTTCATACGTCTTTATTTTTAGAATCACATCTTGAAGTCTGCAGAATGAGCAACAGAGAACATAAGAGAAAAATGTGTGTGAAGATGGTCTGTGAAAATCATTCTAAGTTATTATGTGTCCTTCAGTTCACCACACTGAAAACGAAGAGGAAAACCATGGAGGGGAAAAATAACTTTCTCTTCTCTGTTTTGTGAGAGGTTGCCTTTAGATATTATTATTTACCCATTTGACACCTGGGGACCTCCCAATGATAGGCGGCAGGCATACATAACCTCGGTCATCTTTATTGGCTCCCCAGTTCAAGGCACATGACCTAGTAGAAACTCTGTGAGTGTGTGATAAATTTGGGGGCCCAAATCACCATACCTTTACCATATTCATTTTTAGTCATCTCTGTAAAACACAGACCCCTCAGCCCCTGGATCTGAATAATTCCTGGGTTTTGTTCAACCATAAAGGTTTAATACAGAGCCTTATTGCATATCCATGGTTGTATTATTGTTGACAAAAATAATTCCTTTGACCAAAAGCAGTCATATCCTATGTACCCGTTCCTCAAGCACAGTGCAGGCAAGATTGTGGTAAACACCACTGAATAGACTCATTGTTCAGGATCCTCAGAGCCATGAATTGCCTCTCTGGCCAGAGCTCAAGCAAATGCAAAAATTTTAGAACAGCGTGTTGTTTGAATAGCTAAGGTTTAGTTTAAGGCTGTTACCTCCTTTAAAAAAGGGAAAGCAACTTTTACAAAGAAAAACAAGTGCCAATTTTGTGATAATAAATGCATTGAGACCAAGTAGAAATATGACCTAAAAGAGATTATTATGGTTATGTTTAGAAGGTCACTGATGACTGACCTTGAAGTTATCTGGGACTGAAGAGTAGTGAATTCTGAAAGCAGATGTAAGTGGCCTAAGAAATTAGTAGGAGGTGAAAAAGTTGTGACTGTAGGCGTCGACAATTTTGTGAATGTTTGCCCGGCAATGTATGAGCTAAAATTGGAACAGTACTGATTGATGCTAGTTGGCAAGTATGTTGAAAAGCATAGAGAACTCATTCATTTATAGATGCTCCATTCTTAGGAAGGTTGGTCATAAGAGAGAGAAAGAGAATGAATGATGGAGACCATCCCGCGATGTGATGGAATTGACAGAGCAGACGGGGAGATACTTATCTTTGGTCCTATGTTCTCCAGAGACTAGAGGGAAGAAAGGATGCAGGTTTAGATCATTTTGCAGGAGATGTGAAAAACCAAGGAAGGTTATTCCTGATAATGACTATTTTCTCTTTGCATGAGAATAGAAGATTGACCTGGGATCAGGAACTGGTGTGACTGAGCTGATCCGATGAAAGAACAAAGGGGTAACAGAGATGGGTGTGGTGGTTAGATGGTGATGGTCTAGATGAGAATGAACAGTAGTTGAAGTTGCATCGTAGGGTAGATGGAAAGAGGACTGGAGGGGACAACTTTCCAGAGAGAAAGAACCTGGTGACTAGTTCTTGGTGGACACTTAATAAATGATTGATGATTGAGGTTCCTGAAACAGTAAATGAATCCTGATGAGTTTCATATGAGTGGGGAGTGTTAGGTGCATGTTAAACAGTTTGTTTTCATCGCGATTTTGCTTATGATGTGGGAGTGATCCTTTTTATAAGAGATTTCTGCAACCACACATCTCATCTGTCTAACAAGCCACTTAAAAATCCGTTTCCGTCATCCGGGAAGGCAATGAAGTAGCATCATCTCTTACATTGGTACTCTCTCTTTCCACGGTGAAAATTGCCCTTAAAATCTCACCGTGGACCACAGAGATGTAGTGCATTAATTTTTTTTCTTCCCTTTCCATCCAGCAATGATTTTTGCCCCAAAGCATGAGATTCGATTACAAAATGGCTATTGACTAACAGTGCCGGCAGATGACAGAAATCTGAGCCCACTATAAAATAAGTTAAGTTAAACGGGATGCATTTGGAGTGACAAGAATACGCAAAGGCGATGGAAGGTGTCCTTGTTGGACATTTGCAGTTCAGTTTCTCGCATCAAGGGTCTTGACAAGTTCAAGGCTACACGTGGGGAATTATTACAGATATTGTGTCACGGTGCAGAGCCATTCATGAGCAAAAGGCTCCGTCTGTGTTTCCCAAAAAGGGTGTCCTATAAAGATTGTTTTTCATCAGACTGAACACTGTCTCAGCAATTGTATTTTTCAGAGGACTTGGGTCACTCCCTGCCATGCCCCCTCAGCATAGAGGCGTTTTGTTTTTACTACACTGATTTGTGCTTGTTGAGTTGTGCCCTTTGGAAATAGCACTTTGGCTGAAGTGTGTGTATATGTGTGTGTGTGTTTGTCACTCTCGAACAAAGCCAGCAAACATTTGAGGACCCTATTCCCCACTTCCCTTATGTGCTCCCACACATGTGCCTGATATTTTCTACACCTTAGGTGCCCGGTGAGTGTTGCTGACTGGCTGACTTTAGGCGGCTGGATTTCTTTCTTGGAATCTTTGACTGCTGTTTCCTTTGCTGAAAATGGCTGGGTTTTGTTTTTCCCTCCAAGAAACAATTAAATTAAAAATGTCAAGGAAATCATTAAGATAAGATGAGCTGCAGGCGTCACAGGGACACTTGTTTAAATCAATTGTGGTTTGGTAATTAACCCAGTAACCACTTCAACTGAGAGACCTAAAGGGGATGCAGAGGTGGTGTCTGAACACTTGCCACAGTCGGCAATACCTTGATGATTTTCTGGTTTAGTGACACAATTGCAACGGTGCCATGATCACTTAAACACCTCAAGAAAGCATGCTATGTCCTTCATTCACTGAAAGAAAAGAGAAAAATCGGAAGTCATTTCTGGCATTTGTCATCATTTCTACATATGCATTTTCTTACATAACTCACTTGGCAAATCCCTTTACAAACTCTCTGGTTTCCAATAAAGAAACCACAGTAGCTAGCGATGGAGGAATATTTTGGTCCCTAGTCATGTTTTCATAATTACCTCCTCCAGCTCTACATTCTATGAATTTATTTAGTAAACAGCCTTCTCATCAATATTTTAGCAATGAAAACCTTGAATGCTTCCTTTACAAAAAAGAGGAAAAGAAATAAAATAGTATGTAGCTGAAATCCTTATTAGGTAAAGAGAATATTTTTGAGGGCCTTGCGATCATTTTTTAAGATATAAGTACAACCTTTGTCTCACTTTAAGAGATGCCAGAAATATAAAACTCATTATCAGCTATGTTCAGGTGAGTATTGCTTCTTGCTTCATACCTCAGAAATCCCCATGTTTGTATAAATGATCTTTTAAGTGTGAAAACCTATACATTATGCAAGACATTTTTACAGTAGGAGGAATGTGGCTGAGCACTTAAGTAGAAGAGTGATTGGTGCTTTTGCAGCCTCATGAGAGGTTTGGAAAATAAGAATTATGTTTGAGCATCAACTGTGCATTTTACGTCCTTTCCCAGTCCTGCATCCTCTCTCATTGTTTAATTCTTTCTCTCCCATCATTATTCCCAGTAGGGTGATCTATACTTCCTCTGCCTGTTTCCTAACCTCCCCATCTTTACTCCCTGTTGTGCAGGTTTTTCTTTACCTTTTTATTCAACTATGTCACCAAAGGAAAGATAATTCATTGATGAGATCAGAGAGAAGAAGTTCAAGTCGGAATAGTTGTAGGTTGTGGGACAAGTCATAGTGGCAAAGCACTAAGCAAGCTCATCCCAATAGCTTCCATGTTCTCTCTGAAGTAGGGATTACATTCTACTGAGTAAGGCAGAGGAACAACAAATTACTTGAACATCCTGAGTGAGGTGACAGGATTTGGAATTACTACTTGGAGAAACACAGAAGGGGTCACAGATCTGTAAGAATTGCTGATGGCAATTCAGCCACGTAAGTTAGGGATCCGTGTAAGTTAGAAGCAAATAAAGTGGTATCATACCAATTCCCTTAAGCACTCAGCAGTTAGAGTTGGAGAAGCAAGATGGTGTTTGTAGCCGGAGTTCAAGAAATTATGGGATAGAAGAAACAGAAAAATGAGGGTTACGGGAATTGATAACACTACGGAGAAGACAGCTGAGGTGAAAAACCTGGGCTCAGACCTGAATGAAAAGGAAGATACTTTTCATGGGAAGTGGGAGGTAGGGATGGGCAGCAAGGCCAACCTAGACAGAGGAATTAGTCAGAGACTAGATATACCAATGAGGCCAAAATTCATCAAACAGAGATAAACTAACTTTTCCTGGAAGAAAACTCAAGGAGAAATGATGAGCACGGTAAGTGTCTTTGCATGAGATGCGCTGGGTTATAACCATTTGATTTATAGATTATAAAGTCTGAACAAGGAAATGATAGATCCTCAAAGTCAGACACATACATTTGAATATGCAGAATAGGGACAGATGTCACTCTGCAGGAAAACAATGGCAGTTGATTAACATATGTCTATTAAGCCCCAAACAATAAATTTTAGGTTTCAAGAAGCAATACATTCTGAAACGATGACAGCAGGACTTGTCCTGAACAAGTAAGGATGTACTAGCTCTAGCATTCCACTCAACATAGTCACTTTCCAACAACATCCAACACTTCCACCATTGAGTTGTCTCTGTTAGATGAGACGCCATCAGTTCCCAAGATGGATACCATTTTTATGTTCTAGAACAGTCGCTTTGTGGATAATCAAGAGCTATCTTCTCTGTTGCAGAGAGGGATTTACAGAGAGGCAAATTTTCACATAAACTGCTTTGGTAAATAATTGTGTCAATTTAAAGATGGCTGAGACCATACGCTCACTCCTCAGAGAAATAGCTATTGTTAAAAAATCACAGTGTCATGCTACCTCGGTTAAATAGTGATGAGATGACAGTAGGCAAAGAAAATAAGGTCATCCTTTGCTTGGCAAGCAGCCAAAGCAAAGATTTAGCAAAGCATCCTTCATACAACCAAGGCAATGTGAAATGATGTGCCATGTCCTAGTGACACAAAGGCCTGCCATGGATTTTCTACCATGTTTCTACTCAATACTCAGAGAGAAAAGGGAGACTTACCAACAAAATTCTAGAGCAGTGTTCATCTACCTTTATTAAAGCTGAGCCCTCAGAAACCAATGGACTCTGAGTCAGACAAAGGACAGGTGAGATGGCAGCCCGATGATGAGAGTGGCTCTCCGCAAAGTTGAAGAGAAGCTGCTCCATCAAGGCGGGAATGGGAAGCCTGACAAGGACATGATGAAACGCCACATCTGGCCGTGTGATACAGACGTGGACCATAGTAAAGAAATAGGCGCCAATGAGTCACTCTGTAGGGTCCTAGGCTAAGCGGCTGGTTTCAAAGAGAAGCATCATACAGTGATGCCAAGCAGAGAGATCTACCCTGCAAAAAGTTTCCACAGGTGCTAACCAGAGACGAGATTACGTAGAATGTCAGCCTGCCTCTTCTCTGCAGACTTCCCTACTCTGCCAGAAGCTCCGACACACACATCCTCCCAGACTATGGAGGGTAACTTTAGAGACACACGCATCTTATCAATTCATCAGAGCCAAAAGATTCATCTGTTCTCTTGTGAGCTGGGTCATTAAGTTGATTCCATATTTTGGGTCTTCTTGTGCCGTCAGTCTAATTAAATCTTTCCGTAGCTTTATGTACTCTCTGGGAGTTGACATCAGCACAATATTTTCTTCTATTTTTATTTGTTTTCTCGTTAACTTTTTTCCCAGCCAAAAGTCTTTTGCATTTGCCATGATGCCATGAATTCATAGGGAATAGATTCTGACAGATCAACTGCTTAGAGTTGGTTCTCATGAAAAGTTCTCTGCACAGAGCAGGGTTCTTCAACTTTGACTTTACAACTGACATTGGGGTTAGATAATCGTTTTTTTTGTTTTTTTTTTTTTGTAGGGAGACGTCCTGTGCTTTATAAGATGTTTAGCAGCATTTATTCACCAGGAACAGATGCCACTACCACCATCGCCCTTTCCCCAGCTGTGACAACCAAAAATGACTACAGACATCGCCAGATGTCCCCTAAGGATAAAATTGCCCCAACTGTGAACCACTGGGAGGGCGTCTGTTGACACTTAAATCCATAGGTAATTTTCTCTTTTGCTTTTGTCTGTTTTTCTGATCCATTCCCTTCATATGCTTCAGGATACTTCCCTCAGCTGTAAGAGAGCCCAGTATGCAGCATACACATATTGCTTCCGTTGGCAAAAATACTGGCCGTATGGGTAGTCTACAACAGTGCTGCCAACAAACTCTGTGACATTGTGGACGCCTCCTGATTGGCCCTGGGAACATGAGGCTCTTCTTCTTGAAGAGTCTGCTGCCCTTGATGTCCACAATAGCACCCAAGTCGCCAGTTCAGAAGGAAGTGACCAAAAGCACAATGCAGTGTTGACAAAAGGTTCCCTCTCCTTGTCCATTTTGTGCTGCCTTATTTTATTTATTGATCTATGATTCATTTAAATTTTTTTAGGTGAATTACTGGAGGTTGGTGGATCCAACTGTGAGGCAGTGTGATTTTTCTACAAAGTGTGTTCAGGGGCACAGACAAGATGGGTTCCATGTCAACTTATCCATCTCAGGGGAGAAAAGACTAAAATTTGCATAGCTGTTCTTCTGGTTACCCACTGGGAGTAAATCTATCCCACTCCCATCCCAGTCTCTGGGTTAAACATGAACCTTTGATTGGGTTTCTTCTGAGTCCCGGAGGCTTTTTCAACCCCAGCCCACGAGGGTTTTAATCGTCCTGAATACTCATAAGCACTGAGAACGAAGATAGGAAAGGTTACACCCCCGGGGGTGCTGGTTACTTGAAGGGCCAGCCGTAGTACTGGTACAAGGTAGATTCAGAAATGACTGGTTTGCCAAGACTCCAGTGGAACACATCCCTCTTGTTACACTGGAGACCCTGCAAACATTGCTCAGGATGAGAGTTGTGAGAACCTACTTCTGCAGAGGTGGAATCCATCCCATTTGCAATCTGGTGCGAGTTTTACATTCACATGGCCATGAGTTCATGTTGATTCCTTTGTCAACTTAAACTTACATCAACGCAAAATAACCAAAGTCAGGAAAGACTCTTTCTGCAAGACCACGGATTGGAAACCAGTCCCCATTTTGAAAGTCCAGTAGGCATTTCCCTTGAGGCAAGTATGCTTTGTGGACAACATGATATTCTCATTCTGCTTTTCTTCTTACACTTGCTCTCCCTTATTCTTAACATAGGGGTTCTTATATCTCTGGGACATTTGTTTTTTTTTTCTTTTCTTAATTTAAAAATTTTTTTCATATTTTTTGGTAAGGAAGATTGGCTCTGAGCTAACATATGTGCCCGTCTTCCTCTATTTTGTATATGGGAAGCCTGCCACAGCATGGCTTGATTAACAGTGCATCAGTCCGTGCCCATCGGTCTGTGCCCGGGATTTGAACCTGCTAACCTGGGGCCGCCAAAGCATAGCACAAGAACTTAACCACTACGCCACCAGGCCAGTCCCTGGGACATTCCTTTTTAAAGAGGACATTTCAGCATCAAGTAAATAAGCATGACTAGTGTTCACACTTGTCATATGGTAATGATTTAAGATCATTAATAGACTGGACTTAAATGTATTTTAATGGAGTAACAGGATTGAGGCAGTGTTTGATTCACATTGTAAACTCATGGATTGCCTAATTCTTATTTTGCATGGACAATAAAAGCCATAGTGGGTTTTAATCCTGGCTCCTCCACTAACCAGCTGTGTGACAAAGGGTAAGTTAGTTTTGTTTTTCCAGGACCCAGTCTTTTTGTTTCAAGGACAGTGTGATAGTCAATTTTCTGTGTGGACTTGACTGGGCTAAGGGATGCCCAGATAGCTGGTAAAACATTATCTCTGGGTGTGTCTGTGAGGGTGTTTCTAGAAGAGATTAGCATTTGAATCAGTAGACTGAGTAAAGCAGATGGCCCTCACCAATGTGGGGGAGAATCATCCAAACCGTTGAGAGAAGGAAGAAGGGTGAGTTTGCTCTCTCTGCCTGAGCTGGGACATATCTTCTCCCACCCTCAGACATTGGAGCTCCTGGTTCTGCAGCCTTTGGACCTCGACTGAATTACAACACTCGCTTTCCTGGTGTCTTAGTCCACTTAGGCTGCTATAACAAAATAGCACAAACTGAGTATCTTATAGAAAATAGAAATTTATTTTTCACAGTTCTGAGAATTCCAAGATCAAGGCACCAGTGTGGTTGAGTTCTGGTCAGGGCTCTCTTCCTGGTTCATAGATTGCCATCTTCTCACTGTGTTCTCACACGGCAGAAGGGGCAAGGGAGCTCTCTGAGGTCTCTTTAATAAGAGTACTAATCCCATTCGTGGGGGCTTCACCCTCATGACCTAATCACCTCTCAAAGGCCCCACCTCTTAATACCATCACATTGGGGGTTAGGTTTCAACGTATGAATTTTGGAGGGACACAAACATTCAAACCATATCACCTGGTTCTCCAGACTTCAGACAACAGATCATGGGACTTCTCAGCCTGCATAACCACCTGGGCCAATTCCTATAACAAATCTTTATGTATATACCCGGTTGGTTCTGTTTCTCTGGAGAACCCTGACTAATACAGATGGGGTAAAGCCAATACTAATCCCATAGGACTGTTTTGAAAATTCAATGATATAGTGCGTGTGAAGTGGTTAGGAAGGCCTAGCACATGGAATGGGATGAATTAGTATAAACTCTGTGGAATTAGTATTATTCCTACAGGGTTCTATTCCTCCTTCCTTCGTGCCCTCTTCCCTACAACGGAATAAAAGACAAGGGACTTAGCCACCCTGTAGGGAACCTACAATGCATAGTTTTCCTAACAAACGCCGTACAAAGTGTGTGGCCATTATCTGGCTCCCACTAAGAATGGGCTCCCAGCATCTTTCCTCATTGGCAACTCCCTCAGTACTGTGTTTTCTGGCACAATCCATGAACACTTGGCCTCTTTCCTTTATTTACGGCCACATCTCAAGTCTCAATGCTAACAGTACTATTGCCTCTCTAGCTTTGAGCCCGAGCTTCCCTCATTGATTACAGTTGATTCGAGGTGACACTAGAAGCTAGCACAGGGCGGCTGCCTTGTCAATATTCTCCATCCCTGCATTTCTAGTCCTTACAACAGTGTCTAGCCCTAGAACAGTTTGACTGGACAACTTCTGGATGCTCCAGGTACACCTGCCTAGCCTGTGAGTCTATATTCTGATTGAATGTGAAAAATATTCTAATGGGAATTCACTTAGGGGAGAGAGACCAGTATGTAGACGGTTTTGGAATAGGAGAAAGCCACACAGCATGGTGACCACATTGCTTTCTTTCTGGCTGTGGTGATGGCAGCAGGTCTGCAGGACGACAATGGAGATCACATGACAAGGAATACTGAGGACCTATGGATAGTCCTGGTATGTTCTTTAAGAGCTAAACAAAAATATGAGCAAAAGAAGGGAAGCTGCTTAAAGCCATTGTTCCTGCACCTTGGATAAGGAAGTCTGTTCCCAGTGGTCTATGTAGGGTTCAGTGTACATAAGGAGAAATCTATTTTTAATCATTTTTGGTATGGCTAACTGTTCCATTGAAACCACCATGGTCACAACATTGAGCAATCTCTTGATTCGCAAAACGTTAAAATTAAATCACTGGCATTGGAAAGCACAGTACACATTTCTACCTTCATTTCCAATATAATGAATATGTTTAATATTTTTCCCCTTTTGGCTCAGAATAGAACTTCTTTGAAAAATGTCATCCATGAGAAAGATCACTGGGAGGGAGAGGGGTAAAAAAAAAAAGGAGCAAGCAAATGAATGAACGATGTTCTCAAAATAGATGATAAACAGCCCTAAAAGAAGGAAACAAATGACAGAGAGAGGAAACAAATTTCAAAATATGGAAAATGAATCCTTAAATAGCAGGCAAAAGAACCAGCCTGAGAATAATTTTTTTAGAGGAGCATTTTTCAAAGAAATGTTTCTTATTATAAAAATAATACTCACTCATTGTAAAGCATTTAGCAAACACAGAAAAGCGTACAAAGGGAATAAAAATCTTCAAAGGCCACCCTACAGAGAAAAACATTTTAATATTTTGGGGCATTTCTTTGAAGCCCTTTTTCTATTCCTTTATTTTTACAAAATGGGGCATACTGTAAAAATTGTTTCAGATCCTGCCATTTCTTTTCATTTGATATGTTGTGAGCATTTTCTCATGTAAAATAGTACTTGTAAACATGATTTTATTAGCTATATGAGGAGTGAGCAAGCTATAGGCTGTGGGCCAAATATTGACCACTACCTGCGTTTGTACAGCCCATGACTAAAAGTAGTGTTTATGTTGTAATTAAATCGTTGAAAAAATCAAAGAATATTTCATGACACATAAAAATTATAGGAAATTCAAATTTCAGTGTCCACAAATAAAGTTTTATTGGAACACAGCCATGCCCATTCCTTTATGTAATGACTATGGCTGCTTTTGCCCTACTGAGTAATTGTGACAGAGGCTCTAAGCCTAAAATATTTACTATGTGGCCTCTTATAGAAAATCTTCACTGACCTCTGAGCTACATAATTATATAACTTCTGCATATATTGCAATTTATGTTTTATTATATTTATACATTTTATAATGAAATGTTTCCCTATCATTGAGGATCATGGAGTTTTCCTTGCTATTTTAGATAACTGTTGTGAATTTTCTTGACCTAAATTATGGTTGACATCTCTAAATATTTTTCTGGGTAATTAATTATGGACCAAAGGTCATGGATGTTTTTACACCTCTTGATGTATTGTCCTCCAGAAAGGCAGAAAGGATACAACCTGTTTTATGCCAAGGATGCTTACAAGAAATGGGGGCTTGGAGCCAGCCCAGTGGCGTAGTGGTTAAGTTCGCATGTTCCACTCCTGTGGCCCTAAGTTCGCAGGTTCGGATCCCGGGCACGGACCTACGCACCACTTATCAAGCCATGCTGTAGCAGGCATCCTCCATACAAAGTAGTGGAAGATGGGTATGGATCCCAGGGCCAAGCTTCCTCAGCAAAAAGAGGAGGATTGGCGGGACTGGTCCCATGGCGTAGTGGTGAAGTGTGTGTGCTCTGCTGCTGGCGGCCCGGGTTCGGATCCCAGGAGCGCACTGATGCACTGCTTGTCAGGCCATGCTGTGGCAGCATCCCATATAAAATGGAGGAAGATAGGCACAGATGTTAGCTCAGGGCCAGTCTTCCTGAGCAAAAAAGAGGAGGATTGGCAACAGATGTTAGCTCAGAGATAGTCTTCCTCACAAAGAAAAGAAAAAGAAAGAAATGGGGGCTCTGAATGGGCTCCATGGTGTCTCCTCCACGGAGGTTTTTCATCTCCAAACAACACACAAGTAGGAAATTATTGACTGGTGTCTTTATCTCTCTAGAATTCTTTCAACTCTTTCTCATGGTATTGGTAGCTAGAAAATACTCCACATCCACTGGTTCCATGCACCTAGAGTGCAGCAAAACTTTCATCTTAACATCCAGCAGGCATTTCAACCAGTAAAATAAGCCCCTTGCTTGTTTGACCTTTGGAAAGCAATCAATCCAGGCAGACATCAGAAGGTAAGATAGTAACAGAGAGATCCCTGCTAAGGCAACGGAGCAGACAGATTGATGAGGCAAACAGCTCACAGAGCAGAATGTAAGGCAGATGGTTCCCTGTCCTGGGCTGGGCAGCCAGGATTATAAGCAATTATAAAAAATTCAAATTTCAGTGCAAAGCAGTTCTTTGCACTATGTCTAAAGAAACATCAGAAATGAAAGCAACACTGGATACCATCGTGGTTTGATTTGCTAATTTGATAGAGGGAAATGATGTACTGGTTATTTGTATTGCTTCTGTTAGTTGCCCATTTTTCTACTGGGGATTTTGTCTTTTTTGTACTACTTTATAAGATTTTTGTGTATTTTAAGAATATAAATACTTTGTACAATTTATGCAGAATTTCTATGCATTTTCCAAGGATTTTTGATATGTGTCTTGTAAATGGAAAACACCAGATTAAGCAATGTTAAAGAAGGCTACTTAATGCAAGACTTCTCAAAGCCTTTAATATGATAAGGTGAATTGTGAATCAGTGAGTGGGGAATTAAAATGTGGCATTTGCCAAAATTATTGACCATGAGCAACTTTGTTTACTAGGCATCTTTCAGAATATGCTGTGATCTGTTTTGTAGCTAAAATTTGGAAATCTGTGGTAGGAAGCAGGAAACATATGAAAAATATTCTGAAGTGATGCTGAATCCTATTGAAAAACAACTAGTATTAATTGGAAATATTAATAAAATGGCTAAATACAAAATAAATATAATAAAACAACAGCGTCCTTATGTACAAGAATCAACTAGTTTTAAAATATTACATGAAAAGGGCCCACCCCACAGCACTTAAAACAAAAAAATACCTAAAAATAACCTTAATAAGAAATATGTAAAACCTATTTAGAAAAATCATAAATCTTTACTAAGCAATATAAAATTAGACTTGCACAAACAAAATAATATCAAGTTCCAGGTTCAAAATATGAATATTTTAATTATGTCCATTGTTTCCATATATATATTGCAGATTTATACAACAACAATAAAAATCCTTAATGGATATTTTTAGGAACATGTAAGGTTTATTCTGAAATCTATAAGAAATCCTACCAGTTAAAGCCTTCAAAAAATTAGTAACAGAAGACTAAAGTGAGATACCAAAATATTTTATCTAAAAGGACCATAGAGATTCACACAGACATAGCCAAGAAGAGATACCACACTCCCTCTTTGTGCATACTATGTGAGCTGTGTTTCCATTAGAGATAACACAAGGGGCAAAATCTCTGAAGGAGAAGAGACAGAGGGTGAAGCTGAAATGTCCTTGAAGAAATAATGGCTGAAAACTTCAAAAGTTTGACAAGAGATATAAACCTACAGATTCAAGAAACTGAACAAATACCAAATATGATAAACTCCAAGAAATCCATGCCAAGACACATCTTAATTAGACTTCTGAAACATAAATACAAAGAAAAATCTTGAAAGCAGTCATGGAAAAACAACACCTTACCCAGGGGGAAAGGAAGTTCAAATAACAGCAGATTTCTTACGAGAAACCATGGAGGCCACTTGGAAGTGGCACAATGTTTATCAGATGCTGAAAGAAAAAAACTGTCAACCCAGAACTCTATACCCAGTGAAAATGTCCTTCAGGAATGAAAGGGAAATTAAGACATTTTCAGATGAAAGAAATCTAAGAGAATTTTCAACAGCAGACCTACGCTAAAACAATTGCTAAAAGAAATTATCTAAGTAGAAGAGAAATGATAAGAGAAGAAATCCTAGAACATCAAGAAGAAGGAAAAAAACACAATATGCAAAAATATGGCTAATTATGCTTTTCTTCTCCTCTTGAGTTTTCCAAATTATATTTGAGGATTGAAGCAAAAATGAGAACATTGTCTGATGTGGTTCTAAGTGTCTGCTGAAAAAACACTTAAAATAATTATAAACAGGGGAAGGTAAAGGAGGAAAAGTTTCCATTCTTCACTAAAACTGGTAAAATGGTGGCACTGGTAGACTGTGATGGTTATGAATATATAATATAATATCTAGAGAAACCACTAAAATTATAGAAGAAAATTATACAAACCACCAAAATTATACACTAAAAACATGATAGCTAAACCAAAATTGAATTTTAAATAATGTTCAAGTAACTCATAGGAGGGCAGGTAAAATACAACAGATAAATGAAAAACAGAGATAACAAAAAAGTGGCATAATTTAGCCCTAACATATCAAAAATTGTATTAAATGTAATTGGTCTAAATACAACAATTAAAAGACAGAGATTGGCATCCATTCATGATAAATACTCTCAGAAAAGTAAAAATACAGGGAAACTTTCTCAACTGTATAAAGAACAGCTACAGACTACTTGCAGCTAACAGTATATTTAACGATGCAAAGCTGAATGTTTCCCCCTTAGATAGGGAACAAGGCAACGATGTGCACTCTCACCATTCTTATTCAACAGTGCTGGATAAGCCCTAGTCAGTGCAATAAAAAAGTAAAAGGCACACAGATCAAAAAGGAAGAAATAAAATTCTTCTTAGACCTGACACCAAAAGCATGATCCATAAAAGAAACAATTAATGGTTAGTCTTCATCAAAATTTAAAACTTTGGCTCTGTGAATGATCCTGTTAAGAGGATGAAAAGACAAGCTATAGAGTGAGAGAAAATATTTGCAAACCATATATTTGACAAAACACTCATATCTAGAAAATATAAAGAACTCTCAAAACTCAACACTGAAAAAGCAAACAATCCAATTAGAATATGGACAAAAGACATACAGAGACATTTCACTGAAGAAGAGATACAGTTGGCAAATAAAATCATGAAAAGAGGTTCAATATTTTTAGCTGCTAGAAAAATGCAAATTAAAACCACAACGAGGGGCCAGCCCTGTGGCTTAGTGTTTGAGTGCACGTGCTCCACTACTGGCTGCCAAGGTTCGGATCCCGGGAGCACACTGATGCATTGCTTGTCAGGCCATGCTGAGGCGGCATCCCACATACAGCAACTAGCAGGATGTGCAACTATAACATACAACTATCTACTGGGGCTTTGGGGAGACAAAGGGAAAAAACAAAAAGGAGGAGGATTCGCAATAGATGTTAGCTCAGGGCAGGTCTTCCTCAGCAAAAAGAGGAGGATTGGCATGGATGTTAGCTCACAGCTGACCTTCCTTCGCAAAAAAAAAACACACAACGAGCTATCACTACACATTTATCAAAATGGCTCAAGTAAAAAATATTGACAATATCAAATGCTGAAAAGGATGCAGAGAAAATGTATCACTCATACATTGCTGGTGGGAATGTAAAATGGTACAGCCACTCTGGAAAACACTTTGTCAGTTTCTTAAATAATTGAACATGCAACTGACATACAACCCAGTAATTTCATTTGTGGACATTTTTCCCAGAGAAATGAAGACTTATGTTCAGTTAAACACTTGTACACAGATGTTTAAAGCAGCTTTATTGATAATAGTCAAAAACTGAAAACAATTTAGATTTCCTTCAGTGGATGAATGGCTAAAATACTGTGGTACATCCACACCACAGAATGCTATTCAGAAATAAAAAAGAACAAACTATTGATACACACAATAACCTAATGAGTCTCTGGAGAATTATGCTGAATGAAAAAAGCCAATCCCAAAGCTCATGTTTCCATTTACATAATGTTCTTGAAATGACAGTATTGTAGAAATGGAGAACAAATTAGTTGCAAGGGGTTAAGGAGAGGGTGGGGGCAGAATGGAAGTGGATGTGGCTATAAAAGGGTAACATGTGGGATCACTGAGGTGATGGAAATAGCCTATACCTTGATCGCATCAGTGTCAATATCCTGGTTGTGATGTTGTACTGTAGTTTTGCAACAGAAAACCAGGTACACAGTACACGCAATATCTCTATTATTTCTTACAATGCTAGGTCTATAATTATCTCAAAATAAAATACTTCATTAAAATAAAAAATAAAGCTACCATCAACAACAGCAACAAAAATGGCATTTAATGGGATGGAGGAACATGTATGTTATGTTCATTAAAATGGTATATACCATTTTAAAAACTGTAAGTGTATATTAAACTTTTATCAAGAATTTGTGAGATGTTTCTTCACTTAACTTTTTATTTTCCATAGAGATGTTACATTTAAAACTAGGAAAATTATACTCCAATGGCCCAGCATTGTAAAGTTGTGGAATTGTTATTTAGCGTAGCTAGGCTAATGTTACATGAAGAATCTCGTCAACAATGACATGTGTTGGATCCATTGTTAATAAACTCAAAACCAGTGCGATTTACCATTTGACATGCTCCTGCCGGAGAAAGTGCTGATTTGTATTAGCCCTGCCATATGTCCATATTCTTGCTTTATTATGGACCTAGTTCATTAATGAGGCCCCACATTGTCCTAAATGAAGACATCTCAGACAGGGGGCTACTTTCTGTTTTATTTTCCTCATTAGTCGGTGGTGAATGTGGAATACACGGCCGGACGGAAATAAGAATGCATTTTAATGGGCTCTCTTTCTTCCTAATGAAGACTTAGGATGATGCCATTTCACCGTCAGTGGCATCTGCCCTTTACCCACATTGGAACGCAGCAACTCGGTCTTGTCGCAATTGGCCAGGGAGCACAGATAGACTCAGCACCAGCGTCCACGGCACAAAGGTGACTCAAATTCTACTGGTTAAAGCCTTTAAGAAACTCTGCTTTCATCCTTTAAGAAATTGCTTTGAGCCTCTCTCCATCTCTATGCCCATCTTTATTCTTCTTTGCAGGCAATTAATCCATATGTGTGCTTTGAAACACTGTCATTTCAAACTCCATAAGCCACGTGGATCTCATTTCAGTGTGTTCAGAATCAGAGATGTCTTCATGATCGTTGCACACGCTGGAGTTTCTGGGTTTGAACAGACCCCCCCAAGTCTCCACCTCTCCATTTACTCAACCCAAATGTCACGAGTGCCAACATGGAAAAACTCTGGTTCTAGCCAATATAATCCAGGATTTAAGAACATAGACTTGAAGCCATGCTGCCTGTTCCAATGGCTTCACCACTTACTGGTTGTGTCTGCTTGAGTACGTGAGCTCAAATGGTAGTAATGATGATTTCTCCCTCAGGGTCGCAAAGAAGATGAAGTAGATAGAGGTTATTTCCTTTGATTATTGTCGAGGATATAGATGTTGGTTTTTATCATCTATAGAATTCTTTTTGAGATAAGAATGGCAAGATTCAGAAGTCGCAGAAAATTCATCAGAAGCATCTAGACTGCTAGAGTTGATCTGAGATTCTGGTTTTTGTTTTTTGGGTTTTTTTTGTTTATTTTTGCCCCCCAATAGATGTCATTCCCTTTTAACCAACGTACATGCATATTCCAAAAGTAGATAATTTTCAACAGGAAGTACCCAATAGCAGAACTTTATTATCCAAGTTTATATATAAAAAAACTAGCTAATCACAGGAAAACAATGACTTTTATTTGCATTGCTTATTCTTGCTCCAGAGAAATGCCACCGTGTCTAAAACAGCACAGGCTGCACTCCATTAAAATTGATACAACAAAGACTAAAGAACCACATTCTTTATGTAGAGAAGAAGTGCTGGGTTGACCAGCACTGAGTTTGAGATGTCACGTAAATTATGCCTAGACTCCTAAGAATGTGTCTTGAACACAGCGTGTAAGTGTCTGCTTGTCTCCCATTTCATGTGTCTCCCAGCAAGTCCGTTACTCCTCTAACCGGATTCTGTGTAGTTTGTCAAAGACGAGTCATACTTGAGGGGCTTCTGCTCTATTTCAACGTGTAAGAAGGGAAAGATTTTGCAGAAATGACTTGCATTAGAAGCAGAGAAGACAGCTGGTGAATAAGCAGGTCAATTTTTCTCGTTAAGGTGCGGGGAAAACAGTCGGCTGCATCCTGAATGCCCTCCTCACCTTCGGCGGGGAAGGCAGAACAATCTTATCAGGTAAGGTCATTCCGCGTGGCAGTTCTGCAATTCCTGTCTCGCCCTTCATTAATCCACAGGGGCAGCAGGAGGAACCCCGTGACTCTTCATCACTGAGACACCAACAGCAGAAAGGCAGGCTGTCAGGCATCTCAATTTCAATTCCACAATTCAAAAAAAAAAAAGATTGGGATTATTTTTCCTCTCTTGCTTGCGTCTTGTTTATGTTGTCAGGGAGGCTTCCATCTGATCACTTGTATTTTGAGTTTGTCTTTTTTGTTGTTCAAATTTTACTGTATTTGAGACAACTGCAAAGGTTTGCCATCTTTGCAGCATCTTCCTACAGCTTCTGTACAGAACAATCACAAACTCACAGAGTCTTTTCGACAGGATCCTGGGGGAGCCTGGCAGCTGGGCTCTCAGTCATACTTAAAGAAACAGCAATTTTGAAGAAAATATCAATATGAAGAAACAGCTTCCAATCATTTGCTGGGGTCTGTTTGCATCCATGAAGCCCAAGTGACATAAAAAGAAGATACTTTGGAAGCACAGTCTATTCCATAGATGGTCTCCAAAGCCCTTCAGTCAGCCTTGGGCATGACAAGCTTAAAGGACAGGCAACTGGGGTGATTTTAATGGATTCCTTCCCACTATGTGGGTTCTATTTTGATTTTGTATCTTTCCCCATTCCAAGCCTTTACCTTGACAAAAGGGAGCTCTCTCCCACAAGAGGGGATGAAACACTCCAGCAAATTCTGAATGTCCCTCTGCTTTTGCCTTCTCATCACAGGATGTTAATAAGATCTGGGAGATTGATCTAGTCCAGAGACGGGCAAACTCTGGCACGCTGGTCAAATCTTGTCACACTCATTCATTTACGGATCGCCTTTTTCTCTACAATGGCAGAGTTGAGTAGATGCGACAGAGACTGCATGGCCCGAAAAGCTGAACACATTTACTCTCTGGACTTTACAGAAAAAGTTTGCTGACCCCTTGTTTTGGAGTTAAGAAACCAGAGACCCAGAGTGATGAGATAGCTTGTCAAGACCACACAGGCAGGTAAGGATGGAGACAGGCGCCATGTTTGTTTTTAGGGCTTTTGCGATGGATCCACGTCTTACCCTCTTGATATCTACGGAAGGTTAACAACACACAGCACACAGCAGCATGTTCCTAACATGAATTAACTTAACCTATGAGAAATGTCTTTGTCCTGTGATAGGCAAGGAAGAAAGAAGAGGATGGATGGATTGCCAACTTTTAGGTGCGGCTGTTTCTTCCCAAATGATATTCCATGCCACCAGGTCATTCACACTGTGCCCATCTGTGTTAAGAAGAGAATGTCAACTCCTAAATCCTTCAGAGCTGGACCAACACATATGCAATGTCAGGCTTCTTGATGAATTTGAACAGAAGACCCATCTGAAGGCAAGTATCTCTCATTAGGTCTCAAATGATAAGGAGAATATGATGCTGCTCTATTGTCTCATGGCAAAAATCATCAAGAGATGGAAAATTTCCCTGACAGAGGGGTGGGTTTTGTGGGCTTTCCCCTCTTCCAATCTAGCCCACTTACCTAACACATACAAAAGTTAAATCATTCTAAATAATTTGTTGCTTCACCGTCAAAAAGTCTTCCTCTGAGTTCTATGCAAACTCCTCCATCCAGGATGTGAAACATTCCCCCATTCAAGCTCAGTCCTATCTGCCTTATTTCCCACTCCTCTCTTACATGTATCCCAGGCTCAGAGCCTTGGGACATCACCACCGTCACAGAAAACACACAAGGAGGTGCCTCCTTGGAAATGTGCCATCTGGAAGTCTTGCTCTGCTCCAGAAACCTATTGGTCTTCGCTTCTTCAACACCGCCTGCACTGGACACCTTCCATTCTTTGCACTCTGGAGACCCCTCCTTTTCCACACTGCATTTTTGAAGACTATGTGCAATACCATCTTCCTTATGAAATCTCATGAGATCCCTGGACGATTATGGGTTTTATTCCTCTTTGATCCATCACCCAAAGTAGAACTGCGTGAATATCTCTCTCAAGACAGGTCTGACACCCTGCTTAAACTAATAGTCATTTGCACCTCACCCATTAGACCATCATAAGGGCAAGAACTGTTTCTTTCATCTTCCTAATCCTCACCTTACCTTCCACATAGTAGGTGCTCAAAAATGAAACTTAATAGATACTTTTGCATTGTTTGTTTGTATTAGTTAGGGTTTTCCAGAGAAACAAAACCAACATAGGAGATGTAGATAGATAGATAGATAGATAGATAGATAGATAGATAGATAGATAGAGACACAGAGAGAGAGAGACAGATACTGATATAGATATAACTAACTATATAGAGATATACGTAGAGAGAGAGGAGTCGGGAGGAGAGATTGATTTATTATAGGGAATTGGCTGATATGATTCTGGAGGCTGAGAATTCCTACAGTCTGCCATCTGCAAGCTGGATGCCCAGGGAAGCCAGTGATGTAGTTCATTCTGAGTCTGAAGGCCTGAGAACCAGGAGAGCCAATGGTGCAAGTCTCAGTCTGAGGGCAGGAGAAGCCCAATGTCCCAGCTCAAGCACTCAGTCAGAGAGACTGAGAGAGAATTCAACCTTCCTTTACCTTTTTGTTCTATTCAGGCCCTCAAAAGATTGGCTGATGTCCATCCATATTGTGGAGGGCTATCTTGTTTACTCAGTCTACCGATTCAAGTGCTAATCTCATCGGGAAACACCTACACAGCCACATCCAGAAATAATGTTTAGCCAAATATCTGGGCACCCTACTATATCCATCAAAGGTGGATATAACAAAATTTTTTGGTTTTTTGGTATTTAAACTCTCCCTAGCATGAGGTGCATGCAGAAAGGACCTTATACGCAGGACTGATCTAAGACAGGGATTGGCAAACTTTTCTGTAAAGGGCCAGATAGATAGTAAATATTTTAGGAGTTGCTGGTCTCTGTTGCAATGACTCAACACTGCTGTTGTAAGGTGAAAGCTGCCATAGACAATATATAAATGAACGAGCATGGCTGTGTCCCAAAAGAACTTTGCAAAACCAGGTTCTGGGCTGGATTTGGTCCACAGATTGTAGTTTGCGGATCCCTGCAAACACTCTACAAAGAAATCCTGCACAATCCCTGTAACATAGAACCAAATGAGTGTTGAACAGAAGATGCCTTGACATATGTTTCTATCCAGGAAATAAATAAATAAGCAGTGTTAATTTTCTCACAATAAAACCTTTTTAAAAACTCATTTTTCTCAATGCCTCACAGCCCAATAGCAGTGAGCATCATTTCACTTCCTTTCCTTGCATTTACTCACATGTTCATGAGTACAATTTGTTTGTGAATCATTTGTTTTATGTAACCATTAAATGTATGGAAATTAGTTTAACTGAGTTCAGAAATGTGGGCTTAAGCTAGGAATTCTTCTTTTAACTATATTAAAATGGAACGATTTTGTCCTTATTTTTCTGAAGTGGTTACTTTAATCAATTCATGAATCTTGAGCAAAAGTGAAACCTAAGGTGTACCTTTGGTTTAAAGGGCTATAAATAGACCCATCACCCCATCTATAAACTAATTTTAACAGATTGATACACAGACCAAGGGAAACCATTTTCCATCACCTCAATATTTGGACCAATCTCATCTTTGACCTCAGAGGTCCCCATCCATCAAACTTCTTGAATATATCACACCAGGTTAAAAATTAAATTGATATTTCCAGCCATTTCCAGAAAAAAAAATTTGAGTGTGGTTTATCAGACTTTCAGAGAAATATAGAGAGGCAAAAAAAAAAAAGTCTATTGATAGGACAAAGAGAGCTGTTGACATTCTTTCCGCAAGTTCATGAACTTTCTTTCCTGTCTGGGTAGTAGTATTATTTACAGAAATTGAGTCATCTCAGGATGGATTTGAAAAACACGTATTAAACTTTTTCTTAAACGTTTGTTGGGCCAAATGTAACCTGGAAAGATTTGATAGAAAAGTCCATGGTGCTTGGAGATGAGTAGAAAGTTGAGAATTTCTCAGAGACATGTTTGGTATGAGTGTGCAATCTCACCTTTCCACTTTACCTTGACTGTGGGGCTGAAACTCCAAAGTCTTCTTGGTTTAGCATGACAAAGAGCCACGTTGTGAAGGGATCTTGCTCTTTTCCCACACTTTCTCTTGTTTTATGACTCAGGTTTCAGTGAAGTCTGCGGCTTATCTATATCTACCGCTTCTCACTCAATCTTTCCCAGTACTGAAATTTAGAGACATTCTTGAAGTTTTACCCAATTCAAGGTGGTTTCTGAAGTTTAATTTTGGATGGAGCAGGTCCAGAAGATTCCTAGTTGTCCTGGAGCAGGATTTCCCAGATTGAACTTTGTAGAAGACTAATGTCCCTTATGATAGTAAGATGTTCTTTTAAAAGCAGTTCCGTTTTTTAAATAGTTTGGGACATGATTGCATATCCAAGACTACAATACTCTTGGGGAGTTGCCAGACGCTGGAGGTTCTCAAAGACTCAGAGATATAGAAAGATATGAATGTGATTCACTTTCTTCCAACCAGCATTTCCCAAGCTCTTTAGACAATTGAATCCTTTCTCTTGGGAGAAGTAATAGTAACTCTTTGCACACCAGCATACCATGAAACACAATGTTGGAATAGCTGTACAACCTCTCCCCTGCTTCTCAAACTTTAATGTGTAGGTAAAGCATGGGAATCTTATTAAAAGGCAGATTATCATGCAGCAGGTCTGGAGTGAGGCTGGAGAGTCTACATTTCCTACAAGCTCCCACGTGGGGCTGATGCTGCTGGTCCATGGACACTGAGTAGCAAAGGGACAGACACCACCCACTGAAACTGGTCCTTCTGTCTTCCAATGCTCCATTCTCCTTCATCTGAAACACACCCAAAACACTCAGTGTTACCCAATCATCCAGGAAGCTGATTTAAAGAGACTAGTGCCTAATTCCAGAACTATGAAGTCAGACTCTCTGGGGTGGTGTTTGCACATTGTTTTAAATTGAGATAAAATTCACATAATATAAAATTAACCATGTTAACATATAAAATCCAATGACTTTGAGTACTTTCACAAAGTGGAGCAACCATCATCACTATCTAGTTTCTGAACATTTTCTTTACCCCCAAAGAAATTCCATACCCACTAAGCAATCACTACCTATGACCTCAGCCCCTGGGAACCACTAATATGTTTTCTGTCTCTATGGATTTTCCTATTCTGGACATTTTGTGTAAATAGAATCATACAAAATGTGGTCTTTTGTGTCTGGCTTCTTTCACTTAGCCTAATGTTCTCAAGGCTCATCCATGTTGTAGCTTGTGTCAGAGCTTCATTCCTTTTTACTGCTGAGTACTATTCCACTGCATTGATAGACCACATTTTGTGTATCCGTTCATCTGTCGATGGACATTTGGGTTGTTTTCACCTTTGGGTGACTGTGAATAGCACTTCTATGAGCATTTGTTTGCGTACCTTTGTTTGGACACCTGTTTTCAATTCTTTTGAATATATGCCTAGGAGTGGAATTGCTGGGTCATATGGCAATTCTTTTTTTTTTTTTTTTTTGTGAGGAAGATCAGCCCTGAGCTAACATCCATGCCAATCCTCCTCTTTTTTGGCTGAGGAAGACTGGCCCTGGGCTAACATCTGTGCCTATCTTCCTCCACTTTATATGGGACGCCGCCATAGCATGGCCTGACAAGCTGTGCATTGGTGTCCACCCGGGATTCAACCCTGGGCCGCCAACAGTGGAATGCGTGAACTTAACCGCTACGCCACAGGGCCTGCCCCGTCATATGGCAATTCTATTTTTAATTTATTGAGGAACCACCAAACTCTTTTTGACGGTGGCTGTACCACTTCACATTCCCACTGGACACTGATATTTTTTCAAAGTTCCCCAGTGAGTCCAATTGTCAGCCAGTGTTGATAACTTCTGCCCACAAGCAAGGATGGCCCTATTAACACACTCCATACATATTTGTTTCATTCAGTGGGCTCCCTAGGCCAGCAACCTCAGCATCACCTGGGGACTTGTTAGAAGTGTAAATTCTGGGTTCTCACCCCAGATCTACTTAATCAGAAACTCTGGAGGCAGAGAGGTCCAACCACTCCTTACAGCAAGCCCTCCAGAGGACTCTAACTTTTGAGAACTGATGCCCTACATAAAACTTCATAACTTGCAAGAGTTTCACTTAGCTTTACGTCTTGTGCATTCTCTCACATCATGAATCATAATTTGAAAATATAATTTAATACCCACATGTGATATTCTAATGCAAAACAAGCCCATGATGCATTTAAGCATTCCATTTTCGGGAGCCATTTGGTTTTCCCCAAAGTACTCAATGAATATTCCTGACAATAAATATTTGCCCACATCTCTGAATATTTCCTTTGGTTAAATTCAGAATTATGATGAGAAGATTATAGAGTTTGGGTATTTTCTTCCTTACATTGTATTCGTTACTTCTTTGAGTATGGGCTCTTTCTGTGGGTGGAAAACCTATACTTCTGCACATCACAAATAAGGAGGAATATATGGATTATCAGTTATGTTTAATATATTGTAAATATTGCTATGTCACCAAGTATGGGTTGATTTTCCTCCCAAACCAGGGCGGGAAATAAATACGGAATCATACGCATTCTCTAGATTTCCATTCTCACACTAGTTCTTCAATATTTATGACACTTTGGCCAGCCATTTCCTTTTTCCATCCTCAGTTTCTTTATCTACAAGTGAAGGGTAAAAATCCCCTGCCAACTTCCCAGGGCTGCTCAGAATCATCAGAGGAGAGAAGGAACAAGTGGGGAAAGTACTTTGTAAGTGCAAAGCACAATGCGACATGTGAGGTATTTTCATAACTATGTTCGCTGCTTTGTAAAGTTCACTCCCAGAGGATTCCCCCAATGGAAATATCCTCATTTTCTTTAGCTGAGGCTTTCATAAACCTGACCTAAGCTGTTTTATTTGCTCTGAATTCTTAAGGGGCTGGCAGAAGCTTTACTCTTCACCTATGCATAATTTTGTGCCTGTTTGAATGCACTCCTTAAATTTCTGGGCTTCAGTCCACCTCAGGCAGAATTTGCAAATAGTGTATTTGTAGCTTGTTTTCTATTTGTTTAAAAAAAATAAGCCATGGATAAGGAAATGCATCACCATTACATGACCGGATTTGGTTTTGAATCCCAAAAAAGTGCTTATGTTGCCTGTATTCTCGTTTTTGTGCAAAGCAATATTGATCTGGCATTGTTTTGTAGGATCGACAAGCACAAACAAGAAAAAAATATGGGAAAAAGCAGCTGAATAATAAGCTCTACCATCCTGGGGAGTCTAATATCTGAACACTTGAACTCTATAAAGTTTCATCAACGTGGACTGCTCTTCTTTTCTGGATGCTGTGACATCAAGTATATAGATATCCTGAAACTCAACAACTTGCCCAGTTTGAGAGGATAGGAATCAAGAACCCAAATCAAGTTCCCAGCACATTTAACATTAAAAAATATGTTTGGAGGATATCCCAGGTACGAGAAGTAACTCACAGTTCTGCTGCATCTTCTCTGATAACAAAAATATAAATAATTTCTCTCCCCCTTGTTTTTTTGACCCTGATGCAGAGAGTTAAGGGGAAAATTGGATGTCCTTGGTGAGCATGTTTGCTTCTAACTCCTTTCTGTGCCCCAGGTGTGCTATTTCTGTTGCATTCATCTTGATGAAGGCTACCTCAAATCCTTTTTGGGGAAGAAGCAACAGAGAAACAGACAAACAAAAAAGTAAGCAAACAGATAAGGTCACGTGCTGTAAAACACACTTGAACGACACTGTGGTTTCCTTCCAAAACCTTTATGGCATTTTCCATATTTCAATGGAAAGTCTGACACCAACGTGAAAATAGGTAACGCTTTCCATTTTCGCCAGCTGCCTGTAAAAAGCCTTGGTTTTCCTGCTAAATTAGGAAAATTCCTAGACCTTGAGAGGTGCAATGAACAATAATTGGTACAGGGCTGCATTACTAGCTTCAAAAGATAGCTACCCTGGCGCCACGAATATTTCTTCCAATAAAGATGCATTTTGAAAAGACTATTCTGAAGCGGATAAGAGAAGCGTTTGGCATGTTTTAACGAGCCAAAACGAGAAGGCATGGGGGCTCTGAAAAACGGAGCTTCATATGGCTTATCTATCAGAGCAGAAGAGAACGTCTGACTTCTTCCCTTTTCTCCCTGAAATACTCACTCTCTCCAAAGAGTCAAAGGTAGGAGGTGCTAAGGGGGCAGTCTTGAAAGGTAAGGCTGAAAACGTCTTTTATCTGCAACAGGACTCATGCTCTCATGAAGAATAGGAGGATTATCTCTGTCCTTCCTAATGGGGTTATTGAGCTGAACGGCCATGATAAAGAGGGATGCAAACCTATTTGTGACCTCTGTCCAGGTCTCAAGGCAAGCCACCCTCTGCCTGCTGCTGCACCCTCCTGCATGTTCACCTGTGCATCTCCCTCAGGGTGGAAGAAACATGGTGACTCCAGGCTTGCTGCAAGGGACAACATGTGAGAGTCAGCCCCTTTTGATGCACCTGCTCCCATAAATGTCAGATGCGGGGAACAGAATTATTTGCATCCGGAGTGCTGAAGGCAGCTCTCCCAGAGCGAGCAGCCAGTCGGCAGCAGAGGCTTCCGAGGTAACAAGGGACTCCAGATTGGCTTTAAACTAGGAAGGGGAAGAAAATTTTCAAAGGAAAACACAAGACAATTTCCAACAGAGCTGACAAATGCAGGGTTAAATAAAAACAGTGATATTCGTTTAAAAGCAGGGAGAGCGCGCTAGCTGCAGCCTTTACTCCTTGTTAATCACTTGGTATTTGCTGCAGCCTGAGAAAGACACATTTGTTATGCAGACAGTGTTCGTTGTCAGCGGCTGATCAAGAATGCGGTAGTGCCTGCCACAAAATGAATTAGCTCTCTGAATACCAAACTGGAAAACCAATTCGAACCAGCGTGGCACACTGACTCCAGCAGGATTAAAATATACTACGCGCCCATAAGAGCGACCATTGTGACCGCTGCTAATTACCTGCTATTTTGAGGAACGGCATTGAGAAGGGAAAGATGTAGGGCGGGGAGAGTGGGGGGCCCAACAACAGGGTTCATTTATGATGCCGGGTTTGCAGCCCTCTCTCCAAGTCCATTTCCCATGCTCTGGAACGGCCTAATGTGTTACTCAATAATTTATTATTTACCCTCCTGACGAATGTTGGGAATTTCAGCTATTCTGAGCATGCCACAAAAGGAGACGTGTGCTTGGCAGAGGGAACGAAAGCAAAGTTTCACTGCACCCTGAAAGAAATGGCACGGGCACAGGCAAAGACGAAGGGGTCTGGGGACATTCCCTCCCTGCCCTGGGTGTCGGCCTGGAAAAGACTCAAGTGAGAGGGGGCAAGAAGCCCATTGCTGAGAATGTGGTGTACAAGAAGCAATGACTCCAAATGGCTTTTCAGGTTATACAGACGGTCCATGGAGGGGCCTGGGGCACACCTCTGCCTCACATTCTAGTGAACACCCACTGAGTCCATCAGTCAGGTGGGTGTCATCATCCTGCATTGTTGCTTTCATTCACTTATGCATTCTTGCACTATCAACAGCCAGAGTATAAAGCTCAGATCCCGAGCATTTTGACTGCCCTTGACCAGTCGTATTGCCACATGGATGACATTCAGCTTCCCCACCCAACATAAAAGCACTGAGCTTCTAAGGCATCACCAAGGTGGAGCCATGAAATTAAGGCAAAGAAATCTCTCCATCTTAATGTCCTACAGTGTGTTCTTGTATCTGTGGAACTCATTTGATAAATGATGACAAATGAATCCCCCAAGTATCTCATCTCAGGAGGATGGACCAATTGTCCAAATATGTGCATGTGCACAGACACACACACAGAACAACATATCCCACTAGCAGAGAAGGAAGCATTATGGCCTGATCTGCTGGAGAAAGGCATCATTCATTCATCAAACTTTTAAGGGTCTGGCCTTGCAACATGTCCAGGTAATACAAATTTGTCTTTTTCGGGAGAGATGTATATCCATCCCCAAGGCTGTGGCTCACCCCTCACAGTCCCCTATTTCTTGATCACTGTAACATGACAACTTGGGGCCCTGTGGCGGTTTTCTTGGGATGACTCTTCATGATGTATTCCCCAAAATGTTCTTTTTCTCAATTTTGAGAGACGAAAGCACAGATACATGACTAAACAAGAAAAATTTCCTGCCTTGCCAGATCCTCTCAAGGTTCAGAGGTAGGTTTTTGAGCTGTCTGCAGCCGAATTCCTGACTCGGCTTTTGGTTTTGTTACAGGAACAGAAAGTACAGGTCATAGACTACCCAGAAATCTCTCTAGGCTGTGAGTTTCATAATTCTCAATATATCCTTTGCTTCCTTCATAAAGTCCCAGGGAAATAATTCCAGTTGTGGTTCACATATGGGGGATATTTACTAATGTTTGTGATATTTTTTGGTTCTCAAAATTGCTGGAGGTTGAGGGGTTACCGCTGGCATCTAGTATGTAGAGGCCAGGGGTCCTGGTCAACATCTTATAATGCACAGCAGCACCTCCACATCAAAGAATCACTTGGCCCAAAATGTTGGTGATGTCAAGCTTGGGAAACTCTCCTCTAGGAGTGGTTATATATGGATACCTGGACAGGTTGAGTCCTACCTGAAATAGTAGTGCCTGTAGTTGGCAGATTGGTAAGCAGAAACACTTAGGGGAGTCCTTTTTGCAAGAGGTTTATTTCTTCTGAATGTGCCATAGGAGCTTTCTAGAGCCCATAAACCCACATCCTGTCTGCATCACCTAAGACAAAATTTAGGCTCTAAAGAGTGTGAGAAATGTGCCCTCAGTTCCTGGGAACATGGGCAATATTTGATGTTGCTGGGTCCATGCCAGGCAGGGAAATTCAGGGGCCTGAGTTCCTTCTCCCTGAAAGCAAGCCCCGCCTGGAACAGTCCACCTCCATCCAGGGGCACTGGGCACTGCCTAAGTGTCGCCTAAGATTTCTCAAAATGATGGGCACACACGGTAATGGCCTTCACCTAGGATTGGCCTTTGCCTGGCAGCCAATCTCTGAAACACAACTTCCGGTCTAGGAGCCCATGAACAGCAGCCTGGTCAGTTTTTTAAAAGTGTCATTTGAAAGAACCTTAATTCATAGATGTTCCTCTGTGTTATGTGGAACGAGATTAGCCAGCATTTTCAAAATACGAAATTTGGTTGGTTCACCGGGAAATTTGAGTTTATTTTATCAGAATTAGATCATTTCTCGATGTCTCTCCTGCAACACAGCATATGTGCATGTTTTCCAAAAACAGCAGCCCGGGGTCCTGTGCAGATTACCACCACCCCCGCCCCCACTCAGCAAATTGGGAGAAGAGGGATTTAGTGAGCACTGGATTGCATGACCCCCAGGAATTAGTGAGTGCTTTGTAATCACCAGGCAGTCATTTGGCAATGGACGTGGGTGGTGATATTTTCAATTAGTGAACAATTAAGCAATGAATGGGCTTCTTATTTATGGGATGTTAGAGATAACTGGTGTTTTCCATTTAAGGTTCAAGAATGGATTGTCTCCATTTTTAGGCAATTTAGATGCCCTCAGGCAGAGGTTTCACAAATGCATCCACATAAGCATCTTCTGGTAACTGGATGATGTGTGCTTTGTTCCATTCTGACTGTGGCTTCTTATTCATTTGTTATACTTGGAAGAGGGGTGCATATGTTATTTGTGTCTGACGCTGCTTCTCCCCAAGGTTGTAAGTATTGGATTATACAAAGAGACATATATTACAGAGGTCGGGGCTGGCATCCCCCTGGAATTAGATTCCATTCCTGGGACACTTCAGGGAACTTATTTACTAGATCTGAGAGGACAAAGATTCTAAGGAAAGGAAAACATCTGTAGAGCATCAGGACCATTAGCCATCCATTCCCAAAGGGGAAAGAATTACCTGTTCATTTTAGTGGTCCTACAAATCCTGTCTCCTCCAGCATATATGTCTAGCCTTTTCTTTAGTCTGACTTTCACTTCAGGAAGCTATTTCCTAATCAACCATAAGACAGACAAGCTTCCTGACAGGTTGTCAAAGTCCTGCTTTCCGTATTTTCCATCGACGCATTGTTCTAGTTACCCTGACTTCTTGGAGCACTGTTTTTGTCAGGTCAGTGCTTAATTTCTACAAATGGCAGAGTGAAAATGAATGTGCCACCTGTGTAGACATGCCTCTCATTTTCAACAATATCAGAAACACCTGAGAACATCTTTGTGAGGCAGCAATCACATACACCATAATATAGATGCAAGGATGGGCAAGATACACTGAGACAAACTCAGGGAAAGAAGTAGGTGCCGCTGTCACAGCCCTGGGTGATGGCTTCACAGAATCTTTAACTAACACTTAGCAGAACGCTGCGTCTCTCCATGACATTATATTTTGCATGATTGCTGTGAATAACCAAATATAATTCCGCTGTCAGAGATACACACGATAGCATCAACTGCCATCCTTTCTTCCACTGATTTGAGTGTTTTATCAAAGAGTAATCCATTATTTCTGGTTTGATTTCATTCAATCAGTGAAAACTCAAAAGGGTTTTCCTTCTTATAGGCACTAGTAGCTGATATCAGGAGCACCCTTTCTATCTAGGTATCTGCTTAGTGACTCAATCAAACAGCACTGCGTTACCTATGGTTTTAGTTTGCTTTACTTTTAAGGTTCCTCTACTCTGCAGACTCTTTACACGTGGGTAAGAAAATTCATTAGATAATTTCCTTACTACCTGGGGATGCATTTCTGAGAGATTTCCCATTTCAATATTTGAACATTCTTCTTCAAATTACATTTCTTTTCTTGATATTTTTCATTTTCATAGAAACTGACACATCCTGCACCTTAATTGCACGAGCTCCCAGGACGGCGTTCCGATCTTACACACGTCTCATAGGTTTCATACTTCTTCCCATTAAACCATAATCATTAGGTAACTTGACTGTCAAAAAAGAATTCCCTTTAATTCCTTAGTGTTATAAACTTGTGTTTTAATTTAGTTTTCCCTCAATATGTTAACTTGGAACAAGAAATGAGCACTATGACAAATGCTTGCCTCTCATGATTCCATCACACCTTTCCCTGCCCCACCACCACCACCTCCAAATAAAAAATCCTAGTAAGTTTGTAAGGAAGACATTTTATGTGTGATGACAAATTGGGAAGCAGCTGTAATAAACAGATGTGACTTTCATAGCAAGGCATTTGGATGCTTTGGTTTCTTACACAGCATATGCTTCTCTTTCAAGTGATGGGACTCTTTCTCTCCCACTTCTATCCAAATTCTGTATCATGTAACCAGAACATGCCTTGCTCACTTTCATCTAGGTTCTTTCTCCATAAATCTCATCCATCATTTAAGGTCTCAACCAGATCCAACCACCTCCATGAATATCCAGCTCACTGCTCCCTCTGCTTCTAAAACCCCATCATATTTATTGTATAGGTCGCATGTTGGCTCATACAATAGTCAACTCGATGCCATTTCATTTTTCATTCACTTCTTCCGTAACTAACTATTGATCATCTACTATATGCCCAACAAAATGCTTGGCCCCAACACAGTAGTGGGAGAGACATGCTCAATGCCTGGTTCTTGGAGTTCAAAATCTTGAAGTAGAAATAGGCATTAAGCAGAGAAACACACAAGGTATTTATTTGCTAATATCATGAGTCCAACTTTAAGAATAGTAATATCTATATGAGACAGGGGACCTGTGAAATTCCCAGCAGTTACTCAAAAAAAAAAAAAAGAGAGAAAGAAAGAATGAAAGAACTAAAGAAAAGCAAAGGATACCCTCTGGATGAATAATTTCTGTTACTGTGTATAGATTCTGATCCTGTTTCTCTGCAACAGCACCCAGCCTCTGGAGTGTCCTATTGTCAGAAGACTGAGCTCAGATTTTAGAGGCTTCAAACTTCCTTTGCTTCCTTGAGTCTCTGTATCTACAGACGTCTGAGTAGGATAGGATTGTACCTTGCACTCTTCTGGACATCAGATTAAGGCATTTAATCCACTCTAAACGTTGGGCGTCCCTCACTCACCCATCTGCGGCAGCTGAACTGCGTCTTTTATCTGTAGCTTGCATTCAATTACAACCATTTTATCCCTGGGACTCTTTCCTCAGGAACTCATAAAACATTCCACCACCACGTCCTAAATCTTATTAAGTCAACAGAAACTTGCTACATTCCTTTCAAAACTCATGTTTTTCTCATTTCCTCCTCTTTACTATGATGGGAAGCATTTCCAACAGAGTCTCCATTTCAACCTTGAGCATTCCTTTCTCTCTCTCTCTCTGTCTCAGGTTGATTTACACTGAAAGATTATAACAATGGCCTGTCAGCACGTCATTGGTCAAATTTCACATGGTTTACCTGGCTTATGTGACTTCATCGCAGTAGAGAGAGCTCAGAAATGATTTGATGGCTGCTCAAAAAACCATGGAGGAATCAACCAACATGTAGTCAGGCTCTTGAACAGCCTAAAATAAAACACCATGTAAATGATGACAAGAGAACATAAAACTCCTTGCTCTGGCCTCAAATAAACATGTATCCTTTAGACCTTGGGCTGGTTGCTCAATATAAGCTGAAACATCTATGTGTCTGTTATTTGGGGCTGTGAGCATTGGTACAGGTCACCTAGCAAAATGCATTGCATGCCAACATCTTCATTGAGGTAGACACCTGGGGGAGAAACAGAAAATCTGTGTCATTGTTGGTGAGAATTTCCCCATTTCTTGTCTCTTATTGTCATATTGTGTTTTGCTTTTGTGCTGTGGAATATTATCATTCTTAAAATTCTGTGGTATTAGTGCTGAATCTAATCCAATTGATTCAACTGAAGGATAGCTGAATGTGCTACCCCAAAACATGACTGGAGGAGTCCAGGACAAGCCACCTCACTATGTAATATTGATTATTTTGAGCTGTAGGCACTTGAAAAGCAGCAAATGCAGGGAGAGGCTTCATCTGACCTCGGGTTATCTCCCTAAAGAGATCCTCCAAAAGGAACTCTATTGTCATCAATCCCCTCCCTTGGCATGTCATCAACCAGGAACGATTGACTCTTGTCATAGGAGAGGGGACTAGAAGTGGACACCACACCCAAAGTTGCCACAGTCTATCATACCTTCCATCTAGCCTTCAAGGGGCCCATTCATCTTTCCTAAAAATCATGTACTCTCCCCTGAGAGGCCTATACTCCACCTCTCCTTCCCCTATGAAGATTCTGGATTCTAAGCCACCTCTTTGAGGTACTCATTTTTCCCGGGTATCCCCCTGTATGTATAGGTAGACATGTTAATAATGCATGTTTCTGTGTGCTTCTCTCTTGTTATTCTATCGTTTATTACAGGAGTCTCAGAGGAGGTCTCAGAAGGGTAGAAGGAAAATTATTTTTCCTCCGCTACACAATCTTTTATGTAACTGTAAGTAATTACTTCTCCCTGAAACTCTTATACACAATTTGTTAGTGTTTAAGGCATAATTACCTGAGACCAAAATTTGGAACACAATTTCCTTTTTGTTGAGGATGGAACAGTATGGTCGTTAATGACTTTCTTTTCAATACTAATTGACTTTGTACTTGAACTTATTATATACTCATGAGTAAATTGTTTGCTCTCACTTTAATCATTGGACTCAAGGATTATCTTTGTAGTTACTGCCAAAAGCTTGGGAAAAGTTGTATTTATGAAGCCTGAAGCAGACCGATGTTTTCTTCTACTTTGGCTCCTATAATTTTGTTCCTAAAGCCTGTTTATTAGAGGAAAAAACCTTGGTTCATCTGTATCCTCAATTTTTTATATTATCCTACTTCCTAACAAAAGAATTATATCTTAATTCAATAAGTATTTGGTGAGTACCAACTATGTGTTGATAAATGTTCTAAGTGCTGGGAGAGGGCAGTGAAAAGGACAAAGTCAGTCATTCTCATGAAGCCAAGTCTCTGAAGTGGGAGAAGACAATAAGCAAATAAATTGATATCTGAGAAAAATAATTTGTTACCTTGCTGTTTAGTGTGATGGAGAAAGTAAAACAGAGAAATGGAGTAGAGTCACAAAACATAAGGAGATTAAGAGTGATTCTGAGTTAGCAGGTGGTGGTGGTAGTATTCTCGACAAGTGGTCAGGGAAGGTTTCCTGGAGAGACTGACACCTAAGTCCTCTTCATGATTAGAAGGAGCCAGGCAGATGTAGAGCCTGGGGAGGGTGGGCTTGTCGGTTAACGCATTGAAGAAAGGACCATAGGGTCAGAGGCTAGTGAGCACGAAGAGTAAAAAGAGATGAGGCTCAAGGGGGGATGGGAATGAGTTTGCATTTTACCCTGGGTTTAATTGGAAGCCATTAAGGGGAGGGTTTTTAGCAAAGATTTGCTTTTGCCAAAAATTCCTCAGTTGGCTGTGTGAGCATATGGGGGGAGGGAAACACAGGTGGAAGCAGAAGACAGACTAGCACAGTGGTCTGTGAATAAGAGCTCGTGGACACTTGGCCACAGTGTGGTGGAAGCTAGGGGGAAATAAACAGGGTGGCAGGACCTGATAATAGGTTGGATACGGGATGTGAGGGAAAGAAAAGAATCAAGGATATCTGGTAGGATTTTTGTTTATTCAAGACAGGGTAGATAGATAGACCAATGACACGTAGATAGATGATAGATAGACAAATGATAGACAGATATAGATAGATGATAAATAGATGATTGACAGGTAGGTAGATAGATAGATGATAGATATATAGGTACATACATACATAGATACAGATAGATGATTGATGGCTAGGTAGGTAGGTTGATAGATGATATAGATAGATGATAGATAGATAGACACAGACAGACAGGTAGATGATACATAGCTAGATGATACATAGATAGATAATAGAGATAGATGATACAGAGATGATAGGTAGCTATGGATAGAAGAATAGAAAGTTAGATTGTAAAGTACCTAAGAGACACAGATTGATAGATAAGAGATATATAGATAAATATATAGATACAGCTTTCAGTAAGAGATTTACTTCTTTCTTTCCTTCTTTATTATGTGGGTAGAAAATATAAACGGGTCTCCTCATTTACCAACAAAGTGACTGGAGATAATTATTGGTTTTAGCCATTTTTACTTGGTCCAGGTGAGGCTTGTTTCAGCTAAATAGCAAACTACCCTCTGAGAAGGTCTATCATCGCTTAAAGAAACAAATAAAAGCAACAAACATTTCAATTCAGAGTTCACCCCACTGTTAGCCCCTTTTTTGTCATCCAATCGTGAAGTACCAGCTAACACCTGAAGCAAGTGAATGTAGACTATCAGCCTTAGAAAAGCAAATCTGTCCTGGAGAAGACTCAGAAACAGCAACCTGCCATCCAGAAAAGACAGAGTCATCCCTACATTCTGCTGGAGGAGTGGTGGCTTTTCTTTTTAAGCTATAAATATCTTTGAATTCTTCCAGAGGCTAATTTTAAATTTTCACAAGTTGTGTGTGAGACACTGTGCTCCTAGCAGTATGTGACAGAGCGTGGTGTCTGGGGCTGGGTTCTGCGGGAATCAGACAGAGACCGTGATTAACAAGCACAAGGTTTATCAAGATCAACACCTGTGGAAAGAAAGAGACACAAGCAGGACTGGGCAGAAGGAGAAGTTGAGCCCATGATGGAGTCTCAACGGCTCACTCAGTCATCCCTGCGGAGGGTTCTCAAGACTAGATAGATGACCTTTAGGAATTGTCTTGGGTGAGAGTGAGGGGGCCGGGTGTTTGTACCCCTGTGTCCATCAGTCATTGGATGTGAGAGCCGCAGGTGTGATTTAGGGTTGGGTGGCTCTCTTTGGCCAAAGTTGTCTTCTAGTGTCTGGAAGAGTAAGTTCCTCATTCCTGAATGAAGATCTTGGCGGCCCATCAGAGCATTCACTGCACATGACATGGAGTAATAATAAATCATCTGGTCTGAGAATCCTCATGATTGGGTTTTAGTTCCATGTCTGCTAGCAATTGTTATGTGAGTGCCAGTAGCTTCCTTTATCTCCCACATCAGTCTCCTCATCATTAAAATGAGCTGATTTCCTGGGACTCTTCCTCCAAAATAATTCACAGGTATTTGGAGTCTATTGAATCTTATGTAACCCATTCCAATGATGGAGAAAGCAATGTCTCAGAAGATAGATAAATAGATGGATGATTGATAGATAGATAGGGAGGGAGGGAGGGGAGGAGGGAGGGAAGGAGGGAAACAGATAGTAGGGAAGTGGGAAGAGAAAGGTAAAGCAGAATTAGGGCTGATGAGTCCCAAGAAAAATACTTGCAGGAAATTCAGTGGTATTAAGACACATATGAGTTAGTGGTGTGGCAGAACTAATAGGGAGACTGCTTACATAAGAGACAGAGGGACCTCCTGAAAATAACTCATGCAAAGGGAAGAATGCATTGGGGTTTTCAATTGTGGTGCAAAGAAGACAGTTTATCATTCCCAGAGGTAGAGGAAATTGTGAACATGGTGTTCAAGGATTACTCATATCGCCCACGGCCCAGGTCCCACCCTCTCCTGCCTCTCCCACCAGCCGCGACAGCCAAAAGGAGGCTATGACTAAAGTACAGACCTACAAGACTCCATGTAGGGCACAAGCCAGCCAAACACAGTCCAGCAAAGCCAGGGTAAAGGATCTTTACTTGCTTTCATTAATACTGTCAGAGCGCATAGGGGAACAGAGAAGGTACTTTTAAAACAGGGGGGCAACCAGACCTCTCATACTTTGTTGGGAGAATGTGAAATGTTACAACCCTTCTGGAAACAGGTCTGGAAATTCCACAGAAAACTCAGCATACATCTACTCTATGCATAACTCAGCAATTCTATCCCCAGATATCTACCCAAGAGAATGGAAAACAAAAACATTTACAGCAATTTTATATATAATAATCCCAAACTGAAAACAGCCCAGGTATCCATCAATTAAAAAATGATTATATAAAAAGTGGTTTGATCATACAATAGAATACTATTTAGCAAAAAAAAAAAAACACAAAAGAAACAAACAAAAAGGACAAACTTACTACTGATACACACAACAACATGAATGAATCTCATTCATATTATGCTAAAAGAAGCGTTCACCATAGGATTGTCAGAATTAGTAAATGAGACGCAAGACAGCCAGATAATTTGCAATTTACCTTTTGTTGTTAGCGCCATCAAGTCAATTCGGTCTCCAAGCGACCCTGTGGACAGCAAAGTGGAACCCTGCCTGGTCTTTTTGTGACATCCAGTGCTATATCAGACAATGCTCCACTGCTGTTCATAGGGTTTTCATGGCCAATTTTTTCGAAAGTGGGTGGCCAGTTCCTTCTTTCTAGTCTGTCTTAGTCTGTACGCTTCACTGAAACCTGTCCACAATGGGTGACCCTGGTGGTATTTGAATCGGTGGCATAGCTTTCAGCATCACAGCAACGTGCAACCACCACAGTATGACAACCGGCTGGTATGGTTCCCTGGCAGAGAAACGGACCTTGCCCCAGCAGTGAGAACACTGAATCTTAACCACTAAATTACCAAGGCTGAATGCAATTTACCTCAAAATATGTTAAAATCTACAATGGGTAAATGGATGGATGGAGAGATGGATAGACATACAAATAGACATGTGATAAAGTATATAATGTATTAGGCTGAATAATGGCCCCTCAAAGATACCCAGGTCTTAATCCACAGACTTGTGAATATGTTAGGTTATATGGCAAACAGGAGTTAACCTTATGGATGCAATTGAGGTTGCTAATCAGCTAACCTTGAGATGGAGAGATGATCCTGGATTACCCAGGTGGGCCCAGTGTAATCACCAGGACCCTTAAAAGTGGAAGAGGAGGCAGAAGAAGAGGTGAGAGTGAGGAGATGTGAGAAGGACTCAATCAGCTTTGCTTGCTTTGCTGGCTTTCAATATGGAGGAAGGGGCCATGAGCCGAGGAATATAGGCTCCTTCTAGAAGCTGGAAAAGCTAGGAAACAGATTCTTCCTAATGCCTCCAGAAAGGGACACAGCCCTATCAACACTGTCCAGTGAGACCTGCATCAGGCGTCTGACCTCCAGAACTGTGAGATGATAAATCTGTGTCATTTGGCCACTAAGTGTGTGGTGATTTGTCACAGCAGTTATAAGAAACTAATACATCTCATAAAATGTTAATGGTAGAAAGCTCTGTGACAGTACATAGCTGTTCAATGGAAAGTTCTTTCAATTTTTCTACGTGTTTGAAAATTTTCATAGCAAAATGTTGGGGGAAAATACAAAACACATTATTGAAAATAAGTAAATAAGAAGGGGGTGGATCGCCACAGGAGCTATTTTGGATTCATTTCAGTGGGAATAGAAGTGCTCTAGAGACAAATAGGGGATTTGGGGAAAGGGAGAGGAAGGTTACATGTTAGGAAACACTTATTTAGAAGAGGGCCTAAGCCCCCCAAATTTGTATACCTCACTCAGAAAAATGACACCTGAAAGCTAACCCATCTCTTTCTCCTCAGAAGGCAGAGTAAGGATTGTGTATTTATTCTCGAGCAGGTTAGTTATTTATTCTTGTGGAAGTTATATTGCCCATCCCCAGTAGACGTATGAAATAGTATTTTCCAAACATGTTCAGTCATCTTCAAGAGGATTTCTGGTGACTTCCATTTCCTTCATCTCAACTACATTTCTTGGGATGGTTTTGGGCTCCATGGAGAGGCCTACTCTGTCCCACAATCAGGCTACACTTCAGTTAGGCTGCCCCTTCATTTGCTCTTGTGGAGAGCCACTGCTCCATTTCCCAGAAGGTCTAAGAACCATAACACCATCTCCAGAAGTCACAGGGCCCCCCTAGTGGTCAGGAGGACCACATTCAAGAACCTGGACTCATATATATTCATTCACTCATTCATTAATAAATATATATTGAACCTTTCTCATGTTGTAGGCTGTTGTATTATTTAGCTATTGCTGTGCAACAAATTATCGCAAGACTTAGTCACAAAAAAAATCAAACATTTATTATCTTATAACTTCTGTAGGTAAAAAATCCAGGTGTGGCTTGGCTGGGTGGCATACCTCTGGCTCAAGGTATATCATGGAGCTGCAGTCAAGGTGTTGGTCAGGGCTGTGGTCCCATCTGTAGCTCACTCACATGGTTGTAGGTAAGCCTTGGTCTCTTGCCTCATGGGCCTCTCTCTGCACAGGGTTTCCTCACAATATTGCCGCTGACTTCCCCCAAGGCAAATGATCCTAGAGACAGCGAGAGAGCATGCACAAGATGGATTCCACCGTCCTTTTAATCCAAAGCTTGGGAGTGACATCCAATCACTTCTGCCATATTGAATTCATTAGAAGTGAGTCACTAAATCCAGCCTTCTCACAAGGGGAGGGGATTACACAAGGGTGTGAATACCAGGAGGCAGGGATCATTGGAGGCTATCATTGAGACTGCCTGCCACAGCTCATCTTCTGGCCCCTAATGATTTATACCCCTCCCTCCACAGACTCACCCTTTCGCAAGGTCCCTAAGGGTCCTCTGCCCTAGGTAAAACAGACAGTTTCTTGCTCTCATAGAGCTTATGGGACTCAGGCAACAAAGATGTAATCAAATAAACAAGAAAATTACGTGCTTTAGAAGTTAAATGGATAATGTTTTCAAAGAGGTCATCTATTGCACTGAATGAAGAGTCAGCAGGCTGGTTAGTAGCCTGTGTGAAGTTAGCCAATTCAGAGAAAGATATACACCTGTCCAAGACCTTCTGGCGAGACAGAAGAAAATAAGGAGGAGGAAAAATCATTAATGTGCATATTCTTAAGACCAAGAGAGTGAGCTTGGTCAAGAATGTGGTTGGAATTGCACCAGAGGGACCAGAGGATCCCATTGAGACTCAGCTGCACCTGGTCCATCTCCACACTCCCTGGCAACAGAATGCCTTTACCATGCCAATTACATTGTGATGAGAGCAATGTATACACATATGAAAGCAGTTATTAGAATTGAAGCTGCACCTAGTTCAGTTAGCAGCCACCAGAACCAATGACCTGGAGAGGAGGTTGGAAGGGGTATATGCCATGGACAAGAATGAAGGAATGCATTCCAAGTACATATAAAATGATTAGAGTTCTGATGACATAGAGCTTCGTCTACCACGCTTGGTCAAGCAAGGCTGAGCAATCAAGGATGTAGTTTCATATCCACATCACCTTACCTGTTCTCTTCAGCATCAGCACTTGGAAGGACCATCCTCGAGAGAAGAGGCAGCTTGCTGCTTAGATGCCCATCCCCCAAGCCCAAGCCCTGTCTATGACTAATGCCTATCCAGAATGTGACAAGGCAGGACAGTGAAGATTCTTATGAGGAATATCAAACAAATTAATTGAGAATGACGGAATGCAGTGGTCTTAAAACCCAGAAACTTCAGAAGTGGTTAGAAAAAAGTTGAAATTAGCTGAACCCTAAAAATATCATTGGATGTGATCTGACCCCACTGTATCTGCATGGTCTCTCTTTCCCCTGACATGTTCCTATCTACTGCCCTCCCTGCTATGATTCCTGCCCTTCCATCATCCTCCCTAGGAACTCGGGGGCTTCACCAGCATCAATTGTAAAAATAATGAAATACTGGGTTACAAGTCATGCCAGGGAAGATCCCAGCTATTTCTTTCTCTATAGGAGCTGGTCTAAAAAGCATATTTATATTCATATAGGATTGATATCATTTTATATCTCCTTGCTCTTCAGTTGGAGTCCTTTGTCAAGAACAGTGAAAGGTCTGAGATTTTACCCTAGTTCCGGTCCTACAAGTCAGCCTACCAGAGCTTCATAGATGATGGAGAAGACAAGAGACTCCTGGGTCAGAGACAAAAGCGAGTTTTCTCTGTTAGTAATCGCAGGAGCCAGAGCAGCAGCATTTGTGCTGGTTCCCTGAACTGCAATTCCCACAGGTAACATGAAGAGAGCTGGGTGATGCCTGCACACACAGCGGGTTGTGTGACAGGGGAGGAACCCTGCACTTAGGGAACCTGATCTGAATTCTTACAGGTGGGCTGTAAGCCTGTCTGATCTTTCCTCTAAAGGAAGACATTATCTTTATTAAGAAAGTAATGGTGAGTAATGCTTGAGAGGAAGACACTATCTGTATCTTCCAAGGCTATTAGCTATAAAAACATCCCTGAAAAGATGGCCCAGAGTAAAAGCTGTCCGTCACTCTGCTTGCAATACATGCAGAAATGCAAGAGACCCAAGAAGAATTGTTTCCCCACATCTTTTTAAAGTGATTTCTTGAATAAATAAGAAAGTGATTTAGAGGTATTATAGAGCCTATAATACATCGAAAACTGAGACATGATGCCTCTCAGTCTCCACAGAAAATGGGGTGAGAAACTCCCCATGGGTCAGTCTCCTTCCTGGAAATTAGACCTTTACTCTTCACATCAGCAGGTTTCACTACTGCTTTAGAGCTTTCCAGAGCAATCCTAAAAGAAAATTGATCTTCAGACAACTTAGTGGCTTTGAACTGTGAGTCATCTTAACCACGTGAATTGTGAAGTTAATTGCTACCATAACCTCCCTAAAAAGGTGTGAAGTACAGTGATTCAACAACATTAGCAATCCCAATCCAATGTCTTATTCATTAAAAGAGTGCCAGCTTTCTGGACCATGAGAAGGCCTTGAATGGAAGGCCATTATTGCCTATCAAATGTGACACTTTTCATATTATTAGAGATGCCAAGGGATAGAAATTGATAATAGTTTAGTTAGGTTCAGAGTATGTGTGTCTATGTGTGCATGTGTGTTTATAAGCAAGTGTTTATTAGCAGATCTCTTACTTATGACTGATGTTTTGGACTTCTTAAGTTATTACTGCAGGGCAGTCAAATTATGAGTGGGGAAGACCAAATAAAAGAAAAGATCAAAAGTTTCCTGGCCAATATGGTAAAATAATTTAAAGTGCTTCCTCCACAAAATTGTTTTTAATTTTTCTATCCAGTTACTTCCCATTAATCTATTATCTCAACATCCCTACTTATGGCCTATGGAATTGAGTAAAGAATTCCCTTTAAAACAAGTTATATTTTGCAGTTTATATCTGTCTGCATCACTGGAGCATCCAATTCTTTCTAGATTCAATACTCATATGTATATGTTTTTAATCTAAAACAGAATAAGACAGAGAGATAGATAGAGAGAGAGAATATGAAAAAAGACAAGAAGTATATCACTCAATCATTTCTTAACAATATTCACCTTATCTGAGTCTTCTGGAACAAAGTCAAGATCTTATAATGGGTGAGATGTGGCCAGTCACAAGGAAGTATTTATCCAGGTTGTTGAAAATGTTCACCATGTAGCCCTGTCAGGTACAGAGCAGATGGCATAATCTCTGGTGCTTTTGACAGAAACAATTTGCACTCTACTGGTTTAGGGAAATAATTTTCAACCTAAATGAGGAATTAACTGTGGAGAAGAAAAAAATTAAAGTATTAAATTTTAAAAAGAATTATGCTAAAACAAGAACTTGATAAATTAAGAGACTGCTCTTAGAGTAACCCTGAAGGTTATTTCAGAGACCACATTCACAACTGTGATCAGGATAGCACACTAGATTGCACATATTGGTGATGGTGCCAAATTATAAAAGGAAATCACTGAACCATAGGAAATTGAAAATTTGAATAAAAATGATCTGTCTTTGGGTCCAGAGTGAGAACTGAAAGAATCAGCTCTTACTCACTGCAGTAGATGCTCTAAAATGGGCTCCTATGATCCTTGCCCCTGTGCTATCACATTTTATATGGTCCTCTCCTACAGTGTATCAGGATTGGTTTGCTTGACAAATAAAATACAATTGTTTGTACAGTGATGGTGCATGGCTCCCAAGGTTAGGACATAAAATACATTATGGCATCTATCTCGCTATCTGTCTTGGCCCACTTATTCTGAAGAAAGCCAGCAGCCATCTTGAAAGCACACTCAAGCAGCGCAAGGGAGAAGGCTGCACAATGAGGAATGGAGACTTTCTCCCAACAGACAGTAAGGAACTGGACCTGCAGCTAACAGCCATGGCTAACAGCCATCTTGCAAGCAGATCTTCCAGCCCCAGTCAAGCCTTCAAATGATTGCAGTCCCAGCTGACATCATGAGACACCCTGAGCCAGAAGCACCTAGCTCAGCTGCTCCAGGATCACTGAACCACGGAAACTGTGAGAAAACGAATGTGTCTTATTGTAAACCACTACATTTCGTGTATATTTGCTACACAGCATTAAATCACTAAGTAACAGAATCACCAACACGATCTTCCACTTTGGGAACAAGATGTAAATATTGGGACTATGGCTGAGATGAGAGGCATTCAGTACAAAAGTGTCAACGTTGTTTGATATTGGTGTTCAATGAAATTGGTGTCAGGGGTACTGATTGTCAGACTACTATAATAATCATGTGTGAGCAACTCATCAGTTGGCATAATCCCACTCTTGCAGATATTATACCCAATATATTACAATACAGAATCTTTCAAAATGAAAGAATCGGAGTATAAAATATTTTTATTTGTTCATTCCCGTATGTGTATGTTTACATTTGGGAAAAAGATTAAATAAATCAGATTTACATTTGAACTAGACAAGCTGATTCTATAGTTCACAAGTTCACTGCAAAAACAAGCCAGTAAAATACAGGAAAAGAAAAGTAATTAAGGGGGAAAATGGTGCCTAGCAGATATCAAATCATATTTTAAAGCTACAGTAATTAAAATAGTTTGGTTCTGGCTCATGGGATATGACAAGTATATTTATGGAATGATTGTTTATAGCAATATAACGTTTGGAAATAATTTCGGTGTCCACCAATAGAATAACGGTTAAGTAAATTATGGTATACCCATTCATTAAAATGCCATACAAGCATTTTAAAGGGTGACTCACCTCTGTATAATTACGGCTCAGTCTCCAAGTGATCTCTTAATGTGGCTAAAATAAGATGGGAAACAGACGACCTAGAGATGTGATATGTGATTAACTACTAAGCTTTACCCTTGTTCCTATAAAAACAGTTCTTAAGTTCGCAGTGATAATGTTTACAATGACATTTGACTCTAATTTACCTGAAGGATTTAGAGGAAGTATGAACCCACGAGGTGATAGTTTTGGCTGAAATAGACCAAACTCTTTTAGGAAGAATTCGAAATACACTTAGCTAAACTCGCAAAATAAATAAAGTGTTTTAAGATTGAATGACCTCTAGATATTTAAAGCATGGTTTGAAGATTTTTTAAAGGTCTTTATTTCTATATATTCAAACATATTACCAAACCAAAAGATGAATAGCATATTTGGCTGTCAAACCAGTCTTCGGATAAACAGGGAAAGACCGTTTCTTTCTTAAAAAATGCCTTGGGAAGAGAGAAATAGAAATTGAATAGACGACAATTTTTTTAAACGTATCCCTATTCTTTCAAAGCTCAAGATCTTTAAGTATTGGGCTTTAAAACTATGATCCACAAATTGTTTACAGACTATCCATTAATACGACTTTAGTAATACCTCTTGTTCCTCCTAATGAGTTTCTCAAGAAAGATAAAATGGATACCCATTTAGAGAGTGCTATATGGAAGACTAGGGTTTTCTTTGTAGAAGTCTGTGAAATCCTAATAGGAGCTACTTAATTAAAAAGTTGCATCACTGGGCTGGCCCCGTGGCTTAGCGGTTAAGTGCGTGCGCTCCGCTACTGGTGGCCCGGGCCGGGATCCCGGGTGCGCACCGACGCACCGTTTCTCCGGCCATGCTGAGGCCACGTCCCACATACACCAACTACAAGGATGTGCAGCTATGATGTACAACTATCTACTGGAGCTTTGGGGGAAAAATAAATAAATAAAATTAAAAAAATAAAAAGATGTTAGAATTATTAAAAAAAAAAAAAAGAAAGTTGCATCCCTGATAAATTGGAATGCAAGAGGAAAAAGTGTATTTTACACAAATCACAGATGCAAAAACAGGTCTGGCGTCTGAAATAGCCAGAGAGTTGATTAAATTTTCTTCTTTCAGATTCTAGTTTAAATCTAGACTTAGAAATTGTCCTCTTCTCTCTGCCTTTCAAGTATTAAATAATTTCAAATTCTAATATTCTTATTTTCCCAATGCTACCAAATTGTAGTCAATCTATATTCCCTGCTATCTTTATCTAACGGAGGAAAAATCTCAATTCTCATTAGAGGAAAAATAAAACAGCCAACACAACAAACAATTCTTAATATTAGCTCTTCCAGATAACAATTAGTCATTATATTCAAAAACGGACTATTGGCTGTTTAAATATGTTTATTTAACTGTTCAAATACAAAGTATCTGTTCTTCTGACTCTCCCCTGCAAACTCTTGTGAAAATCCACTTCTTTTCTACTCTGAAATGTTTCAGCTCTGATAGGATCCCGGCTTCCTCCCAGTTAAACTTGATGTTCTCCGCTATTAGGTGAAGGATGCTCAGACAACATCACATTAATTTCGGTGGACACTAAATTTTATCTAATTCAGCAAGCAAGCCTCTGTTAATTAGGCCTCCCAGGACGAGTGATGGGCAGACCACGTCTAACTGTCAGTGATCGATACTCACAACTCAAGCGGTTCCAGCAGTCAATTACTCGGGCTCCCGAGTAAGAAAGAGGGTCCTATCCTTTTTAACAACCTACCCTCGTCTAAAATCACAATTCGCTCGCACCTTGCCCACCGAGTCCACCGGTTGCATACAAACAAATAGCATCTCTCTCTCTCTTCCTCTTCATCTTTGCCAGCTGCCAAGAACAGCCAGGGGGCACGCAGGCTCCCTGCCACCACCCCAAATACTGCTGCTGCCTTCCAGTTTTGAGCCTGATGGATGGGGAAGTCAGCCTGCTGACATAGCCAGCAAAGATCTGCTGTTTGATCCCAGGGACGCAAGGCTTGTTTGATGAGGCCCCAGGAGAACGAGTACACGGAGCCTAATTTAATGTAACCCTGTTCTGCAGTTACTTTACCAGAAAAGAATATTATAAGCCCACACCATGTCATTTCCTTCCTGGCGGCCATTCTCCGCCAAGAGCCCTATGCACATATCTGTAGAGGCCGGATACCACTCAGGCCAAGGGCTTACAAATTCACCCCTCTATTAGGTGGCAGACACGGGTTTCTCCCAGAAGACTCTGTCAAGCTGTCACAGCCAATATTTCTGTATGGGAAACAATGCAAAGAAACATCATTATAAACTAAGGGAAAGATGGTGTTGCCAACACTTAGAGAACAAATTACTGTTGGAAAGGATAAAGAGTTGTCTTAGGAAGGTGGGGTGGCGGGGAGGCCCCTGCTAATGGGGTGGAGAGAGTCATTGTTCATTTAAATTGCTTTTGCCAAGAAAGGAAAGAGATGTGGCCGCCCATCGTGTGCCTTGGTGCATTATGACAGTTGATTTTCTCTGTAAGATCTAACTTGTTTTGTGGACAGTGGCATTCTGAATCTCCCCACTGGACCGCTTTCCTAAGAGAGAAGAAACCCTGGTCTGAATAACCTCTGTGCATCTCTTCGTAATTAATTTCAAATATGTAGAAGCCCTGTTTTGTGCAGCCACAATTAATTGAACCCTGTTAGTTGGTGGCCATACGTGTCTCCTGGTAGTGAACTTGGTTTCGAAGTGAGGGATAAGCAAAGATTTGGTGGCCATCTTTAAGAGGGCATGACACAAGAAGAAAAAAATATAGGACTAAATAGAAAGTTGTCAGGTGAGTGAAGGCAACACTGGGTCTTACTGATAGATTCTTCCGATGAGCAGGCCAGAAGTGAGTGCTTCAACTGGGATTGTCCCTGTGTGTGTTTGTGTATGATTACTTCAGTAACAATATTTACCTTGATAGTAATAGTAATGAGTCTGTACCTAATATGCTTCAGTTTACGAGACACTCTTGCTTCTTTTATCTCACTCAACTGTGATCATGTGAGGAAGGTAAATTATGGTACCCATTTTACAGGTGGGAAACTGAGGCTCAGAGAAGATGAATGAATAGCCCACAGTCCTCCAACCACTGAGAGGTTCACGCTGAGATGAGACCCTCTGATACCACTGTGCTTCACTTTCCTTTTCTGTAAGGTGAGTATCGTAATGCTGGCCAATGAAAGAAGGACCCTTATCCCCATCTTACAGATGGGGAAACTGAGTCATGGAGAGTTTAAGTAAATTGCTGAAGACTGTGTGTGGCATGGGTAGTCTGGGTCCAGACTCTATGCTCTTAGACTCCACACTCGTCAATGAAAGCAGCTCACAGATGAGGGACTGTGTGAAGAGGGCACGGCCAGTGGGAAATGATAGCACAATGGGGGAGCAGAACCCCAAGCTCACCTGGGAGACATGAAACAGCATGGAAGGCTAGAAGAGATCTTTGCCTTTCAGCTTTGGATCAAAAGAAACCCATGCAATATTCTCGATCCTAGCCAGAATCGACCTTTCAACTATAAGGATGACACAGCCACAACTCATGGATCAACTACGAAAACTAGGTTGGAGGAGGGGACAGGTTAATGAGACATTTATATCTTCTTGCAGTGGAAATGCTTACAGAAAAGAAGTGGAAAATCTAGACGAAGACAAAGCAAATATGAAATACATTTTTCAGTTTTTAGACAATAGATACATCACGCCCCCCCCCCAAACCTCATCATCCCTTCTAAAACGTGTGCTTTGCAGGTAAGCTGGTTTAAGCATGAAAAAAGAAAGAGTTTAGTGACTGCAGAAGGAAAATGTGACCCTTTTTAAAAGACCGCCTTATGGGAATTCAACCTTATCTGGAATTTCTCTCTTATGAATGTGATAATTCCTCACATTTTGATAAGAGATTTACATAGCTCCGTGTTTGACGCCTTTCTTCACTGCTGAAGGAAACGACACAAACCTATTTCACGCTGCTGAGGAATTTACAATGCTAGAAAATAAGAAAAATGGGATGGGGTGTCTGAAACACACAGATTAATGGTCGGCATCGATCAATTCACCATATAATTGCCCAAACCTACACGTCACTTTGCATAGTGATAGCTTCAAGGTAAATAATATTGATGCCTTTTCTTTTGTGATATTTTAATTATATTTGGGAGAATTATGTTCACAGGCCAACATAGGGTGATTTAATTCGGGGAGAATGCTTTCATTATTTCAATATTAAAATTCATATTTTGTCATTGATTATTTTGATGTTATGTGCAGTATATGTGGTATAAAAGTTTAGAAAACTGTTTGAGGTGATGTGATCTGAAAGGCTTCAGAATTCATGGCATGTAAGAGAAAAAAAGGATAAAGGAAATCTGTGAGCTGAAAGAAATATACACATCCAGACACCAGGCAGAGCAGAACATCACATAGATAAACCGTGAATGGCAATTAGTGAAGAATTTAGGCAATCTGTTGCTTCCTACAGGGCTAGGACCCTTTTGCTTTGAGTGTGCACATCTGAATGAAGCTCTCTCATGGCTAGAAGTATCCCAGGAAATGGAGCATGCTAGCACTTGCAGACATGGTTCTACTCTCTGTTCATCTTTGAGGTCCTAGAAAAGATACTTAATGTCACAGTGGCTGAATTTCCTCTCCTATCAAGTATTGGAGGATGCTTAGAAAATTCTTCTACCCACAAATACCAGTAGCATCCACTTAGCTGTGATAACCAATATCTCCGGGGAGGAGGTGCCAAATGTCCCCTGGGAACCACTGAGTCAATTCCACCAACACTGCTTGTAGGTTTACCATGCAGTACTGTGGTACGTGCTGAGCAGACATAGCAGAACCAAACAGGTTTTCTCTCTGTCCTCACAGTCCCAGGTGGAGGTGGTGGGAGGAGAGAGGCATCTAACTAAACCATCACAGAAGTATTCATCCAACACAAGTTATGCTAATGTCCATTAATAAAAGGACAGAATAGTATGGGGAGAATCTGAGAGAGATCTAACGGATGAAGGAACAGCCAGGTAAGAGCTTTCTGAGGAAATGACAGCTGATTGTCGAAGCATGAAGAGAAGTTTCTGGAGAAGAGGAAGTGAAGGGGTTCCTGCCAGTGGGACAGCCTATTTGAGGGTTCTGAAGGCAGAAAGAGAGAAGTACATGTAATGGGATGAAAGACAGTCAGCGGGCATGAGGCTCAAAGAGCAAAGGACAGAATAGAATAACAGGACACAAAGCTGGGAAGGAAGTCGGGAGCCAAGTTCTGCACAGCAAGATAGACCATGACGTGAATTCTGTATTTCCTTCTAAGCAGTGCTGAGCCAGGGTGAAGTTTGAGCTGAGGAATCCCATGATCTGTGGGCGCATTGAAATGATCATGGGATGCCAGGTGTAGCATGAACTGTGAAAGGAAAAGGGTGGAAGCCGTGAGCCCCAAAGGGAAGGTTACTGCAGTGGAGCCGGTGAGATGGGACGGTACCTTGCCCACCAGTGGCAGCAGTAGAGATAGAGAGAGACAGCTGGTGGCACACCTGCTGGCCATCTGCTAAGTGTGATCCTCTCCTCCCAGAGGTGTGACCTGCTTTCCCAGCACACCTGGATAGTGCCCTGTACATGTTCTTCATGGGCCTTACCCTTTATAATGTGCAACTTATTTTGTGGTAATTTTCTTTAATGTTTATCTCCCTTCCCAAGCTTTTTCCAGCCTTACCCTCATTGCAAAACTGGGGCCCATTTTCAGAGTAAACTAGGCAACTTTTGGGGACAGATTTTAGGTTTGAAGGGGAGTGATGAGAGAGAAAAAGGTGTCAACGTTGACTCGCAGGTAGCGTGAGTGCTGGATCTGTGAGTGTGCATTTACTGAGGGACAGAAAATGCAGGAGAGCCAGTCTGGGGCATCGGACAGAAAGAAGAGTGAAGTCCAAGAACTAATTTTGGGACTTGTAAAGGCTGAAATTCCTCTGAGGCATTGTAGGGAATCAGAATTTTCCACCTCAAAATGTGTCTCCTTGGCTTGATTATTTTTAAGAATAAAAGACACAGAAAGAAACGTTGACCTTCCCCCTAACTGCCTAAAGGAATTTAAGATAGAAGGCCTGTCCCAGGAAGGAGCTATCACCATAGATAATTCTAGGTGTGGTAGACAGGAAGGCACCTAGCAAGGTTCATTTTATCAAAGTTGGGTCCCACTGTCTATAGGTCGCCCAACAAACATTTATTTACCAAACATTCACTTTTCTATCTCCATGTGAATTCCCTTCCTCCCCTTTGAAGTCTCAAACCACTGCCCCCAACATCCTCTTTGTCTTTGGCTGAAAATGGTATTTAAGGTGGTGGCTTTGGCCATTTTGGTGAGTCACTCAGTTTTCCTGGGTTTCTCCCATGTATACATGTTATTAAACTTTGATTTTCTCCTGTTATTCTGTCTTGTGTCAATTTAATTCTTAGACCACCTAGAAGAACCTAGAGGGTAGAGGAATAGTTCTTCCTCCCCTACAGCATCAAAGTAGATGATGTTACTCAGAGAGAATGTACAATTTTGGAGTTATCTGGAGAGACTGGCTTGGAGACATGACTATAGGATTCTGTTAGCACGCACAGGGTATGAGGAACCAGAACATAAGCCAGGAGACCTAAAGCCAACACAAGGCCTTGAGAACACCACTAGTTACTGGACAGGTAGACAACGAAGGACAGGAAATGAATCTGAAAGACTGCCAATTGTAAGTATGGTTTTTTTTCTTTTAACAATCTAGATCATCTTTCTATAGCTATGCTAAAGCAACATTTTCACTTAAGAGCCCCTAAAGGAAGTGAGTGTTTTTGCTCCTGGTTTGCTTCCATTTCTTTTGCTGTCCCTCTAATTCCTAAGGGAGGTCATTCAGCAACAGTTTAACAGTGGGCAGACACAGGAATGCGCTATCTAGGTATGAACTCTGTTGCATTACCCTCCACTGGCTCTTTGTAATTGCTTTCTCAGGTATGAGGCAGTTGCAATATAATAGGACTGTTAATAAATGGCAACGCTTTCCTCTTTTCCCTGATAATCAAAGCACCCATCTAAACGAAACAGCTGACTGAATTCTTTGTGAGTCAAATTTAGTTTTTAGGATCTCACCATTGGTGCTCTGCGTCAGAGTTTTGTCACTTGCGTTTGCAAGAGAAACCGTGTCCCTGCTTCTCCAGGTTTTGGAATCAAAACAAGAGGATGTTTGGGCATAGTGAATTTTTAACGTGTGTGATGTGGGTCGAGAGGGTGTGGTGTGTAAGGAAGGACCAGGCTTGTTGTGAGGGGAACACGTGACATTTCTTTTTAGGATAACGTGCAATAGGTCAGCCCCATTCTGGAGACAGGCCAGCCCAAGATCAAAGGTGACTCTCAAGGCTGGCTGTTACTGGACCGTGCTCAGTGTCTGCCCTCATCTCTATTTATGAGGACAGATATTCAAAGCGATACTCCAATTGGCTGAAATTCCCATTTGCCATATGCAGATAGATGGAAATATATGCATCTCTGTTATAGATACCGGGAAGCATTTGTTAACGAGGAGAGACAAGTAAAAGTGGCTAAATTTGACTATGGAAAAACATGTTCATGAAGGGAATAGCCAAAAAGATGGTACCCGCTCCATTTAAGAAAAGGAAGTCTGAAAAAAAAATGTAAAGACAAAAGAAAGACATCACTTAAATGAGGAGCAGAGTCTAGCAGAAAAATGTTTTCAGCATCAGGCAAATCGGCCTCCAACATACCCATCATTTATTAGCACTGTGACCATATATCTGGGTCCCCTAGCCACCTCATCTATAAAAAGAAGATGATGAGTTCTACCTTAAGAAGTTTTATAAGCATTAAATAGGATAATATATATCAAAGTGCCTAATGGCATGGCAGGGCATGTGATTAATATCCAGGATATTTTAGTCTTTCATCAGAAAATGTTTCAACTATTTATATTTTTACTCTCATGTCTTAAGAATAGTGGTGGATGCATCCATTTGCTATAAAATATTTTTCACACCTAGGCAAAACTTTAAGCATAGTCTCTATTAGAAAACCTATAAAAATTTCATAAATATGAAATTAGAGCCTGTAGGAATGTAAATTTTATTCTGTGTTTATCAAGTGTGCCTCCAGGAAATGACCCTTTATATGCATAAAGCTGTATCACATTTATGCTCTGATTTTGATGCCTGGATCCAGGAAATAAAGTTACCTTTTCCTTGACATAATTCCCTCCCCAGTCTCCTTCTCTTTGATCTAAAATTGCCAAAATAGGAGAGAATTATAATAACTACAGTGGCTCCCAAGCAGGTTGGTATTCATTATTTTAGTTAAGCATGATAATTGTTCTCCCGGCTAATCAAAATGAGTTAAGTTAAAGGTGTTAAGAATGTTGATGTAAACTTACCTATGCTTGGGATTAATATAAGGTTTAAGTAGCGCATTGAGTCTGCAAGCACGTTTGAAGTACCTTATAGTTTTCAGTACTCAACTCCAAGGATATAAAGATGAACAGAAATATTCCCTTTCCCCAAAGGGAATATGGTTGAGTTGCACAGCTATACCTGGAAACAAATCATTGCAAAGCAGTGTGAAAAGGACTCTCCTTCCCAGAGGCCGTGGCACAAGAATAAGTCCTTGTCGGTTAAGTGGACATCCACTTGCTGGACATGTGTGTTTGCCATTAGGGACATGTAGAGAATTGAGAGTAGAAGATTTGTACGTGGTCCCATAATTTGTGGCCAAGCCAAATTAAGATGCTGGCCCACTGCTCCCTCCCCACTCCTAAGAGGAACTCCTCAGTCAGTCAGCCAAGACGTTGGCCATGTCTTCAGGACGCCATCTTGAAATGTTTCTTCTTAGTGGAGAAGGCAGGCCACAGGGAGGGTCCCCCTCACATTTTCTATTCATATATCCCAGAGGTTCTCAGCGGGTCCCAATCAAGGTCTCTTTTTTAATAACAAATAGAATTCCTTCTCTACCATCTTGAAATAAAAAAAACTCCAAAATAACATAACTTACCATAATCATAATTTGAAAATAAATTGATATAATGCCCTAGCCATGATATAAAGGAAACTAGTTCTAATAAAATAATGTGTATTCCAACATATAAATGATTAGGCACAATTGCACAAGATGACGTGATGAGGTAGACGCTTGTGCCTCCTTAGGATTCATAAGCCAAGGTTTCAGAGGAGATCGAAAGAGGTTCCTAAGGGAAAACACAGGACATGGAAGTGTAGAATGCGTAGGCGTTAGAATAACAACTAGCATTAGGATAAGTACCAACAGAGAAGATTTCTTTGACGTGGTAACAGAAAAATGAAAATAAGTAAGGACAACATGCCAAGACAAATTACAGAGAGTCCAAGGGGAGAAAATGAGGCAGCATGGTAGGTCCTCACATGAGTGCGGGTTGGCTTAGTTCTAAGCGGGTATCAAATGTTCTTCCTGGAATATGGAATGAAACAGGTCATGAAAAACTAGCACAGAAAACACAGTCCTATATGGAAACTCCTCTGTATGTTAAGGGGGTTCCAACATGGTCCGTGGCGTTCATATCCATGACATGATGTTCCAAAATGGTGCTCCAGATTCGGTAAAGTCTTAAGCAAAACAAAATACAATCTGACCTCACACACAATATATTGATGCTTAGATGCCTTAAGAAAATCATTGTGTCTTAACATTGTGGGAAAAAAAGTACTTGAGTTTACAGGGAAAAAAGAGTTATGTTCTAGACTCAGATAACTGTGAAGTTTTATCAAAAGATATAATTATGAAATTTTCACCTCTAAGGGTATCTAGGAAGGCTTTTGAGAATCACGCAAGATGTGGGTCAATTCTTTGTTGTGGGGCTGCTTACGAGTTCCGGGATATCTTGCATAGCTGGCCCCACCTAGAAATGCCTAAAGTGTCATCATTTATTGCAACTGCTAAAAATGGCCCCACAAATTTCCAAAATGCTCCCTAAGGGGGCAGCACCATCCTCGTTCAGAATTATTACAAGTCCTAGACGTCAATGATAAGATTAGCTAATTATGAAGTGAGAAACTATTGCCCTCTGAGAGGATGAATGATAGGGGAGTATGTTCTGGGAAGGGACAGAAACAGAGAGTGACACGGTGAATATCAGCTGAGGCTCAGAATTTAGATATTGGACCCAAATTCACACAGCTTCTGAGCTACTAACTGCTACCGCCCGCAGGTGTGTCTACAGACCCCAGGTCCTTCCCACTACTCCACACTGAGAATGTATGAGTGGAGAACCTTCATCCTCTTTGTTCATTACACAATAGGTTTCTGGCAGGAGGCTGCATGTAATGTATGCCTTCTTGGGGAGACCCAACCCAAACAATAGCGCACTTGATGGCATTGTTTTGTCCTGAAGCAGAACTCAACAAAACTAAGAACACCTATCTCTTACTCACAGTCAAATAATAAAATTCCAATTCTCAAAAGTACAAGGTTAGACTATGTATGGTTAAGACAACATTTGCATTGATGAAGTTCTTATTTCTTTCAACGTCTTTAACATTTGGGGAGGAGTGACAGACCCAGGTAAGCAGACATGCAGAGATCTGAAAACAGGTATCTTATCCCACGGGAGCCATCCTCTCTGCCTGTCATTTTCATCTGTTAGCACTTCCGGCTTCTCCATGTGAGAAGGAGGCTATAAATCAGAGGGTCCATCTATGTTCTAAGCATAAACGTGGAGGACGAAAGGGTCAAGGCATCCCCAGCTGCCCTAAAGCACAATTCAGAAGTAGGAAAAGCGAAGGGAGGGGCTTCCAGGAAAAAAGGTCACCCAGAGAGAGAAAGGAGAAAATAGAACGTGCGAGGAGGAGGAGCACGAGCAGTGACTAACAGAGCATGAGCAATTGACATTGAGACGTTCCCTCCGTTGGCATGAGGCCAAAAGCAAGACAACACCATGGCCCTGTGACTTACTGTGGTGTCCTCTGGAAGAGAAGGATTTGCGTCTCTGGGCGACACTCATTGCTGTAAATTATGGTGAGAAAGGCGTGCACAGACAGACTTTAATCTACTCTCCCAAGACCAAGGCATAGGGAGGGCAAGAGATCTCAGAACGCCATGAAGAGCTGGGGCATGATGTCAAACGTGTACCTTCGAAAAACTCATCTCGCAAAGGATGATGAGTGGAAGTTTTCACAATTCTGTCAAACCCTTCAAGTCTTAAATGAAAGTTCCAGTAATCCGGTCTTTAAAACTAGTGGAATTGCACTTTTCCATTCTCATGCAAATCACCTTCCCCAAGTTGCCTACTTGCAAGTTAGTCGGGTTCTGGGGCAGCTTCTCCAAGCCTTGGGCGGTAGGGGTGAGGATGGATGGAGTTTATAAATGATTCCTTCAACAGGAACGTTTGGAATGACGTGCCTTGAAGAAATGATTTTAATGTAATATTTTATGTATGAGGGAATTTGGTCTTTCCTTTTATGTGGGAACTATAAAAGTATAAGGGAACTTCAAGTTCCCCATGACAATCAACAAAATAATATCCCATACTTTCCCTTATCTGAATACCAAGCAACTTCAGATTTTAAAGATAGCTCAGTGAACAGGCATGGAGCATCTTCTCTTTATAAAGAACTGTTCTCTTAGCTTTAAGAAATGAATAAGGCTTGGTCCAGAACAAATGGGGAAACAAGTCTTGCATGGAAAGAGGGCAGGAAATAGAACGGGGATGGCCAGGGGTTGGGGGTAGGGGAAATGGGAGTTTTTGTTCAATGGATGTAGAGTTTCAATTATACGAGATGAATAAGTTCTAGAGTTTTCAGAAAACTGTTCCATCAATAAACGTCTCCATCTCCACCACCACCACCAAATATCGTCAGATATTGAGGTGAGGGACGGGGAATTGAGAGAGGTTTGTGATTTTGTTTATTTTGGTGATTGTTTTGAAATTGTTTTCACACCAATGAAGAGTCACCTCTAAGCAAACAAAGAACAAATATCTTCCTCTGAATTCCACAGGAAACAATAAAAGAGTTGATGGCCTCGCAGAAAGCAGTTAAAATGGGAGAGGGGATGAGATGGGAAAAGGAAGTGCTTTTTTTGTTATAAGCTTTTTCAACCGAAGCTGACTTTTAAAATTATTTGCGTGTAATTCTTTAAATACAGTTAAATGCAACATGCCACTCTCTACTCTTCGTATACCAAAAACGAACGTGATCTTCTGAAATATGATTGTTACTCCCCTATTTAAAATTCTTCAGCACAACCTACAATGCCCTTAAAATAGTCAGAATGCTCTGATACAGCCTAAGGGACCTCCCATTAACTCCTCATTTCTCCTCACCTCTCCTTCTCCCCTCAAGTCCGGGTTAGGTACCTCTTGACCTGTTTCGTAATACTTGGGACTTCTCATTTCACATCAGAACTTTTCTGTGCCTCCTCTGGGCTCCAGGTTCCTTAAATACGGAGACTTTCTCTTTTGTTCACGGCTGTTTCAGTGCCAACACCGTCACTGTACGTATACTTATGAAGTGAATGAACACACATTCTTGTCTCATTTCCCTGACCAATGATTGGCAAAAAGAAAAACAAAAAAGAAAACTTGGGTTGTCAGAAACGACAACTCAAGGAGGGTTTACTGAAAATGGAAAGAACTTAGTGTTTCTATTTGCTGAAGTGAAGAAAATAACATGCCCCCCGAATACGCCTAGTAATATCACCACCTTCCTCTCAGGGAAGAGATTCTCATTCCAAGGTTTCTCCAAGCCCACTTTTTCCTAAATGGGGAGAAAGATGTATGTGGCAAAAAAAATGTAAGTATAGTAAAATAAGCTGAAAACAACAGAATTAACTTATTGGTTACGGTCATTTAAATGGGAAACCTAAAATGCAAAGGTTGAGGAGAGGTCTTCTAGTACAGTGAGCTTGAAACCTCAATCCATGGACTTGCTGCTTCAAAGACAGATGAGGAACTTGTCAACAACATGCAGGTTGGAGCCTCATTGCCAACTTGCTGGATCAGACTGTCTGGTGGGGTAGCTTAGAACTCGGCATTTGCTAAAAATTCCCCATGTAATTCTGATGGGTATCCAGGTTTGGGAACCAGGGATCTAGTCCAGCCTCCATGCAACACTTGGACAGGCCTGTGGCATTTCTGAGACATGGTCATTCAGTCTCGGATTGAAATCCTTTGATTAGAAACTCATTGCTTTCCACAGAAGCTTACTCTCTTTTCAGAATTCTCAAATGGTTAGAAAGTATTCACTTTAAATTAACTATACTACCCCTTTAACTTTCATTCACTGGCACTTATTTGCTCTTGGAAGATCAACAGAATAAATCTAAACCTTTCTCCCCTTTTAAAGTCCTTTAAATATTGGAAAAGGGCTACCATGTTGTGTTCATTATCGATTGCTATATATGCAATCACCAAATTATCTCAAATTTAGTGACCTGAAACAACATTTATTGCAATTTCTGCAGATCAAGCCTCTGGGTACGGCTGAACTGGGTCCTGCACTTTAAGAGGGTCTCGCACAGGCTGTAAGTCAAGCTGCCGATCAGAGCTATGGTCTCATCTCCAGAACCCCCCTGGGAAGGATGTGCTACCAAGTTCACTGATGTGGTTGCTTACAGGATTCAGCTCCTCATGAACTGATGGATGGAGAGCCCCTCCATTCCACGCTGTCAGGTGAGGTCATGAGGGTGAGTCCCCCACGATGGCATTTTCTCCAGATCCCCATTTCACTTATCAGTCTCTCATAAAACCTATGGTCACATTTCTTTATTCTCTGCTCGCACTTTGACCTTTGGCCACCGCTCTCCCAACATCTCATTCAAAAATGAAAACAAGAAGGATCTCTCTGTGTCTCCTCTTTCGCCAAGTTCCAGGTTTCGTTTTTATTTTAGGAAATTTTATTGCAGTCTTTCCACGATATTCAGGATATTTTTGGCACAAGTCCACAAGCAACTACTCAGAAGAGAAGTCTGGATGTGTGAAAGTGTGTTGTGACACCCTCCGTCCAGCTATAGTTCTTGCTTTTCTTTTCTTGTTTCTGCTTGATGTCTCAAAACCCATATTATGTATGAAGTCTCATCGCTCCAGCTGGGAAACCTTTGTTCTCCAATAGCCTTGAAGCTTTAGACGCACACAGAAACTCCGCAGGGCCACACATACACCCGGAGTAGCATCCTTCAGATTATTTTGATCTCTTCCTAATCTCAGCGGTTTGAAACGCACATGCTGAGTAACCCTCAGCAGAACTGAGAAAGGTCTATGAAGATTATCTTATGGTTAGAATCGGCTACAGGATTTTATTTTTAGTTTCCTTTGGTCTGTTTCAAGTCACAGACAGACTACCACTGTAAGACTACAGCAAAACATTTTAATTAAGATTTAATAGATCAGTTTATCTGCCAGCCATAGTTTCCCAACTTAAAGTGAATGAATTCATAAATATGCTGGGCTCCTAGAACAAATAGAACAAACCCTCTGCATTTCCAATTTCCTCCATATGAGATTTTGTGTGCTAAAAATGTACAACACCAAGTCAGTCAATGTCCACTCCCTCCCCCCACATAGTAAAACAAACCACTGTCATTAATATTTTTATTGTTAAATTCACACAGGACTTACCTTGGGTGTCTATATAGCGAACATGCACTGGGAACAAGCCCAGAAGGGATCGAGCATATAGGATCGACTAAATGTCTGCTTGCTTTCTTCCTTTGCCTTCTATCACCTGCCACAGGTAAAATATAATTTCCAGGTAGTATGGTGAAAAAGAATTCATGTGCCTTTGAGTAATACAGATTTGGTGTACAGCTGAATTTAATTAAGCCACTTGAGAGTGTGTACAAATAATCTACTCTTTCTAAGCCTACTTCCTTATCATTTAAAAAATGTGAATAATAATATTGATGATGATGATGACGATGGTGATAGTTCGAAAGGTTAATGACACAAGAACAAAATGTATGTAAATTGCTTATTCTATTTTCTTCTGCTATTTCTAGAGCTCACTAAGAAATTCCTTCCAGACAGACATACCTGTTACTGGAAATATTTGGTAAAATGTGCTTAGACCCCCCCTAAAAGTTTAACACTTAAGGGACATTAAATATAAGCAGAAAATGAAAATCTCAGCAATATATTGAACACAGGAAGGCTTTTGATGAGATTGTGATGTAAGTCAAGGACATGAAGATGGGATTTCTGTCCAAGAGGAGAATAGGATTCTGAAAATCGCTCATTGCTTTCCACGAAAGCTCCCTTCCCATAATTGTATATCCCCTCACCCTGAATCTTACTAATATTTCTCTCTCTCTCTCTCTCTCCTGAATTTTGAACTTATCATTCCCCCAAGCAGATATGGTACAATTTCACACATACTAATTTATACACTCACTATGCATTTGCTCCTCTTGAATACGATGGTGGTCCATGTAGAGGCTACATAGACTCATTTAGAGCACTGTTAGGTGCAAAGATTTGCGTTACTAACTGACATTTGCAATTTCTCCCTTTTCATCTCCACAGAATGAATGAAACAATGGAAGAATGCATTCCCTCAAAATCATATCTGAAAAAAGTCTTCCCGATTGATGCTATTTTTTTAACCAGGCATGCAAGTGCAATAATTTGTCTCCATTCATAACTGCCGGCTTCTGACAGGTGATTCTGCAGTCTCATCACTTTCATAAGGCAATTTTCTTTTTTCAGCTGTTTTTTCATGTTAGTCACAGACTCAGTGCAGTTTGCCACATTTGGTGCCTTTGTCATCTGCCTAATATTTTGAGAGGGGAAGACAGAACACACAGGAAATAATTTTAAAACAATGAGAATTGGCTGCCCTGGGTGAAAGATTCATGCCATAAACCAACAGGACATCTTGATGTCGGTCTCGTGTTTGTATCGTTATGAGCTGTGGGTCTGCATCATCAGAAAGTATGGGATTACGTGAGTACAGAGAGGGGCAGGGAGACACCTACAAGGGGGAAGGTGGGGTTCAAGACAGAGGTGGACATTCTTTCTATGGTGGTGGAGTGGGGAGCACCTTCTTCCATAAAGGAAGAATAGAAAGACTGGATGGAAAGCATGTGGCAATTACATTTATACTCTCTTAAGAAAATTGTATATGTAGTAGACAGACACATTAAAAAATTAAAGTGTAAAATGTTAAATTTTCAAAATCTCTAGATAAAAGTAAACATGCTTGGGAAATCAACACTCTGTAGCTTTAAGGAACACTCGAGTAAAGATGGTGAGCTGCTACTGAAGGAAAGTGAGTCCTGGGAGACAGACACGGGGTATGGGCCTTGGGGATTAGGAGTGGGACCCTATAAGAGGATACAGGAGGCACTAAATATTCCTACTGCACGGAATGTCTTAGGACAACATACGGTGGAAAAAAAATAATACCTGGGCACCTTCTCCCAGGAGATGCTTCAGAGCTGCTCTTCAAAGCACCCCGGGAAGCACTAACCAGGCTTTGCTGATGCCAGAGAAATGAAAATCACACATCACCTGTGGGAGAGTGGCTTCCAAGTGAATGGAGAGAACTAGGGCAGAAAGAAACAGCTCAGGGGGAGTCATTCCCAGCCCCCTCCCCACGTGATCTGATCAAATTGAGCACTCAGCCCCAGCACCTGCAGGAAGGAAATGTATGAGATGGAGTGAGCAGACGAGCAAGTGCACTGCAGGTGGGGCAATGTCAAAGGCCACATAGTCTTCTCCTTTGGAACACTGTGGATGGCGATGCATGGATTTCTGTCTCCTCTTACACCATGACATTGGGGGCCTTAAGCACCCCCTCTGCCAGCCTCCAGTAAGGGAGAGAGGGGCAGTGGGAGGCAGAGTGTTGGGTTGGCAGCATTATTCAAACAGGATGGATCTAGGGTATGAACCCCAGCAGGCCACCTGTGACCTGGGTGTAGGTGCTGTGGAGCTCCCTACAGAATCCCCGCTTCTCCCTCCCATTCTGTCCCCAACTCTGAGCCCTGCCCTGGCTGTTGTGAAGGAGAACAGATCCTGTCACTCAAGGTTCCTTCTCACCCAGACCTCCATAGCAGAAACAAGGCTTCTTTCTGATTGGTTTGTTTATACCTAAGATGTCTTCAGAAATCAGGTGGGGTTGGCCTGGTGGCATAATGGTTAAGTTTGCACGCTCTGCTTTGGTGGCCCAGGGTTCACGGGTTCAGATCCCGGGTGCAAACATACACACCACTCATCCAGCCACGTTGTTTCAGTGACCCACATACAAAATAGAGGAAGAGGGGCACAGATGTTAGCTCAGGGACAACCTTCTTCAAGCAAGAAGTGGAAGACTGGCAACAGATGTTAGCTCAAGGCCAATCTTCCTCACCAAAAAAAAAAAAAAGCAAGTGGCAGCTAGGCTGGGGGTACATGATCAAAATCAGCTCACGGACTTGACTTTACTTAAGAAAATAAAGTTAAATTAATACTACTGCTAGTAATAACTTTAGGAAACCTTGCTGGGTCAATTCTTAGTGTCATTACAAAAATGTCTCTGATCTAATGTACATTCTAAACCAAAATGTTTAGTACCACTTTTACAAATTCTCTTGAGATCATCAGAAATTGCGTTCTATATTTTAAAAATCCTCCCATATTTAGACTGGCACCGACTCTTCTTTTCTCATTTCCCAAGAGAAGATGATCTTAGCTGGGGCTTTAAGAAACTTCCTATACTTTTAAATGGAGAGTCAATTTCTTAGGTTTTATAATGCACCTTAAAATAATACCTCTATTGCAAAAATTTGACACTTGATAATAATAATACCTATATGCACCTCCATGTATGGCTGTAACAAATGTACAATGTAACAAATATCAAGCAACAAGAATGCTAACTTCATTTTTGTATCTACTCATGAGCTTAATTGAATCCTTACAGAGGGATTTAATGTCTTATTATATAAGATGGTTCTTAACTTGGTCATTCCCTAAACTCCCCTCCCTTCAACCAGAATACCAATTAGGAACAATGGAAAGACAAGGAGATATAAGGAAGACTCGTATTTAATAGTAGCTGAAAACTTACATGGGTATATATATATGTATATACACACACATATATATACACATACGTATATGTATTAGCGTAAACTTTATGGATATACAAAATAGCATAAACTCACATATAAACTTACATACATACACATAGTAGCATAAACTTACATATAAATACCTATATGAATATATGTATATATAGTAGCATAAACTCACATAGATATACATAGTAGCAAAAAGGAAGAAAAAGTCAAGAAACATTGATCTTCACATCAATTTAGCAACAAAGTAGTTACATGCCCAAGGTTTGAATATCTAAGAATAAAAATATAAAGTCTTTCTACTAATCTAGAAACACAGGTACATGGCTAATTCCTGATCTTTCTGCTGTTAGACAAGATCATCTCTAATTTTCCATGTAAAAGGAAAACGACAAACTCACCATAATCTCCAACAGAAACTGGGGTCAATTTCCCCTAACTGGTCTATGGTTTCCAGGAGGGCAGGAATCTTGCCCTTCTGATACTCTTAAATAACCTGGACGCAGGACAGACGCCAGTGCCCAGTAGGAAAGAACAGATGTCAGGAGTATGGAAGGACACGCTCTCTGGAACACCAAGAACCTGGAGGCAGAAAATTTTTCCAGGGACTCCCGGGAGGTGACTTTGCCTTCTGCTCTCAAACAAGAATATGGCCTGGCTGAGGACGAGTTTGGCTCAATAATTGAGGGATCCAACACTGTATAATTATTCCCTTCCATAAACCTCAGTGTTTGTTAGCGCAAATTCTTCTGGATTGGTGACTTAAGCCCACATTTATGAAAGGGCATGCAAGAATTCCATCTCTTTCTTAACCAGAAAAAATGTGCACTCCAAAGGGGACACAGGGACAGCCAAAAGCCTCTCCAAGAAGTAATGCACCTGTCCCTACTTTCTGAAGCCACCCGTTTCTATCAAGTTCTACAGCCTTGCTAAATAAATTGAACATGTAGGGAAGCCTGAATATTGTCACTTCTGGACCAGTCTGTAACCTGACTCACAGCTCACAGGAAGGTATACACAGTGAGTCATTTTCTAGTAGTTGTGTTAGATTTTTGCAGGGGCAAATACGTTTCTTTGATTATTACTGTGAGCGACACACACATTTGTGTGTAGTGGCAAGGTGAGGATGCAGGCACTGTTTGAAGCCATGGAGGAGAATGTTTCTGCTCTTAGCCTGTGCTTAAAAAAATGTATCTATTAACAGGATTTTCTGTCAATATGACTTCATATGAAGCAGAAAATGGAAAACTGCCCTGCAGGTGCACATACACATTACATTGTTGCTTTTTAAGGCAGAGTATTGGTCCTCCTCTCCTCCTCCAAGTCCCTCTGCTCTCACAGAAGGCAACTCTCAGGAAAATGACTGAGTGAAAAGTACAAGGAGGCTGTCTGCAGCACAGAGGGTCCCCATATGTGTGAGTCCAGGATACAGGATGCTGAGCACGTTGAGGGAGGTAGGGCTCTGGCATTAAGGCACCTGGGGAGCTGGGGGATTAACCACATTAATCCAGAATAGAAAAGAAAGAATAATCTAGTAATGGGATGAGAGAGGTTTTCACAGCAAACAGCAGCACCGCATGAGCTAATGCTTGTTTGTACCAAGAAATACAGCCCTGGGTGTGAACCTGAAATAATAGCCTTAAACCTCCCTCAGAACAAGGGGACATAGAGAAGGGCAAAGGAGAAGCCACAGACCCAGTCTGTTGGCACAAATCAGGCCTAGATAAATCTCTCTTCATTCAAAGACTTATGAAAAGAAGTGAAAAGCAACATCGATCTGTGAGAAAAAAAAGTAAGAACAAGGAAACACAATATTTACCTGAAGATTAAGAAGGACCCACTCCCAATAAGATGGAATCTGGAATTTTTCTTTTTCTGAACTATGAAGATAAGGGAAAAGGATGCCTCAAGCATTCAGGCAAGAAAAAAGAAAAAAGAAAAACAGGCTACCCACAAGGAACCAAATCGAGTGGTGCTCAGAAATTTCACATGGAAGCCTGAATTTGAAATGTCTTTTTCCTCTGCAAGTAGAAAAATTGGTATCCAAAGAGGTTTATACCCAACCAAGAGGTCTGTCACGTGTAAAAGCAAAGAGAAATACCATGCTCAAGTACCCAAGGATTCCATTTTTTTATAACCCAAATACTCTTCTCAAGAATACAATCTACTTCAACTCATCAAGGGATGAAACGCAAATAAGAACTGAGAATGGAGAAATGATGCCAGATAAGCAGAGCCTTTCATACCAAAAAAAGTTTCACATATGGTTATCCAAATGAATTAAATGCCAAAAGTTGTTGAAAGGGGTATATTTGTTGTAACATGCTTAACAAAAAGAATTTGGGTTTGAAATCTCATATTCTATTTGAAAGGAACATGAAAGTATGAGTTAATAATATATAAGCTGCCCTCACTGGATGTAGTAGGAGTTAAAAGATAACCATTTCATTCAGGATGTTGAACAATTATCAATAATAATGAAAATAACTAATATTTATGAGACACTTACTAGGTGCCAGGTATTCTTCTCAGCATTTTTCTTCTCTTTTTTTTTTTTTGTCTTTTGTGAGGAAGATCAGCCCTGTGCTAACATCTGCCAATCCTCCCCTTTTTTTTTTTGCTGAGGAAGACTGGCCCTGGGCTAAAATCCGTGCCCATCTTCCTCCACTTTGTATGGGACGCCGCCACAGCATGGCTTTGCCAAGCGGTGCGTCGGTGCGCACCAGGGATCTGAACCGGTGAACCCCGGGCCACCGCAGTGGAGCATGTGCACTTAACCGCTTGCGCCACCAGGCGGGCCCCCTCAGCATTTTTCACATAGATCTGTAATATGGGTTCAATAATTGTCTTAGTCTGCTAGGGCTACTGTAACAGAATATCACAGACTGGGTGGCTTATAAGCAACAGACATTTGTTTCTCATGGTTTTGAAGTCTGGAAGTCTGAGATCAAGGCGCTGGCAGATTTGGTGTCTGGTGAGGACCCACTACCTGGTTCACAAATGGCCATCTTCTCACTGTGTCCTCACGTGGTGGAAGTGGTGAGGGAGCTCTCTGGGGTCTCTTTTATAAGGGCACTAATCCCATCCATGGGGGCTCCACCCACATGATCTAATCACCTCTCAAAGATACCACCTCCTGATACCATCACCTTGGGGGTTAGGATTTAACATATAAATTTTGTGGAGACATAAGCTTTCAGTCTATAGCAACAATGCTCTTAAAAAACTAAAAGGGAACCACAAGCATATTTTAAAAGCAGGATTTGTCTCCCAATCTTTGCAAAAGATATAAACAAACAAGAAATAGTCATACAACGAAAGACAGAAGACAAAGGAAACAGTAAGAAAGCCTTAAACTCCCTCATTAGCAAAGAGACAGAAGTGAAGCCAATCACAAGCGCTATTATGTTGGAAGAGAAAAAAGGTTAAACTCCCACCGAAACAGACAAAGTCTCTCAAATTGGGCTAAAAAAACCCAAATCCAAACATTTTGGGGAAAATAACAGCCTAAGAATAGGTCTCTTACCCCTCTGCTCTTAGTTAACAAAACCTATAGAACCTGACAAGAATTACAAAGGAAACAGAAAAGAGGGAAGAACAACAATTTGTGGTGCTCAAGCTAGCAAACGGCACCAAGAGATGACACCTACTTCAAAGGAAATGCTGCCATGTTTAGAGCAAATTGGCCCAAATTCAAGAGGCCACCAGGAGCGGCTCAACACTCTTCCTATGGAGAGATAGGCATAATTTTGTACAAAATGGCTGGAAGATAATCTGGACAACTCAAGTAGCATCATTGATGTTGGATCTACAAAGGGCAGGGTTGTTCCCAGCCCAAAAGAGGTGGAAAACACTCCCCATCAATGGATGTCAAGCCAACGTGTTAACAAGGAATGGATAGATCGGCCACTACTTGCAGATTTTCTCTAAACTAGTTGTTAACAGCAATCTCAGACTCCCCCATTTGGGGTAAAGGAGAAGGAGGAGGGGACAGGGAAAATCCTGGACCTTGAAGCAAGAGCTAAGTGTGCAAGAGATGCAGACCAATCTATTTGAACAGCTGGAGAATGACAGCAGCAAAGACAACCCAGCGAAGAAGCTAAGCCTCTACATGAGTGTCGGCCTGAAAGCCAGGAGCCACCCCCAACTTATCTAGGCTGGAATCCTTGATCCTGGCATGCAGGGCATCTTCCCAGTGGCTGGACTTCGACTACTAGGGTGCTGCCTACATTCAGAATCTGCTGTGGAAGTCAGCACTTCCCGGGCCCCTATGTACACTCCTCATTGTTAACTCGTCTGTGTACAAACCCCAGAGCTGAATCAAAATCTGCCTTAGAACAGATCTGAGGTTCTCCCAGACTTCTTCTTCATCACACACACACACACACACACACACACACACACACACACAAGTGTATTTACATAAAAGCTATTAAAAGGGGCCATTTACAGCCATGTAGAAATGATATGAATAGGAAGTTAGGGCAAAGAGAAATACAAATCTACATTTTCACTATACCAATTTTGTATAAAAAAAATAACTGTAATATATACATATATTTATAATTATAATGTAGATGGACGGATAGATTGATAGATGGATAAATAGATGAGAGGTAGATAGATGATACATAGGTAGGTAGAAAGGTAGGTAGGTAGGTAGGTAGATAGATAGAAGGATAGATGATAGACAGAAAGAAGGAAAGACAGAAAAAGTTCATATGGATGGATGGATAGAAAGACAGACAGAATGACAGATAGTTATCTGTCTCTCTGTATTTACACTCTATTTGGAGGCAGTCATCACCTTGACTCTAACAGTTACATCTCAGTGACCTAGAGAAAGTGAGGCAACTCTCTGACCTTTAGTTTCCTCATCTCTAAAGCAGGAATCATAGTGTATGTTCAGTCTAGTTCCTGTAAAGATCAGAGAGCTATTACCCGTGATGAGCCTGACCCATAAGTGTTTTCCAATAAATAACACTTTCCTTTCTCTTCCAATTTAGAATTACATGCACCCATAAAGCCTTTTTTAAAAAATGAGCAGGATTAAATCCTGGACCATTTTGGAGCAAATGAAAATCACATCCCAAACTGTAAATATATCTGTACTATAATTGTGCATTGTATTTTAAGAAAGCTATCTGAGATAACCAGAAGTATTACATAACTAACTATATTTCTTCAAAGAAAAGAAAAAAAACCAGAATACACAGAGAATTAGAACAGAAACAGATCTAGATGGTTTTTCTATCTTTATCAGGCAGGGCTGGAAGGGAACGGAGAGGAAAAGTAAGGGCTCATTTCTATCCATTGCAATGACCCAAAGCAAGTCAGTAATGTGTGTTCCTTTCTGAATGGGGGTGCAATTACCTGCTGGGTGAAATATTTCAAGCATCACTTTATTCACTGCTGATTTTATAGCTTTCTTCTTGTTCTATCATCAATCAGATCAATCAGATCATCTTACTAGCAGCTCTGAGGACCTGGTTCCTAAAATACTTGGACAGGAAAAGGTTTAGGTGAAAGTTGAACTTTGCCTAGCTTCTTGCTAGGCCCATCTGGTCTCTGTACTGTATTTTATGATATTCATGTAACAGAACTGTGTTCCCCAAGAAGATTCCATGCCCTAATCCCCAGGACTGTGAGTATGTGACCTTACGTGGGGTGCAATGTAACCACGTGAGCCCACAGAAGCAGAGGCAGAGGCAGTAGGTAGGTGCTGTAGAATTGCGGGTCGGAGAAATTTGAAGCATGAGAGGGATTCTAACTGTCATTGCTGATTTTGAAGAAGGACAAAGAGTGCCCCAAGGCAAAGAATTCAGGGGGCCTCCAGAAGCTGGGAACGACGCCCCCTGACAGCCAGCGGGGAAATAGCGACCTCTCTCCAACCGTTACGTGGAACTGAATTCTGACAACAACCTGAGTGAGTTTGGAAGCAGATTCTCCCCCGGAATCTTCAGATTAGAGCCCAGCCTGGCCGGCCAACACCTCGATTTTAGTCTAGTGACGCCCTGAGTGGAGGAACAGCCACATCACTGCTGACTTATAGAACTGAAAAATAATAAACTTGCATTTTTTTAAGCTGCAATATTTGTGGTAATTTGTTAAGGCAGTAATAGAAAACTAATATAGTGATATTATAATATGGCATGTTTATAAGCAAAGATATGTGGGAAAATCTATTAAAATATATAAACAACAACGAAAAGGCTATTTCCTGAGAAATTTGATTCCTGCACAAGAAAAAAAAAGTCAGTGTTTACTCTCCCCAAGTGGAAAGAAAGATTCCTTTATCCTCCCAAGTTTATAGACTATTTTCACCAGTTATGCATTCTAATAATAATAAGGTTATGATAATATTAACGTAGTTGTATATCATGTGTAACATATATCATTATATATGTTATTATGTAATAATAATGTAATATAATAACGTATTATGTAATTAATATTAATATATTCTTATGTATTAAGTGTAACATATATAGCATAACAATAAATTTTACATTGTAGTAAAACAATCTAAAATGTTGCATTTTTACGTATATATCATTTTGTATTTGTGTTTATATTGAACATGCACTTGTACATTTAACATCCAATAACGTGTAAATGTTATGTTACAGATTTAAACTTTGCTTTTTAGCTTCTCGCCCAACTCGCCCCACCTTGCTGCCTGTATTAATTTTCCATTGCTGCCAGAACAAATTACCACAAACTTGGTGGCTTAAAAAATGCAAATGTATTATTTCATAGTTCTAAATCAGAATGCTGACATAGATCTCACTGGGCTGAAGTTAAGGTATTGGCAGGATTGTGTTCCTTATGGAGGCTCTGGACAGAATTTGTTTTCCTCTCTTCTAGCTTCTAGAGGCTGCCTGCATTCCTCAGCTTGTGGCCCCTTCTTCCATCTTCAAAGCCAGCAACATTGCATCTTTCAGACCATTCTTCCATAGTCAATTTTCCCTCTGAACACAGCCAGGAAAGATTCTCCAATCTTAAGGACTCATGTGATTAGTTGGACCCACTTGGATAATCCAATACAGTCTCCCCACCTCAATATTCATAACTTAATCACACCTGCAAAGTCCCTTTGGCCAGGTAAGGAAATATAGTCACAAGTTCTGGGGATTAGGGAATGGACATCTACCCTATGGTCTATAATGAGCAGAGAGCCGGCACTTAATAATGACTTGTTTATAAATTCATCGACGATTGGTTCCTATTGAAAACTCACAAGAGACAACTCATGCATGTCCCAAATTCCTATTTTCTGTCCATGCCATCTAAGACTAGACCAAGGAGAAGCAAGAAAAAGAGAGGAGGTCAGGAAAAGTCCCACACATTGGCCAAAACAACATCCAAACACAACTAATATGTGTATATTTTGGCACCACTAAGCTCATTGAATTTGTACCACCAAGGTTATAAATGTGGTTTCCATGTCCTTCTTTCACCACGGACATAGATGGTGGGAGGTGGAATTGAGTTCAACAATTAGTCTATGAGCTATAGGAAGCGAGTGTAGGCTTTTAAATGATGCCAAGAGTATAGATTATCAATGTGGAGATCATCCCAATATTTGGGTACATCTTTTGCCTCTCAGCAAGAACAAATAGTACACTCTTGCATTGAGGAGGAAAAAAATTGTTCCTTGGCCCCTTAAAAGTATCTGCCGGGGCCGACCTGGTGTCATAGTGGTTAAGTTCACGTGCTCCACTTTGGCGGCCCGAGGTTCACGGGTTCAGATCCCAGGCACAGACCTGTTTATGGCTTATCAAACCATGCTGTGGCGGCCTCCCACATAAAAAGTAGAGGAGGATGGGCACACATGTTAGCCGAGGGCCAATCTTCCTCAGCAAAAAGAGGAAGATTGGCAAGAGATGGTAGTTCAGGGCTAATCTTCCTCACCAAAAAAATAAAATAAAAACAAATAAAGGTATCGGCCATCACATCAGGCTCATGCCCAATGAGAAGGGAGCACCCAGTGCAGTTGTCTGAGCTTTAACAGGGAAGCTGGGTTACAAAGAACAGCAGCCACCATGACGGAGCATTTTGTCCTCATGTCTGGCTGCTTTTGTCACACTAGAAAAACCTCAGAGAACAGCCTACTATCAGCAAATTGTGCTCTTGTGCACTCACATGTGCATGTGCACTCATGTACCCACAGGAAAGGGAATTAGAATTCCATATCCTAAATCTGGCTCTACCATCTACCCTCTGGATGGCCTTGGTACTCCATCCTCCTGGTCTCACATCCCACATTTTAAAATTGAAAGACTCTTGGTGGTTAAGGTCTTTTCCACTTCCGTCTCCAGAATCTGTATTTCTATAAACATATACATGTCGAGCAAGTGTTGAGAGCAATGCTGAACCCATCTGTGGCTCTCATTGCAAAAAAGTCCTGCCCTTTCTGTGGGGAGGATCTGATCTTCATCACTCTGTGGTGACTCTTTTGAAAGGAGGTTCCACTGGCTAACTTCTCCCCAGTGAGGGGACCCACTGTCCCAGGAGACTAATTCTGCTTTATGAGACAGCAGATGCAATGTCATATCTATTTATAGCAAAAGAAAATAACCTCAGGGAGTGCAATATCTCATCATTATCTCAGCACAATAGAAATACAAATGTATAATCAAAATTTAAATGACATGCTCAGGTTCTTATTAAATCATGCTTTTCTATAAAAATAAAGACAAAAATCAGTTTTGAACACCACTTTTTTGCCAGAGTTACATGTGGCTCAGTGACGGCCAGGATGGAAATGACCTGTTATACTAGGTTCACTCTCTTATCCCTTATCAGTGAGGAATTATTAGCTAAAATATTCTTTCCAGAGCATTTTTTGATTATTTGGAAAGAAAATAAAGTGAAACATGGGGAAGGAGAAAATCCTCCAAGAATGTTTATCCTCCTTCTTTAGAATATGGTCCCAAGATCCAGGCAAGTTAACCCATTTGCCTCAGTAATTTCAAGTTTGGCCAAATGCTCAAAATACGGCAAGTGGATGGAGGCACCTAGTCACTGCCATCTGTCTCTCAGAATTAAAATAGTCATGCAGTTAACTCAGACCAAAAAATTCTGAGAAACTTAGGCTAGAATGAGCTAGCAAGAACCTTGCATTGACGGCATTTCAAGCTGCCCATGGTGGAAGGGTGTGGGTATGACATATATTTTTAAATAGTTTCCAAATTCTTCTGACACCTTCAACTCCCATATCCAAATTTTTGGGCTTAAGAAACACAGCCTCAAAAATTACTCGACCTCTCACAGTGGTCCATTTGGTAATTAATTCAGACCATCACAAAATTGATATAGTATATCCAACCAGATAAATAATATGAGCTGGGTGGAGAAGGGTGAAATTTTGTAGTAGATAAAGCATGAAAATGGGAATTTCACTATTTGGGGATTGTTTGTCAGTTGTTTGTTATTTTTACAGCAAAATGTCCTTATTGAAACTTCTACCTTGTCTGGGTCTCTGTATTTTTGGCTAGTAGAATGAAGACGTTGAACTGAAAGGTGTCCATGCTCCATCCAGTAATGCACCTCTGAAGGGCTTCAACTGGGAGAGTTTCTTCCCTAAATGTCATTGAACCTGGACAGGTTCCCTTTCTCTCTGCTATATCCAGGCTATGTACTTGAAGTCTTCCTGACAGATGAGTTCAGAGAATAAATACGTGATTCCCTGGGGCTGCCTATAGCATGCATCATTGGTTCAGTGCACCAAGGAACTGTGCCTCTCATCCTCATGAAACCCTAAGCTGTTGCATCCTTCAGTGTTTATTGTACACTTTCTTCACTGCCTTTTTCTTAATGGTGCATTTTATAGCTTCGAAATATTAACTAACATATTCCATTCCCCAAGGTCTCTCCTTTATATTCCCCCCAGAAGACACCTCACCAGGGATTTTGTGCCAGTTCCCACAGGCTATGCCAACTAACTCAACATTCAGTATAACACTGAACGTCTTTCTCATTTCCAAACAACACAGGTTAAGGGAGACGCTGAGAGCTAAGGCAGCCTCCAGACCACCACATAGTCAGGATGGGAAGAGGTGGAGAAACCATGTCATTTGAGAAAGAGTGGGAAACCTGGGTGTGCCAACCCTGGTCACTATATCGAAATGGATTTGAAGCAATGCTTTGGGGGAATTTGGCAAGAGCTCAATATAAGAAAGAATTTTCTATGTATTTGCATTGCAGTCTTTTAACATTCACAGTCAAATCTAGATAAATCTCACCTGTAGGATCTGTCCTGATGTCACCTTTCTGCCAAGTTGTTCTCTCTGGGACTGTGAGCCTATTATGTCCCCCATCTCCATTTCTTCAGGAATCACAAACTTGATCTGGTTTCTCGGGTTACATCCTTCATGCGTGGGTCTTTTTTCCCCCATATTTTGGACCTCCTAGGTCATCTATAGGCACTGGCCAAAAGCTGTCTTTCCTGAAAGATGGGCAGTAATAGGAAATTTGGGGTGTGGAAGGGAAAAATTGCCCCAACAATATCCTTGACCCAAAAAAAATTTCCTTATCTTGGACCATTTTCTCTGAATCAGTGAAAGATATTCTACTCACAAAGCCTAAGCCAATGGGTTTTTAATGGTTTTTTAAATTGGTTTTTAGGGCTGAAATCATCTCCCATCCAAATGAAAACTTACCTGGAATCCCACTCTAAGAAAACAGAGGCAGCATTTTATTCATAGAAAGTAATCTCATGAGTTCAAATATATAGTATTTATTTAATAGTAAATTCAATGAACAAGAGCAATGGAGCTATTGAGATGGGCTTAAATGCTTGAAATCCAAACTTAAAAATGACTGTTGCAATCTTATCAACTTCAGCATCCAATTTCTTTCTGCATTTTGTTGTGTTTGCAGAGCATTGACAAAATGCTGATTACCAAAAAGAAATGGTTGCAAATACCAATTCTCTATGGGGGTTGTGTGTGTGTTGTGTGTCGTGTGTATTCTGTCTTTGGTGTGTGTTGCATGTATTACGTAGGGTATTTATATGTGTGTTGTAGGTGTTGTGTGTGCGTGTGCGTGCTGTGTATGTTTAACTGTGCACTTTGCAAACTTTTTCAATGAAAGAAACATGAAAGAGACAGGATAGGACATTTGTTTCAACGTGAATGGCTCATAATATCTCTCAAATGCTCATATGCCTCTATTGCTAAAATGACTTTGGAAGGATAAATGAGTTTCTTTGCCAGTTTAATTTTTATTTTTTGAAAAATAAATACTTTCCAAATGCACATGGTAATGTTGCGAAAAATTTCATACAGATATGTATGTATGCAGATATTCATATGTATATTTAAGTATAAAATACCTCAATGTCAATCTCAGTCATTTATTCAATCTCTTAAAATCCTCAAATTTTTTTTTCATGTGAGGCAATTATCTATTGTGACTTTACTGCTGACACATTATCTGCAGTTATAAGCTTAACATTGCCACTTCTTGGTATCCAATTGCATCTAATCATATCATTAAAAACATGACTCAGGCTGGGGCCGGCCTGGTGGCGCAAGCAGTTAAGTGCGAGCGCTCCACTACGGCGGCCCAGGGTGCACGGGGTCGGAGCCCGGGCGCGCACCAACGCACCGCTTGTTAAGCCATGCTGTGGTGGCGTCCCATATAAAGTAGAGAAAGATGGGCACAGATGTTACCCCAGGGCCAGTCTTCCTCAGAAAAAAGAGAAAGATTGGCATCAGATGTTAGCCCAGGGCTGGTCTTTCTCATAAAGAAAACAAAACAGAACAAAAAAAACAACAAGAAAAACATGACTCAGGGGCCCGCCCAGTGGCGTAGTGGTTAAGTTCACGTGTTCTGCTTCGAGGCCTGGTGTTGGCAAGGTTCAGATCCTGGGAGCGGACCAATGGACACACCACTCATCAAGCCATGCTGTGGCAGCATCCCACATACAAAGTAGAGGAAGATGGGCACAGATGTTAGCTCAGGGCCAATCTTCCTCAGCAAAAAGAGGAGGATTGGCAATGGATGTTAGCTCAGAGTCAGTCTTCCTCACAAAAACAAAACAAAAACATGACTCAGAACACAAAAAGTTGTCCATGTCTTCATAGTGTTTAGCTAATAGAATTTCTATAACTGCAAAAAAAAAATTAAAACAATAAAAATGTTAAATAGATATATATTGAATGTTAAATAGATATATATTTGAAATAGTAACATGGGTGGCATTGCCTCCAGACAACGACTTAGGCAGGAAGAAGTACATTCAGAACTCGTATATGGATTATCACATTTATTGTGAAAATATACCCATTAAGGTCTGTGAATTAATGAAATTGAAAATGGAGTAAGATTACCAAACATTGACCTCTCTAAATAGCTAGTGTTTGTCTAAGCAATGTAAAATGACTTTACCACACGCTGGTCACAGCTTTTATAAGAACTTCTCCTCCAACAGCTTTTACTGCCTTTGGCTTTGGACCGTCAGTTAAAGGTCATATCATTCTTGCCAACTTATTTGAGGAGTGTTACATGGGTCTAAGCCCTTTAAAATGTCCTCTACTTTTATTCATGTGTCAAGTGATTTAAAACCTCATGAGAGATCCTGATTTAGAATCACCCATTAAGCTTCTCCAGAATTTCTGACCCTACAGAAATCATAAGGCAAAAGATGTTTTGTTTAGTTTTGTCATTTGAGACCACTGATTTTGAGATGATGTGTTATGAAGCAACAGATAACTAAGACAACCGTCTTCTTTTACCTGAGATGTCCGGAAGCTCTGAGAGACCAAAGGCAGAACTAAGTGATGAAAGATTCCCTCAATTAAGGGATCCCTGGCTCTAAAGAAAGGACTATATTCTCCTGGATCCCTCAGGAATGTCAGGATGTTGAGAATGTGTCCCTTAAGCCCCACAATCTTGGAACGGCAATGCTTCCCTGAATTCAACACACCTTTGTGCTCCAGTAGCCATGATAACATAAAAATTGAGCCTCAGGTCTATTAGCAGACTCTTAAATTGGCTCAGTGGCCCCCAGTGGAGGGTGTTAATGAGAAACAAGACAAGAATACCCCATAAAAAAGAAAGGGAGTGCTGTGAATGCTATCCCAGGTTCTGTTGTCAAATTAATAGGGTTAGTAATAAGAGGATGTAGTGGGTAAAACTAAACAAGTAGTGTTTTGTCTATACGAAAAAAAGTCATGATCGTGTTGAGGAGGACAGAGGTTCAGTAGTGTAAAGTCAAAAATACATGAAAGAACAAAGTCCAACAAAGACTGGTCTGCCCTTCAGGCCCTGTAATTCTCCACCGTATGAGAACATCGCCCCTGCAGATTCAACACCATCCTAAGTTCACTCCTGTCCATGAACGGAGTTCTGAACAATAATTTCACTCACTCAAAATCAAAGTAGTCTCACTGCTCTTCTCCAGGTGAACTTTGCAATCATCTGTCCAAACAAACATTTAAGAAGCATCGAATTATTTATAAGTGATTGTATCAGTTTCCTATTGCAGGTGTTAACACATTACCACAAAACAACATAAATTTTTCGTCTTACAGTTCTGGAGGTCAAAAGTCCACAGAGGATCTCACTGGACTATACTCAAGGTGTCAGCAGGTCTGTGTTCCTTTCTGGAAGCCCTAGGGGAGAATGCATGGATTGCCTTTTCCAGATTCTAGAGGCTATCTGCCTTCCTACATTCATGGCCACCCTTCCATCTTCAATGCTGTAAATGATTGAGTCTTTCTCACACTGCCATCTCTTTGGCTCCCTCAGCTGACTGCACCCTCCCCATTTATAAGGACCCTTGTGATTATGTTGGGTCACCTGGATAGTCTAGACTAATGTCTTTATTTTAAAGGCAGTTGATTAGAAAGCTCAATTCCAAATGCAAGCTTAATTCCCATTTGCTATGCAGTAGGATATAGCCACAGGTTCTGGAAATGAAAGCATGGACATCTTTGGATGGCTATCATTCTGCCCACTACAGCTACCTTACTTTTCCCAAAGATACAACAGGGAATAGGACAGAAACCTGCCATCTAGGCTATCCCAGTCTAAAAGAAAGGAAGATGTGTGACAAAATAGTTCAACAATGTGATCCTATAAGAACATAGAAGAGGAGATGTGTCAGTGCCAGGGGCTGGAAACATCTCCTCGAGTTGGTAACATTTGAGCTAAGTCTTAATGAACAAGTAGACTATCACCAGATGAATAGGGTGGGAAAGTATTGAACTCCAAGTAAAGGGAATAGCACGGTCAAGGCATGGAGGCAAGAGCTGAGGAGCTAACATGCAAGTGGATTGTTGTGGTGTTTTCTTAATGAAAAATGGGCTAAAATTAAGAAATGAAGGATTTGCCATGGTAAAAACTCTGGGGTTTGTCTTGTGAGATTAAGCTAGCAATGGAGTCTTTTAATTTTCTCCAAACACTGTCTAATCGAGAAGCTTCAAATATAATAAAGTGAAGTCTCTGTGGCTGGGAAGAGGAATGGAGGCTGATGAGGAGATAGATCCTCACCCCCACTCCCTAAGAAGTGGAAAGTATATGGAACATTAGACATAGAAGTAGTGTTAAATGGAGTTTCCGTTATGTAAGTGAGTAGAGATACTGAGAAGTCTGAAGCAGGAAGAGAATGATCAGAGTTGTTAGAACAATCACTCTAAGTACAGTGTGGAGAATGGACCACGGGAGGAAGGGGCTGGAGGCAAGAAGACCAGTTACACTACACGTTGACACCTGCAAAAAGTTCTTGTTTTGTTTTCTGGTGACAACCTTCCTTGCATTACAGTCTAAATATTGGACTCTTTCTATCCCTAATTGCATGCAATTTGCAACCCGATGTTCCGGTCTCTTGGTACCTGGTAAAATCATGCTGATACACCTACTTGGATTTATCTAAGTTCTCTTTTGAAAACATTGCAGCAGGAAAGGTTGTGTTCTCTCAACACAGCCACTGGTTCCTGTCTTTTCCAGACACTCACTGAGGTCTTAGAAGAATAAAGGAGAGCTTTCCAAAAACAGAAGAAACCACCTCAGGATACTACAAGTGGTCCCTCCCTAGAAATATTCAAACCAATAATGATGGCACAAAATACTGCAAGGAATACTATGTAAGGAAGGATCGAATTGTGAAGAACGTTCACTTAGGTTTCTTTAGTACAGTGCCATCCAAAGTGCAGTCTGTGGATGGCTGCCAGTCCCAACGAGTTAAGAAATAGAGAGTGAACATTTTGAAGTTTTTAGTAATTTAATAAAGAAACTGTTTGTTGACTCTAATAATGAAAACATGATCTTGTATTTGGTAGGTTTTTTAAATTCATCTTTCTCATAATTCATCTTGGTTTACAAAGAGTTGCTCCATGCAACATTGCAAATAATTTTTTTTAAGTGTCACTCTGGGGTCTTTTCTATCTCCCCAAGGCTGTGATTCAGGTAGACTCAGGTCCATGGCAGTGGTCCATACCTGCACTTGTTCTGCCTCCCCTTTATAGTAGTTAATCCTCCACCAAAGGCCACCCAACCTGCCATTGCTATTGTCTTCACTCTTTGAGCTTAGCATCAGTATCTTAAACTATGCTCTTAAACTTCAGATCCAAATACAAGCATATCCTCAAAGTTCTAGTTTGTATTAATAAAAAGCTACTACCTATTAATGTCGACTCTGTTCCAAGCACTACTGAGCACTTCATATACATTGTTTTTTATCCTTTTAATAACCATCAGGGAAGTGAGTCACTTTATGGATGAGGAAATGGAGTCCAAAGAGAGTAACTGCCTGAGCTGGTTTGGGGACCAGTGCACATTCTTTCCACTCTGTCACACTTAATTTATACCAAGGGATCATGTCTGGTTTCGCCAAATAATTATAATTTAATCTTTTCCTGATTCAGGGTCACAATCAATCTAAAGTCCAGTCATGCTGGTCTAAAACTATAAAAATGCTCTACAGGAAGCTCTGTGGCCACTTTTCATGAAACTGTTTAAAGATCTGAATTCTAAGTGGCTAATTGCAAAAGTTCTTTGTTAAACAGTAAAATTAATGATTTCAGAGGCATCATTTACATAGGATATAAATTTTGATGAAAGCTCAATGTCTTTCGCAGAAATCATGAAAATGTTACTTATATACCTTCACTTTCTCAAAGGCAGGTTGTCAGGAATTGACATTTGATGATGCAAATCTATTTTTGAAGACCAAGGAATTGTAGTGGCAAGATCTAAAACACAAATGATTTTAGAGCTGTGCCTTGTCACACCCTCCCCAAAGAAAAAGAAAAAGAGAAAAAATAACATTTTGCCTAAATATAAACTCTCTTAAAAGAATTATCATAATATCTAAAATTCAAATGTACAAAAATGTACAAATTCTACAGTATGGCCAAGAAGATAAGAATTCTTGTCTCACATTAAAAATCTGTTCTGTTTTAATCAGGATTTCATTTCTAAATGACATGAAAAGATCCCAGTCTTTATATATTATCATCCTTAAATTCAGTTACCACTTGGATGTCTTGTGTGATCCGGATAATTATAAAGTTCTTTATGTACATTTATTTCCCACAATATCCATACAAAAGGTTTTATAACCCCCACTTCACAAATGAGAAAACCCAGTGTAATAGCTAGCTATTGCTGTGTAACAAACCAGTCCAAAACTTGGTGGTGTGGGAGATCAGAATTGGCCACCCCAAAATGTGTCTCTTTGGCATGAGGATTATTTTGGGCTGGTTACTTTTAAGAAACTACAGAAGGGAAAGAAGCTCTGAAAAAACAGAAGTTACCCTTTGTAAGAGACATTAACATTTATAAGGGAAATCTCCATTTGTAATTGTATCTCCCTCTCTGCACCAGGAAGAAGAGGGGATGACCTTATCTCTGGAAATTTATCAGTGCAGAAGGTGAGGACTTAAATCTGCATACTCTTATTTACTGTGCTATTCAGTAATCTCCCATAGCTGACTCCCCCACCCCCAACATCCTCCTTTATCTTTAGCTGAAAGTAGTATTTAAGCTGAGAACCTCTGCAATCTTGTCAAGAAACTCAGTTTCCCTGGTGTCTCCCATGTATACATATTATAAAGCTTTGTTTGATTTTCTCCTGTTATTTGGTCTCTCATTCAGTTTAATTTGTAGCCCAGCCAGAAAGGACCCAGAGTGGGTAGAGGATACTCTTCCTCCTCTTCAGTGGCTTAACAGCCATTTATTATGTTTCACAGATCTGTGAGTCAGCTGGGAAGTATTTCGGATCTAGAATGAGCTGTTTGACCTTGTGTGGGCTCAGTCCTGCATTTGTGGTCAAATGGTGGTCTAGCCAGCAGGCTAGCTCAACTAGGAGGAACTCTACTGGGATCTTCCCACAGGCTGGTCTGGGCTTGTTCTTATGGCAGTGATTGGGGTCAAAGATACGAAGCAGAAGTGCTTTCTCAAATGTTGGCTTATGTCACGTTAGGCAAAGCAAGTCCCAAGACCAAGTCCGTAGTCAGGAGTAAGAGAGGACTACAAGGTGAGTCCTGAGCTGGTCTGTGGATCAGGTCTGAATCCATTGCATCTTCTTTCATTCTGCCACACTTAACTTATACCAAGGGATCATGTGCATTTTCACCAGATCATTATAATTAATCCTTACCTAGTTCAGAGTCATAAGAAGACTAACACCCAGCCACACTGACCCAATTTATAAAAACACACAACAGGAAGCCGAGCGGGACTTTTCACAAAGCACTTGAAAGTTCTGAATTGTAAGTAGCTAATTGCAAATTATTGACATGGGTATAGAGAGGGCCATTAAACAGGGCAATTTATGCAATCAATCCACTATATCGAGGCTCAGAAAATTTGACAAGTTGTCCATGGTCAAGCAACTAGTTATTTGAAACCAGGTCTGCGAGACTCCTAAATATGTATGCTTATTTCCAGAAAGCCATCTTGTCTCTGTTATAGGGCACTAACGTTATGGACTTTATTGGGTTCACTTGTTGAAAATTTTGTATTCATTATACATGTGAAAGACGAGAAAACTGAAGCTTTGGCTGGGGCACCAGGATGTAATCGATGCTGCATACCAAAATGAGGTGAGAGACAGAAAAGCCGAATTTAGAGAGGAACTATTCCCCAACACTCAGATCCCTTCTCCAAATGAGGGACATAAAAATGGATCATAACGTGGAAGGAACATTTCTTTGGGGAAGGTGCAAAGAGAGTGAAGAGCATGAGCTTTATTGGAAGCCCTCAGAGGCTTGATGTTGTTCCCTGAAGGTGAGATGTACCGAGAACTGCCTCCAGTGCCTGACTCTCACCTGAGAAGAGAAAGTGGACGGTGGGCATGGGAGCAGGTGGCCATGTAAGCACTGGCCTGCACTCCAATGTGTCCATGTGTGCTCCCTGTGGACCAAGATGTTGGCTGCCTGGGAAATACAGCCGTCCAGGAGCCATGTTATATTCTGCCCAAGAGGGTGACCTACGAAGTCAAGAGAACTCCAAGGGTAAGGATCTACACAGAGTGGATGATGAAAAAGACAGGGCCAGAGAACAGAGCAGGGAAGCAAAGGAGATGCACTGATACATCCAGAGGATGCTTCAGGGGAGATGTCCAACGCAGGAGGGTCTCCTAGGACCCACTAATCTCATGAGAAAGATTTCTTTAAACGTCTGCTAAGCCCAGTGCTGCAGGCTGAGTCATGCCCCACCCCCCAAAGATTTCCAAGTCCTAATCCCCAGAACCTATGCATTTGTTAGCCTATGTGGCAAAAGGGGCTTTTCAGACAAGATGAAGTCAAAGAATCTTGGGTTGGGGAAATTATCCTGGATTATCCAAGAGAGCCCAGTGTAGTCACAGGGTCTTTATAAGAGAGAGTCAGGAAATCAGAGTGGGTAGGAGGCAATGTGAAGATGGACCCTGAGGTTGGTATAAGGAGGCTAATGACCATTTTCCCCTAGAGCTTCTAGAAGGAATTCAGCCCTGCAGGCACCTTGATTTTAGCCCTGTGAGATTGATTTTACACTTACAGCCTCCGTAACTGTAAGATGATAAATTGGTGTTGCTTTAAGTTTGCGATAATTTGTTACAGCAGCAAGAGGAAACTAACACAGATGGTCCCCGATGGTTCAACTTAACGATTTTTCAAATTTACTATGGTGTGAAAGCATTCAGTAGAAAGCATTCAGCAGAAACTATACTTTGAATTTTGAATTTTGATCTTTTCTCGGCCAAGAGTGTGTGATAAGATACTCTCTTCTGATGCTGGCAAGACCCACAGCTCCCAGTCAGCCATGCGATCATGAGGGTAAACAATGGATACGCTTACAATTGTTCAGCCATTCTGTTTGTCACTTTCAGTACAGTATTTAATCAATTGCATGAGATATTCAACTTTATTATATAATAGACAGTCTTAGATGATTTTGCCCAACTGTAAGTTAATGTAAGTGTTCTGAGCACATTTAAAGCAGGCTAGGGTAAGCTATGATATTCAGTGGGTTAGATGTATTAAGTGCATTTTTGACTTATGATGGGTTTGTCGGGATGTAACCCCATCGTAAGTCAAGGAGCATCTGTACTCCCAAAGAGCATGCCATGTGGCCATTTCAGTAAGTCAGAACTACTCAAAGCCCTTCATATTTCCAGCCTCTACAACTGATCGTGGAAGGTTCTGAAACATCCAGATAGTAAGTGGGGGAAGGGAAGTCCAACACAACTCCTCCCAAAAGACTGGCAGCCTACTAACTACTTTCCTCGGCTGTGGAGACACAAAGGATGTCTTAGTTTTGAGTGAAATTGAAATGATGATTAGCTTCTTGGACTGGACTTTCACACATATAAATCGAGACTGCATTTTTTGATATAAATTGTCTGAGCCTACTTGATACTTAGAAGTGAGCATAAAGCATGATACATGATGGCAAACTTTTCCCGTGAAATATTGGCTGAAGAGGAAACAGAAGATATGATTAATTTGTATTTTGCTTCCCTCATCACTGTTGGGTTTGTTCAACTGATTGGGTATGGGTGCAAAGTAGAAGCAAATAAATGAATCATATCAGCCCTTCTTCATCTCCTGGCACCTCAAAGGCTACTTGGTCAGCTCTCCTCATCAAATTGAACCAAGGGGAAGAGAAGCAATACTCAGCAAGTGTCTCTTGTGTATTTTACGTAGAGCGTCTACTTAATCCGCATGGTCCTATTAGGAAGTGCTCATTATCTCCATCTGACTGATTAAGAAACTGAAGCTCAGAGAAGTACAGCAACTCTCCCAGTCTTCATAGTTTGTGTCTTTCCAGAGCCAGCTTGACTCCTATATCTGCCTCTGAATCAACTCACATCACCATGGCTTGGGATCAATCTCTTTTTTGCCTCAAACACACAGTGGATTGCCAATTTTGCAACATCTTTCACACCATCACCTAGCAACATCCTAACAACCTTTCCATCCATGTTCACCTGGATGAACTATTTTAACGTCTTGCACAATGAGGAAGGACAGCTCCCCTTTCTTCACATCTGTATAAATCAATAGCACATTGATCAGCTTAAAGTTGATGAAACATATTCCTGTAGTTTTCCAGAATCTGAGTTTTCCCCACTCCTCATGATTCACTTTTTCAGCATCTCCAGTTTTCCTAAGCACAGATCCATTAAACTCTGGTCTCAGATGAGCACCCGATGTCTGGGTGTCATCTGTGACTCCACATGGTTTCTCACATGTTTTATCAGAAAATCACACAGATGGTCCTGAGCATCTTTGCAAACTAGTGTTGGCCCCCTGATCTCCCCCTGGGTAATGTTAAGTCTCTCAGCGTTCCCCAACATTCACCACCCCACCACAATTTGCAATTGCATGTTGGCGTGAATGTCCTCTAATGAATGGGCACAATTCAATTACTGTCTCCCTGTAAGATGATTTTTGGATCCAGCTTGGTCCATCCTAGGAAAACCTCAAGTTGTGAAAATCTGGCACAGGACAAAGAATAGGAAGACTTCTATCAGAACGCATTGGATTCCTCACTCTTGAGCTCTGTGACCCTGGGCAAGTCACACAACATCTCCATTTCATCTTCTGTAACCCAGACAGTATTGATCTGGCCAAACTCACCATACATTATTACATATTCCTGGATGATTTCTGTTCTAGACATATAAGATATCATATTTCTAATGTCACAAATCAAAGTAGGAAATTGTTGAAAGTCTTGAGTGGCTTTTCTTATGACATACATGAGTTTCTGTAATTCCTGCTTTGGAGCAAGACTTCACATTCTGTAGGCACACTAGATGTGTTTCTAGAGGAGGCAAAACATAGGTAAAAAATAGGTGAAGGCTGAGGCTGGCCCGATGGTGTAGTAGTTAAGTTCAGCATGCTCTGCTTCGACAGCCCTGGTTCATGGGTTTGGATCCCAGGTGTGGACCTACACCACTCATCAAGCCATGCTGAGGCAGGGACCCACATACAAAATAGAGGAAAGATTGGCATAGATGGTAGCTCAGGGCCAATCTTCCTCACCAACAAAAAGAAAACAAGAAAAAAAAAAGTGAAGGCTGGAATTCTAAAAGAACAAGTATTTCAAAGCTCCCAACTTCATCAAGCCATGTGCAATTTACATTTACACGACTATGCATATTTCAATGAGCACTTTCAATACACTCTGTGGTCATCAGACTCTGCTCAGATTTCTGGACAGAAAAATGAAGCAAGTGTCCATTGTTCAGGAGCTTAACATCCAGTTGGCAAAGGACCTTTGCTACCATTACATTCATTTTTAAAGACGGGATTGATAACAGGCAAAGTTGGAGACGGTGGTGGCGGTTGTTATAGACAAGGTCCCAGGGTAAAGGATTACTGTCTTTACACTGAAAATTGAAATTCTGGCCAATACCAATTTGTCACAGATCCTAAAGAAAGCCACAGAATCAGAGTATTTAATTAATCTAAATGATAAATTACCTGTGAATCTCAAACCAGGCATGCAGCACCTACGAGCAGAAGGCCCACATGAGAAAGAAAAATAAATGAGAATACTGATGTTAGGAATTTACTTTATAAACAACATTATTCTAAATTTTACAGCCTAATACTTTGGGAGTCTCATAATATATTTGCTCATGATCCCTGAAGGAGAGAAAAATTAGGAGTATTCTTTAGGGCCTCTCCAAAGATATATTGCCGTATACATTTGCTATTACCAAATACACACATTAAAATGAAAGGAGCTGACAGCATAGTCACCCTCTGGAGATGTATATAAAAAATTAATCTGAGGTTAACCCAACAACCCAATACATACGTGATATATTATATAGACAAGTAAAATAAACAACCACATGATTATTCATCTGACAAAAATAGTGTAGCCTCTTTAGGGAAAAAGATAAAGGGAAAATCAATTGAATATTCTGAAAAGTTCATTTTTAATGAAATCTTCCAGGCATCTAACTTATGTGTAGGCTTTGTAACCATACAGATACATATATATATTTTTGAAATCTCTTCCCCTGGAAAGTTACCATTCTTTAAGGGAAGATATCGCCTAGAACCTATCTTCCCACTCCCCCAAAAAAATCACATTTACATGAAAGGATGATCATTTCCTTTCTTGAATTCTGAAGCATCTCTGAAGAGGGAAGAGAATTTGCAAAATCAAGGAAAGAGCTGCTCTCAGAAAACTCAATCGCCTTTCAAGCAATGATACAATGCCAGATGTTAAAATTTCTCTGAGGGTCTCTAGAGAAGTGAAAGCAATTAGGCGTCATCCTACATGTCTTCTGTTCAGAATCTCATTACCAAAGATTGCAGACACACTGGCGATGATGTACGTATTGCAGGTGGCAGTTTGTCATTGCAAAAATAAAGCATGGACAGAATTTTACTATAAGTTTCCTTGGGAGGAAGGGAGGGAGAGGGAGAGAGAGAGTGAAAGAGAGAGGAAGAGGGAGGAAGAGAATGCTAAGTTTATAAAATAAGCCCCATTAGTTACATTATTTTGGAATGTTATTTCACACTCACTATAATTATCAGGCATTTTTAAGCCTGTTACAGGTAACACACAATGGTAAACTCTACTGTATGGATCTTCCGTGGCACTGGGAAATGTAAAGTTGCATGGGTGTCACCTTTACCCAGGCATCATCAGGTCCAAACTTTGAGTCAGAAACATGCAGTTCTATTCCTGCTCCATTCCAAAACAGGAAAACACCTTGGCCAAGCCACCAGTTCCTTCCTCCATGAAATGATGGAGAGTGAAAAAACAGTCCCCAGGAGCCTCTCTGAGCCCATGGTGCCCTAACTCTAAGCAATCTTAATTGTTTCCAACAGCTAGATGTGGGGGGTATTCGTGGGCCATTCTGTGTGGAAGAATGAAGTTGAGATATCTGTTAAAGGACATGCCAATTTCTCCATTTCTGTCCATCAAATTAAGCTGCTGGTGTTTCTCCCATGGATGGAAGGGGAAATTTCGCAGAAGAGGATAGCAACCTGTGCAAGCATGCTACATCTGAACAACAGGCTTGGATAGTTCTGGGAGGACCTACTCTTCAGGGCTTGCGGGAGAAACAGGGGAAGCAAGAGACAACACATGGCCCCCACCCACAGACCCAGCTCTCCCATGAGGCACCCCAACGGGCATCCTGCAGCTGGCAGGGGAAGAGTAGTCACTGGGCACATCCCACAAATTAGATGTAAAGCATTCCTGTCTGACTGCAAGGAACACCACATAGCCCCATCTGCCTGCTGGTACTCAGCATCATTTGCTGGGCTGCAGCAGCTGGCACTCCTGATGTGATTTCCAGGCTGGAGGAGGCATTGCTCCCTGGGCAGACAAGCCACAGCACATGGGCGTAGGACCAGGAACAGTGTTGGACATCCAGCTCGATGATCCTCCTTCTCCCCAGGGACTGTTTGTAGCTGAAGAAGTGTTGGAGTTTTGTAAAACAACTTTACTAAATTTTTGTAAATTCCCTCTCAAAACCATAATTGCAAAAACCATTCATTAAGTTCATACCATTTTATTCAGAGAGAGAAGACAAAGGGGATGGTTTGTTTTTTTAAATAGACAAGTGTCTTTAATTCATTGTTTGTGTGGCACATTCATTGTGGAAACTCAAAGGGATTTTTAGGCTCACGTTAAAAATTTCTCCCCCAGGGCCGGCCCCATGGCTTAGCGGTTAAATGAATGCGCTCCGCTGCTGGCAGCCTGGGTTCAGATCCCGGGCACGCACCGACGCACCGCTTCTCTGGCCATGCTGAGGCCGCATCCCACATACAGCAACTAGAAGGATGTGCAGCTATGATATACAACTATCTACTTGGGCTTTGGGGGAAAAAAAAATAAAAAAATAAATTAAAAAAAAAAAGTGACAGGCTTTAAAAAAAAAAATTCTCCCCCAGCTCCCATGACGATAGCTACTGGTATTAATGAAAAATAAGTGGGTTTGTCAAGTCTTAGCACATTTTGTGCTTTCGTGTTTTTTTTTTTTAATTGAGGTTAAATTCACATAACATAAAATTAATCATTTTAAAATATACAATTGATGCCATGGCTTATAGTACATTCACAATATTGTGCAACCATCACCACTATCTAGTTCCAGAACACTTTCATCCCCACAAAAAGAAACCCTGTATCCATTAGCGGTCACTCTCCATTCCGCCCTCCTTCCAGTCCCCAGCAACCACCAATCTGCTTTCTGTCCCCATGGGTTTGCCTATTCTGGACATTTCATATAAATGGAGTCATACAATGTGTGACATTTTACATAGCATCATGTTTTTGAGGTTCATCCATGTTGTAGCATGTAGCAGCACTTCACTCTTTTTTATGATGAAATAGTATCCCACTTCCTTTAGTTTTTAATCTTCCATAATGTGTATAATAAAGACCACCTTACTTTCACATATACTTCTTTTTTAACACTCAGACTCAGAGATGACTTTTCGGCCCAGAACAATTGTAATACATACGTGGTTTAAAGGAATTAGGATCCCAAATCTCAAAACATTCAGAATCAGAGAAAAATCTGCTAGAAATGTTGAACTATATACCATCAACTGTGTCAGACTGAAAAGACTGTTTTATGTTTTCTTTTCTTTTAGGTTTTGAAAATTGAAATCTGTGTTTTCAATCCAGTGTTGAGCCATTTCTAAATAATTCATTTTAATGACTAGTTCTCACGAAATAATACCAAGGCACCTATTGTATTACTGTAAACTAGAGAGCTGAATTTGAAACTGATGTTGTATCTTTGTTCATCCTCTTTAACCTTATTTTTGGCTGGATTTCACCCAATGCACTCAGAAAAATGGTAGCCTCCACTTTCTAAGATGTCCAGCCACGCTATGTTCTACACATCCCTCAATAGATACTGAGTCTTGAGTTTAACGTCTTGCTCCATATTCATTACAAACATCTCTCTGGGTTGCCATGAATGCCAGCATTTCCCCAAATATGGTCAGAGGAACAACAGTTTCTAAAGACACTAATAGGTGCTAGGAAGGAGAGAAAAAAAGGCACTGTGACCCAGTAAGTTTTAAAAATTTTGAATCGAACTAGCTGCAACTGGTTTCCTATCTCTAAGATTTCTTGCATTGTATATCTTCAATATGCTAGTGCTGGATCATGAGAGTAGACATTAGAATATTTCTGAGTTTTATCTAGCCTCAGAAATCTTCCTTCAAGAAGCCTCTATCAGTCAAGGCTATTGTTTCTCAGCACAGGCCATGGAAAATGTTGCTCTTCACTTTTTTCAGATATTTATACCTTAGAATGAAAAAAAATTTTTTGGAGCAAGCGTGGCTTGCCACTGGGGAATAGGATGGATTAAGGGAGAGGGAGCAGTGAAGGCTTCTGGGAAGCCAAGTGGTTTTGAGGTCAGGATAACAGAGCACATCCTTGACCTACTTCTTAATAGTGTCACATGATGTCTTTTATGCATCCGGGAATTAACAAGATTGGAGAAGTGCAATAGGATAAAGAAAGCTGCTCTGTTTAAAGAAGGGATGAGGGTACCTGGACACCTCTCCACTTGTGAGGGTTAATTTATTTTATGTGTCCACTTCACTGAGCCATGGACATAAGGTATCTAGATATTTGCTCAAACATTATTCTGGGTGTGTCTGTGAAGGCATTTCTGGATGAGATTAACATTTGAATCAGTAGACTGAGTAAAGAAGATTGCTCTCCCCTGTGTGGGTGGGATTCATCCAACCAATTGAAGACCTGAATAGAACAAAGAAACTAAGTAGGAAGAAACTTTGCCTCCCTGACTGCTTGAGCCAGGACATGGGTCTTCTGCCTTCAGACTGGAACTTACACCATTGGTTCTACTGGTTCTCAGACCTTCAGACTCACACTGGAACTTACACCCTTGGTTCTCGTGGGTCTCCACCTTGCAGATGATAGATCATGGGACTTCTCAGTCTCCATAATCATGTGAGCCAATTCCTTATAATAAATCTCTTTGTATATGTCTCTTATTCATTCAGTTTATCTGGAGAACCCTGTCTAATACAGAACCTTCCTCCTATAATACCTCCTGTCTGTCTCCCCCAACAGGCTCCCCTGAAGGGTCTCTGAACATCACTGATGATCGTGGACCACTTTTCAGCTCTGAAATCCAGACACTAAGAAAACACACATGCAAAAGAGCCATGCAATTCACACGAGCCTGTTCTGTGGACCTATCAAATGGTGATGGTCTTGAATTAATATTGCAACTGACCATCATCTTCCTCACCTGCCTTCGTAAATTAATCATCAGCAGACATTCGCAATTTAGACCGGGGAGATTTGAAATTTCACACCTCAAATCTCATCATGGGAAGAACCATCTGAATATATCAGACTATCATGTCTAAATACAGAAGATAGCATGTCTCTGGGATCTATAGATTAAAGACCTCTCTGGAAAATGGAATAACTCAAACAGAATGGGTCAGTGTTTTCATGAAACAGATTAGAGTTGACTTATGTCCACCGTGGGTCCCACTTTCTTATAGTTTTGATTTTCTACCCAATTCCTGACACTAATTTAAATAAGCCAATTAAGAAGTCAGATGCTCTGGTACTGACACCTATATTCAAATTAAACTAAAATTTGCTTGCACCTTGTATTAAACAGTTTTAGAAAGGAAACCATGGCTGGTCACTAGGAAATTGAGATGGTTTTCATCTGACTGCTGTTATGGATAAAGACATATTAAACAAAAGAACGTGTGTTCCTTCCCTACAGATCTGGTAAGATCTAAAGCAAAAGGTGAAAATCTGAGGAAATTCAGCCAACATTGATCTATTTGTTCCAAAAAAAAATCACTGAGAATTTAGTGTGGGGCACAGAGAATATTCTTGAACAGACAGAATGAAGAATAAAAATCTTCCCCAAAGAACTTGGGAATAGAATAAACAGAAAACAATGTGGTAGATTGGGGGAACCAAACAGAAGCAAATATTTGGAGGAGCACAGAAAGTGTTGATAAATTTGCTCTCATAGATTTTTTCTGAGTGGAGAGAGCAGTGGGAATGCAGAAACTTAAATGCACCTGAATATATTTCAAACTAAGAGGATTTTTAAATGAGATGCAAATATGTCACTTGACGCTGTAATATTTTGAGCACTCACACTGCACCAGCCTTTATTCTAGATACTTGACACATATGGGATAATAAATAATTTGTCCCGTGTTTGTCCCAGGTTCCCAGCACAGAGGTCTAAAACCTCTGGAATTTCCTGAGTGATAGGAGTGGCTTCGTCATGCTAACGAACGACTTGTGGTAGGGCCTCTAGACAACTTCAGGAAGGAGGGCTGGTCACGAGAATGACCCTCGACCTGATTAGAAGGTTGGGATTTTTGGCCACCCAACCCCCAGGGAGGAGAGGGAGCTGGAGATTGAGTGCAGTCACGTGGCCAAGGATGGAATCCTTCAATCGTGCCTACCAGATGAAACCTCAACAAGAATTCTAGGCACTGAAGCTCAGAGGAGCCTCCTGGCTATGAACACTTTGATGTGCTGGGAGGGTGAGTGCTCTGATTCCCTGGGGAGAGGGCTCAGAGGCTCTGTATCCACTCTCAGACCTCACCCCTATGTATGCTTTATAATAAAACTGTCATTGTGAGTGTGGCACTTTCCTGAGTTCTGCAAGTCATTCTAGTGAGTTTTAGAAGATGATGGGCTCACAGGGACCCATGAATTTATAGTCAGTTGGTCCAAAGTGAGGGTGGCCTGGGGACCCACTTAGTGTATCTGGCATCTGAAGTAAGGGCAGTCTTCTTGGGGTCTTAACATGTGGGGTCTGTGCTAATTCTAGTGGTTAGTGCCAGAGTTGAGTTGCAGTACACACAGTTGGGGTCGAAATGGAACAAAACATATTAACACAATCTTCTCATCGCCTTTGGAGGTAGATGCTGTCATGAATGCCATTTTGCAGATGAAGAAACTGAGGCACAGGGTCAGCTCAAGGTTGAGCCAGGATTGGAACCCAGGAAGTTTGGCTTCAAGCCCACATTCTGACTATGTTTCTGTTCTGCCTCCTAATGAAATGCTTCTGTTTCCTCCAAGATCTAGGAACATATATTAGTTAGATTATCACCGAACCTTCCCATAGAGAGAACAACGTTATTACTTCAACAGTGTGCAGTCTATTGTCACGAAATGTTCATCCCTGGAGAGAGAAAGACAAGTAAACAAATGTATGATAGTGACACTGTCATAAAAGGAAGAGATACAACCACGTGCATATCGCTATTGCTGCAACTCTAAGTAATTCTCCTGGGATTTTATAGAGGAAAATATAGCTGGTATGAACCCTGTAGCCATATTTGCATATGCAGACATTTTCCCATGTGATGAAAGCCTTGAAAAATCCCATCTATATTGACTTTAGTATAGAGAGATCAGGATGAAGTTTCATCAAGTAATACCCTCCGTTTCTCCTGCAGATGGTGCATAATTTACATCTCTACGGAGGATCCACGCCTTTGATCTGCCCCCAAGGGATATGAGGTGGAAGTCCCTGAGGCTACTCACGGCCCTGGTGACTTTACTATTCCCTGATATACTCCTATGCCATAAAAAGCAAGACATGGGCCCAAAGTTTAAAATGCTGCAAGAGTGGAGGGGTTTTCTAATTAATTTATTAAAGTGGGACTTTGTGTATGAGGCTCATGGTTTCTCACCATTAACTTCTCCCCAAATGCCTTCTAAAGAAATTCCATAACTTTCCACAGCAATGTTTAATGTTATCTAATTCCATATGTCATTAATGCTGTCTACTATTAAAAATGATAATTAGGATATTTGAAATGTGCACCTATCACAATTTCAGAAAATATGCATGCTTTGAAATTATGGCAATATTGGCTTAAATGTCTTGCCTGGAATCATCTTGTTCTTATGGATGTCTTAGTTTGAGTTCCCTAGAAGTGATACTGGCTCAACACAAGGTTGACATAAGGGAAGCCATATTCTAGAAAAGAAACTATATTGTAACTTTGAATGCCCTCTGATTAACTAACCCAGCTGGGTATGCTCCCTCCAGGAGATATCATGCTCTGTATATTTTACGGCCCCTCCCAGCTGCTATAAGTCAATAACTTTGTTCTTTTGAATTCCTCAGGAATGTGATGACCCCCAGGCAGAGAATCTATGCTGAGAGCCATCATCAATGACAACCGAAAGATCAGGGTATAGGACATTGCTCAGGTCTCTGATACATATTCAGTAAAACAAAAAACTATCAGGAACTAAGACTGGATCTGCCCCACCTGGAGACCAGATGCCTCACACACCCGGAGACCAGCCCCCTATATAACCGGCCTGTAGTCTTTGTTCCATAAAATGGTTCTTTCGGACATTAGTTAGCCATCTTCTCCCTTGCTAACAAGCTGTAATAAAACCCTTTCTCTCCTACCACCTTGCCTTTGACTATTGGCATGTCTTGTAGTGGGCAGATAACCCCCCTTGGGAGGTGACTGGAGCAAACCCTGAGACAAGGAGTTGGGTGTAGAGAGTTGATTCAAAAGATGATTCCAGGAAGCACAATGGAAGAAGCAGAGAAAGTGAGTTCAAAAAGGAGATAAGCCAAAGAGAATGTGTTAATAAGTGGGTACTGCAACCAGTGATTGGGACTCAGTCATTCTGAGGAAAGTCCATCAGAGAGAAGGAGTGTTCTTAGAAACATCATTCCCACCCCAGGATGGTAGGCTGAAGCACTGGACCTCCGACTCCATCCACCCAGCCCCCAGCTGAGAAGAAGGGACACAGGGGAGCTTGATTGAGAAGCTGTCAGCCTGCTGAGAATCCTCCACTACATCTGCAGGTGAACTCAGGCAGGCCAAGGGGGTGAGGGTGGGGTGTCTACAGCATCTGCACAGTGGGGCATAAGGCACCATGCTGAAAGTGATCCCTGACACACTTATTTTGAGTCTCTATTTTCAGACGCTCAGAACGCTAAGGAAAATTCTGTCTGTTCTAATGGTGCTTCTACAGCACTGTCCAGATGAGAAAGGCCCCAGGTCTATGCTCCTGAACATCGCAGACTTCTCCCTGTTCACGCCCCCCACTAGAATGAGAAGGCCATGGGGGTAGACACCAGGCTTCCTTTGTTGACAATATGCCTCATACAAGAAAGCACTCCATCATTATTTTGTTAAACAAATGTGTGAATGCACCTAAATGTTTAGCTCAAGTGAATAGTGGAACATTTGTCAAAATTCCAAAGGATGTTCACTTTACATTCAGAAGACTGAAAGAAGAAATGAATGAGTTTTCCAACTACTTTTTTCATGTCATTTTAAGATGGACATATCTCAGCACACAATATGCATCATTGAAGTGAAAATTATAAAAAGAACCACTGAAAGGTACTGAGTGTCTTCCACAATCCCTTTATATCTTTTTAACTCTTTTTGAGTAACTTGCTGTATGTTCCCTAGAGGAAGAGAACAGTGCATCAAAATTTCTCAAGGGTCAACATAAAGAATATGTAGGCATGACGCATCTTTCTATATTTTAGACACAATGGTGTGATTTTCGGAGGGTTCTTCCTGTGATCAGATTTAGAGTTTGAAATTTCAAATATTTATGATATACAAGCCAATGTCCACTGACAATTAATTTGCAAAGGTAAGAGGAGGGAGTGATGGTCACTTCCAGTATTAATTCAAGACTATCGCTGTCCAATATAAATATAATGAAAGCCACAAATGTGAGCCACATAGTGATTTTAAATTTTCCAGTAGCTCCATTTAAAAAAAGTAAAAAGAAACAGGTGAAGCTAAATTTAATGACATATTTTACATAAACCAATATACCCAAATCATTTCAATATGTAAATGATATTTTAAAAATTATTGAGATACTTTACATTCTCTTTATTTGTACTAAGTCATTGAAATCTGGTGTGTATTTTACACTTAGAGCACATCTCAATTTGGACTGACCGCATTTTAAGTGTCAGTAGCCATGTTTGGTGAGTGGCTGCCACATTGGATCCTGCAAGTCTAGCTTATTTGTGGTGGACCATGGTGGATGGTGGAGTTGAAAGTTGTGAATGGGCTTCAGGTTAGAGAAAGGACTATCTTCCATAGATGGTTCTTAGGTTGTAAATTCCTTCTTGTTGTGTGCTACATCCTCCCCCACTCCCAGGGCAATGCAAGTATTCTCTATTGTCGCTCATATATGTGACTTACCATTATGAGGCAAAGGAACTTTGGTTTGCAACATTCTGGAAAACTGAGCTCAGATGAAGTCAAAAGAATAAGAGAAGAAGCACTTTTTGAGTAGAAGATAGTTCAATCCTTGAGGGAATGATGAATTGCTCCACTTCCACCCTTGCCTTTCTGGAACCACCTATCTTCCTCACAATATAATTCTCGCCAAGAAATCTTCCTCTTTCCCACTCATGATAACTTTGTCCTTGTTCCCATAATTGAAATAGGAGTCTGTATTGGCTTCCTATGCCTGCTGTAGCAAATTACCACAAATTTAGTAGCTAAAAACAATACAAACTTACTATCTTACAGTGCTGGAGGACAGAAGTGTGAAATGGGTCTCACTGGGCTAAAATCCAAGTGTCAGCAAGGATTCATTTGTTCTGGAGGCTCTCAGGAGAATCTATTTTTGGCCTTTTTCAGCTTCTAGAGTCTGCCTGCATTCCTTGGCTGATGGCCCCCTTTCATTTTCAAAGCCAGCAATGGCCGGTCAAGTCTTTCTCAAGTAACATCACTCTGATTCTTCTTCAATCCTCTTCTTCATTTATAAGGACCCTTGAGAATCCATTGGGCCCACCTGGATAATCCAGGACAATCTTCCTATCTTAAGGTCAGTTGATGGGCAACCTTAATTCTATCTGAAACATTAATTCCCTCTATGTCATGTGAGGTAACATATTCACATGTTCTGTGGAACAAGACATAGCTGTTTGGGAAGGGGGCATTGTTTTGCCTACCTTATCCTCTTTCCATTATAATTCTCTTTTGCTGTTAATGTTATTTTGTTTGTTGAGACCATAAATTCAAAAATAAATGACTAACGAAAGCAGTAAATGTTTTCTTCCGGAGCATAGGTATACTTTTAATTTATTGGGAACTATTACTTACTATTTATTTTTCTTTCTTGTCATAGTTTTATAGCTATTGTCCTGAACTAAAGTGGTTTCATCTAAGTCTAAAAAAATCTTAGTTTTAAAATAAGTAGCTGATTTTCTGTTCAAAACAACCATGTATATACTACCATCTTCAATGTTCTCATTAAAAACACTTTCTACCTCATCTTTATCAATTCTGTCTCATTCAGAGACTTGCAAATGTTGCATCAAAGCACAGGATGTTTTTTCCCATAAGACATATGGAAGAAGAGAAGCCAAAAAAATTAAAACACTTTTAGTCACTTGACAAATGTGTCAATTTGGGGGAGAGAACTGACATACTCAACACCAAATGTTCTTACCATTACAAACATCTTCTCCAGAGCTTTCAATTTCAGAAAGGCACATTCCCTGTAAAAATTATGTGAATGGGTCATTGAATTTTAAATAAGTGAGTAACTTTTTTTGCTAGGCAAAAGAATCAATTGCCATTTGATTGGGCATTCTTTCACATACAGCTAACATGGCAGATATGCAAAGAATGGAAGAAATTTACACAAACTTCACTAGTAAAAATAGATATACATCTAAGCACACTAAGTTGATTTAGCTTAAAAAACCCAAATAATTTTTTCCTTGGGGAGTTAGAAGTAAATTAGTAGCTAGAAGTCAAATAGAAAATCAAATCTGCTTTCAAAACAAGTACCCGTTGGGATAGGGAGAAAAATTTGTTTTTATTTAACATTTACGTTTTTACCTTTTCACACTAGTTACATTACACCACAGAATGCAAAATAGTACATGGTTAATAAATATTAAAAAATAAATAAATAGAAAACTACATTCAAATATTCCTAAAAATCTTTTTTTTTTCTTAATTCAATGTGTGCCATAAGGATTATACCCTTGAGAAAGTGTATTTTAAATACCAAAGAAAGAAAATCCATTCGACCCACAGATGATACTTATTTAGCTCCCAGGCTGCTCACAGAGGTGGGGACGCTGTTTCCTATAAAAGAGTTCAGAAGTGCAGATTGACATGGTGTGAAGGGCTGGATAAAATAGAGCCCATGTTGACCCACAGTGTCTCAAGAAAGGGGCACAATTTTGTGATTTGCCTTTGGATGATGGTGCCTTCTTGTAACTCTCACAAAGGACTACACATGCTAGTTGCGCCTCCATCACAAATAGACTGCATGGGTGAGGAAAAGGGAAGGAAGATGGGGAACATTCCACTCCAAGGACAAGAGCACATCACAGATTCATTCAATTCTTTTGATAGATATGTGTGAGAGCCTTCTCTGCAGTGGGCACCATTCTGGGAATGGGGGACACAGCAGTTAACAAGATGAATGAGAGCCTCAGCTATGTAGGAATCACATTATTATGGAGAGGAATGAAGTGCCATAGAACTCAGAGAAAGAAAGTGAGAGAGACATCACCAAATTTCCTCTACAAATGAAACTTAACGTAGATGATGAAAAGAAGTCCACTGGGCCCCAGCAGGTGGGCTTGGGGTCACATTAGACGATAGACATGGATTTCAATCAGAGGAATGAGTGAAGTATCCATTGCTTGGTGTTTCCAGATTATTTTCATTGCCCTTGGGAGGCCATTGGTAACATTCCAAGAATTTTTCCTGTACCAAATGTTTCCACCAGGTTTTACCTTTTCTGATTGCTGAGAGCCCCAAAAAGTCCTCTGCAAATGAGATGTAAATCACTGTACCAAAGATCCCTGGGAAACACAGTGGGCCCTACCCTTCAAAGATATTGTCAATGTCGCAAGATCCCATTACTTACTTGTTCAACCACAAATGCATACTATTAACTCAGTGCCTTCTTTGAACTAGGTGGTACTCCAGGCATTGTGGGTTTAGCAGTGAAGAAAAACAATGCCCCGTGCCATCATGGAGGTTACATTGAAGCCAGAGGAGGAATGGTGGTGTTGGTTTAGGTAGAGGTGGAGGTGGAGGTGGTGGAGGTGGAGGTGGTGAAGGTGAATATGGAGGTGAAGGGGAGGTGCAGGTGGAGGTGGAGGTGGTGGAGGTGAGTGGTGTTGGTGGTAGAGGTGGCATTGGAGGTGGAGGTGGTGAAGGTGAAGGTGGAGGTGGAGGTGGTGGTGCTGGTGCAGGTGGAGGTGGTGGTGTTGGTGGAGGTTAAGGTGGTGTTGATGGAGGTGTGGGTGGTGTTGGTGGAGGTGGAGGTGGTGTTGATGGAGGTGTGGGTGGTGTTGGTGGAGGTGGAGGTGGTGTTGATGGAGGTGTGGGTGGTGTTGGTGGAAGTGGAGGTGGTGTTGGTGGAGGTGGAGGTAGAGGTGGAGGTGAAGGTGGAGGTGGATTTGGAGGCGGTGGTGTTGGTGGAGGTGCAGGTGGTGTTGGTGGAGCTGGAGGTGGTGTTGGTGGAGGTGGAGGTGGTGGAGGTGGTGAAGGTGGAGGTGGAGGTGGTGTTGGTGGAGGTGGTGTTGGTGGAAGCGGAGGTAGAGGTGGAGGTGAAGGTGGAGGTGGATTTGGAGGTGGTGGAGGTGGTGGTGTTGGTGGAGGTGGAGGTGGTGTTGGTGGAGGTGGAGGTGGTGTTGGTGGAGGTGGTGGAGGTGGAGGTGGAGGTAGAGGTGGAGGTGAAGGTGGAGGTGGATTTGGAGCTGGTGGAGGTGGTGGTGTTGGTGGAGGTGGAGGTGGTGTTGGTGGAGGTGGAGGTGGTGGAGGTGGTGAAGGTGGAGGTGGAGGTGGTGTTGGTGGAGGTGGAGGTGTTGGTGGTGGAGCTAGAGGTGGTGTTGGTGGAGGTGGAGGTGGTGTTGGTGGAGGTGGTGGAGGTGGAGGTGGAGGTGGTGTTGGTGGAGGTGGAGGTGGTGTTGGTGGAGGTGGAGGTGGTGGAGGTGGTGAAGGTGGAGGTGGTGGTGTTGGTGGAGGTGGAGGTGGTGGAGGTGGTGAAGATGGAGGTGGAGGTGGTGTTGGTGGAGGTGGAGGTGTTGGTGGTGGAGCTAGAGGTGGTGTTGGTGGAGGTGGAGGTAGAGGTGGAGGTGAAGGTGGAGGTGGATTTGGAGGTGGTGGAGGTGGTGGTGTTGGTGGAGGTGGAGGTGGTGGAGGTGGTGAAGGTGGAGGTGGAGGTGGTGTTGGTGGAGGTGGAGGTGTTGGTGGTGGAGCTAGAGGTGGTGTTGGTGGAGGTGGAGGTAGAGGTGGAGGTGAAGGTGAAGGTGGATTTGGAGGTGGTGGAGGTGGAGGTGGAGGTGTTGGTGGTGGAGGTGGAGGTGGTGGTGGTGGTGGTGGAGGTGGTGTGGGTGGAGGTGGAGGTGGTGTGGGTGGAGATGGAGGTGGTAGACATGGAGGCGGTGGAGATGGAGGTGGAGGTGGTGTTGGTGGAGGTGGTGGTGGTGTTGGTGGAGGTGGAGGTGGAGGTGGTGTTGGTGGAGGTGGTGTGGGTGGAGGTGGAGGTTGTGTTGGTAGAGATGGAGGTGGTAGAGATGGAGGCGGTGGAGATGGAGGTGGAGGTGGTGTTGGTGGAGGTGGAGGTGGAGGTGGTGTTGGTGGAGGTGGTGTGGGTGGAGGTGGAGGTTGTGTTGGTAGAGATGGAGGTGGTAGAGATGGAGGCGGTGGAGATGGAGGTGGAGGTGGTGTTGGTGGAGGTGGAGGTTGTGTTGGTGGAGGTGGAGGTAGAGGTGGAGGTGGTGGAGGTGGAGGTAGTATTGGTGGATGTGAAGGCGGAGGTGGAGCTGGAGTTGGTGTTGGTGGAGGTGGAGGTGGAGGTTGAGGTGGTGTTGGTGGAGGTGGTGGAGATGGAAGTGGTGGTGGTGGAAGTGAATGTGGTGGAGGTGGCAGTGGACATGGTGGTAATGGTCACTGTGGTGATGTTCATGGTGGACATGGAGGTGGTGTTCACGGAGGTGTACATGGTGGTGGTGGAGGGGAATGTGGTGGAGGTGGAGGTGGACGTGGTCACTGTGGTGATGTTCATGTTGGAGATGGAGGTGCACAACAATCAAATTAACGTACGAGAAAAGCAACAGATACCAGTAAGTGCTAAACAGTAAGTGGACAATATACAACTTGAATCAGTGGCTACTTTGGATGAATAGAGAAGAGAGAGCTCTCAGAAGCGGTGACATTTATCAAGATCTCAAAGCTGAGTGGCCTGATGAAGGGCACCCTGTGCTCCGTATTCATGATTAAGATTTTATTGAATAGGCATGAAGGTTCAAGAATATTAGTAATAGAGCACAGACTTTTAGAGAGAAAGTACATGGTCAGAAAAATAATGGGCTGGCTGTCCTATAATCTTATTCTGATTCTCTATAAATGTTTGAGGATTTCTCATGACAATTTTCCCATCATATCACCTAAACTCTACAAAGGGGAAAAGATTCAGATTAGCATTTAGCATTTGTTTTGAAGTTTGCTTTGTGTGTCTCTACTCGAACATCTTTTCTTAGGCCTCTAGAAAGTGTTTCTGTTTCTGTTAACTTGCTCTAACTAGGCAGCCTACTTCACTTCTTCTGGCATCTTTATATTCTTAAGAATATGTCCACAAAAGTCTACGTTATCTGCAAAAATAGTCTTTTCTAGCAATTTTCTAACTACTGATTTAGCTGTCCGTGTATGCCTTCAAATGAGGAACCAGCATCCTGGTCCTGGGAAAAAATTGTGAAATGGGAAAATTATGAGCTTAGCATCTCACTCACTCACTTTCCCAATCTATTTTCAACTTGACACTACTAATTGCCTGGCAAAATATTAATTCCTAACCCAAGGAAGACGAATTATTAAAGGTGTTCCAGAGTAGATACTGTTGGTGACTCATCCAGGTTCACTCTTTACCACTTTACCCTTTGGGGCACCCACTCCCCAGTTGAGAAGAATATTGGCTGCTAGCAGCTCAGAGCTCCACCAACTTCTCTCAGCCAAATGGTAAATACCTGAGAGGTTATACCCCTCCCCAGGGGTGGCCCAAAGCCAACGACTCATATGAGTGTGTTCTAGTTATCTACTGCTGCATGGCAAACCACCCCAGATTTAGTGACTTGAAACAATAACCATTTTATTAAGCTCATGAATTGTGTGGATCAGGAATTTGGACTCAGCATAGTGAGCACAGCTTGTCTTGTTCCATGATGTCTGGGGTCTCAGCTGGGAAGTCTCAAATGACTGGGACTGACCTGGAGAGCTGGGGAGTGTAATACCTAGAGCCTTCTTCACTCACTTTTCTGGTGCCTGGGCTGGGAAGACTCCAAGGCTGGGCTCAGATGGGACTCTTGATGAGAGCACCTGTATGTGGCCTCTCCATGCAGCCTGGACTTCCTTACAGCATGGCAGCCTCAGCTAGTTGGACTTCTTATGCAGTGAATTAAGGCTCCAAGTGTGAGTGTGTCAGCTAAGCAGGGAGAGGCTCTTTGTCTTTTATGATCTAAACTCAAAAGTCACATAGTATCCAAAAGCACACAAAAAGATGTTCAACATCAATGATCAGCAGGGAAATGCAAATAAAAACCACAATGAGATACCACCTCACATGCATTAAGATGACTACTATCAAAAAGAAAATAAAATAACAAGTGTTGGTGAGGATGTGAAGAAAAGGAAACCCTTGTACACTGTTAGTAGGAATGCAAAATGGTGCAGCTGCTGTGGAAAACAGAAGTTTTCCTAGGCAGTAGTTTTGAGGAAGTTCCTCAAAAAATTAATAGAGGAGTGACGTCAGCATCATGGCGGAGTGAGCTTTCCCGTGAATTCTTCCCCCACAAGATACAACAAAAGTAACAGCCACAGACCAACAACGGAATCCCAGACAGTGAAAAGCTGGAGCGGAGGGATCCACACTGCCGCACATCTGAGAGCCGACCGTGCTGGGCCCCCGGAGGAAGTGGGGAGAGGTAAGGAGAACTCCGCTCCCTCCCCATCAGATCAGCGATCCGGTCCGCGCGGCTCCCAGAGAGGGGGGAGGGGCGGCCCTCGGCGGGAAACTGTAGCTCTTCGGGCGCTCTCAGCCAGTGGGAAACTCCCGCACAGAGGGCTCAGAGGAGCCACAGGGCTACCATCAACATCTGAGCAACCCAGAGAGCGGATAAAGAGGGGCAGACGAGAAGCCTCCCACGTCAGGGACCCAGAGGGCAAAAGAGAGAGCTCCCCCCTCCCCGCAACCCGGAGTCTGCAGCTCGACCAGATCTAGCGGTCCGAGGCAGACCTGAATAAACTGGACTGGACCCGTGGATCGCAGTGGGGAAAAAAAACAAAACAAAACAAAACAAAACTGCGGATCGCAGCAGAAAAACTGGGGCAGAGCGCAGGGGGCTTAGACTACACAGCCCTTTACCACCAGACAGTGGCGGCAGGTGGAAATTGCAACCAGAGACTTCCAGGATGAGGAAAATCAAAACCAACACAGGAACCACAATGCAAAAATATATGAAATCACCAGACCAGAAACAAAATGACAAGCACCCAGAAATCAACCCCGAAGACACAGAAATCCATAAACTAAATGACAGAGATTTCAAAATAGCTATCATAAAAACACTCAACGAAATACGAGACAACACAGACAAACAATTAAATGAGATTAGGAGTTTCTTCACAAAAGAGATTGAAATCATAAAGAAAAACCTATCAGGGCTGATGGAGATGAAGAACACAATGGAGGAGATAAAGGAGAATCTGGAATCTTTAAAGAACAGAGCTGACAATATGGAGGAAAGAATTAGTACTTTAGAGGATAGGAATACAGATATACTCCAGATGGAAGAAGAGAGAGAACTAAGACTAAAAAGAAATGAAGAAAGACTCCGCGAAATATCGGACTCTATTAGAAAATGTAACATAAGAATTATAGGTATTCCTGAGGGAGAGGAGAGGGAAAGAGGAACAGAGAGCCTATTCAAGGAAATAATAGCTGAAAATTTCCCAAATCTGGGGAAGGAGCAGGAAATACCAGTAAGCGAAGCCAACAGGACGCCTATATATATTAACAGACAAAGGCCTTCACCACGACACCTAGTGGTAAGGCTAGCCAGGGTCAACGACAAAGAAACAATATTAAGGGCAGCTAGACAAAAACAAAAAATAACGTACAAAGGAACTCCCATCAGGCTCTCAGCGGATTTCTCAACAGAAACTTTTCAGGCTAGAAGAGACTGGAATGATATATTCAAAATACTAAAAGACAAAATCTTTCAGCCAAGAATACTCTATTCAGCAAAAATATCCTTCAAATATGATGGAGAAATAGTAACTCTCCCAGATAAACAAAAGCTAAGGGAATTCATGGCCACGAGACCGCCACTACAAGAAATACTCAAGAAGGCCCTCAGGCCTGAAAACAAGAAGAGAAAGGGAACACAAAGCTTGGAGTAAGGAGAAAAGTAGGTAGACAAAATCAGAGAAATAGTAGATCTTTACCGGAATAGGTTAGCAACCACTTAAATACTAAACTCAAAGATCAAAGGAAGAAATTCACCAAAAATAAATTTAACCTCATCACTGTAAACACACAGCCACAACACAAGATAGAACAAGGTATAACAAGAGCAACTTAGAAGGGGAAGAGGAAAGTGACTGAATTGACTTAGTATAAGGAAATAGGAGGCTATCAGATAATGGACTATCTCATACAGAAGATTTTTCACCCAAACCTCAAGGTAACCACTAAACAAATAATCAAATTAAAACCACATATGATAAACAAAGAGAAAACTAGAAGAATCATAAGACAGAACAACCAAACTGAATTGGCAGTCCAAAACAAATGGGACAAGAAACAAAGGAAATGCAAAAGAACCAGAAAATAAGTGACAAAACAGCAACATTCAACCCTCATATTTCAATAATTACCCTAAATGTAAATGGATTGAACTCTCCAATCAAAAGATACAGAGTGGCAGGATGGATTAAAAAGCAAGACCCAACAATATGCTGCCTTCAGGAAACACATCTTAGCACTAAAGACAAGCACAGGCTCAGAGTGAAAGGATGGAAGACAATACTCCAAGCTAATGGCAAACAAAAGAAAGCAGGTGTTGCCATACTCATATCAGACAAAGTAGACTTCAAGATAAAACAGGTTAAGAAAGACAAAGAAGGGAAATATATAATGATAAAAGGGACACTCCATCAAGAAGACATATCACTTATAAATATATATGCACCCAACATAGGAGCACCAATGTACATAAAACAACTATTAACAAACCTAAAAGGAGAAATCAACAACAACACAATAATAGTAGGGGATCTTAACACCCCACTTACAGCAATGGATAGATCATCCAGACAAAAAGTTAATAAAGAAATATTAGACTTAAATGAAAAACTGGACAAGATGGACCTAGTAGACATATACAGAGCACTCCACCCAAAAACAGCTGACTACACATTCTTCTCAAGCGCGCATGGAACATTCTCTAGGATAGACCATATGTTGGGAAACAAAGCAAGCCTCAATAAATTTAAGAAGATTGAAATCATAACAAGCATCTTTTCAGACCATAAGGCCATGAAACTGGAAATGAACCAGGAAAAAAAAACTGGGAAAGTGACAAAAATGTGGAGATTAAACAACATGCTACTGAACAACCAATGGATCATTGATGAAATTAAAGGAGAAATCAAAAACTATCTGGAAACAAACGAAAATGATAACATGCCATATCAAACCATATGGGACGCAGCAAAAGCGGTCCTGAGAGGGAAACTCATAGCGATACAAGCCCACCTTAACAAACAAGAAAAAGCCCTAATAGGCAACCTTAAATTACACCTAACAGAACTAGAAAAAGAAGAACAAACAAAGCCCAAAGCCAGCAGAAGGAGAGAAATAATAAAAATCAGAGCAGAAATAAATGATATTGAGACCAAAAAAACAGTAGAAAGGATTAATGAAACAAAGAGTTGGTTCTTCGAGAAGATAAACAAAATAGACAAACCCTTAGCCAGGCTAACCAAGAAAAAAAGAGAAAAGGCTCAAGTAAATAAAATTAGAAATGAAAGAGGAGAAATTACAACAGATACCATGGAAATACAGAGGATTATAAGAGAATACTATGAGAAATTATATGCCAACAAATTGGACAATCTAGAAGAAATGGATAAATTCTTAGACTTATACAACCTCCCAAAATTGAACCAAGAAGAAATGGAGAATCTGAATAGACCAATCACAAGTAAAGAGATTGAAATAGTAATCAAAAACCTCCCAAAAAATAAAAGTCCAGGACCAGATGGCTTCTCCAGTGAATTTTACCAAACATTCAAAGAAGATTTAATACCCATCCTCCTCAAACTATTCCAAAAAATAGAGGAAGATGGAACACTTCCTGAATCATTCTATGAGGCCAACATCACCCTGATACCAAAACCAGACAAAGACAATACAAAGAAAGAAAATTACAGGCCAATATCGCTGATGAACATTGATGCAAAAATCCTCAACAAAATATTGGCAAACTGAATACAACAATATATTAAAAAGATCATACACCATGATCAAGTGGGATTTATACCAGAGACGCAGGGATGGTTCAACATCCGCAAATCAATCAACGTGATACATCACATCAACAAAACAAAGAATAAAAACCACATGATCGTCTCAATAGACGCAGAGAAGGCATTTGACAAGATACAACATCCATTTATGATAAAAACTCTCAATAAAATGGGAATAGAAGGAAAGTACCTCAACATAATAAAGGCCATATATGACAAACCCACAGCTAACATCATACTCAACGGGGAAAGACTGAAAGCCATTCCTCTGAGAACAGGAACGAGGCAGGGCTGCCCACTCTCACCACTCCTGTTCAACATAGTACTGGAGGTTTTGGCCAGAGCAATTAGGCAAGAAAAAGGAATAAAAGGAATCCAAATAGGTAACGAAGAAGTGAAACTCTCACTATTTGCAGATGACATGATTGTATATATAGAAAACCCTAAAGAATCCGTTGGAAAACTGTTAGAAACAATCAACAACTACAGCAAAGTTGCAGGGTACAAAATCAATCTACAAAAATCAGTTGCATTTCTATATGCTAATAATGAACTAACAGAAAGAGAGCTCAAAAAGATAATACCATTTACAATTGCATCAAAAAGAATAAAATACCTAGGAATAAATCTTACCAAGGAGGTGAAGGACCTATACAATGAGAACTACAAGACATTATTGAGGGAAATCTACGATGACATAAAGAAATGGAAAGATATCCCATGCACGTGGATTGGAAGAATAAACATAGTTAAAATGTCTATATTACCTAAAGCAATCTACAGATTCAATGCAATCCCAATCAGAATCCCAATGACATTCTTCACAGAAATAGAAAAAAGAATACTAAAATTTATATGGGGCAACAAAAGACCCCGAATAGCTAAAGAAATCCTAAAGAAAAAGAACAAAGCAGGAGGCATCACAATTCCTGACTTCAAAACATACTACAAAGCAATAGTAATCAAAACAGCATGGTACTGGTACAAAAACAGACACACAGATCAATGGAACAGAATTGAAAGCCCAGAAATAAAACCACACATATACGGACAGCTAATTTTCGACAAAGGTGCTAAGGACATGCAATGGAGAAAGGAAAGTCTCTTCAATAAATGGTGTTGGGAAAACTGGACAGCCACATGCAAAAGAATGAAAGTGGACCATGTGCTATCGCCATTCACAAAAATTAACTCAAAATGGATCAAAGACCTGAAGGTGAGACCTGAAACTATAAAACTCATAGAAGAAAATATAGGCAACACACTATTTGACATTGGGTTTAAAGGAATCTTTTCGGATGACATGCCTACCCAGACTAGGGAAACTAAAGAAAAAATAAACAAGTGGGACTTTATCAGACTAAAGAGCTTTTATAAGACAAATGAAACCAGAATCAAGATGAACAAACAACCAACCAGCTGGGAGAGAATATTTGCAAAACATACATCTGACAAGGGGTTGATCTCCATAATATATAAAGAACTCACACAATTGAACAACAAAAAAACAAACAACCCGATCAAAAAATGGGCAGAGGAAATGAACAGACACTTCTCCAAGGAAGATATACAGATGGCCAATAGGCACATGAAAAGATGCTCAACATCACTAATCATCAGGGAAATGCAAATCAAAACAACACTAAGATACCACCTCACGCCCGTTAGAATGGCTATAATCACCAAGACAAAAAACAACAAATGTTGGAGAGGATGTGGAGAAACAGGAACCCTCATACACAGCTGGTGGGAATGCAAATTGGTGCAGCCTCTATGGAAAACGGTATGGAGATTCCTCAAAGAATTAAAAATAGAGATGCCCTATGATCCAGCCATCCCACTACTGGGAATCTATCCAACGCACCTGAAATCAACAATCCAAAGAGGCTTATGCACCCCTATGTTCATTGCAGCATTATTCACCATAGCCAAGAAGTGGAAGCAACCTAAGTGTCCCTCGACTGACGATTGGATTAAGAAAATGTGGTATATATATACAATGGAATACTACTCAGCCATAAAAAAAGACAAAATCGTCCCATTTGCAACAACATGGATGGGCCTGGAGCGTATTATGTTAAGTGAAATAAGCCAGAAAGAGAAAGACAAACACTGTATGATCTCACTCATATGTGGAATATAAACCAACACATGGACAGAGAAAACTGGACTGTGGTTACCCGGGAAGTGGGGGTGGGGGGTGGGCACAAGGGGTGAAGGGAGTCATATATGGGGTGATGGACAAACAAAAATGTACAACCCAAAATTTCACAATGTTAGAAACCATTAAAATATCAATAAAAAAAAAAATTAATAGAATTACCATATGATCCAGCGATCCCAATTCTGGGTGTATACTCGAAAGAAATGAAAGCAGAATCTTGAGGAGATATTTAATAGCAGCATTATTCACAAAGGCCAAAAGGTGGAAGCAACCCAAGTATCCATCAACGGATGAACAGAAAAACTAAATGTGGTATATATACACAGTGGAATATTATTCAGCATTGAAAAGGAAGGTAATTCTTACACATGCTACAACATGGATGAACCTTGAGGACGTTATACTAAGTGAAATCAGCCAGGTACAAAAAGACAGTTATGTGTCACTTAACGATGGGGATATGCTCTGAGAAATGCATCGTTGGGCGATTTTGTTGTTGTGTGAATATCATAGAGTGTACTTACACAAATCTTGATGGTATAATCTACTACACACCTAGCCTATATGGTACTAATCTCACGCGACAGCCATCATATATGTGGTCCATCGTTGACTGAAACGTACTTATGTGGCACACAACCATAGCATGTGACTCCATTTATATAAAGCACATAGAATAGTCAAAACAATAGAGACAAAAAGTAGAATGGCAGTTGCCAGGGACGTGGGGGAGGGAGGAATGAGGATTTATTGTTTAATAGGTACAGAGTTTCAGTTTTTCAAGATGAAAAGAGTTCTGGAGATGGATGGTGGTGACGGTTGCACAACAACGTGAATGTGCTTAAGGCCACTGAACTGTTCGCTTAAAAATGGTTACGATGGTAAATTTTATGTGTATTTGACCACAAATAAAAATTTTTTTTAAAGTCACATAATATTACTTTCACCATATTCTATTGGTTGAAGCAATCATAGTTCTGCCAGTATTGAAGGAGAAGGGTGTCACATAATTGCCGCTGTGCTTTAAAACCACCACAATGTCCAAGAGGCCAGCCCCCTTGGAACAAGATGGGGCAACTCCATAGTCCCACTTATGCTCCAGAGCTCCTCGTGGGATCAAACTGAGGCAACTCCACCTGTAATCAGATCTCTCTCTCCCCCCACCCCTGCCTCTCCTGCTTCCCTCATTTCCTGGGAAGTTTCTCCTCAGAGCCCTCCATCAATAAATCACTTGTCCATGACTCCTCAACTCAGGCTCTGCGTCTAAGGAATCTGACCTAAAACAGACACTGAGACTGCAAATCTATTAAAAATCAAAAGGGCAGTGGAATTTTAGATTTTTGCAGCGCTACAGGGAATATATTTTGAAACAGGAAGTCTTTTCATCACCTTTTTTGAGTAAGCCCTGAAGGATGCTAGCTACCACAAGACCTGTCCTAATCACTTAGCTGTATTCCTCCAAATGCCTTGTCTGCCGCTCTTCATTTTGACGGGCTACTCTTAAGAACTAAGCAACTAACTCAGTGAGACAGCCTAGTGAACACCAGAGACAAGCACTGTTGCATGTCTAGATGCTGGCTTAGAGTGACCAACTATCCCTGTTTGCTCTGGACTAAGGTTTCCCTGGATATGGGACTTGCATTGTCAACACCAGGAAATTCCCACACAAACCAGGAAAAGTGTGGTCACCTAGGGCCAGCTTGCACTCATCTCTCATGGATGTCTAAGATTTTGTAACCCTCACGTTAAAATGGCTCTGCACTCATGTATTAGTTCCCTAGGGCTGCCATAACAAAGAATGACCAAGTGGGTGGCTCAAAACAACATAAATTTATTGTCTCAGTTTTGGAGGCTAGAAGTCTGAAATCAAGATGGTGGCAGAGTTGGTTCCTTCTGAGGACTTGGAGGAAAGGATCTGTTCTATGCCTCTCTCCTTGGCTTATAGAGGGCCTTCTCCCTGTGTCTTCACATAGTCTTCCCTGCGTCTGTGAATCTGTCCAGATTTCCCCTTTTTGTAAGGACACGAGTCACATTGGATTAGGACCCACCCTAATGACCTCATTTTAACTTGATTATGTCTGTAAAGACCCTATCTCCAAGTAAGGTCATACTCTGAGGTATTGGGAGTTAGGATTTCAAGATAGGAATTTGGAGTGGGGGCAGGACACAATTCAACCCACAACAATGCATAAAGCCACAGTCAACACACACAAAATCAATATGCTGACGTAACTCCATCACACAAGCTTCAATAATCCTGTTCGGACAAAATACACTCAACAGGGAGATAAAGGCTGAGTTCTATTGCACTATTTATACCAGTGATTGGCGCAAATCTCATTTGGGACACACCTGCCAAACATTACAGAGAGCAGTCCACTTAGTGTGTCAGCTAAATCAGGTTGCAGGAATTCAGAGGAAGACCTAACAGTCCTAAGTACGCCCTGGAAGTCGTCAGACCCTGTGACGTAGGGCTACATTAAAAGTCACCTCAACCTGTAAGTGAATATAAGTAAGGCCAGCTTGTAAGTGAACACAAGCGAGGCCATCTTGTTATACTGAATAACCCTTTCTTAGTTGAAACCTCTCTAGCATGTGATCATTATAAATTGCTGCACACTCTCATGATTTTCTGGCCCTGGTCTTGTGCACATAATCCTGCTGAGGCACTCTGATAGCTTTGTTCTTAACAATTTTAATGAATTTTCCCAGGGAATGAGAAGGCCTCCAGGAAGAAAGAGCACCCGTAGAATATTCATCATCATCGACAGAAGAAAAGAACAATGAGAGATCCTGGAGTCCATCACGTACATCTCTGAACCCCTTCCTTACCGCCCATTTTTCCTGTATAACTACCTCAAAATTCTGTAATCTTTGAAGATGCGTTTTTGAGACATTAGTCACCTGTCTTCGGATTTGCCGGCTAATCTAGTTAAACTTCGTTTCTTGATCTCTAACTCATTGTGATTAATTGGCTCAGATTGCAGCGAGCAGAGCGAGCCCATTGCTCGGTATCAAATCCAATCCACGAATTGAATTACTTCCAGTGGTATCTACATCAGAGCAGGCTCAGTTGCATCTGGTGCATCGGTTGTATCCTAGGTTTACTGGAAAGGCAATCACTCAAGAGCCCCAAAGAATGAAGGAAACTGCACATTTGAGGAAGACTCTCAACAGTGGAGCACTTTGCTTATCAAGCTTTTTGTGTAGAAGTGCTTTGAATTCTAATGTAGGACATCTTCAGTGGGATCCTGACTTTGATATTTAATCTTCAATGGCCTCATCCATGTCATCTACTTCCCAGTACCTGAATTTTCGTCATTCATAAAACAAAGAGATAGTGAGAAATCTTATGTTCACCTTTAGCTCTAGAATACTGAGAAAAAAAGGCAAATGCTGATAATCTACTGAGAAAAAAAGGCAAATGCTGATAATCTACTGAGAAAAAAAGGCAAATGCTGATAATCTACTGAGAAAAAAAGGCAAACGCTGATAATCTACTGAGAAAAAAAGGCAAATGCTGATAATCTACTGAGAAAAAAAGGCAAATGCTGATAATCTACATATATATATTTTAAAGAAAATTAATCCCTCCAGCTTAGCAGGTTGCCATGAGTAAATATTTACTTCAATAAATGTTGACATGCTGGTGGCCTAAAACCATGCATTCATCATCAAACAATGAATAATTCTCCCCCAATTCATGAAAAGGATTTCGTTGATTAAGTCTACGTTCAAATGTCTCATAGATTTTTTTTACAAAGTAAGCCTATCAAATGAATCAGTACTAGGACCAAATCAAATAATGAGTTGGCAAGTACATAATGTCATATTCTATGGACATTCACAGTGTGCTCGGAACAGAACACTCAGCCATATATTACACTCACCTTGTATTAGCTATCCGTCAACACCCATGGGCAATAGGTAATTACCAGCTTTTTACTGGCACTACAAAAACCAGTTGTCATTCAGATTGATGGAGCAACTAATTTATTCTTGTACATTGCCATTACATCAAATTGCATTATATCCTGACATAACCTAAGAATATACAGCTGGTTTTCCATTAAGCAAAACACTAATCAGAAAAATTAAAGTTTAAACACCTCTAGCAGAATTCAACTAAATGCTATGGTTAGGATTTTTTTTTCCGAACCGAGCATCTACTAAATCACAAATGCTGACTGTGCAACATACTTTTTTCCCTTTTTTTTTTGGCCTCATTCTAATACAGGTTTTAAAAATATTTTATCCACTTTATGTGAAAGCTGTTGGGTTAACTGACTCTTGTATCCAGCAGTAAACACTCTTCAACAGAGAAAATAGAAGTCAAGAACCCCATCTGATTTTATTAATACGGTTCACTGATTATTGTTTGTTAAATTCCCCATAAATTGTTTCAGACCAAGTATGGAGGAAACAGACCACCAATAGAGATGAAAATATTTGAAGAAGATGAGTGGTTGTCTACAGACAATTCTGTTATTAGTATAGGTGTCAGTCAAATTACCATACGGTGTAGCATCCAGCTGCCCAGGAGTAAGCTCAAAGTGGGAAAATATAGGCTGTGTTTACATGCGCCAAATGAAGTGTGAAGTTGTGTCATTCTGCTGAATTTGATCCATCTAGACGTCAATCAAATATTCTAAGTGAAAAAAAAGTGCATCCTTTCTTCTTATCAGTTATACTGCCTTTTATGCGGCTAAGTTCCCCACTGCGCCTCCTCACTCGGATTGAATAAATATGCTGGTCCCATCGACTCAAGTTCCTTCTGGGAGACTAAAGCAATAACCAGTGTTTCTCTCCAGAAGAATCTGTAATATACTTTCCTCTGGGAAATGACACTTATTTGGATATTGAACCTTAAATTTCAAAATCTAAGAACACCCTCTCTATTCATACCTATTATGACTCAAAAACTTGGGAGAAGAGATAACGAGAGAAGATAAAAAATACACATTGTTGTAAATGTCTTTCTTATACAGTCATGCACTGCATAATGATGTTTTGGCCAATGACGGACTGCATATACAATGGTGGTCCCATAAGATTTGTACCATATAGCCTAGATGTCTAGTAGGCTATACCATCTAGTTTTGTGTAAGTACACTTTATGATGTTTGCACAATGATGAAATTGTTTAATGATGCATTTCTCAGAATGTATCCCTGTCATTTAAGCGATGCATGACTGTACTTTCCAGCAACTAACATTAATTTAACTAGTGTTTGAGCATTGCAAATTCACATGATTGTTTCAAAATGTAAATGCAGAAAGAAATGATTTTCATCAATTGTACCATCTACCTCCCTCTCCCACACATGAGCAAACATTCATACACTTTTGATTTTGAATAACTGTCTGTCAGAAGTCAGCTGCAGATGACAGGCACCACTCTAGCTATTTTCTGCAGAAAACAGTTAACAGAGAACATGTGTTTACAAATCACTGGTTAGGTCTCTAGGAAGGACTCCCAGACCAGCATGACAAAAACAGCCCTCCTCCAGGGAACTGTTGGTTCTGCCACAGCTGAGGGACCAGGAGGTTGCTCTACAACTTAACCCAGGACCCACTTCACCTGCCAGACTGCCTGGTGTGATCACTTTTCTCCCCACCTGACTCAGCTCCTAATGCAAGTCTTAAGAGAACGCCTCTGGTTGGTGGACCTAAATCACACCTCGAAAACGAGTTGCAAGGGAGTCTGGGAATTGTAGTTTTTAGCCTTCCAGCCTCTGGGGTATAGGATGCCACACTTGAAGGATAGGGAATAGACGCCGAGTCAGTCAATTAGCCTTAGCTCCCCACATAAATACTGTGTGCACAAGCATATTCTCTACAAATACATTTGTTATCTTCTCAAAAGCAATAGCGTCTAAGTCAACCATTTGTTCTGGAATTTGGGATCATTTGAATCACTTTGTCTTTCAAATTGTATTATGTTTAAGCAGGCAGAGTTGTAAAGTTAAGTCCTGACAAGATTGTCTATTTATTTGAACTCGTGTCCCTTTAGGTTCTCTTTCAGAGGACAGCACTCTAAATTAATTATTCGCCCTAACATACGAAGGAATATGAAGCAATTAAGTAAAAGCCTACGGTGCCAAAAACTGTCTCTGAACCACATCTCTTAGACTGACAGGATTTCAATATGACAGGGAAGTATACTGGCAGCGGGGCGGAGGAGGGACCGCAACGTGAAAAGCTCTCCTGTGGTGTTACTGAGGAAGGATTAGATTTCCTACAAGCACCCTGCAGCAGGGTTTAAGGTGGAATGGGGGTGAAGTCACCACAGACGGCTGATGAGAGCCATTGATTTGGCCAGTTCAATAAGCAATGTCCACAGGCACTTCCCAGGTTGCTCACCAAGTCCCTAACAGACAGGCGCTTCCTAATGGCTGAGAAACAGTGACGGAACTTGCTACAGGTAATTACTCAGCTGAGTATTCAGTGTGCATCAAAATTTCCTGGATAAAAGAAGCTTGTTAAAATAAGAGTTCTCAAGCCCCACCTCCCAAAATCCTGGATTTGGGCTCAGGGACATGTGCCCCATTCCCCAAGACAGGCTGATGAAGGTCATCTAAATATCTACTGCAGAGAAATTGGACCACATCGTGGGAGAGGGGAGGGGAAGTAATTAAGGTTAATGCAAAGGAAAGAGCACAGCCCTTTCCAGTTTCCGATTTTTCTCTAGGTTAGAAACCGGAGTTGACTGCAGTGAAAGGGGCATTTTCTGCATCTGGCGTAGAGTCTTAGATTTCAAACATAAAGCTACTGGTGTGGTCTATTTGAGAACCTACAACCTCCTCCACACCCTTGTAAAATGTAAGCACACATGCTTTTCAGTTATTATTTTGGGTTGATTGTGCCACTGTCCTTTTCCAGGCCTGTGCTCTACATAGTTCAAGTTGAAATAAAAGAGCAGTGTGAACTTCTGTTGTGTAAAGGATGGAATAGATTAGGTTTTTCTCTAAATCAGCCCCTCATCCATGATCATGAACAATATGAAATTCCAACCGTTATCCTGATGATGTAAAACATTGACCCGCTTTTCATGACTTGTCTTGATAGTATATGTTACAAACCTTTCAGCAGGATGAACTTCTCAGTTTTTAATTAAGATTTCATCAGGCATAATTTACATCAGCTATCACAAAGAGCAATGTAGACCCACTTCCAATGGTGGAAATAGCTGGTTGGGTATAGACAAAAGGTATTTTCCTTCCAGTGCAGTGCAGTTTCCTGAACTCCTTATATCTCACATAAAGATGATGAGATCCTTTGCATATAATCACTTGTGGCTAGGTACAATTGTTCATAGTGATTGCTCAAAAGTCTGATTCTTTGTTCAATCACAGCCTTCTCTCTTGTCAAGACGTCTCATGAAGTAGGATCAACAGTAAGGAACAGCGTGAGGATCTTGAAAATAATTTTCTACAGTCAGTTTCATGGTGCAAAGTGTTTACTGAATATCCCACTGGGTGGAAAGGGACTTTTCTAAATGAAAACTTAAGGGCATGTGACATTTACTCTCAATCATTGGAGATGGTCTAAATCCATTCCTCATGGCCACAGGGCCATGCAACCCCCAAAAAGCCTGTTCTGCATGTAATAAAGGAAGAAAGCAATGACTAGAAAGGATGCAGCTCGAAGAGAATGGCATTGAAGTGTTCTGGGAGAAACATCTGCGAGCCACCTCACTGTGCCATGATGGGCCCATCAAAGTTTGATTGTATTTCTTGGTTTGACAGGATGGCATTGAATTTTGCTGTTGAAGTTCCTCTCTCTGTCATTCAGCATGTGTTCTAAAACTATGTGACAGAAAATGTAACTACACACACAAATGTATATTACATGTGTTCAGTCCAATGCAAGAGCAGTCTTGGGTTCAGAACACTTGAATTTGGGTTTAACTCTGCTTCTCACTGTGTCACCTGGGGCAAGTCATTTCATGCCTCATTGGAAATGGACGGATTAAAACTCAAGTCGAACGATAAGGGCATCTTTAAGGTGGTGTTTTTTTAATGTCTCCGTCATTTAAAATACTGTCCAGCCCAAAATTTAAGATCATCCAAATGGCTTCCCTGCAAATCTTATTACCTTAGTTTAAAAATAAAAAATAGAGACAATGAAAAATATTTCAACATGACAATTTCCTGTTTACTTTTCATTTCCCAAGCAGCCTGGCACTAAATTACCTATCTTATGCTCAGTCTGGTAGAGAGCATTCTGCAAGCCTATAACTCTTTTTTAATAAGAGATTTCTATATTAACATGAACCTTTAAGAAGTAATTTTAAAACAGAAGCCTATTCTAAATAATCAGCATATAGAGAAAATTGGAAAATAACACAGGACTTCACCTAATGGCTCATGATTACAATTCTGGCTCTGCCAATTACTGTACGCTTTCATTCATTCACTCATTCACTCATTCATTCATTCATGCATTCATTTAACAGATATAAATTAACAACCAGGTATTGGACACTGCTAAGTTCTTTTGCACGCAGCTGTGGTCTCTATCAATGGGGAAGGAGACTTCACGTTGCATTGGGATTTGAATCTGCCAGAGACACGATTTGCTTGCAGCTGTCCACTCAGCAAGCTGCAAACTTTGTCCAGACGTCCGAGCTTTTCTCAGTAGTCAGAGCCCACACGATACATAGAGGTAATGGTCCCAGGGTCAGTGGGCTCATTTAGAGCTTATGTGAGCAAACTCAACTTCCTAGTACAAACGCTCCATAACGTAAGACAGCAAATGCAGTTTTCTGTAATGAACGGCTTTCAAGCTAAAGTGGTGACCAGGCTTACTTTCACTCACCAGGAAACTGGGAAAAGCAACCTGTAAATAGATCAGAGTATGCTAACACCTTGCTCCCGCAAGACTCTCTGTTTATAATACTTCTGTCATCAACTGAATTATAAATATTCTCTGATCCAGTGGCTCTTCTCTTGAACATATTCAGCTCAGGGTGTTTGCAAAGCTATCTTTTGGTGAATGGGAAGAGATGTTAGGATTTCCATTTTGTATCTAAGGAATAAGCTCAAAGTGGAGGTTAGTAATAGTCCAAATCCAGATGAATGCTTCCTCCCTCACGTGGTCCCTCTGCAAGATGTTATAGGGGGTGCTACAGCCGGGACACAGGTGCCTCTCTTGTTTTCATTTATTTTTATTTTCAGCAAATTGCAACCCCTCACCACTTACAGTTCCCATGCAAGAGAGTTCACTGATGAGGCTACCTAGCTTTAACTAAGTTAACCCTCATGAGGTGGATGAGTGACTTAAAGGCTCCCACAGAGAAACCGAGACTGAACTCGATACGAATAATGCAAGCTCAAGAAAACAAAGTGGTGCTGCAGACACACCACCTCCTTCTTGTCAGCACATTCTCCGATCAAAAGCAATGACTCTAATAAAGTCTGACAAAATGTGAGCTCCCACTCCACAGGAACTGCTGCCTTTTCAAGAAGGCTACTTAAAAGACTGATTTGTATCCATGATTGTGAACGAGGAATCTCACCAGCCATGTCTATTGTGCACGATACATTAGATCATGGTTGATATGTATACAATTTATAAAAAGCACGTAAACACATGGGGATTTCATTATTTCATCTGTGGGGGTGTGTGACCACAAAAGTTTGGAGAACATTGTTCTAACCACTTTCCATTATCTTTAAGGTAAAATGTAACGGTTAGCAGTCACCTTTGAATTTCACAGCTGTCTTTGTTTTTAGGTTGAACCACAGGAAACTGATACTATGCAAACATGTTCAGCCTGCAAAAATGTCAGTTTCATGTGGTTCAACCTAATAAATACAATACCCAGGGTCAATGTCAATGAACACGTGAGAGTCGTCTTTAACTTGTCCCTGTGTTCAGTGCTGGACATACAGTGGCTAATAAAACAACCACTGTCCCCATCTTATAGAGCCTTGAGTCTCCTCGGGAAGACACACAATAAAGATTATTGTTTTTTAAATCACAACCTGTGACAATGTATAAGAAGGAGGTAGATCAAAATTTATACTCTGGTGGTAAAGAGTGTTAGATCTACTGAGAAACAGTTTGAGGCACAAACTTCAACGTGTTCAGTGCCTCAGAGCAGAGCTACTTTCAAGGTTATCTCTAGAGGAGTATTATCAAAATAAAATAAGTCCCTCACTAGGCCTTCTCCCCTTATACCCAACATAAAACTCAAGAGGGGTTTCCAGATGGTCAATGTTTATATCAGCCCAACACCTGTTTTTGTAAATCAAGTTTTATCGGAATGTGGCCATGCCCATTTGATTTGTAGGCAAAGAATAACCTTCCCTCTACCTTCTTAGATTCAGTGCCTGGGACCTGCAATTAAACTGACAAAAGACAGATTAATAGAAGAAAAGGCATATAATTTTTATTGATGTAACACAGGGGCGTCACAGAAAAGAAATGAAAACTCAAAGAAGCAGTTAGACTCAAGGGTTTATTTACCCTTTTAACAAAGGATGATAAATTATGGAAAGTGACTGGGAAATATATGGAGAAAACTAACAGAAGACAAGGTTTATTTTGGTAAGGTCTGTTCCTGCAGACTTACCTCAGTGTTGATGCCCCGTCTCCAGTGATGAGAGTCACTCTCCCCTTCCTGGCTCAAGGAGGGCACCTTTCTCAGGAGAAATTTATGCCCTGCTTTTAGGCAGATATGGGGAGGGCAGTGAACTCTTCCTATATCTTTCCCAATCGTTTTCAGCTCAAAATAATCCATATGCCAAGGTGGCATATTTTGGGATGACATAGTATGGTCCCCTTCAGTTTACATATTGTTTGTGTTGTTTTCATGCTTCATTACAAGTAGTTAAGACAGAGACCAGATAAGCTGCAAAACTAAAAATATCTACTATCTGGCCCTTTACTGAAAAAGTTTGGCAGCGTCTATTTATATAATAGCTAGGTACATTGCAGGAAAAAATGAAGGGTTATAACTATTTATCAGATATATTATGGATAAGGTAATATTCTAAAATGTAACACGTGGAACTCCATAAAAAGACACATTTACAGTTTTCTGGAAGTTGTTATCACCTTTCTTTCCAGGAATGTGCGGAATGACTTGATAAGGTATAAATGATCATGTAACTTTTCCAAGATTTGGAGTGCCAAATGTTTTTCTGCTGTAAAAAATTATCTAGTGTGTCTTGGCCTTCCCACAAAGCAGAGGAACAGAAATGGGGTCCATGTAATATGACTTATCACAGCTCCCTGGCCATCAGCATCTAACTGCAAAATAAACTGCTCTCCCGAAATACCTATGCAGATATGAACTCATTCTTCTGATATAATTTGCATTAAGCTGAATCATTTCCCAGAATAAATTCAAAGTGTATTTCATTTTAAACCTCTATTTTTACAGTTCTTCTAGAAACAGTTCTATACATAAAAGAGGCAGGTCTTTTATTAATTTATACAAAATTTTTCACAAAGCTGATAATTGAAGTTCTGAAGGCAATAAGTTCAATTCTCATGCTGCCTGCCTTGATAACAGATGAATTGTTTATTTTGAAAGTAACAGTAGGAAAATGCTAATTTTTTTTCAAGGAAATTTTCAAAAGCATGCTGCAAGTATAGATGTTAACCATTTTCCTCTGGGCTATAATAGGTACTCGTGATTCAAGAAATTCTTATGATTGACAGGCTTCTTCTCAGAGTAAGGTTTATCCCTTACCTTTATTTTCAGATGGATGAGAATCTAGTTTCTTGACTCATTAAAAATACTTTTTTATGGGGCCAGCCCGGTGGCGCAAGCGGTTAAGTGCACGCGTTCCGCTGTGGCGGCCCGGGGTTCGCCGGTTCCGATCCTGGGCGCGCACCAATGCACCGCTTGTCAAGCCATGCTGTGGTGGCGTCCCATATAAAGCAGAGGAAGATGGGCACGGATGTTAGCCCAGGGCCAGTCTTCCTCAGCAAAAGAGAGGAGGTTTGGCATTGGATGTTAGCTCAGGGCTGGTCCTCCTCACACACACACACAAAAAAATACTTTTCTAGTGTGTGAGCAATTACAATGCAACAGAATTAATAAATCCAAGACAAAGAGTTGAACGAGGAAGAGGAAATCACTGGGTCTCTTTTAAAATTATTGAAAGATTGAGTATTTAGAATCCTATCATTTAGCTAACATATTGCATGGTGAAGTGCTAGTGTTTTATGACACAGCCTTACTCTGCATAAAATGAGGCTGATGACATTCGTTACGTTAGAAATAGACATTTCCTGCATCAATGTTCATGCTCCTCTGAGGAGGACCTTAGTTTCTTAAATGTGACATAGGGCAAAGAAGAAAGAAGCTCCAAATATAAAAAATATCCCCAAATGGACTTTTAGCTCTTGTTTTAAAGACTGCTTAGAGTGACTTCTTGAAAGAACCCTTCCTGGATTGTTCTTTTAATGGTATAAAAATCTTGATTGCTTCATGGCAAAGCAAGAGATATAAGAGAAGATCTTAGGAAAGCAGGAATCCTCAGCCTTTGCCACACATTAGAATCTCTTGGGAAGTTTTTAAAATCCTGTTGCCCTGAACACAACCTCGAATCTCTGTGGGTAGGACCCAGGCAGGCATCAGGACTTTTTAAATTACCCAGGTGATTCCAATGTGCAGTCAAGTTTGAGTACACCAGGTGAGAGTAAACCACACCATCAAACTTAAAGGTCATGCATAGAATTCGATAGGGGGCAGACCATTATGAAGGACCCCTTAGTCATTTGATAACAATGGTTTGTTAAAATACATCTGCAAACACATTTGTTTGAAATCCATATCTTCACCTTCACTCGGTGTCTACCATGGAAAAGACTTCTGAGGGATTAACAAGAAGCCAAAGTCAGTCATTTTTCAACTTCTTGTTGAAATTGGGAATTGCAATATGGTAGGGTGGAATGGGCTTGCCTTCGGGGAAAGAGGCTGCAGGATTTTATAGCCACAGCTTCTAAAGGGTCAAAAAGAGGGAGTCAAAAAGAGCTCAGGGACATGATAGACAGTCTTGCCCAAATTGTAAGAACAATGTTTCTTTTAGTCAATTCTCTGGAAAACATACCTATGGCAACCTTACACCAAAACGTACTCTTTTTGAGAGAGAGCATAATAATTCCAAAACATTAATCATCATTATTTGACAAAAGTTTGAAAATTGAGAGGGTGCAGTCAGCTAGGATGAAATGTTACAATTCATTCCTGAAGAAATGACTTCTTGAATTATTTCCACACGGCTAACACGGAATTCTGTGTGACAACCGCTGACCATCGTTCTTCAGTTCCATGTGGGGTGGAAGACTGCATTAAATCTGATTTCAATGGCCCCCAGAAAGGCAATTTACCACATGTGGGTGAACATTTTATTATCAAAAGGAAATTCATTTCACAGGCACAGAACCCACAACAAGACGTATGACGGCTGGCAGTACCTGGCGTCCTCATTAACGACTTCAGGAAAGCTGCCAGTGCCTGAACGTGACACAGGAGACTGAAATCTCATGTTTTGGCTGAATGTGAAGCAGGAAGATCCTTCCAGAAACAAGGCTGCTAAATACCATTTCAAGAGGCCCTGCCACTTCCCAGCCAGGCCACTGCCAACGAGAGATTGCACCACCAGCAGGAGAAGGCCTTGCAACCAGCTCTGGATCAAAGACGGGTTTGAGAGTTCATATTGATTCTGGCAAGGGAAAAGCCCGATTTGGCCACCGTCTCAGATAATAGAGTTTTGGAAATATAGGAAGAAATGAAACGTGACTCACTGAGCTGATTACCCAGGACACACACTGTGAGTCATTACACAAGATGCCTTCTCAGTACAATAAGAAGACAAAGAGGTTGCTAAATATAAATGTGACTCCTGCTCATTATATTTGTATCTTTGGAGGCAAAGATAGTGCATGCCGAAGTTTTCCTTTCTGCAGGAGTGTGACAGGACATATAAATGTGTCCTTAGTTCTTGTATATTGTGATGCTCTCTGGCTCTCTCTCTTTCTCTCTCTCTCACTTTCTGGATTAACACTTTCCTTTACCTTTCTATTGAATTTGATGTGATCAATTGTTATGTCTTTGAAGTTCTCTTCTTCCTTGACATGGGACATCCTTGATTCCTAGACTTGAACTCAGTACCTTGCATAGTCAATAAGTATTTGTTGGGTGGATGGATGAATAAAGTAATTAATTATAGTTTTTTTCTTCTTCTCCTTCTACCTTTCTGATATCTTTGTTTTGCCTTTATTACCTTTTTCTTTTTTTTCTTTTGGTGAAGATTCGCCCTGAGCTAACATCTGTGCCAGTCTTCATCCTCCTTGTACGCGAGATGCCTCCACAGCATGGCTGATGAGTGGAGTAGGTCCGCACCCGGGATCCAAACCCGAGAACCAGGGCTGCCGAAGCAGACCACGTGGAACTTTAACCACGTGGCCATGGGGCCAACCCCATTGCCTTATTACCTTTTATTACCTTTATGACTTTATTACATAAGTCCTAAAGGACATAATAACCTTATTTTTTACATTATTTCAGGACCTTCCTCAAGACTCATCACTCAGCTGCTTTCCCATCTATGGAGACCTCATCGGTTCTTGCGGAGAAACTTAGGAAGTTGTGAGCAGCAGAATGTGTGAAGACCTACTAGCAGCAACAGAGAGAGAATGGGGGAAGGAACCATCCTTATGGGGGTGTGTTCAAACAGGCACTAATGGGGTAGTGTGAGCAGACAGGACTGGAGACTTGATTCCATGAGCTGGCAGTCATTTCCAAGCAGAGAAGGAAAGCCGGATACGAACTGCAGATTAGCATAGTTAGGAAGTACCAGCTAGAAAGGCAAGCCAAGATTGGGGTTTGGTAACCAAGGCTGGAGACTGAGAAGAGACGGGAAAATGGGGCTTCTGGGTCAGGAGTATGGTTACCTTGTGCCAGATTCTACAGGGCTTGTTCTGCCTGGTGTTGACCAAGTACTCCACTGAGGCAGACCCAGGAATTGTCACGCTGAAAGTAATACACAAAGCACAAGTGTACACCACGATTTTCTAGGACTTGACTACATTCACATGTGCAATCACATATAATGGGCATTTGGAATTTAATCTTCTTCCATCACCTCTGGTATCCCGTGTCTAAAACCAAACACGGTTGATTCTCATTATTTGTGGATTCTACATTTGGAAACTCTCCCATTCGCTAAAATTTATTTGAAACTCCAACATCCATACTTGTGGCATTTTCACAGTCATTTACAGACATGTGCAGAGTGGTGAACAATTTGAGTCACCCATCACACACATTCCTAGCTGATAGTCCAACAAGGCTACATTCTGCCTTCTTGTTTCGGTTCTCAAACTATAAACAAGTGTCCTTTCTGCAGTATATTTAGAACCACGTGTTTTGCATTTTTGTGATTTGGGATGGTGATTTCACTATTTAAACTGGCCCCCAAGCATAATACTAAAGTACCATCTGGTGTTCCTAAGCACAAGAAGGCTGTGATGTGCTTCACAGAGAAACTACATGAGTTAGATAAGCTTCGTTCAGTCATGGGTTATAGTGCTGTTGGCCATGAGTTCAACGTCAATGAATCAACTACCTATTAAATAAGGTGTCTCTAAACAGAAATATACATAAAACAAGGTTATGTATTGATTGGGTGATGAAAATCTTCTGACCAGAGGCTTGAAGGAACCTAATCCTGTATTTCTCCGAGGAACAATGTTGCATATTTGCTAATTCAATGTCCCTTGTGAATTTATAGAACATTACTACTATGAATAATGGGAATCAACTGTACTTTTTTTCCCCAATTTTTCTTGGCAAATTTCCCTCCTCTCCCAACTTCCTTTACTCAGGCAAAACCCACATTTCATCTGTATGTCCTCTTATGCATCCAAACAGCTGCCCCATTCCCACAATTCTCACTTCATGGGGTCTTTCCCTCCCCCCCACCATCCATTCTCAAAGCTGTCCCCTCTTCCAGGCACTTAGTGTATAGCTGAAATATCCCCATCATGTATTAGCTGTTCTCCTCAATTCCCAACTCCTAGTCTCCTCTCTGTAGCCTGGGCCAGCCATTGCCCACTGCCTTTAATGTCCTCACCTTCCCTTCTACCCAGGGAGGTGTGACCTCATCTCCAAAGTCTAGATGAAGGGCTACCTCCACCATGAAGCCCTCTGTGATCCCTACATTCCACAGTGACCCCTTCTCCCGGTGCCCCCAGAGTTCCTGAGCCCAAGGCATTGCTCTGATGAACTAATGGGGTCAACTTCCTTGTTAATTTGTACAGATCACTTGGCCAAATTCATGTTAAGGGAAAAATGGGTAACTTCTCTGTGGAGATCGTCCGTAGCACTTTGCATGGTTGATGGTTAAACTTTTCTCCTATTTCCGTCAAATCAAGACTTCTAGCAACTAGGATTACTGCATAAAATACAGGACGCTCAGTTAAACTTGAATTTCAGATAAACGACGCATTTTTTTTAGTATAAGTCTGTCCCAAATATTTCATGAGATATACTTGTACTAAAAAATGATTCATTGTTTATCTAAAACTCCAATTAAACTGGACATCCTATATTTTTATTTGCCAAAGCCAATCCTACCAACAGCAGATTTAACTCCCAATACATCATTGGAATGAGCTCCTTCCTAAGGAAATACAAAAGTGGCAGATGTGAAGAGAGGGCATAGAAAATGAAAAGATTTAAGCCACAGGGAGAAAGTTGTACTCAAAGGCCAATGGACACAACCAATCTGTGAAGATCATGGCTGAGGAGCCACAAAACATCATTCAAGTCAGGTTAGATTATTGATGCAGGTTTCAAGGACCTGGCCTCAAAGCTGACTCTTGAGGAAGAGAAGACATGGATTTTCAAATGGGGGAAACCAGCTATATTAGTTCACGATGGCTGCCATAACAAAGAACCATAGACTGGGGGGCTTAAATAATGGAAATGTATTTTCTCACTGTCCTGGAAGCTGAAAGTCCAAGATCCAGGTGTGGGCAGGGCTGGTTTCTCAGGAGGCCTCTGTCCTTGGTGTGTAGATGCCGTCTTCTCCCCATGTCCTCACATGGTCTTCCCTCTGTGTGTGTCTGTGTCCTCATCTCTTCTTCTTATAAGGACACCAGTCCTGTTGGATCGGGACCCACCCCAATGACGTCATTTTACCTTAATCACCTCTTTAAAGACCCTATCTCCAAATATAGTCACATTGGGGTTTAGGGCGTCAACATACGAATTTGTGGTGGGACATGATTCAGCCTGTAACAGCAAGTGAGTGTCTCCGGAGAAGTTAACGTTGTAAAAATGACTGCGCAAGTTCATTCATCTCTTGCTTTTCCGCTTCAGTGTCACCCATGAGTTTTTGTGTGTTTGTTTTTATCGATTTTTCCAAAATACCAAGAATCCTCTTCCCAGATTGTCAATAACAAAGCACGACCTAGTTAGTCACTATTACAAGAACTATTACAAAGCCCTTCTCCAAGTGCCAGAAAAATAAAAAGAACCCGCTCAGAGAAAAGTGTGAAAATAATTACTTAATCACTAAAGGCAGTAATCATGCAGGTTATGATAACAATTCCTTATGACGAAAATTCCTATCAGTAATAGTAGTCTATGCAATCAATATAATCTTAGTTAGAAAACCAAATGTAAAAACCTGGGAGCGATAAGACTAACTCTCAGTCTCCAGTAACGGAACATGGGTACTGTCACAGACTCAGAATACTGGGGTTTTCTTGGCTAACGTTATTCACAGCCACAGCAGCCAACACCACCCCCAAATAGGGCACAGAGACTGCTCTAATGCACTATTTTATAACAAAAGCTTCCAAGCTTTCCAGCCCTCAATTACTTTAGTGACACTTCTGTAGTTGAGACTTGCAAAGTTTATCTGCCTCAGCCCTCATCAGACTAAGATTTGTGAAACAGTGCAGTTTTATTTACACACTACAAGTTCAAGATCAGCTTCGTTTTCTGAAAGCAAAGAATTGAACACAATTTCTCGACAGAACAGATTGTGATCATTTACGTAAAGGTGATCTCCCAGCTGGTTCCTGGGATGTAAAGTTAGGTGAGCAGGACTGTTGAGCCAAGAACAGTATGGGACTTTGCTTTCTTGACAAGCCTGACAGAACCAAGTCTCCCCCAAAGCAAATCATTGGTCATTTCACCCTGCAAAGGATGCGTTGGTTGGTTTCCCTGTTTCTAAGCCTACTTACATAAAAGTCCTGAGATAGCATAAAAATTAAATGATGCTATCAGAAGTTTGTTTTCCAAAGACTGCCTTGGAAAAGAGGCTCCATTTGGTCTCTAGGATGTCATCGATACTGCTGGGACATTTGCCAGATACAGTTTCTTGATTAGATGCTGGTCGCCAGAAAAGCCAGTTCTGACAACGGATGTGAAGAGAGAGTAGGAATTCCAAGACAGGATGCTTCTCAGTCTCAAGGATTTGGGCTCTGTTAGTTGTGAAAGTGACTAAGAATATTTTGTATTTGGAAGAGATAAGGAGAAACAAAAAATGTAAAACAGTTAATCCCCACCACCACCAAATATTGTGTATCACTGTGTGTTATATATATATATATATGATTTCTCTGAAGAAGTTGAGTAAATCGCCTGTTTAAAACTCGTTTTTAAATTCCAGAATCCCCCACCACATTTACATGGAAACTAAAATGAAACAACACCCACTATTGGTCCCCAAGGAGTGAGTAAAAGCACCAAATCACTAAACTCACGTAACTGCTGTGAAGGCATAATCCTAGGCCGAGGGCTCTTCTTACGTGACATCAAATATTTTTCCCAAATAGGACCCTTTCATTACTGGATTTGTGCAAATTCCTCAATTTACCATAACAAACAGGAGTTTAGAATTCCACGCCTGTTTACATTATAGACTTTGGCTTGATTTTTTGTTTTTCTTTAAAAGCAGATTATTGGACAGGTTTTTATGCATTGTGTTGTTATCATTGATTTACTTTTATTTCTTGCTCTCTAATGGCAGTGATCAAGCATTGAAGACACTTGCATGTTTCTTCAGAGTCCCAGATGAGTCTTCCGTCTTGAAGAAGAATGGGTCGATTTGCACATCGGATGTAGTACAACTGTGCTCTGATAACTTCTGCATTTACCATTGTTCACTTGGAAAGTTAAATGCATTCCTTTGTCTGAATATAAGGCATTTTCATCTGTGCATCTTAATGCTGCCACAGGGCAAATCAAACAGTATAAATGCGTCTGTATGTCAAACCTGAGTGCTTGCAGATGCCCTAGCTCCCTTTCAGGGATCAAGTGACTACAGCCATTGTGTAAGGCGGATGTGTAATTCCACCCTTGCATGTGGTTAATTGGCTTTGTCCCCAGAGCGTGATGTGGCAGAGGGCTCCCTTCACCCCGTAAACCGTTTTTACTCCTGCAGTATATCGCGGTTTGTCTTTTATTTTCTGCTTCACAGAAGATGCCTCGAGGGTCCTGGACTTGGAGTTAAATTTTTATATGACCCTGCTACCTGGAGATGTCAAATTTCCTAGCTCTGAGCTATTCTGGCTCTTATTTCTACAGAGTTGCTAGGGATGGTAGACTTGGCAGGACAAAGGACTGCTAACAAATTGTGTGCTTTTGTGGACTTCCAAAAAATACAATTACTTGAAGTTCACTATTTGGGGATTTCTGCTGAATATTTTATGAGCTGGTTTTTAAAGCCAGGTTTAAATCACATATTTCACCAGGTTTACATAGTTTGCTGATATAAAAGTTTGTGGTTTAAATCTGATGTGGTTATTGTCCACACTCAAAAGGCAGTGAAAATCCAGGACAGATCAACTCTTGCCCTCATCCTCAGATGTCTAGGGATTCCCTCTGGGACCTTCCAGAGTGTGAATGGACAAGCCAGGGGGAGAGGAAACCACACATCTTAGAGAAAAAATGTCATTTAACTGCTGAGTAATTTAAACACTATTTGGATATGAAAACTAACACAAGTTGTAGGGGAGACTTTTGGTTGCTACGTCGCATAATTTAGCATTGGTTGATTTCTTGAATACATACATATGATTCTTCAAATATATGTGTTATGTGTGTGTGCATGTATGATCAGATACACATCGGAGCAGCCTGCAAATCCCTATGTATTATTTAACATGAAACAGAAGAAATACTCTCCCACAGCAGCCACTAGCAGCTGTACCACAGGACACGCAGGATTCAATCTTCACTTTTCTCCTGTGGGAGGTTGTCTTGGTTTGATAGACAGTGTCTCAAGTCAGATTGCCTGAGTTCAAGCCCACTATGAACTGGAGTCCACAATCTTGGGCAGGTCATTTAACCTCCTTGTGCCCCAGTTTCCTCCACTGAAAAACGGGTTAATTTTCCCCATATCTGGGAGATGGCAAGTTTTATACAAGTAAGTTTATACGGAAGATGAGATATGTAAACCATGCCCCTAGTAAAGCTCTCCATAAACAGTAGGTTCTCACTCTATGTTGGTTAATATGTTGATATTATAATTGAGGACGTTCTGGTGGGAGACTTTGAGAAACACCCTCTGGCATCCATCCTCTATCATGACCACCCGGATTGGGATTGGATCCAGAAGACAAAGGAGCCAAAAAGGGAAAACTGAGCCTAAGGCAACCCGTGGACACATGAGCCTACACTTTTCGTGGATCCAGGAGTTCTGAGCATCTTCAGGTACAATTCAGGGGAGGCACGCCCTTTAGGAGGAGCTACGTGAATCCAGAAATAACACCTGGCTCTCTTTCAACTCATCTCACCTTTTCTCTCACCAAAATGCACATCAAGATTGACCAAGTTCATTTGTTTTTTTAGACATCAGAAGGTTTCAAACACATTGAAAAGCCAAACACGTGTACTGGTTTTCTGGCCTTGCCTTCAACTCCCACTGTTATTGCTCGAATGGCTACATTTGATTAATAGACGTGATAAAGGGTTCACCCTCCTGCTTATCAAATGCAACAACTCCGGCTGCTTCTTAAATAGCTAAAGCACGGGTCGGTGAATGTTTTCTGTCAAGGGCCAGATAGGAATTATTTTTGGCTTCGGGGCCATATGGTCTCTGTCGCAACTACTCATCTCTGCTTTGTAGCATGAAAGCAACCACAAACAATACATCCACGCCGGGGGGGGGGGGGCAGAGTGCCAATAGAACTTTATTTATGGACACTGAAATTTTCATTTCATAGAGTTTTTATCTGTCACGAAATATTCTTCTTTTGACTTTTTCCCAATCATTTAAATACATATAACAACCATTCTTAGCTTATGGGCCAGAATGCTGAAAATATGTGGCAGGCTGGATTTAGCCTGCAGGCCATAACCATCTAAATGATGGAATACGTGCTCCTTCACTTGAGATTCCAGGGCCTCTGAGGTTTCTCTCTCACTATTCCACCCAAGAGAAGGTCTTTCCTACCCTTTCATCTTCCCTGTCCTTCAAGGGCTGGCTGAAGACCCACCTCTTCTGTGAAGCACGACCAGCTCCTTCTAGCCCTCTAATCACATTTATAAACATCTGTAGATCATTCAGTATGACACAGGCCACTCCCTTGATAAGGATGATTGAAGATGGACCAGTCCTGGTTTGACTGCCAGCCCCGCTGACCTCTCTAAGCTGCTGTTTCCTTGTCTGTAAAATCGTCATCATCATGCATCTCTGATAAGATTGTTGTTGTGAGGATTAAAAACAGACAAAACATTTACAACACCCAATATGGTTTTAGCATGGAATAGAAACCCTTAAAATGGAGCTACGATAGAGAGGATGATGATGGTGTGATGAGTTGTAACCATATGCAATGACCTAGGTTGATTACCGTGCTTTGTAAACTTGAACCATCCCTACCCTTCCATGCCAAAGCTGACTGTGGTTATAGCAACTCCTTTTGGGATTAAAAATGTTCTAAGTCCCCAAACATGTCTCCCTCTCAAAATGCTACTTCAGGCTTATATCGGAAAATTAAGATATTAAAATCTACGTTATCTAAGAGTAGTAGTTCATAAATAGGGCAATTTTGCCCTCCAGGGGACATTTTGGAATGACTGGAGACATTTTTGGTTGTCACAACTGAAGGGGGGAGCTGCTACTGGCATTGAGTCAGTAGAGGCCAGAGATGCTGTTAAACATCCTACAATGCACAGGACAGCCTCCCACATTAAAGAATTATCTGGCCCCAAATGACAATATTAACAAGGCTGAGAAATCCTGTCCTAGAAAAGAGGAAGAGATAGACATAGGAGAGAGAGACAGAGACAGAGAGAGGGAGATAAGATAGAAACAGAAAGACAGGTAAGACAGGTAGAGAGAGAGAGAGAGAGAGAGAGAGAGAGAGAGAGAGAGAGAGAAATGCATTCCCTTCTCTTTAAGTAGATTTCTCAGGCAATTAAGTTGCTTTCTGTTCTTAAATTGCTATGACATAAAAGGGACTATTTTCTCTTTTTAAAGAGAGGGCTAAACATTAATGATACCATATGACCAAGGATTTTAAACTTGTTTTGTGAGGGCAGATGCAGGAATTGCACCAAAGCCAAGGATTAGCTCTTAGCAGCTGGACAACTTTTTCCTAGGGATGCAGAAGGCTGTCTCACGGGAAAAGATGATGTCAGATTAGCACAAGCATAATCCCATTCCTAGACAAAATTGGGCCTAGGAAACCAAAACAAGCTTTCTCTTAACATGAGTGTAAAAACATTCAAGGAAACACTGTGTACAAGAGAAAGCCAGTAAGTGACCAATGGAATGTCTAGAAATCCAAGATCAAAAGTAGATTTCCGACGAGTGGGCCATCCACAGTTGGGCTGATGTACTTCGACTCAGTACCACTCCTTAGTCGCCTTCTTGTTTGTGTGGTTGTGTGTTGCTACCTAACTGTTCATGTACCTATCTCATCTCTCCCACCTGATTATAGACTAATTGAAGGAAAAACGCAGGCCTTACACTTATTTGTATGCTTCAAGGGGCCCGATGTGACCTGCCTTATGGTTGAATGTGTTTAATAACGAGCTCAGTAATAATGATTCTTGACTCATTTTTTGCAGATAGTCACACTATAATTAAAACTTCAAAGTCACTGGATGTGATGTATCACTGTCTCTAAATAACACTATCTAAATATAAGAGGTAAGCACATCATTACAAAGACCCTGCTCTGAGCAGCGAGGGAGCGAAATATACAAATACTTGATTTTAGATTTTTAAACATTTCTAGGGAGAGGTAGCCGGTGTCTTGGAAAGTGAGAGCTGAACAGATGCTGAGAAATACTCTTTTCTGATTCTTTGGTTTCATAATTGGTAAACTGAAATCTCTAAAGTTACATTAGATGCCTGAAGTCACAGACCTCTTGTGAGCTGACTAATACTAGAGGCCAGTCTATGCGTTCCCAATTCAGTTCTCTCCTTAGACCAGGGCTCTTCAACCTCAGAACTATTAACATCTGGGACTGGACGACTCTCCGTGGTGGGGGCCGTCCTGTGCACTGTAGGATATTGAGCAGCATCCCTGGTCTTCACTCACTATACGCCAGCAACAACACCAGCTTTTCAGTTGTGACAACCAAAAATGCCCCTAGACAATGCCAAGTGTCCCCTGAGGGGTGAAATTGCCACTAGCGGAGAATCACTGCCCTAGACCTATCTTATCTTGACTTTAATTGTTAAAAAAGTGCTTCTAAACTAGATGATACATCTTTTAGCACTCTAACATTTCTAAAAAACAAAGCCTTCAGCAAATGAACATAGACTTCTTTCAGATAAGGACTGCCATTTTAGCTTCTTTTGAAACGGATTCCTTAGGTACATTTCAGCAATACCCATATACAAAGCTTTCATATCATGATTTTCCTTCCTAAAGAATAAATGGTCTCGCTCTCTTTCCTCTTTCCTCATTGAACCAGTCAGGGTCTCAATGGCATACAGATAAAGGAATTACATCTACTCAAAAAGGGTCTATTTATGAAGACATGGGTGTAGAGCAGTGGTTCTCAACAGGGAGCAAGTTTGCCCCCCAGGGGACAGTTGGTGATGTTTGGAGACATTTTTGGTTATCACAACTGAGGAGTAGGAGAGGGAGTACTACTGGCATCTGGTGTGTAGAGGCCAGGCATGTTGCTGAACATCCTACAATGCACAGAACAACTTTCAACACATGCAGAAAAGAATTACCCATCTTCAAATGTCAATAGTGCCAAGGTAGAGAAACCATGGTACAGAGGAACAGTGGGGAGCGTGCAATAACCTAGGGCCAGTAGGATCCAGACTGCTTGAACCCCTAGGCCTAGTGGGCGAAGGGAAGGAGTCATGACTAGCACCAGAACAGTAGAGATTGTATAGACTTAGGAGAAGTGGCATTTGGTTGAGAGCTCAGCCAGTGCAAGATGCCTGGGTAGGAAGGCAGCCATGGGAATAGATAGTCTTCTGACTTCCCTCTTCTGGGGCTGGGTCTCCCCATTGGCCAAACCCACCAGGAAGCCAGAGGTACTGAAGCCTTGTTGATGGCGTCCACATGGATCAGCCTGCCAGGGGCAGAGAGCAGAGCAGTCATGCAGGAGAACACACTTGGAGGGGTAAGTGCAAGCCCTCCACAACACTCAAATTTCTAACGATTCACTCACCTCTTTGCTGCTTGAGTCTATTCCACTTCTGATTCCTGGTTGCCAGCCTTCTCTGTTCATTTCTCTGGGGTTCTCATGGCCAGTACCCGTTCCCGACTCCATGAATAAATCCATCCCCAGCGCCCTTCCTCACTCCTCCTCCTTGGTATTGCTCCTTCTAACAGCCACGTACATTTTCCTGAAAGTTGTATTGGACGTCCATGGAGGAACCAAGTCCAACAGTCAAAAAATAACAAGCTGGATACCGAATGCAACAGCTGTCTTTCTTGGAAAAAATACTGGATTCGAAGTGAGAGGGCTTGGACGTGAGTCACAGCTCTGACATTTGCTGGCATCTGAATCTCTGATGCATCGTGGTTGAGTGATCGCAGGTTGCCTAATTCTGAGGTGTACTCAATGGTAAAATTAGGATGAGATGCTAACTAGTAATGACAAAGATTATCCAATGACATTTGTACAGCAATCAGCTCAAAGATTGAAACACAGAAAACAGTACACCGTAATTACTATTTTCATGGTTATAATGAGGAAATGATTTCCACGAAGGTTTTTAAATACAAAAGCACAGTAATGATACCTATTATTTTTAATAGATTAGACCTGAAATCTAAGGTACAATGGAATAATTTGAAATCATTTTCATCAATAATATTGGCAATTTTTCCTTCTGATTATACTGAATTAGCAATTATCCCCTCCAATTATATTGAGCTGTTTTCTTATCAACAATCCTTAGGAAGCAATCTTGATGTTCTCAAACTTAATGTGTTTTATCCCAGAAGGCTGCTAATCATAACCTTTTCACTATCTTTCACTGGCCCAATAACCCAGGACGTGGTTCAAAGAGTTCACCACGAGATATTTTACAATCAAACAGCTCTGGGGGGCAAAGTATTGCTTCTGTAAACATAAGCCAGTTTGGAAATGCCTGCTGTTTACCACTACACTTGAGTATCCAGAAAGCAATGGGTGCTGACTCTCTTATGAGGTAGCTGTCTTGACTTCCTACCATAAGACATGAGATAATTGACATCAGCAGGCACAACTTTCCAATAACTTAGTGAAAAATTTAAAACACAGATCTTACGGAGGGTGAGTCGCAAAAGAAACTATATGAAGACAAGAAAAGAAGATAAAGACATGATTATGAATTCCCTCCCACGGCTGAGCTGAAAATTGCTTTGAGTTTAGAGAAATGGTGAGATTCTAAATATGTGTTCTGGGCAGAGACCCCAACGAGGGACAATTCTTGTCGATGCTCACCCTTGGCAGAGTGAAGACACACAGTTGGATGCTCCTGGGAAACTGACCTGTTGGGCATGATCGAGATGCTGAACTGAGGTAAGAGTGAAGGCTGAAAAGGATCTGAAATTGCTGGGAAAGGGGCCTCAATGTGCAAAGGGGTTGGCAGCGTAAACCAAGGGCAGAGAAGGGTAAGACAATTCCAGTCCAATGCCAGATGAGAAAAAAACAGAGCCTGTTCTCAGTTAGAAGACCACGTGCTTATAACGTGTGAGAACCTCAGGTGACAGCTCAAACACCTCCAGTGGCTTCCATCACAGGGAAAATGCAAAACCCTAAGGTGGGACGCAAGGCTGTAAACGGTCCAGCTCCTTTCTGCTTCTCCACTTCCCCAGAGTTCTAGATATAACTGACATATAACATTGTGTAAGTTTAAAGTGTACAATGTGTTGATTTGATACCTTTGTATATTGCATTATGGTTACCATGAACAAAACTGGACCCCTATTTTACATCACTCACAAAAAATAAACTCGAAATGGATTAAAGACTCACACATAAGACCTGAAACTGTAAAAACTCCTAGAAAAAAAACACAGAGAAAAAGCTGTCTGACATTGGTCTTGGCAGTGATTTCCTGGATATGACACCAAAAGCACAGGCAACAAAACGAAAAATAAACAAGCGGGACTGCCTCAAACTAAAAAGCTTCTGCACTGCAAAAGAAATGATCAACAACATGAAAAGGCAACCTACGAAATGGGAAAAATATTTGCAAATCATATATCTGCTCAGGGGCTAATATCCAAAATATATAAGGAACTCATACAACTCAATAGCAAAAAATCAAACAACTCAATTAAAAAATGGACAAAGGACCTGAATAGACATTTTTCCAAAGAAGACCTAAAGATAGCCAACAGCTACATCTTGGGTACTTGACATCACTAATCATCAGGGAAATGCAAATCCAAACCACCATGCGATGTCTCCTCCCGCCTACTAGGAGGGCCATCCTCACCAGGCTTGTCTTTGCATTTCCTTGAATGTGCTAAACACTCTTGTTTCCTTGCTCCCTGGGCTAGAAGCCTCTCCCTATAGTTGTTCCCTAGGCTTCCACCCTTACTTTACTGATCTCTACTCAAACGTCACCTCCTTAATGGGTCTCTCTCCACTCCCATCTTCACCTCTGTCCATCTCTCCCTGCTCTTATTCTCTGTATCCTTTCCCAGCACTTAGCATGACCAAATGCAATGCACTTAACATTTATTTTGTGTCAATTTCCATGGAAGCTCCATGAGGTACAGACTTGTTTTGTTTATGGCTACAATGCCAGAATAGAGTTCCATCTCATATATAGTAAGGGCTCAATAAAGAGTCATTAAATGAATAAATCAGACCTGGAGCAACGTCAAATCCAGGATAATCTCACCAAATGAAGGAGAGAAAAATTGGAAACACAAGTCTAGCCATGACAAACCAGGCTGGCAGATGAGAGGTAGGAAAATTTCTCTCCAGATTCGCCATAGAGACCATGGATGGATGAGGAGGTGGAGAAGACAAGCTCCCTGAGAGAACATGGCATAAGGAGCAAGACAAGCAGAAAAGTGAGAGGCGGATGGAGTGTTTGGTGAGCTGCTGTCTCGCATCTCGATTCCAAGCTCCATGGGAGCAGGGACCATGCCCAGTTTGTTGATTGCTGTCTCCCCTATGGCTGGCTCAAGGCTTTGCGCTGTCAGATGCTGGAGAGTATGTTTCACGGAAGAATGGATGAAGGTGTAGTTGAGGACCCTAGTGGCCTCTGATCTCCAGCACTGTGGCAAGCAGCCACTACATCAGGGCCACCCAGGATAACGCAACCACAGATGTGGATGTGTACCCAGATAGGCTTCTTCTTTGATTCCAGGGAGGGTGAAGTTCTGGAGGTGAGGAAGAGTTGGTACATGGCAGACAGCTGGACTAGAGTCTAAAGGAGCAGAGACTGATAAAACCTGAGCACCCATGACACACACTATTCTATATTCCAGTCTTCATAGTCCTGAATATTTAAAAAAATATATGCAACATTTGAGGGAACAGTCCACAAGCTTACTCTCTATTCTGATGCCCATTGCAAGTTCACAGGTCCCCAAGACCACCCTTAGTTTTGATGGTTCTCTAGAAAGATGCACAGAACTCACTGAAAGTTATTATGCTCACAGTTATGGTTTATTACAGTTAAAGGATACAGACTAAAATCAGCCAAGGTCAGAAGTGCAGAGGACAGAGTCCTGGAAAGTTCTAAATGCAGAACGTCCAGTTGTCCTCTCCCCATGGAGTCTTGAACAGCATTAACTCTTCTCGGAAATGATGTGTGGCAATACAATACGCATGGAGTATTGCTGGCCAGGGAAGCACACTTGAGCCTTGATGTCCTTCACTGAGGCTCCATCATGTGAGTGTGGTTGACTGGCCCTGTGGTAGGGCTCAGTCTCCAGTCCCTCCAAATGTCAAGTGAGATTGCATGACCCACGCTCATAATCCCCTCTCCTAGAAATAATTACTGTCCACAGTTTATATACACAACTCCAAATCATTTTCTATGCTTCTGAAAATATGTTTCAAACACTCCTGTTTCCTCTTAATATCATAGACACCTTTCCATGTCAATAAATCACTTCTATATCATAATTTACAACATGAATTTATCAGAATCAATTTGTCAGTCTACTATAGTTGGGCATATAAATTGGTTCCTATCTTTCATTTTTATAAGTGATACTTCAGCAAATATCCTGGGGCCTATATTTTTCAGACAAACTATAAATAATTTTTAAAGTTGAATTTCTAGAAATGGAATTACTGGGTCAAAGTAATCAATATATTTATGTACTGCTTAGATTATTAGTGACTCACTCCTTTTACCCCTGGAATAATTATATACTGTTATGTATATGATTTGAATTGGAGAAACTAGCATTTATCTGTACTAGAAAACATACATTTAACATGTACTACATTTTAGATCTACAAAGCTTACCAAGTTATGAAAAAAGTACTGTGGAAAACTCCAGAAATTTTCTTAAAGGAAACATTATTTAAAGTGGTTTAAATTTTCAAGATCCTTTTTTGGGGAAAGACTTCCCCAGTCCTAATTTTACCACAGTCTAGGCAAGTTAATAATAATCTTTTCACGAATATATCAATAGATTATTGAGATAATTATATAAAAATTCTCTTGCATAAAAGATTGATTTTCTGATTTTCAAAAGAGCATTCTTTTCCATCCTATGAACTCTAATTCTCCATCAGAAACTTTCTTGAAAATACTTTGCCTAAAAGATATTGGCTACCTCTATTCAACTAGGCTATCACAAAATTATTCCAACTTTGAGATCCTTTCATGGATGATGAAGTTCCAAATATGCAGTATGTCACTGTAACTTTAAAGAAAAAATATTTCAAAAAGCAACGATTACCCCTTATCCAAAATTCTCTCGCTTGGGGGCCTAAAAATGTTCCTAGTGGTATTAGATTTATTTCCTCCTCCTGATATCCAAATCATATATAAAAGTCATACGAGTGAAGTGTTTTAAAATATTTGTCAAGATTTTTCCCCCCAGAGGGGTAGCTCTATAAAGGGAAAAATAAAAGGTTAGAGACACACAGGACATAGGACAGTAAAGGACCAATTAACTAAAGGTGTCTAAAAAGGAAGAGAGGCAGGAGCTTCCCTTTATATGGTTTAGTGATCAACGTCTGTAACCTGCACACAGAACCGTGGACCTAAAACCTCTGACAGTGACAAAATAGATTTGCTCCGGGAAATATTTCATTTCCTTTTCTGGACGCAGTCAATCAAAGAACTCTCTGTTTTAACAGGGACTCTCAATAGTATCTTCCTTAGCCTTGTAGAGTGTTGTGCACGTTTTATTTTTAGGGCACTCAAAAGTCCATTTTGTGTATCTCTGTGAATGTATTTAAGTTGCATGCAATGGCCCGGCAGGGTCGCCATCTAAAATAAGCACACTGGACCTGGAGATGAGCTTTCAGGCAACACTATTTGTTTACGCTTCTCCTGCATTAAATATAACATATATTTAATATGTACTACATTTTGGATCTACAAAGCTCACCAATTTATGAAGAAAGCACTCCAGAAAACCCTAGTGACATACCCTCCCTCCACTTTCTTGCAAAGCCGAATTTTCATAGACTAAATACATGGGCCTTCCATGCCCACCTTATAAGGAAGCTCAAAGGGTCCACACTAATGAAATACCTACAGGGCTACCGCCTGATCCTCTACTCTGTGACCTCACCTGGATAGGAAGAGAATGCCCTCCCACAAATTGTTGACAATCTACCAATAACTTTTTCTCATCGTAATACAAAAGTAATTATATATTCAAGAATCGTAAACATACAACTAAATACATAGCTCCTAATTTCATAAATCCCATTAGTGTTCAATTCCTATATATTGTAACATAAGCTCACAGAGTTATGTTTCTTCAGAAATGTGTCATTCAAATAAACTCCCTTTAAGTGTGTTGAGGCTCCATTTTCAGCCAACACAGAGAATTAGCCTTCATATTTCTCGATTGCCATTCATTCCTAAAGAGTTCGCTTTGAATAGCTCCTCATTTTCCCATAGATGTTTTTCTAAAATCTGCCTTTGTGTCCAACTCTTAAATACATTGTTTGTTTTCAGTCATTATAAAAAACAGAGTAATTACATATTTTCACCGCTATTTTTGCTCCAAATATTTTGGCATTTTAAAGTAACGAGTATGTATTTCTCCTCAGTGAGACATAGTTCCTTTTATACTTGTGAAAAATTTCAGGTGTAAGGTCTTTTAATCAATTAATGAATGTCCCCCACCCCCGCCCAACTTTTCCATAACACACATCAGCTAAAAGAGATGCTTCAGTCACCTCTGGTCACACTTGGCCTATCTTAGAGAGAGGAGAGAAAGGAAAATGGAGGAAGGAAAGGGAGGGAGGGATGGGGGAGGAAGGCACAGAGAGAGAGAAGGAGGGAGGGAGAGAGGAACCTATAATTATAAGAAAATATAATTATCTGGACCACACATCTGACCCTTGGTAATATTCTGTCTCCCATCCTCTTTTCCCTGTGCATCCGTCTTGTCTACTATATGCATTTCGAGGTCCTTGAAAGCAAAGACTATCTCTTGTATATTTTGCTAACCCTACCGCACAACAAAAGAGACCCTCAATTAAGTATTTGATTAAACAAACCTATTTAAGTGGAAAACACTCAAAATCTTCTCCTATGGATAATTCTGACTCTGAGACATTGTCCATAATAGTATCTTTTTGTTAAAAAATCACTGCTCTAGGTTTTAACACACGATTTTACTTAATATTCCTAACCTCTGGGGAAGCGATACTTATCGTCATTTCATAGCAAAGGAATCTGTAGCTCTGTTTACAAGACATGGACTAGCTTAGCCAAGGTCATCCAGCAAGAGGCTGTCAGAGCAAGGATTTCAACCATTTTCGCTCGTAACCAAAGCCCTGCCCGCTGTCTCCCGCATGGACTTGCACTCCTCCAGCTCACCAAACTGGCCATGCTTTTTCCAGGCTTCTTCTCATATATACACACATACTGCTTTATCGCCCATTGCATTCGTCCAGAGAAGCAGAACCAATAGGAGATCTGTATCAATCTCGATATCTATATATCCTTTATATTTATACTTTTATTATTCATATATATCCTATATACATATATATATACTATATATATATATATGCACACACACACGCATATATTACGGGGAATTGGCTTAGGTGAGTACAGAGGCTGAGAAGTCCCACAATCTGCCCTCTAAGCTGGAGACCCAGGAAAGCTGGTGGTGTAATTCAGTACGAGTCTGAAGGCCTGAGAACCAGGAGAGCCAATGGTATAAGTTCCAGGCTGAGGGCAGGCAAAGACCAATGTCCTAGCTCATGCAGGCGGATAGAGAAGGGCAAATTCTCCCCCTTCCTGCACTTTATTGTTCCATTCAGGCCCTCAACAAATTGGATGAGGGCCACCCACATTGAGGAGGGCCATTTGCTTTACTCAGTCTACCGATTCAAATGCCAACCTCATCCAGAAACACCCTCACAGGCACATCAAGAATAATGTTTAGCAAAAAATCTGGGCACTGCATGACGAAGTCCAGTTGACGTGTAAGATTAACCCACACACCCATATATGTGCATTTCTACTCAGTCAGCAACCTGGCCATGCATTTCCTGGCACGCACACACACACACACACACACACAGACACACACAGAATTATCCTGGATAATCGGATCATCGAGTTGGGACTCTAGTCTTGCTCACTGAACAGTGCTTATTCTGTAATCATGTATAAGTTGTACTGAGCCTGACTATGGTTTGTTCTGTATCCTGCCTCCCCAAACCATTATTCACTCCACATTTTTCCTTGCTTTCTTCTCTCACATCCCCAGATTTCTTTGCAACTAAGAGTTGTTATAAGAACCAATCTACACAATGAGATGTAAAAAAGTAAAACTAAAAAAAAATTAATGGGTTGATTCTCCAGCTTTTTAAGTTTACTGAGAGTGTCAGACTTGGTGTGTTTCCCTCGGCTCTTTACCCTTTGCTCCTTTGCCCTCTTCTTCCTTCTTGGAATGCAGATATGATGTCTGCGGGTGCAGCAGCCATCATGTGACCATAAGTCCAACAGCCACATGATAAAGATGGCAGAGCAGAAAGACAGGCAAAGCTTGGGCTGCTGATGCCATCTGGGGAGTGCTGAATCAACCCTGCAATTCCATAACCTTGTTCACTAATGCACTAGTATTTTGATTTGATTTTGACATCTTTTAATCAAAAGCTTGTCTACTTCGAAAAAACTGTAATGTGTGAGTTCACCTCAATGATTAGCATTAATATTACCCTTTGTTTTCATCCAATGCTAATGCAATAACATTTATAAAACAAGGTTGTAATTAATAAAATTATTAGTTCTATGTCTATGCAGAATTATTCCAGGAAAATGGAAAAAATAAATCCAGGATCCACAGGAAAAAAAAAATTTTAATAGTTCTCTCATTTTTTAAGTTATTTTATTTATTTTTTATTGAGGTAACATTGGTTTATAATATTATATAAATTTCATGTGTACATCATTATAGTTTGAGTTCTGTGTGGACTACATCATCTTTACCACCCGAAGACTAATTACCATCCATCACCACACACCTGTGCCCAGTCACCTCTTTCACCTTCCTCCCTCCCTCCATCCCCTCTGGTAACCACCAGTCTAATCTCTGTCTCTATGTGTTTGTTTGTTGTTGTTGTTGTTGTTCTTGTTTTTATCTTCTATTTATGAGTGAGATCATATGGAACTTGACTTTCTGCATCTGATTTATTTCACTTATCATAATACCCTCAAGATCCATCCATGTTTTTGCAAATGGCAAGATTTCATGTTTTTTTATACCTGAGTAGTATTCCATTGTGTATATATACCACATATTCTTTATCCTTTCGTCCCTTAATGGGCACTTATGTTGCTTCCAAGGCTTGGCTATTGTGTTTAATGCCACAATGAACATAGGGATGCATATATCTTTATGCATTCGTGTTTTCATATTCTTTGGATAAATACCTAGCAGAGGAATAGCTGGATTGTTCTTTTATTCTTAATTTTTTGAGGAATCTCCATACTGTTTTCCATAGTGGCTGCACCAGTTTGCACTCCCACCAGCAGTGTATGAGAGTTCCGTTCTGTCCACATCCTCTCCAACACATGTTGTTTCCTGTCTTGTTAATTATAGCCATTCTGATGGGAGTGAAGTGATATCTCATTGTAGTTTTGATTTGTATTTCCCTAATAATTAGTGATGTTGAACATCTTTTCAGGTACCTGTTGGCCATCTATAAATCTTCTTTGGAAAAATGTCTGTTCAAATCTTTTGCCCATTTTTTAATTGGGTTGTTAGTTTTTTGTTGTTGAGATGTATTAGTTCTTTATATATTTTGGAAATTAACCCCTTATCAGATATATGGTTTGCAAATATCTTCTCCCAATTGTTAGGTTGTCTTTTCATTTTGTTGATGGTTTCCTTTGCTGTGCAGAAGCTTTTTAGTTTGATGTAGTCCCAATTGTTTATTTTTTCTTTTGTTTCCCTTGCCTGGTCAGACATGGTATTTGAAAATATGCTGCTAAGACTGATGTGGAAGAGCCTGTGTTTTCTTCTAGAAGTTTAATGATTTCAGGTCTTACATTCAAGTCTTTAACCCATTTAGAGTTAATTTTTGTGTATGACATAAGATAATGGTCTACTTTCATTCTTTTGCATGTGGCTGTCCAATTTTCCCAGCACCATTTATTGAAGAGACTTTCCTTTCTCCGTTGTATGTTCTTGGCTCTCTTGTCAAAAATTAGCTGTCTGCAGACGTGTAGGTTTATTTCTGGGCTCTTGATTCTGTTCCATTGATCTGTGTGTCTGTTTTTGTGCCACTACTGTTCGTGTCTGTTTTGGTTACTATAGCTTTGAAGTATATTTTGAAATCAGAGAGTGTGATACCTCCAGCTTTGTTCTTTATTCTCAGGAGTCCTTTGGCTATTTGGGGTCTTTTGTTGTTCCATATAAATTTTAGAATTCTTTGCTCTATTTCTGTGAAAAATGTCATTGGAACTTTGATAGGGATTACATTGAATCTGTAGATTGCTTTAGGAAAGTATGGACATTTTAACTATGTTAATTCTTCCAATTCAAGAGCAAGAAAAAAATTTAACATTTCATTCTTTCTGTGTTTACAGAAAACATGCACTAAAATACCTTAAAAACATGCAGGAGGCAAACGAAAATGCTGGGTTTCTTTTCTTCTTACATTTTATTTATAGCACTTTGATTTTAAATTAAAAACTTTCAACATCTTGCTGACAAATTAGCAAATTTGAAAATACCAAGTTAGTAAACAAATAGCAAAAACCAAGAAAAATCATTGAAAAAAATTCTCTAAAAAGAAAGTAGGGATGTATACGATGAATCAACCCTTGTGGATTTCCAACTTACAATCTTATTCATTCAAAACCAACATGTTGTTGCTTCAGACTTCAATGTGTAATGCCTTTGCAATTATCATTTAAGTGGATGGTTAAATGTGAATTAGTGGGAAATAGAATTTAACAATCTTGCTTTTAAAGAACTCTTGGATGGTGTTATGATTGCAATTATAAAAAGTCACCTGACCACTTATTTTGCGACCACTCTAATAAATTGCCAAAGTCACATCAAGCAAGAGAACAGGGTGGCAATGCGTAGTTCAGATGTCATGAGGAAACCAGAGAGAAACCACATGGAAGTCTTGTCGTGTGGGTTAGCACATGCATTTGCAAGGAATCATAGCTAAAGAAAGCACCACAGCCCTTTGGCTAAGATTTGTGCCGTCTCACCTCTAACCAGCGTCAAATCTAAACATTCCCTCCATAACATTGTCTGTTTTCTAACAAGCCTAAAAAGGACATATTAATTATGGATGATGCCAGAGATACCTGCCCTCATCAATCTGCTCTTGACTCCTTTTTGATTTTCCGCAGTCCCTCATACCGCTCTTTGCAGATTGGCAGTCAATAAATGCATATTGAATGAAGAAATCCCAATACCTAAAAGAAGAGTACTAGGAATATTGTGACCCCTTCATTTTCAGTGAAAGCGATGAGGCTCCAGAGACTTCGGCATTTGTAAACCAGTCTCACAGAAACCAAATCCCTCCAGTTCAACGGGCATTCATTGAGTCCTGCTGTGTGGAAGCCAAGACATTGCACCCTGAAGTGCAAACCATCTTTTCTCTTGAGCTTTTCTTTGAAATGCTGAAACTTACATGACTAAGCCATCTTGATCTTCAGAAAGTCTCCTTCCTCGCCAGGCTACCCTGCCAAAATAAGCAGGAAATCTTAACGCAAGGATACATTTCTCATTCAAATTCAGAAGCAAAATGATGCTTCTACTAAATTCTGTTGGATTTCCACCCCTTTGGTTGACCTTCCTGCCTTCATTAATTCTGCTATAATATAAAAAGACAAGAACTTTTAAATCCAAATGAAAATTTAAAAGAGAAGGCTCATAAAAATGGAGGTTTCTTTCCTCACCTGTTGAACCTCAACCGTCTTCAGCTTAAACTAATCTTCATACCAACTCTGGAGTCTGAGTGGGTCCCCACAGTTCCTTGACCCTGTCACCCAATGGTCTTGTCCCTTGGCCACTCCCTCCTACGGCCATACCCTTTACTTTGTAACTATCAATAGTGCCTCTTCTTCATAAAGTCCATTTCCAATATCCCACCCTGGACTACCTCCTCCTATTTTTCCTACTGTCTCCCTTTAGTACTCAAAGTCCACAATCATTTTACCCAAAAAGGGCCTTCCACCTATTGAGCCTACCGTTTTTCATTTTTCCTCACAGCTTTCACAACCTCTTTTTCCTCCTTCTCCTATTCTAATTTTGTGGTCAAACATTATAAGGTCCTTTACATAGACCCTCAATTCTCTTGCCTCCTCCTTCCTTTCTTGAGCTCATCTGTCAAATCAAACACTTAAATCCCACTATTCGCCTACTCCGTGTTTGAGCATACCCAGTTGAATGTGGCTAGAACAACAAACAAGATCATGTTAAATGTTTCATTTAAACTCAGATCACAAATCCCAAATAAATCTTTAATGCAGGCTGGTAAGCATATTAAATTTCTCTAGATCTTTGTTTTTTCCACTCTCCTCAGTGACTTTTTCTAACAGGCTCCTTAAATTTTCATCTCCATCCCCATCTTCACTCTTAGTTCACAATACAGCTTCCCACTTAGCTGAGAAAAATGTAAGGATTCAAAAGAGGATATGCACAAGTTCCCACCACTTCTTCCTCCATATCCGCTTCTACTCCAGGAATGGCCCCTCTGCTTCTGGCAGTATCAGATTCTCTCTCTAATGGGCCCATTCCCAACTGCAGACAAATATGCTACTATTTCTCTCGTCTTACACCAAATAAATAAAACCTTCTCTTAAGCCATCTTCAGCCTCCAGCTACCATCACATTGTTCTTCATTCCTTATCACAGAATTCCTCGAAAGAACTGTCTACAATCATGTTTCCAGTTTCTTTTCTACCATTTTCTCCTGATTCCACCCCCATCACTTCACCACAGCCACCATGCTCAAAATCACCAGTGATCTCCATGTTGTTACACCCCACGGTCATTTCTCATGCCTCATCTAACTCAACTTCTCAAAGGCATTTGACACGGTTGACTGCATGTCCTCCTTGTCATATCTTCTTCGTTCTCTCTTTATTTGCCTCTTGGATTTCTGGGAGGTCCTTCTCTGTCTGTTTCTCGGTTCCTCCTGTTCCTCTTACCTCCTATCTCTCTTAATAAGAATGCCCAGCACTCAATCCTTGTACTTCTTCTTTTTCTATCTATACTTACTCCCTAAGTGTCTCATTCAGCCTCATGGTTTCAAATATCACTTGTATAGTGATGACTCTCAAATCTGTGTCTCCAAATAGACCCCTGCCCCGAATTCCAGAAATATATAATCATCCGTATGTGACACTTTCACTTATATATCTGATTGCCAAGTCAAAGACATATCCAAAACTGAGATCTTGATCTCATCCCCAAACCAGCAACTTGTGCAGCGTTCTGATAATGTCTACGCTCTTCTCTTTCATCTGCTCAGCTACAAACCTGACACTTGTCTTCAGTTCTCCTCTTTCTCCTACAACCCTCCTCTAGTCCATTAGGAAAGACATGAAGATATATCCAGAATCAAACAAATTCTCACCAGTGCTCTGACACCATCATCTTTCTCTTGGATAATTGCAAGCATCTGTGTGGTCTCTCTGCTTATTCCTTTGCCGTCAATTTCCCCTCTTCATCCCATCTGCCTACGAAAATGTTAGGATGCATCATTCACCATCTCAGCTCATACCTTCCACATCTGGGTCCATATCTATTCAAGCTAAAAGCCACAGGATTTACTTTGACTCTCAAGGCTATGCACCGTCTGGTCCCTCATTACCTCTTGGATGCAAGCCCTGCCACCCAAACACTCTCCTTTGGGCTATAGCCACCCTTTCTCCTTTGGTGGCCTCCAAACACATTCTGTCTCCATAAAGCCTTTCCCCCTGCCTCTGCTGCTTCCAGAGCTACTTTCACCACAACAACCCCTTGACTGACTTCCTCACTTCCTTCAGGCACCTGCAAATTCCCCATCTCAGAGATTCCTCCCAGACACCTTGTCTAAAATTTCAACCAGAGCCCCGACACTTTATACTCCCTCCCCTGTTTATGTTTCCTCCTTGGCACTCAGCTCCATCTAACATACCGTATATTTTACGTATTTATCATGTCGATTACCTGTCTCCCAAATTAACAAGTTAGCCTCGTGATGGCATGGATTTCTGTTTTGTATCCCTCATGCTAAGTAGTTGCTTAATAACTATTTGTTGAATGAATGCTGAGTACCAGTGGAAAAAGCTGGAAGAGGTAAGGGTAGTTGCATATAAGGAATAGAAGTGGGGAGTCGAGAGACTACTGATTGCATTATTAGCTTTTTATAACTACTTACATTTTTCTTAAAAAAATGTAGAATTTAAATATAAGCTATAGCTATCAAATGTGCTCTAATAGATGTGTTCCTCTTTGTAAGCCTTTGGGCATTATAATCATTGGCCCCAATAATTGGGATTTGGTTATGCACTTCTCAGATGCCAGAATGTTCCAGGAAAGAGGAGCTGTGTTATGTTTGAACTTGAGACTACCTGGTAAAGATTATGACACCCAAAGTAGGGATATGGTGCATGACATGTCTTTAAAAAACAAAATGAACAAGTAAAGAGTAAAAACTCTTTTACCTTCTATTTTAATTTCCTTTATATTCTGCTTTTAAGTGAGACATTTCTGCCTATGATTAGGTGATTAAAAGTTATCCTTTTCAGTAAGGAGAAACTGAGTCAGACCTCTAGGTACGATATCTAAACAATGTGACCCAAATACTGGGTTGTAAATATGCTGGTAGCCAGGTGATTAATTTTTCTTATCTTTCTCTCCTGTTTCAATTTTTTCCCTTTCTCCCATAGGTTGATCTGCCACAAGCCAAGGATTACATTTCTTAATTTGTGCTTCTCTTCCTCAAACCCTGTTTAAGCAACAGGTAAATTCCAGTGCCCCCATTCAGCCATATGTCTCACGAACAAATGAGGCAACAGGGTTTGATCTTTGAGGGAAAGACATGGGTGGCAGAATGGTGAAGGGCAGAGGAGCAAGGTTAGTGGATTCTCACACTTTCCCAGGTAGGTTCCATCATGGTGTGCCATGCTCCCCTCCGAGAAAGACAGTGCTGTGTATTAAGATGGAGGAAATACTCTTTAGAGAGCCTCCTAATGAATCCTTCCAATAAATTGTGTGCCTGCATCTGCCTCTCAGCCTTCTGCTAACAGTCAGACAGGAGCGCGCTATAGAATTAGAGTGTCTAAAAATATAACTGAATAAACACACAATATAAAACACAAAAGAAGTGAGAATTATGGGTACACTTAAATGGGAACAGCAAAACTTAAATTACAGATCTGAAAAGCTTGATCTTTTGTTTGAGGCCTCTGTTCTCCTTTTTTTTAATGATTCTAATTCCACGAAAACTGAATGTAACACAAAGCCTTGGAAAGGGAAAAAGGAGGCAGCTCGGTATTAATTCAGTTTGATTAATACCATCCTGTTCTGTAGTCTACAAACAATTATTGAAAATGCAAGATAGCTATATGTGTCCTTACTTAAATGCTCTCTGTTCTTTTACAAAACCATTTTATTACGCATTCGCTGCCACCAAGAATGGAACTCTAAATTATTTCAACAGCATTTCTACGCTTCTTATAGAATGACGTCATTTTCCCTCCTCCTCTGGAGGAGGAGGGAAAGTCTGCCCTTTGGCTTGGCTTGCCTTGCCTTGGACAAGTGAAACAAACTCTCCACCAACATCTCTAACGTCATCCTATATTTTTTAGTAACTGGCACCATGGTTTTTTTTTCCACAAATTGTCTTCGCCATTACCGCCAATGGATACTAAGAAAATGATTCTTTATAGTACCTTTAGCTCTAAAAAGAACTGAAACTACCTTGCTGTCAGCAGTAGGATGACACAACTAGGAAAATGTACCCTGTCTTTTTATGACGTGTTTAGTAAGTGACTTGGAGAACTCTGGGAAGTAATTTTCTCTCCTTTGAGGAAAGGAACGTTCTCATGTTCCTTATCAGATAAAGCTCCCATTGAGAGGGGGTGACACCTGTAGCTTGGGGCTTCAGTTTGTCCCAGGGCTTACAATCCTATGCAGGCATTGATTGGACTCAGACCAACTCTGTTCTTCTCACTTTGTGGGTATCTCTATCTTCTCAGCCTTTCCAACTTACATGCCACGACTATAGTACGCACTGATTCTTGGGGCATGTAGGAATAACTTGTGAAATTTCTTTGAGCTCTTACATTTTATTTAAAAAATTCAAGTAAATTTGTCATTCTACCCCATAAGACTATCCCAATATTGGGTATAATATAAAATTAAAATTATAAATTACTCACAAAAAAATTGACACCTCCAAAAAGATGTGTTAAAAATTACTTCCCACTTATCAGGTTGATATTGATACCTCCCCCACAAATGTGTTATAAATTACTTGCCCCTTCCCATACTTGACACCTCAAAAAGCTGAACCATGATTATCTTATAACATTGTGACCTCCAGATCACCCTTTCATGCCTTACAGATGCGTGGATCCCAGTTTGAAAAGCCTGGTCTTAGAGAAATAATACTGTATTTACATATTTATTCCTAGTCAATGATATCATGAGATCAATCATGTACTGCACAGGTCAGAAACTGGAGGCCAATATTGTATTACACAAGAATTAGGGTTGCCATATTTAGCAAATAACCTATAAGATCCTCAGTTAAGTTTGAGTGTCAGATAAACAACAAATACATTTTTTTTTAGTGTAAGTATGTTCCATATTTATGTGAAATTCAAATGTAACCAGGTGCCCTGTATTTTTTCTAACAACTCTATTTTGTGCTGATGTACAAACAAAATCACACTTTGCCAAAATGCACTGCTCCTTAGGGCTCTTCCTGTTCCAAGCCCTATGTAAACCTTCTTTCCTAGGATGTGACCATATATCTGGGGCTATGTGTCCCAGAAGGCACTGGTTACTGAGCATTTCCTTCTACCCCAGGCCATTGTTAAAAACACACTTTATAGTTTCCCAGGAGTGTAGAGAGGAGCAAATAGAAGTGGTGGAAGGTGCACACAGTGAGCAGTAGGACCGTCCGGTTCTTCCTCAGGGCAAAGATGACCACAGCCTACCTGTGACTCTGAAATGAGACAAAGGCAAGGGAGGTGGGTCCCCTTCAAGAGGATAAATGAGAACTGGGAGATTGGAGACTGTTCTCTCAAACCTTCCTTTAGGTCAAGGTCTCAGCTCTAGATCTCTTGACTTTGCTTTTCTGTTTCATTTTTTCTCTTGGACCTTCAATGCAATGTTCGGTGCCAGTGCCATCTTGTGACCTGAATGCTGGAAGCCATGTTCTAAACTCAGTGGTAGCTCCTCAGATGCTTTGCGGAGCTCTCGCACAACGTCCCAACATTTAGATTGGTTCAGTCACTCCCACGAGGGCTGGATGTCATCGTTTGCAGATTCTAATGACTCTTAGAATACTGTAATGATTCTTAGGTTTCTGTCTTATACAACTGGATGGATGGTGGCCCTGGTCACACAGACAGAGCATGCTGAAAAAGGACCACGTTTGCAACCTCATGTGTCTAGTTTTAGCCTTGTTGAGCTTGAAAAGACATTGAGAAATTCACAAAGGAGCAGTTGGATATAGAGATCTGGAGCTCAGAAGATGGTGTAGCGGGTACAATGTTTAAGAGCACCAGAGATTAGGCTAAATCCTAACTCTGCTACATCCTAGATGTTGACCTTGGGCAAATTAGTCAGTCTTTATTTGTTTCAATTTTTGCATCTCTCAAAGGGGAATAATAATAACAGGACCTACTTCATAGGGATACTATGAGGATTAGGTAACTTGAGTGCCTGCTGCAAACACTTGATAAGTGTTCTATCTTGTCACTCTTTCATGTGAATTATCTACAGGTGCTTTCTCAATGAAGCTGTGGGACTAAGACAGCCTGGGAGACACTACAGAGGTAGAGGAGGAGAGGGCCCAGGACAAAGACCTGCTCCTCTCTAACACATAATGGTCTGGCAGAGGACGATGGGGCTGCCAAAGAGACAGAGAAGGACCTGCCAGCAAGGAAGGATGAGAGAGCAGTGATGTGCCAGGGGGAAGTGGCCAATGGCGCCAGGTTGATGAGGAGTCCCATATGGACAGAGCTTTAAAAACAGGTCTGTTGCAATGAACAATATGGAATTATTGTGACCTTGTTGAGAATTGCTGGGGTGAAGGGGCCAGAAGCCAGACTGACACTGGCTCAGGAAGGAATGGGAGCTAGCAAATGGAGACAGCAGACATGGACCACTATTGTGAGAAGCTTGCTCCTTAAAGGAAGAGAGATAAAAACTAAGAGCATGGCATGAAGGTTTGAGCTCCTGTTATATTTAAAAGAACAAATGTCTTATGCTAAGGGGATAATTAGGTAGATTTGTTATACACTATCAGATGGAAGCATATGGAGCCATAAAGTGCTGGCTTTTGCTATTTCTGTTTCTGTTCCTAATTGCTACTGAGCAAGTCAGCGTAAATCAGAAAATTTAAGGGAGGCAGCTTTTCTGTGCAGGGATCTTGAAATTCGAAGATCAGTGGGAGGGAAAGTTTTCCATGGAGCTTTGGAGCTGTGGACAGGACTCAGCCTGCGGTACCCAAAAAACTCAACCCAAGATAAACAAGATAAATTATTTCCCTTTACAATTCTTTCCCACTCTTCCCGTAGTCTCAGCTGCAGTGAGTAGGTTAAAAATGTCTCTTACTATTTAAAAGACATCTTTAATGTTTAAAATGCTAGCTAAAAATAATTAACTCTTAGGTGGGTTCATGCCCGAAAGCTCTTAAACTAGTAAAAATTAATTCGTCACTTAGCTCTGTGAACACCTTACGCAAGCAGCTTCTTCTTTAATTAAATATGTGTCTATAAATATATGAGTGTGTGTGTTTATGTGTGCACCATACATAAGAACATCTTAAAGCAAACTGCCAAAAGCCTGTCTGTCTTTGGTCCTTGGCTTGGCAACTGCTTATTAACTCAGTTTTGCAGTTAGAGAGCGGAGCTTTCCAGGCAGGCTGATGACTTCACGTTGAACAGGTGAAGGCAGGCTTACCTGGGCTGCGTCATCTGTTACAACGGAGCGCCTGACGGATGACAGATGGTTCTCGCCAGGAGGACCTTTCCCCCGTGATTAAACATGCCAGGCACGTGCTTCTGCAGTGCCTCATGCAGCCTGACGTGCACAGATCTTTCTCTTTTATGCCACCTTGGAAATGCATCTCTCTTCCATTGTACTTGCTAACTCCCATCCTTTCATCCTTGCGGAGTGCAGCACTTGTTCCATTGGTAGGATCGAAGCCAGGATCAAACCTCCCAAAAGGGATCAAGCTACCTGTTTCAGGTCAAGGTTCACATGAATTATGTCAATTTAAGAACCACTTTTACAAAGCAACCTTTTTTTTTTTTTTTTGCAATACCAACCTTCCCAAAGCTAAGAGGTGGAAAGGTGAACAGGAAACCTTTATGCAAATGTCACATTTTACTTTCAAATTCCTAAGCACAATTATCCATTATGTCCCAGAAAATCAGTAATAACTAAAAAAGCAGATAATGGATGTGTACTCCGGCAGACCAATTATAATGTACGCTAAAAATTATCTCTTTGCAAACTCGTTCTCAATTCTTCGGTTCTTTAGATTTATGTGAACCAGAACTTTTTATCTCTAGGTTCCATCCTTCATTTTAAGAGATCTGGTGAAATCTTTTACGTTCAAGGAGGTGAAGAAAATCCCACTTCTTCTCCATCGAGTCAAGATAGATTTTTATCCTTATTAATACTCTTGCCAAAGTATAGGGGGAAACGTGTTACTATCTGTGAGAGGTTTTCTTAAATATGTTACAAAAGCCACAGCATTAGAGAAAATAATCTTATATTGTAATATGAATTTCCCAATACTTAAAGACACATTTATTGTTACAACTTGGAAATGCTATTCCATGGAAAGAACTCAAGAATTCTAGACAGCTTTTAAAGAAGGAATTCCATAAATATATTTTCAGAACACAAAGAGGATTTGCATATGATCGTTTTTACATTTGGCATCATCAACATTGGATTCGCTCTTCCCTCTATATGGTTGTGTTCACTGAAATCAAAAAATAGTAGATATTCTAGGACAGGTTTGAGAGCACTGAGCCGGAATCTTGAGGCTCTAACTTTAGCCTCTCCTCCCCTCTAAAATAAAGGGTCTTCAAAGCTCTATTGAGGACTCAGGTTGATTCATGGTTTATAGCAGGGGCTAGCAAGCTACAGCCCATGGGCCAAATCTGGCCCTCTGCCTGGTTTTGTACATAAAGTTTTATTGGCACACAGCCACATGCATTTGCTGACATATTGTCTATGGCTGCTTTCATGATACAAGGACAGATGGCAATAGTAGGGGTTAATGAGAATCAGCGAGGTCAGGCCAGTCAAAGGGCCATATTTACAGGAACTGAATTACAGGAAAGAAAGAAGAAATTGCTTATCAGACAAAATCTGGGGACCACCGCAGGCTCTAGTTTCCTAAAACATTGAAATTACAAACTTTTTTTAATATAATCTAAGCACCATCAGAGAATTATCTTTTGTGTAGCAGGGGAGGGGAAAGAGATATGCTAGTCATAAGTGAGCAAACTTGAAGAAGTCTATTTGAATGAGCAATCATTTTGTTAACAGTTTTTGTATAGCTACTGGCATGCTTGTCGTATCATAGAGGAACAATTTCCTCTTTGGCGGTTGTTGGGAGGATTCTTGCAAGAACAAGTATCCCTCCCTCAATTTCTCCTTCCACAAAGCTGGGGTGGCAAGGGGTCCCACTCTTTTTTTCTTTTGGATTCTTTCTCTCTCACTTGGCTGCCCTGGTGAATAAAGGCTGCTTGGTACTGTCCTCCTCCCCACTTTACTCCAAGCTGCCTGTACCAGCCCCCAGTGAAGAAGCTCTTAGCCTGATCGTCCTAGACTCTGGGGCCAATTCTTCTCTCCATGGAAGAAGGTCTTTCTTTTCCATCAGGGGGACTATCCAAGTCTTAAGTGTGGGATTTGGAGGGAGAGAAACCTGGGCAACTTGCTTTGGTCCCAACTCAAGGTCTCCTCTAGGCTGGGCTGTAAGAGTGGCATGTGTGACTTGGGTGTGGTCCATTAGGACTCCATGGTGGGGTTTGGGGTGAATGGTAATAAAGAGGACTCACTCTCCAGCCACTGATTTCTGTGCTTCTATTTTGTGGGGAGAAGCTGAAGAGTCCCTTTAGCATCCTTGGATATGTAGTGGAGGACAATATTTTCCTTTACCCTCTTAGGTTATGTAAATGAGGGCGGAGAATTTAACTGATAAAAGACAGATTAACAGTAGAAAGGCTTTATTTGTGCACATGGAGGCCTTCATAGAAGAGAAGTAAAGACACTAAAGAAGCAGTTAGATTCAGCAGCTTATATGCTGTTTTGACAAAGGGCAATAAATTGTAGATAAGTGGCAAGAAAAGGAAAGGAGGCTTGGGCTTCTGGGTGCAGTAAATTGTGGGGAGGTAAATATATGAGAGAGACTAATTGCAGATAAAGGTTATTTTAGTAAGGTTTATGTGTGCAGACCCTCCTCGGTGCTAACCTTCTGTCTCCAGTGATAAGGGTTGTTCTCCTCCTGGTACGGCAGGGGGCGGCACCTTCACGAAGGGACATTTAGGCCCTGTTTTTGAGCAGATCCTGGAAGGGCACAGAGCTCTTGCTGCCTTTGCTGCTCCTTAATTGCCATCAGCTAAAAATAATCCTTAAGCCAAAGTGGCATATTTGGTGGTGGCAATATTCTGATCCCCCTCAGCTGCCGTAAGGATGAATAGTGTTTCCTAAAAACTGATGTCCACCCAGAATCTTAGAAAGTGACGTTATTTGGCATCAAGATCTTTGCAGATGTAATTAGTTCGGGATCTGGAGAGGACGTCATCCTGGATTTAGGGTGGGTTCCAAATCCAGTGACTGGTGTCCTTATAAGAAGAGGAGAGGACACAGAGGCGCACAGGGAAGAGGGCTATGTGAAGATAGAGGCAGAGATTGGAGTGATGCTGCCATAGGCCAAGGAGCCAAGGATGCGGCCACCTGAAGCCGGAAGAGGCAAGGAAGGATTATTTCTTAGAGCCTTCAGAGGGGGCACAACCCTGCTGACTCCTGGATTTGGGGACTTTTGGCCTCCTGAACTATGAGACAATAAATTCCTGTCATTGTCAGCCACCCACTTTGTTCTAGCAGCCAAAGGAAACCAATACACATTAACAAACCCGTCATCAACATTTTTTAGTAATTGTATGCTCACATTTATCTCTGTGTGCCCCTAAATTCCCCACACAGTGCCTTAATATCACTACTATTATGTACCATTTATTGACGTCTTGAACCCTTAACATACACTGGGTGCTATGAGGGGCTTTTTACGGTACGTACATTTCAAGAGTTTCATACGTATTTCCAAACTGTGCTACCACCTACACATCTCCAGATATTCTAATCACCAGGACTTCTAAAATATTTAATAGAATAATAGAACATTTCCTCCTTTGCCAATTAACATTCCAGCAGTTACTTTAATATCTAAAATATTTTAAAGGTTTCTTTCATCTTGGCAGAAAGTCTTTTCACCCAGGGAGCTGTGACTCAAAGATGTATTTCAGCTCAGAGGCAAAACCACTTAATTTACTATCCTAGATTTTTTCTTTCTTTTTTTATAATTTTATTTATTTATTTATTTTTCCCCAAAGCCCCAGTGGATAGTTGTATGTCATAGTTGCACATCCTTCTAGTTGCTGTATGTGGGACGCGGCCTCAGCATGGCCGGAGAAGCGGTGCGTCGGTGCACACCTGGGATCCGAACCCGGGCCACCAGCAGCAGAGCGCGCGCACTTAACCGCTAAGCCACGGGGCCGGCCCCCAGATTTTTGTTATTCGGGTTTTTGTTATTGTGGTTCACAGACTTAGAACTGGATAAAAATTTTACCAAAACACTTTATCCAGTATAAGGTGTTGAGAAAGCAGGCAACAGTCACCCTAAAGATTAGACATTCAGAGAGATAGGTGAGGAATAAAACCTTGACATTCTGGAAAACCAAGTTTTTATTAGTACCAGAAATATTCACGGGGTAGTTGTTATCTCTGCTCACAATATGTAAAACTCAAGAGTAAGTTGGAATTTCACCAGTAAAGAGAAACTGCCTTTCAGCATGAGTTTTAAGCTCTCTTAAATGGTACCACATTTTCAACACTTCACAAAGCATCAAACACACTGCCACTTGGGGCAAACATGAATATTTTATTCTCCCTCAATAAAACAGTTTAACACATCCATTCTCCGCCATTTAAGAGTTTATGACCTAAGGCCATGGCTACACAATTTAAAAAGAACAGAGATGGAAAAAAAATAAAAAAGAAAGAAATCCAAATTCACTTCCTTCGATTTGGTCATTTTCGTGGAGTGCGTGTGTCATTTAAATTCCAGGCTACTGCTACTGTTCTGCACATTTTTCTTCTTTCCCTTGATTAAGTTGATTCAACAGCGACGTAGAGCATCTTGGGCAAAGAGCTGCCAATGATGAATTCTGGATTTCAGTTCTCTGATTGACGTGATCTTCTGGAACCCACCTCCATTCTTATTTACCACCACTGACTATAGCTCCAAGATGCCAGTTTCGCTGCCCCTATCTTCTCTCCTTCTCAAGCATGTGGAATTAAGCTCTTAAATTCTGGGATTAGGTCAGAAAAGGGGGTTTCTGCTCTTCAAAGCAGAAATATGGCCCAGACACACATCTCTGCTTGTGTTCAGCTGGCCACCTTCTGCATGCACGTGAAGCAACCGATTGTGAGGGACTCCTAGCACTCTCCAAGAGCAGTTAGGATGTGTCCAATAGTGAGATGCACAAAAGGTATGTAATGATATGGGTCCAGGGCTCCCATTTCCAAGGGTGTTGAAGTAAGATCACTATATGGTAACCCAGCCTGTGTGCACTGAGAGGAAAGACATGTAAGATGTAGGCACAACAGAATATTTGGGATGACACCACATTATTTGAAAAATACATTCTATGTGCTGATAGTATATTGTATGTGCATATTAAAGGGTCTGGAAGAACACAGACCCAGCTTGGTTATGATCCCAGCAAGGCAGAAATTTGGAGGAAGGACTTGGACAAAGGCTAGGAATGAGGAGACAGTGATTTCCAATTTACTTCTCCAATTTAAATTATTACAAAATACACTTCTGTATTTTTTCTGTTTTTTTGTCATTAAAAACAAATATTTTAATATTTTTCTTAATGTGCTTTAAAATCAGATACATTAATATTTGACTTGTTTTTTAGACTATAACTACTAGGAAACATTAACTAAAAAGTGAGCAAAGAAGATGAAGCAACAATTGAGGAAGGAAATCTAAATGGTCAGTAACACAAGAAAATCAAAGAAATGCCTATTAAAAAGACGAAAATTTAGGATCAAAGACCTGAAGGTGAGACCTGAAACTATAAAACTCATAGAAGGAAATATAGGCAACACACTATTTGACAGTGGTCACAAAGGAATCTTTTCGGATGACATGCCTACCCAGACTAGGGAAACTAAAGAAAAAATAAACAAGTGGGACTTTATCAGATTAAAGAGCTTCTACAAGACAAGCGAAACCAGAATCAAGATGAACAGACAACCTACGAGCTGGGAGAGGATATTTGCAAAACATACATCTGACAAGGGGTTGATCTCCATAATATATAAAGAACTCACACAACTGAACAACAACAAAACAAACAACCCAATCAGAAAATGGGCAGAAAAAATGAACAGACACTTCTCCAAAGAAGATATACAGATGGCCAATAGGCACATGAAAAGATGCTCAATATCACTAATCATCAGGGAAGTGCAAATCAAAACAACACTAAGATACCACCTCACGCCCGTTAGAATGGCTATAATCACCAAGACAAAAACAACAAATGTTGGAGAGGATGTGGAGAAACAGGAACACTCATACACAGCTGGTGGGAATGCAAACTGGTATAGCCTCTATGGAAAATGGTATGGAGATTCCTCAAAGAATTAAAAATAGAGATGTCCTATGATCCAGCCATCCCACTACTGGGAATCTATCCAACAAACCTGAAATCAACAATCTGAAGAGGCTTATGCACCCCTATGTTCATTGCAGCATTATTCACCATAGCCAAGAAGTGGAAGCAACCTAACTGTCCCTCGACTGACGACTGGATCAAGAAGGTGTGGTATATATGTATAATGGAATACTACTCAGCCATAAAAAAAAGACAAAATCGTCCCATTTGCAACAACATGGATGGGCCTGGAGGGTATTATGTTAAGTGAAGTAAGCCAGAAGGAGAAAGACAAACACTGTATGATCTCACTCATATGTGGAATATAAACCAACACATGGACAGAGAAAACTGTATTGTGGTTACCAAGGGGTATGGGGGTGGGGGAGGGGGTGAGGGTAGGGGGTGGGAACAAGGGGTGAAGGGAGACATATATATGGTGATGGACAAACAAAAATGTACCACCCAAAATTTCACAATGTTATAAACTATTAAAACATCAATAAAAAAAAAACTGGAAAACTAAAAAAAAAAAAAAAAGATGTAAATTTAAAAATTAAGCTCTATGAAGATTTCAAGAATGTTTTTATGAGGGTTCCCAAGGGTTGTCAGGAGAGCACAGCTGTGAGAACTTTTATATGCAACTGGAGAAAGCATAGATTGGAAAAACTTAAAGAGAAACGTGGAAACATAAAAATCAGAAAGTTATATATACCCTTGCACTTGGAAACTCCACCTCTAGGAATTTATCCTAATGAGAGACACAGGGATATAAAGAATAATTTAACTACAAGGTAGTTTTTGTAGAACCGACAACAACTTAAATGCCCAATAATGTCAAATTGGTGGGACAACATGTGCAATATTCACAAATGGAGTAATGTCCAGCCAATAAAAATGATATCAAAGGATATTACAGATTGTACAGAAAGATGTGAGTGATATATAAAATATTAAAACAATTCACAAAGCGGTTTTACATAATGATCCTATTTTGTGGAAAAGCATTCTCCAGGTCCTGCTACACAGAACAGAGTATGGCAAGTTTTATGATAAAATGTAAACATCAGTCATTCCACTGATGGGATTGTTGTTGATTTTCGTTGTGTTCTTTACGCTTATAGGTATTTTCTACGTTTGAAATGAACACATAGTAATCTGATACTTTGAAACAGAGAAGATATTTTAAGAGTTGCAACATATAGACTTGGTCTAAAGTCAGCAAACACAAGACAGCATAGTTGAGAGTGGGGTGGCTACAGATGAGAACCAACACATACAGATTGTTATCACATTTTATCATTAAGGTGGATTCAAAAGCTATTAATCCAAGTAATAACCACACAAAATGGGCTTTTAAAAATATTGTCACTTTAATTGAATGTAAACCCAGTGAAAATTATGGACCATATCATTCTCAATTTGACAGTGGTTCAAGTTATAGAGAAATGCTAAGATGTGGGTGACTCCATTTGTCCTTCAAACAGAACAAGCTCTAACCCCAATATTCTCCTTTGGGCTTTCAAATGATACTAGCTTTCACAGCCAGCCTCTTGAAAGCAAAAAAGAAAAAGAGGAAAATTAGACATCGTACGTGATTCCCTGCCCTCCACATCTCCATGACTTATGACTGTAGATAAAACAAATGAAGAGATCCCAGACAGAGCAAAGCCCTTTCTGCTAGCACACAAAAAGACTGTTTTTATATTGACTCAGGAAAGAGCTCACCTAAAAAAATTATGCTTTGGTTCTGACAGCTATTTGCAGGCTCTAGAAAAGGAGAGGAAATAATCGCCTTTCTCAATCAGTGTTTGAATAAGGGTCCTTATGTTAAACTGGCATCTTGGTCTTAGAATGGAACTCCTCTGAGGTTCTCAGACAACGAAGACACTGGGAGGCTGGGAATCTGCTCTTCCGACCCCAGGGTCAGACCCCTAAGGGCCAACTCTGCTCTTCTTTGCTCCCTTCTCACTTCACTGGTAAGGGCAACTGAGATTTCATCTTTCACATTTTGGAGCAGAGCTTCTCAAACTTTAATGAGGACACAAATCCACCAGGGGTCTTGTTAAAATTACACATTCTGATTCTGCAGGTCTTGTGGGGGACCTGAGATTCTACATTTCCTACAAGCTCCTAGGTGAACCAATGCTGCCAGTCCCAGACCATGCCTGAATTGAAGGTTTCTGACAAGGCTAGAAGAAAGAACATTTTCTTGTCTATGAGAATTCTTCAAAGTATGCATGTCATATGTTCAACTCAGGCAATGTTTCTGGGTGTACTTATTTTTTGCCCCAGAATGTAGATTGGGTAATTCCAACAGAATGAGACAGCCCTGAAATGGATAAAACAATAAAGAAAGAGATGTTCCAGGTTGTTGGAATCTGGTAGGTCTGGAACTTGAGGAAACTGTCTACTTGCATAGAAATTAAAACAGCAACTAAGCTGGCATCATGCCCTGCAAGGAGGTCGGACAGAAAAATGATTTAAAAACACAGTGACACCAACCAACCTGGTGTTAGTGATGGAGGCACACAATACTAGTGTTTCCTAGATCAATCCTTCTTCATTGCACAGAAGTCAAAAACTGTGATACATTAAGTCAACCCATGATACCATGATATAATAGGAATGTATAAACCAAGGACCACTCATTCTAGATATATGCGACCTTTCAATAACCCAGAAGACACCCCTTCATCTGAGTCACCCAATGCAAATGGCATGCAGAATTTGTCTCCCTCAACAATTTCTACAAGAAACCCATCCACATAGGGTATTTTGTGAGTTTGTTTTGCAGACTTTATTAAAGATATCATAAGTGAGATGGAGGGGGCTAAACTTCACACATTTCACAGCTTATAATCCTCCAGATCTTTATCACCTTATGTGACTTTCCAAGACGCCTCTCTCCCATTCTCTCTTCTTGTCTCTTTCCTCCTTCGATGATCTATATCTCCACAATGAAGCAAGGCCATTAAATCCATATGCCCTACCAAACTCCATGCCCCACAAAACCAAATGGTGCTGCTGCCCTTTAAGTGGCTATTTAGTGATCACGTATTGTTCCTCTTGAATGTTGATGTGATGGTTAATTTTATGTGTCAACTTGACTGGGCTAAAAGATGCCCAGATAGCTGGTAAAACATTATTTCTGGGTGTGTCTGTGAGGGTGTTTCTGGAAGAGATTAGTATTTGAATCTGTAGCCTGAGTAAAGAAGATCAGCCTTCACCAATGCGAATGGGCCTCATCCCATCCATTGAGCGCTTGAATGGAACAAAAAGGCAGAGAAGGGGCAAATTCTCTCTCTCTCTTCTTGAGCTGGCATGTCCATCTGCTCCTGTCCTTGGATAACGGAGCTCCTGATTCTTGGGCCTTTGGACTCCGAGACTTACACCAACAGCCCCCTGGTTCTCAAGCCTTTGGTCTCAGGCTGGGAATTAAACCATTGGCTCCCCTGGTTCTCAGGCCTGAACCAGTTTTCTTGGTTCTCCAGCTTGCAGACAGAAAATTGTGGGACTTCTCAGCCTCCATAACCATGTGAGTGTATTCCTATAATAAATCTCCTCTTATATATGTTTATATCTATATCTATCTATCTATCTATCTATCTATCTATCTATCTATCTATCTATAGCCTATTGGTTCTGCTTCTCTGGAGAAGCCTGACTAATACAGTTGGTAAGTTCTCATCTCCCACCCCAAGTTGCTACTTGCTTGCGATAGTCTCCCTACATAGAACACTTTTAAACAAAATTTTCTTTCATATATTTTTTGTTTACAGATATTGCTTTCTGTTCCCCTTAGGATATAAATGTCCAAAGTCCATGGATTAGTTGTCTACTACTAAATAACAAATTATCCCCAGACTTTAACAGTTTAACACAACACACGTTTATTATATCACAGTTTCTCCGGACAGGATTCTGGGCAGGGGCTGGCTAAGTCTTTTGCTTCAGGATCTTTCATAAAGCTACAGTCAAGGTGCCAGCCTGGGCTGGGATTTCGTCTGAAGGCTCCAATAGGGAAGGATCCACATCTAGGCTTACTCACATGGCTGTTGGGAGGATTTAGTTCCTTGTAGGCTATCAGCCAGAGATCCCTCAGTTCCTTGCCACACAGAACTGGAACCTTGCCATGTATCCAACATGGCCACTTGCCTCTAATAGAGAGAGTCTGCTAGAAAGCTGGAGTCCCAGTTTTATAACCTAATCATGAAAGTGACTTCCTATCCTTTGCCATATTCTATTGGTCAAACAATATTCTGAGTGTTTCTGTGAGGATGTTTTTGGATGAGATTAACATTTAAATAGGTAGACAGAGTAAAGCTGACTACCATCTCTGATGTAGATGGGCCTCATCAGATCAGCTGAAGGTCTAAATAGAACAAAAGGCTGACCTTCCCCCAAGTAAGGAGGAATCCCTCCTGCCTGACTTCAGTCATACTTCCTTTATATAGCAGTCACTAAAAATGTCAAGAAATTCTGGTTACTCTTAATTTGTTAGAGGAGAAAAAAAGGTTTGAAGCACCAATAACTTAATGGGAAGCATTTGGATTCTCTGTGGGACAGGATACAGCTCGAAACCTGGGCAGTTAATTTCACTCTTAGTGAGTCTTCTATACAGGAGATATGACTGGAGTCACCCTAGAATATTCTAGATCAAGGTTTTATTCAGATACCCAGTGACCTCATCTCTTACTCTGTTCAATGCGGCCATGAAGATACCCATTGTTGAGAATATGAAATGTTAAGGGGAGTATAGTGATTTACCTGGCTGTAAATTTATTTGTCCAGCCCACAGTGAATTAGGAACAATTTTTCTTTCCTTGACACTTTTCTTCTTGTTCAGTACTTTTTAGTAAACTTTTATTTTGGAATAATTTTAGATTTACAGAAAAGTTATAAAGATAGTATAGAGATTTCCCATATATTGATTCACCCAGTTTCCCCTAATGTTAACATCTTACATAACCGTGGCACATTTGTCACAACTTTGAAACCAACCTTGGGACATTACTATTAACTGTATTACAGGCTTCATGAGGATTTTCTGTTTCTCCCAGTTTTTCCAATAATGATATTTTCCTGTTCCAGGATCCCAAATTGCATTTATTATGTTTCTTATCCTCCTCTGCGCTGTGACAGTTTCTCATAATTTCCTTGTTTTTCACGACCTTGACAGTTTGATGTTTTCTAGAATGTCCCTCATTCTGTGTTTGTCTGATGATTAAATTGGAGTTATGGGTTTTGGGGAAGAAGTCTTCATAGGCGAGTCACCTGTCTCATCACGTCATATCGGAGGTCCATGATTTCCATTTCCATACGAGTCATCGCTAATGACGTTAACCATAGTCACCTGGTCAAGATAGTGTCTGTTGGGTTTCTCCACTGTTAATCACTCCTTGCTTAGTATGACCATGGGATTTTAAAAACTGTATTAGTTTTCAAAATACCTAAGTTATATGTATTTCTTATTTTTATTGGGTTTTTTTTTCTGTTTTCAATTTATTCTTAATTCAATTTCGTCTTTGTTATTTTCTTCCAGGGGAAAAAAAAAACACTTAAACACCATATTCCTCATGGAACTTTCCTGCTTAAACCTGGAGGTTATTCTTGGTTGGGATAAAAGGAAACCCATATTTTGTGTATCTCCAAGGTATAAGCAAATATATAAATATTTTATATACATTTCCTACTTACATTTCACAGGAGCCCTCTAAATTAAATATTAACAGACCGTTTTTTCAAATGAAGAAATAAATTTTCCCAAGGCCATAGTTAAAGACAATAAGTAATAAAACAGGTAGGATAGAACCCAAATTCTTTAGCCAGAGGTTCAAGATCACCCATAAACTTTTCAAATTTGACCCCTGCCACTCTACTATATGGACCCACCCCCCAAAAAGGACAGGTCTATGCCCTGCAGCTGAAATATTTCCTAAACATCAGCACCTTGAACATTCACTCCTGCAGCCCCTATTCTCCAGGTGGCCTCCCCAACTATCAGCCATCCTCCAAGCCTAGCTAAAGCCCACCTCCTCCAGTAAGTTCTCCCTGACTGTGAAACCCCATAACAACTTTTCCCCCTTGAGCTAAATGTGGTGTCTCTAGCATTCAGTGGCCCTGGTTGATGATCTGTGCCTCCAGCTTGTTATGGGGTTAGCCCATCTATGCACATGCCATGGAGAATACACAAGGTCCAGCCCTGATTCACAGGGCCTGTGCTAGGAACCCCCCCAGGAGAGCTCTCCAGCTTCCTGGCTGGAATCATGCCTTATGTCCTTCTCATCACATTCCAGCTCCTGGTTTTGACCTTCTCCTGTGGCCTCCCCTTGCATTTGGCTATGTGCCCATAGCCAACCACAAAGTTGGAGGGAGCAGTCCTCAAAACTATGGACACTTCTGACGCCAGCTGCAACCTCCGGGGACTTTCCCCAAACAACCCTCAGGTTTAAGAATTCACTAGAAGGACTAGTGGTTATGGTTTACTACAGCTAAAGGGTACAGATGGAAATCAGCTAAGGGAAAAGATGTACAGAGAAGCATCCAAGAATGTTGCAAACTTGGAGCTTCTGGACGTCCTCTCCCTATGCAGTCATGCACAGTGTTACTTTCCCAGCTTTGATGTGTGACAATACACAGTGAGTACGGCCAACCAGGAAAGCTCTCCCGATAATTAGTGTCCTGAGTTTTTATTGGGGTTCCATCACGTATGATTAACTGACCACATGGCTGACGTCAGTCTCTAGCCACTCAGGAAGACAAACTGATACCACATGACCCAAAGCCACTGCCCTATGTCACATTGCTAGGTTTTCTGGCTTGGCAAGCCCCCTACCCTAAATCACATTGTTACACTATCCAGTGACTCAAGGTCCCAGGCAAACAAAGATACCCCAATCAGCCATGACATTCAAAGGACTTAGAGGTCCCCTCCTAGAAGCCAAGGGGCAAATGCCAGATCTCAGATTGAACAAGATTAAATTCTTGATTACACAGTTAGGCATCTCTTACTACCTTGGGGACTTTCATCTTCTTTTTCAACATGTAGCTCTGTATGTGTTTCTTACCATAAGCAGAGTATGTGTGTGTACACAGACACCGAAACGTTAACAAGGATATTTCCTTGGTGCTAGAACCATGGACAAGTTTTTTAGTTTCTCATTTGTGCTTTTCTACTATATCCATATTTTCTACAAAAATGGTTACCTCTATAATTAGGATGGAAAACAGATTTTAAAGAGGCTTGTTTTAACATATTTCTCAACAGTGTTGCTTACTATAAGCCCCAGGATTTGTCCACTCAATAAGTCATTTATATAAAATAATATTTGGAGGACTGTATGCTTTTTACCCCCTCTGAATTAGGTGCAAAATGACTAAAAAAGATATGTTAAGGACAATTTAAACTCTACTCATTAATTAGAACTATGTCTGTTTTAAAGTGTAACAATCTAAATATACACACCTTCACCATATTAGCACATACAAGGCACATATATAAATAAAAATAATTAGATATAGATGTAGATATAGACAGATTGTGTTGATTGTGTCACTCAGGAATACATGAGACTCTTCAGCCAGTATGATAATGGAAATACATCCTTCTGTCTTGTCTAAATTTCTTTTGTGCCCATTCAATGCTGCTATTTCTCACTACAGCATGCATTCTCCATGGAGAAAATGACACCCCAAGTGGGCAAAGATTGGTTCTTAGGGGTGAAAAAATCTTACTGCTTTTACGTATAAAGCACAGATATGCATGCAATACATAAACAGATGTAGAGTATAACAGTGCTATTGCAATTTCATGAGAGGGAAAGGGTACAACTGGAAAAAAATGTACAAAAAATGGAAGCAACTCCTCTGTGAAGCCTTACCTTATGTGTTCCTTGTCAGTCTTAACTGAGAACTCTTTACTTTGTCGCTACCATTCCTTGAACTTATTTCAGCCATAACCACAACACATAACCCATGTGTTGGTATCTTCCCTCAACCATGAAGTCCACCAAAGCTTTCTTGGATTTATCTCTATATTTGCAAGAAACCAGCACCATCCCTAGCACATGGGAGATGCTAAATAATCATTCACGAATAAAGGAACAAATCAGCTAAGAAACAACAGTTAATGAAAATAACTCACAAGTATTGAATGTTTTTGAGGAGCCAAGAGCTGTTCTGTTAATCTCCTTAATCTCACAGCAACTCCATGAGGGAGACATTCTGATCACCATTTCCATTCTGTAAATGAGCAAAATGACACACAGAGGCTTTAAGTCAAGTTCCCAAGTTAACACAGCTCGTTAAGTGGAAGACCCAAGAATGGATCCAGCAGTCTGACGCCCACAGCCTAACCATTGCACCACTTCTCCATATCAATGCAGCATCATTATCCCTGAGAGCAATACAGCACTGGGAAGAAGAGTTCTTTATGCTAAAAAAGAATAAACATACCCTTCCTTAAAAGTACACAAACAAGCAACTGCATCTGCAGAGTGCAAACCTATTTTCAGGGGATCCGAAGTATGCTAGGAATTAATACAATATTTTTAAATGCACTCCATAATTCGAATGCAAAAAGGAAAATCAATTAATGCTTCTGAAAGAGAGGGCAAGTAGAAACAATTATTATAATTTTGCATGTATTGAGAACCCATAACATTTTCACTGTCAGGCTCACAAAATCCATTCCGTATGGTAGGGAGGTGTAATTTTAACCAGTGGTAGCCGTCAGTAGCCATTGTTGGACCACTGTTTTAATTTGGCAGGGTCTGCCTCAGAGAGATCAAAAAAAAATATCAAATGAGATAACACACACACTCTCATTAGGTTGCCTAATTCCATAAAATGTGTTTGATTGATATTCTATACCCCCGTGTTTGAGTCTATAAGAACATTCACACACAATAAATTCAAGACACTCACAATTGTATGTATTAATGTCTCATAGCTCTGTCTAGTTTTCAGTCAGCTCTTCTGTATAAAATAGAAGATAATTCCAGAAAGTCCACTGCTGGGATTAGATTCTATTATTTCTGCCACACGAACTCATGTTCTATATAACACAGTCACTTAGGAAAGTTCTTATTCTGTTAAATGTGTCCCTGAGCGTATGTCTAAGTAATTACAGTCCTTCAAAAATACAAACTTTTAGGCCATGAAATTCTGCTAGCAGAAAAGTTTCTTTCAATTTTCTCATGTCTGTTGCAAACAACTGTTTTGATTTTATTTTTCATTATTTCAGCTCTGTAGAAAGCTGATATTTAGAGTGTTGAAAATTTGCTTTATATGGCTATTGTTGGTCTCTTTCCACATTTTCTAAAAACTACATTCTAGCCCCACTCTGCAAATAAGTCTAGAGTTTCAGCTATGACTGAAACTGATAAGCCATGATTTCTCATTCCCATCTTAACTCTAACAATAGATGTTTGTCCAACAATTTAGTTTCAAAGTTTTTACATGCATTGTTTAGTATTCTCAGCAGAACAGAAGATGTTGGCACTGTTATCATCCCTAACTGACAGATGAGGTTTGAAGGAGAAATATTACTTACCAGAGGTAGGGCATCAGAGCAGGCTCAGCTGCAGTAACAGGCAGATCGAATGTATTCTGGCTCAGACATAGTCACTCTCATCTGCATTGTAGAACTTGTGCTGCAGGGCAGTGGAAGCCTCTGCTCCTCACAGTAATTTGGAGATCCAAGTTGTCACGCTTCTGCCATCTTCAACTCACACCCTGCAGAGTCCCTACAGGCATCAGCATTGTAGGCAGCCACAAGGAAAAGCAGGGAGGGAATCTTGCGAGAGACTTCCATAGTCAGGCTGGGCTTATTTCGCTTCTGCTCAGCTTGTTCTTTGAAAGATTTGTTCACGTGGGCACACTTAACCACGAGGGAGGCTGGAAATGGGCATGACTGGGCATACAGAAAAAGGATTGGGCAAGCAGTCTCTCTTACAGGCGAGAAAGAGCCTGAAGAGGACTAAACCAAGTTCTTCTGACCATAGATTCCGTATCTTGTCTCTATCCCTCACTGCCTGAATGCCCTTTGGCCAGGGTTAATTAAAGTACCACTGGATCAAATGGACATTTTCCTCATTGCAAATGTGTTTTGAAAGAGGATATAGCCATTGCTATGTTCAGGCCAACACTTTGCCTGCCAATATTTTGTCCAGAAGAAAATGGGCTCTTTCTCTCTTGAGAAGGTGACTGATTCCAAAGGGGTAAGGTTTCCAGTGGAAGTCTAAGCTACAGGACACAGAGACAGAATGAACCATGTCAAGAGTGTAAAGGGTTTGGGAGTGCTGTTTATTTGGTCTTGCCCAGGGTTCCCAGCATCAGAATCCTGGACAGATTACACCCAGCCTAGGTTCCTAAGCCTCGGAGGTACTTGTTAGTAGGTATCTACTGGGACTCAGCCTCTAAGAGTGGTGGCCTCTGTAGGTCATAAGAGCTATGTAGAAACTAAGGCTTTTGTCCAAGAGAAATAAAAACATCTGTCCACACAAAAACTCATACATGCATGTTCATAGAAGCATTCTTCGTAATAGCGAAAATGCAGAAACAACCCAAACGTCCACCAACTTATGAATGAACAAAACGTGGTCCATCCGCACAATGGAACATTATTCGGCAGTAAAAAGGAATGAAGCTCTGACACATGTTACAATGTGGATGAACCTCAAAAACATCATACAGAGTGAAAGAAACTCGACACAAAAGGTCACAGTTGTAGATTCCGTTTACATGAAATGTCCAGAAAAGCCAAATGTATAGAGACAGAAGTCAGATTGGTAGCTGCCTGGTGCTGGGGCAGGGTGGAATAGAGAGTGACTGCTAATGGGTATGGGGCTTCTTTTGGGGAGAGCAGAAGTGTTCTAAAATTGTTTGTGGTGATGGATGCACAACTCTGTCAATCTGTAAAAACAATTGAGTTGTAAAATTTAAGTGGGTGAATTGTACAGAGTGTGAATTATATCTCAGTGAAGCTGTTATAAAGAAAAGGAATGAAGCCCTTTATATGGGGCATGCAATGAGCTTGTGCCAGTGGGCTCAAGGAGGAGATCTGCGGGGCTTCTTCCTGGAGACGCCGGATTCCCACAGCAACATCCGCCAAGGAAAGTTGCAGCCGCATAACCATGACACCAATGACATTCCATGAAACAGGATTCCACAAAACATTTCTTTGTAAGTCCTTAGCTTCCTCCGTTATATGCTGTGTGCATGGATCCAGGGCACCCAGGAGGCTGAGCGTTTGTATCAAGGTTTCCACCAAGACCCGTCCACAGCGTTCACCCGGGACAATGCTGAACTTGACCCGAACCCTTGTGTCTTTGAAAATAGCGAAGGTCATGGAATCACCCCACCCTCTGTGTTCCGGAAAACTGCTGACTGCAAAGAACCTCCCTTCCCCGTGAGAGGTAGTAAGACTCACAGATGTCTCCCTTGTTCATCTAGGACAAGGCCAGACACACATCCTCCATATTCTGCTTCTTTGTCTCATAAATGATTCACTGAACGGCTTGTCCCCACTGATCAATTAGAACAAAATGCTTGTTAACCACACTGGTTCAGCTTCTCTCCTTCCCCCCAGGACTCTGACCTTTGGTATACCCTCAGCCTGAGCCAGCATACAGCCTCCCCCCACACCCAGGACAGGCTGGCCTCAGGGAATAATATTCTCTGGTCCACTATCGGATCACGCCACCCTTTCGTCGCACTTGCCCATGCCCAGTTCTTTTTAGAATTGTAGGTCATGAGAGTCATGCTTGGTCCTCTCCATAAAAGAAAATCTTCTTTAGCCCTACTGCTGCTTGCTGACTTTAGAGACAAGGCAGTCTCCCAAACCCAACAGTCCCCCTGCCCTTGTTGTAATAGTCTCCTTCCTCCCTTGCAATAATCCCTTTTGAATAAAAGTCTCTCCTTCCTAAGCACAGATGTATTTTTTGGTTTTTTGTTTTGACACCCCAAACCCATGCGGGACTTTTGGGATTAAATTCACAAGTGGTTCCTTCCAACGCCACCACTAGTTCCTACTCGGTTCTGCTTTTCCTCCACCGTGATGGGGCCCATTTGTCAATACATCTTCTTGCTTCATCTGCTGAGCTCCCTTCATGCTCTCTGCTGCTATTTTAGTAGGTTTAGTTACTCACCCTAATAAGCAGATTCTTAAAACACAGCAATCCTTGGAGAAGTCTTTAACTTGGAACATTCTGAGGAAGGCAAGAGGACGTTTTGGTAATGACGGGGCCTATGTGCATCATGAGAACTATAGCCATCTGTAAACACATGGATTACAAAGGATACACCATAGATTTTCCCGTGCTACTGAGCAACGCTTAAGGAAGGCGTTTAGGGAACCATGTCCCACCTGGACTGGATTCTTCTCTTGCTCCTTTCTTCTCTTTCACCAGCTGACTCTTGCCCAGAACACCTCCTTTTTACTGAGCTAGTTTTTATTTAGCACTGTCTTGAAATGCTGAGTATTTATCAACATATTTGTAGCCAGCTTGGTGAAATACATTGGCTGTTGCTGAGAGATGCTGCGGGAGTCTGTTTGTGTCACCCGGACCCTCAGAAGACTAGATGAGGTGGTCTGAGAGGCGAGGACCAAATTTTCCCCACAGGGCACAGTTCCTTCCATGCTCAAAGTTGGACGTGAGGAGTGATTTTCCACAACGCAGGGGCAAGCAGACTACAACGAGTTCTTTGTATCATATGCATAAATGTTGCCCCAGGGGAGTCATTTGGGTTGTTGGTTTTAATCCCTTTATGTCCAACATTTTGTGGACTACTCTAAAGAAAGAAACAGGTTCTACAGCCGTCACTTCAGTCTTCTGAAAACTGACTCTACGCCTGAGGGGAGAATTGAATATTCAGTGATGCTTTGCCAGGTTCTTCACCAGTCACATTTTCCTACAAAAACACAATTGTCCCAACCATACAGGGATAAGTGGCTCGCATTAGCGTGCCTATTCTGGTACTTTTTCAAGAATTGTGTTCTAGGAGGTGCACGGTGGACCTACATCTATATTTTAGTCAATGGAGAGCTTTATTTACAAACAAAGTGCTTTAGACAAAGTCTTTTGCATAATACAAATAGCAAGCTATTATTTTCAAGTGACCATAATACGCCTAGTCAAAAGCTCTTTCGATTGAATGGCATTTAGCACGCATCTTATTTTCTGGAAAATGTATTGGAAACTGCAGGAGAAAGGCACATTCAATGCGTGTTTGGGAGAACTAAGCTATTGAATAAAGAGGAAACCGAAGTGGTTATTGAAAGACCTGATTCCTCACTTTGAGGAGGTTCGATAACTCAATTCAAGAAACGGGTCTTGGGCTCTTTTGTGTTTGCCATGAGGCACTGTTCGAGCAGCCAGGGATAAAACATTGAATAAGATACTGTCCCTTCTCCCAAAACATTTATAATCTGCTGCTACAAATACTCCAGTCAAGCATCCCCAACTCTCAATGCCAGAGGATGACACATTTGTAAGTTTGGTTTTTTTTTTTTTTTAACCTCCTAATAGTGTCCAAATTCAACGCCTGACCAAGAAAACAACGATATCTACTTGGACCCAGACAACAGTCCAAAGAATCGAAAGATAAATAACTTTGTCCTCTGTGTGGTATTTGCTCGATTATCCTAAAAACCGTAAGTCGATGACTGTTTTTTCACTAAATAGTCACAACCCAAGGTTCTCTTCTTTGATTTAAGGCTCTTTGGGGTCACTAAAGTGTCATTTGGAAAATTGCTTCCTGGCACATAATATTATGGTAATGATCCCCCAAAGCCTGGCGTAAGGGTTCTGCCATTGAGAACTAGTGCTTTATTTCCTTCCAAGTATTGTTTTAAAACAAGAGGCAGCTGGAGGTCAAGAGAGAGGCTCTGGCTTATGATAACAGGCTTAATGCAACCCTAGAAATTTCTTTTTACACACTTGAGAGGAGAAAGATTGTTTGTAAATACTCATTTAGAGAAACAGTTCAAGAGACACAGAAAAGATACATCCCTCTGACATCTGAAGACACAATTATAACCTATACAACAATACAAATAAGAGAAAAGAGTAGAAGGTACTATAATATCGGGGTTAAGACTAGAATCCAAGAGACCTGGATTCAAATCCCAGCCTTGTCTCTCATTGATTGTATCCATTTGGTTTATAAATTAAACTTTTTGAGCTCAGTCACCTCATATAAAGCAAAACTACCTGCCTCAAAGATGGTTGTGAGGATTGAAAACAATATTCTCTGCAAAGGCATAGGACCAAAGCCTGGTACAGAGTATAAACTCAATAAACTATACTGACCATTGCTATTATTATTGTTACCTAGGAGTTATACAAAATAACTATGTACAAAGTGCCAGGTACAGTGCTTGGTACTTGACATAACTGCTGTGATGTGATGGTTAATTTTATGTGTCACTTGGCTGGGCTATGGTGCCTAGTTGTTTGGTTAAACACTAGTCTAGATGTTACCATGAAGGTATTTTTCAGAAGTGCTTACATTTAAATCAGTAGACTTTGAGTAAAGCAGGTTACCCTCCATAATGTGGTTGGGTGAGGATTGAGTTGGGATGGGTGGCTTTTATCCAATCAGTTGAGGGCCTTGAGAGCAAAGACTGAAGATTTCCAAAGAAGAAGCAATTCTGTCTCAAGACTGCAACATAGACTCCCTGTCTGAATTTCCAGCCTGCTGGTCTGCCCTACAGATTTTGGACTTGCCAGCCCCCACAATCACATGAGCCAATTCCTTAAAATAAATCTCTCTATATATAGATACATGATAGATAGATAGATAGATAGATAGATAGATAGATAGATAGATAGACAGATAGACAGATGGATAGATGATAGATAGAGAGATGATAGATAGTTATCATCTATCCATGTATCCAATAGAATTACAATTATCTGTTGTATAGATAGAGATTTATTGGATCCACCTACCAAGAGATCTGTGTCTCAGTATCTATTGGATACATCTATTGGACACATCTATCTATCTGTCTATCTGTCTATCTATCTATCTATCTATCTATCTATCTATCTATCTATCTATCCGTCTATCTAACTATCTATCTTCTATTGGTTCTGTTTCTCTAGAGAACCTGACTAATTCAGGTCGGGGGACAGACAAGTAAATAGGCAATTTGAGTGGTCTGTGATGGGTCTTCCCATAGCATAAGGTGCTTTGGGAATGTATAGAACAAGAGCCAGTTAACTCTGTCTTTGAGGGGTGGATTGGATGAAGCTGCCCAAGAAGACGGTTCAAAATGAGAACGACAGCCTTTAGTGGATGGGCACAAGGGGAAGCACTCACAAGGACACAGGTGAGGGGTGGTTCGAGGATTAACAAGATAAACAAGACAGTGTGATGTGTGAGGTCATGAAAGACAAGGAGGACAAGCTTTCCAAAGCGAACAGTTCATCCGATGGGAATACTACAGGGAGTGTAAGTTAGAGGGTGGGATATTTGCACTTGGGATTTCAGGTGGGCATGAAGATGAGACACAGGGCATGGCCGTGGTGGCGATGGGAGTGGAATGAAGATGGTCCTGAAGTGAGAAGACCAAGAACTCAAGGAGTTCTGCTCCTCTGAGGCGCTCAGTGTACAGATCAATGACTGTCCACTGGAGAGCACTGCAGGACAACGGTGGACCTAAGGAAGCTCCGGAAGGTGGAAGAAATGTTCAGTGAAGAGGCTGAGAAAATGGAGGTGTTTCATCATTGTGAAACAGGTGTCCCAGAGGTAGAAGAGCAGTGAGAGGCTGGGTCAGGAGGGCCAGGGCAGTGTGGAACCAGAGCTCAAGAGATGCAGTTTTGATGACCAAATGAGCTCATCTCTTAGGCAGGGCTGCAGGAAGTCCTAGTCCAGTGATCTCAGCCTCAGCTGCACGTTGGAATCACCCAGGGAGCTTTACAAATACTGTTGCCAGGATGGCACTCCAGAAATGCTGTTGTTACTAGCCGTGGGGTGCAGCCTCAAGGTAAGAAAGTTAAGAAAAGTCTGCCCAGGTCGTGCTAATATACAGTCAAGTGTGAGAACTGTCCCAGCCCAATTGCAGGTTAGAAGAGCTCTGCTTCCCAGGACTCTCACACTTAATGGAAAATAGCTGCATCCCCTTGCATTAGGGCAATTGTAGATGCTTCGGAAGATGTCCACCTTGGCCTGGGATAATAGTAATTCTGAGTGTGTTCCAACATCTGTAGATGAATAGACTCTGTATTCCAGATGGGGTCCTCTGAAGTCTGGGTTGCTTTACCTTGGAGCCATGGAAAACCTCTAGATTCCAGACCAGTGGCATGAAAGCTCTCAGGCAAAGGGCCCTTTTCCTGAGTCCCCAGGGAAAGTCAGATTATGGAACTCTTACTATATACTTGAGAGAGCTGTAGACTCTAGTATTTTGGGGATTCCAGAATTTCCAGAAGGAATCTTCCATAATCCATGAGGTAGCCATTATTATCTTCATTTTAAAGATGAGGAAACCAACAAGTAGAGAGGAAAAGTAAACTGCTCCCAGGTTATGCATCTAGTAAGCTAAACAGTGTACTGGTTATCTATTGCTGCATAACACATTATCCCAAATCTTAACAGCTTAAAACAACACACATTTATTATCTCACAATTTCTGTGGGTCTGGAATCTAGGCCTTATGTACTCCCTGTTTTTTGGCCAAAGGTTGCCCTCAGTTCTTCAGTATGTGGACCTCCCCCATATGGCAGCTTGCTTCGTCAAAGCGTACAGGGTTAGAAGGCAACAGAGAGAGCCTGCTAGTGAGACAGAAGTCAGAGTCTTTTATAACCTAATCACAGAAGTGATATCCATCATTTTTGCCAAATTCTGTTCAGCCCACATTCAAGGGGAGAGAGTTGTAAAGGGCAGGAATACAGGGAGGCTGGGGTCATTGGGGGCTATCTTAGAAGTCTGTCCCCCACAAGAAGCCGAGACCTGAGTTCTTGTTTATCTCCAAAATTAAGGATATATGCATTAATTCTAGAATCCAGCCTGAAATTTGTTTTAGTAGGGGATAAAGAAAGAGAGAAGCTTAACTGATGTTGGAAGCATGGGTTTTACTTGGCTGCCCCATGTGGTTTGTCTGGCAGTAGAGTGTGAAGGAAAATCTTCCCATGAAGATCCTCCCACATTTGAAGGGACTTCACTTCCCCCTCCTCTGGACTACAGAGCTCCAGATTTGTGACATGGTTTTGACAAGTGGGGGAAGGCAGGTGTGAATAACTCTCTTGACCATGGCTTAGAGTCTCTGATGTTTGGATCAATGGTGGTGGTGCTAACCCATCCTCATGGGAAGGAGGCTTGGTTTTATCCATCAAACTTAAGGCTGGGGCTTGCTGATTTTAACATGGGGCTGTGTCTAAGGTGTTGGGGGTAAATGGTGATTAGGTTCTGTCTCCTTCATGCCTTATATGTCCAGTAGACTATCCTTCATCATCACTAAAATCTTGCTCATATATCAGTGTTGGCCAACGTCATTGACTCACTCCCAGGATTCACTGAGACCAGCAGCTCCCTATGTACATTGACCTCCTTTCTTAAACCCAATGCAGGGATCCATCAAACAGTTTTGTTCCTAAAGCATCTGTGAAAAAAAGGCAGTGGAGTCCATGTGAGCAGAGTGGGTGTGAATGGCTCCAAAAACACGCTAAGGATGAGATATGTGATTACAAACCTTGCTGCTCACATCAACTCCCCCTAAAGACATTTCATCTTGAAATGGGTGTGGGCATTGCATCTCATTGTCCACAGAAAGTAGGACAGCCTGGTGCACCACCTCCACCAAACCCACATGTGTGCTTGTCTCTTGGCAGCTGCATCAAGGCTGACTCCATCCTAGTGAACAACAAAGTGGGTATGAAGACATGTCCCCACAGGAGGTCCATTCTAGGAATAAAGGCAGATCTTGCCTGCTCCTTGGAACCAACGTCTTTGCAAAACCTAATCAGCCTCTAAACCCCAGTAAAAACAATGGGACACAATCTATTATATCTGATAACATTGCAGGTGTAATCACACTTCTAAGCACAGGGTACTTTCCTCTGTCTAAGCAAATCAGAATGAAAAAACTATATCATTTAATAAGTTTCTACTAAATAATTATAGGTCTAGAAAATAGATTTTGACTAACACAACATAGCAACGGAGCTGGCATTCATCAATCATTTAGCCATTTTGTAAAATTAGTTTATGGAAGGTATGTTGTAATTTAAAACTAAAAGTTTATACAATAATTACTTGGTGTTGTATAACATTGTAGAATGCATGAAGGTACCTGCAGAGGGCTTAAATATTTCCTTTTGGCAGAAAAAATAATTTTGGAGTCCCCTATGGGTAGGGGACTGGGCTATGGATGGTAGATGGACTGACACTTTGTTCAAGGACACTTGAGAGTGGAAAGAATATATCTGGGATGAGATATGGCAGCATGCAGAATAGACTGGGCTTCTACTTGGCCATATATGTTGGGCCTCTTTGCATTCATCTCCCAAAATGAAATTGCCCCAGAGAATAATTATTCATCTTTTCAAAGAAGGGAATAACCATTGCTCCGCAGGTAGCTCCAAACTCAAATTTTCAGAATCTAATTTAGACACAGTAACTTAATAAGCTCAGCTTTTTATCCGTAAAGTTAGACTAGAGGAAAAGAGAGAACAACTTTTATGATGGATGGGGTCAATAGATGTCAGAGAAACTTCTAGATCAGGCCACTGTTTTGCACCCCTAGGGTCAAAGTTTGCACCGCTGACAAGATGGTGGTCAAAGTTACTGGCACCACTTGGTAGATTCATTTACACAGGCTACAATAGATGGTGCCCCTGGAGATGGGCACAGCAGCTCCTGGTACAATACTGGGCATGAATATGCTCAAGGAGACTTGAGACTAGCCCTTTTGAAGTAAGGTTCAGCATCATTTTCTCAGCTACTTCCTTAGAGAATTCTGAATGTGGCTTCCATTAAAAGAACAATACAGCAACAGAAGGGCATCCTACTACTGCTTATTTGGAGATTTCAACCCTACACTACACCCCTTGGATGAGAATTAAAGTTTTTCATGTACCTACGATTCTAGGAGCCAAAATATGAAGGTGAAAACCATCCCCTCTAATTGTTTGAGCATGGAGTACAAACAAAACAATTAGCAACTCAAAGGGCATTTCAAACTTTAGCTAACATGTAACCATGCAAAACAGGGAAGATTCCTGTTTGTAAATTCCAATCACTACTCAGAGAGACTTTAAGGATTCATATCCTAGGCAACAGAAATGTGCTCTGTAAAAGAAATCTTCCCACAGGTTCTTCTATATTTGCCATAGTTAAGCTTGCATTGAAACAAATGAGGAGTTTTTTACCTCTCTACCGAGTGGTCCTTCCGCACATAGCGCTCTGTTCTCCAAGTCACTCCATGAATGGGCAGAAAGAACGAGATCTCATCTTGGAGACTATGGGCTGCCCCCTCATCTTTGAGGAGTAGAACCTTTAGCATCAAGGCTTCAGGATGTAGACGCTAACCTGTCGGGTGCAATTATCTAAGAGGAGACAGCTTTGTGTAAAACATTGTTGTCCCACAAATAGGAAAATAGCACCTTGGAGAATCAATAGTACACACATCCATGGAATTTGTTCCCCATAATAAAGACCGTTTCTATGTTGACATACATCCTTTCTAGTTTAAAGAATAATCAATGGACTAAATTTGAGATGTTAGACTACATTTTTTTTTTTATTGATATTTTAATGGTTTCTAACATTGTGAAATTTTGGGTTGTACATTTTTGTTTGTCCATCACCCCATATATGACTCCCTTCACCCCTTGTGCCCACCCCCCACCCCCACTTCCTGGGTAACCACAGTCCAGTTTTCTCTGTCCATGTGTTGGTTTATATTCCACATATGAGTGAGATCATACAGTGTTTGTCTTTCTCTTTCTGGCTTATTTCACTTAACATAATACGCTCCAGGCCCATCCATGTTGTTGCAAATGGGACGATTTTGTCTTTTTTTATGGCTGAGTAGTATTCCATTGTATATATATACCACATTTTCTTAATCCAATCGTCAGTCGAGGGACACTTAGGTTGCTTCCACTTCTTGGCTATGGTGAATAATGCTGCAATGAACATAGGGGTGCATAAGCCTCTTTGGATTGTTGATTTCAGGTGCGTTGGATAGATTCCCAGTAGTGGGATGGCTGGATCATAGGGCATCTCTATTTTTAATTCTTTGAGGAATCTCCATACCGTTTTCCATAGAGGCTGCACCAATTTGCATTCCCACCAGCTGTGTATGAGGGTTCCTGTTTCTCCACATCCTCTCCAACATTTGTTGATTTTTGTCTTGGTGATTATAGCCATTCTAACGGGCGTGAGGTGGTATCTTAGTGTTGTTTTGATTTGCATTTCCCTGATGATTAGTGATGTTGAGCATCTTTTCATGTGCCTATTGGCCATCTGTATATCTTCCTTGGAGAAGTGTCTGTTCATTTCCTCTGCCCATTTTTTGATCGGGTTGTTTGTTTTTTTGTTGTTCAATTGTGTGAGTTCTTTATATATTATGGAGATCAACCCCTTGTCAGATGTATGTTTTGCAAATATTCTCTCCCAGCTGGTTGGTTGTTTGTTCATCTTGATTCTGGTTTCATTTGTCTTATAAAAGCTCTTTAGTCTGATAAAGTCCCACTTGTTTATTTTTTCTTTAGTTTCCCTAGTCTGGGTAGGCATGTCATCCGAAAAGATTCCTTTAAACCCAATGTCAAATAGTGTGTTGCCTATATTTTCTTCTATGAGTTTTATAGTTTCAGGTCTCACCTTCAGGTCTTTGATCCATTTTGAGTTAATTTTTGTGAATGGCGATAGCACATGGTCCACTTTCATTCTTTTGCATGTGGCTGTCCAGTTTTCCCAACACCATTTATTGAAGAGACTTTCCTTTCTCCATTGCATGTCCTTAGCACCTTTGTCGAAAATTAGCTGTCTGTATATGTGTGGTTTTATTTCTGGGCTTTCAATTCTGTTCCATTGATCTGTGTGTCTGTTTTTGTACCAGTACCATGCTGTTTTGATTACTATTGCTTTGTAGTATGTTTTGAAGTCAGGAATTGTGATGCCTCCTGCTTTGTTCTTTTTCTTTAGGATTTCTTTAGCTATTCGGGGTCTTTTGTTGCCCCATATAAATTTTAGTATTCTTTTTTCTATTTCTGTGAAGAATGTCATTGGGATTCTGATTGGGATTGCATTGAATCTGTAGATTGCTTTAGGTAATATAGACATTTTAACTATGTTTATTCTTCCAATCCACGTGCATGGGATATCTTTCCATTTCTTTATGTCATCGTAGATTTCCCTCAATAATGTCTTGTAGTTCTCATTGTATAGGTCCTTCACCTCCTTGGTAAGATTTATTCCTAGGTATTTAATTCTTTTTGATGCAATTGTAAATGGTATTATCTTTTTGAGCTCTCTTTCTGTTAGTTCATTATTAGCATATAGAAATGCAACTGATTTTTGTAGATTGATTTTGTACCCTGCAACTTTGCTGTAGTTGTTGATTGTTTCTAACAGTTTTCCAACAGATTCTTTAGGGTTTTCTATATATACAATCATGTCATCTGCAAATAGTGAGAGTTTCACTTCTTCGTTACCTATTTGGATTCCTTTTATTCCTTTTTCTTGCCTAATTGCTCTGGCCAAAACCTCCAGTACTATGTTGAACAGGAGTGGTGAGAGTGGGCAGCCCTGCCTCGTTCCTGTTCTCAGAAGAATGGCTTTCAGTCTTTCCCCGTTGAGTATGATGTTAGCTGTGGGTTTGTCATATATGGCCTTTATTATGTTGAGGTACTTTCCTTCTATTCCCATTTTATTGAGAGTTTTTATCATAAATGGATGTTGTATCTTGTCAAATGCCTTCTCCGCGTCTATTGAGATGATCATGTGGTTTTTATTCTTTGTTTTGTTGATGTGATGTATCACGTTGATTGATTTGCGGATGTTGAACCATCCCTGCGTCTCTGGTATAAATCCCACTTGATCATGGTGTATGATCTTTTTAATATATTGTTGTATTCGGTTTGCCAATATTTTGTTGAGGATTTTTGCATCAATGTTCATCAGCGATATTGGCCTGTAATTTTCTTTCTTTGTATTGTCTTTGTCTGGTTTCGGTATCAGGGTGATGTTGGCCTCATAGAATGATTCAGGAAGTGTTCCATCTTCCTCTATTTTTTGGAATAGTTTGAGGAGGATGGGTATTAAATCTTCTTTGAATGTTTGGTAAAATTCACTGGAGAAGCCATCTGGTCCCGGACTTTTATTTTTTGGGAGGTTTTTGATTACTATTTCAATCTCTTTACTTGTGATTGGTCTATTCAGATTCTCCATTTCTTCTTGGTTCAATTTTGGGAGGTTGTATAAGTCTAAGAATTTATCCATTTCTTCTAGATTGTCCAATTTGTTGGCATATAATTTCTCATAGTATTCTCTTATAATCCTCTGTATTTCCATGGTATCCATTGTAATTTCTCCTCTTTCATTTCTAATTTTATTTACTTGAGCCTTTTCTCTTTTTTTCTTAGTTAGCCTGGCTAAGGGTTTGTCTATTTTGTTTATCTTCTCGAAGAACCAACTCTTTGTTTCATTAATCCTTTCTACTGTTTTTTTGGTCTCAATATCATTTATTTCTGCTCTGATTTTTATTATTTCTCTCCTTCTGCTGGCTTTGGGCTTTGTTTGTTCTTCTTTTTCTAGTTCTGTTAGGTGTAATTTAAGGTTGCCTATTAGGGCTTTTTCTTGTTTGTTAAGGTGGGCTTGTATCGCTATGAGTTTCCCTCTCAGGACCGCTTTTGCTGCGTCCCATATGGTTTGATATGGCATGTTATCATTTTCGTTTGTTTCCAGATAGTTTTTGATTTCTCCTTTAATTTCATCAATGATCCATTGGTTGTTCAGTAGCATGTTGTTTAATCTCCACATTTTTGTCACTTTCCCAGTTTTTTTTTCCTGGTTCATTTCCAGTTTCATGGCCTTATGGTCTGAAAAGATGCTTGTTATGATTTCAATCTTCTTAAATTTATTGAGGCTTGCTTTGTTTCCCAACATATGGTCTATCCTAGAGAATGTTCCATGCGCGCTTGAGAAGAATGTGTAGTCAGCTGTTTTTGGGTGGAGTGCTCTGTATATGTCTACTAGGTCCATCTCGTCCAGTTTTTCATTTAAGTCTAATATTTCTTTATTAACTTTTTGTCTGGATGATCTATCCATTGCTGTAAGTGGGGTGTTAAGATCCCCTACTATTATTGTGTTGTTGTTGATTTCTCCTTTTAGGTTTGTTAATAGTTGTTTTATGTACATTGGTGCTCCTATGTTGGGTGCATATATATTTATAAGTGATATGTCTTCTTGATGGAGTGTCCCTTTTATCATTATATATTTCCCTTCTTTGTCTTTCTTAACCTGTTTTATCTTGAAGTCTACTTTGTCTGATATGAGTATGGCAACACCTGCTTTCTTTTGTTTGCCATTAGCTTGGAGTATTGTCTTCCATCCTTTCACTCTGAGCCTGTGCTTGTCTTTAGTGCTAAGATGTGTTTCCTGAAGGCAGCATATTGTTGGGTCTTGCTTTTTAATCCATCCTGCCACTCTGTATCTTTTGATTGGAGAGTTCAATCCATTTACATTTAGGGTAATTATTGAAATATGAGGGTTGAATGTTGCTGTTTTGTCACTTATTTTCTGGTTCTTTTGCATTTCCTTTGTTTCTTGTCCCATTTGTTTTGGACTGCCAATTCAGTTTGGTTGTTCTGTCTTATGATTCTTCTAGTTTTCTCTTTGTTTATCATATGTGGTTTTAATTTGATTATTTGTTTAGTGGTTACCTTGAGGTTTGGGCAAAAAATCTTCTGTATGAGATAGTCCATTATCTGATAGCCTCCTATTTCCTTATACTAAGTCAATTCAGTCACTTTCCTCTTCCCCTTCTAAGTTGCTCTTGTTATACCTTGTTCTATCTTGTGTTGTGTCTGTGTGTTTACAGTGATGAGGTTAAATTTATTTTTGGTGAATTTCTTCCTTTGATCTTTGAGTTTAGTATTTAAGTGGTTGCTAACCTATTCCGGTAAAGATCTACTATTTCTCTGATTTTGTCTACCTACTTTTCTCCTTACTCCAAGCTTTGTGTTCCCTTTCTCTTCTTGTTTTCAGGCCTGAGGGCCTTCTTGAGTATTTCTTGTAGTGGGGGTCTCGTGGCCATGAACTCCCTTAGCTTTTGTTTATCTGGGAGAGTTACTATTTCTCCATCATATTTGAAGGATATTTTTGCTGGATAGAGTATTCTTGGCTGAAAGTTTTTGTCTTTTAGTATTTTGAATATATCATTCCAGTCTCTTCTAGCCTGAAAAGTTTCTGTTGAGAAATCCGCTGAGAGCCTGATGGGAGTTCCTTTGTACGTTATTTTTTGTTTTTGTCTAGCTGCCCTTAATATTGTTTCTTTGTCGTTGACCCTGGCTAGCCTTACCACTAGGTGTCGTGGTGAAGGCCTTTGTCTGTTAATATATATAGGAGTCCTGTTGGCTTCGCTTACTGGTATTTCCTGCTCCTTCCCCAGATTTGGGAAATTTTCAGCTATTATTTCCTTGAATAGGCTCTCTGTTCCTCTTTCCCTCTCCTCTCCCTCAGGAATACCTATAATTCTTATGTTACATTTTCTAATAGAGTCCGATATTTCGCGGAGTCTTTCTTCATTTCTTTTTAGTCTTAGTTCTCTCTCTTCTTCCATCTGGAGTATATCTGTATTCCTATCCTCTAAAGTACTAATTCTTTCCTCCATATTGTCAGCTCTGTTCTTTAAAGATTCCAGATTCTCCTTTATCTCCTCCATTGTGTTCTTCATCTCCATCAGCCCTGATAGGTTTTTCTTTATGATTTCAATCTCTTTTGTGAAGAAACTCCTAATCTCATTTAATTGTTTGTCTGTGTTGTCTCGTATTTCGTTGAGTGTTTTTATGATAGCTATTTTGAAATCTCTGTCATTTAGTTTATGGATTTCTGTGTCTTCGGGGTTGATTTCTGGGTGCTTGTCATTTTGTTTCTGGTCTGGTGATTTCATATATTTTTGCATTGTGGTTCCTGTGTTGGTTTTGATTTTCCTCATCCTGGAAGTCTCTGGTTGCAATTTCCACCTGCCGCCACTGTCTGGTGGTAAAGGGCTGTGTAGTCTAAGCCCCCTGCGCTCTGCCCCAGTTTTTCTGCTGCGATCCGCAGTTTTGTTTTGTTTTGTTTTGTTTCTTTTCCCCACTGCGATCCACGGGTCCAGTCCAGTTTATTCAGGTCTGCCTCGGACCGCTAGATCTGGTCAAGCTGCAGACTCCGGGTTGCGGGGAGGGGGGAGCTCTCTCTTTTGCCCTCTGGGTCCCTGACGTGGGAGGCTTCTCGTTTGCCCCTCTTTATCCGCTCTCTGGGTTGCTCAGATGTTGATGGTAGCCCTGTGGCTCCTCTGAGCCCTCTGTGCGGGAGTTTCCCACTGGCTGAGAGAGCCTGAAGAGCTACAGTTTCCCGCCGAGGGCCGCCCCTCCCCCCTCTCTGGGAGCCGCGCGGACTGGATCGCTGATCTGATGGGGAGGGAGCGGAGTTCTCCTTACCTCTCCCCACTTCCTCCGGGGGCCCAGCACGTTCCGCTCTCAGATGTGCAGCAGTGTGGATCCCTCCGCTCCAGCTTTTGACTGTCTGGGATTCCGTTGTTGGTCTGTGGCTGTTACTTTTGTTGTATTTTGTGGGGGAAGAATTCACGGGAAAGCTCACTCCGCCATGATGCTGACATCACTCTCTGAAATCTAATCTCAGCGCCGCTCCTGCCCAGCGCTCCTCCACACTGCAGAAAGGAGAGATCCCCAGCACTGAAAATCCTGGAGGAAGGATCCAGAAACTGCTCGAGCCCCCTCCACAAACCCCAGTGGCCACCACTTCCGCATCAGGGACCTGTTAGACTACATTTATTACAGTTATGGGACAAATTATTATTTTCTTCCATTGCGGTTTGATTTTGTGACTTTGGACACCTTGATCGTTAAGGTAAGAGATATAAAGCTATTAACAAACTCTCAGCAGCACCAAAGCCAGAGCAGCCCAGGGATTGCCACCTGGGACTTCTGCTTGTGGCTCCATGTGAGGCTGCACCCAGGTCAGTGACTTAATGAACGGAAGGCAGGCAGATTCTCTATCAGCTGGGGATGAAATACTGAGACCCTTATCAGGCCAGGCCAACAAAATCTCCGCCATGGCAAAGAAAGTCAACACAATGGAACAGGCATGGGATCTGTAAGAGAATCGGAAGCTGTGCCCCATCATTTTACAAAATGGTGACCATGGACTTGGTGGGAAGATGGTGATGATCTTCTGGGAACCTCTTTGGGTTCCAGGCCCTGGTGACCTCCTGTCCTAGTAAAATGATTTTAGCCTCACTAGCCTGAACACTGGAGTTTGGGGTCAGAGTCCCAGGTTGTCATGAAGAGGGGCTTCCCTAATGAGTCCCCATGCAGGAGGTGCCGATTCAATGGTACTTACAGGATGTGTAGCATTCGGAGAAGACCCACGGCCATGGATCCAAGAGCATTTCAGTTAAGACAGAAACTGACTACGAACTCCCTCCACTTTCCGTATTTTTCAAACCCAATTCTGTAGAGCGCACTGTGGCCCTCTGTATATCACGAGATGCCACAACCTGGAGGCCTTTTGGTGCTGCAGCTCTCTCTTTGATGGAGTCCAAGATGGACTTTATGCTGAATTTCATCTTTATGGATCAGTACCATGTAAAGTGCTTTCTAAATGAAAAGAGAGAAGAACCAAAATCAACATGGAAATGTGTATTTGTTTTTCCCAGTGTCAATGAAACTATTGGAATAAATAAAGTAGCCGTGAGTTTAATTTTAGTTTTAATTTGTTTTTGATAAATTTGTATCATTGTCCAGATTGAACTCACCACTAAGGAATGAGAAAACAACAATAATTGACTCAGCTTAGGTCAAATGTTGGTAATGATGTTTCATATAAGGTAGATTATTTAACAAAAAAAATGAATGGCAGTGATCCTGTCACATTAGGAAAAAAAAAAGATGTAACAAAACAAAAGGAAAATAAAACCTTTCAAGAATCAATTTTCGGCCATCTTAGGCAAGGAAAATTTTTACAGATTGGGATGGTCAGTCATGGCAATACTAAGAAGTCACCAAGAGCAAAAAGTAAGACTTCTGGTATAGCAGAAACTGTGAATTGCGTTTCACAATCTTGGTTTCCTGTGTCTCTTAATAAAACTGCCTGCATTTTAATCCATTCCCAAATCCATTCACCAACCTCATGTCCTCTGAACTATAGATGTCCAGGATTGCACCTCAAAACAACTGCTAAATAGGATTGCTTGTTAAAGATCTGAAGCGGCTCAAAGCAGATACCTCCATGATCACATATCAAGGAACAGGCAGAGGATAAGCATCTTTAGACAAGAAAAAGACTCAAGACTCATGGCTGAGATTTGCTTCTAGATTAATATTACGTTATTTAATATTTAGTGTTATGTAATGTAAGATCATATAAAACATGTTATAACAATTTATATGCTATATAACAGTATGTTATCTCCCAAAGTGTGTCTCCTTGCAGCTAAATCAGCAGGCATTTGATGGCACAGATCAATCTACTGTGATTATAATACTTCAATAAATACAGTGCAGGATCTTTGGAAAGGGACTTCTTTTATTTCGTTTTGTTCTTCAATCATAGTTGGTTACTGCTCAGCCCCCCACATCTAGATAACACTCAGCAAAAAGATGCTCTCCATGATTCACTCTTTCCTGGACACACTGGTAAAGGAAATTGAGTGAAAGGGCAAATTATAGGGTTCTAGATCCTGGGTAAGTTTGTTCCACAAAATCCTTGTAGATAAAAAATACAAGTGAAAAATATGCTGCTACCACTTTGGAAATAAAGACAGAGGCAGACAATTGTAATGGGGGTTGCTTTATAGGCACAAAAGGCATATTTAAGGAACGGAATACAAGGGGGGAAATATGTATTAATGAAAAATAAGATCACCATATTCATCATCAGTGAGATACCATTTTGCTTAAAAAATTGATTGTGTAGCTGGGATCCTGCAAGTAGTGCCTGCATATAATTGTTTCAAATGTGTTTTAAAATGCACATGCTCTTAGAACTCTTTTATTGAAAAATGAAACTGGGCATCTGATCTCCTGATCTATAGACCTTCTTAGAGACAGACTAGACCATTTCCAGGTGAGAGATATGATTGAATCCGTGAGTCATCAGGGTAGCGATGGAAACTGATGCTTGGTCCCTGCTTGGTCCCCTCCTGGAAAACCAGGAGTTACTGACAAACCAGGACTAAGGGAAGGTTGGCTCCTGGCAGTTCAAGCTGGTCCTCACCAACGATTTCAGGATTAAAGGCACTTTCTAACATTGGTATCACTGTTATATTATAACTCTTCATTTATTTTTATCTTGTTTATTATTTTTCAATATATTTTTTCCTCATAAAGTCTTTTCATTATTATATTTATTACAAATTATTTATATTTTCGTGACTTTTGTGAAAGATATTTTCTAAAAATTTATGTTCTAATTATTGCCAGAATATAGATACACAAATGATCGTGAATATCAATGTTGTATCCAGCAACCTTCACAAAACCTCATTGATTCTAACAATTTATCTAAATATTCTTTGAAGTTTGAGGTTTTCTAGGTAGACAATGAATGAGCTCTGAAGGATAAGAGCTCCTTCCTTTAAAATCTTCCTACATTTTATTTTAATTTTTTCTTATTTTATTGAGTTGGCCTTTAGTACCTCCAATACAAAGCTGAATGGAGGTGGTAACGGAAAGCAGTCTTATTCCTCATCTTAAACAGGAATACTTTTACCAACTCAGTTTTTTAAATAGCTATTATCAATCTGAGTAGGAAAGTTATTTTCTATCCCTAATTGCTAAGGAATTTTTTAAGTCGGGAATAGATGCTGACTTTATCAAATGCTTTTTCTTAATCTATTAAAATGATCACATAGGTTTTCCTCCAGTGATTAATGGATTGATCTTTCTAATGTTAATCCAGCTTGGTATTTCCAGGATAAACCCAATTTTTTCATTATGTGATTATTATTCTTTGTACATTGCTATATTGTTTTGTTTATATTGTAAGACGTTTTCTCCAATATTTAATAAGATTTACTCTCCTTGGATAATCTGGTTACTAAAGTTAGCTAGTCTCATAAAATGAGTTAAGTTTCTTATTTTTCTGTTCTCTATAAGAGTTATATTGGTTTGGAATTATTTGTTGATTACTAGAATTAACGTATAAAATCATCTGGGCATAAGCTTTTTCTTTGTGGAAAGATTTATTAAACTACTGACCGTTTTTTTAGCTTATCTGTTTCTTCTTGAGTCAGTTATATTTTTCTAGGATTTTGAACATTTAAGTTTTCAAATTTATTGCTGTAAAGCTGTTAATGTTACCATTTTATTATCTTCTTGATCTCTGCAGCATCTATACTTTTTTCTTTTTTTATCCTAATAGTGTATATTTGTTTTCTCCTCCCCACCCCCCCATTTCTTTATCTCTCTCCTCTCCAATCTCGCCAGAGGTTTTTCAGTCTTACTATTTTATTCTTTCTGCTTTGGGCAAGTTTAATCTGTTGTTCTTTTCCTAACTCCCTGTGTTAGATGCTCAGCTCATTGATTTCTATCCTATTTTCTAATATCAACATTTAAGACTTTAAATTTCCCTCTAGCTATTGTTCTATAGTGTACCCCCCATATATACTATAAAGTATATAGTGTTATTATTGTTGATCTATATTTTCTATTTCCATTATGATTTCTATTTTGACCCATGGGCTTTTTAAAACGTGTGCTTTAAAATTCCTGTATGGAGGTTTTCTACTTATCTCTTTGTTCTTGATTTCTAACTTAATGCATTATGGGAGAGACTGTGACTTATATGGTATCAGCCTGATGAGATTTATTGATAATCTGCTTTATGACCTAAGTGTTCAATTTTCATAAATGTTTCATGTTTTGTATCGAGAGATGGCATTTTTCCTTTGCGAGCTGCAACGTTCGTATGCTAACATGAAATGTATTTCTTTTCACTGTATTTTCTGTTTTTAAAATTTCTACTCTGTAGAAAAGTTATTGAATTGCTGAGCAGTCTTCACAAATTCATTCAAGTATGTTTATAGAGTGCTTAGCATATGCTTATGTATGGCTATATACTAGGTATTGAGAACAGTGATGAAAGAGAACAACAGTGTGCTTCTTTCCATGGACTTACCTTAGCATCTAGAGAGGAAGAGAGAAAAGTACTCATGTCGTTATTTAATTATTATTGTGTTAAATGCCACAAAGGGAAAGTACAGTGTGTGATGAGGAAGGTCCTGCCTGAGATCAGGCACTGTGGCTACAGCATGCCAATCACCCCTAGTTTTCTCAGAAGTCTGGACACAGAATATAGAAAAGTCACCCAGGTATATGAATCAAGAAAGGTTCAAGTACAGGTCTATCCCTCTACCCTGCTCCATCTTTCATCCACATTCCCCTCCCCATCTCCACCGGTTCCTCACAACTTTCCCTCTTTTCCTTTCCTTCCACTCATCCATCCGTCTGTTTTTTGTTTCCTTACCACCTTAGTTGTCTTTCTGTGAAAACATGTTATTGGGCACTAGGGACAAAACTCCACAACTCTGTGGGTGTGCTCTGTTCAGTAGAGTCTCTGATGCCACTCACACTCCATAAATTGGTTTTTGCAGTCCAAAAGTTACATGGCTAATCAAGTTTTGTTCTTAATTGGGAACATGCATATATACATATCAAAGAATATTTTTAAGTAGTTATCATGCTCTATTATTCTAATGAATGCAATCATCCAAAGTGAGGTCCAAACTAAGGTTACTTTCATCATGTTCAACATTTCATTTATATTGTAATTGTGTGAAGTTATATGAGGTTTTTTGTTGTTGTTGTTGTTAGGCTGATTACAGTGAAGATTTGCATTTCCTTGATAGTCAATTAAAATGTCTGGTTATATTTATTATACAGTTGTTCAGCTCCGTCCCTCTGAGTTGGTACTTGAGTGGCTGGCATATTTGACTAAATTAGTTTGCTGCTATCAATCTCCCTCTTGTTAGATCCATTCCATTGATCCAGCACAGCAAGTCTCTTTTGGAGTTTCTTTCTTCTTTTCTCTTTTTCATTCTTGGTCTCGGTTGTGTCATTCAGTGTGTTAGCTAATCATCCCAGCTTCCCCTACTTTGCAACCACCATCAGCAGGCTCTCCTTTTCTTCATCCAAGTCATCAATTAAAACGGTCAACAGGAGAGGACCAATGAGAGAGCCTGGGAGAGACCATGAGAAATACCCCTCCAGGTGGATATCCATCCCTTAGTCATTAATTTCAGTAATTTTAAGCTGATCTTAATTGTGTCATCACCCAGTCCTCCAAGCTATGATTGAAAAACTTTGTCAAAATTTTGCTCAAACGGAGATACTGTCCTTCAAGTCTACTACATTTCTCGCATTTATCAGTCCAGTGAAACGAGTTTAGTCTGGCATGACTTGTTCATAATGAGCCCATTCTGACTCATAGCGACCTCCACTTTCTTATTTAAGTGCTCACCAGCCATGCTTTAACATAATCCATTTCCAAATTATCCTCAGGGATGACATCAAGCTCGTGTTCTCTCAAAGCTAAATTGCTTTCTCAGTGATCTCAAGTGAGTCCTAATCACCAAATCCAATGTCCTCTTCTCTGCTATCCCTCTTGACCTCTTCGTGGAATTTGGCATTGTTGACCACCCCATCTTTTTGCTCACACATTTGTGCAATTCATCTTCTCCTTGGTCTTTGAAAAATCAGAACACTTTTTCATTTTCAGTTTTCTGGATGGAAATCTCTTCTGTCTTGTAAATGATTTCTCAACATTGCTAATGACGATTAGTCCAGATTTTGGTAACCTCTTTCATGAATTTGAGAAGCTGCTTATCCAGGCTAGAAAATGTTTTTCTCTCAACTGGGTTCTGCTTATAATCTCCTTGTGGTCTTAGGATTTTAATGTTCTCTAAGTGTTAATTTCACAATTACCTGTCTGCAAGTTATTCTCAAAGACAGGGTAGAGGAAGCAAAATGAAAGTCCAAGAGATACTCTGTCTTGCTATGGAAGAACTAGTCAATGGTTCTTAAATTATTTAGGTGATGGAACACCTAGAATTTAAAGTTCTGTCTGTGGAACACCTTGATATTGTAAAAGACTATGATTATTGGTAGCTATTTTCATCTCATGATCAATTTGGGCAGCCAAAGCTATTATATATGACAAACAGTCTAAAAAACATACAAAACTACCACTATGAACAAATACACAACTCTCCCAGAACAAGTTATCAAAGTACTCCATTCTGGGGTTTTCTGCTAATAATTGCTTGCTTCTTGTTTATTTTTTTTTTTTCAGGGGGAAGACACTAGTACTTAACCATCAGGGAAGGCAGAAGAAGCCAAACCATTAGGAAAAAGAATTATAGGAGGAAATATTTAAAATTGAAACTAATTTGTTACTCTGGTTAATTTTAGCAAGTTGTGAAAAGACCACAGCCATCATGTAATATAAGAAGCAAGGATCCAAGGAAAACTTGGTGTTGTACAGGGCACTTATTAAGCTGGGTGTTAGGAAGTTGGGAGGGTCCCAAAAATGTCCAGAATCTACTGGAGACAAGGAGTTTGAGTGCAGCTAGTTCCCACCTATTGTTCAACCTTGGGATTAGCGGCCCTTTTGAAGGAGGAAGTCAGTAAAAACCATTACCTGTTTCTCATACCTCTCCGTCTCTTATTTCATAAAAGGATTAAAGACAGTGCCAGCTTTGCCTAAAGAAAGATAAATGGACAAATTTTTGTAGAAGGTGGACAGATGTGAGGTGGTCCAAAGCAAAGGAGAGGTATTTAGATGCCACAGGATGGAAACATTTTTTGATTTCCCAAGTTTATTATTGCCTACATATTTACCCTTATTGATTATCACTAAAACCCTTAAATAATGAAAGATTGTATATCCTTTTCTTAAGGAGTATCACGGAATTGGCAATCAAGAATGACTTCAAACCATAGCTTGGCTTTGGGGAAAAGAAAGCAAGAGAAACATCAGGAGATGGAAAGGACAGTAGCATCTATAAATAGTAAATGAGAATTGTAACTACTTGGGCCCTATGGAAGAAAAATTTATAGAATAATTTTCAGCCAGACTTGAGAAGCACCTGTGAAGACCTCACATATTTGGCTAGCTGATCCTGTAGAACACAAGGTGAGGTCTTCTTCTTTCTTTGTTCTAGCTGTAATATTAACTCAAAGGTTAATATTCAATGCCTTTCATATTTTTAGATGCCTTCCCTCATTCTTGGCTTAAGACTTCCTAATACTTTTCTTACAAATTTCTGCAAATACTATATTCCTTGGTTGGTTATGTGCGCATCCTGTCATATTTGATCCATGTTGATGTGATGTCTGAGCTCATTTAGAGGGCTTCTTTGTGGTCACCATGATTTCTGTTGAAATGTCAGCCTTCTTGTATTCATTAGGATTATTTGCCATTGCACTGTCATGTTTTCATTTTTGAGAGTTGCCCGTCCATTCTCTGTGCTTGTTCCACACATAAATACATGACTTCTTTTTGAGAATCATCTTAAGCATTTTTTTTAAAGAAAGCCACACCTCTCTCTGAAACTGCAACTTCCCCGAAACATTCTTACAAGCCCGTGAAAAGATTTTGGATTCCTCCCTGGTTATGGGGCCCTCCTGTCATTCCTGTCAAATCTTCTTCTTTTCCATATTTTAATTTTTTCCTGTAGTATTTTCCCCTTCTGTTTACAAGAGTGTCAATTATACATTCCTTTGACACTCTATGCCCGTCTTTGTCATCTCCTAGCATTTTTCCTCATCAGTACTTTGCATTATAATATGCCCTTGCTCATAGTTAGCAGTGGGTCTCCTCAAACTTCCACTATTTTTTTTTTTTTTTTTTTTTTTTTTTTGTGAGGAGATCAGCCCTGAGCTAACATCCGCCAATTCTCCTCCCTTTTTGCTGAGGAAGACGGCCCTGGGCTAACATCTGTGCCTATCTTCCTCCACTTTATATGGGACGCCGCCACAGCATGGCTTACCAAGCAGTGCGTCGGTGCGCGCCCGGGATCCGAACCAGCGAACCCCGGGCCGCCGCAGCGGAGCGCGCGCACTTAACCGCTTGCGCCACCGGGCCGGCCCCTCCACTATTTTTTTTTGAAGGGTGAAAACTGTCACTCTTTTTGCTCCCCAAGATCAGCACTGCAGGGCTGCTACCATCTGTCAGTTCTCTTCTATCACACCATGTCTGTAGCCTGCACCTCACTATGGTATTGTGTCTGAATGTTTCCTTGATGAAATCTGCTTTCCTTATTCCTTCATGTATCCTGCCCTTTCATCACCACTTTGCCTTTCCAAGCAAGATTTTGACTTTTGGGCTTTGCCACCTACTCTGAAGCCTATATCAGAGGTGTTCCCGTTCTCTTACTATCTCCCCCCAACATTGTCCAACTTTTACTTAAATTGGTAGCCTTTCTTCATACATTGTGGTTCAGCATTTGCTTGGTTCTTCACGTCACCAAAGATGGAATTTAACTTTAACTTTTTTTCCTTGTCTTCACTGTTTTGCTTTGCTTTGCTCGAGAAAGGAGAGAGGTCTATAACTAAGCTTATCAATGGGAAGACATTTTTTTGTTTGTTTCTACAATTATGAAGTATAACACAAATATAACATGCTAATTGTCTCTACAGTAATTGCCATAGAATTTCATGTCTATTGCTTATATGTTTTTAGTATTCTACTTTGTGGTCCATCACCCCTACTAGTGAATATTGATTCATCCAGCACATGTTGGTTGAGCTCAGTTGAATTGGCCCAATTAGAGAAATGGTCTTATGCTCTGTTTCTTTCATACAAAAATATAATAGTCCTCGGGGTAGAAGGAGCAATATAAATTTGATCACGTTTATTTTTATATACAAGACTGACAATCTTAGGATGATTGACATCATTCTATATGGCTGTTTTCCCCCTTTATTTTCAAAATGAGCTGATATCAAATCTACTTCAGATTGACTCTATCTGAACATAAAAAAGTGCACATGACAAAATGAGCACAGCTTTCTCAGGTTCTAGGACAGACCTTGGATTTCCTTTGTTTCCCTTTTCATGGAACTATTTCTTTCCCATCCTCTTCCACATTTTCACAAACCCAGAGATATCTGCTTGGCAGTGAAAAGACCTGCTTGGTAATATCTTGCTTCATTCTTTTCTGTCTTCCTGTAGATAAATAATGTCAGGGAATTTTGGAACAGGAAGTAATCCTACAATCCGTCTACTCTAGCTGCCTTACTTTACAGATTGAGGAACTGAGGCCAAGATGCTGACAGACACACACAAGTTCTTGTAGCTGGTGAACAGTAGAGCTAATTTTCCTGAGATTAAGCCTCATTCCTTCTACTACGTCCCACTGCCTTTATTTTGAACTTGAACGTCAGCTGAGTAGACAAGTACATCCGATGCCACTGCAATTATGTCCTTGGAAATATATAGCATCATCCTCAAGCTCAACGACTTGGCAGCTACCCAAACTTCAGCTTTACCTCTAAGTAAAAATAAAATATAAAGTACGTTATTAGCATAAATAGGACATTTAGGTAAATTCCGGGCATGTGGAGACTTCACATTTCATCTTTTTTCTTTCACATTGATGTCCTTTCTTCATGTTTACCACAGTCTCAAACTCCTCTCTTCCCAACAAGATGGTTTAATCAGAATATTTTTACTTTCTCATCCACTTTTTTCTCTTTTAAATGATTTTTTTAAGTATATCAAGTAAATGGTGAAAATAATGGGCCGTAGCGGGTTATCTAAGCAGCTGATTTTGGCGGTCACAAACAAGACACTTCCCTGCAGGGCAGGCAAGAAAAAAATTCTTAAAGACAGATCAAAACTCAAGTCAAGTGATTGGTGTTTGAGTGGTCAATTGAATAATAATAGCAAAAAATGCAACTAACTCCATCTGTGTGAGTCAGAGAGAAAAGGATTTTCCTTGAGGGCAAGGGTACTGGCAAGCTATGTATTCAAGAAGCATAATTTCAAAAAGGTAAGGGACTCATGAATTTTTAGGCAATACCACAAACCCAAGCTTGACATCTTTGTCAGCAAAGCAGAACAGAGAATAGCCAAACATGGGACATAGAGGCATGCTCCAATGTGAATAAAACAAGCAACAGAGGCAATAAATCTGTCAATAGGGGCTTTCCATCAGGAGTGCCCACAAACCAGGGTTTAGTAACTGACAAAGGAGATTTCTCTTCTTACATTCTTAATACTTGGCGTTCAGAAGCCCGGCACAGCCCCATCCTCCATTTCTCCTACCTAATAGTCCACTCTTTTTTGGAGGATTACCAATCCCAATTTTCTAACCTCACACCATCAGTAGGACAAGCCCTGCTTGCAGTTCCCCACCCCTGAGGCATTGGCATTTCCATCTAGGTGAGCTCTCCTTCTTCCTCCTCCTCCCCATCCCTCAGCTGCTGAGAAGAGATCCAGTGGGTACCGTCTCCCTCTGTGGAACTTGGAAAGCTCTTCTCTTGTCTTGATGGAGGCATTAGAAACAGTTAGCTGGGGAGAGGGGGAAGAGTCAAACCGAAGAGAGTGTTTTTGGATTGGAGAAATAGATTAGAATTTTTAGAATTTTCTATTCTTTGATTTGAGACTGCCAAAGTCGGTTCAAATAACTGAATTTTTCTTAATTAGAGACTACGCTGAGCAACTCATGCTAAGAAAAGACATGGTGCTTGCTCTTGAGGTGCCCTCAGACCATTGGGATAGACGGGCAAATAGACAGTTGTGCTCAGCGTAGGGGCGTTAAATGACAAGCACTGGAATGCACCGAGAGCCCAGAGGGGAGCATTTGGTTCAATCATGGCTTAGGGATGGGCTCTTAAAGAAGCGACCCCTTGAAGGAATTCAGGATTTAGACTCCTGTCTAAGCATCTCTCAGGAAGAAGAAAGAACAAAGACATGAAATAACATGATGCGCATGTGTGTGCATGTGTGAACTTAGGATGTGAGTTTATAGGAAAGCATCCTTTCATTGGGAGTTAGTGGATTATAAGGTGCAAAGCTAGGCAGGGTAGGAAGTGTGGTTGAAGAGGTCAAAAGGGACTAAGACACCAAAGTCCTCCCTCACTCGCCTGTCCTGAGTCCTGGAGGAAATGAGGGGCCTTGCCAGGGTCTTCTGCCAGCTCTGAATACAACCACCACCAAAGGCTGGCTGCTTCTCTTGGCCAGTGCTCTACCTTACATCAACCTTATTTTAATCCAGGACTTTTTTTTTCTCCTCCTGCGTTGTAGTCTTTTTTTTTTTTTTTTTTTTTTAAATAAAAATGCCACTGAGAAATGATGCAGAATTGACCTTGAAATCAGAATTTGGCTCCACTACTTTTCATTATGTGACTTTGGGGAAATAACTCAATACCTGAGAGCCTCCATTGTCTCAAAAAGAAAGTGGAGGTAACAATGCCTATCTCATAAGATTAAATGAAATCATCACGACCAGACATAACAGGTGATCAACAAATGGAAGCTTATTGCTATTCCCAAGTGAATGACAATAAAGTGATGTTCTAGACCAAGGAGATTTTTCTGTAAAGAGCCAGATAGCAAATATATTCAGCTTTTAGGGCCATATGGTCTCTGTTTCAACTACTCAATTCTGCAGCTGTAGCAGGAACAGAATCGTGGACAATATGTAATGAATGGGCATGACTGTGTTCCAATGAAACTTTACTGACAAATACAGGCAGTGGACTGCATTTGGCACATGGACATAGTTTGCTAACTCCCATTCTAGAACATTGTCCATGGTTCCTGATTACCAATTTATGTTCTTAAACATAAAACGTAAAGTTGCTGTCACACATATAACATCAATCCAACAATCCTGCGAGGTAGGTATCAACTGTCTTTCTTTTCACAATGAAAGCCCAGTGATGCACTGAAATTCACGTGATCAACACGAGCTGGGAAATGAAACCCTGGCATCTTTAACTTCCGTGACCCAGAGCTGGTTCCCTCATGGCTTTTCCTGGTTCTGACATGGCGTTTCCTTCCCAGCTTGGTGATCAATGTTCCTTGATGATGCTGATGATCTTTGAGGAAACAAGATTTTGCATTTTTCTTTGCAGGCTCTTTCAATGCATGCCTCTGGGGTTTCTCTCCTCTATTCTGTGCGAATCCATCATGTCCTACCTGCATGATGCTCACGCTCCTACCTGCATGATGCTCACGCGTTTTATTCTCTTTGCTAGTGATTTCCAGTTTTTCAAGTTTCCCTGCCTAAGTGGTTACTGCCCCAGAGCAGGCTTCCCAGGCCTTAATTTTATTTAGGTTGAAGAACAGATGAAACAGCGGTCTTGGCAGCTGCAGGAGAAGGTGATGTGCAAATTTTCTGATTTGTAGGGGCTCAACAGGCCATCTCAGCCTCAGGTCTGAGACTGGAAATGAAAGTCTGCTTTCGGGACATTTGGATGCAGAAGAAAACGCGATGTGAACCCAATTTATTTTCTTCTGACACCTCTAAATCTATATTTCATATTTGCTAGTCTTTATCACCCTCTAGGGCTGGCAGCCATCCAGGACGTGCATTTTTTTGGAAGCCCAAGAGAGGACTCTAAATTCAGAGTCAAACGTAACCGCAGAAATAGCAAAAAGTGAAGGTGAAGGTCAGACCAGAGGCCCCGGCAACTTCCTGAGTTTTCTACTTCGTTGTCAAGTGATGCGTTCAAAATGCTTTCAAGGGCGTCCGTTCTTCGGGGTACAATTTATTACATCTTTGTGAGAGTACAGGGCTGTCTCAGGCCTCTCTGGTCTCAAGGGGTGCTTGTAATCCACTGTGGGTTTTCGCTGTCATGAACCTGTAACTGGTGAGATCATGTGCCGGGCACCTGGGCTGTCCACGGTGGGAGGCGGCCGCTGTGTTCTGGATGTGAAAAGCAAAGTGACAGCGGGCAGACAAGCTGAGGCCAGCTCACAGGGGCAGCTGAGTCGCTGCTCCAGCAAGATGGGCACTCCCAGAATCTTTATGGGGGACGACGCTGCCTCCAGAGTCGGAAAACTTTCTGACGGCTTCTGACAAACCTAAAAGCACTCTCGAACAACAGAACTTGTAGAAATAACAAGTGTATTCGTTTTTAAAAACACTGACCCTATAATAGCCAGAAAGTGATGCTATGTACTATGATATAACGGCCAGAAAGGCACTGATTTCTTTGCTCTATGGATTCAGGGGGTCCGTTGCTATTAAACCACTCAATTTTTGTCCAAGTGTTTCTGGGATTATGCCTGCGAAGCAGAGCCCCGGGTGTGCAAATAGTGTGAAACCCAATTAGTCCGTAGATAGAATTCTGGTCCTTGAGATGAGATTTTCCGTAGATTTACCCACAGCATTTTGCTGGTCAAATCTGGGCTTCCTGGGGGCAAAAAGCATTTGGATGTTTTTTAAGCCTGTGGTGATATAATTTAATTATGTAGCAGGAGGGCGGTGAACAGCTCCCGGCATGTCATTAGTTGATGCTGATTTGGGGAATCTTTTATCATTTACTTATTTATAGGAATTTAGAGAATGTTAGGAAAACACCAAACTGAAATTTTACCCCACTGGCGCTCCTTAACGCTTTTCCCATTTAATTTTTCTGCATAGCACTTATGGCACCATATATATTACTTTTCTTAAAAAAAATTAACAGCTTTATTGAGATATAATACACATATCATGCAATTCACTCATTTCAAGTATACAATTCAATGATTTCTAATATGTTCACAGAGTTGTGCAACCATCACCACAGTCAATTTTAGAACATTTTCATCACCCCATAAAGAAACTCTGCACCCTATAGCCATCACCCTCCAACCTGTCTATGCCTCCAGCCCTAGATAACCATTAATCTAATTTAGCTCTCTGTGGATTTTCCTATTCTAGACATTAAAAATAAATAGAATCATACAATATGTGTTCTTTTATGTCTGGTTTCTTTTACTTGGCACAATGTTTTCAAAGTTCATCTACACTGTAGGATATGTCAGTGTTACATTCCTTTTCATGACTGAGTAGTATTCCATTGTGTGTGTGGACCACATTTTGTTTATCCAGTCATCCATGGATAGACATTTGGGTTGTTTCCACCTTTTGGCTATTGTGGATAATGCTGCTATGAACATTCACGTACAAGTTTTTTTGTGCACGTTTTCGTTTCTCTTGGGCATATACCTAGGGGTGGAATTGCTGGGTCACATGGTTTAGCTCTTGTTTTCCGTGTTGTCTGCTCTCCCACTGTAATGGAGGCTCCCCCAAGAGCACCTGGAATTTTGTCTGCATTGTTTATTCTGCCTGGCTTATAGGAGATACTCGACAAATTCTTGTCGAATGAATAAATGAATGGAAAAAACATGGTCCAAAAACCTGGGTTCTAGTCTTGGCTTTTTTCTTTATTAACTCTATAATTTGGGGAAAGGTAAAAATGCTTCTTGACCTCAATTTCACATCTATAAAAATTTGGACTGGAATTGATGATTTCTAAGGTGGCTCAAGAAATAAAATATATGAAAGGATAGGGTTGGGACAGTTTTTCCTTAGAACATGGGGAAGAATGAACAAGAATCTTTTTAATTGTGTTTGAGATTCATGGGTTAAAGGAGAGACCACATAATTATTTCTCACTCTAGAAATAGGAGGTATTTTTCAGGTGAGGCCCTGTGGTGAAACTTTTTACATTTTTCTATATTAACAATTTCCCTAAAGATGCTATTTCTGCTGGTAATTTAAGAGTATGGGAATAATCACATTAATAAGCAGTTATAAGTGCATAGCAAGGGTAATAGGTATATAGAGAAAGTTTTATTAAACTCATGCCAATTTTAAAACATTAGGGGTTTTTCAAATCTTTTTCAATGAAAAAAGTGAAACTCATAGAGTGTAGAGAAAGTAACAGCAATGAACGCCACATAGTAACGTCCTACCTCCAACCATTGTCAACTGCTGACCCATCTTGTTTCAACTACACCTCCCCCTCTAGGACTGGGTTATTTTAAAGCAATTCCCGGACATCATTCCATTTTCTCCATCAACATTTCAGCAATACATAGGATTCTGGTAAAGACTGGAATTCAGTTTAAGGTGAATCTCACCTTTAATCTAATTCTACATCAAGTGATGGAGCCTTGGGCTTTCGTCTCTCACTCGCTGGGCAGAGCAGGGATGTGAGGATGAGCAGACACAGCTGTGTCCTTCAGACTTTCTCTAGTGGAAGAGAAAGATCCACGCGAAGGAGAGAAGAATACAAACTGAGTCCACATGACCTGTAATTGAGCTTTCATTTGAAGTGCTATTGATCAACACCCAAGAAGTTAAGATTGTAAAAGGAGTAAAACCAACCAGGATTGTCCTTACTTAGATCCTTGCCTCTTTTTCTTTTTTTTAAAACCTTATCTTCCTTCTCCCCTTTTATCTGCTATCTCCCCAAACCTTAACAAACTGCAAGGCTTATCAAAACAGAGTCCTCAAGAACCATTCTGATGGCTGCAGGCGATGAGATTGCACCAACAATCTTGAGCAAGAGGCATGAAAATCTGCAATGATCTCTAACAGTTCCAACCACTCATTTGCAATGAGACTGATAAAGAAATCTGCTACCTGAGCAACTCTGGTCACGTTCCCCTGTATTCTCACCCTGGAAACACTGCCATCCTGCTTCAGCTCTCAGAGTCTCCTGGCTTTGAGGTGCTTTTTGATGTACATGAGCTGAGCAAAGTCTTGAACCTTTATTTCAGGCACTTTAACTCTTGGTGTTCCTTGATGATATCACCCTGTCAGATCTGGAACCGTCCTTCATGCCTAAGAGTTGGTGTCCTAGCTCAGGTGGCTGTAAAAAAATACCACAGACTGAGGGGCTTAAACAACAGACATTCATTTCTCTCAGTTCTGGAGACTGGAAGTCCAAGATCAAGGTGCTGGCAGATTTGGTTCCTGGTGAGAGCTCTTTTCCTAACTTGCAGATATGCGTCTCCTCTTGCTGAAACTCCACATAATGCAGAGAAAGAGAGAGCTCTGGTCTCTTCCTCTTCTTATAAGGACATTCATCTCATCATAGGGGTCCCATTCTCATGACCCCATCTAAACCTAATTACTTCCCAAAGGCTCCAACTCCAAATACCATCCCATTGGGAGTTAGAGCTTCAACATACGAAATGCGGGGGGGGGGGGGGGGCACAAACATTCAGCCATAAAAGCTGGTTTAACCCTGTTCTTAAAGGAAGGCTGAGACTGCCATGCTGGCATGGCAGCTGGTGGTAATGGAGATAAGATACTCCAAGTCTTGGAGAACACTTACTAGACAAATGGCAACAGAGCTCAGGGAGTTCGAGGGAATGCACTTTCCAATCTCTATTATTACATCTGCAATCAGAATTTTTTTCTTATTAATTTTCTGGGGCCATAGACTGACCCATCATTCCATCCATCAGAAGATGAATTTTAAAAACAAAAATGGCGGCATTTTCCGTAAAAGAAAGCTCACCCACAACTTTATTATCTACTCTTCTAGCCAATCTATAGATTTAATGGAGTTTCAATCAAAATGTCAACAGAAATTTTTGGGAGGAAAGTTACAAGTTGATTCCAAAATGTATATGGAAGAACGAAGAGTCCTGAATAAGCAAGACACTCCCCAAGAAGAAGGAGAGAGGGAAAAAAACTTATTCTATTCAGAATTAGTATAAATTTATGATGGGTAAACCCAGGTGGAATTGTGGCTAGAATAGACACAATGGCCAATGAAAAGAGTCAAGACCCCAGAAACAGACCTTAAGTTCATGGAATTTTCATACATAACAAAGAAGGCTTTCAGATGTGTGGGCAAACATGGAATAAAGGGTGCTGGGACAGGTGGTTATTTATACACATGGAAAAAAACAGAACTGAAACTCCACTTCACTGTCGACACAACAGTCAAATCCAGATGGTTGAAAAACTCAAATGCCAAAGGCAAAGCTATAACACTTTACAAGACAATTTAGGAGACTATCTGATATCCTTAGGATAGGAAAAAATTTCTTAAGGAGAAAAAAAAATCATTAGCTATAAAGGAGAAGAAACACATACTTGACTACATTCCATGAATTTCTGTTTGTGAAAAGATACCATGGAGGGAAAACATTAAGGCATAAATAAAAGACAATACTTGTAACATATAACTCACAAAAGCTTAGCATCCGGAATACATAAATAACTCCTACAAGTTGATATAAAAAAGATAAACCACTCAACAGAAAAACAGAAATGAGAAAAGACTTGAGCAGAATTTCACAGAGGAGGAAACACCAAAACATATGAAAAGATGTCCAATCTCATTAGTTATCAGGGAAATGAGATACTGTATTGTTTTACATACATCACATTGGCAAAAACTGAAGAATCTAAAAATATCAGCTGAGGTACCCATATCAGCTACCAAGGTGAATGTGGAGCAAAATTGCATATGGCGGGTTTTCATAGGAAATGCTGAGAATTTACTGGAAGGCTCTAGAATCCAATCCAAGACTGTTAAGCATTCTCACCTACTTTGAGAATACAAAAACTGGGTCAAATCTGAGACTGGCGAGGAGCTTTCTTTGGAGAAATCTGTTGCCATGCTGGGTGCAACCCCACCCTTTGAAAGCTGCCATCTGCTCCCAAGCCTAATGAGTGGGCAGCCACCCAGAATGGAGACATTCTCCCTCATCCTCTGTCCAGGAGCCCCACTGGAAACCACAAATTGCCCTAAAAAGCTTCCATGAAAGAAAGAGTCAGCTTCAGTCCTCTGCGGCGGATCCAAGGACACAGAAAGACCTGTCTACTTATCCCACAATTCTGTGGTCCAGGTGGGGATGAGAGAAGAGTAATGCTAAGTCAGTTTTGGAGTTTGGGTTGTTACACGGGACTGGTATTCTAATTACTAAAACCCAACAGGTTTATGCCCCAAAGTGACAGGAGGATATTTTATGTTTTGAATGTGGTCAGTGTCTACAAGTGTTTAAAGAGAGTGGTTAGAGACTAAGATATAGTCACCATACTTGGTTAACATTCTGGTGCTATATCGGTTTCAAAGGTGGTAAGACTATAAGGAAAAGCCAGAGAATGATAAAAAATAAAAATCAGGGAGACTGTTAATGATGGGAGGTAGAGGGAGCAGGGTGGAATTCAGGAAGGGGCACATCAGAGCCACGGAGATGCTGGCAATCATCTGTGCTCTGAGGTGGTGGGTGCACGTGGTCAATGTGTTCTTATCTCAATTCCTTAATCATTTGTTACACATACTTTTGCAAGGATTCAATATTTAATGTAACACAACATTTAAAGGGAAACCATAAAAACTAGAAGACAACATATGTGCCTATGTACTTGACCAAGAAATTCTTTTATTCTTATTATTTTTCCTATTCTCAGGTCCCCGATCTGAAATGTACTTTTTATGACAGTAGTGGTGCAGGTCCGTGATGCTTTCAGGCTTCTAAAAAGCAAAGGAAGGAATTTTTTCTCTACATGCCATTCTTTTATATTTCTCTGCCCCAGGCAATGAGCACATACTTGCCGGGTTTTTTGAAAGTGGGATACGGGTGTGGGCATGGAAAAGAGGATTTGTGGGGAGGCTGAAAACTTCACTAAGACTTCAAATATATCCACACTTGTTAACAGTGATTATCTCCAGATGGTTGAGTTATTGGTGATTCTAGTTTTACAAGACGTCCTATTGGTTCCAAGCTTTTTACAATGAGATGAACAACTTGTTAATAAAAAAATAAATGAATAGAAATTATTTGCTTTGTATGTCTCTCTTCTCATGTAGATCAAGCTTATCCAGAGAGCAGGAACAAGCCTCACATATTGTGTCTCAACCCGGTGTGTGGCGCATTGAAGACACCATAAAAACAGTCATTGGATTCAGTAGAGTGAGTCAACTTCCCATGCTACACTTCCATCCATTTTAAAGTGCAAAATTATAATAATGATACATAACACCTGTCTATGGCTATGCTTTTCTGCATTTCCAGTTGTTGACAATTCTAAGAGCAAAAGTGGCTAAAAAAATCCTTTCTCGTTCTTCTGTTGCAGACTTGGATATGCTATTTATTAAGTACAAGTAATAGACAGCTATTCTTTGTTGATTGAGTGCATATGTGCCGCACTCTATAATTCCCAAGAAAGCCTAGGACATAAGCATTATAAGTGAGATTGTCGCCCTTTACAGGTGAGGAAAATATAAAGAGATTAAGCATTTCGCCCATGACGACATAAGTGATAGAGTACATTACTAGATTTTCAGCTGTTTTAACTCTATCCAAATATATATTTTTAAAAAATTCTAAGGTCTCTTTAAAGTATAACAAGTCACTATTATTTATAACCTGCCTGGAGGGATGCAGGGTTTATGCTGCAGGGAAGCCATTGTGTCAATGTAAATAGTTTTCCAGTCCTCTCTCTAGCCTCCTCACTTGGGCTGGTTAAAGCCTTTACATTTATGACTTCAATGACTGCAATGGGCTCCTAACTCACCTTGCTGATTTAATCTCAGCCCTCTCCACTCTATTTTGGGCAGAAGTCCATGCTGGGTCCTCCTGGAATTCCTGACTGTTCCCAACTGGCCCATCTCTATGTTGCTCACCAAAGCACAGATTCTAGGGAAAGCTTTCATCAACCCCGTATTAGTTTCCTCTTGCTGCTGTAACAAATTCCCACAAACACTGGCTTAAAACAACACATATTAATTACCTTACCGTTCTAGACGTCAGAAGTCTAACATGGGTCTCACTAGGCTGAAATCAAGCTGTCGGCAGGGCTGTGTTCCTTCTGGAGGATCTAGACAAGAGTCCATTCCTTGCCTTTTCCCGGTTCTAGAGGTTACTCTCATTCCTTCACTCATGGACTCATCATTCAGACCTCTGATCCCACCACCACATCCTCTTCTCTGACATTCCTTCCTCCCTCTGATAAAATCCGTTGTGATTACACTGGGCCCACCTAGGTCCAGGATCATCTTCCCACCTCAAGATCTTTGACTTGATCACATCTGCAAAGTCCCTTTTGCCACATGAGGTAACATATTTACAGGCTCCCAGGATTAAGATATGGCCTTCTTTTTGGAGAGGGGGCATTATTTTGCCTACCACAAGCCCCCATCATCACTTTCTCCTTCTGAGCTAGTGTCTCTCATCTGCGTGCCCATAGCCCACTGGGCATGTCTTCATCATGAACCTCATCACAGGATATTGTAATTGCTGGCTGACCTTTCTCCCTCTCTTGATTGGGAACTCCTAGAAGATAGGGGTGGATTGGCATGTTTGTAGAAGAATGAGTGAATGAATGAATGTGCTTATTCTTGTGTCGATTCTTGCATTTCTCCACTGGTTGAAATTGGGTTCAATTAACTTTGTAGGGTGTAAAAAACTAACCAAAATTTTTATTTTCAAGCAGCTTCTTGGTATCCCTGTAGAGATAAAGTCATTATAGTGAAGATTGATAGCTTCTTTTCCCCATAGATGTTTACGACTTTTCTAGCTACTTAGTTAGAATATCTAGAAATTGGTCTCTGGGGAGCCTCATTAGGGCATAGCTAAGGAAACTATGCGGACTGGTTTGCGAGGGAGCATTCTGGTTTATCCCTGCTTTCCTGCTAATTATTAATGATGCCCCCTTTCACTCTCTACTTGTCTTCATTTTGATGGTAAATTAGAGTCATTATACAAACATTAATATTTTCAACATCAAACATATTGATTTGCTTGGGGGAAAAAAGGAATTAGACCGTAAACCAATGGAATATTTGTAACCAACCCTAATTTCACACGTGTTACTTCCTCAAAGCTTTGAACAATCACCAGGATTCCCAAAAAAGTTAAGAACAAGAAGAACATTCTTACTAATTTTCTTTGAAGAAGTGATAGGTGTTCCAGCCAGCCTCAGACATCAGTATTTCCACTTCCACGTTTTGTGTTGGAGCACTGATCTTTCTTACACTCTTTTTTGGCTAACAACTGCCATGAAGGGATCTCATTTTACTGACAAATGGCTGCAGAACGTTACTTCCTGAGAAGTAGAAAAGATGTTAGCCTTGGACAGGGTCCTATTAGGTAGACAACACAGGTGCAGAAGGACTCAGCTGAAAGGAAAACCACCATATACTTGAAGGGAGAGACAAGGGTTGAAGAAAGCCAGTCATAGGACTTAGAACATGTCTGCAAATGATCCAAATTAGCAACTAATATCTCATTTTGGAACAAGGATGAGACAATGCAAAGCTAAAGAATAAAGGGGAACGCAATTTAAAGAACATGTTCAAACATGAGCTTGGGTGTGGCAGGTCTGTGCAGGAACATTTTCCTTGGATCAGTTTGAAAATGAATTAATAGCAGGGGGGAAACGTAGGAAATTCATGATAATCTATTTGGAGAGTTGAACCAATTTTTTAAAAAAATAATGACAGTGGAAAAAAAGTAAGAGAAAAAGACATTGTTTAATAACTCTAAAATCAATACCAAAAAAAAAAAAAAAAATAGAACAATATTTACTCTGAGCCAGATCTATCAAGTTGGAGCCAGGCAGAATTATTGAGAAGGCTGCTTCTGCCTTCTTAACAATTAATAAACAAAGACTTATAAACAAAGACTGAGATGAAATTGTTCATCCATCCCCAACATTTAAGTCATTTTTCACAATTGCCTTTACCACGTATACAACGTACCATAACATAAAGATCATTAATAAGTGTTTGCCTTTCATTTCCTTTAATGACCATACATTTTTATCTGGTCTACTCACAGAGCCATTACTCCACATTAAACAGAAATCTAATAATATTTGAAGAATGATGATTTCATATTTAGATGATACCCAGATCTTCTGCTACATATGTGGAAAATGGAATTATTGCTAGAAACATTATTTAAAGATTAGAGCATGAAAGAAGTATTAAGAGGTCAGAAGGTTCTTTCTTCGAAAGGAGCTTATCTCAATTCATTCAAAGAGCTTCACGCCAGTTTGAGGTCCTTCCACAAAATTTAAATTGCTAAATGAAAGACCATATGTGGCAGAACGCTGAAAGAATGCAAAATCTCATAAGCACTGGAGATAATTCCAATATCTTCCCTGAAGTTCTGGCCAAAAGAAAAAAAGAAAAGAGCTGTCTAATGTTCAATTTGAGTACTTATTCTGGATGTCACTGTGCTAGATACAAAGTGGAGAAAATCATGACTCTCATCCCCATGGAGTATACGGTCTTGCCAGGGCCAGTAGGGGGTAGTCAGGGTGACCTGCTTGGACCAGCACTAATAATGCATGGACTTCTGTGTCAAGTGCTGTGATCAAAACCTAAATAAGCTGATGGTCATTCAAAGAAAGCAGTGTTCAATTCAGCTGTGTGAAAAAAAAGACTATTCCTTGAAGGTGGTCGCATGTGAACTAGACCGTTAGGAGTTAGGTTTTTAAAAGGAAGGGAATTAAATAGGGAAGGTTCAGAATGAGAGGAATCAGAAGTGAGGCAGAAGAGGTGATCTTTTTTATTTTTTAATTGTGGTAAAATACCCATATCATACAATCTATTATCTTAATCGTTTTTAAGTATGCAGTTCAGAAGTATTAAGTACTTTCACATTATTGTGCAACCAGCACCACCATCCATCTCCAGAACTCTTTTCATCTTGCAAAACTGAAACTCTGTCCCTATTAAACATTAACTCCTGATTCCTCCTCCCCCAGCCCCTGGCAACCACCATTTTACTTTCTGTCTCAATGGATTTGACTACTCTAGGGACCTCATATAAGTGGATTCATACAGTATTTGTCTTTTTGTGACTGGCTATTTCATTTAGCATAATGTCCTCAAAGTTCATCCATGTTGTAGCATGTGTCAGAATTTCTTTCTTTTTTAAGGATAATATTCCATTGTATGTATATACCACATTTTGCTTATCCACTCATCCATCAATGGACACTTGGGTTGCTTCCACCTTTTGGTTATGGTGAATAATTCTACTATGAACATGAATGTACAAATATCTCTTCAAGATCCTGTTTTCAATTCTTTTGGATATATAGTCAGAAGTGGAATTGCTGGATCATACAGTAATTTTATTTTAATTTTTTGAGGAACTGCCAAATTGTTTTCCACAGCAGCTGCACTGTTATACATTCCCACCAATAGTGCATGAGGATTCCAATTTCTCCACGTCCCTGGCAACACTTGCTGTTATTGTTTTTTCAGTAATAGCTAAATGGGTGTGAGTTGGTACCTCATTGTGGTTCTGATTTGCATTTTCCTAATGATTAGTAATGTTGAGCATCTTTTCATGTGCTTGCTGGCCATTTGTATAGTTTCTTTGGTGAAATGTCTATTCAAATCCTTTGCCCGTTTTAATCGAGTTGTTTGTTTTTTTGTTGTTGAGTGGGGGACAATCTTTGAATATTAGTGATGTTTCAGTAGGGCTGGGTCATTGACTCCACGAGGAGCTGTGTCAGGCATTAAATTTGGGAATGTGCATCCGATTCAGATCATGGATGGATTTGAATGTCTTGTTCAAAATGGAGTGTGGATTTCATCAGAAGCCACAGAAATTCTGAGGGCAAGACCATGTCCTGGCTGTTCTTTGACTCGGGAATTTCAGTCTAATGCCAGTGAGAAGGCTCTACAGGGGTCAGACACAGGAACAGGCTGAGAGGAGAGATGGTGCCTTAAATTGGGGAAAGGTGACTCTAACATGCCAGTGGTTAACCTTCAGGAGCTGGCCAGCAGAAAAGTGGAGGAATGGTCAAGACAGAAGACTCCAGAATCTGAGGTTCAAATCCCAGCTCTGTTATATAACAGTGTGCCTCAGTTTCCCCACAGTGCCACTGTAAGGGATGATGTAATACATGGAAAACACAAGAGAAAAGACATACATTGCTGAGCTGGCCTCAGCTATTACGACATAAGCTGCCATATGCTCACATGTACTGGGGTCCACACCCATGGTTGTGAAGGTAAATGGCTACTTGGCAAACTCTCTTTCTTTACTTAATAGCTTCACAACGATGATGAGACAACTCTGAAGATACCACCTCTGCTACCCATCCCCCATTTATTTCCGTAGATCCAGCCATATGAGTGTGACCAGTGGGGGCTTAGCTTAAATTGTTCCTCATTTTTCCCTTGCCGGCAAATCATTTTGCAGAGAAACAGGTGTGGAGGTCCAAGACCTGACGCCAGCTTTGCGATCGACTTTGCAGAACGACTTCAGGATTAGTTCTTTAATCTCCATTCTGGATTAAATGAAGCGACTCGATGTAAAAGGATTGTGGAGATTTTTATCTTTAATTAATGATTATCTTATTCTTTGAAACCTCAAGAAAGACATTTAATGCTAGAGTCTTATCGGTCTACAAGGGCTACATTATGTACGATGAAGTTTTAAAGTACGCTCAACCAAAAAGTGAAAAAAAAAATGCACTCTCTTTCGAATATAAGCCCGAGGTAATGAATCACCTCTAAACCAAGTATTTCCTATCTTATCTGATGTTGCCTTAATGTTGGCATGACTTAAACTTAGTTCAAGTAACATTTACACATTTACATGATCCTTGCAAGATTTGGAAACCCTCAGCAGTAGGTGGCCCTATTCTGTGGCCAAAACCAGGTGGCTACTCTAAGGGTACATTTTTTCTCTGCACCCTAGGCCCTCACATTAAAAGCTTTTTTTTTTTTTTTTTTGCTGAGGAAGATTGGCCCTGACCTAACATCTGTTGCAGGTCTTCCTCTTTTTGCTTGAGGAAGATTGTCCCCTAGCTAACATTTGTGCCAATCTTCCTCTATTTTGTATGTGGGTCACCGCCACAGCATGGCCGCTGACAAGTGGTGTAGGTCCACGCCCAGGAACTGAACCTGGGTCACCAAAGTGGAGCATGCCAAACTTCACAGGGCCAGCCCCCTAAAAGGAATTTTTAATCTGTGATTTTTCACTGGGGGTAGAAAAATGCTTACCTAACCTCTTTATTTATATGGTTGTTTCTTGCAAATTCCTTGGTGCCTCAAGTAACCAAAAGGGACATAAATATCATTAAGATGGTGTTCTTTCTTCACCAGAACCCATGCTTTAAAATAACGTAAAATAAACCCATGCCTAAAAATGACAATCATAAAATAAATTCTGCCTAAGGAAAAGTCGTATATTCAAAGGTTATTGCCCAAACAATCTGACTTCGTGGTTATAAAACATTGAAAATAACACTTGGGAAGTAGGTATAAATAATTTAGAAGGAATAAAACTATTTGAACTTTTGTTGGGAACTTTAAATTGTGGCCTAATATCAGTCAGGTCAAGAAAAAATCATTATATAACTATATATATTTTTTAACGCTTGGTTCCGTGAAGTCGTTGAGAGGGAGATAAAATCAGAAATAAGAGTGCTTGAAAATAATGAAACAGAGATTTTTATAAAATCACATCTGATCTAATTAAGAAAAATAGAATCTCTATCACAAGTGAAATAAATAACTTCAGAAAAATGCAAAGCCAAGAAAAATACTTAGGATATTCAACCAATATCTGATACAGACAGAAATAAAGATATTTACATTGTGTAAATGTTGGGCATTAGGTGTCTCTGAAGTAGGCATTGGGAGAACTTTCCTTAGTGGAAGGGGATTTGGAATATTCTTCCTGTGATTCTAAAGAATACAGTGTCATGATCCTAAGTCATGAAGGACATGAGACAATTTTGACAATTTGAGGAAGGAGGGAGGGAGTGTAATCCAGTGTGGGTAGACACTTAGGAGGGAGAAGAAATTTTTTTTATTCCCTCTGTAATGCAAAGAGAGTTTGAAGAAAACATGAGCATCATCTACCAGTTAAAAGGAATTACAACAAAGATGGTTTTGTTTTAACTGTACAGGATAGACCAATTAATTCTGTGGCCATACAGACAGAATGGCAAGACTGCATGCAATGGATTCCAAAATAGATGAATTACTTTAGTGAATGTGTGATGGAGAACCGAAGTGAGCATATAATTAACTTTCTTGTTTGGAATATCACTGGTGTGGTGACATTACCTACTTTGGAGGGGACCTAGACATGAGCAAGCTCCATCTTTCATGACATTTATTTAGGGTGGGTGAAAACAATCTCCAAATTAAAAAAAAAAGAGGACATTCTAGATGTGTATAATTCAAGCTGAAAGAATTTTGGCCCCAGGATGGGCCAAGGTCAAATTTTAACGTGTCTTTGTATGGATGCTCAAATATTTGGGATAATGGAAAAAAAATCTTATTGAATTTTGTCTTTCCCTTCCCCCTTCCCCAGTGTCCACACAAACAGGTGAGGCAAAGAGCAAATACAAAGTGAGAATGCATTGATGGTAGACAAGCTCTGAAAGCACTAGAGCAAAGTCATCAGCACGGATTGGGCCCCTCCTCGTATTTAAACACTGAGTGACAGACTTACAAGATACCTTAAATTCCCCCAAGTCATGCGCTACGCTTACATTGTCATAGCTACAGTTCTTTCCAGCAATCTCTCCTCTCAAACAATCATTGAAGACAGATTTGGTGAGGACCCATTGGCATTTTTAGAGCATCAGAAAACAACTCACGATGCTCATAGTCCAGTGTGGGAGAAGATAGCCAACCCCTGTTTCATGTGGTACCCTTTACATGTCCCAGGATAGTCATCCCACTCAAATCTTCTGTCCCAACACTCAATATCCCCCATTTCTTCATCCCTTCCTCATGGGAGTCAACTGCCAAGACTCTCCACCATCTTGCTCACACACCACGTTATGGATGCTGTTGCCAACCCACAGCCCCCCAATGTCGATTCTGCACCAAGAGGTTTGAATTCAAGAGCAAACTGTTATGTTCAAGCACATTAAAATTGTTAAATTTGACCAATTGCTCTGTCAACAGTTGTGTAGAGCCTCATTCTGTCCCAGAAAAAATAGCTGTTGTCTCATGTGATTCAATGTGGATGACCTTAAATCTTCATCCAAAAGATGCGACAGAAACAAAAGGCAGAACAGAATCCTTGTAGCAGTTTCTCAAACCTGCTGGAGAGCTTTAAATAATACCAACGCTGGATCCCACCCACCAAGACTCACACTTAATGCTGTGCTGTGGGACCTGGACATCAGGATTTTCTAAATCTTGCCAGGCTCGTCTGATGTGCATCCAAGCCTGAAGCCCACTGCCCTCCAGCAAAGTGCACTCCCTGCACCCTCTAATGGATGTAGGATGCTGGGATGCTAACTCAGCCCTTTCTTTTATTCAATAGAGCACAGCCCAATCCAAGATGGTGAGTGCCGATGTCATAGAGAAACTGAAATCGGATCTGACGACATATTTTAAACAAAACCAGTGCCAAATAAGCAATTCAATGATTATCTGTTCTTTCAACCCTGGTTATGAAGACTCCTCATTAGAAAGCTCTCACCAGGTTGATAATGGTGCAGTCAAAAGAGCCTTTTGGATTTGGTTGTTAACATGGTTCTTAATTAACCTAATTGTATAGACGTTGAGTGCACTTCTCCGTCTTGTTTGTAAGAACACCATTGGAGACCACACCAAATGCATACAGATACTGAGGACATCCTCATGAGTGAGAGGAACTGCCCAGTTTTCTTCCAAAATCTTTACTTCCCTCCAGTTTTATTGCCCATGAAACAACAGATCCTTCTTAATGAAATCGTGAGCATCAGTTAGAAAGCAGCCTGTTTGGTTTTTGGATTTGGTTTTCGAGATTCAAAATATTGACCAAGGATGGTCGATGAGAAAGACCTTTTCAGCCATTGTGTCTGGCAGTTGAAAATACCCAACAGCTTGTTGTACGTGGACACTATTACTGCCTTTGGACAAATAGTGCCTAGCTACTCTGTTGGCTTGCTTGCTTTCTCTTCCTTTCTCTCTATCTTTCTCTCTCTCTTCCTCTGTCACTCCCTCTCTCGCTCTTCCTCCCTTGCTGTCTCTCTTTCTCTTTCTTTCTAGTGAAAGCACAGCTTCTTAGCCATTCTTTTCTCTAGTAAAGAATGCTTTTACTCATCAACATCATTATCCTCACTCCATCAACAGAAGACTTTCTATTACATGAAGACATGGCAGGAGGCATGTAGGGCGAGGAGGAGCGGGCAGGCATCATGCACTATTTGCTCACTGCCTTTCCCTCCTTGGCTTCTCTGTGGTTGCTCCTCATTAGAGCATGTTCTCTCTAACCGTATCTAGAGTAGATTCTTTTGATCCTTCAATGGCTCAAAAAACTAAATACATGATTTCAAAAGAAATTGAGTAGGGACCTACCTTTTGGGAACAAGAGTCATAGAAAAGACTTGATTGCTATGGTCTGATTCATAAGAATCTGTGACTTATATGACAATTAGCACTCAGACTAGAATATAGGTATTTTCATTTAGGTAATTTGTGTTTTGAAGGTGAATATTGCAACATCAAGCATACTCTACCAGTTGGGAAATAGAAGTGTGTGTGTGTGTGTGTGTATGACTTATGTATACAAATATACGTGTCAATGTATTTATTTATTTCACACAGTTGTAAAATATAACACAGTCTAGAGTATAAATTGAGCAGTTCTCTTCTATTTCTGATGCTACCTCTAATTCTTCTCTGTCCCTCTGGGGCAAAACCACTTAAACCTTTTATCTCGGTTTCCTTTGTGGGAAAATGGGGATAACAGACACCCCTTAGCCATTTCGGAATAAGGTTTGATGCTAGCCATTATGTGATTATGTGAGAAAAAAGCTTTGAGCTTCTGGCAGTGAGGTGCTCCATAAATATTACTAGCAACCTCCAGAGATGTTATCTTTTGAAACTGACAAGTATTTCTCTTCTAAAACCTCATATCTTTAGCCCCTGGACACATGTTCCTGATAGCTCTCTCTTTACAGATGTCCACTTCGCTCCACAAAGTAGCCACGCTTTCTCGCTCAGAGAGTTGCTACTGAGCGTCCAAGGAATGACTTTCCACTTCGTGGAGTCAGTGGTAGACAAGCTGCTGATGCCAGCAAGAAGATCCAGGTGGTAGGAAGGGATTAGGAAGAAAAGAGATCCTCCTCTGGAGATGACTGTCGACCTGGAGGGACACACTGGGGAGGAGAGTACAGAAAGTGTGCAAAGTTGATGGAACTCATGTTACGTGTTGAAGGGGACAAATGATAGTAATTCGGACCTAAGCAGTCAGTGAAGGTCTTGTTATTCCTCCCTACAAGTGGGTTGACCCTGGATGAAGAGATTATTCCACAGAAGGAGCCCAGCTCCTAACTCCTAACATAATTCCCTCTGTTGATCTTGAAGGCATTTGCTTCTGTTAAAAGTGTTATCCATTCAGCAACATGGGGAAAGATCATTTGTGAAGATAGAAATGTCAGAGAAAGAGAGAGAGAGAGAGGGGAGAGGGGAGGGAGAGAGAGGGAGGGAAAGAAGGATAAATTTTCTTGCTATATGAGTAGTATTCACCCCTAATTTTTCTCTTCATTTTTGTAAATGAGGACTGAATTATCAAGAGGGCATAGAATTAAATGAAGAATGCAATTAAAGTGCATAAAGATGAAAATAAAAGAATTCATAAGATCTATTCTTGATTAGTTTTCAAGATGTGTGTAGGCACAGGGAGGTACAAATAAGACAGTAAATTCTCTAATCCAGTGATAACAAAATCTTCCTCTGCCTCATGAAAACTGGCTTAGCAAAGCACGTATGTCATTCAGTGGTTCTGTAAAATGATGGCTGAGATTCAGACTGATTTTCGGAACTATAGAATCAAGTGATTTTTTTTAAAATTTCTACTCCTAGAATGTGGGATCCAGTCAATCCAACATAAATTTCAAGGGAATAGCCAACAGCCAGAAATGAAATTACAGGACAATAATTAGGATAGCAAGCCTGTGTTGGTTTTCTTTGCTATCATTTTATGGCAAAAGTGGTAATTTGGTAATACTGATTTGGGGAATTTTTTTCATGGGAATAATTTCTGTTTCCTCAGCTTTGTGGGGTGTCGCCAGCAAGCTAAGATGGTTAATACGTAGCACTGGCTGTGGTCTCTTCCAGGATATTTAAGCTCTAATCCATACTCACAACTAGCTATTTCATAAATATCTGGTCAAAACATGAATCAATAATTTGAAAATTAGAAAGCAGGAGTGAGTCTTGCAAATCTACTGTAGTGTCAGTTCAAAGCATCTAATTTGGTAACGATGGCTTAGCATTAGAATCTTTGGTGGGGAGCAGAGTCAGAATCTTAAAATTTAGAAGGATTTTTAAATTAATCAAATACTATTTCTCAACCAGTATAATTACCTCCACGACATCACAGCTCCTATTCAAATCAAGGATTATTTTTTCAGTAACTCTGATGTACCCGAAAGTTCTGTTAGATGCTAGAAATACAAAGATGAGTATGACATGATTAATCTCTGTCCTTAAAAAGGTGAGAACCCAGTTTGGAAGACAGCAGAAGTATAGATATCTTTTCTAGAACATTCTAGAAACAGGGTGGAGCACACAGGAGAGAGATTTAACTTTGAGGCATTTAAGGCAACCTGGAGTACCCAGGAAGGGTAGAATATGTCCAGGGAAGGGAAGTCACGATTTACAAATTGCAACGTTCTACTAGTACCAATCATCAATTTGCAAAACATGTTTTCTAATAGTAAATCAAAATCTGCCTTCATATAACTTACCCACCGGTCCCATTTCTATCCTCTGGGGTGACACAGAATATGTATAATTTACCCCTTTTTTTCTTAGTTCTCACAAGGCAAAATTAAAGGACTTATTTCAAATTCTTGACTAGAATCAACATTAAGGTCATTGCTCTACAGTAACGAATCTTAAAGGAAGTATATATCTAAATCTTTACTTTTTAACTATAAAACTTCCCCACCCTGAAGATGCTCATGTAATTCCCAAGCCCTCCACTAGTAGGTGCTCTTACCCATAAGCCTGTCATACACCTTTGGTGATTGGGACAAGAAAAGAGATTGAGTTCCAAAGAAGACATATAGATATATGAAAAGATGTTCAACATCACTAATCATTGGGGAAATGCAAACCCAAACCACAATGAGATATCACCTCACACCTGTTAGAATGGCTATTATCAAAAAGACAAGAGATAATAAACGCTGGTGAGAGACCTAGAGAAAAGGGAACCATTGTGCACTATTGGTGGTATAGGGGAGGAAGACATATCCTCTACCCACTCTGGGTCCTTCTGGCTGGCGTATGAATTAAATTAACATGAGACAGAAGAACAGGAGAAAATCAAACAAAGCTTTATAACATGTATACATGGGAGAGACCCAGGAAACTGGGTAACTTGCCAAAATGGCAGGGGTTCTCATCATAAATACTATCTTCAGCTAAAGACAAAGGAGGATGTTGCGGGTGGGGGGAGTCAGCTATGGGAGATTACCAGAAAAGCACAGTAAATCAGAGTAAAGTTATTATGCAGAGTTAAGTCCTCACCTTCCACCTTCCACACTAATAAGAGTTTCTAGAAATAATGTCATCCCCCTTCTTCCTAGTACAGAGAGGGAAATACCTTTACAGATAGAGATTTCTCTTACGAATGTAAATGTCTCTTACAAAGAGTAAATTCTACTTTTCAGAACTTTTCCTAGATTTTAAAAGTAATAATCCTCATTAGCCCCAAACAATCCTCATGCCAAAGAGACACATTTTGGGGTGACCAATTCTGATCCCCCACAGTGGGAAAGTAAATTGGTGCAGCCAGTATGGAAAACAGTATGGGGGTTCCTCAAAAAATTAAAAATAGAACTACCACGTGATCCAGCAATCCCACTTCTGGGTATCTATCCGAAGGAAACGAAAATATGATATCGAAGAGATATCTGCACTCCCATGTTCATTGCAGCATTATTCACAATAGCCAAGCTATAGAAACAACCTAAGTGTCTGTCAACAGATGAATAAAGAAGTTGTGATAAATATACATATATATACACAAATATATATATATACAAATATTATTCAGCCATGAGAAAGAAGGAAATCCTGCCTTTTGCAACAACATGGATGATCTTTGAGGACATTATACCTAGTGAAATAAGTTAGACAGAAAAAGATATGTACTGTATAATATCACTTATATGTGAAATCCAAAAAAGTCAAACCTGTAAAAAACAGAGAGTAAAATGGTGGTTGCCAGGGGCTGAGGGAAATGGGAGATGTTGGTCAAAGGGTACAAACTTCCAGTGATAAGATGAATAAGTTCCGGGGATGTAATGTACAGCATGGTGACTGTAACTAACAATGCTGTATTGTATACTTGAAAGTTGCTAAGAGAGTAGATCTTAAGTCTTCTCACCACGAAAAAAAATGGTAATTATGTGAGGTGATTGAGGTGTTCACTAACACTACTGTGGTAATCATTTCACAATATACTAGTGTATTGAATCATCATGCTGTACACCTTAAACTTACATAATGTTATATATCAATTATAGCTCAATAAAGCTGAAAAAAAAAGATTGAGCACAGGTTAAAAGTCCTCCTCTTCCCTCATCCTCCTATTTCAATAATCAGATCAAAATGGGTTGGATTCCAATCTGAAAGCTTCCCGGAACTTCATAATTGATACAAGATAACAGAGAGTGGTTCTATAGCCTCGTCCATGTCCAACGCCCATACTTGGATAGCCAAATGTTCCTGGTGCAAGGCTTCCATGACTGGGGATAGGGGTTACGGAGGGTGTGTCCACCACCTGCAGTGATACAGGTCTGGTCCCATCCACCTTCACCTCTCACTTTAAGCTCTGCCCACACCCCTTAATTGGTAACCTAGCTTCTGTGTTGCCCCCACAGCCATGAGTCCTCTTGAATATATGTCACGTAGCTTTGCTCTCCCACCTCAAACCCTTCATTAGCTCCCACTTCACTCAAAGACTGCGATATCAAAGGTTTTCATTTTATACTATTTTGGATGCATTATTATTTTTTGAGGATTGAGGAGAGCATTTTTCCTGAAATTTAAACTAATAGAATGCACCAAGAACCTGAGGTACATTTAAAGGGTTCTGTTCTCACTCTATTTCGGGAAGGTCCAGAGAACAATTAAGAACCAAAGGTCATTGCTTTGAAGGCTGTTACGAGCATAAAATTAGTGTATCTCACCACTGCAGAGGCTCCCCAAGATGTTATTGCCAAAGCTCCCTTCTCAGGCCCACAAACCCCACTGTAGTGGGGCAGATTGCAAGTTCCCAGCTCTATGTTCCAGTTGCAATCATACTTTTAGTTTGCCCACCGTTAGAATAGCCTTTGCTGGCAGGACAGCAGGAAGTGACAATACGTTTCATTTTACCTGCTGTGCAACCACAGAAAAAGCAAGTCTTTATTTTCTCTTGGTGGCTGAGATTTCTTAGAGTTCTTCTTAAAATTGGATGTTACATATGATCTATTTTACACACATCCACCTGCACACACACCAGGGCCTGATTCACTCTCATGGTACAAACCCACCCATTTTTTTCCCCCAAAAGAAAAGTCACAGGAGTAAATGTGAAAAATTCATTTTACCTTTGATCATCATTTTAACTGTATATAATTATGAATAAGAAAAATGATATATAATTGTACATTTACTCATAACCCCAAATGTCTCTCATGGGGAGCACACTTTTGGTGTCTTGGGGCTAAATGTCTTTTAGGTATTGCAAATCAAAGATAATTTTGAGAAACCGAACAAATAAAATTTTGATATATTAGCATTTTGGAAAACACCAATTGCTGCAGAATAACTAAAGAAAACAAAACTTCATGTTTTGCAGACCAGTGTTCATTTCTGCATTGGCGATGTGGTTGATTAACTGCAGAGCACAAAAGGAGTGTAATCTTCTTCTGCCTTGAAATTGTATTTATTTTACAAAGGCAAACACGGTGATTAATGTTAACTTATGAGAGTCCACATGCCTTCCCCCTCTCTTGCTTTCCAAGAAGGATGTTGTATCCACCTGGTCACTTTCGGGGGGCAGCTATTATGCTTATCAGGATAACGAATTCAGATGCATTATGAAAAAGTCCTGAAAGACTGGGCAGATTTATATGCTTAAAGACACAAGGATTACTCTTAGAAATAAAAAAGGGAATAGTACCAGAAGGAGGGATTACAAGAAGAAAGCCAGAGAGAGAGAGAGATTGACAGAGAGAGAGAGAGAGAGTGTGTCTGGGGAAGGTGGAAGGAGGGTTTGAACACATCTGACATGCAGGAGAGATATTGAGAAGACGAATTGGAGGAATATGCGTTTAAATGGTCTGCTGTGTGCTTGTTTGATAGACTCTAGAGACAAAATTAAATTACTTTTCAGAGCTTCTCTGGGTGCTGGAGACGGTTTCCACTTGAATGTGATGCCATGCTGAGATAGGAAATAGGGCAGCCCAGCTTCACCTTCAAGTTGCCTAACGGTTCATCAGCCTTTTCAGAAAAAACTGCCAGTCGACTGATGCACACTGAGTTTGCATTCAACTAAACAAAGGCTTGAGGTGTTTCTCTCCAGAACTGCGATTATGTGTCAATCATACGTCACAGCTGTACTCACCACATCACCTTTGCCCCTTGTCTCCCATTTTAGACGGTCTGATGCCTAAGCTCCCCGTTATCACTAACATCAAAAGGTGATGGATATCCCAAATCGTTTCAGCATCACGGTAGCAATCTGCAAGGCTGGTTTAGATGCGAATAGGGCCTATGACACATACACGTGGCACTCCCCTTATGAAGGCTTAAGATGATATATTCATTCTCCCTACTATTTTCCACATTAAACTCTCTTTGCCACCAGGGGACAGTTCCTTACCCAAAGCGATATTAAAGAGATGCTCCGGTAAATTAGGGATGTGGTGTTGTTCCTCTGGGCCCTTCTGCTGTTTGAATGCTTAACATCACCCTCATGGCTGGCACTGTGCATTCTCAGGTGCCAGCCAAAGTAGCAAAGTGAGTCGACAAACCCAGTGCCTAAAATCCAGCCCAGAGCTGGCTAGCTCACACATCCCTGTATATTAGTAACTGGCCATGGAATCCTACCACCAGCTCGGACTGGCCAGGGAAAGGTGGCCTGGAGCCATTTGGAGTGGCAGCCTGATGGTTTGTGGGAAACCATGCAGCCATCCTACATGACATTGTCTGGTGAGGTTGTCAAGGCAGGGGCTTCCTGGCTCCTCTCCTCACCTTCAACATCTCTAGAGAGGTCGTGAGGACATGGAGGTGCTTGATGAGGCTCTGAGGGTCTATTGCATATACCATGGCCAGTATTTCATCTTTTCTAGCTGCAAATGGCATTCTGCTCAAATAAGCATCCTCTTTTTATAAAAGTAATGCATTACCTTTTATTTCAATGGCAGCTGTACAGGAATGTTATTTTTGCTTTGGGGAAAAATCATAAGGAAGAAAAATCAACCCAATGGGCCATACGGACTGTGAGCTAATTCCTTAGCAACCTAGAAATAATTGAATGGGAGGGCTTATGCTATAGACTAGAGACCCTCTGGGACCAAAAACAAACATAGTGTTCTCCTACAAATGTCTTTAAATCCCCTCATCCCTTATTTTGTATCATATTGCCATTCCAATTACTTAAGAGTGTCAGGGAGGCCATGTTCTGTATAATTGTCATGAACAACTACTTAAGCTTTATTCTTTGAAAAGTCTAAGTAAACATTTTTTTGTTGCACATTTGCTTAATATTATACACATCCAAATTTATGGGTGAGGCTCTCGGATATCTATTTAATTATGTCTTAGTGATTTATCATTATGGATATCAATTTTATATGCACATTGTCAAAACTAGACATATAGATGTACATGTGCATATTGGCTCTGAGAGTGGAACCAGCAATAGCCGGGTATTATTTGGGAGACATTTGCTGGAACATGGCGTGCACAAAATGCCTGTGATACCTCACTTTTTGATACTTGCTGCAAACTCATAAAAACAAGTGCAGGATAGGCTGCTACCTAATTTTCAGGACTACATAATATGGCTGATTTTATGCAAAATTAATTACAGAATTAAAGATTGAAGCATTCTTTGCCCAAGTGGTTTTCATCCACCTGCAAAATCATTTTCTCCCCTAACATTGTCAGCATCCTTTGGCTTATCATTATCATTCAAAACACTTCACCCACATCATTAACAAATTAGACTATGGGTACCATCTCTTCAACTTCAGTACATTCTTCTACCTTCCTACTTTTGGTACCGTGATAAAGGAGAAATCTTCCATACTATTTTATGAATCTATGCAGACTTATATCTGGAAAGCAGGGTGCAAAATGTTAAAATGGTTTATCCCTACCAAAAGAAGTCCAGAGTGCAAAGATGACACATGACATGATTATTTCAGAGCTCTCCTTAATGTCTCTGAGGAGTCTGAGATGTCTGTGCTTCCATTTCTTCCTCTTTTAAATGAGGGTATTCATCATATACTATTGCTTCTGGGGGATTAAAGAGGAGTGGAGGAGGGATTTCCACTATTGGACAAGAAGAAATAACAGGGACTGGATTAACTCTCCCACCTGAAACAACCAGAAAAACAAACAAAATGTATGAAACAGTGCTTTTCATGACCTTGGACATCAGACAATGGGCAGTGATCTCTACAAGACAGGAAACAAAGACGGTGAGTGCCATGATTGCTGAAGCTTGCTGCCTGAAAGAGTTTCCAGATGCAGTGCAGAGAGGGGGAACTGAGGTAGAGCTTGGCAGACTCTCTGAGTGGAGGCGATGGAGCTGAAAGTCCAGGGAGACCAATGTGGCTAGAGTCAGCAGGACAGATGACTGGAGAGGAGAGAGTTGTACAAAGAGGTAGTCCTCCAGAGATTTTCAGAGGGTCCTCAAGAGTATTCAGCAGAGTTCCAATCAGTGCATAAGTGTGAGAAAACTACACGAGGCCAAGGAAAGAATAATTTGAAATAATTGGAGGGAATAGTGCTCAGTGCTTACACAGGGCTGGGAAGAGTACCTGTTTCCACCAGCCAGACTGAAAAAAACTTACAATTCATGGGGCATTGGGTAGAGTACTCAGAATGGTCTTGCATTAGTAGTGTGGAATAATTAACCCCAGACTGAGCATTGCTCTGAACCTTCCTACCCAATCATAAAAGAAAGACTTAAAAGTTGCAAATTGTTTCCAAGTAACTTAATAGAAAATAATACAGCTTGAGAATGTTTATAGGAATACAAAAATATCTGGCATCTAAAAGGTTAAACACACAATGTCTAGCATCCAATCACAACTTTCTAGGCATGCAAAGAAGCAGGAAAAAATGAAGCATGATTAAAAAAAAAGAAAAAAAAACTTAGATTGACTCAGAATTGATGCAGAGGTTAGATCACGCTTTTAGGTCTCAAAGATTTTGCCCTTTGTTTTCTTCTAGAAGTGTTGTGGTTTTAGGTTTTATATGTAGGACTATGATCCACTTTGAATTAATATTAGGATGTATTTTGTTTGTATGTATTGTTTGTAGGCATGGAACGAAGTTCATTTTTTTACACATGGATATCCAATTGTTCCAGCATCATTTGCTGAAAATCCTTTCTTCACTGAATTGCCCTTGTATTTTTGCCAAAATCAGTTGTCCATATATATGTGGGTCTATTCCATTCCATTGATCTGCTTGTCTATCTTTACGCCAATACTCCACTGTCTTGATTGCTACAGCTTTATAGAAAATCTTGTAATCAGGTAGTGTTAGTCCTCCAACTTTGTTCTTCTTTTTCAAAGTGGATTCGGTTATTCTGGGTCTTTTGAATTTCCCTATGAGTTTAGAACCAGCTGGAAAATTTTTAGAAAGAACCCTATTAGGATTTTGATAGGGATCATGTCGAATCTATAGATCAATTTGTGGAAGACTGACATCTCAACAATATTGAGTCTTGCAAACTATGAACAAGATTTATCTCTCCATTTATTTAATTTTTCTTTTGTTCCTCTCAAGAATGTTTTGTAGTTTTCAGCGTACATGTTTTACACATCTTTTCTCAAATTTATTCCTGAATATTTCATATTTTTGATGCTACTATAAATAGTATTGATTTTTAATTTAAATTTTTGATTATTGCTGGTATATATAGTAGTTGATTTTTTTGTATATTGATCTCTGCTTAACTCAACTAATAGTTCTAGTAACTATTTTGTATATTCCATTGGATTTTTGATCATGTGTCTGTACATAAAGCCAGTTTACTTCTTCCTTTCCAATCTGGGTGCCTTTTATTTGTTTTTCCTTTTTTATTGCACTGGTTTGAGTCTCTAGTACAATATTAAACAGAAGTAGTGAGAGTGGACATCTCTATTTTGCTCCTTGGCTTAAGTGGAAAGTATTCAGTTTGACCATTAACTATGATGTTAGCTTTAGATTTTTAGTAGATGCCCTTTATCAGGTTGAGAAATTTCCTTTCTATTCCTAGTTTGCCGCAGGGTTTTAATCAGTACTGGATGTTGGATTTTTTTAAAATCCTTTTTCTACATCTGTTGAGATGGTCCTTTTCTTTCTTTCTTTTTTTGTAGTTCAATAATGTTGTGGATTGCATTGATTCATTTTCAAATGTTTCGAAACAAAATTATATTGTAGCTTACTTCTGTGACATAACCTAGCTTGCTCTGGCTATGTGTGAATTATTAAATAGCAACAATATTCTGTTCTATTATGACTCACATGACTGCGTTATAGACCTTGAGCATCTGGGTAGCACCTGGGTCTGAGCAATGTCTTCAGAGGCAGTTGAATAGAATAGGAGTAAATTTGCCCAAGTAGGAAAGGCTCTCTCTCATGGTTGTGTGATTCCAGTTTGTGTCCTAGGATATTATTCACTGGGATGATTTCTTCAGAGCCTCCTCGAAGGAGGAAGGTAGTCTTTCCTGTTACTCAGCTGACTGTTATAGTGGTTCTTCTTACGCTTTTTTTACTTAGCAGCCATGGTCAGCCTGTGAGACTCATCCTCTTCTTTGGCACGTATTCAGCGTTCACTTACTCACTGGGTCTATTCACCCTGCTAGCTGTTAGCCTTTTCTTGGTCTGCTCTATATATTAATGCCACTCACTAGAACTTTCATTTTCCAAAAGTCCACTTCCACCTTGAAGTCTTTTCTAAGCAAGTATTCTCCCTACATTTTTCATGCACCCTTCAGAGATTGTAAAGATACTCCAAGGTTCTGCCATGACACTGAGTGTGATGGCATAAAATTCAGATGTACAAAAAGTGATTGTGGAAGGACAGCCAATGGTTACCATTGTGGGGATGTACTGAAAACTCCCCTCTGCGAAGCCTTGGACACATCACTTCATCCAACTGAGCCTGACTTCTCTGATCCTTAACTCTTTGGTGAATGGGGTATCTTGCAGTTGGGGTGAACTTTGAGCTTTAAGACGTCTCCCAACTTTAAACTGCTCTGTTCTAAGAGAGAACTGCATCGGTAAACCCCAGAGGAGACAAGCTTGTCATTTCAGACTTCCCCTTAGTTAAAAATGTAATTTGTGGTAATTCTCCAGTGCACAGCATTTAAGTCAATTCATCATAGAAAGACCATTAGGCATAAAGTGATAAATATACTGTGTCAATCTTGAAAATTGATTTAGCACTTTTCACTATAAAAACTTCAGATTTCTTAGGTAAGCAAGTAGATGCTTTTGCTAAATTGTTTTATATCATCAGATATCAATCTGCATGATGGTAGCCACATCATTTAGTTAAATGTGAAAAAGAAGGTAGACCAGGCACACCTCACAGGGATTTCTAAGTTCTAAATTAGTGTGTGTCGGCCTCCCCCATAAGTCTTTGGATTCTTAGAGAACAGAGACTGTTTATTCTTATATTGAATTAGAGGGGTCTATATTGCATAACCTCTCAGAACTATAAATGCATATTTGTTCTCTCCAGCTGGACCTTCCAACGGCCCCGCCAGCCTGCCAAGGCCATCCTAGCCCCTGCATCAATCGTGGCAGCATAGTGAAGGCGAAAAAATCAGCAGGCTCAGTGTCCCCTGATTAGAGGAAAAGGTGGTAAGTCCTACTAGAAAGCAGACCCATTATCTGAGGCCACAGAGTCAGAACACTTCCCTGCTCTCCCATTGTCTTCGAATGACAGATAGATGGCAGAAGTGCCGTCTTCCCCTAATCCTTTGCTTCATTAGACAGACATCATTAATTGAAGATTAAATCCTTTCCCCCTGAAGATTGGCCTCAAATCCTTCTTACACGGTGTGTCAGGTATCCAGCTCCACTGTTACATTTTGGGAACTGGACACAGCACAACCTCAGTTCACATTCCTTGGTCTTGTCCATGGTGCTGAGATTCTGCATGGCATCCATTCCTTCCGTCTGCCGTAGTGGTTCTCCACTGTGGATGATATGGTCCCCCCAGGGACATTTGGCAATGTACAGAGACAATTTTTGTTTTCCACAACAGGGTGTGGGTGCAACTGGCATCTAGGGGCTGGAAGCCAGGGATGCTGCTCAACATCCTACAATGCACAAGACAGCCCCCACGACAAAGAGTAATCTTGTCCAAATGTCAGTAGCACCCAGGTGGAGAAACCCTGGTCTGTCTGACAAGGAAACCTGAGATTCTCTCTCCTCTAGGATTGGGCTCTGTCCCCAAACTATCTACACAACTGGGATTTTTATAACTAAATCTTCCCAGCCTTTCCTCAGGAAATCTGATTATCCTACTGATGCTCACCAGCTGGAAGCTGACTTCATGTTTTTATTGGTTTTCTGGAAGCCCCTTCCTTCATTCCCTCAGGTATCCATGTTGCCCCAACCATGCATGAGTGTGTCAGGCTGTGTTTAGGTTGCACAGTTTCTCATGTCAGAATCATTCCCAGCAGACTTGCCTTTAGCTCATCGTCCATCCCAGCCCTGCTCCCACATCCTCTGTTCCAAGAAGGTCTCCGACCTTAGCTTCCTTCACTGGGATGCACCTTTGGCCAGGAGCCAACATCTAACCAGGCCAGTTTCAGAAGTCCTCTCAAATGCTGCCTGCCATCAACTGACTAAATAAACCTTTGCTGCAGAACCAACCATGCATGCAGGTGTCAGCTAATATTTTTGCTGATTTCTCCAAGCCAATCCTAAGAGAACTTTGTCACACTTAATTTGCAAAGCAGGAAAATTATATATATCTTCTGAAGGAGGAAGATATATAGCTCACTTTTTGTCCAAGGTGAAATCCATAAACACATATTATTGAGCAAAGACACCTCAACAGAAACAAGAAGACTCAAAATACTGGCAAAGTAACTACACAATTATAACAAAAATCTGGCTTTGTTGTCCCCTCATCAAATTACTCAGAGTAATCACAAGATCCTACAGACATGTGAGCCCTATAGACTGGAATGAGAGGCTTCAACTTATCCAGGAGGCAAGACAATCAAGTCAGAACAAGGGATGCTAGAGTAGCTGGTCTATGCAGAGATGCAAGAAGAAAGTTCTGATTCAAGACAGAAAGAATGGTACTAGAGAAATAAGCTTTACTGGAGAAAGATGGCAACAAGGTAGTTAATGGTGCTTAGTTCTACGATCACAGGACCTAAGCGGCACTTAGCTGCTGCCAGCCACCTAATGCAATTGGTAAGAAAGGACACTGAAATGTACAGACCTCCCACGACTGGGAAGATTCCACAAGCATCTGCATTAGCTTGCTAGGGCTGCCATAACTAAGAACTACAGACTCTGGGTGGCTTAAACAACAGACATTTATTTCTCACAGTTCTGGAGGCTGGAAATCGGAGATCAAGGTGTTGGCAGGGTTGGTTTCTCCCGAGGCCTCTCTCCTTGGCTTGTAGACACCGTCTTCTCCCTGTGTCCTCACATGGCTGTCCCTCTGTGTGTGGTTGTGTCCTCATCTTCTCTTCTTAAAAGGACACTGGTCAGATTGGATTAGGGCCATCCTAATGACCTCATTTTCACTTAATAACCTCTTTAAAGACCCTATCTCCAAATACAGTCACATTCTGAGGTCCTGGGGGTGAGGGCTTTAACAGGAACTTTGGAGGGACACAATTCAGCCTATAATAGTGTTGGGGAAGAGGGAGAATCCCCCTCCACCCTTTCCCTTAAGGTTCTTATGGCTGGCCCAATAATTAAAAGACAGGTTAGCAGGAGAAAATAATACAAAGTTCAATAACATGTTTACATGGGAGAAACCAGGGAAACTGAGTTTCTCGACAAATGGTGAAGGTTTTTCACCTTAAATAGCATATTCAGGTAGACAAAGAAGGATGTTGGGGGTGGGGAGGGAGAGAGGAGGGAGACAGAAATCTCAGTAATCAAGAGTATGCAGATTTAAGTCATTTCCCTGATAAGAGTTTCCAGAGATAAGGCCATTCCCCCCTCTTCCCAGTACAGAGAGGGAGATACCTTTACCAATGTAAATGGTTGGTAAACAAAACTTTGATAAGAATGCACGAGGACCCTGCCAGTCTGTCCACACCCAGAGTTAAATTCCTTTAGGCAGTTAGTGGGGGAGGTCAAATGTCCATCAGAGAAAATAATCAAGGTAAAGAGACATATTTCAGGGTGGTCAATTTTGATATCCCACAATAGCATACATCCAGTGGTGGCTCCATAGGGTTGTTTGGAGGCAGGGTGACACCTGAAGAATGACAAGTGGAAAGGACACGATAGAAGTAGTGGGGTCCTGCCAGGGTAGTGGGTTCCTCCCAGGCACACCATGGTAGGGTGGGAACTGTATCTATCAATGCCTGTCACTGAGCACGAGGTGATGGGGGTGATGGATGCTCACTTACCAGTGCAGTTTTCAATCTCATGACAGACTTTCATTTAGTATGTCCTAAAGGAAAATATCCCTCCAGACACTTGCACTTGAGGGAATACAGTGGTGGGGAGAAACTCTCTTATTTATTTGCGGAATTTGATGGGGCATTTTACTGGCCACCTTCTGAGGACAACCTTTTCACTGCCATCAAGTAAACCAATAGCCTCCATTTAGATTCTTTGTTGGCAATTTAGTCTCATTCAAATTTCCCAGTAATCATTGGCTGGAGAGATGATGGAGACTCAGAACAGGCTTCTGAAAAGCTGTTCTAAGCCAAGCTGAAATGAATATTAAGACCTATTTCTTTGTGTGTGTGTGTGTGTGTTGGCCCCTCTTCAATTCCCCATCCCCATGCTAAGGAGGATGGAGGATTCAATGCTGAATCAGGTAACGTATTTTTATTGTTGTTGTTGTTTTTTATCTATCATTGTGTCAGATAGCTTAGCAGTCCTCACCAAAACACTGGTTATTTCCATCTTTGCCTCTCATCCTTCTTTACTACTGGAATCTAAATAAATCATCTTTAGGAAATCCCAAGACTTACCAGGAGTTTCAGAGTCATTGCTACCAACACCACCTACCAGATATTTCATGCAAATGTTTGCCAGCAAGATGACGAGAATGACAACAAAACTAATGACGCCTGCCCCACAGCATCTTAGCAATCCACGTCTCTCGATGTGTATCCCAAAGTAAGTTAACACAAGCTGCTTGATAAAAGGGTTCCATGATGAAATGCAATTGGAAGCGCTGAGCTAAGCAAAATGAAACAGGCTTCTGTGCTGAAGGTTCTCACATCCTGCACGATGCTGATAACATGCATAGGGAGCTTCCAGGAGAAGTGTCCTTTGTCTACCAGACTTATCGGGCTGCATAAACACCCCTGTTCAGGCCACCTGTGGGACTGAGCATGTGTGGAACATATTACGGGAAGACACTGGAATGAGGTCATGCTACTCTTCAGCGTGGGTGTGGTCCTGGCTCTGACACAAACTGATGAGTGATGCTGGGGGATTCACTTAGTCTCTCTGTAAACCACTTTTCCTCACATTCTTTACCGGGGTTTTGAACTGGAAGCTGACCTTTCTGATGCCATCCAACTCTGACATTCTTGGCAAAAAGAAACAACTATGGTGGACGTGGAAGTTCACACCCACCCACTGGCTTCTGAGGCAATACAATCTGAAACAGGATTAATTGACATTTATCTCTGGGTATAAAGAACATCACCAGCTTTCCCCTTCAAACTTCACGATGAGCTTTCTTAAAGCTTCTAAATGTGTTCCACCCTCCTCTCTAAAAGGTCAACCAGCTAGGAATCCTGCATTGGGTTAAGACTGATTCTTTTTTAAGGGCCAATTATGTTTAAAATAAAGTACTTGACACTTAAGCAGTCCATCGATTTTCAATAAAGCTGTCAAGACAATTCAATGGAAAAGAATAGTCTTTTTCAACAAATGGAATTGGAACGACTGGATATCCATATGGATAAAAATAAACTTTGATTTCCTACCTCATGCTTTATACGGAAATTAAATTGAGATTGAGATTTGACCTAAATTTAAAATCTAAAACTATGAAGATTCTAGAAGAAAACAAAGGTAGACAAAGACTTCCTAGACAAATACCTAGCACTAAACATCAAAGAAAACATTCATAAATAGCACTTCATCAAAAATAAATGCTCTTCAAGATAGATGAAAAGGCAATTCACACACTTTGAGACCAAGTATTTGTGTCCAGAATATACAAAGAAATGTTACTTGAAGTTGAGCTACCCCAAGCAATATGAGTGGTGATATGCAGCCAGTAAGCAAAAGGAAAATATTTTCTGGACTCATCTGCATAACCTTTTTTTGCACAAAAAGTTCCAATTTCTATTTGGAGATTTTTCAGTGATATCCTAAAGAGGTAATGCAACTGTTTCTAGGAAAGGTATTCAAAAGAGAAAAGAATGTCATTTCTGCCTTTGGTACAAATGTCCAGCTATAAAATAAAAATAAGTCATGGAGATGTAATCTATAGAAAAAAAAAGAGAGAGAGGGAGAGAGAGAATGTCATTTCCAGCCCAGAATGTGAAGACATATATCTCTTACAGATTTGGGTCTAATTATTACTGGGTCATGTGGGTATTTCTTATAGATAGTTTCAATTTATGCAAAAGAAATACATATACAAAAGAAATACACACATATATATGTAGAACTGTAAAAATTACAATACTGGCCTATGTCTCTCTCCTTTTTTTAATATCTTCAAAATCAAATTTCAGGACCCAGGGCTGTGAGACAAAATGAAACAGCTCATGTCTGATGGGTCCACACTCTGCTGCTCATGAAAACCTGCAACATCCAACTGGGTTTTTCATTTTTTATATCAGCAGGCCTAATTCTCCATTATCATAGAGGGTATTTTAATTTTATTAAGGAATAAATCCTTTTTCTGGTTAGGAAATTATTAGATATCAAAATGTAATGATCTCTTGATGGATTCCAGTAGGTTATGCTTATGGGCACAAGTATTTTCAATTTAAGGGTGATAACATTTTTGTTCCTTGCACGTTACTTTGAAAGTTTGAATTAAAGGATGTAAACTTCCTTAAGACAATATAACCTTGCAGTTGAAACCTATTGAGATAAATGTCATGATTAAATATATTGAGAATAAAAAACTCTTTGAATGTTAATGCATATAAAATATAACGCATAAAACCTCCTGATACATCACCATTTTTTGATTCTGATTAGAGTTCATTGGCATGTCGACTTTTTTCACTTCCTCAGATAAAAAGGCATATATGAGCTACTATTTGTAATAAACATGCTTATAAGCTACTTTCAAGCAAGGGCTTTATGAACAGGTAACTGTTGAATGAATTCATGAAAAATACGTGTTTGAAAATGCACATAATGCACGTGTGAAGTGAGTCTGGCATTAAATATCAAATATATCCACATTTATGCATACTGTTTAAAGGACTAGTGCTCTAATGTTCAACATTAGAAAAATCAAGTGACTCCATTTTAAAGTTAGGGAAAACATATATGATTCCTGATTTATTGTTGGTTTAAATCTAATATTTATCTTTTATTTTAAAAATTCTTAGAACCTTAAATGCATATTATTAAGTAAAAGAAGCCAATCTGAAAAGGCTACATACTGTGTGATTCCAACTATATGACATTCTAGAAAAACGCAAAACTATGGAGACAGTAAGAATATCAGTGATTACCAGGGATTGAGGGGGAGGGTAGGGATGAATAGACAGAGCACAGAGGATTTTTAGGGCAGTGAAATTATTCTGTATGGTACTATAATGTTGGATACATGTCACTATACATTTGTCAAAACCTACAGAATGTACAACACCAAGAGTGAACCCTAATGTAAACTACAGCCTTTAGTTAATAATAATGTAACAATATTGGCTCACCGATTGTAACAAATGCACCAGACTAATGCAAGATGTTAACAATAAGGGAAACTAGGACAGAGGACGTATAGGGAAACTTTCTGTGCTTTCACTCAAGTTTTCTATAAACCTAAAACTTTAAAAAAAAAATAAAGTCTATTAAATAAATTAAAAAAAAAATCCTCACCCTTTATGTCCTCCATGCTCAGCAGCCCGTGCCCCCGGGTCTTCAGCGGGCTGCAATGAACTAACACCCAGAAGTGCTGTTAGTTTATTCCCACTCTCACAAGTGACACTTGGGTCATCGTGCCTTCTAGCACCCCACGGCTTTTCCAAGTGTGCTTATGTCACTTGACCAGAACTTTAAAGTTAGGTTCAAGTAGCAACATGAAGAAGTGAGCCAAAATTATTGGGTTACCAGAATCTTATAAGCCGATTCATCTTCCTAATAATTGGATTTTACCCATTAGAAGCTGAAAACCCTTCCCAGGATCCTCCTTGCCTAACACATAAGGTCCAAATACTTTGTGGCGTGAAAATTGGCTGCACCCTTCTCTTCTGTTCTCACCTTAGTGAGTACCCTGTTCTCACAGACGGTCTTCCTCACGGGCTCTGACGCATCCCTGTACGTTCGCACATCTGTGTTTTCATCCATCCTGGCCCCTGGAGCATGTTATATGTCCTCACTGCCTGTCTGGTTCTCACATCTTATGAGACCTCGCTCAGAGGCTTCTTTAAGGAGCCTTCTATGTCCACCCAACGTGACTGCTTCTGACCCCACCCTGTTACTGCCACACAACTCTGCACTTCATTCCGTGTTTAAACACACCTCCTATTACAGAGCCTCTTTCTTTATTGGACTTTGGCTTATACCCTACAGAATTGTTTAGTGTTCCCTGTGCCCATGTGTTGTACCACAAAAAAGACGGTAAGTTCCTCAGTCTGGGACTTTTTCTGAGGCTGTCACTAAGAATTCTTGGACTCCACCTTTGTATAGGATTTGCCAGAGTAATATTGGTGATTTTCACTGTATTGAAATAAAATCTACTGAAACTTTCTACAGGATATATATTTGATTGAAAATGGATAAAATACTTTACAATTCTTATTTTGAGGTAATACATATAGTCTGCAAAAATTAGGTTTACTGGCATCATTAGCCATTTATTGCAATTATTTTTATGAAATGAATAAGCATGGTGTATATTCGATTTGAATTACTGGGTTTTCCTTTAAAAATTTTGAAAGCACTCCACTTTTAGTTTTTCTGCTGGTTACCTCCATACACTTAAGTACACTTAAATTGCTTTTACTTGTTATGAGTTTAAAAACAATAGCTATTGAAAGCGTGAAATTAAAAATGAGAAAAATTAGCATTCTCTACCTCTCACTTTCACTTTCCACTGCATTTGCTGGCATGGTTTTTTAAGTAGTTACATTATCTATATATTGTCATGGTGGATGGCATTTATTTTCTTCTCTGTAACCATAATTTCCACAGGTTTACCCACAGTTGTACACTTGAATGCATCCTTTGAGTTTGCAATGAATCTTTCAGACACAGCTTCTCTTGGTCAGTGAGAATTTAGCCTCAGTTTGTTTGTTTTCTTCACGAAAATACATTCCCTGAACTGGTGTATGTATGGACATATCTATTTGTATCCTTTAAAATTTATGGATAGTTTTGGTTGCATTCTTGGGACACAATTTCTTTTCTTGGGGACTTTTTATAGATTGCTCTACTGTCTTCTAGCACTTCATGTCTGACGTAGAGAAATCTTAGCTTCCTAGATTTTTTTCTGAATATCCATGGGGGTCTTTCCATAACTTAAAATACCAGTAATTTACTAGGATATTTCTTTACTACCCAATCTATATAAACACAGCCTTGGGTTTCAGTGTTGTGTTTCTGTCAGCAGATTCAAATTTCCCAGTATTTCAGGAATTTTACCTTGAATTCTATCTTCGAATATGTTTTTTCTGTTCCATTCATTTTTAACTTCAGCAGGGCACCAGTTATGCAAGTGCTCTATCACTTCTCTCTGTCCCTCTGTCTCTCTGTCTCTCTCTCTCTCATACTTTGCATCCTCATTTATTTCTGAGGCTCTGCTGAGTCACTTTTCATTCCCATCTAATGTATTATCAGTTCCCCCTTAAAGCCTTATATCTCTTCTTTAAATTCTCCTTAAAGCCTTATATCTCTTCTTTAAATTCTCGTTGCAGAGAAACAATATTCTCTCTAATTGCTTTGATTTCTTGGACCTCTCTTTGTTCAGGTTTTTGGCTGCTCTGTGGTATAATCTTTCCGGTAGTGTCTTCATTGACCACGTTCTGTTCTTTTTTTTTTCCTTGCAGCATCTTTTTAAAGGTCCCTGGCTGGCTACCACTCTTTTAAGTGGTATTGTTTCTCATATTTGAAAGAGGAGATGTCTATGGGGACCAGGTACTTGAGCAAAATCTGGGGGAATGGGCGGAAGAATGAGCTAAAGTGGTGGGCAGCTTGAGTTTCAGGCTGTTATCTCTCAGGGTTTCTTAATTGTGCCAGGACTGGGGGCAAGGCTTCTCCAGGCTAACAGCAAATGGTCTGGGCTCACACTGAATGTTTCAATGTGCTTATTTTACCTTGACTTTATCTTCACCAGGTGAAGATTAGTAGTTGCGTGGCTATGTGACCCCTCTTGATTTCTCCTCCACTTTGCCAAACCAACAATCTGCTTTGGGCAAAGATGGCCTGTTGGCTTTTTTCTTGACTCTTCCCCCTATCCTGTGCCATGACGAAGCATGAGGTAAGGAGGCTTCCAAGACCAGCCCATAGGTCTGGACCTCCCTCTTCCAAGCAAAGAGTCACTGATTTTCCTTGGAATGGATGCTCCTCACTTTGGACAGCTCTAAGCTTGGCCATCTCTGCCAGAGTCACACAGAAAAAAATGCCTTCTCCTCATGTCCCCCATCACCTTCATCTGATTTCTCATGCATCTTGGCCATCTTTCTGCATGTATTGTGACCCAGGGTCCTAGGGGATCCCTAGTTTCATCAAAGATAACATTTGTTTCTCGCTTTTTTTTTTGGTGAGGGAGATTGGCCCTGAGCTAACATCTGTTGCCAATTTTCCTCTATTTCTGCTTGAGGAAGAGTGGTCCTGAGTTAACATCTGTGCGCATCTTCCTCTATTTTGTATGTGGGTTGCAGCCACAGCATGGCTTGATCACTAGTATAGGTCCGCACCCGGGATCCGAACCTGCAAACACTGGACGCTGAAGTAGGGTGCGCTGGACTTGACCACTACACCACAGGGCCAGGCCCCATTTCTTTGTTTCTTATTCTCTTTTTTGGGTTGGTTCCATACAGGAAATGGGACAGACATATGTTTACACAACCACTTGAAATTGAAAGGGCAATTCCTTCCTTCAAATCCACCTTTTTTTCTTCTCAAATTCAATACCAGACAGAGAGAGAGGACTTGAAGAGTATGTCTAACATATTCATATTCAAAAAGTCACAGGTATAGGGCACAGAACATTCTGTGAGGATATGATTCACTTTTTAAGGCTATATGCACACAGTCTGTGAAAAATACTATTAACGAAGATGAAGAGCTACAGGAACAAACCTGATGGAGAATTTTAATTTTATCAGAGGGATGGTATATAGCCATAGTAATGTTTTTCTTTAATTCAAAACAATTAGATTGCATATATAGATAGCCACATTCAATGTTCTCTAAGCTATTTTGATTGAAACGTACCGAAGGAGATATTTTTTTCCCTCTTTTTACTTTAGGTTCTATTTTCTCCTTTTCCTTCTGATTTTGTCTGAGTGCCTTTTCCCTGTTTGAGCTCGACGTGCTGGTGTGCAAAGAGTCTGTTGGCCCAGATGAGCACAGTAGATATTTACACGAAACAGCAGGGAAGGATCCATCTGGGGTGTGTGACTTATGTCGGCAATACATAGAAGAAGGATTCCAATTTGCTGTATAAATCACCCTCAGAGGACCCAAGAGTGAACACGTAGGGGCTTCTTTTTATTTTCACAGTGTTTAAGATCACCTTTTAAACACAGTTAAAATTAGGTTAAAATTAGGTATGTGCATTTTTGAGAGGAGATTAAAGGAAGATATTAGTTTTGACATCTCTTGCTTGTAACAGTTGACTTATTTCAACAAAATAGAAGGTTTTAAAGGAGAGAAGGTTCTTCTCATGACTACTGTTCAATGGGTAGGGAAAATATTCAAAATTGAAAAATAAACCAATATAGTTGTTAAAACTATTCCATTACGGTTGAGTGGAAATTAATACATCTTATTTAGTAATTTCATGTTACGATGGATTTATAATGAACTAAAAATAAGGCAACGTTAGGGAAAAAGTCATACACTTAAAGGAGAAAAAAATCCTATGTTTAACTCAGAGCTCTATATCCCATTGGGATGAATGTGGTTCTTTGCTCTGATTTGTCCTTCTTTTCTAATGCAGGAAGGTTTTCTTTTCAATATTTCACAATAGATATATTTTTAAGGATGGCCGATTTGAGTCAGCCCTCACCAAGGCTTATTTGAGAATTAATCTGGTCTTTATAGGTTTATTTTGGAACAAGACTTTCTTGAAATAATGCCTAACAATCAGTGGTCAGAGCAAACACTTTATCTCCATGGGTGCTGCTGTGGCTAAGTATATACTTTGGGGGTATAATACTGGCATTCTTCCTGAAAAATTCTGAGTCTAGTAAGTGGAAAAAATGGCACAGAATGATGTTTCTTTTCTACATTTTCTCCAAGCCACTCTCTGGTTTGGGCTATGATTAGGAAGACAAGCCATTCCAATCCTAAAAAGCATATATAGGTCTCTTTCTGTGAGCTCGCCCCCTCTGAACATCATAGGTAAGGAGAGGAGGTGAGACACAGCATAGAACATCACACAGACATCTGCCATTTTAATATTTTATCCAAAAAAGGCTGAACACTCAGCATGGAGGGAATCTCAGGGTGCTGATCATCTGTGCTCCCTGCTGCACCCCCACTGTGGGCATCCATCTGGAGACAGAGGTTTTTATGCACTAGGGCTGCAGAAATAGCCCCATCTCTACTCCTCCAGGAAAACTGGCCCAGCACAGCATCACTCTCATTTCAGACCCCCAGATGTGGGCATCTGTGCCATCCCAGAGCTTGGATCATGCTCTAGGAAGTGGTTTTGGCCAGGAGGCCCTGACCTAATCTACGCCCATCATTGAGAAGAGCCAGCTGAATGTCTGCTGCTGCAGGACTGGACACAGAGGGACACGCTGCCCTGGGGAGGCAGCTCCACGAAAGGGCTCCAAAAAAAAAAAAAAAAGAAAAGATCATGGTGATGTGCCTCCCTGCACACTCTTTCCTGGAGAGTTTGGGGCATGTTGCTCTCCCAACCTGATCTTGCTGCGTTTGTGTTGCCCACGGTGGGAGCTTTGCTGAGCCCCTGTGTGCCCATTCACCTCTTGCACCCAATAATGAAATAACAGGAGCGAGATCAGGGAGATCATGGAAGCCCACAGTCATCCCCTTCCTATGACCTTGTGGTACCCCATTTCCTATCCGTCCTTTCCTCCTGGCCTCCTGCTACCGTCAACCTCTCCAACGTCCCATGAAGTACCCACTCAAACCTACTTCCTCTCCTGCTGAGCTTCTTATTCAAACCCCTTCACTCTTAACCCTCCTCTTCTCTCCCTGCATCAAAATTTGATTCCCTCTTATAAGCAGTTCTCAGCTAAAAATGAGGAGGAAGCGATCTGATTAAGGAGATTAAGAGGGGAGTCACGTTCTTAGGGGCATTTACATTTTTACATGGGGATTAAGGGACATATTTGACAATGTCACCAGAGAACTTTGTGCAGAGCCACGGAGAGCAGGAATGAGCTCTGTTCGGTGCAGGAAGCAAGATTTGGGATCAGAAATATTTTGGGGGAGCTTAAACCGGCAAGCACATGGCTGCTTCCTTGGCAGAGCTGTAAACAAACATCTCTTCTGATGAGTGGGATCTGAAGAGCTAGAGAAATCAGTGATCCAAGAGACCTTTAGTTACGAGGCTGAGTTAGATTTGTGGGATTAAGTGGACTTTAGGGGGAAAATGCCGATACAACTCATGAGGAGTTCTTTGCTCAATGATTCCCCTCCAACTGGCCAGCCTCTCAGCCTGTTCTCTCCTTCCCTTTCTCTCTAAGTTCTCATTTCTTTTTTTTTTTTTGTGAGGAAGATCAGCCCTGAGCTAACATCCATGCTAATCCTCCTCTTTTTTTTTGCTGAGGAAGACCGGCTCTGAGCTAACATCTATTGCCAATCCTCCTCCTTTTTTTCTTTTCCCCCAAAGCCCCAGTAGATAGTTGTATGTCGTAGTTGCACATCCTTCTAGTTGCTGTATGTGGGACGCGGCCGCAGCATGGCCGGAGAAGCGGTGCGTCGGTGCGCACCCGGGATCCGAACCCGGGCCGCCAGCAGCGGAGCGAGCGCACTTAACAGCTAAGCCACGGGGCCGGCCCTAAGTTCTCATTTCTTGAAAGAGAAATTTCAATGCTGTCCACATCTGATGGGTCCTCACTACCTTTAGGATAAAGCTAAGGTTACTTTACAGCACTCTTAACCATCTGGAGCTTAGAAGTGTCTGCTCCTCTTTCTACCCACTTTGAACGGTTCAGTCCACACCAAACTGCAACAAAGACAAAAGACTCAAGGGTCTTCTCCATTCATGGTCTCCACTTCTTCACCTTAATCTTCTCCAATCTGTCCTTGATCCCCACTGGTCCCCCGAACTGATCCTATCCAACCACTGTTAATGGAACCTTATGTCCATGTATCTGTCCTTATCTTTCTTGGTCTCTTAGCAGCATTTGGAGGTTGGCTTTCACTTTTATGATCCTCCACAATCAATTCCCTCCCACCTGTTTTCACTGAACACCTTCTCATCTATTAAGACCCAGACTTTCCTAAAGCTGTACATTTTCCACTAAGCCAGGGGTTGGCTTATCTTGACAAACTGCAACCACGAGATCAATGGAAATGTAATATAAACTATGAAGTGATTCAAGCTCCTTGCCTTCTACTTTCTGTCACCTCTGTTGGTTCTTCTCACCAATGTCACATATTGCTAAGCAGGCTAATGACACTTAAAAACGCACACATTTTACACTAGAAAATGGACTTAGTCCATTGATTCATTTGGCATCCTCTAAATCTCCACTGAGATCTTCGACCATCTCTTATCTAAATTACATAACTTATTAGAAATACAGGAAGATCCTTTCACACGAGCTAATTAGAGGAACGTGTTTGGGTGTTGGTAAAAGATACCATTTCCATATTTCATAATTTGTGGGATTCATCACAGAGCCAACTTCCACCAAGCCCTTCTCTTTGGATGGCTTCTATAGTGTCCTCCTTGCTGTGAACATTTGTGTACAAGTTTTGTGTGGACATGTGTTTTCATTTCTCTTGGGTAGATACCTAAGAGTAGAAATGCTGGGTGGAATGGTCAATCTACGTTTCATTTTTTAAGAAACTGGCCATGCTTTTTACCACCATCAGATTTCACCTTAAACGCCACTGCTGTGGTGAGGCCCCCTCCTTGACCTTACAAGCCCCAACTTAAATTAGGAGCCCATTGTTATTCTTTCTTAGACAGTGTTGTTTGACTGCAGTGTTTATAACACTTTGCAATTGTACCTTTATGTGTGTGATTCCTGACTGTGTCTCCCACAGTAAATTACATGTTGAATGGAAGTCAGGGCTATGTCCATCTGGTTTACCATTGCTGGGAAATAAAACAGTCAAGGGGATTGGGTGGTGTTCCTTTTTTTCCCCCAAGAACACTTGGGAGACATTTTGAGCTATTCCTTCAAGGAAATTCTGGCCAGAGAAAGGCAGGTGACTGTTCACAGTTAACATGAGGGAGTGGACAGCACATGGATCTGCAGGGACTATCAGAAGGCTGGATCTGCCTGTCTCTGAGACCTTCACCAGGACACCGGGGACAATGCAGGTGATGGGTTCAAGGCTGACTTTCATCAACTTGGAGGTCAGGCAGCGAGTTCTCATCGGTGTTGTGAGGGTGGTGGTGGGGATGGGTAGTATGGAGAATTGCCGTTTGAAGAGAAGACAACATGGTAGAGAAATGAAAGAACTGATGTTGGAAATAGTCTATGGGAAGGGCATGATTGATGAAAACCTCAGAACTTAATCCTTGAGAGGCTTAAAGAAAACCCCTCCCTAATAGTAACTACATGCTCTTCTTTAGAAACGTTGAGCCCATAGATATGACGACTTTCAGGAAACTGCACTGTAGCTGAAAACACGTGCAGATCATTGTCGACTCAGATCTGACCTTGAACTGGCTAGCAACCGGCTTCATTAACACGCTGTACATTAGTCAGGAACTCAGCAGAGAATAAACAGCTCATCACACAGGCCTGATAAGTGTCTGCAGAGAGAGAGCACTCAAGAACGACATTTTGCGGTGTCTTCCAGAGGTAGGTTGAGAATATTGAGGACCAAAGTAACGAGGGAGCTGTCTCACGCACAGATAAGCGGTCGCTTTCACGGAGCTTAATATTTTCCCAATTGGTGGGCATCTCAAATATGTTTAAGGAAACTATTCTTTTTGACAAAAACTGATGACGCAGCTAAGGCAGGAATGTGCTCTGCGTGCTGCCTTATGCAGCATGGGGAGATGTTCAAATGCAGGATTTGCAGCAGGCTCCCAGGCAGGACCCACATGGGCCCGGTCTATGTCAGGAAAGTGACAATGGGACACCAAACAACCTTTTACTCTGATTACCAAGAAAATGTACTTCTTTCCCTATGGTTACAGACAATAATGTTGGGAATGATTAAGTTTTCTGGAGCGTGCCTAACCCACAGCTCCACCACTTCCTAAAGGAGGGGCCTGACAAGTCAACTAACTCAATCGCGCCTCTGTTAGATGACGACTTACGCAGAAATTTAGAGTATTTTGCAATTTTCAAGTGATCAGCATATGTGAATACTTTATACTAATTAAAAGTGTTTTCTCTGAGTTTTTCATATTTCAGGGACGGTCCGTCTGTATGAGCAGTTCTTGGTTTCGCCTTCCCAGAGGACACAGAGCCTGCACCCTGGGCAGAGGTGAAGCAAAGCTTCGCTCCAGGGACACGGGTTCTGCCGGTGTTCTGTCCTGGGCCTTCTGCACATCCCCTGGATCTTGGCTGTCTTGGTTCTCTGGATTTCTGACTACTGGTACACTTGATTCTAGGGGGTTGGTCTCCTCCTGGTTGGTATCAGTACGCCCGGCTTCTGAGCTAATTAAGAAATCTAATCCTGGGCCGGCCCTGTGGCTTAGCAGTTAAGTGCGCACGCTCCGCTACTGGCGGCCCGGGTTTGGATCCTGGGCGCACACTGACGTACCGGTTCTCCCACCATGCTGAGGCCACATCCCACATACAGCTACTAGAAGGATGTGCAACTATGACATACAACTATCTACTGGGGCTTTGGGGAAACAAAGGAGGAGGATTGGCAATAGATGTTAGCTCAGAACCGGTCTTCCTCAGCAAAAAAAAAGAGGAGGATTAGCATGCATGTCAGCTCAGGGCTATCTTCCTCACAAAAAAAAAAAAAAAAGAAATCTAATCCTTTTTAGGTGTGTGTGCTCTGACTCCAAGTCATTCCTATGGCCCGGCTGGCACTGACTTCTCATCTGTCCTGACTGCTCGCTCAACCTTCCCGCTCCCTGAGCCCCCTCCTTTGGTGGCACAACCCACACCTGGACATGAGCCACTGATTAGACAGACTGCTAAGAGTTCACCGTTATCTATTTGCTTATATGAATGTGACCCCAAGAGGTGAGCCTGGGAATACTGGAAGAGATAATGGCCGAGAAGTTTAGGGATACATAAAGCAAACCACAGGCTCAGGGAGAACTACTGAGTCCAAGCAAGATCAAAAGAAAGCAAGCCATTCTTCGGAAGACCAAAGACGAAGAACAAAATCTTAACAGCAGCTTGAGAAAAGAGACAGATTGGCTTCAAAAGGCAGAAAAATAGCTGGTTGTTTAATAAAAACTATGAAAGTTGGATAACAAGAAGACTATCTTTAAAAGGTGAGAAAAAATTAATCTCAAACCAGAATTTAATATCCAGTGAAAACATCATTAAAGAGTGCTGACATAAAGACATGTTTAGACACACAACAGTGAGAGAATCTGTCCTCATCAGACGTATGTATGTAAACATTAAATGGAGTTATTCATCGACTGAAATTCCTAGGACAATGATAAAAGTTTACCGATAGACCCCTTTTTTGTTTGCTTCTGACTTTTAAATGGAATGTCTATTTTGCCACCAAGGACAGTACTGACTTGATTTACAGATAAATTGGTCTTCTTGATATTAAATATCCTTAATTTATTAAGAGTTTGAATATAAAATATATGTCAATTGTTTCCTAAAGTGGATTTTAAAATATACCATTTGAAGTGACTTTGCATAATATATGAACTCACCATGACTGTGAAAGGTTTTTAATAAGTAAATGTATATGACACGTTTCCCAAGGCCTCATGCTTGTTAAGAGATTGCAGAATATTAGGATTCTTAAATAGTTCTTTATAATTTTCATGCCCAAAAGAAATATATTATCAACGTGATGGTAAATCACTGGAAATATTTTAATGTAAAAATACTCATTTCATATGCAGTGTTGGAGATAACCCATGTAGAACTTGGGAATCATAGGTGTTTGCAGTCAACAAAAAGGAATGCTTTAATTACAATACTTTAATTCTAAGGGGACTGTTTCAGTTTTCAAAACAACTTTGTGTTCGTCAGGCACCAGCCATTCAGTGGAGAACCAGGAAAAGAGAGGTAACTACCTAACCCTTCAAAAGCCACTTGGGTCAGAAGACACCCAGAAAAGTTTAGTTGATTTGAGGAGCAATTAAATCAGACCAGGCTACACAATGATCTGGGGGCTGAAAGTCTCACATTTCTACCTGCCCCTTGTCATGCTGACCTGATGCTAACCCTGGTCCTGAAAAAAAATCTAGAAACCAACTCACCATAGTTATATGACTCAAGTTTAACAAGATAAACACCCTAAGATGTGTCCTTATTTGGTTTTGTATGTCTAGAGTGCCTGGTCTATAACAGGTAAACAACATTTCTTTAATTAATTCAATCTGGAGGACCGTTTTTCTGATGAAAAGAATTACAGTCGAGGAAAACATCCTCTGACTAACGAAGGAGATAAAAATCAAGCGCTTATGTGTACAAGATACTATCTGTTAAAGAGACTCAAGAGAAACCAGCATAGTTTGAGGCATCTTGAATATCTGCTTTCAGAGATAATTCTGAAGACCTGCTCTTCAATCAACAAATATCCTTACAAACACCCTTTGTAAACCAGGTATCTTCAGCCAACAAAAATGACTGGGGAATGCTATACAGCCTCTGAAATAGTAATTGTAGCTGCCATTTTATAAACCATTCACGTGTTATGTTTTTTCACTCCATGTGTGACTTCAATCAAATCTTCACACCAACACTATAAACTATTGATTACCCCCATTTCACAGGGAAGGAGTCTGAGGTGCAAAGGGGCAAAATAAGGTGATACAACTATTTAGTAGCAGAGCTGGGCTCTGAATTGAAGTCCAATTTGAAATCCTTTGCTTTTTAACACTTCATTTTCTCTTTACAGAAGATAATAATCCTAAAGACTGCTGGTGATGGACTTTGGTCAGAAAGCCATCATATAAGGCTAACGAGGTTTGGACTTGATCCTGTGAAGTAGTCGAGTGTAGACAATGTTAAGCAGAGGAGTTAATAGATAGGCTAACACTCATTATATTTGGTTATAAAACTCGTTACCCTGTGCAAATTTGTTTTTAAAATTTGGACATGCCATTCAAAGGAGGCCAAATTTAGCATCAGACCGTCGGATATATTCAAAAAAATGTGGACTGCAGTATCTAAACACTGACTACTGCACAGCAGAAACAGTTCCGATTCCTTATCAAGTCTATTCTCTCACGTGTGAAGCAGATGTCTTCCAGACCCTTTTTCTTTCATATAAATCATTGAATTCCGACTTATTAGGTGGAAAAAACTCTAGTAAGCAGTAATGAGCAAGTTCTTAAAAGTGTTGCATATGTTTCCTTTAAGTGGAATAAGGACAGACTGTTAGTGCCACTTCTTGGGGGCTGTCACCGGTACCACAAATCCTTCTGAACTTAGGGGCAAACATTAGCTGCTGGTTAGGCCACAAAACTGCACGACTTCTATTAAAATCTGCATATGCCTAACAGAACGCACTTAAAATGAGCCAAGAAAGTACAACTACTCTTTAAAGTTTCTTGGCAGGAGTCATTCTGGTGTAAATTTTCATTATCATACCTCTGCAAAATCGATGAGTTATTCAGCGGAATATTACTGAAATGTACTGAAGCAACTGGGCTGACGTCGGAGAATAAGAAAAAATGTGTGCTTTGACCAAGGATCAGCGTTTTTCCTTTGTACCAAAATATACGAGTTTGGCTGCAGACTTGTTTAAACAACAAAAACACCATCATACTTGAGATCAAATTTATCCTGGAGAGAAACTTACCCTGATCTAGATCTGTATCCCTGAGAGAGGCATTAAACCTCTTTGTCTTATTCGTGCAAAATGGCTTAAGGATTCAGAAAACATCAACATACATATTTTGGAAGAAGCAGATAAATCCCACAGGCGACCATTTCATTAAGAGCCCTTATTTCCTGGATGCAAAGGCGCTCTGGTTCACTTAAAATACATAAATGCCACTGTACAGTGTGAGTACTGTTTAGGCTAAAAAACAAACAAGCCAATTAGTCACATTTGTTAGAGGATAATGTTTTTTAAACAAACAGAAAATCACACTCCCATACAAATATAATGTAAACAAGTGCCAAAAATTTTATTCAATTAAATTAATTGGTGAGGGAACCAGTAAGATGTTACAATTGGTTTGAAGGGCAATTCAAAGAATAGACACGTATACAGGCAATCAAGAACGCTGAAACAAATTTGCTGAACTGATGAAACACTGGTCAACAGCCAGAGGCAAGCATCGACAAACAATCATCCCACCAGATCATCTCTTACATTACTGTGGTTTTTCTATAACTCACAGAGTTGACGATTAGTTCAATGACAATGACAGAGAAAGGGTCCCCCAAGCGGGAATACCCCGTGATTGCATTTTTTCCATTTTGACGACTTTCACAATTTTCCCATTACAAAAGGCTGAGTAACTCTATTAAAAAGCGTTAATCACTAAAGTGTAATGTCTGGTAAATTACTCCGAAAATGTGCTATGGGTCTAGTCGTAGCAAGTATGCATTCTGAAATAAAATTATATTTGCATCAGAGACTGTGTTAGAAAAATAACTGTTCTGACAAGACAGAAATCATTTCTTTGAGGTAGAAAACATTCTCAGAGGTGGATATGCACCTAGATGCAAGATACAGGCTACCATCTTGTTCACACTAAAAAGAAACTATTGATGACACATGGTTCAGAGGTAGTTTCTGAGCAGAGGTCCAGAGATATTTTGAGGACACAAAAAGAATATCAGTGTTTTCTAATAAGGAGCATGATGTCTCAAGGGCTCATCCGTAACATGGCTTTCCCACTCAGACTACAAACCAAACAGAATTACCATCTCACGTGTATGAGGTGCTATCGCACATTAAGATCAACACTTTTTGGAAAGAGTGAAGCAGTACAAAATGTATATAAATATAATATATATGTATATACATATATATACATAAAAGCATATACATATATGTATACATATTTTACATTTTCCAGCCAGGGTTTAGAAAAACTAAAAAGAAAAAGAATTGAGCACAAATATAATTTCATTTTGTCTTAGAAAAGTATGTATACATACATACACGTACACGCATATGCGTACTCACATACAAGTACATGTATGTATGTAAGTAGATTCACTGTATGATTATTGTATGATTATTCAAATACAATCATAGGATTCTTCAAATATTATATATGATTATTCAAATACTATATGACTATTCAAATCACAATTTTGACCTCTGTTCTGGGCTGTCTCTGCTTTGATTTCTCAACTGTCAAGGTACAGATTTTCCCCACTTTAGAGAGCAGGCCAGGCCCACCGGGGATGAGAAGGCTGACGTCACAGGCTGGAATGACCATTTACGTGGAGATGTGGGAGTTGTGATTTCTGAGCAGGGTGGGTCACCCCAGTGAGCACGGGGGGGCGTGGTGCCCCGAGAGGCACTGAGGACCCCTCATTCGTAGGGTGGCAAGCCAAAGAGCTCAGGCTGGAAATCCTGCAGGGAATCCAGCACGAGGGTGGCCTTGGTCGTCAGGTCTCGGTGCAAGTTTCTATCCGGAACCATGACCACCTGCATCCCGGCTGCGAGGGCGGCCTCCACCCCGTTGGGAGCATCTTCAAAGACAAGGCACTGTAGGGTGAGGGAGAAAAAGAAGGTTGAGACGGCCTTCTCCGTAACCAGACATCTAGACTGGGCTTTCATTATCGTCATCACTGTCAGCTGTGCTACCGTCAAAGCGAGACAGAGGCAGTGGAGCCTTCCCACTTTACGACCTGCGGTGAGGAGAGCAGGCCGTCTCTTATAGGGTCCCGGGGCCTTCCCACCACCGCTACCTTAGAGAGGAGGGGTTCCCATCGCTGCTGCTGCCAAAGCATTATCAAAACGTAGTGTAGCTGGGGGAATTTGATTCAGATCATAAACACCTGATCAATCAATAACTGAACATTTGGACCATGAGAGGAAATTGTGAAAAACAAACCGACATGCTTTTAAAATGTAAAGGAATTTCAGAGCTGGTCATGTTTTACATACTGCACTTTGGAAATTAAATGGTTAGGGTGTTTTGGTCAAAAATTCAGTCCCTGTGTGTGCCAGTGTTACACAACGAAAAACTCATTAGCACAAAGATTTAGTGCTACATGCGGTATCTCTTTGGGTTTATCGTGTAAACCCATTTATTGTTGGGATGGCCCATGCTCATTCAGATGCCCACATGTAAAACGGGGAGTCTATGCACCGAGTTTATCAGGGAACTCCTAAAGGTGCCATTGTGGGAACAACGCTACGGCAAGTTGCAAGTCATGACTCGCTCAAAATGAGAGGCCCGAACTCTATCCAATGGTAAGTCAACGTGTCATCTTGCTTTTTCTTTTTTCTGGTGATGAAGACTGGCCCTGAGCTAACATCTGTTGCCAATCTTCCTCTTTTTGCTTGAGGAAGACTGTTGCTGAGCTAACATCTGTGCCAGTCTTCCTCTATTTTGTACGTAGGATGCCTGCCAGAGCATGGCTTGATGAATGGCATGTAGGTCTGCAGCTGGGATCTGAACCTGCAAATCGTGGGCCACCGAAGCAGAGTGCATGAACTTAACCACTATGCCACCAGGCCAGCCCACCCGTTATCTATCACCCTCTATCCCAGGAAAATATGCACCTAGAAAGTTCCCCTGAGTTCCTGGAATCCCACACACTGAATGTGCAAGTGGCTTCATTAATTCTTTTTGATTGAGATTCTGTAGGGGCCAGATATCTGTCAAGTGGGATGGCCTCCTGTCCCCACTCTTCTCCAAAAGTCCTGAGAACCCCCAGGATTGCTGAGGGTACGCCTTCAGTCTCCCCTCACCTCTGCTCCCAGCCCGTGTCCTCCTGCCTTCTATCACGATAACTCTCTCCCTGACTCATCAGCCCATGTGGCAGCAGGCCACGTGCTGGTGACCTGGAAGGGGCTCAGGGATGCTGGCTGCAGGTGTGGTCTGACACCAGAAGTTCTGCATCCTCTGATGCCTTCAGGTCAGTGGGACACACACACAGACACTCACACACACACACTCCCTTCCTCCCTTCTTTCCTTCAGTCTGGGGCTGAGACACTTCATTAGCGGACTCCCCCACGGGGCCGAGCCAAGGACTAAACGAGTCACCACACATCGTAACAGGCCAGTGCTAGGCCACCGTCACAGACTGAACCGGTCTGCCCAGGAGACGGGACTTGAGAGCTAAAACTTGGCAGTCCTGGGCAAACGGGCCCACTGCCCTCCTCCGAGGACTTCTGAAGCCCCCGATTTTCTCAAGCGCTCTGCTTCTACCGTGAGACGCTGGCTTCCACCTGAGGGGAGAAATGACTCCTTCGACCATCAGGGTTTGTTTTCTTAGATATCTGACTCGGAGACCTCCTGGTGGTGATATTTCTGTCCCTGACTTTATAAAGTTATGACCCGATGGTATTCTAAACGTCCCGACTGTTTTATCCGGGACCATAGAGAGGCCCTTAAATGTCAGATGACATTTTGCTTTTGCAATACCCCTCGTGTTCTGTGGGGATCTGGAAGGTCTGTGCAGTCCACCTGTGAAATTTCAGTGGGGGCAGAGGAAGAGATTCTGTGGATCCCTTGGGGTAGCTATGCCTGGCTGAAGTCACGAAAGCAGGTTTTATTCTGTATCCGTGTGAGGTTCCTTCTGAAGAGCATGGCGGGCGGGAGTCAGGGAAAACTGGTTGCTCAGAAACTATGGCACTCACAAAACAAGGGGCCCCGATACATCTGTCCTCACCTGAGAACACTGCGGAGTCTGTGCACACCTGACAGCTCTTTCCACATGTTTATGTTCCAGGAAATGAAAGGAGGGATGTCAGAGTGATGAGGAAAAGTTTTACAGGTATTTATAGCACCGACAGAGGGAGAGTAACTGACACATCTTCCCTCTGAAATTTTCACTGTTTCCCAAGGTGTACACATTTTCTTGGTTTCTGTTTTCAACTCATAATGTGTCCCGAGCTCATTTTAGAATTAATAATCCAAATATAGCACTGAGATCTGAGACATAATGGATGAGATGAACACGACAGAGGAAGACAGCCCTTCCCTTCCTCCTGAGCATTCAGGCAAAAGCCAGGGAGACAGGCCAGTTGGCGCGGGTGTCTTCAACTAAGCCACTTGTAAGGCTGACTATATTGAAAGGTCAAAAGTGATTGTATTTTAGCCAAAAAAAAAAAAAAAAACAACAACAAAACCCTGATTGTGCACATTGTGTGAATGGAACCAAAATTCCTTTCTTTTTCCTCCATTCACTTAGTAGCCATCAAAACACGCTTTTCATGGACGTGAGCTTGACTTGCACATTTCACATCAGCTAAAATAATCTGAGAAATGTGGAGATGTGAAAACAGTATTTGAGGTTTTTAAAAGCTAATCAACCAGTCCACTGGATGGAGGGGGTGTCTGATGAGAATCTGGCAGGGAAACTCAGGGGGTGGTGTGGGAATGTGCAGCTTATAGGAAAAGAAAAATGCTGGACCTTGACGCCCGGGCATTGTCGTTGCACAAATTAAACAGAGCAGCCATTTATGCGGGGCAGAAAACAGACACCAAACACGAATCCTGCCGAGAACCACCCGCACACAGGACTGGACTCTCAGTGATCTGACAGCATCTGGAATTGCAGGTTTCTTCCTTCTTCTTCTTCTTAGAAGCAGTAGAATTACAAAGCAGAACAACTACTATATTTTGAAGCAACTATAAAAATGTCTCAAGAGGTTTCACGTCTTCATTACTCTCCATGTCTTGATTCCTAAGATCTCATGTGCTTCTGAGGACCACTCGCAGGAGAAGAGCACCTAATAACCTAGACATCTGATGAATATTCACAGCACGGCTCGTCCCTCTATTGAAACCAGACAATAAATCTTTAAAAGTTACCTGCAAAGACTGTGCCTATTAATCACAAGACTCAAGGGTCATAAAACCGTTGGAAGATATAAGTTAAAATAATATAGCTTAGATCTTGCACGAATAAAAGGAGGAAGTCTGTTTTTTCATTCAAACAGCCAAATATTTTGGTGCAGTTTCTATGTGCCTCACCCAGCTACCATGAAAAAGAGTTCCACCCTGTTGAACTTGGCCTCCTTCTTTCTAAGGACTTCCTCCTTCCTTAGCAGGGGCCCAGCCCTTCCCACTGTGCATTGATTGAGTACACTTGACCTTACACTCATTGGTACCTACTCGTAAGATGAGAATTATGTAATTGCACTCTGTCTCCGAGGAAAGAAGCTCTTCCCTCTAAGGAAAGGGTCTTTAGCTACTGCCAGCAGGTGGGAGAGGCTGGGGGAGCAAAACCCCCCTACCCCCTCCTCTGACCCACATTTCAGCCCTCTGCCATGAGATTCATGCCGACGTGTGTGGATACGCACGTTGCATACAACTTTGATTAATTTAGTGGTTTTTGTAGCATGGCACACGTAGTGTGTACTCAGGACACACTTCCATGAATTCAAGGAAGTTTCTGGGCAGGAAGAACATTCTTCTAGTAGCGGGTGCCGACACTGATACACTTGGCTGTAACTAGGTGGGGCTGGATTAAACAGAGCTCCTCAGGGCACCAGGCAAACCGTGAGCATCTGCTGAACGCCTGCTAAATTGTGGGAGATGGCGAAGCGTCTTCGTACAGGACTTAAAGCAACAAAGGGGCCACCGGGTGTCCGAGCTGTAGCACAGCGGCCGGTGCAACCCTCTCCTGTCCTGGGGGAGGGATCTGGGCCAAGGGAAGTCCAGAGGGACTGTGAAGGTCACACAGGCACGCAGGTGACAGAATTTAGGAAGAGAGCCCGGCTCTCCGGAATCCAATGTTCTTTCCACTTTAGCGAGCTGAAGGCTAAAACATATCTGAATTCCATCTCCAGGAAAGGAGATGAGCTTAATTAAACCGTAGCTTGAGGGGTTTAATTTAGAAAGAGTGACATTTCCAAGTACCGGGGAGGTGAAGCATTTCAGGGGCTTATCAGCCGGGGGAGCGGAACTTACTTCTCTGAAGATGTGTGAGCTCAGCAACACCCCACAGACGGCCTACGTCCGTGTTCTTCACCCGGGCTGCTCATCGGCACCTCTGGGGCAGTTAAAATGCCCTTGCACTTCAATTTTCTAAAGTATAACATAAATAAGATGCTCCACTTTATAGCTAAGAAGTTCCATGCAATAGAACCTTTGTCTGCTAATGGCGGGGGGAATGGACAGAAGTGGATGGGATTAGGGAAATGCTTCAGAAGCAAAAGGGAGCTTGACGGTATGCTGGACATGAAGGAAAAGATGATCCCAAACTTTCTGATACGGAGGGCGTGGGGGCCGAAGATCTGCTGGAGGGATGGAGAGCGTGCATTTGTGACACGTGGGGTGTGAGGCCACTGTGGGAGGTTCAAGCAGAGAGATGAGGGGCCTGCAGGTGTCACGGGTGTGAGCTGGAGGTGTGGCCGGGTGTCGAGCGTGACTAGGAAGAGAGAAAGGGGAACGACAGGGAGGGGCACACTGTCCAGACGGAGCTCAGATGACACTTGGTCACTAATTCTATGTTTTCAACAATCACAAGTGTCCATTTTAAGTTCTATGCTTTTCTGGAACTAGCGAACTTTTCAAATGCAACTACATTGTCTCTAGGGAATAAAGCTTCTCCTTTTGCTTAGTGACACACAAAATTTGACACAAAGTCACTACAGGTTCCAAGGTTCTTCTTGGGGTTTGCAAATGTGGGAGTATCTGTTCACTCAGGTTCCAGGTGGACCCAAACCTTCTGCACCCTCATGGATCCCTGTATGACCACAGAACCACACTCAGGGTTTGCTGCTTCTCGGAGACTGGCTGGCGGACGCTCAGCACGGTGGAGTGAGGACCACAGAAACTGCCCAGGACTGGGGGCTCCTGGTGGTCCTCCTCTTCCTCCAACACATGCCTGACAGATCAGATGCCGCAGTCACTTTACCTGCTGGTAACATAAACGACAGTCCCCGGGCAATCCAGATGACTTAGTCACCCTGGTTTAAACAGATAAAGTGATGGGGGCACATTCTATTCTGGACATCCTTTAAAAAACAGAAAATCAGGGGCCAGCCCGGTGGCATGGTGGTTAGGTACGTGCACTCTGCTTCGGCGGCCCAGGATTTGCAGGTTCGGATCTCCGGCGTGGACCTATGCACCACTTATCAAGCCATGCTGTGGCGGCGTCCCATATAAAGTAGAGGAAGATGGGCATGGATGTCAGCCCAAGGCTGATATTCCTCAGCAAAAGGAGGAGGGTTGGCAACAGATGTTAGCTCAGGGCCAAACTTACACACCAAAAAAAAATAAAAAAAATCCAGAAAATCACCCTTGAATTTGTTAAATACCATCCTTGGAAATTATTTGGGACTATTAAATCAGTATTTATTTAACCTAGAATGTGACTAATCCAGTGTTTCTCAACCATTTCATTCATTATCACCCCTGTCCCCAAGGAGCCTTTTTTTTCCCCAATAGGCCCCCTCCCAATATGCTAATAACACAGAGGAGAAGGCTAAAACAGAATCCTGGAGTCACCAGCAAGGGAGAAGGTAGCCAGGCCAAGGGGTTTACACCTTATGGGGTAGCAGGGGTAGCTGTGATAGCTGGGAAGGTGAGATGGAATCAGGGAGCAACAAGGCTATCACATTACTGTTTCAGAAACATTCAAAAGGCAAAACCAATGATTTACCAAGAAATCCTTCCCACTCTTGGTTAAATGTCACAGCTCCCTATTCTAGCAGTATTGTTGAGTTATTGTCTAAGAAGATTATTTGAGGGCACGGTCGTGTAGTTAATTTTTTTGGAAATCCAAGATACGATTCACCCTTTTAAATATGTGGAGCAGTGTCCAATTTTTCATTCTGTGGTGGTGGCTTAACAAGATAGGTTACATGCTACATGCTATTACAACAGCCTAATGAGAACCATCATTCTTCCAAATCGCTGATATGTGATGATTTCATAGCCTTGTGTACAAATATACACAAAACGGTACTGGTCCAGCCACATTATAAGAACAAAATCTAAAGGAGCCCCTTGAGTAATGACACCAATCACAGTAACAGAAGTTGCTGCCAGCATATTGTTTCAGCAACTTACGTTCTGTGTGACATAAGTGTCTGTGTATACAAATCTGAAGAATGGGAAAAAATTAATTGCTTAGCGATCTATTTACCAGGAATTATGCTGAGTAAGACCAAACAAAAACATCACAAATGGATACAGCACAGAGCTCCTGTCTTTGTAACTGCAAAGGAAGATGGTGCTGCCGTCATTTTTGTTTACTCCATTCATTGGATCTGAAGGGGCTGGGAAAACAGCAACAGCAATTACTAACCAGACTTGATTTTAAAATGAGGATGAACACCCATTCAGTGAATCTGGGAAGAAGGGTGTGTAGGAAGAATACCGCATTTGCTGTCCGGGGAGATTAAGTCTCTCCCTTCATTCCAATAGCTACAGTGAATACCAGGCAATCAAATGCAAATGTAGTATTATTAGACTGTATTCTAGGTCTATGCTTTACTGCATATCTCATTTCTTAATGACAACTGGAAAATTCTATGTATGGCTGTCTAACTCTTCCCGTCATCAAGACCATCATGTACTATGGTCTTTATTCAAGGGCGCTGCCAGAGGGGGAGATGCAGCAGAAGGTCTGGCAAGACGAGAAGGATGAGGAGGAAAATGTCTGAGGTCCTTAGCGTTGAGGACCTCACCAGGCGGGAGGTCTGGACGGGATACGCAGCACAGCAGAGCCACGCAGGTGCTGAGGACGTGGGAGCAAAGCACAGGTCCTGGATGAGAGGCCTGGACGAGCTGGAGAGCAGGTGGGCTGAGAGGGAGAGAAGGCTAAGGTGCGGCGTGAGATGGGGATCACGGCCCCTGACACAGCAGTCCAGAGGTCCTGGGGGCTGGCCGCGGGGAACCAGAGGCCAGGGGTGAGGGCAGGGCTTGAGAACCAGAGGCAGCGTCATTCAGAAATGACGAGAGCGCCTTGCGTTTGGCCAGCCAGATGCCGAGCATTCAGAGGAGGGGGCGGGAAAGTGACAAGGGGGTGTTGGGGAAAGGAAAACAGGGACCCCACGGTGGTGAAGGGGGCCTGAAACGTGGCACAGTGGCTTCAGAGTTAGGACCTGAAAACATCTGAGAATCAACAGCTGCAGGAAGAGGCTTTTTCTGAACTCTCCTTATCTTCCTAAAAGCAAAGGCTCCCTAAAGAATTCAACTGTCCTAAATCGCCTCCTGGGGAGGGAGTTTCACAACCAGGGGAGCCGATTCGTATCTCTGCAGACAGGTCAGCACAGGTGAGTACCTGGATAAGAAATCGCCTAACAGACACTGTCATAAAACTATCATATCCCCCATCGGTTCTCCTAAGAACTCATTTATTTTTCCTAAAAGTCATTTGTTCTCCCAGAAGTGCCCCTCTGAGTCTCCACAACCCCTATTAAGATAAGCGCAGATTCTAAGTGTCTCCTTGAATCACATTTTTCTGCCGCATACCTACGTGAATAAAAATCCATCTTTTCTCTTGCTCGTATGTCTTTTGTCAGTTTAACTTACAGGCCCCCAGTCACCAATCCTAAGAGAGTGTGGGAGATGTTTTTTCTCCCAGATGGTGGAATTTGGGAAAGCAAGCGATCTCACCCACAGAAACTCAGTGGGGACACCGAGCACGGGGCAGGTTCACTGACAGAGAAGGTGACTATCTGTGAAGGTAACGGTTGAGATGGCTGAGATGTTTTTTTATGAAATAAGGGAGGGCCTGGTAAATCAGGTTGCAAGAGATATGAAATATGAAATAAGACTGAAGACTGATGACCAGAGGCCCCTGTGTTTTGCTCAGAGGTTGTGAGTGACAGGAGAAGGTGGCCTTGAGGCTTCGGCAGTGATGGCTGGGGCTGCCAGGTCCCTGAGACCCCCTGGAAGTGGCCAACTATGGTACAGGAACTCCCTTCACCCCAGGAGGAGCTCCAGTGTGGCTGTGCCCCCAACGGGATGTAGAGGCGGGTTAGACTGACTAAGGAACGTTCATCCAACCACCCACCAGACAGAGGCCCAGCATAGCTTCCCTGACTGCAACTGTGAACTTTCCCTCTGTCACAAGCAATGCAGCCACTTGTTTTCCAGTGTTCTGGGAGGTCAGGAGAAGTTCTTCAGAGACAGGATTGAGCAGCAGCAACAGGCTGACAGCCCACAGCTGTCTGCAGGCTGTCTGCAGACTTGGGGATGTGTACAAGGTAGGCTAAGAAGAGGCGTAGAGAGGGACCGTTACGTTAACACATTTCCTTGTCGGGAGATTATGTAAGACACATTGATTGCTGTTTCACGTATCGAGAAGTTGACTCAGGTGTCTGCTTCTGTACCTGAGGGAACGCTCTGAGTTTTACGATGAAGATCTCATACAGCTCATCGGAACTCGCCAGTTAAAACGCATTTGTCATTCCTTTTTTTTACTCTTTCGGTGTACAAAAGCTTAATGTGCAGAACTTTCTTAAAAAGAAAACAAGTCATCTAAAAAACAAAACCCTGAAACTCAGCTTTTTACATTAACAAGAAAACTAAAGCATGAAAAGCAGTGATGGCTATGCTTTTTAAAACTGATTTCAGGTTTTACTTGTAATGTTCCCAAGAAATCATGTGTCAATGATGCCATCGTTTTTATTTTACAACAGAGACGTGCGTTTTTGTGGCTAGGAGAGCAAGTGGCAGACTCAGGAACTCAGACACCCACAGGGCCCAGGAGTGACTCCCGGCTAGTCCCCCCACCTGCCACAGGAGTCGAGCCCCCTCGCTCACGCCTGCAGGTCTCCAGAAGCTCCTGTGCTGTAGAAGTTGGAGCAATGATCACCTCTGCCCCACAGGGTCTCTGCGAGTCTGTGGGCACTGCCACCTGCAGAATGCCTCCCTGGCATACAGCAGGCACTCAACGAGCGCTCATTAGCGTGAGGAAGGGTTAAGCAGACTTTTCAAGGTGGCGTTACTTTTAGCACAAAAGAGTGATGCACAAGTAACTTAGAGGAATATATTGTCAATGCAAACTTAATTACTGAATGCCGACTCTAGTGGGCATTTTCTCCTAGTAAAAGAGTACTTAATATTTATTTATTTTGTGAGGAAGATCAGCCCTGAGCTAACATTCGATGCCAATCCTCCTCTTTTTGCTGTGGAAGATTGGCCCTGAGCTAACATCTATGCCCACCTTCCTCTACTCTATACGGGACGCTGCCACAGCATAGCTTGACAAGCGGTGCGTCGGTGCATGCCCGGGATCCGAACCTGTGAAGCCCGGGCCGCCTCAGCGGACAGTGTGCACTTAACCGTTACGCCACCAGGCCTGCCCCAATAGTACTTAATATTTTAATATCATCTCCCTCAAACACTACTGGTGTACTACTCTCCTACTATTACTACTGTACCTAATGAATTTGGTGACACTCCCAGCATAATAAATTCCTGACGGCCCCATGAGTCTCTCTAGGGACTTAATAATTGCCTGAAATGCCACTGAACTCTGGAGGTGCACTACGCCCATCTATGCTCGCACCTGCACCGCATCACAGAGAGAGCAGCAGGTTACCATCTGAGAGCCATATCATATTTCAACAATTTTGAGCTACCTCATATTTCAACGAGCCACTGTGCCACTGCTTCACGTATCAGGGAGACATAAGCAAGTACGAAATTAGCAGTGCCTCCCCCGCCAGGGGCATGTTAAAATCCTCCTTCAGTATTACAATAAGTGCATCACATGAGGAAAAACCCGAAAAGTCTTCACTCTATTTGCCTAAGAAATATGACAAAGAAAGGTTTCCTCTCTGCAAGACAAATACACCCATAAATAAATGTGGATTAGCAACAAGGGTCATGTCTACAACCCTTGAAGAGCTAAATTATTCATAAGATGTGCAATTACTCATCTTTCTTTGACAAGTCTGAAACGAACATCGTCAATGAGGATGATCCTGGGATGTTAAAACCCCACTGACCTGGCCTCTATTGCGGGGTGCCTTGTTAACGGAAACTCTTATGTGTATGGGCGCCGTGGGGCTGTGTCCTGCTTTGCAGGGTTTCATTGCAACTGGTCTCTTGCAAAGAGAACATGTGGTTTCCATGTAAACTTTGTTTCCATACGTACTTTAAAACATGGTGCCTTGCAAAAGAAGGACCGCTTATAGTTGAAAGAAATGGAGTATCTTTTTCCTTTGATGGTCTCAGCCCTACACACAGAGGACACTCAAGGCAAACTTCCAGTCTTTATCTATAGCTATAAAGACGGTACTGAAAGCGGGTGCCTACCTACTCTAAACTTCTCTGGGTACCTTTACTTTACTCGTGAACAGATAAACAGCAAGCTGCCCCAAACAAAGAAAATGGCATTTCTACGAGGAAGGCTTTATAACCCGAAGATATGGAAAAATTCTTGAGGAGACAGGGAAAAGTTCTTAGGAGAAAAGAACAGATTTGTATGGAATTTAGAGTAAGATGCCAAGCGCGCCAACCACAGATGTCCTGATATGAGAAGCAGACACAGGTTTAGGCCGCCCCTGAGGGCTCAGCTTTGCCCCTATGGCTTAGTGGCTGGGCCACCTCAGGCTCGTCCTTTGACATACAATTGCTGTTGAGTTGGATTCAACAACGAGGTTTCAATCAGCCCATCTATGTGTATCCCTATGAATGCGTTGCCACTGTCACTCAATGATTCTTTACAGCTGTGAAACAATAAAAAACATATATTTGGTTTTTATCCCCAGCTCCTGGCACACAGTTCCTAAAATGCTGGGAATTTCCTAAGCGATTAGAGTGTCTTGTGTTCTTTGTAATAAGCCTCTTTCAATCATGCCTAAGTCTTTGCTAATGAGGGGACCCTTGGCGGGCCCCTAGATGGCTTCAGGATGGGGGCTGGTAACAAAGACCAGGCATGATTAGAGGGTTGGTACTTTGAGCCCTACTCCCATGTCCAGGGAGGGGAGAGGGGCTGGAGATTGAGTTCAATCCTCAAAGGCCAATGATTTCATCAATCATGCCCATGTAATAGAGCCTCCACAAAAAACAGGGTTCTTGGAGCTTCTGGGCTGTGCACATACGGAGGTGCAGGGAAGGTGGCACGCCCAGAAAGGGCATGGAAGCTCTGCGCCCCTCCCACCCCCACCCCCTGCCTTATGCACCTGTTCCATTGGGCTTTCCTGAGTTGTATCCTTTATAACAGACCAGGAAATGCAAGTAGTGTTATACTGAGTTCTGTGAGTTGTTCTAGTGAATTACTGAACCTGAGAAAGGGGTTGTAGGAACTCCCAAATTTGTAGTCACCTGGGCAGAAGTGTGGGTGGCCTGGGTACCCCATGTGCGGCTGGTGTCTGAGTTGGGGGCAGACTTGTGGGACTGACCCTTTACCCCATGGGCTCTGTGCTAACCCCAGGTAGCTAGTGTCAGAATTAAACTGAACTGTGGGAAGCCTAGCTGGGGTCGGAGAAACAGAACAACACTTGAGGTATATGTGTCGACATATTTCGGCCTTTACAGAGTCAATATAGTAAGTTGGACCCTGGGCCAACAAAGCAGATCATACAAAAATGCCCCAGTCATTCAGCTGCGTTTGGAAGCATGTTTTTGAGCAACGATCCCTATGCTTGTGATGAGTATAGTAAATGGCAGCGTCCCATCTCTTGCCCACTGGTTGGCGATGAGAGGCAAACCATGAAAAAACCTTTCGTGGAAATGCTCTTCTCTGAACTAACGCCCCAGCATAGCACTAATTCTTCAAAGACAGGAAGCATCAGGGAACACAGTGTCACCCCGAGGAATGCCCTCCTGCTGCTAACACACTTATGTCACCAGCAGGAACCTCCCTTTCAAGAACGTCTCCCTGCTGTTCTGGAATCTGCCTCTGCAGAGACTCCAGGCTAAGCCCTCCATCTCGGCCGTCACAGCGCGTGAGCAGAATGCGGAGCAATGCTGAACAGCCACTGTCGACTCACTCTAAATGCTCTTCTAAGTTGCAGAAACCACTTGCCCCATCTCCACTGCGGACCCTACATAACGAAGCAGCCCACGGAGGCCAGAGGGGGTCCTTCAGCACAAAGCCCCACCAGCGGCCTCTTTCCAGTGGAGAAACACATAGAAGCCTGGAAACTTTGCGATGGAAAGCAGAGATCACTGTGAGCAAAAGCTTTGCAGTCACAATATAACACCTGAGAAGCATTTGGGGTGCGGGGTAGTGAGTTTGATGATTTCTGTCTGCACTGCAATGGACACGTGCCTTCTAGTCTGCTCATTACATGTAAGGCTGGTGCAGCCCCACATGAGCGAACGCCCGCCCCCCTTCCTTGTGAATGTCCGTCAGGCAGCATTCTGTGAAAGGTGAGCTTTGTTAGATACGATTGTGCATCCCAGAAGATTTCGGCCAGGGCTCACCGTCCTGGTGACTTGGGGTGGCTACGCTCCCCCCGAGACTGGAGTGATCTCACTGTGCTCCTCCCACCCAGGGAACTCACAGCCCTTGTCTCCAGGTCTAAGGAGCACTCCGCGGGCCCCGTCCACAGGGACCACCAAGAGCACTAGCATTTGACAAATTGTGTTAACGCAGGCGGCCTGCTGCTGCCGTTTCTCATCATCGCTGGACTCACCTTCTCTAAGGGGGGAGGAGGAGAAAACCTCTTGGCACAGGTGAGAAATATGTCTGGTTCTGGCTTCCCCTTCTTCACGTCGGGGTCGTCGCCCAAGACAGCGTGGTCGAACAGGCCAAAGAACTCCTTGTGCCTGCTGGTCTTCAGCTCGAATGGCACGGACCCCGAGCTGGTGGCGAGTGCGAAGGGCACGCTGTGCTTCCGCAGGTGGTGGATCAGCTTCTCGGCCCCTAGACAGGAGGAGGGACCAGCATTCAGTGAGGTGGAGGAGACACCGGGCCACAAGGACTCCCCACCTAGCTCTGTACGCCCTGACTCTTGCTGCCTCTTCTCAGGAATTATCTGAGCTGAGACATCTTGTCTTAAGAGGGGTTACCAGCTCTGGAACACCCCTACTCTAAACAAAAGTCAAAAAAGCAAGGCAGGGCTTCGCAATAGCACTTCCCGAAGATGCAGAGGGCGATTTTCCCGGAAAGAAACGTTGCTTTGTTGCTGATCCTCTCTTGCTGAAATGTGGAAACCTGGGGCTAGGAGAAGGCCATGGTCCCAGCGGGGCCTCAGTGAGCCAGGTATGTGTTCTTTTTTTTTTTTTTTTTAGTGAGGAAGATTGGCTCTGAGCTAACATCTGTGCCCACCTTCCTCTGCTTTATACGGGACGCTGCCACAGCATGGCTTGATGAGCGGTGCATCGGTCTGAGCCTGGGATATGAACCTGCGAACCCCGGACCGCCAAAGCAGAGCACGTGAACTTAACCACTACGCCACCAGGCCGGCCCCGGGTCAGGTTTGTGATCTGAAGCAATGAATATGCAAGGACTATGCTTTGCATGTTTTCTGAGAAAACCCTGTACTCTACAGAAAGCCATTCAATGAATGGTTCCTCAGGCTGCTAGAGAGACGGAATCAAGAAACGGCTTCCACCAGAGGCTGAGGGAAGGCCGCAGCTGAAGGAAAGCTGTGGCGCTAAGTAATAAGGGATCAGAGAGTACAATAAACCTCGCTGGAGGCAGCTGAACAACAACCACCCCTGAAAGGAACATTTCCCACGCTCTCATTAACTAAGAGGGTTAAGTACAGGGAACACACAGGTTAACAGTTCTCCATAGAGCCAATGAAGAGAGGGCTGGTCATCAGAAACGTGAGTCAGGAAGGCTGAGTATGGAAACAGTAACATCTAAATACACACACAGTGCTATGGCTATCTAAAAATACTATTTTAAATAATCACATAATCATGACTGTTTTAATCATCACGTGAGACAATGTCCCTGCTTTCTCAATTGCTGCAGAAAAGACTGACCTGGTCATTTTCTCAAACACCGGAAACCACTCAGGAAGGCAACAGATACTGTGAGTTCCTGACGCTTTAGGGAAACAGGCCTAGGAGATGCTGGGAGGAAGGTGTGGATCTCAACTCCACACCAGGACAAAGCTAAAACTCTGTGAAGAATAAAGCAAAATCTAGCACTCTGCTGGATGTAACGTTTACAAACGAAACAGAGAGACTTCAGATCTCGAATGATCAGGTGCATGGAGGATGCAGAGAAAATTGGGGACGAAGGGAACATCTGCCCACTGAGAGTCTCTTCACCTCACCTCACCTCCTTTTTATGCATAACCAGCAAGATACTGGCGCCTCTTCTCCTGAGATGTAAGTTACCTTATGACAAAGACTCAAATACCAACATTAGGCCCACCAGTGAAAAGGTGAACTCTGGGTAATAGATTCTACTTGTTCAAGGCTCCCACCTGTGCCCCAAGCTGACAGTCTAGGGGAGCATCCTTCCTGCCTCTTCCAGCTTCTGGGGGCTCCAGGCATCCCTTGGCTTGTGGCCCCATCACTCTGATCTCTGCCTCTGTCTTCACATGGCTTCTCCTCTGTGTCTATGTCCCTCCTCTTCTTCTCTTCTAAGGTCACTAGTGCTATGGACTGAATGGTTGTGTCCCCCAAATTCCTATGTTGAATCCTATCCCCAATGTGATGGTATTAGGAGGGTCTTTGGGAGGTGATGAGGTCATGAGGGTGGAGCCCCCATGAAGAGGATTATTTTTTCGGAATTACAGTAAAATATATCTCAAGTATATCTTAGAATATAGGGCAAAAATTCTAGAAGGAAAACCACTTCAAAGGCTAGGGTGGATAAGGAAGAAAAAGGATATTTGTGTGCCTAATACATTATGGGTGCCTTGTGTGTCAGGAGTCTCTTTCATGGTTTAACCCTAGGTTTAGCCTTGTAGGTTAAACCATGTAGGTTTGTAGGTTTGTAGGTTAAACCATGTAGGTTTGTAGGTTTGTAGGTTAAACCATGAAAGAGACTCCAGGTCAAATATTAACTGTATGGACAAATCCTTAGCTAGATTAAGAAAAAGAGAGAGAAGACTCAAATAAGTAAAATCAGAAATGAAAGAGGAGACATTAAAACCAAGGCCACAGAAATAAAAAAAGATTGAAGGAGAATAATATGCAAATGTATATGCCAACAAATTGGCCAACCAAGAAGAAACAGATAAACTCATAGAAACATACAAACTACCAAGATTAAATCAGAAAAAAATAGAAAGCCTGGTCACACCTATAACTAGTAAGGAGATTGGCTCAGTAATCAGAAAAGTCCAGGACCAGATGGCCTCACTGGAGAACTTTACCAAACATTTAAAGAAGAATTAACACCAATACCCCTCAAACTTTTCCAAAAAACTGAATAGGAGGGTACACTCCAAAACTCATTCTGTGAGGCCAGCGTTACCCTGACACCAAAGCCAGACAAAGACACTATAAGAAAACTACAGATCAGTAATCTCTGATAAATATTGATGTAAAAATACTCAACAAAATACCAGCAAACTGATTTCAACAGCACATTAAAAGGATTATACACCACGATCAGGTGGGATTTATTCCTGGAATGCAAGGATGGTTTGACACATGAAAATCAATGTGAGACACTATATTAACAAAATGATGGACAAAAACCACAGATCATCCCAAGTGATGCAGAAAAAGCATCTGACAAAACTCAACACCGTTTCTAAACACTCAAACTAGGAATAGAAGAAAACTACCTCAACATAATAAAGGGCCATATATGAAAAGCCCACAGCTGACATCATACTCAATAGAAAAAGGCTAAAAGCTTTTCCTCTGTGATCAGGAATGAGATGACAATGCTTTCTCTTGCCACTTCTATTCAACAGAGTACTGGAAGTCCTAGCCAGAGCATTTAGGCAAAAAAAAGAAATAAAAGTATTCAAATTGAAAAGGAAGAAGTAACGTTGTCTCTGTTCACAGATGACACAATCTTATATGTAGAAAACCCTAAAGATTCCACACACACACACACAACTGTCAGAATTAGTAAACAAATTCAGCAACACTGCAGAATACAAAAATCAACATGCAAAAATCAGTTGCGTTTCTATACAGTAACAATGAACAATCTGAAAAGAAAATAAAAATTCCATTTACAATAGCATCAAAAAGAAACAAGCTTAATCAAAAAGGTGAAAGACTTGTACACTGAAACTACTAGACATTGCTGAAAGAAATTAAAGAAGAAGACACCAATAAATGAAAACACATCCCATGTTCATGTACTGGAAGATTTGATATTATTAAAATGTCCATACTACCCAAAAAGCCATATAGATTCAAAGCATCTCTATCAAAACTCCAATGCTTTTGCTACAGAAATACAGAAATCCATCCTAAAATTTATATGGACTCTTAAGGGACCCAGAATAGCCAAAAGAATATTGAAAAAGAACAACAAAGTTGGAGGTCTCACACTTTCTGATTTCAAAACATATTACAAACTAAATTAATCAAAACAATGTGGTGCTGGCATACAGAAAGACCTATAGACCAGTGGAATAGAATAGTGAGTGCAGAAATAAACCCTCACATAGAGGGTCGAAGATCTTCAACAAGGGTGCCAACACCTTTGAATGGGGAAAGGACAGTCTCCTGAACAAATGGTGTTGGGAAAAACGAATCTCCACATGCAAAAGAATGAAGCTGGACCTTCACCCTATACCATATACAAAAAATTAACTCAAAATCCATTAAAGAGCTAGACATAAGACATAAAACTATACAATTCCCAAAGGAAAACAGAGGGAGAAAGCTTTATGACATTGGATTTTGTAATGACGTCTTGGATATGACACTGAAAGCTCAGGAAAGACCAAAAACAGCCAACGGGACTGAATCAAACCTAAAAAGTTCTGCGCATCAAAGGTCATAATCCAGAGTGAAAAGGCAACGTATGGAACGGGAGAAAATATTTGCAAATCATATATCTGACAAAGATTTTATATGCAGAATATACAAAGAATTCCTAGAACTCAACAAGAAAAAACCAAATGATGCTATTAAAAAATGAGCAAAGGACTTGAATTGACATTTCTCCAGAGAAGATACACAAATGGCCAACAGCATCTGAAACGATGCTCCACATGACTAAGCAATAGAGAAACACAAATCAAAACCACAACGATACCACTTCACACACATTATGATGGCTACTATCACAAAAACACAGAAAATAACAAGTGTTGGTGAAAATGTGGAGAAACTGGAACCCTTGTGGACTCTTGGAGGGAAAACAAAATGGTGCAGCCATGCTGGAAAACACTACGGTGGTTTCTTAAAAGATTAAAAATAGAATTATCAGATAATCCAATAATACCACTTCTGGATATATACCCAAAAGAGAACAGGATCTCAAAGAGGTACCTGCACTCCCAGGTTCACAGCATTATTCACAATAGCCAAGAAGAGGAAATAAGTCAAGTGTCTATCGACAAATGAATGGATAAACAAAATGTGGTCTATCCAAACAATGGAATATTATTCAGTCTTAAAAAGGCAGAAAATGCTGACACGTGCTACAACATGTATGAACCTTGAGTACGTTATGCTAAGTTCAAAAAGTCAGTCACAAAAGGACAAATATATGAGTCCATTTATATGAGGTCCCCAGAGGAGTCAAATTCACAGAGACAGAAAGTAGAATGGTGTTACCAGGGGCCAGAGGGAGGGAGGAACAGGGTGTGAGTGTTTCACGGGGACAGTTTCAGTTTTGCAAGATAAAAACGTTTTAGAGATGGATGGTAGTGATGGTTACACAACAAAGTGAACACAGTTAACATTACTGAACTGTACACTTAAAAACAGATAAGATGGTAAGTTTTAAGCTATGTGTTTCTTACCATGATTAAAAAAACTTAGCTGTATGGATGTGTTTCCATCCTTAAGGCTTGCCAGGGTAACACAATGCAGAAAGGCAGCAGATGCAGCGAGTGTGTATCATGGTGCTTGTACCCACATCTGAGGGTCACACATCCACGTGTGTGCACACGTGTGTGTTCGTGTGTATGTGTGTGTAATCTAAGAACAGCCCACATGGTTTCTATGTGACTTATTAGCAGGGCCCTTTACAGGAAATTCTCCAGTTCCAGGTAACATTCAACCTGCACCTTTGGATTTATATATAAATATAAATAACACAAGTTTCAAAAATGACTGTGAGTCATATTAACACAATTTTCAATCTAAAATTACTGCTATAACTGTAAATTTTTTCTCCCCTCGCACCAGGAATTCTAAAGCCCGAGTATTTACTTTTCTTCCTGAAAGAATCTTAAAATAGTACTCCATTTTTAAGCATTTTTTGGCCCCGTAATCTAGAACATTCTTGACCTTCTCCCTTTTAGCAAGAAACAGCAGGCAATTCAGTTCTGATCGATCTTCAGCTAACAAGCCCCAAGGGAGAAAAGTCATCTTACCGTTAAAGGAAAGCAAGTAAAGAAAGGGTAAAGGGCATAGAAACAGACATGCTGAAAATGAATTATGCCTTTGACTTTTTTTAAAAACGTAAGCTTCTTTAGGGAGATTTATCTGCTTGCCTATTGTCAATTTGTTAAAGTTTGAATAGTTGCTGAAACATTAATCCTGTATCAGACTTTGAAAAGAGAAAGGCAAAGCCATCTATTAAAGTTAAACTTGGAAGCAATTCTTTCATGAATCCAATCTTTACATAATATTGATACAAACAAAATTCAAACATTTTTGGACCTCGGAGTCAGTGAAAGGAATGTATACGATTTTAAGAAGCCCTTAAAGACAAGATTGAATCACAGCCCACAACAGTGTCGACCACACTCTCTCTGGAGTACCTCTGAGCCTCAAACAAGAAGAGAATTCTCTGAGAAGTTATCAAGACAAAAGAACAGACTAAGCACGCCCCGCATTAGACTTGAGTAATCTAGACTGACAACAACATTGCTAATAGTCACAAACATAATCCTGAAAACAGCGAGGGGATGGCACCTGGCATCAGACCGGCCGTGGGGAACAATGCAGTTAACTTCGCCTGGGTCTCTTCCACCAGCTCCTCCGTGGATATGGGGAGCTGCAGGACATCGATGACGATCTGGGCCACCTCGAATGCCTTCTTGCCCATAACCAGGGCCTTCACATCCCAGGTGAAATCCTTCTCATAGCGAGCACACACTTCTTGAAACACCACTGAATACAGCGGTTCGGTATCTGCAGAAACAAAGACAAGACAAAGACATTGAGATTTTCAGGGCGCACACTATGTTCACATGCAGTCTCTATCAGATAAAGCGTCTATGTACACCGTGTAGGTCACATGCAGGAAGAAAGCCTTCTGCAGAGACCTGTAGAAATGGTGGAACGTTCGCAGGTCATTAGGACTAAACAAGGCCTTGGGCGGCCTCCTCAGTCTGCTGGGCTATCTTCGGAGCTGCGATCCAGAAAGTGAAAAAGTGGGAGAGAAATAAGTCTACCTGATGGTTAAATTGTCTTTTATTTAACATGTATGTATCTGAGTCTAAATATGCACTTGGGATCATGAACTCCATCCGAGGCTACATGAGCTCGTCACCTGGTATTTCCAAGCGTGCCTAGAGACAGGCATGCACAAGGGCCTGTGTGTGTGGCCCTCTGCTGTTAGGGACACTTTCACGGCCCTGGGAGACTCCTCCCAACAGGAGCGCCTGGTGGTGTGTGCTGCTGTGAAGCCCCACCTGAGAACGGACCCTTCTGTATAGGCCTGAGTAGGGAAAACACACCTCCTGTGTTTCCCCTTTGCTCTCACACTAATCCACACTCACAACACTCCTGTCACCAGATGTGGGGGGCTTTGTCTCAAAGCTGGGTGTCCCATAATTCAACTCAATTCTGACACCATCTACCCGGAGTTAGCATCAGATCCCACAGGTTAAGGGCGCAGTCCCACAACACTGCTCCTCCTCCCCAAAACACACACTTCAGACGCCAATTGCAAGGCCAGCTGTCACCTGTGCTTCTGATCGCTTGGCTCTAAGTCAGATGTTCAATTAATTTGCTAGAGCTGCTCATAGAACTCAGAGAAATATTTTACTTACTAGATCACTGGTTTATCACAAAAGGATATGATAAAGGATACGGATGAACATCCAGAGGGAAGAGATGCGTAGGGCAAGGTATGTGGGAGGGGGCATGGAGCTTCTGTGCCCTCTCCCAGCGCACCATTCCCATGGCACGTCCTGGAAGTTCTCCGACCCCCGTACTCTGGGAGATTTTTATGGAGGATCCCTCACATAGGCATGATGGATCATAAACTCCATTTCCAGCCCCTCTCCCCTTCCTGGGAGGATAGGAGATGGGGCTGAAAGGTCCAAGCTACCGATTACAGCTTGGTTTCTCTGGTGACCAGCCTCATCCAGAAGCCCACCCAGAGTCGCCTCATTAGCACAAAAGACACTCTGATCAGCCAGGAAATTCCAAGGGATTTAGAAGCTGGATGTCAGGAAGCAGGGTCAAAGACCAAAGATTAGAACAAAAGATGCTCCTCGTGCTCTTACCACTTAGGGAATTACAGGGGTTTGGGGAGCTCTGTGCCAGCAACCAGGGGCAGAGACCAAAATATATCTATCTCCTATTATCTCACAAGGTCTCACCGGGTAACGGTGAAAACCTGGCCTGCGAATTAGATCCCAGGGTGGCACTTTCTAGGGGTAAAGCCTCAGGCAACTTACTTAACCTCCAGGGGCCTCCCTCTCACATTAACAGGAGGTGAACAAGACTACTGGTAATAACAGTACTGATACTACTAACATACAGTATAGTTAATCATATACAATAAATATAGAGCAAATTATATACAATATAATATATAGTACCATCTATATTTATATTTAATGTTTTTATATATTTATATTTAATATACAGTATTAATGGTACTGATACTACTACTGATACTAGTACTATGAAAGTACAGTAGTACCCTTGTGAGAACTAACCACTTCAGAGGCTGGATGTAATGTTCTCAGAATGGAAATTCCAGTTCTAATTAGCTATGAGGTCAACCACCCTAACTTTAGCATTAAGGTCACATATGGGTCAAGAAGCAACATTAATGGTACCTATTCTGTACTGAATTTGTGCAGTTTCACCCAATAACGGTTCCTGAAAAGAGCTGAGTGACTTCAATGGCTTTTAACTGGTTTTCCCACAAGCAGATGGAAAAATACAATCCTGGTGCCTAAATACTACTTCCGTTTCCTTTAAGATAATATTTGGGAAACCCAGCATGTGGTGAAGAAAAGGTAGACAGAAAGAGAAGGGAGTGGGGTGTGTGCAAACCTATGAACCTATGTTCTGAACCTATGAATCAACAGACGTGTCTATATATATTTACGGTGATACACATGTTCATAGATTTATGTGCACACAAGTTTACACACTTATCTACGACTGCCTGAATCCATTTAGAAAGTTGTCAGGGTATGAATTGCTCAGGAATGAGAGAGCTATGGTACTTTAACCCTGGAGTATCTGCTCCTCCCCAGACACCCAGTCTGAGGGTTGTCTGCAGCACAGGCGGCACCCTGAGTCTGCGGACAACGGAAGGCAGAGGGCTGTCTCTTCTGAGCCATTGCAACTCTGGTGTCACCTGGGCTGTATCATTTGCATTCTTCTCACGGAAGGTGAAGGGTCCCCGGAGCAATAGACCACATCCACCACCTTTTGGCCAAATCCATGACCCCAGGCGAAAGGTAGTTCTTCTGCAAGTGAAAGTCTCCCACATTGGTGGCTACAACCTCTACCTTAGGTGGCATCTCTAACCAGGGGTGTCTGCTGCAGTTTCCACAGCTCTATGCTCACAGGACTAGCTAGGCTCATAAATTCAGCAAGGATGTTCTGGCCGCCAGCTCTGTGGGTGTCACCCAGCGCTAGCTACCCTCCTAGTCCCTGGCTCACCGCAGGTACTGGGGAATCTCGCTCTTGCTGGCTGCACAGGCTGAAGCAGGCACCCTCGCTCCCTCCCCTGTGAACTCTGGGGACCGTGCTCCCTGTGAACCTGGCTCTTCCCTCAGCTTTCAGGGCGGGCCGCGCCCCCTGCCTGCTTCTCCCAGCTGCTGACTCCGCCCCTCCTCTCACTGCCCCTCTGAATGTCACCCCTGGACCCGCAGCCCCATGGTGGGATGCTTTGGCCTCGACAGCGACCAGAAACAGAAAGAACTTTTCTTTTCCAGGCAAAACCACCCACAGCTGCGTATCAGGTACAACTTCATCGTTAGCACTTGAACTATTTTGATCCTTGTTTTTCGACCACAGGCTGGATTTTACTGGACACAGTAAAGCACACACAACAAACAGATCTCAGAATCTCCACCCTCATGGGTACTTGAAACTGCTCCGGCATGACCCCTGGATTGAGGATAAGCGCCTGCCCTTTGTTCTGTTTGGTTTTTTGGTACAAAAGATGGTAGGACTTGAGGAAAAGCCTTCCTGGAGACATCTGTAGAAGAAGCCAGTGTTTGGATAATAACCAGAGTGGCTCAGGGTTTTCTAGAAAGGACCCTGCACTTAGTCACACACTGGAGGGAAGGGCCAGCCCACACTTGTCCTCACTGGTGAAAAAGCCATCTAGGGTGGAGGGTCGCCCGTAATGCACGCTCCTTCTCTGTTCGTCTTCCCTGGGAGGGGGAAGGAGTGAGGCTCGCAGGGCACGGACACGGACAGACTGGCGGTGAGGCAGGATGTTTCCCTTTCTTCCCTTGAACGCTTTTTCTTCTAGTAGGTGACAGAGGAAGATGCTGACAAAAGGAAACCGTAGGCACCAAGCGAGTGAGAAACTAGTGTCAGGTCTGAAAGACAAGAGGGCGAGGAAAAGGAGCAGAGGCCAGGCAGGAAGACGCACGTAGTATTCCGGGCCCCTTGCTAAAGCAAGGGGCTGAGAAAGAAGAAAGGGGCATGAAAAAATTCTAATTCCAAAGGCAGAGAAATAACTATATCCTTTTAAAATGATTTAAACGGTGTTTATCTGAAGCTTAGAAAGTCACAGAGCTTTTAATTTAAAAGACACAGACTGGAGGGATTATAAATCTGTGGGAGACTGCCCAGACAGCCACTTTTCTTCACAATTTAGATAAAATCATCCCAAATCCTCAGCGAATAAGCAAGGATCTAAAGAAGCAATTAAGGTCCTCAGATCCGAGGCTGGCTATGCCAGCTGATGACAGCAAACTTGGAATTAAAGGGACAGCATTTTAAAAGGAAACAAGTCTCCAGAAGCTAAAATGAAGGAGGATAAAATAGCCGTGCCAAGCTATCAAATGCATATGCTCCCTTGCTCACGAGCTTCAGGCTTTGCGGCTTGCCTCAGTGATATTTTTCACAGGAAACTCAACATGGTTTTGAACACACGACAGCCACATAAAAACTACCTTCCTTAGGCGTGTTAGAATAATATTCCGCGTAAAGGCAAACCTCACTCCTTGACGGAACCCAGGCAGAAGTGTGGACAGCTGCTGCAGGTGAAGCCATCAGGTGGGTGGTGATGGGAGGGCATCAGATGCGAGATGGAAACTCGGCCACCAGGGCCCAGACGCCGCAACGTTGACATTTTCATCATGAGCAGCATGCGTGGTTCCCAGGTGGGAAATGTAAGGCTTTCGAGTTTAAATTCACTGAACTATTAGAGAAGGCATCATAGCACCTGGAGGCAGGCTACGCATGGGGCCGCTAAGTTTTGTCTAAGGCTGAGGTTCTGTAATTGTAATGTAATTAGTACCATCTTTTATCATTGAGCACGCATTTAAATGTTTGCTGAGTCCATCCCTGGCTCTCGGAGGATGGCATCAGTTTGCGTGTCACCCCATAAAGAGCAAGAGGTGAGGGCACTTCCCCACGTCTCCCTTGCAGGAAACTGTACTCCCTGACCGTGCACACAGGCACCTAATTCCAATCTGAAAAACCGTGAGTTCCATTATTTAATAGCAAAACACCTTAATCAACCCGTCACTAGCGAGCATCTGTTATGACACCTGATTTTCCAGCCGAATCCCGTTTTCGTTTCCATACAAGGCCTAGAATGAGGTACTGGGAGAAAGCAAGGTGTCAGGAATCTGAGGGATGAGCAGTGAAGTTCCAGCTCAGCCACTTTTTAGCTGTGTGTCCTGGGACGAGTTTCTTCACCTCTCTGACTTGTAGTTTCTGTCGGGGGGACTATGGCAGCCACTGGGCTGCAGAAGAGGGGGGTCAGAAGACTAGGTGTAGCGGGGCAGCAGGTGCTCTGAAGCCAGGTGGCCTGGGTTTGAGGCCCTGCTCTGCAGCTGACCAGCTGCTGACGTCTGCTGAAACGTGCTCAGCCCCTTGCTGGGCCTCGGTTTACCTATCCATAAATCCGAAGGTGTGTATCACACACCTTCTAGGCAGTTGTGTCAATTAAGTGGCATCATCTATGCAGAGATCTGAGCACCGTGCCTGGCCAGAGTGAACCCCTAGCTCCAGCGTGTGAAATTATCAGGGGGCATCTGCCTGGTAGCTGCTCTGCGGAACGCTCTTAGTTGTCATTTGTGAGTTAAGAGAAAGTTAGAAGATCTGCTTTCTCTGTGTACCCCCAGGCTCCAATAACGGCAAAGACAGCTTTAATCTGGCAAATTAAAGTGCCTGTACCAAATATTTTACTTAACAACAACAACAAAAAAAACCCAAACTATTAACTATTTGGAATTCATTCACGAAAGTATTGCACCTGCCAGGAGCCGGCCCGGTGGCACGGCGGTTAAGTGCACGTGCTCGGGTTCGGATCCTGGGCGCACACTGACACACTGCTTGTCAAGCCATGCTGTGGCAGCGTCCCATGCAAAGTAGAGGAAGATGGGCACGGATGTTAGCCCAGGGCCAGTCTTCCTCAGCAAAAAGAGGAGAGTTGGCATGGATGTTAGCTCAGGGCTGATCTTCCTCACCAAAAAAAAAAAAAAAAAAAAAAAATCGCACCTTCCAGGCACATGGGACTAGCTTCATAAATGCTGGTTAACTGTCCGGCCTGGTACAGGAACATAATTCCTTGTCCCCAGTTCCATAATCCATAAACTTCTGGAAACATAAGTTTTCATGTAGCAGCAAAACCTGACTTGGACTAGCACGTGGTGGTTTTAATGTTTAATATTTACCACACCGTGTGTGAATCTTCACAGACTTCTCTACAGAAATACCAATGGGTTTGATTACGGGTGCTGCCCCAGACCCCACTCCCAGAGACTGTATACATCACAGAACATATGCATTCTAATACCTCTTTAAAATAACAATTAAAAAAATCTAAATACAACTGACTCCACAGGTTTCAGAAAAGGGAATCTGAACCCACATTGGTTACGGCTTCCTAGTCAAGTCATACCTTGCATATCTTGAATAAAGCAATTTAATGCTTTTCAAAACTTAGTATATCTTGAAAATAGTCTTACTTTTATTATTTCCACTTATAAAAAAATAATGGGAGGGGGTGATGTAAAGCCAGTGTTTTGTTGTTAACAGACAAGTTAGTTCCGTAAAGATACAGAACACGTTTTCACAGGGAAAGGCCCATCTTGAGCTAAAATCAAATGATCACAACCTGGCAGAAGTGAAGACATAGTATAGACTGCATGCCTTCTCTCACCCAGAAATATAGCAGTGTTTCTGAATGCAGTGAAAACCACATATTTTAAATGTGCAATGGCTTCAATAATAAAAACCCAGCATACAGTACATTTTGATGAAAGGGCTGGTGTCATTTTTCTAAGCCATCTTGATAGTACACGGTAGGTAACTGGTAATTGGTGAATAGATTTTTTTTTTTTAATTCACTGATTTTGTTCTTCTAAGATAGTCTACCACTGATTTCCTTAACCCCCTGGTTCTCAAAGTGTGGTCCATGGATCAGCAGCATCAGGAATGAGACCAAAACAGGCTTTGCTGAGTTAATGAATCAGTGATCAGAACTGAAAAGCCCATTAATGTTTGCTGAAAAAATACACAAAGGAACAAATACCTGTAAAGGTAAGGGAAACTTTACCTACAGTCAAATACTACAGAGGGAAACTTTGCAAAAAGAGTGATTAAGAAAATGTCGGTATAGGGGCCAGCCCAGTGGCATAGTGGTTGAGTTTGCAGTCTCTGCTTCGGTGGCCCAGGGTCCGTGGGTTCGAATCCCGGGCACGGACCTACAGCACTCATCAAGCCATGCTGTGGCGGTGTCCCACATACAAAATGGAGGAAGGTTGGCACAGACGTTAGCTCACGGCCAATCTTCCTCAAGCAAAAAGAGGAGGATGGGCAACACATGTTAGCTCAGGGCCAATCTTCCTCACCAAAAAAAAAAAAAAAAAAGAAAGAAAGAAAGAAAATGCCAGTACATAAACCAGAATGTTTTTCCCAGCTGAAGACCTACTGAAATGTCATCCTCTGCTAACCCGGACCACCTGGTGTCCAAGAAACTCCCCAGACCCGAAAACAGAAGTCAGGCAGAGGGACATCAGAGCCACACTCGGTCCTAGCAGTATGGGGAGGAGAAAGAAAACAAGAGGATGCTGACCTGAGATGATGAGAAGGGCGGTGACGGGTTCTCCAGCAAACACTGCAGGATCTGACCCGCTGACAGCACTCAAGTGCTCTCCCCCACAGCCACTAACACCCCCCGTGCTTCACGCACATGGGAGTGAGCCTTTCATTGTCTTCACTGCAGCTGTTGAACCTTTACAAGTAGGCCTGCATGTAAAAGGCAGTGCTTCCTTTGTTTAGGAATGTAAAAGACTGGACAAAAAAAAAGAACTTCAACCCTTAGTACCATAAACCTAGATGTTGTGGACATCCAAACCATAATTGTAAAACTTCTAGAAGAAAATGCAGGAGAACACCTTGGTAATGGTGGGTTATATGAAGATTTCATACACAGACCACAAAAACCAAGAGCCTTGGAGAACATCTGGATAAAGGGGCTTTCGTCAAAATTTAAAGACACCGGTAAGAAAACAAAAGGCAAGCCACCGATTGAGAGAAAATATTTGCAACACACACAACTTGTATCCAGAATAAAGAACCAAACTTGACAACTCGATGATGAGATGAACAAGGTGTAGTATATGGAATAACAGTCCCTCAAAGATGCCCGCACCCCAATCCCCAGAACCTGTGACCATCTACCCCACACGGCAAAAGGAACTTTGCAGGTGTGATTAAGTTAAGGATCTTGAGATGGCGAGGCGATCCTGGATTATGTGGGTGGGCCCAAAGTCATCACAACGGTCTTTCTAAGAGGGAGGCAGAAGGTCAGAATCAGAGGAGGTGTGAGGACAGAAGCAGAGGCTGGGTGATGTGAGGCCACAAGCCAAGGAACGTGGGTGGCCTCTAGAAGCTGGAAAGGCAGGAGAACAGATTCTCCTCTAAAGCCTCCAGAAGGAAAGCAGCCCTGTCAACACCTTGACTTGAGCCCATCAAGACTGATTTTGGACTTGTGGCGCCCCAACTATAAGATCATAAACGTGTGCTGTTTTAAGCCACTATTTGTCATAATTTGTTACAGCCACAATAAGAAACTAATACAGAACCCAACATAAAAACCACTTTGGAAAACAGTTTCTTAAAAAGTTAAGTATGTGCCTACCGTGCAACCACTAGCAATAAAAACGAAAAGAACTATTGGTACACACAATCACATGAATGTGTTTCAAAAAAATTATGCCCAGTGAAAGAAGTCAGATGAAAAAGGAGTACATACTGTCCGATTCCATATAAAATTCTATGAAGTGGAAACTGACCTGTAGTTTCAGAAGCAGACTGGGAGTTACCTTGGGATGGGGCGGAAGGAGAGAGGAAGCGCAGAAGGGCACAAAGAAAATTGGGGGAGTTGTGGAAACATTGTTTTGAGTGTGGAATGAAAGCTTCCTGGGACTTCTCACGTTCCCTTCATAAAATGTCATTTCTATATTGTTGCAGAGGAAGTCTGCTGATTCTATCAAAATCGTATCTTTATGTCCTCAAAACATAGGCATCTTGCACAAAGCTGACTGCCCCTCCAGGACTGGAGGCAATCTGAAGCACTGTCGAGAGGGATATTTCACACACTTCGAAGATCACCCCACATGTAAAACACGGCCCTTGCCATCGATTTCAGAGCTGCATTAAAAGCCCAGCTGTGGTATGACTAGACAAACAAATTAAGATTTCCCTTGTGTAGAACAGACACTGACAACTAGTGTTTGTAGATGCCCCTGGGGCCAGCCCACGGCTATCAGGACGAGAATGTGGGGCACAAACGACAGGTTGCATGAAGATGGTTCTCTGTCAACGAAAATCAAAGTTGTCTTGGAAACCATGACATTTGTGCCCAAGGACAAAGATTAGTTGCCTTGTATCTTTGGCCTAGGCAGAAACAAAGACTTTCTCGGGATTTAAGCAGTAAAATGAGCTTTCCCTGGGGAGACACTATCTTGGTGGATGTGAATAATGGCCTCTTAAAAATAAAACCAGAAACACTCCTACTTCTGTCCTCAGTACTGAAGCAAATGAGAAGGCCGCAGGCCACAGTGGGAGGTCCGTAGGCCCCTTCTACTCAAGTGATACAGGCCAGGAAGACAGTCCCAAGAAAGCAGACAAGACGATGCTCATCATGTCCTCTATTGGGGGGCACAGATGGGGGAGCAGGGAAGTTGCAATGTTTATGTCCCCCCAAAGTCCATGTTAATTGTTAATGTCCAGTGTAATGGGATTTGGAGGTGGGGCCTTGGGGAGGTGATTAGGGCATGAAGGTGGAGCCCAAATGAATGGGATTAGTGCCTTTATAAAGAGACCCCAGAGAGCTCCCTCACCCTCTTCCACCACACGAGGACACAGTGAAAAGACAGCCGTCTCTTGGGGGGATCAGGAAGTGGGCCCTCACCAGACACCAAATGTGCTGGTGACAGTGGCGATGCCAGGACTCACTCACACACAAGAGCATTAGAAGAGGGTGGGTGGGCACTCTCTCATGCAGGGAGCAGTCAAGAAGGACGAGATCTCTTGGAGTAGCTTCGAGCATCTAACAGTTCCCGGGCCCTGGACGCACGAGGCTGTGTATGATGATCACAGTCTTCCCAGGTAAATCCCAGATGCCCCTGGACACCCACCAGGTTGAGCACAGGTGTCCCCAGGTAGCCAGAGGGTGCAACTAAATGATACCCCCCTTGTTTTTTTTAAAGAAAGTGTAAAACATGGACCATGAAGATAAAGAATAGCAACTCATGCTTTTCTTTAAGAGAATATTATGACTTAGCAGACTGCGGCAAGGTAACAGAGGAATACTATGCGGCTCTTTTTCCAAAATGGTTCTTTTTCCAACAAAAACCGGTGATGTGTTCCCTGCATCTCAGCCTCCCCTTGCTCACTGTCTTCTGCTGTCTGATCACCTACCACGACCCACTGCTCTTCTTCCAGTGGTCAGAGAGAGACTAAAAGTGATGGGGAAAGGGCAGATACTGGCAACCGCTGGCTCTGCAGCCAGAGGCAGGGGAGGGAAGACAGACGGGTCCCAAGAAACAGAAGGGAGCTGTGAGTGGGAAATCAGAGGCGGAGGGGCAAATAGCAGAGAGTGTGACGTTTACTGAGCCCTGACAAAATGCAACATTGGGAGACAAATATTCTCTAAAATGGGAGGAAAATAAGTATGGAATGTGGTAGTGATGATTAAGTGCTTTTCAAGTTAAAAATCTCCCAAACTCATCCATGAAGAACCTTTAAAATTTATCAATTACTTTCTGATGTTGAACAATACATCACTGATACATAAATGCGATTAGGCCAGTTCAAAAATAAGAAAACAAGGCTTAGTGAGTTCTGATGATTTACTCCAGGTCACCGAGCTCATCTATGGACCAGGCAGGATTGAAACTAAGACTTGTATACACAAATCCCACAAGCTCTCATTTTAAGGCATGGCCTCTGCACACACCCCTTATCCCTCATCAATTCCACACACTGGGACTACAGCAGTGGTTCTCCAGGTGTGGTACCAAGACCAGCAGCATTGGTGTCCCCTTGGAGCTTATGGGAAATGCAAATTCTCAGATCCACTCCAGACCTACTGAACCAGTGAGCGTGGGGCCCCAGCAATCTGTGTCTTAGCAAGCCCTCCAGAAGACTCCGATGCCTGCTCACGTGTGAGAACCACGGGACTAAAATTTCATTAGCATCCGTGGCAATTACATGATATAGAATGTTTCAGGGTACACTAAGATCATATAGAAGGTAGAAGGTCAACCTACTTTCTTCTGACGTCCTAACTCCTACTCTGTCACTATGCACACCTGTTTTGCATAGGTTTATAGCTCCTAAGAATATCTCACGTTAGCCAACACCTAGATTTTCATGTGTGTTGGAGATTTTCACCTCCTTAATCCTCTACTGGCCAGCCCTGGTGGTCTAGTGGTTAAGATTCGGGGCTCTCACTGCCACGGCCCGGGTTTGTTTCCCAGTCAGGGAACCACATCACCCATCTGTTGGTTGTCATACCCTGGCGGCTGCATGTTGCTGTGATGCTGAAAGCTCTGCCACCAGTATTTCCAGCAGGTCACCCATGGTGGACAGGTGTTAGCAGAGCTTCCACACTGAGACAGAATAAGAAGAAGGACCTGGCCACCCATTTCCAAAAAAATTGGCCAGGAAAACCCTATGAATAGCAGCAGAGCACTGTATGATCGAGTGCCAGAAGGAGAGAGGATGGCACAAAAATCTCAGGCAGGGTTCTGCTCTGCTGTCCACAGGGGCGCCAGAAGTCGGAATCCACTCCACGGCACTAACGACAACAAAAAACCCTATACTTCCTCATTTTGCAAACCTAGACTCTGGGTTTCACATTCATCCCTGTTTAATTCCATCTCAGTGGAAAAGACTAATCTAGAAGCTTATAGCAGTCACACTTTGGTATGGTAGTCCCTGAATTTGAAGATAACTTATGCAACTGAATTAAGTGAAATGATTACCAGGGTCTTGCAACCAGTGAGCTGTGAGCCCAGGGCTCCCCAAGAGGAAGTTCTCTCTAAGATTTCTCTTCAGACCTGGAGCAGAAGCGACAGCATTTGAGCACAGAGGGTTCCATGAAATCACTGAGTCCGACAGGGACCAGCGGCTCACAGACAGTCATCTATTCCTTTCCTACAGAGAACCTATCTCCCCAAAGGCTCATTTTCCTTTTATCTGCCCCACCTCACTCTACACCAAAAAATTCTACAAGCACGGCCCTCAGCCCCTCCACCTAGTGGAATAAATAGCGCCGAGCAAAATGTAATGGGACCCATGACTGACAAAGTGAAAGGAGATAGTGTGTTCACTCCTATATGGTAGAGTCGCTTAAGAAACGGGTGATAAAGGTTTAGAATCTGAAAACCACAAGGAACACATCGTTCAACACCAGGAAATCAATGAGGGGGGACTTTGATTTTCCCATGCCCATCACCTGTCTAGGTGACAGTGGGTTATGCCCGCTCGTGATGGTGTCTGTCCCCCATGGAGGCTACTTAAAAATCACTCTCGCATCTGAGACTATGGCAAGCTTGCCTCATTACGTTAGCGCATTCTGTCTTGGTGGGGAATCAGGGGTGAGAGCCAGGTGTGGCAGGGGAATGGTTTCATTGGCTGAACCTCCTTCAGTGTGAGAGGTGCCTTATCAAGCACGGGAGGGTTGAGGGTGAGCGCTGGGGAAGCTTCGGGAAGCTCTGCTCATGGAGGAGGTATGGTATTGGGAGTAAACTGTCCAGACAGACCACGTGCTCAATACACGGTGATTATCCCAAGTGAGGTTGGAAAGAAAGCCCACGGTGAGACAGTGCTGCTCCTGAGAGGGTCTCAAGAGGGTGCATATAAAAATCTACGGAGGAGAAGATTCACTAATGAAAACACAGGCCAAGTGACAGGAGAAGGGGACCCCAGCTGGGCCTTGTCTGAGAGAAGGCATACCCCATGCCTCTGGAGCTCCTGTTCCCAGTTCCAGCCTTCCCCAGACGGGCACAGGGCGCAGGGGAGCAGGAAAACAGGATGGCGCCACTTACCCCGGGGAGCTGCAGGAGTCATCCCTCCACGCCCATATCGTCCTGGCTAAAAGCAGGTTCCGCTCCTCTGTTACTTTTAATTATGGGGGAGGTGGGCTGGAAGGGATAATTTAAGAGAAGAGCAGGTACCCTGGCTCCCACGGGTGACGGCCTGGCCCAACCACGGAAACAGTGAGGCTCCTCAGACAGAAAGGACACACAAGTAGGTGGCCTGGGATGGGGGAGACTGGGGTGTGGAAGGAGCTGGGGCCAGTGGAGGTTCCCTGCTGGTGACAGAACGATGGGACTTGTTGTGCTCCGAGGGCTTTCTCTGCGGTTGGCTCTGTGATGGGCCCTTCTGCAGCCTTAATGGTGGTGGTGGGAGGATCAAGAGTTGTTGGTCTGGATTTACAAATTCAAGAGAGCTACAAGATCTTAAGCTGAGTTGTCCAAAGGAGAGTGAATCTTATATCCTGCAAATATTGGAATCAAAATAATGTTTTTACATTCATTTGTGCAAAAAGCTGATATACATAATAAAGAGGAAAGAGCCCCAATGGATACTGAATCCTATGACTCACTATATGCTATATACACGCATGTTGTTCTCCTCTTTCTAAAAGCATACTTTTAGCAGGAGTCTGCATGCACAAAACAGGCTTTTTAAATCAGTTTTTTCTAGTCCCAGATATTGATGACCTCTCCCTTTTTTATATCTTTTGCCTTCTCACTTTTCCCACATGGATTTTTCAAAGCGGAACCTCAGAAGGTACAGATGCTGACTGAAGCTTGCTTTCCTATTTCCTGTAAGGAGGCAGCAGATGTTTTATAGAATAGGATATTTATCTCCTCCTTTTTTTGAATCTGGGCTCCATCAGCAGGAGTCATGCTGCTGTAGATTCTGTCTGGGGCCAATACCACCCGAGCACCACTGAGGGTGCGGGTACAGGACTCCGGGAGATCTTCCTCCTCTTTTCCACTCGGGATGATTTATAAAGACTGTGCCAACACAGCACGTTTGGATTCACATTCTGATCACCCACTTGCAAACCAAAGTATATTAGAAGGGATAATGTAAGAGAGCGTATTCAGAGAGTACGTAATGCTCCCTTACCGTGGAACCCACATGGAACAGCGATAATATGTCAGGGTAAAGGCACACTCAATGCCTGTCTCCAAAAAGAATTCTCCCTAGGTCAAATTTACTCGAGACTATTACCAGAGTCACCCTATGACTGGGTATGTATTTTCCTTCTCAATCAACATGACTTCAGCCTTTGAACGGGGCTTACCAAACCAAAAAATGTTCTAACTGAAGGTGGCATGAATCCAAGAATTATTATAGATCGTTACTTTATTTTTTGTTTTGGAAAATTTCATCAAGCAAGGTTTGGAAACACTAAAAAATGCAATACCCTTTATACATGAATGTTTGTTTTTTGGTTCACTATCCAAGGACCAATTCAAAAATTTCTTTGGCCATCTTTCTAAATCACGCTAAATTGCTTTAAAATGAGATGAAGAATAGTGATACTCTGGCACTTTTTTTTATAACTTAAAGCAGTGGTTCACAAATGGGGGATGATTTTGTCCACTAGCAGACATAAAAGACAAGATAAATGTGTTTTGGTTTGTAAATCATTTTTCTCCTATGTAATTTAAAAGATAACTGCATAAAGCAATAATTATAAATCTCTGTTGATGTGCACATAATGTATAAAGATGTAATCTTTATGACAAAAACAGCACAAAGGAGGGGGGTGGGAATGGAGCTATATAGAAGCAAAGTTTTGTATACTATTTAAACTAAGTTGCTATTAATGCAAACGAGATTGTTATAAGTTGTTAACTGTAATCCTCAGAGCAACATTAAGAATGTAACTGAAATATATATAACAAAAGAAACGACAAGAGAATTAAAATAGTACAATAGAAAATATCTAGTTAATGTAAAAGAAGGCAATAATGGAGGAATATAAGGAACAACAACAACAAAATAAGACATACAGAAAACAAATAACAAAATGCCATATAGAAACCCTATCTAATCAATAATGGTGTTACATGTAAATGGTCAGAACCCCAATTAAAAGGTAAAGACTAGCAGAATGGATTAAAAAAAGAAAAACAACATGCTCCAACCACATGCTGTCTACAACACACACTTTAGATTGAAAAGTGGGAAAAGGTTGTAAGTAAAAGGATGGAAAAGATATCCCATGCAAACAGTAACCAAAAGAGAGATATGTCACGTAAGACAGACTTAAGACAAACATTTTTACTAGAAACAAAACAAAGAAATTTAATAGAAATATTTTATAAGGAGAGGTCATTCCATCAAGAAGATGCAACAATTATAAACACATATGAACCTTATAACAGAGCCCCAAACTACAGGAAACAAAAATGGCAAAATTGAAGGGAGAAATAAATGATTCAACAATAGTAGTTGGCGACTTCGATACCATACTTTCAATAATGGATAGAAAAACTAGACTGAAAATTAACAGGGAAATACAAGACTTGATTTAAAACACTTAACTATTTAAACACCATAAACCAACTAGACTTAACAGACATCTATGGAACACCCCACCCAACCATAATAAAACACACATTCTTCTCAAGTACACGTGGACCATTCTCCAGGAAAGACGATCTGCTAGGCCAGAAAACAAGTCTCAGTAAATTTACAAAGGCTTGAAACCATCCGAAACATATCCCCAATCAACAGTGGAATGAAATCAGAAATCAGTAGCAGAAAAAAAATGGGGGAAATTCATATACATGTGGAAATTAAGCAACACATGCCTAAATATCCAATGGTCAGAGAAGAAATTACAAGGGAAATTAGAAGATATTTTGGGATCGATGAAAATGAAAACACAGCATACCAAAACCTAAGGAATGCAACAAAAGCAGTGCTTAGAGGGAAGTTGATGGCTAAAAATGCCTCTATTAAAAAAGAATGGTCAGAGAGGTGAAACATTGATGCGTATGAAGACGAGGAAGGGGCCGTGGGCCAAGCAATGGGGGTAGCCTCTAGGAGCTGGAAAAGACAAGGAAACAGATTCTCCCCTAGAGCCTCCAGAAGGAAGGAGCCCTGCCAATGCCTTGATTTTAACTCCATGAGACTGATGAGGGATTTCTGACCTTCAGAACTGCAACATTATACACATTATACATCTGTGCTGTCTTAAGCCACTCAGTTTGTGGTAACTTACTGCAGCAACAGAAACTAAGACAATAAGAAACTTTCTGGGCTGGCCCGGTGGTGTTGTGGTTAAGTTTGCACGCTCCACTTCGGACACCTGGGGTTTGCAGGTTCAGATCCCGGGCGCGGACCTACACACCGCTCATCAAGCCATGCTGTGGCAGGTGTCCCCTATAAAGCAGAGGAAGATGGGCACAGATGTTAGCCCAGGGCCAGTCTTCCTCAGCAAAAAGAGGAGGATTGGCAACCATGTTAGGTCAGGGTTGATCCTCCTCACAAAAAAAAAAAAAAAAAAAGGAAACTTTCTCAGCCATCTCTTTTTCTTTGGCTAACTGGGCTTCTCTCAATGACTCTCAAACAGATCAAAAACACAACATAAGAATAAACCTTTCTTAACATTTCATTCACAAGTGCCTTGACAACCAAAGGTCCAGGCCACATACAGACAGCTCACAGAACTACATGTGACAACTTCCCAGAGGCCACCCACCAGCCGTTAAAGGACACCACAGCCTCGGCTTTTCCTACTGCACATGCATAAATCTTATTAATCACTGGGGTTTTTTTCCCTCCATTTCGTATGGACACACCAGACACTTCCCTTTAGTGAATGTCGATAATTTATATTCTTATGGAATGAGGTTGCCTTCTCTATGAACATGTAGAGGCTCCTCAGACACAGAATTAAGGGTGGCTCCGTGTCCGTTTTCCAAGTCGTGTTGGTATATGACCTCATGAGTTGCTACCGTCAAGTCAGACAGAGTACATGAAAGATCTCCAGCATTCAATCAGAGATTTCAATAGCCCTCTCTAGGATTTGCATGGACCTGGGAAGTACAATAAAAGAATGCAGAATTCTTGTCAGGTTCAAAGAGTATTGGATTTAGGTAGAAATGCATTTACATATGTTAAGAAATGGAAAATCTAGTCAGCTGGAAGGGAATGGAAGGTACGTGGGAGGGCACTGGTTTTCCCTAATGGACAGGCACCTCTCAACTCCTCAAACATTCAGAGATGTTTAAGAGAAGGAAGACAACTGAATAAATTTTTGTGTGCTATTTATTATTTTATTACTTGTACTCTTTAAGCAAATTGGGGCAACCTTGCTGTAAACAAACTTTTAAACGCACACTTATATTACTAATTTTCACTCACAATTTAAGACGACATTAGGGAACTCTATTGGGACAGTCAAGTGAACTTTATGTTTATCATTTTTGTAAACTTCATTTATTAGGCTTAAAGTGATCACTGGCTATACAAAAAGGTTTCGGTTGTTAATTCAGATGAGGAAAGTACTCAACAAGGAAATAAAATATATTAGTTTTATAAATGTGGCTTAACGAGCACAAAGGTGTTTAGCATTATCAAAAATTTGTCAATAGAGTCAAATACTGTTATGGCCTCTTAACAGGTAGGGTTAAAATCTACGAGATTTGTAAACAGAATAAGCAGAAATTAAATGTGTAAGGAACAGGTACGTTTTTGAACCTCTAACGTTAATAGCTGATAAATTTTTAAACCAAAGCATACAGCAGCCAACTCAGAACACAGAATTCCATCAGTAATGTTACGCACCCATGATGCCCCACCCGTGTGTGTGTGTCAGCTACAGGAGAAGAGCAGAGAGGGAGAAAGGGCTGGAACCCAACGGCACCACAGGCACAGCGTCACTGCCCTGGGGCAGAACTATGCTCCTGGCACTCCATGCTGGTACCCAGAATGGAGTTTCCTCTAATCTATAACAGGTGGCCAGGCACATCTGGAAATAAGACAGCTCCACGGGTATGGGAAGGGTTTTCTGAACATGGGTCTGGGTATCTAGTTTCTATTTCCAACATTTCTCTTTGGGAAACGTGTTCCTATTATCCACGTACCTCACACTTGAATTATTTTAGGCCCTTTGTTTACAGGCTAATGTCGATGCAAATGAATGACGACATGGACAATATTCAGACAGCCGTCAGATGAAAGAGCAGGGCCCAAGGTGATCACTCATGAATAATCAAGAATATGTATAATTAGATCCTAAGTTCCCAGCCCAAGCCCCCACTACCTCTTTTCTGTAATTGGCAACTCTTTATTAAGTATAATTACACTTAAATGCAGCTGGACTTGGAGCTCTTGCAGGTGAAATGAGAAGATGAGCCCAGTTCTTACGTGAGAAGACAGGACAGAGTCCTTAGCCTTTGGCAGATCTGGCAACCACTGCTTTGAACGTAATTAGGGAAACCAAGGACGTGCAAAGGAGGAGACAGGATGTCATTAGTTATACCCCGATATTTCATTAACAACACGTACAGATCACAGGGCACACACCAAATGACCTCCCTGGTTCTCTTCTAGTTTCTGTTCTTGTATTGCCTGTGCTGTACCGAAAATGAAGTGTGGAGAGATGGGAGTGGTCTCCTATATTGGAGCCAGCTCGTCCCTGCCGTGTCATATAACATTTACCCATCCACGCGAACAAACAGGTGTTCACCAATTGGGGTTTCTCCAACGATAAACACACCATGTCTGCGCACTGTTGTAAGTGCTCAGACTCGAGCAGTCTACAGAACTGACCCAGATCCAACCTTCATGGAGAACATAGTATGGAAGCCAATGTTTTGCTCACGGATCTGCTCCCAGCCTCGAGAGAGTCAGGCAGAGCTCTTCCGTGCCTTCAGAGGGCTGTAAGCATTCTCCCTACCCCAAGTCCCCACCGCAAAAGAGGAGCTGGATGCAAACACTGTCGCCAGCAATGACTGCCTCTTTGGGAAGTACCACTTATTTATCACTGCATCATAGAACAGCCTGGACTTTTAGTCCAGAATATGATCTCCTTCCTTTTTCAAGGGCTCCAACTCTTTCAAGACCCCACCTCTGGTAAGACAGCTTTGGTGAAGGCAAAGGAAGGTGCCATCCTAACCTCCTTACCAGTGGAAACGTCTTATTTGGACAGCACAGAGCATAGGCTGTGCCCTTCTGATGTAGCAAGCATTGACTAGTGTGAAGAATTACTTTGGGTGTAAAGCTATGAGTGACAAAATAGAGCATCTCTTTGATGTTCGCAGCCAAGCTGCAGCAAGAAGGAAGGGAGGGAACGAGAAGACTTCAACGTCGTGAAAACTCCCCCACATTGACACATCCCACAGACTGAACCCCAAAGGGCAGGCTTTCACACAGGGGTTAAGGAGGAATCAGAGGGCTAAGGGGCAGCCTGAGAATGAGGAAGGATCCGACCTGCTCCCTCTGTACCAGAGTAGCGCGTTCTCCTCCTGGCTTCCAAATCCATTTCTTTTCTCTATTTCCATGGAAAACAAAACAAAACATACAGCAAAACACAGTGGGCACGTAAGCCAATGGAGCTAAACTTCTAGATCCTTCCTTCCTTGACTAACTCTCCACCTCTATGAGTGTGTGCATTATATGTGGGAAGGGGGACTTCAAAATGTAAATTTAAAATGTCTTATAGGTACCACCACCATCCAAAGATGGGTCTAGGTTGATAGCCGTCTATTTCAGGTTTCTTCGTAGGGTGACAGCACCCAGGGTTTTGTTTGCTTTCAATGGGAAACGATGGTAGTTTCCATCCATGATGTCAACCTACAAAGTTGCCCAGACTTGCAGGCGACTCAGACTCAATGGGAACAGAACTCATCACTTGTCTAAACACTTGTTGCCCTCTCTGGTCTCTACTTCAGAACAAGCCAGTACTATTCACCCAAGCCAGAGGGGAATCTTCGCCAGCTCCTTCTCCCTCAGTCCCTGAAACCCAGAGGTCAACTTAACAGGCTCTGAATCAGGCATCTCTTCTTTCATGCAACCCTTTGTGCCCTTGTAGTGGTGGCCCCCCAAAAGATGCATCCACATTGTAACCCCCTGGTACCTGTGAATGTGACCTGATTTGGAGGAAGGGTCTTTGCAGGTGTGATTAAGTTAAGGGTCTTGAGATGACATCCTCCTGCATTATCCTGGAGGGTCCTGAATCCAATGACAGGGGTCCTCATAAGAGAGAAGTGAGAAGCCATGTGAAGAAGGAGGGAGAAACTAGAGGGAGGCGGCCACAAGCCCCGGGACTCCTGGAGCCCTCAGAAGCTGGAAGAGGCAGGAAGGACCCTCCCCTGGAGCCCCCAGAGGGAGCACAGCCCTGCTGTCACTGATTTTGGACTTCTGGCCTCCAGAACCGTGAGAAAATAAATTTCTGCTGCTTTCAGCCAGCCAGTTTGTGGTAACTTGCTACAGCAGCCCTAGGAAGCTAACACAGTCCTTATCTCAGTCACCCTGACAATCACAATAGCCTCCTAGCCAGACTCCCAGTGTCCAAGCTTTAGTCATGCACATCATCAAAGAGACCTGTCTGCAGCATCCTCTGCCTACAAGGTTGCCCCACGGCTGTGAGGCAGAATCTGAATTCCTGAGTATGGCACAAGGGCTCGCCGTACCCTGTCCTGGGCATACCTTCCTGCCTCTGCTCCCATCATCGACGGGAGTAACCTCTTTTCTGGTCACGCAAGAGCGGCCTTTTCTCAACCTCTGCTCTGTTACATTTGCACAGCGCCCTCCTGGCCTGGAATACTCTTGGCACTTCCTTCTCCACCTAACCAACTCCCACAGCTCTAGTCCCGGGAAGTGCAGGGACGGCGTTGTACCCACTCCCTGCACCAGTGTCAGTACCGCGCATTTGGGGGGCATGCTATAAAACGCTGTGGGATTCATGAATTGAAGGAACACCCCGAGCATTTCTCTCTCTCCTCAAGAGCCCTTGTGGACCTGTTCTATCATGCTTTTCTTCAATTCCTTTTGGACTTAAAAGCTCTCCCCCGAAACAAACTCTCTCAACAGCAGAAAACACCATCTGTCTTCAGCCATCTGGATGGACCCACCTACAGGCTGGCAGCCTTAAGCCTCTTTAGCTGCCTCAGATGCCTGGCTACCTGTATTGCTCAAATGACCCAGTGGGCGACTGTAAATGCTTTTATTGGGCTGCTCTCAGCTGGGCAAGGTGAGCACAACTGGTTTAACAAGATGGGTGCTGAGTTACGGCTGGAGCTTTCAGAAAGGAGCAAGTTCATCGGGCTGCACCCGGCAGATCCAGAGATGACTTAACTGTGTTATAACCACACAGCCAAGCACAAAAACCCAGCACACGGGACGGGAGAGGGCATCCGATACACCGCAGGCAGAGCTGAGGGTTATTTTTACCCGCAGACACGATCTTTCTCTTGGAAAGAATTTAGGGACCGGTTTATGGCCAAATTCCTCTGACAAAGGAATTTGGGACATTTTAGCGAAAAACCTCTGGTGAGGTCTACCTTCTCACCAAAGCCTTCTCCATCCGAATATGCCTGGGCCCCAGCACTCTGTTTGTAGGTTCACCCACACGGGCACCAAAATCCAACCACCACCAGTGATCTTTCTGGAAGTGACAGAACCGCCCTTGAGAACACCTGAGTCTGTTGAATTGTTGCCTCTTTTCCTCAAGCTGTGAGAAGAGGTAGGAGGTGGTAACCGTCACGGTCACTGCCTCTGAAGTTAAGCCGCTTGATCTCATGAAGCCTCGGTTCCCTCCTTTGCAACATGGGCAATGACGGCATTAACCGTGCACCCTCGGCCCCCTGAGAGTTAAAAGAGGTGACACAGGCACAGTGCTCGCAATGGCTCTGGACACACGGGAAAGGCTCTTGACGAATATTAGCTGTTATTAGATGAGGAAAAAGACGGAGAGCCTAAAGAAAGGCAGTGGCAGCTGGAATGACACAATAACAACTCTGAAATATTTAGAAATAAGTAGGTACTTGGAACGTTGGGGACTGGGGAGGGTGAGGAATGGAAGATTCAAAGGCTACTCTGGTCTCTGACGTGTGCGGCTCCCCGGGAATGCAGGAGAGGAGCAGATCTGGCAGAGAATTCTAGGCTCCGTTTGAAATACGGGGTTCGGCGCTGCCTCTGGGCAGCTCAGGTCAGAACACCGGGTGGTTCCTGTGAAGTGTCGCTGGAGCTCAAGAGAGAGGTGAGGGCAGTCGACAGAGGTCGAGTCTTGAGAGCAAGAGCATTCGCTGAAACCAGGCGTGCACAAGAGATCTCCACAGAGAGAAGGGGTCCAAGGGCAAGTCACAGGGCCCCCAAACAGAAGAGAGGAGGGAGAGAGAGCCACGAGGAAGACAGAAGAGGGACAGGCAGTGATGCCAATGAGGCAGACTCCCAGGGGCAGAGTGGGGAAGCAGGAAACGAAGCAGAAAGTTCTGGAAATCTAAGAAAAGAGTGCCTACTGGATCTGGCTGCACGGAAATCACTGCTCCCTTTGTCAGCACAACTTCTGTGGCCAGTGGGGAGGAAAGGAGTTTGCAGGAAGCTGGGTCGATGAGCGAGCAGGGGCAGAGAACGTGGTCTGCCTTTTCACGAAGCTTGGCTGAGGATGCAAACAGGGAGTTATGCTATGGCTACGGCGGGACCACCAGGCTGAAGCAGTGTTTCCGCGTCTGTTTAAATGACAGACTTAACATACTTTATGAGAGGTATATAAGCATGAAACAAGAAGAAAGAGCATCAGCTTAACATTCAGAAAAAAAAGGAGCAAGAAGCTTGCATTTTAGAGAAAGATCCTTGAGGAAGGAAGGGCCAGGACCCCAGCTGAGGCAGAGGCACCAGCTTCAACAGGAGGAGGACCATTTCATCCCAAAGGGAAAGAGGAAATGATGCCTGCAGATTCCTGTCAACGTACCCCAATCTAGGACACTGATGAAGAGACACTTTTAAAGTGCACCCTCAAAATCAGGACCCCAACTCTATTCCCAACCCAATAGTAGAAACAATTAATTGTAACTATCGAGACAGGTACATTGCGTTTATTTTTACAGAGTTGATTAGATAAAGATGGTAAAGTCGTTTAGGCTACTTCACAGAAGTGCCATCCCCTCACTAAGCGGGGATATTATTTTACTCGATCTAATAATAGACACTATTGGTATAAAGAAGGGCTGCACAATATATTCAGATGATTAAATCTCTTCTGCAAAATCAGGTTCAACAGTGCAGTAAGGGCCCTGGGTTAGATATTAACATGGTCTTCAATCTGATTGTTTTCATATCCTGATACGCCTCTGGAGGCCTAGGAGATGTCACGTGCTACCTGTGACATGCACAAATGCTGAAGATGAGGAGTGTGCAGGGGTCTGTGGGAACAATGGGATGGGTAATTTTACCAAACCCATAGAGCAAGTAAATAGGCGCTGAGATGGGCAGGGCTTCATCTGAGACTGCAGCTAGTGTTTCACAAGCAACAGTGGTCTTGGGTGGCCGTCTCGATAGATCCTTTATGAGATAACACTGAAACGCTAGACATCAGTTTGCTGATCTTTGAGGAAGGACCTCCACCTGCGTCTGTACCAGTGAGGGTTGGCACAGCAACAGACACGTCCATGGGTTCCAATGTGTGGCTCCAAGACTGCCCACAGAGACACATGATGAGGTGCCCGAGTAGGAGTCAGGGGGCCAGACTTGCACTGGACTCTTCCACTAGCTCACCAGGTGGTCCTGTGTCAGTTTCTTTGTAGAGAAGATGAGATGCTTCAATTCCAAATCTCAAATTCAATTCTAATTCCACTTTATAATGCCAGTCACCTAAATACTAATGTGTAGTCACCAAAATGTCCGTGCAAAGGTCAAAATATCAGGTGGCAAAAGTTAGTAACTCAGGCGGACGTAAAGTTTACCTTGATTACATGTAATCATCATACAAAAAAAAATATGTTATCGATTTAACCAAAATAATCCTACAAAAAAAAATGTTATCAATTTAATCAAAGGAAATGCTTTATAAGATAAATGAGGGAAGCAAGACGCAGAAAGAAAATAGGAACACACTAGAGGACTATACTGAAATCAGCAAAACGTTGAGTATTTAATGAAATCTATGATTATTTGTAGCCAGAAGAAAAATGAGTAATGCCTTGCTGCAAAAAATTTCTTTAATAACCAAGTGATTTTTTTAAAAAGCAAGAGAGAGCTAAAGGGTTTCTAAGCTACTGAAATGGAGGTAAACAAGAGAAAGAGAACTCTGAATGCGGACGCACAGGTAACCCCCAGGACCCTGACTCCAGGGACAACACTGGGCCCAACAGAACGAAAACGACATGCTGGTATCACCTTCACGTGGGCATCCCTTTAAGAACCATCCCATTATTGCACTCAAGTTCTAGCTCCCCAGAGTCCCCTTAAACCTTGGTAGCCCACGGGTAGTAAGCGATGAAATAAACGCATGCCTAGAGCTGCAGAAGTCAGCTGAGCGGTGCACTGAGATTGGTCACGAGAGCTCAGGGACTCAGCTGTCAGGTTAATAGGAAACGCTATCATCAGGTCTAATCAGCACACCACACCATGTGAAACGCAGGTACGGGTCGGTGGCGACTTTTGGAAGAAATTTAGGAGGCTTCTATTCTCCTTTTCCTGAGTGTGACCTCGTGACAAAATATCAGCTTCCTTTTAAGACACCACCCACAGGTAATGTGGTGCAAAACGGTCTTTACACATCCTGGGGGCTGGCTCCAATCGCACTGTGAGGAAAAGACGAGGAGCTGGAGAATGAGAACAGTGAGGGGGTCTTTTCCTTTCTGAACGTCCTCTAGTGACATACACATCAGGGAATGTGCAGCCAACTGAATTTTCCAGAGAGGTAAAGGTTCTGGAACTGTTCATTTTAGGGTTCTAATGTGAATCTTCTAAAGATGTATGTTTCACATTCTTGTCTCTTTAAATAGACTCTACTGATTCGTACCTAATAATTTGTTTTTATCTTTGCTTTTCAGTGGTTCATGCTTAAGGCTTAATCCTCCCATTCCTTTTTTGTTTTACTTTTCAAGTAGACAGAAAAGTCGAAAGTAGTACAGGAGAGACCCACACAACCTACACCTTATGCAACAAACAAAATCTGCAGACAACATGACACTTCATTCCTGTATGCCTCTGCATGCTTCTCTAAAAAATAAGGACCCTCTTCTACACAGCCAAAATGCTGTGCCATTGGGGTACCACCAAACCCTGGCAAATTAACAATAATGGGAGAACATCAAGTAAATATCCAGTGCATAGCACTGTTCTCCAATTGTCACAAAAATGTATCTCATCGAGGTTTTCCCTCAATCTAATATCCAGTGAGCTTTGCACTTATGTCCCTGTCGCCTCTCTGACATTTTCAAGAGTCCAGCCCAGTGACCGTGTAGAATGTCCTACATTCTGGATTTGTCTGGTAGTTTCCACATGGTGTCACCTGACTTGTTCCTGTATCCCTCTGAACCAGAAACTACTCCCAGAGGCTCGACTGATTCAGCTTAACCATTGTGGCATCCCTTCGGAAGGCACACAGTGACAAGGCGCTCCACCATTGGCACAGCTAAGTGGGAACCATCGGTTAAGCAGTGGCCCCTGGAACTGTCCATTGTGAAGGTACGTCTGCCTGTGCTATTTGTCAGCACCCTGTGGCGTGGCACTCTGGCACTATCTGGACACCCTCACCCCCCTCCACATTGAACCCAACGGTCTTGGCTTCCACTTGTGACGCTGTATTTGTTAACTGGCATTCTTCTATAAAGCAGCTTTCCTCCTTCCCACCACACTCCTGTCTCTCTCTCTCTCTTTTGAGGATCATGACACACAGATTTCTTTTTTTTTTAATTTAGAATACTATAATCTGCTACAGTCACTATTCTTTTGATTTCAAACCATCCTGCATTCTGGCAGTGGGGCCCTTCCTTGCATTCTGGCATAAGAAGGTGCCCTAGGCTCATCTTGTATTTTATGGGCCACAGACTGGAATCTGCCACTTCTCCTCGGCCTTGGTTCCTTTCCTTGGGTATGGTATTTAGAAATCAAGAACTTAATCACTTTAAGTACCCATGAACATTGCTCTGTGGGGTGTGGAATGTAAAACTACATTGACAACTATGCACCTCTGTCTCAAATATTAAGCTTACCCTTTAAAAGTGGATACAGCGCAGGCAACTGTACTTGCTTTTAATGCATCTATGCTTTCTAAGGAGTCTGACGGCAAAGGTCTGAACACCTTTGGCCCTCACCATCAAACACCACTCAGAGAGATCAGGGTATGTGGTCTGCGTTAGGCAGAGGTAGAAGCAGTGTGATCTGCAGGGCTGCAGAGGAACCCGTCCAGACAGACCTCCCCCAGGTTCCTGGGAGCACCCTCTCTTCAGAGTGGGCGCTGCGGCTTCCCCTGCAACCACACCCGGCCCATTCTTCTGCCTAATGGTTCAGGCCTTTGAGACACACAGGCATTACGGCTACCACCTATAACTGGTCTCTCAGGATCCGGACTGACTTCTCAGCAAAATGTCCCAAACACCAGCACGGAAGACAAGAGTCAACTTGCCAGCTTTCCTGATGACAAGACTTCTCAGTGGGGCTGGGACTGGAGTGAGGGCACCGACCACACACTGACCATCTGTAACATCTCCCCAAACAGGCGATGAGGTAGTGCAGGATGTTCTTGCCACAAACGAATGGCTGAGCCCAACGGAGGCACTAGGCGTAACTTCCAGATCAGAGGAAATACAGGGGATGGAGGAACAAGTAAGATGGCACCACGTGGAAACCCGACAAATCCAGAATGTAGGAGGTTCTCTAAGATAACTGGCCTGGACTCTTCCAAAAGTCACCATCATGGGGGAAAACACAGGTTATGTGGTTGGAAGATGGGACGAGGTTTTCTAGTTTAAACCAGGCTAACGGGACATAACTACCATCTGGACCCCAGTTTGGAAAACACTAGGGTGAGCTCAGCCCCACAAAGAGGCCATCCTTGCCTCCACGATTAATGATTAAAACGATTAATGACCATATTAAAACGATCATTAATAAGAAGTCATCTTTTTTTTAACACAAACTCTCTGCTTGACAAAAATAATCTCTTCTCTGCTTCAGAAAACATGTTTATTGCTCAGCCATGTCTTCTCCTGGTCTGAAATATCCATTTTTCGTCTTGGCTCCTGTCTATACTTGACAGCACAGCTTCCCCCCTGATTTCAGCTCAAAACACTGCTCTGTCCATAGCATGTCCTCACCACGTTTATTACCAACGATTACTCACACACTTCACCCATCATGTTTTGTGTCCCAGCTGGGCTACTAAGAGGACTAAGGGAAGAGACTCATTCTGAAGCCCCTACCGCTGCTGACAATCTTTTCTAACAGATAAGGAATTAGTAAATTCACACCTCTAGAGCTGTGCTGTCCACCATGGTGGCTACTTAAACGTAAATGAAGTACAACTAAATAAAGTGACACGTTCAGTTCCTCAGGTGCGCTAGCCACACTGGACGTGTCCAGGTGCCACCCGTGGCTCCTGTCCAGGACAGCGCAGATACAGAACATTCCCAGCATGACAGGCAGTTCTGCTGGATGGACAGTGCTGGTCCAGAGAGTAAACAGGTGCGCAGTCCTCATGAACGACACTCCACTTCTCTGACACGTGCATGGGGCAGGGCACACGAGAGGGAGGGAAGCCTGGTGCTGATTCTAGCTTCTGTCTCCACGGCCTCAAATAAGCTCAGATGTGCAAATTATGACCGTGTGCTCTCATCTCACGTACAGACTGGACACATCTATTGAGAGCTGCACAAACTTTGGTTTGCTCCCGGATCTGTCCCTCACTAGCCATGTGAGCTGCGAAATTTTTAAATAGAGCACTGTCGATCACAAAAGGGCATATATGTTGGCTTAGCTCCTAGGCCTAGGAGAGGAGAGTCAACGGCCGTCAACTGCCCAGCCCAGTGCCACGAGCCACACAGACGGAACTGGCGGCAAGGGCATGCAGAGGTGACCACCCTCATCCCAGGCTGGGGCCCTTTCCGCACAGCCGCTCGGTACACGCTTAGCTACTAACCGTAGGCATCACAGCAAAGGACATGAGGGAGTCAGAGAAAAACGTAAGGGAGTTAAGCATCTGCCAAACGCTCAGAAGAGTATGTTAACAAGTGTGAGAATGATCTCCTCCTCTGCAAAGCCACAGGGGAAAAGTTCCATAAGCAGAAACGTATGTGTTAGTTATTACGTTTTCAAGAAAATCCTCGTTACACGCCCTGAAGGCAAGTTTAAACTATAGATGTCTGCACCATAAAACAAAGACTGCCCGCCCCCATTTTAAAAAAATTAAGTGAAGATTTAAATATATCCAATGCTGTAACGATTAGTCATTGGTATTCACGGGCACCTGACAGTAGGAAATTATTTTCAAATGTAATCCATTCTGGTATCACACTAGTGTCCCTTCCAGCTACGGGCTGTGTATCGATCACTTTCCAAACATCCCATCCAAAGGTCTGACCATCGCTTGGCTATCTACATAATGAGCGCTTTCTAGGGGGCATCAATTCCCCTTTTACATTAAATCTCCATCTGCCCCTGAAAAATGACACAGCAGAACTGGTATTTAAATTATAGTAGTTTAAAAATGAAAAAAAAAAAAAAGAATCAAGAGTAAACAGCAAATAATCAGAAAGAACAAAGGGACCTAAGACTCCCCAGCACACAGCTTTTGAAGGAGAAGGAAGAACAAAGCACGGCCGGGTCATGGGAAAAGAGGATGACTGCTCTCCCACAATGATGACCAGTTTGCACAGCTAAGATGCTGAACAAAACCAGGCAGTGAGGGTGAGGAAGCTGCGAGAAAACAAGGAAAGGGCATCTCACACCCGCACGGACGGGAATCCGCTGAATACTTAGTCCTATTGCCAGCTGAACAAAACTCTGGTTTATCAGCAGAATTTTGCAATTTACATCTCACTCCCTTCTCAATTATGCTAGAAACAGGAGCAGCTGTGGTGGACATCTAACCTCGAACGACAAGAACAAACAAGGCTGATGTGGTTCAGGTCTGCTAGGAAGCAGAACCTATGAGAGTGGAGTTTACCAACTTCAGTCTGTAACTGGATTGCTTTTTATTACAGATGAATTTCCTCTAATCTACAATACAGTCTACCCTTACCTTCCCCAGACCCCCACCAGCATCTTACTCCACATCTTTCTGGACCCTGTTCTACGCTCGCCACATTCCAGACACCTTTCCAGTTTCCACAAGAAGAGATGATCACCCATCGATTACACTGCAATGAGAGCTGAAGCCAGGGCCCTGTTAAGTGTGGGCTCTGCTCTGTGTCAAGGCCTCAGAGCGGCCTCCAAATTTCAGCCAACTCGTTTGCAAACATGGGAGGAACCTAAATTTCACCCAACAAAGTGACATAAAACCCAAGTATGTGCTGTTAGCTCCCGGCGGGGGGCCAGGGCAGACAGAAGGTGAACGTACCACAGCATAGCTGTCCCCACATCCAGAAAGAGACCCCAGTGCACACAACAAAGTGCGGAGAGGTCTCTCAAACAAAGAGCATGCGACGTTTATCTCACTCAACTGGGATCTCTGAGTTCTGAGGGTAGACAACCACCACATATGGAGGCATCCTGAACGATCCTTCCTCTGCTCTAGCTTCCTGAGAAGGTGCCATGGCTCTTTGGGAATGCACAGGTACTGTAACATTAGGTGATCAGAACCAATGGACACTGAAAGGCTCCTATCTCCACTTGTAAACCTCTTATGTGTTACGCGGGGTCAACTGACAACGTATGCCGGTTCTTCCGAAAATTAATCTAGGGCACGTGCTAAGGTTATATAAGAAAATCCTATTTTTGTCATCAGCTTCACGGATGTCCCAGTGTCTAAAGCAATTATCCCAGGTGAAGTGAACGGGAGAATGACCATGTGTGACGGGACTCCAACCACAGACTGGGCATGCCTGTTCAGGCGACCAGTGATGTCCTGGGCTCAGTGAGCACCACAGAGCTCCCGCCCGTCCCAGAGCTTATGGGGTCTCCTGGGCCCCAGACAGAGACACAGGCACCTCCAAACAGTCTCAAGTGCTGTTACGTGGCCAGTCGGAAGCTCTGGGACTGGGACCAGGTACAGAACAGGTCATCTATTGCACTACGTGAAGGTAAAGTAGAAGCCACGTGTCACCCACTGAAATCCCGCAATCTGTGTGCATTTATGGAGACATGACAAAATATAATCACCACCAAGAATATTCTCCTCACAGATCTATTGTATTATTTCCTGCTGATGTTTTAAGAATGTGAAAATAAGCTTACTTTTCTTTGCTGACTTTTTAAGGATTTTAAGTAATTACTGTATCAGACTCCTAGAAAATACGTTTTACATGTACTGAAATTCCTAATTCTGAATATTCTTAACATCCACCCTCTACCTGGTTATCAACAGCAGGCACCATGGGTTGCTTCCTAAAGCCCTGGGCCTGGGTTGTCCAACACGCGGGCACTCCCCAAATGTGGCTACTGAACACTAGAAATGTGGCTATTTTAAGCTGAGCTGTGCTGCTGTGAGTATAACATACACACAGATTTCAAAGATTGGGTATCAAAAACGAATGCAAACTGCCTCGATGATTTTTATACTGATTATGTGTTGAGTAATAATATTTTGGATATGTTAGGATAGAAAAAAATGTACCAGTCAAGTTAATTTATCTTTTTGTTTTAGTGTTGCGTCCAGAAAATTGTATATGGTCCTACTTCTGTTAGACAGCACTGCCCTGGACAGCAAACTTCCTTGTCTTTTAGAGAGAACGGGCCCACCTCTTGTGCTCCTAATTTCAGTTATTTACGAACTAGATAATCTTCCCTAGCCAGGAGCGGGGATACTGTTTAATCCTTGTCATCTTCTTCCCTCAAAATCTTGTCCGAGCCCTTAAATAACCTCAGTCCCCTTTTCTCTTAAATGGCCTTTGCGAGCCAAAATTCTTAGCTAGATCAGAGCTGACTGTTACCTTGTGTCAACAAAAACAGAACCCAAAGGCATCTTTTCTGTTTGAAAGGACAACTAACAGCATCATACATTTCAAAAGCACTGGGAAGGGCCCCGGTGTTCTTGTCAACATTTCTGCAAAAATCTCTATTGACTTCTTGATTCCCTTCTGATTAAACGAGCTTCTCCTGTAATGTAAGAATTCCCCAAGAAACTATTTGCTTCCAATTGCATTTCCCTGAGAACTGGAGTGTTGGGGCTACATTAACAAACAGAACTTCCTGGGGGAATGCATTCAAAATTCCCAAAAGCAGGCCTACTGTAAAAGAATCATTATAAATTGATGATATATTGTTATGCAGACAACAGATGTCTCAAAGTGAGGTGCTGAGGAATTAGAGTAGGCATAATTGGGTAGATTAAGGGAGATCAAGTCGTACATTTTGGAAAGCGGTGTTTTATACAAGACATTTTGTAAAAGAATGGAATAAGCAAAGGTGAATTTCTGAGAAAGTTCTGCAAGGCCTTACTCCCTCAAAGAAGAGTTAGGGAAAGAAAGGAGAAAATGGGGGAGGGGGGAGGGCTAAGTCTTATCTCCCCAAATGCCACTAATTCTTGGTTCTGTGACGGTTCAGGGAGTTGGGTAACACTGCCAGGAGCTAAACCATTAAATTTGTCCTAACTAGTAAAGAGGAGATCCTGGCTGATAACTTACCCTGCAGGTACCATCACATAAGTCAAGCATTCACCGCTTCAGGGAACGGCTATGTGTGAATCTAGAGTCAGGAGTAAGCATCAAGCTCATTGAGAAGTTTAATAAATTTAATTTTAATGAGACATCCCGGTTTGCATTAAAATTCCTAAGACTCCCACAACAGGTCCTCTGGACCTTTCATCAGAGGGTAAGGAATTTATTCGACAATTTCACTTCTTGGCCATCTGAGCAGGAAAATTCATGTCTACCAACTATACTGAGGAACCCCAGAAGCTTTCCCAAATAGAGTCATTTCAGACATTAGCTGCATACACTGTTCTCCCCAATTAGTGATTTCATAGGGATTTTTTTTTTTCCTTAGGAATTCATGCATTTCTATCTTTGGGTCCCTGAAATGAAGACACTTTTTTGTGTGCCTTTTAAAAAATCAGTCTCGTAACTACTGAACCACAGAGCCACCATCAGCAGAGACAAGGTCACACTCACCAAGTACCATGAGCACAACATCACTTATATTTTGAATCAAATCGACCTAGAATCATTTCTCAGCTTTGCACTTTATTAGCTGTGTGACCTAAGGCAAGTAACCCTACCTCTCTGAGTGTCAGTATTTTTGTTTTTAATTAGTTAATGCAAATATTTCCTCCTACCTTGCAGGATTTTATGAGATGCAGCAATAACGCATGTACACCTCCACCAGGTCAGCAGTCCACATAAAGCATGCAGCCTTCTGGAGGCTAAGAGGTCAGGCTTTGGGGAGCGCTCAGGACAGTTCCCTCCTGAGTTCATAAATGGAGCGTTTTCTTCTTTGAATCCGTCTTTGCTGGTGAAACTCGTGCCTACCCCGATCGACTATCAGACTGTTTAGTGCATGTACAAAGAGTGATAATCCTTCAAACCCATACCACGCGCGCTTCTCAAACTTTCAGGCACTAAGGTTAAAAGGCAGATTCTGATATGAGCAGGTGTGGGATGGGGCCTGGGGTTCTGCATGGCCAGGCAGCTCCCAGGAGATGCCCGTGCTGCGGGGTCACTCTGGGCAGCCGGACCCCTTAGCAGGGCTCCTCCACCTGCGCACTCCAGACAGTGGCCGCTGGATACTGTGTGGTGGTATGGGCCGCCCCGTGCATTGCGGGGGGTTCAGCAGCATTCCCGGCCTCTACCTCCAAGATGCCAGTATAACTGCCCCCGCTGCCAGGGAGGACACCCCAGATGCCTCCAGACGTTGCCACGTGTGCCCAGGTCAGGACGGCTTGAGGACGGCCGCCCTGGAGGATGCTGCAGGCGAGGCGCTTGCAGCTCTGCGGCAGGCCGGCAGGGACCCTGGAGGCTCGCGCGCACACGGGGAAACCGAGGCCGGGCTGCGCTCCCGCGGCCGGCGCGGGGGTCCCCGACGCCGCGCCCTCGCGCGCCGCCCCCACGCTCTCCGTCCCCACGCGCGGCGCGGCCACCGGAAGTGGGTGTCCCGGACGGCGAGGAGGCCGCAGGCCCGCGCGCGGCCGGCCGGACCCGGGCCCCGCCGTCCCCGCTGCTGTCCAGCCGGGGGTCCCGGACACGGCCCTGCGCGCCCGCGCCCCCCGCCCCGCGCGCGCCCGCCCCGGGAAGCCCCCGCGGAGGCGGCCGCCGCTACCCACCCAGAAGCAGGCCGTCCATGTCAAAGAGCAGGTGGGTGACCGGCCGGAGCGGGGACACGCGTGCTGCCATGCTGCTGTGTTCTGGTCCGAGTGGGGCCGGAGAAGAAAAGCGCGCCCGCGGGCCCTGGGGCCGCGCCGGTGCCCGCCGGCTGCGCACGCGCGCTGCGGCCCCGCGCGCGCGCGCCCGGGACGCCCACCGCCGCGGGGCCCGCGTTCGGCGCGGGCGGGCGCGACGAGTTAGCCCACATTCCCCCCGGCTCGCTGCACACCCGTAAGCGGGTCGCGATGCTCATTCAAGGGCCGCGCAGAGCCGAGTTCCCGGGCTGCGGCAAATGCATGGCTTGAATCTGGAAAGGCGCCTGAGGAAAGTGGGACATTCTACAGGGACGGTGCATGGGGTTGTTGGGGAGAGGGGTGCAAAGATGCTCAGGGTGGCATCTCTGCGAGCCACCAGGTAAACGTGCAGGCAGGTGGCCTTAGTCACGGAGTCCCCCGGTGGGGGGACTGGCGGCCCGGGACCCTCAGCAAGTTTCTCTTTCAGTTTTGCCCGCCCGCCTTCCCGCGGTCCCCACCAGGCGCGTGCGCAGTGGCGCGCGGGTCTGCAGCCTAGGCGTCTGCATTTCCCGGAGCATCCCTCCCCCCACCTCCTCCCGGCCGAAATCTGATAGGAGAGGGCTGAAATAGTAAGGATTTTTTAAATGCCTTGCCGTTTTTTTCCATCCTATGTTTCATCTGTCTTTGGTTGCTCTGAGTTTTACTCCTCTTCCAAGTTTTCTGAATGCAACCAGAATAGCTTTTTTGTTTTTTCCACTCTCAGAAATACCTTTTGCCCTTGTTTCTATTTAACGTTAGTTGATGTTGCATATGCACGTTTAAACGTAAGGATGGGACCTTTCAAGAAGCAGAAATAAGAATGTTCCAGAGAGTTTAAAATGTGAGGGTGTCTTTCTGGCGAATTGCGAAAACTGTATACTGGGGACACACCTGGATTCAGCAAGACTGCTTATTCACCGTGACAGGCAGTGAACCGCTGTGCCTCAGTTTCCTCGTGTGAAAAATGGAGGTGTGAAATGAGCGGAGGCAGGTCATGTTCTTAGTATGAGCAAATAGTATGTGTTCAGCTAATTTGTGTCTTTTTAGAGCTGTTGCTTGTAAGAGACTTTCCTCTGTTTACTCCAGTCACGATTTCCTTTTGAGGACACTGGACCTCAGAGAAGGCAATTCATCAACCAGTTAGTGAGGGGACTGTGACCCACAATGTGCTGGGCTGCTGTAACAAAAGACCACAGACTGACTGACCTCCACAACAGAAATGTATTCTCTTTCAGTTCTGGAGGCGGGAAGTTCAAGATCAAGATCAAGCTGTCAGCAGGGTTGATGGCTTCTGAGGGCTGTGAGGAAAAGAATCTGTTCCAGGCCTTTCCCCTTGGCTTGTACCCGGCCATCTTATCCCTCTATCTGTTTTTATCATCTTCTCTCTATGCCTCTACTTCTGTGTCCAAATTTCCCCTTTCTATAAGGACACCAGTCATATCGGATTGCTACCCACCCTAATCACTGACTTTTAACTTGATTACCTATGTAAAAACCCTATCTTCAAATAAGGTCTCGTTCTGAGGTGCTAGGGGTTAGGACTCCAGCACGTCTTGTTAGGGGGGGACGCAATTCAACCGTTGATAGATTGATTCCATAAACATTGGTGGGGCACCTGCAGTATGCCAGTGCTTATCTGCTTGAGTCGTTAGAATTCTCCTTCCCACTTTCTTTCCATTCTCTGGAAACAAATCGATACCCAAACAAGAGAGTTATTTTTCTTTCCCATTGTATGACATCACAATTCTGTTGATTCCTTAGATAAAAGGAGTACTATTTTATTTTTTGTGTGTGTGAGGAAGACTGGCTCTGAGCTAACATCCATTGCCAGTCCTCCTCTTTTTGCTGAGGAAGATTAGCCCTGAGCTAACATCTGTGCCCATCTTCCTCTATTTTGTATATGGGATGCCGCCACAGCGTGGCTTGATGAGCGGTGCACAGGTCCTGGGGTGCGAACCTCGGGGCACCGAAGTGGAGCACACGAACTTAACCACTACGCTACCAGGCTGGCCCCTCAAAGGAGTATTTTTAAAAGAGAAAAGGCTCCAGTGCCAGGACTGAGAATTTGAAACGGCAGGGATAGCCTAGGAGGTGTAGTTGATCTCTGTGTCACAGAAAGTTGGCTCCTTGAAAGAGCTCTGGAGGTTGCTTGGGTTTTGAAGCCTCCTACAGATTTGCTGCAAAAATAAGCAAACGCATAGATGGAGGTGATGAAGGCGTCAGACTTCCTGGGGCAGAGATATGTGGAGAAGGTCTCCCTCGCCCTATTTCGGCTACTGCAGCTCTGGGCCTGGCTCCTGGCAGAGAATCCAGTTTGTTCACGTACAGGAAGCAAGGTACTGGCAGGGAGTTCCCCCTTCACCACGGCTGAACTGGCAAAACCACATGGCAATTGCAGAAGAGATGCTTTGGGGAACCTGGTGGACTTCTGCTCCCGGTGGACGTGAACGCGTGGTTCAAATCGTTTCTTTTATTTTCCACACTATTCAGAAACATCTCGTGCATAAGATAGAAGACACCCTTTCACTTTAAAAAACAAAACCGAGTACTCTAGTGCTTCTTTGTCACAAGCTAGGTTGGAAAAAGTGAAAATGTTCTATTGAATTGGTTTCTAGGCAAGTAACTAGATGCCCTGTGGCTTATCATAATTCTGCTAACAAAGATGAACAGCTTCTGTGAAGAGGGAGGATGGATTTCCTTCTACAAATTACAATTTATTTTTGCAGAATTGTGCTTTCCCCAGGGAACAGTAGCTTACTTTTTGTGATCACTTTAATTGCAACGGAGAAGATGCACCTGTAGTGGTCGGAAACTAGTAGAATGGTGTCACAAACTTGGGCTGATGGCACAAATAAAAAGATGATCCTTTCTCATACAATGTATAAACTTAAACGTGCCATTTATTGTAAAAAATAATTATATATTTATATATGTATATATCTATATATGTATATACAGGTATATTCCAATGTACGCCACTCTTTCTACAGTCTTAGCTTATTTCAGCTTCATCATGCTGCTGTCTTGGTTCTTCCATCTCTGTGTTTGCTTTATGTGTTGTATTTGGAAAGCTTCTTAAGCCCAAGTTATCTTTGGAAGCACTCCCACCCAGCCCTGCAGCTCACCCTGACCAGCCCTGATTTCTCTCCGGAGCTCTGACCTGGTCCCAGGGAGCCTGAGGTTGATGGATGATGCCGTGCCTACAGGCTGCTCCTGCAAAGCCCCACAGCGGCCAGCCACCAGGGCTGGGTCTGAAAGGGACGTGTTGAGTCATGACCTGAGGAATGTCTGGGGCTACAGCGGCCAGGACGGGTCAGGCTCTGTGGCAAGTTTGGAGATTCCATGATGCCCTCTTCAACTGCAGGGGCCCCATTGTTCAACATTCCTTTGGTTGGAGAACTCACATTGGAGCAGCTTGAGATATTACGATGAGGGGTGGGGGGCAGGCATCAAAGTACTGATACCTTGAGTGAAACACTGACTCTTTATATATGTATACACACACACACACACACACACACACACACACACACACACACACAGACATGTACGTCATATATGTATATATGATTCCAGGAGCCTAGTGAAGCAAGAAAGCAGGGTAAGAGCTTGCTTTCTTCCTCCCTCCCTTCCTCTTCCTCTCTTATTTCCCTCCTGATGTTTTGGGTTTGGCTAAATCCTCTGGCATTAGCTCCCTCCAGGACCTGTTAGGGGTGGTTGTGCCCATGGTGGACATGCCTGGGGATGTTCGCATCTTGGGTCCCTTCTGTCTCTTTCCCCAGATTCGCAAGGAGGCATGTCCAGGGCCCTTTGTGCGAGTCTTCTCTCCTCCGAGAGAGTGTCACCACTTGGCCTGGCCTCGCCTTGCAGGGTGCCATCTGACAGGTGCCTTGCATCATTGCTGCCTCTGATGAAACCGCCAGCTCCCCGGAAAGGCTTTGATTCCACGTGGCGTCGTGTACAAGCTGCGTGGTGCTCTAGTCAGTTCTCAGAATATTTATTCAAAGCAGGTGTTGAGAGTCCAAATTGAGGAATGATTAGTTGTTTGTGGTTAAAACTGGCTTTTTGATTGGTAACAAATGCAGCGATAGCCACCGGCCCTCAAGTGACTAGAACATGCGCACTGTAACGATCTTTATAAACTTTGTAAACTGTCTCTTCTTTCATTCTCTCCACGGCTTCGCAAGGGAGGTGATGTAATTCTTCTTCTAATATAAATAAGGAAATGAAGTTTGAGAGAAGTCAACTGTGTCACCTCAGGTCATACACCTGAGAAGGAGTGGGGTGGAGTCGAACCTAAATAGATCTTGCTTCCTCTAAGAGAACCAACAATCAGATCTATTTTTATATTTTTCTCGGTGTCTTTAAGATTTCTTATGTTGTGGGTTAGGAAGCAAAATCGTAAACCCTAATAGATAACTAATGTGAAAAGCAAATCCATTCGTGATTGTACAAAAAACGAAAAAAATATTTTGGAGACCACCAGCAAACAACTGTAAGGGAAAAGAAAGTTCCAGGAAATAAACAAGAAGAAAGTTTTTTGTTGTTGTTTTTTTCCTTCTGCAATGTGGATGTGAATCGGTGAGGGCGGCAGGCAGCCACAGTGTCCGACTGTGACCTTATTTACGCCAGCGGCTGTCACCCACGTCAGTCCCAGAGAGGCAGATTTGCTCCCTGGTGCAGCTCCTGCACCACCCCGTGTGGCCTGACCGACCCAGCAAAACGAAGTTCAGCCAACAGCAGTGGGAGCGGAAAGCCACTTACTGCCCCCTCCTTCCCCCAGATGGCATAAGCCTGGGGAAAGGGGCGCACCGGACCATCCTCCTAAATCTACAAGCCACATGTTCGCTTGAAACGCTTCATTCCTGTGGTCAACAATGCTTTTTTTTTTTTTTTTTTACACACAGCGTTTCCCAAACACATCACATGCGCTCTTCAAAAAGAAAGTAGTGTGTATTACTTCCTATTAATTTCCTCTTAGGTTCGGACCCTCGCAGCAGGCTTTTAGAAATGCCAGCCCATTGTGTTGATTAGGCGCCATTGGGACTCTCAAATTCTGTGTGACCACCACGATCCTGAAGCAATCGTTTAGTATGAATTTGGGATCTGAGCAAGCCACTGTGACACCTAATGCCTTGAAATAGAGTAAATTTACCCAGTAAATTGTACGGAATGAGAATCTTGTTAAGTACCTCGAATAGTGAAAATTTAAGACTCTTAAGAGGAATGTGGGCCGGTCCCATGGCCTTGTGGTTAAGTTCAGCATGCTCTGCTTCAGTGACCCGGGTTTGGTTCCCGGGCACAGACCTATACCACTCATCAGCGGCCATGCTGTGGCAGTGACCCACATACAAAGTAGAAGACGATTGGCACAGATGGCAGCTCAGGGCGAATCTTCCTCAGCAAAAAAAAAAAAAGAAAAAAAAAAGAGGAATGGGATGGATATATATATACACACACATATATATGTATATACCTATAAACACACACGTGTAGGTTATATATGTAACATATTTGTGTGTGTGATTTTAAGAAACTTGAGGAAATGTCTTTATATAAAATTTAAATATATCTAGCTTACATATATCCACACACATTTATATGTTATATATCTAAATAATATGTGTGTGGTTTTAAGAAACCTAAGAGGAAAGGCCATTATACCTAATTTAAGCATATTTAATTGATATTTATACATACCTTGTATATGTAAATATATATATGTGTGGCCTAAGAAACTTAAGATGAATGATCTTTATGAATAATGTATATGTGGCGTGTATGTGTATATATATATATAATGGCACAAGTCTGAGTGTTGTATAATAGGTTAAGGAAGTAGATGGTTGAAACAGATAGAATAAATGTACTTTGTTCTTTTATGGGCTCATTTCAATTGAATATGTTTGTTGGCTGCCGATATATTAATGTATAAAGAATAACATTTAAAAAGCGTATATTTCAACTCAATTTCCTAGGGCCATTTAAACTACTCTGAAAGAACCTCAGAGGCAATCAATTCCCATTTCGTCTTGCTCCTGGAGTAGACCGGAATGCCATTTAAGGAAGTTAATTGACTAGGGCTTAGTTTTGGGTTTAATAATAAAGCTATAACTTGAAATCCCCAAATGCAGTCTATCAAGGAGAAGGCTGTGATCATACCAGCTAGTGAAGAACACGAAGTGGATGATAATCAAAAACCACAAATAACCAAAAACAGCTACCCTGAAACCGCTCAGAATTTTCCATCTTCCTTCTTGGTTCGGTCCCTGTCCATGTTGTGTCTAGCTCACAGAGGAAGAATTTTGTGAGGGCGTTTTACATGTGTTTTCACCCTTTGCTCCCCAATAACCTTCATGGTAATTGCCAGGGAGGGTCTCAGGACTAGAGATGTGAGGGTGCTTGAGATGTTTAGCATTTCTGGGCTTTGTGAAGGTGGCGAACAGCTTGCTTGAGAAGAGCTGAGCCCATCCTGAAGGTACACAGAGCTATAAACGCAGTTGATGCCGTGCCGCTGTGGGTAATACAGTGGGAAGATAATTGTAGATAATCATTGGGTGGCTGCACGGTGGATTTTGGAGCTCTAAGCTCTCTTGTCACCTGGCAGCTAAGAACCCCTCTTCGAGCACCATGCTTTTGTCCCAGATGCCTGATTTGCATTGAGATGCTTGTCCCCTTGATTCAGGGCCCTAATGACCAAGCCTTTGTCTTTAGGTTCAGTCTTGGAGAATGAGTCTTTGCTTGCTAATCCCTGAATGACTGCATCGTGTCCTAGATGTATGGGACTCTGGAATTTTCCACCAACAGTCTCGCCACTGGCTCTTCCTCTGTGGAGTCCAATATGAGAAGGCATGCCCATCTTTAGCTGGAAGATTCTTACGTGATGCCTCCGACAGTCAACACGTTTAGAGGGATGGTATACATGAGCTAGGTTCAGCTCTGGACAATTTCATTAGGCACCTACCTGGGTTAATGAAACAAGGCCCCTGCTTTTCATGACCTCAAAGCACAGGGGTTTACGTTGTTCTGTGAAGTGAAATCTTTTCGCTTCCATACTCTAAAATTCGCCAGAAAGGAGCGTCCGTTTATGTGCTTGGCGTTGTGCCCTAGATCAATAAACTTGCCTGAAACGTGTTACACTGCCTGCCCTGCAGAAGAGAAAGCTGGTGTTCCAAGGGGTTAAGTACTTTTCCGAGGTCCCGCAGCTAGCCGGGTGCTGGAGTCAGGACTGAATTCACGTCTCTCTGACTCCAAGGTCCTCCTTCCACTGACTGAGAGAAAGATTCTGGGGGGATGTTTATTGTAACAAGGCACTAAGTTGAAAGCATCAGTTGAGGTGCAAAGAAATGAAGTGCTAGATGAATCTTCGATGTAGGGAACCCTGTGGGACCTGTGGCCCCACCCAAAGGTATACAAGGAGAGAGGAGGGGTTTGTGAAGAGGTTTCTTCAGCATCGGCGTCCTGCCCCCACCCTAAGGGGTGATGGGCTTCTCTCTTCAGCTGAGCCCAGTGAGAAGGATGCAGCGAGACTCCTTAGAGAGGATAAGGTCTGATTCTGCATCTCTGGGGGCACAAGGGGCTGGCGCCTGACTCCGGCCTGTGAAAGCTGGAGAGACCTGAAATCATAGGCTAGGGGATGTGCTGGTATGGGCTGCACCCCCAGAATCTGTTCAACAAAGATGCATGACCAGCTGGCCTCAAGGACTGGATAGGGACCAACAGGGAGGAAGGCTTGTGGTCATTTGGATCTCTGCTCAGCAACACCCCCTGGGAGGAGGTAGAGAGGACTCTACAGAGAAAGCACCACCACCCACATCTCTGGAGTTGTGGATGGGGAGGAATTGAGCAGGATGGCTCCCAAGAACCTGTGAAAATGCGCTTCAGAGGAAAGGTCAGCCTCCAGTCGGCCTGAAGCCATCTCCAGATAGTGCCAGCAAGAGGGAACCTTTCTCTCCCCTTTGGACTTATCTTTCCGTCCACACTCCATGCACATGGAGGTACTGTAACAGCGGCTGGTGGTGGGATGGTGATAAAGGAGAAAACCAGAAGCTGCCTTCTACACCCCCTGCCTTAGCGGGGGGTGACTTACCCTGGAATTAAACCCCCCGAGTTTTAGTATTGCACTAGGCTTTTAAGTTTGAGCTTTAAAGCATTCGATGACCAAAAGCATCCTGGGACATGCTAGAATTTTGGCCACTAGCTGGTATAAAACCTCTCTCCAACGCGAAAGCTTTATAGAGATCCCCAGAGGCCAAATGTCACCTTCCGAGTCATGCTTATTCATGATAAAATATTTTTCAGGTTTCAGTATACTCTCATCCTGGGTTACCACTAAGAGTGGAAAATACGTTAGCACCCGCTACTTTAGGTATTAATTATTCGAGTGCCTACCGAGAGCCAGAGGCACACAAAATAATTGAAAATAAGCAATGTTTTATTTATAGAAGTAGAATAATGAAAACAAAGATGCAGTTAGGCTTTACTTTTTTTTTTTGTAAACAAAACAAAATGAATGATATGAGGGAAAATATTAAAAGACAAATGCTGGTAGTTATTTTTCCTAGGGTATGATTTGCCCCAAGATGTGGGAGGAAAGATGCCCTGCTCACTTCATCAGCGTTGATAAGACACCTGCCTGCTTTCCTGCACAAAGCTGAGTGGTGGCCTTACTCGCTGCCTAACCTTGGTGTGGAGGAAGAGAAGGAATTGCTTGGGGATCTGTGTGTAATGTACATGTAGGCGTACCTCATGTGACAGACAGGCTGGCAGGGCTTCTGTGCATCAGACTGTGGAAAGAGCATTCAAAACATAACCCTCGCCATGACCACCCTCCCCTGCGTGCTTCCTAAGTTCTTACTGTTGGTAAAGCACATCCCCACGTGGCCAGTCACCCTACCATTTCACAGTCCCCCCTTCCTCACAAACACAAACCTATTTCTTTGGGGTGCACGGTGAAGTGTTAACTCCGGTGCACAAAAGACTGAATGAACTTCCTTTTTTTTTCTTTTTCCCTTCAGGGTGTGAAGTAAATAAAGATTGCACTTAAGTATTCAGAATGGATACACGTGTCTCCTGAGGTGTGATTACTCGGTTCAGGAAGTCCAGCTTCCCTCTGATTTACATGTGAAACACGTTGGGTGTGAGAGAAGCCCTGATGGAGAAACACGTGCTGTTAAATAACTTTTTTATGATAGATGACTTTGTAGCTGGTGATGGTCGATATAACTTCCCCGGGCTGTCAGATGATTTATTCACACCCCAGGAGCTTTTGGCTGGGATGCTGTCCGGTGTGGTTATTTGCAAAGCTGTGTGAGATCCTTGAAGGGAAGGTGCGGTGTCTGAGTCCCCCAGGGACTGTCCCTGTCTGAAAGCCCTATAACGACTGGTAAGTTGGCTTAATTTTTTTTGCTTCTCTGCCGCTAAGATATTGAGATAAATGATGACAGAAAACGGCTACTGGGAATGGCTCCTTTATTGGTACTGCTTCAAAGGAAATCTCAAGGTTTCTGTTTCTTTTGCTTTCTGGAATGGTTAAATAGCGTGCACGGTAAGAGTTAATTAAATAAACTGAAGAGCTAAGTCCGCTGTGAGAGATAGAGTTTTAAGCTACCTTCTGTGGGACTAATGAAAGTTTAGTACATTTTTTATCTGTAGGGTTACATTTTTAAAAAAATCTGTAGGGCCGGCCCCGTGGCTTAGCGCTTAAGCGCGCGCGCTCCGCTACTGGCGGCCCGGGTTCGGATCCCGGGCGCGCACCGACGCACCGCTTCACAGGCTATGCTGAGGCCACGTCCCACGTACAGCAACTAGAAGGATGTGCAACTATGACATACAACTATCTACTGGGGCTTTGGGCGAAAAATAAATAAATAAAATTATAAGAAAAAAAGTCTGTAAAACCGCCTACAACAATTCATTGTATATGTTTCCATGTTCATTTGCCCTAAAACAAGGAGGTCTTTGGGGAGGGGAAAGTAACTGCGAAATAGTCTTTCTCTCTTTGTGGATCAAAGTGCTAGTTGGAAAACACAAGCTTGGTGAAAAGAATCGTGGAGAGCTTAGAGGCAAGGAACCTAAGAGGAAATGAGCAAATAAAGAGGTATATTTTGCGCTATAGCTTACTCAAAAGAGAAATGGAATTAATTAACCTTATATATCAAAATATTACAATCACTGCTTCTGAGTTAGATACAATGAATATAAATAAGATGTATTTGCCGTCAAATGTATTCTGTGAAAGATTGGTTTTATTCTAAGCTTACTTGTTGCTTTTCTGAAAAGTAAGTTTGAGAAGGAATTACTGGCTGTTCCACTGTTTTTTACAGCTTTATTTTGGACATATTTTTCATTTTAAATATACAGATTTAAAATCTGTGATAAACCCCTTGAATTTGTGTCCTGAAAAATGGAAAAGAACAAAATTACCTACCTAATTGAGAGGCACGCACATAGACCACTAAATTTATCCTCGGGACCACGGAGTCGCATGTTTCTTAACAGGCTGCGTTGGTTTTGTTTTAGGATGTGGTGTTTATTACTCCAGTGTTTGAGATTGTGTTTGGCCAAGGAGACCGTCTTTATAAAGGAGCTGGGTTAAAGGAGGAATGAGTATGTGGTTCAGAAATCGACCACTCTATTCTAAAAATTCATATCAATTACAGGAAATAAGCACCCAGGACAACTTCACCTTTGCAATGTATGCCTTACAAAATCTACCAATTATGCAGCAACTGTTCTTTTTTTTTTTTCCAAAGAGATATGCTAAATGTGTGTAATCCCTTTCAGATAAAGCTTCCATGTTATACTATGACTGACTGATCCTAATTAAAATGTCCAGTTCTTGCTTACTTTCTTATCCGGGTATCAACATTTTTCATGTATACATCACTTTTGTCCTCTGGGCTAACCCTTGCAGATTGAATTAGAGGGGTGATGAAAAAAATAGTCATCAAAGATGATGTCACTAAAAATAGTGAAACTATTTTATTGAAAGATTATCTCATTCTATGGTCATTTTCGATAGGCACTCTGTCTCGCTAAACGCATGATAATACTTGACAGAGTATCCCTATGATTTGGTGTCTACAGTGATGTTAATATTTGCCAAGTGAGAAATTGCCCCATATTCATTTATAATGAGATTATAACATAACAACTGATGAGATTAGGATCTAGAAATGTAAAAGCTCTCCATGCATGAAAAAAAAGATATAAAGGATCCTTCTATTTGCATTTAGAACCTAAACAGTAAATGTTAGGTATCCCTTAAAAGGTTGAGTGAAACAAGCATTAAAAGTCTGTGGGCAGAAATCATAAGATATGTTCACCGGACCATTCTGTATTTCCAGTGTTTTGTTTGCGTCTTGTCTTCTCATTAAAATTCCCGTCTTCTGTGGAAGTTAACCCTGTAAAACGTGATCACTGAGTCAACAAGCCCTTACCCAGCATCCCTGGGATCCAGGTAATGAAAGATGTAGCAATGATGAAACACAAGTCCAGTCTTACCTCCAGAGTTGTCCAAGACGGAAAACAAACACTCATTGTAAATACTGCAAGTGCCAATGTCAATAATGATTAAATACTTAGGATGAGGAGGAAGTGTAGGGCAGAGACTCAGGGCTGGGCTACTTCAGCACAGCACCCTTGACTTTCAACTCTGATAGAAAGCCTGAAGGTGAGACAGAGGGGCTCTAGGGTCCAGTGTTCCCCTTAGTGGTTCCAGGATTGGGGGGATGTCTTGTCCAGAGATAGACGGGGAACTGTGAGGTTCCCTACAATTAATTTGTCCAGCCCTGGGTTTCTCCACTGCAGCAGGGGAAGATTCACTGCTGTGGGGACTGAGCTATGCATTGTAGGATATTTAGAATCTACCCACTAGATGCCAGTGTCACCTCCCTCCCAAGTTGTGACAACCAAAAATGTCTACAGATGTTGCCAAATGTCCCTTCAGTTCCGGTTACAACCACTGACCTAGAATAAGCGTTTACAACGCGTAAGGCTTGGACTGAGAGTAGGGTTCCTCGGCCTCAGCACTATTGAGGTTAGATAATTCTCTGTTGTGGGATCCCTGTGCATTGTGGGATGTTTAGGATCGACCTACTAGATGGCATAGCACACCCCCACCTCCAGTCCAAAATTGTCCCCAGACGTTGCCAAATGTTTCCTGGGGGCCAAAACCACCCCTGGTTTAGAATCACTGAATTGGAGGCAAGAAGTAGCATCTGGGAGCATGAAGGAGGCGTGAAGATCGCCCTCATATCCTGCCCTCAGCTCTTTTTCCAGGCAGCTCTTCACTTTTTCTGGAGGATGTCACAGCTTGGCTGACCTGGGTCATTGGACAAGGGTTTCCCGGGTCCCTACTTGCCACCTCTGTCACATATGAAGAAACTCTGGGGTTTTCTAAGTTCGGGGGACTTGGCCACAGTGTTCTTCAGCATAGGCGGGCTCTCCCAGCACCTGACTTCTTGACTAATTCTTTCCAAGTCTTGCCTTCCAAATTACAGATCTACAGCCTTTTGTCCATAACCAAAAAAAAAAAAAAAAGAAAAACATTGGAAACCAAATTTTTTGGCAACTTATTTGGCAGTGTTATAGTCCCGAACTGATGAATGTAAAACTACTGTAAAGTTGAACAGTCTTGATTCATTGCATTTCACTGCAGAATTATTAACGTGTGACTACAGATTGCTGTCCAAAACTTTGCTCAAGGTGTTATGTATTACATAATGGTACCTTATGTACATAATTACATAATGGCCATTACCTTAATGGTGACTATGTACAGATCTTCCTCGACTTACGATGAGGTTACTGCCTGATAAACCCATCGTAAGGTGAAAATATCGTGTCAAAAATGTATTTAATATACCTAATCTACTGAATATCATAGCTTAACCTAGCCTACTTTAAACATGCTCAGAACACTTACATTAGCCTACCGTTGAGCAAAATCATCTAACACGAAGCCTATTTAAAGTGTTGAATATCTTCTGTAATTGATTGAATACTGTACTGAAAATGAAAAACAGATTGGTTGCATGGGGACAGAATGGTTGTAAGTGTATTGGTTGTTTACCCTTGTGATCGGCTGATTCCCCGGGAGCTGTGGCTCGCTGCCGCTCGCTGCCGCTGCCCAGCATTACAAGAGAGGATTGTGTTGCATATCGCTAGCCTGGGAAAAGATCAAATTCAAAATCTGAAGTACAGTTTCTACTGAATTCATATAGCTTTTGCATCATTGTAAAGTCGAAAAATCGTGAGTCAAACCATCACAGGTCAAACCATCATAAGTCGGGGACCGTGTGTGTGTGTGTGTGTGTGTGTATATATTCCAGTTTTATTGAATAGTTACATATACATGTGCTTATACATATATCTATTCTAGTTTTATTGACATAACATTATATAAGTTTAAGGTATACAACAATGATTTGGTATACATATATATTGTGAAATGAGCACCACAATAAGTTTAGTTAACATCCATTATCTCACATAGTTACAAATTTTTTTATTTGAATTGTTAAATGGCATGTGTAATAGAATGAGTGCTGTCATGTAGAAAACTACAGTGTCCATTATGAGTGCCAGAAACTATCGTGAAGGCAGCTAAACTTTGAAGTGGTCTTTGAATATTTTAATAAATATATTTTGATTTTTTTTTTTTTTAAAGCCATTACCTTCTATAATCCAAAAAATTCCGAATTCTGAAACACACGAGACCCCAAAAGTTTGCCTTTCGGGACTGGGGTCCTGCGGTTGTAATGCAAGCAAGGAAGGTACGTTCGTAGCCTATTGTGACCTTGACCATCAGATGACGGTTGTATTATGAGGTTTTTTCCCATTTACAGTATCATCTTATGCTCCCATATACCCTCAGAGGCAGCTTCCACCACTTAAAACCTCATTACTTTTCTGCACCGTCCAAGCTTGGCAATAATGTAAGAAAAATCAGAAACCTAAATTCAGCCAGAAAAGTTGGGCAGAACAGCTGTGACTTTTGGTCATTGTGCCCAGTGCTAAGCAGCTTCTGACCCCTCCTCCCCAGCCCGTGCACCTAAGAGGCAAAAAACCACTTAATCAGATCTGCTGCAGGTCATGATATCCCAATCTGGGATTCTGTGGCCTGGGGACGCTCAACTGTAAGGCTTATCTTGACTTTTGAAAGGCCAGATGTATGATCCCATTAAAAAAAGATACCAAGTCCATTGTTGGTTAAGAAGAAAGGAAAATTGTCATTTGGCGAGCATATGTGCATCTAGGTCAAGATTTCTCAGCCTGAGCATGATTGATATTTGGAGAGGAGACTCTCTTGTTGGGGGATGGGTCTTGTACATTGTAGGATGTTTGGCCACATCCTTGGACATTCTCCAGGACATGCCAATAGCACCCGCCCAATTGTGGCAAACAAAATGACTCCAGACATTCCCAAATGTCCCCTGGAGTGGGGGCAAAGTCACCCCTGGTTGACAACCTCTGGTCTAGAAAAAGCGTTTGAAAGTAAGACAGAGCTTTGATTTAGGCAGGATTCTCCACCTCAGCACGACCGATATTTAGAGTCGTATCATTCTCTGTTGTCATGGACCGTCCTGTGCATTGTCAGATATTTAGGAGCATCTCTGGCCTCTGCCCACTGGATGCCAGGAGCACTGCGCACAAGCTGTGACAACCAAAAATGTCTCAGACATTGCCAGGTGTCCCCTGGAAGGCAAAGTCACCTGAGGTGACAATCACCGGTATAGGCTGATGCTGTACTATATGTTGAGTCCTTTTTTACAGGTGGCAGAAATACACCCATTTTCTATCGACCGCGTCAGCGTCAAGAGTTTTTCTGCCCCACCATATTGTCACACATCCCGTGAGTGACTCATCCAAAGGGGTGTTGAAAGCCATTTGCTTTCCGTGGGCTTTCTGGGTCATATCAAATAATTTACGTATCACGAGGCAGAGTCAGCAGAATCAGCAGCAGGAAATGGATTTCAGGAACTTCTACTTGAAAATCAGTCCAAGAGACAAATTCGTTCATCGAGGAAGTGATAGTCGCAGGTGACTCAGAAGATTTTTGGCTGGAAGTGACAGAAACAACGCTACCTCGCTCAAACCCAGAAAGGGGTTTTTCAGTTGCATATGTGGGAAGGTCACAGAATCAAAGAAAAAGCCACAGGTCCCAGGACCGCTTTCCTTCAAGACAAGCTAAAAGTTCTTTGTAAGTCTTATTGAGATGACCCATAGTTACTATCTTTGGTTGCTGATGGAGGCAACCACTGTATTTGAAAATAGTTGGTTTTACATTCTGGTTAAATTCTATGGTGTTATTACTATTTTACGTATATTTTTGAGTGGATGCTGTAGTTATCCATCACTGCGTAGCAAATTACCACAAATTTAGCGACTTAGAACAACACCCATTGGTTATACCACAGTGTCTGTGGGTCATACCAAGTCTGGGCACAGATTACTTGGGTCCTCTGCTCAGGGTCTTACAAGACTGCAAAGTGTTGCCCAAGGTTGTGTCATCCTCTGGAGCTTGGGACCACCTTCCAACCTCATTCAAGAAGTTGGCAGATTCTAATTCCTTGTGGTGGTGGGACTGGGGCCCTCAGCTACTAGAGGCCACCCCTCCCTATAGGCATTTCACACCATGGCTGTCTGTTTCATCAAGGCCAGCAAGAGAGCATCTCTTCTGCTTAGAGTCTTGTTTTCAAGGGCTCACATGATTAGGCTGGGCCCACCCACAAGTCAATTAGCACAAAGTCAACTGATCAGGGACCTCAATCACACCTGCAATATCCCTTCACTTTTGCCATATCCTATTGGTTATAAGCACATCTCAGGCTCCCCAGACACACATACTCAAGAGGAGAGGATCACACAAAGGTCTGGGTACCAGGGGCTGGGAGCCAGGGAGGCTATCTTAGAATCCTGCCTATGACAGGTGCCTTTGTGGGTGGACCCGGGAACTTAAACAGGATTTAGAAACGTGTATTGAGAACCAAACAACCTAGTTACAAACAGACATTTGGGGAAACTGATGTACAAGCTGAGATTGCCACTGTTACCCTAATCAGCTCATTTTCATGTCATGTATTTACATTTGATGATAATAAAAGAATGGGAAGTCCAATAAATAATTGAACATTTCATGGAGTAAGGCCAGAATCTCCTCTCACTCATCCAAGTGCTATTCTCATCTAGCTCAGGAACGTGTCCTGTCATCCTCTGAAGACAGAGGATGATCAGAAATTGTCCCTCCAGGCAGGCAGCCTTGATGAGGTCTCTCTGGACAGCCCCTGCCTCCCTTCAACAGAGGACCCCATTGACATCTTTCCTCTACTGCCCTAGCTACTGGGTCAGCCCTGCCCTCTCTTCAGTCCAGCCAGGCTTTGCAGCAGGCAAGGTTCTCTCATTTCCTGGGAATTATTACCCCAGCGTCCTCCATATCGCCCTTCCTTCTTGCCTTACACAGAACATTCATTGGCACAGAGGCTAAGGTCCCTGGGCCAAGCTGGTGGGTTCAAATCCTCACCAGCTGTGACCTACAGTCCTGCTTCCAATCACAGTAGGGGTTTTGACATTTGTCCAAATCTCAATTTGGGAATGTAATGCCATGCTGGTGATATCAGAAGGCTTGATGGTATATTTTTTAAAAAATGAACTTTAGCTTTGATGTCTCTTTTTTAATGCTTTTTTTATTGGGGTGAAATTCATATAACATACAATTAGCCATTTTAAAGTACAATTCAGAGGCATTTAGTACATTCAACCACTTTGTTCAACCACTACCTCTGTCTAGTTCTGGAACTTTTTCATCATCCCTCCAAAAGCCCCCATACCCTTCATCAATCACCCCCCCCACCCCCATCTCCCTCTCCTCAGCCCTTGGTAACCACTAATCCACTTTCTGTCTCTATGGGTTTGCTTATTCTGGACACTTCACTTAAATGCAATCATATACTATGTGGCCTTTTCTGACTGGCTCCTTTCACTCAGCATCATGTTTTCAAGGTTTATCCGTGTTGTAGCATCTGTCAGAAGTTCATTCCGTTTTAGGGCTGAATAATATTCCATCATATGGAGAGACTACATTTGGTTTATCCATTCGTCTGTTGATGAGCATTCGGGTTGTTTCCACATTTCGGCTGTTGTAAACAGTGCTGCTATGAACCCGGGTATAGTGTATAAATATCTGTTCGAGAACCGCCTTTCAATTCTTGTGTTTACCTAGAAGTTGAAGCAGAATTGCTGAGTCATATGGTAATTCTATGCTTAACTTTCCGAGAAACCGCCATACTGTTTTCTGCCGCAAGTTTTCATCTGTCTTCATTTCTGAGGTCCTCATCTTAGAGGATTCTCTCTACTTTGGCTGAGCGGCCCCGAGAGGCACAATTACAACATCTCCTGTCAGGACTTGTGCTGAGGAGGAATGCATTTAGCTCGTGAAAGAGCCGTTGGCAGAAACGGGTCTACATATCAGCATTTCTGAGACTTGTTTCTGTCTGCCCTGCAGCCTACTGGGGAAGGCAATTACCCAGGCAGTTCTGACTCAGCTGTAATGAAACGGAGGGTGAGTCCCAGAAACCAGTCACCTGGCATGTCAGGTCACATGGTTCCAAAGTCACGAAAGGACTCAAGAGCCTCGGGCAGGCCCCGGAGTCCAGATGGGCCATCCAAGCCCATCGTGGTGTGGCTGCAATTTGGCACCACCTGTTGGTGGCTCCTTTTTTCAGGCTTGAAAATCCGTAGGGGCAGTTGCTGGTCCTGTGGCTGGCTGACTGGCATTCCAGGATGTAGCAGCAGTTGGAGGAGGCTGAGTGGGTGAGCTGAATCTGCTCCTCAGCTGGAACTGGGCCGTGGAGCCAGAACAAACAGGGTCTGCCGGGTCCTGCCCTCCATCTGCCTGTTCTCCAAGACGGGTCGCCTACCTTTCTTTTGCTGCCTGACCTCTCTCTACACCTCTGCTCAGCCCCCAGTCTGTCACCCTCATCCCAGCCTGCCTCGTCCGGGGACAGAACTGGAGGTTCTGCGGTCTGGAGGATGGAGCCAACGGCCCATCACCTCGTGAATATTCAAATTCCAATAATCAGGAGCTGTTACCTTTGGGTTTACTGGACTAATTTACGTCTCTCTTCCAAAGCCCCTTTCCTCACCTTCAACAAATACATCCAGCATCCTGCTGGTACCTTATGAGATTAGAGATTTTATTAGATGTAATAGCATAGAAGTGGCTGAATGACTAATTACCTATTGTTTTCAGCAAAAAGAGTGCTGCTGGCTGCTACCCAGCCATTAATTAGGAAGTGAAACATTCCAGGGTACAATGGTGTACGCGGACTATACGTGGTACCTAATTGTATATTTGATGAGATCTGTTGGAGGGATCAATATGGTGACTCTGCGTGGCCTTCTTTAAAGAATCACAGAAATTCCACACATTCCCAGCTACCTTCAAACATACCTGCCACTCAAGTTTTCAAATGGAGTGTCTTTCCCTGTGATTTCTTAATTCAGGTCATGCATCTTATGTTTGCATCTTGTAAACTGAATGAACCTTATGCATATAATTATATATGAGTAGAATTACTTTTTCTTGGTTCAAATGGTAATCTAAATTGGAAAGGATAATGTCATTTTGATCTGGATAAGTACATATTAGGGATATTAGGAATCCTTCCTGTGGCTCTTTGATATTTTCCTATCAATGTAACAGTTGGTTATTCACCAATTTGCTTGGAATGCTGCCAACAGTTACAATAGTCATAGAGTTACTTATTTTTGTGTGTGTGTGTGTGTGTGAGGAAGGTCAGCCCTGAGCTAACATCCGTGCCAATCCTCCTCTTTTTGCTGAGGAAGACTGGCCCTGGGCTAACATCTGTGGCCATCTTCCTCCACTTTGCATGGCCTGACAAGCAGTGCGTCGGTGTGCGCCCGGGATCCGAACCCAGGCCGCCAGCAGCAGAGTGCTCGCACTTAACTGCTATGCTCGGGAGCTGGCCCACATAGAGTTACCTATTTTTTAATAAGAGTTTTATGATTTCTTTTTTTAATCAAACCTGTAGCCTCCTAATACACAAATGCTGTCCTGAGAGAATTTTGCATATGGCACATCATTAATTACATCCTCATCTTCATCATCACCTCATAACAGGAAACATTTCTAGTTTTCCTGCAAAGATACAAACTGTTACTTCTTCCTGGGATGTTATAAGAACAAACATTCTTGAATGGAATTTCTCTCAATGCAGGGGAGACCAAAGCTGATATGTTATTGCTACATTCCTAAAAACATGTTTGGAAGTAGGGCTCTGTGTCCATTTTCTACGTACAATACGATAATAATTGAATTTTCAAGTAAATTTGATTGGAAGGAATTAGCATCCACTCCTGGCAACCTTTCTATAATAAAAATATGCTTTGATTAAAAAAATTCCACCATTACATGACTGATTCTGTATTCTAGGCCCACCATAAATATTTTTATTCATGTTACTTTGGAAAGATAATTTTTAATTTAATTGTACTGTGAGCTACATGTACCTTCACTCACAGATATATACGATGGCACTCAAAATAATTCAATTAAGTAATTTATTTTCTTTTTTTGCTAAAAAAGTTTAACAATTTAAATGAGCTATATAATATAAAAATTAAAATTGAGTAATGTTTCTTGTGTGTGTGTGTGTGTGTGTGTGTGTGAGGAAGATCAGCCCTGAGCTAACATCTATGCCAATCCTCCTCCTTTTTTACTGAGAAAGACGGGTCCTGAGCTAATATCTATTGCCACTCGTCCTCCTTTTTTTCCCCTTTTCCTCCCCAAAGCCCCAGTAGATAGTTGCATGTCATAGTTGCACATCCTTCTAGTTGCTGTATGTGGGACGCAGCCTCAGCATGGCCTGACAAGGGGTGCCTCAGTGCGCGCCTGGGATCTGAACCCAGGGCCTCCAGTAGCAGAGCGCATGCACTTAACCGCTAAGCCACAGGACCGGCCCCTTGAGTAATGTTTCTGTACTTTGCCCTGCTAAATAAGTTAAAAGGAGGAGGAGGAGGAGAGGAAGGAGAAGAGAAACAGGAGGAAGAGGTGGCTGGTATAGTGGAAATAATCCTGAAGATAATGCTCTCTTTGGATATCGTACCTAAAAATCATGACTTTGGAGTATCCATAAACTTGAAGAGCATCAGGTGCTCATATTTAAAACAGGGGCAATGAAAATCATCCTGCCTGTCCCGCAGAACTCTGTAGTGTCTTTAAGCCACCATGCCCCCATCATCAATGCATGTTCATCAGTCTGAAATGCTTCCCATGAGTACCATTCATGGGTGAACTTGGTCCTGAGCCCCTTGCTTGGGCACATTCCCCCCTACTCCATCCTCTCCCACAGTTTACTCGGTGGGACACGGAGTAATTTCTCTCTCTCATTTCTACCCTCACATTGATGGCTTCTCTCCACCATGTTGGTTCTCTATCCTGACTGTGCTGCCTCAGGGGACCCTAGTGAACCTCCTTCCTCTTCTGTTGGCGCCCTGGGAAATGTTTCCCACCCAGCTTAAAGGTGCAGTTGGCAGAGCCTTTGTGTCTTCACCCATCGGCTGTGAAGACCAAATGAGACAGTGTATGTGGAAGCATCCATTGTAAGAGCCAGGCGAAACTAGCTATGGTAGTAATAGACATGAAGTCCTTGTTGCAATAGTATTTCTCTTACAGCAGTGGAAGATGAAAAACTACATACCTCCAGAGACATCAGGAGAAAATTCAGTCACATCTGCATTTCCACATTTAGCAGAGAGAGAGAGACGAAAAAGTGTAGAGGTCCAACCTCCTTAACTCAGTTTACAGTCGCACACAAGGACCAGCTTTTTCTACATGAATACATTTTTTAAAAAACCATTCAGGCTGTGTTCTTATTTTTCTTTAACTAATTTTGATGAAATACATGTTTACAACTTTGAGGCATATTTTACATATCATTTAATTCACCCACTTGCACAATTCAGTGGTTCTTATTAAATTACCAAGTTGTAGGATCATCACCATAGATCAGTTGGAGAACATTTTCATCACCCCACTGAGAACCTTCATTCCCACTTCTGTTAATTCCCATTCCCACCCCCTGCCTGAATGTGTTTTAAAGGAGTCAAATGATTCTAGGGCTCATATTTCTCTGAACCCGTGGTGTGAGAATATAGCCCTCGGGGATGTTGACAGTCATCAGATAACATCCCTCTCCTACATGACCCTATAATCACTGTCCTAGAAAGACCCGGAATTAATTGCTCAGGCATGAAGAAATAAAACCCACGTGTTCTCTAAATCTCACTGTTTGCAATGTTTGTCTTTCATCTGCCTGGATGGTAACTCATCTAATCCTTCTCCTGCCATGTTCGCTTTTTTTTTTTTTTTTTTTTTTTTTGGTGAGGAAGATAGCCCTGAGCTAACATCCATGCTAATCCTCCTCTTTTTGCTGAGGAAGACCGGCTCTGAGCTAACATCCATTGCCTAATCCTCCTCCTTTTTCTCCCCCAAAGCCCCCCAGTAGATAGTTGTACGTCATAGTTGCACATCCTTCTAGTTGCTGTATGTGGGACAGGGCCTCAGCATGGCCGGAGAAGCGGTGCGTCGGTGCGCGCCCGGATCTGAACCCGGGCTGCCAGTAGCGGAGCGCACACAGTTAACGGCCAAGCCACGGGGCCGGCCCCAATTTTCGCTGTTCTTTTCTTCTTGCCTCCGATTATGGTCATTTCCTAAGGAAATCCCTATGGAATTTTTTCGTATGCTCAGGCCCTTAAAGCTGATTTCCCTTATAAGCAAGTCAATACCTGTCAGTGAGACTATTACTCGTATATCTCAGACTGCTAACATTTGAACAAAGGTATAATTATTTCAAAAGACACAGCAAATATTGGGGTAAGGGAAATGCACTGAATATAGGGAAATTGTGCAGTTGTAAGTTAAAACCAAAACTTTAAATCTGGACAGGGAATCATGCTGGGGTACCATTTGGTAAGGATTTTCACAACAGAAAATCCACAATGATATAATTTGGGAATATACCACAGATGACCAGGCCTGGTCCAGACAATGAATGATGAGTTCTTACCTCCAGATAACAAAATTGGCACAGAGGCCTGATCTGTTGGTGATCCAGGACTTTGGCTTTTGGACATCTGCTGAAGTCTTGCCCAGCTAAAGTCTTAGTGTCTGCTAAATTCATTTTTCCTGGAAACTTCATCCCGCAGATGAAATATTGCTCAGAAATTGACTGTGGTAAACAAGGAAGACTTGGTTGGTGAAGTACAAGTGATAGACTCCTCGGGAGGAAGTGACCATACTCTTTTGAAATCAGTAATAGTAAATGACCAAGATAGTTCGGCAGGAGACCTGGGGTTTAGAGTTGTTCGGATAAAAATACAGATTATCTCCAGGCCAGGGACTCAGAAAGAGGAAGGGCTCAAGAGCTAGGATGTACTGAAATGTGCAAGTCTGCCATGACAATCACAAACCATAAAGGATCCGCCGGAGAAGGGAAAGCATGAAATATTTAAATGAACCAGCATGACAATATAGGATTTCCCTTTAACGAACCCAGACTTTGAAAGGGAATATTTGGGAGGTTGGGGAAAGCTGAGAGAATCATGAAATTGATGGCTTACCTTTCTACATATAATGTCAGGAAGACCAAAACCCCGAAACAAACTGATCAAAACACTCCCTTGGTGCTCTGGTTCCCGGGTTACCCTGACTCAGTTTCCCTGCCCTTTGACAGGACAGCACTCCCAGTGCATCAAGCCCAACCCTAATGGAGCTGACCATCCATTGAAACCATATCCATATATTCAAAGTTCTGAAACTGTAATAGCAGACGGCACGTACGCCCCACCTGGAATGCGCAGATGCTAACATTTTGTCCTATTGCTTTATGTGTCTCAATCCAGACAGTGCTGACACATTTCTTTGAGACACTACACGGAAAAGCTTACTTGGCTCATTGCAAAGCGTTGACTCACGCCCTCAGCTGTGCCTTCAGTACTGCTTGTCGATTGATTTACTAACGTGAGGAAAGACTTGTTTTGCATTCCCCAGCATTCCAAATCCACCACCTTCCTGGAAGGCCAAAACTCATGGCTGCTCCTCTCACTTTTAGCAGGAAACCTTGCCTCATAACTCTTCAGAAACAAACAGACTCATTAAATTACAGGCCTGCAAATCGACATGGTCAAATTTGACTCCTCGACTTTTTCCCTTCAGTCCTTAGGCTTGCCCTGATTTTAAGCGGCCTTAATGATCCTCTCTGCTTCCCAAAGCCAACTTCTTTCTCAGTACTGCTGATCCCATGAGGTCCTTGTCGTAGACCTTCACCTCTATCCATATCTATGTGGCATGGCCTCTTCTGAATCTTCTCTCCCAAGGTCACCACTGACCATCTAATTGCCGATTCTGATATATCGTCCTTTGTGATGACTCACACTTATGGTCCTTCACTTGTCGTTCAGCCCCCTCCTTCTGAGCTTCCTTCTCTGGTTCCCTTCCCCCTCCCTGCCCCTGGAAGTCTCAGTTCGCACAAGCTTCTGTCTTAATGCTTTTTCTCCTATTTCCCGGTGGTGGGAGATCTCACCCACAACTGTGGCATCCAGTGTGACTGGAGTCGTGCGTCCTAATTCCCTATCCTATGCTCCCTTCTCTCTCTGCGTTCCGGCATCCAGGGAGACAATCCTGGTATCATGAGTGACAGTAGGGACAGCTCCAGAATCAGACAACCGATATCCAAATCCCACCTTTTTCACATACAAGCTGAGCTGGTAAAAACCTCTGTAAACGCCAGTTTCCCCTTTTGTACAATGGCAAGGAATAATAGATTATAGACAATATAGTAAATATATAGATAATATGTATTTACGGTGTTAGGATAATGCCTAGCACATTGTTATCCCATAGTCAAGGATGATAGTGATGATGTTTCATTGTCTGTTTCCTCTGACATGAGCTACAAATATCTCCCCAACTATGTTCAAAATACAACCTTGAGTTGCCCCTTTCTAAATCTATTGCACCTCCAATACTTCCTAGCTCAATTAATGGTGTCCCTCTCATCCAGTCCTTGTGCTATAAGCATTAGCGTCCATCTCCCATACCCTTATCCAGTTAGTCATCCTTCTAGATAACTTAGTTTCTGAAATACCTCTTGAATGTACCTTCTCTCTATCCCCACAGCCACTGTATGCCAAGTGCGTTCTGAGGACTTCAAAAGCGATGTGCTACTCGGATCCCTCCCATAAAAGGGGCCGGTGGGTGCCACAACCCTTTTTATGGCCAAAGTTCATGATTTTCTTTCCATGTTCCTATCTTGATTCTCCACTCAGGCTCAGTCTCTGCACTTACCTGGTTCCTTGTGAGTTCTTTAACTTTATCTCCTTTCCTTCCAGAATGTTCCTTAAAAGCGGGTTTTGTCCTGGCAGTTTGGAACCATTTTCATCTTTCCTGGTAACTCCCTGGCCAGTGTAGCCCCAAAGTCACTCACTCTTAGTGCATTTGGCCAGTATCCCATTGGTACTAAGTTTTCAAATTGTCCCACAGGATTTTATAGGCACCCCATAGGATTTTATATCCCAGGGTGATTGCCAGGTACGAATCAGGATGAGAGGGATGCCTATTGTGCAAAGTGGAAGAAGCTTAACTATAAAAGAGGCAGGTGCACGCTCAGGCAGCACATTTTTAGAGCAGAGTGCAAGCAGATGTTGGAAATCCAGAAAGTGGTATCCTTAGAGTACATCCGTTCCCCACATACCCCTCAGCAAGTCTTTGTGTATCTCTAGGAGCAGGTGAGCCCCAGTTTGAAGACTAGTGTTCTAGATTATTAGACTCACCGCCTCTCTGGTCTCATTTTCTGCAAAATTCCATTCAATCAAAATCTACCCATTTTGGCTCTGTGAGAGTAACTTTCCCACAACGTTGCCTCATTTTTCTTTGAAAACCTACCTCATCTTACTTTGAAAATGCTTGCCCTTGGCCCTCTGATGCTTCCAAAATCTATTTCTACTTGACTGGTCTGACCTCGCCTGTCACTGCTCCCCACTGTAAACCTTCCATTCCCAGGATGCTTGTTTCCGTTATGACACATACCCACTCCTGCCTCTGCCCATCTCCCCCCTGCCTCTGCCCATCTTCCCCCCAGACCTCTTCACACTTATCTCTCTTTCTTCATATTCTTCCTTATGTCAGGAATACTCTGTGCTGCTTATCTTTCACAAATACCCTTAATCACCTTCCAAATCCCACCTTCAAAGTGCAACTTAGGTCTTTTTTCTGGGAGATGAGCTATAGGGGAAACTAGAAACCCAATAACATTAAGAAAACCCCAGTGGAGAGTCAGGCTCCTCCCCAGGGGAAAATCCATCATTCCTTAACCTATATATGCCAGGCCAGTGATGCCCATGGAGTTTGTATGTATTTCGACTATTGCACTTAACACGCTATGCATTTATTATTTGAATGTGAAATGTGAACTCCTTAAAGAGAGAGCCACTGGCTTACTCATCCTTATATCCCCCTTATCTGACACATACCTTCGCAATAGATGATTTTTGATAAATGAAGCTTATAAAAATTACAACTATGTCTTAGAACACTTAGCTTTGTTGGCCTGTCAGTCTTTCTGTAACTTGTAAATGATGTAGGCATTTGGTCTACCTGTTGGAAGCATGGAAATTTGCCATGTGTAGGTCAGAAGTCCTAAAATCAAGGTGCTGGCAGGGCTGCGTCCCTTCTGGAGGCTCTAGGGGAGAATCTGTTTCCTTGACTTTTCCAGTTTCTAGAGGCGCCTGCATTCCTGCCTCATTTCACTCCAGCCTCTTGCTTCTGTCCTCACCTCTCCTCTGACTCTGACCCTCCAGCCTTCCTTTTAGAAGAAGCCTTGTGATGACATTGGGCCCATCTGAATAATCCACGCTCTTCACCCCATCTCAAGGGCCTTAAGTTAATCACACCTGCAAAGTGCCTTTTGCTGTGTAAGGTAAGATAGTCACAGGTTTTGGGGATTAGGATGTGGGCGTCATTGGGGGCCATTATTCTCTCTACCACGTTTGGTTTCTATTGACGTAGCTTGTAAGACTAGACCTTGATCGAAGTTTTCTGGAGCACCTCACTTAGCCATTTATATGTTCAGGAGTTCATTAATAACAAATTGCATTGCTTGCTAAAATGAAATTATTATATAGATCATAATATTTATGTGTCCACTAACAAGCAGTGTGAACGTTAACTTTTCCTGCTGCCTCATCGTGAATTTTTATACAACAGAGACTTTTTTCTCAAGTCAGTGTACTTGAACCAGTTCAGGGACATCTGGTGGATGCAGAGAGAGACAAAGGTTTATTGTGCAGTAAACGAATTCATTCTGTCAGCGCAAAACCCTTAAAACCAGAGTGTTCTTCATCATAATTGGGCATTCACACACACACAAAAAGAACAGGAAGTTTTGCCCTTTCTCTTTTCTTTAGCTATCAGAGCTCCAATGCTGAGACATACTAACTCTGTTCAATGATGTTGCTTTTTGGTGTTTAATAATTTTTAATTGAGCTTAATTTGGGGGTAAAGGTGTTTTGCTGTAGGCGCAATGCCGGGAATGTCAGCTTCTGCCGGCCTCTCATCCTCTCCGTGCTCCCATCAGATGCAGCCGGGGTGCCACCTGGTTGGGGTACCACCTGGTTGCATCACCTCAGTTCAAGGTTTTCCCCTCGCTGTTGCCTCTGATCCTAACCTCTTGAGCTAAAACTTTCTCCTTTCTCTTCCTTCCCTTTCCTGCCAAACTTCTCAAGGAAGTCGTAGTTAGATTTCTCTAGTCCTTGGCATCTGGTGCCCTACCTAGTCACTCGATCTCCCTGGATGGCACAGGCATTCTGACCTGAGTCTCTGGTTTCTAAAGCCAACTGGGGATGAAACTGCAGGAAAAGTCAATTTTCCTGCTTGTTACAGTCCTTTAGGGCACTGACATTAGTTACCCTTGCTGTCATGACTGGCCATGTCACAATGGGTTGGAATATTCACTCTGTGGGGCAACGCAAGTGATGTCATGTGGAGGGCACAGAACTGGGGTCTGGAGACCTGGGCCTCTGCTGCGGTTTCAGCTGCATTCCTGCGTGGTGTTTGGCGAGGCAGTCACCCTTCACGAGGCTCCATCTTCTCACCTATAAATCGAGGTCTTTGGATTTTAATTCCTAGACAGCGTTACTCAAACTCTGCAGAGTCAGTGTGTGGGTTGAGCCAGGACCCCACATCTCCAAAGCTCCCAGGCTAAAATTTGAGATCAGATGTCCTGCGCTTACATCTGGCTGTAATACCAGGTGTTAATTTAATAAATGTTACTGCACTGGGCGGGGGTTGGTAATCAAGTATTAGGTAATTTATAAAAGTCTTCACCTGAGAGAGCCAGCACGCTCCATCAATTCCCCCAGCTACCCAAGATTAATAATTTTACACTGAAAGCAAGTAATTATGAATCTGCCTCTAAATCACGTTTTAAAACCCACACTCAAAGGTTGAATAGTGATCCCCCCAAATCGTGTTATTCCTGGAACCTCAGAATGTGATCTTATTTGGAAATAGGGTCATTGCAGATGTAATTAGTGAAGATGAGTTCATACTGGAGTAGGGTGGACCCCTAATCCAATATGGCTGGTGTCCTTATAAAGAGACTCATAGACAGATACTTACAGAGGGAAGATGATGTGAAGACACAAAGAAAGAAGTACACATGACGATGGTGGCAGATTTTCGAGTGATGCATCCTCTAAGCCAAGGACCGCCGAGGATGGCTGGCAACCATATTTACGCTATATATCTTGCTCCACTTTTTTTACATTTACAGTTTTTATCGAGGTTGATATTGATAAGAAATACTTTTGCACAGCTCTTCATGATTACTCTAAGACTATTCATAGTTCACCAGGGGAAACCTCTAGAACTCATCATGCAACCAATTTAAGACATAAATCCAGCAAACATTTAGTGAGACGCCCTCTGTCTGCTGCTGTACGCAGCCTTTTGGACAATGGAAATACAAAGATGTGGGAAATACAAAGATTCTCCACTGGGAGAATCGCACAGTTGATTTAGGGAGAGAAGACGTAAATTCCCCAACGCTGAGACTCAGAGGGGCGAAATCACTCACCCAAGATCGTCCAAGTTATTACACAGGTAATAACCCACAGAACTGGAATGGGCGCCTCCCTGTGCTGGATCTCATAGTGAAGGTTTTTCCTACAACCTATGTCACGTGGCAGAGGTTAGAGGGGATGTTATCTGCATCACCAATGCAATTTTGCAAATGGAGACGGTTCCGTTATGCAGCATATGAATGAGAATACTCACATGTTTCCAATGGCCTTCCACTGGTTTTGAAATATCAAATCACCAGCTGACCCAATGAAAATTGCAATGCCTTTAGTGTAAACTGAAGACAGTAACAACTCTCCCATCCAGAGCAAGCCATAAAGTGGCCTCAGTAACTAAGACAACACTAGTCAAATTGTTTGGCAAAATTGAAAGGAGAGAGATCTCTCCATGGCAGGAGAGAGAATTCTGTGGTTATGTTTTCCCTCATTTCATCAACGTTATCATGTTGAGCTGACTTAAGGAATTTGTTTTGTGTTATAAATTCAAACTCAGCCCTATTTCAGGCATAAATGCTTCTTTATACTTGAACTCAAGTACTAAAAATCCTAGCATTTTCAATTGTGGGTGTGAAATAAATCCAGCCTCCCAGCAGCATGACTGAGTCTCCGTCGTGTGAAATGGGGAAGAGGAATGCAACGGTCTGATTTGGTCTGATAATTCCAGATGTTCTTCGTGTATAGAGTGACATCTTGGTACTGATCCTGATTAAATTCCCCGGATTTCCACAATCCTGGGTAACACCAGTTCTCAACATGTGCTGATTATCGACAGACATCCACAGTTTCTTATCTGAAACACTTGGAGCCAGATGTGTTTTGGAATTCAGAGTTATGCATATTTTAGAAAGACAATATGTGCCTTTGCCGTATCTCACAGGACTCCCTCAGAAGGTGGGGGTAGAACTCAGTAATCAAACACATTAATATTCCAGCAGAAGGATGTATGAATATTCCTCCCAGTGGGAGGCATGAAGACTACAAGTGCCATAATATAAAGTGTATTTATATAGTAATATATTGGTAAATTAAATTGTATGGTGATAGACTATCAGTACTCTGGTCACTTCCTATTTCTAAGTAAAGCATCAGATATATAGCCAATTGAAAATAAATGAAATACTTGTACACATACCTGTAATGTATGTTCATAATCACTAGATGCTTGAGTACTTTCCAGAATGCATCAGGGCTACCTTAGGTCTCTCATCGTGTGGTTGTCGGCCAGGTGATGATGGTTAGGGAACCGGATTCTCCAGAGACAAAATGGTAATGTCAGAAACGACCCTTTAGAAAACTTCTTTCGTTGTCATCTGTCTTGTCAACCTAGAGTTCTCTCTGAGCAGTCTCTCTCTAATTGAGTAAACTGTCATAATCTTTTGTTCTTGAGACCAACAATTAACAGGTCACACATTTTAACCATACAGGGGTTAGAGGTTGGCAAACATTTTCTGCATAAGGCCGTACGGTAAATATTGCTGGCTTAGCAGATCATACAGTCAACTCTGCGATTGCAGTGCAAAAGTAGCTATAGACAGTACATAAAGGGATGGGCGTGGCTGTGTTCCAATAACACTTTATTTACAAAAACAGGTGGTGGGCTGGGTTTAGCCCGCAGATCATAGACTGCCAGCCCTTGTTCTATGGGATTTCTTTTCTACTGTTGTTCACAATTCCATTGTCATTGCCACCACTATTATCCCTATGCTTATCAGTATATAACAAACATATAGTTGAAGAAAATGTTTATGTGCTCTTCATGGGATACATAATTCCTTGTTCAAAAGGCCATATTATAGTTTTCATATTGAAGAACAAATAAGTACGTGAAACATTTATATTTCACGACAGTGTGTGGGAGGGCACACCGGAAACTATATTATTTTACAGTTTTCTTCTAGCCCAGATTTCCTGCTTTTGGTATGCTATTATTGGACTACTCAGAGAAGATTTCTCAGGAAATCCTTCTTATTTGCATGATGATGGATAAGTAAATTGAGTTCACATTGTCATCCTCTTGGATGTTGGTTTTTTCCAATCACTGACTGTCTTGCGTTTGCCCAAAGCATTGACACACCCAAAGACTGTCAAGCCGAGACTGAGGACCTCTCTCCCATCATCTGTTAGAGCTTCTCCAGGATCATAGCTGAGTGGCAAAATGGGGCTGTTTGATCAGCATTGTATATGTTTTCAAGACTGAAGTTTCTATCAGCTGTTGTCTTATGTTGAGCACCAGGAAATAGATTCTACAAAAAGATCTGTGTTTGGAGGATTTTGGGGGGATGAATTCTCAGGATCAACACTTGTGGGGAGTCAGGAAAGGAGGATGAGGCAGAGGGAGGAGTTGAGCTGTCATGCTGTTGCAACAAAGACCTCAGCCCCTTTCAGAGGGAGCTCTGGAGCCAGGATGGTCCCTCATAATTATTCCACTTTGAGGCAAGGAGGGTACACCTTTGAGGCTGGGGACCAGCCATTGTCTTTGGGCTACCACAGGGGTAAGTGATCTTTGGGCTATCACGGGGGTAGATGACATCACCTTGGGAAAGGTGGCCTTCTTTGGCTGAGGGCCAGTCCCAAAGGCATACTAGCGCAGTCAGCCATCAACATGACCATTAGCTGGGGGAAGGAGACCTCAGTCCTCACCTGACATCTACGCTCACACTACAGCCTCCACCAAGGATGTTCTCTTTGCAAATTCTTAACACCGTATCCTGCTTCTTTATGTTCAGAAGATGCTTTTCACCCCAGATTTTCCTTAAGCTTCTTAAATTCCTTCAGTCAATCTTCTGAATATTTACACTTGCCTTCAGTGTTTACTTCTCCATGGAATATTCTCCGTGGAATATCGCTCTACTTACATTTTCACAAGTAGAGTTATCAGTTCATCCCAGTTTGCCCAGGACTGTCCCAGTTTGAAACCTGGAACTCCTCAGTCCCAGACAAACTCAGATGATGGGTCACCCTCTGGCAAACCAATCAGTGGAATTTCAACAACTTGCCTTTCCATTTCTTTACCAAGTCACCAAGTGACAAAAATCTTTTGGTTCCCAGGGCACTTTCTGTCTTGGAGTTAAGGAAAAGGGATGGTGGACTCTAACTCCATTCTTAGATCACTGTCATTTTCAGCAGTATACGACTGAAACCTCACTTGAGAGAGGATGGGAAAGGGGATGAGAATGACGAAAAAATGACCCAGTAAATGACAGTTATGACGATTATAGATAAACAGACTGGAAGGGATAATGAAGCATGCTTGTTATTTTTGAACTCACAAACTAATCAAAATATAACTTCCTAGTAATAAAGTAGATGTAACCTCTTGATCTTCAGTCGTCTTGTTCTGTGACTATAATTTGAATTATAAATTTTGTCTCTAGAGACTTATTTTCACCTAACTTATCATAGTGATGGTGGAACCATCATTCATAAGTTGCTATGTATAATGGTTTGAACAAACTGGATATGAGCCCCCCCACCTCCCAGCTTATTTGTCTAACTCTGTGATCTCACCCACTTTAATGATTATTAGACCAACAGTCTAATGCACGGTGTCTAAACCTTGGCACTAGTGACTTTGAGACCAACTCATTCCTTGTTGTGGAGAACTGAATGGATGGTTCTTTGTGTTGGGGTCTGTCCTATGCATCGTAGGAGATGTAGCAGAATCCCTGGCCTCTACACACTGGGTGCCAGTGGTACCCACCCAAATGTGAGAACCAAAAATGTCTCTGGACATTGCCTGATGACCCCTGTGGTGCAAAAATCACCCCTGGGTAAGAACCACTCTAATAGTATTTTGAAAAATGTCTTCTGAGCATGGGCCTCTAGATTTCCCTTGGTGCTGTTTTCCTTCTGCAGGTATCGTCCCTTGTGGCAATACCGCTCTTGTAGGCATTGTGACTTAATCCCTTTAGATATGTTTCTTCTTCATTACTCACCGAGGGTAGCGAGCAGAAGGAATCAAATATGGGTCAAAGGGCGTCCATGCTGATATCTTAAAATCTATTTCTGAAAATAAAAGGTGCAGGCAAGAGGAAGGAAAAGGATGCTTTGGATCTTTCCTGCCCCAAGATGGGAGTCTCCCGGTTGTTCAAATCCACGTCCATACCATCTCATTCTTGCCAAATAATGTCGTGGTGAGTGGGCGGGAGAGATGATTCTGCCCAGCAGTTTTGTCATTCCTGCAGCGGGAGGTTAGAGATCAATGTTGACAGCACACCGTTCCATTTCAACAAGAATCTAACATGAAAAGCCCTGCTGGAAGATTGATTACAGTTTCAAATGCCATCTCTGGGGGAAAAATAACATTTCTGGGACACTGATTGAACCTAAGAAATTGTTGCTGGGAGCTTAACTTCAATAAGGCAAGATCCACATTTGCAAAAATCTGTAGATTCGTAATTTTGCTCTAATGTGGTGTTCTCCAGTGAATATTATTTACCAAGTGGGATTATACAGCATATTTTAAAAGTATAAGCAATAGATTTATACATTAATAAATTGTTCCAAGGCACATGCTAGTTTTTGTCTAAATATCAACAACTAAAAAATGTACATTCTTCCGTAGGTTCAAAACCATCTTCTTGGCTTTCTTCTGAGATCATTTTCAATGCATTTGTAGGACTCTATACCACAGGTCAAAATACTTTTTCTGTAAAGAGCCAGATAGTAAATATTTTCAGCTTTTTGGTCCAAACAATCTCTGTTGCAACTACTCAACTCTGACGCTGTAGCTCGGAAGCTGCCGTAGATAATAAGTAAACGAATGGGTGTGGCTGTGTTCCAGTATGCTTTGTTTATGGACACTGAAATATGCATTTCGTATACTTTTCACATATCACAAAATACTCTTTTTTCAACCACTTAAAAATGTAAGAAACATTCTAACTTGGCTACAAAAACAGATGGGGGTACAGTCCCGTACGCGGTAGTCTGCGACCCCAGCTCTGTTCAGAAAATATTTATGAATATTTTCAAACAAGTGGCCCCTGCCCTCTTGATCCTTGGAGCCTGTGGGAAGGACAGATATCAAATAAAAATAAACCAAATAAATCTGTTATCACAAATAGTGATAACTGCTATCAAGGGAAAAAAAGATGCTGTGAGAGTCAACAATGGGGGAACCTTCTTTATACTGGGTAATCAGAGGGGGCCTCTCTGACGAAGTGGCTAGTTGGCTGAGCCCTGTGGATGACTAGGAGTTAGGCAGAGTGGAAACAAGAAACGTGCACGAAGAGAAAGCCTCTGGGCAAGAAAGAGCTAATTTCATTTAAGTGTTTCAGCAGTGGTTATTCAGTATATGATTCTTCTTCTTTTGAATGAATTCACAGGATGAGCCTGATGCCCCCCATTCGTCTCTGCTGAGAGCCACTCACGTCGCTGTGCCTGCACGTGGTGGTCTCCGTAACGTAAGATCTTTGGAGGACAATCGCCAAGACTGTCTTAACTTGTCATCAGAGTAAGGATAAGAAACGCCTGCCTTGTTTTATTTCACTTTGAAAATATCATTGCCTATGCACAAGACGTTTGCCTCACCCAGACGTGCTGACTAAGTCAAATACAAGTGTTGGGTGACCTTTATAATGGTTTTTGGAAGATTCCGATATTGTAAGGGTAACGTGAATTTGAAGCTGCCCTGCTATTCCTTTCCTTCAGAAAGAACTTTCCAACAAAAGGTCACTTTGCCAAAGGGGAGCATCCATGGGGGCAAACATTTTCCTAGGGAAAAGCTGTACTAGGCCAATGAGGGCAGTGTACACAGTGTAATAAGGAATAACAGATGGCAAATAATGTGAGAAATCATGGAGAATGTAGGGGTGGGGATTTTATAAATGGTTTGATCCATATCCTGGCCCTTTGACGTGACTCTAGTTGAATCAAGAAAGCACAGTGAGGGGCCTGCCCCGTGGCTTAGCGGTTAAGTGTGCGCGCTCCACTACTGGCGGCCCGGGTTCGGATCCCGGGCGCGCACCGACGCACCGCTTCTCCGGCCATGCTGAGGCCGCGTCCCACATACAGCAACTAGAAGGATGTGCAGCTATGACATACAACTATCTACTGGGGCTTTGGGGGAAAAATAAATAAATAAATAAAATTATAAAAAAAAAAGAAAGCACAGTGGGAAGGCTGATGGTGTACCCATTGAACTCAACTGCTTTTCTGCTTCAACAGCCGAGGGACAGAGCAGGCTCCCTTCCCGCTGAAAGAGCGTCTTCCCCTGGTGGAGGTGAGTGATGTGGGACAGAGCGGGCTCCCTTCTTGTGTGAAGAGCGCCTCCCCCTGATGGAGGTGAGTAGTGTGTGGTGGTGTTAGGGATAGGATGAGAGAAACAGCTTTAAAAGACCCTGAAGGTGAGAATGCCTCTTCTACAAGCTTCTCTCAGACAGATGCTGCATCTTTATGACGTTCTGCTGTTATGATGTCAAAGGGGGCACTGTGTGGCGTTCAGATCCTGCCCCCTGTAGCAGCAGGCTCAGAGAAATGAGCACAGAGATGCTTTTAAAGAAGATATTGGTTCGCATTGGTATGGAAGGGCTCCCAGAGATGGAACTGTGTCCTGGAATGAGAGAGACCCAGGCTTTGGATCCCAGCTCACCACCCGCTAGCCTCGTGTTCTCAGGAAGCTGATTAACCTCTCTGCATCCAGGTTTCCTCCTCCATAAAATGGGGATAAAAAGGACGGGTCATAAGGTGGTTATGAAAAGTAAGGGATGACCTTTGTTTGGGGACAAATGTGATGAATATGTGGATGATCCTGCCAGCCAAGGTGATGGGAACTGAGACCAGGGTTGCAGGAAGATTGAATGATCTTCAAAACACAGCTTTGGACTTTTGGGTTACTAATGGCAATTGCAAGGAGATTTTGCCCTGCAGAGGGAATTTGGCCAAGTCTGGAGGCATTTTTGGTTTCATAACTTTGGAGGGGCTTTGCTACTGGCATCTCGTGGGTAGAGGCCAGGGATGCTGCTAAATATCCCACAATGCACAGGACAGCCCCACAGCAAAGATTTATCCAGACCCAAATGTCAATAGTGGTGAGGCTGAGAAACGCTGCTCTTTGGAACAAGAGACTTGAACTTAATCTTCTCTTTCTTCCTAGAATATTCAATGGTCTTTTACTTTGAGGGATCTGAGTTAGAATGAGAATTAAAGGGAACAAAAATACAATGACCTTTTGGGATTTTTTTTGTCTCTATTAAATTTAAACCCCACAGCAGAGGATTCTCCTACTGGAAGAAACATCCATGAAGGCTTAAAGCCTCTGCTTGTATTCGTTCTTAATGCTGAACAGCTTAACAGATTCATTTTCTATTGTTATTTCTGTAATTTGTTCTTTAAACCGATCGTGTGTTCCTCTTCTCTGTTTCAGAAACAAACTTTTCGGGGGTTTTAAAGAGTAGTTTATTTTCTAAAGTTATTGTTAATGCGGGAGCCGGCTTTGATTTCTGACCCTGCTTTCAAATCTTTAAGCACCTGCTAAGTAGAGTTTTATTTTTATTCCTCTGGAAAACAACTGTGCATTTTGCGGGGAAAGGCTTTGAGTCCTTTTTCTTTTTCGTTATTTTAGTCTAGAGGGGAGATTGACACGCTTTAGACCCAGCTAGAAGAGCTCAGAAAAAATTGACAGACTCAGGGGCTAATTAAAAGTATGCGGCTGAAAAGGCCCATGATTAATTCATGATAAACTAATACCGCATTCATTATCCTTTCTTAATGTTCTGCTGTAAAGTGGGAGTCTTTTAGTGGGGACTAAAATATCTGTTCCTAAATACCTAATAACGATATCCATTATATCTTACCAACATAAAGCCATCCTCATGGGATATTTCAATGTACTTGACAGTTCAGAATTCACGGTTCTTGAATACAGCATGTTAAACTCTTTCCCTCTTCTTAAGTGGATGAAGACTTTCATGATAATCAAGAAAATACTTTTATCTTGTCTCTGGTATTTTTAATTTGTTCCCCTCCAAAAAAGGGTTAGTGATATTAAAATAAAGTTTACTTTTAAAATAAAAAAGAAGAAAAGAGGAAATTTTATTTTTCTGAGATGTCATTTGACGAGACCTGCCAGCAGTCTGTTGGCTTATTCTGCGTAAATATATACTAGGATAGTCAGTAATTTTTTTTAATCCTTTGGTGGTGATGAAAGGTTTTTCAAGTGGACTGTAAATCCTTAATAAGGATATTTTATGGCTGCAAATACCCATGATAATAAGCACATTTTTGGTCAAGATAATCGCTGCCAAAAAATTTATAGTGACTGTGCTGTGTGTCTCAAAGAAAATGAATGAGAGAAGGTTCGTTAAGAGGTAAATTGTGAGAGAACATGGAGCAATCTGGAGGTTGTACTCTACACCAAGAGATCATCAATAATGGGGCACCTTGGTGTCATGTACCTCCTGAAATGAGGCAAAAAGAAGGGCAGAGAAAGACTTGTGTGATGGCTCTGCCAAAAAGGCTCGACCTGAATCTGTCCACAAGGAAATAAACATATTAATCCAGAGCGTACCACATTGTGTAAGATGATTGACCTGGAGTCTTCCAAAAAAGTCAGTGTCATGAAAAACCAAGAAAGGTCGGGGGACTGTTCCAGATTTAAAAAGACTAAGAAACATAACAACAATACCTGAACCTTGAGTGGGTCCTAGATTGGAAAAAAGAACCAGGTGGTGTAATTATTTGAGGATGGTCCAGGAGGTGAGTTGATGGAATCAATGTTAGTCTTCACAGTTGATATTATGGTATTTTGCTTACGAAGGAAAATGTCTTTGTTTTGGGAGACCCATGCCAAAGTATTTGGAGGGTGAAGTGTCATAATCTATGCAGCTTACTATGAAACATCGTGATACACAAATACAAATACTTTCCTTATCCTTTCGTAATCTTCTAATGTAGAAAAAAATATGCATGTATACGTATGTGTAACACAGATGCAGACACACATAGAGACAGAAAGAAAGCAACCAGAGGTGACAAAATGTAAGCAGTTAGTAAACCTAAGTGAAGGTGTATACCTGTGTTTATTTTTATTCTTTCAACTATTTTGTAAGTTTGAAAATTTTCAAAAAAAAGTTTTGGGAAAAAATAGGTATAAAGGTTTATTTTGCTTCTCCTATTGGAGGAGATGTTTTAATTCCATTGATTTCATTTTTAAAATTTACTATGGAACCAGTTCATAAAAGGCACAGTTCGTGTGCCCTCCTTTATCTGAATCAGGGGAGCCTATGCTGGCAACAATGCTCATCATATTCTGGTCCCATTTGTGGTAGAGCACCAGATTGTGTGGTTGTGGGTTGTACCTGGCAAAACTTCATCCTTGTGACTCTAAAGATGATGAATCCATGTTTCTTTGTTGGGTCGTATTTACGAAATAACTCTGGAGCCTGTCATCTGGCTTTTGAGCACATGGTAGACTCTTGTCAAGAGATCCGTTCAGAACTTGTCTATGGTAATTCCTGTGCCACCTTCCAGACCTTCCCAACTCCTCCTTTCTTTTACCTGAGACAGGGTTCTCGTGACAGTTTAATCACTACTGAGTACAATTGTGGGTGTTGTCTCAGGATGTATATAAACAGTTGGCTGGTTCATGCCTCCCACTCTGCATTTGTCTCTGCATGGTTTGCCGAAGCAGGGTTAACTCGGGCACTGTGGGTCTGTGGATCTTTGCATTACAGCAGGAGTAGCAAAGCCCAGCTTGCTCCTTCTTGACAAGCACAGCCTGGCTGCAGAATTTAGATCAATAATTTTATTCTACATTTTAAAAAATAGCATGTAAAAATACCTAAGGAATAAAGGGTTCCATTTATATGAAGACATCCAGAAACACAATCCAGGCAAACACTTAATTTGCAATCTTTACATCCATTTCATGGAAAACATTTAGAACATTGGACCCGATATGCAGTGCTTGACAAACTGTTCCTGTTGGAACCCTAAGGGCTCCCCAGACTGCTGCCGCGAGCCTCCTCAGGTCTGGGGGGAGTGGTCCGAGTTGATTCCAGCCACTTCTAGCAAAGCAACACTGATTTTCATCTATATTGGACTTTCTTATGGACAGAAGATCCTGTGACTAAGAACAATGGCATATGCTGATTTCTCTACTTGTCCTATTTTATAACTGAAGACTGCACTGAATCTGAAAGATGTTCATTTATTTACATAAAGACGAGATGGGTCTGTCCATGGCCTCAGCTGTGTCTTAGCCATGATTTCTTTAGCAGCATTACTTTGTAGCCACAGGGATTCACAACAATATCAAAGAGATGCATGGATTATCTTGGAAGAAATTGCATTAAGCCTCAAAGATCTCTAATGCAAAAAGATCCGAAGCCCCGTTGCATTTGCTTCTCAGGTGTCTCTTGTCTCTCTATTCCTACCTGGCACGCCTTGAGATGAAGAACCATCTTCATCTCACATGTGTTCAGATGTGAAGAACGTCTTCATCTCACTGGCCTCCAATGGTCTGTCTGCATCCATCAAGGCCTCTCCTACCACCAGCAGCCAGAGGCACCTTCTCAAAACCCAGGCCTGATCCTGCCACTGGGCCTGTTAGAGCTCTCCAATGACTCCCTGTTAGAAGGCAGATGAAATCCTGGTACCAGGGCTGGAAGGGTCTGCGTTGTTGGGCTCCTCCCCACCTGCTCATCCCCCAAGCGTCTGGCTCCCTCTTGCCTTCCTTCTCCCCTGCAGGCACATTCTCTTACTAAATCTCCCCTGCCAACCAGGCACTCTTCCCTCTCAAGGCCTCCACACAAGCAAACTTCTTCCTGTACTAGGTCTCCAGCTAGGTAATGCCCACTCTGTGCGCCACACTCTCTCATCCCATTTGCAGTCTCATTCCACTGCTTATGTGATTATTTGTCCAGTATTGATGATTCGAATCTTATCTTTCTTTGCAAACACATTGCAAGCTCTATGAGTACAGGAAACATATAACGCTCCCCACTATATTCCAGCAATGTAGGGTGCCTTGCAGATGTTTAGTAAATAATTGTTGAATGCATGAAAAAAAATGGTGCCAATGTCATATTAATGTTGATGTTAAATGGTACTCCTTGGATTTCAATCAAATAAGAAGGTTACATGCAAAAAAAAAAGAAAAATCACCTTTCTGATATGATTTGGCCTCTGACTTACACCAATGTAAAGAATGATCTTTAACTCTATACAAGATTTCTCAATCTTTGTCTTTTCCAAATATGATGAAGCCTAATATCTGTTAAAGATTATCTCCAATTAACTACCCCAGGATTCCGGAGAGAAACAAAAGCATCTGATTCCTGGAAGAAGCAAGTAATTTTTTTTTCTTTATAGACAGAAACAAAATGTTAAACTAAGGTACGTGAATTTTCTGCCATTTTCCACTGCATCTGCTTTAGTTGTCTTGCTGACGATAATTGAAGAGGTGTGTCAGGTCCTTAATTTATGCGGCATGTGAGGTGCTCTGTTTATGATGATTTTTTTTCTTTATAAGGCTTATATTAAACTCTCCATTTTAGGAGTGAGTTCTATGGAAAGATAGTCTACTGTATAGTTCTCAGTATAAAATATCATGTTATTTGAAGTCAATCAGGAAATAATCTATATCACAACTTCAAATTCTTCATCATGTTTCCATACAAAATGTTGGAAGACAGTAAAAAATGTCTGTAATTAGATTGATTTTATAAGTTTAAGGGCATGGGCTTCTAATTTTAAGGCGATAATCAGTTGATGATGACTGGTTGGTATATCTCCGTTAACCTATACTAGTGTATATCTCTACTGTTATTAAAATCAACTCTAAGTTTGATGATATAGTGGAAATTTACCATTGAATATCCTGTTTTCCTAATGCCCTGCTTTCGTAACTTAAAACATAGGTTCTTTCTCTGAATTCCACATTTTTGTAACCATTCTTTGGTCTCTGGAAGCCCTTAGATTTTTTCAGTGTGTTTCCAGATCCTGCAAGAATTTGCTGAGTGTGTTTAATTGTATAATATTCCATACCAGATGAATGAGGAGCCAGTTGATTTTATTTATCTGTCAAGTTTATTTGTTTCAAGTTGTCATATTCGGGGTGGGGATTGATCAAATGCATAGCTGAAAGTATATTTACAATAATGAGTCAGAGACCGTGTCCTTGATTAGTTATGTTCTTTGCTGTTTAAAATAAGCATCAGACTAGTTATTCTGAGGAAAAAAACATTGACTCCAGAATAAATTTACCTTTAAAGGACATTTCTTTTTGCTAGAGATGGGAAATTGGCTAGTAACGTTCTTAGCTTTTGGGGACATTACCATACAAGTGCAAAAGATAAGTGTGTTAAACACATTTAATAATACTGAACATCATACTGATACCTAAAAGTAATTTTGAGTTCCTATTTCAGAAACCACACTTTTGAAGCATTAGAGAACTTTTTGAACTTCTGTTTTTTTTTTTGGATAATACTGGTCTTTAGTTTATTTGAAATATTATTGTAGGTCATCTTCATTAGGAATGTCAAGAACTAGATTAATCTCCGTCTCTAGTTTTCTTCTTATTAATTTGAAAATATTATCTAAGTAATACTTTTTGATGTCTGTTCTTGCATATTGGAAAGCATTCAATAGCTATGATGTAATTCCCTTAAGAACATTTTGTATCAGACTTGCAGGAAATTTTGAAATTCTATACAGTGACTCTAGACTCTCGAATCCTCTTACAATGTCTGTGACATTAAAAAAAAAAACCTTCAGCTTTCCCTACCTTACTGATGTAACTAATAGCCTCACATTGTGATTTCGAGAGGCAGAATGAGTGGAATGGGACCAGGCGGCAGCCTAAAAACAAAGAAATGAGTTCCCTGCGTTCTCCTGCTGTCTTTGGACTTTTGTTGGGTCAAGCATGAAAGAGATGAGTGTGGGGAAGAGGGAGGAGGCAGGATGAATTTTTGTTTATTTATTTAGTGGTGGTAGTGAGTCTCCAAGAGTAAAAATGGATGCGCTAGAGCCGTGGTTGACACATTTCCCCAGCACTCAGTCTGGTGGTGCAAGCTTCTCTGGATTCACACCAAGAATTAAAGTCTCAGCAGATTTTGCAGCCCATCAGACATACCTGCCCACAGCTCAGCACCTCTGGGACTCTCATTTTTTTCAACCACTTTGCCCCTTTTCCCCTCAGCACCCCAAGCCATATCACGTGCCCCTTATCCCCCGTGCTCCATGGTGGTATCTGTCATTCACATGCGCTTTGCTTTTCCACCCACAGTTTGAAGGAAGCCATCTATAAAACCACATATGGGTTTTATACACACACACACACACACACACACACAGACACTGGTAGATATATATATATCTATATATATATATATATCTGATATGTAGATATATATATAGTATATGTAATAGTTTCTGTTTCTGTGCCCTTGTGGTTTCTATGTTGAGAATATTCTTGAGGGGACTCGTTTATGGTGAAATGATCTGAGTCAACAACAAAGATACTCCTTTAAGAACATTCTCAACATGAAAATGCAAACCCATTTTGTGTTTTTTCTTAGGCTCTCTCTTTCTCTTTCACACACATACCCTCCGGACTTTCTTTTTCTCTTTTTGGCAGAGTTATGGTTAATGAGTCATTATTATAACTACAGAGAAAAGTCGTCAGGCTCTTTGTCTGTTGGGGAAGATTTCACTTTACATCCTGTCTCCTTTCTGGTTGTGCTGTGGGAAGGATGTCCTTTGATGACATCCATATTACTCTGCAAATGCTTTCTTCTCGATAAAGATCTGCCTGCTGGCACTTCATGCTTTGCGTGTACAGTAGTCGCTCTTTATCCCTGGTTCTGCTTTCCACAGTTTCAGTTACCTGTAATCAACCGCAGTCCGAAAATATTAAATGGAAAATTCCAGAAATAAACAATTCACAAGTTTTAAATTGCTCGCCATTCTGAGTAGCGTAATGAAATCTCACGCCATCCCGCTCCGTCCTGCCCAGGACATGAATCATCCCTTTGTCCACGAGATCCACGTTTTAGAGCCACCCACCCATGAGTCACTTAGTAGCCGTCTTGGGTATCAGGTCGACTGTCATGGTATTGCTGTGCTTGTGTTCAAGTCACCCTTATTTTACTTAATCATGGCCCCAAAGCGCAAGAGTAGTGATGCTGGCAATTCAGATACGCCAAAGAGAAGCCGTAAAGTGCTTCCTTTAAGTGAAAAGGTGGAAGTTCTTGGCTTTAACAAGGAAAAAAAAAAATGGTGAGGTTGCTAAAATCTACAGTAACTTTTATTACAGTATATTGTTATAATTGTTCTATTTTATTGTTAGTTATTGTTGTTAATCTCTTACTGTGCCTGATTTATAAATTAAACGTTATCATAAGTATGTATGTATAGGAAAAAACATAGCGTATATAGGGTTTGGTACCATCTGCAGTTTCAGGCATCCGCTGGGCGTCGTGGAACGTGTCCCCTGTGAATAAGGGGGAATACTGTTTTGGGGGGATCCCAAGCTGCTTTAGGGAACCGTGCTAGAGGTTTGGTGCATTTGTCTTGGAACATTGATTTAAATGCTATATGGATTTCAGGGACGTGGAACCAGCTGTGATATGATGTAAGAAGGGATAAGACTTTTGAGCGGGGAACTTGAGCCCTCCTCAGGCTAAAGGCTTGCAGTGTCCCGGCTAGGACGGACCCCTGAAATCATGACCACTGGGGTTGCACTGTTCACTTCCTCCTCTGAAATCCATCATGCTCTCAGTTGGAAATAATCGATCTACCTATTATGTCTCTTCCTCTTTTAATCAGACACTCTGGTGGTCATTTTCTTTTTTTCCTGCTAAACATATCAAAAAAAAAGATTGCAATAAATGTTAACTATTGATGAAGGTTCCGAAGGTATGCCAGAGGCAAGGTTTTAGACCTACGGTGTGTTTGCTGCTGTATTTTCAAAGGCTGGGATACTGTAATCACAGCCTTCTTCCACGAGGGAAAAAACTAGAGATTTGCAATCTGTGTTAATTCAGTTCTCTACAAGAAGTATTTATTAAGCATTTACCATGTGCTTCTGCTTAAAGAATAAGGACTTAGAAAGATTTCTCTAAAAAGGGAATCATTTTTTTTTCCTGATTATATGACAAGGGCCAGCTGCAGAGTATTTGACAGAACATTATTATTTAGATAATAACAACAATAAACAAACACATAGAGACAGAGATTGGATTGGTGGTTACCAGAGGGGAAGCGGGGAGGAAGGAGGGCGAAAGGGATAATTCAGCACATGTGTTTGGTGATGGGTTGTAATTAGTATTTGGAGGGTGAACATGATGTCATCTATGCAGAAATAGAAGTATAATGATGTACACCTGAAATTTATACAATGTTATAAACCAATGTTACTGCAATAAACAAAAAATTAAAAAATAAAATAAAAATCAGAGCTCATCAAATTGGAGTTCTCTAAATCAGGATCTCTTCAGACCAACTGGAAGCCCAGGTTCATTTTCTTTTTACTCCCATTAGTACAAATGATCATATTTGAGAAGTTTTGTAAATTTACTATGACACTGTCTCCATCAGCAGAAAAACAATATGATTAAGCTGTACTTTTCAGGCTTCATTTTTCTGGTTATAAAAATAAGTAGAACATTTGTTAAATACAAGAATGTGTAAAAAAATCATACAAAAACCACTGGTAGTCTCACTCCCCCAAAATTAATTGCAAATGAAGTTAAATCATCTTTCTTTCCAGTTATGTATATGCATGTCTATATGCACATATGTGCATAAAACATACGTGTCCGTATATAAATATAAATAGTATTTTTAAAATTTGTGATCATGCTGCCTTTATTTAATGTTGGATCTGCCTTTTCCACCCTAAAATTATACCATGAAGCTTTTCTTCATGGCAAAATATTCTTCGAAAATCAAGAATTTTGAGGGCTGCGTAATATTCTATTATGTAATTTATTTAACCTTTCTCCAATTCTCCTAGCTTCACAGATTTCTAACTAATGTTGGTAGGAAAATATTGATAAACGACATGTGTGTGGGTCTCAATATTTTCATAGGGTAAATTCCTAAAAACGAAAATACTGATTCTAAGAGTGTGCATCTGTTGAGACACTAGCTATCCATTGTCAAATATGCTCCCAAAAGTCCATCCATGTTTGCACGTCCACAACCAATAAGCCAGATTCCCCCATTTTGCCACCTCTTTTCCAAGATACAGTGTTATCACATCATAATATTTGCCAAATCGATAGGTCAAAAACAGCGTTTTCCTTGTGTTTTAATTTTAATTTTTGATCCCTAATGAGGTCAGACATTTTTTATGTTAATGTATAATTGTTTTCTTGTTCATCATTTGACATTTTGAATTTAGGATGTTGATTGCTACCCCTTCTCTCCCATCCTCCCTCCCCTCCTTTTTTTTCTTAACCAGTTGCTTATAATATCCTTCTCCATTCTAAGATCATGGATAATGATAATATATTTCCTCTGAGCTACTTTGTGCCCACACATTGTTCTCCACCCTCGATTCTTCTCAAGAGCAATCCGTTGCCTGTTGTTGCAGAAAATACTGGTGGGCTTGGACATGGGTTGTGTCCAGACTTCATGGAAAAAGGAAGAAGAAATTCTGGATTTGGGACCATTTTCCCATAAAATAGAGCCTTGGGCAAGCATATGATCATCCAGGCTAGCGCAGCGACGAGGAGTGAAGTTCATGCTCTTAAGAGGTTGCTTTCATCCAGTTTAATTACACTGGAAGTAGGGAGTGATTTTCACTGCCTAGCCACCACCACCCTGGTTTCACAGTGGAAAAGAGAAAGAACAGGAATTGAATTATTGCAATTATTACTAACGACGTTTCACTGTTCCCTCAAGCTAAACGCGACATCTCTATTGGTTGTTCTTTTTTGGGGATCTCATTTAGGAGAGTGCAGCAACCAGAAATACAGTCAAGTGGGCATGAATGTTTTCTCCCCACACTAAGTAGCAGGTTCCTTGGAAGCAGAGACCACCATCCTGAGCTGCAAATACGAGGCACTCCGTGTGTGTGTGTGTGTGTGTGTGTGTGTGAATGGGCTCCATCCATTGTGGCTCTGGGCTCCGTGGTTTGGCTGGTGTAGAACTCCAGGTTGGAAATCATTTTTCCTTCTAGATTTTGCAGGCTTTGCTTATCTGCTGTTCAGTGTGGCTGTTGAAAGACCAAAGCCATTAGGAGTCTCATTTTTTTGGATGTAACCCATCCACCTCCCCCGCCTCTATACCTTTATGATGTTCCTCTTGCCCTCAGTGTCCTCAGAATCCATGATAATGGGCTCTGCTCTGAGTCTGTTTTCATTCATCGTTTTGGACACGTGGTGATCTGTTCGATATGGACAGTGTGTCCTTTACTTCTGAAACCATGTCTCATATCATGACTTTGGTCATTTATCCCCCACATGCTTTCTCTTTCTTTATTCCTCTGGTTGAATCCCTGCTTCTGATATCCCCGTTTTCGTATCTTTTTTCCCCGTTAACAATCACCTGCCTTTTTGTTCATTTGCCTTTGAGATGTCCTCAACTTGATCTTCCCAGCGTTCTGCTGAACTATTTCATCTATCATATGCTGCGTTTCCAAAAGTTCCATTTTGTTCTCTAACTGTAGTTTTTCAAAGCATCCTTTATCTATGTACTTACTGATTGATTGGTTGGGGATTGATTGATTTTCTTGGTCCTTTTTGTCTCTGACCTTCATGTTAGAGGTTCCTTTTAAGTGTATTCTGGTTCTTAGCTTCTGCTGATAGTAAGAAGGGAGGTTCTGCACAGCTGAGTTGAAGCCATGTGCTGATGGGCATGATTATGTCCTTGTGAGTCTTGTCAGAGAGCTGGCCTTTACATCCGTGGCCTCCAGCTGTCAATATCCGTTGTTGGGGCCATCCACTTTCAGCAGAGAGGAATCCTGTCTTCCAGAGAATCAGGACCCCCACACAAGGAGGCCCCTGCTCTGTGGAGCAGGGTGGCCCACCCCATCTCAGTATCAGGTCCCCGTCTGCAGCCCTCAGGTTTCAGCCTTTTCTGGGTGCTTACTCAGAAACCTTCCAACATCTGGTTGCCAGTCTCCAAAAACCTGTGGAAATTTCTCATCTGCTCTTGTCTTCTCTCTGTCTGCCTTTGTCCAACTGGGTTAATAGATTTTAAAGATTTCCTTCTTGGAATTTTAAGTGGGATTCAAGGATCATTGATTATGGTGCATCTGCCATTTTACCCTCAAAGCTCTCATTTGCTGTCAACCTCTCTGCAGAATTGCGATATTTTCTTTTTCAAGAATCCCTCTTTTACGATGAGGAAGTTGAGACTCAAAATATTTAGGAAATTTCCCCACAGTCACGCAGGTAATGTGTTAGAGCTGAGGCGGTACCCACTTTGGTCTCACTCCTAACTCTACGTCTACTAATTTGAGTCTCTGATAGCCATTCGAGCCCTGTGACATTGCTCATAGTCCATCATTTGTGACCTAGAAGAATGGCTTTTTCAGATGTTTTATTGGATAAAAGATCTTGTCCCATTTATCAATAATTAAAGCTTTTCTTTTTCGTTACAAACAGAACTATAGGATCCAAGAGTGTTAAATAATAGACATGGATGTCCTTTGTTGAAAAAAATACAAATCCTAAGTTGAAGAAAGACCTAACCAAAGTTATGCTGAAAAGTTTTGTTGTGAATTTATTTATTATTTGATATATCGTACAGACCCTATGGTTATCAGAGAAAATCATTCATTCATTTAGGTTTGGCAGGAAAATTGATATTCTTTTCCTGGAATCCATTTTGAAAGCTTAAAATTTTATTAAAAATTACACCTGTTTCATCATGTAAAGGAAACACATTTTTAAGAGCTGCTGATTGATTTTTCTGCATTACTCAGAATTACAATTTTATTCAGAAAATAACGAGCATGATTCCCTGAAATCACCTTGGAATTGCACACATGAGTTTTGTTGCATTGTTTTCAAGCATTTCCATGATATGTGCAAACTATAAGGGTTAAGACACTACCAGGAAGTGGAGGTTTGGAGAATATTTGTTATCTTTTTTTTTTTTTATGAGGAAGATCAGCCCTGAGCTAACATCTATGCCAATCCTTCTCTTTTTGCTGGGGAAGACCGGCTCTGAGCTAACATCTATTGCCAATCCTCCTCCTTTTTTTCCCCAAAGCCTCACTAGATAGTTGTATGTCATAGTTGCACGTCCTTCTAGTTGCTGTATGTGGGACGCCTGACATGGCATGGCCCGACAAGAGGTGTGGCGGTGCACGCCCGGGATCCGAACCCAGGCCTCCAGTGGCGGAGTGCGCACACTTAACCACTAAGCCACGGCCCCGAATATTTGTTATCTCTTAACAACTTAGTCAAGAAATTCTCTTATGAACACTTTCAGGCAGGGGAAGGACTGAATTTACAGTTTTCCCTATTGATTGAATTCATAAATATTAATTTGAAAAGTTTTAGTTTTTCTAAATGATGTCATAAAAAGGTTTTGTAGGCAATGATGAAATAACCAAACCCCAATATTAAAGTTTCACCAGATAGTACGGACGTATTGGTAGACAGAGGAAAGTTTAGAGTTCCAAGTATTTTAATGTTGTAATCCGAATTGGAGCTTTAATAGAAAAAGATAATTATGTACAAATGGACTTGCATGTACTCTTTCTCACATTTTTGTCAACTTATTCATCATTATTAACTGGTCAGGAATCTAACAAGTAACTGAAGAATTATGCTGTAATTTAATGGAAAGGATCATTTATGTGATAACTTATGGCAGGTCTAAAATGATACACACGTCTATTAAAAATCATGACCTATCCACAGATCAGTTCATGACAAATATTTTCTCAGTTCCCCTCTGTCCTAGGAGTTGAGTTGATTGTGGGGGCACAGGAATAATGATTTCCTGGAGTTCATAAAACAGCAGGAAAACAGTCATTGAATTGGATGCTATTGGAGCCATCACAGAGTCTGAACGGCTCCTTTCCATATGAAAGGAACGCCGCAGTTTGCCTCCCAGGCAGTGATCCGATGGGGCAGCATTGCTGTACTTATGGTATAAACGTGCAGAAACAAGACAGAGGTGTTAAATTTCTCTCCAGGAGATAGTGAGTTTTCCTTATCCTTCATCTGTTTGTATTTTATTCTTTTTTTAAGTACGTCTTTTTGCTTGTTTTTATTGTGGTAATAAAAGTAAGATGTTTATTGTAAAAAAAAAAAAATCCAAAAATCAGAAAAATATAAAAAAGGAAATAAAAATACCATAATCCCATTACCCGTACTAACCACTTGAATTCGTTTATATATATATATATATAAATATATATATATATATATCTCCCTCCAGAATTTTCTAGGAATAATATATAGAGATGACAGTTTACTGTTTGTTCCATGGTATAATATAATTTTTGTTTTTTAAATTTCATTTTGAATTATAGATTCACAGGTAGATATAAAAAATAGTACACAGAGGTCTCTCCTATCCTTGACTCAGACTTTCCCAATGGTAAAGAATATTGTTTGCAACAGACATATTTCCTGTACTTCTAGACCTGGAGACTCCTGAGTAATTAAAATAATTGCTCTTTCCACCTCCTTCCTCCCTCCCTCTGTAACTTGCTGACTTTCCTCTTTCTTTACTAATTTCCTCCCTACCCTCCTCCTTCCTCATATTCTTCCCTTTCTTTCTGTATTAATTTTCTGTGACTGCTGTAACAAATTACCACAAACTTGGTGGCTGAAAACAACATAAATTTATTATCTTAGGGTTCTGGAAGCCAGAAGTCCAAAGTGGGTCTCATGGGGCTAAAATCGAGATGTTGGCAGGGCTGGTTCCTTCTGGAAGCTCTAGGGGAGCATCTGTTTCCTTGCCTTTTCCAGCTTCCTGAGGTTCCCACATTCCTTGGCTCCTGGCCCCTTCCTCCATCTTCAAGGTCAGTAGAACTAGCATCTTCCCATTTCTCCCCAACTCCCTTTTATAAGAACCTTTGTGATGACATTGGGCCCACCTGGATAAGCCAGGATCATCTCCCCATCGCAAGACCCTTAACTTAATCACATCTGCAAAGTCCCTTTGCCACATAAGGTGAGATAGTCACAGGTGCTGGGGATTAGGACACGGGCATCACTGGGGGCTGTTAGCCCACCACACTTCCCTTTGTTTTTTGTGCTCTGAGGTTGGTCCCTTCAGACAATACACCCTGGGCCTTTGTTAGATGCCATAGCGTGTAACATGGAGTTGTAGCTCAATATGCGTTTGTAGACAGAATGGAAAAAAAAGAATTGGATACAAAGATGAATACCATAGGTCTTCATTATTTTCATATATGGGATATGTAAATACATTTATAAACCAAATACCCCTACCCTAAAATCTCTCTAGCTTTGGACAGGAAAACATTTGCTTTAACATGTATACCCACTGAATTCATTTTCTATTGTTTCATAACAAGCAGTGGCTTCACAGACCACTCATATATTATCTCCCAGCCTCTGTGGGTCTGGAGTCCAGGCCAGGGACAGATGGTTCCTCTGCTCATCAAGGTGTCAGCGAGATTACATTTCCATCTGAGGCTTCAGATCCTTTTCCAAGTTTAGTGAGTGCTGGCAGGATTCATTTCCTTGCAGTTGGGGTCTCAGGTCCCCATTTTCTTGCTGGCTGTAGGTCCTGGGCCACGTTCAGCTCCTAGAGGCCACCCATGATTCCTGGGCACATTGCCCCTGTTGCAGTTCACATCATAGCTGTTTGCTTCTTCTTCAGGACCAGCTGGAGCATATCTCTCTAACTTCTGGACTCAGTACTTTTTAAGAGATCACCTGATTTGGTCAGGCCCACCCAAGATAATCTCCCTTTTGAATTAACTCAAAAGTCACCTAATTACAGGAAGGACATCCATCATAGTCACAGGTCCTGCCTCCCCCTGAAGGGGAGAGGATTATACAGGGCATGCACACCAGGGGGCAGGATTATTGCTGGCCATTTTAGAATTCTGCCTACCTCCCCACATTTCTCTGGCTTCTGTGGATTGGACCTCATGCCCCCATAGAAAGTTGTCCTCCAAGCTAAGCACCCTCGTTCTCTTTCCAACCACTATTTCTTATAGTCCATGATGTGGTACGTCTGTAGCATGCTCCAGTTTCCTGGCCCTCTCATCATTTGCTGAGATTCGCAACAGGCATCAAGGTGTCTGCTGGTGGGGTTCGGGAGAAGGCTGGACTGCTCTTGGACCCAGTCGTCACTGCCTGCCTTTTTTTCTCTTTAATCTCAGAGCTGGAGCAGACCTGCCCTGCCCCACATGGGTGGAAGGTGTCTCTCCAAGTCTGAAGGGGGGGTGGGGTTTGAATCCAAACCTCTGCAGGTCTTTCTCCTCCCCTTCCTCCTGGGGCTTCCCCCATACGTCCATCGAGCACATAGTTGTCTGCCTGTTCCTTTCTCCTTCCTCATCCTTGGACCAGCCAGAACCATTCAGTAATGCATAATTGAATGCAATATGGGCTATGATAATATTAGGTGTATGCACATAATATTGTGGCTTAGTGGAAGATTTGAATTGAGAAGGGGACTTGGTTATAAATGCTTACGTTTGTCTCAAGATAGACCAGAGTCTCTTAGACTTTATCTCACGAAGAGTTTGCTATTTATAGAGGGGATTTTACATAATGCTTACATATGCCTTTGTACCTTCTTGCCCTCAGAATTGTTTTAAATAGATAACTCATCTACTGATCCTGAAGATAATCCCTCTGAGATAACCAGAATACTTTCTTATTTACATACGTATAAGCCATACTTCTTCCCCTTTGAGGCAGATGATGAGGAATTGTACTAAGCGGATTTTCTAGCTAACAGAGCCTGTGGTGTAATGAATTTGCATGATGTAATTGTAATCAGCATTAAATGTAATGCTTGCTATTTAAGTATCTACACACCTCCTTCTTATTGAAAATGCTGCAATCGAAAGTATTTTTTAATCAACATACATTCTTTTTTTTTTGTGAGGATGATCAGCCCTGAGCTAACATCCATGCCAATCCTCCTCTTTTTGCTGAGGAAGAGCGGCTCTGAGCTAACATCTATTGCCAATCTTCCTCCTTTTTTTCCCCAAAGCCCCAGTAGATAGTTTTATGTCATAGTTGCGCATCCTTCTAGTTGCTGTATGTGGGACGCCGCCTCAGCATGGCCGGAGAAGCGGTGCGTCGGTGCGAGCCCAGGATCCAAACCCGGGCCAACGGTAGCAGAGCGTGCGCACTTAACCGCTAAGCCACGGGGCCGGCCCCCCAACATACATTCTTAATGTTTCTTTTTTATGTGTAAACATTGTATCTATATCTGACCTCGGGAGAGGAAGTATATGCCACCACCCTCCCAGGCAGCTCCTTACATTTTTGTGTGTCCCAGTTGGCTTTTTGCTTCCTCCCACCCATCTGGGCATATTTGCTCTAAAGATTGTCTGGTTCGTTGATTGACTACATCAACTCTTTTTACCTTACTGTGTAGAGGACTTCTCCATAAACTTACATCACAGAAGATACTGTGGATGAGGACCGAGAGGGCCACATGCAGAACTGAGTGTGGGAGGCTCAGCGCTTGGGGTCCAATTCCTTTGTATTGGGTGTGGAAGTAGAATCCCAATCATAGAATCTGGGAACTGACCACAGGAGGCCGTTGGGGTCTTGGCCTCAGAGGCAGGCACAGGGGCACTGGAACGGGATGTTAGCAGTAGAGTTATTCTGTCAGCTCTTGGGTGCCGCTCTGGCTTGTATGTCCCATTAGGCGTCCTCCATATTGGTTTTTTAGGGTTCAAGGAACATCCTGTGACAGAGACCTCCATATTTAGGGTAAATCCGAGGAGATAGTTGTAGAGACCAGTTGGGAGATTAAGGTGACTGAGGCAACATTCTGGACCCATGTGTGATTCTACAAGATCATTGGGAGATGGAAAACGAATTCTGGAATATTCCATATCTTTTACCAGACACCTGTTTTTGTGCATTTCCTGTGGGGACATAATTATTTTCTTTCCATGGATGGAGTTTCCTAAGAGGAGAGTAATTTTATTTTATCAAAAATATCCTTTCAACATTCAGCCTCTCTGAATTGCCCACCAAAAAATATCACAGGCAGCCTCACGTTGTAATTTAAGGTGGTCGTTTCCTGCAGCCTGGACATTTTCTCTGGAATCTTACTCTTAAGTTCTTTGCAATTGCTGCTTAGAGGTAGGATCTCTTGGTGTTATAACTTCAGCCAACACAGCGCCTTCTGCAGACATGTTATATCACACATGGATTCATTTGGAGATAGACTCCCAAGAATTCGGAAAGCCCTTTTCGGATCTGACCCAGTGTGGCTCACATCACCTCTTCATTTTGCCGTCAAAATGATACATTCTCTGATCTTATTCTCTTGGGAGGGGATTAAGAGGGGTCATTTCTTCTGGTTGGACGCAGACCCCCAAGGTTGGACAGGCTTGTCTCTGAATCTGTACTTTTTAGCCCTGTGCCCTTGAACAGGTCTCTTAGCATCTTAGAGCCTGGTTTTCTCCTTTATAGAGGCTGTATGGTAATTGTGCCTCCATCATAGGGTTCTTCTGGGAGGATTAGATATGGGGCCGCCCTCTCACTCATCATGCACACCGGGGCACTTTTGAGAAGGAAAGGAGGTGCGGATAATGATGACGCTGGGACAAGCAGTACAGCCCTGGCATGGGGTGGGATTTGTAACAAGCTTGCCACGATGCCTACACCACCGTAAGAGGCAGTGGTAGGTATTGCTGCTGCCTTCAGCTCACCTTCGTCTTCATCACCATCATTTACGTGCCGCACACAGGGCTGTACCTGGTGTTCAGTAGGCACACAATAAATGCTATTTACCTTTGTTTCCACCTGAGAACATCCACTTTTTCTGCTCCGAGTCGCATTATTTTGTGTCCGGTTGCAGGGGACACCCAAAGCAGAGTTGGTAACTGAGGCAGATGTATCTATGTCTGTCCTCTCTTAACTTTTCCATGGAACCATCCCCCTAAATCCTCCATGTACTCACGGTGGCCTTATCATCTCCCGCTGATCGCAATCGAACTCTACTCTCTAGAAAGAATGACTTGCTTTCTTTATCCTTTGGTGGAACTCTGAGTCAGTAAAATCCTTCTCCTATTTTTTTTTTTAATGTTTTCCCTTGGGTTGTGGAATGAAAGGAGTTTACACATTAGTGGGTAGTGGTGAGGCGGAAAAGGTATTTTGGAGGCAGATAGACCAGGGTTTGATACATGTCTTCATCTCTTGTGCTCCTGGACTAGTATGGAGAGCTGGTCCACTAAGCCTCATTGCTCTTCTAGGGGGATGGGAACAGCACCCTGTGATGTGGTCTGAGAAACAAGTGACTTAATGACTAGCTAGGACACTCAATTCCTTCCTGTTACCCCTCAGAACCACTTTCCCTCCCCACCCTAGCGTCTTCCCTGGAGGAAGCCCCATAGGAACTATATCAATGGAGGACTCTCTTGTCCTTTGGCTGTGGTTGTGTTTGGCCAAGGAAAGCCAAGAAATTGGAAGGGAAGGGGAGTCAGGGTTGCCCAGGAAGGGCTGCATTCTGGACTGAGGTTCCCAGCTCCTACCAAGGGTCCTCACTGGCTCTGGTTACCACTCTCCCCTTTGGGCACCGGAGTGGCACTAGCCTTTGGGGCCAACACTCTCCCTGCTGGCTTCCCTAATCCTGTCCATACCACTGTCAATCATCTCTTTAGTAAACTCCCCTATAATTTTGCTATTCTGCATGTATCTTCTCTTTCCTGCTGGGATATCTCACTGATTCTGGGCCCTTCCTGGCGCCCCCAGGAAAATGGCAGCCCATTCGTAGACCCACAAGGCCATCCATGGTAGCCCTGAAGAGGAACAGGGGCTGCTGGTTTGAAGCTCAGGTGTATAACAAATAGATTGGAATATGTTGCTCACTCAAGCCGATCAGAGATGTTTCCCAGAGTAACTGAGTAACAGGTTTATCTGCCCTACAACCTAACAGTTATGTAACTAACATCTCACGAGATGGAGCAGGTGCACACCTGCACCAATTTTCATCAACATGATGTTGGTTAAGTGGCATCTGGCTTTCTATAGATGCTGAACAGCCAGGATGCTATACCAAGGGCTGTGGTTCTGTTGTCTTTCTGATATCTCACAGCAATGGAAGGCTGGTTTTATACAAAAAAGTCCAACTTGAAAAGGGCTCCAGCTCTGCTGGTCCAAGAGTCTCCTGCAGCCCACCTGGTCTGTGTGGTGTCCAACAGAAAAACAAACCCAGACTCAGGAAGGAGAGACTTTTTCTCAAAGGGATTATTGCAAGAAGGAAAATGCTCTGACCATAAGGACTGCAAGCTCTTCAAAAGTTAGGCAAATGGTTTTCATTTTATAGAGAGGAGTAAACAGGCTGGAAAGAAGCAAATGTGGGGAAGTGGGGTGAAACAGTGGCCTGATTGAGCAGTAGATCCCTGAATGTTTTACTGTAAGGCCAGTCTGTCCTCACGGGGGCTGAGGGTGGGCCAAAGTTCAGGGCTCTGGGGGAAGGAGAAAAGCTGAGCTAAAGTTTGCTTAACAAACATTTTATTCTGATTGATCAGTGGGGACAAGCAATTCAGTGAATCATTTACAAGACAACAAATGGGAATGCGGAGAGTCTGTGTCTGGCCTTGCCCTCTGTGTGGGGGCCATCCATGAGTCTTATGTAAGTCATATGCGGGAGGGAGATTCTTTGCAGGGAGCCATTTTCCAGAACACAGAGGTGAGAGCATTTCTTAACTGTTGCTGTTTTCTGAGATCAGGGGGTTGGGGGGAGATTCAGCATTTTCAGTGGTATGACTTGAGCGTAACAACCTCTTCTTCCAAGGATTGTTGTTGAGCTGCAGGGGAGAAAATAATCAAGGAACACACCAAGAGAATGTGCGCTTAGTCATATCTTCATCGTATGACCTGCACAAGCAGTGCTGTTGGCCAAGCCGTGGCAGCAGAGCAAAACCATACGGTAAAGATTTATTTGAGAGGAATGCCAAGACTTGGTTGGGCAAGCTCTGTTTCCAAGGAGGAGGCTCCTTCTGGGAATATGCTTCTTAGACTCCTGCTGGTGCAGACACCATGAATGGAGGGTAAATGAGTGAAGTTGCTGTCTCCTCGACCATCAGCCCAATGGTTGGAAGCCAGAGATGCCTTGAAGATAGTAAGTGTGTTTTGCTTTTAACCTTGAAACAAACCGAGTTGGGAAGTTCACGGGAGCTCCCTGCTTCTGTTGGGTATTCTCTCAACGTGCATTGTCGTGTGTTTGTTTTTAAAATCTGTTGTTGCTTGGTAATTTCTATTGATTGTAATGATTTTCTGTGAGGCTTAGCAAGGGAAGGTGTAGAAGGGGTTAGAAATGGGGCTAATTAGTAAGATGCAAATCACTTGTATGGCTGTTTCAAAACATTTGAATGGGCCATAATTAAATTATGTTGCCAAATTATTTGTTAATTATCATCTTCCTATCAAGTTTATTTCATCAAGATCTCATCCGCGGTGTAATAGGCAAAGGAAAGAGCATTGTGCAGATAGATGCTTTGCAAAGATGGACAAGGGTGCTTGTTTGGTTGGGTTCCTTTCTTACTGGGTACCCTTTTATTTTTCATTTCTGCTTCAGTATATCATAGATGATGAGTTTGCTTGTGGACTGACGGAAACTCCTGGTTGGGAAGGATTATAGCGGTAGTCCCTTTGCCCAAATTCCCTACTTCTTCGTGAAGTAATCCCTTCTACGATATCCCCAAGAGATGGGGATTTTCAGTCTCCGCCTGGTTGTGGCAGGGGAAAGATGTGCTTTGACAGGCTGGTCATTTTGTGGTCTGGCAGCTCTTAGAAGATTGTGTTCCTTGTTTTGGACACAGTCCTAGCTCTGGCCTCTGAGACAACAGCTAAATCCTTGCTCTCTTTCACAGACAGCCACTCAAGCAAATTCAAAGACAACTCTAATGCCTTTTGTGCTCGGGGTGAAATGTTACCAATTCCTGAGTAATCACTTCTGTATAATGGTTTTTGTACCCTGAAGCATCCTGTTTCCTGTCCCCTTGATGAGCCAGTTTATGTCTATCCCTCTTAAATAGCAGTGATCTGAAGTGAAAAATATTATTCCAACTATAGTTTCAGGTATGCAGAGTCCAGTGGAACTTCTCTTCCTTGTCTCAAAAACATTTCCCTATTAATGTACATAAAGTAGCATTAATTTTAGCCTTTGTGACTTCAAGTCGCTCCATCGCTCACCTGACTTACACTTTGTTGGCAATTAACATCTTCATACGAGTTGCAGTAAGGCCACATCTTAATATCAGTGTTCTTGTGCTGATGATTATGTTTCTTAAATAAATGGATTAGGGGTGTCGCCATTGACTTGAATTTTGCTGGTTTTCATCTTTTGTTCCACTTATCAGGGTCTTTCAGAGATTTCATTCTCTTCCAAAGCACAAACTAACCTGCACATGTTGGATCAATACCTCATAGTTTATTCATACAGATCGTTGGTATAAATTATTGAATAGAGCAGAGTCGCATAGCATGTTCTCGAAAACCTTTCACATTCGCTACAACTCTTTTGCAAATCATCACTCTTCTGGAATGTCTGTGTAGCCAGCTACAACTGATAAATACTGTAACCTGAGATTTTCAGATTCCGGGCTAGAGTTGCTATTCATTCTACTGCTGATATTACCAGGAGTGAGAGATCTGGTAGTGTTACCTTAAGGGATGAGAAGCCTGCGTTGTTTCTAGCAAGCTCGGGATGGTGCCAGACAATCCCTGTTTACCTTCTAAAGTGCACACAAACCATCTATAGAAATATTAACTCTGGAATCTTGTGGCAGGTACACCTTAACTAGTCTCTCGTTTCTAATATCTTCGTTTCTTTTACTTAAAAATTATATGGTTGTTTTTAAAATGATGTCATCATACTGCATGCCCCTCTAATCAGTAAATGTATGTCTGTGGATGTTTACCTTATGCATACAGCGCACCCTGTGACTATATTGGGTGCCCTTTGTTTACATTTGCATAGGTACCATCTTAATAAAAAAGGCACTGCCATTATTAGCTAATTAATTAAGTAGAATTATATTCTGTTGTCAAGTACAGTACTCTCTTCTTATCCATGGGGGATACATTCCAAGGCCCCCCGTGGATGCCTGAAACTATGGATGGTACTGAACCCTATATATATGTTTTTTCCTATAGTTACATACCCGTGATGAGGTTTAATTTATAAGTTAGGCAGAGTAAGAGATTAACACCAATAATAATAAAATAGAACAATTATAACAATACACTGTCATGAAAGTTATGTGGCTGTGGTCTCTCTGTCTTAAAATATCTTATTCTAGTGTACTCACCCTTCTTCTTATGATGATGTGAGATGATACGATGCCTACGTGATGAGATGAGGTGATATGAATGACATAGGCACTCTGACATAGCATTAGGCTACTAGTGACCTCCTGATGAAGGAGGATCTTCAAACCATGACTGTGTCGGTCGTTGGATGTCAGGAGCAGACGATGTCGATGGTTGGGGATCCAACAAAGGGATGATTCGTGTCCCGGGCAGGACAGACTGGCATGGTGCGGGATTTCATCACTCAGAACAAAGTGCAATTTAAAACTTATGAATTGTTTATTTCTGGGATTTTTCATTTAGTATTTTTGGACCATGGGTAACTGAAACCGCGGATAAGGGGAGACTACTGTATAATCATGTTGCTGTTTGAACATGGATCTTCTTGGTTTACTATTGTTATAATGGTCTGTCAGCAAGTGATAAAAAACTTGAAGCTTATGTAAACTCAACATATGAAACTCCTTGCCAAGGGCATGTCTGCCTTATAGAAGATGTTCTTCAATTAGGACACCCCCAGTGGGATTGAGCACAAAGAATAAAGCTCTGTGTGGGGAAAGATGCCCTCAGCTGCAAATGTGATATCTTGAATCTTTTTCAAAATAACATTTAACCCAAAGACAATCATTGTCATTAAGTGTCTTGTGTTACCCCGGCTTTCACAATGTTCTTCATCTCAGTACAAAGAATGCTCCCCTAAAGAGTGGACTGGAAGATAACATTTACCTGAATGCACATCTTCCTTTCAGTCTGCGAGTTTCTTTTAGAACTTTTTATTCCAAAGATCGGATCTACTTGTATATTTACTTCAAAAGTACTTTTCAGCTGAAGGCAATTTTGAACTGCTCCCTATTAATCCTATTAATTAATTGTCAAAGTCTATAGATATTGTTTATCCAGAAGGTACCACCAATGGAAGACAATGAACACACTTAAATTCTTTTATGGATCCTTTATCATATTTATTATGATGATGGATGTTTTAGAGGCTGTGTCTGATAATTTTAACATTTGCATATGGTGTGCTACTTTACATGTCCTATATATACATATACACACACCTATGTATATATATATTTACAGATATATGTGTATATATATATTTTTTCTCTTTGAGATCTTTTTTTATTTTTTTATTGAGGTAACATTGGTTTATAAATTATATAAATTTTAGGTGTACATCCTTATATTTCAATTTATGTGTAGACTACATCATGTTCACCACCCAAAGACTAATTATAATCCATCATTGTACACATGTGCCTTTTTACCCCTTTCATCCTCCTCCCTACCTCCTTTACCTCTGGTAACCGCCAATCTAATCTCTATATCTATGTGTTTCTTTGTTATTGTTGTTTTTCTCTTCCTCTTATAAGTGAAATCATATGGTACTTGTCTTTCTCTGTCTGACTTATTGAGCTTAGCGTAATACCCTCAAGGTCCATCCATGTTGTCACAAATGGCACAATTTCATCTTTTTTGTGGTTGAGTAGTATTCCATTGTGTATATGTACCACATCTTCTTTATCCATTCATCCACTGATGGGCACTTAGGTTGCTTCCACATCTTGGCTATTGTGAGCAATGCTGTAATGAACATAGGGGTACAAATATATTGAATTAGTATTTTCATGTTCTTTGGAAAAGTGTCTGTTCAGATCCTTTGCCCATCTTTTGATTTAAAAATGAGTTATTCATTTTTTTGTTGTTGAGATGTATGAGTTCTTTATATATTTTGGAGATTAACCACTTATCAGATGTATGGTTTGAAAAAATCTTTTCCCTCTTGTTAGGTTATCTTTTCATTTTGTTGATAGTTTCCTTTGCTGTACGGAAGCTTTTTAGTTTGATGTAGTCCCATTTGTTTATTTTTTTCTTTTATTCTCCTTGCCTGGTGAGACATGGTATTTGAAAAGATGCTGCTAAGACCAAGGTCGAAGAGCATACTGCCTGTTTTCTTCTAGAAGTTTAATGATTTCAGGTCTTACATTCAAAACTTTAATCCATTTTGAGTTAATTTTTGTATATGGTGTAAGATAATGGTCTTTCATTTTTTTGCATGTGGCTGTCCAGTTTTCCCAGCGCCATTTATTGAAGACTTCCTTTCTCCATTGTGTGTTCTTGGCTCCTTTGTCAAATTTTAGCTGTCCATAGATGTGTGTGTTTATTTCTGGCCTTTCAATTCTGTTCCATTGATCTGTGTGTCTGTTTTTGTGCCAGTACCATGCTGTTTTGGTTACTATAGCTTTGTAGTATATTTTGAAATCAGGGAAGTATGATAACTCTATTTTTGTTCTCTTTTCTCAGGATTCCTTTGGCTATTCAGGGTCTTTTGTTGTTCCATATAAATGTTAGGATTCCTTGTTCTATTTCCATGAAAAATGTCTTTGAACCTTTGATAGAGATTGCACTGAATCTGTAGATTGCTTTAGGAAGTATAGACATGTTAACTATGTTAGTTCTTACAATCCATGATCATGGAATATCTTTCCATTTCTTTGTGTCATTTTGATTTCTTTTAAAAATGTTGTATAGTTTTCAGTGTACAAGTCTTTCACCTCTTTGGTGAAATTTATTCCTAGGTATTTTATTCTTTTTGTTGCGATTGTAAATGGGATTTTCTTAGTTTCTCTTTCTGTTATTTTGTGGTTAGTGTATAGAAATGCAACTGATTTTTGTATGTTCATTTTTGTACCCTGCAACTGTACTGTATTCAATGAGTATTTCTAATAGTTTTTTTGGTGGATTCTTTTGGGTTTTCTGTGTGTAAAATCACATCATCTGCAAATAGTGGCAGTTTAATTCTTCCTTTCCAATTTGGATCCCTTTTATTTCTTTCTCTTGCCTGACTATTCTGGCTAGGATTTCCAATACTATGTTAAATAAGAGTGGCAAAAGTGGGCATCCTTGTCTGGTTCCTGTTCTTAGAGGGATAGCTTTCAGTTTTTCACTGTAGAGTATGATGTTAGCTATGAGTTTGTCATATATGGCCTTTATTATGTTGAGGTACTTTCCTTCTCTACCCATTCTATACAGCGTTTTTATAAACGGATACTGTATCTTGTCGAATGCTTTCTCTGCATCTATTGAGATGATTATGTGATTTTTATTCCTCATTTTGTAAATGTGGTGTATCACATTGATTGATTTGCAGATGTTGAACCGTCATTGCATCCCTGGGATAAATCCCACCTGATCATGGTGTATGATCCTTTTAATGTAATGTTGTATTCGATTTGCTAGTATTTTGTTGAGGATTTTTACATCTATGTTCATCAGTGGTATTGGCCTGTAATTTTCTCTTTTTGTGTTGTCCTTGTCTGGTTTTGGTATCAAGGTAATGTTTGCCTCATAGAATGAGTTAGGAAGTGTCCCCTCCTCTTCAATTTTTTGGAAGAGTTTGAGAAGTATAGATATTAAATCTTCTTTGACTGTTGGGTAGAATTCACCGGGGAACCTGTCTAGTCCTAGACTTTTGTTTTTTGGGAGGTTTTTGATTACTGTTTCAATCTCCTTACTGGTGATTGGTGTATTCAAATTCTCTATTTCTTCTTGATTCAGTTTTGGAAGATTGTATGATTCTAAGAATTTATCCATTTCTTCTAGATTATCCAGTTTATTGGCGTATAGCTTTTTTAGAATTCTCTTATAATCCTTTGTATTTCTGTGGTGTCTGTTGTAATTTCTCCTCTTTCATTTCTGGTTTTATTTATTTCAGACTTCTCTCTTTTTTTCTTGGTGAGTCTAGCTAAAAGTTTGTCAATTTTGTTTATGTTTTTAAAGAACCCACTCTTAGTTTCGTTGATCTTCTGTTGTTTTTTTTGTAGTCTCTATGTCATTTATTTCTGCTCTGGTTTTATTATTTCTTTCCTTCTACTGATTTGGGGCTTTGTTTTTCTTTTTCTAGTTCCTTTAGGTGTATTGTTAGATTGTTTATTTGAGATTTTTTTCTTGTTTCTTGAGGTAGGCCTGTGTTACTATAAACTTCTATCTTTGTACCACTTTTGCTGTCTCCCATAAATTTTGGTATGTCATATTTTCATTTTCATTTGTCTCTAGATATTTTTTTATTTCTCCTTTGATTTACTTATTGACCTAATAATTGTTTGGTAGCATTTTGTTTAATCTCCACATATTCATGGCTTTCCAGTTTTTTTCTTGTAGTTGACCTCTAGTTTCATACCAAGTCAGAAAAGATGCTTGGTATTATTTCAGTCTTCTCGAATTTATTGAGACTTGTTTTGTGCCCTAATATGTGGTCTATCCTGGAGAATGTTCCATGTGCATTTGAAAAGAATGTGTATTGTGCTATATATATTTTTTAATGATGTAAATTGAGCATAGAAGAATAGTGGGCACTAATATGTACCCCTAGAAAACATCACACACCTTTGTCCATCTGACCACTTGTGTGGGCTCCTCTGTCAGTATAGATGTTGTCTGTTGTAGCTTTAATTAGGTTCAGTTCTCCTCTGGCTTCAAATGCTTTGAGAGGGGATCCACACTTGCCCTTTAACAGAGCTTGGGATCTGAGTACCAGTGAGGCTCAGAGGACTTCACTCTGCTTTACAGCCTGGATGCTGGCTTGTTGGGTTTTGAGGAATTCTCCCTGTTCTGTCTCCTGCCCTGGATTTGGTAATCCCACATTTCCATCCTGGCTGGGGGACAGGGACAGATGTGACTGCTCATGGTGAAACTTGGAGTGCCCTGGAGGGATGCCTCTCCCTTTGCTGCCCTGCCCCAGCCATGGCATCCTGCCATCCATGTGATCAGTGAAGACGTGCAGGAATGAGGTTGGCTGCAGATGGGCTATCTGGCTGGACGTCCTCGAGATCCTGATCTGCCATGTCTGCCGACCCACATGCAGCCACTGCACACCCCTTTCCACTTCATCTGAGGGTTTCCTCCTCTTTTCCTCATTCCTTCCACCAGGGATGAAAGCAACTGAGGGTCTCCTCTTTGTAGGAAGGTTCACCACATCCTGGGTTCTAGTTCATTTAGGTTTCATTGCATCCTCAGCTTTCTGATGGGTTAAAAAACTGTGATTTTATTGAGAACCTCGTATGCTGATGAGAAGGTAAAATGGTGCAGCCACTGTAGAAAACCGTCTGGCGGTTCCTCAATTAGTTAAACATAGAATTTCCATGTGACCCAGCCATTCCACTCCTAGATAGATACCCCAGAAAACTATAAACAGGTGTTCAAACACAAACCTGTACATAAATGTTCATAGCAGCACTAGCAAAAATATCCCTAAAGTGGGAGCAAAACAAATGTCCATCAACAGATGAATGGGTAAACCAAATGGGGCATGGCCCTATGCAATGGAATGGCATTCAGCCATAAAAAGAAGCAAAATGCTGACACATGCTACAGTGTGGATGAACCTTGAAAACATCATACTGAGTGAAAGAAGCCAGAATCAAAAGGCTACATACTATATAATTACATTTATATGAAATATCCAGTATAGGAAAATCCATAGAGAAAGCAAATTAGTGGTTGCCAAGGGCTAGTGGGAGGGAGAAATGGGAAGTGACTGCTTAATGGTTGCAGAGATTTCTTTGGGGGTGATGAAAATGTTCTGGAACTAGGTAAAGGTGATGGTTGCACAACATTGTGAATGTGCTAAAAGCCACTGAGTTGTACACTTTACAGTGGTCTAATTAGTGAACTGGATATTATGAGAATTTGACCAGAGTTTAGAAAGTAATTATGATTTTGAGGTTTAATGCTTTATCTTGTCACTGTGAGCTTGGGCGTCCCTTTGGCTTTCTACGTCTTAACTGGCAGTGAAAGCTGGTTGCTTTTTGCGTATACAATAACTTCTCTTTTTTGCTTTAAATGTTTTCAACTATCTGCATGTCTTGAGTGGACAGAGCCTAGCTGTCAACATTTGCATTCTGGGATGTTGTCTCAGGGAATTTAGGATCCGATGGCAAAGAAGTCGACAGTGCAGATCTGAGGAACCAATTCAGACCTAGAGCCCAGACGTTGGGAGCTGGTGAAACTGGTGTGAGTCAGAAGCTCTTGGGGAAATAGAGTAGAGGCGAGTAGAGGGGTGGTCCCCAAAAGCAGGCGCCATCTACAGGATACATGAGTAAGGTGGCTGGAATGACCACTCGGTTCCTGTTCTACTAACACTTATACATGTGTTGTGGTTAAGAAAAGAGATTTACAGGACTTTATTCCATTTATTTTTAACCACCTTGAGACATGGAGGATGGTTTCAGAGAAGGCAAAGTGACACACATTAAGCTCTGTTGGAATTTTTGTCTTCTTCTGCCTTAGCTTGTGTCTGAGGTCTTCTATCCAAGAGGAAGAGGCTGGTAAGTTTGAATTTCATTCAGTTTTCTTTTTCCTTTTGCCTAGACCGGTGAGGTAGATGCAGGGACGAGCAGTGTCCCACTTTAATGGGGGAATGAGAAGGCTGTGGCTGCTCACCCAGACCCTGGTACTGGGAAGGCTGATTCCTTAGGCGGAAGAATGGAGGTCAGGCACAGGTCAGGGGGCCATGGTGTGAGCCAATGCTGACAACCAAACACACAGGACTCTTTTCTGGAGGGTTCCATCAGCTAATCATAGATGTCAGGGAGGCTCACATTACCCTGAAGTGTTGTGGCAGGTTCCCTGCAGACTCACAACCAAGGATGTGATCATTACATCATTTTGGACAAGTTTTACATCGAGTCTTCCTCTGGCTGGATTTTGAACCTGGGAGAACATTCTGATCAGGCCATGCATTTCAGCTGCCCGCCATCTTAACTACCAAAGCAATTTAAGCAAATGCCTCTGCCTTGTGCTTACAGATCCTCACAGCCATATGCATGTATTTATAGTCACTGAAAAGCAGAGTGATTGTGTGATAGCGGGGGGCGGGGGGAGGGGGAGGCGGGCAGTGGCATCCCTAACCTCCCTGGAAAGATGCCCAGGCTCCTTATCATTTCTGTGAAGTGCCTTTAACGCAGAGGGTTAGGCAGCTTGCTGAAGTGTGAGGTTAGGAAGAAGAGCAGGCTGGCCGTCCACTTAGCAGGGATGTCCTCGTTCCGAGCCGTCTTTGTCTTGTTCCCTAAGCTGGTTGTTAAATTGGTCATGCTTGGCCCCGGTTCCTGATGGCTAAAATGATGTTTTTCTTTTTCATCTCAAGTCACTGCCTGGCTGAACGGTTCTCACTCCCATAAAGAAATCTTTAGGACCCCAGAGAGAACCATCCCAGTGGTCTTCTGATATTTACAGCACAGATGACAACATCAGCATGTAAGGAAGCACTTCCCTCCATTCTCAGACCCTTGCTTTCTCTTCTCCTCCAGACTCTCTGGGTATTCGTTTTCTCTCCTTTTACTCTGCTGCCCATGTTGTCGCATGGTTGCCTGTAATGCAGGCCCATTCCTTAATACCCAATGTTAGAAGTTCAGGTGTGATCGGGTTTCTCTGTGGTGTTCTGGTCAGGGGATGCTGGAATGTGCGAATATCCCAAACCTGTCTTGACCCAGGCTCTGTTGCTTCCCTTGAGGCCCCTGAGAAAACTCTGTGTGCAGAGATGACCTCCGTAGGGAGAGTACAACTTTATTATGGGCTCCAGCCTTGAAACCCAAAGAACTCTACCAAGAGAGACCAGAATCTCTCCAGAGCTTCTTTCCTGCATATGCCAGGCAGCCCACCATCACCTCCTCATGTGTTGGAAGAGGTGAGGGAGCTCTCTGGGGTCTCCTTTATCAGGGCACTAATCCTATTCATGAGGGCTCCACCCTCATGACCTAATCATCTCACAAAGGCCCCACCTCCTGATATCATCACCTTTGGGGGTTAGGATTCAGCATATGAATTTGAGGGGGACACAAACATCCAGATCATAGTAGTTTCTATATATGTTTTTCTTACAAAATCCTTCTATAATTCACTATTACCAATAAACAGGTCATCGAAACCTGGCCTTCGCACCCTTTTCTCCATATACCACTGTAATGATCCATCTGTTCACTCTTCTCCAGTACTGAGAACTCTCCAGCTATGGTGACGCTCTCAACATACCAGAGAGGAACGTTTTAGGATGTTCACATACCCCAGAATTTTGAAGACCACTCTAATACACAGTTTTCTTCATAAAATTCAGTAAACTGTATTAGGTTAAGGTTAACCTAAGGTTAAGTAAGGTTAGGTAAGCCACGATGAGTGGATTATGGCAAAGCATTTAGATTTGGAGGCTGAGTAGAGGTATTATTAGGCAGAGCAAGAGAGGAATGGCTTCCTTCCACACAGTTGCCATATGGTGAGCACCGTTTACATCAGTGCCTTGGCCAAAGCACAAAGGTGCCACATAATGGACCTTTGGGATCTCGCTCAAGTAGTTAAAACTGAAGTTGCAGTGGGAGAATCCCGTTTATTAACTCACTCAAATTTATTCCAAGTGGAAATGTACTAGCATAGAGGAGGTGTACACTGTCGTAACAAACGTTATTCTAATTAATTCCAGTTGGCTTTATCCATGGTAGGCATCTCCTAATTGCAGAACTTTGAGCCCCCTAAAGAACAACTGTTTTAAAAAACATTTAGTCTTTCAAAGCATAGGAAAACGAAAAGAAATTGAAGTACTAACAGGGATATGCCGTGTCAGTTATCCTCGTTTGTGAATGTGCTAGATGCTCTTGATAATGCAACTCAATCACAAAATGCAGCTTTGTTCTTTAGTTTGGGGAAAAATGCAGTTTAGAGTTAAGATAACCTATGTTCTTAAAAGGCAATCCACTCATTACAAATATACTTTTCACTTTTATTTCACTAAAAATGACACTTTATCAAAGCTCCATGACATCAAATATCTTCTGGGGAGCATGATAACATGACTAAATATTTGCTTTTGATAATTATGAATTATTATGTGCAGAGTAGGTGAATTGCTAATCTTCTTTTGTCTTAGAAGTAAGCCATTAGATGTAAACATCTAGCTACAAGAGATTCAGCTATTGAGAATGAAAATAATGAATCAGCAAAGAAAATTTTATTCTTTTGCAAAATTTGGGAGAACATTGAAATATTAACTTTTAAAAAGCATTGATATTCATAGACATTTCAATATATTAATATAAGGTGATATATATATGTGTATAATCTATTTATCAACAGAGACAGATATATAGTTGGTCATTCTATATATATATAATATATTTGTCATTCTCTCTACATATATATATATAGTATACATAGTGTGTACATACACATGTGTAGTATGCCAAAAAAGCATTTTTGTTTTTCAGTTGTTTAAGAATTCAATGAGAAATTACACGATGAATAAAAGTTTTCATTTGAGTTGTACATAAATGAAATGTCATATTCAGGGCAAAGATAGCAGCATACAGCCCAGAGTGATCAGACATGTTATAAGTGTGTACATTATGTAGTTATTTAAAAATACGTAAATGTTCACAAGTTTTAATCCTGTAAATAATCGAGAAAAAGAACTCTGTAACAGTGGTCAAGAGTCCAGGAGTGGAGTTAATGGTGGTTAACTATTTGGTGACTCGTTTTCCATGTTTTATTTTTTAAAATTACATAATTACCATCAACAGATGAGTGGTGATGAAACCAAATGTGGTGTATCCATACAATGGGATATTATTCAACCTTAAAAAGGAATGAAGTCCTGACATATGCCACGTGGATGAACTTTGAGGACATTATGCTCAGGCAAATAAGCCATCCACAAAAAGGACAAACACTATGTGATTTCACTTATCTGAGGTTCCTAGAGCAGTCAAGTTCATGGCGATAGGAAGGAGAATGGTGGTTGCCAGGGCTGGGGGGAGAAGGTAATAGGGAGTTGTTGTTTGATGGGGACAGAGTTTCAGTTTTGCACGGTGAAAATTGGTGGTGACGGCTGCACAACCATGTGTACATACCTAATGCCACTGAGCTGTATGCTTAAGCAAGGTTAAGATGATCAATTTTGTTATGTGGATTTTACCCCAATGAAAAATAATTTCTAAATTACATAATTAGTCATAAATATTCAAATAACCCAGCTTTGTGTAAGGTAAAATTGAATACTTGCTCCTTCAGCCACACGCTGCCCCAGCCCCTATCCCAGGTGGTTACTACAATCACTCTTGGCTGGGCAACTGTCATCACCTTTCTCTGTGGATGGATCTGGAGCCCAACAGAACTAGACTGTGAACCCCACTCTGTCACTCACTTGCCACATGTCCTTGAGTAGATGATTTCACTTCTCAGCCTTGCTTTCCTCATCTGTAAAATGGGGAGAGTGACAGAACCTGCCACATTGGTTGTTAGAAGTAGACTGCGGTCTATATAAGAAGGGCGCCTCTAGGCTAATGATCTGATACCAACAGCAGGGTGTGAGTTGTTATTGATGCCTTTGCTGTTGGCATCTACGCTGCCCTACTTCTGGAGACGTCTTCTCTTGGTGTTGCTTTTCCCACTGGGGTTGAATCTGTACTTTTCTGCTATTCTGAACTCCAGAGGAGGGGCTCCCTCTCAGCTGCCTTGCCTAAGCTTGGGTATTTCCAAGATCTCAGGACAGTTACTACCTTTGCCTGAGAAATCCCCCAACTCCTGGACCCGGGCTGGAGGTATCTAATCTCATGACAAACTCACTCACATCTGTGCCATAAATCAACCAGAGCCCAGCCGGGGCACCTGCCTTTCAGCGTCTCTCTATCTCTAGATGAACAGCAGTCTTGCCAAGGTACCAAGTGCAGGTGGAGGCAGCCAGAGATTTACCCTGACAGTAGGGAGGAATGCTTTTTAAGAACTCAAACAGGATGGGTTGTCGAATGCTCTTCAGACTCTGTTTCTCACAATTTTCATAGAGTGTTTTGCTTTGTGTCGATGCTTTCGGAGCCTGCTCCTCTCCCATCTAATTAGAAAAAAATACAGAGTCAGTTCCAGGCCGACTTAGAGAAAAACCATCAGGCTGTGGGAGCATAAACATTACAGGATTTGGGACATGATAGGACCCTTTTATCATACAACGCAGAAACAGAGACCTGCGAAGACTGGGTGACCTGTTCTAGTGTTGACAGCTCATTAGTGGTGGCACCAGGATGGAGAGCATCATATCAGGACTCTTTGCATACAGCCCTCCATCTTCACCTCATGGGGCATCAACCGGGCCAAGGAGAGAGAATAGAAGTGAGTGGGGTCAGGACAGTCTTTGATCTTGTAGAACTCGCTGTTACTCCAGCTGTTCTGAAGATTTCAAATGTGAACGAAGAGGTTGGGCAAGACTTCCTCTTTTTGTTTGTTTTTTTTTTTTTCTGAGGAGGACTAGCCCTGAGCTAACATCTGATGCCAATCTTCCCCTTTTTTCTTGAGGAAGACTGGCCCTGGGCTAACATCCGTGCCCATCTTCCTCCACTTTATATGGGACGCCCCTTAGCATGGCTTGACAAACGGTGCTTCGGTGTGTGCCCAGGATCCGAACCTGTGATCGCCGGGGCCACCGAAGCGGAGCGCACACACTTAACCGCTTGCGCCACCAGGCCGGCCCCAAGACTTCCTTTATTTAAAAATACTTTTTCTTTATTAATACTCCTAAATTAATATAACTGACTTCAATTCTACTAAGTATAATTGAGTGTATTGAGATATACAAAGACCAGAGCCCCGGCTACTGTCGAAGGGTCAATAAAAACAGATGTTCGTTCAATAAATAAAACATGAATATTTGTTTTAGAAAACTCACAAGCAATTTAAATAGGTATTTAAATCTATAGAAATACCTGTTTAAACACACATTCAGATAGGGTTTTTGCTGTCCTGATTTCAGACTGTTTTTCTTTATGAATTTAAAACAGGACATCGATTAGATAACACTGTGTTAACCAAATTTTATTTATTGTATGTAGCTTGAATTGAACAAAAACTGCATTTCTTCTAAGTAAATATGGCTTTGTAATGTAGATTTTTCTCTATTTTCAATAAGCGTCTTTCCCCATGGAGCAAATAGATCAGGAACATTTTCATTGTCGTGGTAAAGTTTCCATTATAGAAGTGCAGGGTTAATTTTCTTTTAATGAACAAATTTAATGTAATTACATCTCTAGTTATGGAAATGTTCTTTTGGCTCTCTCCTTCATCATAATTTTGTTTTAGGAATAGCTACTTTCTCAAAAAGTGTTTTCTTGCTTTGTTGCCAAATTAAGGTGGTCCAGAAAAATAATTTTTTAAGGGGGAAAATTATGCAGTTTTTCGGAAGCTAATGTGCTATGCTCTTAATATTTTGGAGCACTTGCATTTAATTTTTAAGTACTTTTAACAACTAGCTCTGTTTTAATAGTTTGAAACAGCTTTATAAGCACCTTGTTCTAATCCACGCTTATGGGAAAAAATAAGGTCGGCTTACTGCAGACAGTAATAATTTATATGCCGTGGGATTCTAAGTGGCTATTAACAAACAAATTTTCCAACATTCTTAATTGGGCAAGATGAAATTTCTCACCCTAGGCCTAATATTATCTACCCCAGGCACATTTTAGAGGTATAATTAATGATATACTGTCACAGTGAGCTAACCAAAACCATTCGGCAATTCAAAAATTAATACAGATATTAATAATTATTAATGGGCTTTACCCCATTGGGTTTAATTTTAATAAAAAAGTTCTGCGCCTCAACTAACCCTCTCATCAAAAAGCACAGAAAATTGGAATGAATTTTTCCCAAAGATCACACATATATACAATTGATTCTTACTGTGGTGACGTGTTAACACGGAGCAGATTCATAATCTTAAACCCCAAACATTTTCTGTCTTCATTGTTCTCTTTCACAGCTAATGGCCCCAGTATCTTTCCAGAGAGCAGGGTGAAGTATCATTGACTGCCCTCTCTTTCTTACACCTCATATCCAATCAATTACCAAGTTCTATTGATCGCATCTCAAATTGGTTCTGTTCTCTCCTGCCTGCCCCCACCTAGTCTGGGTACCACCTCTTTGTAGTGTCATGCCCCTTATGTTCACATCCACCCCAGTCTCTGCCCAATCCATCCACTGTGGAGTAGCAGAATGACTGTCTGAGAATGCAAACCAAATGTACCTGTCACCCGCAGGTTGAAATTTTGCCTGTCTCGCCATCACTTCTGCATAAAGATAAATGTCCTTAGTGGGCTGACAGCGCCCTCCATGTCTGACCCCTGCTGTTTCTTGAGACATTTCTCCATCTCATAGTGAGAGTTCTGTGTGGAAAAACAAAAACAAACAAAACACCAGGGCGCATGGTGGTTGGAATGCTGTGCACTCAGCCATTTACACAACAAGCACAGAAAAAAGGATGTGGAGAGAAGCATATGACCCGAGTGGGTCTCTGAATAGTTAGTTGGCTTATATTTTTTTCTTCTGTACCTTTAGAATAAAAGTAAAAATACAACAAAACAAAATTTATTTCAAAAAATCATATTTGATTTTTGTGTATGATAAAAGCATACTAGCCCAAAGTAGGCCTATGAACCTGGATTTTTGGGCTAGATTTTTGGTGAAACTTTACTTAAGACTCACGCAGAGACTGAATTTGGCTCCATTTAATCTCTCTTTCGACCATATCCTTCTGGGCTACCATAAGTACATTTTTCCATTCCTGGCATTTTCAACTTTCAGTTGTAAAACAAAAATTCATTTTTCACATAGTTGGTGAGCTGAGCAATGTATCTTTAAATTTCTTATATAAATTCCGACCACTCATTACTAATGAAACATGTTCTTAAAATACATTCAGCATGACCTTTTGAGCCGCCACCATGGAAAGCTTTTTTCAGGTTCTCATTAAGACAACTGAACTTTCCATCTTAAGCTATTGTATTTTGTTTTGGTTATCTACTGCTATGTAACGAATGACCCCAAAACTTTCTGCCTTAAAGCAACACACCTTTCTTATCTCAGAGTCTCTGGGCATCAGGAATTCCGGCACAGCTTGGCTGGCTTCTCTAGTGTGATCAAAGTGCCAGTCAGGTTGGTGTTCTCATCTGAGGGTTTGACAGAGGCAGGATCCATTTCCAAGGTCACTCAGATGGTTTGGGGCAAGATTCAGTTCCTTATAGGTTATTGGCCTGAGAGCCTCATATCCCTGCTGGCTGTTGGCTAGAGGTCTCCCTCAGTTCCTCATCACAGGGGTCTCTCCAACGTGGCAACTCACTTCATCAAAGTCAAGCAAGAGGAACATTTCAGCTAGCAAGTCAGAAGTCATAGTCTTTTGCAACCTAATCACAGTAGTGATGTCCCATCACTATTTCTGTCTTCTGTTCATTAGAACCAAGTCGCGAGGTCCAGCCACACTCAAGGGGAGGGGATTATACAAGATGTGAATACCAGAAGGGGTGTCATTGTGACCATCTTTTGGTTGGCCTCCCACATCTTTGTTTAAAATTCTATTAGAGTACTTACTATAGTCTACACAAAATTATAATCATAATGCTGAGAATGACTACAACTAACAAATGTTGGCCCCTAACTATCATTCCCTTATTGAATCATAGTACTAAGTACTAATTTTATCTTCACAATAATACTTATAAAGCATTATTATGATTATCCCCATTTTACCAAAGAAAATGCTGACAAAAATGCTAGGTGGATGGTTCTCAATTTCACCTCTACCAAGCAGGGCAGCCAGGGTTGAAACTTCATCTGCAGAAGCCACATTCCCCACTCCATCACTCATTTTAGTGGGCTCTGTACTCATGGATTCCCTCGTTTGGCCGGTCAGAGCCTTGCAGGGTGATTCTGGGTCTCATTCAACCGTGAAACCATCATAAGACTGTCACAATGTCTTTTATCCACTTTTTGCCCCATAAGCTTTCATTGAATTGGAATGGATTTGGTTGAACTGTCAGTGAATTGCTTTTGTTGCAAAGGTATAGATAGATTAAAGCACTTCTAACAAGTTGCATTTGTCTAGCACTTTATCATTTTGGAAACATGTTATTTCTTTTTCTTTGGGGGCAGGCAGGGGATTGTTCTCTTTTTTTCCAGCTCTATTGAGGTATAATTGACAAATAAAATTGTATATATTTAAAATAAATACATGATGATTTGATATACATATACATTGTAAAGTAATTACCACAATTAAGTTAACACATTTGTAACATCACATAGTTACCTTTTTGTGTTTGTGTGTGCATGGCGAAAACACTTAAGATCTACCATTTGAGCAAATTTCAAGTATACAGTACTGTATTATTAATTGAAGTCACCATGTTGTATGTACATTGACCCCCAGAATTTATTCATGTTATAACTTAAAGGCTGTACCCTTTGACCATCATCTCCCCATTTCCCCACCCCCCAGCCCCTGGCCACCATCATTCTACTCTCTGCTTCTACGAGTTCAACTTTTGTTATTTTTTAGATTCCACATATGAGTGAGATCATACATTATTTGTTTTTCTCTGTCTGGCTTATGTCCCTTAGCATAATGTCCTCCAAGTTCATCCATGTTGTCACAAATGGCATGATCTCCTTCTTTCTCATGGCTGAATAATATTAGATCGTATATATATACCATATCCTTATCCATGCATCTGTTGATGGACGCTTAGATTGTTTCCATACCTTGGCTACTGTGAATGATGCTTTAGTGAGCATGGGAGTGCACATATCTCTCCGAGACTCTGATGTTGTGGGAACCCTTTATTGCCATCATCTCAGTTGATGCCTTACGACAGAGACTCCATCTTGGTAAATGTGGATGAGAGTGAGGCGTGAGGAGATCATGCTTCATGCCCAAGATGTCATAGCTGCTCCCTGAGCCAGGACCAGACCCCTGACTCTTAATTCTCCACTCGTTCCTCTACTCCTCTACAAACAGAGAATAAAAGCCACGGAAGGGAGAGTTAAGGGGAGAGTTAGGAATGAGAGAGTGGCTGCCGGAATACCAAACTGAAGAGTCACATTTCCCTGCTTGGTTATCTTTAGAGGAAGGGAATCGTGGGAGCCGAGTTTGCTTTTATGCAAAGGGAAGATCCTTGAAAGGGAAAGAGGTGAGATGGGGTGGATGGGAAGCAGATCAAGAGAGAGAGGAAGATATTGCTCCAAATTCCCAATGTGTGAGAGTGAGGATGCTTTGATCTGGGTTCAGAAAGGCACGTGGCAAGGTGACCATTCGCGAGGATAACTGTGGATGAAAAGGTTAGATGGGGAGAGATGTGCCACCTGGACCGGTACTGACAGGTCAGTAACAGGTAAGGGAGAGATGGAATGCTCAGAACCTAGTCTTCTCTTGAAAGAGCCTTATCCAGATCATTGCCATGTGCACAGGAATTTAAGGGTGTCCATAACTGGTGGGGCATGTTATGGCCGAGGAACATTATCTGTTAGCATTTAAGTTGCACTTGTGGGTGCAAAGGAGAAATTCGCGGTTCCTGGGGTGGTTGGAGTTTTGAATCATTCCCTAGAAGCCAACCCGCCCACATATGAGAGCAAAGGAGATGAATCGTAATTATGTTATGTATAGGAGTGATAACTTCACAGACAATTTCATAGCTGATCAGAAGGATGAGAGGCTAGGACTGACTCGGTGGCTCTTAACTGGTCATGATTTTGACCCCTGGGGGGCCATTTGGCAACGTCTGGAGACATTTTTGGTGTTACAACTTGGGATGGAAGGGCATGCTACTGGCATCGAGTGGGTGGAGACCAGGGGTGCAGCTAAACTTCTTCCAGTGAACAACACAGCCCCTCACAACAGAGGACTCTCCAATCCCAAATGTCAGTAGTGCCAAGGCTGAGTGCCCTGTTGACTAACTCTGAGAGGGCTAAGTCAAACATAATTCAATAAACACGTGCTCCCGTGTTACTTTGTCACACAGGTGACTTGATGAAGAAGCACGGTGCCTGTTGTGTACTAAGCACCCAGACAACTCCAGTTTTAAAATAAGAACATAAATTTATTTATTTTCTATGTTAAGTAAAACATGAAAATATTAGCTAGCTAGAAACAGACCCCCACAGCATTAATGGCTCTCGCCTTCTCTAGTGTGAATGTTATACGTGGCATTCTTATAAGGACAGGAAGGTATTAAGCATAGTCTTTTCTATATTACTGGTATTACTTATGGATTTGCTTGCCATTAAATCCACTTAGGGACACCCGATGTGCCAACCCTAAGCATTTCGTAGGCATTACTATTGGGCGCCTTTAGGAATCTTCGAAACTTGTAGCGTGTCTCACTTTATATTTAGAGACGGATGCTAATTTTTGAATCCGGCTATTGCCCGTAAAACCTTCCAACCATTTAAAAAAACAGTTCGCGGCCCAGCTTAATCACCTTCTTTGGTTGAGTCAGAGTGAGGAATTTCTAATTCGATGTCAAGAGTAAACGTCAGCTCTTGAGTTTATGCCGTTTTGGGTGACACTTGTTCAACCAGCCGCTGCCCTCATGGTGCCTACAGTCCAGGTAGGGAGGAGAGCAACTTTCCACTCTTGCATCCACAAAGGTTGTCAGTGGTCATTTCCTCATTTGCTCAGTCAACAAATGTTGACTATTTAGTGTCAGGGAGTGTGTTCAGAGAGGAGCGCATTCTGGCATCCTCCGTGACTCCAGGGGGGCTGTGGGCAGCGAGTGAGCTGGAGTGCTGGAAGAGTAGATGAAGGGTAAGGTCAAGGCGGCTCTGCGAGTGCACACGTTGATGGGTACCTTTGTGCTCCAAAGACCTAACAATGAGTCAAAGCCTAAAGAGAGAACAGAGGCATAGCAGCGCTCACAAGGGGCTCTGACACCCAGCGAGGAACAGAAAGACAAAGCGATGAGTTCTGGCTCCTAGTCTCAGGGTCGGAGCGGGTACAATCACAGACTTGGCTCTGGGAGGTGTTGGGGGCAAGAAGCTGGCTCGGGCTGGAAACGGGGGCTGGGGGATCCCACCTGCCAGCACTTGTGAGAAGAGGCTAAGAAGAACATTGATGTTGAACATGGTTTGGGGCTGTGGTGTTTCTCCTCACACCTCCCTGCCACCCATCTGGCAACTGAGCCAGGCCTCTCCCTGGCCTGGAGGGGCAGCCTGGTGAACAGCTTCCCCACTGCCACTGCCAACCTAAGCTCTGGATCCAAACTGATAACCCATCACGGGGCAGCAGAACCGCTGGAGTGTGGAAACAGAGTGAGAAGAGAGGAAACGACAAAATGAACTAGACAGCCAAAGTCCTCCCGGATGAGAGGGAATCATCCAAGGCTTCTGGTTCCAGCTGGAAGGTTGAACATGCATGTTGGGCCCCTTCCAAGAGATGGACAGAGAATGATGGAAGATGGCAAATCAATGGCAGAGCAGGCACTGACTGAGCAGGAGAGGGTAAGGGGATACCTCCCTGCCTGTTGAAGAAGCCAGCAAGAAGTGTGATTTTAGCACCACAGAAAGACCCAGGAAATAGAAGCTGCAGATACCTCTGAAGATGGGGTGAGGAGTGGGACTGAAAACCAAAGGACTATTTGCATGTCTTTATGGACGAGGTTGGATTTCTAGATCTCAGTCCCAAATCTGCAGAGCCAGACAACCCCACACACACATCCCAGCAAGACACAGGCTGGTTCTCTGGAGAAAGTGCATCAAGAAGGCTCCGAGCTCTGGACATCAGGCCCAGCTCAGGCCACAGGGAAGACGAAGGGTTGGAACTGGAAGACTAGTGAACTTCCCTGTCATGAAGGGAGGGCATTCCAGCTCCTTCCCTTACTCTAGCTCCAGAATGCAGCCAGCCACCAGCACCCACACCCCAAGCGGGGGATTGAGGGGTTGCTCGGTGGAGAAACAGGCCCATGAGAAAAGGCTTACAGGGCCTGACTTGGAGCCATCAAGGCCAATGACAGGCCACAGTCCCACACACACACTTACAGGCCTTTGAGCCAGCTTCCTGGGTCTCCCTGTTGAATATGAGCAGACCGCCAAGGACCCCAGGTATTTGAGCAAAGCCTCTAGCATGACGGACACGAAAACATGAATGCCTGATACGTGCCAAGGACCGTTCTGTGCTGTAGGATTGAACAGTGACCCAAACACACACACAACACACAACACACAACACACCTGGTCGATGTACCAGGTGAATTGGTTTCCCATGACGTTGTAACAAACTAGAACCATGTCGGTGGCTTAAAACAACACAGATTCATTTATCTTCCAGTTCTGGAAGTCGGAAGTCCAAAATGAGTCCTGTGGGGCTAACGTCAAGGTGTAAGCAGAGCTGGTTCCTTCTGGAGGCTCTAGGGGAGAGTCAGTGTCCTTGCCTCTCCCAGCTTCTGGAGGCACCTGCATTCCTTGGCTCGTGGCCCCGCATCACATCGTCTTCCTCCACCTTGCTTTCATTTTCATGTCACCTGCCTCTTCTAATATCCCTCTGCCTCCCGTTTATAAGGACATTTATGATTGTATGGACCAACTCGACAATCCAGGATAATTTCTCCATCTCAAGATCTTTAATCCCATCTGCAAAATCCCTTTCGCTGTGTAGGGGAACATATCCACAGGATCCAGGGATTTGGACACGGATGTCTTTGGGGACAGGGCCATTATTCCTCATGCCATGCCGGGTGAGGATAAGCACTATGGAAAACAGGCAACAGAGAAAGAGAATGGGGAGGACCAGTGTAGGGGTGTCTGGGAAGGCCTCCTGGGTGGGCAGCCAGATGTCTGCTGAGGCCCAGGTTGTTTTCTCAGGTGTCTGCAGACGAACCATGATGGGATTCTTGCTCCACGTGGCCATTGGTGCCTTGGGTGTAGCCCCACAGCTCCAGTGGGATCTACGTGTCCTGGCCCCCTCACATCCCCATGAGTTCCTCATGCCATAGGTTCTGCTAAGGTCTTCCCTCACTTCCCCGGGTCCTGAGTTCTCCCAGCATGAGCAGGAGAGCTCAAGTGGGTGCATCCTTCAGTCTAGCCCTGTGGACATCTAACTGCCTTGTATTCGACCAAGGTGATAGGGCCTGAGGATGCCACTGGCCCCCAGCTGCTCAGAAGCTTGCAGGCTCTCTTCTTCTTCTAATATTCACTTGGAAATTCTATGACATTAGAGAGAGAGTTTCAGGTGTGTGCGCCCCAGCGCCATCCTCCTCCAGATTCCTCCAGCCTGTTATTTTTTAAAGGAATGACTTGCGGTACAGTGAGTGTGTGTTGTGATGACAGCCGTCAAAGATGGCCAGATTCCCTTCCTTGGGTGCGTGCACTCTGACCTATTACCAAGCACCCAGAGCTGCCCAGGCTACGAACCTCCTGCTCCTTGAGTTTTGGAAAGTTTGCGTATGTTTTTATGTTTCCCTTTGAAAAGCTCCTACACCGACACTCGTAGCTCATTTTAGAAAGGATGTCACATTGAAAATTTGATTGTAATGACCTGTCTGTCTCTCCAGTGCTCAAACAGAGAACTTTTAGCTAATTACAGAACCCACCTTCTGTAAAGAGACAGCGAGAGGTGATTGTATTTCCGTTTTTCTAAACAGAACCAATGTTTTGGTCTAGGGTAGAATCAAGAGGCCGTCGCTGTCCACGGAAAAGGAAATGTTTGTTTTGGAAACAAACACACAGAAAAGAGGATAAGATTCTTTGCCTGGCGATGTCTTAGACAGTGCATCTTTGGAGCACACATTGTCTGGGGTGGACAGGTTGTAAGAATGCCCTCATCTGAAATGTGGGCGAGGAGAGAGGAAAGTTCTAGAGAAGGAGGTCCACCTCGCACCGATGTCCTTCACTTCTCTCTTTCCCCTTGCCCTTTGCAGGAAGATGAAGATCCTCTGGCTTCTGCTGTTGTTCCTGTGTGACAGCCAGAGCTGGGCAGCGTCAAGGCCGAACTTTGTCCTGCTGATGGCTGACGACCTTGGCATCGGAGATCCTGGGTGCTATGGAAACAAGACTCTCAGGTTAGGTGACACGGCTGCTGTGTAAACACATGGCTCCGTTCATAGGCGGCAGTCCCCAGTGATGGTGAACACACATTCACAGCATTGCCGAGCACAGCCCACATGGAAACATTTACAGCCCTCCACACTGCACACTTCGATGCGTGACTGCATATAGACGCATATGGATCTGGGCGTAGGAAGGCAGGGGTGACTTGATCTGTTTCAGTAAGTGTAGTCAGTGGGATAGACTCAGAGAGATCCCTCGGAAAATAAGCATAATAAATCTTTCTTGCTCGCCGCCACTGTGCTGTTTCTTTCACATCCTCCCTTGTTTCTTCCCTTTGGTTCACCTCTTCTGTGCTGACTTCTCTATCTGGCATCTGACTCCGTCCCAGTTGGTGCCCCATCCCATCTCGGCTTGTCAGACACTCACTGTCACCTCCACACCTTCCTTCCCCTCCTTGCCCAGGCTGTTCTCAATCATCAGCCAGCTACCCTGGCTGGGGACAAATGTCAGAAGGACAAGTATCATGTTGGATGAGGGCAGAATTTTCACCAGCCAGGGGCGACTGCAATGGTAGGAAAAACACAATGGGAACCGGACTCAGGGACCGAGGAGGGCGTTTGGTGTCTAAGCCAAACCAGCATGAAACCAGCTTAATGTAAGATATATTTTAAGGACCATTTGGTTTAAAGAGGGAAGCTAGGGGCTGGCCCGGTGGCGTAGCAGTTAATTTCATGTGCTCTGCTTTGACGGCCCCAGCGTTCGTAGGTTCGGATCCCGGGTGTGGACCGACGCACTGCTCATCAAGCCATGCTGTGGCGGCGTCCCATATAAAGTAGAGGAGGATGGGCACGGATGTTAGCCCAGGGCCAGTCTTCCCCAGCAAAAAGAGGAGGATTGGCAATGGATGTTAGCTCAGGGCTAATCTTCCTCACAAATAAATAAATAAAAAGGAAAGCTAGTTCTTGTGTAGTAGAATATTGGCACTAGCATTGCATTTTCTCTTTATAATAAGGAGGAAACCATGACATAAAAGTAGTTCTGTGGAGAGGTTCATGTCACAAATGATCAACACAAACTAAATTAAAGAAGAAGGGGAAAGAGATCACTTGCTTTTATTAGAATTTTCTCGTGAGATCTCTGAATACTAACTGTCTGAAGCCGGGATGGACCCATTGCTAAGTGCCATGGGACACTGATTTATGTTCATGCCATTTCCTCTGGCCTCTTCTTTTCATCATGACAGTTCATCTTGAGAAGTGTGTTTCATCAAACAAAATGTGTCAGATCAAACAAAAATGAAGTAAATTATTCTTTTGAGGATAAGGAGGCTTGTAAGACATAACCAAATATATATCAGTTCCAACCCAAATCTTCGCATCAAATGTTACTTGTCATTTTTAAAACGTATGCTTACCTAGGACATTTGTTAGATTCGTAAAAGTGTGTACGGTGTTAAGATCTGCACTCAGTGCTGTCTTAAAACTTTAATTGACCATGTATGTTTTCTGCCCCACCTTTTGCCTCATTTTGTAAAAAGTTTAGATCTTACTTTTTGACATTTGTGACATAAACCTTGTTAATAATTTAAGTTTTCTTGTCAGGGTTATAATTTCTATTTTTTTCATCTTATATATTATTTTAAATATCATATAATAATAAATATAATTTTAATATAATATTAGATATAACATTACTAAAATTTACTAAGGAAATAGATAACTGTTCCTACTATGTTGTCTTAATTAAAAAATTACAATCAAGCCTTTAAGGTTCAATTTCTACCAATTATCAAAAGGAAAAAAAGCCTATAAAATCCCAAGGAAGAATTCGTGTCAATATCTACCCTAAATCTGTCTTACTCTCCATATTAGATTTCAATTCTTTCTAAATTACGTTTTTCACTTTATATTTTATAATATCACACCCCAAAGAAGTCAAATTTTTTCGATAGCCCAATGTAGGCACTAGGACGTTTAAGTCAAATACACACGCAGATTCAGTCTTCTGAACCTTCTAAATCTAGTGATTTCAGGCAAAACCAAATATTGACAATTGAAATATTGTCAATTAAATGCATAAACTAAACCCATAGATGGGAGACTAGTTTGACATGACAAATGCGATGAAAAGATCTTCTTTGCATTGTGCATTAATGCACAATGTGGCTGCGGGGCCACAGTGAACAAGTGGCATGCTCCCACTCCACAGGCCGCCATCTTGGAGGAGAGCACAATTAGCCATGCCATCCCTTCATAGTGAGGAAGCTGCTGTGATAGGGGAGTATGACTGATTCCCTACACATGGAACAGGCCCCTCCCATAGGACAAGGGAGGCCATAGGAGGCCCGTGAGAATTCCATCTATGCCCGAACTGAAGGACAGAAGATGACCAGCCTGGCAGAGAGACAGGGGCCAGGGTTTCCAGGGGAGGATATGGGATAAGAGCTTGGCATGGTACAAGATCTGAAACACGTTCATTTCTGAATGCCTAGGAAGTCTGGAATGAGTTCCTAAGATGATTGGCCGATCTATTCCTGGAGAAAAGGCACTAGAAGGGCTTGTGTTGCATAATGCATCATCCTAGAAGTTAGCCCATAAATAAGTATTTATTAAGCATAAAAAAACACGAGCCAACAAAGCATGTGAGTGATTCACAGCATGTCGTTTTTTCACAATAGCATGTGTCTCTTTTTCCTGGACCATATTAACCCATTTGTTGATGTTCATTGGTAAATACACATGGAGTCCCATTATTCCCTTCTCCCTGGGGGTGTGTGGAAATTAGGCAGAGGCTGGTGAGAAATGGTTGAGGGCCTCCCTTTGCCTGTGGTTGGGAAGAGAGGAATCAGGCTGCCCTCAGGGCTTTCTTGTTTAGGGGCACAGAGGTAACTGTGGGGACAGGGGTAGGGGAAGAGTGAGGCCTTGACCCTCACTCGTGTCTCACTCTTTCTCCTTGCAGCAGCCCATTATCAAGACTTGGTCCCTCTCTGCTAAGCCAGGGCTAAGGAGAACAGGAGCTCGGAGTCCCCTGAGGGCATGGGTGGGCCCCCTGGAGAAGTCAGACCTGCATCATTTAGACCTCAATATGGTTTCCTTCTCATTCTGAGTCTCGGTTTTGGGTCACCTCTGCCTTTCCCCGCCCCTCTCCCACCTCACACAACCCCGTGCAACTCTCATTTCCCGGGAATATTGGGAGGTGACTCACAGAGAAAGCTGCTTTTTCAGGGTCATCCTGAATGACGTAATTCTTTGGTTCTAGGACTCCCAATATTGACCGATTGGCCGAAGGGGGAGTGAAACTCACTCAGCACCTGGCGGCATCACCCCTGTGTACGCCGAGCAGGGCGGCCTTCATGACAGGCCGGTACCCCATCCGATCAGGTAACCTGGCTCCATCACTGTGACCGTTGTCCTCCTCAGGGCATCCCCCAGCTCCTGTCTTAATGGTTGATTTCTCCTGCTTCAGGAATGGTATCTCAGTCCAGAGTGGGCATTTTCCTCTTCTCGGCCTCTTCTGGAGGACTTCCCACCAGTGAGATTACATTCGCCAAGCTCCTGAAGAATCAAGGCTACTCAACAGCTCTGATAGGTATGGGCAGCTGAGAAGGGGGAGGCAAGGATGTGGGCAGGGTGAGAGGGAGACTGGGGAAGGCACGAGGGCAGGCTCCTTAAGGATGACATTGCAGACACAGTCGGCACAACTTTAAATAGGGAAGAAATGATTTCAATTCTAAATTACATTCAATTCAATTCACAATGTGCCTGTCTGGGCTATTTGTATGTGTAAATATGTGTCAGTATGTATGTATGTATGTGTGTATGTGTGTAGATGGATGGATAGGGAGAGAAAGAGATAGATAGATAGATAGATAGATAGATAGATAGATAGATAGATAGATAGATGATAATGAAAGACAGACAGACAGATGGAAGAACAGATGTATGTATGTATGGATGGAAAGACAGGAGATAGGTGATAGAGACAGATAGATCAATAAATGAGGTGGATGGATGAATGGATGATGGGTGGGTGGATGAATGGATGAATGGATGATAGATGGATGGATGGATGATGGGTAGATGGATGGATGGATGGATGATGGATGGATGGATGATGGGTAGATGGATGGATGGATGGATGGATGGATGATGGATGGATGAGATAGACAAGATAGATACATAGGTAATTATACATACACACAGAGCATAAAAAACAACATATACACACCATGCTATTGATAAAAATTTTCATTTTACATTTCAATACTCAAATTGTGTCAGAATTTGTCTCAGTTGATATTCCTGTGGATTCTGTTCCATTGGTAAGGATGACATTCCCGTGGATTCTGTTCCTTCTCCCTTTGTACTTGGCAAGCATGGATCTGTAGGTCATCAGATGAATCATAGAAAATCTCATAGGAGCAAAATGACCGTTCTCTTTCCTCTTACATCTTATCATAAAACCATCATCCTTTTTTCTTTTGTGAGGCCCATATTAATTTAGTATAATTAACATTTTATAAGAAATGTTCATAGGTGTTTAAAATAATTGCTGAGTTATGAGTGTGATTTCCTCATGCCTCAGAGGTTGTTTTTTGAGAAAGGATTCGTTTCAACTTTTAACATTCAAGGAACAAAATCAAGTTGGTTCTAAGACTTTAATTTTAAGGAAATGTCTTTAAAAAGATATCTGCCCCAGAGAAACTTGTGTTTTTCTATGTAGTTTTGTTTTCTGCTTATTAAATATGTTAGGTGTTTGTCTTTTGTTGTCTTTGTTTTTTTCAATCACTAAATTAGTTTCTGTTTTCTGGTAGAGTGAGTAGTTAATACCGTATTGTTTGTGGAACGGTAAGTGAAAACCTGTAGGGTCCTAAGGAAGAGGACTTGGGCTCATAAATATGCAGAAAGATCCTACTTTTCAGCATGTGGGAATCCGAAACTGATGTTCCAGTCAGGGTGTTTGTTGGGACTAAACCTGTCACCCAATTGTCTTGTCAGGGAAGTGGCACCTTGGGACCAGCTGTCACAACAAAACTGACTTTTGTCACCATCCTTTAAGCCACGGCTTCGATTATTTCCACGGGCTCCCTGTGACCAACCTGAGAGACTGCAAGCCTGGAGAGGGCAGTGTATTCACCACAGGCATCAGGGTGCTGGTCTTCATCCCTCTCCAGGTCATTGCCATTGCTCTCCTCACCCTGGCGGTGCTCAAGTGCCTGGGGCTGCTCCATGCACCCAACCTGCTCTTCTTCTGCCTTCTCTTCCTGGCGGCTATGATACTCGGCCTCCTGGTGTGCTTCCTCTATTACTTCCGGCCCCTGAACTGCTTCCTGATGAAGAACCACGAGATTACCCAGCAGCCCCTGTCTTACGACCACCTCACGCAGAGGCTGACGGAGGATGCGGCCCAGTTCATACGACGGTTGGTATCACCTCTTATCCTGATGCTGCCTGCCCATGAAACATAACCCTCAGATATTTCCATGGAGGTGGAAGAACCAGGGGGCTCCTTCTAGCCGCATTTCCCCTTCTGAGCTTGGTAGACGTCTCCAGCCAGGCCCTGTGGAGGAAGGACGTGGACAAGGAAATGGTGCATGTTGCGTTGGTACCAACCACAAGTGGGTTCATTTGCCCAATGCACTATGGAAGAACCAGATGCTGAGGCAAATGTCTTTTGCAGAAAGAAAGGACTTTATTGCCAGCCAAGCAGGGAGACAGGAGACAAAGCTCTCAAATCAGTCTTCTCCAGTGGCTTTTTTGTGGGATATTTATCAAGGAAGTAGGGAGTAGAAGGAAGGGAGTAGGAGGGCGTTAGGGGCTGAAGTTTTAGGAGTCCTCTGCACAGGCGCGACTGCTTTTCATATTTCTTCATGGGTCACATGTGTAAATTCAGGAGAGTTCCATGTGTTGCATGCAGTGGAATTTTGGCCTGTGACATCCAAAGTTTACCGATCGGTCATTCCGGTCCCTCAATGCACCTACGTGATGTTTAGTTGAAGGACGCTGTCAGCAAGTTATTTATCTGCAGTGTCCTTGCCATTCTGCAAGACAAGCTTAGAAACACACTGGTTAGTGTGTTTCTTACTTTAAGCTTGTGGGTGTGGGGTACGGTTTCAGGGTGGCCTTAATGCATTGGGCTCTCCCCAGAATGGCTTTGCCAATATCCCTCACGTCCTGTACTTCTGAAGCCATGCCAAAAAAATGTCTGCTGGATGACCGAAAGGGCTTCAGATGTCACTGTGGTCTTTAGTCTTCAAGTGTGCAACCAAGAGAGGAAAGGTCACCATGTGTTGGATAAGAGTAGAGGTTGTCCTTGTGATGTAAACAGTCTGGGGAGATCCAAAAGATTCTAGGCAAATTTCTGAGCAGAACAACTCTGTGAGGAAACGGGGTGAAGTGAGTGATCTCTTTTGGGGTCTGTTAGGTCCGCTTTAGTTCCCAGTGTTGGGGGTTGCGGTCAGCAAAGGGAATAACCATCAGCTGAGGGATTGACAGCAATCCTGAGTAGAGTCTATAGCAGGAACACTTGCTATGGAAAACAAGCAAAACTGTTTTGTTCCATTTGTAACTTTAAAGAAAAATGGAAATTTCGTCTGAACATCAGACATTTGGTCTTTGTAGTTACTTGCCATGCCCATGCGGAGAGTTGGTCTAATCTAGGCCCCAAATACTGGAGAAACCAGTCGCTCCTGGGAAAATGGCGCGATGAAAGACATCCTGTGATTCTTAAGGAGGAAGACTGTTAAAACCAAAGATGGCCAATCTTACCTCTAGAGATTCCTATTGAGTAGTTCTGAGGTAAGACTACACATCTCCATTTTAACAAGCTCCCCAGAGATTCTAAACCAGTTGTCCCATAGGACACTCTGAGAAATACTGGAGTATGCATGGATTTTTGCTATAAGGGCTAAATGTCACAATCACTATTACGGCCCTAGATTTTTCTAGAAGTTGATACTGCCAAGTGTTCCAATGCCAAAGCTTTAACTTTATAAGATACACATTTGACATCATCATCCAGTAAGAAGTACACAGATATTTCACTGAAACAAAAGTTTCCGGAAATGATCTTTTTCTTACTGGAGTGGTCACTTCTGATTCTTTCTATCCTATTCTGTTTTGTTTTATTTAAAAAAGAAATTATCTGTTTGTGACGCTCAGTTGTGGTCATGACTCAAGCATGGATCACAGTCATAGTCTACATACGACAAAGCTCTTACTCATGGGTTAACCTTAGTATATGTTATAAATAAGAGAGCAGCCACTCCAAGATAGAATGGTGTCCCATGGGTTGGCAGACCTATCCATTTAAGCTGAAACACCACAACAGTCTACCATTTGGCAAATTTGCTGAACACTCTCATAACACTCTATATCACATAGCAATCTCTCAGAAACATACAGGGAGGAGATTGATATTATAATGCCCGTTATAAAATGACAGGGTTCAGAAATGATACTCAGCTTCTAGGGTGAGTCACTTTTTTACAACATGTGGTATTTTGACAGAAATGATTGAATCTATAATGTCTAGGAAGACTCATATAATGACAAGGCATTTGATTGGGTTCCTCAGTATATGACTTTGGGAGGGGACCAAAACAAATTTGATTATCATAAGGATATTGTAGCCCAACCGATTTGTCTTGATTATATTGAGGATTCTGCAATTTTCTTCCAGAACTAGAGCTTTAAGGTGTTCTAGCAACACCATAGTTGGAGGTTATGATTATGGTTACTGAGTTATAATGAAAGGGTTTATTCTTCAAAATAGATGATTCCAGCGTAAATGGCTGTTGCCCACATTGGAACAATGCATGCATGGTCAATGTTAGTGAAAATACTAGCATTTGTATACCACAATGCTATTCACTAAAAGCTTCTTACATACATTATCTGAAGGTACAAACATTTAAGGCATTAGGTAAAATTGTCCTCCTGCGTTATATTAGATATCTGATTCGCTGAATGTGAAATCCAAGAATCTTGAGAGAATTGCTATTAATATGCCACCCAAGGATCAGAACAATGGTGAGACCACCATATTTATAAAAAATGTTTTTCAACGATCTGAAGACACATTTGTATGTATTAGTTTGTCACCAGAATATCCTGAATAATTTAGGCGGGTTTTACCACCTTTGTGAGAAATGGATTTAGAGTTAGTTAGAAGCAGGAGAAGGGAACCCTCATCAAAGCAATGACAATGTTTGTGAAATTTATTCAGATACTTTTGAATTCGAACTTTCCCAGTTGAAACTGGTGCCTTATTTCGATGTATTAACATGAAAAACAATTTTTGAGTACACAGCTCCCCCTCAGTTCGTATGTCAAAGGCAATGAGGAAAATGATTTAAACTCTTATTTCTAAAATTTATATTCTCTTTCTAAGCCTTGTTGCTGAAATGGTTTATACTCAAGGGCTTGTTCTCGAGATGCTAACTTGAGATATGAAGATCTCAATGACGGGGGCGGGAAGCAAAGATACTTCATTGGTTTGAGATGCTCTCAAATGAGGTCTGCCTAGACAAATTTGGGACGTGCCCTGAGATTACAAGCATGGATTTCCAAGCTGAGGAGAGTGATGGTTTGGAATATGTAACCATGCACCCTAATCCCTCACCCTAATTTACACTTTTAGAAATAAAGTTTATCTTGGGAAGATGCTTCTACTGTTGAAGAGCTAGATAATTAGCTGACCACATGTTAAAAGCTGTGTGGTAATTCAAGAGACAGGTCATCCCTAATACACTTCAATTAGCAAGAAGTCCTTGTTGCTTTTACAGGGAGAAATGAATGCAGATTTTTAGAGATCCCCAACCCTCCTTATGCACCTGAATGACGGATCCTGCAATTACCACAGCTTTCTCCCTTTGCCTTTATTTTCAGTGCTCAGTGAAACAGGTCGAACTTGGGTGCACAGTGCGAATGGTGGCACAGCATGGGGCATGTTCAAGTGTAACTGACACTTGCCAAGTGGTTGCCAGTTATGCACCAGGATATACATGTCATCCTGGGCATATTTCACACTCATCACCTCTTTCACACTACAAAATGACCTTGCAAGATGGGTAAAGAGATGTCTTCTCGCAGAGGAGTTTGAGGATCAAAAGTTTTGAGTGATAGCGAAAGCCCTGCAGCTAATAGTAGAGACTGGACTAAAAACCACAGCTAAATCTCAGGGGAGGCTCTCACCAGGGGTAGAGTGGACCATAAGGAGGTTGGTGCCTTCTTTGCTTTGCCATCTACTCTGTCAACTTACTGATAAGGTCCAAGTACGTATTAGTTGGAAGAAGACCAGGAAATGGAACAGGTGGCTCAACACCCCTTCTCCAAGTGTAAGAGTCCAGGTCTAATGCCCCAAAAGGAGAATGCATCCTGGTAATTCTTATATAAGCTCTAAGGTCAGTAGTACAGTCATTACCAGGGTGATGGAGAAGGATCTGGGTATTCTGAAAAGAAAATAAAGGCTACATGGTGATGGGTGAATTTAGCCAGTTAATTTTATTCCCAAAGTAGTTTTTCTTTAGTTCAAGTCAAGGCTACATTTAAAAAGGTGTGATGCCGGTGGGTAGAACGAGATTCACGTTTCACGTCATCCTCAATAGAGAGAGGTGAACCTTGGTCATTCTGCTGCTTGAAGAGTCAGGCATGTCGGCCCCTTTCCGCCTTGAATTCGCTGAGAACAATGCCTCATTACTGGGAAAAACATTTCAGTTGAAAGAAACCACTCTGTTTTTCTCTGCAAATGCACACATGTTCACTTTGAAGAGGAAATTTCCAAGAACCATGATGACTTTGTAGACACCCACATAATGTGTGTGGTTTATGGTATCCAGTTACTGGATTTATAAATTCATATGAAATTTACCATGAGTATTCTGTTCTCCAGGCCCCAGTTTATATAAGTTTTATCAACATATTCAATATATGTGTGTGTGTATTTTAAGAGGCTATAATTGGAAGTGAAATAAATGCTAATAATTTTCAGTTAAGCCTAATATGGGACATCTCTTATGTCTTTAGCAATGGGTCTACTGGAAAACAAATCCAAAATCTAGAAATGACATAGAGTTCTATTTTTAATTTCTGATTGCCCAGAGTGGTGAGATCTCCTTTTTCTGACTTTAACAAACCCTGATCCCTGACTGTTCTCCACAGGGAAGCCACCATGACATCAGAATTATGGAAAGTGTGAGGAACCAGGGGAGACAACATCTACATGGCAAGATTATGCCGTTAGTGGAGGGCCGTGGGGAACAGCCCCTTCTACCATTTTCTGTGGTCTTTAGTTTTACAGTAAATAAATACTTCTCTCTACAAGCATTGCTTGTGTAATCCGAATGTCCTAAAATCTGTGACAGCTGATAAATGTATCATTGGAAGATATGACCTTTTCTCCTCTTCTGCCATCACAATTGGACACAAAGTCCTGAAATGCATTTACAAGGTACCTCCAACCCAGCCTTTCACATTTCCAGCTGGGCCATGGTGTAAGTGGCCATGATGAATAGCTGTGACTTTGCACAAAGCTTCTTTTGAATAAAGGGATCATGGGATGATTTTATTAGCTTAAATAAGAGTTTAAGGCAGAATGGAATAGAGGCGATATTGATTTTAATTCTCGGTGAGAAAAGTAAATCAGATTAAAGATTAAGGGCAGTAGACAGGGACACACACATGTTCAGAAGTGGGAAGGTTAAATAATTAAAGAATTGCCTTGCTCAATAAAGGTAGATACCACTTGACTGGTTTCTAATTTTCATGGGCCAACAGGATACCAATTTAGGAACAGAGAGATTCTTTGGATGAGCCCCTTATCCCAGGCCAACCAATGCTGCAAGCTGAATACAGTCATGGAAGGGATGCTTGTCTTTCGCCATATTGGGTCCAGGTCCACAGCATTCCCAACTTTATGCAGTGTGGATAAAGGACTCTCAGACCTTCCTTTTTTCATCAAACCCGGAAATCACTTCTGTGCCCTGGGATTATGACCTAAACTGGAGTTAGGAAGCATGAGCTTTGCTATGTCAGGCATTGAAGCACAAAGACACAGGGGTCCATGTTGGTGAGGAAATGAGTGATGAGTGGGGCCCAAGGGCACTGGATTTGATCCAGCTCATTCAGAGTGGTGACTCCAGCTAACTGCTGTCCTGCAGGAATGCACGGTAGAGCTGCTGACTTCCCAACCTTCAAGAGAAATCAGAAATACCTATTTTTTGCAGGGGGAACAATTTTAGGAGAATTTTTTTTAAAGGAAAACTTCTCAATTTTTTAAATACTAGCTCATTTTTTTAGCACTTGGTCCCAATGTTGAATGAATTGCTACGCTTTCCGTGCCTTAGAATGGATACCAGTTATGGTCTCTTCCCAGGTTCTCTCTGGTGAAGCATGAGGGTCTTCTGCTCCTGTCCTTCTCTCCCCGTCTCCAGGCTGGGAGTGAACCTGAAGAATAGATAATCTATCTTTATATTGTGCATCAAAATAATAACAGAGGTATTCCTAACAGATCAGATTTACTCTGATGGGATTGATATAGGCTATCTTGTTTGTTTTTCTTGGAGGGTCCATCCAAGAGGATGCTCTCCCATCCTTTTAGGGCACTCCTGAGCTGTCTGCATTGCTCACTCAGGCACTCTTCCTCTAGCTGCTTCCAGAACAAGTAATGATGAACCCTTAGGCTCGGTGGTCCCCATTTGCTGCTCACCTGCATTGTCCCCAGAGATAACCTATGAAGACTCTTGTGTCCACCTATCCAGGAGCTCCTCCAGAGAGGAAGGGTCTTGGTATAGAAAGCTTCTAGACTCTACCACTGCGGGGAATGGGCAGTGCCTCTTGTCAATTTGTTATGAATCTTATAATCTTTGCCAGGGACCAAAGAGAACACAGGTGGACTTGAAGAAGAAGGAGGAGGAGGAGGTGGAGGATAAGCAGAAGCAAAAGAAATCATTATTCAGACCATTCTCATTCTCTTCCAGTAGTTCAATATCTGGAAGTTCAGTATCTTCTACTGTCTGGGTTAGGATACTTAATGAATTAATGCCAGGTAATTTAAAACCAGAAGCATCAAAACATCCTCCCTCCACCTGTTCTATCATGGGGCTCGTGGATGAACTCAGGCACTTTAATGCAAGTTCAGAATGGACTTGGGGAGTTGAGGGTGATAATGGATGGTGTCCCTAGTCTAGCATCCTCAGTTTATTTCATAGTGGGTAAAAAGCCATGTAATCTAAAGTAACATTACAGAACCACAGGCAAGGCTGTCCGTAAGGCGTCCTCTCACAAAGAGAGACCAGTGTGAAGCCCCACAAATGAGGCCAATGTAGGGAAGCTGGGATGCTTGTCGTAGCTAGAAGGATGCAGGCAAGACTGAAGTCAGGGCAGCATTTTAAGTCTAGTTACGCAAATTGACCTGGATGTCTATTTCATCTACTTATGTTTTTGTGGGGAGGAGCTGGCTTTCATAGTTTTTGTGTCTTGGTTTTTACTTTTTAGATATATCTTCATTTTTCTATGGTTATGAAAATAACGTCTGCAACTTTAAAAAATTAAAGCAGCATAAAAATGTATAAATTAGAAAGTTAGAATTGTTGCTGGTCTTCACTGCTCCACCCTAACCACTTGCCTTCCCCAACCCAACATACAGCAAAGCTGACATGTTCGTGATATGTTTCTGGGCATCTTTCCGTGCGTATGGGTTTTTATTGAAAAACTTATTCTGAATTATTGAATGAATAGTGTGGGGCCACATGCCGTAGAAACCGTGCTTTTAGCTCACCAGGTAAATTCCCAGGATATGTCTCTGACATTGTCCATTTCCTTATCTCTGAACATCGTACATGGGAATAGCTCAGACCCCGACGTTCTTATGGAAAGCATTCACATACACGGGCACACTTTGTGAACCTTTGCCATCGGCCTCTCTCCAGGAGCAAGTTCTGACCCCTGCCGGGTTGAGATATGTTCTCCTTCTCTGTGTCCATCATCTGATGCGCTCTGTCATGGCCCCTAAAGCAGCTCAGACCAATCATTAATGCTCTTGTCTGGACTGTGGGTTGCTGATGGCAGGGTCCGGTCCAGATCACCTTTGTATTTTTAGTGCCTAGTATCATGTCAGCAGAACGTTCTTTCAGTAGATGCGAAATGCGTTGATGGAGGAAATGAACAGTGGGATGTATACATCTATCTGCTGTACACAGTGGTGGTCACACGAGCTCCACTGGGTGGCTATTGAGGCCATTATCTGCTTCATGCCATACTCTAATCACCAGCATCCGAGGGCTCTCAGAAAGAATCCACAGATATTCCTATTTGCATTCCAATTACTTCCTCCGCTGACTCAAGTTGGGACACCAGGTGAATAATAAAGGTCAAACCCTCAGCTGAGAAATATTATATTCAAGACCTCCGTGGCAGACAGAAAAAAATAACACCATAGCCATCTTCTTGCCTAGATCTTTCACTCTCGCATTTATAGGATGTAAATCTTTTGATTCTGAGATTGAAATGATTGCAGGTTGCTGGGAAGGCGCAGAGCTGCCTTCTGTATTTTTAACAAATAGAGGGAAGGCATGTAGCGGCTGAAAGTTCTGTCTTTTCACACAGCGTGCAAGACAGTGGCAATGAATTTTCAAAAGAGTTGCTTACTGAAGTGCTCCAGCTAATGAAAAAGGAGTTAAGCTGCTATTGAGAAATCTCCCTCCCACCTACTCGTTGAAGTGTCATTCAGTTTTCAAGGTCGTAGAGACCAAGGGAGACCCAGGCTTCCTCAGCGAGCCTGGCTGGGACTGAAGTGGCCTTTCCTGCTCTCTTGAAGGATATTGCTAAACGAGAATTCCTTCGCCTGCCAGCAAGCTGTCAGTCACCCCCAGGGGTGTGAAGGGCAGCCGATGGTTTGTGTCTGTCTAGCCCACATTCCATTGCTGAATATACCTCTATTCCGGGATGGTAAATCTTCATGGTATGGTGTTTTTGCAAGCTGGGTATGCTTTTCTACATTTTCTGGGTTTGTTTTTGTATATAAAACCTGATCACTCTGCTTGGACACCCAGGACCTCGGCAGGTATCTGTGCTGTTTAGTCTACTGAATGAAAACTGGTGCTTTGCAGGGAGATGATAGAAAAAGAATTCTATAAATATGCATATTTTTATAATAAACGTATTGATGGCCTTTACACCTTCCACTGAGGGACCTTTGCATTCCAAGACAAAAGCCACATTCCATGGCTTTGATTGAACTCCCAGGTGGTGCGTCTTCGACTTGACTGCTCTTACTACCCTCATTGTGAACGGCGTTTATCTTGGGCTCCCTTATTTGCTTGTTGTGCCAACTTGATCATTTATTTTTTCATGCTCACCTCACATTTAAAATGTCCCGATCACGTGATCCTGCCAAAAATGTTGATTGCTGCCTTATTCTTCTTCATCTTTTTTTTTTCAAGCTGTTGAGAATGGAATAGCTCTTCATTCTCAGCAAATTCTGTCAGTTACTTCCTGTATTTCCAGCCATGACCATATACGTGCTTGGAAGATTGACTTTTTACGCTTCCTCATCCATTTTCCTGAACTTTAAATCCAAAAATACATGGGAGAACAGATGAGAGTGAAATTGTACCCATACATAATGTAGCCGTCTATTTACGGACGAGTGTAAAGAGTATAATTTCATGTTCATTTTGGGGAATCGAAGCCAGTGTTTAGGGCCATGATCTGCTTCTTGAGAACGAGGTGCAGTTTGTCCAGGTGTGAATAAACTTCCCCCAGAGTGACTAGGATGGAGGCTTAACAGGCTGCCCTGTGTGGCAACAGTCCATAATATATCATGGCTTATTTTCACTTCTTCCAGGTTCTTCAAGGGCATCTACCCTTAGAAGTAGCCAAAGGGATACCTGAATGCCTTGGTAGACATCCACATGTGTAGATCCTCAGCTAGGATGATAGCTCCAATGATTCCATCTGATCATTTATGTCTGTTGTTTTCTTTCTGAGTAGTAATGGTGAGAGGTATGGACCAGATATTATGGGTTCTAGTTCTCATGCCTTCTAATTCCAGTTAATGGGAGAAATGGGACAAGCCACTTATAAACTTTTTTTTTTTTTTGCTTTCTTAAACATGAAATAATAACAAAATTCCTTCATTTTATACTCTTGGGAAAAAAAAAGAAGTGACACAATTCACCTCCAAGCACTGGAGCTGTAAAGCACTACACAAATGATTAACAGTAAATTGCTGAATTTGATGTGTTTTCAGAGAACAGGAGGTGCCTGGCTCACTCAAAGTGTGATGTTGTGTGTTTATTTTGTCTCAAAAGATGAGGAGTTAATCAATGCAAGGAGCGACCTTAAAAGGAAAGTGATAACCTGTAGATCTGAGGAGCTGACCCACGAGGTGCTGTGTGGGCTGAAGGAACCCAAACTATATTCATGCTAGGAAATTAGAAATGCATTTAGGAAAGTATGCATCCACTTATTTATCAGAGGTAAAGTTATTATAATTGTGATACTCAATTCTAAATTTGAAATGTTTTTGGTTATCTTGAGGAGTTAAGGTATGAAGTAAATATATAAAAGCAATGTTGATTTAATTAAGTAGATTATTTCTTAAAAACTTTTGCTGGTTGGCGAAGATGCTGAACAAAGGGGATGATCCCTTCAAAATGACCGAGACTTCTGACTTAGGTTAGAAGCCCAGAGACATATATATATATATATATAATAATACCTACTCTAGAGCAACTTTTACATAAACCGTGTTGCACTGATGCATTCCCTAAGTTCACTGGACTGCTGGGTGCAACTGCCAAAGCTGAGAGAGCTGTTGCAATATTTCATCCATTAACAGAAGTTTACTGTACTTAAGCTACCCTGCAAATCACCGTGCTGGTGCCAGGAACACATAGATGTAAATGACATGCCAGGTCTAGTGGGAGAAGGAATGCACACAAATTATTCTTAGGTAGTGCAGCAAATGCTTTATTAGAAATTGCATTCGTCCATCCATCCATTCATTCACTCACTCCTTCATTTGTGCCCCAATAGCCTTCAAAAGGGCACTCACTCAGTACTCCCTTTTAGCCAGAAAGGAGTTGCCAACGCTTTCCTGGACAAAGATAAATATTGAGTCTATTATGTGAAATCAAAATGCAGCAATTAAGTGCATTTCTCAGAGGTCAACTAGATGTGAAGAGGAAGTGATGTGACTTATTGATCCCTTTCAGAGACTTGGGCGTGAACCTCTTGACCTTCCCACAGTAACCGGGCTCACAGCAGTTGTCACAGGGGCCACATGTTGACAGTGACTCATAACCCTTGAGCATCTGTGTGTTCTCACCAATTACAAGAGACTCGGTTTAGGTGCACTCTGAGTTAAGAAATGCTTTTGCAATAACATGAAACTCTCCAGATTATAGATTTGGGTTAGTTCGAAGAAAGTTCCATTTAACCTCCAAGATTTCGGTGTTGACAACTGCGTGTTCATTTTGGGAGATTTGTTCTATAGTGGAAGGGGGGCAATATGGCAGAACACAGAGTTGAATTGGCAATAGAAAGGTGTTGATATAAGAAATTGACAACTCAAGATTCTGTCTTTACTAGGTATTAGTGTGTATGTGTGTGTGTGTGTCTGTGTGTGTGTATTCCAAAGAGAATTCTCTTTTGAAGGTGCTTGATTTCCTATTAATCGCTGTATAGAAAGGGAAGAATAGAATTCAAGATAAAAAGCAGCCCGTCTCCACCACATTTCTTCCTGAGTTGTGTCATCAAAGAATGTCTCAAGGACGTAGCACTTCAGTCTGCTAATCTGTAGAGGGTAACAGTGAGTTGCTTCATAGAGACACTGTGGAGACTTCCCTTTCTCTGAATAAAAGGTACAATATTAGGCATCATTTTGCGGTGTTTTCTGAATTTTCAAATGGCATTGTGTAATAATAGTTTGATCCTAATCAGAACAGTGGCAAATGTGTTTATATTTCTCTTGGGATTTTTTTTTTTGCCCCAGGAATGCCGAGACACCATTTCTGCTTGTCCTGTCTTACCTTCACGTGCACACGGCCCTCTTCTCTTCCAAGGACTTTGCCGGCAAAAGTAAACATGGCGCTTATGGGGACGCTGCCGAGGAAATGGATTGGAGTGTTGGTATGTGTCTTTATCTTTGATATATACTTGAAAGGTGGCTGAGTCTTTTCCTCCTTCTAGCTTATTTCCTGTGAATTTCTACCTGTGTTCCTGATGCCTTTATAGAAAGCAAATATGGTTTGTTTGTTTTTTTCCCGAGAAAGGTAACCAAACAAACACTAATTCTGAACGGTAAACAGAATACAAAAGGCATCTTCAGCCCCAAGTGCGTGATTGAGGTTGTCGATGGATGCATTGCCAGGGAAAGTCTGGGCCTGTGGGCTGGTGATCAAAGACATTGATGGAGAAAAGGAGCCAAGGCGTTAGTCCTTAGCATCACTTCTTCTAGTAACAATTAGATATGAGCAACACCTCGTCTTTAGCAAAGTTAGGTAAGTGGTGGATTTGGGATATCTGGAAGAGTCTCTCAAGGCAGCAGCCGAGGGGTCTTCCATGGGTGCTCTTATCATCGCTGCAAAAGTCCATTGTGTTTCCTTCTTCTAGAGGTTGTGTTCTTCCTGCTGCATCTCTGAGGACTGCAAAATTCCTATGTTCTTCTGTTCCCCTCCTTCTTCCTCAGCAAATTACCCTCTTCCTGAGGAATGTGGCATTTTGTCAGAGGTACTGAGAAGACTTCTTATTGAGGCTGTCTTTAAACAATAAATCTTTCTCATCTACATGACGTAGTCGTGGCCATGCTTTCCTCGAGTTTCTTTTGCACAGCTAAGCAGTCTCGGGTCGATTCCATAGTGTGGAGGGAAAGTCTTAGTAGCGGTTTAGCAATAGGATGGAAAATCAGTGGGCTCTGAACTTCTCGTTCACTTCCTGTCTTTTCTAGTGATATCGTCTCTCAAGATGACATTGTTGGTCCATCTGGACAAAATTGGACAAAATTGTCCAAAGGTCACCAGTCAACCAGGTTGCTTAGGCTTTTCATATATTTGCTTTCTTTTCCTTTTTTTTCCTTCTCTCTTTCTTGTTCTTCTTTTTTTCTGTGGACTAAATTAATAGTTTTTAACTTTTTAATCTAAGTGTTTTGGAAATACTTGAACATTGCCACGGAGTGTTTTTGGTTGGTTTGTTTTAAGCAGCAAATTGAATGTGATGATGGTCACCTAGTGTGGTGATCGTAAGAACAAGTTTTGTTTTGTCTTTTAAATCATGGAAGGAGTACCATCTTAAGAAACAAGAAAACAAGACCCTTATTCTAGCTTCTACCTCTTCAACTGTCTCTGGAGACTTGAGAGATGTCTTCAATCTCCAGGTCTCAGGTCCATCAACTTGACATGAAGGATTCAGACAAAGCCAGTTCTAAGTTTCTTTCTTCTTGAACACTCTGTCATCCTGTGAAATAATATAAGTGAGTACACATGGTGAACACAAGGAAAAACAAAACCAGAGCATTCCCCCGAATGAGATTGATAAGAAAAATCCATTATACTTAGAGCTTTTACATACAGCAATACAAGCCTGCCTCCTTTTATTTTTCTTTCAAAGTGTTGCATGTAAGTCAATTTACATTTTCCACACTGTGGTAGTGTAAATCAGTAGACTATTTTGTAGTGTGAATCAGAAACTAAAGGAATAGTTTATCTCTTTAAAGAACACTCTATTTTAATGTAATAGGTTTCTTATACAACTCTAAGACATTGGTTGGCTAGCAAGCAAGTTCATGCTGGTATCATCACCCTTATTGATTAATTTTTATTTAATTATAATGGCATATATACCTACACTGACTCATTAAAAAGTCTAACTTCCAATGTTTTTCTACTATGAGTCCCTCTAGAGTAGAATGGAGAGTATTTTTCCATTTTCAAGATCTGTATTCAATTCTGATATAATATTAATAGATAATTGTGTTCTTTCTTTTTTTGCCAAAAAATAAAATCCTTCCCCTAAGCCACTACATTAATTTCTCAGGATATTTCTGTGATTATAAGTCCAATACGCCCGAGCGTTTTGAGGAACATTCCTTCCCTCCAAGAAGAGCCTTTCATTATTACACAGAAGGGTGTAGCATTCTGAATAATTATGTAATAAGATAAAATGGGGATATTTGCTCAAAAAGAAATGCTCCCTGCACAAGGGGTAGCTGAGATAGAAAGAATTCAACAGAGAGGGCAGACCTCTGTCAGTCAGAGCGTTTTCTTTCAAAATTTTTGGAGGCAGCCTGATTATATGGAGCATAGCTTTCTTCCCTTTCTCCAGGTACCTGTAAAGGCATATTTGTAACAAAGAACCTTTATTATTTAATTGTCCATCTTGGCCAATTCCAGCCCATGTCATCGCGGTTTACTGCCTTATCCTTAGCTGTGGGATTGCTCTATCTTGTGTTGTTATAATAACTGAGGAAAGACTGACCACACGTATACGAAAGGGGCCTTGCAGTAAAACCACACGGGGGGGAACTCTAATACCGCTATGCCATTCGAGGGGTGGTCAACACTCTAATAGTCACAGCTACCACCTGTTAAGTGCATGTCCCACACCTGGCCCCAGACGGGCCTCACATTCATTCCCTCCCTTTGTGCTGTCAACAGTCCATGCAGCAGGTAACATGGTCCTCATTCTTATTGTCCCGGGAAGGCAGCGAGGCTTGGAGAAAGTTAAATACACTTGCCTCGGGTTACAGAATTAATCAGGGATGAGCAGGAATTCAAATGCCCAGAGCCTGAAGTCTATACTACCTCATTCCACTGCCTTCCATGCAATGAGAAAGGCAGTGGTGTACTGTAGTGGTGTACAGTCAACAGTGAATCACAGGGAAAGAGCTAGTTCATTCATTAGGCACGTTTATTGGATGCCGACTGGGTGCCTAATTTTTTGAGGGGGAGGGAAGGATGAAATAATGATAAGACCCTTGGCTTAAGAGAATTTAGGGGCTACTGAGGGATTTAAGATTCTTCCAGGAGATCTTATAATATCACAGAGCAGAAATGGAGGAATGGATGTCCCAAGCAAGGTGGCAATAACGTACCTGAGCAGTTTGGAAAAGGGAAGGGCAGGCGCCTGTGGCCAGTGGATGCAGCCAGCCCCATCTTTTCAGCAAGACACACTTACAGTCAAATCCTTTGGGCAATCGTGCAAAGTCTGATTTTCAATCCCTATTAATTCTGAACAACGGAGCACTGGGGAGGAACAAATGGGTAAAATCTCGGTGTTTTCAAATGCTCACCAAGGATTTTGGGGGCGTGTCATTCTAGCTGTTTTTCTGGAAATGGAGTGACATTTACCAGAGTCCTATGAATGGGTCAGGGGTGGAGGGGGGTGTAGAGGGAGCACGTGGAGGGATGGACGTTGTTCCCACCAGTGGTATCTTATCTGTGGCTGGTACCTTTGCAGTGGTCACAGCTCGTCTGTCAGGTGGAATTTTGCATGCAATCAGCATTTATTTAGAGCCCTGTGCTATTAATAGAACCACAGGAAGGAATCACAAATCAGTGCTTGCTCAGGATCAGACTAGCAAATTCTGTATCCTACAAAGAGAGATGCAAGTCGAGAACAATTAAGGTGAATGCTAAAATAAATCTCTGGCTTCAAATCAGACCTTCGTATTAAAAATATATGTAGATGCTTGCCACTGCTAAGGGTTGGGATCCGGTGGCTTATGTGGGATTCTTTCTTTCAAACAAAAACTGTAAGCCTTTTCTTAAGTGGAAGAAACACAAACCATCCTAGTGGGACTCCTGAAGTCTTCAGGAGTTTGATTTCCGGTTGTTCAGGATCTGTAATGTGGTACCCCCTAGTGGCTGTCTCTGATAAGGCAACCCTCAGTTTCTCTTCTTGGTTTCTTTCCCTCTGGGGCGCTGGACCTTCTGTGGGTGCAGGATGAAACAGAGAACCAATAAGAAGGAAAAATAATGGATGGATTCATGGAAGATGAACTGAGGGGAGGGTACAGAATGACTTCCTCTTTTCCATGCCTGACATATAGTTAAGCATGGGCGACATAGCATCAATGGCCACACATCACATCTGTCTTGAGGAATGGAGAATAAATTGGAGGGCCTCATTTAGCAAGAGGTCAGAATAGTCACAAGAACCTCAGGAAATACAAGAAAACTCTGCAAATGAGGAGAGTTGGATATTGCAAACATACAGTATAATTCTAACTAGGGTTTGGCTCATTGGATATGAGTCTAATGGATTATCCATTTAAAAATGGACTCTTTCTAAGACCATTGGACTAAAATAGTTGTGGGAGCCTGAAATGCACTGTGCGATAAATAGTCCCTCCATTAATAGGTTTGTTTACCTAGGCAAAAGTACTCTGGTTGATTTTATGTAGAAGATGTCTACTCTTAGAATGCTATAGACCAGGCCCATGGTAGCTGCTCAACAAGTAATTTTTAAAGGTGAAATCATGGGGACCAGGTGCCTGATAGTTGCAAGGCCCTATCCAAGGTGCTGAAATGGCTAGGAAAGCATGGCTTCTGTTACATATGTGGTCCAACTGTGGGATTGGATAAGATTGCTTTGCTAGAATATTAAAAGTGTTTGAGCAACTTGTGACTCAAGATTTATCTCCATCTAAATCCAGGGTAAAAGTTTAGAAATCAACCTCCATGTTTCTATTCCTGGAAAACTAATGCTGCAGGACGTAAAAAAGCAATGCCAATATTCTCTTTTTCATTCTTTCATTCTTTTGTTCCCTATAGAATGTAATCTGAGCCATAAGGCTGTGTATTTCTCTTGGGATTCAATATGTCAATTTTCTATGTCGAATTTTTTGAACGCTCTTATTCTTGATAAATGGGACCTTCTTTAAAACATGAAAATAATGTGCTCACTTCTGATGCATACTGAAAATGGAAGGCCCACCAGAACATTCAAAGGAAGGGCAAAACAGGAAGAATCCCCGAAAGAAAAATGAAAGAGCCACCAGAGACAGAAGAAAGACTAGGAGAAGTGAGGTCATGGAATTCAGGGGTGAAGAGCATTTCAAAGAAGGGGGATCAACACCAGCTAGGACATCTGAGGCATCATTTAAAGAAGGGGTGAAAAGGGACCAGTGGATTTAGTTACTATCAACTTGAGGACTGTAGTGGCTTGCAGAGCGAGTGATGTTTGAGGAACTGGGGGTCGGCGAGGTTGGCTGTCCCTTTCAAGAAGCGTGGAGGAACTTGGGCAGAGGAACGACTTACTGGACTGAGTCTGAGCTCAGCTTTGCTTGGAGGGAGACCAAGAGTCAGGGGTTGGCATCAGTGTGTGGAATTGTGCAATTTTCAGTCCAGTGCTGGGGCAGAGAGAAAGATCATTGAGTTGACTGATGATTGAAATTTTGCCGGGGAGTGTCACAAAAGACGAGTGGGCATGGGAGTTTGGGTGATGAGCAAGAGAACAACTGAAGGAGGTGGCAGACTCTGGGAGGAGAATGAGGAAAGAAGGGGCTGGTGGCTTAGGGTGATGGATTGGAAGTCCAAGCAAGATTGTAGGAAAGGTGGTGAAAGGCCAGAATAAGGTGTGAAGGTGTTTACATTCAGAGGTAGAACAATTCCGAGTGTTCACAGACCCGTGACATGCATTTAGGACAATGAATGAAGGACTAGAAGGCAAATTCCTTGTGTGGAGCAGATCAAGGAACTGGGAAGGCAGGGCGTTCAGCTGGCACCTTCATTGTGACAGCACACAGGCCCAGGAGGGCAAGCTCGGCCGTCCTGTGATTGCTAGGGCTGATTACCTTCCTTCGCTTTCAGAGCAGAGGTTTATGGGTGGGCGGGGAGTGTGGAAGGATAATGGTCCACTTTACAGAGAGGAATGTAGAGCCATTATGGACCACATGTTCATTAACTGAGTTTCCAGTTTATCAAACACTCACTCAAAATTGAGGCTTGGAAATTATTTCAGTGGTTAGTCACCAGCCCAAGTTCCAGGTTTTTAACAGGTTTCAGGGAGGAAGGGAGGTAATTCATGCCCACTAAAGCATGCGGGCTTCCAGCTCTGTACAGCAAAGCCCTGTCTGTCTCCTCAGTAACATGAAGGCTATGTGATGAGAGAAATGCTCATAACACACGACTCACAGTCACTTTGCAGCTATGGTGTGTGTCACGGTGAACTGTGCTGGGGATGCGCTTTTATGTGATCTGAACCAGAACGTAGAAGTGTTCTGTCATAAAACTCTTATGCTTCAGAAGGAAAGCAAGCAGTCTTCTGCAGCAAAAGTTATATATGGAGTGAATTCTTCGTTTTGTTTTCTTCTTGTTTTTTTGCTGAGGAAGATTCGCCCTGAGCTAACATCTGCTGCCAATCTTCCTCTTTTTTTTTTTTTTTTTGTATGTGAGCTGCCACCCCATCGTGGCCATTAACAGATGAGTGGTGTAGGTCCACACCCGGGAACCCGAACCCAGGCCACCAAAGCAGAATGTCCCGAACTTAACCACTAAGCCACCGGGGCTGGCCTGGGAGTGAATTCTTAAATGTCTTTTTAGTTTGCATTTTTGTTTAAAAGTATGCTCTGTAGAGTTTAAATAAAAATAAATAGTGTGGCCCTGGCTCCAGAGTAGACAGAATGATGGAAAAGAACAGGAAGCCCAGAAAGAGAATCTCATGTAAATTTAAAGGTGGCATTTCAAGGGGGATGGCTGAGAAGAGATGACACATTAATTGCAGTAGAATGATTAAACTTTTGGGAGACATTATAGTTACCTCACTGGCGCCTGGTGCTGTAGTAAGTGTTTTCCATGCACTTAAAAGATGTAATGATGGTGATAGTGATGATGAAGAAGATGAAGATGTTGATGATGATGATGATGGTGAAGAAAATGATGATGAATGAGACCAATAATGATGAAGATGATAGTGAAAACAATGAAGATGAAGAGAAGGAGGAGAAGAAAAGGAGGAAGAAAGTGCTGATGGTCAAGATGAAGTCAATTTTACAGGGAACTGAGGTCTAGAAATGAGGTCATATATGGTGGCTAGGATTTTAATCTTGTTCTGTCTTCCATACTATATGCTATATGTGCTATACTGCTGTTCCCCATTTATCTAAATAAATTCCCCATGCAGATTGAATTTGGAAAATGGAACTGCTAAAGAATGCAAGAAAATGTAGTGGGATCTATTTATCTGGTATATAGTTGAGAAAGGTCTTTCTAAGCATAAAAGCAAAGGAATAAATAATAAAAGAAAAAAATTGCTGAGGTTAATGACATAAAATCTAAAATTTCCTGATGTCAAAAAAGCAATAACAGACTAAAAAGACAAATGACAAACCAGTTAAAAAGCATGTGCAATATCTATGTAAAGTAAAAAGAAAATCCTCACGATAGAGAAAGGGCTCATACAAAGAAATTGATAAAAAGATAAATACTAGAAAAAGGAATTATTTATACTAATTTATTGTATCAGCTAACTACACATTTGCTAGCAATGATCATTATGATTTAAAACAAAACAAAAAAATCTTTGCTAATATGATGAATGAAAGAGCGCAACTCTTTTTGAAAAGTTATATATGCTGCATTATATTTGATTCCTAAAGAGGTGAGACATTTTTCTTGTTTTGTTTTTTTTCAATTAAACAAACAAACAAAAAATGTATTGACATTTATCAAGTGAGGTTGGCACGGTTTCTTAAGCCCCATACTCTGAGGATGACGTGGTAAAGAGCTACGGCACCCGAATCTTGCACAAGTTTGCCTCTGCTAACCATATCACTTTGCTTAGCTTAAAGATGTGTTTTACATATTCAGCCAACACTTTCTATTCCTGAATCCCAAGGCGTTTATGACGCAATTATTAAAACACTACTCAAGCAACAAATTGGATTTCATTTTCACACTGGTGCTTTTCTTTATTGAAAATTCCCTTTTTGAATTTTCAAAAGACTTCAAGTTGTCTGGGAGTGTGTGTGTGTGTGTGTGTGTGTGAGAGAGAGTGTGTTTGTGTGTTTACACATGGTCCTTTTGCATTAAGTTTCTCTTCAACTGTATCCTAAATACACACTTTTAAAAAATGCGTGAGTTTGTAAAATCTGCCTAATTCAATAACTTCAGTGTGATGCTAATTCCCCAAAGTGGAAACTGAAGTTAAAAAAAAAAGGAAATCCACTAGTTTATCCCAGACTATCAAATCTTGAATGTCTGCTTGGAATGGCAGCTGAGCTCTGAATCAGATAAAATATGACCTCCAGTCCTATCATTGTAAGCTCTTGTGGCCGAGATGGTCATGAACTAGGGCCTGCGGACCGACAGGATCTTCCCAGGGACTTTGGACAGGGCCTGGTAGGTACAGCACCTCTGCCTAATGAACAGATTTTTTATTCAAGCAGATCTAGACAGGAGAGAAATGAAATCGTTTCCACTACAGACCCCTGTTTCCCCGAATGCAGGATACATAATGAGGTTTTGAAATGTCAAGAAAATGTCTCGGAAATGCTGACAACCCATTAATTGTAAAGGAATGGCTAGTACAGACCCACCTAGGTATAATTTTCTTTCCACGATTGTCAAACTTATTTAATGAGCAGACAGTATAAAAATCACATGCTCGATGCAAAGGTATACGCTAAGCTTCAGGACATGTGCCAAAAAATTGAGGGGAATGTGCTGTTGTGCTGTTTGGGAGTTCCTAATGTGTGCTTTCAAAATGCAGGGCTTCCTCAAATAGTACATGTGATGTTGTTACTGGAAAATACTTTTATTTAGGTTCATATTCCTTCCAGCATTGAAGAAAAAAAAAGAATTTATGATAATGAAAATAAAATTACCCATGCTGGGATTTTCCATTCTTGTCACTCTCTGAGATGTATGTTTGGGGAGTCTTTAGTGACAACTGAGCCTGGGCTGGAGGTCAGTGACCAGTGACATCCTGCTTCCTTCTGTGGTTCTATGTTGGGGCAGTTTTCTGTTGCTGCAGGACCATTCTGCATCAGGACAAGGGGACAGCTGGGTTCTAGGCTCTGCTAGTTCAAGAGCAGAGTTCTGCGGTGCCTGTCCAGGAGTATTTCACATGTCCCTTTGCAAGAGAAAAAAAGTTCTTAATTGTTGCCTCTGTCATCTGTGTTTTTTTTTTAAGTTGAATATTTTCGCACTGTGTAATTCGTTTTCTTTTCTTTTTTTTTTTTTAAACTAGAAACTCAAATAGCTTTATTTTTTTAAAGGAAGTATTAATTTCTTAATTTCAGTTATTGTATGAAGGTAAACTTGTACACAGGTGTTAATGGGTAATACTTGAAATTGGATACAAAAATAAAAGTTCTCACTTTATAGAAGTTACTTTCTTATGGAGGCAAAATACTTTGCCTATCAAAATCCTTCCTTTGTTTTGTTTTGTTTTGTTTTTTTAATTTTTTGTCTAATTGCAGTAACATTGGTTTATAACATTGTATAAGAAATAGAAGTATAATGAAGTACACCTGAAATTTATACAATGTTATAAACCAATGTTACTGTAATTCGTTTTCTATTACCAAAGTAATCCATATTAAACGCAAATAGAAAGGGAGTGCCCCCTAGGATCACATCCCTAGTAGGTTACCTCATTCACGGTTTACTGTGTTGGTTTCATTTTTTATATGTTGCCAATATTATATAATAGTATTCAGATGTGATCTTTATTATTATTGAGTATTTTACACAAGCTCTGTACACTGTTTTACAGTTTTCACTTAACTATATACTTGGTCGTTTTTCAACTTCAGCATTTCATTTTTCGTTTCATCTTTCTTATACTACAATTTACTTAACCATTCCTCTGGGAGGGACATCTGAGTCCCACCAAGTTTTTGTTTTGTTTTTCTATTTCAAGTGATGCTATAGTGAATATTCTTCTCCGTATATCTATGTGAACTTGTGGGAACATTTTTCAAAAAAAAAATTCTCAAAATTAAAATACTGGATTAAAGAGTATTAAAAAGTGGAATTTTGGTATATAGCACGTAAAATGTCTTACCCTTTTTTTCCCTCAACAATGGGACACCCATTGATGATCTGTGAGAATGCTAATTTCCTCATAATCTTAACAACTCTATATAGTGTGATTCTAAAAGTATGTTTACTTTTATATTTGTGAGATGAAAAATGCTATTTCACTATTTAAATTTTTCTTTCTGTTGCACGTGGAGTTGAGACTATATATTTTAGTCCATAGTTGTCTTTTTTCTCCTAAGAATTCCCTGTTCATATTCTTTAGGCACTTTTCTATTGGATTGTTTATCTTTTTCTTATTGATTTGTGGGCTATTTACATATTAAGGACATTAATATTATTCTCGTATATTGCAAATAGTTTTCTACATTTTTGTTTGTCTTTTCATTTTATTTATAGAGTCTTTTTTGATGAATTCCTGTGGTCAAATTTGATAGCCTTTCCTTCATGACTTTGGGGCTTGATGACTGGCTAAAAAAGACTTTCTTTACCCACCAAATTATTTACCTTTTCTCTTGTATTTCTTCCCAGTATCTTTATGGTCTCATGCTTTACAGTTAGATAGTCTATGGAAAGGAACATGTGTGTGTAGGATCGTGTGTTGTCATTTGCTCATTATTATGGATACTGGTCTTGGTTGGTCCACACTCTCGGCTGGTATGGGACCTCCTAGAACTTCAGGAAGATGGGGTTTGGTGGCCTGATGCTGCACCTTGTCGCTGGGCAGTAGGCCTCAGGTCAGGCCCTTTCTGCAAGGTCTAAGCGGAGTTCAGAATAATGACGCCCCCACAGCCCACTGTAAGCCAGGTGGCTGTATGCCGGTGGTCTCTTCCCATGGAGACTGGCACAGGACGATTCATCAGGCAGGGTCTCCTCTGTGAGTGGCAGTATGGTGGGCTCACACCTGTCCTGTCACCATGGGAGGTGGGAGTCAAAGCATTTTAGGGCAGGCCGGGATGGCGGCCACACCAGCTCCACTGCCTGTTTCTCTCTGGCGTTACTCTTTCGCCTGGCCAGGGGCACAAAGCCTTGGGATCACTCAAGAGAGGGGCTGTCCCCAATTGCCCCCAAAGGAAGATTCCTCCTTTGCTCCCCAATGTCCTCCCGGGCAGTGAGGAGGGAGCAGCTGGCTGCGGCTGCACTGCCTCCTGCCCTCACCTGTGTGATCCCACCTGCGTCCCAAAGCTCCAGGTGTGTGCCTGGGACTCCGCTCTGCTTTCTCTTGGTGAACGCGAATCAGTTATGTTTCTTCTAGATTAGTTGTGTCACCTTTGCAAAGAGTTAGAAAAGGGAAGGAGGTGGAAACTGGTGTATAGCCACCAGGTTTCCAAATCTTCAAAAACCAGAGTTTTTTGAAGTGTTAAAGCTATCTTGATTTTTACAGTTAGAAGAGGAAAAAAAAGTAAGGGATCATTAGAAGACATTTATACCACACGATTGAATGTGTGATTTAGTCAAAAGCAGGCAATTCATGAGCTGAGCCCTTTCACTTAATAAGACTATTCTCAAAAGGCTGTTAAACTGTTCTTGGCTGTGTAAGTTAGAGGTTTGATGTCGTGGACTGGCCTTGCCTTGGCTCCCAGCTCTTCTGGTTTTCACTACCACTTGAGACTTTGTCCGGTTGTCACACCACCACCTCCTACATCGCTAATAATATTGATGCTACTGATAATAAGCATACACATCTTCACTTGGTGGCCACTTACTCTCTCCAGGCGTTATGTATTCGTTGTAGTCCTCATGCAGTCCTCTGAGGGTGGGACTATATTACCCATTTTACAGATGTCTAAACCGAGACACATAGGGTGGAAGTAGCTTGTCCCAGGAGACTCTCACAGCTTGCAAGCGGCAGAGGCAGAATTCAGACCCAGGTTCGTGTCCTTATGCCCCACGTGGTGTTAAGTGGGACATATGGGTTCTGCATACTGATGGCAGCAGGAGTGCCAAGGAAGGGCATAGACTTTGGGGCCAGACACCTGAGGTTCCATATAGCTCCACCACACCCTGGCTGGTAAACCTGGGCAGGTTACCTCTCTCACTGGGGCCTCTATTTTCTCATCTGTAAAATGGGATTATAACGTTGCCTTTCCTGCTGGGATGTCTTGAAGACTGCCCGGGATACGTTAAGAACTCTACAAATGTTCGTCATTATTATGGTAGCTCCACACACAGCTTCCATTGACTTCCTTCTCTTATTGTGTGCCTTGACTTCACCATCTCTCCTCTAAGTATACTTTCTTATGCTCTTTTGGGGAAAAAAGGGAGCAAATGGACATAGATGTCCCAGGGCACAGTTTCATGTGTTAGAGTCTTGTGACCTTTTGTTGGTTCCATATCTAGCCATGAGAAAATGGAATAAATGGGATCTTTCCATAGCCTTTGTCATCTGAGATCCTTGGAGCAGTCTCTCTGCCCAGTCTGAAGGAGCTGCTTTTCCAAGAAGCCTTGTGGAGTGGCAATTCAAGATCGTTCACAGAGTCTGCTCAGAGCTAACTGTCTGTGTTCTCCGGGCTCACCCATTTGGACTGTATCTCTCAACCTGGTGGACAGAGCCCTGGGTTGGGGGCAGTGATGGCTTAATGTTCTTCTGTTAACTTAGGGATATAAGCATTTGAGAAGGTAAGTGTCTTGACAGCAGGACTCTGTAAGTCATTTTATGTGCTCCCAAGCAGTAGAAAAAACTGAAGGCAGGTTATAAAGTAGCATATTTTCATCAATGACTCCTTCTCAATGCAACATAGATCTTATCCATTGGGTACCCCAGATACCACTGGTGCAAAAAATTAAAACAGAGCAAACCTCTGTTGTTTCCAGAGTTAACTGGGTGCTTGCTATACTTAACACAAAATTTCATTCATTTAAGGTCACTCACAGCAGGTGCACCCATTGGCTCTAATTTAGAGGAAGGTGGCCTCTGAGCTTTATTACTTGCTTAAATTTTAAAACAAATCCTCAGTGATGTTCATCCACATAATCTCCTTTTAGTCAGCCATGGCAAAATATGACTTCTGCACATGTTCACATCCCCAGTTTATAGGAAATTGTTAGAGAAAGAACGCTGTTGTCATAATATGTTTTCATTCGGAGGTAAAGCAATAGCCAGAAGAGAACAAAAATGACAAAATTACAGCATTTTCAGTCTTCTAACTTTAATCATTTGAAGGTAGAATTGTCTGTCAAATACTGCTGTGGACATTGCTATTTCTCGCCTGCCAAATTTCATCAGTTAACAACCGTCTCATGAACGCATTTATGCATCTGATTTTTAGCAAGTAAATATACCATACTTTCGGAAGAAGAAAACCTACGGAAAATAAGCTTCTTTGACAATCTTTGAAGCTTTGAGTACCGACTGTGTGAAAAACCATTTTGCTTTGTGTACACAACTTGACATTTCGGTTTTGTTTAGTGCTGCTTGCAATTAAGCAAAGGGGAAGAAGAGAAGAGAAAGGACATTCTAATTTATTTTGAAACAGAAGGAATCGCCATATTCGCAGATAGGGTAGCTGTGTCCATGTTAGTAATTCTTTGTCATTGTCTCCTCACAGAACTTTTGAAGTGGGCATCCCAGCATGGGGGATGCTTCTGTACAAAACACATCTGTTCCAGACAGGAGCGAGTCTTGCTCAGATGCCATTGGCCAGCGAGGGTGACAGTACACTTGGTTTGGGTGAAAGAAAAGGAATCTTTGACCAGAACAGTATAAGTAGGCTTATGACAAACACAAACATTAGTGGGTACTGACAGAATCCACACTGTAGAATACACATCCATCTGTATGTGGATTTGCGTGAACATGCAGACACCAAACTACAAGTAATATACTACATATTTTCTCCCACCCTGTCTCACCAAAAGCTAAGAAATCCCTTAACTAACTGTGGCTCTGCAGATGGTCTCTGCTTGCTTTTCTCCATAGCTTTCTTTTTCATGATCTTGTTCTGCATTTCATGCCATACGCCATGGTGGTCATCCTCAGAATGGCCATTTCCTGGAGTAGGGTCTTTATTCTCATGGAAGAAAGTTCTGCTTGCAATTACTCCAAAGTCCCACTTGAAGCCTTTCTTAATTTGAAGAACTGACTGCTCTGACTTTACTGCTGAACAGGTCTAGGTGGTATTGGAAATGGAGGTCATTGGGCAGGGTCATCTCTTCCCATACACATTGTCTAAAATACCAGTTGCCTGCTATTTTACATCAGTTTCTCCTTCTGCTCTTAAAGCAACCGTGACAGAGGTTGTAGGGTTGCTTCTGTTTTAGGAGGGAGGAGAATGACTTCCAGATCTACGACTGCCTCAACACTGGAAGTCAACTCTACAAATCTCATTGGCTCTCTGTTGCTATCTACACCGCGGGATCAGAGATCCGTACATTTGGGCAGCCTCCTGCTGTCTGATAGTTGACCCACTCATGCCCACAGAACGTGAGCCCCTCAAACATGTTTATCAGCTTCTTTACTTGGTACTTCTTGAAGAGTAGAGGAATGGAATTCCTAACAGAGCCTAATTCCTAACAGAACTTAATGTGTGGTTTAGACAAAGGCAAGTTATGGCCACAGGGGACGTAAAAATTAGAACTGTTGAATTGTCCCTCTTTGCGTGTCTTGTATGGGTGGTGGTATTGAAGTTCTTTTCCACTCTATTTCCCCATGACCTCTGTCTGACTCATTTGCCCACCAATTCAACACACCACATACGTGCTGTAGTCAGTCCTGGGCTCTGTTCGTACTGCATTAATTTTAAATGCTTTATTCTTGCAGATTAATCCTTATCTTCAAAAATGCGTTTTTGCTCCATTAACCTATTCTTGATCTGGTATGTGTGCTTCAGGTATGCGTATCTGGAAAGCTTAATGTAAGTCAGGGTATCAGAAAATCCAGTGATAACGGGGCAGCAAGAATAAAGGAAATATACACTATCTATGTTTTTCTTCCTCTTCACTTTCTGCATGAGTTTCCAGTAAATCTGCATTTGACACAAAACAGTAAATTTTCTGCAGAATGAGGTTTTTGCAACCTTAGCCTAGAGATAAAAACACTGAATACTAGGACAGTTAGAAGGATTGGGAGGGGGCACCAGGCAGGACCAAGGCAGAGCTGGCAAGCCAAACAAACTTTCAGCCATAATATTTAGTTGGGAAATCATTGTGTAGAATATTGATTTTGGTTCTCTAAATTAATTTAGCTTATAAATCATTAATGTCTGGGTTTGATAAACTCTGTAACAATGTTACCATTTTTACAAAGCCTGATGCTTAATTTCATGTTCTGGGCCCTGAGATGTATATTATTTTACCTTGAATGTACATCTCAAATTAAAATGAAAAGTTTTTAACACTGTTTTATAAAACATTTCCATAAAGAAGATAACATCATAAATTATCAAGGAATCAAGTTGCCCAATTAATTCCAACAGGATTAATAAAATATGTGGTAGCATTTTAATAATATGAATAATAGCAACAACAACCACAGCAATAATAATAAACATTATTGACTAACAATAGCTAAAATGTAAAAGCATTAATAGCTAAAATGTAAAAGCATTTGGTATATTCTAGTTACTTATCGAAGCATTTTATGGGGATTGTTTAGTTTACTCCCCACCACTACACTACAAGACATTTTAATCATCATCTCTAGTTTCCAGGTGAGAATGTGAAGTTTCGAGAGGTTAAGTAACTTGTGTGAGATTGCCCAGCAACCACTATGTTACCCCACTTCTCAGTAGCATGAAAAGATTTCTGGACCACTGAGTTAATTGAGACGTTAGACCTGTCTGCTCCTCTCCAACTGCAGATCGTTTCTGAGACAAACCTGTTCGGATCAATGACTTCCAATGGTTTTCTTCCAACTCCTGTGTCCTAGGATTCCATCAAGTCCTGTGTTCTTCAGTTTGCCTCGTATGCTATAGGGTATAGATGTGGCTATCATAGGGAAGTATTAGATACTACTTACTTCCTCCACCTTCAGCCCCTTCCAATTAGCAAATTTAATTTGCTAGTTAAATATTTCAAGGCACAGAAAGAAAAGATATGTTAGGATTCGGGAGACTGTGTTAAAGCAATGTTCAAATACTATTCCACTGACTACCAATGTCTATATTTGAAAGGTGAGGTCAAATTTAGAGGTCTGGAATAGATTTGTATACCTGTTGCTTTTAAGTCATGACGCAATTAGGACTCATCAAAAAGTCGAATGCAATAGTCCCCCTTCATGGATTTATTCCACCTGCTTGAGTTAGTTGAAGGAATCAGATGAAGTCATATATTTAGAATAGCACGCTGCCTGGCATGCAAGGAGGGCTCAACAAATGCTAGCTGCTATCATCATCATTATTATTGTTCTGTCTTTCTCGGATGTGTAAAGCATCTTTGCTTAAAATCTACATTGGGCCCCCCCACATTACATTGAGTAGAAAAATCATGGATGAGAATAAAGTCTATGATGGAAAAGTCAACACGTATTTGCACCATCTGTGTTTTTTTATGTTATTGCTACTATGTCCCCTTATATTTGAGATGTCCCTGTGGACTCTCCAGAATCATCCACTTGCCCATCTGCTCTCCCCAAAATTCAGCACATCCCCCTGGAGTCAGGAGGACATTGCAGGGGAGCTGCAAATAGGCAAACTGCAGGTCACATTGATTAGGAGCAAAACCTAGGAGAGGAGCCTGGTGGGGTGTCAGGCAACATGTCCAGGTTTTAATCTGAGTGGTGAGGAGTGCTTGAATCTGTGATTAACGTGCAGGGTGTCAGTGAAGGGAAGCATAATTTTCAATTTTGTATCTTCAGACTTATAGATGGTAAAATCCAATGCAAAAAAAAATCAAGCCCTAAAATAAAAGTTAGTATGGACAGTATGGTAGAGCATGACAAATAAAGAAAATTCTGAGGGGATTAGTTTCCTTGATAGTTGTTGCTTGTCTCTGGATATTCTGTACTCACAGCCCAGCTCAGACAGGAAGTTTGTGGCTATCTGATGTCTCTGGCATCGGATGTTGCTGGAGAAGTACTGGCTGATCTGTTTCCAGAGCTTTGCGTTGGCTTCCATCACGGATATGGTCCCTTGGGGGACTGGGCAGCTTGGTACTCCATGACAAAGCCTAGATAACCTCCCAGGGCAAGTCCAGCCAGTGGCCATTCCAAAGAGCAAACGGCTGCACCAGAATCCCCAAGCCTTATTGTCTGCAAGACAATAGAATCCAGGAAATAGAGTGGTCTAGCTGGCTCAAGAGTGGGAAGACTGTGTGTTCCCTCTGAGCGCTGCCCTTTCAAAATATTTCCTGCCAGTCTGACGGCCTGCCGTTCGGGTCTGCCAGCCCATTGTGATGTTGTGACTCCAGGGAAGCAGTGACCGCAGGCACTGACCCAGAGTGGCTTCCTCCAACTTGCAGGCACGCCAACTTTGCGTTTTCTCCCAGACACACAGGTGTAATGCCATTGATCAGACACAATGACCCTGTTCTTCTGTGTGCCTTGGCCTCATCGATGCAAGAGAACACTGGCGTGCTCCAAGAGAATGAGAACTAGCTGGAGTTATGCAAATTATTTCCAGCAAATGCAGCACACTGGAAAAAACACAAGTTATTGTTAATCTAGGACGATGGCTGAGGAGAACCGTGAAAGCAGCCCAGATGGTGAGAGCTGATGCGGGAGCAGGGGGATAAATCACATGTTACCACTGTGATTAGGGCAGAGATGGGTTTAATGGAGGAAATCACAACGTTATCACAACAACCAGGTACCACACAAAATAAGGATGAATGTCCTGCAAACAATATGAGCGCAGACGGAACTCACCAAAGAGGGAAACGCCAGCAAAGGGAAGAAAGGGACATTAGTAGAAAGGTGGCATTTCAGTCTTACAGTTTTCCATTTCTTAGCTACCCTAATGATCCTAATTATCCATTTATTACGTTTATTTACTGTGTATAAAAGTTATGTGTTCAATTGTCTGAAGTTGTAGCTAAATCTCATTATCAGTGTAGTTCTTGAAATCTGTAAAATGCCAACCATCTCCTTTTATTATATGTCAACATTTATTAAACATTTAGTCACACATAACCTGTGTTCTAAAAGTATGGTCCTCGGACAAACATCATTTAAGAGCTTTTCAGAAATTCAAGTTCTCAGACCTGACTCCTCCAGATTTACTGAATCAGAATCTTTGTTTTAGCATGGTCTCCAGTGGATAAACAAGCACACTAAAATTTGAGGAACACTGATATATAATATGAACACCCTAGGGAACTTATGTTGTAAACACAAGGTCTTGATTATTAGTTTGGGTCAGCCAGAAGAACAACAACAAAAAAAATGCATAAATTAATGCATAAAGTAGCTGAATCAATTCCTTAATATCACATTTATTTACGTTTCCATAGCTATTTGGAAAATGATTAGAGAGATCTTTTAAACATGTTTGGAGTGAAATATTTGTGTAACTTAGGAGATGTGGAAGTGAGTGAAATATTAAAGGGATGATCCCAAAGTTAATGGACATGGTGAATCTGGTTGAAGAGAAAACACACGAGATCTGGCACTGGGCATGTTGATGTGTAATTCACCCACGGCTGTCAGGGAAGGGTTTATCCTTTTCTTAAAGGCCTTCAAAGAGGATGGTTCCATGGCTCCTCCATCATCTGCTTGTGGCAGGCGTGTTGCATGCTACATAAATTGCTTGTGATAAAGTTTGAGCCCCTTTTCTCTTGCTCATTCATTGGTGGAGATGGGAGCCACCCTTCTCTCATCACTGAGGATGTGGAAATACCCTATGGATGTGGTAGAATTCATGCTCTGGCTCCCAGTTTCTTAGTTCCTGAAACCGTCTTGCAAGAGTTTCATTTTCAATGCCTCCTTAGACCTGGATTTCCAGGTGGCGTCTAAGTAATTGAGTTCCAGACTACATTTCATGCAACAGTTGCATTGGATCCCAGGATAATAAGGAGAACACCACATCTTCTATTTAACTATTGCAATATTTTGTCTGCTTCTCTCTAAAAATACCCTCAAATCAAGAAACAAATGAAAAGCCATAGCAAACAACACCAACTCTCCCCCCTCGCACTCCCCGAAAGCCAGCCTGTCGTTTTTGTTTCTTGACCACCTTATGGAATGCAGATAAATAATCCGATCTTAGGACTTCCATTTTTGGTCATATACTATTTTTTTTCTTTTATATGTAGGCTTTTGAACTTGATTTTATACTATAGATAACTTGTATGCTTGTAAATGTCCCATCTGTGGGATCCCATGAGCTCCATGTTATGGAGAAGATCAGGACTTAACGTTTTGAAAATCTCGACCATTTATTTTGGGAAGGAGTACTAGATCAAGTTTACCTGCATTAAATGGACATTGCTTCCCCCTGGAGACAATAAATCTATTTGTATGCTGACAAATATGCCCTGATGTATGGGATGTTGATAATGCTTCTAAGCCTACATAAGCTAACAAAGAATTGCCTTTCTAGGGCCAATGACAACAGAATTTCTCTGTGCCATTTAATAATTCAGGACAGCATCACAACATAGGTTAACTAGCTTCCCAGAATGACACCAAGCATTTCACGTGCCTCATGGAGAGTCATGGCCACCACCAGGTCCTGCAATTAGATCCTCTCCTTTGTCTTAAAATTTTAGCCTCAGAGGGAATATTTGAGTCCCACCATTAACCTGTTGATCAGATAAAGAACCTACATAGTTTTAGGGGAACTTTTTAGGGTTTCCTGTGTTTTTTAGAGTTACATTGAGTAGGTGGAAATTCTTTCTTAATTATGCATGGTGGGTGGCTGATTAAGGAGATATTTTTTTCCTCAATGAGCCCAATGCTTCCAAAAGGGCAAAGAGTTACTTCACGGCATTTTGCTCCAATATTTTGTCTGAGTCAACCTACCTTGTAGAAGAAAAGGGAAAGCCAAATCAGCAGAAATAGCAAGGCTTCAATAATGCAAGCCCATTTTTTAACTCCATTTAAGAGCTAAGGTGCAATGAACACTTGTAGTGTGACAGTCCTGGGTTAAGTGTTTTGGATGCAATTTTCCTTCATTCCTCATGGCAACCCTCTACTATTATACCTTATCATCCCTGATGCAGAGGCAAAGAACCCCACTGAGCAAGCCGGGGACCCAGGATTCAAACCAGGTCTGCTTCTCTCAGGACTCAGAAGCCAGAGCTTGAGCGCTTAGTTCAATGCAATAGCCCCTCTCTCATGCAAGACCTAAAATTCTGCCTGTGCATTGAAACCCTTCTCTCTCCTGCATAGCATATCCCCGCCCTGACTCTAAATATTGGATTAACACTTGTTTGTGGGGGGAATAAATGGAATGAATGAGCTCTCTAGAATTTAGGCTTCCTCTGCAACCCACATTCACACCTGAAGGAGGAAGGAGCCAGATTTTCACATTTCGAAGTTTTCTTCTTTGGAATTACAACAGTCTGGTCAGGAAGTCCTCATTTTTTGGTAAGCTCGCTCTTGTTGTCTCCAGTGAAATAACAAAATGCTCTTGAAATGGCTTATTCCCTGTATTTGTTTCATTCAGGGAACAATGTGAGAAAGCTTTGGAAATAGAACATTTCATTTATAAGCTATCCTGCAGCCCACCATCGGTAATTCAAAACTCTCCTCCTATATAAATTGGTATCATTATACCTTGAGAACCTTACTGAAGAATAATATTTGCAGACCTCTGACTTGCAATGTATTGCTCTGAAAGCAAGAATAACACGACAGCATTTGTTTCCACAGGAGGTTTCTCTTCAGAATTTTTAGGAGAGAAATATGTTAGACCTTTATAGGATCAATCTTATGAAAAATTAAATGGTTAATGGGCTTTGGGCTTTACAAATGAGATTCTGGCATAAAACCTAAACTGTGTGGGATCTAGAGTGTGTCTTTTGGGAAAAAAAGAACTAAAAGGAAATCATAAATCTGACAGTTTTTCCACAGGTTGAGCCAAAATCTCCACCATTTGTACATGCACGGTAGCCTCAGCTAGATTCTCTTGTATTAATCCCAACCCAGTCCTATATGGTGCTTTTGATGAAATGATAAGTAAAGTTATCCCTTGAGGCAACGAATAAGAAAAATTGATGGAGAGAAAGTAAATTTCTTATCATGGTCATCTGAAATATTGGAATTTGGAGGAACTATCAAGGGAGGAGTGTTAAGATGGAAAAGGATGCAATATATATTTTAATAGCAGGAATCTGTATGATCAGCGCAGCTGCAGGTTTATCTGGAGAGGAGAGTAACCTGGAGGGGAAACTGTAAATAGATGTAACCGGCTTGAACAGAGGAAACGAGGCATCAGGAGGCTTTAGGAGAAGGCGTGGCCTGATGCTCTGCCGTGCCCCAGCCTTTAGCGCGAAGCTCGTGTTCAGTTGGTGCTTCGTAAACACATTATTGAATGCACGGATGAGGAAGTCTAGGGGTCAGCATTGTATTTGAAAGGCATGTCTTACAAATTAGTAGACTATTATTTTTTTAGCAGTTGTAGGTTTACAGAAAGTAAAAGTAGAAAGTACAGAGGGTTTTCATATATTCCCTTTCTTCTGCACACAATTTCCCCTGTGGTATTTTGTATTAATGTGGTACATTTGTTGCAATTGATGAGCCAATATGGATACGTTATTACCAACAAAAATCCATAGTTTTCCTGAGGGCTATTTGAATTGTACATTCTATGGGTTTGGACAAATGTATAGTGACATGTATCCACCATTACAGTGTCATACACAATACTTACCCTGTCCTAAAAATCCTCTGCGCTCTGCCTATTCATCTCTGCCTCCCTCCAAGCCTGTGGCAACTACTGATTCTTTTACGGTCTCCATAGTTTTGCCTTTTCCAAAATGTCATAGAGTTGGAATCATGCAGCAGGTAGCCTTTTCAGATTGGCTTCTTGCACTTAGTAATATGCATTTAAATTTCCTCAATGTCTTTCCATGGCTTGATAGCTCGTTTCTTTTTAGTGCTGAATAATATTCCATTGTCTGGATGTACCACAGTTTATTTATCCATTCACCTACTGAGGGACATCTCAGTTGCTTCCAAGGTTTGGGCAATGATGAATAAAGCTGCTATAAACATCCGTGTGCAGGTTTTTTGTGTCCATAGAAGTTATCGTGGAAACCACATTTTTTCAAAAGGCACTTCTTCACAGGATTATTATTATTTTCTTCATGCTAGGATACTTCTAAATATATGAAAGGTGAATTTCATTTGAAATGGAGGTGCATAGTCGCGTGTGCTTTTGCAAAATACTAATTACAACACAAAGAAGTAAAACTCTCAATACTCTACTCTCGGCCCAGTCTGTATTATTTTATTTAGAAATTGTCATATGAGCCAAAAGGGGCATTTTTCCTTCATAGTATAAGCGGGGGTTATATCACCTTATCACTTCTTCCTAAGTCTACTCATTAAACTACTTACCATTTTCAAAGGGATAAGTCTTAAATGAGTGTCAGAGCCGAATAACCCCAAGCCCAAGTGCACAGGTGGTTTGCCTAGCTGGACCAATAACACCATAATAAATGTCTGCCTGATAATGATTTATCGTAGGAGACAAACTGCTGAAATGGCCCTCGTGCATCTTATTCCTTGGTTCTGAGTATGACATTCATGTATATAATGTGGCTTCTAGGAATGTTTATTATTTGAGTTAAAAAATTGAGAAAGATTGAACGTACTCTAGCCTGTGGCATTTGCAATCAAATAGCAAAAATATGTCTTGTAACAAACGACTTGTGTCTTGCTTTTGCATCAGAAATCATCTCTGCCACCTCTGTGGAGAGTTGACTCTGCAGTCCTTCTCTCCCTTTTCTGGGCCAAGTCGGTGAGGGTGCACCTGCAGGGCAGAGGGCCTGTCTCCACTGGGGCGTGACCTACCTGCTGGAGAGCATGTACCCGTATTCAGATGTTATTTCTGCTGCAAGTGATACCTGGCATCCTTGTAGAATTCCAGTTGATGCAAAATTCAGTTCCCATGTCGAGACTAATGATGCCACACCCACACCCAGAGGATGTGAAAAGGTTTGTTGGCCACATAATGAGGCTCGCTGGGGAGAACAGGGTAGCTTCTAAGCTGGTGTGGAAGAAGCTTAAGAGAGATGGACAAGGAGACTGATTCAGCTTTCATGGTAGGTAGGAGTTGGGGATTTGGTTGAGGATTCCTGCATGCCGGCAGGAGCTTGCCTAGTTTGAATCTCCCATAGGCACTGGAGGAGAGAGCACCCAGGCTTTCTTATCAGCTTGTGGGGCACATGTGGAAGAGGGAAAGGTGAGGCCTAAAATCTCTTAGCAATGAAACATCAAAACATGGAGTCACACCTGTTAATACTCTCAAGTATAACTGCGTGCATTAACTTAGTAAATTAAACTAGCAGTATTTCGAGTACATAGATCTCTGTGGAAATTATAAATTGTATACCTCTGGTTTGACTATCATTTTCTTCTGATTTGAGAACTGGTGATAGCTTCCTAATCAGAGTCCGTGTTTCAGCCATTTCTCCAATCTTCCACTAGCTTCTATTTTTTTTTCTCATGGAAAATTTTAAGCATAAGCAGAAATAGACAGAAAAGTACAGTAAACTCCCATATGCCTTTGATCCACCTTTAATGGTTACGAACTCATGCCTAACCTTGTTTAATCTTTACCCCACACACACTTCCGTTTTTCGTGTATTAATTTGAAGAAAACAGCAGCCATCGTATTGTTTCATCCGTGGGTATTTCAGTAGGTGTCTCTAATTTTTTTTCCCTTAATGTCTTTTTTTACTCCTCTGATTCTCATTGAGTCTGTCCACTTAACTACACAGGGTTTGAGAGTCTGGGTTTTGGAATCAAATTTAACTCTTACTTTCTGGCTCTCCCACTTGCTGTGTGGCCTTGAGTTGGTTGCTGATCTTTTCAGACCATTGTTGCTCCCATCTGTAAAATGGAGCCAGTGCTATTTACCCATAGGTTTTAGTGTAGTGTAAACAAGAGAACGTGTAATAAAGTCCTTTGCACATAGAGAGGGCTCAGCAGATGGTAGCGGTTATTCTTATGTTGATATTGTTATTATTTTGAAGTGTTGTTTTTTTTGGGGGTAGTAATCAATGATAGTTTTGGGGAAGGAAGGTGAGGACAAGAAAAGGAAAGTATGAGGACTATTGATACTCAAGATGGACAGTTTTAGACTTGGGTATCTACTGTAAGTGTTAAAAGAGGACGTTCATCATAAAATATTTGTAGACATATTTGTTCATGGAAGAGGAACATTGATGGTTTGTTTTTTTTCCATTCAAGAAGTAAAAATAGTCGACTTCATAACCTTAAGACTATGGCCAGCTGGTGACTGCAACAATTTGGCTCCTCTCTTTTGACACCTTCCTCCAAGTGGCTCATAATCCATGAGCCTGATGCTTCTAGAGTAGTTTATCAGATCTCTCTACAGAATCACTCCATGATGCCTAGAGTTTCAAGTGATGCTTATAGGTGACACTTAATTCAGTGACTGAATCTTCTTGTCTTCGCCAAGAACCCTGCCACAGTTAGTCCTCCTGATTACGTTGCATCTCCTGTTGGGATCAGCATGGGAGAGCTCCAGTGTACCAGAGCATCTCGTTCCCACCTTGAGAAATTAACGGACAAGTTGATGAGGGCAAATAATCTCCCTTTCTTTTGTAAAGATTGAACTGTTTTAAAATTGAGTATTTTCTCTCCTTCAGGGCAGATCTTGAATGTTCTAGATGAGTTGAGACTGGCTAATAACACCCTCATCTACTTCTCATCGGACCAAGGAGCACATGTGGAGGAAGTGACCACCAAAGGAGAAGTCCATGGAGGGAGCAACGGAATCTACAAAGGTGAGAAATGCTGATGTTGATAAGCTCTGTCCTCCTGGCTCACCTGGGTCACCTTCTCCTAGATCTTAGAGCTTTGGCATTGTCCCTCTGCCTCTTGTAATATACAGAGCTTCATTGTGCCACAGGCACTGAACAGTCAGATGGCCACAGTGGCCGTTTCTCGTATGGTCCCCAAAGAAATTCAAAGCACACATTCTATGTCAAGACATTAGAATGAGGGTGTTTTCACCCAAAGGTAAATACAGCCCCATATTGTATAGCTGATTAAAACAAGAACCCCTCTGTCACCTGTGTGTTAGTTTTCTATTGCTGCTGTAACAAATTAACACAAACTTCCTGGCTTAAAGCAGCACCAATTTATGAACTTACAGTTCTGGAGGTCAGAAATCTGAAATGGGTCTATTGGTCTAAAATCAAGGTGACAGCTGGACTGCATTCCTTCTGGAGGTTCTGGGAGAAAATCTGTTTCGTTGCCTTTTCCAGCTTCTAGAAGCCACCCACATTCCTTGGCTCATGACCTCTTCTTCCATCTTTACATATTTTTTTTTTTGAGGAAGATTGGTCCTGAGCTAAGGTATGTTGCCAATCTTCCTCCTTTTTCCCTTTGTTCTCCCCAAGGCCCCAGTAGATACTTGTATGTCATAGTTGTACATCCTTCTAGTTGCTCTATGTGGGATGCCACCTCAGCATGGCTTGATGAGTGGGGCATCGGTCTGTGCCCGGGATCTGAACTGGCAAACCCCGGGCCGCAAAAGTGGAGTGCACAAACTTAACTGCTATGCCGCCCTTCTTTCATCTTTAAAGCCAACAATGCAGTGTCTTCAAACCTCCCTCTCTCTCTGACCTCTGCTTCCATAATCCCATCTCCTTCACTTACTCTGACTCTCTTGCCTTGGATTTTAAGAACCATTGTGATTATATTGGACTCACTCGGATAATCCCAATTTTCCCAATTCAAGACTCTTAACTTAATCACATCTGCAAAGGCCCTTTTGCCATGGAAGGTAAGAGTTTCTGGGGGATGAGGATGTGGACATCTTTGAGAGGCCATTATTCTTCCTACCTCAACCTGCAATAGCATTTTGAGCTGATACTTCATTCTTGATGCAGCATCAGCTAAGCCACCACCGTGGTGGATCAGGCATCACGCTAGTCGTTGAAGATCTTACATAAGACCCAGCTACTGAGCCCAAGTTGCTTATACAGTGTACACTCTGCAAATGCTAGACATACATATCTAATTATAATAAAATGTGGCCTGTTTCACAAAGACTTAGATGAGATGCCTAAAATGGCATATCAATACTAAGGGTTAATACACCTACCTGAATCTGCAGTGAGTGTGAGTTGAACGTGCCACAGGAAAGGATGAGTAGAAATGACCATGCAAAGAAGTGAAGTGTGGTGTCCCAGACAGTGGGGGGCACCTGAATAAGACAGGAAGATGCACAAGACATAGAAAAGCACGTGACCATCAAATTTTGCTGGCTTAAAGCGATAAAGTGCTTTCACACTCTTTCATTATTTATTCTCTCGTATGGATGTTTCAGAGATTCCCAGGGACTCTGGAAATCAGAGTTTACCTCCAAAGATATGAAAGGATAATATATGGAATGCTTTCATCTATTAATTGGTTTAGCAATGTTGATTGAGCTGTGTATCTGGTGCTGGGACAGAGGCAAAAATAAATGCAAAATATAGTCTCTGCCCTGAAGGAAGATTAGCTGGTGGTTAATTGGGTGGGTGGGTGGTGGTGAGAAGCCTAGGGAGCCCCATGCGGTTTAATAGGGCATCAACATTTGTTTGTACAAGATCCTAGTAGTGCACACAGCAAGGAGGGCCTCACTCAGCTGAGGGGGCCCAAGAAATGTTTCCAAAGGAAGCAAGGCTGGGAAGGAGTTAGGCACAGTGTGTGCTCAGTCTCTTGTTCTCCTTGTAGCTCTTTCCGTCCTCCCAACCACTCATCCTCTTTAGTAGTGCTGGCCATGAGGAGAAGCAGCAAATGGCTTGTTCTGCAGACTGCAAGGAGTTGAGTAATGCCGAGTCACACCATACCTGAGGCAAAGAGATGGAGAAAAGGTAGTCTGTTATCCCTCCCAGTGGTGGCATGTAGCCTATGAAACTTTATACTTCAAAAATATTATGTGCATATCTGGGATCCTATTAAATTCTAAGCACCTTGGGGCAGGGACCATTTCTTAGACCTTTGGTTGCCTGGAGTCTAGGAGGAAAGGATTCCTGTTCACTGCTGCTCTGGACAACCTAGGAGGAAAGGATTCCTGTTCACTGCTGGTCTGGACAACCTAGGAGGAAAGGATTCCTGTTCACTGCTAGTCTGGACAACCTTCATAGGATTTTCATACTGCTTCCTTCCTTTGCATCCCATTGTTATCTCACCAGTGCAGGACACAGGAATGATATTTAACGTGGGTTAAATGAATGAACTGGTATGTTTAATCTGAACAGGATTAACCCTACTAGGTTGCTACTCTTTCAGCCAGCCCTGTTCTATTTGCAGCCTTATTTTTCAGCAATAAGAAGTGAAAACTTGTATTCCTGTATATTGACTAGCTGTTTCCGTTGTATTTCCATGAGGTTATGGCCTGTGTGGAGAGAGTTGTTTTTATTTTCTTTTATAGATGACAGCGTCTCTATACATGGAGTTACAGACTGCATTTCATGCACTGGTTCACCCATTCATTCCTTCGCCCGCGGAAAGCCTGTTGGGTTCCCAAGTAGCTTAGTGGCTGCCGATGAGACACGTACATAAATCACAGTAATGGAAGTGGTTAGAAAGTAACACGTTATTTAAGAAAGTTACATCTACAACGCTAGGGAGCCTCAGTTCTGGGAGAGATGACCGGATGACCGCTGGCTGATGAATCTGAAGAAGGCTGAGGGCCAGGAGGAAGTGGCACTGGCATTTGCCTTTGATAGCTGACTCTTGGGAGACATAGGTGGTATGGGTGGGAAAGAGAGTGTCCAGGGTCCTGAATGATGGTTGGGAACCGGGGTTATCGTACAATCCTAAACGTATGGCAATAGCTGCTCCATGATTTTTTTTCAGAAACGTATTGGATGTGTTTGAAATGTTTTGTTTGACTGCTGGAAATACTACCAATGTATGACACTGTATTAATATCTCAGCCACTACTCTATTATCCCTGTGTCACATTTAGTTGAAATCAAGTTCACAGTGAAACATTGTTAAAATACAATGCACTAAAAGAAAGATGCAGTTTCCTTCAGCTGTGGGAAATGACCAAAGACCTCTAAATGTCAAGACATCTTGTTTTCTAAAGCTGTGGACACAAACATACTCCTATGGTTTATACAAACACAGAGGAATCACACTATTTAAACTCCCTGATCAAAAGAGCATTTTTTTCTGAACAATAATGATGTCTACTCTCAATCAAAACCCTTCCAAAAGATCTCTACTGTTTGAGCCAGTGATTCTACTTTATTTCCCAATCAAATCTGTTTCACTAATGAAATCTATGGGCTAGCTTGATAGAATGGCTATAATTAAATCATCTTTCCACAGAATTCAACAGGTTATTCCTTTTAATTGTAGGAACATTAGATCCCTGCTGTGGTTTGCATTTAATAAATACTAATTTAATATTATAGGGGTGGCGGAATGGTGACACCCCAAATTGTTTCTCTTACTTTTTCGTAATGAAATATGTTTGCAACGTTAGATTTAGAATAGATTAGATTTAGATATGGATTAGATTTAGATATGGATAAATTTATATTTAGATATGATAAATTGTATCTTTGTCAAAAGGCTCCAGCATAAAAAGAAATTGGGAGATAGAGGGAGGGTCCAATGTGCACTTTGAATATAACTCGAGTCAAATTTCAGCAATCTTGGCAATGTCTTTCATATAATAGTTCCTGAAATATTTACTTCTGAGAACCTTCTAAAATAAATTTCCTTCTTCTGTCCACATGTTCTGAATGATTGTGTCAATCTAATAAAACCATTTTACCAAGTCATAATCCATGTTTCCATTTAAGATCTAAGGAAGCCTTGTCTCCATTGGAGCTTCTAGTTAATTTGACAGTGTTCCCATACTGCATTATTAGGATTTTCATTGAGAGCAAGATCAATAAATAAATAACAACGACAAAAATCCCATCCCCTTTACGTTAGCCTGTGACCACTTATAGCTGTTAAATGTTAAACTCCCATCAGGGCTGTTGAATGTTGAAAATGTCCACATTGCTACTTTGGGATGCGGGAATAGGAACCCCTGCTTTAATCTAACAGAGGATTTATAATTTCCTTACAACCCTCAACTATCTCTAGGAAACTCAGGTTATGGCTCTCAGTTTGTGTAACTGCACCCTCGGCAGGGATGGGGTCCATTTAGATCAGTTGGGTGGGTGAGTCTTGAGAAGACTCTTTATTCTGCACTCTTACCTGTGTCAGGGCATCGTTGAATAGGAGATCAGGACAATCGTCCTACCAATTGCAGTTTTCTTATCAAAGGAGCAGGGGTCACCAGCTTCCCTTGATGACTAAGTCAGGGTTTTAAGCCCTGGGGCTCTCTTTGCAGAGATGGTGGGGAGGAATTTATGGAAGCTCCCTCTCAACTTGATTGCCAGCTCCTCCTCCTCTGACCTACCTCTCAAAGTTGGAGACCTCCAGGGCTCTGTCCTGGGCCCCTCCCTTCTTTATCTACACACTCACCTTTGTGATCTCATCCAAATCCATGACCTCAACTAGCATTTGAGTGCTGGTAACGCCCATGCCCAGCTCTGACCCTTCCTTGGAACCTCAAACTCCTCTGTCCAGTTGCCCACATGACGTGGGATATGGATACTCAGTGGGCACATCCTATTTAACAGATGCGTTCTAGGGATTTTACTTCCCAAGCCCACGTGTCACCCAACCTCACTAATCTCATTTAACTGCACCACTCTTCACTGAGTGACTCAACCCCCACAGCTGGAGTTCTTTGACTCCCTAAAGCCTATTTCTTTGACCTCCCCCCCCAAGCCCCATATTCCAACAGCATGTTCTATAAGCTTTATCTTCTAAGTATACCTGACTCTGAGCCACTTTTTCATGTCTGTCAATTGTGGCCTCTTCCTGGCCACCATCACCTCAAACTCATCTCCCAATGGGTTTCTTTGTGGTTTCTTTTGCTTCTTCTTTGTTGTCTGCAATTCGTTCTCCATCCAGGCACCTGGATGAACTTTAATAAACATACTCTAAATGTACTGTATGGGTTTCCTAAGGCTGCTAACAAAATACCATAAACTGGGTGCCTTAGAAACAATAGAAAGTTATTCTCTCTCTCAGTCTGGAGACCAGAAGTCTGAAATCAAAGGTTAGCAGGACCATGCTCCCCACAAAGACTCTAGCGGAGGATCCTTCCTTACCTCCCTCAGCTTCTGGTGGTTTCCAGCAATCCTTGGCATTCCTTGGCTTGTAGATGCACTAGTCCAATCTCTGCCTCCTTCTTCACATGGCTTTTCTTCCTTTCTCAAAACACTCTAGTATATTCCCAGCTGCTGAGAATAAATGTGAAGTCTGCATCCTAGCCGTACACGGTCATGTCGTGACCCAGCTCTGGTTCATTTTCTTCCTTTCTTTCTGGGTCCCCCGACACCTTAATCTTGTTTCCATCTTGGGACCTTTCCATGGGCGGGTCCTTCTGTTGGAGAGCTCATCCCCTGATCTTTGCATGGATTTGATCCTTCAATCACATGTTGCCCCTCTGAGATCTCCATGGACCACCAAATCAGAAGTTCTTCTCCCACCTCCCCACCACCGGTACTTATCATGCCACCTTATTTAACCCCTTGCACATCTGGTATTTTACCTGTTTATTAATTTATTTGCTCATAGTCTGTCTGCCCTATTATGATGTAAGTCCCGTGGGAGCAGGGATCTGGGCTGCCTTATTCGCCACTCTATCCCTGTGCCCAAAATAACCTTGTAGTTAAGTGTTCAGTAAATACTTGCTGAATGAGTAGTGAACACTTCCCAGATTTCTCTCCCTTCTGCTCCTGGTACTCGACCTGAGGATTTCCGTCCGCCCTTTTGCCTAAAATATCCTCCCTTAGCTGGGGCCAGAAAGACTTCCCTAAGATTTCCTTATAGTGGAGTTTAGAGTTTTCTGCCTCTTCCTCATAGCTGAAAATTTCCTGTAGTCTTGGGAGGGAACAGTTAAACTCCGAGTTCTGGCTTCATTTCCATTCCTCTCCCAAGTCAAGGTCACCCTGGGGGAGGCTCTCTCCCCACCTCCCTTTGGCTCTGCCTAAAGGCAAGTAATAAATGTCAATGGAATGGATAAATTAACTCCATAGAGGTGTCTGCAGAAGCATGGGAGGAGTGGAAATCTTATTTTCCCGAGTGTTCAAGAATGTAGGCTTTCTCCACGTGCAGGCAAATGCTTTCAAAATTCCCTGATGCCTGCATCTAAGACACTGCAGCTTCCTGCATTTCTCCTTTACCTTAAGTGCAAATTCCAAAAGCAAGTGATTGGCTTGAGTCCATATTGCTTCTGAGTTGCTTCTTACAGTCACTGAATTTGACATCTCTTTCTCTCATGCAATAGCACAGCTTTCAGAGACCAATTGATACTTTTGTTAGAAAAAAAAAATAACAGCAAGAAGCTCTGGTAGTTTATTAGAAAGTGGTTATGTTCAGGTTCTATCTTCAGATTTTGGCAAACGTTGTCATCAGCTTCTCAAGAGTGGACGAAGCTGCCCCATCTTTCTAGTATCTGTATTATGTATTCCAGGAGGCTTTTTCACCTTTGAAACAAGCCTACCTGTTATCTTCATTTATCAGTTCACTCATTCAGTTAAATTTGACTGACATGCATTCATGTATTGACTGTATACAGTCGGCCAGTAATGGGGCTAGCCTCTAGGGCATAAAGGCAAAGAATACAAGATCCCTGACCTCTTGTAGCTTACATTCTGTTTGTTGAGATGACTGTCAAACGAGATCATTTCAGAATAATGAACTGGTAAGGGAGCTGTTACTGGTAAATAAGGGTTAGAGGTAGTTAACCCAACCTGGGAGTGCGGACAACCTCCTGGGAGGAGCTGACCTTTTGCAGACTGATGTTTTGAAGTGTTGGCCAGGAGAGGAAAGGCGGGAAGTGTATTCTCAGCAGGAGCAAGATGCTCATGGTGGGCAAGAAAGCAGCTCAGTATTGCTAGAGATGAAAGTATAAACAAAGGGGGTCAGGTGATGCAGCTGGTGAGGTGCCCTACATCCAAGTCAATATGTTCACTAGGAATGAATATATATAATCTTGGCCATTTGGGTAGTACTTAAAACTGGAGGTGAAGAACATTGCCCAAAGCCAGTATATGGAAAGAGTACAGGAGTGGGAATACAGATAAATTGAGGAATAACTGTATATCAGTTCCCTCCTCTTTAGAATTGGAATAATAGGATTGTTATTATAGGAATGTCATAGAAGATTGTTGTAATGGTGAAAAAGTCAATATGTAAAGTGTTTTTAAGTGCACGTAGGAAGGGCAAGCTATCCCTATTACCCACTAGAGTGTAAGATCTATGATAGCAGATGTGTTATTATACCCACCTCTGTATCCCCAGAACCGAGAACAGTGCCTGACATTTTAAGAAATACTTTCTGACTGAATACATAAAAGAAAAGGATACTTGAGCTTGGGTTTGAAGGACAAATAGTTTAACTAGATGAAGAAGGGAATGGAAAAGCATGGTTGCATTGGTAAATCTGTCGGTACTGGCAATTGATTCGATATTGAGTTTGGGGGAAAGGAAGCATCAAAGATGTCTCTCATTGTTTTGGCTTGCATGATTGGGTAGGTAGAGGTTCCCTTTAAGAGTTAGGACTCATGGGCAGAGACCTAGATTGGGTTGGCATGTGGGGAGATGTATGAGATCATTTGGTATAAGAAGAGAAGAGGGTCAAGGACCAAGCCTTGAGAAACTCTAACAAAAGGTGCGATGGAAGATGATCTAACCAAGAAGATATTGAGAGTGATTGGGGAAATGAGGAGAAAATAGAAGATTCAGGGAAGAGCGTGGTCAGTAGAAATGAATGCTGCTTAAAAGTCAAGTAAGATGAGGACTCAAAGACTCCATAGTATTTGTTACACATGTGATGCTAATAAGTACATTTTCAATGGAGAGGGAGGGGCACAGGCCAGACAGATGGAAGGGTGGAGGAAGGTGAGAATTTCTCAAATACTTTTGAGAAATTTGTCTATGCAGGGATGCAGGCTATAAAAGGAGAATCTTTGTAGTGAGAAAGATTGGAATATATTTAATTCTCTTGAGTAAACTTTTATAGAGAGATCATTAAGACACAAGGGACAATTGAGAATGTCAAATTGCTGAGAAGATCTAGATTTATAAAGAACACATAGATATTTTCATTGAGGGCTGGGGTCTTACTGGAGAGGTGTGAATACATGTCACAGGTTCTATGGAATTCAGTGCTTTGGCAAGAATGTGATGGAAATGGTGTGTTATGTGATCTGAGCAGGTAGTTGGAACCAGATAGGATAAAATTAGCAAATATCTCTAAATTGAAGCGCCATTTGGAATGATGGGGACTGTCCACTTAAGCAGAGAATCAAACTACTGAATGATCACAGTGCCTTGACAGAATGATTTGATTGCATTGGTTTCATTTGGCAAATCATGACCGTGATACCACAAAGTTAAATATTACAGCATTGGGGAAGGCATATCAGAAGGCAAGGGGTTGTGGTTGGATGATAGGATGTTTGGATTACTCACTTGAGGCAGGGAAGATGGAAGTGACGTGGTCTAGTGTGGTCTGTGGGAGAGGGAAGCTGAGGGTGCATGGTGTAAAAGTGTTGGGGAAGTGAGAAGGATGTGGCCACAGTGGATAAATTGAAGTGTGCGAGAGCAAGGAGTTGAGGTATGTCATGCTCATGAACTCATTTTCCTGGATGAAATGGAAGATGAGGCTCTGTTTTGAGAGTAAGAGGATAAGCTGTTTGGTAAGAGTCTGGAGGAGAGAACTTTTGGAATGGAACCGATTAGGGAAATGAAAAATCCTAGCAAAGCTGAGGCACAAGAAGTGGTTGTAAATATGAATTTATAATCACACTCATGTGTAGGATTGTCTTTTTCCCCCGGCAATACTCTTCTTTGATTAATCCATTATTTCATTCATTCAATAAATATGTTGGACACTATCTATGTGGAAGGTATTACACTGTGGACTTAGTTGATTCAACAGTGAATTAGAGTTTATTTTCAAGTACTCTTAGTCCCATTGGAATGATAAGATGTGCATAGAATTGATTGTCGGACATCCCATAAATGAGGAACTTGAAAAATGCCAAAGAAATGGAAAACAGCAAAACGTTACCTAGAGTGGTGGTCATAGAAGGCTTAATTAAAAAGGAGGGGCATGTTATCCAAGCTGTCAAGGATTTGTACAGATGCTTTGGGGATTGGGGAAAATGCTAGCGGAGCGTACATCAAGACAACAGAACTTTCCAGAAGGCGAGATAAGACGAGCTGTTTACTGAGGCACTTAGGTGAGACTCAGATCAACCAAGGTGTGATGTTGCCAAGGTGGACCAGAGCCAGGACATGCTTAGCTTTACATTCTAGGCTATGTTTTTTAGTTTTTCATCTTGCAGAAGATTATTAAAAAGGAGTTCAATTAAGTGAAAAACTAAACTGTTAGAAGTGACAGTGACATTTCCCCCCTATACTGAAGGAGTCAATATTGTGGAGTAAGGTCAGGGTTGATGCACTCACCCTACCCCAGAATCTAAATTCACTAACTATGGCACGTGGGCCATATCCAGCCTGATGCCTGATTTTGTCGATAAAGTTTTATTGAAATACAGCCACACTCATTTGTTGGTGTCTCGTCCATGCTGCTTGTGAGCTACGACAGCAGAGCTGGGTAGTTGGGAAAGCGACCCGCAAAACCTCAAATAGTTACTATCTTGCGCTTTAGAAGGAAAGTTTGCCAATCCCTGACTCAGATGGTTTAGCGGTTTGATGTATTGCTTAAGTAGTCACTCTTAACAGTTCAAACAGTGTCAACTAGTTTTGAGGGTGTTCTTCAATTCTTTACCCCTCATTTGAATACCGACATCAGCAGACCGTTGTTCTCTATATAATAGGTTGATAGAACTTGGATAATTTGGTCCTACCTTCCATCTATCATTTGTGAGTTTTAGTCCCTGCAATGAATAAATCAAGGAGAGCGTGAAATCTAGCATCTTGGGCAAGAAAGCATTTAGTGCGAATTTCACTCGTCATATGCTTCATTGTGGTTTGCATCAGTCCAGGGAATCAGTGTTATCTGGGCAGGGAGACACCCAAGAGGAGAAAAATGACAAATGGAATATTTCATAAAACTCTATGCCCAGATCAAGCATAGGAATGACTAGCATATGCTCTTGCCATTAAGAGGGATTTGACCTGATGGGCGGCAGCATTCGAAAGCACAAAAATAGAAACCTGGTTTGGAAACAGCTGTTCCTAACAAGAGTCTCAGAGTACATTGTAGAAGAGTTTTCTCTGCGCTTGCCTGGAGAGATTGAGTAACTCAGCCATCATCGTTCTGTGACTCCCCACCAAGGCAATGTGCCATCGAGATGTTAAAAGTGTGAATTTGACAATTACTCCATCAAATTTTAAATTTAGACTGTGCTTTTTTCTCTGCTCGTACATTTTCAGAAAAAATAATCCAGGTTCCCTATCATGCTTTTCTTTTACCTCTTGCAACACCATTTCCTGCTTTGCTAACCTTATTTCTCCTCTGCAACGCAGCTCAAAGTCTGTTGACTCAGGGCAGGTGATTACGGGTAAGAGGCATCCTCCTGCTTTTTGTTGGCCCCCCGTCAGATTTATCTGTGGGTATATCTGAGCTATACTTCACGACTTCGAGTTTCTGTGGGGCGAGATCCTTGTTCATCTATCTATGTGTTGCCTGTGGTGTTCTGAGAATTGGTAAAACCTATTTAGTAGCACACATTCTGGAGTTGCACCTGATACCGTCACTTACTTGCTGTGTGATCTTGGCCAAAGTCTTCTCAACTGTGAAATGGGGTCCCTACCTTGCAGAGTGATGGTGAGGAATGAATGAGTGAATATCCGCAATGAGCTTGAACAGTTCCTAGAACGTGGTAACTCCATCATTATTCCTGATCATAGGAAGTCATTGCTTAGTAAATATCTGCCAAGTGAATGAAGCATCCAGTGCTCACCATTTGAGTTCCTATGAACGTAATTCAGTGACAGTCATAGCAGTTCCTGGGAGAGCAGTATGCTGTACTCTTAAAGTCTGATGGGCACATTTTATGCATGTCCCTTTCCACAGAATATGGAAGGAGGAATAAGACTCAAAGCTACGCCATCTGACAAGCAAGTATATTTGCTCATCAATGCATGCTTGGAAATGTGTGATCATACTTCTTCAAACATGTTCTTCCATAGGCAGAGTGTGCCCGGGTGTGTTTATCATCTGTTAAAAGTTTTACAAATATTTTTTTTACCATTGCTGTTATAAAAACACTCCTTTTACAGCTTTAGAAAATTGCATGAGATTTTGTGTATTGATACATTTCTTTAGTTTCTGAATATAAATTAAGAACTATAAGATGAGAGTCTTACGATGTTCCACACAGTGGGTTCAGATTTTCCCAATGGAGCATATCCCGAGTATGATAGTTTGTCATCAGAAAACTAGTTGGTGATGAAACCATACCTGGTGCTGCCACACCTGCGTACAGGCAGTCAGTAGGTAGCTGGGTCTGGGGGCTGCAGATGCAACTGCCCCCCCCAGTCCCGTGCCTTCCTTGAGGGTGCTCGAAGCATCTCACCTGAGCAGAGGTAAGCCCCTTCATTGCACCCGTGCAGAGCTGTTCCACCAGGGGGCTGTTGGTGGCTTGGAGCTCTCTTGAGGATCTCAAATCTCTAGCAGTGTGTGACATTTCTTGGGTTTCCCTGGGAGTTTTGTTTTGTTTTCAAAGTGGTTGTGCATCAAGCCACGCTCTCATAGACTTTTCTTCCATCACCTGGAGGTCTGGGATATCAGCAAAGCCCCCAGAGCAGAATAGATCCCTGATATTTGAATCATGATATACACACACTCTGGTTGCACCTGTGGATTTCTGTGGCACCCTCTGCTTCACGTGTGTGTGTGCGCGCGCGCGCGCGAGCATGCGCGCTCTGCAATATTATCTACTTTCAAAACATACTATGTATACGTAGATAGGCATTTATATAAATGGTAATAAAGAGGGAAAAACTATTTTGTTTTCTTATGGTGAAATTGAGTCACTCTACCAAACAAAAACAAATATTTCCATTGATAAATTTTTTCAGCTTTCTTGGTAAAATTGACTAATAAAAGTTGTATATATTTAAGGTTTCCATCTTGGTGTTGGGATATACATATACATTGTGACATGATCACAATCAAGCTAATTAACATATTCATCACTTCATGTAGTTACCATTTTCTTTTTTTGTTTGTGGTAAGAACACTTAAGATCTACTGTCTTAGCAAATTTCAAGCATACAATACAGTATTGTTAACCATAGTCACCACACTGCACATTAGATCTCCAGAACTTATTCATCTTGTGTAACTGAAATTTTTTACCCTTTGACCAACATCTCCTCATTTTCCCCTCCCCACAACCCCTGGCAACCACCATTCTACTCTCTGCTTCTATGAGTTTGACTATTGTAGATTCTGTGTGAGATCACGCAGTATTTGTCTTTCTGTATCTAGCTTATTTCACTTAGCATAATGGTCCATCCATGTTGTCACAAACGATAGGATTAACTTCTTTTTAAAGGCTGAATAATATTCCATTGGATGTATAGACCACATTTTCTTTATTCATCCATTTATGGACATTTAGATTGTTGCTATATCTTGGCTGTTGTGACAAAAGATAAGTGTTAGCTAGGATGTGGAGAAAAAGGAACCCTTGTGCACTGTTGGTGAGAGTGTAAGTTGGTGCAGCAAATATGGAAAACAGTATGGAAGGTCCTCAAAAAATTAAAAATGGAACTACCATGCGAACCAGCAAGGCCACTTCTGGGTATATAGCCAAAGGAAATGAAGTCAGAATCTCAAAGACGTTTCTGCACCCCTGTGTTCATTGCAGCATGATTCACAATTGCCAAGATTTGGAAACCACTCTCTGCTTTTTAACCACCACACTTCTCACCCACTCTCTTCTGTGGGTTTGCAGCCAGGTATGCCCCTTACGTTCACCTGGTGAGCCCTGGACATTGTCTTTTGCCTTAAAGATGATGTACGTATTAACTCCTGGAGGGAAAAACATTTGTTCAGTGTCACAGTCCTTCTTAATTCTATGGTTCAGATTTGTCGTTGTGAGTTTCTCAATCCAGCCTGCCTATTGCCTCTTCTGGCAATAACACAGACAAGTTGGCATCAATTATCATGCTGCGGAGATCAAGTGGTACTGATGAATTGTTCAAATTCACAGACAAAGCTGGATTATATCTGCACTCCGCCACTTACTGGATGAGTGACCTTCACTACGTAACTCCTCTCAGCCTCAGATGTTGCATGTATTAAATGGAGAGTGATGGTAGCACCCTCATAAGGTAGATATAAGGATGTAATGAGAGGAAATGCAAAGCACGGTCCATCAGATTTTGCATCTATAAAATGGAGAGAGATAGTAGCACCCTCGTGGAGTAAATGTAAAGATTTAATGAGATGAAATGCATATCATAGTCCATGTTACATAGTAGGTGATCAGTTCAATTTAGCCATGAGAAACGATCCTTATACAACCCTGTGATGTAGTTCACATTGTTATCTCTACTTTGACCTAGAGAACGCAGAGCAGTTAGTCAAGTGGGGAAACACATGTATTTGTAGCTCTCTCTGTATCGTCTATATCTCTATCTGTATACGTAGTAAAATTTTTCTTTTGAAATCAGTTTAGATTGACAGAAGAATTACAAGGATAGTAAAGAGAATTCCTGTATTCCCTTCCTCCATCTTCCTCAAATGTTAACTTTCTGCATGACCATGGTGGATTTGTCCAGAAATTAACCTTGGTACATCACTATTAACTGAACTTTAGATTTTCCACTAATGTCTTTTTTCTGTCTCAGGATCCAATTCCCAATGCCACATTGCATCTAGAAGATAAACTTTTACAGGATGCCTTTTCATTCTTGTAGTATTTTGGTCTACTTTCCCATTTATTTATTTTATTCTATTTTAACCAGTAGGGCAATAAGTATATACACTAGCTGTTAATTAAGCTAGCTCTTGTATGTTGTGTTGCGACCACTTATTTTGTTCTTGTTAAATTTAGAGTAAAAATAATGTGAGCTTGATCTAGTAGAAGGATAAGCAGGTAGGAGGGCTGCTTGATCTAGTAGAAGGATGATCAGGTGAACATTCTATGAGCTTGATCCAGTAGAAGTATAAGCAGGTAGAGACGCTGCTTGATCCAGTAGAAGGATAAGCAGGTAGAAATGCTGCGTGATCTAGTAGAAGGATAAGCTGGTGAACATTCGATGAGCTTGATCCAATAGAAGTATAAGCAGGTAGAGATGCTGCTTGATCCAGTAGAAGGATAAGCTGGTGAACATTCTATAAGCTTGATCCAGTAGAAGGATAAGCAGGTGAACTATGAGCTTGATGTAGTAGAAGGATAAGGAGGCAGTAATTCACATGTTGAGATTCTTCCTACAGTTTGCTCTGCTACTGCCAGCTTGCATAAACTATGGCAAATTATGTAAACTTCCCATTTCTTGGATGTGATGTCTGTGAAGCAAGCATAATTGTATTTGTCAGATAATTACCTTAAGGTAATGTTGAGAAGGTGAGGTAAGTGGAAGACTTTTAGCTTTCCTAGGAGGCCACCATAGAAACTACAAACTATCATATGAATTTTTATATGAATTGTCCCTCAATGTCGATGCATATAAACTTATGAATGCCTGCAGTTTAAAGATCTTGCCTATAAGGGGAATTCAGTCTACAACCATCAGCTACAATTCAGTCTACAATCGCCAGAATTCAGTCTACAATAGTCAGAAACTAGCATTAAGAAATGACAGCTTGCTTCAAGATCCCTTAAACGTCTGTCTGCAGAATTCATTTTTTAATTCTGTCATTTAAATGACATTTATGTCCATTGTGAACCACGCATTATATCTCTGCTATGAATCAAGGTTCTCTTTCCACTTGCTTCATTTATTTGAATGCTTTGTTTTTAATTCTTCATACAATTGTTGGTTGAAAATGTATTTGTGAGTAGCTGAACTTAAACGCTGTCATTCCTCCCAGCCTAACTTCCTGAGGTTATTACTCCTGTGGTGCTCAACTCTATGCTCAGCTTATTATAAAATCAAGGGGAGCTGCTTTAGGGGAAACAGTGCATCTGTTTTTCCATCCATCTGTGTGCTACCTGCATGGCCTCAGAGACTCCAGCCTGGTCTCTCTGAGCCCTAGGCTGGCATGTCACTGTCTTGGTCCCCCAAGGTCCATTAGTTACAGGCCTTGGTGAGCATCTTCTGTGATGTGCCTGTTGACATTGTGACCCACTCCCAGCTCACCCCTCCAGCCCCTCCCAATACCCCTTTCTTGCTCTATTGAGTTGTATTCTAATCACCTCCTATGTACAAAGCTCTTTTCCTCAACTAAACAGTAAGAGCTATCCCAATAATAAGATAGTAGCAATGACGACAATGGCCATTTTTGGTGCTCTTCCTCTCTTCTAGGCATTAGACTTGGCACTTGGGATCATAATCCTATGTAATACTCACACCTAATGTGTTGGGAATGTGAGGCACAGAATGGTTGATCCATTTACTTAAGGGCACAGAACTAGTGTTTTCATTTCCTATGGCTGCTATAACAAATTACCACAAATTTGGTGGCTCAAAACAACAAAAATTGATTATCTTGTAGTTCTGGAGTTCAGATGTCCAAGATGGGTCCATTTGGGCTAACATCAAAGTGTCAGTAGAGCTATGTTCCTTTCTGGAGACTCTAGGGGAGAATCTGTTTCTTGGCCTTTTCCAGTGTCTAGAGGCCACTGCATTCCTTGGCTTGGGACACCTTTCTCCATCTTCAAAGCCATCAGCATAGCCTCTTCCAGTCTTTCTCTCTGACTATAATCTCTGCTTCTCTGATTCCCATTCTCCTGCCTCCTTCTTTCCCTTTTAAGGATCTGTGTGATTACATTGGATCCACTCAGATAATCCAATATCATCTCCCCTTGTGCCATATAAGGTACCATATCCCCAGGTTTCGGGGGTTTGGACATGGACATTTTGGGGCACCATTATTTTGCCTACCAGAGCTGCTAAAAGGTAGCAATGGAATTTGAACTCCCCGACTCTAAAGTCATTGATTTGAGTCCGATGTTGCTCTGAGATTTGAGTCTCCCTGATTATAAAGTCATCACTTATGACCACCAGGCAATGCTGGCCATGTGTCATGCATAGTAGTGACTATGTCATATGTATTTTTCACCACAACATATACTCTATTACTCATGAAATTCTCATTGAATCCATGTAATTAGATCACTTGTTTCTTCCAAATTGGCCACCCTACACTGAGCGTTGAAAAGACTTACAAATCTCCCTGTGGCCTCTCCTTTGGCATTTTAGGGGGCAAAGCGAACAACTGGGAAGGAGGTATCCGAATTCCAGGCGTTCTTCGATGGCCAGGAGTGATACAGGCTGGGCTGGAGATTGATGAGCCAACAAGCAACATGGACATATTTCCTACGGTGGCCAAACTCGCAGGGTCACCACTGCCTGAAGACAGGTACTGTGACTCAGAGGTGCTTGGTATGGTCTCATTCTGATTTTGCAGGCAACTGTGTTCTGGTTTGCCTGCATAATGGCATGCTACCTCCGGCTGGACTTATTATCAGTGTCCAGTTATGGGCCTTACTGGTGGATCTGCTGAAGTAAAAACCCCTCTGTCAATCCCGTTATCACCGTGGGAAATAAACTGCCAGGCATGATGTGGATGGATGGTCTTGAACCGAGACTTCCTCTTTTGACACCTGCTGATCCTCTTTCCCGTCTGTGCCCATCATCGGCTTACCGAAGGGCAGCTAGGCAAATGCCCCTCTAACCTCCCACATTTTAATCCCATACCTTTCCCTTTGCCCCATTCAGCAACTCTTTCCTGCAGCAGCAAGAAAGGCAGCTGGTTTCCCAGTTAAGGGCCCTATATCCCAGCATGTCTTCTGAATACAAGTCCTAAATGAAATGTCTTTCTCTTAAACTTAAATACAACTTCATATGACATTGCCAATGGTTTCTTCTTAAGTGTTATTACCAATCTGAAGAGTTTTAAGTGAAGCACGCTGATTAATAGTTTTCATTAGTTTGGTGGCAGGCCAGGCTAACGTCACACAGGCAGGCTGCAAATCTTGTGTAAATTCAGCTGCCAGTGGAACGAAGAGGAAACAGGAAACCAGAGACTAAAACAACAGCTTGGCTAGAGCTGAGTACACAGATAGGTGCTCACCTCCATTGTTTCCAAGCTTGTTTTACTGTTTATGTTTTTCCTTCATGTTTTCAAATTTCTGCTTTAGGTATACCTTCCCCCCAGACGCACACACATGTACACACAAATGCGAAAGGCAGCAGTGTAGAGTTCAGCCATTCTCAAACTTTGTGGTCTCAAGACCCAGGTACACTCTTCAATGACTGAGGAACCCAAAGATCTTTTGTTTATGGGGGTTATATCAATTAACGTTTCTCATATTAGCAATTACACTTGAAAAACATTTAAAACACAAAAGCACCCAAGCACACATTCCATAGGCTGACAGAGCGATGATGTTATCACTTGCCATGTAGCCACTGGGAAAGTCCACTGTATGCTCCTGAAAAAGTCATAGTCCAAAACGCAAAGAATGGTTTCTATTATTGTGAAAATACTTTTGACCTCGTAGACCTCTTGAAAAAGTCTCAGGGATCCCTGCGGGTCTCTGGACCACACTTTGAGAGTAGCTGGTCCCATGGATAAGAGCAGAGATCGAGAGCTGTACTGCTTGGGCTCAGGTCTTGGCTGGTTAAGCTTTTAACTTACTGGGCCTTGGTTCCTTGTCCAAAAAGTCGATTCAATAAAGCACTGACCTTATGGGGTCGATATGAGGATTAAAAGCATTGGTGCATGTGAAGTGCGGTGTAAAGAATGCATGAATATTTGCCATTTTTGTTTCACCCGCTGTATTGAGAGGTCAGATGTACATAAGTACAGTTTTTTCCTCTTCCACATTTAACATTCATCCAGGATCCTAGAATCATAAAATATGGTGGCTGAAGGGGACTTTTAAGATCTGCTTTAGTCAAATTATTCTTTTTCTGCCTTAGTGGCAGACAGAAAACTTGGCAGCAGTAACTCATAAAAGATCTTTTCTTATGTAAAGGCAAAGCTCTCACTCCTTATCTTATCTACTCATTGGCCTTGGTTCCTACCCTTGGAACAAAGATGAACATTTCCTTAAGTAGCTCATACAGAATGTTCAGGTAATTTCGTTAATTACATTTTTTTTTCATGACTCATAACATTAAAATCATCACTACTCTTCACTTTCACAATATCTTTAAATGGTTTCCATCCAATTCGAGAAAGATGAGGGAAGGAAGAAGTTCAGAGGCAACGAAGAAAATCCATAAAGGGAAATCTTGCTCCTGGACCTCCTACCCACCCCAGTCTGAGGCTGATGGAGGTCACTCTGTTTTGTTTTTTGTTTTGGTGAGGAAGACTAGCCCTGAGCTAACATCTGATGCTAATCTTCCTCTTTCTGCTGAGGAAGATTGGCCCTGGGCTAACATCCATGCCCATGTTCCTCTACTTTATGTGGGATGCCGCCACAATATGACTTCACAAGTGGTGTGTAGGTGTGCACCCAGGATCCGAACCTTTGAACCCCAGGCTGCCGAAGCAGAGCGCGCACACTTAATCACTGTGCCACCAGGCCGGCCCCAGAGGCCACTCTGTTTTTTTTGTACAAGCCCATTGAAGAAAGAAGGAGCCTTCCTCTTAGGCAGACCCCAATATTTTATGTGTGAGCCAGTGTCTTCAGTAGAACCCATTCTCAATATTAAAGGGACACTTGTTGGGACTTTGTGACACTTGTTGACGTAAGTTAGCCCAATGATATTGTCTCCAGGTTCAGGTCCAAGGCCCAATAAATACCATCAGCATCCTAAAGATAGCACAGATAAGAAAACAGAAATCTGCTTCCAAGCCCCTCGTGGGAGTAAAGTTATCACACAGTGTCTTACTTACATCATGTTACCAACCAAGTCCAGAAACCATCTTTGTGTATCTGCCCTGGAGACTTTGAACATCTAAAGCAATGATTCTCACCCACAGTGACTATTCCCCCCAGGGGCCATTTATCAAAGTCTGGAGACATTTTTGATTGTCCTGACTCAGGATGCTACTGGCATCTAGTGAGTGGAGGCCAGGGGGGCTGCTAAACAGCCTACAAGGCACAAGACCGCAGTCTACAACCAAGAGTGATCCAGCCCAATGTGTTGGTAGTGCTGAGGTTGAGAATTCCGGCTTGAAAGCTTGTTATTGCTCGTTTATGGAAAATGTTGTTATAATGTAAAGCCTCATCAACACTTTTCAATAAAAGCATCTGGATAATATCCTCATATCTGTATTTATCTACAAATTTGATACACAGATATCTACACTTTAGAAAACATCCTTAACTCTTTCCCACTAAATTGGTGGAAATCAGCTTTCCCTATTTCTTGCTTGAGCAGTGTTGCATTGACATGTTTCAGGAGAGTAAACTCAGAGGGTTGGATCCAAGCTGTTTGAGGAGCACTTAACGAGGTGCCCTCACTTCTTTCTGCATGTTTTGTCGGAACAAGAGGATTTCCGTTCAGAAGACACCTGGCCTTCAAGTGCAACCTTGTAATTCTCAAGAAGCGTCTTGTGCCTGGTGGATGCCATTTCTGACCAATCAAAGCTTGCTAGGAGATGAGAACCCCTGTGATGCAGAGTTTCTACTTAAGTAAAAAGAGCAGTGGTCCAGGGGTACACATAAGAGATTTTCCCTTTGCAGAGTCTCAACACTTCTGTGAGAATAGTTCTCTGATTCGACCCCATGGTGTGCCTATATGAGATTCCTCTCTGCGGTGCATTTTTCCTCCATACATACTTCAGCGATTCCTTTGCATTTTGTGGCACAGTTTATCAAAAGAATTTTCGGTGGCCATCACCCCAGGCATATTTAGAAAAATCATTCCCCCTGTGCACCAAATAAGCTGATTCTGGAAATAAATGGGGAGCAACCTTTTTTTTGTGATAGAAAACATAGGCAATAGGGCCTTACATAAAAGAAAAGTATAATAGCTAAATATATTAACTCATTAAAATGAAATACCTTCCTGTCAGTCTCATCTTTGCTAGCAGATAGAATATTTCTGTAGTAACTCTATGACCATGCTCCTTCTTATTGTTGGTAATAAAGGATTGCAAAATGCCATAGTTGGTTAAACTTTTGGAAAACATCTCAATTCTGGCTATAGACTATGCAGCTGGGAGGAAAGGAAAGGGATGCTGACATCCTGGAGAATCAATCACCTCGAAAATCAATCAGTTTTAGAGGTGAAATAGTTGTGTCCTATTCCATAATTAAAATAAAATTAAATTTGATTCCATTTTTTTTTCAAGTTAGGAAAAGAAATCAACATTTTAATGCTCGATATTGCTTTTGTCTAATGAAGATAACAGAAGGGACTTCGTTCTCCCAGTAAATTTTGTTGACGTGTAGCTAGGCAACTACGGAAGACTTCTTCAATAGATCACTACAAATAAAACAGTCAGTGAGCTGTACGTAGTTCACCTCCGTTTTGCAGAATAAAAGGTGGAACTCTTCATGTACCTACAACCACTTATAATAGTTTTTGCTTTATATTCAAATATAGCAGAGTGTTTAATGTTTACGAAAGGAAACATTTTTTTTTAACCTGAAAATGACTTTCGGGATACTTGGGATTCCCTTTAGTTTATTAAAGATCTACCTACTTCCTCCTAAAAATGTTTCCGTTCCTATTACTTTCTACATTGAAAAAAATCACTTTATTTTGAATAACGCATAGGTAAGTCACAAACATTGTGCCCCAAATTAACCACTTTGTCAGTCGCCAAAACCTTTCCTTCTGTGTCCCCCACACAAAAACTTTCCCTACTCCTGTGATCCCCAAATCCATCCCAGAGTTGGCCAGGCAAAGCAGATGGGAAGGACGTGCCAAGTAGAGGGTTCAGAGCTGAGAGAGAGACAGCACATTCATGGAGGAATGTGGTCACCATAGCCCAAAGAAAGTCCCCAAAACACGCTCTTTTGGGTTATGTGAAAGTTGTCCCCAGGCCGTCGAATTCAACCTGAAATTCAAAAACGAAGCTGCTTGGAAACGAATTGTGGGTTTTGCTACCCTTGTCACGAGTCAACGCAAAGAGAATATTCTCACTTTCCAAATTAAAAACCATCTCAAATGAAGACATGTTTTAGAATCAAGCAGACACTACAAAAGAACTCATCTAATTTTCTAACAGTGGCTATCTGTGTAAACTTGCTATGAAAACTTGAATTCATTTGCAGAAAAGCCCAATTAGATGATTCCCGTAGAAAACAGTGATGCTTTGTGTCAACTGAAAGTGCATGGGCCCCTCTCCCACAAATCGTGAGGTAATGGAAACATCCCTTACTAGCAATGTCAAGGCAATTGTGCCATCTCTGGCTTATTGCTGTGGTTAACTATGACTTGCACATGTGGTTTAAAACAATCCTAAGTATTTTGATAGCTTAGACACCATTTAAAAGTTTGGCTCAATAGGGTCACTTTCCATTTTTCATGGCAGAAATGATCCTCTTTTTGACAGCCCATATTTCTGCAGCACTGTGAAATGGTGGCTTTCCCTACCTGGGTGATTTATTGCTAGCTTCTAGGAAAGAGCATGTTAGGTATAGGATATTAAAAAAAAAAAAGAGATCCATCTCTGCATTTGAAGAAAAAGAAGTTTGCAGAATAGACTTTGCTTCCCTCCTTTAAAAAGCAAACTTAACTGTTTTGCTTTTAAGTAAGAAAAAAAGTTGTGAGATGTGGAGTCTTATTTTTTTAATGGAATCCTCCTCCATGTTATCATGACCCAGTTGAGTTATGAAATACCGATCTGAAGAAACCACTTCGAGCTCCTGTGTTCTTAAATCAAGTGTTGAAGTCTTGTTGGCTTATGATGAAAAATGGCTTCGAGAAATAGAGGTAGAGATTTTGTCCAAAAAACAGAGATTCATTCTTGCTCTGGAGCAGCCATGGAAAGGCCCCCTCTCCACTTGGAGGTGGAGGTGGTCCCATCTCTCCAGGTTATTTTTTACCACTGGCGGCTTTTCACGCTCAGATACTCAGACCTGCACACTTGCCCTCCCATCCCTTCCTTTTTTCCCACCCTACTCGGGATCTCATATTCTTAAGGACTGAGTCTTTCTCGAAAGGGATTTGAAAGGAACAAGGCGCAAGACCTACCATTTCAGGGTAGAAATCGTGTTTCAGAGAACACGCTGATTCTGAATAGAACCGTCTCTCTACCTTGCTTCTTTCTCTTCCTCTCTTGGAGAAGGGGAATGCAGGCTTGGGAAGGGAGCCAAGGCCATTGTTTGTTCTTATTTTTAACTTATGATAATAGAATATTTTCAGTCCTTAGACTTCTACAGAGCACGTGATTAATAACAAGAGTTGAGGCCAGACAAGTGCTAAGCAACAAGGCTATAATTACATTACGGGGTTTTTAGTGACACCAAAATAAACCGCAAAAAAAATCCAAAGGATGCAGGCCTCTTGAGAACGCTTACCGAAATTATATAACCAAGTTAAACTTCCAGTTTCTAAATTCCTAATAACAGAGGATGACAGGGATGGAGTGTTTTTAATCAGAGAAAGAAAATCCTCAAGTTAAGTAATCTAACTCTTTCATAGTAGCTCTCTGCCCCTTGTTTCCATGGCAGTGGCCTAATGTATCAATGACTTCAATTCCTCTAGTGGCTGTTAATGTATGTTTAAATCAAAACAAAATTTGGGGCTTTTTTCTGTTGTTTAAACTCCAAATCATCTTCTTTTGCTCATCACCAATTGTAAATAGCTATTGTTTGCCATCTGGAAAGTTCCCCTTCTTGCCCTAGTTTCATACCCAGTAGTAGAAGAGATATATTTGCATTTTGGAACAATCTATTTCCAGATATTTAATACCATCATCATGATTATTTACAAATTAATTCATTCTGACTTAGAAATTCACTTTCATTGGGGTCTATCCAATCCAAGTTGCCCTATGCTATATATTAACTTTTTTTTAACCCAAGTTGTCAGGCATTCTTATTTTCAATAGAGCTATAGTTCATAATTAAAGCTTCCCCTTTGCCAAGGCAATAGGCAGAAGATTGGGTTTAGGAAAAGCAGTGGGGAGAGCACTTGAGAGCATGGGTGTCCAAGCAGCTGGGTTTCAATCCCGCCAGCTCTTGCTAGTCACATGACCTTTGATAAGTCACTTATGCTTTCTGGCCTGCGTTTCCTCATCTCATCATCATAGGATGATAATGGTCCCAACTCATGGTGCTGCTTGGAGGATTAAATGAGTTCATACGTGAGCAGAGCTGGCCTCGCTGTGTTGCATATGGCACCCAACAGGGGACACTTAGTGTTCCTTGTGTTGGTTACTTAATCACAACTGTGTAGCTCTGTCATGCTCTTGTTTGCTGGAAGGACAACTCAGAATTCGGGCCATTTTAACCCGAGGATGATGTGGCCATTCACCAGCTGATGCCCACCTGATTTATCCCACAGGATCATTGATGGACGTGACCTGATGCCCCTGCTTCAGGGGAAAAGCCAACGCTCGGATCATGAGTTTCTCTTCCATTACTGCAACTTCTACCTAAATGCTGTGCGCTGGCACCCGCGGAACAGTGAGTAAACAGACTTTTCCATGCTTCTAGTACTTTGTGCCATCAGTGCCGTGTGAGTAGATGAAAGTGCAAGAGGGCTTTGCTCTACAGAGGCTGTGAGATGCTAAGAGTGCCACTGTGCTTGGCTTTGAACTCTTCTTCCTCCTCTTGTCTTCTTTTATTCCTTGTCATCCCATAGTTGTCCAGGTAGGGCATCATCGGACCCCGGCATGTGCCAATGATGGCTCCTCCTTCCCAGCAGAGGAAGCTCAGGTTCTCAGCAAGGCACTGCGCCACCTTTCTTCATGCCCGACCAGCTGCCTAACTTCATCTCCTGGCACATCTTGTTTCACCCTGAGTTTCAGCCCAGCAGTCTCTCTGCTCTGTGCATGGCTGACTTGTGCTTGTAGCGTCCTCTGCCTGGAAGGACCGTTCTTCTTTTCTTTCCTGGATGATGCTTGTCAATCCCCACAAAACCCCACTGAAATGCCGCCCCCTTTGCCTGCTCTCAAAGCACTTCCCACAGTCCTGTGACTTGGCGCTATGGCACTGAAGGGCGTTGAGATGTTTACCCCGCTTTCTCTCTCCAGCCTCAAAGATGGCGGGTGGTGACTCATCAGTCTGTATTTTGTCACAGATCATGTACGTGTGCTAGATTTAGATCTTTAAAACAAAGTTCAAATACTTTGATGTTATCATATTTCCCAAACCAGGTCGTCTTTAAATTGTGCACTCTAATCAGTAACAGGATCTAATTTGGGTTTTCCATACCAGTTTTAGAGTTGTATTTCTAACAAGCATAAGGGAAGAAATGGAACCAAATGATAAGCCTAAGTGTAGTGATAGGTTTCAGATATTCTTTTTCATATATTTAAACTTAGAATTACGATAATGTTCATATCACTAAGATGCCCAGGAGTCTATGGAAATCCAGCCGCTATTTATAAGTATTGTACGTGCCAGAGGTGGATGTTGAGGTCAGACTGTCAGTTCACTCTTCAGAGGTGAAGTAAGACTCCCCTTTTCTCTATTGTGCTTTGGGGTTTTGCTCCTGGAGGCTACTCTCTCCCAGGACAGCTAGTAACCTCCCAGCTGATGGCTCATTCTTAAACTCAGGGTGAGTCTGGTACCAGTTTTCAACGCATCCCTCTCCCCACTCTACTCACTCAGCCAATTTACCAAAGACTCATCATTTAAAGGGCATCCTCTCCATTGTTTTTAAAGAGGGAATTTACAACCTTCCATTAGCCACAGAAATCACACCAGGTTTACCCTTCAAAGTTTCTGCTTTAAATCTGGGCAGCTTCCTTGCGCTATTTTCTAGAAGACGAATATGACACAAACACGAGCTTAGGATTCTAGACCTGGAAGGATTCTGTTTACCTATTTCATCAGTGTGTCCATAATGCCAAATCCCATAGGAATACTGTTTCTTTTTTAGATTAATTGACGGTGTTTAGGTCTGAGCCATCTAATACATGAGAGCTGTACTCCTCCCCACTTCTTTTCATATGGAGCCTGCGAGAAGTGTAAAGGACAATGTTCTATGCCTCTTGGGCATTTAAAAAAGTAAGATAGCATACCCTGTCCTGAACCTGGCAAAATCTCATTTAAATAAAACCAAGCCCCCAGTTAGAGAAGCTGGAAGGAACATATTGGATCAGGGGCTGGAGAAACACATTATGTGGAGGAGTAAAGAGAAAAAGGAGAGGAAGAGACAAAATAGGAGTAAGTGAGAAAAACAAGACCCAGTTTCTGATAGGCAGCTGGCCCTGGGATAAAATTTGCTTCTTAGGCAGACACAGTGACATTTCCTCTTATACAATTCCTTAAAATCTTTTGCCTTGAACCAGCAACAAAAGAGGAGAAATCGCAGTATTTCAATGCTGCAACCATTCCTCTAGGTAAAGGGTCTCAATAAACCATGGATTTTATGAATCATCTCATTTATTTTTCAGGTTGTATCTGAAACTCAGTAACGATGGTTGCCAATGGTTGGCTATCAATGGTTGCCGTCTTGGCTATCACACATGGCTTCGTGGTTATTTATTCAGTATCTCATCTATTCCTTTATTCTACAAATATGTGTTGAGCACCTACTATTTGGTACCTGCTGTGCTACGACGGGCATCTAGTGAGCAAAGCAGACCAAATTTCCTGCCCGGGGGTTGTTTACATCTTAGACCATTGTGTGCGTGATCTGTGCGATGTGCTGGGGATGTAGAGATGGAAAGTGTGACTCTCATCCGTATGGAGTTACCTGTCAACTGGGGAAAACAGACATGAAACTAGTACTGGTTGGAGGAGTCTGCTTAGGTCACTCAGGTCTACCTTGGTAGAAGATTGTCAGTAATCACCGGACTACATCGTGGGACACTTTCCATAATTGTTAGGGATGAGAGTGTTGCCACCTGACCTCAAAATACTTTGTTAGAAAAGAAAAGAGAAAGTTAGTAACAAGCAGCCGCATGCTGGAGCCAGTTCCCAATTGGTCAGGAGTCTTGCCAGCTTGTTGTTAAGCCGTTGCTAACTCCCAGCCATGCTGGGAGTATTTATACAACGCAATTGGCAGGTTTCATTCCTCCCTCAGAGAGGGCTAGCTTACCAGGACTTCACTGTGCCAGGAAACTAGAATTGACGGGAAATGTTTTAAGGTCTGATTACCATTTGTCCTGATTAGTTGGAGGCCTAAATATTACAATTCAAGCCTTATTTTCCAAAAACTTAGAGCTAGAATTCTGTTCCCACTCTTTTCAAACATGAATCCCTTTTAACTTTTATATATGTCTTCTCTAAAATTTAATAATTCTATAACTATAATGTAATAATTCTATAATTTAGTTGTCTCGGCAAGTTGAATGGCATGATTTGATTATGATCTGATATCATTATTCCCATTACATTTTAAAAGAACTCACAAAAGCATTATTATAACATGGATGACTTTTTTTTCATTAAAATGGAAATTTTGAGTTAAAATTTCCTGTACAATGTCTGTTAAGAGTTTTGGCCTTAATTTTTGACGTATGAATCAATGTTATTAAAAATTCAGTGCAATGATAACTTGATTTTATGGGTAAACTTTATCTTAGAAGGTGTAGATACTTGGCTCCAGGCTTTTGTTTCAGATTTTCGAGCTGATGAATATAATCTGTAAAATAAATGCTCACATTAATGTGAGAAGCCCCAAAACAGCTGGTCATACAGAAATCCATGGGGTGGCTGTGGGCATATTCTGGAAACAATGGAATATAGTACATAATTAATAGTTCAAAGTATTTTCTGCCAATACATATGGAATCTTGACATCATCTGGAAAAAAATGTCACTTTTATTTGAAATTTCGTGCTTCTGTGAGGAAATGGGCTCTTCAGGAAGTTTCGAAAATGAGGTGAGGAACAGAGCACTGACATTATTGCTGCCCCTGGAGAAAAATGTGACCGTCCTAAGGCTGAACCCATAAGGCCTCATAAATCCTGCCACGTTTTCAATTCAAGTTTGTTGGAAACTTTTTTCTGTGATTTAAAAATAAAAATCATTTAAAAAAATCACAAGAAGGAGGAGTAGGATAATATAATTCATTCTAAAGGAATGTGTTCATAATCCAGCTTTTTAAAAGGTACTTTCTTTCCAAAATAGAGATACGTAAGATTTAAAATCAAAACAGCATTACCATGGTAAGGAAAGAGAAATGCTTGCTTTGTTCACTATTTAAAACTTCCACGCAGTTAAAAATTTAATTTTGCCTCCTAAATACACCTAAGAAAAGAGGGAAGATTCTAATTACAGCTGCTTATGTCTTATGAGTTAACCAGTGTAAGAATAGCTTAAAAAGAAGCATACATATTTCAAGGGTACATTTTAAGTCGTAGGATTTTTTTTTTTCCTTTTTGAATACCTCAACCACGTACTGCATCCCACAAGCTTTTGGCCTTTCAGGCATTCACCCAGTAATTCTTCTCAGCCCAGGAGCCAGAGACAACATGTGTACACGTGACTATAGCAACACATGGTAACTGTGTCCCAGGATGGATGGAGTCTGCTTTGGCAACTTAGGAGGGGTGACATAGGGGGATGGAGAAGGCTTTCTTGAAATTGTTAAGATTTTATTTAATTTATTTAATCTCATTGTCACTCGGGCTCCTCAGTAATGGGCTTAACTTCTCAACCATTCATTTTCTTTAATGGAAAAAAAACCTCATAAATGGATTTTGTTTCCTCCAACTTAGTCTATTAAACGGATATTTTCGTATGGCATTTTGTATTACCTTATATACAATATTAGACAATTTTTGAGATAGACATCTACTTTACTACTAAAGTTTTCATATGTCTGACCTAAGGTTACATTAATATCATGGATGGAAAAAGTGCCAGCCATGACTTTCGTTAATTTGCTACAATGCAAACTTACTTCCTTACAGAGACAAAATAAATCAAAACTGAATTTTCTTCTTGGAATACCAAAAGAAAAAACAAGCAGTCTTTCTGAATGCTCAAACACTTTTCATCATTCTTAGCTCAGCACGTAGCTTTTTCTGATCTTACCATAGGTCACTTCTTCTGCCCTTTTTTCTCTTACGTACCCAGTTCTACCATTTCATTGATTTTCTACAATATTTTGCACGTCTCTTTTCTTTGACTTCAACAAGGGGCATATCTCAGTTGTCCCAATAGGTCAGCTTATGTCTTTAACCCTCGCCTCATTTACCCCCATCTGCTTTCAAACTTGGTATTTTCTACAGAGACATTTTAGTTCTAACCAAGGCATGTCGTATTTAATAACTATTTGTCTTGTTCATCTTTGTATCTTCTATACAAAAATGCTTCATAGGTGGTTGTATACTTTCCCCATGTTAATCTCTTATTCTAGAAATTTGTCATCTTTTTTATGCAACCATTGTATATCTTTTGAAGACATACTTTGTAACAATAAACCCTTCCATTTGTTCCATGTCTGCTGTTTATCAGACACTCTACTAAGCACTTTACATTTTTGTGTGTGTGTGAGGAAGATCAGCTCTGAGCTAACATCCATGCTAATCCTCCTCTTTTTGCTGAGGAAGACTGGCTCTGAGCTAACATCTATTGCCAATCCTCCTCCTTTTTTATTTTCCAAAGCCCCAGTAGATACTTGTATGTCACAGTTGCACATCCTTCTAGTTGCTGCATGTGGGACGTGGCCTCAGCATGGCCGGAGAAGCGGTGCGTTGGTGCGCACCCGGGATCCGAACCCAGGCCGCCAGTAGTGGAACGCGCGCACTTAACCACTAAGCCACGGAGCTGGCCCTAAACACTTTACATTTGATATCTCTTTCAATCCTCATAATTAAAAGAGATTTTGATTATATTAGTATCATATTTGGCTGTGAGTAACAGAAAACAAAAAGTAACAGTAGCTTACACCAGAGGGACGTTCATATCTCTATCTCATGAGTGAAGTGTAGAGGTGGATGGTCCACAAGTCTCAGGAATGCAGACTCCAAGATCCCCTTCACCACCTGGAGGATGCAGCAGCGTCCTCTTCATGCTGAATGATGGTAGTTTCCACCTAGGGGGAGCACGATGGAGGAATGGATGGAAAAGATGAGAGGAAAAGGGTGCATGTCGGTTATCTCCCAAGGATGATGTCCAGACTCTCCCAGTTAAATCTCATAGGCCAGAAGTTGGTCACCTCTGCACACCCAGCTTCAAGGGAGGCTGGAAAGTGGAGTCTTCATTGTGGCTGTCTGAGTGCCCAGTAGCACTCGATGACTGTGGAAGCTGGGAGAACAGCCAACGGTCTCTCCCATCTTATTTCTCCCATTTATAGATCGGGACACAGAGATGTAGGAAGTCACATAATTGTCATACAGTAACAGAGTTGATGGCAGAGTTGAATTTGCAACCAACACTGTCTGCTTTCAGAGTCTGCCCCTCTGTTAATGGGGACTTCTTCACTTAAGACAATAAGTTCTTTTACTCACAATCACAAAGATGATTCTTCCTCCTGCCCATGTCTATGTGGGCATCCACAACTCCCTGGACTGTTTCTGGGATTCATCCATGTCATCAAATTCCCTAAGTACAGTCATGCGCAGTATAATGACTTTCTGGTTAACAATGGACCACATAGATGACGGTGGTCCCATAAGATTAGTACCATATAGCTTAGGTGTGTAGTAGGCTATACCATCTAGGTTTGTGTAAGTACACTCTATGATGTTCGCACAACAACAAAATGGCCTAATGACACATTTCTCAGAACATATCCCCATTGCGAAGCAACGCATGACTGTATAGCCATCCTTGGGGACGTCAGCTCTGGTGTTTCCTCAACTGGCTCTGTCCCTGATCCACACCCTCTCAACTGCCGTCACATCCATCATCATGCCCCTCCATGGACATTCTTTTCTGAAGGCACAGTGACTTGTGCTTACCACACTAATTCCTTATTACTGCCCATTTTTCAATGCCAAGAGACCCCGAGATAAATGTATTTCCAAAGTCTCTGACTTCCTCACTCATTTTTCTGCCATTCCCAAATGTCTCCATGCAGGCTGGATCTCTGTCATGCTGGGGGCTGTGTTGGGCACTGAATGAATTTAGACAGGATGCTCTGGCTCCCAAAGAGAGTCAGTGGAATGCACCAGGCTTCCTGTCTGCCCACACACAGGCTTTCATGATGACAGCTGCCTTCTTCCCTCTCTTTCAGTCCCTTCCTGCTCATCTCATCATCTCACTTGTTTGTTAATTTACCCAACAAATTTTTATTGACCATCTATTCTATGTCAGGAATTGAAATGCACTAGGTACCGTGCATTTCAGAGATGTGAGAGATACAGTTGTTGCATTCAGAGAGTGAATAACCTAATGAGAGAAATGGAGTCCACAGATGGTGATAGAACTTAAGGGCTGAATGCATGGTGAAAATTGGTGGAGGAACACTGATAATATCTGGCTGGAGATTCAGACAGGCTCACAGAGGAGGAGTTGTTATAGGACCTTGAAGGATGGGTAGGATTTCAATACACAGAGGCAAAGAAGGGAAGGGGAGTTTGGTGTGCATTGTGTACCCACTTTGTACCAGATTATACGTTTCTGTCCCCTAATATGCAAAACCGAGGCTTAGTCAAAGGGAGTGTTGTGCTTTCGGACACTCAGGCATCAATTGGTGGAGGTAAGAATGCTCTAAATCCTGCCTGGATTTGAAGCAAGTGTTCTTAGCCACAGCCCTTAGCTACTTTCTCTTCCTTCTCACTCTTCATATCATGCGTTCCCATGCAGCCAGCCGCAGGAAGCAGGCAGGACTTGATCCGTAATCCATTATCCCAGTGCTGTATCCTGGGAGGTCTGGGCTATGGAGAACAGGTAGGAATGAGCCTCCAGGGTAAAGAAGAGTACCTGGGTCCACAGTGCTCTGGGATTATGTGTGTGTACTGAGGTAGAAGACACTGGTGCCCTAGGGCGGCTCTGGGTGGGGCCGCATCGTAAGATCGTGGGGTCTAAGAAAAGAGCTGGGGCATTGGTGTAGGGTGGCTGGCTGAGGATAGGGAAACATACAGAATGATGTTTGGCATGTATGGCGGAAGCCAGGAGGTCACCATGGGCTTGTGGACCATGGGATGGATTTTCAGACATCAAGTTCAATAGAGGACATCAACATGACTGAGGGGGCCAGCCTAGGGACCCTTGGGTGTGGGTCCCTCACAATGGGAAAGCAGAACAGTATTTGAAATGGTTCTTGAAGAACTCCAAGATGGCGGAAGGAAACACTGCCAGGACTGAAAACCCAAAATGTCTGTGTGTGACTTCTATGATATAGACATGGAATCCTCCAAGCATGTAAAATAAATCTTGCCAAGACTAGCAGTTGAACAACATTCATCAAGGGAAGTCTAAATCTGAGTGATAAATTAAGAGCCAATGTGTTGAGGCCATTTACATTTAGTTGTCCATGTTCTTTAAGAATCGTTAGTGGAAAAAAAATGTCTTTAGACGTACATTACAGTGGTAACAGATTTAAGAGCAGACGGAAACCAATGTGTTTTTCGCTTAGATTGACTGCAGCTTTATAGTCACAGCTAACGCATAGGTGGCCTTTAGTATACACCCGGCACTGTTCTGAGAGTTTGACATACAGGAACGAATTGTTAATCCTCACAGCAGTCCCACGAGGCAGATACTGTTATTGTCCTCACTTAACAGAAGAGGAGACTGGGACACAGAGAGGTTAACGGCCACGCCCAGCATCACACACTAGGGAATGGCAGAGCTGGGATTTGAACCCAAACTGTCAGAGCCTGGAGTTAAATGTGAATGCCAAGACAAAGGGCAGTAGAGTTAAAGCAAATAGTACCAAACAAGCCGCCAAAACATGAAACGCTTCTGAACTCAGATCAAAGATGTCTACACGCAGTACTGATCAATGCCACAGACCCACACGAATACTGACATGAAGTGAGATGTGCTTTGAAAGGTGGACTGGCATCTGTTGTGCAGAGTTAAGCATCTTCTGAATGTATCTGCAGAAGGCGCTTCCAATGCCTTCGTGAATGGTGTTGGCTGCAAAGTAAAAGGAGCAGAATCTGGGTGATTTTTTATACCCCAAGAGAGGTCATCCATTTATCCCTTAAGGACGTCCCTTTAAAAAAGTTCACCCAAGCCCCTGCCTTCTGACTGCTGCATTCTCCCTCTCTCTCTCTCTTTCTCTCTCTCTCTCTCTCTCTCTCGACTTACCCTATATACAAGTCTCATGTAGCAACATCAGGCTAAGTAAAGACATCATGTCTAACTTTCATAAACACATCATTGCTCCTTGGAACAAAGGAGACCCTGAGCCCATGCACCACCCCCCATCTCCATCGTATTTTGCTTGGAAGAGCATAGCAAACACATTTTCTTATGTCTCAGGCTCATCTATATGTCCATAGTTCTGTGGCACATTTTCTCTTCTTTAGAGCTGGTAATTCATTCACGTCGGTTATCGCCAAGTCTTCAAGACTTACGGTGGCTGCATATCTCAGTCCGGATTCTGATTTATTTCATTAAAAATAAAATCTGTTGGGGCCGGCCCGGTGGCACAGCGGTTAAGTGCGCCCACTCCCCTTCAGCAGCTGGGGGTTCGCAGGTTTGGATCCCAGGTGCGCACAGGCGCGCTGCTTGTCAAGCCATGCTGTGGCAGCATCCCATATAAAGTAGAGGAAGATGGGCATAGATGTTAGCTCAGGGCCAATCTTCCTCAGCAAAGAAAACAGGAGGAATGGCATTGAATGTTAGCTCAGGGCTGATCTTCCTCACACAAAAAATAAATAAAATCTGTTTGGGGCCTGCCCCATGGCATAATGGTTAAGTTTGGCATGCTCCACTTCGGCAGCCCAGGTTTATGGGCTCAGATCCCAGGCACAGACCTACACCACTCATCAGCCATGCTGTGGCAGCAACCCACATACAAAATAGAGGAAGATTGGCATGGATGTTAGCTCAGGGCTAATTTTCCTCAAGCAAAAAGAGAGGAAGATTGGCAACAGATTTCTCAGGGAGAAATAAAAAAATAAATAAAAATAAGATTTGTTTCATTTTATAGTTTAACTCTCAGATATTATCTGAGTATGGAGACGCTAAGTTATACGGTAATAACCTTTAGCCCTGAGATCTCAGGGGTTCGACCCAGCAAAGGTTTATTCTCACTCCTGCCATATACAAGATTTTCTCAAGCTGGGCACCGCTGACATTTGGGACCAGGTACTTCTTTGTGGTTGGTTGGGGGGGGCTGTCCTGTGCATCATAGGACATGGAGCAGCATCTCTGACCTCTACCCTCTGGATACCAGTAGCAACCCCATCAGCCCCCAACTGTGACAACCAAACTTGTCTCCAGACTTTACCAGATGTCCTGTTAATGGTGTAGAGGTGGGTGTCTAGGAGGAAGGGACTCAGCCATCCTGAGTCACTCGGGGGACCACCCTGACAGAGGCTCCATAAATTGCAATGTCACCAGCAGAAGAGATGGCTTTTCTGTGCTTTGGCCTGGGAAAGATGTGTCACATTCTGCTCTTGTTTGGTAAGAACTCATCACAGGGCCTCACCTAACTGCAGGGAAGCTGCGAAATTTGCAGGAGCAGGTGGATTATCTGGGGACTCCATCATCTCCAGGACAGAGGGAAAAATCTTATTTTTGTGGCATCAAAGTTTTAGGTTGGGAGCACCTTTCTTCAGCCTGCATAGGTTAGAAACAGGGGCCAAAATTGCGCTGTAGTGATGTGTGACATTTCTGCTCACCTGCTGTGGTGCAACATTTATACTTGCACACAAGAAGAGTTTTCCCAAATCGGCTCTATTTTCTCTAATACGGTGGCACTGAGACTTCTGCAGGGCAGCAGCTTGGAAATTCAAAGGGGCCTAGAATGGAGAGTGTCCTGGGGGCCTGGATTCTGCGAGCTCTGTTGAGGGCTGCTACTGCTGCCAAATCCAATATTCAGGATGCAGCGCGAGATTCCTGTCTCATCATGAGAGGCCCGAAGCACCCAGGGTCCTTGGGATAAAGACGAATGCAGCCTTGAGGACCCTCTCCAGGAGGACATTATTAGATTTGTAAGGAGCGGAGCGTGATCCGACTCGAAAAGGTCAAGAAGGAGCATGTGCTGCATAGTGATAGTGATTTTTTTTTAAATTTTGGGACATAACTAAATTTCAGGTTTGAAGTTTCAGCTCCTTTCTTTCCAGAGAAGCAGCAGCGTTGCCATATGCACTTCACATCCTCTCTGCTTTTGTCCTTGGGACCACGTCTGCTCATTCTTGGGGCTTCTCTGCCAAGCGGCCCCAGAACTCCTTCCTGTGGCTGAGTTCCTGTAACCTGGAAGTAATCAAAGTCACAACAATTTTTCCTGTTCTGGGATCATACGCCCCTCAGATCCCCAGGGAACCCCAAAACCATGTGATTCAGCTTGTCTCATAGCTTATGTTCATTTTGATGAAATAGTTGTTTTAGGATTATACTCGGAAGTTGCTGAATCAGGGTCTGACTTTTCTCACTTAAGTTCTATTTGCCTTTCTATCAAAGGACTATAAACTTTCTTTTGTGAATTGAATCATATTTTGTTAGTGGTGATTTTACATAAAAATGTTTCACCAGATGGGTGGTGATTTTCAGTGTTTTGTATTACAGTGACACGGCAGTAGTCTAACTATAATATGTCATTGACATCTTTGCCTGTTAATTGTGACAATTATTTCTCTGAATTTTTTTAAACCTCAGTAGAATATTGTTCTCATCACTGCTTAGAATACTTTTTAAAAATGTCCCATTTAAGGGGCCAGCCCGGTGGCATAGTGGTTAAGTTCGCCTGCACACGCGCTCCGCTCTGGCAGCCTGGGGTTCAGATCCCCAGTGCACCCCCACGCACCGCTCATCAAGCCATGCTGTGGCGGCGTCCCATATAAAGTAGAGGAAGATGGGCACAGGTGTTAGCCCAGGGCCAATCTTCCTCAGCAAAAAGAGGACGATTGGCAACAGATGTTAGCTCAGGGCTAATCTTCCTCATCAAAAAAAATGTCCCATTTAATTTTTCTGTATTCTCACTATAAAATTTAATAATTGTTTCTCTGGATCATTGGATCTCAGTTATAAATGAGTTTAAGATCCCATTGTGGTCAAAAGATTTATCTGTCACAGGGGTGAGAAAGAAACAATCTTTTTCAGAGTAGACTGGAATTTTAACAGTAGAGAAAAAATATTTTTTAAAAACCCAACATTTTCCTAGTATATTGAGAAATCCAGGATGAAATACATTATCAAAATAGTTTTGGAAGACGGAACTAAATATCACCTATTGGAAATGTGAGATGACATCGGGTGCCTCCTATTTTATTGCATGACCAGGATTTACTCTTTTCCTTTGAGCTGACGCCTTTGAAGATGTCCATTCCTGGGTTTCTGGTGAATAACAGAACAGAGTCCTGAAGTAAGGACCCATATCTTGTGAACCTCCAGGCGATAAAATGCAGTCCCACTTCTCTCATTTGAACAATTCCAGACTGCTCCAAAGAACTACTATGGAGAATAAGCAATCTATCTTTTTATAAAAAGTTTTAAAAATTCAAAGTAGAAGATAAAAAGGCAAACACCCGTATAGCATAGCAAACAAATCTTCAGGAAAGTTAATTGTTAATTCTACACTCATCCGAGCTACGTAGCAACGCCAGTGCTCTTCCCAGGCAAGAATGCCCAAGGTTTACTGACTGGCCTTTCAGTCGGTCTTCCCGTTCACATCTGGGCGGGATTGAGCTAAGGCTGTAATAACAGAATCCATGTGAGTGGCTTTCAAAAGTCAAGTGGGAGATACAGGCCCTTCAAATGAATTTGTTCCAAGAGCCTGCACTCTCTTGGGGTTTTAAACACACCGAAACTTGACTCGAATGTCAAGTTCGAAACACCCTCCAGATTTGCAGCACTCAGAGAAAGAGCAGAAGAGGCTTCTTCCCACACGCCTCTCTCTGTAACAGCCTTGCCCCAGCCGACCCTGACTGAAGATGGATTCTAAGTGGCTGCAGTGTCACAGAAGAGGCTTCTAAAGGAAATCTGTCGTCTCTGGGAGGAAAGGGGAATGAGAGGAGTTGATGTGAAGAATCTTAAGGTCACCCACTTCCTTTTTAAACTCTGCTACAGGCAGTAACTGTGTCCAGGAATTCTTTCTGCAGCATAGCGTGTCTGCACGTCAGCCTGACTTGTCTTTAAAAGGCAGATGTGCGGAGCACGTGTAAATTAACATAGACGTTATGTCCTGCCTCTCGCAGCATTGACTAAGCCACAGATGGAGGCATCCTGTTACAGATGCCCTTCAATAGAGTCATCAGTAACATATCCACGTTGCTTGCGATGTTTCCTAGTTCTTCCCCAAAAAACACAGAGAGTCTTGCGTTCCCTTGAATAAGCTTGTCTGAGGTCACGGGCTCTTTGGGGACTGCACAGACACCCAGAACAGTTGTTTTACATTGATCCCATTAATTTATTTTGTATTTGGACCAGTTGGTCACTAAATACCTATAATTACATAAGTCACCATTGTCATTATACAAGCAAATTATCAAAGCAAATTAAATAAGTGTGTGATGCTACCTCGTGGGAAAATCTCTATGTTTTTATGTCAAAAAACTGTAAGGATAATGCGAAAAAGGACGTTCACATTCCGCACCTAATTCCAGTTGGTTTGTGGACGTTAATTCTCTGTTTTTATCTGCCACCTTTTCGTACCCAGGAAGCAGTTTTTAGGCCTCTATCAGACGATGTTTGATTAGCAGTTAGCTCCTCCGAAAGTCATAATATTGTGGAATAAACAGGAAATCAATTATTTCATAGTTGTTTGAAAATCAATTTTTTCCTAAAAATTTGAATATTTGGGGGTTTAATGGAACACAGAACTTACACTTTAAAAACTATTTAACCATCCTACTCTTGGGTCAATGAATTCCCCTAATTTGGAATTTTTAACACCCTTATTAAGGTATAATATACAGATCATAAAATTCCAATTGAAAAATTTTTTGGTAAATGTATAGAGTTCTGGAACTCTAGTCACAATCTAATATGAGAACATTTCCTTCACCCCCAAAATATCATCTCTGTTAACCATCTGCAGTCCCTCCCCATCCTCACTCCTAGACTCGCTTCATTCTGGGTTTGATACATTTGGGCTTTCTCAAAACGGGGAAAATAAAATGTGAACTGAGATCCTAGCTGGTTTGAGATTGTTCTTGATGGCTCCTTGTGTGTGTGTGTGTGTGTGTGTGTGTGTGTGCACGCACATGTGCAGTTTTATCATCTCTCACGTACATGTTAGCATTGAGACTGCCTCTGCCTTCTGTTTTGTTTTCTACAGAAATACAGGATACAAGTTTAAAATGTTGAAGTTTGAGTGGAAGAGGTGGCAGCGCTCGGAGCTTATAATCTGATAGTCAATATATATTTATTGAGTGTCTGCTGTACATTCCCAAGCTGTAAAGTTTATTAGCCTAAAATGACAGTCCTGTTTGAGTTCTGTGCTCAAACAATGAATAGGCTTTTCCCTCTCTCACCAGCACAGCATGGCCTAAGCATTTAGGGATTGGGAAAAGGGAAGAAGGAGGGAGAGAGGAGAGAGAGAGACTCTGAATAAGAAGATAATGCCATGGTTCTAATATGTCTAAATTTGCATCATGGCGGCTATCACTTAATCAGTTGGATCTTGTATTCTTGCGCAGATGATAATGCATGTTTTTTGCTTTGGGGGTTTTTATTATGCTACGGCTTTTACTCTTTGGAGCCTTAAGCATGGGAAATACATACATTTCATCCACATTTGAATGATAAATTCTTCGCCTTCTTAAAGCACATAGCAGCGTGATTTCTGTGCATGATCTCATGTGTGGTGAATATAGTGACGCTCTCCACATGACACCAACTTCTGTCCTTGTAAACCGCAGGCACGTCCATCTGGAAAGCCTTTTTCTTCACACCCAAGTTCACCCCCGAGGGCACCAATGGATGCTTTTCTACACACGTGTGTTTCTGTCATGGGCATTTCGTCACCCACCATCACCCACCTTTACTCTTTGATATTTCCAAAGATCCGAGAGAGAGAAACCCAATAACCCCGACGACCGAGCCCCGGTTCCAGGAGATTCTGGACGCCATGCAGCAAGCCGCAGACCACCACACCAAGACCCTGCAAGAGGTCCCCAATCAGTTGTCGCTGGGAAACATCCTCTGGAAGCCATGGCTTCAGATGTGTTGTTCCTCCTCCGGCCTGTCTTGCCAGTGTGACCGAGAAAAACAAGACAGAACAGTGAGCCATTAGCCATTGTGCATCTGGGGCCAAGAAAGATGCTCGGTGCCCGCTCCAGCTCCTCCATTACAGACGCACATTGGGAACGGCACTGGGTTAAAGCCAGCTCTGTCAGTACCTTGGATTAGGATCGATTCTCTATCTCATCACCTGAAGGCTCCATCAAGAGCCCCACAGTTACCCCAGGGAAAAAAATCAAGGTTTGCGGCATATAGAGAGACAAATGTTGACTTATGTCTTCCATGGCCAAAGTTCTTGGACTGACTTAAATGAGATAGAGGGCATTCGAATGAGTATGTCCAACACCAGTGCAGACGGATAGTAGGAAAGTGCAAAAGAGAAGCTGTTCACCCCTCAGCAAATGTCTATGATCAGTGGTATAAGGCGTCATTTATTCCACAATCTGATGTGAGGCAATGGCCCACATGATTCTCTTAGTGCACCAATAAAAGTATTCTGTTTAAAAAGTGCTTAGTAAATCTTAACATATGCAGCTTGATAATGAATAAAGGACCATCTTCTTTACCAATAATAGGTGATGGTATGTTCCAATTTAGTTATTGGAAGGTAATTATTATCGGTATTATTTAAAACACATATTAAATACTACTGAAGATATAGATATATATTTTTGTATATACAGTTTATCTCTTTCCTAGAGAAGGTTAAGATATTTAAAATATGGAACTAGAAGCTTATCAGTGTTTAGGTAAAAACAATAGAAGCTCACCGATACATTTGTTTGTGCAATGAACTTTTTGTGAAATCCTTCAGGAGCAATAATGCCAAGACAAATCTTACCTGTACGGATTTCCATCCCATAATTTGTAGTATTATATTTGGTTTCTACTGTTTCTTTGATGACTGGAAATTCTGAGCTAGAAGGCCATTTTGAGGGTGCTACAGTTCAAGGAATCCCTCCCAACATAATTCAGAATGAATGGCACGGAAAGTGTGGTATTTTGTTGGGAAAAAACACTCGCAAGCAGTCCATGATCCATACGCATAAGGGTTATATCTTTATTTCTTGCAGAATTTAATGATGTGAGAACAGTAGTTAATGTAAGTGCTTTGTTTTGTGTGGTCTTATCCTGTGGCTGAGAAATATCTATGTTTCCAATCTGCAGTGAGATGTAGGTTTTGTTTTAATTCCATTTCCCCCAACCTCAGTAATTAAGGGATAAGGCATAGCCGGGTCACTGAGGAGATTGGCTGAGAGTGGCACAGCTGGAGAGAATGCCAAAGTCTGAACCACCAGCCCCTCCAGAAGAAAGAATTCACCTGTGTGGAGAGTGTTCTTGTCACCCCTTTAGACGCTGTACATCCTGCAACAATATCACGTGGATTCCTTTAGTGATGGGTCGAGAGGGACTGCCGTCCATCTGCCTACCATTAGTCTCGTCTGTGAACACGTCTGAGCATCCCACCTTTGCCCCTCGTTTGTTCAATTCCAGGAGAGTACAGATAAGTGGAGTCCCCAGACCCCGCGTGGCCCAGTGGAGAGAATGTGTGCTGCGTCCTAGACTTTCTGACACTGGACTCTAATTTCCTCTGTTTCTCACTGAAGAATTTCCAAGATCCAACAGCATTTCCGCACTTCCCCTTTAAGGTCTGCTAGTTCAAATTTTAATCTTTGTTTTCTTTATCTTAAAAAATAGAAGTGAGTTTTTACCCTCCCCCGGGAATGGTTGAAAGTTGGAAAGCAAACAGCATTCTTATTTCTAATGTGGATTTCTCATTCGAGAAATTGCCAAAAATCTGTCGTATTGTTTTAGGAAATATTCTTGTTCAAGAGCGCGCCAGCGTGTTAATAATGTGTTAGGATTATTGCTGATCTTATTGTGCAAAAACTATTTAAAGCCACTATAAGGAACTTATGTTTTAAGATGATCATGTTTACTCTACGTTTAACATATTCTAGGCGCATGCACTTTCAGAAAACACTTTATGATGTGGGAATGTGTGTTGGAGGATTGAATAACTTGAAGCACTTTTATAGATTATGTGAATACATATTTATGTATAGAATTAATTGTTTAATCTGTACAGTGTTAACAGCAAATGAAGGACACATACACCTCCAGAGGTAAAACAAACTTTAAAATATTTGCTTCAGAGTACCTTAGATCACCATTATGTTTCAGAGGATTTGAAAGTCAGGTTTATTGGCAATAACCATTATTATCTTAGATTTCAAACCATTTACCATGTGAAAGTTTTGGTTGGAATGTACAATAGTAAATATGAATTCTTTTGTCCAAGAGAGACCTAACCTTCTTTAAGACCTGGATTTCTTACAAAGTGGTAAGGCATGACTACTTGCTTTCAAAGCATCCCCTTGGTATGACCTCCTGAGGTGTATGTCCAAATCTTTGTGGGTTTTGAAGCTTTAAACAAATTATCTAAAAAAACATCTTTATATTCCTAGCATTTCATAGATGTTACAAGCTAAGCAGTTAGTAACATATAGACAGGCATTATTTTACAAGGTCAGTAACGCTGCATGAAAAGCAAAATCACAGCCTACGTAGCGAGGTAGTTTAAAGGATTCAAGAAAGGAAACAGACGTCAGATTGCCCTGAAGGGCGTACAGGGAAAAGTAAAGAAACAGGAAAAGTATTTAGCCCATGTCTGAAAAATGCTATCTGTAAAGTGGTTGTATCAGGTAAAGTTTTCTTAGAACTTTGTTCTAATGTTAATGCAAAATTAAAATAAAAATTTCCTTGGCAATTAAAAATTCTGTGCTCTGGTGCCATGCCTTGTCACATGCTTCATTTCAACAAGTGTGTGGAGGGTTTACTGTGTTTCGAGCGTGATGTTAAGCGATGAGGAATACAAGTTTCAGTTCAACAGATATTTCTTGAGTCCCCAAGGCTCCAGAGAGAGAATAAGAAATGCAGGGATGGATGAGAAATAAAATAGCCCCTGACCTCCATGATTAGAGGGCAGGGCAAGGTCAAATTACCCATTACACACACTGCCGTAGGCCTTCTCATGGCTCACAAAAAATACCTTAACATCTTTTAAAATTAGAAGGAAAAAAAATGAACTCTTGGGGTTGAAGACCATATTCGCCTCTGAAGCAGCACAGCCGTAAAATAGAATTTTCGTATGTCTTAATATGTTTTATCTTTTTATGTAATGTGTCTTTATCTTAATATCTTTATATGTTTTCCTTCGTGGGCCGATGAAAGCCTTAATAGACCCTGCACCCAAGTGAAGTGAAGCAGATATTTGGAGCAAAGAAGTTTAAGGAGTCTAAATGTTGATACAAAAAACATTGTTCTCTCTTCTCTGTCTCTCGACTGGATTCCTTAGGAAGTTGGAAACACAGTCAGGGTAAACCACGGGAGCAGTAAGAAGGAGAAAGAAGCAGTGCAGTAGCACTAGGACTGCGATGGGCTCTCATTTGGTCCAGCAATTCTGGATAAAAGCTAAAACATGTCCCTGGGGAGGCGGCCAGACAATGGATGATAGCAGGGAGAGAGAGCGTGGACGAAAGATGTTCGTTGGTAGAGGCTGGTGCCTGGCTTTCAAGTGATATAAAGCTAAGACTCATTACCTCCTCTTTAGTCCTCAAAAATGTGATATGTGTTGTAAATGACCAAGTCCCCCTTAAATCCGGGCTTCCCCCGGGACACCTCCAACCTGTCTGGGACAGCATGAGTGTGGGACCTAGCACCCTGGCCATCCTTGGCTTTCTGATACCATGAACCTCTTCTGTGTTACTGGAGTTACCTCTAGCAAACATCACTTCAGACCATTTCTTTCTTTAATGGGCTCTGAATAAAGTGATCGTCATTTACCAATAGTTAACAGTGTGAAATATTAGTTACAGGAGCCTTTTCAATTAAGGAAATGTCAACTTTCCTAATTAGAATACTAGCATCTTGAAAACTACCCATGTGTTAGTGCAAAGGAAACATTGTCAGGTGGCGATTTGTCAGTTTTCTAAGAAGAACTTAATGGACCTTCAGTGTAGGAGACCCTTCAATGGTTGCCCTAAAAGTGGTTCTTCTCATGAAGTCCAAATCCTCTAAATGACTTGTCCCTGATAATGCTAAGTTTATCTCACCCAGAAAATACATCACGTCTTCAAAGAAGCAAATGGTACAGTGTTTGGGTGTGCTTTACCCAATAAGCAAACATAATCATTTTCATATTGAGGTATAAGATATAAATTGGCCTCACTGATTATATGAGGATTGCAGGTTTCAAACTATATGACCTGTGCTGAGGGATGGTGGTGTTTTTCTAAAGGCAAAATTTCCAATGAGTATATCTTTATAAATATGCCCTTTGAATTGCCAATAAAATTTATGTTGTCTAAATTTAAAATGGAGTGTAAAAGTAAATACATGAAGTGCCATATTTACAAAGATATAGCATATTCCCTAGTGGACAGGGCCCCTTTGTAACTACTTTTGAACCAGAAACCATCTCATGGCTCAGATGTACAGTTTCATCTCAATGGGTTAAGGGCAAGATAACATTTCCCACTTACCTTATAGTTATATTGGGACCATGTGAGACACTCAGGCTGGCCAGAAGTTTCCCTGCACAGTCCTCTTATGGCTGCTGAATGCAGAACATCCAGGTAAGGACTCTGAGAAGGTCCTAAGGAATGGTGATGTCACAATGGTGATGCGGGAGACTGGATCCCTGAGTCACCGCCTGGGGCAGCTCCAGAGAGCTGCCAGATCAGCAGGTGACTGACCTGAACCAGATCTAAACATTTTATAAGCCACTGAGACTTGGAGAGTCTTAGTGAAACAGCAGCTAGAGGTAATTACCTCGACTAATACACTAGGTGGGCCACACTATATAAACCTGACATTTTGTGATAGGTTTTTGGATTTCAAAAAGATTTTTTGACTTACTGGTGCTGCTTTAAATAGAAGCCTATGCATTCAATTCTTTTTTTTAATTTTAATTTTAATTTTATTTTGGTAAGAACACTTAGCATGAGATCTACCCTCTTAACAGATTTTTATGTGTTTAACTATAGGCACAGTGTTGTATAGCAGATCCTTAGAATTTATTCATCTTGTATAACTGAAACTTTATACTCATTGATTGCAAGTCCCCATGTCCCCCACCCTGTAGGCCCTGGCAACCAGCCACCTGGTTCTGCTCTCAGCCTCTATGAGTTTGACCATTTTAGATACCTCATGTAAGTGAGATCATGCAGTATTTGTCCTTCTGTGTCTGACTTATTTCACTTCGCATAATGTCCCTAAGATTCATCCCTGTTGTTTCATATTGCAGGATTGCCTTCATTTTTAATATTGAAAAATGACTATTATGAAAAAAAAAGCAACAAGTGTTGACGAGGATGTGGAGAAATTGGAACCCTTGTACACTGTTGGTGGGAATGCAAAATGGTGCAGCTGCTATGGAAAACAAATTAAAAATAGAACTGCCGTGTGACCCAGCAATCCTACTTCTGGGTATTTATCCAAAAAACTTGAAATCCAAATCTCGAAGAGATATCTACACTCTCATGTTCATTGCAGTATTATTTATAATAGCGAAAGATGTGGAAATAACCCAAATGTTCATGGATGGATGAATCGATAAAGGAAATGTGACATATGCATTAATTCTTTAGACTATCAATTATGTGAGGGTGGGAATCAGGTAAACTTAAAGAGAAACATATAGTGGGGACTGCCACCAACTGACGATGGCCCAGAATGGAGGATAAGTGATTCTGCCACTGCAGTGTGGGTGAGTGAGAAGGCAGAGCTGGATACTTTACACAACCAACAAGCTGATGATTACTTAAATGTTGAGGCTCTTTCTCAAAGTGGAGCATTATATGTTGCTTCATTGATTATATTAAGATAGCAGATTTCAAAATATATTGCATATATTGAGACACGATGGTATTTTTAATGGCAAAATCTCCCAGTGAATATATTTGTATAAAATATTCTTTGAATTCCCTACAAACTTTATCACTTTTCAAATACTTCAGAAAATATTTCCTGTGCGTATGTAAAGGAGTCCAGCGAACGCGATATTTTTGTTGTGTTGATCAGATTTTAGTCTGAGAAAAAGATCAAAAGATGATGTAATGTTTTTAAGCCAACTCCTTTCAGCAACCTTTGAAATAACACCGTGTTACTCGTGTTTAATATTTCCAATTAATTCATGAGATTTTTGCTGCTTGTACTTTTCTTTAAAAGTCAGGGTTGAAAACATGCAGTTAATGCAAAGCATCAGCTCCGTGTTAAAATCTGAGGGATGTTCCGCAGCGAGATTTGAAAGTAGCGTTGTCTAGTGCCTCTCAGAGAAGGTGACAAGTGCCATACGAAAAGGGTGGGAGAAGTCAGAGTTTCTGATCATTCAGGAAAGGGCACGCATGGCGTTTTATCAGGCGGGGAAATGCATGGGGTCGCTAACTGCTAAGAGAAGGTCTCAGACAGGTCATGCATTAGTATCAGGGAGACTGTTCCCAGCTATCACATTGGGGCAGAGATGAAATGAGCTTCTGCAGCACATCCCGTCTCACTGAAGGTGAGGCAGAAAATGGTCCCAGGGGCCATGCGCCGATGTGGTAGGCTGAAATAGGGGACGAGGTTGGTTAGACTCATTTGTCCCAGGCCTGATTCCAAGTGCTTTTGTGGGTTCGTCTATTTAATCTTCACTGCACGTCTATCAAATATATGTTATGATTTACATCCTGTTACAGATGCGGAAACAGGTACAGAAAACAGGAAATAAATAGGCTGCTTTATGCTTAGATTTATGTAGTGATTGCTTGGTTAAAAAAGAAGTAAATGGATAGATTTTCATGATCTTCATGTATGACTGCACATGCTGTGTACTGCACAACTCCAGGGGTGACATTTACACCCCGCAGCGGGAAGTGTGCTTCCTAAATGTGTGCAGTGCACAGCCTGTGCCACCATATGTAGCAGTATTTGTTAGACTGTGACATTGCATAAGTAGATGGGTACATAAGTCGTTGATAGAACTTATTACCTTGATCTGCCTAGCAAGAAACACAGGAGAACACTGTATGAGTTAAACCCATGGGTTGAATCCATGAGCTAGGATGTAGACTTGAGACATTTCCAGAATGAAAGAAGCAATCTGAGTGTACTGATCGTTACAATAGAGTTCAAATTAATGCACAATTGATTCATTAATGCAGATTTTTCTCATTCAGAGAAAAAGGCACATGGTTTTCTGTTTATCTGTTTGTTTACTATTATACAGCCATCACCATGGTGTCTGCTAAAGGTTTCCACCTTGCTCCATGGTCCAGGCTCATAGTAGGACGGTGCTTCTGGCCTCTTGTTCGCCGTGAGGAGACACATCCTGTGATACTTCAGAGCTGGAGCATCAGTTGCCATGATAAAAATCTCCCAGCAGTTTCTCAACACAGACAGAAGCTGCTCTCCCAGGTTGCTCTTGGGATGAAGACGACACCGAGCAGAGCCCCACATGACTCATGGTGACCATAGAGGGGGAGCCAGAAATAATCCTTTGTTGCTTAAGCCACTGAGGTTTGGATGTTGTCACTGCAGCATAAGCCTGTGCATCTTGAGTAACTCACGTCACCACCCTGTTTCTGCAAAGGAATAATTATTAAATTTGGCAAAATTTTTTTGTCTCCCTTAGAGAATTTGTGCTAAGGAATCCTACAACATTTTAGACCCTGGAATTTTTGAGGCTTAATCAGTCTTAGAAAGATATTTTAGATAGTTGGAGGAGAAGATGAATGAGGATGGCTTCAGGCCAGGGTGAAAAAAAAAAAATTAATGTTTAGGTTGACTATGTCTTCAGAAACATACACATCTGCTAACATTGCCTGAATGCGTATTAGGGAGGTAAATATGACTTCATTGGGTAACATCTTAGGTCGTAGGGAAGCTTAGCAACCATTCGGCAAGTTCAAATCCCTTTGCTTTAACAGTAACAACAAACCCTATATTCTAAGGCCATTTTCAATGTGTTTAAAATGTTTAATTGTATGTTAAAAAATTTCGACACTATGTTTAAAGTCAAAAGAATATATAGTAGGAACAATAATGTTTATTTGCATCCTGCTGTTAGCACTTTGAATGCAAGTAAACCATCTTGACCTTTTCCCATATGAATTGTTTGCCCTTTTTTTTCCCCCACCCCAATAATGTTTAGGGAATTCTGGTTCTAAAAAATTATATAGCGCTATTATCTTCCGCGACAATGTTTTCAAGGGCAACTTGTGTTAGGGAAATATTTAAAACCATGTTGTGTAATTTCCGTCACAGCAAGGCAATAGTAAAGATTTTCCGGGACGATAAGTGGTTGCTCTCAAGTATAGTTGTTTAAATTCAACAGTGATGACAATTAGAGCTATCAAGCAGAAATGAGACAAGGAGTTATGCATTACGATGGGAGAAGGGAGAGGAAGGCAAGAGGAAGATGAATGTGCGATATGGAAGCAAGCTCTAATCCTCCCCTCTTCTGTCTGTGAGGCAGTTCTCTTAAAAGATGATAAACAAGAGGAGGCGGAACCAAGTTGCCATCGGTCTCAGGGAGGCAATTACCCAGTCATCGTCCCTCGTCGATGCTCTTAGATAATTCTTGGGGAAGCACTTGATAAATGCTTCTGTCCAAACATCTATTTAGCTCCAGGGCAGACAGAAGAGCCAGAATGTCAGACCTTCACCCCTCACTGTCTCATATGTCTAAAATGTGCAGGGATCCAATGTCAGCTCATCACTTACTATGCTTTAAAAATACGTATTTCTCTGCAAAAGATGATCTCTTTTTTCTGTGTTTCTCTGCTACAGAGAAGTTTTCTAGAAATACGAGAAATCTCTTCTGAAAATACAGAAATTTATTCTAGGAAATGACAATGCTCTTTGGATTATCTTTTGATGAGATTCGGCCACAAGCAGTGTCCCTAACAGCTAGCTGGCGTCCTGCCCTTTCTGGAAATCAATGACAATGACAAAACTGTTTTTGCTGCAGCCCAGGCAGCTATGTTAATGCATACTCTGTGAATGCCGTGGATACCTAGCGTTGCCCATCCATTTTGAAACATTCGATAATAGCAAATAGCATGGAGCTAGCCCTGTTCTCCTTTTTTTCTGTTGTACATCTAGACTAACTTCCTTGTCTGGGCTTCTAATTTCTCCTTTTTGCAACATGACCACAGAAATTTGCATACTTTGGAAGGAAAAGGATTTAACCTAGTGAATTAATGTTACCCTAAATCAGTAATTTTGAGGATGTAATTTCAACATAAAATAATTCAATTTCTGAAACTTAAGAAATTCCAGTGCCTGAGAAGGGAGGATGGTGAAGATAGTGGTAGCTGAATTTTAAGGCATCATTGTGATTAAACACAATTATTTTATATAATACATTTTAATTATCCTAATAAGAGAGGATTACCCAGTTAGAAAATGTTTTCAACAGTGCCATATTAAGACCCATTTTGATATCTCTTTCCTACTGTTTTAATTGCAGTTTGTAAGGACAAATGCAAACTGAAATAGTACTCTAAACCATTTCCTCTTTGGTTGGTCAATATTTTCCTGAACCATAAAATATGGATTTGCCAATGTAGAGAGTTAATCGTATTTCCCTAGATTTTCTTTTATCTTGGCAGAGAAATAGAGAGTTCTTTCCAGCATGGAACTCAGTTCTCTGATTACTTTGTGGTCCGTTTTAGCTGCCAATACCTTAGGTGTTACAAAAGCAAGACATCTTCATCAAACACTAAAATATGACATGAATTTCTACAGCGGACTCTGTGCATTTTGCATTTTTATGTTAAATGTGATATTAGTAAAGATCATTTACTTATAATTTGCATGGGGTTGCATTGTGCTTCTGCTGAAAGGAAAATGCTTTCAATCTGCCTACTGGAGCCTCAGCAATTTGGAATGAAAGCTTAGAATAAAATAATGTAATTGTGTTTCTTGAGAGAGGCACAGATGGAAATTTTAATTTTAAAATCCAGTCTCATCTCTGCTCTTCCAAATGGGAAGACAAGATAGAAAGAGTGCATTGCAATTGCTAACCATATTCTTTTTTTAAAAAAATTGTATTGTGGAAAATTTCAAACAAACACAAAAGAAGAAAGACTGTAATTTTGAACCCTCCATGACCTTATCTCCCAGCTTCAAAAATTATCACCATTGTGCCAGTCTTCAAACACAATTGTAGTCACAATATTGTAAAATTTTGCATAGTCATCCATAAGCAGAACATAACAATTTTAAGGTTTCAAGATATACTGCATAAATTACTATGATGATATTTTTCTCCAGAGTGTATGTATTTTCATAGGAGTAAATAGTGAAGAAGATGAATTTACTAAAGACATAAACCATATCAGAGTTCTCTGTGTTTCACACCATCTGAAAACTTAGTGGCTTAAGACAATACCCACTTATTTAGCTCCTGATTTTGTGGGTTGACATTTTGGCTGGGTTCAGTGGGATGGCTTTTCCTGCCTAGGCTCAGCTCAGCGGATCTTGGCAGGGTTGCTCCAGCATCTATAGTCGGTGGAGGAACAGCTGGAGTGACTGGTTTATTATGGTCTCATCTGTGAAGGTGAGAACAGCTGGGGCCTCTCTCCATGTGGTTCTCTCATTCTCCTGCAGGCTAATGCAGGCTTGTCCCCAGGTCGTGATTCCACTGCTTTCAAGATCAGCAGGAGAGGGTGCAGATATCAATGTTCAGATAATTGCAAGTCTCTGCTGGTGTCTTATTTGCTGCTTTCCCTTTGGCCCGAACAAGTCAAATGGCCAAACCAGGTGCATGACGTTGATAAATAGACCTCAACCCTTAAAATAATAGCTGCAAAGTCACATTGCAAAAGGACACGCGTACGAGGGGGGAAGAATCTGTGGCCAGTGTTACAATCTACTTCATAAAACTAAAAGTTTTGTCAATGAACACAAAAGGCTATGGCATTGATATCAGTGAGAATGGCGAAGTTAGGGCCTCCAAAATTTCTCTTCTCCATATAATCAGTGATACAACTGGAAAAAGTTGTCAGAAGTAACTTTTGCAGGACTCTGGAAATTAAACAAAAGCTTGCAGCAACCCAGGGAGCATATATTCAAGAAAAATGCTTGAATCTCAGTAGGAACAGTGTGCTTGGTGGTATTTTAAGTTGCCTAGTGCAATCTGCCATTCTTCAGCTCCACGCTAGCCTGGCAAAACAACAGCCCACGGCTTCCTGAGCAGGCAGCAGAAGGGGCAGCACGGGGCTGGACCTCTATCAAGTCCCCATTCCTAAGGGATGGTTTGTTGGTCTGTTTTTGACCTGACTTGGAGATTGCCTAGTACAGAAAGCCTTTTCCTGGAGAGAATAACGTATTGACACATGCAACATCATGAATGAATGTTCAAAACATTACACTAAGGGAAAAAAGCCACAGATAAGAAACCACATAGTCTATGATTCCATCAATAAGAAATTTTGAGAAGATGCAAATCCGTAGAGATAGAAAGTAGATTAGGGGTTGCCAGGGTGCAATGGACTGAATGTTTGTGTCCCCCCGAAATTCATATGTTGAAATTCCAACTCCCAGTAGGATGGCATTAGGAGGTAGGACTTTTGGGAAGTAATTAGGTCGCGAGAGTGGAGACCTAATGAACGGGATGAGTGCTCTTATAAAGAGACCCCAGAGAGCACTCTCTCTCTCTTTCCACCACGTGACAACACAATGAGAAGTCTGTGAACAAAGACGTGGATCCCCACCACTCCAAGCTTGATCTTGGACTCCCCAGTCTCCAAAATTGTGAAAAATAAATGTTTGTTGTTTAAGCTACCAAGTCTAGGGTATTTTTCTTATAACAGCTCGAACAGACTAAGACAGACAGGAGTTGAGAGGAGGGTTGATGGGGAATGATCTCTAATGGTACAGGGCTTTTTGTGCAATGATGAAAGTGTTCTGAAATTAGGTAGTGGTGATGGTCACAGGACTTTGTGAATAGACTGAAAGCCACTGAATTGTCCACGTTAAAATGCTACTATAATGGGATGTGAATTATATCTCAATAAAAAAATGAAGTCTATTATTTCATAAATTTTAAAAAAAGATGAAGTAACTCTCTTTTAGCCTTCAGTTATTCAAAATTGACTCTCCGGATGGACTTCTTTGCAAAATTGTTTAACTTCTGCACCGTCTTTAGGATGGAGTCACGGACTTCCCATGGTACTCTGTTCCTTGAGTTTGCCTTGATAAAACAGCCTGCATGTCTATGTTCCAGCTACTTTCCATGCCTTGAATACTCTCTTCTCTACCCACTCACTCCAAATTTATGAGCTGCTATTTATCTTAGAATTCTCAGTTCAGTCATCTCCTCTCTATGAAACATACTGTTTCCCTCTTAAAACCCATAACCGCTACTATTATATCTTCTGTAACATGTGGTTTCAACTAGATGTTTTAGACTGCCAACTCCTTGAGATATGGGCCAGTTTTTATTCATCTTTATATGTAGCATGCACGGAACGATGCCTGACACCTTCACAGGAATATTTTATCTTTTCTGAGCACCAGGAAGGTTATGCTCCCCACAATCTCTGCAGCATTTATCCTGGGGCCAGACCACAGTGACCATGTCTCCTCCTATGCTCACGTTGTGGAGGCAACCGAAAAACAGAGTGGTCCCAAAAGAGTTGGAAACTTACATCCACACAAAAACCTGCACACGGATGTTTGTAGCAGCTTTATTCATCATTGGAAAAATTTAGAAGCAACCAAGATGTCCTTCAGTAGGTGAATGGGTAAATAAACTGTGGTACATTCAGGCAATGGAATAGTATCCAGCGCTAAAAAGAAATGAGCTATCAAGCCATGAAAAGACATGGAGGAAACTTAAATGCATTTTGCTAAGTGAAAGAAGCCTATCTGAAAAGGCTACCTGCCATATGATTCCAACTATGACTTTCTGGAAAAGGCAAAACTATGGAGACAGTGAAAAGATCAGTGATTGCCAGGGAGTGGGAGGGAGGGATGAATAGGTGGAGCATAGAGGATATTTAGAGCGGTGAAATTGTACTCATACGGAATAGATATTGTAATAGAAACTGTAATCATACAGAAGGGATACAGTAATGGTAGATACACATCGTTATACATTTGTTGAAACCAATAGAATGTACAACACCAAGAGTGAAGCCTAGTGGAAATTATTCACTTTGGGGGTTATGATGTGTCAATCAATGTAGCTTCATCAGTTGTAACAATGTAGCACTCTGGTGGGGGATGCTGATAACGGGGGAGGCCATGCATGTGTTGAGGCAGGGAGTGTATGGGAAATCTCTATACTTTCCTCTCAATTTTGCTGTAAACCTGAAACTTCTCTAAAAAATAACATCTTCAGCACACAAACACAAACAGATTGGCAATAATTGGGCTGCAAGCTGGCCTCCTGTGTAGACCCGTTCAGCTTCTCCTGGGTCCTGAGGTACAGAGTGAGTTTTCCTATCCAGAGAGCGTTCTCTGTACCTGACTTGCATCTGAACCCCAGCGAAGAGGCATCCCAACTTCGGGGAGTATATTTCACTTTGACTATGTGAACGAGACCCTGCTTCTGAGCACACCAGAGAATACACGATGAGCACTGCCCCCGGGGGGTGTGCACCATAGCTCTACTCTGCTCTGGTCTATTCCTTTTCTCCAAATGTCTGGCCATCTCTGTCCTACCCAGCTTCTCTGGGGCTCCAGCTGGCAACTTCAGGTACACAAATTCTGGCCACTCTTCTCTGGGTGCTCCTTCATGATCTGGCTCCGAATAATTAACTTGGTTCCCCAGCTTTTGTCCTGAGTTTTCCTTATGTCCCCCAGTTTGGCTCAGTACTCTAAACTGTGTGGTGGATTTGCCCCACTGCTCATAGTTATGTTTGTCCCCTTTGAAGGAAAATGTATCCCCACTTTGTCGTGCTCACTAGCTGCCATGATTCTCTGTTTGCCCCCTGTCCCTACATGAGTCTTTATCTGAACCTCTCTATGCCTCCCCCATATGATCCAATGACTTCTGCAAAGCAATCTGGAAAAATTCTTAATAAGTCAAGGTGCTAACATGATCTATCAAAGAAGCACACATTTTCGGACCCTGTCCTCATCTGAGACACCAGGAAAGTGAAGATCACTTGAGAGACCCACATCAGCTCAGCTACCATTCAGAGTGGTGTGAATTGCCTAAGTGAAAAATGACTCTCTTACAAATAATTATTCCATAAGAATCATAATGATCTAAATTTATATATCCAACACATTTATTTAATTTCTCATTAACCCCAAAATCTCAACTAAATGACTGCTTTTGTTCATGTACTTTTGTTTCCATTTCCCATTTTAGCAGACAATTTCTTATTTTTCTTCAGGATCCTTTGAAATAAATAAAACATCTCATGGAATGTCTCATAATATCAGATTCCAAACTTTCTCTGTGGTCTCAAATCTTAAATGATATATTAATGTATTTGGAAAGTTAGATTTTTAGCAATAAAAAAATCAAAATGCAAACTTAGCTAGCTCTAAGAATAAAAATACCAGAGCCATGAGACCAAAAGTGATTTCTTTGCAAATAACACAGGCTTAAAATAGCTTTAACCCATGTTTGAAGATAATAATAGTTATAGGGCCTTGGCCTAATTAAAGTCACTCCAGAAGATATATAACATACATTCAACTTTCAATTATCCAAGAGATCACATACTCGGGGCTTTGTTAATGATAATTAAACTTTAGCTGTAGAATTAAAGTCTTAAAAAAGGGCAAAACAATTTGTATGTGTTTGCTCTACTCCTTCAATCAGATTGATTGGTTAATTAGTCCCTTATTGTCTGAGCTGTTTTTGCATTTTGGGGATAAAAGACATGAAACAGTTTTCCTAAGGCTTGATGTTCTGAAGGAGGTGTAGATTTTCCAAGTACAAACTGGAATCAATCTGACCTGATGTACTGACTCTGGCATCCAGAATTAAATGACTGGCTTTTACTCTCTTATTGAACTGCTAGACGTATCACAGGAGGACTCAGCTTTCTATAAATTGTTAATGAATGAACTTCGTAATTTTGGTGCCTTAAAAAGGTAAAATGTCTTGGGCATATACGATGTTAGTTTGTGTAAACATTTATGTACTTTTGAGTTTGTGGCATTTAGTGGATCTGGTTCAGAACAGAACTTTATTTGCATGGGTTTATTTTCATTCTACTGTCAGTTGCTTGCTTTGGGGGCAGTTTGGCAATCTTGGGTCTTCTACTCTTTGATGCTAGTTCCTCGTTCTATTTAATTCTGTGTGGCACAGACCCACAGGAGTAGACCTTCAGAGAAGTGTGTCAACTCTGGCCCAAGTCTCGCAGGATTTTGCTTAGCAATGACCATATACTAATCAACTATTTCCACAATAACGCTGTATAACAAGCCACCTCTGACTCAGCGGCATAAGAATGCACATTTATTTTCATGCTCGTTGGTCTAGGTCATCTGGTGTGGCTGTGCTGCATGTGTTGCATATAGAACCCAGGCTTGAGGAACAGAGGAGAGACGCACCCAGAGGGCAAAAAGAAACACATGCTGTCCTTCAGATCAATGCCTATAACTGTCATTTCCATCCACATTTCTTTGGCCAAAGCATGTGACAGGAAAGTGTACTTCACCCATGGATGTTGAAGGGGACTGTATTAGGTAAGTTTCCGTTGTGTGTAATGAATTACCACAAACTCAACAGCCTAAAGCAATACCCATTTATTGTCTCACAGTTCTGTACACTAAAGTCCAGCACAGCTTAACTGGGTACTCTGCTGCAGGTCTCACCAGACTGAAATCAGTGTCCCAGCTAGGACTGACTACAGTTTCCACCTGGAGCTTGAGATACTCTTCCAGGCTCAGTGGTTATTTGCAGAATTTATGTCCTTCTCACACTCTTCACAGCGGTTCCTCCATCTTTAAACCAGAAATGGCAGGTCAAGTCCTTCTCAGCTTTTTGTTCTATTCAGTCCCTCGATGGATTAGATAAGGCCCACCCACATTAGGGAGGGCAGTCTGCTTTACTCATTCTGCTGATTCAAATGCTACTCTCATCCAGAAATTCCCTCACAGACACACCCAGAAAATAATGTTTAGGCAAATATCTGGGTACCTCATAGCCCAGTCAAGTTGATATATAAAATGAACCATCACAGAGCATGTCAAGTTCATGAGAATAGTTGAAACAAGTGGGGGAAATGGGAGCTTGAGACAGAGGCAGGAACCACAGTGTGGAAAGTCTCACTGAAGGGCTTGGCCTATATTCTAAAGACATTAGGAAACCATCAGAGGGTTTTAAGCAGGGGAGAGGGCTGATCACATTTGAAAGACCATTCTTAGTGCAATGTAGAAGAGAACAGAGCAGTGTGTGTGGGAGGGGTGCCGAGGTTCACTATTTAGATGGCTCTTTCCATAGTCTAGACAAGAGATGATGGTGACCTGGCCTTGCGTGTAGCACTGGGGAATGTCAAAAGTGGACAGATTCAAGAGTTCTTTAAGAGATGAAGTAGATAAGACTTTGTGGTTGACCAGATGTAGAAGATGAGGGAAAAGAAAGGATGCCCAGGACAGTTGTAAAGATTTTGCATATACTCTGGGGCAGTGCTTCTCAGTTGGAATCTATAGATTGTCAGGGCATCTGTGAGTTCTCTATAGAGTTCTCTATTGCATTTTTAATTTACTGATAATATGGGAAAAGAAGACTTTCCTGAACATTATGAATGATCTGGGCAACAACCTCATGCCTAAGTACTGCCATGTTATTTCAATGTCTCCATTGGCATTTGCATGAACAATTACATTAGTGTCACATGGGGACCACGTCATGTCACAGTAAGCTCTTTGGACAAAGGTTTGGTAGTAGTTCAATAGAAAAAGTTTTGAGAGAATGGAGTCACCACCAGGCCCACAGGGATAGCAAATTCAGAAAATCTGTATTTCAGGAATCAATATCAGTAGCAAGAAGGATTCTTTGTTGCAATAATGATATGTTCCAAGGCTATATTAAAAAACATTGGCTCCCAGAACATCTCAGAAGGCCAAAGAATATGGCTTGGAGGCTACACAGCAAGGGGCAATGCAGCCAGGAAGGATCTGAGTACCAGATACACCTAACTCACCTAGTGGAAATGTTGCCACCCACTGGTTGATATCCACAATACTAGGGACTGGGCCCTAGAACCAAACCCATCTGCTCTTCTCAGCATATCCAAACACTCCTAGTTAATTGGGGCTGCCTTAGAGCACCCACAGCTCATTCCAAGTGTGTGTGATTGATGGAACCAGGTCACTGGCTCAGTCTCTTCAGGTCTCTGTCAAATGTTACCTGATCAGAGAACCCTGCCCTGACTCAGCAGTTTTTCCTCTTTACCCAGGGTTATTCTTCTTCATAGCATTTGTCATCACCAGATTATTGGCTTGCCATCTCTCCTGCCCCCAGCGGGAATGTAAGTTCCATGCGAGCAAGGACTTCTTGTGTTGTGGTCACTGTTGTATCCCCAATGCCATACACAGAGACTGGTGCTAGAAGGCAGTCGATCAGGCTATGTAATAAATAAATTATTTTGTTGTTAGTGCTGTTGAGTGGATTCTGACTCCTAGTGACCCTGTGTTCAGCAGAGCAGAACCCTTGTCGGTCTTTGTGCGCCACCTCTCCCCTTCTGGTGCTGTATCAGACAATAAGCTACTACTATCCATAGGGTTTTCATGGCCAGTTTGTTCAGATGTAGGTGGCCAGGTCCTTCTTCCTAGTCTGTCTTAGTCTAGAAGCTCCACTGACACCTGTGCACCGTGGGTGACCCTACTGATATTGGAAATACCAGTGCATAGCTTTCAGCATCACAGCAACACACAGCCGCCACAGTATGAGAACCATAGATGGGTGGTGTGGTTTCCTGACTTGGAGATAAACCCAAGCCGCCATGGTGAGAGTGCTGGATCTTTAACCAGTAGACCTGGCCAAATAAATTATTAGTTAGTGTAAAATAAATCCATGAATTAATACAAGAGAAGAGTGAGACCTGGAATATGAATGTGCATAGAGGGCAGCTGGGACCACCACAATCCTTCCTCCGGGGTCTAAAGGAGGGCTTCTGTGAGAAACGGGTGAGGGGCGATTGCATCAGTGCAGAACTGAAGATCATAGAGACAGATACCAGCTCTGCTTCCCCATCTCACTCAAGGATTGGCATGGTCCTTGATGGGATCTCTCCTCATCTCTCAGAGATTACCACAGAGGAGGTGGTTAAAAATTATGGGGAGAGTGATTGCTGGGCTTCAGGTGGAACTCTAGGGACAGTGACATTTGAGGACTGCACGCAAGGAGTGTGAGATGAGGAAGAGACAGAGAAATACCCCAAGAGATACCCAAACATCTCTTTTGGGCTGGCTGGTCTTTTGAAGGGCTCAATGTCTCCCATGACCTCCCTCAACCACTCTAGAGGAAACAGGGACTACAGATTGGAAGCCCTTGAGCTCCAGAAAAGACCGAGGGCAGCCTAAAACACTGGGGCATGGTGTTAGGGAATGGGGAGAGAGATGACCCAGGAGGAAGGAGAGGGCACTGAGAAGGGAGGTGAGTGCTTGGAATAGACTTTGCCTGCTTCACCACTTGTCTGAGCTGATTGCTGCAGATATTAGTTGGGATAAAGATTTTTGCACTAGTAACAGAGACCCAAATTGACTGTGAATTACACAATATTGAAGCTTATTTCTCTGCCATGTAAAATGGGGGCTGATATTTGGGTGGCTTTCTGATAAGATTTTGTCAAGAGTTCAGACTCCTTCCATCTTGTTCTTTGGTCATTCTTAGGGTGCTGCTTTCTAAGACAATTCACCAACATGTAATATTATGGTTACTGGGAAAAAGGAAAAGGAGAGAGGGAATGTATGCCTCTTCTCTCCACGAGCTTACTTTGGAAGTTGGGCAATGTTTGACTCTCATTTCTCATTGGCTAGAATGTAGTCACATGACCAAAGTCACGGAGGAGCCTGGGAAATGTAGTCTTTAGCAGGGTAGCTACATACTCAGATAACTATAATTATGAAAGAAGCGCAGAATAGATATTGGCAGCCTCTACTACCCTCCATCAGTCTTGCTTATATTACATCATTTTGTTCTCATACTATATCCATGAAGGAGTAATAATTTTCTCAACTTACAACTGAGAAAAAAGTACTTCACTTAGGGAGGTAGTTTTCAGTGGGTGTGTAAAGCGGTGAAGGAATTCTAGACAGAAGGTGGGAGAAGAGCCAAGAAAGGGAGGGTGAAATCTTATTCTACATTCTAGCAATTGCAAGTCCTTTAATAGTTTTGTGCCTGTGTGTTTGTGTGTCCGTGTGTGTGAGTATACTCGTTGGTATTTGTGTGTCTGAATTCATGTGTATGTTGTGTGTCTGTTTGTGTGAATAGGCTTGTGTATGTGTTAATTATGAGGGCTGAAAAAGAGAGCTGTGGTTGAAGAGGCAAGCATTGAAAAGTTTTAAGAAAAGGGCTAAAATGCTGCTCAAAAATTAAACTGTAGCAGCTGTGTCTTTGTTGCAGCCACATGGAGCCTTCAGAGCTACGTGCATAAGTTGAGTGAAAAGGATGATTGACATAAAAGTACAAGGTTTTGTAATTAATGCGTCAGTCAATTAATGCAATACAATCATTATTGTATAGACAGGTGATGTCAAACCTGTTTTATTGGAAGGGATAAAATACCCCCCTCCATACAATATTCTGTAAAATGCGAGTATCCTTCCTCATGTTTCAGCGAATTACACTTTTGCTGTTCAAAGAAGAAAAGTGAAGAATATGTTTGGAATCTCCCTTCCAGAATTGAAAGCATTGTTTTCACAAAAAGCTCATGTCTCTCTTGGCATGAAGGAGGAAACGACCCTTCTACAAAGGTTCTCACCCCTGGTTTCTTCCTACCCCTCCCTGCCCCTCTCCCACTCCCTTCTGCACTGAGTGCCTTTGCCAGAGCCTCAAGGATCAAGTCGCAAGACAAATTTAAATCACATTAGGATTGTAAATGAATTCGAGTAGTAGCAGATGCAATAAACTGGTTGCTGTCTTGAGATATGACATCTATGCCAACCGATCTATCTTTGAGGGAAGATGGCTGTTCCTTCTTTCTCCTTATTGACTCTGAGGCACCATATAAAATGCACCACAATCAAATAAATGATGGCAGGACAGGGAGTGGAGGTGCTATAAATTCTGTGCGTGACAGCATGTACTAGGTGTATTTCAAGGAAATGACTCTAACTGGAACTCTTTTCTGGAGCGACCCTTGCCCAAAGCCCCTGTTCAGAGGCCAGGCCCACTTCTGAACCAGGTAACCCCCTTCTTACCTCACCTCAGTGCCCCCTAGTGACACACACAAGCAGCTGGGAAGAGGAATAGATAATGGATGTATCTACAGGTTGATAGGAAATGTGCGATCTGTAGGGCTGGGGGTGAAGGCAGCAGGTGGGCCAAATTTCCTGTGAAGAATTTGAACTTGGGAACTTTGGACACTGAAGCACCTGTCTAGAAGAGCTCCAGCTGAGACGTCGTGAAGAGTCTCCTCTTGGGGTGACATTGGGAACCACTTGATGCCTGGAGATGTGAGAGAGAAGCCAGGTAAATAGGGGGAGGCAGCAGGTAGAGAGAATGGAGTGGAGCAGACAAGGAGAGAAAAGTGGAGAAGCAGAAAAGCTGAACATGAAACAGAGAGAGAGAACAAGAGAGAGGAAAAGATGTCTTTCCTGCAAACATATGGCTCCATTTCCAGTACCCCTGGTTGTTGGGTGTACTTGGTTTCCTTTCTCTGCGTTTCGTGAGGTTTCCATGATCTCTCACAATAACATGCACTTTCTCCCCAACCCGAGTTATCTCAAGAGGTTATCTGATTGTTACCAAAAAACACAGGCTCCACTTTAAATCAAAATTAGCTGATATTTATTGTTTATTTATTAAGTACCAGGCAGTATTCTAAAAGCTTTATCTATATTGACGTGGTTATTTCTCAAAAAACATTATGAGGTATTTTATCCCCATTTTCCAGATGTGGAAACTGAGACTGGAAAAGGACAGTCCCTTGACCCAAGCCCCCACGTAAGTGGGTATAAGAGCTGCAATTTGCACTTGGGAGTGTGACTCAGATGTCACGCTCTTAGGCTCTGTATTATGCCACCAATCAGAGAGGCTCATGGGAATGTGTTAGGTTGTATATTCAGCTGAAGGAAGTGTGAACTTTATACATGGCATATGTTATGTGTTAATTGGTCCATTTATGATATGATTCTCAACTATCTTGGGACAGCCATTGGACTGACATCCTATTAAGACACACATTGATACCAAGCCAGGGATTTCCATTGATTCGATTGATGACCACTGTTGGAGATTGCTGGAGAGAGCGCAGCTCTCCAGGAAAAAGAAAGAGGAAGCTGAACCTGTGAGGAGCAACTATAACGATGTAAGAAACGGTAATATTATACATGAGTAATCAGGAAAGTCGTTGCATAGACTGTAACTGGGCCAAGGAATGGTTTTGACGGAGTTGGGTGAAGGATGATGGTTGAAGGCAGAACTCCCGGCTGTGAGTTTGAGGGCCAAAATCCTCACTCACATTCTTACCCCCATACTTCAGGCAGCCTCCTTCCCTAGGCAAGCACTCCCTCCTTCTGTTGTTGTCTCACATTGTTGCAGGGAAGGTGGGCTTGCGAGCTACCAGACCTGCTTTGAAAATTCCATGGCTGCTAGTTGTGGGACCTTGTGCTCAGTTCCCCTCCCATGGGCGTACAGACACGTACCACCTTGGAGGGTTATAATAGGATGTGATTAACACACGTACACAATAGTATATCACTGTGTTTGCAATATCTAGACTGTATGCCCAACACTTGTTTGTCAACACTCTTTGGCCATCCATAAACACTGTACATCCTGGCCGCCCTCTGGTAGACTTTGCCTTCTTCCTGCACATTCTATCCCACTCCCCATGGCAGCTGTTTATACTGTGTTCACTGTTTTCAAGTCTCTAGCCTTTTGCCCCTTCCCTCTCTCTGAACTCTTACTTCACTGACAGCATCTAAGTCCGTTAGCCAACCTTCAGCTTTTCCCTCCTTCATCTCAAATATTCTCTGTGCCATTACATTTAATTTTATTTCTCTCTTGGCAGACTGCTTTGAAAGGCTCACTGGTTCTGCTGGGCTCTTAAGCTCTCAAATCCACTCACTGTCATCTCTGTAGGATCTGGATCCATCTGAATATTTCTTTCACAACTTCACCCTCTTTTTCCACCATCTCCTCTCACCAGATTTCCCTAGTCAAGATTCCCTTCAAGTCTCCCTCCCCTGTACACCAACACTTCATCCCATTCTTTGTCGCATCATAAAGCCTTGCTACATCATAACACAGAAGACCACCTCCATTGGTGTTACTTCTGCCTCTCCGGCTCACCCTCCAATGATGGAACACAGCTCCTTCTACTGATGTCCACTTGGAGCTCTCCTTTCAAAGGTCTGTAGTAGCCTTTTGGTTGTCAACGCAAGAGGCCTCTTTTCGTGTTCATTCTAATGGAATTCTCCATGTGATTTGACGCTGCTAACCAACTCTTCCTTTTTAAAACCCTCCTTCGTGTGTCTGTGACACCACCCATTCCAAGTTCTCCTCTTACCTCAATATGTCACTCATTTTCCTTTGAGGACCTCTCTGTTTTTCTACCATTTCTCCTTTATCTTACTCCCTGCTGCCTTTCTATTAAATGTAGGGATTTTCCCCTTGAGCTTTCTCGTCTCTCATTTTATACTCCTTCCTGGCTATAACTACTTCCTTTTAGACATGACTTCCGACCCCCTCACTAGTTCTTATGTTTACCCAAAGTTGCAGTCAGTGTTATAAATTCCTTGCTAGACACTTTAAACTCAACACATCCCAAACAGAATTAATTAACCTCCCCTTTCCCAGAGGAAAAAAAAATACACACATCCCTACTCTTTCTCTTGGTTAATTGCATTACCATCTTCTGATTCATTTAGCCTCAAAATATTGAAGTCACCTTTTCTTTCTTTCGAAACTCTTCATTAAATTTTTATCGAGTGCTGTTGATTCCACTTTAGAACTATCTCTTGAACTTGTACACCTTTATTGATTCCAAATGCCACTCTCTTAGTTTAGGGTCTCATCATCTCTTATCTAGATTATTTCTGATTGATCCTCCTTTCTGTGTCGTCTTGCCCACTCGAATCTGTTCTACAGACAAATCTTAGAACTATTGTTTCTCAACACTCATTCCCTAGTCTAATCTTCCTGTCTTCATTTGTTCTTCTCTTCATATTTCTTATGTTCTACCCATGTCAGATAACTTGCCATTTCTTTTCCTTGATCATGGCCAGATATCTTGGCTCATGCTAACAGATCCTGCTGTCTGGAATGATTTTTCTGCTTCCCCCCATTGAAGTCTGTATTAGTTTTCCATTGCTGCCATAAAAAATTATCAAAAACTTAGCAGCTTGAACCATCACACATTTATTATCTCACAGTTATGTAGGCCAGAAGTTTGGGGTAGGAGGGGATGACCTTGGTTTCATAAGGCTAAAATCAAGGTGGTGGATGGCCTGAGATCTTATCTGGAGACTCTGAGGGAGAATCCACTCAAACTCTCTCAGGTGGTTGGCAGAATTCAATTCCTTCTAGCTATAGGACTGAGTCCCCTATTTCCTTGCTGGTTGTCACCCAGGGGCCGGTCTCAGTTCCTTATGGTCACTTGTGTTCTTTGCTATGTTACCATCTCCATCTTCAAACCAACAACAGCACACTGAGTCCTTCCCATGCTTCAAATCTCTCTGACTTCTCCTCTTGCCACATCTTTCCCACTCTAGCTAGAAAAAGTTCCCTCTTTTTGTAGGGTTCATGTGATTGGATTGGGCCAACCTGGATAAGTCAGGATCATGTCCATATCTTAACGTCTGTAACCTTAATTGCATCTGCAGATGTAATTGTCATGTGACAACACGTGTAACAACAACATGTTCATGAGTTCTAGGGATTAGGGTGTGACATCTTTAAGGAGGGTTCTGCTTATCACAAAATCCCAATGATTTTTCAAAATACAAACTCTGTCTCTGTAAAGCACTTTCACTTATTGCTTCCTTCAAGGTATTATCGTAACGTTGTGCTTATTAACGTCCTCTCAATGCAGGACCTTACTTTATGCAGTATTTTAATATAGGAGCTTATTTGTAAGTCTGCCTCCCACCATCAATGGTAAATTACATGAGCTCAAAAAATGCAGCCTGCTTACCTGGGTATTCAGGTGCAGAATCTACCACAGTGTCTTACATGCATCTGTCAAGTAAAATTAATATATTCTAAAAAAATGTGGTGAATGTTTATTAAACACTTGCTATGTCTAAGGCACTGCGACCTCCAGATCATGAACAATTTGAAGACATCAGTAGTGCAGAGCATGATGGGTAAATCTTCCTAAATTGACACACTCTGACTTACATAGAAGAATACCCCTCACACTCATTGTATTAGTTGTGTATCTGCTGCATAACAAAATACCACAAACTTAGGAGCTTAAAATGACACACGTTTATTATCTCACAGTCACTGTGGATCAGGAAGCCAGGCACAGCTTAATTGGGTCCTTAGCTTCAGGGTTTCTCACAAGGCTGCAGTCAGGGTGTCAGCCAGGGCTGGGGGCTTATCCGAAGGTTTGATGGGGAAGGAGTTGCCTCTAATCTGATGTGGTTGTTGGCAGATTCGCTTTATTCCCAGCTATTTGCCGGAGGCCTCTCTCAGTTCCTTTCCTCATGGGCAAGTTCAACATGGCAGTTTGCTTCTTCCCAATGTGCAAGCTGAGAAGGTAAAACAGACTGAAAGCAAGGTAAAGTGATGACCTTTTGTAACCTAATGGTGAAAATGATGTTGCATTGTCTTTGTTATATTCTATTTTATTAGAAGCACATGACTATACACACAGGGAAGGTGATGACACAAGGGTGTGGATTACCAGGAGGTGGGATCATTGGAGGCATCTGAGAGTCTGCCTACCATGTCCATCCTTACAGAGGCACAGGTACTAAACCACATGAAATCTCCAGTATTGAAGAATGTGTGCATTGGGAGGGGAAAACAAGAACAGATGATTGTAGAGTTCAGTGGGGTGGCTATCAATAAGTTAGATGGAGGGGCTGATATTTGGAGGAAACTGATTTGGTAGATGGCGAGAAGATGAATGGAAGCCTTTGTTCATAAAGACTAAAGTTAATAGTCTGGAAATAAATAATCAAGGCATATCCTAGCAGTTAACAACCTTTCCTGCCCAGTTCTAAGAAAGCAGGATATAACACCTAGTTGCATGCAGAAACCAAGATGCTTCTAAAATAGTGGTTCTCAAATACTTTGGTATCAGGCCTCCTTTTCCATCTTAAAAATGATCGAGGACCCCACAGAGATTTTATTTATATGGGCTATATCTATTGATGTTACCAAATTAGAAGTTAAAACAGAGACACTTAAAACTATTTATACACTCATTTAAAAGTAACAATAACCAAACCTATTTCACATTAACATAAAAACACGTTTATAAAAATAGCTGTATTTTCCAAAGTAAAAGAAAATAGTGAAATGTGCCAAACCTTTTTTTTTACATTTTTGCAAATCTTTTTAATGTCTGATTTTTATAGTAGACAGCTGGATTCTCATAGCAGCTGAAGCACTCATTCTGTTGCAAGATGTTGTTTTGGTTGGTGTGTACGAAGAAAATCTGGCCTCCCACAGATATGTAGTTGGAAAAAATAGGATGATTAAATAATTATGGATTTTTTTTTTTGGTACTACACCAAAATTCAACACTGATAGATTCTTACAGGTTAATTAAAAAGTGTGATCTGAACCTGTGTCGAGAAACATTTGTCCTCTATAACGTTAAAATGTGTTGATTTATCTTGCATGCATCCTTTACCCATGCATGATTTTGTAACATCATGCATTGGTCATTTGGAATATACCAGTTCACTGAGTTCTTCAAGACTTCCAAATATTCACACATTTCATTGTACAAGATCAAAAACTCACATTTATTCACGTCACCACTGGTTTTAATAGGAAAGAATTTACGTCTTGGGAGGCCGTCAAGTTCTGGTGGCAGATAGAAGATTTCTAAAATTCTAATTTTTTCCCTGAAATCTTGAATTTTATTCTCGGCAGCAAATACTGTCAGTTGTTTTCCATGAAGTGACAGCCTCACTTTGTTAATTTTTGAGAAAATATCTGCCAAATACCCCAGTCTGAATTCCCATAGATTGTCTGTCAGTCATTCTATCAAATAAAAATGGTAGCTCTTATCCCAACTCACTACTCAAACATGGCACACTTTTTTTCTTCTGGAGACAACCATCAAGCTTCATTGTGCAAGAGAAGGGCTTGATGTGTACTTCCCATTTCATAGTGCAGAATATTCAGAAGACTTGTACTCAAGAGATATTTAAGAAAATTGATAATGTTTATGGCTTCCTCAACAACATTCTTAAGTGTACCTGGCCTTTTACTCAAGAGCGTGATAGTAATGAATATTAGTACAGTTTGCCACCACTGCCTTGATTGATGCTGAGGGGCCAGCAGTACTACTTACCACTGCTTTTCACCATCAGTACAGTTGTTAACAAGGGGAAAATGGTAAAGGACGTTTCAGTATATTATAAAGATAGATGTGTTCTCCGCGAGCCTGTGGAACATCTCCCAGACTCCCGGGGGTCCGAGGTACACACTTCGAACACCACGGTCCTTCAGTATAGCAAGCAGCATCCTTGAGTTGTGCTGTAGGAGATCACAGAAGTTAAGATCTGCTTAACCCAGAACTCCTGTACTCTCTCCCATCAGCTCTGCCGCTAGAACTCAACGAAACATTGTCTTTCTCTCCATTCACTTCTCTGGACACCAAAACAAACCAGAACTTCTCAACTTAGAAACTTATTACTGGTTACTTCCATATTAGGCAAACCCAGCTCTTTGGAGCCTCTTGGATTTTTGTCGTTCTTGCTATTGTTGTTGTTTTTTAATTAATTTACTTAAAGTTTACTCATTTGCTTGTAGCTTGTACTCGTTCACTTATAATTTTATTCGTTTGTAGTTTATTCATTTACTTGTAGTTTTGCAAATGTCTGTCTGTTCAACTCGATTCAATTCCTCTTTGAGGATTCTGCGCCTTTCCTAGTGTATTATACTACTCTTTGAAATATTAAACACTTCAAATATCTTTGTGAAATAAAGGTAAAGAAATATGTACCATCTAATCCAATTATAAAGAAAATAAAGATATAGTTAAGCGTATAAACCCCGTGGAGGAAGCAGCTTGTTTGTGTAATAACAAAACAGTGATTTGGAAAGAAAAACAAGTTGGAGCAATCTTTTAATTCTGTTCTTCTAAAACACACCTTGAAAAGCTCATAGAAACGTATACCACAGGCAGCACTAGCAATTATAAATAAAAGCAGTACTAGAGAGATAAATAGAAGTTAAAATGAAAATTGGTTGAATAACAACATACTTCTAAGAGCCAGTGTTTTATAATTGCTCTTTAGTCGATCGAGTTTGCATAAGGGACCTATCTTAAAATTTAATTGTAATTCTAACTGTTCATAGCCTGCATTCCCATTTTAAAGCTTGTTTTGCATAAAATGGGTTGGAGATTTATATAAATCCCTGATTATGGACCATTTTCTATACTGGGTGTTATCATTCAATGTCTGCCCAAGACTTGATTTCCTGCCTGGTCCCTGGGGTACCTTTCAATAATGAAGCAGAGACTCACCTGTCTGCTCTACAGCATGGTAGAGATGGGAGAACCTTGGAGTTCTAATAACAAGGGTGTGACGATGGTAATGGGGGAGTTCTTTGACATCCCTTTGAGCCTCAGTTCCCTTTTCTGTGAACTGGGAATAAAAGCATCTACTACTCAATGGTGTTGTGAAAGTTACAAATAATATATGCACAACACTCTGCACATACTAGATAGTCAGTGTAACTGTTGTTTTTGTAAGGCCTCATCTATATTGTTGCATAACCATTTTTCTATTTCGTTGCTCCCTGACAAATAGTTTCTCTTAAAAATTGGGTTGTCTCTGTAACTCACCTCTGGTAAGGTGCATTCTCAGAGGAATTTCCTTTATCGTTAATGACACTAAGTCACTTATCCCTCCCTTTCCCTGACCTCATTGACTCATCATGTCATGTGCTTCCAGCCATTGCCTTGAGCTTAAGTTTTGTGACAGTCATGTCTTCTCAATAAACTTTCTGGAAAAAGGCCCTACATGACTGGTTTCCTTTTTGATGACTCTCCATGGGGTACAGATCTGGAACCTTCAGGAGAAGTGACGCTGCCTGCTAACATGACTGTTGTAATTCTCTCATTTGCACCATTAGCGGTAGCTCTCAAGTTCCAAGATAAATATGCCATGATTGGCGATTCTGCTGAGGATCTGCCTTGAGTATTAGTTACCAAGGTCTGCTTCAAAAGTATCGGCCCCTCCTTGCCTTTCCTTTGGCACAGCACCCCGAGAGGAGATGAAAGAGATGGAAAGAAGACAGCTTTAGTTGGTTGCTTTAATTCTTATGCATTATTAATTTTCTTAACCAAAAGAAAAAATGTGCGTGTCGAGATTGATTAGAATCCTTAATGGATATTTAATTTAAGGATTGTCGCACCATGACTTCTACCCAATAGAACTGATTGTTGAGGAGGAATAATTCCCTGTCTACTAGTTATACTAATAGTTACACATGAATATCGTGTCTAATGATCTCAGACAAGCTGCCTGGTAACTGGGTGTCTACACATCCATTTACACTTGTTTTTCCTAATTGAAATTAATTGGAATAAATATGTGTCAAATAGTTAAACTCAGTAACCTAATTTTAATGAAATGAGTGGGCTCTTTTTCATACTAATGAGCCTGGCTCTTTTTTCTGCTTATAAATTTGCCTTTGACATGCCTTTTAATGACAATCTGTTTTTCATATCCCATGTCCTCAAATATCTCACAAGGTAGAGTAAGGTAAGATTCAGGGTCTGTCTGCCAACGGGAAAAGAGCTGGTCAATTTAATCACGTCACAAAAGTAGCTAAGGCAGAGAGGAATCAGATCCTTCAAACTAATTGGCAGCACATAGCTGTTACATGTGGTAATTATTCCACACATGCTGAATAAATATGTCTGTCTGAAATGAACAAAGTGTTAGAATAGAATGTTTTGACCTTGCTGTTCTACACTCATAGGAACATAGCCATAGATAACTGATAGGCAGGCTCAGGATTTTTTGAGAGCTTATTGCACATGAAAGACTTATTTATAGGCAAAGCTATATTACTATATCATTACAAAATCTGTAATTGGCAATGGCTTTAAAAATAGTGCATATGATTCCTATACACAAGGTACTTAGCATAGTGCTCTGTGTTTTCCAAGTACCACATGTTGTTAGGATCACATGGAATAATCTGCATGGTCATCCAGAAGTTGTCCACTCAGGGTTTGGAATGCATTCCATGTTATAGGGTCAAATTCCTCTGCTATACTGTTGTGATCTCATAAAAACCAGAGGACTTTATCCTGCCTGAGATTCCAACTACTGATTGCCAAGGAGATTGAAGGAAAAGCCATGAACCAAGGGAAACTAAGCTGAAACCAACACAGTCTTGCCGCATTAAGCATTCACGTTGATTAATCCCAAAAATATCACCTACATGTTGATAATCATATCTGAATACCATTAATTATTATCGTTATTACTGAACCTGTTATTTGGATATACATGTGGTTATTAAAATTTTTCATGTATTATATGGACAGACGCATGGTTGATACACAGGAAGGCCTTAGCTCTCGAAAACAATGCTGGTAACTATGGACTCACACGCATCGGCTGTCACTAAGCACAAACTCTGAAAACATGGCCTGATAGCTTTGGGAAAACTAGAATCTAATTGGATGTTTTGAGTTTCTTTGCACCCAGTTGTCAGCAGCATACGCATCTTTTTGCAGCCTGTGGGTCATCCACCGTATATCCGACTGGACTCAGGGAAATTAGCGCTAAGCCTTTGTGTAAGATTGGCAGCTGAATCCGCATCGAGATCGGCTGGTGGGAACTTCACAGGAACAATCCAAGCAGAAGAGAGAATCAGGGCAGCCTTATCAGTCATCTGGGTAAGTGCTACGATTCTCTGATTCTCTTTGGCTCAGTATTCAGTCTGTCGGATGAATTCACACCACCACCACCAAAAGTTAAAGAAAGCTAGTTGCAACAGCCACAGACTCCAGGGCCAGGAACAAAACATATGTCAAAATATTTCATGCTACATTTCAGGTGTGTGGGGGAAAAAAGTGGCTTTCATTGTTTCCTTTGTGGCCTCATCTTATTGTCAAAACTCCCATGTCCACTGGTGCTGGGGGAAGAAAAAATCTCAAACTTCAGCTTGCCTTTCAGGGTAACACAGTCTCTTCTGGCTTTATATTTTGGGTAAATATTCAGAATTCAAACTCCCTACCGAGTTGGAATCCTCCTCACTGCATGTGAAAACCTGCCTCCCATCCTAGTCTCAAAGTGGTGTCTGGGTTCAAGGGGAGCTTGTGTGCCTCTTGGAGGTGGCAGAGCAGCCCCGGGAGAGTGAGGTGTCTTTGCTCTCTTCTTTCCTTGCTTCCTGCCTTGTTGACATACCTGCAGTTGGCATAGCCCAGGGTCAGTTCTCTGGATGAGAGCAATGCTCCCAGTTACCCCCATGGAGCTGTTACTGGGGCCCCCACCTTGGCTGGCTCTGTTCTTCCCTGAATTCCAGCTGTTATTTCCATTTGTTCCTTGTTTGGGGCATTCCACTTTGCAATCCTCAATATGGAGTAATTTTACTCCCCATCCAGAGGACAAGCTTGTTGGCCACCATCTTCAGCCCTCTTTCAGGTGAGAAGTATCCTGTCTCACCTGAGGTAAGTGTAGGATGTATGGAGAGCTATAGTGTTGAGATGTTTGGGAGATTTCTCTGGAATTATTGGTGAGGAGATGTTTCTTTGCGTACACACGCCAGGCCACCAGTGCCCTCCACTGTGATTTCCTCTGCTGTAGACTTCTGTCTCAACCTTCAGGAGTCTGTCTCCTTCTCCTCAACGTTTTAAGCTTAAAGAGTTCAGTTCGCCCATGTGTCAACTCTCTGGCTTTTGCTCTCTCTCTCTCCTTTCCTCCTTAGTTCTTCCTTCTGACACCAAAAACCCCTATTTTTACCTCTGTGTCTAGTGAGCACTTTGCTTACAGTTTAACTTCTGTGCTTCTCCATTGTATCACTAAGAGCAAAATGCAGGGCTCATGCTTCCAAGTTTGCTCTTGGTTTATCAAGAAAAACTTTTCAACTCATAAAGCCTTTTCCTTTGTTATCAAGACTGGTGTGCTTAACTAGAGTATCTCTAAAGACTGGAACACATCCACGTTGCACCCCAACATTGAGCAATGAGTTCCTCATTCTTGGGATGTGTGCCTCCTTCTGAAGTAATTGAATCCACTAGTTCCCTGGGGGCAGTGGGCAGGGCCTCATCAACAATGGAGAATAAAAAATATTTTGTTTTAATATTTCCTATAGACCATTAGCTTTATATATGAAGGTATGTGTATTTTCTATCCAATCTCTGAATCCCTGTCTACATCTAGTTATTAAAATAAGCCAGTTTTACATTTTCTATCCAATCTCTGAATCCCTGTCTACATCTAGTTATTAAAATAAGCCAGTTTTACAAATTTATAGTTATGATTTATACTTAGCAATTTTCAACTCAAATATTCTCAAAGGGATAATGATTTGAGAGGGTGAGTGAAATATAAAGATCAGAAGCTATCACTCTCTTCCTCAAAGACAATGGACAGAGCGTCTTTATAGCTTGTGGTGGGCTCAAGTCCTCACCCCAAATATGGGCCATCCTCCGTGCCCTTCCTTCTTGGGGTCGGGTTGTTCAGCTGTCCAGGTGTGTCAGCCTTGGAGAGGAATGAGGCTTCCCCTCATTTCTTGTGGCCTGACTCTGTGGCAATGGAAGGAGGGGCCGCCTGGGCCCTCAGGCTCTGGGGACCCTCACATTTCCCTATTTCAGGCCTCATTCCCCTCTGCTGTGACCCTGGTGTGGCCAAGATTCCCACTTTGCCTCCTAGTCACTGCCTTTCTGCTTGGCTAGAATATCTCCACTTTGCTTCTCTGCCTTCTGGAGAGGATAGGAACTAGGAAGCAAGTGGTCAGGAGTGTCGGGGGTGAGGAGGGAAGGTAGACAGAGTAACAACAGTGGCCTTAGCTGTCCCACTCCCCCCCCCGCACTAGCATGGGCCCTAAGACACGTGTCCACTGACTAGCTCACACTTGCTTAGGAAGGCCCTTACTCCCCAAAAGTGACACAAAAGAGACTGAGCTTTACAGACCTTGGTTCAGATCCCTGGTTGGTCCTACACTAGCTGTGTGACCCTAGGCTTCATCTAGTAAAACCGTACCTTCCTCACCTGAAAAATCTCAATCATTTCCACCGGCCTACATCACAGGATCGGTGGGAGAACGAATATTGCACGACAAAGTGCCTGGGGAATGGTACATTCTCAAGAAATCTTGATTTTTCTTTTTCTTCTGGGGGCTTACCCACAACAAACTGTTCTCAGCTGTCTATTCCCTTCTCTCCATCTTGACCCCCAATGTCAGCCCCACGTCTAAGCTCTGAGTATCTTTTTACAGCACAGGTCCTTCCATCTGGAGGTTGACGTGCAAAGTGGACTCCCAAAACCTTTTCGTTTTTAAATATTTATTTCAATTTAAAAATTTATTTCGTTTTCAATATTTATTTAATATGCGTGGTTTTCAAGGTCAATGGAAATCGTGTTGATTCACGTGACGTTGGTTGATTAGACTGCGGGGTTTTTGACTTCATTGTTTGTGTGTGCTTAATGGCTGGAGAATTAATGATGGGGAGAGTGGCGTGAACATGCCGTAGGAACAGTGAGCAGATTGCATGATTGAAAAGTCTTACACGTGTGGAAAAATCCGTCTACTGCCTGTCTTTAATGCTGTGGCACTTTTGCTCATATCCATGAACAAAATGCAATTTCTGCTAGTAGAATTGGTTTTTTGCTCAGAGAAAAAACCATGTATCAAATGTATCAAAAGGTGTAATCCAATGGTGGGTAAAGAGAGACTCAAAGAGAATGCTTGAGAGGAGAGAGAGAGAGCAGGAGGGTGGAAGAGAGAGAGAGAGGCAGAGAAATGTCTTGAAGAGTTATTTTTTATCGACAGAAAACAAATGGATTCAACTAATGTGTGTCCAGCCCTAAGCTTTTCCCTCAACACAATATAACACAAAATCTCTGGTTTGTCTTGAAGAACATTTTCTAATTTTTATTTCTTCCTTATTTTGCAGACCTAGAGGTTTCCTAATTTCAACCAGAAGCCAAAGAAAGGTTACAGTCACAGCCAGACACTCATTGTTGCGAAGTCATCACATTACTGAGTTCGGATCCTTCCCGTGTTCCCAACCTCTCACAGATGTTGGGAGATATCTCATGCGTGGCCCATGAAAAATATTCCATTTGATAGACTTCCTAAATCCATCTGCTACAACAGCCACTGTGACAAGGTCAGATGTGGAGTGTGAAGGCATTTACTAATGCCCTCCATTTTTATTCGCTTTAGTCCTCTTTACTCTCAGTACATGAAATTTCTACTAAAGCACAAATACTCTACTTCAGAATACTTCATATTCTTTCTTAGATGCTCATCAGTCTAAACACGCCTGGGACATTTACGGATGCTGCACATTCTCCTAACCTCTCACATCCTTACCCAACGAAGCTAGGATGCTGCTCTAGCATACAAGTCGTGTCCTATGGCTTTGTAGGAGGAGCACTGTGCTGGGGGCCTGGGAATCCACACAGAATTCCATGGATGTCCTAAACCAGACTATTTGACCTTCACCAAGTGGCATTTAATTCTTCAGGCTGAATTGAGTTATTATGACAATGCAGAGGAGACTGAACCAACTCACACAAGGGCCAAACTCAAATGTTCTGACACCATTTTTAGGATAAGTCCTGGCTTGTCCTTCAGCTCCCCACCCACCTTTCTATACGCAGCTCTGTGAGGCTGGGCCTGAGGCTGGGAAAATTATTAGTTTGAACCAAGTGAAACTGGTGTTCCTATGGGTCAAAAACAGCGGGATGTGGGCAAGTTTACATGGTCCACGGCAGTGCACTTTCTCCTTTACCTCTTGTCTTCCTGTTAGAGTCTGCCATTAGGGGATGCTAGAGAGATACGATGAGGCAGGAGGAGGGACAAGGGATTTCTGTGTCCTACTCCAGCCACAGCTCTTAGTTAAAGTTGGCTGTTGGTTAAAGTCCTTATGTTCTTGGACCATCCAGACCAGCTTGCTTGTGCCCTCAGAGGTTCTGGCGCCAACCAGGCGGAGTCCTCGCTCAGAGGTCCCCTCTTCCCACGTCTCTAGGTCTCCTGACACCATCCCTTCTCTATGTGCCCAGTCTAAGGACGGAAGCTGCTTCAGCAGCCATCATATCCACCTCTCCTCTGTCATCCCTTTTTGCTTTTTAAGAAGTCTACCACCTTTGAAGCTGATTTATAACATTAAATTCTCTTTGTTGGATTAACTAAAGCAGTTTGTCCTTCCTTAACTAGACCTGATACAAGCGTTTATGACTGTGGTTGGAGGAGGCTCTTTCCAAGCCTTCCTGCATGAGGGTTCGTGCACTGAGAGCAGATCTACAGTGTTTGCGGCCCTGATGCTTCACCTTCCCTGTGCTCACATCCTTTTCCATGTCGTCATAGAGTGGACCCATCTGTGTCTGGGCCAATGGCACATTAGCAGACATGACGCAGGAAGAGGCTCGAGGAAGCATTTGTGTGCTTCCATTTGCTCTTTCTCCCTGCCAACACCATGATGTGGATGAGCCCAGGCTTGCCTGCGGGTCCCGGGAAGAGGATGGAGCAGGACGTGTGCCAGTGGCACTCAATACCCTAGTCATCCCAGTTGAAGTCATTTGGCTCCTCCATCTTCCAGCCAACCCTCAGACCTGAGAGCAAGCCTCCTCTCCAGATGCATGAGCAACACCTGCTAATTTTATACGGGTTGAGGGTTTGTCATGCAGCAATCTTGTGGGTAGCAGATATACCTTGAAGCATGGGTCCATCCACCTGTATGATGAGATGGCATAGATGTCCCCAAGTTAGGTCTCTGGACCCTCTGCAGACCCATCTTGTTCCCACTTAATATGCGTGTATTTTACTGTAAAGGAAAACCCTGGGCTCCTTCCTAGTTTAAGCACAGCCTTCCTGGCTTGTGTCAAGAGCCTTTTGTGTCAAGGCTTTTGTGTTTTTATGGCCTCTTTTCCACTCTCTGGAGAGTTATCTGAACTTCTGTTCCACCGTGGGGTAGATGAGGGCCTCCAGTGGTCTCCTCTGGAAACTCACTACCTTTCTTTGCACTTCTGCATGACAGTCATGACCTCCCACCCGCGTGGCTCAGGGCCCTTGGCCAGTAAATCCTTGTGATGATCACCCCAGTATTTTCCAGCCACCTCTCCTGACATACAGGGTCTCTGATATATGACCTTGAATGAACCAAGTGTGAAATTAAACTTTTGTTAACTCTTGCCCCCTGAGGGGAAGGGCTAATCAATGTCCTTTCTACCACTATTTTCAACTCACTTCCATACTTGCAAACTGAGCCTCGGTCATGGCCCCAGAGTTAATTCTGCCGAAGCGTGAAAGTGATAAGATCTTCATTCAACAAACCCTTTTTCAAGTATTTGTACCTATGTGCCGAGAGATGGATATTGAAGCAACCTCTGTGCTGAAGTGTAGTGTGGCAGGGATGGTATACACAATAAATGCATGCAGACAGAGGTGGGCATGTCAGAGTTCCTTGACAGAAAGCGGTGGCTTCCTCTAGTGTAGGAACATAGGACTCATCATAGGAGTCTTCCCCAGTGGGTTGCTACCTGAGCAGGTCTTAAAGGAGGCCTAAGAGTCAGCCAGATAAAGATTGTGGGGAGGGTTTTCCAGGCAGGGGCATGAGCAAAGTATGAAGGCACGGAGGTGCCGCCAGAGATCTGTGGACAAAAAGAAGTTGGAGAGGCACCTGGGGACCAGGGACATTCTGAGGAGTTGGTTTCTCATTTTAAAAGAGATGTGTAGTAGGAAATTTATATTGGCATTTCATAGATATCACATCAGTAGAATTGATAGAATCCACCAGCTTCAAAATCTATGCGTGGTTCTGATCAGTTTAGTTCTGCCCCCTAGGGGATATTTCCACCATGTGAGGTCACAGTGGGAAGATGGCCATCTATGAACCGGATAGCAGGTATTCACCAGACAACAGATCTGCCGTTGCCTTCGTCTTGGACTTCCAGCCTCCAGAATTGTGAGAAATAAATTTCTCTTGTTTATAAGCTGCCCAGTCTGTGATATTTTGTTAGAGCAGCCCGAACAAACTAAGACACACATTCACCGAGTAGCTTTCGTCTTAGATTTGAGCTTCTTGTGATGATGCTCAGGAAGGGAGAGAATAGGCTGACCAGCCATCCAATCATGCTGGTCTGCCTGGGAGTTATAGCACTCATTCAAATGTACATGTTGGTGTTGTGTTGTACACACTGGTCATTTAAGAGGATACCCCCTGAGCTACACCTTGTCTTAGAGAGAGGTCACCAGTCTGCTGGGGAAGAGTGATTCCAGCCTGAGCCCCACAGGAAGGTGGATTACTCTCATTGCTTGCCGTACAGAAGCCCCTACTACCCCTCCAGCCTCCTCTCCCAAGACTAACTCTCTTCTGATGGATCATGGTACCTTAGCTCAATGTTTCCAAGTGGTATTCCTTCAGGCAAAGGGTCTGATGGCCAATTCATCTGAGAAATGGTGGTTCATATAAATAGGTTTCTATATTATGGGACTTACTGAGCTTATTTATTTTTTAAAATGTGTTGTGAAAATCCAAGAAGGAGATGTATTATGAATTCTTTCCCAAATGTACTTCAATAAGGATCATGTTTTCCATGTTCTCTGTTAATTTCATGTTTCTTTTTCGTGCCATCCACTCTTACTTGTGCCTGGTTTCCTTCTCTTCTCAAACAACGCCAACCTGTGGGATCATTTCAGTGTCTTCTTTGACCCCTACTCGAGAAAAATGAATCGTGCTAGTCCTTGTAAATATCTCTGTTACACACTCAAGCACACTGTATTAATGTCATTTGTCCATATCTCTGGCTCTTTCACTAGAGACATTTTCTTATTGACGTTTTGTGCCAGGAAAGAGACGTTATTCTAATTCAGCTTCTCATCCTCTGTACCTCCACTCATCCCCTGGATGCCTATATCTGGCTCACAGTGAGTGTTTATTAAAGTCAGACTCAGAATAAAATAGCGTTGAATCCACACATGCTATGAGTCAGAGCTGCTATGAGAGTGAGAAGGAGAGTGAAAGTAATAGGCAGATGGTTAGAACGAATATGAAGGCAAAAGCATTAAGGAGAAGAAGGGCAGCCTACACGTGTCGTGGCCCTTTGGATTCCAGTCCTTCCACGATCCATTCGAGATTTCTCAGCTAGACGTGGTGGAGCACTGATTGGCATCACATCTCCCCAGCTCGTCATCCCTGGGCAGTCCAAGCCCCATGATGACCAGTTACTTGGGACTTATCCCACATGTACCTCCTTTTCAGAGATTCCACTTTTACTCTCCTTTCCAAGCGTGGGTGAGTTTAGCCAACTTCCAGTGACCATCTGTCTTCTTTCTCTAAGGCCATTCTATCAGACCCCAGCCCTCTCGATACAGCTCCAGATCCAATGACTCTTAGAGTAGGGTGAACAGGGAGGAAGGAAGAAATGAAATAAAAAACATCCTGCCGGTTTTAGAGTTACTTCAACTTAACTGCAAGTCTCCTGCTCTCTACTCTGTGTTGTCGTTAGCAGTTTTATTCCTTGTTGTCATGCTGAAAATTGCAGAGCGTTATTATTTTTAGTGTACGATATAACCTAGCAGGGATTCAAACACTTTGCTAAAGAGAGCCATAGTTGATTTTAAACATAAAATAAGGTCGAAGAGAAAAATAATCTTATGTTGAGCTTGATTTTTCTTGAGCATATGACTCCTTAATGTGAAATAGGAAGTAACGAAGCTACTTGAGTCTTTCAGTGGAGGGTCTCCACTCTGTAGAAAGCAATTCAGAGATGGAAAAGTATAGTTATATTCTGCGGCTAAGAATTCTGTCTTATGGGTGCCCTCCAACCCCCTTTTTCTACTTTCACTAAAATCCCCTCCAATTTTAAGTAATCCCAAATCCATCCATCAGTTCTTAAAGAAAGCAATCCATTAAAAAGAAGAGATTTTGACTTCTTTTTGCTCCCTAAGTCACGCAGATAGAGACCTATGTTTTCTAGCTTCTGCTGAGAGACTGGAATGGTGGAGAGAAGAGTGGAATAAAAAAGTGCATTTTGGTTGTGTTAATCAATTTCAAGCATTTATCTGTTTGTTTACATGTTGAAAATCCAGAAGGCCTTTCTGAAATTAAATAAGAAGGCATTATACTGAGAAAATTCCTTGAACGTCAGTGTGAGAGTGTTGACTAGGTCTAGGAAGAGAGAAATTACTTGTTATGAATAGAGGTTCTATCTTTTTCTCATAAGAAATCAGGAGGTAATAAGAAAAGAAAGAAGGGAGAACGAAAAGGAATGACATAGTGGTTGGAAGAATAGATCAAGGAATTCATTTTTCTGTGTTTTGTATTCCTCATGTATAATTTCTTTGCATTTCATCCTTCTATTATTGTGGGCATGCAGAGAGTCAGTGAAACCTGTTAGAGATACTTATTAAAAGTGTGTGTTCTAATTGATGTAAAATTCATTTTCTCAGTTTAAATAGAGAGGCACTTTTTTTCCAGGCCCCCTCATAAGAGTCTGGAACAAATCAACACCCTTTACAAATGCAGTAAACACACTGCAAGCCAATCAGGGATTTGTTTGCTCAGGCTTTGGGACAGGCAATTCAAAAATAAACATAATTCTTAATGGAACTTCAATTGAGTAAAAGCTTGACAAATGAAATAAATACAAATGCCAATAAGAGAAAAAATGTTTCTTATAATGGAGAAGCAACACACACACATTTCATCAACAGTTTTTTTAAGACAGTGTATTGGCGTTGCTTTACCATTTTTCCAAAGTATTGCAAAAAGAAGTACATTCTCCACATTGCATGCCAAGCTGTAGCTTACACATTGCTGGTGAGACAAATAGGTATTGCTCTTGCAAATTTCTCTTCAGACACAGCTCTTATGAAAAGAAGAATAATGACATCTAATGTTCCTTGAGCACTTGTTATGAGCTATGTACTAAGCAAGTTACATAGACTCTATAATCTTTTCCTAAAGGTAGAAACTGTTGTTTTCCTTATTTTTCAGATTAGGATATTCATAGGACTAACTTCTTTCAAATAACAAACTCTTCTAGAGGTAGGGTTCCAAATTAAGCCAAGAACACTAATCCATTTTTATTAGAGTATTAAGCAATTAATTCACTCATTCATTGTTGATTTACCAAATTTTGGGGGACCTAGAACAGTGCCTGGCACATAGTATGTGCTTAATAAATATTTGTTGAGTGAATGAATGAGCAACTCATGTGCTCAAGAAGCTATGCTTAGAGCTATAGGATGAAAAGTTGACCCACATAGGGATGTTGTCCCAAGTATGAGATGGGAAATCTGCCTTGCACCTAAATGGCAGCAGTTGAAGACAGAAATGGGATTTTCAAGGGAGTTTTTAGAGAAAAATATGACTTGCAAGTGGATGACCAGAAAGGATTTAGTGGAAGAGAGGACATTTTAATTTGACCAACATAGGGGTTAAAAAGCCAAGAATCATAAAATGGAAAAAAATGTATTTCAATGTGGATAAAAAATGGTTAGAAATTCACCAAGGGAAGACGTAGAGGGAGATGATCAGGCCGTGGTGAGTGAGAAGTCACTCTATTATCCAAGTACACAAAGTGTCCCCTCAAAATCCATTTGAGGAAACCTTTGAACATTCCCATTAGAATTAACATGGTAGGCAGAATAATGACCCCTCCTTCGCCCTGAAGATGTCCATGTCATAATCCCCAGAACCTGTGACTTTGTTGCCTTACAGGGCAAAAGGGACTTTTCAGATGTGGTTAAGTTAAGGAACATACATTGGCGAGATTATCGTAGATTATCCAGGTGTAATCACAAGAGTTCTTATAAGAGGGAATCAGGAGGAGCAGAGTCAGGGAAAGAGATGTGACAGCAGAAGCAGAGGTCAGAATGATGTGACCACGAGTTGAGGACTGTGGGCGGCCTCTGGAAGCTGAAAGGGCAAGGAGACAGATTCCACCCTGGAGCCTCTAGAAGGAGCGCCATTCTGTCAGCACCTTGATTTTATCCCTTTAACACATGCCAGACTTACAACCTCCAGAACAGTAAGACAGTAAATTTGTGTTGTTTTAAGCCAGTAAATTTGTGATAATTTGTTACAATGCCAGTGGGAAATAAATACAGGGAGCTAACCTCTTAGGCATACTTTTTCTCTTCTCACGTCCTATTTCTCTTCCCAGTGTCCTTGCTCAGCAGAGTAAAACAACCTTGGCAGCTCGAGAGTGTTAAACGCTGTGTCCTGATTCGCATGGACATACCTTAAGAGCCACAGCAGAGTGGTGGTTAAGATCCTGCACGGCAGCCCGACCCTTTGAATTGAATCTACACTTGATCATTTGCCTCCTGTTGCTATGGCACCAAGATAAAATGGTTCAAATGCTTTTTTCCCCTAAGGGAAAAACCATCAACTCACATATTCCAAGAAAGATGTGCTATGTGTCATCTTCATTCCGGGAATACAGATGTGCGCGTTATTTTTTCCAGAAGTGTGTATGTCAGAAAATCATTTCAGTTAGCTTTCAAAATATTTAGAAGGAAATACAGTCTAAAATGCACAGCTCTTTACATCGATTCTGTTAACCTTTGGCTCGCTAACCTTTTCTTTCCTCTTTTCCCAGAGACACTCATGAATTGTTTCCACAGAAATATAAAAGACATTGGCGCATTGGACAGCATCTATTTTCTTATCTTTCTTCAGTGTGGGTGATGAAAAATGACTCTTTTAGATCATCATCAATAATTATGACGTTTACTGAGTTGGATAAAAACCCACCATCAAATGTATAACCTTCAAGGATTCACCAGAACACATGGATTTGGGACTGCAGTTGTTTTTTTTTAATGACATATATACAGGTTCTCTGGTCGACTGTGGAAAACATCACAGATTCTTTAGATTTCTATGAAACTAGAGAATCCAGCTGTGTTCCCAATTTAATATAAAGTTGTCTGAATTTTTTTCCCCTTGACTTCAACCCTGTGTGTACCAGCATATACACAAAGACGAATTTGGGTTGGTTCTTGATTTGAAACTAGGACTTCTGATAGAACAGAAACAGTGGACACACAGTAGCTGAACTTCAACCTTCTTGATCATGGGGCATAAATCAAACCTCCAAACCCAGACAGTCTTATCTTTAACTCACTTTAAAGCCCAACAGAGATTAGTGAGTTTTGATCTAACAGAATTCCTGTTTTCTAAGGCCACAGAGAAATTTTGTCCATGCTTGTGTAAGTATTACTAAATCCTAAATTTTCTATTATTCCACTCTTTGTAGTTGTCCACAAAGACAATTGAGGTGGGAAACAAGCACCTATTTAGAAACCATCGTAGGTACCCACATGATGAAACTAGTTCACCTGGTTTTCATTTGTTCAATGTACTTTCAGTAAAATTTAGATTAGAATTTTAAAGACCCAAAGCCTGAACTAATATAAGAACTTTCCAGATACTAGCACTAAAAATGTCAAGCATTATTTGATTATATAATGTCTTAGTCTGTTTAGGTTGCTGTAACAGAATACCATAGACTTGGTGGCTTATAAACAACAGAAATTTCTCACAGTTCTGGAGGCTGGTCCAAAATCAAGTCACCAGTAGATTCAGTGTCTGGTGAGAGCCCTCTTCTTGGTTCATAGCAAGAGAGTGCCCATCAAGTCAGTGTGATGAAATATTCATTTCTAGGAAAACCCAACAAAAATGAAGTCTTGGCAGTTTATGGTTCTCCTAGTGGTCTGACACCAGGCATCCTGGAAAACCCCTGGACTCCCCATCATGCTAATGCCCACTTACTCTTGCGAGTGGCATTCGGGCTCTGGGCCCAGACTTCTTGCCCTTCCATCCTAGTTCTTCTCTTGACCACCCTCGTAATCTGGAAGGTTCCTTGACTCTTCTCCAGGACTCACTGTTCTCATGCCTGAAGCGTGACTGATGAAACAATACCTCTCTCCTGTCCCTGTTGAGAAGATTAAATGAGATGGTTCAGGAAGAGGGATCTGCACAGTGCCTGGTGTTAACAGTTGGTGTTCAACCAGTACTCATCATTATGATTACGGTACAACCAAGAGTTCTGATGGTCTACGCTCCCTGGATGGTGGGGAATAATCTGGTAGCGCCTTGGGAGACAACGCATTATCATGTGACTGCTCTCCAGTGCAGATGGAGGGGTCTCCTCACTGTGTGGATCATCCAACTGTTTCTCTAGAGAGTCACCAGATCCCCACCTTCTTCTTCTGGGAGGCTGACCAGTGTGGACTAGATCAGTGGATTCTGTGTCTCTGCATTCAGGGTGTTGTGACCAATGGTGATCCCTGGGGGGAAATTGGAGGGAGGGAGGACAGGGGTGCCTCTTGCACTGGCCGTCTCTTTCTGAGGACATCGTGGGTGGGAATGGCCCTCAACAGAATTTGGCTTTCTTATCAAGGTGGCTGCTGCAGGTGAATCACTCTCTCACCAGATGTTAGGAGCTCTGCCCTCGCCAAGAGGTGGTGCTAGCTTCACTCTGCTAATCCTGAGTCCCTGCACTGTTTATGGTTTCCCTGCACACGTTTCAGATTAGACCATTAATCAAAACAACAGCAACAAGAACAAAATCCTTGCATAGATAATCCTAATTTGAGCATGCCCTGTGTTTCTTGTTAGGACAGCCTTTCTCTGTTAGGCCAAATAGGCAGACACACTTCAGAGAGGATACGTTCCTGAATCACTCACAGAATGTGGGTTTGTGAATGCCAGTCTTTCAGGAGAAAATGTGCCACTCTAAAAGGCTTTGGAATATAAAAGCACTGGTAAATGTTAAGGTCTGGCCAGAGAATCATTTTACTGAGCTGTGTTGCAGGTTATACATCTAAATTCATCTAAGTGCACTGTGAGTATGGATTTTGAACTCAAACATTGTCGGCAACCACTAGCATTAAATGAATGCGTGGTAGATATACAGCATAGGCATGATGCCACGTGTATAAACGTAAGTATTTTAAACATATGTCTTTTTTATTTGCATAGATTTCTCACACTCAAGAGTTTACTCTTAACTGCAATTTGTGATGGTGATTTGTGAGTCTGGCCATATAGGTTTAGAAAATACACTACCTCTGTTTTTTACATTTGTTACTTAGGTTCAGAAACCTCTGGAAATTTTACGTTTAAAATTTTACATAAATGAAAATAGAGAAGAGATTCTTGAATTTCTCCCAGTCGCTGTAGGGAAATCCTAGTACATTATTTCACTGGTTTTCAAAGACCCTTTCACCCTCTGTATTTCTGTCCATCATATAGGGTTATCATTGCTTCCAGCCCTTCTGGTTAAGATAAAAATTCTCTTCTTATCATTTTGTAATAGCTCACAGATACATTTCAGATTGGGTGCTGGAATGATTGAAGAAAGGCCAGTGGTTTTAGAGTGGGGACCAGGATAGTAGAAGTGCTGATTTCTGCAGCTGAATTGAAACTCAATCCAGGAATCTCCGGTGAAATGCCTCGGAGTAGTTCTGTTGACCCAGAAGAGATCTGCTGAAACTGGGCTTTGGAGGGAACTCAAATATTTAGCTCTCTTTGACATGAGGCTACATGTGGTGAGTGGGTCTCCCAGAGCAGTTGTGGAGCACACTAGTTCATTCTGAATTTGCCCCTACCTAAACCCAGGACCCTCTATCGAGATATGTATTTCCTTAAAGTCAGGAACACTCAAAATCCAGTGTGAGCACTGAGGAAAATCTCTTTTGACTGTAGAAAATAAATTGACAGATGCTAGCAGGAATCAATAAAACTGGCCATACACCCCAAGCTTGCTGCATCTGAGAGTGGTTTTGTGCTGTCCAATATTTGTCCAGGCTACACAGGCGGTGAGAAGTGCCTTAGAGAATGCAGCTCTGATATTCTTCAATTGTATTTAAATATAAGATGGAATATTAAGATAAAGAATAGATTCCATATTACAAATTCACCTTAAGTTTTATAAGAGATTTTATCAGAAAATGTTAAACGCAGATGCGTGAACTCTCTGTGGGTAATGAGCTGCTGGGTTAGCTCTGCATGTTGTATGTGAATAAATTCCACCTAAGTCCATGCTATTGGTAGTTCTTTTCCCTTTCCGCCAAGAGATAAACTGTGAGCAAAGCCTTGATCATCAAGGGCCTCAGAACTGCAGGCTTTCCTTGGTTATTGGTTGAGGGCCAAAGTAGATGCTCTACATTAATATTTAGAAGAAGAGGTAGGATGTACACACTTTCTATCATTAACATAACATAATGGACCTATTTATCATCCCAGTGCAAGTTTCAGCCGCTGAAATTGACTATAAGTTAATCCCTTTTCGTAAGACTAGTCCATCTAGGGTTGACTGTGGGGAGTCTGATGCCTAAGGAAAGTGTTTCTGAAGGACAGATGGGAATGGATTATGTATTAGTTATCTATTGCTGCATAACAAATAACCACAAACTTATGAGCTTAAATCAACATCCATTTGTTATCTCACAAGTTCCATGCAAACAGGAATCTTGGAACAACTAAACTGGGTCCTCTATTCAGAGTCTCTCAAGGCTGCAATCAAGGTGTCAGCTGAGCTGCATTCTCATCTGGAGGCTCAAGGGAGAATCTGCCTGCAAGTTCTCTTGGTTTGTTGGCAGATCACATTTCCTCATGACAGTAGGATTCATCGCAACTTGCTCCTTCAAAGTCAGCAACTGAGAAAGAGAAGGGGAGGTTATGCTGCTTAGATGCTCTGGGTTGTCCTAAGGCCATCTTTTAAAAGGCTTGCCTGATTAGGTCAGGCCCACTCAAAATAGTCTCCCTTTTGAGGAACTCAAAGTCTTCTGATGAGGAGCCTTCAATTGTATCTGCAAAACCACTTCACTTTTGCTGTGAAACGTAACATGACGATGATATCCCACCCCCTTTACCATGGTCTGTTGGTTAGAAGAAGGTCTCAGGTTCTGCCCGTATTCAAGAGGAGAAAATTACACAAAGGCATTGATTCTAGAGGACCGGAATCTTGGAGGACATTCTAGAGTGTGTCCACCACAGGTAGATAATCAAGCTGCTATTCCCTCCACTTTGAGCTGACCATGGGACACCCTAAGAGAGGACCTCTTAACCAGAGATGTATGGTCCTTAAAGGAGGTCCAGGGCTAGGCTTCAGGAAATCCATGAGCCTCCTGAGAGGTATGCAAAATTTCATATAAATGCTTATATATGTGTTTTTGTGCTGAGGGGTGGGTCCATGGTTTATATTTGTTTTTCCATCAACACTATCCTAAGACCTCTCTCTAGGCACGCGCTGAGGAGAAATTCTCCAAAAGGCTCTCCTGTCTGGGAGGGAGATGGAAGAAAGAATGGTAGCTCCTTCCATTAATATCGTGTTAAGTGTGTCCTGACTAAAGATGAGTACCATCTACATATTAGTTCTTGCATTGAGCTTCTCACGATTGTTCTTCCTGCACAACATCAACAAAATGTTAACAGATTCCATTCTAAACAATTCTGGGCATCTTTCAGCTGTAGGTTGGCCTTGGCCACCACTGTCCATTCCATTGCCAGATCACAGCAATTTCACTTTTCTAGGCGCTCCCAACGTAACAACCACCAGACTTTAGATTGAGTTAAAAAAAAAAAAAACATCTGGTTTCCAATCCAGCAATTTAGTGGCTTTTTATAACAGAGTACTCAAAGTCATCTCCACTTTCCTGTGCTTCAGCCTGAAATCTAGAATGATCAGAATGATACTTGCTTCACCTCTGGGCACCTTCTGAGATACGGGCCTGGCTGCACCTGAATAAACAGGTGTGTGCTTCAGGGTTCTGATGACTTCAAGCACGTGATCATTGAGGTTCTTCTATTTATGCACCAGCTTTCATGGGCTGTATCTTATTTCATCCTTACACTGATCCTCAGAACTTTCTAATTTTTTTTCTTATTTTACCCATGAGGAAGCTGGTGATCACAAATGTGACTTGACTGCCTTGAAGTCATACAGCTGATAAAGTATTTTAAACCCAGATAGGTTTGATCTAAACATTCATGATCTCTCACGAACCAAGGTTATCAAACTGGGGTTTTTAGACCCCTAGAAGCCTATTCATTAAGTCATGAAACCTGTCAGTCTCATTCTGCAAAATACTCTCCATTATTCTTCCCTCTTATTTTATGCTACATCAGTGGTTCTCAACTAGTGGCAATTTTGCCCGCCTCCCCCGGCCTCCCAACCCCGGTCCACTGCCCGTCTCCACTCCAGGTAACACTAGACGATGTCTGGAGACATTTTTGGTTGTCACACCTCGGGGACAGGGCTGCTCCCAGCATCTGGTGGGTAGAGGCCAGAGAAAATGAGAACCATCCTGAAATGCACAGGGCGGCCCCCCACAGCAAAGAATTATCTGGCCCAAAATGTCAGTACTACAACGTCAGTAGAGGTTGAGAAACTCTGCACTACGTTTTGACTTAATAAACTCTGTTGCTCAAACACTGCTTTTAGAAAAAAGAACATCCGTTTGCTATTCTGCAATTGTTCTATGGACATAAATATTCCCCGTTGCTGGGCGTGGCATTTAATCCACTTCATTGTCATGACTCTTGCCTCTTACTTCTTTTCAATTCTTTGTTTATAATTTTTCCTGTGGGTAAATGTTTTGCTGCTACAAATTTGTGTATTGTTTGTTATTTCTCTGTGTTTTGCTATTTATTCTGCAGCTCTGGGATCCTTCTGCAGGGTGCTCGATCAAATAAATAACAATAATGAGGATGTTTACAGTACTTATCCCCAGCAATTTCAGAAGCATCATGAAGGAAGACACGGAGAAGCAAGTGACAAAGAAGTCAGTTTACATCTTCACATTCTGTCTATAAATAAGTGCAGACCAGCTTTCCTCTGTAGTGAAAGACTTGGATTATTTTTTCAGCGTAAGTATGCATTTAATGCTTGAATGTATTTCACCCTTGGATACATTCAATTTGTCTTCATTTTACAGTTTATTCTGTTAATTAGAAAAGGTTATAAGATTAATAACTAGTCATTGCTAATGCATTCAATGGTCTGCACATTCAGCTTGATGAGGGGTTTCCCCCGCCGAAGGACATAAATGATCAGCTCATATGCATCGTATCAAATGTTTGATGAAGTGCTCTGCAGAGAGAGTGCTCAAGACAACAATGGTCTTTTAATGATTTTCAAAGTCATCCAAACATCAAAAATGCAGTCATATTCCATGTACATAATAAATTGACTATCTTCGGAGGGGCGAGATGTTATTAATTGAGATAATGCAAATCATGGTAGCAGATTCTAGTTGAAGATGGATAATAATAATAACAATAGCATTAGTAAGTGTAACAACAAAACTTTATACTTGTATAGGATTTTCCTATTGCCAAATGATTTTCACATGGATACACACACACACGGATTTTCACAGCCAGGTTATGCATGTTTTTTCCATAGCAGTGAAAAAATTGATTTAAGATCATGTATTAGGTGGAAAACTGGAGCTAAACCCATTTCTACTGACTTTGGGTCCATTCCTCTGTATATTATAAACCATACCAGTTTCTAGGGAAAAATAATATTTACAAAATTATAGATTTTAGGCACAGCATATTAAATCAATTAGTAAAGAAAAAAATAATTGTGTATGTAGAGGTTTGACAAAAACAGCTCTGTTGAAATGTAGACCCTTTACCCATTTGGCAGAGCTCTTGTGCTGTCAGCAGATGCTTAGGAGGGACTGATCAGTAATTGATGTCTAGTAGCTTGGCCGTAGCTAAAAAGAGGGTGAGGGCCCTCTTCCTAACTTGCGGTTGCCCGCCTTCTCTTGTGTCCTCTCTTGTGGCGAAAGAGAAGGTGAGAGAAGTAACAAACTCTCTGGTGTCTTTTTTATAAGAACAGGAATCTCATCATGGGGGTCCCACCCTCATGATCTCATCTAAACCTAATCACCTTCCAAGACCCTCATCACCAAATACCATCCCATTGGGGGTCAGGGCTTCAACATATGAGTTTTAGAGGGACACATTTCAGTCTATAGCAATGCCTTTGATTATCGATTTGGAGGCAACCACTAGACAGCACATAATTTCAGAAAACAGGTCTAACAAATTTGCTATGAATTAATGGTGCGATTTCAGGATTATTCTGTATTATGTTTAGGGGATCTGACATGCCTTTCAGGGTATCTGGATTCATGTAATCCCCAATCATATTATATTATATGTCTGCTCATCTCACTATAAGCTTGTAACTACTGTGTAATTAAAAATTTGAAAAGCACCGCATGTTTAAATTGAAAAGTTACAACATTTTGAAAGATGGCAAAGTGGCTGCCAGTAATTTTCTGCTAATTAGTATAATACAAGAACCATTTTTATGGAGAAAATAGTACAATGATTTGGGAAATGGTATTTTAACATTCTGACATTTAAAAAAATGTTTAAAAGTTTCCACTTAATAGATAATGGTACCTCCTTAACTGATTGTTACTTTTTCTGATTATTTCAGACTTTACATGTCAGAATAAGATTTAGAAACCTCAGAACTTGCTATTTTGTTCCTGTCCCATAATTGATGAGTTGGTTTAGCAAAACCAAAGGAAAAACAATAATAGTTTCCCATGATCTGTACAGTTCTGTGTTGCCTAACAACAGGGATAAATTCTGAGAAATGTGTCATTAGGCAATTTTGTCATTGTGCAAACATCATAGAGTGTACTTATACAAACCTAGATGGTATAGCCTATTACACACCTAGGCTATATGGTACTAACTTATGGTATCACCATCATATTTGCAGTCCCTCATGGACTGAAACATTGTTATGCAGCGTGTGACTGTATATTGTGGAAGGGAATTCAAGTGGACTTATTGGTGAGGTCTCTTTGAATGATTAGAAAATACTACTTAGCTATTGGTGCTAACACTGGGGAAGACAGACTTCAGTTGAGGAAAATGACAGAATTAAAGCATAGGAATCTCTCATGAAAACATGCCAGGTAGAGGAATGATATCTAATTTTTCTGGATTTGAGATAGGGATTTTTGGATAGAACCCTACCATGACCACTCAGCCCCAGTCATATGACTTTGGGAAATGCTCATAATAACTTTCATCGTTGTTTACACAATAATGATAATGATAGTACCCACCAACTACCATGAAGTGTTGGTAGAATATCAAATGAAAACAACAAAACAAAAACAAAAACATCTTTGAGAAGTAAAAGCAGCGTGAATGAACAAAAATAAGCTAAACAATTATAAAGTAACAGTCAAGCAAATTTCAATTTTATAATGCATTTTCTCATCTAGAAGGAAAAATGACTGCAAATTACTTTGGTTGTTGGATCTTCACAGAATATGTAGTAATGACTTGGCATGTTACAAAATCAGCCTTGTGAATTATTGCTGTTGGATGATATATGAAGAGCTCATATAATTTCAGATCTTGAGGACAATTTCATTACTTTCTATACAGGAAAAATAAAACTAATTTTTCCCCCGTACTTAAGGCATGTCTGTAAGTGTTGAAGTAGAAGGACTTCATCAACATTATGTTGCACTTACGCTCTGTGTATTACCCATACTAAATCCTTAAAAATATGGTATATTATCCATGATGTTGATGCAATAGGTAATATAATATTGACTTAGTAATAAATAAATAAATAAAATAAAGTAAAATAAATCCTTTTCTGAGATCATGATATTATTTCTACTTTCATTTCTAGGAGTTTAAAGGTCTCTTGGGGGAGGGGAGGGGAAGAAGAAGACCTAGTAGGTTGCTATAAATACACTGGATTGGCAACCTAGAATTTTTGAGTTGGAAACTTAGTGGCTTAAAACAACACACATTTATTATCTCACAATTTCTGTGGATCAGGAGTCCAGGCCTGTCTTAGCTGGGCTCTGAAGCTCAGCATCTCTCACAAGGCTGCTATCAAGGTGAGGACTTAGAATCGAGGACTGAGGACTTCAGTTCTTTGCTCACTGTTAGCTGGAGCCCACCCTCAGTTCCTTGCCATGGAACAGCCAACAGGGAGTTGAGTCTCTCCAACATGGCATCTTGTGCCATCAAAGCCAGCAAGAGAGCCTGCTAGCAAGGTGAAAGTCAGTCCTTTGTAACCTAGTCATGGAAGTAACATCCTTTACGTTTGCTATATTCTATTTGATAGAAGTGAGTCACTAGGTCCCAGCCCACACCCAAAGGGAGAGGATCACATAAGGACTTCAATATCAGGAGGCAAGGGTCATTGGGGGGCCATCTTAGAAGTCTGCCTTCCACAGATGTCTACTCTCACTCACTGAATCGCAATGTGAAGTAAGATTAGTGAAGTGAATTGGCCAAGTTTCACCATACGTGAGCAGACTGTACAGACTGGAACCCTTCTCCTTAGCATTATGTCCAAGATCCACCTACACTCTCCTGCCAACGGTCTATGTGGGTCCAACCAACATGGCAACTAGCAAGCAGAGATTCAGCCTTGGATTTGCCTCCTTCTAGCTTCCGACTTGATGGTCACAGTGTGTAGAAGAAATCAAGCAGGTTGCCCCCACTCCTGCCCCAGAGCTCCTTCTCGTTTGCCGTTGGTGAATAGACCCTACCTGCATACATGACCTTCAAAGCACAGTGGCAGTCAAGAGATGAGAATTTCTTTTAAGATACGCTTCTGTGTCAGTTTTACAAACAGCAGACTGTCATCGCCTGGAGCGATTACCTTGAAACCTGAGCCACAGATCTGCAAACCTAGTCAGCTGCGTGCCTTCTAGGTAGTCTGAAATTACAATGCTTTTAGCTTTTTATTTATTTTTTTCTGATGCTAGGAAACTCTTTTATGATTGCTTTAAAGTCAAATAGTTACACTGCCCAGTGTTCTGAGGTTGTTTCTACTTGTTTTCTTTTAAAGTAATGTAGTCTCCCTGCTTTAAAGATTATTGTTTTCAGGAGAATGACAAGTCCCCAGATTCCATGTAGACTAAGCTTTGAGGTGGCCACGTCCACAGTCCTGCCATAGTGTAGATTCAAAATTTATATTTTCTTAGGTAAGAATTCTGTAACAGAAAAGATTTAGCTCCATTTTATGGAAAACTATCCAGTTAAGCATTGTTTCGACCGGTTATTGGTGTTTTACTCTCTGAGTGCAATGGTGGAGAATGACAAGTGGGAAGACAACGATTCATTTGGGAATTTTACACAGTTTCACTTCCTACCACATATCTCTTGAAGGGAACATTAAAAAAAAAATGATGCCTGTAAGGAATTTTTAAAATCAATTAACAATATTTTCTGTTTTTCTTCTCAACCTGACTCCTGACTTATCCCCCCACCCCCAGCACATTCTACTGAATAAACATGTTATTTTGTCTATTATTGATGCATACTAGGTACCATGTCTGGGCCAAAGTCTGGGGACACTAAGCCAAATTAGGTCTGCTCTTTCCCTCAAAGAGCTTATAGCATAGAGAGAGTCTGATAAGGGGATTGGCAAATAAAATATAACATGAGAAGTCATAGGAAATATGAGCTGGTTGCTATGGGAGTAAGTTGCAGTTAGCTCGACAAAGAAGGGTGAAAATTTCTTTCTGGCAAAGCAAACAACATTGTGTTGAATGTTCAGAACAGTGTGAACTGTTATGAAATGTTTAAAGAATTCATGTTATTTCTATATAATTGACAAAAGCAGTGCATGACTAATTAGAGTATGAAGGAGTCAGGTCATGCCAGTCCCTCTGTGCTAAGCTAAGGAGATTGAATTTTGTCCTAAATATGATAGGAGCCATTGAGGGACAGAGAGCCTCAGGAATAACTCCATAGGAGCTAATATTTAAGGGGCAATTGGAAGATGGAGCATCCATTAAGATGAAGAATGGATGGACAGAGAAGTTTGGAGATAATCTGTAAGGCATGATGACACTAAGACAGTGATGAAAGTCTTAAGAAGGAAGAAGAGGCAATATGGCAGGCTGGTTTATCTGACACAGCCCTCTCGGTGAACACAGCTGGAATATTCAGAAAAGTTTCTTCAGTGGGACTAAAGAGGTGACAAAAGAGTAAGAGATTATCTGGTCAAATCTAAGCGATATGGGAAACATGGAGAGGCAGGCAGGGCACTGAAGACTCTGTTCCTCTGAAGACATTGGTGGAACCATGAAAACTTGAGCTTTGGTGAAGATGGTCTTAGGAGACCAGGAGCAGATGTGAAAGCCCAGAGTCACTAGGGTATGATAGAAGACCTTGCTCCATAAAGTTGACATCTGCCATCACTCCACACTCAAGGTAAGAGTGAACCGGGAATGAAGGGAATAAATCTCCCCCACCCTCAAGCCCTGCAAATGGTTTTGGTGCTGAGCAGAGGGAGGTTAAGCCACATTTATCATTTCCCCAAAATCTATGACCTATGGTTGGTCAATTCAAGACAGTTAATCCCAATAGACTAATAATAAGAATACCCAATCAGGAATGTTATCAGAGAAAGACATTTATCTTAACAGTCTTGTTTATTGGAAAATGTAACATGGAAAATATACATCTATATATTTTCTTTAAAAATTATTGTTTAAGAATAACATGAGTACGATGCAACAATTAACCAGAATTAATTCACACATGACTTACTTTCAACCATAGTTTCCAAACAGTCAGATTCTTCCTAACAAATAGTATCTTTTATTTCACATCTTTTTGATTCAAAGAGTCAAATAAAGTTATTAATTTCATATTGAAATGCAAATACATGCAACAAAAACTTAAGTCAATAAGGAATTGTTTTCAGAATGATTCTGTTATGTTAAACTGGCACTTGCAGTCCTGGGATAAAACTACTTGGTTACGATAAACTATCCTTTTTTTATACACTGCCAGAGGTATTTGCTAAAATTTTCTTTAGCTTTTTTTTTTTGTTTGCATCTGTTGAGGGAGATTGGCCCATAAGTATTCTTTCTCATCCTGCCTTGTCAGGTATTGGAATGAAGATTATGTTAGCATCATAAAATGATTTATTGAGTGTCCTCTTCTCTGTTCTCCATAAGAGTTTGAATAAAATTTGAATTTCGTGTTCCTTGAGTGCTTTATAACACTCATTGATGAAGCCGTGTGGGCCCAGCGTTTTCTTTCTGGAAATATTTGACTGGAAATTCAATTTTCTTAATGCATATATGACTTGAAGTGTTCTATTTCTTCTCTCAGTTTTTAAGTTACATCTTTCTAGAGATTGATTGTCTTAATGTTTTTCCTATTATGCCTTGAATGCTGCACGATCTTACAGTGTTCCCTTTTTGTTTCTAATATTGGTAATTTCTGCCTTTTCTTTTTCCCTGCCTGTTGATCAGACTTGCTCATTTGCTCATTTTATTGGACGTTTTGAAGAACTAACTTGTTTTTGTCAATTTGCCCTATTACTTGTTTTCTATTTAATTAAATTCTTCTCTTGTCTCTATATTTCTTTCCTTCTGCCTTCTTCCTAGTTATTTACTAAATTTTAACTTTTTAAGATGATGACAACTTTATGAATTTTCAGACTTTCTTCTTTGCTAATATACCCTATTTCCCTCAACACTGCTGTAGATGCATCCAAAAGATTTGATATGTATTTTTCAGATCATTCATTTAAAAATATTTTCTAATTTCCATTATGTATTCTCCATTTACTTGTGAATGATGCAGACTTTTAAAAAATTTCTAAAACATATAGTGTTTCAAAGATAGTTGCATAATGGTCAGAGATCTGTGCTGTGTGTTTTCAGTCTTTCGAAATCTATGAAGACTTGGTTTTTGGTGCAGTATAGCATCAATTTAAGTGAATGTTTTCGATATGCTTGCAGACAATGTGTATTTTCAATTTTTATTGCAGTGATCCATAGATGTCCATTAAGACAAGTGTGCTAATTGAATCATTCTAATCTCCTCTATTCTTACTAAAATATTTGTTTTCTGGCTCTATCAATTACTGGAAAAGATATATTAAATTCTAATGATAATTACAGATTTGTCTATAACTCCTTTTAGTTCTCTCAGTTTTTACTTTATAGAGTTTAAGATTTTGTTATCTTTTTATCACCGTATATTTTGTTTATCTAGCAGTGATTCATTTATAAAATACATTTTGTGTGATAACACAACTGCACTAGTTTCTATTTATTTGGTATTTACAAGGTTTATTTTATTTCATCTATTTACTTCGATCTCTTAGTATACTTAAATGCCACAATGTGTTTACCCATTCATCTGTTGATGGACATTTGAGTTGTTTCCTATTTTTGGCTCTTGTGAATCAAGCTATGATCATTCACATACAAGTCTTTGGGTGGACATATACTTTTATTTCTCTTGGATAAATATCCAGGAGCAGGGTGGCTAGGTGTATTGTTTATTAAAAAATGGCTGAAATGTTCTCCAGAGGAATTATTTCATATTGATTAGTATATTCTGGTCATAGAAGAGAAATATTTTGATTTCCAGTGCCTCCAACTCATGTTACAATAAGGGAAATAAAGAACTCAAGTGATTGACAGGTATGCATCCCATTCCTGATGGAAAAGCGTTGGGGCAGAGTAGCTATATAGGAGACTCAGCTTACCCTTGTGGTCGTGAGTTGAGAGTGTGGAAAGAGCAGAGTAATGAGGCTAAATCCCATTCAAACTGCACTATGCAGCACATCTTACTTACTTGATGATGCTTTGAGGCTCAGCTAATTCCTAGAGACATCTCTTATAAGAAGAAGCTAAGCATCTAAAATAGTGGTCCAGCAGTAGTCAAATCTTGAAGATTCATAACATCACATCTATCTGTAGCTATTTCTAATAAAGGAAGAATATTCAGATTCTTCCTTGGGATTAGGTGTGATTGACACAAAAGAAGAATACTCCTTCCATAATTACCATTTACTTTTGGTCCATTATCCTACCAACCTTAAAAAAAATGTGCATTTTCAGTGAAAGAAACTGTCAACAAAATGAAAAGGCAACCCACTGAATGGGAGAAGATATTTGCAAATCATATATCTAATACAGGGTTAATATCCAAAATATATAAAGAACTCATACAACTCAATAACAAAAATATAATCGATTAAAAAATGAGCAGAGGATCTGAATAGACATTTTGCCAAAGAAGATGTGTAGATGGCCAACACGCGCATGAAAAGATGCTCAACATCACTAATCATCAGGGAAATGCAAATCAAACCCACAATGAGATATGACCCCACACCTGTTAGAATGGCTTTTATCAAAAACATAAAAAATTACAAGTGTTGGCAAGGATCTGGAGAAAAGGGAACTCTCATGCACTGTTGGTGGGAATGTAAATTGTTGCAGCCATTATGGAAAACAGTATGGAAGCTCCTCAAAAAATTGAAAATAGACTTACCATATGATCCAGCAATTCCACTTCTGAGTATTTATCAGAAGAAAATGAAAACACTAATTCGAAAAGATATATGCACCCCTATGTTCATTGCAGCATTATTTACAGTAGGCAAGATATAGAAATAAACTAAGTGTCCTTTGATGGATGAGTGGATAAAGAGGATCTGGTATATATATACAATAAAATACTTCTCAGCCATAAAAAAGAATGAAGTCTTGCCATTTGTGACAACATGGATGAACCTTGGGGGTATTATGTATGCTAAGTGAAATGTCAGACAGAGAAAGACAAATACCATATGATTTCACTTATATGTGGAATATAAAAAACAAAATAAATGAACAAACAAAACAAAACTAATAGATACAGTGAGCAGGTTGATGGTGGCCAGAGGGAGGATGGTGGAGAGTGGGTAAAAGGGGTTAAGAGGTACAAACTTCCAGTTATAAAATAAATAAATCATGGGAATCTAATGTACAGAATGGTGACTATAGTCAATAATATTTTACTGCATATTTGAAAGGTGCTAAGAGTAAATCTTAAAAGTTCTCATCACAAGAAAAAATTTTGTAACTTTGTATGGTGACAAATGGTAGCTAGACTCATTGTGGTATCATTTTGCAGTGTATACAAATATCGAATCATTATGTTCTGCACCTGAAACTCATAATGTCATATGTCAATTATACCTCGATAAAAAAAAAAGAAATTGAGGGAAAAAATGTGTATTTCCATTTTAATAGCTGGTATTCAAGAGGTTCTAAATAAGTTTGAACGTTATTAAACACGTATATTTATATTTTTAATTACTGGATTTTACTTTTTAGAGCAGTTTTATATATGCAGAAAAATTGAGCACATGGAATAGAGAGTTCTCATATACTGCCCTTCCCCCTTCCCTAGTTTTCGCTGTTATTAACATCTTGCGTGAGTGTGGTACATGTCACAATTAATGAACTAATACTTATACATTGTTATTAACTAAGCTGATAGTTTACATTAGTGTTCACTCTGTGTTGTACCATTGTATGGGTTTTGAACAATGCATAATATGATGTCTTCACCATTGCAGAATACAAATATTTTCTTTTTTTTTCACGAGGAAGATCAGCCCTGAGCTAACATGCATGCTAATCCTCCTCTTTTTGCTGAGGAAGACCGGCTCTGAGCTAACATCTATTGCCAATCCTCCTCCTTTTTTTTTCCCCAAAGCCCCAGCAGATAGTGGTATGTCATAGTTGCTCATCCTTCTAGTTCTGTATGTGGGACGCGGCCTCAGCATGGCGGGAGAAGCGGTGCCTCGGTGCACGCTGGGGATCCGAACCAGGCTGCCAGTAGCGGAGTGCGCACACTTAACCGCTAAGCCACGGGGCTGGCCCCCAGAATACAAATATTTTTAAACATCATTTAACTTAGGAGACTTGAAAGGATCTGTCTGTAAATGAAGGCAAGTCCAGAAACTATGCTGGAAAGGGAAAATACCTGGATAGAAAATCCCATTATCACAAAATCCTACCTGTGTTTTTAGTGTACAAGCAAATATGTTCGATTCAAAGGGAAGGATATACTTTTTGTCACACACAGCAACATTTTAGACATAAAACATGCTTATCTTTAAGGAAGTTACAGGAAGTGGAGGAATTTATGATCTAGGGACAGCGCTTACAATGTTTGTGAAACTGATTTCACGGTAGAATAGGATTAGATTTCTCACGCCTTTAATTTTAGGAGAGCGAGCGCCATTAACTTTGAAGGTTACCCCCTACTAAACCGTGGTGAGAACATTGAGAACTGGAAGAAATTTGAAGAGGAATTTTTATTTTTCACTGGAGAAGAAGCAAGAGTGCCTCATGTTTAATCTGCATTTCCTTTTTCATATTATTTCAGGAAAGAGTATTACCAACATTTTCGTCACTTGTTCTTCTACACCTATTTTTCTCTAAATACTAACATCTCTTCTGATTTTTGAATATTTTCTGAAATTTTTAATATGTTCTGAATTTTTATATTTTAATATTTTGTGGTCTTAATTCAAATATTCTTTTGCATTCAAAAATTATTTTCATGATTCCTGAATGTTGTTTTTCCTTTTATGAGTGATGTATATATATCTTTATACTAATGGTTCTCAATCACCTCTGTTCCCCAGCAGAGGAACATCTGGCAATTTCTGAAGGCATTTGGTTGTTGTAAGTGGGAGGGGGTTGTTAGAGAGTGGAGACCAAGGGTGCTGCTCAATATTTGTAATGCTGGGACAGCCCACAATGAAGAATCGTGCAGCCCCACATGTCAAGAGTGCTGATGTTGAGAACCTGCTTTAGAATTTGCTCCTTCTAACTCTCCTCTTCCTGTATTTGACTGCTATTAACAAATACTTGTCAGGTCGAGAAGTCTGTATCAACAGCTCTCCTACTTGCTATTCTGAGGAGATGAATTAAGATATTGAAGAGAAGGCATGGATTTAGTCATTAAGTACCCAATCATACACCAAGACAACATGTGCCAACGTGAAAGAAGAAGCCAGTCTGGGCAGCAGGATAATTAAGAAAGCATTTCATTGGCTAAAGAATATGTGTTTTAGAAAATTAAAGAAATGAGTAATTATGATTTGAAAACATAAACTAGGTTATGTTACAATTCTCTATAAAACCGTTAAAAGGCTCCACTTTCAATAACATCATTCTCCAGAGTCCTTCTTACATGCCCAAATCTCAAGGAGCTCCATGTTTTTATTCTCATAGAACTTTTAAATTTTTCTTTGTAGCACTCACAATTTGAAATTCTATTTGTATTTTTAGGTCTTGAATCCCTCTCTCCTCCAGTAAGGTTCCTGAGGTCACGAGTGGTGTTTCTTTTGCTAACTAGTGCTGTGGACCTGGTACACAGCAGGTTCATCCTCACCATTGTCCACTGACCATGGTGTCTCTCATAATGGTCCTTAGAGGGTGGGAGATCCTGATGTTTTCAAGGAGGAAGCAGTGACAAGAGCACATGGATGCAGGTGAGACTAAGGAGTGTATCTTCCTTGGAAGTGGGCAGAGACAGGCTCAACTTTGTGGTAGAGAATGCTGCAGTGGGATCCTGTTATTATGATGTCTTGACTGCTAGGTGGAAGAATTTAGACCTCATGGGGTAGGTGATAGGGACAAACTCTTAGGCAGGAGTAAGACACAATAGAAGCTATGATTGTGAAATATGAAATAATCTTGCATAGAGATTTTATTATTGAGACCTAAACCCAATGTATATAATCATCACATATTCCGTTGTCCTGCATATTAGCCTCCTCCAAAAATCTCTTCTCTTGCACACCTACTAGAAGATGCATGACGTATACCAAGAATGTCGAGAATGATGTCTCCCCTTCCCCCCAAGCAGCTTCCTCCTAGCTTACTTTGCAGTCAGAGTATTCTCTCAGCTGATCCTTTTCGTTGGATCGCAATGTGTTTTGGTTTTAAATAGCCTCTCACTAAAACCTTGACAAGGCAGATATCATTATCATTAGTAGTTATCTGGAGACCGTTACTAGACCATGACTGCATTATGTTACTCCATCAGTTTCCAATATTTTAGCTACATTTTATTTGGGAAAAATTTTGCCTCTTTACTTTTTTTTTAAGTTTTGAATGAAGATCCTATCTTTCTCTCTTTTTCTGGAAAAATAGAGTATTGAAAAGAAGAGGTGGTGTGTGGCAAGATAGATTTTGTCCTAGGTTTTGGTTACACTTCCACCCCCTCCCGTCACCTCTAGGCACATTATCACTACGATGTTCAGAACCTAAAGTGGGGTATGCGTTTCTCATTCAATATCCACCAACTCCATGCTCTCCTTAGCACTTTGAATTTGCTTTTGATTCCTGAGTCCCTCTTCTTCAGTCTTTTATCTAGAAGCTCTTCCTCTCAACCTTTCTTCCATGCCAAATTAATTTCTAAATTCTTCTTACTTTTTGATTCTACTTTTTTCTTAAAATCATATGATCATTTTGTCTTTATTTTCCAATTGAGACATTCTTCTCAGATTTTTTAATCAGCGTTGTTTCATTTTCCACATCAACCTCTACAATTGCGCGCAAGAAAACTGTCCTTCAATACTACTTACTTGTTTGTATCTCTGTGATTCTGTTGTAGTCTTGGTCTCACGAAGAGGGTCCAATGATGGACTGCAGCCCATGTCATGTGCTTCAAGCTCACTTCTTTTCCAAGGCCCGGGACTGGATTCATGAATGTGTGACCTGTGCTTAGAAGGACCCATACTTAGAAGGACCCCATGCTTGGTTTAATGTTCCTCTGTCACTGTCTTGAAACTCTTAAAAATTTTGGACAAGGGGCCCCACATTTTCATTTTTCATGGGCCCCCATTGGTGCTGCTGAGGGTTCCTCATTCAGTCTGCTGACTTCTCACACATGTCACCAAGATTCCAAACGATGTAAACCATACTGAGTTGCATGTCTGCATGTGATTTTACACCCTTCTTTTTCAATTCATATCTCCAAACCTTTCTCTAAATTCCTTATTTTCTCTGCCACTAAATAGAGATTCTTCCCCCAATTACTGTTAATCATTTGAACTGTACAATTTATAGATGGTTGAGTAAGCTGCAGCTAATTCATAATATAAATAAGAAAGGATATTTTTTAAATGGATTAGGGTATGGTGTCCTTATCAATAGTTAATGACTTTTGATATATATATTTTAATGTCCTGAATATTTTATATGGTATTGCAATACTGCTTTAATAGCTAAACTAACCTGCTATTTCCTTAGAACTTCTTCCTTGGACTCATTACTTATTTTATGCTTAGACATTTTTGTATATAAAACTACCTCTCTCTCTCTCTTTCTTGTTTCTCATTTTCTATTTTGATGAAGAACATCACTACCCCCTACCCCTGCCCCAAGTCAGTTTGCCCAAGTCAGAACCCCAGAATCATCTTCACTCATCCCTGCCTTCATTTCTCAGCCCAGTCACCCACCACAATTGATAGAATCCACTAACAAAATCTCTTGAATCTCCCCCCTTTCTGCATCATCATTGCTACTGTCTTAGTTAAATTTTGTTCATTAAAACAAGAGTTTTTCTCTCTTGTCTCTATTGCTGTCTCTGTGTGCTGGAGCCGGAAGGATCTTCGTAAAACAGCAACCTTGTCGTTCCTTTGTTTGAAATCCAGTAGGCATCATTCCTGATTTCCTTTGAGATAAAGCTCCAAACTCTTTAACGTGGTACGGAAGCTCTTGGCGATCTTCCACCTGTCAGTGGATTTCTATACAATTATCCACCTCTGTCCATTTTCTGCTATCCACTAGCTGCTCGTCCTGGAAAGGACATTTTTCCTGTGCTGATTCCCACTAATCCTCAAAGACTCTCTTTGTCCTTTTGGGGAACCTTCACTCTTGCTCTCTCCTGGGCTGATTATCTTCTTCTCACATGTCCCCGTGTTATCTTGGGCTTACATTCCTGCTACATTCTTGACTTTATATTGCAACTCAACTCTGTTCATGGGGCTGTTGTATCTATGAGGCCATGTGTTTCAGTCATTAAAAAGAATAGTCTCTTGTTCATCTCTGAATCTTCGCTGTTGAGCGCAGTAACTGGTGCACGCTGCTCAGTTACAGGGAGAGAGTGGGAGAAGGAATGTGTGCTCACGAGAACACACTCTTGAACGCTCTTTAATGTCTTTGTAGCCTGCTGCTCTATCCCCCTGAATTCATTTCATTCAGACCTCAATTCTTTGCACTTGAAAACCAATAAAACACCTTCTTTGTCTAGATAAACATTGACAGAAAGTATAAGGATTAAGAACCAACCTCCTACCAAATAATACAAGAAAATAATCTACTCAACTTCTAAAATACCAACAGAGATTTCACTACTCTGGTAGGTCCTTTAGAGAATACTGTACTTTACTATTAATATACTTCCCCAGACAGAAGATCATCTAGAAGCTGTCACATTAATAATAAGTAATATGTTTTTGTTATTTACATCCAAATCCTTGAGTTTCAAATTAACACCACTTGAAGGAGACCTGTTCACACAAATGAAATTTGAATTGTAGATAAAGTGACACTTTGGAAGGCTGAGGTCACGTTGTAGCTTTTCAACACCACCAAGATCTAATTTATGTAGTGTCAGTGCAAAGAGAGAACTCTAATGGCTTTTTAATTATTCTCAACTTCAAAGAATAAATGGGACAGAGACCAGTTCCCAGACAAAGGAAGAACATATTGGAAGCTGAGTAGAGGTAATTATGCAGTAATGTCCTAGGAAAATGATCTTAGGACATGGGAGCGTGGGATATTTTTCTGCACATCAAACCTAGACAGTAGAACACAGCCACATTCTTTGCTCTCCTCCCTACCATCACGCCTCGGTCTCAAAGGCTGGTGATCACAGTAAGTCACAGAAAATTTAGAAAGCTATAGTTACATTTTTAGGGAAGCTTGCTGGGCTGTGGATTACAAAGAAATTGTAGAAGCAATTTGTCATGTTGCTTTATAGAAGTCAGAGATAGTGAATTTGACACAATGGCCTCAGAAAAATCCACAATAAACATTGTCCAAAATAAAATGTTGTAAACACTATGTGATAATAGGAAAATGTTTTAAGCTATGTCCCTTTGGGCCCATTGTGGGGAAAGAATTTTGGCCATGCCTTGCTATGTAGGAACGGGTTGCCCATATGGTTGACCATTAACTCTAAAAGTAGATATTGAGTAAAATGTGCATTTCAAAAGTAGATGTACTTAATACTTGATTATTTTTAGTAATAAAACGTATTTGAGAGCTCCTTCCCTTAAGGAACTTGTAACTTGTATGTTCACAAAGCAAATGCATAATATTTGTTTATAGTAATGGTTACCATTTATTGAATCAGTGTAGTATGCTAGGGGCTAGAAATTTGCTTTGAAAGGGGCTGTTCAGGGGGCCCTTAGAGATTCCAGTTTTGTTCCAGTGAAAGAAAATGTAAAGAATGGATGGAGGGACAAAGAGATAGAGTATAGAAGCAAAAAGGACTAAGTGAAAGCAAAATGTGGGTGTCATTCTGATAAATGCAGGACATGGAGAAAATAATCAGCCTCTCCTCCAACAGTCCTCACTTCTCAGCAAAAACTCCATACGGAGAGGCTTGGGAAAATTCAGACATGTGTGTATTTTTGTTAAATGAAATGGCATAAACCAAGACGTAAAGTGTTAGCCTAACAGGAGAGAAAACTAGTTCAGCCAGCCACAGTGTGATAAAATTATTGTTTTTGTAAACTCTTTCTCACAGTTCCCCTGTTGCTACCCAAGTGTACAAGTTGTCTTCAACACCAGGTTAGAATGAAGCTACACACATATTTGCAGAGCCTTCCTGTCTGAAAGTATCGGTTTTGTCACTAAAAGTATTAAGACTTTTATTCCCTGTAAACATCAACTTAATATCAATGATGTGGGGAAAGGTTTACAGTTTCACAGTTTTCAAAACCTTGAGTTACCGGCACAAGGAAACAGTTATACCACATATGAAAATAACTGTTTCTAGGTAAAGGAAAAAATGTAACATATTTAGTTAGAAGGTTCTTCCAACACCCAATAATTATTTTATTTAACCCACTTCTAAATACTTAAGAGGTGTGTGTTTATTTGTGTGTTCATACTTTCTGTTACAGACCGTGAGCAAGGATTTCTTCTAGTTCAATCTCTTGTCAAAAGATTAATGTCTCATTTTTTGAGCCATGGAGCAGAACTTATTGGCTTCAAATATGGTAAATAAAACTGCTGGTCCTGGAAAATATCCACATCAATGTAGCCTTAAGGTTACACATAGAAACTGTCTTGAAACCAGAGTTCTTAGACGCTGTTGACAGAAAGCTTTTTTGGTTTTTTGTTTAGTGCCTCCTAACACATGTCGTTACTGGGCGTGATGAGAATATGGAAACCACATATGTGAAATAAGGTTGGAAATATTTATTTCTTATATGATGTTTCTTTCTTTCATTTGTCTTTGATTTCTTTCTATCTGGACACCTTTACATTCCCTCTTCTCTGCTCAGTTTCCATTTTCTGTCACAATTCCTCTGACCTCCTTTCCAAACAACACACACCTGCTGTGCAAGAAACTGTGTTAGGGCAGTGAGTCATGCAGAATTCAGGAAGACCTCAGTAAGTCTACCACCTAGTGAAAGAGGCAGAAGCGTACAATGATGGACAACCCTACCATCCTTAGGCAGATGTTGAGAAAGTCCATATAAAGAGGCCAAAAGGCAAGAAGCATTAGCAGCTCTGAGTATAAAACTCACTCAAAAGGCCATGAAATAAATTGTTTCTAAACCCAATGGGAAGAAAGTGCAACCATTTCATATTGCAATTCACTAGGACCAATCCCTCTCCACACCACTCTAAATCACACAGCATCATAGGCACTGCAGGATTCAAAAATGGACCAATGGCATCGGTTTGTGAAGGAATGGAAAAGACAATAAATAGTGACTGTGGTACATTTACTTGCCTGTGTGAATTGTGAGGGAATCTCTCAGGATCCAACAGAATGTTTCCCTCTTGCAGCAAAACTTAAAAAACAGAGATTTCACATCCTTTGTTCTCTACCCAACTTCTGCTATCATGGAAAATACAAAATATGAATTTTCTACAATGTTTTTCCAAAATTCCAAGATACTAAATAATGAATGCAGCAAAGGGGAAACTATTCCATAGGAATTAATGAATATCTTTTTCATTAAATTTTATTCCATAATTGAATATTACAGTTTTATGTCAGTGGATTACATATTATGCATGGCTTATTTACCATTGCTTTATAAGCATTTTATAGTTTAATGTCAAAATTAAATGTCTGTTATTAAGTAAATGGATTTGAGATGGGCCTTTCTCTTACTTCCTCCCCGCCATTTTGGTTCTCTGGAATTAAAATCAGATCTTTAGGTGCTCCTCAGATAACTAGAACTTTGAAGTATATGAGTTTCCTCTACAGAGCCACACATGTTCTCGTTATTGAGATTTCTTTTCAATTCCCTCATCCTTCTTCATTTATTGAAATTCTAGCTACACTTTAAGGCACAAAAAACCTTCTTGGCCATTCTTGTCTACTATGATTTCTTTCGTGTGTACTAGGAGAGTACTTGCTCTTTGAAATTTATTCTGCTTTGTAACTTTTCATGAGTCTGTTTTGCAATTATACTATAAGATCTTAAGATGGGGTCCATGTATTATTTATTTATTTTTTTGTTCTCATAGTGCCTGATAAAATACATAATGTTGACTGAATTATAATAGTACCCAACCATGTGGAACATAGCTGCTTGAGAGGCCTAGAATAAAAATGAAATCTGTACATTTATTTATTCATTTTCTTGTCCTTTTATAGTTTCTTTCTACATTTGGAAATTATATCATGATTACACACTTTAACAATAGGATTAAAATACACATTTCGTTCATTAAAAAATGACATTTAATTAATGATTATAAGAATGTGCATCCTTCATGAAATTTAAGGTTTGAAATAATACTAATTTCTAAGACTAGAAAATAAGGTTAATCGCCTAAAAATATTAACCACCTAAAGGACATTGATAGAAAACAATCTGTATCATAATTCCAGGCATTTGCAATTAAATCCCATTTTTTGAATATATGGGGAAAATGGAGCACAGAGAATGGTGACAGTTGAGTGTTATTCATCACCATAAACTACTTAAGTCTCAGATTCATGTTCCTATACAGATAGAACTTACTAGAAGATATATTACTGAGATTAAAATTCAATCTCTCCCTTGCCTTACAAAAATGAAGAAGAAATCAAACTGAATTACACCTTGAACACTTAACAACAAATAGCAATAACAAATGTTTATTTTAACCAGGCAGTAATCCATCTGGGAAAATGAATATGAACTCTGATAAAGAATAATGTGAATTATGGAAACAAAAGACCACATAGAGGTCTATCATTCGGCGTGATCATGAACAGTGTCTGCACTTGCTGTTCCTATAAGGTAGGCAGCTATTTAGACCTCACAAAGAATATCTAGGGAATGAGCAGGCATGAGAAATTCGCCAGACATCTGTGATTATCCATCAAGATTAAGCGTGCTACCAGTGGCGTTCAAAGAACCTTCTGGAAGGATTATCTTTAGATGCTGTTTGTGATGGGCAGAAAATCAGTGTGTGAGAGTTCAAGAAAGGATTGATTAAAAGGGTCAGGGATGGCAACGACATGTGCTCATATCTAAAGGAGATAAGAGATAGAATGTCAAAAGCCAGAAAAGAGAGATAGGGAATTTGCATGGTTGGTTATTTTTGGCATGAAAAGTTCATTGCAACTGAAAGTGAGCAAGGAACTTCCCAGACCTCAGACATAATGCCTGTTTCTATGTCCCTTGCTTAATATCAGCTGGGGCTTATGTTGGATTTGGATTCAGTAGATCAGGGATGGTCCTGAGACTCTGCATTTCTAACAAGCTCCAAGGAGATGCTGATCCCAGTGGTCTGTGGACCATCAGAACATAGTCATATGAAAGGGGATGCTGAGATATTGATCCACTCCACCATGGGAGGATTGAGCAGGGCCAGGAGTAGCTGGAGTTCTGGGCTGCCATGTTTATTGATTCCATAATGATGTGATCATTTTCTATATTTGCTGGGACAAGAAAAGGGTGGGCATGCACACTATCACATGATATTATGGCTATGATACTGAGAAATTTACAGGTTCAAGGAGAGACAGGCAGGGGCAAAAATGATAAATTGTGGCACCATTATGAATATTTAGAAAATAGAAGGACAAATAACTGTGAACGAGAAGGTGGTTTTGGACATGTTGAGTTTGAGGAACAACTTAGATGCCCTGATAGAGATGTTCAGTGGGTGTGCCAGGCAGAATTTTGACCCCCATGCCCTTCAAGCCCTGGTATTACTCTCATGGTTATATTATGTTACTTGGCAAAAGGGACTCTATGGGTGTAATTAAGGTTACTCATCAGCTGAGCTTAAATAGGGAGATTATCCTGGTTTATCAGAGTGGGCCCATTGGAATCACATGAGCCTGTAAAAGCCGAGAATTAAGAGGAAGAGATGTGGCAGAAGGGGAGGTCATAGGGAGCTGAAGCCTGAGAAGGACACAATGGGCTGTTGCTGGTGTAAAGATGGAGGGGACAAAGTGATGGAGAATGTAGGCAGCCTCCAGGAGCTGAGAACAGCCCCCAGCGGACAGCCAACGAGGAAACTGGGACCTGAGTCCTGGAACCCCAAGGAACTGGGTTCTGCCAACCGCCTGAATGAACCTAGAAGCTATTCTTTCTCAGAGTCTCCAGAGCAAAGCCCAGTCTGGGCAACACCTGAATTGTGGCTGTGTGAGACAGCGATTGGAGGAACCAGCTGAGCCCACTAGGACTTCTGAGCTACACAACTGTGAGATAATAAATTTGCATTGTCTTCAGCTGCTAACTTGGGGTCAGTCTGTTACAGCAGCAAGAGAAAACTCATACAGCAGGCGCCAGAAGGTGCAGGACTCGTGATCAAGTGAGAGTTACCTGCACAGTTGAATAAAATATTGCATTAGGAGAGGGAACAGCTGATTTCAATGGAACAAGTAGATGATGAAAAGAAAGAAGAGGACCCTTCAGAGGGAAGGAAGCAAGCCAGGATTCCAGCAGGGCTGAATCCACAGGAAAAGAGAAAGATCAAGAAGGCAGAGGTGAACACAAGAGAGGGAGAGTGCTGGGGAGAGCCAGCTGGATTTGTGGTTTAGCAGGTCACGTGTGAGCTTTGAGAATGCAACAAGGCAGAGCTCTGAGAGAGAAGGCTCAGGTACAAGGTTGAAGGAGGGAGTGGGTTATGGAAATAGTCAGGCATTGTAAGTATGCACTCTTCTCATTAGGATGGTGTCAGGAGCCAGACAAAGAGCGAATAGCACATCTTAGGGAGCAAGGTAAAGAGATCGTTTTTTTGAGCATTAGAGAAGCTTCTGTTTGAATGTTGCTTGATGGAAGAAAGCCGCAAAGTGGGCATTGAAGATGCAAGAAAGAGTGGAGAGAACTGGTGGGGAAGGGCAGTGGAGGAGGCACTGGATGGAATCAAGGCTTCCTGCTCTCATCTAGTCTCATTTGCTCTATTTTAGTTCATCATCCAGAGTCTTGCTTGCCACCTGCTTTTTAGGACTGTTTCAAGTTCATCCTTTTAGTCTTGAATAACTGTCCTTCAGCAATTAAATACCATGTCTCCTTTGCTTATGAACCTCTAGACCAAAACTCTCAGTCGTTCTTTTTAAGATTCCTTTCTTGATTGCTATCATGCTAATTTCTGTGTGTGTTCTGCCCAGACGACCCCAGCGTATCTCCTCCTCCCCCACACAGTCTTCAAACATGCCAATTGCCCTCAGGGATTTTGCTCTCACTGTTTCCTCTGTGTGGATGGAAAGATATGTTGCCCTGCCTTTATTTTCTTCAATTCTCATCTCAAAAATCCCCTTATTGGAGAGGCTTTCCAAAAGTATATAAAAAGGCAATGCATAATGGCAATCTATATAACATGGCAATCCCAAATCCCAGCTCAGCATTCATTATACCCATGTCCACAGCTAGGAATATGTTTATTGTCTGTTTCCTTGACCCAGGACTTTGTTTTATATTCCCAATGGCTACAACAGTGCCTACCACATAGTGGGTGCTTAAAAATATTTGTTGTACAATGAATGACTTATGTTGTTGGTTTACCTAAAATGGAGTCCTGGTAGTATCATGAATTAGGAAGAAAATGACACAAATTGTCAATCCTCCGGGCTCCAGGATTCCATCATAAGACATATACACTCTTCTCCATTCCAATATTTTCTGTGTCTTTTCCCTTATAGCAAAATTGGGTTCATCCATTAGTGTAAATCATGCAAGATTATGTACCACCTTGTAAGAAGTTCCATTCTGACCAACCTGTTTTTGTCATTATTTTTGAAACTAAACTAACCCATCCCACTTGAGTGCTGATAATTATTAGATGTCAAATAGTTAATACACTTCTTTAATATTTGGGATACAAATATTATGGAAATAATTGATATTTTCTATATTTGTTTCCTATCAAGAAGGAGGAAGAAAGTTAGGAACAACTTATTTTTATGCATCCCACTGACTATATTGAGTCATTCATGAAATGGGTTTACCTATTGAAAGCTACTACATTGCAAATATATGCAAGAACTCCCATACATTCACTACAGCTGTTGAAAAGCTGTGGGAGGAAATTGAAAGCTTCTTAAATTGGGCAATGAAATTGATCAGAACTAAGAAAACATAATTGAGCCACTTTAGATTTGCATATTCAATCGGGAAGATCATTTTTAATCTTAGAAAAGGGTATGTTACAGTAAAATCAATCATTGACCATATATACTCAGAAATGCATATAAAAGAAAGTTTGCAGTAAGGTCAATCAATGAACATATACACTCAGAAATGCATGCAATTAAGAAAAAAAATGAGTGAAAGACATAAACATATTGACTGAAAAGAGACTGGGAATTAGATAAATATTTCAGAAGTTTCCCAGTTTTGAAACAATAATATTCCAAGAAGGCTAAAGTGAAAAGTGTTTGTTATAAGTACTTTTCCCCTTGCTTGAGCATATGCATGGCTTCAGCTTTTGCAAAATGAGAGATGCCAGAAACTGTAAGACAAGAATATACATGATTTTAGGAATGTCCACTGGAGTGAGTTGTTAGGGGGCATTCATCTGGTCATGCAATGCAACTCAGTCATTACCAAGAGATTCATTCCCTAAGAGGCATTGGAAAACATGCCAAGTCTATGAATGCATGACATTAAACCTTTCAAGTAGATATTTCCTTTATGTTTGCCTCCAGGAATGACACCCAAGAAGTTTTGACTCCTCTCATTACTTCTTAAATAAAATGATGCTCTATATTAAGAAAGTAAAAATAATCATTTAGATCCACCCATGTGCCAAGTATGCACATTAGTCAACAAGCTCAAGGAGGCAGTCTGTAAGATGTATGTAGATAACTATCCACATTTCCATCTGTCCGTAATCATTTCTGAATATGGACAACTAAATGAATATCTAGTAGCTTTCTTTTTCTTTCACATATTTTATGTTTGTTTCTTTTTTATATCTCTGAAGGCACCTACTTGACAACCATAGCCATATGGTCTTACATACGTGAAAAAATTGCATAATAAGCCTGTGAATTTATGCTTCTTTGGGGATTTCTGCTGCAAACTGTAAACTTGTAGTGCATCAACCCAGAACACCACCTTGGACATTTAGCATCAAAAGCCACAAGAGAAGATGTTGTCCTTTTGGACTAAAGGCTTATAAATACCTGCAGGATTAACTGGATGATCTAATTTGCGTTGTCTGGTCACAATCTCAGGATTCATGCAAAGTGACTGCATTTGGATGTGAATATTTTCATCTCAAAATACTAACATTTAGCATGTGGTAAAACCAAACTTTGCTTAACATCTTTTGCTAGTTTTTTCTTTTGAATTTCTTTTTTTTTTTTGGTTTCGGTAACAATGCTGACATTAGATGGTATAAAAAAAGAACATAATTGCTATTATAATTTGGAAAATTTTGGAAATACTTGGCACTGTACTTCTGAAAGAGGATTATATGACATTGAGTGAGATGGTCAAGATACAATTTATTCTTTGGAAACCGATCCTGTATCCTATGTCCAACTGGGCTCCATTTTCCTCCAGAGGGATCGTGTGCACATCTGTATCCCCTAAGAATAATTGGTTCAGTCACCACAAGCCGGTATCCACACAACTGGGCAGGAAAATCATCCTGCTGGGATGGAACCTTCTACATGAAACAAAGCAGACTGTAGGAGCTCTCCAAGGGGCGAAGTAAGATAGAGAGAAAGGGGATGAAACCAACAATCAAGACAGGAAATTTTAAGAGAATTAGATAGCAACATGCTTCTAGATTTTGCTCCTCTCTCCTCTCACTTTCCTGGGGTCGTATAATGTGATTGTCTTAAAACAAATATAAATAAATCCACTATGCCTCCAGAAAAAGACTGAAGACTGGGATGATTATTCTCAACTTTCTCTGGTGTCTCTCTTTTAAAGTTGCTGTTTTCACACCAGAGCATCATATACTCCCTGCCTTCCCGAAATGCAGTCCATGGTCAGAGTTGTTTATTTAGTAAAGTCTATTTTAGACACGTTTACACCCTTCCATAAATATTATTATGTTGAACCATATGAAATTGCCAATATTCAGCCATGGCAATTTTGTATGGTTCATAATCTATCTCTACAAGTGGGTTGAATTAAATCAGAGAAACACGTGAATGGTCTTTAAGAAAAGAACTAGGTGACTTCAGGGCCCTTGTGTTTTGCTTAGCATCATGGGTTAAGCATGCTTAATGCTCCTTTCCCCTTGTGGTATGCATTATAAATATCCCGGTATCTGGTTCTCATCTACTTCTGGGAACATGGAGGAAAGTCTATGCCTTTCAAGGTAGATGTGCTGAGGTGACTACTTTAAACTTTTCACGATGAATCATAACCAGAAGTGATGTACATCGCTTCTGGGCTGAAGTAATCGCCTTTGCTGGCCTCTCCGGTTACTTCTCCTGCTGCTACAAAGCCTGATGCCTCATGTTAGGACGGTGGCTCCATAAGATGGCAGAGCCTCCATCAGCCAGGTCTGTGAGCAAGGATGAGCAGGATCTCTCCACTAAGCACATTGGGGATAGAGTGTGAGTGAGAAGCAAGCCTTTGTTTTACACCAATGAGATTTTAGAGTGGTTAGATACTCTCCTATAGCCTAGTTTATTCTAAGAGGCTCCTGGGGGGGGATATAATGATGGAAGGCAATACTTGTTGTTGATGATAAGTTTAGAGTTGGCATTTATCTATACAAAATTTACAGGGTATAAATGGCCATTCCAGAACCTCTGGCTGGTCCCAGAGATTCCAACTCACTAGAAATCCTATTTGACAACAATCCTTCCTGGGAGGTTATCAAAACTCCTGACATTATGAGTTCTGAGGTAGTTAGACCCTTCCTTGCTTAATGTATGGCCATGGTAGATTTCATTAAGTTACAAACCCTGAGATGGTTGGGTATAGAACTTTGGAGTGGTACACAGTTCCTGGTTTTGTCTGAGCAATAGGGAACTATAGTAGAAACATCTTGAGAATTCATATACACTCTTAATATCACTAGCAATTAATAATAAATGGCACTCAGAACTGACTATCCAAAGTCAATATACAGAAATGTCATCTTTTTTGGAGTGAAGCTATTTTGACACGTTAAATTCCAATAACATTAAACACAGCTGTCATTCCGGTGTACGTAGTTGAGGACTGTTAGGTAAAATTAGGATCATGACCAAGGGGAAAAACTAAAAGACAGGCTTGATGGAAAGAAGGAAAATTTGATCTCAGTAGAAAATATGGTTTATGCAGACTATATCCTCCAAATGGTGCCTTTTTTCCCCAGGGGAAGAAAAAAACCTTTCAATTGTTCTATTTACAGGTACAATTATAGGTGTAGTCTAATCCTCTTTTCAATTTCCAGAAACCCAGTAGACAAAATCTGACAACAAACACAATAGAAATTAGCCCAAGCTGCATAGTTTGGGGCAGATAAAATCCTTCTCCACAAAACATCCAGAAATGAACAACATAAGCTTTGCTACCGTTTTTTGCTGCTATTTTTAAGCAAGCTGTAGATTTCACAATCAACTTTTGCTTAAGTTCCTATTTTGTGATAATAAAGTCTATTGACAGCGTTTGTTTTACAGCATGATGTTTTACCAATCTAATTTGAAATTAAAATAACAGTAATTAAAAAGGAACAAAATTTAAAAAAGGGCATAAGATGAGTCAGAATTGTTTAGTCTGGACAATGAACCTGGAATTCTTTCTCAAGAAATCTGATTTTGCATAAAGAGAGTTATTTGCTTCTTTGAACAGAAATGATGGTTGGAAATGCTTGAGTTATTTGTGTCAAATTTAGGGAAAAAAAGTTTAGCTGATTCTAAACTTTCATTCATGGAAATTAAAGGATTGCATAACCTAGGAGAGAGAGACAAGTATCTGATCCTTAAAGAAGGTGGACTTTATGACACAGGCAGAATTTGTCTTTTCTCTCTTTGCCCCTTCATTTTGCTCCCCAGTGTTTGTATGTTTGGTACTATCTGTAAACAGCCATGGGGTCCCCAAAAGCCAAGTTTCTATGTCCAGGAATCGTACTTTTTCTCAGGTCTCTAGCCTTTCCTAGGTCCACTCAGGGTCCTGTTTCAACTGGGATGATGACATGGTGAGATTAGAAGTTGCTACTCTAACGAATGCTCTGCTGATTCCAGGACACTAAGGCTTCTCCCCAGTGGAATTTGGCAGTCTTCAGAGCTCTGAGGTTTAACAGGAGCTGTGGCTTGTGACAAGGAACTTGGACTCATCATGACCTCTGGAGAGCAATGTTCTGTTTCCCCATTGCTAGGAAGTGGATCTTGGGGGGAGGCAGTGAAATGATCACGAAAGGACTCTTCCTTGATTTGACTTAAAGGAACTTCTCTGGTGGCTTAGGAACTGCTCTATGTAACTTTGAAGGTAGAGAGATGAACAAGGAGATGAGGAAATAGAGGAGGACAAAGGATAGGACATGGGTACGAAGGCCATGACCCAGAAGGAAGAGCATATTCATTAGAGCGTTGCTTTGCCATTCTCCGTGCATGTGGGTGGGGGCCGCATGGGTGGAATCAAGGAGTAAGAGCACCAACATCTTGCACCAGGTGTGCAAATGACCTGGAAACAGATGCACCGTCAGTGCCCTGAATCCATCTTGTGTCTCATCCATGGGGGCTGCCTGGGCATGGAGGTTATTATAAAGTGCTTTATTTAGCCAATGTAGACAGTATAGATAACTCTAACTCATTTCAATGCCGAGTTAATTCCAATCTGCCTGCCTCCTCCATCTTGCTTAGTTTACTCAAAAGACCATTGTCTGTCACAGGAACTTTTTTATTTGTCCGTTTAATGAGACAATCTTTCTTTTCAAAGTCCAAAGGGCCAGTGCTCTAAACATCCCACTCTCCTCCTCCACCTTGATTTCTGTAAAGGAGAATGCTGCTACTTTTATAGAAGAGACTGCACTGAACATCTGATAAAGGTCTAACAGTATTCTGCACAACACAGTGACAGAAATCTGAAGACCTAGCTGCTGTTGTTGTTTTTTCCAGATTTACGTTAATGTTATTAAACACTCTTAATTTAACCTTAGTAAAGATTAAGGAATAAAATCAATATGTTGTGATAGACTTGGAGGTCAAGTGTATCTTGATAGCCGTGAATATGTTTGGTATCTGAACTGACTTAAGTTGCAGCTGGTTTGAACAGCTGGTTAGACCTCCCCTCTTAAGTTGGGGTTGAGGGTCAAAGGTTGAGGGTCAAAGACCTGCGAGTGCTGGTTGGTGTGTTTGTCCACAGTTCAAATCCTAGCCCTGGAATCTGTCTTTAAACGCACAGCAGTCCTCACTAAATGGCTCGGGATGTGTGTATACAGGGAAAAATGCCAATTTGATTCCACTCTGGAGAACTCGGCTCTTAGCCCTTGCCTTGTTCATGGTGTGTCAGTAGCCTCATTAATAGGAAGGACAGAATCAAACCAGACTCGTGACGTCAGAATCTAAAATTCATGTATATAATTATGTACATCCATCTATTGTTGACAAAAACACAGACTATCGATTGTTGCTGTTGGACTTTGCATTTCAATACATGAGAGTGAATTCCCCTCTCTCTATACCAACTTTGTTCCTGTGCTTTCTCCTAAACCCTTTCAAGCTAATTGTTTTGCTTGTACTATAATCTGACATCAGAGAATAACTCAAGTACAAATTGCCCCACTTTTCAAGAAACGTGCACTACTATATAATTGAAACCATTTCAAGTCTTTTGCAAAGCTATTATGAAGAACTTAGGTTTAGTCTATTTTTATTTCTTGCCTGGACCAGCTCTTCTCTTTAAGAGCCTCCCTGTGTCCTCAACATGAAGAGGTCCCATTTGCAGGAGCAAAGAATAAAGATACCTGGAGTGTAAGTGGGGATGGAAGATGACTTCTCTCCTTGATGAAAATGGAAGCTCGGCATTAGAGGCAGTTTTCTTGGTGCCTAGAATTGGTCAAAAGCAGTCAAGAATGGATGATGGGACTTGGACCAGTGACTAGCCCCTTCCTATGTGTTATGGGATGAATTATGTCCCCCCAAAATTCATATGTTGAAGCCCTAACCCCGAAGACCTCAGAATGTGACTATATTTGGAGAGAGGATCTTTACAGAGGAAATTAAGGTAAAATTAGGTCATTAGGGTGGCCCTTAATTCCATATGACTGGTGTCCTCATAAGAAGAGGATACTTAAACACAGACATGCACAGAAGTGATGAAAAAATTTCTGTGAGAAAATAAATGTCTGTTGCTTTAGCCCCGCAGTCTGTGGTTCTTAGTTAGGACATCCCAAGCAGACTAATACACTATGAAAGGACACGGTGTGTGTGTGTGTGTGTGTGTGTGTGTGTGTGTGTGAATGTGTTTAGGTGTAGCTATCTTTCAAAGATAAATCCAGAGACATAGTACATGCCTGTCTCTTGATGAAGTGAAGACATAGACCTCAAGGTGATCACAAAATGATATTGTCAGGCCTTGTGGTAGACAGAATAATGGCCACCTAGAGATTTCCATGCCCTAATCCCCAGAACCCGTGAAGATGATACTTTCCCTGGCAAAAGGGACTTTGTAGACGTGATTAAAGTGGTGGACCTTACAATAGGGAGATTATCCTGGATTATCTGAATGGGCTCTGTTTAATCTCTTGATCTCTTTAAAATCGGAGAGGAAAGCAGAAGAGTCGGTCAGATAGATGTGGCAGCAGAAGAGGAAGAAATGTAGCAGCGTGAGAAGAATTTGATGCATGCTTGCTGGTTCTGAGATGCAGCTGACTTTATGGAAGGATTGTGAAGGTGACTCTAGGAGCCAAGGGCAGCCCATGGCCGACAGCCAGAAATACAACAGGATCTCCGTCCTACAGCTACAAGGAACTGGATTCTGCCAACCACCTGAATGAGTCTGGAAATGGATTCTTCCCAGAACCTCTAGATAAGAACCCAGCCTGGTTGACACCTTAATTTCACTCTCGAGAGACCCTGAACAGAGAACTTAATGGAGCCACCTGGACTTCTGACCCACAGAATGTTAGGCTAATAGAGAGGTATTTTTTTTAAGCTGCTAAATCCGTGATGATGTGTTATAGCAGCAGGAGAAAACTGATACAGGTGTATCTCACTGTAATTTTGTGTCTCTGCCTGATGACCTCTGGTGATTTTGACCCTTACTGCTTGAAATATGGTTTGTGGACCAACAGCATAAGCATCACCTGGGCGCATGTTAGGAATGCAGAACTTTGAGCCACATCCAGACCTGCTGCATTTGGACAAGATGCCCAGGTAATTTGTTGCACACTCAGCTGCTATCTGTACCCATTCAGAGATCCAGCCAAGAGGAGGAATTTATTTCTTAGAGTAAGTATGTTCTTCTCTATTTAGCAACATCATGAGAGGTTTCCAAAATGACTTACATAAAATAAATCTCTCAGCTACACCACAGAGGAAAGAGAAGTTTATGTCATATTTCTTAATCTTCACTTGTTTGAAGCCTTTTTAAAGTGTGTAATTCTCGTGGTCTGCTTCATTGATGGCACATCTTCTGTTAATGCGATATTGACAGGAACATTCCTGGGAACCAAACTGACTTCAGCCCAAATCTTGATATTTTCAGTTCCAAACCCTTTTCTCTGTGGATGCTAATCCATGCAGGGCAGGCCAGCGGCGATTCTAGGGGAGTTATGTCAACATCAGAGGTTGGAGAGTATTAGACGTTTATGAAACTGCCTTCGTAACCTCCCTCTCATCATTGAACCTCCCCTCTCCCTGAAGTCTCTCTCTCCCGCCTGTCAGCTACTCGAGTGTGTTATCCCCTGATTCCAGCCAGCCCTTCTGTCTGTTTGCCAACTCCTTAAATCCTGAGTGATCATTTCCCTTTGACAACTGCGCTGGGGAACTGATGGGCATGTTAATAGTCAATCCTTCTGTTCTTTCATCTGGGTTGTCTCGTCTGTATAAGACTCGCTGGCATGCCTTCTCACCCAGATCCTTGGTCTTAGCAGCAGCAAGATTCTCAGTCCTGATTTTTGTCTTACACATCAGCTGACATAAGCTCAGAATTCTCCACCCTTAATTTTTTTTCTCTGCTTACTACTGTGCTAACTAGGCAGTTACCTATTAACTACTCTTTCAAGCCTCCTGATTGTGAAAGATTAAGCTGGAATGCTGCCTTGATCTAGCATTTCAAGAGATAATGTATTCCTAATTATACTTCCCTGGAGGCAAACCCAGATAGATATCTGAACAAAAGCAAATTGACTGCAGCTCGAGTCAGTCTCATGACCAATGCTGGCAAATTTGAGATTAATCTATTGAACAAAATCTACCTCTAATGCATTGAGGATATTCATTTGATATGAAATTATCCTATGATTTCAAATATTGTAAACTGCCTGCTGATGTGTTTTCTTACAATAAACAATTGGTGTTGCTTAAATCTTCACATTTATAAAAATAGAAACCAAGTGTTATTAAGCTCCTGCTGTGATGAGGAATCCAGTCCTGTTGTGATGGAGTTCATGGTCTGTGTGTGATAATTTAAGCACATGAACAGATGCACGAGATGCAATTTGTTGGAAACTACTATGGATGCATGCAATAAAGATTGCGACAAAAATGAGTGCTTTTGAGTGCTCGAGGTGGGAGGTGGAGTCATCAGGGAAATTTAAATAATACCACAATCAAAAATAAAAGTATTTATAGCTTCTATTCATCAAAACACAACATTAAAGGAGTGAAAAGTCCAGTTAGAGAATTGGAGAAGGTAGTAGTTGTGACACCTATCAGATGAATATATAAAGAATTCCTATAAATCAATATCAAAAATGCCAAAACCCCAATAGAAAGATGGGCTTGAATAGCACTTTAAAAGAGGTGACCTAAATAACCAGTAAACATAATTAAAGCTTCCCAAATTTGTTAGTCATCAGGGAATGCAAACTGAAGCCACAGTGTGATACTTCTATACAACCTCCAGAATTTACTAAAATTAAAAAAACAGACATCATCAAGTGTTGGTGAAGATGTGGAGCAACTGGAACTCTCACGAGGGTATAAATTGCTCAGTTGGGAAAACTGTTTGGCAGTACCCACTAAAGCAGAATGCATGCATATGCTATGACTCAGCAATTCACTCTTAGAAAGCCCCACATTTGTTCCCCATCAACATGGAAAAGATTGTTTTTTAGCAATACTGTTTATAATCACCTCAAACAGGAATAAACTCAAACGGTCATCAGCAATCAATGGAATAAGAAAACTTTGAGGAAGCCTTGACAAAGGAAAAGTCGTTTGGACTGGATACTGAAGGATGACTCATTTCATCCCTGATTTGGTCTGAGTTTTCTTCTGTTTCCATTAGCACCATGCACATTGGTTTAGTTTAACATGCTTCTTAGAATCCTGAACTTACCTATTTCTGTTCCTGGTTATTCATCAGTATATGACCCATGCCTCTCACAGTGCCCAGCACAGAACAGATGCCTATGGAACTGCATAAGTGCGTGTCTGCTGGAAAACAACTTTTCAGAGAGTGGAAGCATTGCCTGCTGTTTTTTCCTTTGAGGTTTATTCAAAGGGTCATTTAAAAACTTTAAAAGGAGACTTAATTACAGTAGAGAATATCTGCTATCATGTTTCTAGCACTTACGTTGGTTAATTGGATTCAGCCCCAGAGAAAGATGAATGGATTTTGGAGAATGAGAATTGAAGGTCTCTCATCCCTGTATGAAGACACTGTTAACTGATGGTAAGAGGCACCCCAGATAGTGAAGTCCTTGGTCATTATCCTTGACTTCTATTTTCTTCTTCTAAGAGACAAACTCTTCAGTGGAGGACCCTCATCTCTGAAAACTGTTGTTCCTTTAGTCTGGTAAGAAAGCCAGCCCTCTTAGAGGAGAGGAGGATAATGATCATTCTTTATTAAATAATAGTACTATAATAATAAAGAGCCTTGCGCTGTCTCCTCTGGAGATGTAGAATTCATAACCCTGGCATAAAAATGCCATTTCTTAAAGGAATCCTTGCACAGAATACTTGTGTTTAATTTGAGGCATAAAAATGCTTTTTTTTTTTTTTCAGATATCCTTGCATAGAATCTTTATGTTTAATCTGTGTGTATAACCACAAAAACAGAAAATGATGATATATATATCTTGTAACAGGCTGAGTGTTATTCTCAGACTTCTGGTCTTTTCATGCATCCTCTTCTCTAACGTGGTCGGTCAGGGCTTTATGATTCCTCTTCAATGATCTCCCACCCTTGAAAATGCATTGCAAGAGGTCACATGCAGGGGAGGACTCTTTGTTATTCTCCGTATCTGCTCTGAGGGTACAGTAGGCACAAGCTTAACCTGGAGCACAGGTAGTGAAGTGAAGCCTGGATTCTTGTTGTTTCTGGAATTCTTGGCTTGGCTGAAGATCCTGGCAAATAGATGAATCCTTGTGATCCAGTTACTTAACATTCATAAAGAATGTACTATACTAAACAGTCTGATTCCATTTTTGCTGTTGGACTGCTGACAGCTTTCAAGCCCACCACTCCTCCTTCCCCGTCTGTCCCACAACTGGGCAAGATGATGAGAGTCTTCTTCTCAGGTGCATTCTCCTTTGCCCAGGGTGGGAGGTTTAAGCCATGCAAGCCCCAGCCTGTGTTCAGGAACCCTCACACCGTCGTCAAGCCCTAACCACCCTGAAAGCTCAGTTGTCTCTTTTCCTGCTCTCTCAAGCCGTTTGGTACCAGCTTAGGCGCCTGCCCTGTTCTCCCCGGAAAGCCTCATTATGTGAGGAATGCATTGTTTCCATACATTCATGATGCATGCGGTGTCATCAGTCTCCACCTCCAAACCAAATTTTGGGTGGAAGGAGGTCCAACCCACCTCTGTGGAATGACTTTAACAGATAATAAATCCCAGTGCTGAGCAACACCATGGAAGAGCCCAATATCATTTTGCAGAACAAGCAGAACTTGAGTCCTTTGAGCCAAATAATGCACTCCCTCATCGATATTTGAATAACTTGCTTTTTATAGACTTTCCAATAGCAATATATTTTATTTACTGCTCTTTCCTTACGTGGAGTTTTCTTTTATCTCCATGGCCTTCTCTTCCTTATGAACTGCCGTAGTCTTTCGCTTAACGCTCTCTTGAACAACTTACTACGTTCTTCTTTCTATTACAGTTATGTGAGTACATTGCAGCGCTTCAGGGTGGGGGTTATCTGCTCATTGTGCAACAATGCTTCACACAGTGCATGTTCACTGAGTGTGAGAATGAATCCATTTTGAGCCCCAATAGCAAAGATGTGATAGAAGGACAAAGCTGTTCAATTTGCACCAAGCATTGAAGAGGACACATTTCCCTTGCTTTGCCACTGTCTAATAAGCCCAGTGTACAAGAACACGTGTTTTCTTGTTTATTAATACTGGACGAAAGAGAGAATGAGACTTGAATATGGCTTAACCAAGTGTCTTAAGGAAATAATTATAATGCTGGCCTCTTCTTTATGGAACTATTGAGGTGCACTGGCCATTTTGCCAAGCTCATAGCATATAATAATTCAAATAACCATCACAGCAACACTATAAAGTATGTAGCAATTTTAACCCACTATAAAGTATATAGTATTTTTAATCCATCAGCAATCACCTTCACTGGTCAGTGAGGATCAGTGAAGTTAAGGAGCTGTCAAGATTATATGTTGGTAAGCTGGGATGTCAGGCAAATGAACCCAAGTATTCTGAATCTAGACTCCATGCATTCTCTTAGTGGCTGTACTATTCTGCTGTTTGTTAGACTCTAAGCTGGCTCCCAAAGATCCCCACTTCTGAAATCTACACCCCCATGTAATTCCCTTCTCTTGAGTGTGTGAAGAACTTGACACTTGCTTCTAACCAATAGAATACAGCAGAGGAGATGTGATGCCACTTCTGTGATTATGTTACATAAGATTGTAACTTCCACATTGCTTAGATCCTTTCTGTCTTTTTGGCTTTGAAAAAGTAAGATGCCACGTTGCAGAGGCCCGCATGGCAAGGAACTGTGGGCCTTCTTCAGCCGGCAGTCAGCAGGAAACTGAGGTCCTCAGTCCTGTGGTTCATAAGGAACTGGATTCTGCCAACAACCCTATGAGCTTGGAAATGGATCCTTCCCCAGTCAAGCATCAGATGAGACCACCACCCTGGCCAACACGTTGATTGCAGCCTTGTAACAGACTGTGAAGCAGAAGACCCAGCTAACCCATGCCTGGATTCCTGATCCACAGTAACCATGAGATAATAAATGTGTGCTGGCTGAAGCCACTAAGCTTATGGTAATTTGTTGTGCAGATGTAGATAATTAATGCAGGAGGGTTAGTTTGTGTAGAGAACAGCTTGATTCCAAGAACCTTTTATCACTGGCAGCTTCGTTACTAATTTTTCTTCCCTTTCAACACCTCTTAGAGCAGTGCTGCCTAAATGCTCCTGATCATAAGAATAACCTTGGGGTGCTGGTGAAGGGTACAGAATTCCCACTCTTTAGGACCTGGTTAATTTGGTAGGGGTCTGGAATTTCAACAAGACTCTTGAGGTATTATTTTGCTCGGGCAAAGTTGTGAAGCAGTGTCATAGATTTCAGGCAGTCTTTCTTGACCTTGGTTGTACTTTGGACTTCTGTAGAATTTGTAGTGGACTGCCTTGTCTGGGGGAAACCTGGGGACTGGAAATTTTGTTTTTTTTTTAGACGCTACCCAGGTAACTTTAGTGTGCAGCCAAGTTTGAGAACTGCTGAGTTATAGCAAGCTCCATGCCAGCAACTGGCAAGGGTTCTCTCAGGTATCCATGCTAATTATCTAATGGGGAAGGGGCATGGAGACAGTTAATGTTCTAGCAAGTATGTACTTTCCTACAAGACTGACTTCCTCAAAGCAGGATTGTCAGCTCATCTTTCAAGTTCTTCTTGTTAAAATGATTCATTCTAAAATGTCCCTAAAGGTTAACATAACTGCACAATGTTTGTTGGTAAGATATTTTTGAGTATCAAAGTGAAAAAGTAAAAGCTGCCAATAACTAGAATGGCAGAATTCTGTTTATAGTATCTAGATTCTTCTAGACACTTGCATGGAATGTGTGAAGCATACATATCCACACAGTGTTGGCTACATAATTTACAGGGCCCAGCACAAAATTGAAATGTGGACCCCTTGTTCAAAAAGCAGGAAAAAAGTGTTGTTAAAGGAATGAGATGAGAAGCCTTTTCCTTTCTTCCATAGTCTCTCTCTTGGCTTGTCATGATGTTTTGTACTTGCTATTTAGTGTTGTTCTAAGTAAAGGAAAATTAAAAATTTAAATTATTGGCATGAGTATTACCAGTCATCTTTATATTGTGCAATGCCAGTTGTAAATGCAGATATAAGACCATTTACCTTATATATGGAACCACTGAAATTACCCAATTAATATTTCATAGCTGGCACATGCATATGTATTTTATTCTTAGCGGAACAGTGAAAACATTTCATAAGACTAAATCAGCTATTTTTATTTTGCTTCTTTATAAGTGCATGTTCTACCAACACTATCCACCACTGGTTTACTGATAAGTAGGAAGGAGTGAATGGAAAAGGAATTATGGGCTACCTACCTTTGTCTTTCCTTCTATGTCATCATTTTCAGCCTCAATGATTGGCGAATACTGGGAACTAACACAAGTTAGGGTATGATAGGGTTCCATCATTGTTTATTTCTTAGAATGACGTTGCCTTCTTTTTGCATTTGAAGCAAGTTGTGGTTCAGATGGAAAGCATGGCCTTGCTGGGCTGTTAGCACCCCTGCTTACTCATTGTAGACGTGACATGCTCACCTCTTCCTCAGTTTGAGTCTTACGGATCCCCCATGAATTGGGGTCCACCATAATTCTGTGCTCGTGGGGCATTGCATATGCTCTATGTGAAGCGGGCAGCAAGGAATAGTGAACATGAATACTGTGTGTATTTCCTCTTCTCACATTCATGCTCCATTGTCCCATTGCATTTCACTTACAAGACACAAGTTCAAAGATAAAATTATTAAGAATTTCAGTGATGACATTAGAGCATTAAACCAAGCACAGGTCCTGTGTGACTGCACAGATCACACGCCCACAAAGCCAGCCTGGGTGTTGGATGTAATTGTAATGAGAACCAGAAAACAAAGGAAAGAAATGAAAGCAATGATCAACATTGGCGTCAACAAGCAAAAATGGCTTCATTGGCTTTGTGACTCCAGAATACTGATGACATGGCTTTCTTCATCCTTCTTATGAATTTTCAGTAAGCTGGTGACCACATGTGAGCCTCTGACCCTACATCTCAGCAGACACTTGCTGTTACGATTATGATCTGCAGGTTGAATCAATGAATATTTGTGACAAAATGAAAAGCATCTTATATGTCAGTGGAGATAGAAGGTAAGTAAAGGAAGCATGAGTTTCTTTGATTTGAGGACTCTGGTTATAGCTCTTGGATCTGAGTTTGGAGGTTAACATGTTGGGCAGAGAATGTCATAAATGATATGCTCATTAAATCATAAGTGAAGCCATAAGTTTTTACTTCTTTTGCTTGCTCCTTTGTCAAATAATTCTGAAATCAATTCCTAAATTGGTTGCCTTGTAGCATCACACCATTATAACTTCTGGGCCACATTGGATGTATCCCTTTTGACATGCTCTCAAAAGCTTGGAGAAGGGGTGAACACAAACACCACTCATCTACCTTACACCCCAGCCTCTTTCCATCTCACCAAGAGTGACCAGCTACAGAGCCAGCAAATGGGCTGATATCTTTTTAAACAACATCAAGTTAGGTTGGTGGAGTTAAATAAAATATTTTTTGTCTCTTATCCGATTGGATTTTCAAAGACAGTCTGAGCACTTTGCACAGTTGACTTCATTTTGGAAACCATGAGGACATTTTGGACAATAACAGAAGACTGCCAAGGGAGGTATGAAGCCCTAAGGAGCTGCCTCTCTGAGGTCTGTGTTGACTCACCAGGCACTGTACCAGCAAATACAAATGAAAAATAAGAGGCTTTGGAGCCAGCCCCGTGGCATAGTGGTTAAGTTCGCACAATCCTTATCGGTGGCCCAGGGTTCACAGGTTTGGATCCCGGGCACGGACTGACACACCGCTTATCAAGCCATGCTGTGGCTGTGTCCCATGTAAAGTACAGGAAGATGGGCATGGATGTTAGCCCAGGGCCAGTCTTCCTCAGAGAAAAGAGAAGGATTGAAAATGGATGTTAGCTCAGAGCTAATCTTCCTCACAAAGAAAAAATAAAAATAAGAGGTCTCCCTGTTAAAAATAAGGGATGAGATGTACCCTTTCCCTTTTGTTAGAATATTTATTCTAGAAAACTTGTCGGTTCTTTCGCCTCTCTTTGAAATATATGTAAATCCTTTTAAAAGCTAAATAAGACTTTTGCCAGCTTTAGAACCCAGGAATGTCTCTCTAGAGCACTTGGGAGCTACCCTTTCAAAATGTAAACATCAAGGGACGTAGGGCCTCCATCTCCTGGTCTCTGTATGAGGGTAGAAACAGGGCCAGCCTGGCTCTTGGTTGCAAAATTATCTCCCGTCATAAAGATACAGGTTTATTTTTCCTTTGTGTAACTTGAATTCACCACCACAGTTGGTCACGCCAACTACCAGGTGAATTTAGGATGAACTATGTATAATAGAGTTGTTAAGCGCTCTTTCTTGAGGGCTAATTATGGTTTATCTTGAGAACATGTATGACAGGGGTTGTGTCTAAAAGGGTGACACTCCTTTCTGTCTTGCAATCTCTTAGAGGATTGCTTGTGATGCGTATCACATTCAGATTTAATGATTATTCAACAAGGAAATTGTCTTCTTTCTCTGCTTACCTGCGTGGAGTGGTTTTCTGGGTTGGGAGAAGATTTTGTATTGTAATTATATTTCCCCAACAGCACTCATAGGCCATCTTTCCTGCTCTTGAAAGAGGCACCTCAACGCACCTTAACATCATGGGATATTTTGGTGGCTGAGTCTCTTAGCACCCTGGGTGTTTGGGTGGCTGGGTCTCCTAACACCTTCAATGTTTTGGTGGCTGAATCTTTTAGCCCCTTGGGTGTTTGGGTGGCTGGGTTTCCTGAAACCTTCAATGTTTTGGTGGCTGAGTCTCTCAGCACCTTGAGTGTTGGGGTGGCTGAGCCTCCTAACCCCTTCAGTGTTTTGGTGGCTGGATCTCTGAGCACCTTGGGTGTTTGAGTGGCTGGGTCTCCTGAAACCTTCAGTGTTTTGGTGGCTGGATCTCTGAGCACCTTGGGTGTTTGGGTGGCTGGGTCTCCTAAAACCTTCAGTGTTTAGGTGCCTAAATCTCCTTCCCTCCACCATCCAGGTATACCCAGCCTGGAGCCAATGAGCACAACAGAACCACTCACTGCCCGAATGACACACAAAGGCCCAGCTTCCTCCGTCTGCCCCTGCGGCCATCATACAAGTCCAGCATCATGACAGGAGAGCTGAGAAGTCTCAGCTCTTAAGGAAGGTCTGGCTAGATTGACTCCCAGGTCCCAAGAGATGAGGTTTAACAGCCTCAATGCTTGCTGTCATAAGGTGAGTAAGTGGGTTTGTGTGAGTGCATGTTTCATCTTAGTGGGTAAAAAGGCACCCACTGCTTCCTCCCCTTCTTTTTATAAGCCATATCACTCTTATCTGTAATGCTTCACTCACAGACTCTTACTATGTACACAAGGACAATAGCCAGACCCATATGACAGTAGAACTCTGACCCCAACCTCTGTCGGAGTCAACCCAGAATGGTGAGGATTTGGTTAATGATCGCCAGCTTCCCTAATATTTTCCCCCACTTCTAACTCAGGAACAAGAGTAGGGCCAATATGATCCTTTTTCGCTGTAAAGCTTTCACACTCCTTTTGCTTGCCTTTGAGTCTCTGCCACACACAAGTAGCGGTGACAAACTCCCTTGCTAGAGCAGAATTTGTCCTAAGACTAAGGAGCCTAAATTTGCCCCTAAGCGTTTCGTTTGAAATAATGATTACATTTCTGTCAGGTTTGGAATGTTTATCCCTCAGCCTTCCTGCATATGACAACAAATGTATTCTAAGAATTCATTATGGGTCTGTAAGAAGCAAGTGAGGTCCTTTCTCCTGGACGTGGTATTAAGAACCATGGTGACCGCCTGTCAGAGACTTAGCTAAGCGTGCATGAGTGTGTGTGTGCATGCCTTTTTGCATGGGTGGATTTAGGTGTTTAGAAGATCTCACTATCCCAGCTGTCAAAGCAAGAGGATGCCTGGGAAGTGTGCCCATGTCTGGCACTGGAGAAAGAAGCAATCAGCCATTTTTTGCCTCTAATCTTCAGAGCCCTGCCAATCCTGAGACCATCATCTTCTTAATGCAATATCCCCTGGCGCAGTGCACCCTTCTGGGAGTTCTGCTGATTCAGGCCCATACATAGCACTCCACCGAGACTGTGGATCATTTCTTCTGCTTTGCAGGGGCATTTGTAGTCACCCTTGGATATGCTTGCAGCAGGAAGCTTTGAGACAACAGTAGTGGGGAACACATCACAGTAATTATCACATTAACTCACGTCATTTTATTCAAATACTTTCGACCTTTTAAATACTGAATCTCAGCTTATAAGACCTTATCCTCTCTCTAGTATCCTGATGCTTATGTAGAGTAAATTTGGTTAAGAACAAACTCAGTTTGAGGTAACTGTTTGAGAGAACAATTGACAGGCCTGCAAGCTAGGGTTCCATTCACAGATTTCACAGTCCTTTATTGTCCTATCTTTAAAAATTCAGGCCGTTGTGTTCCATTAGCAATTGTTATTGTTATTTTACACCCCTAATAATTAGATTTAGTTCATTAACCTGGATGACTTAGATCTTTTTTTTTTTTACTGTGAGTTTTGCATTCACGGATGCACAGGAAAGAAAATGCAAACCTGAAACTCCTCTCATGCAGGGCTCTGGATTTAATTATCTTTCCTGATTTCATTTGTCGAGGAAGAAAAACTTTTCCTCTCCTCTCGTAGGTTCATTATCTGAGAGTGTGAGAATTAAATTAACAAAAGACAGATGTACAGGAGAAAAGGCACACAATTTTTATTAATATTTATGTGCATGGAAAAGGAGTGAAATTCAAAGACAGTTAGACTTGGGGGCTTACATACTCTTTTAACAAAGGAAAGAGGGTCTGGGCTTCACTGGACCATAAGTGGTAGAGAAGTGACTAGGAAATGGATGTGTTACTGCCCAACGTAGGGCCTTCTGCTAGCTGCAAGACATGCCAATAGTCAAGAGGCAAGGTGGTAGGAGAAAAAGGACTTTTATTACAGCTTGCTAGCAAGAGGGAAGATGGCTGATTCGCGGCTGAAAAAAACATCTTAAGGGACACAGAATCTTATAGCAGTTATATAGGCTGGTGGGTTATAGGGGAGGGAGTTAGGAATTGTGACCTTCTGGTGTTACACACTAGGAATCAACACACCAGATCTTTCGGTTTTCGCTGATGATACCTATCAGCATAGACTCCGTGTTCAGGGGTCATCACATTCCTAAGGAACTCAAAAGAACAAAGTTATCATCTTATCACAGCTCAGAGGTACATGTACAAGCAGGGGTCATAAAATCTACATAGCAGCTAGATCTCCTGGAGGGTGCATATCCAGCTGGCTTAGTTTGTCAGAGGTCATTCAAAGTTACAACAGGGCTTCTTTTCTACAATATGGCTTCCGTCATGTCAACCTTGTCTTGAGCCAGTATTAGATGGAGGAACTAATGGAAGAGAAAGGCTATTTTAGCAAGGTCTGCTTATGCAAACTCATCATGTCTCCACTGCTCTTTGGTGATAAGAGATGATTCTCTCTCCCTGGCAGGCTGGGGTGGTGAACTTCCTCAGAGGGAAATTTATGCCTTGTTTTAGGTGGATAATGGGAGGGCAGATAACTCTGCCTGCATCTGTTGATGCTCAATTGCCTGTAACTCAAAATAATCCTCATGCCAAAGTGGCATATTTTAGGGCATGATATTCTGATCCCCTTCACATTTTGTGTCTCTACGTAGTTGGAAGTTAGACACTCTGTTTTTATTCTTTTAATATGCTTATTTAATTTATTAAAGTCTAATATTAATCAAAGTTTTTTCCCCATGGGAATACCCAACTCCATTTATTGAAAGACCATGTTTCCACCACCTGAACTTCAGTGACACCTTTGCCCTAAATCAAGTGTGGGTCTCTTTCTGGATTCTCCATTCTGTTCTATTCATCTATTCTTGAGCCAAGACCACACCATCTTAATTACTGTAGCTTTATATCGAGAGACTGAATATCAAATGGACAATGTCCAGATCACATACCAAAGCAGAACTTGGAGAAGCCAAGAAGCCAAACCACAGCCTCTGCACTGTTTGACCCAAAAGGGTCAGGACCTAGTCAATGTCTGCCAATTTCCCTAATTTTTTCCCCTTTTTCCAATGCAGAACCAACCAGAAAGAGTCAAATATGCTCCCCAAATCAATCACTTACGATGTCCTGTTTCTACTTAGCCTGCCTCCAACTTCCTCACACCAACAACCTACAATCACAGACCTGAAGTCTTCCCTTTCTTCATTGTAAAGCTACCCCACTCGCTTCCATGCCCTTGATTCTCAGCAAAATGCAAGAGTCCCTTGCTACAGCAAACTCTGGATAAATAGCCTCTGTTTGTTCTCATTTAGGGGTGTCTTTGTCTATTTCTGCAATTATGAGTCCCAAAACACGGTAGTGTAAGTCTTCAAACTTTGTTCTTCTTCAAGAATGTCTCAGCTCTGCTAGGTCCTTTGAATTTCCATATAAATTTTAGAATCAACTTCTCAATTTCCCCAAAAGCCTGCTTGTTTTTCGATTGGGATTGAATTTAATTTATACACCAATTTGGGGACAGTAGAAATCTTGGTAATACCGAGTCTTCCAATCCATGAAAATGGTATGTATTTCCATTCATTTATGTTTTTTTAAACTTCTCTCAGCAATGTTTTGTCATTTTCAATGTAGAAGTTTTATTCATCTTCTCGTAGGTTTCTTCCTAGGTATTTGATGCTTTTTGATGCTATTATAAAGTGCATTTTGAAATTTCTTATTTTTCAAAGTTTATTGATTTTCTAATGATGTGTTTTGCATTTCTTGACTGTGTGTGTGTTGTGTTGTGTGTGTGGGTGTGTGTGAGAGAGAGAGAGAGAGTTCATGTTCATTAGAACATGATTTGTGGAAATTCTTTAAAGTCTGCATTTGAAATGATTTCTTAGCAAAGATTTGTGCTTGCTTCCACCAGGCACCTCTTGGTACTTACAGATGTGGGGCCATTGTAAAGAAGTTGTGACTTGGCCACACCAGCAGTGTAGTTTCTGATAGATAATTTACCACCGAGGTTGTGATTCTTAGAGAGTCTTAACTTTATGCAAGAGTTTCAAATGGCACTTCCATTTTTCAGATAAATCCCTTGGACTCCTGTCCTCAACAAATAGACCCTTAAGTGACAGACTCATGGCAGCCAGGGATCAGAAGACATCTTCAAGGCAAGCACTCCTCCTGGTGCCAGCTCACCTCAGGGACTTGTGTTCTCTCATGGGATCTGATTCTTAATCACCAGCTCAGATTTGCTTTAAAAAAAAAAGAATGTTTACTTTTTATCTGTCATTTTATAGTTTCTATACTGGGAGGGGTTGCTGCAACATCCAGTTGACCATAATGCTGGAAATGGACCTTTTAGACTCTAAAAAAATGTTCTTTAATTAACATTCCTAAGTTTCACAATCAATTAGGTAAGAGCGCACCATGTAGTTACTGGATTTTTCCCCTATAATTTCTTCTTCTTTCTTTAATACTAGAGCTTTAAATGAAAAGAAATGGTTGTACTCAAAACTAAAGAAGGATAAAATGGAAGAAAAATTAATGCCAGAGTTTTCTTCTCTGAAGAAGTTTGCTTGGATTTAAATTTACTAACATACATTACAAAAAGAAATCCTTTTCTCTTACCTATGTAACTAAAGGTAAGCAGAAAAGATTTAATAAATTACTTTTGTAAAAAGGGCGATCCATCTCTAATGAATTAAAATTTAAGGAGCTTTCTGACTTTAAAATCGCATTGCAAATACACAGAGATACATGTAAGTTATTTTTAATTTAATGTTTTATTAAATTTAGCAGAATTATTCTATATAGACAAAACTATCTTTATAGACCACTGATTCCCTCTTTACATTCCAATAATAGTGGTGATTAATTCAATACCTCAGAACATTACCTCTTCAATGAATAATATCAGCATTATAAATCATATTTTCATATTTTTATTTTCCATTCACTAACTCTTCAAATATTTCTGGCTTAGAATGAGTTATTTCTCTGTATTTCTTTCAGCTTCTCTATTAAGTGTTTGCCATGGTTTGTAAAACCTGAAAAATGTCAGAGAAGTTGCTTTTGCCTATGATGGCATCCTTAACAATGTGGACATACAAGCCTTTATGTTATCCTTTTTTCCTTCCTTCCCTCCCTCCTCCCACTCTCCCTCCTTCCCTCCATCCATCTCTCCATCATTTGCTTCCTTCCTTCCTTCTTTCCTTCCTTCCTTCCATCCTTCTTTCTTTCCTTCCTTCCTTCTTTCTTTCCTTCTTTCCTTCCTTCCTTCTTTCTTTCCTTCTTCCCTTCCTTCCTTCTCTCTCTCCTCCCTTCCTTCTTCCTTCCTTCCTTCCCTCCCTCCCTCCTTCCTTCCCTCCTTCCTTCCTTCCTTTCTTCCTTCCCTCCTCCCTTCCTTCCATCAACAGAACATGAGACCCATACACTGGGTAGCTCTAAGTCCATAGTGGTTTTGTATCATATTAAGTAGCCTAAGGCTCCCATGCTTTGCCAAGGCCAGTTCATTTGGTTTTGTTCCATGGTTAAAGCCTCCATCTAAACCTTGGGTAGCTACCTTGATCTCTGTATCATTGGCTGTAAACTGCTCTTGTTGTATGGGTACACGCAAGCACAAATAAATCCTTCCAACGTCTCACGCCAATCTGACCCACACATGCCAATGGGATGAATGCAGCAGTGCACACTCTGCAGTTATGCACACGGCACATAGTAGGTGCTCAAATGTTTGTGCAGTGGATAGATATGATGCTGAAATGCCATGGATTTCAGGTCTTCGTGTAATTTTTCCTCCTACTTTGAGCAAAGAAGGGACATTTCTTCATGCTTGATGTTCTTCCAACGGTTGGTGGGGCACTTGCAACTTCTCTCGCCTTTCACTTACTCCCTGCCCCCACATGAGAAGGGGAATGACTTGTCTGAGTTGGAAGGGGCATGCTTCAGCCAGCTCCATCTTATTCTTTTTCTCCTGGGAGTCAGCAACCCAGAGGAAACACTCATTCTTCTCTGTTTTTCCATATCGTGAGTCTTAAAGGGGCAGTCTTAGAAGGGAAGCCTGCCTTGATTCAAAGCTGGCTGGAACTGAGTGGACGAGTCTGTGTTTGGGGTCAGTAATAAGATTCCCCCTGACAAAAGCCACATTCTCCAATATCTGCTGTATCAATGTCAATAAAGGTGACATTTTGGTCTCCATATACATTTTTTCTCTTAATTACTTCAGAACTTGGATGAAGGACGGGGGTGCTATTAGTTGGCCCCCTTTGACACTCCTGGTCTGGTTACTTGTGATTTCTTAAGAATCTTCTCTTAGGTAATCTACTCTATGCTAAGTAGAGCAACAGTGTAGTTGTCATCTACAAAACAATATATGTATACGTGCACAACACATAGCTGTGTGTTTGTGTGTGTGTAAGAGGACTGGTTATTTGTGTATTTTATCCTTAATTTTCTAATGCTTATCTTATAGAGGGTATCCCACAAAACAATTATTGATACTGGTGCCAGACATGGAACTCTCATATGTGTTTTATGTAGAATGGCAGTTCTCTGTTTCTTTTTTCTTCCATGTAATATAGTCAACTAAACCATAACCTGGAGGCTGCTTTCTTTCTTTGTATTTTGTTACATTTCTTATGCATGAGTCACATCTTTAAGATTCAATAAGCCTTAGAGGTAGGAGTAAATTATATAAACTTTCATGAGTGACAAAAAGCATTGTGTACGTCGGTCAAAATGTCAGTTATCTAAATAAAACATGACACTCAAATTATGTTTACATAGAGGGTCATAGGCCAATAGCTCAGGATGGAAACACAATTCGTTTAATAGAATCAACAGTGATTATGAATAAACTTTATAATCTGCAGCTCCATGCTGTTTTGGTTGAAATAACTTTTCAGAAGTATTTAAAATTAGACGAGTGTGGGTTCAGTAATATTGAAATGTTATAACTCTGAGATATTTGCTATCAGATAAATAATTCTATGACTGTTGATGAGATTGGTAGAAGTTGAGTTATTATAGGATTCCTCTTAATACTGAGTTAACTGACCTTCTTATTAAGATTCATGAAAATAATTTGCAAAGACTTTCTTACAGAGCAAAAAGTTAATTGCTTCCTCTCTTTTGAAAATCTCTTTTGTACATATTGCTGTCTATGAATGTTCTTCAAGTTTGTATTTCCTTTAACAGACACACTATATGACTTCATTACTTGAAATGACCTTGGGAAGCAAAAGAGAAAACAGAATACGGACGTGGTTTACAAAGATAATCTCCACACCCCAAATCACATGTATAAAAATAAATTCCTGGAGGTTGAGTTCTAAGGGAATCCCTTAACTGTCTCAAATCTGTGCTAATGAAGAGATTCAAAGCTAACAGGATTCAGAAGAAAATGGTGGCTTTGGTTTCATTGGGATTTCATTTTTAACTTTGGTACTACCATCAACTTCCCTGTCATATCCAGCTAAAAGGGACCTAAAGTTAATTTATAATCACTAAGAACACATTTAATTGGGCAGAAGTGGAGCAAAATCCAGGCGCTGTGTTCCCTGGTACTAATCAAGGGCATTGAGAGCCTTAGATGCACAGCATTTGCCTTGAGAAAATGAAGTGTCTTAATTATTTTCACTAAATAGTGTCTGGCATATAGTTACATATAAAGACTATCTGACAAATATTGAATAGCTCTTCTCAGAGAATTATAAGTAAACTAATGTCAATTATCTACCTATCACCTATATCATCTATTCATCCATTCATCTGTCCATCTATCTACGAGAATCTATCATGTTTAATAATAGAAAGTTAAAAACACAGTTGACATGTTTTTATACCCTTTTCCTACTCCTTCTCATCCTGCCTTCCCCCTAGAAAAATCCGGATCCTAAATTTGGTATTTATTTTTTGCCCATATGTCTTTAAAATGTTGCTATGGGTTAGGTATTCAGAAACAATATTTAGACTTGTTTTGCATAATTTAAAACTTTACATAAATGGTATCATATTGTGCATATCCTTCTGGTACTTACCATTTTCTCCCCCAATTTGTGTTAGAGATTTTTGCATGTTAATATATCTCTAGTTGATTTGTTTTATCCATTATACAGGTTTTTGATTGCATGAATATACAACATGTGACTTTGTTTCTCTATTAATGGAGAATTAAGTTGTTTTCAATTTCTGCTGTTATAGGAAATGCCTTAAGGATACTTCCTGTACATGCCATTTTGAACAAAGATACAAGACCTTCTTTAACATGTATAATTAGGAACAAAATTGCTAGCTCACAGGGCTGGTACATCTTTTTCTTGCTCTCTAGTGTAGATTTTGAACCAACTCCTGACAATTGAGGTTGGCAGACTTTTAATATTTTCCAATCTTATTGCTATGAAATAAGACCTCATTGTCGTTTTAATTTACATTCCTTTGATTACTGGTGCAGTCACATATCTTTTCACATGTTTATTAGCCATTTAAACATTTTCTTCTGAGAATTTCCTGTTTATATTCTTTGCCCATTTTTCTTCTTTAGGTTTTGTTTTTTAATTGAAATTTATATCAATAACGTATGTATATATTTATGTACATATGTTATTGATATAAAATATTTTATATAATATATATCTAAATAATATATGTCCTATAATAATAATATATTTATATAATATGTGTCTTAAATAAATGTTATTGATATAAAATTTCATCAATTATATGCACAAAAACCCAATATCAACTGTGGTTTGTATTTGTGTGTTTTGTTTAGTATAGGTTGTTAAAGTTGCAGCTAAGGAATTTCTTTTATAATTTTAAGGTTATCATTTTCATCTTGATTTGTATTCTTTGTTCTGGTTAAGAAAACTTCTTCTACTCAAAGTCATAACCGCATTTTAATATATTTTCTCCTAGAAGTTTTAAAGTGTTGTTTTTCACATTCAAGTACAGTGGACTATATTGTCTTTCAAAATAAGACTCCTTCAAAACCATCTGGCTTCAGAACTCTTTAAGTGTCATCCAGTCAGATAATTAGCATGCAAGAAGTGTTAACGGAGTTGAAGAGTAGAAAATAAAATGTACAAAACGTGCTCAGGCTTCATCATTAATAAAAGTAAAGATAATCACTGTAATTCTAAAGTATCTTTAACAGCCAGACATAGGTGGGACACAAAGTCTAACGCAAGGAAAGCATTTTGCTATCAGCCACTTGCCGTGATGCAAGCAATTAGAGCTCCACAGCAGTGAGCTTGGAGGGAGGAAAGCTTCCAGCTAATTCCACATGCAAATCCCTCCTGTTTAAGGGTTTAGGATATATATTCTGAAGCCTAGCTGGGACCTTTGTTAAATCACTTTGCTCTAATTCCAACAAAAGATACCATGTGATAATACATCTTGCTTCCCAAGCACCTCATGACTGGCTGAGGTGGGCTGAGCCTAACACAAGCCCCCGTAACTAACCTCAGTTTCTTTCCCGTGGCTGCTAGGTACACTGACATTTTGTTTCATAAATTAATCTGTATCATTCTGAATCAGTTTACCAGAGTCTGATTGATGCTGAGTAAATAGATAAAAATTGTGTTTTTGAGCCAGTTCAGACGGTATTGATCTGAGAGTGGAGGTGATCGTATTAATCAATGGAGGCTCTATCCTTTTTGCCATCTCACTCACTGGACAGAACCAGATGGAGGTATCATGTGGTTAAGGAACACTCTGGTTAGTTTAAGTGCCAGATAATTCTTATTATGCCTTGTGAACAAGAGATCCACATTACCCTAGCCATGAGATGACGTGTAGCCAGTCTGAAAAATCTGAGAAAATGTACATGATTACAGACCTAGTGGTTCGATTCCTATCTTTTAGTTCTTTTACTATAGGTATTTGGTGCATTGGCTCAAGATGTTGTTAAGGTTATGGTATCCAGCTAGGTCAGCATGGACCCATGGGACTTGGAGGGAAGAAAAGCTCCTATTAACTGGCCCAGTGCCCATGGCTGCATAGGGATTAGGTCAGATTCCCCACAGGCAGATCCTGGACTAGGATTCTCAGGATCCTAGTGGGGGGAAGCCAGCAGGGGAGTGAGGAGGCAGTTCAGGAAGGGGGAGAGAGCCAAAAGAGCGTGATTTCTGCAAATTCCCAGCCTCAGCCTCATATCTGGAGAGTGCTAGAGCATTAACAATACTTTAGAGGACTGTTTTGTTTGCCCAAAGGCCATGGAGCTGGGCCTTCATATTTACCCCCATTCAATCATTGGCTACAATTTGGGGCTTGGGAAGGTGATGTGATGAAGATGCAAATTGGGAAGGGCATTTGAACTCCTAGCTCTTCTCTGTTCCAGTAGCCCAAAGACAATAGGTCCCCTGATGGAAATGCTGGGGGAAAATACCCAAGAATGAGTGGTGGGCACACAGAACTGGCAAAAAGGATCTGCTGGGAATGTGGCAGAGCAACCGTGACATTGGCTAGAGGGGTCACTCGATATTTGTTAAACGGAAAATCCATTTACCTATAGACTCTGCAATGATCCAATCTGTGACAGATTGAAGACTTCAAAAAAAGAAAGAAAGAAATGCACCAGAAATCCAACTCCATCTCAAATATTCCTTGCAAGGAAAATAATATTATTGTTGACGGTTTTCTCAGCAATCATCCTTGAAGGAAATTGCCTAATAGCAGAATGTCCTTTTAAAAACAGATTCCGTCAGCCATGTGTGGCTGACGGAATCTGGAGTTTGTAGGAGGGAAATTGGTTGATCAGAAAAGACAGAGGGGACTTAATTTGGGGAAAATTATCGAAGGGATTTATGTAGTGGCAGAAATGGTTATAACTTGGAAACTAGCCAGAAAAAGCTGCGTCAGAGGGATTATAATGTGATCAATACTCCAGTGAACAGGTTGCCCAAGAAGAAAGCAACATTTTGTGAAGTGGGGTCCAAAAGCAATGACAGCGTTTTAACTGGAAAGGAATTCAGAGGCACAATATTTTTCCCTGATAAAAACTTTTAACAAATGATTATTCAGTCACATACTTGGATGGATTTTTATCTTGATGCTCTTTTTTTTTTTTTTTCCTTCTTACAGAACAGGAAGTGTTCTAGCAGTTAGATATAAACACTATTTTATTTCTGGAGTTTTATTATTTGTTCATTTCTTATCAACATTTGACACTGTAGGGCAGGAGGTGGCAAATTACGACTCGGGGGCCAAATCCTGTCCCCCACCTGCTTCTGTAAATAAAGTTTTATTGAAACACAGCATTGCCCATCCCTTTATGTATTGTCTATGATGCAATAAGAGCAGAGATGTGTGGACAGAGCCCATATGACCCACAAAGCCTAAAATATATACTATTGTGCCCTTTATAGAAAAAGTTTGCTGACCCCTCATTAAGGTATGGGTAAATTCCAATATCTACAATACCTTTCCTTCCTCAAGTTTTTTTTTCAATATCCTGGGAGAGTATAAAAGGTCAGAATTGATCTCAAGAAAGACGACATGTTATATTGCCTAATTTTTTTCTTTAAAAAGTCTCCAGATTATATAGTGAAAAAAGACTGAAAGGAAACACATCCAACTCTAAATAATGATTTATCACTGGGTAGCAAAGTGATAGATGAATTTTTATTTTTTTGTTTTTTAATATATCCTCTGTCTCTTGAAGATGGATTTGATTTTTATTTATTTATTTATTTATTTTTGTGAGGGAGATCAGCCCTGAGCTAACATCCATGCCAATCCTCCTCCTTTTGCTGAGGAAGACTGGCCCTGAGCTAACATCTGTGCCCATCTTCCTCCACTTTATGTGGGAGGCTGTCACAGCACGGCCTGACAAGCGGTGTGTCGGTGCGCGCCTGAGATCCGAACCAGGGCCGCCAGTAGCCGAGCACTCGCACTTAACTGCTGAGCTACAGGGCCAGCCCCTTAGATGAATTTTTAATTTATTCTTTGTGCATGTGTATATTTTCTGCATTTTAATAATAAACATGTGAGTATTGTGGGAGATCAAGATTTGGCCACCCTGAAATCTATCTCTTTAGCTTCGTTGTTTTCTCTAGGGACATTTGACCTCCCCCACTAACTGCCTAAAGAATTTGACATAGTAACTCCTTCCTGGAACAGATCTATCATGATGGCTGTAAAGATAATGTAGGATAAATGTTACAATAGGAAAGGCACCAACAAGCCCATCTTATGGGAAGTTCTGTCTCTCTGGCCACATTCTCTGGATGGCCCTGCGAGGAGTTGCCAGACAATCATTTACATTTATAAGGGAAATCTCCATTTGTAAAGGTATCTCCCTCTCTGTTTTGAGAAGAGAGGGGGATGGCCTCATTTCTAGAGGCTTATCAATGTGGAAGGTGAGGCCTTAAATCTGCATAATAACCTTACTCTTGTTTACTGTGCTTTAGTGGTAATCTCCTGTAAATGACTCCCCCCACCCCCAGCATCCTCCTTTGTCGTTGGCTGAACATGGTATTTAAGACGAAAATTTCTGCTATTGTGTGGAGAAATGTAGTGTCCCTGCTTTCTCCCATGTATACATGTTATTAAACTTGGTATTATTTTCTCCTGTTAACCTGTTTTGTTAATTATTTGGCCAGCCATAAGAACCTTAAGGAAAAGGGCAGAGGGAGATTCTCCCTCTTCCTCCGACAGTATACTTTCTATAATAGAAAAATAAAATGCTTTTTGAAAAACTTACAAACTTGTAAAAATCTCAGAGAGGAATTCTTTTTCCCCAATCAGTAGGTGGTGGGTTTGGGTCTTGGACATAAATCAACATTTAATGAGCATCTTCAGTGTTAAGAAAATTTTACATATTCTCCCACAAACATGATGTGATATTGTGATTTATAATTAGAAATATATATTTGGTCTCCTTCCCGGTTTCTGGCACAGAGCTCCTAAAACCCTTGCAATTTCCTAAGTGATGAGAGCAATCAAGGTGTTTTTATGTTAATGAGGTGACTTTTGGAATGCACCTAAGGATGGGGGCTAGTTGCCAGGGGAACCAACCATGGATAGAGGGTTGGAACTTTCAGTCTCACCTCTCTGATCTCGGGGGAGGGGAGAGGGGCTGGATGTTGACTCAGTCGCCAGTGGCCAATGGAGGGGGTTCGGAGAGCTTCCGGATTGGTGAGCACGTGGAAATTTGGGACGAGTGGTGCCTGGAGAGAGCACGAAAGCTCTGAACACTTACTACATACTTTGCCCTGTGCATCTCTTCCATCTGGCTGTTCCTGCGTTATAGCCTTTTGTAATAAGCCGGTGATCTAGTAAGTAAACTGTTTTCCTGAGTTTTGTGAGCTACTCTAGCAAATTATTTGAACCCAAGGCGGGGGTCACTGGAACCTCCAATCTATAGCTTGTCGGTTGGTCAGAAGCACAGGTGACAACCTGGACTCGTGATTGGCATCTAAAGTTGGACGGCAGGCCGGGGGCGGGGGGCAGTCTTATGGGACTGAGCCCTTAACCTGTGGGATCTGATGCTATCTCCAGGTAGATAGTGTCAGAATTGAGTTGAATTGTAGGACATCCAACTGGTGTCCAAGAGTTGCTTTGTAGTGTGGGGAAAACCCTACACACACTGGAACTGGTGATCAGAATCTTACATGACAATAATTTTCTGGAGCAAATATTACTGTTCTTTCTTCAGAAGGCTTGCACAATTTTTCCAACACTATTATAACTACATTTTATTTTACTTGAGCATGTCCTGCCGCATAAGAAGTTGCGGGGGAAGGAGTAAGATTTGGATACAAAACTGACTTTAATGCTCATGGTCTTTTCAGTGTTTCACCTATAAAAATTGTCAAGAACTAAATCAATTTGAAACAGTAAGAAGTGTGTACAAATAAGCAAGCAAATCATAAATCACCTACATAACAAGAGCACAAGGTAGCCCTGTTGGGGCACTGTTACCAGAAAAAAAATATATTTCCAGGTGAATATGCTAACAGTAAATCAGAGTCACTGAAGTAATTTTAGAGTGATAATCTCCATTACAAATGTGTCTATTAGGTGGGCATTCATATTCATAAGCAAATAATTGGAGGTTTTTTAATAGACATTTGATTATGGGGTATATTTTCACAAGCACCGAAATTAGGTCAGGTGTTTGCCTCATGTGCTTAAAATAAGGTTAATAAGAAGATTTCATAGAAAAGTGGTTCTTTAATTTTCTTCCATTCAGGACTAGCTTTATGAGATCAAATTGTGTGTCCTCTAACAGTGGCTAATCACATTGCACAATGCAGTTGATCTGACTTATTTTTGTACTACAGGAGTTTTCAGAGCCTTTACCATTTTATTGTTCTTTGGGAATATTCGGGAAAGGGTGCTAGTACACAGCTTTTCTAAGGATGCTATTTGTCAAGGTCTGAAGATGTTTTTGGTTGTCATAACTGGAGGGGGGTGGTGGTATTGTCATCCAGTGGGTGGAGGCCAGGGATGCTGCTAAACATCCTACAGTGCCCAGGAGCCCCCCACACCAAACAGTTATCCAGCCGCAAATATCACTAGTGCCAACGTTTAGAAACCTTGGATTGGGGAGGAACAGATGTGAAGAAGCTCCAGTTTTGTTTTACCTGCATATTTTATGACATGCCCTGGAGGCATTTCACTCAACTATGGGGAACCAAGAAGTGCTGCTTGAGGAAATAAACCATCGGGGTGGGACTCTGAGCCCAGGAGGTTCAGGAGTATCAGTGTCTGTGTGAAGAGTCAGTCAGTGATTTGTTGAAGCAAGTATGTGTGAGAGTTGAAAATATCCCTGTGAAATAGCTTAACATCTGACAACTGCCTGGAGTCAAGCATTTGGGAGGACATCTGGTCAACGGGCAGACGGACCCAATATTAATCCATTGGGTTGGGTTAAAAGATCCTGGTTAACAAGCACACCCTAAATAGAAAAGGTGCTTGGAAAAAGCACTCCCCTTATTATTGTAGGAGAGAAGCATCTATTCTGAGTATTCAAATCCAGGAGTTGTTTCTAGCCTGCTTCCACAATGGGAGCGTCAAACTTAGAAGAAGACAGTATCTGGATGCTATTATCTGTCTCAAGGGAGGATAATAAAGTTTGTGAAGGTTAAATAAAAGGATGTACCAGTTTATTGGGCATTTCTCTGAGTGCTCAATGAGTTAAATATAAAAGGAGCACATTTATATTTCATGAAAACAGGAAATGCATTGGGGCACAAGCAAGGAGAAGTTGAGGTCCCATGACCATATCTTACACCAAGATAGCAAGTCCCTTCTCCCATCTTCCTGCTCCTCTGGGCTGCAGTCCACTGCACAGGGTAGGACTCAGGTATGTTCTGGACCAGAAAGGTCATTCCTGGCAGTCCGCAGGAGACATCAGTGGGGAACCAGGAACCAGAGGTGTCAATGCCTGTGTCTGGCATAGATAGGGCAGGCAGCCCTGTGGCACTCTGCTTGCAGGAATGATTTGTTTTTGAGCTCACATGAGATGTCATTTGAATTCCTAGCAAAACTCGAAAAGGCTGGATAACTCAGATGGAGAGAGCAAACCAGTAAATCTTGGGTCATTGATGTTTGGGTGGGATCTCAATTTGACTCCCGGGAAAATGAGAGCAAGGGAATTAAGTTTAGATTATGATTAAATCAAATATGGACAAAGAGAAGAATAAACTGGAGAGAAACAACAGCTGGAACAGTTATGGAGCTTTAAAAAATGTCTAAATTACTAAGAGGGAGTAACTTCTTAGGTAGCAGGATATGCTCAAATAAAATAAAATGTAGTTGTAATAAGGGTAAATGGAATTGTTAGTAAAAGGAATATGCACACAGTTCCTTTCTTGTATGCCACATCCATTGGTCTGTTGCTACCATCTTTCTTTATCCCCTATATTTTAATCAAGCATCTACTGTGTTCTGGGTACAGTGCTTGAACTTGGGAGCATAAAAATGAATGAAGCACATTCCCTACCCTCTGGAGTTCACAATATATAGTGAAGGACAGACATATGCAGTGACGGGAAACATAATAATGGCCATTGTATCATGGTAAACACTGCTTTGATGGTCAGAGATGTGATGATTTCTAATTACACCGGGGGAGTGAATTGTGGCCTCAATTGGGCTTTGTCTGACAATGGAGGTTGATATGGATATTCTATTCAAAGAAAATAGAGAAAGCCAATTACGAAGTCATAACTATCCACTGCATATTTCAGCTACCTGCCAGAAGTTCAGTGGGGATAGTGTGGCTGAGCAGAAACAGGCAGAGGGACATGGTAGGTGGGGCTAGAAATGCAAGTTGGGGCCATTTCATCAATGGCCTCCAAAGCCATGCACATGAAGATGGATATTTAAGATACATGAGTAACGCTTGTCTTTTACATCACATTTTAATTTCATTTTGGTCAGCATTGACCTGATAAATGCATATATTTTTTCAATTCAGGTGAAAACACATTTCTTCTTTCAATGTCTTTATTACATTCCTATTAGCCAAGAAATGAACCCATTCATGGGTGAAATTCAGCCCTAGGCATTCAAATACCTAAAGCCCATCCTCTCTGCACTGTGATTTCCAGTGGGGAGCAAGGCAGTCTTTCAGAAGGATCTAAACCGCTGGCAGCAGCCATTACCTTGGATCAAGTGTTTCCCCTGCTCAGAATGGATACCCACCTGCCTTCCAAAGGAGTCCACAAGGGAAGTGGTAGGTTTGATGACCCCTTGGCAGTCACACAGCACTCAAATGTTACGTTGCTTTGGTTAGTTATTCTTCTCCACGTGTGAGCAAGGTGTGCTCATGTTGTTATCACCCTTCTTCGAAGATGAAGGAATAGACAAAAGCAGAAATGACGTCTCAAAGTCAAACAGTCAGCGCCATCTGCAGGTAGAGAGCTTAACTAAATCTCCAGATTTCAGGCTTCTCTCTGGGATTCCCGAGGTGTGTTATCTCGCCCGCCACACGCAGCACTGGAATTTGCTAATTATTGATTTCACACTAAATAGAAAAAGAAGTTGTATTTAATATAAACACAACGTTTTCAGAAAATCTATAACCTGTTGTGGTGCATTTATAGGAAAGTGGTAACATTTCTATATCCAATGTGCCAAGTGAAATGGGATTTATCGGTAGGTCTAAGGTTAGGTCAATGTGGACAACGGAGAAGGAGAGCGAGTTTCTGTCACTTTTCTGCAGCCTCAAGGCACTAGGTCAAGGAGATACCAGGAATGTTGTTCTGGATGAATTGGAAGAATAATCCCTCCTTGAGTGGCACCTATAATCTGGAAGAGGAAGCTTGTGTTCATCAGACTAATCCATTTGAATAGTTTGGTGAATAAGAACTTCATCAGATTGATTCAGAAATGATATGACAACCAAAGACACTTCTTGGTGTATCTATCAATACTTCCAGGTTCAAGGGTGCATAGAGCCTGACTGAAATGTTTCTTGAGACATCTGGTATCCAATATACTGGATTTTCTTTCATGAATGCAAATTTTTTTAATTAAAAAATATTAAGAATTATTTTGGGGGAAAGTTATTTAAAAATCATTGGTTCATAGCTAAACACTACACATATTTTTCCAAAATTCAATGGCATTTATAAAAGCCACATTTAGTTCATTTATATACAAATAATCTCATTTATTTAGCATTTTAGCATTTACCTAATGTACTCTGGGTTTGAACCATAGACTAGAGCCTACAGAAATGGGAACTTCCACTCACCTCTCCATTGAAGGACAGATATTTCTGTATCCTCCTTCCACATTTCTTCCCCTCTACGTGCTCTATTTAATAGCTGCTTCCCATGGCAGAGTTATTTGGCTATCATCAGGGTTGCTGCACTTTAGGGTTTGGGAGCCAGTGCAATCATGCTCACTTCCTCTCTTCTTGTGGTAGGCACACAGGCTGGATGTTCTCATGCACCTTGGTTTGGTGGGGGGGCTTGGCCATCTTCAAGTCAGGAGGGACTGTGGGGAGCCCCATTGGTCTTTAATTTAGCCTTTACTAGAAAGCTGGGATTTTGTTATTGTTACTGGCACAGCAAGAGTATTTGAACAAAGCTAAAATATTTCTTAGGGCATTTTTTGAAAGGATTATGATGAGCTTGCTCATTTCTTATCCAAAGAGATCAAGGATTATAATCATTCAGTTAATCAATAGTCTGTTAAAAATGGGGAAGCATATAAAATGCTATATGCATACCTACAGCGTATTTAAATATATATATATATTTAAATTTTATAGGAATTTTTTTTCATCTTTGTCAATCTAGTTGTTGAAAAAAAGACATTTTTTGATCCAGATGCATAGGGAAACTACTTTTCAAAACTCAACTCATTCCTTTTAAAAAAATAAAATAAAATAAAAATAAAATATGTATGTATTCACCTAGCCTAGAGGCTAGCCTGTTCACCATAAGAGTTCAGTATGTTAGCCAAGAATGTTTTACAGAAGGAATGGGCTCTGTTGATTAGTCTGACAAGATGATTAAATCAAGGTCATTTTAGAGAACTTCTACTGTGATAATAAAACTAATAATTTTTGATTTGGATTTCCTTTCTTTTTGTCTTCTACTTCCCATATGTTAGGAATCCTACAAGAGAACAAAGGGTTTTAAGAATGAGACATCCTCAACCTTTAAAAATATTCTTTTGATTTGATCCTGGGCAGTTGTTATTTAATTCATAATAAGTTTATTGTAGGTATGAGTTGCAGAATGAGAGATGCTCAATTTTGTTCTGTTTTCATATTTCTGGTTTTTTACTCCAAAATTGTCTGATCAAGTTTCCCAGGCAGCAAGTTTCACAAATATTGAACAAACAAAATTTGACATTATAGGAGAAAATTCATGTTTCTATCCATCTGTTCACTGAAAGAAAAGAGAGAAAAAGATTACTCTAAAGAGAATATTGAGTAAGATATTTCCAACTCATAGTGCAGGAAAATGACTCAAGTTTGTAAATTCTACATTTTGTGTAGCATCTCATGGGTCCCAGTTCTAATGAAATAGGCCTATCTAACGAAATAGACCTACGTGCACACATAGTTATTACAAGAGATGAGAATGATTTCGTGAAGTTTTTCTGCTTAAGCTTATTTCTTGGGTTAGATTGAATACAGATTCCCTGAGCTGGATCGAAGCCCGCCATGGGAGATAGAAAAGGTGAGGCCAGAAGTAGGTTCTCATTTCATGAAGCTCGGACCTACCTGTTAACTGACTGGAGAATTCATCATCAGATGGTGAATCATCAGATGCACGTGATTCCAACGCCCAGTAGGAATCTTGCTTTCCCTGAGTTTCTCAGGAATGATAGATACTTCGTAGCTTCAAACCCTGATGGTAGTTATTAGTTTAGAAATCAACTGATCCTGGCATTAAAAAATGTAACTTGTTATTTTTGCCATGATCACAGGCTGCTCTAATCAATTTAACACTTGAGTTTGCTTTCCCTCCTCTATAAGAGTAGATCAAGGACAATTTTTGTATCTATCTATCATTTATCATCTGCCTCTATTATCATTTTAAGTACTTCCCTAGTGTTTCATTGTACAAATTTGTTTAGCCAACCCTATTGATGAATATATAAAGTGTTTCTAAACTTTTCTCTATTGTAAACAAAAATATGATGAGTGTGTTTGTACAGCTGCTTACTCATTTGTTTGATTATATTCCTACGGTGAAATTGTTGAGTAGATGGGCATGCACATTTAAGATTTTTGATCTGCATTTCCAATTGTTCTTCTATACATCTGTTGACATTGTATACTGATACTAGGTGTTGCCAATTTTTTTCATCTTTGTCAATCTAGTTGTTGAAACAAAGACATTTTTGGATCCAGATGCATAGGGAAACTACTTTTTAAGACTCAATCTTTTCTTTTAAATAAATAAAATAAAATAAAAGATTTCCTTCTTTGCTGTAGATGGACTTTTTCTTTTCCCTAGTATTGTAGTTTAGGAACACTGCAATACTATTCCTAGTATTCCTGGGGAGCTTGTAGTCTGTCTTTATCATACTGAAACTAAGTTTTTTGTTAAATTTTATTTGAAAAGAAGAGTCCATCTACAGCATTACTAAGGAACAGTAAAAGATTTAAGAACCATAAAACTATTTATTTGTCAAGGAACTTCCAGCTCTAAGTCTAGGAAACTGAACAAAATGTTTAATATAGTTCAAAAGTAGAGATCTTTGTGTTCAATATTCTCTATTGAGCTCCTTATTACTATGGAAAAGATATAAAAATTAGGGCAACTTAAGTATTTATAATTTTCCTAACAAAAGACCATTTCATCTATTTTAATCATTAACTTGTATCAAGCATGTCTATGAGAAAAGAATAAAGGGAGCTAAATCATTCTTTGAAAGCACATGAATTATTAGTAAGAAATAAAAAACTAAAAGCAGTATAAAGCAAAATGAAATTAACAGACGTTTAAAATTTGAAATATATGTTGAAAAGAAAGTGTCCTCTAGGCACTAGGGTGAGAAATGGCATTTAACCTGGAACTTTTGTAGAAATCTATCGACATAGTGTTGTCAAAATGTATTTAAATTCTTTTTTCACCTAACGTCAGTGAGTTTGATGGAAATATTGAGTCCTCATGACACTTTATGAACTACAATCTCACGGGAGTTTGTTGGGTACTGTACATCCGCAAAGCAGGATAATGTTTGAGGGACCCTAGCAACTGTGACAAAGATCCCATGTAGGTGCAGAGTGATTTCAGGTGAAACAAAGACACAAGATTATCAATTGTAGCCTAAAAGGGAATAGTGTATATACCAGGGCAGCCTTTGTGGGAGTGAGGGTCTTCCTACAGGTCAGACCCTAACGCAGGGGCTAAAGGGAGGGATTGGGAACTGATGCCTTCAGGGACCAGGCAGAGAACCCTAAAGAATGGAATTGGTGGGTGGGATCTCCAGGTGAGGTGGGGCAGGTGTGTGCTGTCTACTCAGCTTCAATCCACAGTCACTGAGCAGAAATGCTGGTTGAGTATTACCAGACCATATGCTTTTCAAGAAAAGATAGATATCCTCTGTAATGATTATGATGATAAGACCCTACCGCTTGTTCCAGCCACAATCACCTAAGACCATTGCCTTCATTCCAGTATTTATTTTATTGCATGTTTCTCTGAACCACAGACCAGCATCAAGGCACTCTGGAAGTATGTGGACCTATATAAACGCCTCTATCCAGGGTGCCCTAGGTCTGGCTTTAACCAAAACAATTCTGGAAACCCTGTAGCAGAACAGAAGGGAAACCAAGGGTTCAGAGACTCATAGCAAGTTTTCACATTTTTTTTTCTGATGACATGGATGTTATCTTATCAAAGTCACTTTTGTTTGCAAACAACAGAAATCCGCTTACACAAGCTCAACAAAATCAACAAACGGAATTTATTACAAGGATACCACAGCATCTTTCAGCACCCTCCGGGGGGGAGGATGTATAGCAGGGCCTCGTGAGGAGTGAAACAGTGCACTGCAAAGATATTAGAAAGTGTGTTAGCTCTCTCTTCCTCCTCCTGCATGGTCTTGCAAAAAAAACATTGCACTTCAATGAAAAACTATGCATTAGCTCTTGTGCGCCCTTGCAGGCTGCTGACTCACCCTGTTCTTTGTCTTTGAGCTATTTTGCACCTCTTTGTAAACTAGAGGTAACTGATGGATACGCAACCTCTGTCTTATTCTGTAGAGTTTTAAGTGACCACCACTCCCCAAAAGAAAAGCTAGTTTTGCCTCCATTTGCAATTCATATTCCTTTGTTCCTTTTGAATTTGTGCTTCCCCACCCCACCCCCCCAGCCAATTATGATATCTGTCTGGCTCTCTCGTTGATTAATGAGTAAAATCTTTAATATGTGTTTATTTTTTATCTGTATGATGGTCATGCTTTTCCTTTTTTCTGAAAATCTTCTGTCCCCTATCTTGTTTTTACTGATTCTGCATGCACATGGAAACGTGGCTATTTCATCCCATGTTGACTTTGCATGACCGTGGTTCAAATAAACGGTGCCTCTAAATCTCAGTTCCAAATTCCTGACTGAGAAGAATACGTCTGTATGTGTCCAGCTGCCATCATTGCACACTTGCTGCAATCAGGTATGTCCAGAGGGTGAGACCTCCCAGTGCTAACATGTTAAACGGACCCAGCCCAATATGTTGAGATGTTGAAGAAGTTCTCAGGAGCGTGTGTGTTCCTGTGTGCATGTGTGCACTCTTGGTGGTTGGGAATGGTTCTTGCCCAGAGCAGATATTCAAACAAAAGTTGACAGCCCCAGAAGTAAAGGCTATAAAAATAACTCGTACATGCCTTACAGAATTGGGATATCCGTGGGAGCTATGAGGATCTCAAAAAGGAATGAGCGATGTTCATTCATTCATCTCACAAAACTTCATTAAATTATATCTATTATATAAACCCATTGATAGAGGCTCTGGTGTAGACCAAAGAGATGCAAAACAGACACATGGCTCACTGTAATTCAAATTAGTGTGTTATAAGTACTATAAAGAATTACAGATAAATGTCGGTGGGAGTCTGGAAGAGGTCAAAATGACTTCCTGATCGAGGGAATTAATAAGGCTTTATTGGATAAATAGCAACCAATGTGGACCCTAAATAAGAGAGCAGATTGGAACTTGTGGGAGAGGGTTGTGGTGGTGCTGGAGGTGGGAGCAGATGGAAGGATACCAAATGTCCTTCAATAAAAATCTCTGCGTTTCCTATAGCACACACTTCTGGGCTGACAGATTTCTAGAATAGTCCATTGTCTTTTAGCTATTTTGTGTCTCTTTTTACATTGTAGCTAACTGATGGGTATGCAAACTCTGTAGAGTTAGATAGCTTTTTCTCCTCCCAGCAGAAAAAAATGTTTGCTTCCATTCGCAATTCAATTCCTTTACTCGGTATGCATTGTTGACTTTTCCTTTCCACAGACTGTAATATCTGCCTGCTTCCCTCATATCATATATGTAAAATAAAATAAAGTCTTTAACACGTATGCATTTTATATCTGTGAGAGTCATGATTTTACCTTCTTCTGAAAATTTTTCTTTTTAACAAGCCCATTGGCTACATTCTTATTTTGTTGAGGTTCGTCTTTCTTCAATTCTCTCCCACAATAATGTCTCCTATTTCAAGAGACCATTTCATATTTAACTGGATACTTTTAGATCCCAACTCCCATCCTCAGAAGAAGGAATCTAATTGGCCCTATTTTGGCCACAGTGTTCACCCCTGGGCTAATCCATTGGCAGGGCATTGGTCCACTTCACCGTGTGCGGGAGAAAGTTCTAAGGCAAAGTTGATCGTCTGTGTGTCTTTTCTTTCACAGTTAGGAGCTGTAATCTTACAATGGAGTCACTTAAACCTAGTAAGCTCTTTATTAACCACTGTGTGTGTGGAAGGTCTGATTTTTAGTGGTCTGATTTATTTCATTTACGTAGATAGAACCCTATATAATGTGAGTGCAAGATAAAACCACGCTAAGACTCAATTTGCAAAAAGCTAGGAATTCTATTAATTGATGACATAATATTTTTCCCAAGGAAGCTTCAAACCTGTGAACATGATATCTAAAATATTATAAAGTAGACTGAGGTAAATTTTAGGAGAAACATATATGGGACTTGCTATATCTCCAGAGCCACATTCTTTAAACTATAGGAGTTCTTTTGCTTCTTGCTTTGTATGATGAAAATTATTTCCCATTTCTACTGGCTGTTTTATCCTCTTGGCACTGTAAAACTATTTATTGTTTATTTATTCTTTTGCAATTCTTGAACTGAGGCAGCAGTGTAAGAGCCTTTCTATCCAACCTGGGAGACAGTTTGATTGCCGTATGCATAAGAAGCATCTTAACATTAAATCTGAATCCTGAAGGCATGGAAGATTGAAAAGCACCCTGGCAGAGGAAAATCTTCTAGCAGCATTTCAGTTATTCATTGGAAAGTTGGGACACAGCAAATGGAAGTCTCAGATGTAGCAGCGTCACTAAACTTTCACAGATAAATTAGCAAAAGCAAAGACAGTAGACTGAATTTAAATAATCCTCTAATCCACAGCCACATGGTGTAGGGGTAAAGAGGAAGAATGAGAACAGACAGGGGTCAGTGATAATCCCCAAGCCATGATCTGTGGCTGGGAAATCATTGGGCTGAGAGTTAAAAGAAAAACTTGGACAGCATCATTTTCTACCTTCAGAATGTTTTTACTCCAAGTGAAAATCACTAGTTGTGAAACATGTGGTCTCCAAGTCTCTACTCATTGGAAGATATGAGTAGGGAAACCAGAAGAGTTTGTGAAAATTGAGAAACCATAATTCAGGTTTTTTGATTTCACGAAATCAGTACTGTATTCCCTCATTTTGTTCCCTTTTTATGTAAGCACATGTTCTCTTCAAATACATAGTTTTAAAGTGAAAGAAAATCTTTTAGACGTCAATGTCCAACTAAAAGAAGGAAACCATGAAGCAAAACCATGGAAGAAATTTTGGGTTTTCTTGTTCTTTTCTTTGGGAAGGTGAAATAATCAAGAAGATTGCCAGGGTCTTCAACAGCTGTAAACAGACTGCAAATGCATTTTCTATGTTGAATTAATTGAAAATACATTGGGTGCTGAATCTCATAAAACTGGCAGCTGGAGATTAAAACAAATGCACTGGAAATAAATTCATGTTTATTGCAATCTTGTAACCTCATATTGATTGGTTTGTATAGTCTATTTAATATTTACGTATTCATCATTTGATTCATAGCTAATATCTTCCTTTAAAGATGGCAACTCAACTCTTCATATTTTCAGTGTATACACTCATTGCGAGATTTTATATCCTATCACTCAGGAGTCACCTTTTTCTGAATTGGAAACAGCTTGGTTAAGGAGCTTCTATTTTATCCACAACTTAACGCTGTTCTAATGATTCACAGATCCCAAATGAACATCAGGGGGCATTATTTAATTTGGTAGCTTACCTCTAAGGCTCATAGACTTTGTGATAAATATAGTCTAAATACTTAATATTATGAAAATGCCACAAATGGAACATAATTTAGAGGTAGAATCACTTATTGTTTACGTTTCATTAGAGGTAAAACTGTGTAATGCCAGGGCACTTGGACGCTTAACTCTTTTGACAATAATTTACATCATGATCCAGGTACCACCCCACCTTAGCCCAAGACAGAAAACTCACATAACTAGGGCCTCTGGTTCAAGAGCAGGGCAGAGACCAAGTCCCAGGAAGACCTGTGTAAAGACCAAACCCTGGTTAGAAGGGATTGATACTTATCTTGAGGTATGCCTGTGTATTTCCTATTGAATTTCATTGCTAAACTATTGCACACAGTCTGTTTCATGGGTTGAGTTCTTCCCCAGCTATCTCTCTGGTTTTTCCCAAAAATTCCCATGTTAAGATTCTGTAAGTCAACTGAGATAACCCAACTAGCCTTACTAAAACTCTCCTAGTGCGCAAATAGTATATAACAGATGGCAAGGGCTCATAGAATGGGTGAGCCAAAGAATGGCCATTTCCTCTTTGACCAAGTTAGGAAAAGAAAAGAATCTCTTAAGTCCAGTAGAGTCCCTGGGAGGGGTGAAGAATTCCCAGTAGAGCCCCTCCTAGATAAGCAAAGTTGTTTGGTTAGCAGGAAAGCCCATCCTCTGTCTAGAATGTAGTGAGTGAAGGGAAGAGAAGCAAGAAGAATGCACTGGATGTTAGAAGGGACCAGTTTATGAGGGGCCTTGGAGGTCATAGTAAGGAGCTTGAATATTATTATAAGTTGAATGAGAATCCGGTATAGAAATAAGACACCCATACATTTATCCATGTCTCTCCTCCTCTTATATATTCATCTCAAATATTTCTATTTTGTTCACAAAAGTGTAGAAGAAACAAAGGATTGAATAATAAGAGAAATGCTCAGACAAGGAAATTACTAGGTTATGATTCAACTGGAAGACCAACATAAAAATTCATAGTGGAATATATCAATTTCAGTAATATCAAGGACAAAGAAGCTAAGAAGACAGGATGATTGAGTATGAGGTTTTAATCGTAACCTTGATGAAGGGAAGCTAGATAGCAACTGAGGTTAGAAATTTCCATGTTTCTTTAGGCTCTGCAAACATTTAACCAAAGGTGTTGGCTTCAGGAAAAGGAGTATGTGAGAGAAGGGAGGTGCTTGGGAATAAGGAGGGGAATACAATGGCGGCCGAGATTTTTCAGTGAACATCAGGAGATAAGAGCTGAATACCAAGATCTGGTGAGTTGAATGTGTGTCTCAGGATCAAGGTGGGGATTGGAGAAGCATCAATGTCAACGGCAACCATTCTGCTTCTAATCTGCTGAGATTTTGTGTTCGATTTCTATTGCTGCCATAACATAACAAATCACCACAAACTTTGCAGCTTCAAACAACATCAATTTATTATCTTACAGTTCTGTAGGTCAGAAGTCCTGATGGATTGACTGGATTCTCTGCTTAGGGTCTCACAAATCTAAAATCAAGGTGTTAACTGAGCTGGGCTCTTACCTGCAGGCTCTGGGGGAGAATCTACTTCTAATCTCACTCACGTTATTGGCAAAATTCATTTCCATGTGATAGCAGGACTGAGGTCCCTGGTTCCCTGCTGGCTGTCAGCCAAGGGTCATTATCAGCTTCTGGAGGCTACCTGCGTTCCTTACCTCTGGCCCCCTTCATCTTCAATGCCAGCAATGCCATACCAAATCTCTGTTGTACTTTGAATTTTTCTGGTTTCCTCTGTGTCTCTGCTTTTAAGGGCTATGTGATTACATGGAACCTACCAGGATACCTACCTGGATACCTATCTTGTTAATCTCCCTATTTTAGGGTCAACTGAGTAGTAACCTTAATTATGACTGCAAAGCTCCTTTTGCCATATTCACAGTCTTAGGGATTAAGGCATGGAAACTTCTTGGGAGGGTAGGGGAGGAAGAAATTTTCCTCTACCTTTCTAGGTTCTTCTGGCTGGTCTAAGAATTAAAGTGACATGAGGCAGAATAACAAGAAAATAAAACAAAGTTTAATAACAGGTATACATGGGAGAAATCCAAGAAAACTGAGTAACACCAAAATGGCTGAAGCTGCCACCTTAAATACCATCTTCAGCTAAAGACAAAGGTGGGTGTTGGGGGTAGTGGTTTGGGACTTCAGAGGGGAGGAAGGCAATTCACAGGGAGATGGAAAAGCAAATGTTTAGTAAACAAATGTTTGTCATTACTTGCAGAGACAATGGGACATGGAGAGGACTTTGTTCAAATGTGCCTTACTAGGTTCCTCCCTGTCTACCACACCTAGTTTATATTATTCTAGAGTTATCTATGGTGATAGCTCCTTCCTGGAACAGGCCTTGTATCTTAAATTCTTTTAGGCAGTTAGGAGGAAGGTCCAAGTTTCTTCTTGAGTCTTTTGCTCTTAAAAATGATCTAGCCAAAGAGACACATTTTGGAGTGCAAATTCTGATCCCATATGGGAGTCTCAATTCTCCTGTCGACAGTTTTCAATCCTGGTGTTGCCTTTGTCTAGAAGCATGATTTGGGGTAAGTCTTTACATTCTGGCTCTTCAGTAAACTTCAGTGAAATGAGGAAAATAGTGGCAGCTATGTCCTGGGGATGTTTGAAGGATGAAGCAAGTTAATAATTGTACAGCGGATAGAATGATGCTTGACGTGTGGCTGTGCCCACTAAGTGTTATTTGTTATTTTAAACAGAAAATATAAATTCAGCCAGGCTCAGAATCTAGAGATGAATTGCTAATCAGAAAAGAATGGGAATCAAAAGTTGAGGTCGCTAGTTGAACTGAGAGTCAGACTAAGTAATGGAAACAAACACAAATTCCTCCTATGGGGGAGTTGAGTTTAGTTGATAAGCAAGCAAACAGGCAAATATGACTATTTCAATAAGTTGAGTTTTTAATGAAAAAATTAAACAGGGATGATCCAGGGACAATTCCCTACTTAAAATGTCTGCTCTTTGTCTGATTCCCTCCATGGAAGAAGCTAACCGAACTCTAATCAGGGAGGTGATGGAGACAGCCACTCCCTCACCTCTCGGTATTGACGAGCCACATTTAGGACACAGACTTTACCTATGGTGAATTATGAGTGTGAGAAAACCATCTGACAGCTGCATGCTGGCTCTGACTTTCCATGGAAACTTATTCTCCAGATATTTCTCAGTTTACAAAGGACCATCCATAAATCCCACTGATGAAGGGTTTCAGAGATCTGCTATGAACCTAGAAGGGTAGAAGGAAATAGATTTTTCCTCCTGAGCATGCCAAAGAGACCTTAGAAGTGTGTTGTGCGTTAATCCAGACTGTTAATTCACTCTGCCTGACTTTTAACAGATATTGACATAATTTTATGATTTTGGCGGCTTGCGTTTCTTCTCTCCTCGGTTAAAAAATATCTGCTTCATTTAGTCATGGGAAGGTCTGCCTCAAGGATATATGAATTTTTTAAACTTGTCCAGAGATTCATTGAATGTCCTTAGAACAAGGAGGGCGAATAAATTGCCTTTTTGTTTTTTTTTGGTGCAGTGTCAACTATGCTTGTTCAGAACCCAAAAAGAAGACATTGTGGGGTAATGACGTCAGTGAAGGCCACCGCGAGGCATTTCTTAAGCTTCAGAGAGGATTTAAAGTTTTCTACGCTATAGAACTACTAAAAACAAATTAAAAAGACTTATTTATTAGATTTTTCTCTTCATTTCTGTGACTCCCATTGGCTAAAGTGCTGAGAAAAAGATACTGGTTCTGTGTACAGAGAATAATGGAGGATAAACCTCTGCTGTTTCAGCTACCTACAAAAACTGCCAAACTTAAGAACTTCTTGAGGAAGGTATTGGGAAAAGATGAACTTCCCATTGAAATATATAGAATATAATAATGTATACTATTAATATATTGTTATAATACATTGTTATAATACATTGATATATATTTTGTTATATTTAATATACAGATTTATAATGTTATAAATTATTATAATGCTATATATATAATGCTATACATTGTATAATTGTTATATAACATGCATATATATAACATAATGCTTTTTAATGTAATGGGATGTTATATATATGTTATATAATTCTTTATATGCATCCATGTGTGTGCATATATATATATTCACACACATATATGATTTGGGTGTGTATAACATGATGACAAGCAATGCCTTTTCCAATTTGTGTCAACTATTTGAGATAATCGAGGGTTTAAATGGATCATCTTTAAAGCCATTTGTATAATATTTGTGTAAATGCATAAATTACTTTCCAAGTTAAGGAAATTAATTTTTCTTTGTTTTGGGGCTATGTCTTTAAATTCTGAGTTGACAGCAAAGGGAAGAATTACTGGAATCTTCCCTGAAGATAAACTAAATATTAGACTTTGTATGTCAACATGCAATGTCTTTTTACATTTTCCACACAGAACGCATTATGTATGTAGAAAAGAATCCTAAAATTGTCAACTTCATTCTCTCTCCAAACTGCATTCTGTCAATCTTAATTCTGATTCTCTGATTATTCTCTGTTGGGTGCAGTGCCCAGGCAAACATCGCAGGGTCACACCGCCAGGCTGGGACTCTCGGGTAGAGATGCAAGCTGGTGGCCTGTAGTCCCCAGCTCTCGGCATCCGTGGAGAGGTGAGCTTAGGGCACTTTGTGACTCATGCTCTGGGGTGGCACCCAGCCCGACCGGTGTTTCTCTTCATAGGGAATCTGGGGGAGGGGCATAGGGTACCTGAGCGTGGGTGTGAAGATGCAGGTATTTGTGGTGGCTCTGTTTGCGGACAACACCCCCTTGTTCTGGGTGCTAGCTTCGGGAGAAGGTGGTGTGTCAGTGCTGGTCATGTGTAGACTCCAGGTGGGAAGTTACACCTATGCCACCCCTCTTGGGGAGAAGGAGGGAGGCACTGGTCCCAGATAGGTCATTGCCAAGAAAAGAGGAAGCTGCTCACTGCCACCCTGTAGACAATCCATTTGTCTCTTCACTTTACCTTTCATAATAAAAGGAGATAAAGTGAATAGCTGTTATTATTTCCTTTAAAAATATTCCTCATTAGCAACAGTAATTAGTTCCCAAGTTACCTGCAAAAGAACTAATGGCTCTCCCATGCATGCAAATGTTCTAATTCGTAGTAAAATGCACTAATCTAAAAGAGTCCTATTCATTTCATTTATGTTGAAATTCAGTACATAAGTGATCCTGAAGACAATGATCTTGATGCAAGAAATATAAACATTTATGCATCTGATTATAAAGGTTAGATTCATCTTCAATTCAGACTCTAATAAGCAAAATTATTTCTTTTTCTTTCCTTATATCATTCTGAGCTGACATGAAAACTCTGTCAGGACATGGAAACCCCTCCTCATCTTCCCCCTCCCCTCCCCTCTCCCTCCCCCCCCCCCCCAACTCCATCACCTGAAAGACACACGGTTTCTGTCTATGGAGCAGATTAACAAGAGAAAAACCAGTTTTAATCATGTATGTACACAAGGGAGTTTACAAAGAAAAATGTGGCTCAAGGAGGCAGCCAGATGATTGAAGCTTATGTACCATCTTAAACTAAAGAAAGCAGAAGGGGTTTTGGGCTTCTGGTGGGGGAGGCAAGTTTGGGAAGGTAAGGGGAGGAGATGTCTGGTAAATAAGGGTTGTCTTGTTATGCAGGTAAGAGTCTCTCAGTTGATAAGAATTGTCTCCAGGAGTAGCTATCTTCCTGGTATGGAGACATCTTTACAAATGGAAATTTCCTTTCTAAATATAAATTTCCTTGACAAAAGGGGAAATTTTATATACTCTATTTTGAGGCAGTTAGAGGGAGCTAAAGAGCTTTCCTGACTCTACTGATTCTCAGTTGCCTTTAGCTCAGAATAATCCATATACCCAAGGGGCATATTTGGGGGTGCATATCCTAGAAGCCTTCCACTCAAACTATAGGGGCTTGCCGTAGAAACTATGAATTACCTGATGGGAAATGCAGAATCTAAGAGAAACATAGATGATTCGTTCCTTCAACATGTATTTATTGGGCACCTACTGTGTGAATATACCTTTCTAGGGGGGAGGGACTGAACAGCAATGCACATAGAGATAAAGATCCCACCCTCGCACAGTTGATAGTGCTGTGTGCCTATGGGGAGATGAGCTTATTCGCAGTTGCATAGATTTTAATCATAAATTGCTAATTTTTTGTTTAGCGACTTGCAGTTCTGCCGTGACCTGAGGTTTGTAAGGACACTTGTACAACAGCTTTGCTTTCTTTCATGTTTTAATTTCTGTTCTTGGGAGATTGCTCATGCTTCGGAATCTATCTTGAATCTTCATTATCCCCTCGGCTCTCTTTTTCCTCTACTGTTTCCCTAATTTCAAATGTCCATATTTCTTTGGGATTAGTAAATACCTCAAAATATATTTTGAGTAAAAAATAAACGCAGCATCCCAGGAGGGAGGTAGGCAAATGTGTGGCTGCAATCAGCACGTTGAACCAGAAATTCCATCCACAGGTTATTATCTGACTACTGGACTGGCTCAAGAGATGGTATATAGCTTCTTAAAATTTCCCTTACAAAATATTTATCATTACCTAGATGTTCAGAACTTATTTTACATTCTAGATTTACCGAGATTGTTTTGTGATTTTTACATTTTCTATTTACTAAAAAATATTTGTGTGTGTTGACCCCAAAACACATTTGACCACATTGGAAAATGGCCTACTTTCTCAATGCTTCCTATGTCTTCAGAAGTTTGACCTTCATCCTGTTTCATTTTGCCTTCTATTTTAGGATCTATTCTTTGACCTATTGACCTTGAGATTGTACTGCGAAATATTTCACTAATGTTTCTCTCACATGTTTCTTTTTCTCCTTTTTTTCCCTCGACCTCATTATGTTTTTTGCTTTTCTATTTTAGCAATTCAACTGTGCATGCAGGGTATGAGTAATCATTATGTAGCAGCAGAAAATTGATCATGTCTTTATCAGGAACCTACGTGTTATGTTCAGGTGCATTCTATTTCCACTAATGAGGATACAGTAAACATCACTTCATTTGCAAGTTCTTACCCCTCCTCACACTTACTGAATAACATGGCTTTGTCATATTGAGCTATTTCTCACAGTTGGATTTCCTAGTTTTGTTAGGAAATTTTGAAATGGACAAAAGGGCAAAAATTTACAATACAAGGTGGTTTTCCTATTACACTTATGAGGTAGTATAAGGCCCAAAGCAAATTAATCTTTATAAAAATGCTTTAAAACCACATCTCATTTTATATAATATCACCACTTAGTAAGAATGTTTCACTCAAAATAACAAAATATAGACTACATCGAAATGATGGTAGTTTCTTAGAAGTGGCACTATTTCCATAAGAGAAACACTCTATTAACTATTCTATCATTGATGAATATTCTAAAGTAAGTTGACCTAGGATACCAACACTTGAAAATTTGCTCACCACTGATTTTTCAACATTTAAAGGTAGCTTTTGTCAACTTACAGTGTTGGCAGAAAAGGCAATTCACCAAAATTATGACTTTCTTGAATTAGTTCAATATACCTCATTTAGCAAAGAATAGAACTAATCTCCTTTGAACTGAAATGAGAGCATAATTTGGATCAGAAACTAATGGGTTAGGAGCTTGCCTGAATCTAAATTCAGCTCCGAGCACAGCAAAGTTGGTGCTCAGAGCCCATTGGACGGTAATGGAATGTTTTATGCTGTGTGGTAGGAAGCAGAGCTACACGCCAGAGCTCGGGGTGGAAAAAGGTTCCAATCCTCATGTCTGGTGTGTTAATGATGGCCCTTCTCCTACTTCCTAAGAGCTCATTAAAAGATACACAAGTCATAACCTAGATTCTCGTATAACTTGGATTCTCATTTCGATTCTTCCATTCGTCATTTGGACCTCAGGAAAGACACAATTTCCCCTTCTCTGAAATTAGGGCATTCAAAATTCCACGGGATTTTTTTTTTTTTCCCTTAAACTCCATATTGAGGAAAATTTGACTACTATAAACATGTTTCCATGGCTAGGTGCTAGCGCCACTAGACTCATTTCTGCATTTAAGGCCTGCTTGAGAGTGAATCGGATGGTGGAGATACGGAATTGATTCCACCGTTTTGAGCAGTCCCATAAATAATTAGTTAAAAATCATGTTGTATAATTTTTGAAATCTATAATTTCATATTATTCCAGTATACAAGCCAGTTCTTGATCAATGGTTTTATTTAACCTTTGGAATTTTACATTAAGTATTTTTAAACTTTGATGTTTAAAGGAGATTTCTTTATAAATTAAGTTGCTACCCTTGTAAATTAAGTTGCTTGGTGACCTGGAATATCTTACTCAGTGTTCAATTGATATTTCACTTCTTAATAAATCCTTCCAGGAAACAAATGTAAGAATACTAAAGAGCATTAAACTTTGGAAACTATGTTGCATGGAAAACATGAAACACAGCCCGTATGTTTTTCTATTAATAAACATGCAAGTTGTCAATATAACCATAACAAATAGTACATTGTGTTAAATGAGGAAAATATATGTTTTGTTTTTTAGAAAGTGGGTCATGAGCATTCTCAAGGGTAATTCAAAATATTTTCATGTTATGTTTGGATAAGGAAAAAACACAAAGACTTCGAAGTAAATGCACTATATTTAAATAAACCATTTACTTATTCAAAGTATAACAGATGTAATGTATTACTAGACTAGATATCAAGTTTCATAAAGTCACTTGTACCAAGAGAAGGAGGATTTATTCAGATGGCAAACCTCCTGTGTCTGAAGGGACTGTTGTTAATCCTTATGGCCACCCTGCAAGGTGAATCTTACTGTACACATTTTACAAATGAGAAAATGGATGTTCTTGATGCAAAAGTTGATTGCTGGAGGTCTGATAAGTGACAGATTCTCACCCAAGACTCTCCATACATCACCTGTTGGTGCCGTCTGTGGCCATCGATATTATTAAGTGCCCCTCATCAGGAAAATCTGATTTGGTCAATGTAGGTTGTGAATATGTACCACACACAGCCTTGAAAATTTATGGAAACATTTTTAAATTTTGGTAAAACTTGCCAACAAAGGTAACCGAAGCAGATATTCCTTCTTCCTCACCCTGGAGGATTCTGATAAGCAACTCATTCAATTGCATTTATTCATCTCTTTTTAGTTTTCGTTGCAGCCATTCATTCACACCTGCATTCTTTTATTCATTCAACAAATGGGTATTAAGTACTTGCCGGGACAGATCGGACCTGTCCTCTTTCTGCTTTGCAGCTGAAACAAGGATTTGTTTTAAAAATGGAGATTTTTCCTTAGTGGTGAACAACCCATTCCCTGCTACCGCAGTGCACTTTCGCTATGTTTGGTTAATATTTGTGTCTGAATTCTTAAATCACATGCCCCAGTGTTGAGGCTATTAGGCGAATTCGCTCCTCTTGAGTGTGAAATATAGCTGGTCCTCTCTATATCTAACAAAGCAATTCATTCGTGATACACACCCTGCTACTTCCATCTTATCTTGTAATTATTTTGAAATTATTTTCTTGAAACACTGTCTTGAGTGTTTTGAGAATTCTGGTTTCAGTCAGCAAACGTGAAACTTGAAAGCTAACAGTGGATTGAAAAGGTGTATTTGATGAGTGGTAGAAATCAAACGAAGGCACAGAAGGTTTTTCTTGCCATATCACAGACCTTATTTGCCAGTTTTATGTACCTTCTTGACTTGTAGCAGTCCAAGAGACCCTGGCTGGCAATATCAGAAAGGGAAGAATTTCTGGAGATTTATTTACAAGTGAGGTGGGGTCGCTATGTGACATAATTCCAGAGGAGCAGACTGAGGGGTGGAAGGCAGTACAGTTGCTGGGCTGGAAGCCAGGGCTCCGAATCTTTGTACTTGTGAATGAAACAATAATTATTTGAGATCATTTGCTAATCAGCAAAATCTTGGAAGTGGCTACTGACAGGCGCTGGCGAGGTAATTAAGGTGAAGCACTGAATTTGCATACATTTACACTTTGATCATTGTTTGCAAGATTGTCTCTCTAGAAATAGACTCCACTTCTTTCAAGATGCACCCTAAATCAAAGGAAGGGGAAGGAGTAACTGCAGTGCATTGATAACGCTTAAAACAAAAAACACAGAATCCCCCTCACAGACACGATTATCTGAAGATGCTTTTGTCTTTAATTATAAAACAGCCTCACCTTATTTTTTTTAGTTATTACATTAATAGTTGCTTTTTGGCATCTTTGATAAATATTAAAGTTGGGAACTTTGCAAACACATGCCATATGCCTGTCAAGTTATTATCATATAATAACTTAGGACTTATTATCGTATAAGTCATAGTCTCTGTCCGCTTGTTGAATGATCGGTTCTAACATTTATGCAGAATTGGACCTACCGTTTTACATCAGGAGTCAAATAGTTTACATTAAGAGAATGCAATGCCAAGTGAAAGTTTTATGTATGGCTAGTTTTACCTACGGTGGCATGTGAGTTTCAAATTTAAAGGAAAGCTTAATTGAAGAGGGAGCCCCTCGCCCACCGAGAACCCCCCAGGTGAAAGTATTTTAGAGATAGGATTGTGATTTGTACGCTCTAAGCATGGAACATCTCGTCCAGACCATGCCTTTTATTTGTTGTATGGCCTTGGACAAGTCAATCTGCCACTCTCTGCCTCAGTTTCCTTATTAAGAAAATGAAAGAATTGGCTCCAAATACCACTAAGATCTCCTCCAGTGTCTACAACCTTTAGGAATCAAGGTAGTAACTTATATTTATGATCATTCTAAAATTCCATTGGTTTGGCTGACAAATGATTTGCGATTCATAGTTTCTTTAAAATCTATTTTGTCCTTGTAATAAATATTTCATTACTAATATTAACTGGCCATTATTTTTAAATGGTGGAGCTTTGCAAATGAACTTGAGAGGCTGAATGTACAAATGGTGGGTGGACAGACCACATACGGCGACAGAATCCAGACCTATCACCAGTTCAGCCGTCAGAACCACAACCCCTTCAACAGTCGTCCCAGAATGGTTCTCTCTTTTTTTGCGGCTCTTCCCATTCAGGACCAACCAGAGAAAGTGAAATATGCTCCCCAAACTGGTCACACGAGGTGCCCCACTTCTAGTTAGTCTGCCTCCAGCTCCGCAAGCCAACAGCCTCCACCCACAGCACATCGGAAGCCATGGCTTTTCTCACTATCAAGTTTTCTCCTCTCTGCCTGCCTTAGAGTCTGTTCCAGACATAAGTGATGGTGGCTGACCCCCTTTCTATAGCAAGCTCTGAATAAACAGCCTGTTTGCCTTCCTTAGATGAGGAGAGTGTCTTAGTTTATTCTGGCAAACTTGAGATGGTTTCTAACACAGATGGATGTGGTAGGTGCAGGCTGAACTCATCACCGTGATTGTAGGTGACACAAGTTAATGTCCGTTTTGCACTGTAGATGTTTCTATTTTGAGGAAACAGGGAATAATCGATGTTAACTTTTCTGAAAGAATGAAACAGTAATGTTTTTTGTTTGTTTTTTGTTAATAATGGAGGGTCACTTTCCCAGTAAACCCAGTGTTGTTTGGTTTTTGTTATTGTTGGTTTTTTTCTGGTGTATCTGAAAAGCTGGCCAGAAACTTCAGTCAGCAAGGCAAAGAGAAACAGGGTGTAGAGTCTGGGAGTTGAAGGAAACCAGGAAGTGAATGTGTAGCCATCTTAAGAGTTGATTTTGCATAGAAACAAACCCTGAGGTTGACCTGTCATACTATCCCAGAGGATGTGTTAGCAATAGGAAGGCAATTAAACAGATGGTTTTGGAGAAAGGACGAGATTCAGGGGAAGTATGTACAGTGGAATAGGAGCTTTTCTCTGCAATTTGCTACATCTCTGGTGCCGACACAAGATCAGCGTTGTTAACTCCAGGAGTTCTTTGTGTGGAGTGATTTTGTCTGGGTTTTTATCCTGCTGCATCGTGTGATCCTAGGCACAGAGCTCTGAAGGCTTTCTCTACTGTAATATGGTTTCTTACCCATGGGCATTTGTAAGAAGAGAAATAGAAGATGAAGTACTCTGGTTAGACTGTGTGATGTTGCTCTGCCATCCAGGTTTCACTGAGAACCTCTGAAGGCACTTTGGTGTTGTCTGTTCTAAGAGACACCCCTTGGTCTCTCCAGGAATTTCACTGGAGCAGGATGTGGGCACTTTGAAGAAGCAAGGCATTGTGCAGTTTAATTCTAAGGCCATTTAAGCAAAGAGACTCAAGAACAAGTCATGAATTTGATCCCTCGGAAAGAAAAAGACAGGCAGTGTTTCTGAAAATAAATGCTTTTGAACATAAAACAGAGAAATTGCACGAAAGCAATCTCCTGTGTTTGATGGCAATTTCCATTTCTGTTTCAACCACTTCTTCAGATGAAATTACGGTGCAGCTTGTTTTCCTGTTGAACCAGTCTCTGGATAACAAAGTCACCCAAAATCGTCAGCTATTGACTTTGAAACACTGCTTACAGAAAAGGTAGCTTTCAAACATACTTATCTTGTATTTCTTTATAAAAAGACATTAGGGCTGTACCCATCTAGCTAACCATCCTGCCATTTAACATTAAAAGTGGATCAGAAAGAAAAGGCATGGCTTAATCTCTTACAAAAGCCCATTGAGACATTTTTGGTAAACAACTATATGAATTTGGGGACACTTATCCACTGATTCTCATCTCCTATTAGTTTGAGGGTGGTCCCCAGGGTCTTAATTTCACCACATGAACCACCGTGGTCTTAAGTGGGGCAAAACCGTGGAGCTGGCTAGATATTATCAAAGATGGGGCACAGAGCTGTCCCCAATGACAGTGCTGAAATCAGAGGGTACAAGAGACTCAGTGTTGATCCCAGCGAGTGACAAGGCTCATTTGGTTACATTCTGTCTATGAAATTAACATATTCTGTGTTTGAGAAAGTCATAAAGAGGGGCATTAAGGCATAGTACATTCATAAGGGAATTAGTTATCTGGTTTGTTAATGAGGATGCATGAAAGTAAAAATCAAGACATAGAGTTAGAATAATGAGCCTGTGGTGGACCTGGGTTTCAAAGTCAGAAAGTCTAGACTTCGCAGGTGAGGGAGGCTTAACATAAGCGAATTCTGTGTTGTGAGAGACTGAGTATTATACTAGTCATCAAAATTGGGAATTAGCTTCATTTGTGCCATTCTTGTGTTCTGTTATCTTTGACATTCCAAGCAGGAGAAAGAGTGGGAATAATGGCATAGAAAAGACAATGACTGTAGAAAGAAGGCCTCTAGTTTGGTGAAAGTTCATGTTATGGCAAAGTCAGATTATAGAGAGTACAAAAGGCCTTAAAGAGAAACTTCAAATTAACAAATTTTAAAGCTCAATTATGAAGTGAATGCATTTTGACGGAGTTAGATTATTTTATAAGTGACTTTGCAATAAAGTGCTGGCTTTTAGTTATTCATTCATAAAAAAATGTATGAACCCTGCTCACTTCCTGGATAAAAGGCATTTTCCAGTAAGTCAGCCCTTTAGTCTTTTGCAGAGTGACAATATAGAGAACCACTAGACACTACACTTGTCTACTCCTTTCTGTACCATGAACATTTTGATATTGTGTCAGCTTGAGTGACCATCCAATTAAAATTGTCAACAAGTGTATGCGGTGAGAATTACACTAGAGTTACAAAATCATTTGTCATTGTCTTTCCAGTGGGATTATATACTAACCAAGGTATATAATTCTGAATGCATTTCCACCAAAACCATAGAAATGGAAGCAACACGATGGAAGCCACATCAATGGAGTAGCTCAGAAGAAAAACCAACTGTTGGGATGAGAGTCATTGCTATGGATTATACTGCTTGTATCCTATATATTACTGTATGAGTTAAAAGATGTGTCTGTCAGTTTATTATGAAATCACTGTGTTCCTTATTTTATAAATATGTTAGGTTCTATCTTTGTGGGTCTCAGATTAAAGCTTTCTGTATTTTTTACTTGTTTTGTTAACAAATACAATATTTTGCCTGCTTTTTAGTTGTTCACTGACATATCCTATCCCGAAAATGACACAAGACATTAAATGAGAAAGTACATCTTTCTATTTTCTTGGAACATGTCACATATTAGTTAGCAGCTGGACTTCTCTGAGGGTCAGCTAAGTGTTCTATCCCAATCCGCTGTCAACACTATCTTCCGTATCGATTTCCACATTGTGTGGTACTTTCTGCAGCACAGGAACACATCTTGGCTCTTAATTTGCACTCCTCTTTTATTCAGTTCTCATTTACAGAGTGTCAATAGGGTGTTTGGCACTTCCACACAGCTTATCTGTGCTCTTCAGCATTTCCAACATTCCTTTATTGCAGTATAATACTGTTTTATGATTCTTCATCTCTGCAGCTCTCTCTTGGCTAACTGGTGAACTCTGTGGAGATAAACCATACGGCATTTAGTCTTGTATCTTTCTCCTCCCATCTATTTTCCCCCAGAGTCCCCACACACAAAGCCACACACATACCCACTGTATTTCTGGACTAATAGGAGACACTCAATAACCACTTGTGAAATGAACTGAATAATGGCAGCAAATCCAGAATATGCCCTTTCCTCAGACTGTTAATAATCTGATATAAGAGTAGTAGACAATGACATGTCCAGTTGGGTATGTAAATATGCCTTACCTCTTGCTTAGTCTGGACAGGCTGTGGAAAAGATGTTGGAGAAAAAGAGCTATCTATAAGATAATTCCTTAGCTGGAAGATAAGTTTATTGCCATTCCCTTTATAGGATATATCTTATTGCATTTTTCATCTTGAGTTTCCTGTTGCCCTCATCAGAATGCTTCTTGCATTGGAAAAAATGCCAAACATCCTTAATCCACCAAGCTAACACTCTATAGATCCCAGATGATGTGTCCATATAGACTTCAAGGAATGGGACACAACTTCATCTGAAAGAACCAGATCTAGAAGTTAGCCAGCTACCTCACTGTGTCCCAAACTATTTACCCTAGACCCAATGTCTGCAGGGGAGAGATGCGCCTTGCTCAAACATTTCATGTCCCTGAACTCTGTAGCACCTCTGACTGCTTTCCACAACTCAGCACTTGATTATATCTAGTCTTTTCTTTTACATTCATATTGTGCGTCCCCTGATACTGTGCTATTCCATGGGTCGGGAGGGCCTGGCAGAGCCCTGGATGCATGGCAGCTTTTCAATAAACAGTTGTCAACTGATAGCCCTTAGGGTGTGAATTATGAGTTCTAGCGAAAGGCAAAGTTTCGTTTGCATAATTATAAGCTGAAGACTGACAGGGGAAATGAAGTGCTGAACTACTTCAGAATTGCTTTGGCTGCTGCTTCTTGTAGCTTAAAGTATAGTCCACATTGACATTTAAGTATTCCAAAGTTGAAATTTTCAGAAAATAACCAATAAGTATTGTTGTGTAAGGAGTTAATAAAGAGCTGCAATCTTCCAACACGTTCAATGAAATATACCAGGAAAACGTTTCTGGGGACATGCAACTTTGAAATAAACACCAGCCTGATGCCCCTTATAGGGGTTCTGAACTTGGCACCATGGGTAAACTTTAGAGGGTCTAAGAATCCCCCGAGAGTATATAAAATTAGGTATGTGCATGTGTGCACGTAAAGGAGCTGTATACGTCATCACCTTCTCAAAGGTATGTGTTTCAAGAATATGCGGAAGAAAGGACAATATCGCTGTTTCAAAGAGACTTGTTTAGGGACCGGCCTGGTGGCATAGCAGTTAAGCTCTTGCACTCGGCTTCAGCGGCCTGGGGTTCATGGGTTTGGATCCCAGGCACAGACCGGTGCACTGCTTATCAAGCCATGCTGTGGCGGTGTCCCATATAAAGTAGAGGAAGATGGGCACGTATGTTAGCCCAGGGCCAATCTCCCTCAGCAACAAGAGGAGGATTGGCAACACATGTTAGCTCAGGGCTAATCTTCCTCACCAAAAAAAAAAAATAAAAATAAAATAGAGATTTGTTTATTCTCTGGGTTGATTCTAGAGGTAAAGAAGATGCCACCATAGTTTGGTTATGATGAAGGGCCACCTAGAGCAGGTTTGACCTCCAAGGTTGTTTAAAATCCAGCTTATCTCTTCAGTGTTTTGGCTAAGCTTTAACATACACTCAAGGCCAGAATGGTTCTTTGGGGTCTATACCCTCTGAAGTCAAGAAAGTTGGAAAGTGAAAGGGGTGTAGGCTGGCTACACATTCATGCTGAGATGGGAAAGTAGGAAACGGTCTTTACAGCATTCTTTGCCACTAGCCAAAATCCCTGTATTTTCCAAGTTGTCAATTGGCTGTGCTGACTTAGTTCACAAATGGGAGATTATAGAAGCTATTAGAGATTTACCTTTTCTCTTTCCTGAACCTCTTCTCCCTTTCTGTTCGAATTCTTCAGAACTCGGTTCTAGGAGCTCGTCTAGAACTACTAGCTTCCTTGAAGACATCTAATCATGGATTCACATGAATACTGCCTATTCATTCTGCTCTTTCCTGAGTCAAACAATTCAATTTCAAGAGGCAAGCCGTTTTTCTACCTAGCGCCTCCTCTAGATCAATCATTTTGTCATAAACCATGACTGTATAATTCATAAGAGCTTAACACTGCTCATTCAGGAGATTGGAAGATGATTATACAATTGCAACGATTTTGCGTTCACTGTGCTAAGTTTCCAAGATTCTTGCTGGCGCGAAGGGATTGTAGCACATTTTGCAAATATAAATGCTTCATACATGGTAGGATACGAGGCATAAATCAAGACAATTTTCCAAACATCAGACATGGACCTTTATAAATCTGTCAAATGCAAGAGCAATTATGTGGTGATAATTTAAAAAGAAAAAAAAAACCCACACCTTATAGAGTTGAAAATATTGGTGGTAACTGAACACTACCAATATATTAAATTGGAGGTTCTTAAAGTGTGGTCATGGACCCCTGGGAGTCTGCAAACCCTTTTAGGGGTTAAGTCAAATCTATTTTACAGATAATGCTAAGGTAATATTGACTTTTTTTGCACTGGTTTGGTTTTGCACCTAGAGTGCAAAAGCAGCGCAGGGCAAAACTGATGGTACCTTAGCACAAATCAATTCAGTGATGCTAAAGGGTGCTCGTTGTCATTTTATTCTTCCCTGCTATGCATGGGTAGGTCATACCAAGCCTATTTCACTTAAGAATGCCCTCAATGAAGCAGGAAACAATCAATTTTATTAAACCTCAATCCTGGGGCATATGTGTTCTTGATATTCAGTGTGACAAGATGGGAAGTGTGCATAAACTGGTGCTCCAAATATCAGAATGTCTTGGTTTTTGTGAGGGGAAGCACTTGTGCCAGTATTTAAGAGTTGTGTGCTAAACTGCACACTTTTCTCATGAAGTGTCATTTCCACTTAAAAGAATGACCACTAGGTAAACTTCAGACTTGAGGATTTAGAAGACATTTTTTTGAAAGTGACCAAAGTGAGTTGGTCGCTCCAAGAATAACAACTGACAATAATTGTTGCCAATGATAATATTCTACAGTTTCCCAAAACTGAAAGACCATTCTGAGGAGATTAGTGGTGATTTTAACAAATGAGATTTTTAATACTATATAGTACAATGTGTAAGTATTTAGAACATCCGCATAACGTACTGAAGCAATATTTTGTAAAATAATGCATCGTGTTGCAAAATCACGCATGGCTAAAAGATCCGTTTAAAATGCAAGATAGTCCCATGGATTTTAATATAACAGCATATGAAAAGATCATGAATCCTGACTACAGATTTCAAATTTCAAATAATCTTTAAGAAACTAATCCTTTTAGAGTTTGGATGTAATATCAAAGAAGAATGTCCACGGTTATCTGAAAAAGCTATTAAAATACTCCTCTCTTTTCCAACTACATATCTGTACATGACTTTCTTCATAGACTCCAGCCAAGCAACATATGACAACAGAGTGAATGAGGAAGCAGGTACTAGAAACCAGCTGTCTCTTGTGAAGCCAGGTATTAAAGAGATTTGCAAGAGTGCAAAAGAATAACACTCCTCTCACTTTTCAATTTTGTTTTGTAAAATATGTTTATTTTCCACAAATATTTATGTTTTGACACAGCATAACCAAGAAAATATTATAAAAATGTCTCAGATTTAATTTCCACTGTGATAAATAAGACATATACCCTCCAAAGCTCTCTAGGGTCCTCAGTTATCTTCAAGAATGTGGAGGGATCCTGACACTGTAAAGTTCCAGAGCTGGGGCTTTAAGCAGCGTTCCTGAAACAGAGATGATCATGACAAGGAGCCGGGGAGTTTTATACATACGGAATCTTTGGTCACATCTCCTGAAAATTCTAATTCTGGGGCAAGGTTTGGGCCAGGTGTCCACACTCCTGCTGTAGTCAATGGAATAACTGTGGGGTGTAGAGGCATGGTTAGTGTGATAAACTTTGCAAATAAAATTGAAATTATATACCGTACCATGCATTTTTTTAAATCTCAAAGTAAATGCCAATTTAAGTTTTCTACACCTACTGGGTTTTAGATTTACTCAGACAAGTGGGCATGGTTGTTGTTTGGGGAATGTTTGTGACCTTTCCTTGTTCTTTATGGATCTTGGTTGCTAAATTATCTTTTCAGCTGGAGAACTCAGTCTCTTGTGCTATGGCACATGTTTTCCGTGGGCTTGGGATCCTGTTGCTTGGATCCAATACTCAGAATATAAAATGCTCTTTTTTTTTTTTTTGTCTCTTCTCAGTTTATTCAGTCAGGCATAAAACACACATTTTTTTTGTTTTGTGTTTGTTTGTTTGAATTGATGTTTTAATGGTTTTTAACATTGTGAAATTTTGGGTTGTACATTTTTGTTTGTCCATCACCATATATATGACTCCCTTCACGCCTTGTGCCCACCCCCCACCCCCATTGCCCCTTGTAACCACAGTACAGTTTTTTCTGTCCATGTGTTGGTTTATATTCCACATATGAGTGAGATCATACAGTGTTTGTCTTTCTCTTTCTGGCTTATTTCACTTAGTATAATACTCTCTAGGCCCATCCATGTTGTTGCAAATGGGACGATTTTGTCTTTTTTTATGGCTGAGTAGTATTCCATTGTATATATATACCACATTTTCTTAATCCAATCATCAGTCGAGGGACACTTAGGTTGCTTCCACTTCTTGGCTATGGTGAATAATGCTGCAATGAACAGAGGGGTGCATAAGCCTCTTTGGATTGTTGATTTCAGGTGCGTTGGATAGATTCCCAGTAGTGGGATGGCTGGGTCATAGGGCATCTCTATTTTTAAGTCTTTGAGGGATCTCCATACCATTTTCCATAGAGGCTGCACCAGTTTGCATTCCCACCAGCTGTGTATGAGGGTTCCTGTTTCTCCACATCCTCTCCAACACTTGTTGTTTTTTGTCTTGGTGATTATAGCCATTCTAACGGGCGTGAGGTGATATCTTAGTGTTGTTTTGATTTGCATTTCCCTGATGATTAGTGATGTTGAACATCTTTTCATGTGCCTATTGGACATCTGTATATCTTCTTTGGAGAAGTGTCTGTTCATTTCCTTTGCCCATTTTTTGATCCGGTTGTTTGATTTTTGTTGTTCAGTTGTGTGAGTTCTTTATATATTATGGAGATCAACCCCTTGTCAGATGTATGTTTTGCAAATATTCTTTCCCAGCTGGTGGGTTGTCTGTTCATCTTGATTCTGGTTTCGTTTGTCTTATAGAAGCTCTTTAATCTGATAAAGTCCCACTTGTTTATTTATTCTTTAGTTTCCCTAGTCTGGGTAGGCATGTCATGTGAAAAGATTCCTTTATAGCCAATGTCAAATAGTGTGTTGCCTATATTTTCTTCTATGAGTTTTATAGTTTCAGGTCTCACCTTCAGGTTTTTGATCCATTTTGAGTTAATTTTTGTGAATGGTGATAGCAGGTGGTCCACTTTCATTTTTTTGCATGAGGCTGTCCAGTTTTCCCAACACCATTTATTGAAGAGACTTTCCTTTTTCCATTGTATGTTCTTAGCACCTTTGTAGAAAATTAGCTGTCCGTATGTGTGGTTTTATTTCTGGGCTTTCAATTCTGTTCCACTGATCTGTGTGTCTGTTTTTTGTACCAGTACCATGCTGTTTTGATTACTGTTGCTTTGTAGTATGTTTTGAAGTCAGGGATTGTGATGCCTCCTGCTTTGTTCTTTGTTCTTAGGATTGCTTTAGCTATTCGGGCTCTTTTGTTGCCCCATATAAATTTTAGTATTCTTTTTTCTATTTCTGTGAAGAATGTCATTGGGACTCAGTCTCTTATGCTATGGCACATGTTTTCTGTGGGCTTGGGATCCTGTTGCTTGGATCCAATGCTCAGAATATAAAATGCTCTTTTTTTTTTTTTTTGTCTCCACTCAGTTTATTCAGTCAGGCATAAAACACACATGTTTTTATTTACCAAACTAGGTATAGCCAAACAAGAACAGCTTGTTAAAAGCCATCATTTAAATTAAAGAAAACACAGAGTACAGTTTAAAAGACATAATATCTTTATAATTCCTATGTTTTTCATCTTTAACGTGAAACTCTAGAAACTGAGAAATGAACGTGTACCGACAAATCTGTTTCATAATCTAGAAAAAGGCTAAAATAATAGTGAATAGTGGTAGGGAGAGAGGTTGGTAACATAATTCAGGTAGAATTTGCAGAGGAAAAGATTAATAATTAGGATCTGGGAGAAACAGAAATATATTCAGAAAAACAGAAATCCACGAAGCTTCAATATGCTTCAAAAAATTTTGAGCTACCACACGACTATGACAGAGAGATGTATAGAATATGGTTGTTTTCCTTTTTCAAGAATTTTAAGTCTAGAGCAAGAATTGGATAGCTGGATAGAGTCACACACAATGTGAAATATCCTAGAAAAAATTGACTTGATGACAGCGTATCCTTGTACCATGAAAATGGGGATAAAATATGCTAGACAGGAAACAGTTAATAGCAACAAATTAAGAGGTAAAAATTAGGGGTCATAAACACTGTAGGGCAAATTTTATAACAAAAGAAGGCAAGGAAAGGGGGAAGGAACATCATCTCAGCAGTGATGTGGGGGATTTTAGATCTGAAGGGGAGAAGGAAAGTGGATGAAATTAGCATATAATTTTTAGGAGAGACAACGGTTAGTATTGAACCAAAAAGACATCTCTGTTGAGACAGACACAGAAGAAGAGATCCTTGGGACTTGGCATAGATTCTGAAGGAATACTATTCTCTAAAGCCACAATGCAAGAATTCAAACATTTCCTGAATCCCCATCTTTCATACAGTTCAGACCAATCACCACTTCAGAGCAAACAAAGCCATTCCTGTCTGGCTGCTTTTCACAAACTAATTAGTAAATGAAATCCTAGGTGATAACCTGACAGAGGTTGATGTACATGAATAACACAGAAGTCTCCTTAATATGCACCTTCTTAAAATGCAGCTTAATTTTTTATTTTATTTTATTTTTTTGTGAGGAAGATCAGCCCTGAGCTAACACCCATGCCAATCCTCCTTTTTTTGCCGAAGACCGGCCCTGAGCTAACATCTATTGCCAATCCTCCTCATTTTTAACCCCAAAGCCCCGTAGATAGTTGTATATTACAGTTGCACATCCTTCTAGTTGCTCTATGTGGGATGCCGCCTCAGCATGTCCCGACAAGCGGTGCATCGGTGCGCACCCGAGATCCAAACCCTGGACACCAGTGGCGGAGTGCGCACTTAAACGCTAAGCCATGGGGCCAGCCCCAAATGCAGCTTATTTTTATGGTGACCTTCTCTTGGAGGTCATCTGCATAGTCACTTGTGACATTTTATTACAGAAGAGTATCGTTGAACACCCACAGAGTGTGGAATGTTGATAAGATTCACAAAAACAATTTGCATCCTGTTTTATCCTGGAAGAATTTGAGAGACTGTTAATTATTATGAGGCTACCTCCCAAGTCCAGAAAATCCATCCACTGTTGCTAGGTTAACTGGTGAATTTCAGAATCAGAGCAAGAGTTTCTCTGGGGGCCGTCATTGCAGAGGACCATCACAGTTAAACTCTCCTCAAGTTGTTAGGTCTTAGGCTCTGCCAATGGAGGTCACTCAAAGACGATTTTGACAGGTCGTGATGTTAAGGATTTCATAGTGTCCTATCATTGTATCTAGACATGAGATTCCAAACTGGACCCTAGTAGCACAGAACACATGGCATTATTTTTCAGTTTATGGTGTGCTGGGTTTTATGAATCTATTTTTACATATCTTGTCCTTCCTGGGACAGAAACCACGCTTTGTGAAAATAATGAGTTACCTTTCACCGATTAACTGTTAGAAACATCTCCCCAACTCTCGGATTGAGTATATATCCAAATAATAATAATTCTATAATAACACATGATTTATTTGGGAACTATACCCTTCGTCATTGAAAAAGGCAGAACAAAACAAAATAAAACCAAAAAAAAAAGAAAAAATTCTGAACTGTCTAAAGTATTACAGACCTCCAAAATATTTAGAAGATCATGCCAATGCAGAGATTGCCTTAATTCAAGAAATTTTAAAAAGTTTAATGGAAGAATTATAAAAGAATATTAAGTGCAACTTACTTGATAATATAGGAGAAATGGATAATTTCCTAGGAAAACATAACCTTCCAAAATTGATCCACACAGTATAGAAAACTTTAATAAACTTAAAAAAGAAATCTTGTTATAAAATTGCAGTAGAGGGTTTAACAGCTGATTTATATCCATCCTTGTTTAATTAATAATTCCAATGTAACTTATGTTAGGGTTTCTAAAAGTGGCAGTGGCCCAGCAGCATCAGTGTCACCTGGAAGCTTGCTAGAAATGAAAATCTCAGGATCCACATCAGGATAACTAAGTGGAAACTTAGAGCAGTGGTGCAGGGATGCAGAAGGAGGAACCTGTAATTTAAAAAGCTTTCCAGGTGATCCTTCTGCACCCTAAAGTTTGAGAAGCTCTGGTTTAAAATATTCTAGGCAGTACTAGTGTAGGCGAGGAAAAATAATTTTCCCTCTACCCTTCTGAGTTCTTGGCTGAGACCCTCTGTAATAAAAGATTAACAAGAGGAATATAAACAGAAGCTTATTAACATGTCTACCTCACATATACCTTGAGGATACCCAGGGAAAATGAGTATGTCCCCAAAGTGGCTTAGAATTCCAGCTTACATAGCATTTCCAACAAAGAACAACGAATTTGTGGAGAAATGGCAGGATAAAGGAAAGCAGTTATAGGTTTCCAAGGGTGGGGTTACAGGCTAATTAGTAGAATTTGTTATATAGATTTCTCAGGTGCGTTCTGTAGGTTGATGGGGTCTAAAGTTGTCTTCAGTGATTAACCTGTGTCCCTCCTGGTAGAGAGGGGAGGATGCATACCTTTGCAAATTTATGTCCTGCTTTTAGGCAAATAAGGGGAGAGCATAGGGTTTTTCTTGTATCTGCTTCTTCTCAAATGCCTTCAGCTCAAAATAATCCCTACGCCAAAGTGGCATATTTTAGGGTAGCATAATTTGCTATCCCTTAGTAGAAAATATGCAAATTCATTTTATACGTGAGTATAACCTTAATTAAATTGGATAGTAAAATTTAAAACAATAAATAGAATAATTTTCTCTATGAGCAAAGATGAAACATTCTAAATAAAATGTCAGCAGACATTACACAAGCCTAGCTCCAAAGAATAATATAATCAAGTAAAATTTATTTCATAACTGAAAAAAGTTTTTACTTTAGAAATTATATCAATATAATTAGTGATAATAAAAGTTGAAAGAGAAAAATCCATTTAACTATATCAATGGATGTCACGTAGATATTTGATAAATAAAATAGCCCTTACAAATAAAAAATATAAGTAAAACAGATATAGAAACAAACTGCTTACATATGATAAATGTCATTTCTCTGAAATAACAATTACCAATCTAATAATGAGATTCTGGAAAATTTTTATTCCAATTAGATACGGAACTGTGACATCAGTTACCATCACTATTATTAAATTATTTTCGTTTCATTTAGATAATGAAGCACAAAAGAAGACGATAAAATTTATTTTAGTATTAGAACTTGGGAAAAAAATTATTGTATATGCAGACTAGTAAAAATGAACTAGAGTTAAATCTTATCAGGGTAAGTTAACAACATTAATATAAGTTAAATACACAAATCAATAGATTTTTTCTCTGTAGTGATAAATAATCTCTTAGAAAGCAATGAAAAAATAATAATGCTGAAAATAATTAGTTTATAGAAATAAATTTAATAAGAAAGATTTAGAATTTATATGCAGAAATCTGTAAAGTCTTGTTAAGTATAAAATACAAAGCCTAAACATGTAGAGATGGTCCATTGTCCTGGATTTGAATACTTAAGTTGATAAAAATCCAAGTATGTAAATTGAATGCATACCAATAAAATCCCAATGCCTGGGGAAGATGGGGGGAAAAGGATTAAATATTCTCAACTTCCAATAATAGCCAAGGGTATTGTGAAAATGTATAGTGTTTGTGCAATGGCGTGTGTGTGTGTGTGTGTGTGTGTGTGTGTGTGTAGCAGTATAATATACCAGAGATTAAGGCTTACTATAAAGTCTCTATTAATTAAAACAGATAATGTTGGTGAGGAAATGGATAAATTTATTAAACAGAAGAGATTACTGATATATAAATATACGTATATGTACGTATACGTATATATACGTACACAATATACACACATAGTAAATACATAACAATTAATACATATTACATATGCATGATATGTAATCAAAGCAACAGCTTAATTCAGCAAGAAGAAACTGATAAGATTAATTTCTTTGATAAATAGTTCTGTCATCATTGACTGTCTATATGGAATAAAAATGAAAACAACTACATTCCTACCTCCAACCATATTTACAAGCAAATTCTAGATGACTTTTAAATTAATGACAAATATATACTATAAGAAGAAAATTGAGCAGATAAATTTATTGATTCTGGAGTCACTTTATTACTGGACTTTTTGTTATGTAAGCTAATACATTTTCCCTATTTTAAAGTCATTTTGTTTTGGGTCTTCTATTGTTAATTGAAAACATCTTTATTGTTACATTGGATGAGAAGAAATATCTACCAACCTCCATCAGCAAGAGTTTTAATGCCTAAGCTTTGCAGTCAACAAGCTGTAAATTATATTTTAAGAGGTTACAAAATACAAGTGATCCACATATAATTACATAATACACATTTGAGGATAAACAGGAGAAACGGTAATTCAAAGTTAGTGGATACACAAAAATCTCAGTAAAAAGACCATTCAATTTTTCTTGCAGTCTGAAAAGGTCTAGTCCATGTGATTTATGCCATTAACATGAAATAGTACAAAATAGAAACATGATAGATGAAGGACGCTAACAAAAGGATTTGTGAGTCAGTGCAAAGAAGAAAAAAAAACCAGCAGAAAACACAATTTACAACTTTACATGTTGCAGAAGAGAGTTTGAATACCCACATAAAATACAGCAAACAATAGATTTGTTGGCAGAGGAAGGGGACATGGATAAAAGGATAGAGAAAAAAAAACAAAACAAAAACAAAAAACCAAGCTGGATTGCTGACAAGTAAACAATGGCCTTAAAACAGCCCTCAGTAGTTCAACAATGTTTCCTGAATATCCACAGCGTGCAGGGCCATGAGCCAAGCTCTGTGGTGTTACAGAATAAAACTGAACAGCCATCAGTTATATACAGTAACTATAGTTTATAATAACTATATTTATATAGTTATATTAATTTATGGTAATAAAAAGAGAAACATAATGAAGGAATTATGGACACTTCTGCTTCTCTCATGAAGGATTAACTGCTGAGGAAATTGTCCTCTCATGTACACAATTAGAAAGCTGGAAATATAAAAAAACAATGGTTTTCAGACTTTGGACAATGGGTAACACAGCGATGAATCTTGATATAAGGGAACAAAAGAAGTAAGCACTCAGTTGGCCCCAGCTTATTGTCTAAGCCTGTTTCTAGACCTCAGCTCAAGGAGGAGGCAGCTAAACAGTAGTGTTTTTGCTGAATTGGGGTCACAGAGACCTGAGCTCAAAGTATGAGGAGGCTGAGGTAGCCAGGATTTTCAAGGCACCATGCTGGAAAGGAAGGGTTATTACAGAGAGAGAGCCCCTGAGGGCTACAGAGGGCTCCCGAGCTCTGCACTCTCTCTATCTGCCTCTACACTGAGAGTAGAGAACCACCCATTGTAAGTCTACTGAGTAATTCCCTGAGCTCACTCAAGGAAGGGAGCAGTTCATGTTCATACCAGCCAGAGTGGAGACATAATATATAGGACTCATCAACAACATCACTGAGAAAGCAAACAGGCAAAGACTGGGAGAAAACATTCACAAACCAAATTTCTGATAAAGGACTGAGATCCACAATATAGGAAGAAGACTTACGACTCAGTCGTCAATGACAAACAATACAGTTATTTAAAAAACAAAAGATGTGAACAGACAATTCTCAAAGAAAAATAAATCAGTGGCCAATGAGCGCACAAACAACAATTCAACTTCACTGGTATCATTAAGGATATGTGGTGAGATTCCACTAGACAGCCAACACTAAAATTAAAAAGACTGCCAACATCAGCTGTTCACAGTGACACAGAGCAACTGGAATTTTTCTATGTATTTAGTGAGAGTGTAAAATGGCAATATGATTTTGGAAAAACTACTGGAAGTTACATAAAACACTAAACATGAAAAACTAAACATGACCCTATGACCTAGCCATTCTCATTCCTATTCACCCAAGATAAGTGAAAACTTACGTTTAAAAAGACTTGTACAAGAAAATGAAGTGAATCTTCACTTATAATAGGGAAAAAAGAGAAAAAAAGAGAAAAAAGGAAATGGCTAAGGTATTTGTCAACAGGAGAAAGGAACAACAAACAGTGCAATTTTCATACACTGAGCAATGAAAAGGATGAGCTACTGATATATATGACGTGGATAATTCCACGGAAAATATTACACTGAATGACAGAAGCCTCCACTGAATGGGCACCCACTGTAGGATTCCATGTTTACAAAGTCTTACAACAGGCAAAACAAATGTCTGTTGGAGAAAGTGTTAGATCCGTGTTGCCTTGGTTGTGGTGGGTGTAGAGGTTGACCAAACATTGACACAGGGACCCTCTGGTGAGGCCTTTGCTCTATGTCTTGACAGGGGTCTGGTCTACACTAGTGTGTGCTCTGTCTCCTCATTCAATGGCATCTCAATATTGATGTATCTCAGCCATAGACTGTTTCCCTGGACTGAGGGAATCACTCCCTGTGTCATCTCATCAGCAACCGTTTTCTTTGTCGTGACTCAGTCATTGACTGTTTTCCCTGAAATGAGGGATTGCTCTGTCATCTGGTCATTGATTGTTTCCCCTGGACCAACTCTGTCATGGACTGTGTTCCTTCAACTGACTTGGTTATTGACTGTTCGTACTGGAGTGACTCAGTAGTCAATTAGGCTCCCTGGAGTAACTCTGTCATCAACTGCCTTCCCTAGGGAATCAATTCCTGCCATTTTATCAACTATTTTCTTTGAAGTGACTCAGCCATCGACTGTTTTCCCTGGAATGAGGGATCACTGTGTCATCTGGTCATTGATTGTTTTCCCTGGACCAACTTGGTCATCGACTGTGTCCCCTGGACTGATTTGGTCATCGACTATGTTCCCTAAACTGATTCAGTCATTGACTGTTTTCCCTGTTTTCATTGACTATGTTCCTGAATGGCTAGGTCATCAACTCTTCCTTAGACTGGTTAGGTCATTGACTGTTTTCCCTGGACTGACTCAGTCATTGACTGTGTTCCCTGGACCAGTTCAGTCATCGACTGTGTTCCCGGGACTGATTCAGTCATTGACTGTTTTCTCTGGACTGACTCATTGACTATGTTCTCTAGAGTGACTGGGTTATCAACTCTTCCCAGGACTGACTAGGTCATTGACTGATCCTGAATTGACTAGGTCATCAACTTGTTTCCCCTTACTGACTTGGTCATCAACTTATTTCCCCTGGATCAACTCAGTCATTGACTTGTTTTCCCTTACTGACTCGGTCATTTACTTGTTTTGCCTAGACTGACTTGGTCATCAACTTGTTTCCCCTTACTGACTCGGTCATTGACTTGTTTTGCCTAGACTGATTCGGTCATTGACTTGTTTCTCCCAGACTGACTTGGTCATCGACTGTGTTCCCTGGACTGATTCAGTCATTGACCGTTTTCTCTAGACTGATTCATTGACTATGTTCCCTAGAGTGACTGGGTCATCAACTCTTCCCAGGACTGACTAGGTCACCACTGTTTCTGTATTGACTTGGTCATCGACTTATTTTCCCTGGATCAACTCGGTCATTGACTTGCTGTGCCTAGACTGACTCAGTCATCGGCTTGTTTCCCCTAGACCAACTTGGTCATCCACTGTGTCCCTTGGACTGCCTCAGTTATTGACTGTGTTCCTTGGACCAATTCAGTCATCGACTGTATTCTCTGGACTGACTCATTGACTGTGTTCCCTGGAATGACTGGGTCATGAACTCTTCCCTGGACTGACTAGGTCATTGACTGATCCTGAATTGACTCGGTCATCAACTTGTTTCCCCTTACTGACTTGGTCATCAACTTATTTCCCCTGGATCAACTCAGTCATTGACTTGTTTTCCCTTACTGACTCGGTCCTTGACTTGTTTTGCCTAGACTGACTTAGTCATCGACTTGTTTCCCCTTACTGACTCAGCCATCAACTTGTTTCCCCTGGACTGACTCGGTCATCAACTATGTTCCCTGGGCTGACTCAGCCACTGACTCTTTTCCCCTGGATTGACTTGGTCATTGACATTCTCAGACCAATTCAGTCATTGACTTGTTTCTCCTAGACTGACTTGATCATCAACTGTTTTCCCTGGACTCAGTCATCAATTTTCTCTGGAGTGATTCAGTCATCAACTTGTTTCTCCTGGACTGAGTGAATGACTATGTTCCCTAGAGTGACTGGGTCATCAACTCCTCCCTGGACTGACTAGGTCATTGACTGTTCCTTGGACTGACTTGGTCATCAGTTGTTTTCCCTGGAGTGACTCGGTCATCGACTTGTTTCCCCTGGACTGACTCAGTTATCAGCTCTTTTCCCTGAGCTGACTCAGTCATCAACTCTTTTCCCCTGGATTGACTTTCCCAGAACAATTCAGTCATGGACTCGTTTCTCCTAGACTGACTTGATCATCCACTGTTTGTATTCCCTGGACTGACTCAGTCATCAACTTTCCCTAGATTGATTGAGTCACCAAGTTGTTTCCCCTGGACTGATTCATTGACTGTGTTCCCTAGAGTGACTGAATCATCAACTCTTCCCTGGACTGATTTCCCTTCCCTGACTGACATCAACTCTTCCCCAGGTCATCCACTATTCCTTGCATTGGCTTGGTCATTGACTGATTTCCCTGGACTGACTCAGTCATCAACTTTCCCTAGACTGATTCAGTCACCAAGTTGTTTCCCCTAGACTGTTTCATTGACTGTGTTCCCTAGAGTGACTGGGTCATCAGCTCTTTCCTGGACTGACTAGGTCATCAACTGTTTTCCTTGGAGTGACTCAGTCATCGACTTGTTTCCTCTGGACTGACTCAGTCATCAGCTGTTTTCCCTAGAGTGACTCAGTCATCTGCTCTTTTCCCTGGGCTGACTCGGTCATCAACTCTTTTCCCCTGGATTGACTTTCCCAGACCAATTCAGTCATGGACTCATTTCTCCTAGACTGACTTGATCATCCACTGTTTGTTTTCCCTGGGCTGACTCAGTCACCAAGTTGTTTCCCTTGGACTGATTCATTGACTGTGTTCCCTAGAGTGACTGGGTCATCAACTCCTCCCTGGACTGACTAGGTCATTGACTGTTTCTTGGACTGACTCGGTCATCAACTGTTTTCCCTGGAGTGACTCAGTCATCGACTTGTTTCCCCTGGACTGATTCAGTCATCGGCTGTTTTTCCTGGAGTGACTTGATCATTGACTTGTTTCCCCTGGAGTGACTCAGTCATTGGCTGTTTTCCCTGGAGTGACTTGATCATTGACTTGTTTCCCCTGGACTGACTCAGTTATCGGCTCTTTTCCCTGGGGTGACTCCATCATCGACTTGTTTCCCCTGCACTGACTCACTCATCGGCTCTTTTCCCTGGGGTGACTCGGTCATCGACTTGTTTCCTCTGGACTGACTCGGTCATCAACTGTTTTGCCTAGAGTGACTCAGTCATCGACTTGTTTCCCCTGGACTGATTCAGTCATTGGCTGTTTTTCCTGGAGTGACTCGGTCATCGACTTGTTTCACCTGGACTGACTCAGTTATCGGCTCTTTTCCCTGGGGTGACTGGTCATTGACTTGTTTCCTCTGGACTGACTCAGTCATTGGCTGTTTTGCCTAGAGTGACTCAGTCATCTGCTCTTTTCCCTGGGCTGACTCGGTCATCAACTCTTTTCCCCTGGATTGACTTTCCCAGACCAATACAGTCATGGACTCCTTTTTCCTAGACTGACTTCATCATCCACTGTTTTCCCTGACTGACTCAGTCACCAAGTTGTTTCCGCTGGACTGATTCATTGACTGTGTTCCCTAGAGTGACTGGGTCGTCAGCTCTTCCCTGGACTGACTAGGTCGTCCACTGTTCCCTGGATTGGATCAGTCATCTACTGATTTCCCTGGACTGACTTGATCATTGACTGTGCTGTGTTCCCTGGTCTGACTTGTCAGTCATTGACTATTTTCTCTAGAGTGACTTGGTCATCAACTCTTTTCCCTGGACTGACTAGGTCGTCCACTGTTCCCTGGATTGGATCAGTCATCTACTGATTTCCCTGGACTGACTTGATCATTGACTGTGCTGTGTTCCCTGGTCTGACTTGTCAGTCATTGACTATTTTCTCTAGAGTGACTTGGTCATCAACTCTTTTTCCTGGACTGACTAGGCCGTTGACTGTTTTCCTTGGAGTGACTCGATCACCTGTTTTCCACAGATTCAGGGGATCACTCACTGCCTGCCGTCTCACCATGAACTGTTTTCCTTGGAGTTACTTGCTCATTGGCCATTTTCCCTGGCTGAGGAGCTCTCAGGCATCTGCATCATCAACTATGTTCCCTGGACTAACTCGTCATCCATTGCTTTTCCTGGACTGAGGCTGATTAGGCTTCACCATCTTGGTTATAGTTCTTAAAAGTGGATTTTCTGGGAATTAAAATTTTTTTTTTAAATATTCGCCCTTTATCTATTATGTTGCAAATATTTGTTTTCAATTTGCCTCATTTCTCATGACTTCATGCCATATTTTTGTCCTGCAAATATTTTTTTTAAGGTATATAGTCCAATTTATCAATCTTGGATTGCATTGGGATTTTGAGTGGTGTTTAGAGACCCTTTCCCCACACGAAGATTTTCTTCCAGAACTTGTACGGTTGGATGTATGTAAGTGTGAACACACCTAGGTATGTGTAGATGCACGTCTGTTTGGATATCTGATTCATTTGAAGTTTACCTTTGGGTAGGAATGAGATATGGATCTAAAGGCACCATTTTCCAAATGGCTACCCAGTTGTCCCAGTGCCAATTATTAAAAAAAATCCATGTTGACCCAGTGGTTTGAGATGCCACTTTTATCATGTACTAAACTTCTTTATGTATCTGTATCTATTTGTAGATTTCAGTTCTGTTCCTCTAGTCTTGTTGTCTGGTCATGTGCCTTGTAACGCATGGCGTTAGAGATGCTTTATCATGTGTTTCAAATCTGAAAGGGCTTCACCTTAGCCAGGATTTTTCTGGCTATCCTTTCATACTGGTTATTTCACATGAATTTCCGTATCAACTAATCTAACTCTCTGAGATGGTTTTAGTTTTTTTTTTAAGTGTGATAACATTAATTTTATAAATTAGCTAGAATTGTCATCTTTATGATTTCAAGTCATCCTATTTCAGGATGTTTTTCCGTTTCTTCAATCTACTTTCTTGCAGGATGTTTTGAAAGTTTTTCTATTATGGATTTCTTTTTGCATGTTTCTTTTTAAACTTATTCCTAAGTATATTATCTTCTGTGGTGTTATTGTACATAATATTAAATACTCTAAATCTTTATTTTGAAGGTATATTCATGACTTCTGTATGTTAATTTTTTACAGGTAGTTTACTGAATTATTTGATTTTTTGAATTATTTATATCATTGATATTCTCAAGTTTTCCAGGTATCATCTGCACAAGAATTGGATTTTTTTCTCTAATCCTTATGCCTCTAGTTGGTTTATTTTGTCTTTCTGCACTAGCAAACATCTCCAGCATAATGTTGAATAGCAGTGGAGATATTCTGGGTCCTTGTTTGCATTTTTGGAATGAATCCCTGTTGGTCATGGCATCTTTTCAATGTGATGTTGGATTCTGTTCAATAATATTTTGTTTAGTATTTGAGCATCAATATTCATAACTGATATTAGTCTGAAATATTCTTTCATTATTCACCAACACACATTTTTAGTTAGAATTTGTCTTTCATTATGAATTTAAACACTTGAAAATAATATAGTTTTCGATTGTGTATGAATTTGACATATTAAAATAAAACTCTGATATTGCTTTTACAAATGTATCCAATTTTATCTTTGTAGCATAGTGATTTGACAACTATTACGCATTTAAACGTAGATTACCAAACTCTTCTTTAACAGCTGGAAATTGCACATTATTATTCTTTCCTCCTAGAATTAATATATATATATATTTTTTGTGTGTGTGTGAGGAGGATCAGCCCTGAGCTAACATCCATGCTAATCCTCCTCTTTTTGCTGAGGAAGACCGGCCCTGAGCTAACATCTATTGCCAGTCCTCCTCCTTTTTCTCCCCCAAGCCCCAGTAGATAGGTGTATGTCATAGTTGCACATCCTTCTAGTTGCTGTACGTGGGACGCTGCCTCAGCATGGCCGGATGAGCGGTGCGTCGGTGCACACCCAGGATCTGAACCCGGGTTGCCAGTAGGGGAGTGCACTCACTTAACTGCTAAGCCACGGGGCCGGCCCCTAGAATTAATATTTATATTTCATGCTTGCCGAAGAATTTTAACCTCAAAGTAATAGATTTTTTTTAAATGTCTTGATTATATCAATCTCTTTCTCCATAATCACGTTTATAAAATGAAAATTAACTTTTATTACTAATTCCTAAACGAATAGAGACTCACTTTTCTTCTGAGTTATTATTGCATTTTTATTAATTATAATTTATCAAAACAAATATATAACATATTTTTATAACATATGTTTTTATGGGGGATAATTGGGGACAGTGAAATAGCAGGAAATTATGCATAAGTTTCAATATTCTCCTGGCCCAGCCATCCCAAATTGGACTAATCAATTAGGGACCACTCACTCGTGTCACTCGTGGAATCAATGCTACTGGCCCAGCCAGTTGCTAGACCCAGAACTTCCACCACTGTTATTTAATCTGGAATGGATAACCACCACCCCGTGAGGGGAAACCACAGTCAGAAGTGGTTTGGTGAATGATCCTTTTGCTGAAGCCTGGCTTACAGACCACTCACACTTGCCTGAAACATTAGTTAAACTTTGAGTAACGTGCTCATCCGATGCCCCATTCATATCATTTTTTAATCCTAATGGCATTATAGTGGGGTTTTGTCGACTCTTATGAATAACTATACCTGTAAATAAAGTACACTATCTAATATGAAAGTATAGATGTTAGAATGGAATTTAAAATGTGCATACATGCTTTATTTGTGTGTGTGTATATTTGTGCATGTATATGATATATATCTAATAGTTTAGAATATAAAGCTGAAATGATGGAAAAAGGTACTCTAGGTGGTCATTATTACTGTAAGAGGAAAGAGACTTCAAGGCAAGTATCATTAATAGAGACAAAGAAGGACACTGCAGAGCACACAAAAAAAGACATTTTATTCACCAGGAAAATATTAAAAATTTTCTAAACTTGTATGCAACTAACAATATTGCTCAAAACAAGAAAATCAAAACTATAAAGAGATATTGACAGATCCACATTAATCTCTTTTAGTAACTGAGAGAACAAGAAGTAAAAAAATGTTTTTAAGGTAGAATGAAAAAAGGACAAAAGCAAAGAGATAGATGATTTAAACACCACAATTAACATGTTGATATAAGAGATATATAATAAGCCTTTGACCCAATGATTGGAGAGTATATATAGTATTCAAATATGAAACATGCACAAAAAGTATCTACATGCTGTGGCAAGTCTCAACACATTAAAACAATGGGAAGCATGCAGGTCACATTCTCTGAACACAATGAAATTAAATTTGAAATCAAATAAAAATATAACTGGAGTCCCATATTTTTCACAATTAGAATATAATTTTAAATTTTAGTGAGTAAAAAAGGAGATAGTATTGAAAATGAGAAAATAATTAGGACTAAACAAGTTTGTTATATATCAAAATCTGTGAAATGCTACTAAAATGAAATTAGAGGGAAATTTATAGGCCAAAATGCTTATGCTAGGGGGAAAAGAGAAAAGAAAGACTGAAACATAATGAAATAAACATCCAACGTAAGAATACGTACAGAATATGAAAAAGAAGATGACTAAGATAAGAGCAGAAACTAAAGAAATATAAAAACAAACAAAATGACAAAGGAATGTGAATCTTTCATGTGTGCTGTATAGGAATGCATTTTCTATTGTTTGTCATGTAGGAACTTATGGGGACGGAAGATAGTGACCCTAGAACCTAAGACAAAGTTTGTGTCTTTAATCGCACACTAGGAGTCATCCATCCCCTCATTGGTTGAGTCCAAAACAGATTGGAAGATAGAAAGAGGAGGAAGCTTCTGTTTTTCCTCAAATTCTTAGTTTCTCCTTATTTCCCATCCATGACACCAGGTTCCTAGAAACTTAGTCCAGGCAGCCAGAGCACTTGCTGGGTGTGACAATGTTTAGCTTGTAAATAGCTGAGGACACCCAGATGAGCGGTCCTAGAAACGCATTTTTGGCAAAGCCAGGAGAATAGGCAAGTCATGCAACCTTGCATGCAACAGTAGCTTGGCGAGTATCAGAAGAATGATTCTCAGTGCATGCACAGATGGAACATGAAGAGGAAGTTGGTGACTGGGCTGTCACATCACTGTGTGTGCCCCAGCAGGGTCATCCTGAATAGCCAATGACTTGAGCATACCAAGGGGCCATTCTCAATGATGTATGAGTTTAGCAAAGGTATATATATATTGCTCAGAGCAGAGAATGGAGCAACCATGAAAATGCAGCTTGCTGATAAGCCTGCCCAGTGGTGTGGGCTGCTCGCAGTGACCATCACACTTTTCAAAGCTGTGTGGCAAGGTTGAAAGGAATTGATTGTCACCGACAACCACATTCCCAGCCCAGAGGAGCTTTCAAATGGGTGCAAAAGAGGAAATACTGGTGGACACTACCTGTAGTGTAGTTTGTCATGAATATGGAGATAGGTAAATATTTATAAGCAGAGTAGGTTAAAAAAAAGTTAAATTCATGACAATGGGAGAGTGGAGTGAAAGGGGGAAAATTATACACTAGAATATAAGAGAGAGGCTTTGCAAGAAGAAGGACTGACCGAGAAGCCCCAACTGAGAAGTAAATCCATTAACTTCTTTGGATCCAAGAGCAACATAAACATAAGCATATACTTCTTTATGTGCAGAGAATAGCTATCATTGCAAAGAATTGTAGGAGGCATCAAGTGGGGGCTCTATGTTTTGAACATTAATTAGGAGCCAATGACACCATTCTAGATTATCTTCCAAATCAGCTCAGAACATAAACCATATTTAACCAAGTAGAATATATGGAAATACAGTATTAAAGCAGAGAGAAGGCATGGGATATTCCACATGGTGTTACTAATCTAGAAGAGGAAAGGAGGTTGATGAAAATCAAATGTACAACTTTTGCTTACTATATATTTTCCAATGACGAAGTCTCAATAGTTTAGCATTTGAATATTACACACGATTCATGAGATTTGGGTTTTTTCCCCCCTCTCATCCACAATATGTGACTCTCTATTTTTCTCATCCTGAGAATCATGCCCAGAAAGTTAATCTGTTGTTTTCTATTCCTTTCATCTGCTTTAAAAAAAAAAAATTCAGTTTAACCTTCTGTTAAAAATCCGTGAAATTCTCACACAGAGTGGATTTTTTAAATCCCTCCAATTCAGTACAATTCCTAAGAGAATGATTTATGCATTAACCAGGATGAGAGAGAACAGAAATATTGTAATTCATGGTTTTTAATTTTGCGTTCTGGGTTCCTCAATTTAAAAATAAATGGAAGTGTTTAAAGATCATATACTAATATTATAGTAAACACTTTGTTAACACTTCATTTTAAAACCAGGATATGTTGGCTATAAAAGCACTTAAACCTTCTCATCCATAAAGTGCTTAAAAACTAATTGAAGAGTCGAGGCCCACACGTGTGAAAACACATGGTAATTATGCCCTAAAGATGGTAAACACTGTAAGATTTAGAGAAGGAGTTAATGGGAGCTGTAGACACGATAATGTGAATAAGAGAGGGGAGCTTTTAGTAACACTCGTAATAACTGGGGAGACCCGCTTAGACATATATAAAAGCAAAGAAAACATGAAATCAAGGCCATATTAGAAGCGGCTCTGGATGTGAGTCTTGGTCAGCTTTGGGGTAGACAATTTGCAAAATTTCAACATTTACGATGTTGACAAAAGCCAGTGCAACCTGCGAGTTCTGTTAAACTTGGGTTGCCCTAATTTTGTTGATTATTAAACATTAAAATAGGTTATGAAAAGACTGTGGATTCTGCTTCTTAAACTGTATTATTCTCAGATGAGAATTTCTCCTATCTGGGCGTGTAAATCAGACCTCAGCACAACTTCTGTCGCGAAGCCTGCTTTCAGGACATTTTTTTTTTTTTTTTTGTGAGGAAGACCAGCCCTGAGCTAACATCCAATGCCAATCCTCCTCTTTTTTGCTGAAGAAGACTGGCCCTGGGCTAACATCCATGCCCATCTTCCTCTACTTTATATGGGACGCCGCCACAGCATGTCTTGACAAGTGGTGCGCCTGTCCATGCCCGGGATCCGAACCTGCGAACCCTGGGCCACTGAAGCGGAGCACGAGCACTTTGCTGCTCCACCGGGCTGACCCCCAGGACTTGTATTTTTTAATTGGTTACTAGAGGCAGGTCTTTGTAAAAATAATTATTCCGATATTAATGTAGTTAATTTTATTTAAACCCCAAGATTCTTTTGAGGGGGAAAAAAGAATACGTCATTGAGGTACAATATGAGTATAAGTTTCACATTTACGAGCCTTTATTTTTTAAAAAAGGAGTCTATTTTCTTGGAGTGTTGAATTTCTTTCTAAATGTGCCAGAAAATTTTGGAGGTCTTGCTAGAGTTTGTCACAGGATATTTTTCATGGTCTTTGGGGATAGGGCCGATTAGGGTCAGATGAAGGAAGTAAGCTACTATTTATCGAACATTTGCCTTACAGGGAAAATTTAACTCAGTAATCAAGACAAATAATATTTTAATGCAATTTTTTAAAAAAATGAAAATTTATGTAAAACATCCGTAAAGAACAAAACATCAAAATTTTAAATAAAGACAGGATCAGTAACAGGCAGTGCCTAGCCAAATTGGAGCTGAAGGCAAAAGGAAAATCAATAATGCTGATGGTTGTCTTTATTTCAAATTTTGTTCCGTTCATCATGGATATTTTGCATTAATTCTTATTTTTTTAAAAAAATCTTGTATTAAAATATTTATCTCAATGACTAAGTTTTTTGTACCTCCTTAAATTCTATGCCCAAGGCAAATGCCTCACTTTCCTCACCCACTTCTCGGCCTCCAGCTCAGGGGAGGGCTGGCATTTCCCTCTTCTTGTTCCTTTTAGATGCTACTTCTGCATTGAATATGTCCCCTATGGTGATGAGTGTTATTTATGCCACACCTGGTGACCCATTTTGGCAAGTGAATTTTTTCCTGTTGTTTGCATGTTGACTAGCAGATTTGGAGTTGCACTTCTATAATATCCAGTTTGCCCTTGCAAGATTCGTGATGATTGACAGGACCAAGGAGGACCAAAAGATAACAGGGCCCGCTTGGCTGTGGAATTATAGATGATACAGTCCACTCAGGGTTTTAGTGGACCCCTAGACAAACTCATTCCACAGGAATTTACCGAGCAGTTACAGCCACGTGCTGCGTAACGGCATTTCGGTCAACAACAGACTGCATATACGGCGGTGGTCCCATAAGATTAGTACCATACAGCCTAGGTGTGTAGTAGGTTATACCATCCAGGTTTGTGTAAGTGCACGCTATGATGTTCACACAAGGACGAAACTGCCCAATGATGCATTTCTCAGAACATACTTTCGTCGTTAAGCGATGCATGACTGTACTCTGATAATAAAGATAATTTTAATTGCAGCTACTTTATTTATTCCATATACAAATATCAAACACTCTTATGCGCCAAGCACTATTCTCAGTCATAAGCATAATAGGAAAAAAATACATACTCTTAGTTACCTACAGTATGTGTGTGTGTATGCTTAAGCAGGCACACATGCACACACCTGTGTACATGTATGTGCTCTTACCTTGTGCCAGGTCCCATGGATATACAGAGGTGAGGGAAAAAACAGACCTACTCCCTGCCCTCTGGAAGCTTATAGTCTAATTGGGAGGGTATGGTTGGTTAATTCTTCCAGCCAGAGAGAACTTCGTGTGCAAAGACCCTGGGGCAGCAAACTCTAGAGGGGGCAGCAGTGTTATGGGTTTCTATCTTTATCCTAGAAGAAATGACTAGTTACTAAAGGCTCTTAAATGAGAGAGGGACACATCATATCAGTGTTTCTAATTGAGGACAAGACAGGGGTGCATTTAGGGAGATGGGTCAAAGAACAGAGGACTTGGTGATTTGCCTAGGTCTATAAAGCTACAAGGTTGTAGAGCATGGGTGTGAACTCAGGCCCTCTGGGACTCCAGCCAGCATCCTTTAATGCACTTATAAGGTCTTTCCTGGTCAAGGAAACTTGGTTTGGGTTGAGGCACCAAAAGCAATGGAAACTGTTGTGTATTGAACTGGGGCCCTTACGAGTATATTTCTGGACCATAGTTCAGGTTGCTTGTTCCTGTTCTTATGCCCCTTTTTGAAGATAACTGGTTCATTCTGTACCTCCAAACTAGCCCAAGTGCTCACTCACCCAGTTAATAGAGTTCCTCCAACTTGCCTGGTGCTGGAGAGATACAAAAAGAAACATGAGGCATGGACCAGGCTCACCAGCAGCTGTAAATCTCTCTGGAGCCAGAACACATTGCCACTCACACCCGTTAAATGTAAGTAACAATTAGAGGCTAAATTGCATGGTGCTGGCAATAACAGAACTGATGTACAGAAATAAAACCGATAATTTTGCAAACATATTCAGAACTCTGAAATGTATACATTTACACACAATGTATAGCTGTCTAAAAGCATAGACTTTTTTTTTTAAGAGAATTGTAATAATGAAGGAAAAGATTACATTCAGTCTCTAAAAGACCTTTTCCTTGACATTGCATCATTGGTAGATATCGGGGTTGATAGAAATAATAACTGATTTGCAAGTGGAATTTGATTTACTTCACAAGTGTTTACGGAATGTGTCCTGTGTTTCTAGCACCAGGATCCGGAGTTTTGCTTTTTCAAGAATTTAAAGGTGTTTTGAAATGTTGACTTTATTTTACTTTTTATTAAACTCAGTTGGCTGATGATACAACCACAAACATGAGTAATGTGGGGTGCATAGTTTGACTTGTTTAATTTTTATTATTGTTGCTAATTTGTGGCAGAACAACCTGGTTAACTCCAGGACCAAAACAGCAAGCCGGTGCTTAACCAGCAGAACCAGATATTGACGTGCGTGTTTTGCTTTAACAATTCATGGAGGGAGTGAACGTAGACACACAGACCTCGGTCAGGTCATATTCTGTCGCTCAAAAGCTGAGCAATTTATTTAACATCTCTGTCAGTTCAGTTTTGTCATCTGTAAAATGGTAAAAATAATAACAGCCACACTAGAAAATTGTTCTAAGGATGAAATAACTGACAAATATAAAAAGCCTAGCCCACTATAAATATGCCCTATTAGAAATTAATCATTGACCTCTACGCAAACATACAAATGGGGTCAAACAAACAAACATACGAATCTTCCAGTATAATGCCTAAACAGAAGCATTCAAATGTTTACCCAAAGTTACAAGCTCAGATTGATTGGAGATAATATTTTGAGTGATCTGTCCTTAAGATATTTTTCACCCGTTTCTTAAATAATGAGACAGATACGCTTGGATATCTGTTTTGCAGCAAAAGGGATCAATTTAAGGTATTGGATTCAAGAGAAGAATTGACCTTGCTTTTGAAGACAGGAACTCTGTCTAATTGCTGTGGTTCCCCCAAACTCCTAGCTCAATGCCTGGTTTGTAGAGCAGATCAATAAATGCGACCCTTTCTCATATCCTCCCCTCCCCTTCTTCCATTCTCCTCCATTACAATATCCACTCCATAGGATAGGCAGAGAGCATCTACAAAGACCCTGACTTACCTTGGGCATTTCCATATTGCAATAACAATTTTCATCCATCCTCTTAAAAAGCCAGGTGTTTGTAAGCCTTATTACCACCCAAGTTCTGAAAAGAAACACACTAATAGATAAACACAAGCCATCTCTAAAGATACAGAAAGAACAAAAATGACAGAACCCCTTTTTGAAACTGATGTAAGTCGACAGAAATAAGGTCTGTGCTTTACGTTCTATAATAACAGGTGTTTACTGCATGTCATGACGACATCAGCCTTAGAATTCCTGGTGAATATCGTAGCACCTTCCTCGGTGTACGTGACCAACAGAAGTGAAGGAATGATTCACGTTACAAAAGAATGTTCTGACAAGAGGGTCTAGGTTGTACTTGAGGCTTGACCAATCAGTGTAGGCAAAGGACCCATTAGTCTAGAATACACTTGTTCTCTTGGTAGTAGGGAGCACATATTTATCCTTCGTTATCCCATTCCTTTTCAGATATTCTTTGCCGACAATTTCTGTAGCCACCTCCTCACTACTCAGCAGCTGGAGGATCATGCCCTGGGCTATGCCTCTCTAATAAAGATGGAAGAGTGTTTCTGGGAGAAGAGAAAACTGAGAGCTAAAAAACAGAAATGGTGGCTTAGAATAGGTTCAAGAGTAGACTAGTCAGAGAAGGGAAGATCATGGAGAGCTTTAACAGCCTTAAAAGCCAGGCTAACCATTTCAAATGAAATCTGACCTGTGGATTTAGCTATAACTTCTTTCAGCTTCCCAATAAAATATGTAGGGGCCGGCCCAGTGGTGCAGCAGTTAAGTGTGCGTGCTCTGCTTCGGCGGCCCAAGGGTTCTAGGTTCAGAGCCCGGGCGCACACCGATGCACCGCTTGTCAAGCCATGCTGTGGTGGCGTCCCATATAAAGTAAAGGAAGATGGGCATGGATGTTAGCCCAGGGCCAATCTTCCTCAGCAAAAAAGAGGAGGATTGGCATCGGATGTTAGCTCAGGATTGATCTTCCTCACACACACACAAAAATATGTAAGGCTAAGAAAAATAGCATGGACACAATAGCCTTTTAGCTCTACGAAGCCAGGTCCATATCAGTCCGATTCACCCTGAATTTTACCTGGATCCTGACATCCTATCTGTATTCAATAAATACTTTTGAATCAACAAGCAAATCCGGCCATAGACATCAAGTTGAGTGAATGACGAGTGTGGAGTGGAGGGAAATCAGAGGTGGTATCCACGGAGTACAAAGTAAGTGCATGAGCCTTGTAGATAAAATACCCTTGTTTTTAATGCTGGTTCGACCTCTTACTAACATTGTTACTTGCAGCAAGTGCATCTCCTTGTGCTTTAGTTTCTTAATCTCTTTATTTGGAAGAATTCAAGTTCCTTCCTCATAGGGATGTTGTAAGCATTGCCTGAGTTACCTGTGGAAAGCGCTTCCGAATTTTAGACAATACAGGAAGGACAGCGTCTCTGGGGCAAGGTATTGAATTGAACACCAAACACAGGAAGGGACCTGGTAGCCATTTCCATGTGCCCATCTGTATAGAAAGTCAGAAAGCATGACGGTGAGGTGGACGAGACCAACAGCACTGACGTAGATGAAAACCTGGTAGACATGAAGCACCGAGCTAGGAGCACCACATGTCAGTGGCTATCCCATCTCTGAGAAGACAATTTAGGCTATCAGTACCCTCCCAAAGATAGTAGGTCCAAGGGAAATCTCACGTTCTCTCTTGGAAGACAATAGATATGTGTTTTTTTCCTTAAATCTTAGTTTTATTTTGTATTTTTATTTTTTTTGTGTGGAAGATTAGCCCTGAGCTAACATCTGTTGCCAATCCTCCTATTTTTGGCTGAGGAAGACTGGCCCTGGGCTAACATGTGTGCCGATCTTCCTCTACTTTATATGGGACACCGCCACAGCATGGCTTGATGAGCGGTGCATCTGTCCGCGCATGGGATCCAAACCTGTGAACCCTGGGCCACTGAAGCAGAGTGCAAGAACTTAACCACCACACCACCGGGCCAGCTTGGGTTAAATCTTAGTTTTAGAATGAATAAATATAAGGAAATATAAACGAACCATGAGTCCTATTAACATAATTTGGAACAAGATGAAGAGGCTATGGGTGTTTTGTTATGCTGTTCTTCAATTTGTAGTCTAAGCCCTAGATTCTGATGTGAATAGCAGCTTTCCCATGGGATAGAGGAGGTGGGCCTTGGGAGAAAGTATCTCAAGTGTGGAGAGAAAATTCCAGAAGGTCTTCCAGTCCAAACTTTAGAAAATCGAGTTTAACATAATCATACTTGATTTGGTATGTAATCCATAATCCCTGGCATGAAACCTCATAATAAGTTTGTAATCTAGAAATCTTCTTGTACCTTCCCAATCATATTTCTTATTTTGTTAGGTGCTAGAATATTTAACAAAGGAAAAAAATAGAAGGAAATCCCTCAATGTATGAAAGCTCTGGAACTTAACAAGAACGACAAAATGGGGTATGGCTGGCTCTACTGATCATCTCCTTCCACTGATATGATAGCCCATTCCTTAGGAAAAGGCAAAGTATGGAGTTTATGGGAAAACCACACTGAACTTTAACCAGTAGGAGGAAGCAAACTGTCCCTATATTCATGAGACAGCTGATCAGACACATCACGTGGCTCAGAGCCAGCAATCCCCAGCGCCCCTAGGAATGCTGACTTTGAACACACCCCAGCAAGGCTTAGAAATAGTCAAGGAAACTACTGCCGCCTCGCAAATATGCCTTGTTTGTTTCTTATTAGCAATGCATGAAATTGATCTGCTCTGTAGCCAACTGCCAATGCTTCAGATAAAATAGATATCTCCCATGGTATACATCTTGTTGAGCGACAACTGGAAGCTAGTCTTTAAAAAATGATTTTAAAGGACAGAGACTTGGCTTCCAAACAGCTATGAGTAAAGTCTTCAAAAAAGGAAAAAGAAGGTTCCTCAATAAATTCTGCCCAGTCCCCTTTGCCCTCCAAATGCCACATCAACACAAAACAATATATTGTTTTCAGTGGCTGTTTTGCTCATGCCAGCCTGAATCTGTTTCTTTTGTAAGATCTTCAATTCCAGCCGGGACCTAGAAGGAAAACCTACCCATACAAGATGAACGGTGTCTGGCATTGGCACAACAAATAAACATTGGTTTATTTAAAATGTAAATGCATTAGTGATTTATGCGTCATAACACATAACATGGCACGATGTTCTTACGAATGACCATGTACGTGTTGAAGATATACGTAATTTGGTTCCCTAATGAGGAAATCTGGCACCGTCATTTGAAAAAAAAAAATGTATCTAATCTTCCACTGTGGAAGTGTCTTCTGATTTTTCAGTGAGTCCAATCTTTCTTAAAAATAAACCATCATAAAAATTAAATTAGACATTTGTTGAATGTGGGAGAAAATTTTCACAGAAGGAAATTGCGTGAATTAGATGCAAGCAGATGGTAAGCTTCTATGGCTACTTGCCTGCTCTGTCAACGGGAAAGAAGTCGTGGCAAGGTCAACAGGGCAATGAAAACCAAGAATGTCCTCTTCCTCCTTCAGCCAGAGATGCCAACTGATTAATCTGAGTCTGTCTTCACCCGTTTGAAGGAAAGGTCCTGGAGGGATAACTGTTTTTTGTAATGATTTTAAAACAATAAAGAAAAAAAACCTATTCATTCTTCTCTATTTTTGGATATAGCAGAGTAATACCAAGATGAATTCTTTTCTCTTTGACTTTACACCCAGAAAACAGATTCTCAAATGCAGGAGGGCAGTTTTGCCCCCCAGGGGACATTTGGGCATACCTGGAGATGTTCTTTGGTTGTTACAATTCGCACGGGCAGGAGCAGGGTGCTTCCGGCATCTAGTGGACGGAGGCCGGGGATGCTGCCTAATATCCTGTAATGCCCAGGACAGCCCTCCCCTCTGCCCCAAACACAGCAAAGAATTATGTGGCCCAAAGATACTGTCACTTGAAAAAAAAAGAGAGCGAGAAAGAGGTCTTGCACCAAAACATTCCAGGATCACAAACTCAGATGCCTACAGGTTTTCAGGCATGAGATATAAAGGAATGTGAAGGACTAGGGAGAGCTGGAGCCTGGAGTCAATATTGCCAAGCCCAAAAAACCCTGATGTAGAAAAAAAGTTTCACTCACCATGTAACCACAGAACTCTAGAGCAAATGGGGAGGATTTCAGCGTTTCTGAAGATTTGTCCACAGCAAATCCTTCTTTGACTTCTAGTACATGCATGCTTTATATGTATGTGAAAACAAGGAATTTGCTTCCATAATTTTGAAAAAAAAGAAAAAGTACCGTATATAACCAAAATAATTTTCTTCTAAAAATTCACCTGTATATTTTTCCTAAAGAAAGAAGCATCTTCTTCTTCTTTTCCTCCTCCTTGTCTTCCTTCTTCTTTTTCTTCTCATCTGTTTGTCCGTCTCTTTTGTAACAGGAAAGCTTTTGTCACCTCCATTAAGTTCATTTATGTTTGTAATACAAACATCTTTAATTCCTCTCTGTCTTGTAAAGTCTGTTTCAGAGGATAACTTAATTGCCTGAGTAGCAATTAAGATTTTAGCTGTAAATCTAACAGCTTTCTCTCAAGGGCAAATACCAAAAGCTAAATCCACAAACTTCCCTGGGATACGTAATTTATCCAAGAAAGATACAAATAAGAATCATGAGTCACCATCATCCCAGACAATCATTTTTCTTCAAAAATTCCCAAAGGAAAAATATATCCATTGTTCATCTTTAAATCTACAACCTTTAAGTTAATGGCCATGAGTGATGGGCTGTTACTTTGCAATATTAACACATATATACCGTTCATGGTTGCTTAAAATATTTGAAGCATCTTCTCTTCATTTTATACATCCTCTCGTTGTAAATTCTGACTTTGTACCATAGACTATAACAAGCAAACAATGCAAAGAAAACCCATTTCTAGCCTCTCCCCTGGTTAAGGTGCAAACTTGGTTTTCTGTTGACCACAGAGGAAGCATGATTTTCACGGCTGATGGCTTTTGGAAGCTGTTTACTGATGGAACAATGGAGCAGCTCCTTTATCAGGCCAATTCTTCACTGTGGTTCTAGAAGTTTCTCTTGGAAATATGTCTTTGGGGTCTACTTTTGCATCCCTTCCAAAGACTGTGAGCTATCTATATGCCCCCATAGATCCTTCTCTGCTCAAATCCTCTAAAGCAGATTGTGTTATCTGCAACCATTTGTCTTGCCCAATCAAAGCTATAACGACATGAACAGTAGCAGTGATCACAAAACTAAGGTCCGTTGAATGCTTTATGAAGACTTTACTACCCCAATCTTCCCTCTTGTAGGTAGAACTTGCTCTTTCAGCACAGGAAATGTCCATTATAGGAAGCAAAACATTTCTGGATAGGAAACACCTTACAGGTGTGACCCTGGCAGCATGAACTGCCCCATGCACTGCAAGGTCCACCACCCTTGATGTCTTATACCCAGCCCTCTGCACGCTCATTCATATCACCTGCCTGAACTCTGCAGGGAGCCTTAAGAATCTGTGGCTCTTAAATATCCTGGTACAAGACCTCTTCTTATTTTCAGATGAGGAATACAAGCCCAGAGAAGGCAAACATGTTGCTTAAAGTCTCCAAGTTGGCTAGCAGCACAGTCAGATACACTTTTCTACTCCACCATTCTGTCTTTGCATATCTATGTGCAGAATGAGTAGTCTGAAGATAGGTATGTGTATGTGTGTGTATGTGTACGAGAGACAGAGAGTTTTTTTTACCCCAGATGTATTCATAATGGAGCAATTCACTTAAGCGGATGGGTATCTTAGGTTTTTTGTTTTTTTTTTTAACATTGACAAATGAATATCTTGATTTCTAAGAAGATATTTTCTAAAACCTGCATATTTGAAGGAACACTTATCTTTGTCTACATGTTTTATGTTTCCCTACTTCCATTATTTGGCTCTCTCACCAACAAACTAAGAATTTATTCCATATGTTTTTCCCTGGTCCACACCCCTCTTCAACCTTATATGGAAGCACCAACTGCCCAGCTTTGCTTTCCTAAGATGTACAGGAAATATTTCCTTGAAGGAAATAAGAACCACACCAAAGACGCCAAGAGGCGAATGAGGAACAAGCTACTGAGGATTTCGAGTCAGATTTACATCAAGATCATGTGAGTTTGAAGCCTATTTAGCTTTGTACTGCTTCTCAGCACCCACATCTTCTCTCAATTTGGAAAGTTTTTTTTTTTTTTTTTTAATGAAGCTGTGAATTTGACTTCCATGAGCAGTGTTGCCATTTGGTAAATTCCTTACAGCTTCAAGAATTTCTTTTCTCCTCTTCTCACAGGACAAGCCCACATATTCTTTATCTTTCAATGAGGCTTCTTTTCCCTAGCAGGTATATTATAGTGTAGAGGAAACATTTTCCTAGCTTGTCACACCTTCTAGTGGAGTAAATCTCCAAACAAAGCAGTTTTATTGTCAATGTTTCTATGAATGCAGATGTAAGCCTGATTTAGGAAAGATTAAAATATTTGGAATAATTACTCGAGGGAAAGATTCACTCTTCACGAGGGATCTGCTTCAAGATGAGTTCTGTTGGAGTGTTACTTTGAATAATCAATTCTCTTTTTTATGTGTACACCATGACATAATTTTTAAAAATGTGATTTGTATTCAACTCTTTATTTCTGCCAATCTTTATTGAATAGGGCATCTCCTCAATGTAAGGGCTGAACCATACTTGGAGGACACCAAGATGAGTTGGGTCCCTTCTAGACAGTGGTGCCAGGACTTGGAGGTTGAGGACGGATCTCCTTCAAGCTGAGCAGGGGGAAGGCATTCCAGAAACACGGAATGTTGATGCACAGGCACAGAGGAATAAGTAAATACTCTGTTTAGACAGATAACAGCTGGAAGAGAGTGGTTGACATAGTACTGGGCAAAGAAGATGGGAACTCAAGAATAGGAGAGTTGAGAGGAAAGATGGAGGAAGATGCTGAAGGGCACTTGTGGGCCATGCTAGGGAGCTTGACTTTTATGCAGTAAGAAATTCAGATCATTGAAGGGTTTTACGCAGAGCGGTACATGCTGATGTTTGTGTTTTAAAAAGATAGTGGGGGCATGCGAACTACTTACCCTTGATAGAATGGAGATGGTGTGGATGATGATCATGAGAGAAGGAGCGTTGAGGGTGGATGTTTCCAACAAGTGTGAAAGGCGCCATTCTTGAGTGAGAAAGAAGGTAAAGGAGCTGGGTCTGGACTAGGGGAAAGCAAATGTGTTTTGTGTTGGACAGAGTGAACTTGAGGTTCCTATGGGGTATGGTGGAGAAGACACCATGAATTAGAGGGAGGATTATCATGGTAATTATAATCCTGAAATTTGAAGGTGCCATCGGAAAAGAACGTATGGTAGGAAAAAAGGGTTGGTAGGAGAAATCATAATTTTCACAGTGGGTATGTCTGTATGACAATGGGGCCGGTAATAGTTAGTTTTTCTCTTTCAATAAAAATGTCCTCTGGCAGAATAATGTGGCATTACCCACAAGGTTGAAATTTGCATGAAGGTAGAGGTTTTTGTCTACTTTTTACCTTGCTATATTTCTGGGCCATAAATTATTGCTACTCATGTAGGTAATAATTTTAAAAAATACTTGTGGAATAAATGAATGAACACAAGATTTTCTTCCATCACAACCAAAAAGGGAGGCACTCATTAGAAGTAAATTTTCTAGATAATGCATGTTGATTTTTCTGAGTTATCTTTCCAGCAAACTGGCTGCAAACTTAAAGTTTTTCAAAATATATACGTTCTGGATTACATCCTGAGATATATAAGGCTTTTTACTACTCAACTAGATGCCTTCAAAGAGCCATGGGAATTCCAGGGTGTTCTCAATTTTAAGTATTGTTTCTTATTTTGTCAGCTTTAAATTTAAATGATTTTGTCTTCTCTTTCCCATGACACAGCCAAACCTCTGTGATCTAGCAAAATACTAATGGAGAAATGACATCATTGACATTATTAGATCAGTGACTTTATACACATTCCCCTGTTAGTAGACTGTGGTTTGGGTCAGCGACATAGAGAAAGTCCACCAACACCGACATTTCTTTGCATTTCTCTCAGTAGCTTCACAATCTGCAGCATATAGCAGGTAACTGAGATTGCCAGAAGACCTGACCACCGGAAAAGTGAGAACATTAATGGAGAAGGACAAATTAGTACATGGAAAATTCCCCATTCAAATTGGTGCACATCTTCCTTTCTAGGAACATCTACAGGGCTCACCTTTATTGTGGAGTTAAAGTCTCTGGAAGTCAGGTCCAAGGCAAAAAGTTACCATTTCAAAGTGCCACCAATTTCAAATTTCACAGAAATACACACAGGCCCCTCCTGAGAATGTTGCCATCTCATGTTATATGTGAGTGTGAGAAAATTACTATACTCTACCACTGTATACTTTGAATAAAGATTTGTATTCCTTATGCAAAATATGAAAATATTCAAGATACTGGAGACACAATATCATCAGCTTTCAAGGGAGAATAATTTTTTTGCGTACTCTTTGGGATTTAATTTAAGTCACACCATTCGTTACACAGCACTTCACAGTTTATAAAGCCTTTTTAAAATTAGTATTTCATTTGTTCTTCCTGACCTTTTGTAAAGAAATGTGGGGCAGATATTGCCATCCCATTTTACAAGCAAGCAAATGGAGATAGCAGGAAACCGTCTATGCTTTTCCTATTTTGGTGACCCTGCTATCTCACATTGCTACATGCATAAGATAATCCTACAGTGTTGAGTGGAAATCTGAGAGCAAAATAAAAATGGAAAGCAAATTCATTTTCCTTGTCTGTTTTGGAATCTCATAATTAGACCCTTTGCTCAGGGGATAATTAAAACGACAAATCTACTTCTGAACTATTCTTCCAGTATGTACTCTGCACTGAAATATCTTGAGAATAAAGTCAATAAATAAAAGAACTTAAACCACGCTTCCCTGGTAGGTGAGGAGGTGGGGGGGCTCTGAGCCCACCTGCTCATCTCTCCTCTCCAATTCCTGGCTCCCCCACATTCTTCCTCTTCTGCCCACCCCTGGAGCACAGTTCGAGTATCACTCTCTTCAAAAGTAGGTTCCCTGTGTCCTTGGAAACGTCTGAATTAAGGCTCTATTGTAATAAGTCACAGCCTGTTACCGGGATTCAAAGAGAACGTGAATTCAAGTCAGTCAGAACAAAGTCGTTTGCCCAGGAGCCCACTGTGAAGGGTGGAGAGCATTAAAATTCAAAACTGATTTGCAAGTTAAAAATTCACTCCTGAGCTAAAATAGAGCGTCTGTTTAAGTCATCGTAGACTGCTGCTTATTCTGTCAATGAGGTTCACATTTTTTTTTTGCCTAGTATCTTTATATATTTCTTCATAGACAGTTTCGTAGTAGGTTATTCAAGAGCGCTTAAGCTAGTTAACAATATGGGATCAGGAATAAGAGGATTTGCTGAGAAACTTGAGCGTGTGATCACTTACTATTGAGATAGTTCCTTTGTCCTTCACTGTCCTCCTTCACACCTGTGTAACAGACAATCTCCTTGGCTTTTTGGAATCTAATGTCAAATTTCATGTATCTTTCACCAAGGGTTTTCAATTTTGGTCTGATCCAATGGATGAAAAATGGAATCGTCCACCTGAGAGAATACATTAAAATTGTTTTCTGAGATTTTAAACTTTCTCACTAAATACAGAAGGGGAAGCTGACATCATCCTGGTATACTGAATTCATGAAGGACAGAGAGGAAACATCTGTTTAGACATTTTAAAGTCAGCAAAACATAGCAGAGGGTGTAAATGGAGAGTGCAATTCCTGTTCATCTTTTAGATTGAATGATATGATAGATGAGATCCAGTATGTGTTTTTTTTTTTTTGCTGAGGAAGATTAGCCTGAGCTGACATCTGTGCCAGTTTTCCTCTACTTTGTATGTAGGTCATCGCCACAGCATGGCTGAGTGGCACATGTCTGCGCCTGGGATCTGACCTCCGAACCCAGGCTGCCGAAGCAGAACATGCCAACTTAACCACTACACCACAGGGCTGGCCCCTAAGATCCAATATGTTTTTAAACTGCTTTGTTCCAAGAACAGGGCCCCTTATATTGCTTTTTTCCCCTCTCTTCCAGTACATTCACAACAGAACCAAGATTTTTACATGGTAAGAATCCAAGTTGCAGAATCTTTTTTTTAGATTTTCTAATTAACAGCTAGCATGCAAACATAAATATTGAAAATTAGCATGGGAGAGAAGAAAGGAAGTGTCAGCACAAATAATCAGTAATCATTCTGTCGTAGAGAGTTTTATTTGAGTTAAGCTGAGGACTATAGCCCAGCAGTGCAACCTTCACAAAGGAAGAAAGCTCTCTGAAGAAGAGTGATTTTCAGCACAGTTATATACCATTTCCAAACAAAGTGACATATATCAAGCATGATGGGGTACATTCTTTCAAGGATTCAAGGAGATATTTTGTTACAGAGTAGCACATACATAGCAGGTCAACATGACCCTGGCATTGTGGGAAAGGAGGCATTTAGTCTTATCTTTAAAGAGTGCTGGCATCAAAGGTAAGGAGGCATGAATTTTTTATATTCAAAGAGCACATCCTTTACTTTAGGGTAACGATTAAAGCAGATGTGCAATGTATGTCTGACAAGCTGTAAGCCAGGCTTCTTTGGTTTAAATAAGGTTCAGGCCAAATCAGGTTCAAACCAGAATGGCTTCCCCATACACTTGAAAATATAAACTTTCTTATATCAGAAAGATTTCTTTAATATTTTCACTTACAAGTTCTCTCTTGCCTAAATGTTCCCGCCAACTCAGTAAAAGTCAATGGACCACTGCCCTTTTAGATTGTCCATGTTAACGCACTTTCATGTTGGTTATATGGCGTTGACTGCTTTTCCCGAATCTTACAACGGCCTCGAAATTGTTTTTTCTGCCTGTAGTTCTCCTAACCTCAAGTAAATCTCTACATAACCAGTGGAAACAACTGTGTAAGTCACATATCTGACCTCTGATGATTATTCTCCTATTTAAGAACCTTCAGTGTTTCCCATTTTTTAGAGGAAAACATTCTGATTTCCTAGGGTAGGAACAAGAGCCTTCACAATTAGCCTCAGTCCCCCTGGAGAGCCTCACCAATGAAAATCCCTTTCCCACTACGGTCTGCAGCCACCTCTTCAAAAGACACATTGTGTCTGCCATGTGCCTTCTACCTGGATATTAGCTCTTTCCTCCTATTCACCTGGGGAAATCCTGTTTTATAATCCAGCTCAAATGTCACACTTGCTGATATATTTCCTGCTAACCCCAGACGAATTATCTTCTACTCGCCTAAACCCTTTGTAATGACTCCCTTACAACACCTATTGCATTATATTTAAATTATTTATTTATCATAGTGGTTCTCAGCTGGGGATGATTGTGCTCCCTGGGGGACAGGTGACAATATTGGGAGATGTTCTTGGTTGTCACTATTGGGAGGAGCTGATATCTAGTGGGTGGAGGCCAGGGGTGCTGCTAAACATCCTACAATGCACAGGACAGCGCCCCCAGACAAAGAATCACCATGCACAAAATGTCAATAGTACCATGGTCTAGAAACCCTGCTTTAGAACATGAGCCGTATCTTAGTCATTTTAGAAGTCTTCTTTCCCCTGGGGGTGGCACCATGGCGTAATGCTTAAATTTCGTGTACTTCGCTTTGGTGGCCTGAGTTTACAGGTTTGGATCCTGGGTACAGACCTACATCACACATCAGCCATGCTGTGGTGGCGACCCACATACAAAATGGAGGAAGATGGGCACAGATGTTAGCTCAGGGCTAATCTTCCTCAAGCGAAAAAAAAAAGAGGAAGATTGGCAACAGATGTTAGCTCAGGGCGAATCTTCCTTGGCAAAAAAAAAAAAAGTAGACTTCTGCATTCTTTTTGTCATTTGACTATCAGATTTTCTCTTCCTCATCCATTAATAATGAGAAAAATTTCAAAGTAATATTGGTTACATTAAGGAATAATTGGTTTAACAATATAGCTCTTATTAAAACAAAACAAAACAAGAGAGACTCTTAATTCCTATGGAGTGAACAGGCTTTAGTTCATTCATGAAAAAAAATCTCATTCCCGTTCTAACTTCTCAAATCATTTGAAACACTCCCAGATGGTTAAACAGGTTTCAAAAATGGATACGCCGTTAAAGAAAGATCTATTGGTATATGTAAGAGCAAAAAAGGAAAGGGGCGTTGGAATTCTTTATTTTCTTTAGTTATTTTCTCAAAGTAACTTTTCCTTTTACTATAAAAAAGGTGATTTTCAGGGCCGGCCCCGTGGTTTAATGGTTAAGTTCGCGCTCTCCACTGCTGGCGGCCTGGGTTCAGATCACGGGCCTGCACCGACGCACTACTTCTCTGGCCATGCTGAGGCCGCGTCCCCCATACAGCAACTAGAAGTATGTGCAGCTATGACATACAACTATCTTCTGGGGCTTTGGGGAAAAAATAAATAAATAAAATTATTTAAAAAAAATGTGATTTTCTTTTTGACATTCAAACAAAATAGTTATGTCCAGCATTAAACTTAGGATCCTCCTATTCTGCTGAGGCATCAGAATATTCATTAAGGGAGGCAATTTAAAATGACAAAGGTATGGGGCCGGCCCGGTGGCACAAGCGGTTGGGTGGGCGCGCTCCGCTGCGGTGGCCCAGGGTTCACCGATTCGGATCCCGGTTGTGCACAGACACACCTCTTGTCAAGCCACGCTGTGGCGGTGTCCCATACAAAGTGGAGGGAGATGGGCATGGATGTTAGCCCAGGGCGGTCTTCCTCAGCAAAAAGAGGAGGATTGGCAGATGTTATCTCAGGGCTGTTCTTCCTCACAAAAGATAAATAAATAAATAAAATGACAAAGGTAGAAAATATTTTCAACTGTACAACAAAATAGCAACATATTGAATATATTATAAACTACAAGGATGTTTATTAGAGTGTTAGTTTTAACGTTAAAACCAGAAAATTACCTAAATGCCTTACTATAGAGGAATGGTTAAAAATCATATGGTGGGGGCTGACCTGGTGGTGCAGTGGTTAAGTTTGCACGCTCGGCTTTGGTGGCCTGGGGTTTGCAGATTCAGATCCTGGGCATGGACCTATGCACCACTTATCAAGCCATGCTGTGGCAGGCATCCCTCATACAAAGTAGAGGAAGATGGGCATGGATGTTAGCCCAGGGCCAATCTTCCTCAGCAAAAAGAGGATTGGCAATAGATGTTAGCTCAGGGCTAATCTTCCTCACCAAAGAAAAAAAATCATATGATGGAATATGATCATCTTTAAAAGGCATAATGCAGAAGAATGTTAAATGACATGGCAAAATGTTCACATTTATCAAGGGGAAAACGTGGTTGAAAACAATATGTACATGCAATTCCACACATACACACACGCTCACACATACAAATGTATGTACTAGCACTTATAATACACAATTGGGAAGAGCTAAACAATAGTTTTCTCAAGATGGTGAGAGAAAGGCACTTATTCATTTATTTTAAAAGTTTCCCTCCCTAGGGGCTAGCCCGGTGGTGCAAGCGGTTAAGTGCGCGTGCTCTGCTGCGGCGGCCCTGGGCTCGCCGGTTCGGATACCGGGCGCACACGATGCACAGCTTGGCAAGCCATGTTGTGGCGGCATCCCATATAAAGTGGAGGAAGATGGGCATGGATGTTAGCCCAGGGCCAGTCTTCCTCAGCAAAAAAAGGAGGATTGGCAGATGTTAGCTCAGGGCTGCTCTCACACACACACACAAAAAGTTTCCCTCCCTGCTGAGGTTTACAATATCTATACCTCCCTACTGAAGTAGACAATAAAGTGCAGAACTTTCAGTTGTACAGTTCAATGAATTTTTGCATATGAAAACCTTTTATACCATCCACTCAGATGAAGACGTGGAGGATTTCTAGCACCCTGGAGGTCTCACAACACTCTTTCTTGTCAAAATCCCCAGGTGGCACCTACTCTAACTTCTCTCCCATAGTTTAAGTTTGGGGTGTATGTTCTTTTACTTTTTATATTGTTGTTACTGTCACGTTTTTATATTTTCAAAGGTTCTGTAATGCATGTGTATTTTATAGAAATTCTTTAATTGAAATGTGATTAGAATGGGAAAAGAAATGGGAGAGTGAGGGAAGGAGAGGTGATGGAAAGAAGGAAGGAGGGAGGAAAGGAGGGAGGGAGGAAGGTAGGAAGGAAGGAGAGAGGGAGGGAGGGATGAGGAAGAAGGGAAGGAGGGAGGAAGGAAGGAGGGAGGGAGGGAGGGAGGAATGTTCTCAAATCAACCACTCCATTCCAAATCTATGTCTTAGCCATCTCCTTTGAAGGCTCTCTGGGAGGATAAACTCTTGATTCCCTTTAAAGAATTACTTGTGATGAATTCACAGTGACATCATGTCTTTAAAAAGAATTCTTGCACATCCATTTCCCCCTAAAACCAGGTCTCCGTGTCATGCCTAATATAACATCTATTTCTGGGTTCTGCCCACAGCAGGCAAGAACGTTAAATGTTGTTCTCGTTTGTTGGATTATTTTCTGAGAAAGTCATCACCAGCTCCCTGCTGTAGACTCTTAAATTCTTCAGAAACACGAAAACACTAGTAAATATAAACAGTTTATGATCTCATGAGAAAACACATGGTAGTCTTTTTCAGATATGGCTTCTGTCATGGAAGCAATTTGGGAATAGAGTATTATTTTCTGTTTACTTTGAAGTATAAACTTACTGTTATTACATAGCTAAGAAACTAAAAAGAAAGAGAGGGGACATATTAGGACTTAAGCATTTGCCTAATGTATTGGCATGGTTTTGAATTGCCTGCGTTTAAGTGGCTATCCCAAGTTCATTCATGTTCCATTAAATTAAAATGTGGTCATGCTAAATTAAATTATGCATGATCTTATAAACACATCCAACTGGGTTCCTTTCCCTCAGTACTCCAGATAACCCTCTCTTGTTGGAGTATTTGCATGAATTTGCATTTCCCAAGACCCAACTTATCTCTTGTTCAGCAATGTCTGGCTGTCATGCTAAGCTCTGCTAAGCTTTCTCTTAGATCGTGGTCTCGCATATGAGGATTCTAGCTTTAGATTTGGCTTCTTGAGTCTGGTGAAACAGGAACATTGAGCAGAGAAAGGCACAGATCTAGAGCTACATCAAGTGACAATTATCTTGGATGTTGAAACTTTGCCTTTTAGATGCCTGGAAATAAAAAGCAAATGGTCATATGACCCAACCACCTTTTTGGTCAAGTTCTCATCTTTCTGATTAAGGAGAAGGGCAGAGCAATAGCAGACTAGTTATTTCACCACTTTCTTTAGATAGTCCTTCTCATTACATTTCATGTTTTCTCCCCCAGAGGGCTTCTTAAGGCTTTATTCAAATTAGTTTCTCTGCAATGCACTCTCTTTCAGATTGCATTTTACTTACTGAGTCTCAGGCAGCTGCTCTCCCTGCATGGAGGGCAAGAATTCCCTGAGAATCTATGTTCCTTCCCGGGGCAGCCCTTTCCCAATGACTGACAGTGTGTAAGCAGAAATATTTCAGCTCCCCTGGCCGTGCTGATGTCCCCTCCCCTGTTTTCAGAGTTTCTCTGTGGGGCTGAGTCGGAACACAAAATCAATTTTTTCATCTCAAGGGCTTTTTCTGGGGAAGCCAGGCTATGATAGCATCCCAATTTGCCTTTTATCTATTAGCCGGAAGAAATGGAGGATTTCCATTGGGAGGTAGCTTGTCAATTATCTCAGAGGAGGGGCTAAAAATATTGACAGTTGTTTTCTGAAAATCAATTTTGCATATGTAGGGAATTTTTATTAACCAGATACGTCTGAGAAATGTCTTTAGTTCGTTCTCCCCCTGATAGGACACAGTTTGGTTGGTTGAATAAGGATAGCAGTTATATATTTTAAAGCTCCTTTTTGTAGGGACTTGATAATACACAGTTGGTGAACTAGGTTTAAAGTACTTACTGATTAAAACTGATCTGAATTGACGTATGTGGAGAGTGAGGGCATGGAAGTAGGGATAACTGAGGCTGTGGTCTAAGGACTCATTGAAACACAAAGGCAAGACTCCACTGTGTTTGGGTCTCCAGTGCTTAGCATTATATTTGTCATATACTAGTTGATCAAACACATTCCTTAATCAAACTGAATGGAACTGAAATGCATTGGATTGAAATGAGGTTGGTTTATCTGTAGATGCCTTATGAAATATACAGCAGACATAAGGGTATTGGACATCAGAGACAAAATCTCACATGCTGAAAATGGCAGGGGGTCTATGGATCTATATATGGTACCCACTAGCCACATGTAGCTATTTAAATTTAAGTTAAATATAAATAAAATTAAAAAATAAGTTCCACAGTTGCACACGCCATCTTTCAAATACTCAATAGCCATATGCTGTTAGTAGCCAGATCTAGAATATTTTCATCTTTTCAGAATGTTCCATGGGACAGAGGTGATATGGACTTTCAACAGTTAAAATCCTAAAAGTTTCTCTGTTCCAGTTGGCTTTCAAACTAAAGATCCAGAAATTCAATATGCTTCCCCGCTCTCTTTTAATTTTTAATTTAATATTTTTAAAAATGTAAAATAGTTCAAACATGCAGAAAATTCCTTTATAGCTGGAAAATCTCCCTATCTCTTTGGTTCCCCCCACACCCTGGCCCCTAGCAGAGTGTAGAATGGAGTTGCTTCAGACATGGTACCGTGAAAACATGGCACACGTTTTTTTTCTTCACAAAGTGCTTTGTTTTAAAAGTTTTTCTATTTGAGACTAAAGGAAAACAATGGAAGAGGTAACAAAAAGGAACAAACACAAATAATTTAGAAAGGTTTGCTAAATGTTAAGTAGATAAATTCACGTACAACACCCGCCTATTTGTCCTGCTATATTTTCCTCCATAGCATTTATCACGTTCTGATATATTAGATAATCTACTTATTTATTTTGTTTATTGACCAAGGTCTTCCCTTACCAGAAGTCAGCTCCATGTAGGTAAGGTAGTCTTTTTTGCTCACTCCTACATATTCAATAACTACGACAGTCTCTGACACATATAGGGATTCAATGAATATCTATTGAATGAAGGAATCAAATCCTGCTGGTGTTTCCTGGTCGCTCTTTGGCTTATATATTCTGATTTGCTTGGCAGCTGCCTTTTTAACCTCTATTATTCTTCTCTTATTTCTGAGGGTGAAGCTCATTCTCTGCTCTTAGATCTTGGTCAACAACTAGTCAATGTGAATAGGAACATCCATTTCCCCTGGGGGAAGAGCGTGTGTGTGTGTGTGTGTGTGTGTGTGTGTGTGTGTGTGTGTGTAGCACTTCTCAATAAGATGCTTGTGGGTATCTTATGTTTGATTTATACGCCAGGTAAGAGCTTTCCATGAGGATCAAAGGGAGATGAAAAAAATAATAACATTGGGACACCCTGATGTGGGTCCTGATGGTGGTTCTTAACTTTCTTCAGCTGATTGAAAGACTGAAAATCACAATGTCCTTTGCAGGACACCATGGGATGCTGAAATTTTAATCCCATGAAAAAGTAGTTAAGAGAAATTCCATCATCAGAAAATATGACCATGCTCTCTATGCAGTGTCAAACCTCAGTCGCAGGCGCCCTTGTCTGTAATAGGCTGGTTCTGAATTTTTCCTGACGCTATTTATCTGCTTCTGTTAGAGTGGTTTGTCTTTTACGAGCAGACGTGCAATAGCAGCTTCTTGTGACTTGAGAACAGGTTTTGGAAGGAAAACTTAGAACTGACAAATTTTAACCATTGACTTATGCTTCCCTTCCTCCTGGAAACTGGGAAAGGACATTGTTTTTGATTGTAGCTGCACATTCTGTAACTTCAGTTTACAGACTGGGTTCTGTGGGAGCAAAGCTACATGATGTGGAGATGCAATTAGAACAGAATACTAACTGTTTAACAGGGTCTCTCCTGTGTCTCATTGTCTCATATGGATATTTCTGAATCCAATCCAAATTACTCGGTACCTATTTTTTGAACTTCCATGATATGCGGTTACTGTCCTAATAATTACTAGGGATCTACGAAGAGAAGGCACAACATGCTTTGAGTCTAATATAAAAGAAAAATAAGTAAGCAAGCAAATAAATCAAACTCATCTTAGTGGTCTTCCTGCCCCTTCAAGGCGTGGTCTCCTTGGGGACAGTCTCAGTTAAAAATGGCAAAGTGGGGGTGCAGCATCACAGCATCTAGTGGCAGTGACTAAGTCTGGCCAGTCTCCAGTGATGCTTGAATATTGCCCTGAACATTCTCCACTTCAGACTTCCTCCCAACCATTCTCCCCGCTTCTCTGGGCTCTGGATGGCTGACCTATAGTGGACTGCATGAACAGGTCCCTTTGTCCTAGGCTTCCCATCAACTGGACTATTGGAGATATATTGGATGATTGGCAGAGCATCCAAAGGGGATTTGGGAGTGAAGTCAGGCTCTTGATCCTCCCTGCTCTTTCCCTATGAGAGTACTCCAGTTGGCGAAGGGAGCTGCCTCTTTGTGGGCTCTGGTACCCGCTCCTCCCCTTGTTCTCTCAAGCCCGGATAGAAATGGCTCCCCCTGCACCTAAACTCAGGGTGCTTCCATATCTCCTGTGTGTTCTTGCACACCATTGGGAGTAATTCTTCCCTAAATTTATTGACCGCATCTGAGTATGCCATCTTCTGCTGGATGCCATCTTGACTTTATCAACACCATGCACAGGGTAGAAAATTCTAACAAGACATCCATTGCTCATTCTATGATCCGCTCTCTTGCTCTCCCTCCAAAAAACTCCAAAACTAGCCCAGAACCTAGGAATTCAGATTTTTAAAAAATAGAATATGTTTCTAGAGAGAATCAAGGGAACAAACCATCCATGCATATTCTTTAAAATGAGGTTTTACTGTGGTTACTCTTTAGTTCTTGGTCTGTGCCTCATTAGGCTTTGTCTTCTCAGTGACTAAAAACAGCCTGCCAGTTAGTAAACGTTTGTAGAATGAATCTGCATACTGCTAGGACATTTAACATGACAGCTAAATAAGAAACTGATTGCCTTATTCTTGATTTATATTCCAGGTAAGTAAATAAAACACGAGTCTTTCTGAAACAGCAACCACCCAACTGCACATTATGTATTTGATAAAGGTAGATGATTCCATTTTGTCCCTCTTTCTCTGGCCTGGGTGCGCACCCTCTCACCTTCCTTCCTTCCTTCTTTAGCTCTATGTTCTTAGAATAAAGTAGCCCAAAAGGTGACAGTAGAGGATGTATAGTAGTTCCGTTCCATCAATATACACGTGACACATCCACATGTAAAGGATTTATTAGACGCATGGTGTTCTCTTAGTAAACCATTTTTATTTCAGCCTCCCAAAGTGCGTGATAATCAAATTGTTCCAGTCATTTGCACATTGGGAAAAAATAAGATGTAGGTTTAATCTATCTAGACTGAAAAATGTTTTCCTTTGTTTCAACTCAAATACTTAGTGGGGGAATAAGGAACCCTGCAGTCCAATGATTAAATAAATGGAAAAACAGTAGGAATGCAACATCTCCCCTGACTGCTCTGTGAAATCATGTATTTTAAGTCTTATTTCCCACTGACTTGTGAATTGTGTATTATTCCCATGCTTAAGCTCACTACATCAAGCTTAAATTAAAAATAGTTTCAATTCTCCAGCTCTTGATGGAATTTGAACTAAAAACTTGACTTATGCTTACCTGTACTAACAAAAACTTTTATGCCGCTATAGTAATTTTATTTTGTAACATTGTTAGTCCAAAATATGCTACCTGTAATATCTTAAGATCGTGTGAATACTGGCTCTTGTACCAGGCAGGTTCAGCCAGTCTACTTGATGTATGGGAGCCATGTGATCAATAGTAGGGCTGGTTGGCAGGTTTTATGTCTACAGACCAAGAGCAGGGGAAGACGCTGTCTTTTATTTAATGCTCCTCCCGTATACCCCTCCCTGATCACGTTTCCCTCCTCTCCTACCCTAGATATATAGGCACTATCCTGAATTGTTGTTTAACATCCTTATTCATGTCTTTATACTTTTATAACAGAGACATACATTCTGAAATGATCCACTGTTTTACATTTTTAAAATGGCCATAAACATAGAGTTATGCCATGTATCTTTCTGCAGCTAAGACTTGAAATTTTATCCTTTGTGCCATGGAGAGTCACTGTAGAGGTTTCAGCAGGAAAGTGACTTGATCAGGCTGAGTCTCCTAAGAACTCCGAGAAACATTTTAGCCTAATATAAAGATGAGACATTGGAGAGAGAAAAAGGTTGAGGAATTTCCTCGAAGTCATGCTTTAGCGGAATGAGGACAGGAAATGAACCAAGCTCCTAAGTGTTTGCTGGGCCTTGGGAGGGCAGGCTTGAGAAGAGAAGCAGATGGGGAGAGGTGTCTAAGTCTCAGCATCTTGGACGTCTTCAAGTGCACTGCTGGCTCAGATTCTGGATGAGAGGCAATGAATCCCATTCCTCTGCATGTTTCTGAGTTACTAGAGTGATCTGCCATTTTTTGGGGGGGAAGAGTGTGGGTGGAGGGGACTTTCTCCATCCTTGAAGCCAAGTACATCACTACCAGTTCCCGAAAGTGGGAAGTTCTATCCTCTTGTGTCTGGAATCTCTTAATGTTGGAGTTGGTCTGTGTTAATACATCTGCCAGATGAGGTTGTCCATGAGGCATTCTATTTCCTGTACAATTCAGCAGGGCCACCCTCCCATTGTGTTTGGAATTCTTGTTCTCCGGATTTCGGCAGTCTGCTGTGAAGGAGCCAATATTTTCTCCATGATGGTTCCTATTTCAGAGTTCATGATAACAAACCCTCAGCAAGGTCAACTAGACACACTTCCTAGTTCAGAACTCACTTGGTTATGATCCCCTGCTCAGAAATTCTAAGATGAAATGCAATTCTGACAACACCATCGTAAAAGATCACTCTGACAAATATGAAGGTGGGGGAATCTTTAAAAATACGTGTAGTTACATAAACTAGAGTACATCCCGACAATGAAATACTGTGCTGTTGCAAAAAGAATGACACAGTGCTTTACACCCTGGTAAGTAAAATATCCAGAAAGCTGTTAAGAAAAAAAGTGAGGAACAGGAGAGTTTATATAATATACTACTTTTTGTTTAAGAAAGGGTAGCAATAGTATACATTCATATTTGAATACAGAAACATTAGAAGGAAATGGAAGATATGGCCAGAAATGGAGGAGTAGGCAGGAAACTACTCAATATATGCCATTTTATATCATTTTTGTTTTGAATCATATACATTTTTACCTATTAAAATACATTTGACCAAATAAGGTCTTGTTCGGTTGACATTCTATTAATGTTAATTTCCTCTAGTTGATAATTATACTATGTTTATGTAAAATGTTAACATTAGGGAGGGTCTGGTGAGGGCAATAAGGAAACTATTATTTTTTCAACTTTTTTGTAAGTCTAACAGAAGTTCAAAATAAAAAGTTTTTGTTAAAAAGATGATACAGAAACAGCTGGTAAGCACATGAAAATGTGTGACATCATTAGTTATCTGAGAAATGCAAATTAAAAGCACAACGAGACACCACTTATATAGCAAATAGAATGGCTAAAATTAAAAAGAAAAAACCTAACAACAAAAATTTTATGGGAGAAACTGGATCTCTCATGTATTACTGGTGGGAGTATAAAATGGTCCAACAGCCTTGGAATAAGATTTGGTGAGTTCTTATAAAATTAAATATGCATCTATCTCTTGACCTGGAAGTTCCACTCTTAAATGTTTATCCGTGGAAAGTGATTGCGCAAGAATGATGTAACAGCTTTATTTACAATGGCCTTAAACTGGAAACAACCCAAATATGCAATAGGAGAATGGATGAATTGTTTATTATATTCATAGAATGCATATTGCTTATTGTATATGCAATGTATACACAATACATTTATATATATATATATATATATATATATATAGTGCAATACCACTGAGCAATCCAAAGAAATGAACTATTGATACATACAACCACACGGATGGATGAAGCTCGCAGACATAATGATGAAGGCAAGAAACCCAACACTAAGGAATTCATACTACATGGTTCCATTTATATGAACTGCTAGACCAGGCAAAACTAATTGAAGGGAAAAAAAATATCTGAACAGTGGTTTCCTCTTGTTGTGGCGGACTGACTGGGAAGAGACAAGAGAACTTTCTGAAGAGATGAAAACGTTCTGTACGGTGTTAGCATTCTGGATAATAGAGGCATATCCATTTGTCACAATTGTGCAGTTAATTTTTGTGTACTTCAATGCATGCGTATTTTATCTCAAAAAAAGAACTGTAAAAATAATAACTGCATGGGAGCTGGGAACGTGTAGAGGTATAGATGACGCAGAATGGCATAATATTGACCATTGTTTGAGTGGAGTGGTAGATTCTTGGGATTTCTTTACAATATTCTCTTTTTATATATTTGATATTTTCCACAGTAAAGAGTTAAAAATAATTTTAAAAGTAAAAAAGAAATACAAGTTTTGCCTTAAAAGGAAGAAGCAGTGTGGAACAATAGCTGGGATTTTTTTCTTATTAAGATGGGAGTTTGATGGTGTATTTTATGCTGACAGGAGTGCGAGTTCTGGGGTTGGGGAGAGCATGTGGTAACACAAGATGTTCCCCAATGACACTGAAAATTAAAAGAACATTTACAAATGTGCAATGATAAGATCATAATAAAAGTATGTCAAGAACATCCAATTCCGGGCTTATGGAAAATGCTAAGGAAATCTACAAAGCATTTTATAGGTTGGTTTTGGGTAAGAAGACCAAGAAAACCCAAGCCTATTACTGAGAGCAGGTGATATGTTAACGGATATAAAGAACCCGAGACTACTTCAAATGCTGATTTTCTCTGCCTTTTCTACATAAGAAAATGGTCTTCAAATTTTAAAAGTTAAAGCATATAGAGCTGGGAGGGATTTAAACCTTTGATAGGTGAAGAAGTAAGGATAGGACACAGCTTTTTAAAATAAATTCAAACTCAGGTGAATGCCTTCTCAGGGACAGATGCTTCTTGCTGACAGTCATTGAGTAATCACAGTGAACAAGAGAGAGACAGAAAGGTAAGGATGGGTAAATGTTGACCCAATTTTTCTTTCTTTTTTTTTTTTTTTCAAAGGGAGGATAACATTCTGGAAATTACAGAATGGTAAATTTGACGATAATCCTTAACGTTCTAGAAGAGATCAGATGTCTTGAAAGCCAATAGTAAATGAAATAGTGATTTCTAGAAGCTCAGTGAGTTTGCTAAGAGCCAGTCCCTGCCCCACTAGTTTTATGAAAATCCACTAGTAGAACTTGTCTGGTTGTCAACATGTTATTTGGCAATTTTCCTCTTGCTGCTCTAGAGGACAAGACAGATGGATAAATGAATGAGGGTGAAGGCAGAGAGTTTTGTAAACCGTCCATTTATAGGCATTTAAACAGTGCTGGTGACAACTTTTACCACCCGCTGCAAGGCTACGTGTCTGGATCTCAAATGTGGAAAGAAAGCCTGAGTCTAGTGCAGAAATTGACATATTTCCATCTGCATCTGTGCCTATATTTACATATCCATCCATATCTATGAGGGTTTATCTGCCTATCTACATATCATAAAATTAGCCCACTTTCTTCCTTACTTATGCATTAAAAATTAGCCACTTGCTATACTCGGGGAATGGAGTAGACTGATTATTTGAATGTTCTGCTTAAGGCTATGGAAACTCTTTCTCCTTTTGTTGTTGCAAATAATCCAAGATTGTATCAGCACGCTTTCCTGCCTTACTAAGTAGAGCACATAGAAGAAAAGTTACCATGTTCTTGGTGATTCATCATCCTGTGAAGCATCAAGGATATTATCTGAACCTCAGTTATGATTGCAGATGGGCGGGAAGAGGGTAGAGAGTGCTGAAGTGGGGCCAGAATTACTATATGCACCTGGGAGTTGTTACTGGAATTCGATTTTACATAACATCTTGCGCTTTTGGTTCTTTTCTGTTCTAAAAGCGAAATTCTAAAGTCAGAGGCTTCTAGATAGTTGTCTTTAGGAGCCACCTGTCTTTAAAGTATTTGTGATGGCTTAAAAAAACAGTTAATGAAGGCGCAATTCTAAAGGACTACCTGACTATGTGGAGAAAAGACATACAGTGAAATGCTCTCTGGTTGAAGTTTTCCATTTGCATACTGTCATACTTCAGATTTGTAATATTATCTGCATATAACCCCTAGCTAATAATCACCAGTGAATTTAAAAAGCAGGAAATTCACATCCAACTCCCAGCACTGTTAATGAGCGTTCCCGATGATTCTACAAAGATAAGGTTGAAGCAAATTTCTGAGAAGATACTGACATACTCATAGCCTTCTCATATATATATTTTTACATTTACATTGTGCTACAGTTTAAAGGACCATCTCTCTTTAGTTATCAGCAATTTAGTGAGGAAAATAATTTCTAGTTTTAAGACATCTTCCTACCTCCTGCTCTGCTACCTTCTGACTTGCACTGATTATTTTTGGGTGTGTGATACCAAAGTGAAAATTGTTATCAGCCTTAAAAAAGATGATAACTTAGCACATAATTATATGATGTTCTGAGTGGTTCTCTAAAGTTTTTCTTGGTCATGTAAATTATAACCTACTGGAGAAAAGGAATGGCATTTTCAACTTGTTTGACATTCTCAGCCTGAAATGTAATTATGATTGAAATTACTCTAATAGATAGTTTATAATAATTATCTCACTAGTTGGTCTGATGGAGAGAACGTGAGACTCAGGGTCAGAAGATCTGGGCATTTACCAGCTCTGTGACCCTGGGCTAGTCACTCCGTTCAGCTTCATGTTTTTCATCTGCAGCAGTGGGGAGAACAGTATGCAGTTTGCAGGATTGGTGCAGGAATTGTCCAGGATAACGCGTGGGACGGCTCCATGGAATGCATATATAGATGGACTTCCAGCCTCCCCACACATTCTACCCCCTCCTTCCCTTCCTTTTTTCTTCTTTTTCTTTATTTTATAAATAAGATCCTCTTCTCTTGTTGCTCTGGGAACAAAAATTTCCTTACTTTGTTTTGTGGGCAATCTATCAGAATTGAAATCTTGACTGTGTAATCACTACACTTATGCCCCTTTTGACCAACAAGTATAATTGGGTGTTCAGAAGTATCAAAACAGCAAGTTAAAGCCAGATATTCTAAAAACACTGGACTGAAGAGTTTTGCTTTGATTAGCTGAGTTGGGTAAGGTGGAAAGTCTCAGGAAGCAGAAATAATGAGGAGAGTTAGGACAGTAGAAAAAATCATAATAATGAATTAATGCCAAAATGTAAATATAGGCATGTCAACAAGAAAAACATTCATAAAAATGCAAAATTAGTATTAGAAGTGATAATTCCGTAGACTTTTTGCTTATGGTCTTAGCATCCTGCAATAGCTTTCTTATAGAATTTCACTTTCACACTTTTATTAGCAGATTCGTTACCTAAATAAAATGTAAATTGAAAATTTTCTTAACCTTTGGCAGAGAATGAAATACATTCAAAAAGTAGGATAGGCTTATTTGTTTCATGGGTTTAGCCAATAACAGAAATAATGATTTCTGGGCCTTGGCGTTTATTTTCGACACAGTCCAGCAAGCTCAACATTATGAGTGACTTCATATGTATTAGGCTAGGGAACCACCATGGCCTCTATTTAAGCCTTTCGTAGTTGCTGATTAGAATTACTGAATTTCTAAATTTAGAAATAATCTGTTGTGGAACTTTAGTTACTCTTGGGTCCTGAAAGTAGGGATCATTACTTGGTCAGTGATCCTGTGACGGTTAATTTTATGTGTCAGCTTGAGCAGGCTGCAATGTGCCTAGATATTTGGTCAAACCTTATTCTGGGTGTATCTGTGAGTGTGTTTTGGATGAGATTAACATTTAAATCAGTAGACTGAGTAAAGCAGATTGCCCTCCATATTGTGGGGGGGGCCTCATCTAATCAGTTGAAGGCCTGAACAGAACAAAAGGCTGACGTTCCCTGGAGGGAGAGAGAATTTTCTTGGCTGACAATCTTTAAACTGAGACATCAGTATTTCCTAGTTCTACAGCAATTTCCAGCTTTTGGACTTGAACTGAGACATTAGCCTTGCAGATTCCGGATTTGCCAGCCTTCATAATCATGTGAGCCAATTCCCTATAATAAATCTTTATATACATACATATATATCTATATATCTATATATCTATATATATATATATATATATATATATATATATATATATATATATATATATATCTGATTGGTTCTGTTTCTCTGGAGCTACCCTCTTGACTAATGCATCATCATAAAAATGAGTTGAAGTCTTTTCCAAACACCCCCAGGTCATAGGTCAGTGCTACAGAATTCCATTAGTTTAAGTTGTTCTTCTGGGCTTCTTTTGGAATGGAATGGTAGAATTCAGACTTTCTGCTTATGAACAAAGTTCAAATCAAATGGTAGTCATTTCATCGATTGTCTTCATTTTGTGCTCATTTACTTTCATTTACATCAACCTAAGCTCATACCCAACACCCATGGGGATAGGTAATTATCACATGAGGCTCTCATATAATTGCATTGGGTTGTATGAAGAGAAGTTACTCTTCAGAAGGCTTGGGGAGAGGGTCTGAACTAGAAATATACAGAGAGAGTCAAGGTCAGAGACACACGGTCTTCTGAGAAGCTGCTGAGAACTGAAGTTACGCTTTCATGAAGAGCACAAAGCCTTCATGTTAATTTTTCTCTGTGCAGTCAGAGCCCCCTCAGTGCCATGAAAGGCACAGCTTCACAGACCCCAGGAGAGACACAAGAGCTTCTGTCTCAGGGGCTGGTGAACTTTTCCTGCAAAGGGCCCAATAGTAAATATTTTAGGTTCTGTGCGCCAGAGGGTCTGTCACAGATACTCAACTCTGCCATTTTAGTGCAAAAGTCACCATGGGTGATTCATACACAATGAACATGGCTGTGCGCCAATAAAACTATATTTATGGACTCTAAAATTTGAATTTCATATGCTTTTTACATGTCATAAAATAGTCCTTTGATTTTGGGGGAAACTCTTTGAAAAATGTCAGAACCATTCTTAGTTTGCAGTCTGCACAAAAGCAGGCAGCAAACTAGATCGGGCCCACAGTTTGCCAAGGCTTGTTATATAGAATCAGCTTCATTAGTGCTTTTCATGTGCCAGTACATGCCAAGGAAAAGAAAAACACCATTTCCCCCTCAGACTAAATATTACAGAAAGCACTTAATTTAATTAACATCCCTACTAACGTTTTATCCACATCCACATTTATCTATTTTATTTGGTATAACAATAATAAAAAGAATGATGGATGGAACCATATATATATATATATATGTACATATTTATAAATATATTTAAACATGGGTATCAGTCTTTTATTTTTACCCCTTTCTGAAAGGCATCAATGAAATCCAATTATTCTACAAAATATTGCAGCCAAATCTCGTTACTAGACATATTGTAAAGGTGATCTTGTATTTTTTTTTCCTGCATGTGCTTTCTGCCTTTCTGTCTAGGGTGGGTCCCTGAATTGCTGTGGATCTCAGGCTCTTCATCACTAAATGAGGGGCTTGGTCTAATTCAGCTGTAGGCAAATTTTTTCTTGAAAGACCAGACAGCAAATGTTCAGGGGCCACACCATTTCTGCTGTGACTACTCCATCCACTCTGCTGTGACAGCACTCCAAAGCAGCCATGGGTCTACGTACAATATGTAAATGAATAGTTGTGACCGTGTTCCAATATAAAGCTTTATTTACAAAAATACGCAGACGTCCAGATTTGGGCCACAGTTTGCTGACGTCTGGTCTAGTTGGACTTAAAATACCTTCAGAGACCTGGGAATCAGATGAATGTGGCCTCACAGAAGTGGGCGACCGAAGGAAGCTTGGTAATGCTTTCTGCCTTTAACTTTCCAAGACGTCGATTTTATCCACATTTTATAAACAGAAAAATTGGTGCCTAGGGAGTGCTGGTTACATGTGGTAATTATGTGGGTGGAGTAGGCTAGATTAATGATTCTTTCTTTATCTCAACTCTTCCACATCATGAGCTCCAAAGAATTTATAGGTTTTCAAAAAGAGCAGTTAGTTATTAACTCGGAGGTAACTTATGGAGGGAATTACCTACGATTATTTCATTTCTTAGTTGTTTGGTATGTAGACTTTACGCATGTTAAATATTGTCAGCAACAAACTTCATTGGCAGTATTTTCTCTCTCCTTCAGGCTGCAAGGTAAGCAAAGTGTTAAATTTCAGTTAAGATCATAACAAACTGTAGTGTTCCTCATGTGGAACTCTCATTTCTTATTTCATTATTTCTCACATGTTTGATTCTAGGGAAAATAGCTTAGAGATATGATAAATTCAGGTTACAGTAAGCAAAATGGCTAATCATGAAAATCTCAAGAAATTTATTTGAAGTCTTCCTGGAAGGGACTTGAGTTCCTTGAAAGTTCTAAAAGCAATTTGTGATGCAGGCCACCTTCAGTTAGGGATTCTAAATTAGGTCTTCTTCCATACAACCATAGCTCCCATAGGAAGGCCTGAATCTTTTGTCCAGACGTGGGGTTTTTGTAAATGGTTTGCTGGGGGGAATGGTGTCTGAGTGACTTCCCCCGGTCATGTATTCCAAGAAAATGCTCTGTGAGGGGTGCTGCTGTTGTAAGAAAAACACACACACAGCAAAATTGCTCCCAGAGCTGCTGAATTAACAAAAACTAAACCAACTAAGAAAAGAACCTTTTATGTAAATGAGCCCCAGTGGCTGATGACAGTAATCCTCTATCAGCTTGGCAGAAATCTTCACATCGCAAAAAATTTTGTGGATGCGCCTCAGCTTGGTCTTTCTCATTGTGCGTTTTCTTTATGAAATAGCTCAGTGCAAACGTCTTCAGGTGCTTCAGGCAGATGGTGTTGGGGAGTTGTTTTTCGAATTGCTTCCTCAAGACAGTGGTGCTGGTAAGAGTTGTGTTGCAGTGAACCAATCCGCAGCCTGTATGTTAAGCTGCCTGTGTCAGGTTTTCATCCAAAATGTGGCTCATATTGGTTCATAGAGGCTAAAAGAGTACATCGTTCCAAATGTCGACATTTGAAATTCTTGATTGAGGATGAATTTTTCTAATGATTCATTGAAATGTTTAAAATCTTAAAATCAATGAGTGATTTGGGTTACATTTTAATGATCTTAGATTTTTAGGGTATCACCAAGTGACTGAAGGTATAATTAATGGAAGTTAAGTATTTATTTGGTTACTTTATTTAATTTCTGTATCCTCCACTAGACAGACATTAAATCAAGACTGAGACTTTGTAACCCCAGCACGTAGTAGTAAGTCTTCAATAAATATTTGTGGAAGGAATTTTAAAATGAATGAATATTGTGTTTGAATATTACGTTAAGTTTTGTCTTATCTTTGTAAAATAACCATTAAATATATATTTTAGGGATTTAATTAGAAGCTCTTTGAATTCATATTCTTTTATTTTTGAAGTGCTACTCAGAAGAATTATATTACCTAAAAAAGTCTGTGGTCATTTTAGATACACTAACATTTGGATATATAAGTCAAAGTTGCATCAGCTCGGTGTTCTCTTGTTTGGTTCAGGGTCTGTAACCATGCCAAAGATATTTAAAACAGTAGGGTTCAATTTTGCATTACTTCATGAGACCTGGGGTTTGTTTTGGGAATTCTATGTATCCTGGTGATTTTTCACGCCAAGAGAATGAGTGAGGTCATTCAGTGAGAGCATAGAGAGCAGAAGAGAAAGGAACCAAGTACAGAATCTTGGTAAAGCTTATATATAGATTAAAAATTTAAATGTGAAAATAAATAAATATTTGTCAGATTTGCAAGGGTCTGGGAATAAAATGAGATAAAAATGAGGCAAGCTTAGAAATGGTATGGTGTGGGGCATTAGAGATAAAATGTAACCAGGTCTTAGTCATACTGAATCCAATGAAAGCAACATAAACCTTGTAAACTGTATTTTCTGTTATTAAAATGTTACTGAATATAAGATATAATCTCTCTAATCTGTAATATCAAGCACAGCATATTTAATTAATATTTTACAAGATTTCTTCAATTTGAAAAATATGGAAATAACTCAGTGTTGTAACATACCTTAATTTAACCAAATATGTAGCAAAAGTATATATTTTAACCTACTAGAATGGATAAAGTTGAAAAGAAAGAAAATGCCAAGTGTTGGTGAGAATAAAAGCAACTGTCATACATATTTGGTGAGAATGTAAATGGTTATAAAAAATCATTTGGTAGTCTCAATTTAAACCGAAAATATGCCTACTCTATAAGACAGGAATTCTACCCCTAGGTGTATAGCCATGAAAAATGAGCACATAATCCCACCAAAAGACACAGATTAGAATGCTTATAGAACTTTGTTTATCATAGCCCCAAATTGGATAGAACCCAAGTGTCCATCATTAAGATAATGAAATTTGTTCTGTGGTCTTAAATTGGAATATTATACTACAATAAAAAGCAAATGACTGCTTCCTGCAAGAATATGGATGGATATCATGCATGTAATATTGAGAAAAATAATCTAGACACGTTGATTCTATTGATAATTAATTTGAAAAGCATACAGAATGTATAATAGGAATCAAAACAGTGGTTAAATTTGAAGGACTGTTGATTGGAAAGGAAAAAAAGGGATCCTTTAGGTGGTGAAGATAAAGTTTTATATCTCAATCTTGGATTTTGTTTACAGGGACATATTTGTGTAGAAAAAATTATCAAGCTATGCTCTTTCAACTTTAGTATAAGCTATAGTATAAGTAGTATGCACTATACTATGTGTATTTTAGAATCACCATCCTAACTTCATGTATTTTTCCAATATCTCAAGATGAAGAATTAGAATTAAAACATGTAGGTTTTATAAGAATTGAAAAAATCTCCCAGGTACCTCACTGCCCTCTTCAGTTTGCATAGACAAGGATAAGTCATTATTTCTGCGTGATTGGAAGTGGAGCAACATGTTTGGTTCCCCAAGCCCTCATTATGTTTCCTGCAAGCCAGTTCAAGAGCTGAACAAAAATGCAATTACGACTCAGTGTTCATGAAGAGCAGCTCATATCCATTACTGCAGGAACATCATGTCCTTCCTTTTACAGGTTTTTGCCAGTGGAAAGGCTAATACAATCATGCAGGATCAGGGGCAGTTATAGGATTTCCCTGGAGTTTCCTTTTCCTAATGAATACAGTCCTTCATTGTAATGGATTGACCTTTGAACACTAATGTAAATCTTATGGCTGGTTGTTTTATTAATTGCTAGAACCTTGCTCGCTGGGGTTGTTAATTCACCCTAAGCAAGGACCACCTGCAATTAATCTTTTTCTAATTCTTGACACCATGGTTTATAACTATCGATTTCTTTCTTTTAAAACTAATTAGATATTTTAGTCTTTTACAAACTGACACAAAACTACAGCCCTTTAAATGATTTGAATGTCGGAAAAAAGGAGTCCTTACCAAACCATCAAAGTTTGGTCTATAATGATTAAATTCATTTATATACAAATGTAGCTTTAACTCTAAGCCAAGAGCATCCTTTGCAAGGGACAAATGAATCCAACTATTCCATTCACCAGAGCTACATTTTATCTGCCCCATGTCCTCATATGCTCGGTTGGTGACTGACAAGGACAATTCAGACCTGCCTTGTACCTTACAAATCAGAGCTGACAGGTACAGACTCAGCCCTGACTATCTCTAGCACTATGGTATTCAGGACCACAGACAGCAGAGAAAGTACTCAGGCACCTTTACACAACAGCTGTTTATATTCGGAAACACTCTGAAACACAATGGTACAGCCTCATGGTCCAAACCAATCGAAATATGATAATGTGGCTCATGACTGTGGGATGCATCCATGTCAATTTTTTTTCTCAATTCACTTCTTTCTCCTGTGAAATGGACCCTTTAAAAAAAAGTAACCTCAAGTGTGGCAGTAATTGACAAATCCTGATCAAGAGGAACACAGGGACAGAAATTCAGTGTTCTCAAGATTCATACTGAACTGTCTCTTGAACTACCAGCAACTTGTTCTGTCTCTGCTTAGTTTCTGCTAACCCTTCCATTCATCTCTCAGACCTCCTGTGTGCTCCGTTTTGACATCCTGATTGATTTACTTCTATGGCCCTCTGCCCTTTAGCTTGGTATCCTTGTGAATTTCTTGTCTGCTTTTGCCTGCATTGGCCCTTCTGGGTACATCAAACTTTTTGTAACTAAAGTCTTCTGCTAGGCTGCCAAGGCCCCTCATATTGAAATATCCTAATAGGAAGCTCTGTCAGTTCTTTCCTCATCTTGGTCCTAGTGCCAAAAAAGTTGCTCCTCAATGCTGGCTGATAAATACTTTGCCTTTGAATGCATCTTCTCTGTTACTTGAAGATTCAGGGGGAATATATCCTGAGGGAAAATGCCTTTGGCCTTACCACTTTTTTTTCTAAGATTAGAAATATGTTCCAGTTAGCTTAATATGCCAGTTAATATTTATCTTTACTAGAAAACATGACATGCACATAATTAAAATATAAAGCATTAACATTTATGTAATTTATTTTTTCCATGCCTGTTTACTCTTGAATCCATTCTACTAGAAATTTTGCCACCACCATCCAACAAAACTTCCCTTGTCAAGATCACCAGTGATCTTCCTAGCATTAAATCGAATGGACCATCCATAATCCTCATTTTATCCGATCTGTTAATACTATTTGATACAATTGAATACTCCCACCTACTTGATAAAATTCTCCTTTACTTAGATTCCAAGAAAACATACTTTGCTGATATTCTTCCTACTGCTGCACCAATTGTTGTCACTCGCCTTAACTGTTTCCTCCTCTCTCCCAATTCTAAATGTGGGAGCGTGCCCCAGTGTTCATTCCTTGGACAGTTTCTTCTGGGTCTACATTCACTGCCTTGATGATCTTACGTATCTCAAGTTTAAATGTTGATTCAATGATGTTGACTCCCACATTATACCCCCTGCCCTGAAACCCAGACTCCCAAATCCAACTTTTATCTCAGCATTTCCACTTGAATGTCTAACATGTGGCTCTCACTCGCCATGTTCCATATTAGCTCTTGATAACCCTAGGTGAACCTCTTACTGCCCTTTAGAACTGAGACAACGACAATTCTTTCCTGCCAGTTACTCAGACAATTGGTTCTGAGAGCTTACCTCCCAATTTCATGTGCTTCTTTCCTAACACTCCCACTTGCAACCTACTTTTGAAGAAATGTTAGCTAAGGACCAGTCAGGTTATTGGAAGCTCATTGCCCACAATTTTCAAGTGCTAGGAGACTTACTGTTATTTTTAAGATGGTTTGGAGGGTCTAAGTTCTTTGCATTTTCATATAAATTTTAGAATCAGCTTGATAATTCCTACAAAACAGCTCCTCATGTTTTATATTTGGATAACATTGAGTCTATGGATCATTTTGGGGAGAATTGACATCTCAAAAATATTGAATCTTACAGTCTGTTAAAGTGGTAAATATCCCCATTAATTTATGTCTTTGTTAATTTCTCTCAGCAATGTTCTGTAGTTTTCATTGTAGAGATCTTGGATAACTTTTGTTAAATTTATATCCAAGTATTTTTTATTGATGTTAGTAGCGTAAATGGTTTAGTTTTTAAATGTCATTTTCCAGTTGGTTGCTACTAACATGTAGCAATACAAATGATTTTTGTATATTGACTTCATAGCCTAAGATCTTGGTAACTTACATGTTGTAGTGTTTGTTTGATAGATTCTTTAATGTTTTTCAGTGAGAAAATTGTCATTTCCAAATAAAGACAGTTTAACTTCTTCCTTTCCGTTCTTATGCCTTTTCCTTGCCTTAGAACCTCCAATACAACGTTGATTAGAAGTGGTTAGAGTAGACAGCCTTCTTTGGTTTCTAATCTTTGGGAGAAATTTTAATACTTAACAATTAAGTATAATTTTAGCCATAAAGTTCATAGATGTTCTTTATATGAATGGGAATTTTTATTTCCTGGCTACTTTCTTAATCACTTCTATCTTCTTCTTAGGGGCCATTTCTGGGGACCTGGCCTAAGAAAGCTGGGTGTTAGGAAATTGTTGTAAGTCTGATGTGTCCAACATTGTTATATAAAAATAATAAAGAACACTTTTTAGAGTAGGAATTTGCTCTTTTATCTGTCATGCTCTTGAGACAGGTGCAAGGTATGGAACTGATTTAATCTTACAAGGCCAAAATGAATTCTGGGTGCTTTTGCAGATTTAATACATTTATTATTCAATAAATAACCAATAATAACAAATGATCATTCAAAATATATTTTCTATTGCTAGAGAGATGGGGGAAAACATCTGATCCATGCCATAAGTGGTTTGCAGTCCATAAGTCAAGGAAACTAGTAAAATATATTTTCTCTCATCCATGAAGGCCAGATGAGTAGGTTACAGATTGAGAAGAAATCTGGTCCTTCAAGGATTCTTGCTGCTCCATCTTGCTTAGGTCTCTGCAAATAGTCTCCACTCAGATGCGACGAATTTGAAGAGAACTTCTCTTTTGTTCTTCTAATTAACTGGGTTAGGAGTCATTTTCTATCTCTCCTGACCAAAAGGCAAGTTAAAATACTCTAACTAAAGAAAAAAATTGATTTCAAGAAAAATGTGAACAATTGGAAAGCTGCAAATGCTGCGAGAAAAATTCTCATTGAGTTTCACATTCCCGGTGACATACCACCATTTCATGGCGAAACGGACGTGATGCACGTGATAAGAAGTACAGTTTATTTTTAGTGCAAACGCAACTCTGTTATTTATGCTAATTATGAACAAGAGGAATAAGGGTAAATAAAATCTCCAGATAATCTCAAACCTAATTTTATTGAATAGTCTCAAAACTTTCCATCTCAATACTTGCATAAACATCATTACCACGTAACCAAATTCAGTAGATTTAGTTTTGGCTACTTTAATTTCCATTTCTCTCTGGCTAGCAGTATTGTCAATAATTAATTAAATGGCCCCAAAGGAGGCAGACATAAGAATGATGCTTTAGATTATATACCAATAGATGACCAAGAATGGAAAGTGCATGGATTTTCAACCTGGTTAATGTATAAACAGGAGCAAGCTGTGACATAGGTAACAGATATGTCAGGCTTGAATGAGAAGCTGAAGGAATTTGGAAACATTAGGTCATTATGCTTGTATCACTTTAGTAATACAGTTTAACTGAGAAAATTAGTGACTTAGCTTACAAATTGTGACAGTTTTCTGGATAAAGTTGCCAAACTCCCAGTAGCTTCAGATGCCTCTACTTCCATTCTCTGTTTCTCCATCTTTCAATATGAAGCCTTTAGTCCAAACTTTTTCTCATTTTCCACCTGAATATTTGCATAGTCAAGACAGGATTCCATTCAGCCAGTATAATCTGGATCAAACAGCAGATACTATTTGCCAGTTCAGAAATCTGCAGTGGCTCCATCTTGTTTCTCAGAATGTAGATCTATTGGGGTAAAACTGAAGGCCCCTATAGCAAATAAAACACTTTAATTTCAAACATGGATTCTCCTCTTTCATATGGCCAGTCTTATTGTTCCTGACTTTACCCACCACCCACCCCCAAGTTGTCATGTCCTTTCTCAAATTATCTGCCCCTATGGAACACATTTTGACCCTTCATGATTATTGCTTATCCATTTCTACTGTAGATGGTTCAGATTTCACCCTCTGTGAGAAGCCCATCCTGTCTCTCCACACCCAGCATTCACAATCCACACTTTGTGTTCACAAAGAGCTTCATTTACTATTTATATACCTGCCATAACTGGAGATTCCTTCTGTTTCAAACATTTGAGTTTTCAGTGATAGTGGAACATTTATGAACGTTCACATTAAATGAGAAATTTGGAACTAGAGCTCAGTGGAGGAGTCAAGGATAGGAATAGACTTAAATTCACACACTTCAGTTGCCTCTCTGCTTCTCTTCTCAGCATCTGATCATCAATTTCTTCTATAAACTCCCCTCTTGCAGTGATGGCTAGCATAATGAAAATATCAAGGACACAATTAAGCCATGATTCTAAACATTTGAGGTATATGTACATCAACTAGAGCGGTAGTAAAAATGTTGATTGCTAAGCCTCAATATCACACAGCAAGCCTTGGGTAGTGTCAAGGAATCTCATTTTATAAAATAACTTAAGGTAATTGTGATGTAAGGTTGTTTAAATACACACTTATAGAATCACTGAAATAAAGAATAGGCTAATTTTGAATTGGCCCAACAATAGGAGAATGATTATGTAAATAATGGTATATATTAAGACGTGCAGTGTTGTACAGTCATAAATATATGTAATTATTAAAAATAAAGCAACATGTAAATATGCTTGCAGAAATAGAAAACACAATGTAATATGTCTACCTTCCATATCACCAAACAGTGGTTTAATTGTCATTTCATATTTTATAAACATTTTTACTCTTTAGCCAAAGTATCTAAAAGTAGCTCTAATAATCACCGTGGAACCTTGGACAGCTCCCCACCCCTTGTCTGTGGCAAGAGAAGAGGACATTCATTAGAAGAGGTCTCTTGAGTTGGAAGTAGTTGTGTGGTCCTTGCATTAAAAAGGAGTGAATGGATCACACACATTTGTATCTTCTCCCTCCACTCAATGACAGTAAGAGAAGGAAAAAGATAAAGAGAATAGTGGAACCATAAATAGTGAACTATAAAACTCCTAGAAGAAAACACAAGTGGTAAGTAACTTGACATAGATCTTAGTGATGATTTTTTGAATCTGACACACACAAAAAGCAACAGAAGCAAAAATAAACAAGTGAGACTACATCTGCACAGCCAAGGAAACCATCAACAAAATGAAAAGGCAACCAATTGAATGGGAGGAAATAATACTTGCAAATCATATTTCTGGTATGGGGCTAATATTCAAACATATAAAGAACTATACAATTCAATAGCAAAAAAGTAAACAATCCGATTAGAAAATGGGCAGAAGATCTGAAGAGACATTTTTCTAAAGAAGACATACAAATGGCCAACAGGTACATGAAAAGATGCTCTAAATCATTAATCATTAGGGAAATGCAAATCAAAATCACAATGAGATATCACCTCACACCTGTTAGAATGGCTATTATCAAAAAGACTAGAAATAACAAGTGTTGGCAAGGATGTGGAGAAAAGGGAACCCTGTACACTGTTGGTGGGAACTTAAATTAGTACAGCCACTATGGAAAACAGTTGGGAGGTTCCTCAAAAAAGTAAAAATAGGGGCCAGCCCAGTGGTGTAATGGTTATGTTTGCCCACTCCCCTTCTGGTAGCCCAGGGTTCGCAGGTTCGGATCCCAGGTGTGAACCTACACACTGCTTATCAAGCCATGCTGTGGCGGGCGTCCCATATAAAGTAGAGGAGGATGGGCACAGACGTTAGCCCAGGGCAAATCTTCCTTGGCAAAGAAGAGGAGGATTGGCAACAGGTGTTAGCTCAGGGCTAATCTTCCTCACAAAATAAAATAAATAAATAAATAAAAATAAAACTATTATATGATACAGCACCATCCCTGGGTATTCAAAGAAAATGAAAACACTAATTCGAAAAGATGTATGAACCTCCATGTTCATAGCAGTATTATTTACAATAGTGAAGATATGGAAATAACCTAACTGTCCACTGATGGATTAATGGATAAAGAAATTGTGGTATATATATACACACACAATGGAATATTATTCAGCCATAAAAAAGAAGGAAATCTTGCCAATCTTGACAACATAGATGGACCTCGAGGGCATTATGTTAAGTGAGATAAGTCAGACAGAGAAAGACAAATACCATGTGATCTCTCTTATTTGTAGAATCTTAAAAATTTTTTTTTAATTAAAAAAAACTAAGCTCATAGATACAGAGAAGAGATTGGTGGTTGTTAGAGGTGGTGGTTAGGGGGTGGGAGAAATGGGTGAACTGTTTTTTGTTTTGTTTTATTTTTTTAGTTTAAATAAATTGAATTTTAAAAATCATATTTTCTGGCTTTGGAAAAAACATATCCAAAGGACATAATTTAAAATGTTCGAAAAAAATGAAAATTTCCTTCTTTTTAAATAATTAAGATATTATCCAATGATTGAATAAAACAGGGATAAAGAAGAAAATAGTGGACATATATTTGAATAAATCTCAGAAATTCTGAATGTAGAAAACATAAGAAGGAGGAGTGGTAGCCAGTGTGGAAAGCTGTGCCCTTTTCTTAGATGCTTGTTGAGGGTAATTAGGGCAAAGAGCTTTAATGGCTCAGCCCTGAGAGGCGTGTGAATTGATGAAACAAGGCACAGGATGGTTACAAGTGAGACACAGTGTGAAAACAGAAGAACTAATTAAATATGCATATTAGCATATTAAATATGCAAATGATTGAGCCCCATCCTCTTCTCCCTCTCCACTACATAGAATGCTAATTTAGTGCCTGAGACAGGAAGGCAGAGATTTTTTCCCTAAAGACAGTAGATGTGACTGCATCAAAATTAAAACCACCTGCATTAAAATGACGTCATAAACACATCAAGTAACACACTATAGGCTGGGGAGATATATTTGCAACATATGCTAGTGACTATTGTATCCAGATTGTATAAAGAATTGCTACTGTCGATATAGAAGACAAACCACCCAATGTAAAAGTAGTCAGAGGGTATGGATAGGTTTGTGGAAAAGAAGGAGCCTGATTAGGACTTATGAAAATGTAAATTAAAATAGTAATGCACCATCATATTACTAAAACTATAAAAAATGCAGGGGAAGATACACACCAACATTACAACACTGGTTATCTCTAGGAAAAAATAGAGGTAGTAAATAAAAGAAGGAACGAGGCCATAGTGGGTGCCAGCTGTGTCTTTAGCATCATATTGACTTAAGCAAACCTCTGAGCTAAGCAGAAAAGAAATAAGAAAGGGAGGGAGGAAAGCGGGGAGGGAGGGAGGAAATGAGGAGGAACTGCTCACATAGTTATAAGGATGCTCTTACATTATAGTACTATTGCGTACTCAGTCTTCTGCCACTTCATACATAAAAAAGACTGCAAAATAAGATCTTGTGTTTATTAAGGTTATTTCTGATAGAACATGCCAATAGGTATGTTTACCAGATACTCTGTGATTTGATTCTACCTTTAAAGGACAATTTTCTCTAAACATTGCGACAGCCATAGAAATGACTGTCTTCAAGCCTAGTTGCATATTTCCGTAAAAGCTGGCATTACCTGTTATTGACAGAAATAAATTCCGTGATATTCCAGGGGGCTTTCCTTTGCTCATGGAGCTCTATAATACAGGATTGCAAATCTCACCATGCAAAAATGTTTAAATGAGCTAGAAAATATGCCTTCACAAAACTTGCCACAATTCTTCTTGGCAGCAGGGTGTTTGGACAAAATATTTCATCTTCCTTGGGCCATGATTATTTGCAAGTAAAAGCTCTGAATGATCTGAATTATGTTTATCCACGAGATATGCAGAGAGGTGTCTGCCTCACCTTGGTTCTTTCTGGTGTCCAGGCTAATAATATATTGTGCCAAGAAATACCTGCAAAGCTCACAACAATGATCTAGAAGCCCACAGAGGAATTTGGAGGGTCTGGGCTTGACTATCCCCACAGAAATAGAATACACAAGCAGGTGGGATGTAAAAAATGGTCTTGGTGAACTACTTTGAAACTATGCACCTTTTTTTAATAGAAACATACTTGAAGAGACAAAAACCCAAAGATGATGCTGCAAGTTAGAGATTCTGTTTTTAAACATCCAGGTATACTGTGGTATCTCTTTTATGGGCATTGTTTTTATTATTATTCACCTGGGGAACCAAAACCATTTTCCTAAATAAGAAAAGAAATGGTATTGTTTTAAGAAAAGCTGTTTAATCCATCTTGGAAGTAAAGGCAAATGAAGGAAATTCATTTGTCCTGCCTTCCAATTACCTCATGTTTCATTAGGCAGCCAGGAGGCATTCTGCATGTTTGGTCTGCTCCCCTCTACAATAAGCTATTATTCTAGGGCACTGCCCTGCTGGCTAACCACATTTTGGCGACTGCTTATGTTTATTTATGAGTCTTGCTTGGGAAAAGATTTGTGAAGTCTGAGTGGCAGTCCTCACATGTGTGTTTACTCTTCTTCCTGCTTCGACATAACCAGGAGCCGCCACAGTGTACCCGGTGTCCAGAATGAATTAGGCAGCAGGATACATCATTGATAACCAAGCCGAATGCTCCCTCCATATTTAATATTCAACAGCAGTGATGGTAAGAAGGAAACTGAGGAGATTCCAGTTCCACTGAGTCCACTGGATTCAAGAAAGCTTGAGAAGCAAGTCTTTGGCACAATCCTTGCAAAGTCAGAGTAATTATCAGGGAGAAAAGCAGCATTATCCACTCCAGGGTAGAAGATGACATTAGGCAATGCCACTACTCCTTCTGCAGCTGAGACTTCTGCTTCCTGAGCCTTGCTCTCTTGCTTAGGTGAAGAACTGTAGCAATTATGTTTCTCCAAAACAATGGGATATAGATAGATAGATAAATAGATAGATAGATAGATAGATAGATAGATAGATAGATAGATAGATAGCCAGACAGATAGATAGGTAGCTAGATAGCTAGCTAGATAGATAGATAGATAGGTAGATAGGTAGATATACACACATAGATATGTATATATAAAAATATATATATACCACTAAATATACATATATACACATGTATGAGAGTGAGATTTATTTGAAAGTATTGCTTCATGCAATTGTGGGGCCTGGCAAGTGCAAATTCCATAGGGTAGGGTAGCAGGGAAACTCAGGAAGGATTTCTCTGTTCCAATCTTGAGGCAGAATTTCTTCTCTCCAGGAAACCTCAGTTTTGGCACATTTATTGCCTTCAATTGATTGGATAAGGCCCACAAATATTAAAGAGGTTAATCTCATTTACTTAAAGTAAACTGATGGTAGATGTTAACACATGTACGTAGTACCTTGTTAGCAATATCTCAACTAATCTTTGGCCAAACAATTAGGCACCGTAGTCTAGCCAAGCTGGCACAAAATTTAACCATCACAAGAATCTATGCCATCTTAAAAACAAGCATTTCCAAAAAGGCTGTTCCTGAAGAGGAGCCAAATCATTTCTCCTTGAATAGTGCAGGGCACAGCCTTCTGTTCCATGGCTGAGCAGTTGGAATGTCTACTCTTATAGCTGCCTTGCAGGCCTGACTCTGAACGTAAGTGATTTTAAGCATCCACAGCTGCCAACGCTTGTCAAATGTGAGTGATCACATATTACTCGATAACTATTGGACAGTCTCATAGGAATGACACTTTGTTCCTGATATTTTAAATAAGCTACTGTATATGCCGTAAAAAGAGGGAATTAGCTATTTAGTCAGCTTTTAATTAGAAGGCAGGCATCTAGAACAGTATCAGGTACCTGAGAGGTGCTAAGCCTTGGATGAATGACTCAATCAATGACCAGCACTTGAACAAATGCAAGACCCATCAGGACAAGAGAGTCATTTAGGATTCTTTTTCTAGATGTTGAGGTCTGGGAGGTCTTAGTGGGCTGGATAAGTGGCTGTTGTTCAATGTCCAATGATGGGTCAACATATGGCAAGGGATGGAGATTCCTCTGCCCACCGGTGGAAAAAAAAAATCCCTTCAGTTCAGACATTCTATAGGTCCCCAACTCATGGTTAATTTGCTGTTCTTTGCTCTCAGTCTGGACAGCTCTCAAAAGGCTGCTTTTTGGGTGACTTTAACCTGATCTTACCTGAGTCAATTTGTCAGGAGGGGCACCTCACATGACCCAGTGTACTCTAACCATAGAGCAGCACCCTACTTGGCTGCTTCTCAATGTGGATGTTTATCCTTTGGATTCAGGAATAGACCAAAGCTAGAGACTTCTGTATTCAGTCAGCAAGCAATTATTAAGTCCATAGGGGATGCTGAGCCTATAATGGACGTTGAGTAAGGAATCTAAAGGAATTCAGGGGGCTTCTGTGCTGGTTATTAAGCGTGTGTCTCTCAGTTCCAAATCCGCCATCTATATTCCCTATTGTGATGCTGGAGCTGCTACTCAGCAAACACCTTTCTCCTTTGTCAGCTGTCTCCCTAGTTAGTGCTACACTAGAAGATGTTGGGAGGCAAAAACAGGGTAGGAAGGATTTACTCTTTCCTCTGGCTTGCTGCTGTTGGCTCCATCACCCCAGAAATGGTTCTTGACCTGGTTGGTTCCAGTTTCCAGGTTTTTCCACTTGCACATCAAGTGTCCTTTGTCTGGACAGTTTTGCAGCCCCAATGTCCTTGCTCCACCCCATAATTGGGGTCACTGGACCACTCCAGTAAGCTCTTGCTGAGCCTACATCCTAGAAAAGGTATGCTGGGTTTGATAGGATTGTGTTTATATTTTGTGCTGTGACTGTTACACATTATGACATAACAAACTAGAATTATTCATTATTTTATTTCCTGGGGTTCATCTTGTATCTGCTTGGGGACAATGAACAGGGCATCATTCTTTTTTAGCTACCCAACCTACCTAAAAGGGCCAGATCAATATTTGCCGACACCACCAAATAATCTGTTATTTTAGGAGGTCACTTTAAAAATGTTAGGTTTCAGAAACTAAAGTATGCATTCCGTCCTCAGATAGATAAATACCCCACCCTTCAGCCCCACCCCCACCCATGCGTTTCTATCATCAATTAAGACAGCTTAAGAAACATAAAACTTTAATGCTGGTTTTAATGGAAGGCTTGTCGGCTAATAACCAGAGTTTATAATTGGCTCATTGATGTTCTGCAGCTAAACATTAAATAAAGTCTATGCATGGCCTTCAAAAGCAAGACTGATAAAGATGGCTTTAGACGCGTCACATCGACTCCCAACTTTTCTGTCTGACTCAGAAACCTTTCAGAAAAATAGGGTAGCTACTTAAACTTATTTTGTTTGATGAAAATAGTCCAATTTACATTTTTAGGTAGACACACAAGACATTCTACATGTGACTTAGAAGTTTTCGATCGAAAGCATCTGAAAAAGAGCAAACCCCTTGATGTTGAGAAACTATTTTTTAATTTTTTAAAAACTTTTTGATTGTGGTAAAATATATATAACATAAAATTTGCCATCTCAACCATTTTTAAGTGTATATTCAGTAGTGTTAAGTATATTCCTACGGTTGTGCAACCAATCTCCAGAATGTTTTCAGTTTGCAAAACTGAAATTCTATACTCCTTAACAACTCCCCACTCCCCCTTTCCAATTTGTATATTATCTTTTGAGAAATAGCTATTCAAGTTCTTTGCTCATTTTTTAATTGGGTTACTTTGTTGTTGTTATTGCGTTGTAGGAGTTCTTCATATAGTCTGGATATTAACCCCTTAACAGATATGTGATTTGCAAACTCATTCTGTAGGTTGCCTTTCACTTTGTTGATTTTCCCTTTGATGTACAGTTTTTAATTTTGATTTAGTCCAATTTATCTATTTTTACTTTTGTTACCTGTGAGAAACTATTTTTAAGAAATCAGAAAACATTTCAAAATGTAACCATTAAGGCCAAGTTGAGTAGTGACAAGAAGTTGCATCACTAACTTGGTTGCATGACATGTGTTATTCTTACTCCTAGTGGGTGGGTACGGTAACTACTGGTGGTCCAATGTTCTCAAACTAGATTCAAGAAACTCAGTTCTCCCATTCTCTCATCTCAAGCAAACACTAAATTTTTGTGGTTGGTTCAGCTCTGGCAATGGGACATTCTCAAATTTGATTTAGCACGTGTGTGTAGGAAACAAGACCCCAAAACTATGTGCTCTAAACTTTTATTTTGTGATTCACAGTTGCAATTTAAAAATAAACCTAATGTCACCATGAGTAAAATTCTTACAATAGGCAATAAAATGAAATCAACCATCGCTCACACTAAATCAAAGTAGCAGGGCTGATTAAGGTAATGATTTTTAAACTGAATATCACTCTATCATAGTATATAAGCATGCCAGAAGATCCATTTGGAAGGGGCCCAGATGAAATATGCAATAAAGCCAGAAATTGTAATTCAAAAGATCTAAATGAAAACACTTTAGGCAAGTGGCTTTGGATGCACAGTTGGAATACAAATGGCTGTTTTTACCACTCAGCCTTAAGCCCAGGTTTGTCCCTGATGTGTCTGGTGTCACCTCTGGAAAACTCTGTTTGTACATAAGCTCCAGTTGGGTCCTCTGGGCTTACTTATAAAAGGATGCTGGCTGATGTGTTTATCCTCTTCTTCTCTGGGTAACAGGAATAATGAGCTGTCAGTACGATAAGATCCTAGACATCACTTAAATTTCCACAGTTGCCCATCACATCTCCCTCCCCGGGAGGCCTCTGAATTACAGGCTGTCATGGAAAGCCTGTGAACTGGGTGGAGCCTCCTCAGCTCCTGAGGCTCATATCGCACTTCATGAGTCTAATGCTTGCTTGGTTGCTTGCACTTCGTCTTTCCCCCTGTAGTCAAGGAGCATGCAGGTGAATGGCTGATTTTCAAGATGACATGGCACCAAATGCTGAGTGTCCTGTGATTGGGGGTACTGCATTTTGAATTGCTCTTTCTGTCTAGAGTTTATAACTTAAAACTTATACATAACTTAAAAAAATGTGGTTTTTAGCTATAGGATAAAATTATTTCTATACTATTTATTCTTAATTAATTCCCCAGCCATTACGAAGTTTTCATATGTAAGAAGAGGCCAAATTACCCCATTGTCTCATAGAGCAAGACCATGAACTTTGTGTAGTAGAGTCTTTGTGTATTGCTTGCTAAGGATCCTTCCCCCTTGTGTCAGTTCTTTGTAATCTCCATCTATTCTGTCCCTTGTGGTCCTAGTTAGACTATTAGTCCCACAGGTACATGAATGGGCATGATTGTGCTCCAATAAGGCTTTATTCACTAAAACAGGTGGTGACAAAATTTGGCACCTGGGTGATAGTATATGGATCCCTTTTCTAAAACTATCAGAGCATTGCTCTATTTCTATCCATAGTATGAGGTTTTAAAGGAATTAAAATCCAAGTTTCATGACCTGTCTCCAATGGGGAGATTCAAAGAGTATCACTAAGAGCTGTAAATATGTCTCATCTCTCTAATGGAATTTTATGCTTTCTAAGAGTGAAGACAACATTTCGATGTTCTTTATACTCCTTCCAGTGACAAACAGTTCCTTAGAGAAGGTTAAGGTGGCAGAAGCTGTGGCATCCTGCCTGGAGCCCTTTCCAGGACCAAGACATCTATTCCTCTGTCTTCTGGGAGTATTGTATTGACACATCTCAGTTGAGTCTCTCTTCTGTAATTGCCCTCAGCTGAAGAGAGCTTCCTCACCCAAGGTTGTACCTCCACCTCATAGGCAGACTGCATTTAATAACTGGACCTGGCAGGGGTATAAAAGCTGACCCTTTACCTCATTTCAAGGGAGGATCACTCTGAGGGGCCATCCCAGTCCCCAAGATCTCCACAAAATCAGCTGAGGCCTTTGATGAAGGCCTTTCGCATCAACTCCTACCTCTGCCCAGTCCTGTGTCTTTCATCTCAAGGGTACTCCTTAGGGAAGGTCTGAATATGGACTTGGGTGGGACAGGTAGCATAAGTTAAGGGCCAGCAAGTGACATCATAAAGGAAAGAGACAGGCCAGGAAGTGACATAGAAGGAGGGGTAGGGGTGTGGCAGGAAGTGACATAGAAGGAGAGGTGGGACCAGGAAGAAGGACATGGAGGGAGGGATAGGATCAGGGAGGGAATTAGGGTTAGGTTTAGAGTTAACCAAATGATGGTGGTTTTAAAGGGTTACTCTTTGGGTGCTTTCAAAACATTTTACCGGAAAGGTATGTATTTATACCTTGAGAGTTAAAAAGAAAAAACAAAACTGTAACATGTTCAGCCATGAGAGTTAATGTCCCTTGACCATCATTATCAAGAGGTGCAAGGGAAGCCAGCAGGGATCTGCCAAAATTTTAACAGTAAGTCATGAGTACTTAATTATATACTTGTATATAAAAGTGCCCATTGGTGTAAGAAGGTAGCAATTATCTGCTATAGCAGCATACTCCCTCATGATGTTTGTGCCATGAATTTGGAATACCATGCATAAATGCAGAAATGTGTCAGAAACTAACTTCTGAGGCATTAAATTCCCAGCTGGGCAGTGTTGGCCCTCTATTTTTTTTTTTAATTCTGCAATGAGTGTTCTTCCTGGAGAAGCCAAAGCATGACAGCAAGTGTTTAATAAACATCTGTTTATGGATTAAACAGAGATTCAGTCACGATCTAGACTCTAGGGTTTAATTCAAGACACATCTTTTAAATTTCCGTTTGTGCCAATGGTCATTTGTAGTACTCCTGCCAGAATGTGGTCAGGAATCAGAAAGTTAAGAACTGATTTCTAGAAGTTCACCACTCTTTCGAGAAATTGTGTTGCGTAACGTTCAAGCATAATGCATATTAATTTTTAATCAGTTGAGTACTCATTGCTGTTTAAAATGAGATTGTTTCCAAAAACCAAGTGCCCTTTTCCAATTGAAAGAGTTCCTAGAAAAGCTGAGAGAGTTGGTCTTGCAATAACCAAAAGCCACGTTATTTGCTTTACACTGCAATCATCTAGAAAGCAAGAATTTTGTGTAACTTGATTTTTTAAAGTTAACCCTATTTAATCCACAAGTATGCAGGGATTTAGTTAATGATGCCCTTGTGATTGATTTCTATTCCCATTCTTGGTAGCAGAACGTCTCCTTCTTCCCCCAGAAACTGCCCACACTGTATCTTACACTGGTGAGTCTGTTTCATGCCTGGAGGAGATTTGAAAAGTGAGGTCATTTAAGAATTTCAGTCTATGGCTCAATCCTATCTAAATTTAGTAGTTTATCAGGGCTTGTCCGTGTTGCTCAGGATCTATTATAGGCTTCTCTCCATGGACAATTCCATAAAAATGGCACTTTGGCTGACACAAAATAAATTTAACGGCAAAAATATTTTGCAGCTAACCAGAAGAGGCATGGAAGCGGCAGTTTGCAAAGCTGATGGGGATGTGTGTGCGACACCACTGTTATAAAGAGTCAGAATCCAGAAATAGTCCTAATTGTAAGTCATTCATTTTTGATCAATCACTTTTATCCTCTTTAAATTTTTAGGCATAATTTTAGCTCTTTTAATAGAACTGTCACGTGTGAATGTTTCTGGTACTTATTTGAAGTTTTTTAGATTTGCGGTCAGCCTCTGGTCTTCTAGGTTATGATTTCTGCAAATTGGCCCATTGCTGTCTGCTCTGTTTTGTTAACTTATCCTTTCTCTGTTTGTCCTAAATCTCCTTCTTTCAAGAGAGGGTGAAAGGGAAGACGGTCATCGTGGTAAACTGGGATTTGGTGAACAAGTCTGTGTTCATCCCAGGTCTACCTTTTATGAGTTTGTAGACTTCAATCATATCCCTTGTCAGCCTCGGTCTTTGCAGATGGAATCATTTGAATCCTTTAAGACTGTCTGCATATGCAGCAGCTCTGGGCTTTTGATCACCCCCAGTTTTCTCTTCTCTGGACCTTTTCCTGCTCTGTTATGACTTTATTGAAGTGCAGAGATCTAAGCAGTGTGCAAGATTTTACATGTTTGTTTCTTTAAAACTCAGGATATCCAAGGTTTCCCTCTGAGAGGGGTGGGGGCCTCTCTATCCCAGGCAGCAGCAAGGGAGAAAAACATGGAGGAAGTTCATGGGAGATTTTGATGAGCCAGGCTCAGAATGAGCACACGTTACTTTTGCTCATAAACCATGGGCTACAGTGTTGTCAGACACCACCATCTAAACATTTATATATGTTTCCCATAAACTTTGTGGGCAACATTCTCAGAATATGTAATATTTTACCAGTGTTTTACTAAGTTCCACTATGTGTAAATGCTCAAAAGGTGGGAGGAATGACCCCTTAACAAAATGCACTAACACGAATTTACTGTGGAACAGGCACCTGAGGGAGGGAAGAATCTGAGGCTTTCTACAAATATAGACTATGCCTTCCTAAGGAATAGATTTGAAATTCCACCTGTGTCTTCTTGGAGTCAGCAGGCATTATTTTAAATACACTCAGCAGAAGAGACGAACCTTGTTCATTTGGATAGGCCTCCCATGTGGCAGATATTTTCTGGATTCTTCCTGTTGGACCAGGACCATTCCGCTAGCTAGAACTGCTGAATTAGTTTGAGTATTCCAAACTATTGTAACCAATAAAAAACAAATGATTAATGGCTGTAATCCAGTAGAAGTTGTCTTCTGGCTAGCTGCCCAAGGTGGGTGTACTGAGTGAGCAGGCTCGGGTGGAAGGGAGTTCTCTGCTCCAAGCAATCTTTTAGGGATCCATCTTCAACTCATGGTGGCTAAGGTGTTCTTGGAGGGTCATCTTTATCCCAGGCAGGAGGCTAGGGGGGAAACATGGAGGAAATACATGGTAGATTTTTATGAGCCAGGCTCAGAAGGGGCACACATCAATTCTGTTCATAAACCATTGGCTAGAACATCATCGAGCAGCAGCAGCACCTCACTGAAAGAGAGGCTGGGAAGGAAGGATTGTTTGGCCCAGTGCCAAAGAAAAAAAGCCCATTGATTTGGTGAATGGCTAGCAGTCTTCATAATGCCTTCGCTGTCCACTTTGGCTTTTGACTTTTCAGCATGGAATGGAGGAGAAAGCTCCAATTTTGGAGGACCTAGGAGAAATCAAGGTTGATACCGGAACAAGCCAAGATTTGCCTAAAGAAATACAAAAGTAAATACTACGTCTTGCTCACACCAAACATCGGAAGACAACATTTGTTAAGCAGATAGTGAGGAAGGCCAGAAATTGAAATGAGTCACAACTGGAAAGACAAAGCTTCATGATTGAGAGCTGATGGCAAAGCAGAGTCCAAGAACAACAGACTGAGCAGAACTCCTCCTTCCCCTGACTTTAGGAGAGGGAAACATTTTCATATGGCACAAGTGATAAGTCAAGAGTTGAGAGAATTCACAGAAAGCCCTATCTGGTTCCAGGTTTATATTTCTTTAAATTGTACTACAAATTAAATTTTCTCTGAGTGTTAGAATATAAATGTAAGTCCTTGTTGTAAAATCACTATTCATATATCCTTGCACCTCCTTCCCTTGGTTTCAGTTGTCATCTTGATGCAGATAGATACCAATATGTTTACCTACTTTCTAGTTTCTAATTTCCAACTCTCGTTGAATAGTTTGACCTTGAGATACCACTGGCTGCCCAATATTTTCCTTTGGAATAAGCACAAATGGTAATAGTTAAAGAACCATGAATATATGCCCAGATCCTAAATGCTTTACCTGGATTAATTAAAAATCTTAAAAATCCCCTTGAACTAGAAAGTATTATTATCTGTATTTTACAAAAATGAAACTAAACATTAGAAGGTAAATAACTTTGTCTAGGTCTCATAGGCAGCAAAGGATAGAGCTGGAACCCCAAACCCAAGCCCTATTTTTACTAATTTCTATCAGTTGTGAAATAAACCTATAACTCATTCGTGACACATGAGTGGGGAGGCTCTGCCCAACACTACCCGACCTGATCCTTCTTCACCCCCAGGGCAGGCTTGTCTCTGAACAACTTTATCCGTTCTTTCTATGTTTTGTTTTATTAAAAATATTTTTAAACAGCTTTATTGAGGTATAATTGATATACAAAAAACTGCACATATTTAATGTGTACAATTTCATGGATTTGGACATATGAACACACCATGATACCGTCACCACAATCAAGGTAATAGACATACCCATCTCCTCTAAATATTCCCTTGTGCCTCTGTGGGTTTTGTTTTTGTTTTTTCGTGGTTGTGGTAAGAACACTTAACATGAGATCTACCCTTTCAACACAGTTTTCAGTGCACAATACTGTATTGTTAACTACAGCAGTATTTTAGAATTTATTTATCTTGCATAACTGAAAGTTTACATCCACTGAATAACAACTCGCCATTTTCCCATCCCCTCAGTTCCTGGCAACCACCATTCCATTCTCGGATTCCATGAGTTTAACTATTTCAGATATCTCATCTAAGTGGAATCATGCAGTATTTTTCCTTCTGTGCCTGGCTTATTTCACTTTGCATACAGTCGTCCAGGTTCATCTACGCTGTTGCAAACGGGATGATTTCCTTCTTTTTTAAGACCAAATAATTTTCTCTTGTGTGAATATGCCACATAATCCTTGATTTGAAACTAGCAGTTGTACCGACCTGTTAGCAGTAAGGATCTGTGGATCTCTCAGGCAGGTTGGTCTGGGAAAAAAAGATCAACAATCACAGGTCTAAAGTATGTGTACACTTAACTCTATGTTCGCAACATAAGTATAATTCCATTAGTGGATGATATTTGATTCTCTGCCATTTTTTTAATTCTGGGTTTTTATTCTTTCTTGTTATTTTATTACTTATTTCCTACTTTTTACTTAAACGCTCAAGTTTTCCTTCTCTTTTTTCCCCTGGTTATTTGAAAATTGTACCAAACAAAATATATTTGGACATTTAGTGCTAAAATAACATCACCTGCCCTCTGCCCCTTGGTAACAATTTAGTGCAATTTTTAGCACCATTTGACTGCCCTCTGCATATATTTTGGCTAAAATGAATTGATTTATTTTTAGATCAAGATTATTGTACCTGTATTAGTTATAATATAGTATGTTATATATTGTAACATATAGTATATATGTTACATTATTTTCATCTTTTTTAAGATGTAGTTCTGACCCTTGGATTATGCTTAATCTCTATGGCAACTGTTTAGACATTAACCAAGAGTTTCACTGTTTCATTGCTCCTTGATATTTTGATTATACAAAGAACTTCTCTTCATGGGTATATTAATTTGATTCATTTGTCCTTGAAGAGTTTTTTAAAGAACAGCATATATTTGATATACTTTTGAAGTCCATGAGTGAGGAAATATTTTTCCTTAGCTGGTTGTAGAATATGTGAGTTAAGATCCTAGATGCCCAAATCTCCATTTTCTTTTCACAGCCTATACTTTGGAAGAGAATTGTGGAGTTAACCTGATATTTCCTTGGGGTAATCTGATTTCTTAAAGAGGTGAAGAACTGGCATCTTGAAAACTTTTTCACGGTTTTGAATGTAAGCATTTTCTCAGGATATATGTAGGAATGAGTTTCTTTTAATTAATTCAGAGTACCCTGTGACCTGAAGGTGAAAGATTTTTATAGGATGACACTGTAGTTTAGCTGACTCAACCACTGTGTGCAGCTTTCTTCCTTATCTGCCTCTGTACAAAAGGCAATTCGATTTACCAAACTTCTCTGCAGCCAGGAGTGTCCATGTAACATGAAAGTGGCCAGTGAAACATAGGTATCATCTATGCTGGCACTTTTTCCCTTTCCCTGTTCTTTCTTCTTGGAAATTTGCCACAATATTTGTAGGCTCATTTGATGACCAGACTTTATGGAACCAGAGATAGAAGGATCCTGGGTCACGCGTATGTTTCTTGAGTTGCTCCCACAATCCCTACAGTGTTTCCAGACTATATAAGTCACTATATAAACACTATATAAGTGTTTCCCTTAACTAAATAGTTACTCTAGCAGAGTTTTCTGTAACTCACAGCCAGAGGAAATCCTGACATACACCCATCTGTGTTTGGAGTCAAGATAAAATACTAGCTCTGTATCTACTGTTACATTGAGGAGCACAGTTATGGTGGAATTCAGCTCGTCCCAATTAAAGTCAAAGTGCAAAGATCCCAACAGAAAATTATCAATTGCACTTTTTAAGAACCCACCCATAAAGATATATTGTAACACGTGTGATAAACTCTAGGCCATTCACCCTTAAGAGTTGTGTAGTTACAATACTGAAAATCTTTTTCAGTGACGTGAATTGCTTCACTTTGTAAAAACATTAACGGGTTTTTAGGGGTATGCATTGGCACTTAGTTTCTCCCATATGTAAAGACACGTTTGAACTTTTGCAATTACTGGCATCGCCTCCATTCCAGGTCATTCAAGGGAGAAAATGCAACGTCTGAGGAGGTGTTATTAGGTATAAAAGTATATTATCAAGACAACATTTAAATGACTTGGTATTGGCCTAGTAATTGAGAGATAGATCAATGTAGTTAGTAGAATGTCAGAAAAATGCCCAGTCAGACATGGAGTCCAGGATAGTGTGATATTTCAGAAAGATGGATAATTTTTTTTTAAATCATGGTGGGGTAACAGAAAAACTATTTGGAAAAATGGCACAGCTGGCTTTCTTCCTCACGATTTGCACCAAACTAAATTATATGTAATTTAAACATCTAACTATTTTTTAAAAACATGAAAATATGGAAATTATTTCTTTTGTTTTCCTATAGGAAAGGTCTTTTTAATCGTTATGTTAAACCCAGAAGTCAAAAAGGAAATGTACGTATGATTGTAAATTGATGTCCTTTACTAAAGGGTAAACTGAAGCATATTAAAAATTTTAAGAGTTTATTTGACCAAAAATCGATTGGAATCAGCAGCATCCAATCAGGCAGATAGAAAGGAGCTCCAAGGAGCTGGACGAAATGAATGACTTTTATAGGCGGAAGGAAGGAACAACAAGGAAGTTATACTAGTCAAAAAAATGACATTGGTTATTGCAAGGTCACTTTCCTTTAGGGATGTCGGAGGTTTATCAGTTAGATTACCTGACTTGTGCTCATCAGGCCATTCCTGATTGCCTGGTTTAAGATTCTATTTCTGGGAGAGCCAAAAATATAAGTAAGTGAAGTCTCAGTTTGATGATGTGAGGCTTAGCGTAAGCGACTCCATTTGGGCCTTTCATCTTGTTTTTAACACCCTCAAATAGTGAAGTCTGTATCACACAGACACCCAAATCCATAAGCAGTCTAAAAGACAAATGAAAATTTAGAGGAAATAAAAATGTACTTGCAACAATATATCTAGTTAATATTCTTTTCTTTCTAAATTAAGTTCTTATGCAGATAAAAAAAAAAAGATCGCACCTCATTCCAAATATGGGTAAGGATCTGAACAAGGAATTCAGAGAAAAAGTGCACATGGCTGACATACACAGAAATATTCAATTCTACTCAAGACTGAAGAAATGGAAAAATAAAATGAGACACTATATGTACCTATTAGACTGGCAATGAACAAAAGTTGGATAATACTCAGTGTTGATGAAGGGGCAGGTAAAGATTGGATTGGGTCAGGATGTCTCAGCTCATTGAGCCCTCCCTGGAGACCAACCTCTGGTGGCTTTCCAGGGCACTCTCCAACCAGTGGCTTAGGGAAGAACTGACTTCACTAGGAATCTGGCAATCCATTAAAAAGTCAGCTAGGAGTCACTGCTTTTCCTTATTACCCATGAAATTGCTTTTCATATAACACAATGCATGCTTACATGATCATTATTAAAATTGAGTATAGTCATGCACTGCATAACAATGTTTCAGTCAACAATGGACCACATATATGATGGTAGTCCCATAAGGTTAGTACCGTATAGCCTAAGTGTGTAGTAGGCTGTACCATCTAGGTTTGTGTAAGTACACTCTATGATGTATACACAGTGAAGACATTGCCTGACGACGCGTTTCTGAGAACGTTTCCCTCTCGTTAAGTGACGCATACCATAATGCAAACCATGGTTTGTTTTGCAGGTTGTTGAAAATAATAGCTGTTAACAAGGTGTTAAATTAGTATGGGACGCAACAGCTGTTCAACTCATTTTGGAAAATGATTTTTATATATGGCTTACAAAGCACCTACACTCAGCAATAAACGAAATCCTGCAGAATGTAAGCATTCAAGCTCTGTGATAGACGGCCGCAACTCATTTCCTGATGCGTTTTGTAATGGAAATTTAACAGAGAAAACACTAATAATAATGCTATTAATATAGTGCCTTTTCCCTAGGAGCTTCAAACACTTGACAAACATTACATAATTAATGCTTAAATATTATACAAACATCCACAGGAAGCAGGAGAGAGGAAAGGATTGGCAGCCTCATTCTGTGGTTGCAAACAACACACATATTCACAGGCAGATGCAGTTGGAGCATAAAAATAAGTTAACAGGTAAAGTAGTGGTTTCCAATGCTTCCTGCATGTTAGCATTGCATGGTGGAAAGAAGGAGGCGATTAGGCTGTGGCAAGAGAAGGGAGAGGAAGAGAATACGAGAAGCAGGAGGAGAGACTGAACAGAGAAGAGTGAGCAGGAGGAAAAAGAGAGGAAGAGGAATCCGCGTTCGAATCTCCCCCGACAAATACCCTCCACATGCGATTTAATTCCTACTGGTTGGGGGATGTGAATCTTTTTCTTAGCACCCCCAGATAATTCTAATGTGCAAGACTTGTCAATCCTTATGCTCAAATACTCCACCATAACTTATAAAGTCAATGACAGACCTTAAAGCACGCTTGTTGCATTCTCTATTAAACATCTCTACTAGCAACGCATAGTCCTTCTTCAGACAGTGAATGGTTTTGGGTGCAGGATTTCCAAACCATGAACTTGAGAGTTCCAACAACCTTCAGGTGTGACTTGCCTCACCAATTTTGTGTTGTTTTTATTGCTGGCTGTAGCTAAAGCATTGCCTTTGAATGGATAATGTAGACCAAATTACCTCCTTGGCCAAAGGCAGGACCCAGGAGTACCTAAGTAAGGAAAAACCTGGTTGTAGGAGAAATGTGGTTCCCCACCTTGGGTGCCCTTCATTCAAAACTCTGAAGTGAGCCTTCAGAGTATCGACTGGTGTTTTTATGAATGTCCCTTTGTGTAAGGATTAAGAGATAAATAGAAGAAGTTTATTAACTGGAAAAGTGCTTTTTGTCTGGTAAACCATAAATGGCTCTCATGAGTGTTGAGACTAGAATGAAGCTACAGGAACCTGAACTTTCTCCAAGAAATCCATACATAATTGATGCTGCCATGACGGCAGGAAATTAATGGATGGAGCAGCTTGTAGCAGCTTCATTTCTAAGGCCTTCTGTTTGAAGCACAATTGATCTGCTTCATTCAATGATTAGGCCCGGGAAACTTAGCCTGAACATCAAAACATCCATAGCTGAGCAGTTTCTAAACAAGGGTCCCTAAAGACAGTTTAATTACTATCTCGTAGCCAAAGGTAACCTGGAAAGGAACCTCCTTGATTAGGTTCACCTTTGTAGCAGCAATTTAAAAAATCTGTTTGTTTCACCTTGAGGACATTTTTCTGGAGGCTGGTTTGAACGGCTACATGATCCAGTATATCATTTTGCACTAAATACGGTGATGGATAACATTAAAAATGATGAAAATATCTGCCACCCAAGTCCAAGTGTGAATCTTCCCACTGTGCAATATTGTTGTACTTTGGTGGCCCAGTTATTCTACCCAAATTCATCTTTTCCTTAAAGAGAAATGGAAATGATGCTCCTGTTTGATGATTTGGGAGTGTTTGCAGATGTCTACTAAATTGTGTTAAATGATACTAGGAAAGTATATAATCCAGGTATTTCTGGTTTAGTGAAACTCCTACCGTTATTTTTTAGAGGCACGTGAAGTTCTTAGTGGCCTCAGTATAGAACAGGTTTTCTCAGCCTTGGCATGATTGACATTTGGGGCTGGATGAGTCCTTGCTGTGGGGGCTGCCTTGTGCATTGTGGAATGTTTAGAAGGGTCCCTGGTTTCTACCCACTGGATGCTAGTAGCACTTTTCTCCCCGAATAGTGAAAACAAAAAATGTCTCCATATATTGCCAATTGTCCCCCACAAAGGGGTTGTGTGTACATGTGTGTGTGCAAAATCACCCCGGTTGAGAATGAATGATGAAATACAATTTCTGTGATTCTTTCAATTGAAATTTATTTGCTGCACCACTAACTATTGATATCCTTGAAATTAAATACAGTCTTATGAGTTCTTTTCATAAATATGCCCCCAGTGTTACTCTCCTCTGCTAAATTTCTATAAAACACACTCTAGCATTATTTAAATGTATTCACAAAAGTGTGTTGTATGGTTTTCTTCCTACAGGTCCCAGCCTCTTTATCTGGGTTCTTTCTGTTCTCTGTTAAAGCCAGCATGCTGTTGATTCTCCTAGTTTGTCCTGCATGCCCTTGAGCAATGAAAATGTTATTTTTAGAAAAAGATTTAAGTGGAATTCTGGGAAAACGATATACAATAACTCAAGTGTGTTTGGCACCAATTCATTGGTGTGATAAAAATGAAATTGAAGATATATTTTATTTAAAGACATTTTACTGTTACAATTCTTGAGGGATTTTGCACAGCTTAGTTACAATATGATACAGACAAAGCAATGTAGGCACTGCAAACATGCTTATTTGACTTTGTCCAACCACTGAGTGCTCTGTGGTTTCAAAATGCAAGCTCCAACGATGTTGTAGCACCTTTAAGAAGCCCAATGATGAAAGGGAATAACTTACACAGATTGAGTAGTACAACGGGGATTAGGAACCGAACTGTCTGAGTTGACAAAATTAGTTAACTTGAGAGTTCCTGGGCTGGAGAGAGCTGGGTTCATATTCTGGTTTTGCCATTAATTGTTTGCACAACACTGGACCAAATAATTTCACCTCTCTAAGCGACAGTTTCTGCATTTGAAAAGTGAGATGATGAGATGCATTCTCCAGGGTTTTATAAGCAGTAATAAAAGCCTCCTGCAAAGTGGCTGGGTCTGGCACAAATCACGGGCTTGATAATGCTACTTCTCTTTCTGTCTACCAATGTGCAGGCTCACTGACTTGTTCTGGGAGAGAGACTGGAGAGACCAGGACTTTGCACACTGTACTTGGATGAAACCACGGGCATTTAGAGCTCAGATGGCTGTGGAAACATTCAGGGGAAATTGATACCTGTACTCTGAAGGGCAGCTTGATTTCAAGTGAAAAAGTCAGGTCTGGAAGCTGTGCAAAGGATCTGCAGTTTCCTAGTATGGGAGAGTAGAAAGTATATATATTGGTCTCTGCCACCCCCACTGCATCCCCCTGCCCAGTTTCTGGCACTAAGTTCCTAAATCCCTTGGAATTTCCTGGGTGATAGGAGCATCATTTCTAATGAGGCAATGCTCCAGGGGCTCCTGGATGGAGGGTGGTCATCAGAAAGACCATGCCATGATCAGAAGCTTGGAACTTTCAGTTACACCCCTCTGCTCTCCAGCAAGGGGAGAGATGCTGGAAATGGAGGTTATGATTGATCATGCCTATATGATGGAGCCTCCATAAAAAATCCCTAAAATTTGGGGTTGGAGGAGCTTCCAGGCTGGTGAACATGTGGAGGTGCTGGGAGAGGGGCACACCCAGAGGGGGCATGGAAGCTCTGCTCCTCTTCCCACATACTTTGTCCTACTCATCTCTTCCAGTTGGATGTTCATCTGTATCTTTTATCATATCCTTTCATACTAAATTGGCAAACAGTAAGTAAGCTCTTTTCCTGAGTTCTGTGAGCCACTCTAGCAAATTAATTGAACATGAGGAGGGGAACCTCTGATCTATGGCCAGTAGATCAGAAGCACAGGTGACAATCTGGTCTTGCAATTGGTCTTTGAGGGTGAGGGGGCAGTCTTGTGGGATTGAGCCCTTAACCTGTGGGATCTGACACTCTCTCCAGGTAGATGAACAGTAGCACACCCAGCTGGTGTCACACAATTGCTTGGTGTGGGGAAAAAACCCACACATCTGGTGTCAGAAATGCTGTAAGGTAGTGTGAGAGTAAAGGAGAAAAAAGAAGTGTAGGTTTTCTAAACAGGGAGGATGATAAACATGAACCTATGTGGAGAAGTGAATTAAGGGTCCTTAAAGATGAGCTATTTCATTGTTCCTGGCTAGGGCCATTTCTTTTCTTCCTTTTTTTAAAACAGCTTTATTGGGGTGTAATTTATATACCATAGAACTCACATGTTTAATGAGTTTTAATAATTTATAGTGTTGTGCAACCACCACTACATCCAGTTGGAGAACTTTTCCATCACCCCTGAAAAGATCATGTGTGCCCGTGTGTGGTCAGTCCCCATTCCCACCCCCAGCCTCCCCACAACCACTAATCTGCTTTCTGTGCCTATAGATTTACCAATTCTGGACTTTTAATGTAAATGGATTCATACACGCTATAGTGGTTGTTGTCTGGCTTTTTTCACTTAGCATAAGGTTTTTGAGGTTAATCTACATTGTAGCAGATATTAGTCCTTTAGCATTTTATTCTTTTTTATGGATGTGATGATTTGAGCCGGTTACTGTAAAACTCTCTCATCTATATGAAGGAGATATTGGTAGGATCAATCTCAGGTTATTTTGATGATGATAAAAAATAGCACACATAAAAAGTCTTAGTATGGGGATGTCAGCATCATGGCAGAGTGAGCTTTCCTGTAAACTCTTCCCCCAATAAGATACAACAAAAAGAACAGTCACAGACCAACAATGGACTCCTAGACAGCGAAAAGCAAGATCAGAAAGATCTACACTGCCACACGTCTGAGAGTAGAACGTGCTGGGCCCCTGGAGGAAGTGGGGAGAGGTAAGGAGAACTCCTCTCCCTCCCCATCAGATAAGCTATCCCAGTCTGCGTGGCTCCCAGAGACGGGGGAGGGATGGCCATCTGTGGGGAAACCGTAGCTCTTCGGGCTCTCTCAGCCAGTGGGAAACTCCCACACAGAGGACTCAGAACTGCTACAGGGGCACCATCAACATCTGAGCACCCCAGAGAGCGGATAACAAGGGGCAAGCAGGAAGCCCCCCTCGCCAGGGACCCAGCAGGCAAAAGAGAGAGCCCTCCCCCTCCCCCCAAGCCGGGCACTGTAGCTCAGCCAACCAGGCCAGACCAAGCGGCCAGCAGATTGCAGTGAACAGCTGGGGCAGAGCGCAGCGGTTCAGATTACACAGCCTTTAACCCCCACATGGTGGCGGTGGGTGGAAATTGCAACCAGATATTTCCAGGATGAGGAAAAACAAAGCCAATACAAGAACCACAATGCAAAGGTACATGAAATCACCAGACCAGAAGGAAAATGACACGCACCCAGAAACCAACCCTGAAGGCACAGAAATCCATAACCTAAATGACAGAGATTTCAAAATAGCTATCATAAAAACACTCAACAAAATACGAGACAACACAGACAAACAATTTAATGAGATTAGGAGTTTCTTCACAAAAGAGATTGAAAACATAAAGAAGAACCAATCAGTACTGATGGAGATGAAGAATACAATGGAGGAGATAAAGGAGAATCTGGAATCTTTAAAGAACAGAGCTGACAATATGGAGGAAAGAATTAGCATTAGAGAGGATAGGAATACAGATATGCTTCAGATGGAAGAAGAGAGAGAACTAAGACTAAAAAGAAATGAAGAAAGTCTCTGAGAAATATCTGACTCTATTAGGAAATGAAACATAAGAATTATAGGTATTCCTGAGGGAGAAGAGAGAGAAAGAGGGACAGAGAGCCTATTCAAGGAAATAATAGCTGAGAAGTTCCCAAATCTGGGGAAGGAGCAAGAAATATCAGTAAGTGAAGCCAATAGTTCACCTAAATATGTCAACAGGCAAAGCCCCACTCCACAACATGTAATGGTAAGGCTGGCCAAAGTCAATGACAAAGAAACAATATTAAGGGCAGCTAGACAAAAACAAAAAATAAAGTATAAAGGAACTCCCGTCAGGCTCTCAGCAGATTTATCAGCAGAAACTTTACAGGCTAGGAGAGACTGGAATGATATATTCAAAATACTGAAAGACGAAAACTTTCAGCCAAGAATACTCTATCCAGCAAAAATATCCTTCAAATATGATGGAGAAATAGTAACTTTCCTAGATAAACAAAAGCTAAGGGAGTTCATGACCACAAGACCCCCACTACAAGAAATACTCAAGAAGGCCCTCAGGCCTGAAAAAAAGAAAAGAAAAGGAATACAAAGCTTGGAGAAAGGAGAAAAATAGGTAGACAAAATCAGAAAAATAGTAGATCTTTACTGGAATAGGTTAGAAACCACTTAAATACCAAAATCAAAGATCAAAGGAAGGAATTCACCAAAAATAAATATAACCTCATCACTGTAAACACACACCCACAACACAAGATAGGATATGGTATAACAAGAATAACTTAGAAGGGGAAGAGGAAAGTGATTGAATTGACTTAGTATAAGGAAATAAGAGGCCATCAGATAATGGACTATCTCATACACAAGATTTTTTATACAAACCTCAAGGTAACCACTAAACAAATAATCAAAACAAAATCACATATGATAAACAAAGAGAAAACTAGAAGAGTCATAAGACAGAACAACCAAACTGAATTGGCAGTCCGAAACAAATGGGACAAGAAACAAAGGAAATGCAAAAGAACCAGAAAATAAGTGACAAAACAGCAACATTAAGCTGTTACTTAATCATATATCAATAATTACTCTAAATGTAAATGGATTGAACTCTCCAATCAAAAGATACAGAATGGCAGGATGGATTAAAAAGCAAGACCCAACAATATGCTGCCTCCAGGAAACACATCTCAGCTCTGAAGACAAGCAAAGGCTCAGAGTGGAAGGATGGAAGACAATACTCTAAGCTAATGGCAAACAAAAGAAAGCAGGTGTTGCCATACTCATATCAGACAAAGTAGACTTCAAGATAAAACAGGTGAAGAGCGACAAAGAAGGGAAATCTATAATGATAAAACGGACACTCCACCAAGAAGACATAACACTTATGAATATATACGCACCCAACATAGGAGCACCAATGTACATAAAGCAACTATTAACAAACCTAAAAGGAGACATTAACAACAACACAATAATAGTAGGGGATTTTAATACCCCACTTACATCAATGGATAGATCATCCAGACAAAAAGTCAATAAAGAAATATTAGACTTAAATGAAAAACTGGACGAGATGGACCTAGTAGACATATACAGAGCACTCCATCCGAAAACAGCTGACTACACATTCTTCTCAAGCATGCGTGGAACATTCTCAAGGATAGACCATATGTTGGGAAACAAAGCAAGCCTCAATAAATTTAAGAAGATTGAAATCATAACAAGCATCTTTTCAGACCATAATGCTATGAAATTGGAAATCAACCACAAAAAAAAACACTGGGAAAGTGACAAAAATGTGGAGTTTAAACAACATGCTACTGAACAACCAATGGATCATTGATGAAATTAAATGAGAAATCAAAAACTATCTGGAAACAAATGAAAATGAAAATATGCCATATCAAACCATATGGGATGCAGCAAAAGCGGTCCTGAGAGGGAAACTCATAGCGATACAAGCCCACCTTAACAAACAAGAAAAAGCCCAAATAAGCAACCTCAAATTACACCTAACAGAACTAGAAAAAGAAGCACAAACAAAGCCCAAAGTCAGTAGAAGGAGATAAGTAATAAAAATCAGAGCAGAAATAAATGAAATTGAGACCAAAAAAACAGTAGAAAGGATTAATGAAACAAAGAGTTGGTTCTTTGAGAAGATAAACAAAATTGACAAACCTTTAGCCAGACATACTAAGAAAAAAAGAGAAAAGCCTCAAGTAAATAAAATTAGAAATGAAAGAGGAGAAATTACAATGGATACCACGGAAATACAAAGGATTATAAGAGAATATTATGAGAAATTATATGCCAACAAATTGGACAATCTAGAAGAAATGGATAAATCCTTAGACTCATACAACCTCCCAAAACTGAACCAAGAAGAAATGGAGAATCTGAATAGACCAATCACAAGTAGAGAGATTGAAATAGTAATCAAAAACCTCCCAAAAAATAAAAGTCCAGGACCAGATGGCTTCTCCGGTGAATTTTACCAAACATTCAAAGAAGATTTAATACCCATCCTTTTCAAACTATTCCAAAAAATACAGGAATATGGAACACTTCCCAAATCATTCTACGAGGCCAACATCACCCTAATACCAAAGCCAGACAAATACAATACAAAGAAGGAAAATTACAGGCCAATATCACTGATGAACATAGATGCAAAAATCCTCAACAAAGTATTGGCAAACTGAATACAGCAATACATTAAAAAGATCATACACCATGATCAAGTGGGATTTATACCAGGGACGCAGGGATGGTTCAACAACTGCAAATCAATCAATGTGATACACCACATCAACAAAACAGAGAATAAAAACTACATGGGCATCTCAATAGACGCAGAGAAGGCATTTGACAAGATCCAACATCTGTTTATGATAAAAACTCTCAACAAAATGGGTATAGAAGGAAAGTACCTCAACATAAGGCTATTTATGACAAACCCACAGCCAACATCGTACTCAACAGGGAAAGACTGAAAGCCATTCCTCTGAGAACAGGAACGAGGCAGGACTGCCCACTCTCACCACTCCTATTCAGCATAGTACTGGAGGTTTTGGTCAGAGCAATTAGGCAAGAAAATGGAATAAAAGGAATCCAAATAGGCAACGAAGAAGTGAAACTCTCACTATTTGCAGATGACATGATTTTATATATAGAAAACCCTAAAGAATCCATTGGAAAACTATTAGAAATAATCAACTACAGCAAAGTCACAGAGTACAAAATCAATCTACAAAAATCAGTTACATTTCTGTATGCTAATAACTGAACTAAAAGTAAGAGAGCTCAAAAAGATAATACCATTTACAATTGCATCAAAAAGAATAAAATATCTAGGAATAAATCTTACCAAGTAGGCGAAAGACCTGTACAATGAAAACTACAAGACATTATTGAAAGAAATCAATGATGACATAAAGAAATGGAAAGACATCCCATGCACAGGGATTGGAAGAATAAACATAGTTAAAATGTCTATATTACCCAAAGCAATCTTCAGATTCAATCAATCCCAATCATAATCCCGAAGACATTCTTCACGGAAATAGAAAAAAGAATACTAAAATTCATATGGTGCAACAAAAGACCCCGAGTAGCTAAAGCAATCCTAAGAAAAAAGAACAAAGCTGGAGGCATCACAATCCCTGACTTCAAAACATACTACAAAGCAATAGTAATCAAAACAGCATGGTACTGGTACAAAAACAGACACACAGATCAATGGAACAGAATTGAAAGCCCAGAAATAAAACCACACGTATACGGACAGCTAATTTTCGACAAAGGAGGTAAGAACATACAACGGAGAAAGGAAAGTCTCTTCAATAAATGGTGTTGGGAAAATTGGACAGCCACATGCAAAAGAATGAAAGTGGACCATCTGCTATCGCCATTCACAAAAATTAGCTCAAAATGGATCAAAGACCTGAAGGTGAGACCTGAAACTATAAAACTCATAGAAGAAAATATAGGCAACACACTATATGACATTGGTCATAAAGGAATCTTTTTGGGTGACATGCCTACCCAGATTAGAGAAACTACAGAAAAAATAAGCAAGTGGGACTTTATCAGATTAAAGAGCTTCTACAAGACAAACGAAACCAGAATCAAGATTAACAGACAACCCACCAGCTGGGAGAAAATATTTGCAAAACATATATCTGATAAGGAGTTGATCTCCACAATATATAAAGAACACACACAACTGAACAACAAAAAAAAACAAACAACCCGATCAAAAAATGGGCAGAGGAAATGAACAGACACTTCTCCAAAGAAGATATACAGATGGCCAATAGGCACATGAAAAGGTGTTCAACATCACTAATCATCAGGGAAATGCAAATCAAAATGACACTAAGATATCACCTCATGCCCGTTAGAATGGCTATAATCACCAAGACAAAAACAATAAATATTGGAGAGGATGTGGAGAAACAGGAACTCTCATACACAGCTGGTGGGAATGCAAAGTGCTGCAGCCTCTATGAAAAACGGTATGGAGATTCCTCAAAGAATTAAAAACAGAAATACCCTATGATCCAGCTATCCCACTACTGGGAATCTATCCAACGAACCTGAAATCAACAATCCAAAGAGGCTTATGCACCCCTATGTTCATTGCAGCGTTCTTCGCTGTAGCCAAGAAGTGGAAGCAACCTAAGTGTCCCTCGACTGATGATTGGATCAAGAAGATGTGGTATATATATACAATGGAATACTACTCAGCCATAAAAAAAGACAAAATTGTCCCATTTGCAACAACATGGATGGGCCTGGAGGGTATTATGTTAAGTGAAATAAGCCAGAAAGAGAAAGACAAACACTGTATGATCTCACTCATATGTGGAATATAAACCAACACATGGACAGAGAAAACTGTATTGTGGTTACCAGGGGCAATTGGGGTAGGGAGTGGGCACAAGGGGTGAAGGGAGACATATATATGGTGATGGACAAGCAAAAATGTACAACCCAAAATTTCACAATGTTATAAACTATTAAAACATCAATAAAAAAAAACAACAGTCATAGTATGGCATGTGGCCCAGATAGAGAGCTTACTATGCATTTCTGTTTTGTTGTCATGATCATCATAGCTACAGTTAATTATCATTTTTAATGCTATCACCACCACAGTCCGTATTCATTTAATGCAATCAGCAGGGAGACCCTCTTTTGCTATTCATTGTTTATAGAAACTTCTATAAAAATCTGTTGGCAATTTTTGTCAAATTTGTGTTATTCACTCCTGGAGCCTAAAATTGGCTCCTAGAGCCAGGAGGAGTTCAATAATGTTTGTTGAATGAAGGAAGGAAACAGTGGATGGTGGATTCCCAGCACCTAACATGAGGTCCATGCATGGTTGTATCCAGGAAATATTTGTTGATTGAATTGATGAAGAGTTTAAAAAGTATTGCACACCTATAACCAGGGGTTTAATGACTTAAAAGCATGTGATCCTTATATTTTCAATGCTGTGACCCAGCAATCTATACGTTTCCACGAGACTACTGTCTGATTTATGGGGCTGGGATTTGAGGCGAAATTCGGAAAGTGCTGGGCATAGTTAAGCAGTGAGAAGTAGGAAGAACTCAGATATGCAGAATCGAGTGACTTCCTTTGGCAAGGTCCGACACTCAATCCTGGTACAGAGAGGTTCGGGGGGAAGAATTCAGTCACACTGGTAGTTTTCTTTTTAACACAGATTTGCGAAAGCCCTTTAGACTGCAAATACATAGCACTCGGGGATTTGATGTACTGCTTTGTAGGTCTTGGTGCTCATCACCCCTGGGAATCATTGTGCATAAGGAGAGGTGTTACTGACACCAGCCTGTCATGCAGCCAGACTGCTAGAGAGATACTGAGATGCTGTCCTGTGAAGGGCAGAAAAAGACCTCCAGACACCTGCAAGCCTGACAAATACCAGGGCCTGCTTAGCAATCTCAGAAAGGAACAATAATAAAAAGGCTGGGTTTTTTGATGTATAGAAGATGCATTTAATAGAGAGGGGAGGAAAAATGTTTTCAAAATCAACATTTCTCAAATTAATTTTGTGTTGCTTCAGTAAAGGTGTCCGTGATTTGGTAGGCCGTCAGGTATGGGTTTAATTTTGTTTGGTTATGATGTATGATCGCAGAAAGGTGTTATTCCTGAAAAACCATCGAAATATAATTAAAACATTGGCAGAGGTGATGTCTCATCGCTGGCTTTGTTTATTTTTTTAATAAAAAAGAAAACCCCAGTTGTGCTCTGCTTGGAGTACAATGACCATAAACCAAGAGAGGGAGTTCACATAGGTGGAAAATCACACACTGGCTTTTGCTTGGAAAGGAAGGGGGTTTCTCTCTGAGACAAGGCACAGAGAGAGAGAGACTCTGAGACAAGGCACAGAGAGAGAGATCCTAATCTGGGTATGTTTATTCTCCCAAAGAGTCTATCTCATTTGATCCTGAAGTCCTGAAATTGATGATTAAAAGTTAATGATGAAAACTATACACTGAGGACAAGGGCAGCAATGAAGCTTTCATTGGTGGACGAGTCTTTGTGCAAACTGTTCCCTCTACTCAGATTTTATCCGCCTCCTGTTAGCATCAGTGCCAGATGGTCACTCCCTCCAAAATCCTGTTGCGTATCATCTCCCTCTTGAAGCCTTTCCTTGGAGACCCCCACTGCAGTTCATTCTTGCATCCTTCTGTATTTGCCTTGTACCTTACAGATCTGTGCATGGAGTTAAGATTTACATGTTTACTCTCCTGTTCCACTTTAAGACCCTTGAATATACGAACCATGTGTTACTCATCCTTTCACACTTTAGTCGTAGTAACTTGTCTGAAATAAGAGATTCCAAGTCAATGTTAATTAAACTGAGTTGTACTTTAATCATGTTTATGATTATAGGACTTTTTGGAAATACATTTATTTATACGTTTAACTTTCATTCATGTAAAATAGCTGTAGACTTTATATTTTGAACTGTTTGCTCAGACCTTAATACTTTGCAATTGCTACACTTGGTCGTTTAGCTTGAAACTGCCTTCTTCATACCTGCTTCATCTCCAGACAGGGAACTACGTTATTAAAGGAGGCATTACAAGCTGCCTTCTTTGGAGCAAAGCAACAACATACATTTTGGTTAGAAATGAAGATGCTTGAAGTTATGAAAATGTAAATCTAGGAAGTGGGTTTAGGAGAGAATTTTTCTATTTTCATTATAGACTTGCATTTCCCACAAACCTACAATTAAGAATCACTTTATCAATAAGAAAAAATAAGCATCTGTAGTTTAATATCTATATACCAACACTGAAGGGCTCAAAGCACTCTCAAATTTTTTTTTAGTGTCATTGAATCCTAAATAAGTCATAGAATCTCCTCAAAGAATGACAGGGCTTGTGAAAATGAGGTGTTAATATTGAAGTGGAGCAGCCTGGCTGATGGGGCTAAGTTTTCCATAAGTATGCAATTGCTAAAGATTTTAAGAAAATCCTCATTCCCCTGGTGAACTGAAACCTGGCTAAATGGTTCTGTAAGAACTTTGTTGTTGAGCAAGCCTAGTGTCTGCTAAAATGTTTGATTTTACGGTATCTGGGGAGTCTGACCAGGAAAGAAGAATTCAAATGGTGGCTTCATAAATGTAAAACCAATTTCAGGCATAGCCCCTCTATATGAACGTGGGCTAAGAGTCAGGCGGTGCACCTCTGAGAGCTGTGTCAGGCAGCGTGGCTTCCATGTTTCTAAATTTTGGGGTGCTCGGTCCTCAGACTTCTGATCTATGCTTACTTTTCTAGGTGACCTTATCCAATTCCATGATTTACACACTAGCTAAATCCTGACAACTCCAAAATCATATGTCTCCAGGAATGTCTTCTCCTCTGAATACAGACCTGAATATCCCAGAGCTTCTTCAGCGTGAATCTTAAATTTCATATGTCTAAAGTGAATGATTGTTGCCATTTCCCCCAACCCACTCCTTCCTCAGAGTTTCTTATCTCAGTAAATGGAATCATCCGATTGATTAGACCAAAATTTTGGATGCAACTTTGACTCCTTCTTTCTCTCATATGCCACCAAGCTCTGTGTCTCTCTGTTGGTGGTGGGAAGTTCACCATATAAACACCAATTGTGTTTTACCTTAGAAGGGATGACCTGGTATGCCCCAGACCACTGCACCCCTAAAACTTCACCAGTGTGGCAGGCTGTAAGGTCTTCATGGAGTGAATCTCCCAACTTCTGGCATGGCTATGTCTTATTAGGGCATAAAGGGAACTTGCCACCTCCTGCTCATTGTGTGATGTCGTAAGTACAATGGACCAGTATGATGCCATGCAGAATGTCAAGGTGATCAAGATGACAGAGACAGCTGAAGAGTCAACATGTGTAGGTGAAATGCTTTTGATCATCCCTGATGATGGAATAATTCTCAAAAAGAGAGACACCAAACACCATTCTGACCTGCTCCATTAAATATACCATTTCTGGAGTAGTGGCTCCAATTGGGGCAGTTCGGTTAAATTTATGATGGTTCACAATTATTTTCTATGACTCATTTGGTTTTTATACAGACTAGATGTGATTTGAACAAGGACATAGTGGCACCCGCTGCTCCAGCGTCTTTCAAATCCTTAATGGTGGACCTAACCTTTGTAATTTTTCCTGAGCACGTCATTACCAATGATCTACTATCTTGGCTAATTTAGGGGATTCCACTTGGCTTTCTCCTATTATAATGACCCTTACTCCCCAGATCAAAGAACCCATATGAGGGCTCTGCCAGCTGTAAGACATCCCAGTCATACGTTTGGGAACTGGGATGATGAGCTAAGAAGGTCGTGGAACCATTGGACCCACTGTCAGAAGAACTGGGTCAAAAGTCCTTATCTAGGAGTCCTAAACATTTCTGGGAATTCTATTCTCACCAATATTCTGGCAATTGTCTGTGGATGCTGTTGAGGGAAAGTAAGAGAAACATTTACCATAGGTTCTGGTATTGCATGATAGAGTCTTTCCTCAACGCATCCTGGTTTTTCCTCCGGTCAGTGGGCTCTGGGTCTGTAAGCTGCCACAGCTCTGGAAACTGAGTAAGGGATCATGGTTTTTCTACTGATGCAGCTGATGGCGGCTTTCTGCTTGACAATTCTAGCTTCTTTTCTTTTATTAAAGAAATCATCTTTTTCTTTAATTAAAGAAATCATCTTTTTATTAAAGAAATCTTTTATTAAAGCAACACCACTAACATTGCCATGATCTATCAGCCACAGATTCTCTGGGCATCAGGCACATTGGCTGTTACTCTGGGTTGATGCCAATTACAGTAATTAGGTTCGCCTTGCCTCTGATGGCTAAGTGCTTGCACCTTTCCTCTGCCATCCCAGAATCCAATCAATATTATCGATATTAGGGAATGTGTGGTTGCACCACCCACACTCAACCTGGCCTGTGGATAATAGCCACTGAGTAGCATCTAAAATATGCTAATGCTCCCTTCACTTGTGCATTCCTTGGTGCTGTAATTTGGGGGGCAGGGAGGAGGGGGCATTGTCTTCGGAGTCCTCCCAGGGAACAAAGTCAGGTGGGAGGTCTCCGGTTGTACAGGAGCAGTTCATTCTAGCATCCCGACTTCCTTATCCTTCTCACCCCTCTCTCAGTTCTACACTGAGATATGGCAACTCCACTTTATTTACAGAAGGCCATTTCTGTGTCCACTATTGCAGGTACCATCATATCAAACTCTTACGATCGGCTCTAGACGTCTTACAGAAAATTGAATTCCAAGGTATGTCTGAATGCCACTATGCCAATGAATTCTCTTATCTAGCCTTATATTCTGCTCCTCCAATCCCAGTCTTGTCTTAAGATCCATGTCCACTCATGTCCCCACAGTTGGGCCAGTTGAGCTAGGTCCTGCAACTCCTCTGGCATAGATGCTGTTTGTTTCCCTAGAGTAGGTCTCCTTACCATTTGGCTCATCTGTGGTGAGACCTGGGTATAGCACCAAAGCAGTGGTTCCTCAAAGTGTGGCCCCCGAACCAGCATGAGCAACATCTCCTGGGAAAGTACGAGAGTACAGCTTCCCGGGACCCACCCCAGACCAACCGAATCAGAAGCTTTCGGCATAGGTCTCAACAGTCTGTTTTAACTAGCCTTCCAAGTGATTCTAAGGCATGCTCAAGTTTGAGAAACACAGGTCAAAGAAAGATGAGGGTGGGTCTTGAGGAACATGCTTCATTTTCAGAGGCGCCTCTTGGCCAGGGAAGATCATGGCAAAGGAAGAAATGTTTTCTCTGGATGGTGGAATGGGGCTGCTTCTGTCATTTGGAATGTTCCAGGGGATGTGGGGGTTTGAGATCCTCAGGCTAAGTCTACTGAAATGTTTCTGACACAGGTCTCAGGGTAGTGCTCTTTCCCTTCCTCGCACACAGCAGGCCTGTCGGGGCTCCTCCTGCAGTCATCTTTGCATCTCTGCCTCGTTATTATCCATTCTGGTCCTGATTTGCAGCACAATCTGCCCTGAGGCTGCAGAAGATAATAGTCTTCCTTAGAGCCTCCCTCTTGGCCATCTGCCTTTCACAGCATGATTTACATTGACAATTAGCCACCCTGAGCATATCATTTTCTTTTTGCAAGGTTTCTGATGTTGAAAGCAGCCACCCCACAACACAATCCTTACAGATATTGTGGTCCCCATACCAATTAAGGACAACAGCCACTTGATCTCCCAAAGCCTTGTCTTCCCCCTGCGACTGGTTCCAATTCCCACAAGTGAAAGCTTTTGTCATTGTGAGGCCACTGCCTGGGGAGTGTGATCTCCACCCCCACTTCACCACCAGCAGTAAAGTCCCTACTCCTTGGGAGAGAAGGACAATCTAAATCCTAAATCCTGTCCTATGGGGTCTCATTTCTAGTCCAAGAAAGTGCCTACTCTCTGTGCCTGGATTCCCTAGACAGCAGTGCCGAAGGCAGAGCTTGTGGATGGATGCTTTCCTGGGAGAAGCAAGCTCAAGGACATGGATGAACGTCGATGAGTTATGGAACTGCTCAAAGCAAGACTAGAAAATAAAGCAGGGTTGCTCAGGTAGGCAGGACATGTCTGAAGAGAAAGAATGAGATCATCCAGGCAAGTCTTCAGGTAGGAGAGAAAGGGAGATCTAGTTACTGCTCCCTGAGAGATCCCCTTCAGGGTATTAACACTCCTGTGCATATGGCCCAGCTAGATGACCACTGGGGACACCATACCCACACTAGCAGCGTGGAACTTCATTGTATCAGATCTGGGAGTGAAGGATGAGCTAGAACACCCACAGTTCAGTGCAGTAAAGCTTTGGTGCCAGAGCAATGCAGCCGCTTCTATAGGAGACAAGATGGCAGCCAGGCAGGAAGGCAGCTTGCATGGCCACAGGGCTGGCTTCCCAGTCTTAGCTCTGATGAGATGAGCCACTATGGACAGTGGGCTCTGGGGTTCCTGCAGTAAGGAAGCATCCGAGGGCAGGGAGGCAGGCACATGCCATGAGAATCTAAGGAGGTGCTTACATAAGTTCCAATACCAACAGTGGTTCCAGATGGGCAGCTCTACCTGTTCCTCAGAGCTCTTTCCACCATACTATGTGCAATCTTATTTCTTTGAGTTTATAATGTGTTTCTTCCCCTTCTATATTTAATGACTGAAAAGCAAAAAAAGTTTTCTAGGTGAGCCTTGTAAAGAATTCATATCGTTATGTCTATCTGAAAAAAGAAGAAAGAGTGCTAAGAAGCTCTGACCTGATGCTTGAATTTTTTAGATCTTTTTCTGGGGAGAGCGGTCAAGAAATATTAGTTCAGTAACTCTCTAATTTTCTTGCACTCTAATGAACCCTGAAGCAATAGAAAAGTTTCCCTTTCCCACTGCAATCAGTGGCCCATTAATTTTTAATTTTACTTTCTACACATTCCCAAGTGTCTCCGCTTTTCTTACCCAAAGTCTTGTATTTGCCGTACTTCTCCTCTCTCTTGAAAGTCCAGGCTCTTGTTGTCTCATGCCTAGGTCATTACCAAAACTTACTGAAAGAACAAAGAAATGAAATAATAGCTGTGTAAATGAACATGAGAGGACCTGACGAGTGTGAGGATCCGTCAGGTATTTTCCTCTGTGTTATCTGACTCAGTCTGACATCAACTTGTAACACAATAACGTTAACCCCACTTTGAAGATGAAGACATTCAGGCACACAGATGATTCTCTTGCATTCCAACTCTCATCTTTATAAATCTCTATGTCTTATCTTCTCTCAGAGTCTTAGTGTTCAAACACTATTTTAGTTACAGCGTTCCCCTGCTGTAGTCAATTTGCCACCCTGACCCTGAATGTCAGTTCACCCTGCATGTGGCACCTCCAATCTAGGAAAAGTGCCCCAACCCCAACTTCTCTTTCATAACTACCATCACGGTTACATCTTAGAGCTTCTATTTCTTGCTTCCTTCCTTCCTTTCTTCCTCTTCCCTCTCTTCCTCCTTCCCTCACTTTCTCCTTCCCTCCCTCTATCTTTCCCTTCTTCCTTCCTTCCTTCTATAACCCTCTCCCCTTTCTTTCTCTTTGTGTGTCTTTCTGCCTTTCATTTTCTTTAAGTTAACATCTGTCTTTCGCTTTATGTTAATATCTCTTCATCTTAGCCTGTAAGCTTCCTGAGGACAGAGGCTAAGTCTGTTTTGCTAAAAATTGTATCTCCACTCCCTATGTGTTGAATGAATGAACAGATAAATGAACGAAAAAGTTAGTACTTGAGCATACTACATGAAAAGCCAACAGCCAAATGGTAGTAACTCTATTTTACTACACCACATATTTTCTTCTAGTAGCATTTGTTACTTGGCATTGAAAATGTACTAGAGGCTTATCATAATTGTTACCTAACAGAATCTACTTAGATGGGGCCAGGGAGACCGTAGCATCCCTCAGTAGGCAGTGCTGCCATGCAGTATGCCATGCTGATGAAATTGCACTTCTTATGAGAGGCTATGTGATGACCCAGAGAGAGAACAGGTTTGCCTCTGTTCCCAAACCTGACTTATCTCTTACTCCATCTCATCTGTAGCAGGCAAAGGTGAGCAGTCCAAATGGTTTTATTGCCATTCAACTGGGACCCAGAAATGTAGAGCTCCAATTCCAGCAGCTAGAGTTGGACTTTCTTAGATATGCCAAAAGGCAAATTTTGGCTAAGGGGAGATTATTATCTAAATTGTATGAGTGAGGTTGTGCCCCAGGCCCCCGGGAAACAGCGTCCATTGGCAACAGGCTCCAGAGTCTCTGTGCAAGGACTTCATGACAATGGCAGTCAGCCTCGTAAATTGCCAAGGAAGATATCATTTCCTCTTGATTTATGCCATTTCTCTTTTTTCCTTCGCTTAAGGTAAAAGATGTTTGATCCTTTCAATTATGAAAGCTGATCCACTTCTGTCCTTATCAAATCAATCTTTTTGTTTAGAGATCTTGGCTATCACTCAGAAAATGCCACGGACCTTTACTTTATAAATTATCATCTTAAAGGTCTTGGGTGTTAAGGGATAGAGTGTCTGCCTGCAACCACTTGGTTGATTTGATTTGATCATTATGCTTTCTTTGGCTTCACTCTAATATTACCTTGCTATGGAAATATGGGCGAGTCATTTTGAATTTGTTCATTCACAGTCTGTGTGTCAGACACGGTTCCAGGTGTTGAGGGCAAGAGGAGGGAAGCAAAGGCATCAAGTCTGCCTTCTTGGATGAAGCTCAGATGGACAAGAGCTTCAACTGTGTGGAGTTTCTTCATTTTGACTTCAGCTTCCTTGCAACTAATTCATTTGAGAATCTAACAGTATTCTTATTTCTGTTTAACTCAAATAAAATTTCTCTTAATTGTCTTCCGATAGCCAGACCCGGCTTACTGGTTGTTTCTCAAATTCTGCTGAAACAGGGATCTCAGAAACCATCTATAAGTAAGGACCTCGGTTCTAAAGGAGAATTACTTTGGATTAGCTGTCACTGTCTTTCAATTGATCTTCCTCTGTTCTCTGCTCTCTATTCATATTAATTATTTTCTTTGATTACAGAATAAAATGGAAACTTCTTTGATGTCTTTAAAATTAAAAGGCAGTCAAGAACCACATTTCTTTCTCCCATAAAGAATATTTTCTGTTTTAATCTAAGAACATTTTTACAAAGTCATTTGCTGAGTCAGCAAACTATAGAGACGTCCCTGCATTAACTTCACCTTTGCTGGTTGGGAATCCAACACTGGCTTTATTTTGCAATCTGTTCCCAAAATGTGAAACTCTGTTCATAAAGAGGTGTTGAAATAAGCTTCCCAAGTCATCTCATCTTCCTCTTTGATTATTTTATTTCCTAAGATTCTGTGCTACTTGAATCTTCTTGTTCTGGCCAAGGACCAAAAATAAAATATTGTTTTGATTTTATTTTGGGTCTAAATAGAAACAAAAAAATCAATATAAAGTGTTTATTAATATTATCAGACATATGCAAAAGTCTATCCCCGGGAAGTTTCTGATGAAATTATGTCAGATACGTAATTTTGTACATAAATTTGGATTATGAGGAAGAGAAGGCTGGTCAAATTCATTCCACTTTCTAAAATTCTCCATGTGGTGTTCTCCATTTATAGTCAAAATATCTTCCACTTTCAAATAATTTTTCATACCTAAATTAAAGATATTTTTAATGATATATATATCTGTGTGTATAAACACACCCTCACATATATAATTATACAGAGATATTCAATATGGACATATACATTTGAGAACTCGTCATCTAAGAGGAAATGAGTAATGTTTATAGTAATCTGGCTTTAAAACCTTTCCACAGTAGAGATTTTTAATAAAAAACTTAAAAGTAATTGTATTAACACATTCCAATGAGACAGTGCACTTTCACCATTTCATATGGTGTCTCGTTGACATTTTCTGCTAACGAGGTGCATATTTTAAAACTTTTAGACTATACATAGTTTACTCAATCTTTAGGAAATATTTTATTCTTGAATGTAAATTTTAATACTTATTTCACTTAAAGGTTACTTTGTAGTTAAATGTTCAGTATATGTATATAATGTGTATACAGTACATATGTAATATATATCAGTATACAGTATGTACTATAATTAATTATATCTGTATATATTATAATAGAGAGATTGTATAATTGTATATACTGCACATATTACATATAATAGTATATATGATAACCAATATATATCAGTAGATGATATATGTTATAATTAATTATATACATATATCTATATATCTATCTTTCTATATAAAACCTTCCAGTCTATCTTTTCTACAAAGTCTTAACAAAAATTCCCAGTGATGAGTGGAGAACCTGTTATTTTGAAGTCAGCTGAAATAGCTATTCTACAACAACATGGAAAAAAAATAGCCTCCAGGTCTCATACACAGCAAAGATTTACAAAATCAAAGAAAGTAGAAAATCCTGGAAAAAATCCAGACATCAGTTAAACTTTCAGCATTTGATAGATTATGAAAGGAAGCGCATTCCAGCTCATCAAGTTATTAGAAGATCTAAGAAATCGTGTTGGCAAAATTTGTGCAGCAGTCTTAATCAACTCCCCTTAGGAGAAGAGATGCAGAATAAGATTAAAAACATCATCTCCAAAGAGGTCAGAGCTTTTGAAGCACCTACTTTAATTAAAAGGTGAAACTACCATTGATTCAGATATACAAAGTTTAATAAGCTAACATGTTAAGTGGAAGCCCTGTTCATGTTAATCATGAAGAATATGACAGAGTTTTTCTTTTTTAAAATCTTGGCAAAGAAAGAGATTTTTAAATTTTGAGAAATCAATTGAAATTTGTAGTGATGGGAGTTAACTGGACTTACTGTGGTGATCATGGCTCAACATGTACAAATACATTGAATCATTATATTGTACACCTGAAACTAATATAATATGTCAATTATTCAATTTAAAAAATCAAGTGGACTTCATTTCTTAAAGTTATTGATAAAAGAATGTGTTCTGCCATTTTCAGATGCATTTCAGGATAATTAATGAATGAAATATAGTTAATTTTAAAACATGGTTTGTCAAAATATCCTTGCAAACACATAACCTTTTCTTTTCCATGATCATGACTTGTGAATTCCTTGTCTGGTGCTATACAAGGATATTACCTTTTATACTACCATATAGTAATGGGCAATTTTGTCATATCTCTCTCTCTCTCCCTGACTTTTTTCTACCTTCTTCCTTCCTTTTCTGCAACAATATTTGTTTAATAAATGCTGTGTATCATAGTATATTCTAAATGTTGGAGTGAGAAAATTAGTCAAGCCACAAAATATATCTGTGTAAGATAATATGCCCCCTCCCCCACTTGGACAGAGTTTTACTTAATTTTACTTAACCAACTCTTTTAAACAAGGCTGCGTTTCTAGTTTAAGAGTAAACTTGGAGAGCATCAGATAAACAGACAGGGAAGTGACCACACAGGCACCATGTCATATCACCACGTAACATGAGGAAGACTGTTCTTAAATGTGCCGGAGATATGATGAGTGGCTGAAATTATGTTTCATGCACTCAGTTTAAGGGGTCATAAGCTACATTTTCAAAATGGTTATTCATGGCTATGGTTTAATACATTTTCCCTAGAGACAGCAAATGGAGAGAGGAGATGCTCACTTATATCTAATGATTTATTGAGCTGGGATGGGGGTGGGTGGCAGCTTTCGTTAATTTGACTTCTTCTGTAGTATAAAATATCTACAAATATCTGTAGTATAAAATATATGCTAAGTGTTTTATGAACCTTCCCCTGTAGCAGGACTTTGGGTGCTAAGCCTGGAAAGACTATGGAGGTCCCTCTCTGTTTTCTAACCCAGGCAAAGTCCTTCAGAGTGAGGCAGGGAGACTTTCTGATCCATCTCGCCAGCCCACTGGCTATTCAAGGCTTAGCTGGTCTTCCCCTACCCAGCAGAGTCCCTCCACCTGGGGCCAGTCCATCCTCTCTCTGCCTGTGCCTGGTCTCAGCAGACGCCTCCAGAAAAGAAGGGAGCTGCAGCCATTGCCCACCGAGGAAAAGCTGTTCTGCAATTTAGATTGTTGGTGTTCACAGTTCTTTGGTGATGTAGCTTGGAATTAATAGGATTTTTTAGTTTATTCTTTTTCCTCTAGTTATTACAGTTGGAGCAATGGTTTGTTTCAACTTTTATATCCTAACCAGGTGTCAGTATTTCATGTTCTGAAAACTTTTAAGCAACTTTGTTTAAACTCCCAAAGGAAGAATAATTTTGGCATTTTTTTGAACATGTTGAATGCAATTTAAAATGGCCTGTTTTAAAATTCGCTTTTACTTATGTGAATCCATTCTGCTGTGCTCCCCAAGTGGAGCTATAACCCACTAGCTGAACCACCCCCTTCATGGATGTGTTTGTTCCACAGGCACCAACTTTATTAAAAATGTGTTTGTCACGTGACTGCTAGCAGCATAGAGTTCTCACAAGTAGAAAGAAAAGCAGGAGAAGGGAGAATTAGCTCCAGGTTTGTTTTCACTTCTCGCTGAATTCTAAAGTTGATAGGATGACACTTCACGGCAGACATCGACAGAGCACTCCCTGTGTGACTAGCGCTGTTGTAATCAAACCCTCACTGTGTGCCCGTGAAATACAGAGGAGAAAACTTGTGCCCCGAGAGGTTGGGTACATTTCTCAAGCTCACAAAGCTATGAAGTGGGGAAGCCACGATGGAACCTAAGATCACAGGACTCCACTCTCCATCGTCCTAATTGCTCAACTAGCGGTCAGATTTTTATTTTGATAATCTCTCCCTGGCTCCTGGATGATGCATTTTTCATTAAATAAATACATGCCTAGAACACTGTGTCACTGAAATTGTGAATAGCAAAGCTCTAGCCACCAGAGTGTTTTACGAAGGGAAACGATGCATTGAATTTACTGAAGACCGAAAATGATCACTCATTAGTGAGATCATACGTTCAACTGCAGAGAAAAAAGTCTCACCAAGGTCGAAATGAAAGCCTTCACCTCCTCATCTCAGTGACGGAGTCTGGCTCTAAATGGGTTTGAACTGCTGGCCAATGCCGGACTCATACTTTACTTTAGCAGTCATCCTTAAATCTGATGCATTTTCAAACAAAACAATAGTTGAGATTTGCACAGATAGATAGAGAAGTTGGGGTGGAGATTTATCTTCTTTTATTTTAGAATATTGAAACAAAATAGTTCTTATATTATGACTGTCACAATCATTTACTTCAAAGAGGAGACTCATCCAAAATGATTTGACGAGGGGCATTCATGGTAGAGAACTAAGTGGCCTAGACAAGAAACCCTTATTTTCCAACCCACCTTGAACATGGAAACCAGAATCCTGCTCTCGGCGAGCCACGGTGCCCTGTGTGTTTTGGGGGGAAAATACACGCAAAGAGCTATAGAGACATTCTGTAATCAGCTACACTTTTGGATTTGACCTAGAAAAGTTAAAAAAACTACAGGGAGCTACCTTGGTCCAGAAAGAACAGACAGTAACCTACTTCTATAATCACATCAAGGAAACCTAAGTACCCTGGAACCTAAACAAGCCAAAGAACACCCTTTCCCCACCACCGAAACCCACAGTGAAGACTCAGATTTTGTCACAAATGCCTGCTGCAAATATGGGCTCTTTGTTCTTTGACCCTGAGAAAGAAAGTCCTTGAAGTCCCCCCATGGAATCTGATTCCTCAATTCCTTGCCCATCTTTCTATTTCTCCAACAGCAGCAGAATCTAAAGAATATCCTAGTCTATCACTGCCGTTTATTTTTAGGAAACAAACAGGACATCTGGAAAGGAGAGATTAACATTGAATAAGATGAAATGCTCTATTCCACACCGCATCCCAATGATCCGATAGGCTTTTCCGTCGTAAATATTCCAGATCTCCTCCTTAGGTGGGAGTCCTGCTCACCTTCCGTTGCATCTGGCCTCCCAGGGTCTACCCCCTCAAAGCAAGTGACATTCCTCTGTCATTAAAATGCACAGAAGAAAGACAAAAACATGTGACACAGGCTTCAGTGTTTTTTTTCCTATAATCTATCCAGATTTTCAGCAAATACCTTGGGAATGAGCCTTGAGTTTAAGCTAAAAACCCTCAAATATGAACAACAAAACAATCACGGTGCTTCCATAACTTACTGACTGCTTTTGATTTTGAAGTTTGATTTTTTTTTTCTTTTCAGTATATAGACTTTATTTTTTAGAAAAATTGAGTAGAAAGTACAGAGAGCTCCTATATAATGCCCCAGGTTTGACTTTAATGATAGTAGAATCATTTATTGTCCTGTAGGAAAAAAAGGGAAAAGAAAAACTCTAATCCTGTTTCCCAACAAGATGGAAGAGACAATCAGCGTGGCGATCATCAACCTGATATTGGGCAGCCTGGAGCTGGTTTCGTCTCCCTCAGGAAGCTTATCCCCCAAAGGGTATTTTACTTCTCCCAATTTACTGCCAGGTTGGACGTTGTTATGATGACAGTTTCCCAGGAGCATCTTTTCCTCCTTCTTGGCCACCATCGTACCCGGTTTAGGATGTACAGACCTTTCATCACCCTGTAGCAATTTCTTAGTAATTGATGGGGCCACCCGTAATATCAAGTTATTGTCATTAAAACCAGTCTGTTTTCATGGCAGGAGTTATTACATTTTGCAAAGAAATGCTTCCCAGACACATAAGTCACCGAAGCTCTAACAAAAGAGCAAATAAACGGCTTGGCGTTGGTGAAAAGAGTCTCCAGGAAAGAGGCATTATACAGCAGAACCTTTTCAAACTCCGGCCACAGCTTCACACTCCGGGACTAGGAGTCTCATTGTGCTGTTACCGATCCCAGCCCGCTTTTAGAATTCAGTTTTATTTCCTACCATTCAGAGCCTGCTAGTCCATTTCAATGAAGAATTCATCAATTGCACCTTTACTTTACACGCGCTTTTTTGAGTGGCTCTATTGGTCTCTAAGACTTGCCAAGTCTGGGATCATTAGCATGACACGGACGTTCCCTTCTAAAGGGAGCCGCTGACACAGAATGACAGCAGTGCAAATTTGCAAGTTTGAGGCAGCCTCTTTGTCATAAAACCAGGCTTTGTGGGCTCACAGTCATCAGCCACACGATGAGAAAAGTACAGACACTGGTGTCCACTTGGGAAAGAAAAATGATAGTGTCTGTAATCATAGTTTATAACGCACATCGCTGTCTTCCAGGGTAAGGCGAATCAAAGATGTTTTTTTCCTCTGGCTTGCATCCTCAACTGCTCTTTGTCAATCACCGTCCATAGGTTTTACTCTGTGCATTTGAGTTATTTGTAAAACCAGGGCTGCGCCGTGTTGGAAGAGGCGATTTTATAGATAAGGAAGGTTTTCTAGCAGAAGCCCCCAACGCTGGGAGCTCTACCAAAGAGTTGTCATGAGATGAAAGCACCACAGTGAAATGAAATGAAATCATGGAGACTTATAATTATGTAGCCAATGAAATAGGAGCTGATGCTAGGAAGCATGACACGTCACTATTTTGGTCTTTCCTCTTAAAAATGGCACGATTGTCTCAGGTGGGGAATTTATTGTGAAGCGAGGATTCCCTTAATGCTCTTTCATCACTATGTCTTTTGTAATTACATTTCGTCTTGGTTCTTTAAGCCCGGGATTCATAAATCCTCATTTACAGTTAAGCCATCACCGTATCACATAGCACTTCAGATGGATAGACGCATGGTGTTTGGTGTCAAGTGCAAGCAACTGTCCTATATCAATACATATGAGTAAAACCTTGAACATAGAGTAAAGATGTTATCTCCAGGACTCATCAAGATTTAAGCCCAAGGTTCAGCAAACTTGTTCCATAAAGGACTAGATAGTAGATATTTTAGGGCTTGCTGGCCAAGATGCCTACGCTCGGCTTCTGCAGGGTGAAAGCAGCCACAGACAGACAGCACAGAAATGAATGAGGGGGGCTGCATGGAACAGGTGCTGGCCGGTTGTGCCCCCAGGCTGCAGTTTGCAGACCCGTCCCATGTTCTGGCCCTGGGATAGACACTAAATGTCCCTTCATGGGCCACCTCTGAACATCGGCAAAGGCGGCTTGGAAAGGATCAGGACGTTTCAACGCATTGAGATAGCAGTAACTGGATTGATTCACAATACGGGGTATGTAATTACTAATTACTTAGTATGAACCAGCCTCCAGGCTGAGACTTACATCTCCCCAAAACAAAGCAGAGAAGGCCTTACGGTTATCGTTCCCATTTTACAGATTGAGGAGTGAGGCAAAGCAACATGAAGTAGCTTTCTCAAAATCTCACAGGTAAGAGGTGGATGTCTGTGTATGGAGGTGGGAGACGGTAAGAGGGTGAGCAGGATTTCAACCAAGATATTGGATGTTGTCTGGGGAACAGGATGGGGAAAGGGGCCACAGGCCATGGGTTTGCTCTTTGTACATAGCCTCTCCTTTGGAATTCTTTCTCCAACTAAGGTGGTGATGTTTATCTTTATGATCACATATACATATGTATGTAGGTATATGTATGCACACACATATGTATATGTGTGTGTGTATATAGTACATGTTTACAAGTAATATTCTATTGTTATTCCCATGTGAACTAACTGCTAAATTTTACTTATTCTTCATCATAGTGACTAAAATAACCTTGAATATTAAATCGCGTGTGACTCTGGAAGTAGGAAAAAAGCTATTAAATATTTGACATGAAATTTCACTTCATATTATTGGTCTGAACCAATTAGAAGAGATAATCTTGGGTGGGCAGGCACAGATGCACAAATCAGCATATATCCATTCATATTTAGAAGTCATGAATTGTAACTCAACTGACCAAGTTGTATTGATGCCTGTGGGTTCCATAACTCTTGTAAATGATTCTTTAGAAAAATGCCTCCATACATCATTCATATTTATCATTTTGGTATATCTCCTTACAACTTTTTTTTTCCATTTTCTTATTATATTTATGTATCTGAGTACACATTTATCCATCTGTCTATCCATCATCTATCCACCCATTGTCTAATTTTAATAAAGTGGTATATACATAATGCATGCATAGATAGTATACTGTTTTCTCTCAGAATGTTTCGTCACAAATATTGTCCCATGTAACTGAAAATTCCTCGTAAGTCATGATTTTTTTGTGTGTGTGAAGAAGATTACCCTGAGCTAACATCCATTGCCAATCTTTCTCTTTGTGCTGAGGAAGACTGGCCCTGGGCTAACATCCATGCCCATCTTCCTCTACTTCATATGGGACGCTGCCACAGCATGGCTTGATAAGCAGTGTGTAGGTCCACACCCAGGATCCGAACCCACGAACCCAGGGTTGCCAAAGCAGAACACGTGAACTTAACCACTATGCCACCAGGCAGCCCACCTCATAATTTTTAATTTTCACAGTTTTTTCCATCAACTTTGGGCCACAAATTATTTCATCATTTAAAAAAATGATTTGACATTCACGATGTTAACTTATTTTTGCTATCATAATCAAAGCCAAAATGGTTTATTTAATATCAAGATCAAGACATGTATTGATTATTATATTGTTTGTATTATGCTGAAGGAGAGAAAATACAGCTGGTAGAATTCAGAAATGATAGAGTATGTTAAATAAATTTCTCCTCCTATCTAACTAAGAGTGTTTTGCCTTTGTATTGTGTTTTAAAAGGTTACACAAGTGTTTATTTGCTTTTATCTCTTCAGCCATGTTTTGCCATCTTTGGGATCATCCTGTGTTTGTGCACTGCGATTGAAATTGCAGTGTTTGTTCAGAACACAACGACATTCGACTGTCAATTGCCAAGAGCATTGCAGCTTGAAAAGCGAATGAGTAAATAGAACAGAGGAAAAGAGTTAAGTGGTTCCAGGAGTGGATTAGTACATGATGTTGTTGTACAGTGGTATATGTGTTCAAAAGATTTAAAAGATCCCTGATCAATGAAGACAAAGATGATTCTCAACGTGAGCGGCTTAACCGCATCGCTCAGTCTCACAGGGCCTAAATGCTAATTTGGGCTAAAACAAAGCAAAATTGAAAAACACCAGGTCAAGAGCATTGCCTAAGCATTTTTGAGTCCAGAGAAGGTTCATGTATAATTTATATGTTTATTTATATTATGCATTCGTTATATATGTGTATACATATATGCATGGCAATATATTATCTGTATTGTCTCTGCATATAAAATGCATGACGCATACTTAGGATGGTGTGTGGTGTGTAGGTTCTGCATTCATGCTCACCTAAACTGCTCACAATGGCGTTAATGAAATCGTACTGGCAGAAGCAGGCCATTGCCATCTTGGCGATTGTTTGTCTATATCGTATATGAATCCAAGGTGTCTGAAAATCATGGCCAAAAAATTGGGAGTTTGAAAAATTTGGGGAAAGTGATGCCTTTCTTACAAAGTGTGGGAAACAAGGAAATAAGTCTTTAATATCAAAACCCAGAGTTTTAGTTTCTTCCTGTTCCATAATCAGGTGGGATCCCATCTCCACCCCGACCCACATCCAAGCAGCAGTCGGAAGACCCAGCTGGAAATAAAAAATGAGATCCCGCTGCGGCTTTCCTTTTCCTGCGGGAAAAGATTTTAAACTATTAGAAAGGGAGTAGAATGCAAAATATGTGTGACATTTACATATGAAGCAGAAGACTTGGCAGAATTGTGGACAGTTCCGCTGTGTTAGCAAATTTTCCTCCTCCACCCCACCCTCCAGCTTGGTCCTTTTGGGGCAATACCGGACTACTTGGTCATGAATCCTGCCTACTTGAGTAATATAATTTCCTCAACTCTAAAACGCAGATGGTGACAGACCCCACTTCACTTTGTCACTTGTTGTGAGAATTAAGTAGATTAACACAGATAAAGTGCCTAGAGGAAGGCGTGGACACAGGAAGCCTTCGACAGACGTAATCTATCATTATATTATGCGACCAATAGATGTTTATCGTGTGTCACGGAGCATGCTAGTGCTAGACTTACCTTCTTGTTCCCGCAGTGTCTACAGTCTAGAGGAAAAGACAGCCTCTAATCAAATAATCATGCATACAGCTGCTTTTAAATTTGAAATTGTTAGAAATTATCTGGATGATGGCCATGTGCATAATGAGGGCAGCTGAGCTGGTCAGGGGTGCCTGAAACTTTCGAGAGAGAAGGAAGTCGGTAGTGGCACCCAAAAAATGCCAAAGGAAGATATTTTTGGCTGAAGGAAGAGTGTGTTTCTTACCAGGGAATGGTAAGAAGACGAGTTAATAATGTTCAGCCTCTGACATTGCAAAGGAAGGGGATCATAATATGCCATCCCAAAATATGCCCCTTTGGCATAAAGATTATTTGGAGCAGAAGGCAATTAAGAAACAGCAGACGTGGGAGGAACTCTCTGCCATCCCCCTTTCTGCCTAAAAGCAGAGCATACATTACTCTTTGGAAAGGTGACACATTTTTGTTTGTAAAAGTGTCTCTTTCTCCCCTGTCAAGAAGAGAACAACTCTTAATCCCCAGAGATGACTCTTGTTACTGCAGAGGGCACTTGAGTCTGTATAACATACCTTACTAAACAACCCTTATCTTCCATTAGTTTCCCTCACGTATTTACCTTCCTATAATTTGCCACCCTTAGAAGCCCAAACTCTCACTCCTTCCGTTGTCTAGTCACTTCTCCACAATTTATTGCCCTTTGTTAAAATGATATGTAAACTCCTGGGTCTAACTGCCTCCTTGGAATTTTCATTTCTTTTCTGTGAAGCCCCTCACGCACATAAAGTTATTAACATCATTAAAATCTGTGTACATTTTCTTCTGTTAATCTGTCTTTTGCTAGTTCAATTTGTTTGTCCCAGCGACTGATCCTAAAAGGGTAGAGGAAAAATTTTTCCTCTCCTGCAGGATGGAAGAGTCTGCATACACCCCCCTAAAGGGGAACGTGGAGGAAGAGAGCTGACCTAATGTTCTTTGGGCTATCCTGGGTCTTCCTGTGGAGAGGGGTGTGGTCATCCCCCAACACACTTGCAGAGACTGAGCTAGACTTCCTGGCAAAGGGGCCAGAAGGAGTACACGGTGCTGATTCAGAGTCCATAGGGCCAGGAAGGGCAAATTCAGGCCATGCCAGCCAGAGAGGGCTGACAGTACCTGACTGGGACTGAAGTGAGCAGCTCTCCGGGGTTCTATGGAGAATGCCAGCAGAGGAAGCAGTGACCAGGCAGGTCTTCAGGATGCACTACTCAGGAGACCAAGGGAGCCAGAGGAGGCTGCGTCCAGGCACTGTGACCACTCCCCTCCATCTTGAGTTAGGAACATTCACACTCAGCCCACATTCCTAGATACTCATACAGTGGTGCTGTTCAGAGAGTGGACCATTGGGAAATGTGAGTGATTGAGGATACCCTCATAACACGTTCCAAACCAGATAGGATTAAAGGATAGTTTTCCTCTGCAAACACATAGGTATGTGTGTATATAATATAACATAGTTAATACAATAATGTAATGTAATGTAATATAATATAACATAATATAATATAGAGACAGAATTTTTTGCTGAGCACCCCAGTCAGTTGGAGGGTCGAAGAACCTCATTAGTTTTCCTCCCAGTCTAGGAGAGGCAGTCCTTGGACCAGAAGGACTGTGACCTCTTGCTCTTAGTATCCCAAGTGCTTGGGACAGTGTTGTCCACAGACCAGGAGCATGAACATCGCCTGGGAGGCTGTGAGCGGTGCCCCGCCTCAGACCTGCGTTCTGATGGGATCCTTGGGTGATTGGTATGCTCATTAAATTTCGAGAGGCCCTGCTCTAACTGATGATCAATAATCATTTGTAGAAAGAAGGAATAAATGAATGTATACATGAATAAATAATTGAATAAGTGGAGCCATTAGGAACTAGCTAATGGTATGTTTTTCTTTACTCTTGTTTAGCTTGCTTAAATACAGAGGCTGAGTTGCTGGCTTTTACCTCAGGCTTCTCTTAAGAAAGAGCTTTCCCTTCCCCACTCATCTTCTTTCCAGACTGGACCAGTTGGGTTGTGGTAATGGAGCTGGGTTCTTTCTCTGAGCCTTGCTGGCTGACGCACAGGTGAAAGCTTAGTCACCCTGTGAGTTTTAAACTGGTTCTTACAGAATCTAGACCTCAGAATCTGAGCATTGATGCCTGTGTGACATCCTTTATATTCCCTCTTCATATCTCCCTAGACTTAGAATGCCTTGGACTCCTGGCCATAATATTCCACGTGTTGGATTTTATTTGGTGGTTTCATAATAAGATGGCCTATATACCCCTCTTGTCTGCCGACAATTAGCAGGGTGCTTGCTCAGGGCTGCATATTATTTTGATTTACATATAGTTTCTGAGTGTCCACTGGCTTTGTCCTTATCAGCTTCCCATAATCATTATTCTCGAACTATTACCGTGATGCCTTGAGCAAAAGCTGCTGAGATGTCCTGAGTTTACCTTCGGACTCCAATGCTTACTAGCTGGGTGGTCCCATGGAATTACCCTCCTTATGGGGTTGTAGGGCTTAGAACAGTGACTAGTATACAGTAAACTCAATGTAAGTGTGCATTCCTGCTCTCACTCATTCATTCGTGGATTTTATAAGCATTTGTTGAGCAACTAATGTGCTGGGTATGAAGGATGTTCAAATGAGTAAGGTTCTGCTGCTGTCTTTGAGGTTCTTACATTTGTATGGGATAGATGGTCTTATAGATGACTGCTAGTGAGCTGTTCTAACTGAGGGCTGTGTGGAGTGCCTTGGGAGTACAACAGAGGAGGCTATGAACTCAACCTGAGACATGACAGGGGGCATCACTGAAGAAAAGGGGCCATTTACGATGGACCCAAAACCATCAGCCTGATTCTCCTTAATCTTCTCCCTCGATTGAGCCTGCACAGGAAATCCTACATCAGATTTCTGTCAGCCCGACAGCTCAAGTGGCTTACACAGTCCATGGAGCTATTCAAAGTGGGATTCACTTTTAGGACATTTCACTGTCCCTGTCGCCCAGGGAAGAGAGGCTGATAAAACAAAACAAAACAAAAAAAACAGAAAAAGACAAAGACTTCTTGCGTCCCAGTGTGCATCGTGTTAGAAAAACATCTTCTTGCCTTCCCTTATCAGCTAACGCATTCCGCGCCATTCACACATATAAACGCCTTGCCCAAAGAGACCTCTCCTCCTGCCGTACATTGTTTATATCACTTGCAATGCTTTTTCTCAGATCTTCACAAACAGGGGAAATGGTGCCGTAAAGAAGAAAGGGGGCCTCCTTTGGCCAACACTTCTGAAAATCCTCCATGCTTACTTTTCTGTCAGGCTGATCAATGATTCCATACTTTTTTATTTTTTATAATGGAAAATAAACTTCAAACAGAACAAGACATAACATGGCACAACAAGAAAAACTGCCACCCAACTCTACGGCAGGGAACGCAAATGCCTTCAGATTGACGTCAAGAGTGTGTTTTTTAAGTGAAGAAGAAAAGCCAGCACGTAGCCAACAGCGGAGTCTGGGTGCAGCGGTCGGGCAGGTGTTCCCACTGGGCTTAAGGTCTGTGTCTGTCAAAGCCACCTAAAGGGCACTGCCTCCAGTGAAATCTCGCTCTTTTATCCCTTCTCCAACATCTCCTTCTTTGTAAATGTTTGTTTTTCCCGCTGAGGAAAGAAATTCGGTAGTGAAATGAATAGGCTAAATAGAGCCGTCTTCTTGGGGACAGAGGTGGGGAGACCATTCAAGACACCTGGAAGGGAGCAGAGTCCTGCCAAGGGTGAGATGGGAACAGGCGAGATAAATGTCTGCGTCTGCGGGTCTGTACCTCCATCATTTTGAAGTCTTAAAGGAAGAGGCTCTTGAACTTTATAAGTAAAGCCAACTAATCAATCAACCAAACAAACAAATATACCAACTCTGAACTGACACCATCCTGTCTTTTGCGGGGAGGAAACCATTAAGAATCTGTTTGCATTCATCCCCTGAAGATCTTCTCTTTCGTTTCCTCAAGAGCTGTGTAAGCTAACATTCCTAGATATTAATTATAGGATATTCACACTGGAAGGCAGTTTAGAAATCATTTTACTCAAGCCTCTCAGTTCACAGAAAGTTACATGTAATTAAAATAAATGTTAACGTGAATGTAATTCATAGAGGTAAATTGACTGTGTGAGAAGATGTGACTACTTCTTAAGGCTTGTGGTAGGGAGGGCCATTTTACCCTCCCCGGAGATTATACCTGTATTTCCATCAGCCGTCATAGAATGTTGCCATCTGACATTTCTATATGGGATTTGTCAGCATATCAAGCTTTTTTTGGATCACAGTGTCAGGGCCAGTATTTTAGCAATGAGGTATTAAAGTAATTGGCATAGGAAATAACAGAATGGATCTCATTCCACTGTTGGATATCTGATAAGTGCTAGTAAAGTGGATAACTGAGGTTCCAGGGATACAGTGATAGCTTTCTTAAGCACCACTGTCCTGCGACTTCTGCCATGTTAGTATGGGTGAGTTTTCAATATATAGGTTTAGGGCAGGGTTTCTCATCCTGGGCACTGTTGACATCTGGGGCTGGATTTTTATGTGTGTATGGGGACAGTTCTGTACACTGTAGGATGTTTCGCAACATCCCTGGCCTCTAACAATTAGATGCCCATAGTGTCGCCCCCCCGCCCCGTCAAGTTGTGACTATCAAATATGTCTCTAGCTATTGCCACATGTCCTGGGAAAGGGGGTGCCTCATCATCCCCAGTTGAGAACCACTGGTTTAGAGTCATGTGACCAGCCTTCATTTGCCTTATGGGAAAACTGACATATTTAAACAAACAGCAACAACAAAAACTTCTGTTCTAAAGTTTGGAGATATTTTTCCTAACCTAACTTGTGCATAAATGGTTGTCCTACAGAATGGAGACTCTGCAGATACAGTGTGAGTGTGTGTGTGTGTGTGTGTGTGTGTGTGCAAGGATGGATGGGAATAATCTCTTCCTATAGACAACACATTGCATAAATGGTGCTATAATTATTATTACATTATTTCAGGAATTCAAATCCAAAAGGGGCACTTTACAGGAGGAGTTGGCTGAAACTGGACATACGTGACCAGTGTACCCCCAAGATGTTGCTTACTAGGTCATGACTAGGGTGTGGGTCATTCTTCTGTCAAGCAAAGCCAGAAGCATCAAACCAGCTGACTTGAGAGGGAACAGAAGTCAATATTCCTGCCCCCATCCTCATATCCCAGAACAACCAATTCTACCACCAGGAAAAATGGTAGTAGGTGCTTGTGTGTTTGCTGTGAGCGCTGTCTTTTCTTTCTGCATTCAGCTTTCTTTCAAGTATCGCCTTGCCCCTCCTCCTTCCTTCTCTCTCTGTTTCTCTATGCCTCTGTCTAACACACACATACACACTCACCAAGCTACCCAGGGATATTCAGTTTTGTTTTGTTTTTCTTTCAAGGAAAGAAAAATAATTGGATAATCTCATCAGTAGTGAGATCTTAGTGATAAAGCAGTGCTTCTTCCAAGGTCGTGTTTGAAAAAAGCACTTCAAGGAAATTCTTACCAAAAGTTAGGTGAGCTTGAGGAAATATGTATTGAGCACTGTCCTAGGCACCTAAAAAGCAAGGATCAGGAAAGCATGGAATTTCGTGATGCTGCAATTGCAATGGTGTGGGGTGGGGTGGGGTTGTTTTGGAGCAAGAGGGTTGTCCTGAAGTAAATTAGGTAAGTACTTGGTCTCCTCAGCCTAAGGATGAATCTAAATGAGAAAAGAGGAGGGGGAGGATTTGAACCAATTATTTGGTCACAATGAAGAGCTGGTATTTTAAACTCTAAACAATGCTTCTCTAAAGTTGCCGGCTAAGACCTGCTGCTGGTAACTTGCTAATGTTTCTATTTGGATTGTTCTCTAAACAACTGTTGTACATCTTGTATCAATTACTTGTACATTGTCTCCCTTCTGTTTCAGTATAACAATATTTATTTGTTTTCCATTTGGAAGGAGCTGGATCTATTTTAGGTTTGTATTTCCACTCCCTAATTGTGTAATGCGTACATATGTGCCTGTTGTTTTCAGAAATGGAAGCAGACAGGGTTTCTACATTCAAAGTAAAGAGCAGTAACCATGATTACTCAGGAATAATGCATTTCTGTACGGAAGCAGTCTCGCTGATGAGTCTTATATAATTGAATACTGCCTAAGTCTATTCTCTTTGTGTAAGAACAAATTTTATTCTTGGTCATGTTAGTGATGGATTTTGTCTAGTAGTCTTTCTCCTACTGAGGAGATGTGAAAGAATGTGGGCACTACACAGTTAATGCAAACGTGATGGCTCAGCCAGCTCGACCAAAATAGGCCCAGGGAGCAGGTGGTTCCTTCCCAATGAAGACATTTGTCATCACAGACAGGATCTAACCACAGAAAAGGAGCATCTGAGTAATGCGAAGAGTTTGGGGATGGCGTTGAAGTGCATGCACACACATTCGTGCACACACACATGCGTACATGCACACAAACATGCACAAACTTGCACGTGCACACAGGCTCACAAATGTGCACACGTACACATACACACACACTCCTTTTCTCTCCTCTCTTTTTAAACCATCCTTTTGAACGTGTAGGGAAGGAAAAATCTTTTTCCTTCTACCCTACTAAGTTCAACGGCTGGGACTGTGAATCAAACTGATAGAAGACAGATTAACAAGACAAAAAAACAGTTCATTGAAGGTCACAAAGAAAAATGTGGCTTAAGGAAGCAGCCAGATGATTGAGGCTTATGTACCATCTTAGGCTAAGCAAGGCAAAAGGGGTTTTGGGCTTTTGGTGGGGGAGGCAAGTTTGGGACCTTGAGGGGAGGAAATGTCTGGTAAATAAGGGTTGTCTTGTTATGCAGGTCAGAGTCTCTCAGGTGATAACAAATGTTTCCAGGAGTAGCTCTCTTCCTGGTATGGAGACATCTTTACAAACGGAAATTTCCTTTATAAATGTAAATTTCCTATACAAAAGGGGAAATTTATATACTCTATTTTGAGGCAGTTAGAGGGAGGCAAAGAGCTTTTCTTGTGTCTGCTGGTTCTTAATTGCCTTTGGCTCACAATAGTCCATACACCAAAGAGACATATTTTGAGATGACATCATCTGGTACTCTTCAAACAGCATAAGGAAAAAGACATTTTCAGGCACATCAGGACCTCCACAGGATAACACACTCCTGAACCCAAACTCTAACAATTTCTAATTTTACTAATTCAGGGGGTATCAGAATGAGACAGAAACAGCTAGAACACAGACAATAGAAATGTATGTCGTGAAGCTTGGTTGGGAAGAAAGGCTGTTTGTCATGCTGAACTTTGAGCAAACACAGGCAGAGGGATTGAGTTGGTTCTGTAATTACTGTCAGAGCTGTTTGGCACTTTCGAGGTGCTTGTGTGGTTGAGTGTAGCACAAATAAACAGGAGAATAACAGCTAGTCAGAGTAGCAGCCTGGAGTCCTGCAGTAATGCCTTTGATTTTACAAGTACTTTGTGTTTTTCTACAGCTTTTGATCTCTTTTGGTTTACATTTTCAAATTTACATTTGGTTACCATGTGCAACCCTGTCCACTACTGGTTTTACCAACACTCTGAACTTTCCCATTGGCTTCGCTCTGCCAAGCTTTGAAGCAAAGAATTCAAGCAAGTAGGACATTTAGACAGGTGGCCATTGGACTTTGGAAATTCTAAAACAAAGTAACAGATGGAGGCCACGGCATATGGGTAGGACAAGGTTTCAAAGAAGCCTCTCAGCCCCAAGATATGTAGGTCCATGTATGTTGGTATAAAGACTTCTAGAACTTTTGGGGACATGATCAAAGGGGATTATGCACATGACACCAGGGCTTGGAAACTCATCTCACTAGAGTTTCAGTTTTTGGAATGAATAGAGTAAGGAATTCAGAGACAGATAGTCAGAGTTCATAATTTAGCTCTGTCTCATATTAACTGGATATAAAAATACCTACACCATGTCATTATTAGAGGAATTAATTATCTTACATTCTAATTCCCATCACATTGTAAATGCTGAATAAATTCCATGTTTTGTTGTTGTTGTTATAGTTACCAGTATGGTTACTAATTTCTCTTTTTGTTGGTATTGGGAATGGTAGTGGTAGTGGTACTAAGAGTAGTGGTGGAGATGTCAGAAGATAAACCCTAGAACATAGTAGGCAGGGAGCTCTGCGTACACCAGGCCTGAGGGAACAGAACCAAGAGTGGAGTATTGGAATTAGAGTCAAGTTTCTAGTTGGCAGCCATGCTGATTTCTCACATTAGCTGTTAATATACTGGTCCAAGTCTTTTAAAGTTGCATCAAGGTGTACACACACCTAACCCACGTTTTTGAGGTCCCTTTGCTTAGAAGCAGCAGACTTGATTTGCTAGTGAGGATTCGGTTAGGGAAGGCAAAGCACCATGAACCATGTGGAATTAGGAATTTTTTTTTTCAAGTATGATGGGGCATAGAATTTCCAATGGATAGAGTAATTGGATCCAGTTGTATGGTGTAGGTGGGCCTAGAAGGATGGATTACAACATTACTGTCTCAAACATATTAGTGTAGAATAATGCTAATCATGGGTTGGAAATTCCATCTTCCCTTATGGTCAAAGGAATATTCTCAGATTAGAGGAAATGTGTTTTAAAATAGTGCCTTAATACTGATACATTTGAAAGTGCGTTTATTCTTTTGTTATTGGAAAGCAGTAGAGAGGAGAGAGGAAAGTGATGTTTTACTATTTTTAACTCATGGTTCAGGACTAAATAGAAAGAAAATGACTAAAACTGACTGCAAGTAATAGCAATAAAAGAGAAATTACAAGTGGTATTTAAGAGAAAATTGATGAAAACTTACAGGAATAAGGGATTTTAATTAGACCTTACATAACTGTGAGAGGTGCTAGAATGCTAAAAATCAATAAGGGGGCAGTTGGGGAAATCAGAGGAAAGTCACTAGCCAGGGAGCACAAACAGCAGCTGGTAAGATGTGTATGCAAGGCTGTTACCCGTGTATCCGGTAGGGAGACTGAACTCAGCAGGGAAGATAGGTGAGAAGAAAGATGGACCTAAAACAGGAAAGCAAGGACAACTAAGACCCTCCTGGATAAGCTGGAGCCCATGGGGACCAGTTGGTACCTTCCAGGACAAAATGGAACCCATATCTCTCCAACACCACGTCTAAACCGGACAATGCAGTGATCTTTGCCTGGAGCTGTATGTGCACCTGGCCCAGGGCCTGGAGACACTAGAGGAGGTGTTCTGGGAGGATCTGAGGAGTTGTGGTCCAAGCTGCCACCCTACACCAACAAGAGGATCAAGGATATCAGTGAAAACTTGAATGAGTGTGTCCGCTCTTGGCCTCATACCAACCTTCTGTAATGGCTGCTGCTTCCTCATTCCTTCCCAGACTCACAGAACTTTCTGTGTGTCCAACCTTAACCCAGAGTCATACACGGAAACACATTCTGGAGAGCAGAGAACCAGCTAAGCTACGTTAAGACAATACAAAACTACCACACACTGAAACAGATGACAGTTAAATGGTCCCATTTCCACAAACCAGAAGACAAACGCAGCATGACACTGAAGTTCATCCACTGAGCAAAGGAGCCTAATCCATGGGGATAATCACACATCCTGCTCTAGCCTCTGCTGCATACCTGGGATCGGATCTGCACCCCAGGTGAAAGGGTCAACATTTTCTTTCCACCAAGGAGTCTTTGGACCAGAGGAGATGCTTTCTCTAATTGGCACAAAGTCACTGCATAGGCTAGGGGTGAACTCAGGTACATGAGAGGACAGCCAGTTTTCCATCAAATTGTAAATTCCCAAAAGTATGTAGAAGTGGTCTTCTCCATAAAAATTTCCCCGGGTCATTTTCTTACTTGTAGCTCATATTCTGCACCATACAAAGTCTTGTTGTGGCTTCTTTTGGACTCTAAAGAGCTCCATGGGAAATGTCTTAGATGGACTGACTGGTAAGTTCTTTCTCTCCTGAAGTCCTTGGTAGTGTTGGGGAAGAGGGAGAATCCTCCTCCGCCCTTTCCCTTAAGGTTCTTATGGCTGGCCAAATAATTAAGAGATGGGTTAGCAGGAGAAAATAATACCAAATTTAATAACATGTGTACGTGGGATAAACCAGGGAAACAGTTTCTCGACAAATGGCGAAGGTTTTCACCTTAAATAGCGTATTCAGGTAGACAAAGGAGGATGTTGGGGGAGGTAGTGGTTTGGGATTTCAGAGGGGAAGAACACAATTCACATGGAGAGGGAAATGTAAATGTTTGTCGGATAATTCTTTACTGTGCCACCTATAGAGAATGTGGCTGGAAAGACAGAAATCACAGTAATCAAGAGTATGTAGATTTAAGTCCTCTCCTTCTGTACTGATAAGAGTTTCTACAGATAAGGCCATCCCACCCTCTTCCCAGTAAACAGAGGGAGATACATTTACAAATGTAAATGTTTGGTAAGCAGAACTTTGATATGAATGGGCTTAGCAAGGACCCTGCCAGTCTGTCCATACCCAGAGTTAAATTCCTTTAGGCTGTTAGTGGGAGAGGTCAAATGTCCTTCAGAGAAAATAATCAAGGTAAAGAGACATATTTCAGGGTGGCCAATTTTTGGTCTCCCACAGTAGCTTCCAAGTACCAACTCATTCATTTGGTCAAAACATTTCTTTCTCTGAGACCATATCACTTGGAGGAGAAAACCTCAACAATTCATCCAAGATGTTTTGATTTGGTTGATCTTAGGTTTTAAGTTTTATCTGAACAATATTTAAGGGGGCTCAGAAGTTCCATTGTTTGTTTCATTTCCTAGATCATGTCTCTGTAGAGTCATTCTCACCCTGACCCTGATCAGTGATAATAGTGAGACATTGAAAATGAAACCCACTGAGTAATCACTCCGGGGAAGATCTGTCATCTACCATCTTCTGTCTTAGGAAGACACTTCACAAATGAAAAGAAGGCTTCCCTTGTAGGTAGCCTTCCAGGTGGACCTCTTTGTAACAAAGCAGTCCTTCCTTAAATAGGGGATTTGGTGCCACCGTCCACTCTGCTGACTGAAACCAAGAAAGAGTATATCACCTAAGCACTTGCACGTTGTCACCTCTTGTTCTCAGCGACGTGTAGGAGACTGATTATCGGCACACCATGCAGTGTTCGTGTGAAGTCACGGACTTTTCCAGGGCTCTATGTGTTCCTATTCCAAGTCTCGTCACACGCTGGGGGGTGGCCACTCTCCATTCAAGGGAGATTTTTTAATTCTTTTTGTGGCACGAGGTATAAGGAGTCTTGATGAAGTGCAATTATGCTTTTGAGTGAGCATGCTGTGATTATTAGCATGGTTCTCTTGATGACCAAGCTCTAGACAAGCATTTAAAAATACAGAAAAAAAAAAAAAGGCCAAGTAGGGTATTACTGATTCACACTTCTATTAGAGTCTTTACATACACACGGATTTTTTTTTTTTTTCTGGGAAAGATCTTTTACTAGCAAAGCATGACTCTCTAGATTATGCTGTTCTGTTGCTACAGCGATACAGATATTGTAACAGAAAGTGAAATAAAACATATACAAATGGTTTATCACTCTACTTATTCTCTTTTTTGAAGTATTAATTATTATAAAATTGACTACTGTAAAATTACCACATTCACATTCATATTACTTTAATATTATTTCTGACTTGATAAATATTTTAAATAGACAGTTTTAAGAGAAACGTTCTTAATGTTTTGAAGAAATGTCCATCCAGAAGGTGTTGGAGAGATTTTGCTCCACATGTTTTAATCTAAAGACTTTGGATTCAGCTACTTAAGATCACTCCATACTTGGTATTAGATTCACTGGAAGCTGAAGGAACAGAATTATCTTCTTGCCTCTGTATTCTGACATATGTTTGTTAAATGTCTAAAGATAATGAAAAAGTACTTTGGGTAAGAAACAGCATTCCTTTTTTTTCCTCTCTCATGAGGAGAAAAAAAAAAAATCCAGATGGTACTTATTTAACATTCTCAAATATATGGCACCACATATTTTGTCTAGTAAAAAGAAAAAAAAAGATTATTAGGATACGGTTTGTGAGTTCTTGACAAACAACCTGATATAGCACATACTTTGCCAGGTCTGTCAAAGTGAAATACTTTTGGAAATAGAACTAGCTGTATTTTATGTGTGCTTAGTTTAAAAATGGAGTGAGTTTCCTTGAAAAATGATTTCCAAGTTTGGAAGTCTTGCATGAATGCACTCCATTCTAACTCAAAGGGGGGTGATTGATGGGCAAAAGATGGGGCATTCATGTGGCCATCCTTGTCTTGTGCATGTGACTCAGTAGGCTCCATAGAGACATCTTTTTCTCAATGTTAGTGCCATTTTTAAGATTACTTTTTTTTTTTTTTTTTTTGGTGAGGGAGATCAGCCCTGAGCTAACATCCATGCTAATCCTCCTCTTTTTGCTGAGGAAGACGGGCTCTGAGCTAACATCCATTGCCAATCCTCCTCCTTTATTTTTCTTCTTCCCCAAAGCCCCCCAGTAGATAGTTGCATGTCATAGTTGCACATCCTTCTAGTTGCTGTATGTGGGACGTGGCCTCAGCATGGCAGGAGAAGAGGTGTGTAGGTGTGCACCCGGGATCCGAACCCTGGGCCGCCAGTAGCGGAGCGTGCGCACTTAATCGCTAAGCCACCTGGCTGGCCCTAAGATTACTTTTTCCAGAATTGTTTTTCTTCTTAATTCCCTTTTCCTCTATAGAGTTGTCTTAAGAAACCATTATTCCCCTTTATTTTTTTGCAATTATAAGATTCCTCACATTAAAAATTAAATTTTCATTTTTTTCTTCATTTTGATCAATTTGTTAAGATATTACAAAGATTAAGAGCGTAAACTATGGAGTCAGACTTCCCGGTTACTAATGTTAGTTCTGCACTTACTAATGTATGATCTTAGAAAGTGACATAACTTCCAGGTTATTTAGGAGCTTTTTGCTGTAAAATGGGGATAATACCAGATAATACTTTATGGCTGTAGTGAGAATTTCAGGATTACATATGCAGTGCATCAAACATCACTTGGGGTGTAGTAAGCACTACAGAAGTGTATTCTTATCATATAATGCACCTTTCTGACATTTGCCTTGCAAACATAGGAAATCTTGAAAAAATTTCTCTCCCCGACCCTTCTGAGTCCAACTAGATTCCATACTTGAGCATGTCCTCCAAGAGCCCTGTTTTAGCAAAAATCCTGTTGATTTGGTTTAGCCAGAATCCCCCACCCTCGATATCTGATAGCCCTCCTCATCCCCCACCAGTCCCCAGGTGCTATTTGATTACCCTGGCCTGCCTGTTGGGTTAGTTTAGCAAACAATTACCCTACCCTCTCAGTCATTTTCCATCCATCTTTGTCCCCGACCCCTGCCACCCCCACACACTCTGCTCCTTGGCTTTTCTTGTTGTATTTGGAGAGGAGCCCAGTCTCTCTCCCCTACTCCAAAAGCCCTTTGCAGTAGTCCCTATACCTACCCCAACAGTCCTGAATAAAGTCTACGTTTCCATTTCATCAAATGTCATGAATAATTTTTTTTCTTTAACAATCTCCCTCTTAATCCCTCTTCCTTCCATTTTCTTAACCTGTCATAACTTTGGAATGGAACTACCACATGGTCCAACAACCCCACTTCTGGGTATAAATCCAAAGGAAATGAAAGCATTACCTCAAAGAGATAGCTGCACCCTCCGTGTTCACTGCAGCATTATTCACAATAGCCAAAGTATGAGAACAGCCTAAGTGTCTGTCAACAGATGCACGGATCAAGAATAGGTGGTCTATATACACAATGGAATATTATTCAGCCTTAAAAGCGAAGGAAATCCTGCCATTTACAACAACATGGATGAACTCTGAGGGCATTATTCTAAGTGAAATAAGCCAGACAAAGAAAGATAGATATTACATGGTATCACTTATATGTGGAATCTAGGAAAAAAAAGTTAAACTCGTAGAAACACAGGGTAGGATGGCAGTTGGCAGGGGCTCAGTGGGGGGAAACAGGGAGAGGTAGGTAAAAGGGTACAAACTTACAGTTATGAGACGTATAAGGCCTGAGGACCTAATGTATCACATGGTGACTATAGTTGATAACACTGTATTGGATAATTAAAGTTTGCTAACAGAGTAGAACTTAAATGTTCTCACCAAAAAAAAGGTAAATATGTTTGGTGATGGATGTGGGGGAATCCTTTCACAATGTATCCATGTACCAGATCATCACCTTGTACACTTTAAATATCCTGCAATTTTATTTGTTAATTATACCTCAGTGAGGCTGAAAAAATAAAATAAATACATTTGGGACAGTGTTGACTGGATCTACTGCTTGAACATTTGATTCGCCTTTATTCCTCACTATAAACAGTGATTTTTTTTGAGTCAACAGAGAGGAGTGACTTAAATTCAGCATTGATTTTCAACTTTAAAAAGAAAGCAAAATTACAGCTTTACTTGAGGGAAAATCAAAGATAAACACAAGCACATCACTTCCATAAGACACGTTCTCTGTTTACCAACGCGTTTATTTCAAAAGCACAGAGCGTCCCTTTGAGCGCTGGGTGTGAGGAGTCCTTTTATTAAATTTATTTACTTATCTGTTTCCTTGAGGGCAGCATAGAGTATTATTCATTTTTGTATACCCAGTCTCCAGCACTTGATAGACAATAAATGATTCTGTTTTAACTCAACATGTTTTAAGAGCTGTTCTCATGAGCATCTTCTGGTTTAAGTGCATGTTAGGAGTTGAACCTCTTCTGACTGGGTTGGGAGTTCCTTGAAATCAAGTATTGAGTACTGACACACAGGAGGGACTCAGTTCATTTTATTCAAATAATAAGCGGCTGATTGGAAAGGAACAAGATCAGAGGCAGGGAGAAGAGCTGGAAATTAGCAGAGTCATCCAGGAGAGAAAGATGGGGGTCTGATCCAGGGCAGAGGTCTGATCCAAGGTGGTGGCAATGCACGTGGAGAGGAGGGACAGCTTCAAAGGCTAATCAGAAGAGTAGAATCAATCCCGGCTGTTCATTTATCAAGTTGTGGGCTTTGGAGAGGAGGAAGAGAGGGGTCAGTGATGAAGTTCATGTTTCTCCCCATTCGGGGTGAAATTGTGATGCTTTCTATCAAGCTAGAGGACCCAGCAGGGGAGTGAAGTTTAGGGCGCACGTGATAGGTATTAATGAGATGTCCAAAGAGAACTTCATAGATGAGTCTCAAGTACAGGGGCAGTGTCTGGAGAAATTGGCGATTCATTAACTGACAGCTTGAAGAGACTGGTGACCATAAGGGTGAGACAGAAAGAGGGTCAGAACAGAATGCCTCAGAACTGCATCATTTCGGAGGATCTGGAGAGCTTGATGGACGGGGGTGTATGGAAGAGAGGTCCATGAGAGACTAAAATGGAGACATCTAGGGGAAAGGAGAACATGAGGAGGGCTGCACAAACGAGCAGAGAAAGAAAACCCCAGCAGTGTCATGTGCAGCAATTGCATCAAATACACCGAGGACCAAAATATGTCTTTTTTTTTTTCATTTATTTTATTATGGTATAATTTGCATACAATAAAATTAACACTTTTAGGTGTTCAGTTTTGTGAAACTGACAAATATATACAGTTGTGCAACACTGCTCAATCAAGATATGGAAAAATTCCATTACAATTCCACCTCCCCCACCCCCCCTCGCAAATAACCCCTTTAAGCATCCCCAACCCAGCCCCTGGTCACCCTCGATCTGTTCACTGTCCGTATAGCTTTGCCTCTTTGCAAGAATGTCACATAAATGGAATTATACAGTATGCAATTATTCTGTGAATTGGGCTTGCGTCACTCAGCATCATGCACTGAGATTGGTCCCCGCTGTTGCGTATATCAGTATTCATTCCTCTTGGTTGCTGAGTGGTATGAATGCACCATAGTCTGTGTATCCGTCCCCCCGTTAAGGGGTATGTGGACTGTGTCCAAGTTTTTGTTTGTTAAATTAAGTTATGAAAATGTTGTGGGTAACCAATGTAAAAGCTGTTTTAGTGCAGTGGATGTGAAGAAAGCCAGACTGAAGATGGACAAGGAGTGCATGGGGATTTGTGAGGAGGAGATGGTAATTATAGATTCACATTCATGAAATTTGGCCTTGAAGTGAAGGAGAGCAAGAGATCTGAAGTTTCAGTGAGAAAGAGGTTCAAGTGAAGATTTTGTTATTTTCATCGTAGGAAGATAAGAGGTATTTGAGCATGTGGATACTCTGAGGGCAAATACAGGGTTTTGTTTTGGTTTGGGGGTTTTTTTGCTATTATGCAATATATACATGCCTGAAAAATAAATCTAGTAATCAGCAAAATCGTTGTCTAAAAATAGCAAGGCTCATGGGAAAATATGTCGGGAGCATTTTTCTCAAAACCTTTTGAACTTTGTAACCTGAGTAATAAAAATAAATACAATTATATCAAAACCACTAGCAAATGAAAAAGACATTTAAAGTGCTAATTTTAAAAGGCTGCCAGGATGAGTGTAGAATATTACCTTGAAATAAATAATGATAGCTTGATGGGAGGGGGTGTACAGAAGGTTTTGGAAGACAGTGGCAAAAATGCACAAAAGTCAGGGAGAACCAGATGATAAGCACATCCAAGATGGAGAGAATGGGTGCCCCCATGGGCCAGAAAGAGAATATGAGGTGAATGGAAATTGTGTACAGTTATCTTTTCTCTCGTATCGTTGACGCTTTCAGTTGTGTTAGTGTACAGTCATATGCCACACCATGATGTTTCAGTTAACCACAGACTGCATATACGACAGTGGTCCCATAAGATTAGCACCTTATAGTCTAGGTGTGTGGTAGGCTGTACTATCTAGGTTTGTGCAGGTACACTCTATGATATTCACACAGTGACGAAATTACCTAATGACGCATTTCTCAGAACTTATCCCTGTCATTAAGCAACACATGACTGTATCTTTGTATTCCATTGCTATGACTTGGTGGTATGAAACATTAATCTCTAGAGTAAAATTTATCTGAACCAACGCAACATTCACATTCTACTGACACCATTCCTCCAATGATCAATGCCATTTGCGCTAATTCATGACACGGACTAGGTGTGTATCAGTAGCAAGAATGATGTTAAACGTACAGGAAAGAAAAGTTTGGTGGAATGAGGTCCCAAATAATTTAGGATCAGATAGAGTCCATAACAGTAGTTGTGATGAATCCCTTAACCCTGAAGTGTTATTAGGAGGCATCTGGGTCAACTCCCCCATTTTACAAGTGGACCATATCAATAACTTCTAGATTGTCAACTTTAGCTACCATGGTTAATTGGCACCATTTCAATTGTTGAAATTGTTATCTATGGGTTTTCTAAATTTTCAGTATATAGCTCATAAAAGCCATGGATGCTGGGGCACACAGGAGATACATGTCAGATAAATCATACCATAATGAATATAAAAGCTATCAGCAGATGATTTCATTATGATCCTTCTACATGAAACTTTCTATTTGTTCTATTGTTTGTCACATATCTTATTCAAGAATGAACTTATATTATCGTCTGCAGCTTGTCTGACAGAACCAGACAGACTTGTTCAAAGAACAGCACACCAGTCTCAAAATGGTGGCCCCATATTGCAATGGCCTCAGAACGAGAGGGATCATGACCAGGATGAGGTTCATTATAGTTGAAGTGGTATAAGATCAGTTTCAGTCTGTGCCCCAATGATTTCCCTGTTAAGGCTTCAGGGGTAAATCTGGGATACTCTTTCGTAATTATCTGTTCACACATTGACATCCCCAATTAAACATGAACTTGAAGAGAGGAGGATTGTATTCCATTCACATTTGAATTCAAGCTCTAGTCCCCGGTCTGGCAGCTAGAAGGTGGTGCAATTAGTGCTTATTAGATCAATGTATGAGAAGGGAAAGAGTGATGGAGTTATTTTCCAATTGGTGTTAATTCATTTAAAAGTGACTACACTTGTTCTATCTTTTACCAGACCTGCAGCACTATTGATAAGCAGGAAGGTGAAATACTGGATCCCGAGGCCAATCAAAGTAGACTTAAGCTAACTGCTTGGCACACGGGTTCACATCAAGAGGTGGAATGATGCAGCCTGTGCGAGAAACAGCCTCGGGTTCCAATTCTGACTCTATCAGTTTCTAGGTACAGGAGTTTGAGTAAGTTTCCTTGTCTCCTGCTCCTCAGAGTGTGGTGCCATGGACCAACAGCATCATCACCTGGGAGCTTGTTAGAAAGGCAGACTCTCAGGCTCCACCCCAGACCTGCTGAACTAAAATCTGAATTTTAACTAGATCCCCAGATGATGTGTGTGCACATTAAATTTTGAGAAACACTGGCCTAGACTCTCTGAATTTTAGTTTCCTCAGTTGTAAAAAAGTGAAAAATGACCCACTTGTAGAAATATGAGGGCTATAAAAATGCATGTAAAATTCTTAGCACGTAGTAGCAGTGCCAAAATGAGAGCTATTAATAACAAGAATAGCAATAAAATGCAGCAGTAAGTGCATTAGATGTTGGAGATGAACAGAACCGTAGGGAAGAACAACTTCTCTCTCCCATTCTTTCTCTGTCTCTCTGCAAAGCTATAGCAATAGAGTTTCTAGATTTGTGTTTAACTTCAATTATGGCAGTGGTTGTCAACTGAGGGCACTTCACCCAGGGGACAACTGGCAATGTCTGGAGACATTTTTGGTTGCCATCACTGGGTGGCAAGGATGTGACCATATCTAGTGGGTAGAGGCCGGGGATGCTGCTCAACATCCTACAATGCACAGGACTTTTCCGTACAACAAAGAATGATCCAGCCCCAAACATTAATAGTGCCAAGGCTGAAAAATACTGAATTATAGTAATCTAGAAATATCTATTTGTAGAAAGGACACATTGGTAAGTGAAGGTCTTCCAATAAGGACATAAATGAATAATATTTCTAGATATACCCAGAACATCTACTATGAGTAGGATCATACACATTACTTGGGGGAAGGAATTGGGGGATGAATCAGAAATTTTCTCAAAGAATTCTTTCTCCCTCTCTAAGCACATGCTTTTCTGTTAGTTATCTCAACAAGAAAGTTAAATTGGTAGAGTTCTTGTTGGCTAGGAGGTTATAATAAAAGCTGGGCATTAAATATGAAGGCATTTTATGATGCAAATGAATATACTATGATGTAACGTCCAAGAGATTGTAAATCAAACACTAAACACAAATTTCAAACAAGGACTTATCACCTCTAGGCACAGAATGCTGTTAATGATGTCAATGCTCAACTGCATCTTTTATGTGGTGGGAAAATATCAACTGCAGAGTTATTTCATTTACAACAAATGGTCACATTAGTTCTCTGTAATAAAGCACACTCTGGGTCATAAAAACACATCAAAAAAGAAAAATTTGCCTTAATTTATTACCTCAATTTTGTGCCCAAATATCCTTAGCTATTCCTCTTTTCATTAATTTTATGACTTTTATGGTTTATTTATAAGCAGAATGCTGTCCTCAAATGGATGAACCTGTTTACTAGTAAATCAGTAAACTGTAAACATTGCTATAAAATAAAGAATGTTGTTGTGATAAATCAAAAATGAAGAATACTAGGTATTCTAAGAGAGCATTTTTGGTGGTTCCATCCGCTAACTCAATTCCTGCACTCATGAATCAGTGATGTTTGCCGGTTTATGAGCCTTGCAAAGCACAAGTATTCCCCTTTTCCTGCTCAGCACATCTCTGTAGTCATAAATATGTAATTGATTTTGTCCTATTATATTCTTCCTATATTACCTTTTGCAATAATCACATATAAATCCATAGGCTTGTGGTTTCCTTTATTATAAATTTTTCATTAAAGTCCTCATTCTTCTTTTCTTAGTTGTAGGCATAAGCAAAAATAATCAGAACAGTCAAACTTAGATAATTCTTGTTTTTTGTATTCACATTCCTTTGTTATATTTATTATCAATAATTATTTCTTTCATCCTATAAATGTACTTAGCATCTGAAAATACATCATTTTTCCTTCCACAGGTGACTCTCTAGGAAATTCCCAATACAGAGCAACAATTCTGCTTTAAAGTGCCATGTGAAAAGCGGGTACCACCATAATAAGAGAATCTTCCTTACAAAGGTGAGAAAGGGCCTTGGAGAAAGAATTGGCAGAGTTTTTGTGCAGAGAAAAGCAGAGTTTCTACCATGTAGTACACACAACACATGGATTAAAAAAGCAAAATGAAATGAAATATACATTAAAATTAAGGTCAAGAGGAATTGCAAAATTTTAGGCAAGAACCCATAATGTTTTGAAAATGCTCAAGACATTTCTAAGCACATAGTCTCCCTGCCTTAATAGCTTAATAATCATCAAAATAGTGTATGCATTTATTTATCAGACTCTCTTTCTCTGTCTTCATGACGATCTCTAATGACCTATTCAGAAAATGTTTTCCTCTCGTTGACTCTGAGCTTATCTGATTCAGATGTTGAACTACCCAATGAGGGAATGCCTCCTCCACTGGACACACTGTTAGTAGCAGGATTGTGAAGCCAAACCTTGCGTTTGCCTATTGGGGGCTTTCCAGGTCCCTGCTTTAGGTTCTTGGGATGTTGTCAGGGGTCACTGACTTGGACCCTCAAGTCAGTTTTCCAATCAAGGAAAACGTGATTCTCCTCCAAGGGGACAGGGGTGAGCCCAGATGGGCCCCTGGGGCTGCCCCCTTTTCACACCACATATGATGGTCAGGGCGAATGAAGACAACCTAGCCCTACCTGGGCAACACTTTCAGGGTTGAGATTGCTAGACTCATTCCACCAAGTAAAGAGCCCTCGTGAACAGAAGTGCTGCCTACAGTGAAGAGGGACTTGAGTGGGTAGTGAAGGATGCAGGTGAAAAATACCGTATGGTACCTGTAGGCTCCGCCCATATTTCCTGTCTTGCTCTGTCTTATATGGTTACGTTTTTTAATTAAAAGCCTTATTTCCTTGTCTTTCCCCCTAAACTGGTAGGGTGTGTTGGCTGTGGTGATGAAACTTATCACTTACTCCCTAGGTTGTTGACTATCAACATGGGATCCAGGTAAAGCCAGAGAGGAAAGGGACATCCCCAAGATATCCAGGACTCACCGCCAGGTGACGGGGCTGTAGGCTGTCTCCTTTGAGGGAGGAGTTTATGCAAATTTTTATTGTAAGTGCAATTGCTGCAACACGTTAGGTGGAGGATAATTTTGCAAATGTATATATAAAGACAAGGGTGTTTCTGCATAGTAGAGAGGCGAGGAATTTTACGGGAGTTTTTGTTTTGATCCCATATCATCCATTCAGCCATCCTATTCTCAACAATGGCATCCCGACTTCTTTTGCATGGAGGGGTTAAGGCAATCTCTTTAACTTTCATGGCATCACAGAGCGGTGAGCATGTAACCTAATTAGGGCAATTGGATTCTCTCTTCAAGGACTTTGAATACGAAACAGAGCAGAAGAAGATCTACAGTGGATTCATCCCAAGAGCTGGACCCAAATGAAGCAGTCAACCAATCCCTGCTGCCTGCATCCTGCAGATGCCTTTGTCCTTGCCAGGTGCTGGCCTGAATTCTCTCTGAGGTTCTAGTTAGCTCAATGCTTAAATTCTTTTCATTTTTTTTCCCCTTAAGTTAGCTAGCATTGGTTTCTATCACTGGGACTAATCAATAAATCCAAATTGACAGTCCTCATAACTAATTTCAACATATCATAGTTAGTTAGGTGAATATGAATTTCTTCAAATCAATTTTCAATCTGGTTGAAAAGACTGGACTATCCATTTTTCTGTTGTATTGTTTTCATCATTGAGGAGGCCCAATGCAGAATATTATTATTATTATAAAACTTGTATTTATTGTAGAAATTGTGTTAATCACTGTAAAGCTTTCAAATAAAAACCAGAACACTTTTATTAATATAGATTCTTCCATCAAATGACTCAAAACAGCAGAAGCCATGACGATTTCTTTAACACTGGAGGATTGCATTTCATATGGGGCAATGGCTGCAGGTATGGACACCATTTAGTATTCTCATCTCCAGTCACCCCTAGTAGAATGGGCTAGGGCTGGGCATTAAGTCAGATGCAGAATAACGGGCATTCTAGTAACACAAGGACAGGAAAGATTAAGGGCAAACTCATTGTGACATGTTGTAAATGAGGCCATGGTGATCTAGACCAAAACTGATAGGGCCATCACCACTGGCTGAAATGGAATCAGAAAACTCCCATGTGGGTATATATCACCACAATGTCAAGAATTAAGACAAGATACAGGTGATTGATTAAGTTTGTAAATAGCCCATGACAACTGATTTCTATGCAAACCAATTTAATGACTGCTCAGTAAATGGAGTTGATTGATAAGTCTGACTGTTTTGTCTTAAGAGATTTTACCAGATCTCATTATCTTTTACAAACTTTTTTCCTCCCAAATATATTGAAGCCTAGGCCTTTTGGAGTTGCTCACCTAATTCAGAATTGGAGCAACAGAAAGCATACACATCGGTGAGAAATGAGCCTAGTAAATGGTAATTCTTTGAGTTCATCCCTTAGAACTTGGTCTAAATACCAGCATTCTTTTGAGAATGAGTTAACAATTGCACCAGAAAAGCTCCAATCCTCATCTTGTCAGCTCTTCCTCTATGATAAATGACCAGAAGAAATTCCTAAGAACTGCTCTCATGAACGTACGATACTTGTCTCTAAGAAATCATTGTCCAGGGGCCAGCCCGGTGCCACAGCAGTTGAGTTCACGCATTCTGCTTTGGCAGCCTGGGGTTCACAGGTTCCGATTCTGGATGAGGACTTACTCACCGCTCATCAAGCCCATGCCGAAGTGGCATCCCATATAGAAGAACTAGAAGGACCTACAACTGGGATATACAACTATGTCCTGGGGTTTTGGGGAGAAAAAAGAAAAAGAGGAAGATTGGCAACAGATGTTAGCTCAAGGCCAATTTTCCTCGGGAAAAAAAAATGACTATAAAATAAAAAAGAAACCATTGTCCAATGATAATGGAATAAACAGCTGAAAATGTCAAAGTGAGAAGCATGATAGAATGCTTATTCTGATAACGGGATACTGACTAATTGGTCATAATGAGACGTGGCCCACAGAAGTGCTCTGACTTTTCATTCTGGCATACAACCTTAGAATACAATTCCCCTGTTATCGTCAGTCTTCTGTTGCACAGATGAAGTTGTTTATATGGCTCACTTGGTTAATTATTCACATCTCTGCCACGAGGAACAGTTTAGGTCTATCATCAAAAAAACCCAAAAACTACTGTGATCAAGCAAGTGTCCACTTTAGAAAGGTAATTTAGGCTGATATTTGTTATCTCTTTCTGTTTTGTAGTTGTTTAGGGTTAAATCTAAAGTTTCCTCAGATTTTTGCCCCATGAAAACTAATGTCTCATCATTTAGTATTGATTGTTAACTAAAATACCCCTGACTCATATGAGTTATGAATCTATTTGTTTCCATTTCCTCAAATGGGCATACCTTTCTTGATTAATGTATAGGGTATCCATCTTCTTTAGAATAGGACTTGTCCAATTTTAATGTTTCTATAAATCACCTCAGAATCTCCATAAAGCAGAGATTCTAAGCCAGCAGATCGGGGGCAGGGCCTGAGAGTCTGCATTTCCCACAGGCTCCCAGGTGATGCTGCTTCCATTCCTTGGAGTAGCAAGGCTTAAGTCAGGGATCAGCACACTTTTTCTGCAAAACACCCCCCAGGTAGGAAACATTACAGGCTTTATGGTCCACACACTGTCTGTCCTGACTCTCCCCTCATAGCCCGAAAGTAGCCAGAGACAACGCAGAAACAAATAAACGTGGCTACATTTCAGTCAGGTTTTATTTAGGAACACTAAAATTTGAATTTCATAGAATTTTCACGTCACAAAATATTATTCTTTTTGATTTCTTCCAAATATTTAAAAATGTTTAAAAAAACACTTTCAGCTCATGAGCTGTAAAAAACAGGTGGTGGGCCAGATTTGGCCCCAGGGCCGTAGTTGCTGATCTTTGTTTTAAGGCAGCGTTGGGTGTTAGATTGAGTTGTCCGCAAAAAGTGGAACAGGCCCAGACAAGGAGCATTGCTTTCTGTTCCCCCTCCAGAGGCCGCAATTGGTTTAGCGGAGTTCTCTGAAACAGCAAAAGAACTGAAGGGTTTCATGGACAATTTACAAGTTATTATCTTGATTATCTGTCTTGGAAGAGTGGATAATGAGGCCACATTTGTAGTTCCACATATTTTATTTGAGCTTCTAGAAATTATGTTCAGGGCAGATATCAACCATCTGTTGAATTGTTGTATATTTAATATTACGGTACAGATCACTGAGACATATGAAATACACACAGCAAGATTTATAGAAATTAGTCATTGTCTAATTTTGGTTTAACTGCAGCTTCAGGCAATGACTGTGATGTCTCCTTACTTAATATTTCCATATGTCCATACTCTTACCACTAGAACCAAATTAAAGCTTTCCATGAACCATTATATTAAAGTTTTGAGCCTCAGGTAGTACACTTCAGTTGGAGAAATCGGGAGGACCTGTTGTCATGTGAGGTCCAGACAGTCTCCTACCCTGAGGATGTAGCATTGTGACCAGACTGCATTGACTTCTGAGCTGTACTTTACCTTCCCTTGAGCTTGACTATGTAACATCCTAGTTTTGTAGGATAGTGTAGCAAGGAAGACTCAGAGAAGGGAAGCTTAATCCTGGAGGAAAAGAGACTGTACCATAATTACGATCTCGGAATCTAGCATATGGCACACCACGTCATCAAACCCAGGAAGCCGTAGATTAAAAGTTGTACCTTTATTTTAAATACCACTAAGAAATCTTTTTGGAATGTCACTTTGACTATGCCAGTCCATCCGTGGTAAGACACGTGCCAATTTTATATGCGGTCCTTAGAATCAATGAAATATAGTATTTAACTCTCAGGTGCATACTTAGGTGAGAATTATCTAGTTTGCATTCATGTGAGATGATGGTTATGGCATACAAAACATTTGTATTTCTACTGCTTCATTTCCTTCTGGATGGACTAATATGATTATTTTCTGATGGGTAAATGGACTCTCAGACACATGGAATCTCTTATCTCAGCTTACACAGGTACCACATTAGTTAGGGAATTCTAGCTGCGAAAACAAATCTGAACAGGTGTAATGACTCCAACAGGATGGAAGTTCATTTTTCACTCCTGTGAAGACCACAACAGGTGTGCCTGATCAGCAGCCCGCTTTTCCCCAAGCAGGCATTTGGGACCAGAGCCCTTGCATCTTATGGAATCGTCTTCCATGTGTAGTTCCCAAGTTCTCTGTGCCTGTGGCTTCAAGTCGGTGGGATTGGAAAGAGTGTGGGGAGGCGCACCTGGAAGGTTTTTATGGTGTCACTCAACACTTGTGCTTGCATTCCTTCAGCTGGAACTCAGTCACAGGACACTCAGCTGCAAATGAAGTTGGGAAATGGGTCTTGCGTTTTACTAACAAGAAGAGAAAGCTTACCTACTGCTCAAGCTACAATCCTTTAGGTTTCTTTCTTCTCCTCCTTAACTGAACCCCTTCTAATCTTTTTAATGCCTATACTCCAAATTCTACCCCAAAGGGAAGAGATTACCAAAATCAAGGATTTTGGTGATAATAATGATCTTTTCCTGCTTTTCTACTCTCCTTTATCTCTGCATTTTTTTTTTTTAATTTTAGTGCCATGAGACAGGCAATTCTGAATTTCGTTTCCTGCAAGTTTATGATAGCACTCTTTAAATTATTCAGAATGATATTTCTTCCCATGATGGGAATATTATCTGTGTTTTTATCTCTGAGCCTATTGTATCAGCTAGTGGAACTTGTAAAGTTAGCACCTTGACATTTTCTTGTCATGGTTCAAACTCCAGTTTAAATTTGCATGAGGGGAGGAGCTGCTTTGGGAGATCTATACATATGATCATGCATTCCAGCTACACTGCAGCTTAAAAATCCATGACTGCGATAGAAAAAGCCAAGCTCTAAGTAGCCAGCACTGGGAGAAAATTGGCTCATTTTAACAAGTGACTTGTAGAATAGACCAGGCTGCCAAAGATTCTAGAGTGTTTTTGCCTTCCCTTTTCCCCATGGCATTTGCAGAATACATTTTATATTTCTGATCCTGGGATGTGAATAAAAGCCCATCATTGCCAACTGGTGGCACAGCAGCCAAGCATGCAGGCGGGAGTGCTTGTCCTCGCTCTAGTTCATGATTGAAATGTCCCAGCGAAAGGCTCTGAAGCCTCAGCCGTCCAAGACCTTGGGCCTGCTCATCTCATCCAGCCCATTGCTGTGATTTTTTAAAATAATGAATCAATTATCCAGATGTCTTTGTAGGGCTCTGCATTGCAGAGTGTCTCTTCAGCGACCACAAGGACAAGTGGAGCAATACAAAGATAAGAGATGAAAAATGGAAATGTTGACCTTGTACGTAGAAAATCCTAAAGACTCCACACAAAAACTGTCAGAACGCAATGACTTCAGCAAAGTTGCAGGATACAAAATCAACGCACAAAAATCAATTGCTTTCTATACACTAACAATGAACAATCTGAAAAGGAAATTAAGAAAACAATCTCATTTACAATAGCATCAAAAAGAATAAAATACTTAGGAATAAACTTGACCAAGGAGATGGAAAACTTGTGTACTGAAAACTAAAAAACATTGATGACAGAAAATTAAAGAAGACACCAATAAATGGAAAGACATCTTATGTTCATGAATTGGAAGACAATATTGTTAAAATGCTCATTCTACACAAAGCAACCTACAAGTTCAATGCAATCCCTATCAAAATTCCAATGGCGTTTTTTGTAGGAAAAAAAAATCTGAAATTCATATGGAATCACAAGGGATCTCAAGTAACCAAAACAATTTTGAAAAAGAAAAACAAATTTGAAGGCCTCACACTTCCTGATTTCAAAACATATTACAAAGTTACAGTAATCAAAACAGTTTGGTACTGACATAAAGACAGACATAGACCAATGGAACAGAAATGACAGCCCAGAAATAATCTTTTGTGCATTTGGTCAAATGATCTTTGACCAAAGAATTCCAAGACAATACAATGGGGAAAGGACAGTCTCTTCAACAAATGGTGCTGGGAAAACTAGATATCCACATGCAAAAGAAAGAAGTTGGATCCTCACCTTACACCATATGCAAAAATTAACTCAAAATTAAATAAAAATCTAAACCTAAGACTTAAAACTACAAAACTCCTAGAAGCAAACATACAGAAAAAGCTTCATGATATTGGATTTTTAATGATTTCTTGGCTATGACATCAAGAACATAGGCATCAAAAGAAAAAACAGACAAATGGGACTACATCAAATTTAAAATCTGTACTGGGCTGGCCTGCTGGCGCAGTGGCTGAGTGTGCGAGCTCCACTTCAGCGGCCCAAGGTTTGCAGGTTTGGATCCTGGGTGCCCACTGATGCACTGCTTGTCAAGCCATGCTGTGGCAGTGTCCCAAATAAAGTAGAGGAAGATGGACATGGATGTTAGCTCAGGGCCAATCTTCCTCACAAAAAAAAGAAAAAAATCTTCTGTACATCAAAGGAAACAACCAACAGAGTGAAAAGGCAACCTACAGAATCAGAGAAAATATTTGCAAGTCATACATTTTATAAAGAGTTAACATCCAGAATACATAAAGAGCTCCTACAACTCACCACTACCAACAAAACCCAAATAATCTAATAAAAAAGACAGACATCTCTTCAAAGAAGACATACAAATGGCCAGTAAGCATATGAAAAGATGCTCAACATTACCAGTCATTAGCGAAATGCAAATCAAAACTACAATGAAATATCATCTCACATCCTTTAGGATAACCAGAATCAAAAAAAAAAAAAAAAAAGCGGGAAATAACAAGTGTTGGGGAGGATGTGGAGAAATTGCAACCCTCGTGCGCTGTTGGTGGGAATGTAAAATGGTACAGTTGCTACAGAAAACAGAATGGAGATTCTTCAAAAATTAAAAATAGAATTATCATGTGATCCAGCAATCCCAGTTCTGGGTATATATATCTAGAAGAATTGAAACTAGGATCTCAAAAAGATATTTGGACATCCATATTCATTGCAGAATTATTCATAATAGCCAAGATGTGGATGAAATCCAAATGTCCATTAATAGATGTATGGATAAAGAAAATGTGGTTTATACATACAAGGGAATATTATTCAGTCTTTAAAAAGAAGGAAATCCTGTTCCGTGCTACAACATGGATGAACCTTGAGGACATTATGGTAAGTGAAATAAGCCAGTCACAAAATGACAAATACTGCACAATTCCACTTATATGAGTTATCTAAATTAGTCAATCTCGTAAAAACAGAAAGTAGAATTGTGGTTGCCAGGGGCGGGGGGGGGGGGCGGTGGTGGAGGGGTGGGAAATGAAGAGTTATTCTTCCACGGGTACAGAGTTTCAGTTTTGCAAGATAAAAAAGTTCTAGAGATCTGTTGCACAACAATGTGAATGTAGTTAACACTACTGAACTCTACACTTAAAGTTGGATAAGATAGTAAATATTATGTTATGGGTTTTTTTTCCTATAATTAATAATAAAAATAGAAAATATTGAGACTATGGGCTTGATGGTGATGCTTGGCATATCAGATTCTGGTTTCTGGGTCCAGTAATTAGTTTAGTCAACAACAACAACAAACCCCCCCAACTTTTACTAAAATGTACTCAGGCAATAAAGTTGTTGAAACAGCTGGGTGAATTGCAACAAAATATCAGGGTTCAGGTGATATTGATAAACTCTCAAGAACCCATGAAGGTTAGGAAATTAGTTACTGGTATCAGAATTAGTAGTATTTGAGTCCACTATTTGCTGTGGGCTCAGAATTTAAAAAGAAAGGCATATTCCAATTAGCTATGTCTAAAAGTCTAAAGAACACTGAGGGGCACCTTGTGCAAAAAATCCAAATAATTTGACATGTGGAGTAAGAGAGATCTGACTTTGCATATATATGACACCATTCCTTTAAACATCCGTAGCAAACAATACAAAATGCTAAATAATAAGAGTAAGGCTGTGACACCATATATTTTGAAGCAATTTTTGAGTCACACCTACAAAGGTTGCACATACCTTTGGAAAACACTTTCATTATTTACTTACTGTGGGAGTCAAATTGCTCTTCTGGGCATCTAATTGAAGGCTGCAGGGCATTTTTAATGTCTTTAATTCTTTCTGGAGAATCAGATTGCTAGTTTCTACCTTAAAATTTTTGATTCTGGGGACTATAGCTCTCACTTGTCTTTAAAGGCTTCCAACAATGCAAATGTTTTGCAATTTCATTGAAAGTACAAAAAATACACCCATTGAAAGCTTTACTTTTGACTTTTTAATGAGATGTATATATATATGCAAATAGCTAAATAATTTTGGAAAGGATAGTTTTTCTGAACCTACTAAGCAGTACTAGAAAGTGAAAACACAAATTGTTATCCCAATCGTGAGGGTGATATCATTATTTATTACTTGCCTTAGTTTGGGTTTCTCCATAAGTAGACAGAGCAGATCAGGATTCAAATGTAAGTGGCTTGTTTGGAACATAAAGCTAGGTGAGTGGGAACATGAGAAGGGAAGGTAATGAGTAAAGGGGTGTAGTCCATAGAAAAATATTGAGAGCTGAAGTTGTTTTAAATCTTCTATTAGCTACATTTTTAAAACATAGAAAAAAAGCACTGGCAATGTTAATTTAATAATATATTTTACTTAACCCAATATATCTAAAATACCATTTTAACATGCAATCAATATAAAATTATTAATGAGGTCTGTTCCATACGTTTCTTCATATGAAGTCTTAGTATGAAATCTGGTGTGCATTTTATATGTAAAGCACATCTCAGTTCTAACGGTCCACGTTTCAAATAATCAATAGAGTTGTGGTTGATATCTACCATATTGGACTTCATAGTAATAAAGTATTGTTACTCGGCCAGCTCTCTCTGAGGATGACCGGAGCTTAATTTTTCCGGGAAAATGCTGGGAACTAATGTTACACTTATCCTATGAGAGAGCAAGGGAGCTGTGGTACCTATTCACCATGCCCTGTCCCTCCATGGTTAAGAGCTCCTCCCACAAGTGTTAATTCCCTGTCACTTCTCACCTGTCACCTGGAGAGAAAGGTGAAATCCAGCAGCTAGAGAAACCCAGTTGAAAAGTGGCTGGAATCTGCTAATAATAGCTTCTGCTACATTATTCAACATTATTTATATATAGATCAAGGCGAGATCCCCTCGCTCTGAGATAAATCGTCCCTTCACAATTAGAGCAAGATGCTTGGAAGTCGATCTTCATGCGTTTTTCAGGTGCAAAGATTCCACATGTGTCTTTGGAAAACACTTTCATTGTTTAGTTACCATTAGAATCTCCTAGTGCTTCGGGGCGTCTAATCGAAGTCTGCAGAGCAATTTTAGACTCTTTAATCTTGTTCTTTCTGGAGAACTGGCTTGCTTTTTTCCATCTTAAAATTCATGATTTTGAGGATTTTAGCACCCACCTCTCTTTAAAGGCTTCCAATAATGCAAATTTGTTGCAATTTTATTGGAAGTAGAAAAAAATATGTCAAGTGAACATTTTTACTTTTGACTATTTTTTCATGATAGATTGGGTCATAAATCAGGCTCACAAATAACTTTTGTATCAGTTGTTTGTTGGATGTGTTCAAGTGGCACAATTTCTGTAAATACATAGGATAACAGTATAAAATGTGAAATAATATGATTGAGGCTGTGATGTGTCCTATATTTTAAAACAACTGCTGAGTCACACCTAGAAATCTGGGTTGGGCTATTTTTATGGCAGCTGGATTTCATTTCTTCAATAATGTGCAGGACATGCTTTTGTGGCCGTGTTCTAATTTTTCCTCATTGATCTTCAGTTCAGAGACCAAAACAATCAAAAGAACATGTCATGCAGAGTAAGGAGATCTGACTTCACAACCTGCTAAGTTTGCTCCACTGGGAAAAAAAACTCCATGTCGTAGTTTTCAGATGTGCACGATAAAAACAGTAAAAACCTAGCATGCATGGATATTTTAAGAGTGAAGAAAAATTTCGTATTTGAAGGTACAGACCACGCACATATAAGAGAGCTTCAGGGCCAGACTTTGAGGCCAAATGCTGCAGGGCATAATCCTATTATTTCAAAGTAGATCTCTCATCTTTTCATACATGCCGTGTAACTGCCCTGAAGACAAAGACAAAGGAATAAGCAGACAAACAAACCAAGCACCTCAGCCTAGGTTCTCTAAAAACAAACCTTAGGCAAAGTGGTAGCTGGTGCATTCCTGGAAGCAGCAATCCTGGCCTTTGAGAGAGCAGCTGCAGGAATAGAGGCAGCGAAGAACGGGAAGCAGACATAGTCGTGCTTTTTCACCACTGTTTCTCTATACATCCAAGACACAAGGCTGGAGGTTGGACTGAGGCACTCAGAGAACGCCCAGGATGTCTCAGGGTGGATAACGTGGCACGTTTGCACTTTGGAACAGGAGAGAGGCCTTCATCTGCTGACTTCCTCCCATCTCCCGTCTCCCATTGGTCTAAGGTGCTCCTAGAGAGTTGACGTCTCTGCATTTCTACTTTCTACGTTGCTTCTCCTGGCCCCTTCAACTCGGGCCTGATGCTTCAACCAAGTCTGGAAATGCTGGGAGATGCCTGAGATTGGGCATGTGGCTTGTCAGCCTCTGGTGGTGGAATTATGTGTATCTACCACGCGGGCAGAAACGTGGGGGACTGGAGAAGGTAAGAGGATCTGGGAGAGCACCCACAATGACCTGCATCATGGGACTGTCTTAAAAATTGTACCTTGCAGCTTGTTCTTCATAGGTTAGATATTGAGGGTCTTCTGGCATGGCTTACATGGACCAGCCCTTGCACTAATATATATCTATTTGATGTGTAAAAGAGACTAACATATGGGGTTCTGTACAGGATGATGAGAAAAAGCAGGTTTAATATGTAAAGCAATGAAAAGTACCATTTGCTTTTGTTTTTAGTGTTAAGAAAATACAAAATACCAAAGAAGTCTTTTAGAAAACAACACAAAATTATTATCACATGTAATCCTCTTCTAAGATAAATGTTTTCGTTGTAGCACATTAATTTTTGTCATCCAAATATTGTAGGAAAGTTGAAATTTACATACCTTCTCAAGTACTAAGATTTTTTCTAACGTTCTAAAAATGTTCTCAACTTGCTTTGGAATTCCTCCTGCTGAAGGCACTGTAAGGCCTCAAACTTTCCAATCAAAGCTTTTGTGCTGATTAAAACAGTTTTTCAGGTTAGTTTCAAGCGTGTCAGAATATGTTCCCCTCCCCTCTTTTCCTAGGTAAGATGATATCTAAGACTGAAGGGGAGCTTAAAATTATCTAACATTATGAGAATTTTATTAAATAATACTCAATGTCCGTCATTTTTTATCTCATTTTTTTTACCATAATCAATAATTCTTCCTTGAATATCTTCGTTTACTAGTTATTCATTGAGGCATTTAAATTGATTCCTTCTAAGGAATCATCTTTCTTATGGAAATTATCTAAGATGTGGGTTTGCTTGTTAAATTATATTTTCCTGATAAACATTTGGCATTTTTATTTTTTAAAAGACATTTAATTGACCATCTAGGATCGTGTAGTCTGGCATATCTTACCGCTATAAACGCAATTTGATGGGGAAAGTAGGAGTCACCATCAACACAGTGAAAGTCCCTCCTTCCTGTGATATTGCTGATCAGTTAGAAGAGCTTCGTCATTGAGTTTCTCTGTGAGTGCCTCCTAGGTAGTAGGTAGGGACTCATGTTCCATCCATTTATGCATTCAACAAATGGAATCAGGGTTGTATCAAAGGGCCAACTGTATGCATTTATTTCACTCAGTTTCCTTTACCATTAAAATAGATCTTTGGCAAACTGGTCACGATATACTTCCTGGCCTCCAGGGAAATCTAAGGGGATGTAAATGCACCTAAACATATCTGAAATATGCATACTGTCCTGCCGTAGTACTAACGTATATCCTCTCTGAGTGCACATTCTAGCCAGCCCAAAGCAGATGTTGGGGTACTTTGCAGAGTAAGCATAGCACCTGGCTATATGCCTGAATAATAATAACTCTCACTTCCATCATACTTTACAGTTTACAAAGTGTTTTTACCATGCATGTGGGTGAGCATATGTTTCCATTTCTCTCTAACAATCCTACTTTCAAATATATTGCTACTGTCAGATTCTGTGATAGAGTGTGTAACTCTATTTCAAGGTTAGAAAATATGTCCCATCATTGAATCTTTACACAGACCCTATGAGTTGGTATCCGAGATAAGGCATCTCTTCGTTGAATCCTAGAGGAACCCTATGAGTAAATATCTTTGATGAGGAATCCAAGTTCCACACAAAATAAGTAACTTGTCCAAGTTCAGCTTGCTTACAAATGCTCACCCTTGGGAGTTACACTTGGATCTCTGCCCCCAAATTTGGCCATTTCTACACTACTAATCTACACCAGTGAAATATGGTTAAAAATTTTCATCCCAATTAGAATCGAATTTTACCACCAAACCAGGACCTTTCTGATAATACGTTAAGTGGGAAGATGGATTCTTAAAGCAGAATATTCATTGAAGTGATGATGGAGAAGGGTGACTATCTAGTAAGAGGTTGTCCATTGGGATGGAAGTATTCATTTCCAATATCCTATTAGAACTGGGTCTGGACCTGCTATCATTGTAGCTTCTGGTCCCTGGGATAGTTCAACAGAACTTTAACCTAACTCTTAGGTTAAATGTACCCTTGGGTGTACCATGAAATGCCTCTCACTGGTGCATGAATGCTAGCTGGTGCTAACGGCTCTCATGAACTGAAATGTAATAACTATGTGAGCCAAGCCAGTGCTTTGCAACAATCTAAAGACAGACTGATTTTCCAGTATCCAACACTATGGAAAGCTGTGGTACTGCTCGAATCACCATACCAGCATCATATATCATAATCAGATATGGAATATAGGCTGATCCGAAGTCTGGGAGTCAAAGAGGAGCTAAACCTTCTTCCAAAGGGCTGTGATTGTGAACCGTGAGGCTATATGCTTGCATATCCTGCCAAGAAGAGAAGTAACCTCTTGCCAGGCATCGAGCTTTTCAACTGCTCCTGCACACACGATAGCAACCGACCCCAGGGGTGGCATGCCACGTCAATCATTTAATCTGCAAAGTATTTTCAATTAAATGCGGTATTCTCATTCGACAGTGAGAGGCAATGCCAATACAGTCTCAAAAGGCTAATAATTGCAAACCCTGGCTTACCGAGTAATTCACGTCACAGACCACCCAAGTCAAATATTGGAACAGGAAGCAGCACTTATAGATTTCGCCCTTAATTTAATTCTGAACATCAAGTGGCCTCCCAATTTGCAGAAATTACAATATTTATGGGGAGGGTCAAGTGGAGTTTAAACAATTGTATTGTCCAACTGTGCAGCAGGAGCACTTATACGAGGTAAAGAAGCGATATCCTGCTGCAGGAAGAGAGTGTATCTAGTGAAATGATGAGGGGAGTTGGCCTCCATGTCTGAAGGCAAGGATATTAAGAAGACAGCATTTAAAGGAATTTCCCAGGCCTTTCGTGGGTGATTAACATAGATGGAAAAGCGGAAGCTCATAAAAAGCAGGGATTTGGGAGCTGGCCATGCCTCCAGTTGCATCCCTGTCTCAATCCTGGTTTGGACTGGGGAGTGTTTAGGAATCGGGGTGCTGAGTTGCGAGTATATGTACCTTCCCGGCACTTGGCAAGGCCAAGTTAATGTTCAAAGTGGTTGTATACCTCGTCCTCGCCCCCGTGGTTTATATACTTCCACCAGAAGGCTTGGGGGTTTTAATTCCTCCATATCTTTGAGGCTATTTTCTTCATTGGTATTATTAGGATAGTCACACCTCACAGAGTTGTTGCTGACAAATGGAAGGAAAAAAAATGTATAAACTACTTTGCAAAATGCATGATTTATAGCTGCCATTCAATGGTATTGGTTCCCTTTTTTATTCTTTTATGTGCTTCCATTGCACACCACACACCCCTTTGCTAAAACACTTATTTCAATCTATTGAGATTCCATTATTTACAAATGAAATTATGACTTTCTGGATACCAAAGCCTCTCTTTTTTCATTCGTTATATGCCTAGAACTTAGTACATAGCATTTAGTGGCTATCCTTTGAAATAAAATAAAAGATTAATGGTCTGAATTTATATGAGTCCATTTCAATATCTTGGGATATTAAGCCCTATTAAATTTGTGCAGTAATAAATGCTCCATCATAACTGAAAAAAATTACATTAATTTTTTAAAACATTATCATGAACTATTCCACATATATATATTACATCACAGTATGAATAAAGTACCCTTTATTTATGCACGCTCTTCTTAAAATGGTTATTTGAGTGCGCTATGGACTGAATAAATGTGTCTCCCAAAATTCATGTTGAAGCCTCATCCCCAAGTGATGGTATTGGAGGCGGGCCTTTGGGAGGTGATTAGGGCTAGATTACCTCACGAGGATGGGCCTCCCATGGTGGGATTAATGCTCTTGTAAAAAGAGTAAGAGACGCAAGAGCTCCCTCTCTCCATCATGTGAGGATACAGCAAGAAGGCGGCCACCTACATGCCAGGAAGTGAGCCCCAAGAATCCAACCATGCTGGCATCCTGATCTTGAACTTCTATCTTTCAGAACTGTGAGAAATAAATATTTGTTATTTAAGCCACTCAGTCTATGGTATTTGTTCTTGCAGCCTGCGCTGACTAAGAAAGTGGCTTTCAGCTTTCTTATTTTTTCTTTATGTTGTGCTATTATGAGTAATGATGCTATGAAATTACAGCACACGTATTCTTCATGCACATATTTAAAGTTTCCTCTAAGAATTTCTAAGTGGATGCTTAGGAGTGGACTTGCTGGATTGTGCTAAGTTAGTTTTCAAAGTAGTTGTACCAATTTGCATTCCCATCAAATATTTGGGTGTTTTAATTTCTCCACATTCTAGATAGCACTGGATATTGGTACATTCTAATATTGTCTAATATGGTAGAATGTAAAATGATTGTGTTTTTAATTTACATTTCCCTGATGTCTAATAAAGTTGAACGTCTTGTAACATGTTTACTGGACGTTTGTACATTATCCTTTGCGGCAAGTGTGTTCACATTTTTGCCTGTATTCTTGAAGTGTGTCCCCCTCCCTTCCACTCTGTGAGCTCCGTCATTTGTTAAGTCTGTGTAGGGGTCTGTTCCTGGTTCTCCATTATGTTCCATTCGACATCTGGTCTACCAATAATGTACCTCCTTAACTACTTTAGGTTTGACTTGATATCTGCTAGTCCATAACCACCTTTGTCTAGGAGTATTTTGGTGATTCTTGGCCCTTTACTCCTCCATATAAATTTTAAAATATTTCATCAAGTTCAACACAAACCCTTTTTTCTTCCTCATTAATCCTTCTTGCACTATGGATCATCCCTCTGGGATCATATTCTTTCTCCCCTAAATACTTCCTTTAGAGATTTCTTTAGTAGCCCTCTCTTTATGGTAAATTGTCACAGTTTTTGTGATCTAAAAATGTATTAATTTTTATCTTGTCCTTGAAAAGATTGTTCTGTTGGAAATATAATTACGGGTTATAGCTATTTTCCCTCGGCAATGTGAAGAATGGTTTCCAGTCTCCTCTGGCTGCCTTTGATGCTATTGAGAAGTCAGCTCTCAGTCTATATGTACTATCCTGGTGGGTATGTATTTGTGTGTGTGTTTGGGTGGGTATGTGAGTACGTGGGTGTGTGTGCGTGTGTGCACCTGTTCTAAGATCTTCCCGTTCACATTGTTCTCAATGTTCAGCATTTTCATTACTGTCTCTAAGTGTGGATTTTTTTTCTTTTTTCTTTTTCTTTTTTTTTTTTTTTGATGAGGAAGATCAGCCCTGAGCTAACATCCATGCTAATCCTCCTCTTTTTGCTGAGGAAGACCAGCTCTGAGCTAACATCTATTGCCAATCCTCCTCCTTTTTTTTCCCCAAAGCCCCAGTAGATAGTTGTATGTCATAGTTGCACATCCTTCTAGTTGCTGTATGTGGGACACGGCCTCAGCATGGCGGGAGAAGCGGTGCGTCGGTGCGTGCTGGGGATCCGAACCCGGGCCACCAGTAGCGGAGCGCGCGCACATAACCGCTAAGCCACGGGGCGGGCCCTAAGTGTGGATTTTTAAAAATTTTTTCTGCATGATTTGTTGTATTCACTGAGTCTGATGTATCATGAATTTCATCAGTTGTAGAAAATGCCTCCTCTACTGTTGACTGCCCCCATCGTCTCTATCATCTCCTTCAGGAACCCCAATTTGGTGTATAGTAGACCTTATCACTCAGGCTTCCATTTCTCTTAACCTCATTTCATCTTCCTGTGTGTCTTTTCATAATATCTTCAGATCTCTCTTCCAGTTTGGTAATTTTCTCTTTACCATTCTCTCCTTTGCTCTATAGACTCAGCCATTCACAGACACTATTTTGTATTGGTTAAGACGTCAAGAGATCAGTTCATGGCAATGGACTGCTGGTTTTCATGTCGTAGTTCTGAGACATATTAGTTGTATGACTTGAGGCCAGTTAATACCTATCACGTAAGACTGTTTAAAGGATTATATGAGTTAGTGTTTGAAAATTCGTATAACTGTGCCTTGCAAGTAGTAAACAATAAATTATTTTGGCTGTCATTTTCAGTTTCAAATAGACATGTAAAATTCTAGACGTGCTTTCAACTCCTTTAAACTTTCTTTTTCATTTTGATGATATTTTCTCCTTACTCATGATTTTCATCATTTCTTTATGTGGAATTAGATGAAAATATATATTTGATACTTTGTATTTGGTTATTCCAATATCTAAAATATCTGACTTTGCTGTTTGCTCTTTCTGCTGACTCTGGCTCATTCTCCTGGTTTCTTCACGTGTTCCATGGCTTCTGACTGTGGCTACATGTTTGCTGGAACTTTATGCAGGATAAATCTTTGTGGCCTGAGTCTTCAGTCCGCTCCCTTACAGAAGATTTGTGTTTATATTCGTTGGGGCCCTGGAGATTTTAACAACCTAAAACCACAGTAAATCAAATCTCCCGGCTTGAAGTTTTTTAACTACACAAGTGGTGTGAATTCAGACCAGAAACCTATATGACTTTTTAAGAATGTCCCCCCACCCACTCCAATGCACAGAAGCTAATCTCAAAAATAGAAACATTTTGTTGTCCTTTGTATCAGATATATTTTTTTTCTTGTGACTTGTAGTTCACCTTTTCATTGAGATGGTAGCACTTCAAGGATTCTGACTGTATCCTCATCTTGTGAGGGCCTAAGACATTTCTCCATTATCTGTGCAAGCATTACAATTGAAGCTCTTACTTGCTGGACCAGGCAGATAACTCAAGGGCCTCGTAATAATTTGCTTCTCTTGATTCATTCTTCTATTTCATTTTATTTCACTTCTCAGAATTTATCTTACTTTTTTGCAAGCTTGTGTATGCATTTGAAGGAATGTTTTAAAATATTTTGTCTGGCATTCCTGTGTGCTTTATAATAAGGGAGAATTTCAAAATATCTAGTCTAGCTCATTTCTAGAAGCAGAATGTCTTACAATTGAGTAGGAATCCATTTAAACATTTGTTGAATTCTTATTGAATTTTCCATTTTTCTCCTCTAGTCATTCCCCTTCCTGGAGCCTTTGTTCTGGTTGTTCTTCCTAATTTTCCTCATAGTGGCTCCTGGTCCCCTTAGATGGATTGCTACTTTTCTCTATAGGCTCACTGAGCTTCAGGTGTGGTTCTTGAAGTACCTGCCATGGTCCATGCAGGCAATGGTAGTATAATCAGGATTATTTTAGGCAACATTTATGGGCCAATTTCTCCAGAGGTGAAAGTCTGCCATCTCTGGGGTAGATTAGAGCATGATGCTCATTCTTTAACGCGCATGCAAGTCACCTAGGGAATCTCGTTAAAATGCAATTATGATTCAGTTGATCTGGAGTGGACCCTGAGATTCTGTATTTCTAACAAGTTCCCAGTGGTGCTGATGCTGGTGGACCAGAAACCACATTTTGCATAGCAATGGGTTGGGAGATAAGGATGCACTATCAGGGAAGAGACGCTCAGGGAACAGGCAGTGTTCCAAGCTAATGGGATGGGAATCAGAACTGATCTCCACCTGTGGGCAGGATAAGCAGTGTAATACAGTGAAACGGGTAAAGGCTTTAAGTCAGACAAGCCTGGGTTGAGAGGGTATTACAACTATTTTCGAGTATGCTTGCTTCCTCTACTCCCCGTCAAAAGAGTAAAATCCACTTCCTTATCCTCTTCAAGTTATGCATAGCCCTGTGACTTGTTTTGGCCCGTATAATATTGACTAGATGTCTCTCTCTAGAGAATCATTTTCTTGACAGGGCATCGCTTACTGCTCAAAATGTGGTCACCCGACCCACAGTATCAATATCACTGCAGAGTGATGGAAATTCAGATCTCAGACCCCGCCTCTAAAACTCTCGTAACAGAAGCTTCATTTTAACAAGCTCCCAGATGATTTAGATGCATGTTCAAGTTTGAGAAATTCTTCTCTAGACTCCTCTTATTGTAGGGAAAGTGGGAGAACATGTTGGTGCAGAGGTGACATAATATGCATGCAGTCTGGAGTGAATAGCAGCATGGAGGACAATTGACCTGGGCTGTCCATAAGGAAGAAATAGGTTCTTATTTGTTGAACTACTGAGACTTTGCGATGGCTTATTATCGCAGCATAGCCCAACCCATCCTGACTCAGACACTGACTAAAACACCCAAACTATGAAATCCAAAGCTTTATGTGGAAAGTTTGAAAATATTAACCAGGTTACTTAACTGAGCTCAGTTCTTCTTTTACAAAATGGATATAAAACTATCTTATGGTTGTTATGAAGATTAATACCTTTGCACAAGGTGCGTAGACATATAGTAAACAGATACATAATAACATTAAAAAGATAGTAGTGAGTATTTTTATTGTTGTTGTTGGGTAAATGGTCAAAACTTAACACATTAGTGATGAAGGCAGAATTCTAGACCATGGGTTGGCACCTATGACCCCTGGGCCAAATCTGGTCCATGGCCTGTCTATATAAGTAAGGTTTTAATGAAACGCAGCCTCACCCATTCATTTATATATCATCTCTGGCTGCTTTCACACTACAATATCAGAGTTGAGTAGTTGCAACAGAGATCCTACAGGTCACTAAGTCAAAAATATTTACTTTCTGCCCTTTTACAGGAAATCTTGGGTGACTCCAATTCTAGACGTATGTCCTTGGCTAATGTGGGATGGCAAAGGCTATATCTGTGATTTACTCGCCACATGGACATCTGGACTCCTTTATGGTTGAAGGGAGGTGGAACATGTGAGGTTTGTCAAAGGGATAATGGGATGCAGAACTGAGAGGCCAGGAGGACATCAGAGTTTAACACCCAGGTCACATGTTGGGTCAGATCTGATATGAGATTTACATAAAATGAAATCCATATACAATGTCCTCATATATGTGAAATATGATATATGGATTTATTATAGAAGGAAAGAAATCTCTCTTTCCTTAGATGCTTCTTCCCTTGGAAGCAAAATTGAAGACATGACAGTAAATCTTATCCATATAGATGGTACATTTCTTTATAACAGTTATTTTAAAAACCACTAATCCATTGTTTTAATATTCTAAAAGACAAAGGCTCTTTAAAAGAGCCACTAGCAGGCTGTAACAGTAAAAAGAATAGTGAAAATTTCTTGAAAGAGCTGTAACTAAAATATGGCACAATTTCAACATTGTGGAAGCAAAGAACGGTAATTGAAAACTAGAAAATTAATGACAGGGGACATGCCTCTGGGCATCTCTCTCCTGCGGCCTGCTGGACTGCCTGCTGAGTCAGCTGAGTCCTGCCTGCCCTCTTAGCTTGTGACCAAAGAAGTAATGATATGTAATGCCAAACCTAATGGAGGATAAATACAAGGGCAAGGGGGCAAAATGGCAGAAGGGGGTAAGTACCCCCAAGCTTTGTAGACTCTATCTGTGCCCACAAAGGGGATCGTGGTGATTAGCCAATTGGTGTGAGCAATGCAAGCCAATTTAGGGAGATATGATTTTCTTTTCTTTCTTTTTTTTTTTCTTTTTTGCCACCAAATATCCATTTCTCTTTCTCAGTGAAACATCATGGCAATTTTCTTTTGGAGAATCACACCTCCTAAATTGTGTGCAGTTCTGGTGGGGCTGTGAATATAAACGGCCTTTCCAGTCCTTGTCAAAGAACAAGCAATGACCAGGACTAGACCAGCTCGACTCTCCCCTAGGACACTGAATCCTATGTAGACTAAAGGATGTTAGCTGACTCTCTGCCATGCAGCAGCAGTGTGGACACATGAGGGAAATTATGATCTCCTGCTACAGAGAGTCCCTGGAGCTGCCCTATGCCTTTTCATTTCTTCCCTGAATTTTTGGTTATTCCTTGAATTTCATGGACTACACCCATTTCTTTTCAATCATTTTCCTTTTGCTCTCAAGTTAATTCTGTATAGTTCTGTTGTGTACAAACAATGATCCCTAACTAACACACACGGGTATCAAATTTTTCCCTTTTGCTCTTGCTTCAACAATTTTACAGTTTCTAGGACCCAAGTTTATAGATACATAGTAATGATTGTGGGCTGAATTATGTCCCTCCCCAAATTCACATGTTGAAGTACTAACTCCAGTACGTCAGAATGTGACTGTATTTGGAGACAGGATCTTTAAAGAGGTAACTAACGTAAAATGAGGTCATTAGGGTGGGTCCTGATCCAATAGGACTGGTGTCCTTATGAGAAGAGGAGATGAGGACACACACACACACACAGAAGGACGACCATGTGAGGACACAGGGAGAAGACGGTGTCTACACGCCGAGGAGAGAGGGCTCAGGAGGAACCAGCCATGCCCACACCTTGATCTCAGACTTTTAGCCTCTAGATCTGTGAGAAAATAAATTTCTGTTGTGTAAACCACTCAGTCAGTGATACTTTGTTATGGAAGCCACAGAAAACTAATCAGTAACCATTACCTTTATCTGGTATGGGAACAGCCTTGTTAATATAATAGTATAGGAACTGCACTATGAGAAATGTTTCAAAGGATAATGTTGCTTTCATGCTTAATTAATAGTCCTACCACTACTATTGTTGATGATCCTAAGTAGTTCATGCCTACACTGGAAATGAGTGAATATATGGATATCATACTGGCACAGATGCAGTAGGGTTCAAGGCTATTGGGAATTCTATACTGAATGAAAATAATTCTCAGTGAGAAGTCTCAATGAAATCTTTGTTCCTTTTCCTTAAGGATTTAGTTATTTTTAAAATGCAAATTCTCTGGGAAATGGTGTGTCTTATTCTGGCTTCACAAGAAAACAGAGCCTGAGGAAAGGGTTATGTTTAGATGTTTTATTTTGAAAGTGTACCTCAGAGCAGAAAGGGTGAGGGGAAAAGGAAGTGAGGATGGGAAGGATGCAAGATGCTGTGTTATTGCAGTGGCTTCTGCTCCCTATCCCAACAAATGTAGATCTGTAGTAGATAAACATTGCACTTTCTCAGCCACGAATTTATCTGTTGAGTTCTCTTCCTTATGTGTCTCCTATTGGTGAAAATTTACTTCATGTTATAGAACTCACTTTATCATTCAGCCCCTTTGGAAGCTTTAGAAGCCAGGAGCAGACAAAGACTCCACGAGTTGAAACCTCCTGGTCCCGTTCCCACATAGAATTGTTCAACCACTATAGTGACTAAAGTAGAACAAGAAGTTGATGGTCCAGGAGGCAAGTGAGGTCACAAGAACCTAGAGAGATGCACGAGATCTAAGAGCTAAATACTAGGAGTCAAAGTTTTGGCCATCAGTTATATTTTAGTTGTGCATGTGATTAATTAAAGGATTAGGCAGTCAAGTTTCTTAAAAAAAAACTTTTAAACTAAAAATTTAGAAACTAAAGTTCTAAGCTTGGCTCTAGAAATGCTGCCCTTCTGAATGCACTTCTGATCACACCCCGTTGTCCAGAACCTCAGCACATGTTACATGGCCCCATCTAATTCCAGGAGTAGGGTAGTGGCTTGTTCCTGGATGGGAAGGCCAACAGGGTTTGGAGGACACATAGCTATCCTGTTGCAACCCTGAAATCATGCTGATAATAGCAATGCTTTGAACCTCTGTACTGTACTGTACATAATACAAGTTGCAGAATAAAGACTTCATGATTATTGGGTGGAAGTAGAATTGCATCCCTGGGTAATATTCTTTCATAGAGAACTCTGTCCAGTGTCTGCGACCTTATGTAAAAGAGCACTCATGACATTTGAGAGGGTTTAAGGAAGACTAGAAAGAAGATTAAAGGGGTAAATTACATGCAGATAGATTAAAGGAACTGGAGTTGATTAGCCCAGACTAAACAATGACAGAACAGGAAAGATTTTCAGGTCAAGGTAATGTGAACACCTAAATTTAACTGCTTTTCCAAATCCTATGAAAATGACCAAAGCATGTATAACAAAAGAATAATCTATTCCTGGAAGGCAATTGGTCCTTCTCACATGCAAAATATAGGATAAGGAAGAAGGAAAATTCCATCAAACTGCAGTTAACACGTGAAGGAAATCTTCACCCTAGACACACCCCTTATAATGCCTAGTGCAAGAGATGAGGTCTGGAATCCAGATAAGCCTAAGAGTAGACAACACAGCAGAGAAAAGATGCCCATCTGAGAGCACTTTGTGAGGGGAGCAAGGGAACAGAGTCTGCAGAACATGATCCTTGCCCTGAGGTGCGTGCCCAGTGTATATGTTAGGAGGATGGCAAAGCCCTTGCAATGGGTCAGCGCCATACTGGCTCCTTGGGAAGCTCTTGTGTCAGTTACAGAGGGTGCTCTCCATTCCATCCAACTACCAACAGCCACACCAAACAAACAGTTCTTCACCAGAGAGGCTGCCTCAGTCCACAGCAGCCCCCGAGTCCGTATCCCTCTTCACTCCCCAGGGGCCTTGGCTTTGGCTGTAGAGAAGAGTGAAGTTGCAGAAAACCTGACTTGTCTTTTTTTCCCTCTTCATATGAAAACTGAACTACTTAACCTCAGAGCCAAATAAAGTGTGCCAATGCCAGTCAATTCCCAAAACAAACAAACAAAGAGATAAAACAAAACAAAACAGAAACCACCTTCCATGCAAAACTGTTAACTGTGCAGACACTTAAATATCCATAAGAAATATTCTCAAAGGTATTGTCAATAGGATTTGAGGGATTATGAAATAAGAGCTATCACGGGAAGAGAGCAACCATAGATCAAGAATGTGAGAGATTAAATGGAAATGGTGTCTGAACATTTAAAATTGCAATTAGAGGAGGGAGGTGTGTGTTGGGTACTTAAAAAGTTGAACTGGAAGGTGAAATCTGGAAATTATCCTATAATTCATATTTTTAAAAAATAAAGAGATGAAGTTGGTGAGGGGAAAGATGTATTATGGAGTTTCTGTTATATCCAGAAACTCAACATGATTATAAGAGGAAAAAAGGAAGTAACATTAAGCAATAACAGAACCAAAGTCCTCTGAGAAAGAAACCTTTAGATTTTATAGTGAGCCGGGCAAAATGAAAGACAACCACGTGTCCTGGTGATTTTCTTTTTTAATATCAGCATTAAAGAAAAAAATCCTAAAGCTTGCTGGTAGAGCAAAAATTTTACTAGAAGATAGTACAAAGGAGGAAAAATAATCAGACTTCTTTTGACAATAACTTCCAGAACACAACACAGCAATAGATAGGATGGTAGATAGGCTGTAGATAAAGTAGGTAGATTTCTGAATCACCTGGTCCCATGACTCCCATCTGTGATTCTGGTATAAAGCCAGAAGCTTACACTCTGGTGACTCGGAACCAGAGATATTCTGGGTTTGAGACAGTAATACAACGAAGAGTGATTGAAAGTCCATGTAAAAAAGATGAGTCCAATTTTTGTACATAGATTGCTTGAAGTTGATCCAAAGCTCATTGATGCTGCTTTCTTCTTTCAATTATTTTCTTCTCTTTGTGTTCCATTTGTATAGTTTCTAATGCTATACCATCAAGGTCACTAATCTTTTTTTTGTCTGCAGTGTCTAATGTGCTGTTAACCTGAACTAGTGTATTTTCATCTCAGACATTAAAGGTTTCATTTCCATAAATTTGATTTGGGTCATTTTTATATCTTCCAGGTCACTACCTCACTTTTCAAACATATAGAATACTGTTTAATAACTTTTAATGTTTTTTTCTGTTGTTAGTTATGGGTTAGCTTCTGTTGATTGATTTTTCTATCATTTTGCTCCTCTTTGCTTCTTTCTGGAAAGTTTCTTCTGATCTATATCGTACATAAACATGGACACGAGATAAAATTGTCATTTTAAATCTATTATCATGACTATCATCAGTGGAATTTTGTTTCATTCACCAATATGGAAATAATTATCTCCATAATTTAAGTAATTGCTAGAAAATGTTTAATGCTAAAACATACATTTGATCTGTTAGGAAATATCCATCCCTGTCCCCTACCACCCATCCAGCATCCCACAAGGCATTTAAAATTTAATTCTTTGCATAATTATTTTTTTGAGAGGGAACTATCTACTTGGATATAAAATACCAACCCTTTGTATCCATTCACAACTACCCCTCTGATATAAGTGAATATCTCTGTCATTTGACGTCTCCAAAGCTTTATTTTATTCACAGAACATCACTAAAATGAAGAACCATACAAAGATGAAATCATTTCAACTCAGGACATTGATCTCTAAAAATAAATTTATTTTGACCTTGAAATAAAGAACATCTGAACATTATAATCAGAGATTATTAGAATTTTTGAGGCTGGATGGTGTATTTTTAAATTACCAAAAGAGTATTATAAATATTATATATCTTTTATAGTCGATAAAAGGAAAAGTGCACTCAAAAACTTTCTCTCTCTCTTTTCTTGGCAATGACCAATTCAAATTATTTTGATAAACTCAATGAAAATATTCTGCTTTAAATCAATGTTTGTACATACAAAAAGACGTTATTCTACTGGTATTTTATTCATTCACCTCTCTCATCTGGCATTCCACAATCTTTTCTTTCTCTGGGATCCTTCAGTAATCGTGTGTTGGGGGATGTTGTATGGCAGAGAGCAAGAGGGCATGCATTTTCACGTCCCAGAAATATCTACCCGTTCTTTTATTTCCCGCCTGGTGAGTGCCACCTCATTCTGCTGACCTCTTGTGGCTTGCTTATTCTGGAAGTCATTTGTTACGCCTTCAAATCTCCTGCCACCCTTTTCTTTTCAATTCACTTCCTTGATCATTTTCTCCCAACCTCATACTTTATTCTTCCCTTCCTCCTCATGTAGCACTGACAATTTTGATTTATAACATATCTTGTATGCCTTTCTCTTTTCCTGGAGCTTGCAATGCATTTTCTATTTCACCTGTATTCCCCATTTCTCTGCTTCTGACTTATTTCTCACTGGTGAACACAGCCATCGAGTCCCCTATAATTTAGGCCTAGGTACTTTTCACTCCCACTCTTTACCACATCTTCATTTTTTTTTTCATGTTTCATATTTTGTTCTTAAAACTAAAATGATGTCCCCAACCCTCCTGATCACTGCTCTCACACACTCCCTGCCTTCAACTCCACTCGGATCTGCCTCTCTGGCACTGTGGTATCCATGCATGCATTTAGAGAATTTTCCCACAGACCTATTTCCAACGCTAATTAAGACTGAGTGGCTGTTTCTCCTATTCAGTCTTATCCCCACAGACCAATTTTCAGTTCCAAGTACTCAATATGAAGCTATACACCTGCACTTTGGTGGTGGAAATATGAAAATATTGTATGTAGCCCTGAGGATCTGAATATCGAAATCCAAGACAGGTTTCTATGTAAACTAAAGCAGCCTTCCCTCTGCCTCAACAATTTCTTTGCTTGTAAATTCTCCAAAAATTGGGAATAAGATTCCATTTTCTTTCCCATAATCCTTCTCTGAAGTGATAGTAAAAATAAGTTTCATTACATGCAGGAAAGTAAGCTGTATTATTACTAGATGGCTTCCTATAATTTACTCTCAATTCGCTCCAATTTTCTTCCAGTTCATGCCCACCCCTCAACCCCTACCCCATCTTCATCTCTTGTACACTCTCTTCAGTCTGTAGATCAGCTCCGTACAAATTCATATGTTAAACATGAATGGTGAACCAAATGCTCTTCTTCAAAACTTTTCTTCTAGTACCCACTATTTTTAAATAATTTTTAAAAGTTATATACTCCCCCTCTTAGGACATTTGTTCTCAAGCTTTAGGGCCACTCGAAACTCCATGAGTCCAGAGAAAGTTGGTTTTTGTTTTTTAATTTTGTAAGCACAGCCAACGATGTGCTCTATTTTTTTTTAAATTATCACCCAAGGTCCATAGTTTACGCTAGGATTCACTCTTCGAGTTGTACATTCTATGGGTTTGGACGAATGTATAATGACACATATCCACCATTACAGTATCACACGGAGTAATTTCACTGCCCTAAAAATTCTCTGTGCTCCAACTATTTATCTCTCCTTCTCTCCCCCCAAATCTCTGACAGCCACTGATCTTTCTACTGTCTCCACAGTTTTGCCTTTTCCAGAATGTCATAGAGTTGGAATGTAGCCTTTTCAGATTGGCTTCTTTCATTTAGCAATATGCATTTAAGGTTCCTTTGTGTCTTTTCACGGCTTGATAGCTCATTTCTTTTTAGCACTGAATAATATTCCATTGTCTGGATGGGCCACAGTGTATTTATCCATTCACCTACTGAAGGACATCTTGCTTCCAAGTTTTGGCAATTATATGTAAAGCTGCTATAAACATCCATGTGCAGGTTTTTGTGTGGACATAAGTTTTCAGCTCCTTTGGGTAAATACCAAGGAGTGAGATTCCCGGATCTTATGGTGAGACTATGTTTAGTTTTGTAAGAAACCACAAAACTGTCTTCCAAAGTGTCTGTACCATTTTACATCCTATTTGCTGTTTTACACACTTTTATATTCAGGACCTTGAATGACATTTGGCACAGAGGATACTAATAAATATTTGTTCAATACTGAATGATAAGAAGCACCTCACTGTATTTAAAATGTGGATTTCCCAGCCAAATGCCTAGAGACTCTGATTCAGTAGGTCTGGAGTGGGTCCCAGGAATCTGCCTGTGTAATCAGCACCCAGAGAATGCTAACGTGCATGGTCTGAAAACCACGCTTTGAGAAACACTGCTTTGCGAGCTCATTCTCGCAGACTCCATGGTGCTACCTAGCCACAGAGGATGGTCTTGCCCACTTCTGAAAAATGATAGTTCCTCATTTACACAATTCATATATCACTGTGTTCTAATATTGCTACTTGCTTGCCTTTAAAATAAACAAGGCTACTATGATGGGAGGTGGAACTGTGCTTCATTCCAAAAAATTATTTAGTTGAATGAAAACCAATGAACATAAATGTAAATTCAGAATGGAAAGCTTTTTGGAAGGGATATATTTTTCAGAGCTATAGACACTTGAATCCTGGAGAAGTATTCAACAATGCTTTCCTGCAGTAAATTCAAAACTTGCACAGATCAAAGCCATGGGAATAGTACACTAAAATAAGGCATTCTCTTACGTAACCATGGGGCAATAAGCAAAGTCGAGAACCTAACGCTGATCCAATACTATCATCTATCTAGAGACTGACTCAGGTGCTGCCAATTGTGAGAATTATGTTCAATCTCATTCTTCAGCTCTCCTGTTTCTTTAGTTTCTTTTAACCTGGACTAAATCCTGAGTCTTTCTTGGTATATCACAACATTGACATTTCTGAAGAGTGGAGACCAACTATTTTGCAGAATGTCTTCAATTTGGGCTTGTCTGATGTCTCCTTGAAGTTATGCCTTTTTAAAATAAAAAAATTAAGTTTACAGGCAATGTACTTATCACTTAGCTCCAGGCACCTACTGTAAGGGAAAAAAGATGGCTAAAGAGCATTGGAAAGCTTTCAAGATGAAATTCTGATTTTCAATGAGATGAAAGAATTTAGTGAGGAATAAAAGAATTTTGTAGGGTGTAGGAATCTTTCTTCATGTTATCTGTATTCCAAACTGAGAGCATAAAGTTTGACACAACGCTGAAATTTATCTTTTGGTTTTTTAACTTTTATTCCCCTCACCCTCTGCCTTTTTTCATGCCACCTATTTGTTGGGGAAACCAAGTCATTTCCTGAAGAATATCCACATTCTAGATTTTGAGGAATGTTTTTTTCTGTTGTCTTTTTAAATGGAATTCCTCTCAATAGAGTAAATACTACATGAGTGACAGAGATATCAAATGTTGGGCCAAATTCTGGAGCAGTTACTTAATCTTGTAAGTATTTAGTAAAAATTAAGAGGCAGTTGCTAAAAGTCAACACGGATTCACTAAAGACACATTTTGCAAGATTCTGCTCATTTCTTTTTCTTGATGCAAGACCGATAGTCCTGGGAAATTCTTTAGTCATATTATATCTGGATTTCAGAAAAGTGATTGGCATAATGTTCCTATCTGTTTGTAATGATAGCATCCACCATCTCTTGAGTGCCTCTCTGACGTCAAGAACTTCATAAATACCATCCAGATCTCATGATCCTGCAAATCAGAATTCAGGAGCCAGGCAAATTTACATTCAGATCGCAGCTCTGCCTCTTTCTAGCTGTGAGGGCTCAGGTGTGTGAATTAACCTCAAGTCTCAGCTTCCTTAACTGTAAGATAGTGATAATTATAAGACCTGCTTCAGCTGGTATTTGTGAGGATTAACTATTGTGAAAATTAAATGCAGGTAAAAATCTTAACATGGTGCCTTGCATGTCGTAAGTTCTCAACAGCTGGTTGCTATTATCGCTACAGTCCTACGTTGCTTCACGACGGGGACACGTTTTGAGAAATGTGTTGCTAGGTGATTTCATGGTTGTGTGAACATCATAGAGTGCACTTACACAAATCTAGATGGTGTAGCCTACTACACAACTAGGCTATATGGTACTAACCTTATGGGACCACTGTCATATAGGCAGTCTATCATTGACTGAAACATCATTATACAGAGCATGATGTATCCCCACTGTACAGATAAGGAGACTGGGGGTCAGAGAGGGTAAATATCTGGAATAAGGTCTCCTAGCTTTAGTTCCAGTACGAATGACATTTCCACAATACGTTGCTGCCTCCTTGCAGACAAGCCAAAAGGAAATGTGAGCTGGAAAACATTACAATTATACAGGTTTGTTTCAAGCTGTATAATCCTTAGAGATTCTAAAACAAAATGGATCAATGCCAAAAGTAGAGTGTGGTGTCTATAACACTGCTACTGGATCCTTGCCACCATTCCACCTTTGTGGAAATGTGGCTGAAATGAAGGTTGTTTTTCAAATGGCAGATGAAAAGAAACTACTCCAGCTAAGGGTATAAATGAATTAGGATTTGAAAAATACAAATAGATTTGAACGAAAACTTAAATTTGAATTACGAGACTTAATTAACAATACATGCAAATTTCTAACCTGTTCCACAAAAAGAAAAACTTTACAAATATCTGCTAAGTTAATTTTAGATTTCGAACTTGCTGTGAAGTGTATGGGATTTGGGTTCAACTGTCTGAAAGCCTGTCTGCCCTTCAGTGAGTTCTTTAGTCCAGAGAAAGAGAGATTATGGATTCTGCATGTGCTACAGGTCCTAAGCTCTGGGATTAACAAGAGTGGATGGCACTGGGCGCCTCTACCTTTATGGTCATGGTACAGCATTGAGCAAAAAACATGCAACCTCAAAGGATGTGCTATGATGCCATCAGAAAATATAGTCCAAGCTGCTTTGTAGAGAGCCTCTTGTCTTGGATCTCGTTGGTGCCACGTCCATCCTCATAAACTAGAACAATATATACAGCCAGTCAAGGAGAGGACAAGGGGCTTGCAACCTCACCCTGGCCATCCAGTAAAGGCACATGTGAGTGATTCTCTTCTTCCTTTCTGTGAGGACATTAGAAGAACTAGTATTGGACCTGAAAGTCTACACTGATTGTCATGGTGGTAGTGTGGGCAGTGCCAGATCAGACTGTTCCAGTGACTGAAAGTGATGAAAAATATGGAATTAGACTGAGATGTTGTTATGGGAGAAAATTCTGTGATGGGCTGAATGGTGTCGTCCAAAATTCATATGTTGAAGCCCTGATCCCCAGTCCCTCAGAGTGAAATTGGCAAACAGTTAGCCATTGATAATTAAGCAGCTAGTAACTATGGGGGATCGTAATTGGACACCTCAAAATATGTCTCTGCCTGAAAGACAGTTTGGCCCCCACCCCCACTAACTGACCAAAAGAGTTTGGGATGGGAGGCTTGCCCCCAGAACAGGCCATCACCATAGACATCTCCGGGTATCTGGGACGGTCCTTGCTAAGCCCATTCTTAGTTCTGGTTACCCTTTGTAAGAGACATTTACATTTGTAAAGGAAATCTCCATTTGTGAAGGTATGTTCTTCCCTGAACCAGGAAGAAGAGGGGGATGGCTTTACCTAGAATCTTATCAGAATGCAAGGCAAGGACTTAAATCTGCATGATAAACTTACCCATTGTTAACTCTGCTGTTTAGGCAATATGCTCTCTGACTCTCACTAGGCTCCTATAGACAACATCTCACTGGAAGCCTGGATCACCATGGTAATGGGTGTTTGAGCTATTTTGTTCAGGAATTGGAACCCCTTGTCCACTTCAGACCAGTTGAGACTACCAACCCATCAACTGGGCCAACACAGACATATGTCCGATAAGCGACATTTTGACGTCAAGTGGTTAAAACTCCACCCTCAGGGCATGCTAAAGCCGCCATTCTGTGAACATGCATCCCACGAAGATGCATGAAGCCTAACTATGCTTGCGCAGATCATCAATTACCTCATCTCTCCTCAGCTCCAATCATTTCACACCACCTTGTCCCTACCCCATAAATATCCCTGAGTCCCTATTTTCGAGGAAGTGGAATTAAGATTCATTCTCCCGTTTCCTCACTTGGCTACCTTATGATTATTAAACCTTCTTTCTCAACTGCAATCTTGTCATCTTGGTGTTTGGCTTTCTGGAAGGCAGGCAAAAATGGACCTGGTGCAGTAACAAGAGTGTGACTGTATTCAGAGATGGGGCCTTTGAAGAGGTGATTAAGTTAAAATGAAGTTATTAGAGTGGTCCCTAGTCCAATCTGACTGGTGTCCTTATAAGAAGAGGAAATTTATGGACACCAGGGCACCATCACACAGAATAAGACAATGTGAAGATACAGGGAGAAGGGGGCCATCTGCAAGCCAGGGAGAGAGGCCTCAAGAGAAACCAACCCTGATCTTGGACTTCTGGCCTCCAGATCTGTGAGAAAATAAATGTCTGTTGTTTAAGTCCCCTAGTCTGTGGTATTTTGTTACAGCAGCCCGAGCTGACTAATACAACTTCCTAGAAGGTAGCATGTATAAACATAAAATGATTTCATGTTTCAACCCTGTGATGGTTAATTTTAAGTCAACTTGAGTGGGCTAAGAGATGCCAAGATAGCTGATAAAACAATATTTTTGAGTGTGTCTGAGAGAGTGTCTCTGGAAGAATGACCCTGAAGGCATTTTTGAGTGCATAGGACCTGCCCCCCCCATCTCCCTCTCCTCTTTTCCCCCACACTGATGGCCTTTTCACAAGTGTGAAAATCACTGATCTAGAGCAGACAGCTGCAGACTACAGTCATCAGCCTAGTCTGGCCCCTCATTTTTAAGAAGGCTGGCTGCAATCTAGTCAACTGATTTCAGGATCCACTAGGGTTTCAAATGTGATCCACATTTAAAAAATACTACTCTGATTTGGCTTATGAAGGGAAGCTTATACAGCCCAGGTCCATGACTGAGAAATCACGTATCCATCATTATCTCCATCGCTATCCATGACAGACAGCATTGTGCATTTCCACAAACCAGAATTTTCCCCACGGTGGCCGCTCAGTGGTGGGTGACACCTCACCATGAATGAAGGTCACACCAGATCTGAGGTTGTGAGAGCCCAACCACATGTGGTCTTCCATTCATGAGGGGGGAGCATCCCTCATTAAGGCAAATCTGGATACACGTATCTGGGGACCACCTCTTCTGAGCCAGAAGCCTCTCGTCCATTGCTATATCATATCATGCAGTATATGAAGGGCAATCGGTCAGCTAATATCACCATTTCCTATACATCACTAAACTTGGACCTGTGGCAAGTGACTAGACGCTTAGAACGGCTACTGCCCTACTCTGCGAGAGCAACATGTGCTTCACCTCTGTGCCCCACCCCTGGTCCCTAGCACACTGGCTAACACATAAATATTTCTCAAATGAAGTCCCATACCACCACCATGAGGAGTTAGCCACTGAATATTTTTCTATCTCAGGTCGAAGGAAGGAAGAGCATGCTGTGTGTAGATCTTCAGGAAAGCACTGCATTATTCCTTGTGGAACCTCTACAGGGATCGAATTCTTACTCTCAGCTGTCACTTAGATGGGCTACTTGTATGACAGTCATGGTGAAACAACGCACCTCACACAAAAGGACAGAGGAGGTGGACTCCATAAAAGCCCTTCTTAGGTGTGCCAGCTCACAAAGGGAGACAGGAAGTCATATAGAGATTACAGAGATTGCTCTATGGTGAGGGCCCTATAATTAGCCTAGGAGAACAATGCTTTTCTGCCTTCTGGGTCTTGCTGAGACATCCAAGTACTTGAAGTGAACACTCACCATTGAACTCCATCTTCTCTCAAAGCCCTTTCAGAACACCGGTTCATTTGCTCCTTTTTGCAAAAAGGCCTTGCTGTCAAGATTGCTCTAATGTCTTTGCACTTTTTGTGCTAGGAACGGACATCGCTTCAGATGAAAACTAGTTACATCTATCCGAGAGTAGAATGGGGTGAGAGTGAAGAGAGACGGAGAGAAATTTCTGCTATCAAATCTTGCCTTTGTGATAATTTTCCTCTTTGTATTTGAGATGAATGTGAAAACCGAGATTAAGTATGGAAACATTACTAGGTATCTTTCAGTCAAATTTTAAAAATTCTGGAAATGTATGTTTATTAAGAAACAAGTCCATAAACTCATATTTCTCTTCTCATTAAGTTCCAATGACTAAATTTGTTAATTTTAAATTTTGGTCTGTTTCTATCTAGACCTGACTATTTTTCCCTAGGAAGATAGCTGCTGAAAAAAAAAAAATGATGGCTTTGAGGTTGTTATTTGTTTGATTTTTAATGTTTTCTTAGGTACTGCCAGGCTACATCTTGTAAATGACTTGAGAACACACACACACACATATCCCCATTTTATTTATTTAAAAATCTGTCTAGCATTAATGGAAAAGATAAAATATTAAAGGAAGACAAGATAAAAATTTTTTTAAGTCATAGGAAGGCTATAATTCAATTCACTCTTTTAAGTATTTTGAGAGGATGTCATAAGCTCTGTCAATATATTGCAGTTAAATTCTGTTTCACTGACTCTAAAATTCATTTATACTATGACATCTCTGATGTTTCCTTAATTGATGAATCTTGTATTCATTTGAAATATACAGGAATTACTCTTATTTATACTTGAACTGTCACTGACTGTTTGGATTTTTTTTCCTTAAGTAGAAATCTCGCATTCCATTACCAAGACAAAAATCTGTTGGTTTGCACCAATGATTGAGGTAGGAGTGAAAGCTCTGTTGGTTTGTACCCATGACTGAGGTAGGGGTGAAATCTCTGTTGGTTTGTACCCATGATTGAGGTAGGGGTGAAAGGTCTATTGGTCTGTACCAATGATTGAGGTAGGGGTGAAAGTTCTGTTGGTCTATAACAATGAGTGAGGTAGTGGTGAAAGGTCTGTTGGTCTGTACCTGTGATTGAGCTAGGGGTGAAAGGTCTGTGGGTTTGTACCAATAATTGAGGTAGGGGTGAAAGTTCTGTTGGTCTGCAACAATGATTGAGGTAGTGGTGAAAGGTCTGTTGGTTCGTACCAGTGATTGAAGTAGGGGTGAAAAGTCTGTTGGTTTGTACCAGTGATTGAGGTAGGGGTGAATCACTGAGGATTTACCCTATCCGTAGCTGTGGTAAATTAAAGCCAGTCACAAATTTTTTGCAGTTCCAAAGAGTCTGTTTCCCTTCGCCTTAAATTGGGACTGGCCTCGTGATTTGCTTTCACTAATTGAATGCATGGACTTCTGTAGCTTCCACTTCTGCTCTCTTTGAACACTGTTATTATGTGAACAAGCCCAGGAGAGTCTCCTGGAGGAAGTGAGACCCTATGGAGCAGAGGCACAGACTTCTTAGCTATCTCAGCTGAGCCCTGCCCAAATTATCAACCCACAGTATCATGAGAAAATACACAACTGCTGTTTTAAGCCACTAAATTTTGAGAGTGTTACTATGCAGCAATGGGTAACTGAAACAAAATCCCCCACAAACATAACCAAAGAATTCATTACAAAATATATCTATGCAAAGGCTGATAAAAGTTTATAACACCGAATTCAAACTTAAGCTAATGTAGAAACTGCATTTTTCATTCATATTTGCTCTTTTCTCTTTGGAGGAAGATAAGGCACAAAATTATAATTTTTTTTTTTTTTTTTTTTTGTGAGGAGATCAGCCCTGAGCTAACATCCGCCAATTCTCCTCTTTTTTTTTTTTTGCTGAGGAAGACGGCCCTGGGCTAACATCTGTGCCTATCTTCCTCCACTTTATATGGGACGCCGCCACAGCATGGCTTACCAAGCAGTGCGTCGGTGCGCGCCCGGGATCCGAACCAGCGAACCCCGGGCCGCCGCAGCGGAGCGCGCGCACTTAACCGCTTGCGCCACCGGGCCGGCCCCACAAAATTATAATTTTTTTTATCTGATAAAGGAAGCAAACAAGTTTGCCAGATAAATTTTCTCCTGGTGCCAAGTTTTAAAAGGGATTTATCTCATGGACAGTTTGTATAGCACCTGTGTTAAAGAAAATAAAAAAATTATTTTTATCTGTCTGATTCTAAAAAGATACTTAATGACTCATCAAAGTGACCTAGTCTAATGTGAGAGGGGGGAGTATTTCCGGGGACATATTTTGATATAGGAAACACCTTAAAAAAACATAAAGAATATGAAAGATTAATATGCAACTTAAAATATTTTCCCAACATATCTATAATTCCAGTTGTGTTTTTATTGGAAGTTGTATACTAAATTCGACTTTGCATATTTTGTCCACAAACATCTTTAAAAGAATTATTCTGAGGGCGATGGAGCTGATGTTCTGCTATTGAAAGAAGGATCTTTATTTACATGGATGTCAAGATGGAAAGTCATTCCCAACTTTGTACACACCACCGAAGTTTTATCAAGATTTATGTCATGAAATTGTGACTGTTCAAGAAAGTGTGCAGTTATTCAGTTGAGACTTCTTATTTCTGTGACTTAGAACAAGAAGATACTATTTTGGCTTAGAAGATATTGTGCGTGTGTTCCCTGTTGATCGTTTCAAATTGAAAGCATTACTGCACAGTGCTCGGGCAGCTCCGGCTTTGAGCACTGCGGTCTCCCCAGGCAACTGCCGGGGTGAATGAGATGTGATGTGTACCCCGAGTAGCATGCACTTTTGTTGAATTAAGCAGTGAAAAGCATCTGCTCTAAACAAAGTGATGTAGTATCTACATAGCTGTCATTGAGCTGTTCTTTCTATAATGATTTTACTCCAAATTCACATGTCCCCCAAGGTCTAGAGATAGCATTAGTGCCCTAACTCCTCATCCCTTCCTGTAGCCACATGCTTCACAGTGTGACTTTGTAGTTCCTCCCAGCATTAGCTGGGGCAGAGTTCTACATCCCCTGAGTTCACCTCTGTTAGTTGGTTTTGCCAATGGATGTGAACACCTGTGACCCAAACAGAGGTTTTGAAAGCGCTTTTGCTTTTCTGTTTGCTCCTGCTGCTCACCCCAGTCCTGAGAGCATTGCCTGAGCTAGCTTGCTGAAAGAGAAGAGATCTACGGTACCATTATCTCAGCTGACAGCCAGATAACTGCAAGCTGTGTAAGTGAAGTCAACAGAAAGCCAAAGAACTGTCTGGCTGAACACAATCTAAATGTCCAACCCACAGCCATGAGCTAAATAAATGCATTTTGTCTTAAGCTGCTGAGATAAGGGATGTTTGTTATGCAGCATTATGGTGGTACTAGATAACTAATCTTTTCTTACTCATGCCCATGTTTGATTGAAATCACCCCACTAGAACAGAGAAGACTATGTGGGTTAATTTTGCATGGCATGTGAGCATGCAGTCAATCCATCTTTTGGTTAACCAAAGTTATTATAAGTTAATAATATAACATACACTTATTATGTTACTATAAGAGAGACAGAGTTCAATCATGTTTCATACCATTTGAGATTAACAGCTGTGTCTCCAAGGTGAAAAGTGAGTTCGTGGGTTATGACTTGTGGCTTGCTTGTGTTAGTTCATCCTGGTGCACTGTAGATGAAATCAATCAATAAAGCAGGAAAATCTTTCAGAAGTATTGAAATACACATAGTAACACTAGAAAACTGACTGAATAATCAAAACTGATAGAGTACCTGTGTTTATGGAACTTACGTTGCTGCTAGAAAGATAAAGCAATATAATGGGCATTGGCTGTAGAATCAAATGGCAGCATGGCATGCTTAACTTTGGAGCAAAGGAGCCCTGTGTTCAAATCCTAGAACAACAGTTTATTGGTTTTGAGAATGTGGATAAGATCCTTAAATTCTCTAAGCACCAGTTTTCTCATAGAAAAAAAATGGGGCTATTAATATTACTTCCATAAGAGAGTTGCTTAGAGAATTAAATCAAATGGTAGATTCAGCATGCTTAGCTGGGCACCTGGCAGAGATTTAACTGTTCGATAAATTATAGTTATTATTATTAAGACTGCTTGCTCCTCATATAAGCCTGAAAATTTGGAAGCAGCAGTTTATTGAGAATAAAAGTAGTGTAGAATTCTGATGAGCTATGCGGAAAAGTAATGAATTACAATATGTGTGACATAGAGAGTTGCCTCTTTTTGAAAATGGGGCAGATTATTTTTTTATTTCCTCCTGAAGGACTCATGCCCAAGGAATCAGAGGAAGCATGGCAAGGATTGAGGTGTCTCATTTGGAACAGGATGCAAACACATCTGGGCAAAAGAGATCATCCAGAGCAGTTTTCAGTTAGGCTAATTAATCATACAAATTATAATGGACAGTGCCAACAAAGTTACTGATGCTCCCAAATCATTAATGATTTTTGGAGTCACACAAAGACTTTAGGAACCATGAAATCACCAACTTTGATATAGTTTAAGTGACAATTCCAATGACAAAAATAATTATACTTAGAGAAAATGCAGACAACATAGAACAGTGAAAACAAGAAAAAATATAGAAATCTCTCTTTTCAGAGCATAAATGTTTTGGTGTATTGTCCCCATTCTTTCTTCTTCCTGACATTTAAAAGAGAACCACAAACTAAATTGGAAATTATTTCACAAAAACTCAATACTTTTTTTTTTTCCTGGAAGGAAAACAGGTGTTATTTCCTTGTCTCTGACAGAGGAAGCTGAACAATGAACACTCAGATTCCAAGGAAAACATTTCAGTAAAATATCAGAGTGACCATTTGCACCCTTAGAAGTGCTATAACGAACCTCAACATTTTTGAATCCTTCTTCTCCTGAAAGGTGACAGGTGTCTGACATAAACAAGACTGCATTAAACGGTCCTATATTAGTAGGTTGGAAATACGCTGATGAAATAAAACCAACATAGTATCTTGAATAAAAAAGAAAAGTACATTTTCTGGTTTCTCTCTCTCTCTGTTAAAAAAAAAAAAAGCACAACTCTGAAATTTGCTTTGGCTTTGAGTTTGTGGGCCATCACTCCAATCTCTTTTATTGCCTAGGATATTTGAAAATGATCTCAGAATGCTTCATGTCCACATAATCCATGAATCACTGTGGTAGAAATATACTTGATTTCCTGAAACCCATTCTAATCAGGCAATTGAGAGTACACTGGCTGCCTCAAAAGTTATGCCCAGATCCCTCATAGGTTATGGATCCAAAAGGATATTGGGTGCCATAGACTGACCCTAGCTGGAAGGCTGTTGAAAAGCTAAACGGGCAATTGCCCTTTCAGGATTTAAGGTTTACTCAGTGCATCCTGGATTGAAGCAGATGTCCTGAGTTGAAGGGAATCCCAGGGACCCCATAAAACACAACCTCTTGCCCCAGAATGATAAAACTGGGTCATGCCAGACACTCCTGGGTCTCAAGCCTGATTGTCAACAAGCCAACCTCTCAACGAGCTGGCTCTGAATGTGCACATGTGCTGAAGTGGTTTTGGACATGGCAGTGCAGAGCCCAGAACACTAAGTGCTAAACCAACCTTCAGGTACATAAAGGGAATTGCTAGTGAACCACTCTGTGACCCAAGATCTAAGCCATATTAAGAAAAGAGATGCCTATTTATCATCTCCATCACTGCGCCTTGCAGAGACAACCAAATCACTGAAGAGAATCTTGCAACACGTGTGCCAAAGACATGATTTTCCCTTTGGATTCTCTGTAGGGTTAATTTCCAAAGATAGAGCAGAATATAACTGAGTGATGAATCAGTGCCTGGCAGATCCATAAGTCTTAACGCAGAGGCACGACTAGTCTGCCAGAGGACAGAGGAATTCCTCTTCAAATTATTGCCTTAATTCAGATTTACAAACAGATACTAAAAATACAGACGGGAGGTCCCAGATTACCAGCTTTCTAAGCTAACATCCAAAGAACTCATAATCATTAAAAATTATTTTCTAGCTAATACACCCTTTTCACTATGTGTTAATTAAGCAGTTACTTGAGTCCCTCTTTGTCTTTGCTATCAACACATCGTGATTTTGGCACTTCCTAACCAATAAACTTAAATCTTGCTGACTTGAGTCAGCTAGATGACTGACCTGTTATACAAAAATATAAAAACACATTAAAACTGTGAATGGGCAGCAATGGCTTAATGAGATTTCTCCCACCACATTTCAGTGTTTCACTGAGGAATCCCATGTTTTATTTCCAAGGTATGCTAGTTGCTAAATGCAGGTACATGAGTGAAAAAGAAATTTGGCCACTTCCCTGCTCACAAATTACACGGCCTCAGTGGCTGGCTCCTCTATTTCTTTGTCGGGTTCACCCTAAAGGAAAGATTTTAGTGTGAGCGGAAGTCTGGACCTGGGCTCAGACAAAGTATGTGGAGGAAGAAGGTAAAAGATGTATTCACAGTAGCACGAGCATCGTAGGTCATCAGCACTCGAGCTTCTGTCCTTTACGGATACAAAATCTCAAATGTATTCACGTTAGACCCTTTTTGGAGTTTTCAGTTCCTTTCTTTGCCCCGCAATTTAAAAGTAATCATGATTAAATAGGGATATCTGGGAAACTCCCATCCATTAGGTAAGGTGATTAGGATCTGTTACTGGGCAGCATTAGAACAGGTGGCGATGATTAATCTAGAAAAGACATGATCTTGCTATTGAAGTATTTGAAAGCCACATGGTGGAGGGCACCTGTTGGATTCCAGAGGGCAGATCTAAATCGCATGGATGAGTCACCAGGAGGCAGAGAAAAGAAAAGCATAAAAATATGCTAAATATGAGAATTCTAAATATAATACTATTTCAGAAATAATAGTGATTAATATAATTATAATTTATATTCAGGCAGTTTTCCAAAAATATTGGAGTTTTTTTCATAATTGTATTTCTAATGCCTTTCAAAGTATCTACCACTTAGGAAATATTCAATAAATACTGTTATAATTATTTTTGATGTTATTACTATTATTTTGTTATTAATTCAGAGTTTTCCCAGATATTAATAAAGTCTTTGCAGACACAGATCATATATCACCTGCTCACTTCATTATCACCAGTACCAAGTATACTCCTGACATAGTAGAAACTCAATTAATATTAGTTAATAAGTATCTAATTAACTAGTTAGGTAATAACTAGTTAAATAATAAGTTAAAAAGAAACAATGAAAGCAATGCGCTCATTATTGCCTGATGGTTAAAAAAAGATAAAAAGACATTGGAAAGCATGTAGAGAAAGCAGAATATAATTATATTAGGAGCCACTGTGAAACAGTCACTAGTATTGAGCAATATATTTAGTCATGACAGAGCTTTCTAATCAAAGGATGCATGTTGCCAACTTGCGCTGTGTGCTGGAAAATGGAGGCATTGGCAAAGATGTCAGCTGGTCCCTCAAGAGAGGCCGAGGTGCTTCTACATAGATGATGGACACCAAGAAACACCCAAATGACTTGAAGAAGAACAGAGTCTTAGGGCCACGGATGTGTGTCATTTTAATCTATGGAAAAATTAGATATAGAAATCCTTTCTTCCTTTAATAAAATTACTTATCATATAGAAAGAGTTTCCTTAAATAACCGGATGCCCTAGACCAATGACTATTTGATAAACATTTGGGTAAACTAGTTTATAAACTATATCAGGTATGAGTAAGCTAGTTTTTATACTTTGCTAGGTATGAGTAAGCTAGTCCATAGACTCCACTGGGTGTGAGTAAACTAGTCTATAGATTTCACCGGATATGGATAAGCTAGTCTATAGACTCACTAGGTATGGATAAGCTAGTTTATACACTGCTTCATATGAGTAAGCTAGTCTATAGATTTCATTGGATATGGACAAGCTAGTTTATAGACTCATTGGGCATGAGTAAGCTAGTTTATATACCTCACTGAGTATGAGTAAGCTAGTCTATAGATTTCACTGGATATGGATAAGCTAGTCTATAGACTCACCGGATATGGGTAAGCTGGTTTATATACTTTGCTGGGTGTGAGAAAGCTAGTCTATAGATTTCACTGGATATGGATAAGCTCGTCTATGGACTCACTGGATATGGGAAAGCTAGTTTATATACTTTGCTGGGTGTGAGAAAGCTAGTCTATAGATTTCACTGGATATGGATGAGCTCGTCTATAGACTCACCGGATATGGGTAAGCTAGTTTATATACTTTGCTGGGTGTGAGAAAGCTAGTCTATAGATTTCACTGGATATGGATAAGCTCGTCTATGGACTCACTGGCTATGGGAAAGCTGGTTTATATACTTTGCTGGGTGTGAGAAAGCTAGTGTACGGACTTCACTGGGCATGAGTAAGCTAGTGCCTAGACTCCATTGGGTACAGGTCAGCTAGTTTATAGACCTCACTGGATATGGATAAGCTAGTCTATAGACTCCATTGAATTTGGGTAAGCTGATCTGTGGACTTCTTTCATGGAAATGGACCCATCCATGTGGGGAAAAGCACACAGGAACATGAGCAAGCGTCAGGATGAGTCAACATTGTTGGAGACAAGCACCTGAAGAGGAGGGTCATTAATGTCTGCTGAGAACGACCTTGAATCTGTTAGGCATTCTCATCCTCACCAGGCACAAAATAAAGCAAAACAGAACAACCTTATAACCGATGCTTGCTCATGGTTAGCTAATCAGAGCCACTAGCAATTTCCCAACTCTGCTTCTAGTTGCAAATAGTACTAATAACAACAATAGCATTAAGTCATTATAAGAAGTCCTTCAGCAGATGGAGTCTCTGATAAATTTTTCTCAATAACGGGTGACTGGGTGGAGAACGATTCTTAGGACTTGGAATGATGAATAGTGTTGGAGGTTTAGGAAGACCTAAAGGATTCTGGCAAACCAAACTAGGTGGTTCAAATTAAGCGTACTGTTAATTCAAAGGTTTTAATGGAGGACAAAAGCAAATTTTAAAAATTGGCTACCTCTTTAAACTACCAATTTAGTTTTTATAATATATAGAATATCTTGATTAATACATTTATAATATTGGTCATTACAACTAAACAACAAATAATGAATTCAGACATTTAAAAGTCACAGATTTAAAAAATTTTCTTACATGGGTCAATAATGAAAAATTACAATGGGTTGGAATTAGCCTTTCATGATACACGTCAGTGATGCTTCTTAGGTGAGTTTTTTTTTTTTTTTTTTTTTTTGCTTTTCAATAGATAATTTTTTTCTCTGACAAACTGACTGAAGAATATTAGACACAGTAAATGTGAAGAAACTATATTTAGATCATTGTCAGGGTCTCAAGAAATGTCAGGAAATTTATTTATTTCCTATCTTCGAAAATACTTCTTAGTAATTAGTGTGTTCCTTGGCAAAGGCTCATTGAAATGATAAGTTATTTCCACCCTGGTTTAGATGGGTGTCATCAATGGCATTTTAGGCTCCCCAGTTTGTATGTTTTGAGATGCTCTAATTGTGTAAGAAACCAAGCCTGCCCAGTCTGTAACAACAGGCAGGGGTAATTCAGCTGGAAGAGAGTTTACAATGGAGCTGCACGAGTGCTTTGTTTTAAATAGTACTTCATACTGGACTCTTTACTAAACTAGAAATTATTATTCCATTTACCTGCTGCAGAAAGATGGAAGTTGTTTAAAATACAGTATACCTATTACATGTTGCAATTAGGAGTATTTTATGGCATTAAAATATCCCAGGGAGGAAGAGGGTCCAAATTACTAGACTCGTTTCATGGCTTCACTGAGCCCTGACAGATCAATTTAATATTTGAACATCATTAACATGAATATTTCTCATGCAATTTAAGGCTCCCACTGTATAACACCGGGACACAGGATTTGGAAGTGGAAAGATAGTTAAGAAAAACCATTAAAGTTTAGGAATAGAAGAAATTACAGTGGTTACTCAAGTAAAATGGAATATTCTAGAACATTCTCCATTTTTAAGGCTACCAGATCCTGAAGACGGAGTGAAAGTGGCTACAAACGTGGCGGACAGGTTTAGATAATTGTTTCAGAGCTCATATTGGTATATTTTATCCAATATGTACACAGAAGCTAGAGACATAGTTCATTTCTTTTTCTGACCTTTCTCCCAACTTGTTTCTTGGGAAGAATAGAGGTTATCACAACATGGAAATCCACAGGAGATGGATTGACCCTACCTATTAGGTACTTAATCCTTAAATAATCTTCCCTTTTCTCTCTTTTCCTTTTCATTTGGAATAGGAACAAAACTTACAGCTATTTAGAACCATATAAGTTTTCTCAAATACAAAGACATGAAAGGCGTTCATTTTATGCAAATGATCATGACAATCGCCATAAAGTAAATAAATCTCATGATCATTTTGATCTCCAATATTTTCTACTGCAAAGAATAGATTTCTTAATCATGTTCCAGATCTTTGGTCTTGTACCAATAAGTCATTAAAAAAATCCGTTCACAAAGGATTTGACTCAAGGATCTCTTGACCAATCCTATTAAAAAAAAAAAAAACGTTCTGTACTATCCAGAGAGGGGTGCATACAGCGTTGTTCTGGGTTCCCGTCGTAACTTACAGGAAAACTCTCACAATGTCCATAGCCCTTGATGTCCTGCAAATGAAGGAGGAGGATGTCCTCAAATTCCGTGCAGCAGGAACCCACTTTGGTGGGACCAATCTTGACTTCCAAATGGAACAGTACCTCTACAAAAGGAGATGTGATGGCATCTACGTCATAAATCTGAAGAGAACATGGGAGACGCTTCTGTTAGCAATTCGTCAGCTGTTTCAGATAAGCACCTGCTCTTACAAGTGTGAAATGGGGTCGGCTCATGGGCATTATTGAATAATGACTGAGGACTGAGCAATCGGGTTAGTTGCTTAAATCTTGTAGCAAGAGCCTTAGATGACATTTTATTGTGAAAAGGGCTGAAGATGCTCAGAGCAGATCCACGAAATGTTCTTCTCGTTGGTCTCATGTGTGATTATAACATCCTAAACTCTATTTAGACAACAAAGGATTCTTATAAAGCGCATTGTTTATCTAAAAGACTTATAAAGACAAGCAAAAAATGGAAAAATCCTCTAAATCATTGATACTATATTTAGCTAATTTGTATTGTGGTATAGAGAATATAGGTGTGGTCTAAACTTTATAATATTTATGCCCAATGTGAAAAAAATGATCTACTCAGATTAAAAAGATAATTGTGCATTCAAGAAATTTACATCATCCATTTTCTATTTTTCCTTCCCCAAGTGCTAATAAAAGTTTAGGTGAATTTTTAGAATATAGATTTTTTTCCCGTTATTATTATTATCATCTTTGGTAGCGGGGGTATTTCAAGCCATTTTGAGATTTTTATTATACCTATGGGGGCTATGAAGGAAAAAAATAACAATGCTATTTTGTCTCTTTCTGAAAAATTCAACTGGTGGCTCGTGAAGGGGCCGTTTAGTTGTAATAACATTTTACTATGGAACGTTATTCGTTGATGGCTGCAGGAGGAGTTCATTTCTGTCCCAGTGAGGGAACTTGTCTCCTCGCTGTGCTCTCAATTTAACTTAAATCTCCTGATTTCATGTTTTGAACAAACACCTACTTAATTTCTGGCACTTACTCCCCCCCACTGGCGGCCGCTGCCTGGCGGCTGTGATTATTAATACCTCCAGTGATGGCCAGAGGAAGGTATTAAGTGAAATCTTGACTTGAGGATGGCGGAAATTACTGGCAGTACACCAACATTCCCCCTTTACTCCTAAAATATTTATAAAATTAAATAAATAATGTCACAGAGCCCGATACTTTTTTTTTTTAATCATAACAGCACAGGTTCGTTTTATTGCTTTCAGTGTATACACAAGAATCAATCCTTTGGGGGAGACTTAGCTTTTGACTTATTACTAAACTCATTAACAAAAGAGGAATTGAGGTGTGCAGTTACCTAACAACTCGTACCTGAAATGCTCATGAATCCTGAGAGCCCTTTGAGTTTTTCCTCCTGTGACGATGGGAAGAAACGGCCACATTAGGTAACACATCTGGGTGAGTTGTTAGCAAAAAAGGCTAATTTGTGCACAAATACATTCTTGGAACATGTGATCGAACTGATGGGGACAAAGGTAACAGATGCTGGTTCTGAAAGAGAAGAGAATGGGAGCATTAAAGGTGTTGTTTACATCCACTTCCAATAAATGGCTTATGACAACTTTGCTGATATATATTTAACGTCACATTTGTGTTGGAATCTGCTGTATATAGGGTTCAACTTTGAGCTTCACAAGGAAAAGCATTTTAAAAGAATGTTTTGTGCCCGTGCAGAGCTTGTGTCTACACTCAGAGTATGAACTGGCATTCTGGCTGGGATCTCGTGCATACGCTGCCCTTCCTGAACCCTCCTTCCACCTCCAGGGGCTTCTCTGAGGCTGGCTGAGGCTAATACCAAACATCACTTATCCATAAGGGTGAGAAGACTTTGGCTCTTGGGTCTTTGCGACTTGATCTCACTTATTCCCTTTTCTTCTTGGTGCATGTAATTTCCTCCAACTGTCAGCAAGTCAGGCATCCTCCGGTTCAGTCTCCAGGCTGCCTGAGACCTTGCCAGCACACACAGCTCTCCAGCCAGGCTCTCAGAATTGCTGCTCCTGCAGCGTTTCCCCTCGAAACACAGCTCCACTTGAAAACCAATATGTGGAGCTCTGCATCCACGAATGTTCATCGGGCTGGAATTCAGCCCACATGCTAACATGTCCTCATGCAACTAAGTTATCCAAATAGCCCGTGTTCATCTTTAAGCCGATGACCCTAAAGAGGGAGCACATCTTCACCGTAATACAGGAGATGAAACCCAACTCTACAGAGCTTGGGGATTCAAAGTTTAAAGGGCTAATGTTGGGCATGAAATGAAGGACGCTTCTTTAGTCCTACAAAGATAATTGTCAATAAATAAAGGGCTTGAAAGCTCTTTGAAACATATGTGGGAAACAATTTTATTTAAAAGAATCTTTTTAAGCTAGAAACAACCTAAATACAGAGTGCCCCAAATAAACACACACACATGCATGCACACACACACACACACACACACACACTTTATTAATGTAACATAAATGTGTACTATTAAATTAAACAATAATTAAGAAATTATGTGATAATTATGAGCAGAAAATAATTTCTAAAGTCACAGATGTCCAAAATGTGTGGCAGTGAGTAGCTTTGCATTGTTAACATCTGAAAAGCATACATTGAAGTAACGGTGTCTACTGCAGTGGTGTGATTCACAGAGATCTCTACAGGCCATCCGTTTACAGATGCTTTCTCACACGTGATTCTGCTGAGAAGTCATACGATAGCATGCGAGGAGGGTAGAATCACTGCTCAGCGTCACTGGGGGCTTGGCCAAGGCCGCAGAGCCAGGAACAGTCAGAGCCAGGCCCCAGTGGCGCTCCCTTTCTTCCTCCAGAACTCTTTCCTTCATCACCGAGCCTCACAAGGCCAATATTCTGGTCCTGTGTATGCATCACTCCAGCTCTCAACACATCTTTACACACTTGTTCAACGCTGGTGACACACCTCAGCACGGACGCATTATTGAAAGGATATTAAAGCAGTGAATCATTCCCAAACCTAGCAGGGCATCCCAGTCAGCAGGGGATCTTTAGAAAAACTCTGACTCCATAGCTCTACTCCAGGGGTAATGCAGTCAGATCACCGAGCAGAATCACAGACCTAAATATGGGGACAAAGACCAGTGTCACATTTGGGAGCCGGCTTTGGTTTAAATCATCCTATTGTTTAACAACCTCCTCCATCCATAATAGCTGTTATTCCTTATCTAATCAATCTCCATAATCAATACATTGGTTGAAATTATTAGAAGACTACTCCAGGTTTCCAGTCACTTTGTGCATTAGAATGTGGTAGGGCACCCATCTCCTGGAAAAGATCGAGGAATATCCCCGGTGACAGGAAAGAGCTGGACGTGTTGCAAGACCCTGGGCTTTGGGTTCAGACCCGAGTTCCAATCCTGACTGTGTGTCCTTCTGCAAGGACGTTAACTTCTCATTTTTTTCATCTAAAAATTACATCTGACCTCAGTGTGTTTCTGTGAAGATGAAATGTGCAATAAATGTAAAATGTTTCTCACAGAACCTGCTCAATAAATATTAGGGCCTCACAAATCTCCATCAGAGACCCGGGGAAAGTTAGCAGGTACCCTCTACTCATTTATTTTTACAAGAAAAAATCAAATTCTGCAGGGGCCGGCCCGGTGGCGCAAGCGGTTAAGTGCGCGCGCTCCGCTGCGGCGGCCCGGGGTTCGCTGGTTCGGATCCCGGGCGCGCACCGACGCACTGCTTGGTAAGCCATGCTGTGGCGGCGTCCCATATAAAGTGGAGGAAGATAGGCACCGATGTTAGCCCAGGGCCGTCTTCCTCAGCAAAAAAAGAGGAGGATTGGCGGATGTTAGCTCAGGGCTGATCTCCTCACAAAAAAAAAAAAAAAAAATCAAATTCTGCATATAATTTATTTCTTAAGCAGAAAAAAAATAGGGGATACTTCAAAGTCTGTATTTGTTTTACACACAGACTATTTCTAGAAGTATTTAAATATGCTCACTTGGAGTCTGAGTCTCTGTAATGACCCGCCTAACACCTTTGAATATTTAGGAATCAGTGCTGATTATTGGTTGATCAATTCAACTACTGGGAATGATGGTCAAAAAGGCAGACATACTGTTCATGATACCCTCTCTCTTGAACTACTCTTAAAAGCATATTTGCATCAAAAATCCCACCCCAACCTCTGCATTTATAAGTCCATCCTTCAAGGTATGTTTGTACACACACACACACACACACACACACACACACACACACATATACACACATATCAAAAGTTGATGGTCACTGGTATATTCACACATTTTTTACTCATGTAGAGCTATGAGTAAACAGTTTGAATCAGCACTGAAGGGTCTTTTATAAAATTCTAAAAGATGACATTAATGAAACTTCCTGATAATTACTAGTTTCCGGTCTTCTGATTTTAGCTCATATAGTTGTGGATGACAAATATGTTTTCCCTTCATTTGTTTTATACATTATTCTGGTTTCTGTGTGTCAGTAAAAATGCCAACTGAGTTTATTTTTTTTTCCTTCTGTGAAGAATTTTTGCAGAGCTACGAAGGAAATATAGAAAATAAAAGATAAGCTACTGCATGGGGTAAAAATCATAAAAAGCCCTTTCCTAGTATTTCTCCAACTAACATCAGCTGCATCTTTCTGCAGAGTGTTAAGTTTATCTCTTTGGTGATGCAGTGGTACGAGCCACCCTCCAGTTTCATCCTGCAGATTTACGGTAGTTTACTTTTCAAGTAGGTCATAAAACACGCCATTTATAAAGCACTTAGCTATACTGCACTATGCAAAGAATAACATGCTAAAACACAGAGAAGCCTTTCTTAAGGAGTTTGACATTTAAAGCATCACACTGCCGTGATTCATTCTCGAAAATGTGCCTTGCAGAATTCATGGTTTAAATCAAACAACAGTCTCAAGGAGCAGCACTCCACAATTTGCTGAATTTGGGGGACTTCTGCTGTCACATTCAATCTGATAATAGAACTAAATGCAGAGCTGGCTATTTGCTATTCAATGTCGCAGTTAAACAAAGCCATTATCAACAGTGTGCTCAGCAAACATGTTTCCACATCCATTAATATTGTATACGTCATTATATATTATGTAGTATTTTTACATACAATAATTACATAATAATTACTCATCAGTCAAGTATTGCACAGGGTATTTTATAATGTAATAGTAAACAGCAGATGTAGCAGGAATGATTTGGAGTAAGAGCCTCCCTGAGGATTTCTCAGCTTTTTCCACTGACGTTTGGGGCTGAATACTGCTTTCTTGTGGGGCTGTTCTGTTTTACAAGATGTTGAGCAGCATCCCCGGCCTCTCCCTTTTCTATGCCTGTAACCTCTCACCCTTGCCTACATTGTAATAACCAAAAAGATCTCCAGACTTTGCCAAACATCCACCAGGGAACAAAATTGCCATCATTAAGAATCACCGTCATCCTCAATTTGTTGATTTTTAAATTAATATGTGAAATCATCCCAGGTGATTCCAATCTGCAGCCACGTTTGAGAATCGGTGGTCTATTTCTTTGCGGCTCAAAGTCTAATCCACAAACCAGGAGCGTCGGCATCACCGGGGAGCTTGTTAGAAATGTAGACTCTCAGACTAACAGAATCAGAATGTGCATTTCACCAAGACCCCCAGGGATTCCTATGCACACCAAGTTTTAGAAGCGCCACCCTCTCTTCTCTGAGAAGTCTCCATAACTCCCAAGTCCTGCTGAAGGGGCAGCGCAAGCCAACTACCCTCACAGCAGGTGGGATTGGGAAGATACCTGGCCTGGGGGTGGGTGGTGGGGGAGAATCCAATTGCTAGATCAAGAGCAAGTCATATTTTCTCTAGAGTTTATGTTACTGTAAAGGACTCAAGAAGTTGTGTTGGTTCTTGTTGGAAGACAACAAGGAGAGGATAATTTGGGCAAAGCTGGGTGAATGACATGGCAGATGACAATGGAGGAGCCCCTTCTGCTCAGCCCTGGAGATCTCTCAGGCCCTCTCTCTTTTATTCCTAGCTCTCCTTTACAGACCTTCTTCTGCCTCCAGCTGTGGGTATACAATGAATCAGCAGTTCTTGAGTTAGTCTGAGAGGGTTTCTCTCCTGGCAACCGGTTATACCCAAGAAAAGAATGAGAATCTGTTTTATTTTAATAAAGTTGGGTGGGAGGAATATAAAATAATGGTAATACACTATGCCATCAAGTTTATAATGAAAATTGTATCATCACACATTGTCTATTGGTTGAACTCTTCTGAAGGGCATTTGATAAAGATAAGCATAAAAGTGAACACCTACTTTATGCCCTAATGGTGTTTTTAAAGATATATATTTGGAAATAATCCAAAGGAAGGAAAAGGAGAATTCAAAATAACTCCAGTGTTGGTAGGTAAATGAGTAAAAAAAAACCAATGTTTCGTAAACTGATAGAAATATCACGCAGCCATTAAAATGATAATCCCTAATTTGCATAACAGCATTGAAAATGTGTGTGCCAATTAAATGACAAAGACAAAACCAAAATTGCACTCATGGGAAGATTGCAGCTGTAAAACCTGTGTGGTTGCACAAGCAGGAGATGTGAATGAAACACAAAGAGTAAGCTTCATTGATTTAAAAAGATTGTGTGCATTTTTAGATTTTTGTTTTCATAAACTTAGACGACAGATAAAAATGTACTTGTGTTTCTATCATTTCTATGTAGGTTGAAAAATCCAGGAGACCATAGATACACTGTCATGTTAAACACAGATTAGACGGCACAAATTTTAGCTGTTATCTTCTCTTTAATTATTTTTTAGTCCATCCTAAAGAAGAATACAAAGAGTTGGTTTCAAGTGCACCCAGGTGCGAGAAATATGAAACAATTACCTTGTCTATGGAATTGGAAGTGTTTGGGGGCTGTTTTTAAGCTTTTGTTTATTTATTTTTAATTAGTTTAATTAAAATTAATTAATTTTAACTTATTATTAATTAGCAAAAGTATGGATGTGGATAACTTGGTTGTGGCTGCCTTCAGAACGTGGCTGCAGTGACTGTGACTTTTGTGAACTCCATAAACTCTCTAAGCGTCTACTTCTTTATCCATAAAATAGGAATGGCTATAATATTGTGGGTGTGAAGGTTTTTTTTTTTAAATTAAAGGGGCCATCTATATACAAAGCTCAGTGCAGTGCCTGGCAAGTCATTACCGCTAATGGATATCAGTTATCAGTTGTCATGTTGTTTCCATGTTATGTTAACAGCAGGTCCATGTGTGGGAAGATCATTATATGATCAATGCCTTGTATTTTTTTATATTTTCAATTTAAGTATTTTATTATGATATATAATCATTAATATTTTACTATTATTTATGAATATGTTAAGTGTCAGTGCATACTTAATAAACTTCAATTTATAAAGATGATTTAATGGAAATAATGGAAGAAGGTCCATGGATACTTGAATTTATATCTAAAATTCTGGCTTGATTGCACACACTCAGACAAAACTGATTGTTAAGAAGACCTAAGTGAAAAGTGCATCTGTACAACCCACTTTTCATTAATTTAGACTGAATGTTTTTCTCTGTGAATTTTTTTTTACTCTTATTACATTTTGATTATCTAAACTGCTGAAATTACTTATTAACTCCAGTGATCCATATCCTTCATAACTTTTGGATGCTATTTTTCTTTACCCTAGAAATGTGTTACTGGGAAGATAAAGCCACCACGCTAGTGCTCAAAATCACAGCACATCTTGGTCTCTGGTCAGCTAGAATTTTTCAATCAGCATTTTAGCAGTAACTTCGCCATCTCAGTCAAAATCTATTTTGAATATTGTTAATATATTGTTGATAAAGTTACTGAGAAAGTTACATTTCTTTCTTTAAAGATTTGATTTTAAACAAAGCTTCTGTAAAAAGTGATTCAATCAGATAAAAGTGTTAACTTTTCTTGTATTTGAGTGTACCCCTGAGGTTTCTGCTGAAGTCAGCAAGGAAACCATGCTCAGCTAACTGAAATTTGAGTTAGCAGCACTCGGTGGAAATGCCATCACATTCGTTAACGAACAATTCTTGTGCTACTTTTTCGGCAACAGTTCCCACTGAGTCTGTCTCATTTTGGTGTGCCTTGTGGGTGAGGTGTTAACTAGTGTTTGTTCCAGACCATCTTTTCAAGGGTGTTTTTACAGTGGACACTTTTGGAAAGGCAGAGAATAATGTCTTCTTCCAGAGCAAAGGGCAAGAATGTCTATTGCCCATGATAACAGATGGAGGTCCCTTCAGCTCAGGATTCCTCTTCTGAAACACAATCCATAGCACATGTAGGCACCCATCTGAGACTACCTGCTTCACTCCATGGGACGTGGGGCAAGTGGAATAGATGAAAATATAGTGATGCTCCTGTTCCTTGCTGTGTCATGAATAATAATCTGTCCTTCATCTCTGATCCAGGATATCATGTCTTCTGCCAACATCCATGACACTATTGCAAGCTAGCTTGTTGACTTGCAAGTAGGAAAAATCTCAGATTCTTCTGAGTTCTTAATGTGTACAGGTGTCAGCATCCTTAGATACTGAGTATGAGATGCTTGTGTGGCACTTGTGGGTAAAAATTCTTAGAATTTACAAGTTACACCTTGTCACAATAGTGTCTATGTTCTCTTTGCAAAGACTTTCAAATCCATTCAATCCATGTAGTTTCATGTTACAGTCATGCGTTGTTTAACAATGGGGACACGTTCTGAGAAATGTGTTGTTAGGCAATTTCATCATTGTGCGAACATCATAGATTGTACTTACAGAAACCTAGATGGTATAGCCTACTACATACCTATACTATATGGTACTAATCTTATGAGACCACTGTCATATATGCAGCCAGTTGTTGACTGAAACGTCATTATGTGATGCATGACTGTAGCTGAAGTTTTAGTTCTAATCATCCATGATCAGTTGACATCCATGACACTCTCACCATGTGGGTCATTACAAACTGCCCTGAAAAAAATTATGTGGGTGTGTAAATAAATATGTATGTGTGTGTACATATATACATACATATAAATTTTATAGTTTGTATTTTGCAAAGGCTAGGAATTTCTTTTATTTTCTTCTGCATACTAATTAAAACATTGGTTCTGAATATTGGCTGTACATTAGCCTGGAAAAGGGAGACTTTTAAAAAAATCCCATTGCCTCCCTAGACCAACTGCATCAAAATCTCTTATTAAATCTCCTAATGCAATTTTTAATGTGCAGCAAAATATGAGAAGCATTGGACTAAATTTGCAAAGTGGGATGTCCTTGCCATGCCTCAGTTCAGTGCTTCTCAAACTTTAAGACACATACAAATCACCTGGAGATCTTGTTAGAATTCAGACTTTTATTTGGTCGATTGGGAGTGGGGGCTGGAAATCTCCGTTTACAACAGGCTTACGGTGGCAGCCATTGCTTCTGCTCCAAGGTCGAAACTTTGAGAAGCAAAGTCACAGTGGTCATTCCTGCCAAAGAAAGCAAAACAAAACAAAACTTAACCCAAGCATCAAGTATTTCCCGTATTGAGATGTAGAACATGCTCTTGAAAATGACCTTTTCTGATAAGAGTTGTGGGCTAAAAGACTGAGGTCTAAGAAAAGGAGAGATGGGGCTAAGCCAGGGAATCAGCAAACTCTGTTGCTCTGTTTCGAATGCACTGATTTTTGCACCTAAATCAGTGTGTGCTATGGACTAAATCCCACACCATTAGAAAGTTTTAACCAACTGATGCCCCCCTGCCTTGCCTTGGCATTTATGTAGCTGAAGGGGGCCATCACTCTAGGAAAATGCTTACTATCTGTGGCGAGTTCTTCACTAGGACCACATTTTTGCTCCACTCATATTCCTTTAGTACAGCATCCTGGAGTGACAAACTCCAATGAATTGTACCATGACACTTTCACCATGTGGGTCATTACAAACTGCCTTATCATGGTTTAAAAGCAGAACAATTGGGGGCCGGCCCAGTGGCGCAAGCGGTTGGGTGCGCGCGCTCCGCTGCAGCGGCCCGGGATTCGCTGGTTCGGATCCCGGGCGCACACCGACGCACTGCTTGGCAGGCCATGCTGTGGCGGCGTCCCATATAAAGTGGAGGAAGATGAGCACAGATGTTAGCCCAGGGCCGTCTTCCTCGGCAAAAAAAGAGGAGGATTGGCGGATGTTAGCACAGGGCTGATCTCCTCACAAAAAAAAAAAAAAAAAAAAAGGCAGAACAATTGAAACAGAAGAACAGCATGAGCTCTAGAAGTCCCTTCTCCATGGATTTTGACCCTCAACAGTGAGAAGAGTTACAAAGGCAATGAAAGCATTGAGCACAGAAATGAGACTACTGTATGTTGTGGCTTAAATCCTACACACACACACTCATGTTCACATCTGTTTTCCTTTCTGGCTAGGGGTGAAAATTGGGATGCTATTGTTAGATGAAGGTAACTGAGAAATCAGGCACATACAGCCTCATTCTTTTTCCACGAGCTGACAGGGCGTGTGCAATATGAAACGAAGGATGAGACAGGATCTCTCCTGCAGAGCAGAGAGGTCATGGAGAACTGAGGGCAGTGGAGGAAAGATTCAATAGTTTTCAGACAAAAAACCCACAGGAAATAGAGACGGAAGCACAATTGTAGCCTTAGGTATGGATATGCCACAGCACAGGGAGTAAATAATAAAGTAAGCATATTAACACAAAGACATGCATGCATGTGTCCCCGGGGATGGGGATGTGACCCAAGCTTTGGCTATAGCAGTGGCAGAGGATGTGCTGATCAAAAGATAGATAGATGTAATGTAAGATGTTGATGTACATTCAGAAGGCCTAAAAGTTATATAAATCTGTGAACCTGAGATGGAAAGTACAACGTGACCCATTATAACAGAAATAATTGGAGAACTGGGCAACTCGGTGTGATGGGAGCATATGTCCAGGGAGGAAATTTAGAAAACGTTTTCCAAACAAAAAAATCACAAGAGACCTTCACCACAATCATCAGCAATAGAAGGCTACTTCCTGTGACTGATGGAGCATAAGAAGGTTTGACTTGCTGAAAATTTGACAGAAGAAAATGAAATGAATTAATATTACTGGAATATGTATATATGTGTGTGTGTATGTATGTAAATATATGTATGCATATGTAAATATGTATGTATATGGATATATGTCTGTATATATACATTTATATGCATATATACACATATATATCTGTGTGTGTGTATACGTGTGTGTGTTTGTCTATATCTATCTGTATATATGTATCAGGTATATATATACCAGGTATGGTATGTATATATGTATTAGGAGTTTTTACACGTGCAACCTTTGAATTTTCATGAAACCCTGTGAAACACTCCTTTTATAGAGCTGAGACAATGGAGACTCTCAGAGCTTAAATAATTTATAAGGCGTCACCCAGCTAGTAAGTGACAGAGCTGGAAATCAACCCCAGAGTTGTTTTAAAAAGCATATTAAGTGAATTTACCCATAGACACTCACTACTTCATTAGACCAAGAATGAGTTCCTAACCCCCTAAATCGCCAGTTATATGCTACTAATTAATGTGCAAAAGAGAACTATATAGTTAAAAAAGGAAGAAGAAAAAGGAAACACCAGTCTCCGGAACTCACACCAAATGAGCAGAGCTGCCCTTATGGATAAACTGCCTCTTGTCTGGAAGTGGATCTGTGATGAGGACGTGTCTCTACTCATACAGACAATGCTGAAAGTTAGGTATGACTGTTCTCAGTTTGCACATGAGGAAACTGAGGCTGGGAGAGGTTAAGTTGCCCCTGGTCACACAGCTAGCAAGTGGCAGAGCCGCCTGCCCCGCTGCCACCCAGATGGTTTGTGTCCTGCCCTCTCTCGCGCTCTGCAGTTTGAGCGCCGTGAAGTCACCCTCCTCCCTCTCCACCTATGCACCTTTCCTCCAGAGAACACACCTCTCCCATCATCCCTTGGCCTTGCCCCTGCCCTAGTTTATTCCTCGTCTCCATTCCCCATTTCCAGCTCTGCACGCGGATTCGGGTGTGAGTTTCTCTGTCTGCTACAGCTATCACTTTCCTTCCCCTTTAGTCGCCCTAAGTTTGCAAGAAAACAATTGCTCTGGGACCATGCAGTCATCCATCCTCTCCGAAGGGCTGAGATCCAGAGCCTCAGCTGTAATCAGAGTGAAATGCCTGGGCTCAGCATCCTCTTTTTTGTCTGGCCACATGGTGCCGCTCACAGGGGTTATCCATAAGAAGGAAGATACGATGCCTGTGGCAGGTTGGAGCCTTTAAACGGTTTAGATGCTCTTAAGTGGACAATTCATCCGGCCGGGAGCCACACGCCTCGCTGTGCCACCCTCTGCTCGACAGACTCATAACGGAACCCTTACTTCCTATCGGGCAGCTTTCTCTTTCATTTTTCTTTTTATCAGACTGTAATATTGGGCTGACTTGGAAAGTGGTCTATAATTCTGTTAGTGATCCTTCTGTGCTTCTAGACAAAACATCCATGCCCAGCAGCCCCTGCATTGAGATATTGTGGCTGATCAGAACAGAAGAATCCCCAGAGGCCTGAAAATGGAGCAGATAATCAGTTCCCAAGCTTGGTCCTATATCAAATACTCTGACCTTGTCAGGGAGGGGGAAATGCTCCCCTTCTATCCTTCTGGTGTTCTAATGGCTAGACTAATAATAAAATTGACACAAGACCAGATTAACAGGAGAAAAACACAGTGTAATACATACGTATTGGGGATCACAGACAAATGATGCTCGGAAAGTGAACAAAGCAGGCAGTATGTGTATCTTTTACACAAAGAAATAAATTTATGAGGAATGACAGGACAAAGGAACTTAGGTTTAGGGTATGTAATTGGAGAGGAATTTAAGCAGAGTTTAGGCTTGAGGTAGTAAATTAGCAAGTAAATTGTTTATTTAGGCTTCTCGGCCCTGAATTCCCTGGCCCTGGTGATAAGGATGCAGGGAGAGCACCTTTCACAGGGGAGATTTATGTCCTGCTTCTAGGGGGAACAGAGACAGAGGGTCAGAATGCCCTGTTTGCTTCTCAAGTAACTTTAATGCACAATAATCAATATGCCATTGTAGAATATTTTGGGGTGGTCTGCCCTGGGTCCCAACAACCTCAACTAGCCTATAATGCAACCCTATTTGAGTGTTGTCATTAGAAATGTTTCTTCTGCAGGTGTGAGGAACAGCATGGAATATCATTTTACTGCCCCAGCTGGTATATATTGCTTAGACATGGCTCAGTTATTAAATATAAAAAAGAGTGGAGAGGGAATGAAGATGAAATTGGTTAGAAACTCTAGAAGTGTTCTTCTACCCAGTGATTTCTTTGCACTCTTGCTAAGTAAAATGTGAGTAACAAGGACATTATTTTTGTGTTCAACAATCTTCACTCCCCAGATGACTTGAATAAAAAATGACAATAGCAATGCCTGGCCAAATGATGTTTCTTCAATGGTGTGGTGAGGACTTTTTCCCTCTTCTTGGTCCCTTTGGGCTGCTGTAACAGAATACCATAGACTGGGTGGCTTATAAACAACAGAAATTCATTTCTCACAGTTCTGGAGGCAGGAAGACCAAGATCAAGAAGCTGGCAGATTTGGTGTCTGGTGAGAGCCCACTTCCTGATACGTAGATGGTCATCTTCTGTTGTACTCATGTAGGATGTACTCATGAAGGGGTGAGGGAGCTCTCTGGGGTCTCTTTTATAAGGGTACTAATCCCACTCTGAGGGTTCCCCTCTCATAACCTGATCACCTCCCAAAGGCCCCACCTCTAAATACCATCACATTGGAGAAAATATTTCAAAATAAGAATGTTGGGGGGGTCACAAACATTCAGTCTATATCAATACTTTAGGCTGAGTTAGCTTCCTGGCGCCATCTTGAAGGAGGATATGATGGAGTGTAAGTCAATGCCAGACAGGAAATGAAATGTAAAGCCAGCCCCTTCTGTCCTGATGGAGTGTGAGCAAGAGCAGGGGGACAGAGAGAGAATATAGTGATCAGAAACCAGGATCCTCATTTCCTCCCAACTGTTTTAGGATGGAGCTACATAAACATTGAGATAGTATGGAAATGCCCTGGAACGTTAGAACCTGTCTCCTTGGTCTCTGCTGGGGACATGACAAGGCTCTCAAAGAAAGCCAATTCTTGCAATGGCTCATGGTCTCACATGGCTTGAGAAGGATAAGGAGATATTGTCTGAGGGATGTGTCTTGATATGCTGGGGGTTAGGCTTGTGGGTCACCTGAGCCTTTTGTCACATGCAGGGGATCTGGAATTTCACATACATATACTTTAATGAGGAGATATGGGGTGCTGAGAAGGCTTGGGAATCCACAGAGGCTGGAGAGAGGAGGGAAATGTTGCCGTGTACACACTTGGAGACCAGGTCCACATGGCAGGGACCATGATCTCCAGGGTACACCCTCCCAGCAGGATAGATTGCACAGATCTAACTGAATCCAGGAACTGGACCACACAGATCCTTCTACAGAAGGGAAGAGTGAGGATTCGGGGCACCCATGAGGATCTAAGTCTCCCTTCTCCCCAGCACCATGAGGTCATGGTAGTTTGCCTATACACATGGATGTCATCTTGGAGAGAAGCATGGGGCAGTGGAAATATGAAACCATTTACCCAGCAGACCAAGCCATTCATGAAACTAAACAGAAGAAACTGTCATACTCTGAATTGATGGGTTGAAAGTTTGTGATCTTCTCCCATCCTTCATGAGGTGAGAAAGATTAGATCTACTTTCCAACAAATAAAGAAAAAGACATAAAATTTCTTTGCACATCTGAGTATAGAAAGAGAACATTTTCAAGTGGAGAAGAGCAAAATGGGATGCAAGTTCCTAATCTCAGTCTCTGACATTATGCAAGTATGCAAAATATGAATCAACAAATTGCTTTTCAATATAGCCCACAAAGTAACATTGACGTTTAGGTCATTTTCAGTGAGAGGTTGAAAAGAATTCAAAGTTTAGTCATACACTGCGGTTCCAGGGGAAGAAGCGGACCCTCAAGATGCCAACAGGAATATTTCTTTCTAGGCTGAGAAGTGAGTTGTAGGCTTCTGTTAGGGATGTTTACCAGTGCACTTATGTCTTCCAGCTAGCTCTGGGTAATGCGGCTCCCAGGAGTCTTTATGGCAGAAACACCGCAGTGCTAAGTATCAGAGTGAATGCTTAGGGTTGCATTATTAAAAACATATTTTTGCTGGAGAGTTTTACCACAATAAAATGTCTTGCTCCCATTGGTTTTCGGCGAGATCTGGCTAGTTTAAAACATCACAATTACAGAACTTTGGAAACACAGTCCTTTATGTACGCAGATCAGTGGAGCTTGCACACAGCTTTCTTTCCTAGGGTGTCCTTTAAAAATGCATACCTTGTAATCAAAAATAATCTTTTGCAAGACTTCTCCAAGTATTTGGCTTAATCATATGATGATTTGGAAGCTGTTTTTCATTTCCCTAATGGTTTAATTGCTAAGGGAATCTGTGTCATACCCCCCATCATAATTAGAAACACAGGCCCTTTGTCTTCTCAGAGCCGTGCTGGGGAAATATTCCATTTTAACCACATCCCATTGAGAGGGGGAGTCATAAAGGCCGTGGGCAATTTTAAGATTTAATAATTTTAGATGAACACAGGACTGATGCAAACGTCTTAATATTATTGTTCATTCATCAAAACACAATTCTTTGGAGGAATTCAGGGTCAAGTTCACAAACTCAATTTACAAAATTGTTTAGCAGACCCAGAGAGCATTTTCACTAAAATATAAATTTGTAAACCTGAAACTTGGAAATTTCAGAAGAATGAGTAAGGTATCCGCTCTTAATGGAAGATGCTTTCATGTGCAGAATGAGACTGTTTCAATCATATGCACACAGGAACTTATTAAAGCTAAAGGTAACCCAATAACCCAGTAAATACCACAGGCAGAACAATCTACCCATATAATATTTGGGGATTTTTTGAAGGACCAGGTCCAAAAGGCATGTGGCAAGTAGTTTTTGATGGGAATGGAGCAAAGAGGGGCTTACTATAAAGTTTTGAGTATTTTGAGTAAAGTTATATGTGGTCAGTCTATATTGACATAATAAATTATTGATAGATATAATACATAATTGATATAAACTAATAAATTATTGCAATAAGTGGTTGAATAAATAAATAAATGGTGGAGAAAATCAAATTCTGTGCAGAAAAATTCCAAATAATTTCTGTAGATACTATGCCCTCACTCCAAAAATAACTCCCCACTCCTTACATGTGACTTTCTTTCAAAGAAGACAGCATGGAAAGCAAGGGGAGGGGAGGAGTAACATTACAGTGGTGAAACCCGACAAACACGACCTCAGCCGGGTGCTCAAGGTCAACACCAACAGTGATAAGTCATGTTGGTAGTATGTACCTTTGATGTGCTGTGACAAAAATGGCACTTCGCCCCTGTAGTCTTCCTCTCCAAAACCTGTAACCCTGACTAATCATGAGAAAAACATCAGACAAACCCAAATTATCAAACGTTCTTCAAAATACCTGCCTAGTGCTTCTCAAAATTGTCAAGTGTGAAAAACAAAAAGAGATGGAGAAAACTGTCACAGCCAGAGACACGACAACTAAATTTCATGTGGCATCCTGGATGGGGCATTAGGTAAAGACTAGGAAATCTGAATAAAGTATGGACTTGAGTTAATAATAATGTCTCTACGTTGGTTTATCGATTGTGATGAATGTACTAGACTAGTACAAGTTGTTAATAACAGGCGAAATTGATGAGGGGTTCATGGGAACTCTCTGTACTATCTTTGGAATTTTTCCATAAATCTAAAACCATTCTAAAATAAAAAGTGTATTAAAAAGATAAAAAATATTTTAAAGTTGTGTGTTGTCATATGATAAAATAAAAATAAATGTTTCCTGCAAAGAGCAGCTCAGTTTGATCGCCTCCATTTCACAATGTTCTCCCTCTCTTCCAGAATAGATCACAAACATCCTGCACCATCTCTTGCATTACTGCCCGGAGCTTTGATTTATTTAACTGCTGTATTGTTAGCTGCTTCTTGTGGGTAGTTTCTGTCTCCTGCACCACATGAGATACTACTCTTGTGCATCTTTTATGAACACCTTCTTCGTTTGAGTTTCTTTAGCATTTTATCGGCACCTCTGTTTTGTACTCTAAGCTTTGGCCTTAAATCACACTCCGTATGTACATAAATCTCCCTCCCACCACTTTTGTAAGGATGGAGAGAGACGCAGTGATGCTCATCTTTCTTATTTCCACAGTGCATCGCATAATGTGTAACGCACAGCCCATAGTGGGCACTCTAAAAATATTTGATAAATGAATGTGCACAATTAACTTGAAGATCTTAAAAACTGCACCAAAAACATGGCAGTTCTGAACCCTCCAATATTGCTTAGTTTGTCTTTATTTTTCCAGGTTATACTTCTAGAGCTCTTTCAGGGAGCTAGATAACCGTTAACTCATTCTTAAATATTCCCAGGGAGGACAGTTCTACAAGATTCTGCAGGACTCCTTTTCAGAATACTAAAACCGAAACATATCCAAAGAAACTTTTCTTCCTCCCTAGTGCATTTCGGAGGCTTTTGATTCATGGGCCCATAGATACAGCAGCAGGAGATGGTAACGAGGAAACCCAAAGACCTGTTCTTGAGCGCACCTGAGCCAGCATCTGGGCGCCTCACAGAACCAGCTGGGGGACTCTTGGAGAGAGGCTGATTTCTAGCAGCTGAGCTCGTGCAAAACTATCATGATCAAGGCATTAGAAATACAGTTAGCTTTGTTGTCACGGGCTAATGCTTCTTGTAGCACATTTATCAAGATGTATTCTTAGTCTTGCCATCTGTGGTACATTTATTAAGATGTCTTCTTGCCATCTTTGCAGCATTTCAATGATTTTTATTTTTGTATAATATTCAATATATGTATATATACATGTGTGTTAAACACAAAGATAAAATGTGCCTATTTGATCCTACTAACCCGCCAACAAGAGAAATACCACTGCTACGTAGTGTTGCATCTCCCAGGCCAGTCCTTCACTAGACCATCCCTCTGCCTCTTCTACCCATCTCCATAAATCAGCATGCACTCTAAGTTCCATATTTATCCTTTACTTAATTATCCTTAGTGGTTTCATCAGGATACCTAGGTAAAACTAAACAAGCTATTGGTTTTCTTTCTCTTGAACTTTGTGAAAATGTCATATTGTATGCACTCTTCTATGATTTTCTTTTTGCACTTGGTGGTCTTCAGTTCCTCTATTTTGTTCATGCAGTGATAGTTCATTTATTTTCATTGCTGTAAAATATTCCATTGTATGCATATATAATAATTTGTTTTTCTTAGTCCTGTAGATGGCCATTTGGGTTTTTCCATATTTTTGATACTATCAATAATACTGATGTAAACATTCTTGCTCATGTCTCCTGGTGTGCATGTGCAAACAATTATATGAGGTGAGTTCCTCTTAGGAGGGGAATTGCTGAGTCACCAGTGTATGACTGTTAAGGAGCTCTTTATATGTCTCAGTTACTTACCTGGTATAAGTTATTTGAGCTGTGAATAACTTTCAGTTTGTGGCTTTCCTCTCCTCTGCACTTTCTTTATGGTGACTTTAATGACCAGAAGTTCTTAATTTTAATGTGGTTGAATTTATGAATCCTTTTATTTATAGTTTTTGCATCCTTAAAACATATTATCCCTACCCAGGGAAAGGTTATAGCATATTTTCTTATAAAAGTTTCTTACAGGTTTCTCTTGCACTCTCACATGCTTAATCTATCAGTAATGAATTTTGTTTAAGGTGTAGGTCCAAGTTCTTTATTGTTTCTATTGATCACCAATCATTCCATTACATTAACTGATGAGTCCATCCATTAGCGAAGGATCTGTAATGCCACCTCTGTATTATACCAACTTTCTATACATATCTTGTGTTTCTGGATCAATCTGTTCATTCTGTTCCAACGATGAATTTGTCCATTTTTGAACCAACAATTTTAATTGACCACAGAATGTATTTAATGTTTCTCCATACACATTTTGCATGTTTATTTTAACTTTATTTATTACTAGATAGCATATATTTCATGACAAATCATAATTTTTAAAAATTTTTTTTCTAAGTTGTTTCTAATAAGTCCAAAAGCAATATATTGACCTTGTGATAGACCAACTTGCTAAATTCTCATATTTGTTCAGTAACTAGTCTGTGGATTACTTTGGGTTTTCCATGTAGCAATCATTTCAACCACAAACCATGATATTTGTTTTTCTTACCAATCCCTATCCTTTTAACTTATGCACGCATTTATTTTTTATTACATAGGCTATGGCCTACAGTACAGTAGAAACGGTTCTTGTCTTGTACCTGCTATGAACTGTAAGTTTGTAGTAGTTTATTAGATAAAGATGTTTACTTCTATTCCTCTCTCACCAAGGGTCTGTATCATGAATAAATGTTGAGTGAAATGTTTAATAAATTTTCTTTAAAGGACTTTGACTTTTTTCCTTAAAACTGTATCAAATTGGGAGCATCTTACCAATAATAAGATAGATGTGTAACATTGTGAGATCATTCCAGTCCTTGTGAAGACTAAAAAATTAGCCTGTTAGTAAGAAGATACTATCAAATAGATAGAAAAGCAATTTGGCAATAAATCCTTATAAAGTATGGTGCACTTCATACTTTATCAGGACATATTATTGATAACAATATTGAATCATGAGACATAATGTTTCCATTTTACGGTTCATAATACTGAAATAGATTGGCTGTTAGTGATAGGATTAAGATCACACTATACATAACAATTTATCTAATATCTTGAATGATATATGTTTAATATCAGTTGGTAGAATCAAAACTTTTTGAAAAAGGGGTTTTTAATATAAATTTGCTAAAATATAATGTCACTGCAGTGTTCACACAAACAAGTTGGCTTTCCCAAGAGGCACCTGTTCCATAAAGTTGGTGAGCACCCCAAGACGTTACTCCAGAGGGACAGATTGGACAGGGCACAGACCAGAATGTCTGCCTCCAGACTGAATCCTGAGCCATAGGATAAATAAGCTTGACCTTCAAGGCTGGGGACCAGACGTAGGCTCTGGTTGAGCCTGCTAGATGCTTTCTAGTTTACCTTGGGGCCAGTAGTCCATATTTATTCTCTAGCACTTACAGTCCTGCTGCAACATGCTTTGGTGGCTACTGTGAAAGGATATAATCATTTGCGTGTGAGAAGCCCTCAAGGCAACTTTCAAAAAAGAACACACACGAATTCAGATTAGATGGGCAGGCATCACTTCCCAGCATGCCCTCTGTTTCACGAGATGTATCACATTTAAGATGAATGGCAGGAGTACCTTTTGATCTTCAAGGTGAGACTGTGATCTCCAAACAGGTTTTCAGTAATCATGGTCTGCAATTCTCAGTAATGAAATGGTTAGCATGTCTCTCATCGGGGTACCCATTCAAGTATTATATTTCCTGGACATTTTAATATCTTTGTGTTTTGTTCGACTCAAAAATAGTCAAGTCTTCTCCAGAATGACAGGAGAATTTTGAATGAGAATCCATTTGTGCAATATCTTTCTCTCTACTAATTAGCAATGAGAACTCTCTGTTCATTTATAGTAGTAAATTATTTATTTCCAAGAATCGAGGTCATGTTCTTTCCAATTTGTGTCATCTTGTGACAGGGAATGGAAGTTTGGCATTTAGACAGGGGTAATGCACCCAGTCTTCTCATGCCTTTTTGCATCCTGAAAGATGTCATGGTAGTGTATATTTCAGGGAAAAGCTGTGTATAACCATTTCCTCAGGAAGAGAAATGTCCATTTATTTCATGCAAAAAGAGGCTGAAATATAGACTCCATAACTCTCCTTTGCCAACGTAAGGCCCTTGTTTTATAATAAAATAATGTATTCAAGAAAAGAAGAATTGAGTTAAAAACTAATTCTGCTCTGGATTTCCTGAGGTTCTGAATTTAAAATCTTCCAAAGAATAGCGGTGGGGTCAGGTCCTCATATTTTCCTTTAGATCGTATAGTTTAAAATGACAACCTCCACTTCCCGTGAGAATGGATGCTTACCTCTTCTCACTCCTCATTTTCAAAGCCTTTCTTTATAAAATATTTTTGTTTCATGAATTTGTGCCCTGGAAATCCTGCACTGAAAATAACAGAAGCCATGGATGGAGAAACTATTCCTATTGATCATGGTGCAAACATTTTCTACAGTAAATTAGGGTTTAGGGGCTAAAACATCACATGTGGATAATTTCCTCCAAAGACTTTTCTAAGGAGAAACAGAAAAAAGACAGAAAACATCTTAGATTTATGTCCCAAGAGCTTTAAACGTGAGAAAGTTGGATTTACCTTAATTAGCAGCACCTCCTCTTCTTCGACCATGAACCCAAGCTTTGGGACCATTTGTATGTGTACAATTTCCTACTAAAGCTTCTTTCATTGGGCTTACCAGTAGGCACAGTTTTTTCTAATCCCATAAGTTATAAGAAGTGGTGATAGAAATCCATATAAGAAATCACTTTCAGATCTGAGAGAGAGAGAGAGAGAGAGAGAGAGACGGAGAGACAGACAGAGGGAGAGACAGACAGAGAGAGAGACAGAGAGAAAAAGTTTTCTCTTTTTTTCCCAGTGCACCAGGAGCTCAGTGCCAAGTTTTGTACGTAATTGTAGATTCCTTAGCTTCACTTTTTTAATTCTCCTCTCTTATTTTAACTCCTTGGCTTTTGTCTTCTGAGTCAATTCTTAGCAGTTTGGGATTTCCAAATCATAAATCAAATGATTTATCCAAATCATTTATTATTGAGCGTGGTCAAATATTTGTATCACAAAATATCAAAGAGTGAAATGAGATCATTTTACAGTTTTTTAAACTTAATCTAACCTTCAAGCATTCAAGAGCTCTAGACCAGGCAGCAGCAAATATTTTCTGTAGAGGACCAGAGAGTAAATATTTCGACTTTGGGGGCCTTATGGTATCTCTTGCAATGACTCAACTCGGCTGTTGTAAAGTGAAATTAGCCACAGGCAACATGTGAACGAACAGGCACGGCTGTGTTCAATGAAACTTCATGTATAGAAACTGAAATTGGAATTTCATATAATTGTCACATGCCATGATACATTACTCTTCTTTTAATTTTTTTCCCCAACGACTTAAAAATGCAAAACCCATTCTTAGCTTGTGGGTGGTACAAAGACAGGCGGTGGGCAGGGAGCCGTGGTTGCCAACATCCATTCTAGATCAGACCCGGTACCCAACTCGAAGAGGTGCCCCCACAATCCTGCAGCAGCAACTGGAGTTTTGCAGGGTTCTAAACAAATCAGAGAGATACATCTACATTGTCCCACATGTTTAGATTGATAGGCTATTTCTGTTTGTTTGTATGAGGTGGAGAGCATGGGGGTTATTTATACTAGTATTCAACAACAGGTTTGGGAAGGATAAATCACATATGAAATAACACAGGCAGATGCGTTATATTGAGTATGAATTGCTAAACTTGTATTCAGGAACACCAAAGGGCAGCCTGGCGATTTATTAGGGTGATGAGTTTTCTTATAAAACCAACTAAGAAATCGTTTACGTTTACTTAATGAGAGGCTCATTCTGCCTTTTTTTGATTTTTAAATGTATAAGGTTTGTCACAAATACATTGCTGTTGCATAATTTTCTGGAAATTTTTCAACAGTCTTGGTATAAAAGTTGAATTCCACCAGACTCCAAATGCTAAAGTTCCCAACTTAACATTTACTCTGCCGTCACAAGAAATCTGCCTTCTTTTCCTAGCACTACCATGAAACTCTTAACAAAGACTTCCTAAAGACAAAATTCCACAGTATCTTCTCAATTCCTAACATATATGATGGAATAATCTAGGTGGACCCATGGTTGTAATGAGGAGTTGAGTTTAGGGATACTGTCACTCCAAGTCCTTATTGGAAAGGCTGGTACAACTTTCTCAAATAATTGCCTTTGATCATCAAATTCATTGTTGAAAGATTGCACTGAGCCTCATTTATCTACTTAATGAACATGTATTGATTAATCATTGCATGCTAGACATTGTGCCTGGCCCTATAGAAACAAATATTTCTCCTGTTCTCTCACACGTAAATAATTAATATGGAAAATACTCTCTCCATTTATTTGGATTTCACTTTAAAAAGTGTTGGGTAAGGTACTAACTCCCATTTTACTATTATAATAAAATTGTTTAAATCAATAGGAATCCAGATCTGCCACGTTCAGGTGCCACCGTGAACACCTGGATTTAAATGTCAAGGTTTTTGAAACTCTCCAAATTATATGTTCAACATTGCTTTAGCAAAAATGCATTTTAAAGTTCTGTCTTACCATACATATCCAAATTGTGAAATATGTTAACTGCACACACTTTCAATTAACTTACCGCTTAAAGTGTGACTATAAGATGAAATAAATGAAAGCTGATTATTTCAGTATGCATTTTTCAATGTGACTGTAACTGTGGGATTTAGACCCAGGTAACACACAATTAAATACCAAAACATCATGACTACCGCATGCATTTAAACCTTAAAATTAACTCACAGAGGATAGCTTCCAACGATGATTGCATCATCTGTAAATGACTGTAATCCAATTCCATAAATATTGATGAACTTCCCAAGTTTGAAATCATACTGCTGATTTTTACTACATTCCATTTGCATTTCTAAAATCGCAATTCTTCTCTGGGACTTGGGAAAGTTCCATTATTAAAGGGCCCCAAACAGATCACATTCAATAATCTAGGTGATAGAAAGAGCAGACTTGTGAATAGAATTCTCTTCTGTGCATTCAGCTTGGGCTGTCACTCAAGTATGCCTGAAAAAGCTGTCTTTTGGCAGAGCCCACAGACATAGCCTGGTACAATTATTTCCCATGAGGACACACTCAGCAATCAGAATGAATGTTTGGTGATATTAAAATAGCAATCTACTTTTCACAGAATATCAGAACTGCTCCCAAGAAAGTTTATCTTGAGGGATGATTTGGCCACAAATTTCAGGAGCCTGTAGAGCAGGGACCATAATCAGCATGGCACCTAAGTCAAAACAAACAAGATGTGACTTTCATAGGCAGCAGAGCTATGTGAAGAAGATAATTTTCCTCTCCCGTGACTTTACTTGTAAAGTCACGCTTGGGGCTGTGAAGGGTTTTGGTTTGTTGGCTTGTGCGCATGGGATGGAACGTTTGATGGAGTCTGCACTTCATTTATAGATGTATTCCGAAGCTGAAGAGCTGTCACTCAGGTGTCGCTGAAATTTTGGGGGAGGACTTCTAAAGGTGGGCAAGTGTCACTTGCTTAACGACTTTAGTTCTGCAGATATTAGATAATTACCACGTATTGCCATTTTTCTCAGAAGAATTACTCCAGGAGCAGGGAAGTGTTAACAGAATGCTTTTTTTTTTTTAAGCTGACAGAAGGGCTTGGGGGTTTTTAATATTGTTCTTAGATGGACCTCCCATGGGCATCCATTTATGTATATAGATGTGCCATGAATTTACATAGCCCTAAAACAAAAAAGAGCTTCAGATTCACATCTTTTCCCTTTGAGCCTTAAAGCTATTATGGATTTTGTAGAGACTTGAGCATAAACTAAACATTACAATCTAAGTTGGATGAATTCAGCCCAGTGGATGTCCATGGCCAGTTGGTGCCCAATGTGGGGTCCTGCTCCCACCCAGCCATCTGAGCCAGACTTGCCCTGAAAAGAGGCAGCTCTCTGAGTGACTAGAAAGAATAATACCCATTGAAAGATGTAACAGAAGAAACTCAAGCCAGTTTAAGCCAAATGCTTAATTCTGGGAGAAAGAATGTGGTACCTGACACCCAGTAGCAACAAGCAGGAGGCCTGGGTCCATGAAGGTCCAGGCTAGGGAAGATACCATTTGATTGTGAAAGCTCCCCTAACAATTTTGGACAAAGTCTTGGATGGATCCTGGGAGGGGAAATTGGCAAGGCTGGACCACCTGCTGATCCAGATGTGGAGCTCCAATTGTACTTGGGACATCAGTGTGGAGCATAGCAGATGCTGGTGTCACCCAACCCATATATACCCCGGGAAGGAGCAGACTGGAAGCACTGGGCAATTACTTTGCCAGTGACCCTCATCCAGTGAGGGCTGCAGTTGGTGTAAAATATCCCAGCTTCTTGCTGGGAACTGTGAAGGCTACAAAGTTGGATAACTTTGAGGCATGTTCTACAGTCTCTTGAGGGGTATCCACTTGTTAACTCATCCTTTATTGGCTTTTCTCTTTCCTGTCTCACCTCTCCACATCCTCCTTGGGAAGAATCACCTCCCAAATAAATGATGCACATCCTACGCCTTGTCTCAGAGGAGAGAGTCTGCTATTAGTGGAGTCAAAACTAAGACAGTGCCCACGATGGAGCAGCAGGACCTTTTGGATTCACTGAACTTGGTGATCACATCTACCAGGTGCTAATTACGCCATCTGGTAACTTTCAAATTAACACCCAGCTGATAAATGCCTTTGATTAATTGAGTCCCAGGTTTTTGTCCATTAAACTGGTGATTCTACACAATACGTAGAATTATGCCCCCTTGGGCCCTGAATTTTATGAGTTTCGATTCAAACCTCTGCATTATCACTTAACATACACACATTATCCACTGCTTTGCTCCATTGAGTAGTAGCTGTGTTATCTAACTTCAGGTTCCAGGTGTCTGCTGCTGAAAGAATACGTTGCACACTTCTGGGGGAAATATTGATTGTATCATGTTCTGATTCTGTGGACCAAACAAAGGAGATCAATAATTTTCTATCTGGGTTTCAAAGATACTACTTTGGACTATAGTCTCTAAAAGTCGACTGTGCTTATTTACTTATCAAGAAAACACTCAAAATCCTCTGCGATTCTGCCTCCCTGGGCGAATTTAAGTCTTGCCAGACCTGGGGGAAATGTTCACAATAGCTCTTAGGGTCTATGAGTCAGCTAGCTGGACTGGGGAAAGGCTCTGCTCATTGTTCTAATGCTGAACTGTGAAGGCTACACAGCCAAAGTCGAGGGGTCCCAAAGTTCCCTTGGGTCTTATGCTAAAGTTCTTGGTAAAATGAGATTTAAACATAAAAAACAAGTCAACAGCTACAATAATGATAAAGAAAATTACTTGGGCATTGAGAGAATAAGGGAAAATGCCTCTCAGACTCAATTTCACACAGAGCCTAGCAGGATAATGTTCTGGATCTGACATGACCCCAGAAGGAAATCGGGGAAAACCATTTCCTGGGTATAATTAGGGAACACACTCCGTGCAGCAGTCAGGGCTATCAAGAAACAGGTGACACACAAATTGGGGCCCTGTTTTACAAGTTTGGGTTTTAACATCACACTGAACTTTATCTGATTAAAAAAAAAAGACTTACATTATATTTTAATTGCCTCTTTGCTTGTAGCTGTCACTTGCAAAGCTCCTAGTACACTGGAGTCAGTCAATGAATAGATAGTTCTTGAATGAAAGCATACTGTGTGTGTGTGTTATATTCATTTGGTAACTTTTTGCTAATCCCTGATTCTTCCGTTGTACATACACTTCCTTTTACTTGGTTCTAGTGATAAAACACAAAAGAACTTATCCCCTTTGCCCAACAACAACACAACAATAGCACCACCACCAACAACAAAACACTAAAAGCAATGAACATGTGATTTGTGCTTTGTTGGAGGGGGAGTATTTAAGGAGGCCTTGTCATGTAGAGATCTATATATAAAGAACACAATTTGGAAACTCATGGATTCATTTGGACACTTCCCAATACTGCCTCCAGGTTTCATCTAAACAAATGTCATAAAGAATAACACACGGTATCCCAAGCAATGCCCTCTTCAAGAGGTGAAACTGAACTTTTACTAAATAAAGTTAACAATTGATCGCTGTAAAGGTTTATGAGTGATAAAAAGGTTTATGAGTGATGAATCATTATCACTCATAAATATGGATACCCAGTGCTGTTATGGATAGGAGTCTGATGACAATACACTGAAAAATCTGGATGCATAAACTCAAGCATTTACATATTCTGTCATCACTGATACTTAACTGGTATGTGACACTACTTCATTTGTACTTTTCCTTTAGTTTTTCATCAAGAATTTCCCATATTTCTGATTCTCTAAAACTTCCATGGATGCTTTCATTTCTATAGTTTGTTGGAAGAAAACAAAAATGCCTTTCCAGTAAACTTCAATGACAGCTCTGATGACACTATATGTTGCCGTTGGTGCTTGAAGTCAGCTAAAACACCAATATTCAGGGTCTCCTGATAAATACACAGTATTTGAATATGGCATATCTGACTTGAAATTCCTCCAAATGATTTTGATTACTCAGGGCACTTTATTAAAATGACATTCTTTTCTAGGGCAGCCCCATGACACAGAATCCGAGACATAAAGAGATAATCTTTAGTGAACTTCATTATCGTTCAAGTCTATCTATTAAAAAAATAGCTAGGGCCGGCCCTGTGGCTTAGCGGTTAAGTGCGTGAGCTCCGCTGCTGGCGGCCTGGGTTCGGATCCCGGGCGCGCACTGACGCACCGCTTCTCCGGCCATGCTGAGGCTGCGTCCCACATACAGCAACTAGAAGGATGTGCAGCTATGACGTACAACTATCTACTGGGGTTTTGGGGGAAAATAAATAAATAAATAAAATCTTTAAAAAAATAGCTGACTTAAAAACTGATCTTATCAATTATTTGTCATTCTTTGGGTGCGCTGAGATTGCCTAATTCCCAAGCTCTCAAATATGATTGTAAAAATTGTTTGTTTCTTCTGGTAATTCTTTTTCCATCCCAAAGCCTTCTTATAACAATCAATTTTATATAAAAGAAATGATGACTTAAGTGATTTTTAAAATGAACTATTGGATCTCTTTTACTACCTTTTATGACCAAGAATCCTTGGTTAATGCTTAATAACTTTTACTGTCAAGACATTCTTTTTAATCTCTAACCTAACCTCCCCTTCTTGGCATTTAAAGTCCCTTATTCTTGCTCTGTGAAGATTAAGAAGAGTTGGCCTGAGTTCTCTCCATGGTGACCCCTCGGGTACTTGGTGACAATTACTGAGACACCCTTCGGAGTAGATGTCTCCAACCTTCTTTGCCTTTCCTCATTCCCACGTCTACTATTCCTCATATGTGTTATCCTAGATGCAGTAATGTTATAAAAGCAGGGGGTGAATTGGCTGTAACATCTCGTTAGAGGGCTCCCTGCCACTTCCCTGGACATGGCATCCTAGAGAGGTTAGCTCCAGTGGCCATGCCCAAATTGCATGAGCACTTGCTCCGTTGGTTGTAGACAGATCCAGGGGCACACAGCTAATTCAGGTTGGACCCTCATCAGATTCCTCAGGAGACTGAAATTGGGACTGAGATTCAGAGGCTGGGACTTTTGGAGCGTGAGCTGTGTTCGTGGCTACCCTGTAGGCCATGTGCAGTCTTCCTCAGCTGAGGTCTCTGGAGGAGATGTCCTTGTTCCTGGGCTTCTGGGTTTCTTTTCTTTTCTTTTTTCTGTTCAGCTCTTTCAGTTAGTGAGAAACTTAATAATCCTAATAAACTCCCATTTGAGATTTCAAGTAGCAGAAATGGATGTCTGCTTCTTGATCCTAATACATCTTTCAATGACCCACCTGTCATAGATAATCAATTCTGCCCAGGGTTCTCATGGAGGGATTAGGTGACCACACAAAATACTTCACATTACATGTCTTTCTGTTCTTCTGGATGAAGAGATGGGACTATTCACCTCACTTTGTTTGGATCAGAGGTGGCACAGATGACAAGTTATTTAAATGACTTGTTGCACACTGGTCTCCCATGTCCTGTGAGGTCTCTGAAGGAAAGACTAGGGGTTTATGTGGTTCTGTTTTCCATCACTCTCCACTGGGACGGGGTGACAGCAGGTTTCCAACACGTGTTTATTAAATAAAAGCTTTAAGAAGTAAAAGTAAATGAGCCCCTTTCTAGTGCCATCCAGGGGGACCTGTCCTTTACAAAGAAAAGAGAACTCTAGGCACTTTGACTGAAACCCTATAACCAAAAGAAGAAATAACCTACTGTGTGCAGTGTGAAAAATATTCAGAGTTCTCAATAACACATATTGAGAACCTACAATAAGGAATGAACTATGCTAGATGCATTTTATGCATTATCACTTTAGTAATGAGAAAAAAATACAAATATGACCCAAACAAATAATCCATCTGGATGTGTTTGTATGGGGGAAGGAGAGGAAAAGTTTTGGTCAAGAATCATCATGAAAGAGAGGAGAGCATGTGGTCTTTTTATTCCCCTCCTCATACTTCTTATCCCTCCTGCTTTATTATTATTATTATTTTTTAGCATGTATCACAATCTAACACACTATGATTTGTACTAATTCATCTGGTTTATTTTCTGTCTCTCCACACCTCGGATGACTCGGGAGGCCTGGCATCTTGTCTATTTTGTTCCCTCTTGTATCCACGGAACCTGAATGGCACATGGTGGGACCTGATAGTACTTCTTGAGTTTTATGTTGAATGAAAGGGCACTGCAGAAGGCATAAGGATACAGTCCTGGGAGCTTTGTCTACTCACAGACTCTTGCAAGAAAGGAGTGAGATTCATGTCGTGGATGAAGTCCCTGAACTGGGGGAATAGGCTTCTTAGTCTGTAATTTCTTGTGGTCTTTCAGCAGCTTCAGCAAAACCACCTTTTCCTCCCCTTGGCCAACTGGGAAGGAATGAGAGAAAAACTCCTTGGGTACCTTTGTCTTATTGACCTAATCCCCTTGGAAGAAGCAAAACAGGTTCACCTTCAGGGCCATTGCAAAGACCTAGAGAACTAGAAGGATCCCTCTAGCCCTCAGGACATTTTGCACCTGCTTTGGGGTATCTGATGTTCCCTTAACAAGGAGTTTTGTTTACTAAGGTTTGGATAGAACTTCTCTTTTGCCATAGGACATAATAACCTTAAATAAAAATGTCTCCATGAGATAAGACCTGCATGTATGTATTGTGATTAAGTTGTAATCAGGTCAGTCACGAATAATAAAAAGATATCAGAACATTCACCGCTTTGAATACATGCAGGAAATAAAGAAAGAAAGAAGGCCAGCTTCGGGAGCTGTGGGAGGGGACACCTCCAAGGTGGGGAATGCTGCAGAAACTCCACAAGTCTGGGAGTGAACCTTGCAGCTGTCGAATACACAGCCGTGAGTAGGATTGTACAATTACAGGAGACAAACAATGGAGCAGTGCTGTTAGCCTAAGACTCATACAGGCATCTCCATTTCAGATCATTGGGGAGGATAATTTTTTTTTTCAAATAACTGATTCCTATTGGGAACTTTATTCCCAAAGGATGGTTAATTGGAGCATCTTTGTACTCAAAGGGAATAATATTTAGGAGTTGACTTTATCACAGGAGTGTCACAATTCATAAGCTTTTGCTAATGAAGAGGTAACTCAGAAGATCAAGTTGGCAGAGAATGAGGTGGAATTGAAGGTACACTATCAAGGGTGACAGATATTTTAAAAATAAAATCGTTCAACTTAGCCATTTCTATTCAGGCAAGATGTGTTCACTGTAAAGAAAACAAAAAGGAGTATATGAATAAAAAATATTTTCAAAACATAAAAAGATGATGGATATTAGCTGGACCTATTGTGGTAAACATGTCACAATATATGGAAATCAAACCACCATCCTATATGCCTTAAACTTATACAGTGATGTATGTCAATTATTTCTCAATAAAACTGGAAAAAATAGAAAAAAAAATTTTTATTTCTGCATTTTGGACAGCTAAGCATGGGATAGGAAGACAAAAGAGTGAAAAGTAGGGAAAATGTGAGGGAAGAAAATAGTGATGGAACAAGTAGATGAATGAAGATGGGGAGAGGAAAACAGGACTAGACAGATGCAGGATGGAGACCACTCAGATATAGCAATGACGGACAAGCAGACACACACAGCTACACCCACATCCCTAAGAGAGAGAGGTCCAGATGTCGGGAAAGAACAGTCGTGGACAGAGCAAGACCAGCCACACAGAGGCACGAATGTAGCTGAACCCACTCAGCGTTAGTCAGTATTTTGGCGGGAAGGCAAAGCAGCATAGAGGTTAAGAGTTTCAGCTGTGAGGGCAAATAGACCTAAGTCCAAATCCTGGCTGGGCCAACTGGGGTGACTTGAGTGACATTCATCAGACCCTCCTTAAGCTTTAGTTTTCCCGTGTATAAATGTTTATTTAAAAGGCATCTATTTATAGGATGTCATGGATTGAGTGCAATAATGAATGTGAAGCCCTCATTCTGATGGTGGACATATCCCAACACAAGAGACAGAATCTCAGATGCGTACAGGAATGACTTAAAATAGCAGAACTGAGGGAGCTTTTGGTGAACCAGAAAGTGAACGCTCCTTCAGAGAGGAGCTGCTGTCAGCTCCAACGGTTGACCCCCACACAGGAGATATCCAGGTATTGCCAAACCTTCAAATGATTTTCCAAGAGAGGCTGCAGCATATTCTGACTGTTATTTCAATGTTTAAATGCTTGCAACTGATGCAGTTTTTAAAAACACTGTGCAGGGCAGGTGAACACATCTAGGGAATGTGAACATCCATCTGGCCACCAGCTGAGGACCTCTGTATTACAAAATATTTTCTCCTATGATCCTTGTTACCCTGCCAGCCCACTACAATGATGAATATCGTTATGATTATTTTGCCTTTCTTTTGGGTGCAAGTCACTGTTCTTGATGCTACAAAAACTATGAAAGGAAATATAATATACGCTATCATAGAAACTTTAATCTAGAAAATAAGTTAATATGCACAAATATGTACAATTAAATACTCCACCAGAGACAAATATTTTAAAAATTACTGTGACTGAAGGTTATTTCCTTTTTATTTTAAACACAACTATGGTATGTGTTTTGTGAAGAGCTGTGCCTTCATGGCGGTCGCATCCGAAATGGATTTCAGACTGAATCAGGTAATGCCTCCAGAAAGTTTGATGTATGCTCTGATGTATCAATATCATTATCATCATCATTCTTTTACATGTAATCAGACAGCTACCCTAGCTGTGTGCATCAAGTCTTAAAACCTGCTTTAAATATTTCACATTTCCTTAAGGTTAATGAACTTGACACCAGATATGCAAATTAAAAGTTGTCAGGCATTTGAACAAATGAACACAGATATAATGTCTCAGGAAGCTTGTTGCAAGGAGGGAACAAAGGAAAGATGCTAAATGTCCATCAATAGCGCAGCTGTTCGGTGACATCTATAAAATATGGCGCTGTTGTTAAAAAGACTAACTTAATGACAGTTACCAGTTACATAGCATTGCGTGGTAACCCTCTTCCACTTTCTACATGGTTTAAGGCATACAATCCTTATGCTCACCTTATAAGGCCAGTGATATTGAGTGCTCATTTTACACAAAATGAACTGAGACATAGAGAAGTTACGGAATTTACCCAAAGCCTCAGAGATTACAAGTGGGAGGAGTTAGAATTTGAACCTAAGTAGTCAAGTCTCAGGGTCAATGCTATTAACGATGCTCATAAATTGGTTTTCTAGAGCTTTCCATACCGGTACGTCACCGACTCTTCAAGTATAGTAGTCAAAATTGCAAGATGAAGAATGATATGCATAGCACAATTTACCTTATTTAAATCATATGGCAATTCCTCCTGCATATTTATGTGCATATTACGTGTATCGAAGGATGCCCAGCAGACTCAACTGCAGGAACTATCTTCCACGTCTCTTACCTTCTCACTTTTGATTTTTATTTCCTTTTTTTCCTGTTAAGAAAATTTCTTTAGCATGGTTACTCAGTTCTCAGCAGTTCTCTTTCCGAGCCCACTTGTTTATTTCTATAGGAACTCATTATTTTAGACCTAGGCAGCCCAGGTCATTTTCTAATTATAATTTCTTTAAAAATATTATAACTCTTCTGAAATTTTTCTCCCGTATCTCCCATTATTTCAACTTGCCTCTGGCCATGGGGCTCAGCCTCATTCCTATGGATTACACCATCTCCCTAAAGGAAACGTACTTCCTTTTTGCCTGCCCATGAAAGGGGACATCTTGGCCCCTATTTGTGGTGGCCTGTTGGTAGCTCAGGTGGCTGTGGATGGCCAGGAAGGCTTTCATTTTCTTATGGTCTAGCTCTGAGCGAGGTGAAGACTGTGGTGTACCTCCTCCGCTTATGTGCTGGGAGATGTTTCCTGTGCTTCTTTGGACATGAGAAGGTCAGGGGTCTATTCACATTCACAACTGGCCTGAGGGGCTCCTCATGGCTCCAGTACAGAAGGAAGACTATGCAGAAACGTCCTATCTGAGAAGAGAATCTGACGTCTTTGCCCCGAATTTCAAAGATGTATTACTTTCTTCTAATTCCCTGGTTACAGGCTTTTGCCCAGAAGCACAGATAATAAAACTCCAGCATCCACCAGTCCCAACCCTAGAGACCTCAGGACAATGAGAGTTCTAGGGCACATTCTGCATACTTCTCCAACATGCTCCACAGGCATGATATTACTAAAGGGGAAAGATGGGGAAGGCTGCCTTCCTTCCTTAATCCTACGCACAACATTGTCAAGTAATAGTCCACCAGATTAATGTACCATGATTTGTTTATGCTGACAATTTTCACCACATGAACATCCTTACCCAACAGTTTCTATTATGTACCCAACAGTTTCTATTATGTTTTGGATATGCTTAGGATGAGTTCATACCAATATGAACACTGAATCAAAGGAAATAGGATTTTATACATTTGGATACATATTTCCAAATCGGTTTCAGAGGGCTGTACTAATTTACTCAATGCTCAATTTCTGCAGCCGTTAATCTCACCCATTATAGCTTACGATTCCTTCTAAGCCTCAATAAAAAAAAGAATTACAGCTGGGGCCTTTTTCCTCTTTTACTTTGTAAAATCCCCTATTGTTCCTCATAAAGTTTGATGGATGCTTATAATAAAATAAGGTTAAAGTGGGGAAAATGCACGAGCAATTCTCTTCAGGCAAAGACTTCTCTTTTGATCTCTTTCATTTGCCTCAAGATCTTTAAAGACTTCGCATCCCGCGGGCTTCTCTGGGTTCTGTTTTCGCCTGGAGATTTCTACATTCCTTAGGGTACAGTTATTTCTCCAAGCACAGAGCCAATAGGCAACTGGTTTCTCCAGGGAACTGGCCCGATTCTCCAGTACCTTTCAGAAGTGTGAAGGCGCTTCAAGTCTTGAGACCTGGTTTGGAAAAAAGTGGCCCCATTTTCATTTTTAGCACACTTTCAGAAGAAATTAGAAGAGTAATGTTTTACTCTAGGAGGTTTCATTAGCAGCTGAGTTTACAGCTGAAAGTGATTACATATTGCCTGAAATTGAATGAAGTTTTGACACTGCATTTGACTGCTCTAATCATATTGACGATCCTTAGGATGTTGAAAAGGAAAACCTAATCAGGAGATCCATGCCAACAGGTGAAAATATGTTCCCTCTGGAAACATTGAACTATCTTTGTTTCTGATTTAAATTATATTTGTAGTTAGTCTTGTTCCCAGGCCACTAAATTTCAATGACAAGAAGGAATTTGACGCTAATTTGAGCCCCGTGTAAATCTTCTGAGATTCCTCCGTGGCATGAAAAAGCACCAACCTCCCCCCTGCCCATATCCTCTGTGTATGTAAGATTCCTCTATCAGAGACCCAAACTTCTGTATAATCGCTTTCTTTTGTCTGTGGTATTTCCTCTCTCTATTGCTTCTCCTGAAATATTGTATGCCATGCATTTTTTTTCACAGTGGCAAAGAATAACACAAACACAGTATAGAGATGGAGACACTAACAGAATCACAGAATTATTGCAAAATGGTCATTTGTAATTTAATCAGTGACATAGGCATCCGTCTGTATTAGGATGTATAGGTTTTGCTTTGCTACTTCAAGAAATCCTAGACCCCTTTGCCTTCCCCCTGCAGGGTTTCTCTTGGCCTGGAATATAAATATTCCTGACTGTGCCCTGTCAAATTTCCCTACACAGTTGACCTCACCCAAAGCCTAAGTAGAAAATGTAGATTTTACTTGCACAGTTCCAGATGGTTTCTTACCAGAAATGCACATCTTCTGAGCCAATTCTCCAAATTGGTGTAAAAAGAATATTTATGAGGGCCGGCCCGGTGGCTTAGCGGTTAAGTGCACGCGCTCCGCTGCTGGCGGCCCGGGTTCGGATCCCGGGCGTGCACCGACGCACCGCTTCTCCGGCCATGCTGAGGCCGCGTCCCACATACAGCAACTAGAAGGATGTGCAGCTATGACATACAACTATCTGCTGGGGCTTTGGGGGAACAAATAAATAAATAAAATCTTTAAAAAAAAATAAAATAATATTTATGATATTCTTAATCTTCAACCAAGCTGAATAGACTACCGTGGCACTACTCTCAGCATTAGCAGAACGATTAGTGCCCCTCAATCTGATGGGCATGCAACGGTAGATTTTATTTATATCCGTCATTTTATCATCTGTTGTCCACACTTTAAGGGAAAGGGTAAGTAAACATTCCATCTGAGGCGCTCTTTATATTCTTGCTAGACAGAATTCCAAACATCCCAAGAGGCAGACTTAATATATACGTTGGTTGAGCACAGCGGTTTCTTTCTCTTTTTCAGAAATCATGACAGCAAGTGAGGCTCTCAGCCCTGCTGCTCTCCATAACACAAGGAGAGGTTTGGAGAGGCTGAAACCCCAAGCTTCGGTTTCAGCTCGTCTACCTATAGGGCAGGGGTTCTCAGCCTTGACGCTATTCACACTGGGGGCTGGATATGTCTTTGTGGGGGTTAGGGAGGCGGCTGCCTTGTGCATTATATTGTGTTGACCAGCATCCATGGCTTCTACCCAATGAATGCTATTAGCACCTTAGCACCCTCTCCCACTTGTGACAAACCAACATGTCTTTAGACATTGCCAAATGTGCCCTGAGTGGGGGGCGGGGTGGAGTAAAGTTGCCCCTGTTGAGAAGTATATGCTTCTTCAAGAACCTCACTAGCCACCCATTGGGACTTTACAGGAGAGCCGTCTTTGTATACTTGTATTTAATCATTTTCTTCTTACGTACCTAGAACTATGGTATCCAGTATGGTGGCCACCAGCCATGTGTAGCTATACAAATTAATTAAAATTAATTACAATTAAAATTCCATTCCCCAGCCACATGTGGCTACTGGTTATCATATATTATGGAAGATTTCCTTTGTCACAGCAAGTTCTATTGGACAGTGCTCACCTAGAGCAAATATCTCAGTGGCAGATCTCACGTCCAAGGGAGAAAACAAGGATTCTTGGGGAGAAAGGAATCTCATTCTTTATTTATAAAGCACAGATAGACACACAGCACATAAACATGTAGACGTTAAATGTACATACAGCACATCTGTGGTATTAAAACACACAAAAGGTGGGTGAGATTAGGAAAAAGGAAGTCTAAAAAGTCTCCATAGGTTAAGACAATATCCAAAAGAAAAGGGGGGGTGGGGTGAGAAACACTGATCTAGAGTGTTCTTTTTTCTCTTTTGAGATACCATGTGGAATCTGAAGTGGTAGATTTGAGAATGCAGAAGAGCAGCTTTAAGGTAACTCTAGGATGAAGACTCTTCTCTTATTTGCTCTTGTACTTAACGGCTTTCAAATAATTCAAGGTAAGTGAACATACGGTTTTCACTTAAAAACAAGCAAAGAAGCCAGTGAAATTCTGCAGAAGAGAATTTGGCTAAGTTATTAGAATTCCTCTAACTGCACGGTTATTAAACAAAGGGACCCTATTTGAAAACTTCAGATGTATTTTATGTGACATTAATACCGTATTTTAACATTTTTAATTTAATTGGAAGAAAAGAATGTTGTAAATGAAGTAATGTTTCAATAATGGATTAATTAATACATCTGATTTAAACAGAAAAGAAAGTACCCAGCTCTATCACCAGAGCAGGTTACTGTAATGGACACGTGTACTTATTTGCCCCCTTGACACCGGAAGCCCTTTGTGGGTTTGGGGAGACTATTAGTTGGGAGTCTTAAGGGGAGGCAGAGCTCTGCTATTTGCTACCAAGTAACAGGGTCATCTTCTGGCTCTCCCTGGCCTGATCAACCCCAGACCCATGACCTAATATTCGCCACTCAGATGTTCCCACCCACAACTTTATATCTGGAGCAAGCGACACAAAGTGTATCAGGCAGTTTAGAATTTTGGTCAGCTACACCATTTCTTTTAATAAATCTCCTTGCTTCTTCTGTTCACCAGCATTGATACCTATATTTTGCATCCAAGATTCTTATCTGAATGATAGAAGTATTTTCCATAAGACACATCTCCAGTAGGAGTTTCAGAGCTTTTACTACAGAGCTCCATGCTTTCTGGAACTCTGCCCTGCAACTTCTTGCCACCACAGCCTCTCTGAATTTTGCCTCTGTCTTCTCAATTCAGCAAGAGTGCCTTCCTCTGCTTTTACAGCCTGGAATGTTCTTCTGGGCACAAAGTTAGGGTAACTGTCATACTGCCCTTATTTGTTTTCTTAGAGGTCACATTTCTATCCCCACCATTGTGCAATATCTGAATGCAATTGTTTTATCTATTTTGTCCTGTTTTCTGGTTGTTTACTGTTTATTTCTTTTTGACCTAAAGTATAAATCCACCAATTCTCACATACTTTCTGATGTAAAGATATACATACTCAATATCAGGATTGATGTGTCTGAGTGTCACCTCATTTTTTCCTATCGTACCTGAAGTTGCCACACCAATTTCTCTCTAACTAACTCTTCACTCTGTCCACTTTCTTTTTATAAAATTTCACAGTATAAATAACTTCTTGCTTACTTATTGGTTCACTTGTTTATTAGATGTTTTCCCCTTAGGGCACTTTACTTTGTACATAGTAGGTGCCCTAAAAATGTGGTATTTATCTACCTGAAATAATTTAATCTCACTAATTTGTGGAATAATCATTCCACAATTAAATTTGTAAATTGAACCTATATTTTTTAAGAATATCATCTCTTTAAGGATTTTCCCAGCTGTAATTTTGACAAGAGGATAATTCCATATTATTTAGTTGAAAATAACAAAATACAAAAAGTTCACTGGATAAAGATTTGCCTCATAAAACATTTATCAGATTATATTACAGTTATTGCAATAATATCACAGATAGCCAATTGACTATTCAGCAAATGCTCTATGTTGTTTTTTTGCACATGCATAGTACCATAGGTGCTAAGCGGAAGTGGGTAGGAAAGTACTGGTCCCATTCTTTGCTCACAATGAGCAAACAATCTAGAGGCATGGAATATTATAGGGAGAGAATCCATGGAGATCGAGATTTTTTTCTCAAAACTGGGAATTATTTTAAATCATAATAATATAATAACATGTTGATTTTGAGTTAGGTAGAAAGAGAGACCAGAAAAATAAGCTGAGTCCAGATGATCAAAGTCTTTAACTGTCTTGGTAATAAATGTTACAGTTATTTTAAAGGCAGAGAATCTACTGGTGGTGTTAAATAGGAAAAGAGTAAAATGAGAAGAATCTCCTTTGGAACTGTAGCACAGAAAAGACTGTAAGGGGAAAATAAGTTAGGAGCCTCTAATAGTAGCGTGATGACAGATAACCATGGCTTAGTTTTGGTTGGTGTTGGTAGGATGGTGATTAACGGAGGGAAGGCTGAAAAATAGAATGAAAAGGAACAAGAAATGCACTTGGTTACAAGTCAGATATACAGAACCAGAGAAAGGATCTTTAGTTCAAGTTCCTAGTTCAAGACATTGAAAATTAACGACGTCATTAAAAGAAATAGAAAAGTCAGACCCAGGGGCAGTTTGGGGAAAAGAGAGAAGTTCAGTATTCAACACACTAAGATGTCAATAATAGCAAGACATTCAAGTGTAACCAGCAGAAGACAGCTGGGGATACGGTTCTGGATCGACTAGAATCACAGATTTGAGAGCAATCTCATAGAGGTCACAAAGATCAGGTATAAATTCTTCGTCTTCATAACATAGTAAGTCGATCCTCAGTGGGATGGAAGAGATAAGACACAGACATTCAAGGCACAACACCTATATAAAAGTGAATTAAGATGTATATGTCTGGGCTGGCCCCGTGGCTTAGCGGTTAAGTGCGCGCGCTCAGCTGCTGGCGGCCCGGGTTCGGATCCCGGGCGCACACCGACGCACCGCTTCTCCAGCCATGCTGAGGCCCCGTCCGACATACAGCAACTAGAAGGATGTGCAACTATGACATACAACTATCTACTGGGGCTTTGGGGGATAAATAAATAAATAAATAAAATTATAAAAAAAAAAAGATGCATATGTCTGAAATTGTTGGCCTGCTGAATTATGTACCACCTTTCCGGCTTTATGATCAGGGTGTTATCATTAACTTACATGTACTCTCCTTGCTTATTCATTGCACTATAGCAGTGTTTACCTTGTCCTGAGACCCATCAATATGCTACATTTCCCAACACGGCATCTTAGAGCAATGACTGGACACTTTTACTTCTATCACGATTCTTGACATTTTTGCTTATTCTTATTCAGTAGCCACAGTTCAACCTCATAAAGTAGTAGGTTATCCCGGAGGGACAGACAGAGTGGGCTGTTCATCAACATTTGATCCCAAACATAACTGAAGTATATTCTTAAATGACTTTTAAAACCTACTTGGAGTTCAGGGCCACAAAACATATTTATTTTTGATGCAGTTTGAAATAAGAAAGCCTATGGAAAATGAAAAGATTACTGCAGCTATTTTTCAAATCCTAAAACTTTAGATTATCCAATAAATTTTGCATTCAAGAAAAAGCTGCGAAATAGGTTACAAAAATAAGTCTCACGTCTAGAATTTCCTTTTGAAATACTGTGCTAAGAAAATATTATGGATGTAATTGGTATTTCCTTTGCATGGGCAGGCTGATGTTTTAGATATATTCCTCTCTTGAAATGCATGGAAGTCTTCCTGAAATAGATACAGCACAGCAGAAAGAAAGATGCATCTAAAACTTATGGTTTTATGATTTGGGCACAGGATGGTGCCAGCTCAATTTCTTTTTGGCAAATTAGACTGAGGGTAAGGGATGCCCCCCCACCCTTGCTCCTCATTTGGGTCACACTAAGTTTTAGCATGGAGGGGGCAACAGGTCGCTCTTTCAGGATAACTGGCAGGAAAGGACTGGGAGCATAGACTATAAGTCTTGGGAATAAAGATGGATGACAGAGGTGAACAAAGGCTTGGACACCATTGAGTAGGAGATCTTGAGGATCTGATACCAAAAATTTATATGCTCCAGTGAGGACCCTTCTGGGAATTCTCCTGGGTATTGACAGTATCCACTTTGTACGGTCCCCTTTCACAAAGCAGACCCACCAACTTCCTGCATTGCGTAGGCTGGCTCTTCAGCTCATACACCCTCAGTCCTTCTTCCTCCAGGCACGTCTTGATATCAGAACTGGCACAGAACAGTAAGTTTCCATACTTGACCAGTCCCATCAGCTGTTCTCGGTAGGCACGGAAGACTGAGAAAATAATTTGAATGAAATGATTTTGTAACTCCATAGCTGGGACTAATTAGAGTTACTCAACTGAAGGTCCAGCCAAGAGAATTTACTGTATTTTAACAGAATTAATTTAGTTGTTTGATGAACTATCAGTGGTTTGTAAAAAGAAAGTTCTCGGTTAGACAGTGGAATCAGACGTAAAGAGAACTTAAAAGGGGCAATCTGTGAAAATCTTTTTTAAGGACTGGCACACATTTTTCTTAGAGTATCAAGAGGGACATGAGAGCAATGCTTCTCAGCTGGAGGCTGTTTTCCTTCCAGGCGACATTTTGCAGTGTAGGGAGACATTTCTGCCTGTGATAACTGGAGGCTTCCAGTGGGTAGAGGCCAGGGATGTGGGTAAACACCACACAATGCACTGGACAGCCCCACCACAAGGATTATCCAATTGACAAAATGTAAATAATGCCAAGTTTGGGAAAGCACTGCATTAGACAATTCAGTGGCAAAAAAATGAAACTATAAATTACCTCAATTCCCTTCTAGAAAACCATGGCTTATCATTATAGTTGCTCACTAAAGCATAATTAACATAGCAAAGCTGAGTTTAAATATTCCTAATATTTAATCGAGATCTCCCTATACTCACTTCTCACTTCCTATAATTTATTAATTTAAGTGACTTTCGTAGTCTCTAACTTCTCTGGACCAAGCTTTCTTGAAAAGCCTTTTCTTCTGAGAGAATCTTATTATATATTTTTAATCCTTGGCACCCTGCGTTAAAAAATATCCCATTGATTTCTCGTTGCAAGGTGAATATTTCCATTTGTATTCCTCTGAACATGCTATAGCTCACACCACGTGATCCTCGGGGAAATTCTGGCCCCTCTTCCACTTAGCCAAATGGCATCCAAGTCTGTCTCTTCTTGAGAATTCCATGAGACTTCAAGCCTTTCCCTCCCCCTGAACTCCCCAGGGTTTTTTCTACTCTATGTAATGGACATGTCTTGTGTTGCACCTTGGACTATCTAACTCATCAATTACATACCTCCCTAATTAGACTTGATGTACCTTCACCACCTTTCCTTCTAACCAACTGAGTTTCTGCCATGTGTGAGTCAAGGAGCTTTGAGAAAAGGGATCACAGATGGTCATCATTTGCTTCTCCCACAGGAACTAGTACAAGTTTAGGCACGCGGTAGGAGTCTCAGTCAAGGCACACTTGTGGGCAAGTAAGAGATACTGCTCCAAGCATTCTTTGGCCAAAGTTTTACTCTATGGTACATAATATACATATCATATACATATTACAGGTATATATATATCATAGATATAAAATATGTATGTTTAGTATCTATCTTTATACCATATGTACAGTATATATGTATACATATAAGATATATATGTATGCCATATATCTTTTTTTTTTTTACATTCTTCTTTTTTTTTTTTTTTGAGGAAGATCAGCCCTGAGCTAACATCCATGCCAATCCTCCTCTTTTTGCTGAGGAAGACCGGCCTTGAGCTAACGTCTATTGCCAATCTTCCTCCTTTTTTTTTTCTCCCCAAAGCCTCAGTAGATAGCTGTTTGTCATAGTTGCACATCCTTTCTAGTTGCTGTGTGTGGGACGCCACCTCAGCATGGCCTGACAAGTGGTGCCTTGGTGCGCGTCTGGGATCCGAACCTGGGCCGCCAGTAGCAGAGCGCGTGCACTTAACCGCTAAGCCACGGGGCAGCCCCCTGCCATATATCTTTATATATATACCTGGTAGTTATCATAGGTGTGTGTATGTATATATTCTCTCTCTCTATATATATATATACCTATGATATATAAGTGTATATATCTAGACAGATGACATACATATACCTATATGTGTGTGTGTGTATATATATATATAAGATATATATGTATCTATGATATATAGGTATTTGAGGACAGAAACTGCAACAGAACTCGGGGGAGGATGAAACCTTGAAACTGTACGCTCTCAGGAGGAGTGGAGCAGGTAGTTTTGTCCGTGATCCTGGTTTGCTTTAAGGGGCCTGTGAAGTTTTACCTTTCCTTTTCTCTTCACTTTGCCTCATTTTTCTCTCTCTGCGGATGTTCTCTGCTTCTCCATTGTTACAGTCCACATATGGCCGTCCAGATTCCACATATGTCCTGGCAGCTCTGACCCACCGAGTAGTGTCCCAGGTGAGCTAGCGTACCTGGTGTTGTCCATTTCTGTTGCTCAGCATTCACGCCTGAGGAGCAGTAACTGTGAGCTGATGACGTGGTAAAAAAGTATATTGAAGAGCTACTGAGCACGTCACATAATCACCAGGAAAACTGGAGAACCGTGCTTGGAATGTGGGTGGGAATATTGAGAATCCTTGGAAGATAGGTCCAGCGGATGTGGCCACTGACGAAGTCACACCAGAGTCTGATGAGGCTACCACTGTCTTCCACACTGGAGGCTGATGATGCAGCTGTACCTCCATCCGAGACGCACGGACATGGTCCTCTGGCCCCTGGAAACTGGATGTTGTGGCCACCCCTTCTAGCAGGAATTCTCCAACATCCCTGACTTTTTGGATCACTATTGACAAATTCAACATCCTCATGGGAGGTGTCTGATCACAGACCCATACCTAACTATTTGAGAGGCTGAGACAACAAACGTGGTCCTTTGTTTTCTGCAGTAAGAGATGGACTCTGCTACCATGACGACAAGCATGATGGGTGTGTCCCATACGGGAAAGGGGTTTCATGACAAGTAATGCCATTTGTCCCACCCAGATAATTCAGGGTAATCTTCCTGTCTCAAAGTCATCTGGTTATTACCTTAACTCCATGTGCAACCTTAATTGTCCTATGCCAGGTAATGTAACATACTCATAGGTGCTGGGGATTAGGATGTGGACATCTTTTGGGGGCATTCTTTTGCCCACCACAGTGACTGATCTAGCCAGTGTGGATATGAAATGACATTTTGTTTAAAGGTCCTAGATTTGGAGTCAGAAGAATGGTCTTGTATGCTGACTCCAATATTTATTAGGCATGATCCTGGGCAATGACTAACCTTCTCAATTTCTTCAATTATAAGATGAGAATTGCAGCACCTCCTCCAAAGTTGTCTTCTTAATCTTAATCTTAAACAAGGTAGTTTCTGCAGAAGGAATGCAAAGCTTGTGTGGAGGTTATACACGATGCTACAGGAACAAGATAGATCTTGCTTTAAATCGTGGCTCTCCCTCTCTCTAGTTCTTCTCATCCTGCATTTTCTCATCTGAAAAAAAATGAGCACAACTTTATAGAAAAGTTCTGAGAATTAAATGAGGAAATTTAAATAAAGAGTCTACGTGTTGTGCCTCGTTCATAGTGAATACCTAACACCGGATGATATCTAAGTTTTTTTAGACCAGGATTTCTCAAACTTTGCACTATGGATATTTGAAGCTAGGTAATTATTTTTGTTGGGGGTTGAGGGGACAGTCCTATGCATTGTGGAATGTTTAGCAGCATCCCTGGTCTCTTCACATTAGATACCAGTAGCCTCCTTCCCCATCAGGTGTGACAATCAAAATATCTCCAGATGTTGCCAAATGTCCCTTGGGGAGAATATCGCCCCTCTTTTGAGGATCAATTATCTAAACAAATATCTATTGGATGACTATATGTTCTTTACAATATTTAATTGTAAGTTATATATTTAACTCATATATAAAAACAAAAGCACTCACGTAAATACCTGCTGTCATATATAATATGCAGCAACCTCCTCTCCACCCTGGAGTAGGGAGAAAGAGTGAGTGTGCCTTTTTTTTTTAACTTTGTTGTTGGCAGCAGATAAATATCTGATTTATTCAACACAAAAGAGCCTATGTTTAACATCCCATTTAGTTTGAGATATTCTTCCTTTTTTTTACTCAGCTACATTTATTTTGAGGCAATTACCACAATACACTTATCAGTTTAACTTAATCAAATGTGTACTCTCCTATTTTGTTAGAACACAAATCCAAAATAACAAGTGAATGGGGAAAGCTTATCTTTTTCACTAAAACCTATTACTTCTGCTATTAGAAAGAAGCCTCAAGCAGTCCAAATGCAAAACACATGGGAAAGCTAGAGCAGGCTCAATATTTTAATTAGAGTTAAGCCCAGGGAATGTGATGATAATGACCCCAGCTTTCCCCTTTGACCTGAAGGGGAATGATGCAAATTAAGTGCTCCAGCAGGAGAGAAAGTGTCAGCATAGGGAGTGCCTGGATTAAATTTCACAAAATTATACGGATTATTGATTAGGTTCTCAGTATGAAATACTGCAGAAAATTCACCTTCTAGATGGGGAAATTTTTTCAACAGTGAGGCAGACACTGAAATCACCACTTTGCTGACTGTCCATTTACACTGATCAAGGAAGTCTTTCCCCATAACCCAGAGTCCAATGGATTAAAAGGCAGAGAGACAATGTAGACCCCACTGAAACTTATGGCTCAATCATCAGAGTTAAGAAATGGCCAGCTGCCTATACGATGTCCAAACGTTGGCTGGGAGGCTAGGACACGTCCCACGTCAAAGTTGGGTGGGCCAATTAACTGCAGAAGTATGGAGAGCTTCCAGAAAATGCTAGAATCTTCAAGGTTTCTCCAGAAGCTTGTTTGATAACTAGGCCAGGGTCATAGGGCAATATGAAATGGATAAAGCTGAGCAGGGAGCCTCAAGGACGTCCAACCCAGAGTATAAAAGGTGACCCAACAGGTGGGTGGACTGTGGGCTCAGGGCACTGAGAGACAGGTCATAACTGACAGAGCAAGCTGAGAAACTTCTCCACTGGTAAAGGATCTCAACAATTGGGTCATGATCCAGGAAAATTAGATCCGTTTCCGGGGAATGTGATCAGGAGGCTCTGAGAGGAAAGCCATATCCTAGGAGAAAAGAGATTGGACCCTGGGAAGGTTACCAAAAATGGATACAAGCCCAGGGGAACATGAAGGAGCCACCTATGAGAACAAGAGCACCGGGGGGTCAGCTGGACTCAGGAGTCAGAAGTCTAATTTTGAGACTTGGATCACAAGATCAGAGATGGAGCAGCATCCAGAATTCAGGGAATCTCTCAGTTTACCCTCAAGATGGCGCTCGGCCAACTTCCAGAATTTTGTCTTGGAGCTGTCCTGGGGTCAAAGTCACTGTATGGACAGCATGAACTGGCTGTGTGTTTTGATCACAACCCAGAGACCTGAAAATCAGCTAAAAACACCAGCCTGCTAATGGTTCCATATTTAATGAAAGGTCTGGTATTACCTTCAGAAGATGGAGCCATTGCTTTCCCACCTAATTTGTATGAGTATTTATTTTCCAAAATACACATAGCCTAGGGTAAGGTTCTATTTTTAGTATCATCTAGACTCAGGATAAAGCATCCCTCTGAGCAGGAATATAAAAATAGAGAAATCCATATCCGTGTGGGATTTTTTGTCACTTAAATTATTGGTATTATTTTCATCTCTCAAATACGGAAGTCAGGAACTGTAAATAGGCCAGAGTCACTGAACCACAAAATACATGCTGAATGAAAATAACCTTTATTATCTTGCCAGAGGAAAGTAACAATAATTAGTATATGGGTATTTGTCTGAAAAGGATCTCTAGACCAGCCTAATAATAACAGTGCAGAAAATTAGAAATGAAGAGGTTAAAATGATAATCAACAGGGGAGGAAAACAGTGAAAAATCCATTAGCTTGGAACAAAGGAAGATAACTACATGTTGTCCCAAATACATTTACTTGGTGGGCTAACCCTGCATTTTATCCGCTGAAGATTATTTTGTGACCCAGCAGCTCCAATCTTTAGCAGTTGTGGGCTTCAAAGAGGAAAGAAAAATGCTCCAAATCTCCAGCTTCTCCTAGTGGCTAAATAAAAATGAGGGCTGCTGGCAGCCGATGGGAAAAGTTGAAAGGCAATGAAGAGAGGCGACTTTTGCAGGACAAATAAAATTAGGTCAGATTTGATATCTGCCTGACCCTTGACTAAGCCTGGGTGAGTGAATTTCTGAAGGATGAAGCTGGTGATGTAATCTTTATAGGGTCATTCTCACTCACTCCCGTGGTGGCAGGGAGGGTACTCACTGGAGTAGTTTCTCAAGGTCAAGGCAGTTTTTCCAGAAAGGCAACATTTTTAAACCTACGTTCATAGGTTTATCAAGGCAACAGTTTTCTTGGGCAGTGGAAAACCATGCAAGATTTAAGTTGAATGCAGAGGGCAAGAGACAGCAGTCACAGTTAGCTCGCCAACCCTGTGACATTCCAGGCTGCGCCGGGGTTCCCAATCCTCTTCAGGTCATGGAGTCCTTAGTGTCTTGGCAATTTCTTCATGAGGCCTCTAGGGCAAAAGAAAGACCTAATGGTTTTGGTCCAAACAATTTAAGAAGAATATGTACAGTAACATTTTAGTAAACACTCTTAAAAATAATATATATGAAATGGAAAGAAAAAAAGTATACTTTTATTTCATTCTTTAATGACCATGACTACTTACTAATGGGATGTGTATGCCTGTTGGGCACTGCATGACTTCACAAACCTGGAATCAGATTGCACTCACCCACTCTCATGTCCTGTTCCATGTTGACTTTTAACACAGAAAGATCCCAACACTCAGCTTTGCAAAGCTCTGACACAACTGAAAGCAAGTTAGCACGATTTAATGTTGAAACTCGGAACAACTGCCAGCAAGGAGTTTGCTGACGTCTATCAGAAGTCAAGTATTTCTGTGTTTCCCTCAAAAATATAAAATATCTTATGATGCCTCTGTGGATTATATAGTCTCTGTTGATGCAACACTTGACTCTGTTGCAGTGTGAAAGTGCTATAAACAATACATAAACCAGTAGACGTGGCTGTGTTCCAATAAAATGGTATTTGTAAATATGACCACATTTTGTTAAAACAGGTGGTAAGTGTAATTAATTTGGCTCACAGGCCATAGTTTGCCAACCTTTGTGCAAACACTTTCTATACTATATTGTATATGACTATTTCGAAGGTGGACATAGCTATAAATCTGCATTGTTTCATTTAACTTCCATAATAATCCATGTGTTATAATATCTCTGTTCTAGATGAAGGATTTGGGCTCAGGGATGTAACTTGCTGAAGGTCAAATGGTTAGTCATGCAATGGGGCTGACTGGTTCAAACCAACTTCTACAAATCGACAAAGCCCCAGTGCTTTCCACATCACCATATTGAAATGGAGTCTGGACTCAGCTTCTCAACAATTTTCTCTTAAACTTTGTCATGTACATTAGCTTCCTTGGGATATGTTGAGTTAATAATTTAAGCAAAGCTATAATTATATCCTATAGGATATATTTATATATGCTATATCCTTCCAGGAACTATCCAGCTACAACAGGGTCATGGATGTGAAAGATTCTAGAAAACAAAAGGTTATCTAAATTTTAAGTTTCTTACTCTCAACAATGACACCGTCATTCCTTTTTGCTTACCCATGCAGGTTTTTGCACAGTACTGTCCATGCCCAATACGTTTTGTAAACTCCTATTGAAGGAATACTCAGTTATTCATATTCACATCTCGATGTCTCTTCTTTCTCCACAGCACCAAAGTTTATTGATTCCTTGTCATGTCTAAATTCTTCATACCACAAATTCTTCTCCTGGGCCCTTTAACTTCTCTGATCATGGCTTGACACACAGGGATTGAGTAAGCGATTGCTTTTTGGATAGACAAAACAATTTTCTAGTTCAGAAAATATTGCTTTTGCTTTAGTCTGCTCTCAGAATCATTTTTTTTAATTGCTCAGAATCCTAAAGGCATAGAACTGAAAGGAAATGCCAAAGATGGTCAATTCCAGGATAAGAAAGCCAAAAGAAACCACACAAAAATCCAATTAACATTTTGGTTTTATACCATAACAAAATGGTTGGAGAGACTACCATAATATTTTTTATTTATAATACTCTTTTCAACTTAGGATATATATATAAAATATATAAAATGAATATAGTTGTAAGCATATACCAGATATAATAAGAGAGGTTTCAAAGTTTTGTTTTCAAATGTCTTGATTTCTGTCTACACTCATTAATGGCAACCATTGAATTCACATCCTTGTCTAGTTCCCTTTCCAACTCCTGTCTAAGTATAAAAGAACGAATATCAGTGTTCTTAGCAGCGATACAAGCATTTAGAGCTCCTCCCCAAAGACAACAAGAATAAGAATAAGGAGGAGGAGAGGAAGAGGAATAACAGAAAACAACCTCTGTAGAAAACAGGAACAAGGGGAATATAATGGTAAATTCACATCCACTTTGATCCAGTCTGATTTCTATTGGATACATTGCCCCCAATTTATTAAAAATGACTTGATTTCTTCAAAATATTGTGGGCATAGGCCAGAGCCAACGTTCATTGCTAAATTAAAATCTGACCTTGGTCACATTTCCACCACACAAGGCATGCTAAGAAACCCAGAGTTTGGTATAAGCGCTAAAGGGGCGCCGGGCATCTTGGACACCATTGGTCCTCAGCAGTCTCACCCACAGCAGTCTTTGAAGACTGAACTTGTGTCAGTCAAAAGGCTACTCAGAAATGAAACGCCCTTTGAAAGTATCTCCTTTTGTGGGGATGAAAAAACCTGGTATAGAGAAATGGACCTTCATGCTGATGCCACCCATCATTACATTTGGATTAAGAAATATAAAAACAAATCAACTTTTCCTTAACGTTACTTGTCGGAGATCATGCCAATAGAAGAGGTAAGCATAAATGATAAATCTCAAAATTGGTTTGGGGTTTGAGAAGAAATTTATAAACGGCAGTGTAGGAGGTAAAGTTACTTCATCATAAAAGAACATTCGTTGACCAGCTTTTCTGGAAAATTGAGGGATGGAAAAAAAGAGGAAATATACTTCTCCATTACGCAGACAAGTGAGTGATGTGACAGGTACGTTCCTTCTACAGACTTATACTAAATGTGTACGGCGTGCCAGCCTCTGCACACAGACAGACGTGGAAGACCCACTTCTGGTCTTCAAAGAGCTCTGGCTGGTTAAGAAATAGACAAGAAAATAGGAAAATATAATAAATCCTGGGAAGAACTACGATAAATATTTTCACAGGGCTACTATGAGAACATGATGGAAGGGCACGAAGAGAGGTAGTCTGGAAATTTTCCAGGGGAGGGTCCATTGGACTGAGGCTTGAAAGAGCACAATTTAGCCAGTAAAGCAGAATTAGAAGAGGATCATAGAGTAGTAAAAACAAATAGAAGAGGTCTTCTTTTTAGGGAAAAGAAGGGTTTGGATTCATGAAAATTTCCAAACATACAGAAAAAATTAGAGCATTGTATACTAAAGCCCCATTATTAAATAATAAACCCCCATGTAGTGGTGGCTCACAACGCCACCCCTCCCAGTGTCCATGCTCCTTACCATATGATTTTGTAGTTTTTTCCACTAGAGTCAAAGTCTATTTCGCCATTCCACTGACCTTGGGCTTGGTCATGTAACCTGTCTTGGCCAATGGGATACAAGAGAGGCTTCTGATGTGTTTGTAGGATGAAGCGAGCCTGTTTCAGCTTCTGCCATAGTTGTGGGAAGAAAGTGGCCCAGCTGACTGTCCCATCCAAAGACTGTGTGACATATATAGAGTCATGGCAAGGGAGTGCAGTCTAGACCAGCTGACCACCAGATGACCCACAGGCATCTGAGAATAAACAATTAGTCTCTCAAGTCACTCAGTGTTGGGGAGGTTTGTTACACAGCAAAAGCTGACTCATACACCCAGGTGTGCACCACCTAAATTTAACCAATGTTAGCACTTTTTACATATTGTGTTGGAGTTTTTAATTAATTTTTGAATTACAGACATCATGACATTTCATTCCAAAAATATCTTTAAAAAATTATGGGTATCTTGACCAAAATCACTTACTATTTTCATATCTAATGGTGAAATAGTTTCCTGAATATCATCTAGTACACAGGCCATATTCAGATTTTCCCAATTGTCCTCCAAGTAGAGGGTTCAAACTAGGATCTATTCAAGGTCATCTCTTTAGTTCTACATCAGTACCCCCAACCTCACCATTTTCTTAAATGATACTGACTTGTTGGTGAAAAAACAAATCAGTTGTTTGCTAGAGTGTTTTGGATTTATCTGATTGTTTTCTTATGGTGTGTTAACTTGCTGTCTGTCTCCCATATCTCCTGTCACCTGGAAGTAGTTTTAAAGGCTTTATAGATTTAGTGTAAATATTTCTGTTATGAAACCTGTCTATTGTTGTGTCATTCATTACATTAAGTGGTCCATGGTCTTTGGGTGTCTCCCATAGAGATGCAGACCACTAAATTAAGATGGTAGGAGCCTGATGTCTCCATTATATGCTTATATTCCCCACACCTGAAACCAGCAATTTTAAATGGTGACATTTTGGCACCATGTGAATATCCAGTTCCCTTTAACCATTTTTTAAAAAATAAGCTTTCATATTTCAGAATATTTTTAAATTTACAGAAAAATTACAAAGATAGTACAGACAGTTCCCATACACGCTACATCCCATTTCCCATATTATTAACAACTTACATTAGTAGGGCACATTTCTCACAATTAATGAACCAACATCAATAAAGTCCACACATTATTCAGATTTCCTTAGTTTTTCCCTAATGCCCTTTTTCTGTTCCAGGATTCCGTCCAAATACTACATTACATTTAGTTGTCACGTCTCCTTAGGTTCCTTTTGGCTGTGAAAGTTTTTCAGACTTTCCTTGTTTTTGATGGCCTTGACAGCTATGAGGAGTGCCAGCCAGGCATTTTGTAAAACGTGTGCCAATTTGAATTTGTCTGATGTCTTTCTCTTGTTTAGGCTGGGGTCATGGGTTTGGGGGATCTGTGTGCCATACCACCACATCATGTCAAGGGTACAGACATGACCTATCACTGTTGATGTTGACCCTGATGACTTGGCTGAGTTAATGTCTGCCAGGTTTCTCCACTGTAAAGTTACTTTTTTTTTTTTTTTAAATGTGTACCCACACTGTATTCTCTGGAAGGAAGTCACACTTGGGAGTGGGGAGTTAGTCTTCACCTCCTTGAGGATGGAGTAAGACAAATTATTTGTAATTCTTCCTCATGGGATATTTGTCTGTTCTTATTTATTTATCAAACATTTCATTATACTACATATGGACTCATGGATATTTATTTAATAATTTCGGTTATAATTCAATACTACTTTACTCAATCTGTCCATTAAATTTTTACATAATCGTTTACCATCCATTGATCTTTGCTTGATATATATTTTTTATTAGGAATGTACAAAATAGCTATCTGTTTTAACTCAATCATTGCTCATACATTTATTAGTTTGCACATGTTAGTAAAGAAGAGCTTTGCTTCCTTACCTAGGGTGACCCAGTACCCTGAAAAACACCGCCTCCTGGAAAGGCAGAAAGAGTTTTAATTGTAGCCCTTTAATCACTAATTTTCAGAGTAAGGAGTTGGTGTAACAGTCTACGAATAACATATTGATAATTTATTTTTTCAAAGTTTAATTTTTTGAGCAATTATGACATGGAAGTCACTGGACCTTGTTTCAAATACTCTTCACAAGAGTCCTATGAAGAAACAGAGTGCCTGGAGGATTAAATTAATTTGCCTAAGATTACCAAGTTCAGAAGTCCTGGCGCCATGGTGGAAACAAGTCTGCTGGTTCCAGAACCTATGATCTTAGCAGCCATCTATCGTGCACCCAAACACACCTTCCTTTCTTTATGACCCCTTGTTCTTTCTCACTCTTCTGAAGCTAACGAACGACAGCCTTCAGAGTCCCTGCATGGCTCCCCTCCAAGGCTTTGTAATAGCACACTCTTTTTCTTCTTAAGTCCCCCAAATTTTCTATGCATTAGGCTCCACCTAGATCTGCCCCTGCTCACATCTTAAAACATCTGTAAAATGTTGTTCTTTTATTAAAGAAAATCAATATTCCCCCTCGTCTTCTCTTCCAGCCTTTAGCAAATATCAAACCCTTATCCATCCTGCTCACTTCTCACCAGCACTTCTACTTTCCAGCACACACAGAAACAAGAATTTGCCCAGAATTGTGTGTGCATCATCTTTTCTTTTATACAACTAGTTCTGCATGCTTAGTGGGGCTGGGAGAGGGTGATTACTCCCAGCTGCCTTAGCTGCAGATACACAATGTGTGCATATAATAAAATGCAGACTGCAGCAGACTCTTTGCCCCCAAATCTGTGTGTCTGTCCCACGTTTTGTTATGAAATAAAAGAACAACATAGTATTGGCTTGAAATAGTTGTCAACTGTCCTTGGCAAGTAGTTGCTTTGGGTGCACAGAGGGAAGTGATAATAATGCCTTTGAGAGCTTTAAGATGGAAGTAATGTTAACACAATTCCTTTCCATGGGAGAAAAGGGAATGATGGAAAGAATAAGAAAATTTCTATTCTGATTCTGTATAAATGTGCACAGATCCTGCAGCATCTAGTTTTGTACAAAGCTATTAGAAAGCAAAGGCAACCACAGGTGTGTTTACCAGACTGCAGTCTTGACCTGCTCTTTCTAATGCCCATGTTTTATAGGCAGACACATGTTCCCAAAATTGGCTTTTCCTGGAGATTTACCTATTTCTCGGTGTTTTGCAGTCTTTTGATAGCACATACATTCGTTAAAGCCTGACAAAGAAAAAATTCTCTCACATAGCTAGAAAAAATTAAAATTCCTTTCCTCTCTCTTGAAAAAGAGTTCCCCTGAGAAATGTTAACACTGTGTCTGGACCTTTCCAGAAGTCAAGGGGGAGATATTGAGCAGAGTGACTGGTAGTTAAGAGAAGGACTTAGTTCAGCTAAATTTAGGCTTTCTGAATCATATCCCTTGTAGATGACAAATTTATTGACTCATATCTTTTTCTCACTTTTATAGATATTGTCTCATATTTCTTCATTTTTGAAATGATATAGAAAACTCTTTATGATGCATAAATGTTAGTAGGGCGGTGAGTGCTACATTAATGAGGGCTTAACAATCAGGTGCAACCAGATATTTCAGTTTCCTACACTTGCTATTCAAAGTGTGGCTTAGCGGCATCAGCGTCACCTGGGAGCCTGTTGGAAATGAAAAATCTTGGGTGGCACCCCAGACCTGTTGAATGACAGTCTGCAGTTTCACGAGATCTTCAAGTGATGTGCATGGACTTGAAAGATCCAGAGGAACTGATTTAGCCCAGCATTTCCCAAGTTGGCTGCATATTAGAAACACTTGGCAAACTTTCAAAAAATACTGATGCCTGCAGGATAAGTCCTGGAGATCTGATGTACAGCATGGTGACTATAGTCACTATAGTACACCAACACTGTAGTGCATACTTGATATGCACTAAGAGAACAGATCTTAATTGTTCTCACACACACACACACACAAAAGGTAACAACGTTGAGGTGATGGATATATTAATTAGCTTGATTGAGGTAAAAATTTCACAATGTATCATTGTGTATCAACGCAGTATAGTATAACATGAACTAGGTGTAGTGGACAGGGTGGAACCTAAGAAGGCCCATTTGATCAAAGTCCTCCCCATGTCCCATTGTCTTTGGAAGGCATAGCAAACATTTGTTTACCAAACATTTGCTTTTCTGTCTCCAGGTGAATTGCCTTCCTCCCCTTTGAGGTCCCGAACCACTACCCCCAACATCCTCCTTTGTCTTTAGCTGAAGATATTATTTAAAGTGGTGGCTTCAGCTATTTTGGTGAGTTACTTAGTTTTCCTGTGTTTCTCCCATGTATACATGTTAATAAACTTGTTTTATTTCCTCCTGTTATTCTGTCTCATGTCAATTTAATTCTTAGACCAGCTAGAAGAACCTAGAGGGTAGAGGAATATTTCTTCTTCCTCTTCAGTTTCTTATCTCATCTGGAAAAATGAGCCTTGTGTTTCCTTAGTAGGTGCTTTGGTTGGATGGATGGGGAGCTTTAACCAATAACTGAGCTCCAGGGAACACCAGCTTGCTACAGCAGCACAGCAGGAGAGACCTGAATCCCCAGACAACATGATAATTCAGACAACTTTTTGGAATTTGGGATGCTTTAAGAACATGAATCAGTAAGACATTCTTCTCCAGCGATGTTGAGATAACAGATTAACATTGCAGCTGACTAACTGCCCTTGGTGGAGAAGAAAGTAAAGGAGAAAGTGCAACATCAACTTGCCCTTGCTTGGCTGCTTCCACTTACACGTCATACGCTATTTCTCCTATAAAAATGTAGTAAAATGTGGATTTCCAATTTACAACAGAAAGGTAGACTCAGTAAAAGTTAACGTGTTTCCCATTTCCTGATGGATTAGATAGGGAATGGAATAGGTTTAACTTATGAATGAACTAATATGCCCTTTTTATTTTTCCTGGTCATTGATTCCATCCTAAGAGTGCCTTGGGTTTATATGGTAATGGATTATTCCATTTAATGGAAACACGCAGAATTGGGCACACAAAACTATCTTGTTTAATATTTCCACTGCTCCTTTCCTTTCCCCCAAATTTATGTCCATCACCCACTCCAGCTGACCATTTAACTGAATATTTATTGGGGTACAAAGGGAACGTGCCCTCGGTTCTTGTGAACTTTCTTCCTACTGTGGTTTTCACAGGACAATGAAGTCCACCTACATACACTGTTAAGATGCAGTTTAGGATGGAATGTAGATTAAGTTGTCTCCTCGCCAATTGCTGACATATTCATCTGGAAACACTTCATCAGACTGGAGATTGTCCCAGTGGTGGAGAAACCCAGGTACTTTAGGAACTCTGTATTTATCACCAGTGGATCTTTGAACTCAAAGAAGTCATCTGACCTCTTCCTGCATTGTCCATCCTACTACCAATACGTGGACCTCACAGTTTGTGAGAAGGCTGTTCATTCCAGGTACATCTGTGCATCTTCTTAGACACTCTCCTCCACTCCCTCTCAATATTAGAGCATCATAGAAAATGATCCACATAGTAAATGTATATTTGAAAATGTGAGCCATTCTATGGTAGCTGAGCTAGTAAAATTGTCATTCAATTAATATAATTCAATATCAATGGAACTATGGATAGACGTCTTTTTCAGAAATGGAGGAGAAAATCTAGTACTTAAATATTCACTAATGAACTGATCACCCTGATGCAAAATCACAACTAGTTTGATTCAATGCCTAAAATAAAATTTTTCCACGGTATATTACAAATATTGGGATGCAAGATGTTGAAATCACTTCCCAGCATTATTTTAACACATTGTGTTTTTACTAGAAAAATTTAAAAATGTAAAATCTGTGATAATTCTCACTGGACATTATGTAATGCTCCTCACTATATATAATATTACTGTGGGAGGCTGGAGATGGGTCAGAAATGAGAAGGAAGATGGTATAAAGTAATTTTCCTAGGAACTGTCTTCAAAGAATACTCTGGTGGCTAAGGAGAGATAATGGAATATTTCCCATTAGACAAGCAAATACTTGCCCAGTTAGGAGAAAAATATCCTTTCATTGCTCATTTTCAGTGAAAACTCGTTAATTCTAATTTGCTAATCTAGATGCTTGATAGTGTTCATAACAAACCTGGGGGTTTTAGCTAGGTTTCAACAGAGCTTCAATAGACCTTGAGTCTGAATTCACGTTTACAATAATGAGCAGTTTTTCAATGTATTCTACAGGAGAGTTTTTAGAACAGTATGAAACTTCAGTTTGAATGACTGGGTAAAATGACATTCATAAAAAATAGATGAATCAAGAACAATATTACTGAACAAGAAGAGTTTGTATTTGTTTCTTTTTCACAGAAATTGTCAATACTATAATACACAGGAGTTCTCTCATTTGCAGAACGTACTCATGGAATTGTTTATTTATTCTCCACTCAATTCATTGCCTAAGTCCATCTTGACTTTACATAATATATACCCACATACAGCATAATGTGGTATGGGTGGGGAATGTAGACAGTAAAGGAAGGTTTTATCATTTTGAACCCATATTTCAGACTTAAACACAGTTTTCTTTTAATCTGAATTATTTGGCTTATTAAGTATATGTACCAGAGAATTTACTCCATGACACAGAATCTTTGCTAATATCATCAACTCTTTGCTGAGTGGATCGTCACAAAAGTGAGGAAGCCACATTCACAGCAATAATAGCAGTATTTGTCTTTGGTGATTGACTTATTTCACTTAGCCTAATGTCCTCAAGGTTCATCCATGTTGTAGCATGTGTCAGAATTTCCTTCCGTTTTAAGGCTGAATAATAGTCTTTGATGCTCTCCCTTAATTTTTTACAGAAGAGGCACATGCTGAGATCAGTACTTTAAAATGGAGAGATTTTGTCAGAATTCCACCTGATGTAAGGTTTTCCTTAATCAGCTACCCTTGATTTAACAAACCTCCAATCCACACCATGTAATTCTTTTGCATGTCGCTTTTCTCTATTCTCCCAGCTTTTGTCTAAATCAATTTCTGTAACCTAACATGTTCTTCCAATAGCTTGACCATTTTACTTGATCACTTTTGGCTTGCCACGAATCCTGGGTAAATAAATCTCTGGTTCCTTTTATTTGCTGCTGGTTCCCATATCTATGATTTGCAGAATTCCTGGACCTGAACACACAGTGTTGTTACTCACTTTTGTTCCACTGTGGGAACCATATCTGGTAGAGAACACTGCAACATGATTTTCCCCTTGCTCACTTCATGTGAGTCCAGTACTGTGCGACACATATCCTGAAGCAGGATTGCAAATTCGGAGGATAACAGGTCAAGAGGTACAAAAATAATCTCTGTTAGAATTAATTAACAGAAACTTAATTCTCAACACACTGCATCCACTCTATTGATGTCTTTATGCACAATTTTTATCCTTCCCTATGGTGACTAAACAAATGGATTCCAAGTAACTATTGATACATTCCTCTAAACTTCTGGTATATTTTACCTGTATATACAATGTTATCTGTCACAGATGAAATAAATAGTCTGATAAGATCATAGAATTGTGGCAGAAATAATTTTAGATTTGTTCTGCACTCTTCATTTTCTCATCAGAGAAGGAAGAGACCAGAGAACAGAAACAACTGGCCAAGCCACCCAGGATCCTGTGATTCCCAATATTAAATCCTGTGCTCATGCCCCAATGACTATTTCCTTGGTGGCTGTTCCCAGGCACGTGTGTGCTGTAATATAACGAGTCTACTGAGTAAGTGGCTCACTAGGTGTGGGCAACAGTGGTGTCTTACTTGAAGAAGGACAATCCAAACACAAAAAAATCACTAAAAAGGAATTCCATTCTTTGTGTCTCTCCAAGAATATTAAAAAGAATCTAATTCATGGTCTTTAGGAACACTTTTACTTCCTCAATTCTGCCTAATTCCATATTCTAGATCCTCTGTTTCACAAACCTTCTCCCCAAACCATTCCTTATTTCTCCCATAGCACTTAAATACTACTCTCTTCTCCCAGTTCAAAAATCTACTGATGCAGAAGAGATCGACACATCTCTTTACCTTATTATTGGAACCCTAATGGATCATTTTTGGCTTAGTTTTACTTGTGTTAGATCCCTGTGCTTTAGGATGGAGTTTAAAATCTGCTTCCCTGAATTTACTGATCTGCCGCTGCTGTTCTATTGCAAATTGTCAGAGGCAAGATGAGAAGAGATGAGCTAAATTAAGCAAAGTAGTGGCTCTCTAAAGAATTAGCCTAAAGGGTGTCTATGAATGGACCAACACACCGGTAGGGGAAGTCTTGGATTTCAGGGTCTCTAGTCTTGACATTATTAGCAATTTGTCAAATGCAAGGACATGAGGCATGATCAAGAGCTTTCACATGATCTGAGACTTAGAGGGGTCACAGATATCCTAGTGAATTGAATCAGGATTGCAAATAGCTTCCTACCAGCTGGAATCATTACCAGGTCATAAGGTCCATTAGGAAAGAGTCAAAGACAAATTCAAAACAAGTACAAGATGGCCTGAAACCCAGGAAGGAAACTTTGCAGTCCAATGAGAAGTGCCTTTCGATCACAGGGACCTCAGGGACAGAACACCGGAGGCCAAGCAGTGATGCTGGGCAGAGGTTGTCCTGGGGCTGCAGAGAAGAGAGGAAGCACATCTGGAAGGTACAGAGCTTTAACAAATACAGAAGCAGTGCCAAGTCAAGCTGACCTCAGAAAAGGTTATGCCTTTGTTTAGAGGCAAAACAAAAGCACCCAGGGCTAGATGCTTGCAAACGTCGCCGACCAAAGTACATTTTAGCTCAATGTCAGTTGGAGTTAGGATCAGAAACAGGAACTATGTTACTCTGTCAACATTTTTTATTTCTAGCTCTCTGTGGAGAATTTCATGTTTACCCTTAGTTGTCTGATAAAAGCTCTGTTTGAACATTTCCAATCTCTTCTCCCATCAACTCGTCAAAATCCAAAAGATACTGACAGATAAACTATGAACCTACTCTTCCGAGATGAATGTTGAAGGCATGACCCACGTTGCTCAGGTGACCCAAAGAGAACTTTAAAAGAAAATAGATTGTGGATCCGTAGCACAGAATAAGGAAAAAAAAAAAAAACCCTCAAGTATCTTATTATTTCATAAGTTGAAGATATAAAGTGACTACCAAGATAGCTGAGATAGGCTCTCAGGCGTCATTCCTAGAGAAGTGTCTGGAATGAAGGAGGTAATGACCAGGTTGCACTCTGTGCAGGCTGGAACATAACTATGGGGCTGGAGTCAATCACTCTGACAAGGACCGAGACACACTTGAAGGCACTCGAGAGACATTGACTCCACGGTATATTGAAGTAGCTAACTATGGTGATGTTGAAAGACCTGAGAGTCTTGATCTCAGAGAAGAAACAGCCTGTGGGAGATGTGATTCCACATCTGAAGACCCACTGTGTGGAAGAGAACTGTACAACCTGATGAGGTGGAAAAGATCTTCCCTACTAGGCTCTGAGGTAACAGAGCAGCTCTTAGACGGAAGAGGGATGTGTCCCCAAGACCACCCCTCGGTTCAGGGATTCACTAGAAGAACTCACAAGACTCAGAAGTAGTTATATTCATGGTTACACTTTATCACAGTGAAAGGATGCAAAGCAAAATCAGTAGAGGAAAAGATGCAGGGGGCAAAGTCCAGAGGAAACCAACTTCCACAAGTCCTCTGTCAACAGAGTAGCACAGGATGCACTTAATTCCTCCAGCCATGAGTTGTAAAGATATGTGCAAAGTGTTATCTACCAGGAAAGCTCACTGGAGCCTTGGAACCCAGCGTTTTTATCAAGGGTCCGTCACATAGGCACATGGGAACACAATTTCTAAAGCCCAGACCCCTAGAGGGAGAGGAGATGTTCACCGGAAATCACATCACTTACACTACGTAGACGATCTTGTAAGTATCAAGGTTCCAAGTGTGAACAGCACTCTTATCAGCTGGAACTCTCCAAGAGCTTAATTCACAGGAGCCAGCCAAGGGCCAGCCACCAAAATGGGCATTTCTTGGGAACGCGCAAGGTTTGAACAGCCCAGGCCTGCTGAGTTAACTGTTTCCTGCACAGGGTGTCACGTTGGTGAGTCCACTGCAGGGTTTTCGTGTATAAAAACTGGCTCTCCTTGACTGCAGTCTCCTTTGGTCTGGCTCATTGTGGGACAGTCAGGGTAAATGCAGTGAGATTCACTTGGAGTTAAAAATCCTTGCTCTGTCCCTTATAAACTCTATTAATTTAAACAAATTATTCAACCTTAATTGGAGCAAATTTCTCAACCTAAGATATTTCAGTGAACCTTGAAAGAAATAACTTGCATGGTTTATAAAGTGTGCCCAGTAAACCAATGGCATAGAGTAGATGCTATGTGAATATGTGTTTCCTTCTCCCCTGGGTTGGGAAAGATAGGACTCCAGGTGAATGATTATGGTTAGGCCCTGTTCCTCTATTTCCCCAGCCCTTCTCAAACTTCACTGTACATATGAATCAACCAGGGATGTTGATAGCATGCAGATTAGGACTCACTAGGTTTGGAGATGGATCTGAAATTCTGCATTTTAAATGAGCTCCTGGGTGATGCTGGCGTGGCTGGTTCATGGACCACATGTTGGGTAAGGAGATGCGACACCACGCTCCATCCTCAGGTTGTGGACCTCATGTTGATGCCACACCACACTCCATCTCTCAGGTCCATGGACCACATATTTAGTAGAGAGGCCACAACACTCTCCATCCCTCCAGTGGTGGCAGTGTTAAATCATGGAGAAAAATGGATAATATATTTATTATAGACTCTTTATATTTCCACCCCTAAACATCCTCTTCCTTTCCAGCCACCTCACATCGATCTGGTAGAACCTAGAATGGTATGGAACAGTACTGTTCAAAGAACTACCTGGCTTTCCAATTAAAAGTGTGGATTCTGGGGCCCCACCCCAATGTAGTTTAGTTCTGAGAAGAAGCTCAGGAATTTGCTTTTTTGTTGTTTTTAAAGGAGAACTCTGTGTCATCTGATTTCGGGAGTGGAGACTCCAGGATTTCTATATGAAGGAGCTTAGGAGCGTCAATCTGACAGAAGTGAGGTTGTAGAGGCTGTTTAGAAACTGGGTTTGTACAGGAAGCACCTAGCTTTGGATGGCTAAGAGTGTGTATTTGTTGGGGTGACACTGAGGGAACTGATGGAGGTTTTTGGGTCTTGAAAACCCTTCCAAGCCACTCCTCAGTGCAGCCTTTGGAGGGACACAATTGTGAACCACACATGAAGAAGAAGTAAGGGCCCCTAGTCAAGTTCTTTAACTTCTGAAAGCCTGGTTTGTCTCATCAGTTGCAAGGAGATACCAATGCTTACCTCAAATGGAATTTTATAATCACAGAGCTCAGAGGACATGTCCAGGAAATTCTGTTTGTCCTTTCGATCGGTTCTCTTATAGCTGATTTGAGTAGGGACTTTCTCAGTACTCAGTTTCTTCTCTTTATCTCCTTCAAAAATGGCCCAGGGAGGGTTTAACAGTGAACCTGAGGAGAAAATGGAAGCTCTGGCCTCATGATTACATCGGACCTTCTCCTAGCAGCTCACACAGTGTAGCCATCAAAATGGACGAAAGGGAGACTGCACCAGAGCCATGCAGGGGCTGGAATGGCGCTGGAATGGCTTCCATTCCATGCTGGGATGGAAAATTCCTGTCTAGACTTCTAGTTACAGGGCCCCCTGCCTCTCACACACTAACAGGAGCACTTTGGCCCTGGATCCTGAAGTGGAAGAGATCTTGGAAGTCCCAATCCCAGCCCTTTGCTTGCACAGTCCAGGAAACTGAGATAAGGAAAGCTTTGACGGTGGCCTTGATGGCAGTATTAGGACTGCAAACTCTACCCCTTATCTCCCAGGCAGTTGTTTTGGTCACCACACCATCTGCTTCCCTACAAATAGGAGCAAATTAGTGTCTTCCAAAACAGGACACCATATGGGAAATGGACCTGAGGGTCAATAATACGTATTTGTATTGACTTAAGGCATAGTCGAGCTGCCGAGAGGGACGACGCTAGTTTTCCACCCTTGACATATTTATTAATAATTTAGGCAACGGGGAAAACAGATACTTTCTAGAATTGATATTAGTTGTAAAGTGTCATATATCAGCAAGAAAAGTGAAATTAAGCCAGCAGAGCAAAATGCTAGATTGTGACATTAAAATAGTGCTAGATACAACTTAGATGGGCAAATAATGCAAGATGTGAGTATAATGAGATACCTGTATGGTTGATTTATGGTGGTTATGTTTTAATTGTTTTTAAAAAATGATACCAAAACTCATCTATCCAAATGAACATTTCCTTTCAAAGCAGTCAACCTGTAAGGCCACATACTTATTCCAGTGAGGTTGACGCTACTTAAAAGGTTTTTAAAAATGCCTCCTTCGGAGTCTGAGGTGTTTTCTTTAAATATTCCTATTAACAGCAGATTTTCCCATGGAGCCTAGGTTGATGTTTGGGATGATGCAAAAAAATGTTTATTTAGGAAAAAAATGTGTGCTTTTATAAAGGATGTGGAAGGTTGAGAAAATCATTTGCAGTCCAAAGGAAAAAGGAGTGGATGCACCCAAATAGGGCTGATGTCTTCTAAATGGATCCGTGTGTTCTGAAGGTACAGTGGGACAATGAATGCGAAGGAAGGACTCGCCCTGCAGATGTGATCTATTCAGAGGACCTGACCTTAGTTTGAACGCAAAGCAGTTCTGAAGGTGCTCTGAGCTGCATTAGTCAAACATTTAGCCAGCATTCTCCAGGAAATGATATCTCTGTTTTCTGTCTCAGTCAAAGTTACTTCATTCCAGTGCCTCAATAAATTTTTACGTATATATAAACTCAGGTAGGAGCTGAGTCATTCCAATGTTCTTGTGATGATCAATTCTGGAAAGCAGTGGTAGATGTGTTGGGCCAACATGAAGACAGGCAGAGGATGTCTGATGATCTGTCCATTACACATGGCACTCTCCTCTACAGTTGACGCAAAGAAGATGAAAAGAAGAGACTTTAGACCCAAAGTCAAGACAGAGAGACAGAGAGAGGCTTCCTGCGTTTTCTTTGACTCAGGCTGATGTCACTGAGTCCTAACCCTGGTCTTCTACGATTCACTCAACACAAGAAACTATGGGGATGGGGAAGGGATTCATAGCAGCAGCTGTATGTTCAGAGTAAGCCCAGAAGAGAGCATTTTTGAAACATCTACTCCTTTCTGTATTTGAAAAACTCAACCCTTTGGTGCCTTTGCTGCTGAAAAGCATGTTCTGTCCCAAGGACTGAGGGGCTGCATCCTTTTCCAGGAAGCCATTGGCATCAGCCCCATCAAGAGACTCTGGGTCAAGGCCAGGTTTAAAAAAAAAGCTTAGTTTGATGGTCTTCACGCAGGATAGAAAGAAAAGAGAAGCCTGAGCAAGTGTTGAGAGCGATAAGCATGTTGTTGTTCTTTGCATTCACCAGTGACTTATTCCTAAGGGGGTCACTCATTAAGGACGACAATTGACAAAGCAGAAATCTAAAAAATATATTGAGTCACTGGAATGAAGCATAGATTCCTAAGGCGGGAATAAATTTGAAAGGCAGTACTGATATACAACATACAATTCTTATTATTTTTGTAGGTGTGTTTCACATAGTTTTTAAAACGTAGGTGCATTTCATATAGCTTAAAAATACAAATGCGGGCAAAACACCAAAAAGAAAAATCCTATTTTACACTGGTAGAAGGGCACGGGGTGTGAGATGGAGGAGCTGAGAAGTAGGAAGATGCAGCCTCATCCATTTCCATGGAGTCAGTGCTGTCTGTTGGCCAGGGTGTCTCGGTGTGTATCTTATATGGCCTCTCGTTCTCTAAGAGTCTGCACTTAGCTTCCTCAACATAAGATGGTCTCAGAGTTCCCTTCCCAGGATGTGAGAGGGGAAGCTGCAAGGTTTCTTGAGGTTTAGTCTCCAGACCTCACATGGCATCACACCTGCCACAGTCTACTGGTCAAAGCACATCACAAAGTTACCCCCAGTTCAAGTGCATGGAAAGTGATGCTGCCTGTTTATGGTGGGAGTAGAAACATGACATGGGTGGGCACTGGGAGGCGGTGAAGCATCGGACGTCATTGTGGAAGCAACCTGTAGCATTTCTTTCTGAATCGACTCTGAAAGAGGACATGACCAGCGTCTTGATTTCTGAAACTAGTATCTTCAACCCATGAGTGGCTCCTTTCATTACACAGTTTATAGCTACTGGAAAACTAAATCTGGAAGAAGGAAAATATAAAGGAAGATCTACAGAAAACAGTTAGTCTTGATTATATTTTTTTATAAAAACTACAGGTTTTGTTATCCTGCAGTTACATTTATTTATTTGATTGTTCACTTACATTAATTTACTTAGTTAACATATTTCAATACGTAATGCATGCATTTGGTACAAAATGGCATATAGTGAAAATTAAGCCCCCTTGCTGTATCATCTTCCTCTGTCACCCATTTCCACTCCCAGAAACAGCTATGTTGCTGTATTTGTGGAAAATTTACATTTACCTGATTTTATTCTATTCAGATGAAATATTCAAGACTAAATGAAAAGGAGACCCATAGAGTCAGGGAGGGGGATGTTATTTACTTGAAGTTAGCAACTGACTGTACCACTTTCTGCTGCTTCGCATATTAGAAGCATAAATGGCATGGGAGAGAGAAAAAACATGGAGATTAATACATACAAAAATCCAGGAACCCCACTACACCCCATCGTCCCGAGCTGCAAAACGCCCCACACGGCGACAGTGTGGAGGATGATAAATTATCAGTCTGCTCTCCCAAAGCACTTGAAAAGGCAGTTTTTTAAGGACATATAAAATATTAATAAGGTCCATACATTTCTTTAGCCGACACAATACTGATGCATCACGTCACCATTAGTACTACATCAACACTTGTCTGGGATGTTACACAGTGACAAAAGAAGGTTCAGGAAATGGACTTGAGCTTGTCGGGAGGCAGGAAGAATTACTGAGAAGTGTATAGTGTTCGTGATTCATTTCAGAAGCATACTTGGGGCAGACGCCAGGCTGCAGTGGGTTGAGGAGTAATAGACAAAAGACAAGTCATGGACAACTCTGTTAGTAAATCTGCCTATGAAGCAGAAAGAAATATCTAGAGTAGGTTGTATGATCACAGGAGTGATTTTTTTTTAACAGAAAAGACTTGAACATCAGCCTTATCTATTGCTACAAGCCAACTTATTGTTGGAGTAGAGCAAATTTTCTAGAGAGTCACACATACCCCATCCCATCTACAGTAGACACCCCACCTCCTACAACTATAGAGACACCTCAGCCCCCCCAAGATCTGCGGCAGGGATGACTGAGGAGGAGGTAATAACCACAGCCAGCATTGACTGGATACACTCTGTCCTGTCTAATTTATATAAGTTATGTCATTTCATCACCACAGCAATCGAATTGGGTACTTACTAGCTGTACAGCAGGTACAACAAGATGGGGAAACTGAGGTCTAGAGAGAGAAGCTAGTTTTCTTCAGGTCACCCAGCTAATAAGCAAGGCTGATGTCAGACCCCGAGCAGCCCGATTACAGAAACCACCATGCTGTCTCACTACCTCTGTCTGAGACACACACAAGAATGTCAGGAACTAGGCGAAAGCTTGCAAAGATATTTGATCATATAGATGGAGCTTGTTGTAACCACAAAATCCATGAATGCAGAGGTTGGGTCTAAGTGTTGTCTTTGTCTCTCCAGTTCCCTCTCATTTCCGTATTTCATTGTAAACACAATTAACTTTCTTATCATCAGATGCAGCTCTAAAGATTCCAGTGACTAACCGGTGAGAGAGCTAACTCTGAAGATAACATAGACTTATCTAGTCTATGGTAACTGAAAAGACTCAACACAGATAAATCTATTATCTTTGATACGAGAGGCATGTCTGTAGCTGATGGGGGGAGGGGTTGGGTCAGTGTAATGACTGAATTTTATATGTCAACTTGGCCAAGCTATGGTGCCCAGATGTCCGGCCAAAACTAGTCTAGATGTTGCTATGAAAGTATTTTGTAGATGTGATTAACACTGGCCATCAGTTGACTTTAAGGAGGTTACCCTCGATAATATGGGTGGCCCTCATCCAATCCCCTGAAGACCTTGAGCGCAAACACTGAGATTTCCTTGAGTAAAAGAAATTCAGCCTCAAGACTGTAACATAGAAATCCTGAGTGTCTAGCCTGCTGGCCTGCCCTCCTGATTTCAGACTTGCCAGCCCCTACGATAATACGAGCCAATTTCTCAAATGTAAATCTCTTAATATGTAGATAGATGGGTAGATAGAGACAGATAGAGATACCTATCAATAGGTAGGAAAGATAGAGATATCTATCTCTCTCTACCTATCTTATCTATCTATCCATCCATCCATCCAACCATCTATCCATCCATCCATCCATCCATCCATCCATCCATCCATCTATCTATCCTATTGGTTTTATTTCTCTGGAAAACCCTGCCTGATACAATCAGTGTGAAGAGACGACCAAGATCCTTGAGAGCTCACAGGTAAAACTCCTATTTGCCACACCAGCTTTCTTTCAAGTTGACTATGGCTAGATGACTCACATCCAGGGCATCCATCTGGGTAAGTCCACAGTATTTCATCTTTTATTTCCAACTGCTCTTCTCTGTGTTCAGTGTTATCCATCTTCACCATCATATATTTCTTCTTCTCTCCTGGTCTGTTTGTTTTCTTCTCTAATATTTCATTGGCAATCTGACGTTCTTTTAATTATTTCAACAGGCTTCTCCAATATAACATCCCTACAAAGAATCACTATTTACAAGCCACTTTAATATGTCAATTAAGAAGCACGATTTCCTATGACCCCAGGAGGTGAACACATGCTTTGGCGATAATGCATTCAGGTGAAAATCATGTCCAGTGAAATTAATTAATTGTGCAATTAATATTTGAGCATGGTTTGTATGTCTATCAATCTACTACCTATCTCGCAACCCAGCTGGCCAGGCATCAATACTAATGGACTTGTCTTATTTACAACAGTAATACCTAATCATTGTTTTATTCTAAATTTCACTTGAAACTCAACTGTTAACTCAAAAAAGTTATTGTTTACAAAGGCAACATAGCTCTATTATTTCGTTAAGGTCACTGAATAAAATTTAGGAGGTTTGGTGCCAGAAAATCTCCTTACACAAACATAGCTCTTGCAACTTATGCCATGAAAGCAAAACCAATAAACTGTTTTAATCTCTACAAACGTCTTACCTTATTTCTATGCGATATTCATAGCTAAGAAAACCTTTACCTTTTTCCTGTTCAGTTTGTGTGTGCACTTTAAGTATTAAATGGAAGAAACAGATTCCTAGGAGAGAAAGAACATATACAAAAGACATGTGAATATTTAATAACAAAAGTAGAAAATATATTACAAAATAAAGTACGAAATTTTATTGCTTCCTAGAGTGTCCTGTTTCTTTTAAAATCTCTTTTGTAAATTATTTTTCTTGGTTCCTCGTGCTGCTTAAATTTTCTCTGATGTCTTTGCAATGATATTGCTCTAGATAGCTGAATTATGTCAGATCTACAGATCACATGAGTATGTAGCCATAGCAACGGACAGGCCAGGTAACGGTTCTGATTTTATATAGATTCATGAGCCCTTAAAATTAGACCTTTTCTATTACAAGAAAAAAAAAAGAAACATCTCTACCTTTAAGAATTAGGTATACTGAATATTTTTATCCGTTACAATCATATGTACAAATGATTGCTTCAAAATTAATGTAAGAGTAAATGAGATACAGTGAATAAAATATAGATTCTATTTTGAAAATGTGAGAACTGTAAATTGTACACTGAAATAGAAAATCCATAAACCTCACTACTTCACATTAGTAGAAAGAATAGTCTAAATTACACTATGATTTGAAAGTATATACATGTTTACTACTTTAAGAACTTCCACAATATATGAAGGAGAGCTTTGCTTTGCAAAGATAACATTTTGCTAGGTGATGTCTAAATCTTCATGAATTCTCAATTAATGAGTGCAGCTTAATCTGGTATTTGTAGAAGTGGCTTTTCATCAGGTGTAGAACCTGGATTAACAGCTGATTTTCCTCTACCTACACCATACTTTCTGACACTCAAGAAACTCTCCCAGTATGGTAGATGAAAATTATAAGGAGCTGATGTAAACTTTTGAGGTGATATATTATGGGGCACATTTTCCAAGGTAATCGTTAAAAATTTTAACATCAATAAACTCTCTTCTTGCTGTGACCAACTCATTTTCCTCCTTAAAAATTGTCAATTAATCTTCATAATAAATGACATTTAATTTTGAAACCCTCCACCAGTTCATTCCAGCCTAAATTATTTTCATCACACCCTCCTCTTGATCATCCATTATTTTTAAGAATCAATATTCATGGAGGAAACTTAAGTGCATATTACTAAGTGAAAGAAGCCAATCTGAAAAGGCTACTACTGTATGATTCCAACTATATGACATTCTGGAAAAAGCAAAACTATGGAGACAGTAAAAAGATCAGTGGTTGCCAGGGATGGGGAGGGTGGATGAATAGGCGGAGCACAGAGGATTATGGGGGCAGCAAAAATACTTTGTATGATACTGTAATGGTGGACATATGTCATTATACATTTGCCCAAACCCATAGAATGTACAACACCCAGAGGGAACCATAAGGTAAACTGTAGACTTTGAGTGATGATGATAGGTCAATGTAGGTTCATTCTTGGTAACAAATGTACTGTTCTGGTGGGTGATGTTGATAATGGGGAGGATATGCATGCATGTGTGGGGGCAGGGAGTATATGGGAAATCTCTATACCTTCTTCTCAATTTTGTTGTAAACCTAAAATGGCTCTAAAAAAATTAAGTAAAAAAAAAAAAATTTCAATTCTTCCTGCTGCCTCATTGTTCTGTATATTCCAAGGAGACTTCCCAGTTCCTGTGCCCCTAGGTCTCCTCAAAGCACATGGACAGGAGAACTCTGTCAAATCTCTTAGCAGATAGTCCACCCACTTCTTTCCTTTCTCCTTTTCTGTCACTTACAATGTGAGATCTGCTAAGGATGATGTGACATATTGGTTGCAGCTCCTGTGTGGGAAGGTCTAAGGTCTGTATGTGTTTCTTCCCCATGTAGCCCTTTCTGTAAATTCTCTAGGCAGTGTTCCGTACTGTATTCTGGCCTCTTGGATACAGTAAGAGTGACTGCACTCACTTGCTGAGTGTGTTCCATGGACCAGCCATGTCACTAGGTCTTTGAAAATGCATTTCATCTACGTGTCACAAACATACTGCAAGGGCAGTATTTCCATCTTCTCCATTTTAAAGATGATGGAGCTGAGGATTGTTGACGTTTGGTGGCCAGAGAAGGTCCCTCAGCAGGAATTTTAGAACTTTATTCTAAGTAATGTCTTAGGGTCCTTCTAGCTCTGAAGTTTGATATCCAAATTTGTCATGGAAGTAAAGTAAAACAATTCTCAATGAAAGACTCGGGGAACGGTTTTTCCTGGGTGAAGAAAGACGTGTCTCTGTGTTCCCAGCTGACCGTACAGATGGAGGGATCCAAGATTTTCTAGGAAGGAAGTGAGGAATGTCTGAGGAAAGGCTCTGGATTCGCTCCTGAATTTCCTCCTCACAAGTGTGCGTTGGGGCCCAAGTTCTACTATTAAAGAGGAACCCCATCGCGTTAGACAGCCTTTTCCCAGGGGATGAATCACGGAGTCTCATTTTCACAGGATGCTGATTTTGATGCTCTGGAAAATAATTGTTTAGTGAGTAAATAAATTTGGGAGTCTTGGGTTACATAAATTTAAAAGAGCTTTATTTTTTTCTGTATTTGTTTTGCTGGTATGTTTTTAAAAGCATGACTTCCTAGAGTATTCGGCCTACTCAGTTCCATCTCTGAGAGAGTGACATAATATGTGTCAATTCACAAATTTGTTGGACTGCAGAACCCTGCTTTTCTTGACTCACCCAACACCTATTAATAAATCTCAAGAGAGTGTTCTTCTAAGGAACTGCTGTGTTGTCATTATTTTTTTTTGAGTGCCCTGATATAAGTGTAAATATCCTCGAAATGCTAATAGAATGAGCCAATGGCCATCTCTTAGACCAGAGTTGTTGGCTGCTCAGGAAAACCACGGAGGAATTTAAAAAACATTCTTGCCAGATTCAGATTTAATTGGTCTGGGGAGACACTGGAATTTTTGAAAGCTGCCCTGGTTATTCTAATGCGCAGCCAAGGCTGAGAACCAAGGGCTTAGGACTTAGTACAAAATTGGGTTATCCAATTGCTTTGCAATAGTGCTTACGACTTGTGGGTAGATTCTTGGGAGTGACACTTGGGTAAAGGCAAATAGTGATGGGTAAATGGGCGAAGGGTATATGCCCAGAGCATATACCCAGAGCATATACCCTCATCCATATACATCACGGATGAGAAGCAGCCAACAGGGAAAACTTAAAACCCTACATGGGTTTTAGGACGACCTGATACTTCTAAGATTGGTGTGGGCAGTGACATATGAGAGAAACTAAAAAAATATAAGGGAATACACTTTTCTCCCTCATTTTATACTTTTTCTTTCTGCCAGTCCTGGCTACTTGGGGACATGTAGTGAGGCAGATATTTACCTTCAAGTGGGAAGAGCTGGCGAGCAGAGTGATGGATTCTTTGTGTGTGCCTTATATTGTGCCTATCACATGTCAGTATCAATAAATGCTCATCAAGGTAAACAGGAAGTCCTGATTTTTAAATTCTAAATTAACACGACATAAAACCCATTCATCAAGAATCAGCAGTGTGCTAGTCATGGTAATTGTTGAACCAACTCCAAATTATAGATTTTACTCCTACGAAATTGCCTATCTCTAGCGGTGTGTGCAAGCTACAAATAATACGTTCTCTCTCTGCGTATGCAGAGTTACATTCATTAAAATGCATTCAATTTCTCTTTAATTTGTAAACTGAAGCAAGCAGTCAATAAGTTTCTCTATTACCTGTTTATTCACTTGCCTTTGTAGCTGGTATGCAATGCCACCTCTCTACAGGAAGTGGATATTTCATTTCCAATCTCAAATAATTAACCAGTGTGATTTTCCACCCTCTTCTAGCTGCCTGAGCACATCCCAACTGTGAGCATCCATTTTGTTCTCTATTATTTCACTTCCATCCCCTATTTCCTCATATGATGAAAATCCCAAGTGCAAATACATTTCAAAAGTATATGGTAAGATTTATTTTAAAACCCTGTCTACTTTCAGAGAAAAAGCTTCAGACTATAAATACATTTCAGAGAGGGAGAAAATGCAAAACCAATTTTTTTTTCTTTTGGCTTTTATGCTTCAAATCTCAAAGTCATTCATTTTTAATTTTCATCCTGAAAGCATTTTCTTTTCCATCTATACAATGCTCAAGCATATCAGGGAAGTTTAAACAATAAAGACAGAAAGTGTTTTGTTTCTTTTTTATTCTTTTAATAACACTGACTTGAAAATATCTCGTCAAAGAAAGGCTTTGGGAAACATCACATCGTGTACTGTGCTCATGGCTCTGCGTGCTGTGTATTATTTAGCGTATGCTATATGGGAAAATGCACTCTGCACTTGGGCTTTTGAAAGAAAAGTTTTCAAAAGGATGTTTTGAGACTGAGTCCTGCTTTTACCAAATCAGATTTGCAACAACGCGTGTTCACAGGTCCGCCACACACAGCTTCCATCTGATGCTCACAACTGCTCTTGGTTTGATGATCCGAGCATGCCCCACTTGTTAGTGCCGAGTTCTGTAACTTCAGAGGGCTCTGCATCTCCCTAACCTCTCTGTCCTGCCGATCCCACAAAACGACCAGTGATAGAGAAGGAGAGCAGTGACTGGATCTTGGTACAGACAGCTTAGCAGAAAGGAGGGCAGAGGCAAGCTCCAAACAAAATGAGCAAGTAGCTGCCCTGCTTCTGGTATTCACCGTGTCTCCATTCATCTGCTCTCTTCCCTGCCCTGTTCCTGGCAAGCTCCTCGGGGTCCAGGGTGCTGGAGGCCAAGGCTGCACTACAGCTGTCCCAATCTGAGATGCCATGCCTGAGCTTCCTGCGTCCAGTGTACATTTCCCCCCCAAATCACTTCTGCTTCACTTCTCTCCCTTTCCCATCATAATGCTTCCATCGGGCTAAACTTGAACCAATTAAGATGACCGAAATAATGTAAAAGAGACTAGTCTCACAAATTAGAATAAAAGCACATAGCATAAAAATTGACTTAATGGTGTTACTTCAGACCATTTTCTTGCCATTTGACTATCTCTTCTTGCCAGGCTTGTCTCCAAGGCCACTCCACCAACATCCTCGCTGCCTTGCACCCCATCTTCATGGCCCACCCTTGTGGAATGAATCTCTTCTTATTTAGCATGATCACAGTTTGTGTGTGTGTGTGTGTACGTAAGTTTTCTTTTTTTTTATTTCGGTAACATTGGCTTATAACATTATATAAATTTCAGGTGTACATCATTATATTTCAATTTCTGTGTAGATTACATCATGTTCACCACCCAAAGACTAATTACAATCCATCACCACACAAATGTGCCTAATCACCCCTGTCACCCTCCTTCCTCCCCACTTCCCCTCTGGTAACCACCAATCCAATCTCCGTCTCCTTGTGCTTGTTTGTTGTTTTTATCTTCTACTTATGAGTGAGATCATATGGTATTTGACCTTCTCCCTCTGACTTATTTCGCTTAGTGTAATACTCTCAAGGCCCATCCACGTTGTCACAAATGGCCACATTTCATTGTCTTTTATGGCTGAGTCGTATTCCATTGTGTATATATACCACATATTCTTTATCCATTCAGCCCTTGATGGGCACCTAGGTTGCTTCCAAGTCTTGGCTGTTGTGAATAATGCTGCAATAAACATAGAGGTGGATGTATCTTTATGCATTCATGTTTTCATGTTCTTTGGATAAATATTCAGCAGTGGAATAGCTGGATCGTATGGTAGTTCTATTCTTAATTTTTTGAGGCATCTCCATACTGCTTTCCATAATGGCTGCACCAGTTTGCACTCCCACCAGCAGCATATGATATTAAACTTCCATTGTGCATTTTATTCTGCCTAGTAGAGTTACTTTTTTGCATGTCCTGATTTAAATAAGCTACTTGAGGTCAGGGGTACAGTTGCACATTATCTTACCATTTTCTGACAATTCTGGTAGGAACAACTCCCTTCTTTGGGCAGAGATTTCTATTTTAAAACTCATAACGTTCACCCACACCATACCTCAATCCTTTGCTCCCCCCACTGAGGTAAAAGACTGGATTTTGTTAATGTTTGCATCCCCAGATATATAGACCTGAATGAAAAATATGGTGATGTTGTGCATTTGTGTGTGCATTGACTTTCTTTAATGCATGTTTCTTTAATTAAACATTTGCAGTTTAAAGAAACTGTGAAGTCTGTAAAGTCATTTTCATCCATCTGGTGGCATATAATACTCAAAGCCAAAAACAAAAATGTCTACTTAAAACTCATGGTTATCTAAAAATTATATTTGGGGCCAGTATATGATATAAATAGTCTGAAATAGGATAGCATACTTCTGCAAAAACAAGGATTTTTATTCTTTACAGCAACTGTAATAGATTTTTCTTAATCAGTTGACTTATTTACCCTGTTTTCTACTTTTTTGTTCTTGTTAACTGAGTCATATTTGGCTAATTTTAACTTCTTTTAAGTTTATCCAGAAACCCTAAAAATGGGAAAGAAAAGCATTATATTAGCAATGTCTATTTTCCCAGAATGAAGGGAAACTTTTGCTTGTAGAATTTTAATTTGCAAGGCACAATTTATAACACCATAAAGAGACATTTCTCTTGAAACCAAGAGCTCTATCATTTCTTTTCTCATCCGACATCTGCAGAGTGAGAGTAAATATTTCTTAATTTAGAGGAAGGTAAGGCTATTTTTCAAGTGAATCTCCTAAATTAATCCACTGGAGTAGGTGTTATTTCCTCCATCACACGTCTGCCTTAAATATAGTACCTGCACAGATGAAGCAAATGCAAAAATAGCTGTGGATTTAAATAGGTGATATTGTCTCATGTAGAAAAGATGAGTCTCGTAGATAACATAAAAGTAGTTGTTTTTTATACTTCTAGATTTTCAGTGGCTTCATTTTTTCATATAGTTCCTATATTTGGGATGTAATTTATGGAAAGGTTTAGCTTTGTCTCTCAAAAGCTTTTCATTTTTCTCGTAAGATTGAATCACTTGCTAATAAGGCCCTAGTGCTATATTTTTGGCTACCTATCCATCTATTTTCTACCTAAATCATTGCTATCTCTACAGCCTGTCTCGCTCTAGAAGCTTCTAAGGTGATAACATGTATTAGGAAATCTTATCCTTATCATGTATTATCCTCAATTTGAAGATATTAGACCTCTGGCATATGAAGGTTAAAAGGTCAAGGAATGTCTCCAGATTAGAAATCTGATTCTGGTAATATATGCAGCAAAATATCGAGCATTCAAAATATTTCAATTAAATTTACATGTTATCATGTGCACAATTGATACCAGGTCCTCAGATCCAGACTAAATTGGCTCACTCAGATGCAGTTACCTGGCCCATTTGGTAGAGGGATCATGCCTCTTGTTGCTTCCTGCCTTAACAAAATACCATAGACTTGAACAACAGAAACTTGTTTTCTCACAGTGCTGGAGGCTGGAAGTCCGAGATCGAGGTGCCACCATGGTTGAAGTCTTAGTCCATTCAGGCTGTCACAACAAAATACTATAGATTGGGTGGCTGACAAACTACAGAAATTTATTCCTCATGATTCTAGAGGCTGGGAAGTCCAAGATCAAGGTGCTGGCAGATTCGGTGTTTGGTGAGAGTCTGCTTCCAGGTTCATAGAAGGCAGTCTTCTCGCTGTGTCCTCACATGGCAGAAAGGAAGAGGGAGCTCTGTGAGGTCTCTTTTATAAGGGCACTAATCCCAGCCATGAAGCCTCCACCCTCACGACCTAATCACCTCCCAAAGGCCACACCTCCAAATACAATCATATTGGGGATCAGGATTTAACATATAAACAGTCTATGGCAGTTGAGTTCTGGCGAGGGCTCTCTTCCTGGCTTGCAGACTGCCCCCTCCTTGCTATGTCCTCATGTGGTGGATAGAGGAAGCTTGGGCACCTCTTCCTCTTCTTCTAAGGACATTAATCCAGTCATGAAGGCCCCGTCCTCATGACCTCCTCTACACCTTATCATGCCCCAATGGCCCCACTTCCAAATACCATCACATTGGGATTTAGAGCTGCAAACTGCGAATTTGGGGAGCCCACAATTCAGTCCATAGCACCTCCCATTCTAGATGAAATTTTAAGCTCACACTTTGAGGTCTCTTCTTTGCTTCTAACATGGACTGAGAGATAAAACATAAAAGGTAAAAATTGAAGAGTGATAGCCAAACTCTCAAACTAGGAAACCATCTCCTTGGAACAGAGACCAAACAGGAACTCCAAACAGCAAGTGACCAGGGATCCTGCACTCTAGGTACAGAAGCAGGGAGACACTAGGAGCTTAATTCCTGTGAAATAATGGAAGGTGTCCCCATGACTGTGAAACAGAGCCTGTCCTTTCCTGAAACAAGAATATTTGTGTCCAATATTTCTAGTCTCAATTGATTTGGAACTTCATCCTCTCCTTTAATATTTTATTGATATTCATCTGTGTACCAATTTATTTTACCTTTATTCAGGACGGCTTTTGATAATTAAACAAAAGAAGTTGTAGGAAAAATTTACATGACATCAACTATTCAAAACTATTTACCCCTTCAAAAGTAATTATCTACACAAGCAGAATTAAAGTGCGATTTCCCGCAATAATAAAATCTTCTTTTATTGGGAAGAAAGTCTATTGGGTCTTTTTTCCAGCTCTTACTGATGTTTGCAGATGAACGCTATCTAGCTTGCAGCCTCCCCTGATAATGTAGGCAAGTGAGACAGGGAAAGAACATAGACAAGCCTTCCTTTTAATCCTGGACTCAAAAGGCCTCTGCTGATAGAGATATTTTGTCTTGTATTCCATTCTGCTGTGTCTGGGAGCAATTTCTTTACTTGACCTTCTCTCCCAGTGACAGGAGTGGTTCTGGTTCCCAGCTGCAGCACGTGAAGTGTCTGTCCGCGGAACGGCCGCACTCCGACACGGGGCGGCAGTTCAGGTCACTCACATTGTGTGCAATGCTCTTACTCAGATGCATCTGATTCTCTTATTTCTTTTTGTACTGTCGCTCTTGAGCTGAGTATTATAGCCCTATGTTAAAAATTTAACTGAGGACTCTAATGTTGAGATAAAATATTTAGAAATATACTATTCTAATTTTTCCTAGAAAATACAACATCACACATTCAGTTAATAAACAAAACAACCAGACCCTAGAAGGAAGGACTAGAGGAAGACTGGAAAAGGATGAAGTACATTCAATTCTCCAATCATGGGGCTCAAAACCAGCGAATGTTCTTTCATTATTTTGCCAGCATATCCTCTTTATGAACATAGCAATACATTAATGAATAAGTGCAGTCACAAGAGAATGACAAGGATGAAATGCTTTAAAAAAAAATAAACAAACTAAGAGCATTTCTTAGGGAAATCCATGCCCACCCTGCATGTGGAGAGCTTCTTCTAGCTGTTAGCCCAGCTGAATAACACATGAATTTGCAATTCATGATACTCAAAAGGGAAAATAAGCAAAATAATATTATTGTGCATGAACCTTGCCTTTCGGAGGGGCAAATGCACCTATGCTCGTTTTATCATTTGGACAGAGTAATAAAAATTACCACCACTGCACAAGATATCACTCAGTCAAAATGACTTAGAAGGGAGAATACCGGCATGTTTTGGGACCAGAGAAGCTGCATGACATTGCAAAGGAGAAAGATGCATATGTAACGAAAGGCACAGGTATAGGAGTTTGCATTAAAAACCACTAGCCCAACAGTTAGGACAGCCATTCACTGACACTCCCCTGAGAGTGCCTGTCAGTGCAGACTCATTTGAATTTGGAACTGAAGAAATGCTAGTGAATCTTGGCTTAACCAAGGGTATCCTTTTGCAGAATGACAGGTATGATTCCTAATCCAATTATCTGCCTTGTCCTTCAAATAAATGTTATTGCCCCATGTCACTGCCTTTGAAGCACCATACACAGTCAACGGAATTCATCAGAAAAGAGCAAAAACATTAACCATTATATTGCTTATTCATCTAACATAAATAAGGACACTGCCTCAAATGTCTCCATCTTGATTTAAAATCCACGGCAATGTCCATTTCTAGGAGAAATAAAGGGTGCTTATGTCACCAGCTCATGGTCCTGAGATGAGGTGAGAAGTTTATTCCTACTCCTTTTAGCCCAGTAGCATATGTCACCATACAGCACAGCACACCTCCAGGGCAGCACATCAGGCACCTAACAGAGCAGAGCAAACCAGAGCTAGACCCCTCTCTCTGGCTCTCTCACTCTCTTTCTTTCCCACCTACCGAGGCCAGCTACGTGTTGAAACACAAGAGCGTTAAGTTTCCACGTCAGACAGACTTGGTTTTATTCTTGGTTCCACCTCTTATAACTGTGGCGACGGACTCAACCTCTTGGGTTCGGTGCTCTCCTACGTAAAATGGATGTGTTAATGCCCACCTCAAAGGCTAACTCTGAAGATTCATCAGTGGACATGCATAAATAGCTGAGCAGAATGTCTGGCATTTAAAAGGTCTGATACAATCAGAAGTGCTTTTTCTCTACGGATCTCCCATTGGGGCCTGGCCACCTTGTCAAGCCTTCCCCGACAAGCACCAGGTAAGTCAAACCTCCCAGACCCCAGATGGTCTGGAATCAGAACTGTGTTGGCAGAGCGTACAGCAGTGGCACTTGGCTCTGTTATCTGACTGCACAGAGGAGCTTGGAAACATAACTGCTTCAAACGAAGAGGACATATATTTTATTTTGACATTGCTCCAAAGCCCCCTCATTCCAACAAGCACCAAATCTTCAGATGCATGAGTTGCCCACAGGTATACAATTACTGGTCTCTTACCCCTTCTTCCCAAAAGCTTTCCTTCAAAGGAAAATCCTCCAGCAATGGATTGTCCCTCTGGAGGAAAAAAGCAAACCTGAGGCCTGCATCTGTATAGACCTGAGAAATGATGGCAGATCTCTGCTCAGCTGACCTCTGTCTCTGTGGCCGAGTGTCTTTCCAGTGTATTATGTGTGCGTTAGCTGTCTATTGTGTCAAAATTGTATGAAAACTGCAAGAGGAATAGGATGTGGGTTTGAGCCTGTCGGCAGGAGGCCTCGAAAAGAAAGTGTCAATTTTCACTGTCTGGTTTCTAGCCTGTCGTCAGGAGGTGATTTTATTCTCGCTAATCTAGTGACCAGGTGAGATCGTGATGGCTTCATTAGCATCTGCAGCCCCATATGCCACCCTAAGTGTGACAAGCATAAGCATGCTAATTTTCTTAAAGAAAGCAAGATTAAACTCTATTTCCTGTTGAAGGTGGGAAACAGGTGGTCTCACGAAACCTTATGGTTTCCAAATTTAAACCACCTTGTGAGGTTGGTGAAGGGCTGTGGAACGTGGACCCTGTTTAGTCAACACAGAATTCACTCTCTTATTTTGTCCCCAGTGATTAAAGCAAAAGTCAAGCTTTTCTGGGATTTTTGAGCCAAGGGTGAAAGAGAGGGATGGTGGAGGAGCACCTGTACTTTCTGGAAGGAATACCAGCCAGACTTCAGATGGCTCTTCTCTAAATCCAGCTCTTTCTTTTCTCCACAGGCAAATTTTATTCCTTGCCTGTTCCTGTCTCCTACCTCAAGATCCAGAACACTTTACGGTTCTTCTATGAGCTAGATTTATAAAGCTGCACATATCTCTTAATCATATTCCCCCAACTGAAATTTCTGAATTGATACAATTGGAATGGTTTTATTTAGCAAACACTCATAGCCCTTTCTGACTGCTGGGCCCTGTGTTAAATGCTTAAAATGCATTAATTCTTTCCATCTGTATGACAACCACATGTTGTAGGCACTCATGTTGCCTATCTCTGTAAAAGAAGAAATGGAGCACAGGTTGGGTAAGTAACTTGTCAGGAATACCGCTTGGATGGTCATGGTCAGGTTTGTCTTCCCAAATCCAGATCCTGAACACTTACTCCCTTCTCACCCCCCGCATAAAAGTGTTAGGACAATTAAGAAAAACAATGGGTGCACAGTATCCAGCAATCACAAAATGGAAGTTACCGATTTTCCTGAAAATGTATTATTTCTGTGACCTAGTCTCTGTCTCCCACGATTCATTCCTTTCACTATAGGACTTGCATGTTTTTTAAATTCCGTTTAGAGAATCACATTACCATCTCCTACAGTGACCAGCAAGCCTTATTCCTCATCATTCCCTTCCTCAAGGCTTGTAAGCTGCTTGGAAGAAGGAGCTCAATACCTGAAGGGTTACACTGGGTGTACTGACCCAACATCGATTATGGATTGAACGCTTACCGTCTATAAGGAAGATTCAGGTACCGAGAAGTGGTGAGCCTTCCGCAGGCTTTGTGTAGACGTGATGCTGCCTTCAACCCAACCCTCTTCTTTCTCTTCTTCACAGCACGGGTTAATCTGGTAGGAGATACAAAACTATTTCAAGGCAGAGACAAATATAGTCCTTCAAAATGTTTTTCTAATTTTGTATGAGTTATCTGTAGAAGTGTAAGTGGTTCATAGGAAGGAATTGCTTTTCAGAAAAGTACTTATAAGATACAGAAATCTGTAGGTTTACCTGTACCCTAACTTTGAAAAAGAGAAACATTTAAAAGGTAAGTGAATTTCTTCCTTAAGAGAAATTTTTATCATTTTATCACTTATAAATTTTATCATTTTGGATAATGTTCTAGATCTTCCTGGTACACAATCAGCTTTTTAAGGAATTGGGATTATTTGAAATTAGAATTTTAGGATTTATTTTATTCTTCAAGTATTGTAAAAACAAAGGTACTCATGGAGTATAAGAAGAAAACAGGATATGATGAACATAGACATGACTTTAAAAAGAAGAAAAAACCAGAAACCCAAAACTCAATGACTAAATTTGCATTGAAATTATTATAGAACTGACAGGAAAAAATAATCAATTTTCGGGCATGTAAAAACATGGGACACATTCCCAGAATGTAGAAAAATAGATTTAAATGGAAAGAGATTAAAATTATAAATGACAAAGAAAAGAATCAACTTATAATTAGTGTTCTTGAAGATGATTTGAAAGCAAGTGGAGCAGAAATCATAGCCAAGGTTTGTGACAAAAGAAAACTTTACTAAAGTGAGAAAACAACATGATTCCAGTTTGAATGGGTTCACTGGGGTTTCAGGCAAAGTTAATAAAAATAGAACCAAACTGAGACACGCTGTGCCATCATAATTTAAATAAAAGTGAAATAACATCTATAACTACCCGGGCAAACAAAGCAGGTGACACAAAAAGGAAGGAAGACTGGGCTGGTCCCAAGCTTCTCCGGAACACCAAATGGTGAAAGATGAAGTGACAACTATGCTATGTTGGGGAGTTAGTATTATTGACCCAAGAATTCTACCAAACGAGATTTTCCTCAACTATGAAGGCAACAGAAAGATATTCTCAGGCATGCAATGGTAGATGCACAGTATATACAATATAAGTAGCTTTTCCGAAAAAAAATTGCTTGAAAATATATTCCAGTTTACCAAGATATAGATTAAAATAATGAATAGAAAATTGTTTCTGATGATGAGGCTGACTGAATTATTGATTCAGCTTTTAGACAATTATTGAAAATGTGATTGTAATGGAAATAATGAAATCAATGTAATTTTTGAAAAGGATTAAGTGGGAAAAAGAATAATTATTGTAGTAACTACTGTTGCTTATGCACCTTCTAGATGCTACTCATTGTATCTTGGAATTCATATAAGTCATCTCTTTTCAGTCTTGTGATGATCATATGAGTTACATATTATACCCCAAATACATAGAGAAAGGAAAACAGAGTTAGATGACATTATGTACCCAAGATGATGTGGGAATCTTGTAAGAACTAGATTCAGGATTACAACCACAAATGTGATGGTTGTAATTAATTACAATATATTAGTCCTCCAATTTAGCAAAAATCTGGAGCATCAGTTTCCAAATGCGTCTGCACATTGGAATTACCTGAGGAACGCCAAAAATTAGTGATACCTATGTGTCACCCTCAGAGATTCTGATTTTATTTTCTGGGGTGTCACATGGTCTTTGGAGTTTTTAAAAATCATCAGATGATTCTAACATGCATACAAATTTGGGGACCACTAGTCTAGACAATAATAATATCTGATTTCCTTTACAAAGGCTTGGCATTGTGTGAGAGGCGCAGAAAGAAGTTTAAATCTGTCATTGTTCCTCTGGAATAATCCACGGTTGTTGGTGTGTTTTTCATTTTGATAATTAAAGATTGATTGAAGAGCACTTAATTCAAGTGCAGTAGGAAATACTGGAAGACTCTAAAGGGAGACATTCCCCTGGAATGAGGTTGAGCTGGGCCAATGGTGCTCAACTAGGGGGTGACTATGCCCCCAGCAGACACTTGGCAATGTCTGGAGGCATTTTTGGCTGTCATGACTGAGAGGTGAGGAGAGGAGTGGAGGGCGGCTATTGGCATCTAGTGAGTAGAAGCCAGAGATGCTGATAAAAATTTGGGGGGAAGGCATGGGTTCCTGCTGGAGAGCACGTGATATAAACTCTAAAGATACCTAACATGGTTAATTTTACCTGTCAACTTGACTGGGCCATGGAGTCCCCAGATAGCTAGTTAAACATTATTTCTGGGTGTGTCTGTGTTTCCAGAAGAGATTAGCACTTGAATTGGTAAACTCAGTACAGCAGATGGCCCTCCCCAGTGTGGGTGGGCATCATCCAATCTGTTTGAGGGCATGAAAAGAACAAAAAGGTGGAAGAAGGGAGAATTCACTCTCTTTGCCTGACTGCACGAGCTGACCATTGGTTTTCTCCTGCCCCTGGACTAGCACTCACACCATCAGCTTGGTTCTTAGGTCTCAGACTTGGGCTGGAACTACACCCCCTTTCCTGGTTCTCCAGCTTTCAGATGGCAGATTGTGGGACTTCTCGGCTCCCATAATCACGTGAGCCACTTCCTTATAATAAACCATACCTTCCTTATAATAAACACATCTTATAATAAACCAGATTGGTTGCTATCTTAAGATGAGACACTTACCTTAAGCATGGTGACAAGTGCACAACTGGCTTTGAAAGGACCTTTCTGCAAATCGTGTTTCACTCACAACTAATTGAAGCCTAAAACACTACTCAAAAAAGTTACGCAAAAAGATACAACTAATGCTCATACAACTTAACAGTCAATCAGTAACTGGGTAAGAAATCCTTTATCTGGGAAACTTCTGTTGGAGCTGTGTTCTCTACCAAGCATTGTAAACACTCAGTAATGTTTGGTGGCAACTGTGCATAAGCATCCTATTGTAAAATTGTAAGATAATTTATTCTGATGAAAGAAATCCACAGGCATTATCCTTAGCATCGAGAGGCCAGCTGTTAGAGAAATTCTTCCCCGAAACTCTTTACCCAAACAATCATTTTCTATAAACCAGCAATGGGTCTCAAAGAAAATAGTATCAGAAATCTTTCAGAGAATGTATCAAAAGAAAAAAGATGTCAGTTGAAAGTACAAACTGATTTTCAGAATGAATTGTTAGCCCACTGCTACCTTTAATCAACAAAGTTTTAAGTCTACTTATTAACTTAGCATAATGTCTCCTTCAGGTCTATTCATGTTTCCTTTCTTTGAAGGCTAGGATTTCTTCCTTTTTCAGACTAAATAATATTCTATTATATGTATAAACATTTTCTTTATCCATTCATCTGTTGATGGCCACTTGGGTTGTTTCCATATCTTGGCTACTGTGAATAATGCTGCAATGAACATAGGGGTACAGGTATCTCTTCAAGATCCTGCTTTCAATTTTTTAAGATACATGCCCAGAAGTGGGATTGCTGAATCACGTGGCAGTTCTATTTTTAATTTTCTGAGGAACCTCCATACTGTTTTCCATAGTGCTCCACCATTTTACATTCCCACCAACAGTGTGGAAGGGTTCCAATTTCTCCACATCCTCACCAACACTTTTTGTCCATCGGGTTTTTTTTTTTGATAATTGCCATCTTATCAAAAGGGTGTGAGGTAACAGATCACTGTAGTTTGGATTCACACTTCCATGACAATTATTGATCTTGAGCATCTTTTCATATACCTCTTAGCCATTTGTATGTCTTCTTTGGAGAAATGTCTCTTCAAGTGAAATACGTCAGTTACAGAAGGACAAATAGTGCATTATTCCACTTAAATGGGGTAAAAAAAAAAGTCAAACTCATAGAAGCAGAGAAAAAAATAGTGGTTGCCAAGGGCTGGGGAGAGGGTGAGATGGGGAGTTCTTGTTCTACAGGTATAAAGTTTCAGTTATGGTGGGCGAATAAGTTCTAGAGATCTGTTGTACAAACAGTGCCCATAGTTAACCATATGGAATTGTGTACTTCCAAATTAAGAAGATAAATCTCATATTCAGTTTTTTTAACCACAAAGGGACACAAGGAAACTCTGGGAGGTGTTGGATATGTCTATTACCTTGATTGTGCGGGTGGTATCATGGTGTTTGCGTAATCTAAACTCATCAAATTGTACACATTAAAAAAGTGCAGTTCTTTGTATATCAGCTACATCTCAGTAAAGCCGAAAAAAATTTTTTAAAAATAAAGTCTACCCATTTAAAACATTTACGGTAGCAAAAGTAGAATTAGGAGAGAAATCGTGTTAAATTCAAGGCAAAGAAGATACCGAATACTTTGTTTGAAAATCAACAGTACAACTTATTTTTTTCATTTCTGGGAGCTATAATATGATATATCATGGGAAAATTGAGAAAAGCACTTTAATAAAAGAAGCTTGCCTATTTACCAAGTCACAACTAGATAATGGGAAATTTTTCCATATCTGTATTAAAGGAGTCCTGCCAAAAAGAACTGGGAATCTTTCATGAATTTATAGGCACTGCTTGCCAACCTGATCCAATTTTTCTCTTGTTGAAACTGCTTCATTAATTTAATGTACAAGAAATAAATATTTGATGTGCAATTAGTTGGAGATTATTATGGCCATAATGGAACCTTTCCAGATAAACAGCTGCTCAAACACTTTAAATGCATGAAAAGCAAAGCACAAAATGGAAAATAAAATGACACCAGCTCGACAGAGGAAAAAAGTTAAAATATTCAATTAGTGAATAAGATGGCTGCTCATTTAGAAGTTTGGTGACAATTTATCAAAGCATAACAGCAAAAAAGCTGTGGCACACTTAGCCCAGTATCCACCTACCTGAATCATCATGGAAACATCTGCCTGCAGATGTCATACATTCTCGCCCAAGAAGAAGATATTATGGAAACAGATATTGACTAATTCCACCAATTCTTTCAGATAATTCATTTTACATATGGATGTATATCAATGAATATTTGCTGAATTTTGATTATTCCATATTAGCATTTACATGCATGCTGTGTCTATTTCCATATCCACATATGAACTGTTATGATTCCACTTCAGGATAGAATGGTGTCTATCTGGAGAGTTCAACATTGACTAGGCTGTTTTAATTTTGAATAAGCCTTTGAGGTTTCTTAGCACATGCTCAGACCCTGTGAAGGAACTCACGTCACTCAAGCACTTAAACTCCCTTTTCCAAAATTGTACCTTCCTTTCGAGATAGACCATAAGAACTGGAGTTAGTTGTCTCTCTCCCCTACTGCACTGGGAACCACCCGAGGGCAGATTGTGACAAATATCTCAGTATCTCCAAATCCTGCTATAGTTCCTGACAGAGTAGTTCAGTCATGTTCATTGAAAGGATGCCTGAAGCTATTTGCAATACAGAAAGAGAGAGAGAGGAACATCAACGGATGAGCCTCATGAGCTCCACAGAAAATTGTTCACTGCAAGTAAATAGATGAGGTCTTTTATTAAGAGGGGAGCAAGAGAAAGTATTCTCTTTGCCATTTTCCTCCTCTTGGGGAGACAACAGCAAAAGGGCAAAGTGAGCTCTTGGAAGTGGTAAAAATCTGGCTTGTGATTACAGATTTGAATATCAAAAGAGTCAGTGAGAACTGCATACAATAACGGATGTTCTGGTATACTCTTCTAGAAAATTGACTTGGGGCAAATTTATTACTTATTGTGGCTCTGTTCCATTTTTAGATTAAATTCTATAATCCATTGCATTTTACCCTTACTCTTTGCTCTAACATTCCCTTGGTCCAAGGGAGGTGAGATTCTGTTATGTTTTTGTCTTGACTCCCCTGCTGCCTCCCTGAGCAACACACACAGACACAAACCACAAGGACTGTGGAGAAACAAATGAAGGAGTAAAAGCATCAATTTAACACCATTTTGTCCTGATGGAAATGCACTGTCTAGTTACATATTGAGGCAGGTCCTCCCATGAACAGGGAGGGGAAATGTTCCCTCTCCTGGGATCAGGGTGGGTCTGTGATGTGACTAGGGCAGAGGAATGCTGTGTGCCTCCCAAGCTTAGGTGCTCAAAGGTAACACAGCTTCTTCCTAGGGCTTGTGCATTCTCCCCTTGGGACCAGCCACCATGCTTTGGGGGAGCCAGGGAGCCACACAGAGGAGTAACATGCTACTGCCCTGCCAACAGCCCTGCTCAGGCCCCAGGCAGTGGCCAGCACCATCTCCAAACATGGGAGGGAGTCACCTCTCAGGTGATCCAGCCCCCCGCTATCCTCCCAGCAAGCCAGCTGTTACCGCATGGAACAAAGACAAGCTGTGCCCATCAAGACAAGCCCAAATTGCAGATTTGTGGAAAATAAAAAATAAATGATTGCTGTTGATTTCAGACAGTAAGTATTGGAGTCATTTGTTGGGAAGCAAAACACAACTGAAACACATATGCAGCAGAACTGGAGCCACTTATTCAATAAATGTATTTTTAGCCCCTAGTATACAAAACCTTTCCAAATGTATGGCATTGTTGCTACTCGTATCCCGCTAACCTCCATTACACAGTAGGGAAAGGAGATTTAGTATAAACATCCTCCTGTGAAACCAGAACCTAAGTCATTTCCACTGGCCAGGAGCTTACATTATTATGAGGAAAATAGGGAAAGACACACAAATTAGCACCATAAAAGAGTAAGCAGGATACTTTGCAAGTTATTCATGCAAGACTTGTGTATTGAGAACTCCTGTGTGCCAGGAACATTGCTCTCTGCACTATAAATACAGCAGGGATGACAAGGATCCTGTTATCAGGGATCTTAGATTCATGTAGGTGTAGATAACCAACACACTAGCAAATGAAGAAAACCACTTCAGATAAAGAAAAGTGCAGAACACAGCCGGGTGGAGGAGCTGAGGGAGCCAGGACCTTAGATAGAATATCAGGGAAGTCTTTGATCAAATGGCATTTAAGCTGAGCCCTTGTGAAGAAAGGTGGCTGCCGTGCCAACACATGAGGAAAGAGGAAAGTGAGTAGAGACCGAGGGAGACTTGGAGAAACAGGGAGTCAGAACGTTAGGAGCAAAGGAGAGGCAGTGCAAAGAAAATCTTTTTGTTCCTTGCAGGACGTGGAAAGGCGAGTTGAACTGTATTATTCTGATTGCAATGAGAAGCTGCTGGGTGGTGTTAAGCAGAAGACTCTAATAATTATTAACGTACATTGCTTACAAATCTCTCTAACTGCCGCGTGGTTGCTGGGCTGGACTAGAAACTGGGAGACCAGTTAGGCGGCTACGGTCCCTCCTCTTTGTTCGCGGATTCTGCATCTGCAAATTCATCTGCTCGCTACAATCTATCTGCAACCCTCAAATCCATACTCGCAGTACTTTCGAGGCAATTCACGGACATGTGCAGAGCGTTGAAAAAATCAACATATTTCCAGCTAGGGCTGAACAAGGCAACACCCTGTCTCCTTGTTACAGCTCTCAGGCATAAACAAGTGTCCTTCTTGTGGTCTATCCAGTGCCACGTTTTTCATATTTCTGTCTTTTGTTGATGTTGCTGTTGAAAATGACCGCTGTGGAGATCAAGATTTGGCAACCCTGAAATATGTCTCTTTACCTTGTTTGTTTTCTCTGACGGACATTTGACCTCCCCCACTAACTGCCTAAAGAATTTAACATAGAAGACCTATTCTAGAAAGGAGTTACTGTCATCTGATGGCTGTAATGTAATGTAAAACAGATGTTACAATAGGAAAGGCACCAACAAGCCTCTCTTATTGAAAATTCTGTCTCTTCCCAGCCACATTCTCTAGGTGGCCCTGCTAGGAGTTGCCAAAGATTTACATTTATAAGGGGAATCTCTATTTGTAAAGGTATCTCCCTCTCTGTGCTCTGGGGAAGCGGGGATGGCCTCTCTAGAAACTTATCAGTGTGGAGGATAAGGCCTTAAATCTACACACCCTTGATTACTGTGATTTCTGTCTCCCTCCCCACCCCCAACATCTTCCTTTGTCTTTAGCTGAAGATGGTATTTAAGATGAGAATCTCTGCTATTGTGTTGAGAAACTCAGTTTCCCTGGTTTCTCCCATGTACACTCCCATGTTATTAAACTTGGTATTACTTTCTCCTGCTACCCTGCTTGTTAATTATTTGGCCAGCCATAAGAAACTTAAGGGAAAGGGCAGAGGGGGATTCTCCCTCTTCTCCCTCACCCCCAAGCATAGAGCTGAAGTGCTATGTGGTGTTCCTAAGCACAAGATGGCTGGGATGTGTCTTAGGGAGAAAACACACGAGTTAGATAAGCTTCTTGCAGACATGAGTTATAGTGCCAACGTGAATGAATCAACAACGTATATTCAGCAAGGTGTCTTTGAACAGAAACACACTTAAAACAAGGTTATGTACTCATCAGTTGATGAAAACGTGACCAGAGGCTCACAGGAGCCTAACCCTGATTTTCCCTAGGAGCAGCGGTTCAGTATTGACTAATTCAGAGTTAATCACAACTTTATAGAACATAACTACCGCGAATAACAGAATCGACTGTATTTCAGTAGGGCCAGGTGGGAGACAGAGGTTGTGGGGGTGAGCAGTGGCTGAGCTTGGTCAAGTGACAGGGTTTGAGAGGGATCTGGATGTCAGGCATAAGAAATCCAGCAACATTCCCGGGTTCTGACACTGAGTGTGGTGCTAGGAAAGGATTCTTCCAACGGAGAAGAAGAGAGGCACGTGAGGATTTATGAAGAAGGTAGCATTTGTGAAGAAGGCCGCATTTGAACTGCACCTTGAAAGAATGGGCTAACGTATGCAAAATTTATTTATTTATCACATATACACATCTTTATGTGGGAATTACATACAAGGCGCAGGAGAGTGCAGCTCAGAAAACTTATGAGCAAATTAGAGTCATTTCTTACAGTATGTTTTTTTTTTTTTTTGGTGAGGAAGATCAGCCCTGAGCTAACATCCATGCCAATCCTCCTCTTTTTGCTGAGGAAGACTGGCCCTGGGCTAACATCTGTGCCCATATTCCTCCACTTTATATGGGACACCGTCACAGCATGGCCTGACAAGTGGTGCCTTGGTGCACGCCCAGGATCTGAACCCCGGGCCGCCAGCAGCGGAGCGCGTGCTCTTAACCGCTACGCCACGGGGCAGCCCCATCTTACAGTATTTTTAAGGGATATATTTTGTTTGTACATATCAGGAACCCCAGCCCTTATCCACAGCAGACAGATATACTAACTCAAAATGAATCATAGATGTATGCAATAAAAAAGGCCCTCAGATTAAAAAAACTATAGCAAAGGTAATAAATGCATTTCTGTTTGTGAAACAAAAAAAAGGAAACGAAGGTTTTGACATAGTAACAAAATCAGACTGCAGAAGTTAAGGTGATTTAAGCTATCAGTCAGAAGTTAAGGTGATTTAAGCTATCAGTCACTAGAGAAAATCTAAATAAGAGAGAACTATTACTTTACAAATGAATAAAACACTTCCTTCCCTCCCTCCTTCCTTCTTTCTCTCTTTCCTTCCACAAAAGTTTTCAATATTCATTGAACTCTCCTGATGTTTCAGAGACTGCTCTAGAATCTACGAATATGGTAGAACCTACAGTCTATTGAGGTGAGGGGCAGAGAATTATCAAGCAAAAATACAGTTCACAAGGTTGTTGCTTTAAATGGGGTTAAATGGTATAAAGAAAAAAACAGTTACATATTACAGTTTGGAAGTGGGTAAGGGAGAGTGTGGGCAATTTTATACAAGGAGGTTAGAGAAGCAAACCCAGAATAATGCTATTTATCGCTAGAAAAATCAAATTAATGGAAGTATTGTTGTACACTAGATGGTAAATTTCTGTACAATCTCTACCTCTTAATATGCGGGCATAGACCATTTGTCCTTAACCAATATTTAGCTCTTATTTTAACAACGACTTTGTTTACTAGAGAATGGAGATTTAGCTGAAGCCAAGTGGTGGGAAACATCAGTTACGAAGCTGCGTGGGTGTTAGGAGGCACTCTGCATCACCCGCTACCTGATTCAGTGGTTTTCAACGTGGTGTCCTCAGGCCATATGCATCAGAACCACCTGAGACCTTATTTATAGGGCAGGAGACCTCCCTCCAGGCAATCTTATCTTTAACAAGCACATGGGTGATTATTTGGCACCTTAAAGTGTGAGCATCACTGACTGTCTGGTTGCAAATTCTCAATTTCTGGCAGAAGGTTGAGGGGGACGTATTTTGGGTGGAAGAGACCTATCCCATCTTTGTGATAATGAGCCACACTGGACTCTATCACTTCATTTGGGAACTGCTTAGGCCTTCCAGACTCTCAAGTCTTGCCTTTCCAGAACACAGAGATGTGAGTGATAGATCACGGGGCCAGAAGTTCCAGGCAAATTGAAGCTCCACTGATGCAGGAAAAGCCTCTTAACTTCCCAGAGTCCCAGTCTGCATACAGGAGTAGAGGGTCAAAGGGACGGTAATGGAAAACCACACTGCACTCTCCCAATGCCACTGGAGTCATACAATGAGACCTCGAGGGTCATACACACACGTCAAATGTTGATGCTGTGTTTCTGTGAAAGAAAAGGACCGAAGGTGATTGAGTGCCTACTATGTGCCAAGACTGCTTAAAATATTGTCTCAAATTAAAATAAACTGATGAAATTCTCCCCAAAGCAGTTTAGGGATAGCATTGCTTGCTACATTCTATAGGGAGAAATAACTTGCAGAACAGGAGAACAGAAATGCAAACCCAAAGCTTGGCTTTCCAGTTTCAGGTGAACTCTAAAAGCACAATTGATTTTTTTTTTTGTGTGAGGAGATCAGCCCTGAGCTAACATCCGCCAATCCTCCTCTTTTTTTGCTGAGGAAGACGGCCCTGGGCTAACATCTGTGCCCATCTTCCTCCACTTTATATGGGACGCCGCCACAGCATGGCTTACCAAGCAGTGCGTCGGTGCGCGCCCGGGATCCGAACCAGCGAACCCCGGGCCGCCGCAGCGGAGCGCGCGCACTTAACCGCTTGCGCCACCGGGCCGGCCCCACAATTGATTATTTTTGATTGTTTTTATTATTATTGATTTGATTATTTTTTTCTAAATTCTCTTTTATTTTTTTTTTAAATTAAGAGTATTTCATGTACTCCTCATACGCATCAACCAAGAAAGATTTTAATTTGGCTTTCCTTAAACAATCCATCATCTGCTCCCACACTGTTTAATAACATGTTCTAATATTATGATATCATGGCTGAGTTCTAAAAATGCATTTCATAACTTATACGGTGGCTTATCAGTGGCAGTAGGCTTAAAATAAATAAGAATTACAGATACTAGTCTCAGAGTTTATACATTTTTTATTACTGATAACCATAAAACTGGCAGACGTTTTGCCTAATCATATTTCAAGTATAGTGTTCAATGAAAAAAAATATATTTTTTTACCCGTGGAAACATTAGCAACACAGAAAAGTACATGTGAATAAAACTTTCAATTTTGGCAATCTAGGGGAGAAAACAGATATACTATTTCCTATTTGGTTTCTCTGCTCAAGACATGTTAAAAATCCCAAGCCAAAGATAATTCACGGTACTTAATCATATACTGTCTGATGTGCCTGTCATAGCACTGTTGTCACTCCTTCTATTGACTTATGTCTTGTGTGCTTATTATTAAAATATTTGTCCTGTGCCCGGGAGTAAGGAATCTGGCTGTAATTCTACTAGCTCATTTTAATGCAAATTTTCAGAATCAACATATTTAATATATCTGTATTGAATATTTACCAATTTGTAATAAAACCATATTTAAATATATGTAACAAGCATTCTGCATATAGCATATGATTTAATGGTTCAAATGTCTCCATGTGCAGATGTGTGTGCATACACACATATATACACGTATATATGTGTACATACATATGTATATATAAAATGTATGTATATATTAAAAAGACCTTATTTTTTTACTTAGAAGAATTCTTTTATTTATTTATTTTTTAAAATTATTTTATTGAGGTCATATTGGCTTATCACATTGTGTAAATTTCAGGTGTACATTATTATATATAATATGTATATATGATTTTTTAAAAAATTATGCTCCATCAGGAAGCTGTAACCAATATTTGTATGGGATCTAAAGGATTAAATTCATTTATGCTATATATACGATAATTCACTTAAAAATTTGCCGTTTAAATCAATTAACAGTCAGCATATTGCAGTCACAGAATTTAAAAGTTTTCCATAATTCTAAATTTTAATTCCATTACTACACAGCAAGCATTCACTGGAGAAAGTCTAGTACTCCTGTGGTTAACTGTACAACGTTTTAAATCCACTAAAACTTAATAAAATAATATCCTACAAACAAGAGAATTAATTTCTATTAACTATTTATCTGTTTGTATAGTCCCTGGCTCATCATAAATCAAATAAAAGGCTGATACCCCAGAGCAGTGAAGGACACATAATATACCTGTCCTAACACGATTTTTATTACCTGCCCTTTCCTCCGGAGGAATACAGTGAGCGAATTAATGAAATTGGCTTCTATTATTGACTCATTGCATTTTTTGTGAAGAAGCAACACTGGATGTTCAAAGATTTAAACTGAAAGTACACTAGGAATTCTAAAGTCAGTTGTAGAGAAGGGACAGGTGAAGACAAAGCAGGGGCTGGTTCCTGATGGTGGTGATTTTCAAGGCGGGAGGGGCGTGCCTAGGCCAAGGGGACCGAGGGTGGTTTGTAACTAAAGCATAAAAACCTTCAGCCAGATATTTTTGGCAGGAAGTCCAGGACAGATGTGGGAAACCCAAGTCAACTGCTAAACGCAGAGTTGTAAATTGAAGGTTGCTATGGACACGAGTCTTGAGCCCCCAAGGGCATCGCACAAACAGGGAACTTGATGAGAGCATTAGAGAAACAGGTGACTGGGCAGGGCTAAGAAGAAACGTCAGAAGAGCTGAGGAGGCTGTAAAATTTCACCCGTACCATTTTGTCCACGACCATTCCTGATGATAGTAAAGGTCATAAACATTAATTAAATTTTCAAAAGAAGGTGCATGCACAGATGAAAAAGTGAACTTCCCAGGCCAACGTCTTCAAGGAGGTCCCCAGTTACGGAGGTAAGAGAAAGAAGAACTGTCACATGAAACCAAAGGATATTTAGAAGGATAAAAGATGGTGCTGTAAAGGATGTGTCTCAGCAATGAAAATTAAAAACTCTAAAGGTGGAGCGATGGGTCAGACAGACTGAAAAGAGGCCAACAAGTCAAGGAGGCTTAGGATGGCATGGACGTGCTTGAAATGATTTAAGACGAGTTTTTCTCCAGTGGCTAAAATGAATGTTTTCTAAGTGTTAGTTAATAAATGCAGAGGAAGTTTACAGAGGATATCATCATGATCTAAAGGGACTGCAGTGGAAATAAAGTTTCCACTATGTGTAGTGGCATGAGTGTATCTTTAGAGATGGCGATCAGAGAATTCTGGAACAGCCTGTCATATAAAAAGTAGCGCAAGTTTTATCATCTTAAAATAGCACCATCAGGTGCCTTCTCCATGAAAGTCATTACGATGACCTGAAGCTGAGATGTTCTTCAATTGTCATATTCATCCACAAACTCATACCAGTGAGCTACATGGAAATACCTCAAAGAGCCCAGACAACTGTCTATTGATGAAGTGCTTTCAATATCTCATGATAAGATAGCGCTTATAGTTTAAAATGCCTTTTCACATACATTTACTCATTTAAATCCCTCAATATTCTGTGTGGCAGGCGCCAATCTGATTTTACAATGAGAAAATTGAGAGTTAGAGAGGCTGGGAGACTTACATAATAAACGGCAGAGGACCTGTCTTTATGTCATATGTCAAGTGCCATTTATGTCTTTTGACTCCTTACGGAGCGCCCTTACTCCTTTTCTATAACTGTGGGAAGACAGCAGCTATACCCAAAATGTCAACTGTAAAATCAGTCCTGCAAGGTGCACTTACCTAGGTATCTGAGAAGTAAATGTGCAACACTGGAAACTTACTTTTCTGTTCTCCAACTGTCCCATCTACAAAACGCTAATAAGAAGAAAAATATCTCAGCCATTGGGTGCTACGAGAATTAAGTAAATTAACACATGTAACCTTCCTAGAAGAGTGCTTGGCAAAAGCAAGCACATAGCAGATGTCTGCTATTATTACTGCTGTTGATATTGTTTTACTGCCGTTGAGATGAATGTATACATTTCCTTTGGGGAAGCCAGTGGGTCACCTGAGAGGCCTCTGCAATCTGTAATGAAGCGTTTTGTTGGCTCTCATTGAAGCAGGCAAATATCTGAATGGGTGAACAGGGATGAAAGTCCAGTTAACCTGCCTGCCCCTGACCTCACGCTCTCAGGCTCTCCTCCATCAGCAGCAAACACACACACACACACACACTCATACCCACACTCACACTCACACACCCTTTCCCCCAGACACGCACTCTCTCTCACACACATCCATTCACACTTATATCCACACTCACACATTCACTCACACATACTCGCTACCATGTGCCAGGAGGGACACATACTACCAGCCAGGGACACCATCCTCCTGGTAACACTGAAAAGGAAGCATGAGGTCCTCTCAGCTGTGTCAGGACTATTCCTCCAGAGCCATACTTCAGCAGCCCAGTATCTCGCACGTCCACTTGGAGGGCATCAGGCCCTGAGAACCACTTTTCCTGCTGGCATCTCATCAACATGGTGGCAGTAATCTCTTAACAGGGAATTGGGTAAAGAATAATATTCAAATAAATGACCGCTTACAGGCTCTCAGTGAGTGAGTAAATGTTGGTGTTAGCTTAGGATGGCCAATAGGAACTGCTGGCAGATTGGCAGAGGCCAGGAGGAAGGATGTGGGGGAGTAGGCTGCTGGGCCATAGCAACCACTTCACAATAGCCTCTGACCTCACAGAGAAGGCAGTGTCAACAAGGGTAAAATTACACCATAGTAACTTCAGGACATCGGTCCACTGACTCTGCTTTGCTGCCTTCCTACTTGCCTGCCCCTTGAAGGCACCACGGAATGGATTCATACATTAACTCAACAAACACTCAAAGAATGCCTGTTGGTTGCTAAGCAGTCTTAGTTGCTGGAAAGAGAATAACGAGAAAGAGTCACCAGGTTCCTTGTCACCTGGAGCTGACATTTGAGTGGGTGTGGAACAGATACTACACAAACATAAAAACAAATGAGAGAATAATGGTTGAAATTAGGGATAATGAAGGGGGCTATTGAAGTATACTGGAGAAGCTCAGCTGCTGTGAAAAAAATGAATGAGAACAATGGACTAGGGGGTCACTTGGGGGCAGATGTGGCTTCTTCAGTTGGTGGATGCGACAGTTGAACTGAGAATTCAATGGTTTGAAGGAACCAATCATGAAAAAGAAATGTGGGGCATGTGTATTTCTGGCAGGAGGACCAGGAACTGCTAAGGTAAAGAGTTTGGGAGGTTCCAGAAAGGTCCAGAGTATCCACAGCATAATGAATGAGAGGAGAGAAAGTTGTAGGAGATACAGTCAGAGAGGTAGAGACGTGCCAAGGGGAGAAGATGGGTTTTATTCAAATCAGGATGGAGAGCCACTGGAGAGTCAGTAGCAGTCCCATAAAATAACCCAATTTATAATCTTATAGGATCATTCTGGCTGCTGAGTGGAAGGTGGACTCGGGGGGTAGGACACTGTGAGAGAAGCAGAAGGGCCTAAGGATCCAGTCCCGGTCACTCAGACAAGAGTGCTATAAGTGGACATGACAAGAAGCCACCTGACTCATAATCCATTGATGAGATACAGATGAAAACTTGCTCTTGGACGGGATACAGGATGTGAGTAGATTATTTAGGGAAATGCTCTTCCAAAAGAAGTATAAAATGAAGTACAGATAACTGAACACTTTATAAAACCCAATCTTAAGCTACTGCCAGCATCAGGGCTAGCAACTCCAACTGGAATCATCATCACCCCTCTCCCCGCCACGAAAGGTCATTCATGAAAGGCCATAAATCTGAAACATCCTACAGAATAGGATAAAGCGTGAGGGCTCTCCAAGGAGAAAACTTATCCTGGGAATATTTCATATCATGCTTTGCTAAATTGCTTCTTTGTTTAAATTTTTAAAGATCACAATGTTTAAGAATGGATGCAATTGAAAATCTATACTCAGAAATTTTTTGACATGGCAAAATAGGGTGATTTTTTTCTTCTTTGCCTGAACACAATCAGTCTACTCTGCCTTGAAAGGACCACTTCGCAACACTGGCTTGCCACTGCCCTTTCTTTCCATATTGTAAAGATTATCTTTCCTACTCCACACCCAAAGAATGGCTTACTGTTATTGTAAATTTTAAATTGTGTACCTCCCACCTTTGATTTTCTTGCAGTCATTATATAGCAGTATCATTTCAGTTCCTGGAGGGGCTTGAGTTTCAATTTCTATTTTGAATTTGTGATTCCCAGCTCCACATTTTATAGTGTTCTATTTTGTGCATTCAGCTACTGTAAAAGGATTGCCTATTGCGTAGTTTGGGGGCATAGATTTATAGCAATTTTGCCTTTTTTTTCAATCAGTTCTTCCCAGAAGGCAGTTTGTTGACGTTTATAGAGTTTGGTCTATGACGGAGAGTAAGATGTGCTTTGCATAAGGACATTTCTATCATTGTTCTCGAAGTTAATGCTGTGTAGGCTCCAGTGGCCATGCCGAAATGCAGCGTGAGGTATGAATCATTTCCATTTTGATTTTTTTCAAGGTAGCAAAGGAAGACGAGGAAGTATTGCTGTGCTGCCAATGCAACCAGAAGGGTTTTTTTTTCCAAATGATGGTGATGAGAATGTCCTGATTATGTTCTGCATTCAGAGAGAGGGGACATTTTTGGGTGAATATCATTAATTCCCTGGCACTGACAGGGAATATCAAGTTGAATAAGGAAGGGCAGCATCCGAGGAAGGAAGCAAACCCTCCTGCAATCAAAGGCCATTGTCAAGAATGAGTCACCCCCCTATCTCTTCATACGGAGCCTCTCGGTAGGGGATATAAAAACAGAAAGAGACACTCAAAAGCTGTGCTGTCATTCTCGGTCCTCCCTGGCAAACTGCATCCCCAAATACCAGGTAGAGAAAGCTCTGAAAACAGCGGCAAGATCAAGGCCCGTTGCTGCAAAGGAAATGTTCCTGGTTAGACAGAAATGTCTGCAGACTCTGAAGAAAAAGCGAAGTGCTTCACTAGAGATTGTTGATGCCTGAGAGAAACCTGCGCAAAGTCTTTCCGGAGTCAACAGCGTTTATAAGGTATTACAGACACACACTTCCTGCACCTGTAAGGATGCGTTAACTGAGAGACAATCTGATATTATATCCTGTCTTGACTAGAGAGTATCTTAGAGAGATGCCTATTTGAGTACAGTTTTTGTAATTTTGCAAATGAATTACTGTACATGTCATCTACCGTCACTCATAAATATTGTGCCTACACAATAAAACATTCCTTGACTTTTAGTTGGGGAGGTGGCAAGAGGCAGAACAGATTAGTCCCTACAAATACATGTGTGTGCTTTCTCTTATCAGCAAAAGAAAACATTAGACTAATGAAACTCTCTTTGGCTTCTCGCAACAAATGTCAATCTAAATTCACAACCCAAGCTTCTCAGACTACCCATAATGAGTATTTAGGAGCACCAAATTCCTCAGGGTTTTCTGAGGGACCGTATCCTGATTTATACTTTATGTCCTTATTTTGTGCTGTGTCTTCATCTGGGAGTTGTGTCACACCCTTATGGTCGTCAGAAGATTCAGACATCAAATGAATGAACATGATTGTCTTTTGTTGAGGATGTTTATGCCTCATCTCCCTGAACATCTCAAGTTTCTTGGGGTGTCCAGAAGTCCTTTTCTTGGTTATGTTGAGGACACAATTCTGAGGCATAAGGCAGCCTAACTGCCAAACCCATCTTTGGGAATCCTGCAATGGACCGTATTTCTTTTCTAGATGATACAGCCAAAGGGGAGACATTTACATAACACAGCATTGCATGGATAACTGACACATTATATCTACGAAGACAAATGACACAAAGTAAAAACATAAACAACTGCAAAAACTATATTCTGAACCATTTGGGTTGGTGGAGGTTGATAATTAAATGACGAGCTCACTTAATGAGTTGGAAAAAACAATATTGCTGAACAACTCATAGATAACTCAGAAATAGACTGCAGACAACAGACTTGCCAGGTCACAGAATCTGAATTTTTCATCTCCCCAACTTCTAATCAAGCCTGGCCATTTTCCATGAGAAAATGCACCAGGTCTTTCTCTCAATCATAGACAACACTCATGCCGATTGCTGCCATCTATACTTGGTTGAGATGATGAGAGTTCTTCAAGGTTTTTTTTGAGACTAAATATTGCTTTAAAAATGATCATGCATTCCTGTTCAAAACACATATTTGAAGTTAGGCTACATAACCTATCTTATTTGGACTCCAATTAATGAAAAGGATCAAAGTACCCAAGGTAGAAGAAGTTAAGAAAATCATAGCACCTGCAGGAAATGGAGTATTATGCAGCTTTTAAGAATCACGTTTGCAATGCATTTACGTTCATGAGTTAAGGTTTGAAAATAGAATATTAATCAACAAATACAGGCTATACCACTATCTATATAGAATTAATTAAATTTTGAAAGATATATACATATATACCTAGGAGGCCTATGTATACTCCTACTTACACCCTCTTATGTACTTCCCCCACCACACTTAATACAGAGAGACAGACAGAGACATAGACCCAGAGACAGAGAGAAACAGAGAGAGAGGAAGAAGGAGGAAGAAAAAGAATGGGAGGAGAAGGAAAGGAAAAATATTCAGAATCTTGAGAGATGTTAACAAATGACTATCTCTGGTACAGACATTATAGGTTACTTTTCCTTTCTTCTTTGCCTTTCAAGATTTCTGAAATACAATGAAACATCATCCCAGCTTGTTATTCTATAAAATCAAAAGTATATGACAATGCTGAAACTCCACATTTCGTGAAAAGCATGTATTTCATGCTTTTGACCTGCTGGGGACAAAGGACTGGCCCAAGTCCGACACAATGAGATCGTTGGTGTCTTCTGATTGATGCTACACTGGAGACTCTGGGAATCGGACGTGAGCTTCTGCCCTTGCTTTCGGTAATAGAGGGCAGGATAATGCATGCATCTAAGAACCCAGACTAGAGACGAAGAGGCCTCCTTTCAACAAGTCCATGGCCCCGGCATGGCCACGGCCTCCCCAGTAAGTTCGCTTTATTTCGCCTTGAGGCAAAGAAGTGTCACAACATAACTGAGCCGTGGAATCACATCAGCCTGCCTGATTGTAGAGCAGGAAATCCAGTGTCTTCAGAAGGAAGAGAGCATTGCTCTAAAGGTGATTACTCTGCAGACAGATACGTGATGTCTGGCTACGTCTTCCCCAGAAATGACTCTTGCCCTCTCGGTCAGGGGGAATAGCAATGTTCACTTTGGACACGTATGAGGAAAATACAAATTGTGAAATCTATGGCTTAAATGTGCACACAAAGAACTCTGCTTTTTTACAACTAACGCTAATAAATACAACTTTCTTATTCCAAGGTGATGTTTTAGTAGGAATCTTCAATGATCTTGATTACACTTCAGCAAATGCATCATCACCAGGCAGCTGTTGTTCTGACCTGTGATGTCCGACAGCTGGCTGAGCTGCCATCTGGCATTCATTTGAGATGGTCACCTGGGAAACCTAAATTATCAAAACATCCATGAATCAGATAATCAGGTACCATCATTTATCAGGTAGCCACTTTGGGTTTGAACCAAACAAAGATGAACTTGAAAGGTGTAGAGACGGCAGCAGTGACACTTGAAAAAAGACCTTGCCCTGATCTATTTCTATCAGCTCAAGAAAATAAAGACAGACATTTCTTAACTTAGATCTCTCGTTGGACCAAATATTGGGGAAATTAAACTCCCCATGCTGCATGATAAAGATTTTTTTTTCAGTTTTTCAAATAGCTGAGATTCCTTTCTTTGACACACACACAAGTATACAAGATAGAGGCTTGCATATATTTTAATGTTATAATTTTGATTGCTATTAAGTTAAATCTGGGGAAATTTTTAAAAAGCATTTTAAATTCTTTAGCTGTGATTCTTGAGTTTTAATCTTTTTTTTTCATTAAACCATTTCCATTGTAAACACATTTTCTTATCTCTGAAGATAGCGCACACTTACACAATTTTTCTCATCTTCCTTGCCATCTCTTCTGTTCAGCGTTTTTTTCTTTTTTTCAGGAAGATTGGCCCCAAGCTAACATCTGTTGCCAATGTTTCTCCTTTTTTCCTTTTTTCTCCCCAAAGTCCCAGTAGATAGTTGTATGTCATAGTTGTACATCCTTCTAGCTGCTCAACGTGGGACGCCGCCCCAGCATGGCTCGATGAGCTGTGCGTAGATCTGCACCCAGATCCAAACAGGCGAACCCCAGGCCGCCAAAGTGGAACTCGGGAATTTAACCACTACGCCACCACTGGGCCAGCCACTGTTCAGCTTTTAAATAGGAGACTCTCCCAGGACTCCATCTTTGACCCCACCATGTTCCTCCAGCTGTTGTGTCTCCACAGCCAATGTTATCTATTCTCATGGTCACATAGAGCATTTGTACCAAAATGACTCCCAAATTCTGGTGTCCAGCTCTGACCTCTGCTCTCAAATCTTAAATCCAACTACCTAATTGATATCTGCAGTTGGATGCCAACAAGGCAACTCAAAATTAACCCATCGAAACTAAAGCCATTGATTCTAGATCCCACCCAAACTCAAACTCGGTCTTCCCATTTCTCCGTCCCAGGAAACAGCATGGCAACCTGGATTCACACACCTGATTCCTATCTTTGCTCTTCCCACATCCATTAATAGACTATATTAACAAGTCTGTCAACTCTACTTTTAAGTTATATTCCAAATCTGTCTGATTTTCTTCATTTCTACTACTGACATCTTACTCCAGGATGCCATTGTCTTTCATCTTCGCTGTTGCAAGAGCTTCCTAGTGGTCTCTCAGCCACCACTCTTCCTCTTACACAGTCCAGTAATTATTAACCACAAATTCCACAGTTTTGGTTATAAATTACCACTCTTGCTCCAAACCCCCAGTGCTTCCAATCACACTTAAAATGGAGTGAAACTCCTAGCTTAGCCTAAAAGGCCTTCCATGACTCTCTTTTACTTACCACTCTGTGCTCATCCCCCATCACTCGCCCTCAACTACAATGTTTCATCTACACTGGCTGATTCTTCAGTTCCTCAAACACGCTAAGCTAATTCCCGCCTACAGCCCCCTTCACTGGCTGCTTCCTCTGCCTGGCATAATCTTCCCCAGTGTGTTCACATGTGCAAGTTCTTCTTAACTTTCAGGTTTCAGTTTATACGTCCACTCCAAAAGAGCCAGCACTGACCCTACAATATGAAGTAATCTGTCACTCAGTCTCCATAACATTTCCCTGACTTATTTTCTTCATAGCACTAATTACTTACTACTTATTTGATTTTGAACAAGTGATATTTTTACATCTCATTTTCTTGGTCTTTAAAAAGGGCATAATAATATTCCATAAAGTTGTTTTCCGGATTAAAGGAGTTAATACATGTCAAGTACTTAGGGCAATATTCACACAGGCAATCAATAAATCTATTTTGGCACAAAGCATTCAATAAATATTAGCTGGCTAATATTAACTATCATATTATCTAGGATATGAACTAACTTGTTTTAAATCACAAGCAATAATTAGGCAATAATTCTGCCATGCAGTGCCCATATCCAATTTCCAGATCATCATTGCTGCTTCCAAACTCAAGCAGGTCAGATAGCAAAGGTCTTAATTTTATTCTCAAAAGTCCTTAGCTTAAAAATACTACACAGTGGCACTATAACCATTCTTGCACATGTCTTTCAGTGAACACATGTACACTTGTATGTTGGATATTTACCCAGGAGTGGAAATGGTGGGTCATAGAGCAAGCACGTATTCACCCTTGTAAGATACCAGCAAACAGTTTCCAAAGTTCTTTTTCCAAATTACATGTTTACACTATTTTTTAGGTCCAGTCAAGTGGTTTTAAAATGAGCTATGCTGAAACATAATTCTTCCAGAATATAATCCGTATGACAAAATATATTCCTATTAGCTCAAAAGATTATTATAATTAGGAAGAAATATATCAGCATAAAAATGATATAAGAATTACAAATTACATATCACTGTGCATTTGTATTGCATGTATCATTATTTGGAATATCTCATTATTTTAATTGCAACCAATTACTCCAGTTGGAATAGTCACAGCAAGCAGTATTATATATTTTAGGGATAAATTAAATATATCATCTAATAGCTCATCCTAACATCCTGCGTTTGCATTCATTAAAGGATCAAAGTTTCCATTAACGCTCAGAGGAATTTTGAATCCACATAAATATATCATTAGGCTGAAGGTGAACATCTTTAAGGTAGATTTAGCAGCAGGTTGGAATGTTAACATGATGGCTAATATGCATTTCTACTTTTAATTTATAACATGCAGTTATGATTCTGTTGCAATACTCATATCGATTGTACCATCTGTAAGGTTTAAAGATAACTAAACATGAAGATGATATTCTGTAATTGTTTTATTGGGTTTTTATTGTACGTGAATCCAATATTGTCCTCATTTGGCTTCATTATTGATTCCCTAGGTAAATAAATTATTTTCCAATTTCTTAAAGTAGACAAATACGTTTATTCAATAAGAGAAGTGAACATTTTGAAAAGAATTCTGTCTTTAAGCCAGAATTTCAAAGATTGTAGTATGAAAGTTGAATCTAATAATATGCCTTTCTACTGGACTTTCCTCTATCTACCAAAATAAAATGCCTTAGAGTTGACCTTCCACGGTTTGGAGCTAGCGTTATCATAAATTTTGTTACTTTGTTTTATTTTTGATGCTTCTTCCCAGCCTACCATCAAGACATACTTAATCTGAGTTGTATGCAATGTATTGTATGGTTAATTCATTGCCCCAGTCAATGTGCATGTTTGCTAATTAATTTTAATTTGGCATTTCACTTACACTGTTTCACCAGATTCTCACTACATAACCTGCCTACTTTTAGCTACATTCATTCTCTTCCTGTGTTTTCCAACTGCTTTTACATTGGTTTCCTCTTTTATTTGGCACATTTCTTGTGTATTTTTAATGGTTGTTGTTGTTAGTGTGGTGGAGTGGATTCTGACTCCTAGTGCCCCTGTGGACAGCAAAGTGGAACCCTGCCAGGTCTCTTTGGGCCATCCTCTCACCTTCTGGTGCTCTATCAGACAATGCTCAACTGCTATTGCTATTCATAGGGTTTTCATGGTCAATTTTTTTGGAAGTGGGTGGCCAGGTCCTTCTTCCTAGTCTGTCTTAGTTTGGAAGCTCTGCTGACACCAGTCCACCATGGGTGACCCTGCTGGTGTTTGAAATACTGGTGGCATAGCTTTCAGCATCACAGCAACATGCAGTCGCCACAGTACAACAACCGACAGACAGAGCTGTGGTTCCATGATCAGAAAATGAGCCTAGGCCCCTGGCAGTGAGAGTGACGAATCTTAACCACTAGACCACCAGGGCTGGCTATCTTTTAATTGGGGCTCATTAATTTACATTGATTAAGAAATAAGTCCCACAAAAATAAAAATACACTTAGTACGGCCTTAATATTGGGGGAACTAATCAATTTAGCTTAATTTTCCGGAATTTGTGCTTTTCTTTTTGTAAGGATTTAGAAGTGGATAGAAAATAAATCCATTTGGAACATGTACCACTCCCAGTTGTTAGTCTAAACTTCTTCACAGGTTGTTTGTATCCCAATCCATCAAAAACACAAACGTACTGTCTCAGTTCACTCAGGCTGCCATGACAAAATATCATAGGCTAGGTGCTTAGAAACAATAGAAATTCATTTCTCACATTTCTGGAGGCTGCGAAGGCCAAGATCATGGTGTCAACAGATTCAGTGTTTGGTGAGATCCCGCTTCCTGGCTCATCGTCTTGTCACTGTGTCTCCTCTCTGGGTCTCTTTCATAAGGGCACTGATCTCATTCATGAGGGCTCTACCCTCAGGACCTACTCACCTCCCAAAGGCCCCACCTCCTAACACCATCACATGGGGGTTAAGATTCAACATATGAATTTGGGGGAGACACAAGCATTTAGTCTATAGCACACGTTTTAATAACACAAAGCATTATTATGAAGGAATCAGAAGGCCATGGCTATATGCATTTCCCCATAACACTGTCATTTCTTCAAGGAATACAAACAATGATATTTCATAAAATTTTGATATAAAATAGGTGTGAGTTCTAGCGTCTAGTCGTTGCATTATAAGAAGGTCCCATTTTTATATAAGCAAAACTCAAGCACCATATCCTGTGTGATTTGTATTTACATCTTGGCTTTGGTGAGAGGGAGGTATCATAGAAAAACAAGGGCTTGGGAGCCTGGCAAATGTGAGTTCAAAACCATGCTCTGACACCTGACTTTAAGTTGATCACCTTACCTCTCTAAGCTGCCATTCATCCTCTGTAGGAGAGAGATGACACCTTCAAGAAAATAGTTGTCAAGCTCTTAGCAGAGTGTAATGCAAACTGCCCTTCAAAGTGGTTGTAGCAATTTATAAACTTCCAGTGCCATGTGAAAATTCCACTGAATTCTCTCCCTTATGGCCCAAACCAACCAGCTGCTAAGCTCCTACCATTTGATCTGGAAGAGAGTCAAGAATGGCTGTATGGCAGAAGCTTAGAGTGCCCAAGTGGGAAGGTGGCTGGTTGATGAGAGATGATGCTGAGAGTGTGGCAGGGTCTAGTTCATGGAGAACCCAGGGGTTGATTTCAGTTAAAGTTGGTCTTTATCCTAAAGGGCAAGACCTTTGAACACATTCTTCCCTTTGTCTAGACATCTCTGTCTGGTCTTCACCCCCTCCTCCCTATTCCTTCTGGATTGTCACATGTCTAATGCCAATTCCTATTTCAAATCTTAATTAAACGTCATCTTCCCCAAGATGGAACTTCTTTATTTTTTCCCTGACACACTTCGTCTAGTCCTTTTCAAATTCCTGGTTCATCTTAGATGCAACATTCTCCAGAAAGCTTGACTTGTATCTGTAATTGACTTGCGTGAACTCACATGTACTTAAATTCAGACATTCATCACACTACACTGCAATAGTTTTTTAAAAATGTGGGAGCCGGCCCCATGGCTTAGCGGTTAAGTGCGCACGCTCCGATACTGGCGGCCCGGGGTTCGGATCCCCGGCGCGCACCAACGCGTCGCTTGTCCAGCCATGCTGAGGCCACGTCCCACATACAGCAACTAGAAAGGATGTGCAACTATGACATACAAGTATCTACTGGGGCTTTGGGGGAAAAAAAAAGGAGGAGGATTGGCAATAGATGTTAGCTCAGAGCTGGTCTTCCTCAGCAAAAAGAGGAGGATTAGCACGGATGTTAGCTCAGGGCTGATCTTCCTCACACAAAAAAAAAAATGTGTTCTTTCTCCCATACATATGGCATCCCAAAGAAGACAGGAATGCTTCGCCTGTGCTCACTATCCTTTTCCAACTCCTCCATCACTCTCTCTGCTTAATCCTTCTCCTTCCTCTCCCTTCCAAGACCTCCATCCCACTAGCCTTGGACTTGCTCTTGACTAACTCACTTTCCTATCTGAGGACTCAAGTATCAGTCCTTACAGGAAGAAGTCCAACAAATACTGATTTAATGACACAAGAACGTGAGAAATATAAAGGATTCAGGGCTGTTCTTGCCATGCCTCCAACGAGCTGCACTTATAACTTAGTCTATTGTTGTTTCTGCCACTGTTGCTTAGAATTCACTTCGTTTTCCTTTCATTTCCTTTTTTAGTGAGTTTTCTAGTTTCCCCTAAAGACTTATTTAATCACAGATATTGTAGTACTTAATTAATTTCTATTGAGTATGGTCTCAAAATATCTAACACTTAAATGCAGGGTCTACTGTTTTCCATCAATGACTTCCCTAGCAAACACTGAGTTATTTACCCACAGAAGAGGAAATATACACAGTCTCATTAATCTCCACTCTGCCTAACCCAAAGTCCTCCTCCTCCCAGACCTAAATGTGAAACATATTGAGTATTAAAACTCATATATTATTTAGAGAGTACCATTGATTTATACAACTTTTCCTTGGTCAGAAGTCTGGTGATTCATTGGCCACATATTCAATTTGACTGCAGGAAGAGCTACTGTTTGCAAGAATACTATTTCCCAATGCATGAAAGTGTTGTAGTGGGTTTGTGGGTTAGTCAAGCAAGAACTCTCTGCTGGTATAAAAACCTGAGACATAGGTGTACCGTTTGGGGAATAAATTTTCTAAATACAGGCAACAGCTGAAAAGAAATTACAGCAATTATTAAAGTGGAAAGGCTTACACAGAATCAGAAATTATCCCACTACCAACATGTAGATGAAGAAATTTGAAGGCAATATGGATCATACTTCCAGACCTTTCCACAATGTGATGAACAAAGAACTAAGATGTGTCCAGGAGTACCACCCATTTTTTTAAATCACTTTTGTATTGGACAAGTGTCTATTCCTTGCTAAGAAGCCCACAGCAAACTTCTATCATTGCTTTCTTGTGCATGTCTTAAAATATTGACATTAGCTCATCTAACTTCCTAAAGTTATCTGAACACTCCAATCCCAGCTCATTCTTGGTATTTTTTGATGTTTGAAAAATTTTTTAAATAAATAAAATAAAAACCTAATGTCAAAATCCTAACACTCTTGGAAAAGAAAGGGTTAGAAGCAATTGAGAATCCATTCTCTCCTTTTACTGGAACCGAGAAAAAGAAAGGGGACCAGGGCAATTCCCCCTGTGAGCTTGCCAATGTCAGACCTCTTGGCAAACACTGTAATGGTATTTCCTAATGGGAGAGTCCATATCTTATCATCCACTTTTAGCCGAATGTAACTGGCCTGGCAAGTATAATTTATGGCTTTAGGGCCATGGCTCCCTGGAAAATGTTATATAAGCTGTGTAACTATCTGTGCAGTAGAAAAGGAGATGTATTACGAGAGAATAGCTCCCTTCTGTATAGAAGATGTTCCCACAAGCATCGCTCAGAGGCCTCACATGTTAAACCAGGGCCAGAGAGTGTCCTAACGAAAAAAGAAAGGATTTGAGAAGCATCTGACGATGCTAGACCTTCCTTTGATGGTGTGGAATTATTAATAAAGTTTGATATTGGGTAAGATTTCAGAGTGAGTCTCATTTTGATAATCCAATGTGTCTTATCTCTATGTTGATTTTATTTTAGTAGATACTCCTTACCCTTGCCCTAGACATAAATATGTCATACTTTAATATTTTATACATAATGTTCACTTATCTCCGGCATATTTGCTTGTAAAAAAGAAAGGCTCAAAATTAATGCACAAAGCATTCAACTTTAGAGGACAAAAAAAGAAACAGTAGAGATATGTTTCTTTAAGGATAATTTTCCATTTCCTCTGATTTTCTTATATATCTTCTTTTTCTTTGATTTGGTCTATATATCATGTTAAAATATAAGCTATTTGGTCATCGTGGACTGTGCAATCCATTTTGAGATTGACACACTAAAATGCCAGCTGGTAGCTTTTGTTTCCCATTGGTGGATTTCACAATAGAATAACTCAGTAGAGACCATGGTCTTTTACTGGGGGACCACCGTTCACAGCATCTGAAGTTTTTTCTCTTGGGGTGGTCAATTTCTTGAAAGAGGAATTCTGGCTGTCAGCAGTTGGTGGACAGAGGCAGAAAAGACTGGATAATTAATGAAGAATTTAGCCTATTTCATAGTTTTCAAGGTCAAGGAACTCTATCTTGACATAAAAATAATCAATAATCATGTTGGAACTTTGCAACAGAAATTCTTGAGACTAGAAGCCAATGGAGCAATGCCTTCAAAAACACACGGGAAAATTATTCTCCACCTAGAATCCTATACCAAGCAAAATTATAAGTCAAGGATGAGCGTAAAATACAAATATTTGCAGATATTCAAAATCTCAAAAATTTACCTTTTTTTCTGAGGAAGGTACTAAAGAGTCTGCTTTACTGAATGAGAAAAAATTAAGGGGAAAGACCATAGGCATGCCAAGACAAGAAAGAAGTCAAAGAAATTCCAAGAGTGACGATGAAGAGAAATCTCAGTATGGAAGCTACATAGCATGTCTGGAGGCAACCAGTCCAAGATGACACAGATATGTCTGAATATTTTTGAGAACAGATGTATGCTTCTGTGGGAGAGGTCAATGATAACTCAATAATAACTAAATAAAATTTGGACAAGCAAATAAAAGGCAATTACTAATTCCAGGGAAAACCAAAGAGCTGTACAAAATGAGAATGTAATCATTGTGCATTATATGGTTTAGCTGTGAATAATAAGTATACAGCTTTAACAATATAAACAAAGTAGACTAATTTAGCCAAAACTTGTATGAGGGTGGGGAGTAGGAGAATAAGAGTGTTTGAGTAGAAGTAGTAAGAGACATAAATCAATAAAATATAGCTGGATAATCTCTAAAACCAAAAGATTCAAAAATAGCATATGCTTGCTATTTTCAAAATAAGAAGTAAATATCTGAAGAAACAACTGAAGTAGTTAAAAATGCACACCTCCAGAGTTCCAAGTATGGGGAAAAATGGTGCAAAGGACTGCTGTTTTCCATTATAGCACAAGCAAGACAATTTTATTAAAAACATATATAACTTTAATACCTGTTTGAATTATACATTTTTACAAAATAAAAAGGTTGAGACATTCCTGCTGTCTAGAAACTGTCAATTTCCAACCCCTGGCTTTTCTGCCACAGTACTCAAACCATTTACACTTTATGAAATGGCTCACAGATGGGTGTAATCACTTTTGGGCACCATCTAATGGTGTTTTTCTCTTACTGATTTTTTCTGTGAAGTAGGTACCAAACTCAGATTCTCTTCTACACTGCGAAAGGAATACATGCATTGCTCCATGTAAATGTAATAGTTTAATCTGCATAATCTTTTAAAATTTTGTACCTTCTAAATTTTGGTGCCATCGGGCAAAGCTGTGTCCCTTTGTTCTAGCTAAACTTCTCTATTGGGAAACAAAGTCTGTCAAAATCTGGCCTTACTCTTTCTCAGGTTTTATCTCTTCCATCCTCTCTCATCGTCTCCACCTTGGCCATGTTGAAACTGCCCCCAAGCTTTTCCACATTCTGCATCTTCTAACATTATATTCCTTTACGCACCCCAAGAGAATTAAAAAGTTACTTTTTTTAAAGTTTTTAATTCTAAAACCTATTAAAACCAAGACTCCCTTCAGGTGAGTCTGGTCCATCCTACGCTCCCTTCTCTGCCCACAATACTGTAATTCCATTCGCTCTCACTTCCTCTGAGGAGCTAATACTTTATTTACATGTTTTCCTTTCTGAAATGAGATCCTCAAAGGTAGAGACTGTGTCTTAATCATCTTTATATTCCCAAGGTCAGCCTAGCACAGTAGCAGACACTTAGGAGAAGTGCAGTCAATGAATACATAGTGAATAAATCAGTGGACGAATGACCAGCCTACGTGTAGTGTAAGGAGAGAGGGGTCATTGTTCCTCTTCTATATGTAAAATTTTCCCCTGGCACTACCATCTGCACAAAATATAAAAAACAAACCTACAATGACACAAACCATTATTCAAAGACTGTTTCTATAAACACAGAAATGACTTAGCTCCTTTATCAATTCTCAAAACATCCAATTTTATGCTAAAATATAATGCCATTTTAATGAGGGGGTTGTCATAGTTGAAGTAATTGTGTCTGTCAGCAGAATAAAATTGTTTCTGTAATGGAAATCAAACAAAATACCACAAGATGTGTGTGTGTTCACTCAGACTGAACTTCCTGAAATTATTTTCTTGAGATAGCATTGATGTTTTACACTTTATCTGTCTTTGCCATACAATTACACATTATGCAGATGGAATATCAGTGACAGAAGTCGCTTCTGGATGTTACAGAGAAATTGTGTGCAAAGTTCTTTGAGTTGATCATGAGCTATTGTTAAACTTGTCTTGATTTTTTTGTCTCTCTCTTTTTTTTTTTTGGTGAGGAAGACTGGCCGTGAGCTAACATCTGTTGCCAATCTTCCTCTTTTTGCTTGAGGAAGATTGTCCCTGAGTGAACATCTGTGCCAATCTTCCTCTATTTTGTATGTGGGACGCTGCCACAGCATGGCTTGATGAGTGGCGTACGTCCGCGCCTGGGATCTAAACCCACGAACCCAGGATCCGAAACTGCGAACCCCAGGCCACCAAAGCAGAGCGCACAAACCTAACCACATGCCACTGGGCCAGCCCTTAATAATTTTTTTTTTAACGAATCAACATAGGGAAGAGGAAGGTAACCTCTACAGAGGAAGAAAATATAAATATACCAGCATGTGACTGGTGATAAATTAGGAGTGGGGAGAACACAAGATGATTTCTTTTTCTTCTTTTCACTTTTCAGTATTTCTCGATATTTCTAAAGGCTAAAATAAACAAATCCTCTAAGGACCCTCTATTCCAGGTGTAACCCGCAGACCAGCAGCATCTTGGACTTTACCTGGGAGCCTCTCAGAAATACAAATACTTGGTCTTCTCTCCAGAGCTACTGAATCTGAATTTGCATTTTAACAAGATCCCCAGGTGTTGCATATGCCCATTTAGGTTTGAGAAGCACTATTCTAAAAGATTCTGTCTTAGTATCTAGCAAAATGGATGTCTCTCCATTTTTTAGAAAATGTACTTGATATTGCCAATAATGCTTTCAGTTTTCTTAACATAAATTAAAAATATTGAGAAATATTTGGTGAAATATATTACTGCCTACTTTACTGGGCCATGGAGAAGGTCACATTTCAGACAACCTGGAAGGTGGGGAAGAAGCAAGTCATGTGGCTATCTGAGGAAGAGCATTCTGAGGAGAAGTGGGAATTGCCCTTGCCTTAGAAGGGTGACTGAGGTGTTCAAGGACCAGCAAGAGGCTTATGTGGCCCCTTGGAATGAGTTGAATGAGCAAGAGGGGAAGAGTAGTAACAAGTCATGGAAGGGAGTCATGAAGGGCCTTGCAGACCTTTGTAAGGACATTGATGTTTACTGGCAGGAAAATGATGAACTATTGGAAGGTTGGAGTAGAGGCTGGCGTTATCTGTCCTATGTGTCTCTCTGCCTACTGTGTTAGCAGTAGTCCACAGGAAAGAAAGTGTGGAATCAGGAATCCAGTTAGAATGTGACTGCCATACCCCAGGAGAGCAATGATGGTGGCCCATAGTGGGTAGTAGAGGATTGGAAGCAGTGGTCAGATTCTACTTGTACTTGGAAGACAGACACTATAGGACTTCATGAAACAAGGGATGAAAGGCTACAAAGGAAAGAAAGAGCTCAATGATAATTCTTAACGCTTCGTCTGAGTAGAGTTGACATTAACTAAGTTGGAGAAGACTGCAAGAGAAGCAGGGGTATTTTCTTTTTCCTTTTTTTGGTTATGGCATTGCAGGAGGAGTGATGAGTTGTTCAGATTTTGACATGTTAAGACTGAGATGAGTATTTCCTTCTTTCTCATGGTTGAATAAGCCATTTGTGACAACATGGATGGAACTTGAGGGCACTATGCTAAGTGAAATAAGTCAGACAGAGAAAGACAAACACTGTATGATCTCACTTATATATGGTATCTAAAGAAGCCAAACTCTCAGAAACAGAGAACAGAAAGGTGGTTACTAGGGGCTGAGGAGTTGGGGAAACGCGGAGATGCTTGTCAAAGGGTACAAACTTCAGTTATAAGATGAATAAGTTCTCGGGATCTAATGTACAGCATGGTGACTGTAATTAACCATGCCATATTATATACTTGAAAGTTGCAAAGAGAGTAGATCTTAAATGTTCTCACCACTAAAAAGAAATGATAATTATGTGAGGTGATGGAGGTGTTAACTAACCCTGCTGTGGTCATCATTTCACAACATACAAATATATCAGATCATCACACTGTGCACCGTAAACTTACATGATGTTATATGTCATTTATATCTCAATAAAGCTGGAAAAAAAGATTAAGATGAATATTAGGCATCCATGTAGAATTACTAAAGGAGAGTTGAATGCAGGAATGTAGTGTTCAGGGGAAAGATACAAACTGGAGATAGAAATGTTCTCATTATCAACAGAGAGGTTGGGTTTCAAGTCATTAGGCTGCATGAGATCCTGGAGGGAGGATGTGTAGATAAGAAAATAGAAACATGCAAAGACTAAGACTGGTCCACTGCCATATTTAAAGGTTGTGTAGGTGAAGATAATGGGCAAAGGAGCCTGTGAAGAAACAGTCGTGAGGTAAGGAGGAAAAGAACAGGAGAGAGTGAGGTGTTCACATGAGGAAAGCTTCCCGAGAAAGGGAGAGTGATGACTGTGTCAAATGATGCTGGTAGGTCCAGTCGGCCGAGGGCTGAGTTTGGCATTGCATGCAGTGGCATGGAGGTCACTGGTGACCTCAAAATGGACCTTTTTCACTGGGAGAGGTATGTAGAAAGCCTTGTTAAAAGAAAAATGAAAGAGAGAAATTGGAAGATGTCAAAATAAATAATTTTTTTCCGAGGTGTTTTAATGTCAGGAGAGAGTTATGGGGCAGTTCCTGAAAAAAGAAATGGGGGTAAGAAGAGACGTATTTTTTCTTTTCCTTTTTCAATTTTTTTCGGGGGGCTTATAATGGGAGAGTCATAGCCTGCTGCTGAATGGAGTGATCTAGTCCAGCAGGACTATCTGATAATGACCGAGAGAGAGGAAGAATTGTGGAAGTGAGAGAGAAGTCCTCTCTGGGGTACACGTGGGGGTGTTTTCATTAGATGGGAGCATGGATGGACTGAGGTCACAAGAGGGAAGGGTGGAACGTGTGGGCATTAAGGTGGGTAGGTGGGTAGACTGGAAAGCAGAGCTGGTGGAATCTCCCTACTGATGGTTTGGATTTTCCCAGTGAAATGGGAAGCAGGTCATGAACTAAGAGCAAGGATGAAGAGAAGGTATTGGACTATATCACACTGAAGGAGAGGGGAGAAGGTAGGATCCTCTGGATCCCTGCCATTCTGAGTGTGGTCTGCAGACCAGCAGCATCGGCATGACCTGGGAGTGAGTGAGTTATTATCAACCTCTCCTGCACTGAACGAAGCACAATCTGCTCTTTATCAAGATCTCTGGGTGATTTCTAAGCCAGTTGTTCTCAAATTTGCACATTGGAATCGACCAGGAAGATTTAAAAAATCTGGACGCTCAGGTCACACTCAAGACTAATTCCATCACAATGTTTTGGTGGTGGGACCCTAGCTTCAGTATTCTTTAAAACTACCCAGAGGATTCTAGTAAGAAACCCATTTTGATGACTGAGTGTTCTGGGTAGTAGGCAAGTGAAAGAACTCGGGAAAGCCCCCTGAAGGTCAACGATCCTGTGTTTAAAGAGACTATTCTGCTGGGTTGTGAGTTTTTCTCCTGCTATGTCCTGCTGCACCAGTGCAGACACAGAATAGACAATCAGGCGGATTTAACAAAGGCTAGGGGGTTGCCAAGCACTTGAGAACAGGAGATGTTCTGCTTGCTTTCCTGCCTTCTGTCTCCCACTTTTCTCCCTCTCACCCTTTCCAACCTGATCAGCTCAATTTGTAGCAGTTCTACATTTTAGCTTTCTGCAAAAGATTTAAAAGCAAGTTTTTAAGAGTTGAATGCACTGCTGTGTACTGTGCTTTTCCCCCCTGTATTCACGAGATCTTCCTGTCAGAGTTATGCAAACATCTAATACAATGGATTCTCATCTTGTGTGTTTATGTGTACGTGTATATAGGATTGGTTTTACCTTATTGCTCGGGGTTGAATAAACTCCTCAGTGAATCTATTGACCCCAGAGTCTTCACTATTATTTCCTTTTTTTTTTGCTTTCTTTCCCTCTTTTTCTTTTACTGATTTATACGGATTTCCAACTTCCTCTAGAATTATTTAATTTTGGTAACCTACATTTTCCAAGGATACTCTCCACTTCTTCAAAATTTTCCAATTTCTCTGCAGGGATTTGTACCTAGCGTTGCCTTATAAAACTTTAATCTCTTCTCTGTGTCTGCCATATTCAGTTTCTCACACCTAATTTTGTTGATTTCCGTTTCTGCCTTTTCATTAGACTTTACAGAGTTTCATCTGTTTTATTAATTGATTCAGAGACAAATTTTCTGAGCTTATTTATAATCATTCAGTTTTTTCTTTTTTATGAAATTAAAAAATATATATATAAAACTCACATGTTTATAGTAGACAAATTAGAATGTACATGTAGGAAATGGGAGGGAGAAATGGTCATCAGAGAAAACACGTGTGACATTTGACAGGTCTCTGCAAAGATGTTTCCCATGCATTTATGCGCAGACGCCATCTGCCTATGTGTATTTCATTTAGCCTGAAACTATAGTTTGAATCATCTGCTCTGTTCGCTTATGCTCAGTTTGATAGTAGAGAAAGTGATGAAGCTGGAGATGGAGTTATGGAGCCCGGAATTCAAATTCTCAGCCTGTCTCTTTGCTTTGTAACAAGAAGTACATTTCTTCTCCACTTTGCAAGGCTTCCTCCTCAAGTATTCTCTGTGGAGACAGGGGTCCTCATACCTACCCCACAGGGATGATGAGGCGATGGTGATTATGAGTGGTTTCCACCTCAGTAAGCATCCATCAGTATCAATGGCTGTTTCACAAGCATCTCTTGTATACATTAGCTTGCTTCAATCTTGATTATTGTAAATAAATTATTTTTAAATCCCTCAATATGCATTTTGTATATTTATCTGATAATGTCTACATTTTTTGGAAGTACAATTGGTGGATAAGTGGACTGAATGGGTTTTAAGTAAATAACCCTTCTGAAAATTCAATAGTTGATATGATAAATAATACTTGATATTATAATACGTAGCCCTATCTAACCCAGATTCTGAGAGAATTAGGCCCGAAGGTATGACTTTTCTTCTGTGCACCTATGTTACTACTAGTCCTAAGAAAATGGTCACTAAAATCATTCTTTATATTTTGTGGTTCAGATAAACAACGCTGGTTGAGAAAGAATTAATAGGAAAAATTAATTCAAATCCATTTACTATATTTAAGATGAATTTTCCTCAAAAAGGACTTTGGCAAATTGAGTATATTCAAGAGCAATAAGTGCCTTAGCAGAACTGGTTTTTAAAAATTTGGCATTAGATGAATTAAACTGTGAAAAATCGGTTATTTAATAAATACACCTGGAGCCACACAGCTTCAGATATAGTGACTAATTCAATCATTATTTAATTATTCACATTTTCCTTGTTTATTTTTGTCTTTTAATCTGTCAAGAGCAGAAAATTAGGTTACATCTTCAACTGTCGTGTTTCTGTTACTTTGCCAATTATTTTTCTCTTTTGTAGACTCACAGATTTCCTAACTCATTAATCTCTACTTTCATCTATACTTAGTTTGCTGTGCTTTTTCAGTTTTGTTCACTCTTCTTTTCCTTTTTGTAACTAAGTTGAAAGATTAGTGAATATATTTTTGGTTTTCTGTTTGTTTGTTTAATGTGGAAAACTTCCATGAGTATGAACTTGCCTCTAAAGTATTCCTTTGACCAACTCCCATATGCTTCCATATTTAGCCATTTCTGATCACCAACACCACTAACTGCCACTCTCCTGCTTGTCCAACATGTTCCAGTCACACTGAGCTTCCAAATGAGACGAACGAATGAATGTAATTGATATTTTGTTTTCCTCTTTAACTCAACTCAACGAATCTATTTATTTACAAATATTTATTTATTGATACATTGTTGAACAAAACAGATAAAGACTGGAGAAACAGCCAATATATAAGTAAGCACATGAATAAAAAGATACTTCCTCCTCAAGACAATGTGGTATTGCTAAAAGAATAGACAAATGGATGAATGCAACAGAACAGAGAGCTGAGACATAGATCCACAGAAATATAGTCAACTGATCTTTGACAAAGAAAATACAATGGGAAAAAGACCGTCTTTTCAACAAATGGTGCTGGAACATCCACATGTAAACAAATGAATCTAGACACAGACCTTACACTCCTTACAAAATTAACTCAAAGGCACCACAGACCTAAATGTAAAATGCAAGACTATAAACTTCCTAGATGATAATAAAGGATAAAATGTAGATGGCCTGGGATTTGGTGATGACATTTTAGATACAACACCTATCCATGAAAGAAATAATTGATAAGCCAGACTTCATTAAAATTAAAAACTTCTGCAAGAGAATGAGAAGACAAGCCAGAGGCTGGAAGGAATATTTGCAAAAGATATATCTGATAAAGGACTGTTATCCAAAATATATAAAGAACTCTTAAAACTCAGCAACAAGAAAACAAACAACCCAATTAAAAAATGGGCAAAGTGTCTGAACAGATGTCTCACTGAAGAAGATATACAGATGGCAAATAACTGTAGGAAAAGAAGCTCCACATCATATGTCATTAGAGAACTGCAAATTAAAACAACAATGAGATACCACTAAACAGCTATTAGAATGGTGAAAATCCAAAACACTGACAACACCAAATGCCGGCAAGGATATGCAGCAACAGGAAGTCTCATTCATTGCTGGTGGGAATGCAAAATAGTACAGTCAATTTGGAAGACAGTTTGGCAGCTTCTTACAAAACTAAACATACTTTTATCATATGATCCAACAATCATGCTCCTTGGCATCTACCCAAGGGAGTTGAAGACTTATGTCCACACAAAAACCTGCACGTGATGTTTATAGCAGCTTTACTCATAATTGCCAAAACTTGGAAGCAACCAGGATGTCCTTCAGTAGGTGAATGGACAAATAAACTGAGGTACATCCAGATAATGGAATATTATTCAGCACTAAATGAAATGAGCTATCAAGCCATGGAAAGACACAGAGGAAACTGACATGCATATTACTAAATGAAAGAAGCCAATCTAAAAAGGCTACATATTGTATGATTCCAATTCTATGACATTCTGGAAAAGACAAAACTATGGAGAGAGTAAAAAGATCAGTGGTTGCTGATCTTTCCATCTTTTCATCAGGAAGGATGAATAGGCAGAGCACAGAGGATTTTTTGGGCAGTGAAACTACTCTGTTTGATACTATAATGGTGGATACACACCATTATGTAGTTGTCAAAACCCAGAGACCGTACAACACCAAGAGTGAACCCTAATGTAAAGTACGGACTTTAGGTAGTAATGATGTGCCAATATAGGTTTGTGGGTTGTAACAATGTGCCACTCTTGAGTGAGACGTCAATAGTGGGGTAGGCTATGCACGAGGGGGAGCAGAGGGTATGTGGTAAATCTGTATTTTCTGTTCAGCTTTACTGTGAACCTAAAACTGCTCTAAAGAATAAAGTCTGTTAAAAAAAACAAACAAACAGATACTTCAGGTAAGTGTTTTTGAAGAAAATGCCTGAAGGTAATATGATAGGGAGTAGGTAGAGGGGGCAAATTTTGATGGGCTATGGGCGGCCTCTCAGTGGGAATTTAAACTCCTCTTCTTTGGGTGAGGGAGGCTATCTCATTTCCCAGGGTTTGCTGCTGCTGTTGGGGTGAGGAGAGTATTGTTATTACTATATTGTTATCAAAGTGTGTGTGTGTGTGTGTGTGTGTGTGTGTGTGTGTGTGTGTGTGTGTTCAGGTCAAAGAATATTTTCTGCATTATTTCTTTTTTTAGAATTTAGTATAATATTCTTCATCATCTAACATATGATCCTTTTGGTACACTTGCAAAAACAGAAAGGGCATTCCCTGCTTCTAGGACTCACAGTTTATCTATTAACCAACATTATTGATCACATTGTACATATTCTCTACAGTTTCATTTATTTTTCTGTTGACTTATTCTATCAAAGACAGAAAGGTGTGTCAAAGCTTCCCCCAAACGATGTTGTATCTTTGCATTTCAAAATACATTTTGTTAGTACATTTCAAATATATCTGGATGCTTTGTCACTCAACTCATAAATATTCATGACTATAATACCGCCATTGACATTTTATCTTAATTGATGAGTGCTTTCACGTTTTGTCCTTGACATATTTTAGTATCAAATGTTTGAGCAAGTCAAACTTTGCTCCATCCTAGAGTTGTTGTTGTTTTAAATTTCTTTTTGTGCAGATGAATCGGATAAACATTCATTTTTTATATGGATTTTGAAAAAGATAGAACTACATAGAATTCTGTAAAATCAATTTCAGCTGATTAAAAATAGAGAAAATCGAAAAGTAGAGAAAGATACTTCACAATAACCTAGGCTGATTAAAACAAGTAAAACAACAACCAAAACACTAAATGTTGTCATCATTCAATGTATACTAATTTTGAAAGGAAGTGAATGAGAAAGTCTAGCCCAAATTTAAAAAAAAAAAAAAGAGAGAACTAAACAGTAAAACATATTGACATACACAATCCTTGGTTAAGACATTGATACTTAATTTTTATTCAAAGTGCTTTCAAGTACCTGATCAAATCACGGTTTCCATTTTACTATCTGATGTAATTCAACCTTAGAGATGGTGTCACCATGACAAGCCTTGTTTCGTTGCACTTATGTATTTCACTTGGAAAATTGGTAAGTGTTAATATTTATATTCTTAGAGCTTTAAAATAAATGCATGAGATTTCAATGTTTTAAAGTTTAGAATGTTTGTGCAAAAGGCACACAGAAGATTTCATTTCATAACCATTATCATACTGGAAATGTATATCAAAACTATATAGACATATACAGAAGACAAGGGCATAGTTTTACAATAATCAGTATCACATGGATTCAGGAGTAAATTCTAAATTTTATCCCTTAAACATCAATTACATAAACTTTATGTACTTCAGTTTCAAAACTGGGAAATAAAAAGAATCAGATGATTGCTACAGTAGGCAAAGTAATGCCGCTTCCCACAAAGATGTCCTAATTCCATGTCCTAATCCCAGAACCTGTGAATATGTTACCTTAGATAGCAAAGTTGCAGGTGGAATTAAGCCTGCTAATTAGCAGACCTTGAAATAAGGGGATTATACAGGCTTATCCAGGTGGACCAATGTAATAGTAAGGGTCCTTAAAGGGGAAGTGGGAGGCAGAGTCAGGTTAGAGTGAGGTGACATCAGGAGACTCATGGGTCATTGCTGGCTTTGAAGATGGAAGGGGCCACAGGCCAAAGAATGTGGTCAACCTCTAGAAGCTGGAAAAGGCAAGAAAACATGTCCTCCCCTACAGCCTCCAGAAAGGACCGCAGCCTTGCTGCCATCTTGATTTTTAGCCCTGGGAAACCCATTACCCACTTCTGAACTCCAGAACTGTAAGATCATCTGTAAGTTCATAACGTTTCTATTGTTCATTAATTTGCATTTAGTAGATTCACTCACTTACAATCCAAATATTCGCCTAAAAGGCAAAAGACCTCCTGGTTGTCAAGAGTTGATAAACTTCTGTCCACACAGCAACATAGCGATGACTCAAAAAATGGTTCACTGGGAGGGGGTCGTCATTTGTACAACGAAGCTTTATCAGAACTTCTTTCAAACTCACCATGCTGAGCTCAGATAATCCGTTTTTTAAAAGGTAACATTATTCCAGTTTTGCAAGCTCAAGGTTTTAGAGCTTAACTGGGAATGGTTTGAATTCTACTCATTGTTTATTGCCATTTCCTGCTCACATCCATGCCATGGCTAGATTGAAACAGAAGGATAAGAGCTTAATTATTTTGCTTTCTATTTTATTATTTTCTATTAGTTAGTGTTAATGAAATGAAGTGCTCCTCTGAAGTTAGCAGAAAGACTCCTTGATAATGACTTTCTTTAGGCATCATTGAATTTTCTCATTTAATCAATAATTTCATTATTTTATGTGGGGCTTTGTAAAGCTCCTCCTTGTCTGTGTGAGTGTGTATGTGTGTGTGTGTGTGTATACACAACCAGTCTTGTTGCTTTAAAACATTAGTTCCTGTCAAAACTATTTATATAATTTTAAAATATTATAACTCTCCATGTTTATTTCCTACCAGCATGCTGTCTTGATTATATTAGGGAATATCATTATTTGGATCTGAAATTTTGACAAATGACCACAACAAATCTATTGATTTATTCCATTACATTATAGGAGAAGTCTTTATTGGTAACAATGCTGCTGACCTCAGAACGGTTCTCTCTTATTTTCTGTCAGAGAATAGATGTGGTTAACGGGCAACTCATGTCACCCGACTGTTCACAGGAATTCAGACAAACCACTGAAACATCTCTCTTCATCCAGGAAAACTAGAGAGGATGGAGTTAAATAGACAAAAATAGCATAGTCATTTCAGAAATCGAGATTTAAGAGAGGAATAGACGCACGAGGCAAGATGATGTTTGATTACGATACATAATGGATTCCTGAAACACTTAAATGTAATTAAAGATATAAAAAGGATAGAAGGAAACGTAAAAATGTCATGAATATACAGCACTGTAATTAGTTGCTTTTTTGAGACATAGCACTAGTGGCAGGCTCTTGTCCGTTAAAAAAAGAGAGAGAAGGCAGTTTAGGAAGAGAAAGATGATCTAAACGTACAAGGAGGCAGGTGACAACTGAGGGGGCCAGGGAAAGAGGAAGGAGAATAGAGACATAAATAAAGTTGGGGCAGCCTGAAAGAATATCCTCTAAATGATAAAAGCATTGTCTAGAGTGCTACATAAAGTTCACGATTTCATTGGCAATTTAATAAAATGTAATACAATTCAAGTGCAGTCTATATTGTCGAGATTTGGTATATTTAATTCTATCTTGCAGAGAGTAATGAATCTGGAATTTAGGTTTGGCAGTCTCCTCAAGAAAGCAACATTTCTCTTGATCCATCTGCTCTGATAACTTGCTCATTTGACTACACAAACGAGACTGCAAGTGATAGGAGATTCCAGTTATGTTGGATTAAAGATTCGAACACACCAGAGAGCCTAGAACCTTCCAAGACTTTCTCCCACTTGCAAAGGTCACAAATACAGACTCATAAGGGCATTTCTGAAAAAAGAGTGTCCTGGCATTGGTCAATCTTCAGTTAAATGGTCAGTACCGTGCGGTTTTGAAAGTCACAGTCCTTCCTCAAGAAGACATTTCGTGAAAGGACACCAAATTATTGTATATGGTAAGAAAAAAAATTCTTAAAGGTATACTCCTTTTGAGGAAAAAAATTGCAATTTTTAGTCTTAAAAACACTATTGGAATTCTAAAGCAGTGACAACGTCTTTTACGTATGTCTATCAGTGAGAGCAAATAAGTATAAAGGGATATTATACACCTATTGTGATTCTAGTGTTAGAGCAGGGTTTCTTGACCTCAGCACTGCCGACATCTGTGTCTGGACACTTGTCTGTGGTGGGGGCCGTCCTGTGCACTGTAGAATGATGAGCAGAATCCCTGGCCTCTACCCACCAGATTCAGTAGTAGCCTTCCTCTGCTTGTCACACCAAAAACGACTCCAGACGTTCTCAATGTCCCCTAGGAAGCAACGCTGTCTCAGTTGAGAACCACTGTTAGAGGGATGAGCTGTTTCTTACAACGCTGCTGTTGGGGAGATTTGTTTTCCTTTTTTCACATTTTTATTTTCTGAAATCTTCCTACCCTCAGCTCCCAGAAAATGTAACCTCCGTGAAAATACAGATCTTGTCTGTCTTCTTTAGCATACTCAGAGCCTAGCAGTTTTACTAAATACTCCTTGAATAAATGAATATAACCATAATCAAAATAAATCTGCTCATGCATTACTGAGTGGATAAAAGAAGATGAGATTTCGTTAATAATATATTTAAATCTATGTGAGCTCTTCTTAAGTTTTGTATTAAATGGAATTTTATTGACCTCGGAATAGTGAATTTTTACAGGTAATATAAATCTTTCACTTTCGCCCAGTTTCCTCTCTCCTAATTGGGTTAGAAACTCAACTAATAACCATTGTATTCAAGGCTGTGGAGAAATAAGCCAGAAACATATGAGATAGTGACTGCTTTGTAATTTGTAAACTGGGGAAAACTCTATAAAACGTTAAGACATCTTGTCGATTGAAAAGGAAAGAGCGATGCGCATAGTTAGGCTGGTTGTTTGGCCTTGCTTACTTCTCATGGGATGTCCTGGGGAAGGAAATGATGTGTTCAAACTTGCAGGAAGAAATTAATGGTGAACAAGCTTACAGACCTCAGGAAGAAATTAAGTAATTAGGGAAGCTGCAGGACGGGCTACGCAAGAAAGCTGGAGAGTGGACAATGGAAGCAAAATAAGGGCTCTACTATTATTACAGCAGGTACAGCAGGCTGTGAGGATGTGAGCTCTAAGCTCAGTCTGACGCTAGACATGGGCAGGACTCCAAGGTCAGAGCAGAAATTCCAACAATATCTGAAATCTAATGTGTTTATTCAAGAAAGGGTGGATTGCGAGCTGGCAGATTTGGAAACACCAGACAACTAGAGAAAATCGTAGAAAGTAGGCAGCTGTTATCGGGGATTCCCACAAGCAGAGAGAGAGACTCCTCCATCACTGGGGCACAGGGGTTGGGCCAGGAATTCAGCCTTCTTAGGTGTCAGAGCTTAACTGTGCATGAGGATGTGAGGGCTAAGAGTCCAGCTGAATTAGAGGGCTGTGAGGGGCTGATGGTAATGTGTTCTGAGACTCTCAGGTATCTTGTTTGGGGGCTATGCTTATTTCCTCTGAAGACTTCGCCAACTGAGCTTGTAGAAGAGCCACAGGGTGAGAAATGCCTTGGGCTGCAGTGGCCAGTAGGCACACTCCAGCCCCTCCGTGTACACTGGGCCATCTCCCTTCCATCTCATTGTGGGGTCAGAGACGACATGGGCCTTCTGCTGCTGTTGGCGGACTAAAGGGTAACCTGTCCTGTTGTACTGGAAGGAAGGAGGCAGGAAGGAACGGGGGCAGATGGAAAGCAGGGAGACAGGAAAGAGAAAAATGGAAAGAATGGAAAGATGGAAGGAAGGGAGAGAGGAAAGGAGGGAGGGAGGAAAGAAAGGATAGAAGAATATAATTTATATAACAATCTTAGATGATTATTCATGGATTTCATGCTTAAATTAAAAGCACACATGACACAGTTGCAAATCCAAAACGTGTGCGAAGTCATTTCCTCTAATTCTTTTGCAGATCCCATAACGTTCTGAGTGCAAAGAGCCTTCCCGGAATTTTCAGACAGAATTCCCTAGAAGAGAGCGTGCTTCATCTGCCTGTTTTCGTCAATACTCTAGTTCCCGGAACAGACAAAACATGATGAGCTGCAGCTCTTCTGGAATGCCAGTGAATAGGAATTATTTCCAGGCAGAATGTGCTGTTAGAGTGGCTTTCTGCAAATGTAAGCTACCGTCAGTCTTCTTTGAGTACCAACATACTCAGGTGCACTTTGTGGAGAATGATTCTTCCCCAAGTATACCCTCAAGACAGAACTTTTCTGCCACCATAGTTCACTGCTCAACAGTTCAACTGGGCATTTCCCCTTACTGTATCTATTTAATTCTTACCTTTTCATTTTCCTCCCTTTAAAACCCGCTTCTTTCTCTCAGGGCTTTCCTGAAACTACTCTCTTTGGGGTAACACGAATTTCTGCTCCTCACGTCATTCTCACCTACCTGACCTCACTGAGAAATTGGCTGCCGCTCTTGCCTCCACGTTGGGGTCACAGGAGCCTGCGTGATTTTCCTGCTGCCTCTCTTGTTACGTAGCTGACATTGCTGATCTCCTTGGTTCCCTTGATCCCTGGCTTTATGCCTGTACCCCAGCTGCTGCAGGCGCCCCTGTCTGCCCCCACTAGCAGATACCAGAGTCACCTGGTTCCTTTACTTCCCTGTTTCCCTCTGTCCCTTAATGGTTTCTCTCAAGGACACCTTCTTAATACATCCCTTGCATGTGAATCCTTGGCTTGGGGCTGGTTCTGGGAGAATGTGATACACTCCGTCTCCTTCTCCTTCATCTTTGCACCCATTATCACATCTTCAGGTCTGTTCCTCTCCTCCTGAGCACCTCCCACCACTCCTTTGGAAATCTCACCCATTCCCATGGTTCCATCACCTCCATGGCAACACATGCTAAAGAGTAATCCTCAAATCCAACCTTTCTCCCAAAGCTCCCAACTGGGTTATTTTCAACAGGATGTCTACAGTTCCACATTTAATATGTACCAAAGCCAATCCATCCCGTCTAGACCACACTTTCTCAAGGATGGACTTTTTCTTGTTGTTGTTCATCATTTTCTTCCCTTTCTCCTCTGCTCAGGGCCAAGACAGCCTTCTTTCCAGTGCTGAGGTTGGGGTGGGATTTGGCTGGTTACTTCTGGTTTACATTTAGGTGAGGCTCCACCTTAAAGATGGAAGTATCTCCTGTGAGACTACAGACCTTGGGGAGCCCTGCCCCCAGATGTCTGTCCCCTTTACAGGGCAAGGGTTCCACCCAAATCCAAACCCAAATTTGTGGAATTAGCCAATTGTCTCTGAGCCAAAGCAGCTTGAAAGGTCCAATATTCACCTAATTTCTCTGGGTTTAGGCTCTTCCCCAAAACTACTGGTCTGGCAATTCCATAGAGTCTTTGCAGTATCTTCAATGCTTTTAAGAAGTCTTTAAAAGGTTATTTTATCCAGATTTTTAGAAAATTATTTTCAGTCAAGGTGGATTGATTTGAATGACCCAATTAGCATTACTGGAAAAGGAAATTCAATGATTTCTCTTTTCTCCATCATGACTTTAATTCAGACCCCTCTAATCCCTTCACAGAAGTGTAATCATCTCTAAAACTGGTTACTTAAGTGTTTTCTCATTCCCACTCAGTGATGTCAGCCTCATCTTCCTGAAATTTAACAACGATCCCTTCCTCCTTCCACACTCAGAAGTCGGCAATGTCTTTCGACTGCGTGAGGAGTCATTACACATCCCTCAGGCAGCCCAACAAAAGTTTGTTTCCAGGATATGACCTAGTCTTATCTCCCACTATTCGCCATCCTGCATTTAGAAGATGCCTCAAATAAACGAATTACACATTAGGATGCTTCCTGCCCAAATATCTTGTACACGCTCTTTCTTCAGCCCAGAGAGATCTTCCTACTTCTTCACCAGCCAGGCTGTGCCACAAAGCATTCCTTGACCACCCCCAACCCCCCACTCCCGCAGCAGGAAAGCTCTCCTTGCTCTCTTTATCCAGCCTTTTTTCAATCTTCCGTGATACTTCTACCTGCCAACTTATATTCTCAGATTATTTTTTTTTTTTGTTTTTAAAGATTTTATTTATTTTTATTTTTTCCCCCCAAAGCCCCAGTAGATAGTTGTATGTATGTCACAGCTGCACATCCTTCTAGCCGCTGCACGTGGGACTCAGCCTCAGGATGGATGGAGAAGTGGTGCCTCGATGCGCACCCGGGATCCGAACCCGGGCCACCAGCATAGCAGCGCGCGCACCTAACCACCAAGCCACAGGGCCGGCCCATATTCTCAGATTATTTTTAATGTAGATATCATCTCCTTGAGTATTGGAGGTGTGTATCACCATTTGGGTACCCCTCTTCTCACTTGACAACATGTTGCACAGTGCATATTACACACAGAGTAATCCATCCTTAATTTTAAGATTTCTGTTTTGTTTGTTGTTTACCATTCTGGTACATATGGATTAATGTACGCATGTCTTTTTAGCAATGAGGAGAATTTCAATGCAGGTGGATGTGACTCTTACCAGGGTTAATTAGAAATTAACCTCATTAAGAGGCAACCAAACCACGTGCTTAAAAATCATAAGGAGAGGTGTAAGGGATAACAGAGCAGTCTGAACAGAAGCGGCCTTTTACAATAAACCTTAGGAGAGGTATCAGATGCTGAGGGAAAGTAAATCCAGGTCTTAGAACTGTCCTCCTCCATCTGTTAGAGGAAGAATGCTCAGATCCAAATAAGAGGACTGAGAATGTGTGTGCTCAGCACAAAATTAGCGTGGGCAGAGCTGAGACTATGATGCAAATTGAGGTTGCAAGCTGAGTAGGTTAAAGAGTTTGCACTTGGCTGTTTGTCCATTTTAAGCACCCACAGAACTCTGTTCTTCTGGGACAGTAGTGGGAACTGGCAGACAATGCTTAATAATTGCAAGTCATAAACTCAGAAAGACAAGGGACTTGTGGCTCAAGGAAAAACAGAAAAGATTATGTCCCTCAAAATGAGCATCATTCACCATAAAGGATGCTAACTTCTAAGCATTAACTTAAAGCGACGGGGAAGGAAAATCCTGAAACAGATCTTGTGAGCAAGAGATGGCAAATGGTAATCAATTGTGGAATTCGCCTTATTTCTAAGTTAATATCCTTAAAATGCTCTGAAGGCAGTAAGTTGTTTTGTTGTTTTGTTTTAATGAAAAATTGGAATTATCTGAGATTTCAATGATTTACTTGTCATCTTGGTCCCTCTAACTGTTTTCCTATAAGGTCTTAAATTTTGCATCCAAGAAGTATTCCACTTGTTTCTATGTTGCACTTGAGGATGTACTGCTATGCTGGCATTTAATCAATGGACAGTGAATGAATGAATGACTAATAGAATGTAATAGAATGTTATATGAACATCTCTCATTTACATTTCTTCCTCTCCAGATCCTACCCACACTTAGAAGATTTAAATTAGCAGAGAAACTGATTTATTATCTTCTTGGATATAACACGGCTTTCCAAATCTCTTCGTAATTTTCTCAGTGAGTAGTTAATTTTTAGAAGAACTCTAAACAAATATCTCATTGTTAGACTGATTATTTATAATGTTTATTAATATTTAAATACATATTGATAGAGTTTGTGTGTTATTGGATAGAGTTTATTTGGATAGATGTGAACCAAGGAATAAAAAAGAGGTAGTGTGAGTCTTTTCCAAATACTCGTCCCTTTTTAACTAACCATGGAGCAGAGGTTTTCTTCTCGATGGAAATATGAAAAAGAATAAGACACAACCCAGCCACCACCACCACCATCTCCACTACTACCAAGAAGCAAAGAAACATACTAATAAGAAATTCAAATAGTAAATATAGCTTAAGGCATGAGTTTCTGAATATGGATAAAATTGATCCTCACCATGATAAAACCAACCCAATGGAAGATTAATATGTTCTCCAAATTAAAACAAGGTACACTTCCCATTTGTTTATTTTTGTCTACCTGATCACCAAAATTTGAAAAGACTGATACTGTCCATTGTTAATGAAGGTGGGGAGAAAAATGTTCTCAGAAACTATCGAGAGAGTGTATCTTGGTACAACTTTTTTAAAGGGCAATTTGCCTAGAAACTTTCAGAATTTTAATTGCGTGTGCTCTTTGAGCCAGCAATTCTACCTGTAGGGGTTTGTCCTATGGAAATATTTGTAGCGTGCAAAGACAGATGCACAGAGATCAGACGGAATGTAAAAAGTGACCAAAAGTAGGAAATGATCATGTGAGTTTTAGTCTACTCAGACAAGGGCAGCTTAAAAGTAATAAGTTAGTGCAAGAGAATGATTTCTGTGACATGCTACTGGATGGGGAAAAAAATAAAAGGAAGTTGCAGAAGACTATATACTCTATAGAAAGTATGAACCAAGTCTATTTTTATACTAAAAAAAAAATGTACTTTTGTGTCTGTATATCTACACACAAGGAAACAAATGTATACCAAACAGATAACAATTAATATTCCTAATGTATAGATACAGGGGATGATTTGACGACATTTTTCCTTTGTTTTTTAACGTGTATATGCTTTCCCCTCAATGTGCATATACCATTTGAATTAAAACAGACACACAATTTTCAAGCAAGGTTTGCTGCCAGATGCGAAGTTTCTAAAAACACTCAGAGTCCATGTAGTAGAAGGCAGCTGGGCATTTGGCTGCTGCTCATTGAAAAGTTGTGGCTTGACAGCCTCAGAGTTTTTCTGCATTTTGTTTTAATCTTCTGACTTGTGTGGAGGAAGTAAACCCACCTGACACTAACATGTTGCATGTTGTCAGGCTCAGAAACTTCTCCATCTTCAAAATAACCCTGAGGGGAAAATACTTCAGCCCAAACAATAACATATTGGGAATGCTTTGCACGTAGAAAGTGATAGTAAAAATAAGTGACTTTTTCCTCTACAAAATTTCAGGAATATAATATTTCTGTGACTATTGTTGCAGATTATCTGGTGTCATGAAAGGTGAAAGAATAAGGCTCCTGATCATAAAAATCTGCAGAATGTAGGCAGAGTTTTAAATAAGAGTATTCATCGAGAGTATGAAGACATGCCATTTGTACAAACGCCGTCACAATCAGAAAACATTAGCAAGTGAAAAACAAAGGGGAATATAAATGTTAACAACTGTGTATAGTAACTCAGTACTTTCCATTAGCTCTGCTTTGTGTCATTGTACATTCATCGATTTCCTACATTTCGTTATACACTGTAAATAGAAATTTGTTTCTTTCCCTTTTTCATGCTTGTTCTCCCATAAATAACTTTCTATTGATAGTCGTAGATTATTCAGGAAGAGCAAGATAACGGGAACTAAAATAAGTAGGTAAGGAGTATTTTTCTTTATTTTAAACATTCCATCTGTCTAACTAAATTTGTGGTATGTAAAACACCTGTTTTTATTTCCAAGGGACAAATCTGGTTCTGAAGTCACAGCTGGTGCTCGTCTGTGAGGGTGTTCAGATACTATTTCTTGAGCAAGGCAGATGGCTATCAAAAGCAACTTCATCATTTTGTTTTCTGACCAACATCCCCAAATTTGGACAAACTCATGGGGACAGAACTGATAACCCTTCCACGTGAACAGTGCAGGACACCTGTTCAGTGTGTATGCATGAAAGACAACCATAAGCATGTAAGAGCTGAAGGGATCAAACACCAACAATGATAATCTCATAAAAATGATGGTAATAGAAACCAATACCTAGGACCAAATGGGTGAGGAGCAACAAGAATAGGGCTTTCCAAGAGCCACGTTGACCTAAACTTTCAGAGGTAATTGGTCTTGACCGGTCCCCTTCAGAACCAGCACTGGCAGAGAAAGCTCAACCCAGTCTGTATAATGAAGGTGAAGTTGCACAAAAAATAGCTTATAATGAATGTAGGAAGAAGGTGAGGGGTCCAGATTAAGTGAGATTTGGGAATTAAAGGTAGGGTTACCAAAAAATAAAATTGACACATTGTCAGAAGCAGTGATTTGGACAATTTCCTATGTAAGGGACAAAAGTTAACCATAAAAGCTGGACTTCTCCTGTTGAGGAATCAATTCTGGTAAAAGCAACTTGGAAGGTGCAAAAAATTCTCATGTCCTAGACCAGGAATACATTGGTTGATAAACCAGATCCTTCAATGGTGGGACGTCTGCACTGTTCTTTCTTTATCTTTAGGGTGTGTGAGATTATTGAAACACTGGACATGGTGCACAGTTGGTAAAACTGAAATGCAAGAAACACAACTCTAAAAATGCATGAGAGAATAAGAATATAGATAATAAAGAAACACCATTAAATTTAAGTTATTAGCACTTTTGACCTGATTAGCCTAAGTGAAGCAATCCAATTTTCAACACGTTCAATATTGTATGCTTAGTGCATCTGCTTTCTATAGTGTTTCAAGCATTTCAGAAAATCAAATACATCAGACTGTGATTTGAATTCAATGATTAGAAAAATTTCATTAGGTGTGCAATGTTTAAATGTCTATGGAAATCCAATTTGTTAAATTAAATAAGCTTTAACTTTATTGGTTATATAAATAAAATACAGCTATTTAGAAGAATGCTATATAAATATAAGTAAATTAGATATTAAAGTAAAATAGTGGTACTCTTCATGCACATAAACTTTTTGGATATTAAAGACTCTATCAACATTAAAAAGGGCAGATGCAGCAATATCTCACATCGTTTATGGCTAGTAGAAATGGGTAAGACTGAAATTAAACTCTAGAAATACCTGCTGGTAAAGGAGAGATGAAACTAAAGACACAATGTCCTCCGGAATATGGTAAATAAGATCCTGTAAATATGGAGGATATATTCCTAATTAAGAATATGTGATTTTTAAATATTTAAATCAAGTAATAGGAAGCAAAGAAGATCACTCCATGGAGGTATTTGTTGGCTATTTACAGAATTAATTCTTAATAGAGATGTTCACCATTGAAAGGAAAGTATGTGAAAGGAATTCACAGTTAAAGGAATAAGATGAAAGAATTAAAAGCTAAAGGATAATAAGTAAAACTGAAAGCTATATATACTTAATCCTACATCTGGATGGGAGATTGGGACCTCCTGAGAAAGAAGACCATAACTGAGGGTTTCAGAGTGAGGGTGGGGATGAGTTGAGAGTTGAGTTAAAGATATGTCAAGTGTGAATGTACCTCAGAGACCACCAAATTGAGGCATTCAGTAGGCAGTTGGATAAATGGATCTGCGGACCATATGGTGAGATCAGGGCTAGATCATGGGAGTCATCAGCTGATGGACTGCATTAGATCAGGGCTAGATCTTGGGAGTCATCAGCTGATGGACTGCATTTGAAGACCCATTAACCCGCTGAGAAGAATGAGTGGGCAAGGTGATCTGAGGATCATCCAGATGGGGTTCACCCATCTTGATGAACCCCAATGTTGAGAAGGTTGTGTGGAAGGACGAAACTGACATAGGATGCTAAGAAGAGCAGACAGGGACCCAGGCGGAAAACTGCGGGAAAGCATGAATGTTTGGGGCAACATGTTGAACTCTGCCAGGACGTGAAGGAAGACAAGCCATGAGAAACGCCCTTGTATTTGTCTACTTACACCTCCCTGGGAGCTTAGCAGGGGCAGTCTGGATGGAGGGGTGGAGGCAAAAGCCAGACCAGGATGGAAGAGGGTTTACAGGAAGTGGGTGATGGAGGTGGCAGTGGTACAACTCTGGAAAAGTTTGGCTCTGAAGGTGAGTGGAGAGATATAATGGTGTCTCAAAGGGGAAGTGGGGCCCAGGGGAACTTTCAATTTTTAATATGGGAGACAATGAAGCCTGTTGGTGATGGAAAGTATGAAAAAGGGAGAGGTTGACGATGTAGGAGAGAGTAGATAAATGATGAAAAGAGCTCTCTGAAAAGATAAGAGCTGACAGGCTAGAAAGTAAATGCACACATTTTGGGCTATGAGAGGGGGAGACACATTCTCTTCATTTTAGCAAGAGGGAAGGAAGAGAAGATGGGAGTGAGTACAGGAAGATTTAATAAACTGATTATGAGAAGTAGATAGAATTCCCATTAGATGCATTTTATTCCCTCCATGGTGCAGAAGGTGAGGTAAATAGGCTGATCTGAGAACTGGGGAAGCATGATACTTCAGTAGAACAGAAAAGGAACAAAAGTGTGGGGTAAAGAGGAGTGAATTTCGTAGATAGCAGAGGAGTGAAGTGACTAGCAAACATTTGCTACCAGCTCTTTTTAAACATTAAAATTAATTTAATAGAACTTGAAAACTAAGATTTTCACAAACTCTGGGTATAATAAAAATATAACAAACTATTTTATAAAGTCTTAAACTTTAAATTATTAAGTGAACTCCTAAAGTGATTCTATCATGGAGGTAGAAAGACAAATATTATCCTTATTAATCATTAAAATAAGTTACTGTAGAACATCCTCTCACTTATTAATAGACTTCTTTTTCTCAAATGGTAATGGAATTTGGATATTCATTTTCTACTAATGTCAAAGGTAATGCAATTTTCTCTAATGAGTTTAGAAACCTGCTCACCAACACCACAGTTCTATGTACAGAATTTTTTACGCAGTTTTGCATCAGAAATAAAATACCTTGCAATTGCGGTATTTCCACGTTTGTCTCTCAGACTCGCACACCTCATTTCTTCCAAGCCCCCAACTAAAAATAATATCTATCTATATATCTCACTTTCAAGATTACTGTCCCCTTTACATCCCTTTAATATCAAACATCTTGGAAAAAAATCTGTCTATAAAATATGGCAATATTGACTATATAATCTGCCACTTATTATCCTTCTAGAACAATTTCTTATTCCCACCACTATGGAAAGCACCATCTAAGAAGCACTGCTCAAAACTTAATGGATCACTTGGGAATGTAGTTAAATGCAGCTTCTGTTCGTTAGGTTGGGGACGAAGCGGGAGATTCTGCATTTCTAACAAGTGCCCCAGCGATGCCCCAGTATTGATTTATGGACCACAATTAGAAATGCAAGGACCTAAATCATCATCACTCAAGGACTTATTGATTCTTTTGCAAGCTGTCATGTGAAAACTAAAGACTAGAACCTTGTCTACATATTTTCACTCTTCAACTCAACGTTTGTTTTCTAGGACCCTCGTTCCACCAGACGGGCTCTCACCGATGGTCTCTGGTCACATCAGGTGGCTTTTCCATCCTTATCTTACTGGCTTTCTCTGCCGAATTCAACACAGTAGACGACTCACACGATGAAAGTGAACTACTCTGGCTTCCCTGGAGGAAGAGATTCTTTTAACAGCATTACTGTGCAAACATCAATTTTATTCTTTAGATAAAGCCAGTAATAAAAATATTTCTTTATTTACCTTTTTCTATATTGTTTGAGGCCAAGGAGGTAACAGGGGCTCTGAGTCTGAACCGTCAGAATATCCAACCCCCAAGCCCACAGGAGGTCGGAGATGGCATATGACCCTTCAAGCCCAATCAGAATTTTCTCTCGGACTTTTCTGTTAGGCCTATTTTAAAAAAATAAAAATTCCTCCCTATGCCCAGTGGCTGTTTAGATGGTAAAATATGAGGTTTGCTCAGAAACCAGCCACCTTCCTCACCATCTGGAGAGAACCTGTTCTAGAGATAGATGATATCTGATGACTTCATTTGAGCAGCTGTGTCCTGGTGTGCCCGATATACCCTGGATTATACAGCCAAATGCACCAGTCTTTCCTTCCTCTTTCTTGTATCCCACTTCGCCTTAAGGTAATTTGAATTGGGTTTCCTTCACATGCAACAAACATTTCTGTAATTAACTACTCTAAAATTGATCCTTTCTTCGGCTTCCCTTAAATAAGAAACATCTCTAATGCCTCCTTATAAAAATACGTAAAAGACACTAAGAGAAAATTCACCACAGAAATTAAGAAAGTTAAGGTTAAGAAATTACCTAACCTTTCTTGGCTGCCATTGAACATTTATTCTGCTAGATGAACTTTAACAACTATTTGTCACATTTTGAAAACAAAAATACTGAGAGTGTGATTGAAATTTGTAAAATTTGTGGTTTAATAGGAGAACACTAGATGCCACACAACATTTAGTCTTCCCAATCTGGAACATCATATGTCATTATCACATATGCACGTAAATGTGTAGAGTTTTCATGTGTCTCTTGCACATTTTTTAGACGTAATTCATCTTTTTTGCTATTGTGAATGCAGTGTTCCACTTTTTAAATTCTGCAAGTATGAAAGTACTATTAATTTTCATATACTACTACAGACATTTTAATGAATTCTTTAACTTCTCATAATACTTTTTCAGTTGATTATCTTGTCCTGAGTCATTCATTTATTCCTCAACTATTGAGGACCGGTGGTGTGCTAGGTTATATTCATGGTGCTAGACACAACTTACAAATGATAATGATTTTGCTATTTTTCTGTTTTCTTGTTTTGTTTTTATTTTTTGTTTTTGTGAGGAAGATCGGCCCTGAGCTAACATCTGCCAATCCTCCTCTTTTTGTTGAGGAAGACTGGCTGTGGGCTAACATCCATGCCCATCTTCCTCTACTTTATATGGGCCGCCGCAGCGAAGCGCACACACTTAACTGCCTGCGCCACTGGGCCGGCCCTATTTTTCTGTTTTTTAGGCTTTTATTTATTTATCTTTGTTCCTGTACTTTCTAGAGCTTCCAGAACCATTTGCATAAGAACAGAGATGTCAGGCATACTTGTCTTATTCCTGATTTAATGGGAGTGTCTTTCATGCTATATTACTAGGCATAAGGCTTGTCATTTGACTGTGAATAATTTTTTTGAATATTTTTAATTGAAACTTCTTTTTATTATTAACTGAGTGTTGCTATTTTATTAATCTAGCATGTACTTGAAAGTTATCAACTTACTTTAATGCACGTGACGACAATTTCTTTTTCCTTTAGGCAATTCGCATAGTGACTTAATTTAGAATTTTATTGTTGAGCTATCAGAACCAATTACTGAACGCTGGACAGACAGATAGATATCACAACCAAGTAGGCAACCAAGAAGAGAATAGATATGTATGTCCTATCAATGTATAATCTATATTAGCAGAATAAGAAAGCTATCGCTATATGTAGAAAATACAAAGTGTATCATTCATCAATGATAAATCAAACAAAATCCCCTAAATAAACTCAAAAAAGGATAACTTCATTAAATTGATTAGGATATTTAAGCTAAAGTAAATATTAAATTTAAAGATGAAGCTTTGGAACTGGTTCCTTTAAAACAGGAAAAGACAAGAACGACTTGATTGCTGCTTCAGTACAACACTGAGATAGAGGATATAGGAGAGAAAAGAGTTAAGTGGTATAATTATTAAAAAGGAGGGCCGGCTCCATGGCTTAGCGGTTAAGTGGGTGGGCTCCGCTACTGGCGGCCCAGGGTTCTGATCCCGGGCGCGCACCGACGTACCGCTTCTCCGGCCACGCTGAGGCCGCGTCCCACATACAGCAGCTAGAGGGATGTGCAACTACGACATACAACTATCTACTGGGGCTTTGGGGGACAAAAAGGATGAGGATTGGCAATAGATGTTGGCTCAGAGCCGGTCTTCCTCAGCAAAAAGAGGAGGATTAGCATGGATGTTAGCTCAGGGCTGATCTTCCTCACAAAAAAAAAAAAAAAAGGAACAAAGATAGCTCTCATAACTCATAGTCAATGAGTGTGTATGTGGACTACCCAAGAGAATCTATTAATTACAACTAAAGTTGGCTTTAGTAAGTGTGATCATTATACAACTACTACCGGCATTTCTATGCACTAGCCAAAACTATAAAATGTATTTTAGGAAATTAATTTAATTCAAAATAAGCACAAGAATAAATCTAATACAAGATATAATGCAAAAGCAGGACATAGAAAATATAAAGAACTCCTACAGGTTAAGAAGAACAAGACAGCTCAATACAGAAATCACCAAAAGATACCAAAGCTAATTCATGTAAGAGGAAACATGAATGGTCAATAAACTTTTTTCAAAGAATACTCACCAAGGATGGTAACCTAGAATGGGGAGTCAGACTAGAGCTGAGAGAGCATGTCATCCTCTGGGGATGAGAGTGGCGGTGGAGGTGGGAGATTGGTTATATCAGGGGATTGATCAAAGAATAACTATATTAAGTATAATTGAAGACAGGCAGAAAGCGATCTGGAATTGGATATGTCTGTGTGAACTCACGGATTGTCACAGATGATAGCTGATAGACAGATGGATGATGAATGGATGGATAGATACACAGATAAATATAGACGTAATGTTGGTACATGCATGTACACACACACACACGTAGACAAATTCACTAGCTCTATCCACGGAGAGGATCTGGGAGCAGCATCACACCAACAACACTGTTACTTGACTAATAAATTTGGTTTATACATATCGTAAATATAAATACCATTTTCTACTATAAAGAACTACCAATCCTTGGAGAAATGGCAGATTCCAGAGCTGGGGCAGAGAAAGCACAAGATAAGCCTGGAGTATCTTGTTCCAGAAAGCAAGGAATTACTCAGAGAATGATGAAGATCCATCAAAAGGACACAGGAGTCAGCCAAAATAGGTTCCCGTTCACCAAAGTGAGGACAACTAACATCAAAATAAATGATGATAGTAGCAGATTATAGTTCACTGAGGAAAATAAGAAACGATGAATCCATACAGACATAAAAAAACAACCGAAAGTTTGACGAGGAACAAGATATTTATATAATTTTGAAAATACTTCCTCACAAGATACTTGCTTATCAAGGGGAATAGAGTAACTTGATGGGGAAGAAGCCTGCCAGACATCATTTTAACTAAGATTAAATCATGTGCCATCTGATAAGATGCGATGAGAAGAAGAAGGCAGCCCTACACCTGTGATTTCCGTGCCAATCTCGAGAAAACATCAGATCAACCTAAATTGAGGGAAATGCTATAAAATAACTGTAGTGGGTTGAATAGTATCCTTCCAAAATTCATGTCCACCTAAAATCTCAGAATTTGACTTTATTTGGAAATAGGTGTCTAAGGATATAATTTGTTAAGGATCTCAAGATGAGATCATCTTGGATTTGGGGTGGGCCCTAAATCCAACAACTGGTGTCCTTATAAGAACTTAAGAGGACACAAACACACACAAGGAAGAAGCCCACGTGAAGACAGAAGCAGATATTGGCGTGATGCTGCCACAAGCCAAGAAACACCAAGGACTGCCTACAACCACCAGCAGCTGGGAGAAAGGCATGGAGCAGGTTTTTCTTCAGAGTCTTCAGAAGGAACCAACACTTCCAACACCTAGATTTTTGGACTTCTGGCCTATAGAGCTGTGAAAAAATAATTTTCTGCTGTTTTAAGCCATATAGTTGGTGGTACTTGTTACAGTAGCCCTAGGAAACTAATACAAAAACAGACCCATAATCTTCCAAACTCCCAGTGCCATGAAGAAATGGTCCAGACTGAAGTGGAGTGAAGAGACATGAAGACAGAGTGGAACATGTGATTCTCACCTGGATTCTTTTGTCACAAAAGACATTCTTGGGACAACAGGCAAAACTTGAATGGGGTCTGCAGATTCAATCAATGTATTAATGTTAATTCCCTGATTTTTATTATAATTTTATTTTATTGTGTTTTTTATATTTTATTGTGTTTATGTAGGAGAATTTCCTCATTTATCAGAAATACACACAAAAGTAGTTCAGGGGCGATAGGACGGACATCAGTTCGGGAACTGACTCAAAGTGATTCAGGAAAACTCTTTTTACTGAAATCTAATATTTACAATTGCTAAAAAAAGTTATTGTTTAAAAAATGTCCACCTTTCTAGTAATCAGGGAAATTTAAATTAAAACAAAAATAAGATTAGGAAGAGTTAATAAATCTGAGGAGACCAAGCGTAGGTAAAAATGAGGAGGGACAGGAACCCTCGCTCAATGCTACGTGTGTGAAACACATGCCTCTTCTTTGGAGAGGAGTTCACAGGATCTACTCAACATGAAGATACATGTAACCTGTGATGACCCCCCAATTCCACCTGTGCATAGATACCCTGGAGTTTTGCCCACAAATTGCACAAGGAAATGAAACTGGCAAACAGTTAGCCATTGATGATTAAGTAGCTAGGAACTAAAGTTTTTTTTCCTTTTTGCAATCACTGATTATAGCTCTTAGTTGTTGCCCCGGCCATTGTTAACTGTGCTACTTAGGCAATATGCTATCGGACTCCCACTAGGTTCCTATACATAACATCTCCTTGAAGCCTGGGTCACCATGGTAATGGATATTTGAGCTGTTTTTCAGGAATTAGGACACCCTTGTCCACTTCAGGCCGGTTGAGACCACCAACCCATCAACTGGGCCCGTGCAGATGTCCAATAAGCGACCTTTTGATGTCAAGAGGCTAAAGACTCCATCCTCGGGTCATGCTAATGCCGCCATGTTGTGAACATGCATCCTATGAAGAGGCATGAAATCTGACTATGCTTGTGCAGATCATCAATTGCCTCACCTCTCCTTACCTCTAACCATCTATCTCCACATTTCAGACCACCTTGCTCCCTACCCCATAAACATCCCTGAGTCCCCATTATCGGGGAGTCCTCATTCTCCCGTTTCGTCACTTGGCTGCCTTGTGATTAAAAAACTCTCTCTCTGCTGCAATCTCGTCGTCTCGGTGTTTAGCCTTCTGGGCAGTGAGCAAAATGAAATTGTTTCAGCAACAGAAACATATTTGAGATGGGAATAACAACCAACGTTATTTCTAAGGGTAGAAAACTTGAAACGACTTAAATGTCCAACGACAGAAATGTGGATAAAGAAATTTTGATACATTGATATACTAATTGAAATGACTGAGTCTGCCCTCCAAGTATTAGCAAGGATCAATCTTGAAAATATAAGGTCGAGTGAGAAAAATGAGTTACAGAAGGATACCCACTGAATGATGACATTATGTAAATTTTGAAAGGCACACAAAAACACTTTATTTTGTTATATATGTATGTGTGTGTATATGTACAGATATGTGTTTATTTATTACAGGCCAATTTCAGTATAATTGTTACCTTTGGGAAAAGGGAAAGGGAGGAAATAAGTGAAGAGGAGCTTTATCTTTAAAATGTAACATTTTTGTTATTTTTTAAATGTCTTAAGAAAATATGCTAATTTTCAACAGTTAAATTAAGGTATGGAATATGAGATGATTCTTTTAATATTTTATCTATTTTTCTTTTTTCAAGTATTTAAAAATATTGTATAATTAAACATAACTTTTCAAAATGAAAGTCCATTTTGATAAAATAAAACCAAAAACAAAGGTGAGGTTGTGCTATAAAAGGAGAGATGTATGGATATGAATGCATTTCTCTCTGACAAAGCACTCAGAACATTCCAAACCACCCCCACAACAGAAAGAGAATATTTTTCATTATTTATGATTTTGCATTATCTGTGCCAAAGCTTATTAAGCTAATCCAAGAAGAAAAGCATCGAAAGAGGATCCATCACAACAGCATCACTGCCAACAAACAAAACAAAACCAACAAAAAATTGGTGTCTCTAAAGATGTCTTCAAAATGGCAGCCGTATGTAGTCAGTCAGGTGTTATTCATATCAAAGACTTTGAAGATCGGCATTACAGTGACAAAAATACAATAATTTCCCACCAAATGGCAATACAACATCTTAAGGAAATGGAACCGCTTTTTGAACTCATAGGAAGGTGCCAGCAGGAGTAACCGTGGTGCTGATCTTGAGACACTTTATGTGAGGCCACTCTCGTTACTCTATAGCACCATATTCTATTTAATTTTGTAATTTAATACAGTCTGCATTTTTTAAAACTTTATTATTATTATTATTATTTTTTTGGTGAGGAAGATTGGCCCTGAGCTAACACTGGTTGCCAATCTTCCTCAAGCAAAAGGAGGAAGATTGGCCCTGAGCTAACATCTGTGCCCACCTCCCTCTATTTTGTATGTGGGTCGCTGCCTCAGCATGGCTTGATGAGTGGTGTACGTCCGCGCCTGGGATCTAAACCCACGAACCCAGGCCGCCGATGCAGAGAGTGCCAAACTTAACCACTATGCCACTGGGCGGGCCCCTAAACCTCGTTTGTTTACTCATTTACTTGTTACTATCTACTCACCCAGTGAAACAAATATTCCGTGAAGTCAGGGACCAACTAACTCTATTTGTTCATTTCTACATCTCAAGCATTTACCACAGATTCTAGCACATACTAAATTCTCAATAAATATTGATGGGATAGACAAGAAAGCAACAGATGAAACATCTTCTATCCAGTCCTTCTAATGCATGTAAACATTTTGTAAATCACTAGTATTTTGAAATGTGCATTAAAACTACATCAGCGCCATTTTGATCTTCCTGGTAACAGCCACTACTTAAATGACACTCTTAAAATGATATACGGATGCCAACCAAAGATTCACTGCCTCTAAGCAAATGTGATAGGTCAGTATAAGACTTGAATTATAGAAAGAGCCTTAAGCAAGTGTTTTACAGTACTGCATACTGAGTCGATTCTGACTCCATATGCATTCATTTTTAATAGCAAGTTGATTATATTTTACTGACAAGGAGAGTGCAGGCATTGCAAAACATAACAAGCAAACAAATTATATATTGTACATCGTTGGTATATAAAATAACAACAAATAAGAATGAAATCAGTTGTACTTTTTCATACTATTAGCCTAGAATAATAAATTATTCAAGAGAGAATCTAGCCAACTGATTATATAATCACTGTTGAAAAGTGACAGTGACCTATATCAGATATGATGTATTTACATATTTAAAGCTATATTCACTGCACTATTTGAAAATCTATAATATAGCTGAAAAATAAAAAATGTTCCAGTTTATATAATTGATTAATGATTTATAATCTGGAATTACTATCACCATTTTAGTAGATTTATATAGATAAAATACATATAAACAAAGAAATTTTTATTTATAGCTCTGTTACAGCAGGTAGTAAAATACTATATTAATAGAAAACAATTGGGTTTTGGGGTAGAAATTATTTCTGTGAGATATTCTATACCCATAAAATTAGATAAAATATATCTAAGACTTATGCTGAGTGGACAAGTAAAAAGGAAGTTATTTCAAATACACTACTGATTTTTTTTTAAATTTTTTTTTTTCCTTTATTTTTCCCCCAAAGCCCCAGTAGATAGTTGCAGGTCATAGCTGCACATCCTTCTAGTTGCTGTATGTGGGACGCGGCCTCAGCATGGCCGGAGAAGCAGTGTGTCGGTGCACGCCCGGGATCTGAACCCGGGCCGCCAGCAGCGGAGTGCACGCACTTAACCGCTAAGCCACGAGGTCGGGCCGAAATACACTACTGATTATTCTACCAAGCCATATTTGAAAAGTTTTGTTTTTTTTAAATAAAGGCATTTTTAACACAAATTGAGAACTTCAGTGTCTGTGATGTTCTAAAACTGGGTTAGAATAGTGTTTTCAAACTGTAAATCATGACCCATTATCAGTTCTGAAATCATTTAAATGTTTCACGACAATATTTTTAATAAAACGGGATAAAAATATCAAAAGCACTACATATAATGAGTGTGAGTATTGTTTCATGAAAAATTATTTTTATTTATATATACGTAAAATACATGCCTTTATGTATTGGGCCACCATATAAAGTAGGTCATATTCAAGAAAATTCGGAAGTCACGCAAGAAAATGGCGTACCAAACATCAAAATATATAACCGGCTATAATTTGCAATCAAATAAACTAACTTTGTTAGGAGAAAACTTTTCAGATGATAAGACCAGGAAACCAGTTCAAATTCATTCATGTCTTCAGTTCTGTGTTCAAGGAAAGGATCTGCAAGCTAGTAAGCTAACAACAATATTATCATGAAATATGAGGAATGATTACCGAGCAACTCATACAACCTTCAGGACCTTCCTTCAGTTTTGGAGTGTTAAAACTACCATACTCAAAGGATGATTCTCCTACTGTTTCATACTGCCCATAAATTCCAGGGATGCACCAAGCTCCTCATTTGGAGACAAATGGTGAGTCTCCATCTCCGTAAGTGACAACCTAATTGAAACTCTTTTGTGTTTACCAACCTTTTCGCGCTTTAGGAAGAAAGAGAGCGGAACTCTAAAACACGCGTAACAGGGCTGTCCTTCAAGAGGATTTTTAAACGTGAGAAATTCGTAGAAAAATAATTTTTAAGGCCTTGTCTACTTTTTCCCTAGTTGGTGGGCAGGTATTTATGTATTTTAACTATATCAATGGGGGATCCTTCGGGAGCAAGGAACAGACACTGGCTCTGGCTTTTTTTTTTTTTTTTGTGAGGAAGATCAGCCCTGAGCTAACATTCATCCTAATCCTCCTCTTTTTGCTGAGGAAGACCAGCTCTGAGCTAATATCTATTGCCAATCATCCTCCTTTTTTTCCCCCAAAGCCCCAGTAGATAGTTGTATGTCGTAGTTGCACATCCTTCCAGTTGCTGTATGTGGGATGCGGCCTCAGCATGGCCAGAGAAGTGGTGCGTCTCTGGGTTCGTGATCCGAACCCGGGCCGCCAGTAGCGGAGCGCGAGCACTTAACCGCTAAGCCACGGGGCCGGACCCTGGCTGCCTTCAAGTCACAGAGAGCACGCACTCTGAGGATATGATGCGGTGGGCTCCCACAATTGGCAGCAGCTGGAGGACCACGTTTCTAAATAGTGTGAAGGTATCAGGTTGGCCATCCCAGAGCACTACTCCTGTCCTGTGGTGACAGGACACCCGGCCGGTGGCTGTCACTGCTCCTGAGCTGATACTGACTTTCCTCCTTCATTCTCCCTTGCACACTCCCTTTGCTTTCAGCCACACGTCAAGAGATCAGAGCCCATTCTCCAGTGGAATGACCCACATCTTCAGTCCTGACTGATCTGTATCCTTGCTTCTGCCACTTGAGGTCACAGTAGTCTTCCATTAACTAATCCACTAGTGATGGTAGTAAAGAGGACAATCAAGGGAATTATAAGGTCACAGTAGTTTTCCACTAACTAGTCCACTAGTGATTGTAGTAGAGGGGATAACCAGGGGAATTACTTGTGTTTCACGCACATTCCTCCCTCCCCTCATTGTATAGCAGCAAATCTATCTCCCTTTGTGCTACAGACTGAATGTCTTTGTCCCCCCAAAATTCATAGTTGAAATTCTAACCCACTATGATGGCATCAGGAGGTGTGGCCTTCGGGAGGTGACTGGATCATGAGGGTGGAACCCTCATGAATGTGATTCATGCCCTTAATGAAGTCACCCCACAGAGCTCCTTTGCCCCTTCCACCATGTGAGGAGGCAACGAAAAGTGGCCGTCTATGAACCAGGAAACTGGTTCTCAGCAGACTGTGAATCTGCCAGCACCTTGATCTTGGACTTTCCAGCCTTCAGAACTGTGAGAAATAAGTTTCTGTAGTTTCTAAGCCACCTAGTCTGTGGTATTTTGTTATAGCAGCCTGAACGGACTGCGACACCTTGGTATCATGCGCCGCCATGATTCTGTTCGGCCAGTGGAAGGAGCAATCAGAAATGGCAAAGCGAAATAGATCCCTTCCCTCTATCAGGGGGACTGACGCTTGTAACTCCATTGGATGTGCAATTTCTGTCAGGTACTTCTGCTTCAGGCTGGTCAGGACAGTTTCACTTCCCAGTTCTTCATCCTTGCCAGGAACTAAGTTAGGGGGCCACTGTGAAGTGTGCCCAATGTCAAAGTGTTTCTCATGTCAGTCAGCCCAGCGATCGGTCACTCCTTTGGCAAATTTTGTCCTTTCCTGAAGCAACTTCTGGACTTGAACAGGCATCATCCTGAGCCTCTGGGCCAGCAGCTCTTCTTCCCAGCCCCGGTGAGTGATGGTTTGGGGGTGATGGTGGAGCTCTGGACTTGGCTGGCAATGGACTGAAAGAGAGACAGCCACCTGCACCTCTCTCAAGCTTTCTGGCCCTTTAGCTGCTCAGGTGAGCTCCATGAGGGCAGGACCCTACACGTGTGTCCCATTGAATCTTTGTGTGGCTCATTTCCAATCTCAAGGCCAAACGAGGGAGAGCATGTCATTTGGCCTGAACCTTCTAGCCCGGGATTGGGCACAGTTCTAAATACATGAAGCCTCTCAGCCTACAGATCACAGCGTAGGAACCAGGGACCCATCTGTAGGGCCATGAGCTTGCCCATAGTCGTCAAGTCACATGGCAACACTGCTGAACCTACCAGGAGAGGGCTTATGTTCTTGGACTGGCTGGAACTGTGCGGCTTTCCAGAAGCTGGTAGTATACCGATTCGCACTTTACTTGGTCTGCCCACAAAAGTGAATTTGAATACATACGGTTTAAAGAACATTTGTAAACACGATGAAATTGAGCATTAAGTAAACACTTCATCTCTGCACAGCTAAAATGTCCATGCCATGACCTGTTGCACTTTAGCTATATGCATATGTGCATACATATGTATGTTTAAGTATGTGTATCTGTATTCCTGTTTTCGACAAAGTAACTTTACCTTATTTCAAGATTAAGTTGGACATGCTATTATGAGTTGTGCAGGACTGCACATTCAGAAATGCTTTCTATAGCATGGAAAAGATTAAATCATATTTTTGCCCCTCTTTAAGTCAGTCAAGGGGAGGAAAAATTATCCTGAGGGGACATATGTGAAGAATACATAAATATATGTATTAGCATTGAGAAGGCAAAGCTTTGAGTTAGCGAAGCTTTGAGTTGTGTCACCAGAGGCAAATTAAGTGCAGAGTGAACAATTACATGGTGAATTCAGCCCACCTAAGTTGTCAATCTGCAAATGATAATAATAATAATAACTGTTATTATTATTGTTTAAAAATGTGTCCACTTTTCTTGACCTGAAAAAATTGCTTTACCTTGTGCTTAAAGTTATGTGGATAATTACTTAAATTTCAATTTTATTTTGCAATAGTGTAGACACTGCTTAGGCAAAAAAAACCCCAAAACCCTGAGCTTCCCTGATTATTGGTTCCCCAATTGTAAAAATAACAGACTGGATCCAAAAACTTGCATGATTAATATTTATGAATGTAAAAACAGAAGTAATAATATGTATCTGTTTTAAACATCAGAAAAAATTAAAAGCAGGACACTGAAATTTATCCATTTTACGTGCTTCTGTACATTTAAAATCATAATTCAGGGCCCAGAGCCGTACGACTGTTTCTCTGCAAGCTTCTGGTGTGCACGTGATATGTCTGATATTGTGAATCCAGAATGAAACCGAGTTTTGTTTTTTTTAATATACTGCTTGCTCCTTTAGAGCATTATTTAACTTCAGAACCAAATCTATTTTCTCTAATTGTCAATGGAAGCCGTGGGTTACCATAGTTACAAAGTAAAGAGTGTTATTGAAAAGAAGAAAAGAAAGACTAATGAAATTTTAAATGACAGATTCCAAGATATCAGGAAATTGCCCCAACAGGGAACTGGGAACTTATCAAGCCGCCAATCACAGCAATTCAGTGCAAACATATCAGTACCTGGGTCAGAAAGTCTCTTCAGGTTTTCCATATATTGGTTCTACTGCACTTCGAAATGCTGATCCCAGTAATACGGCCAAGCCTGTTGTTAAGGCCTGTCTGCCATTAGTCTAGCTGCATGAGGACGCACTTTACCCATCACAGAGCATGTTCTGTGACTTGCTCACACGAGAATTTGGTAGGGCACCCCTGGAGAAGGAATGCCGGGTGCATTCAAATTATGTGCTTCTTTACACTGCCGTATTTTCTCATGTTGGCGAGTTGCTGCACTGGAGACCCACCTGTCAATGGTCTTACAATGTGTTTCAAGGATGGTGCCAGCCACCAACATAGTCAAAGACATATGTGGTAGGTAAAAAAGACTTTTAAAAAGTCTAATACATTAAGATTTGTTTTTGCTTGAGAGAGGCATCAATAAAGAATTTATTGAAATGTCATACAAATAGAATATTCACATAAAATGATAAAAAGTAAGCAGAAAAATCTAGTGAATAAACAGACATTAGAATGAAGTGGGAATCCATCTGCTTCGTGTCACTTATTAAAATACCATAATAAGATTTAACTGCATGTTTGCTAGACTAGGAAAAAATACATACCCCCAGGAGCATCACCAGTCTACAGTGAGTCTCTGCATAACTTGTCAGAAAAGAGGCAATAGTTAGTGTTTATGTGCTAAAAATTGCCTACTTGGGGCTTTTAAGAACCACAAAATTGGGGCCGCCCGGTGGCGCAGCAGTTAAGTGCGCACGCTCCGCTGCATTGGCCCGGGGTTTGCAGGTTCGGATCCCGGGCGTGCACTGACGCACCGCTTGTTAAGCCATGCTGTGGCGGCGTCCCTTATAAAGTAGAGGAAGATGGGCACAGATGTTAGCCCAGGGCCAGTCTTCCTCAAGAAAAAAGGGGAGGATTGGCATTGGATGTTAGCTCAGGGCTAGTCCTCCCCACAAAAAAAAAAGAACCACAAAATTGATTTAAAGAATGGTTTCAAATGGTAAAAAGAGAAATGTATAACAAAGACATGCCATTAAACTGGTGTGTTTCTAACTGCTTCTTAGTAATTAAGAGTTCATGCTTGGCAAAGCCCCACAAAAACAGATTTAAGACAGTGTACATGAATTAGAATAAACCCACACACAAGTCCTCAAAGTGACAGGAAAACTACTTAAAAAATGGAAAACTTAGGATCACCATAACATGATTTAAAAATAATAAATGAATGATTATTCTGGATTTGATTCTTATTTACCAAGCTACTTGGTTGACTTGGTTCTTCGTGTTTAGCAGTATTTTATCTATTTAAGTTCCTAGAGTAGATACATCCGGTATATAGACCAATAGCTGAACATCTGGTGAGGTACGGTCTTGTAGGAACAGAGAGAGTCAGAGAGACAGAGAAACCGACACACAGAGAGAGAGAGAATATGAAGGACAGGCTAGGTTTTAGAACGAGGAAGCATCAAAACAGCCTGATAGTCACCTCAGTTGGGGGGCGAGGTTTGAAGGGAGGAAGGTGGGTAGGGGGTAAACTTCTACTGAAGAACAAGGAAAACATACCCAGTTTCAAAATCTTTGGGGCTTCTGGTCTACCCTCCTCTGGCCACCCTGCTACCTCCTTACCAGGAGGAATTGCATGCACCTATGAAAAGCAGACTTCTGTTCCTACACCCTTCTCAAAGGCCTTTAAGGATGCTGACTATTTCTCCAATCCTTCCTCTCTCATCAGTGCCCTGGACAGGAGGGTTCAGCCCAGTTCGGCCTGAGAACATGGTTCCTTCTGTTCTGGAACACTAGTATCTCATGCAAACACCGATGTTTCATGTCAAAAGGGTGCTGCCACATTCTCTGTAGAGAGAATGCACACATGGAAGCCCTCCATTTTCAATGGTCTATGGTTCACTCAAAGATCCTACCCTCCTACATTTTAAACAGGCTTTTCAAAGGACACGATTGTTCTCTGAAAAGGATTCCTTATCACCTGAGTGTATCCTTCTTAAAGATGTTGCCAAATTCTAATAAAATGCCTCTTATTTCCCTGCACTAAGTAATAATTTAAATATTAAAAATAATTACAAATATCACAAAAATAATAAAATTGACAGAGTTCTGATAGGTTTTTTTAAAAAAACGATTTAATTAGAAACCTCCATAAAGCACTGTCTGAAATGTGTTTTGCACTGTTATAAACTTTTAAGCATTCTATTCAAACCAATTTTCTTTAAGTAAAAACTGAATGGCGTCATCAAAGCCACGTTGAAACAGTGATTCCATTTTCCTCTTGCTTGGTGGGAAAAGGGCGTGGTTAAGCCTCACCAAGTTTGCCATGGACAACTAGGACAGAAAGACAAATTGAAGCTATAGGATGTTATGGTACAGGGAATGTACGTTATTTCTGTAACCTAAGCTTTCTTATCACAGATGCAATCAGCGATTAAAATAAAAAATCAGCAGGAAAAATTAAACTTAAAAAGCTAACTTCGGGGCCGGCCTGGTGGCATAGCAGTTAAGTGCGCGCACTCTGCTTTGGCAGTCCAGGGTTCGCAGGTTCGGATCCTGAGCACACACCAATGCACTGCTTGTCAAGCCACGCTGTGGCGGCGTCCCATATAGAGTAGAGGAAGATGTTAGCCCAGGGCCAATCTTCCTCAGCAAAAAGACGAGGATTGGCAACACATGTTAGCTCAGGGCTAATCTTCCTCATTAAAAAAAAAAAAAAAAACTAACTTCACCCATAGACTAGATGAGAGTTTCTCAGCCTTGGTACTATTGACATTTTGGGCCGGATACTTCTTTGTGGCGGGGGCTGTCCTGTGCATTGTAGGATGTTGAGCAGCATCCCTGGCCTGCACCCACTAGATGCCAGTAGCACCTCCCAGATGTGACAACCAAAAAGGTGTCCAGACACTGCCCAATGTCTCCTGCATATAATATCACCCACTGTTGAGAACTAATAGACTACATTAAGGGAACCAATACTTTTATGTAATTATTCAGTTAAGTCCCTAAGTTCTTCTCCAATATTTTTACATACTTAATTACTGCCATCTTTTTAAACAGGTAAACGATCTAATTTAAAATTGTACTGAAATCGTGCCAGTTTACTGACCTGAAAAAGAAGTGAAGAAACAGAATATATTTCACAAATAGGCAGTTAATAAATAATAAAAGGACTGTACACTCACTCATAGTCTATAGGTCCCCAGATCCATATGCATGATGATAATGTTGTAAAGTATTAAAATACATACTACTGAGAAGATGCAATTTGTACATAAAATTATTGATGAGCTTCCAAGGTTTTGGAAGCATGTGCAAAATTTTAGGAGATTAGGACTCTTCAAACCTCAGTGAACATAATTACTCACCATTATGTCCTGATTGGCGATGTTAACATACAGATCTAGCTGCCCTTTGTCCTGCGGGGAGATGTCCAGTTGTCCACTGAAGGGAGAGATGGTCACTGTCCGGCCTATAGGCAGGATGGGAAGGCTATTGGTAAGGCCTCCGTCCACCCACTTCTGTGGAAAGAAACACCCCTTGTCGGCACGTGTCAACAATACAACTCCCACGTGAAGAAAATGAGCACAGATTTCTCAACAGGACTGTTTCCTCCTAACACCTCCATGCCTTGGATATGCTCTTAAATGACTATTTATGAGGGCTAATTCGATTGGGGATTTGTTTTGGAAGCAAAACAAATTTTTGTACACATATCATGACAGGATCAGGAAACTCTCCAATTGTTTAAAAGCTTTAACCAGATTATTTTACATAAGATGTACCTAAATTTTTACTGATGACAGTGCGTTCCTAAGAAGACGTGTAACTAGGTTGGGATTCATTATTGAATCAACGTGGAAAGCCAAGTTTACTGTTGACACTGAAGAAACCATCCACCACTATAGCACATTCCATTTTTCTTATAAGAACTGGAAATCGGCATTTTCTGCAGCAAACTTAAAAATAAATAGAACAGCCAGAAATCCCACTGTTTCCAAAGTGGCTCCTGAGCTCATGAGGTCTTAAAGCCACAAAGGATGGGAAGTGCTGCATAAAAAATGAACGTTACTCAGAAGAGAGTCTGTGCTTTAGACCCATGCCCAAAGGAGAGGGATGGACTGAGCAAGATGGAGAAGCTTCTAGAAGAACTGTACACTGCGGAAGGACTGAAGAAACACAAAGACAATATTCGTTATGCCATTTCAAGGCAAAAGAGTCTCAATTCATCCTTGAACTGACGTATTAACATAATCAGCTTTAGCAATAAATATACACACACGCAAAACTGAAGTTCAAATTCTCTAAGATATATCTGTCATGGGAAATATCCTTCATTTGATATGCAAAAAAAACAGAAGAAAAAAAGTCTGGCAATGACTTTTGAGTACCCCTCACAAAGGAACCTCGAGTGGAGAAGTTTGTACACTGAGTTTCGCTTGAACATTTATTTAAAATGTAACATAGAAAAAACAAAGCTGGGCTGTTGAGCACAAAGGTGGAGAGAAGAGGAGGAATGGGTTAATATAAAATGTCCTTAACTCAGTTACAACAATTCATTCATTTTTTTCTAAGGTGTCTTTTTTTTTTGCAAGGAAGATTGGCCCTGAGCTAACATCTGTGCCAATCTTCCTCTATTTTGTATGTGGGATGCTGCCACAGCATGGCTTGATGAGCAATGTGGTGTATAGGTCTGTGCCCAGGATCCAAACCTGTGAACCCCGGGCCACCAAAGCAGAGAACGTGGACTTAACCGCTATGCCACCGGGCCAGCCCTCTCACCCCCCCCTTTTTTTTAAATATGTATCTACTTGTTTTTATTTGTCAAGCTGGTGACTAAATGATCCATACTGCACTGTTTACAAAGCCCTTGGCCAGCCACCAACTCCTCCAAAGCAAATAAAATAAATAAATGAAAAGTGAAAATTTCTTTTGAGGGAATTGCATTTTGGTGGAGGAGAAAACATAAGTAGATTGGATTAAAATGAAAGCGACCTGGATAATTTGCACATTGTCATTATTTTTAAAAGAACACACATTATTATATAATGATACTATGCGTATTACATAGACATACATATTGATATGTGTTTATGTATATGACGTGTATGTGTTGTATGCTTACATATATGCATATATGGCTATATAGACACAGTTTAAAAAAGGAAGGTTTACAGTAAGAAGGCCCAAAATACGTGGTTCTGTGCCTTATTGTCTCAGGGCTTTTTTTTTTTCTTTTTCTGATGCTCTGGGTGTGGACACCAATTTCTGCAATAAGTTAATATCTAGAGAGAAAAAAAAGACACCTTCCAAAATTATCTTTCATATTCTCCATAGAAGACCTCACCAATGATGTAAAAATTCATAGAGGTTTCATCAAGGGAAATTAAAAATATGTACTATGTGTCATATAACTTTAAGTAAGAGCTCATCTGACTTATTCAACTTAAGGAAGAGAAGGGCAATCTGGCTCATTAAATTGCAAAGTGTTCTCTTTTACCATGGGGTTAATGACTGCTGTTTCAGGGAAGTGAAAATCCTTTTTCCAAATTTTGTTCACTCTTGTTAGCTTACTCTGGATAAATGACTACAGAAAACATACAGCTTATCAAATGACTTGATTAAATCTGCAATGTTACTAGTTCCTCTGTAACTATAACCCCACCCGCTCAGATATTCTAAATGCAGTGCATCTTACTCCTAATTTATGCTCTCATGAGCTGTATTGCTCCCAACAGCCACACGTGCATTCAGGCACGCTGATTCTAGCAAAATTTCTAGAAACCACGGTAACAGCAGCAAGTATTCCTCAAGCTCCACAGTATAATGGAAACATTTTATATCTTGTATGTTACTGAGAGTTTAAAATTCTATATCTTAAATACTGTCCATGAATTCTCTGGTTGTTTGCTCCACATTCCTGTGAGTCATTCCCACCTCGTGGGCAGCATTCCATCAGCTGGTAGCTACTGCCATGAGCCTCTATGATTCCAAACTCTTCCTCAAGGAAAATAACTCTGCTGGTTCTTCCCAGGATGGTTTTGCCCTGTGTTTGTTAGTTTTCAACACATGGCACCATCATCCTCAAAGGAAAAAGAAGGCCACAAGCAGAACAAATTCCCCAGGCAAAATGTGTTGCAAAATCAAACTTGCTGCTGGCTGTACAGTTGCTGTCACTTGTCCAAAGACCCTTTCTTCCAACCTCTGAGCATATTCCAAACGTGCTCCACATTCAAGTGAACTGCTTGCATCCAAAGAGTTGTGAATAAACAACTGCTCAATAGAAAAGAAAATCTCATGCCTGATGGAGGAGTGGGGGTCTACTGTGATTGTTCTCTAAGGGTTACAGCACTGAAAACTGAATTAACAGAATCACTTTTAAAAGGCCAGCGGTACCTTCACACCCAAAGGGGCCCGATTATCATCTGCCTGTACTTGTCAAATTTTCCCCTACACACTGATGTGTTATGGGCACATATGAAGAACATGTGTCAAGGTTTATGAATTGAAGCAACTGTTGTTATATAATTTAAGGGGAAACTTAAAGAAAAACCTGAGGAGGTAGTCTCTCCTGAAAGGGCCTATTTATTCCTTAGGCAAGTACTTCCACAGCATCTAGTACACGCCTGGATATGTGTCAGACACTGGCATGTTTGTGATAGAACACCATACAGGGCTGAATTTTCTTCAGGTGTATTGTGCTCAAAAAACAAGTACATAGAAAATACTTTGTTGGAAGAATGAATGAGATGTTGATATCTATAATTATTATGAATACCATGGCACAGGGCCTAATGGTTTATAAAACTTCTCACATGTCATTTAATTTGATCTTTATAAGGACCCTAGCAAGTAGGAAGGTTGTGCTAGGATACTGTTTCCTCATTTTACAGAAAAGGCCATTGAGGCTTGCAGGGTTACTTGCTCTAGGTCAGGGGTTGGCAAACTATGGCCCACCATCTGCTTCTATAAATAAAGTTTTATTGGCACACAGCCATACCCTTTCACTAACGTATGGCCTGTGGCTGCCTTCCCACTGCAACAGCAAAGTTGAGTAGAGTGTCGATAGAGACCGTACGTCGCACATTGCCGAAAGTGTTTACCATCTGATACTTTACAAAAAGTATCTGCCAACCCCTGCTGTGGAGTATGCTGGCAAAAGGGGTGAAGATGGTCTGTTTACTTCAGTTCACTGTTCCTTCTCACACGTCGTAACACACATCGACGCGTGATGGAGGCAGGGCAGAGCAGAACTGTTTTCTTCAGGGTTGGGGAGGAGCGGACCAGGGAAAGCAGGTGTGGTTTGAAAAATAATTTTGTAGTTGCAAAGAAATCTTCTTTGCTTTCATGCTATAGAGAACAAACAGTCACGTCTGACAGAATGTTCTTCGTTAGTGATTCTCAAAATAGAGGAAAGAGAGAGAAAGAGATACCCACTCCCCAGTACATAGGGGGGAATCCCCCCATTCCAGAATCTCCCATTTGGGGTGAGAAAACACAGGAGGGGAGGAGAGACACATGAGATTTTTTAATCAAAGGGAGACAGGTTAAAATAAAACTTTAAAAAAGAGGTTGAGAAACCCTGCCATACTGACTTCTACTAACTAATGATTTTTGGTACATTGCTGTCTTCCTTAATTTTTGGATTTCTGGAAGTTGATCAAAAACGGTGACTCTTGATAGCCAATTTTGAGAAACCTCTAAAGGGTTATTTAGCAGTTGATATTCTGTAAATGCTATGTAGTAAATATCACCTGGGAGAGTCACCTATTTTTTCAAAAATCAAAAAGACGATACCAAAAAAAATGTTTTAAAAGCTGCTGAAAAACAAGAGCTTCTATTTCAGAGTAATGTAAATTGATAACCAGATTTCCATCAAGCTAAACCCAGCCAGTAGCCAGGTCAGCCACCACTGTTTGCTGTGACAGACAGTGAGCCACACAGCCATGTAAAATGTCTAATCCATGAAGAAACAGAAGCCTAAGGACTACAGTAATAACTTCACATAAATACATAGTAACAAAGAGTACTCTACAATTTTCTTTCCCACAGATATGTCCAGGATGACAGGATTAATAATCCATAACCCACGTAAAAGGCTCAATGAACTAGAAGAATACAATGATACATTTTCTCTATATAATACACAGTCAAAATATTACTTGAATTCTAACTCAGACCAAAAAAAAAAAAAAAAAAAAAATACTACACCTTTTCCTGTGATCTGCATATATCAGTTCTAGAGAATATCTTATTCTGTTATTCTGATATTTTATTCACTTGCCAATGGTAATGCTATCTCTTAAAAAAAACCTTATTAGTTAAGGACTCCTCTTACAATTCCTCATTCTTGTTCCAAACTGGTGACAAGTACCTGTGAAAATGTGGCCTGATAGTATGCTTAGCTTATTTGATCACTGGAAAGAGGCCATAGGTACTGAAAGAAAATTCATTAGTAAACATTCAAGACTGTGGGGCCGGCCCGGTGGCGCAAGCAGTTAAGTGAACGCGCTCCGCTGCAGCGGCCTGGGTTTCGCTGGTTCGGATCCCAGGCGCGCACCGACACACTGCTTGTCGAGCCATGTTGTGCCAGTGTCCCATATAAAGTGGAGGAAGATGGGCATGATGTTAGCTCAGGGCCAGTCTTCCTCAGAAACAAAAGAGGAAGACTGGCATCGGATCTTAGCTCAGGGCTGATCTTCTTCACCAAAAAAAAAATATATATATATAAGACTGAAGTTTAATAAATTTCTGTTCATTCGTTTATTCAATTGTTAATGAATATTTTCTATTAGTAGGGTGCTAAAAATGATCTTGTAGACGAAGCCAGAGAAAGCTACAAAAACTTGTAGAAAATTTTAGGAAAATCAATCAGTTTTCAAAGATGTCATACTACTTCAAACAATAGTTTAGAAAGGAATCATACTGTTATTTGCTATTGTTTAAGTTAATCTTAAGTCTTAGGAAAGTATGAAACTTTTAAGTGATTAATAATAAAAGATATTTTGGGGCCGGCCCTGTGGCACAGCAGTTAAGTTCACGTGCTCCACTTTGGGGGTCTGGGGTTCGCTGGTTCGGATCCGGGGCGCGGACCGACGCACTGCTCATCAAGCCATGCTGAGGTGGCGTCCCACATAGAGCAAGTAGAAGGATGTACAACTAAGACATACAACTATCTACTGGGGCTTTGGGGAGAAAAAAGGAAAAAAGAGGAAGATTGGCAACAGATGCTAGCTCAGGGCCAATCTTCCTCAAAAAAAAAATAATAAAAGATATTTTAAAAATGAAAATATTAGGTTCACAAATAACTATGAGTACAATCCAGTATGCTCACTACATAGGTCACAGCAGATGTGGACACACGGAGGTCTGTGTACTGACTAAGAGTCGCAGGGGCAGAGCATGGACTCGGCCCCATCTTGGCCACGGCCACACGGCGTTCCTCCGCCTCCCGTGGCTCCACGGTGCAAATGCAAGTCATGCCAGTTCCCTCTGCCCCTCCTGCTGCCCAACCTCCATCACTTCAGAAAAACAACCAAAGCCAACAGACAAATCAAAACCTGAGCTCCACGAAAACACGAAAACCTAGGAGAGGTGTTTTCAGCAGGACGGCAAGTTTTGTGTAATTTAAATCGTATGAAAAGCTCACACCCACAGTAAAACACTGCATTTACAGCAAAGTTCGCATTTCCCTGAAGATGGAAAGATTCTAGAAAATAATTGGCCTAGAAACCCTATTAAAGTGTGGGAGGGGACCAGGCTGATTGAGAGTCAGTAATAAGCAGAGAACGACACTGGCCAATGGTCGTTTTGTGGCTGTATAAATGAAGCCAGGGCCCCGAGCGCTCTGTCAATCACTCTGTGCACGGGGGCTCCTCTTCTCGGCCTTCGTTCAACCACCAAGGAAAAGTGAATGCTTTCAGGAGACTTTAGGTTCGATTCAACAAGTAATTATGATGCATCTACTATGCACAGATACAAGTAATCAGCAAGACACCTTGTGTCCTCCTGCTCAGGGTCGAGGGCCTCAGGGTGACGGTCTCTGTCTTTCTCCCAGCTCTGGGCGCTGCATTTCGTGCGGTTTAATTGTGGCTGTCCTATGCTCATGTCCAAGTAGTCAGTCATATAACGGGAAATTCAACTGAGGGCATCTGGCCCTTTTAACCATTCCTAGTCTGCAGGTCACACACCGAAGAAGTGGGGGTGGGGATGGATGGAAATGAGGGAGATACATTTGAAAGGAACGAACAAGGCAAAGCAGGCAAGAGGCATAGCAGAGATATAAACATTACAGAGCATCCTGGGAAAGTTGCCTCCTTACTACCTAGGTGACCTCAGTGAAATAGATGAACATCTCTGCATCTTAATTTCCTCATCTATAAAATATGGGTAATAATCCTTACAACAGATAGGAGAAGATTCTGATAGAAAACAATAACAACAGAAGTTTTACTTCTTTTTCTGGAAAAGAGAATATGAAGAGTAGACTGGTAAGGGTCCCCCCACCCCCCAAATCATTCAGGGCCCATGTCTTTCCAGCTCATTACTTGGCCATCTTTAGGGTGTGACTTGTGACCTTATGATCCACAATGGCTGCTAGAGCTCCAGTCATCACATCTAAGTTCTGGGCAGCAGGAAGGAAAGAAAGGTATACAACCTCCCTTGCTATAAGTCCCACAGTAATTCAGCTTATATTTCATTGGCCAGCACTTAAATGGGTGGCCACACCTAGCTACAAGGGAAGCTGGGAAATGTGGCCTTTTAGATACACAGCACTAGGTCCAGTTAAAAATTGGGATTCTGTTAATAGTCTTAGAGCATGCAGGGCTTCAGAGACTCAGCTCTGTTCTAATCTTGACTGCATCCTCCCTTTCCCCTAATCCCACCTGCTTACTATCACTTCATACTGCCTACATGCCACCTTCTCAGTCACTACCTCTTAATTATCCATCACATCAGTCATTCTGATGACTCTTGACTTCTGAACCCCCTTTTCATGATAATATATAATCTCATGAAATTAGCATTTTTTTTTTTTTTACCATTTAGCCATTTATGTCATTATGGTATATTATAAAGCAACAGTTTGAAGTAAAATCATCACATTTCAGATCATTATAAAATTAAAGTTCATAAAGTTGATTTGATGGCATCTCTATTCAAAATTAATATGTAAAAATAAATGTTGAGTTTTACTCATATAATAAGAGGGAAAATGCTACTTAACTTACTTTACAGTAATTAGGTAAAATGCAATACCTCTCAAATAAATTTTTAAATGACAACAGAGATCATGCTTGCTGGGAACTGAATATCTGTTAGCTCCGAGGGACAGTACCAAAAATAGGAAAAAAACCTGCTTTCCACGAGCTGATGTTTAAATTATGCTGTTCTTAAAAAAAAGAAATCAATGTATATGTCATTTCTACCTGGTCACAAAGAGGGTTTTAGCCTACTGCCCATAAGCACATCACTGCAAATAATGTATCATATGCATATGGCTAATAAACAGAGTTCAAACTGGACACAACAGTCACTCTCAGACTCTCCATGTTCACGTCCTCATTGCCTCTCCAGCTGCTTAACCTGTCCGTACCTCACCCTCCTCATCTGTCCCTTTTAGACGACCATCCCAGGGCAGACGAGTTTGGGCCCAGAATCGTATGGGAAGCACAGAAGAAGACTGCAAAGACCAGGAAAGCTCAAAGAAGGAAAATCACGAGGACTGACAAGATCAGAACGCAGACGCTTCCCCCATCATACAAACCAATTCCTCAGTGGTGAGACCATCGGGTCCTTGAGCACAGGCACTGTGCTGGACCCCTAAAGTGAATGAACGAATGAATGACAGATATTAAACCCTTTTCATGTACTCAGTTCTGAATAAATACGTATTACATATATATAAAACAAATGGCATTTATTCATCCATGAATATGTGTCTAATCTTGGGTACGTGTTAAATTGATACTGTATTTGATTATAACGTACACATATCTGATATGTGTTAAATAGAGACTGTATTTGATTATAAAGTGCACATCTCTGGTATGTATTAAATAAAGACTGTATTTGATTATAAAGTGCATATCTGTGGTATGTGTTAGATACTGTATTTGATTATAACATGCACATCTCTGGTATATATTAGATACTGTACTTGATTATAAAGGGCATATTTGTGTTATGTGTTAGTGTATTTGATTGTAAAATGCACATCTCTGGTATGTATTAAAAAGAGACTGCATTTGATTATAAAGTGCATATCTGTAGTATGTGTTAAATAGATACTGTATTTGATTATAAAGTGTATCTCTGTAGTATGTGTTAAATAGAGACTGTATTTGATTATAAAGTGCATATCTGTGGTATGTGTTAAATAGATACTGTATTTGATTATAACGTGCACATCTCTGGTATGTATTAAATAGATACTGTATTTGATTATAACGTGCTCATCTGTAGTGTGTGTTCAATAGAGACTGTATTTGATTATAAAGTGCATATCTGTGGTATGTGTTAAGTAGATACTGTGTTTGATCATAGAATGCATATCTGTGGTATGTGTTTTATAGAGACTGTATTTGATTATCAAGTGCATATCTGTAGTATGTGTTAGATACTGCATTTGATTATAAAGTGCATATCTGTGTATGTTAGATACTGTATTTGATTATAAAATGCATATCTCTGGTATGTATTAAACAGAGACTGTCTTTGACTATAAAGTGCGTGCAGGTGTAGAGGAGCGGCTAGGGTAGGGTGGTGAACGTTTCGTACACACGTGGTGCAGCATGGAGAAGGGATGTGGCTGAAATGTCCCTGGGCAGTGCTGAGAGCAGACTGCAGGTGGATGCTTGCCTCTAAAGGTCTCTAAAACAGCTGACCTCCTGCCTTGAGTGCCAGCCCCAGGTGAAGAGAGCTCTCCTGGAAGGAAAGCTGTTTCTTCCCCTCCTTGACAAACATCCCAGTAAGCGGAGGCCCTGGGAGAAGAGGGGCTTGTTGCCCAGCAGGGGGTCCCTGGGGGTGGCACGGAATGAAGTGGTCTGGCTTTATTTGGGGGGGCAGGGGTGCAGCACCCCAATGCCTTCTCCCACCCTGACAGTGCACTTCTGCTGCTAGCTGTTTACAGAGGGGCTGTGAAGAAGACTTTATTAGGGAAAAAAAAAAGTCTTTACTCCTTTAAAAAAAAAAAGATAAAGGAGCCGGCCCGGTGGAGCAAACGGTTGAGTGCCTGCGCTCCGCTGCGGTGGCCCCGGGGTCCGTTGGTTCGGATCCCGGGCGCGCACTGACGCACCGCTTGTCAAGCCACGCTGTGGTGGCGTCCCATATAACGTAGAGGAAGATGGGCACAGATGTTAGCCCAGGGCCAGTCTTCCTCAGCAAAAAGAGGAGGATTGGCAGATGTTAGCTCAGGGCTACTCTTCCTCACAAAAAACAAAAACAAAACAAAAAAGATAGTTTTTTAGGCAGATGAAAAAAGGAGCATCCCAGTCAATCATTCTCAACTGTGAGATCTTGACAATGACGTACCACAGCTCCCGTACATGATTTTTTTCTGTTAAGCGGAAACAAAACCATTTATGAAAAGCAAACGATATAAACTAATTGGGAGCCACCAGAATAATTATAAAAGTGGATCTTGCAAAGGAAATGTATGAAAACAAGAATTACTGGTAATTCCTCAGTGAGAGCAACGTTACCTGCCCTTTGTACTCCACTGGTTTCAGTCCTGCGTAAATGGGCACGAAGCTGCTGGCTAAGAGAACCTAGATGGGTAAAAGAAAGACACAGCTCAGGAACACAGGAATTAATGCTTGTACAACAGGTTTGATATGCTATTTACTATAAAATATTAAATTTTTCTAGAAAATAAGAAAATGTATTATGAAAAATTAAGTTCCATATATTTCAAGTGCACCATGGGACACACTTAAATAGAAGATAACATTTTTAATATTTGAAAAGACCCTAAAGAGATAGGTACAATGCAATGTTCTCTGTCTCAGTGGACTTCACCTGAGTAAAATCAGCATTTTAATCGTAGACAGCAAATCATTATGAAATTAAAGCCCAGGTAAGTCTAAATTCTGGAGTATGTACAGTGTGCAAATAAATTATTTACAATGTTGTATCATACACTGTAAAAACCATTTTAAAGTTGCACTCGTATTTTCCAAAAGAACAAACCCCTCTCGTTGTTACAGAGGAGATTAGCCTGCAGCTCGGGGATGTTCTAATTTATGTCACCAGGATGTCGCTAAGGGAGCAACACATTTTATGTGCTAGCAACATGGTCTGGATATATAATGAGACAGTGGCAGGTACAGACACCAATTATACTTTATCTTCCATTTAAAGAGTCGAAAAAGATTGCCATTTAAAATATGACCATTTCTTCCAACAGAAGAAGTTGGGTTCTGGGAGCTTTTCCGACATGTACATGTTTTATTTTGCAGTGTAGTTTCTGACTGGCTAGTCTTTATTTGGAAAGATACAGCATTAGATACTGAATATTTAAGCTACAATCTTTCAACCGATAAGCGAAGACTCTATGGCTGTTTGTTGTCAAAGATTTCATGAAATTTCCTTTTTTGGCGTATATTACTCAGAAATGGATTTTGGCCCAAAAACTGGTTTGTAAATCATCCATTTAGAATTATTGAGAACTCAGAGGGCATTTTCCCCAAAGAAACTATACCGCAGGTAGAATTTCTGAGGTCAGCTCTCAGAGGCCAATTTATTCTGAACTGCGACTAAATGATAGACCCAGTCAACAGCAAAACACGATTTCCAGAGGAAGAAGCCTCTCGAGTTGCAACTGGATGTGGCTGGAAGCCGTGGAAGCAGGATGTACGTGGGAGCGGCAAAGGCTTTCCTATGCAGTGGTTCCGCCTCTAACACATGTCTGCTGGATCCTCACGGCCAAAAAGCCCGCTGCAGGGAAGGCGTCTGCATCTTCGTCACAGAGTTGAGACCCAGCAAATACCTGCTGGCGTCCCTCTCTTCTCCGAGGTAGGAATGAAGGTGTCCTGTGCTTCTCCCCACTCTCAACTGTGGGAGAAACAAGGATTCTCCCATGTTGGTGGTGGCACGTTGGGTGCAAGGGAGAGGTCCTGACTGTAACAGCTCCCACAGCAACGGGCTCCTGACAGCTGGCCCAGAAGTATCTGGGGCATCAGATTTGGGTAGCGGCGAATTCATTGGTGTAAGAGCACCACACAGGGACTCCAGAGGGAAAGAAGGAAGGAAGTGACATGTGTTATGTGTCTCTGTTGTGCCAGGCTGGTGCTTAGTGCCAGAACCAGGTACATAATTTGCGGGCCCACACTGAAATGAAAATGCAGGTATTAAGAACTGCAAGAGGTCGACAGTGGAGCATTAAACCAGGGTACAATGACAATCTGGCACAAGATCTTTCAGAAGAAGAGGCAAAGCAGACATGCCCCTACTAAGGCATTCACCTCAAAATCTCTGCTTTCAAATGTGCGGCATGACAGAACGGCGTGCCATTATGTTAACCACACCCATTCCATGAGGCAAAGCAAGAGCATCATCTTGGGTGATTTGGGGAAGATCACTTCAATCAGTAGGCAGACAGAAGAGAAACCAAGCCTACTCAAGCCCAGCCTTCTGGGCCCCCGGTAGCGGTGACCACATCGGCAGACGGGTGTTGGTCAGAGAAGGGCTGTTTACAGTTATGGTCACTGCATTCACCCTCACTAAATTTGGCCCCACCATCAATTGGCTACTCCTTTAAAAAAAACAATTACAGACCCTAGGTATGTTTTGCCAGCACAATGTAGCTATTTAATGAAGTTATTTGGCAAAATGCAACATTGCACCACGGTAGCAATAACTGCAACAATATGTGGATAGTCCACATATTGGGAAATTACAGTACTTAGAGGTCTTTAAAGAACCAAAGGCACTCTATAAATATAACGATTTATTTCACTATGCTGGATAGACATATGGGCCCTGCAAAAAAAAATCACTACCCTTAGAGCCAGAATTATGTTTTTTTTTTTTTCGCCTGTGTCAAAGTATAATGTAAAGTTCATGAGTTAATGCCTGGATCTCTTTTGAGGTGTTTGGATGAAAAATGCTATCCAATTACTTTGCTACAGATAATAACAGTAAGAATCCTCCTAAATGATATGAGGAGTGCAGTGAACTGGAAAATACCTGTCACTCCTCCAAATCAATGTATTTGTTCTGTCATAGCCGACTCTCCCTTTCTACGGGCTGGTGATTTGTACATCAAACTAAATTTAGTGGGAAAATTAGCTTTTGATAGTTAAGAACTAAGCAGCTTTTCTTATTTGTAGGCAGCTTATTGCCATTTTATTGCAAGCAAATAGGATTTTCTAAGGAAGGAGACAAAGACTGACATTCCAAGGCTACATAATAAAATATTATGCCTAAATTTGTGCTTTTACTGTATCTGACCTCATTGTTTTCCCTGTGAAACATTTCTCACCAATAAATCTCAATAAGTCTGGAGCAGAGGTTCTCAATGTTCCCAGGGGTGTCTTAGTCCCCTGGGGACATTTAGCAATGTCTGGAGACAGTTTTGATGGTCACACTGTGTCTAGGGGGATGGTCCTACTGGCATCTATTGAGTAGAGCCCAGGCATGCTTCTAAACATCCTATAATGCCCAGGATGGCCCCCACCACAAACAAGTATCAGATGCCCAGTGTTAACAGCAGCCCAGTCGTGAGCACTAAGGCAGAAATCAGGGACCTTCTGTTCACGCTCCATTACTTGGCCCAGCACCTTAAGCGTTACACGTAGGTTAAACCACTGATTTGGTTTTTGTTTCATTCTTACTAAATACACAATGATAAAAATAAAAGTCAGTGACTTCTTGTAGCAACCCGTATAAAACATTGCCAAGTGCATATTCAATACACGTTCTGACTAGCTCTTTTCATTTTACATTTTATAGAAAAGGGGTGTTTAGAAAATTATGTGGCCTGAGTTCCTTAGAGAATAAATTCTCAACAAGTTTCATTTATGTCTAAAGTTTACTGTGGAGTTTAATGAGAATCTGGCTGTTTATTCAGAACCTGCTGGTGCAGTTGAAATTCAAAGACAGATTCAAATTTATCTTCCTCAGTCTTCCCAAGATAATGACCACTCTTAAATTCAGTCCTTATGTCACCTTCCCACGGCTAAACGTGAGCTCTTGCTGTAAGAGCATTCTGGCTGTGTGCAAGGCAATTTAGGACATCGTGGCAATGGAGACAAGATGGTTCTCCCCAAGAGGGACAAGGTTCTGCATGAAAGCCTTTCTAGGTACATATATTAAAGAGCATTCATGTACATCAAAACACTGTTTCAGACCACATATGTGCGTCAGTTTTAAACACGAAGAATTCAATGAATTGTACTAATTCAGACAAGTGGTGGAACACCACCACTCCGTGGCACGGTTAATTTCAAAATCAGTTCTGCTCATCTGTGGAGGTTACATATGACTTTCTTTTACACAAAGGATTTACCTCCCTAATTACGCTTTGCTGAAGGTTACTATTAAAATGTGCTTAGATTTCCTGATTGCAGGTTTCCTTCTGAAGAAAAATAGCCCAGAATAAAATCTGGCACTCGAAGGAGTTGATCTGCAAAATGTATACACTTGGTCGTTCAGGGGATAATGTGTAGAGAGGCCCAAAAGTAAAGGAATCGTGAAGTACCCATGATAAACATGAAGGGTGTGAAGAGATGAGAGTCAGGAGAGCAAGGAGCCCTGAAGGTCAGCAGGTATACTTGGTAAGTACTCAAGAGCTGATGAAGCAGTTCCATACATATTATTTCACTTGATCTTCGTAGCAATGTGTGGGGTAGTTGGGACAGTGTGGATTCTATCCTATGGATGAAGAAACTAAGGCAATGAAAAGTTGAGACTTGCCAAGGATCCCAGAGTCCATCAAAGACAAGGGCTAGGCTTTTCCATCCCCAAAGTACCATCTGCCTTTGCACAAACTGACCTCTCATTGGTGTTGATCTGCTGAAAACAATGGGCCTGCAGACACAAATGATCGATGGATTTGATCCTGCGTGGAAGTATTTTTATACATCCCCCCAACCCCCAAAAAGGGTGTGGCATCCAAAATGAATCTCTCTGGTTGATGGGAAATAAAGGTGCGATATTTGGAGGAGGGAGTCTCCTGGGGCTCTAGTTCAACTATATAAAGGGATCTCCCCTCTGTAGGTCATCTCATTGTGTGGCAGCAGACACCACCATGCGTTTCCCTATCTCAGCACAGTCACTATTGGGGAGGAGGGGAGTGGTCGGCACAAATACATTCTGGGCAAAGTAATACCTGAAGACCACATGTCTGTCTTATAACGGTATATAGAAGAATGGAAAAAACTGAGGGCCTTAATCAATTCAGGTGGCTATAACAAAATACCATAAACTGGGTGACTTAACAACAGACATTTATTTCTCACTGTTCTGGAGACTGGGAAGTCCAAGATCAAGGTGCCAGCATACCCCGTGTTTGGTAAGAGTCTGATTCCTGCTTGACAGACAGTGGTCTTCTCACTGTGTCATCACATGGTGGAAGGGGTGAGGGAGCTTGCTGGGCTCTCTTTTATAAGGGCACAAATCCCATTCATGAGGATTCTGCCCTCATGACCTAACCAACTCCCAAAGACCCCACCTCCAAATACCATCATAATGGTGTTTAGGATTTCAACACGAATTTTGGGGGGACACAAACATTCAGACCATAGCATTCTGCCCCTGGCTCTGTTACCGCACAAATGGGGTTCTCCTACCCAATGCACATAACCAAGCTAATTAATTACAGCATCAGCTTTTGGGAAAATAAATCAGCTTTATTCTGTGAGAACAATCTGCAGGCAGACAGCAGGTGTGTGCCCTCAGATCTGTCTCCCCAATCCACGGCTTGGGGCACAATTTATGGGATGAAAAGTAGGGCGGTCTGAAGTGTAGAGATAGATGATTGGAGGCAAGGAGGATGAGGTAATTGATGATCTGTGCAAGCGCAGTCAAGCTTCACACCTCTTCTTAGGGTGCATGTTCCCAAAACGGCAGTGTTACCATGATCTGAGGGTGGAGTTTTTAGCTGCTTGACGTCAAAAGACACTTATCAAGCATTTTCACAGGCCCAGTTGATGGGTTGGTGGTCTCAACCAGCCTGAACTGGAGAAGGGGTCTCAGCTCCTGAAAAACCACTTTTAGTTACTCTGCTGATAAGATGGGGTCAGTTAAACTGGTCCCGGAGAGCCCGTGGTTACAGTTCCCCCAAATTCACTTCCTTCTCGCATATGAAATACATTCATTCTATTCCAGTACCCAAAAATGTCTTAACTTGTTCCAGCATCAACTCAAAATTTTAAAGTCCAAAGTCGCATCTAATATCATCTCAATCATATAGGGGTGAGACTCAAGGTACCATTCATCCTGAGGCAAATTGTTCTCCAGCCGTGAACCTGTGAAATCAATCACGTTATGTGCTTCTAAAATACAATTGTGGGACAGGCACAGGATGGTCATTCCAACTCCAAAAGAGAGAAACAGGAAAGAAGAAAGGGTAACAGGTCCTCAGCAAGTCTGCAAACCAATGGGGCAAATTCCATTAGACCCTAAGCTTTGAGAACAACCCTCCTTGGCTTGATGCTCTGCCCTCCAGGCCCCTGGGGCAGGGGTCCTGCCCCTGCAGCTTTCCTGGCCAGCCCTGCCCCTACAGCAGCTCTGTGCCTGGTCCCCACCCCATGGCAGTTCTCTGCAGTGGCCCCAGCTCTGCACAACTCTGTGACTGAGTCTCATGCCAGAAGCTCCCCAGGACTGGAACCATCTCACGTCGGTTGCTCTACAGTTTGGGGTCTCAATGGTAGCCTCACCCCTGTGGCTCTGCTGGCATTGACCTAGTGGGGGGTCTCTGCAGTGGCTCAGTGCTTGCTGGGGCCCTTGCATTCTGGGCGTGGGAAGGGAGGGGCCTCCCTGATGGTCTCTGAATTACCTTTAGGTCTTTCTTCCATTATCTTGGACAATAGTCCTGCTCCTGTTTAGAAGGCTGATTAATCTTATTGGATGGTTGTTTGGCCCTCCCTTTTCCGTTCTGTTCTGAAGAAGCTCTCTTATTCTTTTCGATAAGGACAGGCTGAGAACGTTCCAAATCTTCAGTTCTGCTTTGCTTTTGATGAACGATGCCATCTTTAAGTCATTTCTCTCCTCTTGCATTTTACTATAAGCAGTCAAGAGAAACCAGGCCGCTCCTTCAACACTTTGCTTAGAAATTGCCTCATGAGATATCCAGGATCATCCCTCCCAAGTTGTACCTTCCACGGAAGAGTAGGGCATGAACACAATTCAGCCAGTTCTTTGCCATTTTATCACAAGGATGGCCTTTCCTCCATCATCCAATAACATTTCCTCATCTTTGTTTGAGACCTTATCAGAATGGCCTTTACCATCCATATTTCTACCTACACTCTATTCACAACCACTTAGTATTCTCCAGGAAGATGGAGGCTCTCTCTCCAGCTTGCCTCTTTTCTTCCTGAGCGCTCACCAGAATCGCCTTTCCATTCACAGCAACGCAGGCTTTCTCTACAATGTATCTCAAAACTTCCAGCCTCTGCCCACCACTGAGTTCCAAAGCCGCTTCCACACTTTTAGGTCTTTGTGACAGCAGCACCCCCACTTCTCAGTACCAACTTCCTGTCTTACTCCTTTGGGCTATAACAAAATACTATAAACTGCGTGGCTTATCAACAACAGACATTTATTTCTCACATTTCTGGAGGCTCAGATTTCCAAGATTAAGGCACCGGTAGATTCAGTGTCTGGTGAGAACCCGCTTCTGGCAGTGTCCTCACATGGTGGAAGGAGTGAGAGAGGTCCCCTGGGTCTCTTTTATAAGGACACCAATCCCAATGATGAGGGCTCCACCCTTGTGACCTGATCACCTCCCAAAGGGCCCAACTCCAAATACCATCACAACAGTGATTAGGATTTCCACATATGAATCTTGAGGGGGACACAAACACTCAGCCCATAGCACTGAGTTAAATCACCGTGGACACAAGATTCAGAATTCTGTGGAAATCCAATCCTAAATAAAATGAATCTTTGGACCAGATAATTGGTCAATGGAGGTTCTCAGAAAATAATCAACCATCATTGCAGTTATCAAATGAAAGAATAATTTTTTCATGCCACTAAATATAAGTATGAATCATCACACAGCTATCAAATGAAAGAATTATTTTTTCATGCCACTAAATATAATTTAAGTATGAATCATTACACAAACGCAAATTTTTATAGCTTTTTATTAAATACTGAAATGTCTTATTTTTTATTTTATTTTTTTTTGTGAGGAAGATCAGCCCTGAGCTAACATCCATGCTAATCCTCCTCTTTTTGCTGAGGAAGACCAGCTCTGAGCTAACATCTATTGCCAATCCTCCTCCTTTGTTTCCCCAAAGCCCCAGTAGATAGTTGTATGTCATAGTTGCACATCCTTCTCATTGCTGTATGTGGGACGCGGCCTCGGCATGGCTGGAGAAGTGGTGCGTCAGTGCGCACCCGGGATCCGAACCCGGGCCGCCAGTAGCGGAGTGCGCGCACTTAACTGCTAAGCCACGGGGCCGGCCCCAAAAGCAAATTTTTAAAAAGAGAAGGCCAGTGGGGAAGAGATGTAAAACCAAATGCCTTAAGGTGACAAAACTTGGTAGTAATCCATTTCCTGAGATGTTATAGATGTAGGTTAGCACATTGTTCATGAACAAAGATGGGAAGTAAAGGGTTTAATGATGAAAATTTGTAAGAAAGGGTGAACCCTACTCAGTATGCAGAAAAGGAAGTTGTGATTGAACACAAAATTTCATGACAGACTCACACGGGGTGCTGATCAGGAATGTGTGTGGCTTATTATCTTATTCTCTCATTATTTACTAAATATTGGGTGCATTCGACATGCACTTAGGGCTTTCCTGTTTAAAACACTTTTACATGCTTACAGTTGAGAAAACTGGGGCTCAAACATAAGTACAGTCATGCACTGCATAACGACGATTCAGTCAACAACGGACCGCATATATGACGGTGGTTGCATAAGATTAGTACCTTATAGCCTAGGTGTGTAGTAGGCTATACCATCTAGGTTTGTGTAAGTACACTCTATGATGTTTGCACAATGATGAAATTGCCTAACCATGCATTTCTCGGAACGTATCCCTGTTGTTAAGCGACACAAGACTAGTCCATGAGGATACTATCTCGAAATGAGTGACCTAGAGATGAACACTGGGAGATGCACAAAAAACAAGTAATAATCCAAGGGAATATTAAAAACAACTTAAAGTACACACACACACACCTAAGCTACAGGTTTCTAGTTGGATGTTCAGGTTCATAGTAAATATGATACCTATAATAAAAGGTAGCAGTCAGCTGATGGATAACGAAAAGCTTGGCATTTAAAAAAAATCTAATTAGTAAGAGAATAAATGAGTTAACGATGAAAATCACCAATATTTAGTACTCTCCCACATTCCTTTACTGGCTACCAATTGCTGCTTGGCATACTCTACCTCTGGTTTCAATCTCTTTCTCTCATCTACAGAATTTCCAGATAGCTGAAAGTAAACCCATGGCTGTGTGATCAGAGCCCGGTATGTAAAGCTTCTGGAGACTTGAGTGACACGTTGTGGAGCTGCTTCTACTCTTGGCTTTGGGAACCCCCTGTCTCCACTGGAGGTAAGTGGAAGGACCGGTAGGCGGCCTTCTTCTCTCCCTCCTCACTGACCTAGACAGTCAGAAGGACCACCCCACATGGTACCACCCCAGACAATGTTCTCCCACTGGCCTCTTCTTTCATCAGAACACACAAGCTTGATAATGTCACTACATAAGGGGGGTTTCTTTGATTTTCCCTCCATGCTTTTTCTTTTTCCCTTGTCTAGTTTTCACTCAGTCTTACTCTTTTGAACTAAATGCTCCATGAGTATTCCAGGCACATATTTCATACATTTTTATAGCCGCCATCTGCTATCAAGGAACTATCCATCCTTCCTCTTTTTGGTTCTGAAAAAGGTTAGAGCTTTCTACGAAACATTTGAAATGCTTTCTGTATAATCTAGGATAGATGTTAATTATGCAACTATTCTCCTTACTAGGTATTACACATTTGTGTCAACTATTTCTCTTCTGTTCACTGAACTCAAGTAATTACACCAATCGCTGAATAGTTACTATCCAAAACAAAGCAAATCAGAAAAAATCACGTTTACTTACTACAATAGTTTGCTATTGCTGCCATAACAAATCACCACAAACTTAGAGCCTTAAAACAACACAAATTTATGATCATGCGGTCTACAGGTCAGAATCTGGCATGAGTCTGACCAAGGCAAAACCAAGGTGCTGGCAGGGCTGCCTTCCTTCCAGAAACCTCTGGGGGAGAATTCGTTTCCTGCTCATCCAGATGTTGACAGAATTCAGTTCCATCTGGCTATAGGACTGAGTCCCCTCTGCTTTGCTAGCTGCCGGAGGGGAGCAGCCCTTAGCCTCCAGAAGACTCTGTGCTCTCCTCGCATGAGGGGGTCCTACATCTTAGAACCAACAACGGTGCATGGAATCCAGGAAAGATCTCTATTTTTAAGGACTTATGCTTAGTGTCGGTCCACCCAGATAATCCAGGATCATCTCTCCATCTCAAGACTCTTACCTAAATCTCATCTATAAAATCCTTTTTACCACGTAAGGGAACATATTCACAAGTGCTGGGGATTAGAGTGTGGACATCTTTGGGGGCCATTATTCAGCCGACCACATTCATTCCCACATAAAAGGAATTGAGAGGAGGTAATGTTATCCACCGTGTGGTGTAATCAAGCATAATGCTTGAGACCTGGACTGTAGTCCCAGCTGGGCCACTAACCAGCTGAATTATTTTGTCCAGGTCATTGAATGTGTAGGATCCAGATTCTTTGTTCTTTTCTTTTGTTTTAATAGACGCCACCTGACTTCATTTATTTATTGTTTGTATTCATTCACTGAATACATATTGATGGAGCTGGCACTGTACCAGGTGCTAGGAAAACAGCAGTAGACAAAACAGAGCAATCCCTGTCTCCTTGGAGCTTATGTTCTAGTGAAGGAGGGTAGATAACAAAAACTAAATAAATAAAGCACTAAAATATGGAGAATGCTGAATGCCGATAAATAAATTAGGATGGGATAGAGGAAACACCAGGGGCTCTGCCAGTGTAGAGGGAGTAGCTAAGGGCAGACTCAATGAGAAGGTAATGCTGTGGGGAGAATTCTCCTCTTGTTTAATGACACAATGACACACAGTCTTGTTCCTATACAAACCAAAAAAAGGTATACCATCCCATCACAAGCCTTATGTATCTGTATGGGGCACTGACAATTTGTGACAATTCAGGCATGGACTGACCAACTTCTCTCTTATATTTTGCAAGTCTACATAAGATTATAGAAAAATGCCTTTTTCTAAGATAGAAAGACTATTAATTTATAAGTGAGAAACTGGCATAATCGGTACACTGAGTAAAAATATTCTAATCTCTTAAGTCATAAAGTAATTTTACTTGTCAGTTCAACATTTCATTAGGTATTTCAAATTATATCATTCAAATGTGAAATTTGAACAGTAAGATTCAATAGTAAAAATCAATGCATTTATCATCTAATTCAGGCGGAACTTTTATCACTCATTTTCAACCCACCACCTTCTGCTGTATCCAAACACACATTCTCCACATTACCTGAAGCTTCCTACGATTTCCACAAAAGGAAAAAGAAAGAAAAAATTGCCCAGCTTTTCTAAGAAAGGTACACCCTTCCCAATCTACAAATATGTCATGTATTATGTTAAAAAGTGCATTGCTATTTGCAAATCAGTCAGCTCAAGTATTTCCCAGCGATCATGAATTCTCAACCAACTGACTTTCAAATGCATTTGGATAGAAAGGCCTCAAAACAAAATGGAAGAAATGAAACGGAACATGAGATTGAAAAGTTAAGAGACCTGGAGTCCAGAGTCGTTTCCCACTGGCAATCAGCACAACCTTGGGTATGTCACATGAAATCTTTCTATCCATTGCTTCTGTTAAAAACACAATAAAAGGGCAGTACTCACACCTGTCTTGATTGACAGAAGGACTGTGGAAGGATTGAATCAGACAGTATGTGTACAAAGTCTTACATAAACTGCAGAGTATTAGCTCCATAAATTTAAGGAATTGTTATTTCCACTAAACTGCATCAGCGCCCTGCTTCACAGATCAGCGAGAACATCATGAGAAAAACACTGAAGAGCATGGGGGCCTCTGGAGTCACGTGTCTTGAGGTGGCCTCGGAGGGATACTGGTTGATCCATCCATCAAACACACAATTTACTGAGCACTTATCATCTATCAGGCACGAAATGAGATGCTAGATCTAAGGAATGTGGCGATGCTCAGCGCTTGTGAGAACTATTTAAATCAGCACTTGCTGATATCCTCCAACGTGAAATGCGGCCCTGTTACCTTAATGAGGTCTTCCCTGGAGGGAAAACTTGAGACTAAGTAATTTTCTCCAGTCTTGGTGTTGGTGATAGACACGTGCAGTCGGTCGTGGGCCAGCTCGTGAGCGTTGGAGGGGAGAATCGACTCCATTCCACCTCTAAAGAAGAAAAAGTGACCCGCGTGATTATTGAACGCCTTTAATTATTGAACGCCTTGTAAATATTTTAGAAGAGAGAATACTAAGCTGAGTTTGCCACAGTTTATACAGAGTGTCCTCAGCATGCTGTCTTCACACACTGTGGGGGGTAATGGACTATATATATACCTCAATCGGGCCATGAAGTCATAGCCGGGTGTCACTGCCCCGAAAGGCTGCCCTCGGACTTCTTCAGCAAACTTGTAGGTAAATTCGTTACATTTCTGGAAAAGAAAATGAATAGGTGACTCTTATGTTTTGTCAAAAAAATTCATTCTAGTTCCAGAACTCTTCACCAATCACACAAGGCACCTGGACTCTATAAACGCAAGGCCAGACTTGGGATGCCACACTCCACAGGTGTTAGAATCCCCACCTGGCCTGGTCCTCACCCACCATTCCTGGTACCCAGGCAAGCTGTGTGTTCTTCCAATGCCACTCTCTTGTTTTTGCTTTTAAAATCACTTCAAATGGCACTGCCCACCTTTGGAAAATCCTTGAAGGCTCAATTCCAATTCTAACGTAGCACATTCTTCTACAGATTTCTCCAACACAATTAACCTCCTCTCCCACCCCAATTCTGAGGCCTCAGAAACATTTCCATCTCGGCTCTGCAACAGGGCTGGTTATTAATGACAACACCAACATCAGAGAAAGGGGTCGTGATGACTACCGTTTGCATGCACTGCATCAGAGTCTTTGGAGACCAGTCTTGGGCACTGATATTTTGTAAAAGTCCCCCAGGGGGGTCTAATGGGCAGCCAGGGCTGGGATCCATTGATGAGGCCCCTGCCAGCTCATGTTCACATAACCCTGCAAGATGGGTGTAATCATTGCACTCGACAGGTAGAGAGCTGAGGCTGGGAGAGATCAAGAATCTTCCCAATATCTCATCAAAAATCACTAGCAGAGGCAGGATTTGAACCCAGGTCTGTCTTTCACTTATTAATGAATTCATGCCTGCCTGGCATCAGGCCCTGGGCTAGGCACTGGGACTCAGCCAAGAATGAGACACAAAGAGCTCCTGCCCTCCTGGGGCTTAGGAGTGCCGCAATGAGAGATCACAGAATGCTGTGGCAGCACCTACGTGGGAGGCAGAATCAGGCTCCTCTTTCCCCCAGACGTCCACAATCCAGTCCCTGGAACCTGTGAATATGTTCCCTACGTGGCAAAAGGGACTTTGCAGGAGTGATTAAGGATTTTGAAATGGGGAGATGACCCTGGATTATCCAGGTGGGCCCAATGTCATCACAAAGGTTCCTATAAGTGAAAGAGGGAGGCAGGAGCGTGAGAGAGAGAGAGAGATGTGAAGATGCTGTGGGGGATCAGAATTGGCCACCCCAAAATGTGTCTCTTTGGCTTGACTATTTTTAAGGGCCAAAGACTCAGAAAGAAACTTTGACCTCCCCGCTAACTGCCTAAAAGAATTTAAGATAGAAGGCCTGTTCCAGGAAGGAGCTAATACCAAGTATAATATAAACTAGGTGTGGCAGACAAGGAGGAACCTAACGAGGGCTTTTTAATCAAAGTCGTCTCCATTTCTAATTGTCTTTTCAAGGCACAGTCAACATTTGTTTATCAAACATTTGCTTTTCCATCTCCTTGTGAATTGCCTTCCTCCCCTTTGAACTTCCAAACCACTTCCCCCAACATCCTCCTTTGTCTTGAGCTGAAGATGGTATTTAAGGTGGTGGCTTCTGCCATTTTGCGAGTTACTCAGTTTTCCTGGGTTTCTGCCATATATACATGTTATTAAACTTTGATCTTCTCCTATTATTCTGTCTCATGTCAATTTAATTTTTAGATCAGCCATAAGGACCCAGAGGGTAGAGGAATTGTCTTCCTCCCCTACAATGCTATAGTTAGGGCTTTAAAGATGGAGGAAGGAGCCATGAGCCGGGGAATGCAGGTAGCCTCTAGAATCTGGAAAAGGCAAGGAAACAGATTCTCCTCGAGAGCCTCCAGAGGGACCACGGATGTCCTAACACTTGGATTTTAGCCAGTGAGACCTTTTCAGACTTATGACCTCCAGAATTGTAAGAGAATAAATGTGTGTTGTGTTAAGCACTAAGTTTATGGTCATTTACTGGAGCAGCAACAGGAAATAATATAGTGAGCATCAACTTCCAACTTCAGAGGTCACCAAAGATTCACTCCAACATGACATCTAGGCTGAGACCTACAACATGAAGACGAGTTGGACAGGAGACAGAGGTGGAAGAAGACAACAGGCAAAGACAACAGTGAGCACCCAGAGAGGGGCAGAGACCTGAAAGGCATCGTCAGCAGTCACGAGAGCACACAGGGCCTGTGAGGCAGGCTGGGAAAACCCGACCCCATCCCAAGTCGACAAGGATCCCTGGAGTGTGGGAGGGGGATGTAGGGGAGTGAGATCATTAGACATGTGTTGGGTAAACTCAGTCAAAGTGCTGTCAGGTGGGCGGTTCGTAGGCCGAGGGGGTAGATGCAGGAAGCAAGCTAATGTAAGCTTCCAGGTGACAGAAGGGGGTGGCCTCCCAAGTGCTTGCTCTTTCTCCAAAGCTAGACTGCCCACTTAGCTTCTTTTCCTGTATTAATTTTAGTTACACACACACATCTCTGACCAGACTGGAAACTTACTAAGGAACGGCTTTACTCATCTTTGAGCTCCCCACTGTGCCTAGCCATGCCTTGCAAATTGTGAGGGCTGAGCTCTTAACACGTCAACGTCTCAATTTGCCCACTGCCTAAAATACGCCCGGTGTCAGGTGCTCCTCTTAATTATACAAGCGTAAGCTCGGAACTAGATTAATTACTCCCATATTTGTCACAACACCGCAAAGCTCAAGGAACTTACACCATCAGCAAGAATTGAGCTGACAGAGATTTGAGTAGGTGGTTTGCTAAAAAGATTCAAAGCGATCCTACGAGTGGTATATTTCAAATGCTACAAACAAAAGAAATAAAATAGCCTCAAATCAAATGGCTGAAGATTTATTCTGAAAAAGGAGAAATGAGGATGCCCTAGGTGAATAGACAGAATCTTTTTCCATCTTCCAATGTGAGCACCCAGTAAAGACTTACCCTCTATGTCGGACCAACATAATTAGATAATACAACTGGGTCTTCAGTTTATTGAAAAAATAAACAAGAATGGGTAATCCGACTTGAAAATATGGTGATATCAAGTCTCAAATTCAGGTAAACCATTCAATGTCTGAACATCACAGAATTTCAGTTAAGTGGCTGTATTATCTCAGTATTTCCAAATCACGTTAATTTGAAATCACACTTGATACATTTCCACAGCTGCTGAGGATTCAAAACCAAGTCTACCCAACTCCAAAGCTCAGGATTCCCTCCCACCTAAAGGAAAGACCACACTAAACAGGAGGCAACAACCCCTTACCAGCCCCCTGCTTCTGAACGGAAACAAAGTTGTGCAAAGGAACTAGCTTGCAACCCAAACACATGATTCTGATAGTTTTGGGGGAGTTTTCATACTTTATTATACTTTCTCTGATTTCAGGTTCTCATGCTGTACAGTCTCTAAAGTTTTTTATTTTTTTTTTAATTTTTTTTTGTGAGGAAGATCAGCCCTGAGCTAACATCCATGCTAATCCTCCTCTTTTTGCTGAGAAAGACCGGCCCTGAGCTAACATCTATTGCCAATCCTCCTCCTTTTTTTTTTTTTCCCCCAAAGCCCCAGTAGATAGTTGTATGTCATAGCTGCACATCCTTCTAGTTGCTGTATGTGGGATGCAGCCTCAGCATCGCCAGAGAAGTGGTGCGTCGGTGCGCACCTGGGATCCGAACCCGGGCCACCAGCAGCGGAGCATGTGCACTTAACCTCTAAGCCACAGGGCCGGCCCTCTAAAGTTTTTAATCACTCTTCTAGTTCCTTATAAAGCAACCACATAAAGACTGGAAGAAAAGATTTCTGAATCACTGGGCTCAGTGATTCAAATCCAGTTTGTCTTCCAGAAGCAGCTCACTACAGAATTGAGAACAAGATTTTGGATGTTTAAAATTTTGTAGTTTTGAAAATTTTTTTGTGTGTGTGAGGAAAATTAGCCCTGAGTTAACACTTGTTACCAACCTCCTCTTTTTTGCTGAGGAAGATTGGCCCTGGGCTAACATCCGTGCCCATCTTCCTCTACCTTATATGGGAACACCTGCCACAGAGCAGCTTGACAAGTGGTGTGTAGGTCCATGCCCGGGATCTGAACCTGCGAACCCCAGGCTGCCAGAAGCGGAGCACATGAATTTAACCACTATCCCACCAGGCTGGCCCCAGTTTTGAAATTTTAAATGTGACTTAAATTCATTCTTGGGAATGAATGTGTTGATCATTATTGGATTATTGTTCAAAGCCACTAGAGTAATTAATGAATATAATATTTTCCACGTACAGAAGCCAGCTCTCACAGTCAGCAAACGCATGATCACTGTCTAGAAGCAGAAAACAGATTTTTAAAACATAGATTGCATTAAATAAAATACTTAATGAAGGCTTGTTTTTATTATATCTGGATAAATTACTTAGAATTCAGGGCTTCTTACCGTGAGAATGAAAAACAAATTAAATTCCAATGTCATTCTACTTAATGGAAATTATAGGCCCACATATTAATTTATATACCTGTTTGTAAACAGGAACAAGCAAAGAGTTATTGGTCACACATCAAGGCCTTGAAAATAGGCCCTGTGCTCTTGTCATGATCAGATAAGGAAGAAATATGCTTTGCTTGAAAGAAACAGAACTGGAATCATAAGACTAAATAAAACATTCAAAAGTAAAGTAAGGCATTTTATATCTTTGTCTCCTGTCACCCAAAATAATCTTCTTTTCCAAATCCAGAGCACAGATCCTTAATGATTACATTTTAAAAGAAAAGTCTTCACCTTTTCTGTTTCCCAGGCAAAGGATTATTTCTCTGCAGTTAACTTAGTAGAGTTAACATTCATCTTTGTTGTTTGGTCTTAATTTCTTGATGAGAACACAGCCTACTTACTACTTAATTACCTCTATTTTTTCTGGAGCTGTTAGCAGGACAGAAGCAACCAAGGATCCCGCAGAGGCCCCGGCAAAGGCCTTGACATCCTTCAGGAGCTGTTTGCCATGTCTGCAAAGAGCAGATGCTGCCCCCAAGTGGTAAATGCCCAGAAACCCACACGCTGCAAATGACAGGTTGATGTGCTTCATTCTAGCTGAGAAACTGGCAGTACGAAAAACCAAAAATGCTGTAAGTTGGTACAATTCATTCCACATGCTGTGGAGTCTTATGCTAATCATCATTCCACGCCTGTCTTTTAATCTAGAATTCTCTGCTTTAAGCACAGTATTTTCAATTAAAGTCTAATTAAACACCCCAATCTTTCAAGGAAACTTTTTTCCCCTCTCTTGCCTTGACCCAATAGTTTTATTAATTAAAAAAAAAAAAAAGCTACATTCCACAGATACATAGATTATGCAGTCTACTGTTTAATTACTTGGCAAAAAGAAAAGATGGATAAATTCCAATTGGCAAAGCATTTGGTCTTTTTTCTCGTCCTTTTGAAACTTTTGGGGGGTAGGCTACCATTGTGGAAGGGTGAAATCATTACAGACTAGTGAATTCCACATGAAGGACACACTTGTTCCTTGAAAGTGCATCAGTACATGTCAAATAGAAGTGCTCTCCTCCACCCCACATTTCCCTTGCGAGCATCTGTATTTTTTTAAAAGAAAAGTCATGCCCAAAATTATTCAATAATGCTATGAGCAATTATTCAACAATGCAATATATCTCATAGCCAAGTTTCTCAAGACAAACTGAGGTCATGACTGGCAAGGGCAATTGAAGGCTTAAGGAAACTTGCTATTTGCAACAAATCTGACTATAAAGCTCTGTTTGCTGAAGCCTCAGTGGGCAGGATTTCACCACGTGCATAGATTCGTGCCCCCACAACGCTGCTCACTTGGAGAGCCTCAGGGTTTCTCCGAGGCCCCGGGACCCCGATTCCAGGACCTTCAGATTAGACATAGGCCCGAGCCTCGAATTTAGGAACCTAACACCGTTATTTGATGCACGAGGCCGGGCACTGTATGGGAGCCAGCTCAGCCACTGCAGCACAGCCCCGGTTTGGGTTTAATTTCTGCAGATCTGAGGCAGGGGCGGGGTGGGACGCTCAGTCTCCAGGTAGCCAGCCTGCCCGCGCAGGCCCAGTATCCGCCCCCGGCCTGGGGAAGGGGGGGCTGGGGTCACCATCGCGCCAGCCCCGGGGAGTCCTGCCCTGACCCTCCCGCCCCCAGGGCGGCCTCGAGGGGCTGAAGCCCGCCCCTCGCCAGCCCTGCGCTCCGCCCTACCAATACAGGCCTGCGGCACTTCCGTGTTGAACGGCCTCCTTAAGAGGAAGGCGGGCCCCGGCCGTCACTCAACGTGGCACCACCTATCAGGGCCAGACCACGCCGTGCCCCCGCCCAGGAAGGTCCCCCGGAAGGGGTGGGGCCGGCCCACCCGCGCAGGTGAGTGACGTCACCAAGACGACGCGGGCCTCCGCTCGGCCCCGCCTGCTCTATTTAAACCGCTGGACTCAAGATGGCGGCGCGCAGTCGGCCGCTTGACCCGGGTGTCCCGAGCGCGGGTAAGGGACAAGACTTTCTCCTTTCGAGTCTTGCTGTCTTCCGATACCTAGGGATGCGTTTTCGTCCCTTTGAGCCTTTTAGCACTACCTGCGGGCCGGTCCTCACCTGCTATTCCGCTGACCCTGAACGACTTTCATTTGCTGCACGCCGGAAGTGCTTGCCCCTCTTCAAGTCTGTTTTCCGGAAGTGGTTCCTCTTCTTTCCCCACCCTCAGGGCGGTCCAGGTGTCCCTAAGGGCGGGTCCAGGGGCTAGGTTCGGGCCGGATGCTCCGCGGCTTATCAAGGCCCACCTCTGATCTTTTCGTTAAGCATTATTGGAAAGGCCGGGCTATAGTTTTGGGTCGCGTTCACCTCCTCACTCGGCCTTAGGCTGTGTGATCTTGGGCAGGTTGCATAACCTTTCTGAGCTTCCCTGGTGACTTACCTGCAAAATGGGGTGGTAAAATCCGACTTGGTGCTGAATCGTGAAGCGCGTGTTACATAGCGGGCCCTGAACAGACAGCCGCTGTTTCGTCTGGTCACCGCTGGCCCTGGACAGACCTGAGAAGCAGCTTTAAATGGAGTTCCCCACCCACTTCAAAGGACTCTGATGAGTCTTTCTCTCCTAAACAGTGTCTTCCCTAATAGTAATAACAGGTGTTGGAGGAACCTCAGAGTTCCTGGTGGAAGGTTCTCCGGGTTCCCATGTTTAAGGACAGATTTACTGTCTCTGAATCTACAGAAGGGGATCTGAAAAATGCACGAGTGTCTCTGCCTTAAGCAAAGCAGGGAGGAAGGGGGAGCTTCTCAAATGGCTTTCACCTTGGGCTTTTCCTTTCCCTCCCATTTGGGCTGTCAGTCACCTGGGCTCTGGCCCACAACACTGAAAGTGGGAGTTCTGGATGTGATGACTAAGGAAGACATGTTTTTCGTTCTCATAACCAGCCTTCTGAGACAGCTGATCCTGAAGATACCCTGATGCCTGAGCACAGCCCAACTCCATTACTCTATGAATTCTTTTCTACCATTAGGATTTAGTGAAGGGGAGGCGAAGTGCACGTCAAGCAAATGGAGAAGGATGAGCTCTTTATTCTTTCATCCTTCCGCTGTCCTCTGACTCTGTGGTAGGTGTGGTCTCCCCATGGCAGCATCCCCCAGGAAACTTATAAAGAAAGAACAATCCCAGGCCTCACATCAGGTCTCCTGAGGCAGAATCTACATTTTATCAGACTCCCCAGGGATCGCTGTGTGTAGTAAAGTTTGTGAAGCCCTGGTCTAACTCGTCGTGGGGTGACATCGAAAGTTTAAGGAGAGACAAGGTCCATGAGGCCAGAATCTGGGATGGTGGTGGCAGAGCAGCTGTTTCCTGCATTTGGGCACTGCAAGCAGGTTGATTCAGAAGACGGATGAAAAATTTGTCACTGGGCAGCCTGGATGAGGACCAAGACCGTGGGATCCTTTGCTTAAAGGAAAGGTAAGATCACCTGTTGTTGACATACCTGCTGGTGAGTGAGATCTTACCAAATTAAGTCTCATGGGAAAGCGTTGAAAAAGCACCATAATTTAATTCTTAACATTTTAAACTCTCTCCTCCTTTCTCCCTTCTACCCCATATCATATTTATGTGCAACTAATTAAAAAGTTCGGCTCCCTAAGGTGAGGAAGAATATCAGATTCATTCACATTTGTCTTTGTCATCTCAGCGCTCACTTGGTGCATAGTATATGATCAATGAATATTTGTTTTGGGTGTTGGATTTAAGTAAATTATTCTTGTCATGTGAGTATGTAGTTATTTAATTGCCCTTTAAGAGCATTTTTCAGTAATTCCTTTGCGTGTTTTTGCTTCTCTGTTTTCGTTAGTAATTTAGTCTTGAACTGATTTATTTATTTAGGAATTTATCAAACATTTAAGCATCCATTGTGTAGCAAACGCTGAGCTGGTACAGGGCATACAAAGTTGACGAGGATTCAGTCCCTGGTCATGGGGGTTGTGGAAGCTAGTGGGCAGGGAGACACCTGATGTGTAATTACAGAGGAGTGTTCGTGTGCTAGTACAAAGCCCCCCGCAGGTGCTCTGGGTGTACACCCTGAGCTAGAGGCTGGGAAACTCTTGGCTCTGGGAGGCACCTACAAGAGCACCTGGCACAAAAGGAGAATCTCCAAGCCTGGCTGCCCCTTTCCCTGTCCCCAGCTTCCTCCCACAAGGTTTTATAATGTATCCCATCAAGACCAACGGTGCAGAAGGGATGCTTGCCACACCTGTGCCCAGAGGACAGGGGCTCCTCTCAGAATCTCTGTGTCTAATCTCGCTTGCAGTCTACTCTCTACGTAGTGTTGTTTTGTTGTCCAATCTTGGCATCTTAACACATGTTAATTCCTCTGTGGGGTATGCCGTCATTGCCCCTGCCGTACCCTCATCCTCCCTCCCGCTTGCTGACTCCTCATCCTCGTCACCTCCTCCCAGAGTCTTGCCTGCTGATTCTGAACTGTAAATATTAGACGCACACACTTTAATTTCAGGGGAATGTGGCCCACTGTTGGAGCACACCGCAGCACCCTTTCCCCAGGGGCATCGAGATAATAACTCCTTTTGGCCTGCCCTCTGAGCCTCGTTGAAGCATCCCCTTGTTTTGAGGCCACCATAGAATTCTGAGAATTCTTTTGCCATCATGGAGCAGAACATCCCATCTGAACCCACAGAGAAAGAGGTGGCATCCTTTGCCATGGATCACTGTCTCTAAGGACAAAGCACAAGCAGTCAACAATGAATGCCACCACATGGAGGGTGAGGGAGCCAGCCTGAATATAAAGCAGTTTAGAGGGTGTCAGGGCTGAGAGAGAGCGAACCAGGCCTAGGTGCGATGGCATTTCTGGAGCCTGCTCATGCAGCTGTGACCATCCCTGACTCACTCCCCCACTGCATTCACCCTTTTCTACTTGTTTTGCTTAAACTAGTTAGAACTGAGTTTCTAAATCTTGCAAGCAAACCAGTTCTCACTAAGAAAGTGGTTTTTCTATTGCACCTGATTTCTCTCTACGGTCATGCATTAACAACGGGGACACGTTCTGAGAAATGCACTAGGCGATTTCATTGTGCGAACATCATAGAGTGCACTTACAGAAACCTAGATGGTATAGCCTGCTACACACCTCGGCTCTGTGGTACTAATCTTATGGGACCACCGTGGTCCCTCGTTGACCGAAACACTGTATGTGGCGTGTGACTGTGTTGGAAATCTGCTAAAAGAACCAAGTACTTAAAGGAACACTTGGCAAATCCTTTCTAAATGGAAGAATATTTCTTTCAAAAAATACATGTGTTATATATGTAATATATATACATAACAAAAGACTTTGATAACATCTGAAAACAATTCAAAATAGACATCCTTAAGAAGTGTATTTATTTATGATTGGATACATCTGAGAATACATAGTAATCTATAGGTCTTAACATGGCATAGAAACTAAATATCAAGTTATTTCTATTAAAGAGAAACCATTTTAAAATGTAACATTTATTTATAAGCTTCATTTTAATTTAATATATGAAAGGTACCAAATATAATATTATGCATAGAGCTGAAACATAGAGATGGTAAAGATTTTCTGAGTCTTTCTATTATTGTATTAGAATTACTGAATTACAGTGCTTGCAATTGATATTCTATGTAAGTGTAAGAGCAGGTAAGCTTTCAAAATTTTCATATTAAAAAATATCTTTTATAGAAAAGGGGTTCATATCTTTGGTAGCCAGGTGGTGGTGTGGGGTGGTGATGGGAGAGGGGCACGAAATGCATAATGGAGTCCTAAATATTTTAGAAAGCCCAATAAAAGAAAATCTGTGTTCTCCACCCTGTATACTTTGTCGCAAAACAACTGTGCCCTTGGCCTGGCCATTCATGGTCCACAATTTGTATAGATGGATGGAAATAGTCCTTCTTGTTATCTTTCAAATAATTTTCTTACAGTGGAGGGGATTATTGGGGAAATAATGCCAGTGTCAAATAAATGATATTGTTCAATGATAAACAGAATGTCAGCTTCGGTGCCTTATCCTTCATCAAATTCACCAAAATACTCTCTTTTAATTTACAATACAGGATTTAATCAATACTCATACTGTTATCTAAAGAAACACCCTATTTGCTAAAACATCCAATTATCTAATCACCTCATTGCAAAGAGACAAAATAAGGATTTCAGTCTATTTTGGTTTTGCATCCGCTCCTATTTACTGGAATCTTATTATTAATAATTATGACACTTATTCACTGTCCATTACATGCCAGTCCTTTATACACGTTGTCTTGTGAAGCTTTTATAACAATGATGAGTGGTAGGGAGATACATTAGATGAGAATTTAAAGTTATAATAATTTTCCCACATCCACATGGAGGCGGAGATTATCAGCCCAGGTCTCCCTAGTTCCAACCTGCACACAGACTTTCCTTCCCTATGCTAGTTCAAAAATGAATTAATGAAATAGTAAGCTCTTATTATCTGCCAAGCGTTATGCCATTCAGCTGCTATGAATCTCAGAACCTTGTTATTCCTTCTGTTCTTTCCTTGGTCAGAGTTTGGAATTGGTGTTCCTGTTTAGATAGTTATAATTTACTAAAAAAATGGTAAAACTTCTTAATAAATGTGACGTATGAATTTACTTATTTATAATATTTAGGGAACTTGTTCACATCTGGAAAAGAAAAAGAAGTCAGTCTAGCAATTAATTAAAGCTGCCCTTTCTCCGTTCATCAATTACAGCAGTAACTCTTTTTGATTACTCCTTTTCCTGGAAGCTATGTCATAAAGTAAGTTCTTGTAAAGAGAATGTAATTTCCATTAGGAGCAATGTTATAAAAGGAGATCACGTCATTGACCAAGGTCTTAACTCCAAGTAAATCATCTGTCTAATGATTTGTCTTCATGCATTTGCTCACTCTTTAAATAAACTTTATTTAGCATCTAATATATGAAAAGGACTGGACTAGGCATCAGAAAATTTAAAAAAATCTTAAACTGTCCATTTTTAGTTCACTATTTTTTCTTGCTGGAATGTGGCTTCACATTTTTCTCTTCTGTTAAGCCCTACTTATTCTTCAAGGCCTAAAGCATCCTCTACTGCCTCAATATAGCCTTTGAGATTGCATTCATCCACCTTCTGTCAATGTTAAGTGCATCCTCCTCTTGGTTACCATGCGTGAGGCATTGCCATAGCATTTATCACCTTTTATTTCAGTTGAGATGTAGTTGTCTCCACTTTCTGTGTTCAGGGTTCATTTGGAGCAGGAACTGTCGTGTACTTCTTGGTTTTCACCAGCATCTAGAAGGTGACTCAAGTAGAGTAAATATTTATGAGTTCGGATCTTTAGTGTGCTGGTTTCAGATATCTAACTGGCTTAAGCAAAAAGAAAATTGCTAGTTCAAGTAATTAAGATGTTTAGAGGTAGGGCTGGCTGCAGGTATGGCTGGATCAGGCAGGAGGTGGGTGCTGTCAGGCTACCCTTGTGCCATTTCCTATCTATTTTTCTCTTCTTAGTTTCATTCTGCAGGCAGGAAATCCTCAGGAGGCTGCTGGCAGCCCCACATCCTCTTAGCATATCAGTAGAAAAGTTCTTTCACTGCCCACCTCCCAAACTTAGAAAAAGACTCCTTCTGGTTATGTTTTTATCACATGCATGTTCCTGGAAGAGTCAGTGTGAACAGCAAATTGTGACACAATGATGTGACCCGGTGATGGGATGAGCGTATGCCATGCAGGCATGGACAGAAATGAATGGAAGCATTGCCAAGTCCAGATGGAGTCCATTGGGCAAGCCTCCCTAGGAAGAGATCTGGCCGTCTAAATCAACATATCCACTACGTATCCAATAAATATTTGTTGAATTAAACACAAGCAGAAATGCAGCTGTAATCTCTATATAAAGCAGGAAAGTTTTATTTAGTCCTTTAGCTGTATAAAACTGCATAATACATATGCATCTGGCTAGTATTCCCCCAAACAAATAAACACAACTGTGATGTTTGGTATGTTGAAAAGTTAGTTGCAATATTAGGTATGTTGAGATGAACAGTAAATACTCTTTGGCATAAACATTGTTCAGCATTGAATTCACAATAGTTTTGTTTGGCTTCTTTGCATTATATGGGCTATTTGGGATGTTGGAGATGGTACAAGATTCTCGCTCACCAAGTCAGTGTAAAGGGGTGGAAAGGTTTCCCTGTGATAAATTTCCCTGTAGGAAGCTCTGGTACTCAGAGTCACAGCAAGGATCTCATCTTACACATAGGGTCAGGGAAGTACATGCTAGTAGATGTTTGTTTTTGGCAGCAGTGGGAATAATGACAATGCCCTTCTACCAAAAACATTTTGTAGAGTAGGAAGTGATCCCAAATGTCTTTCCATCATCTGTCACTTCAAAGCATTTTGGGAAAGAGTATAGTCACAATTTAGTGAGTGTCCACTAAAGTATCTCATATTTTATTTTAAAACCATGAATAAAGACACCGTTAACGCAAACTTTTAAAAACATTCTGTACAACATCTTCACTAAATTTCTAAGACAAAAATGACATAATATCCCAAACTGTATAGATGTGTTCCCTATTTGGAAAACTACAAATGAACAGATAAAATGGATCAGAAGTCTGAAATGGAGTCCAAGTGAAATTTTGAAAGGACCCAGGCTTACATGTAAAAGAAAGCTGTAATTTCAAGATCTCCTATTGTGGCTTGAATTCTCAGAAAACTGGCAGCAATGTCGGAGCTGTTAGAATGTGATCGTACTAAGAGGCAATATTTGTTGAACTGCATGTACTGATTCAATAATTCCTGGGGAAAAAAATTCCCAAGTTCTGATGAACTGTCCTAGATCCCTATAGGCCAGGTATATTTACAATAATGAAAACTTAGAATTCATTCTCTGTGAGTGAAGGAGATGGCAAGTTCAAAATCATTCCAACTGCATCCATTGCTTGGGGAAGCCTGTCTCCAGGTGCACTCACCTACTGTTTTGTATTCTCAATTCCCGCGTGGAAGCCAGCTAGCCCTATTTATGTTGTCATTTTAAGCACCAAGCTTTCTTTCCAATACTGTATTTTATTCTCTCTGTCCTCACCTTGGGGGAGCATGATCCCACTCTTAGCATGCTTTTGAAGTGCCGTCTTCAGAAAGTAAACTTTTCACAATATAGTTCTTTGAGTGGCTGCGTATTCACATTTCACTTAAAAAGCAACTATAAAGGTAGAACACACTCTAAATGTAAGTTTAACAGTCTCCAAAAGGCTCTTTTTAATTCTGAAATTTAATATTCCTATATCTTCGTGTACACATACTCCGAATTTTAGAAAATTAGCTTGACACCAAAGATGACCACATTTTCTAGTTTCATCATAGAAAAAATTCTGATTCTGCAGGGTATAGAAGCATTCGTAAGGTAACATGTAAAATGTAATTAAGCTTAATTTCACCATTCCATGAACATAGGCAAATGTTAAAGGTCATTTTCCTTCTGTTAGAAAAGAAACTAAAATATGAGTTTGCTTTGTGTTAAAAGAGAATACCTTCATAACAACGTAGACCAGCACTTCGGTTCAATGACCCCATTTTTTTCTTATGCTTAACATCTACCCAAGCTGTATTTTTGTTAGAGGTTGACATGTAATTGTTGAAATCATGGGTCGTTTCCATCATTTACACATTTTTCCTGACATTTGGTTCCTGCCTCATTTTTTTTTTTTTACCTTCTATGCCAGAATGTCAAATCATTGTGATACCTTATGCAACATAAAAATTCTCTATATGTGCTTTTTATTAGCTGTATATTTTACGTTGTTAGAGGAAAGAAATGAAGTCAAATTTGTGTTTATTTTTATTTAACGTACACTTGCATGATCTTTACTATTTGCCTCTTCTAACTACCTTATGAGTGTCAGTGCGTTTAACCTTCCTAAGAACCCTGTGAGGTCGGTACCTCCAGCAGCACTCACATTTTAAGGATGGCTACATGAGGCTCAAGGAGGCTAAGTGACTTTCTTGAAATGGCGCAGCTGGTCATTAGCAGAGCCGGGATTCATTTCCTGACCACTTTGCTCTGCTGCTTCCCCAGGGTCAGAGTCGAAAGTAGGTGAACACTCACGGGACGTTTCATTTTCATGAAGATGTTGATAAGTGAAGTGAGAAATGGTGCTGTCCAGGTTTAACTTTCCAGGATCTTTAGAGCCTCGTCCTCCACCAAGCCATTAAACATTGAATGCCCAAGATTTACCGTTGGGATCTCTTCCCTTCTCTCTCTACGTGTACAGACTAAGGTGGCACTGTTCATGCCCAAAGCTTTGGTGCAGCCTCTAGGCCTATGGACTCCACATCAGCTGATGTCATGGCGTGAGGACTACTAATTTGGATTGGCTACCTATGGGTGGAGGGAAATCAGGATATAATTTAGGGGAAGTCCCCACCTAAGCAAGGGGAAAACCCATCCTGCCCACTAGCACAGTTGAGGAGTGGGAGAAGGATGGAGGGACATTGAGAGAGAAAACCAGCATGCTCATTCTTCCACTTCTCATGGTTGTTGGGAGGGGGCTTGTAGACACAGAGAGAGAGAGAATGGCATGGCTACTTTCCCAGATATAGCTTTGGGAAGCTTGGATACTCTAGTAGAGTGGTTCTTTTTGTTTTGGTGAGGAAGATTGGCCCTGAGCTAACATCTGTTGCCAATCTTCCTCTTTTTGCTCGAGGAAGATTGTCCCTGAGCTAACATCCGTGCCAGTTTTCCTCTATTTTTTGTGTATGGGATGCCGCCACAGCATGGCTTGATGAGGTGCTGTAGGTCCGCGCCCAGGATCTGAACCTGTGAACCCCAGGCCGCCAAAGCAGGGCGCACAAAATTAACCAGTCTGCCACCGGGCTGGCCCCTACAGTGGTTCTTAATTCTGCTGCTTTTGATTAGTGTAGGCTGGAACTCAGCCATTGATATTATTATCAGGAAACAAACAAAAAAAAACTCCCAGGTGAATCTAATGTGTTGAGAACCACCATTCTTGGAGAAGTTTTCAATTTGGCGAACATGGCACCAGAGCCAAAATGCAGGTTTGGGAGAGGTAGGTGCCTACATGGAGAGCCTATGCTAAAATAAGGCTCAGGCTGGTGATCAGGGGATCTAGAAGATTCTGCACAGCCTGACAAGCTGTCAGAGAGAGGCTGAGAGAAACAGGACCAGCCTGAGATTGGGATACAGAATCTGCAGTCCCAGTGGAATTTGAGAACCAAGGCAAGAGACCAGGAGCATGGACTCTCACTAGCAAACCTGGCACTCCACAATGCCAGATGACGCCTCAGTGAATTCCAGTCCAGGAACCAAGGCAGAGCCCAGTGCAGAGCCTGTCTGCTACTTGATCAGAAGTCTCATCTCCACCTGAGCCACAAAGTCCCAGGAACAGTGCTGGATACACAATTTGCAGGGTCCAGTGGAAAAGGGAAATGCAAGGACCTTTGTTCAAAAGAAAGTGCCACTAAAATCTTTGTTTTTATTTGCATGGTCTGTCTCTCTCAACTTGTCATAGTTTATTATTTTCTACTTCGTGTCTTTCAAAGTAAAGAAAAATTAAAATTTTATTTATTTATTTTTTGTGAGGAGGATCAGCCCTGAGCTAACATCTGTGCTAATCCTCCTCTTTTTGCTGAGGAAGACCAGCTCTGAGCTAACGTCTATTGCCAATCCTCCTCCTTTTTTTTCCCCCAAAGCCCCAGTAGATAGTTGTATGTCATAGTTGCACATCCTTCTAGTTGCTGTATGTGGGACGCCGCCTCAGCATGGCCAGAGAAGCAGCGCCTTGGTGCGCGCCCGGGATCCGAACCTGGGCTGCCAGCAGCGGAGCGCGTGCGCTTAACCGCTAAGCCATGGGGCTGGCCCTAAAATTTTAAATTATTGGCATGAATTTTACCATTCATGTTGACACTGCACAGTGCCCATTTTGGAGACACATATCAGACCCTTTAACTAGGATGTGGAATCCCCCAATCACACAGTTCATAATTTATATCTCGTGAATGCATATATATTTCGTTTTTGCCAGAACAGTGAGGATGCTGTGCAAAACCAACCCAACTGTGTTGATTTCACTCCTTGATAACACACATTTCACCAACCCTCTCTACTGGGTGAATGTGGTAGAGCTGAAGGGAAAAGGGACTATGAGTTACTCTATCTTTTGCTTTTCTTCTGTGTCGTCACTTTCAGCTTAAGTGGTTGGCCGGTACAGGGAAGTGACATGAGGAAGAAAGGGTGTAATAGGGTTCTAGATTGGTCATTTTGTGTTTCTTACTACACCTGTGCCTTCTTTCTGCATTTGAAGAAAGTTATGGTCGGGCGAGATAACATGTCCCCTTGAGGCTGGCAGCACCCCTGCTGTCTCAGTCCTCGATGTAGCTTGCTTGCTTTGAGACTCGCTGATCTCCCACACATGGTGGGTCTACCCTAATTCTGCACTCATGGGGCATTGCAGACTCTATACACGAAGGGGGTGGCAAGGAAAAGCAGATATATTCATTGCGTGAATCTGCTCTGTTCATTCATATGCATACTTTACTGTCCCTTTGGACTTGACTTATAAAACACAAGTTCAAAGACAAAATTATTATGAATTTCAAGATGGCGACAGCAGAGTATTAAACCAGGTGTGGGGGCCTTCTGTGCTTGGGGCCCTGCTCGGAAATATTCTCCTGTATACCCAGATATTATCTTGGAGGAAAAGGGGAGAGAAGAAAGTTTCTGCTATGCCTGAAATGAGACTCTTGGTTATTGGGTTCTACTTATAAAATGAAAAATAAAATAACTTAAAAAAAAAAAACACCTCTCTTCCTGAGATTCATTGCCTTAGTTAAGACTCCCTTGGTTGCTGAGAGAAAAAGCAAAAGTCATCGTATGTGGATAAAGAAAATGGTTAGAATGTAGAACCCAGGGAAGGATGGAAGTCTGGAGGATTGGCCTAGGAGGTGGAAAGCCTTCAGAAACTATGGTTCCACCTTGGATTTCCTGAGTCTTGTGGATTCTCATCCAGCATCTCTTATTTCCCCTCCTCTCAGGAGATCTGCTTTCTCTGCTTCTCCAGGTGCATGTGACCAAACATGAGAGCCCCTCGGTTCTGAAGCTTACATAGCCTCAGTTCAGCCAAATGGCACAAAGAATAGCATCTCTTTCCCCCAGGCCGTATTTTTGGTAGAGAGATGTCATTGGCCAGATGTGTATCAGGATCCATCCCTGGTCCAACTGATAATGAATGACGAGGGGCGGGCGCCAAGGCCTAAAAGCTCGTGGGCTGGACAAATACTCCTGAAGTTTTCTGCTGCACCTTTTGTACTTGACTCAATGTCCTGTGCATAAAGAAGAATCATAATTAATAATAATCAGGTCACAGTTCCTCAGCCCATACTGTGCCAGAGTCTTTGCTAGTCATGTTCTATTCCTCATCTCAGTCTCCACCATAAATTCTCTGAAGTAGGTAAAGAAAGTGGCCTCACACACATTAAGACACTTTCCCCAGATGACCTGGACAATAAGGGAGCAAAGGAAGGAAATCCAGCTCAGCGCTGTACCCTTAACCGTGTTATTGGGAGAAATAGACAAAGGCTGGTTTTAGTATATGCTTTGTTGAGAGCCTGTGATCATTATCCATTTTCCCATGGTTGTGTGGTGGCTGTTCTCAGAGTTGAGAAAACTGATCCTTCATTTTGTTCAGGGAACCCAATTAAATTGATAGCAGCAATTAAGCACAGTAGATTCTCAGAAATGTTTGCCCTTCGTTAATGACTGTCTGTCAGAAGAGTGGTCACACATCCTCCGAGATGATGTGTGTGACCTACAAAAATTGATGCCAGGTGGATCTGACCTGCCTGTGCAAATAGGTTTCCTCCGTCTTTAAGATATTTGTTTTCTATAACTGTTTCCAGCGTGCCCCCTGCTGGCTGATGGGCATTGTCCATCGCAAATCACAGAAGGATGCTGCCAGCCAGTGAGAAGCCACAATTCCCAGGGTTGAGAGAACCCAGGGGGTCTCAATTTCACGCAGCCTTAGCCCAGTTAGAAACCAGATGACCCTCTCACTGTCCAAATTTTACTTTTCCCATATCACCTCTAGAGAGAAGCAGAAAGTTTTCAAATCAGATTTTTATCATCTGCTTGAATCTACATGTGCTGCATTGAAAAGGCTGCTTTGTGTTCCTTACTTAAGTTGTGACTGAAATCTCGCTATATAATTAAATATGTAAACATCTAAAAGAGGATAACTTAGATAATGGTGGTCATTTTTGGCTCTTTCATCTCTTTCCTCCTTCACCTTTACTCTGTAAAATGCTTATTGATTTCAAAGATAGATGAATTATATTCTGTCCTGAATAAAAGTCAAATGGTTATGGAGTAGAGGTACTTGTTTAGACTGTTTTTAATGTTTTTTTTTTTAAATGTTCACTGAGGTACCAAATAGCCATTACTTTACTAAGTCCACTTTATGAACTCATTTTTTTAGTGAAGAAAGCTAAATTTTAAAAATATGCATAATTTCTATATTCACTAGTATAATCATCTATTCATTAGCCCCCATAATTAGAGGTACTGCTAATGTAACCTCTAGGACATGAAAGTAGGCTTTAAAACTGTGTTTGTGTGTGGATACATGCATGCACTTAAGGGGGAATAATTATTTCACAAAAGAAGTGTAAGTTCTTTCTGTTGAAATTTAGTTTTTTAAGAAATAAAATATTCTTATATACAAAGAAACATATCATAGAAAATCTAGAAAATACAAATACAAATTTAGAGAAACAAAATATTGACTACCAATGTAAAACTAATGTGTATGATATATATAACACACATATCGGTAATTTACTTTTAGAGATTTCTATCTCAAATTTTAATTCAAAGCATTGTATAAAAAGTCATATGAGAGAATTTAACCAGATAACTGCTAATAACTGAATTGATTGTATAGTCAATGACCTAAGATTGTTAAATGTACATAAGACTCCTTTTTGCGTGTCTTGTGTCCAGACATCTTATCGATAACCCAGACTTGTGAGTATCATTTTAGCACATAACAGTACCCACTTGTGAGTAATTAGAGAACAAAGATTATGTTAGATATTGATGTTTTATTATTTACTAGGCTTTTTCACCACTTAAGTGATGTCTTCACACCAGTTTTAACAACCAAGCTGTTTGATTTTGTGTCTTAATAAATGTATAAATTATGATATGCCATGGGCCTTAATGCTAGAAGTATTTAATGCATGAAGAGTGAAGGGGAGGAAGACTATACTCTACCCACTCTGCGTCCTTTCTGGCTAGGCTACAAATTAAATTGACATGAGACTGAATAGCAGGAGAAAATCAAACAAAGCTTTAATAACATGTATACGTGGGAGAAACCAGGGAAACTGAGTTCCTCAACAAATAGTGGAGGTTTTCACCTTAAATAGATTTAGGTAAAGACAAAGAAGGATGTTGGGGGTGGGGGAGTCAGCCATGGGAGACCACTAGAAAGCACAACAATCAAGAATATGCAGATTTAAGTCCTCGCCTTCCGGACTGATAAGAGTTTCTAGAGATAAGGTCATCCCCCCCTCTTTCCAGTACAGAGAGGGAGATACCTTTACAAATGGAAATTTCCCTTACAAATGTAAATGTTTGTTCTTAGCAAGGACCCTCCCAGTCTATCGATAAAATAACCAAGGTAAAAAAAAGACATATTTTGAGGTGGCCAATTTTGATCTCCCACAAGAACAAGGATGTCTGTAAAGTAATATGATAGTTTTTTTTAACACACCAATCAGAGCTCATACTTTCAAGTATTTTATTGAACATGGTCGTGTTAAGAACTTATGAATTGTCTCCATAATCTATGACTGTATTTCTATGAGTGTATTCATTCAGCAGTGTTGATGGCAAGTGCTCTGTTTGCTGGCATTTTCACAGGCCCTGTGATGTCATAATGCATGAGCAGGTAGGCTGCCATCTCCTGGGGGAGAAAGATGACACCAGCTGTTGTAAGACAGGAGCTTAAACCTTAACAGGAAGGTGGCACAGAGTGATATGGGATCCTACCCAACCGAGTCCCTGGGTTGACTTCTTATGTAAAAACAACATGACTTCTAAGCTGAATGCTGGCCAATGGAATTAGAGGGTCTGGGTGAAGAATTGAGTAAGCTCGTTAATTGAGACCATATCATAGTCAGGAAAAGGAGAGCGCTCTTTTGGAATTGTCTTCAAAAGTTCAGGGTAGGGGCCGGCCCTGTGGCTTAGTGCTTAAGTGCACGCGCTCCGCTGCTGGCGGCCCGGGTTCAATCCCGGGCACGCACCGACGCACCGCTTGTCTGGCCATGCTGAGGCTGCATCCCACATACAGCAACTAGAAGGATGTGCAGCTATGACATACAACTATCTACTGGGGCTTTGGGGGGAAAAATAAATAAACAAAATTATAAAAAAAAAAAAAAAAAGTTCAGGGTATTATATTGACTAACCCATAGAGAGGCAAATGATGAACATTTGATGTAAATTGGATTCTTTTTCTCTAGGCTACAGTGAAGACTGAATACCTGCTAGTTCAGTAAAGTAGCAGAGTCATACTTACCTTTAAAAAGCCCCAGGATTTAGCAGAGGGAATGGCATGCAGTAGGTGCTCAATGAATGCTTCCTGTTAATCGACTACAAGAGGTCTGACAAAATGGTTAATGCACAACTGGAAAATTCTAGTTCTGGTTTAAAACCAGGTAAGTCTGAGTGCTGAGACTGACTTTTTTTGTGTAGCTTGCTAATTTATTCTGTTGCTTCCAGGAGCTCTTCAGCGATATGCGACTCATTTGAACAAGAGAAGCCAGGCTGCTGAGTCATATGGAACATGCCTCGAATATTCAAGGTGAGTACTTTGATAAGGACCGTAAGTATTTAGATTTTAAAATTCACATATATTTGTTTTAAGTCAAATCAGTTCGATTTAAAATGCTTTATTTTAAAATGACGATTTAAAATGATTTATCAATGCATGTGCATTGATACATTTACATACATACACGCACTCACAGACTAGAAGTTCAATTGACCTGGCTTAGGATAAGTCAGCATTTGTTTTACCATGCAGACTGTCTAGTTCAAATCCAGGCTTTACCACTTATAGCTGTGTGACCTTGGGAAGGTTATTTAACCTCTCATTCCTCAATTCCTTAATTGATACATTATGGATAATGACTACACCTAAATTATAGAATGTGTATGAGGCTAAATGAGTTAATATATGTATGGAGCATAGAATACTGTTTGTCACCTAGTAAGAACCGTTTAACTATTGTAGGGTTATCCTAAACCATAACACTAGTATCATTAAAAACATGTAATTTACCAGATCAAAATAATCTATAAGATGTTTGTTAATATATACAAGAAGATAAGATTATACTTAAAATTTAAAATGTTTCTGAAGTCAAATGAGTTAAATGCAAAGAGCATAGAATACTATTTGTCACATTATTATCCTTAACCATAATAATATTAATATTAAAAACATTTAGATTACTCAAACTAATATTTTAAAATAGTTTACCATTTAGCGTGAAGGTTTTGATTATTTTTAATGTTTTAAATATGTTGAAAAATATGAATTACTAAAACGAGAATGAAATTATATGGTTAAAATGAAAAAGCAGTAATTTAGAATACCTTTTCTCTCTTTAGATGAAAAATATACCCTCAAGAAATCCAATTCCTTGGAACTGAATACATTTTAAAATTCTAATTCATTTTTCTTGCAATTTATAGATCTGGCATTATTAAAATATTCATATCTTTGAGCTAATGTGGCATAACAAATTTAATTTGCAAAACAAAGCTGACATGAATAGAACATGATCCATAATCACTTTTTTTCCTTAAGCCTCGTGTTGCAGGCGCTCCATTAGAAAGATAGACAAGTCGGTCTTATTTTATAACTCCACAGAACTTTACAGATAAATAAACTCATAGGAAATCATAAAATAATAGAATTTTGGAACAAAAAGTTTCCTCAGAATTTATGTGTGTCATTGTTTCTCAGTTGAGTAGGGTACAACCCCACTGCCCTTAGCAAGGTTGTTTGAAATGTATGGGGGGGCTTTGGGCTGTTAGTTTTCACCAGGAAGTCTTCATGGCACCATGAAACCTGATGCCTGTGAAAGAGTGGGGGAATGGAGGAGGACTGGGTAGAAACAGCCACAGATTGCGTTGCTGGTCCACGGGGAGCTCCAATGCAAAGATTGCCCTGTAAAGTAGCAATGCGTTGGGCAGAAATGTCCAGACCCTAGACTGATAACCATACTCCACCATTGGCTGGCAGCTGCCCAAGGAGAGTGTGGCCTTGATTTAAACATGACAGCAGATCCCGAGGGGCTGCGGTTGGAGGCTGCCCGCCCACTGCACTCCTTGCAGCTGACCAACAACTTCTTTCTGGAAGGCAGATCTGAGCAGCCCATCTCCAGGGCTGCTAGTCACCTAGGTTTCTAAATCAAGGTAAGCATCTACCCAGAGTCTGATTGTTTACTGTATAGACCAAGGAGTACCAGAGGTCAATGGTGGTACATTTCTGGGGTATCTGATTGCATATAGTGTCTTATTTGAAGATTATTCATGTTTCATTTTGGTTTTTTTGGGAGATGGTGTGGGAAGAGGGTAAAGATTAGCACAAAGGGTTTTATTGTAATTAAGCTTGTCTATTTGAAGGGCCATTTACTCTGCATATAGCAGGGATTATTATTATTAGTTCTAGTAGTAGGAGTAATTATGGTAGTAAAAGGAGGGGAGTGAGGAGGAGAAGCAGTAATAGTAGTAATAATTAATAATTAATAATAATGTTAATATTTATTGGGCATCATGCTAAGGCCCACCATGTAAAATCTCATGCAGTATTTACAACACTACAAAGCAAGTATCAGTATTGTTCTGATTTTGGAGGTAATATAGAGAGAGGTTAAATAACTTGTCCCAGCTTATCGAGCTGATAAGTGATAGAAATGGAGTTCAGACCTATGTAGTAGGAATCCCATGTACCTGCTGCTGTCTTCTACCGTTTACAATCAAGACATGGGCTGGATTATTCTATATGCTCATTGTATAATGTAACTTGTAACTATAGATTTAATCTTTCATGCCTCAATTTCCTCACCTATAGAAAGTCAGTAATAATAATAACCAACCCGACTTTCTCATGGATTTAAGGTGAGAAAAAAAAAAGAGATGATGTTGAGAAAGTGTTTTGTAAACCATAAACTCTTTATAAATGTTGGTTGTTATCTTACTGGCATTAAATATTTTGTGTTCTAGATATATGCAGTTATAAAACTTTGACAATAGCGAGTGCTGTAAATTCATCTCAGGAATTGGGATCCCAGAATTGGAGAGCTGGAAAAGGCTTTGGAGATGATGCAGTTCAGTGGTTCTCAACCCAGCTGCACATTTATATCACTTGGGGAACTTTAAAAAACTTTTATGCCCCAGATTCACCCCACTTTCAGAAATTTTATTTAATTGGTCTGGAGTTGGGCCTAGGCATCTAAGTATATGTATATGGATAAGCGTATGTATTTATCCATGAAAATATGTGTATGTGTATATAGGTATATATATATGCTTTTGTGTGTCTGTGTTCTCCCAAGATGATTCTAATGTGTAGTTGGGGCAAAAATGACTGAATTGGACCAAGAAGCTTCTTTCTGATAATTGGGGTAACCGTATGTCTACGTAGGACAGTTCCAGTTGACACCTGTTGCCCAGTATCCATCTGGTTAGCCCACCCCCTTCCTCTCTCAGGTGTGGTGGTTTGGATGATAAATTATAGCGTCTGCCAGCTGATAAGGAACTGATGCTTTGGGAGGCTATTTTCCTTCTACAAAGGAAGTGAATATAATGTCCACCCTGGGCTTTTAAGGATTACCTGGGACTCATGTTGAACACCATGGGAGTGAGCAGGATGCTTCTTGAGATTCTTAAGCTGAGAGAATTTCTTAATTTTCCTATGATGAAAAGAACTCTTTAAAATAGAAATATGCTCTGTTTCCATGTAACCCAACTAAGTTTTGCAATACTGAAGTCTCTCTTCCCACCTGATTCATTTTTGCACGGAACATTTGATCATTGTTTATAATTGCTGAAAGCATCTTCTCTTGAATGCTATCGGTTGTTATTTAGGAAATTAAATTTAGAAAACAAATCAACAGCTTTATCAACTGTCTGAATACTAGTTTTCCGAATGTCACACATGGCAATGTGGATCCCGCTGGATATGACATGCCTAATGACATTTATGAAACCTCTGACCAAAAGGAAATTTGACATTGAGCATGAGATTTGACCTTCAGTTGCTCTGACAGGTGGTGATGCAGTGTTCATGGTTGAGACTTTCTCAGCCAATGTCAAATTCGATTTGGCATTAAGGTCAGGATAACCCAGAATATACATGCCCCAGAATAATTAAGATACTCTTCAGCAAGTGGTCTGGCTTTTAAAGGATACACAAGAGGTATGTATTCAGTACACACAGAAATCCATGGATGTGGGCATATTGCTATGGTACTAGTAAGAGTTTCTTCTCGTCACTGGGCAGATTGTTCCAGGATGACCCGATCAGAAGTGCAGATCTAGGAAAACAAAGACTGGCCTTCAGAGACGTTGCAGTTGAACTCTGAGTGAAACCAAGGGTAGTAGCAGTTCACATCACTCAGCATTACTAACTTTACTTGGTTGTGGAATCCAGAGATTGTATGGTATCCCGAAGAGCCAATGCAGTATCCCGGAGGAAACTGGAGTATTCACAGTTTTGCTCGTATACGATCATGTGTGAAAGTCAGAGATTGATTTTGATCTATCAGAGATTCCTTTTTTTACAAGTCTCAAAAAACCCTTCGCAAAGTATACTGACACTTTCCTTGATTTCAGAAGTCCGATGGTAACAGTGTTGATGTTGGGAACTGTGTTATGAAAGTGCAAAACGGCTCCTCAACCATCAGGGCTCTCTTGTTATTCACAAAAGAAAGGTATAACTCATATTATTAGGATTTAGAGTCCAGAAAATTCATACTCTTATATTAACTAATTTAAAAAGGAAAGGTCAACAGATTTCCCCAGACATTGTCTGAGGAAAGGAGACAATTAAAAGAGACATTTAATGCTATTCCGAATGTATTTCCTGATTCTTACAAGACCTGCTGGGTGCCCCTCCCCTGGATTCTTAGTGCCCCGTGCACATTCTTTTATCATGATTCACGGCACATTGCACTGTAAGTATGTGTTTGCAAGTCTTTGTCTAGCACTAGGCTGGAGAGCAGAAACCATGTCAGACTTATATTTGCATCCCCAGCACCTAGCGAAGAAATTAACACATAGTGGATATACAAAAAACCTTGATTTTTTAATAATTGCTTTAAATAACTGATCATAAAATGAAAAGGAGCTTAAGTATCCAATCAAGAATTATATCGTTAGAGATGACACATACTCAGTGAGCTATGATATTTAGGCTGAAACAAAAATATAAAATGAAACATCGTGGAAACTAGACATTTCCTATGAATAAGGCACTTAAACTCATTCAGTCTTTGGAGAGAATCAACTCCTTACTATACCTGCTTGGGATGGCTTAACAAAATCTGGTTTCACTCAAACTGATCAATATATTTTAATGACTCCACTGCAGATGCTGAAACAGTCATACTCATCAAAGTTCATTTTGAGTTAATCCGATCAGTGCGGAATGTCTTTCAACGTGGTAATGGCCAAAGCTTCATGGATACACTTTCTGGAATAATGTGATCATGAGCTCAAACAAGGATGACCTAATGCAAAGATTTTAAGAAGTCCTAGGAAATTCTGGCTCATTATCCGGGTGACAATCACAGCATACACAAAAAATGAAAGTGGATCACTACCACCACTGTCACCTTCTTAGAATGCCTCACCAGTGACAGCCCTTTTCAAAGAGGCCATTCAGTTGTCAACTCCAAAATGTAAGAACTCTGAGCCTTCCGGAGTCTGTTAGACTTTCAACGTGTTTTTCTTACACGAAGGGATCCATTTCTGAGCCATTGTGTCACATTCGTTGTAAAGAAAAAGAGCGGTATATAGACAGTTGGACTCCTGAACAGGAAAGTGCCTTTTGTAATATCAAGCAGTTACTGATTTCCCTGTGTGTGTTCAAAACAGTGTGAACCACCTGGCTGGGTTCAGTTGTGCCTGAACCATAAAACGCCAGATGGCCCCCAGACACCAGCCTTGCTCACTCATCAAAAGCAGCGTTGTCTCTATACCAGCATAGTGCACACATTGATGAAGTTATGCTGTTATCGGAGGACGTTTTATAACCACTCTAGCTTCTACGCCGTTACCATTCGTAATGTTTACAGACCACTTTGGGTTTTTTTTCTCCAAGGATAAATCAATCCATTTAATCTTGTTATCAGCTATACATCACTGAGGTATTTTGCTCTGTGGTTTTATCGGTTTACAAGATGAATGAAACGCTTCCTTTTGGATCTCCAGCCAGCATATGACGCAAGAACCGCTTGGCAACCTCAGGCTCCTGGGAGCCCTGTCACACACCTGGCTCTCTGACCTCTAGGCCATCAACGTTGTTTTTTTTAATTAATAGGGATTTGGAACTATGTTGCTGTTCAAAAACCAGATTTTAGAGAAAAATTTTCCTGAAATTAGCCCTGGGCAAGGAGGCAGAGTTGACTAACCCGCCTCGCGTTTCTTCAGAGGTCTTTTCTTTGCCTTTCTGCTTGAAGAAGAGGAGTGATATCCACTGCTCTCCACCATCCTCCATGAAGAAAATCTTGCAAATAATTCACTTTACAATTTACCAATAGCAGTACTTTATTTTATACGACATGAATAAAGGTGATTATATTTCTGTTTTTCAAAATAAATTTCATCTGAATAATATTTGTTCTGTTATTTCTTCATTTCAGTCCTTCATATTTTTTCATCTCAAAAAAATAATGCATTTTAGAAGCAAGAGGCTTTGCCATTGTCCAGTTCTAATTTTCCAAACATACATTTCTAAGATGATTTAAAAAGTCACACATTTTGGCTTTTGCACAAGCAATTGAGTTACATTTCCCAGGAATAAAACTTTTTTTCAGCAAAATCTATACTATAATAGCCATGATACGATCAATTTCAGATTTCAAAATGATGAGGAAATCAGTTATTAAATTAATTTTGAGAAGTGTTACTTGAGAGCTGCCTGCTGCTCTAGCAATAGTGATAGTGTATACCTTTCTTCAGTGGAGAACTTATTAGAATAAGTCTTTATTATTTATTTATTTATTTTTTGTGAGGAAGATCAGCCCTGAGCTAACATCTATTAGCTCCTCTTTTTGCTGAGGAAGACTGGCCCTGAGCTAACATCTATTGCCAATCCTCCTCCTTTTTTTACCTTTTTCTCCCCAAAGCCCTAGTAGATAATTGTATGTCATAGTTGCATTTCCTTCTAGTTGCTGTATCTGGGACGGCGCCTCGGCATAGCCTGATAAACGGTGCGTCGGTGCGCGCCCGGAATCTGAACCAGGGCCGCCAGTAGCGGAGCGTGCACACTTAACCACTAAGCCACGGGGCCGGCCCCTAGAATCAGTTTTTAAAATGGCTTGATATGCGGTCTATGGTGAGTGCAAGACCTGAGAATTCATTTGTTTCTTCAGCCTTTTAATCAGATTCTAGTAGAGATGTGGCTTCCTATTCCTAGAAAACTGGTTTCTCACAATAATTGTGAATATTTTTTTTTATTTCACAAACCTGTATGCTCTGGTAAGTTCAAGATTTCACATAGAGCTTAATAAAATTTGTTGCAGTGTTTGGTGACTCTCCAGGGCTACATCGGTTCGTCCTTGTCCAAACTGTCAAGAAACCATCATAGCCTCTTGAAATCAGGGTGCTGCCCACACTCCACACAGGTTGTGGTAGCTCCTCTCTGGCATGGCGTCTGATTTTATTGCTGCCCTTCTCTGGGCAGAAGGTCCACCTGCTCTCGAATCCCATTAAACTCAAAGTCATAAGGAGAGCAAAATTCTGTGACTGTAAACACAGTTTCTTATCTTTCATATCTATCCAGATATCTGTTACACTGCAAGGAATCTCCATCAGTTAAAACTAGTAGAGTACAGATGGCAAGCAAATATATGAAAAGAGGCTCCATACCCTATGTCATCAGGGAAATGCAAATTAAAACAACAGTGAGACACCACTACAGAACTGTTAGCATAGTAGGAATCCAAAACACTAACAGTGCCATACAGTGGCCAGGATGTGGAACAACAGGAGCTCTCATTCATTACTGATGGGAACGCAAAATGGTACAGCCGCTTTGGAAGAGAGTTTGGTGGTTTCTCACTAAACTAAACATATTCTCACCATACGCTCCAGCAATCGTGCTCCTTGGTATTTATCCAAAGAAGTTAAAGGCTTATGTCTACACAAAATCTGCACATGGATATTTATAGCGGCTTCATTCATAATTGCCAAAACTTGGAAGCAACCAAGATGTCCTTCAGTAGGTGAATGGATAAATAAACTGTGGTACATCCAGACAGTAGAGTATTATTCAGTGCTGAAAATTAACAAACTATCAAGCCGTGGAAAACATAGGGGGACCTGAAATGTGTATTACTAAGTGGAAGAAGCTAATCTGAAAAGACTACATACTGTATGATTTCAACTCTCTGATATTCTGGAAAAGGCAAAACTGTGGAGACAGTAAAAAGATCAGTGGTTGCCAGGGGTTGGAGGGAGGGATCGATGAATAGGCAGAGCACAGAGGATTTTTAGGGCAGTGAAACTACTCTATATGATACCCTAATGATGGATACCTGTGATTATACATTTATCTGATCCCATAGAATGTACACCACCAAGAGTGAACCCTAATGTAAACTATGGACCCTGGGTGATAAAGATGTGTCGATGTAGATTCATCGATTGTAAATGATGTACCACTCTGGTTGGTAATGGGGAAAGGTGTGCATGTGTGGGGGCGGAGCGTCCATGGGAACTCTCTGTACCTTCTTCTCAATTTTATGGTGAACCTAAAACTGCTCTAAAAAATTTAGTCTTGGGGCTGGCCCGGTGGTGCAAGCGGTTAAGTGCGCGCGCTCCGCTGCGGCGGCCCGGGGTTCGCCGGTTTGGATCCGGGCGTGCACTGACACACTGCTTGGCAGGCCATGCTGTGGCGGCGTCCCATATAAAGTGGAGAAAGATGGGCATGGATGTTAGCCCAGGGCCAGTCTTCCTCAGCAAAAAAAAAAGGAGGATTGGCAGATGTTAGCACAGGGCTGATCTCCTCACACATACAAAAAAATTTAGTCTTAATAAAAACAAAAACAAAAAACCTCGTGGAATAATCACATTTTGGTGTAGCATGACTGATGATTTTTAGAGATTGGAGCCTTAATTTATTGTATTTAAATGTAATTTAACCCTCTGGTTGTTTTAAAATTACAAATACTCTGTGTTCTCTATCTTGGTTGTCTGCATAGTTTCTTTGTAGACATTCTGGCTGTATGCTCTTGTTTGGCTTATTTTATGAGTCCATGTATATATCCTGGATACAGAAACGTGTTTTCTGCCTGTGCCTTCCAGACTGCATTCCCAGCCTTTGCCTGTGTTGCTTTTAAACTGTATGAGCCTGCCCCTTTCTACGTACCGGCACAGGTCAGTCACCTACTCGGCTGCTACACCTTACCAGGTGCCTCTAATTTGAACTTATGCTCTAAGATCCATGGGAACCCATATTTCCCTCTTTTCTCCAAATGTGTGGAGTTTTAATAATTTCAGGAATGATTTGCTAAGTGTCCACTTTGAGCCAGGTTTTCCACTAAACACTAAACATCACAATATCATTTACTCTGCCCAACAGCTTAGGCAAGAGCTGGGCAGTCATTTTATCCCTTTTTTGAGATCAGGAACCTGAAGTTTGCTGAAGTTAAGTAACTTTCCCAAGGTTATGCAGCTAGTAATTGGAAAGAGCTACGTAATCCTAAAACCCATACTTTTAGTCACCGTAATGCCTCCTGGTTGAGAACTTTGCTTTCAGCACTTGATGTCCTCCAGTCCTAATGAAGTCTAATCAGGCTTGGCCCCTGGCCACGTTTTCAGCAGCAGCATTGAGTGTTTCTGTATCTGTGTACTGAATTTCAGTCAAAGTTGTTTCTTCTTCCTCCATGACCTTGTTCTTTTATGGATTCCTTATTTGCGCATGTGGTTCCCTTGGTTTTGCTACCAACTTCCCCTCCCCTGTCCATTTTGTTAACTCCTTACCCTATGGCACCCACTTCAAACATGATGTCTCCTGCCAAGCTTCCTTGTTCTAAGCTCTGTGATGTCACTCCAGGCATGGAATGTGGTTGCTTTCCAGTATGAATCTGTGTTATACTATGAATTCCTTAAAGGCAGGCTCAGGTTTCATTCATCTTTGTATCTCCAACATCTCATGCAGTGGTAAGACCTTGATAACGATGTAATAGATATTTGCTGAAGTTATTCGAATTAACGTTTCCTGCCACTTTGCTCCCACAGCCCTGTTTGACTCTAATTCTTACTGTCACATCATCACAAGGTCATAGCATCTAAGAGCATCTTTCCACTACATCTTCTCCCCTGTCTTAAAATTGATCAACTCCACATCTCGTCTCTTCTGGTGTGGGTTGTGGGCACCTTATGTGCAGGTTGTCCTCAGGGCTTTTGCTCATCTGATTTGCCCTGTTTAGAAACCCTTATCCCCCACCCCAGCTTACCCTCCATCAGATTCCATGTGTCTTCCTTTTCTGTCAGTGTCTGCCTGGGCTCCTCTCTTTGCCTGGTGCTTCCCTGGGCTCTTTCTTGGTGATGCTTGTACCCTGTGGAATGATGTCACTGGCATGGCCAGGAGACCAGATTGTGTTTGGTCGCCTGTATTCCCAGAGAGATAGATCAGAAACACCTGTCTGTCTTTCATCTCTTGGTGGAGTCTTCATCAGTAATGGCAGGGTACCCCATGTTACTCTGTCAGTAATCCCCAGTAACCTCGTATTCAGCATCTGGTGATCTTATTAGAAGATCGCTGTCATTCTTTCCCTCTCTCTCCCCCACTTTCTCCATCCCTCCTTCTTCCTTTCTCTCTCTCTCTTTAAATGTTGGTCTTTGATCTTCAAATTAAAAGATAAAAATAAATTAAAAATAAATAAGTAGAAATTAAAAATTAAATAGAAATAGTTAAAAGATAGTAATAATAATATAATAATAAAAGAATAGCCATTGGTGGGCCCTTATAAGAAGAGGCCCCTTTTTTTGTCCATCCTTGACTCTCCATCACCATCTTTCTTCACCTTCCACTCTCCCATATGTCAAGCACCTAATGAACTTATATTATCAATTTTCAAGGATCACGGGTTTTCTTGTGCCTCTCTGCTTTTGTACAAACTGTTTGCTTCACTGAACATGCCCTCCATCCTCCCTTGTCTTATTTGTGTGCCTGGAATTTCCCCGCCGGTGCTTTGGACCAGCTACAGAGTCCCTTCCTTTGCCTTGGCATCTCAAATTGTGTTCTTACTAGTTGAGGCAGACATAGATGCTCCTTCCTTCCTGTCTTCGTGATCCCCTATTATAACATGTATCAACTGATTCATGACTGCTTATTTACATAAATATATTTATGTATATCACTGCTTATTTACATACAGATTTTGGATTTTATCCTGTTCCTCTTTGTATCCTAATACCATGCAATGTGCCTACTACATCCCAGCCAGGAAAAAGTTACTGAAAGGTCTTTCCAGCTGCAGACAGACTGTAAAGACATGACTCCTTATTCAGCCTTGGGCTACCTTTTGATGGAAAAGAAGTGACTTTCCTTCATGAACAATAAGTACAAACATCAACATCTATAATTTTTGCTTCAACATTGAATTGCTTATTTTTAAAAAAAATCTTCCCATTTTTATGAGTTTGCAAGAGCATGTAAATAGGTTAGTGACTTTCACCCAAACTATAATGAGAAAGCTGGTAATTTCCTTTAGGTATGTGTTGGTAGAGTTTCATTAGGATGGGGTTATATGGTTCTTTAAAAAAGCAAGTGTTTTAAAGTGCTGTGGAGCGTTCTGATTTGAGCACTTCCTGAGTGCCGTGATTTAGTGGAAACACACTAGGCTGGCTTTTCTGAGATGAAGTTGATGTCTCAGTTTTGCCTTCCATCAGATGTGTGACCTGGGCATGTCCCTTAAATATACAGCTCCCTCACTTGTAAATTATAGTATCTCATGTCATAATTTTACGAGAGATCGTTTGAAGATGCTCTATAAACATAAAGTAGCAGGGCTGGCCCTTTGGCGTAGTGGTTAAGTTCACATGCTCTGCTTCGGTGGCCTGGGGTTTGCGGGTTCGGATCCCAGGCACAGACCTACACACTGCTCATGAAGCCGTGCTGTGGAGGTGTCCCACGTGCAAAATAGAGGAAGATGGGCATGGATGTTAGCTCAGGGACGATCTTCCTCAAGCAAAAAGAGGAAGATTGGCAACAGATGGTAGCTCAGGGTCAAACTTCTTCACCAAAAAAAGCCAAAAAACGTAAAGTAGCATAAAAACATAAGGGTTTAATAATGTCTAGTTACTTACATTTATTTCACTGCATTTTCCAGTATGTATACTTCAGCTGCTTCTTTATGATCTTATTGTATGTTTATCTTCTTCCTTCCATCTCCTTTCCTCCTCTTCCCCCATCCCCTCCCCCCTCCTCATCTTCCTCCTCCTCCTCCTCCCCCTAGTCCTTCTCCTTCTTGTCTTTTCCAAACGATGCCTTCTAGTGACCTGTGCTCACCTGGGTATGAGGTCTTTGTTCTACAGCTCATTAAGATGCTCCCTACAATAGGAAACTTTAGGAATTTTTGTTTGAAGAGATTTTTCTCTAGAAAGGAACAACAATAGATAAAATGAAAGGCAAATAACATTGATGGGGCAGTTCTGCCTCTCAGCAGGAAGCATTCCTGCTGCTTTCTGCCCAGTGATTCACTGGCACGTCTCAGCAGCCCTCAGGGTGGAACAACCAGCTTCCCTTTACAGGGCGGAACATAGCCAGCCTCACACCCTGTGCCTGTCAGACCCAAAGCCTGCGCAAGAGACTTTAATGCTGCCTTCGAGACGCCTAACCATATAGTGGTACTCGGAGAGTAGTTTGGGGACCCGGGTCAAAAAAATAAAAATAAAACCCACTCTTTACAGATGGCCATCTTCCCCTGAATCTTTGCTTGGGATTCATACCAATATGTGACCCTCCTACACCCCAGGCTCTGTTCTGGACTTCTGGGTCCAAGTAATTTGTTGTGGCGCCCCATCTTGTTGCTCTTCACAAGCTTAGTACTTAATACAAATAATAAAAAATTCTTGACAGACGCAGGTATTGCTGACAGTGGGCACACTCATTCATATTCTTTCCTTTTTAATATCTCTGTTTGTTTTGGCACTGACATTTTCCTGTGAAACATTCCTCTGTCTAAAGTAAAGTAGCTCTATTTAATTTTCTTCAGGATAATGAATTCTTTACAAGGAAATGCTGTCTTCTGTGGGGCCTTATGTCTATTCTGTTACCTTGCCGCTGTGTTCTAATTTATTTACAGTTCTATTCTGTGTTTGAGAACAGCACTTTGCCATATGTTTTCAACTTTGTTTTTCTGCAGATGGCTTTTCCCCCTTTTGTTTAATTTCTCTGTGACGACTGTGCTCCATGCATTTTCACGTGCATCTCATGGTTATTCTATGACAGTTCATAAACCATGATTTGTGTCACACTGAATACGGTCATTCGATGAACATGCTAAATCTGCTTCTTGTATCACACATGTGTATACCCACATGGGAATTCTGCGGAATGCCTGACGCTGATAAGGTTCATCGACTCCTCAACATTGGTTTCCAGTTTTTTCCTAAGTGTTTCCAAAAACTCATAAAAAACAATCATGCATACCATCATCTATTTTTATTTTTCTTCTTAAAAACATTTTCTTGTCTATTTGATAGGACACATGTCCTTGTGAGTCAGTTTCTTGTGTTTAGGTCTTTTGTACCATTTGTTTCAAAAATAAATTTGAGAGGCTTTTATAGATGTTTGGTTGGAAAATAAAGCCCTTTAACGGAGATATTGCAAAAATATGAGCATTTGAAATAATGATAGTTGGCTGCAAAGAGCAGGTCTTCTAAATTTTACCAGTTCACTGATGACATTTTTTTCTCTGATTTCAAACTATGTCTGCTTATCTAATCCTCCTCTAAGGGCAGTCAATAAAGTAGACAACTTTGAAAAATTATTTCCCCAGCAAGGTAGTGGGAAATATATACATGTGTATACACATATACACATGCACATATGTATATACACACGTACATACATATCCATGCTTATGTACATGGATGTGTATATACATACGTGCATACGTATATACCTATATATGTATGTGTATATGTATATATATGATAGTAATGCATAGGTAGGCTGCAGCTTAACTAATTTAGTTGACAGTAGGATTTGTATAGAGGTGAGGAATATCTGAAGGGCAGTGGGCCAGAGAAGTCCCTGTCATCATATGCATTTCTAGTTAATTCTAGGACAAGACAGAGTATAAACCTAGAATATGTGGCCGTAGGTAACCAGGGTGTTTTGGTAGCTTCAGTGGTAGAAGTTGCCATTGAAGATTAGGGAAATCCATAAAGGTTCAGGGAAGAGAAAGTAGGAATTGAGTCCATCTGGGAGATGGAGAGAAATGCCAGCAGGAGGAGTCCCTATGGGTCATTGTCCAAACCAACCAGCCTGGAATTTGGTTTACCCCCTATTCCTAATAAGGAACTGAGTTAGGAAGAAGAAATCAGAACAGAAGTCAACAGGAAGGCTCAGTTGCAAGTGGGCCCATACCTCGGCAGTTTCCAAACTTTCTTGTTATCAAAAAAATGCATATTCACTGAGAAGAATACTTTGCAAAAATGCAGTTAACAAAAAAGAAAATAAGTAACCCCCAAGTAATTACCGAGATTCACGCTGAAGTTTTATTTCCTGTTAATTGGGGTTGAACTGGCATTTCTCTGTGAGATCATTGCTGACGTGCTGTATCACAAAATCAGGGTTGTGCACCATGGAGGGAGAACTCATCGGTCTGCAGGATGTGGGATGAAATGAGACCCCCAGGGCCAACAGAAGATCAGGGTAAAGCATTTGGACTGTGCTTGTGGGCAGTGGGGAGACATGTGACATGGGCGAGGAAGGTGGGAACAGGGAGAGGTGAACTGAAAAATGTTAATTATGTTGCGGCATCAAGGATTCTGTGAAGGTGGAAATGAAAGGACACTTAGCTGACATGTTGGCAGATGGTTCTGGGCTGGGGCTTGCTAAGATCAACTGAAGTATGGTGATGAAGGTAGAAATGAAGAGTAAAGAAAGGTTTGATGCTCTCAGGATGGAGAGTGGACATAACATGGCATTTGATGAGAGCTAGTGGGTGAAGAAGCGCCGAGATTGAGAGAAGTGGTTCTGTGCCCCAACTGGTAGAAGCTGACACTCTTCACGTGGAGTTGGCTGAGAGGCAATCGTGGATCTTGGTGTCTGGAATTCAGGGGCAAAGGGGAGAAATAGGAACAAACTGGGCCAGGCTACGGACTCACTTCATTTTGGAAACGGCCTCATGGAGGGTAGCCTGCAACCTAAATTCCTATTGTTTATACAGGTACACTGCTTCATTTCTAAATATTCTTTATGATCAAAGAAGACCAGGGCTCGCATCAAAGTCATGATCTGATGCATGAAGGAAATCTATATTTTCATGGAGTCCTTTGCCATGTTTCTTGGGTTCAAAATTCTTAGTGCAGTGTCCAAAAGTCCAATGTGGGTATTCCCGTTCACCAGCGGAAGCTGGCGTTACAGCTACTCTCCAGTCACATAGAAAGATGAGCTGGCTGAAAGCTCTCCTAAGACAGAGCCAGAAAATGTCAAGTAGAGCAGATCAATGTGCTTTACATTCTGCATGATGCTTCAGAAGGAACACTCAGAAGTAACAGATGGCTTGAGTGAGGGAATAGTACAAGAGAAGTACTGAAGTCATTTTCAGCATTGATGTGCAGGGATTTTTGAGTCACTGGTCATAAATCCTATTACATTATGACAGATCATAATCTCTAACATCAAGCGTGATGCTAGAATGGAATTTAAAAGAAGCTCCTCTATTCCAGTCCTTCGCCTTTAGACCCTGGCCATACCTTTGAGACAGGACTTCAAAGTAACCTCTGAATCCAACCAGCTGTCTTACTCAAGCCATGTGAAAACAGGATCCATCTTCCAATCCCACTGGGGCAATATAGAAAATGTGGCAGATCCTGAAAAAGCAAAATAGCAGTGCTCCATTAGTTGGGTGTTCTATGCTTAGATGACACATAACACTTCCCTGACAACCCACCCACCTCAACTTTCTCTCTCTTGCATTACACATATATCTTTAGTTAGGCGGACGTGGCAATATCATCCTAGATTTCTGAAGACCCGGAGGATAGCAGGGACAGAAAAGTTGGCAGCTGGTTGTAAAGCAGTTTGCAAATACAATCAAATACAAAATCATTACATCAAATCATTGTACTTCTAGCATGAGAATATAAGTGAACTAGCCATCGTGTTTTATAATTAATTATATATAATATAATTAATATGATTAATAAATTAATTGAAATAAACATTTTATGAACCTGAAAATTATAAAACCATTTACAATGACAGAGATAATTTAGTCTTACATATTTTCCACAAGAGAAATTCTTTGCAAAAAATTTTAAAATGCTGCGCAAAACGGCATAAGATTTTGAATTAGAAGTCCAGGGTTTGGGTTCTGGGTTGACCATTTTAACTCTTCATCCTCAGCAAGTTCATTTTTGTGCAGCACCTTCAGCCAAATGTCTAAAAGGAGGGACTGCTGATAGCAGCTTTTCCATTGGGTTGCTTTTGTAAGAGCTAATGTGTGTGAGAGAATGTGGTCAGCTGCAGAGTTCAATGCAAATTTAAAGGTGTTGTAAAAGTATATAGTCCTTGCTTGAAATAGCAATATATATACATTTTTCTTTTAGAACTTTATGCATAAGAAATTAAGTACTCCTCAAATAGTAATTCTGATTCCTTGAGTAGTAAAACTAGGGTAATTTCTTTTCCTGTAATACTCCATTTGATAGCAAGACAATAATGTTTAAGGCTTTCATAGGTTTAGTGGATAATGGAGATTAGAACTCTTTTTAAAAATGATGAAATTTGTCCTTGAATAAAAAGGTATTGCAGTCAAATTAGTATTCATTTGGCCTGTTTTATTCCAACTTTCTGAGCTATTTCCTAAAGAATCACTGACTATTTGCACCTCTTTTGAATTTCACAAAATGATATTTAGGGAAGAATTCTGTTTTAGAAAAATACAAAGTAAGCCACATTGAATGAGTTCCTATGGTAGGCAGAATATCTAGAAAATATTGTATAGCTGGAGTTCTGATGAGGCTCAAAATGTGAATACCATGGAACTTTCTGGTGAAGCTCACTAAAGCTTTCTCCTCTCCACCCACCTTGATTTCACTTGTATGAGCTGATTTATTTGGGGGCCTGAGAACACCGGGACAGGACAGGAAGCCTCAAACAGTGTCGACATTACAACAGGTAGATACGTGTCTGGTGAACTGCAGCGTGGGGATGGGAGAGGATAGGAAGGAACGATTGAGATGCCTTCAAGAGCCAAATCCCAAAGTGTGTGGTGTGGCCCTGAGGTTACACTCAATAAATGGAGGAAGCATTCAGCGACTTGGTGGGAGTGTTGGAAGGGAGAACATTTTCCAGGTTCACCCACCATCCTGGTGACACGTGAGGGTTTTGGGAAGAAAACCTCAGTAAGAGATAAAATGGCTATTTCTGGGAAACAGACCTTCTAGAAAGCAATAGTCCCTCTTCTCCTGGATATGAGCTGGTCTGCATATGGTGTATGGAGCTATAGTAGCTTCTCTTATGCCGTGAAGGACAAAGGATGTCTTTGAGCTGCTGCAGTTCCATTTCCTGTTAGAAGAAATAATAATTTCCCTCATGATAAAAGCCCTTTGGAGTTAAGATTTCTTTGACCTACAGCTGAAATGGTCCTGAATTATAAAACTCTTTTTTCCTGGAAAAAGAATGGGTTATTAGAAGATGCAGGGAGAAACGACCAGGGTAATTTGAACATATGTGGCTTGTCTCCTCTCCACCACTTTAAGTATTTTACGAGACACTAGGGAGAGGAGGAGAGAGGAATTAGGACGTTGCTTCTCCTTGCTCTTCTTTGTTCAGCCCCTATTCGTTCATTCTACATCACATCCCCATTCTAAAGGTAAGCAGAATGGATGACTTGATGATAGTTCGTCCCATCACAAACCTTGGGTAATTAACAATACATATGTGGAGAGAAACTGTTCCATGCGCTGTAAAGCTCTGGGTTGCTGGGGAACCATAAATCAATGGGTAGGTGTGGAGTCTTCAACCAAAAAGCTTAAAGGAAAAATAAAGCAGAAATGTCATCTAGATGAGTCTGTTCTTCCTAAACCGTTCGTATTCTCAAAGGATTTTCGAAAAAGTGTGCATAAGAAAAACATGTTGGGCATGTTGTTGGTACGTGCTCAGAGACATGGGAGGAGAATTAGACATCCTGGGAGGACTGGGTTACTGCAACTTCACACTAGTTCTGCTGGCCAGGAGTTTACGCACTTCATGTTAAAAATAAGGAGTCTGTCTTACACACATTGTAAAGCATCACCAAGTGTCCTGGGCCACCTTAGAACTTAGACTTCCTGGAAATGATTCTTTGAGTTTCCATCCAATGCTGTGACTCTACTCGCTCTAATTTTGGCAGAACTTTTACTTAAGCCTGTGGCGTCGGAATTAAGCTCAGAGCTGGGATGTTTGCCTTCCAGGAAGTCACTGGCAAACACCCACTCTTGGTTTGTTTTCCGAGTTGTTGCTCGGCTGATCCCCAAGCTTGTCAATCAGCCAGAAAGTGTGAACCCTGCAAATCATAACGAGTCCATCGCTGGAACAAAGCCTAGCTGCCAGTTTCAGAAGATAAAGTGTGTGCCACTCAGGAATCACATTTAATTCTGCAGCATTTATGTGCTTTATGTTTTGTAATCTTCCGTGTTAGACCATAAATGTGAGCTAATGAGAGAGAAACTGGGTTTGGCGGATAGTAGACACATAAAATAAACTCCTTTCTCTTGCTCTTGTACTTCTCTCCCTTTGCAAGTAGAGAAGTAACTTGTTAGAGGTGGTTAGCTAGTACCAGCTTCTGAAAAGGTTACCAATACAAAGTGGTGCACACATGAAGATAGATAGTAGGGTAAGATTAGAATATCTAATGATACATTTCGTAATGGCCAAGGTTAAGCCACACGGAATAATGAGAGCAGCCTAATTCTAAGAATGTAATATGTTTAGTTAATTGAAGTGTAACTCGCTGCTCACCGTAATGCTACAGTGAAATCTGATAACTACTCTGTTTCAAATATAATTTAATAAATATCTTAGGAACATCCAAAGTGCGTGAGGAACAAATATGGAAACTAGGAAGATGCAATGAACGTCTCCGCGACTCCACAACCATCAGTCAATAGGTTTTGAAATTCAACTAACAACTCCACCAGTGCTTTAATCTTTCTCCCATTGGAGATTTTGCCCTGATCTTATTTGGAATCTAGAAACTGCTCTTATTGTTAGTATTGAGGAAAAAAAAATAGATAAATAAATAATATAAGCTAAATACAATGCATGACGTAAATGCGTAGAGGTGACACTACATATGTGATGCATTTATATAATTTTAGCCATATTTGTATTTACTTGAACTTTTTTTCAATTGCTAATTTGATAAATGAGACAAGGAGGTCTTTAAGGAGAACATACTGGGATGTAGGACACGTGTTTTCTATACTCCCAGTGTTCTGTGATATTTCTGGATCCAAAATCATTCATCTTGTGATACACAGTAAATTAGAACTGTCCTTTCTGTGGTGCGTGGCAGAAGTTAAAAGGAACAGAGGCAAAGTTCAATGGGATGTCATTAATTTCTGAAAGAGGTTAAAAGTATAAATTTAATAATTCCATCATCAGTTAACCTGCTGGCTGAAGAACATTGCTAGATCTTTAACAAGTGGGATTCAGAGGAAAGTGGGTTATTCGTCCATGATTGGAATTGCTTGTCAAGCTAGTCTTAAGAATTTTGAGATTTTGCCCAGTGACCACCAAGAAAGATGCAATGTTCAATCAAAGAAGGCATGTGTTGAATAGAATGAAATACATTGTCTGCAAATCAGTGAGACCAAGTTAGAATGGCACTGTGTAGCCTCACTTGTATTTGATTTAAAAGCTTTGTGACTCAAGTGAAGTGAAAGAGAGCGATTGGGAGACAGACATTGCAAATGCTAGAGAGTGGTTTTGGTGGAGATTACTGGAGAGCTGTACTAATACAAGACGTGATTGTTTAAAGACATTTCCATAAAATGTATGGAAGTAAAAATATTGGGAATAAATTTCTTAGTGATGCTTTCTACATGGCCTTGCGTGACTCTCTTCATTACAACAGATTACTAGACATATTATAAACTAGAAAGGACAGAATTGTCTAGACAAAAGCTGAAGAAAGCACTTAAAGTGTATAATTCACTTAAATTAGGTCAAGACCTAGGGACATTGTTTAGAGAATTTAACAGCATTTTCTCATCACGGACTGGATCAGTGGATTGTTACCCAATGATGAAGAACATTGAAGCTTCCAGAGGCTAGGACTGCTCTTTCAATTCTTTCTACCCTTTCCTCTTGGAACCCAGCCAACATGACTTGGCATGTTTTGCACATAGTGACCATTCAACAAATTGGATTAAATCTTTAAGAATCAGATGGAATAGTTTCATAGACTCTAAAACTAGAAGATATTTTAGCTACCATCCTCTTCAAACTCTACTCAACAGACCAAGTACCATGTAGAGGAAGAAACCTGTCTTTTTCTTCTACCCTTCTAAGTTCTCGGCTGGGACCCCTGTAACAAAAGGCAGATTAACAAGAGGAAAGCACACAGATTTATTTAGTATAAATTTTACGTGACACGGGAGCCTTCATAAGGAAAGAAGACCTGAAGAAATGGTTGAACCAGAGTGTTTTTGTGCTGGGTTTGATGAAGAGTGGGAAGCCATGGAAAGATATGATGGGACAAAGGTGAGGTAATCCTACTAAACTGGGGGAAAGTTAGCAAGACCCGTTCATTCAGATTCCCCTGTGTCCCTTCGTCTTCAGAGTTAAAGATGCTCCTTTCCTCCCAGTGTAGGGAGGGCAGCTTGCACCCAGGGTTTTCTGACCTCTTTCAGGTGAAGGTCAGTAAGTCCTTCCTGCACATGCAATTTCTCAAATTCCATCAGCTAGAAATATTCAATATACCAAGATGTGTGTGTCCTGAACCCCAAACAGGTCAGGTGATTAGAATCCCATTCTTAGTGTCAGCGTAGTGCTCTTGACTATATGATACCATCCCCTGTAGTATGTTATTTACATTCTGTGACTTGATTTGACTATTATCCATGTTTAATTAGAAAAATCAAAATCTTGTGTTTAAATATTTAATACGAAAAAAAGTTGATACCAGCTCAACATGAGGTTGACATAAGGGAAGCCATATTCTAGAAAAGAACCCATATTGAACTTTGAATGACTTCTGATTAACTAACCGAGACATGCTCTGTGGGTTTTATGGCCCCTCCTGGCTGCTATAAATTGATAACTTTGTTCTCTTGAGTGCCTTAGGAATGTGATGACCCCGGCAGAAAGTCTATGCTGATAGCCATCATCAATGACAACTGAAAGATCAGGGTATAGGACATTGCTGTGGTCTCTGATGCATATCCAGTAAAACCAAAGACTATCAGGAACTAAGAACAGATGGATGTCCCCACCCTGAGATCAGATGCCTCCCCCACCCGTAGATCAGCCCCCTATATAACTGGCCTGTAGTCTTTGTTCTGTAAGATGGTTCTTTGAGACATTAGTCAGCCATCTTCCCCCTTGCTAGCAAGCTGTAATAAACTGCCCTTTCTCTGCCACCATCTTGCCTCTTGATGACTGGCTTTTGTCTCGTGGTGAGCGGATCACGCCCTTTGTGTGGTAACAAAGTGATATTTTCTTAAATCCTGGGTTTTTTTGTTGTTGTTGTTATGGTGCTCAAATATATTCTACTAGAGTCTGCATTTATTTCTATAAAGGAATTTGGCCAAGGCATGTTATATCACTTAACATATTATTTTAGCTCAGTAGCTCGGGAACACATCTCTTCTATAAATTAAGGTAAACTATACTCACTATGGTTTCCTATTTTATTTGGTCACATGACAATTGTGACCATTTATGGACTTATTTTTAATTCTTTTGACATTTCTTATAAGGAATTGCATATTTCAGAATGTTAATTTTGGTGACATTTATTGAATACTTAATATTATTAGGCAGGTATTAGAAGGGGCTACCAAAATAAACAAGACTGTTACAGATACAAAGAATCACAGAGCATTTAACTTGGAAAGAGCAAAATATAAACCACGTGGGGAAAATGAAATAGGAAGACACTGTATGAAATGCCCTGATTCCTCTTTTCCTGAGCTCTGTATTCATTGTCCTTCTTCTTTACCTTTTTCTTTGTTTTCAGGAGACAGGGTATAATTAGTTTGACTTTGTTTTCTTGGTTTCACTCACATTCTGCCTCCAGGAAATTACATCTGAGCATCTCAGTTGCAAGATGCATTACAGCCCCTTTAAGTCACACATTGACAGAATGTATCTTGATTCATTGCAACACTGGTTAATCTACTTCGGAACATGTGCGGACTGCAATCATTTAACTTTCGACGGGTTGCTGTGTTTCCTCGTTTCCAGTGTCTCATTGTCTCCAAATACCAGGCTCATAGTATAACTGCCTGAGCGCCCGGGTTTTGACGCTTTTGTTCCCTTTATTTTCTTTGTCACCTTCCCTCCTATCTCTGTTCACCAACATCCTCCTCATCCCTAAAAGTCTCATTCACATCCTCAGTTATTCCCATCTCTCTTCTTATTCCCCACATCCCTTCATCTCTTTATGATGGTGTCACTCCCTACCCTCATTGATGTCATTTGTATTTGTACTGAAGGTGATATTTTTTGAAAAATATTCCTGTGCTCTTGCTTGCCCTTGAGCATAGCTTCTCCCCCAGTGAAGTGGAATCATCCATTATCTAAAATGCCAATAAGGTTTTCTAAAGCAGGAAAGAGGAGAAGAAATAATGAGGTCATCGTTCACCTCTGCTCCCAGTGCCCATTGTTTTTTGAGAACCTGAGGGGAAGCAGCCCATCTTGAAAGTCAGGCTTTATCAGGGAAAAAGGGGATTTATAGCCAGCTTTACATGTGGAAAGGAGAGCTGGGCAGCCTCAAGGTCAGGTCTTACTTAAGTCCTAGAGTCCAGCAAGTAGAGTGTAAGACTTTAGGCAGGGATCAGCAAACTTTATCTAATGCTTCTAATAGTAGATATTTTAGGCTTCCTAACTATTCAGCTGTGCCACTGTGGTGCAAAAGCATCCATAGACAAGACTTAAATGAGTGTGGCTGTGTTCCAATATGATGTTATGTAGGATACTGAATTTGAATTTAAATAATTTTCATGTGTCACAAAATGTTCTCCTTTGATTTTTTTTCAACCATTAAAAAAGATTAAAAAAAAAAATCATTCTTGGAGCCGGCCCGGTGGCACAAGCAGTTAAGTGGGCGTGCTCCGCTTCAGCGGCCTGGGGTTTGCAGGTTCGGATCCCGGGTGTGCACCAACACACCACTTGTCAGGCCATGCTGTGGCGGCATCCCATATAAAGTAGAGGAAGATGGGCACGGATGTTAGCTCAGGGCCACTCTTCCTCAAGAAGAAAGGGGAGGATTGGCATTGGATGTTAGCTCAGGGCTAGTCCTCCTCACAAAAAAAAAAAAAAAATCATATCTTTTGGGCTGTGAAAAAACAGACAGGAGGGGCTGGCCCAGTGGCATAGCAGTTAAGTTTGCAAGTTCCGCTTCGGCGGCCCGGGGTTCGCAGGTTCGGATCCCGGTCACGGACCTACGCACCGCTTATCAAGCCATGCTGTGGTGGCGTCCCATATAAAGTAGAGGAGGATGGGCACAGATGTTAGCCCAGGGCCAATCTTCCTCAGCAAAGAAGAGGAGGATTGGTAACAGATGTAAGCTCAGGTCTAATCTTCCTCAAAAAAAAAACTAAACTAAAGCTAAAACACAAGACAGGAGTTAAGTTTGTTCTTCCTTGGGCTGTAGCTTGCAAACTCCTGATTTAAAGGAGGATCCTCTCTCTGCAAAACACTTTATCTAGGTACAGCAGGCAAGAAAGGAAATACTGTAGTTATTTGAATGGTGCCACAGCAAATCTTGATCCTCCTTTGGAGTTACCTGCAATGAGAAAGGGCAACGCAGAGATTGATAGGAAGGGAAGCCAAACACAGAGGGGCATTTGCCCTGCTTCTGGTTTGAAATTCTGGAAGAGAACTGCTTTAGAGATTGCCTCACCCTAACATGGGGAGAGGGAATCTTCAGTTTGTAGAAATGCATGCATTGTGGGTGAAGAAGAGGGCTGAACTTCCCACTTATGAGCCTGCCTCTGCTCTGTGCGGGCAAGGAGGGGACCCAGTTGGTCATAGAGACTCCCTGTGGGGGCACGGGAAGTGACTACTGGTGGTAAGTTTTAGGGTTTGTGTCAAGGGGCGACGTGACCTCAAAGCAGAGGCAGTGGGTGGAGAGTAGATGACACTTGGAGCAGGAGGAATAGAAGGAGACAAAATAGTCTCCACAGAAGTTGAGCTGTAGAAATAGGAATATGTTTCATGCATTTTCTCCTAAACTACCTTAATATCAATATTTATTATCTCCCCTTGACACTCGGAGTTCCTTGAAAATATAGTCCATTTCTTAACTCCCTTTGTTGCTACAAAATGTAACCACACTGCCTTGGAAATAACAGGTGCTTGATGATTATTTGTTGAATTAAGATGTTATGCTAGATTATATACACCTCTAATATTTTATAAAGAAAGGAAAGAGCCAAACTCAATTCCATTGAGCCTCTACTATGGAATTATTTTATAATTATGTCTGATCTTCATTGTCATTAATGCTCATAAATTCCTTCACAAGAATATTTGACAATATGTATTGATAAAATTTGCATTCTAACAAACCTTGACAAAATTAATATTTATCTTCCTCTTTTTTCTAACTTTTCTACGAATCTTTTGATGTTAGTGTTCTTTGGCAAAGTGCTATGTATAAACTGACACTTTCTCTTTTCTCACTTTCTTTATCTTTTTTTTCCTCTCATTCTTTAAGTGAGCTGACACTTATAGCTTGGGTGGTAAATTGGTTTGTCCAGAACAGGGTTTGTGGCAAGAGCTTTATGAAACTTTCGTAGTAAAATGTCTTGAAAGACAACATTTACCTAGATTTCATTTGTCAAAGGCATCCTATTTGGGACAGGATTTCATGTTGTTGAGGTTTTGGCACGTTGGAAAATGTGTAAGAGAAATATGAGTATTTTTCTCAAATCTGCATTGAATTGAAGGATAAGAAGAAGTCTGACAGAGATTTCAATGTTCCATTCAATGAAACATGTGAATGCACATTAGGAATATTCTGTACTCTGATTATAATATGGGGGTGAGCTTTGTTAATTTCCTTATGTAAAATAAAATGACCGTACCACTGCAAATAATGATTATAATTTGTTGAAATATAATTGTTTTTTCTGAAGTTGTTAAGGCCTAAATTCTGTCCCCTCTCAAAATTCATATGTTGAAGCGCTAACCCCTGGTACCTCAGAATGTGACTGTATTTGGTGATGGGATCTTTAAAGAGGTAATTAAGGTAAAATGAAGTCATTGGGGTAGACTCTAATCAATCTGACTGTGTCCTGATAAGAAGAGATTAGGACACAGACACACATAGAGGGAAGACCATGTGAGGACACAGGGAGGAGACAGCTGTCTACAGGCCTCAGAGAGAGGCCTAAGGAGAAACCCAACCCTGCCCACACCTTGATCTCAGACTTCAAGCTTCCAGAACTGTGAGAAATACATCTCTCCTGTTTAAGCCCCTCAGTTTGTGGTGCTTTGTTATGGCAGCCAGAGCAAGCTAATGCAGAGGCATTTGGGGATTTCTAGGTCCCAGGAGAGTTGGATGATTAAACTGGACATTATTATAATATCCTTTCTCTTGCTGGGTATCTTTTAGCTCATGACCTACCTTTATTAAAATAGGCATACAACTAGCAACAATTCAAGCATGCAGAACAGCAGGCCTGAGTTGGGCTCATTTGGACAATGTTTTGATGTTGAGGTGTCACCAGGGGATGGCCAGCTGGTTGGTCCCCAAAGGCTCATAGGTTCAATTGACTTTAGTGAGTTCTAGAAGTCCAGGGTTTTCATGGTTAGCTTTGAAGGTTCAGAAACTTGATTCAATTGGAATCCAGCAGGGGGTGGACTTAGGTTAGTTTTGATAACAGTCAAGATCAGTCGATCAATCAGATTTCTGTCCTCTCATCTGCCTCTTTAAAGGGCCTTTGAACATCATTATTCTAAGCATGATGTGTTTGTTTTGTTCAACATCCAGAGGGGTGTATTCATTCAAGTGCTTTAACAGCCCTTGCAAAGCTCTCTGCCAGGAAGACCGCTCTGCATGCATGTTAGTTGATTACTTGTTATTATTTGGGTGCTGTTCTTGGTGGTGGTATGGAGACAAATAGCCCAAATTACTGAATATCTCCTAAAGGCCATTCGGCACAACAGTTGATGAATTATGGGGGAGGGAATGCAGGAGAAATACTGCAAATATTTGGGAAGTATATATCAAAGATAGTTAATAAAAACTAGCTTACAGGAGGCTGGATCCCAACGGTCTCCTTAGAAATTAATTTGTAATTTTGTTGTTCTTTTGGATACAAGTTATAAATGGAAGTTATGTTCCTGGTCAGTTTGCAAACATCTGTTTAAACACATGGAAGTAGTAAGTAATTCAACTGCATTTGCTTGATTTAAATATATCTGTATTTGGAAGTTGGGCTACCATTTATAGCTGAGCATACTTTTTGTGCCATGAAATAAAAGTGTTATGCTCTGCACGTTGACCAAGGAACAAGGCAGCACGGAAATGACCCTTTTTCACTCTCTTAGCATCACCAACATAGGCGTTTTCTCTGGCTTGGCCCACGAGAATCAGATGATAGCTGATTGTTTACTTGTGGAAAGCAGGGCTAGTTGGCCACACCCACGTGTCTTTAACACTTAGCTCTTCTGGAAACATTTTGAAAGTTGGGGTAAACAATTTTATTACTCAGAAGAAAACCTCTCTGTTTCACCTTTACACATTCACAGCAACCAAAAGCAGAGGACAGAGCAAGTCAGTTCTTTACTTTTCCTCGGTTGCTTATCAGTCCATGCAGGATCCAAGAGACTTCTTTCTTCTTTAATATCCTTCCTTCAGCTCAGCATCCCCAATGACCCTTTTACCGCTCAGAACCAGAAACCCCTCCATAAATTGGGCAAGAGCATGAGGAAAAACTCCTTCTGCCTTGTGCCTTTGTTCATCTTGGCCATAGAGCTGATTCCCCAAGGCCCTGGGGCCTGGGTGGGAAGGGTATGTGAGAACTCGTGTGATTCTCTTACTCTTAGCCCTACCTATTAGCGTTCACCAGGGAGACTACTGAGGGACAAGGATATGGAGAAATAGAATCACTCAGGGAGCTGCTGATGCCCAGAGGCCAAGCAGAGAGAGTGAGAAGAGCCGTGATAGTAAAGGCCCAGAGTCAGGGCAGCACTGCACAGGGAGCTGGGGAAGGTTCATGGTGGGAGAGGAAGGGGAGTAAAGTCCATCCACCATTTCAAAGCGTGCAAATGCACTAGTAGCAAAGGGATTCATACAAATGCGTGCCAGTGTGATTGGGTAAAGTTAATTTTCTCAAACTACAAAGTAAGCGCATGAAGATATCCATGGCTACACTTTAACAGAGATATCGTACGGGCACTGTGACAAGTTCAATATTTCATGTATTGCAAACATATTGAGGATTATTATTAAGGGTGTGCGATGGCTTCAACAGTGACAAGTTGGGAGAGGAGAATGATAATCGATTTTATTTGGATTTCGATTTCAGTGATATTGCCAATAACTAAAATGATAAAAGAGATTTGCGTAGATTGCGCTCATGGTAAAAGCTCTAGCATGCTGTTCAGATATAAGCATGAGAGACACTTTTGACCCTGTCCTTCGATCAGGGCTCACCAAGAGCTCACACTCTCTCCGAGCATGTGTGCAGGAGAAGGCTGGAGTGAAGACAAGTGGGCCAGCACAAGAAAGGATTGCAATCGGCCTGCTCTTGATTCTCTGTCAGATACCTTTACATCATCCAAATGAAGAAGCTCTTGCCAAGAGGGAGAAAGTCTCCCGTTGGTCTTTCAGGGAGAGACAGCTGTCAGACCCAAGACGTATTAAAAACTTACTCTGGATTAGCTGAGTTTTCCTATGTGAGCGGGCCGTCTCTGGGGAAATTTTAGAAGGTGTGTAAGTCTAGTATCTAGGGAGAACACAAAGGGATGGGGGGAGGGGACTTATTCTTAACAGTTTCTTCACTCCCAAACAGCTCCCAAACTTGTAGCAACCCCCTATCCTGCCGGGTGTTTGCCATAGACACCTCCAAAGCATTCCGTCTTCTTAGTTGGGAGGTAGTGATAGAGGATTGGGAACACCTGGCCGCTTTCCTGTTCTGAGTTATTTGGGTACCCAGGTGCAAAAGGCTTAAACTTGCCCAGTGAATGAGAAAGAAGGATAGAGAGAGAGGCTCTTACTGCCATCTGGCTGAGCCAGCTGAAGAGTGAGATAGAAAGTCTTGTACAGCGTTGAACATCTGGCATAGCCTGTGGGCTCATCTGGAGACAGAAAACTCTGCAACAGGACATGCATCAAAACCGCTCCAATGCTGGCCCGGTGGCGCAAGCAGTTAAGTGCGCGCACTCCGCTGCGGCGGCCCGGGGTTCGCTTGTTCGGATCCCGGGCGCGCACCGACACACCGCTTGGCAAGCCATGCTGTGGCGGCGTCCCGTATAAAGTGGAGGAAGATGGGCACGGATGTTAGCCCAGGGCCAGTCTTCCTCAGCAAAAAGAGGAGGATTGGCAGATGTTGGCACAGGGCTGATCTTCCTCACAAATAAATAAATAAATAAAAACCGCTCCAATTGTTCTCATTAGTTTTCTTTGGCTCAGCTCAAGCTGGACGTCCATATGGACAAGACGTCCTGGGTTGGGTGCTCTCAAGTTGGGAAGCTCCTGCCGTGATTATGTTCTTGTGTCAATACTGATGATAGAATATGTTGAGTGTGTCCTAGAATAATGACTTACATGTGTTTAAGATGCAAATGAAATCCGCACACGTGAGATGGAGGTCAATGCCAAGGGTGTCCTCTTGGGGCCTCCACCATAAGACATATGACCCTCAGGGCTTCCTTGTGCCTGACACTTGAGGGTCATCAAATCATCTCAAATAAGAAAGGTCTTCTTAGGGGCCAGCTCAGTGGCGTAGCGGTTAAATGCGCATGCTCTGCTTAGGCGGCCCGGGGTTCTCAGGTTCTGGTGTCTGGGCGCCCAGAGACGCACTGCTTGTGAAGCTATGCTGTGGCAGCATGCCATATAAAGTAGAAGATGGGCATGGACATTAGCCCAGGGCCAGTCTTCCTCAGCAAAAAGAGGAAGGTTGGCATCGGATGAAAAAATGAAAGGTCTTCTTGGATTTTAACCTTATTTAGCTACTTGTAGATGTTATTATTAACATTATTGTTTATTAATCCATTTTCCTTTTGTGTATTATTTTAATTATTTTCATTATTAATTTAATTCCATTGCTATATATTTCATCTTCAAGAAGTGAAACCGTTGTTGAGCCATTGCATACCCCTAATCTAATCTTCAAGGAATAAAACACATGCCAATAGAATGGAACAGTACTAATAATTGTAACTCAAGAATATTTTCTTGAAATAAAAGATGCTTTGAATCTCCATACATTGAAAAGGCATACTCAATAGCTAGGAAAATTAACCCAAAATGATAAACAGCAAGATATATTCTAACAAAATTATCAGACTTTAAAGAAATTGGAAAAATTAAAAATCCACTCCAAGAGCTTCCATAAAGCAATGCAGCCCTTTTTGATTTTAGGACCATAAAATCTTTTTGGACTTCTGATCAGCACTGTAAGATAATAAACTTGTGTTGTTTCAAGCCGCTAAATTCATGGTTGGTTGGTACAGCAGCAATGGGAAACCAATACAGTGTCCATTTTATTTTCAGTTGCTCTATTTTCGCAAAAGAGTTTATGGGGATTTAAGAAACTCCACTACTGCCATCTTGCCTTTGAGATGCCATTTTCTAAATGATGATTTATTTAAGCTTTAGGGCATAGGATTAAGTTGAATGCAAATTATTAAATAATACTTTCCTCCCCAAAACCATGATTGGAAGCAATATTTAATGGATAAGAACGTGGTATTCATGATACTGCCTCTTAAATAAAATGTCTGTTTTTATAGAAAATATTCTAGGCTCACTCATTGTTTACAGCAAGGGAAAAGGAAATTGGTGTTTGATTTTTCACTCCTTTTTACCAACACACTTGTTATGGATATTGAAATCATTCCTGGAGGTCTTCTCTGTAAGTAACACATTCGTAGTTTTCAAAAACCATTCTAGAGATATCAAAGCTATGAGCTAGTGAAAACCATCTGTTTGTAACTGAGAAGGAATGAACCACAGTTGCCTCAATCTGCAGGGGCTGCGATATATGAACCGTCGATTAGAACCTGTGTTAAGAGATGAATAAATACAAGGACTTTTTGAAAACATCCTTTCAAATTTAGTGACTGTAGATGCTCGATTGGTGATGTGGCAAAGAGACTCACGTTATAATCACATGAGATAATTAAATAGGTGAAATTGACTGTGACATAGACTTAATAGACAAAATGTTCCTTTCTAAATTCTTCTTAACCTCTTTTATTTTGTTCAGGCCTTTTTGCTTGAGACTAAAAAAAAGAAATCCCAAACCCTGTAACCCATCTTCTTGTTTGCCATCATCAGACACTGTCTCCATTACACCCTCTTAAAGGTCTGATGCCCTAGAGAATTTTCATGAAAGGATGGTCTGCTATCCCTGATGTTCGTTTGTGACTCTCCCTGAAAGCAGTGGTTGACGGTGTTCCATAACTTACAGTAATAGTCATCTGGAACTTGGAACTCCTTTGTACAACATAGGTCACTTTTCTTATTATGATGGAAATCTCGTATGTGCATCAGAGGAATAACTTTAGGACGTGATCCTTTAGGGATTCTGAGCCTCGATTCTAAAATCGTATGTCAAATCAAATCAAATGCAGCTTTGGGACTGTATGCCGATTAACTTGCTCAGTAGAGCAAGCTTTGGCAAGCAAGTTAATGGTGAAGTCAATAACTCCTGAAGTGCTTTCTCCTGAGTCCAGTGGCCAAAGCACTCTCAGATCTAGGACGTTAATGTGAAACATCCCTCTACCTCTTTTTTATACTGCACGTATTTTTGCAAAGATCTGCAAACTCCTCTAAATACTATTTCATTAATCTTCTTTCCATCAGTCCAATGGCCTAGGCTTGCCAGGCATCTTATTTCCGTAGAGACTGAAGAAAGAGTCCAGAAAGGGTTCAGTTACGTTGTAGTAAATTAGTGATGACGTGATCGAAGACACATGGGGCTGATTTACCTCAGTCCTCTGCAGAATCATACAGCCTTTCTCACTAACAAAATCATAACTTATTTTTTTCTGCCATAAGTTTAGTGCCATGTTAGTAATTATAAAGCAGTAAAATACACAATTGCCCAAGAGGCACTCCCTTTGCCCCACCTTTCTGTCATTCTTTCTCCATCCCTCATCCCATCCTCTATGCCAGAAATGACCCAGCTCCTTCCAACTCATCTTCCTGTGTCCAGCCCCAACCTCTGTCCCAACTACCAGTTGAAGCTTCCTCTGGACATGCCACAGTGTGTGTGTGTGAGTGAGTGTGTGTGTGTGTTGGGGGGGAACACTCTGACTGCTTCAGGCCTCCCCTAGCACAACTCATTGATCCCCATCCCACATGTTGTTAATTGTGATTTAGCGTGCATAGGCCACCTCCAGAAAGAAGCTTGTCGTAAAATATTTCAGGGCCGGTCTGTGTCTCAAACTTCAGTGCACTGGCATAGCTTATCCATATGATACCTTGAACCTAGTAGAAGTTTAAAGAATATGTGTTAGTTAATAGGTTCATTGAATTAACATAACTAAGCTGTGGATATCAGAGGAGACTTCATCATTTCATCAGATATCGGCGTCTCTATCCTACCAGAGACTCTTCAATTGCGGAGATCTTGGGTTTTCATCTGCAACTTTGGCCTTTTTACAGTTCATACCTGCATACCTTTAGGTGCAGTGCCTAAATACAATGTGAATATTATTAGGATTTTTATAACCAAATTTAATGAGGGAAAAAAATCTTAAAGGCAAACGCTTCACTTATTTCATGAGAAAGGTGTAACTGTTTTGAGAATTGATTGGTCTGGTCAATAAGCGTAAAAGAGATTGGAGGAATGCAACTATTTATAGAAAATCATAGTGATAAGTAGAAGGTGAGCAGAATTAATTATTATTAATCCGACTGTTAGAGAAGGTAAGCACCTAGCTTTGGGCAGAGGTTTCCCTGTTTGTCTTGTCATGTGATGCCCATAAACACTACGTAGGATATAATTATACAATATTATTATGTTCATGCTACAGCTGACAGAATGCCAGGCAGAGAGTTGCCTTGCGTGAGGCCATGCCATTAATAAATGGTAGAACCAGGATTGTCCCCAAGCCTTTTGAATCCAAATCCAGAGTATGTCCTATTTCACTCTGGCTACCAAATTCTAAAACCCATGGAATCTCCCAAAATCTATGTATGAGCTTTAGGGGGGGTCATAAACAGCTGAAAACTATATATGCATGTCCATAATTACATTTTTCTCAGGAAAAGCTCCTCAATATTTCAAGTTTTTCAAAAGGTTTTATGACCCTTACAAACCATCAGAGAGAAAAAGCATAGGAAATGGAAACTATAAAACTTAAAGAGAGACAGTTTCCCATCTTTTCTGTTTAAAAAAATGTGCTCATCACTCCCACAGAATGGACCTTCAGAAAAACTCTTTTTTTCGCACTAATGGCTTATTGACTTTTTATGACGGCAATGGAGATAATGATAATTAAAGATGATGGGGTTTCTTCACTTATAGACAAATATAATACATAAATTGTGTAGCATTTCCGGCATTCAAATATTAGATAACCATTTGTTCCAATAAAAATCACTAACATTCCTTTCTTTCTCTCCAGACACCAGCCTCTCGATATAAAAAGGCATCTCTGAGCCATTGTTATAGACTTAGAGATATTCTTCTTATTTGATAGGGATAGCTTTGTGCTGTCCCTAACTGCCACTCCAAAGGGAACTCTTCTCATAGAGCAATCCTTTATAAAGTGCGCCCCCTGGTGTTGGGCAGTGCAGAATTGCACAACTTCCTGCAGTGGCCCGGATTCTACGAGCAAAAATGGAAAACAGTGTCGGGGCAGGAATCTGAGAATAGGCGAGCTCAGGAATAAGAAGCTAAACACTGACCACGTGTCAGGTAGAAACTGGACAATACACAGATGTCAAAGGACAATATGAATTAATGACTGACGAATTAGGCAGCCGTCAGACTGCCTGTGAAGATGGCATGCTATCCTTCAGTCTTTGACTGAATGTGGTACCAGTCTCCAGTGGGAAGATTACGTAGATCCTGAAACCAGGAGGTAAACGTAGGAAGGTCCCCTCTCACCATCACTCCTACTGACCCACGGCAGGACTTGATGCTTCCTGTCCCTGCAACTCACAGCTTTGCAGGGTTAGAGGTGCCGGTCCACAAAGGCAGGACACATTTGCCAGGGCACAAGAAAGAATCCCATGAAATGATAAGCTGCAGTGACTGCCTGGGCACTTCAGGCTCTCTTTCCAATAGGCGTGAAAAAGGGCGTCACCATTTTGACCTTCATCATCAGCAGAGATAGGGATGCGGTTACATGATGTGGGCAGGGAGGAAGAAGTGTGTCACCCAACTGACTTATTTTCACCAAAACGAACAGGTGCAACAATCCTGCATTTAGAAGAGCATTGTGTCTGGGTTCAGACCCCTCAGAGATGAGGATTTGTCTCATACCCTCCATCAGGGAAACCAACAAGTCGGCAGAGATGGGAGTGAGGGTGGGAGTATCCAGAATGAGATGCAGCACTGGGGCTGTAGTTTGTCCTGTTAACTTCTCTGTAGTCATCTTCCTCAGGAGGAGAAGCCAGGATCCTAGAAGAGACACATTCTGTGAACGGGGATGGATAACAGAGGTGGCCGGTGGGGGCCTCATGACATGCTACCCAGACCCCCTTTCCAGGAAGATCTTGCAGCCCGGCTGGGGGAGGGTGGTTAGGAGGCAGCTCCTTCAGAGTTGCTTCAGCTGCAGAGTCCCTTTACCCAAGGGCGTATCTTCCCCAGGGTGGACCACGTCTGAAGAATGCTTGAGGTGGAGATAGTCTTTCTCATCCAACTCAGGACAACTCTACCAGGCATATTTGCTCCTGAGCTCCTGAGAAGTTGGCCAGAGCTTTGTCAGGGCTGCATTGCCCTTCAGCTTTTCCCCTCCAAGTCCTCTTTCTTCCTCCTCCTTTCCACATGTAATGATCCATAATAAGTGCCCTCCTCCAGCACCCATCTCAGTGTCTGCTTCCAGAGAACCCATCCTGCGGCACATACATTCTCTAACAGTAATTTTTTTAATAAGAAATATTTCGGATGATTATCTACTTCTTGTCAATTTGTTTTCTTAAATCCCTCCTTTTCAGAATTTAACTACACTTACCAAGAATAGACTAGATTTGTGGAATTACTTTATCTACAGTAAATAGAATGTATGGATAGTTCATTGATAAATATATAACTAGATAAAGTGTTGTTTTAAAGCAAGAACAAATATGCGAAAATGCTCTGTGATATATTTTAGTTAGTTCTCTGACTGTGGGATTTGTTTCCTCATTGCATAATGAAGAGAAATGGCGGACATTGGTGAACTTTAGCTTGTATTTTTTATTGCTTTAAAGGAGATTTGTGTATATGTATTTATACATGGGTGGTAAATTTTTACCTTTGTGGAAATTTTATAACATTTTTATTTTTCTTTAATAATTTAATATTTTATTTTAATGTTTAATATTTCCTTCTTGAGAAGAATCTAAAGATTTATTTTTCCACATTGTATGTCATCTGAATTACTGCTACTAACACACTATGATTTCAATATTAAATAGCCTAACAGACTTCTCACCTGTCTATTTCTTTACTAAGTAATCAAATCTAAGACAAGAAAATTAAAGATTGCTAAAAACCTTTACTCTGACATAAAGAACATTAGTTGTTCCTGCAGGGGGCACTGTTCTACAATAAAAAAAAAGACCAGTCTATGCACTGGTCCTCTTGATTTTGCTCTGCCCTCTTGTTATAAGTTTAATATTAGGCTTCTTTGATTTTATGTTTAAAAAATATATTTTCCATAGTGTGACAACAACCATGTTTGTTTGTGGTAATATTTACTAGCAACTGATCTTGGTCCTTTATTTTAAAAAAATATATGGTTTTTGCTGTTGAACCTCAGATTCTTATTTTTAGTAAATTTTTTTAAAAGGTGTCCAAATAGTAATGCCTTAGCTTTCTGGAGTTGTTGTTATTATTATTATTAGTTTTACAAAACCAAGAAGCCAAAAGTTTTGTTGAATCATGCTGAATGTAGCTACATTGTTCGTCTCTAGGTAAAGAACCAGTGAGGGATGCCTGAAAACACAGCCTCAACCCTCTGGGGCTCTGACAGAATCACACCAGTGCTGTTTTGAAAGCGTTAGGACTTGTCCTGGGTCAGCTAAAAGAGGCAATGCCTTGGCAAATGGTTCTCTCTGTAGCACCTCACAGGATTTAAGAACTTAATCTAGCGCCTGAAACCTGGGAGTCTGTCCCTTGGAAAGACCCGAAGTTGGAGTATTGTTGCCAACTTGAATTTCCACTTGAAGTGCAAAAGAATGCTTGCCGTTTTCCGTCTCCTCTGCCGGGATTCACTTGCAAATAGGACTTTACCTCCGCTACCAAAGTAGAGGGAATGAGCTCTTAGAATCCTGAGGTTCCAAGACCTGAGTGGAGGCCTTCTTTTTACTGACTCGCTTTTCAACCCTTCTTCATATATAAGTCACTCTGTCTGTACAAGGATGATTGATGTACACCCTCAGCAAACCAGCCCGAGAATCAGGTGTCTGGTGGTTTTGCTCTGCACTCTTCTTGGCTTTTTACGTCTGTGTCAACCCGAGGCTTCATCCAGGCCCCTCCCTCCCCACCTCAATGCCCACCCTGAGCACCTAAGCCACTGTGTTGGGTTGCTTGCTGTTTTTTGGAAGTCTCCTTAGCGGTAACCTCAGTCAGGATCCACCACCCACGTTCTTCATGTGTCTAGGCTGTTTTTGCATTTCCTTTACCTCCTAGCCCTCTTCTGCAATTTCATTTGACGATACGGACTCTATGAATTTAATATATAGCATACTCACATGAGCCTTGTGAAGACCCAGTCTTTAAGGGGTGCTTCTAACTTAGTTTGCTCTTTTTTTTTCAGCTTTTTTGAGGTACAATTGATAAATAAAATTGTAAGATATTTAAAGGGTACAACGTGATCATTTGATATACATTGTAAAAGAATTCCCACTAGTTAATTAACACATGCATTACTTCACGTTTACCTTTTTTTTTTTTTTTGGTGAGACCATTTAAGTTCTACTCTGTTCGCAAATTTCAATTATCAATACAGTGTTATCAACTATAGTCACCATGTTATACATTGGATCCCCAGACCTTATTCATGTTATAACTGAAAGTTTGTAACTTTTTACCTTTCTCTCTAGTTCGCTGACCCTCCAACCCGTGCCAACCAGTTTTCTACAATCTGTTAATCTGAGGTCAACTTTCTTTTAGATTCCACCTGTAAGTGATACTGTGTAGTATTTGTCTTTCCTTGTCTGGCTTATTTCATCTAGCGTAATGCCCTCAGGGTCCATCCATGTTGTTGCAAGTGACAGAATTTCCTTCTTTAAGGCTGAATAATATTTCTATTTCTACATGATTTAGTCTTGGTAGGTTGTGTATTTCTAGGAATTGATCCATTTCTTCTAAGTTGTCTAATTTGTTGGCATATAATTGTTCTTGGTTTGTTCTTATGAGTATTAGAATCTTGCCTCCAATTGTTAGGAAATTTCTTTTCTTTTTTTTCAAGTAATTCTGTATATAACAATTTAAAGAGGATTTTTTTTTTTAAATCCAGGTTTACAAATACAGTGGAAAAATATTCTGAGGATAACAAAACCTACATTCTGTAATAAAACTCTATAGCTGTTAAGTGAATATTCAAACATTTATGTATATATTATCTATATATGTAATGGATTCTATAAGTTATACAGGGAGTTTATATAAGTCTCCAGGGTACACTTAGTGTAGAGATGGAGATGATCTGTGCCAAGCAAGCTTGCTGTTTGGGTGTGAGTTAATATTGGAGCTCCTGTTTGCACTGCATCAAAACTTCTTGCAAAATACCTTTAAAATTCCTCTAGCTCTATTTTATTAATTTTTGCTTTTTCATTTTGCTCATTATCCTCTGGGTTATAAAGGTAAACACTCAATATCCACACCTATCACATTCTAGACAATTTCCATGCAGAGACTTTGGATAGGACCCACTCACCCTTATTTGTAACATACAAGAGGGAAGTGTACCTCATCTCCCTTCTCGACCACTTCCTGATGGAACTACAAAGTGGCTTTCATTCACCCAAAAATGAAGAAGTTCAAAATAATAGCCATATATGGGGTGCCTCAATCCAGACTCTTATAGAACCATGTATAGCATGTGGTGGGAGGGAGCCTGTGTTCAGGGTTAGAAAGGAAATGGAATCTCACAAATAAGACACTTACATAATTATTTTCCTCCATGATAGGAGATGGAAAAAGTCACACTGTTAGGGAATGCAAAAGGTCAGAAATTGTATAATAGTCTGGGAAGACACTTCTTCAAGTGTGGTCTGTAGACACTTGAGGTACAATGAGCTGAACTTTCAACATGGCCCTAACTGCTCTCTGGGTTGCACGGACAGTGGGCACTTTGGGATCAAGGGGCTTCTTCTCTGTGTTGCATGCAATCTCAGCTCCTCACGACAGGAGGGGCTGTAAGTACGCAATGGGTTCCAAAGTGCCCAGGCTCCCAGCAGCTATAATTGGCTGGTGCCCAGTTCCGACTACCGAGCAGCCAAGAAGTCTGTGTGTCACTTCATGGGTAAGGTTGTTCTTGCATTTGTCCTGCAAACAGAGGAGAGCAATCAGGTGACAGCATGTGTAGTCTTGACCCACGCTGTGTCCAGCCATGCTGACCCTTGCGTACCTCTCTGTAGGAGGATGAGTGGATGGAATCAATGGCTTCTCTTCTCTCACTGTCCTTGGCTTTGGAATTTTCCTCATTCTCCAGTGAGTTCCGTTTCCTAACCCACGCTGTGACATTGTAGGATTTCCCATAAATGCTGATACTTCAGAGAGAGTGACCATAAAGTTGCTCCCGGTGCCTCCAGTGACCTAAAGTTAGAAGCACCTGGAGCTCTTCTAAAAACTTAAGATTTCTGGAGCCCAGACACAACCCATTGAATCAGGATAGAGCCTGCATTTTAAACTAGTTCCCAGGTGATTTCTACACACACTTGACTTTGAGAACTAATGATCTGAGACATTGTTTCTCAAACCTTAGAGTTCATCAGATGACCTGGAGGGCTTATGAAAACAGATTGCCTAGCCCCACTTGCCAAGAGTTTTTGATTCAGTTGATCTGGGGTGGAGCTCAATGATTTGCATTTCTATCGAGCTTCAGGGTGAGGCTGTCGATGTGGATCTGAACACTAGATTTAGAGAACCACTAGTTTAAATCTTAGACTTTAAGAGAAAAATGACAATAACTTGGTCATAGGAGCCTTTGAGGAAGCTAAAACAAATTTCTCTGGAGGCTAGATTCCTAAAATAAGAGAAGAAAAAAAAAGAAAAAACAAATTCCAAAGAAACGTACTTCTGGTATCCTCATTAGTGTATCTGAAAAAAATGAGGGGAAATAGACAAAGAAGGAGAGAGTGAGAGAAAGAATGACATAGACAACACTTTTTGGGAGAATGTGACACTTTGATACCATAATCACTACAACTGAATATTTTTGTCTACGTGTAGCATAAAACAAGAGCAAAGTGATATTTAGTAGATTTCCAGATTTTCACACCCCAGAAATGTGTAAATATTGTAAAACCACAATTTAAAGGCACATGTTGTTTAACTGAACACACTAAGCTGTCCCTCTTCTAAAGATCTAAAGATCTAAATGTGAATGTGAATTCAGAGATTGTGAGCATGATCCATATATGTAATTCCCCTTTCATTTGCTCAGTCACAATAATGAACCGTGGTGTGCATAACTTTTAAACATATGAATAATGACATAGGAAGGAATATTTGATAGCCAATTTGCCATGTCTGTTCTTACATTTGAGTTCATCAACATTCAGTGGCAAGATATTTGCTGAATAAATGAACAAATGAGTAAATAGAGTACATTATGTACTTTACAAAATTTTTAGGAATAAGAGGGAAGAAAAATAGTACCTGACTCTTTAAAAATAACTTGACTGAGATATTTCACATACCATAAAACTCACCCACTTAAAGCATACAATTCAGTGGTTTCTGATATATTCACAGGTGTATGCAACCATCACCACAGTCAATCTTAGAATATTTTCATCACCTCAAAAAGAAATCTTGTATCCTTTACCTATTACCCACAGAACCCCCAGCTCCCTCCCAGCCTTAGGCAACCACTAATGTACTTTCTGTTTCTATTGATTTTCCTATTCTCAACATTTCATATGAAGGGAATCATATATGTGGCCTTTTTGTTTCTTTCACTTAGCATAATGTTTTGAAGCTTCATCCATATTATAGCATGTATCAGAAGTCCATTCCTTTTTATGGCTGAAAAATACTGATTGTATGGATATATCCCATTTATTATTCCATGCATCAGTTGATGGGCAGTTGGGTTGTTTTTACCTACTGGCTGTTATGAAGTATCTGCCTCATTCAATGATAAGTAAGATATTCTTATGAGAGTAATTTCAAATGAACACAGTTCGTACCAGTTCTAAACTTTATGGTGTGGATAATTTAAACATTGTTTTCTTGAGTAATGTGGCTTCATTGGTGTTGAGTTGGTACCAACTTAAAAATATATATACAAAATTTCAAAACAATAATTTGTAAATTTATATAATTTTGAGATGAAATATTACATATATATTGTTTTGAAACAATCACCAAGTTATAGAAAAGTTGCAAGTAGAGTACAAAGACCTTTCTTTTTTTCCCAAAACGTTTGAAAGTAAGTTACCAATCTGATGCCTCAGACTCAACCCCGACTAGTTTAGTGTGCATGACTGTATGTAGACACAGTACACAAACATCAAAATGAGGAAGTTACCAGTGATATATAACTACCTTCTAATGATCAGACCCCATTGAAGTTTCACCAATTGTCCTATGATGTTCTTTCTGGACAAAGGAGGCAGTTATTATGCACTGCTGTGGGTAGTCATGTCTCTGTAGTCTCCTCAAGTCTGGTTCCTCATCTTTCTTTGACTTTCCTGATCTTGGCACAAGGGAAATTTACAGGCCAGTTATTTCATAGAATTCCCCTCAATTTGGGTTTATCTGATATTTCCTGATGGTTATATTTGGACAGCACATCTTTGCCAGGAGTAGCACAGAAGAGATGTTCTGTTCTTTTCATCGCATTCTATCAGAGGGCACAATACTTTGATTAGTCTCATTACTGATGATGATTTGATTAAAGTGGTCCCCAATTTTAACTCTCTTATTTTAAATAAGGTGATATCTTTACTTGATGCTAGCTCAATAAGCAACCAAGATTAGTGTCTATAATAAAATGATTCTATCAAAATTTTAGAGTTGAGAAACGTCAATTCCTCTTTTAATATTTGATAAATACCCCTAATATCAAGAATGTAGAATGACTACTTATATGTCATGTAGATTTCTCCTTTAATTTTGAAATCCATGTGGCATTTAGAAGTTGAGCAAAAGTTGAATGTTTCTGATTAAATTTCACTTAACTCTTCAATCTTGTTTCTGGAAAACCCATCAAACTGAGATGCCTTTGGAATAAGAACTTCCTTAAGTGTTTCTTTGGGAAAACAACAAGCCACATTTTGTAAAAAGATGCAAAGAATTTTACTTTCCAGAAGACTATTTCCCATTCTATATCTAATTAAAAAATATATTCTGTAAGGTATTTTCTTGTGTTTCAAACTTGTTTTATGAAGAGAAGATACATGCTCAGAGTAAACCATGATTTCTCACTATTATCATTTGGGCTGGATAGCTGTTCATTGTGGGGACTGTCCTGTGCATTGTAGGACATTTAGTGGTCCACCCACTAGATGCCAGTGGCATCTCCCAGTCCTGACAACCAAAAATATCTCCAAACGTTATAAATGTCCCTTTCTGGGGAACCAAAGGGTAGAGAAACAAAGCTGCCCCTGGTTCAGAACTACTGAAGCAAATTATAGAATTTTTATTTAATTTTAAAAACTTTCCCTTGAGAGACTATGGGAGTAATTATAGATTATAATTGGGATTTCTATTTGAGTAGAATTTTCAACATTTACATTATTAAATGTATTGGATTTTCAGTGTAAATTTCAAGAGAAAAGAAGACCAGACAGGATTAAAATTTAAGTATTTCTGGAGATAATTTTTTGCAGTGCAATACATGTTAAAAGAGATGCTATAGGAAAGACACTTATTTTTTGTTCAATTTCATCAGAGGTTGGACAAAGAATCACCCTTTTTCATGTCAGTTAAGCAAGTTGGCTTATTTATGAATACACATTTATAGAATTTCTTGTCAAGTACAAGGATGAATTCTAGGGAACTGCGGTCGTCAAAATGATGCTATGGTGGTTCTAACTGGTGAACAGAGCACCCATTCTGATAAGAATTTAGGTGGGAATATTTTTCCCGAGGCAGTTTACAGTCAAATCAAGACCTGCTCTAATGCTTTTCAATAGTGCCAACTTTCTACTTTTTTCAATCCTTTTCTATCAGATTATCACTGTGAGTATTGAGTTGGAAGGAACTGCAAACAATTTGAAATGGGTGTGTATTAACTACATCTCTTTTTGTCAAAGGAAATACTTTTACTAAATCTACTGTGTGTGGTAGGGAGGAGCTGGGGAACAAATAATTTCACTCGATATCTACTGAGTTCTTGGGTAGGTCAGAAATGAAGCGTGAGCAACCACAGGTGCTCAGAAAGGAATGCAAAAATTTTTCTGATGTGCTGTTTGCCCAGAATACAAGTATTTGTTTTATTGCAGCTTTGAAATACCTTTACAAATATTTTCTGGCAAAGCAAGCATTTATTTTGGAAACATTTACTTGGCTTTTAAAGTTGCTATTATTCAATTATTTGCTCAATACAGGGAAAAAAGTTTGGGAAATGCTTTTCAAGTTAGTTGTCACCTAATGGCTCTTTTATTCCCTTCAGGAAGAAATCTTTGGGGTTATGTGAGTGTTAAAATGGTCCAGGAATCAAATACCCGAGGAAGTCAGAATAAGCCAATCTGATTGTTACACAAACATGACAACACTTGGCAGAGGGTTAAGCATTTTAAAAAAGAAAACATAAGAAACCTGAAGATAAAAACTGGAGAAACACCACAGGCAGATATGAGACCAATAGAAATTAGCAACAGAAGAAGCTTCCAGAGAACAAGAAATTTCACTTTGTTCTGAGTTTCTTTTTTCCACATTTCCCATCTTGCTATCAGAAGCTGTCACGAGAAGTTACTAAGTAAGAGTATGATGCAGGCTTTAGCTGGGCATGCATATAAGTTTCTGCTAAACTAGATTATGAACAAAGGAGACTGTGTCCTAAAGACAAGAACACAATAATTTAATAATGAGATTCCGTAGGATGCCTTGGGTAAGGAAAAAGAAAAGATGACTCAGCAATTGATATCAGTCGAGACGTGGGGAGCTGAGGTCAGGAGCAGCGGCCTGACACCCATCTGTGAGATAAAGGTGTTGGCAGTCCCCAGTGGACACGCAGGGTGGAGTGATGAATTCTGAGTGACAAAGACTGGGAGAGTTTGCCAGTTGTAGTTGCATTTTTATTTCCGCTGCTATATAAGGCATATGGAGTGACAGAACTCAGTACAACAAAGACCGTGAGAGAAATATTTCATCTGGAGATAGATTGCAGAGACGTGAAGAAAAATAAAAATACTTTTATTAATAGTTTACATTTCTAATACAATTGCCTCACAAAAGTTGCCAGATCACCTCCTACCCACAGTATCTCAGCATCAGTTTTTGATGATGAGTTTTTGAGCGTGAGAAAGATACCCCTGTTTTATCCAAGTTGGGAGTCTGATACTCATAGATTTTATTACCTTGATTCAGAAAGCTAACAAATAACGCTTCCACTTCTAGAAGCTTCCCTCCTATGAGCCGGAGAGACATAAATATAATCAGTCATTTTTGTTTCCAAAGCAAAGTTGGATGTACTGCTTTTACCCCTTCTACAAGGGCCATCTGCTTATCCCCACTCTCCTCTCCTCTGTGCCACTTTCAACTTGCCTCTTCTTCTCTGGATGTCTCTGACCCCGAGCTCATCCTTCTTCTCTTCTGATTGGGCTGGATGCCCCATTTCAGGTCTCTGCTTCATGGCCTCCTTATGGTTCTGACTTTGTTTATAGCCCTCAACTAACTGCAGGTGGCCCTCCCTGCCTGTGCTCGGGATATATATATACACACACACACACACACTTTTCCTGGTCAGTTACCATTTCCTCAACCCTTTTCTCTTTGGCCACCTCAGATGCATGGCTGCGTACAAGGGGAGCTGCTTGAGAGAGAAGAGGTGAACCTATCATGTTCCATTCATTGTGGGAAAAGTAATATTGATGGGAAGGTTAGATCGGGTGATATTTGAGACCCTAATGCTCCACATTGGCACAAATTGGATCGTTGACGTTGGTTCAAGCTCATTCTTGTTTCCAATCCCATAACCACTGCTCCTCGGTTTAGCTAAAGGCAATGTTGCTAGGCTACAGAAGGTGTATGAACAGCCACATGCTTGAACCTCAGCTGAAGTAATTAACTTGCTTTTCACTGGGTGATAAAACATGTACTCTGGAAATACAGAGAGAAGGCTCTTCTTTCCTCCTTTTCTTCCTTTAATCTCTTAATCAAGCTGCCTCCTTTGTGGCACCAGAAAAACTTTTATTTTACAGTCATTGTCAGTGCCTTTTTTTTTCCCAGATGTATCATTATATGCCTAGGGGGAGGTGCCAGTCAAAAGTGGCTTGACCATAAGTAGAGAGAAGTCATTCCTTCTGTTCTTTCTTATGCAACTCAGCAGAGGTACTACCAGCTTCCATTTGAAGATGCTCTCATTTCTTTCTGCCAGAGGAGTGGAAATACTTCGATGAGTATTAACCAGAGTGGCTTCTCATGCATAGCAATGTGCATGATCATTTTATGTCCATTTTTATATTTCCAGAGCCTTTGTGCAATGCCTTGCACATACATTGTGCTCAATAAATATTTACTGAAATGAGTTAAACTAAGATCAGGTTGTTCTCCACGAAGCTCATGGTATAGCCAAAATTTGGAGTATGAGAGAATGGGCAGCATCTGTCATCATATAGATAAGTATTTCTAATAAAGTTTAAACTCTTGAGGAATTTGTCTCCATTCCGAGCCTCCTATTAGACTCATTCATAGGGTGGGGAAAGTTGAGAAGTCTTGTCAACACCGCATCAGTGGAACATAGATGAATTCTTTCCACCCTGAAATGTTATACATGGCCACAGCAATAATACATGGCTAGAGCTCTCTAGGAGCATTTGAACTCCACGGTTAGAGCTATCCAATACAGCACTGATACCATCAGAATTTTATTACAGAATTTCCATCCTGGCGATTCTATCACCCCAAGCAAATACTGCAACAGCAACCTATTTCTTGGATGAATAAGAACAAGTTCATTCATAGGAATAGCTAAACGCTTTATGCGAGTAGAACACAAATAGCTAATGCTTTAAGTTTAATATTTCTAACATGATTGAATATTCTGGCAATTCTGATATCTAAAAGTATTAAATAATATATTATGGCACTTAAGGTTTTTTTTAAAATATCTTTATTGCTGTCATTTCATATTAAATAAATAAATAAAATATGTGACCTTAACATTTTGTATTTCTTAAGTTTTCAGCAGTTGAATTTCCTTTAAGTCTTTCCACCAAAATAATCCTTCAAACTAAATGCATATTAACTTGGCTAATAAAAATATCACCTGTGTTTCTTGCTTAAGAAATGTAGCTACGTGTGTTACAAAAAATGGAGTTCATTTGCAAATACTACTCCATACAAAGGTAAACACAGGTGCTGATGAAGGACTTATGTTGGGGGGGGAGGCTGAGAATGTGAACAAATTGTGTTTCAAAATGAGAAAGAAAGATAAGAGCAAATAGCAAAATTCTGAAATAGTGTTCAAACCTGATGCTAAGAGAGAGACCTGGAAAAGGGTGGAAGGAGAATCAATGAGTTTCAAATGGGGTGTCCCTCCTTCCTATGGGGTATTTTTGAAATTTGGAGGGGGCAGTTTTTAGTTGTCACAATTATAGGGGGCATTCCACGGGCACTGTACTGCATGGGAGGGTTCTGCTCAATAGAAAAGCACCGCATGTCATATGCATCTTTGGAATGACCCACAGAAGAAATTTATATATTATTCTCCAAAGTTAAAAACTAACTTCATGACACATAGCAATCCAAGGCATTCTCTTTACGGTTTTGATATATACTGAGTATTTTAGGGATGCAACCAGCAGATAGCTTGAAGAAATAATTTTACTTTGTTTTGTTCAGAGTATCACTAAGAATTGTTCACAGCTTAAAAAGAAACCACATCACTTTTGACAATGTCCCTTGCTAAGTTGATGGTAGATACTCATGGATCGGGCTGTATGTGACGTTTCTGTATTTATGATAGATTTAAAACTATGCACAGATGTACTTATCTGTTTTCAAAATATCAGTTTTTTTAAAAAAAGTATTACTATTTAGTTGATCAATGTCTTCTCTTGTATCTAAGGTTGTTGTTTATAAATAGGAGCAAGCATATAACAGCCTCATTCTGCATTCTGTTGTCACTGTGTCCAAGCATTTCCATATTTAAAGAGATAATTTATTATAAATTAGATTGTCTTTATTTCTGCTTTATGTTGCAATAGGCATTGTTTCCTATAATGTTTATAATAATATAGGTGGGTAGACCATGGTACCTATGAAATTGATTTCAGGAGATTTAAAAAAGTACAATAATGAACTATTTCTGGGAAAGAGGGGGCCTGGTAAAGAGAAAAGAATCACTGATGGGAAAGCATGCAGGACTTGGGAGGAAGTGTAGGAGGGGGAAAGTGAAAGATTTTTAGTGAAGCTTTAGAACAAGCAGTGCAGTTTAGGCTTTAAAAAAAAAAAAATCCATAAATAAGTGTGGAAAGGAGGTTCTACTTATTAAGGCCAAGCAGATTCCAAGAAAGCATAGGAATGGAGTCACTCTGAGATGGACTGTTAGCAAGATGTTGAACATAAATTAAAAATAAATATGTATGGATTTTTCTAAACCTAAATAAAAATTGCCTGTTCGTTACAAAGCTGTGTCCTGTGGAGTAGACAAAGGTGAGTATACCAGTTCCCACTTAGGAGGAGTTTACATCCTAGTTTGAATGAAAATACATAAACATTGACATAGGAAAAGACAATTGGTTCAAAAGTTTAAGAATGGAATTCAAGTTTGTAAGAAATATGACTAGTAATGTTGCTAAAGGTGCTAATTCTTGAAGGATTAAGATAACCTGTGTAAGGTTCTAAAAGACTTATAATTACATTTATATAATACATAACTATATATATTCAGAATTATTATATATATCATTAATAATAGGAAATGAGTCTTTTCCTCCACTACTTAAAAGTTTAAAAATTATTCACCTTGAGAAGATCAGACACTCATCTATGTTTTCTTCTTGCAGTTTCATAGTTTTAATTAAATTCTCTAAATCATTCAGGATTAAAATTAGTATTTGATATGATGTAGAACTCTAAATCTTTTTATTTTACCCAAATTGCTTACCAATAGTCCTGGTACCATTTCTTGCACAATTCTTTCTTTCTCTCTTGAGTCGGGTAGTTCTGGGTTATTAATCCCCCTCCTCAGCCTCCTCCCATGGAGTTATGTTTAATCTCTACTGCTGGTTTCAACTCAGGAACGTTATACTAACAAAAGCCTAACTAAAGTCCTAACAATAGAGCATGCATGGCTTTATTTCCATGATCCCTCACACACACTGGTTATTTCCTATTTTATTAACGCTTACTGAATTTGATAGATGAGAAATATCTCATTATTTTAATAATATTGATAGTAAATTATTTTAAATATATATCAGTACCTTTTTTGGAGTACAAAACGTGGGAAATCATGTTTTCCTAGTGATTTTTGAATATTCTTTACTTCTCTAAAGATATTTTAACATCTGTCTTAGTCAGCTTGGCTGCCATAACAAAACTCCACAGACTGGGTGGTTTCAACAACAGAAATTTATTTCTCACAGTTCTGGAGGCTGGAAGTCCTGGATCAAGGTGCCAGCATGGTGAGTTCTTAGTGAGGGCTCTTCCTGGCTTTCAGATGGCCACCTTCTCGCTGTGTCATCACACGGTGGAGAGAGAGAGAGCACTGATGTCTCGTCTTGAAAGGAGACTAATCCCCTCATCAGGGCTCTACTCTCATGACCTTATCTAAACCTAATTACCCCAGGGGCTGTCCCGGTGGCACAAGCGGTTAAGTGCGCGTGCTCTGCTTCAGTGGCCCGGGGTTCGCCAGTTCGGATTCCGGGCGCACACCTACGCACCGCTTGGCAAGCCATGCTGTGGCGGCGTCCCATATAAAGTAGAGGAAGATGGGCATGGATGTTAGCCCAGGGCCAATCTTCCTCATAAAAAAAAAAAAAATGAGTCAACATTTCATAAAGGGCTGGCCCCGTGGCTTGGCGGTTAAGTGAGCACGCTCCGCTGCTGGTGGCCCGGGTTCGGATCCCGGGCGCGCACCAATGCACCACTTCTCTGGCCATGCTGAGGCCGCATCCCACATACAGCAACTAGAAGGATGTGCAGCTATGACATACAACTATCTACTGGGGCTTTGGGGGGGAAATAAATAAATAAATAAATAAATAAAATCTTTAAAAAAATAAATAAATAAACCTAATTACCCCAAAGGCCCCACCTCCCAGCATCATCACATTGGATGTTAGGACTTCAACCTATGGATGTAGGGGGACACAAACATTCAGTCCATAACAACATCCTTTCCACTCCATAGATTGCAATTATTCTCCCAAATATTTAATGAGTAATTCTCCTTTTTCCATGTTTTTGTTAAAATGCAAAACAATTAAATTTATATATGGTCAAAATTGTAAATTATTTTGTTTCTTTTCTGTAAAGATTATTGTGTATTGCAATATCAGATAAATATTCGCTCATATTTTCATCTAGTTCTCCAAAATCTTTTATATTTAATTTCTCAACCATCTCAAAAGGAATTTGTTGTATCTATGAGCTAAAAATTTTATTTTTCAAGAAATATCAATGAATAATCTAGTCTTCCTTAGCTCATTATCTTGAATGGAATGTTTAAATTTGGATCCTCCACAACAAGATTATTTATCTATTGATACTATTGATAACATTGAAACTATTCATATGAATTGGCATAAATAAATACATTGTTATAATTATTGCATCTTTATAGTATCCTTAATATATGATGGTACATGTCCTATGTTACCTTTTTGTGAAAAATTTCAAATGTATTTTCAAATATTTATTTTTTCCAATTTTTTTGTTACAATTTACAATTCTTTTTTTGTGTTCATCACATTCCTGAGACTTTATTCATTGTAACTTATTTATTCTATTATTATTATTAGTTTTACCTTGATTTGCCTGTTAGGTAAGATAGGAAATTCTCAATATCTATATATTTATTTCAGAGTCACCTTTTTTATTTGTGACTCCTAAATAGTATGGATTAGGAGCTTTTAAGCCTAATCTGGTAGCCTACATGTGCAATCTTAATTCTATTGTCTTTTTTGCATATACCGTTTTGATTATTATAGTTCTTTGTTGTGTATGTGTGTCTTTATGTCCCCGTTCCCCAACATGTGCTGTATTTTTTGTTGTTCTTCTTTTCATAGAATTCTAGAAGACGTGTGATTCTTGTGGTCTTTCTACTGAAGGTTATCTTTGTATTTTAAAGAATACACTTTAATCCACTTGTCTTCGATCATCATCATAATTAAAAAAATTTTATTTTTTCAGCATCCTTATATTTTCTCACTCTTCCCAATTCTTAGTTATCATTTGCATTCTGTAGAATATTGCATCTGAATTCTTATTAAATTATATTTTACATTGATTTTCAAGAGTTATTTGTACATTTTTATTGTTTTATAACCACATAAATAATACGTGCTGAGTTTTTTCTGTTACAGGTTTTTCTACTTGCCACAACTCTTTTCATCTTCAACTTTTATGTTCTTGACTTCAGGTTTTTTACTGCTAGGGTGGTTAGTGTAATGTTTTCACGGATGATATACTCCCTGATCCCTTGCGTGTCCTCAAATCATCTTTCAATTGTTCCCATTCCCTCTATGACAAGTTAGATAGGCGGAAAATTCTTGTATCGTGAGCTTTTTTCCTCAGAACTTATTAACTTGGCTCCAGTGTCTCTGGTACTTAACATAGTGGGGGAGTTTTGAACCAGTCTGACTTTGTTCTTTCAATGCACTTAATTTTGTTGACTAGTTCTGACTGGAGGTTTTTTCTATTTTTAATGGAATTGAGGTCTGTCGTCTTTAGAACACACACGTTTTTTCAGGATAGGTGGAGGTGTGGGTCTCATGATCGTTTTGTTCTGCATGAAGTGAGCCTTACAATCTCCGTACCATTCTGAATTCCAACTCAGGAAAATCCACCATTCCCACCTCAGCCCTGTCTTCTCTGCCCCTTCCTTCTTTTTGGAGAGGTTTTGTATACTTGTCATATCCCCACTATTCTGAGAGGGTGTCTAAAGTTTGTCCTCTCTCTCAATCATTCACTTCTTTGCACTGTGAGTTCTACTTTGTATTCGGGTGTCACAAGCCCCATGGATGTAGAAGGACTGGGGGAGGGGGAGGGATTGGATCAGCACAGGGCACTTCACAGCCTGCTTCCTCCCGGTACTTCTACCTGGCTCAATAATTGGAGTTGACTCCAGGAACTACAGATAATGCAGGGGGTCAGCAAGGTCCTTTGTTTATGGCTCATGTACAAGAATTCCCAGAATTGAATTAAGCTGAAGACCAACCAGCTAACTCTCCAGAATACCAGCTGCGAAGCCAAAAAACACCAATGGATTAAATTAGTTAATTCCTGTTTTTACACATAACCTCTCAAGTGACTGGAGAAATGTAGTTGGTTACTTCTATCAAGTAGATACAGTGTCTTCAAGTGGAAACACAAAAAACAGAAACACTCCTTCTATTAAAAAAAGACTCCTTCCATTAAACAGAGACTTCTGGCTGACCCTCAAACTCTGAGGCAGTTGACAGTCAACTGAAATATTCTGTTTCAATCATCTGAAATTCTGCAAATTAATAATGCATGGGACAGTGCAATAAACTAGAAACAGACTTTGTAATTCTATCCACAGAGGCTAAACTCTATCCTTAATGAGGATGAGTGGTTGACTTCACCTAATATGACTCTACCAAGTGAGTTAGGATGTTATGTTGCATGCCCAAAATACATTTCCTACATCAAACACAGAATAATACACATATGGTTATTTGTATTAAAAATATTTATCCTCCTCCTCCATTTAATAAATAGGGCACAGATATGGATATTTAGAGAATGTATTTGATAAATATAACAAATTATTAGATTACACATGGTAGCCACCTACTTTGATTTGGCTTTAGGTAACTCCTTACTATTTTTTCTTACTTACCTCCATCATCCTTATTGTGAGTGGAGATCCTTCTTGCCTATTCTGAGAACCGGGGTGGTCAGGTAGTGAGACAGATTTTGTCCTTCTTTTTCTCAAAAGTGTTTCAGGGGCCAGCCGTGTGACATAGTGGTTAAGTTCAGCGCATTCTGCTTTGGTGGCCAGGGTTCACTGGCTCGGATCCCAGGTGCACGACCTACACCACTTGTCAGCCATGCTGTGGTAGTGACACACATATAAAGTAGAGGAAGATTGGCACAGATGTTAGCTCAGGGCTAATCTTCCTCAGCAAAAAAAAAAAAAAAAAAAGTATTTCAGTGGGAAGTTAGAAATCGTAGGTATCACATTTGCAAGCCTGGCTACATTCTCTGTGACATTGGGTATGTTACTTTCTCAACCTTATTTCCACGTATGTTAATAGGAAGTAGTAATATCTGCATCCTGTGGTTGTTACCACACTCTCTAGCCCTTGTAAGCATTCAGTGAATTGTAGCTGCTATTAGTATTTGCAAAGTAGGAAAAAAGTGCATCAGAGACTAAGAGCCAGCTGTTCTTTTCTACAAGAACTCTCCCACAGGGGCTTCAATAAATAACTATTAAATGAATGATAAATGGACGAATGAGTGGGCACCCTAATAAACACAGGTACCACATGGCGAGGTATTGTCCTGGTTAGACTAGTACTGCCCACTTTCCCTGGGCCATCTGACTTTTCTAAGTGTCTTGCAACTTCTTACCCATAAGGTGAATTTCAAATGTGCAGTCTTCTTAAAGTCAGTTTTCCTGGGTGATTCTTCCTCCCTACCACTTCTTTTCCTTTAACCCCTTATCAACCAGGTCTTGAATCTCTGGTCCCAAATCTCCTCGAACCTGCATTGGGTCTTTGAGTTTGGAGTTTTTACATGCTGGTGTCTATATCCCAATCTTGATTTTCCCCTAAGGTCCTCCACTGGGTGTAACCCCTGTGGTTCTCCATGATCTGAAATACAATAAATCATTCAGCTGAAACATCTGAGATCAAATTTGCTTCAGGGGAACAATATTTCCAAGTTAGAGACCTTGAATATTGATATATAGGTTATGATATTTAATGCAGGAATGATAGTATTATAAGAAATAAATGAATTTTTAAAGTAGCTATGCATTAAAAACTTATTTCATACAAATTTAAGATGGAAATCAAAGGCAGCATAATTCATTATTTTGGATAAAGTGAACAGAGCTGGGGTTGCCTGAAAATGGAAAAATTAATACATTACCATAAAATCTGATTTATTGACAATTATCCTACCCCCTAAATCAGAATTTGCAGCACGTACGCTCTTCTTAAAAACTGTCAAAAGGGAACCACCTTACAATAATAACAACATCCAAGAAATTATTTACCCATAACTCTTAGCTGATGTGTAGACAGGAATGCAGTCATGTCTCCTGTCCTCAGGATTTGTTGTCACAGCTTACACTTCCATAGCTCTTTGCAAAACGCCCATCGGTATCTTCTGCCTAATTTCACTGTCTTCTTTTCAAATTTCTCCCTCTTCTTCTACATCCAGAGTAACTTTTGCTCAGTAGCACATGACCTCTGGTTCATGAAATGTGTGATATTTTCACAACTTGAGAAACTTTTTTTTTTTTTTTTGTGAGGAGATCAGACCTGAGCTAACATCCGCCAATCCTCCTCCTTTTTTTTTTTTGCTGAGGAAGACGGCCCTGGGCTAACATCGGTGCCTATCTTCCTCCACTTTATATGGGACGCCGCCACAGCATGGCTTACCAAGCAGTGCGTCGGTGCGCGCCCGGGATCCGAACCAGCGAACCCCGGGCCGCCGCAGCGGAGCGCGCGCACTTAACCGCTTGCGCCACCGGGCCGGCCCCAACAACTTGAGAAGCTTTTTGTTAACTTCCCTTGAGATCTGCATCACCCTGTAGATTGAAGATTGTGAGGCTGCGGCATCATTTGCACTCAGTGTCCAATAGATCATGTTGTCAATTACTGTGTGCACTCTAGAAAATTAATTTTCATTAATTATTAAAACATGATTTTTGAAAGTATTGTAAAAAATAATATCCTTTTAGAATATGTCTGCAGTATTCCGCTTTCTTCAAATCATTCCCAATTCCCCTTTGAGTCTCCTGGAATCTACTATTGATCCAGTCACTTTGTGAGTATCCCAGTGGGACCAAACCATACTAAGTCCCTTCTCTCAAAGGGAGGGGTTTGCATGAGAACCTGGGTCAATGGTTCTTAGCTTCTGCACTATTGACATTCAGAGCTGGATAATTCTCTGTAATGGGGGCTGTCCTCTGCACTGTAGGATGTTTAGCAGCATCCCTGGTCTCTACCTGCAAGATGCCAGTGGCACTCACTCCCCAGTGTGACAACCAAAAATGCTTCCAGATATTTCCTAATGTCCCCTGGGGGACAAAATCACCTCCAGTTGAGAACCACTGAGCTGGATTAATGTCCTCCTTGTACTGAGGCTTGTCACTAAGCCGCTTAGCGTGGGAGACTTGGCAGATTGTATCAGAACAATATATAGAAGCTATGGGTAGACCAATCAGTCTAACATAACTTTTGCTGCTCAGTTAAAAATCCTTCCAGGTGTTACTACAGATAGCTATCTGGACTGTTTGAACTCTACCTGACTAGGCACTCAAAATTAATGTGCCTCAGGATTTTGTGGTCAAACCAAAGTGTGCAACAATCATTAATGTAAAACTATGTAGACTGGAATAATACGTGTTCCATACATACACACATGAATTTGAAAAATCAGCTCAATCAAATAAAACAGCCTAGCCCTGAAAAAAATTTTTTTTTTTTTTGTGAGGAAGATCAGCCCTGAGCTAACATCCATGCTAACCCTCCTCTTTTTGCTAAGGAAGACCCGCTCTGAGCTAACATCTATTGCCAATCCTCCTCCTTTTTTTTCCCCAAAGCCCCAGTAGATAGTTGTACATCATAGCTGCCCATCCTTCTAGTTGCTGTATGTGGGACGCGGCCTCAGCATGGCCGGAGAAGCGGTGCGCAGGGGCCGGCCCCGTGGCTTAGCGGTTAAGTGCGTGCGCTCCGCTACTGGCGGCCCGGGTTTGGATCCCGGGCGCGCACCGACACACCGCTTCTCCGGCCATGCTGAGGCCGCGTCCCACATACAGCAACTAGAAGGATGGGCAGCTATGATGTACAACTATCTACTGGGGCTTTGGGGGGAAAAATAAATGAAATTAAAAAAAAAAAAGAAGATAATGGTATCTGCGATATAGCTATCCTTGGCTTTTTAAAAAAATTAAAGTAAAAAGAAAATCAAGGGTATTTTTCCTTCAAGGCAATATTTCTTCATTCATATTCCTTAACAAATCCAGTGTCTTTGAATACTAAGTATTTTTATTCTGCAGAAGTAAAGGCTTGCTTATTTCCCAAGTTATTCCCAGTGACTGAGAATGTGTATTCTCACCAGTGCATTAGCAAAATATTTCTAACTTTTGTGTCCTTGATATTTTTAAAGGTTACATGCCAGTCATTTTGTCTACCAGGCCCCCATGGGAATTTGTCTGGTGTTTCCTTATGATTAAATTTGGGTTATGCATTTTTAGCGGGAAAATCACCAATGTGATGCTCTACTCCTTGTATCTTCTGGAGGTAGATTTGTCTCATGACTTAGGATTTTTAACCTGGTGATTAAGGACGAGACTTCCAGGTTTTTCCACTGTAATCAGTAAGTATTTTGTGCAGAGGTACTTTGAGATAACGTAAATATTCTGTTCCTCATTAGATTTGCACCCACCAGTTTTATTATCTATTGATATTTCTTGAATGAATCAATTATTACCATGATGGTTGCCAAATAGTAATGTCCTAATTCCACCATTTCTTCTAATTTCCCCAGTTGGCATTACACTGTAAAGAAGAGCTTTCCCCTCTCCCTATTTATTTATTTATCTCAACATGGACTCAGATTCCTATTTTATTTAATAGATCATTAGCTATTTGTGTCATTATTTATTTGATGCTTATTTCCCACGGAATCTAACAATGTATTCATTCATTCTTTCATGCATTAATTCTTTTTTAGGCAGTGCTTTTCTTAGATTTTTTTCTCTTTTTAGACTGTACTTGTCTTTTCTACATTTTATCTCGCAAGGTTAATGCAATGAATCTCTTCAAATTCCATCAGTCTTTGTTTTAATGTGAGTGAATAAATGATCGACCCTCCACCTGGCTTCTCCTGGAGCAATCTGGTGCCATGTTCAGAACTGTCTCATGACTTCGTGATCCACAGCTTCAGCATCTCAGGAAAGTCCCAAGACAAATGTGCCAGTTCTCACTTTGCCACATTCTGATTTCTCCTGCCCTTGGGCCCTCAGACCACTCAAGCCACAGGACTGTCACTGCCAAGGGGAATCCAGCATTCTCTGCAATTGTACACTCACCCTACCCAGGCTGACCTAGGGTTTTGTTCATTGTTACTTCAACAATGAACTTGGTGATGGCTGCCATTCTCCTAACTTAGGAAATTAATGTTGATATGTGACAACCACAGATCTCATTCTTCTTCCTTCTCCCTTGTACCCAGAGTGTTCCTGCAATCCTAACAGGATTCGTTTCAACTTTCCTCTTTGTCTCCCCACTCATTCCCTCAGGACCATATCCCTCTCAGTCTCCTGACATCATCTTTTCCTTTCCACTTCACGTCACTGCAGATGTAGGGCCAAAGGGCTTATGGGAGGTCTGTGGATTTAGTTATTGTTCATTAAAGTGCTGTTGATCACTATCTTTTGCAGTGACTGCTCAACAAAAAATGAAAACAAATGCACACATGTATAAAAGTAAACTCTAATGGATAAACTTACTTCTTAATATTTTGTTTGACTTGAGAGATATTTTAACCGCCACTGGAATATTTGTCTGTCAGTGGTCCTAAACCTACCCCAAAGGGGGATGCTGATGGCATCTAGTCGAGGCCAAGGATGCTGCTAAACTGTTCCTCGTAGCAAAAAATTATCTCAAATGTTAATAGTTTCAAGTTTCAGAAACCCTCTTTAATATAAATTGTATTGTCTTGAGATAATTTTACATTTCGTTGTTCTTTTTATGGTCCCCAAACCTTTCAAAACTGACTGTCTTACTTGATTACTTACGATGCTTTCAAGATTCAGATTGTTCCAGACTCAATTCAACCTTCTCTATCTCATTGTTTATTTTCTCTTCTCTAATATTCACCATTTTCCCCCATGTTCAAGTTGGGGAAAGTGCAGTAGTGTCTAAAAGTTATTTTGGGTCACTGACCGCTAAGATGGAGGCCTGAGCCTAATTATTATCAACTTAGGTTGTAGAAATAGCTGTTGTATTGACACAAGCTATATTTATTTTATTTAGTTATTTTGGAATGTATAAATATTATGTATCATAGGACTATTTTGTTTCACTTTAAAAAGAAAATAGAACTAGAAGTTATGTTTCAGCTTTCCGTATTCTCCACTTCATGGACAATTGAACTTCATGGTAAAATATGAAGAGCTGTCCTCAAAAGAGAAGAATAGCTACATCCAAACTAGGAGAGAAAGAAAGTCTTCTAGTGGAATACTCGCATGCTGCTTTTACAAGTCATATCAGTGCGTTCGTTATGCGTAGAGATGTATTATCCTACCATGAATGCACTTTATGATTTCTTTTGTTATTCTAAGAGCACATTATCACTTTATTGTTTTCTACTTAATTGTGAAGACATTGTATGCCTTTGAGCAGTGTTTTACCCACCATGTGGGCTGGATTGTTGTCCAAAATATTCATATGGTCGTTGCTAGTTATAAGAACGCAGGCACTTTTTAAAACAAACATAGACACCTGAATTTAAGAAAAAATAAAAAGCTGATTAGAAAGAGAGCCACATTGAGATCTTAGTATAGTTGTCAAAATCTGTGGGTTTGGGCTGATTTCTATAGCACAACATTACAGAATGGCAATTTCCTATTTTCTGGCTTCCCACAGTGCACCAATTAATAATTTGCAATTTATCCCCAGGCAGCAAAGATCCTTACCTAAACTATTAGCTTCAGCAATTTTTTCTCCTGTTCTTCTGTAAACAGGTGCCATGAATTGGTCTTGAAGATGTAAAGACGTCTAGAATTCCTTCTTCAGATATTTAAAACAAAAATCAGTATAAAATAATTTGTCAGTTGGATCTGACTTTTGAGCAACTCAGCAACTCTCAGGTGAGAGTCCTGGCTCATATCTGAAGATGTTTGAAACGATTCCAGTAATAGATTATGAAAGATCCAGATGCCAGGTAACTCTTAGTTTTTCCTAATGCTATATAATACCTTGCATTTGTATGTATAGTTTACATTTTATTTAATATGCTGCATCATCTCATTTGATTCTTCAAACAAACACAGCACATTATGATTATAATTTGAACATGGATGAAATATAGTGCAGACAAGTTAAATGAAATAATTGGGAGGTGGTCATGTGAGTCCAAGAACTCATATTCTCCAAACCAACTCCAACGCACTTTCTCTGTATCTCACCTCCTTCGTCCCTGAATATTGTCTATGATATGGGACACACTTAGTAACTGTTTTTTGAATGAATACATGTTTGTGCTTGGAAGCAAGGAATATTGTGTTTTTGTTGTTGTTTTAATAACATTTGGTTTTGTTTGTAACATAGACAAGTAGACAAGAAGTATTAAACTAGGTTTCAAAACAGATTTATATCCCAATTCTGTTGAAATTGTGCCCACCATAAATTCTCTTAACTTCTTTGGTATGCACTTTTCTTATTTTTGGAAAAACAATCTGGAGGAGGGAATTTGAATAGATACTACGTAGGATCATTTTCTTGTATAAATGTCTAGGGTTTTAAATTTAACTGAACAGAAGCTTTAATTCAAAAGGTTTCTATAAAGTCATTGAAAGGTAATACAATTTTTAATTGGGTTTTTAAATCTTGTTCTTGTTTACAATAACTAAAATATTTACTTAAAAATGTCACATGGCTGTGGAACAGTTATTCTTAGTAAAATTAGAAATAGTTCTTCTTTACCTGAAGCTCCCGGGATTAACAATGTGTAGTTAATGGTCTATCTGGTATATGAAGTGTCAGATAATATTGCAGCTTTCTTGGGAGCACCTGTTTATGTATTTTTGGTAGTTCTGTTCAATTGGCTTTATATTTAAAGTGCAACATATTCACTTAGGTCTCACTGAAGGATTTGATTATGGCAGAGCAAATGTACACCTTATCATTTAACTCACAATTATGCAAAATTTTGTTTATACTATGTGTTCAGACATCTCTTGAGTGTCTGCTAAGGGCCTGACACTGCACATGCTAGGTGTGGCCTCTGACCTCCACAGGTTGCAAAGAATGGAGAGGTCACTTCTATGTGGTGCCCGAGAAGATGCTTAGGAAAAGCTTCCCAGCAGAGATATTTGAACTGTGCCTTAACAGGTGACATGTCAGGCAGGTAAGGATATTCTAGGTAGCAAGGAAAAAGGTAGTTTGGGTACAAATAGCAATAGGAACAATGGCATGGATACATGACACAATTGTGACTTTGGGCAAATGGAAGTCATCAGTTTGTCACCAGCATCAATGAGTAAGGGTCCATTGCAGGAAAGGAGGCTGTGGACACTGGTAGGGACAGACAGTAGAGGGCTCTGAAGGCCATGTTTCGTATGCTATCAAGTAGACCCTGGGGAGCTATGAAAGAGTTCAAGTTGGGGAGTTCCACGGTCAGCATTGTGACTTGGAAAACCCCTCTATTGGCAGTGTGGAAAAATGTAGCGTGTGAGAGGAGGGAGATAAGATGTTTAGGACTCTACTGCCACCATCCAGGAAGGAGATTTTGAAAACCAGAGCTAACATAACAGTAGGATTGGAACCAATGAATGATGAAGGCACATTTTAAAGAAAGTATATGGGCCTGTTTACCAGTTGGAGGTGAGGTTTTAGGAAAGGGAAGAGAGATATCCAAGGTTTTGATTTGAGTCACTAGGAACAGAGGGGGAGAAGGATATTGCACGGGCAAGTTAATGATTTTAGTTTAGGGATATCCTCAGTTTGGGGCATGGCAGGACATTTCTTTGGAAAAGTCTGGTGGGTAGTTGAATACGTAAGACAAGAGCTTAGATAAATCTAGTGGGTAGTTGAATACACAGTTGAGCAGGACATACAGACTTCCAATTCTTCAGCACATTGATAGAGCCAGGGTGACACCACCAAGCCTTACCAATGAGGATTTAAGAAGGCACTAGGGACAGAGTGTTGGAGCGTTGGGGGCAGTATTGGAAGAGCTCACAAAGGAGATTGTGTTACTATTTAGAACCTACATTATGTTTTGTGAGCATATAGGTGGAAGGGACTCTCAAGTTACTGCGGTTATCCTGTGAGGTAACAGTGTCTAGGCTAAAATGCCTGCTCTCCAGCTAACTCAGTATACATGTAGGTTAGAGTAGGAGATGGTGGAGAGGTCAACAGGGATGTGGTGAGAAAGTGGGGATGGAACCCAGATCTGCTTTGAGTTCACACCTCTGATCCAGAACTGGGCTGTGCTTGCCACCAGCCACCAAGTCACCACTTTTTGTCCATGTCTCTGTCCTAGTAGCATCTTCATTCCTGAAGGGGTAAGGACTTGCCTTATCCCAGTCCTGAACTCTGACCCCATAAAAAACCCAGTTATACAAGGAAAACTGCTGCACACTGTCATGAAGCCATGCCCTGTCGTCTCGAAGCTGGTCATCAATTAGACCACCAGCTGACATCCCTGATGTTGCACAGCTTCCTAGCTACTCACTTCCACCACAAGTGGAAATAGACTGTGTTGTGTCCTATCTCTCTATTTTCGCCCTCCTTGGGATGGTTTGTCCTACTACCAGTCAAGCCTTTGTTTCTGACACTATGCCCCTAGCTCTGAATTCTTTAGTCCTACAACACTCATAATCTGTGTAGCTTCTTAGTATTTATCGTCTACCCCTTTATTATGTCATACATTTTTTAAAGAATGCCCTTGTATTTAATCTCAAAGACCTATGAAGTCAGAGACTGTGAGCTGTGAATACTGTATGTATGTGGTATTTGCCAAATGCAGGTTAATGTGGGGCTGATCCAGGAGCTGATCACAGGATGAATTATTTTTGATCCTATCTAAAAACAGAGGTAGGAACAAGATTCACTTCTGTACCAATTAATGAAGAACTTTTGAGCTCCTACTATATGTATAGGAGAGTGCTGGGCACTGTGGAAGATTCAAAACTCAATCACACATGAGCCCTGCTTTAAAGAAACTTACTGGCCAGAACTAGTGACTGTTAGGGTTAGGAGTGATCTTAAAACATTATAAGCCCCACATTGTTCTCTTTTTTATTTTTTAAAATTTATCTTAAAATTAAAAGCAAATTTAAATCCATCCTTGGTTTAAACTTGTAACCAAAGCAGTAGCTATGGGCTTTAAGCCACAGTTATTAGACAACCCTGAAAAGAAAATGGAATATGTGTACGCTCGTGCTTTGAGATGCTAACTTATGTTTTGTCAGACCAACCTGGTGAAGATCAATAAATAGTTACACTAGTGTTATTAAAAATTAAAGATAAATCTATGCTCATTCTGAATCTTATCATCACAAAGTTGCAAGTCTGACTAAAAGAACAGAGAGCTTCTCTATAACATTACAAATTTTTTTCAGTAGTTCCAAGGATCATTGACTTGTAACCTGGAGTCTAGAATGTGTTTATTATCAATACATATTTGCTTCAGAAAACTTTTTTTGTTCACTTAAGATTTCAAAACATGTTTCCCATAGGAGGTTGAGGTGACCACTAGCCTTGGAGATAATCGATTTTTGATGACCTCACTGATAGAGTTAAATTCAAGCTAGGCAACTTTTTGTTGAAAAAATATATTTTTAATAAAATTAAGTGGGTTTAAAAAGTAACTTGCAAATAAAATACAGAATCTCAATTTTTCATGTGAAGTCCGAGCAACAAATGAAGAAAATGAAATAAAAAAAGAAGTTTCCTGGCTAGTGGGTCACTAGCCAGGACTGGCCAGTTTCCTGGCCAGAACCAGTCAGCCAGGTCTTCATTGGTTGATCCATCCATCCATCCATCCACCCATCCATCCATCCATTATTTCTTCCTTTTGTTAATTAAAACTTTCGGTGGAGAGAGCACATATTGATTACAGCAGGTACCAGGAATTGTGTTAGGTCCTGAAAATAGAAAAGCAAGACATACTATTTTTAGATCAATTGTTTTAAAGATGGTCCCTCAGAGGAGTTTCCATGTATTATAAAGATTTCCTCAGTAGAATTTTGAGACTCACCATATAATTCCACAAAGAGGCATTTACAAAATCTTCCTAAAATATGAGGATTGCAAGGGTTAATCCACTCACTTGCTTAAGGTAGAACTGACCGGATGGTAACTGGAAAAGGCATAAAATGAGTCTTTCTTATGTCTTTCTCTGACAACTTTCACTGCTAGGCAGAGCACCTCAGAGGTGTCTGACCCAGGGAAGCTGGAGGCCTGTAAGTAACTGTTGGAGTGATGTGTTAATAGTCCATAGCTGACGAGTGGGGACCCACAGAAAGACCAGGCTGAGGTTTCAGTGCGGGCCAAACACGTGACAGGAGTAATGAGGTGTTTAGCATTTGAAGGGGACTGATACAGCCCTCTCCACAGGCAAGTGGGAAGAGAAGCTTGTTTTTATAAAGCTGAGATGGCAAAGTAGCATGTAGGAGAGGGAAAGCATGGAATGGCGAGGTATGGGGAAAAAATGCTGAGAGCTGCAGAGAAATTGTAGGGAGAACAAAGACAATTCCATACTTGTAGTGAGTCATAGCTCTCATAAAATGATTGAAATTCGTTATTCATTACACTGATGGTTCATTAATTTAACAGATTCAGATGTTAACTGAAAATTATCTTTTTAAGATTAAAAATATATGCCTATAATATGTTTCCGTTCCTTTTAGAGCCTTTAGAAAAGATACAAGACTGCCTATATCTTCCAAATACAATAGCAAATAAATCCTAATCTAGTCATTAAATAAGTTAATGCATTTTAGAAAATTAGATTTTAAGAATGAAGCATTTATGGATTTGTAAAAATTTCTTGTTCAGCAGCATTTGTTCTCAGACTAGTGGTTAGGAAACACTGTTTCCTGATTTTGATAAGTATTTGCAGGGGTCTTGGGGTGAGTTTATGAACTTATTTAAATCGTGATTTGGGAAACTATCTTGTGATTGCTTTCAGTGTTATTTCAAGAAAATGTTTCATGATTTCTTTTTATATTGAAAATTGAATTAACTGTCACCTTAGTTCACCATATCTACCAGCCTGTCTTTGCCCAGCATGATTGTTGGCTGCATCATCAAGTCAAAACCAACATAGAAGATTAAAGATGCACCACTGCTAATGTTCTAAAAAATGTAGTTCAGATAGTAGGACACTGTAAAAGGAGAGAATCCAAAAATGATTGAGGGAGGGGCAGCATTATTAAGTAAAGCCTTCACAGTGACTGCTTCGCAGGATGTGGATGAATTTGGTGCATAAATTCAGTGTGTTTGCAGAAAACAATCCCCATCTCTGCTTAGAGACACACCCTGCAATGGTTTAATGTCATGGAATCCTGAGGACATAATGAACACCTCATTTAAAGGCAACAATGCTGCTGCCCATTTACCTAGATTATAATCTCCCCCTCTCCCATTTCTTGGATGTCCACTCAACTATCTCAAATACCACCCATTTGGCTCCATACTGTCCTATGTCATTATCAGGTGGGAAGATCTTCAATTAATGCCTAAAGGAAAAATACAAAAATTTGCCAGATTGGATAAATGTCCATTTAAATATTTTTTGAAGTAAGTTAATTTTGGAATGTTGTAAATATCCAATGCTGACATTTCTTACCTCAACATTACAAAAATAAAGATCATGATGTGTTCAATATGGTGCCTTTTTGTCAGGTGTTTAGTATTGCATTTGGCTTCATGAAATTTGGAATTTTTATGGCCGTTGTTACAGTAGGAAATTTCAAGGGAATCATTTTATGGTGTATATTTTACTTCTTACTCATAGCTTGGCTCCTGAGTGTATAATGTCCACTTTCCTTTAACTTTGTGAATTAAGTTCAAATATTTTCAAAACCCTCTTTGTGTTTTAATTGTTCTTGGCTTCAATAGGTCACAGCAGAGCCAAGTCGAATAGAAAAGTAAGTCAAATAAAAATCAGAAAATATTGGATTTGCCAAATGCTTTCCCTTTCGTTTAGTTGGGAAAGACTCTTGTATTTTGACAAAATTTGAAACAAAATTCTATTGTCCTTTACTACATCTCTTTTTCATCACTTGATTAAATGTCCAACATTGTTCACATGCATTGAAAGAGAGGGAGATGTTTGCATTATAAAACTAGAGATACATACTATAGTTTCTACACTTTCAAAGAGCTATAGCGACAAGTTATGGAATTTCATAAGTAGGAAAGTCATGGATTCTCTGCTCCATTAAGCCATGATATTCATTTTGCACAGACTACAGTGGGAGGGTGGGTGGAAGGGGGAAGGAGAACAACACAAAAATTTAATTTTTGTAAATTTGGATCTCATAGGAGTAAGGATTATAGAATGTTATATTGGAAAAAGAGTTTTTCCAATTCAGCTGCCTTCTTAATTTGTAGATACTCTCACCAAAAACCCTACACAGACCTTCATTAAAGAATGAGGAACTCACTACCTTCTGAGACAACCATCTTGGAAGAGATTTAAAAGTCGTACTTGTTCTGAAACAAAAGATCTCTCTGGAATCCCTCTGCCTTGTTTCTCTGGCTGTCCTTCCCAGCAATGCTGAATAGTTTTTAAAGGTTTCTAAATGAAACAACTTCTGGTATTTGAGGATTGTTGTCTCAAATATTGTGTCTCCACTCCAGGTCTTTGCTCCATTTTCTCAGCTCTCTTTCCCAAAGGAGAGTTCCATGCTTTCTCTGTTAGGTTCACCTTTTGAAACATCTCTCCAGACTGCCAATACTCATGTCAAATTGCTCAGTACTGAGAACAAACACCCTTAGGGTTCTCTGAAGAGGTGCAGTGGATTACAGCTGTTATTTATTTATTTATTTTTCTTGATGTTTGTAGTTCCATTAATGAAGTCAGAATTGCATTAGCTTTTGAGACAGTAATTACACTCTTGATTTATATTGAACTTACAGTAAAGCAACTTTTTAAAGTAGATTTATATACTATTCTCCCATATTTAATATTTATGGATTTGTTTTTTTAATTATAAATTCAAGATTTTATGTATTTCACCATTATGTTAAAATAATATCTCTGAGTAATTTATGAAAATCAAGTCAAAAAAATATTACTAGGTTGCAGGATTGGGGGTAGACTTCTTTATCCTTTTCATTGTTCTTTTTGAGTTCCTATTAATGTTGATATAATATTTGTGCCCTCATGTTAAAAATAAATCATGTTGGTCTTAATTGCAATTCCAGTTTATTCCAAACTGTCGAGATGTGGATTCTCTTTTCTAACTCATTGACTGTTCTTTCCAAATCATGTCCTTGGGAACGTCCATATCATCATCCAGGTGACCAAAAATACTGTCGGAAGGACTAAGTCAAGGGAGGAATCCAAGGCCCACCCATCTACCTTTTCTCACAAGTCAACATCAACTATAACATTGGTCTGTTAATCAGCAGTTCCTTTTTGGAGTCAGTTAAATAGCTATCAGAAGAAATTAACAATATTTCATAACCATGAGTTCGAGGACTGAGATTGCTTAGGAACAGATTTTTACATATCCATAAAATGATTACTCTGAAAAACATTATTTCTTAAAACATATAAACTAAAAAATGCTAGCAAGACTATTTCAGCCCAACTCAGCTGGGGAAAAAAAAAATCAGACCTCTGCCAAGGCTGTGAGGAGCAGGGAGAGTGGTTTGCAGGGCTGTACTGTTGTTGAAGGGAGGCTTCCCCATCCTCTCCATCCGCAGATCCCGTGCCCTGAATATTCTGGCTAAAATCAGCGTGTCAGCAGGGCTGTTCCTTCTGGAGGCTCCAGAGGTGAATCTCTTTTCTTGTCTTTTGCAGCTTCTAGAGGCTACCTGCGTTCCCTGGCTTGTGGTCCTGCATCATTCTGACCTCTGTTTCCTTTCTCTCATCTCCTCCTCTGACTCTGACCCTCCTGCCTCCCTCTTACAAGGACCCTTGTGATTACACTGGGCCCACCTGGATAATCCCAGATAATCTCCCTAACTCAGGATAGCTTGAGCCTCTTCCTGGGGTTGTAGGATCCCAAGGAATTAGAGAATCAGACTAACTTGTTTCTGACTAGTCTGCAGGTTGCCTTGTTTTATTTATTTTCTTATTCTTCATTTCGATCAAGTCTACTGTACTTACTCGAGCTTCCTCTTTCCCTTCTCCATGTGGAGATTGTCGGTACAGACAATCTATACTAATCTCCTAAAACATTAAGAATTCTGTACTTTTCCCCTTTAATCCTTCCTCAGATGTTTTCTCCCAGGCTTACATTCTTGAATTTCTAGATTTGAATTGTTGTTTCTTATTTACAGCCATTGGATCAAATTTGCCAGCTCTCCCTATACTTCTAGCCCATTCTCTGTCTTTGCTCTTTTCTCCCATGACATCCCTAAGTCACTGCCAACTTAACAAAAGTCAAACACATATCCTCTACCTCGTAGCTTCTCTTCTGACCCAGCTCACTCTTTCTGAAGATGATGGCATCTATGTCATTGGGTGGTTGTGAGGATTAAATTAGTAGACAGTTGTAAGCAGGTAGAACTGTGTCCACCCATGCACACATTCAATAAGTTCTAGCTATTATTATCATTCTTCTCTCAACCAAGCTTCTAGAAAGAGGGTTAAGCATCCACTACCTCTATTTTTCATTTCCTACAAAAGACGGTGTGTGCTGGTATTTAAACACACGGTCTTTGGTGTCAGACAGACCTATGGGCTTTTGTACCTATTGGGTGTGTGGTTTGGCAAGAACAGCTCTGCTCCAGCTTCTTTGTTTACTAAAATAGGGATGATGATATCTCTTAGTTAAATGATTTGATCTATGTGAAGCACTTAGCATAGAGTTTGGCCTCGATGAATATTAGCCTTTAATCATATACGCCTCAACCCATTGCAAAGCCACTTCTATCTGCAACCTGAGAATATTCCAAGTGGCTCCTTATGTCATATCCTTGTTAGTCTTGATCTTATCTCACCTCCTTCTGGTCCTCACCACCCTCTTCTGTTCCCGCTTCTCGGTCTGTTTCCTAAATTGGCAACTTCAGTCAAATTAGGAACTTCTCAGTCAGTTCCTAATTTGACTCCTTTGAGTCTCCTGTTCTCACACCAGATACTCTCTGCCAATAATCTCATCTACTCCCACGAGTGACCTCAGCCACCTCCCACCCGTATGCTGATGGGACCTGTGTCTCAGGCAGATCTCCTGGGGAAAAACTTCAAAATAAAATGTGGTCTAGTTCACATTGCTTCTGTTTGTTGTCTCCCTGTGAATTAGTAACCTCATTTTCTAGTCACTACCCCTTCCTCTGTTCCCTTTCTCAGTAAACTAAAATCTTTTTAGGAGATTTGCAAAGTCAGAAACACAGCAGTTGAGGTATACCCCTTCCTTTGTACTTGTCCTGTTACCTCACACAAATTGTCAATCCTTAGCAAATCTTCAGTCCTTCCAGTTTCCTTCAGTATCTGGCTACAGGCCTCTAAACTAACATTTCCATTTATTTTCTCCCCTCTGCCTGACTTTGAGTCACAGAGAACTAAAACTTGACTGCCAAGGTCTTTATTGGGACTCTATATTGCATTGTAGCTGACCTTTTCTCCCAGGATCTGGAGCAGTTCTGTGAGCTAAAGCCAGAAACTTGAGAGAAATTTTGGAGGATTCCTCCCTGCAGCAGACCATGCACAGGCTTGGATTTCTCCTGGACAAGCCATTCTCTGGCCACTAAAGTGGGCTCATAAATGCTCAGGTCATGCGTGCCCTTAACCAAGACTGTGGACAACGTCACCAAGAGCTTTGACATCTTGGCTTTCAAGGATTATGCAGTGGTGCTGCTTTCTTGAAAACTTTTCATCAGTTGGTCTCTTGGAATCCTCTGGACTAGATACCCTCAGAGTTCAACTCTTGGTTTGTGTTCTGGACCATGGCTTAGCGCAGAGAACCAGCCTTCCCCATGTGACGTAGATGAGACTCACTGTCCAGGCTTTCTCATGACACCCCTAAGACTTGCGGATGACTCCTGTGTTTGCCTGTGACAAGAACACACACTGACCTTTCCATTGTGGCCTGAAGCTGTTGACAAGCACAGACACAGACCTCATCTTTCTATTCTTTATCTCATGAGTGATTAGCTGAGATTAGAACAATTTGTCCCCTGGAACTAGCTAACCACAGAGAAGTGTTTCCGGTTCAGCTAACTGATTGAGACTTGTGCTTGCAAAACAACCCCAGCTGTTAATCAGCCCCTCTGGAACTTGTTTATCCCGCTCTATAAGAGCCTCGAGGAGATACTCTGATCTTCACATCTGAGGTGCTCTCTCTTTTGCAACAGCCTGAATACAAACATCTTAACTGTCTGGTGCATTTTGTCTCTGACAGCATTTTTCTCCACCTACTATTTCCAATTTGCAGCACTTACACTTTTCCACCAAATACATTTTTCAGTCTTCGTGGGATTCCTTCAGTCCGTAAACAAACAAAAGCCCTTATTCTCAGTCACCTCCTAGAAAACTAACCATTGTCTTTTTTATTTCTTCCTTCCTTTTTTCCAATTTCCAAAGTAATGAGAAGAAAAGGTAAAGCTGCCTCTCTATCTCCAAGGATCTGACTTCTGTGCTCTCTATAGAATTTTCTACTCTCCCCTGGCCGTGTTACTTTTAATTCTTATCTACTAATTCAGGCTTCTATCTGTTGATCATTGTGGGTCTTGTAGGGGAAACACACACACACATTGATAATGAGGGAATCATTCTCTCTATAATCATCAGAACTTTAAGTCATATATTCTACTAAAAATCTTAGCTAACAAAGAAATCTTTATTCTCAGATTCTCAAGATCTGCATTGTCATATCCCTTTTGTGTTCTGAAGGAAATCCCCTTCTTTTCAAATGCATATATTACCTTCATTGAAGTTACTTCCTTCTTGAGTTTGTGATCCCCCAGAAGCTAGCCCTGAGATAAGGATTCCTGTGCAAGTAGTTCAGGACGGGGCCCAGGGGGACAGTGGTAGGGGAGTGGAGCTGAGACAAGGGAAGGAAGGCAGCCGATAGGGTATTTGTTATCACCCCGGTTACCCCTGTGGGTGACTGGAACTTAAAATCCCCTGGAAATTCTGGAAGGGAGAGTGGAACATACCACAGAGTTATCCCCTCTGAGCGCAAAGGAAGCGGGAGCGTTTATACGCAGACTCAACTCTGTCACTCACTGGTGGAGAGCTGCTTCTGGAGGTGTCCACTCCTCAGCAGTTCAGGCAGGTAAAGTGGGCTCTGACTTCAAGAGCAAGCCCTCAGGCAAAGGAATTTGGGTACTAGCATCTGGCTGTCTAGTTTTGAAGCAGTAAAGAAGAATGGATGGGTGCTCACAGCATTACCTCCTCTCACTTATTTAAATCTGTTTCCAAATGAAATATGTTTACTTTTGAGATCTCTATGGATCCCAAAGAAATATCTGGAAGGTTTTGTAGCTTGGGGGTGTGAATAGGTTCCCAAAGAAATTTCTGAAAAGTTCTATTACTTGGGGTGTGAGTGTTGTGTATTCACATGTACTTTTTTTAAAAACTGGAAATTTTGGTGTGCTAAGGAAGTGGATGTAGGGTTTCCAGCCCCTGAATGGTGAGCACTTTCCGTCTTCCTTCTTTGCTTTTAAATTTTGAGTCCATTCTCTCTCCCCCACGCCCCCAATATGAGCACATGCAATGCTTCTCACATTCTTGAAAACCTGCCTTCCTCCTCCTACCCCACCTTCTCTGTCTCTTCCTGTGCTTTTCTCTCTCTCCTCTTTGCCTCCTTTCCACTTCAGTGTCCCTTCTTTATAATTTATGTTCTTCGATACATCCTGGGATTAGTAGACATGAGAATCCGTGGACCTTGAGCCGGGGGAGGGGGGTGGTTGAGTCATTGCAAGATAGTGAGAGGTCTGGGCCCTGAAGAAGGGACGATATGTGTAGGACAACAGCTTCTCTGAAAACTGGTCAGAACCAGCAGGTAAACAGCCTGCTGGTGAAATCATGACTGTTTGCTGTGAGTGAGTCAATTGTACTATCTGGACTTAGCTAACCATGAACCTCAGCTAATCTACCAAGCCCGCTCCAAGTGCTGACCTCAGTCACATTTTGGCTTTAACAAATCTCTTTGGGCCCTCCTCTGAAGCCTGCCCTACAGAGCCTCCGACCCCATTCCTCTTTCCTTACCATCATGCTTTCCTTCGTCTTCCGAACTCTGATTTCACTCCTTGTGACTCAATTTGAATTGTGTTGGGTTAACTAGAACTTCTACATAAAGGAATTTAAATCTTTCCTTTCTAAGCCATATATATATATGGTGAGTAGACACGGTATAAGTAACCAGAGTTAAATAGTTTGTTGAAAAAGAACAAGCTGTGATATTATCTCCTTCACAGTATACATTAGCATTATATTCTGATATTTGCCCTGATTGATACATTACCATCACATATGTAAAGTTTAATGGAAAAATTGGGAGGACATCACAATAAGTATAACAAATATATATGAGCTAAACAGAGTACATTAATTGTCTTTCAGTACCCAAATTCTTGTTACCTAAATTCTTACTGTCTTATTTGCCTTTACATTCAATAGCCCCATTCTCATGAACAGAATGGATTCAGATAATTTTTGAGATAGGATTACTTGGAGGAAACGTCAAATACATTTTTCCCTCAGAGAAATACACACTGAATATCTGAACCCAGGAACGGAGCAGATTTGGAAAAAAGAATGCCTATTTTTCACCATCCTTTAGAGACGTACCTTGGACATAAGCAGTCATTTCAGAATATAAGTTTTTAACACTGTCTAAATTTATTGAAGGCATCAGCACACAGGTAATTTACTATATAACATTGAGGTGAGCTAAAGGATTTGGTGTAAAATGATAAGGAATGCAACTTCTTCCCATGGACAAATCTCTAATAACACACTAGAAGAATTCGGTTTAGCAAATGTAACTTGAGCACCAAGGACCCCAAGTGTCTGTAATATAAACCAGCCTCTGTCTAATAAGGCAGCAGAGTCACACTCAATAAAAGGCGTTTCTGAAATTTAAGAATCTTGAAAAGTGTTACTATTCATTTTTATGGGCACTAGCAAAAGAGATTCTGCCAGAAAATGTTTCAAGTAGAGAATTCAGCGTGTGATTGGTGTTGGTTTTGGCTCCAGCCTTTGTAGGTCATCAGAAGTGTCTTTTATGGATGGTCCCTCTTTCTTTGTTCTGTTTTCAAATCTGTCTTTGGTTTGGGGTGAGTAATAAAGAATTGTATTAATTAGATTATAACAATCGCAGTCGAGACCATCAACTTTAAAAGCATCCCTTAGATGCCAATGAAACTTTAGGGGAAATTTTTTATTCATATTCCTGACCGTACATCTTGTATTTCTGACAATTTTTACACTTTCTGGTGCTTTGGTTTCACCAACAACAACCAGAACAGCAAAAGCATATGTGGTAAGGTTTTACTCGACTAAGAATGCAATAGGTAGAGATAATTTTGATCTGATGAAATTATGGAAATTTAATTTCCTAAAATAGAAGTACATAGAAGGACTGCTGAGCCAGGGGCTATTTGAGTGAAAACAAAACGATGTTGTCTGTGACTTTGGAGTCAGATGCAGAGGAGTCTACAAGTCAGGTCTGTTGCTGTTTAAATGTGTGGGTAACATAGGAAGCCTTGTACCGGCTCTAAAAACATTAAACAGATGCTGTTCTTGGGGAGGACAAACTGATAGAAGTTGAGTGCTTCATCATATATGAATTCATGATTAATACACTGTGTTTTAGAACTAGCTCGAGCATCCCTCCTCTTTCTGAGCTACAGCTCAAAAACATTTCTGTTTCATTTCACTGAGGTAAATGGCTAGATTTTTTTTCCACGTAAAATTACTTCAAGTCTTTAAAATGACATGTCAGAAAATACCAATGGAGACATGTAAATACATGTAAGTACTATATTTTTATTTTTCTTGTAATTAAATTAGGCACCTGGCAAAGCATATTAATACTTTAGGTCATTAGAAGACTATGCTACAAGGAAAAAAAAACAAAAAAACAAAAAATAAGGTAGACATCTTTGGCCATCCTAGTTTATTCAGCATCATAGCATGACTGAGGCTTTCCATATGTGTCAACTTTATCGAAAACAGAAGCCTTTTAAACCATGTGTATTTTTAAGGCATGTTCATCCATTTTTACAGGAAAGAAAACCTTACAAAATATATTGCCCATCCCTTTGCCCTGCAATAGAACCTAGAGACTTTAATTTTTGTGGTCAACAATCCAACGTCACCACCATGAACCTTTAGTTCTGTTTAAGCCTATAATACAGAGGTCATCCTCAAGGTAGATTGGGCTACATAAGACTGTTTGCCTTTACACTCAATAGCCCCCAGACGCCTTGTTTGTGGGGTTACTGGTCTTATTTTATAGTTTTCCTGCTTCCTGCTTCACTTTTATTTCAGCAACTGCTATGTTTTGGCAGCTGATGGAAGCTGGAAGCCCATGTGACATACCAACGTTTTTTTTTCAGTGTTTATCTGAAATTCAGATTTAACTGGGAATCCTATAATTTACCTGCAACCTTACCACACCCCTTTTCAGGAAATCCTAAAGATAGGAACCATGCTTCCTCGATAAATCCCAAGGGAGATAGCAGGTCTCATAGGAACTTAGAGAATCCCACAGAAGATTCCTATGCCCAGCACAGAAAAGGCATGGGGTTCTGTGTTCTTCAAGCTATGAACACCAGGAGGATTGATACCTCCACGCCTGAAGGGCTCATGAGAACAGGGCTAGATTTTTCTGAGAAACCTCCTGGGTTGAGCCGTGTTTGAATCGCAAGGCTTCTGTATTATTTAGCATTACGTAATAGTTAGACACAAGTAGTTGCAGCTTGTAAAAATAAAAGTTCATCTTAACTCACATAAATTCTGGAGGGATGATATCCTTGCCTAACAAAGTCATCAAAGACCTGGGCTTCCTCCCACCAGCCAGTCCACCACGCCTCATGCACTAATATGGCTGCTGGAGCTCTAACCTTCACATACACATTCTAGAAAGCAGAATGGAAGACGATAAAGAAGAAGGATGCCATTCCTCCTAATCCTCAAAAGCTACTATCCAGAAGTAACCCTTTGCTTTTGCTCGTTGGCCAGAACTTAACCACACAGCCACATCCATTTGCAAGGGAGGCCAGGAAATGCAGTGTCTTTGATGGGAAGTTGTATGGGCATCTAGAGATTCTGTTACTAAAATTTGGGGCAAAATTTAAATACATCTCAGATTAAGGATTGTGTCTTAGAACTGGAGACCTTGAAAAGCTCTTGTAATAGTTATTCCCAGAAGTCTTTTCTCCTCCTGCCGTTGCCCAGGTTAAATGTCATTTTATACAAGTATACTTTTGAAAGAAATAATGGGATTTCTAATATTTTAAAATTCTATTTCATGCAGAAAAAAAATGAATTAGAGGTACATTAGTGGCCAGTTTTAAAACATGAAAATTTATGCTTAAGGCAAAATAATGGAACGGGAAAAATTAAAATGTCTGGATTATTTGGAAGATTAAGACTAAACTGATGAAACTTTGGCAGTTATGGGAAACTACATCAAGTTTTTCAAGATTTCCATGAAGTTTTGAAAATGATGCTTATGAGATCAAGCTTGAAATAGAAAAGAGAATCCAGAGAGAACATTGTGCAGTATGTACTGAAATGTCTGTATTTCATAAATGAATTACCTCTAAGGCGGTTAAGGAGGAAGATGGGACGTAAATAATATCCCTTTCTGCCTCCCCGTCTCCTTCATCCTCTTCCTTCCTTCTCCAGGTTGTATACATCCTCGAAGAGAAGGCTTTTCAACTGCTGAAATACTTGTGAAATCAGGTGTTCTGTCTTCTGAAGTTTGGGGTTTTCTTTTAATTTGCTTTCTATATATAACTCAATCCAAATGCTGGAGTAGGAGGTCTTATATCAAACTTTCATGATTTCCTGTCTTCCCTCAATATCGAGGTATGACTATCGTTAACATTTACAAAGATGTCCGTTTGACAGGGAAGTTGACCACCAGAGTATGGCAGTCAGAAAATACTTAGAGAAGAACAATAGAATCACTGGAAACCAAATTTGAGTTAAATAAGGTGGACTGATGTAGCTAACATAGTCCGAGAGAAGACAGAGTGTATAGACTCCATATTTATTTATATAAATTTTGTAAATATACTCAATTTTTAAAAATGACCTAGACTTTATACATGGTATGTGCATAATAGGGGAAGTTTGTGATTTAATATTTGAATATCTACTATGAAAATGGCTATTGGACATTAGCCCCGTAAGCACTCTAGAAGTCCCTTGTTAAAGCTGAAAACCTGAGTCTCAGCCAGGTTTAGACATGACCAAAGACCGACGAGGATGCATTGTGAAAACATGAAAGGTCTTCTGTTCATCAGAGTTTCAGTGCCTTACATTTTAAGAACAAAGCAAACTATGGCTCAGATGTTCCCAAGTAGGAGCTCTCCATGAGAGGAAAAAAGGAATCTCCCTGCTCGTCTTTGGAATTTATCTCTGCCATGCACAGCACACCTGTGCACCGTAAGATTTGTTACAGCCCATTGGAGCACTGGGGAGTTGTGGGGCTACTAAATCATTTGTCAGGATAATGAGTAATAGCTGATTAATTACTACCTAGTTAATTAATCCAGGATTAATTAGGAGCTCTACATTTTTGTTATTTTTATTTTCCATTTATAGTTGTGAGTGATAACTTGGGTTTTAGGTTTTCACTCCTCTTTCTGCAAATAGAACCTGATGGTTTGAACAGATATCTTTCTTCATTTTTTACATTATTATCCTGAACAGTTTTAATCAAGTTTAACATTATTTGAAAAAAATAAATATATACAATGCAATTGAAGTTATTTAAATTGCATAGGCTCTGTGGCTAATAATAATTCTAACTGTATCATTTAAAGCTAAGTTGATGGTATTCGGAGGCAGAGACCAGAATGTTTCCCATTGTTGTGTGTGTGTGTGTGTGTGTGTGTGTGTGTGTGTGAGTTTCTCTTGACTTCAGAGTCCAGTAGGTGAATGCATGACCTTATTCTCTCGTTTGTCGGCTTTCTCCTGGTGAGCCTAAGAATGCCTGGATGGTTATGAAGCCATTGACTGAGGCCTGACATGGGCTGCTGCCCCCGTTGAGCCGGCCGCCCACTGCTTAACAGGTACCATCCTTGCAGAGACTCCTGGTGACAGGTGTGTGGCCAGCCCATGCTTCCTCATAAGGTCCTGCGTGAACAGTGCTCTTTTCTCCATGCCGCTTATCACAGAGGCATCACTAAACAGGGCAGATTCCATGGCCCGAGCTGGATGGATTAAAGGTTCCATTTAAAGAGGACTGATGGACACTCACCCACAAAGAGCTCTCCTTGGAAAGATGACAAAGGGATTACATTTCAGGGGTTTGAAGCCCTACAGGGATGTCTTTCATCCCTCCCAAGCATTCCTCTGTGTTACATTCAGCGATTCCTGACTGTTGAGAGGAAACCATTACACTGGATAAGAGCAAAGAGCCCTGAGGCCCTCCTTCTGTTCCATCCTGACTTTCCTGATGGGACCTTCCTGAAAGTCTCTGTCACTATCTCATTTGCTGTGACATTCTCCTTAGGAAGCTGCATTGAGGAGAAGAAAGGGGTTATGTCACGGCCCATCTAGGAAACAACAAACCCATCCACAAACAACTAGATTGAACCCTGCGCCTAGTATGATACCTGCTGTAACTTGACACCCAGTGAGCGTGGTTCCCCGTCCAAAGATAGAGTAAGAGAGGGCACAGAACCATGTTCTACAGTAAAAAACATAACGCAAGGTGGATTGAAATGAATAAGCTTAACTGTATTGCCAAAAATATACAGAATGTTTAAGCTTCAGTGTTTGATAATGATATATAATGGTTAATTTGACTATTTGTCCACATAGTATGGCCAAACATTGCCATTTCTATAGTTAGGTTAAGGGAGGTGCTTAATTTAATGACACTCACTATTCATAGAAGTCATTCGTTAGCTTCTGAACTCTGAGATGTTGGAGAACTAACACAAATAGAAAGACAAGCTCAAGAGCTGATGGAAGTTGAGTCTAAGGAAAATAGCCAATTGAGTCTAAAAAGATTATATTTATTTAGGTTTTGTTTACTTTTGATAAGTTCTTTTAATATAGTTGGGGATATGGTATATAAAATGCATGAACACACAATTGGTAACAATGCACAGTTGTTTTGCAGCACCAGAACGTGTAGTTTGCCAGCTGTGAGTAACAGCAAAACGATGCAGTAGTGATGTAAAGGAGTAAATTTATTTATTTTTTTCTCACACAACAAGAACTCGGGATGTAAGTAGCCCAGGACTGCTTTGCAGATCAATCGCTTGAGGACTTAGACTCTGGGAATTTTTTTGCTCTGAATTGGGAATTCCTGCATGATGGCTCTTGCAGCTCCAAGCTTAGGTCTAAGGTGTTGGTGGGAAGAAATGGAAGAAATTAAGAGCAAAAGCATGTGCTTGCAAGTCTGCCTTCTTTTTCCCATGGCTACCCCTAGTTGCAAGGGAATCTAGGATGGTGAATATTTTCACTGAGTACACTGTCATCCTCAACAGTATGTTCTGATAATAAGGAAGAAGGAGAGGATGGATGTTGGGGAGGCAAGCAGTGTGACGGGGAGATCTATAGGAATGCAGTAGGAGCAGAGGAGGTCCTTCATAAGCCACAAAGACTCCCCTATGATGCTAGAACTTAAAAGGGGGCTTTGGAATATTCACATAACTTCTAGAGGCAGAGAGATTTTTTTAATGGTAGGTGTTATAGGGACAAGCATGTTAGACAGGAATTCACTTTATACCCAAGACCAACTTGGTAACAAAGAATATATCAATGAACTCCCGCCCCCCTTAAGGGGGGCTCTCTGCCTTCAGAAGTTTTGTGAAAAATGAAGGATTTATGTTATCATTGGGAGAAAACTGTAACTAGAATGGAGGGCACATCAAGGGAATCACGGGGAAATTATTAAAGGACTTGAAAGACAGGCAGGGGTATGGGGCTTCATGTAAGAAGAAACGAAGCAAGTGCTGTTTAAAGCTTTCTGTGAGTGGATGGGGTGGAGCAACAACATATAGACTAAGGAAAAAAGGATTGGCTGTTTAGATAAATAGAGGAAGGAATACACCAAAAGAGTATTACAAAGAATCTTGCATGTTGCTTTATATTAATAGGTATGCAGCAAACTTGTGCTAACAGAAGCTAAAGGAAATAGAACCGTCAAAGATAGCCACACATTCTGAGTCTTCTAGCAACACAGCAGAATTGTGGTGTGACCGGCAAGAAAGTTGGAAAGAAGAAACAATAGGGGAAAGCATGGTTCAGTTTGATAGATAATCAATGTGCTCAAGTTGATAAAAAAATAATCAAGCAGGCTATTGGCACCAAGGATATAAGAGCAGAACACAGATGAGGGATGAGATCTGCAGATATTTAGATAGGATTTAATATCAAGAGGTTGCAATGGAAGAAGAAGGGATTTATTTTCCAAAAGGAAGAATATAGAGAACACCAAACCAGAACCTTGGATAAGCTCAGAACTAAGGAATAGGTTGCTGAAAGCGAAAGACAGCGAGGGGGTAGGGATGATACAGGATCGGCAATGGTGTGATATGATCACTTGGTGCCAGGAGAGAGCAAAGGTGCAGGAGTGAATGCCAGCAGAGTTCAATGTAGACGAGAGGTCCGGAGTGACGGGCAATAACAGGCACCTAGATTTCCGCAAAGGAGGCAATTCCTAACTCCAGGAACTCGCAGTCAGTAGATAAGAGAGAGAAACCATATTGCAGGTGTTTGAAGAGGGGAGGTGTGGATAGAGAGGCAATAGGCACAGAACAAAAATGCAGAAAACATGCATCACAGCTTGAAGAAGCAGTGAGGTGTCGGTCTTTTGTGTTTTGCTTTTCCCTTAAAGGGGGGTGATCTGAGCAGACGTGAAGACAGAGAACAAGGCCTACATAGAGAAACTGGGTAGACTTCTAGAGAAATAGAATTTCTCTCTGTTTTCTAATCGCGTGGCAGAGGGTGATACACACATATACGAACCTAGACCCAGTCCTATGGAATGTTCTGTTCTTATGGCATTATTTGTTAAAAAGGAAGATGAAGTTTTTTCCTAAAGACAGGAAATTATAATTTTTGCAGAAATATGTTTTTGCTTTAAAAAAAGGACCCTTCTCCTGGGAACTTGCATGGTATTCCCCATGCACAGAACTTAACATTCTTCAACAGTAATACCTGCATGAGCTAAAAAAAATGGCACCATTTAAAAATGTATGCAATTTGTGAATGTATACTTAAAGTAGCCAAAACTCACTCAATGCATGCAGGGGCCCTATTTTTTCACAATAGCATGCATAAGTGTTGCAATGCAATTAGTTTTGCTACTGACAGGAGCAATTCTTAATAGACACTGTCAAATGCTGTGGAGTTAGGTTAGGAATGGGCAGGATTTGAGGATGTTCTGGAGCATCATCCTGTCCAGCAGGGTGTATTTCTGTGAAATGTTCCTCCATTTAGAGGACAAAGCAAGTACTTCATCATTTTCAGAAACTTTATGAAGAGGGCAAAGGTACAAAAGATGAGCTAAGCCCATGTTTTAAAATATTTTTAGCTCTTAAGTATCATGCTTCAACAACACTAGTTAAATGGAAAAGAATCACCGAATCACTTATTTGTTTTATTTAGTTGAGGCCAAATCACATTTTTGGCTTGTTTTTGTTACATAGCATCCTTCATGTTGACTTTTCAAATACTGTATTTATTTCATAGATCTGTAACACATAAAGTTTACTGTCAACCTGCTTCAAACCCGGGTGGGAATATAATAGGTATACAAGTCTAGACTACAAAATTTAAAAACCCATGAATTTAACTCAAATGAAAACAAATAAAAGCTGAAGGTGATCCAAAATTTAGCAGAGAAAGAATCAGGTACCTGAAGACACACTTGCTTTAGTTTTTGCTTCACCACTAAAGGAATATAAAACTTAGGATTTCATTTGTCTTCTGGGTCCTCAGTCTTTTCATGTATAAAATAATAAGCTTGAGAATATGATCCACAACATCACTTTTACTTTTATAATTTTCATTATAAAATTATATGGTGCTGTGAAAGTAAAGCCATCATTTGATGAATGCTGTTTTCACTAAGCTTTAGAGACAGAAGAAAATGATATTGATAAGACTGATCAAAATGTCAGCTGGAAGGTGTGTGGCCTGGGTCTTCATAAAATGTAGTAATACAGGTAAACAGCTAAGAACACCATTCCTTGGTTACCTCTTATAATCAGCGCACAACTGACTGGACACAGAACATTTGAGAATCTAAATCACTGCTCCTTTTCCAACAGCCTTCATAAGTTGTTATAATTGCACCTTTAAATTGTTTTGATTTGGTCACAATCTTAACAATTCAAACTAGGTATATATATACCTAAATATTTAATTCATCCACATTTCTTATTTGTCGATCGTCTCTTCTGTCCCAAAAGCTTGTGTTATTTGATAGTAGAAACTTAGAAAAGGGACTTATCCAGTAGCAAGGCAAGTTGTTGTAAATCTAGAAAAAGGAAAGTTACCCAGTGAGCATAGTGACAGACATGGGGAGACAAATATCCTCTTTTTGGTTCTTGAGAGGCTTACTTCACATTTGCTCCTTCAAAGAGACATAGAGCCTGGTAGGCACCTCCTTTAAGTTACCTTCCTGCCATCCGCGTCTCAGCAGCAGCTGTCAGCTGGATCCTCCTGGTGTAGAATTTCTCTTTAGTGATCTCAGGAGTTATTCTTATCCTTAGGACTGTAGAATAGTAGGTTAGCACAGTAAACTGCACATAATTGCTAGTGAGCATATTTGTGCTTGTCTGCACACTGCTTATGTACGGCAAAAACAGTGTGATTCTCCTGTTCACGTTTGAGAATTTACTTTTATTAAGGAGTTTACAAAGGTCTTGGCAAGGTTTGAGTTGGGGACTGTTCTGCTTGTGCTGCATCATACACTGAGCTGCGTGAGGGCTGGTTTGCTCACTGTTGTATTTCAGTTCTTAATCCAGTGCCCAGCACAGGGCAGGCCTTTGGTAAATATCTGTGGAAGGAAAAGGTGTGTGAGGGGAGGAACAACACCATCCTCTTTTATCTCTCTAGCCCTCTGTGCTGTCAAACCCTTTTCTGGGATCTATATTGGTCCAAGTCCCATCAGGATCATTGTATATGTCTCTTTGTTATTTCAGGCCAATATAATCATTTCTGAGAAGTGTCAGTCTCCACTGCTCTTCAGACCCTGAAGTTCACACGTTTCCCTCATTGCATTTCTGTAGCTATGTTATGTTCCCTTTAGCATTTCTACAGACATACGCAATGCAGAACTTAAGGAGGCCTTCTATGTGTGTGTGCAAAATTATGGATTCTGGCTACTTGCTGCCACGAGGGAATAGTTTCTTCTCTCTATGCCCTGCTGGAAGGTGGAAGAAGAGGTCTAGATTAGGAAGATGGAGGATTTATAGAGCACCTGTCTTTTTAGATTAGAGGAAACAGCTTATAGATTGAATGTATTTTCCCATCATTCCAAGAAATATGTTGCAGGGTATTCGTGGTGTCATCCCATTGCAAGTCAGTCCTCTCTTGCCACCTCCACGTCTTCCTGTCTCTCCTACTGGGTGGGTTTTATGAGCAGCAGCAAGAGAAAACCTTAGTTGTTATATGTGAAGAAAAAGTTTAGGGAATGGATTCACAGTGCTCTGATGATGCGTGTTTTGCATTCTTAGGGGATATTAGAGCTTTTAACATCAAAACGTACTAAAGAATGGAGGCAAAGACCTTGCCAGAAGATATATATGTCTGTATGCTTTTGAACACGACAAGTTTTTTACCATGGAGAGAAAAAAATAGATTCGTTTCTTAAACAGTATAATAAGTGCCATGTGGTTAGTTTCCTTCATAGCGTTCAGATCTCCAATAACGTTGGACAGCTAGCTTATTGGAAAACATCAGTTTAATGTGACCCAGACATTTGACCCTAAGGGATGACCTCTGCACCTTTATGAAGAATATGCATTTCTATGGGACTGGGAGACTAATAATAATAACAGTAACCATAATAAGGCTTAGAATGTCTTAGGAGAGTTGCCCTTTGGCCAAGGAATTGCTTTCTCTTGTATTAGGAACTGACATGAAATTTAGGGCTAATTGCAAATGCTCAAAACCACATCTCCCTAAATGAAAGGCTGATTGAAAGGACAAATTAGGTTACCTTTTAAAGTAGCGGCTAAAGCTGGTTGATCAGAGCGATGTATGTAGACTGTGCAAACACAGAGGAGAGTGTATTGTATTTATTCTGACTGTACTTGTTGACCACCAAATGCATATGCAGAAGTACTGCTAACTCCTTGAAAAGTCTGGGAAAGCAGCCAAAGAACATTCCTATCTTGGCACAGAAAGGTGATTGCTTGAGAAAACATGAGAAAAAGTCACCTCCATCACATGCCCATGGGCAGGGCTTTCAAGTGGAGTGACAAGTTGAAGAGGCCCATCCAGATGAGGAGGGACATGAATGGATGGACATTTGGGCAAGGTCATGAGGCTCCTCCCAATCTGGGAATCACCGAACTTAAATGCATCAGGGATAAAGTGCGGCAAGTGCCCCAGTACCCAGAATACCAAACTAGTCACTTTCTATTCCTTTCCTACACAATGTTTGCACATTAGGGCTTCTTTTGAGCCTATCCTGAAAATATAAATTCTAAATAAATGTATATTTATTTTCTAAAAATTCTAAAATGTCATTCTACAGCCCATTAAAATTTTGGAAGAGGGTTCTTTCTGTGCTAGTCCATGTAAAGACCCTTTCTTTTCCTAATCAATCTTGAATTTTGAGAGTGTCTGACATTAACTTTATGTGGAATGAAGGAAGTTTGTGCAAAAAAAAAAAATCTATATATTTACTTTATTCCTATATATATATACACACACATACATATGATATATATGATACTCATACATGTGTATATCATTGTTCTCATTATATGCACCTCCTGCTGTTTATCATACATGTGTATGTGTGTTATCATGGTAGCAATTTTAATATAGAAGGAATCCACAGTCCTAAACTATCTCGACTAAGTATATCCTATAAGAACGCCACTCTTGTAGGAAACAGAAGAAGAAAACAGTTATAGTAGTCAAGCAGAGTCAAGGATTAGGGGCATGACTCACTTCTTGTCTGTATGATCCCATTTTAACTTCCGTGAGCTTCAGTTTCTTCCTCTGGACAACTGAAAAAGAGATTATACATGGAGGCTTTGAGATTTAGCAAAGTTCAATAAATGAATGCTCATTTACTTTATTCCTATCTGTCTATCAATCATCTATGTATGTATGTATGAATGTATGTATGTATCTATCATGTATCAATTTATTTATGTATCTATGTATGTATGTATCTATCTATGGCATTTCTGAAGATGCAGTATGTGGTTAAGACATACCCTCAGTAACAGAGGCACAGTCATGTATTAATGTCAGCAGGAAAGTTATTCATGGATTCAGCAGTTATTTAGTGAGTGTTAACTTTGTGCAAAGTTCATTGCAGAGGTTACTAAAATATTATCCACGATTATTAAAGAATTATAGTGCACATTTCCTAAATTTATGCATCCAGAAAGCAGTCCAGATTTTGTCATTGTTTTCCTTGGGTTTTCTTTACATAAATATATTTTCTTTGTTAAGGAGTAATTGGCAAAACTAACCTGAGTGGTGGCAAGCATAAGAGTTATGTAAAGATGGTATCACACTGTTTTTATAGGAAAATGCGTGCCCCAAACCCAGCCTTAAACATGAATGAAATCGCTGTGGTTTCAGAAATGATTTTTCTCAATCAATACGACCTTTGTTTGTCTTGTGGTGGTGTTATGTTTCACATTTGTTGAGCAGCGAGTCATGTTTTTCCTCATGTGCCTGATACCCCTGCTGTTTGTAAAGGTATCCAGGAGAGCAACATAACCTTAAGTGTTTCTGTCTCTAGAGGGGCTCAAGGTTTCTGCTAAATTAATTTCTTCAAGGCTGATTTGGAGAGGTTGGGGATGCTCTTTTAATCTTTATGCCCTGAACTCGGAGTTAAGGCCTTCGGAACAGCTTCTTTGTGACAAGAGGGAATATACCTTTTATTCCTCATTGGAGTAAGCAGCTAATGGGGAAGAAGGGGTCAGAGACCCGAGGAGGCTTGTTACAGGCGCTGGAAGGCAGAGGTCCACTGCTTCTGCTTCACAAGCTGCTGCCACATTTCCAACAGGGCTCGTCAATGCAGAGTCTAATCAGAGCTGTTCGCCTCTTAGGAATGCCCCCTAGGCTTACAAAACCCTGGTGTTGAAGGGACATGACATTCCCCAGGTAGCTTATAATTCAAGCCAGTTTGATCCATGAGATCATTGTGTGTTCTTTAATGGAGTCTGTGAGGTATAACACGGGGGAAAGAGATGATAAAAATCAGAGCTGGCCTTCCTCAAGTGTAGAGTGCATGACTACTTTCAAAAAAAAAAAAAATGTCCTGGTCTGATATTTCTTTTGGTTGAATGTGTTGTGTTCCAGAAAGTACCGTGGAGGGTGAATGTGTTGTGTTCCAGAAAGTACCGTGGAGGGATAAAATATTAATTCATTGTAATGCAGTCATTTTCTCCTATTAGCAGAAAAGCATTCTAAGGAAATGTGAAACCATTGTTCTCAGTATATGCTCCTCCCTCTATACCAGCAGTTGGCAAACTATAGCCTCTGGGCCGAATATATTGGACGACAGCTACAGCCGCTCACGGGCAGCAGTCTATGTCTGCATTTGTAGTACAACAGCAGACTTGAGTTGTTGGAAAGAGATTCTTTCGCCCACAGAGCCTAAAATATTTATTATCTGGTTCTTTACAGAAAAGTTTGCAAAGAAGTCTGGGAATCTCTGGTCACACTGTGATATGCCTTTTCTAAATTTTTTCTTGTGAAACATAACATACACACACAATGTGCAGAAACATAATTCTACCATTTCTGCTTAATGTGTATCGGATTATGCAGGATTTCAATTTCTTTTTGAATTTGTCTTAATATTTTTAAAGGAATGTGTATAATTTAAATTTTTAAATTTTTGGCATAATGTAGTTATCTTCCCCAGTTCGTTTCTAGCATCAATTGTATGTGCTTCATTTTTTTCTTTCTTGCTAGGTCAACTTTCCAGATGGTTATCAATCTTACCTTTCCTTTAAGAGATTCAGTATTTAGCTCTGTTCTACTCTTTTATTTCTTTGTTTTCTATTTTATTAGTTTGTGCTGTCTTTATTATTACCATCCTCATACATTTTTGAGTAATTTCCTTGAGTTTATTCTATTTCTTTAACTGCTTGCTTTGAGTTCTTAGCACAAGAATCTTTAACAATTTTTTTCCTAATATATTCATTTTAGGCTTAAAATTTCTGTCTCATTGTCTTTGATATTATCAGTTTGACTAGTCATGTGATATGACTTTCCTGTTAATTATCCTGCTTGACATTGGCTGATCTTTCTGCTTGTGAAAATTTATGTCTTATCAAATCTTGAAAGTTCTCAACTATTTTCTTTTAATATTGCCTCTTCGGCATTTAAAAAAGATCTCCTTGAGGGGCCGGCCCGGTGGCGCAAGTGGTTAAGTGCGCGCGCTCCGCTGCGGCGGCCCGGGGTTCGCTGGTTCGGATCCCGGGCGCGCACCGACGCACTGCTTGGTGAGCCATGCTGTGGCGGCGTCCCATGTAAAGTGGAGGAAGATAGGCACCAATGTTAGCCCAGGGCCGTCTTCCTCAGCAAAAAAGGAGGAGGATTGGCAGATGTTAGCTCAGGGCTGATCTCCTCACACAAAAAAAAAAAAAAAAAAAAAAAAAAAAGATCTCCTTGTATTCCATTTAAATGTATTTTGGACCTTGTCATTTAATCAGTTAAATCTAAAACTTCTTTTTAATTTTTCTACTTCTTCACCTCTCTGTTGTCCATTCTGCATTATTTCTACACATCTATATTATAATTCACCTCAGCTATCTTAATCTGCTTGTAATTCTTCCATTGATTTTTAAAATTTCAACTGTCTTTTTTTTTTTTTCCCCCATTTAAAAAATTCTGCTTGGCAGTCTCTCAAAAATCTGCCTGGCCGTTTTTATGGTATCATATTCCTTACGCATGTTGTTAATTTCTTTTATTTTTATTTTTTAGATATTTAATATATATTTATTTTGTATTTTACATTGACAATTTTAGTGTCTGCTATCTTTTGGGGTTGTATCCTACTGTTTGATTCTAATGAGTATCACACATGGTGGATGAAAATCATATATTTATGATATTTTGATTGTACTTTTTTTTTTCATTTGGATCTATCTCTGTGGAATTTCTGTGAGGCTGGCATTGAGGGTACTTTCCCTGGGAGAATTTATGTTTACTGCTGATGCCTTGGATCATTTCAGAACCAAGACTTCTTTCAACAAAATTTCTCCTTGGTGCTTCTCTGGACACTCAGAGAGTTTTTTGGCTATTCCTGCTTGGGGTCAGCTTGTCAGTTTTCATACACGAATTCTCAGGGGAGATTTTTTTTTTGGTGGTTTGTTTATTTGTTTGGTTTTTTGTTTGTTTGTTTTTCTTGTTGTTATTGTTATTGACCTTCATGCAGAGCCCAGAGGGCAATGATGCGATAGATCAGGAAGAGGCAGCAGAAAGGAGGTGGGTGAGCTGTGATGGTAACTATCCTGTACAGAACTCAGTGCACTTCTCCTGCAAGGTGAAAGACAGATGTGTAAGAGAGTTGTGCTAATCTAAAGAAGACCAAAAAGTCTGCCCTCTCAAACACACACACACACACACACACACACGCGCACACACACACACACACACTTTTATAATTACCTGGCATGTGTGAGCCCAGCAAATGTTGCCGAATCCATGCATGAACAATTCAATCAATTCACCTAAAATAGATGCGCTACTGTGTCCTGAATAAATGGCTCATGGTGAAATTGTTCTCGGGCTTCTCCATAAGTGTTCCGGTATTTGGAAAGGACAAAATGGTGTGTGAGCAGTTTACTGGGTGGGGTACTTTTCATAAAGGTGGCTTTGGACCTTCCAATTGAGAAATCTGTTTATCAGCTATACCTGGTTGGTGCGAAGGATCAGACATGGAGACTGCAGTAAAAGCTTGTGCTCGTTTTAGAGACATGATTTAGAGTATCGCCTAATATCAGACTGCTTGAAATGTTGATAATGTCAGTCTGGCACACATTCAACATCTTCTACCCTGACAATTTTTCTCTAATCAAATTGGGTTTGTAGAATAAAGAGGGTAACTTTGTTTGTCTGTACAAAAGCAAGTTTTTTTAGAGGTGAGTCTTGGGAAGTTGAAACTTACCATCCTCCAGCTTAGAAAGGCATCACATACTTTTTTTGGCTGGCACACTTCAAGCCAGGATATGGATGGACATACGAAATTTTACAAAATGGCCTATATGCCTGGGAGATTTTTTTCTCCTATGAAGCACTAAAGTCAAGTTACAGAATTAATGAATTTGGTCCTTGGAAGTTTGCTAAATTGCAAGTGCAAACATGAATGGACAAATGTCTGTTTCCATCTTCTCTTTGTGGTTTTGGTAAAAGCTAACTTAGGGACCACAGACTAATCTGACAATAGTTTTTTGTGTGTTTCTGTCTCTGCTCGTCCTGAGTAACACTGATTAGTTGACTGATACACTAAGCAAGGCTGGGAACTAATTCCCTTTATACTTGACTTTAGTGTTCTCCGAGTTGATACCTAAGAATCAGTACTTTTAACAAGTTCCCCAAGTGCCTCTTATCATCAGGCAAGTCATGAAAACACTAATTTAGGGAATTCACTCTCCATTAACCACACGTTCCATTTACAAAATTACCTAAGTGCTTGTGGAAATAATTTTATTCCCATTAAGCACCAAAGTCAAGATACAAGACAAATATATTTGGCCCTTGGAAATTTGCAAAATTCTCATAGAAAATAAGTTCGTAAATAATCTTCTCATTTGTGTGTATAATGTTGAAACTTTTAATTTGTTTTTCATTGATTCCCAGTCATTTGTTCTTAAGCTCTTACCCACGTGGGACAAGAAAAGCACCTTAGTAATTAGAATTTTGTTGTCCTTTAAAGTGTGTTATTTATTGGCTTAACAATCTTTGTATACTTGCTGTGTGCAAGACACAGATATCGTGGGTACACGGGAGAGGAAGTGATAGCTCAGGTCCAGAGCTGTAGCTTCTTTGGCTCATTGTGACCTGAGTCACTTACTGGGTAAGTCACTTGGGGCAACCTGTATAAGCTCTTGGAGTATCATTTCCCTCTTGTGTAAAATGAAGGAAATGAGTCCTCTGATCATAATATGGTGACATTAAAGTAAGACAATTTACGTATAATGCTTTCATGGTGTTAAGTATTCAAGAAACGATACTATCTCTTAGTATAATGGTGAGTATTGGTATAATTTTTATGTTGATGATTATTACTATTATCATTAGAAGACGTGGCAGTTGTCTATGAAGAAAACAGATGGGGAGTCATATATAAAAAAATAAATAAAGTTTAAGAACATATTAAATGAAAGTTTTGCAAAATGTATTAGGGTAGACAGCAGAGGGACAAATTTATAACATTGGGACCCTTTAAATATCTTATTTCTTCCCAGTAGAAAGATTTTGTTCTAACTCAGTTTTGATGTGTGTCAAATCTTAACAGCAATCAAATAATTTAGTAAACTTTGTTTGGTCAATTTATTTAACTAACTTTTTATTTAAAAGACAGATAAAAAGTTAATGACACAATAACATGGAAAATGAAAAGGTCTATTGATAGAATGGTTATATATGTAAAATTCTTATCTAAAAATGCACAATCCTAATTTTGTGTGTACCAGATAATGTAGCATTGAAGTGACTAAACTGATTTAAAAAAGTCAAAGGTAAATGAACGACAAAAGTAGTTTGTATAGGCACACATATAAAAATCAAATATGGGGCCGGCCCGGTGGCACAAATAGTTAAGTGCGCGTGCTCTGCTGCAGCAGCCCGGGGTTCGCCGGTTTGGATCCCGGGCGCGCACCGACGCACTGCTTGGCAAGCCAGGCTGTGGCGGCATCCCATATAAAGTGGAGGAAGATGGGCACGGATGTTAGCCTAGGGCCAGTCTTCCTCAGCAAAAAAAGAGGAGAATTGGCAGACGTTATTAGCACAGGGCTGATCTTCCTCACAAAAAAATAAAATAAAATAAAATAAAAAAATAAAAGTCAAACACACACATCATTACATTTTCTTTGACAAAAATTGGAATATTTAAGTGAACTCAAAGAGATTTGTACAAGGAAGTTCACTGTCTTAACTTTTCACTTTTTTGTAGGGAAAAATGCAGGAAAAACTCAAATATCTGTTAATAGACAAATAGTAAAATTGAGATATATCTATAGTATGTGATACAATAATATAACGTTTAAAAGGAATTCACTATATATGTGGCAAGATATCAAAAGCATTATGTAAAGAGATAAAAAGCAAGTTGTAGGAGAATATATATATATATATTCTCTACCATTTAGGTACATTGCAGATGCATATAATTGTGTTGTTTATAAAGATAGTTGTTTAAGAGAATTTTACTTAAAAAAAGAGACTGGTTATACATTAAATTATTCATGGTGGTAACAACTGTAAAAAAGGTAGTGGAACATGGGATGTTGTTGCCATGGATGACTTCATCTTTATGTGGAATGTTTTATGCTCTTTTTAAGAGTCTAAAACAAAAGTGACTGTGCTTTTGTTAATTCTGGGTGACCTGTACAGAGACATTTGTTTTAATATGTTTTATACTTCTGTGTTTCCTTTTATTAGAAGCCTTCAATAAATTAAAAGTAGACTCCCAGAAGATGATGTTATTTAGAGGAAGACACCATTGTGTTACGAGAGGAAATATATGTTTTCTCGTTCCCATGCTGTGTAAATATAATCAAATCACAGCTAATTAAATCCTATAGGTGATTTTTTTTTCTTTAAAGGAATTGAACCATCAGAAATTTCATAGCTTATCGGTTACCAGCATGAAGTACTGAGATCCATTCTTGACTCTGGCAGCTTCCAGCAGCTGCAGGCAGCCTGTCGGCATCTGTTCAATGTACTTTGTACATTATGGCGCACCATGATTTGGGTGCAGTTAGAAAATAATGGAGCATCTGGGAATAAAACTTTCCATCACTGTTTATAATTAATATTCACTTGGGGTTTTCACAGAGAAGTAGGCAGTGTTATTCTAATACAAAATATCTCTTCCTCCAAATTATTTAGAGCAAGTAGGCCTTGCATATTAAGAAAGGAGAAGCGGGACTTTAACAAAACTAGTATAATGAGAAATTTAAGCAGAAAAAGTACTTTATAGTTAGCTTTGTTTTGAGATACTGCAAATTGTCATATGGTTGCATTGTGTCCAGGATAATTCTTTGGTTTTCTTAGATCTCTTTTTATTAGGTAAAATGATCATTGTCAATACGTAAAGTATGAAATAAACTACATTTCCCTGGTCACTTAAAACTTTTATTCAATTGTAGTTGATATTTAATGTAAAGGCTATTTCATTTCTTGGATTCCTCCTCCTGAATCTCCATCCTGAATGATTTAACCGGATGTCCACTTACTCAGCTCCTCTCTGCTGAGTTCTGATGCCCAACTCCACCCCCAGTTACCATGGACCACATACTCCTATCATCAGCTACAAGCAAAGCACTCTGATGCCTGGTCACACATACATGCCTACTGTATACACACCTGCATGCTTGTGGGCACTTGCTCAACCATTAGCTGTTTGAGGGCAGGAGTCATGTTGAATTAGTTATTCTAGACACAGTACTTAGGACAGTAACTAACCCATGGTAGATAATCAGTGTGCCATGTGAAATGATTGGACAACACTTTGTTTTATACAGAGCTCAAAAGCGGAAATGGAAATCATCACACAAGACAAGTTCAAATAGGCTGACTCAAGACATGAAGACATGAGTGAATTTGGGTATAGGAGCTACAAAGGCTAGTAAAAAGCATGTTTTAAAATTTTTAAAATTTTATTGTGAAAAATTTTGAACAAATAACAAAAGTTAAGAACATAGTATAATAGCATAGTAAACTTCCCATCACTCAGCTTCAAAACGTATCCACTCATGGCTAGTCTTGTTTCATCTATACCCCTCCCCCACCCTTTTGGATTATTTTGAAGCCAACTCCACACTCACATTATTTCTTCCATGGAAGGTTCAGTGTTTATCTCTAGAATGTAGGAATCCTTTATAAAGAGTCGGGTAAATGTGTGACTTTGGAGAGCAAGCTAGGGCCTTTGAGCCTGTTTTGTGAAGGACACAGCTTGGCGTAATTAACAGACAATGGATCTGGCCCAGACAAAGCGTGCCTTGAGTGAAAACATTAATCAGACAACAGCAGTATGTTGCATTAATTAGAGGAACAGAGAACATTGCCTACTCTGCATTCCCTTTGAAAGCTCATCTCTTCCATGAGACACCTTTCTTAATGACTCCAGCCTTAGCTTACTGCCATAGCCTCTTTATCAAGACAGTATTTCCCACACAGGACAACTAACTTAGACAAAACTTTGTTTTATCATTTTCTGTTTGTGGCAAGCAGAGGTCTTGAGTAGATCGGAAAGGGTAAGAGATAAGGTAGCCAAGTGTTTGTCCAGGACGGTCTCAGGTTTTGCCCTTTGTTCCAGAGCAATGCCTGAGAATAAACCCTTTCTGCTGAAAAAATGTCCGGACTTGAATCATCTAGTATATGGTAACCCTAGATACAACTATCTTAAACTAGGTTGGAGACTGACAGTGATGGAGGGCCATTGTCCCAGTTCGAAATGCATAGGCCAGTCACCATGAGGCGACCGGATTTGCCAAGAAGCCATTGGTCAAAATTAACTATTTCAGGAGCTCAGGTGAATGGACAGACGAGTCCACAGATATTTTCAGTTTCAGATCCTCTGATTCCAGTGTTGAAGACACATGAGCTCTTCCCTTCGTTTGTGCATCCTGCTCAGGGAGGCAGAAAGAAGCTATCACTACATCCTGGGGACCTCAGTGAGTCTTCCACGGGGGCCAAGATCGCTGATTTCAATGGAGGGATGGCTGGGTCTTTCGGGAATTCTTCCAGTTTTAACACATTGGTGCTCAAGTGAGCAGGACTTATTTTACAAAGGAAATGGTAATCTTGAGAGCAGAGAGCTTTAGAGATTGGTGCTGGTTTCATGAGTGTATGGTGCTGGTTTCATGAGTGTATGCATATATAGGTTTCTACACATGCAAACTCATCAAGTTGTGTACGTTAAATGTGTGCAGTTTTTTGTATATCAATTACACTTCAATGAAGCTGTTAAACAACAACAGCAGCAAAAAAGAGAAGTAACAACAGCAAAAGAAGCCAAAAGGAGTAGTGTTTCATAATGGAATACTCAGCTATACAGTTACATTTATGTACAATATTGTAGGGGCAGAGACAAGAAGGAAAGACTGGAGATGTTGGTCATTGTTAGAAATGATAAAGGCAAAAAGTAGGATAGCATGTCTGGTAATGAAACCATGAATTGGAAAAATGTTATAGAGGTAGAATTGGTAGGCACTGTTGATAAATTTCCTTCAAGGGACAAGAAAAATTGCAAAGGACAAGATGAACCAGGTCTGTCAAACCGTAATGATGGAGAAGGTAAGAAAAAGGAAACATATGGGGAGGAAGATTTTCCTGTGACCTTTAGCAACACGTGGTCAATATTGAAGGAGATTTTCAGTGAAGATTGCTTTGGATAGACTAGAACAAATAATGCCCCAAAGAAACAAGACTAAAGTGGGTTAATCAGAGAGGGACTTTTTTTCCTCATGTAACAAATGGACCAGCTTTAACAAAATTTTGAAGCCTATCTAAATTGTAATTGCTTGTTTAATTGTTTTCAGCAGCTCTTTTAAGAGTGTGGTAATTTCATGGAGAGACAATTTGAACTAAAGCGGAAAGAGCTTTTCTTTTTCTATTCCTTCATCTACTGCTGCCTAACTTTAAGAGACAGGTATTTAATAGAAGCTCAATGAACATTTCTAGAAGAAAGGCTCACTTAACCTTACCAGGGACTCATAATTGTTAAGTATTTTCATTTTCTTCTGATACCCATTATGGTGAGTTAAGGGTTTATCACAGCATTTTATGATTTAGTTCAGAAGATCATATATTTATATATTCAGATCTATATATTGTGTATATATATATTCAGATATGTATAGTTCATGTATACACATAGATACATATATATAATTTTAGATATACACAAACTCATACAGAGGGTCTAAGGATGTACGTTCCAGGAACATGCATAGAAAGAAAAAGTACCAGCCTCCTAAGTATGGGTGCTGAAAAGAGGAAAACATATTTTAATGTGGAACTTTATCTTGTGAATTTTTTAACCAGAAGCCAAATATTTTCTGCCACTATCCCTCTACCAACACTCATGTAAAAAAATAAAATAATGAAAATAAAGTTCTACTTATATGGGAAATATAGTGAAAATCCTCTGTAACCCAATAAAGCTATATTTTTCCTCTTCTGTGCCATGCACATTCTAAGAACTTGCTTTATCTTCACGGTGTCCTGTGCCTAGATTCTTATTTTTTATTTTATTGAGGTAACATGGGTTTATAACGTTATATAAATTTCAGGTGTACATCATATTTCGATTTCTGTGTAGACTACATCATATTCACTGCCCGAATTGTAGTTGCCGTCTGTCACTGTACACATGTTCCCAGTCACCGCTTTCTCCCTCCTCCCTCCCCCCTTCCCCTCTGTAACCACCAATCTAATCTCTGTGTCTATGTGTTTGTTTGTTGTTGTTGTTGTTTTGTATCTTCCACATATGAGTGAAATCATACGGTATTTGGCTTTCTCCCTCTGACTCATTTTGTTTAGCATAATGTCCTCAGGGTCTATCCATGTTGTTACAAATGGCATGATTTTGTCTTTTTTTTTTTTTTTTATGGCAGTAACATTGGTTTATAACATTGTATAAATTTCAGATGTACATCATTATACTTCTATTTATGCATAGATTACATCATGTTCACCACCCAAATACTAATTACAACCCATCACCACACACATGTGCCAAATTATCCCTTTCGCCCTCCTCCCTCCCCCCTTCCCCTCTGGTAACCACCAATCCAATCTCTGTCTCTATGTGTTCGTTTATTGTTGTTATTATCTACTACTTAATGAAGGAAATCATACGGTATTTGACCTTCTCCCTCTGATTTATTTCACTTTGCATAATACCCTCAATGTCCATCCATGTTGTCACAAATGGCTGGATTTCATCGTTTCTTATGGCTGAGCAGTATTCCATTGTGTATATATACCACAGCTTCTTTATCCATTCGTCCCTTGATGGGCAGTTAGGTTGCTTCCAAGTCTTGGCTATTGTGAATAATGCTGCAATGAACATCGGGGTGCATTTATCTTTTTGAATTAGTGTTTTTGTGTTCTTTAGATAAATACCTAGAAGTGGAATAGCTGGATCATATGGTAGTTCTATTCTTAATTTTTTGAGGAAATTCCATACTCTTTTCCATAGTGGCTGCACCAGTTTATATTGCCACCAGCAGTGTATGAGGGTTCCCTTTTCTCCACATCATCTCCAACACTTGTTATTTCTTGTCTTTGTAATAATAGCCATTCTGACGGATGTGAGGTGATATCTCATTGTAGTTTTTCTTTTTTTTGCTGAGGAAGATTAACCTTGAGCTAATATCCACTACCAATCTTTCTGTTTTTGTATGTGAGCCACCACCACAGCATGGCCACTGACAGACAAGTGATGTAGGTCTGTGCCCAGGAACTGAACCTGGGCCACTGAAGTGGAGCACACTGAACTTAAGCACTAGGCTACCAGGGCTGGCCCTTATTATAGTTTTGATTTGCATTTCCCTAATAATTAGTGATGTTGAACATCTTTTCATGTGCCTGTTGACCATCTGTGTATCTTTGGAAAAATGTCTGTTCAGATCCCCTGCCCATTTTTTAATTAGGTTTTTTGTTGTTGTGTTGTATGCGTTCTTTATATTTTGGATACGTGATTTGCAGATATATGATTTGCAAATATCTTCTCCCAATTGTTAAATTGTCTTTCTGTTTTGTTGATGGTTTCCTTTGCTGTGCAGAAGCTTTTTAGTTTGTTGTAGTCCCATTTGTTTATTTCTTTATTGTTTCCCTTGCTCGGTCAGACATGGTACTTGAAAATATGTTGCCAAGACCGATGTCGAAGAGCGTACTGCCTATGTTTTCTTCTGGAAGTTTTATGATTTCAGGTCTTACATTCAAGTCTTTAATCCATTTTGAGTTAATTTTTGTGTATGGTGTAAAATAATGGTCTACTTTCATTGTTTTGCATGTGGCTGTTCAGTTTTCCCAACACCATTTATTGAAGAGACTTTACTTTCTCCACTGTATGTTCTTGGCTCCTTTGTTGAAAATTAGCTGTCTATAGATATGTGGGTTTATTTCTGGGCCCTTGATTCTGTTGCATTGATCTGTGTGTCTGTTTTTGTGCCAGTACTATGCTGTTTTGATTACTATAGCTTTGTAGTTTATTGTGAAATCAGGGAGTATGATGCCTCCATCTTTGTTCTTTTTTCTCAAGATTGCTTTGGCTATGTGCGGTCTTCTGTTGTTGCATATAAATTTTAGGATTCTTTGTTCTATTTATGTGAAAAATGTCATTGCGACTTTGATAGAAATTGCATTGAATCTGTAGATGGCTTTAAGAAGTATGGACATTTTAACTATGTTAATTCTTCCAATCCATGATCCTGTGCCTAGATTCTTTTTTTTCTTTTTGAGTAAGGACAAGTAAGACAATGGCCAATAGATTGGAAGATTTTGATGAGTTTTCTACCTAATAAAACAACAAGCGAATTGAAATATATTTGAATTCTGCAGAAAGAATCAGTAAAATCTGGAAAATTGTTAGTATTCACCCCTCTAATAGAAAGTCACATGGGGCCAGCCTAGTGGTATAGCGGTTAAGTTAATGCCCCCCTCATTGGCAGCCCGGGGTTCGCTGGTTCAGATCCTGGGCCCGGACCTTCACACCGCTTGTCAAGTCATGCTGAGGTGGCATCCCACATAGAGCAACTAGAAGGATGTACAACTACAGCGTACAACTATCTACGGGGGTTTGGGGGAGGAAAGGGAGAAAAAGGAGGAAGGTTGGCAACAGATGCTAGCTCAGGGCCAAACTTCCTCCAAAAAAACAAAAACAACAAAAAAAAGAAAGTCATGAAATTAGAGTCTTCTTCCTCCTAGATTTGGCCTCAATTATAAAGTGCAGTAGATTGGGTGTGTAAAAATTTAAGATAGGAAAACACTGTGGGATCACGCAGAGTGCATAATTAATTAGATTGTGGTCATATAAAACAGAAAGCCTGTGACAGAAAATAAGGCAATAAAATAGTTCAATTAGCTGCCTGTGTGGGGGTCTGTTAGAATGAAAAGCTGAGGAGCTGATTGTGGTCAGACAAAAGCAGTGAAACTTCTTCAGTCAGGAAAGTGAGTTTGTAAATGCTGAGAGGTGATCGAATCAAGTGGGTTGTGTACAGTCCATTAAATGAGATTGGGCAATACCAAAGCATCCCTGGAGCTTTAGAAAAGTGCTTGCAAATAGTGAAAACTAGTGAATGTGTCTGCAATATTTCATTACGCCAAGGATACACTCTTTGACTATGATTTGAAGGTGAAAGTGATCTAAGATGTTGATAAGTTACATATCCTTGTTTTAAATACAGGAGGATAATGTTTTAGGGAAAGTATATTTGTCCAAGGTCGTGTTACCAGTTAATGAAAAAACAAGGACCAGAAATCATTTTTTCCAGATTCCAGTGAATATTTTATATACCATACTGCTTCTTTTTTCTTCCTTTATAATTTTATAATTGTTACTTTAAAAGAGTAAAAGAAACAATCATCTAGTCTTTATTTAATTTCCTCCATGGCTTTTAAACATTCAAGTATATGTAAAGTATATATGGAAAGAAAAGAGAGTATTATTTTGAGCGTATTAACACTCAGTGGATCTCCTCATCCACGTTACCATGACAAATGGTATGATTCATCCCCTCAACATAATGTAATGATCCCCTTAAACATCTGGCCTTGCTCCTTAGAGTAATGAGTTGAGATCAGTTGAAAACATACATCTCAAATGTTTGACAGTTGCTCTTTTCTCTCTGTTGTTTAAAGAAATGAAATCTTTACAGATGCACAATTTTTTCCTACTCTTATTCTGCACCCTCTTGTCATTTTATCCGGCTACTGATCTTCATGGCATGTCTTCATTGCATTCTCTGAAAGTCGTGTCAGCTCCTAGCAATCACTCACACCTGTGTTCAGATGAAAATATAGTCTGGCAGTGAGTTTCATCAGTCAGCAGTCTCTTGTGTACTAGTTTTTCCATTTTGGTATTAAGCCATTTGGGTCTCATTCTCACTCATAAGAAAAAAAACATCAGCTTGGAAGTTTTTGTTGGGAGGTAGGGCAGGCTGACTTCTAGATGACTTCTGCTCCTAGGTGTTACTTTCATTGTTATGTTAGAGTATATATATAGAAAGAGGAGTTTTGCAGATGGAATTCAGGTTCCTAATCAGTTGATTTTAAGATAGCAGATTATCAGCATGGGACTAACCTAACCACATGAGCCACATAAAGGCCGAGTTTTCTCCAGCTAGTAAGAGAAGCAAAAGTCAGAGAGATGTAAAGAAGGATTGGACGCAAGGGAGATCCTCTGATACTAAGAGATATGGAGGGAGCTGAGAGCAGCCCCTAGGAGCTGAGAGGGACCCCAGCCGACAGCCAGAAAGAGGATGGGGGCCTCAGTCCTACATCCCACATTTGCAGGGAGCAGTGTTCTGCCAAGAAACTGGATGAGCTTGAAAGCGATTCTTCCCCAGGGCCTCCAGTTAAGAGCCCTGACCAGCCAACACCTTAATTTGGGCCTCGTGAGACCCGGAGCAGAGGAAGCTGCTAAGGTTGTGGTAATATGTTATGCAGCAAAAGAAAACTAATAGTTTTCTAGGGGTACACAAGACCTTTACTGTCATCAAAAAAAAAAAAATAGGAGAGAGAGACTAAGTCAAAATATACTAGAGTGCTAAGTTGTGCTATCAGAAAGGACTCTATTTGAGATTCGGGCTCAGTAAAGAAAAATATGTCCATGGCAGGGAGTACAAAGGGAGAGAAATCATTTGATTGAAACAGGATAGAGCAAGGATAAAGGGCGTCTCCGAGCGTTGCTGGATCTGTAAGCTTGGGGAGAAATAGGAGGGCTGCACATGAAGCCCCGTCATCAGGGAAAAGCTAAGTTTGTGTCAAGGAAAGAAGGAGAGGAGACTGTTTAGAGAAGATCTGAGGAAGTAGAGGAGCTTGCTGAGGACACAAACGCAGCGCAAAAGCACCATGGAGGGTTTTGGAAGGGAGGGAAGTGGAGGGAAGTTAATGGAGTGTTGGAGTAGTATAAGAATGAGGGGCAGTTAAAGGGGTGACCTGGTGGGATCCGCTGGTGGTGCCTGATGGCATTTGTCCTGATAGCCCCTTAGGACACAGTGAGGGAATCAGGCACTGAGTGGCAGCTTATTCCTGCAGCTTTCGGCGGTCAAGCCGTCAAGCATAGGGGAAATTCTCTCAGGCATCATGAGTTCAAAGCCCCTGAACGTCAATGCTGTGAAGTCAGGGGTGTGGTGTGTTTGTTCATTGCTGTAACCCAAGGTCATGGAACAACGCCTGGCACCTAACGGATGCCCCATCCATGTGTGTTGAATGAACTGTGAGAAGATGTTCTTTTCTTTGTGCTGGTCTTACGCCACCTGGAGGGAGGGGAGTTTAGAAACTGCCTCTTCTCGCAGGCACGTCGGGTATAAACTAAATCAAACGCCCGAGAACGTCTCAAAACCCTTAACCCTGGCGCTTAGATAAAAGAGAGATTTGGATTTATATTTTCACTCTTGTTTCTTTACACAGAGAAACTGTCCAACTGGCAGAACTTTTGATTTCCATTCCCCCCTCCCAGTCCCTAACCCCACAAAAGAATCTTCCCCATTTTAGCAAATGGCAACCTTTTTTCCAGTCGTTCCACCTCAATAGCTTGGATCATTTTTGGATTCTCTGTGTGTCTTACCCTCTATATCTAAGTCATTGACATATTGTGTAGGCTGTCTTCCAGCTGCCTCCAGAATACAAGCACTTCTCACCCCCTGTTCCCCTAGCACCCTACACCAAGTTATCAAACAGCCTTGTGCTCACCCTGAGGACTATCTCAGCTGTCCAACTGGTCTAACTATTTCTACTCTTGTCTTCCCACAGCAGCCACAGAGGTTCTATTAAAGCATAAGTCATTATCCTTGTATATTAAAGTATAAATCGTGATACTTATAAAGTGTATGTCATGATACTTGTATGTTAAAGTATAAGTCATAACAAAGCCCTATATTGCTTTCCTTCTCAATCAGCATGAAATCCAAAGTCTAGACCAACATCTACTACATGATCTTGTGCCCACATACCTCTCAGATCTCATTTCACCTCTCTTGACCCATTGTTAAGAGGCAGAGCCAACCATGCTGCCCTCCATTGGTGGGCATTTCTGGCTACTGTTTCCCCTGCCTGGAACATTCTCCTTCCAGATACCGGTAGTGCTTCCTTTTTTGCCCCAACTTTCAGAGATATTTTTTTCTCTGACTACTCTATTTAAAATTCCACCCACTCCCATCACTTTCCTCTCCATAACCTGGCATATTTTTCTTCCCAGCTTTCATGATCACCTGCCCTATTAGATATTTATCTGCCTGGCAGTTTTCTCTCTCTCCACATTAAAGTGTACGCTTCACGAGACCAGAGCTCTCTCTCTTTTGTTCACTACTGTATTCCCAGCATCTGAAACTGTGCCTGTCACTTAGTAACTATTTAATCAATGTTAAATGAAATGAATGAATGGCTTATTCTTTTATGTAAATAACAGTCCTTAGAGACTTGGCTTAAAAGATAGAGTCTTTCAGGAGAGAAGGAAGATTTTGTTTGATGAAAAAGACCAAAGAAAGGGAGAAGAAACAGTGTGAGCATGTAATAACCCAGTGATTGGATGGACAACAAGTCACAGAATGCGGAGCTGAGGTGCACTTCAAATTGTACATGAAGATGATGAAACAAAGATGGTAGATGCCCTTTCAGGCTCAAACAACTACATGATAGCCTGGCCAGGGCTAGAATAGTCTTTGGACTGTCCAAAACATAAGGCTACCTCATGAGGTAGAAGAAAAAGAGATATGGGAGGCAAATGAAGAGTAGAACTCTTTGTTGATTGCATATTTGCCAGTCCCAGTGCTGGATACTTATGCATTATCTCTTTTAATTTATTTATTTTAGAGAAGGTATATACAAATCTAGAGAAGAGAACACACTGCCAATTTGTGTTATCTTGTGTTTTTTATAAGTGGTGACATATCTTTGGTTTTAACAATGAACCTAGGGTTTATTCATAGGTAAATTTGACGAGGCAAAAACATATTAATTTTTTCACAGCACAGCACTGAAGGAATAGGCATACATAAATATTACAAATAAAAAATTTAAACCAATAGCATGACATTAGGGAGAAAGGTTTATTCATGATTGCAAAAAGAGGAGAAAATATTGGATAAACAATGACTAAATGACTACATCGGGTCAAATGATACTTCATGAGGAAAGTTTTAAGTATAGGTGAAGCAAACAAAAATAATTTAGAACTTAATCATAAAAGGTCAGAGGGAGTTTCACCAAGCTGCCATTTCAACCAAGTCAGCCTCACTTGCTGCCATACTCAATGACATATTTACATTCGCAGGTCCACTGTGGGGTGATTTATATGAATAAGTCATACTTACCATCTCTTGCCAATGTATTGCCTCAGATTAAAATATAAACACTCCATAACTCCTGCGCTGTGGTTTTGAAGTATCATTAGCTTCATCTAACAGCACGTTTGGTTATGAGCAAATAAAATCCTTACACATTATATTTAAACAACGTTTCAGTGATATATCGTGCTCAGTGCATTCCCCTTTATCTCATTGTCAAGTTGGACAAGCTAAAGTCTAGCAGTTGGGGCTTGGCCAGATCAGAGCTGGATCTCCTATAAATTAAAGATGTGCCTCTCCCACTGCCACTTCCATTTGGGCAGTTGATCTCTGTTTCGAGCCTGCCTCTTCTCTCCCTCTCTCCCTAAGCTCTAGGAGCCTTAAATGGCCACCTGCCTGGTTAGTGTCTCTCCACAATTCTACTTTCTTTTTTTCAAGTTTGAATTGGTTATTTTGCCATTTGCTTCTTCTCAAAACCTCTGAATTATCTCAGGTCTCTTTTCTCTTATTCCTTATGCCTTTCAGCAGCAAAATCCTGCTACTGATATCTCTTAGATAATTATAGTATCTGCTCCTACTTTTCCATGTCGCTGCTCAGACTTATAAATTCTCTCCAGAGCAGTCACATGAACTTACTGGCTATCATCTCTGCCTGCAGTTTCCCCATTCTAATCCATCCTGAATAAAGCAGAGCTAAACCCTTTCATTGCTTCTCACTGCCCATAGAGTAATATTCCAAAGTTCATCGTGACATGTAGATTCCCCAGACGAGCCTCACTCCATCCTTTAGCCTCATTTCACATCCTCCCTCCCTGTACTGGTCATACCAGCCACATAGAAATCTGTCCGTCCTCCAAGTACACCAAGCACGTTCCCACTTTGGTGACTCTCTCACAGCTGTGCAATACTTTTAAAGCCTGCTCAAACCCCATTACTAGCCTGAGCTCTAAGTCTCCGCTCTTCCTGACCTTTTTTTTTAACTGATTTAGAGCATCATCAAAATCTGCGTTGTTCCCTATCCTGTTGTGTATGTTTGCCTGTATCACAGATGGCTACACTCTAATGTGTGTGTGTCATATACTAGTCATCATGGTAACCTACCCAGTACTTAATAAAATGCCTTGTACATAGTCACTGCTCAGTAAAACATTTATGCTGTTTTCTTTTGATTCAATGATTGAGATTTGTCCCAGAAAAATACATAATGTATCCCTGATCGTCTTCTCCATAATAAAGTACTCTGTCTGATGTTATCATGGCTTTAACTAGTGACTAGTTTAATTGGGGAGTACCTACTCTAGAAAACCAATTTATTCTAACTCAACATTTGATAAAGATATATTCTCTCTCAAATAGGTTAGTTCCATTTTATTTTAACTCCTGACTAAATAAATTTAATAAGTTACCCATGAAAATGTCAGACACTGAGACTGGGTGATGACGAGAAATCTGGGGTCTGGGCTCTTTTAGGAACCCCTAAACCATATCACATAGGTGGGTCCCTGGATCAGGATAGCCTTGAGGGTGACTAATCATTTTCTACTTCTCACTGATTCCTTCATTATCTGAAGAAAAACATTGGTCACTTCTCTGAACCACGTATACCCAAGGAGAGGCATATGTAAAACTCCCACAAGTCTTAGCACAGTTTTGAATACGCAATGGGTCCTTGTTATTGATTAACCAACTGTTAATAATACACAATTGTATTTGAGCCATTCAGTTTCAGGGTCAAATATTATCGCTCACTCTATCTTACTAATAGAGGACCTTATGTTACCCTTCAAATTCTACTCTAGAGATAATAAACTACTTCTTATCTTAGCCAACTTTTAGTTGGAGACATAGCAATTTTGATAGGTCCTGTCTTACAGATGTAAACTATACATACTATACATACGTAGAATCTGAGAAGAGAAGGGTGAAGTGGAGAATGAATTCAATATCTGAATGAGAAAAGAATCTTCCAATGAATTATGACCGCTTAAGACATAAAGTAACTTCGTGGCATGAGTACCTTCTTTCTTCTTATCTCATGCCTGCTGAGTCTTCCTAGCAACTGCATTTGTGTAAGATGGTCAATAAATCATTGAATAAAAATTTGAAAATGATTGATGTTGGATGAAAATAATCTTATAGCAATATATATACTATATATGAAAGAAGATATAAGGCTTAGATTATATCCACCTTTATGAATACCATTAACAAAAATTCAGTAATACAATAACATATAATCGCCTTCTATGCCTAAGAAACTAAACTACAGAAATTCAAGATAATGGATATGTCACTACCCTGAGATTCTAGGTTCCCAGATATAATTATGAAGACTGCATGACTGGATTTGAGGACAGCCATTTAAACTCCGCACAGTTTCCCATCTTCAAACTTAGACTTCTAACTTAGAAAAAACATTAAATTATCAGGTTTCCATTCAAACAAATCAGAGAAAAAAAAATAGTTAATTTTAAATAACTTTTAGCAAACATGATTTTTTTCTTTATAACAAAAATATAAGGGGATTTAATTCTAAATTAGTGTTCTAATAAAATTTAATTCTAATTAGTTGTCTTTATTGCATAACAACTTGTCACAGATGTACTGGCTCAAAACAACACACATTTATCATCTCACAGTTTCTTTGATTCAGGTGTTGAGACATGGCTTAGCTGGGTCTACTGCTCACGGTCTTACAGAGCTGTAGTCAAGGTGTCAACTGGGCTATGTTCTCACCTGGAGGCTTGACTGCAGAAGAATTTACTTCCAAGAGCACTTACGTTGTTGGCAAAACTCATTTCCTTGAGGCTGAATGAATGAGGGCCCTGGCTTTTCGCTGCCTCTTGGCTGAAGGCCACTTTCGTAGCCTCGAGGCTGCGCGCAGTTCTCTGGCACATGCCTCCCTCCATTTGCAGTTCACAACATGGCAGCTTGCTGCTTCAAGGCCAGCAGGAGTGTCTTTTTAAGACTCTAAGCAGACTCAGTCAGCTAAGACGGAGTCTCATATAGTGTAATCAATGGATTCCGTAGTCCTTGGTCTTCTTTTGGTTAGAAGCAGGTCACAGCTCCTGCCCACACTGAAGGGGAGGGGAATTCACAGATCTTTAACATCATGGAGGCCGGCTGAGCATTCCGCGTACAATAAGCATATGCTTAAGAAGAGTTTCTCTCTCTCTCTTTTTCTCTCTCTCTCTTTCTCCTTCTGTGCATATGTGTATGTATATAATTTGTATATATTCAAATATATAAATAATTTGTATATTTTTGTCTAATATTTCTATTACCCTATTTTAAAAAATGGTGAAAAAAATCTAACAAAAAACTTGACTCTTTCTTGAGTTTTTCAGCATAGTAAATATGTTTCTCTGACCACATCTTTTGATACCTAATTTAAACCCATTAGTCTTTTTCACCTGTGGCTTTTCATTCCATGAGCCCTGAATCAACTCTGCTTTTTTTTTTCTCTTTTTGTATTATTTGTGTATAGACTGCATATTAAAAGAGCATTATCAAATTACCTGGATGTTTTAATGGCCTAATGAAAGGAAAATAAAAGCAAACTTACAGAACAATAACAAAAAAATTACCCCACAAAGAGTTGATAATTCAAACTACAACTAACATGTTCCTTACATGACAAAACTTTTTTTAGAGTTAAGGAGGATTGGTTATTCATCTTTAGATACAGACGTTTCACAGGAGTGGACAGCATTAATCTAAATGAAACCACGAAGGAGATTTTTTTGTTTCAAGTCACTGCATCCAGGCATAATAAACCCGTGGAAAGTTCTTCCTTAGAATAGCTCTCCTCATTCAGACACTCCATTTATGGGTACGGGATTCGGACCTGATGAGAAGTGTGAAGTGATGTATATAATGTTTGCCATGGAAGGATGACATGTTTTAGACAGTATACATATGAAAAAGAGACAGGAATGTTTTATGTGTCTTAGCTATGATTCAAAATTAAGATCCATTGCCTCTGGGGCCATCGTACACTATTTGCAGTATGTCACCGATTTCTCAGGTACAGATTTTTACCCAGCTTAAAACCATTACTCACACTTTTCCCCTCACACCACTTCTTAGCCCTGCTACACTCTCTTCCTTCCCTTTTCTCCTCCAGCTGCTCTTTCTTACTTTCTTCATGGATACCTCTTCCTCCTACACCCTGAACAGTCATCCCCAAACAGTTCCAGTTCTCCTCATTCTGCTGGGAAATCTCAGTTTCTTTCATGGCTTTTGTTAGGCACTATATGCTGTCGACTTTCAAATTTGATGTCCCTGCCCTTACAGCTACCCCGTGTTTCAGACCAGGATACTGTAGTAGGCAGAATAATGACCCTCCCCCCCGAAAGATACCCCATCCTAATTCCTGGAATCTGGGAATTGGTTACTTTACCTGGCAAAGAGGAATTAAGGTTGCAGATGGAATTAAGGTTGCCCATCAGGTGACCACAAAATAAGGAGATTACCTAGGTGGATCCAATGTGATGGCGAGGATCCTTAAAATTGGAAGAGGGAGACAGAAGTGGAGGGAAGAGTGATGCAATAAGGAAAGAACTTGACCGGCCATTTTGGATTTGAAGTTGGGGGAAGAGGCCGTGAGCCAAGGAATGTGGGCAGCCTCTGGAAGCTGGAAAAGGTAAGGGAATGGGTTCTCCCCTAGAGCCTCCAGAAAGGAATGCAACCTTGCTGACATCTTGATTTTGGCCCGGTGAAACCCATTTCGGACTCTTAACCTCCAGAACTGTAAGATAATAAATCGGTGCTGTTTTAAGCCACTGAGTTTGTTGCAGCAGCCCTGGGAAACTAGTGCAAATGTCAGCTTTCTGATGGACACAGTTACCTGGTGGCGTTACAGGCATCCAACTGAATTCTCCTGTTCCCTAACTTGAAGGCACCTGATCCTCTTTGTGCCTAATCCAGAAAACACAGTCATTCTTTCTTCTGCTGTCCTCCATATCCAGTCAGTCGTTTATTCCAGTGCGTTTACCTCTTAAATCTTTCCCAGATCTGCATCTGCCTTATGTCCCTTCTGGCACTGCTTTCTCATTTCTCATCTGCAAGAGGTGTCATTGAACGTACTTGCGACTGCCTTAAACCCATGTCCTACCCGTGATTGGTAATCTGTCTTAAACAGAAATAGGTCTTGGCATTGCCCTTCTAAAACTCTCCCATTGGTCCCATCACCTAAAGAGTAAAGTGCAAGCTTGCTGGTGTGCATGCGTGGTGTTCAGTGATCTGTTCCCTTTCCTGCCTTTCTCCCTGTCAGTCATGAAGCAGCTAAAACTAGGTTATAGTTCTCTTCATCTGCCATGCTGTTGGAGGTCTCCATGCATGTTCCCAAGTGGTTACCTCTGCCTGGAATCCCCTTCTCAGCCTTCTTCATCTGGATAATTCTCACTATCCTTCAAGTAGCTCAGGCACCGTTATCCTCAGGGAATCTTTCGTAACTCCTCCAGTTGGGGCTAATGTCCCTCATTTGGATTCTGGTAGCATCTTCCCTGTCCCCATAGCATTATTAACTCTGAGAAAGTTTTTTTAAAAAAATCTTATCTTTGTAGACCAGAACATGGAATAGTTAAATGAAATTCATCTGTTACTAAAACTTTTTGGCATTTTGACGGAGAGATGAGGGGGCGCTTTAATGACTCTTTTATATTGGAAAAAGAGCAAAGCTATTTATATACTTTTAGCTGGGTAGCAATTGTGTTTCTCTAACAAGGATTTCTTAAGTCCACAGCTGCTGACAATGGTTTCCCACCCTGAATGAACATTAGAACCTCCTAGGTAGACCAAATAAGAACCATAGCTGGGTAGGGGACCCAGGCATAGGAGATATTTCAAAGTGCCTAGACAAATCTAGAAGACAGCCAGAGTGTATAACAACTGCAGCTGAGAAATGGATGAATGGAATCCCCATTGAACTGAATGTAACATTCAAAATGTAAAAGAGGGGCCGGGCCAGTGGCGCAGTGGTTGAGTGCGCACGCTCCCCTGCAGCGGCCTGGGGTTCGCCGGTTCGGATCCCAGGCACGCACCGACACACTGCTGATCAAGCCATGCTGTGGCGGCGTCCCATATAAAGTAGAGGAAGATAGGCATGGATGTTGGCCCAGGGCCAATCTTCCTCAGCAAAAAAAGAGGAGGATTGGCAACAGATGTTAGCTCAAGGCTGATCTTCCTCATTAAAAAAAAAAAAAAAAATATATATATATATATATATATAGTAAAAGAAATTGGCAATGCAGCCACGCTTCTTCCTTCCAGCTTTGTATGTAGTTTCTCTGCTTCTGAGGGGGCTTCTCTTTATTTCTGCCCTCTTGTTGTAAGCTGTCTCATTCATTCTCCTCACTTTAAATACCAATTACAAGTTAATAACACCTAAATGTATGTTGCTAGTGTAGACCTTTCCTATGTGCTGCAGAATTGTTTCCAACTGTTGGTTTTTTTGGTTTGGTTTTGACATTTCTGCTTGGATATTTCCCAAACTTGTGTCCCAAACTGATCATTTAATCTTGCCTAAAAATGTCTACTCCTTCCTCAGTTTTCCAGATCTTAATAAATGATACCACTGTCCACCCAGTTTCTCAAGCCAAACCTCTGAGTCATCCTTTAATCCCTTTCCTTCAACCCCCAGGTCCCCCTGCTTGGTCTCTCAAGTGTATTGCAGGAGATTCATTTTTCTCATCTCTATCGAATCTAGTTCAAACCTCCATCATCTCTTGCCTAGACCGAGTGACAATCTCCTAAGCTTTCCCTGATTCTCTCCTGCTTTCCTGCAATTCATTTTCCACAAGCAGACAAAGCAATCTTTAAAAAAAAAATACATTGGACAACAGCCTCTCTCTTCATAAAGCCTTTGATGCCTTTCTTTGGCACTTCTGCAAGACTCTGCACATTCTAGCCCTGCTGAGACATGCAGACCCAGCCTGAACTGCTTCGTGGATGGAGTTTATTAGTTGGTTTATTCATTCATTGTGGAGTTCTCCCATTGGCAGCGCAGCTCTCCGAGCACAGAGACCTTTCTGTTCTAATGCTGTGCCTCTCACAGTTCCTGGGAAATAGTCGTCATTCAGCACAACTTGTTTGGTGAAAAGCAAGGAGAAGGTGGCCCCATGGTGACCCATGGTGACACCTAATTTATTTTTGTGGGCTATAAAACTAGCACGTAGTTTATGATTTTTGGAAAGATGGGCCATTTTTCAAAAACAAAAACCTCTCCACAGGGGGAAAAACATCATAGTATGAAACTCCAAGGAATAAATTTTGATAGTTATGGAAATACATTAGAGATGTAAGGATGCAGATTACCTGTCTTTTGAATGCAGAAGAATTTAAATAAGGGATACAATTCTTGAAAAAAAATAGCACAATAATTTAAAATAAAGACATTTAAGCAGGGCCGGCCCCGTGGCTTAGCGGTTAAGTGCGTGCGCTCCGCTGCTGGCGGCCCGGGGTTCGGATCCCGGGCGCGCACTGACGCACCGCTTCTCCGGCCATGCTGAGGCCGCGTCCCACATACAGCAACTAGAAGAATGTGCAGCTATGACATACAACTATCTACTGGGGCTTTGAGGGGAAAATAAATAAACAAATCTTTAAAAAAAAAAAAAAAAAGACGTTTAAGCAAATTAAAATGAAGGAAGGCTTCAATGGCAGCAAAACTGAGGTTCTCTCAGCACCTACAGGGGGTCACTCTCAAACCTAACTTTGGTTTAACTGAGTAAGATATACAAGCTGAACATGAGAATCGAAACGTGGGTAAATGATAAGGATTTTTGAGAAGCTGTGTTCAAGGAGAAGGCTAACTTGACACAGGTCACCGTAGGCATTGAGGGCAATAAAGTGGTCAGTATCGAGATGTCAATATTGAGATGTCAAAAGAAGGAATTTGCGTGTGGTGTAACCTTCTTCCTCTCCCCATGAAGCCTCTGTATTGTTGGATTTGTTTGGGAGAATCTTGTGAAGGGATGAGTTTATCATAAAGGAACTCTTTAAGAAAATTCTAGTACTTTTTGAGTTCCATTTAGGAAAAGATTTTTTTAAATATTTTCTTAAAGGGTGGGCCTTTGTATGGTGCAATGAAAGGGATTTTGGAAATGTTATCCATCAAACTCTAGACAGGAGACCACATCAGTAATTTGAAGAAGGGAAAAGTAAACATAAAGAATTATTAATGACTAGTGGAGGCTAGCTGCTAAGAATAGATCTCTAAAGAATACTGAAGGCAGGAGGGAATAACCTAGAGGGGGGTTCTCCTCCCCACAGATGGGATTCAGAGCTCATTGGAGAGGATCTGGTTTCAGCTCACGGGATGGTGGACAAGTTTGCTGGGTTGTCCCAGGAGAGAGCTGGCCCAAGTTTTTGATTGAAGCTAGTGGGCAGAGATCCATGGGGTGGGACCGACCACCAGAAGTTGTTGGAGGGTGATCACCACGGAGTGTCCCACACAGAACCCCTGGAAACCACATCATAGGAGCAAACAGGGAGGGGGCTCACTAGAACCCAGAGGGGAAGGCCCTTCCCCCTGCAGCTCCCTGCTACACACTCTGCTGACGAAGCTTGACATTGTGCCTGCTGCCAAGGAGGAATGTTTAAAGGGTCCAGCTCTGAGTTTCACTAGGCAGAGTAAAGAAGGGTGCATTTGGAGCTGAGAGGCAGTAACTTGATCATTGACACACAGAGCAACCTTCTGTACCCAGGCACAGGTACCTGGTACTATCAGTACCAGGAAAACCTCATGCTGCAGGGGGCTGCCCAAAATGGTCCTCCTGGGTTAAGGTGGTTGGGGGTCACGGCTAAAATACAAATATTACATTTACCTTTGTAATGTAAATTGTATCTTACCATTAGCAATTTTTGTTTTAGGGTGATTGGTGATTCCACACCCCGTATTATTATTTTAAAAGATTGCTGAGATATGACCGTCTCCAGGTTTCCCGATGATCTCAAAAATGAGTATTGAGAAAGTGGTGGTTGTATAAATTCTGAAGCATAAGTTATGGGATACAAACTGCTATGCAGATTATGAAACTGTAGCTGTTCCGCATGCTACAGTTACTCTCCCATCAGGCTCACTTCCAGACTTCCTGTGGCACTTTTTGTAACAATTAGCCCCCGGCATACTTTTACCACAGAATCAGGGATTATGGGTTATAAAACAGTATCCGTGTATTTATATACATAAGCTTCGTAAAATTATTTGCAGAACTATAAATGTTTGTATGATCCAAATTTTTAAATCTGAGGACTAAATGCTTGAGATGAAATAAACATAAGTCAAATATTGGACCATTAAAATAAACTTTTTAATGAAATATTTATTCCTGGAAAGGATGAGTGATACGTAGTTCCCTGTTGATCTTATATTTAGAGCTGTCACGATAGATAGAACCATTATGTATATATCTATAACTGATAGAGTGTATTTTATATAGTTTTTGTAGATGCTAAATTAATCTTTCATTTTTACACATAAAATCTAATTTGGAAACAGTATATTCAGGCCAAAACAGTCCTGGTTATTTTAGTTTTCAACATTGCCATAATATGTATTTTATTTCAAACCATGTAAAGCATCAGATTTGCAGATGAATATTTATTTAATGCAGCCAAATTAATACTCATGCAAAATAACCATCTGTCTTTCAGAATAGGCTCTAAACTTTTGGACTTCAGACTTAGAAAAGAAAAAACTGATGAAAAGGAAGGAGGGGAGAGGAGAGAAAACCTTTTAAATTCTAGGTGTTCAGGAAATGGTATCATTAAAAACACGTCAGAGATTTTTAATTTATTAGCATGAGTAACTTCTTTCTGCTTCTCAAGGATCAAAAAACATCCACTTTGGCAAAAATAACAGCTTCACCAGGCTTTTCATCTCTGTAAGAAGAGAAATGCTTATATTTCCTTCCTTCCACTCCAGTTTCATAAAGGATTTGTTAATAGCCGTTCTTATGATCTCCACCCCATTCTCATATTTAACCTTTTCTAATTCAAAGATTATAGTAGATTTTTTCTCTTTAACTGCCTGTTCTGGAAGAAATTCTCTGCTTTCAGAATGGAAACACTCTGCCTCTGCCCCTCACTTTTAAAAACATATTTATATAGGAAAGAAGGAGGATTCTATTTTTTAGGTCATAAGTATCTAACATAACGCACATTCAGGAGTGTCTTCTCCGATGAGAATTCTCTTAAATTGGCTCTTTGAACCAGTTGGAAAGGATAGCTAATGAAAACATCCTAGTAATTTTCGGAACAAATGAAGAAAGTGAATGAATACCTAGTCAACTTTCTGATTGAATGGTTCCCACTGTTCCTGTGTCTGTAGGCCATTCAGCATTCATCAGTTGGACATTTGTTTCTATTATTTTTTCCTTAAAGAGTTTTAATTTCCTTCACACACAAGGATCCCTTGCAGTCTGCCAGTGGGTGTATCCCTGCAGTAGCAACCTTTGATGTGGAAAGAACTGGAAAAGCAAACATCTACCAAAGGTGACTTCACCTACACTGGCCTCCCAGGGCCACAGAACAGGAGTGACCGCCCTTGGTTATGAATGAAACTCAGGATGAAAACTGGCTGCCGCCTCCTGTCCTGACAAACTGGGGGAGTAGTGTGAGAATGGATGTTCTTTTCGCTCTACACCAAAGTACAATTATGCGCAGCTCTGAATGTATGCATCATTCATTGTCCCTCTTTCCACACTTGAAAGAAGATTGACTAGCATAAATAGCATTATTCTCAGTGTCAAGGCCAATTTGGGACTGAGTTTGCGTGTTTTATGAATACCCTGCTACCAGGACCAGTAATCCATTTGACCTAATGAGCACTGAACTATGATAAGCCAAAATTTTTCCTTTTGTGAATTTGCTGGTATGTCAGTGAAACAGATTAATGTAACTGAAGATATCATTAGACATCCAGGCTGGTTGGATTCAGGTCTCAGTTTGTTTGAAGAAAGATTAGACAAATATTAAGTATTGTCATTCTCAGCAAACATTTAAACATGTCTGCCCTTTTGTGCTATCGGTGTTCTTGGGTAATGTGATCATGGTTTAATTCAAGAGTGAGCAACTAATGAGATCGAACCTGTAGTTCTTTTTTTCTCCAAACTCCAGAATATTTGCAATGAGTTCATCTTCCCAAATGGAAACCACGAGTTTAATGGTTCCCCACAGATAACTCAGTGTGGGGCAAGCGTGAAACGGTGAGTTGAAATGAAGCACAAAATGGGAAACCGTGCATTCCCAAGAAACGAGCCACAGGTGAGGCGCGCCACGCACCCCCGAGTCCCCAGGATCCGTGGAGCTAGCTCCTTAATTTATTTCTCGGTCTATTTTTGTAGCAGCAGCCTGCCATACTCAGCATGAGTTTTAGCTCTGAAATATAATTACCAAGATGTGAAAAATGATGGAATTCATTGAAATGATAAAATAGCATCTGTTAAGATAACTTTTGGCAAGGTTCCCAGCTTTTCATTACTTAAGAAAAATAACGATCTGTTAGTCACCGTAAAAAAAGAAAACTCGGAGAAAATGTTAATAATGACTAAAGTGTAAAGCCATCATATACTTCTGAGACTATCCAACGACTAATTTTTTTGGCTTTTACAGCTAGTTCTTGTCCCTCTGAGGTACAATTTTTACAGTGAAAAAAACTTTTTTAAGTACGAAGTTCACTGTTGGCCAGTAAATTCCCTTTATGGTTAATTCTTTATCAAGTGAGGATACAACTCAGTGAGGGAGTAAATAAAAAGGAAAAAAAACTGGCAAAATTATGGGTTTTAAAGTAGCATATACATAAGGGATAGAGTAGAATGGAAGGTTAGTGGCTAAGAACAGGTGGTTTCACTTTCAGAATGGTGTTGCTCTGTGGCAGTCTGCCTACACCAACTCAAGATACTGTAAGTTTCCAGTATCCCCACTAAATGCCATAGCTCTGTCATCTCTTTCTTCTAATGTGTTTAGGGTTGCCAGATAAAATGCAGGACACTCAGTTAAATCTGAATTTCAGGTGAACAAGTTTTTTATTTAAGCATGGGAGATAACATAAACAATTACCCACTGTTTACTGAATCTTAAATTTAATGTGATGTCCTATATTTTTATTTGCTAAATCTGGCAATCCTAGAAGCATTGCCTGTTATTACATAGATGAAATTATTTAGTCAATAAAAACAAAGGAAGTTGATTCGATACCACTGCAAAGCAATGGCTCGACATGGAGAAACACAGTACAAAGTAATGTTTGTCGGGGGAGGGTCCTGTAAGTTTGGGAAATACTGCATACTGTAGTTCATTCTGGAAGACTCAAAATTCACATCAGTACATTAGTGTCTCTAAGAACTTCTAAACTGGGGAAACTTTTAAAAATTGTCTCTTGCCCAGCATTGCATAGTCTTATTTTACCGGAGAACTGGGTTTGTTGCCTTCACTGGGGGCCTGGGGGGTGGGAGATAATTCCTCTGTGTGTGTGCGTGCGTGCGCATGCACGCGCGCACACACACATGCTTGCAGACATGCCTCTGGGAAATTTTGGGAAATAGAAATGAATATGAATTCTAAGATTATAATTTCTGCAGTTTATTCCAACACAACACTGAAAAATGTCTGCTGCCTTTACTTGCCGTTTTACAGGTGTCTCCTGACATCTCAGCACTAGGTGTTGCTGAAAAGGGAGGGAATTGCCTCATCTGCATTTGGAGTCATTCTCAGGTTCATCTAAAATAAGACCTTACTTGAGAATAGCTTTCTGGTAAATATTGAAGCTGTCCTGAAGATTATGTACAATATTTGCAGGGACAATATCTACTCAGAGAACATGTTGAACATTGACAGTGCTTCAAAATAACAAAAAAGTGTCCACTTTGAGAAGACTCAGCTCAGCCTTGTAATTTTACCCGAACCTTACACGTCTCTGTGTGATCATCCACACCTGTATATATGGTGTGTGATTCCAAGTTGTTGAGAATACTTCTGTTGAAAAAGCTCTCTCGCCTTCTTTCCTGGAGTCTGAAATTCAACAATTCCGAGTGCCTTCCATCGCTTTTCGTTTTCGTTACTATAGTAGTTATGGAATTGGACTCACACCTACCTTCAAAGTTTGGTTTTGCCACTAATTTGCTCTGTGACCTTGAGCAACATGTGAAGCTTCTCTAACCTCTTAGCTCGTCTGTGAACTGTGTATAACGGTGCTTCCCTCAGAGGCTCCTGTGGGGATGAAAGGAACTAATACACATAGAGCACCCAGCCTTAATTAAAGGACAATAGCGTTAGTGTTGTGTTGCAGATAGTTGTTTTATCCTGTTTGTGTTTTGGAGCTGTCAAAATTCAAACACCCTTGTGGAAGTAACACATTGGAAACTGAGGCATTTCTTTCCAAGCCTGGTCCTAAGAATTAAATGAGATGATACAACCCGAGACTATACTGTGCTATGCACATCAAAGGTGGTGCTATTCCCGGGCATGCGTGTGTCCTGTACTCTCGCCAGTACAGGTTTCGGTTGACATGGAGGGTTTAGAGGAGGGAGGATCGAGGAGAATGCCACCACAGATAAGGAAAAGAATGTCAGGACAACTGAGGACAAACATTTCCTATATGATCATTTTGCCAAGGGACAATCTGGCCTCCATAGAAGCTTTCATTTCAGAAAATCTTATGAAGAGGAGGCATCAAAGGTTTTAGTCAGGGTTGTTCAGAGAAACAGAGCAGATATATCCATATCTATATCTATCTGTATCTATGTCTATATTAAGAGATTTACTCTAGGGAATTGTCTCACATGCCTGAGGAGGCTAAGAAGTCCCAAGATCTGCCATCAGCATGCTGGAGTCCCAGGAGAGATGGTGGTGCAGGGGCCAATCCCAGGAAGAAGGACCGAGAACCAGGAGGGCCGATGGGGTAAGCTCTTTTTAACAATTGGAATCATGTTCTTAAAAAATTTTTCTAAAGAGCTAACACAAACCTTTTGGGGAGTTTTTCATTTCTTTTATATTTTCTTCTAAAATGGGTTTGTGCTCCCCTCTTTCTCTCCAGGCCAGTTGAGAGGAGGGTCTTCTCTGTCTTAGAAGAAACTTGGGACCCAGCAGGAGGTGGCCCTTGGGGCATCTCTTCCTGAAGAGCACTCACACCTACCTGCTTGTTGCTTTCCTTTCACTGCTTTTCCTCTGGTTGCCTTTTCTTTACTCCTTTCCAAATATAGGGGTGTTGTTAAGAATTCTCAAGAAGTTACTGACTGAAATATGTTCTTGGAGAGATGGCAGTGGACAGATAATTAGATGTCAGTCCTGTTCTTTTCCAAATGAACTAGTTTTTTCTCCCTGGTCTAGCACTTTTTGAATGTTTGTAGTATAGCTCTTGGTAAATTTGGGAGGTGGTCAGTGTTTACATTTTTTGGCATGCATCATTAGAATTCGCATTGGGTAATTTGATGATATGACTTCATTCTACTGTCTTTCCCTGGAAGGAAGGAATGGATATTTCAGAGATGTAAGGAATAATTTATGGATCCAATGCAATTTTGATTAAACTCAACATGACCCAAACTGCATCCATTATCTCCCCCATCTTTAATCTACTCTTCTTTTTCTCTTCCTGATCTCAGTTGGGGGAGCAACTCTATCCTATTCATCTAAGACAGAATCCTGAGAATCATATGATATTCATAAAGGCACTGGTGTATGGCCAGATTTTTGCACAAAATGATATATTTAGAAAATGGCTTATTTGTGGAAACAAAAATTTGTTAAAAGGTAGGATTTTTCCTTTTTTTCTGAAATATAGTATTGAAAAGCACAGTGAAATAGCCTTATACTTACAATAGTAACTGGGTATATTGTTAAATAATCCATGTAAATATGTATACATTTGCCAAAAAAATTAAGTTTATACTTATGGTACAATTTGGGTGTATTGTTAAATAATAAATGTACATATTGACCAAAAATTGTATTTCAGAAATTTATGTACAATAATCTCCAAACAGTAGCAGTTTTTAATTACTTGAGCACTTTACTCTCAACCTGTGGAGAGTGAAGTTCACTATTTTATGGGCTTGCCTTTCACCTGATGTTTGGGTTGCGGAATAGATCAAAATCCAGCCTTGAGAGAGACACAGAATCCAGTCAGCAGCTGCTTAGATGATCTTAGAATCTTAGGGAATATTCCTCTAACAGGAAGAATCTGTAACGAACCTAGAATAAAATTTAACACTAAATACTTGAGTTGAATTATCTTGGTAAAGCAACCAGAATGGAGTGTTGTAATCTCCAATCAGAGTAAGAGATTAGGTAAGCTGTCGCTCAGATAAAGGATGCAGATTGTGAGACTGTAGAATGTGGAGAACATGCGCTCCACCTCCAACTACAAGAGAGATTAAGAAGAACTCTTGGAGAATAACAGCTCTGTAATCTGTGCTCCAGGTGTCATGTTAAACACCTGTTTGCTGAGAAGATGCCCTGATGTGCTTGGGAAGAGAAGTAAATGGCCTGAGTTAGCATAGTCCCACCTACAGTGGGTGTGCCTTAGCTGGGAAAGCTGAACACCAAGTATATAGATACACTGTAAGAACCCACAGTATTCAGACCCATTTTATGCTAATTTTGGGAGTTAATCAGGGCACCCTTTAAGAGAACAGTGCCCAATAACAAGCTGAACATATTAGCTCTGTAATTCCAATGTCAAATATAGAACTGAGCAATGGGTTTAAGACGAGAGATGTCAAACCATTTTGTAAGTTCATAAAAAATATTGGAATGATTGCAAACCTGAGATTTCATAGGTTTGTAATTTTAATTTATTTGATTTACAAAAATTGTTTAACTTCTTAGAGACTTTTCTTGTTAGAATATCAAAGTCATTTGAATGATTCAAACATTAATTTTATAAATGTTGAAAATACTGCTTCGTTTTGTTTTTTTGACCAGAAAAAGCTGACCATTAAGATAATCATCATATTCACATCGGCAGTCCCCCATTCAGACCCTACTTTTTTCTCCAAGGTTATCAAAGGTCACTATCTAGCCATACCAAAGCCAGGACAGGAAGACCCATTCTTGTTTGATTCTTTCTTCCCCCTCAACGACCCCCACCCCACCATACACCCCTCAATTATCCTTCATTGTCCCACAGCAATTTCTCAGGATCTGTTTTCCCTTGTCTCCATCCCCTTTCCTGTTCTCTGGGATATAGTTACAGCCTGGTAACTCTGCTGGGGCCCCGGCCTTGTTCTCTTCCAACCCACTGTACAAGCAGAGACCAGCAACAGTTTCCACAACACAGCTTAGGTCAGGTTATAGCATCTGCAGTCAAAGAGCCCTCCGTGGCTCCTCCGGATCATCCTGAAGAACCTCACCCTTCAGATGCCAACCTGGTCCTTCTTCAGGCGCAGCTTGGGTTTGCAACATCTGTCTGTCTTTCCCCTTCCCTGTAAACTGTATGCCTTTTGAGGGGAGATGTCTTGTTCACTGTTATAGCATCAGCTTTTTGGACAGTGCCTGGAACGTGAAATATGCTCAGTAAATATTGAACAAATTCATGAAATGCTAATTATCTGATTGATAGACTTCCAACTTTGAGGTTCCTGTTGGTTGTTTATTAATATAGGCCAGAGCTCCTCAACTGGTTGCAATTTTGCCCTCCAAGAGACATTCGGCAATGTCAGCAGACATTTTTGATAATCACAACTGGAGGGGGGTAGTGATTGTGGCATTGAGTGGACAGAGGCCAGGAATGCTGCTAGACATCCTACAACATGCAGGGCAGTTCCTCGCAACGAAGAATTATTTGGTACATGATATCAATACTGCTGATGCTGAGAAACCCCAATAAACACTAATGGTAAAATGAAACCTTATATAGTATTTAGTGGGTTATGTTCAATTGTTATCCAACAACAAAATAGTTCCTTTTATTCCTAGTTAACCATGACTTCTCCAAACTTTATAGATGATGTTTAGTAGAACTTTCAATGTGTAATCTGTTTTTTATGCCAAGTGGTCAGTGCCGAGAATTAATATAAGTATTATATCAATGTTCCAACTAGCCCCTCCTTTAAAAACTGAAATGCACCGCAACTTGTGTTCTCTGTTAATTCTTTAGATTTGCAAGCAAAATAGATTCTGCTTCTTTTTGGGGATGAAGTACATTAAGATTAAACCTATACAGAAATAGTTACCATCCTACAGTTTCCCTCTTTGGGGAACTTTCTGGATGTATTTGAGGGTTGTGAATTAGTTTACAAAAGCTGGAGGGCTCAGCAGTGTGCAATAGTACCCCAACGCAAGTAAAAACACGGTTACCATACCCTTAAACTTCAGTGCTTAGTCTAGGACACTAAACCAACACATTAACTCAGATTAATTGATTTGCTTGCAGCAGTGGAGTTCCACAGCATTGGCCTGTTTATCAGATGTAAGTGGTTCAGAATAAATGGGCATGGAGCCACTCATACCAGCAGCTGGATGGAGAATCAGTTGGTGTCAACAATGGGTAGATGTCTTATCACCAATTGATCCAAGTTGTGTATCTGTGTGAGTGAGGGACACCTAACAATTAAATAGTTCTGCTGGAAACAGAGGAAGTCTTACAAAGGTCACCCATTCAAATACGTGGGCCTAAATGATTTGGGATTTATTTTCTATAGGAGCCAAAGAAAATGCAACTGCATTATGGCTTGTAGATTGCCAGGCAGGGACTCAGCTGGTGCTGAGAGCAGTAATTGGGTGATTGTTGAGAGTTTTCAGGTACTGCTTGTGAGTAGAGGACTTAATCCATCATTTATTTATTTAGACCTGCATTACATTGGTGTAAATTCACCCTCCCGGACTTTCGATGACTTCTTCTCTTTGATTAATAAACCTCCACTGAGTTGGTGCAGCAATTTCAGCCATTAGCCAATCTTATGGCTAATATAGGTGCTCAGAATGTGGATAATTAAGAAATGGAAACACTTCATGCTGTTGAGTCCTGACTGATGAGAAGATCACTCGTTAACTCAGTGAAACTTTATGTGCAGCAATGTGGAATTCTGTAGATATAGGCATGTATAGGTATGCAGATAAATACTTACAGAAAGTTGGCTTTACTTTTCTTTTCTGTTGCTGGTTTTTTGAACTGCCCTGAAGTTGATTAATGCTTTCCCAGTGTACCATATATAGAGAAGAAGCAGCATTAACCTGATCCACTAACAAAATAAAACAGTGCACTGCCCATGTCGTGGCTACTTACTGCAGTCATCGTTCTTCTGGGTGTATCATACTTTAAAAATAAAAGTGTGGACTCAGTTCTGCCATTCCTATATTCATTACTTTGAGCAAAAAAGATAGATGATCTCCAATGAATGATGTAGATCAATGTGGGGTGACTGTGGGTGGTGTGGTAATTAAAACTCATAAACGCTGCACCGTTTGGGAAGTCATTAGACAAAACAGTATGTGGATGAGATTTTGTCCTGCCTAATTGCCACAGCTGCGTTTATTTAAATGAGGAAACTCGCTTCCAACTTGATGGAAAAGGCCAGTCTCATGGTCTAGAAGTGTCAGGGTCTGGTGTATGCTCACCTTTTAGAAGTGAGATAAATCCCACTACTTCTCACATGGAGCACGAACAATGTAGGCAGACCTGAAAACATGGCAGCAGGTTATCTGAAAAGAACGGGGTCCAAACTAGTTTTTCGATATCACCATACATTTGAATTTCTTGTGAGTGTGAAAGAAAGTTTCTCTTTTTTGGGAGAAAAGCAACTGCTGGCTAAGGATTAAATAATGAATCCACATGGAAGTCTCCATCCAGTGACCACCATCTTGAATGACCAAACGGGTGTGCATCATTTGGATTCATGGCTTAGATCTCAAACTAGCTACAGTTAGGAGTCGGGAGACTGCTATGAATAGCGGAGGGCCATCACGTAAGTAGCAGTTGGGGGGGGCGGTGTCAGAGAGTTAAAACTCAGCAAACATTTATGCATTAGGCATTTAAATTAGTATTTGGAACACCAAAGCTTTTGGAGCTTCCCTTTCTTAGTTAATAGAAATTTACCTTCACTATGTAATTTCAGATGCCAGAACAGCTCTTGAAAAAGAACAGAAGCAATTTTTACACCTCATAGCAGTTTTGAGAAATAAAATTGAGCCAAATATGTTAGTGGTATTGAAGGGCATAAACATTTGGTATGCAGACGGGCCCTAGTAGGTTCATTTCCAGATGACTGGTAATATGTTCTGTACACTTGGGTATCTAGCATTTTGGTGGAGCCAATTTCCTGGTCTCTGTGTCATTCTGTTTCCCTTGGTTGGGCCAGTTAATCCTGTCTATTAAATTTAATCCCCTTCTGTCTGTAGGACCATTGTGGTACCTAGCATCAAGTCCCCATCTACTAGTCTAACCCTGGTTTTGTGCGAACAATATAATAACCAGATTCCATTTTGCCCCTCTCTTGTGACATGCCACCTGCCTTTTCTGGTTCTGGTGACCAGATCTGTGATCTGTGACCACGATAACCTGCCTGGAACCCTAAACGCCCAGAATGTGGAAATCTCCCAGACCTTGACTTGAAGAGGAGCAAACTGGTAAGCATCTTCTAATGTCTGTATCCGTGGTAAGGGCTTGGGAATGGTTGGAAAAAGAAGGACCAGTGGGCCCCTCAGAAAGGTGCTTTTGTATAGCTCGCACACCGTTGGTTTTGAATTTGTTTCCTTGGAGTAATCGTGGAGGCAACCCTTGGTAGTGGTGCTGATGCTGGTGGGGATCCCAGCCTAATGCTTTGAGGCATTGCTGTCTCCTTACAGAACTGTGTGATGCCTCTTTCCTGCCCCCTGTCCTGGTACGTCCCCTCCTTCTCTGGTTTCCACTGGTATATTGATCCATGAGACTCTGGGTGCATCTCCATCAGGTAACATTACTTGATGCAGTAATATGAGTCCCTATGGTGCCCCAAATGCTTAGCACAGCTTATTTCCTTAGCCTCTACAGAAACTTTACCAGATTTAAATTATTATTCCCATTTTACATGAAAAGAAACTCAGAGTCAGAAGTATAAAAACCTGGCATAGGTTGCATAGCTGTTAGGTGGCAGAGTCTGAATGTGTCTTCATGATTGACCCATTCCAAGCCTATGCTTTTAACCCTGATGCTATTCCACCATCCTTCTGGATACTTCCGTTGACTTTTCTTGTGCACTTTGGCTGGCTCTGTCTTATCCGTGAATCTGTCTTCTCTTTGTTGGATTGGGCTTGTAAGTGTCCAGGGATTTGAGCAGCTCACCTTCTCCAATGGGCAGGTTTCAGATTCCAGTCGTCTACCAACCTCATATCACCTATCCCACCACTGATGATCACACCACACCTGGCTGAGTGCTCAGGTATAATATAGTCATCTCTATTTCAATACCAGAGAGGAGTGGGATTCCAAAGTACTTTCTGATCTACACTTTCATTTCAATAGGTCTTTTGTGGCCGCTTCAAGATAAGTACACGTCTTTGTCACTTTCCACTTCTACAATATTCCTATCACATATGTGGCAGCACCTCTTAAGCCATTTTTCTTGTTTCCTATAAACAACTCCTTAAGATTCAGACACGCTAGGCCAACTTTCCCAGTTTCATGAGAGTTTCATCCAAGATAATCATGTTCTTACTCTTAATACCACATGGCTATGCAAGTTGTATTATTACTGAAGTTAAAATTTCAGAGGACAATAAAAGATGCGGCAAATATTAAGCAACATTGTATGTTGTCATGAGAATGTGTTTATTGCTTATTTATATGTTAGGAAAATTCCAAGAGTCCATTTGTAAGTCATTGTTTGGAACTTAGTACATGTATAAATTATGTTATAAAGCCTAGAAAAATTCCCAGGCTAGCACATAAAAAACTACTAAATCCATACATGGCTGTGCTAATGGTATAGGAAGAGTTTAATTTCATCCAGTTCAATTAGGTAAACCATGGGTTCTAAATATGAACATTATTTTTGAGAAAATGAGTCCTAAGAGAAAATTATTATTATATTTTAAACCACTTTGGATATGATACTCTCCTTGAAAATATATTAAATTCTTCCTTCTCATCTTAATCAGGTGTTTTGAATGTGTTATACTCAGGCCTTCACATTGGACATGCCAAAGGTACTTGCCTTGTTGAAAAAAAGTGTTAGTTAATTTAATCTCTTTGAGCGTTTTGAATTTGTTCTCGTATTGAAGCAAAAGTATGCTAATCTACCAGTGAAAAATTGGTCAAATACAGTATTCTAATCACTTACAAGGAATAGAACCATCTTCTTTTTTCAAATGAGTAATTTGAGTTATTTTTGATGAATAAGGGCTGTTCCAACTTAATGCTATAGTCTGTCCACATCCTCTATTGTAACTCAGTTGAATTATGCTTATTAACATGGTAATATATCAAAATACTAATTTGGATAAGTTTTGAGAATGATTTTGCTATACTCTGCTCTCAAGAGATATTAAAATGCTAAATAGGGAGTTTTTACTGCATTTGCTAAATTAATGACCCCCTCAAAAGGCTTATGTTACTTTTAAGAACATTTATATTGCATTGCCGTTAGTCATGTCAAATTTGTATTCCAACATGGTCAGGCCAGGTGACTCTTCAAATGATTTGCATTTCATTTCATCTCCCATCTTTGCATCACGCAGTGCCTTGAGTTAGATCTTTTCTACAAAAATCAGCTTGCAGTTACCATTAGCACAGCTATGGGGTTGGTACTGTGATCAATAGCCAAGAAGCTGTATTCATTATTTTTGCAGCTGTTAGTTTTATTTATTTTTTTTAACATCAGCATCTTTTTTTGCCTGTGCTTAACTAGTAACTACATACATGATTCAGTAAGATGAAAAATGCTTCAGAAGAGTTCTTGGGCAGGGGCTTTGCTGTGGTCAAACTCAGTAATGTAATTATATAAAGAACACTACTTTGTCAAATGTCTGAATGTCCTCAGTGGAAAAATAACACACACACACACGCACGCACACACACAGGTTGGCTGCAGCTGCAGTTAAAGGAATATAGCTCTAGTTTTTGAGTGCAGTGAATATATAATGTTAGGTCTATGGATATATACAACAAAATCTTCCAAGTAAACAGGTCAGGGTTCACAGTTGTCTGAACATGCAAATTAAATGTTTTAATTTTTCTCTTGAAATACCAGGTATATATAATTGTAGAGTCTTAGTTTAAGATTTATTTTATTAAACTGTTATTTTGAATTTTTTATTATGAGAAATATTATCTTTAATGTGATTTTTGGATCAAGAAGTTTACCTAATCAAAATAAAGATAGATAACAAACAGAGGTAACAGTGACCCTTCTGTGAAATGTTGATCAAGTCAGATCAGCACCTCTTGATGAGTGAATTTCCCCACCTTAAAAAATGGACTTAACATGACATACCTTTCACTGCTGGCATGGTAGAAGGATGAAATGACACAGCATATGCAAATGTATTTTGAAAATAAAAGCTGAGAAAATAAGTTAAAAATATTTTATAGTTATATCTATTTTTTGTGGGCCTGCTCCAAACTTAAGATCATAATTTTAACTGCACACATGGAAAAATCATAATAAATGACATCAAAAATTACTCATCGAGCCCTGCTTTGCCTAAGACTGGGAGGGACTGTATGGACTAGAGGTAAATAGAATAAAATAAAACATAAAGAGCTGACAAGTCAATACTTAAATAAGAGTTTAAAACATTGAGAGAAGTGACACATTGGTAACATGGCTGGGGTTAATGAGGGACTGAGGGCAGTCAATAATTGCTCTAGGAATTCAGAGGGGAAGTTGGCGAGGTTGGGATACTTAGCGAAGGCTCTAGTTGTAAGATGGAATTCAGCTTCAGTCCTGAGGGATGAATACTGTGTGAATTCAGAGGAGGGTGGAGAGACGTCTTCAGAAGGGGAAGTAATGAGCAAAACCCAGTTGATATATGCAAGACCTGCTGAGGTGTGCCCCTCCCATACAGATTGGTAGGCGCGTCTTCACGGACTGGACCTTAGAAGGGAACATTTGGTCACGGAGAAGTTACTTGGTGCCAATGGCTGGGGCCCATGCTTTAGAAGCTTAATGTAATTATTCCCATGGAAACCCTCTGATGCTCCATTTATCATCTGCTCTTTACAAATTTGGACATTGAGGAAAAAGGTAAAAATGTTTAACAGCGAGTTGAAGGCAGTCTCGTCTGTCTTCAAATCTACAGTGTTTCTACAACATTGCTCTAGCCATTAGCTACATGGCATCCTCGGGGTCACACAGCTGGTTAAATGTCAGCGTAGACCTAGAACTTGGCCTTTTGCCTCCCACGCTGTTCACCTCTATGTTACATTCCCTTGAGAGTCGCTATGTAGGACTTCACTGTTGGCTGAAGACTTTCAGGATCTTGTCTTATTGTACAAAATAAAACTTCTTCCAGGGAGTTGGATCAGATAAATACACACGAGAGAGATGGAGAGGAAGAATCTAACCACATCAGAGTTGCTAACTGCTGAGCTACTGGTAGTGTTTGGTATTTTAATCGAGATCTTCTGACCCTGAATCCCTTGCTATGGTATTGCTTTATTTTGAAATCAATGATCTTATGTTGCCTTATTTGGAATCTTAATTTATGTACACTCTCTTTGATAAAATCAAGAAAGTATCAGATACAGTGGAGAAACCAGGAGAGACATACAGACAGACCAAAGTTACCTTGAACATAGCAGTTGAAATAGTCTAGATTGTTGATCTACAAATAAAAGCATAGAACAGGGTCAGAAGTAGGAGGGGAATGTGACTGTACCCTACACAATAAGAGAATGACTGATACCAAACTCACAGCAGTTCTCTGCCTGTGACAAGCATAATTTGTACTTATATTGCACCAGAACATAGTTATTCCAGTTCCCAAAAAGTTTGATTTGTCACAAACTTCAAGCGTGCCCTTTTTCTTTACATGTGAAGTTTTCCTTTGTTTGTTTGTTTTTTTAAGAAACACCATCCTATGATTTTGGCAGGGTGGAGGGAACTTCTTTGTCATTTAAGAACTGATGATGCAGAAATCCTACTATTCCGCAAATATTTCTTCTGGGGATTTTTTAATTTCCCTCGCTTTTTTTCTGACAATCATTAGTGTCTCCGTGTGAATCTCAAATTCATCTTTGGTACCTGTGCTTTTTGAAAATTGTAGTCATGTCTGAGGTCCTAGGATATTACAAAACAGCACCCAGTTTAATAACTTCATCTATTTTTTTTCACTTTCAGAGTTAGTTTGTGCTTTCCCCATCATTTCCTATCTTGTCAGCATATACCAGAAATAAAATTTATTTGGATTGTTGAATTTTCATAAAAATGAATAGATTATTTAAATCCAAACCTGAAGCTCTGAAGGAAGAATGTAGGTTAATAAATTGAATAGATGTGTTTAAATTTCTCAATGATCCTAAAATGTAAAGATTTAATTTTTTCCTCATCTTATTCCAGGCTGCCTAAATCTCCATAAAGCCCTAAGAGAATAGGCACATATTACATATTAGCAAGGAGATTTAGAATAGTGTGTGGTGTTCAGCAGGGGCGTTTCCCTTGCATTTCCAAAGGCTTCCTGATTAAGGGTTTGACTATTGTACCCAAATTTAATTTGCCTTCGAGATCAACAGTTAGGAACATTTTTTTCTACCATTCTTTCTGAATTTGGAGTGCTGGTATATACTGTTTCCTTCTTGATCAGTTTATTTTTAAGATATTATTCTTCAATGTGCCTTGGTTAAGCGATTTTAGATTGACCATAAAATTGAAATTATATTCATTAAAACATTAACTGAAAAACACTTTTAACCCATCAGTAATTTAATTCCATTCACAACTGTCCTGCTGACTTAGTCTTGGATTTTAAATGAAGTCTTAATTTGATATGTCATAAACATTTTATTCTTTATATATCAATGTCCATTTTTACAATAATTTAAGACAGTAAGCAGTGTTTTAGTATGTGATGCTAACCTGTTTTTTTCATTTTATGCAAGGACTTTCTCTGCATCAATGCCTGTTCTAAACTGTCCGAAGTTTTTATCAGTGGGATCAAGATGACGTGTAACTTCCAGGTAGAGCAAAACCTTTGAGACGAAATAACCTACATTGAAGCAGGTAATACTCTTGCTAAGGAGAGGAACCTTTTACTATTAAAATTCTAAAAAATACTGAATTTGTCTTGCAAAAAAAGCTATCATATCTTTATCCTCTAAGATTGCTTGTTACAGAAAAGAAAATATTCTGAAAGTTTAACTGTTCATTGACACCAAATTATTCTTTGAATTTCTCTTGAACTTGACCTCAAGGGAGATGTTGAAAGAAAATTAACTTACATTTTTTGTATGCTTTCACCATACAAAATATAGGCATAATCCAAATGAGAAAAATAAACTTATATTTGCACTGTTATCAAGTTAATTTTCATACACAATACTATACATTAAAACACTTATGAAAGTGTATACAATGTCCTGCTAAAGTCTGATGCTTTAAGCTTTGAAGTTACAACGTTTCAATATCTAAACAACTACAGTAGTATCACAATTATTCTTCACTTTCTGACATTCACATTATCGTGTTGGGTCCTTCATATATACCAGGGGTGAGCAAATGGCAGCCCTTTGCCGAATTCAGTCCACTGCTCGTTTTTGTAAATAAAGTTTTATTGGAACACATCCAAGGTCAGTTATTTACATATTGTCTATAGCTGCTTTTTGCAGCAATGGCAGAGTTGAATAGCTGCCCATGCGGCCTGCAAAGACAAACATATTTACTATCTCACCCTTTACTGAAAATGTTTGCAGATCCCTGGTGTGTATCAATTTACATCATTTTTATAGGACCTTTAGCACTGGCAGGAAATGTGTAAGAGAAGTACAGCTGATTTATTAAGGTCAAGACTGCACTAATGGGAGTACTGTTAACTTTGTTTTGAGCTCTGCTTAAGAAAGTACAAAAAGTATATTCATGGTTAGCTGTGAGAAGACTAAATTTAAACCATTTTTACACAATATATATCAATATCCCTTTCACGATGATTTGATTTTAGACAGTTGACAGTGCTCTAGTGTATATTGCTAAAGCTGTTTTTTAAAAATCATTTTACCCACAATTAAAATTTTATTATACTTAATATGTAGTTGTACCAAAAAACTATTTTATTAAAAATAGAGTTTTAAAGATACAATGGATCCTAGACACAACCTGATCCTTTTTTCAAGAGAGGGAAAGACGCTAGAGAAATTAAAATTTTTTCTCACAATCACACTGTGATTAAATAATAGAACTGAATTTAAATCCTGTGTCAACTACTATTTCCACTTCTTTGTCTCTGAACCCACCTGAACATATTCCCGGAAGAAATATGAAAATAGTTCAATATTGGTCCGTTATTGAAATCAATATGAGGGTCTACAGACAAATTTTTGGTATTTGGCTGATTTTCTACCATGTTGTTTCTTATTATCTTTTTGTCTTCTTTTTGATGGTAGTCTAAACATTAATGAAGTATGCCCTGCATTCTCAAGATGGCTAACTTTATGCAAGATTCGTTATGAGGTCTCAGAACCTTTGTCTGTGTTTACCAAGTAGTACTCTTTGCTTATCTCAAGTAATGAGAAAAAAAGAGAGATGGGCTAGGTATATAAATGATGTGTTTATCCCAGCGAATACCAAATGACCTCCACATAGGTTGTGTGGGTGAACTTTGTTCTTCGGAAAGAGAGAAGCATGCATGTGTGGTGAGTATGGGGGCATTGCAGTTGACTGCATCACTCTGCAGTTGGGAATGCCAAGTTCAGCATACTTGCACATGGTGGCCAGTTCCACCTTTGTGTCCTAAGCGACCATTAAGTTTGAGCAACTCAGCAGCTTCTATCACATTAAATTAACAATAATTTGGATTTTATTGGTTTTGTTTGCTTTAATGTGTAAATTTTGTTTGGTTTCATTGTTGTATAATGCTAAATATCAAGGAGTTTACAATCAGTTTATGTTTGCATATAATTTACATAACATGAAGATGACGTTGATAATTTCTTGATGAAAGTGATAGTTTAAGTCAATGCTGGAAATCAAGGAGAACTTTTTTTTTTCATTGTTATTATTTTTCTTTATTAAGACTATTTTTTCAGAGCAGTTTTAGGTTCACAGCAAAATTGAGGAGAAGGTACAGAGATTTCCCATATACCCACTGCCCCGACACATGCACAGCCTCCCCCAATATCAACATCCCCACCAGAGTGAGACATTTATTACAATTGATGAACCTACGTTGACATGTCATAATCACCCAAACTCCATAGTTTACATTGTGGCTCACCCTTGGTGTTGTACATTCTATGGATTTAAACAAATATATATAATTACATGTTTTTATCATTGTAGAATCGTACAAAGTAGTTTCACTGCCCTAAAATTCCTCTGTGCTTTGCGTATTCATCCCTCCCTCCTCTTCTCCACAATTCCTTGGCAACCACTTATGTTTTTACTGTCTCTATAGTTTTGCCTTTTCCAGAATGTCCTAGAGTTGGAATCATACAGTATGCAGCCTTTACAGATTGGCTTCTTGCACTTAGTAATATGCATTTAAGGTTCTTCCATGTCTTTTCATGGCTTGATAGCTCATTTCTTTTTAGTGCCGAATGATATTCCGTTGTCTAGATGTACCACGGTTTATTTATCCCTTCACCCACTGAAGATATCTTGGTCATTATTTTTTTTTTACTTAGAAAAATATTTTTAACTGAGATAACATATACATACCATAAAATTGGCCACTTTAACCATTTTTAAGTGTACATTCAGTGGCATTAAGTACATTTACATTGTGTGTAACCGTCACCACCATCCATCTCCAGAACTTTTTCATCTTGCCAAACTGAAACTCTGTCCCCATGGAACAACAGCTCCCCATTCTCTCCTCTCTTCAGCCCTGGTAACCACCATTCTTCTTTCTGTCTCTGTGAATTTGACTACCCTGGTTATCTCACATGAGTGCAGTCATACAATATTTGTCCTTTTGTGACTGGCTTATTTCACTTAGCATCACCTTCCTTTTGGAGGCCATCTGTGCAACGAGCAAGTGTGAAAATGTCTGCAGAAGCCCGTAAAATATTTTCACCTAGCTCTCCTTCCTTGCCTTTTGTCAGACACTCACAGAAAGGTGTGATTGCCTGAGTCAGAGGCCTGCGCTTGTGGCACACACATGTGTTTTATTTGCCCAGTGGTTTGTGGGGAAACAATAGGCGAGGCAGCCTTCCCTTGCTGTTGTATTTAATTTAGCATGAGAGGTGTGGCAGCTGAAACTTAGCCACCAGTCAGGGGTGGGCTATCAAAAGGTCAGATTTCATGTCCATGTGGTAAATTGCTGAGTGCTTTTGTTGTCTCAGCCTTCAGCCGGGTTTGGCACCTGACTATCAGTAGCAGGCAGACTGTCTACTCCGGCTGCCAAAGAATGGGCGGGCTCCCTTGTGCTGAGCCCGGGCTTGTTAGACAAGCCTAATGCGATGTACTGCCAAGGGATGGAGTGCTGACAGAGAGCAGTGAATGCTTCCAGTGGACATCCTTTCCAGGATATTCTGGACACGTGTGTCCGCTGACCCTTTCTCACAAATGATGATAGTGACGGCCATGTCAGCAATGATGATTTCTGTTTTCTAGAAGAAAGGGTACATGTGGCTTCGTCCCCCCCACTGTAGATGCACGCTTTTCTCTGTGGATTACTAGAATTCATTCAAAGAGCATGTGGTGAGGTCATTTGTTGTTCACCGGGATAAACATATCATTCAAGTAACTGGCCCATCTCTCTTCTTTTTTCATCACCTTGAAACAATCAAGGGGAGCAACTGAATGCCAAGGTGATTATACAACCGACAAGGGCCAGGTACTGAATCCACATGATGGGTCTTGCTTAAGCTGTGCTTACTTCAATAAACCTTAATTAAGATGAGAGAAAAAAAGTCATCTTCGTTATGATTCTTTTTCATGCTATAAGCTGATTTCTTTCTGAATACTATGAAAGTCACCATTTATTTCCCAATGATTGATGTAGAAAATTTTGGAATTATTTCCGACCTTTTTTCTCCTTGAGCTCTCTTAGCCAGTTATTCATCAAGTCCCAAAGAGTCTTACTGCTCAGTGTATCTTGTTGTGATCACTCTGTTCTTTTTCATTACCCATATCCTAATCTTTTCATTGAGCTTTGGCAATAGCATCCTAGCCTGTGTCTTGCTCTGCCTCCAAACCCCCAACATTAAGCTACTACTGAGTTGATCTTACTAGATGTGACTCTGCTCAAAACTGCCATTGGCCCCATTGTAACAGGTAGTATTTGCATTCCTTAGCCTTCAAGGCCCTATAAAATGGGGCCATTATGAGAATTTATGTTACCTGCCACGTGAATCTACCTATGTGATTTTTCTACTTCAGCCTTCTCATATCCAAAGCTGTCATCTCAGGCAAATTCATTGCCTCCTGATTCTTTAATGTGATCTCAATGCTCTGCATGAAGCAGCCCCTTCCTTCCTTTTCAGTCTTGTCTCATGCCAACTTCTCCCTCATTCTCCACTCATTAACCCCATGCTTTTCTTTTATATCTAAGTACACTGAGCCTTTTACTTCTTAACGCTCTTTGCAGGCAGCATTTCTGATACCTGAAGATGCTTCCATCTACCCTTTCACATCGCCGTATGGCTACTGTCTCTTTATCCTTCAGTTCACAGATGAAATCCCATTTCCTTAGAGAACTTGTGGACACCTATTTAAATTAACTTCTTTTTGTCTCCCCTCATGACATTGCCATTTATAACTCCTTGGCCTTTTTCATAGCACATAATTATTTTGTCTGCCAATATTTTTTTTCTTTTTCTCTCTAGAAGGCAAGCTCTCTGTATGTCCAATTCCCAGCACAGTTCCTGGCACATGATAGATATTTAATAAATAGATGAGAGTGAATTAAGGAATAAATGGATGTATTTGCTTTCTCCATCTTCCCTACGTGGAAAACAAACAGTCCTCCCATAATATAAAGACTTTCTTTGTCCCTCAAAGCTACCCCTTTTCCACGTAGCCCATATTCACAGGATGCCTCCTCTATCAAACATCTGTGGCAATGCATCAGGGATTGACAAGCACCATGACTGGTACTCTTCTGTTTTCATAAATATATTTAGAGGGCCTGGCACAGGGAATCTTTTCAAGCCAGTTGTTATTCCCATGGCCTGGCCCAAGAGCTTCAACATGACAAGTATTTAATAAAGATATTCAAATTGATTAATTGACGAATAGTGTTGCAAGTCAGCTTAGAAAGAAGACAGAACTGCTCTCCCTCAGCTAAAATTTTTGAGGCAATTGAAACAAATGTTTATGGAAAGCTCAAGGCTTCATCTTCTTAACTGGCTTTCTCTTAAATGGGCTGGAAACAGAGTGAATTTACTTTTTCTTAATAGAGATCTGTATTTTACTCAGGTTGCAGAAGGCTTATCTCAGTGATACTTATGAAGTGATGGCAAGAATGGCTGGAACCATCTGGGGCTCTTTCCACTGATAGTAATGGACAGAGGAGACAAAAGCCAGCAAGAAATTAACAAGATATCTTCATAAAGACCACATTTTCTAGTTTCTAGACTGTTAGCTCTTTTAGCATGTTTCCTGACTATTACTGTAATAGGGTAAACACTAAGTAGCTATAACAAAGAGATAGCATATCACCGTGAATGAAAAAGACAGACATGCATTTCTCTCTCACGGGTCCAGAGTGTGAAGGCAGATTTGGCTCCAAGGTTCGTTCAAGCCCCCAGGTAGAGCAGGAGACTCTCACCGTCATCACATGGCTCCCAATGCCATTCTAGGTGTCACAAATTTTAGCCAATAAGAAGGAAAATGGAGAGAGTCCAGTGCAAGCACCCATATGGACCCAGAAGTTTTATGCAATGATTTAGTTCACATCCCAATTCTGAGAACTAGGTACAGACCACACCTGTACCTAGAGACTAGGAATAAAGTGTACAGTGACCTTAACCATAGAACAAAAGAAGGAAAAAATTAGGGAAACATCAAGAAGTCAGCCAAAGTCCAGTCTTCTATGCACCTAAATATATGCTTATAGCTTACTTTCCATACATAGAAACATCTGGACTCCATTCTCAGGGGAGACAACCCAAAGTCTCACACAGTGAGAGCATCCAGCTCAAAACATAGTCTTGAGAGAAGTGTAGTTTTTTCCTTCAGGTGCATATGATGCTCCTCATCATGCATCTTTTATTTAAAAATTAAAAGCCAAGTTCTCTGCCTTCTTACAAATAAAATGTCAGGGCGGTAGTAACAGGGTACATATGAACATCTTCCATTCAGAAAAGGAAAGAATGAGAAGCAGACAAATTAACAGATACATAGCAATCAGGAAATCTTACTCGATAGCCATGCTTCTGGCAATGGCTTAACTGCTTGGCTCTCTGGGAGGCATATCCTTGCTCATTATTCTCCTTGGCTACGTATAAAATGGATGTTGGACATTATGCCCTGCTTAGGTTACTAGGGATCTTTAGAAGCTCTTCTTTCTGATATTCATATGAGAACTTTCCTAGGTATACTTTTGCAGAACAGGATTGTAATTTTGTTAAAAATATAAGTTGGAAACTAGGTTTCCAATTTATTTACTACCCAGTAGGTTCATGCGTCCATTGTCATTCCCAAAATTCTTTTCTGGAAAAAGATCTCAAGTCTGCCTTACATATTTGACTTCTTAGTTTAACCCAATGCTTTCTCTCTCATCTTAATTCGGCTACCATGAGGTCATCTAATACACTAGGTGACATCGTGAATCAGATCATTGCCTTAGGGCTTGTTCTCTTTATTTGCCTGAGATGGCTTAATAAGGCCTTTAAGAAAGACTTTGAGCAACATTTGTAACTCTTGTAGGTGGAGGACAGAAACAGTTTATTTCCCTTAATGACCCCAATTTCTGACCTGCCTATTTCCTTACATCTCTGCTTGCAAATTGGCCAATTATTGCCTAAGTTAATCTCCTTTTCTGTAATGCCTTAGTAAAAGCAGTTAGGGACAGTGAACACAAGAACCTTCCGGTTTTTTCCATTCACATCCTGCAAAAAGTACACATTCCAGGAGCCGGCCCGGTGACGTAGTTAAGTTTGTGCGCTCGCTTCAGGGGCCTAGGGTTCGCAGTTTCGGATCCCAGGTACAGACCTATGCACCGCAGGCCTTGATGCTGTGGCAGCATCCCACATACGAAATAGAGGAAGATGGGCACTAATGTTAGCTCAGGGCTAATCTTCCTCAGCAAAAAGGAAGATTGGCAATGGATGTTAGCCCAAGGGCCAATCTTCCTCACCAAAAAAACAAAAAAAAACAAACAAAAAAAAACCCAAGTACATACTCCACCTTTTCTCCATGTGAGAAATTTACCAAATATTTTCAAGGTTTGTCCAAGGTCATCAACTTCCTATCCTAAAATTTGAGTTTCCTTGCTGCCTGCTATCAAAATAATAAGTCAATGCCACTTTTGTTGTTGCCTAGCATTGTGCTTGTGGTACTGATTTCCATATGGGATTGTTTTACTAACTTCTCATAGAGTAACATATAACATACGATATGCCCAATAAACAACACTATGAAATCTAAGCATTTTAAGGAAAGTTAATGTATGATACTGGACTAGTTGTTGGAAAAAGTTGGGAAAATCTTGCTGATCCCATCAAATGCTGTTGACCTTTATAGCAAGTAGCTGGATTTGTTTATATTTGAAATATCTTGCCACGGCAGCTGAAAGTTTGTTGAAACAAACCAATACTTTTAGCCAAAGAATCAGAAGCCATTAGTAGAGCAGAGACGGGATGGAAGATATAAGAGTTAGTTGCAAATAGTCAGCAATAGGGCTACCCAAATTGTAGAAGTTGTAAAATGATGGTCAGAGTGTAAAGGTCTTGCTCTGATGAATGGTTTAGTTGATGTGTCAAGCCATAGGCACAATTTGTTCGGGATTGGGGAGCATATCCATAAAATTTCTATGTAGAAATACCCTGTTCCCACTGAACTGTACTGAGGTTCTTGGATTACTTTGGGGAAAATGGATAATTTCTCTATGAATGAGTGCCCTGTATGAGTTTCAGATCTGTTAGATCTTTCCTATTGAGGTGCTGCAGATTTTTCACTTCTGGAAATAGAAAGTAATCATGGACATATGATTTCCAATGTGAATTTCAAATAATTTTAAAGATGAATCATGAAAGGAATTTATCATCATCATATTACTTTGTGGTAACTGGCGTTATCCAAAAACAGACAAATATTTTCTAAAAGAAAAATGCATCCCTTCAGTTTTTCCAAGCAGAATAACTTATTTATACTATAAAAAAGGATCTTGCTTTTCTTCTTTTAAATTCTAATATTGGTCTGATATTTATTTTTTCTTTTTTATGCCTACAGTTCTTAAGAATTGACTGTAATACTTATTTCAAAGGTCATTATGGTGGCTGTCCAGCCAGTTTGGCTAGCCTTCTTTCTTGTATGTTCCCAATTGACTCTATGATGTGAATTTATGGGTTATTTAGTTTGTTTTAGACAAAATTTTATAACAGTGGGAGCACAAGCTTATTTTTAACTGTGCTTTTTGATTTTGGAAATTTTCCATCCTATCTTGACATTTTAAGACAGATTTTAATAATTGACATGTGTAAACAGTAAAAAATACAATCCATTTGTGACTACCTAGAATAATTCCAGGCAGAAAGGAGGCGTTGAATGGAGAATGAAGTTTCCTTTCTATTCTCTTTGCATGTCCACGAGGAATAATTAGCACAAAACTCCTGGTCTCTCTGCCCCTCACTCCCTCCTCCTGCGCCTACTGCGACTTTGGGACAAGGAGTTGGGGGTACATAACTCTGCTTCTCCCCTCCTTCCCTTCCCTTCTGGGAGGTAGCCCGCCCAGTGAGAGCATGTGTTCTGGTCTGGTCCTCTGTGACCGCAATCCCCATACGTTACGGGGGGGGGGGCCTGGGATCATTTAGCACTGTCCTTCATTGAGTGGGAAAATGAAATCTTCCGGGATTTGGCTTTAGCCCATTGTCGATAAACATCAAATACATATCTTCTAATCTAGCTTTTATCAGTAATAAAGGTGATATTTACTCATCTACCTGCCTGACTACTTTGCAAGAGAAAAAGTGGAATGATCTGAGAAAGCGCAAATACTAAACTCTGGCCTTTTATTGGGAAACCCTGAGAAATAGAAATGATATGGGGAACTCCTCAACAGAAAGTGGTTGAAGCTTCAAGCAGGGGTTGGGCTCAAGGCTTCTGGCCTTGGGATTACCAAGTGGCTTTGCTAGAATTGAAATTTTCCCTTTGGTGTGTCCCTCCAGTTTGGGCCATATTGATAATAGACAAGGAAATGTTTTCGTAGTGATAGATTATCTTAAGCAAAAATCAGCCTCAGGAAGGACACTGGCTAAGCATACTCGTGTGGGACTCAGCAAAGATATGGGCCTTAGGGTGCAGATAGAGGTGGCTTGACCTTGAATCACACAGGCGCTGGACATACAAAGACCTTCACAGCTACAGGGCAGCTTGAAGACTTCTAAAACATCATATATGAGGAAAAGTCTTGATTCTAGGAAAATATATTATTTTCATTTTCATATTCAGGATTTTCAGATATTATTGGCAATCATCTGCCTTTTTTAAAAAAAAAATATGGTGTTTTATGGCCAAGGTTTCACGGTTTCACGCCAGGACTTTAAATTGCACCTAAGTTCCATGCATGTGGGAGAGCATGAGTATGTGAAGTTCCAGCTTTAAAAACTGTTAATACCAAGCTGATATTGGCCAGAAGGAAAAGAAATTAGTTGAGCCAATTCTGTTGCATTTAAAGTTATTCTTAACTGCAGTCACCTGAAGAAAGTGTGGAGGGCAAATCTCTTGGATTTGTGTCTTCAGGCTATTAAGAGTCTCCTAGCAACATGTGGAGTAAGTTGGCTTTGGATTTGAATATTACTGAAGCTCATAAAATGGCCTAGGTGTCAGAACCCCATGGGATATGACTGAAATTTCTGGAATTGTGTCAAATTTAGGAAAATGTCTAGCAAATGTCTTTCGCGTGTGTGCTGTAAGATTGGAAGATTTCCACAGACTAGTTTCTATCCATTTCAAACCTTGTTTCTCCTGCACTTCAGACATACCTTCAGTGGAGGGATCCATAGAACATTTTCACGTAGAGAGAAGGCTGCTGATCTGGCACGTTTGTGTCGTGTCACGGAGAGAATCAGCACAGCAGGTGGTGAGAGATTTCCTGTCCTACACTAGGATGTTGCAGTAGGCAGAATAATGGCCCCCAAAGATGCCCCTGTCCTAATGCCCAGAGCCTGTGAATATGTTATCCTACATGGCAAATGGGACTTTGCAGATGTGATTAAGTAAGGACCTCGAGATGGGGAGATGATCCTGGATTATCCATGTGGGCCCAGTGTCATCACAAGGGTTCTTATAAGAGGGAGACAGAGGGTCAGAGTCAGAGAAGGAGATGTCAGGATGGAAACAGATATTGGAATGATGTGGGGTCACTAGACAAGGAATGTGGGAAGCCTCTAGACACTGGAAAAGGCAAAGAAATGGATTCTCCCCTAGAGGCTCCAGGAGGAACGCAACCCTGCAACCCGTTTTGGACTTCTGACATCCAGAACTGTCAGATAATAAATTTGTGCTGCTTTATGTCACTACATTTGTTATGATTAATTACGACAGTAAAGGAAGCTAATAGATTGGCTAGCAATAACTTAACTATAGAGAAAATTGGTGATGTCCTAAAAAAAAATTCCACTAAACTGAAACTAACTGTTACCCCAACTCATCCATCTCTTAACATGATCCCAAAATGCGCTTGGAGAATGCAGCCTTATGTGAGGTCAAGGGTAATACGGGAGAGAAGTTGGGAGTAAAGACATATAGAGATCATAACTAGTTGTAGAAAAAATATCTTACTTTTTCAAATGTTACAATAACAAATGGCCATATGAACTGAACAAATTATTGGGGCCCAGGGCCAGGATTAGAGTGAGCCACTCAAGTCCAAGATCCAATCCTGTCCTTATGTAAAATTTTGATATTTTGTGCATTGTGGGATTTTTTTGCATTAATTTCGTTTTTTAAAAAATAATGCATTAAAATATTATTTATCCTGATTATTTACTTTTTTGGCCCTCCCTTGAATTTTGTGCACAGAGTCCCTCATTCTCCCCACTATAAAAGTGAAGGCAGAGCCTCAGATTTATCAGCCTCACGGTAGATCCACCTCTGCGTGGGTGAATGACATGGGAATAAAGAGGAATACCTCCGTCCTAGGTCGGTTTTTAGGCGTAAGCATTTCCATAGCAAGAGGCAGTGGCAGCAGCTACTGGGACAAAAGATTCAACTCTCCTGAAGGCAGCCTTTGGTTCCAGAAGCATGGGGCTCAGAGGAATTGAAAAGGTGGTGACTATGTTGGCAGGAAAGTGGGTTGTGACTGGCTTGGCACTTCTGTTAATTTGCAGATTTTACAAGATGCTTGTCTCAAATGCTGCACCCTGAGGGAAAGAGCACACTATCAAGAGTTTGAACATGATGACAAGATTCTTGTGTTTGTTGCTCAGGATATTAAAGACAGGAGAGTGATACTATTTCTTTTGTGTGTGGATTCCTCTATTTCATGCAGTGTGCCACACGCAGCACACGTTGTGGCAGACCATTCATGTCCAAATTAAAATCTTGGTGGATATCACTCCCAGTGGAATTGGGTGCATTGATGATGGGCTCTGTGCAGCCCGGTGAGACTGAAACCAGACCGATGGTCTCCATCTCCCGCTTTCCGTCTGACACCTCATTGTCTCTGCCCTGATGGTAGCAGCCATATCCACACGTGATGAACCGCCCACCACACAGTCCCTGGGGCACAGAGAAGAAGAGTGACCTGTACACTTGGTAGGTTGGGATAAAGAATTGGGTCTGGGTAGCGTTCTCCCTTCCTCCATTCCCATCCTATATTGGAGGCAGCCTCCCCTCTAGAGAGCAGACAATCTGATGTGCCCTCCCAACCATCGTTCCGCAGGGCCACACCCTTCCTAGGAGGCTGGAGGTAGAGATCTAGTTTGGGAGGTTGACTAGGAGGAAATTCATTTTTCTTCTTTTCAATCCAACTTTTATTTTTTTATTTTTTTTTGTGAGGAAGATCAGCCCTGAGCTAACATCCAATGCCAATCCTCCTCTTTTTTGCTGAGGAAGATTGGCCCCGAGCTAACATCCGTGCCCATCTTCCTCCACTTTATATGGGACGCCGCCACAGCATGGCTTGACAAGTGGTGCGTCACTGTGTGCCCGGGATCTGAACCTGCGAACCCCGGGCCCCTGAAAGCGGAGCGTGCACACTTAACTGCTTGTGCCACCGGGCTGGCCCCTCAGTCCAACCTTTATCAGGCACAAATTGTATATTTTTATTTCCTATTGCCTGACTTTTCTATCTATCAGTCAATAGTTTCCAAAGTCAGGTAAGAAAAAGCTGATGTTAATTTATTAGGTCTTGTTAATCCCCAATAATGGATGATCGATAAACTTTTGCTGAATAAATAAGTAGCCTCATTTTTATAATTCGCCTCAATTTTATGCATTTGAATAATTTCACGAAAGTGTGAATCATTTAGCTAAGTTTACCACGGGGGAGAAAAATACCATATATACATTACTAATCTTAAATATATTTTACATCCAAATTTGATTAACTTTATTTTTTGGTGAATACAGTTAAACCACTTATACATCCTGTTCCTTTCCTTAAGAAATATAATTATTTTTATGCACCCTGTTATAGTTTGTGTGTGTATATGTGTGTGTTGGTAGGCAGCAGAAACCAGATTGTGTGTGTAATTAAGGACTTTTAGCATGCACTTTATTTGGTTCAATTTGAATTTGATCTGCTTTAAGTTTAGGGTGAAAAATAAAATCCAAGTTTGACAAAGAAAGAAATCCAAAAGCATTAGGACAATCACATAGTTTCAAACATATCCTTCACTTGGATACAAACTCACAACTGACAATGATTCAAACAGACAGGTCTCTATTGATTGGTTTGGTTTTAGATTCCACCAGATTTTCCAGAATTGGAGCTCTTTATCAAGTGGGCTGTATACTAATTGGTCAGGCTATCAGACATGTCGAAAACCAGAAATCATTTCACACTGCCTAGTTCAGTCAGTGAAACGAATCCGTATTCTACATGTCCAGGTCAATAGTTCTAACCTGGCATCCATGGCTAAAATTGAACCTAAGATCCAAGTGTTTTTCATTAATGCATTTCTACTTCATATCTTGAACATTCACTGTTGTGAGGCATTCCGCCGCAATGCCTCCATCCATTCAGAGCCAGTCCACAAACTATCTATAAGGATCCTACCTATCGGGCATCCATTTGTGATTCTCAGCACAACATCGTCTCAGCCTTCAGAGTCCTAAGGAAAAGGCTCTCCCCTTCAAGACATTCAGAAACTTTAAACAGTTTGTGCATCATCTAAATAACATGGTGGTTTCTTTGAAAAGAAAAAGTACAGTATCAAGATATTGAATATTACTATAAGATTCTTACGCGTTGATCGTTATACTAAGACAAAAGATTGATGCTGTTTTACGTATGGTGTTGGAGGAAAGCTCTACAGATACCCTGGACTACCAGAAAGACAAACAAGTGGATCCTAGAGCAAATGAAGCCTGAACTATTGCTGGAGGCAAAAATGATAAACTGAGGCTGTCCTACTTTGGACACATCATGAGAAGCCAGGGTGCTTTGGAAAAGACAATAATGCTGGGAAAAGTAGAAGGCAGCAGGAAAAGAGGAAGACCAAGTATGAGATGAGTTGACTCCATAAAGGAAGCCATAGGCAAGAGTCTACAGGAGCTCAGGAGGGCTGTTGAGGACAGGACATTGTGACATCACTCATTCATAGGGTTGCCAGGAGTCAGAGCCGACTTGATGGAACCTAACAACAACCACCTCTTTCTGCCCCATTGCCCTGGCCAAAATTTTTAGAAGTTTTTGGCAGGGAGGGTGTACAGATGGCCAACATGCCATCCTGTTGTATACAGGCAAAAATCAAGACTTCTGACCAGCCAAAATGCCCACCACGTCACTGCTCCATGCTCCTCCAAAATTCCATTGCCACTATCTCTTGAGTGATACCTAGGCTTCTGGGAAGCAGACCAAGATAGAATGTTCCCCTCCCTGCCAAAATGTTAGGGATCCCAGGTGAAGGCCAGCACAGAGCACTGCTGGGTGTTAGCTGACTACAATGACGGCGTTAACAGCTGTTGATTGATTTAATGTTCCTGAGAGGATACCAAATGAAGCCATTTGTGCATGACTTCTTTGCCCCTGGCCTGCACCCTACACTCTTATCATCAAAGGCAGGTTGACTCCTTAATTTCCGTGGTTACTTCTCCACAGCTTCCTTTATCAAGTCTTCCAGAACTTCTTCCTCTTTGTGATGTATAAGTTGTGCCTCACTTCATATTGTCAAGCACATCACATCACAGAAAATATTAGAACTGTACCATTATTCACACCGAAAGAGAATTTATTACTACTGTGATTACTATTGTCATTTTGCAATTGAGACAAAGGCGGTTTAAATCATTTCCGAATGTGCGCCAGACGATCTGTTGTCAACGTTTCCCTTTTAAGCTTGGAAACCACATTTTCTATAATCCCTTCCGAGTGTGGGTTTGGGGTTAGAGTTTACTTCACATCATCAGGGTCATGGGCTCCTCTTCTCATTCAGCAGAGGGTGGTAGGATCTTCCTGCAGTTACTAATCTCTGGGCAACCTTCCCTTCTCCTTTTAACTTCTTCTGGGCCTCCGACCCCTTTGTAAACAATCCATTTTAAGTAAGTTCCCTTTATTTGAATGCCTAGAGTGCTAATGTCCTCCCGTCAGGCTCTGGCAGATATAGTAAGTAAATCGAGCTTTATTCTTATCCGCAGCCCATAATCGCTTGCATGCCCTTCACCTCCCACCCTCCCCATGAAGTCAGGACAAAGAATAGGAAGGTGCAATGGCAGCAAATTACTAAAGGGAACTTTAGGTAATAAGGTGGTTTTAAGACTATTACGGCTTAAGTAATTTCTAAAATTATTTTCTTATCTTTAAGGAAGTTCCCTGAGCCTGGAATGAACATGAGTAAGAATTAAATTCACCTTATTTACTATAGTTTCCCTGGGAGTTTTTGCATGAAGGCATTTTTGTGTTTTCAAATGCTGAAACATTTTGTAAGCTTTATTGATCGATCCTTCTAACAGCTCGATGAATTGTGTCTATATCTGAAGTGAAACATAAGAAATGCCCCAAGGTTCTTGAAGATGTTTTGTAATGATTTAGAGTAAGAACCATGCCTAATGGAAACGACAAGCATAATTTATATACAAAAGCTGAAATGAAATTCAACCTTGACTACAAATTGGGTATTTTTCCACTATGCTGTGGAACTCTACTGCTTAGGATGTGCATGAAATTGTGGGATTTGACTTCTTGTTTAAAAACACTAGTTCAGCTTTAATTCGTAGAGTTGCTCAGCATCTGTATGATAAAGATAATAATAATAAAAGAAAACCTCAGTTATTCCTTTTGTTGTTGTTAGTGCTCAGTGCCCCTGTGGACAGCAGAGTGGAACCCTGCCCAGTCCTCTCACTTTCTGGCATCTATCAGACAATGCCCCACTGCTATTCATAGGGTTTTCATGGCCAGATTTTTTGGAAGTGGGTGGCCAGGTCCTTCTTCCTCATCTGTCTTAGTCTGGAAGCTCCACTGACACTTGGCTACCATGAATGACCCTGCTGGTATTTGAAATCCCAGTGGCATAGCTTTCAGTATCACAGCAACACACAGTCGCCTCAGTATGACAACCCACAGATGAGTGGTGTGGTTCCCTGACTGGGACACGGACCTGGGCCACAGTGGTAAGAGCGCCAAATCGTAACCACTAGACCACCAAATTACTCCTTAGATTTACACAAAGCTATGATTATAGAAATGCAAAAATCAAGTTTGCCCTAAAAGGCAACTATAGTTTAATACTCTCACATGTGACTTTTGAGAGATCCATGTGTGAATCATTTAGGCATTATGATATGTGGAAATGTGTTTACAGAATATTTGGCATAGAAAGATCTGGATAAATAAAGTGATAGGAAAGATGTTCCCTAAAGTGTGTTTTAAGCAGTATGGGATGTGACGAGCATGTTTTAGGTAACCTTATTCAACATCAATTCCTAACTAGCAAAGAGGAAGATTAAAAAGCAATTAATAGGACAGCTATATCTCAGAGAGTAACACTTTTAATTTAACGGTGCATCTTGCTTGATGGTTTTCCCTGTGTTTTCTGGTTGATGTTTTATCTGGAAGGCAGAACAGGTATTGTTATCCCCCTTTCATGGGTGAGGAAGGTGCAGACTGCAAGGTGAGGGTCACCTGCCCAGTAGTGCTCTAGGTCCGGTGTTCTGGATTCCTGCCCACCCACTGGGGTTGATACTGTCACCCTGTCACTCTTCTCCACACACTGTTAATTAAGTACATTTACTTTGATTCAATAGCAGCGTTCATATTGTCGAAAGGTCATAGTTGAGAAAAAACATCTACATAATTAATCTCAACTAAGTCAGGGAAACCTTAACACTTTTTACGCAGGCTATACATTGAATATTATGCTTTTCTCCCAAACAATAGAATTTGTCATCTCTCATTATATTGTCTCAGGATGAATCAATCTATGATAAAATGGCTTATCTCCAAAGTCTTCAGAAAATGTTGATATTGATGGAATTCTAAAACTTTTACGTCTCTCTGTTGAAGGACTATGAAGTGAAGACACACACATGCACGCACAAACCCTGCAAACACAAGACATTGTGATGGTGCCCTTTATTCTTCAGTTGTATACACTACGTCCTTTGAGCCATAGGCATCTCAATCCCCTTCTCTCCCTGATAAAATCTTCCACTCTCAGCTGGTCTTTGAGGATGCAGTATCGCCCTATGTACCCTTTTCCAGCTATGGTCTTATATGAGCAGGTATCCCCGGCCAATCAGGTTACCTCTTGTTCTGTATAAACCTCTTGCAGTTTCCCACTTGAGAGTATTGGTGCATGCTGTTTTTTTGGTTACAATCCCCTCCCCACTACCTCTGGTTCTTGCACCCCGTCTTCATGGCACTGCTCTAATGCTCCCTCCTCCATGAAGCAATGCTTCTTTCACTGCACCGGCTAGAAGTTACCTCTCCATTCCAAGGTTATACAGAGCACTTTCTTGGAGACGCTTATCCCAGTCGTCCCTCCTACTCTAGGCTGCTTTCCTGAGCATACTCTTCTAATCTCCCCAGAGAGACGGTAAATTCTTTGGGTAGAGGGGTTTTGCCTGTGAGCTGGAGCTGCCTTCCATCTTCTTTAGTAAGTCATAGCTGCCATAAGCCTTCTTGAGAATCAGAGAAAGTGTGCCAGTATCTAACAGTAGCTACTATTTATTAAGCTGCTACCACATGCCAGAATGTTGCTAAGGATTTTATGTATGCAACTTCTAATTTCTTGACAATCCTGCAAGACAAGGATTTTTATTCATGTGAAGCGTCTCCTGACTTATAAAGGAGTGTAAGTACTGAGCTTAGAATCAGATCTCGCCTAACCCTCACCCACCCTGTTTCTGATACATTGTCACTATGCAGTCTTAGTCTCAATAATCTCACATTTCAATAATCACCTGTTGAATGATGAATGAATGAGTGAATGCATGAATGCGTTTTGGAGCATCGATCTTTTGAATACTCAGAGAAATTGAAGATTTCACTTTGTATCTGCAGTGAGGAGGCCTGCTATAGAAGCACTTGGCTCAAAAGTCAAGATAGGCTTCAAGTCAATGATCTTGGTGTATGCATTCCAGCTAGGATACCTTGCTTCCCAGTTTGCTGGAGACGGTTCTGGTGTCCCCTTTTGTGGATCAGTTAGCACTTATTAATTATTTTTAGCACCCCCTTTCACTCTCAGACGTGTTTGGTTTAAGCAATTAATCACATGGTCATCCAAATGAAACTCTATCCAAACATTGACTAAAATTTAATTCTACACAAGAAGAAGAAGAAGAGGAAGAGGAGGAAGAAAAGGAGGAGGAAGAAAAAGAAAAGAGAAAAACAAATCTCATGGCTAGGTGTCCTGAAACTGCAAGTGTCCATATTTATTGTCTCTTTGGCCTCTGCTGATTACCATTTGACTCTCCAGCATTGCAACATAATCTTTTATTATAAACTGCAGGGTCTTTTCTCATAGCATTGCTTAAAAAATTTGGTTCTAGTTAGTTGTAATTTTCCCGCTATGTGCTTTAAGCTCATTGACTCATTCAGAAACCTAGTGCCATGTGAGATATTTATCTTTGGATATTAAGAACATGTTTATTAGTTTTTGTTTTGTTTTTTTCCTCTAGCCATTTAGTATGTTCTCTTACGGTACAACTCCAGCCCCATAAATACAGAGGGAGGAGGATGGATATAATGATACCCCTTCGTAGGGCAGGAATTGAGGAATCTCTTATTAACCATCTGGTAGGGTGCCCATCCTTGCACACCCGACCTGGAACCTGCTATAGATTGACAGGGAAAGGCTTTCAAAATTTGAAAGTGCCGAGGAAAAAAATTTGTTTATTCTTCAGTGTTTCGTAAAAGTTAGAGATGACGAGCATTTGGAGAAAAGTGACACCCAGAACGATATTTGTGTTGACCTTTGTTATTAGAGGGGGCAAAATTTGAGAGATCTTTCTGCATCTGTTACTGGTCTCGGATTTTTGAGTTTGTGTATTGTTTTGCAAACAGAGCTCAGTGTTAGAAGGGGAGGGTGTGGTAGGCAGAATTCTAAACTGGTCCCCAGGATTCCTGCCCCCTGGTGTCACACCCTGTATAACCCCCGCCCCTTGCATGTGGGTATGATGAGTGGCACTCCTGTGACTACATCAAGGATATAATGAAGGTGAAGGGATTGGGTAGATGTAATTTAGGTCCCTAGACAGTGGACTTCTGTTAATGGAAGGGAGGTAATGCTGGGTAGGCCTGACCTAATCAGGCAGGTCCTTTAAAGAGGGTCCAGGACTTTCCTGAAGGGAAACATTGCAAGCAAGAAACTCTCCTGCTGGCCTTGAAGAAGCAAAGCACCATGTTATATACCCATGGCGCGGACCACGTGGCAAAGACCTTTGGATGGCTGTTAGGGGCCGACAGTCAGCAGGGAAATGGAGGCTTCAGTTCTACAGTTGCAAGCAACTGAATTCTCTCATAACCTGAATGAATTTGGAAATAGATTGTTTCCTAGTCAAGCCTTAGATGAGAATGCAGCCCTGTCGACACCTGGGTTTCAGCCTGGGGAGACCCTGACCAGAGGACCCAGTGAACCTGTGGTAACATAGTGAATTAGCAATCTAGGAAACAGGGGTTATTTTAATACACTAAGATTCTGGAAATTTGTGGTGCAGCATAGAAAACTAGTGCAGAAGGAAACCATTTTATGAGATTATGTTCTACACGCATCCCACACAACAACATGGAACTACTATGTAAGAAACACTGTGTGAGAAATGCGCTGTGGTTTCTTACAGGCAATAAAGACCTTGAATTGCTTAACATGCTTAAACAGGACACACTGTGCTAAGAGCTCGAGATCACACTTGCAGTCCATCTTTGAGCCACCTGTGTCTGTTCTGCTCCATTTATACCTGATAACTTCTGATGCTGCCTGCCTTTTACTTCACTCCTCAGAGACCTCTTTCTATTAGCAGTATTTATATAATTGTTTCACCTTTCCTGCTCTATTGCAAGCCTCTACTGGACACAGAGACCCCTATTTTTCATTTACTTCTGTTTTCCTCCAGGTTTCTAGAATGCAAAAGAAAAAATGATGGGATCCTCTCCAAATTATCATCACTACTGAAAAATAAAACAAACGAAACAACACTATAGCACATATCATAGTGATGGGGCTTTTCAAAGTTGCCCCGTTATCTTGATCCATTCCAAAACTTTCATTAAACAATGTCTACAAGCATTGTTCCAGACAGGGCCATCTGCCTCAAACCAGAACACAATTTTAGAACAAGAGAAAAAAAGAATTTGCTAGACTCTGTATTGTAGTGCCTAAAATTTCAAGTACTGCCTTAACATCTTTAAGCCTCGCAGGACCCCAAAGTTCTAACTGTGAGTTCCCCCACTCTCACCAGATATGCCCCCCACACTGTAGGAAAGGCTTCTTGCAGGCTAGTTCTCCTAACAGATGGACCAGCTTCATCTCACTGGTACTCAACCTAACAGGTTTCACCTCCTGGCAAGCCTGCAAAGTTATTCAAACCAGCCAATCACACCTTCCCATGGGAACGAGAGGGAACTTCACCTTCTTGTTACTATAAAGCCTGCCTCCCATAGGCCTTGCCGGTTTACTCTGCTCCCAGGTGCAGCCCCATGTGGCCCTGCATGCCAGGTGGCATTCTTCTCTCCTAGAATGTATGTATATATGACTAATACACTGCTGTCCATGTCATGTCCAGTGTTGGATGTCGTGGGTTCAGCCATCCTGTACAGTTTAGGCTGAAGGATCCCTCCTTCTCCAACAGGGTAACCAGGAGGTGATCAGAACAGCATCCCATCAAGGCAAACCAGCTGTAATATGCAACATTGCTGGGCCCCTTTCTTGGACCTCTGCTTCCAGGGGTATGTACCAGCTTCCCACCACCACTTCCACACTCTGCTCTCATGGATTCTGGTTCTACGAGAATGAGACCCATAACCAGATAATTAACGATTTCTATCCTTGGAGGTCACAGCTGAGTTGAGGCTCCTACCAGTGACATACAGTAGAGTTAGAGTCTGCGAGTTATAATAGAAGCCAATTTATAATTCTGTTGAACACAGAGGCAGAGCTAATTAATTGTGACTGTAGGGAGGGATTGAGGAAGGCTTAATAAAAGAGATAATGTTTGAGCTAAGCCTTGAAGGAGAAGTGGATACTGGTGGAGGACACTGAAGGGCATTTGAGGGAGAGAAAATACTGTAATTGAAGTTATGGATACGGTGAGCAGGAAGGGTTGCTAGAAGGAAGGAGGCTAGTGTGCAGCACAGGTGGTGAGTTAGGAGGTTGGAACAATGACTAAGGTCTGACTTGGAACAACTTTGAATGCAATGATAAGAAATAAGAAATCAGCTTTTAATCTTCATGAACTGGGAAAGCACGGGGCGTTTTGGATTGGAAAACTGACATGCTCAGAATTTGTTTTGAGCAGATATACCTGCTAATAGCATAGAGGGGATGTATCTGAGCTTATCGTGTAAGTGATACACATATATAGAAATGTGCATTAAAAACAATACCTTTCTACTTAGAAGTCTCTGCATGTCCCCGTTTGTACATTCATAATGACCAAGTTTGAAGTAAAATGTTTATGTTGTTGAACATCCTACCAGACTCATCTGAGAGAAAAATTGCTCTGCACCATTATACTTATTTTTCCCAGTTACAGTTTAGTTTTTTCAAAAAATAAACCTTATATTGTTAAAGTATTGGGATTGATTTAGAAAGAAAATTTTCATCCCGTGGTTTCTGAAAATTACAACTTAATATATAACTCGTGAGTAGAATAGGTTTTCCTTCAACCTACTGGTTTCCTAACTGAATCCTTTACCATCTTTTCCTTGCTTGTCTGTTGCACAAATATTTCATGTTTTAACGTGATAAAGATCAAGGAAGTCATGATAGGGGTCCGTGATGAACACGTTCCCACTACCATAATGAAGAATCATAATTGTGTACCTTGTGCATTTCGACAATTCGAGAGCAAACTTAACCTGTATGTAAACAAGATGCCATTTCCAGAGTGTTGTCCCACCCCTCAGTCTTCTGATTGTCTCTTGTAGATGTTCTGGCTTTTAAGAATAAATCGGTTCCATGAACACCTTATGCATCTTGGAAAAAAAAGTCTCAAGTTAGAGTGGACATTGCTATCAATTGTATCTTGACCAAATTCACTCATGTTATCCCTGTAAGAACTCTTGATAGTAAAAGAATTATTAAAATCCAGAGAGATGGATGCAAAACCCCAAATTTTCTATTCTTCCCCCAAACTGATAAATGTTTAATTATATATAGCTAAAGTTCTAACGATTAAGGAAATGATAATAATTTTTTTTTAAAGTAATGAACAGGGACATAAAATTATTCTTCCTGGCACAGTTATTTCTAAAATAAAATAGGTCAGAGTCCTTTCAGTTTTAGGTTCCTTTATGTTTGCTAGCGTTGCTACACATTGATGCTCATAGTGTCAGATCACTGGAGAACCATTCATGGTTGCAAGACCTGCATCATTAATGTGCTTCTCTAAACATTGAACTTTTAGACTATAGCAGATCTCATTATTTACATGGGAAGGGTGAACTTGACATAAGTAGACTATGCTGGGGAAAACGTCAGTAAAACTCTAATCTGAAAGATTTTGAAACCATTTTCCTCTTTTTTGAATTATTAGAAGGGTGAGACATTGAAAACATCAAGGATTGTGCATAAGGCAGTTCAGAAAACATTCCTCCAAAGACTTTGAGGGGAACATGAAATATCTGTCAATGAACCAGCGGGCAGGCAAGATGATGTTTGCGAGAATGCTGCAGGAAGTATAATGCACACTGCTATGCCAAATAGGCTTCTTATTATTCAAATCATAAAACAGCAACTTAATTTCCTATCTCAATAGAATCCCTCTATTATGATGGTTATACATTTTATAGATATAGAAAGACTTTAACATGATCTTTAATGGTCCAACTGGGTGGGTCTGGAAGATGCTTTTGCTCCATTTCAGAATCTGAGAAGCATATCTGTGTATATTCGTTACCTTAATTTAGCTCCTTTTCTCTGAGAATCCAAGGTGCTCTTGAGAGATACTGCATATAATGAGCATGCAGTGCCTCTTAAACCAGAAGAAAGAGGCAGTCAAGGAGAAAGAAGAGTAAATGAGAAATGAAAGACCTTCAGCATGAAAGTGAGTTGGGTCAGATGATGCTACAAAATTGGCATTGCATATGCAATTTTTAGTAAACTAAAAATGTTTTTGAGATGGGCACTGGCCAGTCAATAAGCCCAAGAGGTGATGCATAGAGAATACCAGGGATTTGATTCTTTGGACTTCAGGAAACTCACTATCTCCTGGTGTCGATAATATCATTGGTAATACAAATGACTTCCCAAGTATTTAAATCTGGTCTTGACTCTTTTGAATGCTAAACTCTTTAGAAACCTCATCCTATTTTCTCAGCAACTAACGCCTTTCATTCCACTTTTCCATTCAGTCCCCTTCCCTTCTCACCAGTCTGACACCTAGTTCTTGACTGCCCCCTCTGACTTGCTTCTCTGTCAGCTGTCTCTCCTTAACCATTTAGTTTTCCAACCTGCATTTTCAGAACGACATCCTTCTAATTTCTTGCCTCTGTGTGCATGCCCTTTTTTCGTTCCTGCTATTTCTTTCCTTTTATCATTGCTTGTTCTACGGAATTCCTGTTTTTTTCTGCCATGAGTTTCATTCTGCTTTACATCTCCTGCTGAATGATCCTCTCTCTGTCAACTCATCCGGAGCCCCTTTCTTCTCCGTTCTTTTCTTTATAACACGAAGTGTGTTATCACCCCAGGAAGTTTTTCTTCCTTTGTGCTTTCCCATCTTCCAAGTCTAGATGCCCATTCTGCACCCTTGATTCCAACTCTTCTCCACTGTAGGAACTTCTCCTAAAAGTGGCGGCTTTGTTTCCCCACCACCATGGCTGGGACTCTTCTCTCCAAGGTGATGGACCACAGCTACTGAGGGTTCTTATCCAAAATTCTGAGAGGCTCTGAATCAACATTGGCATCCTTCTCTCATTCAGGAGATCCTGATTTCCAAAGGGAACTGGGGAGGCTAAGGTGCTGCCATGGGCTGATTTGTGTCAACCCCCTCCCCCCCAACTCATATGTTGAAGCCACAACTCCCAATGGGATGATATTTGGAGGTGGGGCCTTTGGGAGGTAGTTGGGGTTGGATGAGGTCATGAGAGCGGGACCCTTATGCTGGGATTAGTGGCTTTATAAGAGGAAGACAGAGTCTGCTATATGAGGACACGGTGAGAGAGTGCCCATCTGCAAGCCTGGAAGAGGGGTCTCACCAGGAACCAAATCTGCCTGCACCTTGGACTTCCCAGCTTCCAGAACTGTGAGAAATAAATGTATGCTGTGTAAACCGCCTGGTCTATGATGTTTTGTTATAGCATCTCAAGCACACTAATACAGGTACCTCGAAACCTCTGACCCCCACCTACTACCCTGGCAACACAGATGTCACAATTTTATAACACAGTCTCTGTCCCAGAAAAATGTTGATCATTTCCAGTTCTCCTAGCTGAGCCTATGAACTGCATCTTCCTTCTTTTCAGAATATTCTAAAGACCAAGTGGATATGTTCTCAAATTACTTATGGTCAAAAGGAAAAAAATAGAAGGTGTGTTGTATTGTAAGGGACAGAAAGCCCACACTGGAGGTCGACAAAGTTGTGTTTAGTATTGGAAATTTTTTGTGTGTATTTCATAGATTTTTGTAAAGTTATAAGCCAAGTAAACACAAGAATAAGAACATGGTCACTGGTAAATACTGACTACTGCTGTAGGCTATAACAAAACAATTTACGTTAGAATATTTTCCACATTTCCCAATTCTGTTTTACAGTTGGTGTAAACATGCAGAATTCTGTAATTAGCTATTTAGTCATATGGTTAAACAAAGAACGCTGCGGGCCTGGCACTGCAGGGAGATATAACCTTTCAGTGGTAATAACTTGTTTTAAAAAACAAAATTTGCTTTGCTTTTGAAAAACATATATACTTTATTTGGTTTTCTGGTTGATTGGAAGTGGCAAAAGGGGGATTGTGGCATCTTTCCCTAGTATTTTTTTTAAATTAATTTTAATACTAGCTGAAAGTGTCATCAAAGCAGACCTAGCTGTTTCCAAGCAGAACTGTACTTTATTTCTAATCCATTTCAATCCATTCCAACCAATTAAACCTGGCAGAGGGATGAGGCCAGGCCATTAGTTACTGATTAAACAGGAGAGCCCACAGAATGTAAAGTTTAATGAGTCCTTTCTCTGTTATTGGCTACCAAGCTATAATCACATTTTTATTCATAAATACTTATAATTTCATAGAAAGTTTGGCATTCTCAAATACTTGTCCTTGAAAATGACTGATGAAATTTTAAATCTCAGTCAAAATATAAATTTTCATATTGTATTCAGAACAGTAAGACTGAATCCCAAAGTCCATTGAATTTTAATAACTATAATTGTCTCTAAAAATACAAAACAATTTCCTTGACTTTTATTTTGGTTAAATGAGAGTGAACTATAACTTGGTGAAATGTTTTGTTGTTGTTGTTGAAGTTTGGCTCAACTATGGCTAGGTTAAAAAATAATTATTCTTCAAATGTAAAGAGGGGATTCTTAATAGAAAGCCGAATGAGATATATTGAAAAGCCATTTTTAAAACTTCAGCAAAAATTCTGAAGGGTTTCGTAAGGAAAGTTGTTGCACAAACTTTCCTTGAGTGGAAGGGGTTGAGAAATATTCCAGCAAACTCCTTTAGGTGCCCTGACTCATGCTGTGTGAATGCAAAAGATTTCTGACTCAAGTCAACTGATTCTGAAGTGCGTTTGAAGTCTAAAGTACTGCTTCACTGGTGACTAAAAAACATCAAATAGAATCTGCCAGGCAAAGCAAATCATAGATTGAGACCAAATGCTTAGGAGAGCTCTCTGAGGTATTAGCATCTTAGGTATTAGCATTTTAGATGTTGAAAAAGAGAACACTCCATTTCTTCTGATGCATCTCCTGTTTGCAAACAGCTATTGCTGATCCTTTTCTAAGGTGTTACTTTGTCCTTTCTGAAAACCTGATTGGGGAGGAGACAGAAAATATGTTTTAGACAATATTCAGCTCAATTCTATAAATAAATTTTGCTCCTTCTCTGGGTGAAAACATGTGAGGCAACAGATTAGAACATAATAGGTCTATCTTTTAAGATTTTTCCGGGTGTCTTTGGGCAACGTTGCTCAATTATCAGAGAGTAATAACAGTGATCCTACTTCACTTCATTTGACATGATAGCATTCTGTGGCAACACAATCTCTCCAAAAGAAATTGGAAAAAGAGATCTCATGCCTTTGAACCACAGTCGTTTGTGGTTGTACTTCTTGCAAGTTGATGCACTTAAAGAAAACACCAGGGAGCTGGTTCCATTCACCCTTCTGCTCACTCTGGAGCCATAGCTCTCAGGACTAGTCCTCGGGTAGGGTGGGGTACAGGGGCAGCAAAGCAGTGGAGGCAGGAAAGAGCCGTAAGCAGAGGCAGGGTGGCAAAGACGAAATAATGGCCACCAAGATTCCTGGAAGACAGAAAGCCCACTCTTGCAGGGAGGCATGACAAGTCAGTGGGCAAAATCCGAGGAGAAGAAGAATATGGGAGGAGCGAGGGAGGAAAGAAGAAATGGAGAAGGCACGTGCTCTTCCTCCAGGAGATTGCCATCTAGAGGAGGAAAAAGACCTGTGCAAAGACAGTAGATAGAAAGGGTGAGAGGGGAGAGTCTTGAAGTCGGGGCCATGGGCTCTGTGGTTAAACAGAACTGAATCCTGATTCTGCCATTTCTTGCTTGGGGGTTCTGGGCCAACTGACTTAACCATGCAGGATTTTAATGCCCTCGCTGTGAAACAGAGATAATAATAACCACCTCATAAAACTAACTGCAGTCATTCATGCACAAGGTTGGAGGCATTATATAGAGTGTTGGTTAAGATTATGAGGTCTGGTGGCAGACTGTTTGGGTGGGAATCCTCAGCAACCCCTGCCCACCCCCCCCCAAGGCTCTGTATCTTAACTTCTCTGCACTGGAAGACAAGTGTAAAATGGGGTAGGAATTGTCGTTACCCTGTGAGCCTTAACAAATCATGCATATAAAATATTTAGCATGGTGATGCTCTTTCTAAAATTATAATATATTTGCGTTGTTATTCAAATAAAAATCATTTCTGAAGGGCCATAAAGAAATTATAAAGAGTGATGAAATTCACAGGGCTGCTCATTTTACTTATCAATGTCGTATAAGGGATTTATAAGTGAAGACTCAGAGAGAGGTGCCACCATTCCTAACCAATAGAAAAGTGGGAATGGCAGTAACAGAAAGCTATGTAGATACTATATGTTTAACTGTAAAAAATGGCACTACTATTTATTCTAGTACTTGGTGTTAGGAATGGAAACACTTTCCGTTAATTTAGGAAATGTTGGTTAAGTGTATGCTTTGTGCTGAGATCTGTGCTAGAAACTAGGGGTACAAACATAACGTGTGCTGCCTAAGGGAGCACCCTCAAAATTGTCAGGGGTGTCAAAACATTCAGAATAGCATGACAAGAGTCAAAACAGAGCTATATGCTAGCCTCTCCAGGGATGCCCCGTTGCGCGTTTCCCTTCTCTTTGCCAGCTCCCTCACTCCTCCCCCGAGATGGAGCTGCTGATAAGAATGGATTACAGGCAAGGATACAGGCAGCCTCTCTTGGAATGTTCTCTCCATTGAGAGTCCACCCCCTCCTCTAATGCAGAATTTCTTAACCTTGGCACTAAGGACATTATGGGCCAGATGATTCTTTGCTGTAGGGGGCTGTCCTGTGCACTGTAGGATGTTTAGCAGCATTCCTGATCTCCACCCACTGGATACCAGTAGCGCCCTTCCACCTGTGACAACCAAAAACATGTCTGGATATTGCCATGTGTCTTTGGGGGACAAAAACCCCCCCAGTTGAGAACCACTGGTCTATTTGTATTATATGGAAATGGGGACCTGCGAATGTCCTCACCTGTGAATCATTCCCATCCTAAAAAGGTTTGGTAAGGGAAGGGAGATCGTGGCGGAGGGGGAAGGTTGGTGGGGAGCAGAAAGGGCACTGTACTCTCAGTCTTTCCTCCTCTCTCCCTGCTCTTGGCTTGGGTTTTACTGTCTTTCCTCCCAAATGAATGAAGTGGGTGAGGCCCTATGGGGCAAGATGAGAGTCTTCATAGGTGTCTGTTTTGGGCAAATGACATCCCTTCCATGTTCCAGCCTAATAGATAAAACAATGGATAAGTCCAAAGTCCTCTTCTCTTCCCAGACACCTGTGTCCTTTTTCCTCTGATACAACAAAGCAAGAAAATTGGTTTTGCAATGTATATTGTTTCAGGTTATAAAGGTAACTGTGTAAGTTTTCTAGGGCTGCTTTAACAGTGCCACAAAGTGGGGTGGCTTAGACAAAACAGATGTATTGTCTTACAGTTCTCAAGGCTAGAAGTCTAAGATCAAGGTGTTGGCAGGGATGGTTCCTTCTGAGGGCTGCGAGAAGGAATCTGCTCCATGGGTCTCACCTAGCTTCTGGTGGTTTGCTGCAGTCTTCGGCATTCCTTGGCTTACCCCGATCTCTGTTTTCATCTTCACGCGGCATTGGCCCTGAATCCCTTCACATCGTCTTCCTTTATACGTGTCTGTCTGGTGTCCACATTTCTTCTTTTTTTAAAGACAGCAGTCATGTTGAATTAGAGCCCACCTTAAGGACCTCATTTTAACTTGATTACTTCTGTAAAGACCCAGTCTTCAAATAAGGTGACTTTCTCAGGTAATAGGGGTTAAGACTCCAACATATGAATTTTGGAGGTACACGATTCAATCCATAACAGTAACCAATAGAGAATGTCTGTATACTGATACAATTATAAAAAATGATGGGATAAGGGGAAGATATTGTAATGTAAGTAGATTACATGTATCATAACAGAAGATCATTATATAGAGGTGACAAATCGAAAAATAGCAGTAGAAAGGTATCATTTGGTGGTATACAGGTAATTACTCAAAGAAATAAAAACAGAGATGGTTATCAGTTCTCACACTTGAAGACTGGAACTGGAGGTGGAGAAGTTGGGTTCACAAACTTGTGGGTCTGATTATGAAATCTGCATTATAGTGTTTACATTAATGAAAGTCATATATCTTTTCTCAAGTTGTGCCTGCCATCTCCTTCAGTGAAATTTAATTTTTAGTGAAAACTTAAAGCATAATTAATTACATTAATTAACTAATTAAAATCACAAAGGACTTGCTTTGAAAAGCCACATGCTCAGCTCTATTGCTGTGCAGTGTAGGATGCCCACGTATAAGTTTTCTACTGCTGTTGTAACAAATTACCACAAACTTCGTGACTCAGAAGAACACTCATTTATTATCTTATAGTTCTGGTGGTCGGAAGTCCTAAGAGATCTTACAGGGCTAAAATCAAAGGGCCGGCAGGGCTGCATTCCTTCCGGAGGCTGTAGGGGAGAATCTGTCCTTGTCTTCTCCTGCTCATGGAGGCCACCTGCATTCCTTGTCTTCTGCCTACCATACCTAGTAAAGGACAAAGGCTGTTTTAGGTTGGATGTAGGTACTAAGACAGTGGAGGACAGCAAATACTGTGGTTGAGAAAAGCCACTGGCTGTAGCTCCCACATTCTGCTAGCAATACCAGTCAACTCCTTTTCCAGCGGGGATCATTCATCAAGTGTCCTGGTGAAGGCGAATAGAATGCACCAGATCTAACTACTCATCTGTTTGACCTTGGAATTCTGGAAGCATTTGTGAGATCCTTGCTCAGAGCATTATATCAAAGTGGGTGCAGGATAATTATTCCTCTAAGCCTGAGGATGGGTGATAATTGATGAAACTCCAAATAGAAACTGTGAGCATGTGTGGTTTGATTGGTATATATAACTTTGCAAAACTTTACAAAGAAAAGCTTCGATTTTCGGTTTACAGCCCTATTACAAATGGAACAATTTAAAATGCAGACTCTGACAGAATCATTAAAATGAAAGAAAAACAAAGTTATATAGAATATATCTAATAAATAGGTTTGGGGAGGAGAGGAGAAAGAAAAGTATTAATGTTGAGAGTATCAAATAAGGAAAAACTATAGGCAGAGTGGACTGGCTTATCAATACTGCAGAATGAGGCCAGGCTGCACTGACGCCCTGCTGCCTGAGGAGCCTTTATTCAGATGGAAATAACAGTCAGTGAATTTTCTTGCTACTTTTGATGCTATCTCAGGGCTGTGGATTCAAACTTAGTGATAAACTCAATTAAAAAGGAAATTTAGCATTACTAAATTCAATTATCTATGAGTCCCATGCAGACACTTGCAGGAAGAATTACATGCAATTTGATGTCAAAATAAGGCAAGCCAAGGAGTTGAAAGAAGCCTATGAGTCTTCATGTTTCTAAAATACTATACTCAGGTACTTTTCGTAATTAAGATTTAAACAGGAAGATTATATATGTTGACTTGTTACTTTCATGTTTATTTCCAGAAGAGGTAAAAACCTCAAGAGTTGTAATTAAAATCATTACTGAGTTTTATATCAGCAGGTATCAGTGCTGTCAGTTCCCTGATCTTAATCAACATGAAATTCATGCAAAGCATTCCCATCATTTCTGTTCTAATTACACCACTCTAGGAAGAAAAAGATTTCTTAGTGTCTCCCCAAGGTCTGTTTTTATAGATAACATTTAATCATAAAAGGAAACCGTGTTCTCTAGAAGGGGTTAATTAAACTCGGTGAGTTAGCTGTATTTTGATCAGGAAACCTCTGGTTTCAGGTGAGTGAAACCCAACTCCAGTCACCTGAAGACGTAAAGAGAAGCCTTTGATTCCATAACTGGGAGAGGCACAGGTAGGTGCAGGAACTCCACGGATGTCATAAGGAAAGTTTTTGTCTCCGTTCCTTAAATCAGCCCGTGTTGACTTCATCTGTCAATGCCCTGGTTGTGTACAAAGTGTGGAGACTCCTTATTCCTGAGTGCATCTCCTTTCGTTTATCCCTTGAGAAGCCATCAGCACTTCCAAGCAAACTCTCACCAATTCCTTGGTCTCTCCACTCATCATTTTAGTGCCTGGTTAACCAGAATTATGGAATGGAATCCATCAGTCCTGAACACTTAAATGGCATTTACTTGGCTAGCTATTTTGTTAGACCATTATTAGAAAGAAAAAAAATTTTTTAATTAAAATGGTGCAGATCTATAGCAAGGAAATGCTTAGCATTCTGTCAGTGCCAGAGTAGATCTTAAAACTAAATTGAATCTGTCAGCATGGCACTTATGTAGTGAAAGGCACAGAGTACATTTAAATATTTTGCCCTGCATGCATAAAGGAGACATGATTTTGATGTTTGTTGAATAAAAGTTAATTTTTCCTGCATAACAGAACAAACCCCTTCCCATTTCTTTTCACAGAGAAGAGTAAATCAAGTTGTTTATTTCTAATTAGGCTAAAAAGTAAGGTGAAACTTTTTCAAGATATCCAAAACCTTGTTTCAGTAAATTCAGCAAATTTTCAAGATCCATATATTCATTTTAGACTCCTTTGGAATTCAAGACTGTTCTAACTTATACTTGAAAATTTATTTCAGTCTTAGAATTGAGAAGTTAATTGTGGATATTGAAATGGTTATTGTTAATTGCATTTTCTCCGTAAGTCAGAAAATTATGAATGTGTTTTCCTATATATTTTCCCCTATTTGTCATTTAGATGGGTAAATGATAAAACACATGGATTGAGTTTATGTATTTTAACTGTAATCTCTGCAAGAAAACATTCCAAAATGCTCAGAGAATGCAGAATTATTGATAATGCAGATCTTGTTCATAGAGAGGTATTATATATTCATGTTTAATGGAGCAGGCTCAGGCATAACTGTGTGTCATCAATTTCATGATGATATGAAAGGATTGATTTTGCTCAGTATATTATGAAAAATTGACATGGTTAAGTAAAAATGTGTAACCTTAAGCATGGTTTAAGGCCAAAATCTATTAAGTTTCTGTGTTTCTAGTTGGTGTCAGGCCCATATTAAGTCCACTCATTATTTATTCTGCATCTCACTCTCTTTTCATTTTCTTTGTGTTGAGGAGTTTAGGGATGTTACTATGATCCTACTTGATCGGTGCACATGAAGCAAATTAGGACTGGTGAACAGAAGTCATGTCAGCATGACATGACTTAGTCTTAGTCTTGGCGGTGATGAGAAAATTCCTTCCTTCCCCTTCTGGTTCTTATGGCTGGTCGAATAATTATAATGACAGAAGGCAGGTTAACAGGAGAAAATCAAAGAAAGTTTAATACATATGCGTGAGGAATTCACATAAGTATGAAAAATTTCAAAGACTGTCAGGCAAAATGAGGTATGTTTGTCATTCTGAACTAAGGAGAGGGGGGCAGGGGTCTGGACCTTCAAAGGGAAGGGAGGCAATTTATAGGAAGATGAAAAGAGTTGATGTTTGGTAAGCAAATGTTTGTTGGGCCATCTAGAGACAATGGGACATGGAGAGGACTCTGATCAAGTGGGCCTTGCTAGGTTCCTTCTTGTCTACCACACCTGGTTCATATTATCCTATAGTTATATATGGTGATAGCTCCTTCCTGGAACAGGCCTTCTATCTTAAATTCTTTTAGGCAGAAAGTCAAAGTTTCTTCATGAGTCTTTTGTTCTTGAAAATAATCAGCCCCAAATAATCAAGCCAAAGAGACACATTTTGGGGTGGTAAATTCTGCTGCCCTATAGTCTCTCAGTCAATCCCAAGACCTTTATATGAAGGGGGACCATGCAACCTAGACCAGGTATCTGAGATGACGCCACGGGTGTGAATTACAGATTCTTCTGGCCTTCCCGCAAAGGGCTGGTGGTCCTTTCCTTGAGCGTCTGAAAACTGTAAAAGGAGAATACACTGCATCTTAGTTTTTACAAACACTCTCTCTGAGCTGATTCTAACCTCTGGGTCCCAGAATGCATATCATCCCACCAATCAGAGTGGGAGATTCTAGGAGTCAGCTAAATAGAATCTGGGGGACAGTGAGCCCAGCGTATTTGGAAACCCACCCTACCTTCATTTTCCCAACACCTCAGTGCACAGTTGGAACACAAACAGTTGGCAACTGGGAGAAACCCCACATTTGACTCCATGGTCCGTGAAGTGAAGATTTTTATGGTAGGAAGAATCAAGTGGAAGCCTATAGAACTGGCTTCCCTACTAAAATACTGAAACAGAATTAATATTTCATACCTGGGGAGAATAGCAGAGATTAGAGCCACCATCAAAATTTGAAAATTTCAGATGCACTTTTGTCTATCATAACCCTATTTGACTCACTTGTTTGAGATGTCTAGTGGATGGATGGAGTTGGAGAATGATGTAGGTTCATAAACTCAACAAGATGCTAATTCAAGTTGCAGCTTTGGTCTAGATGTCATCTTATTTTAACAAATAACAAACAGTCTGGCACCAGATATTCAGTTAAAGATCTGCACATTTTGACCAGTATTTATTCTCCAGTTTTCATTGTCTTCTAGATACTTTCTTCATAGAAAGCTAACCAAGTTTTAGCAAGCGTGTGGGCATTCAGTTAGACCCTACGTTGTCCCCACTACTTTGTAGCTTGGTACATGGTCAGGCTACTAAGTTCAGGCCAGTGGAATATGAATGGTAGTGACCTGAACAATTTCTGCCTCCCATCCTTGAGAAAGAAAGGCAGATGTCTTCCATTCTTTTTTCCTTCCTATTGGCTTAACAGTGTTGACAAATGGAGCAGTTGACTTTAACCGAGAGATGTTGATCCATGTGTTGAGGATGGCAAAGTTAACCTTCCAGCCCTTGGCGATCCACCCGTCTCTGGGCTGTTGTAAGAGAGAGAAGTAAAGGTTTATCCTATTTGAACTCTTGTATTTAGAGTCTTTATGTTCCAGTAACTAAACATGCTTCCCAAATAATACAGAATATAACTCTCTCTGTTCGCTTGAATTCATGTTCCACATTCAGCCTAGGATACTTGTTCAATCCCAGATGCTTGTATTCTCTTGGTCTTGAAGTTGCTATTCTTTGTAGTGCTTGGGTTTCTCTGTGTCTCACCCTGTCACTGTGCCACATCATCCCTATACAAACTCAAGGTGCACTTCTACAAAGGACAACTCACACACACACATTTAGGTGTAACAAAATCCACCGGTTATTTAGATACTCTAAAATTAAATATTTGAATCTCTTATTGTTAAAAATGTTCCTCAGAAGTAAAAGAAGATTAGTAATTTTATAGTGGAGAAGCCTGATAAACACTTCATCAGCCAGTGATCAAGGTCAACATCAACTGGGATATGTCATGTTGACAACATGTAACCTTGATATAATGTAATGAGACAGGGGCTTTACCTCTGTGGTCTTCCTCCCCACCACCCATAATCCCAATCCAATCATGAGAAAAACATTGGAAAAAACAAAATTGAAAGACATTCTAGAAAATATCTGGCCAGTGTCCCTCAAAGCTGTCAAGATCATCAAAAACAGGGAAAGTCTGAGAAACTGTCACAGTCTAAAGGAGATCAAGAAGACATGACCACTAAATGTAATGTGATATCCTGGTTGGGATCCTAGAGCAATAAGTGGACATTCAGGAAAAACTAAGGAAATCCAAATAAAATATAGACTTTAGTTAATAATAGTAATGTATCAATATTGGTTCATTCATTGTAACAAATGTACCAAACTAAGGTAAGATATTAACAACAGGGGGAACTGCGGGTGGGTAGACAAGAACTCTCTAATATTCTTGCAACTTTTCTGTAAATTTAAAACTATCCTATGATAAAAGGTTTACTTAATGTTTAAAAAGATGCCCTTTATCAGGCAGCCCTGATGGTCCAGTGGTTGAAGTTCGGCGCTCTCACCACTGCGGCAGCCCGGGTTCGTATCCCGGTCATGGAACCACAGCACCCATCTGTCAGTTGCCATGCTGTGGCAGCAGCTCACGTAGAAGAACTAGAAGGACTTACAACTAGGATATGCAGCCATGCACTGGGGCTTTGGGGAGGAAAAATTTAAAAAGAGGAAAATTGGCAACAGATGTTAGCTCAGGGCGAATTTTTCCCTGCAAAAAAAAAAAAAAAATGCCCTTTAGCATTTTCTCTCTCTTGCTTAGAGGTGATTTCTTTCAGTTTAAAGGTGAAATTTAGTGAGAGGTGAGAGAGTGAAGAATGCAAATGTAGAGAACTCTAGCTATACAGAGGAAAGTTTGGGAAGTAGCTGGAAGTTGAAGGAGAGGTTTCGTTTTGTTTATTTTTAAAATGAGTGTATTTAAAAGTGGGTAGAAAGGAAGCATTAGAAGGAGAGGACAAAATTCTGGAAGGAGAATAGATAATGGATCTAGTGAATATCCTGAGAATTCAGTAGTCAGTGAGGTCCAGAACACAGGTAGACAATAGGAAGAACATCTTTGCAATTGCAATAAGAGATAAGGAGGAAAAGATTGCCCCTCTCACAAGTAAAAAGGTCAATTTCACACTAAGAAGTTCCAGTCTGAAAACTTCTATTTTCTCTCTTTACAGAATAATACATAATTTGGCTGAGAATGAGGGAAACAGTCATGGGATCTAAGGTTTAGGCATTAAAAAAATGGCATCTATCCAAAGACTCAGAAAAATACAAGAAATATAAAGATGTAGCAAGTCTCCAGGAAACTAGAACCAAAGAATCAAATACCACAAGGATTTACTCTCGCCGTATTTTATTTCTCCACATTTTCTATCTTTCTCTCTGTTTGTCGGTTTAATTTGATATGTTGGCCACTCACACTGCTCTGGAAACATGGCTTACAGGGCACCCCCACTGATGGATTCACTAGAAGAGAGGAGTTATCGCTCTTTATTGAGGCAGAGAAATGGAACCTCTAGTGAAGAAGTAAAGGCTCTGAGGCCAGGCTGCCCAATTTGAGCCTCTGATGTAATTTTAGGCAGGTACTTTGTTTCTCGGTTTTCTCATCTGTAAAATGAAGATAGTACATATCCCCAAGAGCTGCTATCATTAAACAAGTAACAAATACAGAACACATACGCCCATGTTTGGCACATGGGTCAATTCAGGATTGGACTTTTGATGGGAGGATGTGTGTAAAACACTGGACCACAGGAGTTAAAGGCATTGGCTGGGTACCTGAAGAGATAGGAGACAGCTGGATGGTATAAGTGAGAAGATAAAGAGGTGAAGGGGCCGAGGATGGAAGATGTTGCATGAGGGCATGAGCTAGAAGAGTAGGACTGCTAGTGGCCAGAGAGAGGAATACTTGGTATTAAGATATCTGATTCAAAGGCATCCCGATGATGACAAGGGTTGAAGGGAATATTTGGAGCAGTCGATGTTTGGGGATATCCACAGAATGGATTGTCAAAACAACAAAGTCATAATGCTTTATTGCTTCTGTAAAGGAAAAGGTTAAAAAAGGCAGGAAGATGGAAAAAGGAACGATGGTCTGAACATCACAAAGAGGACCATGAACTGATGAACAAATGGAAGATTAGAGAAGGATGAGATGTCAGGGGCTGGTGACCAGAGAGGAGAAATAATACCACTGAGATACTGGAACTGTTATCAATGCAGCATTCACAGATTTTAACAGTGTTAAAAAGACAAGAAATTTACTTAATATAGCACCATATCAAAATAAGTTACTTTTTTTGAATCAGTTTGATTACAGATTGCCATCAAAGAGGAATATAAATCTACATATTCCTTTTAAGATATAGTGTATGACTTCGTACATGGTATTGGATTTATTTTGGCTAACAAGTAAACAATAATTGTGGATTTCTGAAAATTGGTGTATTGCATTTGAAGGTCAGTGTATTCATTATCTGTTGGATTCTTGATTATGCCTTTGAACACCATTGAAATTCGGAGGGTCTTCATGTTCTTTCTCATCTGTACTGAATTCTCCATTGTGGGAGATGCCAAGCATCAGGAAAAGGGCATGTTTTATAAGGACGAGATGTAGTTGCTAAAGCAAAATGATTATAATTGAATAGAGGTTATTTTCTTTTGTAACTTTCTTAGTACCATTTTGCATGTAGAATGTGATAAAATCTGAAACTTTCATTAAGTGATGGCTTCAGCATTCACATGTCATATGATATTTTTAATCCTTCGTTGTATTTGCAATAGTTTATTTTAGCTAACTGTGAATCTGACCTTAGAACCACTGTTTTTTCCTTGTCTTCTTTTTAAAGATACTAACCAATGTGCTTCTCTTTTAAGCGACATTTATGTCAAGAGTTTTGAAAGGATCCTAAAGTAACTAATTTGGATGGCTCTGGAATTCAAATTGAGCATGTATTTTGACTTGGTAGCGACATTCAAGAAAATACCTTCTATTTTGTCACAGTTTGCAAAGCTATTACGTGATATGATTGATTCAAGATCCTATATTTAAAAACTTAACTCCTTACTACTAATATGATAGATAATCTTGATAACACTGGCATTGAAAATCCTTTTCCAAATAATGGAATATAATCACAGAAAACAGAATCACCACTTTACTGCTGAATTAGTTTATTTTTCAAGGTCATTTTACCCTTATTGAATTCTCTTGGAATTGTAAGCAAATGGCACCTAGATTTTGCTGAGAGCCCAACTTTGAAAGTGCATGGAAATTGCCTTCTTCTGATTCTCTGTAGTCAGAGAATGGAACAGAAGACCTTAGAGAAGCTGGGAAATTCTACGTCTGCCGGGGGCTTAGAGACAAGTCAACTGACAAGCTGACCTCTGGTTCCTTTTTTCCATCATGCGATTCTAGAATTTCTATAAAAACACCATGTGACCTGGAGACCCCAGTGATTACTGAAGAAACTGGGCTTTCCGTCATCTGCTACTATTGACTTGTGGGTCTATTTCAGGAGAAGACTTTCAGCCTCTGTTATGACAGACGCTGTTCATCAGTCAAGTGAGGGAGGTGGGTAATGATTGCCTCTGCATCAGAGCTATTGATAAGAATAAGTCGTGGTGGATAATGCTTGGATTAAAGGTGCAATGGAAGTTACTAATTCAGCAACATATATTTAGCCATTTTATCGTATCACTATTTAAGCAGAGGAAATGGAGATAGCTAAGGCGAATAATGTTTTTGTCTTCACTAGGGGGTCTCAAAGTGTGGTCTTTAGACCAGCAGCATCGGCGTTACTTGGGAAGTGGTTAGAAGTACAAGTTCTTAGGCCCCAGACCAAACCTACTGAATCAGAACCTCTACTAGTGGGGCCCAGCAATCTCCAAATCTCCAGGGATTCTGATACAAGTCCAAGTTTGAGATGCACAGCTCCAAAGCAGAGGTCAGCAAACTTTTTCTATGCAGGGCCAGATTGTAGATATTATTGGCTTTGCCAGTAATATCGTCTCCATCTCAACCAGTCAACTCTGCGGTTTTAGACTGAAAATGGCCATAGTCAATATATAGTCGAATGGGTGTGGCTGTGTTCCAGAAAAAATTATTTATTAAAAAAGGTAGCTGGGTTTGGTCAGTGGGCTATAGTTTGCTGACTCCCTACTCTAAAACCTCTCTTACTAATTTTAGATCAGCTGGGCTTGTTTTCTGTGAGTTGATTTGAAAACATTTATCCACATATTAATATTAATCTATATTAAAAGAAAAAGGTTCTCTTTAATTCAAAATATGTCTATTCCTGTGGGCAAATTGAAACCATGATTTTTCATTATTTGAACTTGTAAGGTTTTATGTGTAAACAGAAAAGGAGATGCTTATGATAAAATTAATTTAAGAAAGATATACGTTCACTTTAGAATGTTAATATTGCATTTGGATTCATTACTAATACATAATAAGCAACATGTTACCTCAGATCTTATTACTTATTTTAGAACATTTATTGCATGTTGTAATTCTTGCATTGCAATAAATGAATTTTATCATCTCCCCTAAGCATAGGAGAGCTTCATGTCCATCATTGCCCCTGCCATATAGCTAATAAGTAGGCGCCTTGGATCATTTGAGAAATCAAGCATTTGAAGCTGTGTTGACACGAACTATTCGCTATTATAGGTGTTCCTGATCACATAGATGGTTGGTATCCAGCAATTTGAACTTAGAAAATGTATCAGTCAAAGATTTAGTTGGGTATACAACTTCACGTGACTCATTTTACAATACTTTCCTGTTGCAGCCCTATGTTTTAGTACATGTCATTTGCAATTTACAGTTAAGAATGTTCTGGTAAATCGTTTCTCTCAGCTGTTTATTCTGCACAATGTTTTGAATGGGTGCCGTAGTCAATTTCTCTTTCAGTCTAGATAAACGTGCTTATGTCTAAGCCTCATCAGCTGCCACAAAGGTCCAGGAAGCAAAATCTAGGTGACTCAGAGTGGTTTCAAGTTATTCGTTGAAAAGCTTTTGGAATGGAATTTGATAGAATCTCTTGCTTTCCCAGCCACAGCAATCTGGCCAAGTCTCTCCCTGGTCATTCCCCTTTGGGCATTAATACTGTTTTGCCAAACACAGAAACACATGTAGACAGGTCACATTCGTGGTTTCCAGAAATTTTTTAGTACAAGAAAGTGTTCTCAATATATATAATTCCCTTTTTACTAAATCCATAAACACAATTTAATAATATACCATGTGTAAATTTTAATGATATAGTATAAATATGTGCATATGTATATATACAATATATGGTAAAGGTAAACTATTTTCTATTCCCTTCCATTTCTTTCTTTTCTTTTAAGGGAATGTGGCTCCTGTGACAGAATAGCCTTCTATCCAGGGCTCGAATGACATGACCAGGCCTAGCTTCTCTTTTTTTTTCCTTTTTTTCTCCCCAAAGCCCCAGTACATAGTTGTATATCCTAGTTGTAGGTCCTTTTCTTAGTTCTTCTGTGTGGGATGCCGCCTCAGCATGGCTTGATGAGCGATGAGTAGGTGCGCACCCAGGATCTAAACCAGCGAACCCAGGGCTGCCGAAGCAGAATGTGCGAACTTAACCACTACGCCACCGAGCCAACCCCATCCCTTCTATTTCTTAAAATTAAAGCTAATAGGAAAGATTTTAAGTGCAATTATATAATTTATTGATAAAAGGCAAATATGTTATAGCACTAGCATTGTCTTTTACTAAGAAGAAAACCACTGTAAATTTTTGCTGAGATATTGAGTGAATGAATGGATTAATGGAAGAATCAACTAATGAGGCAGTGGCTGAATTTAGGAGAAATTCTCTTCTCAGGAACATTAATTAAAATGTGCTTTAACAAAGCAGCTCCATGTAACTGCTCCAAAATGGTGGAAAATTGTCCATGTTCTTATGTGAAAACATGTATATATTTATTTATACTATATATATATATATATATATATATATATATATATATATATATATATATATATATATATGTTTCCCCTTGGTTAGTGTGTCCATTTTACATTATATGTTGTTGTTTTTTTTTTTTTAACAAAATTACTATAAAAGCCTGATTGGTTATAATGAAGTTTCCACAGGCACTAAAACCCAAGAAAGAAATTAATACCATTCCTATTGCATCCAAAATTTGAAAGTTGGTTTTTTTGGATCATTTTTAACCATGTTCTTCTTATTTTTTTCTGAATTCAACTGTGCTATACTTAGTATATGTTTTTTATTTCTTGCTTGCCAGTTTTTTGGTATTTTAAAACTGATTTATACATGATATGATCCTTAGAGACCTCAGTTATGCTTGAACTCTTCGTGTATCAAAGACTCTGATAGCCTCCTATGGCCTAGGCATGGTGTAAAGTACAGGTGAGAGAAAGCCAATAAGACAGAACTCCTATTCTGGGACTGGACAATGAGGAACCCCCACAACGGCAATGCGATGTGGGAAGTGTGAGGAAAAACACACATCCTGGACTCCACAGCGGCGCCTGAGTGGCCCCCTAGCCCGGGCCAGGAGACAATATTGGGGGAGGGATTCCTTTGTCAGGTAACATGTAAATCAATCCCTAGAGGATAACGTGTGGTTAGATGACACATGACTTCTGAACAGAGGAAGTCTAGCAAAGGCATTAAGGTATTAAAATATTGCAAATGACTCGTGCACATTCCTGGTCCAAGTATAAATTGGTACAACCCCTGAGGAGAAATATTTGGCATTATCTGTCAATATTAAAAATATATTGATTCTTTGACAGCAATACTTGACCCAGCTATTCCATTTTTGAGAATTTCTCTTACGGATACACTTGCATGTGTGTGATATGGCATATGTGCAATTTTATTTATATCTGACATATTAATAGCATAGGATTCCCAGCAACCCAAATATCCTTCAGTGGAAGAAGGGTTAAATTAAATATGGTATGCCCAGATGATGGGAATGCCCCTACAATGTGAGGATAAGGAAAATTTTCCAAGATATGGTGTTAAGTGAGAAAAAGTAAGTTGTAAACCCATGTGTATGTTATGCTATTTATTATGTAAATAAGGGGAAATACAAATATGCATCTGTTATTTCTTGTAAATTCATGAAGTAATTTCAAAGGATCTATAAGAAGCTGACAAAAGTATTTATCTCAGTGTATGGTGTTGGTGTAGGGGATTGGGGACTGGATTCATGGAGGGGAAGGATTCAAGGGAGACGATAAATTAAGCTCCTAGGTTCCAATTCCAAGCTTCTACAGTAATCAATTCACAGCCAATTTGATTTCATCACAATTTCTAGGCATTTCCTAGAGTAGATGATTTTGAAGCAAATCTCAGACATCGTATAATTGTATATATAAATTTTAGATTACAAGTAAAATATCATTATTGCATTTAAAAATAAAAATAATTCCTTAAATAAATATTCAGGCAGTCTTTAAATGGCTATGTATCTAGAGAGAGAGAAACTTGTATATATATATACATAAGTTTATTTCCTTGACTTAAAGTCCAGATAAGATCCAAGCATAGTAATATTACAATTAATGGTATAAATTTCCTTTTAAATATGTGTTTAGTCAAAGTAAGATAAGCAATATTTTTATTATCAAGATCTTCTAGATATCATTTTAGTTTCGTTATGATTTTTCTTTTGATTCGGGGGGAGCCTAGAAGTGTGTGTCTTTTTAAATTTTTAAATATGCAGGGCATTGTAAAGTTTTCTTTAGATTTTTAAAAAGTTTTTTGTATTACATTCAGAAAATTTCAGATTCTTTGAAATTTGGCAAGACATACTTTATCTCAAGTGTGTGACCAAGTTTTAGAAATTTTTCTGGAACTAGTGAAAAGAATGTGTGTTTACCAGTTATTTGGCATAGTGTTCTATGTATGTCCATTGTACTGAGTTCATTAATTACTATTAAAATCTTTTGTATTCGTATTATTTTTGGTCTTTATGCCAATCATAGAGCATTCTCGCAGATTGTGTGAAGTGTGTGAATTCTCCCAATATGAAGGTGGATTTATTCATTTCTACTTTTGTTATCTTCTACATCTATTGAGCCCATTAGATTAGATGTCTATAGAATTTGAATTGTTATATCTACCTGAGAACATATTTTCCAACATGGATGACTATTTTACTTGTAGGAATGACTTTTGCTTTAACCTTTAATTCTTCTGATATTGGTACAACTAAGCCTCTTTTCCTTGGGTTACATATATTTGGTGTTTAGTTTTCCATCTTTTTCCTTTCCAACCTTTTATGTCTTTGTCTTTTAACTATAGAGTTGAATCTCTTTATATTGATTGTATTTACTGATTCATTTCTATCACCTTATATTGTACTTTCTTTTTGTATCATTTCTTTGTATCTTGTTTTGGTCCTCTAATGTTTTTTGTTTGTTTATTTTAGTTTGATTGAGTGTTCCTTTTCCATTTTCTCCTTTATTGGGTTAGAATTTACAAAGTCTGATTTTATTCTTTGAGTGGATATTCTAGAAATGTTAACATAAATATTTTTTGAAATATATAGACATTTAAAGTGAATGAATAACCTGACACTTCTCCAGAAAAACATAAAGACCACACAAAATGGGCACAGAACTACTGAGGGGCCGAAACTCTGGGGGCTAAGTTTGATGATGTGACCCATAGATTGGCCACATAAAGCTGGATTTCTTCAACTGATGATGCATCTCTGAGTGGAGGATGCTTCGTACGTATGTGTACGCACGCGCACGTGTGCAGGCATATGTGTGCACGTGAGTACCTATATGTATTACTATTATTTATTAAGAGAGTGCATAGCTTTCATTTTCAAAGGAACTTATGACCCAAAGAATATGATCCATTTACTAGATATAGTAAATATTTTTTGGTACATTTGGATAAACTTTTTAAGGTAGCATTTTATCTTCCTTACACATTTAGTAGCTTCCTGCACCCTAAAAAGCAAGATTCAACCTTAAAACTCCTCCAGCCTAGTACAGTGTAGTGTAGACAGATCAATCACCATAGAAACAGGATTAAACAGGCATGTTCTCAGCGTGTGATTGGAATATAAGACCCCTTTAAATAGCAGAATTTAAGTAGCAGAATCATGAAATACCTAAAAGCCAATAGCTAAGAGAAATTTCCCCTAGAGAGACACTGAGAAATCTCTGCAATAATTATACCAGCGTTAAATTATGATGGGAGACAGCGTGACAGAGATTTCTGTAGAACACAAAAAATGAATCTGTTGACCACTCAAACAGTTGTGGACGTACCCAGCTGACCTTGTCACTAGACTATCCAAAGATGGTATGGACTGGGAAAGCTACGGTCACTGAGGGAGAGGAAGAGGTGAAAGTGAAAACATAATCAAACTTAATTATAATTAATGCGGGGGAATAGAGTCTTTCTTGTGTGAAATAATAAGTCATTTTATAAATGCAAACAAATATAATATTGTCCTCATAAACTTTTTTTTCACTTATTACAAAGAGACTAATAGTCTTGATTAGGAAAAAATTGCTAAAATATTTACTGTGGTGAAAATAAAAAATATAAAAATGAACTATGACATGAGTTAATTTATAAAATAAATTGTATAAGTATATATTTGTGTACTTTATATGTATATAATTATATATTTACATATTATATAAATTATGAAATAAAAAATCACAAAAATGAATTTTCCACTGTAAAGGAAATTTTCCACTCTTCCATTTTTCTGTACTCTTACTACTCGCAGGATACTCTGTACTCTAAATGTATGTGGGTTTCCCCACACCAGGCAATTCTGCAACACCAGCTGAATGTCCCACAATTCAACTCAATTCTGACACTATCTACCTGGAGATAAGGTCAGATCCCACAGGTTAAGGGCTCAGTCTTACAAGACTATCCACCACCCCCCTTTCAGATGTCAGTCACAAGTCCAGGTATCACCTGTGCTTCTGACCATCTGGCTATAAATCAGAGGTTCCTATGACCCCCTCCTCGGTTTTGATTAATTTGCTAGAGCAGCTCCAGAACTCAGGAAAACAGTTTACTTACTAAATTACTTACTTATTGTAAAAGCATATAACTCAGAAACAGCAGATAGAATAGATACATAGGACTAGGTATGTGGGAAGGGTCTCGGAGCTTCCATGCTCTCCCAGTGCCAGCTAGTGTTCACCACTCAGAGGCTTCCAAACCCATAATTCAAGGATTTTTATGGAGGCTTTACTACGTAGGCATGATTGATTAAATCATTGGCCATTAGTGTTCAAGTCCATCTCTAGCCCTTCTCCCCTCCCTGGAAGTCAGGGGGTGGGACTAAAAGTTCCAGTCCTCTGATTACATCATTGGTTCCTCTGGCAACCAATTTCCATCCTTCAGAGCTTTCCAAAAGTCACCTCATCAACATCAACTCAGGTGTTGTTGAAAGCGACTTGTTATGAATAACAAAAGACACGCATTTCTGCTTTATGGCTCTGGAGCTATCTCAGGAACTGGGAACAAAACTACATATGGTCCAACTTACCACGGTTCAACTTAACGATTTTTTGACTTGACAGTGGTGCAAAAGTGGTGCACATTCAGTAGAAATCATACTTCGAATTTTGAATTGTGATCCTTTCCTGGGCTAGCAATGTGAAGTATGATCCTCTCTCATGATGCAGGGCAGTGGCAGCAAGCCACAGCTCCCGGTCAGCCACACGATCACAAGGGTAAACGACCCATATGCTTACAACCATTCTGTACCCATACAACCATTCTGTTTTTCACTTTCGGTATGTTACCGAGCAAAGGCTCGCCACCTAGTGCACACAGAAGCCAACACCGTGGCTCACCGGTCTTTGAAAGAATGCTTGATTGCACAATTAATTGGCGAGGAAACAGGAGAACAGGCTCTCGACTCTGACTCCCTGATCCACCGTATGGGGTAAAGTTTAAGGGATCAGGGAGGGCAGGCTGGTATGCGGAAGCGCTGGCAGGATGAGTTTCGATTGGCAGATCAAAATTTTCTCTTCTGCATGTGCTCCTGGCTGGCTTGCTGCTCCTGAAAAATAGCTTTAACATCCTGTTGTTAAGATGGGGTCAGTTATGAGAAGTTACCAGGAAAAGTACAGTAAACAAGGGTAAAGTTGTTATACAGATTTAAGTCATTGCCTTCTCTACTGATAAGAGTTTCTAGAGATTTAAAGCCCTCCTCCCCTTCCTGGCACAGAGAGGGAGGCACCCTTACAATTGGAGATTTCTCTTATAAATGTAAATTTCCCTTACAAAGGGTAATTTCTACTATGTTTTCAGAGCTTTCCCTGTGTCTGCTTTTTTTTAGTAATCATCAGCTCAAAATATCCCTCATGCCAAAGAGACATATTTTGGGCTGGCAAATTCTGTTCCTGGTCCCATGGTTACAAGTACAGTATTCAATCAATTATGTGAGATATTCAACACTTTATATAAAGTAGGCTTTATGTTGGATGATTTGGCCCAACTGTAGGCTAATGTAAGTGTTCTGAGCACGTTTAAAGGCTAGGCTGAGCTATGATGTTCAGTAGGTTAGGTGTATTAAATGCATTTTCAACTTACAATATTTTCAACTAAGGATGAATTTATTGGGACATAACTCCATCATAAAAAGATGATTACAGAGAAAGATCTGTAAATATAGTAAGAAAAACTGCCCCTATGGTTCTTATATAGGAAATTACAAGGGTTTTAGGAGCGATGTGCCAGGAACTGTGGATGAAGACCAAATATATATTTCTTGTTATAAATCACAACATAACTGCCACAAACCAGCTGTTTTTAAGGCTGTTCATGAAGAATCATGATACGTTGTAGAGTCTCTTCTTGATTGATCTGTCCTTGGCTACTTAATTAACTGTTCTTACTTCAGCGCTCTCTCACAAAGTACCTAATGCTTATTTCTCCCAAATGGATACTGAATGTGCATTGTATATGAAAAGGCAGTTGATATTTCAGAATACTAACTCCATACTTGGTTCTATTTAAATGTGGCGCTGCACAATAGACAGAAATTTGAAAGTGGAAGTTATTTCCAGTTCTTAGGCAATACTTACATTCCTGAACTCCAAGTATGCTTCAAGAGCCCCTAAAGCAACTTCTGGTGGAGAAGGAGCAGTCAATGTGGTGTTACAGATGACTTCTACTCAAGGGTTGTTCCATATGGATCAGCCCTTCTACATGGAATATACGAGAGTCATTGGCTGCCACCCTTCATGAAATCCATTTGGTCTAATTTCTTTGAGCATCAATGAGGGTTTGGCTTCACTTGCAGTTTATATGGCCATTCTGTTTTGCATGCCCTCCAAGAAGAGACAGAGTTCAATCAGGAAAATTTGGAGTATCTCCATCTTCGATGTCGTGAACATCTCATTTTGTAAAGCAGTCACAAAACAGTGCAGGAGGAAAGCATACGATAATTGGACCATGATCTGCTTTGCCCATTCAACTCTCGAAGGAGAAACCAAAGAAGAGAATTGATGGATCTCAAAATAAAAATGTTCTAGAAGAAAATAATTTATATTTGCTTGATGGCCTCCTGGGCCATAAAGAAACTCGGAGAACAATTCTGAAACTAAAGTTGACTGGGTCATGAAAGGCAGTTTTTCAGGCCTAGAAGATCGCCTGACAGCTTTCTGGGGACTATTGTTCATCTTCAGTATTAACATGCTCAGGTAAATTAAAGAATGAGGTTAATAAACATATTTGAATATACTTTCTCAAGACACCAAGAGAGCCTCCACTTCAGCTACATCTCCTTTGGAAAACCATACTGAAATTGAAAGAGAGGAAAGAAACAAAAAGTACACGAGGAAAATGATTCTTCCAAGTTCGCCTCATTTTATTCAATGGGTAGAGATTCTATCCACTAAATAGAAATTAATTTGAATAGTAATAGTAACTACAAATACTGAATCAAAACCAAACTGTGATCTCTGTGCTAACTGAATATATAGATATGTATCCGTGTATTAGGTAATCCTTGCAACAGAGGGGAGACATGGGAATTATTTTCCCATATTTCAAATAAAAAAATAAAGTATAATCTCATATTTCAAATAAAGACACTAAAGTTTCGGGGCTTAAGGAACTTGCTCAAAGTTACGAATGGGTTACATGAAGAGATTGGCATCTGACTGGAACTTTTTCTTAACCACTACTATATACCTTCCCCCGTTTACAAAAGTAATGAAATCAGGGAGGAAAAATACTAAATGAGATTGGCCAAGGAAAGAGAAGGAAAAAATGTATGAATAAATTCACGCGTGGTAAAAGCTTCGTTTTTTATCATGTAATGCTCTGCTTAATATATAATTCAGGCCCACCTCTGTTATTGGTTCACTGAGTGAAATAATTCCCTTCACTTTTCTCTGAGGGTTTTTTCAAAAGTGGGCTGGCCTAGGATGAGTTCTAATCGCGAATGGAGATCAGGAGATTCCTTTGTAAATGGGTATACGGATTTAAGAGATTTACTCACATAGTTATGTGGATGCAGGTACCATATATCGGCACAAACTAGAACGACATTAGCATCTGCGATTTTTCAAATTAAAAGGATAATTTTCATGCGTGCACGTGAAAATACGAAATCATTCATGGATGTGTCGCCTATTTCAATTTTATGCATTTCATTCAATGAATAGATACATAAATACATAAATAAAATTTATGACTGTGTTCCAGAACAGGGGACACAGAGGAATTTATGCAGCATTGAAAGTCTTTGGCCACTGGGTGTCATGGTTTTCCCCTGTAATGGTTAAACCCTTAAACAATATTTGAAGGGTTCCTATATTTCTAGAACAGAAATATTCAGTGTTACATAGGTTAGCACCATAAATGGAAACTTTTATTAAACTATGCCATGATCCTTTTTTCAGATTACTCTGCTGTTTTTAAAACACATTATTGGTATCATTTTCTACCTAAAACTGGCTAATAAGGATTAAACCTCCAAATATTTGAATGTCAAGGAATTGTATAATTGAGTTGGTCATACTCAAGTTTTATTGTGTCAAATTCAAATATGAGGAATTTGTAGAGTGCGCTTAGGCACATGCTTGGGTGCATTTTTTAAGAAACTCTTTGCTATGCAGAACTTCCTAGTACAAAGATGTACTAATTATTAGATGTAATGTATCATATTTTAGCACCAATCGCTCTGACGCCTGCCTTGTGTATGCATATGTGATGGCAGATGTATTATAAAACTGTACCATTAATTAGAACCAGACAACCATATTTCTTCCTTGTGGATATGGTCCACTCTGCCAAGTTTGATGGAAGTGAGTTGTTGTGACAATTAAAAACACTTGTGCATGTTCTAGAACAGAAGTGCTGCTGAACTTGTAGAAGACACCTGTAAGCATAAAATGTGCCTGATGAGAAGGCTTAGCCAAATGCTCCAAGGACACCATGAAAAAATTCCTTATATTTTCCCATTTTGAAAATTGGTTATCGCCAAAATTGTAAAGGTCAACCTGATGGAGTTGTTGATGGTTTAGAAGTCAATATTTAAGCCCTGTGATGGGATATGTGTAGGGCAAGTCTTGGAAAAGATGAAAATGGGCTCGTGGTACTATTTTATTTTATTATTTTATTTCATTTTTGCTTTTGTTGTTTAAAACAGTCTAGAAAACAGCCAAGTTATGCTTGAGTGCATAACACGACATCTTTGACTGAATCTGTAAATGACAGTTTTCACATATTCTGATTGTTGTGGACATTTAATCAATTGCTTTTTGCTAGTCATGCTGACATGCTTGCTTTGTAAATAAAGGGGTTGATAGCGGTGTCATGATTCTCTCTTAAGAATTACTGAGGGCCGGCCCCGTGGCTTAGCGGTTAAGCGCGCGCGCTCCGCTACTGGCGCCCTGGGTTCGGATCCCAGGCGCACACTGACGCACCGCTTCTCCGGCCATGTTGAGGCCCGTCCCACATACAGCAACTAGAAGGATGTGCAACTATGACATACAACTATCTAATGGGGCTTTGGGGATAAAAAAGGAGGAGGATTGGCAATAGATGTTAGCTCAGAGCCGGTCTTCCTCAGCAAAAAGAAGAGGATTAGCATGGATGTTCGCTCAGGGCTGATCTTCCTCACAAAAAAAAGGAATTACTGAAAAGGTACAACTATAGGAGTTACCAAAATGTATAGGTTAGTGGAAGACTTGCTTTCAGTTGAATGAAGAGTTTTTTTCTATTCAAATTGTAAAAACACAGCAAATGCCCAATTCTCTGAAATCCATGTTCAATTTTGTTTTTGAAGATGGTGACAGAGGAGGAATCAAAAACCCAATGATAGAATGGAAAGGTGTTATTCTTGGTTACAACTTTCAATAGAAAAAAACTCAATATGAGATAAAAACCAAGAAAAATGAAAAACCATTCCTTAAACAAACATTTTTAGGGTACTTACTATTTGAATGAAACTGAAGTTCCACCTCAAAAAAACTGCTTTCCTCAGGGAACATGCAAACTAGTGGGGAGTCAGATACTAAACAGATAATTGCAATGATATGTCATTAAAGCTGTGACACATTCTGTTGGTAGACCTCTTCCGTCTTGGGGTACAGAAAAGGTTTCCCTGATGAATTGGTGTTTGTTCTTCAGGTCAGTGGAGCAGGCTTGGGACAAGGGTGGTATGAGTTGTCCAGGGGGTATTCCAAAAGTGTAAGGTGCATGGATGGTTGAGGAACAGAGAGACTGTTACTATGGTTAGACTTTAGAGGATGGAATGGGCATTTGGGCATTATGAGGTGAAGCCATAGCACATTATGAATCTGGAGAGAAAAAGAGAAGGTATCTTGCAGGGCTTTTTAGGAAATACTGAGAATCTTAGCCATGCCTCAAGAACAAGAAAGAGAAGAGAATGAGAAGAGCAGTTAGAAGACTGTCACGGTAATTTAGATTAGAGATGATGGTAGCTGGCGTGAGGGTGGTATTTGGTGAAGATGGAACAAATTAGATGCAGTTGAGAGACGGTTCGGAGTTGAAATTAACAAGACTGTAATGATCTGTAATTTGATGATGGGAGGAGGTTAGTGAGGGGAGTCCTCAAGAATGTATCTCAGGTTTCTGATTTGCATAACTAAGTGGACAAGGAGTGAATACTAGTCATCCAGTCTAAAGAGAAAGGCTGTGAATTCTATCTGGAAATCATGAACTTGAGGTGTCTTTGAAACCTTAATGAATTTAAATATTGAGTAGGCATTTGGTTATTGGTCTGAATCTCAAAAGAGAAGTATGAGCTAGGGATGGTGTTGTGGTTAAATTTAGGTGTCAACTTGGCAAGGCCATGGTGCTCGGATGGATATGTGGTCAAACATTATTCTGGATGTTTCTGTGAGGGTGTTTTGGGATGAGATTAACATTTAAATCAGTGGATTTTGAGTAGAGCCAATTGCCCTCCAATTGGATCAGCCTCCTTTGGTCAATTGGAAGCCTGAATAGAACAAAACTGACCTCTCCTGAGCAAGAGAAAATTCTGCCAGCAAACAGCGTTTGGACTTGAACTACAATATCTGTTCTTCCTGGGTCTCCAGCCTGCTGGCCCACCATGCAGATTTTGGACTTGCCAGCCTCCATAGTCTCGTGAGTCAATTCCTTAAAATAAATCTCTTTCTGGATGTGTGCACATCCTATTGATTCTGTTTCTCTGGAGAAACCTGACTAATACAGATGATAATTATGATGTCATAGGTTAGTTGCTTAGGTAGAAAGTATAGAGTGAGAAGACAGGAGGTCAAGGAAGGACTCTTGAGAAATTCCAACACTTGAAAGCTCGTGTAGCCAAGGTCTAGGGTGTGGTTACTCAGCACTCCTACACCTCTCCCTTCATTGCAGAAAATTACTCCTATGTACACATTTCTTCTTGAAAATGGATTTACCCATGTGTTTTCTTATAGTCTTCTATACGAAACCATTCTGACAATGGTAATTGGTTCAGTGGTCCAATATGATCCAAGAAGAACATTGAGTGTTCTTTCTGGAGAGTTTCAAACTGGACCTCAGAGAAGACTTCCACTTTTGTTCCTATGTATAGATATGAGGCATGGGAGCTTGAAGGTTAGAGGCATCTGAGCAACCATGTTTCCAAGTAGATCCATTCATCAGAGAGAATAAAGCCAGTGTGTGGAGAGAAGCAGAGACGCGAAAACTCATGACGAGGAGAGAGTGAGAGCAAAGCTGAGATGGCATAGACTGACTCCTGGCAGAAGTCCATCTCCTGTGTCCAGCTACACCAGCATCTTTATCTTCCCTGCTGTCGTGCTTCACTGACCCAAAATATTCCCCTTTGCCTTAGTTAGTTATAGCTGGGCTTCTGTAATGTGAAACCGAAAGAAGGCTGACCAACAGGGATGGTTGGAGACAGCCAACCCAACAAAGTAGCATGAGAGAGAATGTTTGAATTTGGAGAAAGGAAAAAAAAAAAAGGGATTCCTGGCATCAGGGATTTCAAGGAAATAGAATATTTCAGGCTGTAATGAATGCTGTTGAGAGGTCAGAAAGGAAGAAGACAGAATACTATCCATTGAGTTTTGCAGGATGGAGATCATAGGAGACTTAGCAGGAACCTTTTTTTTTTTTTTTTTTTGGTGAGGAAGTTTAGCCCTGAGCTAACGTCTATTGCCAATCCTCTTTTTGCTGAGGAAGATTGGCCCTGGGCTAACATCCGTGCCCATCTTCCTCTGCTTTATATGTGGGATGCCACCGCAGCATGGCTTGATAAGTGGTGCGTAGGTCCACACCCGGGATCTGAACCTGCGAACCCCAGGCCACCAAAGCAGAGTGCTCAAACTTAACAACTACACCACTGGGCTGGCCCCTGGGAGCCATTTTTTTGAGTGACAGGTTGGAAGACAAATTGGGGTAGTGTCAAGGGGAAGCTGGAAATGCAGAAATGAAAAAAGTAATTGAGGAAATTATATCAGGAATTGATAAAGTGATAGCTGGAGAGGGAAGTCGGAATAAAGGAGAATTTCCTTTTATTTTTTTCTCATATTCTTCCTTTTCTTTTGTTTCTTTTCTCTTGTCTTTTTTCTTCTTCCCTTCCTTGTTTTCTTTCTTTCTTGATGACAAATGTAAAGATATTTAAATGTTTTCATGAATATTCTAGTAGGAAAAGAAAGACTAAAGGTAAAAAGATGTAGTAAAGAGTGTAATGTTCCTGGGGGCCAACCCCATGGGCTAGTGGTTAAGTTCAGTGCACTCCACTTCAGCAGCCCAGGTTCCCGGGTTTGGATCCCAGGTGCAGACCTACACCACTCATCAGACATGCTGTGGTGGCAACTCACATACAAAGTAGGGGAAGATGGGCACAGATATTACCTCAGGGACAATCTTCCTCAAGCAAAAAAAAAAAAGAGGAAGAATGGCGATGGATGTTAGCTCAGGGCAAATCTTCCTCAGAAAAAAAAAAGAGTGTAATGTTCCTGACAAGGAGAGAATTGAATCCAGAGAACCAATGGAGGGGCTGCTTTAGGAGAAAACGGGAGAGGATGAGGAGGGAATTTGTGCTAGTTAGATGGCAAGTAGAGTTGGAAGTAGAGGGTTGAGGAGTTCCTATTTGATGGATGATGTTTATCCATGATGGAGCTGTTGTGTCCTCTGTTGAGAATAAGGTGTGAGGCAAGAATGGATTGGAGAATAGTCAACCTTTAAAAGAATAATTGTGAAAAGTATATATTGAGTTGAACTGAAAAATGTGTTAGGTTTTTCTGGATATTTTAAAGTCCCTAATTGATTTTGGTGATCAGTAATGCATTTATATCCATCTGTCGTTTGGGTATGGTTTTCCCAATAGTTCTCAGCTATCTGGGAGAAAGGAAGAAGAGAAGAGAGATTTGAGTGTGAATGTTATTCTTGTTGAGTATGATAAAATGCAGAACCAAAGGAGTTTAGTTTATTGGCAAGGAAGTTATTGGAAAGATTACCATTTACTATGACCTAAGTGGATATGCAAACAAGAAAAGATAAGAAGCGGTGACAGGTAACAAGGAAGGGTAGGTACCAGTGGATTTTTGGACCACATGATATTGAGCAATATTTTTTAGTGGGAGTAGTCAAGCAATGATTAAGGATAGAAGATGGTGGTCTGAAGATGAAATATTTTGCTATTTTGGAGAGGGAGCAGTAATGGAAGAATAAAATTAAAAAGTAGATGATCACAGTAACTTAATCCAGGTCTGAGCAGTAGTTGGAGATGTGAGGGTGAAACAGAGACACAAAAATGCGTGTGGCCTCAGTTAAATAAATGCAATGTTGCAAAGCCCTAGCATGGCTTTGCACACCATATGCACCTTGTACCCTAGTACTTCTGTGCCTACTAGCAGATGATGGGCTGTCAGCCAGTGTAGTGGGCTTTTCTCCTATCATTCTGTTTCACATCAAATTTTTTTTGGTGGGGGTGTGACCTCCTGTCTGATCAATTGGGACTTACCTAAAGATCAACCGGAAGAAAATTACATCACAATGGAGTTCACTGTTTGCAAGCTGGCAGTGAGTGCATTCAACATTTGTTAAAGTAGTTGATTACTTTTTTCTTAGGGAATCATGAACTAGTTTGACATGTCAAAGTTATATCCCTCACCAGGATGGTAATTGAAGAGATATGGATAATGCTGGGGAAGGGATTGTAGGGCTTGACTCTGGTGCATGTTTTGACAGATCTTTTTGTTTGCTTCTTTTCTGGTATCTATATAGGCGAAATAAAAACAAACACAAAATCATTACATACAACCTGGCACTGAGGGCACATGGAGTAAAGAAAAGGTCTTTGGATTGAACTCAGCAAGGGTATGCCATTGAATCTTGAATTGAAATAATTATTTGTCTCATGGAGGAAAACTCATACTAAATATAGACTTTGTACAACTCTAGAAATGTACACGCTCATCAGTTATTGAGAGATAAGTCACTGACTGCCTTCGTGACTGTTGCATGTTCATGTCTCAGCTATGTCTCAGCTGTTCTCACCTGCATGGTGAATGTGTCTATGTCTAGGTCAAGACTCATTTACTGAGAAATCATTATCTTTACTTATTAAAATTTCTAGCTGTGTCTCCCCCTCCCTTCCCCAAAAATATACATAGCCTTAATAAGCGATTTGTCACATAAAATTTGTTTTCAAAATCTGTTATTTTAAAATAAAATCCTATGTGTATGTCCCTGCTTAGGGTCTTGAAAGCAAATAAGTCAATTATTTTCTTCTTTTGGAACTCCAACCACCCAAACACAATGGGGCCATCCGCTGAGGAGTGAAAGTGTGTCATTCCACTGGGCCATTCTAAATGTATTTGGAGCTTCCCGCTGAGAAATAACCTAATCAGACCATTTCTATAGACTTGTAGCCTATGTTTCATTACACAGATGAATCAAAAGTAAAGACCCCAATAACTGCTCTCCTCTGTTGGGTCCTAACTCCACAGGGGCGATTGTAACGTTTCAAAAAGCTGACTGTGCTTGTGTCTGTTCTCAGGGTTTGTGTCTGTCATAGCAGGGCAAAAGCAGTTTACAGCCAGGAAATAAATTCTAGTGACAAATTTATCCATGTGTTCCTTTACAAGAGTGTCTCAGTGAACTGAAAAACTCATTGGCACAGTAGGAAGGATGCTGTGTATCGATGGGCATCACAGTAGTGACTTACTGTGACTTCTGTCACACACCACTTTGAAAATCAGAGGTGCAAAGCTGTTTAAATCCACTTAGATCAATTTGGCATTGTATTTGATTATGTATCAGCAATGGGGATCAGCTGGGTAATTTATCATTGTATATATAAATTTACAAGATTGTAAGCTTGAGAAGTATCGGTTTAATTTTACATCATCATCAAATGTTTTAGAGCTAAATATACTTCTCTTAAATACATGTAATAATGATCAAGCCCCCAGGCACACCAGAAAGGCTGCACACCTGCAGGAACCATGAGGTTTTCAAGTGCTCTACAGCAGAGCCGTACTCATCGGCCTGTGCTCCAGTCCCACAGGGTTTATCTATTGCCTTTCCCAAATCTCCCAGATTTTTATCCTGGAGTGCTCTGGCTGCTCCAGAATTCATGTCTCGGTGTACCTTCAGTGTTTCTGCATGTCAGCTAACATCCAGCCTCTGGGAAGAGCTGAGAAGGGCTCAGTCTCCCCTGCATAGGGACAGCCTGGAAGTGTGTCTCAGGAAGGGTAAAATGGTCCCTGAACCACCAGCACAGCCTGGGCTGTATGGGCCGTGCTGTGAGGTTGCGTCACATTCATACAGTACAGTCCCACAGCGGGGCAGGCATTCCGAGGGCGGGCGTTCAGACATGTGAGAGGAGCAGAGAAGAAAATGGAGAGAGATCAAGCACATCAGGCAGCTTGAGCGGAAAGCTGTGATGAGAATAAAAGGATTTGGTGAGGAGAGTAGGAAGAATAAGAAACAAAAACAATGACGCATGAGTGAGAGCAAGAGAGAGGTGAGGGAGAATCAGCCAGAGAGAGGAGACACACAAACAACAGAGACAGAGGAAGAAAAAGATGTGCATGTGTGTGTGCACACGTTTCTGTGAATGTGGAGAGAGAAATAGAGAGATAGAGACACAAAGAAGGGGCTTTGTCAGCCTTACACAAAACGTTGTTAATTCCAACATGCAAGGCTTTATTGGGAGATGTTAAAAAGTGGACAGTCCTACATACCATGCTATCCATTATTTCAGGATAGAATGATGTCCAATTATAAAATTATAGTAGTGGGCACCTTTTTTATTCTTCTATAGTGTTGTTGTAGGGAAATTGTAAAAGAGCATAAAGTTAACATTTTTGATCAATAAAATGTAGCACTGATTTTTCAGTACCCATGCTGACTCTGTGCAGACCAAAACAAGTTTCCAAAGAGTTATCTTGATGTTTACATCGAATCTAATTCCAAATGCATTGATTGAATGCCTAATACGTGTCAGGCATAGAGAGATGCTAAAGCACAGATATCAAGAAGTTCTAAGGTAATTGGACCTATAGGGCATGTCTACTAATCATTGAGATGCAAGGGAGAATAAGACACATGTTCTAAAATGAAAACATTTAATGGCTCATGGGTTCTCCTTAGGGGAAAATTACACCTGACTCTAGAGAAACAGGTAAATACTCTGTTTTTAGAGTAGATTCAAAACTAGGAAAAGAGTGAGCAACCTTGTTTGGCTAGAACACTGGGTGAGCGTAGGATGAAAATAGAAGATGAATTTGGGGGGCAGGAGGGCCTTGGAAACATCTGGGAGGACTTGGAATGCCAGTTGGAGGGGTGTTCGGGTCTTGAGTGGGTAAGAGGAATCGCTGAGTGGTTTAGAGCTGAAGGAGAACGTTGCATGGCCGTGCTGGAGAAGTGGGCATTTGCATTCTCATTACAGCGATTTTTACCGACTTTATAGAAGATAATCAAAGGGTCACCCCACAGAACAGAAACACGAGCCTGAGAATGATCCTCAGACATGATTATATCCTATGTAGCAGCGCTGTCCTAAAGAATTTTCTGCCATGATCGAGAGGTTCCCTATCTGGGCTGTCCAATATGGTCACCACTAGTCACATGTGGCTTTCAACCACTTGACATGTGCCAGGGTGGTTGAGAAACTTAATTTTTAGTTTTATTTAATTTTAATTCATTTAAACATAAATGTAATAGCCAAATGTAGCTCCTGGCAACTGTATTAGACAACCTAGCTCTATCAGGATATAGAGTGAAAAAAGTCTTATAAAGCATGATAAATAATATAAGACAGATTTTGTCCTTTTGAGGTCAGGAAGTTTCTCCTATCTCCATTTCCAATACTCCGTCAGGTTCACAATCAAGAAGTCTGTGCCTTATTGTGAAACTTGATGTTGAGAACCTTGTCAAGGACACCCTAGAGAGTGTAATGGACCAGGAGTCTAGAGCCTAATCTAATTTGGCAATCCACAGTTTCTATTTTTCTATCTGTTACAGTTACTTGACCAATTTTAATTGAACGTTTTCGTGTAGCGTTTGTCAAATACCCTCAACCTTTTAAAATGCTTTGCTCGGTAGCAGCTCATTTTTGAGGGTGGATTTCTTCTGGTGGCTGAGAGAAATGCAGCTGCAGAAAGTCATTTCATGCCCGGAGATTCGTGCTGCTGGAATTGGTTTATGTGTTAGGCAAAACAGTCAAGGTGAGAAAGCACTTGACAGGGAAAGGTTGTCACTGTGAGAGGAAAAACGTTCATTGAAATACTGAAGACAGGGACAGAAATAACAGGGAGGAGCTTTTTAAGAAAAATCCCATCAAACCAAGGGATCCCAAACAGCAAAGTGGAGACTTTCAAAAGTGTGCCAATGGAAATAGACTGACATGTTATTAGTAATCTTTGCGATAGGAGTTCCACTTCTTTAAAGTTACTGTGGTGGGTAATGGAGCAGGAGACACACATTCGACCCCAATCCCACTCTGTGTTGGCTCTCAGGCACCTTCATGGAGCCATGTCTACAGAGAACAAAGCTGAACAAAATAATTGTGCTTAAATTAGCAGAAATGACCTCAATACTATGTTGGAAGAAAGTGAAAATTCCTATTCTCACCAAGTTACCCAAAATAGAGAAGGAACTAACAAGAGCAATTTGAAGATGGTGTGACCACAAAATAAGAAAAAAACCACAAAAAACTCTCAGTTTGTGGATGAAAATCCGAAAGTGTCTAATTGCAGTTTGAGTTACTTAGTTTAGATTACCATTTGATGGAAAAACTAGTAATTTATTTATGTGTACTACATTTCCAAGTGAACAAATAAAAAAATTAAGATCTGATAGATGAAAAAATGAGAATGTTTTTCAAAATTACCTTGATATATCAATACAAATTTTCATATCTCAATAACAGAGAACACTACAAAGAAAGCAAAGGACATCCCACCCCATTTCTAATTCCAGGTCAACCCTCTTGCTATCAGACATGGGATCTGAACCTCTGATCTGTGGGGTTTTATCTGGGAGATGTGTTTAAGCCAATGAAAGGCCCGTGGAGGGTACAATTTATGAATTCAGTTCTATGTGTATCCTGGGGCTCCAACTGCTTATGGAGCAGCTCCTTCTCCTGGCAGCATATTAAGAATGAAAGGAACGCTTATTAGAATATTTTGTAATTTCCACTCACTTGGTCTTGGTGTTTTGTGGTTCTCAGAGAAAAGATGATTTTTCTTTGGAAAATGTTTTAAACTGTTGGCTTTTGTCGATGAAATTCTGAGAACACGGTTATCCTTTGCATGCCTGGTAGGGAGATGGTGAGAAGCACCTTTCAAGACTTCCTGCACCCACAGTCAGAAAGGAGCAAGGCTGTCTCGTCCCATGGCTCTGATTACAGAGCAGAGAAGCTTTCCATGGAATACTGCAGGAAATCTCCTCTTATTCTCGTTAGCCTGAATGGATTGCATGGCATTCCTGAACCAATTGCGTTCAAAAGCGGTAGAACCAACTTCCTTCATCTGTAGACTTTTTCACATGTCTAGCATACCCTGGAGCATGTAGCCACTTGTTACCATTCCCAGCTGAAATCCTTGGCCCATACCAGTCCTTATTCAAATCAGACTCATGCCTAAGGCTGGAAATGTGTTCACTTCCCCTGAAGTCCAGGGCTGAGTGTAGCAAGGAGAGGTAGAGTTGAACACATAGAAGGAATGGGAAGGGGGAGGATGGCAGGGAAGTCAAGAATGGGAAGACAGATACCAACTGAATTACTTTCCCTAGGGATACATCTCCCTGATTCCTTGTTTTTTTCTCTAGTCCCAATACGATCTGTTTTTCCACACAAAATATAGTTGTGGTACTATAATTTCCTTTGCAAAATAGTTTGCTAAATCTCTTATTAGAATGCATAGATCTAGAAGCATCATTGTTTTGTATGTGAATTATACACAGAGAAATGAGAGTGGGCAAGGAGAAGGGTAAGAGGACCTGTAGTGAAATGCAGCTGTCTCTGAGGATTCAGCTGATAAACGTTCACTAACGTGGTGCTTAAAATGTAAGACACTTGTTTAAGGGTATTTTGGAAAGGATAATTTTTAATACATATGAGTTGCCATCACATAGGACATTTTCATTAATTTGAATCATTTATTACTGCAAAATATTTGAGGATTTCTACTTTATTAAAATACATTGTTGTTACCCTACAAATTTTTTGTATGTGAACTACAAAATATTGTTATACTACAAAATAAAAAATACATGACCACAATAACTTGGAATTTTTACTTCGTTAAGGAGCCTGATACCTATCTTTGCCTCGAATCTTAGAAAATTATTTTTAGTTCATAAGGAAATATAATACCTCCACCAGTCTTAAGTAATATGGTTATTAACATGTGTATTAAAACAACCTAAATGTTTTCTTAAGCAACTCTGGACACAGCATAATTGTTCTGCCTGGATACGGGATTATATTAGCACATGCTATAAACAGATCATTTTCTAGAAACACAAAAAGAGCAGGGATGAATTTCAGTATCCTTGCTTTAATCGCTGGAGACGAAAATTGCTTTACTTCAAACTCTTGAAATCAAGTAAATATGTCTACTCATGTTCTTAGAGAGTTATTTGTTCTAGATTTAATCTTACAACTACTTAGGGGAAAAAAAAATTGAACCTAAAGGTAAAATGTCACTAGATGTATTTTTGAATCTTTCTCAAGGCATGACTACTCTGTTTATGTTTAGTTATCTTGAGAATAAAGTTTTAATGCTTACCTCGTGTTCCCTGAAAACTCCTGTATATTTTTCTGAGATGAATATCCTGAGAGGAGAGGAACACCTCTGTCCTACAGCTAGAAATTTAGGAATAGACAGTGGGATAGCTGAAGTTGAGGCTGACAGTTGCTCCTTCAGACCTCAGTTTATGATTTATAAGTCACGCAATATTAAGGTTAACCTATCAGGTGTCTACATTACAATACATGTTGTAGGCATGACTAAGAAGAGCTACGAATGTGAAAAATAGGCACACATAATAAACAACTGAAGAACCATAGCCAGCATCACTTAAAGCAATGAATGCAGCTACAAGAGAAGGAAGCACAAATTCCTGTGAGATGCTAGCAGGCAGAGTCTAGGTGGTCATCCGTGAGTGTTTTCAAGGAGTTTAAAGGCACAATAATCTCACTAACCTCTAAACATCCATTTTGTAATATGTGCTCCATATTATTTTTCCTGTTGAGTTGAATGGGGCATCTTCCTTTACATGTTCCTGTGCAGGGATGATAAAATACTGCTAAAACTCATTTTATGGTCTTAAGGCGAACGTAAGTGGGAACAGAGACACGATATTCACATTAGAAAAGAAATGGAGTACAGGTTGCATGTAATACTTGCCATATGGGTGGTGTCCTAAGTATCATGTAATTCAGAGTAAGGAGGCGCCATTTGGAGGGGGATAATTGAGACTTCACAGGAGCCAAACAGGAGGTGAGAACTGAAAGAGTTAAGGCAGGCAGAGGAATAGTGAGTCAAGGTCGGGGGCGGGGAGGAGGGCAGATTTCATGATTTTTTTCCCAGCTTTATTGAGATATAATTGACATATAACAGTGTATAAGTTTAAGGTGTACAACGAGTGTTGATTTGATACACTTGTATGTTGCAGTCTGATTACCACTGTAGCATTAGCTCACACCTCCATCACCACAAACAATTCCCTGTCTATTTTGTGGTGAGAACATTTGACATCAACTCTGTAGCAACTTTCAAGTACATAATACAGAATTGTTAACTGTATTCCCAGTGCTGTGTATTATAGAAACTGGAGGAGAGAACATCAATACCATTTCTTCTTATGAGAGGTTCCCATGATAATTAAACTAGGCTTTTACCAAAGGATGTTTTCTACCCTCATTTTTCCCTGAGAACTGACTTCTAAACAAATAAAAGTGTCCAGCAAGGGTTAGAATGGTATTTTTAGTGGTGTTCTATATTCTTGGAATAATGGTCTTGTATGTGATCGTTTGCATATTAATTCACCTTTGCACATTGAAAAAAGTAGCTCCATAGAATTTTCCCACGTGAGAATAGTGGTTTCCTAAGCCCATGATATCTCTCAGGCCTCCCGATAACTCAGGGGCTGTGAAGGGGGGGTAATTAAGAACAAAATTTAATTCCTTTTAAATGTATTTGAAATAGATTTTCAGATGAAGATGTTGCTTAATCAAATTACCAATAAGAAAAGAGTATTGGGCCTTCAGAAATGTTGGGACTGGGTGGTTGCCATTTGACCCACTAAGTCATAATGAGACTTTGGTTTATGGAGTTGCTTTCTGCATCAGAGAGTGCATTCGTGCTACAGATTAAAATGGCAAAAAAGGAAAATATGACTGGTTGCAGGCACGCATAATACTGACAATGAAATATGTCCTTTGTCTACAGAGTATGGTAAAATGATGTGGGTCCCACATGCAGAATCAGGTTTACTGTGCTCTGAATTCTTTGGTATCTTTAGAATTAATCTTTTAACCCATCTTTTATCAGGTATTCATCTCTCCTAGCAATTAAGATGCTGACGCATAGCTTGAGGTCAGTCAGTTGAAGCTAATGCTCTAGTTCATTTGATAAAATGGTACAATAACAGCATGAATCAGCCCCTATCTGCCCACAATTCCCTGTCCCTCCAAGGAAAAAAAGTCATTTCACAGCACTCCATTTATACAGGTATTTCCAAAATATGAACTTAGGGTGACCTTGGCATTTACGAGATAATTTGAACCATTATGTAAGTGAGAACATATTGTAAAAACACACAGAAGACAGACAAGTCATAACTTCTGCAAAGGCCAATTGTTTCATCATAGCAGCATTTTTCTCATTATTTGCTGGCGTAAATAAATATTGAAGCCAAGAATAACTAATTTCTTTAAAATTAGTAAAACGGCCAACACCCCAACTAATAAGTCTCACGATAAGGAATTAGGTTGAAAGCTCTACATCCTGAGTTTAACTGTCAAGGTAGAAAGCTAAAGTTTGCCCTTAGGTAAAAATAATAATAATTTTATAAAGTGTATCGTATTGGTCATAACTTTGCCATTTTCCAAGTGGGGACCATGATTTGCGAACAGATGCCTTGTTACCTCTTTATCTCTCACAGCCTTGCGAATTCATTGCAGGCACTGGAGCGTGAGGAGGCTGAGGACCTCCTGGGAATGCCTGAGGGGATGAGTCACAATGCAGGCATGTCGGGGTGAAGGTGCCGTGGAAGCCCCATCCAACTGCACCACAGTTTTGTATAGGGTCACAGGATGTCTAAGAAACCACACTGAAACTCATGACTTGCTGCAAAAAAACTAGAATGTTCCTGTCAGGGTCAGACCTTAAGTCCACGCAGGCTCTTAGCTTCAGGATCCATGCTATGCTTTTTGGGAAGCCTTGGGGGTTACCCTGGGTCTGGGGTTACTGATCAGGAAAGTCCAGTGGTCTGCAAGGCAGGTTGATGCTCATTTCAGGATGAAGACCAGGCACCCCCTTGGAGGAGAATGCACATGTGTTTTTTACAGCAAGGTGTAAAGATGGACACTCCTAGAAAAACTGTAGTTCAAACAATGCTGTCTTCCTTTTAAGTGAATAGGGGTTTTGCTTCTTTGTTTTTTCCACATTAACTGTTGGAATCTTTAGCATATTATGTAAAGATGATCTAAATTGCCCTAACATTTGTATAGGAATACTTAGGATCCTGATAAATTTCCTATATTATACTTGGAAGTTTTCTTTGAAAACGTGAAACAGTACTTCAGACTGTACATGAAAGTTTTCTCTGGTTCTTCTCAATTATCTTTGTCTAGTAGAATTTCAACATAAGCCAAAATTTGAGATGCCTATGTGATTGTAAAAGTTCTAGTAGCCACACGAAAAAGATAAAAAGAAACTGGTGAAGTAATTTAATATTATATTTTACTGAACACAATATATCCAAAATATTATGAGTTCAACATGCAATCAATATAAAATGTTTACTAAGATACTTTACCTTACACTTTTTTCATGTGAATTCTTTGAGACTGGTGTGTATTTTACAGTTATAGCAGTTCTCAATTTGTAAGTGCCACACTTCAGGTGCTAAATAACCACATATGGTGAATGACTGCTATACCAGACAACATAGCTCTACTTGTAGTTGGTGTGGTTAGGCAATGTGGAGAGTCTCGACTTTTTCTTAGCCTCTGCTCCACCCAGTACCACCATTAATAGAACTAATTCTCTAAGAAAGGCCCTCTTTGGATTTTATACCACTGACCTAATGCAGGTCTAGAATAGCAGTTACTTACATGAGGTAACCTTTCCTTCAGATCACAAGATCCTCACCCAAAATTCCTTCAGTCACGTTAGGCATTTCTCAGATCTATTTAGGGAGTCAAAGTTTTCAAGAAACAAATGTGTACCTGAGTGAGTTTAACTTCAGAGACAGACCCTGTAGTTCAGGACGAGTTGGCTGTAAGTCGGTCTAATTCAGCGTGCACGAATCATAGAAGGCTTCAAGTTATCTAAGGACAAACCAAGATGAAACTTTTAATCTGAACTTTTGTGTCAACCCCCATGGAAAGAGCTGGCAGGGACCTCTTGTATTATTTAACAAATCCTCCTCTTTTTACAAATGAAGAAACCAAGGCTTGGAGAATGTACTCAAGTCACACAGGACTATGAAAATTATTTTTAAGTAAAACAAGATCTTCCCATTGTTAGAGATATTCATTGTTAAAAGATGAATAAAAAATGCACAAAAAAATAAAGCAAGGATCTAAAAGTCTTACCACTACCATGTTTTTTTCCCTTAACTTTTAAGATCTTGTTAGATTTGTATGTGACGTTATAAGGTTAGAGTTTTTCATTTCATGACTGTGAACAGGTGGATCACATATTTGGGAAAGGACCACACCAAATAAATGTACTGATGCTATTTTTTCAGGTCCAGAACTAATACATAATCACTTTGTCCTTCTAAAATACCAGAATACTACAGAATTATACAGAGTAAAATGGAGGAATCTCCTCTCACCCTCCATTCTTCCCAGCTCCAATCTCTTTCCCAAAGGCAAACATCATTAACGGTTTGGTATATAACCTTATTACTTTTTCGATAAATTCACACACACATACACACACACACACACCTCTTATTTTAAATAAACTTTTATTTTAGAAGAGTTTTAGATTTTCAGAAAAGTTGTGAAGATAATCCAGAGAGTTCCCATATATCCCACATCCCATTTCCGCTGGTCTTGATATCTTGCATTCAGTACATTTGTTGCCATTAATGAAGCAATGTTAATACACTGTTATTAACTTTAGTCCAAACTTTTTTCAGATTTCCTTACTATTTACTTAATGTCTTCTTTTCTGTTTCAGGAGAACACAATACGTGTAGGTGTCCTGTCTCCTTAGGATCCTCTAGACTGTGACAGTTTCTCAGACTTTCCTTATTTCCTTGGACCTTGACAGTTTTGAGGGGTATTGTTCAGGTATTTTATAGAATGTCCTTCAATTTGGGTCAGTCCATACTTCAATGTAGAGTAGGGGTCAGCAAACTCTTCCTATAAAAGGCCATAGAGTAAATATTTTCAGCTTTGCAAATATTATATGGTGCCTGCTGCAACCACTCACCTCTTCCATTGTAGCGTGAAAGGAGCCATAGACACTATGCAAATAAATGGGCAAGGGGGTGTTCTAATAAAACTTATTTACAAAAATAGGCAGTGGGCTGCACTGGCCCATGAGCTATTTGCCAAACCATGATATAGAGGCAAGAATGCAAGACTAGAGTAAGTCTTTCTTGTTCTATATAGGGAGAGAAGGAGAAAAAGACAGATTAAAAGGAAGTTGAAAGAGGAAAAATCAACTCAAGTTTCCTTTTATTTCTGAAAGTCAAAGAAATCCTCGATCCTAATGGCATCTGACCATAAATAACCTTGTCTTGTGTCTACGTCTTCTATATAATCTGTGTGGTTAAAGAACAAGTATAAAGCATGAGCGAGTGGGAGGAGAGCCTTTCTAAATGCTCTCTTTGACAGTAACCCCCTCCACTCAGATTAGTTGTTATTTCAATGCTCCTTTGTAGGTAAACAGAACTGCATGTTGTGGAAAATGATGCCATGTGAAGTCAACCTGAGGGCAAGAACACTCAACTTGTTACAAGTGTCCTTCCCTTCCTGGAAGCCCCATTTGACAATTTGTCTTATTGAAGCAAGCAATTAAGTTAATGTTTTGCTCACTCAGTACCTTCATAGCATTTTTTTTTTATCCAAAACCAGGACTCAAATATTTAATTTTTCTATTCTTCTTGATGTTGGTGTTATTACTACCATTATTAGCAAAGACATTACCAAAGCCTTAAAAGAGTGAATGGGTCTGGTATTTTAGATCAAATACTCAGTTATATAAAAATAATTTTTTATTTTTCGGAAGCCTAAGTAAGCTAAAATTTGAGTCCTCATTCTGCCAGATGGCAGACAATTAGGCTGCAGCAAAATTCTAGATAAACTCACTTCACTTTCGGTACATTAAATCATTTCCTGCTCTCTTTCTCCCCTTCACTGAGATGGCATCTGAAATCCTAGGCTATTTATAATCCTTATGTTGGGGTCAGGCATGACTTCTGGTCATTGGCTTATCCCTACGTTGTCTTCAATTCCCAGTCATTGGTTGGTCCCATGCTGAACTGCAATAGAATTTTCTGTCCCATCTGAACCAGCCAGTATATGGTTGCTTGTCCCAGCTCTATCGCAGCTAAAATTGACACCATTTCCGGAATCGGAATTTTGACTGCTCTCTCTTGTCTCTCAAAGTCTGTGGGAAACATGGTGGATGGTCGGGGCTTGTCCTTGCCTATATAGGCCATTTCTTCTCCTTTGCTCCCAGAGCATACCAGAGAGATCTGGATGACCGACAAATCCTCGGCCCCCCTCCCCAGGATATGAGCATGTGTTCCCTCTGCCCTAGGATCCCTGAGTTCACATGCAGGTTCAGTCATCTTGTTCTCCCATCCCTGGTCTAAGGGAGTCAGGTGACAGCAGCCTCTCTTGGAACTGAATCAGCACCTCATTCTCTTGTTCCCCTCTACTTCTCTGTTTTGTCTCCAGCATGGAGTTTTCTCTTCTCTTTTATGGGAAGAGAAAAGAAAAAGAATGAAGGAAGAAGAGGAGGAGAAAAATTGACTCAGCACTGGGCTTACTTTTCCTAAATCCTTTTGTCCTACATCTGCATTGTTGCTTTTTTGTGCAGAAAACATGACTGACATTTTCAGACTCTGGTTCCAGAACAATAGTCTCCCATTTGGGCAATGGCAGCCCCCTACCAATGATCCCAAATGGCGGGGATGAGAAAAAGTGGAGTTTCGGCATTTTGGGGAGAGGACTTTATGGGCTCAAGGAGAAAGAACACAACCTGTTCTATTTTTCATTCTTACTGTATGGGCATTCTGACCATATCAGCTACAGGATCATAAGAGAGGGAGACATGTTCCTTGCTCCGTGGAGCCAAAGAGAGTCTGAAATATGTCACCCCTGGAGCAGACTAATAAATGGGCAATCTTTGCGACTAATATTATTTAAATACATTTCTTGGTGTATTTTGTGACAGTGTAGAAATGTAATTTTCTTTTTCCCATTATTTTATTATAGTTTTTAATCAAAAGTGTAATACATGTTGCATGCATCAAGTCAAGCATTATGGAAGTGTACAGAGAAAAAGTAAATACTCTCTTATACCGGACCCCCACCCCCAACTCCTCCTCCCACAATTTCTCTATGGCCACACAAAAGTCGTTGTCCCTTCGCACTCCCAACATCCTCTATCTCCTCATCTGATCTATTCTTCATAGAAATTATAACCGTTGACGTACCATATACATTTTTATTTATTGTTTTTCTCTTCACACTAAAACCTGTCCTCAGTGAGAACAAATCGATCAGTTTTGATCATTGCCATATCACCAGGCTGGTACACGGAGGGCTCAGTAAATATTTACTGAATGAATGAGTTGCATTGCATTTATATATTCATTTTTCCAGAACTGACTTTTTAAAATGTAACCCATGACACACAGTAGATATCCAATAAGTAGTTATTACTCGATCTGTGGTATGTAGTTATTATAACTTTGCGAGCATGTTGTATCAGGTGGAGAAAATGGGAGGAATTGCTGCAAAGAGACATCCGTGGTTATCTGTGGTTTTTAATATAGAGAGAATAAGGCATTAAACAATGGATGCAGAAAGGAAATGAGAAAACGATTACGTATTTATCTGACTTTCTTGTGTGACAATATTAATGTCGATGGTGCTCACTAGAGTTGACTTTTACTGAGAGCTCATGAAGAAATGCACTGTGTCAGATACTACTGATACCCGCGTGCTCAGCATCTCACATATGTTAGAGAGTTCAGTTGTCAAAACAACCCTACAAAGCAGATATTATTATTAATTCCTGAGGCTTGGGAAGTCTAACTGACTCAGACACACAGAGAGGGTGAATGATGTCAAGTTGTTTTGAGAGCAGTCTGGCCCTGAGACCTCTTTTCCTAAATCAAGAACTATTTCTTGAATACAGAATAAGTTCTGGATACAGTTAGTGTTATTGATTCTCATGGAGTTGCATGAGTGAGTCTGAGGCTGATGGCCACGTATTTTCCAATTGAAGTAAGAGGTGGGGTCTTCAGTTAAGGATGGATTTGGGGGTTTTGAAGACAAATCATTCGAAAGGATTCCAAGAGTCTCAGAGAGGGATACAACACAAGGGACAGAACAGATTAGGGCAACTTTGAAAAGTTTGAGGGATGTCAGCTAAATCCCTTCAGGAAATATGCCTGCTTGAGAAGTTGTAGACAGATATGCAAGTACCTGCAGACTTAACTCAAGGAGAGCCAGGAATCCTGTTCCTACTTTTGGCAAAACCAATGATACAACTGCTAAGAGTCTGTGAATAATGACTCTAATTTTTTTTTTTATTCTTATTTGAAGACGTGGCTAAATGTTTTATCTTTAAATCATCCCAGAGCACTTTGCAACCAGTCTGTATATTTCTTTTCCTGGATGATAACGTTATTTTGTTTGGTTTGGTTGGCGTCATTGGCGTTGGCTAACGTCTGTATTTCAAGCTCTTCTTCATTTTCCAAGCTTCCCTGACTACTTAGCCACATGGTGCATTGTTTCAGCTCCAGTCCCATTAATCAGGCTCTTGCCAACTTTTCACAGCTTGGGAAGAATTTTTACTCAAAACATTCAAAACTGGCATTTCACGGAATTCAGCTGTGGTTAACAATGGGCGGCCTTGTTGGTGGGGACCACATTCAAAGTTAATGGGCTTGAAGGAGCATTTCGGTGCCTGTTGGAACGCGTGGGAGCTGGAGCCCGGGATGCTCAGTTATCAGCAGCTGAGGGTGCAATTAGGTTGATCGGGGCTGGCTCACCAGTCTTAGAGACGGCTCTGCCAGCTCTGAAATCTTCTCAGGGCCTGGGATGGGGGAGAAGCAAATGCATCTCCATACGGACTATTGTGAGCAGTCCTCATCAAATGCAGGGATTCGCCATGAGAGGAAGACTGGGGATTGTGCCACTGGAGCTTTGTGGTACCCTCAAACTGAGGTCACACTGGCCTGATTTTTCCCCCTGCCATGGAACAAAGCCCTCTAATAAATTTATTAAGTCTACGTTATTTGCAATTCATGTGCTCTTTGGAAACCAAGAGTAGATTATGAAGACGATGCCTTCTTTACACAAAAGATTTGAAGCAGGAGGAGGAATCTAGGTAGAGGGCAACGACAGGGCCCTTCTAAGTCATGTTATAAGCACTCCAGGTAGATTTCTATACAAATCATGTGAAATACCCTCTTTGTCTTCATGCTTTGGAAAACTATATATTTTTGAAGTTTCTGATTGTTCAATTCAAAATTATATTTTACATACTGTGATGTAGTATGTCATTAATTTAAAATATCTCAGCAACTTACTAAGGCATCACTTAAATTTTCTACCATCATAACCATTTCATTTTCTGAATTCTACAGATGGAATTGTTTTCTTAATTAATAGACTTTATTTCTTAGAGCAGTTTTCGGTTTGCAGAAAAATTGAGCAGAATGTGCAGAGTACCCACATACTCGCCTTTCTCCCTCCGGCCAGTTTCTTCCATTATTAACATCTTGCATTAGTGTGGTCCATTTGTTACAACTGACGAACCAATATTGATACATTTTTGTTAACTGAAGTCCCTAGTTTACGTTAGGGTTTTCACTTTTTGTGTTGTTCAGTTCTGTGGGTTTTACCAAACTTACACTATCAGGTATCCACTATTGCAGTAACATACAGAAAGTTACCCTGCCCTGAAATCCCCTGTGCTCCGCCTATCCATCCCTTTCCACTTTGTCCCAGTCCCTAGAGACTGCTGACCTTTTTACTTTCTCTATAATTTTTAAATTTGTACATTTTTGCCATCCTTGCATCTTCTTTTATCAAAACTGTGTTTATTTTCCTGAAATTGACCAACACCGAGAGGTTGTGACAATAGTTTTCAGTTCAGATCATATATTTAGTTGTGATATGTAACAAGATTTTTAAAAAAACACTTTCATCAAATGTTAATGAACTCATTTGTTTCTTTAATAATAATGAAAATTATAAAATATTCCTAGACAAAAATGGCAAAAGCATTACATAAAGAGTATTCTAGAAAGAAAATATGTTATAGGTTATTTATGATTTAAATTTAAGGAAATACATTCTGAAGGACCTGGATGAAATATGGTTTAAAAAAATATGTGTATGATCCATTATATGTGTCATTGGCTTTAGAAAAACACATAATTCTAATTCACCTGAGATGAGAAAAATGTTATATTCAGGCACTTATAATTGAATGAGTGATGACTCACAAAATGTATAATGATTTTAAAGAATATATTTACATACCTTTGCCTTTCCTGAGGCCGTGAGTGTGGGTTGAAGGAAGGGTAATCGTGTCTCAGAATAGGAACATTGGGAGTGAGGTCAGCCTGTCCTTGCCTCTGAGTCTTGCCTTGAGAACTCTGTTGGATGCAGTCCAGCTGTGGTGTTTGTGTGTGTCAGGGGTTTGAGAGCTTTCCTTTGCTCTTCCAAATCCACTCTCTACTCTTCTCCCTGCCTTGTGCCCTGATAAAGGTCACATGCTCTTGGTAGACTGGCAGTGGTGGAACCCAGATACGCCCCTGTGAGGAGAAGTCGATATTACTGACCCCATGAGGATCCGCCATTGCCGTTGCCCTCCATGGCTCTTCTGTGCATAGAGCCCTCATGTGGCTGGGGAAGACATCCACCTGGTTATCAAGCCCCTCCTCTACAATAAATTCCCCCTGGTGAGCCTTGACATAGGGCAGGAATATATTCATACCCTGTGCCCATGTGACATATCCACCCACACACCTCTTCTCCAGGTATCCTTATCACAATCTTCCAATCTTGTGTTTCCCAGAACCTGAGCAGCCAGCCAAACCAGTAGACGCTGCCCCCTACATCACTTGAGATCCATACCTCAGGCCGTGTTTCCTGCCAAGCAAAGGGGACAGCTAGATGTATTGCTTAAAGTCTTGCCTGCACGCAAGATTCAATTCAGCTTGTGTTTCACCATTCCCATTTCATAGGGAAACCCTACTGTGCATGTCTACTGTCAGGATTTGGGGGTGGAGTATGTTAAAATATAGGTTTTATTATTATTCAGGTATGCTCAGGCTATCAGATCAGGAGACGATGGCCATGGAAAAGATAATTTGTTACTCACAGTACCCTAGAGAACAGAGCACGCCATGCCGTGCAAGGCCATACGGGGAAGCACCAGGGTTGGTCAGGAGGGGGTGGGGAGTGAGCGGAAAACATGGACAAGAGCCTTTATTGTGGGAAGGAATGGGTGAGGTAAGCAGGCTAAGCAGCTTTCAGATGGGCTAGTTTGAATAATTTCACCAGGCTTTGGGGTGTAGAAGCCACCCCTAGTTTTCTGACACCTGACCCTGGGATGATTTGGATAAGGAAATAGTGGCCTGGAGTGTAAGAGCCCAATGAAGGAAGCACTTGGGGGGTAGGTGGGAAATGGGCTCTGGACTGTTAATTTGCATATGAAAGGTGCACTCCTGGGTGAATCATTGTCTAGGTGAGTCTAGGATTTGGCTAGCCCTGGGAGGGGCAGTTCCTCCAAGGTCAGCAGGACGCCTAGATGTCAAAGCATCAGAATACAGAAATTAAAAAGGTGTGATTAACACCTGGGCATCAGATGGCACCCAGTTTATGACAGCTTGCGTCTCACGGCTGCTTGCTATCTCATGCCCAAGTAGGTATTCAGGCTCCACCAGGATTCTGTAGAGAGCCAGGAGTGGTTCTCAAAGGGATAAAAACTGCAGGCAGGAGAGAGCATGAGTTGCTTCTAGACACCATTGGGGCTTTCCAGATGGCTGATTCAGCATCCTTACCTACAGCGGAGCAGTTAGAGGGCAGAGGACAGTCTGCATGGGAGGACTGGTGGTGACAAGCAGAGAATATCAGAAGAACCATTAGTGTAGCTCCAACGTCTTTCTCTCTTGGTGCTCTGCCACTCAAGTCTTACATTATCAGGAGAAAGAATATGATTGGCTCAGCTTGGGTTAGTTATTTACCCCTGTACCTAATGGATCATGGTGTTGGAACACAAATTGCTGGCCCAGAGAGGAACGCTTTCACCTTTTTTAGTGTTTCAGAAGATTATATGAATGTGGTGTATCCTATGTCCTATATCACAGGAATTAGCCTTTTCTTGTATATTTGATTTTTAAAAGTTTGTAACAATGTCAGCGTTCAGTGCGGCCATCTTCTCTTCTCCATCCTCCAATGTACCACCCCTGGGGGAGCCCATGCTTCCTTCCACTGGGACATGGGCCATACTCTGGAAAAGGGCTATCCTCTGTGTCCACCACACCAGTTCTGATTCCAGCATGCAAATCCCCCATCCTACCTCTGCAGTTAGAGTTGAGCATATGAGTAAGTTCTGACAAATGGAATCGAAGGAAGGTATGGAAGCCACTTCCAAGCCTTCCCTGGAATAAGGTCCCACAGATTGCTTCACCTCTGGTTTCCCCAGCTTTAGGGACCTGGGAAGTCAACGTGTTCTAGGGATGACAGGTGGTAGATGGAGAAGGACCACATGAGGATGCTATGAACAAGAGCTACATCTTGGTTGTGTTGAGTGACTGAAATGTGTGGGCCCAGGGTTGTTACCATATGGTAGTCTATCCTGTCCTGACTAATCATACTCATCATTGGTATATTTGTGAGTTTTTATCTTTGTATGATTGGCTTTTTGCTACTCTACTGTGAGTAAGTTGAGGATAGGTTTTTGGGTTACTGTTCCTAGGAACTTATAAAGTAATTTTCTGCTTTTCACTTGCTAAGGTCGCAGCAATATTTTAAGGAGTAAACCTAAAGTGGAAAGAGTAATGATTAAATATGTGATATAGATATAGATATATAGGTATACATATATAAATATATATATCACACACACATATATACATATATATCTGTATGTCACAAAGTAGGAAATACATATATATTTGGAATACAAAAAAAGAATGAAAGTAGTGCATTCTTTGTTTGCCTATTCATCTATTAGCTTTTCCTTCTTCTGAGTTTTTCAATGATTTATTTCTAGCTTTTTTTTTCCACGAGAAAGATTCGCCCTGAGCTAACGTCTGTGCCAGTCTTCCTCTATTTTGTATGTGGGTTGCCACCACAGCATGGCCGCTGATGAGTGGTGTGGGTCCACACCCAGGAACCGAACCTAGGCCGCTGAAGCAGATAGCACCAAACTTAACCATTAGGCCACCGGGGCTGGTCCTATTTCTAACTTTTTCAAGCTTAGATTGGATTTAACTAACTGTTAGATTAAGTTCCTACATTTCTAAGGAAACGACGTTAACTGTAATAGATGTTTACAAAGGTAGTGAACAGCAAATTGGAAATGTATTGCCATGTGCGTGGCAACTCAGTCAGCAGCCTTGATTGCAGCCTGGATGTTGAACACATCCCACATGGGTCATTGTGGTAATGAGGCCCTGAGTAAAACAGGTGATTCTGGAGGAAAATACATGGATACGTATCTTACAGGGTTTAATCTTTATAAGACATCTTACTTTTGCATGACATCTGTGACAAGACGCTTTTTAGCAGCTGTAAAATCATCAACAATTGTCTGTTCTGGGGACAATAGCAAAAGAGGAGGCTCTGCTGGAGAAAGGAAAGTTCAGCTCCTTTAAATGGAAAGACTGACTTAGACCATTTTTCCTGGACCTTCATCCTATCACAATGGCAGGGCTTGTCTTATGTGGGAGTGACGTCCCCACAATGGGACAGGAAGTGTCGCTCACTGGACAAGGAGAATGAGGTAATGAGATTAGGGTGATCTGGCCAACCACACTCTATGTCTGGCTGAGAGACTAGCGGAAGGTCAGATGCATGGAGAGATGTAAAACCTAGCCTCCCGCCAACTCCACTGGGGAGCAATGATCAGACCATCTTACAGTCGAGAAATCAGAGTGCCATGGTAGTCAGAGAAATATCCTGAGTTTACACTGCTAAAAAACTCACTGCATACTTTCCATATCACTAAAGAAACAAAAATCAGAAAGAAAGACTCAGATAGACACCAGACTCTACATAAGACAACATATGCAATGGCACAATTTAATCCAACTACTTTTTGACAGTAAATATAAATAGGATCCCTGTTAATATAGAAAGACAATCATATCAGATTAAAATCAAGTGATAAGTTATCTACTAGAGACACACTGAAAACAAACTGATCCAAACATTTTATTGAAAAAAAAAATGCAGTACATATTAGGGAGAAAAAGTTAGTATTATAAAGAACGAAAGAAAATATAGGTAAAAGCCCAAAGCAGTGAATGGTAGGGGAAGTGTCCACAGCATAAATAATCTCTGACTGTGTTTCACCATCATGACTAAACATGTTAGAAAAATGAGGAGAAAGGAGGGCTTTGACACACTTCTCAGACCTCAGAAAGCATGGCAACAAAAATCCAAAAAGTTTCTGGAAGAACCAGATAAAATAATTAGCAGGAGTTAATACTGTGGGGGGTCAGAATTGACCACCTCAAAATATGACTCTTTTCCTTGATTATTTTCAAGAACAAAAGACTCTGAAAGAAACTTTGACCTCCCCCTGACTAACTGCCTAAAAGAAATTTAAGATAGAAGGTGTGTCCCAGGACAAGCCATCACCATAGATAACCTTGAGTACTGATAGCCTGGGAGGGTCCTCGCTAAGCCCATTCTTATAAAAGTTCTGTTTACCAAACATTTGCTTTTCCATCTCCATGTGAATTGCCTTCCTCCCCTTTGAAGTCCCAAACCACTACCGCCAACATCCTCCTTTGTCTTTAGCTGAAGATGGTATTTAAGATGAGAACCTCTGCCATTTTGGCGAGTTGCTCAGTTTTCCTGAGTCTCTCCCATGTATACATATTATAAATCTTTGCTTGATTTTCTCCTGTTATTCTGTCTCATGTCAATTTAATTTGTAGACCAGCCAGAAGGGCCTAGAAGGTAGAGGAATTCTCTTCCTCCCCCACAATACCCATGTATACACAGCCAAAGTTAGGCAGGCCACACCTTCCTTTTCAGGACCCACAAAACATTTGCAAAATTTGTCCTTATATTTCGCCACAAAGAAAACCCCAATAAATCAAAAAAGAGAGCGGTAGTAGATGCCACATTTTATGACTAAGGAACAGTAAAATTAGAACTTAGTAACAAAAAGATGCAATAAAATATTAAGTGGGTGTGTTCTTTTAAAAACACTCTTTAACAAGAGTTAAAGAGGACATTTAAAATGTAATTGCAAGCTATTTAAAAAATACTGCTAATGGACAGAGTACAAATCAAAACACACTGGATGCCATCAGTGGTGAGCTGAGAAACATTTCAGCTGGTTCCCTAAGTATAGATCCAGCAGGAGTGTTCTTTGTTTATTTGTCTATATTAATAAGTAAGACAAACATAAAACAGTGGAAATGTACATCAGAACTTCACTTGTGCGTCAGTAGCTGAGCAGTTTCTTTGTTGAATTAGTTTATAGATTTTGAATACTGGAAGATATTTCCTCTATTTTTTTGGTGTGTGTTTGTGCTAGTCACAATGTAATGGCTATAGACTCAATAATCTTTGGGTTAATCTGCACTATTGTCATTTTCTCCAACATTTTCTTAAGTCTAGAAAATCAAAGGAATAATACATTAAGTCCTGATTTGTAGCACTTGCTGGTTTCTGTGATGTGAATACTCCCACCATGGCCAGTTTCAAGCTATCAGTGTGGTCACTGAACCTAGAAATGGGAAGAGATGTGCAGTAGCCACTACATAGCATTTCCATCATAGATGTATATAACCTCAAAAGCAAAGATAATGTGTAGTGAAACAATAAGAGAATTATAGGTTTGAATATTTATTACTATGGTTTTAATACAATTTTGACTTTAAGTTTATATAATTTATTTTTTTTTTGATGAGGAAGATTGGCCCTGAGCTAACATCTGTGCCAATTTTCGTCTATTTTGTATGTGGGTTGCCACCACAGCATGGCTTGATGAGTGGCGTGTAGGTCCATGCCCGGGATCTGAACCTGCTCACCCTGGGCCACTGAAGCAGAGTGTGTGAACTTAACCACTAGGCCACCGGGCCAGCCCCTATATAATTTAATTTTTAATAAGCACAGCATTAAACAACAGGGTCCCCAAATTCCTGAAAATTTAACAGATCAGTGTGAGCCAACTCCAGCACATCACTGGCAGAAAGTCCAGTTCAAAATGTCCTTAGAAGAAAATTCAAAGAATATAATGTTTTAATTTCTAACCCAATAAAATAAAAATAAACTTTACAATAATTTAACTAAACAACCCTAAAAATAGGAGGGAGGAGAAATTAATAAAGTGAAAAACAAAACTAGTAGTTGGAAGATAGGAAAATAAGGTAGACTTTATAAATAAATACTATACCAGTTTCTTTGAACAAACTTGCAATGTGTACACATTAAATCTGTCAATACTATCATTGCTCCAGTTCACCCCGGTCCTCTTGAGAGAGAAGGTCCCCCATGTGGAGCACAGAACACATAAAGCCAGAGCAGGAAGCATGGGAGTATTTGTGGAAGATTAAGGGGATGGATTCGGAGTACTCTGAAGGGTAATCGGCTGTCCACCTGTTCTGGAACTAAAGTCGGTTTAAGTGCCGAGTATTTTGGCCTAATTCTAGGAGATGATCAAGGTCCACTATGGTCACAGCATTCGATTTGGCTCAATGCGGCTTCATCTGGCCCGTGCTGGAGCATCTCACCAGAGCATAAGTCCTGCATCTGGTTCCAAGGATGTGGCAAGACCCAACTACACCAGCTGTAGGATCAGTTATACTAATCTGGCTTGTTCAGATCCCCCACGTGAGCCGACTAAATTAAGTATTTTGAGGAATCCAGACTCTGAGCAGATTCATTTATTTACGTGCAGAGGAAAGCAGAGGAACAAATGGACCCAAGGCATAATCTGTCACTTAGTCCCAGTGCTGGGCACCCTCATGATCCAGAGCTCTACTTGGGATGTGGGTGTCTGACGATGGTTGCAAGTGTAATGTTCTCTCTTGGCTTGACTGCAGCTGGGCACCCACTGCAGACTCATGTTTGTGGGAATTCTGAGAGCAGAGTCAGGTTTCAAAGCGTCCCCTGAACGACAAACCCAAAATATCCGCTGTGGGAGCCTCAGTTCTACCATAGCTCAGTGTTGTTTGTTTATCTGTAACTTTGTTTGTTTGCTTTCTCAGCTCTTGTCATTAGGTTTGGGAGCTTGCTTCTCATTGTCTTATTCCACAGTGAGATGGCCATATAAGCTTTGGTGATTGTTTCATGATGCTTCCAATAAATTTCTTGGTACAACTTATGATAAGCCAAGGATTAGTAGGCAGTTGCAGATGAGGACAAGATTTACATTTGCTGTCCTAGAACTAGCCTTGTAGTCTAGAAATCAGCTTGATAATTACTCATAGGGTAATTATCCTAAGGCAGGATGCATACTGCAGAACCTATAGAGAAAATCCTGTGTATACTAGTCTAAGTGAGGGAAAGAGAGAGGACAGAAAGGGAAAGGGGAAAGACAGAGACAGAGAGAGAGAATAAAATAGAAAGGATAAGTAAGAATGTAAAATTGGCATATAAAGGGAAAACAATAAAATATTGACAAGTGAGTATGAGGTGCATCTTTTTCTTGGTAAAATTTTAGGAAACTTTAAACAGACTGATAGTCATGGTCTCAATAGATAAAAGTTATCCAAGATTCTCTCTACTCTCTCTACCCTCCTGCAAAGTGACAGATGAAGGTTATTTCATAGGTAATTTTTCCCCATAATATCAGGAAAGTAAAATTTCTATGCTATTGAACTTTAAAGGAACAATTAATCCCTCTGGTATTAAAACTGACCAAAGCCATATAAAAAGAAGGAATACTTGTATTAAATGTTATAAAGGTAGATTAACTCTGATATTAAAATCTGACAGAGATCAGAAAGTGAGAAAGTTATATGCATATATATGTGTCATCTCAATTATATAAATATTAATGCAAACTCTTTCTTTAAGTGAACATTTAAGCCAGCAATATATTAAGAAATGATACCGCATAATAAAATAATATCTATTTTAGAAATACCAGAATGATTCAATATTAGGAAATGTATTAATGTTATTCATAACATAGTTAAGTTAAATAAAAAAAATAACTTCACTGTTTCAATAAATTCAAAAAAAGAATTTGATAAAATCCAACTGTTATTTTGGATAAAAGTTCTAAGTAAAATAGAAATGGAAGTAATAAAAATAGCTTCAAACAAATGTCTACATATGTCTTGGTGGTGAAAGAGACATTCCACTGGATAATATAAGAAGTCACTTTTATTATTTGCTATCACTTTTATTATTAAAGTTAGTGTGGAAGTACTAGCCAATAAAATTATTTAAAATTTTGGAAATCAAAAGTAATATTGCTTGAAGATGGGAAAGCCAAACGAATTAATAATAATAATAATAAACTAATAGAATTAATAATAATAATAATAAACTAATAGAAAACACACGTGTGTTAAATAAGGTAGCCATTTACAAAATAGGCATATATATGTGGATAGCTTTCCTACAGTTAAACCATATTGAATTGATAATGAAATTAAAAATTCCCTTTATAATAGCTCAAACTATTGTCAAGATTCAAGGACTCAGGGAATATTGTTCCCATACATCTTTCCTGAGGAACTTACTAGTGAACAATCTTTGGACAACAGGAATTACTAGAGACATCACCTTAACAATAGTGTTGGCCATTAATTACAGAGTAACTTGTAAGACTAAAGCTAAATATAGGTTAAAATGGAGAGAATTAGTGTAATTGCTGTATAATCTGACACTGTAGTTATGGTATAATGATTGAAAATGAGAGAGAATGGCAATAGCAAAAGCAAAAAAATGAAAGTGTTTTAGCAATGATAATCAGTCTTAGTACCATTATACTGATACTGTAGTGTATTGTGGGATAGAGTGCATGAATAATGACAAAGTATTTTAGTTCTATCATCCCATGTCCTTGAGAATGAAGATTCTCAATGTGGAACCAAGATGTGATACAGAAGAGATTAAGTAAAAGCCTTGCACTCCTAAATTTCCATGAGGAAATATTAGTATGAACTCTCAAGTTTGATGTATACTTTTCAACTATATTGAAAATTCTTGGAAACAATGACCAACCCAGTACCAATGGCATTCCTGGCACCCAGATTTTGGTTTTGATATACCATTTCCTATTTCAAGGAGCTAGAGTTTTTTGGAGAAATGCCTGATTCTTGTTCAGGAGCAGAGGGTGCACGAGATGAAACTAGAACATCTGGACTAATCAGAGCAAGAAAGATGTCAAAGACTCGTAGGATTATGTCAAAAGGACTCAGTGACCGACTTCATGGAGCTCATACTGGCCAAAGCTGAGCCAATGTGAGCTCCAGTAAGGATAAGACTTGTAATGGATTGAAACCCATCAAATATCTTTAGATCCATGAATTTATTTATTTATTTATTTATTTTTATAATTTTATTTATTTATTTTTCCCCCAAAGCCCCAGTAGATAGTTGTATGTCATAGCTGCACATCCTTCTAGTTGCTGTATGTGGTATGCAGCCTCAGCATGGCCGGAGAAGTGGTGCGTCGGTGCGCGCCGGGATCCGAACCCGGGCCGCCAGCAGCGGAGCTCACGCACTTAACCGCTAAGCCACGGGCCCGGCCCACCATGGATTTATTTATAAAGATAAAAATATAACTGTTGGTCACATTGTGAAGATGAGAGGTAGCCAGTTTGTTAACCTTGAAAATCTAACGTGTATCTTGCTTTTTCTGTGTAAGCAACAGAATGTTAGCCGAGAGTTCCTACAGTTAAATAAATGAATAAATAAAGTGATCAAATTAGAGTATCACCATTTTGCAGCCCTCAATGAATTAATGGATGTAGGCATTGAGTGCTAAATGCTGATAACATAGAAAAGAGTGAAAGCCAGAAAATGTGTGCCTCCTGATGGAAGAATTTGACTCCAACTACGGTATTGCCGAATGGATCAAATCTGATTTTGGTTAAGCCTCTGAATTCGTCTGATGATTATCAGGAAATGCAAAGAACAGAACAACTTGTTTAACCACAATATAAATATACAATAAGTAATACTCAGATTGTGGTAAACACTACAATTCAAACAACCCAGGTTCCTCCACAGATAAATTGTGATGGAAAAAAGAGATAGAATAAGCAAGACTGAAATTTAAAAACACACAAATCAAACACTAACCAGCCTACTCCCCAACACCAGCAGCATGCAAACAAAGGAAAGGATTTATGACCAGCGTGTTACCCAGCCTGACTTTCCAAGTGTCTGCAAATCTCACCTTGGTGCAGTTCCAGGTAGCTTCTCATTCCCACCTCCTTTGAATCTGTATAAAGAGAGAGGTTAATAAATCTAAACCTGTTAAATGATCAGCAGTTACCCTCAACTGTTAAGAGTGGCGTTAGGATAGACAAAGGATTTGGCCCGGAATGGAGTAAAGGAAATTTCTAAGAAGACGAGCTCCTTTATGAAGATCCCTGTGCCATCAAAGGCATGAAAGACCAGTATAGTACACAGTGCGAGAATATGGGAAAGAAATACAACTATATTTCTTTCCTTTCCCTTGGTTTTCTGATTACCAGGAACTTAGGGAAAAGGAAGACTAAAGGGAAGTCTAATCATTCAAGGTCTTCTAAGTAACTTGGGCCCCCCGGAGAGCCCCACATAAAGTTTACCTCCCCATCCTTGGAGACTGAAAGCTGGGACTTCGTACCAATTGTCACTCAACTTTTCGTTTTCTGCAAGGGTAGATGGAAATGGCTCAGGTGAGGTGGTTGAGCCTGGCCAGAAGGAGAGCCAAGCTAACTCTGTGACAGAAGTAAAGGCTCCAAGGTTTTCGTCTGAATTCAGAGAACAATCAGATGCCTGAGAGTAGCGTCCTCCTGAGGGAGAAACCATCTGCTACAGAAAAGTCGAAAGAGCACAGTTCTGCCACCCAAGAAATGGCATGCCCCAGAAGAACATAAACCAACCCTCCTCAAATCCAAGGGCTTAAGAAAACTTAGTGTTTCAATTACATTCGATAGCAAAAACAAGGAGAAAGGTGTTGAGAAGCATTTGTTCATGCCATATCAGTAAAAGTAATATCTCTGGGCAGGGCTACCCGTGCCAAACATGGTCAGGTTGCAACAGTAAACCAAGAATCTGTGAAAATGTAAGAGGCTGTAAAAATGTCGAGGAAACTGCTCTAAGAGGCTGGAAAAAACTGTGACCATGTTATGTGGTCCCAATATATTGGTAAAATTGTTGTCTCTGGTGACTTTGAAAGATAGAAAAGGTACCTAACAAATTGTTGCATTGGGACAAAGACATCTTCGTGCAATTTGCTGCAAGAATCATCTGGCCCCTGCTAGCTGCATGTGAGAAGGTACTACAATAAAAGGAAAGAATGCAGAAAAAGCAGAGCAATTTGGAGACAGAATTTAGAGAAAATATAGAGTCTGAGAATAGCAGAGTTGGAAAACAAGTATGTGTCTTAACACCAGCCTATTTATTAAGAAAATGATTCCCAAAATAAGTTAAAATCCTGGGGAAAAGATAAAATCCAAGGCACTACCAGAAAGTTATGGCCTCAGGGTGAAGATCAAAGCAAGAGTGTTGTGTAAGGCCTAATATTAAGACTTCTGAAATGAGTAAGATAGGGCCTGGTAGAGCCTCTCGGCTGGGCAAAATAGCTACTAAGAACTTGAGGGCATTGTTCTAGCACAGCCTTACACACCCAAAGAAGCAGCAACTGAGTCTAAGAGGAAAGAAAGTCTTGAAAAGAAGTACTAATTCCATTCTAGCACCAGCATGGAATCAAATTCATAGGAGACCCTCCCAAATTTTGAGACAGTTGGATTGGCAAAAGTGTTACCAGTCTGGAATAAAAGGGATTGACTTAGTTCAAAAGGTAAATGTGAGCCTGAGCATCCCCAACTATGTATGGGCAGGAAGCAGGTTGAGAAATTTGTTCAAAGGGCGTCTTTTCTTGCTATAGAGCAGCTAGGGAGCATTTTGGAAAAGAAAGAACATTCCGGAAAGTAGAGCCAAGAGCACTGGAGAACAATAGACTAGGGGAGCCACTTCCAGGAGGTTGACTTAATCTAGGAGTATTTCCAACCCCTAGAGAGGGGTCCTTCAATAATTCATAGCTATTTAAATAATGAGTTAGATTTGCATATGCTCATTTGGGCAGCTCTCCAACCTATATATTTCATGAAAAGGAGAAGAAGGAAGTTATCACTTGTCATTTTGAATTTTTCAGTGCTTTATGAATTTTTTAAACATGTGTCTTCTTTTTCAAGTATCAGGGGTGTCATCTGGATGGTGACATTAGGAATCATTTTCTGTTTTCTTTATTGTACTTCTGCATATTAAAAAATAAATTCATGTATAACTAATGAAAGAGAAATTCTGATTCTAGGATTTTCTATTGAAACACGTCAGACAAAAATGCAAATTATATGAAAAATAGCTACGATAACATTACTTATTTTAGAAAAAAAATGAATCCTTTTGTTGCCCCAAAGTTGAGGGGTGGAATTTTTTTCAAAGAATATATATACACAAAATACTCTTTAGCCATTAAACTATGTAGATGCATTTTATCATCATGAGCTTATATTTCTAATATCATACTCAGTAGTTAAAAAAAGATTATCTGTTAGCATATAAAACTATGATCCAGTTTTTGAAATGTGCATATTTATATATTTGTAACCACCCAGGCAATAGTCTGGGTACACAGAAGAATGTTCAAGATCTTAAAAACTGGCTCTCCCTCAAGGAAGAAACTGACACTATTTACATTTTTTGGCTTTGGTTTTGCATATCTGCATTTTCTAATTTTGCTACAAAAACATGTGTAAACAAATGGGAAATTTTATTTAAAGTCTTTGCATACACTTCTAATTTAATTACATTAAAAAAATAAATCAAGGAGTGACGTCAGCATCATGGCAGAGTGAGCTTTCCCGTGAATTCTTCCCCCACAAGATACAACAAAAGTAACAGCCACGGACCAACAACGGAATCCCAGACAGTGAAAAGCTGGAGCGGAGGGATCCACACTGCCGCACATCTGAGAGCGGAGCGTGCTGGGCCCCCGGAGGAAGTGGGGAGAGGTAAGGAGAACTCCGCTCCCTCCCCATCAGATCAGCGATCCGGTCCGCGCGGCTTCCAGAGAGGGGGGAGGGGCGGCCCTCGGCGGGAAACTGTAGCTCTTCCGGCTCTCTCAGCCAGTGGGAAACTCCCGCACAGAGGGCTCAGAGGAGCCACAGGGCTACCATCAACATCTGAGCAACCCAGAGAGCGGATAAAGAGGGGCAAACGAGAAGCTTCCCACATCAGGGACCCAGAGGGCAAAAGAGAGAGCTCCCCCCTCCCCGCAACCCGGAGTCTGCAGCTCGACCAGATCTAGCGGTCCGAGGCAGACCTGAATAAACTGGACTGGACCCGTGGATCGCAGTGGGGAAAAGAAACAAAACAAAACAAAACAAAACTGCGGATCGCAGCAGAAAAACTGGGGCAGAGCGCAGGGGGCTTAGACTACACAGCCCTTTACCACCAGACAGTGGCGGCAGGTGGAAATTGCAACCAGAGACTTCCAGGATGAGGAAAATCAAAACCAACACAGGAACCACAATGCAAAAATATATGAAATCACCAGACCAGAAACAAAATGACAAGCACCCAGAAATCAACTCCGAAGACACAGAAATCCATAAACTAAATGACAGAGATTTCAAAATAGCTATCATAAAAACACTCAACGAAATACGAGACAACACAGACAAACAATTAAATGAGATTAGGAGTTTCTTCACAAAAGAGATTGAAATCATAAAGAAAAACCTATCAGGGCTGATGGAGATGAAGAACACAATGGAGGAGATAAAGGAGAATCTGGAATCTTTAAAGAACAGAGCTGACAATATGGAGGAAAGAATTAGTACTTTAGAGGATAGGAATACAGATATACTCCAGATGGAAGAAGAGAGAGAACTAAGACTAAAAAGAAATGAAGAAAGACTCCGAGAAATATCGGACTCTATTAGAAAATGTAACATAAGAATTATAGGTATCCCTGAGGGAGAGGAGAGGGAAAGAGGAACAGAGAGCCTATTCAAGGAAATAATAGCTGAAAATTTCCCAAATCTGGGGAAGGAGCAGGAAATACCAGTAAGCGAAGCCAACAGGACGCCTATATATATTAACAGACAAAGGCCTTCACCACGACACCTAGTGGTAAGGCTAGCCAGGGTCAACGACAAAGAAACAATATTAAGGGCAGCTAGACAAAAACAAAAAATAACGTACAAAGGAACTCCCATCAGGCTCTCAGCGGATTTCTCAACAGAAACTTTTCAGGCTAGAAGAGACTGGAATGATATATTCAAAATACTAAAAGACAAAAACTTTCAGCCAAGAATACTCTATCCAGCAAAAATATCCTTCAAATATGATGGAGAAATAGTAACTCTCCCAGATAAACAAAAGCTAAGGGAGTTCATGGCCACGAGACCGCCACTACAAGAAATACTCAAGAAGGCCCTCAGGCCTGAAAACAAGAAGAGAAAGGGAACACAAAGCTTGGAGTAAGGAGAAAAGTAGGTGGACAAAATCAGAGAAATAGTAGATCTTTACCGGAATAGGTTAGAAACCACTTAAATACTAAACTCAAAGATCAAAGGAAGAAATTCACCAAAAATAAATTTAACCTCATCACTGTAAACACACAGCCACAACACAAGATAGAATAAGGTATAACAAGAGCAACTTAGAAGGGGAAGAGGAAAGTGACTGAATTGACTTAGTATAAGGAAATAGGAGGCTGTCAGATAATGGACTATCTCATACAGAAGATTTTTCGCCCAAACCTCAAGGTAACCACTAAACAAATAATCAAATTAAAACCACATATGATAAACAAAGAGAAAACTAGAAGAATCATAAGACAGAACAACCAAACTGAATTGGCAGTCCAAAACAAATGGGACAAGAAACAAAGGAAATGCAAAAGAACCAGAAAATAAGTGACAAAACAGCAACATTCAACCCTCATATTTCAATAATTACCCTAAATGTAAATGGATTGAACTCTCCAATCAAAAGATACAGAGTGGCAGGATGGATTAAAAAGCAAGACCCAACAATATGCTGCCTTCAGGAAACACATCTTAGCACTAAAGACAAGCACAGGCTCAGAGTGAAAGGATGGAAGACAATACTCCAAGCTAATGGCAAACAAAAGAAAGCAGGTGTTGCCATACTCATATCAGACAAAGTAGACTTCAAGATAAAACAGGTTAAGAAAGACAAAGAAGGGAAATATATAATGATAAAAGGGACACTCCATCAAGAAGACATATCACTTATAAATATATATGCACCCAACATAGGAGCACCAATGTACATAAAACAACTATTAACAAACCTAAAAGGAGAAATCAACAACAACACAATAATAGTAGGGGATCTTAACACCCCACTTACAGCAATGGATAGATCATCCAGACAAAAAGTTAATAAAGAAATAGTAGACTTAAATGAAAAACTGGACGAGATGGACCTAGTAGACATATACAGAGCACTCCACCCAAAAACAGCTGACTACACATTCTTCTCAAGCACGCATGGAACATTCTCTAGGATAGACCATATGTTGGGAAACAAAGCAAGCCTCAATAAATTTAAGAAGATTGAAATCATAACAAGCATCTTTTCAGACCATAAGGCTATGAAACTGGAAATGAACCAGGAAAAAAAAACTGGGAAAGTGACAAAAATGTGGAGATTAAACAACATGCTACTGAACAACCAATGGATCATTGATGAAATTAAAGGAGAAATCAAAAACTATCTGGAAACAAACGAAAATGATAACATGCCATATCAAACCATATGGGACGCAGCAAAAGCGGTCCTGAGAGGGAAACTCATAGCGATACAAGCCCACCTTAACAAACAAGAAAAAGCCCTAATAGGCAACCTTAAATTACACCTAACAGAACTAGAAAAAGAAGAACAAACAAAGCCCAAAGCCAGCAGAAGGAGAGAAATAATAAAAATCAGAGCAGAAATAAATGATATTGAGACCAAAAAAACAGTAGAAAGGATTAATGAAACAAAGAGTTGGTTCTTCGAGAAGATAAACAAAATAGACAAACCCTTAGCCAGGCTAACTAAGAAAAAAAGAGAAAAGGCTCAAGTAAATAAAATTAGAAATGAAAGAGGAGAAATTACAACGGATACCATGGAAATACAGAGGATTATAAGAGAATACTATGAGAAATTATATGCCAACAAATTGGACAATCTAGAAGAAATGGATAAATTCTTAGACTTATACAACCTCCCAAAATTGAACCAAGAAGAAATGGAGAATCTGAATAGACCAATCACAAGTAAAGAGATTGAAATAGTAATCAAAAACCTCCCAAAAAATAAAAGTCCAGGACCAGATGGCTTCTCCAGTGAATTTTACCAAACATTCAAAGAAGATTTAATACCCATCCTCCTCAAACTATTCCAAAAAATAGAGGAAGATGGAACACTTCCTGAATCATTCTATGAGGCCAACATCACCCTGATACCAAAACCAGACAAAGACAATACAAAGAAAGAAAATTACAGGCCAATATCGCTGATGAACATTGATGCAAAAATCCTCAACAAAATATTGGCAAACCGAATACAACAATATATTAAAAAGATCATACACCATGATCAAGTGGGATTTATACCAGAGACGCAGGGATGGTTCAACAGCCGCAAATCAATCAACGTGATACATCACATCAACAAAACAAAGAATAAAAACCACATGATCGTCTCAATAGACGCAGAGAAGGCATTTGACAAGATACAACATCCATTTATGATAAAAACTCTCAATAAAATGGGAATAGAAGGAAAGTACCTCAACATAATAAAGGCCATATATGACAAACCCACAGCTAACATCATACTCAACGGGGAAAGACTGAAAGCCATTCCTCTGAGAACAGGAACGAGGCAGGGCTGCCCACTCTCACCACTCCTGTTCAACATAGTACTGGAGGTTTTGGCCAGAGCAATTAGGCAAGAAAAAGGAATAAAAGGAATCCAAATAGGTAACGAAGAAGTGAAACTCTCACTATTTGCAGATGACATGATTGTATATATAGAAAACCCTAAAGAATCTGTTGGAAAACCGTTAGAAACAATCAACAACTACAGCAAAGTTGCAGGGTACAAAATCAATCTACAAAAATCGGTTTCATTTCTATATGCTAATAATGAACTAACAGAAAGAGAGCTCAAAAAGATAATACCATTTACAATTGCATCAAAAAGAATAAAATACCTAGGAATAAATCTTACCAAGGAGGTGAAGGACCTATACAATGAGAACTACAAGACATTATTGAGGGAAATCCATGATGACATAAAGAAATGGAAAGATATCCCATGCACGTGGATTGGAAGAATAAACATAGTTAAAATGTCTATATTACCTAAAGCAATCTACAGATTCAATGCAATCCCAATCAGAATCCCAATGACATTCTTCACAGAAATAGAAAAAAGAATACTAAAATTTATATGGGGCAACAAAAGACCCCGAATAGCTAAAGAAATCCTAAAGAAAAAGAACAAAGCAGGAGGCATCACAATTCCTGACTTCAAAACATACTCCAAAGCAATAGTAATCAAAACAGCATGGTACTGGTACAAAAACAGACACACAGATCAATGGAACAGAATTGAAAGCCCAGAAATAAAACCACACATATACGGACAGCTAATTTTCGACAAAGGTGCTAAGGACATGCAATGGAGAAAGGAAAGTCTCTTCAATAAATGGTGTTGGGAAAACTGGACAGCCACATGCAAAAGAATGAAAGTGGACCATGTGCTATCGCCATTCACAAAAATTAACTCAAAATGGATCAAAGACCTGAAGGTGAGACCTGAAACTATAAAACTCATAGAAGAAAATATAGGCAACACACTATTTGACATTGGGTTTAAAGGAATCTTTTCGGATGACATGCCTACCCAGACTAGGGAAACTAAAGAAAAAATAAACAAGTGGGACTTTATCAGACTAAAGAGCTTTTATAAGACAAATGAAACCAGAATCAAGATGAACAAACAACCAACCAGCTGGGAGAGAATATTTGCAAAACATACATCTGACAAGGGGTTGATCTCCATAATATATAAAGAACTCACACAATTGAACAACAAAAAAACAAACAACCCGATCAAAAAATGGGCAGAGGAAATGAACAGACACTTCTCCAAGGAAGATATACAGATGGCCAATAGGCACATGAAAAGATGCTCAACATCACTAATCATCAGGGAAATGCAAATCAAAACAACACTAAGATACCACCTCACGCCCGTTAGAATGGCTATAATCACCAAGACAAAAAACAACAAATGTTGGAGAGGATGTGGAGAAACAGGAACCCTCATACACAGCTGGTGGGAATGCAAATTGGTGCAGCCTCTATGGAAAACGGTATGGAGATTCCTCAAAGAATTAAAAATAGAGATGCCCTATGATCCAGCTATCCCACTACTGGGAATCTATCCAACGCACCTGAAATCAACAATCCAAAGAGGCTTATGCACCCCTATGTTCATTGCAGCATTATTCACCATAGCCAAGAAGTGGAAGCAACCTAAGTGTCCCTCGACTGACGATTGGATTAAGAAAATGTGGTATATATATACAATGGAATACTACTCAGCCATAAAAAAAGACAAAATCGTCCCATTTGCAACAACATGGATGAGCCTGGAGCGTATTATGTTAAGTGAAATAAGCCAGAAAGAGAAAGACAAACACTGTATGATCTCACTCATATGTGGAATATAAACCAACACATGGACAGAGAAAACTGGACTGTGGTTACCCGGGAAGTGGGGGTGGGGGGTGGGCACAAGGGGTGAAGGGAGTCATATATGGGGTGATGGACAAACAAAAATGTACAACCCAAAATTTCACAATGTTAGAAACCATTAAAATATCAATAAAAAATAAATAAATAAAATAAATCAACTAGATAAAATGTCATAATATTAGAAATATTCCATAAAAGTAAAACAAGTCTAATTAGATTAATTTTCAATCCTTAGCTCTGCCTATTGTTAGAAGCCAATATGAATATTAAAAATTAAATAGATTATAAAAGGAAATAATTCACATATTAATTTTACAGATGAAAGTTGAGCATCCCTCACTGTCAGTATGGCGATGATTTCCAAATCTACGAACCCAACTTTCACTTCCCATTTGTGCCCTAGAGCTCCTTTTCTGATGCTTCTTAGGCACCTCTACCAGGATATCCCATAGACACTATGTGAAAAAAAATTCTTATTTTTTCCTTCCAACCCTATCACTTGCATTCTCTAGTATTTATGTATTTTCCCAAGACTATTATCTGATAATCACCATGGAGAGTTGCCATCACAACCAAGTTACTCAATATCTCTGTTGAGTAACATCTCTGGTCAGTAAAATGAGAGTAATAATAATATTTATCTCACAGGATTCTGGAGAATACTTAAATGCAGTGCCTCTACTGTGCCCAGAACAAGTCCTGAGACAAAATAAGCACTAAATGAATGTTAGATACCATTAAAATTGTCATCATTATTATCGTTCTCTTTGTTTTTCATGTCATGTTGATCCTTACAAATGTGTGTATTACTCCTTCAATATCTGCTGATATTTCCTCAGGACTCCCTTCTCTTTCTCAGTACTGCCTCTGCCTTGCTTCAGGCCTTTATAAATTCTCACCTAGACAATTGTCATGACCTTCAAATCAGTCTCCCTTTCTCAAGGGTCATGCCAATGAAATGTATACTTTACATTCTCGCCAGTAGAATCTTTCCAAATCATTCTGGATAAAATAATTTGCTGTTGCACCATGACCCACAGAAAACACTCAGCATGGTAAATGATACATTATTGAGATGACATTTGTCTACCTTTCCAGAATTTTTCCTGCCACTTTTCCACGTATACTTTGTGGTAGTTTTCAAGGATGGCCTGCAATGAACAATGCCTCCTAGTATTCATGCCCTGTGCCACTCCACTCCCTCCTGCATTTAATCTGAGCTGGCTCTGTGATTGATATCAATCAATAGCAAATGATGGAAATGATGCTGTGCCAACTATGGGTCTAAGTTAAAAAGACTGTACGCCTTCCCCATGTGTGCTTTTGAGAGCTCTGAGGTGCTGTATAGGAAGTTTACACCACTAGAAAAGGCTGTAGAGACACCATATTAAGAGGCCAGTAGAGAGAGAGAGATAGTGAAATTACCAAGAGAGAGAGGCAGAAGTCTAGCCCTGCCAGTGTCCCAACTGAACATGGGCATGTGACATGTGAGTGCGCCATCTTGGATGTTCTAACTGAGTTGAGCCCCCAGATGATGGCACTCCTAACCAACATCATGTAGAGCAGAAGTACTCAGCTGAGCTCAGCGAACCCATTGAATTGTGTTAGATAATAAAATGGCTGTTTTAAACCACAAAGTTCTGGGGCAATGCGTTACTCAGTAGCAAATAACTGAAACAAAATTGTTACCTGAAGTGGGGTGATTCCACAACAAAATATACTTTGGGGTCAGGCAGCTGGTGCGGGCTTAAAATGTCTTGAGTAATATGTTAATGGAGCATGGAAGCCCAGTGAAGAAATTGTTATGGGTTCCTGGAGAAAAGATGCCCCATGTTATGTAGTGGGTGGTGGAGTTTGGAAATCCTGTAACTTGTAGTGACATAGAAAATAAGAAATGTGTGGATTTGGTTAAGGAGATTTCTACGTAATATGCTGAAAGTGCCAACTGGTTTATTTTAGCTTCATATGATAGAGATAGAAAGATAGAGAGATAGATAGGTAGGTAGGTAGATAGATAGATAGACAGACAGACAGACAGACAGATAGGTGATAGATAGATAGATAGATAGATAGATAGATAGATAGATAGATAGATGGGTGATAGATGATACAATTGATCGATAGATAGATAGATAGATAGATAGATGTACATTCTGTAGGTTTGGGAAAATGTATTATGAGATGTATCCATCATTATAATATCATACAGAGTATTTTCAGTGCCCTAAAAATCTTCTGTGCTCTGTCTATCCATTCCTCCTCCTCCCTAATCCCTGGGAACCACTGATCTTTTTACTGTCTCCATAGTTTTGCTTTTCTAGGATGTCATATAGTTGGAATCATACAGTATGTAGCCTTTTCAGATTGGCTTTTTTCACTTAACAATATGTATGTTAGGCTCCCCCATGTCTTCTCATGTCTGGGTAGCCCCCTCTCCTTTTAAAGGGGAATATCTATTGCAGTTCTCCGCCTCTGTCTCATCCTCATATGTTTATATCTGAGAGGCAGATAACTCACCTCTTTGGTTCACATATCTTCAGATCGAGAGGAGCTGCATCCAAGTAAACCCATCTGCACCTGGAGATGATTTAGGAGACACAATATTCTAATTTAAGCCTGATCCTGATGCTGGAATGAGGTGAGACTTCGGGGTCTTGGAAGAGAACTGAATATTTGGAAACAGGATTTTGGATGCTGGTCACAAGTTTCCAAAGACAATTCCCATTGAACCGCACCTTCTTGTATCCATACCCTTGTGTAGTCTCCTCCTTTCTTGAATTTGGGCTCTCTCTGACCCTACTTAACCAATAGGATGTGACCGCATGGCGCTGTGCCAGTCCACGCCTAAGTCTTAGTAAGGTGTGGCAGATTTTACTTCTGTGATTTTTCAATCCCTGAGCCTACCATGTAAGAAATCCAACTTCCCTGCTGAAGAGACCATAAGGAGGAGCTCAGGAGGAGGCCCTGAGACTATGCGGGAATCCTCAATGTCTCGTCATCCCAGCTGAGACCAGCCTTCCAGGCATCCCTGACAGGCTGCCAGAAATGTGACTACACCATCCTAAATGTTCCCGTCCAGTCGAGCCCCTTCAGATACCTGCAGCTTCAGCCAATATCACACTGAGGAAGAACTGCCTAGTAGAGACCAGCTAACCCACAGAATCACGCGAGATAATAAAATTATTGTTTTAAAAAACACCGCGTGTTGAGACGGATTGTAACACAGCAGTAAAAAGGAAATATTTGCCTTGGCTGGTGGGAAAAGCCTACTTATCACTAGTGTGCTGAAGCCCAATATGACTCCCCCTAGAAGGAGGTGACTTCCCTCTGTGTCTCTGTAATTCTCTTGATATATATATAGCTAGGTAGGAAGGTCGATAGGTAGGTAGGCAAATACGTAGACAGAGAGAGAGAGAGATGGATGGGTAATAGATCTTTCCATCGAGATTGCAGTGATCTCTTTATAGGCCTGGCATACTCATTCTTTTTTTAAATTTTGTATCCCCACTGCTTAACACTGAGTAGGTACTCAACAGCCTGTGTTGATTGAATGAATAAACTTTCTTTCCAGAATTGTTTAGAACCTTTATGTGGCATTTTGTAAAGAAGAAACATGAAACCTATATTATAGAATCACTTATTATCAACACATGTTATGAATGCATTGAATATGTGCCATCCATCTGTTAAATGTATACTTTACCTCCACTTGAGGAACCTATAAATAGACGCGGGAGTAGGTGAGAAACTTGACTCAAGTCTGCGACCAACTTTTATATTTAATTTAATTATTACAGTCAATTTTCAACATCCCTTTTAGTTATTTTTGCAAGAAAATTCCAAATGAATTTGGGAAAATGGGAACCGTAAGTTTTCTTAACTTATATCTTCTGAAGCCAGAGTACTGACTACTGCTCTGTTTACCTCTTCCTGTGCCTGGGTAGCAACAACTTATGGCACAAGAAACAACAAAGTCATTCCTTATAACATCAAAATAGTTTAGTAACAAACTGCAAGAAATAACAAAGAAGGGTTGCTATAATAATAATATTAATAATCAATTATAATTAATTAGTTAATAATTAATAATAATAATCTGCTTGCCTCTAGTTCCTTTGCATTTGCAAAAACAAAAATCCTACATTTTCCATGTAAGCAGAATCTTCATTAAAAAACAAACAAAAATAAAGTGGAAAATTATCAGCTCTTTAAATAAATGTGGTTGCATAGATATACACTAAATATCCAGTTTGTAGTTCTATCTCAGTAAAATTTCATCAGCATTATTGAGTCAATGCCTAGAATCTCAGGTCTCTGTATACTGGATCCCTAGAAATAAAGGGGAGACTTTTATTCCCCAAGGAGGATTCAAAATGTAAATCAAGCAATAGCATTGATCCTTAGACTCACAGAACCTTAGGATATATGAGCATTGGAAGGGAAGTTAAAAGTGTTCTAAACTAAACTCATGCCACTGTGTGGAGCTTCCTGTTACATCCCTGTTACATGGGCATCCAGCTGCCTTGGAACAGTTCCAGGATTGAGGACCTCCAAAGTCTGGGGAAATTATCATTCTAAGTGGCTAAAAAGTCAAACTTGATACTAAGATATGAATAGTTGGCGTTTGAAAGAGTTTTTTGCCTTACAGTTTTAAGGCACAAATACACCAGAAAATAAATTACGTACACTACATGTAGATTATTTTTCAAATTAAATTATTTGAAATTCATAATGGCCACAACAAGAGGATCAGTATTAATCCAACACCAGTAGTGAAATGTGCCTGATATTTCACAAAGTTCGAGAGGCCACTCAGACACAAGCAATGAAATGATTGATAACTTGGAAAATAAATCCTTTGTAGACTAGTCAGTTGAAAATCACACTAACAGACTCTAAAGATGAAAATAAGAAAAATCAAACTTATATCAAAGATAAACTCACTGTGCTCTCCAGTTACAAAGAGAATGAGGTATAGATTTAAATTCCTGCATAATGATATTCAATTAAAGGCTATTAGGGATGATCCTAAAGAGAAGATTTGGAAGTCTTAAAACACATACACCTTAAGCACATTCTCATCTGAAAGCCTGAAATTATGTCACCACCATAATATATATTTTTCTTAGCTCACAGGCAGGCACATACCACGTACTCGGTATATTTGCTGAAAGAAAAACTGAATATGGGAATTTTCATAGTGGCACCCTGAAGATGGATAAAATGAAGATGAAATAAATAATGGGACTGAACTGAAAAGGTTAACCATAGTGGTCATTTTACATTTTCAGAGGTGATGGTCTTTGTTGGCAGATTCTACATGCAATGTGTCAGCATTCCTAAGAAGGCAAATTGAGAGAAAAGCTTGGAATTGAAGATCTCTGCTGTAACACACTTATTTGTCTCAGTTTGATGCTACTAAAATATAATACCTATTTGGTTTTCAAATATAATGGAGACGTTTAAAAATCATACTGTGCTCTTCAAACTGTTTATGTAAAACTTATGTAAGTTATTCTGTTATAAATTCATTTCTTGGCCTCTTAGTTATTTCCTGTTATTTTAGTTTTCAGACAAGATGAAATTCAATCACTTAAAAAGAAATTTACATCTAGGCCACTACACAAACCCAGAATTCTGAAATTACTTTTCTTCTTGGCTTCTGTGGAAAAATGTGTCAAGTTCATTCTTTCATATAGGTCCAGAAGTATGACCAGAATGTTGGGATTGTTATTGGCCATTCTTTAGAAGCTCCTAATATTAGACTGTGAGGTATGGACACCATCAGACTGTGCAATTTGTAAACTAGCAAGGTAAGAGGAGAGGGCTTAACTCTCATCTGAGACTGAAAAGAGCATAATTAATTCAACAGGGTGGGTGTTGATTGTGGCCACTGAAATCATATGCGTAGAAGTGTGATTTTAGCATCAAGCATAATCTATAGATACATAGAGTCATCTTTTAAGTGTCTATATGACTTGTGGTCATGACAGATGGGAAGAAGATGAAAAAGTATTCAGAAGAGAGTGTAGCTGCATATAGATTAGTTCAATATATCGCATGGTGTAACTGCTTTGTTCGAACATCCTGGAATTGATTTGCATGCTTAGTTAATGTGCAACTCAGACATGGCAGCCACGGCTATGGACCTCCCCTCTTTTAAAGGGTTTGGATATATAACTACTGTCAAAAAATAGGATGTTCAAGGTAGCAACGAGGGTTTGAAAAAGTTCATCCTGGATGATTGCATCTCCATCCTCCGTTTCGTGCCTCACTTTTTTGGCCATCGTTTACTTGTGTTGTTAGGTCAAGGAGCAGATGCGCACATGAAGTAGAATTTCCATTTGAATTTTTGATTTCCAGCCCCAAACTGGAAATCATCCAAGTATCCATCTTTAGAAAATAAATTCTCGTATATTCATGCAGTAGATAATTATAGCGAACACCTCAAAGGGATGGGTAATGTGGAGGAATCTTATCAATCTGACAATAAGCACAGAACAACATAAAGACGTGGCTTTTATGTTTCAATCAGACAGCAGGAATCTTCTGACCAAATAAATTCTAAAGATAAGCTTACGTGAGTATAGTTGTGGAATACTGCAGGGGATGGGAGAGCCAGGCAAGCAAAGTACAGTGGAAGGATGCACATGAGGAGAACTGCAAAGGCCAGCTCTCTGGTCATTCTGAATCTTTTGACCAGCAAGCTGAGGAGAGGTCAGGAGAGCATTCATGGGAATGTACCTGCACGTCATTTTTACCACACAGACCAGGCCATCGCCATGAACCATGAGAGCCTCGTCTCCTGTGTGCACCTGGGAGCTCAATGGCATCCACAGACTGTCCCCTTGGAAGGAAGCTAAAATGTTAATACATCAGTATTTGGCTGAAAATTTAGTCCTAATGATCACCTGTTTAACCTGCTGTATACAACAGACTTGTCAACCTGGCTAGTACCTAAATCTATATAGGGCTATGTAATTTATCCTTAGCTGAAATTGTCTAAGTTTAGTGTTTTTGATGATCTCAATGATCATTCCAAAACTGTTCTCTTATTATTATGCATAGTGCTGTGCAGTGATTTTGCTTCTTGTTTTATATTTTCTTTCTAGGATTTATAAATTCATAGAATATTACTACTGAAGGTAAGTTAAGAGATCATCTCCAAATTCATCCTTTTTCAGGTAAGGAGACTTATATTCAGAGAGGCTACACCAACAATTCTAAAATGCAAAGGTTGTTTATAGCAGAAGATATCTCACTTTCTCAGACTTTGTTAAATGGCAAAAAGGTGTATTAATGGATTTATGGGTTTATTTCCATTATAAGACTCAGGCTCTGTTTTGTTAATCACGTCTAAATTGGATTCTTTGAAGATTTTCATTAAGTTCAGATTACACACAACTCACACTAATATTTTCAATGTCAGAAGCTATAGAATATTTAAGTTTCAAAACATCAGAATTCTCACATACTAAAATCACATTTTTAATGCTTTTTAAATGTTGCCTTAGAATTATATTTCATATATTAGAAATTATAGTCTTCATAAAATGTTTAGTCTTGTTTTTCATTTAACACTTGATCAGCATCATTTTTCATAATACTAAATGTGTTTGAGAATTATAAATTATAAGTTAGTGGTTGTCTTTTGATGAACATACCAAAACCTCATCTATTAATCCCTTTTGTGAGCACTTCACAATTTTTACTGCTATGAATATTTCCATGCACATAGCCGTGATTTGTTAAGACGTAATTTCCTCTTGACAAAGGTTTAGAAGGCAGGTTATTGGGATTAATGTTTCAAGAATGAAAACAACATTGTGACACCAGAACCGATAGGTAGGGAGAGGCCTTATAGTGGGTCCCCTCTCATCCCCCTACAGTCGTGGGACCTCAGCAAGTTACTAAGCCCTCTGAACTTGGTTTTCTTGTTATTATAGTGAGTGGAGCCACACCTACCTAACAGGAATGTTATTAGGACATTTACACTAAAATATTCTGTCCAGTGGCAAAATATGGCAAATACACCATTAATGATGTTTAACACTTTCTTTATGGGTCTTGACATTCCTTTCCAAAAGTGTTATGGTATTTTCCTCTCCTACCGTCCACCTGAAGTATATCCCTTTTTAAAATACATGGCTTATGTATAAGGCCTAAAATTATACCTTAACTTTGCTTTGATTTTGATTTCTTGCATTTTCTCTGATTTTATCCTTCTTAAGTGAATCAAGTAGTTATTAGGTTAGTAAAAAAAGGTAATGCATAAAGAGAATGTCCACCCTATCAATTAATTAAAACACCAGATAATATTTTAATGAAAATTTATCAGGCCTAAATGCCCATTAGAATCCCCAGCTGACATATCATTTCTCTAAACATATGAAGTAAGCATATAATATTGCATCCTAGACCTTTGGAATCTAGAAAAAAACAAGGGCATTTAAAACCCAGAGAATCAGAAGAGATGTTTAGGGGTTCACCCCTTGTGTTTGAGGAAGGTTGGAAATACTGTAATGATGGGGAGACATTGTACTGTGTCCAATCTGAGATATTGAGATCCACTATGTATAATGGTAATTTCAAGAGTGGTGGCTCAGTGGTGTGAGTCAGCCAATTTCAGCAACTGTAAGAGCAGTGAGTGATGCTGATGTACCACCTGTGACTATCTGCTGCTTGAACTCAGAGCCACCAGGCCTGGTGATTTTTTAAGGGTTTTATTTTTTTTAGGGCAGTTTTAGATTTGCAACAAAATTGAAAGGGCGGTACAGAGATTTCCCATATACCTCCTGCCCCCACACATGCACAGCTTCTCCCATTTATCATCATCACTTGCCAGAATGGCACATCTTTTACCAAGGATGAATCTACATTGCCCCATCGTAATCACCCGAAGTCCATAGTTTATCTTAAGGTTCCCTTTTGGTGTTGTATGTTCTGTGGGTTTGGACAAACGTATGAGGACATATAGCCATCATTATAATATCATACAGAGCAGCTTCACTGTCCTAAATATCCTCTGTGCTCTGCGTATTCATCTCCCCTACCCTCTAACTTGGTGCTTTTTAGAAATGATATTTTTTTCATGAAAAGTGACACATGATGGGGCCGGCCCTGTGGCATAGCGGTAAAGTGCACACGCTCCGCTGCTGGCGGCCCAGTTCAGATCAGGGGCGCACACCTACGCACCACTCATCAGGCCATGCTGTGGCGGCGTCCCATATAAAGTGGAGGAAGATGGGCACAGATGTTAGCCCAGGGCCAGTCTTCCTCAGCAAAAAGAGGAGGATTGGCAAGGATGTTAGCTCAGGGCTGATCTTCCTCATAAAAAAAAAAAAAAGTGACACATGATAAAGAAATACAGAGAAAAAGAAGAATCAGAAAATCATCCATGCCCTCACCACTTTTAGAGTCTGTTAACACTTAGAGGTATTTCTCGCCTGTCTTTTATATAAGCATAGATTTTAAGGAATGGGCTAGTGTGTTTACATTGTGTGGTCATAGTTCTGTGTGCTTCTTAAGGCAGCAAAAGAATGGCTTGCACAGTAACCTCGAGTGAGTCAGATCATGTCTTATGTGCAGAAAATGTAATGGTAAGTATTGTAATTATTTTCCTTTTTTTGTTGTTGTTACTCTTGATATGTTTTATTGTGGGAATATAAGGCAAAATATATTTATGTATTTAATTGGAGATGTATATACAGTGCAGTATGACACATAGTTACTGATTTTACTCTTAAAATATCTAAGTGTAATTTGTAATCCTTTCCATGGTCCACCGAAAGTATTTTGTATTTTAATGTATTTAATACAGTGTGCCCTTTTCACAGAGTCATTATGCTTTAAAAAGATACAGAGACTTTAGTACTTTGAGGTAAGTTAAAGTAGAAAAATTAAGTCAGCAATCAAATGAATAATTACGTATCCTTCCCTTTCTATTTAAATGTGTAAAAGTATACAAAGATTTAAGATTTTAACTTTAAATAAGAAAAATAAAATATTCTGCCCCAAGATGCTTGTGAAAACGACCATTTTTCCTTTCTGGCACTGCCTTTTGGGTGGATGCATATTACTGTCATCTCTTAAAAGAACTAAATACAAAGTGGAAACTAAGTGAAGAGAAAGAAAATGCCACAGAAATTGCAAAGGAAGATTTATAACTTGAATATTATGAACCATGTTGCTAAACCTTATGATCTCCGCATTCCTCAGTGTGTCCTTGGATGGAGCCTGACTGTGAATCTCAGACATTGAAGACTAATAGAATTGAGATTGGCTGACACATTTCAAAAGAATCAACTCTAGAGATCCTTAGATAAGATTATGTGAACAGGACACATTACCATTAAATCTGTCACTGACTTAAAAGTGTCTAAGTAGTGCTACAACATAATTGTTTACTAATATTTTCCAGTGTGAAGGATGGAGGGGGGAAAATAGAAAAATAAGGAAGAAAGATTCCCTTGATCTTTTCAGGTAATGTGGACTGCTTGCTTTAATTGTATTATAATTCAACTGCATGTCTAACACTGGGATCAAGAGCTAATCAGATGTTTGAAAATCTGGGTAATCTGAAACTATACCAAGGATGAGAAAGCTGAGAGAGAGGTGGGGAAAGTCACCCAATTAAATAAGCAACACGCACTGGCGCTTCTACAAAATGCAGCATGGTCAAGATGATTTTATCATGGAGAAAATGTTCCAAAATCCAGAAAATAATTAGATCTTTGGAGGAGATATGGACCAAAGTTGGAAATTATTAGGTTGAACCATATTTTTGCAAGGTCCTGTATTTAGAAATCAACTTTACTTATTTGTGATACTTGTTCAGTTGTATTGATTCAAGAGAATGGCCAACTGATTTGAAAAGCAAGTTCAAAAGGTGATTGAAACAGTTTCATTTTGTTTTTTAACTGAATGAAATATTTTGAAACCACTGTAATACAATTCAGTTTTAACAAGGTTAACTTATGTGTCTAATTTTGGCTTCACTGTGTTCTTAGGGAGATCCAGTCTTACAATTTGTAAATAGGCCCGATATGCCCATGATATGATTATGAGTCAATCTCAAGGGTAGATTTTAGAGATGGATTTAGTAATATCTATAACGTTTATAGAGCACGTCATGTGTTAAGGTGAGACATCAAACATGAGGGACAGCCTTTAGCTGAAAGGAGGGATGAAGCATAGGCCGATGCTGGTGTTATAGGTATGAAGAAACATGGCCAAAAAAATCTTCATATTCATTGGACAATACATCATGTGTGTATGGTATCAATAGCTTAGTTGCTTGGAGTCATTTTTTTCTAACCTAGTTGCACATTATGGTCAACTAAAGTTTGTGTGTAAAGATGCTCGTGGAGGGGCAGCACACCCAGAGATTCTAATTCAGTAGTGGCAGGGGGTGGGAAGGCTGGGGGACGATGCCTCTCCCTTTTTTAAAGCTCCCTTAGTTGATTTAAATATGCATCCAGAGCTGAAACTACTGCCTTCAGTCATAAGTAGAATCTGGTTCCATACGTAATGTCTTTTTCTATTTCACTTCTATGAGATTAGCAAGACCTGGTTTGAGGTATAAGGTAGAAATATACAATTACTTCATAATATATTTTATAAATAACTTTGCATATTGCAACTTAATATCACAACACACGTAGTTTTTTCCCTGAGCATTTTCCCTGAACAGCGACCCACAGTCATGGTCTGAAGAAAATGTTTCAGGCACCCCCTTCTTAAATTAATAAAATGTGGCTATGGAATGGCAGAGGGCCCGGTATTGACTTTCAACTAAGGATGTCAATGGGCTGGGTTTTGTTTCTTGTAAAGTGGCCAGTATGTGGTTTGGAGCTGTGATGATGGGAAATTTTGGTAATGTTAAGAAACCATCGAGGGAGAAGTCAAGATGGCGGCATAAGCAGACTCTGAACTCACCTCCTCCTGCGGACACAGCCAATTTACAACTACTCGTGGAAAAATTACCCCTGAGACAGACCTGAAAACTGGATGAGAGGAACTCCTGCAACAAAGGACAATCCTAATTGAGGTGGAAGAGGCAGAAACTTCCTTCTGGAGAGAAAAAACGCCACCTTCATGAGCTGCAGCGCCTCACGGCCGCCTGGGAGCAACTCACAGGTCCGCAGCCTCCCTGGAGGGGTGGGGGACCTGAGCTGGGGAGCGCCCCCACTGTGGGCATTTTGTGGACCCAGCACAATCGCGACAAGTGGCATAATATCTGACTTTGCCTGCTACTAAAACATTGGGGAGTACCCCCAGAAAAGCTAGTTCACAAAGAAATTAAAACTGGCTCTTAAAGGGCCCACGCGCAAACTCACCCATTTCAGAAAGCAACCTAAAATCACCAGAAACAAAGGTGCAGAGTGCTTTGGTGAAAAGAGACTCACCTGATAGGCTCTGAGTGCATTGCAGTGAGAGGTGAGACCTCTCCAGGGACTGGGACATTGGTGGCGGCCATTGTTGTGGCCTGGTGTGGGCACGCTGACACAGACACTATTGGAGTTCTCCCTGGGGCCTGCTAGCCCAGGGTCTGCCCCACCCACTAGAGCACCGATTTAATCTAGCTCAGCCAGGGCAGGCAGCCCACCCTAGGGACTGGCCCCACCCAACAACAAGCCCTCAGGCAACTTGTGGGCCTGCATAGATTGGTGACTGGATTCTCTGCAGCCTGGCGACTAAGCCCAATTCAGTGGGGCAGTGCGTGCACAAGGAGTTGTTGGAGAGTGGGGGGCGGTGGTGGAGTTTGTGGAGCTCCTGCCGTGGAGAGGCTGGTTCCACTTCAGGAGGTTGGGGTGTGCACATGGGGCAGGACTGTGTTGACTGTGTGTGTGGACCTGTGGGCGGCGGGGCTTGTCAGCTGCAGAAGACTTGTGCTTCTCAAAGACCCACATAGGGGGTTTGCCCCACCTTCCAAAGCCTGAAACAATTGGGTGCTCCTGTGCCTGAGGCCAGCCCCACCCAGGTGCAATCCTCAGAGAGCTGACAAGAGACTTAACGGCTGGAGGTTTATAGCAATTGTAAGCCCCTGAGCCTAACAACCTGCCATGCTGGGGGCCTACTCACATAAAAGAAATACTGCAACACAAATGTGGTATTAGAACTTGCAGCCAACTGTGCTGGGGCCTCCCACACATGATAAAGAGACTGGAGGGCCCACAACAACTACAAGCAGCTGAGCATTACAACAGCTGGCCAGGAGCATAACTCAGACTCTCTCGGCGCCTACAGGGAGAGCAAACACACCACAACAGAAAGACACACGTAGCACACATAGGGGTCACTCCTGGAATATTGAGAACTGAGGGAAGCACACTGAAGGCCTCCTAAGGCATCACTTGTATAAGGTCACCGATCCAAGAGCAGGAGACATAGCTGACCTACCAAATACACAGACAGAAGCACAGGGAACAAGGCAAAATGAGAAGACAAAGGAATACATTCCAAGTAAGGGAACAGGACAAAACCCCAGAAAAGGAACTAAGTGAAACAGAAATGAGCAATCTACCCAACAGAGAGTTCAAACAAAGAGTGTTAAGGATGCTCACTGATCTGGGGAGAAGAATAGATGAACTCAGTGAGAATGTCAACAAAGAAATGGAAGATATAAAAAAGAAGCAATCAGAAATGAAGAATACAATACTGGAAATGAAAAATTCACTAGAGGGACTCAAAAGCAGAGTAGAGGATACAGAAGAACAGATTTGCGAGCTGGACGAAAGACTAGAAGAAATTACCCAAGCTGAACAGGTAAAAGAGAAAAGAATTAAAAAGAGTGAGGACAGTCTAAGGGACCTCTGGGACAACATCAAGTGCACTAACATCCGTATTATAGGTATCCCGGAAGGAGAAGAGCGAGACAAAGGGGCAGAAAATCTATTTCAAGAAATAATAGATGAAAACTTCCCTAACCTAAGGAAGGAAACAGACATCCAGGTACAGGAAGCACAGAGAGCCCCAAACAAGATAAACCCAAAGAGGCCCACACCAAGACACATCATAATCAAAATGTCCAGAATTAAAGATAAAGAGAGAATCCTAAAAGCCACAAGAGAAAGTCAAGTTACATACAAAGGAAACCCCATAAGGCTATCAGCTGACTTCTCGGAAGAAACCTTACAGGCTAGAAGAGAGTGGCACAATATAGTTAAAGTGCTAAAAGGAAAAAACTTACAGCCAAGAATACCCTACCCAGCAAGGTTATCATTCAAAATGGAAGGAGAGATCAAAAATTTCCCAGACAAGCAAAAATTGAAGGAGTTTGTCACCAAGAAACCAGTGCTACAAGAAATGTTAAAGGGACTGATTTAAGGGAACAGAGAAGACCACAAATAGGAAAAATTATCTATTTCCAAGATAAGAGGGTAATGGATACAAATGCACAAAAAAGAGGTTAGATATGATATCAAAAACATAAAATGAGGGAGGAAGGGAGTTAAAGAGTAGAGCTTTTAGACAGAGGTCAAACTAAAGAGACCATCAATTCTGTACAGAGGATTACTAAAACGATGAGAAAAAAAAAGCTAAAGAAATGGCAGTAAGTACATACTTATCAATAGCTACTTTAAACATCAATGGACTAAATGTTCCATTTAAAAGGCATAGGGTGGCTGATTGGATAAAAAAACAAGACCCATATATATGCTGCATACAAGAGACACACTTTAGACCTAAAGACGCTCACAAACTGAAAGTGAAGGGATGGAAAAAGATACTCCACGCAGATGGCAATGAAAAGAAAGCTGGCGTACCAATACTCATATCAGACAAAATAGACTTTAAAACAAAAACTGAAAAAAGAGACAAGGGCATTACATAATGATCAAGAGAACAATACAGCAAGAGGATATAACACTTGTAAATATCTACACACCCAGCGTAGGAGCACCTAAATATATAAAGTAATTATTAACAGACATAAAAAGAGAAAAAGAGAGTAATACAATAATAGTAGGGGAGTTTAACACTCCACTTACACCAACGGATAGATCATCCAAACAGAAGATCAATAAGGAAACATTGGCCTTAAATGACACACTTGAACAGATGGACCTAGTAGATATATACAGAGCATTCCATCCAAAAAACGAAGAATACACCTTCTTTTCAAATGCACATGGAACATTCTCCAGGATTGATCACATATTAGGCCACTAAACAAGTCTCCATAAATTTAAGAAGATTGAAATAATACCAAGCATCTTTTGTGACCACAACGGTATGAAACTAGACATCAACTATAGGAAGAAAATCAGAAAAGCCACAAATATGGGAGATTAAACAAAATGCTACTGAACAACGACTGGGTCAATGAAGAAATCAAAGGAGAAATAAAAAAATACCTGGAGACAAATGAAAATGAAAATATGACATGCCAGAATTTGTGGGATATAGCAAAAGTGATTCTAAGAGGGAAGTTTATAGCAATACAGGCCTATCTCAACAAACAAGAAAAATCTCAAATAAACAATCTAACAATGCACCTAAAGGAACTGGAAAAAGAAGAACAAACAAAGCCCCAAATCAGTAGAAAAAGGGAAATAATGTAAATCAGAGCAGAAATAAATGAAATAGAGACTAAAAAAACAATAGAAAAATTTAATAAAGCCCAGAGCTGGTTCTTTGAAAAGATAAAGAAAATTGACAAACCTTTAGCTAGACTCACCAAGAAAAAAAGAGAGAAGGCACAAATAAGTAAATTCAGAAATGAAAGAGGAGAAATTACAACAGACACCTCAAAAATACAAAAGATTATAAGAGAATACTATGAAAAGCTATATGCCAACCAATTCGACAGTCTGGAAGAAATGGATAAATTCTTAGAGTCATGCAACCTTCCAAAACTGGATCAAGAAGAAATAGAGAATTTGAATAGACCAATCACCAGTCAGGAGATCGAAACAGTAATCAAAAACCTCCCAAAAAATAAAAGCCCTGGACCAGACAGCTTCCCTGATGAATTCTACCAAACATTCAAAGAAGACTTAATACCTATCCTTCTCAAACTCCTCCAATAAACTGGGGCGGGGGGAGAAGCTCCCTAACTCATTCTACGAAGCCGACATTACCCTGATACCAAAACCAGACAAGGACAACAGAAAAAAAGAAAACTACAGGCCAATATCACTGATGAACATCGATGCAAAAATCCTCAACAAAATACTAGCAAATCGCATACAACAGTATGTTAAAAAGATTATACAACATGATCAAGTGGGATTTATTCCAGGTATGCAAGGATGGTTCAACATTCGCAAATCAGTCAACGTGATACACCACATTAATAAAATGAAGAATAAATATCACATGATCATCTCAATAGATGCAGAGAAAGCATCTGACAAGATACAGCATCCATTTATGATAAAAACTCTGAATAAAATGGGTATAGAAGGAAAGTACCTCAACATAACAAAGGCCGTATATGAGAAACCCACAGCTAATATCATCCTCAATGGTGAAAAACTGAAAGATACCCCTCTAAGAATGGGAACCAGACAAGGATGCCCACTGTCACCACTCCTATTTAACATAGTACTGGAAGTCCTAGCCAGAGCAATCAGGCAAGAGAAAGAAATAAAAGGGATCCAAACTGGAAAGGAACAAGTGAAACACTCACTATTTGCAGATGACATGATTTTATATATAGAAAACCCTAAAGAATCCACCAAAAAACTTTTAGAAGTAATAAACGAATACGGTGAAGTTGCAGGATACAAAATCAACATACAAAAATCAGTTGCATTTCTATACACTAACAACAAAGTAGCAGAAAGAGAAATTAAGAATACAATCCCATTTACAATTGCAGCAAAAAGAATAAAATACCTAGGAATAGGTATTTTGTTACTTAACAAAAAAGGTGAAAGATCTGTACACTGAAAACTATAAAACATTTCTGAAAGAAATTGAAGAAGACACAAAGAAATGGAAAGATATTCCGTGCTCTTGGATTGGAAGATTTAACATAGTTAAGATGTCCATACTTCCTAAAGCAATCTATAGATTCAATGCAATCCCTATCAAAGTTCCAACAACATTTTTCACAGAAATAGAACAAAGAATCCTAAAATTTATATGGAACAACAAAAGACCCCAAATAGCTAAAGGAATCCTGAGAAAAAAGAACAAAGCTGGAGGTATCACACTCCCTGATTTCAAAATATACTACAAAGCTATAGCAACCAAAACAGCATGGTACTGGCACAAAAACAGACACACAGACCAATGGAATAGAATCGAAAGCGCAGAAATAAACCCACACATCTATGGACAGCTAATCTTTGACAAAGGAGCCAAGAACACACAATGGAGAAAAGAAAATCTCTCCAACAAACAGTGTTGGGAAAACTGGACAGCCACATGCAAAAAAATGAAAATAGACCCTTACCTTACACAATACACAAAAATTAACTCAAAATGGATTAAAGACTTGAATGTAAGACCTAAACCTATGAAACTTCTAGAAGAAAACATAGGCAGTACGCTCTTTGACATCGGTCTTAGCAACATATTTTCAAGCACCATGTCTGACCAGGCAAGAGAAACAATAGAAAAAATAAACAAATGGGACTACATCAAACTAAATAGCTTCTGCACAGCAAAGGAAACCATCAACACAATGAAAAGACAACCTAACAATTGGGAGAAGATATTTGCAAACCATACATCTGATAAGGGGTTAATCTCCAAAATATATAAAGAACTGATGCATCTAAACAACAAAAAAACTACCAACCCAATTAAAAAATGGGCAAAAGATCTGAACAGATATTTCTCCAAAGAAGATATACAGATGGCCAACAGACACATGAAAAGATGTTCAGCATCATTAACTATCAGGGAAATGCAAATCAAAACTACAATGAGATATCACCTCATGCCCATCAGAATGGCTATTATTAACAAGACAGGAAACAACAAGTGTTGGAGAGGATGTGGAGAGAAGGGAACTCTCATACACTGCTGGTGGGAGTGCAAACTGGTGCAGCCATTATGGAAGGCAGTATGGAGATTCCTCAAGAAATCAAGGCTAGAACTGCCATATGATCCAGCTATTCCACTGCTGGGTATTTATCCAAAGAACTTGGAAACACCAGTGTGTAAAGATACACGCGCTTCTGTGTTCATTGCAGCGTTATTCACAATAGCCAAGACTTGGAAGCAACCTAAGTGCCCATCAAGGGACGAATGGATAAAGAAGATGTGGTATATATACACAATGGAATACTACTCAGCCATAAGAAACGATGAAATCCAGCCATTTGTGACAACATGGATGGATATTGAGGGTATTATGCAAAGTGAAATAAGTCAGAGGGAGAAGGTCAAATACCGTATGATTTCCTTCATTAAGTAGTAGATAATAACGACAATAAACAAACACATAGAAACAGAGATTGGATTGGTGGTTACCAGAGGGGAAGGGGGGAGGGAGGAGGGCGAAAGGGATAATTCAGCACGTGTGTGGTGATGGGTTGTAATTAGTATTTGGGTGGTGAACGTGATGTAATCTATGCAGAAATAGAAGTATAATGATGTACACCTGAAATTTATACAATGTTAAAACCAATGTTACTGCAATAAACAAAAAATAAAAAAATTTAAAAAAAAAGAATTTAACATAGAAGAACTGTTTCAGGAAGGAGTCACTATCATATGATGGCTGTACTATAATGTAAAATAGATGTTACAATAGAAAAGGCACCACAAGCCCATCTTATCAAAAATTCTGTCTCTCCCAGGCCACATTCTCTAGGTGGCCCTGCAAAGAGTTGCCAGACAAACATTTACATTGATAAGGGAAATCTCCATTTGTAAAGGTGTCTCCTCCTCTGTATTGGGAAGGGAGGGTTGGCCTTATCTGTGGAAACTCTTATCAGTACTGAAGGAGAAGAATTAAACCTGCATACCCTTGATCACTGTAATTTCTGTCTCCCTCCCCACCTGCAATGTGCTCCTTGTCTTTAGCTGAAGATGGTATTTAAGATGAGAATCTCTGCCATTGTGTTGAGAAACTCACTTTCCCTGGTTTCTCCCACATATACACGTTATTAAACTTGGTACTATTTTCTCCTGCTGAAAAAAAGACAGACAGAAAGAAAGAAACCACGCTTCTGCTTCGTAAGAAGCCAGGAATGTATAAATACTCAAAAGCCAAAAACCGTTTAATACGATGTCTTAAAACAAATACCAAGAGGAGCATCTTCTCTCTGTTGCCTTCCGCTTGTGTAAATTAATGTGCGCAGTGACGATTAAAGTAAACTAACGTGCAGAAAGAGAGGACACGAGGAATGCTATCGACCACACGTTGACAATGTGTCCGGACATGGTAGATGTATAAAACACATAGTCGTCGTCACCCTGGCGCCTAGGTGGTTCTAGTCCCTGTTTAGGCAGACACCCTATGCAATCAGCTCTATACCTTCACTTATTCGGCCATTTATTAATCCACGTGCGTATTTGCATTCATTTCCTATTGGTGCTATAACAAATAAACACACAGTGGCTTACAACAACACAAATTCATCATCTTACAGTCCTAGAGGTTAGGAGTTTGGAATCGGTCTCACTGGGCTAAAATCCAGGTGTTGGTAGGGCTGCATTCCTTCCAGAGGCTCTAGGGGAGAATCCGTTCCCTTGCCGTTTTTAGATTCTAGAGGCCCCCTGTGTTCCTAAGCTCGTGGCCCCTTCCTCCATCCTCAAAGCGCCTCACTCCAATCTTTGCTCACTACTTCACATCCTTTTTCCACCCTTGACCCTCCGCGTCCGTCTCCCAAACACCCTTGTGATTACGTTGGGCCCACACAGATAATCCAGGATAATTTTGCCATCTCAAGATCCTCAACATAATTACTTCTGCAAAGTCCCTTTTGCCATATAAGGAAAGAAATTCACTGGTTTCTGGGACACGTCTTGGGATATGGACATCTTTGCCAGGGGACATTATTCTGTCCACAACAATATTTTATAGGCACTTACTAAGCACTTTCTATCTAATAAGTATAGTCATTTTTACTGATTAACTTTTGAGCTTAAAAAGTACACATATTTTTCCATTTGACATTTTCTTTTTATTCTCCATAAGTAAGGTGAGAATTTTAGCACCCTTCTTTTCACTCCAATTCTTATCTGGCCTTCTAGCTCTTGAAGATATATATGTGTTTTAATTGTCAATTGTCAGATGTTTGTGGCATCTAGATTTTGTTCTGGAAATACAGTTAGATGTTTTGTGCTTTTTCTATAAGTGGATTCTAAAACGGGAAAAATGAGAAAAAAACATTCATGCGGCTACAGCCTGACTTTGCTGGGATCTAAGCTCTTTTGCTTGGTGAGCCCCTCCCACCATAATAGATATTTTGCCCCTCAAAAATTTTTGTTTTTGGATGTGAGAGTAAAAATTAAAAATTTTTATTTGACCCTAAATATGTGTTTTTTTCTTCTGATTTTAAAGGAAACCAATGCATTTTTGTGGGCCCCTGGAAATACACTGAGCCCCCGGGCACTGTGTCCACCATTGGCTTTGCCATTCATACCACTATAGCTACATGAAAACTGTTAATGCCTCAGAATACACCACTTACCTTCTGTAGGTTTCTAATGCACTGTGCCTAGCATCCCACGAAAGAGTTATCAGAGTTAAAGTCTCTGCACGGATGCCTTCTAGTCTTAGCATGTCACCATTTAGTTCACTTCATATTTGAAACTTAACAGTTGTCTTTCATACGATTCTTAGTTGGCAGTAGGCCTTTTTCTGGAATTTCTAATGGTCTTTGTTTCTTGTGAGAATAAGCACGTGCTTTCTAAAGCATACACGAAATTATTTATCCTTTTTGTTCATTATATGAATTTCATGGAATCCATTCCATTTTTCTTCTATTTTTTTTCTTAAAGGTCTGTGAATTTTTAGTCCTAATTTGGACTGCTTGCTTCTCAGATGTCGTTTTTTTTTAAGACTCCTGGGTTAGTTCAACCATTCCTGGAAACCCATATTCTCTTCTTTATATCTGTCGCTTGTTTTCCCTTAATATATCTTTAAGTTATGTCATCAAGAAGACTATGTAAGACCTAAGTTTTATGAAGTCTGAATATGTTTAGCCTTTGCCTCAAACTTGATTAATAGTGTGACAGGGTTCGTATCATTTTTCCTAAGAACTCTGAGATAGTGCTCTTTGCTGTACACCCGCATCACATATGAAATGTCTAAAGCACATCTTAATCTCATTCATTTGTGGAAAATCTATACTATTATATATCCCACCATTTATGAAGTTTATTTTATTCTTGGTGTTCTGAAATTTCATAAGAACGTGAGTCCTTTTTTGTTTATTTTACCTTTGACCTAAAAACACATGTTTCTAATTTTATATTTTTAAAGATAATTTATTCCCTTTTGTTTTCTTTTTCTAAAAGTCCTACTGGAGGGATGTAAGCTCCTTGATTGAGCAATTGGGTCGCTTATATTTCAAATCGTACATATATTTATTTTTTCCTTTACATTCTAGGAGTTCCCTTACTTTGTCTTCTATCCTTCCAATGAATTATTTCCATCTTATATTTTTAATTTTCAAGAATTCTATCTGGATTTCTCATTATTCCCTTTTCATATGAATCTAATGTTTGTTGATGGATGCAAAATGATATGAATGTTGCTGAGGGTTAGGTCAGAGTGTGTGTGTGTGTGTGTGTGTGTGTGTGTGTGTGTGTGTTTTACATTCTTTCCCCTAAATCATCTCTATTTCCTTTGAGATCAGTTGTTTCTTTAATTTACCTTATCTTCTGCCTGATTTCTTTGTGATAAATGACCTTAGGTTTCCAGAAGGTAGAGTTGATTCCACTAGGTGGTTGGTGTGGGTTTCTTTCACTGTGATTTCATAATGTTCTGTTTTCCCATTAGTTTCCTCCAGTGATAGTGACAGCTGTCTAGATATTCAGTATAGATGAGGAGAGTTTGTGGACTATCTGTTTTGTTGGATTGAGCTCTTGAGGGTTGCATTTAATGTCATAGAGTTCCTAAATGATAGGATAAGGATATCCTTTACTCTGGATTACAAAACTCACCCTAGTTATTGGTTTTCTCCAGATAGTCTTTCAACTTGTAAAGAGAGGAACCTTTTGGCTCTTTTATTTGTTTGTTTGTTTTTGTGCAGGCATGAGGAAGGAGGGTTGAGAAACTGACTACCCTATAGCCAGCCTTAATCACCCAGTGTCTTTTTCCCACCCACAAGCCTCCTTCCTCTTGTTCTCTGAGTTTGATTATCATTAGATAATGAAACATGTTCTGGAAGGTGGGTTTCACTGCTCAGTTTCTTACTTTAGTAGTCCTTCCAGAAATCTGTTGAAATCTGTTATTCAGAGTTGACTTTCTTCCACTTTTCCTTCTTTATTATTTATTCCTTATTATGGGTTCCTTTCTATTTTTTTCTTCTTTTTAAATGGGTGTCTGGGAGAGAGATACCTGTCATTGTTCTCCATCCACAATGTTGAACCAGAAAATGCTGAGAGTTTATTTTTAAATAATTTAATTTAGAAGAAGTTTTGATTTCATCAACACATTTTCATACATTCAGTGCAGTTTGGTGATTGCCAAACCTAAGACACAGAGAACACAATTTGCACAGTAACCCCAGATTCCACTGACTTTTGTTTTTTCTCTTGTAAAATGAAAAGATTGTTTAAATGATATGTAATATTCCTTCTACACTGATTCTATATCCTTGCACTCTAATATATTATAATACAAGGAAACATTTAAAACACTAAATAAAATGTGTGTCATTTTTGAAATTTGATTCACAAACAAAACATATAATTACTAATGATAGCGCATGTCACATGAAATATTTCCGTTTTATGTCACATTTATGCTAATCACCTATAACTTGACTTTATTTTATTGGGAACAAGTTTCATAAATAAAAATATGGCCTTACTCCTGAAAGGACAGAATATAAGAATAGTTTTTGCATAGACTTTAAGAAAAATATTTTGATTTTGTAAATATGAAAGCACATCTCAACACCTACTTTTTGAACAGTTTTATTTTAAATGTGAATTCTTTTGTTTTCTCTGTCTTCTGAAATGATGGAAATGGAAGGTTAGATCCTGCCTCATGAATTCAAGGCCACAGAATTATGTACTATCTCTTTTCAAATAAAAGCAAAGAAAGTGCAGACTCTTACAATTTGGAGTTTGTATCCATTCTACTTTCATCAGATGCGTTTTATATCTGACCCCTACTGTTTGCCTAAATTAGACTGGAAATTAAAGAGCAAAGGATACCTGTGGCAATAAACAGCACATTTTTGGAAGTTTGAGAAAAATAGCCAAGGAAACATCAGCTGGGCATTTTCACCTAGGACTCAATAAATCAGCCTGGGAATGGCTATTAGAAATAGACGTAATATGTGAAATAACAATAAAACAATTTGTGAAATATGTGCAACATAAAAATAAGATATTTTATATTTCATTTAATCTCACTAATAGGACGTGACCCCTCTTAGCATTTGGTATTTTTTACACTACATAAATCCAATCTTTCTTTATTCTTTCCTTTTTTCCTTTCTTCCAAAACTGAACAAAGAACAACCACAACAACAAAAACTCAGATCATCTTGTGCATGATATTCTGTAATCTGGCTTTTTTTAACTTAAATGCGTATTGTATATGTGTTTTGAGGAGACTCCTATGTCATTAGATATTCTTTACTCTTGCACAAATTCATCATTTTGGGGAGTCTATATGACATAATGCATTGAGCCAAGTGGAATACTGTGATGAATCTAGTACAGATTTTGCCTTCTGGGATCTTATGGGGGCTACAAGACATGCTAGATCATGAAGCATAGACTTCCAAGGGCCACATTCTTGTGCTATGGAAAGCAAAAGAAAAGACACTCATACCATGCAAGAAGGCCTGATGTGGTAGGTCACATCTGAACCAAGCTGTGAAGAATGGGCAATGTCTTGGCATGTATACCCCCAACACACCTGTGCAAAGGCACAAGTTAGAACATGCTAGAAAAAGAGCAAACACGTCAATTTGACTGGAAACAACAGTCTATGATGTCAAGAGAAGGGAAATGATGCTAGAAAGGTAGACTAGAGATAGGTCTCAGAGAACTTGGGTTCCAACAGGAGAGTTAATACTTAATAAAGTACGTAATGATGATTCATGAATAGTTTTTGATTGGCAGAATTAGCATGGTCACCACTGTGTTTCTGGAAGATGAATCTAGCAGTGATTCGTCTATATAAGAGGGAGCTCACAGCAGAGATTGGAGATGAGAAGAATGAGGAGATTCTTACAAAAGTTCAGATAAAACTCACCAGGCTGAAAATCAGAAAGGGATGGTTTTGAGAAATGTGTAGATGGTAGAAGCACTATGACTTGGTAATCCTAAAAGACGGGATAGAAAATTAATCTCAAAATGGGCGTTTATAGCCCAAGCTGATCTCAAAATAGCAGATCCTAACTTTTAATAGAAGACATGGGTATTAGTTTTCTATGGCTGTGTAATAAATTACCAAAAATTTGGAAGCTTAAAACAACACCAGTTTATTAGCTCACAGTTCTTTAGGTCAGAAATCCAGCAAGATGTTGCTAGATTCTGTGCTTAGGGTCTCACAAGGCCAAAGTCAAAGTGCCATGTGGTGTGGATTCTTATCTGTGGGATCTGGAGACTGTCTCCAAGCTCATTCATCTGGTTGGAAGAATCCAGTTCCTTGTCATTGTAGGATGGAGGTCCTTGCATTGTTGCTGGATGTTGAAAAGGGGCCACTCTCAATTCCTAAAGACTTCTCACCTGTCCCTACCTGTGGCCCACTCTATCTTCAAAGCCAACAATGATGTATTGACTCTTCGTGTTTGCAATATCTCTGACTTTCCCTTCTGCTATCAGCCTGAGGAAATGCTCTGCTTGTAAAGAACTCATGTGACAGGATTAAATCCATTAGGATAATCTCCCTTTTAATTAACTCAAAATCAAATGATAAGTTACCTTACTTATATCTTCAGAAAACCTTTTGCCTTGTACAGGGTGTGAAAACTTATCTTCGTAGTTCTGGGGATTAGGGTGATACCAGCTCAACACAAGCTTGATGTGAGGGAAGCCATATTGTAGAAAAGAATTCCTATTGTAACTTTGAATGACCTCTGACGAACTAATGCAGCTGGATATGCACCCTCCAGGAGATCTAACTGCTCTGTAGATTTTACAGCTCTGCTTGTGCATGTACCTCCCAGCTGCAATAAGATGATGACTTTGTTCTTTTGAGTTCCTTAGGAATGTGATGACCCCTGAAGAGAGAGTCTATGCTGATAGCCATCATCAATGAAAACTGAAAGATCTGGTGTGGCACTCCCAGTCTGTAACACCCAAGGGTCAACATTCCTAACCCCCGTCCCTGTAACCCACTGGCCTATATAACTGCTGTAAGATCTTCTGCCCCCTTAAGATGGTTCTTTGAGACGTTAGTCGGCCATCTTCCCCCTTGCTAGCAAGCTGTAATAAACTGCCCTTTCTTTTCCACCATCTTGCCTCTTGACAATTGGCTTTTGTCTCATGGCAAGCAGATCGTGTGCTTCGTGCGGTAACAAGGGCAGGGAATCTTAGGGTGGGAGCATCTTAGAGCTCTGCCTACCATGGCATCTCCTAAGGAGTTACTCTAATTCAGGAGCAACTCAACATCTCTGCCACTTTCTCCTTCGCACCAGCTGTGTGGTTGGTTGTCTTTTACATTTTAATTCGAGAAACAAAGGCAAAGGAAAGGCACAGGTGAGGAGATAAATAGCTGCAATCAGGCAAAAGCAGTATCTTAAAATAGTGCTCTTTTTGAAAAGTGTGGGATAAGCACATGTGCTGAGCTGGTGCAGAGTGGAGCTTGTCACGCTGGGAAGGTATTCAAAGGTGAAGAAATCTGTCACCACTCAACTCATGCCAACAAAAACTTCAGACCACATCAGCAACGAGTGTATGAATTGGGTTGCAGTAATAAAAATAGAGAATTATAAATATAGTAGAAGATTTCGAAACTGGCCAGATCTACAACTCGAGAATGATAGTGCTTGTTGTATGGCTACAAGATTAAGAAGACAGTCATTTGAAATTTATAACAGTTGCAAGTGTAAAATTCTGAGTCTTTGTGTGTGTGTACGTGGCTATAATAGAGTCTTCTGTCTCCTAGTGATAAATTAAAATCCATAGACTATCTGCCTCCATATATCTGTATTTGTGCTGATCGTGCTGCGGAATCGTTGCATTTCATTGAATCTTCATTTTGTCTTTTAATCTCCTGCTGCTCACATTAAGAGAAATGGCTGAAGTAAGTTCCATGATGGGGAGTCGACTTGGCTCTATATTTAAAAAAACAAAAGGAGTAGAGAGTCAAAAAACGGAATAGATATTGAATGGAAATGGAGTTTCTAATGGGACTTGTTCCTTGAGATTATTTTTTTTTTACTTTAATAACATAATACCACATTACAAGGGTGAGTCATAGTATTGGAACCAATGCTATAAAGACAGCCGTCTGACAGGACAGTCAAGAGGGCTCCCCAATGATGTTAAGACAAATCAGAAAGCATGTCTTCTTTGTAATTTACTTTTGTTCTTTCTCTCTCTTTATATGTCCTACTATCTATTTTTAAACAAATCTTTATCATTTAATCGTTTAGATTTTCTTGGAGTTTAAAAACTCTCATAGAACCTTTGGTTTTTCTTTTTCACACATTATGTGAAATCTCTTATAGTTCTTGTTTTGCTCAACATGGTGTATTTATTCTCAATATATTCCTTCTAGGGCCCAGATACTTTGTAACAAGCTATGGCTTTCATGACAACTATTTATCCGTTTCAACAGTGATGCAACTATACAACTAGCTTGTTTCAAATAAGTCCAAAGTGTCCTAAAATTCCAGATATATTAATAATAGACCTGTACACAACTAAGGGACAATTATTTATGTTTTTAAACTTAGTTTACTGGAAGCTAAATATGTATAAAGACTGCCAGACTAAAGAAGTCATGTTATCATGAAAGACATTTTTGAAAAGTGTGAATTTTTCTTCTTGGGAAAACAAATTTCACAAATAGATACAATGGAGTTAATTATTTTTTAAATAAAATGTAGATTTATTGTCCATCCTCTTTAATATGACAATGTGGTACAATTAAGAGAGTTATATCCCATTTTAAATTTAAATCATGTTGTTTCTGCTTACCTCAAATCTTGTTTTAGGCATTAAATATTTGATAGAATGAGTGAAGAAACAAATTATTTCAATATAGATACTCTGTAATCTCTAACAAATTCATAGATGATGGCATAAAAGTGACATTTGCTGAATATTATAAACATACTAATCTATACAATATTTCTTAGTTGTCATGAGTTTGGATTTGAAATAAAATTCCAACATTAAATTTGAAGTAATTCCCAGGCTGTGTTCCACATTTTGTTCTTGGCCCAAGGGAAAATCACTTTGGAATGAAGTCAGTTTTTTACTTGTGGGAATGTGAAAGATGTGTATAGGGATATTTGCCTACAATTTCCCAAAGTAAACTTTAAAACCTCACAGGCAGCATTCAGTTAATGGCTGTCTTAGTTTTCTAGAACTAAAGCACAGATAAATTGTGAACCCAAGAAGCATATCTTCATGCCCAGAGAAGAGGTGGCTCAAAAGCTTGGGAATGCCCTGGAATCCATGTATAGATGCCTGTGGTTGGTAGGAAGAACAGGGAAGTGAGAATGGAGAGGGGAAATTCCAGCGCATGGAACAACAAGCATGGAATGACAAATTAACAGTCAAATATTGCTTAAGAAATGATTTTACCCCAGAGAAAAATTAAACCTCTTCCTTCTCCAGATTCCATGGAACAGCAAAGTCCTGTGCCATATTTCCCAATTCCTGAGACAATTATTTTTTTCTTAAAATCAGATGAAATTTGTCTTGTTAGAGATGAGACCCCAATTATGTTGTTACTGTGGCTGAGAGGAGCCCATAGGTGACCTTATAGCAAGAGGGACAAGCAGCATTTGAAAACCAAGGGGTGTGAATATGGCCATCTTGCTGGTGATCAGCACCACAGGATACTGGACAGAGCCCAGGATTTGCTTATATCTTGAAAAGATGACAGCACCTAAGATGTAAACAGGGAGATTCAGGCATATAAAGATGGGCACAACCATATAGGTATGCTGTGTAAATAGGAAAGCATGAGCTTAGAAATTTTAGGTTACAATTCCCTCCCCCAAACACCAGTCAATTTCAATGAATAATATTACACAATACTCATGGTTTTGAAATCACTTTGACTCTCAATGATTATAGATTACTGACATATGTTTGTCTGTGATCTCTCAGTTTGGTCCTAAAAATTTCAAAGCGTCACTCATTCAAGTGTGAACCATTGGATATGACAAATATCTCATAAAAGATGTTAAAGTTCTTAGAATTACTGGTATGCATTGTAAGAGATAACAGTATTCTCTAAATAAGAAAGGTTTAAAATACAATCTTTGAAAGATACTTATAACCTGCATGTTTAGTAGTATACCCTCAGATTATATAGCCTCACTTTATGGGCTTACAATTAGGCTGAGGATATATTGAGTATATGTTGGTTCTCTTTGCAGTTCTTAAATCTGCATCTGGGTTTATAGATCCCCCGGAGGATTCTGACATAAGCAGTGCATGTTTTACACTCTTTTTTTCCATTTTATTTCTTCACCTTTTAGAAGTGAGATAAATCCCACTGCTTCTCAGATGGAGCACAAACAATGTAGGCAGACCTGAAAATATGGCAGCAGGTTATCTCAAAAGAGCTGGGTCCACACCAGTTTTTTGATGTCACCATACAGTTTGAATTTCTTATGAGTGTGAAAGAAAATTTCTCTTTTTTGGGAGAAAAGCAAATGCTGGCTAAGGATTAAGTAATGAATCCACATGAAAGCCTCCATCCAATTACTGCCATCTTGAATGACCAAATGAGTGTGCGTCCTTTAGAGTCATGGCTTAGATCTCAAACCAGCCACAGTTAGGAGTTGGGAGACGGCTGTGAATAAAGGAAAGAGAAAAGAGGGCAGTCACATAAATAGCAGTTGGGGGGTCAGTGAGTTAAATTTCAGCAAACATTTATCCAGTAGGCATTTAAATTAGTAATTAGAACACCAAAGCTTTTGAACCTTCTCTCTCTTAGTTAACAGAAATTTACCATCACCGTGTAATTTCATATCCCAAAACCGCCATTGAAAAGGAACAGAAGCAGTTTTTATGCATTGTAGCACTTTTGAGAAATAAAATTGAGCCGACTATGTTAATGGTATTGAAGGACATAAACGTTTGTTACATAGACAGGACCTAGTGGGCTCATTTCCAGATGACAGATAATGGGCTCTGTACACTTGGGTCTCTAACTTGTTGGCAGAGCCAATTTCCTGGTTGTTGGAAGGCTTCAGTTCCCCACAGGTCGTTAGACTGCGAGGTTCAGTTCTTTGCTGGATGTTGGCTGAAGGCTGCCCTCAGTTCCTTGCCGTGTGGGCCTCTCCAACGTCGCAGCTTGCTTTATCAAAACCTGCAGTCCTAGAACATAATATAGAGCATCTGCTAGCTGGATGGAAGTTACAGCGCTTTGTAGCCTCATCATAGAAGTGACCTCCCATCACCATTGCCACATGCTATTCAGTAGAACCAAGTCCCTGTTCAAGCCCACACTTGACCAATAGAGGATTATACAAGAGCATAAATACCAGAAGGTGAATCGCTGGAGGCTGTCTTACCAGTTGGCTCACACATTTGCATTATGCCCTCCTACATTTCATGTTATGGTTTTACAGTAGACATCTCTTTCAATGGAAGCAAATGGAACACTCTCCTGAAGTAGATTGGTCATAAGTAATAAATGTAGCAAGTAGATGAAAAATGCAACTCCGAATACCCTTACATATTCCTAGAATAAGGACGTCTCTCTCCCTTTAGGATTATCTGGTTCCACGCGACTCCGAGTATATTCCATGTATCACCTGAGAACTTGTTAAGATACAGAATCTCAGGTTTTACCCTGGAATTAGAATCAGCATTTTAGCCAGTTGCCCTAGTGACTCATGTGCATATTAAAGCTTGAGAGGTATTGATCTGGCCCAGTGCTTCTCACCCTGGCTGTACAGTGGACTCACCTGAGAATTTTTAAAAGTACAGGTGCCCAGGTATGAGGGATTTCCATTTTTAGTCCAGGGCATGCCCTGGGCAAGTTCCACCTGTGATTCCAGTGTGTGGCCGGGATTGAGAAGTGCTAATATATCCCAGGGTGTATTGTAACAATCGGTGATAGAAAGGAAAATTCCAAAACAGTTTTGTGTATATAATTTTTTATCTGTATTTCTGTAAAATGAAGTTACTTTAAAAATTATTTTCTTTTGTGTCACATAGAACAGTTGAGGGTGCCTTACGTCAGTCTGGTGTAATTTTAGTGTTTAATCTTGATCACAAGTGAATTAAGACAAACGTTTCTGGAAATTCTTGATAATCTACCTATTTATTAAAGATTCTAAAATCCTAAGTGACTACCAACCACTTTGAAGAGGCATGTTTTCACTTCTTATTGTTGATATTACCTAGTAATGCAGAATACCATCAAGCTGAATACTGGTCCCATTGCATAAGATGTATTGGTGCCATTCTTAGGAATTGTAAGCTGGATTTGCACTTGTCCAAGGGGCATTTAAATTCAGGTCTGAAAATTCACTCAGCGTGAAGTACTAGAGTTGCCATCAATTGATAATTTGTTATTCATACAAATTTATTTATATAAATTGATACTATAGATATTAATATTCAATTAGAAAAAATATCCTGAACAACTACTCTGCACCAGTCACTCTGCTTGAGGGTTCAGAATAAAGAAGAATATATACAAGAAATGTGTCCACTTTTATGGACCCTACAGTCAGTTTGGTGAAATAGATATGACTCACACTATCATTCAGCACTATGTTTAATTGAACATTGTGATAAATCCTGGGACAAAAAGATACAGGGGATCATGTGGGCACAAAACTGGGGGACACAACTTATTGGCCCACAGGAAAGACTGCCCTGAGCCTTAAAGTTTAACTGGGGACATGAAAAATAAGTAGATGCCTTCCTGGCGACACAGGTGTGGCAGGGTAGAGTGAGAGGGAAGAATTATGGATTTATATCAACATGCAGTCTAATGTTTATGAATCTCAGCTCCATTTTAAAGTTAGTGTTTTACCTGTTTTGTATTTTAATTTTTTTTCCACTGCTAAGATTTTCTTTCAGTTTTGAAAAGAAAATAAGTGGTGACATCCAGGAGGAAACCATTTCTCAAGAGCAAGAGTCTTGGAGAAATGATGCATTCAGAGAAAACTCACAGCTACGTCCACAAGGAGGCATTTGTTTGCACATTTTCCTCACCAGTTCCATGTGCCTTGGACTCAGTGGTCCAATTAGAACACAAGAGTCTTAGATAGTCTTAGTCACAAGTTGCCTTGCACTGTAGTTGTTGCGTGAATCTATGAATCTCCTCATGGATAGAGGCTGTCTGTTATTTCTTGGTCCTTATGCCAAATTCCTGGGCATACGGCAGCCTCTCTGCAAATACTTGTCAATCAAATTAGGCTCCAACCATGGGAACACAGAAATAAGTCTCAATCCAATTCACTGGAGACTCCTTGGAAACCTGAGAAAAACCATCAAAATCCTAGCATAACCAAAGACTAAAAGGGTGGCCCGGAACGATCCTGCTCCAATTGTATGGAACTTTAGGGAAGTCTCAGACATATTTTTCATAGGGAAAACACCCTGTAAAAAATATATATGCACCTTTTAATCATTAGCTAAGGGAATATTTTTTATTGCTCCCTTACTAGCTCAAGTTGGCCCAATTTAACAAAGGAAATAGCCAGGAATAAGATCAAACTTTGACTTGTAGACTTTTTAGATTAAAGAAACAGAATTCATATCAGTATTTAAAATTAAATTAGCCCATCATTTCCATAAGATGAATATTACTTGAAATTGGAATTGTTCATGTTTGTCTGTATCTTAATATCTTTATATAGGATTTTTTCTTTCAAGGCCATGCATGCACGTGTTGCTGTTTTACTAATTAAAAGGAGATGGTCTATCTTTTCAAATCTATTGGGAAGAGAAAAAAGCTATTAAGTTCAAAATCCTTAGCAATATTTTCTTGGTCATACACACTAAGATGAATATACAGCTTTTATGTATCAAAGGAAAAATAGCCAAGATTATACGTCTCACATTATCCCTTTCTGTCTGGAAAAAAAAATCATATGTTAGAACTTAAGAGCAGAGAGTGTGAATAGATGGATAATTTATTTAAAAATTATACATGGAACCCTAAGAGTAAAGAACAGAAACACCACCAGCCACTCACATTAGAATCACACAGAGGGCTTTTGAAAATGCAGATTCCCAGGACATAACCCTGGATATTCTGGTTCAGAGAGTCTGAGATGGAGCCTAGCAATCTGTATTTTAAGAAAAAACGCACCCCTACCCTCATGAGACTTTGATGTGCTGATAAATTTAGGATCCACTAATGTAATTCCCAGTTCTCCTCTTAGAGTTGAGGAAACTGAAGGCATTCAGAGTCCATGCCTTGTTCAGCGTTACTTATGCGTTTGTTGCAAAACATAAAGCCGGGTCTTAGAATCCTAGTGTTTTTAGTTCCTGCTGAAAAATTCAATGAAGAGACATGTAATCGTCTATTCTGAGCATAACGTTACACACGTGCTATAAAGGATATAAAACACAAAGACATCTCCCTCTTCCTTTGAAACATTCTACATCTCAGCAAATGGAACATGCATGTGTACAAAAAGTTACAATGATACAATCAAATAATTAAGAAATTAGGCAAACTGCTGTGAGACTAGAGAATGGAGAACATTTTGACTGGGATGGGAATCAGATGAGTCTTAAGAGAGAAGATGCATTAAGCTGAGTCTTGAAGCAAAAGGAAGATGTCCAGATGGGAAAATGGAAAAGGAAATATCTGACTATGGACAGAGCAAAGGATCGTGAAGCTTCCCCTGGGCTCAGGAAAGTGTGACTTCTAGCATGTGGCAACAGGAGCTGAAACAAACAAACAAACAAAATTGTTGGATGAAATGCATTTGAACAATTAGGTTATGGTGATTAAAAGCAGAGGTTGAAATTCAAGTGCCTACAGAGACCAAGGAGGTAACAAAAAGAGAGGAGCTGGTGAAGTTGAGGATGAGACTGGGAATTGTGGGGACGTGGTAAATGGGAGATAGCATGGCCCATCCAAAGCTAGTCAAAACACACCATTTTTATAATGCCCTTCTGGCCAAAGAAAACACACCTGAGGGACAGATGTAGCCCCCAGATGCCATTTTGAGAGCCAGAAATTTGCGAAGCTCAGGACTAGAGCTCTTTTCTGCTCTGTATTCTCTTCCCAGGCAATGTCCACCATGCCCAAGGCTTCAACTGCGATCTACATGTTGATGTCTCCAAAATGTACTATCTCATTTCCTGAATTCTCCTCTCACATCTCTACTTAGATATCTCAATGGCACCTGGAACTTAAACATGACTGCATGAACCAATAATTCACCTCAAAGAAGTCCCTTCCAATCCTTCCCCCTTTCTACTAGTCATGTCGTATCTATCACCTAGTCCTGCCCATTTCACCTGCTAAATAGCTGTCAAACCCATGGCCTACACCATTTCCAGCACCGTATCCCAAGATGCGATCAAGTTTTTCTTGGGAGAGGCTCTCTCTGGTCACTAGTGATCAATCCCTGCATAATACTACAGAAGTAGTGATCTTTGCAGAGAGGATTATGTCCCACCCTCCTCCCCCATCACCTGAAAAACTGTTTAATTTTTCACAGTGCCCCTACCCAGTTACATAGGATCTTCCTCCAAGTTATTTCTCTAGGCTCACCTGGTACTGGTCTCCTGCTCTTTCTGTCTGGGCAACAGCACAGACTTTTTTAATTTCTTAAGCACATCATGCTTAAGATGCTTCCTCTGACCAAACCTCTTCGTAAATACTGTTCCTTCTGCTGTGAACACTCTTCCTTCTACTGGAGTCTTCTTCCCTCCCTTCTCCTTCTTCAAGGTTAGTTGTATGCATTCATCAGATCTTTGTTTTAAGGTCAGGTTCCCCTAAAAGTACTTCCTGAACTCCTAGATTCAGCCCCTAGGCTACATGCTTTTTGTCAGCTAAACTGTTTAGTTTCCTTTGTACTATTTATCACAATGTATATTTTTTTTGTATTTTATCAAACTTTTTTCTTAGCATCTGTCCTGATTATTATTAATCCATGATGATCAGAATTGTGTGTGTAGCCAAAGATTTTATTTAAGGAGTTAAAGAATGAATAAACAAATTAATGTTTTGAAGGATATAAAATATTCAGCTAAAAAGGAAAGAGTTTGTCTTTTATTATAGAAGTAAAGTTTTTGTATGTGTTTTGTTTTTTAACAGAGTAGATCCTGATTTAATGTGAACTTTAGAAAGAGAACTGGTGACGATGTCTTGTAGAGGGTATAGAGTAGAGGCTGGTGGGTGTTGAGAACATCCAAAAATATCTGTTGTAAGACAGAACCACAGCAAAGGCCATGGGGAAAGAGAGAATGGACAGATTTCAGTGAAATTGTGAGATTCAGTTGACAGGACTTGATGACTCTAGGGATTTAAGGATATGAGAAAAAAGATGAAATATGAATCAAACTGGCTTTCCAATATCTAGGCTGGAAATATAGAAAAATAAGTGGACCCATAACCTGAATTAGGAAAGTCATAAGAAACCCCAAGACTGGTACTTTGAATTTTCTGTCATAATCATAGCTGAAGAGATGGACCCTGCTGTATCTCACATACACCATTAGTTGTTTCTCACTCAATTAAAAAATACACCAAATAATCAAAAGCAATATGTCATTAACTTGTAATAAATCTTAGCACATTTTACTAATCTAAGGGGAGTAGCTTCATATAAAGCAGACTATGTAGAGATTTATAGGATTGCAGTTATTTTATTTATTTATATACATTTTATATTTGTAAGCTGATAGATACAAACAATCTTCAGATATTTCCTGTTTTCAAAAATATATGTGAACCAACCAGATAAATGTGGTAGAGTTTAACTTAGAGCTGAAATTACATCAGTTACTTTTGAGAAGCTTTAGGGTTTTAGTCCTTGAGTTTCTTTTTAGGACACAAGGTAAGCTAGGCAAATTTTGGTTTTGTCCATGCGATGCCTATAGGCATTTCAGAGTACAGAACTGGAGAATTTTATTAATACAATTAATACTAGAGAGTTAGAAAAGATAGCAGGCATGGACAGCAAACATAGACAATGAGATGTCAGATGGGTACTTGCCAATGTCTGTCTTCCAAAGTCTAGAGCTGCTTTGTCTAAATGTAGCCTCTAGCAACCAGGGAGTACATTTGCATTATTTAAGATAAAATAAAATTTAAAAATCAATTCCTCAGTTGCACTAGCCACATTTCAAAATGTGATTCCATCTTGAAAAGTGCAGTTATAAAACATGTGCATCCTTGTAGAGATATCTATTGGACAGTTCACTATCCAACTCAAATAACCAGTGTGTTCGAAACTAATTTTATTAAAAGTAGCAATTATTTTCTTACTGCCAAGTCAACCTCCTCAACCCAGTAGATTTTTTAAGGACAGTTTCCATTTTTTTTTCTTGATTCCACTCTTTTGTAAAAGGTCATTTCTTGGATCATTAGCCTCAGATCCATGAACTTCATCCTTGTAGCAAGTAGTCCCCATCCTATAACCAGCCCAGGATCATCATCCATATCCCTGTTGTCTATAGAGGAAACAGGGTAAATATGTGTAATGTTGTGATCTTTTTTATACATTTCTTCCAACCACAATTGTTAATTATATTATTATAAGTGAATTATGTCTAAAACTTTTGCTAACCTTCTAGGCCTCATTTGAAAAATAAACATAATGATAATATCTACAAACATATTTTTGTAATAATTACAATAATAGAAAAATTAAACAATTTATATAAGAAGTATATTTTATAAATTATAACATATTATATTAAATATGGTTAATTAATGTTACTACCACCAGTAATATTTATAATAAGTGGGGCATTACTGCTTACAGTGATCATGATGCAATTATTATTATGGGCATTGCCATTTTAATATTTTAACCAAAACTTATGTAGAATTTTCCAGTCAATTGTTTGTGATGACTTATAAAGCCTAAGTTAATTTTGGACATTGAACATATTTTATTTTCAAATTCTCGTGACCCAGCACAAACATTCATTTGTGGATTTCTTGCAATTTATTTTATTCAGGACATAATTTTTTGATGTCTTGTAAAATCTTAAGTATGCATTTCCATGGTTGTTAGAGATCTGTGAATTTTTACTAGCTGGTAGGAAAAACAAAACAAAACAAAATAAAATAAAACAAAGTAGCTCCTTGTCCTAATTGTTTCATGAGCAAGGTAAACACTCAAGAATATGAACTGGAATAAACTAAATTGTTGCAAAAGTGTATCCACATACCACTGTGATAAATGGTCTATTTCCCAGCATGCGGAGATATGTTGAGATCCTCTAAGAGGTAGGGAAGCTGAAAATGAGAATATCTACATTGCTATCTGCCTGGTTTTTCCACTCTCAATTTCAATGTATTTGAAAGGTTCTTTCCAAGGTGTATTTGCAATGCATTTTGCATAACAAGTATTCACATTTTCCCTGTGATTTCAGAGGTTGAGAAGGAAAGAAAAGGATGGATAAACAAATCTTACTAGTTCCCAAAGGGCACCGTGTCTTTTCTTATTTGTTTTAACTCATTTATTCAATTACGTTTACTTGGCTTAACTCAGTCTAAAACAATTAGTGGTAACTTGCAGAAACATTTACAATAGTCTAGGGAAAAGAGATGTAATCAAAGGAAAGGAAAGGAAGGTTAGGATAATAGACCCAAGTGTGAGCACAGTGCTTGTTAGAGTAGAAGCCATCCTGCCGGATCCCCTTTCTAAAAGCGGGAACCAAGGATAATCAAGAAGCACAGAGAGTTGGCAGAGCCTTCAAGTAATTCTCCATGAATACTAAAATTCACAGCCTCGTTTGGGTGGGAATTGGGCAGCAAAAAGTATGATGTTAGCCACTGGGAAGAAAACAGTTTGGAGGGTTTTATGTTAACAATAAAGGCCAATCTGTATGACTTCCCTAACTTTGTCGCAGAGGGCCAAGTTGGCACATTCTTAAGAGAATTAAGGAGCCTGGTTATGAAAACACACAGCTTTAAAGAGCTCCTACTCCATCGGCAGCCCATCAGAGCTGCTGAAGGACCATCTTCAGACGGAAGGGATTCCTAGGGAAGAATGTGTCATTTGTAATGGAATGATTTTATAATTTATTTCCCAATTACCTACATTCATATTACAAATTAACTTATCCTTTTCCCCAATAACATATTTATGGATATATATGTAAACAATTATCATTGTTTTCCTATATTTTAATAATTGTCCCTAAGAAGTGTATTCTGAAACAGCTGAAATTAAAGGTGCATTTTATGGCCCTGGATCAGAGCAAAGTTAGCCACCCACTTGGGGTTTAACCTACCCTTGTCCTGGTTAGCACAGTGTTATAACTGAGCTACCTAACCATCAGCAGAGAGCAGATTCAGTGTGGTACTGTGATTTGATCTCCTTACATAACTTCTCTCTCAACGTCATTTACATGCCAGTCGGGGCTTCTCTTTCAAACAAAGCAGTGGCTTTGATAATTTGGGTCAAACTTTATTTTTCCTGTTAACTAGATAATTACCTTCCTCTCTGTTATAAGTACGCAGTCATGTGTAGATGCTAAACTCGAGAACTAATAGGTTACAGGCAACCTGCACGAAATCCTCCGTTTTCTGTCTAAAGATCGTCAACGGTTAGCGCCGCAGAACACTGCCTGGGGGTAAATTAAAAGCAGGAACTCATTTGCCGTTTTGCAAAATCTATAGTGACAACGAGTCCGTGAAGTTAAATTTACATTAAAATACGGCTTTTTCTGCCTCACAAGATTATGAGTAACTCGCAGGCTTAAATTATACAACCACAGGATTTAAAACTTCAAGCGTATAATATTTCTAAACATATAAATTAAAACTAGGGATTTCTTCTTAAGAAAGGGGAATGCTGCTTTCAATATACATATCAGCAAATTGACCGGTGAGTTTAATAAAAAGTCATGTATCATTTTAACATTCAGGAATGCTGCTTTAAAGGGCATCCAAAATAAAACTACTGACTCAGAAAGAAGCACACCGCATATTGGAGTTATAAAATGTCATTTCAGGGATCAAGAATGTGAGCTGTAAGTGAAAATGATTTTTCAAGCTATAGTGATATTTTCCAAGGGACGTTGATATTTAAAACTAAAATTGTAGTTTAATCCAACAACATCTTTTTTCCACATTCGTAGAAATAGCTATTTTTGAAAGGAAATTCACCAGTTTTTGGACTAATTTCTTCATCAATGTTGGGCAGACCTTTGTCAGTTACTTGAGAACCTAAAATCATGTAATTTAAAGGAATGTGTTTTTAAGATGCCAGGTGAAACCAGGAACTTTGTAAATGCAACTAGAAAGCCCTAATATTAAAAAAATATATATTAAATATTAAAAATAAAAACATACGTTTCTAACCAATAAGGTATGGTATGCAAGTTAGTCATAATAAATTTTATTTGTATAAATAACACATTTTCTTTTGTAGAGCCAAAAACTGTCAGTAAATTTCTGGTCTAAATACTTTCATAAATACTTGATGACATTTTATCTGAGAACTTTCAGTATGGATTTCGGCAAAGACGCATTAATCATCTGAGTTGAAATAATTTCCACTTCCATTTTGCACCACATCAAGGGCTGGTGTTTATGTCTGTTTTCCCACTAATTGCTTAGTGTCTTTGAGCAAATAACTTTTGGCCTTGGTTTTGTCTGGAAAATGAGCTGTTTCAGCTAAAGGATCTCTAAGGTCCTTTGACTCTGAAAATTTCTACAATTCTAAAGGATGGACGAATTCAATGCCATTGCCATTAGGACTTAATAAAATTGACAGTAATTCCCCCAGATAAATTCATTTATTAAGCGTAAAACACTGTAGTAAAGTAAGCCTTTCAGAGTTCCAGTGGGGCAGAGAGAAGAGCAAATACATGCATCCAGAATGAAGTGGATTGTGAAATTGTTATTGCTGGTAACAGAGGCCCGCAGGCAGGGGTGTAGAGGCAGGAGAAAGGGAGAGATGAATTCGAACTATGGAGATTCTTGATTGCTTTTTGGAAGAGGTACGAATTGGTTGGGGCCAAGTGGTGAGAAGCTTTGAATGTCGACTTAAGGAGTTCAAATTTCAGTCCATCCTCATAACTTTATGAGAACCACATCCTGGTTAGCATGATGGGATAAAATGCAGAGGCCTGTGCTTTAGGATGAAGATCTTAGTAGAGTTGTTTAGACTGAACCGGGGCAGAGAATGATGGGGATGGTTCTGATGGAGATACTGAAGGTGAATATCAGAGGTCCTGGGGGAAGGATGTCCAGGATCCCTGTTGTTTAATTCTTCCCGGTTACCTCTTCTCATGACCCCACTTTCATTTTCTATCATGACATTTTTTTTCCTTCTGCCTCTTCGGCTCTTCCTTTTCAATTTTTTTTTTTCTTTTTTTTTTTGCAGCATCTACTTCCTTACAAAGTCCTATAAATAGTGCTGTCACCAGAGTGGCATTCTCAGCTACATTTTTACTCTTAAGACTCTGAAAAATATTCCATATTTTCCCAGTAATGGGAAATTTCTCACAAATCTCCATAGTTCCCAATAGCATATACACACCAAAGACTGATCACCAGAGTTCTAACTGTGTCACAAAACTCTCTAACTTCCTCATCTTTATAGTCTAGAAACTGTTAAATTTCTCCTCTGGTTTTACCAAGGGTCCCTTGGATTAAAGATGCTCAAAATTCAATTTTTTATTTCCCCCATATTCACACCTCCTTCCACATTCCTGTGCTCGATTAGGAGCACCACCATCCACATAATGAGTCAAGCCTCAAGTCTTGCCTACACCTTCCACCTTCCCCCTTGCATTTAATAAATTGACATTTTATCACATCCCAAGTCCTGAAGACCCACTTGCTTATTATTTCCCTTATTATTTCCACTAGCTGCTTTTTTAAAATTATTATTGCAACATACTCCAAATTGTGTCCTATAGCTTTAAACTATCCCCACACCAGACCATACTGCAGACAGCTGTTGGAGTGAGCAACAAGAAGAAATCCAGCACATAAATCCCTTTGTTCAATTCCTTCAGTGGCCCTTTATTAACTTTAAGATAACATCTAACTTCTTTAGCACAGCAGAAGACATTTCATAATCCTGTCCCTGCTGGCATCTAAATTTCCACCTGTCCCTCTTTGCCCTCTGTAGTTGGATGTTCTGGTCATTCTTAAGGACCTGCAGTTTCCCCTGTCTACCTGTCTGTGCTAATTCTCCAATCCCCACTTAAATCTCACCTCCCCTGGATAGCTTTCGTAGGTGTACAGACATCCACACTTGCATCAGTTTTGCCCTACACATACCTCCACCAAGCATTTATACTGGTGTTTATAATTGTGCATTTACTTGCCTTTACTTCCTCCTCTCTCTTACATCCTAGAGTTCTTCTCTGTCTAGAACCCACACTAATATGGGCACCTTCTCAGCTCTCAATTAATACTTGTGTGTGAATAAATACATAAATAAGGACTAGTCCAAGAGACTAGTAATAATCCTGACTGGGTGCTGTTGGAGTGCCTGCGAAGTAGGAGGAGAGCTCTGAGACAGACTGACACCTGGCTCGTTAGAGGCTGAAGGAGAGAAGTCACAGTGATGTAAGTCCTTATCTCTTTTGGGGCTGGGGTGTTTAGTTGTGCTCGTGATCCTGGCATGCACCAGGAAGAGTAATATGTTTGGACAGATGAATATGAATTCTCCCTCCAGTAAAATGCATCTCAGTCATCTAGGGCACATCCATATGGGAATGCCCAGGAGGCAGCTGGAAAGAGAAGTCTGGAAGGAAAATATAAGACTTAAAAGAGGAAGTTACTGGCTGGAGATGTAGTTGTAGCCATGGTGCTGGTAATGCTGCCACGAGTTTCGAGTGAAAAGATGACTGGATAAATCTCAACATTAAGGGGCAGGTGGGGGCAGAAGAGAGAGGGTCCAGCTGGAAAGATTTTAAAAGGGCATTCATAGAGAAAGATAGAGAGCCAAGAAATTGGAGAATGACAGAAATCAAGGAGAAGTGTTTCAAATGCTGCAAAGCTGATCAGGTTAAAAATGATTAAAAAAAAGGTCATCTGGAAAAGCAAATTCAAAAAACAGTTTCACTTCTACAGTAGAAGTGGAATGTGTTTTACAAGAAGCTAAGAGTATAGGAGAGGGAAAAGAGGAGGCATTACTGATGTCAGAATGTAATTTCACAGGATTATTTGATCCTTGAATGGAAGAAGAGTGAGTGCCAAAATTTAAGAAAAGAAATGGAATTGAGATAAGGTTCTTTGAATGCAGAAAAGTTGAGCATGTCTTGAAATTTGGGAGAAGTTAGCAATGGAAAAGTAGAAACTGAAGATGAAGGAGGGAAGTCAGTTTGTAAAAGGAGGAAAATTCAGGGAAATATTGAAGGACCAGGAGACGATGGAAAGAGATGGAGGTTTTGTGTTGATATGGGGGAGGGTTGTGTATTATGCTCAGATATGAAGGAGGGAGAAAACAATACAGGGAACATTTGATGGAAGGGGTAATGGTGAGTGACACTGGGTTGGATGACGATCATGATATTAAAATACAAAATTCAAAATACGAAAGATCCATTTTTTATGGGTGAGGGACCTGTGTAAAAAAGAATGGTCTCAGGCATAAAAATAGAATTAGTTTTGTACACAAAATTAAACACTGATGATTAGCACTGCATATTCATTTATTTATTCAATGATATAAAAATTGTTAATTATTATGCCATGAAATAAGATATAAAGGGACACATACTCACTTGAAAAATTAGTAATGTGAAGAAATGCTAGTAACTATTACATTTCTTCAAGCACATTATTAATTTATTCCACTTGATATGATAAGAGCAAGCAACAGTAGGGAGAAATTGGCACGATTTCTATAATAAGGAGATGTTCAAACAGTATTGCATTTTTTGAAAAAGCAGAACTAGATAAATTGATTTTACTCTGATGTTAAAAAATGTGTCATATTCTTAGGCATCCCATCAACTGAGAGAAACATATTTTGATTCATTATCACTAATTTTCAGGAATAATCATGAGTTAGGACAGTAATGAGATTCAACCCCTCATTAGAAAGGAAATCAATAATGTCCTACACCATGTAAAGCTAACGTGGAGAAAGCAATTAATAACATCACAGACTAGTGCGCTGTCAGATAGAAAAGTGCTGTATGTATCGGCGTTCTGAAGAGGAGTAATAAAAATGCTTCAAAGTGTAGTTTGCAATTGGAAAAGCACAGTTTCACAGCATTGTGACGTGCATCAGTGAAACATATTTCTGTGAGAGATCAGAAGACAATAAATAGAGTCTTTATTGCTTCTGAGCAAGAAGCTACCTATTTCTACCAAAAAAAAATCTTTAAAACACCAGGAGTAATTTTATTCATCTAAAATATTTCCTTCATAGTAACTCTGCATTTCTAAAATTATCTTTGTGGGATGATATTACCAATTGAAATGTTAGACACATTTATGCTTTTAGTCATGAACAGAGAGACATACAGTTTAGCGTCCCAAATTATCAAATCAAATTAGAGAATCCTAAAAGTTTAGAAATCCGCATTATATTAAAGATGTTATAATCCAATATCTGCATTTTATAAATTAAGAAACAAGACCCATTGAAATAAAGGGACTTGACCAATGTGGTGATTCAACAAACAAGATGAGATTAGACAGCTTTCCATGATTCTGTCCCTAGTTTTGAAGGGTAGAGGTTACCAGTGTTTATTGTATCACTTCCATGCTAAAGTGTGGTGCATGCATTCACTCTTTAATTCATTGAGGCACAGTTTTTACATTTTTTCTCTGTTTAAATGTGATGTTAGGTTCATATTATATCATGGATTGGTAGCAAAGTGCTTCAATGTTATCTTGCATATTTCAAATCAAGTGGATATGATTCCCTTATTAAAATCTGCCTCATTACACTGTGTAGGAAGAGAACGGTCACTAATACTTATGAGCACCTACCATGTGCTTTTAATCCTATTCTTTAAATTATGCAATTAACTATTATGTCCCAAGTTTACATAACAGAAGACCAAGTCTCAAAGAAGATAAGATATTTACCAAAGTTTCTAGCCAAGGAAAGATGAAACTAAGATTAAAAATCAGGGCTGTCTGATTTCATAGCCAATGTTGTTTCTACTATACTCTTTAGTTTATTAAATTTTAACTATCTTGAAAGATAAGCGTGTATGAGATTAGAGCAGTTCAGGTGCAAGGGAAGTGAAGACAGTCATTAACTCCAGGCTTTATTGAGATAAACATGCAAGATAAGTCCCATCAAATAACCACTCAAATCATATAAATAAGATGTAATGAAAGATCAGGGAGGCAAGAAAAAGACGAAGAGAAGTCACAAAAAATCGTATGGTTTTACAGCCAAGATATCAACTGTCAGAATAAATGTATGCATCTACATAAAGGAATGAGAAGCACTGGAAATAGTAACTATGGCAGTAAATAGACAGTGTTTTTTCTTATTTTTTAAATATCTTTAAAATATAGTTGACTCTTTTAACTAAAACAATAAGAATGTATTGTGAGGTTTTTAACCCCTGCAAAAGTAAAATGCATGACAACAGCACAAATTCCAGGATGGGAAATGGAAGTAAACTATTTTCAGATTCTTATAGTAGATGTGAAGTGGTATAATATCATTAAAGGTAGACTATAATAAGTTAATGATGCATAATATCAATCCTACAGCAACCACTGAAATAAAAGGAGTTATAGCTAGTACCCTAAAAAGGAGGTAAAATGGAATTGTAAAAATGATTAAGCCAAAATGAAGCATATAAAGAGGAAAAGGGAACAATGAATAGAGGGGGCAAATAGACAACAAGTAGCCAGATGATAGCCTTACCCCTCAACACGCCAACTGTCACACTAAATATAAATGGTTCCTTGGTTGGACCTATCTGTCAACATTCTTTGAACATTGCACTTGAGATGAGTGAATTCTGTTGTCTGTAATGTATGACTCAGTTTAAAAAATGATACCAGAAAAGAAAAAAATAAGCCAGAAGCTCAGAGGAAATATTTGCAATCCATACTGCCAACAAAAGGATTTTTCTTCAAAATGGATAAATAACTTCTACAAAGCAATGAGGAAGATTCAAACAAACCAAGGGAAAAATGAGAAGATACATGAGAAAGCATCTCAAGAAGAGGAAACACAAATTGCCATCAAATATAAGAAAAGATGCCCATTCATATTATTAATGGGAGAAATGCAAATTAAAACTATGATGAGATATCATTTTGCATTCATCTGATTGGACAAAATCTAAATGTCTGATGAATATGAGGGAGGATGTGGATGATGAGACACCAATATTGGGAGGAATAAGTTGATAATAACATTTGGGAAAAAATGTTGAGTTACTGAGCAACTTGGAACAGCACATAATGTACAACAAATTCCATTCGACCCCTTAAATGATTTCTGTATAGGTGCACCAAAGGCATTTGCACACATTTTATAGCATTATTTCTAATAAATAAAAATAGGAAATGACTTAAATGTCCACTGACAAAGAGAGTGGATAAATTGTGGTATTTTCATATAATGCATGTTATACAGCTATACATGTCAACATGGATGAATGTCAAAAAATATAAAATTGAGTGAAAACACAAGTCAGAAGCATAGATTTCATATGATTACATTTATATAAATTTCAAAAACATGCAAAACTGAAAAAATATTTTTAGTGATATATTGTGAAATATTAGAAAAAAACTATGAGAACTATGATCAAAAATGAAAAAATATCAGTTTAATGACTACCCCTAAGGGGCAAGAAGAGGCGTGATTTTTATATTTTGTGTATTTCAGTTTTGGGTTCTATATATTCATGCACATGCATGTTTGTGTATGTGTGTGTGTCCGTGACCCAGATCAGTTGTTTAAATGAATGAATGCCACAGTGAAATGAGAAATTATTAAATATTTAGTATAAAACTTAAAAAATTTCGAGCAACTGGAAGTTATAAACGTGCTATAATCATGAACTTTACAAGTGGGGCCAGTTTATATTAGTTTAATAGATGTCTTTCTTCCTTGAAAATACATATTTAATGTCCCTTATTATAAAATATGACCCGCCTCTTGAATGGTGAGCAGCGTTATAACGTACAGAATTCACACACTTAACGATGGTAGATCCTATGATTCAATAGTAATAAAGCACAACTGCTGAACTGACCAGAGCATAGTATCAAACAGATGGGATTCAAGGGATAGAGGAAAAAGAAAGATTGCATATTCACATTCAGGTCCAGTCGTATAAATTGTCTCAAGGTTGAGGCAGCAATTTATGTTAGAGTTGAGTGTTGTGTGACAACCCCCTTGAAACCATATTTGGCTGTTACTCTTGATGAGTGCCTTATGCAATACAGTGGGGGTTTGTCACAGCATAGGAGAAGAAGAGAAGGCACCGGTGTTTCACTACTGTTTTGTTTATTCATTTTCTGTTTATCAAAATGAATATATTATATTTTAAATCCCAGTTGATAAGACTTGCTGTGTATAATGAATTCACACACACCAGTACCCCAATCCAGGCTGTTTTGACACGTCACCAGTCATTCCTTCCCCCGAGTTACCCATCCAGTACTTAACTTAGCAGAGAAAGGGAGCACGTTTAACTCATTGTTGAATTTTTTAATAAGGAGCTAAAGCCTTTATAAAGTTAAGGAAAATAAAATCATCACATTTTTGTTTGCAAAATTTCTTAGTTTTAAAATGCACAATAGATGTATTACAATAGAATAAAAACATTTCAAAACTTAATTTCAAATCGGCAACTAGTAATACAGAGAATCTCATTTAATATCAAGTGCTGTGGTTGCCAGTGGCTATTCTTAATTATATTAATTTTATGTTATACATAATATAATACTAATTAATTATATCCTTCAGTCATTCTCTTTTATCTAAATATATCCTATGTTGTACAAACATCTTCATCTCTCTGGCTTTGATAATGTCACTTTGCTACTCAAGAAAAATATCATTGCCTACAAAATTAATCCAGACTCCTTAACCACATGCTGGCACATCATGCTTTTCCATCCTCACATCCCAAGATTGACTTCACATACTCTTGGTTTGGATTGCTCACTGTGCCTCATATCTACCCTACACTTACCTTACCTATACCTGGAATTGGTCCCTCTGCCCACACCCCAAAGTCAGTCTGTTCAAATGTCATCCATCCTTTAAGATTTGTGCCAAACACTTTCATTTTCATCAGCTTGATGGTTTCAACCTTGCCCTTCAAGATGAAGCATCTGTTGCTTTGTCTTCTAAAATGTTGTGATGATAAATTTCATGTGTCAACTTGGCTAGGCCGTGGTACTCAAGTTTTTGTCAAACACCAATCCAGATGTTGCTATGAAGGTATTTTTTAGATGAAATTAACATTTAAATCAGTAGACTTTGAGGAAAGCAGATTACCTTCCATAACATGGGTGGGTCTCATCCAATCAGTTGAAGGCCTTACAAGAAAAGACTGAGATCTCCCAAGAAAAAAGGAATTCTGCCTCCAAACTGCCTTCAGACTCAAAACTGCAACAACAGTTCTTCCCTGGGTCTCCAACGTGCTGGTCTGCCCTGCAGATTTGGGACTTTCCAGCCCCCACAATCACATTAGCTACTTCCTTAAAATCTCTCTCTCTTTCCCCCTTTCCAATCTCCCTTTCTCTCCATACATGTATCCATATATATATATACATACACACACGCATTCTACTGATTCTGTATCTCTGGCAAATAAAATTCTCAAGTCATTTTTTCCTGTGCCTCTCTTGTATCGTACCTTGTTATCTAAATCCACTCTTCTTCTCTCCCCTCTGCCCATCCTTAACTCCTAGTATTAGACTAGAGCTCAAATCATTGTCCCTTATTAGTGGGATACTTCTCAGAATCTCTAACCAGGGCATATCCCTCCACTACATGCTATCAAAGTACTTTGGCCCTGCCACTGCAGAGAATTCATCAGAGTTGTAATTCATATTTGTAGGATGGTTTTATTAATATCTGTTTCCTCCATTATATTATAGAGTCCATGAGGGCATAATTCACATCCTATTTAGGACAGTATCTGCCATATAATAGGTGCTATTTATCTTTATAAAATGTGTATGTGCGTGCATGTGTATAGTATAGTAATGAATACTTTATCGTCCTATATATTTTAATTTCTTTATAAGACAATATGCTTCATGAATTCAATATTCATCACTGATTCACTTCTCAATCCCCAGTAATAGTGTCTTTCAAGCAGGATTGGTAAAGGGACATAATAATTATAAAGAGGCTATTATGTGCTATGTACTATTCTCAAGATAGATTTTCAATGAATGCTTAGATGAAAAGATGGATTAATTACTTTCTTTGATTTAAAATTAGGTTCTGAGTTTGAGGATGACATCACATTACCCTGTAGAGAGGACTGAATAATTCATGAAAAGTAATCAATATGGGGAATAAGAGTATGGTTGGCAGCCTTTGATCAATTTAACAATTTTGAGAGTTTAAGGATATTTTATACATGCCCGCAGCAACCTTAATGTTTCCAAATTATCCATGAAGATTCCATCCTAGCACATGGAGGAAAGATAGTCTTTCAAGAAGGAAATAGTGGTCAACAGTGATGTTTCCTCCTAAGGAAATACGCGAGATGAGAACTGGAAAGTGTCCTTTAAGTTCAGTGAAATAGAAGACACGAATGAACTCAGGAAGACCTGCATTGGCCCAGAAATGGGGCCTGAAGTCAGATTGGAGAAAGCGATGGAAGGGAGGAGATGGAGCTGCATGTCTGGACTATACTCTTTCGAGTAATTTGGGGTGAAGGATAGGAGTTTGTGTTAGTTAGAAGAAAACGAAACACTTTGTGAGGTTTTGCAGATGCTGTGATTGCAAGTGGAACAACCGCAAAGAGGTTAATGGCCCTGTGTATATGGGGGTGGGGTGGGGGAGGTTCTGGCTCGTGTACCCTCTTATGCTCCTGGGAATAATAAGATGGGTTGTTGGAAACATGTTGGAGGAAAGATGTTTAGGTTCAACCTGGAAAATCTATAATCTCATATAAAATAATTTTATGATATTTTCACAAATGTGAAGAAACATTTTGAAGGGCTATGTATAAATTTTGCTGTTTTTTGGTGGTTTTGTTTTGTTTTTTGCTCAGAATGGCCAGGCAGCAAGATAAAGCAGCCTTCTTGGTAAATTAATTAATGTGTATGCCTCTACAGAGACAGCAACCTTTAAACCATGGCCTGGAAATGTTTGCACAACATGCACAAGAAAATTTATGAGAATAGGGGCACAGGCAGATAAACCCTGAAAATTTTATGAAATCTCTCTGTAAATGAAGAAATTGAGCAGTTAACCCAGCTGGAAAGAACATGTCAGCAGAATTCGTACAATAGATTGGATAGCTGTCACAGCCCAACATGAAACTGAATGATAGAACATTTTAGTGTTCACCACTTGAACAACCACAGTTAAAATTTTTAAGAAGAAAATCACAATCAAGACTATATTTTCACAACTTATCACTGTTTTCATTTATAGGTCTTATTTTTGCCTACAAATGTATACCAAAAATTGGATTCAAATAATTTAAAGATTGACGAAGCTGCCTCTATCTGTTGAATTGTTCCACTCAGATATTTTCAAGAGAAAGCTAGTACTTGGATTAAAAAAAAAAAGATAAACAGTGGTATGAAGATAATGAGCATGGTATGATATTAGAAGACCCAGATCTGATTTTCTTACATAGTTTTTATAGTTTTCAGTTTCTGTCTAACATTATCCAAAAGTGTTCTTGAATATATTTTCTGGAAAATATATTTCCACTAAAATCTTAATATGGATGAAATATTGCTGGTAACGAAATTGCTTAAGAGATATTTATGATGAGAAAAAGGAGACGTTAAAATAAAAATTGTCCATAAGTAGTTGCATTCTGAAATCTAGGGTTATATAATAACTTTTGTGTAAGTTTCATTTTTAGAAGATTAACATTTTGCAGTATTTCAAAGTGGTCCGTAGAAATTATCATTTCAGGTTATGTTAGTTAAATGGATGTGACAAAGGGCAAAGAGCTGTCATATCTACTTGGACTCAGATAGTTAAAACTCCTGGCTTAAATTAGTAAATGTCCTTTATAAATCATTCCAGTTAAGTACAAATTTGAACCATTCCATAAAGTGCCTAAAGGAGAAGATAAAAATTTAACTTTTAACTTTTACCACAATGGATAATTTTATTATTCAATCTGTCCAATCTACCCATCAATGAGGTTTGTCCTAACAGCATGAGTAAAGGAAAGTTGAACACCAGTACCTTTTGAATGTTTATAAATACTTCATAAAGTATAAATTTTAGAATTGAAAATTAATCACAAGTTCAAACATTTTATTTAAAACACATTTTTTGTATAATTTGATACAGCATTACACTTATTTCTATGAACTGAAGCAGAAAATTGATTGGGTGGTATGGCCTCTAAGGAAATATTGACAAGTACATGAAAAGCAATACAAGACAAGACAGTAAACTTTAAAATGATTCAAATTTAATGTAGTTGCTATCTTATATGTATAATATGTGTTATATGTAATGTGATATATATATAAACTTACATATGATTTTGTAATGGGATATACATAAATGTATAGTGTCATATGCAATGTGATAAATATAGTATTACATATGCATATATAATGTTACATATCAATATATAATATTATGCATAGACATATATATATACATCCCATTTCAGATTAAAAATTAAATGGTAGACAGACAATGAGAAAAGATGTACCTGGTCTCACAAGTGGCAGTGGAATTTTTCAAGGCCAACCCCCTTGCAAGAGAAAACAAACCTGAGCTGTGGCCAGAGTTAGGGAGCCAAGGACTGATCAAGAAGTTACTGGAAGAGAGAAAGTTGTCCTAAGGGTACATGTGATAGAAGACAGTAAACCTCAGGCTGAAGGAGGGCTGGGGAAGTTGAACCTCTGAGCCCATGCTTAGTCAAATCTTGAGGAGGAGACTGAGAGCTTGCCAGGTGTGTGTTACTCCCTGGCTACCAGTAGAGACAAAACCATATCTCAGATTAGGCCTGCAGAAAGTCTACTGATTCCGATCGACCGTGAGCTCACAATTGGAGGTGATTGGGCACACAGGAAGGAAAGCCACTGTTGCGGAAGTTCAGAGACACAGCAGGGAGCAGATTTCTTATAGATTTTAGATATAGACACAGAATATAGAACAGATGGATTTAAGATGTTCAAAGAAATAAGAAATATAGTGTACAAAAATATGGATGCAACTAGAGGTTATTAGGAATGAAGATAAACTTTTGAAAATTTAGAAAAGAACTCCTTGAAATGTAAACTATGATGGCTGAAATTAAAAGAAGCTTATTGGCAAGTTAAAGGGAAGGCTTAACCCAACTGAAGAGAAGACTAGTGCACTGGAAAGGACAATGTATTAGTCAGGGTTCTCCGGAGAAACAGACCAGTAGGATGTATAGAGATTTATAGAAAGAGATTTATTATGAGGGGTTGGCTTGTGTGGTTTTGTTGGCCAAGAGGTCCCACAATCTGATGTCTGCAAGTTGGAGGCCCAGGAAAGCCAGTGGTGTAGTCCAGTCCAAACTCGAAGGCCCAGGAACCAGGAGTGCTGATGTGCCAGGGCAGGAAAAGACCAATGTCTCAGCTCAGAGAGAGCAAATACATCCTTCCTCTGCCTGTTTGTTCTATTTGCGCCCTCAAGCGATGATGCCTACAGATCTTCTTTATAATTCCAATGATAATCTCTTCTGGAAACACCCTAGACACCCCCAGAAATAATGTTTTACTGGCTCTCTGGGCATTTCTTAGCCTGTCAGGTTGATATATAAAATTAACCCTCACAGTTATTTAGGTAAATTCTCCCAGAATGCATCACAGAGAGGAAAGGAAATGGAAAATATAGGACAAAAGTTAAGAGATTCAGGATATTAAATGAGAAAATGTGACATTCATAAAATTGGACAGCCCGAAAGGAAAAAATAGACAATGAGGAAGAACAATATTTAAAGAGAGAAAAGCTGAGAATTTTCCAGAACCAATTTCACAGATGCAATTTATTTAGAAGTCAATAGCATAAAGATACATTCAAAAATATCCACGTTTGGAAATTAAAACACACTCACACACATGCATAGACACACACACTCACACACAAGTAAAACAGATACCAAAAATATATGGAAGACATTACTAAAGTTTCTACAGGTGTTAAAGGAATATTATTTTATTAAACACATTATGCTAATAACATTTACATCTTAGATAGTATGGACAAAATCCTAGAAAGAAACATAACTTACTAAAATTAATGGAAGGAAAGAAAAAGGAACTCTGAATATTACCAAACCGGGTTCGTTTTTGCGTGTCACCCAGAAAGCCAAACACCAAGACAATGAGATTGCAGGAGAGAGAGGGTTTAATCAAAAGGCAGCCAAGCGAGGAAATGGGAGAACGAGTCTCAAATCCGCCTCCTCGAAAATAGGGACTCAGGAATATTTATGGGGTAGCAGGCAAGGTGGTCTGAAATGTGGAGACAGATGATTGGAGGTGAGAAGAGGTGAGGCAATTGATGATCTGCACATAGGACGCATGTTCACAAAATGATGGCATTATTATGACCTGAAGGTGGAGTTTTTAGCCTCTTAATGTCAAAAGGTCACTTATCGGGCATCTGCATGGGCCCAGTTGATGCGTTGGTGGTTTCAACTGGCCTAAAGTGGACAAGTGGTTCTAATTCCTGAAAAACCACTCAAATACCTATTACCATGGTGACCTGGTCGCCAGGGAAATGTTATCCATAGGAAGCTAGTGGGAGTCAGATAGCATATTGCCTAAACAGCACAGTTAACAATGGGTGAGTAAACAGCTAAAAGCTATAACCAGTAATTGCAAAAAGGAAAAAAAACTTTAGTTCCTAGCTACTTAATCATCATTGGCTAACTGTTTGCCAGTTTCATGAATACTGCTCCATCTGTAAAATAAATTTAATTTTTTTAAAAAACCTTAATAAAAAAATCCAGACCCAGACTTCACTGTAACAGTTCAAATTTAACAACAGCAACTATACACACATTCTTTCAGAAAATAGAGAAAAAGAGATCCCTTCCTATCTTGCTTTGTGAGACCAACTAACACTTGATACCAAAACTTGACAAGACTTTGCAGGAAAAATGAGTTGTATATCAACATCTCTCATAGACACAAACATCCTAATAAAACAACAAATGGAATTCAGTGATAAATTTAAAACAGTGTATCATGACCAACTGGATTTTATCCCTGGAATACAAAGTTGGTATAGCATCTGAAAATCAATCAGAATAATTCACCTCCTTACAAAATTAAGGAGGAAATTCTCAATGGATCCAGAAAAAGCAATTGAAAACAGTTAACACCTGTTTATGATATAAACTTTCAGAAAAGCCAGAACAGAAGATAACTGTCAATCTGATAAAGGATATTTTTTTAAAAAGCTACCTTCATATATAATGTTGAATTAGTGAATATTTTACTCTTAATTTAGGGGAGAAGTCGAGGGTATCTACTTTCACCACTGCTACCCAATGTTTTACTGACAGTTCTAGCCAGTGAACAAGGCAAAAAAAAAAAAAAAAAATAGTAGAAGGCCAAATTTATAAAAGGAAGAAGTAAAACTGTCATTAACTATTATTCCCAGATATCTCGTGCCCATAAAGTCCCATGGGAAAAGGTGTATTTACTATTCAAAATATTAAGTGAATTTATTAAGGTCACAGGATACAAGATCAATATAAAACATCAATTGCTGGCCTATAGAACAGCCGCACATTGTTGGAAAATGGTTTAAAAGTGGTGTTCAAAAAGAATACTATTCACAACAGCATCAAAAAGCTTTAAGCATCACAGATAAAATTTAATGGAAGATGGCAGGAATTCCACACTAAAGACTCTAAAACATTTTAGGGATTAATTAGAGAAGACTGAAATAAGTTGAGAGATGTTAGAATACACAACATTTTAATACTATTTATCTTCCAGTTGATATATAGATTCAATGCAATCCCAATAAAAATTCCCACATTTTTAATGAAAATAGACAAGCTGATGCTCAAATTTATCCTGAAGCGCAAAGGAGCTACTTCAATCCAGACGATGATTAAAATGAAGAATAAATTTGGGGCACTTCAATTGTCTGATTTGAGTACTTACTGTAATACTACAGCAATAAAGAGATCAACGTAAAGATCAACAATAAATCGAAGCAACAGAGTATAGCTCCAAAAGTAAATCTCGTCATGCATGATCACCTGTTTTTCCAATGGCACCACAGAAATTCAGCAGAAGTTGGAAGGTCTTTTCAACAAATTGTGCTATAGAAATTGGATGCCCATATGGGAAAAACTAAACCCTGACCCTAATTCACAATAACTAATTTGAGGTGTAATAAAGACCAAAATGCCAGGGCTGAAACTATAAACCTTCTAAATGACACAGGAGCATATGTTTTTTTAAGTTAGCATAAGTGATCATTTCTTTGCCAGGGTGTAAATTGCACTGTTTATCAAAATAATAAATTGGACTGCATGGAAATAAAAAATACCAACTTAACAAAGGCACAATTAAAAAAGTAAAAGAAGACATCCTCATACTGTGAGAAGATATTCACGTTCACATATCTAACAAAATACTTTCAATCAACATTTAAAATAAACTCTTACACATCAGTAAAAAGAGAAACAACTCATTTTTTAGGAGGGCTAATTTTTTAAAATGGGCAAAAGTTTTTAATCAGGCAATTTATATAAGAAGATATCCAAATATCCAGTAACATATGAAAAGGTGCTTAACATCGCTCATCAGACAATCATAAATTAAGAGTTACAATGAGATACCAGAATATAAGCAGCAGGTAGCTAAAAATTAAAAAAAAAAAAAGAATTGACAGTATGAAGTGTTGGCAAGGATACAAAGTAACTGGAACTCTCCTACTTTGCTGGTGGAAGTATAAAATGATACACTTTGGAAAATTATTTGGCAGTCTGCAATGCAATTAAATATATGCCTACTAAGTGATCTGGCAATTCTACTCCTAGATGTATGCTCCAAAGAAATGAATGCGTTTCTCCACAAAAAGAGTTGACAAGAAGATATAGAGAAACTTATTTCCTAATAAGCAGAAATAAAAACAATCGAAACGTCCATCACCTGGAAAATGAATTAACAATCTTTCGTAGATTCATACAATGGAATGCTACTTAGAAAAAAAAGAGGAAGAAACAATACACGTGACAACAGTGATGAATAACAAAAATATGATGCCGTGTAAAAGAAGATAGACTCAAAAGAATGCAGACATATGATAAACTTTTCATGAAATTCTACAGCAGGCACAACTAATTTCTGGTGATACAGTTCAGGAGCCTGGTGGCTCAGAGAGGGGATTATCAACTCGGGAGGGGGATGAACAATCGTTTTGTGATCATGGAAGTGATCTCTGTATCTTGATCTGGGTGAGAGTTACTTGAGCATATGCTTATCTAAAAAGTTCCTGAGCATCACACTCAACATTTGTGCATGTTACTGTATGGAGATTGGACCTCAGTAAAGATGCACACATTTAATGAATAAAAGATAAGATGGAAGGAATAAAGGCCAATAATTCAGCTGTCATTCTAAAGGTGAGTAGAGTGGAATGTCCAATCGAAAGGTAAAGGTGGTCAGATTAGGTTAATGTACCAAATCCAGCAATGTTCCTTCTGTCCAAAGACCACATCTAAAACTAAGCAATGAAGAAAGGTCAAATAGAAAGGCCTGGGCCTCTCTAAACCTAAAGAAAGCAAGAATGGCAATGTTAATATCAGATGAAGCAAAACCAAGCTCAAAACATTATAAAAACCAAGGAAAGCTCTTGATAAAATTAAAATATCAAGTATCGAATTTGATTGAAAAAGAAGTCAAATCTCCGGATAAATTTCAAACAATGAAGAAACACAGGCTTATTGGTAACTCTCTCCCAAACAACACCAGGTCCAGTGTTAATAAAAAGATAATCCCCGGCGTTACATCTTTGTATATAACTTGTTTTAAGGAAAAAATTAAAATGTCAAAAAGCTGCATGCATAAATCATAGAACCATCTCACCTAAAAAAGCAGTTGAACCATCTCACTTATGAACATAGATCCCATAGGGACATTTAAATCAAAACAGTCTATTAGTTGACTCAGACTTCTAAACTCCCTGTAAGGGTCCATGTCCCCAGCAATTTTCTGCTACAAATCTCCTTTCACGAGAGAGCCTCAGGAAGCCCCCTAGGCATACACTATAATATTGTTTTCCTTTCCTTCATGCAGTTGCTGGAATTGCCTAAGCAAGTACTGCAATGATTTCTTTGTGCTTTTCTACAAAATAGAGTAATAAAGAGAAGATGCAATAAGGAAAGAGAATGTATGTTGTAAAATTTCAGTGGGAAGTATCTTCTTGTGAAGCAAGCATGCATTCTAGATGTGTGATGGCTCTATTGGAGAATAGAGGACATTTTGCTCCGCAGTGTTAGAAGAATTCTGACTGCTTAGAAAAAGATGAGAAGCAGTCTTTAAATCGTTCCCATGGAGATCACGTGAAACATTCCTTCCTGGGGTCCCGGGTCATGCCACCAGCTGATTCCCACCTCAGAAGGAATCGGCAGGCAGTCAGCTTCTGGGTCCTAATTCCTTAACAAATAAGGTATGTGTAGAAATGCTGGACTGTTCTTTCACTCTTGGTAGCCACACACATCCATTTCAAAACTTTAAGGTCCTCCCAGGAAGGAAAGGCATTCCTAATATTGGTAGGTCCTCAACCCTCCCAATTCCTACACTATTTCAGGTGAACAAGAATTAGAGACAGCAGAAAGCTTTGACCTCTTGAAACCTTCCCTTTGGATGCCCCAAATACCAGACAACCATCAGTTCCATGTCTACAAACAAGGCTCTGGAATGCAATCTACCTATTGTGATGACTATTACAAAAGTAATGTGAGAACTTACACAGGGAAATGAGTATTTTCCTTCAAAGGGATCCCCTCGAGTGGCTACACATGTATTCCAAAAATGTTATTATGGTCCTAAACAATGTTGAAGCCCTTTTTGTTTGCTTGTTTTTTCAATGATATCAGAACCAGCTTAGGAGTCATGTGAAGGAAGAGATAACTGATATTCATTTGGAAAATATGTCCCAGACACTGTTGAAATACTTTCTCATAGAATATCTCAGATGAAGTAAATATTATTTTCTCTTTCCTATAAATGAGGAAAGGAGTCCTGAGACTTTAAGTTGTCAAAAAAGTCAAATTGAAATGTTTCATAGTTGCTCATTTTCTGTTAACAAAGTTAATATAAAATAAAATCACTTTCTTCATTCACCTCCCTGTCTTGAGGCCTAATTAGCTATGTCTTTTGTAGATCCAAGCTTGCCTCAAAAGATGAAGACTTTCACAGTTGTGAGAGTCAAAAGTCTATGCCCCAGGGGCTGGCCCGGTGACATAGTGGTTTGGTTCACGTGTTCCACTTCAGCGGCCCAGGATTCACAGGTTCAGATCCTGGGAGCAGACCTACACCACCCGTCAAGCCATGCTGTGGCAGTGACCCACGTACAAAAAATAAAGACAGATTGGCATAGATGTTAGCTCAGGGACAATCTTCCTCAAGCAAAAAGAAGAAGATTGGCAACAAATGTTATCTCAGTGCCAATCTTCCTCACCAAAAATAATAAATAAATAAAGACTATGCCCCATAAATTTCAATAATAGTATTTAGCATAACCAAATATAATTTATTCAAAAATTAATTGTACTCGGGGCCGGCCCGGTGGCGCAAGCGGTTAAGTGCGCGCGCTCCGCTGCGGCGGCCCGGGGTTCGCTGGTTCGGATCCCGGGCGCGCACCGACGCACTGCTTGGCAAGCCATGCTGTGGCGGCGTCCCATATAAAGTGGAGGAAGATGGGCACAGATGTTAGCCCAGGGCCGTCTTCCTCAGCAAAAAAAAGAGGAGGATTGGCGGATGTTAGCACAGGGCTGATCTCCTCACAAAAAAAAAAAAAAAAAAAAAATTGTACTCACTAAAAGCAGAAAAATAAGTGAGAATAAAGTCAGGAAACTCTTTCTAGGGTTTCTGGATGATTCCAGAGGGAATATTTATTCTATCTTATCTAAAAAATTCGCCTCAATTTTTACTTCTTAATACCTTAAATCACTGTTACAGTTTTATGGGAACCTCAAGTGGCTGAATTTAAAAATGATCAAGAAATGCACACATGAAATCTAGTCATGTTCTTTTGAGATTGTCTTCTTTGGAGGAGGAGAAAGCATCTTTTAGAATGTACTTGTTGTTCATGCAAAGGTCTCCTGGCATTTGACACCGTATTTACTTGAAGCCGAAGTCAGCAAAAGCCAATGATTATGCCATGGGCTTTCACATCACAGGGAACAATTGAAAATGATTACGTCTTCTGGGAATGTTGACCAGAGATTGTAGGAAGGAGCTCTTGCTAAGATCCTAATATCCCACTTCCAGGAAGCGGTACTTTCTTGTTGCTAAAATTAGCTTGGCTTTGCTGTGCTGTGGGAAACAATCTCTTTAATCATAAAATAATAAATCATGATTTTTATGTAATGAAAATGATACCAACCCTGTCCCCTGATAATAGCAGCAACTTGTAATAGAAACCCAAATCTACCCTGAGTACTGAGTGTCCCTTCTCTGAACGTGGGATTCAACCAACATTTTACAAAAGAGATGTCGGGCACTTTCGTAAGTTACAATTTCTTTCATCTTCAAAGCCATTGGGGACTAGTTTGGACCAAGTTACACAGATCCTAAGTGATAGAGCTGGAATTTATTTCCTGTTTTTGTTTTGGCACCAAAGTTGGAGTTCTTTCACTCATTATCTAAGGGGATTTGGCTAACACTGCATACCAGGGGGAGAAAAGTCAATGATAAAGGGGAGATTTGGGAATGTGATGGCGGTGGTGGTGGTGGTGGTGGCGGTGGTGAGGGGGCTTGGTTGGGGATGGTGTGGTAGATTTCACATCGTGAGTGCCATCATCAACAAGCTCAATGTTCCCTGGCTCCTCAGGTTTCTGTCTACATGAACATTTGCTTTCTCCGTCCTCCACCCAGTGTGTGAAGGAGTAACGGGTCTCTCTTACCCCTGTCAGTCCTCAGTAGGACACACATTCAGACCCAAGACACAGAAGTTGGTCTCCTCTAGTTACTAATTACCTTGGAAGCATAGCTGTCTCAGCATCTTATCCCATTCAAAAGTGTCAAAAGTCCTCTCCAAAAATACTCATTTATGGCATTTCAAAAGACGTAGTTCATAGCTTAAAACAACTTTTAAACTCACAAAAGAATGAGGAAAAGAAACTCCAGAAAATTAGAGAATAGGAAGGTATTCTGCAGTAAAATGCTTTCCGGATAATTAGGACTATTTTGCTATTTATTTTTCTCTGGGAAAAGTGCCTTTTATTTTAAAAATCAGTTTTTAAAAATTTCATTGGTTCTGTGATGTGAAGGGGTTGGAAAGGTTGCTTCCCATTTTAAACTTCTATAATTCTATGATCATTGAATTGAAGATTTAGAAATAGTAACTGGATATTGAAGTGCTGTAATGTTTTTTTCTCGTAAAATGTCCACTCTGGAAGTCTTTACTTTCATACTATTTTTCCTAATTGTGTTGTCTTCTGAAGAAGTTTGAATACCAGTGAATACCATTCAAATCATTAAGATGATTCCAAAAGTAGTAAAATTGAAAGTCTCATTTGTGATGACAGAGAGAGTGGGGAGCTAATGAGTAACAAAAAGAAAAAAAGGTTTTAATTTACTTAAAAGGGCACTATAAGGGATGATTTATTCAATCTAATTTTATATTAGTTTTTTCATTAAATTCTGAATTTGCACTGCTTTTGAGACATGATTATTTTATGTTACATTTTTAAGTTATACGTACTTAATTTCAGAGTTTTAAGATTAAATTGAAGCCATAATATGCTGTTTTCTCTTTTACTACTAATGATATTCCGTAACAGATACTTACAAAGATTTGAAGCTCTTTGTTTTACATACATTTCAAAAAAATGTAAGTGAAAAATTGTATTTTACAACTCTTTCAAGGAGGTCAAACAAAAGTCATGAATATTCAAAAGTAAGTTTTATTTTTGGATCACTGGATATGAGAACATTTATTCACACTTTTAAATTATCTCACCCATTGCTATTTTCCATTTGTAAGAGAAGATATTTCTTAATCATACTGCTGAGAGAAGATAAGTTTCTTCTGATCTCTTGTGCTAAGGAAAGTAATATTGACCCTGTGGTTTCTGGCTTTGAAAAAACCAGTGCTGTGAAATGCCAACATTGCGCATTATCGAGTAACCCGACTTCAGCCAAAATCTATAATTTTACTGTGGACAATTTGCATAATAATTTACTGTAAGGTTCATAGTCAATCTTTACTCTAGAAATACCAGGTATTTAAAAATAAGTCATCAATCTGATTTTTGCATAATGGTCTACTTTACCTCAAAACATAATAATAGTTCAAACACACACCCTACAAATGGGGAATCCTATTAATTTAACTTGCTTTCATTGACTTGCCAAAGAAAGGGAAAACATATTTAGTGGTAATCTGGTTACCCCAGTGGGAAATATAAACTGATGTGTAGTAGGCAAGTTTATGTGGCAAGGCCAAGTGTCTTTTTCAGTGCGTTGCTTTTGGTGTGTATATGTGCGTGTGTGTGTGTGTGTGTGTGTTATGTGTTTTTGATACTGGTGTTATGACTTTGGTAAGTACCCTCAAAACTCTTCAAAAACAACCAAATAATATCCCTTGATTTCATGGTTCATGCAGCTGCATTATGTCCCCACAGAAACCTGCATGCAGATGTTTATTGCAGCTTTATTCATAATTGCTAAAATTTGGAAGCAACCAGGATGTCCTTCAGTAAGTGAGTGGATACGTAAACTGATACATCCAGACAATGGAATATTATTCAATGCTAAAAAGAAATGAGCTATCAAACTCATTTTCTGTGTGTTTCCGTGAAAACACATAGAAGAAACTTAAATTTGTATTACTAAGTGAAAGAAGGCAATCTGAAAAGGCACATACTGTATGATTCCAACTATGACATTCTACAAAAGGCAAAACTACGGAGACAGTAAAAAGATGAGTGGTTGCCCGGGGTTGAGGGGAAGGAGGGATGAGGTGGAGCACAGAGGATTTTTTATGGCAGTGAAACCACTTTGGATGATACTGTGATGGTGGATACATGTCATTATACGTTTGTCGCAAATCGTAGAATGTACAACACCAAGAGTGAATCCTAGTGTAAACCGTGGACTTTGGGCGATAATAATGTGTTAATGGAGGTTCATCGATTGTAAAACATATACTTTGGTGGGGGGTATTGATACTGGGGGAGGCTAGGCATGATTGGGGCAGGGGATTATGGGAAATCTCTGTACCTTGTGCTTAATTTTGTTGTTAACCTAAAACTCCTCTAAAATATGAAGCCTATTAAGTGTATATATTTATAATTTATATATGTATATAATCTCACAATAGTGAATTCTGTCCCTTTTACAAATGGAGACAAAATGAGAGCTTTATGTGCTATGGCAATGAAATAGTAATTTATTACGAAGACAAAAAACTCTTTCACCCCTGATTGAGATTCAAGGAGTATGTAGAGCCACACACCTTCAGCTTATGAATGACTTAAGGCCTCTGTACATAGCATATTTTGTTTAGTAAATTTCAAAAAAAAATGTATTGATTTTGAAAATGCTGTGGATTAAATACATTCTAGCCCTTTTCTTTGACAAATTTATCTTTGGCACTTAGCTATAGAATCAGCTGGCAAAGTTCATGTATCAGAAACAATCACTCAAGTGTTTCATTTTTTGATAATCCTGTGCAGATTATAATTTTTTCTTTTCTATAAATGAAGGCAAATATTTTGAGGTGTTACCATCTTTGGGAAGCAGATGAATAATTTACTCCTTCTTTCAAAAATGGGTTCTCTCCAGTTCTGCCTTTATTACATCAAGGGATGAAGGCAGAATTGGTGCTTGGTAGGTGCTCATTGTGATACACACTAAAAGAAGAGGAATTTTGCATTAGTTACACCCAGCTGACTTCACTATGACTTTGATTGCCTATCTAGTTCAGCTGAGATACACAATCTACTTTTCAAATAACTTGTTACTAAGTACTTGGATATATAATGGAACTTGGATAATAATGAAAAAAGTACTTGGACATATGACATTCCTTGGTACAAATGGACAATCCCATCTCTTCACTTCCCAATAGTCACTGAATTTTTATAAAAGCCTATTCTGTGTCCTATTATATAATAATCATTCATACATCCACCAACTCATTCACTCATTCATCCATCCATTCACTCATTTTCTCATTCATTCATCCATTCAGCAAAAGCTAAGTTGTTCAGTGCACTTTTCTATCTTTGATGAAAATGAATAGGAGGTGCTGCTTGCCTTAAGAGAGGCTTTTGCTTTAAGAAATGCTTGTTCTGAAGGAGATATATAATATTTAAATAAATTTTTAAAAAGTCACATTCCTGTTGTGTAACTCCATATCTAGCCAGAAGCAGACCCTCAGTCGTTTAGTAATTCATGTTAATAGTAAGTACACACAGGTGCTATAGACATTTAAAGAGGTGTTTTGTGTTATGTGCTTTCTTCTTGGGCACTGAATGGTTCATTCATGTCGTGCATCCTCAATGGGAGCAATATTGCCCCCAAGGGGGTTCAAGTTGATCTTTAGGGGTGAAAAAAACCGAATTCTTTTTATGTATGCGGTACAGATATATAGAGAGTACATAAACAGATATACAGAATATCTGAAGGATTAAAATTTCATTGGGAATGGCAATTAGTGTAAATAATGCCTAAAAAGGCTACTTAGAGAAGCAATAATTAGAAAAAAGACTGAGAAACACCAATATATGTACTCTACCTAGAATCGAAAGGCACATTCAAAGTAATCTACATGAATCATCAAAGGTAACCACCATGATTCTTCCAGATATCATTTTCTGTCATAATTTTCTCTGGCTGGGTAATGGAATAATCAGTTTAGCACTACACTGGTTTTCATGATTAAGAGTAACCTAACGAGTTAACCCTCCCCAAAACATAATTGCCTTTCCTCAAAGACATGACCAATGGAAGGGGCTTCAGACACTGTACAACCATGGGACAGAGGGAGAAGAGAGAGGTTTTATGACTTTATTTGGATGATGAGTCCATGACCCATTTTGGGATTATCCTTATAGTTTTGTTCAGTCGGTGTAGCTGGCATTAGTCATGTTCATTGGAAGCACCCAGCCTTCAATTCATGCTACATATACACACTAAAGGAAAAGACTTCTTTATCACAACCATTAACCTTAACATATTTATTTAAAGCTTGGCATACTTTAATGAAATATGTATTTATTTATTTATATGTCATCTTTCTTCTCTAAGAGAAAGGACTGTACTTTACTAAAAGTCTCCATTTTCCTGTTTTACTGTTTTCCATTTTCCTTACATACAGCTCACTCAGTAAATTCTAGTTGAATTGACTGTGCATAACCAATTAGCCACAGCTACATCTAACTCTGTTACTAACTCCATGCTTGGAGTAAAATTATTTATTTTCATGTAACTAATTCCATCTTTAAGTCAGATCCATCCTGAGGTTGATATATAATTTGAGGCCTGGAGGGAACACGGTGTCTTTAGTATTTGCTGTCATTTAAATTATATTGAATTGACTGGACGCACTTTCTAGAGATGGGTTCAGCTTCCTTCTGGAAGGAAGGGATGAGTTATGTTATGGATGAGTTAGGCCTCTAACTTTGGGTTACTGCCAATGTGTGACAATGCTTCCTTTGAATTCATGGAGCTAGAGCTCATACCGAATAATTTACATGAGATTTAAGAAACCTGATCCATATTTTTTTCAAAACTTTATAGATGAGGTAGATTTTTCCATTTACAAATACATTCACAATATTTTTGCGGGAAGTGGAGGGATAATTTAGTTTGACTCCTAATTTTACAGTTGAAGGAACTATGATCTAGCAAGGTTTTAAAAAATAATATAGGAGATAACATTCAGAAAGAAATAATTTTAGAGCAGGGATGCTATTCTGCGTGATACTGTAGTGGCAGCATTTAGAAGCTGACAATAGCAAGGAAATAGATCCTCCCCTAGAGCCTCCAGAATAACCCAGCCTTGCTGCCGCCTTGATTTTAGGAGCCTGTGAGACCTGTGTTGGACTTCTGATGTCCAGAACTGTAATACAATAAATTTGTGTTGTTTTATGCCACTACATTTGTGATAATTACTTATGACAGTGATGGAAAACTTAACACAGTGAACATCTCATTCATTGGTTCAAAAAACATTTTTGAGTGTTGGATAAATGAGACATGGTACCTACTCATTTAATTATGTAGCATGGTAGGTGTTAAAATGGAAATGTGAGGAAAATGCTGTGGGGTACAGAGAATAGAGTCCCCTAAATTTGGATAGTGGGAAAAGACTGGACAGAGGAAATGGGTTTTTTATTTGAAGCGTTAGAAAGTTGCTGGGAGGAGAAGAAGAAAAGAATAAAGTTGTTTGTTTCCTCTTGTGGCCCACACCTAAGCATGGAGAATTGAGAAGTAGTGTTAAAATTTGGTGATAATAATGATATTGAATAATCTGTATTATTTAGCTCTTCTGTCATGCCTCTGAAACCAGAGGACCTTATTCCTTTGTATCTTTTGGTACCTGCAGCTGTCTATGATACTGCCAACAGAATTTCAGAAAAATCTCAGGAGTTTAAAAAACATAGTGAAATCTTAGACACTGATGCTTCAGGACGCTTGACTGTAGGCTAATCAGGTAGCACTAAAAACCAAACAAACAAAAACCACTAGATTGTGCCTAGGAAGTAAGTGTGTACCGGTGGATTGTGTTGTGCAGAACTGCTTTACATGTTACCTAAACATGGAAACACTTCTGCCCCTGAAAGTAGTGCATGAGGGAACTCATTCCTGAGGCATTTCAACAGTGCTCCAGAGGGCCAGCCAACCCATTTAAGGAAATGCCAAACGAAATGCCAAGACCCTATTGATTGATTGAATGATCCAGAAACCATAATTAAGGCATTACTCTTATAATCTATTTATTACAAATAGAAAACACAATTTTTATGTGTTTAGGAGTTATATGGGCTCCTAAAATAATTTTCGACAATATTTATAGAATCCAAAAACTAAAGGGGACCTCAAAAAGTCATTTTCTATATTTCTTTGCTATAAGGCAGAACTATTTAACTCTTACAAGACAAATGGATATCACTTAAAGTCTTGAAGATTTACAGGCAAGAGTTTCCAACAGCAACATTGTAATTTTGTTTTTGAATTTCAGTGAAGAACAGATGCTCAAATTTTATGATAAATGCATATAAACATACAAGATAATTTTTATATGATGCTAGTATTTTTAAAATCAGATGAAATAATACCTTTACTCTCTTTCTTACTAATTTTTTTCCTCCTACACATTTTTCATGATCTTTTGACTAATGCATAGTACCTAGCATCCTGTGGACACAGAACTTGAGTAAGAACTGAAAAATGCCTAATAGTAAATTTCAACTTTTGGAAAAATATTAGTAATCTTCCTATTTTCTTGTGATACACAGTTATGTCAATCCTCTTGGTTGTTGGTGGAGTCTAGAATGAACCCTATATATTTGCATTCCTGTTTGAAAACTGAACTTGAGAAACAGACCAGTGATTTTTATGCTTCTCTCCATTTTCTTAAAAAATGACACAATAAAAATGTCACCCACGTCAGAAAACGTCATAGATTATCATCGATGAGATGAATATATTTATGATGTAGACCATTTATACTATAGAAATTTCTATCAATTTTAATGACGAGAAAAGTATATTTTTCACCTTAGTTTTCTGCTGATGGATGTAGCTTAGCAGTAACGGCACAGAAATTCTTCCAAAGGTGCCCCTGACCTTTTCTCTCTCCAAGTGGAGTGCGGAATCTCCTCCTAGGAGTGATGATTGTGAAGAAACAAACTTGACCATGCAGTCTTCATGCCAACGCCACTGTCAACAGGAAAAGCAACTCTCAGGAATGAAGAGACTGTACATTTTCGCATCTTCTGTATCCCACTCTTCCTTTGGACAACCACACATCCACTGGCCGCCTTTGGGAGCCCAGCTGCTGCTGTGTTGAGCAGCTCCTGGCAGGTTTGAGTCACTCTTTCCCGACAGCATTGCCCTTCCAGTGCACAGTGCTCATCTTCTGTGTTCTCCCTTGGTCCTTCTCAGACTTGTGCTTTGTAGGACTCCAGGGGAGACCTTTGAGCGTGCTTGCTAGTCCAGAAATGAGGTGAATTAATACCCCTGCGACAACCCGCAATGCACAGGACATGGATGCTGTTGGATAAATCCTTCTCCCTATGGTGACATTCCAAAGGTCCACCTATACACGCCTAAGCAGAGAGGGGAGGATTAACCCAGTTACCCACAACTCTTTCCATTCTTTACCCTGATTCCTGAGATCACCACCTCAATTACCCACCTGCACAAAGGTTCTTGTTTGAAGCTTTGCTTTTGAGAGAAACCCAGGAAGGCTATTTCTTTCTTCTTTTCTTTTCATTTTTTCTTTCCTTTCATTTGTTTCTTTTGTTTCTTTCTTTCTTTCTGTCTTTCTTGCCTTTCTGCCTGCCTTCCTGCCTGACTTCCTTCCTTCTGTATTTCTTTCTTTTCTCTCTCTCCTCTCTCTGTATCTCTAGCTAATCTATTATATAATCTATCATCTTATCTGTCTTATCTACCATCTACCATCAAACATGATAGAGATACAATGTCATTTTAAGGGAGTGTTTGTGTATTAAAAGCGACTTTATCTGAATCAGTAAAAGCAAATGATTTCTATCAGTGATTCTTCTTTCAGTTACTGAAGTTGATTAAAGACTAAGCATTATGGACTGAATGCTTGTGTACCCCCAAATTCACGTCTATGAACCAGGAAGAGGGCCCCCACCAGGACCTGACCATGGTGGTACTCTGATCTCAGACTTCCAGCCTCCAGAACTGTGAGAAATAAATTTCTGTTGTTTATAAGCCACCCAGTCCATGTTATTGTGTTATAGCAGCCCAAACGGACTAAGATATCAAATTTCTCTGTATTTGAAGAAGGATGACATGGTGGCTATAATAGGAAAATTTTAGTAAATTCAGGAACAGAAAGTAAATGACAGAGCCTCATTACAGTGTAAGTTTCATTACGCCTATCGTTTAAAGAAACGACAGACACAAGTAAATCAGGATAACATAAAGTACTCTCTCTGCCCCCTCCCCCACTCTGAAAATCTGCTCACTGGCATTAGTGAGTTATGAACAAATTCTTCTAGATCTCCTTCATCAGAAACACAATCCTATATTATTTTCATAAGCATAGTGCTATGACTTTCCTAGCTGCTTGTTTTTTCACTTATTGATATACATGAGATCACTTTTTTATTTGATATTTTTTTCATATGATGAGCTGCCTGTTACATCTAATATGAACGTGGACCACCAGCCAAGTCCAGCTCAAATTAGATCATCTTTGGCATCTCCCTATATTGAATGTTATGTCTATAAGCTCATCAAAGAATAGCATCCAGTTCCATATGAAGAGCATACATTCCTGTCTTGATCATCTGCTCGAGGTTTGTCATTTCCATTTAACAGTGATTGGACAGGCAGCTCTGGTCCATGAAATCATTTAGCATAAGTCATGTCCAAACACTAGGCAGTAAACCTCTTGGGAAAGCGATGTATGGAAAAGACTTTAGGTTTGGAACTGGTTCCACTCTACAAGCTATTTCATCAAACTATTTATTCAACCTATGCTGAGTGTCTTTTGAAATACATTCTCTTGAGTGGCTCTCAGAAGGTCATAAGCAGCTGTGGGCAACATCTTGTAATACTCTCTCTCAATCAATGTGGACAAACACTAAGAAGAAATGCTGGAGGCTGTCAGAATTTAAACGTAAATGAGTTTATGTGTTTATGCTTAAGTTATTTACTTGATAATATAATGCAATGGATGACTTCCAAATCATGAGTTTTAACTCTTTCCATATGTGTAGGCACTAGGTATGTTCAATATTTCAAGTAATCCCGCTGTGAACCTTCCCATAAAGTAAAGGCATTCTTTTAGGTAAAAAAAAATTTCTTATCAGTCTTTCCGTTGATAAACTTAGGTTTTGTTCCCTGTATTTAATTTTCTTAAGGAGGAGCCACTTCAAAAATTAATTTGATTTTAATAATCTCAAATTATTTTTCATGTTGGAAGAATCACAACTTTGCTAGATATTGCAAAGAAACAAAAATCTCTACTTTTGTAAAGATGGAATAATTTTAAAGATGATTAAATTGATGGTACTGTTATCAAGTAATGGAGCTTGTAGAATTCCTTCCCCACGAGGCATTCCTTCGAAACCCCACCCCGTGATCCTGCTATCATGTGTGCAGTTTGAAAATGTGCACATGGATTTATGTTTTAACATGAAGTTATCTATGAAAATACAATATAAATACATAGTTGTTGGCAGAGATCTCACAAATGCTAAGAACTTTTCAATACAGAGTATACTGCTCATGGTGGAAATTAGATTTGTGGAAATTAGATTTATGGAAATGCTGAGACGCATGCTGCCAAACGGTATGTACTACAGCCAGCGTCTACTGGTTACTACATGGGTGTGCAGAGCTCATATCCTGGTTCCTTAAAGTCAAAAGAAGGGAAGAGGACTGAATTAGCCAGCTGGCACAAACTATATTTAGAGCAAAAGCTCTCCATCAGTCATTGAAACGAAAGAACCTTGCAGCTTATTAGTTACTTAAGTAATTGTATTCATGGAGATTCAGTCTAGTACTTGACGTGATAGAGCATACACTTGATAGTTGTCTGACCTGAGATATGTAGGTTGCTGATTTTTTTTTAATTCTGCAATTTTAAAGTCTCTTTAGGACTCTGCCTGAAGTGTTTTTTCTGCATTCGGTATTTCACTGCTCTTGCCCAGGATTTAAATTCTGTGGGTAAATTCAGAGTTCAAACTTCTCACTCAAAGACACACATCAGTAAATTAAAATAGCATAAAGTCAGTTGTTTTTCAAATACAGCAATAGATATATAGATATTCTCTTTCTCTCTGTCTCTCTGTTGATTTACACCTGTCTATATGCATGTATCTATGCTCAAGGAAATACTTAACACCAAATATTCGATCACTCATATCTAAATAATTTGAAATGACTTTATTATAGGCAGAACTTAATCATATTATTCTCAATAGAAATCTTGGTGAGACTCAGTTCAGTGGCATGAAGTTCTGCATAACATTGACTCTAGGATATGAGAATAGCCACACCTAGCCTTGATACAATCATACTACATGAGTTTTTACTGTCTACGTATTCTACATTTTGTACAGCTTTGGATTGCCAGTATATTGAAGAACACCACCTCTCTCCCTTGCTTAAACCTTTCGGGGACTTGCCATCACTTAAAGTGTGAATCTCAAACATGTTGGCATTGTATAAGAAGTCTTGAAAATGGAGGAGAGCATATTTAGTAGTTTCTTTTCTCCACCAGACCTACTCCCATCTCCCCCTCTTCTTGCTATGTCTCATACCAACTTCGCCTGAAGAATCCAAGAAGTAGATGGAAATACCATCCGCTATAAGACTCCTGGGACATGTTAATCAAGTTATTTCCTGTATCTGGAATCTGATTCCATTCTCCTCTTGGGAAGGCCCTACAAAACCCAGCTCAGAAGTCACCTGACTCTGTCACAAGAGCGTCTAAGCCCAGTTAGTCTCTGTTTCTCCGTAACATTTCATACATTAATGAGTCAATATATCAAACAGCTTTTTACAACAGGGAAAGAATTTCAGTTAGACTTATGCCATGTGTCTATGTCTACAGTTCTGTTGTGTCAGATGATAAACTGAATAATGTGAATGATTGGATCATCATGCTGCAAACTGTACAAATTGAAAGAACAGTAAAAGTTACTATGGTATTGACCTCTTGTATGAAACTTTTTTCACCGTAAGGCCCAATATCGTAATCAAGTTTCACAGTTGCTGTATTTTAATTTCAATTAGCCACCTTATATTGCATTGAATAAAATGTAATAAAATCCAAAAAAGCTACATGCTATATTATAGGTTTAATTTTTTTCTTAAAAGATCTATAAAGCTGTAAATATGCATCCCAGGCAGGACTATCCCATGAGTTAGTGGAGTTGGGCTTATCAGCAAACTGCCAATGGCAGTGGTTTGAGGGGCGCATAGAACAATCTCCATAAAAAGTGCATTTTCCCTGTCTGATAGAATCCCACAACATTTTTGAGTCTTCCTGAGTACATACTTGCCTTTCTATTAAAATTCCAATATGCATTAGGACCTTATTAACCACAGAGCCAGAATCTGAAAGTAGGGGGGACATTGAGGTATGTTGAGACAAAAGGATTTTTCACTTGTCTTTTCGAATGCTGAACCATTTTTATGAACTGGCATATTGCACAGAACCCTCATGCAAAGGCACATAAAAAGAGAGCTGTTCAGGTTGAATTGGAAGGGCCACTCCATTGTGTTCCAGTATGGTATGGATTGTGCCCCTTCCCGGTGAAGGGTAAAAGGGCGCCTGTTCTGGTGCCTCATCCTCATCCCTTTGGATATCCATGGAGACTACTCTGTGCAACCCTATGGTTCCTTCATATATAAAATGGAAAACCGTTGGCTCCAAACTCACTTCTTTATTTTACCTGAGGCGGAGGGAGTAAGTGACTTGGCTGAGGCAGGCGTTCTCAAAAAATTTTCTTGGGGGTAGGGAGTGGCAAAAGAACTCTTACTATATTCTTGTATAAAGCAAGATATAATACAGTACATAAACAGATACGAGTATATCTGTGGTATTAAAATTTCATGAGGTGTTGATTAGGGAAAAATGTTTCAAAATTCTCCTTGCAGGGTGATAAAAAAAAAAATGTTCTTTGCTCGATATCATAGCGGATGTGGTAAGGTTGGATTGCATAGAAGGTGAGGTGCAAGAATGCCCACTGCTTGGAGAAGTTGGACTGACGGAGACACCAGAGAGAAGAAATGCGCCCAGGAGTCTACTAGGATAAAAATGGAGGCAGTGAATTGTGCGATTCTGAACTCAGTGAGCAACACAGAGCAAAAAGCTTTATTTTTCTTTAACGTGCCCTCGATCATGTTACATCTTAGGGACCTTTTCCCAACCATTAAAGACATCTTGACCATACCCTATTGCTTTCCAGACATTTCCATTTATGAGAAAAAGTCTCACCTTATAATCAAGTCTCATTTTCGGGTATTAAAAAGTCTCATCCAGTTTCAAATTTAGATCCAATACTAAGCTTCTCTTCTTCCCCCAACCTGTAGCTCAGGAATAAAAAGGGTATATGGTTGACTCTTCCCTCTGCCTCCTTCTTTTCCATTTTGCCTCTTACAGATTTGGAACAGGGAAAAAAGAAGAATTTGAAAAAGGAGGAGAGGTTGATCCGTGGAACTAGTCTTGCTCTTTCAGAGTTTTCTTTGCTTATGTTGGCTGGTGTCAGTGCCGACTTTGTGGCAGCTGTTTGAGTGTGGAATGCTGGTCCTTTCGTGAGTTGCCAGTGCTAGTTTTTGGAGAGACCCAGGGGTCCTTGGCATTGCACAGCTGCGTCTTACGGGCAAAGTATTCTCTAGCTCGCTCCCATTGACCTCCTAAGCTCCCTCCCCACGTGTTCCACCCGCAGGCTCCTCCAGAGGCTGGAGCTCTGTGGAGTTGTACCACTTGAACATATTAACTTTAAGATAGAACCAAGCCTGGCGCCCTTTCTCATTGTCCATGTCACCTAAGGAAAAACATATTCCTGTCATACCAACTTGAGGGATGTAGGCAATCCCACTCGTGTACTCTCTTCTTGCTTTTGATTATCCCAAGCTTCTCTGGCCCTCAGAATTTTCCAGTTCATCAGCAGGCAACACTCACTGTGTTCATGTAGACCACCAGACTCTCAGGGACATAGGCAAGGCTCCCAAAACTTGACAACACAGATGGCCATGCTCAAAGAAGTCAAGTTCTGCAAATCAGCAAGGACTCAGTCAAGAGGATGCCTGGCTATCATCCTCAATCCCTGGGAATGACTGTTTCGGAACCCCTCTCACATAGTATAGAATACTGCAAGCACTCTCCTCCCACCTAAAGCCACAAGATGTCTGGGAGGGTGATAACCCATTATAGGCACACCTTCTCTGTTTCAACCAACTTCCCTTGAATTTCCAGCTTCTCTTTTTATGGGCTAGAGGTGGGTGATTGGGAGGTTGTCACAGGGTCTGCCGTCTTTATTGTAAGTCATAAAAGGATGTGTCCAAAAATCCTTCTTATGAAGGTGGGGGTACCTAGTGACCTCAGCCCCATTCAGCTTCCTGGTACATTGACATTGACATTGACATGTTGCCAAGGACTGCTTTTCACTTCAAGGTTTGGAGAATGGAATTTAACTCTGCATTACATAAAATATTAGTTACGAGAAAAAAATGCCATTTTGATTTATGAAAATTTTCACTCTCTCTCATTTAATTATTTAGGCCAACTGACTTCACTATGAATTTTCAAATCCAGTTTTTAAAAACCTTCATTATGCCACTTGGAAGCATTTCAGCCCATGGGGCCAATAAATTCTAAATTAGTATAATAAGAGTTCAACTATATCCCAGCTAAGTAAACTTCTTTTTAAAATTGTTGAATCTAACATATAAGATGAGTCTTTTTGAATGAAAATTAAAATGCTCTGTTTGTTATGCAAAATAAATTAGGGTTCCATCCTAAAGTAGCCAAGCCTGCCTCTACTGGGCATAAGGAAGATCATGAAGTTTGGTGTCTCTGATCTTGGAACTCTGGTTCCATACACTTTTCCTTTTAGCCAGCACCTTCTTAAGAACCCAGATCCCCTTGATCAACTCTATGGTCTCTTTTGAGTCATCTGCTTCTGGCAGCACCCAGCTTTAACTTTCCCAACTTTAAATTTTCCTGAACAGGACCTGTCCTCTCAGAGCCACCATTTATCTGTCATTTGCAAAACAACCTTTAAACTTCTTCACAGAAGGTATTCATATTTACTGTATTGCTTCTTCCAGAAGCCACTGTGTGTTCCAAGGTTGACAGAACTACCTCTGCTAAAGGAGAGACCTGCTAAATATAAGACTTCAATCCCAGTGGAAGGATGCCTGACCATGCAATTCTAGGCATACTGTCAGGGAGATATTGGGAAGAGCTTTCCTCAAGCGCTCTCAAATTCCAACACAGAGGGGAACCTGAGTCTTTCTTTGTGCTCATCTCGTCCCAGATGCACCTTTTTTCCCCTATATCACTTGGGCGTTTTGTTTTGTTTTGTTTCTTAATATGACTCTAATTATTGAGTTTATTATTATGCAACACAGTGCAATTTTTTTTCTATGCATAGAATTACTTGTTTATTTTGAAAGAAAGAAGATTATTTTTTTGGTAGCCTGAAGGACTCCGGAGAAAATAAGGGGTTGAGTTTGGTTCATTGCTCAGATCTCCCCACTGTAGAATAAAGGAGAGATGAATTCAAGATTGTAGCTACATAGAAATATTACCAATTCATGCAGGGCTTCCATCATAGATATGGTTCTCTAAAATGAAACAGTTCTCTTAGTATAGTTTGAAATAGTTCTCTTAGATGTGAGTTCTTTTGCTCCTCTGTGAACACAGCAAATTATCTAAGATCCAGGAAGTAAACATTCTTTTGTTCTGATTTACTACATAGAGAATTAGTGTAGCTACTGCAGAGTCCTTATACACTGTTTGAGTAATTAACTGTCATCCATTGCATAACCCACTCCATTGTTGAGATGGAGAAATCACTCTCTCTTTCTTCTGTTCCTTGATCTCTTGGTTGCAACAAAACTGATACCATCTGAAATGTTCCAAAAGCTTATTCCAGTTGAAACCAACACAACACTTTATTTTGGGGAATCGCTTCTTGAATTAGCAGGATGCTTTTCAGATTAGAGAAGAGTGGACCTTTCCGAATGGAGACTCGTATTCACAAAGGAAGCCTATAGATCTCACTTGACAAGATCTGGCGGAAGAAGATGAATCAAGGAAGCTGATTTGCATGTGTTCCCGCTTCTTCTCAATTATTTATTTCGTATTAAACTCTATTTGTTTTGTATTTCTGCAAGTAAAGAAAGCCTGAAAAAAGTCTGATTTTGAGGAGATATAAACAAATTGTTCCAGATGGGCAAAAGGAGAACAGACATTTTCTTTAGAGAAAAAGATACTTTTCTTCCAAATGAAAAGTGATTCTCCTTTTTCTGATGAAAAAGAAAAAAAAATAAAGAAATGTAGACAGAACAGTCAAACTGCTGTCACCCACCTCACCTCCAGGATTGTGAGTGAGGTCGCCACACAGCAACGAGTTCTATGTGATGTAGCATAGAAGGGAGAATTTGGCAGACCCTGACTATGGTCTCTTCAGAGCTCTCATAAATCAAACCAGATTTGCTTACGATTGTGGCATGGGAGAGGCCAAGCTCAAACAGACCTAACTGAAAGTGGATTTTAGAGAAATGAATCACTGCAGCTTGAACATATTCTTAAATGTAAACGTTGGATTAGACAGAAGTTGCTTCAAATTGTTTAATTAGCAAACTGCCAAGCTTGATTACTGATGGGATAAATGAGTTATCTAAATTTCATTGAAGTTTTTCTTTTTTTAATGAGAGGTGTATATATATATGTGTGTGTGTGTTAACTGTTATGTATTTTCTTTTTTAATCTCTTTGATGCTTATGGAGAATGGCCATATTATGTTTATGGCCATATTGTAAATGGTTCCCATCAGCAGATTCTCTGCTAATTTGAGAAGTCTTCTTCCAAGGGACTATTCAAAAAGTTAAATTTCCATTTGAAGGAAAAGGCTCTTCCACAAATCTTGGTCATTGACTTAAAAATGAATACATGTAAACTGCTACTAAGTCTTTTTCACTTTCCTATTTTGCAGGTATTCTGGCATCAACAGAGTTCTCCTCCCCCAATCTTTGGAAAGTTTCACGTTCTGGGCACCTCCTCTCCTCACCCAACAATGATGTCTTGTGTCTTCATCCCAGTTGAAGAGATTGGCACACAAACAGCCTTGCCTATTCATTCGTAGAGCAATTTTACATATGCAAGACTGAAGCCAAGATTACTGTCTTCATCCCAGACGTGCTCATTCAAATACATCCTGGTAAGTTCAAACACTGAGATTCTTAAGATGAGAAGTGGGGTTGAACACATGTTCCTGATCAATAAGTCTGCTCTTGCTCACACAGCTGTCTCTTTGTTGCAATTCAGTCATCCAAATGGATTTTAATAGAATGACGTTTATTTCATCCAAGTGGAGTTCTTCCAATGGGCCAGAGATGGCGTCACCTTCCCGGGTGGTCATGTTGGCTCCCTGCTGAGGCAGGGCCACTGCCAAGCTTGACAGAATCCCTCACATTGACTCCCAGACTCCCCAGCCAGCAACTTCAGAATGGCATCCCATTGGAAAAGAAACTCTAGAACTCTACATTTTCACCCACCAGATATTTTGAATAAACTCTATGTCCTGAGCGCTGGCATTCTTCATAGAGTTCTCTGAGGTTTTGCATAGTGTGTTAGAGAAGTATCCCTTTCATTTGCCACAAAGATGAAGGTTATGCAAATGAATATTATTAAAGGTGTACAAGAGGGACCAGAAATGTCAAACATGAGAGATGACCACTAAAGATGAATGAGTTAAGGAAAAATTGTTGGATTCAGTCCAAGAGGCTAGAGGTTGCTTTATGAAATGCGCAGGAGCTGTGCCAAAGACAGAGCCATCTTCTGGATGTCAATGCTAAGACACAGTGGCACAAGAGAAATAACAAAGCGCAGGCGTGGGTGAGACTAGCCATACTGTTGAATGGTTTTATGCAAGGCTGTTTTTAAAAGAACTGGTGGCTTGCCCCAGCCTCTGTTGCCCAGTGTCACAAAAAATAAAAGTCAAATCTAACACCTGACACATATTTAGTGTGTTTTTTTTTCCTTTCCAATATATTTTATGATGATTTAGTAACTTTTGTTTTGCAATTTTTCTGTTTCCAGCTCCATGTCACCTTTATTCTATTTAAATTGTACTTTATTATTTAATGTCAAAGATTAATTTCTTACCGTGATATTATTCTCAGGAGCCCATTCACCTAAAGATATAAAGAGTAAATTATCCAAGTTGATTTTCCATTACATCTTTACCTATGTTTGGTATCCAATTTAAAATAAATTTTCTTCTCCAAAAATTATCAGAAAATTTAGTGTATGCCTATTGTCATGATATAATTTATTAAACAAAATCCTAGTTGGGAAATTCTCAGCTGAACCTTCATTGGGTGACTATTATCTAGAAAACGTGTAGCTGATCCATGCAGAAGCACACTGACTAAGGACATCTTTTGCTATGTTTACTTTTCTCTGAAATAACACCCATTTTGAGAGGTATGGAAACAATGATGTGCTTTTTCTTGAATTATCTACATAAAGGATGGGAAAATAACTGCCGTTTGGTGAGCAACTCGCATGCTGTGGGCTAGGTCTAGTTCTACATATTTGAATCCAATCAACAATACCAAAAATACAAGATGTAATTATTGGCTGGAATTGGAATCTTGCACTGGTTCCAAAATCCATGTGCTCTAGCTCTACCTGCTATGCAGAGGTCAGTATACTTTTCCTATAAAGACTCAGAGAGTAAATATGTTAGGCTTTTGAGCCATACAGTCTCTATTTCAACTACTCAATTCTGCTGTCATAGCAAGTAAGCATCCAGAGATATATAATATGTAAACAAGTAGATGTGCCTGTGTGCCAATAAAACTTTATTTACAAAACTAAATGGGGGCCCTTATCATAGTTATCTGTCCTCTGCCTGATACCATTGTGTCTCTTTAAGACAATACACTTTTTTCTTCTCTCTGATCTGTCTACAGTTTCCATCTTTGCAGCATGCTGCACTGTGGAGGATGGCTCTTTTTCCTCCCAGTCTCTTCCTCATGAATTTCGAAATATAAAACCACCTTCATAAGTTTCTGCTGTCTTCATACTTCATGGCAAGGTTAGTCTTGTTGTCTCAGAAGTTTGTTATCCTGTTCAAAATTGCCTATTAAACAGTCTGCACTGTGGGTGTATTTGGGGAAGGAGGCCTTCGGCATGATTTCTGGAGAGATTAAAGAACTGGAGAAATTGTGAAAATGTGTGTTTATTGCAAACACAGGGTGAGCTAGTCACACCGAGAAATCCGAATCATGAGAAGTGGCTACAGTTGGAGCAAAGATTCTGAGAGGAAAAGATGACAGATGTTTCATGCCTCTAGGAGTTCAGACAGAGAAAGATGATCATTCTTGTCTGCAGTTGTTGGGGTGAAAAGTGTGACGTAGGCAGTTCTTTTTTATGTGAATAAACACTATTTCATAAATCTGCATATTTCAGTGAGAAATTCCAATTGGCCGTTTTCCTGCATACAAGTTTTGCATTTTGAGGTTTAAGCTTTTGCAACAAGATAAACCTTCTCCGCCAGAGTAAGATGAAGTGGCTGACAAGGTTGAGTGTGACGTTTTTGTCTGTATATCCCTGTTCCATCTCCTCCGATGGCAGGAGAATGTTCTCCTGGTTGATGATGCTGTGGCTACATCATCTTAAACATGAGGAGACTTCATATTCAAATAGATGTGAAATCAAGAAGTCAAGAGGAAGGAGGGTCCCATCACCCTTTGTGTCCAAACGTGGAATGGCTTGATATGTTTCTTTGTTTTTCTTCAATTGATCTCTCCTAATTGGTATCAAGCAATGTTCCTATTTCTTTCAATTTATTCATTTTAGCTTTTACATCCATCTGCTAAGAACCTAGTGTTCTCTATAGCACATAAATCCCTTTCATTAAGTTTAGGTAAGCAGCAATAACTCTAACGGTTAATATTTTGTGAGTACTTGTTAAGTGCTGGGTGATGCTTTGCATATGTCCACAAATGATCTCATTTAATCTTCTCTATATAAATATGGGATGGGTACTATCCTAATCATTGTACAGACAATGGCAGTAAACTGCTCAAGGTCGCTGAGTTGAATCAAAACAGTTCAGCTTCATGAACCCAGGGCTTTAAAGCTTGACATGAAACTCAAGAGGATTCTGCCTCTGTGTCACGGAACTTGGGGTATCAGGGAGCAGTGAAGAACAAGGGGAGCAAAGAGCTTGTTTGCTTCTGGTCCACCAGGGTGTCTTGGGAACAGAGGGTTGACTTTATGAGGAGGCTGAAGCCATTACTGGGGATTGCATTAGTTATCTATTGCTGTGTAACAAATTACCACAAACCGAACAGCTCAAAACGCACTTGTTATCTCTCAGTTTCCACAGGTCAAGAGTCTGGGCAAGACTTAGCTGGGTCCTCTGCTAGGGTCTCACATGGCTTCAGTCAAGGTGTCGGCCAGGGCTGTGTTCTCATCTGGAAGCATGACTAGGGAGGGATCCACTTCTAAGCTCACTCTGGTTGTTGGTAGAATCTAGTTCCTGTGGTTGTAGAATTCATGGCAGAACTGAAAAGGCAGAACAGAAACATGAAGGTAACATAGAGGTGGTAATTTCAGGAAGAAGCTACCATCCTTTGGCTGAGCAGATGAAGGAAAGAAGTTGCGATTATTATTTAAGCCGCTAAATTTGTGGTAATTTATTACTCAGCAAGAGAACTAATATACATAGCAACATGGTTAGAACTGAAAAGCGCAGTTTGGGGTGAAAATATGAACACATAATGGGAAATTTATCTATATTATTTACATAAACATGAAACACACATAAAACAATACACATTGCGTAAAAACAGATGAGCAAATAACTCATGTGAAACATATTACGTAGTTGCCAATGGGACAGGAAGGGGAACTGGGGTAAGGAATCGGGATAAAAGGAACACATCATAAAGAACAGAAGATCTTTATATGGACCGATGGTGATAATGCAGCATGATCTGAGGAGTGTGGAATATAATTTACCCAACCTTCTGCACAAAAGCGGGGGGTTTCAGCGTGGGGGAAGGGGTATATTTTAACTTATTAGTTAATATATTTTTCCACAAAAGGTGACTAAAGTAAAAATAAACAGACAAAAATAACTTCCTCTTGTAGATCGGTTTAAACTGTTAGAATAAAGTTATTTTGGTGACCAAAATCATTGTTACGTGGAATATTGCCAACCCTAGAAATTTATATTTAAAAAAATACTGACTAGCTCACCATCAGTTTTCTCCTCAACCCAGCCAGACAGCTCACTGCTTCTCACAGCTGGATAATTACTTTTTACATTATTAACTGTACTCTTTTTTTCCATGCTGATGCTATCATGATTTCTTTGCTGTTAGTCTGGGCAGAAAAGGGCATAGAGAAGCAATTTTCCTTATAAACTGAGAGTTATAAGAAATGAGTGTGTCTTGGCTAGTGATGAGAGGAACTTCTCATCAGAAATTTCAAACTTGGAAACCAAGTTCTCTGTCCGGGCTTTATAATCCTTACACATAAAGTCATTGCCACTCAATTTGTTCATGCATTTGTTATGTTTCCTGAGGCTCCACTCCTGGCACTGTCCTGGGGGAAACCAGAGGAAGCACAAGCGAACTGTATCAGGAATCCACATGTGGTGATAAACACATTCTTCAAGGAGACACTCCGGCTTCTCCTTTTCAACTCGCAGTGACGTCCCGGGCACTGTTTGTTCCCTGATGTTGAGTGGAGCGTCAGCATGAGCCCACGACCTCATCACCAGAAGATATTTCAGGAAATGCGTGAAGGATGCATGTCTGTGTTTTCCTTTCCAGACAGAAGCTCAGAAGCAATGAGTATATTTGAACCGTTCTAAATCCCTTTTATGTGGGACTCTCAGGAAATATTGTAACCATTTCTCATCATTAATGATGTTTTGGAAACCCAGCCTTATTTGAACTCCTGGGTCTTCAAAGTCGATCATTTACTACAGTGACTCATTTACTAAGTTTAGATGCAAATTAAACAGCAGTTCGCCCAATTTAATGTTTGGAAACTGGGAGCCTGCAGAAGCTACATTAAATCTTCCAAACAACTCGTTTATCGCCTTTAGCGTTTTGATGTGAGGTAGAAGAGGAGGTGCAGATAGAGAGGGCTAGCTTTAATCAATAAAAATGACTTTAATGATTAAAGATATTTTCATTAGCAGTAAGACAAACTTTTCTGTTGTTTTTTCAGGTCTGATGTTAGTTCAAGGTGGGAGAAAACCTCAGATAAGATGTCAGTTCAACATCCCTTTTTTTCTCTGAGGAAATAGTAGGCATTGTGCTTGGTATACACAAAACAAAAAGTAATACGAAAAATAAAAGGTCCTTTTATATGAAAATAAAACAATCTAAAATGATAATTACTCAGTGCAGGTATGTTTAAGGTAAAGAAAAAAATATATGGGGTTACATAGTCACAGAGAAATTCACTGAGAGATGGTTTTGAGCCAAGCCTTAAAAGTTGTCCAAGGAAATGGGTTTTAAGATGGCGGGAGGCATATCTACACTACCCATGGGAATCTGTCAGGCACTGGAGACTTAGAGATAACTAAGTATGCCTATTGCTCAAAACATATAGGCAGGCCATATGTCTTCTCGTAAGTGAAGGAAGTACTTTGATAGGCCAGCTTGGGAAACATACACTATGCCATAAGAATCCACCTGGACTTTATCTTTATTGGCAATAGGTAGCCATTGAAGAATTATAAACCAGAGAATAGCATAGCCATATCTGCGTACTAGAATGGTTATTCTATTAACAATGTAGAGGATGAACCAGTTAAAGAGGGGGAAGACCTTGCTGGCTTGGGAGAGTGGGAAAGAGAAACTACAAGTACTCTGTATGCAAGGGAGTTAGAGAATGAAGAGGCACATCCAATGCAGAATCTGAAAATACATACGTATGTACATGTTTAGAAGGTCTAATTAATAGGACTTGGTGACTGATTGGATTTGGAGTGTAGTGAATAGGACAGCCACTGGAATGATTTGCAAGTCCATGACTTAGGCCAGAGATTATCAGAAGACTATTGCCTACTTTCCTCAGTCTGGCCCAAGTAGGGAACAGAAGAGGGATAGCACGCATGATGAAGGGGGTGGAAATGAAGGAACCAGTTAGATTTAGGATATAATGAATGTGAGGCATCTCTTGGGTGCTCAGGTAGAAATACCTTGTTGATAAATTGAGATATGGATCTGAAAATCAGAATAAAGTTCTAGGTAAATTTAGAAATCAATCATGTATGGGAATGAGGAAAAGACATCTGTGGGCTTATCCATAAATCACTTAGGATGATGAGAAGAGAAGAGCAGTCAGGGCATCAACTTTTACAGGCTGGTGAAACATAACCACAGGGAAAGAGCAGGAGAGAGAAGAAAGTGAAGACATGGTGTAATGAAAACCTGGAAAGAATGGATTCATCCGTACCAAGCACGGTATATTCTAGCGAGATTGCTTTATTCCAGCTTCTGGTCAAACGCTTACTTTGTTTGGTAAGAACTATGGTTTCGAAGCCATCACCAATCTTTACATAAACTTTGGCTCCTGATATGAAAAAAAACAACTTTACTTTTCTTGACCCTGACTCCTTAGAACCCACAAATGCTTATCTCTCTCATCTGAATCTCATTATTAATCAATAATCAATCATTAATAATCAATATCATCATTATTAATTATAATAATAGTTACATATCTAAATCCCTTCTATGTGGAACTCTCAGGAAATATTGTAGTATTGTATTAATATTATTGTACTGTATTGTAGTATTATAGTAATATTAATTAATATAGTTGTAGTATTATATATAGTATAATATATTGTAGTACTATAATATTAATTAGTATTAATAGTTTATTAATAATAATTGTCATTGCTATCGATATTAATAATCATTAATCAATAATGAATAATGATTAATTAATCATAAATCAAAGGCACTTTGGTTTTCAAACTGTTGTTTCTGCTATATTTAAAAATTCACCTAGGGGCCAGCCTAGTGGCATGGTGGTTAAGTTCATGCGCTCTGCTTCTGGTGGCCCGAGTTTGCAGATTTGGCTCCCAGGCGCAGACCTATGCATCACTGGTCAAGCCATGCTGTGGAAGGCGTCCCGTGTAGAGTAGAGGAAGGTGGCCGTGGATGTTAGCCCAGGGCCAATCTTCCTCAAGCAAAAATAGGAAGATTGGCAATGGATGTTAGCTCAGGGTGTATGTTCCTCAGCAAAAAAAATAAAATTCAACCAGATAGTCAATGGGCTTCTGCACACTACGTGCTCTATTTAACCTCTCACATTAAATTATAAGCTGATGTAGTTTCATGTACACAAAAGAAAGGTATGGATAGAGAAAGAAAAGCAACATCAGTCATGTTTACTTTTTGCAAATGATTAATTCAAAAATAATCCTTGAGACCTACAACCAGCCAGACTTTGGACTAGGAAGAAGGAATACAACCATGAACAAGATAGTCATAGTTCCTGCCCTCAAAGAAATTATTGTCTACACTTACCTACTTTGGAATCCCAAGAATAACACTGACATAGTTTGGATTTTCTCAACAGTAGAACCCAAAGCAAGGATTATAGTACAGGTAACTTATTTGAGAGGTGACTCAAATTAGTGGTGAAATATTTGAGTCACCTGACACTTTCCCAGCTAAGGTTGAACAAGGTGACACTCTGCCTTCTTGTTTCCTCTTTTGTACTGTAAACAAGTGTCCTTTTTGTGGTCTATTTAGTGCCATGTTTTAAAAGTTTGTTTGCCTTATTTCAGTGATCTTGCTGTTTATAATGACCCCCAAATGTTGTGCTGAAGTGCTGTCTAAAGACTGGCAGGTCAAAAGAGAAATGAGACAGAAAAGAGGAGACCCATAAAGGGTGCGTTATTGAGAAAATTACCATTTGGGCAACTGAGGCTCAATCCCTCTAGAGAATTCTGAGAGCACGTAGCATACACCTGGCTCCAAAATGCTCTGTGAATTGGGAATCAGACCAAGGTGTTTCTGCAGTACCTCGTAGAAAATAAGTGCGAAGGACACGTGTCCATCTATGAGAAGTAAGTTTAGTGCACGCCCTATGGAGTCAGATAGATCTGGCTTCCAATGAAGCTCTGCCACTGGCTGTTTTGTGATGTTGGGAAAATTCCTCACATTCTCTCAGCCTGATTTTCCTCATCTCTAAATTGGGGCTGTAAGGGAGAAATGAGCTAATGCGTTCATACAATGTGGATGGCTCTTTGCCTGGCACGTGGGAAGCAATAAAAGATTTCTTTAATAATTAATATGATTACACATTACTCGCCTTAAAATCTCATTACCCTCCCCTTCACATAGAGTTTTAACTGTTTCCTCATTCTTTTGATTCTTTCACAAGCATTCTTCTCTTGTCACCACTACACCAACTTGCTAACACGTGACTAGTGTATGTTTCCAAAAGGATGAGCAGAGAAAACAGAGAGGTGGAAATATCAAAGAAATGAGGCAGAGAAAAGATATGCCTGCAACCTAGAAACCTACTGAGAGTGAAGCATGGTGAATAAAAACAGACCCACTTGCACACATCACTGTGAGATTTCTGAGCACCGAGAAGAAAGACAACATACACTGAATGCTAATTATTCATGGATTTGGTATTTGTGCTAAGATTTATTTGTAACCCCAAAATCAATACTCACAGAGCTTTTGCAGTCATTTGCAGACATGTACATGGTGGTGAAAAATTTGTGTTGCCTGACACACACTTTCCCAGCTGAGGTCAGACAAGGCAACACTCTGCCTTGTTGTTGCAGCTTTCATACTGTAAACAAATGTCTACCCTTGCGGTCTACTTATTGCCGTGTTTTGGCATTTCTGTGCTTTATTTCGGTGATTTTGGTGTTTAATATGGCTCCCAAATGTCATGAAGTGCTGTCTAGTCTTCTCAAGCACAGGAAGGCTGTGATGTGCCTTATGGAGAAAATAAGTGTGTTCCGTAGGCTTCCTTCAGGCGTGAGCTACAGTGCTATTGGCCGTGAGTTCAGTGCTAATGAGTTAACAATATATAGTCAGTAAGGTGCCTTTAAACAGAAACACAGATAAAGATTATGTGTTGATCAGTTGATGAAAATGTTGTGACCAGAGGCTCGCAGGAACCTAACCCTGTATTTCCCTACCCAAGCAGCCATTCAGTATTTACAAATTCAGCGTTCATGGAGAGTTTATAGAACATCATTACCACAAATAATGAGATCGATTGCATATATATTTTAAATCCAGACAGGAAGAAAACAAAGCAAAGCAAAAGAAAAAACTTACAACAGAATAAAAGCCAAACTTTTCATAGGCAAGACTTCATTGCAAAACACAATGGAGCAAAATCTACAGCATTCTAAGTGAAAATGATACTCACATTATAATGTAACACCCCCCAAAGCTCCTCATCAAATACAAGGACAGAATAATGAATTATATGGTGGCTTTAAAACTATATGCACAAATTCATTGATACTTCATTCAAAAGGTGAGGCCTAGTCCCCCTCCCCTCGAATATGGGCTGGACCTAATGACTCGCTTCTATTCATCAAATGAAGCAGAAGTGATAGTGTGTGAGTTCTGAGTCTAAGTTATTTAAACCACTGCATCTTTCATCTTGTTCTTCTTGATTCTCTTGAATCACGTGATTTGGGGGAAGCCAGGTGCTACATCATAAGGCAGCCCTGTGGAGGGGCCCTCGGGGTGAGGAACTAAGGCCTTCTGCCACCAGCCAGCAAGGAATGGAGGTCTCCAGTTGTTTGCCGTGTGAGTGTGTCATCTTATAAATGGATCCCCAGCCCAGTCAAGCCTTCAGGTGACTGCAGCCTTGGCCAACAGCTTAAATGCAATTTCATCAGAGATTGAGCCAGCCACCCAGCTAAGCCACTTCCACATTCTTGACCCTCAGAAACTGTCTAAGATAAATGTTTGTTGTTTTAGGTAGCTAAAATTTGGGGGTCATGTGTTATGCAATGATAGATAACTAAAACATCTTCCATTAATCCTTTTTAAATACGCACTTCAATAAAATGAGTAAATTGAGAAAAAGAACCCTTGTGATCTAAGAAAACTTAAACATAGAAGAGTAATGGAGAGAAGTTCTAGGATGTTGATGCTCCTGATAAGCAGTTCTGATTGGAACAGAAAGCAGGGTCTCCAGGAGGGAGAACTTTAGTTTATTAAAAAAAGAAAAATCCCATATCTCTTAGTATATGATCGAGAAACATGGAAGAATTTTAAAATATGATAAATACAGAGAAATCAAGAAGAAAAGGAAGACAATTATGAACCCAAGAATGTAAATACATTCTACAAAAAAATACTTTATATCAAAAAATATTGTCTGATGCAGAAGTAAAGTAGTATTTATAATGCTGATGTTGATCATGTTTACTGATTTTCCAGTGTATAAAATTAACCTACCTATTAGGCACAGAAAATATAATTATGATTCCAGAAATAAACATAAACGATCTCAATATTGACAGTATTCCAGGACTTTTTAGGTAGGGGTTGAGAGAAGGTCAGGGAAGAAGGACAAGGAGTGGGGGCATTAACATGCATATCTGCTGAAGTAGGGGTCATAAGCCACCCTCTATATGGATTTGGGTAGTGGCCAAAATTTAAAGTTACACGGATAACCAAAGAATTTCTAAAATTATTGATTTAACTAAATTGTGAGGATTATGGGAAGGGAGACAGGATGATACAGGAAGCTAGAAAAGCTGAAATTTAATAGCCTCTATCTCAAGATAATACATCAAGAAATAGCTATATACACATATTTAGAGTTAGCGAGACAGAATTGTAGTTAATTAAAAATGTTAATTTTTAACAGTGTTTGTTCCTTGGAATGACGTCCACAATGGCAGGTGTAGGGAACAGGGATTTTTTTTATCCTGAGCAGGCTTATTTTACTAAGTAATTTTTTTACACATGTCCTAGTTCTTGGTGCAGCAATTGCATTAGATTAAAGACCATTAATTTCTTCAGTCTGTCAAAAACAGCATGTAAACAAATCATTTCATTCCAGGTTTAACCAAACTGAAGATTTCCTTCCCTGGATGCATGAGGCTCTAAGAAATGCTAATAATCTTTTGTTTGTGCAATCCATATCATTATACCTGTAACCACTGGAAGGAATGAAAACATTTATCAAAATTATACATTTTCTAACATTAGCTACCATTTCAATGTTGCAATTCCCACATTTCATATTTATCTTAGAATCTTAACATATTTTACTCCCTCAAACAGTTAGTTTTTAATGATGTCAATGTAATGTTATCTTTTTGTAGTTCTTTAATGTATGCAGTGGAATAAATACCATAGACGGGTTAGAGATGATGCTTCCAGCAAGTTAAAAATCAGTTACATGTAAACGTGCCTGTGAGAGTGATGCTGTTAGACTCCTAGTTGTGCAGTCTACCGGTACTGAGACTCACTACTCACAGAGAATTCTCTTTTGAGATCTGTTTCTTCTCAATTAATTTTTAAATGAAGCATAGCCTAGAAACGATGTTAAATTATTAAAGTGTGTGTTGGTTAGAAAACACACTTCACGACAGAAGAGTTTCTTTTTGATCACATATAACATAAACAAACCTTAAAAGAAAAAAACAATGTTTGTATTTTTTCTCCCAAATCCCAAGAATGATCAAAAAGTCTACTGGGGAAAAAATGTTATTTTTAACAAAGATGAAAAGGAAAAACTTCTTTTATTTGGGACTTCTTTAAATTGTGTGTAGTGATTCACACACCTTCTTTTTCTGATCTAACAGTTGATCTTGTTTTTTGGCCTCATCCTTGGCCAAAAAGGAGGCCCAGGCATACTCTGCAACACCAGCACACCCCTCACACACACACACTACCACCACGTCTATATTGTACTCACATTCGAAAACTCTGTCATTCTTTATACACTAGGGTATCGTTCCAGCAAATAAATTTTAGTAATTTCTGAGGGGCCCAAATCCCCTCTCATCTCCGGTCTTGGGGATATGTCCACAGATTTGACCTTTTGTCATCAATGACTTAGAGTAGAAGAAAATAGATGATTTTTTTTTCCAACTGTGTTGTCCATTCCATTTTCCCCCTTTTCCATGACTGCATATTTGCAACATAGAATGTGTTGAATTTTAACTGTTAAAATTTTAAGTGTGACCTCAAATTGAATGCTAACAAGGCTTTGAAACTATACATGCCTACCTCCTACATTGGCCATTTTGATGTTAATCACTATTATCATAATACAAATGGTAAAATGGCACTAATAGAAAATGGCTTTTTAAGCTTTAGATTGCCAGTGAAACAATATCTTTGCCCACTTGCTGCTTATTGTCTGTTGCCCCAAGAAACCAGGAAGGAGATGCTATGGTGGGACCACCCTTCTTATGACTGGTAGGCAAGGAAATGCTATTGCTACACTGGCGTCAATGACGCTATGGATGGTGAGTGTAAGGGCCAACAGGGCTTTGATCAGCAGGTTTACGTAATCTCCATTAACTCTTCCTGCCAATCTGTTCATTCCACTCCATGCTGGGCTGAGAAAGGGGTTGTTCATCTTTTCACCAAGACCAATAACTCTGTAGCTATTGACGTCTTAAGTTTGGTCTGATATGAGTTAGGATGCTAGGGTCTAGACAGCTCTCTCCATTTGGAGTTGGTTATTTTTCTTCTTCACGTATTGATAATGCTCTTATTTGGAATTATGAACAAATTTAAGCAGGACCAATTGGAGTCTCAAGGGAAAAAAAATTTTCTGTCACTTGCTTCATTTATCTTTCTATCTATAATGTATATAATTATTAAAGTTATGTAAAATGAATACTAAAACAGTCACATCTACTAATTTTAATCAATTTCATAATTTGTTACAAAAGTCAGAGCAAAACAAAGGATTGAGGTAGGCTCTAACCCAATCTGAACTGATCTGACCAGTTTTAATCTTAAAATACTAAAGCTTTCCCAATATTCTTTAGTTCAATATAACACATCTGTTAACTCCTTTGAGGTGGAGGGGGTTCAGGGCAGGCCACACCAAGATATGACACTCTGGTATGCAGGTTATTTTGAGCTAAAGACAATAAAGACTCAGAAGACTCAGAAAGAAACTTTGACCTGCCCGCCACTAACTGCCTAAAAGAATTTAAGATAGAAGACCTGTCCCCAGGACAGGCAATCACCATAGATAACTCTGGGTATGGATAGACTGGGAGGGTCCTTGCTAAGCCCATTCTTATCAAAGCTCTGAAAACCAAGTAAAAGTAGAAGTTATCCTTTGTAAGAAACATTTACATTTATAAGGGAAACCTCCGTTTTTAAAGGTATCTCCCTCTCTGTACCAGGAAGAAAGGGGGATGACCTTATCTCTAGAAACTCTTATCAGCACAGAAGGTGAGGACTTAAATCTGTGTATTAACCTTACTCTGATTTACTGTGCTTTTCTGGTAATCTCCCATAGCTGACTCCCCCCACCCTCAACATCCTCCTTTGTCTTTAGCTGAAAATAGTATTTAAGATGAGAACCTCCACCATTTTGTCAAGTTACCCAGTTTACTGGGTCTCCCCCATGTACAAATGTTATAAAGCTTTCTTTGATTTTCTCCTGTTACTCTGTCTCATGTGAATTTAATTCATAGCCCAGCCAGAAGGACCCAGAGTGGGTAGAGGATAGTCTTCCTCCCCTACAAGGTAGAAAGACAAATTGCTTGCATCCTGCAGACTTCCTGGCACCAGTGCAAGATCTCTAGGGGCTGCCTTCACTCTCTGTGTTGCCCTCACTAGGGTTTCTCTTCTCATCACTGATAATAAAGCCTGGAGCCACCACTCCCCCTCCTATCAGTAGAGCAGAGCCACATTTATTATGTAGTTGGACATTCATTTCTGATGATTCCAACAGTGCCAAATCAGAACTTACCCTACCTATGGGAGCTATAGAGATGACCATATATCTTATTTAAACTTCCTTAAAAGGCAGCCCCATCATCTTAAGTTACTGTTACTTTGATCACAGTCCAGAATGATTTACATTTTAGAACCGTTTGAGACTCTGGTGTTTTGCAGAAATGGAACCCGTTTTGCTTTTATAATTTAGACCCTCTAGAGGAGGAAAAATAATTTTCCCTCTACCCTTCCATGTCCTTGGCTGAGACCTGCCCCCGTAATAAAAGACAGATTAATATGAGAAAAACAAACAGAAGTTTAATAACATGTATACCTCCTGTATACCTTGGAGATATCTGGGAAAATTGAGTAACTCCCTGAAATGGCACAAGCCACCACCTTAAATACGATCTCCAGCTAAAGACAAAGGGAGGTTATGGGAGGTTACCAGTAACCTACAAACACAGTAAAGCCACAGTAAACAAAGGTAAAGTTGTTATGCAGATTTAAGTCATTGCCTTCTCCATTGATAAGAGTTTCTAGAGATTTAGAGTCATCTTTTGCTTCCTGGAACAGCCAGTGAGACACCCTTACAAATGGAGATTTCTCTTATAAATGTAAATTACTCTTACAAATGGATAACTTCCACTGTGTTTTCAGAGCTTCTCTTATGTCTGCTGTTTCTTAAAAATAATCAGCCTCAAGATAATCCTTATGCTAAATAGGTGTAGGGGAGGAAGAACTTATTCCTCTACCCTCTAGGTCCTTCTGGCTGGTCTAAGAATTAAATTGACATAAGACAGAAGAAAAGGAGAAAATCACAGTTTAGTAATATGTATACGTGGGAGAAACCCAGGAAAATTGAGTAACTCACCAAAATGGCTGAAGCTACCACCTTACCTTACATACCATCTTCAGCTAAAGATAAAGGAGGATGTTGGGGGTAGTGGTTTGGGACTTCAAAGGGGAAGAAGGCAATTTACATGGAGACAGAAAAGAAAATATTTGTTAAATGAATGTTTGCTGGGCCATCTATAGACAAATGTGACCCAAGAGAGAACTTTGATAAAAATGAGCTTGGCAAGGTTCCTCCCAGTCTATCACACCTAGAGTCATCTATGGTGTTAGCTCCTTCCTGGGACAGGGCTTCTATCCTAAATTCTTTTAGGCAGTTAAGGGAAAGGTCAAAGTTTGTTTCTGAGTCTTTGTTCTTGGAAATAATCATGCCAGAGAGACACATTTTGGGGTGGCAAATTCTGATCCCCCACATAGGCTTATTTTGGGATGTCATAGTCTGCTTCCTTTCAACCCATCAGAGACTTCAGAAATCATTGCCTGAAACTCTTATTTGTAAGGAAAAATGATTCCAGAGAAATCAAGTAGTGTGTCCTGAGTATGCCATGAATTATTGTTAGCAGTAGGGCTGGTTACCTCATGCGTTGCTGTTTTCATAACATGTGCTAACTCTTTCTTTGTAAACATTTTAAAACACATACACAACATCAAAGATCATATTAAATATTTTTAATCAGTAAGTCAGAAGAGTATCTGAAATGTTAAATTCTCCTTTAGCTATTAAGATGAAATTCATTGGAAAAGTTTTCTGTGAGAATGAAAGATTCTAAAACATGTGAGCATTTAAGTATGTTTCTCTATTTAAAAAATACAATCCTTGGGGCCGGCCCTGTGGCATAGCAGTTAAGTGCATGTGCTCCGCTGCTGGTGGCCCAGGTTCGGATCCCAGGCACACACCAATGCACTGCTTGTCAGGCCATACTGTGGCGGCGTCCCGGATAAAGTGGACGAAGATGGGCACAGATGTTAGCCCAGGGCCAGTCTTCCTCAGCAAAAAAGAAGAGGATTGGCAGGGATGTTAGCTCAGGTCTGATCTCTCTCACAAAAAAAAAAAAAAAGTGGTACGATCCTTAAGGTTTGTTTTTTCTTTATTTTTCTTTTACTTGCCTTTGCACACGTGTGTGCGCAGACACACACACAAATACAATGGGTTCAACAAAGCATCATGTTATACTAAATTAATTTTGTGTTTAGGGAATTTTAGTCTAAAAGAGGAATTTAAGCAAAACCATTTGATGGTAAAACACTTCAATTCTGATAAAGCAAAAGCAGGTGATGACCCATTATGATAGAAGAAACAGTTTGAAATTCTGTCAAAGATAATGAATTTCTGTACAGAATTTCTTACATAGCACATTTCAAATTGTCTTGGCGTAGAAAGTCAGAATCTCCCTTGAAAAATCAATTATGCCTATCTTGACGTAATGATAAACAGCTTAAAAAAAACTTAAAAATTGTTTTCTCCCTTAACACGAAGCTTACTCTTAAGAACTTGGAGATATTTCCTAAAAATGATTTCTTCCTGAAATCTTTGTGAATTCTTACCAAGAGCAAAAGCCAATGCGGTTACCTCTCTCTTCTTTACATAAGAGAAGAGGTTCACCATTATTAAAGTCTGCATTAAAAAACAAGAGTATTGATGGGGTTCAAGGAAGGCTGCCCCCAAATATGCCATTTTGGCATATTGATTATTTTGAGTTAAAGTTACTTAAGAAAAAGCCAGTGCAAGGACACTCTGACCCTCCTTTGTCCCCCTGAAAGCAGGAAATAAATCTCTCGTGTAAAAGGTATCCTCCCTGTACCAGGAGAAAGAAAGACATCCTTATTACCAGAGATAGGGAATTCAGGGCTGAGAAGGCTGTATAAACTAATCCACTTACTTTTTACTAATTTACTACCCCAAGCCCAAACTCCTTTGTTTTGTCAATTCCTCACAAATTTATTGTTTCTTTGTCTAAAAGGTATAACAACTGCCTACTTTGGTCACTTCTTCGAGTTTCATAATTTTAGGAGCTCCCATATGTACAAAATTAAATTTGTTTTTCTTCTGTTAGTCTGCCTTGAGTCATTTAATTATCAGGCCACCCAAAGAACCTAGAAGGGACAAAAGGAAAAATTCCTCCCCTACAATATAAAGAACAAAAGAAAAATGCAAATTAGCCTCCTTTTCAAATAGTTTGTAAAGTTTTCTTACAATCCTTTTGAGTAATAGTTTCTAGCTCTTTTTGTTTAGTAGAAGGGCACAATATGAACATTTTTTTTTTTTTACAAAATACCTCTGAACTGCCTTCCTTTTTATTACCATTATCAAAACTCTATCAAAAAAACACAGTGAAAATTTTTTTAAAGAGTAAAAACTAAAATATAAAAGAAAATATAGCAAAAATAGCAGATATATCTGTCACAGCAATCATTGTAAATGAGTCCTCACCACAAGAAAAAAAATTTTTGTAACTATGTATGGTGACAGATGTTAACTAGACATTGTGGTGATCATTTTGCAATAATACAGATATTGAATCATTATGTTGTAGGCCTGAAACTAATATGATACATCAATTAAATAAATAAATAAATGTAAATGAGATAAATGTATCCACCTATTAAAAACAAAAGATTCTGACACTTAAATACACACACACAACTTAAAAGATTCCAGGGAGTAGAAGTAGTAACTATCACTATATTGCATCACAAACAATGAGAAATCAATAGCAAAAATAGAAAGTAAATAATAAGCACCCTGAAGATTAAAAGTAAAATAAAATCAATTAGAATCTGTCTTAACTTTTGAATAGAAGAGAAAATAAAAATTCAAAATGCAGAATTTATAGAAAATAACATTTTTTATTGTGGTTAGCTAAAACATACTTAGAAGAAATGAATAGCTTTCACCATTTATATTAGTGAATAAGAAAGAAAAAAATATAAATGAGGAACATTCAACTAAAATTGTTAGAAAAAGCAATTGAAAATTAAACTAATGCTTTCCCTCAATTTTGCTGTGACCCTTTACTCTAGAAAAATAAAGTATGAATAAAAAAAATAAAAGAAAAATACATAAAACTAATAAAGAAAAGAACAAAAATGAAATTAATTATTAGAAAACAGACAAATGATAAAACATAAGTAAATCTGAGTCTTGACTCTGGGAAAATGAGTAAAATGAATAAATCAGTCAACATTATGATTTAAAAGTTGGTGATAGCATAACTTCAAAATTTGAAATAGAATTAAAGAGATAAATAGAGAAAATTTTAAAAATTATAGAAGGAATTATTTTACTCTATGGAAATAAATTTGAAAACTTTATAAGAACAGATAATTTTCTAAATCAATACAATCTATATTTTTCAAATAAAATGGGTTTAAAAAAAGCCCGTTTAGACAGTAAATGACAAGGTGTCTATATTAGTTGGATGATGTAGAAATATTGCCATTTTTTCAATCAAGAAGCGGGTGTTGGAAGCCACGCAGAGCCAAGCACTGTGTCAGGCCCTGAAGCTTCAGCAATTTGATAGCAGAAACCAAGATTTGGTTTCTGAGAGGCTCACAGCCTAGTGTCGGAGGAGAGAAACATCAAATAATCACACACACACACACACAATTGCACTAAAGACAACGGCAAGGAAGAAAAAGTACAGGGCTCTAAGAATATTTTATAATAGAACTTATATCATTGGGAAAATAGACCTAGCCAGAACATTCAAGGAAGGTTTTCCTGAAAGGATGATAAGACCCCTGAAGCGGAAATAAACCCACACATCTATGGACAGTTAATCTTTGACAAAGGAGCCAAGAACATACAATGGAGAAAAGAAAGTCTCTTCAACAAATGGTGTTGGGAAAACTGGATAGCCACATGCAAAAAAATGAAAGTAGACCCTTACCTTACACCATACACAAAAATTAACTCCAAATGGATTAAAGACTTGAATGTAAGACCTGAAACTATGAAACTTCTAGAAGAAAACATAGGCAGTACGCTCTTCAACATCAGTCTTAGCAACATATTTTCAAGCACCATGTCTGACCGGGCAAGAGAAACAATAGAAAAAATAAACAAATGGGACTACATCAAACTAAAAAGCACAGCAAAGGAAACCATCAACAAAACGAAAAGACAGCCTAACAATTGGGAGAAGATATTTGCAAACCATACATCTGATAAGGGCTTAATCTCCAAAATATATAAAGAACTCACACATCTTAACAACAAAAAAACTACCAACCCAATTAAAAAATGGGCAAAAGACCTGAACAGACATTTCTCCAAAGAAGATATACCGATGGCCAACAGACACATGAAAAGATGTTCAAAATCATTAGCTATCAGGGAAATGCAAATCAAAACTACAATGAGATATCACCTCACACCCGTCAGAATGGCTATAATTAACAAGACAGGAAACAACATGTGTTGGAGAGGATGTGGAGACAAGGGAACTTCATACACTGCTGGTGGGAGTGCAAACTGGTGCAGCCACTATGGAAAACAGTATGGAGATTCCTCAAAAAATCAAGGATAGAACTACCATATGATCCAGCTATTCCACTGCTGGGTGTTTATCCAAAGAACTTGAAAACACCCAATGCGTAAAGATACATGCCCCCCTGTGTTCATTGCAGCGTTATTCACAATAGCCAAGACTTGGAAGCAACCTAAGTGCCCATCAAGGGATGAATGGATAAAGAAGATGTGGTATATATACACAATGGAATACTACTCAGCCATAAGAAACGATGAAATCCAGCCATTTGTGACAACATGGATGGACACTGAGGGTATTATGCAAAGTGAAATAAGTCAGAGAGAGGTCAAATACTGTATGATTTCCTTCAATAAGTAGTAGATAATAACAACAATAAACAAATGCACAGAGACAGAGATTGGATTGGTGGTTACCAGAGGGGAAGGGGGGAGGGAGGAGGGTGAAAGGGATAATTCGGCACATGTGTGTGGTGATGGGTTGTAATTAGTATTTGGGGGGTGAACATGATGTAATCTATGCAGAAATAGAAGTATAATGATGTACACCTGAAATTTATACAATGTTATAAACCAATGTTACTGCAATAAACAAAAAATTAAAAAAAAAAAAAGACCCCTGAAACAATATCTGGATGTCAGAGACAACAGGACTGTCAAGTCCTTGACAGGAAGAAAATGAATTTATTTAAGAAGAAAAAAGCTTATGGAGGCTCTCACTCCCATCCCTTTTGTCTCTACTGTATTCATTAGAGTAGAATGAATACCTGCCTCACTCATTATAAATAACTCCTTTCATTAGTTTCTTTATGCAAATATAAACAAACACTACCCTCTCCCCTCATCAATATATAAAGATTTTACAGTTTCTTTTGTATGGATGCACAGTATTTCCTTGTGTAGATTATTTAGCAATTCTTGTTAGTAGGTACTTATTGCCAATCATTTCAAGTCCCCAAAATTGCCTAGATCTTGTACTACCATCCACTGGAACAAATCACACATTGATAATGGCCATTAGGAAAAGTGATGCTGGCTGTTCTCCTGTGTCTTTGGTTAAATATAAGAGAGAGAGTTTCTCTACCTATCAGTAACTATATGTTTTCAACTTATGTATGAACTTTTGTTTCTTCCATACGTGAGTGTCACTGCTGAACTCATTACAATTTTTCAGCATGTGTCAATTCTCCCCCGACCACAGAAATGGTCATAAAATGAAAACACAAATAAAGCTATGCTAATCCATCAAGCTTGACACTGAGTTTGTTATTAATAAACGCCTTTGATGATTTTTAAATCCTTGCCAGCTGTTTAGAAATCATTGAGGAAGTGAATCATGCAAGACTGCTTCAGTTCCCAAACTGAATTTTATTGATGGTGTGTAAATTTCTCCCACTGTTATTTTTAGATATGAATATACTGAAGCAAATTAACACATTTAGACCCACTCAGTCCAATTTGGAAACGGGAAACGTCTATAGTTCACAATTTCTATTGAAGTCTTGAATTACTAATTTGAACTCAGCTGCCTCTTTGGATTTTCTAAAGTCTGGGTTGAGATGAAGTATCCCTAGAAATATTTGATTCAGGGCTATCCCACCTGAATGGGTGTACCTGTCGTCTGTAGTGGATGTTATTCTGATCAAGCCTATTCCATTATGATCATGGTGTGCACTTATCCTATTAGTTATTTAATATTTGAAATAACTCCTGATTATTAATACTCATATTCATGCCTATGTTCTCAATAATATTTCTGAAGGCCAGGTATACCCTTTGAGTCCAGAATAAAGATTTGGCAGCACAAGTACCCTGAGTAACTGAGACAGAAAAGTCTTTTGATATTCACCAACTCCTCAGAAAGGGCAAATATTTTAACCAAATTGAGGAATTTTATCATCTGAAAATTGTGACTTGGCAGATCCTACAAAATTGATTTATGAGATATAAATCTATGCATACTCATTGTTAAGCCTAGGCTGTAACATAATTGGATTTAGGAACACTCCGTTTTGAGGAAGAAGGCATGAGTTTCATTTAAAACAAATGGTGCACGTCAGTGGGAAGCAAGGGTTTCTTAGGGATTGTTTCTCTTTGTGACAACGCTGTGGAGGAGCCAAATTCCCCCAAACATAAGCAAACTTCAGTTGAAATTTATATTCACTCCACCATCATGAATCTGCTTTTCAAAATAAATAATATCAGATTAAAATGATTGATATTCTAATTCTTTTGTAATTGCTTCTACATGTTTATATCCAATAAGTACAGAAAGTCTACTAACTTCAAAAGCTTTAATAATATGACAAACTGGATAGTATGCCATCTTGCAATTATAGATGAGCTCTAGAGACATTTTAAGAGCAGACGAAATGTTGACCCTAGATTGAATCTTTGATTCTCTGCTATCTCTATGATTTTAGGAAAAGTTCCAAAGTTAAAGGAAAGCAGAAAAAACAATATGTAACATATTATTATACATATATATTGCATCTCTCCCTAATCAGGAATTGCCTAATATCAGTCACTGTCTTCAATATGTGTAGGTTATATAGTGTGAAGTGGAGGGAGCCAGAAAGACTTGCATTAAGGTCTTAGCTCTCCCATTCACCAAATGATCAGCTTCAGGAGGCAGTTTGATCCCTTAAGTCTTGGGTTCCTGATCTGCACAATGAAGACATGTGGGGTTTAAAATAAACATGATGCATCATGCCTTGAACGAAGTACAGACTCGACACAAGTATTGTCTATTTTGAGGCAACTCTCTTGACTACCATAAAATACATAATGAATTGTTTCTTTTCCCGTTGCCCTTTGATTTATTATTCCTAATCCAGGTCTGTTCTCAAAATGTATTTGAGACAATATATAAGACACATGCTGTTTTACAAAATCTACAAAAATTTAGGATAAAACCTCCATATTAACGTAGGCATGAGCCATAATTACAAAAGAAATGTAAAGGAAAGATAAGTGATTAGAGGGCAGCTGAAAAGTTAACTTTGAGTTCTTAGGAGCGATGGCAAGGAGAGAAACTCGACGAAGGTGCTTGTTTTCTGATAAGATGACGCCTACTGTATCATCAGAAGAGACAAATGCTTTCTTGGGTCTGAGTGGTGTGTATGGCACATACTTTTATATAAACTATGCAAAGACGATATTGTCAATGATAATTTTTCAAAAACCAGTATCATGTTGACTTCCACCGGCTCTTATAATGAAGCTCCTTATGCCACGTGAGTTCACCTGTAGCTTGGGTTCTGGAATGCTGATACTTTGCCCAGGCTTGGGTTACTTTTCTATTGTGTGGAAGGTCTTCTCCGTGGGCTCATTGAGCTTAATCCACCGTAGGCAGTCATGACCAGCAAGAACAGAGGAGCTAACTCCCCTGAAATAACCGTCAGGGCTTAAACAACCTTGGTGGGACAATTCTGAGTTTTGTGAGTCTTCAGTTGGAAGAAGCTCTCTATACCCATGTAAGAACTTTTTCTAGCTTTTCTCCCTTCTTTGTTGAACCTTCTTACTTCCTCAGCAGTGCTTCGTAGGATTTCTTTCCAAATAAACTATCTGCCCTTAAATCCTGCACTTGAGGTCTCCTTTGGGGGAACACAAACTAAGACAGATTTCAATAACACTCAAAGCACAGTAATAAAGTACAGCTTTGTGAAGACTTCTGTGGGAAAAAGATGTAAACAATATAGTGTGATCCACAGTATCTGTGCAGTGATCCACGATGTTGCAGAAATAAAGTTTAAATAATCTCAAGTAATGAGTAGATAGCATGCACTCTATCCCTGCATCATTTTGTTAAATCAATTAGGCTCATGTCAAATGTTTTAGAGGAGTGAATAGAAAGAGGCATGATGGTAGCTTGAGGGGTGCTGGTAATTTTCCATTTTTTTGATCTGCCGATGTCCCCTTTGTGAAATTTATCTATGAACTTAAAATATTAGTGCCTTGTGAAATTCGTGTTTGCAATTTTCTATATTATGTTAGACTTCAGTGGAAAGACTTCCTTTAAATAAAGTTATTTAGGGAACTATCCAAATTGGAGATTTCTAGTACAGACCTAAAATTCAGGCATGTTGTGTTCCTCTTCTATAAAATAGAATAATCCCTCACTGGTAGGACTATGGTGAGACATCAGTGATATGGGTAGAGTATTTAGCCGTGGATTGGCACATGTAGGGACTCAGTTAATTGTCCCGTTGCCCTGGTATTTTCAAGGGGCATCATTCATCTCCTCTCAGTGTCGGGATAATAGGTGGTATAGTTATAATTTATTATGAAAATTAAAGATCCTAACATACATTCTTATGGATGGATGCCCAATGTTCTAACAAGTGAACTCAATTTGGCTTCAAAAAGTCCTTGAATTAAATCAGGGTTCCTTGAAGGCTGGCAGAGAAAATCTGATGATTTTGCAGAGAAAAAATACCAACGTCTGCCCATACGCTGGTTGTGTTTTCATCCTTCGGCTCCTTACAGCATCTAATGTTGAGCACAACTCAACAGTCCCTCCATGGTGAAACTTTTCTTTCATCATAAATTGATTGTTTCTGAGCTTCATGGAGTCATAGTTGTGGAATTCAACTGCCAAATTGATCAATAGCATCTGTATTTTATAATTTTCATCTGACCATAGGATGTTCCTCAAATTCTTGTGTTTTAAATGACTGTTTTGCAAAATCTGGATGCTCATCAGACTCAGATCGGGAGCATTTACTAACTCATAAGAGCCCATAGTGTTCTATCTCAGGATGCCAATTGTATGACCCAGATTTTGGATCTTTATTTAATTCCACGTGTAATTCTGAAACATGATCTAGGTTGAAAAACAATTGTTAATATTTGAATTTTCAATGCCTCAATCAATAATCAATGTTCTTAAATGTACATATGCACTTAGACTGCTTTATATTTTCCTTCAGTGAACAAGAAGATTCTCTAAAAATTTCACATGAAATCGCAGTCAAGATCACTGGATTGAGAAGGTATACTTTTCTCTAATTTTCTCTAATTTTCCTTCAGATCATACCCAATGAACACAAAATTCAGCCAAATTCTAGAGAGAGAGAACTCCTGGCTGCTCAGTACACATTCTTGGTGTGTTCACCCAGGTGAGCTTTTTTTTATTATTATTATTATTTTATTTTTATTTATTTATTTATTTATTTATTTATTTATTTATTTATTTATTTTGTGAGGACGATCAGCCCTGAGCTAACATCCATGCTAATCCTCCTCTTTTTGCTGAGGAAGACTGGCTCTGAGCTAACATCTGTTGTCAATCCTCCTCCTTTTTTATTCCCCAAAGCCCCCGTAGATAGTTGTATGTCATAGTTGCACATCCTTCTAGTTGCTGTATGTGGCACATGGCCTCAGCATGGCCGGAGAAGCGGTGCATCGGTGCGCACCCAGGATCCAAACCCTGGCCGCCAGTAGCGGAGCGCACGCACTTAATCACTAAGCCATGGGGCCGGCCCCAGGTGAGCTTTTAAAGCCATCTTTTATGTATCCACAATGGACCAGGTTCTTGGAGAAGTACATTGGCAGCTCACTGTGTGTGCACATTGCAAATAGAAAGACTGTGTTTTACAACATACAACATGATCAGGCGCCAGACAGGGTGGTGTAAATAAAACCTACTGGAGATCAAGAAGGGCACTGTGAGTTGGAGTGCTTAAGAAAGCATCACCAAGACTAAGTTGATCTTCAAAGGGAGGAGGTGGTTGGCTTTGGATGTGTGGTCAAGCATCAGGAAGATTCTTTATAAAACAGGGCACAGCCTGAGTAAAAACATGGAGCCAGTAAGAAAGGACATTATGTGGGGTTATTGGAGGACTGTGGAGGTCAGGGAGCAGAAATTTGCTCACTTGACCAGAGTATTCTAAGGTTGGTAAGAGGTGTGAGGACTTGAGACAAGGAGCATGGGGGCTGTGGATTCCAGTTTAGGAAAAAATTGCAGAGATTCCTGACAACAGAGACTGTGCTCCATGAATTGTGTCTTCTTGGCACCTGGTAAAAGACAGATCGTCAATACCAGTACTGACTGACTGGAATCTCATCTAATAATTTATGGGATATCACCCCATTTAGCAGTAAAAAAGAGATGCAAAACAACCATAGCCATTAAACTAACAATAAAAAACATTAAGTAATACAGACTGAAGGCACAAAAGCTGTTAGCAGGTACAGGTGGCAGATAAAGTCTTTCGGGAGCATTAGGGAAATGTGAGTGCCAGGAGACATTTTAGAGCTGGAATTCATCTTGAAAACCATTGAAAGCACCCCTTAGTTTTCCAAATGAAGTATATGATGCTACAGATGAATCTCATTTATGTTGTGACTTCCTGTATATCAAAAATCAACTTAGGGATAGGACAGGATGGGAACCCTGGCATTCCAAATTTGCCACTGAAGAAATTTTGTTTTCACCCAATCTGTGTGATTTAAACCCCTTCCCAAAGATCAGGAAAATTTTGTTATTTTATGACAGGGGAATGTTTAGGGAAATATACATGCATATGTATTTTGTTCTGAAGAATTTTTATTTAAATAGTATCATTTGTATAACAAAATTGTTTCAAATATACATGCAAATCTGTTTCATTTTTAAATAAGAGCAAAGCTTACATATTAACATTTTGGAAAGATTCTAAAAGTAACAGAAGCCAGTATTTATTAAGCATGTATTATGTACCAGACAAGGTAGTTTGCATGAATGATCTCATTGAATCCTAACAACACAATCAGGGGAATATCAATTTTTATTTTCCCAATTTTACAGATAAGGAAACTGAGGCTTAGGTGATTTAACTAATTTGCTTCGGATTACCCGGCCAAGAGTGTTGAGCTGGAATTTGAAACCAAGGAATCTCTCCAGCAGCCAAGCTCTGAACCATTCTGCGATACTAAAGGACCTTCTAGGCTTCAGTAAGCGGGCCCAAAATGAAAAGCTTTGCATGACAGTGCATAATTAGTCATCACCCTCCTGTGGTGTAATGTTTGCTGACGATACATCTGTTTCTGCTTACAAGGTTTGAGATTTTCCATTTAAAATGGTTGCAAAACATTTTATTTATATGCAGCTTAGTAATTTGATTAAAGAATCTCAGACTATTTTCTCTGTAAATCAAGCAGAGTATTTTTATAGAGATGTTCTAAATACCTTTACCCATAACAAAGATACTTTCAAAAAGATGGAATTTCATTCTCTCCTTCATTGGGATCTGGTTAATTTTTTTTTTTTTCCTACATAAACTTTTGATGAATGTGGGAGCTGGGCAAAATCTTCCCTCCGTTTTCTACCACATTATTCTTGTTGGTCATTCAAAAGGCAAAACAAACACATCTTCTCTGAAATGCCTCCCCTTCCTGAGTGGTCCTCAGATCTCCCCTTTCCACTGCCCTTTGCCAGCCTGGGTAGCCAAGGATGTGTTTGGCTTGAGTCATCTTAAGAAGGAAGCTTTGGAGACAGGGCAAATTTCTGCTTTCATGAAAACACAAGTAGGGGAACAGAATCCTTTGTACTCAATCACTATAATTTTAAGATATCATTTCACAAAAGAACAATATTTCTCAGCGTTTTCTGTTTGTTTGTTTATGTTTGCTTGTCTGGGACTGATGAAATGTGGAACTCTTGGGGGGATCATTCTCTGTATCTCATCAACAATTTTTTTCTTTGTCCCACTAACTGTATCCTCTTTACAGCATAACACAGAGTTTGAGGTTTGGCTGCTGTCTATTTTTTTTGTTTTGCTAAAAAAATTGATAAAAATGTTAACTCAAATACTTACCTTTTTTCTGATTACTGCCCCCTGCTCCCCCTGCCGGCAAATGCCTCTTCCATTAAGCGAGTATTTATTAAACTAATAAAATATTCAGCCTTCCTTGTAATTCTGAGTATTGAAAAGAATGCCTCAACACATGAAGGTTTTAAGCTGAATGCTTTGCTTTATGATTACCACATCTAGAAACACTTCTGGAACATTTATGGATTTTGTCTCACATCTGGTTATTTCAAAAGGCAGATTGATGAACTTGGAACTTTTTCTCTTTTTCCCTCTTTTTCACATGTATACAGGTGAGGCTTTAGGCAGGGGCACAATCAGCAGAGTAATTCACTGACAGAAGGAGGAATGGTTCTTTTAGCTTCTGTTTAAAAGGAAAAACTATTGTCTCATAATCAGAAATCCCATTCACGCTCTCTCCCTCATAAAGCCGTGGCTGTTGTATTTGGTTGGTTTGTTGGATAGAGTTTCAAAGCTTGCTGGTGTGTGACGTACACTCTTTAATGATTAAACCATTAACCTCTATTCCTCACGGGGTACATCACTTCAAAAAAGAGTTGCTACCCTGGAATTGTGACTCTTAAGAAAATTTCTAATTTCAGACAAACTTTTCTCTAGATATAAGGAAGAAAAACAAGGTGGGATAAAAATGCATGCAAAAACTAATTTGACTGTAACTTCTCTAGCCTGATTTTCTATGAATTTATAATTTATAAATGTACAGTAGATGTGGACATGCATGAATTGTACCTTAGATCCATTCTATATGGATATGAAATGTTTGACAGTAGAGCCCCATTTGGATGCAAGGAGGAATATTTTCAATTGTGTCACACAAAAAATACCATAGATTTAATTTTTCCTTGGGATGAAAAAAGGTGGGTTTGGCAGATAGTCAGGAGGTTCAGGAAATACTCTAGACCAGAAGGATCACAGCTTGGGCTAAGCCAGCAACGGTGAGGAACAAGAATAGAGAAGAGGGAGCAAGAGGTGCTGAAAGAGAAGAATATACAGCATTTCCTGAGTGAGCAGTCAGCCCTCAGAATGTAAGGAGAGAACAAACTCCAGGTCCCCACCTGGGTTTCTGTCTTCTTTGAAGGAATGTAAACGAGACTTTCAATGGGAAACAGTGCAGTTTTCTTGTAACACTGGTAGGAAGTAGGAGGCTAATTAAAACATGAATATAAAGCAAGTAGACCTATATTTAGTGCTTTAAAAAAATACTGCATTGTATTGGATTGAATAATGTCACCTAAAAATTCTTGTCAGCTGGTCCTGTGAATGCAATCTTAATTGGAAACAAGATCTTCACTGATGGAATCAAGTTAAGAGGCGGTCATGCTGGATTAGAGTGGGCCCCAAATCCAGTGACTAGTGTCCTTATAAGAAAAGGTAACTATGGACAGAGATATACAGACCCACAGAGAACACTGTATGATGACACAGGGAAAGACTGGAGTGAGGCTTCTACAAGCCAAGGAGCACCAAGGATTGCCAGCAACCACAAGAATCTAGAAGAGGCAGGGAAGGATCCTCCCCTGGAGGCTTCAGACAGAGCACGGCTCTGCTGACACCTTGATTTAGGACTTCTGGCCTCCAGAACACAGAGAAAAATAAAATCTCCCTTGCTTTAAGCTCCCTATTAGTGGTACTTTGTTACGGCAGCCCTAGGAAATGAATACAAATATAACAGAAGTTTCCATTCTAATGTGTCTAACAGGAACACTTAATGTCAGAAGCAGGGGGCATGATTTCCCTTGTCTTCCCGGCATACATGGGATGGAACACACTGTTCCTTAATTAAATGCCATATCCAGTCATTGTCAAGATGATGAGTGACTCCCATTTAGAAGTCTTTTCAATTTGATTCCATTCGATTAGCTCTGCCAGGGAGCCCAGAGCCTCCTGAATCTAATGAGGTGATAGAGTAAACAAGAGCCAATATGAGTCGATGCTGTATTCTTGAACAAAGCCTACTTTTTACAAATGGGACATTAATCCAAATACAGAACTTTTTAGGCAATACACGGTGTCAAAATGACCGGGGCACATCTTGGTGCTGAGAAGTATACATGGTTTGGGATTTTTGAAAACTAAGTTTACAACGTGGCCTGTGTGAAGCCGAGAAAGGAACTTAGCCCTTTTGAGCATCAGTTTTCTCATCTCGGCAATGGAGATAAAATGTACCCTTTGCAGAGTTGTTTTTGGGGATTCCTGGAGTTGACATATCCCTGGGGCATAATAAGCACTCAACGCATGTAAATCGTCTTACTCCACACCCTCCTGAAAATGTTTAAGGTAAATCAGCTTAAAGAAGACTGCTGTGTTAACAATTATGCTACTGACATATCTATGTATTAGTTTCCTAGGGCTGCCGTAACAAATTACCACTAACTTGGTGGCTTCAAACAGTAGCAATTTATTCTCTCCCAGTTCTGGAGGCCAGAAGTCCAAAGTTAAGGTATCAGTAGGGCCGCGCTCCCTCTGAAGTCTCCAGGGAAGAATCCTTCCATGCCTTTCTCTTAGCTTCTGGTGTTTGCTGGTAATCCTGGCGTCCCTTGTCCTGTAAACACATCACTCCTATCTCCACGTCCATCATCACATGGCCCTCCTCCCTGTGTGCATCTCTGTGTCCTCTCCTCTTCTTATAAGGAGACCAGTCATTGGGGTTAGGGTCCACCCTAATTCATGAGTATAAACTCATTTTAATTTATCCAATTCCATCTGCAAAGACACTATTTCCGAATAAGGTCACATCCTGAGGTTCCGGGTAGACACGAATTTGGAGGGTACCCTATTCAACCCAGCACAATACATCAACAGACTCCTGGTAGAATGAGGGGAGCGGAGCTTCGGGAGACGTACGCATCATCTGGCAGATCTCTGTCTCTTGTTGGTGAATGTACTGTTTTTTGTCTGTCTATCTGTTTGAGTTTGTGTTTGTGTTTTTATTAGAGGAAGCCCCTGAGGGACAGAGAGCTTATTTGATCTGCCACATTGAGGATGCTGCTAAATTCTTAATGGATGTGCTGCTGCCTCAGCTGTGCAATTGGGCATACTTCTTATGCACGGATTTCATCTTCTTATTGATACAAAAAAATATCTAAAAGGGTGTGTGCACACACGGTATTTTACCACTCACCAGCCATTCCTGGAGTCTAGAGGATGCAGTGAAACATCCCTCTCTTCTTCTCATCACGTTGCCTCTCAGGTGTGGAGTCTACTTCACACGGGCTCCCAAAAGCTACTTTCTCTTTGCGTTTCCAGTTTTCCTTCCTCTTCTGCCTCCATCACTCCCCCCGCACCTTGATGCTATCCTGCCACGCCCCTTCTGCTCAGATCCAAGAGGCCTCTGTTCCCTGCTTGCAGCGAGGCCAGGCAGACCTGTTTGCTGTGGACCCCACGTTCTTCCTTGGAACACCTGCACATCAGCATCCCCTCCATTGCTCCTGTTCTCTGCTTGAGAGCACGACCCTGGGGCCCTTCTGTTCTGTAAGACACCCACCCTCAGAGGGGAGGGCTGGACTTCAGAGAAAGATGCTCTTTCTCATTCACATCAAACTGTGGGCAGCAACCATTTCCTATTCATTTTTATAAGTCTACACCACATATTAGGAACTCAACTGATGTTGCTTAAATGAATGCATGTGGGGCCAAAAATGACTCCTGAGATTTTTGCCAAGCCATTTACATCATTGCAATTTTCTCCTTGCATCTCTTGGTGTTTTATATCGACCCCTCCTCGAGCCCAGGGAGTAAGGTTATCTCCACTCTGTACAGAAACGTGCAGAAAATCCTGTGAGAAGGAAGCAAATCAGTACATACAGTACATGTTACACACCTAGCTTTGGCAATTTGATGGTCTCAAGCGAAAAGGTGCATATGACCATTTAGATCCCTAAGCATAATTATGTTGGAGCAGTTTGTATTAGCGATACATGTAGTGAATACACACACATGTATGTATATATGTATATGTGTACACGTATACATATAGTACACACGCATGTATATGTATATGTACATATATATGTATTTTTAACCATCCACATTGGGACACTTTATTAATTACTCTAGGAAAACAAGCATAAAGTGGAATTATCCTGGGGAAACAGAATGTCATAGTCACTTTCACTACAGAGGGAAAGATTTATGCCATGAATTCCCCATCCTGAAGATGGTTGGATCCACAGTAAAAGAGTTTTTCCAGCCTGGGCCACAAGGCAAAATGGTCTCTCTGTCTGTGCCTAAAGGGCATGGCAGGATGAATTCGAGGTGCAAGGAAGGGGCTGTCCTCTTTCAATTCATGAAGCCTGCCAGCACTCTGCATAGTACCTCCCCCTCCTCCCTCAGTGCCCACAGCCCCCCAACAGTTCCACCCAGGGCTCCCTGCCTCCTTCCATCCTTCCCATCACCCTTGTCATTCACTCGTCCAAGCCTTTGTTCATTGTCTTCCTGGCACAGAAAGAAGTGAGTTTTCCTGGCAGCTCTCCAGTCCATTCTCTATCCTACAGTTGAAGGGCCTTCATAAAAGGCAGATTTAATTCTGTTCCTCCTCTTCCCTAGTCCTTCACCACAATCCAGAGGCTGCCAGGACCAAGTTTTACTTTTCTTTCCTTCTCCAAGATTTTACTGAAAGGTAATATAGCAAGAGCACATATCATAAGCAGAAAGCTCAAGGAAGCTTCATAAACTGATCACACATGTACAGCCAGCCCCCAGATCGTGAAACAGATTCCAGTTGCAGCCCTCTATTTCTTCCAAACACTGTTCCCTTCTCTAAAGGTTACCACTGTCTCAAGGTGAAGTTCTGACTCCCTTGTTAGCCCTGTGGTCTATCCTCATGTCCTGATACTTTTTTATTTTCACCAGTAAAACCAAACCACTTGATGTTTTCCTCTTCTGCCAGTGAATGTCCCCAGACCCTCACAGTGCCCTTCCCACTGCCTGGAACACTGTTCCCTCATTTCTCTGCCTAGCTCCTTTGTATGTTGAAAACCCATCATAAGGGCAACCTCAGCCAAGGACTTTCCCTGATTCCCCAGACTGCTTCCTTGGTCCCTCCTCTCTTCCATAGCTCTCTCTCCATCCTTATAGAACACCATGGTATCATTCTTGGTGTGGGGGATCAGAATTGGCTACCCCAAAATGTGTCTCTTTGGCTTGATTATTTTTAAGAACAAAAGACTCTGAAAGAAACTTTGACCTTCCGCCAAACTGCCTAAAAGAATTTAAGATAGAAGGCCCATCCCAGGAAGGAGCTATCACTGATAACTATAGTACAGTATAAACTAGGTGTGGCAGACAGGGAGGAATCTAGCAAGGGCTTTTTTTTTTTTTAATTGATGTTTTAATAGTTTATAACATTGTGAAATTTTGTTCACAATGGTTGTACATTTTCGTTTTGTCCATCACCATATATATGTCTCCGTTTCTCTCCGGAATCTCCATGCCGTTTTCCATAGAGGCTGCACCAGTTCACATTCCCACCAGCTGTGGATGAGTGTTCCTGTTTCTCTACATCCTCTCCAACATTTGTTGTTTTTTGTCTTGATGATTATAGCCATTCTAACGGGCGTGAGGTGGTATCTTAGTGTTGTTTTGGTTTCCATTTCCCTGATGATTAGTGATGTTGAGCATCTTTTCATGTGCCTATTGGCCATCTGTATATCTTCTTTGGAGAAGTGTCTGTTCATTTCCTCTGCCCATTTTTTGATCGGATTGTGTGTTTTTTGTTGTTCAGTTGTGTGAGTTCTTTATATATTATGGAGATTAACCCCTTGTCAGATGTATGTTTTGCAAATATTTTCTCCCAGCTGGTGGGTTGTCTGTTCATTTTGATTCTGGTTTCATTTGTCTTGTAGAAGCTCTTTAATCTGATAAAGTCCCACTTGCTTATTTTTTCTTTAGTTTCCCTAGTCTGGGTAGGCATGGCATCCGAAAAGATTCCTTTATGACCAATGTCAAATAGTGTGTTGCCTGTATTTTCTTCTATGAGTTTTATAGTTTCAGGTCTCACCTTCAGGTCTTTGATCCATTTTGAGTTAATTTTTGTGACTGGTGATAGCAGATGTTCCACTTTCATTCTTTTGCATGTGGCTGTCCAGTTTTCCCAACATCATTTATTGAAGAGACTTTCTTTTCTCCATTTTATGTTCTTAGCTCCTTTGTCGAAAATTAGCTGTCCATATATGTGTGGTTTTATTTATGGGCTTTCAATTCTGTTCCATTGATCTGTGTGTCTGTTTTTGTACCAGTACCATGCTGTTTTGATTACTATTGCTTTGTAGTATGTTTTGAAGTCAGGGATTGTGATGCCTCCTGCTTTGTTCTTTTTTCTTAGGATTGCTTTAGCTATCCAGGGTCTTTTGTTGCCCCATATGAATTTTAGTATTCTTTCTTCTATTTCCATGAAGAATGTCATTGGGATTCTGATTGGGATTGCATTGAATCTGTAGATTGCTTTAGGTAGTATAGACATTTTAACTATGTTTATTCTTCCAATCCATGTGCATGGAATGTCTTTCCATTTCTTTATGTCATCATCAATTTCTTTCAATAGTGTCTTGCCGTTTTCATCTTATAGGTCTTTCACCTCCTTGGTAAGATTTATTCCTAGATATTTTATTCTTTTTGATGCAATTGTAAATGGTATTATCTTTTTGAGCTCTCTTTCTGTTAGTTCATTATTAGCATACAGAAATGCAACTGATTTTTGTAGATTGATTTTGTACCCTGCGACTTTGCTGTAGTTGTTGATTATTTCTAATAGTTTTCCAATGGATTCTTTAGGGTTTTCTATATATAAAATTATGTCATCTGCAAATAGTGAGAGTTTCACTTCTTCATTGCCTATTTGGATTCCTTTTATTCCTTTTTCTTGCCTAATTGCTCTGGCCAAAACCTCCAGTACTATGTCGAATAAGAGTGGTGAGAGTGGGCAGACCTGCCTCATTCCTGTTCTCAGAGGAATGGCTTTCAATCTTTCCCCATTGAGTATGATGTTGGCTGTGGGTTTGTCATAAATAGCCTTTATTATGTTAAGGTACTTTCCTTCTATACCCATTTTGTTGAGAGTTTTTATCATAATCGGTTATTGTATCTTGTCAGATGCCTTCTCTGCGTCTATTGAGATGACCATGTGGTTTTTATTCTTTATTTTGTTGATGTGATGTATCACATTGATTGATTTGCGGATGTTGAACCATCCCTGCGTCCCTGGTATAAATCCCACTTGATCATGGTGTATGATCTTTTTAATGTATTGCTGTATTTGATTTGCCAATATTTTGTTGAGGATTTTTGCATCTATATTCATCAGCAATATTGGCCTGTAATTTTCCTTCTTCATGTTGTCTTTATCTAGCTTTGGTATCAGGGTGATGTTGGCCTTATAGAATGAGTTAGCAAGTGTTCCATCTTCCTCTATTTTTTGGAATAGTTTGAGAAGGATGGGTATTAAATCTTCTTTGAATGTTTGGTAAAATTCACCTGAGAAGCCATCTGGTCCTGGACTTTTATGTTTTGGGAGGTTTTTGATTGCTATTTCAATCTCTTTACTTGTGATTGGTCTATTCAGATTCTCCATTTCTTCTTGGTTCAGTTTTGGGAGGTTGTATGAGTCTAAGAATTTATCCATTTCTTCTAAATTGTCCAATTTGTTGATATATAATGTCTCATAGTATTCTCTTATAATCCTTTGTATTTCTGTGGTATCTGTTGTAATTTCTCCTCTTTCATTTGTAATTTTATTTATTAGAGGCTTTTCTCTTTTTTTCTTAGTAAGTCTGGCTAAGGGGTTGTCAATTTTGTTTGTCTTCTCAAAGAACCAACTCTTTGTTTCATTAATCCTTTCTACTGTTTTTTTGGTCTCAATTTCATTTATTTCTGCTCTGATTTTTATTATTTATCTCCTTCTGCTGACTTTGGGCTTTGTTCTTCTTTTTCTAGTTCTGTTAGGTGTAATTTAAGGTTGCTTATTTGGGCTTTTTCTTGTTTGTTAAGGTGGGCTTGTATCACTATGAGTTTCCCTCTCAGGACTGCTTTTGCTGCATCCCGTATGATTTGGTATGGCATATTTTCATTTTCGTTTGTTTCCAGATACTTTTTGATTTCTCTTTTAATTTCATGAATGATCCATTGGTTGTTCAGTAGCGTGCTGTTTAATTTGCACCTTTTTGTCACTTTCCCAGTTTTTTTCATGGTTGATTTCCAGTTTCATAGCATTATGGTCTGAAAACATGCTTGTTATGATTTCAATCTTCTTAAATTTATTGAGGCTTGCTTTGTTTCCCAACATATGGTCTATCCTTGAGAATGTTCCATGTGCGCTTGAGAAGAATGTGTAGTCAGCTGTTTTTGGATGGAGTGCTCTGTATATATATGTCTACTAGGTTCATCTTGTCCAGGTTTTCATTTAAGTCCACTATTTCTTTATTGACTTTTTGTCTGGATGATCTATCCATTGATGTAAGTGGGGTATTAAAATCTCCTACTATTATTGTGTTGTTGTTAATGTCTCCTTTTAGGTTTGTTAATAGTTGCTTTATGTACATTGGTGTTCCTATGTTGGGTGCATATATATTTATAAGTGATATGTCTTCTTGGTGGAGTGTCCCTTTTATCATTATATATTTCCCTTCTTTGTCTCTCTTCACCTGTTTTATCTTGAAGTCTACTTTGTCTGATATGAGTACAATGAACCAATGGATCATTCATGAAATTAAAAGAGAAATCACCTGCTTTCTTTTGTTTGCCATTAGCTTGGAGTATTGTCTTCCATCCTTTCACTCTAAGCCTGTGCTTGTCTTTAGAGCTGAGATGTGTTTCCTGGAGGCAGCATATTGTTGGGTCTTGCTTTCTAATCCATCCTGCCACTCTGTATCTTTTGATTGGAGAGTTCAATCCGTTTACATTTAGGGTAATTATTGATATATGAGGGCTTAATGTTGCTATTTTGTCATTTATTTTCCAGATCTTTTGCATTTCCTTTGTTTCTTGTCCCATTTGTTTCGGACTGCCAATTCAGTTTGGTTATTCTGTCTTATGACTCTTCTAATTTTCTCTTTGTTTATCATATGTGATTTTGTTTTGATTATTTCTTTAGTGGTTACCTTGAGGTTTGTATAAAAAATCTTATGTATGAGATAGTCCAATATCTGATGGCCTCTTATTTCCTTATGCTAAGTCAATTCAATCTCTTTCCTCTTCCCCTTCTAAGTCGTTTTTGTTATACCTTATTCTATCTTGTGTTGTGGGTGTGTGTTTACAGTGATGAGGTTATATCTATTTTTGGTGAATTCCTTCCTTTGATCTTTGATTTTGGTATTTAAGTGGTTGCCAACCTATTCCGGTAAAGATCTATTTTTCTGATTTTGTCTACCTATTTTTCTCCTTGCTCCAAGCTTTGTATTCCCTTTCTCTTCTTTTTCTCAGGCCTGAGGGCCTTCTTGAGTATTTCTTGTACTGGGGGGTCTCGTGGCCATGAACTCCCTTAGCTTTTGTTTATCTGGGAAAGTTACTATTTCTCCATCATATTTGAAGGATATTTTTTGCTGGATAGAGTATTCTTGGCTGAAAGTTTTTGTCTTTCAGTATTTTGAATATATCATTCCAGTCTCTCCTAGCCTGTAAAGTTTCTGTTGAGAAATCTGCTGAGAGCCTGATGGGAGTTCCTTTGTACGTTATTTTCTGTTTTTGTCTAGCTGCCCTTAATATTGTTTCTTTGTCATTGACTTTAGCCAACCTTACCACTATATGTCATGGAGTGGGCCTTTGCCTGTTGACGTATTTAGGCAACCTATTGGCTTCACTTACTGGTATCTCCTGCTCCTTCCCCAGATTTGGCAAGTTCTTAGCTATTATTTCCTTGAATAGGCTCTCTGTTCCTCTTTCCCTCTCTTCTCCCTCAAGAATACCTATAATTCTTATGTTACATTTCCTCATATAGTCAGATATTTCTCAGAGACTTTCTTCATTTCTTTTTAGTCTTAGTTCTCTCTCTTCTTCCATCTGGAGCATATCTGTATTAGCAAGGGCTTTTTAATCAAAGTCCTCTCCATCTCTCGTTGTCTTTGCAATGCATGGTCAACATTTATTTATCAAACATTTGCTTTTCCATCTCCATGTGAATTCCTTTCCTCCCCTTTAAAGTCCCAAACCACTACCCCCAACCTCCTCCTTTGCCTTTAGCTGAAGATGATGTTTAAGGTAGTCGCTTCTGCCATTTTGACGAATTACTCAATTCTTGAGTTTCTCCCATGAATACAAGTTATTAAATTTGTTTGATTTCCTCTTGTTATTCTGTCTCAGGTCAATTTAATTCTTAGACCAGCCAGAAGGACCTACAGAGATAGGTCTTCCTCCCCTACATTGCTGTCATTGTTTGAAGGCTTCTTGAGGTTAGGGTTTATGTGTTTTTGTTAACCTCCAGCATCTAACAACATATAGAATATTATATATTCATATATACGTTCTCAAGAAGCATTTATGTATCACATAGAACTCAATATGCATATCATGTTCTAGATTCATATAGAACTCTACGTATGAATATAGAATGTAGTATATAAATGCTTATTGAGTAAATCAATCAATAAATGAAGCTCACCATCTTAACCCTCTGCATCATCCTCACCCACCAAGATTATGAGTGTAAAGTTCAATTCCCAAGTCGTGCTCTTCTTTTAGTATTTACCAACTGGGCAAGAGTGTCAGGAACTCCATATAAACAACGATCAAGCTGAAAATTTTACTGGTGACTCAGCATGCTGAATAGATTGAGTGATAGGATTGCTCCTCTTCTTCATCTAGAGAAACCACACATCACCCCAGAAGCCAGTGGTGGCCCTGGCACACGTCCACAGTGTGCCAAAATGTGTTGTTGGCCTTCACAGCTGCCTGCAAGCAAACACCTTGAGTACATTGCCTTCCCTTCCTCCTCCTTCTCCTCCTCCTCCTCATCTGATTTCTCAAGTTTCTTGCCACCAGCAGTACCTCCACCCCTCTGGTTTCTTCATCTCCTACATTTCTGGTTTCCTGTCTGCTTTAGGGCTTTCCAATTAAGGTCCTGACAGATTCCATTCCACCCTGGGTAGAGTTTAGGTTTTCTAGTGCCAGGTCGCACTGACTCATCAGACTTCCCTTGCCCACCGACTTACGTTTCTCCCCGGGTACACGTTACCCAAGCAGATCATCCCATATTTACTAATCCTCCTGCACTCTCCACAGCTTTCCCCGGGCTACACTCCGTGTGGGAATACGCTCCCCAGTCCTCATGCACAACCTGGAGGTAGCTCTCTGCAGCCCTTGCCTCGCTCACTAATTAGAAGGAGAGTGCTGATCTTTCTGAGCTCTTTACTGTGAAAACACACCACTCCCTCTTCACTCACCACCTCTCACAGCACATGCAGCCCTAGGACTCAGATTTCATTATGTAGGCACCGGAAGAGCATTGGTTCCAACGCGAGCCCTGGTTCTACCGCAGCAACAAAATGAGGCATGCTGTGGCTTGTCTACGCTGCCCCCACAGCACTGGGCACCGGATCCTGACCAGAGAATACAATTCCAGGAAGGATCTTAGTGCATTCCCTGCACTTGGATTGAATAAATAGGTTAATTCTATTCAGCGGAACCTATGAAGGTAAATAAAGATCTGGAGCAATTATACAACTTACACAACTAATGTGTTGCAAGTGCCTACTGTTTGCCAGGAAGGTTATGCCGTGGGTGACCCAAAGACTCGTGTCTACTGTCCTTGTTGCTTGTGGCTCACTGGGAGTCAAAAAGTAATTTTTAAAATAAATACTTGAGTACAAAATGGGATAAAGCCAATAGTGAAGGATAAGAAGGAGGGAGCCATGCTAAGAGTTGGAGGGAGAGCATTCCAGGCAGAGGTTACCATTGTATGTATGGGAACATGCATGGGCCCTACGGTGAGAGAGTCATTTTATATATTGTATTTGAAGCAAAGGAAGGCCCAGTTGTTGGGTGGAGGGAGGGTGGGCCAGGGAAACAAGACCAGCTTAAGTTCCTTCAATTTCTTATTTGCTCAGACTCATTCATTCGCCACTCATATTTTAACTTTCCTTTATCTATGTTGACATATTCTTAAAGCATTTGAACACAACAAACAGCTGCCCCAAAGGTTTTCCTCTTGTGTCTTTATTTTTTTGTAAGAAAGTTGAACTGATTTTCAATTTTCCTTCCATCCATAAAAGTATGTACTACAAAGTCTCCTTCAATATGGTCCAAGAGAAGAGAACTAATAGTTTTTGTAAACCTTCTATATGTCAGGCACAGAAATTCGTGATTTACGTGGAATATATCAAACTAGCTCCAGAAATAATTGTTCATCCAAAATCAAGATGAGCTGTGTTTAACACAGAGGTAGTTTGTCTTGAAATAAATAAATGTATATACTATACTTACATGCAAAATTCTTAGGAAGGCAGAAGCTTCATTTTTATCTAAGCGTGAATAATCATCTGTTTGATTTGACATGCTTTTGTTTCCTGCAATAGTAAAATCCTGTAATGTTTAAACCTGCCGCAAATTAAGGTCCCCAGGGAATTACGAATAGGTCATCCGTGGGATATGATCATGTTCTAGTTTCTCAAACCCATCGAATCCATCCTCTAGAATACTTCAGGCTTAGACATATAGTCCAATTTGATATTATACTCTTCTATATGCATGAGATTGCGTTCGTGAATTTACAAGTTTTTTTTAAACTATCTTTAGCATTCAAACAACTAAAAATTTTGGGAGCCGTAATTCTCTGTTTTAACCAACCTCTCCACATATAATTTGCCTCTCTGCCAAGTACTTCCGACAAACTTCGTGATGTGTGGCGAATCATAGCCCCGATTTTCATGCCGGCTGAATTATTCATGCGTTTCGGTCATCTGTTTTATTTCTCAGCGTGGACGCATGTAAGGGAAATCCTGAGCTTTCTGAAGGGGGCATTCGTGCTGCACGGACTCAGCAGAAAACGTGTGGCTCTGTCATCCATAATTCATCATTCTAGGGCCGCGTCCTGCCCAGGCAGATCCGAGCACTATAGCTCGCTCCCACAAGATCAGACAAGGCTGTTAAATCACCGTTTATTTTTCTGTGAATCAAAATCACCCCTCCGGCTATCCAGGCTGCAGTTTGTTTATTTGTACCTTCGATGTCTAAGCCCCCGACTTGGGGAAATATCAAAGATGTTGGTGACCTCCAAGGTATGAAATCACTTTAGTTTAACAGAGAGAAAGAGGCGCTGGAAATATAAGAGTCTTTCATTGTAGGAAATATTTCTGTGATTAATACTGTGTAATGGGAACAGAAACACAAGTGGAAAACTGAGCTAGATCCTGAGGATGGGTGAGGAAAGTACCAGCTGGGAAAGTTTAACGAGGGCCAGACTCCAGGCAAAGGCTCTTGACTGGGCTTCCCGTGGCTTCGTATCAGGTGCTGGGGGACAGTGAAGGGGGCGCTGGATTATTAACATCCGCAAGTCAGGGTCCTGGTCCTGGCCATGACCCGGACGGCGTGAGCCTCGGAAAGTCTCATGACCTACCTGGAGCCCAGGTGCATTCTCAGTGAAATGAGCACTCTGCTTAGATGCTCTCCAATGTGTCATTCAGTTCTAACATTCTAAGTATCCGTGCCATTCTTCTTTCCATAGCAAACGTCTCCTACTCAGGGAAGCCTTGTCTGTCCTGGAATTCAACTCATCTTCCCATGACGGGGCTCATCACCTTGATATTGTCCCTTGCTCACCATTCTGTCTCCTCTGCTTGACTTGACATCTGGCTGAGCGCTGCCCCTTGCCCCCATGCCCAGCACCCACCACCACGTAAAAGGTCCGACAGCAATGCCTCCTAGTGGAAGCGAGGCCCGCCTCTCTGTGCAACAGACTCAGACCCTGATGCGGGACTGAGGGCTTCCCCGTCACCAGGCAAAGACTGCCATTTGGGAAGTGAGGCAGAAGTCTCTAGTCCAGGATCTGACAGCTACTCAGTGAGCTAAATCGAGCGCCAGGCCAGACCATCCAGCATCTTAACAGCAGGTTTTCTCTCAAAAGGCTGCTTCCCATGAAGAGTCCCTTCAACTTTCCACTCCACTATTTGTATTTATATATCTTCATTGGTGCAGAAGGGCAGTGTGGAAACTTCTAGGCAAAACCCCTAGATTAGGGCCTTGCTACTCAAAGTGTGGTCCCCAGACCAGCAGCATCCATATCCCCTGGGAGCTTCTTAGAAATCTACAACCCAGGCTCTCCCCAACCTAGCGAACCAGCATTTGCATTTTAACACCAGCTGTTGGCTCAGTAGGGGAGGGTCAGTGCTTAGCTTCTAGCCAAGCCTGAAACCAATTTTTGTGATTTCAGTTGTTTTAGGATCAACTTTCAGGAACTTCTCAGTCGAGCTCTCTCTTCTATTTTGCTTGGATGAGAGTAACCGTATGGACGAGACGTGTGTGTATGTGTGTGTGTATGTACATGCCGGGGTAGGCGAGGTTGGTGAGAGTAACTGCTTCTTACAAGTAGCCTCACAGCTTTCGTATCTATTTCCAAAGGCACCCGCATTGTCCATCCTACAGCAGACCCCCCAAGTGAATCTTCCTTGCAGCTCGGCTGGCAGATCTGGGTGGCTGCACCTACTGACAGCACTGCACTTCACTTCTACTGCCTGAGCATCTGTTTTGTTCCTAACTTGTGTACAGAAAAGCCTGCTTCCATGTAACATTCCTGTGTCCGTGGAAGCCCTTGCTTAGTTACCATAAAAGCAATTCTATTGTGATACAGTATGAACCTCTGCTAACGATTTTAATAACTGACTATTAAGAGATGAGGAAGCCTTTTCTGAAACCCACAAAATGAATGTGGCTCCCTATTAAATACCTCAAAATACAAAGTGCCTACTTTTTCCTTCAACTTTCTTCTGCTTGAGAAAAGAATCTTGGAATTATCTTTGCACGTTCCCGTCTTGACTACTAGACGGTGAAGTCTGAAAGGAAGCGATTGCGTCTGCTTCTCGTTCCAGATCTGGCGTTGCCAGATTTAGCAAACAAGAGTACAGGACTCAGTTGAAAGTGAAGGTCAGAGAAACAATGATTTGATTTGACTTCAGTAGAAGGATACCACATGCAATGTTTGAATCACGCTTATATTTAAAAAAATTTGTTGTTTTCTGTGACCTTCAAATCTACCTCAGCATTTTGTATTTCATCTGGTAACCCAACCTGACCTCAGCACACAACTCAGTACCCAGCCCAGAATGGATGTTCAATAACTTTTGACCATTCACATTCTGACGCAGAAAAGTGCATGTGTGACGTGTGTAAAGGGAGCAGACAGGGAGGGAAGAACACTGAGCCCTGAGAATTCTCAACCCCGCTTGTTTTAAGCAACTTGAGAAACCTTCAGGAGTAGCTTTTTTTGTTTGTTTTTTGGTGAGGAAGATTGGCCCTGAGCTAACATCTGTTGCCAATCTTCCTCCATTCTGTATGTGGGGTGCCACCACGGCGTGGCTTGATGAGCGGTGTGTAGGTCTGCACCCAGGATCCAAACCTGTGAACCCCAGGCTGCCGAACCCGAACACGCAAACTTAACCACTATGCCACCACGCCGGCCCAGAAGTAGCTTTTAAAGGGGAGCATTGTGGATGGGTCCCTTCAGTAGGAAAAGGAGGGGAAAATGCCCTCAGGGAAGTTAACCGTAGGCCCTGAGCTCGGAGAAGAGTCAGACTTACTTCAGGGAGATTTCCACAGGGAAAGAAGGGGAGGGAAATTAGCTCGGGAAATGTTGGGTGGCTTCTTACGTGACATATGAAATTATTTAATGGCAAAATCAGAGACACCAATAATATATACTTGTTTCTTTGGTAAAATCAAGAAATTTAGAGTTAAAAAGAGGAAAAGTTGAGAGAAAACATGGTAAAAGAAAAAAATAGAAGCTCCTGTGAAACAGAAAGGCAGCTATAGATGAAAGGGCAGTGTATTAAGCTGAGGGAGACTAATCTTCTGACACCATGTAATGATTTAATATTTAAGCCATGGGTAGTAGATTGCATCATTATCCTCAGCTCCTCCTCCCCCCGCCCCCGTCTTTATCGTGTACCTGTGAGGTGCTGTTCGACTGTGGCCAGGGTGTTCTTCCCCACCCTGGACTCTGGTCTCACCCAGGCGATTTGCTTTGGCCAATGGGATGTTATCAGATTTGATGCAAGCAGAAGATCAGGAGGTGTTTGCACAATTGGGCTGGACCTCTCTCTTGTGCCTCTGCCAGTGGCACAAGAATGTGTCCAAGCTAGCCTGTAGAAGGATGAGAGACAGCTGGAACACAGCCGGGTCCCTCCTGTGGTCCCAACAGAGGCCAGGCAACAAGCTAACCCCTAGTGGTGAGCAAGCCCAGTGACATCAGCAGAACCGCCTAGCTGACCCCCGCCGCCATCAGACACAGGAGTAATGGGGGTTGTGGTTGTTCATTATGCAGCAGCATCATGGCAATAGATAACTGATACAAGAGCAGAACAACCTGGAAATAGATTTAGGAACACAATGACAGTTATAAAATCCAATTTCTCTGGTTCTTTCCCCTCCCACTCTGTGGGAAATCTAGTTCCTCTCTAATATCACCCAATGGTTCTGGTAATCCGAAGCAAAGGGTTCCTGTGTGTTTGGTAAAGAAGTCCTGTAGGCTCTCCGAGCACTTCCACCGCTTTGATTGTCCTGCTCCAGGTAGCTGTGGGGAGGTCTCCTAATGTTGAAAGGCTGCAGGTTCTCCTCTGTGAGTGGTGCCTCCCCAGGGAGCCCCCAGCTCTCTCCAAGGACGGCATCATCCCTGCTATTCTAGTGCCCATGGCAAAGCTGCCCTTGCCCGCTGCCAACAGTTCTGAGGCCACTTGTCCTTTCTGCCAAAGGTCTCTCCATCACTCCTAATGCCCATCAATACTCATATAGGTGCTGCTGAAGACCACAGACAACCCTCAGTTTATATTTTTCTGTTTAGCAAAGTCAAGAATGAAGTGGTAAGTTTCAGATCCCTCCTATATGCATGAGCTATTCATTATACATTTAATAACCTTGTATCAGTTTCCAGTGCTGTAACAAATTACCACAAACTTGGTGGCTTAAAACCAGACACATTTATTCTCTCACAGTTCTAGAGAGCACAAGTCCAAAATGAGTATCACTGGGCTGAAATCAAGGTGTCCGCAGGGCTGCACTCCCTCCGGAGGCCCTAGGGGAGAGTCTATGTTGCCTCTTCCTGATTCTTGTGGCTGCCCGTGTTCCTTGGCTGTGGCCCGGTCACTCCATCGCTCTGGCATCACATTGCCTTCTCCCCTTCAGTGGGTGTTTAAAATCTCCTCTGCCTCTCTCTTATAAGGGCATTTGTGATTGCCTTTAGGGCCCACCTGGCTAATCTCCCCACCTCAAGACCCTTAATCACCTCAAGACCCTTAATCACCTCTGCAAAGCCTTTGGCATATAATGTAACATTTAGAGGTTCCACGGATTAGGACATGACATCTTTGGGGGCCGTTATTCAAACCTCTCCAAATCCTATTCCCACCCAAAAACTTTGTGAGAAAATAATCTGTGTTAAACTTACCAAGAATAAATTTTCCTCCAAGAAAGCCAGTCAAGCATTCAACTAATATTTATTGAGATCTTATGATGACTCTTAAATATTGACACTCCCACTCCAAGGCTTAATCACGGGCTCTCTTGTTTTTGTCTCTTTCCTTGGGTGATCTTATCTACAATTGTGGTATAAATCAACAACCAGACACCTTTCAGTCCCAAATTAATATCTCTAGTCCAGACTCGCCTTTAAACTCCAGATCCACACATCGAACTGCATCCGTTTGCAAATCTCAAAGGCACCTCAAACTCAATATTTCCCAAAACGACACTCACACTCTTCCCCTCCCAACGTGCTTCTTGTGGCATATGTTGCTGAATGTCACCTCCAAACAGCCAGTTGCACAAGCCAAAAACATGGAGGCCATTCTTGACTCCCCTCCTCCTCCCTTCATCTGTTGCATTCACAATCAGTTGCTATGTCCTGTGGATTTTATTTATCAAACTCTTTATTCCTGTCAATCTTCCGTGCCATCACTTGGTCAAAACTGCCATCATGCCTCACCTGGAATACATCACAGGCCTCCTAACAGACCTCCCCACATATTTTCTCCACTCCTCAATCTGTTCTCCACTAGTCAGAGAGATTTTTTTTTTTTTGTGAGGAAGATCAGCCCTGAGCTAACATCCGTGCCAATCCTCCTCCTTTTTTTTCCCCAAAGCCCCAGTAGATAGTTGTATGTCATAGCTGCACATCCTTCTAGTTGCTGTATGTGGGACGCAGCCTCAGCATGGCCGGAGAAGCAGTGCGTCGGTGTGCACCTGGAATCCGAACCCGGGCCGCCAGTAGCAGAGCGCCCGCACTTAACCGCTAAGCCACGGGGCCTGCCCCCAGAGAGATCTTTTTAAAACCCAACACTTCATCTTGTCACTCCACGACTAAGAACTCATCAGTCACTTTCCATTGTTCCTGGGATGAATTTCAACATCCCTCATCTCCTGCCCTGATTTCAGGAACCTGGTACTCGTCTACCTTTCTAGGATCACTTCGCATTGTCCTTCACTTTTAGAATTATGTCATTCATATTTGAATTCTTTAATTGAATGAGCCTGGCTAGTTCGCACATGAGTGTCACTCTCAGCATCTGGAATAAGCATTCCATCCATCCTATTTGCTGAATAATCCCTTAATCTTCCCTTATACTCAAACCATACTTCCTTAGCATGGCCATCATTAACCCCACGGCATGATTTATTTCTTGACAACACTTTTCATTATTAGAAGTAAAAATTAATTGGGTAATGATTTGTTTATTGCCTGCTTCCCAGTAAAAATCTCTTTTTTCTCTGTTGTAGCTGTGTTCTCCAGCATAGTAGCTTATACATAATAGATGCTCAATAAATATGTCCTTAAAGAAAACAAATGAGTGCATCCTGGTGAATGAAATAGACCTAATCCTTTAACTCTGAACTAGTGTGTCTCTACTCCATTCACACATACCTTGGTTGTATAAAGTTCTTTCGTCAAAGTCCTGAATACATTGATTTTTTGCCTTTTGATGTTTACCAATGATAGTTTACAGTGGCAGATCAACTTCATTTCGTACTGTTATAAATTTATTTTACTTGACATATGAGGCACTGTCTTTTTTTATACTTCAATTTTTAAAACATTCTTAGAGAATGTGGGTGTATTTTCATTAATTATGCCAAGAACTCAACGGCTCTGTTAATTCTATATACACATTTTATTTTTAAGCTTTAGAAAGTATTCTTCAATTATATTTTTGATACTTTTGAGAGATGAAGGTAGGAATAACATCAGGTGCCTTTTGGTACTTCAGTTCACTAGAAGCTTCTCTCTCTTTCCTTTTTGCCAGTTTTTGAAGTTTATGGAACGTATTTTCACATTTTTTGTTTTTCACACTGGTAATTCTGTTAGTTTTGACTTTTATTTGCTTCCTGTTTATGGTGCTCATTGGTGCATATGGTGTTTATTGGCTTCCTTCCCTTATCTTTATCTATTTTCTCACTGCATCTCAACTTTAACCTAAATAGGGCATGGTTAAAATAACAGGATGTTCCTTCTATTAATAAAATGAATAATCAAATAAAAAATAGAAGGCTGTGGAAGGATCAATAATGATAGTTCTTTTGGACTAAGGAGCATAATTAATCCAGTATGTACTGTTAAGATCCAAGAATATTTCAATCTTATTGAGTATACTGTTAACAAAATACTGTCTCAAATGTACATTTAAATGCTCCCTGATTCTTCTCTCAAATTTAATATAATTATTTGTATCTCATTTTGATTGCAGTTAGAGTATACAAATTTCATACAAAACTGACAAAAAATGAATGGTAAGTCATTTTTATTTGAGTCATAGCTAAGAATTATGATAAGCACATGCATTATGAAGATAAATAGAGCATTATGGTAAGTAATTAGCAAGCAAACCTACCACAGTGAAGGGGTTGCATTCTGATATAAAATATAGCCTACTTAGCACTCTAATTTATTCTTGTGACTTACTTTGTTTTGCCTGTATTTATCACTGGTCTTAAGGAGAATGACTAAAAATCATCAATCAAATTATTAAAACAATAATGTCATGCTTACCAGCAGGAATTGTTTCTTGAAAAGTTCTTCAGTTCTTCCTGGTTCACCTTGTAGTGCAATCCAATGAGCACAAACTTTTTGGTAAAACAAAAGCAGGCTTCACATCCCACCTACACCTCTCACTAATTTGTTTAACTTTGGGGATCCTCTCTTAAATTCCTCGTCCTCATTTGTAAAATGGTCATCAAATTACCTATACCAGTGGCTCTTAAGGGCTTGTAAAACAGAGGTCTCTGGGCCCCACCCTCAGAGATTGGGTTGAAACTCAGAATTTGCATTTCTGTTGAGTATTCCTATGATGCTGATATTGTTCATCTGGGGGCCACAATTAGAAGAAACAACCTTTTAGTATTTCTGAAGCCTGGATAAGGAGCTTTAAAATAGACCCGTACCCTAGAGATCCCGGTTGAATTGACCTGGAGTGGCTGGCCTGGTGGTGATTGAATACACTGCAGGCTGGGAAACCATCGGTCTATATAAAGCTTTTGACTCCCTGTCTGGTGATTTTGGTTGCTCAATGCATGTCAGTTCCATGTCTTTGCACATGCATTTGTTTTCATTCTATTTTCATAGTTAACTAGTCTCAGTCCCTGAATGAACCCAAATTGGTCAACAGGTGTTTGCTTGTTTGTTTGATGACTACATACATTTCAGCCTTGACTAATTGAATTTATAACCCATCTCCATGCAGAATTCAGGATAATTGTCTAGATTAATCGATGGTTGGTTTTTTCCACACCTGTTATCTATCTGGGCCCACTTTATGAATCATTACAGTGCTGGAGTTTCGTAAAGGCATTCCCTAGACAAAATTCACTTAAATAAAACCTTTTGTGATTTTGGTTGGAGTTTTAGGATAGGGGAAGGGGATGGATTGAAAAATTTGGGAAAAATCTAGACATTTAGAGCTTAAGAGATCTCCAAAATCATCTACAACAGCCTTTTTTAATAGATGAGAGGATTAGATAGAAACGATTTGTTCTAATACCTATATAATAGTTATATTCAAATGATTACAAATTGGCCTGTTGACAAAGCTTATATCATATCTGGTGATGATTCTGTGTGGCAGGTCAGTATAACTTCCATGATGATGGGAGGTGGTCAGAATTTTCAGTAAGATTAAACAATTTTAAGGATCAAGGAAGGGAATCTAGTCTAGTCCTCCATGGACAAGATAGCCTTGTATTCCCACAGGAAAATAATAGGTGGTAGGGGGTGACCTTGAGAAGTTATTGCCAAAAGAACTGATTAGTTAAGGCAGGCAGAAGTTAACACCAGAAAAACATGTCAGCAGGTAGTAGGGTTCCACTTCCCGTGATAGAATCCCGGGCTGGGCCACGGGGCCGTGGATGGTGACTGACTAGAGCAAGTTGATCAGCAATATGAAGAGGACTGTGGGGTCCAAGATTTTCTAAGACAAGCACACAGGCCCAACAGGCTAGTTACCCAATGTGGGATGAAAGGTTAGGCAGGGGTGTTACCACACCAGGTCCATTTCCCCCCTCCGCCCAGAAAGCCAAACATCAAAATGATGAGATTGCAGCAGAGAGAGAGGGTTTGTTAATCGTAAGGTAGCCAAGTGAGGAAACAGGAGAATGAATCTCAAATTCGCTTCCCCGAAAATAGGGATGCATGGATATTTATGGGGTAGGGGACAAGGTGGTCTGAAATGATGGGAGGTGAGGAGAGATGAGGTAATTAATGATCTGCACAAGCATAGTCAGGCTTCGTGCCTCTTTGTAAAATGCATGTTCACAGAATGAGGATGTTGGCATGCCCTGAGGCTGGAGTTTTAACCTCTTGATATCAAAAGGTCACTTATCAGACATACGTCTGCATGGGCCCAGTTGATGGGTTGGAGGTCTCAACCAGCCTGAACTGGACAAGGTGTTCCAATTCCTGAAAAAAATGGCTCAAACACCCATTACCATGGTGATCCAAGCTCCAGGGAGATGTCATCTATAGGAACCTAGTGGGAGTCAGACAGCATATTGCCAAAACAGTGCAGTTAACAGTGGGTAAGTTTATCATGCAGATTTAAGTCCTCACTTTCCATTCTGATAATTTTCTAGGTAAGGCCATCCCCCGCTTCCTCCTGGTACGGGGAAGAAGACACCTTTACAAATGGAGATTTCCTTTACAAATGTAAATATCTCTTAGAAAGGGTAACCAGAACAAAGAATGGGCTTAGCAAGGACCCTCCCTGATACCTGGAGATGTCTATGGTGATGGCCTGTTCTGGGGGCAGGCCTCCCATCCCAAACTCTTTTGGTCAGTTAGTGGGGGTGGAGATCAAAGTGTCTTTCGGGCAGAGACATATTTTTTTTTTTTGTGAGGAATACCAGCGCTGAGTTAACATCCAATGCCAATCCTGCTCTTTTTTGCTGAGGAAGACTGGCCCTGGGCTAACATCCGTGCCCATCTTCCTCTACTTTATATGGGACGCCACCACAGCATGGCTTAACAAGCAGTGTGTCGGTGTGTGCCTGGGATCTGAACCGGCAAACCCTGGGCCACTGCAGCCGAGCGCACGCACTTAACCGCCTGTGCCACTGGGCTGGCCCCCAGAGACATATTTTGAGGTGACCAATTCTGATCCCCCATAGTTACTAGCTGCTTAACTGTTTGCCAGTTTAACTGTTTGCCAGTTTAAGGAGGAGACCCAGGTGGTGGTCCAATGAAGACACAATCTGGGAGCCAGCATAGCCACAAAGCAACCTGATGGAGACCTCAGAGTATTGGACCGGGCCTCCTTGAATCCCTCAGGGCTGAGGTCTAGATTAGTGCCAGACCCCAGGACAGCCAGATCTGTAGGAAGATGTCAAGATTTCTAACAGGAGGAGAGAAGGAGAATATGGAGCCAGGCAGGGCTACATGGATTTCCCTTACTGTACGTGTCTCTACAAACAAGATCTAAGACTTGTGTAAAAGTGGCAGAAGTCAACTTTAACTCCATATATGCAACCACTTTCTTATATAGTGGTTCTTAAAATACTTAATAATCCCATAGAGTAGTAAAGCTATAATAACGTTCCATGTAAAAAATCACATGAACACAATCTCACAGGATGAATATACCATCTCAGGGGGCTCATGGACCTCTGTAGTCCATCTGTATGTTTCAGCCAGCTTTGATCCAAGGATGCCAGGCTGAACAACCATGCTTTAAAATTTAGAGCAGTCCACAAATGAGCAGGGCTAATGTGACAAGTGGATAGCCCCTAGCACTGTATTTAAACACAGGCTAAGTGACCCCCAGAAAGAATAATGGAGGGATTTTCAAGCATCTGAAGCAGGCATTGGATTAATTTACCACTAAGAGACATTTTAAGCCTAAAATAATGTGTCCATGATTCAAGTAATGTGAAACATCTCAAAGAGGTATTTAACTCTTCAGAACAAACACAGTAACTTTTACAGCCTGAACTACTCTTAAGTCTGAAGAGAATAAGTAATAGCATATCGCAAATACCCTAAATGTAAGCACATAAATAGGATAACAAAAATTTCAGTAGAGAAGCCATCAGGAGAAAAGAAGGAGGTGACTTGGGAAAAAGACACAACCTTGAGAGTTCTTATTTTTTGTGTGTGTGAGGAAGATTGGCCCTGAGCTAACATCTGTTGCCAATCCTCCTCCTTTTGCTGAGGAAGATTGGCCCTGAACTTACAGCCATGCCCATCTTCCTCTATTTTGTATGTGGGATGCCACCACAGAATGGCTTGATGAGCGGTGCCTCAGTCCGTGCCCAGGATTAGAACCTGTGAACCCCAGGCCACCAAAGTGGAGTGTGCGAACTTAACTGTTATGCCACCAGGCCGGCCCTGAGAGTTGTTCTTCTTAAAAAATAAAAATATTTTGTGGAATGTCTTATTAGATACAAATTGACTACAATAGATATCTGTTACTGTGTGACAAATGATCCTCACTTAGCAGTTTGAAGCAATAAACATATATTATCTCATAGTCTCTATGAGTCTGGAATTTGGGCATGGCTTAGTTGTGTTGTTCAGGCTCAAGGTCTCTCATGAGACTGAAGTTGAGTTGTCAGTCGGGGCTACAGTCTCTGATGGCTCTAGGGAGCTGGAGGATCCACTCACAAGATAGCTCACTCACATGGCTGTTGGCCTGAGGCCTCAGTTCTTCATTGCATGGGCCTCTCCAGAGGACTGCTTGAGTTTCCTCTCAACATGGCAGCTGGCTTCCTCCCAAGTGAGTTATCCAAGAGAATGCAAGAGGGAAGGTAGAATGTCTTTACCACCTAGGCTTGAATGTCGCATGCCATCATTTCCCCAGTCTCCTATTGATTATACAAGTCAGCTTTATTCATCATGGGAGGGAACTATACAAAGACCCAAATACCAAGAAGTAGGGATCTTTGGGCGCTACCTTGGGGGCTGGCTACTATATTGATCTTGTGACCAGATGGGAAAGAATTTCAGCTAAATTTCGGGTCATTGCAGTGACTTTGGGAATAAGAGGTGCATAATGAAATTTTATGCTTTTGAGAGAAATAAAGCTTCTGTCATTTCTAAGGCCTCACAAGTAAAGCATATAGGCCAAAGAACTTAGGAGAATGCTGCAAATAAAAAACCACATACAGCATTAATGTGACTTCAGACTTGGCTAACTAGGATGCTTATGTATGCATCACCTCTAACTTAGAAGTAGTTTTCAAAGTATGAAAGTCAAGCTTGGTGTAATCCAACTGAATTTTCAGAAGTTATAGTACAAGTTAAAAATCTAAGAAAATTCAAAATGGGTTAAACCAATGTTATTGCAAAGAAATAGATTGAGGGCCACACATTCAAGCCCCCCATGTAATTTTACATTTTCTACAAAAAATAGGTAAAAGTAATTTTTTTGTGTGAGGAAGATTAGCCCTGAGCTAACACCTGTTGCAAATCTTCCTCTTTTTTTGCTGAGAAGATTGGCCCTGGGCTAACATCGTGCCCATCTTCCTCTACTTTATGTGGGATGCCTGCCACAGCGTGGCTTGGTGAGCGGTGCATAGATCCACGGCTGGGATCCGAACCTGTGAACTCTGGGCTGCCAGAAACGGAGCACGTGAACTTAACTACTATGCCACCAGGCCGGCCCCAGGTGAAAGTAATTTTAATAGCATATTTCATTGCCCCAGTGTATCTAAAATATTATAATTTCAACAATAGTCAGTATAAAACTATTTGTTGTACTAAATCTGAAATCAAGTGTATATTTCACACTTACCACGCATCTCAGTTGGACAAACCACATGTCAAGTGTTCAATAGGCACATAACACTAGTGGGCACCATATTGAGCAATAAAGACAATTTGCTAGGAAAAAAATTCCAGCAATCGCTCTCTCATCAGGTGGTCCTGATCAAAAGCTTGCTTCAAGCAAGTCACCAAGAACACCTCTCTGTCTCCCTCCTGTGCCTCTTCCAATGGTGCCTTAAACCACAGGCTCTAACTGGTGTCTGCTCAGTAGACCAGGCTCTCATTGTGGTAGCTGAATAGTCATGTATCCAGTACCAGCTTCACATCCTCCTACCAGCCGTGGGGAGAATGAGCATCTCATATAGCTCATGCCTAGTGGATGCATTTTGGCACTCATTTTTCTCTCAAGGTCCTGAATTGAGTAACCTGACCATTCTGGGACTGGTCATTGTAGTTAGGATCACAGGATCTATTGATTGTGTAAAGCACTTAAGGTCTACTCCTAGGATTCAGAACTGGGCTCAAGCCTCCCAAACCACATTGTTAAGATTAGGGAAAGAGTTAGTTGCCCAAAGGAAAATCAGAGCACTTTTAGCAAGACGTGAGGTAGGGAGGAGATGGAAACAGGGGCAAGAATGAACACGTGTTCACCGCCCACTTGCCTATATTGAGGTTACAGGCAGATGTCTTGAATTCCATCACTTAATGTCCTAACCATGAAAGGAAAGGGATATTGAAGGCCACCACAGCTATGGATCAGCAGCTAGGACCACCTACATAACTCTTGGTTGGGGTTGATCCAATTGTTTATAGCTTGGAAGATCTATGACCCACACATAATTCACTAATACTGTGCCAATGGCCCCCTTGAATTTCTACAGACAGAGATGTCATCCTGTATTTGCAGAATGATACAAAATGTAGTTGAAAATACACATGCTCCTATGTGACAAGGAAATAATTTTAAATGGAATGTATATTCAACCACTAAAGCATAACTTGAAACTTTGTTTTAACATTGAAATACTTACTAAAACCTTAAAACTGCTTCTTTCTTTAAAAGATAGAATTCAAAATTCTATTCTTTCCTGATGTTTGAGTTAATGAATCTTTCTAGGAAGTAGTAGATGAATATTACTGGATTTGGTGGATCTTACAAAATTATTTGAATAAAAAATCTAGTTCTGCAAGAGGCCAAATCAAGTAAAAAGAATTCCTTAAAACAAAGAAACAAAAAACTATAAGGTTGTACTACATGTTATACTGTAATTGAACCATTTTTTAAAATTATGTACCCGTAGGGACAAAGACAAGATGGGAATTTTTTTTTTTTTTTTTTAAATTTAAACAAGGCATGTGTTAGGGTGGAAAATTGTCGGCGGCATTTTTCTCTTCAGAAGTTTTCTGTTGATGTTACAACAGCATTTGTGCAAGTTTTAGAAGAAAACGTATTTCTAAAATCAATGACTCACAACCTATTTTAGCAGCTTCCACAGAGTTGGAGACTGAGGAGGGAGGTAGTAACATAGAGGCAAAGAGAGAAGAAAGACTATTTTCCTTCACTCTGAGTCTGTCACCGTATAATGTGTCCAGAACTTTCAGAGGAAACAGAGTAAATTTATCCAAAGATGTATGCAGTGAGGAATAATACAGAAATGTCAACAGTATGGGAAAATTGGGTTTCTTCTAATATGGGGGAAATAGGCTCTCTTACACATATATAAATGATTGTCATTTGTTTGAGCTCCAAATTGATAGCTGGTGGCATGTGACATGTTCTTTGAATATATTCTAAAAGATCCCCAATTCTTCTTCCCAAAGCAACTTTTCTCAAAGTGTGAGGGAAAAAAGAGAGAGAGTAATCTTTCTATTTCAGCAACAGGACTAGATTCTCATCCTGCTTGTAACTCATCAAAAACTTTCCCAAGCAGAACCAAAATAGCCCCCATAGAATTTCAAAAGATGAGAATCAAGCCCAGATGATCTGGACTGAAAATGTTAAATCTGATGCTATTACTATGGTCAAGTGAGATGACATATTTGCATTTTTCTGATTCTATTTATAATTAGTCTTTTTAAGAGGTCCATCTGCTTCAAAATATCTTTTCCACCACCCTGCCAGTGCATGAAGTTTCCACCCCAAGTCATGCAACAGGGTAAAGGAGCTGAATTTTTAGAAGGCACTTGTTAAATAATAAATATGTCTGTGGAGTAGATATGACAGTAACCCGAATGTACTCAGAACTACATCCACATGGAGTGTTTATTGGATGATCAAGAAGTACTGAGTGATGATGTTTAGTCCATTTGGATAGACCTGGGAAGAAGAGAAGAGAGAAAGCCCTCTCTTCTCTCATGGGTACCAACTTTCTAGTGCTAAAATAACAGCTAAATTACATCCCTTCTTCCTTCTCTGCCTACTCTGGGTATCTCCTTAATCTATGAGGAGTGGTCCTCTGCTGTTATAAAGCCTTGTAAGGTCAACAGGGTCTTTACCTTCGACTCAAGTCAGAAGAGTTATGTCCAGTATTTGAGTTTCTAGGTTTCTTCTCACATCATCTTTTTTGTAAAAGGCCAGGCTTTTTAAAATAAATCTTTCTCAAATCTCAGCTTTTCTTACTCTCTGCCTAACTCCTGGCACTCCAGACAACGATTCTATGTTCACGTTCTAATATCGCTCATCTGATTGCCTAAAAGGAGAAGAACCTTCCTCAGCTGGCAAATGGAGACATGCAGATCCAAGTCTCTTCGTTGTTTTTCTCCTTCTGGTAAACTGCAGTGAATAAGATCTTTTGTTGGCTCCGGAGGCAGAAGAGAGAGTGGAAATAAAATGACCCTGTTGTGGGCCAAGAGATGTGGATGACCTCTGGACGTGGCAGAGTCCTGACCTAGGACGGACCTGGTCACCTGGGTAGCATCCTTCTGCCCCAGGTTCACTCCACAGGAGACAGCCTCATAAATGTAGTGCCATGCTAGTTACCCTCCTCTCTCTAGGTGAATGGCTTTTGGACCCGTTTGGGGTCTCACCTCCATTCATAATCCACTCTTTGTTCACAAAATCAGCAGTCCCTATCTCTGCAGTGATTAAAAGACCAAAGCAAATTTCTTCAAGTGGTTATCAGCAGCCTTGCTAGCTCTAAAGAGCTACTTCTGCAAAATGAAGAAATCCATTAAGGGAATTAGCAACAGTCCACAATCAATTCGGCATGGCAAAACAGAGATTTGATATCGGTAATTAAAATACGAATCCAGTAATATAGAGCAGGTGTGATTTATAGTCTGCCTGTGCTTGTTCTCTTTCCCTGGGTGTCAGGTCACACTGTTGCAGAAAGTAGACCACACACACCACGACATGTGTGTCTGACTGGATTTCGATTTGTTGAAGTATGGCATTGAACCAAGCAGCCACTTCTGTGGGTCAGTTTTTATTAGTTACAGCCAACCTCCCTTCTCCCGGAATCTATCAGGGCCCCTTCCAGTTGTCAGTAAACCCAAAGCTTTTCTTCTGTCAGTTGGACACAATGCAGGGACTAAACTCACAAATGTTAAAGGATAGATAAGAGGCAAGAGATGTCCCCATCACTGTCATCTCTCTATTTGCCAAGCCCTCTTCCTTCAGGAACACTCTCAAAGCCAGTCAGAGATTAGGGTTCTCATATTTTTGGTGTGCATTATTAGCTTATAGAGAAAAAATTCAGAGAAATGAAGATGACAACGTAAATTAATATAAGTCCAAACATTTGTGTAATATAAATATCTACCTATTAAAAGAAGTAATAGCAAAAAAAGAGTGAGCAGAAGTAGAATTGGAATTTAGCTACATGGCAAGCATCTAAACACATTTAGAGTCATCATGATTCTTAAAATTATTCTAATTATCCAGGACTCACTCACACAAGATTCCAAACACTAATTAAAGAATTTTTCCATGATGCTACCAACTCTCCCTTCTTTGGGTTAAGAACAACACAACATGGTTAACACAAATAAAGCTAGGTCTCATCAAAGGTTTTTTTTCAATTGTTGAGTAGTATTTCTTTAACAAATTCGTTGACATGTATTTACAATAAAATTCACCTCTTTAAAGTGTACATTTCAAGGTGTTTTGGTATATTTACAGTGTTGTGCAACCTTCATCATAATCTAATTTTAGAATATTTTCATCAATCCCCAAAATAAACCCTACACCTGTTAGCACTCACTCCCCATTCTCCCTCCCCCCAGCCCCTGGCAAACACTCATCTACTCTGTCTCTGTGCATTTGCCTATTCTGGACATTTTATGTAAAAGGGATCTTATAATAAGTGGTTTTTGGTGACAGCCTTCTTTCACTCAGCATAATGTTTTTGCCTTCATCCATGTTGTGGGAAGTACCAGCACTGTGTTGCTTTTTAATGCTAGGTAGAATTTTTGTCAGTCATCAATTTATTGCCTCTCAGCTCCCAGTGTACCCTCAATGTATGTTCTGTGATAAACCTTGGAATCCCTTTCAGCATTGTTCCTTTAATATGAACACTTTGTCAAGCTTTCTCAGTAGAATGCGCTGGAGGGATACTGCCAGAGGAAGAAGTTTCTGCCATTGCTGGCTCAGGTGGGTGGGGGAGATCGGAAGTACAGTTGTGAGGTCTTCCGGTGGAGCCTCCCCCAGCCATGGGCCTATGACACCTGAACAACTGTGACACGTGGGTCTGGTGATAAACTTTCCCTAGCCCTCTCAACTCAGAAACCAGAGTTCCCACGGAAGGTCACATACCAAGCAGCAGTTATCCCTTTGCAAGCTCACCACGTGTTCCGCTCCCTTCTAACACTTTCTGCCCGCCCCCCACCTCATGCACAGATTCCCCTTGCGTGCTGGTTTCTCTTCACCTGTTCCCTCACCTGCATTCCAGGGGTTGGCCTACAGTTTGCCCAGCAACTCCAGACTGACTCTGGCCTGACCAAACCAGTGGACATCTCCAGCACATCTCAGCTCTTTGGTAGCAGAATCACGCTCCCTCTCAAAAATTCTAAACTGTTGCCTAGTTTGTCCTTCCTTGGGCACTCTCCATGAGGTCAAGTGTACGGTATAGGGTTTCTATATATCTTATAGTTACTCATTCATCATAGTTCATGATTCTTTACATTAACTTCCCCTGTTTAACGTACTGCGTGGTATCCATCTCCTGATGGAGCCAGACTGGTACAGTATTACATTGTATGGATATCCCAAATATTGTTTATCCATTCATCAGTTGATGGGCATTTGGGTTGTTTCAATTTGTTTGGCTATTAGGAATAATGCTGCTATGAACATTCGTGTGCAAGTCTTTGTGTAGACACATATTTTCGTTTCTCTCAGGTAGATACTTAGGAGTTGAATTGTTGGGTCCTGTGGTACATTTATATTTAACTTTTTAAGAGACTCTAAACTACTGTCAAAAGTGGCTGCATAATTTTTCCTTCTCACCAAAAGTGTAGAAGGGCTCTGATTTCTCTACATCCCCATCAACACTTGTTGTGATATATCCTTCTGGATTATAGTCATTCTAGTATATTTTCTACTAGAATTTCAAGGTATTGAAGGCAAAAATGATGATTGAGTAAAACAATCAGAATCATGTCCAGTATTCAAGAAGACATAGCAAGGCCTTATGTACTATTTTGTTCACATCCTTATCAGAAGCTAAGGGACTAGTTCCTTCCAGGCTGCAATCGTGGTATCGTGTCCTATCTTGGATGCTGTGGCAGCAGGGCAAATGAGAGCAAACACACATTTTCTTTTGGAACCAACAAAGCAGAAAATTTTATTTCAAGAATAATATAAACTACAATAAAATAATGTGAAGAAAATTTTGAGCCAAAAGACAATTTGATTTTGTCTCTTTTTTTTTTTTTTTTTTTTTTTTGTGAGGAGATCAGCCCTGAGCTAACATCCGCCAATCCTCCTCTTTTTTTTTTGCTGAGGAAGACAGCCCTGGGCTAACATCGGTGCCCATCTTCCTCTACTTTATATGGGACGCCGCCACAGCATGGCTTACCAAGCAGTGCGTCCATGCGCGCCCGGGATCCGAACCAGCGAACCCCGGGCCGCCGCAGCGGAGCGCGCGCACTTAACCGCTTGCGCCACCGGGCCGGCCCCTGATTTTGTCTCTTTTTATATGAGAGTAATTGTTTTCTTTCTTTTCTTATGGCAGGAGCTTTAAAACTAACTCATCAGGTCCAAAAACAACATTTAATCATTATTTTCTTGGCTGCTCATTTGGGCCCAGTACAACTGCAAGGAATGGAGAAGTAATCTGTTTCTGTTTGGAATTCAGGGAATCTCTCTCCGGCTGTGGTACAGATTTCCTGTTTTTGCTCGAGGATGATTGAAATTTGGACAGTTCAATCAGGTTCAAATTATGTGAGAATGCATTTGCATTCTAGTTGCGACTTAAGGCTTTGAATTCTCATCCAGTCTTTCTTGGCTTGAACTGCCATCCTCATTAGTCTAAAGAGATTCAAAGCTTTTAAACAAGACTAAGATGAAAGAAAGGTTGGGCTGAAAGAGAAAAACTTAGAATTTTTCCTAATTAAATGAGGTTTTCCTAAGATGTTCAGATCACAAGCCACCTCTGAGCCCCTCCAGTCTGAGATTCCACTGAGTAAAGTACATAGCTACGAGTTGACCATAATGAACTAGTAAAGGTTCTAGATGAAAAAAATAAAACACATACTTTGGAAGCTGTTCATTTAAATTTTACTGGATTTCTGGCTGGTCTAAATAATAGACACCAAGTCTGGATATAGAGATGTGAAATTTTGTGGTGGTGAAAACTACTCAATGAGAAACATCTCCTGTTTCATAGCCACTTTGCTCTCTGATATTGAACCATGTCAACTCTTTGGGCCATTTGGGCTTCAATATATACGTATACCAATAATATTTAAGATAGTTTACAATATTATAACTCTTAGTAAAGTACATAGTGAATTATCATAACTCTACATTTAGAAGCAGAACTATCAGATTCCAAAAAATAATAACATTTTATGTAACTAATTTGTCACCTAACAAAATACGTCACTTGAATATGATCGTTTTAGACTTACCGTTTATTCAATGTCTTCATATAAAAATAAAAAAATAAGTTAAATATGAAGTGTAAATTTTAGTGGAAATATTGTACCGATTTGAAAATAGTGCTATTTATTGTGATTAATTGGAAACATTTACCTGATTTATTTTAAAAACTCTTTGTGGATATTTCTGATGTTTTTTCAATAAAAAATGATCTTCTTGAGTGTTTTGTGATTAGTTTTTACATTAAACAATGCAGGGGTTTGGGCAGAGGGTACACCACTGAATATAGGACTTTGTGGTTTATGACATATAAAAACGAGATATTTGGTATATGACTGGTTAGTCCAGTATGTGTATATTTTAAATAACAGTGTTTCAAAACAGCATGGCCTTGCATGTTTTCATATGTTGTTTAGGCAGAAACAGTCTTTGGGAAGGTGGTGAAGTAATCCAGGTAGGAACACAAGGACCATATTTCAGAGACAAATTTCCACTCAGACAAGAGTATCTAAAAGCATCATGCTTTTGCCCACTCACCTGTATTTCCAGATCTTGATTGCCAAATTGCATCATCAAACCATCTTTATAAAAACAGAGAATGAAAGAATCTTATGTTTTGCATGTTTTGTTCTTTGATTCGAACAGCATTGTTATTTTAGGAGAGAGGTTTAGATCAATACCTCTAAAGTGAAACAAAACAGCAGTGCAGTGAGGAAGGTGCATTTCTGGAAAATAGCATAATAGGTACCAAATGTCTTAAAGGTATTCTTGTGTTTGCCTTAGAGATTCTATATCTAGGAGTCTAGCCTTATTCCACAATAAAAAATGTAGACCAAGATTTAAATGCAAAGATACCCTCTACCTAAAGAGATATAATTTTAAAAAAGTAAATCAAGCAAAATATCTAATTAAGTTAGATATTTTTAAGTACTGGGGAAGTAAAACACGTGGGGGCTTACCCAAAATTCACCTCAGACATAATCCGTGTTAATGTTTAGAGGACATGAGTCCAGACTTTTTTGGACATATTGATACCGGGGTGTGCAGCTTGACAGAGATACAGAGAGAGATATTTTTTAAAGATCATACTATTTAAGTAAAAATTAGCAAATGCATTTTTCTTCAATTTAGCTATAGAAAAGGAAACTGAAGTGATACAGAAAGGATTGCTGAACTTCAAATATTTGAGGTTAAAATGTCTAGGAACACAGTGGGATATGAATCCTTAAAGGTGAGACAGGGTCAACTGCATGGCTGCTGTGTCTCAAACTCATTTTACGTATGTGTAGTCATTTGAAATATGACATTTGATAAAACCAACAGTAGCTTAAAAAATGCAGCATCATCTTGGACTAAAATAGAAACTTTGTTGTCTTTCTATCTATACCTCTTCTGATACTCTAACCTCAAAGCCTCTCAACCTATCCTGCCCCCTCTCAATTTACGTTGTCCTCCCGTCACGTTGAACAACTTTCCGGGAAAGAGGAGAAACCAGACCATTCTCAGGCCATATATTCCAGGCTGGAGGAGTCAGAGCACACTAGGGCTAACTTTCCCAGTTAGAAAAGGCGATGCAAACCATGCTGATTGGCTGTCCATCAGCCAGAGAGAGGAAAGTCCAAAGTCAAAGGAATGAACCAGACTTGGGCTATTCCTGAAGGGTTGTACATGGCATTAAAACAAACCAACAAAAACAAAAACTTATGTATGATTCATGTAACCCCGAAATCAAGATCAACAACCAATAATTAACTCTGATCATTCGTGTTCACTCATCTTCATTGATGAATTCAATATGCATTCATAACTAATAATTTATCATGAAAATATCTGGTGACTAAAACACTTCTTTACCAAGAAAGTTGTATCCTGCAATGACAATTTTAGGAACATTTTTCTTATACTTCAAAATTCTTAAGAAGAAGAATAAAAAGAAACAAGACAAAGTGAGCATCTTATTCCAAGAGTAATTCTCATTAAATTTTTCAGAACAAGTGGGATACAATTAAGAAAAATTGAAATTAGCAGAGGTAATCCTCCTTTAGTATATCCATTTATACACAATGAAACTAAAGAAGAAAAAGCTCAGCCAATGTTTTAGTTTTAAAATAAAATTTACAACTTTTTACAATAGAAATTTGCACTCCCAAACCCCTTCCAAAAAATAACGTTTTAAACATATCTTGTGCAGTTAAATACTCAAATAGCAGCATTCTCGTTTGACCCTGTTATTGCAATCACTGTGTGCCACTTTGGCACAGTGTCCTCAGTGGAGTGCTGATGTGAATAACATTACACTGCCTCCCTCAATTTTCCTGTGATTTTTGTAAAGAGACTTAGAGGAGGCTTAGGAATATCTAGAGCTGATTTTAATGACAAAAAAGATCAATAAACCTTCCCAACAATTGAATGCTAAATATTGTTGTCCAAGGAAAAAGAAAAAAAAACTTTACATGGCATCATTGCTTGTATATCCCAATTCTAACCAGGTACAGTAATCCCAAAGACTACCTATATTTTCTTCATATCAGGAGAGAGAAAGACAAAGTGAGGGTTAATGTGAAGACAAAAGTTAGAAACTAGTGAGGCATGGATAGAGAGATAGAGATGGTAGGGATAGAAAGAGAGAGAAAACTTCAGTCCTCAGTCCTCTACAGACCCAACCTTCAACTCAACGTCAAGACAACACTACCTCTACTTGCCAGCCTTGTACCCACCTTGAAATTGCCCCCTATTCCTGTAGGAATGCAATCCACAGTGTACAGTCCCTCACAGCATTGCCCTCTCCAAAGTCTGAGTTATTGGGTTATGCCAGTGTTAGCAGAAGGGGCTTGGTACCCCTACTCCTGAGAACAGTCCAGGACCATACTGTCCAATAGAACTTTCTGCGATGATGGCAATGCTCTATAATCCTGTGCAGTCCAATATGGTAGCCACTAGTCTCACATGACTATTGAGCACTTGAGATGTGGCTACTGTAACCGAAGAACGGAACTTCTGATTCTATTTCCTTCTAATTAATTTGAATGCCGTAAGTGCTGAAATAATCCATGGTTAAGTCCCTTCAAGGTCTCTCTGTCACTGTGAGGAGAGGATTTATCTCTTCAATCTTCTTGGTCTTCAAGTGGACAATTATCAGAAGATGAAAGATCGAGTACACACACAGATACACACACACACACACATACACACTTTCTAAGGATCAACGACAATTCTCAAAGTTAATGCAATCTAGATCCATGTACCGGAAGAGAAACTGTTTCCTAACTGGGGAATCACCTCCTTCCCACTGAGAAAGTTTTATCAGTTTCCTTGAACTCTTCCCTTTTTTTCCATGCCAAGCCCTCATTCCTCTCAGTGCTTGAGAAACTGGCCCATCCCTATGCATTTACAAACAATGAAGCCATCTTTTAGTCAAACAGAAGTTCAACTTAGTAAAACTTTGTATTTACTCATCATTTTTGCTTTATGCCAGATTACATTCTTAAACTAGACAAGACGTATAAGCCTTTATTGTTCACTCCTAATCAGAGCAGAATTCCAGAGAGTTGACACATTTATTTATTTCAGTTACAATGATTCTTTTAGAGGAAAATATTTTGATCAAATGAAGACCAAATCATTAGCTATTGACAACGACACTGACAATATGTTAAAGCAGGATAAACTGAAACAAAAGGCCTCAAATATAAGAAGAAAAATCAACATATTTTGCTTCCTCTGAACAAGGCCTAAATTTCTCATTTTCTTTGCGATTATAATATGTTATCTAAAGATAATAGAACCTCTTTGAGTAGTATGCATATTCAATATTTAATAAAAATTGAATACCATGATTATATGTTAAATTTAAAAGAAAAAAATACTTCACATAGACAAAAAAATTGTAGAATCAATCAGAGGTGAGCAAATTGTTTTTTCTTTTAATGGCCAGGTAATAATGTTTTAGGTTTTACATAGTCTGTCAGAACAAGTCAACCCCGCCCTTTTAGCACAAAAGCAGCCACAGACAACACACAAACAAATGACCACGGCTGTGTGCCAATGAAACTCTATTTATAACAACCAACCAGTGGGCCAGGATTTATCCAGTGAGCTGTAGTTTGCTGAGTGATGGAGTAGAAAAAAAAATATAAACCTATATTGCTGGTAAATACTGCATATCGACTAGAAGAATAAACATATAAATATCTCATTAGATGAGTTGAAACTTCTTACTGTGAGCAATGAGGAAGAAAAAAGATTTTAAAGGAGGCAAGTGATATTTTTTGAACTCTGTTGTAGGTAGGAAACAGAGGATATGTCAGCATTGGACTGAAGAACCAGGATAGACACTGGTAGTTTGCAGGAGGCCCAGGACAATGTCAGGCTTGAACAACAGCTTGTTTTGGAATTTTACTTCTGGGCTTTTGCTTCACTATATCCAGAATCCTCTCCATAATCTTAAAAGGCCATGAAATGTTGTGTCTATCTCCCTTATTTAAAAGATGAGTTTGGAACATATATCCTTAATAAAGGCCCCTTTAAGAAATACTTCCATTATGGGAATTTTGAGCATGCAGAAAAATAGACAGAACAGTATAATGGGTCTCCTTGTTCTCATCCCTCAGCCCCCAAACCACTGACGCTTTGTCAATCCTGCCTGGCCACACCTCCGTCCTACCCCCATAACATTATGTGGAGAAAATTTTTAGGCCTTGTATCATTTCCACTATAATTATGTCAGTTGGTATCACACTAAGACAAGGATCCAAAGTATATCTGCTTAAATAAGGATCACCCTTGTATGTCTATACATTTGCCCAAAATCTATCTTTTTATCTCACATATTAAATTAAGTAGAACAGACTTTTATAGGAAGGAGGTAAAGTGGTCTAAAACAAGAAAACAGATTGATTTCTTTGCTGAAGTTTTTCCCATAAAAATAAATTCCATTTTCTCTCATATTTCTTTGCATTAATTTGGATTTTATACTATCAGTGAGCAGTAGCTGTTTTCATAGCATGAAGCGACCTGTGGTCAAGTTTACTAATTCTCAGAAAGTGCAGCATGTGCTTTATAAAAAAGCAATGTCGTGGCTTGTCCTCCGGCATTCTCTTGGGCATTTGGACCTGACTCAAATAACAAAAAAGAGGGAAATGCCGTATAAGTGCAATTGAGGAAGTGTTATTTCCTTCATTAAATAAGGAAAAGTCACCGTGTCTAACCTTTGTGATTTGAGAAGAACACAGCAAGCAAAGTTAGAATATCGGGCTCGGCTCCAAGCCAAGTGACTTATTATAGATATCAGAAAGTAGAATGATTAAAACTGAGTGCACTTTCTTGGCCCATCTCTCTGAGATTGGATTGCCACTCATCCATGAGACTGTGCAACAGATATTAATTCATTCAGACAAGGAAGTGAAGTTTCTACTGGTGTTATAGCAGGAGATGTTAATTTTTCTAGAAGTGGAGTTCCTGTCACGTGCATTGGGGTCACCTTCAGTGTCAGTGTGTTGATCAGTTGTCTCCACTGAGGACTCTGCTGGGAGCATCAGCAAAGTATGCATAACACTTCGAGGACTGGGACAATAGTCCAGAACAAATTATATGGGAAACTGCCTGAAAATATGAAATTATTAAATGATTTGACATATCCAAAATGCTAAAAAAAAAAAAAGTATTGATAAAATAAGCCAACAAAACTTTTTTGAAATATGTTTTGTTTTCTCCCTTGCTTTAGTTAGGAATTCAGAGCCTTGGCATTATTGACATTTTGGAGCCTCATCATTCTCTATTGCGGGGCTGTCCTGTATGGTGTAGGATGTTTAGCAGTATCCTTGACCACTACCCACTAGATGCCAGTAGCATCCCCATCCCCCAGTTGTGACAATGAAAACTTTCTCTGGACATTGCCGAATGTCCCAGGGGTGAGGGAGGGGCAAAATCTCCCCCAGTTGAGAACAACTGCTTTCGAGGCACATCAAGGAGTGGAGATGTGTTTTATAGGAGAGATTATCCCCCAAAGACATCATATATTCAGATATCAGAATTTTACCACATATTCATAGCCTTAACATAACTTCCAACCACAAAGATTTTTCTTTTTAGTCATTACTTTTATAAGAAACTACAGTCTCTATAATGTTAACAAAAAAATGAAGTTTTATAAACCAACGTGTGGGGACAAGCTTCCTGATAAAGAAGGCTCACTGCTGGGTGAGAAGAATCACCCATGTGGACAATAACAGACTGGCATCTCAAGATTACTTGCTGGAGGAGCTGACTTGCCTTGGACATCTCTGTTTCATGGAACATATGATGTTTGCACTGGATGATTCTGTATTAGCAAAGGGGAACTCCCACTATAAGAGGGGATTGAAATTAAATCCCTGCTTTGGAAAAGCAGACAGACAGAGCATTTGGACAGAACATTTATACTTCATTTAAAAAGTATAAATAAGCTCACTTTGGAAAGGTTCAATGACCAGCTATGAGGCTGACAGGTGTTGTAAAACTCAGCGGAGTATTTCCAGAAGGGTCTGGTGAGGATTCAATGACCATCAGTGACCATCAGTGATTTTGGAAGGAATGACACAGGAGAAGGATCCTTCTATTTTATTTTTTAAAATGCTAGAGTCAAAATCCAGAAAGTTCTGAGCCAGCCCTGGTGGCCTAGTGGTTAAAGTTCAGCGTGTTCCACTTTGGCAGCCTGGATTTGGTTCCCAGTCGCAGAACCACACCACCTGTCTGTCAGTTGCCATGCTATGGCGGCAGCTCACGTAGAAAAACTAGAAGGACCTATAACTAGGATATACAACCATGTACTGGGACTTGGGGAAAGAAAAAATAAAAGAGGAAGATTTACAACAGTTGTTAGCTCGGTACAAATCTTTCCTTGCAAAAAAAAAATCTACCTTTTAAAAAAAAAATCCAAAAGTTCAATATCCTGTGGATAAAACATGGTCGTTTAACCCATTTTTCCATGTATATTTACATTTGTCATCATGGATCTACAGTTATTTTTGTTTGTTTAATGAGATTATGCTTTTCATTCTCATGACCACTATAATGGAATGATCTGTAGAGTGACACCAAGAATGTCCCATGAGTACAGGAGACCTTTTGAAACTTGTGTTCAATTGACATGGATGTGGTGTTACCTGGAGTGAGGTAGAAGGATTTGATGGGCACAGAATAAAGTGAAAGTAGATCTTCAAGAGACTGAAAGCAAATCTAGTCCATGGCTCCTCTTATAGACGAGGCAGTTGAGACTCAGGGAGGTGAGAGGAAGGAAGCTCCCAGGGTAATGCAAGTAGGCAAAACATCCTTCCATTCCTCTTAAATTATTTTTGTATTGAAATTGCTCAAACCAATTAACCAGATAGTTCCTTGAAGAAAAATGCACTGCAAGAACTGTACATTGGTTCATCAATCTATTTTGAAACCAGAAATAAAATTATTAATGGTAAATCCACTATTAAGAGAACTAAATTTTGGGCCCAGCCCTGTGGCTGAGTTGTTCAAGTTCCTTGAGCTCAGCTTCAGCAGCTGGGGTTCGCAGGTTCCGATCCCAGGCACAGACTTACTCCACTCACCAGCCATGCTGTGGCAGTGTCCCATATACAAAAAACAGAGGAAGATTGGCAACCGATGTTAGCTCAGGGTGTATCTTCCTCAGCAAAAAAAAAAAAAAAAAAGAAAGAAAAAAGAGTACTAAATTTTGATCAGATGAATGTATGTAACTATAAACACTTTTTTCATTTATTTCCAGTCATGCATTCAGTGACCTTGGACATTCACTCATTCTTTGTGGACACAGTTCTGTAGGTAACCTTAGAGCCTCTTAGAATTGCAAAATTGTATAATTCACATGATTTTTTAAAAAATGCTTCAACCTCTGCTGTGACCCAAGCTAAAGAAAATATGGGAAATATATTTCTTTCTCAATAAATTTTTGGTCAAAATTCAGTGTCTTACCTCTTTTCTGTGAGTATACTATGGTAGAAAGAAATCCTTGGGTGTGAGGGGTAGAGAGATGAAAAGACTTTCCAGAAAGTGAAATAGAAAATCTCATGAAGGCAGCTTTCCTCACCTTCATCTCAATTCTTGAGGTTGTAAAAACAGAGTTCTGAGGACCAGAATGGAGGAGGAGAGGCAATTTTGGAAAACTAGAAGCAGAGACAGTAAGTCAAATCACAATTGTGATTGTACTTGCTGTGAAGCATGGGTGAAGGGCAACAAGGTGATGAGGAAATGCTGTGTCCAGCTTGCCATGGATGAATAAGTGGGGGTGTTTAATCTGCTCTACATTAGAACCATCTCCAATGATATATAAACTGGAGTGTGACAACCCACCCTTCTGGAGTGACAATTGGTAGCTAGTGCTCAACATGCTGGTGGGAGTTGTGTTGCATTTCTGTTGAGGTTTTCCAGATGGTGGTGTATTTCTCACCATGTAGTCCTTCATGACACAAATATTTACTGAGAGTCTCTTATGGGCATGGCACTGTGCTCGATGCTCCCCAGCAAGTCTTTGGTACTAGATACTTCATTATAGGTGCAGGAACAAACAAAACAAAACATAATATATCTGGTAGTGATGAGAACTATGCAAATAAAAGCAGGCTAGTTAGAGAATGGTGAAGGTAAGGGTGCAGGGTTGAGAAATGTGAAGTTTTCTGGGAAGAGCAGGAGATGAGGCAGGATAGAGGGGTTCAAGTGTGAGAAAGAGAGCAAGGGAGAGATGTATGGAGGGCCAGACCATGCAGGGTATGGGCCATTTTGAGGACTTCGGCCATTTTGAGGACTGAATTAGTTGAGTAGTCCTCGGCAGGTTTTGAGCAGAGAAGGAGTAAGATTTGACTTACATTTTAACAGGTTTACTCTGACGTCAGGGCAGGGATAGGTTGAATAAGGAAGAATGATAGAGCAGTCAAAAACGACTGAGCATTCACCTGTCTCGGTCCAGGTGAATGATATGGATGGCCCGTACCCTCCTCGCCAGGAAACCCTTCCAGTGGGGTAGGAATTGCTGAAACAGCCAGAAAAATAAAATTAATCCAGATTAAGTTGAAAGCAGGAGATCAGGCGCCCTTGAGCATATTACAAACATTAAGACAGAAAAATTAAAACTATTCCCTTGATGTATATTTTGGCTGTATCTCTGCTTATACAAAATACACTCTCTCATGCACACACGCAATTTACACATGAGCTATATTACTTTATATATAATTTAAATATAAACTATCCAATAGTTTAAATATAAACGATGGAATTCAGCATGCCTACAAAAACCTTGAGTTCCATTATTTGAATTGATTTAACTCTTTATTAACTATGATACATTCTCTGGGTGGCTTTTTATACTTCCAGAATAAACTTAATTTGTCTCTCTTTGTTAGTAGACACAGCAAACTAAGGTGCTGGCAGACTTCTTAGGAGAAGTGACATCTTAGAACAGATACCACCTCCAACCAGAGCCACGTTTCTGGAGGAACCTGCCTGGAACAGCATCATGTGAGCGAGGGGGGTGTAAAAGTACTGTTCCAAAAAGACCAGAGGGAGGCCTTTCTTCCCATCCTCAGTCCCCAGCTCCTCTGCCTCAGCTTACAATGACCTCTTCCCACACACACATCTTACCCTGAGGACTGCTGGGGGCTCCGGTGTGGTTCTGGTCATAGTGGTTTATCGGCATACCCTTTGATCAGAATACGAACAATAAAGCCGATTTTTTGCCAGACAGCTAAGGGGTGGCCAAAAAGAGTTCTCACCTTTTTTTTTTTGTTTGTTTGTAAGGAAGATTGGCTCTGGGCTAACATCTGTTGCCCATCTTCCTCGTTTTGCTTGAGGAAGATTGTCCCTGAGCTAACATGTGTGCCAATCTTCCTCCACTTTGCATGTGGGATGCCGCCACAGCATGGCTTAATGAGCGATGTGTAGGTCCACGCCCAGGATCCAAACCCGCAAACACTGAGCGCCAAAGCAGAGCTCAAGAACTTAACCACTATGCCACCGGGCCAGCCCAAGAACTGTCACCTTGAACCAAAGAGAAGTGTAGTTATGTTCACAAATGAGGCAGCCACAGAGGGGAATGCGTGGGCTTTACAGCCTGGGATGTGAAACCGGCTTCACTGGCCGTGTGCCTTTGGGTCAGATGGTCAGCCACTTGGAAGCTCAGTTGTTTTCTGTGTTGAATGCAGATAACACGAGTATTCACAGCATGGGTTTTTTGTGAGGCTTAAATGAAGCAACCCACGCCCAGCATTTAGCACTATAGATCACAGTTGCACCCAGTAAATGGCATCACTTACATTATCTTCTTGAGGCGGGGCATTCCCTTTCAGTTGCTAACCCATTTTGTGAGTTCCTCAGATAAGCCTTCGAAGAAGAGAAAGTTGTATAGACTATCACACGTTGATATTATTAGACAACCACAGCATATTACTACTTCTAAATAAATATTACTCAATTAACCATAATATTTAGAAAATGTTGTCGTTTTATAGAAAATGAGTTTTAACTATGAAATATCAATATGGAAATAGCACCATGCATCACTGAATATATTATGTATATTACAGTGGCGTGTTCTTTTTTAAAGAATGTTGATATTCCCAATTAACATCTAGAGCAGCTGTTCTTAAAGTTCATCACACTTCAGAATCTTGTGGAGGATTTGTTAATGGAACAGAGCTGGTCTCCACTGCCCGGGTTCCTGACTCAGTAGATCTAGGAGCACAATAATTTACATTTTTAAAAGGTCTCCAGGTGATGCTGATGCTGCTGGTCGAGGAACCACATTCTGAGAATCATTAATCTAGAGAAATTGTTTTTATTGATGTCTTAATAGTTTATAACGTGAAATTTTAGCTGTACATTATTGTTTGTCAGTCACCATATAAATGTGTCCCTTCACCCCTTATGCCCACTCCCCAACCCCCTTGCGCCTGTTAACCACCAAACAGTTCTCTCTGTCGGTGTGTTAGTTTATCTTCCACATATGAGTGAAATCATGTGGTGTTTGTCTTTCTCTGTCTGGCTTATTTCACTTAACATAATACCCTCCAGGTCCATCCATGTTGTTACAAATGGGACGATTTTGTCTTTTTTATGGCTGAGTGGTATTCCATTGTGTATATATACCATGTCTTCTTTATCCAATCATCAGTCGAGGAACACTTGGGTTGTTTCCACTTCTTGGCTATAGTGAATAATGCTGCGATGAACATAGGGGTGCATAAGCCTCTTTGGATTGTTGACTTCAGGTTCGTTGGATAGATTCCCAGAAGTGGGATAGCTGGATCATAAGGTATTTCTATTTTTAATTTTTTGAGGACTCTCCATACTGTTTTCCATAGAGGCTGCACCAGTTTGCATTCCCTTCAGCAGTGGATGAGGGTTCCCTTTTCTCCACATCCTCTCCAACATTTGTTGTTTTTTATCTTGGTGACTTTCTAATCACCAAGAGAAATGTTTTTACTCCTAACTACAATATCAATAGTTGTAGTTGTTGAAAAACTAAATTCAATCAAATACAAATAATTATTGTTGCTGTTTAAACTGTACTTCATTAACTCTGTTTTCTGCATTGTGCAGGAGAAAAAATGAAAAGAAAGGTCAAAGGGAGATTGGAAACATCAGAGAAATAATGTACCTGACGTCCAGTAAGTCCACCCAATACCACACAGGCATCAGTCTTCAAGGGGATGCAGATTTTGACATCAATAGCACCCTGAAGGCTCAAGATGTGGGGAACTCTCAATTATGAACCTCCACCTTGTGCAGAAGTTGACGGAATGTCTGTTTTGATGGCCATGGTTTATCTCTCTCAGCAAACATATTAGAAATAATGAGGTAAGCAAGCACTGTTCCTTTCAAGGTAATTTATTTGCCTCAATAAATGGGAGGGAAAATCCCAATTGCCTAGTGAAGTATTTGATGTTCCTTATTAAAGAGAGAGCTTTAAAATTCCTCACAGTATTAACGGAACTGAGAGAGATTTAAACGCATCTGTTCTACATTAAGGATGTTCATCTACAGATAACCTTCTTTCTGAGCGTGTTTACGTTAGAGGTATGACGAGTCCTCCCCGGACAGACACGGAAATGTTACCTAATTCGCTGACAGTTTAGAAATCGAAAAATAACAGAGAGGATACGCATTGAATTGAAGCTGAGACATTTTTATCCTGTATTTATCATTTTCACAGTTTCACACAGAGCCAGGGGCCACGTGAGAACAAATTATTAGGGAATCATTTTAATAACTGCCTGATGACCTAATTTGGTTTTTTTCCCTATCTTCTAGCAGCTACTGCTTATTTAAGCTATTGTAATTCTACTTTATTAAACAGCTGTAATTGGATTCACATACCTGAGAACTTTTGGTCTAAAAGAGTCTTTGAGACAGCAGATCTGTATTTCTCTCAGTGTCACTGAATTTCAACTTTGTGTTGGCGATAACCTGGTTGTTTCTTGTGTCCTTGGCTTATTCAGCCCCCTTTGGTTAATAGTGGATTGTGCTTACTACCATGGTGTTTAGTGAATGGGTATGCATCTATGTGTGAGTGATTTATTTCAAAGGAGCCAATGGGGTATTTTGGTAAGGTAAAATCTGTGTCCCAGACTGGTGAAATTAGGGGCTAATGATAAAATTCTGTCGATCAATTGTAATCTTATTAAAAACGTACTGTTTGTTCCATTTCTCAAAGATCTATAGGAAAAATATATTTCTTTCTTAGATGTTTTCATGTATTAACTGAATTTTTCCCCTGGAATAGCTCTATTTTCTTTCTGTTTACATAAATTCTGCCCAATTTAGGGTCTCAACTCCTCCATGAGTGATTTTTCACTCAACTCACATGAAATCAATCTGTCTCTCTCCTTACCACAACCATTAGTCTTGGATTAAATATTTAAACATTACCTTAAATTCTTTTAATACTTGCACTTAGAATTCTACATGTCTGGAAGAAAAAGTCTCCATTTTACTTTTTTTAACCTCCTTAAATTGGTAGTGCAGAAGGAAAACTGGTGGTATGTAATATATGTTAGATAAAAAATAAAGTTAAAAACATTGTAACACACATTGTAAAAAAGTTCAAAAAGGTAAAAGGTAGAAATTGAAAAGTAAAGACCTTTTGCCTTTCTGTATCTGTCTCTCCTACCTGTCCCCTAAGAAATGTACTGTTTTGAGATTCTTTTCACTTAAAAGGTTTTGTCTGTCCTCTTCCTGTCTTTGTATTTAGCCATTCCTCCTGTTTTATAGCTGAAAATCATGCCATTTTATGAATACATCCTCATGTATTTAATCGTAGCATTTATCTTATTTCCAGAGCTCAGGTATTACAACCAGCATGGCAATGGGAATAGCAGAATGCACTTGGATGGGGAATTCTGTAAAATACATTTAAAGAAGTGGAATAGTGAGTTCCAAGTGTTTAACACATTTTAATTTCTGATTGCTGGTTTAAATCACCCATTTGTAAAAATAGAGAACTCCCACTTGAGTCTCAGGCCTGTGTCTGTATTACAGAAAGTAGAAATCTTACATTGTCTATGATTTTCTGTAAAAAAGTTACAATCAGGCTGATATACATGTGGCTGTGCAAGTAATCCCCACTACACCCCTCAGGGACGGTTGGTTAACATTTGAAGGACTTTCATCGGAATTCACAGTTCAGGGGTGATTTGCAAAGGAAGGCCCCCATTAGGAATCCACAGTCCAGAGGCGGTTACTTAGCACCACCTAAGTGTTGTTATTTAAAATCATACCAGTTAATTTGTTAAATAACATCAGTGACATTAGAAATGACAACAAAGACACAACGATGGAGTGAAGGGTGTTGGTTTGGAAAGCCTTCGCAGGCCTCACTGCCCCTGAATACACGCGGAGCTGGCCTCCCAGCAGTACGGCCTTCAGTGCAGTACCTGGGTGGGAAGACCCATCGTTCTGCGACTTCTGCTTCCTGGTGGATTCCTGCCGACAAGATCATGGCGTCTGGCTGGAGGAGAGTCTTCGAAGCAAAGTATTGCTCAGAGTACCTAAAAGCAGAAAATGGTGCTTCCCCTAGGCTGCTAGAGCAGTTCGTCTGGTGGATTTTGCGCGGGCTAGCTAGCAAATGTGTGCATATTTGGCAGAGGTTGGTCTAAAGCTTGTTTTTCTTGTTCCATATCACGTGGTGGTGAAGTTGCGAGGGAAAAGACACGTGGCTTCCTTCTCCCTCTGAGTACAAGAGGCGAGTGATTGCTGAACAGCCCAAGTGCTAAGATAGGTTATTAAAAGGGGAAAGGATCTAAGATACTGAATATAGTGCAGGGTGCATGATTATTCGGAAAGATCTAGAATCTAGATATACATGGGTGATCAGTGGACAAGCTTCTGTATTTGAAATAAAGGGACTTCAACTGGATTCAACTCTCTTTTTTTTTTTTTTTTTCTAAATGTGAGCAGATTCTGCCGCATGTAACTTCATGACTTTAGAAAAATCATTCAAGCCCAAGTTCGTGTCTACCAGTACTGTGACTATGCTATATGAAGGTATTTTTATCTTTTTAAAATGTAGTTTTAAAATTATGAATATGTCCTAATGTCCTCTCTTTCTAAAATGTAGTTTTAATCCTCAATCCAGAAATAGCATCAATCTACTATGGGTTAGGAGGCAATTTCTGCTAAAATAAAAACCACATCTCTGCAATGCATATTCTCCCTACTTTAAGTAAAGACTTTAAAACATAATTAAATATTTTAATACACCTTAATATACATGTGATTTACATTTATTGATGTGGGAATAAAATTAAAAATAAATGTAGTATTCATTTTAAGAATATGCTCATCAAGGAGCAGAAAGCTTGTTCCATTTAAAAATAGTAAGTTAGAGATAATGGTAATTTTACCTAAAATATGTCATTCAAAAAAAAAAAAAACTCCTATCAACGTTGCTTTTCTTTCCTGCTTTGAAAAATTTTGAATATAACTCAAGATAAACCAAACTACTTCACATTTTTCTAAAATAAAATAAAAGATGTTCACAGGACTAGTTAACAATTCACGAGAAACGTTCCTCAGGCGAGCAAAGGAAATGTAAAGATTTTCATAGTTATGTAGACAGTGCATGTAATAAAACGTGATCCTGGTGTTCCTGGGACCAAGACTAATCTCTTAACAATCCGTCTTTATCAAGGTGCAGTCTTCTATGGAAACAGAGCATAGAGAAATTTGAACTCAAGCTGCCAAGTTAGGAGCTGATTATGTGATTCAATAGAATAATCCTCTTTACAAGGAACACAGTATGCTATTCTTTGAAGCAATTAGTTCATCTATCTTAAAAACAAAATAGAAGTCTCTTGAAGGATGCTCTAGAGAAATGTATATTTTGAGTAGTCTATCCATTCTCAATTACAGTAGGTTCTTCCCTACATAATCCACAACTGAGTCGCCCCTTTAAAATGTAAACACATTAAGAAGGCAAGTGATGCAGCATGCTCCCTAATCAGCATGCTTATTTTCCAGCTTGGTTTCTTCCAAGTTAGGTAAACAGTATAAAAGGCACCTTGAGGTAGATGTTGGAAACTCTTACCTTTCAGAACCCCAGCAACAAATCTCCAATCCTCACCTTATTAGCTTGTTTGATCCCATGCCTGCTAGATCATTTGATTGTAATTGGGCCCTGAGAATAGAATTAATCTATTTGCTTAAAGCCCGGGGTCTCAACTGGGGGTGACTTAGCATCTCCCCCCAATGGACAAGGGATGGAGACATCTTTGGTTTGAGGAGAGGGGGTTCTACTGGCGTTTAGTGGGTGGAGGCCAGGGATGATGCTCAATGTCCTACAGTGCACAGGACAGCCCCCACGACAAAGAAGGATCCGGCCCCAAGGTTCAGTAGTGCGAGGATGAGAAAGCCTAGGCTAGAGGTAGGCTGCTTTGTACATTTTGAAGCTGTGAATTTTTGTTGGCAAAGCACCACTACCCTTCAGACATGATCGCCCGACTTTCCAGGAAAGAGACCCGTGTGAGTCCAGACCTACCTGCTATTCAGCTTACCCACAGCAAGACTTGCCCAACGTGCTTCCCTGTAACTTGTGTCTGATGTCCCGCCAGCTCGGCCCCATAAATCTGTGCTGGGAAGCCCACCTGAGTGGAGCGCCTTTCCGCACAGGGCGCCTGACCAGACACTGTGTGTGCAGCTGTGTTTTCACTCAGCTCTCTTGTTTTAGAGCATTGGCCATTGGTAAAGCCCTTCCAAAAGATGGGAAACCACTTAGGTGCACAGAAATGCGATTGGATCTGGTATTACTATAGAATTTTTATAGAGAGAGACATTGTTGCTGGCAAAACGAAGTTTCTTGGCAGACCAGATTTGAGGACTTTTTTTTAATGGGATGACTAACCGTCCCTTCCAAAGTGTCGTGGGTATTGGGAACTAGGGCAAAAAAAGGGATTTCTTGCTGTGTTCTGCAGGCACTCTGTGTTGCTTTTGTACAAAAACACAGCACGGTTTATTAGTTATCTATTCCTGTGTAATGAATTACCACAAATTACTACTAACTACTGACTCACAGGTGATTAAATAGCCCACCTAAGGATTTGGGATTTGAACCTAGTTTTATTTATTTATTTTTTTGTGAGGAAGATCAGCCCTGAGCTAACATCCATGACAATCCTCCTCTTTTTGCTGAGGAAGACTGGCCCTGGGCTAACATCTGTGCCCATCTTCCTCCACTTTATATGGGACGCCACCACAGCATGGCCTGATGAGTGGTGCATCGGTGTGCGCCTGGGATCCGAACCCAGCCCGCCAGCAGCGGAGGGAGAGCGCTTAACCGCTACGTCATGGGGCCAGCCCCTGAACCTAGTTCTTTTGACAGGAAATCTCATGTCTTTTCAGATTATTGACACGGCAGATGGAATTCCTACCCCCCTCCCCCCACCCCCGCACATGCCCTGTAAAGTCTCCTCATCTTGAATTGAGGCACGACTTGTGAAAATGATGGGATGACACTCTTCCGATGCCCAAATTCCTGACCCATGGAAACTGGGAGATAATAAATGTATGTTCTTATAAGTCACTAAGTGGTCATTACTGCCCGTGAGCCTCAGTGCTCCAGTATCTTAACTGGTGCCTACCTCCAGGGATTGCTGTGAGCATTAAATGAGATGGTGCATATTTAAAAGCTCAGCATAGAATCGGCACTCAGCAAATGCTAGATCCTCGCGCCGCCCCCCAATTCCCTTGAATTCTGTGTCCCTCAGAAGGAGGAGGAGAGATACCAGTAACAATAAAGCAGTGAAATTTCATTCCAAAGTTTTAAATTGCAACACTGTGGATTCGGGTATAATAAAATTGTTCCTGCATGCTAAAGTACATTATCGCCCAGATGGATCACTCATGTATATTTTATTCATATGTTTATTAAATTTATTGATTGATTACTTCCCTGGGCTATATTTATAGTGAGGTCTAAAAATTGAATAGTAATCAAGTGACTAGCATGCTCTCATGGAGCTTAGAATTGGGCAGGGAATGGATTAGTGAGCAGGCGGTGGAGGTGGGTGGAATGGGTGGGCACCAGACACCTGGTGCACAGGAAAGCCTTTCACTAGGTCTCCGGGGGTTGGGACAGATTCCTCGATGAGCTGAGGTTTGGAGGAAGAGAAAGTTGAGCAGGAGAAAGGAGTGGAGAGATAGGATGGCAGGAAGGGCATTCAGGCAGAAGGAACAACCAGTGCAGAGCCTCATAGGGGACACAGAATGGCTCTTTCTTGCAACTGTAAGTAAATCAATGGCAAGGCGATGAAATGTTAGGAAAGGGGTGGGGATGATGTAAACAATTAGGGACCAGAATTGAGCAGGCGCCATGTCTTAGGGTGCCTTGCACACCATACTATGGAGTTTGCACTTTATCCCAAGAACATTGAAATGTATTGAGATATGAAGGTGTTTGCAAGGCGGGAGCAGGCTTGAACTTTAACTTGATCAGTCTGGTTGCATTTGGACCAATGAATGTTTAAAACAAATGGTTGAAATCAGGATATACTTTGGGAAGCTCTGATGCTCAATGGAGGAGAGACAATGGAGACTAAGGGAAAGGTAGAGGCGGTAGGGAAAGAGAGAAGAGGCTGCATATTAATGAAGGAGAATCTAGGAGACCTGGTGCTAGATTGGATGTATGGTAAGAGAGGCCCTGAGGTTCTGGCTTAGGGAGTTGAATGGATGGTGGTGCCATCTGCTGAGGTTGGGGATCTCAGAGAAGCCCCGACAGACAAGACAGGGATTCAGTGTGGGAAATGTTGAACCTACATTTCTGTGCTTTGGGGATATCCAAGTGGAAGAATCTGGTGCTCAGGAGAAAGGTCTAGGTTGAAAATATAAATGTGAAAATGTTTAGTTATGGATTATAACAGATACTAACTTAGGGGATGGAGAGTGTGTGAAATGATGGAGCTTAGCCAGGGGTGATTTTAGTCCCAGGGGACACTTGGCGATGTCTGGAGACATCTTAAGTCTTACAGAGGAAGGAGTGCTACCAGCATCTGGCGGGTAGAGGCCAGGGATGCTGCTAAACATCGTACAGTGCACAGGACGGCCCCCTGACCTCCATGACAGAGAAGGACCCAGCCCCAAAAGGTCAATCAATGGTACCGAGGCTGAGAAACCCTAATGCAGAGCCATAGGCGTGGAGGGCCCATGTTTGAGCACAGCATCCTGCTATGCTCTAATGTTGAAAGGAAAAGTAGTAGGAAATGATCCCACAAAAGGGATGGTAAAGAAACATCCAGACGCACAGAAAATCAAGACATTGTGATGTCATAGAAACTAAAGGGAGAGGCCTAGACAACATGGTCAAGTGCTACAAGGGATCAAGTACAAAAAGACCAAGAAGTGTTCGGTGGGTCACACAGTTGGAAGGTCAGTGCGGACCTGAATGGGAAGAATTGTACTGGCATAATGGTGGCATGCCCATGTGGCAGTAGGTTTAGAGTTGAATATATTGTGAAGAAAGAGAGATGGAAAATGGAGACAAGTCTTTTGAGAAACTTGACCCTAAAAAGGAGAAGAGACATTGTTTGGTGGATCTAAGAGAAGGCAGGGTTGAGGGAAGATTTTTTTTATAGAAAATACTTTATGTGTGGATACTCATGGAAAAGGATCAGAGAGAGGGAGAGATTGAAGATACAGGAGAAAGAAGCCACCGAGTGCCTAAGCGAGGTTAGGCAGGATAGGATCCCGAGCCGTGGTGGAAGAATTAGTCTTAGATTAGAAATGGAACATCTTCTCCATTGAGGCAAGAGGGAAGTTAGGAAGAGAATGTGCTAACAACATTAGTTACTTAGAGGAGAAGGAGTTCAGGAAGTTCTGAGTGTTTCAATTCCCAACTCCACTCCTTCATATCTGTTCATCCTTCGTATCTGTTCGTCTGTTAACCTCTCTCTATCTCCCTTTCTTTAGCCATAAAATGGAATAATAAGAGTAACAAACTCATATGGTTATTCATAATATATGAATATATTAAAAGTGCTTAGAATGAAGTTTGGCATTTAGTAAGAACTCAATACGTGTTTGCTAATTCTTTTCGTCAGGTGAGCCTGAGACAGACATAGTGATGGAGAGTTTAAAGAGAGTAGAACAGTTTTAAATAGCCCCTGGGGTAAATGGAGCAGGTAATTACACAACGAACAGCAAAGTAAGTAATAGGGTGGCTCCGGGTCCAGCTTCGTCTGTGTCCCACATGGACTGCCAGCCAGACGCTAGACCCTTTGCACTGGTTCCATTAGTCGAGTGTTCTGTCTTGCTCCCTCTTTTCAAGTTCCTTCCTGGTATTCATCTTCCTCTGCTTCTGGAGTCAAGCAGATGGATCCTAGGTCCTAATCATTCACTTTAAAAAAAAAAAAAAGACATGATGGGAAGTTCCAGACTTAGCTTTGCCACGTTGTGTAAATGACTTACTGAAGGGGCGCATTCCTTCTTTTAATAAGTAGGTTTGTAGCACTGAGTATGTTCCTGGCAAAGGCAGAAGAGCAGTGATCAATACAATTTTCCTGATATCACACATTTACCACTGAGTGGGGGTGAGACAGAGATGGAGAGTGGACACAAGGAGAAAGGAAGCTACGGTTTGTAACCATGGGTGATTTGTATCGAGTCTCAGGGAAGTGGTTCCAGCTCTACCCACTATGCAAAGATTTGATGAGAATCCAATCAGATGATGGATGTGTGAATGCTTTGCAAAGGCTAAAGCTTTACAAGAATGCCAGTTTTCACGATTCCTGGGAAATGGAATGACTTCCAGCTGTCCTCCCCATCATTTCATGCTCAGGCCCCCTTTGGATGACGTCGCTTTGGTGGCCACAACAGGACCTCCCAGACATTACTGTCTCAAGGGCTCATCCTGATTTTTGCTCTCTGACTGCGCCCAATACTGCTTCTCCCACCACCCCCACATACACTTCCTTGCCTCTCAAACACGTTCAAGTTCACTGATCCTGCCCGTTGGCTAATCTCCAACTCTTGGCCGATCACAGTAGTATCCAGCCTCCTCTAGATGCTTATTTAGACTCAGGTAAAGACGGATCGTGGAGGGTCTGAATTTGGATTTGGAGCTTCAGGCTGGAGGAACCAGGGGTATAAAATGTGAATTCATAGGGCCATTTGAGAAACAGGACAACACTGATGCTTTTTAGAACTTAGACTCTGGCCCAATTTATTTCCTAACCTTGGTTCAGGGAATCAGGTCATCGCTCTCTGATTTTATGCTATTTGAATACATTCATTCATTTATATTTACCACTTACTGACAGATTTAAAATACAGAAATTTGTGCCTGCTAGAAAGAAAAATACTAGAGATGTGAGGTCACATTCAAAAAGAAATAAAGGACGGTCATGAAATTGCCTATTGTTTTGTCTCCAACATGAGCAGATAGATAACTATTGAATTTTTCTATCCAGTGACCCAATGGACAGTCAGTAAATACTGTTTTCCTGCCAGCTGTCAGATTTTTTACCATTGAAATAACAATTACAGATCTGCACCATGAGCTCTGCTTTCACTATGAACATATTTTCTCTTTAGCAACAAATGACGGTATTTTGTTGGCAAATTGGGATGATATATTGACCCTGACGTCATGGTCTGGAAGTTGAATCCAGACACAATATATAAAGTAATAGTATACACTCATGGGTGGAGGGAGAGGATTTTTAACAATTATTTATTATAATTATGTTTATGACTGTTAGAATAGTCCAAGACTCCAGATTTTGCTGACAATAATCACAAAAAAAATCAAGTTTCATACTGTCTCAGCTGTTTATTTAGTTTGTATATTAGCTCTCAATTATATTCAAAGTCTTTCCCTTCTGCCAGTTGATCTCCACAGATGTTGGGTTCACTGCTACGGAGGAAGCGTTCTTTCAGCCGTCCGTGCTTTCTGTGGGAGGGAACAATTAAATTTCCCCAGGGTCCAATTTAATGAAAGCTTGCTCATAGCAATTTATGGAAGGTGGGACAGACATACACTGAACTCCACTTAATCTGGATGTGGTGAGCTGCAACATTTGCCACCATGCTCTGTGGCCCTTCACATCAAGAGAGGGCACCTGTTTCCCCAGCTCTTCAAAAAAAGCAACATAGATTTATATATATATTTTGTTGTTGTTGAGCACTCCCCCTTTTTTTTATCTTGAGCATACATGTTGAGCCACATGTTGAGAGATATAAAAGTTCTGTAAAATTTTCCTTGTCTCTTCAGCGTTTAGTATTTAGTGATGAGATAAGAATTAATCAGTACAGAGGGAATAAAGGAAAAGGAACAAATGAGCATAGCAGGATTTTTCATTAATTATTTTAAAACATAGTTTACTTGTACCTAGAAGCATAATTTTCCTCACTGCACAGCCTCTCCAGGGTTTGTGTAGAATCTTTTGCTTGTTAATTAATTGTCTTTCAAAGTAAACATTTTTCACCATTAGAAATTTTTTCTCAAAATATAAATATATATAAACATATATATCACAATATTGATATATATCTAGATAGATGTATATATAGCTATATATCTATATAGGTCACATACATAGATCATAATTTCCCATATTTTTAGGGATGACGCTTAAGAGTTGCTGTATCAGCCTGGCTCTCTCCCAGGATACTTGCATTTGGAAGCCATCTGCCATCTTGTGAGGAAGCCCAGGCCATGTGAGGTGGCCCATGTGGAGCAGAATCAAGGCCTCCAGGTTTTCCCCCCAGCTGAGCCCCCAAGACTTAGCCAAAACACAACTTGACACCATGAGTTATCACGTAAGAGATGTCCTCAATCCACCCACTCCAGCTGACACCATGTGGAGCAGAGACAATTCTTCTGCATCTAGCCCTGCCTAAATTGCACTGTCAAGGAAACTAAAGCCACTCTAGGTTTTAGGGTAGACAGAGTTCTCATGCAGGGATTAGAGAGGCATTCGCAATGCTGGGGGCCTTGGGGAACCTAAGTCAGGCAGGCAGCTTTGTGGAAGAACAGAGATCACAGAGAAGCCACCATTGATGTTCTCAGCCTCCTGCAGCACTCTGTTCAAGCTTGGAGCGATTCTCAGAAGGTCACCTAAAAGCCATGGGAAAAAAATCACATCTATTGTCAGCCAACACCAGAAGCCGCTGCAGAGAGAGCCAGAGAGTAACATGTCTTCTTTCTCTTCTACCTTTCAAATTTTGTACAAGTACCCCTCATTATCAGAATCTAAACAGAACCCTCGTGGTAAGAAAGGCTAAAGAAAGTAATTTTCAGACTTTATGCCTTGCAGTACAGAAGAGAGGTTAGAAGGGCAGTGTGATGCTGAATATTAACAAACAGCATGTGGTATAGCTAGACTAGTAAGTTGTCCTTCCGTTCTGAGGAAACAGAATAACAAGAGTAGCATGAGTTCTGCTCTGTACTTGTTAATGTTAAATTGCATATTGATTGCTACTGCAGAAGATTGTACTTTCCCAAAGTGCCCCAACTATATTTCCAATCCCAGATATTCTTCCAGAACTTTCATCTTTCCCCATCAAGAGGGGGAACCCATGTCTATTTTGGCTGTTAAAGGACAATGGAAGCGACACTGTGTGACCTCTGAGTCTAAGGCATAAAAAATGATACAGCTCCGGCCTGGTTCTCTCTCAGGGCACTCAACCTGGGAACCAAGCCACCATATTGTGAGGAAGTGCAGGTCACATGGAGACGTGTGCGAAGAGGAATAGAGGCTCCCCAGCGACTAGATGTTCACTAGCATCATCTTTCCAGCCATGGAAATGAGAATAAAATCACCATGGGTTGATGGGGGATGCTCCAGCCCTCAGTCAAGCTATTCTGCTTGACGCAACAACAAGCAGAGCCAAGCCTTCCACAGTGAGCCATACTTGATTTGCACATATGTGAGCAAAACAAATGTCTGTTGTTTTAAGTCACTAAGTTTTAACATGAGTTAGTGCCGTAATGAAACCGAAAATATGGCTTTAGGATTGGGGGTGGGTGAAGTTAGAAGGTCGTTGAAGAGATTACTAGTGAAACCTGATAATCCTTGAAGAAGCTGTTGGCAAGAGCTCAAAGGAAATTGAGAAAAAATGTTGTTTTAAACTCAAAGAAAGGGATCCATTGTTATGTGGAGACAGATAATTTAGCAACACTGTCACCTGAAGTAAATGGTAAACAGAAAGTATCCCTAATGAGCTGGATAATCTAGCTAAAGAGATTTCCAGTCAGAGTGTGGAAGGTGCATTCTTCTATCTGTCTATAATAAAATTAAAGAGGAGAGACAGACGAGTTAAGGAATGAACCACTGAATATAAAAAGAGCCAGGCATTGCTGAATTAAAGATGCAACCCTCATTCCCAGGATTTCCAGATGGCAAATGATTCTCAAGTTAAGCAACATCTTCTGGGCAAGGGTAAAATCTGGTGTACTGTCAGGAAAACGTAGTCTAAAGATGGAAGCAAGGGTGAGGGTAAAACCTTTTGTGAAGATCTCAGAAAGATTTATATGGTTCTTCATAGAATTTATAAAATCTTTCTGACAATCCTAAGGGCATGCCCTGCAGATCTTCACCATTAGAAATACAGCTGCTAAGAATCTTTAGGGTGTTGATCGTGATAATTCCACAGGGAACCCAAGAAAGAAAAGGGCTTGTATCAATGAGATTTGGGAGTGAGGCTTTGGTTTAAAAGAGTGAACTCCAATCAGATTCATCGAAATCCTGTGAAGTTTTAAAGGACTTGTATTGATGGAAGTGTCACCAGCTCAGGATAAAAAAGAGACAGTACGGAATGAAAGGTATTTGGATCCTGGGCAACCAGGCTGAGAAAAAATATTCAGTTTGGAACCTGGGCTACGTTTATGAAAAGAAGGACTGACAGAGGAAAAAACAAAAGGCCAGAAGGCAGAGCCCTGATCCATAGTGAACCATTCCCAGACCTTAAGCCTTAGTCAACTGGCAACATGTGCCCAGTTGGATCTCAGAAATGCTGTGGACCAGTGAGAGTTATGTGCTTCCAATTTCCCTCTGTTTTGAATGGAATTGTCTGTAGTGGTTATCCTATGACTGTCCCCATTGTATGTTGGGTGTGTGTATTTGGGGAGGAGGTAGCTAATTTGTCTATAGGTCTTCAGATCAGAAGGAGCTGTCTCTGCACCTGATGCATATTTAGATGCCAGGAGCCCAGAGGTTGAGCTAAAACTTGACACCATTGGGGCATTTTGAGAAGGGTTAAGTCTATATAGAATAGTGCATAGTATGTGAGAAGAATGTAAATAATTTATCACCAAAGAGTAGAGGACGGTGGTTTTAAAATATGTCCACAAATTCTTGACACTCCTCCCATCCAGAAGGTGGGGTGGGGGTGTGTGTCCCTCCTATGGAGACTTGGTGGGCCTTTGTTACATCCTCAATCAATAGAATGCAGCAGAATGTTCGCTGCTTTGCTTCTGAGGCCAAGTTAGAAGAATCCATGAAGTTGCTGCTGCTTTCTCCTGGGAAAATGGTGCTTGGAGCTCTGAGTCATCCTGTAAAAAGTTTGGCTACCCTAAAGCCACTGTGTAGAGAAACCACATGGAGAGATCACAGAGAGAGAGAGAGAGAGATGGTAGAGGAGTCCCAGCTGTTCTAGGCTCCCGCTATTCGAGCCATCCCAGACCAGATACCAGACACATGAGTGGAGAGACCGTGGAGATGATCCTTGTCCCAGCCACCGTCTGACTGCAGCTGTAGGACAGAGCCAGCGGGACAGCTGTCTAGCTGAGTCCGGCTAACTGCATCAGCTTGGTCAACCTATGTTCATGGGCAAAGTAAATGTTATTGTTCTAAGCCACTGTTTGGGGGACGCTATCTGTTGTTATGCAACAAAGGATAACTAGACAGCTATGTTCTTTGGTGTGAAATTTTGGCAAAATGCCATATTTTCTACTGAAGTTCCCCTCCACTTAAATTAGTAGACCAGTTAGTATTTTTTAGTGTCTGCAACATATCGTTCAGGTTAGAGTAATTTGGAAGACTTCATATAGACAACTTTATAGTTCATTTTTTATTTAAACTCACTTTGCTTTAGTTCACCCATAAGAATGGAATATTTATTTAAAAATCACCCCCTATGACTTCTTAGAAACGCCATGCTGGGAATGATCCTCTTGAAGGGCTCCCATACAAATGCACTCATTTTCATACGACTTTCTGTGAAGGTGTCCCTGGTCCCAGTGAATTACGTTTATGAGGTCCCGCTGAAGCTGGTTGCAAATAAAAGGATGCCTCTGATAGCATAACTATTGGTTCAAGTACAGCAAACCTGCTGTGAGAATGTCTGGCTTCCACCCTGATCGTGTGTGGAGGCTGGCGTGTCTGCCTGGGAGAACAGAACGGCCTTCAACTCTGCCTTTTCCTCTCTTCCATTGTGAAAAGACCTCACTGGGGGTGAAGCAAGCCATTCCCAAGGGCCAGCTTCCAGCACAGTTGCGGGCGGCAGTGGTTTCCCAGCTGTCTGCGGTGCCGCAGGCTCCCGCCACAGGCCTTGCAGGAGCTGCAAATCGGCCTCTGAGCTTCCTTCAGTGCCTGGGGGAGGGGAAATGGCTTGACTGGGCTGATGACAGCGTTTCTCCCAGGTTCAGCTCAACGCTGTCCTTTCTCCTTGCTGGTTACAACACAGGCTGACACTTTTTTTTTAATGTTCCTACCTCCACCAAATTTTTGTGATCTGAGCCTGAATACCAGTCATTGAAAAACATGATCCGGGCTCACTATGGACAGCAAGAGTTAATCTCTTTGTTGATCCCTAAAATAGAGCTTTGCCCTAACATGGTCATGTCCAATTAAATGTCATTTCTGTTATTTCTGGTGCAGTGAAGATTAAAGGCCATCAGGATGACTTTACAGAGAGGCCAAAATTGCCCTTACTTAATTTTGTCAGAATAGAGAGCATGGGTCAGGGGGGAAAACAAATAATAAAACTGTCATAAAGTTATGGAAAATACACAAGGAAAAAATTAAAGGATTATATTTTAGAGCCTCAGGACATAGTCTATTATTCCTTATAAAACACATTCCATGGTATTATTTCCTGGAATGCTCAGAAGATTTTTTTAAACTATCTAATGACTAAACCACAAACATGCAGATAATATAAGCTTCAGAGTCAAGACGGTATTTTTCCTTAATCAGGTTTGCTTGTAGCCTCTTGAATTATTAGCGTGAACTGTTGCATTTGAACAATTAGTTCTGAAATAAAGGTGTCATTCACGATTTGTAAAATACTATGTCATCCCCACAGCACTTACACTCCTCACTGCAACCCTGTGAAATGGGTCCATAACAAGCCCACCACTTGAAATGCAAGTAACACTCAAATATCAAACCAAGGAGGTTCCTACAGGAACCAGAAGTGGGTTCCAAAGTATCTTCTCATGTAATTTCCCTCCTAAAGATGCTCTTTCAAAACTAAAACTTCAATGGTGCTTCCATGCCACTGAAGATATAAGGAAAATTTAAGTTCTCAAGCTGTTACTGACCTTCCAATAATGCAGACTTGTCATATCCATGACCAGGCTTGGCTAGGGGCTGTCGTTACCAGGGTATCTGACTTTTATCTCTGATCTACACCACATGATGGACAGACAGCCAGGCCGCTGGGTTTTGTGGTGTGCAGTACATTTCTCTGGGCCAGGCATTGCATCATCTCTCAGCATCTCCTTTGTAAAGAGTTTGGACTACCTGCAGCAGCAATGATGCTCTAAATTCCAGAGTGAGCCAAAGAGATGGGGGATGGAGGAGTGGACAGAACTGACATCCTGTCCTTCATAAAAAGGAGCCAAGTGAGTGATAAGATTCTGACTCTAGGGGAAAAGAAAAACTTTTCTTGAAAACATCAAGCCTTCGACATGCAGTGTGATGTGTAGGGATAGTCGGCCCCCAAACAAGAAAAGTGTTCTTTTATTTTAAATTTGCCTCAGGCCATTTAGTAGTGAGTCCCTCTACATCCTGAGAAGCAAATGCAGTTAAGTAATTACAAGTTGCGTGTTTAGTTTCTATTTACTATGGTGGAGAAGAAGCAAATGCACGCTAGGGAGGGAACTGGCATTCTGGGACCTCTCCGCTGGATACTCATAGGGCAAAAGGCAGAGGCTGTGTTCCCTTTCACTGCTTGAAATGCATTGACCTGTCTCATCTTTGATTTTCTTTCATTGAAAGAGCTTGTTTATTTGTTTGCTTTGGAAGTTTGATTCCTTCCTTAAGAAAAGGCAGCTTTCTCAAACCATTCTATGTTCCTTAGTGTAACAGGATGTTAGACTTGCTCTTTTACATTTACACACAATTCCGGAATATGTGATGCTATAGAACTGGAAGAAGAGATGTAGATATAGGTGTAGATGTAAGTGTAGGTGCCGGTATAGACATAGTTATGTCAAAACATTCACATTTGATTGCTTAACTTTTAAGAAAGGAAGAAAATGTCCACATATTTACCTTAACTCTCAAAATTTCCTTACCTGTTTTAGCCCTCAAACAACTCTGTCCTGGGTTTAAGGACATAGGTGCACCTGTTGGGAGCACAAACTATGGGACAAGATTGTATTTGCATTTTGTTTGCTGTGTAACCTCAGGCAAGTTTCTTAACCTCTCTCTGCCTCAGTTTTCTCATTTGCAAAATGGAGATAATGACAGTACACCTACATATGGGATTATTGTGAGAATTCAACACATACAATGAAGGGTGAAGGAAATAGTTCATGGCGTGGAGTAAGTGCTATAGGCGTGTTAGCTACTGCTAGTGTTACAGGTGTAGAAAACAATATTCTCAGATGTTAATTAGTGTTCCCCACTCCACAACAGCAGATTCATGGTTTACATGCAGGTCTAGTTCCAGGTTCCTCTCCTAAGGACAGCTTTGCATGTTGGAGTCTGATGCTATGGATTCTCGTCCCAACTTTTTTGAGCTCGAAATCCATGAAGTAGGGTGTGTTCCTCTTAGGTCTAATTCCCTCGTTTGTGGATAATAGGGGACTCAATGGAATTCCCATGCTCCTCTTAATGGAATTCCTACACCATAATGGAGTTAGGGCAAGAATCAAATATTTTATAAGCAGTTAAAAATTATGGAGGGCTGAAAAGGGTTCAGTGGTATTATGATTTCCCAGTTTTAAGTCAAAATTCTTCATCACGTAGATGCAAATATGTGATGGAAATATTGTGCACCTTTATAGGTCTGTAAGACAAGGAAATTAGACCCCCGTGGAGATCCCTCAGAGTGGGTCTAAAAGATATTGAATATGTTTTGGTTTTTTTATTCCTTACATTTTCTTTTTACAGGAATTTATGTTTCTGGATTGATTTGGGTATGCTGCTTGTGTTTTTATTTTGCTTGTGTTTTTCACTTAAGTTATAGATAACAAGAACAGACATCTAGATATCTGGAAAGGGTTTTTGAAGAGAAGCAGAATTGGTAAAGACATAATGTAGGGCCAACGTCAAATTTTCCAGGCAGGTAGAAAATATAAACCAAACCAAAAATTCTGGGTGTATAATTTGATATATTCCTGGCGAACTTGCCCTTTTGTCATAATAAATCAGACATGAACAATTTTTGGACATGAAGTAGCTTATAAAGGAAAATATCTGATGAGTTGAGTAAAGGAATGAACAACAGCCATACTATTTAAATTTCCTGAAAATTCTCTAGAGCTTAAAGTAAAAAGAATTTTGACTTTGGCACAATACATCTCAGACTTGGCTGAACCAAATGTGTTTCAAAGACAATCTAAACTCTCAGTTGAGCCTAAAACATGATTTTTTTCCATAAGCCTTAAAGCCATGTCTTAGTTTATCCAGAAATTTTAGTTCTTTACACCACAAGGGAAGATGTAAATTTGGGCACATAACAAAATAAATGGGAGTTTTTAAGCTCAGATGAATGGTCTGCAAACTGGGGCAGCCAGTCTTCAAGATGGCCCCGAGGAATCTTGTCTCCGGGTGTTCCCACTCTCGTGTGGGTCTGTCCCTCATCATACCATGGTTGGTCTGGGTGCCTGAGAGAAGTTACAGTAAGTCTCTTTTTCCATGGGTCCATGTTTTGTATTAGAGAGGAGCCTCTTTCCATACAATGGGGACACGTTTGCAGATCCGTGGTCTAATTCTGAGAATTGGGTTCCTACTCTACATTTTAAACATCAGTGACTGCATGTAGACAAGCAAGGCAAAGAGAAACCAGATTTTTGACCAAAAAAATATATTAGTTTGGCAACCTTGTCCTTGCATAGATTCAACACGTGAAATTTCAATATTTAAAAAATTCAGTCTACCTATATCTTTGGCTTCTGCTTTGCAAATATAAGAGAACATTGTGTCTCAAAATGGATATTCCATTTTGTATCCTTGATGTTTATTAAGCAGGGAAAGATGTAAAAGACACATATGTAGCAAAATAATGTTTCATCAGGAGAAACAATCAGGAGAAAAGCCCTAGATTTCCGCCTATAAATATTGCCCAAATATCTCATAATTCCCCAGTTTGAAACAACCTCCTACAGAAATCTTTCATTCACTAGAACTTGCATAAACAAAGCATAAAAGTCCTAATCCACTTCTATATAATCAGGATCATATTTTTTTGCTATGACCTTGAACATTTTGAAGTTCCAGGATGGCAGCAAGATGAAAAAGTAGCATTTTTCCTTAAATGACTACTTTGTAGAAATGAATATACCCATTCTCTTCTGGACTTCAAACACACGGCAGAGTTTTTACGTACCTTTGAAGTCAGACTAATCTTGGGCACCGTCTACAATGTAGCCACTGGAAAAGTTTTCGTGGTCCTGTAGACACTACTATAATATTTGCCATCGTGGTTTTCAGCAGACCTGGTTTCCTGGGTAATATGCACGTCCCTACCACTTCAAGGAAGGATTGTGAATACCTGTGTCTTTCTTTCCTACCCAATATTTTCTCCATGTGTCTTAGCTTCTGCTACCTCTCTGGCAAGGATGTGCTGTTGCTGTCTTTCACTTCATCTGATAGACCATTTTGTTGATGCTGTTCATTAATGAAACCGGTGCTTTTCTCTTTTGCTGTGGCTAATTACATTCAGACAACTTGGTCATCATAAAACCTACGTTAAAGAAAATCTCATTTGTTTAAGACTGTAAAAGATTATATACCTTTTAGGGGGGTGGCGGGAAGAAGTAAACACAGAACTCAGTCTCAGAATTACAAGGATACTAAATTTTAATTGCCTGCTTTATTTGCTTTTTAGGTGAATAATTGAAACTCTCTAGCTCAATTTGATTCTCTTTAGGATAGAGGAAGTCTTGTGGGCTCCACATGATATCAAATTTCCAATACTAGTAATATCCTTCTCAGCAGGTGAAAGCTACTCAACTTTACGTGTTCGGATACTTTATTTTCATCATCAAGCAGATAGCTTAGATCCCATCAGTATAAAATATGTATATGAGGTAATTTAACTAATATGTTCTGGCATCATTTTTACGTAAAGGTCCCAGTGAAGATTTTAAAACTTACCCTGCTGAAAATGAAACCTACCAACGCGATAATATGGAAATAAATTATGTTGCTCTTTAGACAACATTATCCTAATTTGTCAACTTTATAATGACACTATTCTTAACATCTGTTGGTTTCCAGGCAGAGAAATTACTCCTGAAAACACAGAAAAGGCCTGGCAAGGTAGATATTGAAGTTTCTTTCAATGGTTATTTCCAAATTGGTATATTGGAGAAATATTTTTAAAGGTTTTTTTTTTTTCCCCAGATGCACAATGTACATTGTGAATATATATTTGCTCTCAGAAATCAGTCTTTTTTACATCATTGGAAATACTTCTCTACTACCTTCTTGATGCCTGGCTTATTCACAGATACGTGGAAGGTTCTGTTTGTTTCTCTGTTGACTATACCCAGCTTCTCCAGCTCCAGAATAGAGCAGAACAAAGTATCATAGAATCTATTTCACTCTGGTGAAATGATACGTTGCCAATTAGACATATCTGGCTAAGAGCGTTTGACTCTTGCGTTTGGGGGCATGACTGTTTATGACATTCTAATCAGAGCTAGACGGATATTTACACCTTTTCATCAAGAAAGCATTCTGCTGCGCAACTGCCCCCATTCATTAGACTGCTTACTGGAGCATCTCCTACATGCACTGTAATTCTGGCTTCTTGCACTTAGTATAAATCCACACGCTTGGTCATTTCATCATAAAGGTTTAGGTCTTGTATTTCAGGAAGTAGGAACGGCAGTAATTTGAATGTGTTGCTTCACCTAGCACATGCTTTGCCTCAATGTATGATCAATGGAATTATGTGTAACAAATGAATCATTTTGATGCTTGTAGCATCTTTTAGAAAGCCATTGATTGTGCTCTTCAAAGCACTCTTTTGGCACAAAACTTAGTCAGTAAATTTAATTACATTAAACTAATGTTTCATATCACCCATATAAAGTGTTGGATGACACGTCCAGGCACCGATGTTCCTGTTGAAAAGCTGTTTTGAGTATAACCCACGTACTATTTCACTTGTGACCAGGATTCACCACCCAACACTACGTTACCTCAGTTTCCGTGGCAAAACCAGTTTTAGAAAATAAAAGGTCAGTTGATAAAGAGAAATAGATTCCTTAAACCGGTCTTGTGAAAAAGATTGCTCCTTCAGAACCTCGCATTCTATTTTGCACAAAGCATGAATCTGGACCAACCGAAAACTCTGAAGTTTATACAGATGTATTGCACTTTTTAATTTTCATTTGTCTTTGTCCTCTTTGTGGCAGAACCAGAAAGGCCAAGGAAGAATGCAAGTGCCAAAATACACACAGCATTTGGCCTGCCAAAGTTGGAATGACTAGAAACATTGTGATGGGGTAGTTGTGGGGAGATTCGCAGCATGGTTTTATAGATGCCAATGAGCTGTGTAGCCACCATTTCAGGAAACCTCTCTGAAATCATGTTATATTTTAGAGCTTTCCAGATTAAAAGTATAAGATTGAAGGATGATGGGAAACTTGTAATTAAAAAGCTAGTAAAGAGAAGAAAGGGCTAGCAAAAATTAAATGAGATAAATATCAAGGATATCTTTTTCCTTTCTCTTTCTAAAGTGCTGCATTACTTTTACAGTAAAGAAAAAACATGAATCCCATTTAGGAGACCAGTTCATATTTTTTTTAACTCGTGGAGTTTGGACTGATTTAAGATTTTTTTTAAAAATAGTAAATATCTTGTTGATCTTTTTTTTAAATTGAGATATACTACGCATACCATAAAATTCACCCTGTTAAAGTCTACAAAGTCTTTTAAATTCACCTTTTAAAGTCTACGTGTTTTTTAGGCTATTCACGAAGTTGGTCAACCATCACCACTATATAATTCCAGAACATTTTCATTATCCTAAAAAGGACACATGTGCCTTTTCTCTGTTATCCCCATGGCTCCTGCCCACCACCACTAGGCAGCCACTAATCTCCTTTCTGTCTCTATGGGTTTGTCTATTCCAGACATTTCATATAAATGGGATCATACAACATGTGGCCTTCTGTGTCTAGCTTTTAGAGAAAAGGGAGTCTGTATCTAAAATGAGGTCAGAAGGTCATTTGGAAAACTTTAAGCCAAGGCAAGAAATAAAATTTCTGCCATCGATTTTGGAAAGCCATCTTCCTCTTGGCTTCCAGTGAGGCGAATATTCTGTGTGACTTTAATCACGGACACTCACTGTCATTCACCCCCAGGATCTCATTATTTCCATTATGAGTAAAAGAGTTAATGAAGCATCAATGAGTATACCTGCTTATTGCTAATATTGCGCTGAAAGAAAAGTTGTTAGACTCACTAGATTCTTATGTCAGGTTGGCCATGTACAAATACAGTCACAGAACACAGCGAGCTGAGAGGAAATGGCAAGATGGTGGTTGACATTTACTGAGGGCATGTGACGTGCCTGATAATCCATATGCTCACTCAGGTGTCACCCAGAGAGAGACAGACCCAAGGAACAGAATGGAGAGTCAAGAAATGGTACCACGCAAATAGAGTCAATTGATCTTTGATAAGGAAGCAGAGGCAATTCAATGAAGAATGTACAATCTCCTGGTGCTGGAACAATTAGACAACATTATTAAAAAAAAAAAAAACTTAGACATAGACTTTCAAAAAAGTGACACCTTTCAAAAACCACCTCAAAATGGGGCATAGACCTAAATGTAAAGTGCAAAACTGTAAAACTTCTAGAAAATAACATAGGAGAAAATCTTGGTGATGTCGGGTTTGGCGATGACTTTTTAGATGTAACACTAAAAGCATGATCCATTAAAGAAAAACACTGATAAAAGTTGGACTTGGTTAAAATTAAAAACTGCTCTGTAGGGCCGGCCCTGTGGCTTAGCGGTTAAGTGCACGGACTCCGCTGCTGGCAGCCGGGGTTCGGATCCCGGGCGCGCGTGGACGCACCGCTTCTCTGGCCATGCTGAGGCCGCGTCCCACATACAGCGACTAGAAGGATGTGCAACTATGACATACAACTATCTACTGGGGCTTTGGGGGGGGGGGAAAAAAAGGAGGAGTATTGGCAATAGATGTTAGCTCAGAGCCGGTCTTCCTCAGCAAAAAGAGGAGGATCGCCATGGATGTTAGCTCAGGGCTGATCTTCCTCACAAAAAAAAAACTGCTCTGTAGAGACACTGTTAAAAGAATGAAAATCTAAGACACAGACTGGAAGAAAATATTTGCAAAACACATATCTGATGAAGGACTTGTGTCCCAAATATACAAAGAACTTTTCAAACTCAACAATAGCAATATAAACAACTCAATTATAAATTGGGAAAACAAATCTGAACAGACACCTCACTGAAAAGATATCCAGATGGCAAATTAGCATAAAAAGAATGTTCAACATCGTTATTCAGGAAATTAAAAATTAAAGCAACAGTAAGGTATTTTACACAACTATAAAAATAGATTAATAATAATAAAAAAAACCCGACAATACCCATTGCTGCAGAGGATGTGGATAGCACTGCTGGTGGTAATGCAAAATGGTACACTTTGGAAGACATTTGGCATTGTATAACAAAGCTAACCACAGGCTTACTGTACAATCCAGCAATTGTGCTCCTGAATATTTACCCAACTGATTTGAAAACTTATGTCTGCATAAAAACTGCACATATATGTTTATAACAGCTTTGCTCATAATCACCAAAAACTAAAAACAATCAAGATGTCCTTCAACAGGTGAATGGTAAACAGACAGTGGTACATACATACAATGGAATGTTATTCAGTGATTGAAAAAACAAAGTGAGCTGTCAAGCCAAAAAAGATATGGATGAATCTTAAATGCATATTGCTAAGTGAAAAAGTCAGTCTTCCAAGGATGTATTCTTTATTATTCCATTTATATAGCATTCTGTAAAAGGCAAAATTATAGAGATGGTAAAATGTCATTGCTTTCCAGGGGTTGGGGCGGGGGAGGTAGATGGAACAGGTGAAGCACGGGGACTTTTTAGTGTGGTGAGAGTATTCTGTATGATAGTGTAAATAATGGCAGATACATGACATTTTGCATTTGACAAAACCCATAGAAGTTTACAGCACAAAGAGTGAACTTTAATATCCACAAGATTTTCCAAAATCACATAAGAAGTTGGAAGACACAGGAGAGAATGCAGACTGTGACAAAATAATCTAAGTGGGTTACAAATATCTGACACAGCCTGTCTGAGGGGGGTGGAGGAAATGTGCTGACCTAAGTAACTTTGGAAATGAGTGGGGGCTCTAAGACTAAAGGAAAAAGAAAATGTATGAGCACTATACTCTAGTTGATAAAGTTGTATCTCACAAAGACGTGGGTTAACCGTTGTGATAGCGCCATATATGTATACTGGAACAATTAAGTAAGTGGATAGTGGATGTGATGGTGGGAGTCAGGTTTCTCCCAGTTGGAGTGGAAGGTTGCAGACCACCAAGGGAGGATGCTGTAAGGATCCCTGTGGTAGAGGATTAGAGTTGGAGACATCAGCATAAGTTCATGGAAAGCTTAATATAGATATAGATGTTACATATAGGAATATTTCTAGATATCCATCTATATACATGGGTTACTATACTTTGGAAACATTTATATGAAATTTAAAATCAGTCTAAACTAATCCATGATGGAAGAAGTCAGAATAGAGGCTATCTTTGGTGCAGTAAGTGTAGAGAAGAAGGGAATTTGTTGAAGTGAAGAAAAGGTACTATATTGTAACCTAGGTAGTGTTTGCACAGGTGTATACATAGCTAAAGATCATTGAGCTGTACTCTTAAGAGTTGTGCAATTTACTGTAAGTTAAATTATGCCTAAATTTTTAAAAAAATGAATACATCATTTCAAATTGCAGTAAGAGTATTTGATTTCATAGCATCTGGAACATTCACCCTACAAAGAGCACAAGTTACTGAGAGAAAGCGTAGAGTTCTTAACAGATCTTAAAAGTCAGGCTCATTGCATCCTTGATTGTTGATAATACGAGGCAAGGATTGAGACAAATCCTCAGTCTTCTCCCGGGCCCTCCTGACACTACGTAGAATATTTGTAATTTTGAGAATATTTTCCATTACTGTGTGGTATTTTAGTTAACCATCAACGTGTCTAGGCAAATACAAATGTAAAAAATTGCACTTTTCCCATTCCCTGGTGGGCTTTTGGGCTCCGTTTGCTTCTAATCATGTGCTAGGGTTGGATTATACATTTCCTGCCATGCTTCCGTTCAGCATTAGCAACTGGTGAAGAAGAAATCCAAATGGAACTGTGCCTTCCCGTTGTGTTCACAAAGCTACAATCAGTAAAAGTTCTTCTCTATTCGCTGAGATAGTTTGTTATTGAATTGGTTGCATTCAAATTCAAAATAAGCTTTATAACTAGTAACCCTGAGTGTAAACTGCCTGTACTTAGGAGGACGGGAAGTTGAATGCATTTCAAGTTGCACACCTGTCTTTTCCTCACTAATAGCGTACAGGTCAGTCTGCCGTCACTTCAACCTCAGCTTATGCATGGATGGTGGTGTTCTCTGAATGTTCACTCTCTGGGCTCAATGCCTTGGTTTGAAACTGAAATGTCCTTGTAAAAAACAAAACAAAACAGTCAGGTCCTCACTTATGAAATTAAAAAGTACTAACTTCCTTTAAAAAGTTTCAGATTTCATCCCAAAATTCTTCAAACATAGATCATAAGCCAAGGCCAGAGAGAAGGGACTAAAGATTGGGGGACCTGAATGTTGGGTTTGAAAGACTCTCTTGAACATCTGGAAGAGACGATTGGAGTGTGGATCTCAGTACAGGACAGCCTTGCACGGTGACCCAAAAGTGCAAGCTTCTAAAACCTCGGGGTGGGAATGCCTGGTGGTATTATTGAAGGTGGGGGAAAACTGAAAAGGATATGGCAGGGTGTGGGCTCTGTCATTTTTCTTTACTTGTACTAATTTGGCCCTTATTTTAAAACCGCTTTGTTAACCAATGAAAGTCCAGACAATACATTTTTATAACTAGATGGACTTTTATGATATGCAGAATTCAGATTTAAATATTATTCTTCTACCGTTGAGCCAAGTGTTGTGGTCTCTACAGAGAAAGTTTTGAATTGATTATTTTTGAGTGATAGAAGTCTCTGATCATTCACATTCCTTCAGAGAAGAATGCAAAAGAAGCCTTCAATGTGTGGATTTTTCAAAATGCCATCTGTTGCCTGTTCCTGTTCTAGGACTAATATAAAATTAATGTCCAAAAGAAAACACTAACTGGCACTTTGTTATTATTTCTGCCTTTTAGCTGTCAAACCTGTGCTGTAAATCTCATACCAATAGAAGACAGAAATGACTGTTATGAATTCATAGAATAACCTAGCAAGTTAGCCAGTAGATTCTAACAAAAGTCAAGCACTATATAGAAGCTTGATAGAGGAAGATGAGGTGTGCCATACGAGAGGTATTTTTAAATTATATCCTAGCATCAGCAAATCCTGTGAATTTCAACTCTAGAATATCTTTCAAATCCTTCTCCTTCTATCCAACTTCATCTCTACCACCCACCCCAAGGGCACACTGCAGTAGACACCTGAATCATTTCTCTGATTCCACTCCACTCAACCACTATTTAGCAGCCCTAGTGATTTTTTAAAAAACATTTAATATTTTCAGAGTGGTTTTATGTTTACAATAAAATTGAGAGGAAGATACAGAGATTTCCCATATACTCCCTGCCCCACTCATGCACAGCCTCCCCCATTATCAAAATCAGGCACCAAGTGGTGCATTTTTTGCCAAGGATGAACCTCCATTGACACATCATAATCACCCAAAGTCCATAGTTTGCCTTAGTGTTCACTCTTGGTGTGGTACAATCTATAGGTTTGGACAAATGTATAATGATGTATGTCCATCATTATAATATCATACTAAGTCATTTCACTGCCCTAAAAATCCTCTGTGCTCCACCTATTCATCTCTCTCGCCCTCTGGCAACCACTTTTTACTGTCTCCATCGTTTTGCCTTTTCCAGAATGTCATAGAGTTGGAATCATACAGTAGGTAGCCTTTTTTGGATTGACTTCTTTCACTTAGTAATATGCATTTAAGGTTACTCTATGTCCCTGGTGATCTTATCAAAACATAAATTAGATTATATAAGCCCTTTCAGCCTTAAATTATTCATTGACTGCCACTGACAACTTAGTATGTCCTCAGAAAACTGCCCCTTGTCTCTGGACAATCTTGTCCTGTCAGACCAGACACTGGCATTATTGGCCACCACAACGTATCCCACACTACAAAGATGTGGGATTTAGATAAGTTACTTGGAACTCGACCACTTGTAAGATTCTAACCCAAACACTTAAGAGCTTGTTTTTATAAGTAGAATTTGTTATGTAATGTTTTATGTATCCAAACAACATCTGTGTTGTATATGTATAAATTATGAAACATAAGAATAAAATTAACCCCTATGTACCCTCCAAATGCCTATGAAGTTAAATTTATCTCTGTATTCCTTTTTTATCACATCATCTTTTCCCTTCCCAGCAATAGACACTATGTTGAATTTTTGGGCTTTCTATTATCTTGGTTTTCTTTAAATAGAATTTTATTGCATGTGTATTTGTCCTTAAATAGATTTCGTTTTGTGGGTTTTTCAAATCAATTTCACATATTTGTTTTGGTTTTAATGAGGTTATTTCATGTACAATGAAATACATCTATATTAGGTTTAATAGGTATACACTCATGTAACAACCACCATAATGAGATGGAGTATATTTCCATCACCCCAAAATGTTATTTCATCCCTCTTTGGATTTAGTAGCTGCCATTCTCCCCCTCATCTCCAGGAAACTGTTGACTGATAATTCTCATTATCATTAATCATTGGAAAATGCAAATTAAAACCATAGCGAGGTATAAGTACGCACTGACCAAAATGATCAAAATTAAAAAGACTGATCATAGCAAGTGTTAGTGAAGCTGTGACACAACTAGGCCACTCACCCGTGGCTGCTGGGGGTGTAAAATCTCACACTGCAGAAAATTATGGCATTTTCTTAAAAAGTTACACATATCACCAACTGTACAGTCCAACATTCCACTCGTAGGATTTACCCGAAGAAATGATAATGTCTGTATCCATACAAAGATGGATGCACGAAGGTCATAGCAGCTTCATTCGTAATAGACCCAATCTGGAAGCAACAACGTCTGTCAACAGGAGAAAAGACAAACAAATTGTGTTACATTGATAGATACTCAACAATGAAAATGAAGAAACGATTGTTACATGCAACAATGTGGATGAATCTCAAAATTAGTATGCAGAGGGAAAGAAACCAGATAAAAAAAGAGCACATACTGCATGATTCCATTTGTGTTAAATTCTGCAACAGTGAGACTAATGTATAGTAACACCAAAGGAGATCAGTTTTATTTGCTTCTGTGCTTTCTAAAAAACAATGCTCAATATTCAGTGTTTAATGACTTGACTTTTTAGTTTAGTATCAGGTTTCTAAGATATTGTTACATGTTGCTATAGTTCGCTACATTTATTTCACTCATTGTGGAACATTTCACTGGATAAACTGGTGAGATTTGGCTGGCCCACCGGCCATAGTTTGTCAACCCCTGCTTTAAGGTGTTATCCCAATGCTCAGGACCCTAGACTCAACATACCTGGACAAGATCAGCTTCTGGGGCAAGGTCAACAATCTACAGTCTGTGGGCCAAATCTGGCCCACAACTTGTTTTACTAAATAAAGTTTTATTGAGACACAGTCACATTCATTTGTGTACTATTTATGGCTGTTTTTGTGCTACAATGGTAGAATCTAGTAGTTGCAACAGAGATCACATGCCCTGCAAAGCCTAAGCTGTTACTAGCTAGCACTTTACAGAAAAATTCTGCAGATAAACCCCTGACCAGGGTATAAATAAAGACCTTACACTAAAATTGTGAGCTAATTTTAATTAACAAATGCAAGCAAAGACATCCTTCAGGATGTTAGCTGGGAAAAGCAAAGGAAAAATAAATTACTTTAAAATATCCAAAACTGAAGTTATTGAAAATATCCAAAACTGGGGCTACTGGCCACACTGAAAAATGTTCCACTGCATTTAAAATAATTAGATCTTTTTAGCCTGTACAGTGCTGGTGTCAGTGGCTTTGTGACAGTCACAGCTTTTATGGGCCAGGCAGTAGTGTTGGCGTCAGCTAAAACTTGTGATGGTTTTGCTTGTCAGCTCAGGGTTGCCCAAGGCTTGGATGAAGTTAGAAGACCCCAAATCGACCCTTGTCAGTCTTGAGATTGGCATCCCAGGGTAGAAGAAGAGACTGTGTCCTGGGCAGAAAGATACATCCCCTAGTCATGATGTGGTTCTGTTCCAACAGTTAAGTTTATTTGCGGAAGAGTAACCTGTCCAGACCATGTTTTTTTCTTCCTTTTCCCCTTAACTTTAATTTCACACAAACAAACTCTTATTCATACCAGTGAGTATTTCTATATTCTGGGGCATCTTCTTGGAATGGGAAACTGTATTTGTTAAAGTGTAAGAGTGATTTACTTTCAGCTCAGCAAACAGACCTCTTTTATTTCCTTAAACCTTTTAAAGAAGCTATTAGCTAAAGTTATCCTTAACACATCCTTTTTTTCCGACTTAATAACAAGACTGCCTTCTACCCACTCTCTTTCCGGGGCCCCAAGAGAGGCCCTTTTCTCTAAGAAAGTAGGTGGCTGGTATTTTGCCAGAAAAGTTCCAAAATGAGAAGCAATACTCCCCAAGGTGTTCTCAAAATCACAAATCCATGGTCCAGTTTCTCCTGGGAAATTTTAAGAGGAGCATCCCTCCATTCAGAAATCCTTTCCTTAAACATAACCTAAAAAGGTAGCATCTGAAATAAATTATTTTCTGAGAAAAAATAAAAGGACCAAGGGTCTTGTTTTAAAACTCTCTCCTGCTCACTCTGCCAAGCCCACAGCGACAATAGTGTGTACCTTGATTTAACTTTATCTCTACCCTGTGATTCACGTCTGCCCAGCGTGACCTGCAAAGTCTTAGAATCAGGCAAAATCCCTATTGAAGGAGCTGACTGTGTTTGCTGAACTGAAAGGGAATCCAGACTAAGAGGCAAAACTATTCCAGGCCCCCAGGCCAAGAAGACATCAAAGAATGTGTCCGAGTTTCTCGAGTCTCCTGATAACGTGGGGCAGAGGCTGGCACCGCCATGCTGTAAACTGAGAATGTAAGCACCGACACAGGAGGAAACCGGTTCATTGTTCCTCCATGCCACTTGGAGCACGAGAACAAAAATGCTGGCGGTTGTTGACATTCTCAAATTACGGGCCACAGCTTCATGAGTTTTTATTAACCGTTACCTTCTACAAGTTCCAAGGATTGTGCCAATGAAAAGAAGAATCATCCTTTTCCGTTTGGATGGAGCTTTCCAGGTTGGCATTCTGGCACTTCGGCTCCCGTTATGTGATTCAAAACTCACAGTTCAGCTGTGAGGTAGGTAGGAGATTTATCTCTGCTCACAGCGGGGAGAAACCAGACATGAAGAAAAGGGGAGCTTTGCTCTGTGTCAAGAGCTTCAGAAGAAAGATTATCTACCTCCTGGCTCAGAATGCAACCGGCGGAGCGAATCCAGGCCCTGTCTTTGGAGGGAAGTTTTTTGCTTCTTGTGTGTGCAAAGAAAAGCTTCTGACATACTAGTTTGGCTGCTGGAAGAAAGGGAAATCCAAAAAGATCTTTCCCTTCCTTAAAGCTGAGGTACAGGATGTCTGAACTGTTATTTCTCCAAAGAGCCTGAGGGAGGGAGGCTATAATCTTGATGGAACAAGGAAGATATATTTACAAAGTGGATTCAGGAGTCAAAAGGACATATAATTAAAAGACCATTTGAGTCCTATATATGTTATATGCCTAGAGACTATTATTGATTCTGTCAACCTCTTTTTTGTCCGTTAGGGGAATTGTTCCCAGAAATTTGGACTGCTTGATCCATACAGTTCCATTTCAGTCGTTAAAGCATAACCCTGTATAGCTGCTGTTCTTGATGTAATAATTATTTTTATGACTGTGGAAAGTTTTCCTATACATAGAGTATTTTCTCTTCATCTTCCTATTTACAGGCAACAAGTCAACCCTCCCTCCCACCCTGTCCTAAACTCCACCTATGCCCAACAGACAAACACACACACCTGGGCAGACACATTGGCTTGGTTTCCCTGTACCTTAGGACAGCACACTGATTTCGGAGTGCTGGGTCAGGTGGGCAGTAACAGACTTGCCAAAATTGTTTGGCTCCCCACTTGGCTCCATTGGAACGCAATCTGAGCTGTTTCACCAGGAAGTGGTTAAAATGACTCATCTGGAACAAGAAACAATCAGAGAAGTGGTATTAATGTGGATCATTATGTACAACTTTCTCCCAGCATTCTACTCCTGCGAGGATGTGGTTCTCTTTCCAGGCTCCCACGTCTGTGGTTGGGATTTTGCCTCTCACCTCTCCTGAGCAAAGGAAATTATTAGAGTCACTCTCTGTCCGTAGGAGGACTCTAATCTCTCAACTTTGGCTAAAGCCATCACTTACTCCCCACAGATGTCTCCCCACCTTTTACACACAATTTATTACAACTTAAGACTGCCTTAACTTGGGAGGTGTTTCTCACATACTACATTTTATCCCTCTGGCATGTTCAGGAAATTTCCTGCTGGGCAGGCAAATAAAGTCCTACATTTATGTTCAGAAATTGTCTCTTTAAAATGTTTTTTATTATAGAGCCTGTCCCTTTTATAATTTGGGGCTTTGACATAGAATGAAATCAAATGGTGAGGAATCTCCTCCATCACTTCCTAAATGTTTGCCCTCAGTTATCAACAGATTTATTTACATTTATATTTTTGTTATTTCAATGCCCAAAATCAGACTGTGGCATAATTCAAAAATAGGATAATGTGGATCACAGTGAAAGATGGTTGGGAAATTTATGTGTGAGGGTTTACTAAGATATTTGACTCCAAATTCCAGTAACTCTCTGCACCTTCTCAGAATCCTTCTCAAGAAAGTGCTGACTACTTGTTAATTGAAAGGATTTCAGAACACCAAAATATTCACATCTATCCAAAAAACTGAATGGAAACAGGAATTAGGCTCCCTGAGAGTTTGGGCAAATTTTGACACATTGAACTTACAGAGACTTACAGTGGTAAGTGAACTAAAGTCAAAATTTGATTGATGAATGACTATACAAGTGATTAAATTGCGTTGATCTATACGCAAACACTCAAATGAGTGCGTGTAGAACTGGGGAAATATGATGGTGGATGTCAGTTTCCTGGTGGTGCCATTGGACTGCAATTCTGCAACATGTGACCCTGGGGGAAAATGGGTGAAGGAGACTTGGGATCTCCCTGCATTATTTCTTACACTTGCTTTGCATCTACGAGTCCCTCAAAATAAAAAATGTAATTAAAGGAACTGTATGGAGGAAGGCAGAAAGATAGCAGGAAGATGCATGGCCCGAAAAGCATTCGTAATTTTCCGTAAAGGGCAGGCAGGCGGAGAAGGTGGGTGTCATCTTTAGGGTCCAAGGAACAAATCTAGAGGGCTGAAGAAAGGTTGAAAAATTCTATGTATTACTGGAGAGAGAGATCAAATAAGAAGGACGTGATTATGACAACTGAAAGGAATGTCTCCAGGGTTTCCGCCCTTAACACAAATACACACAGTGTTGGCGCCTGCATTGAATAGAAACCACCAGCAGTTGTCCTGGCTATTAGCACAGCACCAAAATGGAATCATAAACCTCCCTTGTTGCTTTCTTTTACCACTGTGAAAGCCGAAATCTGGCTTGTGAACTGATCAAAAGTAAAGTTGAAGGTTGCGGTTTGTCGTCTCTTTGGAAAAACCAACCCATGGGTCGAAAGGCTAATGAGGCTTTATTTTAAATCATGAAAAACAGGAGGGGAAAAAAAAGACAGTCGCCATTGACAAGCTGACTTATTTATGTTCAGCGACATTTCACAGCCTGGCTGCACTGTTTTGCTCTCGCCTTGGGGAGTCTGGCATCTTTGATCTCCTTTTCCTGAAGAGCTTTCCTTTGTGGATGACACCTGAGTGCCGGAGAGCTTCCATCTGCCCTCTGCATTGACTCGCTGTCTGTTGTCTTCCAGCAGATGGGCTGCAAGAACAGGCTCTCTTTCGCAACAGGCCGCTTTCAAGATTCAGTTGTGGTATTGCTTATATCCATCGTTCATCCTTGTTGTCGCCAACATTCACGCGCTCATTGGATGAGCACACCACGTCTTCTCTAGCCATTTTCCTTTGGATGGATATTTACATTGCAATTCAACCACTAGCTATATACACCCAAGAGAAATGAGAGCATGGGTACACAAAAGACTTGTATAAGAATGTCCACAGAAGTTTTATTCATATGTATAATAAGATAAATAAGAGGCTGCACTACAGTTAGTAAAGGAAGCATCTTTGGGGAAGAAAGAGGTAAGAAGTGTGGGAGGACGAGGCAGACATTTTGGAGCAGAGGTCCAAGAGGTGACCTCAATGTCAGGAAGCATTCTATGCCATGCAGTCTCTGTTCTGATGCTATATCATTTCATTTCCCCCTCCCTTAGTTCACACAGCTAAGATAACTCATAAAACACCAATATTCCTTGTATTAAGAGTGCCTAGTTTTGTCAATGTAAGTGGCTGGGTTAAGGAGGATTAAAATACGTTGACTCTAGTTTCTATAGTTAAATTGCAGCCCATTCTAAAGTATTTGGCTTTAAAGAACACGTTCTCCGCCTCCACTTCCAAAATACTGATAACATGAATACCAAATAATAGACAAATTACTAGAAGCAATGCAGTTTAATAGAGATGGTGTTGGGTGGACATCATAATACCTAGATGTTTTACTGCGGTACAGCTACCAGAGCTAGCGGTCAAGATCCCGCACTCTCACTCCCACAGCCCAGGTTCCTTTTCCTGTCAAGGAACCACACCACCCATTTGTCGGTTGTCATACTGTGGTGGCTGTGTGTTGCTGTGATGCTGAAAGCTCTGCCGCCAGGATTTCAAACACTAGCAGGTCACCCACGGTGGACAGGTTTCAGCGGAGCTTCCAGACTCAGACAGACTAGGAAGAAGGACCTGGCCACCCACTTCCGAAAACAGTGGCCATGAAAACCCTATGAACAGCAGCAGAGCATTGTCTGATAGAGCGCCAGAAGGTGAGAGGATGGCGCGAAAAGACCGGGCAGGGTTCTGCTCTGCTGTCCACGGGCGCGCTGGGAGTCAGAAGTCACTCAACGGCGCTAACAACAAAAACTGCTATTAGCCAGGTGCATTAACTTGAAAAAATCCCTTGACCTTGTTATAGCCCTTTGACTATAAAATAATTGCATTTTATTATATGTCACTAAGATTCTCTCAGCTCCAAAAACCTACAAAGTATTTGAAGCTCTCTTATTTCATAAATCAGTAGTTTCGTATCTTTTTATTTCACTGTTTGTCCTGATGTCTCTGGAAGACCGTCCTCAAGGCTAATTTATTCTCCTTTTCAGGAGGACACACCACGCTGAGCCAAGTGGTTGGTTTCACTACACATGAACCAACTTTTCTCTATGTCAGTTTCTAAGAAAACACCCCAAGAAGGCAGTCATATGCAATTTCCATGAATCAAAGCAAAAAAGGGACTGCCAGCATCTGATCCCATGGGATTCCTACCAGCTGCAACGACGGACAAAGAGGAAATTCAGTGAGTCACCTGCTTGGGATGACTTGCTCGTTGTTTAGGGTGAATTTTCAATGATTCAGTCATAAAATGGTCATTTCCCCGAACTCATTTTATGCACATTTACAGCTTCTGTATTGCTTAGCTCACCTGGACAATATCATATGTGTATAAATGAGGATTCAAGTAGAAAAGCAGAAATCCTAGGACAGATAGATAGATAGAGAGAGGTATAGATTTATAGATATGTATATATATCATACATGTATCTTCTCTATGTAGAGACAGATATCTATAATATCTCATATATCTATAGATTATATTTATATTAATTATAAATTATTTAATATATATCAATATTTATAGATATTAATTATCTACAGATTATAAACCGATTGATAGATGATAGATGTCAACCTATAGATTTATATCTATATATATCAACATATCAATCTATAGGTTGATATCTATCTTTATCTATCATCTATCTATCTATCTATCTATCTATCTATCTATCTATCTATCTGTCTATCTATCTATCTCTGTCTCTCTCTCTCTCTCTATCTCTCTATCTAGATAGCTAAGATGGTTTGGGCACCAACACTGAGATCAATCTGAAAAGTCTTTGGTCCTGAAGAAAGAAATGACTGTAAAAGTGTTGGCTTCTCTCTCTACACATAGACAGGCCCAGTAGGAATCACGAAGAGGGCTCTTCTAAGGAGTACCTGTTTATAGAGCTTGCATTTGGATTCCTAAATTTGATCTCAAGAAATCACTGGCATATTTCTTCTCAGTTTGGGATGTTCCCACAAGGTAGAATAGAATGCCTGGAGTATGCTCCCCGTTCATATGGGCCCCATCCCCAGCTTGCTGGCAGCTGCATCTGGGTGCCCCACTGTGTCTCTCTCTACAGTCCAGGCCTGACGGACAGGCAGCATCTGCTACGGCAACGAGGGACCATGAGACTTTTCACGTGTTCAAAACCTCATCACTCCCTCAGTGTCCCCAGAGCTTACCTTTTCCTCTCACTGGAATTGAAATTTACAATCAATTTATACTTTAAAAATGTGTATGTTGGAGAGGAGAGGACCATGACTGCATCTTCAATCTTCTCTGAATGTCTGAATAGTGTATTATCTGAAACACCGCTTTTTTTTGTCTTGTTGTTAGGTTTGATGAAATGATCTCATTGGAAGGTACAAGAGTGAGAAGAAGAGCTGGGAATTTTAAGCAAGAGAATGAAGGTAGACATCACTGAGTTATTCTGAGTTGGGAACAACGCAGCACCAGGGCCACAATGGGGTGCCCTCTAAGGAGCCCTGGTCTTGATGTGGAAGAAAGTCAGTGTGTAACACTTGTTGGGGCAGACAGGTCCCAAGAGCAGGGCTGGGGAGACAGGCTCCCTGAGCAGTGAATGGTGCCAGGGGCCCACACAGACCTGCAGGGATCAGGAACAAGGAGACACTGACCAACATTGTTGAGTGCCTACTGTATACCAAACACTGTACACACACTTGCAGTAGAGAAAAACAGAAAAAAACAACATCTAGACGATCAGACCCAGACCCTGTTCCCTAATTGCTGATGCAATTAGGAGCAGCAGGGGGAAAAATACTCAGAATTATCACCACAATGCAATGAGAAGCATTCAGCAGCTGGGCTGAAATATATGCAAAGGGCTGACCCATTGTGGAGGAAGTCACGGTTGATACAGATGTGAAGTAATGGCAGGCTCCCGGGAACTGATGGAGCCCAAAACAGGGAGAAACGCAAACTTCGAATTCAAGATTGAAAGGCTCTGACCTCTGACCTTCGTTTTCCAAGGATCGTTTTCTTTCAGTCTCCTGTAAAAGACCATATAACTAGCTCTTTAGTCTTTCCCAAAAGGCATTTATTTTACCAGTGCAAATCTCCCAAGGTCCGAAAAATTACCTGAAATGTTAAAAATGCTGTCTTTCCTCTCAAATAACTTCCTGCTGACTTTAAAATATCCACGAAAGAACAGACTCATATTAATTACAAGGTCCCAATGTGCTGAATATCCAAAATAATCATGAAGGCACATCTTTCTTTAATTGCATGAAGCAGCAACATATAGGTTCTTCCTGTTGACTGAGGAAGCAAAAATTAGATAGTTTGGTCATGCCAATGAATAATATAGGTTCTCTTGACTTTTCTCCTACCACTGTTTTTTGCTTCAAAATGTGTATATACATGTGGCAATATTTTCTTCTGCTGCTTGCAAAATTAAAAAAATGACCATTAAAGATTTTAAATTTTTTCTTTCTAAAGAGACATATGAACATCCATCATTTAGGATTTTACAATTATTTTTTTCCGTGCTCATTGAAAACCCATGGATGCCTGATTCTTTGTAGATGAGACTTTGCAACCGCTGATTCTCAAACCTTCCAAGTTGTTTCTGAACTCACTTTTACTTCTCATATGTTAGATTAATAATTCTACTCCTAAAGTTTCCTTTTAGAATGATGTCTTATTTTCCTACTGCTGCTTTAGCAGCTGGCACAAATTTAGTTGTTTAAAACAACACACATTTGTTATCATCTTACAGTTCTGTAGGTTAAAAGTCCAAAATCAGTCTCATTAGGCTAAAATCAGGATGCTGGCAAGGTTGTGCTGCCTCTGGAGGCTCGAGGGGAAAATCCAGTTTCTTGTTTCTTCAGCTTGTAGAGGCCACCTGCATTCCCTGGCTTATGGCCCCTTCCTCCCATCACTCAACCTCTATTTCTGCTGTCACATCTCCTCTGATTCTGATCCTCCTGCCTCTCTCTTATCAGGACCCCTGCAAGGATATTGGACCAGCCCGGATCACCCAGAAGAATCTCCCCATCTCAAGGTTGTTAACTTTTTTTTTCTTCTCCCCAAAGCCCCAAGCATGGTTGTATATCGTAGTTGTAAGTCTTTCTAGTTCTTCTATGTGAGCTGCTACCACAGGCACGGCAACTGACAGACAGGTGGTGTGGTTCTGCAACTGGGAAGTGAACCCGGGCCGCTGAAATGGAGAGCTTAGAACTTGAACCATTAGGCCATCAGGGCTGGCTGTCAAGTTGGTTGCAAATTCCCTTTTGCCGCATAAGGTGACATTTTCACAAGTTCTGGGGATTAGGATATGGATGTATTTCAGGGCCATTATTCTATCTACCACAACTGAAAACACTTTCTATATACACTTTACATATATATAAATGTATGACTTTTGTATATGAGATTAAAAAAAGGGTTGACAATTTTTGAAATTGTACTATTGTGTTTGTATTAGTATACTTGGGCTGCTGTAACAAAATCCCACAGACTGCATGGCTTAAACAACACAAATTTATTTTCTCACAGTTCTACGGGCTGGAAGGTCCAAGATCAAGATCAGCATGGTTTGGTGTCTGATGCGAGCTCTCTTCCTGGCTTCCGAACAGCTGTCTCCTCACTGCGTCCTCACATGGAGAGAGACAGTGGTGACTCTTGTTCTTCTTGTAAGGGCTCCAGTCCTGTCAGATTAGAACCCACCCAAATGACCTCATTTAACCCTTATGACCTCCTCACAGGCCCTATCTCCAAACAGGGGCATACTGGGTGTTCGAGCTTCTGCATATGAACTTGGGGGCCGTAACTCAGCCCATAGTAGTGTTTATATCTGCTTAGGTTGGTGGGTGTAGGAGTAACTTAACCAAAGCTTGAAAGCAATAGATCTTGAAACTATAGAACACAGTAAAGAAATGAATTTGTGATTTGATTACGTAGTATTAGGAAACTTTCCAAATGAAGCATCCAAAGACCAAATCTACCAGATCCTTCACCCCACTGATAGATGTATGGACTTTGGACTTTGCCTAACTGTATAGTCTCTCTGTCCATACTTTATTTTGGAATATAGAGATCATAACACCCGTTCTCTCTTTTGTAAAAGGTCGTTTCAAGGATAAAGTAGGACAACCATTATCAAGAACTCTGAGGTGCTTTATGAGTGTCACTGCTTTTTCCAAATGGTTTCAGTCAATGAAGAGCTGAGAGAGTGTTGAGAAATGCTTTTCCATTTTGGAAAGCCACATCCTATTGAGGATGTGGGCCCAGCATCTTAGAGGTTTGCAAAAACATTGGTGTTTTTCTTGCTCCACTATTCTGCAAAGGAAAGGGAAAGAAAGAAGAGAAAAAATAGCTACTTAGTGCAAAGAAATGGCTTTCCCTTACAGAGACATCAAGGACAGCTCTGGGCAGGTGCCACCTCTGGTGTAAGTTAATGGTTAATCAGAAGGAGAAAAGAAACCCAGACTGAAGTTAAGAAATAGTTGATAAAAATTTAGGTTCATTAAGTTAACTATTTACCCAGTACTTAGGTTCTTACAGGCTTTTATTTCTTAACTTTGCTTAAACCCAGCAAATCTAGTGTTTCAGTAAATTTTATCCTGTTTTTGTAATAAAAAAGAAATGCTTGGTCTTTTTTTTAAATAGAGAGTGCATGATTATCTGAATCTGGTGCTAAATGTCCAGCAACCTCATTAAGGATGCAAACAATCCCCATGGCCAGCCCTGCTACCAGTGACAGCTGTTGAGAGAGCTGAAAGGGTTCTAGGGGAGGCCCCAGTTCCCTGAAGGATAGTCTTTACAGTCTAAACCTAAGAAATGTGAGTTAATGGCACAGAACATATTTTATTAAAAAGTTGGGCATGTGAACCATCTTCTCAACCATTGTACTGTGAGTGATGCTTTTTGAAATGTGTATGTACATTGTCTTACAAAATCCAGATTTAGATGAGAAAAGAATCTCAAAATGTCGTTGTAATCTTTGTGAAGAGGAATCATGATTTAGTGTGACTTCGAACAAGCCCAAGCTCTGTTTCGTTATTGTCTATGATTCTAGTAGCTTAGCCTTTCCCAGTGTGTGTCAAAACATACAGCTTTTAATCAGCTTAATCAGAGTAACATTATATTACTTCAGCAGGCTGCCATCTCAGCAGGCAATTTGCTCTACAAGAAACATTTTGCAAACATGATGAAACCCAGAATTTCCGTTAAGCCTCTAGAACATAATCAGGGTTGCTAATAGGCTATGTCAGCAAGAGCAGAGAAAATCTTGGAACTGTAATGAATAAGCTGATTTTCTCCCCCAAAAGAATTCTGCAGAAAAATCTTACAAAAGAATCGGGTTACGCTGCACATTTGTTGTCGTGGCTATGTTGACCCTTGATTTATTGTCTCTTCTCCTAAATCTCATTTATTCTCATTGCTTGAAACAACTTAGCCCAATCCCCACTAATTTGAGGACTATGGTAAAGCAAGCCTTACTAACTTTCTGGATATGCAGATGAACTGGCTACCACACTACCATAAGAAAATGAAATAATGAACCTCAATGGCAAAACCATCCAGTCAGCTTCATGGAACATGCTATTGATTCAAGTAAAATATAGCTGTCTATAAAGTATCTGGTATATAGCCAATCACTCTAATTTTTTGGAAAAAACATTACTTAACTTGATATTTATCGAGTTTCCGATAATGCAATCCTATAATTCAAATCTCTTCTAAACAGCATAGAGCAGTAACAATTTATGGCATGATAATTTAGGAATTGTCTTGCAAATTATGGATAAAGTTTACCCTTGCTGGGCTGTGAGAAGGCCATGCTTTCTGCATTTGTCAACCATAATGTGGTGATTAGCTTACAAGATCCATATATTAGAAAATATTTCCACATATTGGAAAATAGAGTAGTGGGAAGGTTATTAGAAGATCCAATAACTTGTCTGGTAAAAGCAGGCAAATCTGTAGAGATGACAGAAAGAAAATAAGATGGTGTCCTCAAGTAAAAGGCTTTGTTTCCCCTACATGTTTTGGACATCAGAGCCATCCCTCCAACCATCCTCTTCCTGACACCTAGAGGCCAATGAGCACCCACCTGGTTGATGTCTCCACCACACTCTGAAGCCATGAGGGAGGCATCGCCATTCACTGCGCTGAGAGGGGGTAGTTCCACTCGAGTGAGCTGAAGTAGACTTTCTCTCAACTCCTGAGAGGCTCGGCTCTACTTTGAAAATATACCCTCAATCTGACCTTTTCCTCTACCTCCCCTCCTTCACATCTTCCCTTTTACTCAAGTGGCTCCCTAAGTGGTTCCTGATTCTGTCCCACCCTGTTTATTCTTCACACAGCATTCAGAGATGCTTCACAAAGCGCTAATTGATTTAAGATCAAGTCAGAGCACGACTCTCTTCCATTCAAAGCCTACCAGTGGCTTCCTGTCTCTCCCAGAACAAAAGTCAAGGCTTTACAATGGGCAATGAGCCTCTAGGCGATGGGTCTATGCCACACCACTGTCTCCAACCTCATCTCCTAGGACGTGCACCCTCGTTCACTCAGTTCAGCTACCCCCTTACTATTTCTTGAATCAGCCAAGCTTCCCCCTACCTACGAGACTTTCCTTTTAGACTCCTCTGCCCATAGCTCTCTCTCCAGATACGCACTTGACTCACTCTTTAACTTTCCTCAGGTCTGGGCTCCAATGTCATTTTATCAGAAAGGACTTGTCTGGCCACATTCTATAAAACAGACCATCATCTTCTCCACTAAGCTTCCTGTCCTCATACACTCCATAAATTTTCTCCTTGGTCCTTCTCACCACGTGTGTGTATGTGTGTGTTCACCTGCGCACACATGTGTGTTTTGCTCACTGCTGCAAGCCCCTGAGTTTAGAGCAGGACCACTCTGGACACAGAGTCCAATAAACATTTTTGTATGAATGAATACATGATTGAGTTAATGCGTACAATGCATGACGCAAGGAGGTTCTAAAAGTCTGAATAAACAAGTGCCTCTTTCCTCAGGAAAATAATGCATCCATGGTGATGCAACGGAGGTGGTTGAGTTTTTCCAACTAAAGACCCGCAGGAATTCCTAGGAGTCACCATCAGGTCCCTAACTTCCTATAGGGTACACTAAATAACAAATTTTGAGATAGAGTTCTTAACCTCTATTTCAGATATCCCCGGATATTCCCCTGATGGAATTAGGAAAGATTAAGGGGCTGCATTTAAAACTTGGCAGCCTGAAAAAAACATCTTGCATTGATGGTCCTAAGATAGACACACACATACTGTGATGGGCTTAATTGTGTCCCTAAAATTCGTATTTTGAAGCCGTAACCTCCAGTATCTCAGACTATGACTGTATTTGGAGATGGGGGCTTTAAAGAGGTAATTAAGGTAAAATGACATCATTAGGGTGGGCCCTAATCCAATATTAGTGTCTTTCCAAGAAGAGATTAGGGCACAGAGAAAGACACCAGGGATGCATGCCCACAGAGAAAGACCACGTGAGGACACAGCAGGAAACCCTGCCCCCACCAAAACGTAATGGGGTAGTAAATATGGCTTGCATTTATGGGAAGTTCACCATATGCAGGGCACTGTGCAGCCAATTTGCCATGCTTTATGCCATCTGATTCTCATGATAACTTAATGATGTTGGCACTCAGAAAAGTTGGCCCTTTTTCTGTGAGGAACCCAGGTTTAGGTCTGCCCAAGGTCCCAGAGATGGTGAGTGGCACTGCTGGGAAGGAAACCCACATTACTTTAATTCCACAGCCTTTGGTCTTGACTGCCATGTCATGCTGCCTCTTGATATTATTTGATGAAAAACAAAAAATGGTCACAGGTTTTGGAGCCAGAGAGACAAGTGTTGGAATCTTGTCTCTGCTTCTAATGCAAATTTCGACCCACACTCCTCTAGTCTTCAGTGCCTGCACATGGGAAGCACTCCATTACCATCTGCTTCCCTTAATATCAAATTATTTTTGTTAAAATATTATGAGATGATGTTTCTATATGGCAAGAGCTTTATGGAATATGCTTATTCAAAGTCATTTGGAACCAAAAACTACTTACCAACGGGGTTTTCCAATGATGGAATTGCTTTTCACATCATTACTTATATGCTTTAAATTACTTAAACTTGAATCACTTTAGAATACGAGCATTTAGATCAGCCAGTGAAACTTTCCATAAATGTCATTAGATGCCAAAGAGTGGAGAAAAGGTATAGATATTAAAGCAAGTATCAGCCCATCTATTTGAAACATTATGCTATTATGAATTTATTCTGGTCAAAATCACCCATCTCTGCAAATTCAGCACTTGATCTCATGTATATTTCCAAAAGACCATTTTCTTCCAGAGATAACTATAAGATATATCAGAAATGAAATGAGAGCTGTGAACAGTCAGGTAAAATATAATTCTATTGGGTAACATTTCTTTTGAAATACCAATATATAATATGATCAGGACAATCATTTTTATAAAAGAGGATAATTTCATTTTTATGTTTCCAGTCATTGCTATCCTTCTTAATAGCCTCCAGGTTTCTTTTTTTTCCCCCTCAAAAAAGTGAAGAAAATATATTTCTTCTCCATTGTTTTGCTGAAATGCATAATAGGTGAAATGTATTTGTGAATAAGATTCTGGGAAAAAAATGAAACAGAAATCGATCTTTGCCTCCTTTCTAAAAAAATGCCTTTACAATCATTTTTTGTTAAAATGGAATATTTTACTACATTGTTGGTGAGGGGAGAAAAATCAGAGTTTTTAAAATTATCATCATGTTTTAGGCATAATGTACATAAACTGTACAAATCTAAGTGTGATATCCAATGAGATTTTACATACAGATATACCTGTATTACTATCCCTCTGGTCAAAAATATCAATGTTTCCAGGACTCTGGCAGGCTCCCTTGTGCTGCTTCTCAGTCAGTGTCATCCTCTTACCTAGAATTTGTCATCATTCACATCCGTGATCACAGATTAGTTCGGCCTTTCTTAATCTGTAAATAAATGGAGTCATACAGTACACATTTCTTTGTTTCTGGTTTTCTTTGCTCACCACGATGTCTGTGAGATTCCTTCATGTTGATCCATGCAGCAGTAATTCATTCTATTTTTGTTATTACTTGCTAATATTTTTTGTAAACATGCGCTAAATTTCTTTTATCCACTGTATTGTTGATGGATATTTGAGTTGTTCCGATTTTTGGCTATCGTGATTGAAGCCAGGATGACACTGTTGTACTCTTGTTGGGCATACGTGTTCCATTTTCTTAGATATACACCTAGGAATGAAATATATACTTGTCTGTGGTGTGGGTACGTGTTTGGCTTTAGTTGACACTGCCAAACAGTTCTCCAAAGTGGTTGTGCCAATTCACATGCCCACTAGCCATACAGTTAGTTTCAGTTGCTTCACAGCCATGTGAATACTTGGGATTGTCATTTTTTTTATAATTTCATCCGTTCTAGTAGCTGAGTGGTTATATGCATTCTGGCTTTCATTTATATTTCCCTGGTGAGTAATGATGTTGAGTAACTTTTCATAAGCTTATTGATCATTTGGAAATCCTCATTTAGAAAGTGTCTGCTCAAGTCTTTTGAAAATGTTTAATTCAGTTGTCTCTTTTGTATGGATTTGTAGGAGTTCTTTATATATTCTGGATACTGGTCCTTTTGAGATGATCACATCCTGTTCTCTGTTATCTTTTTTTTTTTTTTTTTTTTTTTTTTTTTTTTTTTTTGTGAGGAGATCAGCCCTGAGCTAACATCCGCCAATCCTCCTCTTTTTTTTTTTGCTGAGGAAGACGGCCCTGGGCTAACATCGGTGCCTATCTTCCTCCACTTTATATGGGACGCCGCCACAGCATGGCCTACCAAGCAGTACCTCGGTGCGCGCCCGGGATCCGAACCAGCGAACCCCGGGCCGCCGCAGCGGAGCGCGCGCACTTAACCGCTTGCGCCACCGGGCCGGCCCCTCTGTTATCTTTTAACTTTCTTGATGATGTCTGCTGATGAACAAAAGTTCTTAATTTTAATGAAAAACAATTTATCAGTTTCTTTCTTTCATGTCTCGTGATTTCTGTGTCCTGTTTAAAAATTGTTGTATACCCCAAGTTCATAAACATATTCTCCTCGGGTTTTTTCTACAAGTTGTACTATTTACATTTTACAGATGGTCTATGAACTATTTCAAATTAATTTATTTGAGGTAGAGGTAAAGATTCCTTTCTTAAAATATTGATATCCAATTGAACCAATATCACTTATTTAATTGGTTATCCTTTCCCCTGATGAATTGCTGTGGCACCTTTTCATAAATAAGCTAACTGTATAAATGGGTCATCCTCCAAATTATAGGCTGTTTGCCACAGATCTTTTTGTCTACTCTTGTGCTACTGTCTTGATTACTATAGGTTCATTGTATGTCTGGATATCTGGTAAATTAAGCCCTTGACATTTGGTCTTCTTCAAGATTACCCTGGCTAATCTAGGCCCTTTGACTTTCCATATAAATTTTACAAGTCAGTTTCTCAATTTCCACCAAAAAACCTGGTGAAATATTGGTGGGGATTGCATTGAATCTATAAATCAAGCTAGGAAGAATGATACCTTAAAAATATCGAGTCCTCCAATCTACAAACATGATATCTTTCTCCCTTTAGGTCTTCTTTAAATTTTCTCAGCATTTTTTGGTTGTTTCCTGTGTCAAAGTTTTCACATAATTGGATTTATTTCTTGTTATTTGGTATCTTTGATGCTATTGCATATTATGTGTGTGTATTCATTTATTTCTTTGTTTCCTCACATCCAAATTTCTAATTCATTGTTGTCTGTATCGTTTTCAGGTTTTACTGTATCATGAAAGAACTATTTGACCTTAACCCTTGGGCATGCCAATAATAACTGAAGTAATTTTTAAACTCTTCCTTCACTGCACAAACATTTATCAAGATATACAGACAGCATTCTACACCCATCTTCTTTTCCATTCTCACTTGTTTTTCAAAGCTGTTACAGAGAAAACCATTTCTCAGGAAATTTTATGACAGTCTCCTAACGGATCTTCTGTCATATCCCGCAGCAATCCAACCAGAACCCACTCTAGGATTAGTCATTATTAACATAGCTCCAATCACAACATTCTCTTATCAAATCTTCATAGCGTCCTAATTTTTTTTTTTTGAGGAAGATTGGCCCTGCACTAACATCTGTTGCCAATCTTCCTCTTTTTCCTTTTTCTCCCCAAAGCCCCAGTACATAGTTGTGTATCAGAGTTGTAGAGTTGTAGCTCTTCTGTGTGGGACGCCACCTCAGCATGGCTTGAGGAGCAGTAAGTAGGTCCTCTCCCAGTATCCGAACTGGTGAACCCTGGGCCACTGAAGTGGAATGTGCGAACTTAACCGCTACACCAGTGGGCCAGCCCCGAGTCCTAATATTTTTAATTAAGTGTCAGTGCTCCCTTATTCCAGCTTTATATCTGTTCTTTCTCTATATGTACTTCAGATACCAAATCAAACCTTCCACTTTGACACATCTTAGATGTGACCTTGGCTCGGGCTGTTTTATGCTTATGGAATCTCCCTCTGCGTTTGTCTTTTCTGTATCCCTCCCTCAAGAAATGTGTAGATCACAATTTGGTTTCAAGTAAATGTTTCACCCTTTCCTCTTGGGAAGGATGTCTTATGAACCCTTGACCAAATATAATCAAGAGCTTCTTTGAAATTATGTGATACTGTTTGAAATTATGCAGTACACATTTTTCATTGTACCCCCATAGACTACTCACTTGAGGAAATATTTTCCCCAAAACTTCTGACATTGTTCAGTCCATCTTTGTATCCCTAATAGTATTCAGCCCAGTCTTTGGCTTGTGGTTGATAATTAATTAATATATGTTGACTTAAATTTAATTTTAATAAATGCAAATAGAAAACCATAATGCACCGTGCTATCTTTTCTGAGTTTTGTCAGCCATGAGATCCTGAGAAAACCTTTTGAAGTGCTAAAACAAAAAATAGGCAAAACTCCATTCTGCTCTGGCTAGAGTATCATTAACAAATTCTGAACCTTCACATTTTTAAAGCATATAATTTATGTGCATTATAAAACAATCCTTTGTTTTCACAAGTCAACATTCTTAATGTAGTCTGTCAAAGTGCATTCTCAGTAAATTGCTTTGATGAACATGCCAGCCCAGTCAGTTTCTTTTAAGGGGAAGAGAAGAAAGAAAGAAAGAAACAAAAACTTTCACAGCAGCAAAAAAGAAAGTAAATAGAACAGGTCTAGACTTTGCTGCATATTTTTACATCCCAGGTTGCAAATAATTTGGCTTAACACTCTCATGAGCCGGGATTCTGCCTCAAAATTTGCAATTCAAAAGTGCTGTTTTTGTTTTATAACAGATATAACAGCTTCTGCCCCACATACTCACACTAACAGGTCCTGAGCATGCACAGACTTGATATGATTTTAAATGTATGGCTAAGGAAGCAGTCCTCGGCTTGACAAACCTGAGCTCCAGTATGTGGGGGTTCTCTGCAAGTCTCTTGTTCCTAGAGAGCCCCCAACAAGGTCTCACTCTAAGATCCCAAGTACTGGGTCTTGGTTAGATTTGAAATGGCTTTTCTGTATGCAGGAGCTGGTATAGTTAATAAAACCTGGTAAAACTTCCTGCATATGTTCTCCTAGAATATTTAAAACAAAGTTCTTAGTTTCGCTTTCCCACCAGGGATGGTGGTGTTTTCTGTAAAAATGTTGGAAAATAGAAGAGCAGAGAGATCCATTTGCTGTCTCTGTTCTAAATGGAGCCCACATTGTCTCATTATGAATCTTTATAAGTACCTTGGTGTGTGTGTGTGAACAAATATTCACTCTCACACACATACACACACTTAGAGAAAATGACACACACCTGACTTTGGTACTAACCAACTACAGAAAGGCTATCACTTCATTCAATTAGCTCCAATCTCTCCACAAAGAATTTTCTATACTTCAATTGAGTCATACTGGTGTTTTCTTGGGCAGAAAGATGCAAATAAGGTTTACTAAAGAAAACTACAAAATGCTTATATAACACAATGTCAAATAAAGAGTAAGGGAAGATCATCAGTAAGTATTTTGTTATGTGTACACAGTTTGTGACCGTGATTTTTTCTACTTTCTGGCTGGATAGCAATGTCAACCAGATGTTCTTTTTTTTTTTTTTTCCTCAAGGCTTCACCAGGGTAAAAAAATGCCCTTCCAATGAAGCAGTTGTCACGATGTCCTTGCTCTGGTTCTGAAAGACGCTTCTCAGGATTTCTTTCCAAAGTTTAGGAAGTGGCAGCAGATTGATGCCCCTGATGCTACATGTCAATAGGAAAAATGGCAGGGAAAGAGTAATAGCCTGGGCCCCAGGCTAGTGGGAGGAATGAGTGGCCCTGGGTATAAGGAATGGGAGGCTTTTGGAAACCCCACAGGTGACAAACCACACAGGCACATCCCTCCCATGGTGAGGCTGTGATCATGTCTGCATTGTCTTTAATGCCTCCCCAGTATCGCCAGAAGAAATTCACACGCCTCCAGTTGAGATTCAGGGCTTTCCAGAATGAGGGGAGACAAAGGAGAAGTAGATAAAGAGAGTCTGATTTTCAGGACTGACACCGATTGGTCAAACCCAACATCCACCCTCCTCTCCTCCTGCTCTTCCGTGTGAACTGACTGTTCCTCCAACCTGGTCCATTCACTGGAGCAGCCTTTCTGGCCTCTAGGGTACTCAGCATGACCCTCCCCACCCCTACACCACACCCGAGCCCCTAGATTCCTCATCACACAGATGAGAGCCTCCTCTTCGAAGCTCAGGTCCCTCCATCCCATGGTGGTCCCACTCTGATCTGAAGCCATGCAAGCATTTCCCAACTATGTCCTCACTTGACATCCTGCCTTTTCTATAAAGCTGTTCTATGAACATTTCCAGGCTGACCCTCAGTCCTGGAGGCACAGAAGCCCAGAAGATAGGATTCAGTCTGGTGTAGTAAATTGCCATAATTGGTTGAGTCACAGCTACGTCTCTCTGGAATGTGATTTTTTTTTTTCAGGAGGATGTTGCTTTTCTCGGTATGAATATAAAATACACGGTGATTAAAGACGTTCCATTGTCCAGTGTTTGCGTTAGTCCAGCTGTGTCTGTCTATGTGTGAGAGTTGTTTCCAGAAGACCTGAGAAGAGCATGCAGGACCATAAAGCTCTGGCCTGGACCCTATGCAGTTATTTAAGACTGAACAGCCCATCCTTTTACACCTTGGAAAGCCCACTGATGTCACTCCACAATCCCTTAAGGCAGGAGCCAGGTCTACGTTGTGCTTATAGACTCCGGTGTTGGAAATGAGCTTTTCACTCAAATATTTAGTAAACACTCATTGAATGAATGAACAGAGATGAATAAATAGAGGAGCAAACTCTGGTGTTGTGATGAAATTAATCTGTTGGGACCAGAAGCAAAGGCAACCCACTGCTACGTGTAATGGGAGGCATTTCTCCTAAGGAGAGAGGGATTTCCCATTCCCACCTGACCTTGAGAGGTGCAGATCTTGGGCAGAAATGAGAGGGTCGAGGAGAAGTGTTTGACTCAGTTGAGCAGAGGATTCCTTCCCTCTTCTGGCTTGATGGGATTCAGTTCCGGGGACGGAGACATGTTCCAAGACATATTGTTTTGTTTTCATTTCCAGCTTGTTATGTTAAGCCTTTTTGGTCATATGAGGCCTATCCTTCCTACTTAGGTGCAGGTCCCCAGAGGACAGGGGCTAAGGTTTATCCTTTATGGCCTACAATGCCTGGTCCAGGTAGACCTTGCCCTCACATATATTCATATATGTTCATTTTGTTTTCTTTATTTAGTCTTAGTAGTTTGCTTGCAATGGGCGCTTTATTCAAGGAAATTAAGGAAACTCAAGACTTTCTGCATCTATATTTATGTCACAACCAATATGTCAGCACGTAGACGGGTAGGTCCCTATTATTCATTTCTGAACATATGCGTGTGTTACTTAGGCATAACTTTACTTAGACCTGACGTAGGATCTAACTGGTTATGCGACATCTCAATTCTAAGTCACTTTTCACAGTAATGCTAACTCTGGATACAGTGCTCCCGCACAGCTCCATCATAATTCCTTCAACAAGACTAAGAGGAAAACCAGGAAGAGTGGGTTCTAGTCAGTGAAGGAATCTGTGGACCATCTTCCAATTCCACAGTCCTGGTATGAGTTTGGGCGACTTCTGTACCTTACTTGACATCATGGTCAAGTGGGGCTAATATTTATCTTCGTCAAGTTATGCTCTCTTACGTGCTTCACATACTCGCATGTAGTCAGTATTTGTGACATGCTTTAAGTTCCTGAGATTCTTGTACCAACCAGGGGGTGGCAGAGGACAGTTTGAATGTAGGAAACTTGAAGGGCTTTGCAAATTCGCAGCCTGGGAACACTTCAAAGGCATAGCTAACAGTGGCACATGTCTAAGGTGGTTTGAACGTTTCTCTGTGTTTATGTCCGTTTGGTGAGGATTCAGTTCACATATCATGACTCAATTAAATTTGAGGGCTCTCCGATCCTGAAAATTAAAAGGATTGAATAAGATTATCTTTAATATTTCTCCCAGTTTGTCGATTCATGACTTATCTGTGAACAGTGAAAAATCCTAAACCTTATCTGCTTTGGAATATAAAGCCTTCATTCTTATCAGACAATACAGCTCTCCTTCTAAACCCCATGGGTTCAGGAAATAAGCTGAATTTTTCTCATTTCACAGAATATTTGAAAACGATATATGACCTTAGCAAATTCAGTATGGTCATCCTTTGACTCTATTATAATACTGAGACCTAAAAACACATTATTTTCATTGTTCCATTTAAAAATATTATTTTCCCAGGTGTTTAGATGTAAGCAGTACTATTATGTAAGTAAACAAAGGTTCACAAACATTATCTTATCTTGAGTACTTTGGCACCTCACGAGATGACTCATGTGAATTAGCTATGGGCTTAAGTAAGTATTCATAATAAACAATATATTATTTTGCAGATTTCTATTGAATGCCCAAATCATTTTACTGTAGTTACTAATAAAGCAAACACTAAACACATATTTATCCCATGGAAAAATGTCTCTGTTAGACTCTGGCGAGTGAATTGCTAGGATGTTTCAGAGCATTCCAGGGGACCACGGACAAAATGATTTCATTTGAATGTGGTTTTGTGTGTTGCTCCAAAATGTTACAAGTCAAGAGCCAAGCCAAATGCAAGAAACAAGATTTGGACAACGTTTGTATTCTGTCATGAATAATGTTAGACACCAAAAGATGCCTATAAAAGTGGATTACAGGCAAATATATATATATAATTTTATTGACGTATGTGTTTTATCTATATATAACATATACATGATGATATGTAATCTCATCTACATATATAATTTTATTTCTGGTGACCAGAAAAATAGACAAAACAGAAGAGAATGTTTATTAAAAGGCAAGCCAGTGATTACTAAAAGCCAACTGTATTTTTATCTCCAACGCCTTGCTGAAAGGTCAATAAGCCCCCTGTTTGTAACTGACATCAGCCCACCTGCGAGGTCACATGTTCTATAATTCTGGATTCCTTGCTACAGGCTCAGTTCTCAAATTCTAGGACACGTCACTTACATGGAACACAATGACGAATTGTTGTATAGAGTGTGGTTCAGCCTGTCACATCCTCTCACTTCCAATATGAGTTAACACGGAATAAAAAGACGAAAGATTCATAGAAAGCAGGTTCTTGTTCCAAATCAATGACAGGACTTTGTGTAAAGCTAGCGAAAGTAGCCTTCTAACAGTAAACGTTAAAATTCCGACCTCCAAAGATGAATATCCGAAAACTAAATGAAAGCTTCAAAGACTTGATCAGTTCAGTCACTAGAAAGGCTGAAACGGCCATTGACCATTGAGAACTGATTAATCCAGTTCTTTTAAAGGCTGGGGATAAAATACGATTTGACATTTTAAATTATGATTCAGGAAAGCACCTGTAAAGAATTGCCTCGTGATTTGTTTTTTATAGAGTAAAATCATCTTAAAATTTTAAAATGCCGTCGGTGAGAAACAGTTTTTTAGAGGAAATAAAGTTTGACTAATGACCAAGATAAGAACAAATAATCTTCTATCAATGTTTTCGCTTTGTCCCAAAGCCGCATAATATTCTGCATTTTGGAGGTTATTCATCGTATTTTGCATCTTTCCAAAGAATATATGCAGGGGCTACTCTGAAGGATAATATGTGATTGTCTTAGTCCATTCAGGCTGCTATAACAAAATACCATAGACTGGGTGGTTTATGAACAACAGACATTTATTTCTGACAGTTCTGGAGGCTGGGAAGTCCAAGATCAAGGCTCCAGCAGATTCTGCATCTGAATCTAACTTCCTGGTTCCTAGACAGCCATCTTCTCATTGTGTCCTCACATGGTGGAAGGTATAAGGAAGCTCTCTGGGGTCTCTTTTATAAGGGCATTAATCCCATTCGTGATGGTGAATCACCTCCCAAAGGACTCCATCTCCTTATACCATCACATTCGTGTTTAGGATTTCAACATATGAATGGAGTGTAGACAAACATTCAGTCAATAGCAGTTATATATGGTGCTTTGAAAAAATTGTTCCTATATGTTATCACATTATCATTCCGACAAGCATAGACACCCTGTGAGATAGACAGCATAGACAATGTAAATATTACCGATTGGGAAAATGAGAAAATTACTGTAACTTATGTTAATCCTCCCACCAGGTACAGTCCAGTAGAGTTTGAAGGCCAGGGCAAAATCAAGTCTGAGATAAAAGAGACTTGCTGCCTCCCTTTTGGTATTTCAAATTATAAATAATACGATGGCAAGCTGTTGATTTTTAAAAAGTATATGAATGTCCGCACTTAAAAAGCTGAATTTTGGGGATTATTTGCTCCTCAAAAAAGCAGATACAGAGGTAGCCACATAAAAAAGGATTAAAAAAAATGTGTGTTCAATTGTCTGGGAAAATGTTGTTTAAGCTATTTCCTCAACATGAAAAAAGAATGGCTGTTTTAAGCAGTTGCTATTCATTAATTCACTTATCCATTTTACAATGAATATTTGTTAAGCTATGTGCCAAGGATTGGGTTATGCATTGTGGAAAAAATAGCAAACAAAACAAAAATCCAAACAAACTTCATATTTCCTGCCTCATGGAATGTATAGTCTTTTGGTAAAGACAAATGTTAAGCAAATGATTTTAAAAATGTGAATTATCTATTATCTGATACGAAGAAGAAACCCATGTGACATACACTTAGGAATCAATGAGTCATTTTCTATGGGAATAACATTTGAATGGAGATGAGAAGTTAAGTGAAGATTTCTACGTCAAGACAGAGTCATCTAAGCCGATTCTTTAACCACACAGATGAAGAAACCAAAGTTCTGAGGTGTTAACCTAAGGACTAAGATCTCAGTCTTCCAGCTCCAACTTTCTTCTCATCACATCACATTTTCTTTTCCAATCTACTTGATTGTTAATTTAAGAAAAAAGTTTAAAAGGTTTTATTAAATTGCAATTTCTTTGACTTGTTTTGGGAATTTTCATTTGGTTTTCTTCGGGTTGATTTAGTTTATGCAAGTGTATTTATCACTTGATTGAAGTTTATTCTTTAATCAAAGTCAATTAACCAATTTCTTTAAATAACTCTCTACATCATTTTATATTATTTAAATCTATCCTGTTAAAATAGTAAAGGAAAACTTTTACCATCTAAGAAAAACCACAGCTCAGAATGAATTTGACCTCCCAAAACACATTTTAGAATGTTAAATGTGTGTGATAGTTATATTTTTTCCTGACAAGAACAAAGACAGATTTATCTAGAGATTTATTAGCACAACATGCTTTTGTGGCAAAATTAGCACAAGTCCAACCTTCAAGATTTACAAAAAACAAAACAAAACAAAAATAAAATTTCCAGTTAACCTATCATTCACAAGATAGAGCATTTTTAAAACATAATATGCAACACTAGAGACTTAGGCATCTATTTAAACATTAGATGATTGAGGGTTCTTCAGCAAAAGAATTTTTAGGTCCACTTCAGAAATGAAAGGAAATTTGAATTGTAAAAACTGGAATTCTTAAAAACAAAATTTATAATTCTGCTTTTGCTCCTCTTAGCCCTATATATGGTAAGCTTAGTTGAATTTTAAAAGTGAAAAAAAAAATTGATATGTTAATCTCTTATACACTTTTCAGCCACAGTGAATTGTTTAAGACTAGAGAATGAAGAGTAAGCAAGGTCCTAGTTTTCCTGCTTCTGGACTGACTTTTTTAGTGTATGTAATGATTTTTTGCACCTCTAGAATTTTATTGCCAACTAATGCTGAAATGATCGTGCATACAGAGTGGGCAAAACCAGGAAGGCAGACCTCTCATCACTGTTTGTTCTTAGCAAGACTGTATGTTTGTCCAAATGTGCTACAATAGTGCCAAAAATATAGTAGTTTAAGGCTATTGTGTGAGTGTTAGAGTCCTTCTAGATCAAGCAGGGTTTATTTTGACTCCACGAGGAATTTGTCTAGAGTACTCTTCCAGAAGGCCAGTTTATTTCCACTGGAGGGAAGATAAAGCGTACTTGGGCAAGTCCAGTAAAAGAATGAACTATAGCAGCAGCAGACTTCTGTGTCCTCTGACCTGACCCGCTTCTGATCCTCGACAACTCACTCTTAGGAGGACGCTCAACCTCCCCTGGTACCTGAGCCAACCCTGATCATGCCTAGTGGCATTTTAGAAGCCCAGTGCTATCTGTAGTTGGGATTTGGAACTGATCTTGCTAACGGTACCCTAAGGGTCTGCAGTATTCCATCAACCGGGCTCCTCTCCCAGGTCTCATAAGCCAACTAGGTTCCCTGCTCCGAATGGGGATTCTGATCGGAACCTGAGAGCAATGGGTTGGAACACAGTCCTGCCTCTCTCCATGCACTGCAATGTCTAACACTCCCGACCTTACTCCATCCCTATGCTTGGTCTTCCTTCATTCTGAACAGTTTCCTTAGGAACATCTCACTAATACTGTGCCCACAGACAGTTTCGGGGGAGCCCTAGGATCTATGGGAACACTTTTGAACACAGCCCTCATAAGCAAAGAAAAGCAGAGCTGGCAGACGTGTAAACTTTTGGCTACACCACCCTGATTCTCTGCCAGAACCACGGACAAAGTATGTTGAAAACTTCACTGAGTTGGTGTTGACACAGATTAAGGCCCAATTTTGCTTCGTTTCACATTATCAAACCTCAAGTGTTTAAGCACCGTCCTCCTATAACTTCACACAGGAGTGACTTATAAGATAAAAATGTGTTGAAAGCGCTCCAAAAGACCTCCTACGTAGATGGCTATGTTTGTGGCAGATTTTTGTGCAGGTCTCTTTAAATCATGCATCTTAACTGATCTCAGAGTCTCACATCTCCCTAACAAGACTCCACATAGAGCAGAGATTAATTACTTCCGGGAGCCAATCTTACCAAATAATTCCCGATGGGACAGGGGCATTTGAAATACCAACTAGACAATTTACAATTTTGCAGTGAAATGTTCATTTCAGTACCAGCTGTTCTATGTTAGACATTTCCACACTGCAAACAGCTTGGGAATGACACGTAACTAGGAATTGTACTTGGTGTTTTATCACTCATTTTATAGGACAGGAAATACTTTTACTGGACGAGCACCTGGAGAGTGAGTCAGCTTTGGGTAAGGAAAAACGCCCTGAACTAAGATTCTAGAATCTGAAAAGCATGATTTCTAGAGAGTTGGTGCTTGCTTGTAATAACGTTTTGTGCAATTCATGTTGCCTTCCCAAAGCACAGGAGGAAGGACAAAAATTGAGCAGAGAAGACCCACTTTTATCAAGTTCATCTATTTTATTTGGGTTTCAGGTTTATAAAAAAGAACTCTATAATTTTAAAAAGTTTGAAAATAATTTAGCCTGTGGATTAGCCAGGCTTAGGCACTGTTTTCATTGGAACTAGAATGAGTAATGTACGTGTCCTCCCCTCAGAAAACACATAGTCTATTGCAGAAGATGTACACAATTGATCCTCATTCTTTGCAGATTCTGTATTTGCAAGTTTGTCTACTTGTAAAATTTGTTCGTAACCTCCAAATCAATACTTGCAGTGCTTTCCTAGTCATCCATGGACATGCACAGAGTGGGGAAAATTTCTAGTCGACCAACACCCACGTTCCTAGCTGAGGTTGAACAAGTGTATGCTCTGCCTTCCTTTTTCAGCTCTCATACTGTAAACAAGTGTTCTTTACGCAGTCTAAAAGATTTTTTGCATATTTGTGCTTTTTTGTTGCTGCTTAAAATGATGCCTGAGCATAGTGCTAAAGTGCTGTTTAGTTTTCCTAAGTGTAAGAAGGCAGCTATGTGCCCTATGGAGAGAATACGTATTAGGTGATAAACTTCGTTCAGGTGTGAGTTATAGTGCTGATGGATGTGTGTCCAACGTTAACGTATCAACAATATATATTCAATAAGTTGTCCTTAAACAGAAACACACATGAAACAAAGTTGCATATTGATCAGTTGAAGAAAATGTTGTGACCCGAGGCTTGCAGGGAAATATAGGGTTAGATATGGTTCAGTATCTGCTAATTCAGTGTTCATGGTGATTTACAGAACATCACTACTGTGAATAACAGAATCAACTGCGTCTGTGTGTGTGTGTGTGTGTGTGTAAAAGTATGTATGTATATATCTGTGTCTGTATGTATATGTGTATGTGTATGTATGTGTATATATGTATGTTATTATGCTGCAGGAAGGATACATAGGTGTCATGGGAACACAAAATAGCCACTCACAGAAAAGGAAGGACACTGCAAGGCTCCAAGATAATTCTACATCACTCCCATAAGAACAGAGCTGTAGATCGTCTGCTTTCTTTGGTGACCCTGGCCAACCTGTAGCGTGGTTATTCCACCTGCTGAAAAGCTACCTAAGCAGGAATCATTGTCTAGTTTAGGTCCGCCGACAGCTAAATGGTGGAAAGGAAATTGCAAACATTCTCTTGGATGCTGTAATACCAAAGATTTTACATGAATGTAGCCTTGTTTTAGACAAAGGGCTTAAAATTTCAACTTTTGAAAGACATATTAAGCCAAATCTGACAAAAATTAGATTAGTCTCATTTTTTAAATATGAATAGAAGAAACAACACAAAATATCGGCTCATAGAAACATGTTTCCTTCTCCCAATGTTCCCTTCACAAAATAAATTACCTGGACAAGAGCTAGAATGATCTTTTTAAAACATAAATTAGGAGGAGAGAGAGATGAATAGGTGGAGCACAGAGGACTTCTAGGGCAGTGAAACTGCTCTATATGATACTATAATGATTTACCCAAACCCATAGAGTATGCAACGCCAAGAGCAAATCCTAATGTAAACTATGGACTTGGGGTGATAATGATGTGTCAATGTAGGTTTATCAATTGTAACAAATGTACCTCTCTGGTGAGGGATGTTGATAATGGGGGAGGCTGTGCATGGGTGGGGGCAGGGGGTATATGGGAAATCTCTGTACCTTCCTCTCAATTTTGCTGTGAACCTATAACTGCTCTAAATATAGGTATAGTCCAGCCACTCCCTTGTTTATAAAAGTTCCATTAACTGTAAAGGAAAGTCTAGACTCCAAACATAGCCTGGCCAATGCCTCATCAAATCTCATCTTTGATCACTATCCTTCCATCATTAGTAGAGGCAGATACAGATTTTGCAAGATCTAAAGTTTAAAGAATTATTTTTGAAGAGAATATAAAGCTGAAAAATCTGAATTTAGGTGCAGGGTCTTAGAATAGAAGGAGCCTTGCATGTTAGTTTTATAATAAATCCAACACTGGTCATTAATCCACTGCCCAACTGGCATTCTTTTTGTTTGTTGGAGAGACCAAACCCATTCTCAACTCACAGTGCTCATATTAGCTCAAAGGTGAATCCTTCTCATCATTCATTCGCTGAAATTGTCAACTTTCAGAGAGATGAGGCCCTGGGTGCCATATCTAAAGTAGTCACACACCACCCCACTCCCAAGTCAATAGGTGCTGTTGTTTGTTTTCTTTATTCATTGCACACTCTGGAATTACATTATGTTACATTTCATTACATATAATGGTATGGAACAGACAATCAAATATAGGTTGAATGAATGAATGCAAGAACGAACCTATCTGTGCTTTTTTAAAAAGAGCATATCATAACAGTGTTACATTCCAGAAATCTAAGGATTGGTTCATGTTAACGTTAGTAAACATGTTGATGAGACTGGTCATAATGACAGTCAAAGCAGTGAGATTCTCTAGCTACTGCACAAAAACAGACATCTGAAAAGGGTTAGCACTAATTTTAATAAAATTCCTTAGTTAAATCAAGAGGGCTTACTACTTTCTTAATCTGAGAGATGACACAATACTAATCTCAACATCATACCTAATGGTGAAAAACTGAAAGCCATTCCTCTGAGAACAGGAACAAGACAATGATGCCCACTCTTGCCACTCTTATTTAACATAGTACTGTAAGTTTTGGCCAAAGCAATTAGGCAAGAGAAAGAAATAAAAGGAATCCAAATTGGAAAGGAAAAAATAAAACTCTCACTGTTTGAGGATGACATGATTCTATATCTAGAAAACCTTAAAGAATCCGCTAGAAAACTATTGGAAATAATCAACAACTACAGGAAATTTGCAGGGTACAAAATCAACATACAAAAATCAATTGCATTTCTATACACTAATAGTGAACCAGTAGAAAAAGAAGTCAAGAATATAATCCCACTTACAATCACAACAAAAAGAATGAAATATCTAGGAATAAATTTAACCGAGGAGGTGAAAGACCTATACCCTGAAAATTATAAGACATTATTGAAAGAAATCCAAGAAGACATAAAGAAATGGAAAGATATTCCATGCTCATGGATTGGAAGAATAAACATAATTAAAATGTCTATATTACCTAAAGCAGTCTACAGATTCATTGCAATCCCAATCAGAATCCCAATGACATTCTTCATGGAAATAGAAAAACGAATGCTAAAATTTACTTGGAATGACAAAAGACCCCAAGGAGCCAAAGCAATCCTGAAAAAAAGAACAAAGCTGGAGTTATCACAATCTCTGAATTCAAAACATACTACAAAACTGCAGTAATCGAAACAGTGGGGTACTGGCACAGAAATACACAGATCCATGGAACAGAATTGAGAGCCCAGAAATAAAACCACACATCTATGGACAGCTAGTCTTCGACAAAGGAGCCAAGGAATGTAATGGAGAAAGGAAAGTCTCTTCAATAAATGGTGTTGGGAAAACTGGACAGCCACATGCAAACGAATGAAAGTAGACCATTATCTTACATCATACACAAAAATTAACTCAAAATGGATCAAAGACTTGAAGGTAAGATGTGAAACCATAAAACTCCTAGAAGAAAATATAGGCAGTTCACTCTTTGACACTGATTTTAACAGTATCTTTTTGAATAGTGTGTCTACTCAGGCAAAGGAAACAAAAGAAAAATTAAACAAATGGGGCCACATCAGACGAAAAACCTTCTGCGAGGCAAAGGAAACCATGAGAAAAATGAAAAGACAACCCACTATCCAGGAGAAAATATTTGTAGGTCATATATCCAACAAAGGGTTAATATCCAAATTATTTCCAGAACTCATACAACTCTACAACAAAAAAACAAACAACCTGATCAAAAAATGGACAGATGATCTGAACAGGCATTTTCCCAAAGAAGATATATAGATGGCCAACAGGCACAGGAAAAGATGTTTAACATCACTAATTATTAGGAAAATGCAAATCAAAACTACAATGAAATATCACCTTACACCCATCAGAATGGCTATAATTAACAAGACAAGAAATAACAAATGTTGGAGAGGATATGGAGAAAAGAGAACCCTCATATACTGCTGGTGGGAATGCAAACTGGTGCAGCCACTATGGAAAACAGGATGGAGATTTCTCAAAAAATTAAAAATAGAAATACCATATGATCCAGCTATCCCTCTACTGGGTATTTATGCAAAGAACATGAAATCAACAATTCAAAGAGATTTATGCATCGCTATATTCATTGCAGCATTATTCACAATAGTCAAGATGTGGAAGCAACCCAAGTGCCCACCAATGGATGAAAGGATAAAGAAGATATGGTATATATATATACAAAGGAATACTACTTACCCATAAAAAATAAAAAATTGTACCATTTGTGACAATGTGGATGGACTTTCAGGGCATTATTCTAAGTGAAATAAGCCAGATAGAGAAAGACAAATACTGTATGATTTCACTCATGTGTGGAAGATAAACAGACCTATATTGAAACAAAACAGATTAGCGGTTACCAGAGGGGAAGGGGCTAGGAGGAGGGCTAAAGGGGTAAAGGGGCACATATGTATGGTGATGGATAAAAACTAGACTACTGGTGGGGAACACAATGCAGTCTATACAGAAGCTGAAATATAGTAATGTTCACCTGAAATTACACAATGTTATAAACCAATGTGACCTCAATAAAATAATTTTTTTAAAAAACTAAGCTCAGCTCATGCTAGGCAGTGAAATTATAGAAGCCTTTTAAAGCACAATCAGAATAAAAAGAAATGTTCTGTTATCACCAAAATGTTTAAACAGTCCCATGAATGTGCTAGTCACTAAAAAACCTTATAGAAGAGTTTGAAAAGTATTAGAAAAAAATGCAAGAATGCACTTATGAAAGATACTGATATAAAAAGGTCTCTATAACCAAATAACACTCAGAAAATAGTATGTAAGAAATAGTGCATTCACAGTAGCAAACAAAATAATTACATTCCCAGGAGTACACTTAGCAAGAACTCTGAATGAAAAATATGAAGAAAGCCATAAAGCTAAAGAAAATTAAAGTGCTTCAGAAACTGGAGGCATAAATTGTCACTGAGACGGCTCAATATTGTAGAAAGGTTGATACTCCCTAAATTAATTTATAAAAACCCAAAACAACCCCAACCCACTTCCCCTTGTTGACTTATAAAATTCATCTGGAGTGAACAAACAGCCAGAAAAATACTGAACAGAGAAATTATGGAGCATGGGAACATATAGGACTTTAAAACTGAAACAATAATAAGCATGCACTAGAACAGACAGATTACAAAAACAGGAATATAGTAATAGAGAGATGCCATGTCTCATAAAGCTAGCAGTCCAAATGTGTCATGAAAAGATGGATTATTCTAATGAAAACTGGTTTCCTATCTTACTCCACACAACAAAATGCACTATAAATAGATTTTAAAAGTTATGTGTAGTAAACAAAACTATAACAATACAAAATAGAAAATATGGATGACTCTTTTGCAATGTTGTACAGAGGAAGATGTCTTCAGGTATGGCAATTAGAAAATGTGAAGAAAAACCTTCATATTTTATTTATTCTGTAAGCAAAATGCACTACCTAAAAATTCAATAACAATTATTTGGAAACAAATGGTCATATATCAATAAGCAAAAGTTGATATCTGTTATTTAACCCTCAAAATAGTCTTCCCAATCAACAAAACAAAATTAAATAAAGATGTGAACAGGCAATTTCCAGAAAAAGAGAAAAAAATAGTCAATAAACAGAGTAAAAAAATCAAAATTCACAACTATCCATCCTGCCAAAAAATAATTTTGCAAGATTTTACTTTTGGCAATGATTTAACAAGGTGGTCGTACCATGTTTTTCTTAAAAAGGGCTGAAAAATGGAAACCTTTATACAATCTTGGTGGTATTATAAATATGAATATACTCAAATTTACATTATATGTATTTACTATATGTTCAATTTTAAAATGTGTATACTTCTTGATAATGTGATTTACTTCAAATGAGCTAGCTTATGGAAATATTTGGAAAAGTGCACGAAGACATAGCTATCTAGAAAATATGAATAGATATAAATATATAGATAGACAAATCCAGGGTATTTTGTGTGTGTGTGAGGAAGACTGGCCCTGAGCTAACATCTGTTGCCAATCTTCCTTTCTTTTTTGCTGAGGAAGATTAGCCCTGAGCTAACATCCTCCTCCATTTTGTATGTGGGTCACCGCCACTGCATGGCTTGATGAGTGGTGTGCAGTTCCATGTCCGGGATCCAAACCCTCGAACCCCAGGCCACCGAAGCAGAGCACGTGAACCCAACCACTATGCCACCAAGCCAGTCCTTCCAGGTGTTTATTTTTATAGAGCAAAAAATGAAAACATAATTGTTCACAATAGAAAATTATTTAATAACTTATCTTACATTCATCTGATGGAATAGCATCCTGCACTTTGAGGTACTGCTGTGGAAATGAAAAATGCTACGGAAAAATGTGAATAATGTATTGTTAGGTGGGTATATAATAAGATCCAATGTTTGCAGATATGTATCTCTATTAGGTTCTGTGGCTTATTCTGGGAGATGGAATTATGAGGGACTCGAGTGGGTGTTTAGAATTTTTAAAACTTTTCTTTATATACAAATCTATTACTTTGAGAACAAGAAAAATAAGTAATAATATGTACAGTTCCAGCCAAAATATTTCAACGATAAGAAAATCATCTATTCTAGAAGTAGCCTGGAGGAGGCAAGATTTGTGTGAGCAAAATAGGCCACTAATACTTTGCATATGTGTTTTAACTTGAGTGCAGAAGAGTAAGAAACACATGCTCTCTAGTTGAAACATAAGAGATGCCTCCTTCATGGAGAGAGAATCAACCTCAATTTGCTAGCATCTTGCAACTATATTTCTTCCAATATGTTAAGATGAACGGGCTTGTGTGTCTAGAGAATGAAGTAATGGTGCCTTCAAGCAAGTCCTTTTTCCCTATTCAAATCAAGAAAAGGAATAATTCACATTGTAAGCCTCAATTAATTGCCTTATGGGATACGGAGACTGACATTTATTTTCCTCGAATAAATGCTGTTTAATATTAATATTCTTGCCATAAAAACATAATCACATGATCTCGGGAAAGTCTTTGAGAATTGCCGTAGTTTTTCTATCATGTGGAAAAACAAGTCTCTAAGACTTGACATCCGACTTGAAGGTTGGAACATGGTAAGGACTGAGTAGAGTCTTCCCAGGGACCAGGAACAGGTTGACTTTGTGAAGTTTTCTAATCTGGAAGAAATGTAGCAGTTCTCTCCAAAAGCTGAGGTGTGAATGATGGAGGCAGATGGGTGAGTGTACATTTCATTAGGTGCCTAAGTTTCCCAAGTACTGGGTGTTCAGTTTTTCCTGGATTCCCATAACATTTCTTAATACATTGAAATACCTTTTTGTGTGTGTGTGTGGGAGCTAGACTGATGTAGTTTCCATTCCTTGCAATAGAAATAATTCTCACCTTCCATTTTCACACGTTTATAGCAAGGCAGAAATAGCTCCTTTCTAGGACAGATGGAAAACACACAGCAGTAAATGACCTGGGCAAAAATCAAACTATTCCCTTCGCCTTGGTCAGTTCTATCACATACCAAGTGTTCTAGGCCCCATGAGAGGGAGCAAAGCATTGCAAGTAAGTTATAATGGCACATTGGGAAATGGTTGACACACGCTAGCACAAGGATGTAGGCTTTTTTGGTTTGTAACTAAATGACACATTTAATATAATACGTGATTTGCAATGGTTGAGAACATTTTTCAAGGAATGACTGATTCCACCCAAAAGTGTTTATTTGGGGAAATTCTGCAATACATTCAGAGCAAGCCAAATGATTAAAAGTCAATGTCCGTAACTCCAATTTGACTGGTTTTATTATTTTCCTGCATGATGTTGTATGGCAAAGCATGGAGCTAATGTGGTGCATTGTATTGCTGCTCTAAATTTGTTTGCTTGGAGTTTTCTGTTGTTCAATTAAAATAAATTGGAAAAATGGAAAGGCTTTCAGATTTTTTTCCTGTTTAACTCAATTCAGTTTGGATCAATCAAATCAGACCTTGAAACTACGTTGGATGCTGTTGTAGGTCTCAAACTTCTGTGGATGGTTCCATGCCTCTATAATGCATTCAGATACATGTCTGGGAATATGAACCTAACACTATGCAGGGAAAATAATAGGCAGAGTTATAAGCAGTGAATTCTATCATACAGCAAAATATATTTTCTTCCTTTTCCATGAAAAATATATTTACAAGGGAGAGACAACATAAATGCCAGATGACATTAAAAAAATTTCTTGACATAGGAAATATTTCCTCTTGATTAATATTAGAAGGTGAGAGCAAGTCAGATTTTTTTAGATGCCATGCAAGTTGAGGAAGTATTAAAGCATTTCACGAACTCTGTCATTGAAAGGTTAGATATTACTCATATAACCATGCATTTGAGACGTAAGCATTAATTTCATCACTTACATATCTTTTGGTCAGATTTATTTTCAAAATTTTATTCTCAACTATAACTACTTCTTATAATACCACAAGAGTTAGTTTAAAACGTGGGAAAAGGTGGTTAACTAGTGGTTTTGTTTATCTAAAAATAGTTTGGCTACTTCTTTTTTATTAGTTAACAAATCTGTCTTATTGAACTTGTTTAGCATTATGAATTGCTGATTATCCATTGGTTAGACAGGACACTAAGCAAAGCTTACTTCTCCCACTAACTGGATGTCTCCATCTGAGATTTTGAGAATCATATTTTGATAAGAGTCTCTGGAATTCTCTCTAATCACTCTATTAATTCAAATTATTGTATTTCAGTAGAATATAAATATGTAAAAATTCAGCACTTTCCCTACTCCTTACAATGACATGACCATAAGGGACACAAGGTAGATAATTATCAGTATAAAATTTTGAATTTTATTCCAGCCCACACAATTATATAGAAGATTTTACAGATCTATAGGAAAAAGGTAAATTCAGTGGAAAAAAAACAAGAAATGGATATAACAAACCATTTTCAGAATTATGAATTGCATATAGATGCTTAGTGAAGAAATGCTTAAACTCAAAAAAAAAAAAGAGTGGAATTAAAAACACATCAACAGAAGAGATACCATTTTAATCCATCAGATTGAAAAAAAATCAGCAAAGAAAGGTAATACATGATATTGGAAATGGTGATGAAACTGGTATTTTTATACACTATTAGTGAAAGTGCAAAGTGACACAGCAATTGTGGAGAGCCATTAGGGAGAATATTAATTTTAAATTTGCATACCTGGGATTAAACAATTCCATTACTATTTTTCAGACATTTTACAACAATCACACAGGATAAATATACAAGAAATGCTTTTCAGCACTGTTTTGTAAAAGTATTAAAGTAAACTTCCTAAGAGACCAAAATTATAGCACTAGAAATCATGTTTCAGCATAAAGAGATACAAAGAGTTGCTAAGAAGGTGGTATATCGTCATTGCTTACATTCTGCTTTCTGCTTCCATGAGTTTGACTACTTTAGATTCCATGTATAAGTGAGATCATGCAACATTTTTAAACCATATCTGCTTCTCAGTTTTGTGACAGATTTATTATAACAAAAAAATCAGTTGTCTTTTTCATAGTTGTCTCTTTGAAGATAAACTTAAGTATTTGCTATTCTGTGCTAGACATTTTGCAAAATGCTGTTACTTAAGAATAAGAAAATTGATCACAATGAGACATGACTATATTAGTATACTCCAGTGTAATAAATGAAAAGCCAACAAAACATAAAGCTGAGTACATTGTACCTACAAGAAAATGACAATTAATTGGACTTGGGCAGTGGATAGCAGTGTGTTTGGTTTAAGTTACGTAATTATTTCAATGATGCTCAAGTGATCCAAAATGTCTTGGAAATCTTGTCTTAGAATTTTCCCCAAGAATGAGGACATAGTCCTTTAAAGAAACATTTTAAACAGAAGTCTTCTTATTAAGATGGGTTTGGAATTCTGAAAAATGTCATAAGTTATCTGGAGCCTATTCCATTGGGGGAAAAGCATAGGAAATAATATCCATCAAAAATAGGTTTTTAATAATAAGAAAGAGATCTGTTTTTACATAACATCATAAGTAGTAAAATCTTAGGTGTATATTAATCACGCTAATGGCCAGTCAGCAAAGCTGAACTATGGGGATAATGGCTGAGTGTTAGGAGCCCACCTAGAATCACAGAATCCTAGAAAGTTAGAACAAGAAGGAACCATAGAGATTGTCTTGATTGAGCTCCTCATTATAGATGAGGAAACTGAGACCCAAGGAGGCAAGATGGCTTTACAGAGGCCTGAATTAATCATGTTGCATTCTAAGGAGGAACTAAAATCACCAATCTCCCAATTCAGTCCTTCAGGGAAATATGGAGAAGTCAAAGGATAATTTGGTACCTTTATCTCCTATGTGGGATGATCAACGAAGGAGAAAATCATAGTTAAGAAATGGGTGTGGACAATAATGAACCAAATTTAGAAACACTCTAAAAAGTCTGAGTCCTACATATCAACTTAAACTGTGCCATAAAAGCCACTTCTATTCAACATTTTATAACTTCTAACTGGGAAAATCACCTTTGATCAAAATAAGTTAAGAGAGAAATTTCTGGATTCATAGGTAGGCCTGAAACATTTGGAATCTTTTTTGTTCATGTCGTCTGTATTAAGTACAGCTCCCACTTAAATCTGAACTTGTTAGCTCTCCTGGAAGCTCACGGTCGATAGCTCAGGATGCACTGAAGTGTCTGTGTGGTGTTGGTCCCAATGGCAGCATCGCTGCAATCAGCTGGTTACTTTGCACATGTCTGATATATCCCAGGATCTCCTTGGGGTTTCTGCAATGGTTCACTTTCAGAAACCAGAGAGTTGAATTTTCTTGTCCTAGCAACAGCTTTCACGTGTTTTCAATAAGAGAAAACAGATGCAGGTGCTGTTATCTTTTGCAGTCCATAAATTTCACGGAGAACGCATTCCTTTTTTTTTTTGTTTTGCCTTCCCCACTAAAGGCTGCCAAGGTTTGCCAGGCTTCCAAGACCTTGCTCCTGAGGCATAACCTCTGAGCCCTGTGCAATCCACAGCAAGAGACCCGAGCCCACCCCCCAAACCATGAACCTGTTTAAACCAACTGCAGAGCCCAACAGAATAAATTTCCCTTGCACTTCATTTATACTAACAGAATTCACTTGGTTGGAGTCGAATTCTGCAATCAAGGCATCTATGAGGACATATCTGGGTCTACCCCGAGTAATCTGCACTGTTAGTGCTAACAAACATTTATATGACAAGTCCTTTAGAAATCTTCTATTGATTAGCTCATTTCAGAAATGAAGAAACCAAAGCATCTGATCAGATAAAGGGCCCTAGGCCCTATCCCTTATAAAATAACTGAAGTACTGGCGGACGCAAATCTAAGAGTTTTTGACAACGTTCAAGTTTGATTGCAACTCAACTCAGTTTTCGTCTGTTAAATATGTCCCTTTGGAGAAGGACACATTAGCTATATCCTAAATAGACAACTTGTTTTAAGGATCTTTTTAACCCTAGAGAAAAATGATCATGCGTCAGAATTGAAAATACTCTGACGATGATATGCCATCGTGTAACTGTTTTTTAAGAATAAGCCAACCTTCCTCACTGTTATTCAGTTATAAAGTCAGATACTTCTAATTTGGACAAGTTAGCTACTGGGATTACTCTGTTGTCCATACTCAACATTTTGGATATATTTATATGATTATCTTTGTTCTGAAGGAAAGAATAAAGCCTTGGTAACATCCTAAATCTTTAGCAAACTCTTCCTCTATTTCATTACCTTTTCCCTCTCATCTAATTTTATTAATACCTATTATTCACATTTTACTGCCCTTCTACTGGTTTTCATCCTGAAGAAGATTGAAAGTGTGCTTGAGATCTCTAACACTATGAGCAGAACTAATCACTCATGACTAAATTCCGTAAGGTCAAAAACATGACTTTGTTAAAACTAAAAATTATGCCATTATGGGAAACAAGGCTAACAAATGAGGCATATTGACATGATGATCATGACTGTGTCAAGTCTGAGCTATTAGTCCAGCTTCTGCTGTAATCTTGCCTTGATTTCTTTGATATTTTGAAGACATTTCTATGATCACAGAAACCAACATGTACTTTTTAAAAATGGCATTATTTTATTTAATAATATTGTTTCCTAAGTAATAATCTATGTAAGAATCTGCTTATTAAAGAATGAAAAGTTATTATTAATAAATTTCCCAAGATTTAATCAATCATGTTAGTTATATGGCTACTTAGGAATATAGACAATCCCAAAAGGTATAGCATATATTCTGTAGGTGCCCAGTCTAGTCTGGAAGAGAAAACATTTTAAGCTACATTTACATTACTACTAAATTTTGGTAGTTGTTAAGGAGGGATATGAAAATGAGTAAAAATAGATTCTCTCTTCTCATTTAAAGTACTATTTCTTTAGGTAATTATGTATAACATATAATATACTTAAATAATTGCTACAACTCTAATCAAAATATTTGGAAGGAAGTGGGGGCCGTGGAGCGCAGAAATGATGAAATAACATAAAACCCCAGAATAAGTGTAGGAGAAAGTTGAAATATTTTTGAAAAGTAACAGTGAATGAAGATTAACAGATATTGACAAGAATTGCAAAGTGGCAATCATAAAGTGGGGGGTAATGGTCCAGGAATTGATAAACATACAAATGTAAATTTCTGGAATCCATCTAGAGATTAGTACAAAATCATGATATGATAAAGGGGGCATTCTCATCAATGAGATGGGTCACATTGACCAATAAATGGGGTGAGACCACCAGCTATTGTGAAAACAAAGTTGTCTTACCTCACAATATACAAAAACATAATATCAAGATGGAGTAAAGATTTACATATAAAAATAAAAGAAATGCTAGTAACAGAAATATGAATAGCTAAAAATTGAGGGGTTAAGATAATTTTTCTAAAAATTGCACAATGATCAGAACAATAAATATTTAAAAAAACAACTGATAGTGTATATTAGGGGTTGGAAAACTATAGCAAGTGGGCCAGTTCTAACCTGGGAGTGGACTTTGTATGACCTAATCTAAGAGTGGTTTCTACATATTTAAAGGGTTGTAAAAAAGAAGAGAAAATAGGAAAGGAAGACAGGAGGAAAAATAGAAGAAAAGAGAAAAACGAAAGAAAAAGAAGAGTGTGTGACAGAGATTGTACGTGGCCCACAAACCCTAAAATAGTCGCTGTCTGCCCCTTTATAAAGTCTCTGCAACCTGCTTTTCACTATACACCAAATAAAAATAAAAATGTCAAAAACACCCTACACAGCAAGAGCCAAAGGAAAATTTGGCGAGAGAAGGATTTGAAACATATGAGTCAAAAACTTATCCTCTTTAATATGAGAATAAACAACAAAAAAAACCTGTTACTTATAGGTTAGCTTCAGTATTACATATTGGGAGTCTTTGAGAATGTTTCAATTTTTAATGTAACTCTTGATAATAATGCCTTTTTTCTGAATGTGATTTTACCAATCTTCACTTAATTTACCACATTTTCTCTTTTTTTTTAATTTTTATTTTTTGATGAGGAAGATGAGCCTTGAGCTAACATCTGTTGCCAATCCTCCTCTTTTTGTTGAGGAAGATTGGCCCTAGGCTAACACCCGTGCCCATCTTCCTTTACTTTATATGGGACGCCGCCACAGCAAGGCTTGACAAGTGGTGCGTAGGTGCGCGCCAGGGAGCCAAACTTGGAAACCTCGGGCCGCAGAAGCAGAGCACGTGCACTTAACCGCTGCACCACCGGGCGGCCCCACCACATTTTCTCTTATGAGGAAAAAAAGATTTTTCTACAGATAATCAATAGCCACAATATGGTCACTTAAAAATCCATTTGCCAGAACTGAAAAAAAGGTCTCAACATTATGGCTCATGAAGATCAAAAATAGCTTGTCTAGTTCAATTTTTAACTAGCATTAGTCAGTGGTTTTTGTGTTCTGGAGGCAGCAAGGTGGAGGCACATTTCAGACAGCACCAAGATCATGAGACAGCCTGAGGAGAGTAACTCTTCCCTCTTGTTCCACTGAGGGACGACGGAGTGGACTCGCAGTGGTAAAAGTGCACATGGGAGATGCATGGGATGGGGGGCATGCTGGAGACCACTGTAGAGTAGGTGCTGTCCCTGTTGTTGAGACTGGTAACCAATGAATTTGTGGTATTTTTCAAAATATTCATTCATTCATACATTCACATCTACTGTGCACCTACCAAATTGCAAGATATTTTCTATCTACAACCAAAAATATAAGCTACAACCCAATTCCTCCCATGAGCAGTAGGCATATTTGTGTCTTCATCAAAGCACACCACATCTCTTTCTGCGGCTCTCTCCCTCCTCCTCATGTCGGAGGCAATTATACCAATTTGCCCCTTGCCTCAAGCCAGGCAGGCATCCTCAAACTTTTTTTTTTTTTGAAGGAAGAAATAAATGAATTTACTTTTAAAAGTATTAATAATTGGTTATTTCTCTTTCTTTACTGAATTTTATTTTTCTTACCTCAGTTTGTGTATGGGTTTCACATCCTACACGCAAAAAACCTAAATTATGTCCCATCTTGCTTTATAAGTTGAAGCAATATATGATACTGTCTAATCTCTCTATTAGTAATCAACTAACGTGTATTAATAATGAAAATACATCTGCACCCATCAATATACACACTACTTTAAAAGAGTCATCCAGAAATATACATTTAACCCTTCTTCAAAGGACGGATCATTTAATTTCATTTATTAACTGATTGCATGGATTTTTCTTTTGTTTCTCTCTCTTTTTAAAAAAATTAGCTTCTGAAGTATACAGAGATGGTCTGAAAGAGTACTCTTGAAATTCAGCTATCTTTCAATGCTTATTTGGTTGCACTTCCGTGATGCACTTTGGCGTGGACGACGCAAATGTAGACCTTTCGTTTGATTATGGACTCGTTAATTTGACATTGATTTCTAGGCACAGAAGGATTGTCTCCTGCTTTAGTTTTGAAAATAAAGATACCAGCACTCTGGCTTATTTATTGACAAGCAGGCCACCGATGGGAATTTCTGACCCGGTCATACCAGCTAGCTGAAGTCCGGAGGGCAATTAGGTCGAGCCCTGTTTTAATTAACCTGAAATCATTTGAGCATCTCTCCTGATTTTTAGTAATGGCTGTCTTCCTAAATTGACTCGTGGGCTCTGCTGCTTTTCCAAGATTCAACACAATCACGTCATTGGTATTTCTCAATTGTATTTCAGAAATGCAAATTTTCTATTTTAAAATTAAATGCCATTCTTTTGAGACATGTAAGTTTGCATGTATGCACACATACATACACACAAATTAATGGTTAATCTGAACATTTTCATGCATTCTAGTTGATGAGAAATAAAGTCCTATAAAATAGCATAAGAAGGCATGCTGTTCATGATGGTTCAAAAAGACAAACTTAAGTGGAAATACTTTGTAAAAGAGCCAGGCAAATATGTGTTATTAGAATAGAGCCTCGATTTTTGCAAAGGATATATTCTGAGATCTTTGCAAATTTCCAAATTAATGAGTACCACTAGAATGCATACTTTAACCCGTAAAGACAGTGAAGATTCTGTCAGTGTCCTTTGTCAGTCTCTGCTCAGAAAAGATGGAGTAAACTAAAGAGGCTCCCTCAGAAAAAGAGCGTTTACAATGTTGAGAACCAAAAAAAAGCCATGCCGAATTGACAAAGGAGACCGGGAGTTCTGCTAGCATGCTTGTGAAGCTGCAGACCAGATTTACCCAGAATTTGAATCGATGTCTCAGCAAAACTCATACTCATTACCGGTTGTGGAATTTTAAGGTCACTGATGAATAGCCCAATGTGAGCATTGGTGTCTGGCAGGGCTGTGAGGCCACTGTGGTGTTTCTGCATGCTGGAAGGGAGTCTAGCTCCTCCCGCACAGCACAGGTCCAATTACCCAGACTCTTCCTAGGTCCAATATAAGAACTGTAAACTTAAAGAGTTAATAAAGAGTGGAATTCATGGACACAGCAAGTCTTTAGGGAATTAAAATAGCCTTCCTCCCTGTTTTGAATACAGCTTCATTTCTGGTCTCCTCGTACGGGAGAACGTGCGTAAACACCATATCTTCCATTTGAAAAATGGTACTGTACCACCAATCATGTCAAATATGGGAGGATTAGCTGGTTGATGTCTTAATGTCCTTCTTGGCTTTAAAATCCTTTGATTTTGACATGGATCATGAAACATTTGATCATTTGTCAAGTAGATACATGTTGGGGATCTTCATCATATTGTTGTAAACACCATCATGTAAACAAGCCCTCCATAAATATGTTTGTTTACCCCGATGTTTTATTGAAAGTATGTGAAGCACGTAAACTAAAGTGGGGAAAAATGTTTTCAGATGACAAAAGGAAATGAGCTACTCTTTTCCTTATATATTTTGACTATGTGCATTTTTCAAATATTAGATTCTACTTTTAATTTAAATACAGGACATTATTGGGAATATTTTTTCAGTCAGTAGTTTAGAGGATTAGTAATGTACTTAAAGTAATAAAATGTATATTATCTCTGAAATGAATCCACTTCTGAAAATTTATTTGGTTTTGATCAATGCAGTAAGCTCAAGAATTTTTGTGTCTGAAAATTTAATTAAGCAATAATGTTGCTACTGTATGATTCATATTCAGATTATATACAAAATTTTTGCTGTCTTTATATCATGTCTTGGTTTCTTTGTATTTAAAATAGGAAAATTAAGTAATAACATTTTAAATACATGAATTTAATTATATTTTAATAGTCTAATTTACCACTTATCTCTGCCCATTTAAAATATTAAAATCTCTCTGATTTATTTTTTAAGACCTTCACTGACAGAGCTGATAGGATTAGGATTTTTTGAGTGATGTGAACAGTTGTCTCAATTCTCCGCTTTATTGTTCATAGACAGCTGAACGTGAGAAACGCACAAATTTCAACAACAATTAGAATCAGAGCCCTCGGCTGTAGATGTTTCCTACCGATGGATGGGTTTTGACAGGGCGTTCATACATGTGCCATCGCAGAGAGTCAGCTCCAAATCACAAGAGAACAATGACAGTCGCAGGACTTGTTCCTCTGACAGGAAGCCGTGTGACAACTCCAAAGATTCAGCATCGTTTCATATTCTGAGTGGGACAGAATTTTTCTCCCAAAGCTCACAATGTGAATTTAGGCAGGGGCTGCTATCTGATTTTAGATATGTCTGTGTTATCCTAAACTCTTTAGTCAACACGCGCATATTGAGGATTTATTGTAGATGTAGACGAAGCCTGGAAAAGTGTGAGGTAAAAAGTGGAAGACTCACTCAAAATGGATTCAATATTTAACATGTGTAGTCTTTTAAATAATGAAATCATTTAATCATTAAGCATTGATGATCATGTTTGGAATGAAAATACACGTGGCTTCTACCTCCAGAGAGCCCATTATCTGGTTTAGGGTATAAAGAAAACATGCTTTGAACATGCACAGAATACTGTGTCTATATTTTCTATGTTTGATTATGAGAAACAGAATCAGAAATGTTTCTGGTTGTGTTAATGATTAATGGAGCTATTGCAACAAATGCAACAGTGGCAGGCTGGGAGAAGAGCAGGTTTCACAGGATGCGGATTTCTGTTGAATGTCGCTATTGCTCTTGGAAAGTCCCAAGACAGCAGGAGGGCCCTAATGGAGTGGGCGCTGGCCGTGGAGCACCACAGGGACTGCAGACACCCTGGGGAAGCTGATTAAGCCGTCAGCAAATCGATATTGACGAACAGACTTAAGGTTAAGACTGTATCCCAAACTTAGTTAACAAAAATTATATTCTGTAGCCGGGATGACATGCCTTAGGAGAAGAAACATTTTGTATTAAGGACTCTGTATGGCTTTCATTTTGAAAAAGTAGCTTACTTTGCTTGAGCAAAAGGCCCCTGTGTGAGTTTTTCAGGTCTCTTTCCCCAGAAGAAGAGCAGCTGCTGGTATTTCTTCCTACAAATTCATGACCAGCATCTTGTGCTGATGGAAGCAAAATGAAGACATGTGACTATAAGAACTCCCAGAATCTATTGACGTAGAGTTCATTTCCTATTGATGTCATTCATACTAGAGAAAGGAAGCACATGCAGAGGGTAATTTACTGCGAGGAGCGCCATTTATAGACGACAAGCAAAAGTAATCACCATGCGTATGTGCAGTGCTAAGTAACAGCACAAGTCGACACAGTAGAAGTCAAAGGGAGCATGAGGAAAGACTTATGTAAGATTTCAGTGGAGGAAGGCATTGGTTCCCTATAGGATAGCAAGGAAAGTCTTTCTGGAAGATTCACAGCTCGGCCTGGCTCTGCAGGATGCATTTCTGAGTTCATGCCGTGTGGTCTCTAGTGTTTACTAAATCCTCATTGGTGTATATGAACTGCTCTGTATCACTCTGCTAGCTGAGGCATTCATTTTCCTGGAATTGATTTTTTTAAAGGAAAACATACCTATATATTGTGCATCTGCCACATGTTTAAAACTGTGCTGCATTTGGGAGCCCTTGCATGCTTCCAGCTTTTTAATCAGAAGTATTTCAACATTGTCTTAATTAAACCTGCATTAGTCTTGCTTGGGTGCAAGAAATATGATAATGTGAGTGAGGATATAAACATAAGCTGTCAATGAATGGCTCATTCATTTCCCTTAGCAAGTGTCTTTTGAGTGTTTCTGATGGACACAGTTTTGCACTAGACAGGACTTCTAGTACAGAAAAGCAAGAAATGCTGGAGCAGAGGCAGGGAATGATCAAAGAAATACAAGACTCTTAAGTGAAATGCAAGGCACCAAAACACATCAGAGATGTGTCTGAGGTGGAGGGAAGCAAGCATCCTCCAAATATGCTGGGTACAGGTATGATTCAGTTTCCAGGTTGTACTAGTCAGGGTTCTCCAGAGAAACAGAACCAATAGGAGATAGATGATAGATAGATAGATAGATAGATAGATAGATAGATAGATAGATAGATTGATTTATTATAAGGAATTGATTCTTGTGATTATGGAGACTAAGAAACCCCAAAATCTGCCTTCTGCAAGCTGGAAACAAAGGAAAGCCACTGGTGTAATTCAGTTTGAGGCCAAAGTCCTGAGAACCAAGAAAGCTGATGGTTTAAGTTCCAGACTGAGTCTGAAGGTCTGAGAACCAGGGGAGCTGATGGTGGAAATTCCAGTTCAAGGGTAGGAGGAGATGAGATGAGATGTCCTGGCTCAAACAGTAAGACAGAAAAAAAAGAGGTGAATTCCACTTTCCTCCACCTTTTATTCTATTCAGGCCCTCAGTGGATTGGGTGAGGCCCACCCACGATGGGGAGGGCCATCTACTTTACTGAGTCCACCAATTCAAATGCTAATCTCATCAGGAAACACTCCCACAGACACACCCAGAAATAATGTTTAATCTGGGCACCCCATGGCCCGTCAAGTTCATGCATTAAATTAACCATCTCACGTGTATTGATAAATAATAAGAGAATTCCATCACAGGGGAAATCAGTGAATGCCTCAGGTACAAAGTAGCTTTTGAATTCTTCATGTAGGATTTCAGTTAGGAAAAGGATAAATGAGCTCTAGGTGAGATAAAAAAATTGGAAATAAACTTGCAAACATAGAAAGGATATCTCTCCTCCCAAACCTATGAGTGTGGCTGGACTTAATGGATTGCTTTTAAAACATAGACTACAGAAAGGGGAAAATGGTAACTTTACTGGAAAAACTGGCCAACACCACCTGTGGCAGTGATGCCACGTTGATAGCATCTATCCCTGATTTAATGTTCTGAGAAAACCCACACCCAAAACTCATAACCTTCATTTCCCTCATGAGGAAAATATCAGGTAAACCCAGATTGAGGGCATTCTACAAAATACACAACCAGTGCTCCTCAAATCTGTCAAGGTCATCAAAAACAGTCTGGACGCTCTTCAGGTCCAGGTTGACGAGCTAGAGATGAGGGAAAGCCTGAGAAATTTTCCCAATCCAGAGTGGACTAAGGAGACTTGACTAAATGCAATGATGTATCCAGAATTGGATCCTGAAACAGAAAAAGGACATTAGAGGGAAAACTTATAAAATCTGAATAAAGTCTAGAGTTTAGTTAATAGCAATGTACCAACGATGGTTCAATAGTTGTGACAAATGTACCGTGGTGATAAAACACTTTAACTCTAAGGGAAGCTGGGTGAGGGGTGAATGGAACTTTTTGCACTATCCTTGAAACTATTCTGTAAATCTAAAATTGTTCCAAAATGAAAAGTTTTTTTTTTTTTTCTTTAAACTAGAGGGAATGGTGGGCGGCAAAGGGAGTGAGTTGAATAATGACAGGTGAAGTTGGGGCGTAAACAAATCACAGCAGGAAAATTAACCACCATTGGGGATGAGGTGATAAGAATGAGAGTATAGTCAGGAGGCTGACCAACTAGAGACAAAGATACTGTGAACAAGAAACATGGTCTTCACAGCTGAAGTAGCAAGAAAGAGAAAACCGTGGATGGAGCTTCGGAGAAAGAGCTGAGAAGTTCTGTGTCTGGGCATGGCTGACTGATTTGACAGGGAAGGACTGAGAGCTGAACCGAAGATGAAGTTTGAGCCAGGACGCCTGTGGAAATTGCAATGTCATTTACAGAAATGATGTCCTGTGAGGGGCAAGGGAAGCAGAAGGAGGAGGAACTCAGCTTGGGACTCTTGACTTGGAGACAGGACCAGGCATCCAAGCCGAGGTGAATCTAATGACTTAATAAGTGATTTTAAAGGGATGTCTGATGCAATAAAGCAAAATGAGGTAACCTATGAAAAACGTGTCGAGTTAGGCGCAAGTTGGGACGCTCGGCTGGAGCTCTTCAAACCCCATGGCTGGGCATGGAGCTGAACTAGCACAAGGGCGTGAAGGTGGGCTGGGATCTCAGGGAAACAAAAGAACAGCATCCGAGGGAATGGCGGGCGCTCTGCCGGGTCTTGAGCTACAGCGATAGCAGAGCGAGGAGGCAGTACCAGGAAGCCGATGTTCAAACCATGATGATGACAACTGGTGCTGCCACGGAGCTTTAGAGATGTCCCAGTCAACGAGTTCAAAGTAGACAGAGAGGTGTGATTTCCATACCATGGTGAGGATGGATTCAGATTAGAAAGGGTAAAGGAGGCATTCAGGACAGGAGAAAAGGAGAGGGATGTATTATGCTCCAAAACATGTGTGAGGGAGACCTGGGAAGATGGAGAATCAACGCATCTCAGGGTTTCTCAGCCTCCGCACTATTGGCATTTGGGGCTGGATGAATCTTTGTGGTGGGGGCTGTCCTGTGCATTGTAGGATGGTGAGCAGCATCCCTGACCTCTATCCACTAGATGCCGGTACAACACCCCCACCCCCTAGTTGTGACAATCAAAATTGTCTCCAGACATTGCCAGATGTCCCCTTGGGGGCGCAATCAACACGGCTGAGAACCGCTGATGCAGAGTTAAACTTAAGTTTGTGAGGGAGAGAAGAGTAGAAGTGGGGAAAAGGAATGGAGGGAAGAAGGAAGGAGATATTTGTATCTATTTCTGCTTTGTAAGAATCTCAAACTCCAGCCACCAGCGTTAATACATTTAAAAACACCACCCCATGCTATCTGTTGGATGAATTTTGTAGACAGGAAACATGCGCATTGTGTGTGTCCTTTCAACCAAGCTAAAGTTTCACAAGTACTAATTCTCTCTCCAAGTGGGAAGAATGATTCTGTTTTTGCAGGCCCATATCCCAGGCTGAGCTGGGCCACACACAGAGCCACCAATGGCCAGGAAAATGTATTCTTTATGCACATGAGGTGGCACTGTTTGCAGAAGGGTGCAGCTGTTTAGAACAGATGTTAGAGAAACAGGATGGCAGCGCTGTGCTTAGAGCTGGCAGAGCAAGGAGACATTTTCCAAAGTAACCCTTGCCCACCGCTTTTTTGTTTGTTTGCTCGTCTGCCTCATAGCACTATTCTTATGGGTCCCTTCTCTGCTCACGTGTCTTGTTGGAAATGTGTCACATCCCGTGACCTGGATGCAGCTGAGAATGCTACTGTGACAAGACATTCAGAGCAAGGGCACTCTAAAGAGAGATAGCAGTTTGCAGAAGCTTCACAGACTCAGAAGAACAAGGCACTCCCCATTCACAAATTATTGCTTCAAGGCTCTTAACACAGCATCCTTATCATGTCCCCCACTACGGTGTGATGAGAAGGGCACCTCACCTCTATGATATCGTTCCCCAAAACCCATAACCCTGATCTAATACTCACAAAAGCATCAGTCAAACCCAGATGGAAGGATGTTCTACAAAAATCCTGACCAGTACGCCTCAAAATTGTCAAGGTCATGAAAAACAGGAAAGACAAAGAAACTGCTGTATATCAGAGCAGGCTGGTGAGACATGGTGACTGTTGCAATGTGGGATCCTAAAAGGAATCCTGGAACGGGAAGAGGACATTAGTGGAGAAACTGAGGAAATCTAAATAAAGTCTGGAGTTTAGCCAATAGAAGTACAACAACATTACTTTCTTAGTTGTGACAAATGTCCCGTGGTTATGTAAGATGTTAACATTAGGGGAAACCCAGTGAGGGGTAGACAGGAAGTCTCTCTATTTACTATCTTTCCAACCTTCCTATGTAGCTAGAATTATTCAAAAATAAAAAGTTTATTTAAAGAAAACTGCACCCTTAAAAGAGATTGGAAATGTGTAAATTTTTAATCCAGAAAATAGTAACTGGACAACTATTTCCTATCCAGTCCTGAATCTGATTTGCCAGTTCAAAACAGGGCCAAGAAGATGTAATCCTGGTTGGAAACCTTATAAGGCAGGTAGAAGTGAAGAGAAACAAATGTTTACCAGGTGAGTGCTGGAAGCCATTGAATAAATGTAATTCCATTGCATTCTCACAGCAATCTGATGTAGGAAGTATTTTTTATTATAGGTGAAGAAACATAAGCTCACAGTGATTCAGCTGCTTGTGCAATATCACACAACTGCAGGTAGCAGACTAGAATTCAATTTCATCTCTATCCAAGGAAAAAGCCCATATGTTCCATTCCTGGCATCCTCCCAACCAATGCAGTTTTGTGCAAAATCATGGGACGTAAGAGACAAACTTGAGGAGTTTAGGTAAGGGCAAAAGATCTTCCAATATGCTCCCAAATTAGAAGTAGTCTGATAAAGTGGAAAGGCATGAAACAGAGAGTAGAAGGAGCAGCTGGGGAAAGTGGAGAAGCATGAACTGTGACATGGAGCAGCTGAGGAAAGTGGTGAGGCATGGACTGTGGAGTATAAGAAACAGCTGGAAAGAGTGGAGAAGCATGCACTGGGGAGAGTGGAGAAGCATGGTCTGGGGAGTATAAGGAGCAGCTGGGGAGAGTGGAGAAGCGTGGAGTGTGGAGTATAAGGAGCAGCTGGCGAGAGTGGAGAAGCATGGACTGGGGAGTATAAGGAGCAGCTGGGGAGAGTGGAGAAGCATGGAGTGTGGAGTATAAGGAGCAGCTGGGGAGAGTGGAGAAGCATGCACTGGGGAGAGTGGAGAAGCATGGTCTGGGGAGTATAAGGAGCAGCTGGGGAGAGTGGAGAAGCATGGAGTGTGGAGTACAAGGAGCAGCTGGGGAGAGTGGAGAAGCGTGGTCTGTGGAGTATAAGGAGCAGCTGGGGAGAGTGGAGAAGCATGGAGTGGGGAGTATAAGGAGCTGCTGGGGAAAGTAGAGACACAAAGTGTGGAGAAGCAGCAGCAGTGAGGAGGAGAAGTGTGAACTGGAGTGATACAGGCTGTGTGAATATAGGGTTCACCACACACAAGCTGTGTAAAGATAAGAAAATTAACATCTCTAACTTCATATTCCCCTTACATAAAAGAAAGGGTTAAGAATGCCACTTTCATACCATTTGGGGATTCAATAAGATGTGTAAAGCTTGTAATCTCATAACTGGCATATAGATGTATCTACATGTAAGTTTCTAACCCCTCCAAGAAATCCTCCATGCACCAGGACTATCTGCATCCCTGAATTCTTTTCTGTAGGAATTGTGCATGGAAAGAATGTGGATGTAGAGGCTGTGCCCCCATCACCGTGGAAATAAACTGATGGTGAGCCATGCCCCGTGCAATTCACTTCAACTCCATCATTCCACGGTGGTTGTTATTGACAGACTTCGACTCCAGAGGGGCGTGGGCGATGCAAACGTGTTCCCGTGGAGCATGGCGTCAACCCTAATCCTAACACACTATTCCAGTATAAAATAACTGCTGTCCTTCAGTTTTGGAAAGTAGCAACTGTTATGAAATACATTTTCAGTGCCAGACCCCTTTCTCCACCTCCCCAGATTTCCCGGTTATGATGTAAGAAGGAGTCTGACAGCTACAAAGTGACATTTCCAAACAAGAAAAGAAAACAAGGCAAGGGGTTTATAAATTATTTAAATAGTGTGTTGAGTTCAGGAAAAAGGTTCCATTTTGTGGCAAAGACTGATTCTTTCTAAACCTGTTGGTAAGCTGAGAATCTGCTTTGAGACCTTTCACTGGAAATACCCAGTGACCATGGCAGTGAAATATCCTAGAAAGTGTCCTCAGTTCACACTTCATCATGCTTGGGTGTTAGGGTCTGGAAGCAATGACAAATCAACCAGATCCAACACTGAGCTGAAGTATTCTGTTTTTTCAGTGAAATCAGATCATTTATATGCATTTTTCTCTAAAGATGAATACACCATTTTGAAAACACAATATAGTTTTAAAATGTGTGTATTTCTTCCTTTGTTTCGTAAGCTTATTGTATCAATAACAAATAGGAAAAATTTGAAAAGAAGGAAGGAAAAGAGAAAAGGAAGGAAAGAAAAGAGGAAAAGAGAAGGAAGACATTGAAAAAAATTAGAGTCAGTCTATAATGTTGTGCCTGCAGAAAGAAGAAAATTGTTAATAATAGTAAAAACAATGATAATAATGATGGCTTTAGTGTTAGAGCTATCGCTTTCTTGTTGGTTAGAGTTTTTTTTTTTGTTTGTTTTTTTTTTTTTTTTTTTTTTTGTGAGGAGATCAGCCCTGAGCCAACATCCGCCAATCCTCCCCCTTCCTTTGCCGAGGAAGACGGCCCTGGGCCAACATCGGTGCCCATCTTCCTCCACTCTACATGGGACGCCGCCACAGCATGGCCCACCAAGCAGTGCGTCGGTGCGCGCCCGGGATCCGAACCAGCGAACCCCGGGCCGCCGCAGCGGAGCGCGCGCACCCAACCGCTTGCGCCACCGGGCCGGCCCCATTGTTGGTTAGATTTTTATTGATGTTTATTATAAATGCTTTCCAATCATAAAATATCTTTTAAACACAAGGAAAAGTGTGGAGAATGTTATTATGAACAGTTTTGCATTAAGTTTTAGTATTTTGCCTCATTTGCTTTAGATATCTTTAAAATATTAGACAGAATCATTGACCACATAGATTGCTCCTTATCCCTTTCTCTCCTTCCCTGCCCAGACATACCTACTAACACTTAGTTGGTTTTTATTATTCTTATATGAACTTTTATACTTTTTTGGACATGTGCATCTGTAAACAATATTTAGTATAGTTCAATGTGCTTAAGTTATGTAAATGGCATTATATTGGCTATATTCTTTTGTACTTGCTTTTTTTCCCACAAAATTGTGTCTTTGAGTTTCACTCATGCTGTTAGATGAGGGTAAAATTCAACAACTTTAAGTGCAGGACAGATTTCATTATATACATATTACAACATATTGATGCATTCTCCTATCAATGAACATCTAAGTTGCTTCAGTTTTTCACTATTACACACAATGTGGTAATTTGTTTATACAGTACTTGGGGCTCAAATCCAGAGATTTTGGATTGCAGCCTGGGTGTCAAGATTTTCAAGAGTTCCTAGGAGAACCTAATGGCAGCCCAGGTTCCTCGATCAGACCTCTCTCAGATCAACTCAATCAGATTTGTTCGGTGATGACCAGGCATTGCTCTTTATAAAGAACTCAGGAGATTCTAACGGGCACCTGTGATTGAGCCAAGCCCCTCCTCTATAGAAACTCTTGCATTTGATAGACAAGGAATGATGCACAAGAATGCTTATTATACCACATTCTAGAACAGTGATTCTAATGTGCAACCAGGGTTAAGAGTTTCTGCTCTAGAATACAGGCATGGAGGTGGAATTTCCAGATGGTCCAGGTGGCGGGAATTAGTGCATCTTTAACTTTGCTTAATATTGCCAGTTGCCCGCCAAAGGAATTACATCAATGATACATGTTCCCATCAACACATAGTATTACCATTCTTTTTTAGGGGGGAGGGGTGAGGAAGATTGACCCTGAGCTAACATCCATGCGCATCTTCCTCTATTTTGTATGTGGGATGCCTGCCACAGCATGGCTTGACAAGTGGTGTGTAGGTCCGCGCCTGGATCCAAACCCATGAATCTCAGGCTGCCAAAGCAGAGCATGCAAACTTAACCACTACGCCACTGGGCTGGCCCCTTTTTACCACTCTTTTGGGACGGAAGTGCATGCCTTTGTGATACTTTGTAATTCCTTGACTCTCACAGGGAGGTCAAGCTATTTTCCGGTCATTGTCCATTTGGGTTTTCTCTTCAGCAAATTGCATTCCATATAATTTGCCCATTTTTAAATGTCTTGAGGATTTTTTAAATTAGTAATTTGTTGATTTTTAAAATATACATCCATGTCAGTAAATTGAAGTTGCATATGTGGTGTTCTCTTCTGTGTCTTGATTTTTACCTCATTTATCATGTCTTTCCTTATGCAAAATAAAAGGGAATAATGTCAAATTTCCAAGGTTCTTATAAAGTTTTTTTAAAAAAATGATTTACGTAGCTTTGCAGTTTGAGAAATTCTGTAAAATGCATACACTTATGCAAAACACACTCCTATCAAAACATGGAACATTCCTTCACCTCAGAAATGGAATGTGTACCTGCCTAGTTGGTTTCTCTGCTCACCTCCCCCCACCCAGAGCCAACTATTCTGGGTTCACTCACTGTAGATGAGCTTGACCTGTTCTAGATCACATAAATCCAATTTTACAGAACATTCTCTTATGCGTTTGGCTTCTTTCACTCAAGTATAATGTTCTTGAGACTCATCCATATTATGATGTGTGTAAAAACAGTTCATTCTTGGGTACTGCTGTGTAGCAGTCATGCATAAATAGACCACAGTTTATTTATCCCTCCTCCTTTGGGGAGATGGCTTTAGACTGCTTCCAGTGTGTGGCTATTATAAAGAAAGCTTGTATGAATCTGTCTTGTGTGGACACATATTTTCAATTCTCTTGTGTCAATCCTTAGGAATGGAATTGCTAGAATCTAGCGTATATCTAACTCTATTAGAAACTGCCAAAATATTTTCCAAAGAAGCACACCCTATGGACCCCAGCAACAATGGATGAGAGTTCTGGTTATTCTCCAGCCTGGCCAACATTTGATCATTTCAGTCTTTTTCATTTTAGTTAGTCTAATGGGTGTTGAGTGATATCTCTCTGAGATTTAAATTTGCACTTCTCTAATGAATAATGATGGTTAAGTACTTTCTCTTGGCCACTTAGATATCTTTATCTGTGGGGCATCTGAGCAAGCTCTTCACTCATTTCTTTTTTCTTACAATAAGGAGATTTTCTTAATATATTACTGTAAGGACAAGGCCGGGTCAGATGTATATATTGCAATTATTTTTTCCTATTTGGTGTCTTTATTTTTCATTTTCTTAAAGGTATCTTTTGATGAGTAGAAGTTTTTTTTTTTTTTGAAAACCTTATTTATTAAGTTTTCCTTTATAATCAATGCATTCTGTGTCCTGTCTAAGAAGTCTTTGGCTTCCCTAGGATGACACAGTATGCTTTTGTCTTATTCCAGAAGTTTTTTATGACTTCAGATTTTATGCTTTGCTGTCTGATACCTTCAGGTTTACCATTTTTCCATGTAATTATCCAGTTGTTTCATCATCATTTTTATAAATTTATTTTTTTAATTGGCATACGGACATTAGGTTCAGACCCTACCTTCCGTCTGCTTTCTGTGAGTGGCAGTTCCAATGTCAGATGTATATTCAAAACCTTTGCTGGGCTGTTCGAGTCTGCCTGGTGCATACATCACTTGGAGATTGGTCTGGGACTCGGAGTTAAGTTCTCAAAGCCTTTACTCTGCTTTCTTGTTTCACATATGGCACAGTTTCGGAGTAAAACCAAGACAGGGACTTCAATCGGCTCACACACAGAAGTAAGGGATGCCTTTCTCCAGCTCTCCCCTCTCTGGAATGAGCCCCACATAAGGTCACCAGATAAAAGACAGGATGCCCAGTTCAGATATACAATGAATAATTTTTCAGTATAAATATGTCCTAAATATTGCATGGAACATATATTAAAACTCTAATTTCACTGGGAATCCTGTATTTTTACTTGCTAAATCTGCCAAACGTACCCCACACTCTGTGCGGGGTGCCCCTTTACCTGATTCCTCTAGCCAGAAAGACTGGTTTCTATTAGGGTTTTAGCTGCACACACCGCTCCCTCACCCCCATTATGTCTTGTGTTCTGTGCGATCTGGGCCACCTTTGGGGTGAAGCAGTGAGAGATAAAAGAGAAGAAGTGATAACAGGGATTCGCCCACACTCCCCAGGCAGCAAGGGCTCCTTTTCCTCCTTTCTCTGGGGAAAAGAGATGGGATGGGTCTCCTTTTGGGATTTTAGCTGTCGGCCCGCACAGCTGCCACTACAGCAATGTAGCCATTCAACTTGGATCAGGCAGGAAAGAGAAGAGGGAGAAAAAAAAACAAAGAAGAAGGAAGCATGGATTCTCTCCACACTCTCCCGCACACAGGAGCCACTTTCTCTGGTTCTTTGGCTGGAAACTGGGAGGTTCTCCTGGCGTTATGTTTTCAGAGCTCACTGCCCAGTCCCGGGATCCAGTCAGACCTCTGGGCATAGCTGGGAAACCGGGAAGGAAAAATTGGAAAACTCCATGCCATTATGGGACCTTATTTCAGTCCCCCACCCCCCACCCCTGTGTCTGTTGTTCACTTTTTAGAGATTTCACGTAGTTGTTTGTTGTATTTTGTCCAGAGATTTTTAGCTGTACTCAATGGAAGAAGGAGGATGTGGTTGCCTTACTCCATCTTGACCCCTTATTATAATTTGAAAAAAAATCTCTCCTTTCCCCCTCAAATTACTTTGGCATGGTTTCTTTTCACCATACACATGGGTGTGTCTCTCTTTCCAAACACTGAGTTTTGCTCCATCAATCCATTTGTGTGTTCTTTCCCTAACTCTATGCAGCCCTGATTCAGTCTTGATTGCTCTAGCTTCATAATAACTCTTGAAAGTGAGTAACGTGAGCCCTCCAACTTTGTTCTTGTTTTTGCTGTTCTAGGTCATTGGCAACTCCCTATAAATTTGAGGAATTGCTTGTCAACAAAGCTTGCTGGAAACAGAATTAGAACTGCATTCCACCTCTTGATAATTTGCCGAGAATTGAGATCTTAACAATACTGAGTCTTCTAATCTGTGAGCATGATTTATCTTCTCATTTATGTAAATCTAATTTCTCTCAGCAATGTCTTGTCGTTTCGGGTAGAGGTTTTGCTCAATTTTTGCTAAATTTATCCCTACTAGTCTATGATTCGTGATGTTATTGTAGAGGGCATTTTGGTACTTAAAATTCCATTTGTTTGTTACTCATATAAAACATAGAACTAATGTTTGTACATTGACCTTTTATTCTGTACCCACACTAAATTCACTAATTAGGATTAATAGTTGTTTACATATCTTAGTGTTTTCTACACACAAAATCATGTTTCTGCAATGGTAGACTATTACTTCTACCTTCTTAATATTCTCACCTTACCTTAAATAATACAACTTATTGTATTATTGCACTATGACCTCCAATACAATATTGAATAAAAATGAGAGTGAATATTCTCTCTCTTATTTCCCTTCTTTTAGTGGAAAGTGTTTAGTCTTTCACCATCAGACTCCCATAATCATAAATGGGTCTTGAATTTCATCAAAAACCCTTCTACATCTACTAAAATTACCACGTGTTTATTTTTTATATTAATACAAGAAATTACATTGTTTTAATGTTAATCCAGCCTTGCATTTGTGGAATAAATCTCACTCGGCCATACTATATTATCTGTTTATTCCTGATTATTACTGAATTTGATTTTATTAAGGATTGTTGTGTTTATATTTTATTTCTTAAACTATTCTTATTTATTTTTGGTATCAGGGTTATTCTGGCTTTATTAAATCATATATACAGTGTCTTCTCTTTCTCTGTTTTCTGAAGGGGTTTGTGTGAGTTCCAAATTATGTCTTCCTTTCGCGTTTCTTAGAATTCATCAATGGACCTCTTTGGTCCCAAATTTTCTTTGGAGGAAGGTTTTAAATTCAATTTCAGGGCTATTCTGATTCTTTTTCCTCTTGTATCTGTTCTGGTAATTTATGTTTTTTTCCTTAATGTCAATTTTATCTAAGTGTTTGATTTTATGGCACGAATTTTTTCATAGCATCCCATTTATCATGTCATAAGTGCAGGATGTCCCTTATTTCCTTATTAATATAAGGAATCATGCCCTCTCTCTGTCCTCCCCACTCTCCCTCCCTCTGTTCCTCCTCCCTCCCCTCTCCTGAGTTGGATCAAGTTTATCGATTTTATTTATCTTTTTCAATGTACCCTATTTTGGTTTGGTCAATATTTGCTATTATTTCTTTATTTTCTATTTCAATGGTTTCAATATTATCTTTGATATTTCCTTCCTTTTGCTTAATTTGGCTTTAATTTGCTCTCTTTTCTCTAGATGCTTAAGTACAAGCTCAGTTTGTAGATTTTGAAACTTTCTTCTTTTCTAATATAACCCTTTAGAGCTATAAATTTTCCTGTAAGCATGCTTTCCCTGCATCCCACAATTTTGATGCATTATTTTCTTTACCTTCCAGTTTTAATTGTTTCCTAGTTTCCATCGTCGTTTCTTTTTTGTCCCACGGTTCTTAGAAGTATGTTGCTTAATTTTCAAATGTATCAGAATTTTCTACTTTTGTTATTAATTTCTAATTGGTTTTTTATCAGTGAATATATGGTGTATATTATTAATCCTTTCATATTTTTTGAGACATTTGATGACCCCGCACATATCTTCTCTTAATAAATGTTCCATTTGTTCCTTGAAAAGAATATGTATTCTACCACTGTGGGGTGGAGGGTTCCATAAATGTTGATTAGATTAAGATGCTCAAGACCGTTGTTCAAATCTTCAATGTCTTTCCTGATTTTGTCTACTTTTTCTAACAATTCTTGAGAGAAGAGATTTGACAGTGATATATTTTCTCTTTCTAATACTTTCTGGCACTATTTTAGAAATTATAAATTATAAATTTGTAAATGAGAAATCTGCTGGCACTATAATGGCAACTCATTTCAGGGAAACGGTGCTTTTTACCTGATACATTCTATCATTTTATTTTTATCCTTGAAATTGTGCAGTTTCACAATGATTGTCTAGGGTGTGGTTGGTTTTTATTGATCTTGCTCAATATTTGATTGCACTTTTGATTGGAATACTGTTGTGACTTTTCTTAACTTCCCATTTGAAATTTGATTGCACTTTTCATTAGAGCACTCTTTTTTTCCCTTTTCTTAATTTCCTTGAAGTTACCAGCTATTATTTCTTAAAATGTTTATTTCCTTCTGGAACTTTAATTAAACATATGGAGCAGCTTCTCAATCTATTCTCCACATTTCACTTCTCTTTCATATTTTTTCTTTCTCTTTCTGGGCTGGACTCTGAGTAAATTTGTACACACTACTTCCCTGCTGACAAATTCTGTATTTGAATTTTCCCAATCTAGTGTTTACCCTATCCATTCAGTATTTTTTTTAATTTTAGAGACTATAGTTTTCCTTTTCAAAATATTTCAAATTGTCTTTAAATCTATCTTTATTCTGTATCTGGGATTTTTTTTTTCAATTTCTTTTTTTTTACTATTTAACTTTCATTTATCCTTTTGGACATCCAAAATAGTTATTTTTAAATGTTTGTTACATTTCTATTTTTTTAGTTTCATGTGGACTAAACTTATATTACAATCATTGATTTTATCTGTTGTCTTAGTCTCATATTTCTCTACATGCTTGTGAATTTGTATTTGTAGGTCCATTTAGAAGAAGAGATATTCTTATCCACCTTACATCTTTCAATCTTCAGGTTCATTAACTACCTCCATCATACCGTTGGAGGCCTCCACGTAGAGCATCATGCTTGGTGGTCCCTGCCGCAATGAGATTGGGAATGTGGCTGATCCTCATATTGCTAAGCCAGTGAGGCAGTTGCTTTAATCTCTGGTTACCTACATCTGCTTCATCTAGGGCCCTAAGCCACCAGGCAGCACAAGATCCATGACTTCTATTGGTTTCCTTTCCTGAGTTCCTGGTTTCATGTAGGTAAATTTACCTCCACTCCCCCTACCAAGGTAAGGAAAATGCAGTTCTTGCCGTTACAGTGGAGACAAACTCCTGGTGAACCTTGAGCTCAGGAGGCAGAACTCTGGCTTTATCCTACCTGCATTTAAATCTGCTCTTTTAATGTTTGTCTGCGCTGCTGTGTGTTTGAAACAGGGGATTCAACATATTGAGCTATCTTGATCGGAAAGCATTCTGTTCTATTTTTGTTTTTGTTTCTGTTTACTCTAATAAAAAGGCTTTAATGTCTCATGATAAAGAGTTTGTCGCAAAGGGGCTCCAGCCATTAGAAATTGTTTCTTGCTCTTGAGATTAAGGAATCCTTAGCAACATAGTGTAGGTGCCCCCTCCCTGTAGGAGAGGGTGTAATGTTTTCATTCCTTTCATTCCTGGTCTTACTGAGTCACCCTCTCCCAAGGATAGACAAAGTAGCTTTGTCTACAGCAGCAGAAAGTACACATTGAATTTGCCATTCCTGCTATCTTTCCTGTAAAGGATGTGAATAGACAAGCTGAATGTAAGCCCCTCCAGCTGTAAGGATCTATGATTCTGTTGACGGACCATCACCTCTCCACAGTGTCAGACCTGGAACTGACAGTACAAGTGCTTGTTTGAATCTTTAGCATGAGCAGATGGCTGCCAGCCCAACCTTTGGCTTCACCTGGAAAGCATTCTTTGGTCTGGCCTTCTTCTAGTCATGGAAATGGACTGAACTGCAACTCTCAAGGAGCCGTAACACAAGCACGGTTGATCTTCAAATGAGAATGGTAACAGAAATAAGAAGTATTGTAGAGAAAACTGGTTTGGTGGAATTCATCAACAATTTTTTTTTCTTTGAGTTCCTACTATGTGCTGTGTGTACAGGTGCGAATGAGAAAAGGCTTCCCTCCTCTGATGGTTAATCGCTTACAGTCAAGAGTCAGGAAGCTTGTTCATTATGTGAAATTGGACAAAGCAGCATTCTTCTCCAGGCCTCAATGTCCATTTCTGTGCACATAATAATAACAATTAGCATCCCCTGAGCTTTACCTAAGGGCAGGAGGCTAAAAGCTATATGTGTAGCATTACATTTAATCCTCACAGGTTCTCGATAAGGCAGGCACTGTTGCTAATCCCTTTTACTAATTGCCCAACATCACACAACAGATAATGCACAGTCCTGAGATTTACAAAGTACTAGCTCATTACATTATGTTATGCTGCCTCCTGTGCATAAAACAGGGATAATTGTTTCTGCCTTACTAGTTAGCTCAGAGGAGTAAATGAGACTTGTAAAGACTGTGGCCCATAACGCATGCTCAAAAATATTAGTGCATCAGCAGTGTGGAGGCAACATCTAATAGTGTAAAACCAGTGAAGAGATGCTCATCAAGATTTCCTGGGGTTTCTTTCTTCTTGACATCTCCTGCCATCCCTACACCATGACTGCCCTTCACCCAGTTCTATTTGTCTTGTTTTCTTCCTCTGCTGGTGTACATTTTGTAACACTAGCTATTTGCTGACTCAAGGGTTCAGCTTAAAACCTTGAACTCTTCAGAGGAAATGTTTTCCTTTCAAATCGAATGTTATGATTTACGTCAAGCGCCATGGTATGGCACAGGCAGAGCTAAGCAAATATCCTGGCTCATGTAAATGCAGTCCAGGACACTGCCTTAAGAACAAGGAGGAATTTATGTCTCATAGAATATGATGCATGGGACAAAAAGTGGGGTAAAGGGTAGTCATCAGGCTACATGCCTACAATGAGTAACAGAATGCAATGAGATTGATATGAAACCCAGATTATGAGTGGGAGAAGAAGCTGTGCCCTTGGCCAGAGCAAAACTGCTAGCAGCATTCTCCAAATTCAGTCACTAAGTACCACTGTCATGATGTGTGCCACATCCTCATAGCTTCAGTACTACTATTAATTAACACTGTCTTTTAAATTAACTCATTTTGAAGTTAAATAGTTATATCTGAAAGATAGACTTTGTATCATGATGCTAACTTTAATCCCATTATCATTTGTCATAAACAGAAAGTTCAAATGAAATATATTCGTAACTATTAACAACAGCTTGTCTGCAACTCACACTCATGTCAGGGACCGCACTTTGGGAAATAGAAGGAAAAGAACCTTCCTTGTCTGCTGACACCACTGCTTCCTTTCCCCACCTGGAGGAAGTCTGTCTTATTCCAATTATCCACTTATGGCCACTTAAACGAGGGAGAAAACCCACAACCTACACTTCTGTGTAACTCTAATGAGCTTTAGAATAATTATAGAAGAGACTAAGACATTATCAGAAAGAAGGGTCAGCTTGAACCACAAAATGAGAAAAACCTGATAAACCTCGTGTCTTTTCAAAATGAAGTTATTTTTCAACTTTAATAGGAAATGGTCAGAAAATAGTCTTCTCTATATCTGAGCACAGTCTTGTCTCCCAAGGTCATTGGTAGAAAATAAGTGAAACCCTGAGACAAGTCCTTTGGAAACGTCCCAAGGTGGTATCAATGGGTTAAAACAGAATCCTATTTCCTTTGTTTGGACCCTTGAAAACTTTCCCCCATTATTTTCTCTTTTCTTTTTCCCTTTTCCCCCTTTTTTGCTAACTTGCCCTCCTCTGAACCACAACAAACTGCAAGACTCCCATATATAGTTCTCAAAAGAACTCTTCTAATGGTTACCACAATGGGATTCTATCAACAATCCTGAACAAGGCACATGAACAACAGGAAAGATCTCCAATAGTCCCAACGGCGAGTTTTGCAGCAGTTGAAGAAGGAAACTGCTATCTGGACCAGACCCCAAGGGCATATCCCTCCCTCCTCTCCCGGTCTATGAAACTCCCACCCTGTTTTGCATGGGGAGTTACCTCATCTTCTGTTGTTCCCTGATGAACATCAGGTAAGTCAAGCCTTTTACCTGAGTCCCTTGAACAACTGTTGTCATGATAGTTGTAACCACCGGCTTAACAACACTTAGTATCAAAGGGCCTGAGGAAAGGAAGCAGGGGTGTGTGCTCACCTCCCGGCCTTTCTCTCTCGTTACTCAGATTCCCCACCCCACCACCTCCTCCTGTAGCAACACTACCAGCCTTCAAAATCCATCCACGCTGTTATGGACGGAATGTTTGTGTCCCCCAAATTTCAGAGGTTGAAACCCTAGCCCCCAGATGGTTTTTGGAGATGGGAGGTGATTAGGGCTAGATGAAGTCATGAGGGTGGGTCCTCAGGATGGAATTAGTGCCCTTACAAGAAGAGATACCAGAGAGCTTGCTCTCTCTGCCTGCGTGCACACAAAGAATGGGCCATATGAGCACATAGAAACATGGCAGCCACATACTAGCCAAGGGAAGAGGGCTTAAAATGAAACTTACCTTGCTAGCAACTTGAGCTTGGAGATTTCCCAATCTCCAGAACTGGGAGAAAATAAATTTCTGTTGTTTGAGCCATCCAGTCTACGGTATTTTGTTATGGCTTCCCTCGATGATTAGTACATACTCCATTACAGTTTATGATAACCCTCTCAACAGGAAGTGGTAACCCTTTCTTGAAATTTACTGTCTTACTGCTGTTGTTATAACCTGCTTGCAAAGATAATCACACATACACATGGATTTTTACTCTTATGGATAAATAAGCTATTTAAGGGCAGGGACCATGTCTTATGTCTTAGCATCTATCATGATGTCTTATTCAGGGTAGGTGGTCTATAAACTATTTTTCATTGCTGAAATTTGCAATTAGCAATGAATGTTTTTTTGGTGGAGATTTCCTCACTTACTAAAATATCACAATACAACTGTATTCATTTGTAATGCAAGGGAAAAACAAAGTGAGGTATATGGCATCTCATCACAAATGTGAGAAAGAAGGAATGTTTATCCATTCCAAAAGGGTGGCCTTCTCCCTCTCTTCGATATATGCTCTATGTGTGCTTACCTCTGCACACTTGCCCACATTTCCAGAGTTATGTTCTCCCTTCTTCTCATTTTCCATTCAATTTCATCACTGTAAGCCCAACTGAAGACCCACTTCCTGGAAGAAAATTTCAGAACTCATACTCCACGCAATAGAAATCTCATTTTTTTCTCTTTTAAATTGGAGTAAACAATAGCCAATGAAGCTCATATGTGCCCTAGATTTTTTTTTTGCTTCTCGTGCGCAATAAGTTCTGTATCTTCCACCAGTTTTTTGTTAAATTAATTAGGAGCAGCGATTCAGCTTTTTTCTTTCCTCCGAATCCCCATCAAACTTGTACATAGTTTAGGATCAAGATTTTGCTGTTGATTTCTGATTCATTAACTTAATCTTGGGATAATTTGATTCTTGGCCTTTATCGGATATCCCTTCCAAAATCTTTATTAAAGTATTGTGAAGCATTCATGTTGCAGATTGGACACCAGAAGTTACAGAAGACCCATTTCCCATTCTCTTAAATATTAAATCTTTGGCACATGTCACATAAAAGTCTTTGCAGGTTCCTAGATGGAATAATTAGGGCCCTGGATCTGGTTTTCTGCGATTTTCTTGGTTTTTCTCACCTTCATCCCCCTCATTCTGGCATCCTTCATGACCCCTTACCCACCACACCACTTAAAATCAGTGTTCAGGAATTTCCAGCATGAGGACACTGTTGATGGTCTCATCTCTGAATCAATCCGGTGGCCAGGATTGAATATGCTCTTGGTTTCCTCTTTCTGGGGGACTTCAATCAGTCACTGAGGGAAAGAGAGCAGGATTTGCCTGATTGATGGTTGCTACGGAAACCAGGACCCACCCACCCCCAAGCTGAGTGTGATGTCACAATGGGTAAGGTGAGGGCTGGGAGTGCATGATGGGGAACTGGAGAGACAAGCATAGTGCTGAACACAACTCTATAGTTATGTAGGGCATAACACGTAATATTAAACTTGGCATTTTTAAGAAGCCAGGTAGCACATTTAAAGAGTAACAATTCATCAGTTTTAAACTCTTCAATGAAGTCAGCGTGCATCTTTAATCTCCGTAGAAATCTTAGGAAGATTTGGATAGTTGAGCTGGTTTGGGCCTCTTATTATTAGTATTGGAATTATAAATAATATTTAAGAGAGACAAAGGAAAAAGTTTTTGTGAACACGTACAAATAAAAAACTCATTTCGTAGAATCCAATTTACCCCGCCACTGAATTATCAGATATACCTCTTTTTCATTTTTTAGTGAAACTTTTGTAGTGGTTACTCTCGTGTTTATAATGCGTCTTTAACACCTTCACATAACAATTTACCACTTCATGTATAAGGTAAGAAGCTCACAATAGTATACTACCCACCCTGTCTTTTATGCTATTTTTGTCACAAATTTTACTTCAACATGTATGATAAACCCATACTTTATTATTAAATTTTGCTTTGAATTCTTAATTGTCTTTTAAAGAAATTTAAAACGGTGAAAGTAAAAGTCGTTTATATTTGCCCACATATATATACCATCCTGTCATGTTGTATAGATTCAGTTTTCCTTCTGGTATCATTTCCATCGTGCCTGAAGAAGTTCATTTCATATTTTTTGAAGTGCCAGTATGCTGCAGACAAATTTATCAGCTTATGTGTGTCTTAAAAAGCCTTTATTTCCTCCATTTTTGTTGTTGTTGAGGAAGATTCGCCCTGAGCTAACATCTGTGCCAATCTTCCTCTTTTTGCTTGAAGATTCGCCCTGAGCTAACATCTGTGCCCATCTTCCTCTATTTTGTATGTGAGTCACCACCACGGCACGGCCAACGAGTGGTGTAGGACCACGCCTGGGATTCAAACCCGAGAACCGGAGCTGCTGAAGTGGAGCGTGCTGAAATTAACCACTACACCACGGGGCTGGCCCCTTTCCCTCATTTTTTAATGATATTTTCACTGTGTGTAGAATTATACACTGACAGGTGTTTTCTTCTTTTTCCTTTTCAGCACTTGCTAGATGCCGTTCCATTACCTTCTGGCTAGCACAGTCTCCACGGGGTAGGAGTGGATGTCTTAATTCACAGAGAGAGAAAAAGCTGCAGAGCAGTTAACAGATTGACCCAGACTGATGTATACACTCCTCAAAATTGGAACCTCAGTCAGCTAACTCCTATACAAGTTCACACCAGCGTGCTAGATCTCCATTATCACCTGGGAGTTTGTACATTGGGTGTATTTTGGGTTGATGGACACCGTGTCCCTAGAGTTAACTTGACCAGCTTTGAGGCAGGAAAATGGTTAAGAAGTTGACTGTCTAATTCATCACAGTAACTAATGGGTGTTCAAAGTGTAGGTGTCCCCACAGACATTACTGCCTCCTTAAGTTAACTCTGTGTCCTTGGTGTTGTGCCAGTAAGCGCCGTGTGGGTCACGTTGTTTTGATGGCCCTGGAAACCACAGCTATGGACATTTCTTCACAACACACTGGTCAAAAGCTTGACTCACTAATTTATTCAGTTGTGTTTAAATGCCTGTCAGTTGGTAGAGTGATTGCTTAAGATTTTTCCTTTGTTTAACTGTGCAAACAGCTAATTCGATTAGAATCAGCTGATTTTTTTTTTTTTTAGCATCCTAGTACACATCCTTAAAAACAGCATTAAGTAGAATAGGTGTTCTTTGTATTGCCAGTATTTGCAATGAAGAGTTTCACATTTTAATGGCAATTTTAACTTCTGGGAATCATGTTCAACAGGGACAGTCAGAGGCATACATCAAAGTCTTCATTTTGTCTCCACTAAGCAAAGAATTGGAGGGGAGGGTTGTTGACCTGTGTTGTGCCTAAGAGGAAAATGTGCACATGTTCTGTTGCTGGTTTCATTTTTCTTTTTTTAAGTGAAATGGTGCCACCATTTAGTTTTAATTTTACAGCAAACACTGACATTTCAGGTGAATAATATGTGAAATTTATTTAAATTCTCACAAATGAATTCCAGATTAAACAGAGTCATTGTCTTAGTTTTATTTCTGTTGTCGTTGCCATGTTAAAAGCTCCAAATTATCGAGGGTGAAAGATAAAATTATAAAAAATTAAACCTTAAAAGACATGGGATTAGGAAAAAAAACAAATATGAAAAGTAGAGTTTGGTTGATTACAAAGCAATGACAAAAATCCTTAGAAAGGAGAAATTGTATATTTCTTCCAGGAAAAGAAAATGAGTTTGAAAACACCCATTACTGCTAAAAATACAACTTGTAATGCTGAATTGCCCGGAAATATGTTACTCTGAATGTGGAATGGAACACAGTTTGTTCCAAATTGACTTTGCAATGAACTTGAAGGTGAGGTTATAAAGAAACTGCTGGTTAGCACAGTCATGCATCATTTAAGGAGGGAGACGCATTCTGAGAAATGCGTCATTAGGCAATTTCATCATTGTGTGAACATCGTAGAGTGTACTTACACAAACCTAGATGGTATAGCCCACTACATACCTAGGCTATATGGTACTAATCTTATGGGACCACCGTCATATATGCAGCCCGTCATTGACTGAAATGTCCTTATGCTGTGCATGACGGTAATATGTTGTAACTGGCCTGGGTGCCCTCATGGTCCAAGGTGGGCAGTAGCATGGCAGCTTTCTCCTCTCTCAGCTTATAACCATCACCAACCTCTCTGCCAATAGGTATCACAGGTGTTGGAATTCCTGAAAGATGATGCAACACTCATTATTGCATTTAACTGAATTCAACAAACAATGCATAAAAATAATAAAAATGAAAGCAAAGGCAGACAAACTGAATTTACTTGGAAAACTTCATCTTTTTAAACATCTGATACGAAGTAAACGACCTGTTACAAGCCATTGCCAAAAATATCACAAAGACAGAAAAGCACACGCCATTGCTGCAACCATTATTATTAATTTAATAACATTAATTGAGCATCCACTATGTGCCAGGCAATCATTAACGCCATGGATAAAAAATGATAAAGAAGGGGCCAGCCTGGTGGTGTAGTGGTTAGGTTTGCGCACTCCACTCTGGCAGCACCAGGTTTGCAGGTTCGGATCCCAGGTGCGGTCCTACACACCACTCATCAAGCCATGCTGTGGCAGCGTCCCACATACAAAATAGAGGAAGATGGGCACGGATGTTAGCTCAGGGACAATCTTCCTCAAGCAAAAAAAAAAAAGAAAGATTGGCAACAGACTTTAGCTCAGGGCCAATCTTCCTCACCAAAAAAAAGATAAAGACACGTTCCCTGTCTGGTGAGGGAACCAGACGCATGCATACAAGGATGCTAGTACAATAGAGTCATTCACACATGTTCTCTGAGCATTGTTTTCTATACATCTTACTGGATGACATAGTAGAATAATACACGTGTAGGTAGTTCAGGTTCACTATAAACTGAATCACTCTTATTAGATAAGTTAAAAAAAATTATATATCTTGGACGGTAGAATTATTTATTTGCAAACTATTTTAGTTATCCTAAAGTGGAAGTTGTGCCTGTAGTTTTTCAGGAAAAGTTATAACTCAGTATGTCTAGGCTTGGTGACAAACAGACATCTGTAGTACCTAAATGTGTAAAAAAGTGACACAACAGAAAAGAGCACAGATATGTTATTCTCAGAACAGTGGCCTTAATTTTACCAATTTCTGAAAGCAATGTCATAATTTGGAACAAAAACATTTATAGAGTATGCATTTCACTTTTATGTGATATTAACACAACTTTTTACAAGATTTTATTTACTCATTTCTCTATTTCTAAAATTATTCATCTATGCCACTGTATATTATTATATAATTGATCTATTCATGTTATATAACATTAAAATAAGCTTTATTAGAAGACACTATTCAGAATTATTTTTCCTGCTTTGTGTAATGCAAATACTAGAATTTTAACATGGAAATGGGTCTAGGCCAGCAGTTCTCAAACTTTAATGTGGAAATAAAACACCTGGTCTTGTTAAAATTCAGGTGCTGATTCAGCAGGACTGGATTGGGGCCTGTGATACTGCATTTCTCACCATCCCCCAGGTGATGTTGATGTGCTGGTCCATGGGTCACCCTTGGAGAGGATGATCTACACCACTATGTCTGATCATTTTCTTTAAACCATCTCTACAATAAGTCCTAGTTACTTCCCCTGGAATATTCAATCCTATGGTCTCCCCATGACCCTTTTAGTTAGCTACAAACTTAGTTAGATAAGATGACCATCATGAGATCCACAGAATCAAACTGGCTTTCATCCCAAATCCCATTGCCTTACAAGAGTTTGTCTTAATAGGATTTCTTAATTTGAGAAATCATGCACAACTTGGAACTGTCTACCATGCATTGTTGTGATCTCTACGGCTACCATTACAGAATAGTCTATCTAAAGATAATGTTATTCCTGGAAATGGATTGGAACGTTTTCTTGTTAGTTTTGTTTTGTTTTAGTGTAATAATGGTTATATGCTAATTGGGAAGACAATAGGCACAGATTATTCTCATCTAATTAAATTCGGACACTTAATGATCATTGTGAATAAGTTATCACAGGCTTACTTTTTCTAACAATTATAATTATAGCAATCATACTATTAAACACAACTTATTGAATGCTTGGTCTGTGTTATTTGCTATGTAATTACAACAAATCCTAGTAACAACCTCAAAAAAATTTTTTGTGTGTGTGAGGAAGACCAGCCCTGAGCTAACATCCATGCTAATCCTCCTCTTTTTGCTAAAGAAGACCGGCTCTGAGCTAACATCTGTTGCCAATCCTCCTCCTTTTTTTTTTTTTTTACCCAAAGCCCCAGTAGATAGTTGTATGTCATAGTTGCACATCCTTCTAGTTGCTGTATGTGGGACGTGGCCTCAGCATGGCCGGAGAAGCGGTGCGTCAGTGCACGCCCGGGATCCGAACCCGGGCCGCCAGTAGCAGAGCGCATGCACTTAACCGCTAAGCCACGGGGCCGGCCCCAACAACCTGAAAATTTAGGCATTATTTTATCCCTATTTTGTTGTGAGGAAACTAGGTTTTGAGAGGTCAATTCATTTATTCTTTATATCATTTATAGCAAGGTAAAAGTGGAATCCAAGTCTCGAGCGCACACAAATCTTCCCTTTTTTCTCTGTATCCAGCTGCTGCTTAGCTCCAAAGCCTCCACTGTGCCAGTCCAAAGGCTGTCACTTCCTGGAGGTAAACATGTCAACACATCTTCTGTCTTCTCCCCTTTCTCTCAGGGAAGCCTCAATTTCCAGGAGGTTACCTGTTCATCTCAGCTGGATTAGGAGGGCCATTTTAGCCCTGGTAACACCTCACCCCATACCTCTCCTGTTCTAAAGCTCCTCCATACCTCTCTGGGGCCCCCAGAGAACCAACAGACTGTCTCCATCCCTCTTTCTTAACTGCCATTGCTACTCCCCTACAGCCATCTCCTGCAATATATATTTTTCCTTTTAGAAGAAGAGATTGTCTCTTGCAAGAGTTTCAGGTGAGGAAAGGATGCTTAACTATGTTTTGAAGTTTCATCTGCTTCTTGATGAGAGACACACCCGCAGCATCACTTCCTGCTGATAAGGTGCAGTAACACCCCTTCTTCCTGCTCCTTTCTGTTGGAATTCTCACCTCCCTTTACTTGGGGTGGTGTTTATCTCATTGTACACTTCTCTCACTCCAGGGTTAAAGACATAACTCTAATGTTTTGAGTTCTCCAGATTTGCCTCTTGATATTGAAATGCAAAATTTGGAATTAAAAAAGTACTTTCTCAAGCACCAATTGCTTGCGAGAAACACTTTGCTTTCAAGACCAATATTTTTGCTATGAACTGAAAGAGAGTTCTAGTTTGCTACTCAAAGCCACAAATTTGTCTCTGCTCTTTCTAGGTTCTTTTGTGCTCATCCTCTGCAGGGGCAATATGCTTCAGCCCCGAGGCTGATTTTAATGGTGGGGATCTGCAGAAAATGAAGAAGTACCAAGAAGAAAAAATGCACCAGATATTATTTCAAAAAAATTAAATTAGGATACATTCATATGGTTGGAAAAAAGAGTACAAATCTGAGTTAGATGCTTGTGGACAATGATCATCCTGAAAATAATTAAGCAACCAACACAGATGGTTTTCACATACACTTGCTGCTCTAGAGGTTGAATCAAGAAGAGCTTGCTCTTATTGGAAACATTTTGTTTTCTGTAACTTTATCTGAAGTCTAAAAGAGAAGGTATGTCACCAGAGTTTTATAGAAGTCCTGAATGAGTCTCTTGAAACACTGTAGAAATGTTGATACGACAAATCAAAATTTTATTTTCTGTTTATTTTGGTTTTGTTTTCTACTCTCTTTTGTTAAATTTTTTTATATATATAATCTCCCAAATCTAGGATGGATCTTTTTCTTTTCTGTCATTTTGAGTTGCTGCCAAAGGAAAGTTTCAATTTTTAAAAACTAAAGTGTTTTCTAGTCGTTCTTATAATCCCAAGCTAAGTAAACTGGTATAATTTATATTAATAGCATAAACATTGATGGTTAATATTTTTTTCCACAAATGCTTTTTTTTAAACCAAAGTTATGAGTGATAGAAAACAGAGATATTTTGCTAAAATGGAAAGGAAAATTATATGCATACTTGAATTCACACTGACGTGTCTGCAGAAAGTTTAACATCAGGCTGCAGGGGACAGGAGCAATGCCGCTGTTTCTCTGAGTTATCATGGGGGAAACTGGTGTCGTGTGGCTTGTAACACCCCTAGAATATCTTTGTGAGCTATTACACACAGATGTCTGAGCAAACAGACCCGGGGAACGCCAGCCTCTCATGGAACCTCCACACAAGCATTGTTAGCTTGCCCAAGATTTATGGCTCCTGAATCCAGAGACAGGAGACACAAATCTCACTACTCCAGTTACTTCTGTACGACAATACCGAATAAGCCAGCTCTGCTTTGCACAAAGGCTCTGATGGGGGTGCTGGGTTTTGAGTGTTTAAAGTGCTTACCTTTGCACTTTGTTTGGGGAAGTACGGAAAATCGCTTAACTGGCTTAACCCCATTCTCTACTGGCTCTCCGAGGGATGCTTCCAGCTGAGGCACATGAGGAAACAGGACCACAAGTAAAACTCAAGACTCAGGCTTAGGAATACAATATCTCCACTTGGAACTGTTCAGTTCTTCATGTGTCAGAAAATGCATACTGCTCATTTGGAGGAGCCACATTTTCGGTGCTAAACAACAATGCATGTCTCCTCATGGATTATTATTTTAAGAATAAAATATTCTCAGCTCTTCTATTTTACCAAAATACATACAACTAAGTGAAGAATTAAATACACACTTCTCCATTCCTCCATCTTAGCATTATTCATATTTTACATGAAAAAATTCATAGTAATTTAGAAATAGCCATGATGCAAATAATATCGTGGGTAATATCTCAAGTTTTCAATAAATATAATACAAAATAGGTTAGTGGTGTTGATACTGAAGCAAGTGGGCTCACCTCCTGGTGAGTTAAATAAGACTCTACACCAGTGGAAGTTGTCTCACAAAGTAAAGTGTATTTTGCAGCAAATAGGAGGCTGTGAGGAATCATTTCCAAAGTCATGGCGTCCCAGAACAAAGGAAAGCAGGATCTTTTATTTGGTTGGGGAATGAATATTCAAAAGGGAGAGGCGGGGTATTTGCTTGCACAGGCTCAGTTGGAGAACGTGCTTCCACATAATGAGGCCTAAGCTCCTCCTGGAGAGATCTTTGCATTAAAAATGAGGCAAAGGTCATGGGCGTAGCTCTTGTGGTGAGGCTTGGTCAGTTTCAGGATGGCTGGTGGTTGCATCTCCTTAACATACAAAAGGAAAAGAAACAACTTGGAGAAACAGTTAATTGCTTCGAAACCCACCTTTGAGTTTCTCGAGGCACCTAGTTGGTGACAGTGTCACTATTGGTGTTCATGGGAGATGTGAATACTGTTAAATTCAGATCCAGTGGGAATTTAATTCTATGTTAATTTAATTCTATGTTAAAGTTATTTCCGATGTTCGTTTTAAGTGGCGTAGATTTCTGGGATACAGGATTTTGTTGGAGAGCAGACAGCATGAGTGTGGTAAAGCCTCCATGGGCAAATTAGTTTCACAATGAAAAAGATTATTCCATGACCTGTTACTTTTCAAAATTTGGCCCTAGTTCGCAGAAGGGAGCAGGTTTGGGGAAGCGATCTGGGGGTATGGCCAGGTGGGGAGAGAGCTTGTCCTGAGACTGGTTTGTATTGTATTTTACGTAAGATGGATACAAGGGCAGCTGCCGGTTTGAAAGAGCGGATGGAGCAGGTGTGATGGAGATTACTTCCCCTTGGCGTGACCGCTCACATCATCCTCATATTGCATGCCACGCACTTTGGTAAGGGACGCGTTTTCTAGGAACAAGGATTTCATGCTAACCTGAAGTTATTTGGATTCAAGAGACCACGAGTGACTTGCTAGTTGGAGGAAGAACCATTTCCTCCCTCTTAGTTACTCAAAGTGAAATTTTGAAACATGTGAAACAGTCAACCCTCCGGCCCTCCTTGGAGGCTGCTCAAGGTGAGCCCTTCCATGAAGTTACTTTCAATCTTGAGGAGGGTCAGCAGTGTTGGGATTTCAAAAGCCTGAGAAGACCGAGCCCTAATGCTTTAGCTGGAATCCCCTTGGCCAAATGCCTTCTGCTCACCATCGGAGACTCAGGGCTTAGTGTAGACCAGACCCTGTGCTTCATTCCAGGACAGAAAGAGAAAAAACCATCAGAGATTAAGTTTCAGATATCCTGGTCATTTATCACTAAATATTTTGACATCTATTCTTTTCATTGGGTGGATAGAACTACTTAAAATATGCTTAAAACCCATTCAAAAATACAAATAAGAAACTCAGCAATCATTTACTGTATTCAAACCTATGTTCTGCCGCTACTCCTTCTGCAGGCAGGAGAATAAAGGATGCATTTTTCCCATATAGAGAAAGATAATTGGCACCAAGCATTTCTGGCCTAAATTCCTCAAATACCTAAGTCAGATTGATGCCATTTCTGAAAATCAGTAATAACACTGAACTCCATGAATACTTTAAGCAAATTGTGTACATGTAATTAAACCTGGATTCTGTTCCTGGAAGCTAAGATTGAATTATTTTTTTCATATTTCATTTGATAATATTGCTTCTGGGAACATTTTACACAAAGTTTGGAATAACCATGGAATGTAGCTTACACCACATTATATTACAGTTCATCATATAGAAAGAAGCACATTGTAAAATGTGTATTATTAAAGTTCGAATCTAGAAAAGCATGATCGTTTCCAGCTTTTCCATTTGACATTGGGCTTTGCAGAAATATTGCAATTGCTGTGAAGAGGGTCAGGCATCCCAGACATTATGCAGGTACAAATGGTGTAATCCCAAACAGCTTGAGAAACCTGAATATCATTAGGCATGTTTCTGCTTAAGGTAAGTTTCACCGCACTTCCTGTTACAAGGTATTCTGCTGTGTTCTTGGTAAATGTTTACCATAAGTTCTTGTCCTTCATTTCTCTTTTCCTAGAACCTGATCTTTGTGTATCAGACAGCCTAACAGGACAGCACAAATCCATCAGAAAGCAAGATCCCGCACTAAATTCAATTCATCAAAAATTTAGTCAGAATGAGCTCAAAAACAACTTATTGGTTACCTAGAGATATACAATTATTTAGATTTATTTTTCATTTATCCCAATTTCTCTTGTATTTTTGTCACTTTTTATTTTAATATATTTTCAAGCATACAGAAAATGTGTAAATGTAATACAAAATTGGCTATAAACATTTACCCAGATTCAGCATGTGTTAAAAATTTGCCACATTTGCTTTATCTACTGTATCATCTATCTATCTATCTATCTATCTATCTATCTATCTATCTATCATCTATCTATTGTCTATCTATCATCTAGCTAGCTAGCTATCATCTATCTACATCTATTTTATCTATCTACCATCTATCTATCACCTATCATCTATCTATACCTTTCTATTTATCTATCTATATCTTTCCATTTACCTATCATCTATCATGTATATCTATATCTATCTATCATCATCGTCTCCTCTCTCCTATGTCTTTCATTTGCACACACACATAACACACATACACACACCCCTATATACAAAATACATGCATAATTCTATGAACTACTTGAAACTAAGTTGCAAGTATCACATCCACATAGCCCTAAATATTTCAGTGTGTGTTTCCAAAGGATAAAGACTGCATAAACCTAGTACAATTATCAAAATCAGGAAATTTAACAATGGTGCAATACTATTATCCAATTCACAGGTATATTCAAACTTTGCCCATTGTCTCTGTGGTTTCCTTTTTAGCTATGTTTTCCCTTTTCCAGGATCCAATCCACATTACATTGCCATGAATCTTTAATTTCCTTCAATCTGGAGCAGTTCTTCAGTCTCTCGTGTTTCATGACATAACATTTCTGAAGATCGCCGGCCAGTTATTTTGTTGACTGCCCTTCAGTATGAGTTTGTCTAATGATTTCTCAGGATTGGATTCAGTTTCTTAATTTTGAGCAAGAAGGCCACATAAGCGATGGTGTGTTCTCTCCAGTGCATCATATCAGGAAGCTCACATGATGTCCCTTCATCCCATTATTGGGAGAGATAAACTCCATCACTTGGTTAAGGGCATGTCTCCCTGATTTTCTCCTATAAAGTTACTAATTTTCCCTTTGCAATTCATAAGAAATGTGTGGTATTAAGAAGAAATCAGTGAGAAATTTTAAGACTATGTGTGTATCATCTTGTTCATCAAACTCATTTTTGACATCTTACCATTGCTACTGATGTGATGGTTGCAGAACGGTGATTTTCTAATTCCGTTCCTTTGATATTTATTGGTTGGCTAAAGAAGGCCTGTCCATTCTCCAATATTGTTTTCTTTACCATGGACTCATGGACAACACAAATGCATCTTGTTGAAGTGAGTCCTTTCAAACTGGCACCTGTGCACTGCTGACACATTCCCCGTACTTCTTAAGCACTTTCTGACATAACATTACCACAGTTTCTTAAATGTCAAAATGAAAATTAAAATAAATCCAGAATGACGGTCTCCACCTACTAATGTATTAAGAGAATGCATTGATTCACGTGATGACAAATACTTTTACCTCCAATTAATGCTTCCAAGTGTTTTAACAGCATCCAAAAGTGATGCAGACAAATTCATAGAGTACATAGGATCCAATGCTATTTTAAGTTTCTGCCCAAAGAGCCTTCAACAGCAGAGATGTCCACGGTCTTCTATGAATAGACAAATCGTGCCTACAAAACAAAACTCAGCAATTATGCTGTGCTAAAATATTTGAATTTAGTGAGACATCATCTGATACAGATGGTGACAAAATAATTATTTTCCTGAAAATCTATGAGTGTTGTAATGTCATAGTCTAGCCTTTGGGTGTTAATTTAGTGACCGCCGAGTTCACTGTTACCCACCTCTTCTTGAACGTTGATACCTCAGCAACTTTTGAATAGTTCCAGTGGTTGAGAGTACCTATTACATTTTGAGTGCTTGTTTCACTAATTTCACTAATTGGCATTTCTTATTTATAATGAGCAAGGATGCTTCCTGAAATATTCTGCTTTGTCCTTTGTTTCGTTTTGAAGAGCTGTGACAAATCGTGGGTCTACTTCCTCTTCATACAGCAGCCCTTTACATATTTGAAGAGAATACTCATGCTCCGATGCATCTTGTGATTCCTGGCTAAACATTCCCAGTTCCTGCCTCCGTTTTCAAAAACCCTATTTCACAAAAATTTTCTCTACTCCGAACATTGTGTCTAGTCTCAATCACAAAAGTTACCAATGCTGATTAATTATCATGACTACCTGGACTACTGTGGTTGAGGGAAAAGATAAGAAACCAGGTTGAGGCTCTTTCAAGATGAGTGCTGCTGTTGCTTATTAATGTCTGTTGGGATCGTGTGGGAAACTTTGGTGTCCATTTGCCACCCTAAGTTGTGAATCTAGGCAATGGTCTGGATATAATATTTAGAAGTGTTCAACCAGGTTAGCATACTTGACATTGTATATGAAATGAAATTACTCTTTTAATGTGTCAATCTCTAAAATTATTTAGATTTTATCACATTGGCAAGTTAGAACAAATTTGTAGTCAACTAAAATGTCAGGTCTTTTGTTCCCCCATAACATGCTTTTTGGATCATGGCTTATTATATAATCTCACTCACACTAGAGGACTTGGAAAAAATCTCTTGATTGGACTAATTGAGAATAAATATAACAAGGTGAGATTAAAGAAATAAATATCAACTTTCTATTTAGCTTTAAGAAAATTATCATACAGAACTGCAGAATAGGTGAGAATTTACCTCACTTTTGTTCATACAAAAATTATTTTGAGTGTGTCAAAACATAAAATGATGTCAAGATTTTCAAGGGAAAAGGGGAGAAATAATAAACTATATGCTATAAATATTTAACCTAAGAGAGAAGATCTTTCAGGGGCTTATTCTTTGATTCAATAAATACTTGCTTCAATGTGACAGATGCTAGAAAGCCTTTTAAAATTTTTCAGAGAGTACAACAAGCTATATCCATAGAAGCCCTGTAGTCTAAAATGATAACTTTTGAAAAAAGAAAAGCTGCTTCTGAAGAATGTAAATTATGTTAAAAATTTAATATGTTAACACCTTAAGGGGCAGTTGGGGCGAGTCTTCTATGAATAGAGTCTATCGATCCCAACTGACTCTGTTCGCGGAAGACTCACCCTAAACTGTTCAGAGAAAATTGAGAACAAGGGAGTGCTACAGAGGGATAAGTTTGGGAGGGTCGGGGTGGAGGGGGGCCAGCTGGGGACATGTGTGTGCACCTTGATAGCTGTTTCGCGCCGTAGCAATTCGCGCCATAAAATGTAACTGTCTGAATGTTTTGAATTAACCAATCATGTAAAACCGCGCCAACCTTTTCCCGCTTTATGCTCCCAAATCCTATAAAAGAACTTGCCCCCTAAGGCTCGGGGTCGACCCCTCTGTCTCCTGCGAGAGACACGAGTCGACCCGGAGCTCCGCTCAATAAACCTCTTGCGTTTGCATCAAGTTCGGTCTTCTGTGTCTGTGGGCCCGCGTCATCCCGAGACCTGGTGAGTTGGGATTTCCCTCCCCTTCCCCTTGGGAATCCAACATTTGGGGGCTCGTCCGGGATCCACGCGGTAACCCCAGACTCCGAAGACCCCTTGGAGGTAGGCCTGAGTGACTGAGTGTGTGAGTGTGTGCGGCGCCGCAAAGTATTGTTTTATTGTTTTGGTTTCAGTATCGGGCAGCCGCCGCTTCGGGCCGAGAGGACCGAACGGCTGCAGTGGCAGACGTGCTAGGGACTGCAGGCTGCAACCCTGGGGGACGCCCCAAGGGATAAGGGGAGTCAGGAAAGCCTGACCAACCCCCCTTCCAGGTGGGAAAAGGAGCGATACCTTTTCCCGGGGAGGACTCGGAAACCCCTCCCGTCTGAAGCCGCCTTCGGCTGGCTTGTAGAGACGCCTTCTGGGCAGGGTTGTCTGTGTTTTAGTGTGTCTTTAGTGTTTATTGTTCTGTTTTTGTTCGTTACGTGGACTTCCTTTGACGGGATGGGACAGACTGTGACGACCCCCCTTTCCTTGACCCTAGACCACTAGACTGAAGTGCGAGCGAGAGCGCACGACTTATTGGTAGAAATAAAGAAAGGGCGCTGGCAGACTTTTTGCACCTCTGAGTGGCCCTCCCTCAATGTGGGTTGGCCCCCTGAGGGGACGTTTAATCTAACTATTATCCTCGCGGTGAGGGCTATTGTTTTCCAGGAGAGACCGGGGTCCCATCCTGACCAACGACCATATATTACAGTGTGGCAGGATCTGGTGCAGAACCCACTCCCGTGGGTTAAGCCATGGGTAAAAGCAGAAAAACTAAGCCCCCGAGTCCTGGCGCTGCAGGATGCGGAGACACGGCAAAAATCGAAATCAACTCGAACAGCGGAGTCGGAGACCCCTTCGCCCCCCCCCCCCCCCCCCGGGGTCTACCCTGAGATTGACCCTCTTCCCGAATGGCCCCCTTTCTCGCCTCCCCCTTACCCCTCCCCCGCTCCAGGATCGCAATCAGGACGGAGGGCGACTGGCTCGGGTCCCTCCGCTAGAACCCGAAGCCGCCGCGGAGCCACTCCGGACGGGCCTGATACCACGGTGGCGCTCCCGCTAAGAGAGTATGGAGCTCCTGCGGGGCCCAACCAGCTGTCACCCCTCCAGTACTGGCCTTTCTCTTCCTCAGACCTGTATAACTGGAAAAATAACCATTCCCCCTTTTCAGAAAACCCCGCCGGATTAACCGCCCTGATAGAGTCCCTAATGTTTTCCCATCAGCCCACTTGGGATGATTGTCAACAGCTCTTACAGGCACTCTTTACCACGGAGGAGAGAGAAAGAATCACACAGGAAGCAAGAAAGAATATCCGAGGCACCAACGGGCAGCCGGCAACGATAGCTGAGGCGGAAGAAGGGTTTCCGCACAACCGGCCCAATTGGGACTATAACACGGCTGAAGGTAGGGAGGCGCTGTCCGTTTATCGCCGGGCTCTAGTGGCGGGTCTCCAAGGGGCCGCAAGGCGGCCCACCAATTTGGCTAAGGTAAGAGAGATCCAGCAGGGGCCCACTGAACCTCCCTCCGTTTTCCTAGAACGATTGATGGAGGCTTACCGCAGGTATACGCCCTTCGACCCATCCTCGGAAGGGCAAAAGGCCTCTGTCATTATGGCCTTTATTGGACAGTCTGCCCCAGATATAAAAAGGAGATTACAAAGGCTAGAAGGGCTGCAGGACTACGACTTGCGGGATGTGGTAAAGGAGGCTGAAAAGGTGTATCATAAAAGAGAGAGTGAGGAGGAAAAGCGAGAGAGAGAGAGAAGGGAGGCTGAAGAGAGGGAAGATAAGAGAGATAGGAGACAAGAGAAGAAACTGACCAAAATACTGGCCGCAGTGATAAAGGCGACAGGGCCAGATCATAGGCAGTCAGGGAACCTGGGCAACGCCCCACGACCAGGCTCGCGCAGACGACAGCCCTAAGACAAGGACCAATGTGCCTATTGTAAGGAGAGAGGACACTGGGCAAGAGAATGCCTGGTTCCTTGCCGGTCTCCTTGGAACACCCCTCTCCTGCCTGTAAAAAAAGCCTGGAACTGCTGATTATAGGCCGGTCCAGGATTTGAGGGAAGTGAACAAGAGAGTGCAGGACTTACACCCTACTGTGCCAAACCCATATAGCCTACTCAGCTCCCTCCCCCCATCACGGAAATGGTATACTGTCCTGGACCTGAAAGATGCATTCTTCTGTCTGCGGCTGCACCCAAAGAGCCAATTACTTTTTGCTTTTGAGTGGCGCGACCCTGATATGGGGATCGCTGGACAACTGACTTGGACAAGACTGCCTCAAGGGTTTAAAAACTCCCCCACCCTGTTCGATGAGGCCCTCCACAGGGATTTGACTGACAATAGGGTTAAAAACCCTCAAGTGACTCTTTTACAGTATGTAGATGATCTACTGTTGGCGGCGGAAACCCCGGGAGACTGTGAGGAAGGAACCAAGCGCCTCCTGGCCGAGTTGGGTGAGTTGGGGTACCGGACGTCAAAGAAGAAGGCACAATTGTGCCAGGAGAAAGTAGTCTACTTAGGCTACACACTAAAAGACGGCCAAAAGTGGTTAACCGACGCCCGGAAAAAGACTGTGACTCAGATCCCGGCCCCAACCTCCGCTCGCCAGGTAAGGGAATTCCTGGGGACGGCCGGTGTCTGCCGGTTGTGGATCCCAGGGTTTGCTACCCTGGCTGCTCCACTGTACCCATTGACTAAGGAAAGTGGGAACTTTGTCTGGACTCTAGAGCACCAGAAGGCTTTTGAGACTCTAAAACGGGCATTATTAGAGGCACCCGCGTTGGCCCTACCAGATTTGACCAAGCCCTTCACCTTGTATGTAGATGAAAGAAAGGGAATCGCCCGGGGAGTCCTAACTCAAGCCCTTGGGCCCTGGAAGTGCCCAGTCGCATATCTATCAAAAAAACTGGATCCGGTAGCCAGTGGATGGCCTTCCTGCTTAAGGGCGATTGCCGCCACTGCCCAGCTGGTAAAAGATGCAGATAAGCTAACTCTGGGCCAACAGATAACCATAGTAGCCCCCCATGCCTTGGAGAGCATTATCAGACAGCCTCCAGATCGATGGATCTGACTAACGCCCGGATGACTCACTACCAAAGTCTGCTCCTAACTGAGAGAATTACCTTCGCCCCACCGGCCATCTTAAACCCGGCCACACTACTGCCCGAAGCAGATGATGAAGTACCTGTTCACCAATGCGGCGACATCTTAGCATCAGAAACGGGGACCCGACCCGATCTGCCAGATGAGCCATGGGCTGGAGCCCCTAATTGGTACACCGACGGCAGCAGCTTCATGGCAGAAGGTAAGAGGATGGCTGGGGCGGCTGTGGTAGATGGGAAAAAGACTCTGTGGGCAAGCCGCTTGCCGGAAGGGACTTCTGCACAAAAGGCTGAGCTTATCGCCCTGACACAGGCGTTAAGGTTAGCTGAAAATAAGACTGTGGCCCAGGTCATCAGAAAGGCACCGACCCCATAGCTCAAGGGAACCGCCTAGCCAAGCGGGCGGCACTAGGACCTATGGTCCTGGCTCTCCAGGGAGCTAAGGTCAGCAAAGCTGCCTCCGGTGGGGAACTAACTAAAAAAGAGAAAGTCCTTTCCGTTGCAGAAGGGCGAGAATATCTATCACATCTACACCGGCTAACCCACTTGAGCCCTCAGAAACTAATTGAAATTATCCAGGCCTCCCCGTACCAGGTACCAGATTTGAAAAAAACGGCTGAAGAAGTTTATAAAAATTGTAGAGCCTGCGCTCTCACAAACGCTGCAGTTTCCAAATGCAGCACGGGACACAGACTCCGGGGAAATAGGCCAGGAGCCTTTTGGGAGATAGACTTTACTGAAATCAGACCGGCCCGGTATGGAAATAAATATCTTCTAGTATTTGTAGATACCTTCTCGGGATGGGTAGAGGCTTTCCCCACCCGAAAAGAGACTGCCTCTGTAGTAGCCAAGAAGATATTGGAAGAAATCCTCCCGAGATTCGGGATCCCAAAGGTAATTGGATCTGACAACGGTCCTGCATTCGTTGCCCAGGTAAGTCAGGGACTGGCCAGTCAACTGGGGATCAATTGGAAATTACATTGTGCTTATAGACCCCAGAGTTCAGGCCAGGTAGAGAGGATGAATAGAACAATTAAAGAGACCCTAACTAAATTGTCTATGGAGACCGGCGATAGTGACTGGACAGCCCTCCTGCCCTTTGCCCTGTTCCGCGTCCGGAACACCCCACAGGGACCCTTAAAACTTACACCCTTTGAGATCCTCTATGGAACCCCTCCCCCTTTGGCACAAATAGGGATACATGACCCTGACATTGTACCTTCTATACCTTTGTCAGCCCGCTTGAAAGCACTCGAGGCTGTCAGGCGCGACATCTGGAACCAGCTAAAAGAGGCTTACCAGCCTGGTGATCTGCTCATACCGCACCAGTTCCAGGTTGGGGACTCTGTCCTTGTGAGACGACATCGGACGGGGTCGCTAGAACCACGTTGGAAGGGGCCCTACGTGGTGCTCCTCACTACACCCACAGCAGTCAAGGTGGACGGTATAACTTCTTGGGTTCACGCCACACACGTGAAGAAGGCACCCCAGAATGCAGCAGATCTTTGGAAGGTGGAAAAGACTGATAACCCTCTTAAGCTGCGTTTGCGTCGTGGGGACGGCAGACAGACCGTCCAATCCTAACCCCCACGCTCCTCAACTGCTCACGTGGCAAGTCGTCTCCCAGGTAGGAGATATAACCTGGTCAATCCAAAAAACTGCTTCCCCTTGGACATGGTGGCCAGACTTACACCCTGACCTTTGTAAACTGGCTATAGGAACCCCCGACTGGGATTTCATGGGTCGACGAGGGGGGGGCAAAACAAGCCAGAGGATGCCACTCCCCCCATCGCAAGGGTAAACTAAAGGCATACCCCTATTTTTGCGTGCTTGTGCAGTTAGTGCCTAGAATTTACTATCATACTGCCAATAGTTTCGAAGATGAGTTTGATCAGAAATCTATACTAAGGAAAAGAGAACCAGTATCCCTCACCCTAGCTGTGCTCCTGGGACTGGGAGTTGCCGCGGGCGTAGGAACCGGCACTGCAGCCTTAGTTGCAGGGGAGAGAGGATTAACTGCCCTGAGCAATGCTATAGATGAAGACCTCAGGACTTTAGAGCAGTCTATCTCTAAGCTAGAAGAGTCCCTCACCTCCCTGTCTGAAGTAGTGCTCCAGAATAGAAGGTGATTAGATCTGTTGTTTTTAAGGGAGGGAGGGCTCTGTGCAGCTCTTAAAGAAGACTGCTGTTTCTATGCAGATCACACAGGAGTAGTCCGAGATTCAATGCAAAAATTAAAGAAGAGATTGGACATGAGGCAGCGAAGCAGGGAGGCCCAACAAAGCTGGTTTGAATCCTGGTTCACTAAGTCCCCCTGGGTGACGTCCTTACTATCCTCCCTAGCAGGGCCTTTGTTAATTCTTTTTCTACTTTTGGTTTTTGGACCGTGTGTTTTCAATAGAATTACTGCTTTCATAAGAAAAAGAGTCAATACAGTGCATGCTATGATGCTCCAACGCCATTACCAAGCTCTCCCACGCAATGAGCCACTTAGTAGACACCGAAAACTAAGTTCTAAGATTAGAACTAGGGACAAAAGAAGAAGTGGGGAATGAAGAATGTAAATTATGTTAAAAATTTAATATGTTAACACCTTAAGGGGCAGTTGGGGCGAGTCTTCTATGAATAGAGTCTATCGATCCCAACTGACTCTGTTCGCGGAAGACTCACCCTAAACTGTTCAGAGAAAATTGAGAACAAGGGAGTGCTACAGAGGGATAAGTTTGGGAGGGTCGGGGTGGAGGGGGGCCAGATGGGGACATGTGTGTGCACCTTGATAGCTGTTTCGCGCCGTAGCAATTCGCGCCATAAAATGTAACTGTCTGAATGTTTTGAATTAACCAATCATGTAAAACCGCGCCAACCTTTTCCCGCTTTATGCTCCCAAATCCTATAAAAGAACTTGCCCCCTAAGGCTCGGGGTCGACCCCTCTGTCTCCTGCGAGAGACACGAGTCGACCCGGAGCTCCGCTCAATAAACCTCTTGCGTTTGCATCAAGTTCGGTCTTCTGTGTCTGTGGGCCCGCGTCATCCCGAGACCTGGTGAGTTGGGATTTCCCTCCCCTTCCCCTTGGGAATCCAACACTTCAAACTGTAAAATAAAGGTAACATTGCTGAAGGAAAAAAGAAAAATAGCTTTGGTTTCCACAGATCAAAGCAGTTTCTCATTTCAACACATTCAGAGTCATTCATAGTCCATAAAGCACTCACTCATGAGAACGCCACCGTAATAGGCCCAAGAATACCATCTCCCTACGGGTGACACGTTTATGTTGGGAAATGAATACTTTCAACAGTTGGGCGCTATTTGATTCTTAATTAAAACTGTTCACGATGATTAAAAAAATCGTAAAATTTCCAATATTCTTTATAGAGAAGTCTCTATGGAGGATAGTTTGCCCAGGTTTTGCTCATTATCTTTGATGAACCAGCAGAAATGTGAACTGTACCCAAAAGGAGGGACAACGGTCCTCTCTCTCTGGCCCTCCCTCAACATGGAGGAGACCCGATAATGAATAACTCTTCTCCTCACTCCATACAGTTCTGACAGAGGAGGTAAACAGACCAGAGTAGACAACAACAACAATAATAATAACATCTTAAATTTGCATAGAATTTCCCATTTATGTAACAGATGGAAACTAGAACACACAGCTTGATTACTCTGAGGCACTGATGATGCATTCAGACTCCTAAGGGATGAGAAAACAGGCTAAGTGTCTGGAACCTTATAATTCTGCATTACACCTAAGGAGGTGTTTGCTATCTCCCTTTTCCATCAGAAGACTCTAGAAAGAGCCTGAGGCTCACCTATTCTCTTGCTAAAAGCTCCTGGCTCCAAACGAATTGTTTAGGAGCTGCATTTGGTTCTCCTCAATCCATTGAAGAAGCATGCTGTCTCTTTAAAACATTGCAGTACAGCAGTCAGACAAAAAAGAAAACAAGGAAAACAAAGGCAAATTTTTCCACTATGTACTTTAATGTGCTCATCTGAAAATGTAAGCGTCTAGATATCTGTATGTTTGGAAGGAGCTGGAAGACGAGGAACTCAAACTGCCCAGTGAAGTTGGAGAAATGCAGCTCAATGAATGCTAATTGAGCATTAAAACCGAGCGGTTTGCAATAAGACATTTTTATGAGGTATTTGTGCCTTATCTAAATTCCCATTTCCTGAAAGTTGGACTGAAGAAACATTTAATGAAGCTTTTTATATTATGCAGAGTTGGCCTTTATTATCAGACGTTGTGCACTGTACAATGAATTAGGGCCAGCCATTCATTAGGTAAGAGATGTGGGTATATATAAATATATGTATATATACTTTGCATTGCTTGTAGTTGAATTACAGATCAAACACGCATGTTCTCTTCCTTCTAACTCAACTTAGGAAAACCCATAAGTAATTGATAAGGCTGGTCTCACCTTCAAAGTTAGCTAATAAAGTCTTTCTAAGGGAGACTTTCCATTTTTCATTTTCCTCTCTTGAGAGGCAACCAACTAAAAATGTTCTTAATATTTAGAGGAAGGAGCAATTGCTCCTTAGCCTGTATTCCCATTGTCCATTGAATCCACCTCCATTAAAACACATACTGTATTTTTCCATAATCGTTTCTGCCTTCCTTATTAAATTAAGAGCTCTTTCGAGACTGGGGGCATAAAAATAATATTCATGGTGGATTAAGATCCCTCTAAATGTCAGATCCTACACACACACACGATTTTAGCCTCACGAAAATGCTACACGATAGGTTTTATCATTTCCATTTAGTTAATGAGACAGCAGGCTCAAAAAGACCAAGTCACTCGCTCAAGATCATAACCAATTCATGGTCAGTTTTGGACTTGAAACCAATTCTGCCAAAAATCGCCATCAGAGACATTTCAACAACAACCATGGATCATGTGTGTTAATCTTAGTATTCCTAGGAACTGACCTGTGCTTAATCTATAATTCAGGTAATTTCAACCAATAGTTAGTAAATATCTAGTTAGTTATTTCCATGTATCAGGGATTGGGACACAATGCATTCCATTTATTTACTTATAATTGATCTGGTCAAGGAGTTTGTCTGAAGTTTCAGTTTCAGAGGTGGTGTATAGTGAATGCATTAGTATGCATTAGTTATCTGTTGCTGTGTAACAAATTGTCCCAAAATGTGATGGCTAAAAACAATAACATTTATTACCTCACCATTTCTGGGGGTCAGGAATTCTGGAATGGCTTAGCTGGGTCCTTGGGCTTAGTGTTTCTCATGAGGCTGCAGTCACCTGGGAGATCAGTTATCTCAAGCCTAGGCTGATCCTCTTCCAAGATCATTCTCATGATTATTGAGGGATGGCATGAGGGGTGGTTATTGGAGGGATTCAACTCCTCGTGTGCTGTTGGACTGTCAGCCAGAAGCCACCTCAGTTCCTTGTCATATGGGAGTCTCCATAGGGCAGCTCACAAAATACTTCATTAAAAAAAGCAGGTAAGAAGAACCAGAAAGAGAGGACCATCAAAACAGAAGTCACAATCTTTCATCACTTAATCTCAGAAGTGTTATCCTAACACTTGGCTGTATTCTACACTTCGGAACAAGGCACTACTTCCAGGCCACACTCAACAAGAGGAGAGTACACAGGCGTGAAGGAAGGAAGCAAAGATCATTGGGGCTCATCTCAGAAGACTGCCTACAACCTTGAATAAAAGAAAGGAGGGTCTGGGACTTTCTGTGCAGAACAGGACAATTACAATTCATCACATATGACAGAGATGAGTGAATTATTTCAGAGATTGTAACCCCAACTGTCACCCAAATTGGCAACATTGAAAGTTGTCTTCTAAGCAGAATCATGTCAATACCCTTAAATAATACACAAGCATATTCCTTGCAAGATCTTTTTTTTTTTGTATAACCTCCTCAGAGCCCTGGGCATTATGCAAATTGAGTAAGCACTCTGATTTTCTTATTACCGCCGCCGCTATTGAGATGTCAAAAGTGTGAAAAAGCTGACACTACGTCCTGACCTTCAGCTCTGAAAACTAAAGTCAGAAAAAAGTATGTGTGTGTATAGAATATAATATGAAAAAATAAACTGCCTAGTTTTATTTCTTTAACATTACACATTCAAACATTATCTTCAACCATGCGGAGTCACTTTTCATGAGTGACAAAGAATATTAGACTAGAAAGTTTTAAAATATGTTCCCTTGAGGTTTTCAATAAGATCAGCCTAGAATCCACACACTAATGATGACAGAATCAAGGCTTATAAAATCCATTTTAGAATATTCTGATTTTTCTGTCATGTTACAAAGACAAGAGCCTCATTATCTTTTATCGTTTATACTTCTGAACAGCTAACGTATGCATTACTTTTCCATACATTAGTAAATTTCATTTGAAGCGGAAAATGTTAATATTTTAACTCAATAGTTTAAATTCTGTTAATGCTAACGTTGTCTTTCTACTTTCTAAAGGGAGAACTTTTCAAGTTCAATTTGAATCTTCTCAACTTTTATTTCTGCAGTTTGAAAAGAATACTCTAGTGGCATGGGTTATCCTAAAAGTAAGATCATGAGAAACTAATTTATGTTTAGCTTGAATGAGTTTGGGGATTTATTTGAGTATGGATCCCTAATCTGTGAGGAATTCATGACAATTAAAACACAGGTGTGAAATGGATCAGTGAAGACTGGACTCAAGCTGAGTAGATTTTTTCCACCTCCTGGTCTACCCCTCTCAGCAAACCTCTTCCTCCCTCTCCCTTCTGTGTTAGCATTTCATCACCTCTGAAATGGATACAAGGGTCTATCATAGGAATAGGGCTTTGAGCTCCTTCTGTGTATTTTGTACTTCCGGATGCTCAGTCTAAGGAAGCCAGTGTGAGTGCACAAGGGTGTATGAATAAATGAGTAGACTTGGGTTACTATTTTTTTTTCCTTTAATTCATAAAGAGAATTTGCAAACCAGTTATTTAAAATCCTTGAATTGGAAGAAGCTGTTGCTGTGTTCTCCTCTGCCGCTCCACAACACTCTATAACTAGCATTTAACACATTTCATTTAAACTATCTTCATATATGTCTATATGCCCAACCAGGTTCCTGGGGGAGGAGATTCAGCATCTTTGTGCCCCAGCACATAATACAATGTATGGCATCAAGCAGATGTTCACATGGCATAGAACCATCACTAACCGTAACAATAGTGCACATGATGCCTAGATTCTAGAGCAATTGGAATGGTGTTTTGAACTTGCAATGTAGAGATTTTCTGGTTTTAGCATTAATTAAGGAGAAGCCATGAGCAACTTGACAAACCTTAATTAGGTTTTCCCAGCTTTGAAGCTGGAAAATCACTCCATTTACCTCAAACAATTAGGACACATATGAATATAGGGGATCTGCAGAAGACCCACCAAGAGCCCACCATGCTGAAGAGGTAATCAGCTGGGATCACCCACAGAGGCTTCACTGGAAGAACAGGGACCCAAATATAGGCAGAATTGTGGAGAAAAGATTAAAGGCAGCTCTGACCAACAATTTCTTTGTTGCTCTCCTGGCCTCAGAAGTTACCAGTTTTCACTAGTGTTGCTTCCTCTTCTCTCTGTTACATTTTCCCATGTCTCCAACACCATGATGGTTCCCTCCTTTTGCCCAAGATTTCCAAAATGTGGGTCGGGAACTTACACGTAAGAAACCACCTAGGTGTGTTTGCCCAGTAGGGAGCTGTGGGGATGGAGCGTTCCTCACAGTGGGATGTGGTAGCGTAGAAGGACCTAGAGTTTGAGCCAGGTAATTATTTTGTTCGAACTGTCATGCCTTTAGCCAAATCACTTTCAGGCAGATTGTGGTTATATGACCAAACCATGGTTATGTCATCTATTAAGAAGCTATTGCCACAATAACGCTGACCAAAAAAAAAAAAAAAGTCATTCAAAAAGCCAGCCAACAACAGCAAACATATGAAAGCTCATGGGTCTGTGGGTGAGCCGGGCCACTCTGCTTTAAGCTGGGGTTGGTGTCCGTGTATGTTGCATGTGCCACTCTATTCTTTTTTATCAGGACTACTTGGGACATGCTTCAGCAATGGCAGGTCACAGGGATCTAGGCAACATGTAATGGGTCTTGAGGCTTCAGCCCCGAACTGGACCACTGTCATGTCCCTCACTTCCCATTGGCCAATCCAAGTCTTCTCACCAAGCCCAGCATCAACAGGGCAGGGTATAGAGTTCACACTGCAATGGATAGGTGTATAATTTTAGGACCAGGAGAGCTAGAAGAATTGAGAACAGTGGTTCAATCTTCCACTCACGATTTCTTAACATCATTCTCCATAAGCCTCTGGAAGTTCTGGGATATGTTTATCCATTGCTGTATTCTCCCTAGGTGTAGTAAGAGCATATATTTAAAAAAAGCAATAACAACCTAGAGTTAAATTAGATTACATTGGAGAAAAATCAAAACATTGTTCTCTATAACTTTATGTATATTAAATATACTATTACATATAGATAACATTGTTATCTATACAGATAGTTTTGGTTACCAATGAGATAATAGTAATTATGATAATCGCTTATATCCAATGTATGGGCTGAGAAAATTTTGGTAACAAAGAATGTAACATTATCAGGACTATTCAGCATTTAAAGACCGAGAGAGTGGATTTTGTCTACATAACCAAAAACTGAGTAGGCAACTGTTGAATTGAATTAAAAAAATACTTTAAATATTTAAACATCATATCCACATGATCCCAAAGAGTAGACTAATTAATAATTTTGATTAGTTTTTCGTGGAATCAAGTGAACCCAATGAATAACTTTGTGGCAGTACACATTATGGCACACAGGTGAACTCATGACCCTGAAATCATTCTTGAATAAGAACTCCTGAAACCCTCATACACCCTGGATGACTAGATAAGCCTGAAAGAGGCTTCGATGATTTAAAGTAGAAATGCTCTTGTTATTCTTCCAAACACCATTTGAGAAAGACCAGATAGTACAATCTGGGTTTCATCTCAATTTGTATCCACTTCCTTTCTAAGCATTTAATCTCTGATAGCAATTCATGCATTACAGGACTTAGAATCTGCATGAGTAGATCCTGTGCGGGAGATAGAGGGATAATTTCCCCATCCTCTATTAAACCGCCCCTGGCTTATTACAGCAAGAGCCCTAAACCATTATTTAAGAACTTTGGAAAGGATTACAGTCCAGGATTCCCCCAACTGACGTCTGTTTGGATGCTACAGAGATAAGAATCACTGATGATGTTTTCCAACTTCAGCTGTATCTAGTTGGGAATGATTACAGAACTGTAATTCAGCAGCATTTATATTTACTTGCTTTGTTTTGTTCGGGTTTTTTCTCAAACCAGCAAATGCCTGTAGACCCAGACGAAGTCATACCGCATATCTTGGAGTACACCAAACGTTTGATGCTAAATTATTTTTCTCAAAATAGAAGTTGCTCGAGTATTGATTTGAATTGTCCCAACTTGGATTTCTGTTATTGTTGCTCAAGAAAAAGAAGAACGTCAGCTTCTAGCTGTGTCTAAATAAGACTCGACTTGGAGGTGAGATCCCTAACACCTGTCGGCTATTGCTTTGAGAAGCATTATTAGAGAAAAAGTGACCCCACTTGCAGCTGCATACATAACAGACTGGGCAAAGCGTTTTTGCTCGTAGCATGCCAAGCTCAATGTCATGTCATTTCATTCAAGATAACAGGTTGTGATCTGAATTAGAATACAGATTTTAAATTGTGTAATACGTGTATTACTCACCAAAGAATGCTACAATACCATTCCAGATCTTTCCATTCTGGTCAAATTAAGTAACGGAATTACCTGCCCTTAGACATTAGTATAGCGGGAGAGAAAACTGTGTTTTATTTTCCAATACGTGGGGTGTGCGTGCATGTGTGTGTGTGTTTGTCAGGAGCAGATGTTGAGACAGAGATTTGAATGTGAGCAATTTATGTGGGATGTGATCTTAAGAAACATCAGTGAAACAGGAAGTAAGACAAGGAAAGAAGCTACTAAAAGGTGTTTTTTCCAGCAAGTTACCACTGTGGAGCTTAATTCTTCTGAGAGTCTTTGGGAGGCAGACAGAACACAAACCTCAGAGCTCTCACTCTCGAGAGAAGAGGGAGCCAGAGTTGTTAGTCGTCAACTCCCATCGCCCATTTGTGGAGGCCAATGTGGGAGGCATTAATCCCCTGGCACTTCCAACGGGCTGTGTGCTTTGCCAGAGTGGGCACTGATGGCCAGATGTCCTTACCCAATGACACACAGGTGCTGCTGCTGAAAGACTGGAAGGCACACCAGAGCAGTGTTCATGAAAATCAGGACTAAGGAAAGATGGATGGGATATCTCCACTTATATCTATATCTGTATCTGTATCTATGTCCGTATCCATCTCTGTATCTCTAATTGTCTCTACATTTATACACTTATCTCTATAGATACATATATGTATGCTTATATTTATCCACATAGTGATTGTGACTTGGCAAAAAATCCTAATAAAATCTAAAATGTCTAGATTTTACAAAACATTTTCATAAACAAAGCTAGATATCAACAATACTAATGACCCCCAAAGCCTAATCATTTGTAAATTGATTGATTCGTGTGTAAATTGAAAAAAAAAAAAAGCATTTTATGAAACAACACCTAGAGCAATGGGACAATCATAACAGAACTGTCGATTATCTAGCAAGTAAGGAAAAGGCTAATTCTGTATGCCAAAGCCTATGTGAAACATATTTATGTCACTTAAGCTTTCATTACTAAGATGGAAAAGACTGAATATAAATGAACCACATATTGAATATAAGAAACTAGAAAAAATGTAATTAAAAAAGCAAAATAAGGCATCTGGTTTCTGGTTCTGCAAGTAAGGAGAAAAATCAACAGCTCTTCTTGGATCCATAAGAGAGGGAAGGACACAGTTCAAACCGCTCTCCCCAACATTGGAGAGACAGACAGGAGAACACAGGGAGTCAGAGCTAACCAGAGCAGAAACTCACTAGCGGGAACCAGCACCAGGCAGGATACCTGAACTGTACTTGATGAATTGCTGGAGGCTCATTGTGGACAAGTCTGTGAGTTAAACATTCTGGGGGCCCCCAACTTTTGTGAGTTTACTTCAAGGAGGTCAACTAAGTTCTTACCACAAATATCAGAGGAAAATTCCCCCATGATTCCAGTAGGCAGGAGGGAAGAGGAACTCAACAACATCATGAATCAACTGGATATAATTGACATCTATAGGCTACTTCATCCAACGACAGCACAATACACATTCTCCTCAAGCTCACATGGAACACTGCCCAAGATAGACCATATTCTGGGCCATAAGACACACTTTTACAAATTTAAAACAATAGAAATACACAATATCTGCTCTCAGACGATGATGGAGTTAAACTAGAAATCAATAACAGAAAGAGAACTGGAAAATCCCAAAATACATGGAGATTAAACAATACACCACCAAATAGTACTGGGTCAAAGAAGAAATCTCAAGAGAAATTTAACAAATAGTTTTATCCAAATGAAAATGAAAGCACAACTTATCAAAATTTGTGCAATGCAGTGAAAGAAGTGTTTAAAGGGAAATTTATAGCATTGAACGCATATAATAGAAAAGAATAATCTAAAATCAATAATCTAAGTTTCCACTCTAGGAAACTAGAGAAAGAAGAACAAATTAAATCCAAAGTAAACAGAAGAAGAAAAATAATAAGAATTAGAGCATAAATCAATGAAATTGAAAACAAGAAATTAGTAGAAAAAAATCAATGAAACCAAAAGCAGGATCTTTGAAAAGATCAATAAAAGCGAGAAGCCTTTAGCCAGGATAACTAAGAAAGAAAGAGAGAGGATACAAATGAATATAGAACAATTCTTTGGAAGACAATCTGCTAAAACTGACACAAGAAGAAGCTGATGATGTGAATAGGCCTATATTGATTAAAGATATTGAATCAACAATTAGCAACCTTCCAAAACAGGAAGCACCAGGCCCAGATGGGTTCACTTGTGAACTCTACCCCACATTTAAGGAAAGAGTTATACCAGCTCTCTGCAAACTCTTTCAGAGGACAGAAGCAGAGAGAATACTTCCTCACTCATTCTATGAGGCCGCTATTACCCTACCAAACCAGACAAAGATATTGCAAAAAAAGAAAACTACAGATCAATATCTTTGATGAACATAGATGCAAAAATCATCAATAAAATATTAGGAAATCAAGTCCAACAATGTATAAAAAGAATTATACACCATAACGAAGTGAGATTTATCCCAAGTATTCAAGGCTGGTTCAACATTCAAAAATCGATTAATGTAAACCATCACATCAACAGAATAAGAAAGAAAAATCATGTGATCACATCAATAGACACAGAGAAGGCACTTAACAAAATCCAACATTCGTTCATGATAAAAACTCTCATTAAACTAGGAATATAGGGGAACTTCTACAACGCAATAAAGAATATCCAGAAAAAAGCAAAATAAAAGAAAATAAAAATAAAGTGGAATAAAGATAAAGATAAATACTAAAATAGTATAAATAACAGCAATCATAAATATATCCAAACATTATTTCTTTGAAGTTAACTATAAAACAAAAGAACTATGAGAAATTAGATGAGGGAAATAGAGGAAGTAAAAAATGAGTGAGGTTATGAATAAAAAGGGCAATGTAATCAGAGATATTAAAGAGATTGAAAGTGTTGTTAGAGCATATTTTGTGCACTTGTATGGCAATACATATGAGAATTTTGAAGAGAATGGTTGATTTCCTTCAAAATTATCCAAATTTCCTTCCCAAAGAGGCAGAAAACTGAATCTACAAATAATCAAGAAAGGTGTTGAAAAGGTAATGTAATGAGATGCTAGCTTAAAAAATAATATACATCAGGCCCAGATGGTTTTACAGCTGAGGTCTATTTGAACTTTAAAGTATAATCATTTCTATGAAATGTAAACTTTTCTGGGCTACAGAAAAAGCTGAAAAACTGTCCAATTTCATATCAGCATAATTTTAATGCTGAAATGTGCTAAGGTAAGTACAAAATAATTGAAAAAATTATAGAATAATTCTATACAATTATTGTGCATGAGTAGATGCAAAAATTCTAAATACAGTCATGTGCCATATAACAACATTTCCATCAATGACAGACCGCATATATGACAGTGGTCCAATAAGATTAGTACCATACGGCCTAGGTGTATAGTAGGCTACACGATCCAGGTTTGTGTAAGTGTACTCTATGATGTTTGCACACAACAAAATTGCCTAACGATGCATTTCTCAAGACATAGTCCCATCATTAAGCAATGCATGACTGTAGATTATTAGCCAATAGAATCTAAGATATTCAAGAGGATGACCAATATTTTTAATGCAGGATGCAAGGACGGTTGAAGATCTTTTGTTCTACTAACAAATCAAAGAAGAAAACCATCTGTTTATACTCATGGTGGCTGAGGATGGTAGGGCGTTGATAAATTCAGCAGCTGTTCCTAAAAAAAGTCTAAGTAAGATAGACCTAGAAGAAAATGACCTAGTCATGACTACATACCACCAAACATCATAATAAAGAAACAATGAACTATTTCTATTAAAATCAAGGAAAAACAGTGATGCCCACCATCACCACTCTTATTCAACACTGCTTTGGAGGTTCTTGCTAAGGCACAAGGCCAAAAAAAATTAAATAATAATTATTCATATTTTTTTTAAGTTACAGAAATGTTTAGTATGCGATGCTGACACTATATATATATTTAAAAAATGTTAAAAAATCAATTAAAAGTAATTAAAGGGCTGGCCCGGTGACTTAGCGGTTAAGTGCGTGAGCTCCACTGCTGGTGGCCCGGGTTCGGATCCTGGGCGCACACCGATGCACTGCTTCTCTGGCCATGCTGAGGCCGCGTCCCACATACAGCAACTAGAAGGATGTGCAGCTGTGACATACAACTATCTACTGGGGCTTTGGGGGGAAAATAAATAAATAAATAAATAAGTAATTAAAAATTAGTGAGATAAATTAGTAACGTCAATAATACAAGTCATATATAGCAAACTTTTCTCCCTATTCTAGCCATATGCAGTAGGAAATTAGCAAAAAATACATTTTATTCATATTAGCAGGCAAAACTGTAGAATGACTAAGAAAAATATATTGTAATACATAAAATGTACAAACATATTTTTCTTTTCTTAGTCATTCTCTCTCTCTACACATAGGTATTCACATATAATATTTAGTATTTTTCCTAATATATCTCTATATAAATATTCTTCTATATAATATATATTAGATTTATAAACATATATATTATATATAAATTCAGGAGCTTCGTGTTCATATTGTTGGAAAAACACACATTCTTAATAAATACTCCTGCTTGAGAGAATAAAACAAAAATGGTGCTTCAAAATCAACATATGAGTTTGATACAATCCCAAGCAGTATCCTTTTTTTTTAAACAGAATACAGAGAAAGTCACGAAAGAGATCAGCAGCGTGGATGCTCTCTCTCTCATCTCGCAGGGCCACATTAATGTAGACAGAAAATATAAAAATGCGTGATATCCTGCAGCTCAGCCCATTTCCGTGTGGAGTAGACTGGTGTCCCCTCTTTTTCCCTCTCTTCCGGCACATTAAGGACCATGTAACGTGACGAGGGGAGAGTCAGAAGAGGCAAGAGGGTGCATTGCACCGAGGACAGTCAGCTTGTCTACTTTCCCCCAAATAAGTTCACCAGGACGCAAACATTTTGATTTAAAATACTTCTGGGAAATTAATGTATATGCATGGAACGTCGAGAAAACTGTGGCACCTGACAATGTAATTCAAACAGGGCAACGCTATAAACTTCTAAAAGGCATTATGAAGATGTCCTCACTCTTTTCCCTGCTTTTATGCACTACCATTTTGTGTTTATAGCAACAACGTCGGCAATTGGCAGGTGGATTCATAGTTTCCTTTTCCAGTTGGTAGAAAGAAGCAGAAATTTGCACCCATAACTGACGTTGCAATCTGCTGTGGAAACTCCAGAGACACTATTCCACAGGGTTGTTTTGAGGTTGGTAGACTGACTTTCTCCACTTTTTCTCCCCAGTCCTGATGAAGATTTGCACTTTTTGGAGGGTTTTTTGTTGTTGTCTTTTTGGGTTTTGGCTACTGCTGTTTTAAAAACTGTAATTTGTGTTTTCTTTACGTTCATTTTTGTCCACATGATTATTTTTTCAGGAAAGATAGACTGCATCTGCTAGTCATTTGGCCTTGGACATGAGAGGGTGTGTTTCAGTGAAGCTCAATAATAATGATTTCCCTCTGGAGCTGTATATCTAGCATCTCCATTCTGAACTGCAGAGTTCCTCTCAATTCTTAGCATTCTGATAAATCTCAATATTATTCCCTTTTTACTGGAAATAATTTCAAATCGAATCCTTCATTTATTACATTTTTCCATGCATAAATGGGTTTTCTTAACATGTCAGTCCGGATTTTGTGTATCAGCAAAGCCAGATGTTTCCAGCTCATTATTGTACGTATATGAAAAATACACACACACACACACACATTTAAAGTTCTGGTCAATTATCTTGATAACTTTAACTGGAACTAATATGATATAAATGGATAAAAATTTTTTAAGCCACTGTTCTCAAAAATAGCAAAACAATGATTCCTTCTTCCTGAAATGTCCCGTAGACATGGTGTACCCCTAGGAAGCTCAGCTGGGTACACTGTTCTTTCTGTGGCTGCAGAGAACTTCCCAGGACTTGACTGTTTCAAATGCAGATGATCAGCTTTGTAATGATACAATGATCATGGTTCTATGCCAGACATTTAAATACAGCATGAAGTGAGCGCTTGCTGAAAATATCTATTTTTAATACAGTGTTTTAAAGAAGTCCAGACGAAATCAAAGAGCCTGCAGGAAATGCTACAGAGCAACTACCAGGGCTCTGACAGATCGCAAGTGACATCTACTGAAATATGAATCAAACCTTTATTAATGCTCAGCTGTCTTGTTGTAATAGTGGTTGTTGGTTAGTAAGGGAAGCTGACAGATTCTAACTTCTTTCTTCCCCAGATTCTTTCTCTAACAGCTAAGTAAAATATGTTAGAAATGTTAGACATCCTTTTGTAACTCAATATAATATTTCTTTTCTCTAAAATTTACCCCCACAAGATTCCAAATGCATTTTATGACTTTTACATTATGCTTTAACATAAATAATTAGCACAGTTTGAGATGAACAAGATTGTAAATAAAAACTCTCCAATAATGCAAACTTCAAAAATGCCTTTGTTTTGTATAAAAACCTAGAGGTGCAAATGATTTCAGATAATCTATTTTTTGCACATAGAATCACATTTATAATTCTATTTCTTAAAAAAGAATTACAAATGACCACCCTTACAATATACATTTAAACTGCACACAGATGATATGGCAAGGGATCTTCATTTGATTAATTATGGTTTCATGTTGCTCTATAAGATGGAGACCACAAGATCTGTGTAACAGACGTGTTCTTAGGGTCTAAGAATGTTAATATGGGGGCAGTTTCGGCTGTCATCTAGTGTGGATTATGTCAATTTGCTAAACAATGTCAGGATACTTTAGAAGGCTATGTAGCCTCAGAGCTTATATACATTGATAAGTTTTATGTTATGAATATGAAAAAAAAAAATCCGTTCACAGACATAGCAGACCTAAGAGTTATGTCTACCAAAATCGGGATTTGAAAGACCCTCAAGGAAGATGTATATGGCTAGAGTTTGCCTTTGACCAGTTCTGTTTCATTTGCTTGAAGGATCAGTGACTTATGGTTGAACCAAGGATTTCAAGACAACATGAAATTACTAAAGTCACCAAGAGCAAGTCATCAGAACATCGAAGGGCTTCCATCCACAGAGCTCCTGGATGGTTATCGGGATCTTCTGGCATACACTTATCTGAAGGAGGTTCAATAAGATCCATTGGATTGAGAAGGATTGCTTAAATTAGAACCATTGAAATAAACAGAATTTTTTCCAAAGCAGGGCTTCCAATCCATCTGAGATGACAACCCTTTGGGCACATCTCCTGGCAGGAGATTTTGCACATCCCTGCCACACAGTGTCATCCAAAGCTGCCAGCTAACTGCAAAGCCCTATAGACGTTCTGATGCAAAAGCTCCAGAGAATTCAGGGGTAAAATGAACGTGGGCTCTGTGTGATGGCTTGGCAGCGATGCTGTTGTGAGAAATTCAACTAAATTTTGCAGGAGAAAAGAGTCAGTTGTTCAGCATTCTCCTTTCATCAAAGCTAACGAGGAGGAGTTTTTCTAATGCTATGAATTCACTTCGCACATATTCCAATCTTTATGTTTCGTTGGCTATCTCGTGTCTATATCTATCATTGCTTCAAAAATAAAACAAATGTATTTAAACAATAAGGCACTTGCAGGGAAAAACTAACTAGGATTTATTTCCGCTTAGGACAAATTGTTCTACATGTAACAACCATGTGCAAATTGTTCTACATGTAACAACCATGTCCTTGGTTTTACAATGATAAATGAAAAATGCTGAGTCCTTCAATCAAACAAGGTATCAAGATTGTTTATCATTGTCTTTCGTGTTAAACAATGAATGCAAAATAACTTTCTAGAATATACAAATAACACTTGAATAAACATGCCACTAATGGAGAAAGGGCATATTTTTCCAAGAACCGAGATTTTTCCCCTCTCCATTTTCGTCTTAATGTTGATCAAAACAATCCTCTGGCAAATCTCGTTTAAAAATAAAAGACTGGGGGATGCCCTGGTGGCGTACTGGTTAAGTTCGAGCGCTCCATTTCGGCGGCCAGGGGTTCGCGGGATCAGATCCTGGATGTGGACCTACATCACTCAACAAGCCATACTGTGGTGGCATCCCACTTACAAAATAGAGGAAGATGGACACAGTGTTAGCTCAGGGCCAATCTTCCTCACCAAAAAAAAAATAATAATGATAAAATAAAAATAAAAGACTGCGTCTATCTATCTGTCGATCATCTATGTATCTATGTATCTATCATCTATCTATCTTCTATCTATCTATTTATCTGCTACTTTATGAACAATAGAAGAATGGGAGGAGGGAAATCAATCTTCGTCATTCAAAATAAGCTCTCTTTAGTCTTCCCTGTAATGTATGTCTCTTGATCTTTAACTGTACCTCAGAAACATCATGTGTCCACCTTCAAACTAGCACAATTTTTCTTCTTGGTCTTCATTGCTTCCTCTGGCTTTCCTATGACACAGAGCAAAGCAGAGTTTCCTCAACTGTTGCTTAACACATCTGGTACAAATTCCACACTGAAGAGGCTGTGGGAGCACCAGAAAGAAAGTACAGTGGTCTCTTTCATTCCTAATTTTTTATTGGGTCTCCTTGAATAGTCACTAAGAAATATTTCTCTTTAGCAGGCACTCCCTAATAGTTCAGGACGGAAGTTTAAAAAAAGAAGAAGAAAAAGATGGCCAAGGAAACAAAGCTTTCTGAACACAAGAATGCTTTTTGCTGCTATGTAGTATGTTTGAATATCAGATGAAGGAGACAGCTAAATGCCCTCCAGCACCAACCTCAGCACTAAGGAGCTTCCATTCTGTGGGGCAGACACTGGTGGCTGCCATCTTGAAGGTTGGAATGCCCAGTGTGGATTATGTAAGAATTCAAGCAAAACTTCTTTTCTCTCCTCATCCATCATTTCACATTTATTTATTCATTAATTCATTAAACAAACATTTCTTAAATGCTTATTTCCTTGGAAAAATGGCTGGAGGATTGTGTAACAAGAACATGGACTGCCCTAGATAACTCTCATGTCCATGTATTAGAGTTGGTATAATCTGTAGAAATGGAAATGCCACTAAGAAGCATTTCCTTTCTTGGCACCCCAAGAAGTGTCCTCCTCCTGCAGGCCTCAACCATCCACAGAGTGAACTGCAAGATGCTAAAGAGATTTTTTATTCCCTCCTGGAGGCAATTCCACAGGCAGTCCCAGTCTGGGTGCACTCCAGCAGTTACTGTCTCATCTGATGATCTTCAATTTGGGGTGAGGTTCATAAGACAACCAATGTGGACGTAGGAAGCAAATACTAGAACTTCTACTTATATTTATGTCTACCTAAATAATTAAGAGAGGGATTAAGATGTATTGATTCATGATGGTCGGCTTGGTGTTGACTCCTCACGTGACAGACGGGCTGTGTTCTGTCCTTGGAATGCGAGATATCCTGAGGGCAAATTGGGAGTTTGCCCAGAGTGGGGCTTTTACTTAATCCTCAACTTCCAGTGTAATGTGACATTTGCGCAGTTAAGTAGATTTGTAGATTATTTCATCCAGGTTTAACTAATCTAGCTGCCACAAAATGCACATGTAGCTTACAATTTTCCTGTAGAAGAACTGTGGATTAAAAATATTTACTCACACCTCAAGTCCAAGAGAGCCAGAAAAGAGCACAGCTGACTCTTCTCCTGTTTAATCCAAGCAGAAGCTTTTTACTACCACATTATGAGGTCAACACAACAACCATCTAATGAAATCAGACAAGCAGTCATCTGTCAGATCCGAAGTTATCAAGAGCGTTATTTGAAATGTGATTTTACATACACTATTGTTAGCCATTAACCTCCCCTGAGTATATATTATGCCTTGAGATCATTGCTAATTGTATTATTAAGCCATCATAATTAGCAAGACCATTAAAAGTCAACCATCCTGAACATTATTAAAGCTAATGTGCATTTTAATGAGAATAAAAGTTAATATATATCGTTTATAAATAAAAATATGTGGAAAAATATTTTTGTAGTATAATTTTATGTCAACTCCATGCTTTTTTCTACTTCAGTGTTGGTTTTACAATGTAAATAATATATGAATATGATGATGCATGCCTATAATTTGCAAAGTAACAAACACCAACAAATGTCACAGATGACAGCCTAGGGCTGTGCTACCTTGAGGTCCCTGTCTAGGAGCTCTGGGAACCCTGTCCCCTAGGCTCCAGCCATCCCCTCTTACAGACCAGCCAGTTTCCTAATGATCATTTATAAAGAATGAGGTATAAGGAATTTTAAGCAACTAGCTTACAAATTTTTGGTGAGCTATCATTTGAAAATGTGTAACTGGTCACCTATACTAATAATTAAAGAACTCAGTCTTAATATTTTTTTTTTTTTTTTTTTTTTTTTTTTGTGAGGAGATCAGCCCTGTGCTAACATCCGCCAATCCTCCTCTTTTTTTTTTTTTTGCTGAGGAAGACGGCCCTGGGCTAACATCTGTGCCCATCTTCCTCCACTTTATATGGGATGCCGCCACAGCATGGCTTGCCAAGCAGTGCGTCGGTGCGCGCCCGGGATCCGAACCAGCGAACCCCAGGCCGCCGCAGCGGAGCGCGCGCACTTAACCGCTTGCGCCACCAGGCCGACCCCCTCAGTCTTAATATTTTTAATACACTATTTTTCATTTGCAAGTTTTTGAAAAAACACACCATCACTGGTTAACATACATGCGGTTTTGTTGAATAAATAAACTTGGATTTTTTTGTTGATTAACAAACTTGGAGATCACTTGCAGGAAATTATTCTGGATTATTTGGACGGGCCCAATGTAATCGCAAGGATTTGTAAAAGTAGAAGGGAAGGAAGAAGAGTAGACTGGAATTATGCAGTGTGAGAAGGACTCAACCCACCATGGCTGGCTTTGAAGATGGAGGGAGGAGCTTCAAGGCAAGCAATGCAGGGGGCTCCCAGGAGATAGAACAGACAAGAAAACGGATTCCTAAGAATTGGCCTCACATCCTCAGGTTTTCTGGGCCTATTTTATCAAGAACATTGGCTGTCTTTGAATAGAGTTTGTGGCATGTCAAGCACCAAATGTTTTGCTGCAGGTAAAGAGAGAGACAACCCTACCACACAAAATTGGGATTCTCTTGCCTGATGTGCATAAAAAGCCAATTATTACAGCATCAGCTTTTGAGAAAAGAAAAAAGCTTTATTGCGAGGTCAGCCTGCAAGGAGATGGGAGGCAGCACTCTCAAACCTGTCTCCCTGATTCAAGACTTGGGGTGAAATTTAAGAGGTTAGGGAGAATAGGTTGGCACTCGGAAACACTGACGGGGCAGATTTTGATTGGAGCGCTTTAAACATTTATGGCAAGGCTTTAAACATTTATGGTAAAGTGTGGAAGGGGCCTTAACAGTAGCTATTCCTAGAGAACAGACCTCTCACTTCCTATAAGTGTCTGACTTTCAAGCTCTGTTTTTGAAGTTTTCAAGTTCGTATCCCAGTCCTTTGGTTCCATGGGAGTGGGGAGGAGAATCTTTGGGTCCAGGGTCATTTCAAGTCAAGATTTTCTCCTCTGCACATGCTCTGGCTACATGACTTTGCAAATTTTTTGGCTTGCCCATGACAATCCTTCTGTTGATAAGATGTAGTCTGTTTGAACTGGTCATAGAAGGCCTGCGGTTACACGTGAAGTAACTCAAAGTATTCTTCTACAATGCCATGTGTTGTACAGAAAAATATGGAAGGCCATGAAATTGTTGAGAAAGTCAATTTGTAGGCAAGTTAATAGGGAGCCCATACAAATTTCAAAGGGAATGATAAAGTATAGACACTAATGGTGACACATACATAGACATTGGCTTTCTCAAAAAAAGTGTTTCTTGGGGAGTAATGGATTGGACTCCCAGCTCTGTTTTCAGATTTATCCTGGGTGGCCTGATATCCTTGCTGCTGTGTCATTTGTATGTGGATAGTTGTGTGCATGCTCAAGTGGGCTGGAGCTTCAGGATTGAATTCCTGCCTATTTGTCATCAGATATATCACTTACATTTCCCACCCTCCACCCCCAATTAAGCTCATCACTGAGCAGGGTGGTTAGTGCATATGGCATCCTTAGGTTGACAAAGCTTTGTTTATGGAGGCAGATAAACTCTCCTCTTTTATGCCAGGACTGGCTGGAAGGCCCCCTCCCTGCCTCAAAGTCCAGCCTTTGTTCTTGTGACTAAAGCTTCCCTGCCTTTGGATTCTGGACAGACATCAAGAAAACTCTGTCGATCCAAGTCCTAAATGTTCTGTGGGGGGTGAAGCAAACAGACAGCTCTGCAACAAAAAGCAATCCTTGCAAATGATTCCTTAAGGCAGTACAAAATTCATGCGAAAGATTCATCTCTTAATGACTTTCCAGAGACCTCATGGAGATGGCCATCTGTCTCCATAACATACTCGTTTCAGGTTGTCTGTTGTGCTTCCGCACTGTAAAATTCGTGCTGATTTAAGCTGATCTCATGGTAAGAAACGGGGTTGCCATTGGCTTCCTCTCGATGCCAAGCCCATTGGCAGGACTTGGACTCTGCTCCCTGTGTAACTCCCGCAGGGTTTTCTTTTGATTTTTACAGGTGCTGGGTTGTCAGCGACTGGATATATGCTGATGTTTTGGCTTGGGGCCTTCCATGAGGAAGCTGGCATTCGCCCAAATGACAGTGCAGCCCCTGTAAACACACAGGCATGATGGCACAAAGTTGCTTCTGTCCGCATGGTGGTGGGGCGCTCACACCCACGCCTGCAAGACAGCTGCGGGGCCAGCCTTTGCCTTTACCGGCGTGTGAACGGAATTTGGCCTGGGCTACAGTTTGCTAACTTCTGGGAACTTCTGCTAGAACACCAAGGGGGGTTCTGTTAGATGACGCTGGAGAAGAGCAACAACCCATTGGCATCGTCTCCTAAGCCCCGAACCAGAGTCACACTCTGACATTTTGGACTAAGGAAGTGCTGTAAATGAATTTGGTAAGAATGAAGGCGTGAAATGCTTTCCATCACTGGTCATGGAAATGCTGGGGCATCTTTTATCAGCTGTTCCCTCTAGCATGACTACCTTTGGGAACAGAGTTTGAGTAAATATTTTCATTATGAAATCTTAACCCAGTGCATGCAATTAACTTGGAAAAAATCGTAATTATCCTTATGAGGACAGACAATCATACTGGTCTTCATTCTACTCATGAGTCAATAAACTTGTTTTAAATTAAGGAAAATAATTACTTGATATTTACCTTTAACATTTCATATAGTTCGTTCAATAATCACTTATTTGGATACAAATACAGAAAAAAAATAATGGGAACAATTTGCTCCTGTAAAATCCTCGTGAAAATGTGTCTTCATCTTGCAATCTAATTTGACTTGGCCGATATTGGGCGTTCAGAAATATGGGATTGAGCTAAATGTACAGACCTCACCACTTTTATTATATTCCAAGCCATCTGGAATGTTTAGTCACACCAAACCTGCAAGAGGAGCTTTTTTAAAATTCTCTTCTTAAAACTTCTAGCCTGGATTTCCAAATTTACCGTATGATTGGCTATATGGACAGGAAGTGAATGACAAGTGAGATCAATGTATTTGCCAATGCCAGGGTGCTGAATCATTGCAGACAAAACTGATGACTGTAGAAATACTGTACTTTTATTCAAGTCCTTCACGAAGTCCTTAAAAGTATGTTTCCTGAAGTTCCCCAAATTTACTCAGAAACTAAAGAGTAGGGATCATTTTCTGTGTAAAATAAGAAAATAATTATGATTTCTCCCCTGCTAATGGAATAAGGGAGGGAGGAGAGAAAAAAGGAAAAGATTTTGTAACAGAACTTAAAGGTTACCCATATTTCTTAGTATCCACACCAGTCACCAAACCCAAGTCATATTTCAAGAAAAGTGAAGTTGTAGGCAAATTGCAAAAGCCTTCAGTTCTGCACTGAGAGTTTGAATAATCCCATAAAGCAGTGGTTTTCTCTCCGGCTGCAAATTAGAATCAATTCAGAAGCTCTAAAAACATCCCACCTTCAAGATTCTGATGGAATCAGTCAAGTACTACTCAAAAAAAAACAAAAACAACACAGGATAAGCAGAAAACCTCTCCTAAGTATAAGTCACTTGACATTGAACTTGTTTTTCATCTATACATAGATAAATATATTTAGTATCATTCACATTCATACATGTGTACATGGTATTGTATACATTTATACATAGTATTTCGTAAACACAAGTAAATGTATTTATACACATATGTAAAATCATGTGCTTGCTTATTTACAAGCTACATAGTACCTTTTGTAACTTGAGCTTATGGAGGACAGGCTGGAAGACAGAAGAGTTTAGTGGTTAACTGCAAGGATGCTGGCCTGATATTCACGGCCTGGCTTCATTTTCAGACCCTGGCACTCACTAGCTACATGATCTCGGGCAACTGGCTTAAACAATTCGTGTCTCACTGTCCTCAGCTTTAAGACGTCGCTGGCCCCATAGGATGGTGTAGAAATTAATGGCCTAATGCAAATAACACACTGAGCCAAGGGCTTACAGTTAGTCGGCCCTCAGTAAATGTTAGCTCTAGAGGTTAATTCTATTAGCTGTTTCTCTAGTAAACTACAAAGAGGGCCTATGATCGACCCAGTGCAATACCAGAAGGGGCCACTCAACAAAGGAAAGAGGGATGGTTTCCATTATTCATAATGAACCCAATTGCATTTGATGGGCTGTTGTTTGAGATGAGGAAGGAGATATTTGGGAAGAAAAGGTCAATCAGAATCAGTTTTGGCTTGCACATAATGTGTATACTGACTGATCAATGTGAATTGGCTGTCTTTGACTACATTTCAATCACTACAATCTGCCTCTCTGAAGGCTATTTCACAATGCTGGGAAAGAGATGTAATTTCTACTAACCACACACTAAAATATCCAAAACTATATTTGACTGGCCCATGCTTTATCAATATTTCCCACAATAAATTCCCAATTACACCCAGAAGAAGACTGAATGGGAGATGTCTAGCTGTAGGTTACCTCTATCTATTTACACATGTATATGTTTGCACGCCTACTCATATCTGCACCTCTATCTTTATGTGTAATTCAGTCAAGCATAAAGTGGAGGAGAAAACTTCAATTCACTCTAGTGTAATCAAAATGGGACGCTTTAATATGACTTTTTACTTCTTCAGTTCTGCAAGCAGAGATGTTTATTACATCTCTCATTCAACATCTCCTCATGGTCTGAAGGAATGGGTCTCAACACTGGGCACACATTAGAAAATACGACATGCTAGAATTTACGGGATATAGCAAAAGCGATTCTAAGAGGGAAGTTTATAGCAAGACAGGCCTATCTCAACAAACAAGAAAAATCTCAAATAAACAATCTAACAATGCACCTAAAGGAACTGCAAAAAGAAGAACAAACAAAGCGCCAAATCAGTAGAAGAAGGGAAATAATATAAATCAGAGCAGAAATAAATGAAATAGAGACTAAGAAAACAATAGAAAAATTTAATAAAACCCAGAGCTGGTTCTTTGAAAAGATCAACAAAATTGACAAACCTTTAGCTAGACTCACCAAGAAAAAAAGAGAGAAGGCACAAATAAGTAAAATCAGAAATGAAAGAGGAGAAATTACAACAGACACCTCAGAAATACAAAAGATTATAAGAGAATACTATGAAAAGCTATATGCCAACCAATTCGACAATCTGGAAGAAATGGATAAATTCTTAGAAATATACAACCTTCCAAAACAGGATCAGGAAGAAGTAGAGAATTTGAATAGACCAATCACCAGTAAGGAGATCGAAACAGTAATCAAAAACCTCCCCAAAAATAAAAGTCAAGGACCAGACGGCTTCCCTGGTGAATTCTACCAAACATTCAAGGAAGACTTAATACCTATCCTTCTCAAACTCTTCCAAAAAATTGAGGAGTGGGGGAAGCTCCCTAACTCATTCTACGAAGCCAACATTACCCTGATACCAAAACCAGACAAGGACAACACAAAAAAAGAAAACTATAGGCCAATATCACTGATGAACATCAATGCAAAAATCCTCAACAAAATACTAGCAAATCACATACAACAATACATTAAAAAGATTATACACCATGATCAAGTGGGATTTATTCCAGGTATGCAGGGATGGTTTAACATTCGCAAATCAATCAACGTGATACACCACATTAATAAAATGAAGAATAAAAATCACATGATCATCTCAATAGATGCAGAGAAAGCATTTGACAAGATACAGCATCCATTTATGATAAAAACTCTGAATAAAATGGGTATAGAAGGAAAGTACCTCAACATAATAAAGACCATATATGACAAACCCACAGCTAGTATCATGCTTAATGGTGAAAAACTGAAAGCCATCCCTCTAAGAACAGGAACCAGACAAGGATGCCCACTGTCACCACTCTTATTTAACATAGTACTGGAAGTCCTAGCCAGAGCAATCAGGCAAGAGAAAGAAATAAAAGGGATCCAAATTGGACAGGAAGAAGTGAAACTGTCACTATTTGCAGATGACATGATTTTATATATAGAAAACCCTAAAGAATCCACCAGAAAACTTTTAGAAGTAATAAACAAATATGGTAAAGTTGCAGGATACAAAATCAACATACAAAAATCAGTTGCATTTCTAGACACTAACAATGAAGTAGCAGAAAGAGAAATTAAGAATACCATCCCATTTACAATTGCAACAAAAAGAATAAAATACCTAGGAATAAACTTAACCAAAGAGGTGAAAGATCTGTACACCGAAAACTATAAAACATTGCTGAAAGAAATTAAAGAAGACACAAAGAAATGGAAAGATATTCCGTGCTCTTGGATTGGAAGAATTAACATAGTTAAGATGTCCATACTTCCTAAAGCCATCTATAGATTCAATGCAATCCCTATCAAAGTTCCAACATTTTTCACAGAAATAGAACAAAGAACCCTAAAATTTATATGGAAGAACAAAAGACACCGAATAGCTAAAGGAATCCTGAGAAAAAAGAACAAAGCTGGAGGTATCACACTCCCTGATTTCAAAATATACTACAAAGCTATAGTAACCAAAACAGCATGGTACTGGCACAAAAACAGACACACAGATCAATGCAATAGAATCAAAAGCCCAGAAATAAACCCACACATGTATGGACAGCTAATCTTTGACAAAGGAGCCAAGAACATACAATGGAGAAAAGAAAGTCTCTTCAACAAATAGTCTTGGGAAAACTGGATAGCCACATGCAAAAAAATGAAAGTAGACCCTTACCTTACACCATACACAAAAATTAACTCCGAATGGATTAAAGACTTGAATGTAAGACCTGAAACTGTGAAACTTCTAGAAGAAAACATAGGCAGTACGCTCTTCGACATCGGTCTTAGCAACATCTTTTCAAACACCATGTCTGACTGGGCAAGAAAAACAATAGAAAAAATAAACAAATGAGACTACATCAAACTAAAAAGCTTCTGCACAGCAAAGGAAACCATCAACAAAACGAAAAGACAACCTAACAATTGGGAGAAGATATTTGCAAACCATACATCTGATAAGGGCTTAATCTCCAAAATATATAAAGAACACATGCAACTCAACAACAAAAAAACTACCAACCCAATTAAAAAATGGGCAAAAGACCTGAACAGACATTTCTCCAAAGAAGATATACAGATGGCCAACAGACACATGAAAAGATGTTCAAAATCATTAACTATCAGGGAAATGCAAATCAAAACTACAATGAGATATCACCTCACGCCCGTCAGAATGGGTATAATTAACAAGACAGGAAACAACATGTGTTGGAGAGGATGTGGAGAGAAGGGAACTCTCATACACTGCTGGTGGGAGTGCAAACTGGTGCAGCCACTATGGAAAACAGTATGGAGATTCCTCAAAAAATCAAAGATAGAACCACCATATGATCCAGCTATTCCACTGCTGGGTATTTATCCAAAGAACTTGAAAACACCAAAGTGTAAAGATACATGCACCCCTGTGTTCATTGCAGCGTTATTCACAATAGCCAAGACTTGCCAGCAACCTAAGTGCCCATCAAGGGACGAATGGATAAAGAAGCTGTGGTATATATACACAATGGAATACTACTCAGCCATAAGAAACGATGAAATCCAGCCATTTGTGACAACATGGATGGACATTTCGGGTATTATGCAAAGCGAAATAAGTCAGAGGGAGAAGGTCAAATACCGTATGATTTCCTTCATTAAGTAGTAGATAATAACAACAATAAATAAACACATAGAGACAGAGATTGGATTGGTGGTTACCAGAGGAGAAGGGGGGAGGGGGGAGGGCGAAAGGGATAATTCAGCACATGTGTGTGGTGATGGGTTGTAATTAGTATTTGGGTGGTGAACATGATGTAATCTATGCAGAAATAGAAGTATAATGATGTACACCTGAAATTTTTACAACGTTATAAACCAATGTTACTGCAATAAATAAAAAATTAAAAAAAAAAAAAAGAATTACCCAGGGACCCTTTAAGACAGCCCTGATGTCCACACTTCACCCCAGATCTGAAGGTGCCGGAAGATACTGGTCTTCTTAAAAGCTCCACCGGGGATTCTAACAGGCAGCCAGTTTTGAGAGCATCTGATCCAGGGTCATGCTAATAATCAGAGGCGATTGCTCAAAACTCATTCTTTAAGTGTTACATTAATCTGAAACTTGAATCTCTTTCCTACTTGGGGCAATATTTAACTTTCTGAACTGTAATGAATTTAGTGTTCTTATTTTTCTCCCTCCAATCCACTTCTAGACCATAAATATGCACCCAAATTAGTCTCAGTCCGTGAAATGACTTTTCAAATCAATAGATTTTACTTACACATAAATCTAGTTTCATTGGGCAAGACAGATTTTTCTAGACAGACTTGTTACGGCTGTAGCTGCTCTATGAAAACAATTCATTGACTGAAATTCAAGACAGTATCAAATGCATATTGAGTTGATCATTTCTATGGTATTAAAGTTAAATTCAGCATAAAACAAATGGCATTCAGCCTTACTGAAATGTGCAAAAATATGTAACAATTCCTCAAAACTAATTTTTTTAGGTAATTGTGTGTCTTTTAGATTTCTTCTGCTTAAAACACATGGCATGTACATGTGTGATAAAATTACGTACAACTAAACACATACATACACACAAGTGTGTCCGTGTAAAACCAGTGAAATCTGAATAGGCTTTATGCCTGGTACCAATGCCAACTTCCTGGTTATGATATTGTGCTGTAGTTTGGGGAGATGTTATCTTTGGAGGAAACTGTGTGAAGATCCCGGGTAATAATCTCTTTATTATTTCTTTCAATTGCATGTGAATCTAAATTCACTCTGAATAAAAAGAAAAAAGATGACCCCGTCAAAAAAGATTGGCAGACCATGAGGGCATGGATTTGCATTTAAGGTTGATAAAACCAAATGCTACCAAGTGAGAGCTGGACTACACATTGTTCTACCTCAGTCCCTAGTTCCCAACCTCCTTCAATTCCCTATATCGCAAACTTCCTCCTCCCTAGCACAGTTCCTCTAATGTGTTCCCGTTTTAAAACTTGACGGGGGAAAACAGTATGGAGATTCCTCAAAAAATTAAGACTAGATGATCCAGTTATTCCACTACTGGGTATTTATCCAAAGAACATGAAAACACAAATGCGTAAAGATATCTGCAACCCTATGTTCACTGTGGCATTGTTCACAATAGCCAAGAATTGGAAACAACCTAAGTGCCCATCAATGGATAAATGGATAAAGATGTGGTATATATATACAATGGAATACTGCTCAGCCATAAAAAAAGATGAGATCTTGCCGTTCAAGACAACATGAACGTACTTTGAGGATATTATGCTAAGTGAAATAAGTCAGATGGAGAAAGTCAAATACTGTGTGATCTCACTCGTAAGAAGAAGATTAACAACAAAAAAAAAACAAATAAACATGTAGATTCAGAAATTAGAAAAGTGGTTACCAGAGCGGAAGGGATGAGGGAGGAGGGTGAAAGGGGTGATTAGGCACATGTGTACAGTGATGGATGGTAATTAGTCTTGGGGTGGTGAACATGATGTAGTCTACACAGAAAGCAAAATATAATGATGTACATCTGAAACTTATATAATGTTTCAAACCAATGTTACCTCAATAAAATTTTAAAAAAAGACTTGATGGGCATCTGAATCAGATCTCTGAGTATTCGTCACTGTGTACAAGAGCTATGGTCTTCAGCATTTGTGTTCTCAACTTCGTCATCTCTGCTTTGCTTCCTTACCCACCTACCTCTTTCGCTGCCCTATTCGCCATGCTTTACAAATGTCACTTAGTGCCCCTTCTTGCTTTTCTCACTTGCCATTTACCTCTCAATTCTAAATTTTTTCATTCTGAGTCTTCAATTTTCCAAGTTCCTCTTACTGTGTTATCTACGGATCAGAACTTTTCCTTATGAAGATCTTACGTAAACCGTTCACTTCCTCACCGTATTCTAAAATACATTCCATCGCTCCCAGGGATGGGATGTCAGAAAGTGTTGGTGCAAATAGAGCACTGCACTTTCCTATTAGTTGCACTAAATTGTTTTACAGATTACAACCCCAGTTATCTGACATTTTTACACACACGCACACACGCACGCGCTTTGGAATTTTCAAAGCACTTCCGCATAACTAAACCTAATTTTCACAGTAACCATGAAGTGGTGAAATTCTTACTTCTAGGTGGAAAACCAAGGCAGAGAAAGGGCAGGCACTCTCCACGTGTCATAGCACAAGAGTCGCCCAATTCTCATTCATTTAAAAATTTTCTCAGTCACTCATAGCTGCCTCTCCTTAAAAGGCGTGTTCCATAAACGGCTGGTATACCTAAAAGTGTTTTCCAGTTTATAACAAAGTCATATTCTCAAGACACATCTGGGTGAAAACACCTCCCCAAAGGAAACAACACTAAAAATCTTCATTGGGTTTTGGATCCCTGCCATGGCATTCCCCCCACCCTAAAACCTGGGGACTCTTTAGTGTAGCTCAAGGAGTAAAAGAATGTGGTAGAAGCCGAGAGTTTTTCTTGTAAGTTTTCAGCCTGATCTCCGAGTCAGAAGCCCACAGTCCCTCTGCTCTTTGAAGGAGTGGATACAAGAGCAGAGGATGGAAGACCAGCTGGAGGTGCAGTGGCCATGCAGCTGATGGGGAGCATCCAAGGGGGGAATGGGGGGTGAAGCCTCAGTGGTGACAGTGGCTCAGGCAGCTGGTGTGGGGGCTCAGGCAGGTAGGGCGTCTGCAGCAGCCATCTTTAGGCCTGGCGTCATCTGTGATATGATACACTATACTCAAGAGGAGCAGAGAATAAAACCTTCCTTCTCAGACACTTCCTACTCAAGATCAAGGCCAGTAAAATTCTTTCTATGGCACCATTTTTGCTTACTTCTCATTTGAAAATCAGAGGGATAATTTACACTGCAGATAAAGACAGGAATCTCCTGCCACTGGTGAGAGCCATTAAGTTGCATTTACATTGAAATTGAATATGATATACACCTGTGTTTGTATTTGGCCATTAGGTGGTATTGCTAATATTTTTTTTCTATTGAGGTAAGATTCACATAAGATAAAATGAATCATTTTGAAGTATACAATTCAGTGGCATTTAGTACAGTCACAGTGTTGTGAAACCACCATCTCTTATCTAGTTCCAAACATCTTCATCCCCCAAAAGGAAACTCCAGAACCATGACGCAGTCACTCCCAATTCTCCCCTACCCCCAGCCCCTGGCAACCACCAATCTGCTTTCTGTCTCTGTGGAGTTACCTCTTCTGGACATTTAATAAAAATGCAATCATACAATATGTGACCTTTGTGTCTGGATTCTTAGGTGATATTGTTAATATTGTTCTTAATCTATCACTATTGTTTGAAAATTACTTAGCGCCGAACAGAACACTACCTCTAGATGTAATGGCCTCTGATTATAAAGGAACACAAAGCAATAAACTTTTAAGTGATTTTTGGCGGGGAAATTTCATCATCTTTAGAGAGATTACAAAACAGGAAAGGAAAGATAAGTGGCCCCAGAAGATGCTCAGTAAACCCAACCTCAAACCTAAGAGGCATTTTTATTTCTGCCTTTGGCTCACACCACATACAAGTCTCATCAACTCAGCTTCCAAAATTATCCTCAATCTGTCTGTTTGTTTCTTTCCACATCTGCCATGACCACTGCATTTTAATCCACTACCTGGTCTTTACCTGGACAAAGGCCACGGTCTCCTGCTTGATCTTCTGCCCCCACATTTGTCTTTCACAATCCCTTCTACCTACAGCAGCCAGTGTTCTTTAAAAATCGTCACTAGATTTCGAAATTTTTATCCCGGCCCTCTCTGACGACATCTCACTGCCTTTGAGCTCCCTCATCTCTCGGTGCAGACGCCCCCCCCCCCCACCCCCCATCCATCACACATTGGCTTTTTCCATCGCTCAGGTCTTAGCTGAACTGTCAAGCCCACCAGGGAGTCTTGGCTGACTACCTCACACTTTAGGAGCCTCATGGCCATTCCCTAATGCAATGCTGTTTACTCTTCACCACAGCACTTACCACCACCTGGTTTCTCACAGTTATTATTATTTCTTATTTATCATCCATCTCTTCCCACTAGAATGAAGAACTTATGAAAACAGGGAGCTTGTCTTTCTTAGTCAATATCCACCTCTAGAACGGGACCAGGCACACATGAAACTATGGAAATGTTTGTTGACTAAATGTATAAATAAATAATAGGTGGTTTTATGGAGAAGAAGATGACCCAGGTTCTCCTGGATAACACCACTTGATTTCCCATGCTTTATGGAACAGCATTCTTCTCATGCATCAGTAGATATGCTACGGGTCCACTGCATGTCTAAGCGGGAAATGTACTAACTTCTCAAAACTCTTCTCGGATATTGGAGACTTGAAGCCTTCAACACAGTGTATGCTGTTGAAAAACAGAGATACGAATGAATGTTTATTAGCACTACATATACCTAGCATTTTATGGATACATCCTGGAGGGGGCAATTTAAAATTATAGACTATTGATCAAAAAGGCCACCCAAGGGGCCAGCCTGGTGGTGTAGTGGTTAAGTTCACATGCTCCACTTCGGTGGCCCAGGGTTTGCAGGTTCGGATCCCAGGCGCAGACCTACACACCACTCATCAAGCCATGCTGTGGCAGCATCCCACATACAAAACAGAGAAAGATGGGCGCAGATATTAGCTTAGGGCCAATCTTCCTCAAGCAAAAAGAGGAAGATTTGCAACAGATGTTAGCTCAGGGAAAATCTCCCTCATCAAAAAAAATGCTGCCCAAACCATCAGGAACAACAGTTGTAAATATGATGACAGAACTCTGAAGTGTTGATTGTCAAACTCAAATACTTTCATTAGGGTGAAGTGCTCTTCTTACATTTACCAGACCTTGAATTCCATTCATACTGACACAAAGTTAGGGTTTTGAATCTCTGTGGCAGCATAGGAAACTGCAAATTTTTCTTCTTAACGAAAAAAAAACCTTTTTTTTTTTTTTAAGGAAATAAATGAGCCTAGTCCATTAGGCAGGTTTAAGGATACTTTATTACTGAATCAGTATGTACAAACTCTAACATGAAAATAACGAGTCACAGGATATCAGACTATTTACAATACTTTTTTGTTTTTTACAAAATGCTTTTTTTTACAAGATTATTTTTCTCTAAATAACATGACACACACACACAAAAATCATTTTTTTATTACATACATAAATAAATATTGACTTTAAGTGACCACTATAAGGGACATGATTTCTAGAGACCATCTGGATGAGAAGGTAGAGCTTCTGTTATCCACGCACTACAATATCATTACGTAAAGGAAAAATAACAACTTTACATAGAGACCTCTGTTAATCACTCCGTAAATTGTAAAACTTGCTAAAATACTCAACAGAGGTAAGAAACTGAGTCTGGCCATGCAAAACCATAGGTAAGAGTCACCATCTTTATGCATTTATTTATATTTTAGATGGATTTCAAAGTACATGCACAGATATTTAGCTTTTGTGTTCTGGTTAAATGTGAAAGTTTCTGTAATGAGATTTAGAGATATTTGCAATTACGGGAATCAGTCAAGTTGAGGAAATCCGTGGTACCTTTAAGGGCATTAAATAAACATGTCATTATCACAAATGACGTTGGCTGACATGTAGGACAAAATTAATACCTGTACTTGCATGATACAGACACAAGTCAGAATTCAGTCTTTTAAACAAGTTTTTCAGTGGACATAAAAGACACAATTTAGGGCTTTGAAGTCAAATGTAATAACTTCCCAGCTATTCCTCAGTCCCGGGGCTTACTCTTGTAATTGACCTGGTTCCTTATACAGGCTAAATTCTCATCTATTCAGTAAAGATCCCTCTACGATGCAGTGATTCTGAGCAGGGGGTGACTTCATCCCCCAGGGGGTAGGTGGCAATGTCTGGAGAATTTCTGGTTGTCACACCTTGGGGGACGTACTCCTGGCATCTAGTGGGTGGAGACCAGGGATGCTGCTCACCACCCCACAGTGCACAGGACAGCCCCCACCATAAAGAATGGTCCAGCCCCAAAGTCAACAGTGCCCAGCTGGAGAAACCCTGGTCCATAGACTTGGTTACAGGTTTGTTTAGGTTTCTAGGATATAGATGTATTTTTAAACTTTGAATTTTGTTTAACAAACATTCCAAATAATTACCTGTCATAAACTTTATGCTCTCTAATATGTCATATTCAAACAATGATTGACTTGAAAGAACACTTGTTCATTTATAAAATCACTCCATAGAGTTCCACATAGAAAAAGCATGTAGCACAGATAAATTCACCATCAGAGAGCAAATGTTGTAAATGAAGAGCATGCGTATAACTGCAATGCATATCGAGATTGCCATCTAGATTTGATGACTTCATAGTTTTGATGAGCTCAAGTTTTTAAAGAGTAAATACTATCACTGAATATATTTTTTCTCACATGAGAGAAATGTATCTAATTTCAATGAAACATATTAGAGAATTAGCCACTAAAACTATGTTTTTCTATAAAAACATAGATTTTATCTCTTTATAAGGGCACCCAAATTTTTAAAAATCAAAAAGTTGTAATTATATTTTTGTTCACTTGAATATTATTGGATATTATTTGAATTCATAAAAGAAAAACTCATGTTTCTTTTATTGCCTAATTAATAGCATTTTTCTTCCAATAATACTAATAAAATTTAAATTATTATAGCAAAATTAGAGGCTCTTCAGAGTTGCTTTAGATTTTTTAAGGAAGGTGTAAGCTTCAGAACCTTCATGGAACTAAAAATATATTTGCTCAATGTCTATTACCCAGACAAAAGAAACAAAATTAAATTTTATAAAATTAAACATATAATAATAATATTTTGTTTCTGTGTATACATTCCTGCATTTTAAACTATACAATGGTATAAAAATTTGCTGGCGCAAATACTAGGATTTCTTCATGACAAATTAAGGTAAAAGATAAACTTGCAGCCAATAATTAGAAGTCTTAATTTTTTAAATTTTAAGAATTTGAAATTCAGATGCTGGTAATGGCACTGAAATCAATCACAGTTTCAGAGAAGAGCTCTATGGTGTCTGCTCAAGGGCGGGGGTGTTTTTAATGAAGGCTGTTTCCTGTTCTCTCCATTCAAAATATATCCTTCTTGGAACCCAGTGACTTCAGAACACAGTGCAATAAGTCCATCTGAGACCACATCAGGCGCCGCAGAAAACCATCCGGAACCAGCACGAACTTCCATTCTGAGATTTCCAATTTATGTCACTTGTACAAAGCTGCAAAACACTGCCTGTGTTATCCACTTTTTAAATATTTTAACACACAGGAGACAGTTTTCAAAATCTATTCAGGTATCCACGCTTTTAGGCTGGATTTCCTAAAGAAATGCATCGCTATAATAATAAAAACAGTTTCTCTCCCTTTTCTATTGCATCTGCTTTTAGAAACTGTCATGAAACCCCATGAATGAAGGAGTCCTGGGTTGTCCACTATTTCCAGGAGGGGTCAGGGCACCTGCAGGCTTTCAGAAAACACAACAAAATCACAAGTCCCATCATCAAACCCAAGAATAACGGTGCTGAAAATTTCCCCTTTTTACTCATGTAGAGAAGGAGATGACGAAGCCTTTTAAAAAAAATGTTTGATTTTGATAAATTGCTCTTTCCTCATAGAATCACCATTGATGGGGAAAATATATTATCCTATGACCCTCAGAAGAACTGTATCTTTATCCACCATTGGTGAGCTGTGAAAGCAACTTCTTCAGCTATTCATGCTCAAGGTAATGCACGTATATGTATGTGTGTGTATATATATATATACACACACACACTTACAAGTAAACAGACACACACATATATGCATATTTTGAACATACATATGGGCATTCCTCAAGAAAAAACGATATTAAACCAAACATTCTGTGTTCAAGTTGCCCCATAGACGCTGCAACACCATATATTGATAACTTGTTTTGACTTGAGTTCATGCTATAAGGGTGGAGTTTGGAGCCTGGGAAATTTTCCAAACAACAGGATATAATAACTTGGAAAGAGTAAAGTTTCTTCAAAAGCAAACTGCTGTCCTTCTCTATCAATCAAAGCCCCTTTTTTACATTACTCAGAATATTCTAGCACACAAATAGCTTACTTTGATAAGGAAAAGGCAAATCTCAGGGAAGATTTGGAAATATTCAATAGTTGAGATTCTGTCATTTTAGGCAAGAAGCTTTGTAAATTTTTAGATTCATGATGATAGTGAAACACAGCATATCGGCAGCTGTTTTCCACATTAAGGGAAATATGAATAAGATAATATATCTGGAAAATCTCTCATATTATAGTTTGAAATATTAAAAAGGATTCCTGGGAAAGAATTTAAATTTCTCCAAGGCAAAATCTGGATAGCAGCTCAATTCACTGACTCCTTCTGGCTGTGGACGCCTTTCACAAATTGTAATATACAGATTGGACTCTCGCTTGTCTTTGTATAAAATGAAGCTTAGGTGTTTAAAGTGGGAGCATTTTTAGATTTAATGACTATATTTCAGGTTACAAATTTTCAGTTAAAAATCACGTGATAAAAATCATCTTTTGAAAGATCTGAATAAATAGGGCCTATAAACTGTATAATCTTAGTTGATTTTGCAAATCAAATCAATCATTTAATAAAAAATAGGTTTTATCCATTAACTTTATGCTTCATGCGTGTATAAACTGTGTATTTGTTACACTAATTTGCTTTGAGAATTTGCTGCTCCAAAATCAGGGAACTCTCAGTTCAGCAATAATTCAATAGAGATTAGCAAAACCAGATGTGGAGACGGAATTTGCAGTTAAACAGGCCTATTGTTCATTGTCTCGTAGGAAGCTGGTGCCCATCTTCACTAGCTCACTATTAGTCACTCGTTTCCAGATACGTCAGAGGTTGACAGAAGTACTCAGTGCGCTAAAGTCGCAGGGGAGAGGAGAGTCCCACGGGGAGACCTACTGCTTCTGCAAGTGCCCCCGTCCTGTCCTTGAAGGCAGACAAGCTGACACATGCCATTCGTTGCATTTCTGAACATCTTTTTGAGCAGTTTAGTATCTTTCTGGAGAAGGCTTGTAATGATGTGGATGGCGATGTTTGAGATGGGGTCCTAAGAAGTGACATAGATATCAGTCATTTCACTTTATACATCCCCGATAAACAGCAGGATTGCATTTATTTGTAGAGCGGGCATTAGAGCCAGGCAAAGGTTCCCTCCCATATCCACGTCTTTCCTATTCTGAGTCTGAAGGTGCAGACATTCATTCTCTCTCTTCTCTCTCTCTACCTTCCCAGCTTTTCCCTTCTTCCCTCCTCTGCTCCCCCCTTAAAACTATAAAAACACAAGAGAAAGAAGACAAACTCCTTTCCTTAAGCTTACAATTATTTAAGAAAGCCATAATCCCATTTATTTCCTCAAAAAACTTTAAAAATTAATAGACACTTTTATGGAATAGAATTTGAATAGAGGAATATCAGGAAAGCGCTCAGCCAACCCTTACAAACACAAGGGGCCAGAAGGCTCCCCCATTGTGATAGTGTTCGCTTTTCTTTACATTCTAAGCATAAAAAGTGAGTGGGGCAAATTTGAGCCATCATCTTAAAAAACCGGAGGTAAAACTAGGATTGCTTTTCAATTTTCCTATCAACACACAAACCTTTAGACTGCTTTTGAAGTTTCAGCTGGAAAAAAAATAAAGTGTGTAATTTAAAATTCAGCAAGAGGTTCATTGTGTTGAAACTGTAGGTGACAATTTGTTTAAAATTTTACTTGACTTAGCAATAAATCAAGTAGATTGACTGGGGTCATATTATAAAGAAAATTCATGTAATATATTAGAGTAAAATATACAGAATAGGAAGATAAGCTCCTTAGCAAAATATTATTGCCTATATTGTCATCTTTGAAAATCTTAATTTTTAAGAAAAATTTCAGATTGATATGAGATTATAGATTTTTTTTTCCCCATATGTATTTACAGTTTAAAAGACAAGGAAAAAACATGCATTACATAGAAAATAAATGGAAGAAAAGAAAGGAAGGAGGGAGGGAGGGATGGATGGACGGAGGGAGGGATGGATGGAGGGAGAGACGGATGGACGGATGGATGGAGGGAAGGATGGTGGGAGAGAGGGATGGATGGATGGACGGAGGGAAGGATGGAGGGAGGGATGGAGAGGTGGAGGGAGGAAGGGAGGAATTCAGCATCAACCATACAATTTATGCTAACAGTAGCTAGAATAAAATCCAATAAGTAGATATAAATGGGGAGGAAGAATTTCAGGTAAAGAGAATTCCCTATTTCATAGGAATTGATAATAATTTATTTATTTTAGTTCTTCACTAAGACTTTTCCCTCTGTCCACGAGACATGGCAGGGGTCCTCCTGCCCTGGCACTCACTGTGCGCTGAAGACGGCGGGAGGTCGGGGGTCCGGAAGGATTTGATTGTGGTGGGCCCTTCCCCTCCTGTGGTCAGCACTTGTACTTCCAGGCGATAAAGGGTGGATGGCCTCAGATTGGGCACTGTTAGGACATAATGATCCTGAGGAAGTTACATAACAGGAGATGCTGGTCAATAACCTTTCAAAAACAACACACACAGTGAACACATCTTCTATGACCATTTCTTCCCCACATGAAAATATTGTATAAATGCATGTTTGGTTCATTTTAACACCGCAGTGTAATGTGCAGAATGTTGCTCCTAATTTTCTAGAGTTCTCTGCTGTGTAGTCTCTCGGCACCTACCTCAATGCCTGGCAGCCCGAGACCCTTGGCAGTGTTAGAATCTGCCGAGGTGCCAGTTCTCAGGGCTCACCCTTGGGATTTCATTTTTTATTCCTTAACATAAGACTTTCCCATGGCTTAAGGTTTTCATCTGCACATCTTGTGATGTGAATTCTTGATAATCCAAATTTCAGTAAATGAGCCAACTGTTTTCCTTAAAACACAATGTCTGTCAATGCCCGTAACTGAAAATGTTTATTTTTATGCCAACACATTCTTCTCAAAATTCAATAACACTTAATACATTCATAGAATAACTACTTTCTAATTCCATGGAATTTTCCCTTCTGGGATTCAAGGTTTTTGTTTTTTTTTTTTTCTTTTTGGAACAGGAGTTGGATATTCTAAGGGCATTTTTAGAGAGGGTAAAAGCCCACACATGGGTTTTTTTTCAAACCCTGGAAGACAGGCCAACTCATTATGGGCTCTAGCCAAATTTGAAGGGGAAAAAGGAAGAGAAAAAACAAGTTTCTTTTAGCTATTTTTTGTTCCAATTTAACACTTCAAACAGGGCATGTCCACATGGACCAGAGGGACACGGGGTTAACAAGGACAGAAGAAAACTGTTAAATCACTTGCATATAAGACAGGATAAGGTCTGTTGAAGAGCTGACTCCAGTAACCAAGATTAATCTAGGTGATGGTTTATTCCATTCACAATAACACTTGTGATGTGTCGTTGATACTTGCAAAATAACACATTCAGAAGAAAATATAGAAGTAAGACTAAATAGTACAGCATGCAGCATGACAGAAATCTCCTACTCTGACGGTAATTACACATGAGCGATGGATATGAGCAACACGGACATGGTGACCAAGCTGGCACCTACTGAAGGCAGTATCTGGGACTGTGAAATGATGCTGTTGGGTAAGCTGTTCTGTCTGCTCTCCGTCGTGACCTCAGCCCACGTCACTTGAAAGCCAGTCATGGGCTGATAGAGGTTGGCCTTGGCCATCTTCCAAGAAAAGTGGCCCGTGATGTTCACACCCTGGACAATGAATGAAGCAGAAAGGTTCTCGGGCTTGGCCAGCACTTTGGAAAGAACGTGACCTGGAGCGATGGGAAGATGAAAACCGGGTTAGGTGACCGGAGAAAGAGCGAACGTGGGACCTGTTTCATGTCTCTCTGGGGAATTTTAGGCCGCCATCCTATGGGGAGGGTAGAAGCAATTTGACGTCAGACTTTAAGCACAGGCTCAGAGAATCACCTCTTAGATATCTGGGGATAGTACCTGAGCGAGAGTCTCATCATTGCGACTTTGTGTTAAGTGCTTTTAAGACTTTGGGCATTATTTTTAGAGCCCTGCTTTGGGGATGGAAGGAGGAGACAGAATTTTGCAGTCTGGCAAGACTTGGACATTTCTTCAAGAACAGATGAGAAGGGTGGACACTGGAGTTATTAGAAGAGTTTTTAGAAGTTACTAAAAGGAGCTTAGGGGACTGCATTTAAGAAGCCCAGGGATAGTTGTCCTTGCTGCAGGAAAGGGGCTTTAGCAGGAGAAGGGAGTCGAAAGTAAAGACATGGAATTGAGAAATTGTGTAAAGATAACTCACATGGCAATGGGGTGGGGTAAAAATAAATAATTTACATAAAGTATGCCAAAGCACAAGCAGTATATATATAAACCTTTGGCTTCATTTCTAAAGGGATATTATTGCCAGCAAAGGACGTCTTCCAATGCTGTTAGAATTTTAAAATAATGCAGACATTCATACATATATTCCCTCCAAAACTGGGCCACCATTTTACAATTCAGAAAAAGGGGTGCTTTTAGGTTTTAGGGTGTTGTGAAATGCAGTTTGGAAAAGTTTTCATTAAATTAAATGTTAAATTAAATGTTTCCAAAGGGTTGCCAATATCACAGACACACACTTGCAAGTTCAGGTCAGACCATACCTGCTTCGCTAGGGCAGCTCACATGTTTGTGGCTTTTCCCCTTGAGAGCAGAGCAGGGCGGAGTCGTAAAGAAAACAGTTTCCGCCTTCAAGAGGCCCTTCGGCCGTGTTGGTTGGACAGTCACCTTATATTTGCAGGAAAATGACAGATCTTGAAGAATTATATAATTTTCCTAGAGCAAGAGAAAGAGAATATGCAAGCAATAAATCTCATTAGGGATAAAAAATTGGCAGGAGATGAAACCATATTCCGAAAGGATATTTGCCTCTATGTACATGGAGTGTGTGCAATATGGCTTTTATGAAAAGTACAAAGGAGACACTGTCCCTGTTTTCATTAATTACAATGGTGGGGCACTCCCACGGCGTGGGAGACATCCTCTGGAATTAAACGGGATCCTGGTGACTCCGCATCAAAGCAGCCAACTCGAACCTTCACCACCTAATTTTTTTAAATATAGAAAAGCTAACTCAGGCTTCTCTGAGACACAGGCTTAGTTTATACATAAGTTTGTCTTTTACAAAATGAAGATATTCTTTAGCAGTGTATTTCTTTTTCCCATTGTGAAGTGCTGTTATTGCTTCCTGCCATAACATCGTTATTAAATATAAATAGGAAAAACAGGCTAAATGGCTGAGGAATGAGAGGCTTAGAATATAGTTTTACACTAACATGGAAAGAGGACATTTATGGTTATAACAGGTTTGTCACCATGTTTCTTTTATATTTTGTTCATGATGCTTATCCATTCAAGTTTATAGTTATCAGAGCTGCATGTACAGGTATGAAAGATGCATACATGTACGTCTTTCTCTAATACCCTTTGGGTGAAGGGCAGGAGTCCCTGCCAGGCAGCAACGTGGATTAGTGGAGAATGTGAGACAAGATTTAAAATCAAGACAGAGGCTCAAGTCCTCCTCCGAGTCACCTGAGTCAGGAGTAGAAGTGGTTGGTGGAGCAGGAAATGTGCAAACCCGCAAAGGGGAACAAGTGGCAGAGCTCCCAGCCCCTCATGCAGAGGGAAGGAGATGAGGAAGACTCAGCTGAGCACAGCTAACACCAAGGAGCACACGGGAAGCAACCCCAGCCTGCTGTGTCTCTTTGGGAGTCCGAGTCGCTTTCCTTTAGGAAACTATCTGCACTTTCTATGGGACTATATTGGAATCTAGAGTTAGCCACCAAGGACACTGCTTCACAGATATCTCAAGAATGCTTTTCTATGGCGTAGAGGGCAGACATCTGTAGCAACAGGTGAATTAGTGGATGCGCCATCATAGCATGAAAATAAATTAAGTGCGTCTAAAAATTGTTTAAAAATGGAAACAGGGGCCGGCCTAGTGGTGTAGTGGTTAAGTTTGGTGCACTGAGCTTCAGCGGCCCGGGTTGGTGGGTTTGGATCCTGGGCGCAGACCTACACCACTTGTGAAGCCATGCATGTGGCAGTGACTCACATACAAAATAGAGGAAGATGGGCACAGATGTTAGCTCAGGGCCACTATTCCTCAAGCAAAAAGAAGAAGATTGGAAACAGGTGTTAGTTCAGGGCCAATCTTCCTCATCAATGAAAAAAAAAGGAAACAGAGAAGTTCTAAGCTTAGAGGAGTGCTTTTCAGGATTTTGATTCTCATTTCTAGCAGACGTACTACATATGCTTAGTAAAGAGTTATCATCTTCAGAGTTTCTGAAGACAATAAGCCTAGGATCAGTCAGCCCCCTTAAAATAAGCCAGATTCCATGATTCCAAGGCACATATAAGTAATACAAGTAACAGGCTCGCCCCTTGCCCATAAAAAATTTAATAAATTCTGCTTCTGTTCATTTCTTTCTCTGCTTTTCAAGTAGGTTTCCCTTTTTAAAAATCTTTCATTTTTTTTTTTTTTTACTAAAGACTACAAACTTTGGAAAGAGCTTAAGGATAAATAAAATGACCAACTTTGGTGAACATGAGTTGGGACGAGTCAAATCCAGTACCAAGTTGTGTATTTCTGCAAATCCAGTGACTTGTTTTATCTGACGATCTTAAAGTTACGTGATCAGATACAATCCTAAAAATATTCTAGTTGTTGCGTTACAAAATGTTCAAAAGAAAAATGCTCTAGTTAAATACCATATATCAATATTTTGTCCATTTGGGGCTATGTCTTCAGATTTTTTTAATACTGTCCTGATATATTACATATAAATTGCTGTCATCAACACTGAGTGTAATTTGATGTCCTCTAAAACATTTTATGTTGGCTTGTTGATTCTACTCTGTAATTCATGCATGAACCCCAAAACATTTGGAATAACGTTTTGAGTAATGTAGTCAGACTTACTATCTCCAAAGAATTTAATGATCTCTTAAAACATCAGTGCGTGGTGTACAGAATAGATAGTATCTTCCGGTAACTGGGCGAGTTGATGGTAGTTAGCCAACGCAAAGAGAGATGCTAAATGATAGTCAGGGTCATAATTCATTGGGAAAATGGTACCTTTAGATCGTGGTGCCAAGTCAAAATTCAGAAAATAATTCAAAACTTTTTTCCAATGAAGATGAAACACACAGAGACTCAGAAGCTTTTCCCCTCTGATCGGGCAGTTCCTTAAGAACTGTGTCCTTAATCTCTACATTTTAGGACCTGCCATGTGTTGATAATAGAATAAGCTGTCAATGTAACGTTGTGAATGGATGACAGAGTGAGGGAACATGATGACCGTTATGTGTTCAGCTTTCAGCTAGTCAATTATTCAATAGCTGATTTGTGAGAATGAGTTATCACTGGACATACAGTGTGCACATCTTTGTGTCTAATTTTATACACAGATCAAATGAGTCTAAAAACTATTCAGAATGGAGCAGTCTGCCCTCTCTCTGCTTACCCGGGTCATGCCAGACGACGTCTCCAGTCCAGTAGTTTGGTTGTGGGCACAGACTTCTGGAAACCACTGTACATGATATTGATTCACACTGGGATCTAGAATGTCAAAAGGCACAAACAAAAACAACAGTCTGGAAGTCACATTCCACATAGTTCGATGTTCTTAAAATGTGGGAGAATAGAAAGGAAGAACATGAAATCCTGCAGGTGATCCAAAAGTGCCTATGTGAACCAAAGGAGGCATACAGGTCTTGCAGAATTCTGATTGTTGTTTCACTATTAAGAGTAAAATCAGGGAAAGAAGTAATTCGCTGCCAAAATAAAACTATGTTGAATATGAGAACTACATTGAAAAAATAATTAGTAAAGTCCCAGAAAAATGACTCCAAGGATGTCTGGAGAGTAACCTAGCCCTGGTGTCTATGATAAGTCAATCTCTATAAGATAGGGCGACACTTAGCAGATCTCTTAATTCCTATGTTATAAGAGAGAATCATCCCAAATCTCTGAATCCTACATTTTTCTGATAAAGCTAATGGAGAGGCTATGGAACCCACGAAAGAAGAGAAGCATTTTCCTCAAACCTGAAGAATCGGCCATTCACTTGTATTCCCTCTCGAGTATTGCTGTAACGACGTTCCCTCATCAGAAGACACAGGACACACCGCTTTCCCTCCAACCGTACACGGTGCGTCCTGGCGTTTCAGCGTATTTGGTCCCTACTGAGCTATGACTAGGTGCTCTGAGAGAGAGGCGAGAACACCGACTCTTTAAAACATTTGCATTCCTGGGTGGAGCAGCATATTTTCTGAACATTTCTTTGGGCAATCAGGTCGAAAAAAGACAAAACGACAGAAGCACCTCACTGAGTGTGGGAACGGCGGTCTGGACAGTCTCAGGTTTACTAATCACCCAGTGTGTCCGAGGGGTGTGAAAACGCACATTTGTGCCAGCGATTAATGTCATGTCCCAAAGCGATCATGACAAGAGTTTGATGGAGATTTTCTGAGGGGAAAATTCTTTGATGAAATTGGGTGGATCTAGTGGGCATTTGTCATGAGCACTTTGGAACAAGAAAAGAACTTCAAATCAGAGAAAAGAAACAGATATCAAGCTGGCACTAACGGCATATAGTTCAAGAGGAACCCCTTACTGGAGGTTTTCACTTCGACAAGGCAGACAACAAGGGCTTTTTGTTTTTCTTTTTGGAAAAGAATTATATGTTATATATAAGTTTGAAGTCAATGAATGAGTGAATTCCTATCCTTTCATTCAACACGTGAAGCTGTTCTAGGCACAGAACAGAAACAGCTGCTCTCCTGGATCTTAAATACCAACGGGGCTGGACAGATAATAAACAAAGTACATATGTAAGATCTATGTCAGGTTAGAAGGTAATAAGGCTACAACTAAATACGGAAGGTAAGAGAGGGGAGGTATATTGACAAAGGGTTACAACGTTAAATAAGGTGGCTGGCATAGCTCGTGAAGAAGCTGACTTTGAGTAAAGACTGGGGCAGGTTTGGCAAGGGGAGGGGACAATGCAGGTGACTGTGGGCAGGGCGTCCTGGGCCCCCGCTGTCCAAGAGAGCTGTCTCATGATGAAAACATTCTGGATGTGGTGACCCCTAGTCACTTCTCCGTCTAAAGCAACTGAAATATTGCTAGTGCAACTGAGGAATCAAATTCTAAATTTTAATCAATTAGAATTTAAACCGCTACAGGTGGCTAGTGGCTACTGTCTGGGACAGCGCAGTTCCAGCCACAGAGAACAGCAAGTGCAGAAGTTGAGAGTTGGGAACAGAGTGTGACTGGCATTCTTTGCAGGGACAGTCAGGGAATTGATCCCGGTTTGCGATAATACCATTGTATGATGTATAATTGAGACCTGATGACTCTGGGTATCCTAAAAATCCTATACATATTTTACAACATGATTATATTTTCGTGAGAAGAGGCATTCAGAGTGACACATCGGACACTCCCTCTCGGGTCCATCCCTCCCTTCAGCTCTAAGTGCTGCCATACCTGCGTTCAAGGCCTTCTTGTCTTCTCTCTATGTGCCACCTCCATCACTAATTCCATTCATTCTCACGACCTTCAAAATCACCTTCCTGCTGACAGCTCCCACATTCCTACCTCCACCTGCGCTAGTCCCTTGAACAGCTGGTGCTCCCAACTTCCTATCCCACGTAGACGTTTTCCAAACTCAACATTTCTAAATCCACACCCTTGATTTCTGCCCTCAAATCGCCCTTCCCGCATTCGGGGTGACTTTTATCTAATCACGACTTTTTGTTTTCTGTATTTCTGATGTTTTGACATCTTGGGGCCTGGCTGACCCTGGAGGGACTGCCCCTTCCTAGGGATAGTAAACTACTCCCCCGCAAGCATGCCTTTCAAGTTCAAACCAGCTCATCCAGAGCCCACACCCCCACCACATCCTGTATTCGGCTCTTGCACTCAGGGCCACCACCCACCTGCCCTAATCACCCCTGGGCCAGGCAACTAGAGGCAGCCCCTATGCCCCAGCGGCTGCTGAAATGATTCACTCTAGCCAATCGTAAGCCTGTTCCCCCTGCCTTGCCTGTTCCTTCCCACAGAAGCCACAATACAAGCTCCTTCCCACAGTTTTCCTGTCTCCCTCTGCCTCCTGGCCGACGCCGGTGCTTCCTCGTGTGGCCCTGTGTGGCATGGCATGCCTCCTCCTCTTGGGAACTGTCAGTAACAAACTATGATTTCAATTGCAGTCATCTCCTGATCTGATGGCTCCCCCAAACCTGAATGATAGTAAAACCTACACTCTAAAACATGATTGAATGAACAAGTTGTCTTTTAAGCATTCCTTTATGCCACATTCACAAACACATACACAGCAGTCCATGTTTTTCTAAGCTTCATCAAAAAATGGCATGCATTTTGCATAGATGTCTATACAATCAATTCTCATTATTCACAGTAGTTATGGTTTATAAAATCACTGTGAACACTGAATTAGTGAGTACTGAATCATTACTTCTAGAGGAAATACAGGGTTAGGTTCTTGTGAACCTCTGGTCACAACATTTTTGTCAGCCAATCAATACATCTTGTTTTATGTGTGTTTCTGTTTAAAGGCACCTTATTTAACATATATTTCTTATAAATTAGTGATTAAAGTGTCAGATTTCCTTATAAAAACACTAGTTAAAAGCATTTTCATGATCGTGGGTAGAGTGACTATACATTTCTTTAGCTTTCAGCCTCACAACAATGCTGTCTACTATACTTTTCTTTGTAAGTCATCATCTCAAGAACCACAAATTTAGCCACTTTTTCATTATAAGTCGTCATCTCAAGAACGACGAATTTAGCCACTTTTTCACCTTTGCCATAGCTTTGTCACCCACTATCGATGCTATGCCAGCCCCTTACAGAGCAGCCTCAAGTATAAATCAGCAAACTTCATCTTCCTCTTCCGGGACATACCGTATTGTTGATTCATTCACATTGAACTCACGGCCAACAGCCTGTGACTCACGCCTGAACAAAGCTTATCTAACTACATATTTTTTTCCCCCTTGAGGAAGATTCCCCGAGCTAACATCTGCTGCCAATCTTCCTTTTTTTACCTGAGGAAGATTGTCCCTGAGCTAACGTCCGTGCCAAACTTCCTCTATTTTGTACGTGGGACACTGCCACAGCATGGCTTGATGAGTGGTGTGTAGGTCCACGACCGTGATCTGAACCTGCAAACCCCAGGCCGCCAAAGCTAAGCACATGAACTTAACCACTACACCACTGGCCTGGCCCCCAATATTCCTCATTTTTATGTGAGCTGCCACCACAGCACCAGATGAGTGGTGTAGGTCTGCACCTGGGAACCAAATCTGGGCTGTTGAAGTGAAGTACGCCAAACTTAACCACTAGGCCACCAACGCTGGCCCTAACCACGTGTTTTAACTCTAAAACACACAGTAGCCTTCTTGCTTAGAAGGCTTAGAAACACTAGGCAGCACTTCAGCACTACACTTGGGGGCCATTTTACACAGCAAAATCCCCCCAGAAAAGCAAGAAAATGCAAAAAGTAAAAAAACCAAGACATTAAATAGACCATGCAAAGGACACTCGTTGACAGTATGAGACCTGAAATAAGAAGGGAGGGTGTCACCTTGCCCAACTTCAATTGAGAAGGTGTGTGTGGTGTACTCAAACTTATCACCACTCTGTGCATATGCATCGCTGCAAATGACCGCAAAAGCGTCACAACTATTGGTTTGAGGGCTACAAATAAATTTTAGTGAGTAGATGAATTACAAACACAGAATTCATAAGTAATGAGGATCGACTGTATCTCCTTTCATTTTCAAATCAGTAGCATAAGGTAGCTTCCTTTTTTAAATGCCTAAGGAATTCCACAACACTTTCATTTGTTGTCTTTGATCCAATCCTCACACTTTGGTGCTAAGATACTGGACTGATGTGGTTCAAATTATATCATTTTATTTAACCAGCGATCATTGTAAAGCCACTCAACACGAAAGGTAGTTTTCAACATCTTACTTGCAGTCTCTGCAATATCTGACATTACTCGTCCCTCCCTTTCTTCTTGAAACTCTTGCTCCCCTTGGCTTCTGTCTCAAATCTCTCCATTTTCTCCAATCCCTCTGGGCACTTACTATCTATGTTCTGTGCCAGATCATGCCCCTTTGTCTTGTTATTTTCAATTCCAGGTCCCAGTCCTCTCTATTCCATTCTCAGTCCAAATTCTCTCTAGAGAGAAAGAGGGATCTCATCCACAGTACATGACTGTTAATTTCTACTGATTCAAATTTCTATTTCTAACTCTATCCTGAGATCCATGCAAGGGCAACTGCTTTCAGTCGTGTAGGTTGTGCACTATATAATTCTGGTGGGAGGAAAGAGAGGGCATTCACCTCCTAGTGTATATGAATGGCACATTCTGGTATTTCACAGTGTACAACATGCATGGTAGTGCATGGTAAACTGTGTTAACTCCTACTTTTCTCCACTGCCTCCAATGCACTTCAAACTCAAAATATGCACTCACCCCAAACTGCTCCTCCAATACTGTCCCTTATTGCAGTCAATGGCACCACCAGCCTCTAGTTGAGATATCATTCTCCACATTTCCTTCCCTGCTACTCTTAGTTTCCAACCTATCACAAAGTACTGTCTATTTTAACTGCTGAATATCTCTCCAGTCCATTCACTTCTCTTTTTCTTTGCCATCACTAGCCCATTACTGGGTATCATCTGCTTTCTCCTGGCATCCTGCAATATACTTTCAGCAGAAAGTCCCACAGTCACAAGAGTCCATTTCAAATCGGTCCTCCGTGGTGCAGCCAGGATAATCTTTTCAAACCCAATTAAAACATTAAATAAACTGAGATTAAAAATTTCCTCAAAGTGTTTCTAATGGTGTTCCCAAAAGGCCAGGTTGGGGACATTTATTAAAAAATGCAGAGGCAGGTCCAGTGGCATATCGCTTAGGTTCACATGCTCCACTTCGGCGGCCTGGAGTTCGCAGGTTCAGATCCCAGGCATGGACCTATGCGCCGCTTATCAAGCCATGCTGTGGCAGGCGTCCCACATATAAAGTAGAGGAAGATGGATACGGATGCTTCCATCCGTATTTGCTCAGCAAATACGGGGAGCAAAAAGGGGAGGAGTGGCAACGGATGTTAGCTCAGGGCTAATCTTCCTCACACACACACACAAAAAGCACACTAAAGAATGCCCATACTTGTATATGTTATTTGAGTTCAACTTCGAAAAAATCAATTCATAGATGTGATGTTTGCTTCCATGGAAGTCCCCTATACAAACATCTTGTCTTTAGCTTCATCTTACCTATTATTAAAATCCTAAGGACTTGTATTTTAGGATATGACTGCAGGACCCAATCTGTAACTAGAATACTAAAAATAGCGTCGTTAAATCAAACACTTCCTAAGGGGGTATATATAAAAATTCTATGCTAAATGCCTCATTGATCTGCTTCTTGAACTTAAGCCTTTCCTTTCACAAATAAATTATACTATAAAGAAAGTATTTGAAAAGTGTTTTTAAATATTGAAATTTACTTTCAATATGCTTCAAAAATTAGATGTATCCATCTCATTTGTTTCTCAGATATATCTAACTCACAGTGTCTGGCATAGATGAAGGGCTCCAAAATTTTTAACTAAATGTTAATACCTAAATTCACAAAAGTCTAATGATCAAGAACGCTGGGGTTATTGAACTAACAGCAGTGAGAGGTGGAGGCCACTTGGGGAACCACAGAACAACAGCTACCACAACAAAGAGTGGGAACTAACAGCCCTGGGGGGAGGAGCGTAAGTCTGGAAAGGCGTTAGAGAATGCCAGCTCCTTTAGGGCAGGACTTTCTGTTTTTGGTGTCTCCAACACCAGAAATAGTGCCTGGCAGGTAATAGTTGCTCAATAAATGTTAGTTGAATGGCATCCCATCATAGATTAATGCCTGGTTCTCTTTATAACTGCAAAAATGCTTTGTAAGACAGAACTTTCTGATTTTGTAGAACTAAAATAAGAATTTTGAACACCTACTAGGTCTGAGACATTTCTACTCAAAGTGGATGAATGTTTTCTCTATCTGGGCTAATTTTTCATATTTATTGACTAAAACACTAAGTCTAAAGCCCAAAAACCTAAAACAGCTAACTGTGGATTCTATTATCACACATTAAAAATGAACTGATGTCAATAGAATAATAAAGTTACTGATTAATAAATTGAGCTAAGTGAACTATTCCTTTTCAAATAACGTTTGTTCAGCAAATCCACTGTTGAAGAGATTTATCTTCTTCCAGAGCCTTCACTATGGTAACCCAACTACCTTATGCAATAAGTTGAGAAGGGCTGATATCTGATGTTGGATTCCTTTCCCTACAAAAGTCTATGCTGTGTCATAATAAATAAGACAAAAAAATTGAAGCTCTCTCTTCAGGAAATTCTGAGGGAAATGAACAGATTTGTGTTTTTCAGTTCCTAACTCCAAAGTCCAAAACCAACATCCTGCCCACCATCACTTTTTGGAAATGTGACATCTAAGAACCAATTGCTACTTACAATTTTGTCTTGATTAGTGAGTGAGATTCTCCTCTACCCTTATCTGTCACCAGCACTCAGTCCTTTTTGGTTTTCAACTCAGTGTATCCACTGGTGGAAATTGATTATAATTCAAGAATTTTCAGGTCCTTGTGTCACAGAGTTTAAAACCACTTGAGATGGGTCTATTGAGTTGCATACGGTGCACACAATGTATAACTTTACAGAGTCAACAAGTCCAGAAAATCCAGCCAAATTTTCTTTTTCCATGACAGAAACAGAACTCAAGCTCACAGTCTACACAGAATTCATGTAATAGTAGGACTGTGTGTTGATTTAAAAGGCATCTCCTTCCCTACATTTGTGATAATTATGAATGTGCACATGTTTTATAAATGTCAGGGGAAACTCTGGTTTGGAATTCTGTGGGTCACATAGCAACTGCCTAAAAGGCTTCTGGAAGGAGAAAAAATGTGGTGCACATTTGGCACACAAGCTCTCCACCTCATTCTACTTTGAACTCCCCAAAGCTTCCTCCAGTCTCCTTCTACCAAGTGTTCCGGCATAATGAAGCTCGGCTGTGTTTTATATGTTAATTTGGCTTTCAAATTTAAAATAAAAAGGGAAATGGGGTGGATATAACTTAAGGAAAAGGGCTTTTTGGAAAAATACAAAACTCTAGTTAGAGCACAACTTGTTCTTAGTACCTTAGTCAATGGCTCTGTGATCTGGTGGAAATCAACCAACATTTGCAGACTTTACAAGTGTACTGTAGTATACTTACTATTCAGATCCTTATTTCTACCACATAGCTATCTCCTGAGCACCAGGATTATTTAATGTATATATATATGTATATGTACATACACACACACACACATACACACACACTCATAAATGATCTTCAAGACAAACATGATTCCTCAGAAATCATGCGCTCAAATGATTATTCTCTGGGAATATTGACCATATTCCTGCTTGCTGATGTAGTGCAATGAAGGTCAATCCCTTTTCATGTGCCAAATTTAACAAGATACTTGTTTAATAGCATTTATATTGCAAATTGGATAATTTTTTTAAACATTGCACTTGGTTGTCTGTGAAGGAGAGAAACACTGAAAGTCAATTCCGAAGCAACATGAAGCCTCTAGCTCAGAGGCCCCCTTCCTCTTTCCTGAGGTCCTGTCTCTTCTCTGCCCCCTGGTTCCTCTTTATGGCTCCGCCCACAGGAAGCCCCAGAAGAACCCTTACAATTTTGTTCATCTGGTAAAGGGTGTATTCACAAACCTTACAATTAAGCATTATGCCTGGAGGTGTTAACTAACGTTATTGTGGTAATCATTTCACAATAAACACATATATCATCTCGTCATATGCCTTCAACTTACACAATGCTATATGTCAATTACATCTCAATAAAGCTGGAAAAAATACAAGAAGGAAATATTCACTTATATATATAAAATCCATTATGTACATGCACACACAAATACACACACACATACGTGTATGGATCCCATTATTTTATCCAATGTCTCTAGGTGGGGTCATTATTCCCATTATGAGGAGAAACTCAGACGTTGAGTGGTTAAGTGATTTGCCCAACATCACACAGTCGTTGAATGGTTGACCTGGGCAATGGTTGACAAAATATATCTTGTTTTAAAGACTGTATTCTTAAACTCTATGTTATTCTGGTTCAAATATGACTTTACAAGCTTACAATGTTTTATATATAATAGTTCCTTACAGATACTTATTTACAGTGACTTTTCTCAGCTGCACATACTGTTAACTTGTTTCCATATAAATATTCTGGTGAATTATTAGTAAATGATCAACCAAGTAACTAACAAGAAAGAAAATAGTGCTTCCGTTTAATCTTTGTTTTTGAATAAAGAGAAATAAAGAAGCCAAAAACATTTTAAAAAAATAAACATCATGCCTGCAATCATCACTTTTAGTCAACATATACTGAAAGTCTTAGCCAGTGTTAAGACAAGGGAAAGAACCAAAATGTCAAAGATCTAGAAAGGAAAATATAAAATTTTCATTATTTAAGGACTACATGATTCATTTATAGAAAAATGGAAAGGAATCATCACATGAAATGTTATAATGAACTAAGTAATGTAACAATATAGTTGAGTTCACAGTCAATATATAAATATAACATTTATATATACCAGCAACAAAAATTAGAAAATTAAATTGAAGAAAAATTATGCCATCTGTAATAGGATTAAAATAAACATAAATACCTAGAAATAATCATATTAAAAGATATTCTATCCTCTACATGATATATTATAAAACACTGTTGAGAGAAAATTTTAAAACCTGAGTAAATAAAGTGGTATGTCATGTTTATAGATTTTTAAGATGTGAATTTTCCAGTCATTGACATACAGATTAATTGTAATCTCAATAAAGATCTCAGAAGGTTTCTGTGGAAATTGACAAACTAATGCAAATATTTATATAAAAAGGCAAAGGGCCAAGAATAGTCAAAACAATTTGAAAAAGAAGTAAAAATCTGGAGGACTAGTATTAAAAATATTTATCAATTTACAGTAGTTAAGACAGTATAACATTGCCACAAAGTTGGAAAAATATGCCAAATGACTCTATAGAAAGTCTAAAAATTAACTTACAAATATATATTTGATTTAGGGCAAAGGTGGCACCACAGACCTTTGGGGAAAGAATCATTTTTCAATAAATGATGCTAGGTCAGTGGGAGATCAAGGGGAAAAGAAAAATAAAAGAACATTGACCCCCTACATTGGCCCCTACAACAAAAATCAATCTGGGTGAAAGTCAGCCTAAGAGAGAAAGTGAAACAATATGGATTCTAGGAGACAAAGAGAGTATCTTTGTGACTCTCATATAAGCAAAGATTTCTTAAACAGGACATGAAGAGCACTAAACCTAAAGGAAACAAAATGACGAACTGATCATCTCTAAAATTAAAAAACATTAAGAAAGTAAAAAAAGGTAAGAGTGGATCAGAGTGGGAGAAAATACTTATAATACACAAAAACAGCAGATGACGCATATACTCAATATATAAAGAACTCTTGTAGGACAGACTGGCCGACCAGTTTAAAGAGTGCTTTGAAAAAGAGGAGATCCAATTGCCAATAAACTTATGAAAAAGTGCTCAAGTACCTGGTGATTAGAAAAATGCAAGTTAATACAACCCTAAGCTACCATTACACAGAATGGCTACACTTAAAAAGATGAAATATTCCACATGGTGGAGAGAATGTGGCACAGACTATCATACCCTACTGGTGGGAACGTAAATTGGTACAACCACTTTGGAAAACTGTTAGTATCCTCTAAAGCTCAACATACTCTATGACATAAGAATTCCACCTCTATGGGAGAAAATGTACATATGCGCACCAAAAGAACATTCATTATAGCAGCACTATTCCTAAGCCCATCATTAGAACAAACCAAATCTCCATCAACAGCTGAAAAGATACATAAATTGAGGTGTACAAGGGACTACTATGCAGCAACATAAATAGATGAATTATTGCTTCATGAGACAGAACGGATTAGTTTCCCATTTCCTATATAATGTTCACTGCAAGAAGCCAAATACAAACTGTATGATTCCATTTTTCTAAATTTCAAATGCAGGCAAAGCAAATGTTCAATTTTACAAGTCAGGATGATGGTGGTTACTCTTGTATGCTTAAGATGGTTGCAGTTTCTATATGTATACATTTTCATTTCATTATATTAGATGTTTACAGTCTCAATATTAATAAAATGCTATGTTTTATTAATATTAATATATCATATTGACATACAATTCTAATAGACCGAATAAATAATTTAATATTTATTACAAAACTATTATTAAACTTATTAATATGGCTATATTAATATATAATTTTAATAAATAATATTGAATAAATGAAATTTAATTTTAATTAGCATATGACAGTAATAAAACATTAATATTAATGGTAATGTTATTTTAGCTGCAGAATGGATGTCAGCAGTTTGGAAAAAAGTTATGGAAGAAGAAGACCTCCAACACCAATATTCCTTATGGCACATGGGCTGATATCCAGAGTAAAATAGCACTTCAGAAGAATTTTTGAAACTGAACTCCTGAAACAAGCTATTTTGCTTTTAAATGCATAGGAGTTTTTAAATGTTTTTAAAATGTATAGGAGTGGTACAGATAAAAACATATGTCAAATCATTCTAAAAGTACTATTTCAATAAAGCAAAATAAACGTTCAAAGAATAAAACAAAAAAAAGGAATTTATCCTAAAGATAAATATTAAAACAACAAAAAGAATTTATTCTAAGGATAAATGTTCATTGCAGTATTAATTATAAAATGGAGATTCTGAATGCACCTAAACGTTTTACTGTAGTGGAATAAAGATGTGTGCTATGATATTATGGTGTACCCATACAAGGCAGCGATTTAAAAATGTTATGAAAAATACTTGACAGTATAGAATGCTCATATAATATGAAAATATGTGTGCATGTCTTACATATATATTTATTATTTATACATCATATATATGTAACAATGAGTGAAGAACAGATGCCTAGAAAACTTCTGAAAGGAAATCCACCAAAATGCTGTTTCCATGAAATGATACTCAGATAAGTGACTTTTTTTTTCTATTTTCCAAATTATTTGTGTTATGGGTCTTTTTTTCAATAAAAAATTAATTTAGAACAAAAACGTACAGTGCAGAATACCGTACGTTTTGAGTGTTTTGGAGACAAGATCAGCCTTCTAGGAAAGAAATTAAGACAGGTCAATATCCTTGAAATGATAACATTTAAGCAGTTAACTGTCACTGATTTCAAAATGTGATACAGATTCCTGGGAATTGAGGGCAACCCATTCAGACTTCAGAACAGCAAGGCATTAAAAAAAAAATATTTAAGTGTTTTGTTCAGCTACTGTTTTCCTTAATACCAATACCGTGGCCTGACCTTGACTTTTTCACAAGTGCCTTTATATCACTGTGCTAGTCAAAGCAAATAACGAATACACAAAGAGCATTTGCGCACCTTCCGTCTTTTTCCAGTAGACCTTCACCTGCAGCTGATTGTCCTGATAGAACGGAGCTCCAATTTCCAGGAGGCGAGTGGGCCGTCTTCTTTGGAAAGGGGGCTGTATCTGCATCACATTTTTTTTAGTTTTCCCAAGTTGTTCTTCTACAACAAAGTACAACGTTCTAATTTACTTGTTAAAAATAATTCTATATCCCGGTATCAATCCCAGTGTATTTAATTTCATTCTGTTTTCATTCATATATAGTGGCTGTTTTTTAAAGTAAAATGGGATGCAACTGCAGATTCTTTCATGATCAAGTTGTTGACACTCCCCCCTCCCATAAGATGCTGGAATGCCTATAAGTATCTTACATGCAATCCCCAGAATTTAAATTGCTAATCAATATGTATTCAGCGGGCTTGAAAGATGCTCCCACTTAAGTAATAGGTATAAATAGTATTTCTCATTATACATAGATATCTTTTGTAGTTACGAAGCTAAACAAAACAATATTAAAATACTATTTCACGAAAACAATATAGCTAGTTTTTCACAGAAGTACCAGCATCACACAGCAATACCTGGTGCAAGGCACTAAACAGAAACATGGTTCAACTTTGTCAAATTTGTCGTAAAAAGTACAAATTGCATCAACCAACTGATATCCCAATCAGTCACAGCAGCCAACAACTCATCCATGTACTGTTCGAATTACTGACAGACATTCCAAACTCTGACAGATATTAACGTGAAATATTAAAATACTCAGCAAGTGAAATGAAATGCAGTGGCAACAATACATTAGATTGGGGAATGGAATATAAGGGCACATTCATCCATCCAGTCATCTATTCTGGAAATATTTGGGGACCACTTCCCAAATGCCAGGCCCTGAGCTAGGGACTGAAGATACAAAGCTTTCCTACCTGAGGGCTCTTGAAATAGCAGAAGCCATGTCTGCAGGTGATTACAGCCCACAGTGAGAATGCTCTACTGAAGGGAGGTGCACGGGGCTACAGGAGCATAGGTGGGGAGGGAAGGAATTGCGAAAGTCTGACAAGCCACTGTTACTTGTTTTTCTTCAGAAAAGTAGCCGAAAGCTTTCTGAGGGAATGTTTTTTTTTTTTTTTTCCACATGGATATTCATTTTATTTTATTTCATTTATTTTAATTTTTTGTTTATTGCAGTAACATTGGTTTATAACATTGTATAAATTTCAGGTGTACATCATTATACTTCTATTTCTGCATAGATTACATCATGTTCACCACCCAAATACTAATTACAACCCATCACCACACACTTGTGCCAAATTATCCCTTTCGCCCTCCTCCCTCCCCCCTTCCCCTCTGGTAACCACCAATCCAATCTCTGTCTCTATGTGTTTGTTTGTTGTTGTTATTATCTACTACATAATGAAGGAAATCATACGGTATTGAGGGAATGAGTTTTAAGGATACACTGGAAGATTGTTTCAGTATGAGACGGGATACTTTAGGAAAGACAAGATTGAGAGTATGTGCACATGTTCGTTACTACTTTTTTTAACATGCATTTTTTCCTATTGTCTATTTAAAACTTCAACACATACTCGCTGCAAAGCAAGGACAATATAAAAGTGATTCAGAATGATCCCAAGCCTTAAATATCCCATATAGAACGGACATAGAGATAGGCTGTAGTCAAGCAAAAAAAAAACCAAGAAATATTTCTTTGACTCAGGTAATTCAAATTTTCTAGGCTGGGTCACTTCTTATTGTGTCGCTGTTTCAGGTCATGATCCGGCTCTAGTTTCAGTGTTCCTTTTACCTTGCCATTTTAATTTAGCTACATCTTTTGTGCCTTCTTGATTCCTAAATCTGTTGGGCTCCTTCCTAACAATGTTTCAGATTCGTTTTGCTCGCTCTGAATGCACCAGCACTACTTCTGTGTGCTCCTGTTACTACGCTCTCCTTGGTGAAGATTTCCCAGGATAAACGGAAACAGACCCCTTTTCAGTGCTCCCATATTTTCCCAATTTTAAATAGCTATTTTCCCTTTAATTTGTTCCTCCAACTCAAGCTTGAACTCCTCCAGAGAAATAACCTTCTTCTCATCTTCCTTGGATTTACCCCACCTCACTCAGGGACACACAGAGTAAGTTGCTTTCTAAGCATGAATCGAATGAAATGAAATGAAGAAATCTATGAATCAACGGCTCTAGAGCTGTTACCAAATACTTATTCGTCTGGGTTGTGTGGGGTGTTTTACTTATGGTATTTACTTCTGTTATGTTATTTAAGTTATTTACTTATGTTATATTGTTACTTATGTTATTATTATGTTATTTAGCACAGTAATCCTTTGACACAGGATTCAAACATGTTTCTCTGGGGTCCATTTTCCTTTGTTGCAGCAAGGGCAATAAACTTAAGTTTTTTTCCAGGTGTGTTCCTGGTGGTTTTTGGTTTGTTTGCTGAGCTTTGACACCATTTTATTTATATCCATACAAGCGTCCTACGAAATAGAACAGAGGTCATTAACTTTTCAGTAAAGGGCCAGAGAGTACATATTTTTGGCTTTGTGGGCCATAGGGTCTCTCTCCCAACTACTCAATTCTTATTATAGCACAAACGCAGCCATAGATGGTCTGTAAACAAACAACTGTGGCCGCATAACAATAAACTTTTATTTACAAACACAGGCAGTGGGCTAGAGTCGGCCTGTGGGCCATAGTTTGCAGACCTTGAGAAAGAGGAATTAGCATATACATGTTAAAGACAGAAGAAGTAGGACCTGAAAATATTAAGAATCGAGTCAGGTTTCATCCAATTCAAGCAGTTTAATCCCAAGGCCATCTCAGGTCAAGCTTATGTTCCTCAATGACTAAGCACAGCCTCCTTATGGAGACCAAGGTGATAATTTAGATTGTTTAATAATGAGGATAGCAAAATTTCCCCTGCCTCATATCTCTCCTTTAGCCACTCGTTGATTTTGGAAGTCACATCCTTAGAAATTCTGCCCTTTGATGCAAGACTTTTCTGCTTTCTGAATTCCAAGTAGCCCTTTGAGAGAAAATAGGTTAAGCTGTGTTAAGCATATACTGATAAGAAACGTGTTATGGAAACTTTTCTAATAGAGCTGTGAGGTTCGCATTCTTGGGAAGGTGGAGGAAGATGGAAAGATGAGAATGTATGGGGAGAAGATTCTGGACCTGGGATCAGGCAGGATTAGTAAAGGAAAACTGGAGACCCCAAAGAAAAACTGCATCAACTGTCTCCTTTTCCTTTTACTGGCATGCCTGTTGAATCATCTATCCAATGGATCTCATTAAAAGAGAATGGATACTTATATTACCCGTGTTTATATTCAGAATATTTTAAATAGTCCAAATAAATGTTTGGATAACTGAGAAATATTTATCGTGCTTAAGAGTTCTGCACCCAATTCCTCTGTGTGTGTGTGTGTGTGTGTGTAGGCGTGTGTGTGTGTGTGTAGGGTGGGGGGGTTCCCACACTACCAAGCACTTCTCCAACACCAGCTGAGTGTCCTACAATTCAACTCAATGCTGACACTGTCCACCTGGAGATAGCATCAGATTCTATAGGTTAATGGCTCGGTCCCACAAGACTGCCCCCCCATTCAGAGGTCAATTGCAATCCAGGTGGTCACCTGTGCTTCTGATTGACTGGCTATAGATTAGAGGCTCCTATGATCCCCTCCTTGAGTTCGATTAATTTGCTTGAGCAGCTCACACAACTCAGAGAAACATTTGCTTTACTAGATTACCAGCTTATTATAAAACAGCATAACTCAGGAAGAGCCAGATGGAAGAGACGCATAGGGCAAGGCATGGGGGAAGGGCTCGGAGCTTCCACGCCCTCTCCCAGGGCACCACTCTCTGCAAATTTCCTCGTGTTCACCAACATGGAAGTTCTCTGAACCCTGTCCTTTGTGGTTTTATGGAGACTTCCTTACGTGGGCATGATTGATTAAATCATTGGTCATTGGAGACTCAACTCAATCTCTAGCCTCTCTCCCCTCCCCGGAGGTCAGGGGGGTGGGACTGAAAGTTCCAACCCTCAAGAATCGGTTGGTGACCAGCCAAATCTGGTGACCAGCACCCCTCCTTAGGTGCAGTCCAAAAGTCACTTCATTAACATAACAAAAGACACCTTTATCGCCCTTACCACTTAGGAAATTTCAAGAGTTTTAGGAGCTCTGTGCCAGGAAGAGTGTCAAAGACCAAATATCTATTTCTTATTTTAATAAACCATAATATCACAGGCTGCTACTATACCCTGTAGAGAGCCAGGGTAACCAATAACACAGTAAGCTTAGAGCCCAGAGGAGGAGGCTGAGACAGAACGGAGAAATTCACAGGGATCCTGGCCAAAACTTGTGCCTTTCTTGACACCATGAAAGAATCCTGCTGGTTACACCTATTACTAATTAAGGATTTAAGATTTTCCCAGGCCCATTTTTGTTTTTAATTCCTTTAATAATCTGTGATGGTGAGAATTCACCAGCAGATAACCACGACAGAAGCTTAGATGCTATGTTTAACCTCTATGTGAATTTTGTCTTCCCACTTTCTTTTATATCATATGCAAATTTTTATTTTTAATTATAGACGTAGGAACATGTTTTTACATATCTCAAGATCGAATCGTTGCTGCTTTATAGAAATGACTCAAGTGCAGAAATACATGAACATGTAGTGTTGCTGAGGTGTGCCCCACGCAAAGGAGAGAGACGCAGACTTCAGTCCCGGAAGTGCATCCCTGACTCCAACAGTGTGTCCTCCACTCTCAGTAGTAAACAAAAATGGAATAAAATCATTTCTAGCATATTCTGAGAAGGTATGAGGTCTGATTTATATTCTTTAATAGTCCTAAAAGTTAAGAGAATTGAGTGGGCTATTTTTTCAGATGTTAAAATCTTGATGAATTTTACAGATGGAGAGATTCAGAGTATTTTCTCTCCACACCATTTTTATTTTGGAGAGCTAGAAGAATATCTCAGTTGTATAAGGTAACTATCAAACATTTGGAATCTGTCAACCCTGTAAATATTCCTCCTGCCTCCTAAAAACGAGCTCCATTTCCATTCAAGACAGCGTTATGTCTCTCCTCCTTCAAGGGGACCCTTTTATAAAACTGCATGAACATTCAGCCTTTGCTTGTGCAGACATATTTATCATCAAAACACCTAGCAAGACTGCAGACTTGGAAAAATAAAATTCAAAAAGTAATTTATATGCTGACATTTACTACTCTCTTTCCTGTAAAATATAATTTCACTTGCTTATACTATAAAGTTTAATTATTCTTTACTTCTAGTTGGTTCATGATGAAATATACAGTGTTCTTGTAAAAGTCATATACTAGTGTTTATGAGATTATGTATCAAGATTGGGACATAAAATCCTGAAAAATACTCAGTTATATCCTGCATAATCCTTTGTAAAGCCAATCTCTTCTTTGGGATACCCTGAGACCCAAACAGTATGTGTTACCACAGGTATTTTGTACTATTACTTCTTTTTTTACTTTTCTTTTATTACTTTTCTGAACCCGTGTGAGAAGAATCAGTTAATCCTCAGAATAGAGTGGTCTTTCATATGTTAACTATCATACCTCTTTATTGGTCAGGTAAGACATTATCTGATTTTAAAAGATGACTAGAAAATGACCTTAACACTCAGAATGATCCTCTCCAATGGAGAGAAGTTGCCTGAGGTTGTAGGTAAGAAAGGGAATAATTGACTAATTTGGTTTCACAAATATTTTTGGAGCAATGCTTATGGACTATGATGGCTGCTGTGGGCACAAAGAGAGGTAATCGATGTTCTCTGATCTAGATGAGATTTTGGTTCAGTGAATGTAGTTGTCTGAGTTGGGAAGGGATGGGTCAGAACCCCACAGACATAGTGTAGACATAGCGGAGTCTACCATATGCAAAAGGACGGATGCTTCCACCTTAGATTACACAAGATAGGAGAAGGTAAACACGGGTGAAGGGATAGATATGTTTATACTCATGTGTGGCTTTCTGAGAGGGAGGAATTCAGACTATGCTGTGCAATATGGTTTAAGTTGAGATAAAAAGGTTTGTAATCATACTTGAGAGGAAGGGAGAAGGAGCTAATTAAAGAGGATCTCATCGAGTTTAAGAGGTCGTGTGGGGATGCCCTAGGAAGAAAGAGAAAGCCCTAGATGTGCTATGGAGACCCAGAGTCCCATCAAAGCTCTGTCTGTGGGCCGGACCACGACAAGGCTCTAGGTGACGTAACCTCAACAATGGCAAGCTGAGGTTGGATTTCTTCTCCTTGTTTTTGGTTGTGGGAATAAACATATATTAAATTATGGGAGTCTGCAATCCCATACCAGTTTCTAATGGGGAAGGAATGTTGTTTATTGGAAAAAACAGAACGAGATTCAAAGGAAACCTTATTTTACACAATAGATGAAATCTCCGCCACTAGTAGGAAAAAAAGAAGGGCCTTGGGTGAAGCAGAAGTTTAAAGCATTTTAATCTTAGAAGGAAGTTGGGGAGGAATAAGGGGGAAAGCAGTGAAGGATGAAATTTGGGGAGAAGTGAAAAGAGAAGATGAGTAGGTGACAATCTTGAGAGTGGAACTCAGAAGAGGGAGAAATCTGTAATATGATTAATATTTTCTAACCGACACTTTGGCTGCCGTCTACAAAATGGATATTTAAGAAAGAGTGGACATAGAAATACTAATTAGGAGACTTTTACTTTTATAAAAAAGAGGTGACAATGGCCTGAAGATGGGAAAGAATTTGACAGATCCTACATTTCATCCATACATGAAATTAGAGACAAAGGGACTATTTAAAGAGCTGGATTTCTGGAGAGAAAGCAGAGAGAAGCATGAAGACTGACCTCTGGATCTCTGGCTTGAGCCTAAGGGTGAATGGTGGAGCCATGTGTGGTGGGAGAGCCTGGAGGGGAGCAGGTGTGAGAGGGAAAACGAGAGCTGGGTTTTGGATATGTTACATGTGAAGTACCCGCTGATCATCCACGTGGAGACGTTGGGCAGGCAGCTGAATACGTGACTCGGGAGTTCAGGGAGGGTCAGGCTGGGACACACGGGGAGTCAGCAGCACATGGACGGTTATGAAATCCATGCGACTCACTGAGGGCTCCAAGGGAGAGAGCTGCCTCCCGCTCCTCCTCCAATCTTCCCCCACACGGAGCTCTCTGCACACACGATGATGCTCTTTTCCAGCTCTCTGCACTCACGCACACTGCTGCATTTGCGTGAGATGACACCCGTGCCTTGTGAGCCCACAGTGCACTCCTTCTTCGGGACTCAGTGAGGACTGTGGCTCCTGTTCCCCACCATCATGTTAGTTCCCTCTGCTTCCACTGTTCCTACAGCTGTGCGTGCAACGGACTGATCTCTGTGTAATCACTTTTACAGGTTTGTCTCCCAAATTCAACATTAGGCACTTTTAAGGCAGAGATCAAAATGTGTCTAGTGCTGGCAATAATGTATGTGTATGTGCATGTGTGTATGTGCATGTATATTTGCATATGTGTAGGTACATGCATGTGTATATGTATGCACATGCGTGTATATGCACACACATATAAGTACATGTTACATATATACTACATAGTGTACACATGGTCCATGTGGTATATATATAATATAGTGTACATACGTTTGTAGTATTATATAGTATAACATAATATTTCCATCATTAGACACAGTAATGTCACAATTCATAGGCATACATTTCAGTTTGATGAATGAATGAATGACTGGAATAAAAAATGAATGAAGTTACTAAACACATAGAAATGTTTCCGTGAGAATTTTTAGGTAAAAGTTGTATTGTATCCAGACTCATACATAGAAATGGTAGATTTTTCAAATCCATTTAATCTCCAAAGAGACCATTTCCCAAAAGGTAGGAAGAACTTTTTTGAAAGCATCATTTCAAAGAGACCTGTCCATTTGGATCCTATCTTTTCCCAGGTGGTAGGAGATAATTGTGAGCAATCAGTGCGTCTAACTCTGTGGAGCTGGCCTTGCCTTTCCTAAATTCAGACAAGCTTTTAGCCTGTTCTCTTCCCCTTCTGAACCAGGCTCACTGCCATGATGAAAGGCAGATACCACGGGCTCACAGAGGTACCTCAGGAATTAACATCACTGGAGCCCCGGGACAAGTGGCCCGTGCCCTCACACTCTCTTGTAATCCATCCATTCCTGGAAACCCTGCCAGAAGCTTTCCAGCGCAGCTCTAACCAGCCCCCACTTCTGCACGGAGCCAGACCAGTCCGGTAATTCATGTTTTGGCTCAGATACAAGTGTCATATAAGACTCTCTTCTTGTTTTGCTCAGCTCAGGGCAAACACACTAGTTTAGAAAAACTGTAAACAAGGAAAATCAATATGGGAATGACTTAGTCACTCTAGTCAATGGAGTATTCAGGAGACTTTCAAGCCATAATCATGACCACTGTGGATACCAACAAAAATGGGCACGTCACATTTTCAGGAGGGAAGCAACAGTTTACAACAGTTTAACTGTATGCATTCTCCTTAAAAACATGTATGCATATGTAGAAAGACCCAAATTTATGTAAATATATAAATCTGTTAAAATGAGACATAAGCTTTCTTGTTAAATTTCCATTTATGACACTAAAATATTACACATAAAATCGATAAAAATCATAGAAAAAATTCGAAGGTAAAACTATTTCATACATCATAGTCCAAAGCACACAGTTACCTTTTTATTGGTAAGAAGATTTACCATGTAAAGATTCCAAATAAAAAATTACCTCTCCGTGGTGTCTCCATGTCATTGCTTGCTGGGTGAAAAACTGCTGGGGAAGCACTATAAGGTCACTTACTATTGCTGGTGGCATGTGTGGACGTGAAATGAAGGGAGACCTTCGCACTCTTCAGGCGCGTCTGCCCCCAGTACGTGATGGCCTGCAATTCCACGCTGTAGTCACAGTCTGGCTGGAGTCTCTCCAGGATCACCGAATTTTGAGACTGCGAATGAAGAGAATATATACCTGAACTCCATGACAAACCTTCCCTAGCTCTCATCTTCATTGCAAGACCTCGTATATCATCACGAAGCATACCAACTTCTACCTTATGTGTGCCTTTAATTTTCCAAGATCACACATTCTTCTGCATCTTTAGGATCTGAAAATCCAATTTTACTATGGACCGAAATAAATTTCATAGAAAGGCCAAAACATACTTTTCTGAAATTGTGTTCCTAATCCAATTATTGGATTCTCTCTGGTAGCATGGAAATGAATAATTCTGGCCCCCACATTTTTCTCAATATCATGTTGTAGAGAAAAGAGAGTTGTTTGTAACTAACTAATAGAGGCTTATGTTGGCACATGCTTGGAAAAATTATGAATTGGCATTAATTGTATTTCTTTGATATTTCTTCCAAATCTTCTATGAGTAAATTTCCACCCAAAGTTGTAGGAAAAATCGACCTCCAAAATGCTTTAAGAATTTTTCTGCCAATATATCAAGCATTCACCCAGTTTTCTGTGTGTGATGCTCAATATTAAATGAAGTAAGCCAAAACAACACAATTTTCCCAATAGCTTGAAGTCAGACAGAAATTCTACTAAGACCAAGAGATCAAGTGACGTATCCAAGAAAATCAGGTATTGACGGTGGGACCCAGATGGAAACACAGGTCTTGTAACTCCGAATCTAGTGCTTTTTCCATGGCTTACAGATAACTGTATAGTGAGGTCCCTTGTAAGAACTTGTAATTGAAGAGGAAATAAGGTTGTTTTCTTAGAATTCAAAACATTTGTCAAAACACAATGCATGTGTGATGATAACAAATGGCCCCTAGGCTACAAGAAGACTAGTCTATAAAAGGTCAAATTGGTGGTATTAACGTTTAGGAAGGAAAAAATGTATCCACCATTAATGCAACAACAAACAGCAGGCAGTTAGAAGCACATGCTTTCCAGTGGAGAATATTCCAGTTTTACGGGTGCAATGTGCTATATTAAGAGTATTGTGGTCTGAAATCATCTGACATTGAATCACATAAGTAACGTCCTTGCTTAAATTCCACAATCATCTATAAGCATTCTCCTCCTAATTTCAGGTATGTGAGATCTCTTTTCAAGAAAAGAACATGATTTTCATGGGCATTCCAGAACTGTGTGCACAATGCTCACTGTAAATTAATAGATGGCATCATTCTACGATTCTGGCTTTAGAGGGGTTAATTATCAGAACTCGACCATCTTCCCTCTGGTCAGCTCTGGAAGGCTGACATGACTGCATTCCAGAAGTGGAAGTCTGAGAGTCAGACTCTAGACTGTGGTCCCTTCTTCCAGGTGAGGCCGGGACAGCTCTCAGCAGCCCACCACCCGGCATCTCCAGAGAAACCCTCTCTGCCTCTTCACGGACGTTCCTCCTCTTTCAACCGATGCTGTGTCTGCATAAACCACTGACTCCCAATGTCTTTTAGTTAGAGTTTCTTGTTGGACTCCATATCATTCTCCCTAAACTATTATCTTCAAACAAGTAAGATAAAATTCACTTTTGAAAGAGTGTTTCCTTGAAAATTCCCTCTCCTCTTATTTACCAAGGATACCATTAGAATGGTATCTTAGGAAATGGGAAGCCATTGATCCCCAAGAAGAAAATTTCATAATTTCTCATGTTCTTTCATATTTTTCCAGTTTCTAATCTTAATCCTCAATTGGTCAAATTTTAATATTGAGAACTCTAGTGATCCACATGACCTATAGCTTGCCTCTAGGGGATCCAAAAATACAAGTCACTCATAAGATGGTAACTCCTGATTTAGGCTACTCTGGGCCGATTAGCAACTATACTTAAATTTGCAGTTCATGTATCCTTTAAGTGATACATAATAGAAATAAATTGGAAACTTCCCTACTAATCCTTGATGCTGTTTGGTTATTAATGGTAAGTGTGTGCATGCCTGTGTGTGTGGGTATGTGTGTGTGTGCGTGGAGGGGGCTGTCAGCATTTCATCACATCACATTTTGCCTTCCATCCCTGTGATTCCACAAACTTAGCTCTTCCAGCTCTATTCTGTGAGCTAAGCATGCATTACCAATCATCACTTGTTGCAAAGTCCTTCAAAATAAAAGATGGAACTCTCAGAAAGTTTCTTTAAAATAAAACCAAAATAGGATCACAGCTAGCTATCAGTGATATGGACTTTTGGAGACATGTTTTATAACTCTAAGTGGCACAGATGTTGGAACCTTCACTGCAAAAAAAAAGAAAAAAAAGTCTTGCTATTCTTTTTAGAGAATTTTCAAGTATTTATTTATTTATGGAATTCAACTTTATAAACTAGGGGGAAAGGTGTTTATGTAAGTTTTACAACAGCAAGATAAAATAACGTATACTGAAAAGAAACTGAATAACTCCTTTCTATGCACTAAGCATTTCGTATGATGCAAAATGTTCGTTATCACAGAAATCTCATTGCAGAAAACAATTCAGTCAAGATTTTATTTCTTGCATCTGGAGAATACACCATTCCAAGTTCTTTTAATCAACGAGAAAAATATTGTCAAAATGCATTTTCTAAGCTGTTTACTATTCCATTGATTGGATTACAGATGGAAACACCTTGCAACATGAAAGCCATGAACATGTGCTCTTTGATTTACAAGGATCTCAAACAAAACAAAGGAAGAAGACCTAAATGTCAAGGACTTTTTTTTTTGCTGAGGAAGATTAGCCCTGAGCTAACATCTGTTGCCAATCTTTGTCCTTTTTTTGCTTGAGGAAGATTAGCCCTGAGCTAACATCTTTGCCAATCTTCCTCTATTTTATATGTGGGTCACCGCCACAGCATGGCTGATGAGTGGTGTAGGTACATGCCTGGGAACTGAACCTGCATACACAGGAAGCTGAAGCAGAGCGCACGAACTTAACCACTACACGACAGGGCCAGCCCCTAAGGACATTTTGAACTGTATCATATTCTATGGCTAGATAGATAAGATGGAGATAACTTTCGTTCTTTTCATTTCTGGAGTTGTGACAGCCATTTGGATACGAGTAGGTCAATGGACTAAACTCAACTGTTTTTACCTAAAATGTCAAAGGCAAAACAGTGGGCAAAGTCCTCCATTCTCTGAACTTCCTCGGTCAAAACAAAAGGGATGGGAACCTTTCCTTCATCCATTCCTTCTCTTAGCTCAGCAGAAGCCACTTTTCAGCTCAGTTGCCTCAACTTCAAATACCCCTGCAAGAAGATGCCCCCCTTCCTTCTGGTTCTCACTTACCCCATCTGCAGTCTTTCTCCGCTTCTTTTTTGTTGGGACTAGTGACTTGCTGCTGACTGTCCAGCTCCAAAACACTTTGTAGTGATGCACTGGGATATCTGGTTCCTCGGGCAGATCCCAAACAAGAGCCACGGTCACACTCCCGTCGTTGTTGATTGTTGAGTTTGCAAGCCGGAGGTTGGTGGGAGCTGGTGGTGCAGATGGATCTGGAATCCCAGTAGAAAGATGAACCATGTGGCCCGAGTACCAAGGATGATAAGAAAACCCACATCTTTGTACGTGTACTTACTACATGGTCAATACCTGGACCACTGCCCTTTATATAGAAAACTTGAAGACAAATACTAAGGAAGATCCCTTTTTAAGCCTCAAATTAAAATACAGTATACAAAACAATGAGATAAATGTGTTTGGGCCATATTGGTAATCTAGCAGGATCCTTCAAGGTATTTCCATACCACTACAACCCAGTCAAATTTTCATTGTACTGAAATTGATAAATTTCTGTAAAACATGATAAAATTCAATTTAGGTTGGTTGACATTAAATAGGAAGCAAAGTAGAATTGCCTTTGAAAATTCTGTAAAGAAAAAGATAGAAATCCAGCTCACACAAGTACTTGTTTTCATCTTAGTGGCCCTGGAGCTTTTGATCCCTGCATCAGCTAAGAGCAGCAGAGATCAGCAAAAACGAACTATACCATTTTGTAACCACATTACAAATTGGATGACATACAGATAACATCCATTCTTGTAATTTCACCATTTCTGGTTTATCACATAAACCAAAACCTTCTCAGCTGTCAGGAGAGAGATTAGGTCCGGAATTATTACTCCACAAATCTCCATTTCAAATATCTACACTTAGATGACTAAACATGTGTGAAGCCAGAGGGTCTTTCCTTCATTTTTTGCCATAAATTGAGCAAGTGTAGATGCCACTCACCACAAATGATTTACAGATGGTTTCATTTCAAGACGCCTTCCCAGGAAAACGTTGTCAATAATTCTAATTATAATACCATCTGCATCGGAGGTGCAAAGAAGTTATACCTAACTTGATATAAAAGAAGAAGACTGGAGGAAAAATACCCATGTTTTTACTCTCAGGTTCATTCGTGCTTTTGGAATGATGGAAACATGAATTATTTTTAAAACTCTCTTGTTTTTCTCTAAGATATATAAGGTCTGGAGATTTGGTTGGTTGCTTAATTTTTAAAAATGACAACATTTCGTAGTTGCTTTCTTAGGCAAGTGGCTAATCCAAAGGACATTATATGATGCTGTTGATCAAGTGGTTCTTAAACAATCAACATGAGGAACTTTCTGGGGCACCCAAGACTTACACTGGGATATGCTGATTCTGTAAGTCTGAGGGGGGCCCAGAAATATACATACATAATATACTTTATATATATGTATTTTTTATGTAAAACACACACGTAATTCTGAAGTAGATGATCTGCAGGCCAGAAGTTGAAAAATACTGCACCTTGGTGGCAACAAGGCAAGAGGTCTAAACATTACTTAGTTCTACATGAGGAAGAAAACTCTTGTTCCTATTATTATGGCACATGAAACTCAGGCTTCCTTGCTATGCTGGTTCAGAAGAGCCATCTGAGAAACCCCACTCTGATTGTCCATATGGATGTGACATCACTGATGACTGTCTTCTCTTTGAAACATGTTCCCCACTTGACACCACTCACTACTGGATTTCCCTTCGGTCCCACGAGATGCTACTTCTCTTCTCGGTCTCCCCCTCTGGTTCCTCCCCATCCCTCCAGCTCTAAACAGCAGAGCGTGCAGCTTCAGAACTTGGGGGCCTCTTCTCTCGTCATCTACTCTCACTCTCTAGGGATCTCATCCAGTCACAGCTTTAAAAAACAACTTTGTGCTGATGACTCTCAAATGCATGTCTTCAACATAGACTTTGCCCCTGAACTCAGATTCAGGAAATCAAGGGTCTTCCTGTCACCTCCACTCGGAGATCTCAAAGGCAACTTGAAACTTATGTGTCTAACACCAAAATCATGACCCCTCCCACCCCCCCCACCCCATCTCAGGAAATGGGAATTCCTTTCTTCCACTTACCCAGACCCAAAACCTTGAAGTCATACACCTCTTTTGCCTTCATATCCCTTGAGCAAATCTTGTTAGCACTACCTTCAAAGTATATCTGGAATTTAACTGCTTTTCACTATTTCCGACACTCTGCACCAAGCCACCATCATCTCTGCCTGATGATCACAAAGCCCTCCTAACAATGCTCCCTGGCTCTGATGCTGCCTCCCTAGAGCCTTTTCTCAATAGAGCAGTCTGGCTATTCTTTACACAAGCCATGCCTGTCTCTCCTCTGCTCAGAAGCTCTTGATGGCTTCCTATCTCAGAGTCAAAGTGCTAGCATGCTCCCAAATGTCCTGCAAGTTCTTACAGCACATTGTCTCCCAAACCACCTTTCCTTCTGTCCTCACCTGACCCCTCTGCTCTAGCCACACTGGTGCCATGCCATTTCTTGGAGAGGAAAACCCAGGTATCCCCATGGCTGGCTCCTTACCTACTGCAAGTCTACCAGATGTCTCCCTATCCAAAAGAGCTATACACTCTTTCCAACTCCCACCAAAAATATTTTCACCATGATTTTCTCCTCCTTTGTTGTTCTCCACAGGCCTTATTACCAACTGACTTATTATAGACTTTATTTGCTGCCTGCCTCCACTCACGATCATGAAACTTCCATGAGCACAGGATTTTATCTGTTTTGTTCACTTCTGTATTCCCGGCATTGAGAAGAGTGCCTCGCACACAGAAGGTGCTCAGTAGACATTTGCTGAACAAATGGATGAATGAACAACAGCCTTCTCTTAAATCTTAGGTTTAATTTGTAAGGTGCTATTTCAGTTTCAGTTTTAAATGATGTCAAATGGAATGGATAAATCAAAAGAAGATTGTGAAGGGAAATGCAAAATCAAAGGGCTGCTCTTCTTGGTTTGAAATGAGATGCTCAATGCAATCCCCTTTCCTCTTACGATTCAATCCTTAACCTACAAAAAGTTGCTACAGACCTAGCTGAGAGGGAAACTAGTTTGCACACTAGTTATCACTTCAAGGCAAGAGAAAAATTAAAATGTGTAAAGACAATCACAGCAATTCACGGTTTCAATGACGCACCTGAATGTCTATGTGCTGAAAATAAGTGGTTACCTGAATTTTCCAGATATTCTGAGTTCGTAGGAAAAACTCAAAATCATCTCCTCTTCTAAAGAAATTTCAACTTTATGAAGGTCAACTAGTATTAAGTATTTCATCATTTCCTTAATCTACTTCATTCACGATATTATTACTTACTGCCCTGGAAAAATGTTCCTACCTTAGACGTAAACATAATAATCCAGAATACCATCATCTAGTGTATGAAACATTATGGAACATGAAACAAAATAATTCATGAGAACAACATGAGGAAATAATGCTTTTAAATATATGAGTTAATAATATTTGCTTTACATTTTCTTAAAAGTAAGGCCCATTTTGACTATTTACAATACCAAGACAGCATACTTCTAACACCAAGATGAGACACCCCCATTTCTTTCTCCCCTAGAATAATTGCTAAGTTACAAAGTCAAAAGAGAATTGTAGAGATCACCTGTTTATCAGTCTGATAAACTGTAAACTATTTGTAAACTATCTATTCATTTATCCATTTATTCACTGTAGAATTCAGATAAGAGTCTGTCTCATTTATCTAATCCAGAGGATTTCATTCGGTCCTAGCTAATTCTTATATTCAAGCTATTCACTGCCTTGTGAAATGGTTCCCCATATTATGAAATAAAATATATTCACCTTGTTGAATTATACAAAATCTTTTTCCGACTGAATGATGTTTTAATTGTGTTCGAATTTTGAAATGTAGTTGGAAGATTGCATGTAAAAACTAGATAGATAGATAGATAGATAGATAGATAGATAGATAGATAGATAGATATACAAGGACTCCACATTATGATAAAGCCTTAAGAGATTCTACAATTAATTTATTCGGCTTTTATTTTAAATGGTAAAGGTCATAGGTGTTAGAGAGGTAAAGTCACTTGCCCAAGGTCATTCACATAATTCAGAGCCGAGCAGAAGTGAGAAAAAAAATGAGAGGAAAAGAGGGCATTGAAGCTCTAACAATACACGCCTACACACACCACACACTCTACATATGTTATATTTCCTTATCATCATGATGGGCCAACATCCTTATAGAAAGTAAACATGTAAAACCCTTTAATGGGAAAAGTGTCCATCACAATAGTCTAGAGCAGGCATTGACAAACTTTTTCTGTAAAGGGGCAGAGAGTAAATATTTAAGGCTTTACAGACCATACAGTCTCTGTTGCAACCACTCAACTCTTGAAAGCAACCAGAGACAGTATGTAAACAAATGAGCATGGCCGTGTGCCAATAAAACCGTATCTGCAAAATCAGGCAGGGGGCCAAATTTGGACCACAGGCCATCGATTGCCAACCCCTGATCTACAGTCTTTCAAAAGCAGGGATACCATCAGCTTTTTAAAGCCCATCACTCACTGTGAGGCAGGCTCCTCTAGCTTTTCAGACAATGCTGTTTGTTAAGTACAGAAACCCACTCCTACATGTTAAAACAACAACTGAGTAACATGCAGATGGCAATAAAGAGAACAACCATTATAAATAAATTATCATATATAAGTATAAGTATTCGTATATCCATATAGAGGAACAATATTGTCACGTGCCACATAACCACATTTCGGTCCACAATGGACTGCATATATAATGCTGGTCCATAAGATGAGCACCATACAGCTTAGGTATGTAGTAGGCTGTACCATCTAGGTTTGTGTACATACACTCTATGATGTTCATACAACAACGAAATTGCCTAACAGTGCATTTCTCAGAAGGTATCCCCATCATTAAGCGACGCATGACCGTATATGTTTTAAGAAAATGAATGTTGATTTCATTATTTACTATTAGATTTCCTCAAATGAAGCCCAGAGATCAAACCCCCCACTGAAGTGCATCATAGGAATACCTCTTGAGGATGTGACAGTGATCAAGTGCAGTTATATTTTAAGAGAAGTGATTATCACTAGTCACAAATTCTCCAACTAATTAGAAGCTTGGTTCTAATACTTAAACTTTTTTTCTTTCCAGACTCAGCAGTTGGTATAGTTTTCCTTCTCTCATTAAAAAACAAACAAACAAACCCCAAATCACCCTACAGAAGCTGCAGAAACGGCACTGCAGGCAAATTTCCAACTATTAAATAGTTTGAAGACAGACGCACAGCGAAGTCTTGCCCACTGGAAATGGCACGCACGGAGCAGCTATGGAACAGCATAAAAAGTCATGGGTCCCTGCGGGCAGCAGGCAACTTCATGACTACCAGTGATGGCTGTTCTCGTCTCACTAACCCTCCGTAGCGTACGCATGGAATAACTTCCAGTGTGATGTGCATACACAGTGGAAACAATGCTGCCTGCCTCTGCATCCTTTGTAATGTATCCTGTACACATGGGGAAATAAGGAAAAAAAGATGTATGCAAAACTGAATTTGGAGGGAAGTGAATAGAATAACTGAAAGATGATGTATTAGGGTAATGACAATGTAAGCTGAATTTTTAAATTTTTCGTTATACGATCCTTTGCAAGTGAGTTATTTCATAACGTTAAATTGATATTGACTCATCTCAAATGTCTCAACAAATGTTTGCCTGTTTTGAGCAACATGCAAAAAAAAGGGATTCAGATTCTGCTTTATACGAGCCACAAAATTGGAAGTCTTTCCTTTTTCACTGCCCATATTGACACATAGAGGTTGGCATGAGAGCCAGAAACACTTATTTCCCAAATTCAGCCAACTTGTAAATGATATCTTGTAACAGGTAGTAGTACTTAGCAGAATATATTTCCAACACTAAGCATGCAATAGATACAATTTTTTTTGCCCCTTCAATAAGTATCAACGTGATCAAGGAAAGGTTGAACACCAATTCATTGGAAGAGAGAAGCCAGTACAACATGGAACCTAAAAAGTACTTTTGCTATCGGTACAATCGTCCCTCTCAATTGTTTACTCACACCTCTGGGATCTCTGTTAGTTAGAAACCGGTGGGTTTCTTATTCAAAGAAGTGGACGATAATGTGAAACTTGTCCGGTGTTGGGAAAGAGGGAGGCCAGGAGACAGAAGAAAAGGAGCCCAGAGACGGATGCCTGTTGGCAGTTATTCCCTCTGTCCCATGGAGAATTAAGACTGGGAATATTTGGGGACAGTGGGATTCCTTTTATGCTCTCACCACCTTCTGTTCATGCAACTGCTAATACATTTATTTTATATCATAATTCAAAATGTATTAGATACATTCTGTAAAAGGAATCATGTGGATATTGAGTAAAACAAAAGGCAAACAGCAGATGCTCTCAGCACCCCCATCTTATTCCCTTGTATTTTACTATTTCAGGGCACATCAGCTCAACTTCTAAATGGCAGCCTCCTTCTTGAGCCTTTGTCTAGACCCAGAGCAAGCCCTGCCCACATGCAGGACAGATACGCCAGGGAAGAGCCTGCATTCAAGGACTGAGTTCTCCAAGGAGAAGCAGCTCTGGCTGCCCACAGTGGTAACTAGTATGAGAATGCACCTTTTAATTTTTTCCGTCTCTTCCCTGTCTTGCTTCCCCTCTCACCCACCCCTGTTTCCTGGATCATTTTCTCAAGAAACCTCCTGAACTTGCATCGGCTTCTGGAGGGGCGCCATCTTTGACAGATAATCTCCACGTGTCGGGAATCACATTCTAAAGCAGCATGTGCCAACACACTTGTGAACAGACAGACACATCTACACCTTGTGTTTTGATGCTTCTTACAGTGTGTTCCAAATGGAACAGAATAGACACATCTATACCCTGTGTTTTGATGCTTCCTATGGCTTGTTCCAAATGGAACGGGATAGATATGTCTATGCCTTCTGTTCTGATGTTTCCTATGTTTTGTTCCACGTGGAAAAGGATAGAAAAGTTTCAGTAGACTCTAAGATCTGGTGGGCTTGCTGGCTACAAAAGCGCTTCATCCCAGGAGTAACCTAGGAAGGTATTCATCATTTCGATGATTACCACTTCAATATTCTACATAAAGAGACAAAAAGTAGAGAGGGACATTATTATTAGACTATTAAATTATTTGTAATTGTAATTTTTAATGTTGAAGCCAATTTTCCTTCTCAAGTACCAAGGGTAAAGAGAGTACGTAAAATGTAAATAAGTAAATATAGAAATTATTCCTACCTCTATTTTGACCTTTCTGCTGCCAGCAAAAATTATCGATTTTATCCATTCTATAATCACATATTTCTTCTAGGGGAGGTAGGCATTAGCAATAAAAATATCCAAAAATGGTATTCAGCAGAAGAAAGAAAAGTATTAAACTGAGTTACCAATCTATGAACAACTCAGAATTTTCTATAAAAATAGGTATTCTAAGGGGTTAGGATTAAGTTTTGGGAAAATAAATGAGTTAGAAGGAAATTAACTTAGTAGCCAATCCATTCTGGCAAACCACAGACTCGTTTTGTATTTACATATAACCAAAAGAAGAGAATGACAAAAATTTTGGCTTTTCTATGAAAATCAGGATTATAGCCCAAGAGTACCAGGCAGCGAGCCTAAACTAAATGAAACCCATTTTATAAAGATTTTTTCTTTTTCTATTTAATTTTAACTTGTGTTTTCAGAGGTGCTCATGGTAGATGGAAAAAATCCCTTCCCCTTTCCATTGACCCAGCCTTAAATTATCATGGCTGGCCTACTACCCAACTCAAATACACTAGATAATTGCTTACCCTTTGCACAGACTAGTATTTTAGAAGCAATAATTCTTTCTTAAAGCAATTTTAAACCACTAGAAGACTTACAACTGGTACAATTTCAGTCCTGGACCATAGTAGGAATAAATGGGCTTTTATTAAATGAAAATGCACCATTTTTTTGAAACATTGCAGTTAATGTTAAAATCTTGTTCTATTTCCTGCTTTTACAAATACGCCCAGAATCCTCCTTCCATACATCTCAATTGTGAAGAGCATTCTGAATTTTAGTTCTTTAACTCTTGCAAACCAAAAATATCTGCACAGAATTCATAGTAGATTCTGCTATGGTTTCAGTGAAGATGCATCACAGAATGATGGGAGTGTAATAGATCCACTAAACAGCTGAAGACACTTCCCCCAGGATGTGTCTAAAGGATACTTAACCATTCACAAGACGGTACCACATCTTTCTTTACCCTAATCTCATCAAATGTAGAAAAGTGCCTTACTGGGAAAAAAAATTTTTCAACAACCTCATTGAAATATAATTTATATGCCATAAAATTCACTCCTCTTATGTGTACAATCCAACGATTTTTTAATATTTACTAAGTTGTACACCATCACCATCATCCAGTTTTAGAATGATTCCACTACCCTAGTAAGATCCTTCCTGTCTTCTCAGGAAAATTTTGAGGTAGAATTCAGCTTCTGCTTTTATGACTCCTGTTTCTCAACTGCAACCCTATCCGAATGTGCAGTATCCTTCAGCTTGGTACATCTACTCCTGAGAAAAGCCTGTTTGCAGACAAGGGCCTAAAACATATCAACTGTATTGACTTGTAAATGATTACTCCTGTTCTGGAAATAGTGTATCCCCAAAGAAATAAAGGAATGTTCCCCTTAAATATTCCCTTCTCTCAGTAATCTCCATTTTAGTAATTGGCAAAGCCATTCTTTCAGTAGTTTGTGACAAAAGAGCCCTGGAGTCATTCTTGACACTAGTCATTTTCTGCAAGCCACTGGCAAATTCTCAGATCCTATCAGATTTCCCTTTCCATGTGTATCCCCTAGTTGGTTCACTTCTGGTTTCACTCAGCTTACCACCATCTTTGACCACGAATATTGGATTGGCTTCCCTTCTTCTGCCTCCCTCCCCTTTCGTCTGTTCAGCACAGGGTCTGAGTGGTCCTACTAAAATCTAAGTCACAGCATGCCAGTTCTTTGCTCAACATCTCCCAGGCACTCCCCCATCTAACTCAGAGTAACAGCCACACTCTTCACAAGGGCTATGAAGAACCAACAAATCCACCTCCCTCCTTGCTCTCAGTCTTCATCTTCCGTTACCCCTCCCTGTCCCCTGCTTGACCCTCAGGCTCCTCTGCTGTTCTCTGAATACTGCAAGCTCACTTCTGCCTCAGGACCTTAGCATCTACCATTTCCTGGGACTGGACTGTTCTTCCTTCAGATTGTTGCAAGGCTGACTCCTTCACCTCTTTTATACAAACATCTCTTTCTCAGCAAAACTTTTCTGGCTACCTTCCCTAAAACTGTAAAAAAATACCAAAAAAAACCCACCTCCCCCTACAGCTCCTGGGTGCTAGTTTTTATTTTTCTTATTGTCAGTTATCACTATCTACCCTACCATACTGGAGTATTTTACTTACTAATCTTGTTAAATGCTTCCTCTCACCCCAATTAGAATGATTGTGTGAGTGTGTGTGTGTGTGCCACAAGAACACACTCATAGAAGAACACAAGAACATTTTTGTGTTTTTATTCACTTATTACCCTCAGTGCCTAGAATAGTGTCTGACACACAGTAGGTGCTCAACAAATATTTGTTGAATAAAACGGCATGAAACATGAGTGATAAAAGCACAAGCCAAAGAAACAAAGAGGAAGTTATTCATTTCCACCTTTGAACTTTCCCAGGAAGGCAGGAAGGATATTACTGGGTTAATGGGCTCATTCTCAAACTGGGTGATGGTGATGGTTACGTGACTCATAAACACTAAAACTCACTGGATTATACACTTAAGATGAAGGAATTTTATGATATGTAAATTATATTTCAATAAAATTGTTAAAAAAATTTTCCCAGTAATGCACATTTCTACATTTGATGAGACTTGAGTAAAATGAGGAAAGATGTGGTACCATATTGTGAATGGTTAAGTATCCTTTAGACTCATCCTAGAAGAAATGTCTTCAGCTGTTTAGGGGATCTATTACACTCTCATCATTCTGTGTGTTCCCTGAAACTATAGAAGAATCTATTATGAATTCTGTGCAGATATTTCTGGTTTGCAAGAACTAAAGATGGGAATGCTCAATGTTGGGAATATTTGTAAAAGCAGGAAGAAGAACAACATTTTAACGATGACTACAATGTTTCCAAAAAAATGGTGCATTTTCATTCAACAAAAGCTCATTTAAATTTGAGGACACAGCTCTGATTCTAGACTGTTAAGGTGCTCGGATAGATACATTAAGAAGTGTTAAGACAGCATGGCCTTGCTCTTTCCCCAGAATGGATGCCTGTTAGGAAGTTACAGCCACATAACCGGCCCTGGGGACTGTCAAATGACCTCTGCCCAGATCCCACTCAACTCTTAAAGGTATTCAACATCTGTCTCCAGAGGCTGGGAACCGATTCTGTCTGATGCCTGAATTTTCAGCCTTGATCTGAGCGCACCAGACCAGATCCTGCAGGCAACTGAACAGATGGTAACACATTTTGACCACGACGTGCCTGGATCGCATTTGAACCATGAAACTCAAGGTGAAGAGTTCTCAAGCCTTTTATTAATCCTCATGTCCTAACCCACAATTAATTATTTCACTTGCCTCTCTAAATCATCAGACCAGTTGCAGACACAGTCTTAAGACAAGGTTTGATGTCTTTATTTATAATTTCACTTTCAAGCTTGCTCAGTGTATTTGCCTCAGTTGGGGGAAAAAAATGCACGTTTCCTTTCTTGAAAGGACTTTTTAAAAGAAAGAACTAAAAATCCACAACCTACACTGTAATAGAATCCAATTTAAATTATTTTGATTTCAAGTTTCCCAGTTGAGACCTACGATTATGCAGAGAAGGGGGGTGGTAATATTATATAGTGAGAAATGAATAGACTAGCGGAAACATATATTTTTTCCCAGTCACGGAACAGAAATTGTAACTTATACAGCTAGTTCTAACCTTCCCATAATGAAAGACACATGATTGATGTTGTAAGTCTTATGTTATTTGTTAATATCACAATGCATTTTGTTTACAAGAAATTCAAATTAGCTTCCATGTAAGAGGATAACTCCTGCTTAGTAAGTGAACATGGCTAATCTCTATCTATGAAACTAGATCTTGATGATCAGCCAAGCAGATATATAATTAATTCAGAAGGCGCATAGCCATCTAAACACAATTGGAGAAATAAACACAGAGGTACCATTAATATCTAGTCAAATTATGTCCTTTAACTATCCTAGACTAAACTAACCACAAATGTAACACAGTTAATATTCATCTGATTCCACAGAGGTTTTAAAATAGCAACAAAATCAGAACTAACTGAAAAAAATTATAGCAATGATAAAGTGACTCAGGAGAGGTGTAAGTTCTGGATGTTATGACATAAAAGAGATTAATTCACACTCAATTTAACAATCATTTCAAGAAAAAATGCATAGTTCAAAGTAGCTAAAACTAACCCTTCCTCTCCAAAAATTAATTGAATGGTGCTGATGCAGAATATCTTGACACAAAGCCTCCACAGAAGTTGATGATGGAAAACCGCCACTTCAAAGTTGAGAAAATCCCATTATATTATCTTTTGTGACATCTCGAAGGTAAAAAGCCCAGGGATGTCCTTCATCATAAATTCACATGGGACCTTCAAACACATCTGGTCTCATTCGCTAAGAACAGCAAAGCCACCTGTTGGCACACCATAAATATGAACACGGAGACACGATGGGTCTGCATCCCATGTGTGTCCAGGAGGAAGGCGAGTGTCCGGGGCAAGAAGACGAGACTGACCTTTGGAGGAGCGGAAGTGTTTGCTGGGGGCAGTGAAGCCTCGGGTCCCGTGCACATTGACAGCCGCCACTCGGAACTGGTACCACCTGCTGGGCCGTATGTCAGTCAGTTGAACCCGCTCATCTGTGGTCTGAGGGGAAATGTCACAGAGCACAGAGACCCCTTTGATTCTGACATGTCAATCGGTCTGTTTTAAAAATACACTCTCATCGGCCAACACAACGCAGCCTTGACCTCTCTCTACCTCCACCTTTCTGGATAAAGATCTCTGGAAGTCAAAACTTTATGAGAAATGCTGGGGCCATTTTTAAATCTGTTGACTAAATACAGCATTTGATGGATTCAATCAATAAATTATACATATGAGAGAATATATATATGAGCTAATCATTACACTATAGACAAGAAGATGAAATCTTATAGAAAGCAGACGCCTTTTTAACTTGCATGTTAAATATAATTTTGGAAGTAGGAATGAGAACCCACACATTTAAAGAATGCTAACAATTTCTGGAAGTAAATTGCAACCCAAGACTCTTTTTTCATTTGAGTAAATCACATAACATCTGCAAGGACTCGGTTCTGGTCCTGAAGGGTGAGGTGTGTTAATATACCCTTGTCCAATAATATATCCAAAGAAAAAAACTGGACACTGGGGCCATTCCATAGGTTTTGCTGTCTCTACTGCTATAGTCCCAAGATATCAAATAACTTTAACAGTATTCATAACTCCCTCCTTCATCAGACTAAGGGAAAATATACCTGGTTTCACCAATGATCTCCGGTAGATCTGAAAACTTTTGCCTCGACTTCCAAGGAATGAATGCCTGAATTCTATGCCTCATCTGTGCCTAGTGTCGAACTCAACTTGGCCTTCAGTGGATGAAACCGGGGAAGAATTGAATTGAAACCCTCCCAAACCTCAGTTTATAATAACTTATGGAAAAGGATTGTCACATTTGTTTTAACGTCTAAAAGAAGCTAAACATTCTGAAATCAAAGGAAGAATACAACCTCCTAAACGTGGCTTTCTACTTCATTTGGCAGAAATTGAGACATTTTCACTGACTTCATCATTTAGAGTTTTAGCCTTGAATTTAAAAAAGTAAAGCCAGCATGATATCCAGAGCATTTAGCAGACAAAGAAAGGAAGCATTACATGTGGTAACTAGTGAGAATAGTGATAATAATAATTTAACATCTTTCCTCTTTCTGAAAAAGAAAGGATGAAAGAGATGATCTTATCAGTTACTTTCATAAATCTTTAAATAATTTGGAAAATTTACAAATGATATATTGTACCATTGTTTAAGGGAGCACATCAGGTAAATCAAACAGAATTTTAGGCTGTATTCTGAATATCTTTATGTTTTATTAAAGCAAATTTTTTTACAAAATAGGTATGGAATAGAATTACTAAATTTATTTGACCAGCTGGGTTTTTTTTTTTTTTTCCTAATTTAAGATGTTTCTTTTACAGCAAACTTCTCATTTATTTTGGGGAGGTCTTTAAAGTATTTTAGTGTTTATCCTCCTTGAGATCCTACTATTGAGAAAAAAAACAAATTCTTCTTCCAAACGCCTGAATACTGAAATTTATTTTATATATACTTAAGAAAATAATGGGAATCTTGTCCTTGGAGAAAAATGATCTGATCAACTTAAGGTGAGACTTTTTCCCTATAGACATACATTTGGAGAAGGCATTTTAGTCGTTGAAAAGCATGAGGCAGTTTCATATTGAGAATTGATTCTTTTTCTATATCCGTGTAGTTTTCTTGCAGCTGGTAGTGCATTTAGCAGCTCTTAAAAAGAAAGAAAATATTTTGCTTTTCTCATTGGCAAGACAGAAGAGGAAGAAGCACAGCTAAGACAAACTCCAGGAGTGTTGCCATCCAGGTGGCGTATCGGTTTGTAAGTGGGCTAAGACGAAGAAGAAAGCACTTAGCAAAGATTTATGAGCTGTTGGCTACTTCCCACTAAGTAGTTTTGTGATATGAATCTTACTCCATGCGACTAAAGTCCTTGTGTAAATGTAGGAAAAACAGAAGAGAAGTCATTGAGATGAACAAACATCATGTTAACTAGTCCTAACATTGCTTCATTTCTCTTACTCTGGTTGGTTTTAAGTGTATTTCAAGGAAATGTAGTTCTTGGAGGAAATAAATGTGAACACTGAGCTTAGAAAATTACTTCCCTTCTACATGTATTTTGAGCAAATTAAGCCAACAGTCAAGTTCCTAGTTGTACCAGGTGGTACCTACAGAGCTCATGCTGTTTTCTGCAGATATACGTGATATTTCCACATCTGATTAAGTGATTTCGGCAGTCAGGCAATTTTGACTGAGGCATATCAAGTTAATTTTATATCTGTAGGTGTGTAAGTAGACATTACCTCACGGGAAAAAAAAAAGTCTATGAAGCACTCACCTGCGCTACTGTCTGCCAATGTGTGGCATCGTCTTCACTAGGATGGATTCCATAATTCCATCTTCTTTGTACCACATATATCACAGGCTCAATGGAAATATTGAATTTCGAGGACCACTTAATCTCCAGCTGTCCAGACTGCAGTTCTGTAAATCGTAACTCCTTTCTGGGCTTCAGGGGGACACCTGAAACAGGACCACGTCAATTAAAACAATCTGTGTGTGACTCAGAGTGAGGCGAAAGTTGAGGAAGAAAATCTATAGAGAAGACGAATCTCATCAGATGATAACCAATACTCTATTTCCCTTCATGAAAGTGGCCTCTCCATATTAGGGTTTCACATTTGAACTCTTCTGACACTAACTTCACTTTAGCTTTCCCATTTTTTTTTTTAAAGGGTCTAAATTGATTCCTGATTCAGACAAGTTTTTTTCTCCCCAGTAATCTCAAGAGCAATTCTTTTTACGTGCATTCTTCCAAATAAATAACGTCACCAAGTTGCATCACTTGAGGATAACAGGGAATGCACACAAGGTGATAGTCGTAAAGAGTTTCAAGTCTTTTCCCCATTTAACATACTGGGTTTCTATTGATAGATTCCAAGGTCATTATAATATGGTTCCCAAGTTCGCTCTCCTTTCTATCTCAGGGAGCTTTCCTTTTAAGGAAAACATTTTAAAGCTCAATTCCCTCATGCGGTCAAGTCTTACAAGAAAGTTCCAAAGTGTGAGTCTTCCGGATTCCCCAGCTGATTGCTGGGGCTCTCTCCTACAGACTTATGGTTTAAAATTGGAAAATGATGAATTTATAATGTTTGGTTTTGGCACGAGTGAGTGCCTTGCGTCAAAAGTCCCTCACAGGTGTCTCATTTTAAAGTAGTTAATCATTCTGATTGCTTTTTCCCCTACAGCGCATGCAAGTTGTCTGGTAACTGAAAGATTTAAGAACCGTGGTTCAAAATAGTAGCCATTATGGAAAGAGAATTTTAAAACAAAGTTATAATACTAATAGGATTATGTAAAACAAACTGAATTAGGTAGAGTCTATGGCACCATGATGTTCAATGGCATCAAGACCAAGAACACTAGTTGCCATTAATATCATTTTCTGTTGAGAAGGAGCATTTGCCTGAAGCATTGACCACTCATTTGAAAAAGTGAGTTCGGAATGCTCTATTTCTTTTCCCATTTCTTAGGTTTAAACAGAGAGGAAACTGGGAAATGTGCAAATACGTTTTCAAGATGTACATTGAAAATTTAAAACGTACATTTCAAAAATGTAAATTACATTTGCAAGATGTAAATAAGATCTGATGCACATTACTGACGTGGCTGAATTTCAACTCATTTCATTTTGATATTAATTCAAGCTAGGTCTTGTTTGGGGAGATTTTAAAGTCATTAAATATTTAGGTGGATGGAGTTGGATAATTTAAAAATGGCATATTTATATCTGCTCAACAGGTCATTGATTTTCTTTTTTCTCCCAACAGTTTCTTTTGTTTTTTCTTTATTGTGAAATTTTTGTTGTACACTATTGTTTGTCAGTCACCATATAAATGCATCTCTTCACCCCTTGTGCCCACCCCCCACCCTCCTAGCCCCTGGTAACCACCAAACAGTTCTCTCTGTCCATGTGTTAATCTTCCACTTATGAGTGAAATCATGTAGTGTTTGTCTTTCTCTTTCTGGCTTATTTCACTTAACATAAATATCCTCTAGGTCCATCCATGTTGTTGCAAATGGGACAATTTTGTCTTTTTTTGTGGCTGGGTAGCATTCCATTGTATATCTATACCACATCTTTTTTATCCAATCATCAGTTAAGGGACACCTGGGTTGCTTCCATCTCTTGGCTATAGTGAATAATGCTGCAAAGAACATAGGGGTGCATAAGCCTCTTTGGAATGTTGATTTCAGGTTTGTTAGGTAGATATCCAGTAGTGGGATAGCTGAATCATAAGGTATTTCTATTTTTAATTTTTTGAGAGATCACCATACTGTTTTCCATAGAGGCTGCACCAGTTTGCATTCCCACCAGCAGTGAATGAGGGTTCCTGTTTCTCCACAGCCTCTCCAGCATTTGTTGTTTTTTTGTCTTGGTGATTATAGACATTCTAAGGGGTGTAAGATGATGTCTTAGTGTAGTTTTGATTTGCATTTCCCTGATGATTAGTGATGTTGAATATCTTTTCTTGTGCCTATTGGCCATCTGTATATCATCTTTGGAGAAGTGTCTGTTCATTTCCTCTGCTTGTTTTTTGATCGGGTTCTTTGCTTTTTGTTGTTCAGTTCGTCATGGATTTTTAAAAACTATTTTCTAGAGAACACATTCAGCATACCCACAGCATTCTCCATTTTGACTTGCTTATGGGTTATATCTGCAGATTGCCCTTTACTTTACCAGAAAGTCGTCCCACCTGGTCCTGACTGCGACTTCATGACGTGGGTGAAGGGTAAAGTATCTACATTCAGAACATCAGGGAATTGAGTCTGAGGAAGAGTAAGTTGGTTGCCTGGAGCTATGCCCTGATCTCAGGTTTCTCTCTACATCTTCTGCTTCTTTCCACATTCTGAATTAGGAAAAGCCACTTAGAAAGGTAGACAAAAGAGATGGTTTTCATAGGTCTGCAAATCCCTTGGACATTCCGATTCTAGTGTCCTTGCTGTTCCTGGTTGGTGTGGGACTTCTCTCAGGTAGTCTGTGCTCTAGTTCTGTCACTCCAGGAGTATTTTTCAAGCTCGGGTAGTAAACTTTTCCTCTCAGTGCGTAAGCTTACATTGGGGGTTACACTCACTTTCACGACTAGCATATTTCTGCCAAGTGAGTGATTCTCAAACCTATGCCCAGTCCCTCTCTGGCCTGCAGGTCCCCCACCCACCCGCCTGCCGAACGGATTTCTCCACACAAGTCCCACCTCAAACGCCTCTCCCCCAAATATGCCCCTTCCCCTGTGATATATATATCTTCACGACAGCTCCATGCTTTTGGATATCTAAGAGACCTTTTGACTTGTTCTTGCAGCTACCAACATCTTGTTGTTCTATTGCATAGTATGATTTCAGGAATTCCCAAATCATTCTGTCTCCATGGTGACCACCCCACCTTAGGCCCTTCTCTCCCCTCTGGACTTTCACAACAGACTTCCAAAGCCTCTCCCTACAAGTCCATCTCTTTTGTCTAATTCCCTATTTTGTGGTTACTTTCCTGGAGTAGAGAAGAGATTCTCTCCTTCACTTTCTCACACTTTTCAGTTACACCCCGTTTTTTAGAGAATGAAGGGAAACACCTCTGCATCTCCTTCAAGGCATACATCTTTATGATCTACTACCAGTTATCTTTCAGTTTATCTCTTTTTACATCTTACATATTCATCACATAGCCTACCTTTCAACCCAGCTTTTCTAGAAGCACTCTGCCAGGTACTTACTACCATGGCCTGCTTATGTTTTTGTCACTCTGAAATGTCTTTCCTTCTATTTTCTGACTATAGATCCTTGAATACTTCCAGGCTCAGTCCAAATGCCACCCCTCTGAGCCACTCTCCCTAAACCTGCCAGTAGGAAATAAAGGCTCCATTCTTCTGCCCGCTCCCCAACATTTAGCCTGTAACTGCCAAGACGTGCATTTAACTGCCTCTACTGCAGCAAGCTCATTTAATGATGTCTGTCTTCCTCACTAAGCGTTGGCCCCCAGAGGTCAAGAAACGTGTCTCCTTCACTCCTACACCTCACAATGTCCCAGGAGAGAACACTCTGCAATAGCAAATGTTCAGTAAATGTTTGCTGAAGGAATAGCTCAACCCACGTTCTTCTTTTTCACTGAAGAATACATCTGGGGAAATAAGGGGATGCTGGAACATTTACACAGATCTTTTCGGCAATGGCAAACCCCTCTCTGTTGGAGAGTCACTCAGGGAAGAGAGAAGCCTTATCACAGATATTCGTGCCTCCTCCTCGATCACAGATTCTTTTAAGGAACTCACTTTTCCATCAAGGATATATTACTCAAACATTTGTTTACTCTTACTATTCTAAAAGGTAAATACTAAATAATAAATAAATCAATATTAATACGTTTACAAGATGGAACAGTTTCATTGCATTGACAGTAGAATTTTCTCAGTTAAAAAAAAGTTAAAAAAAATTCCTGACAATTCCTGATATAATGGAAATCTCCAAGTTAACTGATAATAGATTTTAATCCACAAGTAGCTCTCTATTCTTTTTAGGTCAAGAAAAAAGCCACCAGAATTTGTTCAGAGTGATGACAAACCAGTCTCAACATAATGATTGGTTTGTATCATTCTTGCATTCAAGCTGGGCAGGTGGGCACGAGACAAATATTTCCAGTGAGGAGGCATGCAGATAGAGAAAGAAAAAGGAGTCTCTGAGAACATTTCATGACTCACTTGATTTCTTTGTGCATGGTTAAGAGATGAGTGGTTAGTTCTTTAAACTCGTAGAGCACATTCTCTGAGACTTCCAAATCCATCTTTCTTCTTGGCTCTTCGACATAGAATCCTCCAGGATAAATGCGGCTACTGTGAACACTCTAGCCACTGAAGTAAGCCGAACTCATCAGAAGCAAACCCAAGCAGCCAAATTCCCTTGCTATAAGGTTTAAAGCTTGAATATCATTCAACAACCCAGGGCCTTAATGGAAGATAATGAGCATCGGGGCAACGTCAGTTCAAATTTCTTCATTTAAAAATCTCTTTAATTATGACGTACAATAATCTTGCGATTTGCATGTTAAGAAAGCATCCATCTGCTTTGCATTAGGGTCAGCTGGCTCCCTTGATTGGAAGGAACCCCAGCACTTGGCTGTAATTGTGTGCAGATGGGTCTTGGCCCCCAGACCTCCAGCCCCCACTGCCAGTCATTCTACACAGTCCTTGCTAGCTCAACCAGCATCCCAATTGCATAACCAGATGTGTAGAATGGATCTCTCCTCGGTGTGTTTTTATTACGTAAATGACTAAAATTGTTCTTTTTTTATTATTTTTGAACAAATTTAGTCATCTGAAATCTAAACTATTCTGTTAAAAAATTCAAAAATGCTATCATATAACATCCTACTATAGGTGACAATATAGGTGCATTTTCTTTCCCTTTAAAGTGTAACAGGTATTTTGGTGCAATCAAAGGAACAGAAACTCAATGCTTTAAAAAATGATGAAAATATACTGATAGAAAAATCAATGACGATAGATAATCAGCCATTGTAAACTACCAGATTTTGCAAATTATGAGATTTGGTCATTCACGTAAAAATATTTGTCATGAGTCTAAATGTCAGGAAAATGTGTCAAGACACAGTTTTCCAATGATTCAATAATTAATATTAATATGTCTCATAAAGATAATCAGTATTTAAGGAATTTATGTTTACATCCTAGTAAGGCATTGGGTCACTGTACTCAAACTGCTAAAAATTAATTTGTGAAAAGTGGTATTAGTACATCTCTAAAGGCCTGAAGCTGAAATATTGCAAATATTAAAATATTCATGAAAATATTAAATCATCTCCATCATCAGATCTTTTTGGAAAGAAACAAATGGATATACATTTAATTCTTGGTTGTGCATGGTAAAGGGAAACTATAGAAAACGGAAAGTGACAAATTATTCTGAATCTTTACTTCGGAAAACAATTTCAGCCTTTCTCTTTCCATACCCAAACAAATGCGGCCATGGATGGGAGCCAGGAGAGGCAGTAAAATAATAAAGCATATCACCTCTCGAGGGAGGAGAGTCTAACAAAGCTGTAGATCAGACTTAAAAGAGGAAAGGGAGGGGCTGGCCCAGTGGCACAGTGGTTAAGTACGTGCACTCTGCTTCAGCAGCCTCAGGTTTGCAGGTTCAGATCCTGGGTGCAGACCTACACTGTTCATCAAGCCATGCTGTGGCAGCGACCCACATACAAAATAGAGGAAGATGAGCACAGATGTTAGCTCACCACTCTTACTCACCAAAAAAAAAAGGAAAGGGAGGGATTCAAAGGGAAAATAAATGTCCCAGTATGCTATCATTTCTGTTTTACCTGTGGAAGATCAGCCTCTTAAACTTTCCACAATGATACTGAGGTTGCATTCCCTAGAACTAGCACCTTCGGGGGTCTGTTAGCCGTGTTAACATTTTCAAGTCTTCTGGAATGCTGCAAATAAGCTTCTTCATCGGAAGGATGAAGGGAAAGCTCTCTGTTATTTTCCTTGGACTGTTTCAAACTATGAACCTGGTCTGTAAAGTTAACTTGTAGGCATCCACTAAGGATAGTTCTTAGAGCATAACTCAAATTAAATGCTCAAATAGAATGGAGTATTGGGTTGATCATCTTTTCAACACACACATTGTCTTTAAAAACTCAAGTTTCCAGCATATAAAGCTTTTGAAGCTATAAAGTCAGTTCTCCTCCACCCCACTCTTCTCTTTCACAAACACAGGAGACCAAGCAGAAAGTATGTATGTGTTTCCATACTTTTTTTTTTAGTTTAATTAACCTAATAAACAATAAAAGGAAAAATAGGACAGGGGTTCATATGTATCAATTTAGTGCAAAAGTTAAGAAAATGATTTGTCCACTTAAATGAGTACTGCATGCATAACCTCTTTGATAAGGAACTAGTGGATGGAGGTTGGTGTCATACTGATTTTGCCGCCAATACCCAGTACTAATCATAACAGATTTTAGGTACTCCTAATAACTCCTAACAATAGTCAGTAGGTATTTATTGAACTGAAATGCATCAGTACTTGTAGATCCAGGCAACAGTAGTCCCTGTGAAACTCGAAATGGAGAAAACATTAAGAAAACACTCTTTAGGATTTCCAAACAGCAACTACCTGTGAGATCACACTTGAATAAGTAAATAATCGATGAATGAGAAGGACATGAGGAGCTTACAGATTTTCAGTATTTGTCCAATAGAATTTGGTTATTCAGAAGGTACACTTTGTATCTAGTTTAAATACTTCAACTCTACAAATTAGTTGACAATTAGTTCAAAGAAAAAAATCTCCATGTTATTCCTTAGCCTAAAACAATGGATAAACCAGGGATTTTATTAGATTAAGGAAAGCAGGACAATGACAGCTGGTACTGCGAAGACTGCCAAAGTTGATTTGGTGCATGCTGTCTGGCTGGGCATGTGTTTTTCTCCTCGAAAAGCCAAGAGCCAGGTCAGAAAGGACACTTTCCCAGAGAGCCTGGGGCCGTAGGCACACGATCCTCTTTTGAGAGTGAGCAAGCAGTCTGACTCCTGGTTAGGAATGCGATCAGGGACTCCAGGTGGCTAATAATTAGCTAAGGTTGTCATTGAAAGGATCGCAACAGGCTCTTCTGGAGCCCCCTCTTGGTTACACACGCTAACTTATTCCTTGGCGTTGTCAAACGCTCCCAGTTCGTGGAAGCCAGCCTTCCTTCAGGGATACTGAAGAGATCACGGGAAACATATCTACATGTACATATATATTTTTTTTCAAAATGACACTATATTACCCTTATGCTTATTATGCAAAAGTCATTGTCAGGTGAACAGAGTCTGTTTATTCTATTTGTGGTTAGTTCACGAATTGCCTCTCTCTGGAAAAAATCCAAGTTAAGAGCTACTTTGTAGTAGAAGAGTGACTTTAGCACTTCAAAAAAAGAGATCCATCATATTTAGTTAAGCAGGAGTTTAAATTGCAAGTATCTTTTAATAATTAATCATTTATGTTAGCCCTCTGTAGAATATTTCCCTTATTCTCCGTGAACCAAGCATACTTGAAATTCATACTGACTCTTCAATGCTTTTTTATAAAAAGTATATTTTAACCTATATTTCCTCTTTAAATTGCCCTACTTTTAAAACACTAAAGGTTTTACAAATGGGTTTTCAACAATCATTCTAAAAGCATCCTATTTTTATAGTAAATGCTAATATTTAAATAGCAAATGATCTATAATAACAGAAAAGGTTTCATAATAATAGACATTTTAAAAATTAAATGGTGTTAGATGTTGCAAAAGTGATTCTATGTGGTTTATTATAAGAGGCATGAAAACAATAAAACTTTAAATCCACTAAAGAAATGCTACTCAGTGGGAAGGGGAAAGTGGCAATTATTTTAAATGTAAGACAATATTTATGCCAGATTTCCAAGGATCCTAGGTGGAAAAAAAAAAAAGGAAAACTGGATGGATAACACAGATTTCAGATAGGAGTATTTCCAAGTGAGAGGAGAGGAAGATGAGGCAGGTACGTGACTTCTGGGAGATGTAAATTGTTACGAGGGTAAGAATGGACTTCTGAAAATAGTTAGCCAGCAAGTAATTCAAAAAAGGCATTGATGGTCAATACTGATTTATACATAGTTTTTAAAAAAGCTTACCTGTATTTAGAAATAATATATATTTGGCGTGTGTGAGTGAAAGTAAGAGAGACAGAGACAGAGAGAGACAGAGACACAGAGACATTACTCTTTCTACTTGGAATGAATAATATCTACTGATTGATTCTCTCTATTTTCCTCTACAAATTAGACCCAAAAAAGTAGCAAAATGTTATGTCTCATGGTATACTTCTGCGGTATCCAAAATTGTACATAATACGACAGCATCAGTTTGGCATAAAAGAACTTAGCTACCTTTAGAGAAAGAAGCAAGTAACACTTAGCATAGAGGAGTTAAGTGCTCTAGAAATTATTCCATCTAGGATCTCAAGATACTAATCAAAATATTTAAAGTCCATACAATGACACTTCTGTTCTTGGATTATGCCAACAGAAAAATCACAATACTGGGGCACTTATTATGCATTTCTCAAGTGTGCCCCATCCCAGCCTATTTTCAAGGATTTAAATCAATTTATTCCAATGTACCCAGTGGAGCTTAACTGATTTGTTCTTACTGGAGAAAAACACAAAAAAAGTTCCTGATTGGATGCTGTTCTTCCTACATGCTAAATTTTTAAAAAATTAGGAATACTACTCAGCCATAAGAAACGATGAAATCCAGCCATTTGTGACAACATGGATGGACATTGAGGGTATTATGCAAAGTGAAATAAGTCAGAGGGAGAAGGTCAAATACCGTGTGATTTCCTTCATTAAGTAGTAGAAAATAACAACAACAAACACACACACAGAGACAGAGATTGGATTGGTGGTTACCAGAGGGGAAGGGGGGAGAGAGGAGAGCGAAAGGGATAATTGGGCACATGTGTGTGGTGATGGGTTGTAATTAGTATTTGGGTGGTGAACATGATGTAATCTATGCAGAAATAGAAGTATAATGATGTACACCTGAAATTTATACAATGTTATAAACCAATGTTACTGCAATAAACAAAAAATTAAAAAAAAAAAAATTAACATGAATGATTTGCTCTGCCCCAATGTGAGTTCATTGTGGCTGAAATCTATGGTCCCTTAATATTTACAGATGTTTGTATATGGTGCAAAGTACATTTTCTTAAAGTTTTCTCTTTTCTTGCAGTGGACATCTTTGATTGACCCTGCGCACCCACAAACCCATGTGAGGCTGCAGGTCCCTTCACTTCCCTGGCTTGCTCTTTACCTTTGTACAGTGTCTTGGGCACCTGGCAGGTGTGGCCACATCCATTTGAACAACATTTCTTAACCCCAGAGCACTCGTTGTCAACTTCGCAACTTTCAACGCAGGCGGCGGCAAATCCGCTGGCTTTCTCGGGGGCCGGGCAGTCCCCCTGCCTCACGGACAGGATGTATTTCAGGAACTCGCAGCTCGTCAGGCATTCGTAGTTCTTCTTGGGGAACAGAGGCTAAGGGAGAACAGAAAAAGCCTTCCTTAAAGATGACACCTGAGGTCTGATTTCCAAGACACCGGAAAGGAAGGTCAAAACTGTTATTCCGTCAAAATTTCCCTCAAATGTTTTACAAAATAAATGTATTTGCTTTCTCCTCACTAAAGAAGTAATATTTTATGCTAATTTCCTAAAGGAATACGACCTATGAGCTATAACTTTATATTGCATGCAACAGATACATATCAATTATACGCACACACATTAACAGACTCCATTCTGAGTTCAGAAACACTTGTCAAATAATTGATTACAAATTTTCATAAAACATGTTAGGTCTAATTTGAAGGGCCCTTTTAGACTACTGTATACATACATCTATTTTCATTCTCTAATGAGTCATTTTTATTTTTTTCCATATCCTGTAAATACTAATCAAAATAGGTTAGCTGTAGCCCTGTGGAAACTTTACAGTTCCCACAGCAGTAATGCATGTATTGATATTTTATCAAAAACTGGTCTAAGCCTCAGTTAACTGAACCTATTTCAATAACACCCAGTTTTTAGAGTTAATGTGCACATGGGATCTCTTATCAATGTGGAATTGTCAATGAGTTGTGCAGTAAAAGAATGTGAATCATTTTTCAAAGTCACGGTACACATATGTTATATGTGACATAGTGTCAGGTTCTGAACAGCATCTAGCTGACGACATTTCCGTTGAATCAATCAAACATTAGCGACAACAGGTATTCCTTGACTTATTAGGGGCACGCATTACTGAAAAGGCTTGAGTCATGGAAAGGCTCATTTATCAAAGGCATGTTTTTCCTTTGGAAAAATGGTTCAGGACAGAATTTGGGCATACGTAGGATATGAGCTGCGGCCGGAGGGTAAGGGCTTTTCCTCCACTGAAGTGGGAGCTGCTGAGGCTCCTGACAGCAGCCTCGCCCAGGGACAGAAAGGGAACAACACTCTCCACACTCTGGATCTCCTTCTGCCTTAGGAGGACGGCTGACAGGACAATCGCCATAATCCTAAATTTCGCCCTAACCCTCCTTTTGCCTTTATCAAGGTGCTTGCCAAGATAGGTACCCTAATCCTAACCCCCTCCCTCTAACCCCAATTTCCCCTGCAACACACCTGTCCAGCCAGGTAAAATCCCCAGGCTCCGTTTACCCCCTTTGTAGAAGTGGCCACGTTGTCACTAATGGAAAGTTTCGTGTCACTGTGAGCCCAGGCTTTTAGGCTGTGGGGTGGTACTGCCGCATGCAACTTCTCCCTTCCTGGCTGGCTCTGGGTGATGCCACAGCCCTGCACGATGGTAGAGCCACAGAAGGAAAGACAGCAGGGTGCAGCAGGACACGTGGAGGAGAGCACCCTGCCAGGCAGCCCACCTTGAACTGCTCTGTGTGCTCAGAGTGAACGCACCTGGGTCTGAACTCCACTATAAGCTGGGATCTGTGTGCTACGACCGTCCAGTCTGTGCTAACCCACGCAAAGACCAGCGTCTCAGAGTGGTTCCCATGAACACCTGTCGGAGCTGCTTCACATTGGAAGTAAGAGACAAACAAGGAACACACTTTCTGTTTATTATTTGATGTCAAATCAGAGCCAGTGATACCAGAAATAAATGTGGTAGCATCGGTGAACACAAACCCAGGGGAGAATACGAGCATCATATGTGGCTAACGCCACCATGCTGCCTGCTGCTCCACACTGACACCAAACCACGATTCATTGCTGCTAGCGCCTGGTGACACCTGAATAATACCTGGTAACACTCGCCGTGGACTGCCTGCTGCTCCTCACTGATGACTGACCATAGCCCTCTACCATCTGGCGACACCTGGGTAACACCTAATAACACCTCCTACCTGTAACACTTGGGCAACACCTGGTACGACCTCCCCATGTGCTGCTCGTTGCTTCTCAATAAAGACTGAACAGGGCTCTCGACCGTCTGGTGACAGTTCGTAACACCTGCCAGCATGCTGCCCACTACTCCTCACTGATGACAGAGATGACCCTCTACTCAGATAGGTCACACCTAGGTAACCTGGCAGGAGACAGACTTAGCGATTGGTTAGGGCTATTAGCTAGAGGGCGTCTCACACAATGGTAGATGTATGTTAAGAAAAACAAAAAAAGAGAAAGAAAACCCCTCACCATTATCTAAGTCCCTGTTTTGGGGAGTGGGAGGAGAGAAAGAAAGGAATGTCTCTACATCTTTTCCCAAAAGAGGGTTAATTATAGCCTATTATTTCTCATGTTGATGATGACTGGAAATGCCATTGAAAACCCAAAACATGATAACTTCAGCAAGCACATGTCCCAGTAACCCCTGGATAACTACTACACCAGCATAGATCGTTCTCGCGTGCTTCTCCTGGTTCATCCCCACAAACAACATGGAGCTAATAATCTGTGTGAGAGTTAAGGTGGTAAATGTTATGTTATGTGTATTTTACCACAATTAAAAAAAAAAATCTATGTAAGAGCTAGAAATCTGTATATTCCATGGGGATGTGTGCAACGTCAAACAGCGCTGTTCTCTTATAGCCACAAGAGGCTTTCTGATATTGTGAATTCAATGCGAATCAGGGCATCAATACCCCATGATAATTAAATACAAGAGAAAGATTTCATGCTCTTAGATTAATGAGCAGAGGAAGAAAAACTAGAAACACTAGCTAGAAAAACTATCATTCCATGGTGTGAGTTAGAATTGTGGATGTCAAATAAAATTGTTAATTATTAATCATACTCAAAATTTGAAAATAACATGAATTGACTGGATTAAATAGTGTCTCAGTTTAAGAACTTTCCAGGTAAAACTTAGAAGAAAGGCCATGGTTTCAATATTGAATTACCACAAATTTGTAGCTAGTTAATTAAAAAAAAAAAACTTTCTAAACATTGAAAGCATCATCAGTTCTTAAGGCTTTTCTCTCGTACTCAGTTTCACAGTTCATTTTCCTGTTAGCTGCTAGATGTGTTTTACTCCATTGGCTTTTGAAGTTCTAAATTTAGGTCCAAACCTAAGTTAGCAATCAGAGAAGTATACAAACTTGTCTGTAACAATTATAGAATGTTTGCCAGCTTTCTTCTTCAAACAAAGTGCATACACTATATGCACTAAAAGAAAATACTTAGTTAGCAAAATCAGTGGCCTTCACCACACGAGCTGAGATTTCCAAGTAGAAATAGTTTTATTAAATCTGACAAGTGTTTACTGCTTGCTAACTTGGAAATCACAGTAACTTAGTTTGCACTGTGGTATAATCAAATCACCACAGTTAAAACTTTTTCACGTACGAAAACAGGGTATGAGTCAAGAATCAGATAACAAAGTATGGACTCACTGTTCACTTGTTATTCTAATTACCCACATGCCAACCACCACGCCCTTGAACTCGGAAGGTCAGGAGAAGTATGTCCTCATCTTCGTAACTTACTGAGCTGTGAGGCAGAATTAAAAACAAACAAACAAAAACAGTGGCCTGCACAGATCTAAAACGTGTTCTCAACGAGGGTAAAAGAATGATCATACTACCACCATAATCTTGATCTTCCAGTTGATGTGAGAATGGTCGAATATTCTTCCTTTTTGGTATGGATTCAAAAATGTGAATTTTGTGATTATTTTGAGGACCACGGGGAACAACAAGCTCATCTTCTCACAGGAGTTTTCTAGACTCGTACATGAGCTTGGAATAATACAAACAACATTATGAATATTACGCGAGATCGTGTACACAAAGAAATAAGCGCTATTGTGCAGGGTAGGCCCACAACAGAGACTCAACAGAAGTGGAGTAATTGGCGTCTTTTCTCTTTTCCCACTGCTACAAGTTTACTGTTTAACATTTCCAGATCCTTCTGCTATTCTGACAAAAATGTGATAAGATCCAAAGACTGAAGACTGGCTCTGCTTCTTCTACAGTGTGAGCATCCACAAGAATCCAAGAGGCTATGGAAACCTGCATAGAATCAACTGGGCCCTGTTGGAATTCATAAGAAATAGTCTATGTTTTTTAACTTAAATGAAGATCATTTTACAAATACGTGGATTTGGTTCAATAATCTTACAGAGGAGTTCTATCTAACTCTTCTATTGTTTATACGTGTTGAAGGCAAATTTTGATGTTTTCTATAAATTATCTTGGATAATTATCTTGGATTAGGCTGAAAAATATTAATGGTCTGAATACAAATTGGAGAACATATGGTGTCTGTAAATAAGATTTCTCACTAGGTCTTTAATCATAGCTTAATGAGAATTTACCAATTGAATAAAATAAGGACAAAAATGCATACAGGTCAGAGAAAATGATGTGTGAATATTAATACTCTAGACATAAAGAAAATGTGTAAATTGGTCCCCTAATTGCCAGTTGGAAATCATGTGAACAAAAGGTCATTTGGGGGCCAGAAAAGAAAGTTCTGACCATTAAGCATATAATATTTCCTGAGATGTTATCAGTTATTTCCTCCTAGACTTGTCAAGAGGAATGTGAAAATTTCAGGAAAGGTGTGAGTTTTCTAAATCATGATTAGTATAATACCCATCGACTTCACGGTAAATGAAAACCCGTGTGGCAACACACATGTATGTGCTAAATGCTGTAGTTCTTGTTTATACAATTATACCCAGTCTATTAAGGCAAATTATTAATTGTAAAGTTAATGTAGCTACCATTCCTTTATAAAACTATTCATATGAAACTATTTCACAAATCACACAAATGGCAATGTTTTGCCAGGTCATTGGCTCCAATTTAAATTTGGAAAAATCATAGTTACTACACTCATTAATATTTGTTCTTATATAGTTAATTCTTATAAATCTCTCCTACATGTCATCTCTTAGCTAAGAAACTAAAATGTGTTTTTAGTGCCTTACCTGGGCAATGTGCTAAGCTCAACCCAATAAATGTAAATGAAATAATAACAATAGTAGGTAATGGTTCTTGGATGCTTTTTAAAAAGATACTATTATCTTCACTTTGTTTGGTGTAAATGCGAGGTATTGTACCATAAAATAATCTGTGCAGCAATCATGGAATGATGAACATAAAAACATCCAATTTATTAAATTATCTTAATACGTGAGAAATCATATAAATATGAGCTCTCAGATATGGAGAGAACCTTGCATTTGGTATTCTATTCAATTCAATAGAATTGTACCATGTGCCAAATCTCAAATATAGATTGAAATATAGATAGGGCCTGGGGGATTCTCTTCCTGCTCCAGCCAATAAACACAAGTGCAACCTTGACTATAGAATCCCCTGAAATGAGTTCTCTGTCACCATCATAACCATCATCATCACCACCACCAACACCATCACCATCACCATAGCAGTGGTAGTTACCCCTAACAGATGCTGAAGATCTACCATGTCCTGTATCTTCTATCAGGTGCTTTACTAGCATATCTCACTTATTCCTCTCCAGTCCCCACAACCAAAATCAGAAAACAAGTAAGACCACGGACTACTGTGTCAGCCAGTGTTAGTTTACTAAGAGCTGTGCTGTACCACAGAGTAAAATAAAAATACAGCTAAGCCAGTGGTTCTCAACTTGCTTTCCTATTAGGATCGCTTGGAGAGCTTCTAACGCTCCCAAAATATCAAGGAATAGAGCAGAGGAAAAAAACTGCATATATATGTGTGTGTATGTGTGTGTGTGTGTATACATATATATGTATATATGTAAATAATCTAGATGTAGATCAAAAGGTAGTTATGTTCAAGGACTATTGATAAGAACAAGCAACACTGAAATATAGTTGTGCTATTGAACTGCAAAGACAAAAATACAATTTTTCAGACATCTAAGTTGTTGATTATGATTTGTTTCCCCCCAAATTTCTCTCTACAAAATTTAGTGTGTGAAGCCAATAGAGCAATGGCTATATAATAATAAGGAAAGTAAACATAGATAGATAGATAGATAGATAGATAGATAGATAGATAGATAGATAGATAGATAGATAGATAAAATCAGCCAAGTTATTATTCAAATATATCCGTGACAGAAATATTCTGAAAGACAAAAAGACTCAGAGAATATAGCACTCATGAACCTTTCTTGCAAAACCATGCAATGGCAAAATCCAGCCATTCTACAGATAAAACAGAAGACAAGAATTGATGGGCTGGTACAATATTTGGTACCCAAAGAAAATAAAGCAATACTTATATATTATGTGAGAAAGAAATATTTGTTCAACTCAATTTTGACTTCAGGTACAACAGTAGGCAGTTTCTCATGAACAATCTGAAAGAAAATAGTATCTAGGACTCCTTTTTAAAAGCAAACTAACATAGGAATCAAATTTAGAAAGCCAAGAATAAAGAAGTTGGCATAAAGAATTATTATTCATTTTATCATCCACATAGGTATAAAATTAAAAATAAAGTAGGAATGATGGTTAAAGAAGAGAATTTTATATAATAAATATAAAATTTTAAAAATAATAATATGTTAGAAAAATTGGTAGGTAGAAAGAGTGATGTGAGACACATGAATGTCACTTACCTTGAACTTAATTTTAAGACATCAGTAAATAATAAGACAAATATGGGGCTTAAAAAATAGTAATTTTAATCCTGCAATATTTTTCATAATCTTTTTCCTATAAAACTTGGATGTTCCTTTTTCTTCTGTTACATTCAAATAATATTAAACGTTAAGCATTATTAATAACTAGCATGCATGGAGAGATGCCAGGTGAGATGTTTGTCTAACACATTGTGGGTCCTCAAGAAAATCCCCAGGTTCGATAATTCGCTAGGAGGACTCACAAGACTCAGCATATGGTCGCACTCATGGCTAAGAATTACCAGAGCAAAGGGATGCAAAGCAAAATCAACAAAAAGGAAAAGGCGTATGGGGCAAAGTTCAGAGGAAATCAGGAGCAAGCTTCCGAGAGTCCTCTCCCAGGGGAGTCACACTGGACGAGCTTAATTCCCCCAGCCATGAGCTGTGACAACACGTGTGAAATGTGGTCAACCAGAGAAGCTCACTGGAGACTCAATGCCCAGAGTTTTTATTGGGGGCTGATCACATAAGCACCTCCTGCCTGGCATATACCAAAAGTCCAGACTCCCAGAAGGAAAGTGGGAGTTCATCATAAACCACATTGTCTGTACTAATAGTTTAGGAAGAGTGAGCCCCTGTTCTCAGTTAGGGAATGGTGGGAACTGTCCCAAAATCTAAGTTTCCAGATGCCAGTTAAGGGCCAGCCTTTTAAGTAGAAATTTCTAAGGAGAGCAGTCTCAGGTTAGCTGTGGTAACTCTCCTGCACAGGTAACCATGGCTATTCTGGATGGTAGAATCTGGAGTAACCATTTGGTTTTACTCTCCTTTGTAATTTGTTATATTAATTTTTAATGGACATGCATACTTTCTATAAAAAATAAAAACATTATACTGTTAAAAAAAAAAAACCTGCCAGTTGTATTGTTCAAAGAAGGCATCTAAATACTAAGTATGCGTGAAATAGGAGAAAGCATTCTCAATACAAATGTTTCTAATTTACGCTTGGAAATGTGATTATAATTTGTTTGGAAACTCAATCATTCATACTAATTCATTAGATGTGATTACAGTTAATTTGATTCCCATGCAACTTATAGACTTTGGCCATGAATAACATACAATTAAGAGAAAAATCAGAAACATGCATTTTAGGGACATCAGTTTCCTTTGGGGACACGCCCCCTTTGTTAAATTATAGACGTCTTCACTGATGTTTATTTGGGCTCCTCTTCTTTGGCCTGCTTTTCTATTGGTTTTGAAGACAAATGCATCACCTCATATGGGAGTGTCAGTGGTCAGACTCTCCACTGGGAGCAATGGTCCAGAATCCTGCTGGAAGATATTTGGAACATCACTGGGCACACAAATAATTGCAGAAATTCAAAAATTGCTAGAGAATCAGGGATGGCTAGGGCACTCCACTTAAACCATAATTTCCTTCTCACTCCTCCTTCCCACATTTTGTTAAGAGTAGTTACCAGGCATTACTACGAAATAATTAGCCCACTGAAGCATTTATATACTGATTCATAAACCAAACTGGTGTTCTAGGTACTAGAACTCATCATAGGAATCTAATGATGAGCAGAAGAAAGTATGAAAATTATTCCCAACTACCCTTACAGTTTATATGTTTACTAACAAATAGGTAAAATCCCTAAGCAGTTTAATTTCTATTAAAATAAAGGGAGACACAGGAAGTAATCTTTCTTGAAATCTCTTATTCCTTTGTTTATACACTACCGTGTGGAAATCATACCACTTTTAGACTGATTGGATCATCATAAAGTGACATAAAAATTAATGTAAATGGAACATTATTTCCTCATCATGAATGTGCAAGGGAAATTACAGATAGTATAGGTTAGGAGAGTGGTTCTCAATGGGGGGAGATTTTGCCCCCCAGGGAGTATTGGCCCAAGTCTGGAAACATTTTTGGTGGTCACAGCAGGGAGGTGAGTGCTACTGGCACGTAATGGGTAGAAAGTAGGGATGCTGCCCAAGATCCTGCAGTGCATAGGACGGCTCCCCACCACAAAGAATTATTTAACTAAAAAACCCCAATAGTGCCAGAGTTGAGAAACTCTGGATTAAGGTAATATATTGATGTACTAGCCAGGAGTACAAAAATGTGAAAGAGAGATAAGACTCTATTACTCTCTGGAGAAGCATATAATCCATTGTAGGAGATAGACATTGAAACAACTACACCACGATGTCATAAGCACTATCACAGGCATGCATACAAATCCTATGAGAACCATCGGTAGCACATATCCAAAAAGCATTTGGAAAGTGTCCAGCAGCATGTCATAGAGTGAGGACACAGAGAATAAAGTCATAGCCTCTGCTCCCATTCTGACTGCCTTTCAGTAGAGAGACAAGATGTAAATAACCATTACAGTACAGTGAGTGAATGAATATCGGGTTAAAAAACACAGGAGTGGCACTAACTCAAGAGAAGGAGGTCAAAGAAGGCATTCACAGGATATGACAGCTGTCTCCAATTAAGAGGACTGAGTTAAGTGTAGCATTTGAACAGAGGTGCTTTCCAGCCATAAACAATAGATTGTGCAAAACCAGAGTCATCAGAGCACAAAGACCTTCAACTAATTTGGTTTATTTGGCAAAAGCCTTCTCCTTCTGCCTGTTGAGGAATGTGGGAACGGACCTCCTGCTGTAAACAACTATCAAACTGAACAAATATATGCAACAACTTTGTCATCCAGACATTGGCCAACAGATAGCACAAGACTATACACCCTGAGAGAAGACACTAATGAGGTGAGCCCAAGATTGCCAAAAATGAATTGCTGTAGGTAGGTTCAAGTCCACAGTACAGGGAAGAGTGACCCAAATAAAGCCCTGAAATTTTCCAAGTCGAGGAGAAAGAAATCCAAGTTTGAGAAGGCTGACACAGGTAGATCCTGTGAGCAGAATAAAAGGAAGGATGGAACTATGCAAAGAGAGAAACCTAGAGAGTTGCAGAGGGACCCATTGAATTTTTGGCCAGATGCTGATTTGAACGTGCATGGGGTGAAACTGCGCAAGACCAGGGAGAGAACAACCAGAAAACAGTAGAACAAACCATTCCCAGAGTTCTAACAAGGCTGAAAACTCATATTCCAACCAGCCAGAGTGGGGAGAATGCATAACACGTGGGGCATCGGATAGAGTCCTCGGAAGGAGGTCACCTTAGTCATAGGGATAAAGTAGCCCTACACTAAAGGCTGCTCTGAACCCACCCTAAGAATGTTTAAAAAGGCAAACAGATCTCAAGAAACTAACTACGTGCCAGAACAAAGTCTAATGCTTTTTAGAGAAACATAACAAAATTCAGAACACAAAAATGTGATGTCCAATCAAAAATCATCAAGCACGCCAAAAAAATATGATACATAATGAAAAAAAAAGGAAGGAATCTATAGTAACAGAACCAGAAATGATAAAGGTGATAGAGTTAGCAGAAAAGGACATTAAATAATAAATAATAATAATAAATAATAAATAAATGAATAAATATGCTCTGTATGCCCAGGAATGTAGAAAACATGAATAGAGAAGAGAGAAATGGAAGATACAGAAAAGACTTGCATGGAACTTCCAGGAGTAAAAATGAAGAAATAAAAAATATGCCAGATGTCTGTTAGGAAGACAAGAAATAACAAGTGTTGGAGAGGATGTGGACAAAAGGGAACCCTTGTGCACTGCTGGTGGGAATGTAAATTGGCACAGCCACTATGAAAAATAGTATAGAGACTTTTCAAAAAATTGAGAATAGAGCTACCATATAATCCAGCTATTCCCGTACTGGGTATTTATCCAAAGAATACGAAAATACTAATTCAAAAAGATATATGCACCCAAATGTTCACTGCAGCATTATTCAAGTAGCCAAGACTTGGAAACAACCTAAGTGCCCTTCGACAGATGAATGGATAAAGAAGGAGTGGTATAGATATACAATGGAGTATTACTCAGCAATAAAAAAGATGAAATCTTGCCATCTGCGACAACATGGATGGACCTACAGGGTATTATGGCAAGTGAAACAAGTCAGATGGAGAAAGACAAATATTGTATGATTTCACTCATATGTGGAAGATAAAAAAACAACAACAACAATAACAAACAAACACATAGATACAGAGAACAGATTGGTGGTTATCAGAGGGCAGGGGGAAGCGGAAAAGGGCTAAAGGGGGTCATTTGTACAGTGACAGAAGGAAATGAGACTTTTGGAGGTGAACACGATGTAATGCATAAAGAATTTGAATTATAATGATGTACACTTGAAATCTATTTAATGTTATCAACCAATGTTACTCAATTAGAAAAAAGAAGAAAAAGAAAAAATACATGAGATGGGATTTTAAAAAGGTTAGACATTGTAGAAGAAAAGATCCTTGAAGGGAACTTGAAGACAGTGATAAAACTATCAAATGAAGTAGAAAGGGGGGGAAAAATGGAGAAAAATATGATCAGAGACTCACTGACCCAGGAGAGACTATGAAGTGGCCTCTCATGTATAATCAGAGTCTCAGAAGGATAGGAGACAGAGGATGGGACAGAAAACAATATTGGCCCATATATTAAAAAGATGGTTAAATTTATAAGCCCATAATCAGAAAAATCTCAATGACCCCCAAGCAGACGTAACATAAAGAACACCTGAACAAGGATACTATACTCATATTGCTTAAAACCAGATATAGAAAGAAAATCTTAGAAGCAGAGAAATAAAAACACACTTTATATACAGTAAAACAAAAATAAGAATGTCAGAGATTTTTCAGAAAATATGCAAGACAGAAGAACATAAAGAGAGATCTTTACAGTACTAATTTTTAAAAAATTGTTAACCTGGAATTCTATACACAGTGAAATACCTTTCATTTGGGGATAGAGAGAAACCAACCATTATAATTCTCAACTGTGAATGATAAAAGAATGTGTTTTTTTTTTCACTTTTAAAAACCATTTTCATCTGCTTATTTTCAATCATTATCAGCAACTGCATATTTTCTCTTTATAGAAAAGCATTGAAGAAATCACAAAAGACTTCATAGGATTAGTAGGCTACTCAAAGTAGTGCTTGATGGGGAACTCCAATATCAGAGAGGGACGTCTGCATACTGCTATGTAAGGGCTAGTCCTTGGTCCAGTAGCATCAGCATTGCCCATTGGAATGCTGATTTGTGCCCACAGCATACATCTACTGAATCAGAATCTATGTTTTACCAAGACGCCTAGGTGGTTTGTGAGCACAACCAAGTCTGAAAAGCATTGTTCCGGATCACCCAGAAACTGGAGTTGACATCTGTAGAAGCATGGGTCTCTCCATCTCTGCACTGAAACTTGCTTCCTCCCTAGTTCCTTATTCCAGAAGTCTGTGCTTTTTCCGCAACACACCTCCAACTTCCCACTCCTGACAAGATTCCTTTCCCCCCGGCATATAAATGTACTCAAGTCTTCCCAAAGGAGAAGCAACTTCCTCAGAATGAAAGCCCCTACCCACAGCCCCTTCTCTCTCCTCCTTCCCACAAAGACAACCTTAAAGAACTTAAATTATAGAGAGAATTTGTGTATTTGGTTTATATTCCTTCGTCTACTTTTTATTCTACAATGCAGAGTTGATGTATTGACCACTACTGCTCCAGGAAACCCTCTGACACAGCTCTCCAGTCACCTCCTAACTACAGCATTCAGTGGGACCTCTTAAGTCCACATCCTACTGACCTCTCAAAGAATTCCAAAGTGGTGACCTTGCCCTCCTCCACAAAAAAAATAGCTAATATTTTTCTAATGTTTGTTATATTCAGAAGCTGGTTAAGTGCTTTACAGCCATCTTTTATTTTTCACTTAAATTTGATGCTTTTGCAATTTCTATGATATTCCTTCTTATGTGACTACCTCTTTTCAGAAAAGATAGGTCTTTAAATCATTCAGAATAGTCTCCAGTCTCAGCCTCTTATAAATTTTCAAAACTCATCAATTTTCCTCTAATTGAGTCTCATATAATTTTATACTCCCCAGCATCATATAAAAATTCAGTGAGAATTGAGCCTTACTATTTACCAAAAAAAAATGAAAAGAAAAAAACAGCCTACGTTCCATGGAGAACATGTCTCACCTAGTCAACAAATTACTGAACAACCCTAAAAAGTAATTCAACATTCTCATCTTCCAGGACTATAAAACTTGATATAATGAGGACAATTTCCTTTATAAGACGACTGGTAAAGGAAATCTCATAACAATTATAAAAAGTCATAAGCATTGCTTGAAACATTTCAATTCTGTTATTCCCATTACCACTATGTTGAAAACTTGGACAAAATCTGCTCTCTCCACCCCTGCCCAAGGATCACAACCCAGAAATACAACCAACACTTTTATGTATTATGAAAATGTGAAAGGTAAATGTTTATCTTCTGTAAAAATAAAAACTCTTTATTGATAGTAATAAAAACTAACACTTTTGGAAAATGTACTCTGTGCTGGTCATCCCAGCCTCCATCACCTTCTGCCATTCTCACTCTCGGCCAATCACCCTATTTCACCGAGAAAAGTGAAGCATTCAGATGAAAACTTCCACAAATCCCACCCTCACACCCACCCGTGCACCTGGATCTGGGCCCGTGCATTCTCACATATTCTCTTGTCCTGTGACACAGAGGGAGGGTCTGCTCCCACTTCAAACCTTCCTCACATTTGCGCAATGAACACCAAGCTTCTTAAGGTCACTCGCTTCTGCAATTTTCCCCTCTCTCCTCCAAGATCTACCCCCTCTCTTCTGGATAATTCGCATCTGCTTATATTGTGTGATGGTTTCTTCACTCTAAAAATATTAAATGTCTGATTACCTGGCTTCCCCCTCTACCCACAACCTCACTTTGCTCCCTCCTTTTACAGCAATGCTCACTGAAATGTTCCATATATCCCCCGTTTCTCCCGGCCATTCGTCTTGAGCACACGCCAGTCAGGCTTTCTCTTCAGCCACCCAACAACACTGCTCTCGTCAAGTTCGACCATGACCACCACATCACAGAATCCATTGATGGATTTTCAGACCTCAGCATTCTTGCAGGTGTAGCTGATAACCCCTTCCTTCCTGAGAAGCTTTCACCATTTGGCCTTTAGAACTCCATGCTCCCTGGACTCTCTCCCATCTTATTGGCCTCCCTTAGTCTCACTTTCCGGTTCTTCCTCTTCTTGGCATCCCTCTGATGCTGGTGTGATTCAGGGCATAATCCATGCAGCTCTTCTTTCTATCACCTCATCCAGCTTCATGACTTTAAATACCATCTATCACTGATGGCATTTCTATTTCCAACCTAGATGTCTCCCCTCAACTCCAGACTCACATATCTACTTGCCCACGACAATCTCATGTGGATGTCTAACTTACATCTCAAACAGCATGCTCAACGCCAAACTTCTTATCTATCCCCCACAAAATCTGTGCCTGTCACATATTCCTCATCTCAGTATCATCTCAATGTCATCCCAACTTCCTTCCCCTAGTGGTTCATGACAAAAACCCCGGCATCATTGATTCTTCTTTTCTCCCATTCCTCATAACCAACCTGTCATCGAATTCTGACGGCTCTACCTTGAAACTATGTACTAACCGTTTCTGACCAACTCCATCATGACCATCCTGGACTAAGCCACCTTCATCTCTCATTTGCTCAAGTGCTCAGATTATACTAGTAAATGAAAGAGCCTGTGTTTCTTACCCACCAGGCAAACTATCTCAATACTCAATACTCAGTACTTCAATATTAATACTCTATAACTTTCTTAGGAAAATATTCCAAAATAGGAAATATTTTTAATAAAAATTGAATCCATCTTTTGTAATGGACTCTAATTTAATGGACTCAGGGTGGTTCACTAATTGACTTTTCAAAAGAAGAGAAGTGATTGTATCTATGACACCCATGGTGTGGCACCCAAACCCAGCTTTATTTTATCTAGGCTCTGGTGTATCTCCAACCCCCAAGAAAGAAAAGAAAAGTACCAAAATCCAACTACACTTGTCCTTTCACAAGGATATTCTAATCAGGCAAGCTATTGCTCTGCTATACTTTAGTAAGCAAAAGCTTGCTAAATTGTACTAAATTCTACACGCTGATCGTTCCCCACCACCACCGCACACCTGGGGCATATTATATCATCTTCTTGTTTAGCTCTCATCAGCTTCTCCCAGTCCCTTTCACTCGTTTACAGATGTTCCCAGACAGGTGAAGTCTCTGCCTCATATCCTGAAGGGATGCATTTACCAAACACCCTAGATTTTAAGATATCAAACTGGGTGGTGGAGCAGTGGAGGGATCACAGTTTTGAGCACAAGAAATCCCCACACTGGTGCAAGATCAACCTTAACACCTTTAGCTTCTGAGGTCTCTTTCAGTAAGTAGCACTGGAACATTCCATGGTTAATGAGCACCCTGAAGTAGTAAGGAGCCTTTTTCTTCCTTCAATTCCTTGAAGTGCCATAAATTAACTATGACTTTGCATAATCAAAACGACCTTCTTGTTTAAAGATAAGCCTGTTCAGGCATGGACGGCTGGGCTAACAACTCTACGTTAGACAGGCTCATTCTTCATTTCCTGATGGCAGAAACAAAGCTTGATTCTCTACTCAGTATGCTGTGACGTGGAGTAGAGTTAGGAGGAGGTGCCTGGGACGGAGCAGAGTGGGAAAGAAATGTAACTAGAAGTCACACCAACTGGATTTTTGTATGTGTGTGTGAGGAAGATTAGCCCTGAGCTAACATCTGTCACCAATCCTCCTCTTTCTGCTGAGGAAGACTGGCCTTGGGCTAATATCTGTGCCCATCTTCCTCTACTATATATGGGACGCCGCCACAGCATGGCGCCCGGGATCTGGGCTCACGAACCCTGGGCCGCTGCAGGGGAGCACGCGCACTTAACTGCTATGCCACCGAGCTGGCCCCTACACCACTTGGATTTTAAATCTTATTCCTCTACCTATTAACCATGTAATCTTGGGCAAATAAAACTCTTTCTCCTTGTGTGTCAGTTCCATTGTCCAAAAACCTCATCTAGTGAAATTCAGACGTAAATTCTTCTAAGAATTGCTGTGAAAATCAAATGTAATAAGCTTGGAAAACATTCTGAAAAGCAAAAAGCACAAAGAAAAAAATCAATAATCATGTCTGTGGCAGAGTGGAAACCTCCTTTTTATTCCTATTTTCAAACTGACAAGGACTGCACCTACAGAACCTAGGTTGACCCAATAAACAACGGGCACGTCTCTCACTGACTGATCCCCGAAGCAGATAAGATCTCACCTTTCCATCACCCATAGTGCACACTTCATACCGCCAATGTCAACACCCCAGTAAGTGCCTCTCAGGGTTGGGATGTCATGAAATCAGGACCATCAGAATTAAAGATGGGAGTGTGTGATCCAGCAAAGAGGTCACTCATAAACTAGGATGTATCATGTTTCGTCAAAAGTAAGACAACATCAGTTGTAATATACACAATTATTTTATGTACCATTAAGAAAGAAAAAGAATATTTTCATTTATAATTTTAGATTCCATCAAGTGGAAGAAAGGAACATTTAAATGTGGGGAGACGTGCATTTTACGATCAGTAAGAAAAATGGTTTATTGTGGTTTTTAAGATTTTTTTTAAAATAAGAGGATGGAGATAATGGTTACTTTATAAACAAAAGCAATAAAGCACAATCTGTCTATATATCTATCACGACTCATCATGTTCCAAAAAATGATACAGGAAAAATTATCCCAGATGGTGCATAGAAGGAATCCCGAAAGATTCCTGTTCTAACACAAACATTTAACTTCTTCACAAAAAAATAACAGTATTAACTCTGGTATCAGTCTGAAAGTAAAAAAAGGTAGAATTGTATAGATAATCAAATGAGAAGTTAAAGAGATCAATACATGAGGAAGCCATGAACCAATTCTAGGTATGTTATTATTAACATTCCAAAAATCTCTTCCAGGTAAGAAAATTTATTTTATAATTAAAATTACCAAGAACAGTGCTTTATGTTTAGAAATGGGTCCTGGTAAGACAGATTAAGGTGGTTGGTTAGGTAGGTTCTGTGATATAATTGTGACTATTGTCCTTTTTCTTAGATCAGGAGTTGGGAAACTTTTTCTGTAATGGGCCAGACAGTAAACAGCTTCAGCGGACCGTGTGATCTATCACCACTACTCATCTGTGCTATTGTGACACAAAAGCAGCCATAAACAATATGTGGGCAAACTGGTGTGGCTGTGTTCCAATAAAACTTTATTTACAAAAACAAGATGCAGACCAGTTTTGCTCTGTGGGCTGTGGTTTGCAAACCCATGCCTTAGGAGACAAATAAAGCTCAGACTATTTTGCAAATAAACACATCGGGCCAAATATATCTAATAGTCTAGTTGTTTCTGTTGTAGAAGAATAAAATCTCGAGTCCTGGGTCTGAACTTTTTCAAAGGGAAAGCTGAGGTTCGTGGCAATATAGACCTTGTGTGCATTCTTAACAAACAATGTGACAACCCAGAGGATGGACAGGATTGTATTAGGTCTGTCTCAATGAATGACTAGTCTTAAAAATGCTAAAAAAGGGATAGTTCTTTCAGGATTCAGTCTATTTCAGCATAATAGTCAGATATTTACTACAAAATAAAACAGAAACGAACAAAAATACCCCACAGAGACATAAGAACAATCAAAAACTAAAATTGCATATCAAAGTTTGAGTTATCTGACCAATGGGCTAAGGGCTCTCTATAAAGTTCCCACATTACCTGGCCTCTGTTCTTCCCACCTTTCAAGTTTCAATTAACCTTTCCTGCCAGAGCAAATCACAATTTGTACACATGAGTCCCATTTTAATAAACAAGATTTGGTTCAGAAGATCTCACAGTTATTTCAGAGAGAATGGCAATTACAGAAGGGTGCTATCACATTTGGAATTTCCAGGGAGAAAAGTTTCAAATGACCTTCAATTATATCTTCGTTCTCAGGGATCAGACACAAAAATAACAACTCAGAGTCGGTGATATTAAGGGATAAAGTGTTTATAAGGAAAACAGCATGGCACATCTTGTTCCTCAAGATTCTAAAAGAGCACATTTTAGTTCATATAGACATATGGTTTGAGTGCAGAAAAGAATACAAAATAAAAGCAGGAGTGCACTTTATAGAGCATAGAAGACACAAGGATGGCTCACTCCCCTTGTCTTTGCATCAGTTCTGTTTTTTATTTCTGATGTCTCTGCTCTGTTCTATATCTCAATGGGCCTGAATCTCTTCTTTTTATTTGCCTTCTGTAGTAGCAGACCCTAGAGTGGCCCCCATTGAGTCACACCCTGGTGTATCTCCTTGTGTGTGTGCTGGTGTATGGCAGGGGGTACAGAAACTATGAGATAAGACCTGTGACTTGCTTCTTACCAATAAAATTTTGGCCAAGGTGAAGGGATGTCACTCCTAAGGTTATGCTGTGTTATATAAGACTCTGTCTCAGCAGACTGGAGATCAAGAGTCTCCTGCTGGCCTTGAAGTAAACAGCCACATTGTGACCTGCCTATGAAGGGAGCCACATGCGAAGGAACTAGAGGCAACTTCTAGGACCTGAGAGTGGACTCCAGCCAACAGACAGCAAGAAAACAGAACCTCAGTCCTACAACCGCAAGGAAATGAGTTCTGTCAACAATCGGAATGAGCTTGGAAGCAGATTCTCCCCCAGTTGAGCTCCTAGATGAGAATACAGCCCAGCCAACTGCTTGATTACAGCCTTGAGAGACCCTGCGGCAGAGAACGCAGTTAAGCCATGCCCCAATTCCTGAACCACAGAAACTGAGATAATAAATGTGTGCTGTTTTAAGCCACTAGGCTTGGGGGTAATTTATTATACAACAATAGATAACTAATATAAAGATACATTAAATTGAATGCCAGGTAAGCATATGTTTTCCGGAAAAGTTTGCATTGGGTCCCTGAAGAAGCCAGAATATTTTGAAAAAACAGATGGATAATATGTCAGCTCCCTTGAGTGAGGGCAGGAACCATGACTTATGCTACTCTGTAACATCTCCAACATCTAGAAAGGGGCTGGATGCAAAAAGACATATGAGGGTTCTTCTATTTGACAACACTAAATCATTAGCTTAGCCACGAATGTCAGTAGTAAAGCAATTGGCTAAATAACTTTGAATATTTGCCAGTCCTTTGGATAATTTGAGTCTTTTTAATGTTCCCAATTAATGCTTCCAAAGACTTCATTGACGGTAATCCTCAGGCCTGAAGCGCTTCCAGCAACAGATATCACTATGCAAGAGTTTGCCGATCACCAATATTCCAGCTAGTCACAAATGCTGAGTAGGAACTTTCAGAGCAAGATAAAACTAAGATAAAGAAGATCACGTATTGATCATGTTAGTAATTGAGAAACACTTTCATTCCACTTTTCTAAAATGATACTATACACTTTTCTAAACTCAGACTATAACACTATAATTCACTTGCAATTGTCCAAGTGATGTCCACACTCAGCAGCCCTTGGACACTTAGGGAGAGATGTCAGAGACAGGGGGTTTAGACCCTGTCTTTCCACCTGGAGTGGGAAAGTCATTGGAGTTGGTGAGCTCCAACTTTCCAGTCATCCATGGCTTCCACACACAACTCTTGTGGACTCCACTAGACACCTTGCTTACCTCCATGTTTATTGGGAAAGTCAAATGATATGACTGTGGAGATATTTTATGCACCATAAAATTGATGAAGGTATTATTACCCCAATTCCACAGTCATATTCTCAGAATGCAACCTATGTGGCTTCCAAGGTGAAACCCAGGCAAAGGATCCCACCAGAACTCACTGCAGGGCGGGGGGAAGACCAGACCACTATGTCTGTCTGGAGTAGCTCGGAAGAGTTGCCGATCAACCCCTGGTTCCATTCCAAGAAGCCCCATAACATCATTTCATTCTGAGGCCACGGGGCATCTCTTCTTGGTGCACTCCCCAAGACCCTCAATGGAGCCTCTTCGGCTGCCATAGTGGACCTTCCACTGTTGTTCTCCACTAGCCCTTGTTACTTTCCAATTCTTCTTACTTGGAGAGGCCACCATGGAGTCAGCCTGGCCCCATGTCCTCCTGCTGACTCACCTTGGCAGATTCCAGGTTGGCTCAGACCCTGGATCTCTGGTTTGCCCTGGGGGAGAGAGTCTAGCAAAGCAGCCCTTCGGGACCCCTCTTCACCACAATTGATGATTTTAGACAGTGATCTCCCAGGACACTAACAGTATTTATTTAACTGAAAGCACAGGGCGTGTAAGATGCCTCCTGTATGTTAAAAGCAGACAGGCCTTCTGCCCAGGATATGGGGATCCCAAAGGGTGAACAATGAGATGAAAATGTTTGAAAGCCCCACTATAAATAAAACAGGTGTCTTCTCCCAAACACCATGAGAATTTCAACATCATGCAGAGAATTACCCACAGAATAGCCACGATGTGAGACAGGAGGATGGCAACAGCCCGTACCTTTAAAAACAGATTTTAGCTCAGGGCAAATCTTCCTCAGCAAAAATAACAAGCTTCTAGTCTTCCCAGCATAGGTAATAAATTTTTTTTTTTTTCTATCTGATTAACCAATAATGGAAGCAGTGGGTGGTTTGGTTTTAAGAAGACTCAATTTTTTTTTCACATGAATCCACACACATATACACACACACACACATACACAGACACGTGCCCCCCTGAAGTAAATTGCACTCCCCGAGCTGCAGAAGAATGTGGGTCCTTTTATGGCAGTGATTCCACTGGAGCACTGTCAGGTTTAAGCCGTGTCCTAAGTACCTCTGGCCGGGAACTGGAGCCGTCTTACCTCACAGAAGCTCTGGCACTGCTGCTTCTGCAGGTCCCAGGATTCCTTGCAGGGCTCCAGGCACTGGGAGAGAGTAATAACAAGAATAAATAAGCAAACACGGAGAAGAAACAAGGTCATAAGGCAAAAATTCACCTGTGCTCCTTACTTTTCAATGCCTGCTTCTCCCAGTTCGTTTAGGAAACTCAACTAATCAGTGGATCATTTTAACTGTGTATAATGTGAATCTGAGCAAGACCACCATTACAGAACAGGGACAAAAAACGTATATGTCTACACAATTGAAAAAGAAAAGTTGTACTGTCGGGAGGTCAAGTATAGGAAAAGTGGTGATATTCACTATCAGGCAGAACAATTTGGGTAAGAAATGTTTTTATTTAATAAATATAAACGTTGTTGTTACAGATGAACTTTTTTTCTCACGAATTTTAATATTAACTTGGTTTTAAATTGGCAACATATGGTTATTTTTCATAATCCTGTACGTGATCGAGTGAAATTGCGCTGTATTAAATATATGTATGTATACATACATATGTACTGTTGTTAACTTATGTCTTTACCTCACTGAATTCGACAGCATTAACATTCATCCAGTCTAATTATTCTATTAAAATATATTGAATAAACCTGAACATTAGAGTCTGACATGAGAGTTTCAGAATAAAGTTTGAATATATATATATATAATTTATTACCATATATATTTTAGTAAGTCAAAGATAATAGCTAGGCTCCGTTATTCAATAACAATTGTCATAATAATAATGTTGTTGAATAAACAAAGGATATACATATGTATAATATATAGTTTATTTATATATACTACTATATATAGTATATAATTATAGTACATAAAATATAGTACTGTACTACTATATAAATATACTGTATATAATATATAGTAATAAATAAGAGATTACAGCCAGGCCTCATGGTCGAAATTAAAATGTTACATTCACGTGAATGGAGATTTGATTCTCAAAATTATATTTTAATGCAAATTTTAATTAGTAAAAATTAACAGTCATGTATAGTTGTAAAATCATCTAAATATTGGCATACCCCTGGCTTCCATATGCTCATGATTATTTTATCTATGCTATTTTTTTTTCATTATTGATAAATTTTTCAATTAGAATCAAAACGCTCAGTGAAATTTCAGACACATATAATGTAGCCTTCGGGATATATACCAATACTACTTTTTCACTCCACTTTCTAGTAACCTCCTCCCTGTTTTAAAATAAAGATATAGTTTAAAGAAAAACTGGAAGACTCTATATTTGTAAAAATTAATTTTCAAATATCCATTGCCACTTTTTTCAGTCAAAAATATTTATATGAAAACAAACTACTGCCCATGTATCAGTTGTCAATTCATCATACTATTATTATTATTTTTGTGTGTGTGTGTGAGGAAGGTCAGCCCCGAGCTAACATCCATGCCAATCCTCTTCTTTTTTGCTGAGGAAGACTGGCCCTGAGCTAACATCTATTGCCAATCTTCCTCCTTTTTCTCCCCAAAGTCCCAGTAGATAGTTGTATGTCATAGTTGCACATCCTTCTAGTTGCTGTATGTGGGACGCCGCCTCAGCATGGCTGGACAAGCGGTGCCTCTGTGCACGCCCGGGATCCGAACCCGGGCTGCCAGTAGCTGAGCGCACGCACTTAACCACTAAGCCACGGGGCCAGCCCCAATTCATCATACTAAAGCTCAAAGTGTGATCAATGACTGGTACTACGAACGTCACGTTGGAGTTTATCAGAAATGCAAACTCATGGGCTGCCCCTAGACCTACAGTGTCAGAATCTCAGGGATTGGGGCTCTGGAATCGCTTAACAAGTTCTCCTGGAAATGCTGATGCTTACTAAACTTTGAAAAGAACTGCCTTATTGTGGTAAACATTTTGCAACATATACGCGTATCAAATCATCATATTGTATACCTTGAAGTTATACAATGTTATTTGTTAATTCTATCTCAATAAAGCTGGGGGTAAAAAATGAAGTTACAGAACTTGATGAAAACAAAGTCTGTAATGTCTCTTTCTTGTTTCATGTAAATTTTATTAGAATAAATCTATTTCTTATGAGAATATTTTAGATTTTATATTCTTAATGTTGCATATGAACAACGTATTTTTAGTTATTTTAATTAAAAAAAACTAGAGCTCTTCAATGATATTTTTCCAAGACATATATAAGCTTGTTCCAAGTTTATTAGTGTTCACCTCTCCCAAGCGTGTTCCAAAACAAACGCACAATTTTTCACAAATATAACAATTCTAAAGGAATACCATCTTTCTAATAGCAATGAAATAATTTAAAAACTTGTCTGCCTTACATATTTTATGAGTTGCGTAAGGAGTTAAAAACTAACGTTTCCTAAGGGTACATCCAATGCCTTATCCTCAAAGGTCTCCTTATTTGTTGTAAGACATTGGCTGCTGGCCAAAAAAGTTCAGTGGTCATTTAATTAAGTATGCTTAGACCTAATTCCTTCTCAAGACCATTTGAAATGAATAAATGGCACTCTTCAAAATACTTTGAGATTTTGTTCATTTGGAGAAATGTCCTACGAAGTAGCAGGACCACTCCACAAGATCTGGGGAGTTTTCGTGGACACCAGTCCAGCTACTTACAAGTTAAGTCTTTGTCATTTCATTCAGAAAACATCCAACAAGCATTTATTCCATATAAAAACCACTCAGTGCAATCTGGCTAACAATGTCTCAAAATAATTACGTAATTCTTGCTTTCCGTCATTGCTGAAAATGCAAATTATGAAAAAATGCTACTACATGTACACACAGTTACATTTTCACAACTGCAGACAGCAGTGCATTAAAGTCTCAATTCTTTGAGATCTCCTTAATTCCAGATAGCCATATTCCTGACAGCTTGTGGAACAGCCAAATACTTTGTACAAAACAAATATCATTTACAAAAACGGGCATGTTTCTGAAATGCTAATGGAAGCAATACATAACGCACTTGTCTTCTTGTTAATCCAGAATCTGTCAAGTCTAGCATCGGTGGATGCACTTCATTTAAAGTTCCATTTTAATTGCATGCTTGCCTGATTTCCCATAGCTGCTAATCAGCAGTGTTAAAAGGTACATCTCAAAATGTGATGAATAACAGGCAACATTTTCTTTCAATAACCCTCTGTGAAAACTACCCGTCAAGAATAGCCTAGATGTAGATCTCTGAATAAATCTTTGCAGGATGAATTTGCCAAAGCTCTATTTCTTTATAGTGCTCTTGGCCAGGTAAAACGATTCCAACAAAAGCCAAAGAGAAAAAAAAATGACAGCCATTTCTCTCACACTTCAACAAGAAGAAAACATTTCTTGCTTCTCCAAGTATAATAATAAAAACAACGTTTGCCAAAAGGAGATAGTCCCACATGTCTCTTCCATGAGACAAGAGACTATGCAAGAAATAATACAACAAGCAGACCACTGGACTGGAATTTACTACATATTGCAACTATGAGTGCCATGATCATATACTGCCTCAAACTACAAAAAACAGCACTCAAAGTAAATATTTTAGCAAGTGTCTTAGGCTTTCAAGTTTTAGGATGATCAACTGTTTGAAATAACTTCTTCCTAGGTTATTACTTCAAGCTCAATGAAGAAAAACTTCACATTTCAGAGAAATAAAAAAAAAAAATAGGTTGAGAAAGCTGATCACACAGATCACCATTTAAACCAATTATTTTTTACTGAGCCTAGAAAGATACGTTCACAATATCATTTGTTTAGATGGTAATTCTATATTAATTTACATTTTTATTTTTTTTTAATTTTTTGTTTATTGCAGTAACATTGGTTTACAACATTGTAAAAATTTCAGGTGTACATCACTACACCTCCACTTCTGCACAGATTACATCATGTTCACCACCAAAACACCAACTACAACCCATCACCACACACATGTACCAAACCATCCCCGTCACCCCCCCTCCCTCGCCCCCTCCCCCCCGGCAACCACCAATCCAATCTCTGTCCCTATGTGTTTGTTTATTGTTGTTATTATCTACTACTTAATGAAGGAAATCATACGGTATTTGACCTTCTCCCTCTGACTTATTTCACTTTGCATTATACCCTCAATGTCCATCTATGTTGTCACAAATGGCTGGATTTCATCATTTCTTATGGCTGAGTAGTATTCCATCGTGTATATATACCACAGCTTCTTTATCCATTCGTCCCTTGATGGGCACTTAGGTTGCTTCCAAGTCTTGGCTATTGTGAATAACGCTGCAATGAACACAGGGGTGCATGTACCTTTACAAATTGGTGTTTTCAAGTTCTTTGGATAAATACCCAACACTGGAATAGCTGGATCATATGGTAGTTCTAACCTTGATTTTTTGAGGAATCGCCATACAGTTTTCCATAGTGGCTGCACCAGTTTGCACTCCCACCAGCAGTGTATGAGAGTTCTAATTTACATTTTTAAATGTACAGTAATATAAAACATGTTCATACATTATTCTAGCAGAATGTAAGATACATGAGCACTGAGACTGTGACATTTACTACAATATTCTTAGCATAGAGTAGCAGCTCACTAAACACCTGTTGAGTACATTTACTGATAAATTTACATTTTTATAAGCAGTACCTACAGTCGGCACACTCAGATACTTCCAGGGACCAAGCAAATAATGAATAAGAGTAAAGGGGGGTAAGTCAAGACCAACTGGGAGTGACAGGAAGAATGGTAACCTGGAGCTCACCCAGTATGCAGAAAACAACTGCTCTTCACTGCCTTCTGGCTCGTGTCCAGAACTGCCTGGCACTCCAAACCTTACAGACAAGCCAGTGATACAGATTTTATGTAAACTCTTCCAATTTTTAAATACACTGCACAACACTGTACAGGCCTTTTTTTATTGCAATTTATTTACAGCATAAGATACTAGATAAATTATTTTAATTGCTCTAAGTAAGTGATTCTGAAATAGCGGTGATTTTGTACTCCCAGGGGACATTTGGCAATGTCTGGCGCCAATTTTGTTTGTTACAACTGAGGGGAGAGGTACCAGCTTCTAGTAGGTAGAGGCCAGGGATGCTGCTTAAACATCCTACAACGTGCAGGACAGCCCGCCACGTGATAAAAAATTATCTGGCTCCAAATGTTAAAAGTGCCAAGGTTGAGAAATTTTGAACAAAATGCAACAGAAATTGGATTAGTTGTAATAATAGAGTTGATCCTGAGAAACAACTTCCCCAGGATGGAGTTACGAGTAAGGGCTACTCAGAACTGTGACCTCTAATCATGTAACAATTCTATATATTTTTCCCATATTCATCCTTCTAAAACATGGCTTTCATAATATGAGTTTCCTGATAAAGTTAGTCAATAATTTGCAAACCCAAAGTATATGGTTTTTACATTCAAAACATCTGGTCAACAAGTAAATCCTGGGCTAACCAACTTCTTCAACCTCATAGGAATGACTTTCAGTGAAGCTGGTCCCTTTTCTGTTCCCTAAACATAAGATCCCTTCCACATCCACTCTGTTACTATATTTCTTCCCTAAAGAGAAACTGCTCTGTCCTTCTCCACTCAGATCAACAGCTGCTTCAGACCATCTATTTTTGACCAATGCCGTCCACACAGCACACATTAATTTCCCTACTCTGTGATCATGTAGCATCTATAGTTTCCCCCAAGAATTCTCACATTTTGTTTTTGATTAATTTGGACAGTCTATGAGTTGTATTGAAGTTATACTATCTCCTATTGACTATAAACTCTTCTTTAGGAGGGAACATGTCTGCTAACCCTTTTATAACCCTTCATAAGGCATATGGGACTGAGGATGCAAAGGAGAGAACAGATTCTAAGGAACAACTCCCGTGCACCACGGTCATGCAGCTAGTGCAGAATGGAGGAATGGAAAGCCTCGGTTTGAGCCCTACCTCTGCCATGTGTCTAATCTACAGCTGTGGGAAAATCGCATCGATTATTTAGCCTCAGTTTGCAAACTCAAATGTGAGAATACGATTGTCCTTATTAACTTGTTAAAATATGACTGAACGCGAACGAGAGCCAGGTCGTTTACAGATTTATGGAGCGCTTTTAAAATTAGTTATTCAGTGGAGCCCCATAACAACAAATCTGTGAAGTTATGTAAAATTAGGTACTATTATCCTTACATTTTAGGGAGGAAACTGCAGTTCAGAGAGGTTGAGGAAACCAAACAAGTGACTAGAGTTGAGACAGCAGGAGCTGGAATTTGGACCCATGCTTTGGCACACTCAAAGAAATGTTATTTCCAAATTAAGCACTGCCCTATTTATGCCACATGCTACAAGGGCTGAATGAGATAATGTATGTGAAAAGGATTTGGAAACCAAAAAGTACTTTGCAAATGTATGAGATTACTAAATTATTATGACCCCAAAGAGGATTCAGTTCCAGAATGCCATAGGTGCTACAAATTCCAAGGCATTTATGTAATCACAACCAATAAGACAGTATTTCATATCACAGACAAAGGGATCCAACTCTTACGAGCCAAAGTACTGACATAGAGGGAAAATATTGATAATGCTGTGGTGAACTACCGTCTGGACAGTCCAGCACGAAATTCCATACCTTACATTTAACTAAACACTTTCATAAAAGTACAGCAAAGGAAATTATATTATCTAAATAGCAATCACAATAAATTCTGAAATAAAAAAGGTTTATACAAAATTGAAATTTTCACACATGCCCAAAAATCAAGGATATAGAATCCAAAATTACATTATGATAAATAAATAGAAACCACGCTAAAACAAAGCAAGCAGCATTCCATACATTGCAACTTGTTCAAATTAACATCTGCTAAATCAACACGGATTGGTATTTCTTATGTGTGAAGTACTTATCTAGTCACCAAAGTGGGGGAAAATGTGGCAAAGATTCGTTCTGCCCTGACTTAGCATATAGTCTTTATGGGAGAAAAGCATGTAAATAAATAAGTCTAATACAGTGAAGCATAAAATAAGTGGTAGAAGAAGAATGTCCCAAAAGAAACTAAAGAAGTGATATGTATTTCCACGTGGGATAATTGGAGAGGATTTCATAGAATTGAGGACTCATGAATTAGCTTAGAAGGATAAGCAGGACTTGAGCACTTATAAGTAGAATTGAGGTCTGGGCAATCTTATATATATGTAGGGCGGGGTGGGGGGAGTATGGTGTGTGAGAGCTAAAAGAGGAGAAAACGCAGTAACATACAAGACTAGAAAGATGGTCCTTGGAATTCAATGAGGAGCCAATAACACTCTTAGACCAGTTGCTTGTCCCAATTTGTGTTTAAGATGCCTTGAGTGTTGGCATAGGAGATGGATTAGACAGGTGAGATATTGCAGCAAATGAAATCAGAGCAAAAGTTTTTACAATGTCTCCCAAATCTTCTCTCCACCATTTCTGGTGTCAATATGCCATTTGGACGGCAGAGGACATTGGGTGAAAGGAAAAGGAAAATAAACCTACAAAAGGCAATATGGAGATGCAAGCTCGTGGACATAGTTACTGATTTGCTTTGAAAGATGGGAATGAGGGAGCAATGAGAATGGGAAAGGCACCGAAATTTCTAACCTCGATCTGAAAGGAATCAATGGTGTCAATACGATGGAGGGTGCAGGAGAAATAAACATGGGGAAAGATGTGGAACTGAGCGTTCAACGTGATGAGTGTGAGGTGGATGTGCAGGAAGGGATGCCCAACAAGCTATTGAAATTGTGGATATGGACTTCCAGAGAAAGGCTGAACATATCCAAGTTTCTCTTTTCTTTCTCTCTACATCATTCATTCATTCATTCCTTTCACAAACATTTGCTGAATTCTGTTACCACCACAGTGCCACGCTGAGTGATGAGTCTGCTAAATCTATGAACTACACAAAAAAACCTGCCTTCAAGTTCTTTACAGTCTAGAAAGGGGGAAAAAAGCCATGTTTGTTTACAAGCAAAAGTCCAGGATACATGTCTAAAAGGAAGTATGAAGATTGGAGTGTCAAGAATTTGCGAAGTTGGGATATATGAGAGCTAGAGTGGCAACACTGAGGAGATCTCATAGCTCAGCAAAATGTTTTTGTTTGATCTGTTTTGTTCCTTCTTTTTGTGTTTGTGCATGTGGAGATTGGAACACGAAGACATGAAAATGAGGAGAGCGGAACATGTTGGTAGGCAGAAAGAAAAGTTACCACATGGAAGCACAGAATTTTAGAGAGGCAAGGAATCTTGGATGGCATCGAAGCCAACCCTACACCTTCCAGATTTAGGAACTAAAACACCTTCATGGAAGCGATAGGCTGGGTAGCGGGATTTAGGTCCATGGCTCCGTCTACGATTGGACACATGCCATTCAATTTCACTGTTCAGCTTTGAGGATGTAAGAATTTGGTTGTGGAGATACGTGACAATGGTCATGAGTAGTACTTGCTGTCCAGTCATGGTTTTCCAATATGGTGAGAAAGCACTGATGATTCGATGTGTGTGTCCTTCTAGGTACAATTTTGGTGGCGGAGCTTGAGATGTCTTGTGCGCATAGGGACACAGAAACTGACGATTCCAGTCAGGTCTGAGGGCAAGAGAAAGAGCACCGATCCTTGGAGCTGGCTTGACCTGGAGGAGAACTCCTCATCTACCACGTGCTAAATGTTTTTCTCCATTCAAGTTTTACTTTAACCCCTGAACCATAGGTTTCTGATTCATAAAAGAGCAGAGTAATATTTGCCCAAGCAGATTATTTTGAAATAAATTTTTAATGACAACATTTTGAAATACGTACACGTAGTAGGTACTCAGTGAATCTCATTCCCTTCCATTTGTAGAGCACCAATAAGGAGAAATTTATTTTAATTCTTTCATATTTCCCTCATATCTACCTTTTTTCTTTTAATTGAAGAAGAAAAATTTCTTTTAATTCCAGTCTCTCAAGCACGTTCCAATAATTGTTTTAAAAGTGCTGAATTTTTGCCAAAATACCAATAGCTTTGTTTGCGTGGGGGGGAGGCATTATTCTTGTGTATGTGGCCAGAAGGTGGAATTAGAAGGAAAAATCTGGGACTAGGGCACTGTGCATTTTGTAGGACATATGGCATGCTTTCACAAAAATATTTTCTGTTGAATAATTAAAATATCAAATAATGGCTTATATTTAATTTTTGTCTGGATTGTTGGCTGGATGCAAAGAATAAGCTTCAGGTGCCCAAAAAAAAAAAATCCAACTTTTCATTTCATACAGGTATATATTCATAGCATATAATAATGCTATCAACAGAAGTTTCCAAAGACCATTTCTGTTTTCTGAATTAATGGCAGCAAGTTTCTCTGGGATATTGTAGATCTGTTTTTTAGATGGATGTGGGGATTTTTTCTCAATATATTTCCTAAAATATGTGCAACCTACTGCCTTTAGAAGGATTCATGGACTCTCTCCAGCTCTAAATTGGTATAGAAATTGTTACAATCCTGTGTGTCGAAAAGTGCACTGTGTCTTGCCAAAATAATGAAATCTTTTGGCAGGAAGCCCGTAGAAGTACAGTTGAACAATCGTCAGAGCCTGAACCACAGAGGATTAGCATGCCAACCCAGCACAGCAATGTTTACGCCTTCAACATCTTATATCACAAATCAACTTTCTCTGAAACACTCAAAGGTAATTGCTCTCCCGCCATGATGCTTATCTAGGAATCTGGGCCTCGTTTTATCACAACTGTTTTTCATAATAAAGGGAACTCTGACATCAAGAGCTCTTGTAGTTTCAGTGAAAGTGTTTAGAAACAAACAAACAATTAAAATGGAAAACAGAAGTTAATCAAGGTAGTTATTATCAGAACACCATACTCTCATTGTAATTCTTTCTCACTTAACCAGACCATTATGCATATCACGAAGTCTCTTGAAATAGATACATTATGGAATTCTGTTTCCCTAAAGACCAAGCATGCTGTCTTAGCCTCCAGGTTTTCCACCTGATCTTCTGCTATGGCATTTTAGGACGTACTGAAATTTCTTTCTTTCTTTCTTTCTTTTTTTTTTTTTTTGGTGAGGAAGATTGGCCCTGAGCTAACACCTGTTGCCAATCTTCTACTTTTTGCTTGAGGACGGGTGGCCCTGAGCTAACATCTGTGCCCATCTTCCTCTATTTTGTATGTGGGATGCCACCACAGCATGGCTTGATGGGTGGTGTAGGTCGGCTCCTAGGATCCAAATCCGCGAGCCCCAGACCAGTGACGCAGAGCACGCCGAACTTTAACCACTGCACCACTGGGCCAACCCCAGTAAGGAAGTTTCAAATAATATTCAGTGGTTGTTTCTCAAATTAAAACAATATGAATTATGAAGAGAAAGTGACAACTTTACAGTGGAGAAACCTGGCAGAGAACACCTTAACTAAGTGATAAAGGTCACCTCTCCAGGAATGGGAAAAACCCACCCCGTGTGCCCCTGGTGTGATGCACAGCAAACACACATTTCCCATGATGCACGGGAAAACACAGCATCACTGAGGCAGTGTTCCTGCCCAAAAGGCAGAACCTGAATCAAACCAGAAGGAAATATCAAACAAATCCAGAATAAGGCGCCTTCCACAAGGCAACAGGCCTCTGTCATAAAAAATATCAATGTTGTGAAAGACAAAGAAAGGCTGAGGAATGCTTCCAGACTACAGGAGACTAAAGACATGTGACAATCAAATGCAAAGCATGATGATGGCTGGATCCTGAATCAGACAAAACAATACTATAAAGGACATTGTAGGCACAATTAGTGAAACTCAGATATAGACTATATATGAGATGATAGTATTACATCTATGTTAAACTGCCTGAATTTGATAATTCCACGGTAGTTATGTACAAGATGCATGCTCAAATATTTAGGGGTAAAGAATCATGATGTCTGCCACTTATTTTTAAATGGTTGAGAAAAAAGTTAACTATTATGAGTATGTATATATACATAGAGAGAAAGAGAATGCAATAAAACAAATATAGCACACACAGAAAAAGTTAACAATTGGTAAATCTAGATTGGGTCCAGCAGCTAGGGACCAGAGACCAAATCTGACACAGCATGTATTTGTAAATAAAATGTATTGGAACACAGCCACACCCGTTCATGAATATACTGTCTGTGGTTTTTATGTCCAAGAAAGCCAAAAAATACTTACTGGTTTTTGACAGAAAGTTTGCTGCACCCTGATTTAAATGAAAAGTATATGGAAGTTCTTTGTACTATTCTCTTCACTTTTCTGAAGCATTTTAAATCAAGTTAAAATTTAAAAATAAATACTTAAGGTAATCTTTACTTAAAATCTCAAAATCACAAATTTTCTTTAGCAGGCATCATTAAAAAGCTACCATGGACACATATCTATCGGCAAAAGATGATTAAAAAAGTAATGAAGTGGCTATAAATAGGCTTATAGGAAGAAATGGAGATTTAGAGACCAATGTTTCAGACATGAAACCTCATACCCACTGGATGGCACATCTTCCCACAGAATTGTTCAACAAGAATCTTCTAGGCTTTGTAAAATTGTGTCTAATAAGTTCTACAAACAGGTGGTTTAATCAAGCCTGAGGAACCCTACGGCAGGGGGGCCGGAGTAGCCTCAGTCATCCTTGGGGTCTCAGGTTAACTCCATGGCCATTGTGTAATGATCCCAATCATCCTTTCTGTCTTGCTTGCTAATTATAAACACAGGAAACGAGTTCACCCAGCCCTGGGGTCCAATTTGCCTCTGAAAATGTCCCTCCCTCCTTTGTACTAAATAAACTTTTCTTACAACATCAAAGCAGAATGTTCCTCACCAGGAAAATGGGAAATGAGTATACCCTACTTCATTCGCAGTCGCAAGCCGCTCGATGACACGTCCTGAGTAATTATTAGCTTTTGGTAGTTTTTGCACTTCCTGCCTAAATTCATACACAAATTCTAAAATCAGTAGAATCCCCGTTTATTACAACACCAATGAGGGAAAACTGACGTTGGTGTTTGGCCAAGGCAGGGAAGTAAAGGAGGGGTGGGTGCCCTTCCCTCAAATGAGGAAGTTTACATCCTAACACGTACTTTTTCTTCAAGACACTTGAAGAACTGACTCGTAGTGGGAAATGAATTGGAGAAGCCGATAGCCCAATCAAATGACGGACACGACAAGACAGCCTTTCCTCCAGGAAAAGAAAAATGTATATTTAACCAGAGTGCCCAAAAAGTCAACCATGGCTAGAAAATATTATCTCTAGGTGTCATTTCAAACCCAGAAAGTGCAACATACACACACACCACACACCTTTCTTCATTATAGTTTGATTACAGGCATCTGTGTCCTTTGGCAGACAATCAAATCAACCACTCATCTTTCTCCAGTATTGACCCCCAAGTAGTCAAAATAACTCCAGAAACCGGTCATAGCCACTAGCCAGATCTTAGAGGCTGAATTAAGGAGAACCGTCTTGTGCACCCAGAATCTCAAGCTTTCATGAGATCAGATTTTGCATAGCTCAATGGGAATCAACAGTCAGAGTGTTCTGTGGGCTTAAACAGCCAGGCCCCATCCCAGGAGGGAAAGCCAGAACCTAATCTGCACTGCAGGCTTCTGACATCGCTGAGCCCCCGGGTGAAAGAGGTCCCTCTTGACAGGCTACCAGCTGAATAGAGATTAGGATTCCCCTGACTTCATGCTACATTTAAAACCTCATGCAAGTCTAGCACTGATCCTCATCTCCGGATACATTTTTTCTACACATTTGCTTAACAACACACAATTCCTAAGAAATCACGCAATTGGTAGTGTTGGAGAACCGTGTCAATCGTATTCCCAAGCCGGGTGGCCTGGTGTCCTTTTTCCCTGGGCTATTGGCCTTATAAAATCTGGCATACCTCACAGGAGGAATTGGATTTTGCTATTTGCCCCTATGGTAAATCTCACAGAGCTACTTTTGAGCCTGTCTTATCTATAATGTGTGCTTGCGGGATAACAAGATTGTTTATGTCAGCGATATATAAGAATGGCATAGGTAGATATACATTGCGGGCTTACTATTTCCGAGAAATTAAATCTATTTGAGGGTGGAGTGATTGTAGTAGGTTCTCAAACGGAAGAAAGTCCTTCCAGTTAGACACATAATCGCGTCAACACTAATCCTTTTCGGAGAGCAGCAGCTTGTAACATTGACAGCTTAATATCTATCTGTGTGGCTGGGGCGTCTGACACGTCAAGCTCAAGGAAGGCATGGCGTGCTCTTGAAAGGACCGGGAAGCCAAAGCTCGTGAGGACTTTCGTGTTTCCTGTCTTCCTTGCCAGATCAAATCACCCCAGTTTTGTCGGCATCAAAGCACCTCTAAGACATTAGTGCATCCCTGAGCAAACCCATTCAACTTGGCATTCTGTGGTAGGTCTGCTCAAAACTAACGAGCGAGTCGTAATATTCATAACTTTCCAGAAGCTGAAAAGGAAGCACCAGGGTGGAGCATACATATTAGTTATGGATGGGAAACTCTATTTGTATAGAACCTATTTAACCCAAACTTGGCATTTGCACAATCTGACTTGGATATTTAATTTTGTTCTCCCTCTACCCCAAAAAGAGGGATATCGACGTTCTCGTGTCCAGTGGAATTCCATTATAACAAAATAATCATTAAAGCTACTTGTGAAGACAATCTAGCAGCAAGTGCAAACTCGGTAAGTTTGGATCAAAATGAACATTTAGTTAATGATCCTACTCTTTCAGGAGATTTTGCGCAAGGTCTGGAATAGCCTTCTTTACACCTGGGCAATGCAGGCATGGGCTTCTTTGCTGCCGTCTCCTCCTAACTCCCTTGACCAGAAACACACAACTAAGGACCCCAGCAAAGAAGTCTCTTCTTGTTGTTTTGCATTTCACAACTCAGCTAATTCAACACTGTTTGATCAACTCTATGCTTACTCTCTTGACTCCTTCACTCACTCATTCATCAGTTACTCTGCTGAACCAAAAAATGCAGAAAAAGAAGGCAGCTCGGACCATCTGGAGCAGTGCTACCCAGTATAATGCAATAGTGTAAATGCTCTATCTACACACTTCCCAATATGGTAGCCATCGGACATACGAAGCTATTGAGTGCTTGAAATGTAGCCAGTGCGACTGAAAAACTACATATTTAATTTTACTTAACCTTAATTCACTTAAATTTATAGAGCCATACACGGTTAGTGGCAACCAAATGGGAAAGGACAAATTGAGAGTGTACAAAGGTGTGCATTCAACATCCATTACATCCTTCTTCTAGTGGGAAAGGAAATAAAAACATTTCCCAGGTGATCTGGCCACTAAGATTCTGAATTCAATTAGGCTATGCTAATTAATGCACTTATGCAGTACTGAGGGCAGAAGAGAAGCAGAAGGTATTTTCTTGCCTGTCCCGTGTTCACTCTTTCTGCTGTCCAGAACCACTGTGGAAGGGTGAAGATTTTCTGCTGTAGTCCTCACGTCTTCATGCCTCAGCTTCCTAGATGTCTAGAGAGGCTTGATCAGGGGAAGATTCTTAACTCTGAGATAGTTGCTCCAAAGATGCCTCAGAGCAAGCACGAGGCTCAGCTCCATATTGCTCTGGAGTCATTTCTGGAGGTTGAGTGTAGAGCCCATTCCTTCAACACTTTCAATCATTTCAGAAGCACCTAATCCCCTGTATTAAATGTCTTCCAGTTTACGTACCTAGAGTGGTTTATTTTGTTCATTGACACTGCCTGATACAAGTGATTAAGGTGATGGATGTGATTTAAATTTAACCCCTACATCATCAAAAATGCAAAGAATGTAGACACAGTTTCTCTGATTATCTATTGTGTTGCCAATGTTCCTTCGTAACCCTACTATCCCTTCACTTTGGAGTAAACAAAACTAAGTGAAATAAAGTAATACCCTCCCTTTACTGTGTTGCCTCCCTCCCTCCCGGCCTCCCTTCCCTGAATACAAACTTATTGAGCCACATCTATGTGGCCAGCCCTCTCAGAGACACTAGGAGTACACAGACGCATGTAACAGACAGCCTGCCTCCTTTGACCTTAAGTGTGACAGAGGACAAAATTAATCAAGCCACTACAACACGGTGGGCTCAAATCTATGCAGAAGAATGGAGAGAAGCACAGATGGGGACAACCAACCCTGACATGGAGTTGGGCAAATCTCTCTGGCTGAAGAAATGTCTCGGCAGATTACAGAATAATGAGTATGAAAAGAATGACGAGCAAAAGCCAAGTGGAATGGAAGAAGATTATGTTCCTGTCAGATTTGATCTTCTGAAGCACGGAAAGTAAAGCTGTAAATTTCAGTAACGTAGATCCACCCCAAAGGTTTCTGCTGTGTTGTGAGATGAGAGACACATATGATTTATACTACACATTTTACTCAGAGTCAACCTTAGCTTTTGGGCAAATGGAAGCCGGGATCTTAGCAATCCTTAGAGTAATAGCAGAATGTGTTTCCAGAAACATCGCAGGCATGATGTTGAAGGGTAGAACAGAGGAAAGAAAATGACTCCGTATTGAAGAAATTTATGTTCCCTTTATCAGAGACAAATGAGGTAGCTTCCATTTCTCCAAATATCCAGAGCTGTTTGTAGAACCAACCCTTTAATTACCTCATAAAGAGAGCATGGAGAGGTCTGATTTATGAAATGGTAAAATTCCTTACGTAAGATTTCATGCACTTGAAAACAACATATACGAGGATGCTCCCATAGTATAACAGCCCCGTGTGGTACTTATGACATAGTTGATGCAGTTAATGACTGCTTTCTTCCATTTTGGGGGACCTTAAAAATAGTCTCACTCACACATAAAATTATTTTGGAAATTTTAGGTAAGGTGTACAAACCCCATAAATCTGAATAGGCAGCTTAATATAATTTAGGACCACACCATTTAACAGTACAACTGGACAAGGATGCACAGAAGGAAAAGTAAAGGGTATTTCTTTCACACATTTTATTATATTCTTTCCAATTCGTTCAGTTTGTTGTCCATGTGTAAATTCATGAGTGACCTAAAACACCTTGAATCCACAGAGTCATGTGGCAGTGAAGCTCAACAAGACACCGCTAACTTATGACAACGTAGCCACATCGCTGAGAACCAACCATATCTCCTTTATTCCTGATGGCACTTCACGCACGCCTATACTTTGAGGAATTCTTTTCCTCTATTTCTTTAATGAATGTCTTTACATGTTCATACAAAACATTAGCAACTAGTCCCCGATTTATGAACTCTAAAGGGGAATCGTGACTGCCTCCCATACAAAGACTCGATTGCAAGGAGGAAGCACGGCAAAGTGAAACATCAGAACGGCATCTTCTGTAGAAAATGGAGACTGCTAAATATTTTTAGAGAGTCAAGACTGCTCTGATAAGGCAAGTCCTTCCCGTGAAGTGATGAGCTTCTCCCTCTTTTATTTCTTTTGGAAATGAAGCTGCAGTTGCCCTTTGTCCATGAGGAAACCTGGTGAGTCCTGAGGCGCACGGATGAGTCCCCAGCCACCTTCTCCAGCCCAGCCCCACCCAGGAGACGAGCGAACCAGGGACAACAAAAGGCTCCTGTGCCCCGGGTTGAGTCCTCCCCAGGAGTTCTGTGGACCACCTAACAATCAAAGAAGGGGGGAAAAGGCCGCCTTTGTGCCCACTGTCACTTTGTCCTTCCTCTGGCTCCCCACTTGCCTCCCTGCACCACCGTCACCGTATCCCGCATGGCTAAGCAGCCAGAGGCATGAGGCTTTTCACTGCGAATTTCACGGCATGATAAAATGCAGGGGCCGCCTCTCTGGGGACCTAAAAGCCCTCCTTTGTGAGCCCTGTTGAGGGTCAGGTTAAGTCCTGCATTCTGGCAGCAGGCATCTGTTTGCCTTCACGCTGAGGTCTCCTAATGGGGGGCTGCAGAGGAAGGGAAGCGCAGAGGAGCCGGTTTCAGAAAGCCGGCTTCGCAGGGGCAAATCCCCTTCTGCCCCTCGACAGCGCTCAGGCAAACGCAGACGGGCTGCCCAGCGCACTGAGAGCCCTACCCAATCAATTCGATTAAGCCGTGAGAGCCGAGCCCTCCCTCTCTTGCAGGCTGAGGCCTCACTTGTTGCTTTAAAGAGAAAAAAAGCAAAGCATGGCCTTTTGCTCAGACTTTTTAAACAGCAAAAAGAACCTGCAAAAAAATAATCTTGGAAATATTGAAAATCTATTTCTTGCGGTTTTTTTTCCCCCCGCTTGCAATAAAATCGTAGAACTTTGAAATGAATTCTTATCAATTCAGGGAACTTGTTGTGCTATTAGGAGATATTTGCTATTCAAGGCTAATAAAGAGCTCATTCTATCTAAAGACAGGCTCTAAGAAGAAAAAGCTTTACAGGACGTGATTAATATCGATTGTTTCTATAAGTTATAGCTACAATTTCTACTCCAGAAAGAAACCGACACCTAGAGATGGTCCCTAAAAACTTAAATCATTGTGTATGACCCAAATCAGTAGTTCAAAAACCTAGCAGGCTTCCTAATATAATTATAATCGACACGACAATGCTTTCTCGTGCTAACAGGATTACACTTCCTTCTCCCATGGTGTTCTCGAGGATTAAATATTTACTTTGATAGCTCAGCCTATATGCAGAAGTAAAAGCATTTTAAAATTATGAGAAAACTTGGAAATAAGTAGGTTAGTCAGACATATGGAATGCCCAAAGAGTAAGGAATCTAAACGGGGGAAAGCAATAAAAAATATTTTATGAATCTGAAGAGTCATTGTAAACATAATCAGATACAGACGCACACGTGCACACAGAGAGAGAGAACAGAGAAACAAAAGCAATACATTGCCCACTATCTAGTTCATCTCTGGTAAATGAGGGAATAATCAGAGGTGTGGGAAGAGAAAAAAGGAAGCTATTAGCAAAGTGCTCCGTAAAATAAAATAGCGATCTTTACATTCATCTTCTCATTAAATTATTATTTCTTGTGATCCCTTTTTTTCTCCCTTTCAGCAAGGTAGATGCAAGTATTCCATCGATCTTTGTAAAAGAAAGACGACACGCATTGGAAAATCAGCCTCTTTAACAAGTGTCACCCTCGCTCCATTAGAAAATTATAAAGAAAATATGCAAGAACTGCAGATCAGGAGACTGAAAAGCAAACAATACGTGCATGCACAGACACACACACACACACATGCACACACACACATGCACACAAATACACATGCTATTTTACTGGAAATCTTCATGGATTCCTTCAAGTCCATGGAGATATTACCTTAAGCACTAAATACAGACCACAGTTACATCAGTGTGTTCAAACGAATGTCACTCCAAGGGAACAATTTGAAATTCTGTGGGGGTGTGTATGTAGCCTACTCATCTTTCCTAATAAGTGCTAATCAAACTCCCCCCAAATTGATATAAGGTTAGTGTTTAGTGTTCCAGAAAGGCACTAGCTCTAGTTTTGTTTCCTGGTTGTATTTTTGTCAGGGATTTGAGTTTTATTACGCCAGCAATTTGCATTGGGGGCAAAGGATGAAACACAGAGTTTATTTTAATATTATAACAGACAATGTTAGACTAAATTAGACATAATTTAATGCAAAAATTTCAGGATAAAATATGTCCAATGTTTATCATTCCATGCATCCCACCAAAAACTTGTACATAAATGTCCATAATAGCATTATTCATAATAGTCAAAAAGTAAAAACAATGCTAAGGTACATCCACTGATGAATGAACAAATAAAATGAAACAAAGACCATGGAATATTATTTGGCAATGAAAAGGAACTGAGTACTCATACATGCTACAGCATAGAAGAACTTCAAAAACATCATGCTAAATGAAAAAGCCAGACACAAGAAACTATGTGCTGTATGATTCCATTTACATGAAATGTCCAGACTGAACCGGTCTACTTAGGGATAGAAAATAGATTAGTGGTTATCTAGGACTGGAGACATAGGAGGGAAATGGGAGTGACTGCTAATGTCTGTGCTGTTTTTCCGGGGTTGGTGTTGAAAATGTTCTATAACTGTGCTGATAGTTGCACAACTCTGTGAATACAAGAAAAACCACTGAATTGTTAAAGTAGGTAAATTGTATGGCATGTAAATTACTTCTCAATAATGTTACTATGTAAAAAAATTATGTTTATAAATTCACCAGTATATAATTTATATTGAACAATGATTAAAAATGAAAGTCATGTCAGTTAAAAATTTAGTGATCTTGGGGCCGGCCTGGTGGTGTAGTGGTTAAGTTCGGCACACTCCGCTTCAGAGGCCCAGACTTCTCAGGTTCGGATCCCATGTGTGGACCTACACCATTCATCAAGCCATGCTGTGGCAGCTCCCCACATATAAAATAGAGGAAGATGGTCACGGATATCAGCTCAGGGCCACTCTTCCTCACCAAAAGAAAAACTAGTTATCTTTAACTGTCTCGTTTTGAATGCTTAGATTCATGCTGTCAAACATATCTATTCCATTCAATGGGCTGAGCACATAGATCAGTCTCTCTCATGGTGTGGGTTTGGTTCTCCCCTCCCCCACACCCCACCAAGATTTGGATTCTGTAGGTCTGAAGTAGCAGTCAGGAAAATGCATCCATGGGGACCCCAGATGACCCGTATGCAGGCTGAATTTGAGGATCATGATCTAAATTATAGCAATTATTTCAAATTACACTGAGTCTAGGAAAAGATCTTGGCCACATAAAAATGGTAAACTTCATAAAGAACTTTAAGTGTTTCCACTTTCACATTAATTTTGGAATAATTATTGTTCATGCAACATACTTAACAACCCACAAGCAATAAGTCTAGAAAATGCTAGAAAATAATTACATTACCTTAAGCTTTACAGCACAGTTGAAATATTTTTTTTCTACATGTTAATCACTTAGAGGAAATGATCTCTTGAAAATGAAATGACCTCTTGAAAAAGAAATAAATTCTAGACATACCAATGCAAGAAGTGGCACTCATTTATGAATTCCTAACAGTGCATAAGTTATCCAGAGAAGGTCTTTATACTGAAAAAAATAGATGTGTTTGCAGCTTGTAATCATGGACCCTTTTCTAATTAGCCAATTTAACAAAATGATGTATCATTCCAAGACACCGGTGACTACAACTTGAAGCTTAAATCATACGTTCCTCTAATGAAGTGGGCCCTCCCACTCTAAGTCATGCAGTTGCTCTGTTCTGCTTCTGTTTAAGACTTAGGTTGAAGAAAATAGCATCATGCAGAGTACCTTTCAGCCTTAACGTTATAGGGCTGCCCACATGTAATTTCAAAATGAAATGCTTTTACCATAAAAGGACTGAATTTCAAATGCGTGCTTCTCAACATGCAATTCAAGGTTCCTTTGAGGGGAAGTGCTATGAGGCAGCACAGTAACAGGGAGCCGTGAGCAACCTCACACCAATGGAGGGGAGCCGAGTCTCCAGTTGCCAAGCAGGAAGAGAAATGTGCATGCCTGGGTCAAAAGAGTGAACCAAAGGCTTTCTGCGGGTGATGGCGAGGCATGAACTGACTAAGATTTTCAACCGCTGGCCACTCTGAAGAAAGACTTCTTGTGTCGACCCTCAGATTCTACATTCAAGACACTCAGACTTTTCAGTTAGCTTAATTTTAATAAATGACATCACCTAACTAACATAATGGGAGATTTATGTGATTGTACTTTGTGTTTTTACTATTGCTTCCTCTTTTTCTATTTCTCGCTCACCTTTTAAATGTGTTATCTTTAAGCGCCTTTTTTTTTTTCAATTTATTTTGAAATCTATCTTATCGTTCACTTCTAAGTGAAGAAACATGTGCTCACACTCTGTCTGAATCCAGAAAGTTGGGTCCACCCAATATAGTTTGTATAAGTCTTTCCTTATATAAGATTTTTTTTTGGAGAGGGAGGCTATATACAAATTTACAGATTCCCTCTCATTCTCAAAAATGGATTGTTTTGAAACTCCTCTTAATCTGTTTTTTCAGAAAAGGAAAGAATAGGGGCCAGCCCAGTGGCATAGTGGTTAAGTTTGCACACTGCACTTCGGCAGCCTGGGGTTCGCAGGTTCGGATCCTGGGCATGGACCTCCACACAGCTTATCAAACCACACTGTGGCAGGCAACCCACATATAAAGTAGAGGAGGATGGGCACGGATGTTAGCCCAGGGCCAATCTTCCTCAGCAAAAAGAGGAGGCTTGGCAACAGATGTTAGCTCAGGGCCAATTTTCCTCACCAAAAAAAAAAAAAAAATTAAAAAAAATTTTAAAAAGAGGAAAAAATATCTGTAGTTATATCTAGGTAATTAGCCTTATGGGAATCTTTACCCGAGGAAGAAGAACAAGATTACAAAACATATCTGTCATAGATTTCATTTTTTAAGTTAACAATAAAGAGCAAAGGAGAAGTTGGTGAGTTCAGGAACAAGTGTAATATACATGGGACAATCAAGGAAGATGCCTTGAGGCAGACGAATCTGAGTTTTGTAGGCTTAGTGATTTTGGAAACTGCTGTTAGGGTTTTGAAGTACTTGAGAGTTTCTATATTGAAACAACGTCATATTTCACAGCACTGATACAAATGTAAACACACCCATTTTCTATCCTTACTGGGCTACAGCAGAAAGCTTTGTATCTTTTGTAGATTGCAATTATTAGTAAAGAAAAGGCTACCTCTCCCCTGGTCCCAGAAAAGGGAAGGCTTGAAAATGGAATCATATTTTAGAAGAATATTTCATAAGGCATTTGCATGCTGCTAATGAGATCAGGTTGAGGGCTTGATCCCCATGTGGCACAATTTGTCGGACGCAGAGAAAATTCTGTCTCCAAAGGCTACCTGAGCAGGCCACTGGTAAGAAATGTACTATCCGTCTGGTGGAATTAGGCAGGGTTTCTCAGCCTCGGCACTAGTGGCCTTTGGGGCTGGATAAATCCTTGTGGGGTGGGAGGCTGCCTGTGCATTGTAGGATGGTAGCAACATCCTTGGCCTCTACCCATTAAATGCCAGTAGCTCTTTCATCGCTGGCTGTGAAAACCCAAAACATCTCGAAACATTGCCAAATGTCTCCTGGAGGGGGTTGGAGATAGAACTGCCCCCAGTTGAGAACCAACAGGCTTAAGTAAGAGCATATGAATAAATAAGCATAAAACCATCACCACATGGGGAAACGCATTCAGAGCACGTCCTACTGATTCTAAATCAGAACCCTCATCTCCACAGTAGGATTTCTCAATAATATAATCCAGACTGAAATGCTGACATGAGGCTAAAACAAGTAGGTTAGAATAGAATTAATTCCCTAACAATTCAAATGATGAAGGAAAAGCATAAGTAAAACAAATAACAGTTAAAACTAACAGTTGGAAATGACTTTAGAGTTTACAAGTATTTCCACAAATCAACACTGCTTTGAATAGCATTTCTGTGGTTCTTTGGAATATTTATGTAAAAGAAGTCAAATCTGTTAGCTTTTTAGTGAACAGAATATGTTTCTAGCTAGAAGCTATTTTAGAGATATTTTCCCTCCTAGATATAAACAAAAAGCAAATAGAGTTGCTGTGTTCAACCTCCTTGAGAAAAGACCTAAGACTTCCATTAGGATGAATGACATAGGATAAAAATGAATCACTATATTATCCAAATTCCCTCCTTATACTCTTAAACAAGCGCCTTTAACACGTACATTTCAATTATATCTCGTTTCAACACACTGACATGCTCTGTTCAGCTCAGCCATCTAAATGGGGGCAACTAATGTCATCAAAGCTTCCCATTTCTGTAAGCATTTGAAATCCAGTGAAGTTCATTAAATTGTAATGATATAAATTTATAGATGAGCCAATTAAAATAATGCTTCTCAGGTTAATCTTCACAGTAGAAAATAATTTATATGCTTCTAAAGTGGACCAATATGACATAGTAAAATAGAATAATTATATAAAGATAATTATATAACAAAGGAAACAAATTTAATCAGATCAAGTAAATGCTAAAAGTGGCAATTTGAATTTGAATGCCAATAAACATTCAAACTTCAAATAAACATTCACGTAACTATTGGCCATAATTCTGGATTCTAAAATAAGGAAAAAAAATTCAAAATGGGCAAAATTTTTATAATTTTTCTATACCTAAACCAAGGTGAAGAATGAAAATTCTGCAATATATGTTCACTTTATATTTTATATTTTGTCTTCATATTTTTACTACACATTGTCCTTCATAAAATTAAGGAACCATAGAAATTTGTTACTCACATTAAATAACAGTATTATTTTTAAAATACTCTTATGAATATCCGAAAGGTCCAGATATGTTATTAAAGAGCCAGTTTTAATATATATTCTCATTTACTTTTAATTTCTTGTATGTCTCTTCTTTCTCTAAGAGTTATGTAATAAACATATGGACATATGGTATTTTAAAGGACACTACACAGAACCAGGTGCACTCTAGATGTTTAGTAAATAAAAATAGAATCCATGAGTGAATATTCCCTTAGATATCGTTTCTTAATATAAAGAACCAAGCAAGGAATGGCAGTCTCCCAAGTCAGCATCTCCCTTATCATCAGACCCTCCGTTAAAATGGTTCCAATAGAGAAAGGCTTAAAGATGTGAAGATCCATTACACAAATGCTACACTACCCTAGTCTACTTGTTCCCCAGGAATGACACCTGAATTCCTTTAGCACTCAGAGTATTCACAAAGGGGCTCATCCTTAACTCCAAGACATTTCATAAAGTGCGAAATCCAAACTATCTCAACATCTCTGATGGTAAGAGGCAGACGTGGATGGAATCACCGGGACCCAGGTATGAGACTGAGAAAACAAAATGCAAGGATTCATAAACCATAAGAAAGAGCCAGAAGAGTCTAATGCATCCCATTTTCCTGTTATGGACTTGATGGCCCAGGGAGTTGACATAACTCAAGGCAACACATCTTGATCATGACAAAACTAGGACTCAAAGACACATCTCATCACCATCCGCCCTCCACCATGCCCCAGGGACTCACCCACCAGCCACGGCATCTTCCTGGTCCACAGAGAACGGACCTGCCACTACATTTCTATCTCCTCCTTCGCTTTATTTTTTGCTATAGCCCTATCGTCCCCTTATACCCACGAGGACAAGATTTTTGTCATCCTTCACAGCAATATCCTCAGGCATCCTCCACACAAGCAGGAGGTACTCCACGAGTGAACACAGCATTAAGATTCCATCGCCTTCAGTCTTCACATAACCAAGTCCTACAATGGAAAAGGTCTCACAAACAGAAATGGTCATCTCAAGTTTGGCCAGCCCAAAATGATGCTCCAAAGAGTCCTAGCCGTTTCTAAGATACATCTTCTTGGTGCAGCATGCTGCTGACCTCTTTCTCCTGGGGTGCTGAAGCAGATTTCCTGGGAGGCTGATCAAGTTGAAAGTTCAGGACTCCTCACTCCTTATGAGCCCCCTGCAAGGCCCTGGAAGACATCCCTGCAATGTGTTCACATATAAAATTTGTAAAATTAACATATTTTCATTCATTTTTCTCAACTACATAAGCTTCCGTTCCACACACCTCAATTGCACGATGGCGACAGGCTTTATTTTTGGGAAAGGGTCAGCCAGCGTTAGTTTATCTGCTGCCAATGACAGCTGCTGCGGGGACTGCCACTGCTCCAGAGGTAGTGCAATCCCCTTGTGGAGACCTGTAACTCTTTCTGGAGGCCCGAGGTCTCCTGGGTCACTGCTGGGTGTTCTCCAGGCAGCTGCAGAACCACGGCATCCTTGTGCTGAGCTAAATTGTCGGCTCAGAATGTGCTCATAAACCTGCCTGCTGATGCACTATCCATGTCGCTTTATGAGAAGATGTCAAAGACTTCTTGAATAATCAGGAAGAGGCCAGTGAGAATCAGAGAGCGTCAAATTGTCTTCTATTTGTAAATGAGAGAACGGCATTGTGAGAACGTAGAGAGGGCTAGAAGACGGGGCAAACAGAGCCACTGTGGGAATTACAATCTACAACTGCAATTACAAACAGATATACTACTAGACAACAAAGTCTGAAAAAGAGGCAGAAGCTGATGATGAAGAGGATCACACTCGGGAAGGAGGCTGTCGTTTTAACCATACTGCTGAGTCACAGGAGAGGTGCAGACAGGGGAAAAATCCAATTTGTAGTCACAGAGGGAAAACTGGGTGAAAACCGTTTGAAAAGGAGTCAAGGCTTAACAGAACCAGTTTATCAATGAAAGACATTTCAAAGCCTTGAAAGAAAAATTACTAATGCCCATTGCTAATTAATCATTCTCCGGATTCTCATGCAAATGTCCTTTGGGTGGCTTTGATCTGCACTGACACCTGAAAGAAAGCACACAGTGTCCCCATACCGGAGAGATGACTGGGGAGAAAGGGTCTGCGTGAGGACAGGGCCCTGTGCCTAATTCCCTGGGAACTGCAGTGGGGCGCGCAGGGCAGCCGGGCAGCAGAAAGCAGGGTTCCCACCCAGGGTACCCAGGGACTCAGAGATGCTCCACGGTGGCGCTGTCCCTCTCAGACCACAGAACACACACCCTGATCAAAAGCACACTGCCTTCTCAGGCCCTCTTTCTCAAAACCATTGCAAGTTCCTCCCGGAACTCTCCAATATTACCACGTGCATGAAAAGAAGAACAGAATATGCTCAGGCCTTGAAGAATTAGACAGGAACTGTTAAATAAAATTAGCTAGAGATTGGCAAAGTAATAGAACTGTCACCTCATTGATGGAAAAAAAATTGTTTGAGGAAAATTAAAGAGAAATCCTTTTTCAGAAACATATTCCCATCTAATAGTTGGCCAAGTGTCATCAAATTCATTATTTTTATTTGATTTAGAACAGGAGTGTGTCTGGGGGATGAGCCTCTGATTTGTGGAATAGTAAAGTGGGTGCACTAAAAACCACTTAAAATGATATTAAATCAAGCAACAATTTCCCAAATTGAGCTTTCTCTACTGGCTTCCTCAAGGTCACACAATAAAACACTTAAGAGTGGGAAATAGCACATACAAAACTGGCAGACTATTGCCTCTTTTATCTACGTGAAATAAAGTGCTGTCTATCCAGTAGTTTGGCTGACATTTCATTTACTTTCCTAAAGTTTCCATCACAATTAGTGATCAAAGGGATCAGAGGTCCTGTCTCAGATTGGAATTTCCCCAGTGGACATGCATTTTGGACAGCAGCTGAAGAGAATGGGGAGGTCATTAGACTGGCCTGGTGTACATTTAGTCTTTGGTTTCTGTTTTTAGGAAAGATTTTAAATGATACACGTATTCATAAAAAATAGAAAAATGACCTAAATTAGAAGTTAATGAGAAGAAATAAGCAGAAATGAGGACATGAAATGGAATCAATAAAGAGTCTGATACCAAATTACGCTCTCCAGAGGCCTTAACACTCATTGGACAGAGGCCACAAATTTTTCATTCTTCTACCCAACAGGAAATGAACTTGATCAGTCCCCACAATTCAAGTACGCATACATTAAAAGCAAGAAAGTAGGCTGGGGAACAATTATTCCCAATAGAAATACTGAAAAGAATTTTCTTCTGAAGTTCAGAAATATCTCATTCTAATCACAGAATATACTCCAGTATCCTCACAGTAGCGATGCTGAAGGGCTTCACAGAGCTCTTTCTCCTGGCATGTTTCACTCCAGGGTAGCATCCCACCAAAGCAAAGTCAACATCCTCAATTTCATAGGGTCGGACAAATTGCGTGTTCCTGACCAGTCCTTTGTCCAACCGGATCAAGCCAGTCTTCACCCCATTTAGAATACTGGGTATAAGTCACGACACTCACACTAATATTTGTTTCTCTCATTCTCACTGTTATCATGTGCTCATCTCTTCATTGTACCTGTTTTAGGTTTGGTGATTCTAAAGTGGAAAAATAGAAGAAATAGAGCTCAATTTATGGCTCTCCAGGACCGGATCTACATGAACCCACCGTCATTTTGTTTGGATGCTCTCCTGGATTGAAAGGAAGTGTCCAGATAGTGAATTCTTATTGTCCACCCCAGTAAATGAAGTCATCCCTCCATCCTTGGAATCATCCTGTACATCTTGCTTTCTCTCACCTCCCAATTTCAATCCATTGGCAGATCTTTTTTTTCTTTTTTTTGTGAGGAAGATCGGCCCTGAGCTAACATCTGCCAATCCTCCTCTCTTTTGTTTTTTTTTGCTGAGGCTGTCTGGCCCTGGGCTAACATCCATGCCCATCTTCCTCTACTTTATATGGGATGCCACCACAGCATGGCCTGCCAAGCAGTGCATCGTGTGCGCCAGGGATCCAAACCAGTGAACCCCAGGCCGCCACAGCGGAGCATGTGCACCCAACTGCTTCCGCCACTGGGCAGGCCCCCCATTGGCAGATCTTGTTGGCTCCACCTTCAAAATAATTCTCAACATACCTACTTCTCTCCTTCACTTCTTCCAGATTGCTGCTCACACGTACAAATATGCAAGACTTTTTGCATTACCTTTTGCAAAATAAACATTTTTCCCCAAACTCCATCTCCCCCTTATCTGGCCTAATTTTTCTCCCTTGCCCTCCTCGCCTACCACCATATTCAAATTTGCTTCTTGTACATCTCCCACACTGAAGGTAGCTCCAGGAAGACACAGAATGTGTCTACCTTTTCATTCTAAGTTATCACTAGAATCCATAACAGTCTTTGGCACACTTTGGCATCCATAAAGGTTCAATGCACAAGTGAGCCGGCAGTAACAGTTGGCTATAGACATGAAGCCGATGTCTCTGTTTTCCATTAAATTTTATTGAGTACCAAGCATGGTGTCAGGTGCTGGGAATTTGATGGTGACCAAAATAGACATGGCTGTAGCCCTCGGAGAATCTTCCAGCTAAACCCCTTGGCACTGACCCTGAATGGGATGAAACTCATGGCTTTGTGCTACAGCTTCAGCCTCAGACCCTGTCTCTGCCCTCACTTTCAACTCCAAGCCTCCCAGCCCCAGGGCCAGAGCTGACAGCTCTTTTGCCCAGCCCATGTCCCCAGTCCTTGAAGTTGGACTTGGTGTCACGCCTCCCATCGGTCTGTGGCAGGAAGTCAGAGTGTATTGGCACAGTACTTCAGTATTAACAAATCATATTTATATCCAAAGAGCATTCAATAAAATTAAATACAAACCCTCTCCCCCCAAAAAGGATAAAGCTGTGCTCTAATTCTAGGAAATATAACACCATAAAAGAAAAAATAAACTGTGGCCTTGTTGAAAATCTATCTCTATTCCATTTGCCCAAAGAGATATTTATCTCAGCAACAAAAAATATTTCTGACCTTTTGCTAAAAACTCCCCATGATGGGGACTAAAGAAAAGTCCTTTTTCAGCTAACAAACAAGATTTTACAATCCTTGATTCTTGCTCTTATGTTCTTTTAATTCACCAAGTGTGGGCACTGTAGCAGATTTTTAAGCATTAAACTTAAAAAGGCTGTAACACACGTCCAGTGGCAAACTTCACACAGGCCCTGCTCTGTGATCTCTATCCCACGACTACAGCTCTCACTACACAGGTGGTGACATGATTTACACATCTGTTTACCCCTCTGGAATAGTCTATAAGCTCCTTAAAATCAGGGGCTGTGTGTGTCATTCCGAGTTTGGCAAGCTAAGGCCGTTGGGGGCAAACCAGCCTGACACTTGTTTTTGTACAGCCCACAATCTAACCACAATGTTTCATTTTAAAATGGTGGAAAAAAAATCAAAAGAAGAATAAGATTTTCATGGCATGTGACAATTATATAAAAATCAAAAGTCGATGTCCAAAACCGAGGTTTTATGGGCACACACGCCCATTCATTTACGTACTGTCTATGGTTGCTGTCAGGCTACATCAGCAGGCAGGGTTGAATAGTTGCAACAGGGTCACTATGTCCCACAAAGCCCCAAATCCTTGTTATCTGGCCCTTGAGAGAAAGAATTTGCCAACCCCTGGTCTAATTCACCAACTCCTCCCTACAACACAGCAGGAACGCGCAACATACAGGGTGCTCATCAAACGGTTAGTAAAATCAACTGAAATTGGCAGCAGAATTCTGACCTTTGGAAAGAGCCTGAGACCTCAAAATTGTTCTCTTTTATCTCATAAAGCACTTTCAATACCACTAGCAAAACAAGGCTCTGGCAGTTACGACGCATGTTTATCTCCTGTGGGAAGTTCACCAGCTAGGATAAAGTAGAGAGGGTGGTTTTATCTAAGGGGATGTCATTCAGTCCAATCCACCATCACGATCAGTGGAGTAAGCAGACTGTGAAACAGCCCCTTTGATTCCCAGAGTCCTAGAATCAATACCCAACCCCGTTATCGCACACACCAGCACAGGCCCTTGCCAAGAGTAGCATTTGGTAAAAATCGGGTAAAGTGAAGGGAACAGAACTAAGCAATCACAAAGTTGAAAGAGGTCTCCAGTGTTTCCTCCTGCAATATCTGACACAGCCCGTTTGCATATTTCCAGCACCTTCACAAGACATCTTGTTGCATGCCTGCGAATGCATCCAATTGGGAGAAAACCCTTCCTTGTATCATAGGAAGTCTAACCCTGCCTCCCCTACACCTTGGATCCAGCAGCACTGGGTAACAACACTGGCTGAGGAGTAAGAACACCTTGTTGCGAAAGGCAGTGTGACCCTGGCAAGTTGTATAGCCCTTCTCTGCCTCAGTTTTCTCATCAATACAGTGGGGACAAAAATATACCTCTCAGTCTTGCCCAATGATATTGAAGGGACCCATCTTTCTTGGTTACCCTTTAAAATGGGTTTGCCATACGCTGTTCACCCAGCTGCTTGGAAACTTTACTGCCCTAACCTTTTGGAACAGCCTTCAAATCTACCCATTCCTCTTCATCTCTGGGGCCACTCCCTCATCCAGGATGTTAAGCATTTCCACCTGGGTTACTGCAAGCATCTTTCGACTCAACACCCTGCTTCCTAGTCATTCTTCAAATCTATTTTCCCACTCAAGCCAGAATATTTATGCACGGGATGGACCCTGCCCTTGCACAAATTTCAGACTGTTAACTGTTCACAAAGCCTTGCAAGACTTGACCCTGCTCACCTGTGCACTTGTGGCTCTGGACACTCACCTCGCCCACACAACTGTAAGTTCCAGCCACACTGAGCTAATATCTTAGGTTCCCCCAGGTTCATGCCGAGGGAGGCTGTGTGTAAGGAATTTGGCCTCACTCAGAGAGGTCTGGTCTTTGTCCTTTAGCTCCTGGGAGGTAACCTCTAAACCCCTGGCATTTCCTGAATGATTGGCATTCCCATGTTATTCATGGAGAGTCCCTGGGACCACATGTGAGAATTTACGATAATAAGATGATTCACAGTGGGTCATGTGGTATCAGCCCGATCTCTGAGGAAGCGAGCCGGGGTGCCTGCACATGGATGTCAACCACATGGGCAATGACTCAGTCAATCATGCCTATGTGATGAAGCCCCAATCAAAAACTTTGGACACCGAAGCCCTGGCAAGCTCCAAGCTTGGCGATATTCCATGGGTATTGTCACAGAGGGACGCGGGGAGGGAAATGCATGCTGAGGACAAGGGAAGCCGTGTCTGGAAGCTCCTAGACTCTGTCCTATGCGTCTCTCCTGTGCGTTTCTTCCTTTGGCTGGTTCAAATTTGTATCCTTTCCTTGTAATAAACATGATTGTGACTCAGCAAGTTCAGGAGTCCTTTTAGTAAATTACCGAACCTGAGGGTGCTTTTGGGGAGCCCCTGAACTTGTAGTTGGTGTCAGGCGTCTTGAACACACTTGGCAGTTGGGAGGACTGTGCTTTTAACTTCGTAGTCTGGAGGACTCTGTGTCAACACATTCCTAAAACAGAGTAGTGAAGGAGTAGAGCAGTCAGGCAGGGGACAAATAGAAGGGAGTCCAGGATGCATTCACGCAAAGGTTTATGCTCTGAGTACCTGGGGCTCCATGGCACTAAGGACTTTGGGAAGCTGTTGTCCCACCCCAGTGACAGAAAAACTAAGGTATTTATCCACCACTTCCCAACGGTCAGTGCTGGGGGACTGCTCCAGGGGCGTTAACTCCAGCCTGCCGGTCCCCTGGCAGAGGGCAGGTTCCCCTCTGTGTCCAGGCTCTCAGGCAGAGAGTGCAGATGCATGCAGAAAAGCCGCTGGTGTTGACGGGATCAGCCAGCACCACAGACGAGATCCGGGAGACTCCCACCGGCATCTGGCTCAGCCAGTTCCAACCCTCAAATGTGCTCTGGTCCTTTTTGCTTTCTTGTAACATGCCGTCCACCCTCCCTAGAATACTGACAGACTCCCCCACCTCCCACCCTTTCAATTAGTTTACTCATCCTCGGGCGTCAGCTCCAATGTTGGCCCAGGGTTTTGGGTCCTTCTCTTATTTGCTCTATCCACTCCCTCACAGCGCTTTTCGAGTTCTGTTATAATTTTCTCTTTATTGGCTGTTTGGTCTCCTTAAGACTGTGCACGGCTTAAAGGTTGGACTTGTCTGGTTTATCCCCAGAGCCTACGATATTTAGTAATTGTTCAATGAATATCCGTCAGGTGAATGAAGGAAGTTATTTTGGGAATAAATGTACGCATTGATTTATACTTGCTCTCAGGATCATTCTCATTTTAGAAGGGAACTCTAATGGAATAACTGTAGACATGACACCACCTCCTTGAAGGAGACAGTTTGGGAAAGATTCTCACAGGCCAACACATGACACCACCTGGGTGTCTACCTCTTCTGCTCTCATTTTGCAAGTGAAAAGGCATGCACCAGAACACTGTGGAAAACAACGATTTTTGTTAACCCACAACTTTATCCACACACACAACCTACCACTGTGTTACAATCTTGTTGAGTACATGAACTGTGCTTCAAGCTTCATATGTATATATGCCCTAGAGGAGGTGGACAGTGTCTTATAAATAGTAGGGTCTTCATATATATTGATCAAAATAAATGGAGCTTTAATGGCCCAGCGAGTGATACTTGCCAAGGCAGTCTGGGAAGATGAACAGCAGGCAGAGGGGACAAGGCAAATACTGTGGTGCCAACTAAAGGCATTTCTAAATAACATGCTATAGGTTACAGCAGTAGGCAGATCAGCCAGGCAAGAAATCGTAAGGAACTAGGTAGATGTATTAGTTTGCTCAGGCTGCCATAACAAAGTACTACAGACTGGTGGGCTTAACAACAGAAATGGATTGTCTCACAGTTCTGGAGGCTGGAAGTCCAAGATCAAGGTGTTGGCAGGGCTGGTTTCTCCTGAGGCCTCTCTCCTTGGCTTGTTGATGGCCATCCTCTCCCTGTGTCCTCACATGGTCTTCCCTCTGTGTGTGTCTGTATCCTAATCTCTTATTCTTATTAGAACACCAGTCCTATTGGATTAGAACCCACCCTAATGTCCCCACTTTACCTTAATCACCCTTTTAAAGACCCTATCTCCAAAACCAGCCACATTCCAAGGTACTGGGGGTTAGGGCTTCAACATATAAATTTGGGGGGTGGGGGGTGGACACAATTCAGCCCATAATAGTAGACTTTTTTGAATTCTATTGTTTATTTGATTTTAATAAAGGATCCATTCTGACCACATGTCAAAAAGCTGGCACTAACCAAGAGTGGCTGCCACTGTAGTGAAAGTAATCAAGAGCCACAGCCCCCAAGATCCCAATGTGGCCGGTGTTCCTGATGGTATGGGACTGTTCAGTCTCAAACCACTGGTCATCATCACAGTTAGCAGTGTTGTTTCTGAGAGCATGGAAATCAACAGCATCCACAATTCAACCAGACCTTCTGCAACTGGCAGGCAAAGACAATCCCATTCTATGGGACTGGGTACCCAAAAAGGGAAAGATCCTCTCCGGGAAGCTACAAGATGGATAAAATCATTAATAGGAAGTGGAGCAAGCTGAAGAGAACACAAAGGGCATGCTGAGCAGGGAAAAGCAACAACAGGAAACAAGAAGGGAGAGTTGACCCAACCCTGGCTCTTGGTGAATCCTGTCAACCTGGCCTGTCCAGCGGTTTGATTACACTTATGGCACATGTTTCTGGGGGTCTGCAGCCAACAGATGCCCCCAAAGCCCAGGCTCCCACCCCCAGTTCTGCAATGAAAGCAGGTCGACAGAATTTTGCTCTGTAAATGGCTAGAGACTCAATATTTTAGGCAAGGCTGGCTTGATGGGTGTCCAACCTGTGCAGTCTACACAAGCCCCCACGTTTAGAAGGGGCTGGGTTTAACGCTCTGTGGTCACCATCTTGAAGTTCCTAATTTTTGAAAGAGGCCTTGCATTCTCATCTTGTGCTGGACCCTACCATGATCCTTAAGTGAGGGCTTCTCCTTTTTATGTTAAAAAAAAAAGAAAAAATCCAGCATCCCAATTCTTGATGGAAAGCATGACAGGAAATTAAAAAATAAAAAACTTGCTATGTTCACACATATTGTATCCACTTTACAGATTTTGTACAATGGATTACTTCTCTCGGATTTTTTTCCATACAATTGGCAATCTGTATGCATGTGTGTAAAGCACTTAAATCTATCAAACTGTGTATGAGTTTATGGCCACAAACAGAGGCTGGTGCTCAGAATTCCAATTTCACATAGAGAATCCGAGGATAAGAACACTGATGACAGAAACATGTCACCTGGCAGGCAAGCAAAAAAGAGTCCAGGTTTGGGGAAGGAGAACACCCACGTTCTTATCAGGTGGTTCTGTACTCATGTTGGGATTCCTGAGGCAATTCCCAGCAAACACTCTGCCTATAGAATGGTTGTGATTTTTCAAATGTAGTTATTAGTAATCTCCCAGACAATAGTACAGAAATGTTAGCCACTGAAAAACTTACACACACACACACCCCTTTACGCTTTCAATTGGGCCTCAATCCTAAAGATTCACCCTACTCTGATTATCTTAATTCATAGCCTCAAAACCAGTTAAGGTGTAAGTGGAGTTAAAAGTCTGCTGCCTTACGCGATGTTTAGTGGTCTCTCTAGAGAAGCTCTTCCTCGTGGTCAATTCTCATCAGGTACAAAAGACCACAAGGAAAGGAGGAGCTGGCCCCGTCTCTGCCGTTCTCACAGGCTCCTTCACAGCCTCCTCCTCCACCACCATCTATCTGTGTGCAGAATTCAATTTTCATCACTTTTTGGACACATTGTCACAGGTCTGCGTAGGCAATTATCCTTCAATACACCGTCTCATGTAGAACCTTCTTGGAAACACTGCACCAGCATCAACACGAACTGAAGAAGGCCATGTTCCCAGGCTCCTTGGAGAAAAGCCCAATTCCAGGTGTGGAGCAAGGGAACAACATGATGAACATCCCATTGTGCCAGAAAGCACAGAAGTGCTCAGGAGAGGAGAAGCGCCTTTCAGAAGGATGCAAGAGCAAGCCTGAAGATGCTCCCACTGGCCAAACCAGCTGACAAACTGAGGATCAAAACAAACAACGTAGCAATGGATGACAATCCGCTGAGGTTGACGAAGACTCTCTGCCCTTGACCAAACTCTAGCCGGGCTCCTCTGAGCTCTTTTTTGACTATGCCCCATGCTTGGGCTTGTACTCAGAAGCCCCCTTTTAGCAAGACTCCTGCTAAGTCAGTTTAGCAGAATCCCCCACCCCCAAGACTCGATCATCTTCACTATCTGATCAGGTTCCTCAACCCCCACCAGCCCCCAGGTGATGTCAGATCACCCGCCTGTCTTCAGCATGAAGCCCGTCAAGTGGGTTTAGCCAGGAATCCCCCTTTACTGCTGATCTGTCCTCTTAGTAATCTTCCCTCCACTCACCTCCTCCTCTTGCCCCTCGGCTATAAGCCCCCGCCCTTGCCCATCCTGTATTTAGAGCTAAGCCCGATTCTACACTGATAAACCTACTCTAACAGGTTTTTTCCCCTATTGCAATAGTTCTTGATGAAAATCTGTTTTTACTGCTGTAACTTCCGTCTAGCTCTGGTTTTCTTCGATAAGGTAAATAAGAATCCATGAGTCCATGCTGGTAATACAAACACAAATATGACAACAAAGCTCTTCCTTAAAATAGAATGCAAATAATAAATGCAGAAGCAAAGAAGAACCCGGTGCTCCCCAGAGCTGACCTGAGGCATAACTTTACTAGGGAAGTGAGCTCTTCCCAGGCTCACAGGGCCCCAACCGCCAGCAGAAACGCTCTACTGTACCAAAGAGTTTCCTGTTCCTAGAAACAAATATGGGAATGAAAGGCTGCCAAATGTTAATATTTGAATAGTGGAACTATGGGCAACATTTTTTCTCTCTAACTATTTCCATTCTTTACATATTTTTGAATGGATGTGTATTGTCCTTATCACGGAAGCAGCATTTTTTATACTATGCACTCATTAAGACAACTGTTGAAGTCTAAAATACCAAATTATTTCCTTCTTAAGACTACTCGATAGGGATGTAGATATTCCAAGAGCTGAAATATTGGGGAGCCAATTCATGCACATATTTTTTTAAAAATTCTCTTCTTACATAAGTTGCTAGAATTGGAAAATAAAGTTGTCACTTAACTTGACCTTCAAAATATAAAAGCAGATAATTGTGGCAATATTTACTGTGCTCATTCTAGCAAAGTGAACCATTTTTGATGATGTTCTTTAAAATTGAAAACACATTTTTTCAGTCCAATTCATACATACTCCACAAAAAAAGATAAGAAAAAGATCCCAAATTTCAAGCTTATTGTATAATATGACATGTATTTACCAGTATGAAGAGTCTCCTTGTTCATATTTAACAAATTTTAAAGATAAACATGTGGACACGGGAAAGCAAAAAAAATAGAAAAAGGTTGAGAATGTTTGTTTTTCATTATTAGCAGTTCAGTGATTCCCAAACCAGTATTAGGTTATTTTTCTCTACATCATGGATGTTATAATAAAAAAATAAAGCTGCTACTATGACTCGAAGGGAAATTTACACATGCACAAGAAAAAAAAAGGAGTCAAAAAATTTGGAAAATTGTGATGTTTTCAAGTTTTCACGTTGATGCACCATTATATTTGGTTACAACGGCACTTAGAAATTTAGGAATTTAGGAATGCATGAAATGGTGTCTATGACATGGTGAGAATCTTAAGAGGAAATGCTCAACATTCTCCAATATCCAAGGAGCAAAAATGGACAAACTGGTTTTGTACTAAATGAAACGATGGCGTCTATCCAAAACGTGGAGATTTACATCGTTTGTGATAAGTGCCCTTCAACCCTGTATTTCCTCCCAGTCTCCAGACTTCCTGATAACTGGAAAATTTGACTCTCCCACAGTTCAGTTTACCTTATGTGCCCTGGGATGAGGGCCAGGGAGCCCGACAGCTGACAGCACCACCTCATGCCAGCCAACCACCCTCCTACTCCCCACCCCAAACAAATACGCCAAGGGTCAACAGGAGGAACTGCCTGAGAAAATATCTCCTGCTCTAGGCCAACTGGACTCATGAAAAGAGTAGAAAACCCAGCCATCACTCATGGCCTTGGGCTGAATCATACAGAACTCTGCACACTTTAGAAATTATGAACTCTGTCTATATTCTTTCACCCAACATCCCATCAGGTGCTCAGAGTTGCCAAAATTTCCCCTTAAAATTCTAGCACATATCTAACAAAATGAAAGTCTAAAATGAGGAGAAAAATGAGTTAACATTTGCTTTATAAGAGATTCAAGCCTTCCCAACACGGTACAAATGAAATTCTTCTCTAACTTCATGCATGTTTTAGAACATCATCCTTAATCTTAGAGAAAAGCCTGGGAGAGCATCTTTTCTAATCATTTGACTTTTCAAACAGAAAATCAGAGTTCCAGAGAATGAACATGACTGTGGGACTGGGCTTAGACAGCAGGCAGGAGACCAAGAATTGACAGAAAGGTGGGTCACTCTCCCTCGTCCACTTCACTACACTGTGAGGTCTATTTGATACAGAACATCATCAGGGATATGGTGGGTTTATTTCTGGGGAAGAGAAGGGAACAAGTTAAGGGATTAAGTTGTCAAAGACCAAAAAGGACCAGTCTCTTTCTAGAAGGCACTCCCCCCACCACATCTTGCCTGGGTCGGAAGGGAAATACTGCATCTGTGAAGGAGCAGGGGAGGGTGGATGCTCAGAGCATGGACTGTTGAGCTAGGTGTCCTGGGTTCAAACTCTGTCTCTCTCAGATCCTCCTTATATAGAATGGAGGAAAGAAGAGTACATCATAGGATTGTAATAGGGTCCAATTGAGTTAATACCTGCAAAGTGCTTACAATTGCCAGGAGTACATAAGGTCTATTAAATTACAACAACAACAATGAAAATCTCTATGTCTGTAGTAGCAGAATTGGTATTATAAACAGAAGTGCAGGGTGCCAGTTTCCAGAACAACGCCGACCCAAGAAAAGTGAATCAACTTCACAGGAGCCATTACCTTTCACTGTCCTAGCCATAATCCAATTGTTTGGTTCAACAACTTTCACCCAAAAGCTTTGCGTTGAGGCAGGAAAGTCACAGCATGAAAAAGATCAAGTCTCAGGGAAGAGGGGAGGGGTGAAGGTGGTCCGAGGGTATACCCTTCCGATTATAAGATGAATCAGTTCTGGGGATCTAAGATACATCATGATGACTGCAGATAACAATACTATATAGAGTACTTGAAAGTTGCTAAGAGAGTAGATCTTAAATGTTCTCACCACACACAAAAAAATGGTAACTATGTGAGGGGACGGATATGTTAACTCAGCTTATCATGGTAATCATTTCACAATACATACATGTACCAAACCATCAAATTGTACACCTTAAACTTACACCATGTTATATGTCATTTATATCTCAATAAAGCTGGGGGAAAAAAAGACCAAGTCTCCAGACCCTGTTAGGAGTCCCAAGGTACTCTCTTTTTCATTTTTCCCCCTGCTTATCTGTGCCTTTTCTCTGTCTCCCGACAGCCTTTTACCCTGGAGGTCAGCAGAGGAAAAGCCGCCGCTCGGTAACTGGAGATGTCGGAATCTGTGTGTGGGAAGTTAAGAAGGGGAATTTCGCAATGCCTTCATCCCTCAAAGCTATAACAGCAAGTCCTTTCATTGTGGCTATAGTAAAAAACTAACCAAAAAAGCAAAGTGAGGGTAAAAATCCTCTAATGGAGATAGTAAAAGATCAGTGGTTGCCAGGGGTTTGCAGGGAGGGAGGGAGAGATGAATAGTTGGGGCACAGGGGATAGCTAGGGCAGTGAAACTACTCCATATGACACTGTAATGGTGGACACATGTCATTATACATTTGTCAAACCCATAGAATGTTCAACACCAAGAAGGAACCCCAACCTAAACTACGGACTCTAGTTAATAATAATGTATCAATATTGGCCCGTCAATCATAACAAATGTACTACACTAAAGCAAGATGTTAATGATAGGGAAAACTGTGCAGGAGGAAAGGAATACATGGGAACTCTGTATTTTCCACTCAATTTTTCTGTAAACCTGAAAACGCTCAAAAAAACAAAGACTATTCATTCAAAAAAATCAAGATCTCCTAATATTCTCATACATGTGGCAAACATGTGAACAGTTAATTAAAGATGATAACTCTAGAAAGAAATCTATCACATAAGTACAAAAACTATGTTGAAATTAACACCCATTCAAAGTAGGTGGATGAATTGAGATGAGAAAGAAAACACGATTTAGAATTCTATATAGAAATTAAAAACAAAACACAGGAAACTACTGTTTTAATTATTTTACCAGCATTTGTAGACGGTAAAAATATCAGTTTGCATATATTATTATCTTTCATCAAAGTGCATGGGACATGAGGGTAGCTTGTCGAATAGATAACCAGTGAAAGAAAAGAAGAGAGTAGAAACAAACATTTACCTTTTTGGGGGTTTAGAAATGCCCCCTTAAAATAGTTATTGCAGCTATATTATTATTACTTCTATTAAAAGTAGGATATTCATCCTATTTGTAACTTGTGGAACGGAACAATTTCAGTAACGGTCCACTGGTCACCAGCATTTGGGCTCATCACTTCCTTTTTCTTGGGAGTTTATAAAGCATCTATCAGCATAGCACCTATGATGTGCTAGAAAATTTACATAAATCATGATTTTCCTGTGTGGTTGAAATTTCATGAACTTACAAGGTATAACTTGATTTTTATAATCCTCATTTTGGGAAGAAAAGGGCAGGGGGGTGAAGGTAATTGGTGTGGCCACACAGGAGGTATGAAGAGTCAGAATTGGATTCCACATTGACCCAGCCTCTGCTCCTGTAAGTTGGCTGCACCACTCTAACTGTCCGCCATTTTGCTTTCTTATATCTAAGACCAAGATTCAAGTAACCATCAGTCCTCGTCATCGTAACAATGCTTGTTAAATTACCATGGAGGGAAGCAACGACAAATACTCTCAACATGTACAAATATGGAAATTACTCAAGAGTTTTCCTAGGTAGCTGTAAACATCACGCGACCACAGACAACTCCAATTTATGTCTGTAGTCCTGACTGTGTTTCTGAGCTGGGAGCTGACAACCTCAGACATCCAATTGTCTAAGAGCTCCCCTTGATTATCTCACAGGCTTAAATTTATCATGTCCAAAAAGAAATTTTTACATGGCTTTCCCTCTCCCCACTAGGAAAAGCCCAGCTCCTCCCCCAGTCTCTTTCATCTGAGTAACTGGTCCATGCTTCTCCCCAGTTGCCCAACAAACTCAGGCAACAGAATGGATTCCTCCCTCTTCCTCATGTCCCATATCCCAGCCTAGCTAATTTTGCCTGGATTTTCTCCAAATCCATCCACTTCACCCTGCCTTCACTGTAGTCTCACTTTGGTGTCTGAATTCGCACATGTGCTTCTGAGTGGGTCCCCAATTTCCATTCTCAGCCCTATTAATCTTCCCCACATACAACTGGTATCATATCACTCCCTCGCTTACACACACACATACACACACACACTTGTAACTCCTCAGTAGCTTCTATTGTTGCACTTCAGACAGAAGACAAAATACTCCATCCTCTAAGGCCCTGCAGAGAGCAGGCTCATGCCTACTTCTCCAGGTCTCTTGTCATCATCATTACAGCTTCTTCAAGTTCTCTAAAGATGAGTTCTTTCCTGTCTCAGTGCCTTTGCACACGCTATTCCTTGTGCCTAGAAAGTTCTTAACCCTATTCATCAAAATTTCAGAGAAATTTCATTCTCAGAGAATCTTTTCAATGTCATATCTCCTATCTTTCTTATTATAGTTCCCTATTTTTTTCAAAATGCTTGATAAAATGTCTATAGATTTTTGAAATAGCTGTCTTCCTTACTTCCTTCTGTGTTCATACCAATTCCGCTCCATGAAGACAAAGTCTGTGCCAATTTGTAGAGCACCCTGCCTAGAAACGGTTTGGCACATAATAGGTGGAAAATGAATATTTTAAAATGAATGAATAGGTGATGGTTGTAATTAGTATTTGGGTGGTGAACATGATGTAATCTATGCAGAAATAGAAGTATAATGATGTACACCTGAAATTTATACAATGTTATAAACCAATGTTACTACAATAAACAAAAACTTAATAAAATAAAATAAAATAAAATGAATGAATAAATTATTTTAAAGTAAACATGAAAATATCTTAGATATCAGAATTCATTCATTCTTTTACTAAATATTTCCAATTCCCCCCATTTTGTCACAGGAAGGGGAAAAGTCCTTCTCATAATATTTAATAATTATTATTCATTACATGATATCAAGCCACCTATTACATATGAAAGAACTTAACTTCCAGAAAGAGAGGTTAACTACTAGATTCTCACTAATATTTCCATTTTTCATCTTATGAGGTACTTATGAAAGGTCATAATTTACTTTAAGGAAAGATGTTTTCATCTCCATAAAGAGAAATTGCTTTATTTAAATATTTAGCATTCAAACATATTTTTCTGAAAAAGTGGGTCAAGGCATACAAAAATCAGATAAGAGGATATTTGCAGAAAGGTGCAAATTACATTTTCTTTCTGGCTGTTACTGAGGGGCACAGTGCTAAATTAATCTTCTGAATCATACTTTGCTGCTGACTTCAAAAGAGAAAAAAAAAATGAACATCATTTTGAAGCCTCAGTGCTGAGCAGAGATGTAAACTTAGCTAAACACCCAGACCCACCGGTGGTTACATGTGTTTCTATGTCTTAGGAAATACATACACACACACACACACACACACACACACACACAGAGGCACACATACACATCAGTGCTGCTTACTTCATATGGCTCCCTTGACATTAGAAAGAATTGAAACTTGACCCCCCACCCCGTCATGCCAATGAGCGTTTACAAACCAGTTTTATACCAGGAAAATATAAGCTCTCAATAGTCACTGCGTAGGCTGCCTGGAGAGCCTCACATGGAAGACGTCTGGCTGCTCATGCCCATAGCTGTGCAGATAAATTCCTGATCTGTCAGCCAGGTTCCCCATGAACGGTCTCCTTGGGCTTGGCTTGAAGCAGTGGGAAGTCGACCCACGCCAGCAAGTTCCCTTGTCAAGTGACCAGAGGTCAGTGCTATAATCTCTGTCGGGGCCAGGAGTGCATTTGCTCCCAGCATGTGAGTCATGCATTGCTAACAAGCTCCACTGCATCTGAGAGAGCCAGGAGCGGTGGGCAGAGGGGCTTATCTCCTGTCCCCCCGGAGGAAGAATTGAGAACGAGACGCCCTCTTCACTTAACTGGCCAAGGAAGGGACCAACAAATCTGTTAACTCATTAACTGGGGTCTTCACCCCGAACACCGAACGCAGGTGATATCCTGACTGTAACGGGAAAACTCATCAAGTAGAGGGTGGCTGATCTCACAGAGCAGGGGAGCATAACTAGGAGGTTTATTCTCAGGGAAGCAAAAAACAAGAGGGAAAGGGCATTTTCTTCATTGCTCTAGGGGAAATAAAATCTAGTAAAACAATAGACCCAACAAAGGAATTAGAACTTGATCTGGGTAGCACATAACTAAACAAATATTACCAATATGGTGAAATATTAATGCATTATTCAACTTTATGTATAAAACAGATCTGTACAACTATTTTTTACATTGAAATCCTTTGTTATTTTAGATGTCTTTTAACATAAAAATATGAAGGTGATATACCATGATTTTAAGATAAAACCCATATTTTAAAATGGTTACTGTGCCCCCATCATCAATTCATCTTTTGGCTTTAATTTGGTAAACACTACTCGAAGCTTCATGCCTGGCTAATTACCACTAATCTAAAGTAGTTTTTGAATTGGCGTGTAAGATTGAATTTAGCTCTTTTCTCTATTCAAGGATGTCATCAGAATGATGTTTCGTTCTTTTTCACAGACTGACAAGAGATGTCATATGACATGATGCTGCTTCAAAAATGTTCTCGACAATAGAAGTTGGCAGTTCTATCCGTTTCTGTTCACCATTACTACAAACATAAAGTGCACTCATAAAATGATCATGCTGTTTCCCCAAATCAGGACAGAGACTAGGTTTGGTTCATTTTCCAGGTTGAACGCAGTCAACGTGTGAGGAAGACGGACTGGCCAGATGTGCAGATGCTCAGAGCACCTAAACAGCAGGGGTAAAGAGAGCGTCGAGGAGGCTGTAACGAGCTTGACACCTTACAGGCAGGCCGGGCTCCACCAGGGGCCGTTTCCCACCCACACGAAGCTCTCCAGTCCAAATTTGCCTTGCTGTCTCTCTCTGCCCAAGGTGTCAAACAGCTCCATATGCTTAGTCTGTCATCAGGTGCCAAATGCCGAAAGTAAAGGAAATCTCACAAGCTTCCGAGAAGCCCCAGTAACCAAATGTAAGAACCTTTTGGTTTATTTCTTTACTTATAACAAGAATTCATGATCTGGATTTTTTTAACGTGGGAAGAATCTATGAGGCCCCTTCACTTTTATGTGATAGAAAATCGAGACAAAGAATCAACGTGCAAATCTGTTGCAAGAGTGTGGAAAGCACTTTCATGATGTTTCAAAAAAATTATTCTTGTTAATTTTTTTTTTAGAAATAGGAAAAAATGCCTACTTTGTTTTGCTGTTTACATTAGCATGTCTGTGGTCCAGTGAAGTCAGACTTATAAAATCAACACGCTTCACAAATAAAATAAAAATCAGCCCTTAAAATAACCAACGTTACTAATTGGGTGATGGGATTGCTTTATTTACTTTTTAAGGTCTTAAAGACATAGATGGCTCAAATAATGAACATAAAACTCCAGGCCTGAGGAGTTCATAATAAAATGCACATGTCCCATTCATGTGAAATTCATAATTCACACACGGAAATCTCTGACTCACCCCTAAAATGTGGGGGATCCCAGGAGCAATAGAGAAATTGAAAATCGATTTTCTCATGCAAACTGCAATATCTGTACATTTCCCTCCCTACTAGGTCATCTCCGTCCTGTCTGGTGTCCCCTCTTCCCTCCATCCAATCAGTTCCATGTAATCTAAGAGCAAATCCTCATTTCCTCAGCCCCTTTTGGATTGTCGAGTCATTCTTCCCAAACATGATCTGAAATGCACATGTAGGCCACAGAAGGAAGTCTAGAAATCCAGTCTACCATGCTTTGACCACCGTACATCCCATACAAGAGAGGAAATTTTCAAAATCCCAAAGCTATGAATTTGGCACTCCTCAACTAGGACAAATTTCCTTTCAAAAGTTTGAGAGAGAGAGAGAAGGTTCCAAGTATTTAGTAACATAATGTATTCCACATTTTCATTGGCATCATTTTTAGGCCAAACCATGTGGTAGTACGTACATACATAAATTGATTATATGCTGCCTGCAAATCTCAAAGCAGAGAAGCAGCAATGCAAAGGATTTCCTCAAAGACAGGCACGGTGACGACTTCACCAGAAATAATTTCCTCTGGGTGCTGTTCAGAGATAGTCCAGCCAGATGTCTAATAACGTCTCGAGAAACTAATGACCGTAGCAGTCTCTGTCTGAAAGTGGAACTGAAAACAGCCGTGGGTCTTAAGCATCAAGACATTTAAATGTAAGAGGCTCATTCCTTTGGTCTCTAAAATTAAACATTTCTATCTCAACAATCCTGTTTAGAAATAGTTAAGAAGAGTCTCTTCTTGGGTGTCCTAATTTATATTCCTTGCCGTTGTAACCAAAACGTTGTTTTGATTAATTTGTTTTTTATTTAACTCCAATGGCAAAGTAGGTAAAGTTGGGTATTGAGTTTCATGTATCTGGTTTAATATTATATACTTTGATTTCTTCTACAAAATCACTCATTTGGTTGAGGTAGCATAATTATAACTCTTTAAAGACATCCACAATTTCTCTTTGAAAGGACAAGATAAAGAAATCTAAGGCACATGCATTTTGTTATTTATATTCCCATAAGCTAATCTGGGCAAAATGGTCTTTCCAAATATGAAAAGTAAAATGATCTGATACACTTCGTAAAATGTCACATCATTTGTCCATAAGTTCTGTTGAAGTAGGGGAGAGGGAGTTCTTCTCTTCTTTAATAAGATGCTCTAGTAAAAATGAATTTATGAAAACACGATCTATAAATTCCGGAAGATTGATAATTGTCTAGAATTGTTGGAGGAGGGACAAAGAATCAGGTTTTCTTTATATCCTTCTTTCCCTTCCAAGAGTGGCCATGGAAAATGGAGATGTAAAAATGACTTTGGGTTTTGAGAGTCGGCCTATTTCTAATGTTGTACACTGACTACTTTAAACCTTAAAAACTTTGCCAAAGGAGACAGTGGTGACAGAGGGGAGAAAATGCCAGCTCCCAAGCAGAAGTCTGGAGCTCTACTCTCGGGACAACTGATACTAAAGTATTTGTCAATCATGGAGTTCTATACAAACAGTGAGTACAGGTACTAACATCACTAAGATTGTGACTTTGATGAGAACCATAATCTACAAAATTTAAGGCAAAGGCTGTCTGTGGAAAAGGAACCTAGAATCTTTATACCTCGCTCAAAGAAGTCTATTTTATAAGAATATTACTTCCCTTCTCTTGCTCTTCCTCCCTCACTTTAGACGGGGCCGTCCAATAGAACAGTCTGCAGTGAAGGACGGAACTGGTGTGTGTATGTGCTGTCGAATATCGCAGCCTCTAGTCATGAGTGCATACTGAGCACTGGAAATGTGGCCAGTGCAGAGTTTCTCAGCCCCAGCACTACAGACATTCGGGGTCGAATAACATTTTGTGGTGGGCGCTGCCCTGTGCACTGTAGGATGTTGAGCAGCCTCTCCGGCCTCTACCCGCAAGATGCCAGTAGCACCTCCTCCTCCAGGTTGTGACAACCAAAAATTTGCTCCCCCAGACATTGCCAAATGTCCCCTGGGGGGAGCAAAATGATGTCTGGTTGAAAACCACTGGGTTAATGTGATTGAGGAACTGAATTTTTAATTGTCTTCAATTTAAACTGAAATAGCAAATGTGGCAAGTGGCTGTTATATTGGAGAATATCACCTTAAAACTTCTGAGATTATTATAAAAAGCTAGACTGACAGTTAACAAATATGGGGGGAAGTTCAGAATTTTTTTTCTGAAAGGGCTAAGGATGGGTTGAACAATGTAAGCTTCTACTTGATTCACATATAATTATATATTTGCTCTCTTTAACTTAGAGCAATGAGAGTAATCCTAACCTAGCAATGTGTAAAAAGGTACAAAATTAATAATAAAAGGAGATCAAAAAATCCACTACAGGGGTTTTCTCTCCCTACCTGCCACCCAGGATGGGAATAATGAAACAGACAGATCTCTATCAGGAGCAGGGTCCAGAAGCAAAGAAAACCTAACAGCCGTGACCACCCCAAGCTGTTCCTGCTGGCTCCCAGCCCTCTCCCACTAACACGCACATGGCACAGGAGCAGGTCTGGATTGTTCTCGGGCAGCAGGAGTGACCTGACCAGGCAAGGTCTCTACCAACCTGCTGTGGTCACCTCTCATTTCCATCATTGGACCCAGAGCCATTGCCAGGCCCTGTCAAGTGGGGCTACTTCATCCAATACACTGAAAAGTTTACTATTCTTTTCATTTGAGGAGTGAAAACAATTCCCTACCAAAATGAGATAACTGTGTTAGGTTAGGGAATCCTGTAAATGACTGCAAGTCCCCAAATGAGTCCAAGTTCAAAGGGAATATTGTGTGAAACAAACAGTCTCCCTGGAACCCCAAAGGCAATTGAACCTCAATGCCCAGAGACTGAGAAGTCCTAATTTCCAGTTCTACATTCCAAGAAATGTACGGATATGGCTTGAAAGAAACAATATTCCGTATGGTGAAATACACTAAAATTTTGTATTTCCTCTCCAAGTCCTTGGAGGGTGAATCTGCTAAAAGATTCTGATCCCAGGAACAGTAATTTAAAGTACAAAGAAAGAATGGAGACTTCAGAGACAAACAGTCCTGCAATTTAGCCCACAACCGGCCAATTTCAGGAACCTTGGATGAGACGTTATTCCATCCGGACTCCAGCTTTCTAAACTGTAAAATGAGAAAAATAATAGCCACTTCCTTGAGTCATTGCAAAAACTGAAAAGAGCATCTTTCAGAATATAGCGACCCATTCATTTCATTCATTTCACATTCTCTTTCTGTCTCCCTTTACTGAGCATGGCTGATCTTGCTGCTTGAAGATACGGAGAAGAATAGATTGCCCCAGCCTCAAGGAGCTCACGGGAGCCCCAGAGGCTGTAACCATAGTCTCTCTTCTCAAGAAGATGCCAATCTATCTAAGGAGACAGACACATAAAGACCAAAGGGGATGAAAGAAGTCTACAATGGAAACACACCACTTACCATGGGAGCACGCGGGACTCCAAGGGTCATATAATCTGGAGAGAAAATGCCCCCTTAAGTGAACAGCTACCAAAAGAGAGCAAGACAAACAAGTCTCTTCAATTGTGAAACAAAAACTGTCAGGCATCTGGTAGGTTCAAGAGCTTCTCCAATGGACAAATAGTTCAAAAACCACTCACTCATATGAGTACTTATTCAACTCAAGAGTCCTAGATATTAAATGATGACAATGTCCCACCAACTTTTATTTCAACAATTCAGAGTAAAAAAATAATAGTAATTAACTAAATAAAAACTTGGCTTTAAAAGATGTGCATTATGGTAAGTGAAAGAAGCCAGACATAAAAGGACAAATACTATATGATTCCACTTACATGAGGTCCCTAGAGGAGTCAGATTCATAAAGAGAGAAAGTATAAGGGTAGTTGTCATGGATGGGAGGAGTGAGGAATGGGGAGTTAGTGTTTAATGGGTGCAGAGTTTCAGTTTGGAACGATAAAAAAGTTCTGGAGTTCTGGTGGTGATGGTTACACAACAATGTGAATGTATTTAATGCCATTGAAATGTACACTTAAAAGTGATTAAAATGGTAACTTTTTAAATCTTATGTATATTTTATCATGATAAAAAGAAAAGATGAACAGCATGGTTATGCAGCCTTGCTAGCCACGAGGCACGCACCCACTTACACACACACACTTCACACCTATGGTCAGCTTTGCATCAAGATGGGAGGAAAGAGGGGGGAAACATCCTGGTTTCCCCTCACAGTATACTCACTCACAGAAAACAAGCAGCCCTGAAAATATGCCCTGTGGGCACACATCTCTGCTTTTGCTGACCTGTAGAATTAGTGCTAAGGAGAGAATATTAGAGAAGAGCCAACACTTCCCTTGCTGTAGGTATTATGCTTAAACTCACTCTCCCTCCTGCATTGTGCCCACATCCTGTGGTGTAAAATGTTCCATTTGTCTTGTGGCCACGTCAAAGAAGCTTTTCTGGTTGATGAGCAAACTGCTAACAATGACTCTTTTTCCCTCAACAAAAAAGAAACTCATATCTTAGACACAGTATCTCCTTTTGTAAGTAACGACAATAGGAGTCCTGGAAGTTAGCTTGTCTGAATGAATTTTAGCTTGTGGTGAAATAAAACAGACTAATGGCTTGGAGAACAGAATGATTTCCATTGGGAGCAAAAAGGAAAAAAAAAAACAGTTATGCATAGTAAAATGGAAAGTTCACTCAACCATGCGTCATAACCTTTGCCACTAATTAGCAATATTATTCTAGACTTGGAGATACCCCCATGGGCTGAAGTACTCCCAATTTAGTTGGGTAGATTCTTGCTACGCAAAGTATGGTCCATGGGCCAGCAGCATTGGCATCACCCAGGAACTTGCTGGAAATGCAAAACTTTGAGCCACACGCCTTATACACTTCTCTGTCCCATTGATGTCACTCTGGGGGCTGTGACTTGCTTGGCCAATGGGCTATAAAGACAAATGGGAAGTGCCACACTGGAGCAGAAGTTTTAAGAGCCATCCCAAAGTTCTTCCCTTGTTCTTTTCCCCCTGCCTCAAAACTAGCATAAATGCCAAGTTCTAGCCAACAGGCCAAGCTAGAACACCTAAAAGAGCATAGGAAAATTTCTTCCTCCTTAAACTAGTCTAGTCACCTAGCAATAACATATAAGGCAATGAAAATCAGTATTAATACAAACTAATAAAATGTGAAGACGAATATTTATTTATATACATTCAAGAGAATATAGCTAAATCTATTGTTTGAGAGATTTTTCAGCCTCTCCAAACCCTGACTTCCCTCTTGATTCTCTATTCCTTATAGCCAAACTACCAAAAGGAGGGGGCACCTCACCTGAATCAAATTTCTCCCTTTCCACATTTTCCACAACCAACATGTAGTCAAGATCCTGTCTTCCAGGCTCTCCTAGACCCCTCTTCCAGAGTTACCAAGGACATTGGGGTCCATTCTACTGTCCCCACATCTTGTTAGCCATGCGACGTTGTGAAGGCTACTTTTTACATTGTATCCTGCACAATAGTCAAAGAAAGTTAATATTTTCCATTCCCTTCTTAGAAAGATGTTTTGAAAAGCAAATGGTACTATTTAATGTGAAGACTTTTGCAGACTGTAAATCCTAACCAAAAAAAGATACTAACATCGTGAGTGAAGATCATGCCAAAGTTGCTATCAACACATTTCGGGAGGAATCTAGATGTAATAAAAATGTCAAATTACCACGAATGTAAGTTAAGGACATGAAAGAATCATACTGATTAGAAGGTACGTCTGAGAGAACAGAACCTAAGCATTCTGATTCAGATGATTAAATTTACATCCAACCCACATCCAATCCCCTCATCCCACTTAACCCTCCACAAACACTGGGTCAGGCACACAGATGGCATATAATTAAAGCTTAACAAATGTACAGTGAGCTAAGAAGGATAAACAAACTACAATAAAGGAGGATGAGCGTAATGAGGTTCCATGCCTCAGGAATCTTGGGTTCACATGCAAACACATGAAAGCAAAAACTATAAGACAATGAATGTGAACGTAAACACAGCATCTTATTGGCACACAGGACGGACTGATTAATTGGTCCTGGGACTGAATAAATATAAAAGTCAGGGAAGTTTACACAGAAGAAAGAAATTAAATCTGGCCATTAGAGGAAAAGGGGAATTTCACAGCAAAAACACATGGAAGGGGCACATCCAGTTTCCAGTTTCACATGGAAGCAAGTCACCACTCCATCTTAACAGCAAATTAAATGCTGAACAGACTGAAAAATCAACACCTTTTCCTGGATCCATAAGACAAGGGAGGACACAGAACAAATCACTGCTCCCAAGATTGGAGAGACAGACAGGCAAACACAGGGAGTCACGGCTGACCAGAGCAGAAATCCACAAGTGGAAACCATGGCGGGAACCTGTGCCAGGGCAGGAAACCTGAACTGTAGTTGACAAATTGTTGGAGGCTCAGTGCAACAAGTCTGAGAGTTCAAACTCCAGCGGGACCCGGTCATAAGGGGGGCCCACAATATTGTGAGATTCACCTCCAAGAGCTTGGCCAGATAACCACAGCAAATACTGGAGAAAAATCTCCTCAAGATTTTGGCAGGGGGAAGAGGAAAAGGAGCCATTCTGAAATATACTAGAGCACTCTTCAACTTGGCAGGGCCTGCCTTCAGGGAAACTAGTTAACCAGACCCTAACCTGCTAGGGTACTATCAGAGCCTAACTGACCTGGGGAAGGGAAATACCCAACACCAGGTGCCTTTAGCCATTCTGTCCCACCTAAGGAGGGAGAAAAAATTTCAGCGACACTTGTGAAGTTCACAATCCGGAAACACAGTCTTACTAAAAGACTGAAATCTAGTCATAGGGCTAGAGAATGCTTCTCCTCCCCACATATCTTACCACACTTTACCAATGGCCTACTTACAGCAATTCCTTTTACCCAATACATCATGTCTGGCTATCAAGAAAAAGTTACAAGGCATACCAAAAGGCAAAATATACAGTTTGAAGACACAAAGCAAGCATTAAAACCAGACATGGAAGGGATATTACAATTATCAGACTAGGAATTTAAAACAACTCTGATTAATATGCTAAGGGCTCTAATGCAAAAAGTAGACAGCATGCAAGAACAGATAGGCAATGTAAGCAGAGAAATGGAAATTCCAAGGAAGAACCAAGAGGAAATGCTAGGGATAAAAAAAATATGGTAACAGAGATGAAGAATGCCCTTGATGGGCTTATTAGCAGATAAGGGCACAGCTGAAGAAAGTCATATCAGACACCAAACTACAGATCCAGGAAGCTCAATGAATATCAAGCAGGATAAATGCCAAAACACTACACCATGCCAATGGTGTATGCCAATCACTTTCAAATTACAGAAAACCAAAGATTAAAAAAAAATCCTGAAAGAAGCCAGAGAGAAAAGAATACTTTAACCATAGAGGAACAAAGATAAGAACTAAAACCAACTTCTCAAAGACTGTGCAAGCAAGAAGAGAGTGGACAGAAATACTTGAAAAGTTGAGAGACGAAAACCACCAACCAGAATTCTGTACGCTGTGAAATTATCCTTCAAAAGCAAAGGAGAAGGGGCTGGCCCGGTGGCCTAATGGTTAAGTCCGGCGTGCTCTGCTTCAGCGGCCAGGGTTTGACTCCCGGGTGCGAACCTACACCACTCATTAGCGGCCATGCTGTGGTGGCGACCCACATACAAAACAGAGGGAGACTGGCATAGATGTTAGCTCAGGGTGATTCTTCCTCAAGCAAAAAAGAGGAAGATTGGCAACAGATCTTGGCTCAGGACAAATCTTCCTCAGAAAAAAGAATAAATAAAAATAAAAAATAAAAAAGGAGAGAAAGCAGTATTATAGAAAATGCTCAATTAAAACCAAAAAAGACAGAAGACAAAAAATAGGAACAAAGAACAAGAGCAGCAAACAAAATAACAACAAATATGGTATATATTAATCTAACTATATCAATAATCACTTTGAATGTCAATGGTCTAAATGTACCAATTAAAAGACAGAGATTGTCAGAGTAGATCAAAAAACAAGACCTAACTATATGTTGTCTACAAGAAACCCACCTTAAATATAAAGACACACATAGATTAAAAGTAAACGGATGAAGAAAATATACCATGCTCACACTAATCAAAAAAAAGCAGGAGTAACTATATTAAATTTCAGACAGAGCAGACTTCAAAGTAAAGAAAGTTTTCAGGGATAAAGAAGAGCATTACATAATGATAAAGGGAACAGTTCTCCAAGAAGATATAATAGTTCTTAACATGTCTGTGCATAACAAGAAAGCATCAAACTACATGAGACAAACACTGATAAACTACAAGTAGAAATAGGTATATTCACTATCATAGTTAGAGACTTCAACACCCCTCTCTCAGGAGATGGACAGATCCAGCAGGCAGAAAATCAGTGAAGACAAAGTTGAACTCAACAGCACCATCAATCAACTGTATATAACTAACATCTATAGACCACTTCATCCAACAATAGCAGAATACACGTTTTTCTCAAGCTCACATGGAACATTCACCAAGACGGACCACATTCTGAGGCATAACACATACCTTAACAAATTCAAAGGAATACATATCATATGAAGTCTGCTCCCAGATCACAATAGAATTAAAACTATAAATTAATAATAGAAAGATACCTGGAAAATCCCCAAATATGTGGAGATTAAACAACACACTTCTAAATAACACACGGGTCAAAGAAGGAATCTCAATAGAAATTTAAAATTATTTTGAACTAAATGAAAATAAAAACACAACTTCTCAAAATTTGTGGCATGTAGTGAACACAGTGCTTAAAGGAAAATGCATAGCATTGAATGTATATGTTAGAAAAGAAGAGAGATCTAAAATCAAGAACCTAAGTTTCCACCTTGGGAAACCAGAAAAAGAAAAACAAACTAAATCCAAAGGAAACAGAAGAAAAGAAATAATATTAGAGCAGAAATCAATGAAATTAAAAACAGAAAATCAACAAAGAAAATCAATAAAACCATAAAGCCTCTAGCCAGGGCAACAAAAAAAAGAGAGAAGACACAAATTACTAGTATCACAAATGAAAAAGGGGACATCACTACAGATCCTATGGAAATTTAAAGGATAATAAAGCAACACTATGAACAACTCTATCCCACAAATTTGATAACATAGGTGAAATGGACCAATTCCTTAAAAGATACAATCTGCCAAAACTCACACAAGAAGAAAAAGATCTCCTGAATAGGCCTCTATCTATTAAGGAAATTGAATGAACAACATTTAGGGAATTACATCAATTCTCTACAATCTCTTTCAGAGGATAGAAGCAGAGGGAACACTTCCTCACTCATTCTATGAGGCCAGCATTACCCTAATACCAAAACCAGACAAAGACATTACAAGAAAAGAAAACTACAGACCAATATCTCTCATGAACACAGATGCAAAAATCCTCAAAAAAATATTAGAAAATCGAATCCAAAAAAGTATAAGAAGAATTGCACAACATGACCAAGTAGGACTTATCCTAGCAATGCAAGGCTGGTTCAACATTCGAAAATCAATTAATGTAATCCATCACATCAGCAGGCTAAAAAAGGAAAATCACATGACCATATCAGTAGATGCAGAAAAAGCATTTAATAAAATTCAACACTTATTCATGATAAAAACTCTTAGTAAATTGGGAATAGAGGGTGTCTTGACATGAGTACAGCCATGTTTGGCCGCTCCATTGACCTACAGCCACCAGCACAAAAAGAAATATAAAAGCTGCTTTCTGCATGGTGGGAACCGGCCCTTCTCCCATGGAGATGGTTGCAATGTGTAAAAATGTCAAGGCCCTTTGGGCGCCGCAGCCTGGAACAGACTAGCCATCTGTGCCGGGCTGGGACGATAAGCAGGGTAAACAATGCACGTACACAACTACTGGGCTGGGACGACAGCCGGGGTGGGGGCTCAGTGCACGTACACCACTGATAACCATTTGTGTATGAGAACACTGAATGCTTGCTCTGTAAACTCTGTAACTGCTTATATAAACTGTGGGAGACTGAGACCCAGTGAGAGTTCCACCTGTGGAAGGGATGCCTTGTCCAGGATGTGTGATTCCCACCCAGCCATGTGGATTGACAGGACTCTCCCGGCAGTGGGGCGTGGATGTTGTGAGTAATTGATTTATTGTGAAGTACTTGATCTGATGTGTTCTCTTTTCGGTCAACCTGGTGTTTTTCTTTCCGGTTGATTTGTGTCATTTCCCTTCAGTCGATCTGGTGTTTCCCTTTCCGATCGATCTGATGTTTTTCCCTCTTCTTATATGACCTATTAGAATCTGCTGCTACCTCAGCCGATGTGGATGTTTTCCCTTTCCAGTTGAGCTGGTGTTTTTTCCCTCTTATTATTTGACCTATTTGGATCTGTTTGCGGACTATCGCCTTTACTATCCTCTATATAATAAAAGATACCTTCAGTCTATTTGCTTGGAGTGGAAAGGTTTTTTTTACATCTCCAATCGAATCCCCGAACCTCTCATAACAGAGGGGAACTTTCTCAACTTGATAAAGAATATCTACAAAAAAGCCTACAGCTATCATCATACTTAATGGTGAGGAACTTGAAGCTACCCTGGACCAGTAGCACCAGGATCCACCGGAAGTCTCTTACAAATGCAGAATCTCAGGCCCCAGCCCAGACCTACTGAATCAGAATCTCTGGAGGGGGTACCTAGGAATCTGTATTTGAGCGAGCTCACCAGGAGATTCTTTTGCTTGCTAATGTTTGAGAAGCATCACTCTAAAAAGTTGGGAGCAATAAAAGAGCAGACACAGGGAGAAAATTAGGGGCTATGGGGCTAATATATTTCATAGATAATACATGTTTGAGTTATAACAGAGGGGATGGCAAAATAGTTTGAGAGACGAATCTGAAGGACTTTGCAGGAGGATGGATATAAAGGTTAGGGAACGGAAGCATTAAGGAGGATTTTGAAGACTTTAGCTTGGGTAATTAAGAGAATATTCATATTTTTAATTAATATTGAGAATCCAGGGAGATGGATAGGTTTGAGGAGGGCAAATAAGCAACTTGGGCCGGGTCGTGGAGCTCATAAGTCACACTCTCAGCACTGGAGCCCAAAGATCAAACTCTCTCCACCATACCACCACCGCCTCTCTCGCAAACAGCAGCAGATTGTCTTTAACGTAGGACACAGTAACTTAGAGGGTTTTTACAGGACCATAAATCAGAAATGACCAGTATGGAGGTGAATCTGCAACTCAGGACAGAAATATTGCAGAGGATGGAGGAAGGTATAGATAGAGGAATCTCAGGAAGAAGGAGGCAGATGAAGAAGGGAAATTTCATTGGCCAAAAATGGAGTTCTCACTCTACCTTCAAATATCACAGAGCAAATGCCATTGTCCCATTTCTGTTAGAGTTTGGTGATTCAGAAAGAGAAGCTTCAACTCTATACATCAAGTATCTTGAGGCTTGATTTATGCTGCTATAAATGCATTATCCACATTATCCTGCAAGTCCAAGGAGAATGCTGGCAAATTAGTGCTGCCCTAGTCCTGATCAAGATAGAATCTCTCAGCAAAATGACAGCTAGTGTTAGAACGTTGGGGATTTCAGCACAGTGCCACACAGGCACGGAGATGTGACCCTCCCAACCTAGATTATTTTTTTCCTGCCAAATATTGTACCAGGGCTGGGCAGAAAATGATGTCGAAGTAACATAGAAAAGCTCTCCAGTGTCTGTAATTTAACATTCCATCGGAGTTCACTCCTACTTATAATATTCTCCATTACCAGGGAAAACAAAAGTTCTAAGGAATTTCATTGTCTTTTTGTCTCAAAATGACAAAGAAACGAAATAAACATACACAGGATGCACAGGACAAAAGTGGAGGATGGGTGCAGAAGGGAACAGCATTCCAGAGCTTTAAAATACAGCAAATAAATGTATTAGCTGCATATTCGCCCTGGATCTTAAAACTGCCTTTAAAGGGACTGAGCAACAGGATTCTTGGTGATCAGAACACTTTTCGATGCTGCTTCATGCGATACTCTCGAGATGGCCAAGATTTACAGTTGATTAGCCTGCATAGTTCAGTTGCTTTCTCAAAAGATTCAAGGAAGGGATTATTTCTGCACCCAAAGAGCCCTGGAGAATAGAGAGGGCTGCTCACGGTGGTAATGTGAATTCCCCAGACTCGGTACACTGTGCTCATTGAAGCAGATAAAGCAAAGTTAAAGAAGCATTTAGTTCTTCAGAATGCCAGCCTTAATAAGTATCTTTTTGTGGAAGGATTTAGGAGGAGGGGAGGGTTATCCTTAGTGCAGGCATTATGTCCTCATACAAAAAGGGAAAATGTGCATACAGTTGGATGTAAAAAGCCAAAACTCGCCTGCCCTCCTCCCTCCCCCAGGAAAAGTTGCTGAACACACACTCCCAAACGCGAAAGCATGAATCTTCACAGCTTAATAGTCCCGAAGCCATTGTGCAGCTTCTCTTGGGAAACGCAGCTCATTCATCTGCAACCGCCCAAGTTCAACCTTTCAGCTGTGAGAACTGGGAGCCGCGCGGGCGTCAAAAGCCCCACCTTCATCAGCAAGCAGGACGGAGACGAGCTGCGTCCTTCCGAGGAAGCGCTGGGCAGCTCCCCTTTTAACTCAACAATGCTCCCGTCAAGGCACGTGAGAAAAGTCTGCAAAAGGCTGAATCGGCCACATCTGCAGGCAGCGGAACTCTTAAAGTGATATTTGCTTGCGCCGTGCAAGGCTCGTCCTGGCCCCAGCGGCTTTCAGTTCTCCTTGTTAACAGTGTTCCTTATGTGGAATTTGACGCAGAATTAGTCATTTGTAATGAATTAAAATGCATATTATTTAATAAGGCAATGCTCTGTGATCCCATTTTTCTAACCACCAGCAAATTACCCCTCTTCCACTCGGCCTTATCCCCAACTAGTCTTCAAATGTGAACATCCACATGAACTGAGCTATTGGTATAAAGAAAATCACATCGCAATTCCCATTCTGTCGCTTAAGTGGAGTTTCCATCGTAGTTAAAGAAGTTGAAATCCAGTTAATCCGCATCTATTTCACTAGGCTTAAATATTCAATATGGACTCCCATAACCTAAGACAGATGGAGAAGGTTCTTCACAGAAATCAGTATAAACATTTAGTACTAATAATAATAGAGAGAAAGAAAGAAAAAAAACAGAAAAGAAAGATAGAAAGACATCTCTACAAAGCGCACACTTTCAGTCACTTCTTCCCCCACACAAATGGAAAATGAACTCACCCACACTGGTAGCTGCACTCTGAAAAGATCCAGTTGAGAGAAGTCCTTTCTTTATTGTGTAGTTTTAAAGACTATTCTTTGACCTTTGCTATTTATGACTTAAGATCTGTGAAGACAGGGCCAAACCCCTTTGGCTCCAAATGGCGCACACAAACAAAAGCTTTTCACCTTTGTTCTGTGCACGTCATTTCCCATCAGAACACGTTTTTGCTGCCTTCCTTGTTTCCCTAGTTTAAATGCCATCTTCTTACTTCTTTTGCCCAGTCACAGCCATTACCTAATTGACAAGTGGTCACCATCCCTCCTTTCCAGTGAAGTTATGACGCCATAACCATCGCTACCCCGCTGAAAGACCTTGGGTATGAACATAGATGTCTAGTCACTTCATCTGGGCTAAGCATGAAATTGTGGATAAAATGGTTCAGGAAGCCAAACAACTCACTGGGCAAGTTTGAGCCATGCTATGGCACCCTTCTAGTTATTTATCATTGTATGGATTTATGTAGTTATTATTTTATAGATTTATGGATTTATCTATGGCCTTTCTCACTCTTAAAGAGAGTCAAGACTATTTACAAAGATCCAGATGGTATAGCCAGAAAACAAATCTTGAGTGAATAGAAGGAGATAAAGGGAAATAAAAATTGGGACAATAAATAAATACATGGAGTCAGAGATAAAGCTAGTTCCCAAAATGCATGTGATTAATTTCAGTACCCTTGTTAAGATAGGTATAGGTTATTTTATTTAACTTGCAGCTTTCTAACAGCCAGTTCTAAGGGGAAAACACTATTGGTTACAAAATTTATGGTATCCATAGACTAAAACATCTACCAATTTCTAGTGGGAGCATATTTAGTACTCATACTGCGACCTGAATGAATGTCTTTCCTCCAAAAGATGGCATGGAATAGTAGACCCATGTCCTCAGCGAGCTCCTCATAGCAGCCTCAATGACTGGGTCTGTGAGATAGTTTCTGAGAATATTACACACACTGCATTAGAGCAACATGTGACTCAATAAAAGCCATTCATTAAAGGATAATTTTGAGATGGTGAAGGTACCTAGTTCATTCTTGTAATCAAGGCATAGATTCTAGAGCATCTGGAAACTATATATCCATCAGGCATGGATAAATATTATTTCTCTCTGGTGCCTTTTGGTATGACAAGGATACAAGGAGTTTGATAGTCTCCTCCTTGGCAAGTTCCAGGAGTGCGGTGGCTTTGTTGACACGTCATTTCATAGCTCGCAGAGCTGTTGTTAGCTCTGACATCCACTATGAAAATTAAAGATCCTAATGAAGACATTTGTCTGAATAAAAAGATAATGCAACCTCTGCCTAGATATGCATCAAAGGGAAAGGGAGCACTCAACAAAGATCCTCCTTAGAAAAAATTATTTTCTCCTCCAACCCAGAAGAAAATAGAAGATACAACCTCAGTGGGATCTCTCATACATCATGGCTACAATAATTTAAGGCTGAAAAAGAGTTTAAAACAAATGTTCAGCCATTAAACACACACACACATTTCAGATCACCCAAAGAACATCATGCTTTGAGCAACGAATCTTACAAGAAAGTTCTCTGACCCAAAATAGCTGCAAAACAAATATACCAATGTAGTTGAATGTGATTATTTACAGGGTGAGTAAGGTTCTCCCAAATCAAATAGATAAAAGGTAAGAATTCTTGAGAAAGGAAAATTATTTTAGTTTGCAATAATTAGCCTATATTCCTTCTTTCAGGCAAGTTAGACAGCAAGAGTGTGTTCTTTTTCACCCAGTAAAACAGTTGAAATTAAAACCTAGATTTATTCTCCTGTAATGACTGCTCTCTTATAAACATAGAGAAATAATGTTTCCAATGCAGACTATAGGTTTGTTTCCAATAGGAATTTCTGTGTATGATTAGGTAGAACAACTAGACTTGACCCTCATCTCAAGGATCACCTACAAAACAGAGTCAAGATTATGAACACAGAGAGGCAAATGCTGACCCCCTGAATTCCAGTGAGAGTTTTCACCCCAGTAAGAATATTCTGACAGGGACCCTCCTTGGGGAAAGAAGAGCAACATAGCACGATCACGTATTCAGTGCTCACAAATTCTGCCCGACCCAGCTCGTGAAATCCAACCCTGTCTCCCTTCTAAAGCCTCACAGTTCCCAACCTTCCATCAGCACTGGTGCTCTTCGCTAGTTGCCAGATCAAACCCAACAATCTTCAAGCCATCGGCGCTCATCCATGCTCCGGGTGCCTTCTGATGAATACATTACAACTTCAAAACATCTGTCAGACCATAATCACCATGTAATGCATCCTGACTGAGATGTTTTTCATATGTTGAGAACAGATTTCCTTTCTAAAGGCAGCTTTCAGGAGCCCTTCTTCAACTGTGAACCAAATAAGAGATTTCGTTTGTATCTTCTTCCATCAGATGGGAGGAGAAATTAACAGTAAGAGATAAGGAAAGGGCGAGCATAAAGACTACCCAAAGGTGCTTTTTCCCTTCCACATGTCTTTGCTTTGAAGTTTACAGCAGATGGAAGTCTTTCACACCCATAAAAATTGATATGGAAAATCAGAAACACATTGGGCTATTAACATGTCACATGCTGGATCTAAATCTAAATAAGAACCTGTTCTTTTCCTTAAATATTGATTGTGCTACAAGCCTAGCGGGAAACTTTGCATGTTCTTTCAATGGATAGACTAGTTTCTAGGCTTAAAAACACTGGAATGTTCCAACTACTTCAGGCTAATGATCACCCAAGAGCACACTAATATGTTTGATAAAGGTTCCCAGCATGAGGGCAGAAAACACTTACCATAAGAATGACAGTGTGGGGAGAAGCAAATCGGTGACACCAGCTCAGGCTGCCGCCAATGCTGGAGGCTCCAATTAGAGCTGTGAGCTGGCATTCCAGGAGGCTGTGACAGATGGAAGGGTGCAGCAAATCTCTAATTGTTTAAATCATTAACTCATCGATCCACCTGCATTATCGCTGGAAGGGACCCTGCTGGACGCCTTCAGCCGTTTCTCACAAATCTCAGCACTCGTTACTTACCATTTAAGAAATGAGGTTTTGAAATCAGATGTTTATTTAACTACCCTGTTTATAAGTTCTTTTGGGTTTTGTCTGTTTCACATTCTCTCACTTTTCTCTATTTTTTTTGCATTTCTGCCGTTACATCAGAGATGATGTCCATGTGAACGTTCCTGTGGAGCAACGCTGGATGGAGCACTTGAGAATGACGTTGCACTTCTAGCCCTAACTCAAGTTTGCTGGTCATTTGATTTTCAACTGCATGTAGACTGTGAAATTCCACAGCTTTGGTCTCCTTTAAGAGAGTCTTCATCTCTTGGTAAGCACGAAAGCACATAATGATCTTTGGGGTACTCAAAATTATGCCATTTACAGGCATGATGTCATAGGATAGTCAGACAAACGTGCATTCAACAGTTTTTACTATTCGTGCTAATATACCATCATATGTACAGATTGCTTTTTCAAGAGAACACTAGCCAAACTTTCACACACCTAACAATTTCTTTCCGTATGCTTTCCATACAAATTTTAATCCACCACTTGTTTAAGGAAATAATAGAATATTTCTCTCTTCTCTTCCCAGGTTATCACGTCCTATTTACTTTCTGCTGAGGAATAATGTCATGCTCTTTACTTATGGAAATAGTAACATTGGGATTCAAAATAAAGGGAACTGAGTATACATTTGAGAAGTTTTCTACAAGAGGCTATCTATTCCAATGCTACAAACCTACTTCTTTTGACAATCACTGTCAATGGTGGCTTTGCCTATGAAATAATTGGTAATTCCCAAAATATATCAATATGTTGGACAAGAGATGCTCAATATATGTCAACTTTGTCCTTGAATTTGATAACATAAAGTCAGGGAAAACTCAATGAACATCAGTAAGTATTACAATAGGCTTTAAATATTTTAAAGTACATAAAACATCTGATATTTTGATTCGTTGTTTATTAGGATTGCAAAGAAGTAAAAAAGGATGTTCACCTTTGGTTCTTGGGTATTTGGACATAGTGCATTTCCATGTGTGCCTGAGTTTTCATTTTTCTCCTTAAGATAAGTTTTCCTTGGGCTCCATGGATTTACAGTCATTACCACATAAGTCATAGAAAACATCTAACACAAAACAAAACCCTTCAACAGTCACATTTGGTTGTGTTTCAGAGGTTTGACCCTTATCCAATAAATTTCACAGATGTCAGATGAAGCCGTCCAGACGCTCATACAAGCAAAACCAATCTTCCTCACCTCTAAAGTTGGCTCTGAATAAACCCAGAAAATGACTAAGAATTTGGAGTTATAGCCCTTATAAGAACCAAACTCCCACTGAGATCAAAGCAGCATGCCAAGGCACCAAGATTGGGCCCTAAATTACTGCTTTTCAACACATATCCTCAAAACCAAATGGGAAACAAAAGTCAAGTGAGTGACTTATAACACCCAAAAGGAGAAGGATGAGCATGCATGCTCCCCACAGAGAGGTGGGTTGTCATCGAGAGAGTGGCACTCTCAGATGCAAGGTTTTGAAAGGTAACTGAGCATGATGTTAAAGGATAAATCTTTTATGAGGTAAATGCATGACTCTCGTGCAAATATAAAATGAAAATGTGTCAAAGATTTTATGTAACTCATGAAACACTGCAAGAACCAATCATATGTTACATTTGGTTCAAAGGAGAAATCCAAGAAATGCAAACAGAAAGACACACACACAATAAGAAATGCTGGATGGATTCACAAATAGATGCAAAATGGTCTATTCACGGGTAAGCATCAATTGCATTCCACTGGACACAATCATTTGCATCTCCATGAACAAGAATCACCTGCATTATTACCAACTTTCTACCATTTACAGAGCAGGAAAATAGCTCAAGGACAATGAACAATGGAGATAACCCGGAAGGGTGCAGTAGAGAGGACATCTAGTAATCTTTTACTTTGCCCATTTTGAAGTTTCACAGTTTTTAACGGCTCTAATAACCACAGTTAACATTGAATTTTCAAAAATTAATTGTGACTTATTTCAAGTTTTCTTAGTATTGTTTACCATTCATTCATTCATTCATTCATTTATTCATTCAACAAATCCTTGCAAGAGGACCAACAAGGTTCCATAAATGATGTCAGAAACTGTCCATTTTTGTTTAGTTTGAGTACAGCAAGATGTGTCTTTGCACTGAGAGAAGAATGCAATTTTACTGTTTTGTTTTCATTTGATTTTGCGTACGTGAATGCAATGGCACAGAAGAGAGATCAGCATACTACGGCAAATGGCCGAATGCAGCCTGCCGCCTGTTTTTGCACAGCCGGTGAGCTAAGAATTGTTCTCCCATTTTCAAATGGTTGGGGAAGAAAGAAAATTTCTTGACATATGAAAATTGTATGAAATTCAAATTTCAGTGTCCATAAAGAAAGTTTTATTGGAACACAGCCACTCTCCTTTGTTTCTATATTATCTATCACTGATTTCATGCTACCGTGGCAGAGTTGAGTAGTGCCACAGAGACCTTATGGGCTACCAAGATGAAAATATTTACTATCTGGCCTTTTATAGAAATTGTTTGCTGACCCCTGGCAGACAGCACTAATTTGGGGTCCTAGACACCTATTACAATGTGTGTACGGAGGGGCGGCTTCCCCATACCAACAAGCAATTTTTGGGCACCCGCAGGGACTCCAAGAAGTCAACTCAATTCTGCTCAATTCTGATACCTTCTACCTGAAGACAGCATCAGATCCCAGAGTTAACGGATCAGTCCTACAAGACTGCCCTGCCCCCAACCCCCACTTCAGATGCCAGTCGCGCATCCAGGCTGTTACCTGTGCTTCTGACTGACCAGCTGTAGATTGGAAGTTCCTATGACCCCCTCCTTGGCAACTCAATTTCTGACGCCAGTCACAGGCCAAGTTGTTACCTATACTTCTGACCAACTGCCTATAAATCAGAGGTTCCCACAACCCCCTCCTTGGGTTCAATTAATTTGCTAGTGTGGCTGGCAGAACCCAGAGAAATATTTGACTTACTAGTTTACCCGGTTTATTACAAAAGAATATAACTCAGGAACAGCCAGATGGAAGACATGCATAGGGCACGGCATGGGGAAAAAATACGGAGCTTCCCTGCCTTCTCCAGGCTGCTACTCTCCTGGAATCTCCAGTGTTCACCAACCCAGAAGCTCTCCAAACCCTGTCCTTATGGGATTTTATGGAGGCTTCATTATATAGGCTTGATTGATTAACTCATTGGCCATTGGCAACTGAATCTCCAGCCCCTCTCCCCTCCCCAGAGGTCAGAGGGGTGGGACGGAAAGTTCCACTCTCTGATCACATGGTTGGTTCCCCTGGCAACCAGCCCCCATCCTTTGACGTGGTCCAAAAGCTATCTCATTAACATAACAAAATATACCTTTATTGCTCTCATATCTTAGGAAATCCCAAGAGTTTTAGGAGCTCTATGTCAGAAACAGGGACTAAGACCAAATACGTATTTCTCATTATAAACCACAATATCACAGTACTGTGTTTAATGGGACATCATATTGAAAAGGGAAGCCAATAAGAAAAAAGAAATTCTTAACGTGATAGGATGGTTCATAAGGATTGTCTGATGACGAAATACCAGGGTATCTTGCCCATCAATTCAAGTCTCTTAGCAAATGCTCCAAAATCACCCCTAAACTGGTCCACAGAGAAAGTACGTACAATGGAAAATAGGGTCTAAGAATAAGGTCTTCCAAGGGACCGGCCCGGTGGCATAGTGGTTAAGTTCACGCACGCAGCTTCGGAGGCCCAGGGTTCGTGGGTTTGGATCCCAGGCGCGGACCTATGCACCGCTCATCAAACCATGCTGTGGTGGCATCCCAAACAAAGTAGAGGAAGATGGGCACAGATGTTAGCCCAGGGCCAATCTTCCTCAGCAAAAAGAGGAGACTTGGCAATGGATATTAGCTCAGGGCTAATCTTCCTCACACACAAAAAAAGAGAATGTTAAACCAGAAACATAAAGGAAAGGCCTGAACAGCCATCCCACTGTGGTACACAGGAAAAAATTAGAAAATTTACATTATATTTGGTATAGAGTAATTTGTTATTTAAGAGAGAGATTAATTAAAATAGGTTCTTAAAATAATATACATTGTTAAAATTGAACTAACTCAAAAGTAACATTAAAATGGAAATATAGCACATTTTATTGGTATGTTTTATGGTATCACAATAATATTTCATTCCAAAAAGTATGTAGGATGGTTTGGATTAAAATATTAAATTAAGATAAAAATTGATTGGAAAGATTATTTAGATAGAACAGAAAAATATATTTTCTGTTTATGCCAAAGGCATATGTTTACTTTCTTAATTAGGAGTAGATGATCTTATTATTTAGTTGCTGCTAAAATTGGAGTACTAAAAATAAGTTATTCTAAAGGCATCATTTTTTGGTAGATTTGGTATATTTAAAATGTTTGTTCCTAATCAACCTAGACTGAAACTTAGCTCAGATGTCAATTTTGCAAACAATTTAATTTGGAGTGCATAAGAGCAAACCATGTTCCTCTGAGTTAAGTGCTCTCTCAGTGTGAAAACCACCTTCTAGGAGGAATTTCTAAGGAATCCATTTCTCCAGGCATTTACTGTGTATCCCTAAATGAGGCTGAACCAGGAGAGTGGGCCATCGTAGACTGCATCTTCTTGACTGCCCACTGGACAATGGGGATATAAAAATGAGAAAGAGCACAATGACTCTTGCTGGAGTTGGGCCACAGTTTTGCTGGCAAGTTATACAATTCACAGTAGCCACAAGAGTGACTCAGGAAAAACCCAGAGCACCAGGAGAATCAACTGCTGAATTGAGCAAGAGGTCTTTCAAAATTTTTTTATTGTTCTATAATACTTATTACACATGGGTTATACAATGGGAGAACCACTGGCTTCTGATTTAACCAGAACTCAGTTCAAATCCCATCTCTGGTATTTACTAGTACTTACTGGTCGAGTGACATTGTAAGAAGTTCACTCAACTTTCCTAAGAATCTGTGAAATGGAGGTGGTCATGCCAATTACAAAGTCAAGATTGGCCTCACTGACACACAAGTTCATCCTCAGAGAACCAAAAAATGTAAAATCACGGTGACTTAGGCAAGACAGAAAGTTATCTGTCTCTCAAGTGCAAATAATTTGAGAAGTTCAAGACTGGTATGGGGGCTCCATGATATCAAACACCCAGGCTCCTTCTATCTTTCTTATTGGTTATTCTCAGACTTGCCTCCATCCTCAAGGGTAACTCATGGCCCGAGATAGCTACAGGAGCCCCTGCCATTGGTCTGCATTCTAAGCAGCAGAGGAGAGAAAGTGGCAAGAGCAAATGAGTGCATTTTCTAGCCAAATCAGTTCCCTTTAAAGAGGCATCTCAAAAGTCCTTCACAATAATGCCACTTGTCTTTAATGGGCTAGAAATAAGTTATTCAGTTGCCATATTTAGCAACATATATGTTGCCATATTTAGCAACAAGGGAGCTTGAGGGAAATGTAGATATTTAATTCTAGGCAGCAAGGTATTTCGGTGAGGAATTAGGTTTGGGTTGGTAGAGAAGAGGAGAAACTACATTAAGAGGCAAAGAGCAATCTACCTGCCTACATTAGAGAGTATAGGATGAAAATTAGAATTCCTCTATATAATGAACCCCTGAAAAGGTGCTTGGTACATACCACATGCTCGGTAAATTATATGTTTATTTTCTTTCATATAATAAAGTAAAACTGCCGAGAGTAGGACTGTATTCTTAATTTCTTTTATAACTCCCGAAATGCACAGACCAGGCTTTCTCAACCTCGGCACTACTGACACTTGGAACCAGGTAATTCTCATTGCGGGGCCTGTCCTGTGCATTGTGGGTTGTTTATCAGCATCCCTCACCTCCACCCACTAGATGCCAGTAGCTTCCCACCACCAGCTATGACAACCAAAACATGTCTCCTGGCATCACCAAATGTCCTCTCAGGAGCAAAATCACCCCCGGTTAAGAACCACTAGCTTAAACTTACGTGGGACAATAAGTCACTGCTCTCTATTATCTAGGAGTTCAATTGTGCTGAAGACCCCTGAGTTCATAGTGATGATCTCATTATGCAGGAATCAATGTAAGAAAAAGATGCAAATTTCCCCAATGAATAATAAATGATCATGCTAAGTTACACAGATGTAAAATGGATTATATATTACTTTTTTCCTGAAGGCAATGTAGTGACGACGTACCTTGGGGAGGAAAGAAATGTAACGTATGGGTTTCATGCACTCATTCATTCATCACAAATATTTGAGCAACTACTCTGTGCCAAACACCATTCTAAGCTCTGAGGACATCACAGTGAAGAAAGAGAACAGAGTCGACGCCCCCAGGGAGCTTACTTTCTGGTGAAGGCGACAGACTTTCAGCAAATAAAGGATTAACTATATAATGTCGTGGCGGCATGTGGCATGGACAATGGAGTGGGTAAATGGGTGGGAGGGTGATCTGGGAAGGCTGACACTGAGAAAGTGGTGTTTGTGCTGAAGGGGCATCTGCAGAAGGGGCCTCTGAGGGAAGGAAAAGCAGCCTTGAAGGTGTAGAGCAGAAGGGGAAAGGCAGAGGGAGAGCACAGGCAGACAAGACGGCCAGTGTTGCAGACTGAGCGAGATGGGAAAACATCAAAAGCTGTTCAGGTAGACAAAAGCATGATCCAGCTTATATATTTAAAGGGTCTTTCCAGCAGCCACATGGAACAAATGTAGAAGCTCAGATGCTCACAGATCAGTCTGGGCAAGAGATGATGGCAGACTGGACAAAGTGGGGCAGTTAGATGAAAAGGAGAGATCATATTCCAGAGGGATTCTGAAGGTGACAGCCTTTGCAGATGGTAACCAAAAATGACTAGCAAGTGTGTGGTTTCTATAAAGTATTATGTAAACCTTATCTTCTAACACACATTCAGAAATTGTATCATCAACATTACTTCTGGGTTTGGTGGTTTTTTTTACTCATCTGTCCCAATATTTCTTCAAAATGGCTTTTCAAGTTGCTAATTTCTATGCAACACAAGGTAGGGGACAGTGTTCCAAACTTAAGTCTGCCTCTATCGACTGGCAGAGTGATTCCAGGACCGTTATCAAATATGTATGTGCTTGAATTTCCCCATCTGTAAAATGGAGTTACCACGGCTCACCATTCACCTCACTAACCTAAAGATTAAGAGGAAAAGTCTACACGGTGCTTTCAGAATCTCAAAAGAAATGCCACTGTAATTATCTGCAAATGTATCCAGTGGTGTTAACACTCAAAGGGAATAAACTTCGATTAACATATAAGATTCATTCCCAAGGATTCAGACTCAAGACAAGCCTTAAATTCACGTCAGTCGTATAATATATTCCAAAGTTTCTGCTGGAGTTAGCTGTGACTTATTGATTCATTCTTGCTTTCAGGTAAAAGGAATTGATTTCTTTTCTTGTGAAATTCAGACTCTCATGTCAGCCTTGATCTTTCAATTACAATGTATGGTTTAACAATCTGTAGTCCCTAGAGCTGCAATTTTCTTTAATTAGGATATTTTTAAAGTAGTTCAAATGAAACTCTTTCATTAAAATTTCAAGTGTGTAAAAAAGAATTAATTTCTTGATGGGATAAGGAGAAAGGGGGTGCTTAAATAGGAAATAATACTGTTATAAAAATTATCCTTCACCTAATACTCAATTTACACAAAAGTGGACAAAAACACTACTTATGAAATTCAGTCAGCCTCACGACTACAGAGAGAGAGAGAGAGAGAGAGAGAGAGAGAGAGAGAGAGCTCCTTTCCTACAATGACGACATAAGCAAATTACCCAAAACTCCAGTTGAAGAACAATTAATATAATAGATACCAGAAAATGGCTTATCAAAGCAAATGCTTATGACATTATACAAAAAGAGTAAAAAGATCATAAACTAGACATTTCATTTCTGCCCATGATCTAGAGTCAGAGCTAAGTAAAGCTTATTTTCACCAAATTCTTTCACATTCACATAACAATTCTATCTTTAATAACATTCGTATATATTAAATGACACAATGCACGCGTGAATGTAGGACTGGATCATTATAATAAAGTTTTCAGTTTACGCATATTATTCTATAATCATTTTCTTTCATTTTGAAAGACCTTTCAAAATAATAGCGTTCTTCATATAAATATGCTATTTCATTATTATTGTATATTGTTCAGATGAAATTTGGTTATAAAATAAAGGAATGCTTCAATTTTAGGTCTAATAGTAACGTCCATGAAATAAATCTCATCAAACACTATTACAATCTCAAAAGTGCTCCAATATTTTTAGCAAGTTTAAACTTTATTCATTTATATAATCTGAATATAAAACCTACTTCCATTTCCAGATGCAGCTAAAGTACCATCAAATATATCTATTTGAAAGATTCTGATGTTTGGGGACTGAGGTAAGAAATTTATGCTATTAAGCATATGAATGAGTATAATGACAACTGCAGAGTATGTGTGTGCAACAAGAAATACTCAAGAATGGAAAAGAGACTGTTTATTTAAATAATCAAATTATTCAAACCAGCAATTCCTACAGACAAACAAGACTACATTCAAAATAACTTAGATATAAGTAGAACACATTAAATCTTCTGGTCTAACTGGAGGATGTTTTCTCCATAAAAATTTTTTTTTATTAAAAAAACTACAGAATAAAGAGAGAAACAATGTAGTATATAGAAATAATGATACATGTATCTTGATTGCAGTGGTGGCTACCCTAACTGAATCTACACATGTGATAAAACCTCACAGAACTAGATACATACATTGTACCAATGTCAGCTTTCTGCTTTTGATCTACAAACACATCAAGTGTAACCACTGGTGGGAACTGGGTGAAGAGCACCCGTGATTTCTCTGTACTATCTTTGCCACTTTCTGTGACTCTATAATTATTCCAAAATTAAGTTTCTAAAAATATTGATACAATAGTAGGGAACGTACCTTAGAACACTGCTTGTGATTCTGGCACCAAACCAGTGAACCATTGTTCTGCAAAAAGAAAAAAATATTGATTCATTAAATAATTTTCTAATTGAAAACTGCATACACATGTGCGTGTGAATACAATTTTTAAATATTTGCATTAACAAAACACCAATTTCGCCATCCTGATATTTCTCTCTTCCTAAAATAGAAAATATGTTTCTAATGTAAATCCTATTTTGTCCTTGACTTCATGATATAAAGACATATAAAATAATAAAGATTTCAAGCTATCTAAAAGGAAGTGCGTGAGCCATCTCTCATGATGTGCTGAGCAATGAAGTACAGGCCAGCAAGAAAATGAACACCAGACGTTTCTTCTGTCATAAGCAGTTTTGGTAAATTTACAAGTTGGGCATCCTGCAGGCTTTTTGATCTCAACCAATTCACAGTAATGAGAGTTTGAGCTAGGAAGTCAGATCCCATGTGAAAAGCCTTCTCTTTCCCTTTTACTGGATGTGTGACTATGGACAAAGGACTGACTATCCCTGTGCCTCAGTTTATCCATCTGTAAAGCATAATGACAAAATCTCATGCATGAGGTCATTGGGATGCCAAATGAAATAATACATAAACCACTTAGCATGGCTTGATAGTCACTCAATATGTAACAAATCTTAGGACTATGAGTTATTATCCCTAGCATTCAAAGTTCTGCTTGAAACTTCTCATTCCACATGACTGAAAATTTGGTCATGGTTTTCCCTTTGGTTGTGATATTTTACATCAGATTGTGCTAGGCTGGGGTAGTTGGTCGTGGCAGTAGAAACCGTCACCCAATAATTAAGATGCCATGGCCTCCAGTTCTTTGAAGTTCAAGGACGGGTATATGACAAAGTAGCCCATTTCCTATGTTTGAACTTCTGAACTACTAATTTTAAGAACATCAGTATGGATAGCATAGTATTACGTTTGCAGTTAAAAGAAAAGAAAGTTGAACCAATAACATATCTTTTAAAAAATATTTTCTAACAAGTTTATTGATATATAATTTGCATACGTAAAAGTCACTCATTTAAAGTGTACAATGCATTGGTTTTTAGCATATTCACAAGGCCGTAACCATCACCATTAATTTTTGAACATTTTCTTCATCCCAGAAAAAAAACTGTACCCACTAGCAGTCACTCCCCATTCTCTCCTCTCCCCAGTCCCTGGTAACCACTAATCTAATTTCTTTCTCTATAGCTTTACCTGTTCTGGACATTGCATATAAATGGAATCATACAGTATGTGGTCTTCTGTGTAGAGCTTCTTTCATTCCATGTCTTACAATATGCTAAATGGTATAAGATTTTTGCTTCATCTACATTGTCACAAAAATCAATATTTCATTCTTTTTTACTGTCAAATTCCATTGTATGGATATACATTATGATCTTCTACTCCCAATAATGTATCTTAATATATCCCATTCCCAATAATATATCTTAATAATATAGGATTCCCAAAACCACTGAATAATACCCAACTGTATAGGATTAGAAATTTTCCTCTCCTATGTGAAGATCATTAGGCTAAAAGATCTCAGTCCCACGACAAAGCTTTAGCTATTAAATCTATCACATGGTCCTAACCCTCCTTTGCAGCCTTAACTCCCCCAAATTGCTACACATACCTACAGTTTTAGCTATTCTGTTATCAACCTACTCACTCCCCTTCCAAGCTCCATGTTTCCTCAATAGGCCCACATCTCTCCCTACAGATCAACGTTCATTGGCCCGATAAGTGAGGACCGAAGCTGGGGAAGTATATGAACAGGCTGGGATGAAGTTAAGTATGATTTTTGGCAGAGTTGACATCAGAGAAATGATTAGATTGGGCGTAGGTCAAAGCTGGACAAATAGTGGATTTGGTTTAATTACTGGAAACAAGGTGTTAGGAGAAAGGGTGCAAAAAGAGGGCATTGTGTGCAGATTGGTATTTCATCACAGACCACGTCTGTGTGGCAGGCCGTTGCTTTGGTGTTTGGTATATTCACACCAGAGAGTCATCCCAGATAATGACGCAAGCTACATTTCCCCATTTTTACACTTAAGAAACTGGGAGTCAGAGCCAGCTCTGAGGGCCTAGTGGTTAAAGTTCAGCGTGCTCCACTTCAGGGGCCCAGGTTTGGTTCCCAGGTGTGGAACCACACCACTTGTCTGTCAGTAGCCATGCTGTGGTGGTGGCTCATATAAAAGAACTAGAAGGAGTTACAACTAGAATATACAACTATGTTCTGGAAGGGGGAAAAAAAAAGGGGGGGAAGATTGGCAACAAATGTTAGCTCAGGGTGAATCTTTCCCAGCAAAAGGAAAAAAAGAAACAGGAGTCAAAGAAGCCAATTAAATATCCACAGTCAAGAAGCCAGTGGTTAACTTAATCGTGAACCCCACAGTGAGTAACGCTGTGGTTAAACCCAGGGTGACATTGGTGGTGGGTTCTGAAGGCATCTCCCGATTTATAATCTTGGAAGGAGAGGTAAGAATTGGTCAGGACAGTCCTGACTATCATTAAATTCAGAAGCAGCAGATCAGCCTGATGGGATAGAGCAGAGAACAGGAGAGGAGATTGGGTAAAGCGGTAGAAAGCAGGTTACAGTGGTTTTGGACTTTTTGCTGGAAATAAAATTTTTTGTTTAGTAAATGTCAGAGGGTTAAAGAAAATAGAGAGTTAGAGCTGCAAGAAGTTCTGTGCATGGCACACCTGGTTAGCTTCCTTTTGTTCCCTCTGACTTGAGGTAAAATGGCCAAACCTCAACAACAAAAACACAAAGAATCCAGCAATAATCGCCTTCAGCTGCTCAGCAAATGCAAACTCTTCTGCTCTGCTCATGATGAAACCCAAGCGTCCTCTAACTGGCTCATACCCCTATCAAAGGGAGAAGGAAACCAAGAGGCACAGAACATATCAGCTGTTCACATTTAACTGAGAATTAACATCAATGTGTTTCCTCTACCAAAGCATTTTCATTTTAAGCAAAATTTTCCACTAATCATAAAACAAAAAGCTCTGTCATTAGAAATATTTGGACAATAGCAAACAAGCCTGAAAATTATTATGATGTTAATGATTTGTTTTTTTATCACTGAAGACAGTATGTCTTCAGGATGCTTGGGAAGATTAAAAAGATAATCCATGTAAAGTGTTTAGCAAAATGTTTGGCATAGAGTTAGATGGCAGAAAAAAAAGTCCATTGTTATTATTGATGCTATTTTGTTGTTTGCCCTTATTATTGTTTTCAGGAGTGGGGGAGTAATCCTGGACTTAGAATCTCTCAGCTCTTCTATATACATAACGCTCACCCTACATCCTACATTAACCAGTGCCATCTTATTAGGGAGGCTCAGAAGGGTAAGCATACCATGTTTTCTTCCATGGGTGGTAAAATCTTCCAACATTTGCTAATATGACAAGTGGGCAATGGTATTATTTTTGCTTTAATTTCCTTGGACTGGCCCTTCGTTTTCCTTTACGGCGAACTGTCTGAGCATTTTACCATTTCTATTCTGAACTGTTTACTTTTTTCTTATCAATTGTAGCAGCTATTAGTACCAATTAATATTTAATAGTCATTTATCTGTAACAAGTATTATAAAAATTTTCCAGGGCATCATTTGTCTTCTGAATTTATTCATGGAGTCTTCTCCATGCAGATATTTTCTACACACTTAACACACATATCTATGTTTCCCTCAAAATGTGTCTCTATTTCCTTTTTGAGTTTTAGATTTCCTGTTTTTCTTAAAACAATTCCCCCCACGTCAAGGTTCTGCAGCTGTTCTGTGCTTCTGCCTTTATCAATCAGCGTTTGCCATGCTATTTATCTCTACAAAGAACTTCTAGGAATCCTGTCTAATGACACCAAGGATGTCGGTAAACCCCCGATTAACTCCGGCCACTGTGTTTAGGCCAGGTGTGCGCGTACATTGCACCATCCACCTCTGTTGCTCACCTGGAATCTCTTTGAGCAGGAGAGCAATGGAAAAATAAAAGAATCCAGTATATTTCAACATCCCACCCCAGGGGGAAGTTCTTAGTCAGATTACAATAGCCTTCACCAGATAAGCCACTTAACAGCAAAAATAAAATACAGTACTTGCAATAAAGTCTTGTTCTGGCTTAAAGCCAGCAAAATAAAGAGTCAAAGTACATTAGAAAAAAAGACATTTACCTCTAGAATCATCATTGTAACCTCCAGGTAGGATCAGACAGCGGGACTTTGGTAATTATATAAAGAATACATCCTGTATTTTATTGGTTTAACTAGATCAAACATGAATGCTAGTCAATCCCACTTTCAAAGAGTTTATATAAGTTCAGTCAACTGCGCCCAGACGTTATTTTCAATGACATTTTCAAAGTCTCTCCATTTCTAGCCTTTTGATTTTTCCCTTAGAGAAAAATAATTCTTCAAAAGCTTCAAGTAAAGAAAACACTTCATTCACTCAAAGACAACGACAAGGGAAGGACAAAGATAAATGAAAACTAGTTATCTAGATACAACCATTTGAAAAAAAGGAGAATTAAACAGATCCTACACATTTTTCTTGAGCATAACCAGGTGTAAGTATGGAACAGACACACAGACTAATCAGTGTGCAATTTCGGAAATACAACACCAGACTATTGTCCAACAGCAGGACAGAACATTGGGAACTGAAACCATCCCGGAAAACCCGATAGACCTTTCCCAATCAACCTGTGAACTACAAATAACTAGCTGTGATTCTCACTGACGATTGTGTTTTCACGTTAAATGTAAGTTTTTAAAAATGAGGGCATGGATTAAAATTTAGGAATAGATTTTAACCCAGAACATTTTCCTATTATTTTAGAACCATGGAGTAATATAATTGATTCCATTTATTATTATAAGGATGTTCTTTTCTATTGTCAATATCCTTGAAAATTTCTCATGTATTCAATAGCAGCTAAAAGAGAGAGTTTAAAAGAAGAAAACAACATGAGGCATTTCCATGGCTTGACATAATTTTTTAAACAAATCTTTGTTAGTGATCATCTCAACAGTACACTTCATTCAAAATATTTCTCAGGAACTTTCAATGCCTATTGAAAGAAGCTAATCTGAAAAGGCTACATACTGTATGATTCCAACTCTATGACATTCTGGAAAAAGCAAAACGAGGAAGACAGTAAAAAGATCAGTGGTTGCCAGGGCAGGGGTGGGGGATGAAAAGATGGAGCATAGAGGATTTTTAGAGCAGTGAAAATACTCTAGATGATACAGTAATGACAGATACATGCGATTATACATTTGTCCAAAACCATAGAACGTACACCAACAGTGAACCCTAACGTAAACTATGGACCTTAGGGGATAATGACATGTCAACGTAGGTTCATCAATTGTAACAAATGTACCCTCTGGTGGGAGATGTTGATTGTGGGGGTGGCTATGTCTGGGGGCAGGGGTATATGGGAACTCTTTGTACTTTCTGCTCACTTTTGCTGTGAACCCAAAACTGCTCTGAAAGATAAAGTCCACTCAAAAGGGGAAAAAAGCTATGTGCATACATTTGTTATTCATAAGTAAGATTTATTTCAAATGTTATGAGTCATCCTCAGTAAATGAATGGCCTTTTCATTAACCACCCTTAAAAAAAATTTCTCTCTGGATTCTACAAATATCTCACTTTTAACTGAATTCTACAGGAAAACAAGATTTGAGTGTACAAATATTCCTCTCTCCAGACCGCTAGCCTTCCCCTCTCCCACCCCTACTGGAACGCATGCGCTGGCCACACTGTCTTGGGTTCATTCCTTGACACCTGGCAGATTGCTTGGGAATGAGAATCTTTGCAAGTCCTGTCCTTCCACCCAGAACCTGTCCCTTCACCAAGTCAACTCCCACTCATCTTTCAGGTCACTGCAAATGCCACTTCTTCCAGGAAGACTTTCCTGACCCCCAAGCTCTGACTATAACAGGTTTCCCTGTTGCACAAGGTCTTGTGGTTCCCTGCCCTTCTCTTCCAATGCACTCTATCACTGTTGACAAGTATAAATTATTCCTGTTGTTTTTACTTAATGATCATGTGCCTCTCAGCCTGTGACCTCCTTGAAGACAGAGTCTGTCTACATCTCTCACTCACCATTGGCTCTCTCATGGCCTTAACAAATATTATTGATTGAAGAAATAAATGAATGGAGTAGGGAGTCATACAAAGGAATTTAAACTTTAATCATTAGGTCAGGAGGAGTTGAAAAGAATGAGATAAATAGATTGAGCTGAACAAATTTTTCATCTTCTCTGGGTGGATCTTTTTAGGAAATAGGTTCATTATTTTGTTTCCTGTAGAGTAAATGTCCAAAAGATTTGGCATGACAATATTGAAAACTGAACAAAAACTTGCATTCAGAATCGAACACAAATTACTTATAATTATGCTAATCATCTTTTTATAGATTATATAATTAAAGTCATCTAAAGAAAATTTATAGAGCAGCAAGTGCCTAACTATGCCATATGAGAAAACATTATATTTCATTAATATTTTATGACAAATTTTGACAGGGAATAGTCTAATGAATTGTATATGTGGGAGAACATTAGACGAGGACAGAATTTTTATTACTTACTGTCCCTATTATAATGATGGGACCCACCACAGAATCAGAATTATTGGCTCCCTTAGGACATCTCAAGCAATAGTCTTCCAACTTTAATCTCCTCCAAGAAGATACGCTAATTATTAATTCACTCTTGCCACAGCTATAATTTCAGACATGTATTCTCTAAACCACATTTGGTATTAAAATTTATATTTTCAGGTGAAAATTCTGGTAAATCGTGCCCTGTCTATAAAATCACATAAAACCCAGGAAGATTTCAAGATGAATAAATGACTTGTGCTGAAATAAATCCAACCTTAGCAAGTTTAGAGGGAGCATTAAATGTAATCACTAAAGTTTAGTAAATGACTTGAATTACAAAGTAAAGGAAGTATGAGCAGTAGGGTACTTCCTATAAATCAAACAACTAAAGCATTGTTCATGGGACACCTAAAAAACAAAGAAATGTCTATATAAATTTCCTTCTCCTCGTAGCTCCTCCTTCATGCCAGGGACAAGAAAGAGTGCAGAGGAATGCCAATTGTAAAAGCAGGCGTGCTCAGACATCACTCTGAAGTTTGTACCTCGCTTGTAAATTATGTGTGGATTTTCCCAATTCCAGGAACCTCTCACCAATTGCCATATCTACTTGTCTAGAAAGTAAACAAATGCTTATGGAGTAAAGTGACGAGTCTAGCAGGGCAGAGGTATTGGGTTCATTGTGTAGGAACAACCACCTGCTTCGAAGTGCTGTAAGAGTTGTCTACAAGGTGGGCAGCTCTAGTCAGCCACATCTACTTCTGTTTCCAACTCTTATTTTGAAGCTGACTTTAGCTTTAATCATTTGTTTGTGTCCGAGTAATGTTAGGAAAGACAAGACTGGGAAGAGGAGAAGAGGAGCAGTGAATGAAATAGGGAAGAAAGATAGAAAGGGTCCAAAAAGCCTGTGGTAAATGGCATATTGGTTCTCTGGGCATAAACATGAGATTGAAAGACTCCTTTGAAGTTTAATGTAAATGCACATTTTGCTTTTGTCATCAAGAGGTAAAGGCAAATCTTGTGCATTGTTTAAGATTGTTTTAGCCCAACCATACAAAAGCCATTGGCATGAGGACTGTCATTTGCTGCCAGTGGGCTGCGTCTCAACAGTCCCTTTGGTGGGTGTCTAAAGGCAGAGGTGGCAATTTCTGACACTAGGATGCTTAGTAATCTAGCTTCAGCTCAGTCTTCATGGACTGCCAGTCCTGTCCAATCTGGGATACGGGGTCCCCAACAACATTTGAGCATCCCAGCTACACCTGCAATCCACAGAAACTAGAGACAAAGCACGGAAAGGAGTGGTGGAAATGAGAGGGGCGATGAGTCTGGATATAAGATGAATGACCAGGATCCACTTCTTTGGACCTAGAACATGTCTTTTGAACAACCCTAGACAAAATCATGAGATATCACACGTCATGGAGACACACAATCTGATTGTCTCTGAAGTCAGGGTGCATCTTTTCGCAACTGTTATGAATGTGACACAATCATTGTTGGCCAGGTAAGAGTTGTGACACGGTGGTTAACATTTCACACATGTGAACTTGGTCGCAGCTGTGCATGCTATCACCATTTACACCGAGATGTGTACATCATTGGTTCTACACATGTTGGGTTTAATGACCATTCAAAATGTGATTTAAATAATTAGACTAAGATTTAAAAATTACTGTGTGCACAGAAACACAAACAATAAAGAGGTGTGGCAAACACTCATTGGAGGCAAGTCTGAACCTTCATATTTTCCTGCAACTAATACTTTATAGGATTTAAGCAAAGAATACGCCACAAGCAGATGAATCTGTGCTACACAGTATTACTGATATATGAACAAAAGGAGCCACAATCTCATGCAAAAATGCAAGTGAAGGCAGAAGAAATCACCAAATCTCCCGGACCAGATGGAAAGTATTACAAAGCAACAAGATACTAGAGTGACCAAAGGATGCTTCACGGAAGACCATCATTGAGCCATACGTCATCATTTTATTATCATTAAAAAAAAAATTCTTGGGGTTACAAAAAATGGATGTTCTACCAATAGCTTCTTAGATTCGTTGAAATGTCTTATATAAATGTATGTTGGTGCTCTACAAATCCCCTTTCTTTTCAATACTGACACATCTTGATAGTTACTCTTTGGGGGGCTGCCTCTGCTTTCCCTAATCTGCATTCAGGAAATGATTAGTGAGTGACTTGTTAAACTGACAAATACTTTCTAGAAATACTTCCCATGACTTTAAGGAGCAGAGTGTCATCAGTGGATATATAGAGGTCTGCCCCCACCATAAACACCTAAGGTAAACCCAATTTCAACTTTGATGATCTCTCCATGGAATGTGCATATAGAATGTCTATTTGACATGAAGTTGGGGTGGAAGGAGCTTCTTGTGCCCTTAATTTTTCCCAGTGAAATCAGAATTGAGGTAATTTTCCAAAATAAATGAGTTAATGGGGAGGGAATTTAAAGAGAGAAGTAAACATTTGGATTAGTTGCTGAAGGAAGATGAGGGTTGGAGTTGACTAGAACTATCCTGGGAGGATTAGTGGATAGTATAGACATTTACCTGAGGCTGAGAACTACAGATTTAGAGTAAGGCCACTCCACATGGTGGTGTGATGTTCTTTGGCAGTACCCAGCACTGAACTGACATCCAAGTAGGCAGCTATTAGAGCTTGATGGATGTAGAGTTAGAATTTTGCAGCTAGAGAGTAGCCAAAGGGTAAGAAAAAGAAGCTATTCACACACACACACACACACACACACACACACACAATAGATTAAAATGATGCATCATGGGCTCTAGACAGGTTTTAGCAGGAAATTGAAAGGGGAAGGGTCAGTGTAACAGTGCTTCCAAATGTCTTGGTAAAAGAATCGCCTGGAGAATCTGTTAGACATGGAGGCCCCCAAGGCCTGACTCAGTAGATCTAGCCCTGACCCTGGAATCTGTAGATAAACAGGTGCCTCAAATCTTTCTTATAATGGGGCACACATGGTAAACAGTGTGTCCAACAGATTGTCTGAACTTTGAGGGCTTATGGAATGAAGGTCTTGGGAAAGATACAGAGCAATTGTAAAAATAAAATAACAGTGCTAACATGGTAGGCGTTTTTGCTCACAGTAGAACAGTGAGTTTTAAAATGTAGGGTAGAAGAGTTCTGGTGGATGATAGGCCCAAGGTGTGCCAATGGTTGAAAATTCATCAACCCCAAAGAAGGAGAACTTTGTCACACAAAATAAAACAGTAATCGTCTGTTTTTAGATATAGCCTGTACAACCCAGATGTCCCCGCCCCCCTGTAATGGAAATGAACCTTCCTACAGAGAGTGAGAGGCTGCCAGTTCACAGCTAAACTCCCCCATTCCACACCTGGAAATTGTACTTGGTAGAAGAGAGTGACCTAGTCCAAAGCCCCACTCCTTTAGAGAGAAGCCCAGATCCAATGAATGGTTGATGCTAGAGTACGAAGGACCAACCTCCTGGTCCCATTCAGCATAACTTCCAAGGTGTCCCCAGCTCTAGAGTATGCTGTGGGATCCGCTGAGTCTGTGGCTGCAACTGCATGGCAGCCCAACTCCTCCTTCTGCCCCAACTCAGGGGTCGATCCTGAGAACAATACCCACTCACATTCTGAGCTTAGATCTCAAAATCTTGGAATCTGCTTCATGAATAACACAGCCTGTGAAAACCATTCACCTCCCATATACGTCCAGTATGAGGGAAGGAGTTTTCTCCAATTGAGATGCTTTTGGAAAAAGCCAAGCTTCAATAAAGGAAAGTAGATATGAGGCATATTTCTTGAAAAAGATGAGGGTGTTGAAGAAATTAACCAAGTGGTGGCAGCGTGGGACTGCTGCATGGAAGTGTAGCCCTTCCAGTGCAGAAGGTGGAGGGGGAATCACCAGAACAGCTGGTGAGCTGAGAAACATTTCGTTGTGAGAACTTATCTCCTTATTTCAAGTCCCAACAAGCTCTTTCTTAATCAACCAAGCTAGTTTAGGATGCATTACAACTTCACCTCAGGTTGATACATTTTTCCCCCCGAAACTAAGAGAATTGTGTTCTCTTGGAGATACTCATCGAAGAACAACATATTGTTGTTTCAATGTGTTTCAACTTGTTATTGGCAGCTATTTTTCATCTGTGCTTTTAGAGCAGCTTTAGTGTGAGGCTGTGTACCAAACAATTACAAGAAACAACAGAAATATTTTTTTAAAAAACATGCCAGCACCATTCCAAAGTTCCTGTGAAGAATGAAAATCATTATCAAAGCAGAAAGAAATGCAGGAACAACTCAGAAAAACAATTTAAGAACATAACTTTACACAACTCTTAATTATATCCTTTACTGTTAATTCTCTGGAAAGACTATGATGGGCTGCAAATTTACAACTTGCTAAAGTTTACTTTAAGTAACTTTTAATCACCAGTAACATTTAGGAGTCTTCTTAGATCTTTCTTTCCTTAATTGTTGTTGTTGCTGTTCCGTTTTTATTGTAGGATGTTTTAAACAGGAACAAAACAGAAAATTAATCAGGAGAAATTTTAGCAAAAACTAAAGCTATGTAGCCAGCTATGAAAGCAATGACTTCACAAGCTCTCTTGGGTACATCAGGATTCCATCTTGTCCTACCTGGGAAACGCAGTGTACAAAAGCTGCTCTTACTTACAAGCAATTGAAAACCATTTCTTTATTATTATAGCAAAACTTAATTGAAGGCTCTTAGCATTCTGACTTCTCCACAGTTATTCATATGAGCCATGAAGAATTCCAGAGCTCTCTGAGACCTTCACTACATTACTATCAGTCCCCTTCTGTGCAAAGCATTTGTGTCAATCCTTCTCTGTGAAAGTATAAGATCTATTCGAATAGGGTCAAGCCTGTTCTCTAAATACAACCAGGACAAGAAAAGGGACCCAAAACGTGATTCCAAACACTCACTCACAATATTTGTAAAACTGTAGAATTCCGACTCAGATGATACCATATAATTACAAATCAGAGAAGACCTCAAGGGACATTTAATCCATCTTCTTGCTGAAAACAAGACAAATGTAACTCGTTGACGACATGTAATTGTCTTATAATACAAGGAACTTTCCACGGGAAAGAGGTTACGGTGTCCCAGTAACGTGTTACTGTGTCTCATTGGGTTTTCCATGCCTGAATTCCTACGAAAACCTCTCAAATCCATCCAAGAGCAACCGGGTGAGGAGGAGTTAAGTTTCAGACTTCCTGCCTGCTAATATTTTATCCTCTAATTAATTAAACCCTCTAATAACTCTCTCCAAAACATTTACAATGCCTAAGAAAAAGGTCAAAACCAGAAGAGAAAGACACAACACAGGGTCCATCATGTCTGAGGAGAAAATGAAAGTGAAGAATGGGTTTGAGAGGAAGGATCGAAGTATCCAGTGATAGCACTAACCCTCAAAATTACCAGGCCTAGGACTGTCTGGCCACATCAGGTTATACTCACTCTCATGGATTTGAATAACATGTGAAAACCATCTGCAATATTGGCAACACAAGATTCCGAGGAAAATTCCAGATCATGAGAATTGCAAGAGTTAATAAAGGTTCTAGTCCAACGTTCTCCCTTTGTAGATGAAGACACTGAGCCCAGGAAGTGTAAAAATGTGCAACATATTGTTGACTCAAACAAAAAGAATCTTTTAATAGAAAGCTCACTAACTTGGAGTTAAAGACCTTATTTCACATTCCAGGTCACTTACCCATCATAAATCATGAGCTCTAGGAAAAATTAATTTCTTCTTTTCTAAAATGAGAAGAATGATGTTTTTATAAGATCGTCACATAGATGTTTATGAAGACCTCTTGTGATCTTCTGAAGTCAAGGCCATATTCCAGCTAGCAAGACGCAAAGTCCACCAATACGAATGCCGTGCACACAAGAAGCAACTGTTGGTAATTCAGAAGACCTCAGAGAGCTCTAGAGTCCTACATGGCTCATGTGATTAACTGCAGAGAAGTCACAATTATAAGAGCCCTCCATAAGTTCTGATATAGTAATAAAGAAAATGGTTTTCAATTGCTTATGAATAAGACCAGTCTTATGAATTTCTACGTTATTTGGTTGTTTTGAGTCTTTCCAATGGCACACTATGCATGTAAATTACAAAATCAGTACAGTTCTTTCAGTACAGTGCTGCACTAAATTAAATTCACAACCCATAACCCCCTTTGGGAAACATGAAAATCCAATAACATCTACTATTTCTTTTGGGTTCCTGGACCCAATTCCAACATGTATGGGAGGAGGGTGCTTCCCTACGCACCACTGACAAGAGATTTTCACATATTGAGGTATTTGGGGTAACTATTTAGGTTCATAAATGATTTGGCTTGAACTAAAGAAGCCTGACTTATGACCTATCAAACATACATTGCACATCTGCTTTAACCATTAAAGAATGCACTCTCGTAAGAATGCATACTTCCCCTCCTACGCTCTATGCTCTATTGGTAATACAAGTCCCTTCCCGGATAGCAGGGTCAGGTTGACCAGCTAATTTGCAACTAAATACCTCTTTGAATCTTTGAAAATGTATTCTGGGTGTGTTTAATGTATGTTCTTTGTTCTAAAAAGATATAAGACTGTACTGAAAACCATGCCTCTCTGGAACGCTTTCTAAGGCCTTCCTGGGTTATAATCCTCACTCTGGCTCAAGTAAAACTCACCTTATTTCTCTTACCTATAGAATGGTTATTGGTTATTTTGTGTTGACACCACCAAGCAATTCTCAGACACCAGCAGGGCATCCGAGAACTCAACTCAATTCTGACACTATCTACCCACCGAGATCGCATCTGGTCCCACAGGTTAATGACTCAGTCCCACAAGACTGCTCCCCGCTCTTCAGAAGCCAGTAGCAACACCAGGCTGTCACCTGTGCTTCTGACCAACTGGCTATAGATTGGAGGTTCCAGCAACCCCCTCCTGGGAATTCAGATGCCAGTCACAAGTCTAGGTTGTTACCTCTACTTCTGACTGACCGGCTATAAATCAGAGGTTCTCATGACCCCTTCCTTGGGTTCGATTAATTTGCTAGAACAGCTCACAGAACTCAGAGAAACATTTGACTTACTAGATCACTGGTTTATTATGAAAGGATATAACTCAGGAAGAGCTGGATGGAAGAGATGCATAGTGGAAAAACGTGGTGCTTCCATGCCCTCTCCAGGCGCCACTCTTCCAGAATCTCCACATGTTCACCAGCCTGGAAGCTCTCTGAATTGTGTCCTTTCGGGATTTTATGGAGGCTTCATTACATAGGTTTGATTGATTAAATCATTGGCCATTGGCAACCGATTCAACCTCCAGTCCCTCTCCCCTCCCTGGAGATGAGGTGGGGGGCAGGGGGTTGTTGAAAGTTCCAATCCTCTAATCACACGTCGGTTCCCCTGGCAACCAGCTCCCATCCTTAGGTGACTCAGGGGCTTTCCAAAAGTCACCTCATTAACACAAGAAAAGACACCTTTATCACTCTTATCACAGGAAATGCCAAGGGTTTTAGGAGCTGTGAGCCAGGAACCAGTGGAGGAAAACCAAATATATATGAGAAATCGTCACGTGAATGATAAAATATATATTTCTTATAAAACATAATATCATACTTTTCTTAATATTATTTAAAATTCAAAGTAAAATATAGTGACTATACGTTTCCTGGGGCTGCCGTAACAAAGTACCACAAACTAGGCAATTTAAACCATGGAAGTTGATTGTCTCACAGCTCTGGAGGCTAGAGGTCTGAGATCAAGGTGTCAGCATGGCCACGCTCTCTGGAAAGGCTCTAAGGGAGGATCTGTTCCAGGCCTTTCTCTTAGCTTCCAGTAGTAGTTCCTTGGCTAGTGGCAGCAAATCCAACCTTCACATGGCATCCTCCGTCTATGTTTCTGTGTCCATGTTTCCCCTTTTTGTAAGAACAACAGTCATATTGAATTAGGGGCTCACTCTACTCATTATGAGCTCATCTTGACTAATCCTATCTCCAACAACTCTATTTTCAAATAAGGTCATTTTCTGAGGTACTCGGGGTTAGGACATCAACATAGGGATTTCGGGGGAGGGGTGCACACAATTCAACCCATAACATTTATTTGACTAAAATAAATCAAAGCCATGGGACAAATGCTGTGCTGTTTCAACCACACCCCAACTTGCACTCCAACTGAGAATCTCTGCCTTAATATTTTTATATATTTTTTTCCATTTGCTTCAAAAATCACTAGCAGTGTTTACTTTTTAACTTTGACCTCCTTGTCACCTCCCGGCCTATGTCAGAGCCCAGTGTCTCATTACGACCCATCTGTCTCTCCATCTTGCTGACAATAACTTGTCCCTTGTCTGTCTTTACATAAAGTACTTCAATCGTAAAGCATATGGCTGCATCATAAGGGGACAATTGTTAACCATAATGTAGACTGTTTAAGATCAAGTAAGTCTAGTTTCTGGTGAAAACAGATTGCTTAAATAAGCATGGAAGAACCACACAGTCACAAGGAGATGATGCGGCCAAGCACAGAAGCTCCCCTCCCCGAGGTGTAATCAATCCATTCTTACGGTGTTCTTTCTACCCTGTGTCCAGACCCTCAAATTTATGTTCTTCACCCTCGTTTCATAACCAGACCTTGACTATTAATGACCTTACCTCTCCAAGATTTCTGTTAAGAAGTCTTCATCCTAGACCCAGATTCCCTGGACACATATGGTCAGAGGAAGCATTAATGGGCTGTAATCCATGTTTCAAAAGAGATGGCAGCCAGCAGTGATTTCAAGGCTCTCCTTTGTCAAATGAGTGTGTCCTCAATGACATTCCTGCCCAGGAAGCCACTACTGACTCCTGTTTAATAAGCAAAACCTTAATAAATTTTACTTAACATTGAATGAAGGAAGGCTGGTCGGAAAAAGAATGTTGGAGCCAGGAGGCAGAGAACGGAAAATTTCAGTGCTAGAATTTGGCACACATCAAGCAGAGAAAGACACTACGGAGAAACTCTAAAGCATAAATAACTCTACAGCAGCGGTTCTCAAAGTAGGGTCCTGGAATCAGACATGTCACCTGAAAGCTTGTTAGACATGCAAATTCCCCCGTCTCATTCCAGACCTGCAGGATCAAAACCTTGCGGCAGGGTGCAGCGAGCTGTGTTTTAAGTCTGCTGGATCATTCTGATTCTACTAAAGCTGGAGAACCTGGCTGGAAAGTGAGGACAACGATTCACCTGACTTTGTATGTGTATATGTACGTGCGCATATAATTTCCAACCAAGTCAAGTCCATTTCTGGTTCTGAACCTAGCAGGCTGCCACTTGAGAGCAAGGGTTACTCAACGTAACAATATCCTGCTCCGTCTAGGGCAAACCTGTCTCCGCTCTATCTTGGCCTCACCCTCAGTCTGCGGGCATCTTCATAAAAAAAAATTCCAGGAAAATGTTCCTTATTGCTCAGGGTGACAGTGAGGAAAAAAAGCAAAGCGGACTTGAAAGGCACGCTCAAATCAGCCTATTATTTTTCAGAATAGACGCCTGACAGCTGCGAAGCTTGACAGGTGCTATCTGTTGTTCCTAATCAGCTATTCCCACAAGGCACATTACTGCCTGGTTTCTGGTGTGTTGACCAGCAGAGGTTAAGGAGAATTTTAAGTTATCAAACTAATTACGCACAAGCATTAACAGCAGCCAGAGAGAATATATCTCCAGATAACGTGAACTGGAATCTATTGCCATTATCACTGTATCTATTTAAAAAATTTCTACTTGAAAAAAACATACAAAGCCCCATAAATGAAAATTGTTACTTCTATTTGCATCCGTATAGAATATTTTAGTAACATGTTTTAGAATACACTCAATAAGTGCTAGAAGTACCTATTTTAATGCTAAAGCAAAATCGACCACCTTGATATATACATATAACTGGGAGATTCAGGATTTAGTTGAGTTGAGTTTCATTTGTAGTGGGGAAAATCTATGCAGGAAAAAAGAATTACTAGAAATACATGTTTTTCCCATTCTAAATGACTTTACTAAGTTGGATTTTTGTGACATTGCCTTCTTGTGATATATGCTTTTTCATTGTGCTAATTTATGTGTTATTCATTAGAGAGTGAGGAATAATTAATCAAACTAAAATAGCGCACCTCATAGTCTACTGCACCTTGACTTATATGATATTCTAGCCCATTCATCATGATTCTGGGTTATTTTAATATGAACTTCAAAAGATAGCACGTTTTAATGAGAAATCACTTGAGAAAACATGATGAATTAAATGTGACGCAAGAGAAACAGCAATAACTCCAAGAAAAGACTCCGCTTTGCAAAAAAAAATCAATTCCAAGAAAAATGTGTTATCTGCAGAATTATAAGCACCCAACATCCGGGAAGTCATTTTCATAACAGAATAGATGACCTAGAATCCAGCGGCCTTTTCTCCTTACACAATACCTATTCAGGATTTCAAATTTCAGTTTAAAATTCTACTTAAGAATTTCTATTCTTGTACGCAGCATATGGGAATAGAAAATCTTTGACAAAAGCATATAAGAGATCTGAATTTCATTCTCTATCTTTAGAACTAAGCACTTTCAAGGAAACTTCAAAGAGTAAGTCTTTAAAATTAAAAAATTAAATTATTTTAAAAAAAGATTTTATTGTTTTAGAGCAGTTTTAGGTTCATAGCAAAATTAAAAGAAAGGTACAGAGGGGCTGGCCCAGTGGTGTAGCAGTTAAGTTCACATGCTCTGCTTCGGCGGCCCGGGATTCACAGGTTTGGATCCTGGACACGGACCAACGCACCACTTGTCAAGCCATGCTATGGCGGCGTCCCATATAAAGTAGAGTAAGATGGGCACAGATGTTAGCCCAGGGCCAGTCTTCCTCAGCAAAAAGAGGAGGAATGGCAATGGATGTTAGCTCAGAGCTAATCTTCCTTCCAAAATAAAAGAAAGAAAAGTACAGAGGTTTCCTATACACTCCTCTGCCCCAACCCAAGCACAGCCTTTCCCATTATCAACATACCCCCACCAGAGTGGTACATCTGTTACAATTGATGAACCTACATTGACACATCATAATGACCTGAGCCCATAGTTTACATTAGGGTTCTCTCTTACTGTACACTCTATTGGTCTGGACAAATGTATAATGACATGTACCCACCATTGTAGTAATACAGAATAGTTTCACAGCCCTAAAAAATCCTCTGTGCTCTGCCTATTCATTCCTACCCTCCAGCCCCTGGCAACCACTGAACTTTTTACTGTCTCTTGAGTTTTGCCTTTTCCAGAATGTCATATAGTTGGAATCATACAGTATGCAGCCTTTCCAGATTGGCTTCTTTCACTTAGTAATATGCATTTAAGGTTCTTCCATGTCTTTTCATGGCTTGATAGCTCATTTCTTTTTAGGGCTGAATAATATTCTGTTGTCTGGATGTACCACAGTTTTTTTTTAATCCATTCACCTACCGAAGGAATCTTGGTTGCTTCCAAATTTGGGCAATTTTGAACAAAGCTGTATAAAATTGTACAGGTTTTTGTGTGGACATAAGTTTTCAACTCATGTAGATAAATACCACGGAGCACGACTGCTGGGTCATATAGAGTATGTTTAGTTTTGTAAGAAACTGCCTGTCTTCCAAAATAGCTGTACCATTTTAGATTCCCACCAGCAATGAAGGAGCATTCCTGTTGCTCCACATCCTCACCAGCATTTGGTGCTGTCAGTGTTCTGGATTGTGGCTATTGTAACAGTTGTGTAGTGGTATCTCATGGTAGTTTTAATTTGCATTTCCCTGATGACATAAGATGTGGAGCATATTTGCATATGTTTATTTGCTATCTATATATTTTCTTTGGCGAAGTGTCTGTTGAGGTCTTTGGCCCATTTTTAAATCAGGTTGCATAAGTTATTTCTTATTGCCTCCCAGACCAGACCAAAACACCAAGGATCAAGAGGTGCACTATTCATTTTTGCATCCCAACATCTTCAGCACCTCGCACTCACTCACTCTGTGCCTAAAGCATTTCAATAACAACAGCTAATACTTCTGTAGAGCTGAGTACATGTGAGGTTCTGCTCCAACTAAATTGCATGGCATCATAGCGCATCCCAATGGAGCAGCATTACCATTGCCACCACTTTACAGGCGAGGAAACTGAGGCAAAGAGCACTTAAATGGTCTGAAAGAAAGCTCAGAGACAAAAGTTTTTAAAAATGAAAAGAAGTTTACTTGCAAAGAAGTTCCAAGGGAATCAGTCTTTAGGACCAGCTCTAAATTTAAAAAGAACACAACAGGTATTTAAGGGAAAAGATACAGCATGACCAACTATCCATTAGTCTGCTCGTGGCTAAAAACCCCATTTTCCTTATACGATTATCACATCCCAAATGCTATGCCATATCTTCAGAATCAGTATTGCTAAAGACAGAGATACAGCTGTTTTCATTCAGGAGAATGGTTGCCATAGAATGGAAGCAAAGCATTTTTTATAATTGCATTTTATAGAAACAAGTGTCTTATTCTTTCCTAAATTCTCAAATGGAGACATAAATGAGCACCTTTCCAAACTCTCACATTGTAACTGAAAAAGAACATCATTAATGCAATTAATTTATTGAATCATTTATCAGAGTTTATTCTTTCAAAGAGGGTACCTGAATATGTAATAAAAGAATCATATATACATATATATTTAAAATACAGATATTGAACTAGAGACACACAGATCCAGAGAGAGATGTAAAGAGATAGAACTAGACCAGTGGTTTTCGACAGGGGTAATCTTGCCCATGGCACATACTGCAATGTCTGGAAATATTTTTTTTTTCTCATGACTGGGAGCGGGAGGGATGCTACGGGCATCTAGTGGGTAAAGACCAAGGATGCTGCTAAACAACCTACAACGCACAGGACAGCCCCATAAAAAAGAATGATCAGGCCCAAAATGTCAGTAATGCTGAGACTGAGAAACCTGAACTAGACACAAATGGGTAAGACACATGCAGACTTACATACGGAAATAAAATTTTAGCTCTAATTTCATACAGTTGTTCAAAAAAGAAGAAAGGTCCTCTTTTTTTCCCCCCCCCCAAATTGTGGAGTAACAAAGGGGACTAGAGTATGCAAATCTTGCCCTATTAAAAATTGGTTAAAAATAGTCCATGGCTCCTGAATAATAGAAAGATCAAAATGCAAATGGATGTCTGTTCTAATGTATTCTCACCTCTAAATATGTTTTTCTATGCTAAATGTGATACTTAGCAAGTGAATATATTCTGTCCAGAATTGTTTTTATTTCTTTGCAGCTGTGAGGACATTATCTCATAACACCGGACACAAAAATGTGGAAACTACAACGAAAAAAAAAGATGTTCCCTATTTTGTTTTAGATTCTGGCCCAATGGGAAAATAACTTCCCAGATGTAGGCCATTTCTGGAATGATCAGCAAATGGGTTTGGTTGTGCAGCTTCCAAAATGGTACAGCCAAATGTCAAAATAAAAAGAGAACGAGAGAAGGAAAGGGAGAGGGAGAGAAGGGGTGGGGGGCGGGTGACAGAAATGGAGAGAGAATGCATTCTATCCAAAAATATGCTGGGATATCAGGCAAACCTCTGCTGAGGGCCAACTATGGATAAAGAAGGAAGGAATGAGCTGTGGGATACATATTTCAGATTTTAAAGGCTAAACTCTAGTTCTAAAGGGTGTGCCCACCTTCAAACAATGACTATTTTCCATGGTGGATGGCATCTTAGGTTATTTCTCTGCACGTCTTTGCCACTGAAGACATTAAAAAGAATCGCAGTTACCAAACCATTTTCATAGCAACCACTGTCCTATTTTCTGCTCACCCTTTCTGAAAGGAATCAGTAACTTCTGCATCAACTTGGCATTCTTGTTGTTAACAGACTTTATTCCAACTCTCGAAGGCAAGCCCCAAGTTTGTGTTCTGGTGCAGCTTGTAACTGCTTCTATTTGAATCATCTACATGGCAGGACTGTTGGGCAAGATTGGGTCCACCCAGATGCCTGGACACCATGTGATGTCCAGATGGCTGGGTGGTCTTCTGCTTCATGTTTCATATGAGGTTACTCCTCTATGGTGCACAAAATGCTGTTCAATGGGAAATGGCCATCAGGGGAGGGATCAGACATCAGTAAGCAGGGGCAAAAGGAAGTAGCTTGCCATGAAGGATAGGCGGTGGAAATCTGAGTATCTCAACAGAAATTGTTTGCATAGAGATTTCTCGGGAAACATTTCCACATTTCCAAATGTGGGGACGATGATGATGATGATGATGATGATGATGATGATGGTGATTATTCCCTGATGATTGTAAACGGTCTTGGTATTTGCATCATGCAGGGGTCTGCTCATCAACTGGAAAGGAAGCTAATGGCCCTGAAGTGCAAGGCTCCTTGACATATTTGGTTATTGGAACAGCGCTGGGAAACCTGTCCAGGGGACAGGGTGAGACATAATATAAAGTGTGTATCCTCTTTGAAATCTCCCTCGGTATTTTAGGTTTGCAAGCCTTTGTCAATTTTCTTTCCAGTCCACAAAGTATAACAAACAGTATAAATTTCAAAAGACTGCTATTACTTGCAATAGTGTAGGCATTTAAAGACAGGAGCTGAGACACTTATTTAAATCTAGAAAAGGCTGTCTCTCTCAATTATGTGTTACTAGAGAATTAAACAAGGGTTGATAAACTTACATTGGATGAACCACCTATATTAACCCAGCAGGGACAGGGGCACAGTGAATAGGTGAAATCACCTTTACCCTGAAAGCTTTATTTTTGTTTGTGTTTAGACTATAACAATTCAGTCTATCTTTTAGAGAAGTTGTCAGTAACCTCTCAACTACAAATATAACCCATCTGCTTTGCCTTTAGATAAGCATGCCATTTGCATTAGAGAGAGGGAGAAACACCAAAAATAACATGATGTGTTTCAAACATGAATTATTAACGCATTAGAATATTATAGTGGATTGAAAAAAGGTATAAACTAAAAACAAAATATGGAGAAAACATCTCTAAATTTCATAAGTAAATGAATTCCCATCATTTCTCTTGTCCCAAGCATTAGTATGATTGATGACATTTTTGGAAGGTCATGGATTACTTTGCAAAATTAACGTTTCCTGTTTCATTAAATGGATTCTTTGGTTTATGTTTTCATTTCTAGACTTATGAAACTGTCACTTCTTTGAATATAACAAGAAATTAGCTATGAAATTTAAAAATTCATCAGTGATTGCTGGATACTAAACTGAGGGGAAATATGCATTTTTGTTTGCTGAAGGTAATTTAAAATTATGAGCATACCAATTCAGAAAATGCACTTCCTTAAAATAAAGATTTTGATCAGCACATATTATGTGACTTTTCAAGTGGTAACAAGGTATTGGTCTTACTTTTCAAAGAAAGAAGGTGATATGAAAAACAAAATTAGAGCATCATGGCAGAGTGAGTTGTATCCTTTGTCTCTCCACTCTAAGTTACAATTAAAAAGACATTCATTAACCAACAGTGGGTTTCCCACACAGCACAACAGGACCCCTGAGAGATCCACACAGCCATACATATGAAGGTGGGTGGACTGGATCCCCGGAAAGTGGTGGAACTGGGTGAGCAGACCCTTCCTCTTCCCCAGCTGCAGTAATCCACATTGCAGATGCTCACACAGCAGCTGGTGCAACTGTAAGAGGAGGCAGGGAAGCCTGGCCTGCATGTGAATGCCCATGGGAGTGCCCACCATGCTGTGGCAGCCTTGCCTGTGGGAACACTCCCCGCCGAGTGGCAGCCACTCAGCCTCCACAAGGGAGCCCCACCCACCAAGCACAGTGGCTCAGTTGAGCCACCCATGAGCGCAGAGCAAGCCCACACATGAAAGAAAGTGCCCCTCCCCTCCTGCCTAGCACAGCAGCTTGGATGGCCAGTCCTCTGCCAGCCACAGCAGTCCCACATGAGAGCAACCCACCGGTGGAGCACAGAGGACCCACCTGTGTGTGCGTCCATGAACCACCAAGTGGCTGCGGCCAGCCCACACAAACACTGAGCAGCCCTACCAGCACAACTTCCAGTGGATGAGGCAGGATCAGAAAACACAACTCCTGCCCCCACCTCAGTGGTGAGGTGGAATCTGCGACCTGATGCTACCACAAATGCACTGGCAAAGGGTCAAGTCATCAAACACCCTGAAGAACTACAGTAATACTTCAGAGCAGAAGGAAAATGACAAGTCACCAGAAACCAATCCTGAAGTCACAGAAATTTACAATCTAAATGACAGAGAATTTAAAATAGTTGTCATAAGGGAACTCAATGAGTTAGAAGAAAACTCAGAAAGACAGTTTAATGAGTTCAGGAATAAAATTAATGAGCAAAAGAAATTCTTCACCAAAGTGATTGAAGCTGAAAAAAAAAAAAACCCAGAAATTCTAGATATGAGAACACATATCTGGATGTGAAAAACACAATTAATGAGATAAAAAATAATCTAGAAACCATAAAAAATAGAGCTGACATTATAGAGGACAGAATTAGTGATTTAGAGAATGAAAATACAGAAATGCTTCAGGTGGAAGAGGAGAGAGAACTAAGATTTAAAACAAATGAAGAGGGGCCAGCCCAGTGGCATAGTGGTTAAGTTTGTGCATTCCACTTCAGTGGCCTGGGGTTTGCCGATTTGGATCCTGAGCGTGGACCTACTCACTGCTCATCCAACCATGCTGAGTTGGCGTCCCATATAGAAGAACTAGTAGGACCTACAACTATGTACTGGGGCTTTGGGTATAAAAAAGAAAAAGAGGAAGATTGGCAAAAGATGTTAGCTCAGGGTCAATCTTCTTCTTTTTCAAAAAAAAGAGTACATTAAAAAAATTCTTCAAGAAATATCTGACTCAGTTAGGAAAAGCAACACAAGGATTATAGGTATTCCAGATGGAGAAGAGAGGGAGAAAGGAACAGAGAGCTTGTTCTAAGAAATAATAGCTGAGAACTTTCCAAACCTGGGGAGGAAACTGGACTTACAAGTACATGAAGCCAATAGAACTCATAATTACATCAATGCAAAAAGACCGTCCTCAAGGCATATAATATTAAAACTGGCTAAAGTCAATGATAAAGAAAAAGTATTAAGGGCAGCAAGGCAGAAGAAAATAACCTTGAACCTGATAAGGAACCTCTATCAGGCTTTCAGTGGATTTCTCAGCAGAAACCTTACAGGATAGGAGAGATTGGAATGATATATTCAAAATACTGAAAGACAAAAGCTTCCAGCCAAGAATACTCTATCCAGCAAAACTACCCTTCAGATATGATGGAGAAATAAAAACTTTCCCAGATAAACAAAAGCTGAGGGAGTTCATCACCACTAGACCTCCCTTACAAGAAGTGATCAAGGATGCCCTTATATCTGAAACAAAAAGGCAAAGGTTTACAAAGCTTTGAGCAAGGAGATACATAGACAGACAAAATCAGAAAATGGCAGCTCTCTATCAGAACAGGTTAGCAAACACTTAATTATAACATAAAAGATAAAGGGAAGGAAAGCATCAAAAATAACTATAAACACTTCATTTTAATCACAAATTCACAACACAAAACAGAATAATTTGTGACAACAATAACTTAGGGAAGAGGAAAGGGATGGAACCTGCTTAGGCTAATAGAGATATGAGGCTATCAGAAAATGGACTATCTCATCTATGAGATCTTTTATACCAAATCTCATGGTAACCACTAAAGAAAAAAACCAAAGCAGAGCTGCAAATCATAAATAAAGAGAAAACCATCACAGAAAACCACCAAACTGAAATAGCAGTGGAAATAAAAGAGAAAAGAAATAACGGAAATATAGAACAACTGGAAAACAAGAGACAAAATGGCAGTATTAAGCCCTCATGTATCAATAATTACTCTAAATGTAAATGGATTGAATTCTCCAATCAAAAGACACAGAGTGGCTGGATGGATTAAAAAACAAGACCCAAAAATATGCTGCCTCCCGGAAACACATCTCAGCTCTGAAGAAAAACATAGGCTCAGAGTGAAGGGATAGAAGACAACACTCCAAGCAAATGGCAAGCAAAGGAAAGTAGGTGTTGCCATACTTATATCAGACAAAGCAGACTTCAAGATAAAAAAGACAATGAGAGACAAAGAGGGGCAGTATATAATGATAAAAGGGACATTCCACCAAGAGGACATAACACTTATGACTACATATGCACTAACACAGGAGCACCAAAGTATATAAAGCAACTATTAAGAGACCTAAAGGGAGAAATTGACAGCAACACAATAATAATAGGGGACCTCAACACCCCACTTAGATCAATGGATAGATCATCCAGACAGAGAGTCAATAAGAAAACAGTGGCCTTATATGAAATACTAGACCAGATGGACTTAATAGATATATACAGAACATTCCATCCCAAAACAGGAGAATACACATTCTTCTCAAGTGCACATGGAACATTCTCAAAGATAGACCATATGTTGGGAAACAAGGCAAGCCTCAATAAATTTAAGAAGATTGAAATCGTATCAAGTATCTTTTCCTACTACTATGCTATGAAACTAGAAATTGACTACAAGAAAAAGGCTGAGAAAGTCACAAATATATGGAGACTAAACAACATGCTACTGAACAAGCATTGGATCAATGAAGAAATCAAAGGAGAAATCAAAAAAATACTTAGACAAATGAAAATGAAAACACAACATACCAACTCTTATGGGATGCAGCAAAAGTGGTACTAAGAGGGAAATTTATAGCAATACAGGCCTACCTCAACAAACCAGAAAAATCTCAAATAAATAATCTTAAACTATACCTAACAGAACTAGAAAAAGAAGAACAAATGAAGCCCAAAGTCAGCAGAAGGAGGGAAATAATACAAATTAGAGCAGAAATCAATGAAATAGAGACTATAAAAACAATAGAAACAACAATGATACTAAGAGGTGGTTCTTTGAGAAGAGAAACAAAATTGACAAACCCTTACCCAGACTCACTAAGAAAAAAAGAAAGACAGCTCAAATAAATAAAATAAAGGTGAAAGAGGAAAAATCACAATGGATACCACAGAAATATAAAGGATTATAAGAGAATACTAGGAAAAACTACATGCCAAAAAATTAGAAAATCTACAAGAAATGGATAAATGCTTAGAATCATACAACCTCCCAAAGCTAAATCAAGAAGAAATATAGAATCGGAATAGACCAATCACAAGTAAAGAGATTGAAACAGTAATCAAAAACCTCTCAAAAAGCAAAAGTCCAGGACCAGATGGCTTCTCTGGAGAATTCTACCAAACGAACATTCAAAGAAGATTTAATACTGATCCTTCTCAAACTCTTCCAAAAACTCTTTCCAAAAAGTTGAAGAAGACAGAACACTTCCTAACTCATTCTATGAGACCAATATCACCCTGATACCAAAGCCAGACAAACACAACACAAAGAAGGAAAATTACAGGGCAATATCACTGATGAACATAGATGCAAAAATCCTCAACAAAATATTGGCAAATCAATACAGCAATACATTAAAAGGATCATACACCATGATCACATGGGATTTATACCAGGGATGCAGGGATGGTTCAACATCCACAAATCAATCAATGTGATACACCATATTAACAAAATGAGAAATAAAAATCACATGATCATCTCAATAGATACAGAAAAAGCATTTGACAAGATCTAACATCCATTTATGATAAAAACTCTCAATAAAATGAGTATAGAAGGAAAGTACCTCAACATAATAAAGGCCATACATGACAAATCAACAGCCAACATCATACTCAACAGTGAAAAACTGAAAACCATCCCTCTGAGAACAGGAACCAGACAAGGGTGCTCACTCTTACTGCTCCTATTCAACATAGTACTGGAGGCTTTGGACAGAGCAATTAGGCAAGAAAAAGAAATAAAAAGAATCCAAATTGGAAAGGAAGAAGTGAAACTCTTGCTGTTTGTGGACGACATGACTCTATATATAGAAAACCCTAAAGAATCCACTAGAAAACTACTAGAAATAATCAACAACTACAGGAAAGTTTCAGGGTACAAAATCAACCTACAAAAATCAGTTGCATTTCTATACACTAATAATGAACTAGCAGAGAACTCAAGAATATAATCCCATTTACAATCACAACAAAAAGAATAAAATATCTAGGAATAAACTCAACCAAGGAGGTAAAACACCTATACAACAAAAACTATAAGACATTATTGAAAGAAATCGAAGAAGACATAAAGGAAATGGACAGATATTCCATGTTCATGGATTGGAAGAATAAACATAGTTAAAATGTCCATACTACCTAAGGCAATCTACAGATTTATTACCATCCCAATCAGAATCCCAATGACATTCTTCACAGAAATACAACAAAGAATCCTAAAATTTATATGGGGCAACAAAAGACCCCAAATAACCAAAGTAATCCTGAAAAAAAAAGAACAAAGCTGGAGGCATCACAATCCCTGACTTCAAAATATACTACAAAGCTATAGCAATCAAAACAGCATGGTACTGATGTAAAAAACAAGACACACAGATCAATGGAACAGAATTGAGAGTCCAGAAATAAAACCACACGTCTGTGGACAGCTAATCTTCAACAAAGGAGCCAAGAACATACAATGGAAAAAGGAAAGTCTGTTCCATAAATGGTGCTAGGAAAACAGGACAGCCACATACAAAAGAATGAAAGTAGATCATCACCTTAGACCATAAACAAAAATTAACTCAATATGGATTAAAGACTCAAATGTAAGACCTGAAACCATAAAACTCCTAGAAGAAAATATAGGCAGTACACTTTGTCATCGGTCTTAGCAGCATCTTTTAAAATACCATGTCTATTCAAGTAAGGGAAACAAAAGAAAAAATAAACAAATAAGACTACATCAGACTAAAAAGCTTCTGCAAGGCAAAGGAAACCATGAACAAAATGAAAAGACAACCCACCAACTGGGAGAAAATATTTGCAAATCATATATCCAACAAGGAGTCAATTTCCAGAATATATAAAGAACTCACACAACTGAACATCGAAAAAACAAACAACCTGATCAAAAAATGGGCAACAGATATGAACAGACATTTTTTGAAAGAAGATATACAGATGGTCAACAGGCACATGAAAAGATGTTCAACATCACTAATCATCAGGGAAATGCAAACCAAACTACACTAAGATATCACCTTACACCGTTAGAATGGCTATAATCACCAAGACCAAAAATAACAAATGTTGGAGAGGATGTGGAGAAAAAGGAACCCTCATACACTGCTGGTGGAAAGGCAAATTGGTGCAGCCTCTATGGAAAACAGTATGGAGATTTCTCAAAAAATTAAAAATCTAAATACCATATGATCCAGCTATCCCACTACTGGGTATTTATCCAAAGAGCATGAAATCAACAATACAAAGAGATCTACGCACCCCTATGTTCATTGCAGCATTATTCACAATAGCTGAGACGTGGAAGCAACCCAAGTGCCCATCAACTGATGATTGGATAAAGAAGATGTGGTACACACACAATGGAATACTACTCAGCCATAAAAAAGACAAAATACTCTCATTTGCAACAACATGGATAGACCTTGAGGGTGTTATGTTAGCCAGACAGAGAAAGACAAATACCATATGATTTCACTCATATGTGGAACATAAAAAGACACATGGATAAAGAGAACAGATTAGTGGTTACCAGAGGGGAAGGGGCTGGGGTGGTGGGCATAAAAGGGCATGTACGTATGGTGATGGACAAAAACTAGACTATTGGTGGTGAGCATGATACAGTCTACACAGAACCTGATTTATAATAATGTATACCCGAAATTACACAATGTTATAAACCAATATGACCTCAAGAAAATAATTTTAAAAGAAAAAAAATTTTTTAATTAAATATTTTTGAGGTCACTCTAAAACAGAATATTATTTTCTGAAGTTGGCAGGATATTAATAACTTGGAAAGCAAGAAGCTTATTAAATGACAGAAGTTACAATTTCAAACAAAAGGATAAAGAGAACGTGAAGTAAGAGTTTTAGTTAGCTTTTTTTTCCCTCTTGATGGGCTACTGTTCCTCAGATTCCCCTGAAGACAGATTTTAGCCCTTCGGGGATTAAAGAACTCCCATTCGTCACCATCTTCATATGTAGCCTTGAGAATTTTCTAAATTCTCCTTTTCTCAGAATTCCTCATTGTCCAACTTTTTATATCTTAGAGAGATGCTGGAAAGAACCATAAAGTGTAAACACACACAGACATTCCCAAAATCAAAACACAAGGAAAGAAAGTAAGTATATGAGGCACACCGAGTTCTTGGAAGTCACTGTCACACACATACGAGCTACAATGACCACTTGCAAATACTTCATATGTGTCCCACCACCCTACAGAACAGCAATGGCAGCCAAGAATGCAGGTCAAGGCTGAAGTACGGAGGCTTGTGTTCTTCCCAGACAACAAACTCATCTTCTGTGACATCAAGGAGAACAGCTGGGACATTTCTGCAAGGATGTCAGAATGTCCCATTCCTGGGACGTTTCTGCAAGGATCACAATAATACTCTGCTCTTTTGTTAGACAAGTGGAAATGTTGGAAAATCAATTTGTAAGAGAAAAAAATACTCTTCATCTAAGCACTTATGATAATGTGTGATTATATATAGAGATTCAAAAGATGATTCATGATTATAATAGTTTCTTCACTTTAACAACTCTTTGCAACTATTTGCTTAAATGTCTGTCTCTCTCTGGTAGAAAATAATTCTCCTGAGAGCAAAAAGCACATCTGACTTCTGCTGGGTCCCCACAACCTAAGATACCTGAAAGATGATTATATGCGATGGATTCGTATTGATTGGAAGAAGGATTTGGGGGGAGAAATGCACAGGCGATGGTGTTGATGGACTGAGGGTTTCTAAGGCTCTTGCATCATACCAGCAACCTTTCAATCATCCACAACTGTGCCCTCTGTCACGCAGCGGTGCCTCCAGGAGCCAGTGAGAGATTGAGAAACGTAGGACTATCACCCCCCAAATTTCAAGATTCTGGATTATACCATAGTTGATATTGCCACTCTGTCCCCTCTTGTTGTTAACATCCTGAGAAGCAGGGTCGTGTAGTATAAATATTAGGGAATACGACAATTAGGGCTTGAGTTTCTGCTCTGCAGCCTTGGTTATCTCACTTCCAGACCTTCAGCTTTCCTATCTGTAAAAGAAAAATGACACTCCTGACCTCAGAGAGTTGCCGTGAAGGTCAAATAGATATTTCGTGTGAAGCTACTTTGTCAACACCAAGACACTACAACATGCAGCGCTAAATACCTTCTATCCTGTGGCCAACGATTCAGGAGAGTTTCGTACTTTGGGCCCACCCCTACTAATTCAGACTGGGGTCCTACCGCCAGCCAAAGCGGAATGGCAGGGAGATGGCGTGGGCAGCCTCCTTCTTCCACATTCTTAGTCCTCTGGAGCTCTTTCTTAGGGATGCTGGCAAGGATCTCCACAGAGATCAACTGAAGAGCGTTAGAGCTGCTGGTCGTGTAGCCTGAGGTTCAGCCGGATCAGCAAGAACAGGAAAAACTGGACACACTCCTCTAAGTGTGATGACCTGCTCTTAACTTGTCCCACAGAAAAACAGACTTGAGCTCTGTGACAGCTCTCACCAAGTTCCCACAGCCTGGCTGATAGATGAGGCGCTGACTCTGTATCTTGTCCATAGGAGCCACTGAGGGTCCCCAAGAGACAGACAAGATGGTTGCAAGACTCTGCGTTTACTCAAGTTGGTTGTTCTCTGTTGGAATAGCCCAGATCTTGAGGTTCAGCTCAAGTGCCATCTCTCCTAGAACACTCTCCCCCTCCTCTGAGATCTCACACAAATAAGTCTACATGAGCTCTCACTTGTGGGCTGAGTTGTCTGTTTACAAGTCTTAGCCCGGACGAGACTATAAATTCCTCATGAGCAGGGATTTTACAGTCTCATCTTTGAAACTGCAGCAATCTATCGATATTGGCTGAAATAAATGGAAGTAATTAAAGCAGTGTTTCTTTTTTTTTTAAGGGAGAAACAGATGCAGCATCTACAGCCTGTGATTTACATCAAAAGGGGCCATAAACAGGGGCCGGTCCAGTGGCATAGTGGTTACGTCCGTGCGCTCCGCTTTAGCGGCCCGGGGTTTGCAGGTTCAGATCCTGGGCATGGACCTACACACTGCTTATCAAGCCATGTTGTGGCGGCATCCCACATATAAAGTAGAGGAAGATGGGCACGGATGTTAGCTCAGGGCCAATCTTCCTCACACAAAAAAAAATGAGCCATGGAAGGAACACTCCTTCCATGTTCCTTTTCACTTAACTGGCTGTCGGGGATCACTACTTCTATCCAACCCACTCTACCATCAGGAAAACGCCTCCCCTCACCTATTTTAAAACCACGTGTGAAATCTTTTAAGAACAGAGAGGGGATTCTAGGTCCCACGAGATGTGGCTCCCTTGCATGCTTGCTGAGTAAACCTAAAGTTGGTTAATACTGGAATTAATTATCCTTGCCATCTCCCTAGACCCGCCACGCAGTACTGTGGTTAATGATGTCCCCTTACCCCACCTACTGTCTACCTACCATACAACTATTTCAAGCTTCCTTTAATAGTTTATATTTTTCACGTTTTGCTTAATTTTGGACAATGAAGGAGCATGATGTGCTTAAATATTGGGCTCAAGATGTGACATCTTTGCTGACATCATCTGGAGATACCAACTAAACTCAAATAACAGAATATGTTCTGACTCTGCTTCTTCATTTAGAAGGATTTTTTTAAACGTGTGTAAACTCTCAACATGTTTTTAAAGGGACAGTGGGAAAAAAGTCTGAGCTGAGAGTTGTGAAAGCTGGATTCTATTTTTACTTCTGTCTACTATGGGTATGTGCTTGCACGAGTCATTTCTATAAGCATCAAGTTGTCTAATCTGAAAAACAAAAGTGTTGAATGAATTAGATCAGGGAGCTCTGAAGTGGGGTGTCTGAAGCAGACACCTTCTGGGTTTTCCAGAAGCAGAGGCTGAAAAGAGGCTTTCTGGGTACGTGACACACTGCGGGGGAAGCTCTCACTGGAAGGGGGTAAGAAAGCAGGAAGCAGAGCTTACAGGGATGTAAGCAGGGAGCCAAGCAGAGCTCAGCTGGACCTGCGTGAGCCTGGTCCCACGCAATGCTTTGGAGCATAAATTGTACGGAAGAGTTAATCCGAGCAGGGGGCTGGCCTCCTAGATCCCCCAGCAGCGAGCCAATGGCCACGATTTGCCCTCATCGAGGAAGGAGGATACACTGTCTTGCTGACAACCATCGCTGAAGGTTAGTCTCTCCGAAGGAGCAGCTGTAAGCTATTAGCAGCTGATACAGGAGCCTGGGGTTGTCGGGGTGAGGGACAGAAGGTCACCAACAGCATCTACTGAGGAGGAATAGGTGTCTGTGACCTATTTTCAATATTTCAGAGAATCCAAAACAAAGGACACAGTTTCCTAAGATGATGGTGCGAAGATAACTAAAATGTCAAGAAGAAGAGTTTTATCAGTCTGCTCTGGTCACGCGGGAGACCTCATGCTGATCTGAAGCTTGATAGAGTCATGGATATCTTTGATTAATGCAAAGAGGAAAAACTAAGTTACACTTAATAAATGCCATATGTTGACAGACAACATGCTTTCAAAATACGGAGTCCAGGCTAAGTGAAATCGAAATGCTGAGAGGTGGCTGGCTGGGGAACTTTAAAGGACTGTGAGTTTAGACAAAGCAGCAAAGTGTAAGTTATGCGATAATCTGCACAAGGCCTTGCAATGGGGCATTTGCAATTTTCCCTGGTCCTGTTTTTCATATACAAAATGTCTTCTGATAATATGGATATGCTTCACTGATTGCTGTGCCCAACCCCCACCCTCCAAAGTGTACGAGAGCAGAACTCTGTAAAACAACACAAGTGATACATAGGAACTTCTCCATCTCTGAGTTCATACAAGCAATATCCACCAACAGGTTCGTAAGTTTCTCACTGAACCCTACAGTTGTATACCCATTCACTGAAACATACAACAGTAGGTTATACAATGAAATCCGGTGAATCCATTTCAAAGAAATATAGTAATTTCTTAATTTATGATTAAGTTTTTTAAAGGAGGAACACTTTCACCAACAACATTAACTTTTTTTTAAATTTTTTAATTTATTTATTTTTCCCCCAAAGCCCCAGTAGATAGTTGTATGTCATAGCTGCACATCCTTCCACTTGCTGTATGTGGGACGTGGCCTCAGCATGGCCAGAGAAGCAGCACGTCGGTGGGCGCCCGGGATCCGAACCCGGGCCGCCAGCAGCCCGGCGCGCGCACTTAACCGCTAAGCCACGGGGCCAGCCCAACATTAACTTTTTAACTTAGACCTCCAAACGCACGTACATGTATATATTACATATATAGACACATATAAATATATACAAAATATAAAAATATATTTAAATGTAAATATATATATTTCTCCTCTAATGATACAGTGCACAAAGAAACGAACAAGTCAATAAGTGTTTTCTAATGTGTTTTTAAAATGTTCCACAATAGTCACAATAAAATAGACCTTTAAATCACATTCAAGGAGAAAAACTGCTTCAAAAACTTGAAAATTTGCTATGAATAGCCTAATGTTTGGTTTGGGTCAAATTCATGAATTCTTAGAAACCCAGCCAGAGATCCAGTGACCCAGACCAGGAAATAGATCGGCCAAATTTGAGGATGGCCTTTCTTCCCAGGGACTCTCTCAAGGCCTGGCCATTCTGGCATACAACCTAGAACTCACTGCAGGGCAAATGACACATCAGGGCTGAGGATATTCACCACAAAATCACTCCTCCAAGAGCCTGTGAGCAGGGGGCTGAATGGTGGCCACTAAGGGTTTCGAGGCGCTAATTGTTTGTTTACTTTTCCTTGGAGGAGAGGCTGGTCCTCTAAGCAGAATGAGCTAATCACCAGCTTAGTTCTCTCCTTTGCCAAAACAAACAGCTTCCAATTACTGCTAGGAAAAGCCTGTGATCTCTAATCAGCTACCTAAGCGAGCCTATCAGTGGTGTTTTATAGGGTGAATAATGTCCCATTAAGCAAGAATCTCTTAACACTAATAAAATTCTAGAACCCTAGGGCCAAGGCTGCCAGCAACCTGCTACTTATCTTCCAACAAGATTCCATCCACTTTTTCCCTGAGTAGTCCCGAATTCCGGCAAAGAAATAGACACGCTGTCCCTCCTCTATTGCACATGGGCTACTATAAGTCCTCAAACCCTATTTTCTTGAGCTTCCTTTGAGAAAACACAGGCAGAGAAAGAAAGAGCAGGTTCCACGTCTGCTGATACTTAGTGGAATGACTCTATCTTGAAGGCTCCAAGATTCAGCTCCATTGTTGCAATCACGAGCAGAACCGGGCCGGCAGGCCGGGTCTCCACTAGAAATGTCCCAACTAGCATAAGAGAGGAAGTCACTCTCAAGGCAAATGAGATTCACCTAGAAAGAGACAGAGCTTATTGCAGGCACAGTCTCCCTCTTTTCTCTCTTCTTTAATCTTCTAGTGAAGTTGAGAAAACAAGTGTGGAGAAGGTTACGGCCAAGTGAGCACAGGTCACCATCGTATCCTTGAACACTAGGGACAGCCCTCTGAAGAACAGCCATTCGAAGGCTTAAAGCCTTGATATACAAAAAGCCAAACCAGGGCCAGCTTCATGGATGTCAGACCACTGCACACGGCCCATGCGCAGAAGGGGATCCACACCTGGGGCTTAATGGTCTTCCATCGCCATATTGAAATTTGTAATGATTTTTATCCTTTAGTCTGTATTTTGTATGTGAAGTCTGATGGAAGTCTGGAGGCTTGGAGCGCCGGATCACACATGATGCTGCCTCCCACCCCGCCAGGAAAGGTTCTCGGCTGCCCCTCCCTTGCCCCCCGACACCTCAGTCCTCATTCAACCTCTCTCTCCTCACTCTTCTCCCACAAATCACTGTCACACTCTGTCCCCCGCAGGGACCTGGATGTGGGTGCAAGGAGGGTCAGGGTTGAGCATGCATGCCCTGAAGGGTCCCGTAATATAGTGGTGGCTATCCTAACCGCATGCTGGTAGCACCATGCTGTGTTTGGTGGTGGCCAGCCAGAGCCCAAGACTCCACAGGAACAAGCCTATAGCCCATCCCTGATGCAGGTACCAGTCGCATCCAGCGAGGAGGTTGCAGTACACTTAGGAGTTGCCCATCTGCTATGGGTTGAGCAGTAGGAGGGGGAGACCCCTGGCTCAACTTCCTGAGGATCCATCTAGAACACAGTGCAGTGCATTGGTCCAGCAGCTGGCAGAATAGGAGACCAGGCATGTGTTACGCCTGAGCAAGCATGGGTGCACACTAGACCCCAGGTACTTGTGAAGATCTACACCTGTACATGTGTCCTACAAAATCCCCTTGGGGGGCGCCCATCGGGCACACCCCACATTGAGCACTTAGTGAGGGCGTCCTCTCTTCCTCCTTCCCACCTTCCTGAGTCTGGCCTCTGCTTGTCCTTCCAGCCACCTCAAGGCACCCTCCAGGGAAGAGCCAGGAAATCCAAATTGTGTAATGCTGGCGATTCCCCATACAAGTGAAATGCTCTGACATTCGAGTGTAACACTGGCCCTGCACTACACAAAGATGAGCAGTACAGTCTATACTAGTAACTTAATTTTTAAATTTTTCTTTACTGAGAACAGCATTGAAAAGCAAATTTAAAACACCATGGCAAGTCAAGAGAGAAAAGACACAGAAGGAAAAAATTTTATATTTTAGTTCCTTTAACACTTTTTTTCTTGCTCTTGGAATAATGGACTGCACATTTTCATTTTGTGCTGGGTCCTGAAAATTAGGTAGTCAGTCCTGAAGTAAATTAACCAACCAACCAATGAAATCCTAAAAATAAAAACAAACCCAAAAACCAGTAGCTGTCCCAGGTCGGAACCCAGCTGTACCGTTTATGAGCTGTATGACCAACCTACCTCCTCAGCACCTTGTCTCCTTATCAATTACGGGAGGATACAGACAGTACCTTCTCCATAGGATGCTTGTGGGGATTACACGAGATAGCCTTGTAAGACACCCAGAACAGTGTCTGGTAGTTCGTAATCTCCCAGTTAGTGTTAGTTCCTTTATGACCATCAGTTTCATCATCCCCAACATGTTTTAGGATCTCCACCCTGCTGGGCAGGTACTGGTCTCCCACTGGACACAGGAGAGACTGGGAGCTCTGGAAGGTGATTCGCCCAAGCTCCCCATCTGCTAAATGGTAACGCCTGGAGGCAGAGCAGACCTGCCTGGCCCCAGAGCCCCCTCCCCTGCTCCAGAGCCCCCTCCCCTGCTCCATCCCCCACAGCTCAGAGCTCATCTTCATTCTGCTGATACAAGGGTGTCCTTCCCAGCTACCTCCGCTGGCAGGATTTTAACCACATGCATATATGATATGTGTGAACTTGAAATGGCCATGTGCCAAATGCCCTGCATGCGGCATCACGGAGCTGGAGACTGGTCCCCTGGGAGGTGCCAGCACGCACTGCCTGTTTTCATGAATGAGGGGCAGCATTCAGCAGTGAAGTGATGCAGTGTAGAATCCATCTCCCTTTCAGTATGAAATTCTAAGCTCTTCTAGGTCAGCAGCTGTGCCAGAGAAGTCACGCCTCCCCCGTCACCATTCCCACCTCCTCCGTGCATCAGTATTGGGTCCCTTGTGCTTTCAGGCATGGTTGACAGGTGACCCGGCCCTGCAGACGTGGAGACACCAGGTGCGCACCATCTACTCACAGCCCTCCAGCCTAGTTGCTGCAGGACTGGGGGGCGTTGGTAAGTGCACCGAATCTCGGTGAAGACCATTGGATTCCAGCCTCTTCTGCAGGCCTGCTACTGCAGGTCATTGCCCCTGGCAGCTCCGAGTCTCTGTCTACACCATGAGTGCAGAGGGTGGGTTCTTCCTAGCCAAGGCCTGGCAGTTTTCACACCTGAAAGTCCACACAGTTGGCTGGCCTCCAGGCTGGTGACAAGCCTTCTCCCAGCCTTACAAAGATGCCTAGAACTGTGCGAGAGAGGTTGGAAATGGCAACTGCTCCAGAAACAGCCTTCTGCTGGGGCTTATTTGCACAAGTAGGTGGGGTGGGGTGGGTGGGGGGTGACCCTGACAGAAGCAGCTCTTCCAGAAGCTTCCTCTAGCCCCGCCTTCCCTACCCATTAATAAATACCACATGCAGTGTAATGAGTTGCCTGCCGCCAGATTCCTCCACCTCCTCCCAATTATTTAAAAGGGGGGAGGGATAGGGAAGCTTGAGGTTTTATAAGGAGAGTGTGCTGCTGTCTTTTCAAATCTTAAGAAAGCTTAATCCCTACAATTTAGATAAATCAGGCATTATCAGGTTAGAGTAAAACCTCCAAGAATGGCTTTGCACTTGATTGCGAAAGCAGCAGTTACTAAGTCCTAACTGAGTAATTTGCAGCTTATTTCACCCCAGCTAATTAAAATGTAATCAGGATTGTCTGGCAATGTGTATTCTGTCAGCAGTTTTTCTTCGGAAGAGAAATCATGCCAAGAGACCACAAGAAAAGCCTTTCACGGGAATTGGCTTGATCTAAACTGCTTCTTTAGCCGCCGAAACTGTAAAACAAATAAATTACAGCAACTGACAATTCAGTAAAAAAAAAAAGAAAGAAAAGATACTCTTTCTCCCCGGGAATGGGCTGCTCTTTTGGGTTTGTTTTCTGTTGTTGTTTAAACAATAGTGTGGCATCTTCTCAGGAGAGCGACTTGCAAGGCAGGGCAAAGCGATTTGCAAACTAGGTGGCTGGGGAGGAGCCCTCTCCAGCATGTCCGCGTAATTTCACCGCAGGAGACGAGTACTCGGTTTTCGCTTTCCCTGAAGACCTAGGAGGACCGCAGAGCGTGCCAACTTCTCTGAAGCCCACTAGATGTTGCTTCTTCGACTAGGAACAAACAAAACCACACACTCACGCAAACTTGGCGAGCTGGTTCAATCTCTGAAGATCCCAACTTTGCTTTCTCGTTGTGCCATTCGGCGCGAGGTTTCATTAGCTCTCACGACAGGATGAACACCCGGAGGGCGACGGAGATTTGCCCCAACTCCACGGTCATTACAATCGCCTCCTCTCGCAGCTTGATTCCCAAGACCCCCTGGTGAGGGGAGGCCCACTTTACCCCGCCCAGACGAGAGGGACGCCCAGTTTATTTCTTAAGGGCAGAGGGCTCGGCTTAGCACCCCGCCAAGGAGCTCCAAGTCTCCTTCTGGCCTCCGCAGTTTTCTCTGGGGCGAGAAGTTGGGATCTTGGAACAGGTGAGCAGCTAGGCATAGAAGCGAGAAGGCGAGGGAGAGAACGGTGGCAGACGAGAGAAATAAGACGTTTGCTTGAACGATTTCAGAGCGCGCGCGCTGGGACCGGCTGGGAAAGGCAGCTGCCGGACGGAACTCCGCCGAGTCCCGGAGCGGCTCTCGTGCGCCCACCCGCCACCCGGGTCCCTACGCAAGTCCGCGGGGGTCCTCGCCTCTGTGGACCCCCTCCACAGGCGCCAAGTGTGCTTTTTCCCGAACCTCCTACACACCCTTGCTCACACACACACACACACACAAGCTTCACCATCCAGCTGAAAGACTCTACAAGGGCTGGGGGCAGATGTTGACCCCGGGACTCTTCTCGGAGCATCCAAACACCGCCTAAGACCCGTATCCCTTGCATCTCTTCCCTTACTCTCCACGCTGTTCATTGGCAAGACCTTGAGGCTTTAGGGTTCCGAATTGCGGCGCGCACAGCCACCCTGCCCCCGCCCCAACACACTCCAGAACACACGACTTGCCCCAAGTGATCTGCCTAGGACTCGAATTGTGGGCCGCGAGCTCCGGGCTCGCCGAGTGTGAAAGGCTCAATAGGGACAAAAGTGTCGGCCCGCGGGCACCTGCGGGTCTGGGCACCTCGCGCGGGTCCCCGGGCGCAGCCGCGCGCGTCTCCCGGCCTCGCTCGCAGTGCCGGCGCCGCCGAGGGCCCCAGAGCGCCCGGGAGTTTGCGGGACTCGCCATCAGCCCGGAGTCCCGCGCGCAGAAGTCCCGGGAAACTAACAAATCCACACAACCACCCTTGGAGTCCACAAAACTGCTCTCCCTCCCCAAAGAAATCGCCTTTCGTTTTCCGCTGGGAAGAAGGGGAGTTGGGGAGAGATGCTGCAGGCTTCTTTTTCCTTTCGGGGACAGGGAGGAGGTGGGAAAGGAGGGTTAGAGCACCCCGATGGTAAAATCCACGCCGAGCGAAAGCCGGATCTGCCGGTCGAGCTGGGCAAGAAGTTTGGGCGCCGAGGCTGGGAGGCGCGCGCGCCGTGCGCCCCGCGGCGCAGCCCGCAGCGCCGGGGAGGACCCCGGGCGGGCGGCGGTTCCCGTACCTGGACGTGCTGGAAGAAGGCGGAGATGCGCGTGATCTGCAGGCTGAGGCACCTGGAGGCGCAGCGGGCGCGCTGGACGCTCCCGGCCGACAGCGACTCGTCCAGCCGCCGTGCAGCCGCCGCGCCGGGGCTGGCCGCCAGGCAGCCCCCGGAGGCCGCCAGCCAGAGGCAGAGGGTCAGGGCCGCGCCGGGCGCCCCGGGCACCATGGCTGCGGGTCGGGGGCGCGGGCGCCGGGCGCTGGCCGAGGCTCCCAGCTCCGCGCCGGGGCCGCACTGCCGGGGACCTCGCGGCCGCCGCAACTCTGCTGGAAAGTTCAATCATTCAACTCCAGCCCCCCGCCCTCCCCGCCGACCTCCCTCCCGGCTCGGCCTCGAGGGGTGGGGTGAGGGTGACAGACGGCCGCGCCATTGGCTGGAAGGAAAGTGAGTGACAGGGGGGCCGGGCGGAGGGCCGTGGGCAGGTCCAAGGGGCTCCCGGGCCCGGTAGTCAAAGGGAGGGCGGGTCCCCACGCCGCGCCTGTCTCCTGGTGGTCCGACGCCCAGCCCACGCCGGCACCCCTACGGACTGCATTCGCTCCCTCTCGCCCGCACCTCGCCCCATCATCCAGGTAAACGTCAGGTGTGAGCCAGCCCGGGGCTGGGATGTGAGGTGCTGTCTTGGGAAGGAGGGCCTCGGGACCCCCAAAGGGCGTCAGAACTGCCTAAGGAAGGACCGAGCGCCCTAAAGTTGTAGGCTGGATCCCCAGTTTCTATCCCCGGTCCCAGCTTCGCTCATACTTTAGCATATTTGAATTTCCTTTTTCCCAAGTAGCGGAAAGAAGCTAAGTAACAGAACTGAAATGGCTATGAGGCAGGACAGAGGCCAGGCAGGGACATTCGGCTGACATTTTCCTCCTCCTTCTCTCCCTCCCCATTCCTTCTCTCCTTCCTTCTTTTCATCTTATTATCTGGGATATCTTCTTATTATCTTATTATCTCTGAGTACTTAGCTAGTAACATTTGTTAATTAGACCCACGCACGTTGCTTCCTCAGGTGTCTATTTTTCTAGGAAGCACTGTGAGTTATTGAAAACAGAAATCTTTCCTAAACTCTTTCTGTCCCTTGTATGTGCCCCATGCCTCTTGATTCAGCCTTCGGAGCAGTGAAATTGCCAGCCCGTCGTCTCTTGTACTCTTTTCCAATGCTCTTTCTGCACACATGTTCTCCTCCACAGTGGAGGCCACGCCAAAGAAAGAGACACCTCTGCATTTCTACGACACCATCTGTAATAAAGCTTTATGCTCCCCTGAGCTCCACTGGGAGGTGACAGTGCTCCAGCCCTGCTGCTGGTAGGAGACCCCAGAGAGGGCTGGGATGTGGTCATGAAGACTGTGCTTCCGGCATGGGGATATTTATGTAACACAGTCCAGTCCAAAAGACTCAAGCACACTCACACTTGGATGAGGAACAACTAACTGGTAGTCCTGTGCACTGACACCTCCACATTCTCATACAGAACAGCACTCACACATTCCAAAACATCGCACCGCCATACGCACACAACCAAGCACAGCAGAGTGGCTAGATGCACTCAATCTGCTCGGAAATCCATCACAAAGCTTGACCCCTCTTTGCGTACAGTCGATGGCTCTTTCCAATTTCCAGCCCGCTCTCCCCAGTCTTTTGCACACTTTCTACTCTGCGATTTTGGGATCTTCCTGTTAAATTATAATAACAACCATCTACAGTTATCCTATTATACCTATGATTCTTTTTCAAGTACCTCATCTTATGTATATATTTCTTCACCTAGGTAAGACAGCAAGGCCAATAGATTTAATTTCTTAATGTGTTTCTCCATGAATTAAAAAAATCAGAGTTGTCTTGTTCAAAGGTTCTGTAGGCAGAGCCGGCTTCATGGGTGTGCAACCTGTACACTTATACAGAGCCCCATCTTAGAAGGATCCACACTTGGTTTAGTGTTCATCTGTTACCATCTTGATTTTAATTTTGAACAAGTTTCAAATTATGTAGCCAGCCGGATCTGTAGGTTTTAGCGTGACAATTCTACATGTGAGCCGGAAACATAAAAAATTTAGGGATGAGCTCAGTAATTTGGTTAAAAGATACTCAGAATTGCAAACGGAAGTCTTTTCTAAGAATGTTAAACATACTTAATATTGACTAAGAGGCAAGAAGCTACTCGTTGTGACCCCAATGGGAAGGTGTACAAAGCCTTGTGTCAATGAGTGACATCTGAATCCAGGGATTGTCTTCTGAGTGTTATCACTTTCATTTGGGAATTACTAAAAACATTTCCAAAAGCTGTAGTGGATCCTTCCACAGTGCTTGCTAGAGTTTTAAAGTTAAGCAAATACCTGGTCTTGGTGAAGGCAAGGATATTATGGCTGCCTGCATTTTCTTTGATTTATGACCTCACATGTCATATCATGAGATTTATACTCTAGACAGAAATCATCAGGACAAGCATGCTGAGCTTTTAAAAACAGCTTTTAAACGTTCAAAGGGATCACTGTATTTTTTTAAAAAAGCAACGTGTGTGCTACTTATATGGGTTCCATAGCATATTCATTTCCATGAATAAATGCATTTTACAGTAAACCACAAAAGAGAACATCTAGTCAGTTGAACAGAAAGCTTAGGATTAAAGGTATCGGGCCACCTTATTATGCATATGTTAGAATAATACTAGCAGTTATATTGCTTTCTTCTTTTAGAATTAGCACAGACATTCTCTGTGATTATGCCAGCCTTTTTCATGTTATTTATTTTCATTGCAGTTTGAAGTAACTTTTAAAAGGAAAACATTTTGATAAAGTCAGAATAACAGTTGAAATCTGGTTTTTTATTCTGCTCACATCCACCCAATTGATTATGCAGCTCACCCTGCGAGTTGGCACACAGACACTCTCTAACTTTTCACGGGAGTGGTGAAGCCACACCCTAAGTTCATGACAACCAGCCACAGGAGAGGAGAACCACAAGTGCGTATAGAAAGAATGATGGATAAATGGATGGGTGGGAATCGTCCAGGTACGTTAGTGAGAAAGGCCTTAGTATATCTTTCCTCAAAGTCAACTTGACCCCCATGGTCTGAATTTGTCAGAGAGAAATGGAGAAGAAGTGAACCTCAGATTGACTTTAGTTTGACTTAAACAGACAAAACACCTATCTCTTAAGGAGAGTAGAAAAGGGCCTTATTGACTCTTATTTCTATGTAAACAGAGATAGACCAAATGTGTGGCCCGTCTTTTTTTTTTTTTTTTTGTGAGGAAGATTAGCTTTGAGCTAACATCTGTTGCCAATCCTTCTCTTTTTGCTGAGGAAGATTGGCCCTGGGCTAACATCTGTGCCCATCTTCCTCTACTTGATATGTGGGACGCCGCCATAGCATGGCTTGATAAGCAGTGCCTAGGTCCGCACCCGGGGTCCGAACCTGCGAACCCCGGGCTGCCAAAGTGAAGTGCACGAACTTAACCACTACACCACCGGGGAAGGCCCCATGTGGCCCGTCTTGGTCAGGGTATAGAGGAAACACACAAAACAAGGCCCTCATTCATAGTTTCCAGAAAGTTACCTATGCTCTTCCTTGCAATGTATTTAGGTCGTTAGTTTCTTCTTCTTTCTTTACTTTTTATTTTAGCAGAGAATAAGAAGCCCCCTGGGAAGCTTGCTAAAGGTGTACTCCAGGACTCCATGTTCAGAGAGTCTGGGTCAGTCTATCTGGGGTAGCACACTGGGATCTCAACTTTTAAACAGCATCTCAGGCGATTCCATAGCGAGTGAATCAGGGACAGGTTTGACAGATCATTGATTTAGAAAACATATAGCCCATTAAAAATGGAGCAGACACTTTGATTTCAATAGCAGCTATGACGTCATTTTGTTTCAAGTACCTTTTTTAGGTATGTGTGTTGATATGGATTTGATGCACCAATCCATTTCTTAATAACCACATTGATATATTTTTTCCAATGCATTTAGCCAAGACACTCTTAGACTCATTTTTGGTGGGGCTAGCGGCTTGTCTTTGTAAAGGCTTTCCAGCTACATTTGATTAGGATAAACTACAAAGGAAGTAAGCATAATATCTCTGTGATATGCTCCTCTTGGAAAAGCAAATTGAGAACTCTCTCTAAAACTGGAGAAGACCAATATTTTAATTTGATGGCATTTATGAGTCTTAAATTGAACGCAGCCCCTGGTCATTGGCTATGGGTGTAGGGGACAATGAAGTGAGGGGCGAGAACTCACATATGAGGTGCAGTTTTCTTTTAATGGCTTTCATTTGGTGATGCAATAACATACATCTTCTCTCAGAAATTGCAATTAACTTCTGGAAAAGAAAATGCGAGAAAACCAAGAAGTATGCCCTGCTAGGGCCTCGGACCATACTCACCACTACATTTCCACGCTAAGTTGTCAGAATTTGGTAGCCAGACTCTTCTAAAGCTCTTCTTTAACAGTACTTTCCTTCTCCTCCAGACTTAATTCTCTTCTGCTCAGCTTTACTGCATGATCCAGGGAATACCAAAAGAGCTTTTGAGAGAATAAGAAATAGTGAAATGAAGAGCTTAGGATGCAGTTAACAACTGAATGGATAAATATCAGATTTGCATTTTTTGTAATATGATTTGAGGCAGAGATGGGGTGAACCTCTATGGTACTGTAGCAATCTTCTCTCTGATGGCAAATTTAATCATTTTACAAGTGAAAATTATAGTTTTTGCATTGGGTCATTGAATATACAATCTATTTTCAGAAAAAAAACCCACATCCATTTGCAATCACCTCTTTCTTTTATCATCTTGCAATATAGACATCCTATTTGGGGATAATGTTAGCATGCGACACATTTTCTTCTTCGATGAGATTATAAAAATTCAGTTCTATATGCAAGTTTAAAGGTATTAGTTTTATTAATCACCTCGATATTTACGAAGATTTTACCAAGAAGCATCAGAAATGTGTTTGCTGTTACTTTTATGCACTAAAGAATATTTCGGTGAAATTTTAAAACTCTTTTGGCAACATATGCAAAGAACTGTCAAATACAATTTCAAGCTACTTCTACTTTTCAACAATTTGTCTCCTTGCCTTTTTCCCTCTCCTCCCCCAAAGTCCCCATCAATTAGTGTTAAATTTGTTTGGTACCTGTTCTGCAGTCATGCTGAGAGCCTATTCTACATTAACTCATCACTAAAGTTTTATTTTGTCATTGCAATAATTACTAAAATTTAAATATTTACTAAAAAATAAAATGTATCAGAGGGTACATTTCAGGTTTCAAGGATCAATTGTATGGCCATGTTCAGCTGTGAATGCTTTTTCCCTCCCAGCACCCCCACCCCCAAGAGTTTGTAACTGTAGCACATTTGATGGGCTCTGTTGATGTTAGTGTCAAACAGCCACTGCACCATGCAAGGAACATTGGGTTTTGGAAACTCAGTGGTTTCAAACAATGTTCAATGCCAGTAAAATCTGAATACTTGTCTCAGTGACTAGGCAATTAACTAATCTTACCCTAATTCTAATAATAGCAACACTACAATGGGCAACCATAAAGAGTCAGGGTTCCCATATCTGATTTTATAAATCAGCTGTAGATATTGAAAAACATACAAATAACCATAAAGGAAATACTATATAATAGCCAAATGCAGGAAACTATTTAAAATATAAAAAGTAACTTGTTTATTTCTGGATCTTGACATGAACAAGATATTACTGCTTTGTCCCTAACCGTACATTCTGAGACGCATAAGCAAACTAAAAGAAATTTAAATTATATACTTTTAACTAAATCTTAAATGATATAACTTTAACTAAAAACCTCATTTCTCACTTCTGAGTGGCCTACTTTTCATGTGAAATGCATAATGAATTTTTCAGTAAAATTCATACTTAAAATTGTGTAAAATGAAACTTTTTTTAAACGAAGCTCAAATAAACAATCATACCTTTATTCTGATTTTCATTCCTGAACATGAAAAGAAACCTCAGGTGCTCTTCAGAAATGCTGAAATTCTAGTCTGTTAAAAAGACTTAAGTAGGTTTTTCTTCTTTGATGTTTTCAAGCCTGTTGGAATTTACATTAAGCCATATAAATACCATAGATTTGGAGAGATGCTTCTGAAAAATGAAAAAGGCACCTTTTTACAGGAAACAGCGCCACACGCTGGCAAAATAAATAAAATTCGAAGAAAACGGATAGAATCCCTCATCTGATAACCTAATTTGAGGACTAAATTGTCAAGTCTAAAGCATAAACCTGACTGGGATAAGCATGTGAGGTTCTCCATTAATACCAACTAGATTAATCCCAGTGTGGATTTAAACACAGGAAGGCTTTCCTGTGTAAATGCAGTCACACTGAACTAAATTAGAGAAAGGAGCATAGTAGTCTGCAAATGGATTTTTTCCTAGCTTTTAAACACTTCTCAAACTAGTCACTACAAAATTAAATGACAAAGGCAGACTGTCTGAATTATATTTGAAGAAGCTTCTGTTCTTAGCAGCTCACACTTTGCTTGCATCTTAAGATTCCATCAAATCTGAGACTATATGAATAAAATTCAACACCAGAGGAAACTAAAGCAAAGAAAGTTGACAGGCTTTATCTACAGTGTTAGCTAATAGAAATAAGACCCAGAAACTGCCTTTCAATGCTCACCGCCCACTTTAGACAGGATGAACCAACCGTCAGGAGATTAAGATAAACACATTTAAGAGCTTGAGGGAGGTCCTGTGATACCCTGAGAGCAAGGCAATAGATCAATGGATGTAACTAAGGCATGAATTAATACTTTTCTCTTCTGAATCCACAGGGGCTTAAAAAAAAAAGCATCCCCTGGGACCAAAACAGAACAAAAACCAAAACAAAAATTTTGGTTTACTTCCAGGATTTTCTATAGTGGTTAACTGGAAACAGCTGGAGAATATTCTGCTCTCTGATTGAATTTTGGGTGTTTCAAACAGTCAGAAATCAAAGGTCATTCCCGTCCCTTCTTTTCTCCATCCAATGGCTTCTGTACCCCCAGTGCCCACCCTTTCTTCACACACTCTCACTCCTTTTCACACAGAATGTTGACTCTGAGTTCCAGAGAATGAACGCAAGCCGAGGAGCTCACTTTGCTCTGTTTTCTTAGCAATCTGTGTTTCCCCAGGACACAGCTGGACAACAGTTAGAAATCAGAGATGGTAAATGGGATTCCCCCACTGTTTACGTGGGATTCCTAGCAGGAATATTTTTCCTATGGTCCTTCTGGACATTGCTTCACGCAAAGTACTCGGTGACATTGTAACAACTTCTCTGCTCAAAAAGAACTAAGTGAAGGAATGGACGGGTATTCAACCTGTTTCTTTTTCTTCTCCTGCAAATAATTAGTAGCTACCATTCTGGAGGATTACAGTCAGGCAGCATTCATCCGAGAGAAGTTTATTTTCAACACCTTGATATTCATAATGCTCTGTGTATATGTGAGGACTGTGCTGGAAAAGTGTCCAGTTGAGAGCAATCATCAGGGCAGACGTGCACCTGCGTCACTGATACACTAAGACAAGGGGGATCTTTGGAGAGCTGGTTAACCCTTTCACATTAGCAGGATATCAAGAAGTGAATTACTGCTTCCTGGCATTATGCGCAATGAAAGAAATGAAAAGTGATCTAAACCTTTTCCTGTTTCAGAGAATTAGGTGCACATGTTCATTGTTAATTTAATACCAAAGACTTTTTGCCCTAGATTCTTTCCCTCCTTCAACGCCCCCCCAAAAAGCTATGAAATTATAGCTGTCTGAAAAAATTTTGTTATGACTTTATCATAATTGCCTGCTCATATACTAAGCGATTATGAGAAATGATATAGTTTGAAGACTAGAAAGGGTGAAGAACATCAATTTGGAATCAACTGGTGTTGAAATCTCAGTTGTGGCAAGGAGGGATGTGCCACCTAGGCAAATTCCTTCACTTCTTTGCATCTCCATATCTTTCCCTTATAAAATAGAGATTGTAATAGAAACTACCTCCCAGGATTATTTTGAGATAATATTTCTAAAGGACTAGATACAGACCTTCAATAAATAATGAGTGCTCAAACTAGGCAAGGTAAATATAGCATTCACAGCATCAAGCAATGGCTATATAATGGATTTATAAGTTTTATTTTTGTTTGTAACTACCCTTCTCTTTAGTATAAACTTTATACCAGGGTTTCTCAACCTTCGCACTACTGACATTTGGGGCTAAATTGACATGGGGAGCTAGCCTGTGCCATGGGGAGCTAACCTGGCTTCTACTCACTAAATGCCAGTAGCTCCTGCCTTCCCTCCCCCTGCCTAAACAATCACAACAAACAAAAATGTCTCCAGATATTACCATGTGTCCCCCTGGGGGTCAAAATTGCTCCCAGTTGAGAACCACTGCTTTAGAGCAATGCATTGTGTAATTTAGAGGAGTCTATTGCCACTAACGGAAAGGTAAAAATGATTTTTAAAAGATTTTTGACATGGACGTCAGTTTCCGAACACGAAAACCAAGTCCACTTTCCAAAATGATTTATCAAAACAGCTTATTTGACAAAAATGGTACTGGTGATACATAAATGATGACAGACCAAAGAGAAAAACAAATACCCAGGGCAACCACCATCTGCCTCTCCAGAGTATTCAAGATAAGCGTTTAAACCTAGGATATTATCCAAGAACTCACACAGCAGATGGGAACACCAGAGCCATTTTTCTCCACACTGGTCAAACACTCTACCTGATTTAAGATTCGGTCAGTGTTTGCTGCATAAGATTACTTTGCAGGTAGTTAAATTACACATTTTTTTTCTTATTTAACTCTTTACTTTTTTATCCAGCTTTATTGAGGTAAATTTACACAAAATAGAATTCACTTACATGAAATAAATTTCACAAATTTGAAATGCACAATTTGATGAGTCTTAACAAATGAGGCAGTTATGTAACCACCACTACACTTGTGATATGATGTAGGTCCATCACCACAAATAGTTGTCTCATGCTCTATTGCATCAATCTCTGCCCTCACTCCCAGCCTCTGGCAACCAGTGATCTGATTTCTGTCCTTCCGTTTTTGTCTTTTCCAGAATGCCCTATAAATGGAATCATGCAGTATGAAGCATTCTGTCTGGCTTTTTTTCACTTCGCTTCATGCTTCTGAATTCAACATACTGCATGCAGGAATCGTTTGTTCCTTTATTTAGGCGAGGTTTGTGAAAGTATGATATGGGGGTTCACTAATAGTGTAAGAATTATCTGAAATTATTGAAGCCTGGAACAAATGGAAATTCATTGGACCACGCCCTTTTGCCTGCTTCCCAGCATGCAATGGGAAGAGCTACTGCAGTAATCCTGGTCACAGCTGCCTGCAGGGGGCAGCAAAGGGCTGGGAGGCAAGACCAACATTTGCCCCCAGAGTCAGAGAGCCAGAAGCTCAGTCCCAGGAGAAAGAGCTTCAAGCTCAAAGCTTTGCAAGGCAGTTCTGATCTACCCTCCAGCAATACCTGAATTAGGCCCAGGGAGGTGAGGAAGGAAGTCCTCAAACTATTATCTGACATGACAGAACAAGTCAGGAGTTAGGTCAAAAATAGAGAAATAGTTCTTAAATAAAACACAGAAGGCATTCACTAAATAACAATAATAATAATATATTTGTGACTAAAATTAAGACATATTGTTCGTCAAAAACATCTTAAAGAAAGAAAAGAGACATTACAAAGTAGAAGAAAATATTTTCACAACATACACAACTGACAAAATATTAGAATGAAGACTAGGGAATGAATTCCTACAATCAATAAAAAGAGCACAAACAGACCAAAAGAAAAATCAGCGAAACTTATGAACAGGCATGGACAAATGAAGAGACACATTTTTTGTTGTTGTTGTTGTTGTTTTTTAATTAGGGACTCCCTGCCCTACTGTCTTTTTTTTCCCCCCCGGGAAAGATTTGTTCTGAGCTAACATCTGTTGCCAATCTTCCTCTCTCCCTCTTTTTTTTCCCTCCTCCCCAAAGCCCCAGTGCATGGTTCTGTATTCTAGTTGTAAGGCCTTCTAGTTCTTCTATATGAGATGCCACTACAGCATGGCAACTGACAGACCGGTGGTGTGGTTCTGAGACCGGCAATCGAACCTGGGCCACTGAAGTGGCCAGTGCCAAATTTTAACTGCTAGGCCATCAGGGCTGCCTCAAAACACGTATTTCTAAAAGACGGATGAAGGCATATTCAGTATCATTGGTGAATCAGAAAAAAATATCTAAAATAAGACCAGAGTGGATGTTGATTTACACCCTTTCTCTTGGCTACAATTTAAAGCCTGACCATGCTACCTCTTGGAGAGCAGAGAGCTTCACAGTGGCTTTTATACATTGCTGATGGGGTGTAAATTGATGTGATGACTGGAAAAGGGTCAGACGTGACCTCTAGACGATGGCCCACTCACATCACTGACTCATCAATACAAATCAATTCCAGTTCTGTGCAACCCAGGAGAAGCTATTGCACATGTATTGTGAAAAACCACGGACAAGCAAGTTCATAACAGCGCAGCTTGTGTTAGCAAGACGTTGAGACCAACAAAGTCTCTACCAGTGGGAGAGCAGGTGCAGAAACTCTGGTGTAATCACATAATGAAACAGTGTACAGTTGTCAAGATCAATTACTGAGATGTATATGTTAACCTTAATCATATAACAGAAAATGACAACAACTGCCCACAGATTATATACGGCAGGATATCCTTTTTATAAAGTTGAAGATAACCAGAATAAAAATTACTTACTAGTAAGCATATATGTGCAGTAAGTCTATATAAAAAAGAAAGGGAATAGTTAACTAGATTGCAGTGGTGGAGAAAACAGGAGGATTGGTTGATTGTAAAAGACTCAGCTTTTGCTGTTGGTCATGGGATTTGCTGGTGTCTACTACACTATTAACAATAGCTAATTAAATAGCTAATTGAATATGTAAAATAAGCCATATCTGGAACAATGATGAAAATACCATGGACCAGGAATTATAATTTACCCAACTCTATGTTTCTGAAATTTAATTTAAAAATATAATGAAGTAAAAATAACAGTACCAGACACTACGTGTTTGTTTAAGCAGCAATGCAGGCAGGGTGCAAGGCTATTATGACTATTCTGCTACAAATATTCATATTTGAGTTTCTTTATGAACATGTGCTTTCAACTCTCTTGGATATATATCTAGAAATGGAATCGCTGAGTCACGTGATAACTCCACTTCTAACTTTTTGAGGAACTTCCAAAGTATTTTGCCAAGTGGCTGCACCATTTTACATTCCTGCCAGTAGTGTTTGAGAGTGGCAATATTAAATGTATTATTTGTTGAAAGAATGAGTCAAAAAGCAATTCTTTTTTCTGGGTGCAAAGTCAGAGAAGAATAAGGCTTAGTAATTGAAGGTTATTCTTGGGAATAATAAGGAACGAAAAGGTAGCATTCGAATGACTGAAGAGTGTTGACCTTGAGAATGAAATAGCTCCAGACTTTGTAGAACTGTCTCGAATCCCTAGCAAAACAATATGTCACTGTCAGAAAAAATTAGAAGGTAAAAAGTATCAGAGAGGGAACCGACTCACTGGGAGAATATGAGAACTATGTGGTTTCAACAAGCAGCACCTGGAGACCATTGCCAACAATTCGGGCTTCTGTGGCCCTCGTGGCTGCCTCCTGATAGGACACGCCTTGCTTTTCAGCTCTTCACTCTCCCAGGAGATACAAACTGGAGGGTCATCATCATATGGATGACATTCAAAACCATGGACAGAATGACATCACAGAGGGGGCAAGTGTGAATATCAAACAAGACTACAAGGAGAGGAAGGAATTAAAAGACCATCAAAAGCCAGGAAACTAGTTCATATAATAATATGGCCTTCCTTACATCCATGGATTGGGGAGGTCTGGAAATCCAGACCTCTCATTTAGAGCAAGTTTTAATTACTATAATATTAGGAAAAGATATGTTCCCAATCTATATCTGTATCAGATATCACCTAACCTAATCTAAATCTTTCTATCAGCCTTTTGAGGTTTTTCTTCTACTTTGATATTATTGAATTGTTTTCTCCATGTTTGCTAGACTTATCAACCTTTTCGATCACTTGGGTGAGTTTTAGGAAAGAGTCTCTTCAAACATCATATTTTTCATGCTAGTGGAAGACCATTTATTCAAAACATAAAGGAACTGTAATGGTTAATTTTATGTGTCAACTTAACAGGGCTAAGGGATGCCAAGAAAGCTGGTCTTTCTGGATGTGGATGTGTCTATTAGTAGGGGGGTCTCTGGAAGAGATTAGCACATGAATCAGTAGATTGAGTCAAGATGGCCCTCACCAATGCAGGTGGGCATCATCCAATCTGTTGAGGCCCCGAATAGAACAAAAAGGCAGAGGAAGGGCAAATTTGTTCTCTCTGCTTGAGCTCAGACATCCATCTTCTCTTGCCCTTCCTGCAGACATTGGCACTGCTGGTTCTTGGACTTTCAGACTCAGGCCGGGACTTACACCATTGGACCCCAATTCTCAGGTCTTCATTCTCAGACCTAGTTACACCACTGGCTTTCTTGGTTCTCCAGATGGCATATGGCAGATTATGCGCCTTCTCGGCCTCCATAACCACATGAGCCAATTCTTATAATAAACGTCCTTTTATTTATCTATCTATCTATCTCTATCTATCCTACTGGTTCTGTTTCTCTGGAGAAACGTAAGTGATATATGAACTTCTTTTTATTTTTTTTTTTGTGAGGAAGATCAGCCCTGTGCTAACATCTGCCAATCCTCCTCTTTGTTTTTTAGCTGAGGAAGACTGGCCCTGGGCTAACATCCGTGCCCATCTTCCTCCACTTTAATGGGACGCCGCCACAGCATAGCTTGCCAAGCAGTGCATCAGTGCACGCCCGGGATCTGAACTGGCGAACCCCAGGCCGCCACAGCGGAGCACACGCACCTAACCACTTGTGCCACCGGGCCGGACCCACATGAACTTCTTCTATCTCTACCTTCATAACTAACTCTGGAAAAGTCTTGGGCATAGAAGAGAAAGAAAAACAAAGACACAACACTTGCATACTTGTGCTAATTTAGTTAAGGCGAAAGGAAGTAAATAAACTAATAATCCAACCAAAACCCAGAATATTTAAATCCAAACCACAACTAATTATTCTAGAAGTTATTTTAAAATTATTAATCCATAGGTATTTTATGTCTCAGTTTTTATTTACATAGAAATTATAATAGTCTTATATTTAGACTTGCAGTCTAGAACACTAATAGCTTGGAACACTCTGTAAATCAAATTTCAAATTATCATTGTTATCACTATTTCATCTCTGATGAGTCACTGAAATGTTCACCACAAAGAAATAGACTTAGAAGTTATGCATTGCTACAAATATGTCAAAACAAAGAAGTAAATATTTTTATTTTATTCCAGAACTATCTTTCTGACACCAGGAACATTTTTTTAATGCACATTTTTCCTCATCTAAGTGAAAGAAAATCCTTTTACAAAATATAAACAACCACGTAGGAAACCATGAAGGAATGGTAGCTGCTACGTTCTCATTTAAGTTGGAGAGTTGTACCATTTTATGTGTAGATATTTTTAATGAGGACAAGATAAATCAACTATGGGTGGTTAGGATCCCATGTTACATCATTTAAACCAGTGCTGCTTGATGCTGGTGACAATTAGTAATTTAAAAATTCATATGCCCAGGCCCCAATACCAGACATCTTCATTTAATTGGTCTGGGGTGGCTTAGGTATCAGTATTTTTTAAAGCACCTAGGTGATTCCAATGCCACCAGAGTTGAGAATCAACAAGAAGAATACTCTTCCCTAAATTCACATGATGGATTTAAGGAAAATTACAAGAGTTTGATAAAAATGGTAGAAATCCATGATTTCTCAGCATCAACACCACTGACATTTGGGACAGGATCGTTGTTGTGGGGGCTGTCCTGTGCATTGCAGGGTGTTTAGCAGCATCCCTGGCCTCTCCCCACTAGATGCCAGGAGCACCCTCTCCCCAGTGTGACAACAAAAAAGGTCTCCAGACACTGCCAAGTGTCCCTTGGGGGACAATATTGCTCCTCTCCTGGGGCTGAGAACCACTGATGTAACCAATTCCCATGTTACAGATGATTCAAGTAGTACTTTAGGTCCGGGAAAAACCAAACAAATAAACACGTCCTTCAATGAAAACAGCAACATGTATCCATGCAAAAAAAACGGAGACAATATTTTTAAATGATGTTCTGGATGATGTTTTGAATTAAAAATTAACCAGTGTGAAAGTTTTCCATTTCTTCTACGCTTGCCCTTCTGGATGCCCCACCCCTACCCATCTTCATCACTCTCCGTTTTTCAAATAGCCTTAGTGAGACTTCTTGTAAAGATAAAAACCTTTCCCTCTTCCTCTCCCTAACTACGGGAAGGCTGGAAATAGCTCCCACTCCTGCAACTTCACTAGCAGCTAAAGTCTCCACAGCTCCCTCCCAACAAACTGCACCTTACTAGCTCACCTCTCTCAGCTACCAGGAGTAGGTACCAGCTGGGAGGGAAGAACAAAGAAACATGTCACTTCTCTATTCACTCGCTCTTATTCTCCTTTTCTCTACCTGGCCACAGAGAAGTGAAGTTAAACAGGTTTCTTTGTTTCTCATTTGGTCTCCTCCACCTGCCCCCATGATTTCCTATTTTACCTCTCTAGCAACAAGTTAAATAATATGCATCCATTCAGTAACTGAGCCTCTTACCATAGTAAGCACCATTCTAGACACTGTGACACAACAATGGACGGCATAAAGTCTCCACCCTCGTGGGGGTTACTTATTAATAGGTGGAGATTCTACGCTATTCTAGACAATGATATTCTGCCATACGGTTTGCATTTTCCTATTGTGTGAGCTCCTTTTTTAAACAAATGTTCAACCAAAGAACTTTTCTATTTCCAAAGAATGCTAAGAATGAGTTGTTTTTTTTAATGTTGAACTTGCCTGCCCAAGTTCCTGAATGTAAGTGAGCGCTGTTAATGGTCTGCTGAGATCATTTGTAACCAGCCATTATATTGCACTTCATCTTGAGGTGTTTGACAAGCATTGCTGACATCATGTTGAATAAGCTCAAAAGCAATGAATGTTTTGACAGCAAGCGAGTGGAGAGGAGGGCACCCCAATAACCCCAGTAGGGAGTTGCAGGTCCGATGTCATACATCTCCAGGAAGCCAAGGGGCCAATTTGGGCAGTGCCACTCAACTGCAGTTAGTCTCATCGGAGAAGGGGCCCTGACTGGGGTCACCTGCATGGTGAGCCACGTGATTCAGTCACAGCTGCCATGTCTGGAGTTCTCTAAACGGCAACCCCCCCAATCCCACCCCTGAAGATCAGTAAAATAAAACAAAGTTCATCAAGGCGAGTCTCAGCCAGAGCTGTGAGAATGGCCTTGACCTCTGCTCACCTTTGGTTCTTCCTAGCTGGTGCTGAGGCTGAACATACACAGCAGCCCAGTGGACTCCATTGGGTTTCATCTTAGCCAAACCATCAGTGAACTGATGACATTTAGGGGACACTCTAGAAACCAAGGGTGCCATTGAGCCAGTGGCTTTGCTTCAGGCGGGAGATTGGGAAATAAAGTGTCTCGCAAAGGGGTAGCAGCCTCTGTGGACACAGAGCCAAAACAATTTCAGTCACTCTCCTGCTCAGAGTTCCCCAGCACAGCTGGACAGACGCTCATGGTCTTCAATTCTGCCTAGGGACAGGGAGACCTGGCCCCGACCCTAATGATATTCCTGTTTGAAACCTCAAAGCTGAGGGAGGGATGGGGTTATGGAGGGAGAGAGTGGGTTTGCTACAGGCAGTAAAGCACATTTATTTCTGCTTTCAAGTGCCTGGCAGATGCTCATCTATTTGATTAAAGCCATAGTTTATTTTTTCCTCATCAATTGAATCATATCTCCCTGGAAGTCAAGAAACTTTTGTTAAAAATCAGCCTGACATTTCTTACAAACTGAAGTCGGAGGCCTCCACGACAGTCCTGCGAGATGTGCAGATCCGTGAGTTCTGAAGGAGTTGGCGATTTCTCCTGCTATCGGTGACATCTGCTGGGCACGTAGTACCAACGTATTTCACAGCAACAATCCAGAAAACTCATTAGAGGGGACCAGCGGCCATGGCCATGTTCAGGTAAGGATGACTGTCTCTGGCCTGCTATCTGGCTGAGAGTGACTGGGAGACGCTGTTGATTGTGCTGTAAGACACATTTCAATTTCAGAGAGAGGTTAATATGTGCAAAAAATAGGTTTCTTGGAATCAGTGAACTAGGCAGCAGTGTTTAGCTCATAGCTTGGTTATGAGGCTTAAATGCCCCAATCCTTATTCTGTGCACATAAGCACAGGCCATCATAAGCAGGCACTCAATGCAGTTCTCATTTAAACTCATGCATTGCCTGCTTGCTTAATTCTATGGGCCAGCTTAATTTGTCTACATCTTCGTACCTTCCATGAGGACAGAAGAAAATATACGAGAAAGGGACCCACATTTGTCATGTGATGCTGAAATCCTGTTTCGAATGGAAAATGGAATGAATAGTTCCGTAAAATAAAGCAAAAGCTAGAAAAATGAGTTAAGAGATTCATTCTCTTCAAAAACCTTAAACTGAGGCCGTGATTTTTAATACGGTCTCAAATACTCCTTAAGTCTACTTTGTGGTCTGTATGACTATGACTGCCACCCTAGTTACAATCCTGCTGGAGTTGCTGTCTAGATTCCAAATGTGTATGGCCATTATTTATTTCCCATCTGACAAGATTTCTAGAAGATATTTTAAAAGCAATTCTAGAACCATCATCATCCCTGACTTTACAATTACATTGACTGACGGTATTGATTTTTATTTTTCGTGCTAAATGACTAGTCTAGCAAATGTGAAATTTAAGCGAAAAAGAACTTGTTGGTTTAAAATAATGCAATGAAACTGGAGACATAAAGATGTTGGCAGATTATCATTAGCTGGGTTTCTGAGACGAGCATGAACATCATTAACATGACCCACTAGGAATGCATAACATCATATACATGGTGCGTTTTACAAGATTATTATAATGTGTATGCTTATAGCTGCAAAATGTGAGATCTGTCTTTATATCTATTTATGAAGTGCCAGTAGATGGCTTAAAACATTTTGAGTTTTATGACTGTTCCCAACTCACTGCTGTATTAAAAATCTCTGTCCTGACAGAGCTAGTCACTATTTCTGTCACTATAAATTGGTGTGGCATTTTAACAAAAAGTTTAAATATGTGGTTTCCTGCTCTCTATGTTATATTACCTAAGAATAACCAAGTAGTGGATCACTTCTTTTAAATATATACTTATATTTTATGTGCTTTATTTGCATAATGTTCATAAACAGTCAAATTGAAAGAAACTGGAAGTTTATGAAACCCATGTTGTTGCATTGCCTGGCACCTTGGTACTTTAGGATTATCATTTAATATTCACTAGCCTGCAAAGGAAATATGATCTGAATCTTACAGATGAGGAAGTGAAGGCTCAGAGAAATTAAGCAGTTTGCCCAGGGCCAACAGTGGGTAAGCGTGGAACCATTATTAGACAAACCCAGGGCCGGCTATTCCAAAGTCCACGAATTTTGCATCAGTCCATCCTTCCACACACCAAAAATGAACAAAAGGATTTAGCAGAAGGAAGAAAGAAAGAGGGAGACAGATGAATTCACCCACGGCTTCATCTGTAATGATGTTAAGTTAAAGACTGGCATTAAAATCTTAACAGAAGTGAAAGATTTGTGAGTAAAAATAGATAAAATTAAGGGGGCCAGCCCGGTGGTGTAGTGGTTAAGTTTGGCATGCTCCGCTTTGGCGGCCCAGGTTTGCAGGTTCTGATCCCAGGTGCAGACCTACACCGCTCATCAAGCCATGCTGTGGCAGCAACCCACATACAAAATAGATGAATATTGGCACAGATGTTAGCTCAGGGCCAATCTTCCTCCAGCAAAAAAAAAAAAAAAACTGATCCCAGGTGCAGACCTACACCGCTCATCAAGCCATGCTGTGGCAGCAACCCACATACAAAATAGATGAATATTGGCACAGATGTTAGCTCAGGGCCAATCTTCCTCCAGCAAAAAAAAAAAAAAAAGAGGAAAGCTTGGCAATGGGTGTTAGCTCAGGGCTGATCTTCCTCACCAAAAATAAAAAAGTAAACACTAAGAACAGTAATATTTCCTAATGAACTATGATCTCACTAGTCAGGAGATTGACTCTTCAGGTCAGAAGTCAAGGGGGCTACCGGCTGGCTCAGAGTGTCTAGAAGCATGGGTTCCTGGACACATGGATAGCCAGCACACAAGGCCACGATCTCATATATGGGGCAGAGGTCAGGACATTGTACTGGTAGTCCAGGAGTCTAAAACAGGTCAGCAAATTACAGCCCAGGGGCCAAATCTTGCCTGCCCTCTGCATAAATAAAGTTTTATTGGAACACAGCCACTCCTATTCACTTGTGTATTATCCAGGGCTGCTTTCACACACACAGACAGAGTTGAGTAGTCATAACAGAAATCTTATGATCCACCAGGCTTCAAATGTTTACCACCTGGCCCTTTGTGGAACAAGTTGGCCGACCCCTGGTACACAACACAGACCGATTGTTGGGCAAATGGCATTCTTAATGTGCACCACCCACGTGGCCTGCCTCCTGTCTGGGTGCTCTTGCCATAGTTTTTCCAACCACATCCTTTTGCAAAGATCCCTGACACGCCTACCTCACATCTGCCGGTCCCTTATTCCCCTGACACTGCTTTTTTGTCTTTACTACTTCGTAGCTGTCTGGTGGGTCCTTCTCCTTCCACACGTGCCCTTCACTCTGTTGGCCAATTTCAGCAGAGTGAGCTCTCAAAACACAAAGTAAAGATGACCCTCCCTTCCCTCCACCCCTCTCCGTGGCTTCTCCACTCGCAGATTAAATCCAGTCTCTTCCCTGTCTGCCCAGCCCTTCCTGATGTGCCTGCCTCCCTCTTTGATCTCATGTCATCCCTTATTCTGTCCACTCCAGCCCCAACACATTTCTTGCTGAAATTCAAGCTTGTTCCTTCCTCCGAACATTAGCAAATGCCCTTCCGCAGGCCAAAGACATTTTTATACCCCATCTTCCCTTCGTCCTCCAGTAGCCCGCTCAGATGTCACCATCTCGTTCTTTGCCTCAAGGGAAATAATTCTTCAAATTCCAACAGAAATACTCCTAGTCTTTATGAGTACTGCATTTTGAATGTCATTAAACAAGAAATGGCAAATTTTCTCGAAATTTTCAGTATATAAAATATGGTATCAAAGTAGATTTTTATTTCTCTATCATCACTATAAAAAAGTTATAAAATGGATTGTAATATGCTGAGAAAAATCTGTTTGGGGCAGGTTCCTCTGATTTCTCCATCTCGAGTTGTGCATATACCCTCAACCCACAATCACTCACTAGACTTGGCTTCATTTTTCTTCATAACACTTATCTCTGCCTGAAATGGTATTATTTATTTGTATTTATTTACTTATTTTATTTACTTGTTTGTTATCTCTCCAATTAGATGTAAGCCCCATGAAGGCAGGGTTTTGTCTATCAAATTTCCCACTGTTGACACATAACAAGAACTCAGTAAGTATTTACAGAATATTGGGTTATCTGTCCACGTTTACAGGTAAAATCCTATTTTATAATACATACATCCTGCTGTTATGCTGATGTGATTTACATCCTTTGGACCAAAGCGAGGGTCTGACCCTACTTGACAGCTGTCCATACTTCTCTCCATAGTGTGTGATCTGTCCTCTCCTCTTTCTGTCCCCATCTGGTACGGCTTTCCTCTTTTGTGCTTTTTTCCTGATTCTGGAACATTCCTGCTTACCCTGAGGATCTTTGTTCTCACAGTTTCCTCCACCTGAAATACACTGGGGGAAGCAGTTTGCATAACTGACGCCTCACCTCTGTCCAGTCTTTGCTCAGATGCGAGCTTCTCAGTTCAGCCCAGCCTGCCCTCCATGTCTATAGCTGGGGACCGTCGCCACCCCTGACACTCCTGATCCTCTTCCTCTGCTGTGCACTTCTACCCCATAGGACTCACCACCCTTTTAAAGTCTAAAAAGAATGCAGCATAAAATTATAATCATGTAAAATAAAATGATAATATAAAATGCTTGTTGTGTATTGTGTCTCCCTAAAAGCTAAGCTCCGTGGAGGCAGAAATCTCCATCCATCTGCTCTGTCCCTTGCACCCGCCTGTCTACCTCCATTCAGGCTGCTATGACAAACAAACTGTAGACTGGGTGGCTTAAACAACAAACTTTTACTTCTTGAAGTTCTGGAGGCTGTAACCCGAGACCAAGGGGCCGGCAGATTCAGTGTCTGGTCAGGGTCCACTTTCTGGTTCATACATGGCCATCTTCTCACCGTGTCCTCACGTGACGGAGGGGGCGAGGGGCTCTCTGGGATCTCTTTTATAAGGGACCTAATCCCATTCATGAGGGCTCCACTCTCAAGACCTAATCACACCCCAACAGCCCCACCTCCTAATACCATCACACTGGGGGTTAGGTTATAGATTTTGAGGGGACACAAACATTCAGTCTATAGCACTGCCCTCTCTCACTGCTTCTGGGGTTGATCCCTGCAAGCTGGTCCCAGGTTCTCCTATGAGGAGGCTTTCAGCTGGGATTGGCCAAGGGGAGGTACTGGCAGGTACCACCAGGTGGCTGTGTCTTTTATAAGACTCTAGTGCCTCTGGATATGCCGGCTGTGGTTCCAGCTTCCACCAGGTGGCCCAGCCTCTGGGCTTGGAAATCACTGCATCCTTCCTAGATTCCTCCCTAGGGAGGGTAGTGGCTTCTGGAGGTTGTTCTCTGCTTTGCCTTACCATCCCGTATTGGCTGTTTTGTTCTTCCATCGCTGTCCTAAATTAAATTTCCTCTCTTTTAAATACTCAGAGTAGTTTCTGTTTTCCTGCTAGATCTTGAAATACACACTTAGATTTCTTCTACTTGTTTGTTTGTTTGTTTGTTTGTTTTTTGTGAGGAAGATCAGCCCTGAGCTAACATCCATGCCAATCCTCCTCTTTTTGCTGAGGAAGACTGGCCCTGGGCTAACATCTGTGCCCATCCTCCTCCATTTTATATGGGACGCCGCCACAGCATGGCTTGACAAGCGGTGCATTGGTGCGTGCTCGGGATCCGAACTGGCGAAACCCGGCTGCCGAAGCGGAGCACGCGGAGTTAACCGCTACGCCACCCGGCCAGCCCCTTCTTCTACTTTTTAATGGCTGTCTTGGAAATCAGGTCAGAGAAAGGGAAGCAAGGCAGTGGACATTGACATGCTCATGACTCACCACAACCAAATAACTTCGAAGTCCAATGTGCTATCCATTGCACAAGGGAGCCCACAACCAAGTAGCTTAAAAGTGCAGTAAGTTTAGCAGATAAGCTCTAGTGTGATCGGTTTCTTCATTATCATAAGAGAAATGCACTATAAATCACCACTGTAGACAAGAGCTGTAATCTGACACATTGTAGAATGACAGTCACGTATGGCAAAGTCATTTATCATAACATTTTAATTATATGAAGAGACACACTAAATTCTATTTATCTCCATGTCTTCATCATCCAGTTCAATGCCTGGAATGTAATAGTTACCTGATAAATGCTTGTTTAATGGTGAAATGAATGAACTGAAAATATTAAAAATTACACACACTATGCTTTCCACATTACAATATAAGATAGCGCAAGAAGTCTGGCAACCCAGGAATATATGAATGAGGAAAAATCCCCCTAGTTCACAACACAAAAATGCTAAGGACAAATGTGCTAAGGACGCCTGTGAATCACGAGAAGACAGATTTTCTGATGGGATCTCAGGGCACCTGTCCGGCCAAACTTCTAGTAACCACATCTCTGGTTACTGCCTTCTACTCAGTCTCTGGATATCTTGGAACAGGCAACAGTATTTGACCGATATTCAAGAGGGAGAGAGAAATACTCAGAACTCAGATCTCCACGAGGAAGGTCACTTCCCTGAGGTTCCAGACATGTCTACGGGCACTGGCGGTAATGGACAAACGCTAAAATAGATGCAGGATGACAGAACAGGAGACAGAGGGGCACAGAAGACAAAGGAACTATTTTATCCTATTGTCCAGGGTGTTATGGCCAGACTTGAACGAGAAGCCAAGAGAGATAACAAAGATTCAATGAGTCCTGGTGCCTGGTTTCATTAGCGTATATCTCCACGCAGTCTTAAACACCCTCTTAACCAATGATGGCTTCACAAGTTCCTTGCAGAGTTACTACCACAAGAGCTTCTGAGAGATGAGACAGGACTCTCGCTGTGCAGCATGGATTGTGGGGCATAGGTTTCCTGCTCTGACACTGACCAATTATCTGTTGAGAAAAGCCTTCACTATGGTGTCCCGGCCCCTGGCATGTCCCCTCATGGGCCACACAGGCAAACGTTGACCACGCTCTAACCTACATCTTGATGGAATATCCTGTGATTCCTTCTGGAGCCAGAGGAGAGAAGCCTGGTGAGAAGCTGCCGTGAGGCATCTTCCCAGCCCCGCCTTATGGTCATTTCTCCTCCGTCTCCCTCGGTTCAGCCACCCACCACTCATGACATCTGTCATCTGGCCCCTTTGGATCTGTGTTGTCCTGTGGGACTCGAGTCACGTGGAACTGACAGCATGCTGACCTTCCTTTTGCTGCCTGTGTAAGTGATACCTGTCTGAATCCACTTGGGCTCTTTGTCTCCTTAGTGGCCAAACCCATGGAAGAATGGCAAGCCAAACTAGCAATGGCTGCCATGCTGCTACTCAGCAACTGCATGACCATGTGGCTTGGTTTAATCTTCGCTGCGGCATCTACCTCTGTTAATGAACTCCAGGGCCCCACTGGGGTGTTGATGCTCTGTCGTGCAGGCCAACCTGGTTTGCTGCAATTGTATAAGACTTCCTGTAAGTGATTTGGCCACAAGTACCTTTTGCTGTATTTAAATGGTTTATCAACTTTTCCCACATGTCTACAAGTCGGGATTCTCTCTTGCATAGTCCCAGCACGCCTACGCAGCCTCCACTAGGAATTTATGTGGTAAAATAGTTGATGTGATTAGATCCTCTCCTTGCTCCAAGTTTATGAGGTTACTCTATTAATTGTCCTCAAATATAGCAAATTCAAAGATAGGTCCTTAAGAAAAAAAAAAGTGAGTTCATGAAGTATACAGGCCAAGAACACACTGTACTTTGTCATAGAGTGCTTATCTTACACATCTACCAAATATGAACTTCTCTTTGACTCGAAATACTTATAAAGCCCTCTGGACAGACTCAGGAGCAGGAGCAGTGTCAAGGAAAGTATTTGGATCAAGCTGTGGAGTATTTTTCTTTTGCCACATAAGCTCTTCTCTTATGATAGCTTTAAAATAAATAAATAAAAGTACTAGCTCTTTCAGCTAACTGTCACTCTCATGTGTTTTCAATCATGGCTCTCGTTAGTTTTGAGTTCTATAGGGATTCAAATTCATTTTTAATTATAACATGACTATGCTTTGGCAAAGTAGAACCCAGATGTGATACATTTAGAATAAAAAGCAGATTTCTTCATCACAGCCCAAATATGCTCCTATCATAAAACATTTCTGATCTTAAATGTCTTGGGCTCAGAGTGACTGACTGTAGCCGAGCTTTTCATGCTCCGCCAAGAAGCAGAGGAGAAGCCCCAGTGTGGGCGCTGCCTGGCTGTCCCTACAGAGCAAGGGGATCCACCCATGTCCTCAGCAGTATTATGCCCCAGGACTTCTCTCGAATCATGCTATGTCAAGGAGTTTTAGTGCAAAAACAGTGTTCATTTCTAGTTCCTCTTTTCAGAATCACAAGTTCTGAAAGCAAGCACACCTTTATCCAATCTGTAAGTGCAGAACATTCAGAAAAGAATAGAAAGTCAGATTTACCGTAGACACAAATGAAGCTGTAAGTAAAATGTACTTTTCACTGTTTTGATTTTGGGGTGTTTCCTTTAAGTCACAGACTCCCCAGTACATGCTGATATGTAGTGAGAAATTACAGTGCCACGATATCCATGTGAGATTTAAAGATGACTTCGAAGTTATTTCAACTCAGAATATGAGGTTAACAGTAACTCCAGTATACTGAGCCTTGCTTTGCCCTTGGGAAAGACCTGCTTGTGTTTGCATGGTGGGACACAGAAACTGACAATCCCCATGTTCAAGGGGGCCTTAAATAGCAACCAGTCCCCAATCCATAGAGACAGAAAGTAGATCAGTGGTTGCCAGTGGCTGGGAGGAGGAAAGAATGAGGGGTGACTGCTGCTAATGGCTATGAGATTTCTTTTTGAGGTGATGAAAATATTCTGGAATTAGATAATGGTGGTGGTTGTACTCCTTCTGGAATACACAAAATACACTAAAAACCACTAAACTGTGCACTTTGCAATGGTGAATTTTATGATATGCAAATTATGTCTCAGTTAAAACAAATAAATAAAGGTTAGCAGTGTGCTAAGGGTCTTTTGCATGCACACACATACACACACATACTGCATGGGACATACTTACACTAAATATTCACATTTAATTGGGTTCCCTGCATTTTTTGGGTAGATTTTATTTTTTAGAATAGTTTTAGGTTAACAGCAAAATTGCGTGGAAAGTACATAGACTTCCCATACGCAGGTACAGCCTCCCTGTCTATCAACATCTCACACCAGAGTGGTATGTTCATTACCATCGATGAACCAGTATTGACACACCATTATCACCCAAAGTCCATGATATACATTACGGTTCACTCTTTGTGCTGTATGTTCTATGGGTTTTGACAAATGTGTAATGATATATATCTACTGTTATAGTATTATATAAAATAGTTTCACTGCCCTAAAAATCCTCTGTGATCCACTTATTCATCCCTCCCCTTCCTCATCCCAAACCCCTGGCAACCACTGATCTTTTTACTTTCTCCATAGTTTTGCCTTTTCCAGAATGTCATAGAGTTGGAATCATATAGGATGTAGACTTTCCAGGTTGGTTTCTTTCAGTTAGCAATATACATTTTAGGTTCCTCCTTCTCTTCTCATGGTATTGTAGCTCATTTCTTGTCACTGCTGAATAATGTCCCATTGTCTGGATGTACCACAGTTTGTTTATCCATTCACTCAGGCATCTTGTTGCTTCCAAGTTTTGGTCATTATGAATAAAGCTGCTTAAACATTTGCATACAGGTTTTTGTGTAAATCCACTTATGAATTCACTTAGGTAAATACCAAGGAGCCCAACTGCTAGATCGAATGGTAAGACTATGTTTAGTTTTGCTAAATCTGACAACCCTACTCTCAGTGAACTTGCACGACTTTGGAAGAAGCATAGAAAAAGGACATATTTCAATGAGAAAAGACAGTAAAGGACATCTTATCTTTATTCACTCACTCGTTTGCCCACTCACTCATTTGATATTTATTGCACAAAACCATACACTAGACCCTGAGAATGCAAACAAACACATATAATGGAAGAAACACGTGCTGTAAAACACAGCATGGCAGTGTAACCAGGGCGCCAGTAAAGGTTTCCAATATGCATGCTGTAGAACAAAGAAAAGGTGGAGAACTTTTCCCAGCGGAGGCTGCAAAGGAGACTCAGAGAGCGCCCCCCAGAGAATGAGAGCCTTCCTCTTGAAGGAGGCAGATAATCCGTGCAGGGGTATTGATGGGAGGTACGTGGAGGAAAGGATGATCTAGACAGAGGCGCAGAGGTATGAACTAGCGACAAAATACATTTATTCAATAAATATTTAATACCCTTCTATTATGCAGGTACTCAGGACACAGCTTTCACAAAACAGGCAGCCTTGACAAGTATTCTCCTAGAAAACAATTAACGCAGGTTTGTGTAACTCAGAACTGAGAGCCTTCGTCATGACTGGGAAAACAGGTGCCTTGAAAGAGTAGTCCTTTTAACCGGGTACTTCTTCCCTTCTATTATCGGAGAATTCTCCTTTCTACCCTGAAAAGGAAAATTACCATCAGCTTCCCAAATATGAAGAGTAAAGTAACTTAAATGTATGTATAAATAGTGGTTACCATCTATTAGAATTTCAAGCCTTGATTTGGGGATTTTTTTCCTTCTATTAAAATTTCCTAAGTCAAGTTAACATTCAGAACTTAAGTTATGATTGCCCTATGTGAGATTTTTGTATCTTGCATCAAACGTACCAGCTAGACATTTCTTTAAAGGCATTTTAAGATTTACAGGTGCACTTGATCAAATAGCTGGAAAGATTCATTTCAAATAGCTGGAAAGTTTTTCATTGGATAATTTATTCCATATGTATCCAATAGCCAAGCATTTGGCAAGTGACCAACAGATATGATTTAGAAAGCCTGGACAGCTCATGCAGGAAATAAGTAGCTGACAGATAAAGAAAAAAGGCAACTTTATGCCTTAATGGCAACGTAAACTCTCTAGAAGGGACATTTATCAGTTCAACAAGAATCGATTTTCATCACTCTCAACCCCTATAACAAATCTTCTCTTTCTAAAACGTAGGAGCGTTTGCTCTGGTAATTTATTTGTTTATGTGTAACTAGTCCATCTCGAGAATCTGTATAAGACATCTTTCTCTGGCACATGTTTTATCTTCATCCTGGGTGGAAGATAATAGCAACCAAGTGACCTGTTGAATAAGGCACACTCGGAGGCAAGGTGAGGAGAAGTGATTTAATGTGCATTAACAGACACCGAGGCAAGTGTTGTGTGAGCACTGAGACGGGAGGCAAACGGCTGGGTGAACTTCACCCCTGAAAGAGACGTGAACCATCTGAACTCCTGATTTTGTTCCACTCAATACTTTAAAATGATTTAAGTCAAAAGGGATGTAACTTGTTAGTTAGTAAAAATCTAAAAACAAAGAGTTTCTGGTTAATTAGAAAATGGGAAGTTTGAATAAATTCCAAGACAATGTTTTAACTAGATAAAGTTAATTCTAGTATTCGTATGAACACAGAGAATGGAGAGTTAATGTTTATTCAACATTTATTCCTTTGATTGATCAATCATTCATTTGGTAAATGTTTTTTGAGCACCTCCTATATGCCTGGCAGTATGCCAGGATCAGGAATAAAACTATGAGGTTGATAAAACTTCTCTAGGGGTAACAGTTAAGTAAATAACAACCACAATTTGTGGTTTGAGAGGTACGGAACCGCTACAGAGAGAAGGAGCACAGGGTTTGAGAACCAACAGAAGATGCATTCCAGGAAGGGTGAAGTATGAGGTAGTCTTTGACCCAAGTCTTAAATGCATCAGTAGGCGTTTGCCTACGTGGGTGAAAGGAATTGTAGTACAGGCAGGGACTAGACCAGGTATGATTACTAAGTATCAACTGTGTCCATCCCTACCAATTACTCACTATTCACTCCTAGGTAAAATCCTTAGTTGGCTCTCTAGTCCTCTGTTTTCACATCTGCAAACTAGAGATACTAATAATACCTAATTTGCAGGCTATTGAAAGGATCAAATGAGATAATAGATCTTAAAGGCTTAGCCCATGGCCATTAAATACTGATCCTATGGAACATTCCAGTTAGTCAGGTTACCACCCCTTCCTCTACCATGAGTGGTGAGTAAATGGTGGGTGAATGGTGTTCTGCTCTCCCCAACCTCTCCCCTAGAAGAACGCAAGTAACTTCGTAAGCAGCACAGAGCAGAAAATGAAAGTTCCGTTCTCACTTATGTGAAGCACTCCAAAACTACCCGCAAGAGCTCCCGAGATTAACATGTATCTCGTATCTCTGATGTTTCTCTTCTAGAATTTCTTATCATTTTAGTATCATTTTTTTCACATTGTCTTTTACTGGTAAAGGGTTTCATGTCAGACAGAACTGGAATCAAATCCCATCCCTAAAATGCTGACTTATACTTTGAGTCAGATTTCTTTTGAAGTATTTCCAAATTCCCAAGTAGTTCATATTTTCTGATATTTTGGTCACTGATTTATAATTTTATGGGATTATAATTAATAAAGGTGGACCATACAATCACTAAGACTTTACAATTTTTATTCGTGGCACCCACTTATGGCTTCAATCCTGGGCTCAAGTGAAGCTGTTGGATCTTTGAGCTTAGAAGGAAACAGAGGGAAGTCCCTGATCATCTGCTTCGAGGAACCAGATGCACCCACTGACCAGACAGAGGGCCCCTTCCGGTACACTAGTGGATGCCTCCAGCGTGAAGAGCCACTTTGTAGGCCTATTCATCCTATTCCTTGAGTCTGACAGATGGCAGATACTTAATAACATTCCTTAAGTAAATGAATAACTATTTATTCTTTCTTGTAATGAGCATGCCTAATTTTATAACATTATATAACATTTTTTAAAGCTGGAAACCCAAAATAAAAGGATCTTTTAAAAACCGTCATCATTTTTGAATATTTATTCTGTCGCTATTCTGTTTGCTGATTCCAAGTACTCCAACTGCTCCCCTGTTATTCATGAAGTAGTCTGTTGCAATTTTATTTTATCAACTAGCACAGCACAAGGATGAAATATCTTAAGCATAAATTGTAAAAAAAAAGTAAAAAAAAATAGCACAAACATTGAAAAGAAAGAAAGTATGATCCCATTCTTCAAGTAGCATAAGACACTGAGAAACTAGCCTCGTGGTCTAACATCATCAGACTCAAAAAACCAGTAACTAGAAATGCAATTTTAACCAAGGCATTGCTTAAAGCAACTCATCTTTTTGACCAATTGTTTTTAGCCCAATCACAAGACCGTAACGCTCACAAGGGTGAAAAATGTAACAGCATTCCATTGAGTGTAAGGAGACAGAAAGACATGAGCTTTATGCGTACATCACCATATACATTCTTTACTTTTATTGGTGATGGAGTCCTAGGAGAAAGTGAGAATTTCCAATGCCCTCAGTATGTCTTTGCCTCACACTATTCATGCATCCGTGAAAAAATCTGCAATATTTCAAAACATTGTAAGCAGAGTGAAGACTTACATGAAGAAAGCTATTTACTTTATCAGGATCACTAACTGTACATTATTATGCATTATTAGCTGTGACTGGTGACTCTGACAATTGAAACACTAATTGCTGAATTCAAACAATCACATGACTGTTGAATTAAGTGGGGTTGATGGTTCCCAGTTCTCATTTCTCTTTAAAATTTTCATTGCAGTCTCTGTTGTAAAATTCTTTTAAGTGCTTTACAGAGAAAAGTAAAACATTTTTTCTTTATCTTCAAATGGAAATTCATGACTTGAATTTTTCATTTTTTTGAGATATAATTCATACACCTTAAAATTCACCATTTTAAAGTGTACAATTCGGTGATTTTAATATATCCACAAAGTTGTACAACCATCACTACTATCTAATTCCAGAATATTTTCATCACTCCAAAAAGAAACCCCATACCAATTAGCAGTCACTCCCCATTTCCCTCTCCCCTCAAACACTGGCAACTACAAATCTACCTTCTGTCTCTACAGATTTGCCAATTCTGGATATTTAATATAAATAAAGTAGTACAAAATGCAGCCTTTTTTGTCTGGCTTCTTTCACTCGGCATAACGTTTTTGAGAGTCATTCATGTTCTAGCATGAATCAGTATTCCATTCCTTTTAATGGCTGAATAATGTTCCATTCTATAAGTAGACCACATTCTGTTTCTCTGTTCATCAATTGATGGACATTTGAGTTGTTTCCACTTTTTGGCTACTGTGAATATTCTGCTACAAATATTCATATTTGAGTTTCTTTGTGAACATATGGTTTTCAACTCTTTCAGGTATATATCTAAGAGTGGAATTGCTGAGTCACATGATAACTCTACGTTTAACTTTTTGAGGAAATTTCAAAGTGTTTTACAAAGTGGCTTTACCATTTTACCTTCCTACCAGTAGTGTTCAAGAGTTCTAATGTCTTCAGATTGTCACCAACACTTATTACTCTGTTATGATTTGAAATTTATCATAGAGGAGAAAAGATGAATATTCCATAAAGAGAGTACTATGACAAAAATAATCTAATGTGTGAATTTCAGATTATAAGAGTGCTAAAAAGAAACAAAAGGCCCAAAATGGAGTCACTTAGGCTAAGCCCCACCAAGACTTAACACCTAACCTAACTGCAGTTTCGGCCTCTCCCAAGAGTGGAATTTTAAACCAGTCAGTCCGGAATTTCCTGATTATCAGTAGTGAGGTAGTCTGCCTGATAAGACTGCCTGCCTTGCCCTAAGGGAAGGTGACTTTGCCTGAAATAATCCACTCTTTTAACTTCTTTGTCCCACTCTCTTTCTGCCTAAAAAACCCTTCCATTTTGTGTAACTCCTCAAGAGCTCAGATCTATTTGCTGGATGGGATGCTGCCCGATTCATGAATAGCTGAAAAAACCCAATTAGATCTTTACATTTACTTGGTTGAATTTTGTTCTTTAAAGAGAGAAAAAAACTAAAGATTGTGGTAACTCAAGAAGTGCAAATCTCTTTAATTAATCAGAAGAAAAACATAAAATTAATATTTGTTAGCAATAATTGGTTATTATATAACTACATTTCAAGTCACCCTTTTAAGAGAATGATCAGAAGAAAAGGAAACAAGTTTTAGGACAAGTTTCAGAATGAAATTTTAATGGCATAGTGGATGAAATGGTGTGATAGCAGAACTTGTCCAAAAACACATCTGTTTCAAAAACATAATGGAAACAGTCATCAGTGTTTCAAACATGAGTGTTCAAAAACACTGGCCTTTTGTTAAACTCAGCTCATGTTCGTGTGTCTTAGATTGTACAGTATTTTGGATTGGCTTACCAAACTATTGACAAGAGATTTTCACATATTGAGGTACATGGGGTAACTATTCGAGTTCAAAACTGATTCACCTTGAACTAAAAAGCCTGACTTATGTCCTATCAAACATACGTTGTACATCTGCTTAACCATTAAAGTAAAGAACATACTCTCTTGGGGCCGGCCCTGTGGCGCAAGTGGTTAAGTGCGCGCGCTCCGCTGTGGCGGCCTGGGGTTCACCAGTTCAGACCCCGGGCACACGCCGATGCACCGCTTGTTAAGCCATGCTGTGGTGGCGTCCCATATAAAGTAGAGGGAGATGGGCACAGATGTTAGCCCAGGGCCAGTCTTCCTCAGCAGAAAGAGGAGGATTGGTATCGGATGTTAGCTCAGCGCCGATCTTCCTCACACACACACACAAAAGAACACACTGTCTTAAGATAAGAATGCATACTTGCCCTCCTACGCCCTATTGGTAACGCCTGGATTAGTCCCCTTCCTGACATCACAATCACAGTCACCTGCTAATTTGCAATTCAATACCTCCTTGAAATTTTGATGAAAATGTATCCTAGGTGTGTTTAATGTACGTTCTTTGTTCTAAAAAGATATAAGACTGTACTGAAAACCGTGTTTCTCCGGAACGCTTTCTAAGGCCTTCCAGGGTTATAATCCTCACTTTGGCTCAAGTAACCTCACCTTATTTCTCTTTTCTATAGAATGGTTGTTGGTTACTTTGTATGGGCAGTATAACTCACCACCACAACATCACAGGCAGAAGAAGGAGTAAGAGGCAGTGAATAGGTGAGAAAGAATATGGTACTCTCAGGGAATGGAAGTAGTTCCTATGGATGGAGCATAAAACTCAACAAGAGGCATGATGTAGGACAGATCTGGAGGTGTGTATATACAGAGGCCAGACATAACGGGCATGATGGGCATCAGAAAAGTGTTAGCATAGCAGACCTGAGATTGCTCTCCTAGAAACTCCTGCTTGCAAGTTTGACCTTTGGCTGGCATCTGGAAACTTGGAGTTCAGGAAGCTTGCTACCATTCCCTGATAAGAATGGCTCACTGTGCTAGCTTGTTTGTACAAAGAATGTGGTTTATGATGAACACCTGCTTTCCTTCTGGGAGTCTGGAATTTTGGTACATGCCAGGCAGAGGGTGCCTACATGACCACCTCCCAGTTAAAACCCAGGATACTGATTTTCTGACAAACTTCCCTAGCAGACAACATTTCACATGTGTTGTTACAAATAAATAATGTATGCTCTCTCTCTCTCTCTCCTCTCTCTCTCTGTCTCTCTCTCTGTCTCTCTCACATACACACACACCCAAACAAGCAAACAAACAAAAGTTTGATCCCTTTCATTTATGAAGGACTGAGGAAGGTGCATGTTTAGATGGGTGGACAATCACTACTTAATTCTGAATGAATCAGAGGCTTAAAATATAGCTTAAATAAATGGGAAAAAAATACATCTGGTCAACTTGATGATGAGAAAGAACGTTTTAAACTGCAGTAGAGTTTAAAACCCTTGAAAAATCAAAGTATTTACTCCATAGAGAACAGAAGTTTTTTAAAATCTGAATTTCATTTCACATATAAAGAATATATCCAAACACACTGATAGTAAAGAAAGTTGCAACTTCAGCAGCCAGCATATTAAAATTAAGAAATGTTTTTAACCTAATCTATTGGCTTTAGCATAAGCTGCTTACCTTGATGATGGAGACCCAGAACTCAGGGTGTTATTAGGTAATGACTTCTTGTGGGAACAAAAATCACCATCTTATTATTTCACTGACATTAAAAAATACTGTTCACTTGTTTGCTCCATTACTCTTCCAAGCTGGGTGATAATTTTTAGGCAACAGTCCTGGATCACTTGTTCCTTTGGAGTTAATTTAATTAAATAGGAAAATTAATGTTTTGTTGTCTTCTAGCCTAAGGGAAAAGATGACCTACTGCAAATCTGTAAATGTCAACTTCTAGCAAGAACAACACTGTCCCTGGATGTCTCTGAATTATATCCAGCATTAGCCTTCAGACCCACAGTGACAATCCCTCTCATTTTAGGAACAATAATAAAAAAAACCTCCAAAAACAAATCCACTCCCCACTCACTGCCACTTTTCCACACTACTATGAGACTGAATTTTTTCTCTTTTAAAATTAGTCTTGAACATTTTTCCATTTCTGTAGACGGGTAGTGGCCCCACAAATGCTTTCTATATGAAGAAAGTATATATTTTAAATTACATTTTTTAAAACATGTATGATAAAATAGGCCCTAAAACATTTGAAGACCTATGTATTTAGAACCATTCTTTCTTCTCAAGTTTTATGAAACCTCACAATTCTTGATAAAAACTGAAAATCTAGGCCAATTCAACATGTGCTTATGCACTAGAACCTTCAAACCCTATTTACATACCTAGAAGATATAAGCTCAGGAGATAATTATAGAATGTAAAAAATTCACTTTGGCCTAACACATGAAACCAAAATTTATAATACAAACCTAAAATGCAAATGAACCCAAGATGGCCTTTTCCAATGTCTGACCAGATAATCCTAGCCATGAGAAGCCAGTGTGGAACCCGGCATGAGTGCTGTAATACTGTTCCATTTTCCACCACTGGATATGACACTATGAGTGACTCTCACGGTGGTGTTGAAATCTTTTATTCCTGGTTGAGAGACAGAAACATAGATCATTGCAAAACCCGCAAATCAACTCTACTGATTGTTTCAAATGTTTCAGAGGTGTGAAGAAGGGAAAGTCCTAGAAGAGCCTTGGATGGCAAATTAGACTGTCATCTGAAGTCTTGGAGAGAGGTGTTTAGGTGTGGAGATGAGAGTAGAAGAGCTGGTTTAGTTTAGATCAGGTTGAGAAGAACATGGGAAGTAAGGTTGTGGGTGCTGTTGGTTTTTACAATCTTTGCAAGAAGTATGGCTATGAATTTACATGAGATATCCAGAATCAGAAAACCCATAGACACAGAAAGCAGATTAGTGGTTGCCTAGGGTTGGCTAGGGGATAGAGTGTCTGCTAATGGATTCCTTTTGGAATGCAAAAGGTTTCCTTTTGGACTGTTGAAAATGTTCTGCAACTTGATAGAGGTGATAGTTACCAAACATTGTGAATGCACTAAACGCCACCGAATCGTACACTTTAAAATGGTAAAATGCCATTTTCAAATGGTGAAAATCGTGTATTTTATGTTACGTGTATTTTGCTGTCTACCAAAAATACGGCTGTGAAAGGAAAGGATAAGGAGATAGGCAGAGAGAGATGTGACGTTATGGGAAGACATTTTTTTTTTCAAGAAAGGAGATAATTGCACATTTTTTAGGTTTTCATGAGTGGAAGCAAAGGAACCAGTAGAGAAGGCAGCTGAAGCTGGAAGACAAGGGAGAGAAAGAACTCAGAAGTTATGCCGAGGAGAATGCTCTGAGCTGGGGCAGAGAGCTGATCCTCACAGGTGAGAAACAGAAGAGGGAAAATGAGAGGATAACTATGTAGCTAAGTAAGCAGGGACTTTTAGTTCTGACTTGGTCAGTTTTTTCCCTCTACAATAAAGAGGAAACTTATTACCTGAAAATCCACAGAAGCAAGAATGGGAAAGGAGGCTTAAGCAAGCAGTAAAAATGTGGCATAACCATCTTGGGTAATGTCAGAGGAAGCCGTGAGGGGAAGGTAGAAGAATCTCTAAGTGGTACCATGGGCCCAGGTGAAACTGGAATCCATAGCATTGCCCCAGTGGCATGGTCTGGGGTCAGGTCCAGGGTCAAGTTGGTTGGTTGTTTGGTTGGTTTCTTTTCCAGCAGGGCATGGTTGTCTGATGCTGGATCAGAAAGAGCAGATGGTTGTCTTGATGTGGGATTGGCTTGGCAAAATGGGCAGAGCAAGAAGACAGTGCAAGGTCTTGAATTTTTGGCAAGAGAACTATTGAGGAAAGGCTTGACCGATTTTGTATGTCCTTTGGTCAGATTTCAGAGACTTGATATGTTTATTTTTGACAGTCTTTTCCAGTTTTATCAAGGTTTTTTGGGGAGAGTGCTTGCTGAGCTCCTCACTCAAATCTTCCAGACGTTTCCTCCCTCAGTTCAAGAGGTCTTGGCCACATAAGGCCATTGCATCTGGATCTTAGTAAACATCGTTCAAAATAGTTTTGGTGGATCTATCACTTTAAGAAATGCCAAGTGAAACAAAATTAACAGATTTTTTCCCCTGTTTGATTTCAGATAAACCTTAACATAATAATGTGAAGTATAAATCTGTGAGAAGTTATCGTGGCATTCAACAGCAGCCACATTTACTTGACTTAAGAACTCAGGTATATGGCGGGTCCATGGATGAGTGCCCTGTGTGCCTCAGACCACACCAAGACATGCTGGGCTGGACTGGGCTAGCAAGTAGGTGGGTGTTGTGTGGGATCTATGGGTAGGCAGTAACAGGTCAGGAACACCCTGAAGATGTGTGCAAAGTTTCCCGTGTGTTGGGTATCTTCTGTGGCCAAGGTCCATAGCTTTCATCAGATTCTCCAAGGACACCATGATTCCCAAACAGTATTGATTACCACTGCAGAGGGAAAGGATGATTGACAGGAAACAGGCAGGGAGAATTAGATGAAGCACGTGACCTAGCTATCATTTATATGGTTTAATCTATGGCAAAATTCCCTCAGTGCCAAAAGGATGTTTTCCAGGCATTTGTCACACAACCCATTGGAATGTTGAGGGCTGATGTCTCAAAGGCATATAATGAGGTCCCAGCTAACACAGCTTTCATAACTATGAGGAAGAGGCAGGATATACACGAAGGAAACAAGTGGACCTAAAGTAAGTAGAGAGGTCGATAATATCATACTTGTGGCTACCCACTGGTGAAACTAGAACCTGTGGTCACTACTGCCATCTCTACTCATGTTGGCTTCTGGAAGGCCTGGAGGGAAGGGAGAAACGGACAAAGAAAGGACTACTGTTTATCCTTGAGGTTTTCTTTTCAACAAAATCTCCTCCTCCATCCTGGTACCATAGTCTAATCAGCATGTCATTATGAATTCAAGCCCAGAAATTTGAACATCTTGCTGATAAAATATATGATGATTCCATATCTGGTAGTTGCTAAAGGAGTTCTACTACTTTTTTCTCCCTTTAGGAATGGGTTGTGTTGACTTTCCTAGCAGATTTTCTTTTTAAAGAAGACATTCTTCACTAGCTCTAGTCTCCCAAGCTTTGTATAAGGCTAGAATCACTGATCCTGGAGCCCTATAAATGATCACTCCTCTTAACTCGTCTGGCCTATGCCAGTGGATTATACCTGGTGATACATCTGTCCAGAACCAGATAGTCTGTCTAGTTAGCTAGCAGAGGCTGATCCCAGTAGCTTTTAGGACATCAAAAGAGTGCTCAAACGGAATATTTGTCACATTTTTATGGTTTAAGAGACATCAAATGCCATATTCATGGTTTTAATGAAACTTCACTAAACAAAGACAAGGCTTTCATCTCTGTATGTCTTCAGTGGTTGCCACAGCCCTCAGTAAAACTGAACGAAAAAAGGAATAAACAATTACTTCTATTTGATCTACCTGAGGGCTTTGGTTAAATCATTCCTGGTTATAAAGATGAAGCCAATAAGCATTTCTATAACGTTTGACCAGACAATTACAAAGAGAAGCAATGCATTAGTACTTCTTAATTTTTGCCTTAGGTATATTCTCTTGCCCAAATACCCAAGGGTTTGAATGTGTCCATTTTGTGCCATCAGTAAAATTACCTCTACAATTTAGCCTTTATCTGAAAATAAAAGAAAAATTTTTCCTTAATTTATATTTTTTGGCTCAAAGTATGTTTGTAATTTCCTGGCTGGGTTTAATTTTACATTTGTGGGTAGAAACCTACAGACAACTGTAATGCAGGGATACTTGATTATCATGATCCAAGCCTTGACATCTCATCTAGGTGAATCATGAAAATTTTGCCCACTCTCAGTCAATTTTCTCATAGCTGAGGGACATTCAAGTAAAGATACACGTGGGGCTCAACTAGACTGGGTCAGGGGACATTTGCACAGAGACTGGGGATGTGTAAAACACACAAGACACTGAAATCTCCTTTTATGATCTTCAGTGTCAGTAACAGAGAACAAAGTTTGGAATAGCCTCACCATCCATTGCCTCACGAAATCTCTGAAAGCAACACTCTGGCATCTATAGGGACTGCAGCAGGACTTGCAGTCTTGGGGGCAAAACAAGAAAGAACTCCTTTCTCTGTATATGCTCAAGAGTTCTGGTAATGTCTCCTCTATCAGAAACATCCAGAGTGACCAGTCCTACTCATCATTCCCATGGCACCTGTGACTACCCAGTGTGAAGGGTCAATTAGACAAAGAAAATGCATCCAGAATGAAACCCAGAGAGCATTACCCTCAAAAGGCAACTGGGGAGGGGCCGGCCCGGTGGCGCAAGCGGTTAAGTGCGCGCGCTCCGCTGCGGCGGCCCGGGGTTCGCTGGTTCGGATCCCGGGCGCGCACCGACGCACTGCTTGGTAAGCCATGCTGTGGCGGCGTCCCATATAAAGTGGAGGAAGATAGGCACAGATGTTAGCCCAGGGCCGTCTTCCTCAGCAAAAAAAGAGGAGAATTGGCGGATGTTAGCTCAGGGCTGATCTCCTCACAAAAAAAAAAAAAAAAAAAAAGGCAACTGGGGAAATCTTCAGGAATCCCACTATAACATTTTTAGGGAGATCAATAAAAAATCTTTGGAAACTTTCACATTAAAATGTATATATTCTGAGACTACAGTAAAATCAATCAGGTGTAGAACAAATTGAGAGACTAGTTTTGAGTCTGTGGCTAACAAGCTCTGCCACTTTGGGCAAGATAATGAAGTCCCTGGAGCTTCTGTTAAATGGAGGGGTCCACCATGACTACTTCAATCTGAAAGTCCCATGAAGTTATGATGTCATGGACAATAGTCTTCTGGTTTTTATTAGGGAACTATATATTATTTTGCAGAGTTCCTCTACTAGATTAGAGGATTTCTCTTTCCTTCACCATATACAATTTTTTAAACTGATCTCATGAACTATCTCTACTTCTATTTTGTATTTCAATGAATGACACTTAATTTACCCAGATTTTTAAAAGAGCATTGCTAAACTCTGAGGAGATGAGACTGGTATGTATCATTTATAAAATATTTACAGCATCTAGTAGAGAGCTCTGAATAATAAATGGCTTCTATTTAAATGGTGATGGACTGTTTAACATTTTCAAACTTGGCTTCTCAGTAGATGTAAAGTATTCTCAAAACTCATTCGATTTGTGATTTTACTTTAAAATAGCTCTAATCAAATATGTAATGTAATAATCTTATTGACAGGTAATTTTTTATCTCTATTTTTTGGTTTTGTTTTTTGTTTCATAACAATAATAGGAAAGAATCCACAACAAAAACAATTTTCTAGATTAAAGTTGGAAGCCTCTGGTTTTAGTTTTGAAAAGCCACAGTTAGTCTAAAATGCATTAAGTTGTCTGTAATGATATTTAAAAGCTGGAGGAGTTTAATTCCACAATAACTGTTTCATTTTTAAATTCGATGCATCTTTGGTTTATGTAATGTGTCTGACATTGCACAGCTGTTTTTATTTATGGTCTAATGAGGGAATTTCACTTGTCAAAGATGCTATGATAAATAAATGTCCCCAGGAACATTGCATTCTGTGACTTGGTCCCCTTATAAGCCAACAACATGTCAAGAAATACTATAAAAATCCTTTTAGCTGCAAAAAAACTGAATTATCATTCTCAAGTTCTTACTCCTCAAGGGGCTATTATAAGAGAAGTTCACATGCAAGAGTCCATTAATTTATATAACATGCTTACTATTTTTTTTTTTTTTTTGGTGAGGAAGATTAGCCCTGAGCTAACATCCATTGCCAATCCTCCTCTTTTTGCTGAGGAAGATTGGCCCTGGGCTAACATCCGTGCCCATCCTCCTCCACTTTATATGTGGGATGCCTGCCACAGCATGGCTTGATGAGCAGTGCATAGATCCACACCTGGGATCTGAACCTGCCGAAGTGGAGTGCACTAACTTAACCACTATGACACTGTGCCGGACCCAACACGCTTACTATTTTTAACTAAGAAAAGAAAGTCAAACTCATCTTCAGACCTTAGTATTAACAACATTCATCAGTAATAACAGCTGGGGGGATGTACTGAAATGATGCAAAGACGCCAATAAACTGGCAGGCAGTGAGGAGGTATATTTTAGGGGGTTTCTCTAAGTAGTGATGGATTTGCATAGAATAGAGACATCCAGGCATCCACCTGCCTCTGTCTACTGTGAGTTACTGACACCGCTTCTGTCAAAATGCTGCCCAATACAAAATCTATACAAATTCTAGGGATTGGTATTGCCGCCTGTTAATTGCCCTGCCCTCTTACAAAGTACACACTAAATTTATCTCCCTACATACAAGGGAAAATACAAGTATGTAATCTATAGTTGTTTCCAAGCAATGACGACTGAAAGGTACCAATTGGGAGACCTATGCCATTTCTTCTTTAAAAAAAAAAGTCAACTGGTTCCCTGCTGGTCCTTCCACTCACGATGGCCATAGGAATCCCAGGAGTGAGCTGGTCTTCCTTCTTGTTGCCTTAGAGTTGGCTTGCTGATGGCAATGGAATACACCCAACTCATGGTTATTTCAGAATCAAGTGGGTCCATTTGCCACGGAGTGGTGGTGTTTTCAAGCAAGGCTATTGCAGGAGGTAACAAAATATTCGTGTACTTTTATTTATTTCTCCTTTGTGCTTGCTTGTTTTAAAATGGAATTCTGCTCATAACATTTGTTTTTTTGTTTTTTGTTTTTTTTGGTTTAGAAAGATTTATTGAACTACACAGGGAATGTTACCTAGTTACATGTCTTTTATGTTCATGCCTGTTGGAGCTATAGTTCAGTATTTTCAGGCATAAAGTAAAAGCAGTCTTTGATAGACAATGGTAAAAGCACATGTAATATCCAATCAGTATTGGAAAGATTTTTTTAAAAGTTGATTGCCTTTGACAAGATGAACAATGAGACTGTTATTCACATCACAAAACAAAAATTTATCATGAAGATTGCCAAAAAATGACTGTAAGCAGAAAACCCTATTCAGCTACTCATTTTCATAAGACTTGCAAAACATTTTTCTGTGCAACATATTCAGATATTTTGAATTTGGCAAAGTACTAAGATGTTTTATCATAAAAAGTATAAATGATGGCACACACAACGGAGAAAGGAATGTCTCTTCAACAAATGGTGCTGGGAAAACTGGACAGCCACATGCAAAAGAATGAAAATAGACCATTATCTTACACCATACACAAAAACTAACAAAAAGTGGATTAAAGGCTTAAATATGAGACCTGAAACCATAAAACTAATGCTCTTTGACAGGGGTCTTAGCAGTATCTTTTTGAATATGTCTCCTCAGACAAGGGAAACAAAAGAAAAAATAAACAAATGAGACTACATCAGACTAAAAAGCTTCTGCAAAGCAAAGGAAAACATCAACAAAACAAAAAGACAACCCACCAACTGGGAGAAAATATTTGCAAATCATATATCTGATAAGGGGTTAATTTCCAAAATATATAAAGAACTCATACAACTCAACAACAAAAAAACGAACAATTCGATGAAAAAATTGGCAAAGGATATGAATAGACATTTTCCCAAATATTTACACATGGCTAACAGGCACATGAAAAGATGTTCAATATCGATAATTATCAGAGAAATGCAAATCAAAACTACAATGACATATCACCTCACACCCATCAGAATGGCTATAATTAACAAGACAAGAAATCACAAGTATTGGAAAGGATGTGGAGAAAAAGGGAACCCTCATACACTGCTAGTGGGAGTGAAAACTGGTGCAGCCACTATGGAAAAGAGTATGGAAATTCCTCAAAAAATTAAGAATAGAACTATGATATGATCCAGCTATTCCACTGCTGGGTATTTATGCAAAGAACATGAAAACACTCATTCAAAAAGATATTTGTACACCTATGTTCATTACAGCATTAATCACAATAGCCAAGACATGGAAGCAACCTAAGTGCCCATCAGTGGATGAACGGATAAAGTAGATGTGGTATATATACACAGTGGAATACTACTCAGCCACAAAAAGATGAAATCGTGCCATTGGCAACAACATGGACGGACCTTGAGGGTATTATGCTAAGCTCAATAAATCAGACAGAGAAAGACAAATACTGTATGATTTCACTTGTAAGTGGAAGATAAACAAACAAACAAACGTATAGATATGGAGAACAGATTGGTGGTTACCAGAAGGGAAGGGGGTAGGGGGAGGGTGAGAGGAGTAAAGGGGCACATGTGTACGGTGACAGATGGAAACCCAACTTTTGGTGGTGAACACAATGCAGTCTATAGAGAAGCCAAAATATAATGATGTACACCTGAAATTTACACAATGTTATAAACAAATGTGACTTCAAAAATTAATAATACACATATATATATATAAGTGTACTTATGTGGAGATTATCTGAATTATTTCCTGCTTTTTTCTTTAACTTTTATTTCACATTGATATTTTTTCATTTATTTCTGGGAATTGCATTTTCATTATAAAGGCTCCCTTTTCTACAGATTTTGGTCTTTCATACAAAATACTCAAAACAATTTTTTGTGATTCCACAAAATCTAGACAATCAACATTTTTACTTTAGATTTAAGCTAAATTAGTAATTTCTCTCCAACAGCATCACAGTTTTTCAGCAGCTGGGAAACTGGAACAAATGATGGGACTGTAAGCAACAATGATGCACCGGTCAGACAGGTGCAGGGCTGATTAATAGGCACCACCTAAAAGCCCTTTTGTCACCGGCTAGTGCCCCGAGGAACTCAAGGGTGGGTTTGGAAGCATTTAACTGTTGTTATGTTAAGGCGACAACCAGTAGCCACCCTGAAGCTAACCAAGCCTCCCTACAAGACCTGCGCCCATGACCTTGGCAAAGATCTCTCCAAGAGGAGATTAAGCCTTATTACCATAATCTGCAGTGTACCTGCCTCTCCCTTTTGAATATTCATTCCTCAACCAAAAAAAAGTTTCTGCTTCCCTTTGTTCGGGGACACCATGACTTTGGAAATGATTGCTCATGGCCTCCTATTTGCTGCAAATACACTTTACTTTGTGAGACAACTTCCACTGGTGTAGAGTCTTATTTAACTCACCAGGAGGTGAGCCCACTTGGTTCGGTAACACTTTCTGACAATTCATGCCAGGAAAAGCAAAAAGTTCACCCAACCCGGTCCCGGATTACGTCACTGATTTTGTAGCAGTGGAATAGCTGGGTCAGAGACCAAATCTTTCCATCAAAAATTTCCAGCTTCAGTATTCACAGTTCCCCTAATGCAAGCAATATTGGCACTTTTTTTCTCTCTCTTTTTAACACCCCAGACAATTTCAAATAAAAAGGGCATTTTGTTCTGCAAAATTTTGTCCTTTAAAAATAGAAATTGTCGATCCCCATTAGCAGATGGACTTGCCTGAAGTTATTTGAAAATACCTTTTGGTCTGTTTTCAAAACTTGCTTCATCGTGTGAATGTGGAAATCATCTTGATGAGATGGGTGTTAATTTTAGTAATTATCAAAAGCTACCTAATGCAGGCTCTTTGTATCAAAACACACCTTGACATTGTTGAAAAGATATTTGAGTATTGAAAGTGTTGAAAAAGAAAGCTCCACCATAATCTTTGAGAGTTATAAAAAGAGTGGTGAAGATTGGATTAGTATAGGCCTACTTGATAAAGTAAGTATTATCATTACTGTGAAGCTTCTCATAAGGACTCAGTAGCATTGTTTAAACTTTATCACTCAAAGAGACGATAGAGATAAATAGAAAGAAAACATGGAAGTCAAAATCCTGAAACCAAGCTGCAAGACTCCAATTTTACAAAAGGGAAACCAAAAAGAATGGAGAACACACTGAAAATCTTCGAAACTCCCCACGTGGTAACCCAACATGGGAACACATTTCGTGGGGCACCATCCAAAGCTCATTCTCTGGGTTATCCTTGGCCTCAGCAGGATGAATCCACATTTTCCAAATCCTAGATATTCTGATACTGTGATATTTCTTGCCCATGTTTCTTAGAGAGTAGATGGAGTGTAGACTTCCTCAACAGTCAGCCACAACACACAATTCTCCTAATTATTCAGTGCTTTGTTTGAAATCAAAAGCCACTTTTCTAACTTATTGGTAGCATTGAGAAACAACCTTTGTACAGTTGTCCTCAATCTAAACCACACTAATTCCTAACATGGGACCACAGAAGAAGCAAAGCTACAGATCGCAACATATGCACCTCTCTCCCTTTGGCTCTAGGGTCTTGTTAATTGGCAGTGAGCAAGGAAGGATGGGGAAACAATAGCAGTATTTTCAGGCTGTGGTTTTCAGATGAAAAGGTATCATACAACCTAATTATTTCCTTACTTTGTGTATATTCTTGTATATAACCCAAACTTCAGAGCTGTCAAAGCAAACCTCAAAGATAGGGAAGGTTGACAGGGAAAAAGCCAAACAAAACAAAAACATCCCATTTTTCGAGGACAGGGACTTACAGTTCAATTACATTTCCTTGCTCTCTAAATAACCGAGTGCAATGACCCATACAGCCAGCGTAGAAAATATGTCAAAATAACATAACAATGTCTAAAGAGTTTAGTCATTTTCCTATTTGATTTGTCTTGGTCAATCTGTTTGAATTTCTATTAATTGGGATTTCTGATAAATATGTTGAATGTCTCATGGTAAATCTAACGACCTCTTTAGAGAATTACCAAGGTTCATGGGCAACAAATAACAAATCACTTTTAAACAATCAATGCCAGCTGGTTCACTAAGGTCAGACAGTTGCTATCGTCCACCCTTGGTTTAATACTCTTCAATCTTGGGAGGCAGTATACTTGGGGTCTCTCCAGGACGATTCTGATAAAATCAGAATCATCACTAGGATAGGTCCAGGCAAAGTGGCATTTCACTGGCCGAAACAGAGCCTTCATTAACTCTCCTGAGTACAAAGGAGAGAAAGAAGATATTTTTCAGAACTGTTTAAATAAATGTCATTCTGTTTATCAAAACAGAGAAATCTGGCCGGCATTTTTAGCCATACGGGGCTTTTGAAAATATATGAGAAACATCTGATTACGTGTTTAGCTGAATATTATTAAAACTGTATGCAAACCCTTGGGAGAGCTTTTGGCCTAAGTTGCCTAAAATCATCCTCTGCAGCATCCCATCTGTTATGTTCTTATGTGCATCAAATTATTCCAATATAAATAAAACAGAGCCTCAATGAAACCAACCCAGCTCTCCATTATTGAGCTGATTTCCTGAATAACTGTAATCATAAATATCCATAATCATTTATTTTGACTCTGACGGTGATATAACAAAACAAAAACCTATAATTTCTGAAAGTAGTAGAATCAGTATAAAAACTAATGAACGATAAATACATCCCGAACACTGGACGAGCAGGTGGCTGGAGAGACCGAGCAAGCGGGGGAAGGAAGAGTGATGGATGACCAGCTTTGGCTCCTCGGAATCATCCGAATATCATCAGGGCCTTCAGTTGCAACCTCATGGCCACTGCTTAAGAACCTAAGTTTGCTTTCAAGGAAGGTAATTTAAAAACCAGGACCATCAAAGGCTTGGGAGGTCACAGACACTCTTATTCCTTTGTACTTGCACATTTAATTAGATGTTCATCGAATGAATAGGCTTAGATGTAAACTTCATGTTGAGTTGTGAAGCAGAGCTCCATGCAAAATATTTCAGAGGAGGATTTAGAGGATACAAGCTCATTTTCATGAGTAAAGCCATTATAGATGCTACCATTAATGAATGAAAAGTAAAATACATTTTTAAAAAAAACAACTTCCGCTAAAATCAAGTTGAAACCCAAAGTCTCTGTATCCAGTTCCCGGGACAGGTGAGATTTCAGGAAAGGGCAGCAGTCCAGCTGCTCTTCTTAATGTAGGAGTCCTCCTTGACCTGAAGCCAACGAGTCGCTCTGCTGGAGGACCAGGCAGCATATATCAATGCTTCATTCATTCATTCCTTCCCTTATTTTCTCTGTTTTCTTAAATACTTTCAGGGTAAAATATGAGGGTTCTTTTCCTTAGCATTTCTTGGAAAGTGTTCTGATAAGAAACTGTGTTGAACACTCAGATTCAGGAATGGGATAAAAAAAACTCAGTGAGATACAGAACCAAGGTGTACCAGCAAAAGTGTGCATGCAATAATTGTAGCTGCGACCCAGCAGTTCTTTTTCCTTTGGCAATTTGAGCACATTCCTAAGTCTCTTGGTTTTGCTTCCATTGGTATCTACCGCTCAGACACCGATCAACCAGTATTTATGAATACCTACGGTGTGCCGGGCTCTCCGTGAGCTTCCTGCCTCTGGAGAATGGGTTCTTTCCTTGTTTTGCCGAAGTGTGTGTAATATTTAATCAATCTAGTTTACAGTATAATTCCTTTTAATAGAGAATCGACTACTGTCTACATAAATGCGTTTCTTCAATGGTTGGCATTAATCAACACAATGGCATGCATTTGTAAAGCTGGAGTTTCCACTTCTTCATTTCGTTGTCTTTGGGGTATGTGCCTAGAGCTCTCCCACCCTGGAAAACATATATACTATAAATTTAAACTATAAATAGGTTTGCCAGATAATATGCAAGACGCCTTGTTAAATTTGAATTCTGTTTGCATGGGACATAGTTCTACTAAAACATGATCTGGTGTTTACCTGATATTCAACTTTAACTGGGCATCCTGTATTTCTATTTGCTAAATCTGGCAAGGATAGTCAGAAGTGCAAATTGTACATGTCCATAAAAGAGCCAGATTAGAAGAGAATGCATTAATATTTGTTTCCATTCACGAGTAATATAAATAACAAAATATAAATAGGATACAAGTCAATAATGCCATTGGTTGTAACTCAAGGAAGACGTGGGTGGAGAATCTCCTTGATCAAAGCAAACCTTTGATCAGCTGCAAAATGAAAGATTTGCCCGCATATGCCAGGCATATGTTAATGTGTATGGCTAGAATAAAGCGTGGCAAACATAATAGAGTCAGAAAGATCCTCTGAAGCCATAATTGGAGCATCTGAAATCTTCTCCAAATAATTAATCCAGCTTGGCACAGACTAAACCAACACCAGCGAGCAGGATAATATACACAATGTAGGCATCTAAGGCAGGGATCAGCAGACGTTTTTCGTAAAGAGGCACATAGCAAATATTTTCAGCTTTGTGGTCATACAGTCTCTGTTGCAACTACAACTCCGCCACTATAACTCAGAAGCAGCCAAAGACAGTACGTAAAGGAATGGGAGTGACTGTGTCCCAATAAAACTTTATTTACAAAAACAGGAGCCTGGCTGGATTTGACCCACTGGCTCTAGTTTGCCAACCCCTGACCTAAGGCAAAAGAAGTGTGTTGGTCACTCCTTACACCATCAATAGGCTCTTTACTCAGAGGAAGAAAAAGCAATTGCAAGAATTATTATATGCTGTCAATCTACTCTAACAGAATATCCAGGAATTTTATTACATTCTTTTTATTTTTTCTTTTTGGTGAGGAAGATTGGCCCTGAGCTAACAACTATTGCCAATCTTCCTCCTTTTGCTTGAGGAAGATTGTCCCTGAGCTAACATCCATGCCAATCTTCCTCTATTTTGTATGTGGGATGCTGCCACAGCATTGATGAGTGGTGTGTAGGTCCACACCCAGGATCCTAACCCCCAAACCCCAGGCCACTGAAGCGGAGTGTGAGAACTTAATCACTTCACCACTGGGCCAGCCCCCATCCAGAAATTCTAAAAGGCTCAGTTTGGTAAGTGATATTATAAAAATTCAAACTCTCTGTTATAAATGCAGTTAAGAGGAGTTAGTTATCTTATTAATGAAATCAACTAGCTTGTTAAATAAGATCTAAATTTTGAAGGCTGGAAAGATTAAGAGGCCTGCTTATCCATGGTGGATTAACTACAGATATTATCTGTCTCTTTTTCAAAGCTCACAATGACGGCATTTAAATCAATGTATTAATCCACCAGGTCAGGCAGAATGGGGAGGAGACAGTAGCAGAGGAGATTTCAACAAATTTTGGAAACTGGGAAGAGAATGCATAATGTTCATTGATTAGGAAAGCAAGTAAAATTACAATCTGGGCACAGTTCACACACTCTGTCCCCATATTGGGAGAGAAGCAAGGCTGGAAATGAGGAATTTGGGCCCTGCCTGAGATGTTCTAGATTGAGATATGCTAAAGAGTGTGGGCAATGTGACACTGAGGGCAACTTCCCTTGTCCAGCCTCAATCTTACTTTTCCAATCCCCAGTTGCCTTTCCAGAGAGTCTGATAAAGCAAAAGGAACACTATTTAAAAATATTGAATAAGAAAATTTATTTTTCCAACGTATCTCAATGCAAACTATTCTTTTCAGAGTCTCAACACACAGTCCAATGGTGTCATGAGTTGGGAAGAAAAACATCTTCAAGGAGCTAAATCAATACAGGTTAGTTATCCTGATTTTATTAAATGCAATTGACAGGTGTCTAGTCTACCAAATTTTCACATTACTTTGGATTAAAACCTGCAGAATAAAAAAATTCTATGTGATTTCTTTGGGATTTGATGTGTTACCCAGTAACAATGGAAACCCACTTTATCAAAACAAGCAATTCTATATTTACTTACATTACAGTTAATTCTACCTTGTTTCATCTTATAAAATGTTTAATATTCTACTTCTCATTAATAAGACATAAAACATACAGGCTGTTGGGATGATTAACTTTTTAGTTTTATATCCTTTCTTTTTTATTAAATAAAGAGGAAAAGTAAGATAATGATGTCTAACAGAATTAATGGAGTTATGTCTGAATTTTTATAGATGGTTCTTAATTAATTATTCCCAAAAGCCTAACACCAGTGCACGTATTTACCGAAAGACTATTACGTCGTTTATCATATCCATTGCTTAATAAGAACCTGCAATTTTATACAACACATCACATTGCATTACTGCAAATTAAATAACAAGTAACAGGATATAGATTTATTCTTGTTTATAGAAGCTCTAATAAAAATGGATAAATTCATTATATTAGCTCTTTACTGCTTTTGGCAATCAGTCTTACAAATGTCTACTGTAATTTATTCCTCAGTAAGTCTTATAATGTTCTTTGAAACACATATTAACTCATTTATTTGACTTGAACTATTTCTTCTGACTGTTTTGACAAGAAAGGAAGTCCGAAACAGTTGATTACTCTGAAAAGAGGGCTGATTTGCTAATTAGGTTACATAGTGGAAATTTCCCCTTTACTGAGAAAGCATTATACATGGATCCAAGATTTTGACAAAAACATATATAAGGCACATTTTTATCAAAAAAAATGTAGTATTGGGAAAAGTTTAGTGTAATTCAACAATATTTAGGTTATTCTCAACTCTGTGTTTATGGGATTAAAAGAGTACCTCTAAGGGAAAAAATAACATGTAAAATTAATAATCGTTTTATAAGTCCTGTTATAACTATTTTTGGTTTAATTAGGCAAATTTGAGAAAATGAATGACTATAGTGATGGTAATAAATCCTTTTGAAATCAGTATTTACAAGTGCTTGTTTTCACAAAATTGAAGAATGACCTAATTGAACAGTCAGCAGGGGTTCTCCTGGTGTGTGGGGGTTGCTTCCCAGAGAGATTTGGCAGTGCTGGAGGCATTTTTGGCTGTCACAACTGGGGATATACTACTGACATCTAGTGGAAGAGGCCAGAGATGCTGCTAAAAATTTCACAATGCAGGGGACAGCTCTCTCCCTCCCCCCAACAAATTATCCAGCTCCAAATGTCAATAACGTCCAAGTTGGGAAACCTTTATATATGGATACATAAATTAAAAGAGGAAAAAAAATCTCCACTCAAATCACCAAGAGATTCATTTAAATAAATTTTATTTAACAATTAACAATGTTTATGTTTTAATTATGTTTAATTACATTTAAATTAAACAATGTCTGTTGATGTTTTGATTACTATGTAATAATAATAAACGTAATAACACAAGCTAGAGGAAATTTTTTAAACTCTTAGAGTCTTATGGTTACAAGAAATATTTTTAAAAACTCATTTAAAATAATACAGTTTTGTTTTAGCTAAGTGTCTTAGTCTGTTCAGGCTGCTATAACAGAATGCCACAGACTGGGTGGCTTATAAGCAACAGACATTTATTCCTTACAGTTCTGGAGGCTGGAAGTCCGAGATCAGGGTGCCAGGATGGTCAGGTGAGGGCAGGCTTCCTGATTCCCAGCTGTGTCCTCACCTGGCGGAAGGGGTGAGGCAGCTCTCTGGGGTCTCTTCTTAAGAGGGCACTAATCCCATTCCCGAGGGCTCCACTCTCATGACCTGATCACCCGCCAGAGGCCCCTCCTCCTCATACCATCACATTGGGGGTTAGCATTTCAACATATGAATTTTGGAGCGCCCGAACATTCAGCCCATAGCAGTATGTAAAATAAGTCATCAATAAGAGATTTTTCAAGTATCAAATAATATTACTTTAAGATAAAATTCTCTGAAGCAAGTGGAATGGAAACTAAAATTCAAGGAAGAAAACAAATGGTGTAAAATTTCCCCCTGTTTAAGAAGAGCTTTTTCAGGGTTTTTAATTCATTATAATAGGTATCAAATTGCTGTGGTAATTAGACTACATTGGACATATTTAAAAGAGTGATGTTACAGTTTTGTGTTTAGATGTCTGTATTCACAATGTGCTGGAAATTTCATCCTTTCCATCTAGTCAAGGTGATGATGTAAAACTGTAGATGTAACTAAAGTGTGCTAGAAGTTGCACAGGTTGGCAAGATCCTTTTAGAGAATACTCAAGCAGAAACGTTTGAAGACCACTGTTGTACAGGGTCCCTCCATTCCCTAAAACCCTAGGGGGCTCCACACAGATGGGCAGAGAGAAATCCCTTCATTTTCCAAGTCTTCATGCCTTTCTAGTCATGTAGCCCCAAAGCGTTTTAAACAGCAACTTTCCAAATCCAAATAAATTAGTGATTCATAACATTAAAAGCTTTTAAATAATAATTCCCAAGTTACTGGGGTAACTAAATAATATTTTGATGCAATGAGATCAAAGCAAAAAAAATTTCTGCATTGCCAGACTTAACGAGTGATTCTTCTGTATGAAGAGAAATGATCATGAGGATGCTTTGTTGGATTTTTAATTTAAATATTTATTAAGTGAATTTAAAATATCTTTATAATCCTTGTCCTCTGAAGAAGAAAAGAAGGCATTTATCTGAGACAAAGAGCTTTCCCTACTTAGTGAAACCCAAGGGTTGGAAATCTAAAGATTTATTTCAGTTTTTCTCAAGGGCAGTTGAATAACATTTAAGAAACACAGCACAAGATGGCAGTATTTCCATCCTCTAGTTCCCATATATACTCAAGTAGAAAAACAGTCTGTATTTCTATAGTGACCAAACTGGGGTGAGGGGACTTTAAAATCAGTATTGACAATAGACACAGATGTTTAAATCAAGAAATTCTCTCTACACTTTAGATATGTGACTTATTTCCCCCATATAGTTCGCTTAAAAAGTAGTTCACAATTATTAATTTTTTTTCTTATTTATTGAAGCAGCATCATATAGGTAGCTTACCTATATTAATACTGACAGAGTAAAAAGGAAAAATGAAGAAAAAAATAAATAGTGAAATTGCCAAACTAGCATATACTATCAGCAAGTTATGGCTTAATTCGAAGTGTTTTTTCCTTTAAATAACAAACCATGTGACTTTACCTGAGCCTAATATACTTAGATGACTAATATGTAAATGACTATTTGTAGTCATTTATATATTACATGAAAATTACACGAAAATTACACATGCATTTAAGACAGAACCACAATTTTGTTTTTATACATACTCCATAATTGATTGCAAAAAATATTGTGTACACTCTGTGGGTGTCAGAATTTACCTGAAAAAGTTTGTATCAGTGACACAAGCCAGACCTCACCGGCTGCTCCTTCCAAGTTGTGTGAACTTTGCAGACATTTAAAAAAAATCTCTCAGTGCTTCATTCAATTGCTTTCTCTCTAAAAACAGGTATAATTTCACCCACCTGGTTCTCAAGAATAAAAGAGAGAGCTAGTGTGAAATTGCCTAATGGGTCACGAATCACATTGTAGGTGCTCATTAAAACAATAATAATAATAATAATAATTGATTAGTTATTATTGTTTGCTAATTAGGATCCTTTTTAAAATCGGGATGTGGCATATGAATCCTTTAATAAAAAGGCTGACCTGAAGGAAATTAGGGAATTTCTAGCTTCTGAGCCTCTTGCTATACTTTGCTGCCCCATCAAGTGGAATATCGAGCCAATGACACCTTTGTTTTGCCAGCTTTGTACCCATGATCTCTCCCATCATGACCAGATTTTATACGTTATTATTAACTATTAAATAAAAGAGAAAGGAACTCAATTTTCACACATAAATGTCCGTGCTTTATGTGTCTCATTTAGTCTACAAAAGAAACTGGCAAATTTTTTTCTCTTGTGCTCATTTTAGCATGCAAAAACTGAGGAAGACGACCAGGAGGTTTTGTGACTTAGGTCACAGAGCAAACTAAGGGTGAGCCCCTGGGATTTCAGCAAAGGTCAGTAATTGCGCAATTCCCACAGGTGCTGGCTCATCCTCTGAGCTGCTCTTGGACTTTTTTTTCTTTCTTCGAGGAAAAACAAATGCCAGCCAAGCAACAAAGTTTTGGAGAAGACTGCTGAGAGTTGGGGCTCATCCTGTGCAAGTGGCAAAGTCCAGCCCAGTCCCAGCCCCCCAGCAGTTAGCCGGCCCCCAAGGAGCACCCCCTGGTCTACTGCCACCTGCTCTCCGCTTCTGGGCTTCTCCATCCTACTCAGGCTCCCAACATGCCCCCTCTCACTGTGCTCAGAGCAGCTCTCAGTTCGCTTGGACAGAGCTGGTCTTGGGTTCCTTAAACTTCGAGTTTCGTATTTATTAGCAGTTCTGGCATGGAGCTTCCAGGCACTGATTTCTCCTGGTCCTAATGATGATGATGATGATGATGGTGATTGATGATGATGATGATGGTGGTGGTGATGATGATGATGATGAAGATGAGGCTGCTGCTGCTGCTAGGTTAGATGTTTCCTCCCTACAAGCTTCTTCCTAGTTGCTGGCACTGGCTCTGGAAATCATGCACGTCCCTGATCGCCCTGGTGACGGCACTGTGGATACTTAAATCCCCGTAACCTGCCTTTTCAGAAGGCAGAGCCTGCTTCCCGAGCTTTTTGAACCAAGAACATTTTCTATTAAATGCAGAGTCTTGACTGCAGAGCTCCCAGAAGCCAAACCCCAGCTGCTCTCACCCGCATGCCACTAGGGACAAAGGGTCAGATTTTATCCCATTCGTCGGACTCTCAAGGAGGCCATAGTCAGCAAAATAAAGCAGAGCTGGCTGCTTCCAATAAGTGACCCAGAATCGCAGCACTGCCTCCTCCAGGGCGCTGTTGGCAGCTTCAGATAAAAAGCTCAAGTCACTCATCTCCATGGCCGCCTTGTTATGATGCCATGTTTTGCAGTTTCTCACACCTGAAATGGAAGTGGTGTCCTAGTTAGTGTACAGGTTTTTGGATGGACACCTATATACCTCTCACGTGCACGTGAACACACACAGCCATCAAGTGAGCTAGAATGACAGAATCCCAAGAAGATTGGCCTGAAGAGACCAGTGATCCCGTGAGTCCCTTCTACTCCTGCAGTTGAGCACTGTCACCCACAAGCAGGTGTGGGTGGAGAGGTTTTAGGAATAGGCAGGTGTGCAAACTCAAAGTATGGACAGGGCATACTGTGCTGCCCCCATAGAAGCTTTGAAGCCTCCCGGGAGTGGGCAGCAATTGCTCCTTCAGACTTCCTTCCCCTGACTTCTCTCTGTGGTTTTCAGGCACCTTTGCTTTTTTCACATTCTCTTTATTTAAGTAAGTCTCAAGGATTTCTTGAAATCAATATGGTGTCAACTTGTATCCAACGAGAAAGTGAAAATATTTGGGGCTGACTGTAATCTCCCGACACCATTTCATTTTCCCTCTTTAACATTAGACACGTCACCTGGCATCTGGCTGCCTCTTTCAGAAGGAATAATCTAAACACTTGTCAAACACTGACCGGAAAGTTGTTGAAACGTTTGTCTGAAACTTGTCAAATGTTAGATTACATGACAGGGGTCTCTGTTTTCTTTCCAAATTTGCCCTTGTGCCATTAAACTGCCATTTGAACTCCAAGATCCAATTTAACTTCTCAGAAATATCTGTTGGCTGCCTACCTCAGGTTTAGCAGCACAGACTTAGCTTGCTGTGGTTAGGGCTCCTTCGAGAAAGACGCTGTTTAAGCATATTGGCCCTGTATTTCCGACAAGAGCTCACACCAAATCTCAGATACAAATAATGTTCTCTGTAAATGAAGTCTTTGCTGAGTTTGCCATTGTATAGATAGTAAATAAATCCTTTTCTTTTTTTTCGTGAGGAAGGTTGGCCCTGAGCTAACATCTGTTGCCAATCTTCCTCCTTTTTGCAGAGGAAGATTGGCTCTGAGCTAACATCTATGCTCATCTTCCTTTATTTTGTATGTGGGACGCCGCCACAGCATGGCTTGATGAGTGGTGTATAGGTTCGTGCCCAGGATTCAAACCTGCAAACCCCAGGCCACCAAAGCTGAGCAAATGAACTTAATCCTTGGCTTGGCGTGCCCAGTGGGTTTGAACACATACAGTCTGGCTAGAAGGAAATCTCAGTTTTACGCTTCTTTGCCAAAAGTTCTCACCATAACCCAAACTTTGAGTGGCTTTCACTGCACCCACAAATTCCCTGAGATCGTTTCTTATTTGGACTCCTTGCTGCCCCAGATGAGGAAAACATGGAGCAAACACACCCTTAGAATTTAGAAACACTATTACAAGTGGAGGTCATTTTTTATTCTATTATTCTTACTATTTTATTATTTTTTATTACTATGGACATTCCCAAACATAGCCCAAAATAGACAGAACAGCATAATAAACCTCCAGGTATTCATTGCCCCACTTCACTCACCATCAGCAGTTTTTATGGGTCCCACTCTTCTGTTTTTCCTTCAGTGGAGCATTTTAAAGCAAAGCTCACATAAAGTGACCCACTGTTGCTATTTCCCCAGACCATCCTGATCTTAGCACTGAAAGTCCCATGTCTCAGGAATCCGCTCGGCCTCAAGCAAACTGGAACGGTTGGTCAAGACATCATCATTCCTGTATGTAACTTCTTCGCTCTAGATCTCCAATTAATAAGGGCTTTTTAAAAACTTAACCACAATACCAATATCACAGCAAATAAAAGGAACAATTATTCCTCTGTATCATTTAATACCAGCCATGTTCATTTTTATTTTCTTTCTGCAAAAAGACAAAGTTTTTGCAATTAATTTGTTTGAATCAGGATTCCTATGATTGATACATCACCTAAATTTCTTTTCATCTATAAGAGCTTCCCAGTCTTTTCTTTTCTTGTGTCATTTATTTCTTTAAGAATCTAAGTCACTTTTCCCACAAAATTCCCGCATTCTAAATGTTGCAGGTTGTATTCTTGAGGTGATTTTTAACACGCTCCTTATTGCATGTGTTTTTACAGAAAGTGCTGATTAGCTCTAGAAACTTGATTAGATTCAGGGTTAATTTTTTTTGGCAAGAATACTTCCATAGTCGTGTTAAGTATTTCTTATTGCATCCCAGAAGGAGGCCCTTCTAATATTGATTAGATTGACCTGGGGTTCTGGAGATGCCAGCCTGATGGGACCATTTGAAAGCTCCCCATTAACCTCTCACCTAAAGATTTTAGCTGCCACCCATGATCATTGCTTTGATTTATGTTATCATAAGGAGTGGCAAAGCATGATATTCTAATTCTAATATTCCTCCTTCATTTATTCATGTGATTCTCTACAAAGAATAACTTTCCATCATTGACTATCTGGTTATTGTGAAGTAAAATCCAGACAGAAAAGGCAGAATAAGTGCATGATATTTTTCTTCTATTTATTAATTTTTGGGATAAATAGTCGGTGCCCTAAAGATGACCAGTAAAGCTTTTTGAGGGGAGGAGGGCAGGGGAAGAAGTAGCATTTTGAACTCTCTGGTGCCTGTTCTTTGATGCGTTTTCATGATTTCCTTAGTTGCTGTACACATGCAAAAATACACATGCAAATGTATTTGATGCTCTACCATAATTTCCCTAACAGGTGTGCACATGCAAATTTGCAAGGACCTAGAAATATAGGGCATAGTACCTTCCTTTTGTACTCTTCACCAGGAAACTTTTTCAGGGGCAATCATGAAGATAACCATGGTAAGTGCAAGGTAAAATTATTAAATCAGTAACAGTTACCTGTATACTTTCGTCTTTGCATTGTTACTGTTCTTCCTGACTCTTGCACATTAACTTCTCAGATGGCTACTTTTACGTCCATTGCATCTAGCCATGCCATCACCTAACCACACTGTGCTACAAAAGTTTCCTTCTCTCTGCATCTCATCTCTCTTGTCCTTTAAATTCTCCTTCTCACAATCACCTGAGATCTGGCCCACAGGAGAAAAGCTACCTCATAAACTAATTTGCAGTGAGCTCAGCACTCCTAACTACTTACCTCCAGTGTCTTCCTTCTCCTCCTAACCCATCTTCAACTTCCAGAATTTAGACTTTAAAAGAAGTCAACCCTTGGGTCCAAGGGAACAAAGGTTTAATTGCATTTTTCTAAAATGTCTTGAATTATTCAGTCTTAAAAAAGAAGGAAATTCTGCCATTTGCAACAACATGGATGAACCTAGAGGGCATTATGCTAAGTGAAATAAACCAGACAGAGACAAACAAATACTGCATGGTATCACTCATATGTGGAATCTAAAAAAGTTAAACTCACAGAAACAGAGAGTAGAAAAGTGGTTGCCAGGGGCTGGGGAGTGAGGAAAACAGGGACAGGTTGGTATAGGGTACAAACTTTCAGTTATAAGATGAATCAAGTCTGAGGATCTAATATAAAACATGGTGACTACAGTTGATAACACTGTATTGTATAATTGAAGTCTGCTAGGAGAGTAAAACTTAATTGTTCTCACCAAAAAGAAAGAACTGAGAGAAACAGAGAGGGAGAGAGGGAGGAAGGGAGGAAGAGACGGAGGGAAGAAGGAAGAAAGGAAGGGAGGGAGGGAGGAAGGAAGGAAAATAAGTGGGATGGGTGATCGATGTGTTAATTAACTTGATGGGGGAATCCTTTCACAGTGTATACATATATCAAATCATCACATTGCACACTAAATATTACAATTTTATTTGTCAATTAGACCTCAGTAAAGCTGAAAAAAAAGGTCTTGAGTTTTTCTCCTTTGGGATGCTGTTCACACTTTTCTAAACTCCTCAAATACCTCCCTCACGTTGTTCCAACAACCCAATCCTTCCTTCCCTTCAAATCTGTTCAGATTTCACCTCCTTTGTCATAACAGTTTTCTGTCTTCGGAACTCAGGGATTATCATCATCAAATGCCTCATGAAAATGCTTCTACTGTTGTCCTGAACTCATTTATTTCCTATAATGCTGTTTAACTCTTTATGGGCTTAAATAAGATTTTCTCTACTAAACTGTACACTCTTTGAGGGCAGAGATGGTGTGTTGTATTTTAAATAATACCTTCCGCGCTATGGGCACAGCATGAATATCTGTATCAATAGTAAAATGCTGGTAAATGTTTTACATGAGAATGGGGGCAATTCTAGAACATTATATTTACCACCAGGCTGACAGACATTTACACTGCCTATATCTCAGCTTGATATTTCTTTTGAACCATTCTAATCTTTTTTAAACTTCCTATTTTCATCTCTGCTACTGGAAAGTGGTGCATTTCCGTGTAAAAAATCTAGCTGGTGTATTTTAGTACACTATTTCCCAGTATGACCGATGCTCACCGAATTGCCAAGGAATTTTAATTAGACCACCAGCATGAGTCGAAGTGTGGAGAAATGGTGATTCATAGGTTCCATACCCTGCTAATATGAAACCCAAACTGATATATTCTTCCAGGGGGCAAGGTGGAAATATACACCAAACACCTTAAGACTGGAAATACCCTTAGTCCCAGCAATGCCATTTCTATGGAGTCATCCAAAGAAAATAATTTTATGTATATATATATACATATATATATATGTATATATATGTATATATATATACACACGCAAACATGAATGCACATTGATTCACATCCTTGAAATTTAAAACAGTGAAAAAATTAGAAATAACCTTTAAGTCCAAAAATAGGAAAATAAACCATAATAGAGATATATAATGGAATAATTACTCAATCATCAAAAATATTTCCTAGGGGCTGGCCCCGTGGCCTAGTGGTTAAGTTCAGTGCACTCTGCTTTGGCGGGCTGGGGTTTGCAGGTTCGGATCCCAGGAGTGGACCTACACCACTCATCAGTCATGCTGTGGTGGCATCCCACACACAAAATAGAGGAAGATTGGCACAGATGTTAGCTCAGGGCTAATCTTCCTCAAGTGAAAAAAAAAAAAGGAAGATTGGCGACAGATGTTAGCTCAGGCCAAATCTTCCTCAGCAAAAAAAAAAAAAGAAAAAATTTCTAAAGGAACAGCTATAAAACAAAATTCACTGTTCAGTAAAAATGAAATGGTTTAAAAGCAGTAAGTAAAATGTGCACATAAAAAAACTATCTAGGCCACCCTGAAACACTAATAGAGGCTCTCTCTGGATGGAAGCATTATGGATGATTTTTATTCTTGACTTTATGAACCTTCCAAATTGTCTACAATGAACAACACTATTTTTAAACCCAAACAGTATTATCCCACAAAATATCTAAGCAACACCATGATAGTTTTTTAAAAAATACATACATACCTATGACACAGAAATTACACTCCTGTGCATACACACAATAGAAATGCATGCACACATCTACCAAAAACACACACAAGGATATTCACAGCATTTGGGCGTGAAGAAAATGTTTTAGAACCAAAAACAGGTGATGGTTGCACACTGTTGTGAATGTACAAAATACCACCCAATCGTACACTTTAAAATGATTAATTTTATGCTATGGGAATTTCACTTCAATAATGAATAAGTAAGCAAATAAATATTCGGAGCAGCACCATTTGCAATAGAGAAAAAAAGGGAAATCACCCAAATGTGCAACAACAGCAGAATGGATAAATAAATGGTGGTATAATTAAATTTGCTAAGACTACAATATGGTCGTAAAAATCAAGGAACTCCTGCTACATGCAATTACATGGAAGAATCTCACAAACTTAGCACCCGGTGAAAGGAGATAGGCACAAAAAGAACATACTATATGATTCTACATATGTAAGGTTGGAAACAGACAAAAGTCACTAATAGCGTGAAGTCAATTTCAAGGTTGCCTGTGGAGAGGGAGGCAGTCAGTGACGCGGGGTGAGCACAGGGAGGGTCTGCGTGTGCAGGGATGTTCTGAGGGTTTATCTGAGGGGTGGGTGGCTGCATCTGCAAGTTCACAGTAGTGAAATTCACCAAGTTGTAAACTTACAGTCTGTGCATTACTAAAAATACCCTTTTGCTCTAGTTTTCACCTGGTTCCCTGCAAATTCTCCAGCCCCTAATGACCTCCCCTGTTGCTAAATCTCTTCTTCAGTTAATGAGACAATTCTGTCTTCAGTTATAGACTTGGACTCTATTTCTATGATTTCTAGTTTTAGACATTCCATCCATAATTCAACAATGGCATTGTTGAATTCTAGTATATTCTGAACGCAGTCCTAGGTGAGAGAGAGACAGAGCCAGAAAGAACACATATATTGAATAGTCTTTAACATCCACCTAGGCAGAGTTTTTTCTCTAAAACATGAGCACAGAACATTTGCATATAATTTAAAGGGGCCAAAGTCTCCCAGCATACTCTTCTCCAGCCCAGATTAAGAGTCCTGCTTTAGACAATGTTTCATAAGTGTTAGGTGAAATTTCTCTCACTTTTTTTTTTTTTTTTGGTGAGGAAGATCGGCCCTGAGTTAACATCTGTTGCCAAGCTTCCTCTTTTTGCTGAGGAAGATTAGCCCTGAGCTAACATCTGTGCCAGTCCTCCTGTATTTTGTATGTGGGTCTCTGCCACAGCACGGCTGCCGACAAGTGGTGTAGGTCTGCGTCTGGGAACCAAACCCGGGCCGCTGAAGCAGAGCGCACCAAACTTAACCACTAGGCCGCAGGGCTGGCCCCTCTCTCACATTTCTATTAGGTAATTACTTTGATTTTGCTTTTGTAAAAATTAAATTTGCACCTTATAGAGTAGTATTTTTAAGTCAACTTATTTGGCTATGGAGTCGTAAGATTTTTTTTCCTCAATTTTTTGATATTTTCAAACTTTTTGAATTCAAGATTTCTTCCAAAAATGTGTCCTATAAAGTGTCCCAAATCTCTTTAGGCATATTAGTTAAGCTATAAAAACCACATTTTACTGCACTTAACACAGTAACCTTAATTACTCAGGATAAAACTGATACTACCATTTAATTTCTCTAAAATATTTTGGCAAGTATATTTTTCATTAGAATAAGATAACTAATAATGATAATGCTTTTCCATAGCTAACGTATACAAGATATTAGAATTTAAAAATCAATTTCTAAATTCTTAATAATACGTGGCCAAATATTTCACTCCATGGAAAACAGTCCATGGTGCTCACATCCTGGTAACCCATGAAGACTGGGAGAACAAAACTGATGACTAACGTGACAAAAGAACAAAACCGCAGGTTAACTCATAGTGCTAATTAAACCATAGAACTTTATACCAATTTCCCCAAGCATTTAAAGGAAAAACAAATATAGAGAAACATGTCTCATGTGAAGAAACAAAAAGATGCTCTTCTTTAATGCTATTTAAAATTCCAAAAAAAATCAAAGAAATTACAATTCTAGAATATGCAGTTACAAATTATATATTCATATATGCATACATACACATACATATGTGTGTGTGTGGTCATGTGTCTCTCCTTTTCGAGAAATATGATGTGCTTCCTCAGGATACCTCAACCATCCCCCACCCTGTGTAAAATACCTTTATTATCTTATCATGAATCAACCATTTTCTGGATTTTACCAAATTAAGTGTTTATTGTCATTTTCTGATAGTTTTCCTGTGTCTTAGGAGCCTGGTCTCTGTAACATAAATTGCATCCTATTGTGCATCTTCTAGCCTTCCTAGCAAGGACCATATCTGATCCTATACTCCTTAGGACAATTGAGACATCGTTTCTTTTCAGAGTTGAATAAATCATATGTTGTAAGCTGCAGCAACAATATATTCATCTTCTAGGTGAAAAGGCGCCCTGGCTGTCAAAAATCATGGAGGACTTCTGTAATTAATTCTGTGATCAAAACTTGAAATCTTTTTTGCCCTGTTTTATGCACGATCCCTTCTCCACCCCAATGATAAATCTTCCGTTCATTCATGGGACATTATTGCACTGGGCTAAGGTTTTGGCATAACTGTAAACGGTGTTTTCTCAACAAACTCTGAGCAGAAACACAAGCCATTGGCTGCTGCTGACCCCAATCTCCTGGTCTTTTCACAGTAATTAACCTGGGTTTCTGGGAGTGGTGTAGATATAGAGGTAAACATAGGGAAAAATATTGTGGAGTAACAGAGAAACTTCTGTCAACCTGGACCCCTCCCTCTGCTTCACACCACCAATCATAGGTTACGTGGTCTGGTCGATTCTATTTCCAAAATGTTTATCCACACAATGTCTTTGTCCCCCAAACAGTTCTCATACTCTGCTGTAGACACTGGTCATGTCTTGTCTGAATTACATCCATAGTCTCTAATTGGCTCACTAAATCCAGGCTCTTCCCACGTACGATATAACGGCTTCCTACTGATAAAAAGGATGAACCCTGGAAAATTTAAATTCTGATCATATCCCACAATTTTATTCCATATAGAGCCACTCCCCTTTGCAAACCTGGGCCTCTAGCTATGATAGACACTTCATGGTTCCCTGAGCAAGCCATTCACACTCAGGTTTCCTGCAGTTACACGTCCTGGAAAGCTGCCTCCTTCCTCCTTTCTCTCATTGATGAGCTTCTATGCACCTTTCAAACTCATTCCTAATTTGGCATCATAAACTGCCTCGACACCCCCCCCCCAAGGCAGAATTAATGACTTCCTCCTCTCTATTTCTGCTGTTTGTCATTTATAAACCATAATCTTTTATAGGACAGAAATGATACTAAGCTATTATGAGGCTGATTATCCCTCCAGTTGGGAGTTCCTTGAGAATAGCATTCATTTATTTATTTTTGTGTCAGATACATAACGAGAATGTTATTCACTCAACCAACAATCCCATAATGAACCTATGCAACCTTGTGCCTGATGCAAGGTACTAGGGATACAATGTGAACAAGACACGTTCCTTGCTCTTGAAGAACTTCCAGTCCAGTGATTTAGTGGTTTGCTAAATCATTTAACAAACATTTATTTATATCATGTTCTCCCAATGACATCTAGGCTAGCTTGAATGATTACAGACAGCCTATTGCAACTCAATCTTCATTTGAAATGCAAGCATGGTTAAAATTGCTTGGGCACATTTTATATCAGGCATTAAAACAAGAAGGAGGAGAGGATGCTTATGTCGGTATGACGAGTTAAAAAGGAAAAGCGATAAGCAGCACCAATTCCCGTCTCTTCTTTTTACCTACATCTGGTCAGACATGAGAAAATTCCCACCATCTACCCATCTTTCCTTGGCTGGATGTAGATGACAGTGGACACACTATGATGTCCCATCTTTGATAACGATGGGACTGCAGATGGTGAAACCGGCAAGCAGCCATTGATGACTGAGCACCCGGGAACTATGGGGGATTGGAATTTGCCAACTCAGAGTGTGTCTCTGCCTGAATGACGTTTTGACCCCCACCCCCACTAACTGACCAAAGGAGTTTGGGATGGGAGGCCTGCCCCCAGAAAAGGCCATTACTATAGACATCTCCGGTTACCTGGGTGGGTCATGCTAAACCCATTCTTAGTTCTAGTTACCCTTTATGAGAGACATTTACATTTGTAAAGAAAATCTCCATTTGTAAAGGTATCTTCTTCCCTGTACCAGGAAGAAGGGGGGATGGCCTTACCTAGAAACTAATCAGAATGGGAAGCGAGGACTTAATTCTGCATGATAAACCTACTCATTGTTAACTGTGCTGTTTGGATACCATGCTATCTGACTCCCACTAGGTTCCTATAGATGACGTTTCCCTGGAGCCTGGGTTACTATGGTAATGGGTATTTGAGATATTTTTTTCAGGAACTGAGCCCCTTGTCCACTTCAGGCCGGACTGAGACCACCAACCCATCAACTGGGCCCTTTTGACGGCAAGTGGTTGGAACTCCACCCTCGGAGCATGCTAATGCTGCCATTCTGTGAACATGTGTCTGATGGTGCTCAGGGCAAGCTGCCCCAGGAAGCACCACTCTGGTTTGCGGATTATTTTGAGCTGAAGACAATAAGGACATTTGACCTCCCCCACTAACTGCCTAAAGAATCTGACATGGTAGCTCATTCTTGGAACAGATCTTCTATCATGATGGCTATAAAGATAATGTAAAATAGATGTTACAATGGGAGGGGCACCAAGCCCCTTTTATCAAAAAACTCTATCTCTCCCTGACCAAATGATCAATAGATGACCCTGAAAAGAATTGTCCTTCTGCCCTCTGAAGTCCCAGGCCACTACCCACCCCCAACACGTTCCTTCGCCCTTAGCTGTAATACTTAAGCAAGCAGCTTAGACAGAGGGACGAGTTGCTCATTTCTGAGCTTCTCCCATGTATACATGTTAATAAACTTGGTATTATTTTCTCCTGCTAACCTGTCTTGTTGATTATTTGGCCAGCCAGAAGAACCTTAAGGGAAAGGGCAGAGGGAGATTCTCCCTCTTCCCCCGACATGTCCTATGAAGAAACATGAAGCCTGACTACGCTTGTGCAGATCATCAATTACCTTATCTCTCCTCACCTCCAATCATTTCAGACCACCTTGCCTCCTTCCCCATAAACATCCCTGAGTCCCTATTTTCGGGGAGGCAGATTTGAGACTTGTTCTCCCGTTTTCCTCACTTGGCTGCCTTGTGATTAAACCCTTTCTCTCTGCAATCTCGTTGTCTCGGTGATTGGCTTTCTGGGCGGCAGGCAAAAATGGACCTGGTGCGGTAACGATGGGTTCCAGTTTTGTGAAGTGTTACTCATTTTGTTCTTCTACTGAGTACAATCCAGTGGAGCTTCTGATGGTGCTTGACAAGCCCTTCACCATCATGTGCAACTGAGACTAGGTTCTGCTCTCTAGTGGTCTCTCAGAAGCCGGCATGCTCAACCTGGCTCTGCTTCCTAATTCCCATTGTCGGGGGAGAGGGAGAAGCTCCCTCTGCCCTTTCCCTTAAGGTTCTTATGGCTGGCCAAATAATCAACAAGACAGGTTAGCAGGAGAAAATAATACCAAGTTTAATAACATGTATACATGGGAGAAAGCAGGGACACTGCGTTTCTCAACACAGTAGCAGAAATTCTCATCTTAAATATTTTTTTCAGCCAATGACAAAGGAGGATTTTGGGGGTGGGGGGAGTCAGTTACAGGAGATTACCACTAAAGCACAGTAAACAAGAGTAAGGTTATTATGCAGCTCAAGGCCTCACCTTCCACTTTGATAAGTCACTAGAAATGAGCTCATCCCCCTCTCTTCTCAAAACGGAGAGGGAGATACCTTTACAAATGGAGATTTCCCTTATAAATGTAAATGATTGTCTGGCAACTCTTCGCAGGGTCATCCAGAGAATGTGGCCAGAGAGACAGAACTTCTGATAAGAGGGGCTTGTTGGTGCCTTTCCTATTGTAACATTTACCCTACGTTATCTTTACAGCCATCATGATAGATCTGTTCCAGGAAGGAGCTACCATGTCAAATTCTTTAGGCAGTTAGTGGGGGAGGTCAAATGTCCCTAGAGAAAACAACCAAGGTAAAGAGATAGATTTCAGGGTGGCCAAATCTTGATCTCCCACACCATCATGCCTTAACACCAATAGTATTCCATAGGAAGAGTATAAGGAGAATTCCATGCAGGATCCTATCTGTCACTAAGCTCTGAATTCTGATATGGTCAAAGACAGTGACCTTGGAAAACTCTTTTCTTCGTGAAGCGGTCATATTTTCATTGCTTCGCAAACCCTATTTGACATACTCTAATGATTCCTTTTCAGGCTTCATTTCTGAACGGACAAGTATGATTTTCATTACAGGTGATGCTAGTCTTCCCAAACCAGGTTGATTCCAGCTGTTAGTGCTAATAAGAGACATCCTTGCCTCACTTATTACTCGGCCCTCCAAACAGTGTTTCATTATCAGAGAACAGTACCAGGCGACATCAAATGCCCATGGAAACGAATCCTTTCCTCTCCCCCACAACAACTCCCCCTATAGTACAGCTGCCTTCATGAAAATTTCAAGGCACTTTGCACTTCTAGAAACCAATCCATAACTCTGAAACCAGAGGAGTACAGACTATATAAGACAATCATTTCAAAGGCCTATGAAATATATACATATTGTGATCATAAGTCACTTCTGGAATTTAAAGTTTCCCATTGGGGATTATATATCCCCCTACTCACATCTTATTTCCACAAGGAGTAACCCTGCACACACTATGGAAAGCCCAAGAAATATTGAGTATGCCTTTCTGCCCTTAAAAGGACAGGCCATTCTTAGGCAAAGGGTGAATAAACTCTTGTCTCTAGTGGCCTGAATTCAATTCACATTCAATTACTTTGATTAAATAGGAAACCCAGCAAATTAAATTCCCCTTTTGAGGCAACTGCCTGAGGCATTAGTAGCAAGAAGGACAGAGGTTGGGGAAGAAGAAGAATGAGACTTAAACTTAAAGTCCTTATTGAGATTTGATGCAATAACTAGTCACATTCAATTGCAATAACATAAGGTTTTAAATTAACCAAGGGTACAAGAGTGTGAACAGAGTCTTGGAATACTAGAAAGACCTTTTCCTATTCAAACTAACAGATCAGAAGTTGTTGACAGTTTGCCTTCTTTACACAAAAGAACGGTTTTGATAAGAACATGTTGATAGAAAGATGAAAATAACAGTGATAACAATGAGAGAGAAATCACAATGAGAGTGTTTCTCAGAACATGGAGAAATCAACCCTACTTTACGGTCTTTTTACAGATTAATCTCCTTGCTCCCTAAGGCAAGTCAGCATAGCCAGATCTTACGATTGTAAATCTACAATAAAACGATGTAGTTAGATACAGGGGGAAAACAGGAAACCCAAAATGGCATCATTAATATACAACGCAAACTGTCTCAAGAAGGAAATCTCAAAAGCAGAGAGAGAGATTTGCTTTAATGAGGCCACCCTCCTTTGTCATGAGATTATCACCCTCGGCTTTGAATCCGACAGCAGAACTCTGTCTCAGGTAAAAACAGTTAAATTGTTGCACCTTTAAAAACTGGGAATGGATTATGGACTTCCAAAAAGTGAGTTTTTTTTTTTAAAATCTTACCTCTGCTTTCTTGTGAGACGGCGTAGAGTTTATTAAGACAGGAGCAGCTGAAGATAATGGGGTGATGCCTGCTCCTCTTGCTGTGCAAGATGAGGATAATGAGGTCTTCTGGCTGCACACTTGCTATGGAACAGAAAACACTGCTTATTTGTAGTTTAGTACCGACGACTTGGTGGGTGTCTTATTGTCCATCATTATCTGTAGTGTTAGAATTTGGCAAAGAAATGGTTTATCTATTAAGATATTTTTATACACCAAAGAATCTGATTAAAGATCTCTAAATCAAAAATGATTTATTCCACTACATATACCTATAATACACACACACACACACACTCATATATTAATTGACAGAGAAGTGCTTCTCTACTGGGGAAATAAATACAATTCTTTAAGATGAGAAAAGGTGTTATTTTCTCTCCCGGAAATGTTAGCGCTTTATGACACAGTAATTCAGTTATTTGTCAAAATGTCTACGATGACAGAGAGGGGAACAGTAAGACCCTAATTTTAGTATCTTAGACCTAGAGCATTAAAGTGAGTCTTTACTTCTGAGAAATGAGTATCTCCTATAAACCACATCAAGAATGACTGTTGTTCTTCATAGAGATAGGAAGTCGATTAGAGGTTATCAGGGGCTGGGGAAAGCGAGGAATGGAGCGTCATTGCTTAACGGGTACAGAGTTGCTGTGGCGATCAATGGAAAGGTTTTAGAACAGTGGCGAATGGCTGCACAACAGCCTGAATATAATTAATGTCGTTGAATTATACACTTCAAAATGATTAAAATGGCGTATTCTGCTTTGTATATATTTTACCACAATTAAAAAAAAAGAATGACTGTTGCTACAACAGCTCATAATGAAAGAGGAGTCATCCATATGGGAATAATGACTGTTGAGCAGTTGATGCATCCACTTCTAGATATTTCCTTTAATTTGACCAGTTTGTACATAAATATTTGACTACCAAAACTGGACAAGGGAAAATTCATGGTCTAAGGCATGTCTACTCTAGACGATAGGGTAAAGTAAATTACCTTTCTTCTAGTGCCTCCACGTCTCAGGCTCCTTACCAAGTGGCATGGATGCCTCATTCCTGCACATCATTACATGGAACAGTGTGTCCTCACTTGTGAACTCTGACTTAAAATGGATGCTCCCTCTCTGGTTTTTGTGGCAAAGCCTTATGTGCTAGAATTTGGCATTCTTCCCCTTCAGCTGGATGATCCAGGGCAAGTTCTTCCTTAGGAAATGTTCATGGAAAAAATGGTACTAATCACTCCAACATTCAGGGATGTCCTCAGAATTAGAGCTTATGTATTTCAATCACTTGGCACATGATATCTAAATATTTTCTACTTTCCAGATAACATTCTGAGGCTTTAGAAAGGATGGTGGCTCAAAAGGACTAAGGAGACTCCATGGGGTATTCCAACATCACCATCCTAAGTTTTCTTCATGAAGGAGGAAAGGAAGGCTTCAGAAAGAAGCCTCTATGGCTGACGTTTCTCTCTGATGAGCTCAGTTGGGAAAAGAATCTAGTCTAGAGCTGATTTTTGCATGTGTGGGGGTAGAATCTACATGCCAAATCTTCACCCCCCACACACACTGCGTTAAATATCTTCTGGAATAATTTTCAGGCAGTAAAATGCAAATCTTAATTGTCTTGTTACTGCACAAAGGTGGGGTTCTCTTGCCCGATGCACACAAGAAGCCAATTAGTAGGGCATCAGCTTTTAAGAAAAGAAAAAAGCTTTCTTGTGAGGTTGACCTGCAAGGAGACAGGAGGCAAAAGCTCTCAAATCTGTCTCCCCAAATCAGGGTTTGGAAATTAAACAGGTTAGGGAGAACAGGTTGGTATGCAGAAACGTTGCAGGGACAGGTTTCCACTAGAGGGCTTTAAACATTTATGGTAAGGTGTAGAAGGGGCTTTAACAGCAGATCTTCCTAGACAAAGGACCTCTCACTTCTGATAAAAGTCCAACTTTCAAGCTCTGGTCATGTTCCAGTCCTTTGGTTCTGTAGGAGGGAGAATCTTTGGTCCCCGTGGTCATCTCAGGTCAAGATTTTCTCCTCGGCATATGCTCTGGCTACGACTTGCAAATTTTTGGTTTGCCCCTTCTGTTGATAAGATGGGGTCAGTTTGAACTGGTCCTAGAAGGCCTATGGTTACAGTCTAGAGCTTCACAACATTTTGCATTTGTAAATAACCACATAACAACCACCCAGATCAAAAAATAGGACATTTGGGGGCCAGCCCTGCGGTGTAGTGGTTAAGTTCACATGCTCTGCCTTGGCAGCCTGGGGTTCATGGGTTCGGATCCTGGGCTCAGACCTACACACTGCTCATCAAGCCATGCTGTGGTGGCATCCCACATACAAAATAGAAGATGGGCACAGATGTGTTAGCTCAGGGACAATCTTCCTCACCAAAAAAAAAAAAAAAAAATAGGACATTTTGATCCTTCAGAAAGTTTCCTCTTGCCCCTCCTAGTTGGAGCCCCTCTACCCCCAAGGTGACCAGTTCTGCCCTCTATCACCATTGGTTAGTTTTTCCTATTCTTGATCTCCATGCAAATGGAATCGTAGAGTAAATTTTATGTCTGTCTTCTTGCATTCCACACAATGACTTCGAAATTCAGCCATGCTGTCGAGTTTCTCTGTAGTCTGTTCTTCTTATGGCTGAATGGCATTCCACTGTGTGACTATACCAATAGGTGTTTATAAATTCTCTTGTTAATGGACATTCGGGTCTTTTCCAGTGTGAGGCTATTACAAATGAATCTTATGAACATCTTTCATAAGTCTTTTTGTAGACACGAATACTCATTTCTTTTGGTTATATACCCACAGTGGAATTGCTGGGTCCCACAGAAACGTATTAACTTTATTAGAAACTAGGAGTTTTCCAAAGTGATTTTACCATTGCACATTCCCACCAGCAACAAATGAGGGTAGACTTAACCTACCATGTGTTAAAGTAAATCTATTTTTAATATTACAATAATAAAGTAAGGAAAATAAAACATCATAGAACCAGCTCAAGAATTCCTTCTTTCCTTTCTTAAAAATATCTTGAGTTCATGTAAAGAACCACACACAGTTTTTGGTGTCAAGGTTAAGTGGAGAAAAAAAGAAAACTGATCAAGATCCTTGATATCATAGGGCTTAGCTTCCATTGGGAGAAAAGGGTCAATAAAGAAGGAGAAAACTAATAATAATATAATTTCAGATATTGCTGCTAAGTGTTATAAAAATGAGGCGGCTATCAGACGAAAATAACTGCTAAGGGTGTAGAATACAAGCTACCTAGTGTGTAACATGGATGCTCTCTCGTAGGAGGAAATATTGAACTGTGCTGTCCTCATCCTTCCTACCTTATGTAGACTTCTCCCTAGGGGCTGGGAGAAACTGTGTCAAATGTCCCCAGCACCGTGAACCTGAAGGCACTAGCAACTTTCTTACTTTTTTGGATGGAAAGCAGAGACTTCTGATGGGCGTGATTGGGGTTATACACCCATCCCTGAACTACCGACTGTGGCCAGTGTGCCGGGCTCCATAAATGGCCAGGTCTGGGCCACATGCCTCCTGCAAGGAATGGCACAGACACCGTGTGTTACAGCCCTTTCCATGTGGAGTTAACTGGGGAGGAATTCCAAAAGGAAGGTGGGATCCTATTCTTAGAACAAAGTGGACTGACCAGATAAATTCAAGTTAACACACCAACGGTGAAATCGGCAATCTGTGGGGGAAATAAAATCAAGAAGTGTTAAAAAATTTTTTTTTAAATATACAGTTAAGTGTTTGCAAAAAAGCAAATGAATATTGAGGGAGATCAATTTAGAATGAGTTGGATGGGGCTGGGTGGCAGTTCAGTCCACAATAACCATACAGGGAATCAGGGGAGCAATTAGCGGTGGCCATGATACAACAGAGCAGAGAGCCCCATGTCTCTCCTCTTACCCCCACGCCCACTCTCCCTCATACATGCTCCTTCCAGCCCCAAGACACACACTATAATACAAAAGAGGAACTGTGTCTCTCTGTGTCAATGTTCTATCCCCTACACCTACAACAGTATGAAGCATGCAGGTAGTGCCCAATAAATACTTGTTGAACAATAAATAGACAAGGAAATTTGGTTTTACAGATTGTGTTTAAGCAATGTACTGTTTTAAGAATGCACAGTTCTTGCAGCCATGCACCAACTATGAAAATTTATAGATTTAGGCAGCGTTCTTTACTTTCCTCTTGCCCTGTCTACGTAAACTTCAGGAAGAAATGTCCGTTTCTAAACTCAAGTTACTCATCATCCTTTCTCACCTTTATGGTCAAGGAGAGTCTGTGACTCTCCCGTCTGGCATCACAAGCTGTGGAAGTGTTTGCAAATTGACAGGAATTCACTTTATTTAATAATTCCTAGTCGTGACTGAGATTGATTCATAACAAGAAATAAAACCTCAAGATGGGGCTAATGGATGTATAAGGTTTGTAAAAATATGACTTTGGACACTGCTTTTCAACCTGCAAAGGTCATAATCTTCAGCTGTTGTATGTGAATTTTTGAATAACTGCTTACGACAGAGTATGGAGCAGTCTGCCAAGTGGGCAGTTCTGATTCTCTGTGCATTTGCTGAATATCCCAAAAAGCAATGTTTTATAGCTTTCTTTGGAAAATGAACATAGAATCAGTACAGTTAATCCCACTGACAATGATTATAGCTAACTGTGCAAGCCATTACTGGTAACTTTACAGCTAATAATTCAATTAATTGGATCCATTATGTATAATGGTTTTACCTTGTGAGTCTGGAACAGAAAGCGATCTTTTGATTTAAGATACAGCTCCATTATTCATGAAACATAGTCCTGGAATGGGGTGATCAATTCATTTAATTGATTTGACATCCTTGTTTTGAGTATAAGTGTTGAATGTTCTTTGACAGGAAGATATGAAAATTAAGTGATTATTTTCAGGATAGATTTAGCCTCTAGTTTTTCTTATGCTTCTTCCTGTTTTTGTCACCGTAATTGATTCAGGATCATCCATTTCTGATGAGAAAGTGTCATGCACGAATGATGACTTATAAGCAGTTTGCTTAGATGGTTTTCTTTGTTGGTTTCTGCTTGCCCTGGAATCAGATTCTCCTCGGCATTTCTTGCCTCATCTCCCTTGTGATAAAAAGATGGACTGGAAAATACAAAGGGTGCTTTACTGAGGTGCAACACACAGGTATTTAACGGGAGAAGAAAGACACGTGGGATTCTGGGTCAGGCTTCTCAAGATGGATACAACTTTTATTACACGGAGAGGGAGAGAGCAGGGAAGACCCGGGAATGGCAGCAAGGCTCCTGGCTTGTGCGCAAGGCGTGCATGCAAAGTGCAAAAGAGCACTCCATCCTCCTCCGTGTGTACACGCCTCTCTGTGCAAAGCTCACATTTCTCTCTTCCTACAAGGCATCACAACGCATTCTTCTGTCAAACATCCCCCTGCAAGCAAGGATGGTGTTCACTGGCTCTTGAATCCTCAGCTCTTGGCCTGGCACACAATGGGCACAGATATCTTTAGACTGAATGAATGAAAGCAAAAACCACCCAGGAGAGGATAAGGAAGGCTCGTTTGAGGAGCTGACCTTGAGTCTGGATGCAGAGCCCTGTCAGCCAACTCTTCCACTCTGCTACCTGCTCCTTTCTCCCACCTTCTACAGAGGAACTGCCCTCCCCTCAAGCCACAGCACCTCCCCACCCACCCTCAGCAAATGACATAACGCCCTGCTTGTGAAAGCAATAGAAGCACCTCCCCAGCCACCCTCAGCAAATGACATAATGCCCTGCTTGTGAAAGCAATAGAAGCACCTCCCCAGCTACCCTCAGCAAATGACATAACGCCCTGCTTGTGAAAGCAATAGAAGCACCTCCCCAGCCACCCTCAGCAAATGACATAACGCCCTGCTTGTGAAAGCAATAGAAGCCGTCAGTTGGAATCACTTTATCTTCGTGCTTCTAAATTTACCTGCAACTGGATACTCTGCTTTTCATCTCTTTTTATAAATATGCTGATTCCCATGAAACTCTAGTCCCCAAACAGCTGCCTCTTCAGCATCCTTGCTCTGATCATTCGCCCCTCTCTCTCTCCTGGATTTCTCACCTCTCCCCTCTACGGGCTTCTTGTCATCAGCATTTAAATATGATGGCGTCTCTACTATATTAAAACAAATAAAAATCTCCCTGGAACCTCTTCTTCTCCCAATTACAAACCACCTTTGCCCTCTCCTTCATTAAAAAGCTGCCTATAGCCACTATTTTCCATTTTCATTTCCCTTGTGCTTCTCAACCCCCCGTGGGCAGGCTTCTGACCCCATTACTAGTCTGAAACTTTTTGTTGCTACAGCCGGTGACTAAGGAGTCATCCTAATTATACTTGATTTTTTAGGGGTGTTGTAGACAGCCCCTTCAACCTGGCCGCCAGGAAGCCTCCCTCTCCTGTTTTTCTTTATGCTCATTTTCTATGTTCATCTCCTAAATCCAAGATTCTCAATGTGCTCTACTGCACATTAAACTGGGGTGGGGCCTGGAAATCTCTGCAATTGAAATAAGATCCCAGGAGAGTCTTTTACACTAAGCTTTCAGAAGCACTGTCTTAAGCAGTCATGTTCCTCAGAGACCTATCCCATGTCTTTAATTCATGGTTTATAGCAGAGGTTGGCAAACTATAGCCCATGGGCCAAATCTGGCCCACCACTCATTTTTGTAAATAAAGTTTTATTGGAACACTACCACCACCCATTCATTGACATATTGCCTATGGCTGCTTTTGAGCTGCTATGGCAGAGTTGAGTGGTTGCAACAGAGACCATATGGCCCACAAAGCCTAAAATATTTATTATCTGGCCTTTTATAGAAAAAGTATGCTAAGCCCTAGCTTATAGTCTCCCAGCTGCGCTCCCTGACATTAACAGCCTTCTTCATGTGGCTCTCTCTGCTGTCCTTCAGACTCATAGAGCCAACAACTTATTTGAAAGCTACACATGAATATGCCACAGACCCTTCAAGCCCAATACCCAATTGCATTTACCATCTTCTTTGTGACTTGCTCCTCTTCCAGGATGATATCACAGGAAAAAGCACCACCACCACCCGGTTGCCCAAATCCTCAGCACTGTTTCTCTCAGTCTTCCATCTCTGTAAGCTTCAACCCTATGCTAGGTTAGTTCCACCATCCCTCGTCCCAACATATGTTCTTTTTGTGCAAGCTCATCAATGAAGTTAGTGCAAATAATAGACTCTGGCTGATTTGCCCAGGCTTTGCACGAAGCTAGGGATTTCTCTGTGGTCCACGGTCTGGGGCAGCTCTGGCTGATGGGTCTTTCCCTGGAAAGAGTACTGGGTGGGTCAGGGCAAATTCAGTGTAGCCCATTCAATTAATCATACTTGAAAGAGGTCTCACTATTCGCATCTGTAAGCAATCATTCAGCACCAATTACAAAATTGAATTTCATTGACATTCAGACACAGAAGAGTAAAGGGCAGCAAGACCCAGGTCCGCTGGAACCAAAGGATGGTCCTGCCTGGAAGGGAAATAAGAGGAAACAATCATCCTGAGAAGTCAGGGATTGAAAAGTCTTAAAAAGAAAGTGCATTTCCATCCCTTGGCAGAGAGAAAGCACACACACAACTGAGAAGTTTAAATTCTGAGAGATACGCATCACATATTCAAATGCAATAAAACGGGTACCCAGATTGAGTCATGATCTTTCATCTGAAGAATCCAGGAGTCATATTTCCCTAAAGCAGACGCTGAGTGTTTATATCATTGCACCCCTGTTGCGAATGCAATTTTGTTACTGGACCAAAAGTCACATTATTCACGAAAATACAATAATATCTGCACCAAATTTCTTGAAACAGGAAAAGTCTATTGATGCACTTTTTTAAGCTGCATAATGTAAATAATATCATTTTTGGTCCCATAAAATCCTCTTTCACAGACTCTCTGAAAAGAGAGGAAATTGCTGCAAGGCAGGATTTTCTTACTTTCGGCCTCTCAGTCAAGCTTGCTTCAGCTGAAAATCACAGCTTGCCCTCTGAAATAGCCATTTGCAGAACTGGAGACTTGGTGTTCAACTTTATTGAGCTTCAATGTGGAAATGTGAATTTAAACAACTTTAAATACGTAGAGGTTTTCTCTAAGTGCCGTAACCATTTACATGAAATCTTTTACTTAAGGAGGTAATATCTGTCTCACTCATATTCCTAATATGCCTTGTGTAAAATAATGTATGCTGATTGCAAATTTGGGTTATAAAAATGCTTTCCTCTTTGTAGCACACAGCCACGTAGCTAGGTACGTGGAAATTTACCATCCAATTTTCCCCGTCCAGGTCAATTCCTGCCCTTATTGAACAGGCATTTCATCTTGAATTTTCTGTGGTTCTTATAGTCATAGAAGGGCCTTTAAATTTACTACGCTGCCACATGCAGTACCTTACACAACATAATATTGAAGGAAAAAACTTTATAGCTCATTAAAAGAGTGATATTTTCTATAAAATGGAAATATGACAGTCTCTCCAAAAGCAGCAGAGAGTATTAGATTTTAGAACTTTATTATACTCCACTGACCCTAAGAGAAGCTACATTTTTAGGCCAATTCTTTAATGAACGGGTCATAAAAGAACATTCAGTTGTCTGGAAATATGGCCCAATCTTCCCGAGAAAATTATTATTTTGTTGTTGTTCAACGAAGTGAATGTCAGGAAATAACCTGCTCAGGGGCACCCCTAGAGAGCCTGGAAGGCATTTTCACTATAAACAAGAGCCAATCCCATCAATTATTAACAGGGACCTGATAAAACGCCAGATGGAAGGTGATCCAGATTCGTTTCTTTGCATCATTAGCATGCATTCTTTCAATATACAGGAATAGTCTACACAGACATGCACACAAGGTGTGTTTGCCTGTGTGCTTAAGTGTCAGCGTTTCTCTCCCCTGCAAGACTGAAAACCTCTTTCCAACGTCTACTTGTGTACACGCTGGCTATTTTGCTGTTCTGGGTGGAGCCTTTCACAGTCCGCTGTTCTGACTCACCACTGGGGCTTTAAGAAGACGTTAACTCATACAAGACACATTCTGGTTTGTCACAGGCAGAATAATGGCCTCTAAAGATGTCCATGTCCTAATCCCTGGAACCTGGGTATATGTTACATTACAAGGCAAGAGCGTTTTATAGACGTGATCAATAAAGGATGCTGAGATGGGAAGATTATCCTGGATTATGTGGGTGGGTTCAAACTAATCACATGAGCCCTTAAAAGCAGAGAACCTTTCCCAGCTGGGGTCAGGAAGATGCAGAAGAAGAAAGTCGGAGAGATGAGGCATGAGAGGGACACGGCCTACCATTGCTGGCTTTGAAGAAGAAGGAACCATGAGCCAGGGGATGAAGGGGCCTCTAGAAGCTGACAGTCACCCCTGTCTGACAGCCAACAGGCAATGGGGATCTCAGCATGGAACTGAGTTCTGCCAACAACTTGCATGAGCCTGAAGCGGATTCTCTTCCGGAGCCTTCACTCAAGAGCTCAGCCCAGCCAATACTTCGATATTAGCGAGCCCCACATCAAACTTCTCACCTGCAGAACTATGAGCTAATAAATACGTGTTGTTTTAAACTGCTACATTTGTGATCATTTTTTATGGCAGCAACAGGCCACTAATACGGAATTCTCAACATTGCTTACAACATTCCTTGCACTGCCTTAATTCTAAGACACCATCAGTTGTAAATCACAGAAAAAATCTAATAGTGAAGATTTTCAGGGAGAAGAAACACCACTACATTAAATTGAAGCTAAGATGCACCCTGGTTTCTGAAAGAAAAAAATATAGATGGGAAAAAAGATGAAAATATATTCTTATCTTTGAAGTAAGAAAATACGGTATTTATTGGTAGTCATATTTAGGGAGTCTCTGAGTTTATAGAAAAATGTCACCTCTCCTAGTGCCCTTAACGACGTGTTTCACCATCATATGCCTAGAAATGTCCCCCTCTCTGAAATGCAGATGTAATTAAGAAGGCAATTAATATTGGCTTCCTTCCTTCTGTGTGCACGGTCGTCAAAGGTTTAGAGCCCAAGAAGATTTATTACTGCTCAGCTCATTCCATAATAAATTCCTTACACACAGGAAGAATGTTTGTAACTTAAAGCAGAGTTAACACATTCTAAAGAATTTCAAGTTTATTGAAAGGAATGACCCTTTTGTGATCAGTTGTCCAAATTACAATAATAATAATATAACATCATATACAATATTATACAATAGTATTATACAATAGTAATAGCACTGTAATAATCTAAGACTAGCACAGTTGCTTTTTTTGTGTAAATGCATTGGTTATGTTTCTGGCACAAAACGTTTAATATATCATTTATAAACTCATTTTAGCAAGAGTTTCCAGGAGCCATTTCTTCTTTCAAGTCTAACCTTCTACAACTAGAGTTTGAAATATTGACTGTTACCATAAGCTAGTAAAGGTTTATTGTAGGTTGACTTTCTAAAGACTATATAAACCCACCTGATTTCCATACCCTCTACATGCCTTTGCCAAACTTATAGGTTAAAATTAGCAAAAGCTAAACAACTAGTGCGACTTATATAGCAAGAAAAGTCTTCTAAAGATAAATAATTGTGTTTTTTCTGGGATGATTAAGCCATGGTGGTTGAATTACTAAATTTCATACCCCAAAGTCACATCCAATGACACAAAAATCAATGAAAATGTTTGGGCTAGTCATTGCATGGATTCTGTTTTACAAGTTGTGTGTGTGTGTGTGTGTGTGTGGTGTCTAACTGTTTAGTGTGTATGCTTTGCAAAAATCTGCACAAGTCGCATGGTGGAAAATGTGAAGAAAGTGGAGGAAGGGCTTTATCTTCTATTGCAAGCAAAGCTTTAACTGAGTTGGGTTTAAAATTATGCAACATGGTTTCAAGAGAACATTCTCAAGGGCCCCTGTTGAATAATGTAAGTTCAGATGTTGCTTCTATATAAGCTTTTTTTTTTTTCAAGAAATGAGAAAAAGAAAGAGGGCTATTCTTTTCTGTTTGTTTCAGAAGTCACCCCATCTGAAGTCACCTCATTTATATTAAATAACTGACTCTGGGTTATTTAACAGAGTGTGGAGCAGTGTAGATGGTAGGATTTCAGAAAAACACTTGCCACCACCTGGTTACTCACGCCTTTCTAGAAGAACATCAGGTGGTTTATTTTCCAAATATTCTGAGCTGTCTTTTTAGAGGCTCTTCTTCTCAGTCTTCATTGTCCTGCCTCTGAAGGACCAGCATCTTTACACTATGTGTTCTTGCATATCTTTAAGATTAAGACACCCGAAGAAATAAATCTCTAAAAGTTACTTCAATACTGTGTGTGATATTCTGCCACTCGGGGTTCAGCAAAGGAGCTGGAAGCTACCCTCTCTCTCAGCTCCCTGAAGCTGTAAATCACTGGTTGAAGGACATCTCTGGGCAGAGGGCGGGAAGAGTGGGGCGGGGTGAGGGAGGGTGCAGGAGGAGCAAGGGGCTAAATTTCTAGGCATTTCAGAGCCTCTGAGGAAGAGCCACAGGTACTGGGTACAGAACTGGGTGTTCCCCTTTTGCCAAAATTGGCAATAGCGGCATTGTGGGCATCTGTCCTCTACAGACTGCACTTGATGGCCATTCCTTATGACTCTTCAAGACACACCCCGGGGACTGGATGGAGACCCAACTCATGCTCCAACCCCAGACTCAGTCCTGATTGGCCCCAAAGCCATTCCTTTGGAGCTCCACTCTCTGTGTCTTCACTGGTTCAAAGCTTGCCTCAGTCCATTGCTGAATGGGTGAAATTTACCTCTTTTGAATACAAACTATTTTTCATCAGTAAGATGTAAATATGAATAGTTGTCGTACAAGACTATCAAAAGGATTAAATTAGATGCTTGAGTAAAGTCTTTGGCGTATAGAAATTACTCAACGAGTATTAAAGTCCTTCCGTCTTACTGAAGATCTTAAAGGTACTAAAAATTGCACACCTTCCTTTATGAGTTTCTTTTAGGATCTTTATTATCATTGAGGGTAAGATATTGTTTCTTAGTTTTAGTCAGGTCTCTCTTGCCATGAGTGAATGTTCCGTCCCCTCCTTGCTTCCTCCTCTTCCTTACTCTTCCTCTTCTCCTTCTCCTCCTCCTCCTTCTTCTAATATTAATTCTAATTTTAACTTTTCTTCTAATTCTAATTCTCCTTCTTCAACCTTCTTCAATTTCTCCTTCTCCTTCCCCTCCTCTTCCTCCTCCTCCTCCTTCCTTATCTATATACACACATTCTCCATCAACTATAAGAGAAAGTAAGCTATCTCCCAACCTTTCTGTGCTACAAAATCCCTCAAGTGTAGCGAGATGTGCCTCCCTCATCATTGCATCCATCACACACAGCTGACAACTGGGCAGCGTCAAGTCTGGAGTTGGAGAAAAGTAGATAGATTCCAATCCTTGCTTTGCCAAGTGCCAGCTTGTTTGACCCTTGTGAACATTTCTAAAATGTCACCCTCCCTATCTGTAACACTTTAGTGACAATGCCAACTTTGAAGAGCTGTTGCAAAGTAAGGGGGATATCAAATGAAAAATTGCCTGGCCTATCATATGACATTGATAAATAATGAATCATGGAAGAAATTACAATTGTGCCACTGATATATATATATATATATATATATATATATATATGTATATATATATCTCAGGCATCTATTATAAGCCAGGCAATCTGGTAAGTACTGGGGATCTCAAGAAGGCCATCTTTCCTGGCTAAGCCTCTATGTTTTTGTATTAAGGAAATGTTTTTAATGTAGCCACAAAATTCTCTGGTAGATTCCTTTTCTACCAGAGAGTGGATGAGATAATGTGACAGCCTTTGGATCTTAACCTAGAGACACTCAAGAATATCTCCATTTTCTCTTTCCTTTGGAGAAACCCTGAAATAGATTTGTGCCCTTCTATCATTCCCATTATTGTCATGGTGTGCATAAAATCAGCCTATTTACACACTCACTTTTTCCTTACACTTTTAGAACACATATAGACATGTTTGACCCATAGATACCACCTCTGTCATTTCTCTCTTGCTTACATTTTCAGAACGACTATTCTAGACAACTTATCTTCTTCTGCCATATTTTTGAACATTCAAAACTGATATCCATGCATTTCTTCTATTATTTCTCCTGGTGATCCAGATCTTGCCCTCAAGTGGAAAGTTGTCACGAGATGCCCTGTGTTTCTATCTAAAAATATGTATCTTGTTTACTGAATTCTATTTGTCATAGAAAGTGCATCAGCACAAACATTTCAAAATGTGTGCTCTTTCTGTGGAATTAAGATAATTTCTTCTTGCTTCATTCATCTGCTGATGACTCAAATGCATCCTTTGAAAAATATTGTTTTAATGAGTTCCCTATCAGTCTCATTTAAAGTGTATTAACAATAATGATATGCAAAAGTCGATATTTTTTATTAGTCTAGCAAACTGAATTTCTCAACCCACTTGACAGTTTAAAATTGCCACTGGGAAGAACTTGACTTTCAAGGAGAATTAAATGGCGTTTATTGTAGTGACTGATTATCAGCATAAGAACCATGCATTTTTCTACTACAGTAGAGGAAATAATTTAATTAGTCTGTTATTGTAAATGTTCTGATTTTAATACATTAACTTGTGGCCCACGGCTGATAGAAAAGAAATTAACACTGACTCTTTTTGACTGTGGAATGAATTGGACTTTCCAGGGCAAGAAAATTAATTATAAATGCTCTCTAGTTAAGATTGCCAGATTTTTTTTATGACAAATGATGTAATTATTAGATGTCAAGTATACAAATAGTCATGCATTGACATTTCAGTTTATTAATTCCAACATTCACCATTATGTATAACATATTCATCACATTTAATTGCTCAGTAAAGGGGAAAAAAAATCATTGTTCTCATGGTTCTCCCTGTGATTTTCAGGCAGTAAATTTCTGAAGACACTGAATGTTAATGTACTAAATTTCTGCTGACAGCCTTGTGTTTCATTTTGAACCAAGACCAAAATAAACAGAAAGAATCAGTGAAAAGTAGGCTAAGGCTATGGAAGCAGGGACTAACTTTTACAGAGTTATGAGTTAGGTGAAATTTGTCTTTGGCTCCCTCCCACCTGTGTGTTTTCCCTTCTCTCCTCTGTCCATTTGTGTGTGTGTGTGTTGGGGGCAGGGAGTACCCAGGGCCCTGATGCTCACTTCTAGGATCCCAGGAGCTTCTGTCTTCCCAAGAGATGCCCTCCCTCATCAATCAGAGCTCCCATTCTTTCCAGCATGAATTCAATTGTATGGCTTCAAAAGAATTCAGGGGTCCCCCTCACCCAAGACAATAGATATAAGAGTCATGATTGACAAAATACATTTTTTTCTTTAATTCAGCAATGCTTTCAAATAAATTTTTATTCTGTTCATCCCATCTGTGACGGTCAGTTTTAAGTGTCAACTTAGCTAGGCTACAATTCCCAGTTATCCAATCAAATGCTAATCTAGGTGTTGCAGTAAAGGCATTTTGTAGATGTGATTAAAGTCCATAATCAGTTGATGTTAAGTGAGGGAGATTTTCCTGGATTATCTGAGTGGAATCAATGTAAGCACAAGTTCCTTATTAGAGGGAGGAAGGAGGATTAAAGTCAGAAAGAGAGAAGGTGATAGTGGAAACAGAATGTGAAGTGACGCACTTTGATGATGGAGGAAGGGGCCAGGAGCCAAGGAATACAGGTGGTCTCTAGAAGCTGGAAAAGGCTCTCCCCTAGAACCAGAAGGAGCTAGCCCTGCTGACACCTTGGTTTCAGCTCAATGAGACCCATTTTGGACTTCTGACCTCCAGGACTGGAAGGTAATAAATGTGTGTGGTTTCAAGCCGCTTGTGTAGTGTGTAGTAATTTGTTACAGCAGCCACAAGAGACTAACATTTGAAAAATTCATATGCAAATGTGTGAAATCTATTATTTATTCAATCTTCACTCTTTCAATGCATATATGGCTTCATACCCTCCTTGCAATAACTCTGTTATGCCTCTAGAACCACAGTCCATGGGTTGACACCTGCTGCCGTCAACCACAAAAGGCAAGAGTGGACCTCAAAATACCTCCCTTCAGTCCTGGCTGCATTATTTCCTGCTAAGCTTTGGTATGGTCTCGCAATCCTTCTCTGGGCAGTCACTCCTAGGCATGTAAGTTGAAACCCACTGACCTTCCCCATCAGAAGCCTGACCCTTTTCCCTCCTTATTTTCCACGTGTGGTGGGCAGCAGTCTAAGAAGAACCCCAAGATTCCCACCTCCTGGCATATACGCCTTATAGAATGCCTCTCCTTGAGGATGGGCAGGCCCAGTCAACATGTCAGATGTCACTCCAGTGATTACATCCCTAATCAATTGACTTTATGTTAACCTAAAGAGATGTGATGTGTGCTGGCCTAATCTACTCAGTTGAGCCCTTAAAAGTGACAAACAGCAGCAGCAGCTACTGTCCTAATCAAAGAAGGAAGCAGAAGGCATTTTGTGAACTGTCTGTGGGGACTACATGGCAAGGGACCACGGGCAGCTTCTAGAACGTGAAAGCGGCCCTGGCAGACGGGCAGCAGGAAGATAGACACCTCAAGCACAAAGCTGCAAAGAAACATATTCTGCCAACAACATTCTGAGCTTAGAAGAGGTCCATGAGCATGAGGATGGAATGTATCCCAGACAACACCTTGATTTCTACCTGGTGGGACCTGAGCAGAGGACCCAGCTGGATTTCTGACTCACAGAAGCTATGAGAGAGTAATCTGTGTTGTGGTAAGCCACCAAAATTGTGGTCGTTGGTTATGCAGCAATCGAAATAAATACACCACCTTGCAAAAAGCATTCTTCAATTAGCTATCACTAAGCATGCAAAACTACCTATCACTAAGCATGCAAAATTAATTTAAACTATGTCTTTAATAGTGTGTACCCTTAAGTATGCTATAGAAGAGGAGAAAAGTTTTTATAAATAAGAAAAAGTTGTGGTCTGAGCAGAATGAGTTGTTAGAAGAGTTACCTTTCTCCAGAATAAACTTCCCTTCCAATCTCCCCATGTAAGTGGACTCTTACGTGCTCACTTGGAATGCTGGTAGCAAGCCCAGGTAGCAAGGAAATATGCAGATACTGCTGCCCACTCCGGCTTCCACATCTTGTCATTTTCCGTGGCCTTGGTGGTCTTTGTCACTCACTGGACTTTGTGCACAATGATGGACTCACAGAATCGTGTGTCCTTTGTGGAAGGTAGCTTCCATCTCCCTAGATGGATTTGAAAATCTCTAAGGGCATGGTGCCAGGTCAAGAGGGCAGGCCTTGGAGGCAGAAGAGCCGGTTTACATCCTGGTATACTATTTAACGTCTGCATCTTGCATGGAAACTATTTTACTCTCTCTGCACTGAGTACAATGGTAGTCATAATATAGGAGGGTCTTTGTGAAGCTCATATGATTCAGTTTATCTATAAGTACCTCACACACAGCCTTTCAACTACTATGTGTCCAGTAAATGTTTATTCACTTGCTCTGGAAACATGGCACCAAATATGATAGTTTATGATATGATACAACTTATCGACAACCCATTTCCAGCATTCAGCATAGTTACCAGCCTGGAAGGGCATGAGCAAGTCCTCCCTCTGTGAGCTGCCCGGGGTATAATAGCTGTGCAGCCCATATCCTGCCCAGGGTAGTGAACCCAATGAAGGGCTGCCTCTACAATCTCCCTCAAGAGGAAAACACAGATTGCCCTCATAGAAAAGGCATTTTTTTTTTTTTTACCTCATTAGCAAACCCCACCGAGTATGACTTTTTCAGAGTGAGAGCCAAAGAATGAGAGGAATTTGGAGGCAGTAAAGAAAATCACTCACTCGAAACTGCAAATACAGAGAGTGGAATTTCCACTTCAGTGGGCGAGTCCTCTCACTCCACAGGCTTGAGGAGAGGCAAGTCTAGGAAATGCTGATGAAGTCAAGCCCATTCACACGTAGATTTCTAGATTATTTCCCCCCAAATTAAGTTCTTACAAGTGATCTACAGAGTAATTGGCTTCTAGATAAACCTGCCTTAATGTCTGTCTTCCAGCAGATTACACCAGTCGAAAGCTTCTTTGAAGGGTAATGCTGCCTGTTCAGGCTGCATTTCAGAGAACTTTAATAGAGAATGGTCTTTCTTTCCATTTACTGTTTCTGTAACTAATGCAGTGCTTTTCTCCAGAAGATCAAGCTGTAAAGGGGAGTGCATGTCCCTAGGAATGGGGAAGATACAAAGGGTATTTTTGCCTCATCCCCCTGAATCATAATCATATTGCACATTTTCACAATGTACATGTTTTTGCTTCTCACTCCAAATAATACACCAGATGGTAAATCCCAGGAATCATTTAACAGGTTTGGCAAAAATTCTCAGAGCAAAATGATTTTAAAAGCTATATTTGAAGCAAAACATGAAGCAAAGGAGGTATAGATTTAGCACTTGGGGCACGTGAAATAGTGTTAAATGAAGCAGAAGGAAAGCTTTAAAGTTCTGTATTATTGTGTCTTGAATGTGTAGATGAGTAGCCTTCAAAGTGGATATGCAGGAAAACTTGATTCACAGGAAACCAAAGTCCACTACAAGTGAGCCTAAGAGAGCGCTTGATTGTTGAAAATAAGTTATATCCATGCCCAGAAAAACTATATCCCAGCGTATTGAGAAGACCTGAAGACATGAGCATAGAAACACCATCATCAAAATCTGAGGATTATAGAGAATGGGTGAAATTCCAGACTTCAGGCAAAGACCCCAGTTTTCAAAAAGGGGATGAAGAGTATATTCAAAAAACTATATGTTCTGTAGCATCTCACTAATTCCTGATTAGATTTTAAATAAATTATGCAAATGTACTATCATGTCCTCGATTACTATATTACTAGAGAGAAAGATCCCAGTAGAACTATCCATCTATCTAACTATCCATCCATTCATTCATTCAGCAATTATTTACATAGTTAGTATCCAAGCCAGTTACTATGATAGGACCATGGTAGCTAAAAGGGCTTCTACGCAATCTACTGCTCTAAAGGAGTGTTCTAGTTAGAATGTGTGGACGGTGATTGTGATACGGGCTGTTTCAGAAAAAGGCACAAGAAATTGACAAGATTCCAGGTGAGAGAAAACTCACCCTGAGAACATTGTCAAAGGCTTCCATGAATGTTAGGAGATCTTCCTTCCCTTTAGGATTCTTTAAAGGAACAAATTTCCAAATGAGAGTTAAAAATGTATTTTCCTTGGTGGCCAAGCCAATGCTCAATAATCCCTAGAGTTCATGCTTCTCCAGCGAAAAAATAAATTGGAGAAATAGCCCAAGACTGATACCCATGTGTGGCATCCCCAGCCCTCTCCCCTGAGTTTAAGACAAGTTGGACCACTGGGCACGGCCAACCTGACCAGCACAACCAAGCCTGGTGGAGAGGCTGAAAGAGAGTGCTTGTGTGACTGACCAACCAGGCTGCTCCTCTGAGACCCTGGGAGTCATTCCTGCTTTGGAGCAGTGAAAAGAGGAAAGCCTAGCCCTCCCTATAGAACCAGGAAGAAGGAGAAAGAAGATGGGAAGAAAAGATAAAGTACAGCAAGGTGCCCACTGGCACAATGTGGACCAGTGCTAAAGCAGGGTTCCCCTTCTCTCCCTTGCCCCATCCACACCACATTCACTGGAGACTGCAGCTTCAGGAAGGCAAGGGGGCAAGGAGAATCATGACGATTCATGACATACAGTGGTATGGACCTCACTGAATGAAGGGGGAGGTGCGAAGATAAGAATAGGTTGTGGCAGTGCATGCTGGGAACCATATTTTCTCATACACTCCATCAATACATGTATTAGCCAGGGTGCTCCAGAGAAACAGAATCAGTGAGATACGTATATATAAAATTGTGGAGGCTGTTAGATAGGAAATCTGTAGGGCAAGCTGGCAGACTGGAGATTCAAGTAAGTATCAACGTTGCAGACTTGAGCCTGAAGGCTGGAAACTCAGGCAGAATTTCTACATTGCAGTCTGGAGGCAGAATTCCTTCTTCTTTGAGAAACCTCAGTCTTTGCTATTAAGGCCTCCAACTGACTGGATGAGACCCACACACATTATGGAAGGCAATCCACTTTACTTAAAGTCAAATGGTTGTTAATGTTAATCACATCTGAAAAATAGCTCCAGGGCAACATGTGGCCTAGCGTTTGACCAAAGAGTTGGTCACCAAGGTCTAGCCAAGTAGGCATGTAAAATTAACCAGCACAGTCCAGTTAGAGTGAACCATGAAGTGAGAGACCACACCCTGCAACATTTCATCCAATCCACACCTGAGGAAGGTGTGTTCCATGACAGAAAGTAGGTTGGAGGATGTGTACGTTCTTCTCTCTTCCAGCTGCTGATAATAAAAATAATATTCAGCAGGTCAGTAACTAGTTACTGAACCAGGCACCATGCTGGGGGCTATGGACACAGAAGTGAACACAACAGAATTGGTCCTTGACCTCATGGAGCTGACAGACTAGACCAGGGGTCAGCAAACTATAACTCCAGGGCCGAGTCTGGCCTGCCGCCTGTTTTTGTAAATGAAGTTTTATTGGAACACACATTTGTTTACATATTGTCTATGGCTGCTTTCGTACTACAAAGGTAGAATTGACTGTATGGCCTACGAAGTCTAAAATATTTACTCTCTGGCCATTTACAGAAAAAGTTTGTTGAGCTCTGGCAAAGAACTTTGCGTAACAGGGCAGTGAAGCCTAAGGAATACCATTTTTTGGTCTGTTGATAGATACCAAAGCTGAATGGACTGCTTCTCCAACAGTAAGAAAAGAGAAAATTAACATGGAGCCTTTCAAATGTCAAGAATGAGAACGTCTAGCAGCAAAAGTATTTATTATAGGAACCGGAAAGAAAAGTTAAGACATTGCCTCAGCTGTTGGAATCAGGAAGCCATGGTTTTTGTGAGTAAGAGGCAGAAAATCCACAGGGAGAGAACAAGTGGAAAAGGAAAACATCACAGAGTGAAGCGCAAATCCTAGCTGAGATGAAAACAAGCTCAAGGATATGGGCCACATTGTTTTCAAGGAAGCCAATGACAAAAGCAGAATTAAAACCTATATTGGATAGCTAACATAAAGAACAAACTAAATCAATGAAGTAGAATACAAACAAGAGATACTCTAAGAATGCAGAGAAAAAGAACAAAGAAATAAAAATGATGAAAAGCACAGAGGCTAGGAACAGGGATTTGGTGTAAAGAAATTGATTTTCTCTAGGAAGCCACCCGAATAATTGAAAAAGGAGCAGTTACAAGAACTTTTATTAAGAAACTATTATGTCCTATGTGCTGGGGTAAGCACTTTACATTTATTATCCCTTTTTTTTTAATTTTCCTCTTTTTTTTTGTGAGGAAGATCAGCCCTGCGCTAACATCCATGCTAATCCTCCTCTTTTTGCTGAGGAAGACAGGCTCTGAGCTAACATCTATTGCCAATCCTCCTCCTTTCCCGCCCCCCCACCGAAGCCCCAGTAGATAGTTGCATGTCATAGTTGCACATCCTTCTAGTTGCTGTATGTGGGACTCGGCCTCAGCATGGCTGGAGAAGCGGTGCGACGGTGTGCGCCCGGGATCTGAACCCCGGCCGCCAGTAGCGGAGCGCGAGCACTTAACCACTAAGCCACGAGGCCAGCCCTATTATCACTTTTAATTTTTATAATAATTTTTTAAGACACAAACTAATTAATCCCTATTTTTCAAATGAAATATATAAGTATTATAGGAAGCATGTCAATTACTCATATTTAGCTAGTAAATGGATAAACCGGGAATCAAATCCTGGGGGAACTAAATTTAACACCTGATATTCTATATCCCTAATCAAAGGAACAATGAAAATTTTACTGAAAGAAAAAAATCACCCAACTTTTTATATCAAAATGATTCACCTTCACTGTGTTCCAAACAAAGTAATACAGGGTAATTACACATCCAAACATTTTGTCACTTTTATGCAAAACAAGGAACGAATCTATACTTTTGGGGGATGATTTCAATCACCCTAGGAACAAACAACGTGGTGTGCAAATTTCAGGCTGTACTGATGGGAAAGTCATGTTTGGTTGAAAGAAAGGAAATGGTATCCTGTGCCTGACAAGCCACATCTAGGATACGGTCCAGTTCTGGGGGCCATTTTTAAGGACTTTGATGAAATGAGCCCTTAAATGGAAGGCAACCCACTGAGCACACAACTGCATGAAGTGTTCAGAGGAAGTGTGCAGGTAGATGCTGACACACCTAGAGAAGGAAAAGTGAATGTTGGTGGCATGGTGAGCAGGTGAGTGCTAACATGCCCTCCAGTGTGGACATTCTGTGAACTGACTACCCAAACTGAAGTCTGACTCAGCTACACATTTACAAAGCAAAATCAAATCCTCCTATTTTGTCATACAACCATTGTTCATATGATTTCCTGGACAATGAGAGTAAGTTTTGCTTGAAATATTAGAGGAAATACTATTTCATTGTTTGTTTGTTTGAATTCAAATTCTGTGGCTTATAAAATAACCTGGCCTGTTTCAGTCATTACTGTCATTTGGGAATTATTATTTTACAAACTTGGCCAAAAAAAAATGATCATAGTCTAAAGATAATTCTCTAAAGCCACCTGGAATTACCCCTGGAATGGTTTTTGGTTAAGTAAAAGCTCTACTTCCAAAAAATGAGCTCATAAGAGGACAAAAGTAGCCAAAAGAAACAAATAAATATGCAGGACACAGTGTCATAATTTATGTTGCTCTTGAATTAGTAATATAGAGTAATCAAATGGAATACATTATAAGTTTTGCTCAGAATACGCTGAAATAATAACTATTTTATGAATACCCATTAATGTCAATTATTCATTATTAATACCCCACCATCAAATTAAAAAGAAGATATATGTGTGTGCTCTCATCTACTCTTGTTTCTCTCATCTTATTATAATACCCAGTTGCTTCATAACAAATTAATGATTTAATGCAACTTGGAAATAGAAATTGCAACCTAAATACCAGATACTAAAGTTGATATGGGGTGACATTCTGCTATGTTCTCAGGTTGTTCATAAAATTTTGATTACTGGTAAATATTTGATACTTTTACTAAGATCTACTTTCAAGTTCCAAATAGTTTTATGTGATCATCTAATTCTTGTTATTCTCATTTTGAAAAAGAGACTCAACTCCACGTAGCCTTCAGTTTCAAAGCTTCTCCTTATTTCAATACAGAAACTGATGGTAAATGCTCTAGAGAGTGTCAGACGCTCATGTCAATGCAATAGACTGCCTCATATCTGAGAAACTTTGACTTTTAGGGAAGAGACTGCAAATTCCTTCATAAAGTGAATGTTTCCCCTTGAAACAAGGGAGGCAAATGTTCTATATACTTGTGTATCACATGGTTTACAAAGAGCTTTCATATTCTCACTTAAACCTCACAAAAGTCCTATCGCATAACTATTTCTAATTCCCTTATTATATATGAGAAAATTGAGGTTTGGACATTTAGTGAGTTTTCCAAAATCTAACGGCTTTCAAATTGCAGATCCAGGTGTTCAAAATCATGGCCAGCATCACTCCACTTCACACTGCTGACGCTGTTACTGAAGAAAGGATTTGAAGGCGTGACCCAACCCAAAGGATTTCTTACCTTCTTCTCAAAGGTAAACACAGAGAAGTTGATTACGGAATTTAAAATTTTTTATGTGATTTTCATTGGAAGTGTAACTGTTCCTAGCTGACGTGAGAAGAGTATTGATAGATGATGGTCTTTGAACATAGGGGCTGTGTCTTAAATGCTTCTGTTCCTTCCTCCGAAGCTGGCACAGTGCCTTGCGTGAACTAGGCATTTGATAATATACCTGTGGACTGAATTTGTAGTTGAACCCCTATTTCCACAATGTGTTAATGATTCTTGAATGCCCTCCTTTAGACTCTAGCTGTACGATGCTAAAAAAATCTACCTAATCCATTTAGCTTAACAAATGATCAATGGAATGAGAAAGAATCAAACTGATTGACTATTTGTACCAAGTTACCAAACTGATTCTTCACTTCAGTTAAGCAGCCTGTCAGTTGAATTCAACCATTCGGCTCCCAGGAACAACACAGACATGAGGCCCTGGTCAGAAGACAAGGACTTAATCCAACAGGCCTGCACAGTTTTAGTGCCCGGGGCAGAAAAAGAACAATCTGTCCCCGTTTTAACATTTTGATACAGTAATAAAAATGTAAACAACGTATTCATCCTCAAACCTTAGAATCATCACTGGAAATTGAGAAAAATCTAGCAACACAAAATTTGAGTCTACATTCACCAAATTCAAGGCACAAAACCTCACAGAATTATGGAGAAAGTCCACCCAATCAATGGAATTCAGAGCTAAGAATTCAGCCACTAAGCAGCATAATTGCTGTAATTAGTCAAATGGTGTAATTACAGTAAACACATGATAAGTTGCCACCGAAGCATGTAATTGCAGAGCATAATGGTGTTATTATGATTTCTGATGATATAATATGATTTGGATATATAATAAATGCCCATAACAATATTAAGACATTTTCCATTTGTGAATTTTCTTAGTACTTGATTTGACTTGCTTAAATTTCCTAGGTTTAAATCTAAGTCACACAGGAAAACAAAGTATTTTCTCAATTAAAGAAAAAGTGAATATTATCCAACTTAAGACCTTAATGAAAAGGTAGATAGAAAGAGACAAAGGATTTGAAGTTGAGTGTAAGGCCAGTCATCAGGGGACCCTTAAACAGAAATTAATGGCTGTAATGCAAGAAAATACCAGCACAAATGTGGTGGTGATTTCACATATATTCCATTTTTCAGGAATTTAAATTTTTACCTTAAGATTACTGCTAAACTATCCATGAAAATGAGAACATAATGCTGTCAGCAGTGTCTTTGGTTTCACATTCCTAGGAGAAGACAATGTTTTTAAGGCATTTGCACATTGCTTATGTATGTGTCCAAATTTTGTACTGTATAACAGTAGACTGATAATCATGAGTTGTCTTGAATTCTTTTTAGACGTAGATTTTGTATGATTGAAAATATTTTTATTTCATAGAATTAGAAGAATTCTTTGAGGATTAAGAGAGGCGTAGTTCAGGGGTTCTTGTACACATTGCATGGAAGGTGCTGTGCATATCAGTGGAAGTGTATTTTTCTTGGAAAGGGGTTTTCATCAGGGTCTTTAGTGGATTTGTGAAGCAGAAAGGTCTTCCTGGGAGATTATGCCATCCATCTCCACTTGGGCTGGAATCTTCTCTACAAATGCCCATCAGACCCTTACTCCACTTTGGCTCCAAACTTTGTAGTAAAGAAGCTCTAACTAATCCTTGAGAGTGATCGTTCCATTATCCATAAAACAGTTCAGTTGTTGGAAACTTTTTCCCACATATTGACCATAGTTCTTCCTCGTCATAACTTCTGCCCTGTTGTCTTATTCTCTCTTCTAGCTGAAAGCCCTCTAAAGTATTTGAAGACAACTCATATCACAAATCCTTCCTTCTCTAGAATAAGTGTCTCTATTACTGGCGGTTCCTCATTGCTCATTCTCTGGTGGGTCGCCAATCCATCAAGATTCTGTTTAGAGTGGGACTCAATTACCTAGACCAGGGGTTGGCAAATGTTTGCTGAAAAGGGATAGATAGTAAGTATTTTTGGCTTTGCAGGCCATACTGTCTCTATCACAGCTACTCAACTCTGCCAATGCTGACATTTACATAAAGGAATGTACATACATTCATGTACATATGAATACATAAATGAATGAGGGTGGCTGTGTTCTAATAAAACTTTATTGTCAAAACCAGGAGTCAGGCTACATCTGATGTGTCTGGTTTGCTTATCACTCATCCAGATGAGTCTCAAGAGAAAAGAGCCCTGGGAAACCATGACTGCCCTTCTCCGCCTACTAAACTTCTGCTAATCCAGTTTAACTATTTTTTTAAAAAACAATAAAGCATACTACCCATTTGTACTGAGGATACAGTTAACAAAGCTTCCTAGACAAGCAGTATCTAATAGAACTTTCTGTGATAATGGAAAATTCTCTGTCCACACTGTCTAGTACAGTAACTACTAGCCACATGTGGCTATTGAGCACTTGAACGTGCCTGATGCATTCAACAACTGAAATTTCAATTTAATTTAATTAATTAATTTAGATTTAAATTACATAGCCATGAGTTGCTACCACATTGGATGGCACAGCCCTAGACATTTTTTTCCCGTGCAGACTGCTTTTGAACACTGCTCTACTCAGTTATGGCACTGTCCATTACAGTTTGTTAAACTTACACACAAAGCAGTTTATCATCTAAGCAAATATACAGCTTTAAGCATCATGAAGTTCAATAAATATTAATGATGATCAGTAAACTGAATCATTACATATAATGAAATAGCATGACAAAATATGAGATAATTAATGAGACATAATCAGTCTTGCTTTTATTGACAAAGATTTTCCATCGAACTGGGAGCCATGATCACATAATGGTATAGACTTTCATGATTTTAAATTATTTTAATGCATTTCACACTTTTTATATGTATCTGAATTCAAGCTTTTCCTATTTGACATTCCCTTGCCATGAATATTGATGGGTTTTACTGTAATGTGAATTTCCTAATAGCTTTTTCTCTCTTGTACCCTGAAGATTCAGATTTCAGCATGCATTGTTTATTGCTTAATTTCATTCAAACTCTGGAGAAAGGGGAAAAGATCATTTCATCCTAATGCTCACTGTAAGAAAGAAGAGAAGCAGAACAAGAATACTTAACAAGAGAAGAATTAAGACCCTCATCCTGCTATAAAGTAAACAAGTTCATGAGTTGAGAACCCGATTATTATTCAAAATACATTGCCTTTACTGCATCCCTTCACTTATTTATTCAACAAAAACTGCAGATACAAGAATAAACTGAAACAAACACGGATTTGGCCTTCAGGGAGCTGCCATCCCATGCAGATAACAGATGTTAATCAAGAAACCTCAAAAACAAACAAGTTATGCTCTGGAAAATTCCACAACACACTGAGGGCATGTGACCAGGGGCCTGGCGTTGCCCAGGAAGAAGTGACATTTGCGGTGACATCTGAAGAAGGGGAGCAGAGCCTCCTGGGCAGAACAATAGTAGATACATATTAGGGGGAGGGAGCGTGTTAGCTCAGAAGTGAGGGGAGAATGAGGTAAGGTGAGGCAGCAGAGTGCCCAAGACTGTACCAAAGAGTTAGTGCTAGGGTTCTGGTCCCTAGCCCAAGAGCAACGGCGGGGTCAATGGTAAGAATGTTAGGACAAAGTGGGGAAGTGGAGGTGCAGCAGAATTCACACCGCTGCTATGGGGACACAGGCTGAGGGCCAAAAGCAAACGGTGAATCCAGCTTTAATTCTTCTGCAAATAGCCCAGGCAAGAAGTGATTGCATCCTGCACTGGAGGGATCAGAGCCGAGATGGAAAGAAGTGAGTGTACTTGAGAAATACTCAGAGGGCAAAATTGACAAGAAGGAATGCGAGTGAGTAATGATGCAGGTGTGCGTGGCAAGGGTGCCCTCAGGTCTCTGGCGTGAAGAGCTGTGTAATGGAGCTTCCACTCACTTTGAGAAGAGCCATCGGTGTTCTTGAGAGGACCACTGGATAGGAGGGCTCCAGAGAGCTGGCAGGTGCAAAATCAAGCTAGCACTTGAGAGCTAAGCGTTCATTGTTATGGAGTAAAACAATCTTTCCAGAACAACAAAGACCTCCAAAGATAGGAAGAGCTTTTTTTGTTTTGTGTGTGTGTATGTGTGTGTGTGTGTGTGTGTTTCAAACAAATTAAGATGCACAGTAGATCCCAATAATTCATATTCTTCCCTCTAAGTGTCTGTTCAGTTTGCTGACAGCATACATCTTTGCCTGTGCCTCTCTCTCAGAAGCTACACTGTCTCTGTCTTACAAAAATTACCAAGTTCGAGACAAGGGCTGCGTGAACACTTGCTTCCCCAGGGCAGGCAGCCAGTGTTCACCAAACGTTGCCAGCTGAACACAAGTAATGCACCCACGGACTTTAGAATCTACTGCCTTGGAATGTAAAAGGGCAAACAATTGCATTCTATGGGTTCCAAGTTTTTTGCTTATTCATACAGGATATTCCCAATCATTCCCTCATCCTGGGCCAAATCAATGTGATTTTCCTAAGTGTAGCAGTTTCCTAGGGCTGCCATAACAAAATACCACAAACTGGGAAGCTTAAAAGAACAGAAATTTATTGTCACACTGTTCTGGAGGTTAGAAGTCCAAAATGTAGGTCTCAGCCGGGCCTCCTTCCATCTGATGGCTTTAAGGAAGAATCCTTCCTTGGCTCTTCCTAGTTCTGAAGGTAGCTATCAATCCTTGGTTTGCAGCTGCATCAATCCAAACTCTTGCTTCTGTTGTTACATGGCATCTTCCCTGTGCGTCTTTGTGTCCAGTCACTAGGTTAAGGCCCACCCTAATGACCTCGTCTTAACATGACTGTATCTGCAAAGATGCTGTTTCTAAATAAGAGCACATGAACAGGTACTAGGGGTTAGAACTTCAACATATCTTCTCCGGAGACACAATTCAACCCATAACACCCTGCATTAAATTTTCCTAACTGAAGTATTTGTGGATATTTCTTCTCTACTGTCTTCCCCTACATGTCCTGATATAAAAGGAAGAAAAACAGGGACAGACATTCAGCCTAATTCCAGCTGCCTCTAGTACTTTGCACGTGATTTGATTAGCGTTTATCTGATTATAACAATTATTTGATTATATGTCTGTTCCCACTCCTGACTTGGAAGTGAGATCTTTCAAGACATAGGTTAATAAATAAGACCTGTGTGTCATTTATTAAATAACACATATAAGACAAGTCTTGTTCTACGTTAGTGTTTAATGCCTGTCATATAGAGGGACCTCAGTAAAGGTTGGTCAAGTGAGAGAAAGAAAGAGAAGAGGAGGGGAGAGATGAAGGGAAGAGAGCTAGAGTGATTTTCTGGTTTCATGTTCAGTCTTCAGTCTTAACCAGATTAACCCACCTTGCGCCTTAACCTCTCCTAATTGCCTCCATTAATTTCCCTTTCTAGCCTTGCAAGGATTGAAACTTATCATCAGACATTACTGATAAGCCATGAAGGGAGTGATAAAGAGTAAGGGTTTAGATGTTCATCTGTCTCAAATCAGCAGATGAGACAGATTAACTCTGGGGGACACTTCAAGACCTGTGATTCTGTGGATTGCTAATAAAGATTACCGTGGATTAAGTTTTCCACCCAGTTTCATGGTCAGGAACTCTATTACATTTAGAACTGCCAGCATTAGGTGTCACCCCAAAAGTACTGTAATTTAGTACCAATTACCCAAATATCTTATCTCAAAGGTGTCCTCATCTGTAGTAAGGGTTCTGTTTGAACATCCTTCATAACCAATTAACTTACTGTATTAATTATCTATTGTTGCAAAACAAGAGGGCCACAAACCTAGCAGCTTAAAACAACACAGTTCTCATCTCAGTTTCTGTGGGTCAGGAGTCCAGGCACAGTCTAGCTGGGTCCTCCTTTCAGAGTTTCTCATGAGGCTGCAATCAAGGAGAAAACCACGACTGGGGACTTATCTGAGGCTTGACTGGGGAACGAGCTGCCTCTAAGCTCTCACGGCCGTTGGCAGAATTGAGTTTCCAAGAGGGAGGTCCAAGTCCTGTGTAGTGCAATCATGAAAGCGACGTCCCTTCAACCTTGCCATGTTCTATTGGTTAAACACAGGTCACAGGTCCCACCCACACTCCTGGCGGGAGAATTCCACAAGAATGTGAACTCCAGGGGCTGGGATCACCAGGGCTATCTTAAGCATCTGCTCTCTACACTTGCCAACCAAAGCTAGATTTCTCATGAAAACTTGAACGGGACAGGATTTTATGGATATAATGTTGCAAGGACATACATGGTGAATGTCATATAAATATCTAGATGTCATCATTGATCAATGACTATCAACTCAGACTGAAGTTATGCACTCTCCATTTGTTGGTTCAACAAATATTTATTAAGCATGTATTATTTAAAGAAAGCAGGCAAATCTGTACAACTTAAACCAGAAAGGGGACTTCCATTTCCAGAAAGCATTCTTGGTACAAAACATCTATATATTCTGGATGAAGATGCTTACAAATATCTTTGGAATAATTGTTGCAGTGACAATAAAGTCAGGGGAACAGTTGGAGGCCAGACATGAGAGGAATGCATGACCTGGGAGCTCCCTGAAAGCCACTGTACTTCCTGCTAGCCTGGAGCCCAGGTCCTCAGCACCCAGGAGACGGGGCCAAGCTGGAGGGGAGACCAGTTCTGGGGCTCCTGCATAAACCAGACCCTGTAACGCAGGACACTCGGGCAGAAAAGAGAGGGAGAAAACATGCTCTGAGGAGGATGACAACTATGTTTATCTGACCTGGCTTTAGATGCAGTGAGAAAAAGCAAAAAATAATGTCTGAAATTCCTGAACCCTAAGTCCTCACTTACATGCTTTCAGATTTGAAGACACAGTACTGGGGAGGCCAAAAATCCTCAAGCCAAAATTTTAATCAAAAGTGTCACTCGGCTGCTGGCGGCCTGGGTTCGGATCCCGGACGTGCACCGACGCACTGCTTCTCTGGCCATGCTAAGGCCGTGTCCCACATGCAGCGACTAGAGGGATGTGCAGCTATGACATATAACTATCTACTTGGGCTTTGGGGGGGAAAAAATAAATAAATTAAAAAAAAATTATAAAAAAAAAAAAAGTGTCCTGTGTTTCTAATTTTCTACCCACATTACAGAAGTACATGTGGAAGATCCTTGCATACTGCTTTTTGATAATTTTTATGTGTTGTGTGGATGTGTGTTAAATGACAACCTTTGTTGCTGATGCACAGAAATGGAATTTCTATATCCTGATCTTATCTTTGGCAACTTGCTAAGTGTCTTATTCGTTCTGATGTTTTCTTAGATTCTCTAGTGTTTTCTGTGTAAATAATCACATTTGCAAATAATGGCAGTTGTTTCTTTCTTTCCAATTTTCAGATGTTATTTATTTTCTTTTGACTTGTGTGCTGCCTAGGACTGCTAGTATCATGTGGTCTAGAAATGACAGCAGGCTTTTTTCCCCTCATGATTTGCAAGGGGGATTCCTTGACTATGACTTGTCCTATAGTATTTTGGAAGCTATTTATTAGCTTAAGGATGTTTCATTTTACATTCTGAGTTTACAGAGGATTTATTTTAAGATCATAGATTAACATTATTAATTTCTTCCTGCATTTATTGACAAAAGTATATGAGGTTTCCTCCATAAATCTGTTAATGAAGTAGATTAGATGAATAGATATTCCTACCTTGAGTATCAGAATGATCCCAGAAGCATTAATGATGAAAAATCTGCCCACAAAATAAAACAGCAGGCACAACAATTATATAGATGACTTTCTCTAACTAGCCAAAGAACAGATATTTCAATCTTACACAACATCTTTTAGTATAAAAACAAGGAAGAAAAACCCTAACTTGGGTTGGTACCTAAAGCAAACAAGAATAATGAAAGAATAAAAAAATTAGCTTGTATGATTCAATTTATATGAAATATCCGGAATAGGCAAATCCAAAGAGACAGAAAGCAAATAAGTGGTTGCCAGGGCCTGGGGGAATGGAGAGTGACTGCTAATGGGCAGTGAGGTTCTTTTGGGGGTGATGAAAATGCTCTCAAGTTGACAACAGTAGTGCTTGAGTGACTCTGTGAATACCCTAAAAACCATTGGCTTGTACACTTTAAATGGGCAGATTACTCGATATGTGGATTATACTTCAATAAAGCTGTTTTAAAAAGTGTTAGCCAATCTCGCTCATGAACATAGATGTAAAAATCCCAAATAAAATGTTCTTAAAACTTATCAGTAATATATACTGAAAGGTAATATGTTAAGATCAAGGGTGCTTCAAAGTTAGTATACTGGTTAATCTAATCTAGTTCATTAACAGATTTATGGAAGAAACACTGTATGCTCTTTATGTAGAAAATTACAGACAGTGAAACATACTGAAGAGCTGAATTTAGGGATGGAAACAACAAGTTTTTCACTGGAAAACTCAGTATCAAAGAAATATCAATTCTTCCCAAATTGGTCTGTAGATTCACTTTAATTCCAATAATAATTTTGGCAGATTTTCTGGGGCCATGACATACTGATTAAAAACTATATGGACATTTTTCTCTTCCCCTCCTCTTCTCTTTTTTCTTTTTTCTTTCCTTCCTTTTCCTTGCAGAGGCAAGGTGGACAGGGGCCAAAGTGTCAGTAAGGCCAATAAATATGCAAAACTCTATGAATATGCGCATACACAGAAATCAATTAACAAAAACCTAAATGGGTAACATACATGACAATGTATTTCACAAGATAGAAAACACGAACTGCCAATAAACCTAAGAAAAAGTGCCAAGTTTCATTAGTAATCAGAAAAAAAACATGCAGTTTAGATTTACAATGAGACTTCATCTCATACCCAGTGAATTACAAAAAGTTTAAAAAATATCTTAATGTCATCTATGGGCAAGGATGTGGAGCTATGGAAACGCTCATACATTGCTGGCTGGAGTAAAAACGATTTGGAAAATGATTTGGTATTATGTAGTTAATTTGAATTTGTGCATATTCTACAACCTAGCTGTTCCACTTTTAGGTATTATCCTAGAGAAGAAACTTTTGTGCATGTCCTCCAAGGACATACTTGCAAACGTTTGTGGCAGCAAATAACAGCAACAGTTAACAGCAATGTTCTTAGGATTCTTTGAAGTTCTTTGGTCTAGCTGTGAGGATCTATTCATTCTGCACCATGTTAAATCTTTCAGTGATTTTAACGACAGTTCATAGAAACACAGTCTTGACCTGATCTTTATCTCCAGGCCACCTTTTATTTTGAGAATCTAAACTTGGGGAAACTGGAGATGAGAAACAGTTTTATTTTCCAATCTCATCCTGGCCCCTACATCATCTCTCTAAATTCTCCTTGGAAATTGTCTGGGTCTTTCTCTAGCTCATATCTTTTATCGTATTAAGCTAAAACGAACCGACTGACACTCTCAACAACCTTTTCACTTCTCAGGAAAGGAGGAGTTTCAGTGATCTGGGGCTACAATATCATTATTATTTTTAGTAAGCAGACACGTAAATAACAGAGTATTTCAATAAAGATGTGTTAAAAAACAAAACAAAACATTCTGTGCTAAACTGGAGAGGGGTGTCTACTTTATCTAGCGGACTGATTACCAAGGCTTTTCTGAAGGATAATCTGAGCTGACACCAGAATAGTGAGTTGAGTCCAGGCACATGAAAGCAGAGGGACCAGCACTCCAGCAGAGGGAACAGCAAGTGCAAAGGCCCTGAGGTGGGAACCTGCCTGGTATGTTTGAGCAGCAGAAGAAAGGGCAGTGGGTTGGAGTACAGAGATCAGACAGGAGAGCTATAAAAAAAGGAACTGTTGCCCCCAAACTCAGTAAACTCTTGAAAACATAGAAAACTATGTTGCATTTGCAATGCCACATGCAAGTAGGTACTTATTAAATGGTTTCAGTTTGTTATGTTGATTAAAATACTCCTACTGCTGGGGACGACTGGTACTAGATGATTCTGGATTATGCTGGCTCCAGATCAAAATGGCGAGGTTAGCAAAGCTCGTCTTGATGACCACTCTTTTCCACTTTCTGCTCCCTATTTCCCTACGCATCGCATCACACAACCTCTTCATTCTTCTCCTGCTGTGCTTCTCGCTTGAGCCAACCCTACCTAAACAACAGCACCATCCAAAGATTAGGCCACTCTATGTAAACAGAGCTCAGCGGTGAATCATCGCTTTTCAAGGTGACCAGAAACACACTATACGTGTGGGTTAATATGACAACCTCCCTAGATGTTTGTTCTTTAAAAGAGACCTCCAGGATAGAAAATGGCTCAGCTATATAATAGGTTTATTCTTGATAGCACCAACAGAGACAGAGTTTTTTTCCCCTGCCATGACTCAGATATCCTAATTGAGCACATATCCATGAGGCTGTGCATTGGTGCTAATCAAGAAAAGGCAGAGAATTATAGTTCAGGAAAGAGAGCGCTGTTTCTCAGTAGCATTCATTATATTCCTTTCGACATGCAGTAAATGGTGACCAACCAATGTGTTTTCTCTGTAATTTTTCTCCACTTCCTACACTAGATGTCACTGTGCAGCTCATTATTAAAGAGCCTAAGGAAACTCCTCACAGAGAAAAGGAAACTATAAAAAATCATGAAGGATGCCTAAGATGGCAGCACCCAAAATGCATGCAAGCATTCTGCTCAACCTGATGACACTCGGCAAGGAGACAGCTCATTTCCTATACATGACTTACCATTTCTCTAGCCCAGTGTAACGCTAAGAAGACTTATCAACAACTTGAATTTTTTCCTGTCTTTTTCCCATTTGCATACCTGTCAACCTGATAAAAAGTGAGAATTTGGGAAATGCAAATAGCCTACTCATGAAATTTAATGATGCGCACACATGCTCTATTTTAAAACGAGGCAAAAAGACGCCATTCCCTTGATGCTTAAAGAAATGCCCTCCCTGAAGACGATGGAGCTGGCATAGAGTAAGAACCCAACCCCATGCCCTTCGCTTATCTTGCCTCCCATTTCTGCTGCATCATGGACCTTAAAGGTGGAAACGTGTTTAAAATGTTTTCAATAGGTAGGGTGACCAACTGTCCCAGTTTGCCCGGGACTGAGGGAGTTTTCAAACCAGAATGAGCTGGTCTATCTAAGAACTATGGACACCATGGAGATTCATTTGTTTGCATTACTACAAACCTGCTGGCCCCATCTACAAATTCCTCTGCACACACACATAGAATCCTCAATTTTTACACTTTAGAACCAAGCAACAAGACAAGCAATGTTACTCAGCCTACAAGGCTTTTTAGATTCCATCAGAATGACGGGTTTGAGTCCCTGGCTGGCACTCAGAGGGAAAAAATATTTTCCAGGACGCTTTCCAGAAGCAGAACTATTTGGCCATATCCAAGGTTTTAACAAGAGTGACTACAGAAATGGAACGATTCGAACAACCTCTAAAGAGTGCACTGTAAGAAATTTCCAGGCACTCTGCAAGGTAAATATGGTGCCGTCCTGGCAAAAACGATGTTCCTATACTAGGGTTAACTTTTTCTCAAAAATGTAAAGGACTAATGAGATTCATGTATCTAAGGTGACAATTCTACAGTGTACAATGCAATTAGTGACATTGATTCAAAGCCACGGTTTTGATGTAGATCTAAAATATACATAAAATAAGATTAGATCATCTTTCTCCAATGAAGTGTAAGTCAACGAATTGTTCTATTATAGTATTAGGAGATGATGATGATACCTCTAATCTCCTCCTTTGATCTTCACAACTACCCCACAAGGAATGTATCCTTATCTCCATTTTATAGACAAGGAATTCTGGGTAGATACCTGCTCAACTTTGCACAGGCAAGGTGGTGAAAGTGGGTTTTGAAACTAGCCCTCTCTGATGCAGGAAATGGGACATTTCATCACCACTCTTTACAGTGTCTATGGTACCAGCCAGGGCATTCTCAATCAGGAACTACTTCCAGACTGTCCATGGCAATGGATAGGCAGGGTTACCAGAACCCTGCACTAGCTGCATCCCGAGGTTTGTCTCCTGCCTCCTGCTAATTTCCTCCAAGAAACCAACATGAAGCCAGTGGGCAGCTGTCCACAGATGTAGCCCATTGGGTCTTCCTCTTAGGTTACAGAGAGAATGGAGAAGGATGGAGGTGTATCTGGCGGGTGTACAAAATATACCCATAACAAGCTTTCGCTAGCCTCCTGTGCTGGTTCTGGTTGGGTTCTCTGATTTGCCTATACTCCATGCAGCTCTAAATGACTTTTGTCATTGCAATATCCCTTGAAAGATCTAGTTGCTCACTCTGCTTCCAAATGCTCCTAATTCTACCCCAAATACACAAGTTCCATCAACACAACATCAACCAGCACTTGATCTCTCCCCTCAACACCTCCATGCTGGTTAGAGCAGATAGATTCAGGGACTGTAGAAAGTCTTATACTTCTAAAAAATATATCCTCAAAGATTCTACTTTGCCTTGTGAACCCAGCTACATAATCTCTTCTGAAAGTGCTTTGTTGGCACCATGGTGGAAGGGAGTTTATATAATCCATTGGCTCTAGGCTGGAAAAGATATCGTTGAGGTTAGTGTTTTCTGAAAGACACTCCCAAGGTTCTCAGAAGGTATTTCCTCCAGAGTTATTTCCAGTGTCTCACTTCCCAATTTTCACACTGTTACAGCAGATGAATTAAAAGTCACCGGCCCACTGCTCTGCAGCACCGAAGTTTAACTCTTCCATTCCCACCCACCCTGGGGTTACTCAAGAGCTGCAGAGGAGGCTGAGATGTCAAACAGCAGGCAGGGGTGTTTGGAATACAGTCATGGGCCACATGAAGATGTTTCGGTCAGTGATAGGCCACATATATGATGGTAGTCCCATAAGATTAGTCCCTAGGTGTGTAGTAGGCTATACATCTAGGTTTGTGTAAGTGCACTCTATGATGTTCACACAACAACAAAATTGCCTAAATTGCCTAATGATGCGTTTCTCAGAATGTGTCTCCCTCGTTAAGCGATGCATGACTGCAATGAGATCCCTTTCCAGGAGTCACACTTCCATAACAAAAACCCATTACTTTGTAAGTCTGCTCTCTCCTGTCACTCAGAAAGAAATTTCTTTTTTCAATAGCTGGTGCTTCGACTGAAAAATATTGGCAAAGGACTAACCTGACTTTGGATCCTCATCACGGTTTTGAATGATGCTAGGCTCTGTGTATGCTTTCTGGCTTCTCAAATTGAAAAATTAAAAAGCAATTGAGAGGACTGCACTAAAAACATGCAGACACCATTATGCCATGGTCATATCTCCTCTGTGCCATGCGTGCTAAAGTGGAAAGTCTATAATATAAGTGCTGTTCTCCATCTCTAGAACCTCCAACCCAGGGAGTGCCAAGGGCCCTTGGTCAAGGTCATTGTGTGATTGTGCATGCCCTTCGGCCACATCTCCACCACACCTCCCATATCTGAGTGCAGCAGGGGGGCAAGGATAAGCTGCATAATGCCTCCTCCCAAAGATGTCCACATCCCAATACCTGAAACCTGTGACAATGCTCCCTTGCATGGCAAAAGGGACTTTGCAGATGTGATGAGGTTAAGGATCTTGAGTTGGGAAGCTTATCCTGGATTGTCCGGATGGGCCCAATGTCATCACAAGAGTCCTTATGAGAGGGGGGCAGGAGAGGCAGAGTGACAGAAGGAGTGAGGATGAAACCAGAGGTTAAAGAAAGAGAAAACTGAAGATGCCCTGCTGTCGACTTTGAAGATGAAGACGAGAGCCAAGAGCTAAGGAATGTGGGCAGCCTGGAGGAATCAGAAAAGACAAGGAAATGGATTCTCCCCTAGAGCCTACAGAAGGAACACAGCTTTTGATTTTAGCCCCATAAGACCCATTTCAGACTTCCAATCTCCAGAATTGTAAGATAATAAATTTGCGTTATTTTAAGCCACCAAGTGTGGTCATTTGTTATAGCAGCCACAGGAAACTAATTGATCTGTTTTTCTCCATCTCACTCTTTTTGTTTCTTTCTGTAATACCATGGTCCCCTCCCCTCCTCTTGTGTCCTTGGATCTTTCTCCTTTGCATAAAACTCGAAGGTCTGGCCCATCAAGCATAGCTCTTGAAATACTAAATGTGCAAATAAGGAATTTAGCAGTTCTTACTCAGCCTATAGTCTGGCTTACTAGGCTACTTTCTTGTTGCAAAATCCTGTGTTTGCTATCCGAAGCCAAACGTTACCTTGACACTTGTCCTTACACATCGTCTATAAGACAATGAACCTTTACTCACACCATCATCCCTGCCCAGGCGGAGGAACCACCTGAGAGAACTAGGGGAAAGGCTGCAGTCAAAAATGAAGAAGAGAACCAAAAGGACAAAAAGGAGAAATTTAATAATATAGCTCCTGTTACAGAACCACCACCTGCAGTGCCCTGTTGCTATGTCGGGAGAAAAAAAAAAAAGTCTTTGTCCTTAGATAGCGTATAGGCTAGGTCAGCACTTTGACAACTTGCGTCCTGCATCAGAAGCACGGGCAGGGCTTGTTAAAATACAGATTACAGGCCCCACCCCCAGCGTTTTGGACTCGGGAGGTCTGGGGTGGGCTGAGAATGTGCTTTTCCGAGAAGTTCCCAAGAGATGTTGGTGCTGCCTGTCTAGTGGGAGAGACGAGATGCACACCAAAGGATCAGAAGCAGGAGGCAGTGGGTGGAAGCACCATACGAAAAGTACAACCAGGAGAGAGAAGAGTGACAGTCACTGCTGAGTAGGGAGGGGACACAGCATCGTGCACTGCAGCTGGACCTCACCAGACTCCAAGAAAAGACACAATTCCAGGACCAAGGAAGGACACGTATGGAAGCACAGGGAGGCCATGGATGACAATCTGGCCGGGAAACGGCCAGCAGACCCCGTCAGCGGGTTGCCAGGTGTGTGAAGATTAGTGAGCCTGGGAAGTTAGATGGGTCCCGGCCAGTTGCCTTGAATACCAGGTGAGTTCTGTGCAATTTCGCTCACCAGTCCCTTGTGACAGACTAGGTGTCAGGTGGTGAGAGGACAATGAACAAGAACTGGTCCCGTTGAGAATTTGGAACCTACTTGTAGAAAAGAGAACTCTGTTGGAGGATTTATACAGGGAAAAGAGAAGAGGAAGATGTTTTGGGCAGCAATCAGAGTTGGAGTCAGAGCCCGAGCTGAGGTCACATGCACAGGGATAGAGATTGGCATAAAGCAGAGGCAAGAGAAGAAATCAAAAGATTTATGTCAGATGGTTCAGTGCAGGTTGGAAAGACAAGGTCAGTGTCTGTAGAAGGGAGGGAAGGACCAGAGCTGAAGATGGGCAGCAGGTCCAGGGCAGGGCCAGTGAGTCAGCTCATCAACTGGGCGGATGCAGGCTGAGGGAGCCGTAGGTAGGGCTGCAGGTGACGCTTTATCTTTTCCCACTGATCCTGGCTCCATATTTCATTTCCGAAAGAGCTGCTTCACTGCATCCAGAACACATCCTGACAGTGCACTGAAATTAAATCACACTTTGATTGCATGTTTTACTAGGAGCAATGGAAAAATATGATATATTTCTTTCTGAAGTCAGGCCCCAAGATTCCTGTAAGTTTGAGAGGTAGAAATGAATAAACAGTTCTCAGCAGTCGTCCTGTACTCTAGCAGGAGAGGCAGGTCTCATTTTTGGAGGAAGATTGAGCTTTCATTTTGACAACAGGAATATCTGAACAGGTCATTTGGATACGCAAAGAGAAAGCTTCAATCCTATTCTCAAATGGAGAAGTTCAAAAAACGAGGACATAAGCAATTCCACACATTATCATAGGGAACTTCGGCCACTGTGAGCAGAGACACGGCCCCAGAGAGACTATTGTGAGACTGACAGTGGGGAAGGAAGGATTTCCTGCTTTCTCTGGGGAAGACTGGAAGGGATCCTGAATTCCCAGTGGTGGCAGGAAACAGGGCCCTGGAAATGGCAGCAGGTCAGAAAGTGGGGAGGGAGAAAGGAGAGGCAGATGGATTTGGGGAGCCTGGATGCATGACAAGTGATATATACATTGGTTTGCTGCATTATGATTCCCTTAGGCCAGCCTCACACCTCAGCGCAAGTTCATCCAGGACCTGGATGAGGTATAGAGCTGCAAACTTAGATGTAGGTATTGGTGCAGGTAGAGATGCAGTTGTACATATAGATTGAGATGTACCCAGTAGAGGTGTGAGTGAAGGTATAGGTACAGCTATAGATAGGTATTGGATGTAGATACAGATGTAGTTACAGATGTAGATATAACTTTAGATATAAGTATAGGGATAGATGTGAATATAGTTGAAATTATTGTCATAGCTCTAGACACAGATAAAAAAAAGTTTTCGAAATAGACGTGGATATAGAAGTAGGTGTAGATGTAGATACACAGAGACATAGGTAGAGACATTTATAAAGACGTGGAGCTGGTCCTCCTGGGTTCTTTCCACTTATAATGACCAACATATTGAAGTCAAACATCCAGACTTTTTTCATGAGTTCAATGCTGTCATTGAGTAGACCCACCCCTGGGGACTTTTTGTTGTTGTTGTTGTTGAAGAAGATTCACCCTGAGCTAACATCTGTTGCCAGTCTTCCTCTTTTTGCTTGAGGAAGAGTGGCCCTGAGCTAACATCTGTGCCCATCTTCCTCTATTTAGTATGTGGGTCACTGCCACAGCATGGACACCAACGAGTAGTGTAGGTCCCTGTCCGGGGTCTGAACCTGCGAACCCAGGCCACCAAAGCGGAGCACACAGAACCTAACCACTATGCCACTGGCCAGCCCCCTCTGGGGACTTTTTAAGCACCGTCATACTCTTCCCTGGACCCACACAAAGTGGTGGAGAAGGGCAAGATGAGCATTGTGATCTGCCCAGCACCTCTATGCTTCATTAGCAAACATGGTATTGTTTTCATAGAGATGAAATAAATATTTACTTTATAAAAGTGCAACATATACCCAAAATTAGAGTTTGTGGTCCCAGTTCTACCAGTTCTAATTAGTCATGATCTTCGTCAGGTGTGAAAAGCATCTCTTGTATGAGCTTTCCAAGAATATTTAAAAGCATATTAAAAATCAGGTAGCCATGGCAACCAGCTATCATAATATAATATCTTTGTTTATACAGTATCTGGAAAAAGAGTTTTACAATTATCTTGGCTTATTAAATGATTTCATAATGATCTGTCATGTTTATTCTGTATTCACTTCAAAAGCAAATTTTCAATTTTCTGAGTATATATATTTTAGATGATTAAGGCCAACATCACTTTATAATATATAATCTACGGCTACATGTTTATTTTACACCTTCTGTTGTCAGAGTAAATAGAGCTGGGAAAATATTCAAGCTAGCATCAATTTTAAATTGTAGAAAATACGGATAATTAAAATTTCTCATATATAGTATAAAATTCTTTCTCAATGCTTATTTTGCTTAACAATCGGTCATCTGCACCAATTATATATCATATATACTACTTCATTGTCCCATGTACCCCCAAATAATTCCAATAAAATTGAATGGGACATGATCTATATTTTAAAAAATAGATACTCTACTAAAAAATTGAAACTCACCCACCAAAAGTTTATTTTCCTTAATGCTCTGCAAAGAAGGCTCCCTTCTCTTGAGGACACATGGATAACCCCAGATTTGGGCCCTCTAGGTAAGGAAGAGGTACTAGTGCTGGATGATACTAGAGCCCGGGGTCAAGGTGTAGAGCTGAGAGATGTCAATTACGGAGATGTAATGACGCACAAAACCAGAGCAGGGTAAGGCTGAAGGCTTGATGTAAAATTCCAACCCTGTACATGATGTACAATCAATGCAAAAGGCAGACAAGAGTTGGAATCTGGGTCAATTTATCAAATGCAAAACAGAATGAGGGCATGGATTTGCAAGCGTGGATAAATTCTAGGTGAAGACGACCAAGGGCTGGATCATTCAACAATGCAGGAGAAATAGAGAAGACACTTGTTTGGTGGAGAAACACCAACATAAGTATTATCCAAGGCTCCTGGGACTTCTCTGGAAGATCGTGGCTTTGGAAGACCAGAATGGGTCTTGAATTAGACTAGAACTGGAGTATAAGAAGTGCTAGTAGGTAATAAATCTTTTTAAGGATTTATCTTTAAGGAAAGAATCTAAAATATAGAAAAATCTTATGCACAGAGATTCTTCTTAGAATATTATTTATAATAGTAAAAAATTAAAAGCAGGGGCAGGCCCAGTGGCATAGTGGTTAAATTTGCACGCTCTGCTTCGGTGGCCCGGGGTTCACAGGTTCGGGTCCTGGGCGTGGACATACACACTGCTCATCAAGCCATGCTGTGGCAGCGTCCCACATACAAAATAGAGGAAGACTGGTACAGAGGTTAGCCCAGAGACAATCTTCCTCAAGCAAAAAGAGGGAGATTGGCAACGGATGTTAGCTCAGGGCCAGTCTTCCTCATGAAAAAAAAATAATTAAATAAAAACAACCTCAACATAGAAAATAAATGTATGGTTAAGTAAATTATGATGCATCCATTCAACGGGAAAGCATACAGAAAATAAATGAGAGTTTTAATAATAATAATAACAACTATTACAAGTTAGCTAAAAAAAATGAATAAGGGTAGCTAGTTAAAATCTCTCAAACATGAAATAAAATGATTGGCTATTAAGGTAATTTTTAGACCTAGATCTATCTTTTTGCTTGTAGGGCCTGAGGAACTGTAATATGACAGGATATCAGTCTCTGGATTTTTCCTAAAATCTTCCTGGAAGCTTTCTAAAGGCCCTAAAAATCAATGACCCTGGGACTTTTTGCCTAGCAATATGAGCAAACCCTGCAGTATTTTTTCTAACTATGGGCTCGAGTTTCAGCGCATTACCCTTAGATTCAATGGCAAATCTTCAGGTGAAAATTGGCAAAAAGGATGCAATGATGCTACTCAGAAACAGGGGTCTGGAAGTGGTTTTTATTTGCTCTTTCATCCTCAAGCCTCCATTCTGAAGATCTGCGCCCCGGATCCGAACTGGTGAACCCCGGGGCCGCCAAAGCCGAGCATGCCAACCTAACCGCTGTGCCACTGGGCCAGCCTCCACCACCTGCTGATTCTTCCTCAGGACCTGTTTGGTCTTGGAGCCCACAGGTTGTGCCTACTAGGAGTCACGTATCTAGAGTTCACTATATTTATTCATTCTTTTTTTTTTTTTTTGTGAGGAGGACCAGCCCTGAGCTAACATCCAATGCCAATCCTCCTCCTCCTCTTTTTTGCTGAGGAAGACTGGCCCTTCTTCCTCTACTTTATACAGGAGGCTGCCACAGCATGGCTTGACAAGCGGTGCGTGGGTGCGCGCCAGGGATCCGAATCAGCCAACCCTGAGCCACGGCAGCAGAGCACACGCACTTAACTGCTTGCCCCACCAGGCTGGCCCCTATTCATTCATTTTTAAAACAGATATCTATTGTGCATCTACATTTGCCCAGTGTCGTGTGAGCCAGACAGACACAAAGTACTTCATCCAGGGCACCTAGTAGTCGGCGAGACAGGCATGAAATGCGCAAATAACTACACAATCACAATTGAGAGTCAGTGCCACTAAAGTAACAAACAGGGCGCTTGGAAAGGATTTCAGAGCTGGACCTGTTTAAATGGGGTTCTACGGGAGGCCTGAGGCAACGGTTCAACCACAAGTGGTATATTTGGCACTCTGGTTGGGGACAGGAGAGGTGAAAGTAAGGCAGCCCACGAAGGGAGAGCGATTAAACCAGCTGTCACGGAAACCAACTGGAGCTTAATCCCATCAGCAAACTTTAGAGAAAGTGCAAAACGTTAAGTTCTGGAATTATCTCACCCAAGGAACAAGGAAGCTGGGGTATCATATACCAACTTGCATCTGCCATCCAAGGAAGATGCTTCCCAGGGGCGGTTAACTCCCCGTTGCTTTGGGGCCCAGGGCACACAAAGGCAGATCAGCCTCCCAGGTTCCTGGAAATTACTGGCACAGTGAAATGGTTCAAGTCCCAGGGATGTGAGTCAGGCACAGACAGCATCTGCTGCAGGGCGTAATCTTATTGCACAAGCACTATGTTGACAAAAGGCAGCTTTGATTGAATGGAAAGTCTTAAGGGAAATAGATCTGAGTACGTAAAACTGGGCTTACTTCTTTAAAAGAAAGGAGAGGTGTCAGTGCAGCCGGAATGCACAGTGGAGCCATCAGGACAGGGAACATGCTGCAGGACCTCCAAATCCATATGGAGAGTGAGGATGGGGGAGGGGGGCGGTGGGTCCTGGCCAGGGCACAGCTGTGAATGATAGTACCGAGTGAAGGAGGACCCTCTGGGCTCCCTTCATATACAGGAGGCTCAAGAAGTCCTGCATGTGGGCCCGTCTAGATACATCTTACACGGCATCCGGCCCCAACTAACAGCACTTCATTAATCCCAGGAGTAAATAACACACGACACGACCACAGGGCACAAGATGGGAGCGCACACTCCTCTGGCATGCACAGAGCCCTCATTTGTTACCCTCACATTCCCTAGGCCAGCACAGCTTGGAACTCAGTGCTGTGGAAACACGTCAGAGAGATGCTTCCAAGACGTCTCTGTCATTCAAGACCAAAGGTCTTGGCTCCTGCTATGGGCCCTATTTTGTCTCATCAGGGATCCAAGACTGTGGTGGATTTCCAAGCATATTTTAAAATCTTCTCATTAAGACACCCCAAAATTGCATTTATGAAAATAGTAAAAGGAACCTTAAAACAATACCAACTTTTTTTTTGAGGTCATAATAGTTTATAGCATTGTGAAATTTCAGTTGTATGTTATTATTTGTCAGTCACCATATAAACATGTGCCTTTACCCCTTATGCCCACCCTCCAACCTCCTTCCCCTCTGGTAACCACTGATCTGTTCTCTTTGTCCGTGTGTTAGTTTATCTTCCACATATGAGTGAAATCATATGGTGTTTGTCTTTCTCTGTCTGGCTTATTCTGCTTAACATAATTCCCTCAAGGTCCATCCATGTTGTTGCGAACGGGATGATTTTGCCTTTTTTTTTTACCGCTGAGCAGTATTCCATTCTGTATATATACCACATCTTCTTTATCCATTCATCAGTCGATGGGCACTTGGGTTGCTTCCCCATCTTGGCTATTGTGAATAATGCTGCAATGAACACAGGGATGCATAAATCTCTTTGAATTGTTGATTTCAAGTTCTTTGGATAAATACCCAGTAGTGGGATAGCTGTGTCATATAGCATTTCTATTTTTAATTTTTTGAGAAATCTCCATACTGTTTTCCATGGAGGCTGCACCAGTTTGCATTCCCACCAGCAGTGTATGAGGGTTCCTTTTTCTCCACATCCTCTACAACATTTGTTATTTTTTGTCTTGGTGATTATAGCCATTCTAATGGGTGTAAGGTGATATCTTAGTGTAGTTTTGATTTGCATTTCCCTGAGGATTAGTGATGTTGAACATCTTTTCATGTGTCTGTTGCCCATCTATATATCTTCTTTGGAAAAATGTCTGTTCATACCCTCTGCCCATTTTTTGATTGGGTTGTTTGTTTGTTTTGTTGTTCAGTTGTGTGAGTTCTTTACATATTTTGGAGATTAACCCCTTGTTGGATGTATGATTTGCAAATATTTCCTCCCAGTTGGTGGGTTGACTTTTCACTTTGATCTCGGTTTCCTTTGCCTTGCAGAATCTCTTTAGTCTGATGAAGTCCCATTTGTTTATTTTTTCTTTTGTTTCCCTTGCCCAAGTAGACACAGTATTCGAAAAGATCCTTCTAAAACCGACGTCAAAGAGGTTACTACCTATATTTTCTCCTAGGAGTTTTACGGTTTCATGTCTTACCTTCAATCTTTGATCCATTTTGAGTTAATTTTTGTGTATGGTGGAAGATAGTGGTCTACTTTCATTCTTTTGCATGTGGCTGTCCAGTTTTCCCAGCACCATTTATTGAAGAGACTTTCCTTTCTCCATTGTATGTTCTTAGCTCCTTTGTCAAAGATTAGCTGTCCATACATGTGTGGTTTTATTTCTGGGCTTTCAATTCTGTTCCATTGATCTGTGTGTCTGTTTTTGTACCAGTACCATGTTGTTTTGATTACTATAGGTTTGGGTATATTTTGAAGTCAGGGATTGTGATGCCTCCAGCTTTGTTCTTTTTCCTCAGGATTATGTTAGCTATTCGGGGTCTTTTGTTGCCCCATATAAATTTTAGGATTCTCTGTCCTATTTCCATGAAGAATGTCCTTGGGATTCTGACTGAGATTGCAATGAATCTGTAGATTGCTTTAGGTAGTATGGACATTTTAACTATGTCTAGTCTTCCAATCCATGTGCATGGAATATCTTTCCACTTCTTTATGTCATCATCAATTTCTTACTCAATAATCTTATAGTTTTCATTGTATAGGTATTTCACCTCCTTGGTTAAATCTATTCCTAGATATTTTATTCTTTTTGTTGTGACTGTAAATGGGATTGCCTTCTTGAGTTCTCTGTTAGTTCATTATTAGGGTATAGAAATGCAACTGATTTTTGTAAGTTGATTTCGTACCCTGCAACTTTGCTGTAGTTGTTGATTATTTCTAATAGTTTTCCAATGGATTCTTTAGGGTTTTCTATACATAAAATCATGTCATCTGCAAACAGCGACAGTTTCACTTCTTCATTGCCTATTTGGATACCTTTTATTTCTTTTTCTTGCCTAATTGCTCTGGCCAAAACCTCCAGCACTATGTTGAATAAGAGTGGTGAGGGTGGGCACCCTTGTCTTGTTCCTATTCTCAAGGGATGGTTTTTAGTTTTTCCCCATTGACTATGATAACAATACCAACTTTTTAAAAGATTACTATCAAAACAGAGATAATAATTTCTTGGAAAATGTGAAGTACTGATTCTGTAGATCTGTGATTTTGGACAAGTTACTTTACGTGCCTAAGTTTCATTTTGTTCATTTGTAAAGCCACTCTTAATAGGATTATAAAAGATTAAATGAGTTAATTGCTTAGCAATAGTACTTGGCAAAGAGAAAATAGCCAATAAACGTTAGCTGATGTTGCCGTTGTTGATTTCTAAAAGATGACCATATAATTTTATTGTCCATAACTGGAGCCTTTTATTAGTAAAAATGAAAGTTATTATTAATTATGCCAGAACTGCAGACATAAACCTGCACCATTCCAGGTAAGGTGGAGTGTGCAATCTCCCTGTATATAATCAGCGTGTTGTAGGTGTAAGTAGTTCACACCATCATCTCACCTGAAACCAGCTATGTTTCATCATCTGAAGGTTGACTCTTGATTACACAGTTATATTAATAACATTTGTGGGGTGGTGGTGGCTAGGAAACAACTTTGGAGAGGTGACAGTTGAGAACATCATTCCACAAGTATACCAAACGTTTACTCCAGTCCCAGGTACTTTACTGAAGACTCAGTGGTTGAGAAAAACAGGCTGTTTTGCAATTAACTTTCAAATATTTTTTCTGCATGAATGTCTTCCCTCCACATAGACAAACATTGGAAGGTTATTATTTGGCCAACCACCAGCTACTGAAAAGTTTCTTTATGGCATGAATTTGTACAACAACACAGATGTGGAAATTGAAAGGTTGCCTACAGGGAGAAAGACCCATAGCATTGATAAAGTCATTGCTTTGAGAAAGGAAGCCCTTTACTTGATAGGTTTTTCTCTAAATACTGTAAGACAAAGACTCTGAGTTTTTTTTAAAAATTTTAACTCCTGCCTCTTTTATGTATAAACTTGATATTAAAGAGGATTTCAAAATCTTTGAATGGGTTCTTGACCATCTACCTTGAAAACGTGCCCTTTGATTTCTCCCCTCCCTTTGGTGTGTGACATCTTTCCTTCGTGAATTTTGACCCAACCTCCAAGTTGACTCTCATATTACATATATCAGCAAATAATTGCAGAACGTGAATAATCCCTTAGTGGTTGTATAAGCCAGATAGCACGAAGGCAAAGATGATGGACTCTACTCTGCTTTGAAATGCCATCCACTTCTCAGATACTCCTTCCCTTAGATGTGTCTTTGGGCACATGTCAACTTATCTAGGGTATATCCTAGGAGTGGAATTGCTGTGACAAGGAGTAGGCACATTCGTCACTTTCCTAGATATTTGCAAACTGCTCACAGACACTGGCCTTGCCAACACAATATTGTCAGATTCAGAAATTTTGCCAATCTGATGAATGTGAAAATGTTATCTTATTTTTATTTCAATTTGCATTTTCCCAAATACTACTGATCTTCAGCATCTTGTCAAGTTGTTATTGCGATCTACATAATTGTTGTTACTGCTAATTTACATACGTTGGTGAATTTTCCATTGAAAGCCTTTAATATTTTTCCTTTGATCTCTTAGTCTTTTTCTCAGTTGACTTGTTGGATTTTTATATCCTAAACAATAATTCCTTGGTCCTATATAGATAGATGTTAGAGATAGATAAATCAATAGATAGATAAGTGATTGATAGATAAATGGATGTATAGCTATATAGATAGCAGATATCTTCATCTATTCTGCTGTGTACTTTTAGCATTTAAATTTATGGTGACTTGTGTCATGAAAAAATTTCAGATTTTGATAAAAATATATTTATCAATCTTTGTTTATGAGTTTTGTTTTTTGTGTATCACTATAATAATTCACTTCCTGTCCTGAAATTATAAAGATATTAACCACTTTCATCCAAATGTTTTCAAACCTCTGTTTTTCATCTTTAGGTCTTAATCTGTCTCCATTTATGCTATGAATAGAGATCTTTTTTTTTTTTTTCATTTTTCCTATATGGAAAGTCAATTGTCCCAACACTGTTTACTGAATTCAAATATATTAAAGGGTGTATTTTGTGGGTCAGTTTCTGGACTCTTTATCCCATGAGTTTATTGAAGCACTTTGCAAAAATCTTGATTGTTGAATTTTGAAAGAACCCTCCCTTATGTTCTGATGTTTCAGAATTTTCAGGGTTATTCCGAGAGGATTGCTATTAATCACAAATTAAACATGTTTGCTGAATACCAACCAAACTAAAGTTATTAGGATTTTTATTAGATACTTTTTGCACTTATTCATCTCTTTCTAGAGACTCACTATCATTATTATAAAGTCTATCCATCAGACAACTTACGTCACTCCATTTATCGGGTCTTGCTATATTGTTTAACATTATTTTGTAATTTTTCTCTATGCAGAATTTATACTTCTTTTGTTAGGTATATTCCTAGGTAATTTATAGACTTTGTTGTTAGAGTGAATGAGATCATTTTCCTTTTATGTTTACTAATTTGGTTAGTGATGGTGTAGTAGAACATTAGTGCTTTCTGTATGTTGAAGTGAGTGAATAAAAGAGTATAAATAAAGAACTGTCAGTGGCATTTTATCAACCACAAGCATGTTTAGCTGCTGGTGTCATTCAAGACATTTTTTAGAGGCACTGATTTTTAAAAGAGCTGAGTCAACCAACAGACAGGTAATATGACAGATCACACAACACATCCCAGAGTGTAAAGCAATTACATAAGTGCTGAATTCAAGCAGGGCTGAGGAGAGGTGTGCAGTGGTTGACCTCAGTTAGGAAAAGCCACCTGAAGCAGGTAAGTCATATAGAAGTTGAACTGAAACAGGTAGTTTGGGCATTTATTCAAGAAGCTTTGGCATTAGTAAATATTTAAAAATTTCCCCCTATTTAGGGGCCAACTACAGTCTAAAAATATATTGTTTCGAGACCTAGAGTCTTAACCTTTTGATTCTTATATATTATAGTCAAACTAACTTTAAATGGCACGTATGTGTGATTCCATCTTTGCATAAACCTATAAAATACACCACTTTGAATGCAACAATAGGGTTTGAAGCCTATTGCTCAGGGTGTGAATTCTATTTGTGCCTTGGGTATGTGTGCATAAGAATGTGCGTGAACGAGTGTGTGCATATGAATGTGCGTGAGTGAGCATGTTCATAAGAATCTAAGAGAATGTGTCAATGCCTAGTAGCATTCAGCCACAGCTACTTGTGGTCTGGTCAGGGGAGCCACAGCCAAGGAAACTCCCAGTGTGGCAAGGGGGCTTCATGGGAAGTGGGCTCATAGTCAATCCCCACAGAGACAGGCTGGGAGGCATGTATGCCTTTGTTGAGAAACTGGGAGGCTTCTAGCACTTGTCAAACAGAAGTCAGGAGACCAAGAGGTGGAGGAGAGAGAGGGATAAAGGGCAGGCTACAGAGTGAAAAGGTGATGCTGCTGACTCTGGTCCAGTGCATAGTTGCTTGAGTGTTTGGTTCATTTAATGACAGGAGAGACAGATTGTGGAAATTGGCAGTTATACCATGGTTGAATGGGGATTCTACAGGCAGAGCTTGCACTATTGGCCACAATCTCAGCATTTGAGCTGTGTTCATCCTCTTGTTTGTTTTTGTTTATTTTGTTTTCATTTATTTTAACTGAAATTCTACTTATAAAATATTCCTCAATTTTCTCCCTGTGTACCCACAGCACTTTTCCTCTAAATTAACTGATGCATTATAATCAACTCTTTGCCATTTCTTCACTTTTTTTTTTTACCTTTCTCTTTATACCAAACTTTTAAGTTCTCACTGACCCAGGACTCAATTCTCAGCCCTCTTTTTTTCTCTTTCTAAGCTCTCCTGCCACCTGTTTACCTCTGATCGCTTTAAATATCATCTTTATGATGATACTCAAATTTGTACCTCCAAATCTTGATAAATAAATGGCAAGCAATAGGATATATTCCAGTATATGAAGCCATTTGGTTTAAAACTAATTAGGCCTGACCTTGTTTTTCCAAAAGGACCTGACGTGGCCTACTGAGAGCACATTGTATATCTGCTTTAAATATTTGCTACGCCCCAAAGACAAGAACGATGCCCCTAAAGATAGGGATGTAACCTCCCCCATATCGGCATTTCCTTTAGGATAAGCATCTCTCCGAAAAGTAAGGATTAATTACTGACCTGCTGTGCTCACCTTGTGGCCACTGACCTGCTGATCACTGACCTGCTGTGCCAACTCAGCATCTCATGACAATTGTAAAAGGGACATTCCTGTCATATGGGATGTATGCTCTTTGTTCCAAGATGGCATATAACCACTCTGTACACCCCACTTCTTTGGTGCTCTTCCTTCCTTGCGGAAGGCAGGCCCTGGTCTAGTCCTCAGATCTGCCTCATAATAAACTCACCCCAATTTTAATTTATAGATTGATTATGGATTATTTGTGTTGACAATCTGAAATGCTGTCCTGATGTCTACATTCATTATCCAACTCTCTATTTAACAAATCCATTTAAAAGTCCAATAAAAGTCCAAAAATGTGCACTCTCGCTCTTCCCTATTTCTGTAAATATTACTATTGTCCATTCTCCCAGTTACTGAAGCAACTTACCATCTTCCTTGATTTAGCCTTTTTCCTCATATTCAATCCATCAGGAAGCCCTACACCTTCTACCCCAAATGAAGGATATTACACCTTCCACTAGAGAATGTCGACTTTCCTTAGGTGTCTTTCTCACACATACACAAACATGTAGTATTTAATGTATGTAGTATTTAGTATTTGTATGATTTGATATATAGATATGTGTGCATGTGCGTGTGTGTGTGTGTGCGTTAGTCATCAACTGTTACATAACAAATACCACAAAACTTAGGGCTTAAGTTGTAACCACAGGACCAGGAACAGAATTTGCCACCCCAAAATATGCGTCTTTGGCATAAGGGCTATTTTGAGCTGATGATAATTTAAAAAAAAAAAAAAAAGTAGACGTAGGAAAAGCTCTGAAAACCTAGTGGAAGTTACCCATGTTTAAGGGAAATTTACATTTATAAGAGAAATCTCCATTTGTAAGGGTGCCAGGAAGGAGAGGAGGACTCTAAATCTCTAGAAACTCTTATCAGTAGAGGAGGCAATTACTTAAATCTGCATAACAACTTTACCCTTATTTACCGTGCTTTTCCTGGTAACCTCCCATACCTGACCTCTTCTTAACAACAAGGTGTTGAAGGCTATTTTTCAGGGGCCGTGAGCTAGCCAGGAGCTACGCAGAAGAGAAAATTTTGACCTGCCGGTCGAAACTCATCTTGCCAACACTTCTGCAAACCTGCCTGCCCTCTATGGGAGATCAAAATTGGCCACCTTGAAATATGTCTCTTTACCTTGATTATTTTCTCTGATGGACATTTGACCTCCTCCACTAACTGCCTAAAGGAATTTAACTCTGGGTATAGACAGACTGGCAGGGAATTCGCTAGACCCATTCATTTCAAAGTTCTATGTACCAAATATTTACATTTGTAAAGGTACCTCCCTCTGTGTAGTGGGAAGAGGGGGGGATGACCTTATCTCTGGAAACTCTTATCAGGATGGAAGAAGAAGACTTAAATCTACATACTCTTGATTACTATAATTCCTGTCTCTCTGGCCACATTCTCTATAGGTGACCCTGCAAAGAAATGTCTGACAAACATTTACATTTCCCTCTCCATGTGAATTTTCTTCTCCCCCTCTGAAATCCCAAACCCCCCACCCCCAACATTCTACTTTGTCTTTAGCTGAACATAGTATTTACGATGAGAATCTCTGCCATTTTGTTGAGAAACTCAGTTTCCCTGGTTTCTCCCATGTATACATGTTATTAAAGTTGGTATTATTTTCTCTTGTAACTTGTCTTTTATTTGACCAGCCATAAGAACCTTAATGTAAAGGGCGGAGGGGGATTCTCCCTCTTTCCAGACACCTCCCTGATCCCTTAAACCTAACCCCATACCCTGGATCAGGGAGACAGAGTTGGGAGCCTCTCCTTCTGTCTCCTTACCAGTCAATTGCATAATAAACTGCTTCTTCTCTCAAAGACCAGTGTACCATGGTATTGGCTTCTGTGCGCATTGGGTGGAGAGAGCCCTTACTAGGTAACAAAGGCAACAAACATTTACTATCTCACAGAATTGGTGCATCAGGAATGATTTAACTGGGTCCTCTTCCTCCAGATCTCTCACAAGGCTGCAATGGAAGTGTTTGCAAGGGCTGTGCTCACCTTAAAGCCCAACTAAGGGTGGCTCTGCTTTCCAGCTCACGCATGTGGTTGTTGGCAGGGTGTAGCTCCTCACTGGCTGTTGGCCCAAAGATGCCCTAGTTCTCTGCCCCAGGGTCTTCTCCACAGGTTGGCACACAATGTGGCAACTTGCTTCATCAGAGCAAGCTAGCAAGAAGAGCAAAAGTTATAAGAAAGAGCATGCATGCAATACAGAAGTCACAGTCTTTTATATCCTAATCTTGAAGTGACAGCCATCACTTTTGCCATATTCTATTTGTTGGTAGCAAGTTACTAGGTTTAGACAACACTTAAGGGGAAGGGATTACATCAGGGTACGATTACTGACCCAAAATACCATGTTTTCCTCAGCTGGACTGAACTTGAGACAGATTTCTTTCTCATTCTAAGCCTGACCTCCCTTTTCTTGGAACATCCACTTTAGAAAACTGAAATAGCAAATTCTTTCTCTGCCTCTTTGAGATGTAAACCTTCTCCAAGCCTCAGGCCAGTTCCACAACTCAGGAAAGTCTTTCTCAAGGACCTAGGAGTCATCCCTTTGAAATGCAATCATCAAGGAAGATGGACCCCTATCTCCCAGTCTCTGTGGGAGGGGAGGAGCCTAACTCCTACCAATCAGCAAACACAGATGGCTTAATCACATTGACCAACCTCTTCTCAATGTCCTCCATTACTTTTCCACTAGCTAACCCCAGCACTTAAAATCTCTCCTACTTCTTGCTTCAGCAGGGTTGAGTTCAGTCTCTCTCCCTTGTTGCCATAGTCTTGAATAAAATCTTCCTTGCCACTTTTAACAAGTGTCCAATGCAGTTTTCTTTTACAATACGAAGAGATGGGGATCACTGGAGGCCATTATAGAAGATGCCTACCACTGTGTGTGTGTGTGTGTGTGTGTTTATCTCCAATAAATACATAGTAAGCCTGCATGTAGATCATCCAAAAGGTCATTTCAATTCTTTTAAACTGATGTCTTTTTGGTATATCTACATATTATAGAAACATATTTGGTGTTTTAAAGTTGAAATAGCAGATCCTAATGGATACAGACACAGTCTTTGTACCCTTCAAAGAATTAATGCTGTTCAGTTGACCCAGGTACTGAGGACCCACTGAATCATCCAGAAAAAACCCATTTGGTCCAACCAGAACAGCATTTCTCAGGGGTGCCCCTCCAAAAGGGAAAAAGAGTAATTTCCCATCAGTAATGAGTAATCTGTGTCCCATTAAACCTAGACTTGTTCCTGGTCTCCATCATTAATACTCACCAAATGAAAACAAACACAATTTAGGAGAAGTGAAAAAAACTTCCAGTGCCTTCACTGAACACTCACTTTACTGCAGCCAGACTTGACATTAACATCTTAATAGCTCTGACAGAATCACTTACGAGCCCAGCTTCATGTAAATAAAAAAATGTTAACGAGGAGAAAATGTGGGTGATTAATAAAAGTGATTGAGACGAAATGACCTTTACTCATTCACTGGGTAATTAAAGTAATCAAGGAGACCCAGCTGTGATGAGAAATGTCATAGAACAGACCAAAATATGATTAGCTATCATCTTTGTAAAAAAATACAGCATTTCATATGTTTTTCAGAGAAAGGAGTGCTTTTAAAAATTGCTTTTTAATTAAAATAGGGCTTTTCCTGACTGGAGAATATTCCTACTTCAGGGCATCTGCAGCAATATAAAAACACAGGACTGAGAAATACAATCACTATGGAATAAAAAAAGCAGCGTGCAAAGATCTAGCTTATGTGTCCTCAGATATCCTTTGAATTCCAATGAGGCATTCCCCAGAGTGCAGATGATATCAATCAGAAAACAGTGGCTCAAAGGCACCAGACCCATTCAAGTTCCTCTGATGTTACTCTTGGGGAAAGATGGGATAAGGAATGCATTGTCCCTAAAGAGTGTTTGTCTTTTCTTTTGGCAGCAAAAGAAGCAACCCTGTCCAAAAAGCTGTGAAGAAAATCAATCCACTCTTGGGGGTCAGCGATACAGATTTCCTGTCTTGGGCTGACCAGTGACATTTGGGCACTATAGCCTTAAGCCCAGCTGTGGGGGAATCAGAACTGGTCATCCCAAAATGTGTCTCTTTGGCTTGATTATTATCATTTTTTTTGCTGAGGAAGATTCACCCTGAGCTATTATCTGTTGCCAATCTTCCTCTTTTTTTTTGCTTGAGGAAGATTAGCCCTGAGCTAATATTGTGTCAATCTTCCTCTATTTTTTGTATGTGGGTCGCTGCCACAGCATGGCTACCAACAAGTGGTGTAGGTTCACGCTGGGAATCTGAACCCTTGAACCTGGGCCACCAAAGTGGAGTGAGCCAAACTTAACCACTATGCCACAGGGCCAGCCCCTGGCTTGATTATTTTCAAGAACAAAAGACTCTGAAAGAAACTTTGACCTGCCCCCTAACTGTCTAAAAGAATTTTAGAAGGCCTGTCCCAGGACAGGCCATCACTATAGATAACTCTGGGTATGGCAGACTGGGAGGGACCTGGTAAGCCCATTGTTATCAAAGTTCTGTCTTGGGTCTCATCGTCTATAGATGGCCCAGCAAACATTTGTTTACCAAACATTTGCTTTTCCATCTCCATGTGAATTGCCTTCCTCCCCTTTGAAGTCCCAAACCACTACCCCCAACATCCTTCTTTGTCCTTAGCTAAAAATGGTATTTAAGGGGCTGGCTTCCACCATTTTGGCAAGTTACTCAGTTTTCCTGGGTGTCTCCCAGGTATACATGTTATTAAACCAAGTTTGATTTTCTCCTGTTATTCTGCCTCATGTCAATTTAATACTTAGACCAGCCAGAAGGACCTAGAGGGTAGACGAATAGTTCTTCCTCCCCTACACAGCTGATTGATAACTATAATTCAATTCACTGTCCTTACCAAACTTCCTTTTTCACTGCTTTCATCAAAAAGTACCACCTGCTGAACCTCTAAGCTTTCTCCTCTAAGCTGCATGTTACCTGAGGGCAAAAATGAGCTTTCAGCTTCACAACCCCACATATTATGCACCCAGGCATTCAACAGATGCTTGTGCAATTCATTTTACAAACACACCAAAATACGTCACTGAAGTATAGATCTGGAAAAAAAATTATTTTGACTTAGTGAGTTTGTCACTTTTATCAAATACACCTTAATGAACGGGATTATGTTGGAATCCCACATGAGGACTTCCCCCTTGGTGCTATGTGCTTCTTATTTTGAAATAATTGTAAATATACTAACTTCAGACCTACAGATCCACATGTCATTTGTTTCAGAATCTTTTGTTGCCCCAGAGTTCTCTTTATCATGTTTACATGTAGAAAGGAGAGTCCGGCCAGCAGAGATATTGTATAGAGTATTATCAGATCACACAGCTAGAGAAGGAGGGTTGTTTTTCTGGACTTTCTAGACTATCTTCTGAAAAGAAAGTACCATTCCATTTTTACTCATTTCATTTTGGCTTATTTTTCTCTTCTCTCTCTCTCTCTTTTTATTTTTGGTGCTTTTCCACTTTTATCCGCCTGCCTACATTTTGTTTCTCCCTTCTATTGAGACGTTAGATGTTTTCTCTTTCCTCATCTTCCTCAATTTGGTGGCTGCTGCTTCTGGTATTTTTATCCTCCTCTTTATAGTCCTCCCTCCTCTTGTTTTATTCTTTTGAGTCCTCTTTTCCTTTCTCTATTTGATGCGTTGACTTGAGTTTATCACAGTCACTTAAATACTCATGTGACGTACACAGAGTGAGCACAAGTGGCTGGCGCAAGAATTGGGATTCCATGAGCAGCAGCCTAAATCATGAGTAACACGCTGCTGTGACAAACACAAAGAAAGGCTGTGCTTATTTTAACGAAGAGAGATTGAACAGGTGCATAAAAAGATAGATAGTCAGGGCAAATTGGGCACCGGCTGGGAATGAAACAAATACAAAAAATATCACCCTGCCATTCTCTGCGATGTTCTAATTTTATGCATTCAGTATTCAAGCAATACGTTGTAAGATATTCAAATTGAACCAGAGCCTCTAATTTTAAGTCCTAAGAATTCTCCTTCCATGCGTGAGTTTCCATGCCATCACTGGTCACTGCTGAACATCATGTCAGTATTTTCCAAATAAATTCTTGTGCAAATCAAATGTTTATCCACCTCCATCCCTGCAGAGGCCAATCACGTAGGTTTATGGACGGGTCACTAGCTGGAAGAGTGGACTGGATTAGGCTCAAAGACTATCCAAAAACTTCAGTTTAAAATTCTGATGGTTAATTTTATGGGTCAACTTGGGCCATGGGGTGCCCAGATATTTTGTCAAACATTATTCTGGGTGTTTCCATGAAGGTGTTTTGGGATGCAGTTAACATATTGGTAGAGTGAGGAAAGGAGATTGTCCTCCCTAATGTAGGTGGGTCTCATTCAATCGGTTGAAGGCCTGAATAAAACAAAAAGGCTAACCTTCCTTGAGTAAGAGGGAATTCTGCCTGCCTGACAGCCTTATACTGGGACATCAAGTTTTTTTTTCTTTTGAGGAAGATTGGCCCTGTGCTAATATCTGTTGCCCATCTTGCTTTTCCTTTTTTCTCCCCAAAGCCCCAGTACATAGTTGTGTATCATAGTTGTAGAGTTGTAGCTCTTCTATGTGGGACACCTCCTCAGCATGGCTTGATGAGCAGTGAGTAGGTCCACACCCAGGATCTGAACCGACGAACCCTGGACCGCTGAAGCAGAACACACAAACTTAACTGCTAAGCCACTGGGCTGGCCCTAAGGGACATCAACTTTTTTCCTTCCTTCGGACTTGAAACATCGGCTCTTCTTGGGTCTCAGGCTTTGGGACTTAGACTAGAACTAAACCATCGGCTCTCCTGAGTCTTCAGCTTGCAGACATACTCTGTAGATCTTGGGACTTGCCAGTCTCCATAATCGTGTGAATCAATTCCTTACAATAAATCTCTTTCTGAATATATACACAACCTATTGGTGCTGTTTCTCTGGATAACCCTGATTACTGCAAAAATTTTACCACCGTAAGAAACCCTGGAGTCATTTATCAGAGCATCATATCCTTACGTGTAAAGCAAATAACGTCCAGAAAAACCAAGGAATCTGATGGAAGTTAGACAACAACTTAGTGTCATTGCTAACTCTGTTCTCTCTCAGGCCTCATGGGGATTCCAAGGCAGTCACAGCTTTGTTTATGATTTGGGGAAGATTGGAGTCCAATTCTTTAGCCTTCAGATGTCAGAGAAGCTGCAACAAGAGGAACATATAAAAGAAGAGGCAATGACTCTTCCAATATTAGGAAGTTCACTCCACCCCAGGAAAGATTATCTAGAAAGTTTCTGCAATTATCCTCATTGTTAATTTAACTTCCTCAAAACGTCTGCAGCATTCCCCTAACCGCCAAGATAAAAACTTGTCTCTGGTTTCCTTTGCCTGTTTAACAATGCTGGAATTGTGGCACTGTAAGGGACCCAAGAGAATATCAGGACTGACCCATCAGAAGCCCTTTGGGGTGCAATAGGCAGAATAACAGCCTCCAAATATGTCCACGTCCTAATCCCCAGAATCTTTGAATATGTTACCTTACACTGAAAAATGGACATTGGAGATATGATCAAGTTAAGGATCACGTGAAAGGGGGAGATTATCCTGGATTATCTGGGTGGGCCCAGTGTTGTCATAAGGGTCCTTGTGGGAGGGAGGCAGCAGGGCCAGAGTGGGAGAAGGAGCTCTGAAAATGGAAGCAGAGATTGGAGAGAGAGAGAGAAATTTGATGATGTTATGCTGCTGGCTTTGCAGATGGAGAAAGGGACCACAAACCAAGGAAGGCAGGTGGCCCCTAAAATCTGGAAAAAGCAAGAAAATAGATTCTTCCCTAGAGCTTCCAGAAGGAATGCAGCCCCTCAGCACCTTGATTGTCGTGCAGTATGACCCATTCTGGACTCTGACCTTCAGAGCTAGAAGATAATACAGTTGTGCCATTCTAAGCCATGACATTTACATTAGTTTGTTACAGCAGCGACACAAAACTAATACAATGGGCCCAACTCTCCATGATTCTAATTCACAACTTCCACCAATCAAATTTTATATTTCACAAGTTTTGTCAATGACCAGAGGCACAACAAGAGCTGAGTCACAGTTACCGTTCCAAGGAGCTTATGGTTTGAAGGGGAAGACAGAGTTTTTTCAACATGAAATACATCTCTTTCCGATTCAGAAGCTTAACAACCATCCACAAATACTACATCAATAGACTCATGGTGATCCATAAGCCTTTGCCCCCCAAAACAAAATTCCATTCATTTAGCTTTACTTAGGTCAGCTTTCCTAAAGGCATATTTTGGTAATGAATCCTTAAATTTTTCTTGCAGTCCTCCACATTTCCTCCACACATTTGCTCCCTGAGAACGCTGCTGTTATTGTGTCTTCATATATGGCGCAAAGAAAAAAGTTGTGAGCTTGTAGTGATGAGCGTATTTGCAATGCCAATTGGTTGGCCATATTCTGGGGCACCATTCTGTCACTCCGAAAGCTCACTAAGATACAGAGTTGAGGATTAAATACTCAAGAAGCCAGTGGTACGGCTATGTCTCTAAGTACAATTGCATTTTGAGTGGTCCAAGGTGTAACATCGTGTTGGAATGCCTATCTGCTGATCTTCTCCCAAAGAGCAAGACAGCCAGGCTTTTCTTATGTTTCTTCTAAAGCTCTGTCCCTCCTCCCTATTATTCCATAATGTGTTAAATAAGGGATACAATTCAATGACTGCTGTGTTGATTAAATTGTGTTCCTGATTTTTCACCCCTCTCAGCAACCCCATACTTTGTCGTGTGACTTTGTAGTTTCTCCCATCATTAGTGAGTATACTTCCCTACTGCACTGATGTGGGCCTTGGAAATTGTATTAGTTTTCTATTACTGCTGTAACAAACTTCCACAAATTAGCTGTTTAAAATGACACACATTCATTATCTTACAGTTCCAGAGGTCAGAAGTTTAAAAATGGTTCTTTCAGGGCTAAAATCAAGATGTCGGAAGGGCTGTGCTCCTTTTGGAAACAATCAGTTCCTTGCCCCTTAGATTCTAGTGGCCACCCTCATTCTTTGGTTCAAATCCCTCCTTCTAGCACTGGCATTATTGTGACCTCCGCTTCTATCATCACATCTCCTTCTCTCATTCTGGTCCTTCTGCCCACTTAGATAATCCAGGATCATCTCCCATCTCATGACCCTTAGCTTAATCACATCTGCAAAGCCTCTTTTGCTATATAAGGTAACATATTGCTATATAAGGTAGGACATGTATATCTTTGGGAGGCTATTATTACACCCATATAGAAATGTTACCTGCTTTAGTCAGAAGAATATAGGCAGAAGTGATAGTTTTCTTGTCCCAAGTCCAGGCCTGAAAAGGTAGCATATATGTCCACTCATTTTTCTTACAGTTCTGTCATTAGCATGAAAAAAAATATATCCTAGATAGTTTGCTGTTCCAAGGAAGAAGATATGCACATGAAGCAGACCTGAATCCAACCTACAACTCCAGCCAGGCCAAACCCAGTCAGTCAAAACCAGTTGACTCTGAGTCAACCCATAGATACCTAATTGAGAACAAACAATGGGCTATTAATTTATGAAAATTAATATTGGGGTATTTTGTTATGCAGCAACATCATGGTAATAATGACTAGCTGACACAACTGCATTCAATCCAAAGTTTGAAGTGAAAAGTCTTGGGCTGTATGAGTCTTCCAGGACAAGGGCACCCATTGCCCTGAAATGATGAAGAATTACAATTATGTTGGCACTTCTGCTTTGACATCCCTTTATCTACACATAAAACTTACCGCATGTCCTACTGTCTCTTGGACATTGGAGGATCTGGTTCCATGTGAAGAATTTCCAAGGAGTTTGAGAAAATGTATTCTAACCTGAACTTCTTTTAGGAACTTACTTGTTTCTTCAAGCATGACTCCACAGAAAATTTGAATTAAACTCCATTACACAGATTTTATTTATTTTGTTACAGAAATGAAATGATCAGACAATGCAGGTGTGATTAAAATGACAATGACATGCCTGTTTGATTTTCTGCTTGAACTGGAGTTATAATAATAACCAATCAAAATTTCCGATATACTCCTTGCCCAACACAGTGTACTTTAACATATGTATCTCAGTGAAGTAAATTGATGATAATGGCATGGATTTGACATTGCTGGATATTAAGGAAATGAGAAATATACCTGTTTTTAAAACCTGCCTGCATTTGGGAGACGTGGCTGGAGAAGAAAGTTGGAGATTTAAGATTAGGATGTCACTCGTTCTTCACATTCAGGGACAACCCAGTTTCAAATATCCCGGTCGGTATTTCAGCTCATTTGACAGCGAATGTGATCTAATTTGGAGGTGAGAAAATCAGAGAATGGTGCTTTGACGGCTTTTTTCAGATTTTTAACCATTTATTCTCCACCCCAAGAGGCAAACAAGTTAGCTGATTTTTTTAAATCTCTATAAAATGTTTTAAGGTGTTTTCCATGCAGAAACAATTAAGCCAGAAAGGGACTAACTCTAAAATATGCACATTTCTTTGAAAGTTGGATATAATTTTTACTTGCAAAAGAACACTCAAAACATAAATAGAAAATATTCAATATAGAGATCTCAGCTTTTTCAGAACTTTGCAATTTTAATTGCTAAGATGAATACTAAGGCTGATTTAGTACCAGAATCATAATTGACCGTAAATTTTCTCTTGTTTTTACAACCATTCCTGCAATACTGAATACAGTTTCAAAGCTGAAGTGAAATTTCCCCCTAAGAGTTTGTTATGGATTGAATTATGTCCCCCAAAAGGATGCTGTGTTGAAGTCCTAACCCAGCACCTGTGGATGTGACCTTATTTGGAGGTAGGGTCTTTCATATGATTGAGTTAAGATGAAGTCATTAGGGTGGGCCTTAATCCAATACAACTGATACCCTTATAAGGACACAGAGATGGACATTTAGAGAAGGCAGACAATGTGAAGATAAGGGAGAATGCCATCAAGAAGCCGAGGCATCGCTGAGGCTATCAGAAACTAGGAGAGAGGCATGACACAGATTGTCCCCAGCAGCCCTCAAAAGAAACTAACCCTGCTGACATCTTGATCTTGGACTTCTGGCCTCAGAAGTATGAGACAACCAATTTCTGTTTTTTTAGCCACACAATTTCTGGTACTTTGTTACAGCAGCCCTAGGAAACTAATACAAATGCCAAACATGCCTTGGTTCCTTTGATATACTACAGAGGGAAGTGTTACCAACTGAACTCTCTCCCCAACTGGGAGAGACCCAAGGAAGGGTCACTTGACCTTCCTCTTGGAGTTCTTCCTCTATTCAGTGCCGCAACTTTGAGACAAGACTGAAGCTGAGCATTCAATAGCACAAGCTTTTATTCAATGGCCAAAGAATGGAGAAGTGGGAGCAAAGTTCACAAATCAAATTCTCAGCTCTTGGGGTGATTAAGCAGCTGCTATAAGGGGTCAAGGTAATGATGAGGAGGAGTATTCATAGTTATTTGGGGAAATGGACAGGGTTTTCAGGGGAACAAGGGTGCCACCTCTTTTCTTTCCTTATTTGGTTATATCCTGCCATTGCCAAGGCAGTTGTAAACTGTCATGGCACCAGTGGGTGTGTTATGTAGCATGGTGATGTATTACAATGAGCATATAATGAGCTGCGGGGTCTATGTCAGGTCAAGTCAGACTGCCATGTTGCCTTCAACCAGTTTTAACTGGTTTTGACTAAATGTCTCAGCCGTCTTCTCCTTCCTCTCTTTGTGGTTTCCTATAAGCTAAAGAGAAGGTGTTAGGCTTGTTCTGAGCAGGGTTGTGGTTAATGCCTTACGAGGTCAGTGGGCAGGGTAACAGAAGCTATCATTTACAATGTTCAGACAAAAATGGTTCTAAGAATTATCCACAAAATATTCATTACCCTATCCTTCCATGCATGTGTGTTACTAAACAAATACCCATTACCCGTGCACCAGGCTGAGGTTCTTGACCCATTCAAACCTACTGAAGTAAACAGTCTCCTTGTTTTATAAATTAAAATTCTTCAGGGAATATGAAACAGGCTCCAAATGTTTCAAGAATCAGAGTCTAGAAAAATTATCAGTATTGAAAAATAAGACAGCGCTTAATGAAAGTTATTTATGTTTCTTCTAGATCTTTAAAATATTTAATTTGTCAAATATCCAAGACAGAATCTAAACCAAATGAATATTTCCTTTCAATATTACTGTAATATCAGCTTCGATAGCTATAATGGACTCAGATTTTCAGCGATCGTGTAAAGAATTTCAGGTCACTGGGCTAACTCTTTACTCCTGGGCCAACACTTCACTCCTGCTTTCTGCATTTATTTTACAACTTCAGGAAACCTCTCTCACTCCTTTTCATTTGTGCTTTCCCCTCCTCCCTTGTCAAAGGCTGCCCTCAGCATTGCCTCTGCAACCCTTCACACTACAGTGTGAATCAATCAATGTGTTAACTCACTTAGGACCAGACTGCACCTGTTTTTATAAATAAAGTTTTATTGTAACATAGTCAAAGTACACTTACATATGGCTGCTTTCCATCTACCTCAGCGATGTTGGGTGGTTACAACAGTGTGTGTGGTCTGCAAGGCTGAAAATATTTACTCTCTGGTCCTTTACAGAAAAAGTCTGCCAACTCTTATTTCCAGGCTTCTCTCTCAATAAAAGCAAAAACAAACAACATAATCCCATGTAATATTTACACTATATTTGAAATCTACAGGACACAGGCGCGTAAACAGCATGGTTGTGTGGGATGTAAACAGACATAGATTCACACCAAATAAACCACAACCTACTTCATCTTTGAGTTCAACACAAGCAAGGTGAAGTGGGCTCAGAGGCCACATTTCAGGAACTACATATGTATATGGGGTGCTTTAAATAGCTGTATATTTACATATAAGTATCTGTATGTCTGTCTTGGCTCTTGTTCATGTCTGTTCCATAATCTGAGCTGTTGGTTTCAGGACATGCAAAACAGTGGCCTACTACAAGTTTTAAAGTTGAAGAGATATGTTTCAGCAAACATGAACTAAAGTTTCATTTTTAAAGTTAGTGCTTGACTGATTTGGTTGGCTACCATGTGTCAATTTCCTGAGTCATACCCTCAAATTGCTATTGCTTGCTAAGGAACAATCTGGACGCTGGCACCACTGAATCCAAACCTACAAATTGAAGTGTTATAAACAGAGATGGAGTCGTTCCACAGTCTCTAATTAGTCTTCCTTTGTCCCAACTCCAACAGCTAGGACTAGCTGTTGCCTTTACAATGATGAAAATATAAGGTCTATTACATAACCAAAACAAAATGCTATTATTGCTTTGCACACATATTATCGCTCTTGATAATTCACCATCTGATTTTCCTGTAGAATTATACACTTGCCATTCCTGCTACTTACCTTTTTGTTGCTTATTACCACCGTGACTACAAAGGGAAACCAAGTACGAAGGAAGTCAATGAAAGTGTTTCCATTATATTTCTGGAGAAGTTTTGGAGTCTCTGAGTTTTCAAGACACAATTTCCAACCACTTTCTCACAACCATGTGAGATTTGGGGCACAGAACATTCCCAATGGAAAGTGTAAAATCCCTTATAAGTGAATGGGAAACATCTTGGATTAGATCCTGAGGACTTCTGGGTTTGCCCACTCTCAGGCGGTTGACTTTTTAAAACACATGCATCAAACAAATACAAATAATCTAGATTAGTACCCACAACATCTCAGATTGGACAGCAGCCAACTGCAATTTGTTCATTCATTCAACCAATATTTATTGTGTCCTACTATGTGCCCAGCATTAAGTTCTCAGAATATGGTTGCCAACGGCATAGCAAAATATTTCTGCCCAAGTGGAACTTCCATTCTAATGAGCTTTTCTCTCTACTATGGACAACCACAACAAAGGGAAAGTCTTAGTGACAAAATTAGGAACATCAGATTCATTTGCTAAAGCTCTTTTTACAGATATCACAGAACTGTTGGCCTGTTAACTGTGTTATCAGTACATCTTTTTCTTGTCACTCTTTTCCTTTCTTTTTTTTTTTTTTTAAATCATTTTACCAATATCTCTCCACTAAGTGTTTGTTCAAATGCTTCAAATAAGTCAAAGTCATCCTGCTGTTCTAATTTCAGATTGTTAACAATGTCAATCTCCCTAGTCACTCACCCAAGAGATATTTATTGAGCAGTGTTCCAGTATTTTCTTGCTCCATAACAACCATCTCCAAACATCAAGTGGCTTAAAGCAACAACACTCATTTATTTGGGCAGGGTTAGCCGGGAATGACTCATCTTCCTTCCCAGCAGTACAGGGTGGGGGGGTGCTCAACTCCAGGCTGGAGGATATACTCACTGGCAGACAAGCTGGTGCTGGCTGTTGATTGGGAACTTAGCTTGGGCTGTTGGCTTGGGGCCTCAATTCATTGCCACATGGGCCTTTCCATGGGGATGCTTGGGCTTCCTGAGAACATGGCAGCTGGGTTCCAAAAAGAAGTATTTTAGGTGACAAGAAGTAGAAGCTACCAGTCTCTTAAGTCATGGGTATGAAAAGTGGCACAGTGCCATTTCTGCTATATTTTATGGGTCAAAGCAGTCATGGAGCCTACCCAGAATCAATGGGAGAAGACAAAAACCCCACCTCTCAACAAGAGACGTATCAAAAGATTTGAGGTTCTCTGCATGCCAAGTATTATGGACACCACTGGAAATGCACCAATGAATAAGATATAGCCAGAGTTCCCACAAGAAGCTCAGAGCCCAGTGGAAGAACAGAGACCGTGAAGAGTTGGTTAGAACACAACAGGTTAATTTAGGGGAAAAGTGTTGTGGATACACAGGCAGAAAAATGAGAAATTTTTCATAAGTAGGAGTTCAGGCAGTTAAAATAAAACAAACAAAAACAAACAATGAGAGGATGAACACAGCTTACATGCTGAGACTGTGGCCAGTAGTGCAAGCTCTGCCTGTAGAATCCCCATTCAACCATGGTATAACTGCCAATTTCCACAATCTGTCCCTCCTGTCATCAAATGAACCAAACACTCAAGCAACTATGCACTGGACCAGAGTCAGCAGCATCACCTTCTTTTCACTCTGTAGCCTGCCCTCCGTCCCTCTCTCTCCTCCACCTCTTGGTCTCCTGACTTCTGTTTGACAAGTGCTAGAAGCCTCCCAGCTTCTCAACAAAGGCATACATGCCTCCCAGCCTGTCTCTGTGGGGATTGACTATGAGCCCACTTCCCATGAAGCCCCCTTGCCACACTGGGAGTTTCCTTGGCTGTGGCTCCCCTGACCAGACCACAAGTAGCTGTGGCTGAATGCTACTAGGCATCGACACATTCTCTTAGATTCTTATGAACATGCTCACTCACGCACAGTCATATGCACACACTCGTTCACGACGTTCTTACGCACACATACCCAAGGCACAAATAGAATTCACACCCTGAGCAATAGGCTTCAAACTCTATTGTTGCATTCAAAATGGTGTATTTTATAGGTTTATGCAAAGACGGTATCACACATACGTGCCATTTAAAGTTAGTTTGACTATAATATATAAGAATCCAGAAGATTAAGAATCTTTCCTTAGGACTAGAAATAATATACTTTTAGATTGTAATTGGCTGGAACTTTTAAATATTTACTTATTCCAAAGCTTCTTGAATAGATGCCCCAACTTCACTACCTGTTTCAGTTGGACTTCTACACGACTTACCTGTTTAGGCGGATTTTCCTAACTGAGGTCACCCACTGCACACCTCTCCTCAGCTCTTCTTGAATTCAGCACTTATGTAATTGTTTTAAACTAAGGGATGTGTTGTGTAACCTGTCATTTTACCTGTCTATCGGCTGACTCAGCCCTTTTAAAAATCAGTGCCTCTAAAAAGCATCTTGAACAAAACCCATAGCTAAACATGCTTGTGGTTAATAAAATGCCACTTGACAGTTCTTTATTTACGCACTTTTATCCTTTCACTTGACATTTATTCACCTACTACATCAGCCACTGTATTAAATTATGTGAGGGTACACACACACACACGCACTCACAAACACACTTATACTTATGTATGTTTGTGTCCTCTAAGAGTTTATCAGCTAGATGGAGATAGAAAATGCGTAGTTAGAAAAATGAACAAAAATGTGCCTACACCTAGACTGACCATCTATTATGACCAACGTAGAATGTGAGTTGCCCTTTAAAGGGCTTTTAGGAAGTTATTAGGCAGAAATCAGGAATGGGGACTAGATAAGGGGGAAGAGGGACCTTAGAGACGATAAAATGTTTCTAGCTACAAATCACAAACTTGGATTTGTATTATTATTTGATACTAAAATTTATTTTAGTTGAGTTACCTATGAAACAAGGATTATTAAGTTATTTAAAAGTGGCCTACTTAATATTTTTATTATATTCTATTAACAAATATTACCAACAGAATAAACTTCACTGGCATTTTCTTACCCTCTCATCATATCTCTGTGTCATGATGGATATAAAGCCTACCAGGTCCTGATTTAACTGTGAAAGGAGAGAAGTAGAAATACTAAGGTGAATTTACCTTTGAAAGTTATTCAAGGCCCAACAGCACATCCAAGATCTACCAAAAGGCAAAATAATCAGCTCACCATTCAGAAATTGGTCACCCTGAATCTTTTTACTAGAGCTCTGTTCCCACATACAGAAATTTATTCAAGCCCGTGGAATGACAATAAACTATTCTGCAATTCCTGCTCTCCAACCCAATTGTGGAGTGGTACATTCGTTGTATTTATCCACAACTTCGAAATAAATTGAGATTAAGGCACTCATGCCCAATGCAACAACACATATAATCAATCACGTGAAGCCACAGATACCCATTGAATACACAGTTTAGACTTTTTATGCAAACAGAATGAAAAGTTTGCAAGTCAAAATAAAAGCAAACATGATTCTAACATTAAGGCCTGAAATATAGTCAGAGATTAAGGCAAAGTATAGGTGTACATTTCCCACATATCAAGTTTATCTTTAGTTCCACGGAATTGAAAATCATAATCTTTTTACAATGCATCTATTAGATGAAGCCCTCCTAAAACCACTGAGAACAGAGGCTATTCCTTGCAGAACCTAAAATCATATAAGAGCTTAATAAATGTTACTTTCAGTAGATAGTAAATAAAGGCACGTAAAAATAAAGGAACAATTTTTCTGTCTACAGAATATCCTACTCTATCACTTAGATTCAGGTCTGCCACCTGTCTGACATATGATAACACCTCATATCTCTGTGGTAATAAAGGATATTAGGGTTGAGAAAAGAGGTCTAAGAATTTTTTTAAAAAATACATTTTACTCTATCACAATAGACCACTTATATGTTCCAATTCTATAGCACTGCATTTTTGTTTTGTCAAAAATGGATCACTCCATTATTGAGATGGATAATCAATGTTTTAAAATACAATTTATCAGAAGCATTTTGACTTCAATTTATTCTCATTTGTTGTCTAAAACTGTGCAGTGGGCAAAAATCCTAATTAGGAACTGAATGTCCCAGTCTGCGCCTCCAAACAAGAGAAACTAATGGAAGCAGGTCAGGGTTGTGTTTTGAAAGAAGAAAGTGAGAGATTTCTGGCTAAAAAGGTCTAGTGAGACCATTTTCATTCCCTCCCTGGGAATCCTACCCCAAACAACAAAACATAAACAATCAATAAATATTAAAATATTCATTGATGAAACTTCTACAAACCATAAATGACAGAGCAAACTTGACAAGTATTGTGAAGCCTGGACCAAGGCAGAGAGTGTGACAGTGGACCTCTAAGAGGATATAGGTTCCCCCAAATTAACTGCCAGTATCCTAAAAGGTCCATCACAATGGTCTTTGATTAGAGGTCTGAGATCCAAGTTTGAGGAGGGGGTGTGGGAGAGAAGGAAACGTTCCTTTTGAGCGGTGGTTCTCAATGGAGGGCAATCCACCACCCAGGGGACATCTGGTAATGACTGGACACAGTCTTGGGTTGTCACAGTTGGGTTGTCACAATTGGTTGGTCACAAGTGCTACTGGTACTTAGTGAGTGGGTGGAGGCCAAGGGTGCTGCTAAACATCCTACAGGTCCAGGACACCTCCCCACCGTAACAAAGGACGACGGCCCCAAATGTCAATAGTTTCAAGGTTGAAAAACCTGTTCTAGAGACCTAACTCAGCAGACAGACTGAGGGGGAGAGAGGAGATGCCATCTTGACAGGCAATCTATATGTTCTGCAATGTAGCCATCTAGCTGAGGAAGCCTGTTAGAGATGATGCTCCTGGGAAAGGGAGAGAGGCAACAAGTGACCAATGACAATACAAATAACTGTGCTCCTGAGGGCTCTGCTGTGAACCCACCAAACCCCCTGAATTTTGAAAAGGGAAACAAGGTCTCAGCATGAAGAAATAACTGCATTGGAAAGAGGGTGTTCAAGACTACACACTCCCAGTGGAGGCTGTGGACAGTCTCTGCTATGTCCCCTCCATTCTTTCTCCTCTTCAGTGCCTCTTCACAGTTTCTTAAGCAAACAGCAGGTCCTGTTCAGCAAGACAAAACAATGTGAAAGGAGTGCAGGCGTATCTTCTGCAGAGAGAGAGAGAGAGACAGAGGAAAGAGAGACTACAAAGAAGAACGTATATGACCCGAAAATTTATCCAAAAAGAAAGAGAAAACCACAGATTTCAGACAAATAGTTCTCCACAGTCTCAAATAAATTATAGAGAAAAAGATATGAGGTTTTTTTTTTTTAATTAGGAAACAACAAAAGAAGATTTTAAAAATCTAGCTAGGGGACTCAGGAAAAAATGGAAAAAAACAACAACACAAGTGAAAGCAAGAACAAGAATGAATATAACAGAGAGTAAATTCAGAAGGGAAAGCTCTAAAGTTGAGTCAATGAAATATACCACAATGGAAGAGAACAATGATATAAAAATAATTATGAAGATGGTTGGATGAACACAACACAAAGGGAGTCCAGTGTAGCATAACTGATACTCTGCATGAGAGAAGAGAAAAGAGCAAAGGCATCGCAAATCAACTCAGTTATAATAAAAGACATTTCATTCTGGAATAAACACTTGAACCTGCTGATAAAGAAGACACCGTCTCCCAAGGAATTTGCTGTGGAATTATAAGCATGAAGACATGGTGAAATTCATCAGCTTCCAACACAAACAATCCTGTGGGAATCCAGGCAGAAGGAAGTCGAGTTCTGCAAAAGGGGAAAGACTCAATTTGATCTTAGACGTCTGGACCGCAACACTGAAAGCCTGACGATCATAGGGCAACCACTACAAAATTTTGAGGGTAAGGAAGTGTCCTCGCTAAATTTTGTGCCCAGCTGTCTGTCCTTCCATTGTCAAAGCACTAGACACACATCCTGCAGAATGAAAAAGCTGAAAGAATGCAGGGCCCACACACTTGTCTTCCAAACATTCTTGGATGACAAATTCCAGGCAATAAAAGATAAATCAAAATAAATAACTCAGAAATGGAGAGAGGATGATCAAAAGACTGAGGTTAAGAATCAAATAATTTTAGATCCAGGAATGAAATTATGGTTACATACAGAGAAAAAAATGTTAAAATAATACAAAAAAGTCAAGGGTCGTTGGGAAAGGTGCAAAGAGGAGTTTGTATTTTAATAAATAATCTCATTTTCCTAACAGGAAGAGAATAGATAATGGCTAAAGTTGAAACATGTAGTTAAAAACAGCATTTTTTTAAAAACCAACTTTTTACATTTTATGCTCCTTCATCATAACTTACGGGTTGAGTATAACTCTTCGAGGAAATGGTGTAACTTTTGAAAAACAAATAGTCATCTAAAATTTGGCAATTTCTTCACTTTTATCTCTGTTTACAGTTTTGGGTTAAATTTAACTAAAACTTAATATAATCTTTTTTGTTAAGAATAACACATGTAAGTTTGATCCCATTTTTTTAAATGTACTTTTCCCTAACTATCTATCATTTAGTAACAATTTGTGATTCTTTCAATCTGTATATTTCTGAAGAGAGACACCTGTTAACACTCATCAAATGTTGACCAGAATGATTTCTGAGGGGTGAGTTTTGGAGTGAATTTTGTGTGTGTGTGTGTGTGTGTGTGTGTGTGTGTGTGAGGAGGACCAGCCCTGAGCTAACATCCAATGCCAATCCTCCTCTTTTTTGCTGAGGAAGACTGGCCCTGGGCTAACATCCGTGCCCATCTTCCTCTACTTTATATGGGACGCCACCACAGCATGGCTTAACAAGCAGTGCGTCGGTGCGTGCCCGGGATCTGAACTGGCGAACCCCGGGCCGCTGCAGAGGAGCATGCGCACTTAACCACTTGCGCCACCAGGCCGGCCCCTGGAGTGAATTTTTTTTTATTTGTACTTTTCTGTGTTGCTTTATTGTTCTCATAACAAAAATATATCTTTTTAGAGCAAAAAAGGTCATTATTATTTTAATAGAAATGGCAGAATTGAGTAGATTCAACAGAGACCATATGACCCACAAAGCCTAAAATATTTACGATCTGGCCCTTTACAGAAAAAGTCTGCCATCCCAGCTCTAACTCTGCCTGCTAAAGGAGATATCAACTATATAGACTGAGAGCTTGAACCTGTCTGTTCTCACCCGACATGGCTGTTTTCTTTTGACTTGCTGAAGTGGTCAGTAGCAATATTCTCTCAGAGACTCAGTGTTTTCACAATTAGGGGAAAGTCTATACAAGGAGCTTGTGCATGCCAGAGCTAAGACACATCCTCAGACTCCCCTCAAATGAGACCAAGTAACCATAACCATTCACTGATGGTTCTGGTGCTGGGACAAACAAGCTACAGTTGTCTGAAACCACCACATGAGAAGGTTAAAAGGGCAAAGAAGAAGAACCATTGCGAATTGACACTAAAAAGAATTTGAGACACGCTCTCTAAGATATAAAATGCTGAAGATTCTGAGTAATAATAGAAAAAAAGTTCAAATGTCCTCTTCTCTAGGATACCTGATTACAGTGAGGTATCCATCCTCTTTGTTTTCGGAAACATAAGCCCAGGCAAGGCAGGTCCAGGTGGAGACAATACTGTTCTCAGAACATTTTTTTCATCTCTTTGTGAAATAACTTGAGTTACTCTAAAGTATGGATAAGAAAGAAAATTGGATAGCAATTTGTGTGAAGACTTGAAACTTTAAAAGCAAAGGAGGGCCAGGCCGGTGGCATAGTGATTGAGTTTGCATGCTCTGCTTCAGTGGCCCGGGGTTCATGGGTTCAGATCCCAGGTGCAGACCTACACACCGCTCGTCAAGCCATGCTGTGGCAGCGTCCCACATACAAAATAGAGGAAGATTGGCACAGAGGTTAGCTGCGTGACAATCTTCCTCAAGCACAAAGAGGAAGATTGGCAACAGATGTTAGCCCAGGGTCAATCTTCCTCACCAAAAAAAAAAAGAAAAGGAAACACGCTCATTTTAGAAACCCAGAAAACATAGAGTTATGGAACAGTTCTAAAAATAATCCCATAACAATTTCGTCCACACAAGACAGCAGAGAACAAGAACTTTTCCTCAAGATTGCTCTTCTAAATCAAAGCTAATGCTATTCAAGGAATTCTTTTTTCAACCAGTGCCTCTCCCACACTTTTTTCATTGTGTAACGAAAGTTGTGGTCACAGAGTCTTTCTCCTGCAGTTAAGAGCCAAAGTCTTAAGGCCTCTGAGGTTCATTGAGAAGCTGGGGCGACTTCCATACAGCCCCATTCCTGCAGTCCTCGGGGGAATCGTTTGCATCCCCAGTCCGTCTCTCCATCCTCCCATGCTCCCATGAAAGAAGCAAATACCCCCAACACAAGTTGTACCTCCTTTCTTTGCTTTGCTTAGAGGGTTAAATGTAGTTTATTGCAAAGTGTCCTTAAAAGCAATTGATGCTTTTATCAGTTCCTTGTTCTCTAAGGCGGGAAATCTCTCTCATTACTGACGATTAGCTTCCTATTGATTCTGTCCCCCGCTCACTCAAGCCTTACAAAGCTGGTTTTTAAAATAAAATAAGATTTCGGTCATTTAGCAATGGCATAGAAATCCAAAATGCGGCAGGAGGCGGGGATAAGACACTCAATAACTCTGTGGGCATCACCATTGAGTGGAAAATCTGGAATCTAGTGATAAACAGGCTTTAAATATCATTAGTCATATTTGTATATAAAAACCTTCTATAATACATCAAAGTCAATGACTCCAAGTAAGTGCCTATCCTAGCGATCTTTCAGAAACTGTTCTTCAGGGCATACGTGTTTTTTTCCTAATAGTGAAAACGAATGCAAGGAAAATAATTCAATATAGCATTCAATTTAAATGGAATAGATTTACATTTTAACTTTTAATGCTGGCCATTCTTCTTTCTTCATTGCAAGGACAATCATGAGAGCGTGCAGACATTGACCGAAGAGATAACAAGAGAAGCAATAATCCATCAAACGATGAGTTGACAATTGGAGCTATTTTTCTTCCTTATTTAGAAAACAATTCTCTCTTTCCTTCCAAGAAACAGCCCAGCTAAAATTGTTTTTCACAGGCAACAGTATTTATTCTAGATGAAACATATCTTGAAGCAGAGTTTACTTGTCTTGTTATGGTATTCTTCGGTTTTGTGAGAGGTTAACCGGGGAATGTATTCACTAAGAAGCTGACACTAACTGGTGAAGAGTTAGCAGATAAAATATGCATTGTCAGGTAAGAACTGTCACGGGGAAACCAAGAAGCATTACACATGGATTTGGATTCCTTTTTGTGATGTTACTGCTCCAGTGTAGCTGGTATTATTTCCATAATGCAAACTTGGGCGTATGAGAAATGAAGGACACACTACTTCCCTTCAATTCTCCTTACTTGGTCATAAAACTATGAGATCCTTTAAAGTAAAAATACTCTCATTGATTGAAGGGATGGCAATGGATGGATGAGCCATGACTAGAGGCGAGATATTACTCTATAAGCACATAATTACCCCTATAAGAACCTAATTACTCCTGAAACTTACCTAACAATCCATCTCCTGAAAAAGACCAAAACTCAACTGACGAGTCAACAGATTTGCTACAGAAACGTTCAGAAGACAAAAAGCATGGTGGTCGAGGATACAGGTTCTCTTACTATTTTCTTACTACCAACTTCTCTGGACTTCAGCTTCTTCCTCTGTGATTTGGAAATAATAATGGTCTACCACAATGGGTTGTTGTGCAAAAAACAAGAACCACAATAAAAACCAACTTCTCAAGGTCTACAACATAGTAAGCGTCCCTTCTATGGTAGCTATAATTATTATCAAGGTTGCCAGACTGAATCTTGCGGGGGCCATAATCCAAGTAAGTGTGTCACTATCAACTAAAAGCTTATCAGTTAGTCAGAGACATAAATGTGGGAAAAATAAAATGAAAATATAATATGTGCCAAATGGGTACTGCAAACCATAGGTGGGTTACCATGAATTAAGATAATGAATGGGAAATTGGGTGGTCAGCAAAACCTTCCGTGGGAGAATGACCTTGAATTTGGATTTGATGCTCTTCTGCATGTCTAATACATACCAGCTTCAAGGGTAAAGAAAAGAGGAGAGCAAAGCTGGCAAGTCAGGAGAGACTGAGGCTTGTCACGTAGCAACCAGGAAGGCTGAAATGCTGCAGAGTCCGTTACCCATGTCACTCAAAGTGTGCTTCACGGGCCCACAGTATTGGCATCGACTGGGAGCTCGCTACAAATGGGGAATCTTGGCCCTGACCTCTTAGGCTCTCCCATACCTATTAAACAGATCTGGATTTCAGCAAGGTCCTGGGGTGATCTCTGTATACATTTAAGTTTGAGAAACGCTGATCTGAACTACACAAGCCATAGAACACAGCGTCTGTTTGTTGCCAGTCTCTGTGGGAGCAAGGCTCCAAAGATAGCCCCAAAATATCTCCTCTTCCTGGATGTGCCTCTGCTCCATACATCAACAGGTGGAGCTTGCTTCCCTTGCCTTAATTCTGGGATGGTCTTGGAACTGCCTCTGGCTGAAAGGATGTCCCCTAAAATGTTGCTCTTCATCAAAACCCACAGAATGTACAACACCAAGAGTGAACCCTAATGTAAACTATGGACCTTGGGTGATAATGACACGTCAATGTAGGTTGATGGATTGTAACAAATGTACCATTCTGGTGGGATATGTCGATAGCGGGAGGGGGTGGAGGGTTTTATGGGAACTCTCTACCTGCGACTCAATTTTGCTGTGAACCTAAAACTGTTCTAAAAAATAAACTTTATTAATTAATAATAAAACAATTGATGCTCTAGGAGTCCCAAGCCCAGGCCATAAGAGCTTCCTGCCATTGGAATCCAGCCACCGTGCTATGAGAAGCCCAAGCCACATGGAAAGCCTTGTGGAGGAGATTGGAGGCGCTCTGGTTGACCATCCCAGCTGAGGTCCCAGTCAACAGCACCAACTGGCAGCCATGTGAGGGAGCCATCTTGGATAGCACAGCACAGACAAGACCCGAGATAACTGCAGCCCCAGCCAGCGTCACCTGAAGCAGAAGAGCCACTTCTCTGAGCCCAGTGAATGTGGAGAATCATGAGGATAACAAAATGCTGTTGTGTTAAGCCACTAAGTTTTGGGATGGTTTATTTATGCAACAAAATGTACAGAAACAGTCTGATTTGGGGGTACATTGCAGCACAATTTAATGTTCATTTATTTGGGGTGCCAAATAAAAGAAAATTATGATCTTTATTTGAAGATAAGCTTCCACTAAAAAATATTTGGTTTGTTGATTATTAAGAAGTGCAGATTCATTATTGACAAAGGTTTTGTCCAAAACAAGTCCTGACAATATGATCCAAAGATGTAAAAATAGTAACTAGAGCTAGAGGGAGCAAATGAAGTCTTAGGACATTTGCTTTTATGCATGTAGCTCTTTTCTTAAAAGGAACATGGCATACCTCCGTAAAATATGGGCAAAATAATTTGAGAAAAAAGTTTAATAACACTTTTGAGAAGGTGTTTTTATTCTCCTACTCAAACAACCCAAGACAATAATTGTTCTCTCAGGCTTTCAATGATGTTCTTTTACTAACTTAAATTATCTATTTGCCTCTGAAATAAACGTCTAAAAGAGGAAATATATTTCATTTATGTTCCTAGAAAACACACTGTATATGAAATGTGAATTTCTTATAAGAAAAAAGGCATAATGCAGAATTCATTTCTCAACCATGGAGCTGTTGCCTAATGTTTATAGAAATGACAACAATGATGATATTTTGTATTAGCTCTAAGTGATGTAATTTACAAGAACAAAGCTTCTTAGAGAGGACATATATTAACTATATGGCAAATTGATTAACAATCAAAAATCATAATATATACTACAATGTTTTTATCTTACTATTTTATCATCTGTGCTTTATTCATGCCAAAATAAATCAGAGGATAAAGAAACACTTTCATCAGAGCAGAGCATGGCTACAAGCTCAAAGAATGGAAGGGGCGCACTAGAGAACGTGAGCAGGCTCCAAGCCTCATTCAATCAAATGTGAAATGAGGATAAGAACAGCTCGTACCCATAAGGCTAGGATTAGGATTACATAAAGTAACCCACATCAAGCACCCCATTTGGTGTCTATCATGTCATAAGGGATCAGTAAAGGTGGAGAAATTTAGGGATGAACAAGAAACTTTAGATCCCTCACTTAAAATGTTGCAGAATCCTCAGGCATCAGAAACGAAGTTGATTATTCTGCTGCCTTCAAAGCACGTCTTCCTGCTTTCTGGAAATGCCACTCAAGAATGACAAGTAGAATTAGGTACTCATTCTGCCTTCACCACACGTTGTGGAAGGCGCTCAAATGGACCCTGGGCTCGAAAGAGAGGAGTAAGACACATTGTCTCTTCTCCAAAAGCTCAGTATCTCTAAGACAGATATTTCACAGAGTCCAGCTAGGGAGAAAGCTGTTTGCTCCTCCACTTCCCACAACCTTACTGGGGGTGTGTTTGGGGAATAGCAAGGAAGCCAGTGGCTGGAGCAGACAGAGACAGAGAAACAGAGAGAGACAGGGATGTATAGAGAGACAGGGGTACAGTGAGAGACAGAGAAGCAAGGAAATAATAATCACAGATGAGGTCAGAGTGCATATATTCTCTGAGGTAACAGTAAGGTCTTCAAATTTTCCTTTGAGTGAGGGTTTTGAGCAGAGCAACCACATGAGCTTTTAGGAGCAGGACTGCTGGTAATTGTGCTGCACACAGACACCGGACTCAAGGGCAGAACCAAGCGGGCTAGTTCTGAGGCTTTTGCAATAACCCAGGTGCGGGAACAGGTGGCAGCAGCGGGGATGGTTGGAGGTAGTTGAATTCTGGGCATAATCTACTTTAAAGGTAGACCCAACAGAACTCCATCACAACTAGATATGGAGCCTGTAAGAAAGTGTGGCGGCTCAGAATTTGCCACCCCAAAATGTGTCTCTTTGGCTTGATTATTTTTAAGAACAAGAGACTCTGAAAGAAACTTTGGCCTTCCCCCTAACTGCCTAAAAGAATTTAACATAGAAAGCCTGTTCCAGGAAGGAGCTAATCCCATAAGATAACTATGGTATAATATAAACTAGGTGTGGTAGACAGGGAGGAACCTAACAAGGGCCTTTTATTTATTATTTATTTATTTATTTTTGCTGAGGAAGATTAGCCCTGAGCTAACAACCATTGCCAATCCTCCTCTTTTGGCTGAGGAAGATTGGCCCTGGGCTAACACCATGCCCATCCTCCTCTACTTTACATGTGGGACACCTGCCACAGCATGACTTGATGAGCGGTGTGTAGCTCTGTGCCCGGAATCTGAACCTGCAAACCTCAGGCCGCTGAAGCAGAGTGCGCGAAGTTAACCACTATGCCACCAGGCCGACCCTAGCAAGGGCTTTTTAAATCAAAGTCCTCTCCTTCTCTCACTGTCTTTGCAAGACATGGTCAACAATTGTTTACCAAACATTTGCTTTTCCATCTCCCTGTAAATTGCCTTCTTCCCCTTTGAAGCCCAAACCACTACCCCCAACATCTTCCTTTATCTTTAGGTGAAGATGGTATTTAAGGTAGTGGCTTTGGCCATTTTGGTGAGTTACTCAGTTTTCCTGGGTTTCTCCCATGTATACACGTGACTAAACTTTGTTTGATTTTTTCCTGTTATTCTGTTTCACGTCAATTTAATTCTTCATCAGCCAGAAGAACCTAGAGGGTAGAGGAATATTCTTTGTCTCCTACAAAAGCAAGAGAGAGAAGTCAAGAATGACACCCAAGCATTTGGTCTGAGCAAATGGGGACTGACACTGCCACTGACAGAGATGCTGCTAGTCAACAGTCACAATGCAGCTGAGTCTCGTTATCACCATAGTTATATTCTATAAAGCTGCAGCAAACACTGAATTAGCAAATACTAAACCTTGCTCCTTAGAGAAAAACATTCATTAATATTGAACTCATGACCAAGAGCCTATGATGCATGCCTGAAGGAAGCTTCTCTAACACATGTATATTTCCTCTCTCAGCCACGTTACAGTCCTGAGCGTAGGAGTGCTAGGCAGCACTTCAGCACTACACTTGGGGGCCATTTTAGATGGCAAAATCACCAACAGAAAGCACAAAAACGCAAAAAACATGGCACTAAATAGACAATGAAAAGAATACTTCTTTACAGTCTGAGAGCTACAATTGGAAGGCAGAGTGTCGCCCTGTTCAGCCTCGGCTGGAATCTGCGTATCAGGTGACTCAAATTTTTCTCCGCTCTGCTCATATCTGTGAATGACCATGAAGGCACTGCAAGTATCGAGCTGGGGGTTAAAAACAAGTTTTAGTAAGCAGGCGAATTCACAAATAGGAATCCATGAAGGATGAGGATCAACTGGACGTCCTGAATGCTCTGATAGCTATTTTTAAGGATGAATGGGAACATACACACAAGGAAAGAATAATGGAGACCAGGGAAAGGAATCAAAGAAGAATTCACAGAGGGGGTGGTACCCGGGCCTCGATTTACCCTTTGTGCCCTCAGATCAGGACTGGCTTACCTGCCCCTAAAAGTGCCTAAAGCAGAAGTCACACTCTAGCATGTCAATAGGGCCAGCCAAGCGTCTAGGGGAAAGAAACAGCATCAACCCAGTGACAGGGTCAGGCTTGAGGCCAGGCTGTTATCCGATTTTCCAGTTTTTCAGGGGAAGCTGAAAATTCATTTTTTATGGGAAAAAACATGTCAACCAATTCAATTTAAAAAAAAAAACTGCAGGACAAAATAACAGCATACCCCCTGGGGCTCACAGTTCCTCCCCAGAAGTAGAAACTGACCTTATTTTCACTAGTGTTCTCACTTGAGTCTCTTGCCACTGAGGCAGATCAAAATTGGCCACCCTGAAATATGTCTCTTTACCTTAATTATTTTCTCTGTCAGACGTATGACCTCCCCCAAACCGCCTAAAGAATTTAACATAGAAGACCTGTTTCAGGAAGCAGCCACTATCATATGAGGGCTGTAATATAATGTAAAATAGATGTTACAATAGGAAAGGCACCAAGCCCCTCTTATCAAAAATTCTGTCTCTTCCTGGCCACATTCTTTAGGTGGCCCTGAAAAGAGTTGCCAGACAAACATTTACATTTATAAGAGAAATCTCCATTTGTAAAGGTATCTCCCTCTCTGTATTGGGAAGAGGGGGGATGACCTCATCTCTAGAAACTTATCAACGTGGAAGGTGAGGCCGTAAACATGCACAATAGCCTTACTCTTGTTTACTGTGCTTTTCTGGTAATCTCCCATAACTGACACCCCCCACCCCCAACATCCTCCTTTGTCTTTAGCTGAAGATGGTATTTAAGATGAGAATCTCTGCCATTTTCTTGAGAAACTCAGTTTCCCTGGTTTCTCCCATGTATACATGTTATTAAACTTGGTATTATTTTCTCCTGCTAACCTGTCTTTTAATTATGTGGCCAGCCATAAGAACCTTAAGGGAAAGGGCGGAGGGGGATTCTCCCTCTTCCCCAACACCACATTCATATTTTACAGAGATAAAAAGTTCCAGAGTTGGGTTTCAACAGCAAGTAAACAGAAATGTATAAGAATTCAAATTCCCAAAATAGAGACACATTTGCACTTTGCCTCTTATCTGAAGGCCATAACCACAATTGCTTTTTTTTCTTTTGCATAAGTGTGAGCACAGACTTTAAGCACTATATAGTGCGATAGAAAAACAGCTAGATGAATTTAAAAAATAAATAAAAATTTAAAGATTTAAAAAATAAATCTACCAAGGTTTACACAAACAAGTGCTTATTTTCCTTCAATGGTGTTCCCTTGGGAGCCTTCACTATTATTCAATTTATGCTCCTAATCCTCATTCTTGGAATTGGCTTCAGAACTGGTTTACCAGTGAAGCCATGAGGCCAGCCATGCCCCCTTCACAGCCAAACTAATTAACCTGAGTGATGACACACCCTGGGACGTGTGCATCAAAGGCTGGGAGAAGCCACGGAATAAGCAAGGGTCTGTCTGAAGCATCAAATTTACCCCAAGTTCTGGTAGGAAAGTTTGAATTTGTGTGCTAGGAGAGACTTTTGGCACCAAAAGGCGCAACAAAAAACACAATGTCCGTCTGTGATACATGAGTGAGAAAGTGGTAGCTCTCATTATTGGGGAGTCAGCCCTGACTTTAGATCAAGGAGAGCAAAGTGTATCCCTACGGTAGAAACAAATGATTTCAGCGACCTTCCATTTGGAACATGTGATTTTGGAGGAGTGTCAATAGAATTCTACCTTGTTTTTTGCATAAAACTGTTTTTTGCCTTATGACTCAGTATGCTCCTTTAAGAGGTCTGCTAACGTTCTGCTGTGGTTTAACAAGTTACCAGACTTAGCAACTTCAAACAACACCTTTACCAGCTCATAGTTTCCGTGGATCAGGAGTCCAGGTAAAGGGCAGCTATTTTCTCTGCACAGGGTTTCACAAGGCCGAAATTAAGGTGTCAGGAAGCTGCATCTTCATCTAGAAGCTCAGGCTCCTGTCTCAAGCTTACTGGCTGTTGGAAGAGTCCATTTCCTTGTGCGTATGTGACTGAGGTCCTGATTTTCTTGCTGGCTGTCAGCTGACAGTCGGTCTCAGCTGCTGAAGGCTGCCCACAGGTCTTAACTAAGAGGGCCCCTCCATGATCCTTCTCACACTTCCAAGATCTCTAACTTTAGGAACAGCTCAGTTCCTTTTAGGCCAGGCCCACATGGATTATTACCCTTATGATTTATTCAACGTCACCTGACTAGTAACCTAATCACGGGAGTGATCTCCCATCATATTCACAGGTCCTGCTCATTCTCAAGGTATGGAAATTAGACACGCTGTGTACATACACCAAGGGGCAGGAATCTTGGCGCTACCTTAGAATTCTGCCTAGTGGGAGAGGAAGGTGTCGTTATACATCTGTTCATCAAGTAAATAAGTATTTTTTGCCATAGATTATTTCAAAGTCCTGCTACAATTGTGATGATGAAAATAGCTGAGTAAAAAGAAAAAGCTCCTCATGGAGAAATCTACATAAAACAAGTATCAAAATTTCTGGAGTTTATGATTTGTGCCCCTGCCCACACACTATTTGGAAGCATACAAATGTAAATTTTTATTTTCTATCAGGATTAAAATAAGAAGCTTAAATCTTAAATTTGAAATAAAACATAAGAAGATAATATGGAAAATGCAGAATAGTCTGTAATCTGGCGAGATTCTGAGAGTCATGGATTTATGCCTGGGCTTCCCACATATAAGTCCTTTGTCCTAAACAAAAGTAGGTAATATGTGGTAAGCAGTATCTGTCTATCCAAAATTGTTGGTTGACATTTAATGTTTATTTAAATGTGGGTTTGGTTGGGGAGATGGAAATGAATGTACTGTTTCATTAAGAAAACTCTGAGCAGTAGCTACATGAAACCATCACTGAGCCAATAAAATCTAAAACTGATCATGCAGAATACTCATACATTGCTGGTGGGAATATAACGAGCACAGACTTTTGGAAAATTGTTTGACAACATCTATCAAAGCTGAACATATATATGCCCCATGACACATCAATTCCACTCCTAGGATCATACGCAATAGAATTATGACCTAGGAACACCAGAAGGCAAATCAAAGAATGGTCATCACACCAATCTTTGTAATAGCTTCAAACTGGAAGCAACTCATCAGTAGATGAGCGACCCAACTATTGCCCATCAATAGCAGGAAGTAGACAAAATAAATTATGCTATATTCTTACAATGCTATGCTATAAAGCAATGAAAATGTACAAATTGCATCTACACAGAACAGCATGGATGAATTCCACAAACATAACTTTGAGTGAAAGAAGCCAGATCCATACTCTATCATCCCATTTATATACAATTCAAAAAGAGGCTAAACTACTCTATAGCATTTAAAGTCAGTAGAGTGGTGACCCTTGGGGAGACAGGGTTAGTCATTGGAAAGGTCCCATGGGGAGCTTCTGCAGTGCTGATAATTTTCTACTTTTTATTTGAGTAATGGTTCCAGACATGTGTTAATTCCAGGAAAAGTCACTGAGCTGTACAATCATGATGTGTGCACTTTTCTGTGTGTTTTAATGCAATAAAAAGTTTACTTAAAAATCAGTCATGCAAGAGGAGGCTTTTGGTAACATCAGAAGGGTGAAGTGAAACCATGCTCCTGGTTAAACTTTTTAAAATATACTAGAAAGCTTCTAAAACGAGACAGAAACTAGAGGGGAGTGGAACCTCAACACTTGCAGCTGTAAGAGACTTGCGAGATTGTGGCTTCCTGGCCTGAGAGTGTTGCCCAACCCACGTGGCTGAGACTGGGGAAAACAGCGTGAGCAGAGCCATGTCCTTACTAGCTAAGAGGCTAGGAGGGTAGCTGGCAATCAAATGGGAAATCTTGGGAGCATAAGAACCTTAGATAGATGTCAGTCCAGAATATAACCTGCCTAACTCACCAGCAGACAGCTCAGCTACAAAGGTCCAGGGAGACCCTGGTGAAAGATTAGAGCACCAAGAGCAAATATATGCTGAGTTAATGATTTTCTTAAGTGAGTACACTCGCTAAACATGCACAGCTTGGATAACAGAAAGCCTGAAGGGTCAGAGTCAGAGCTCAAAACCAGAAGAGCAGCTGGAAATTAACAGTGTCCCTAGAAGCAAGGAAAACACAGAGAGTGGGCCCTGTATCTTCCCAAATACTTGGCTGATTGTCAAGTCTCACAGGCCCAGGGAAGATCCACAGGGCCCAGGCTAAAATAATAGGAGTGAAAAAAACTAGAACAGGGCAGAGAATGCACAGGCTAAGTGAATGCACACAATGGGAAGACAAAGTGCCTACTAGAAGGAAATGTCAATCAAGACACATCAAATGCTGGACTATAAAACAAGTCCCATGATGTTTAGAAATACTGAAATATGGCAGAGTATGTTCTTTGTCCACAACGGAATTCACTTAGAAATCAATATAAAGATAGTAAATATCTGGAAATTAAACAATTCAATGGAAAACACAACCTATGGAAAAATTTGTAGGAAGCATACACAGCAGTGCTTAGAGGGGACTTTAAGGCCTTAAGTGCTTACATATAAAAAGAAAAAAGGTCACTAATCAGTGATCTAAGCCAGGAATCAGCAAACTTTTCCTTAAAAAGGTCGATAGTAAATATTTTAGGCTTTGTGGGCTATATGGTCTCTGTTGCAAACGCTGAACTCTGCTATTGTAGCACAAAAGCACCAATAGACAATACTTAAGAGGAATGAGCATGACTGGATTCCAATAAAACTTTATTTACAGAAATAAGCACTGGGCCATATTTGGCCCGTGGGCTGTAGTTTGCTGACCTCTGATCTAAGCTTTCACCACAGGAAACTAAGAAAAGAGGCAAAAATAAACTCAAATTGACAGAAAGAAAGAAAGAAAGATAATAGATAATGGCAGAAATCAATAAAATATAAAACAGATAATTAATGAAATCAAAAGCTTTCTCTTTGAAAATAAAAAAGTTAATAAATTTCTAACCAGAAAAATCACAAAAAAAGAGAGAGGGAGAAAGACAGGAGAGAGAAAGAATATACAAATTACCACCATTAGGAAGTAAAAGGGGGGAATCATTCAAGAGCCTATAGATGTTAAAAAGATAATTTTTAAAAATATGAACATTTTATAGCCATAAATTCAAGCACTTCAATGAAATGGACAAATTCTTTTGAAAGATATAAATTTTCAAAAATTATTTGAGAACGAAAAAAAACCAAAGTAGCCCTAGGTCTATTAAAGAAATTGAATTCTTAGTGAAAAACCTTCTGATCAAAAATTCCAGACTCAAATGGCTTCACTGGAGAATTCTATAAAAGAATTTTGAAAGAAATAATACCAATTACACAAGATTAGTTTAACATACAAAAATTGCCATATCAACCTACTAAAAAAGAACAGACATAAATCATCTCAACAGATGCAGAAAAACATTTGACAAAATTCAACATCAATTTGCGATAAAAAGTCTCAGCAAACTAAGATTAATAAGGAGCTTCTTAAACATAATGAAGCGCATATCTACTTAACGGTGAAAGATTGAATACTTTCTTCCCCAAACTGGGAACAAGACAAGGAAATCTTCTCTTCCTACTTCTATTAAACACTGTGCTGGAAGTCCTAGCCAATACACTAATGCAAGTAAATAAAAATAAAAAGCATACAGATTTTTAAAGAAAGAATTAAAAGTTTCTCTAATGACAGATGACACAATAATATATGTGGAAAGTCCTATGTAATCTATTAAAAAGCTAGTAGAAATAAGACGCATTTAGCAAGGTTGCAGGAGACAACGTCAATACACAAAATGTATTTGTATACAACAATATTTCTCTATATTAGAAACAAAAAATTGACAGTTGAAATGAGTTGCTAGTGGCTGAGCAAGTCAAGAGAAGGATTTTGTTTTTAGATGGTAGAAATAACAGGAAATTTTCTTATGGGTCTGATCCCAGAGGGAGAGAAAAAAGATAATACATAAGTGAGAGGGAGAGAAGACAACTGCTGGGGCAACATCCTTGACTCAGTAAGAGAGTATAACATCTAGTGAATGAATGAAAGAGTTGGCATAAGACGTGATCATGGACATTCACTATAATATGAGGCAAGATCCTTGCACAGTGGTGGGGGGCTGTAGTGCAGATGCCGGTACATGGGTAGATGTGGTAATGGGAGCCTGTGGGATTTATTTTCTGATTGCTTTAATTTCCTCAGTGAAGTCAGAAGTAAGACCATTGGCTATGCATGAAAATGGGAGAAAGAACCGTCACGAGTTTTGAAAGGAAGAGATAGAAGGTAGGAAATAGCTGTGTAGGAAGTGGAACCATGAACTGGCATAAGGAATTACAATATGATGCGTTGACAGCATTAAAGGCAATTCTTTGAGGTCATGGATTTATAAGAAGACCAGACAGCAGTTTTTCTCCATCCATGTTCAGCTGCGTGATGATGTGGAGTAGGCAGAGGTTTTAATGTAACCAGCATTTTCATTTGGCCAAGCAAGTAGAAAGGAGGGGAGGATACATGCAAAGGTAATGGTTGATATGGATCTCAAGGCGGTCATGGGGAGCAGAGAAGTCATCCAGGAGTTGAAGGATAGTACAAGGGGGGAGGACTAATGGGTTGGAATTCCCAGCGAGGTCAATAAAATATTGGCTAGTATTCCTAGGAGGTATATGCTGGCAAGATGGAAGGTGGTGACGAGACAGTTGGACTCATGAAATTGATACGAAATTGTGATTATGTGTATAGTAATAAGAAAAAAATGGAGTACGTGGCTAAGAGTAGAAGACACAGTCACTCAAGGCAAGTTTAAGGGAGAGAAATTGTGGAAAAAGTCATCCACGTATATATAATTAAATAACCAAGAATTAAGACAGAAATTAAGTTAAAGAAAATGACAGTGAGCCAGAAGCTAAAGTCATCCAGAAATGAGCATGGATGACCCAAGAGTCGTGGAATGATAGCAAAGATAATGGGAAATTGGTGATATGATGACACTACCTTCAAATTTAGGGGATTTAAGACAAGCAGAGGGAAAGATCTCAAAAAAGAAATAATACCGAGTTTGAAATCTGAACGAAGATTGTTAATCATGGGATGATGGAAACCAATCAAATAGAGATTCATACAGAAGAAATTAATAATCTCAGAGATTCATATAGAAATTACTAACCTCTTCATGTTCCCCTCTAATCTCAACCACTTACAGTAACAAATATGGTAGTTTGACATGCAATTTTCAGTATTTACTCTGAGTCTTTTGAGACTTAATTTTTTAAAAAACTAATCAGTTGGTAAAAAAAAAAATCCATCACTCTCTATTGAAAAAGATTTTAAAGAGTATATCTCTAAGCAAAAGGTACTAGTCAGTAGCTCTTTCAGTGTATGGTATAAGTGACTTGATTTCTCAGTAAATACACTCATCAAAAACTTCTCCAGTGTGACCTAAAAATATTACACAATGTTCTCCAGGCATTTTAGGAAATTTGTACCTCTTTCCTCAGAGATTACCCCAATTTAATGGTAAAGCATTAAATCAATGTTATCATCTGTATATCATATTTATATGACATTTCATTGTGGAAATATTGTGACACCAAGACAGAGAAGAGAAATTGCCCTTATGTTACATCTGATATGCAGTGTCACCTCTCTTCATTTCAGCCAAGGTTTCCAAAATCGATAAACTCAACGTAATAGTACTTCAACCAGTAACCAAGAAATAGGCAAGAAATTTCCTGGTGAAAAGTAACTTGAAATATCATTTTCCAGTAAAAATACTATGACACAGAAGAGAAAATGTGCATGAATTTTTTAAATTAAAAGAATACTTGAAGGGGCTGGCCCGGTGGCATAGTGGTTAGGTTCATGCACTTCACTTCGGTGGCCCAGTGTTTGCAGGTTTGGATCTCAAGCACAGACCTACACACCACTTATCAAGCCATGCTGTGGCAGGCATCCCACATATAAAGTGGAGGAAGATAGGCATGGATGTTAGCTCAGGGCCAATCTTCCTCAGCAAAAAGAGGAGGATTGGCAACAGATATTAGGTCAGGGCTAATCTTCCTCACAAAAAAAAAAAGAAGAAGAAGAAGATTTGAAGAATCCCAACATTTAGAACATGGGATTGATTACATATGAGGTTGTTTTCATCAGTGCATGGCAACCCACACCCCTACCCCCAAACCTGGATATTTACTTTCTTTTGCTGTTGGATACATTGTTGGAAAGATGGAGAAGCAATGCTTTGTGTTAACTCGTTTCATTGTTGGCCTGAAAACTGCCCTTCTTTTTCTTCCCTTTTTCCTCCCCATTCTTCCCTCCTCTGTTTCTGGAAAGAGGGACTTTACAGGTGAGACTTAAACCAAGAGACCCTAGGAACAGGCCAGGTGAAAGGTGAGAGTGGAGCTATGGGTTCAGATGACAGGAAAAGGAGAAGGATCCTGTGCAGAGGGGCTCCAGGAAATTCCAACCAGCTGCCTGACGACTAGAAATACCTTAGGTTGTCAGTATGAGTGTAACTGATTGAGAGCTACAATTATACACTCTTGCAAGTCATTCTGACACGGGTCAAATCTATATATAAGCAAGGAGGCATTTCAGAACCACCTCCTTTAAACAGCAAAATTTTAATAACCATACAGCCACTAATAATTTACATCTTAATACTGCTTTACAGCTTTCAAAGCATTATCATAGATGGAGGCAATGTACAATTATCCATAGACTATTTACACATTTGTGGGTTCCCCAGAGCATTGGCATTTCCCCATCTTTCTGCAATTACCTTGCTTTTAGGCATTTCACTGCCTCTCACTGCCTTTTCTAGCACTGTGGAGAAAGAGGAGATCCCAGTAAGTCAAGCTTACTATGTATTAGTAACCCCCACAATGGTGACACATGGAGGACGTTTGCCTAATAACTTCAGTGATGATTCTGGATCTGGGGACTGCTTTCCCATTCATGCATCCCTCTTATCCCTTAAATACAGAGGAGAAGTCATTTCTAGTATGTTTCTCTGTTATAACAGAGTCGTGCCAAGCATGGCTTCCAACAATCACAGTGCTTCTAACTCTCCCAAAGTCTGTACATTTTTAGGGAAAAACACATTTCTTAAAGTTTCTGCTGCTTCTACCTCCAAATATAACCTCAATTTTCTCCTGTTTTCTCCCTTTTCACTTTCAACAATATTTTTGCCATCCAAACACCTCCTAGAGAAAGGCCCTAGAATTTTCACTCTGATGTTGGCAGCCACATCCACCTTGGGAGGAATGGCCAGACGTGAAACTAGCTCCACTTGGGACCAGAAGTGGAATGTCAGTGAGAGGAGTGATTTTTTATTTTGTCCACTATACCTACCAGGGATGGTTTTGTCTGAAATGCCTACGAGGGAAAGAGTCTTTCTTATTCTTTATTTTTTCCTTTTGTGTGAGTGAGTATCATGGAATAGATAGTTGAGTTGAACCGTGAGGCAAAGTCGGAGAGAAGAGAATGAGACTGTTTAGACACCTCAATTCAAGTGGCTGCTTCAAACGTACATCCATCTCTGTTGCTTTGACTTCCCTGTTTCATCTTTTACTAATTTGAACATACTTTTTAGATTGTTTATAAAGATATACCATACACCACAGAGTGCAAGGGATGTGGAGATGAAGGAGAAAATACACGAGCATCCCATATGTACAGGAAGCAGGCTGCCACCAAGGCAGGGTAGGTGGAGGAGAAAGGGTGGTGAGCAGCTGCAGCAGCCCTTGATCAGCAGCACGGGGGGCCGGCCCCGTGGCTTAGCAGTTGGGTGCGCACGCTCTGCTGCTGGCGGCCCGGGTTCGGATCCCGGGCGTGCACCCATGCACAGCTTCTCCTGCCATGCTGAGGCCGCGTCCCACATACAGCAACTAGAAGGATGTGCAGCTATGACATACAACCATCTACTGGGGCTTTGGGGGAAAATAAATAAATAAATAAATAAAATTATAAATTGCTTGTGACATAGGAGTTTGCAAGCGAGAACAACTTTCTGCTTTCTCTGCGTACAGAGCCATGCTTCAGGGAAGAGTGTTGGAGAAGAATGTTTTGAGGCAGCAACTCAGTTGCCCCACCCGGGCCTTCCCTTCCCCTTTCCATGTAATATTTCCCCAAAGAGCCAGCATGAAATCATGAAAGTCACTACATACATAAATGATGAGACAAAGTCCTCCACGTGGAACCCACACAAATCTACGGCAAGAAGATAAAAATAAAAGGAGATTAAAAAAACCCACAACTATTCTCCCAAAAAGCAGAGGAAAATGCACATCTTGTAAATTAACACACTAAATAGAGTCAATTAAATTTGGATTCTCTGAGGAAAGGGCTACGGATGAAGAGCAAGGGCGACAAGAAACGCCAAAACACAAATGGAGAGGAAATATGTGCACACAGAAGCTTGGAAAGAAATTGTCAAGAAACATAAAATCATTGCAGAAATAAAAATCACATATGAGATTATATAAGGATAAGAGGTCCCACTAAAAACATAGTTAGGCGGGGCCGGCCCCGTGGCGCAAGTGGTTAAGTGCACACGCTCCACTGCGGCAGCCCAGGGTTCGCCGGTTCAGATCCCGAGAGCGCACCAATGCACCGCTTGTCAAGCCATGCTGTGGCGGTGTCCCATACAAAGTGGAGGAAGATGGGCATGGATGTTAGCCCAGGGCCAATCTTCCTCAGCAAAAAGAGGAGGATTGGCAGATGTTAGCTCAGGGTCGATCTCCCTCACACACACACACACACAAATATATATATATATATATATATATATAGTTGGGATGACAGTGTAGAGGAGGAAGAATATTCCTCTACCCTCTAGGTCCTCCTGGCTGGTCTAAGAATTAAATTGACGTGAGACAGAATAACAAGAGAAAATCAAAGTTTAATAACATGTCTACATGGGAGAAACCCAGGAAAATTGAGTAACTCACCAAAATGGCTGAAGCCATCACCTTAAATACCATTCTGCTAAAGACAAAGGAGAGTGTTGGGGGTAGTGGTTTGGGACTTCAAAGGGGAGGAAAGCCAATTTACATGGAGATGAAAAAGTAAATGTTTGGTAAACAAATGTTTGCTGGGACATCTACAGACAATGTGACCTGAGAGAGAACTTTGATAAAAATGGGCCTAGCAAGGTTCCTCCCAGTCTACCACACCTAGAGTCATCTATGGTGATAGCTCCTTCCTGGGACAGGCCTTCTATCTTAAATTCTTTTAGGCAGTTTAGGGGAAAGTTCAAAGTTTCTTTCCAAGTCTTTTGTTCTTAAAAATAATCAAGCCAAAGAGATACATTTTGGGGTGGAAAATTCTGATCCCCCACAACAGAAAAGATTGTGCAATTGCATCATGCTCTCTTATTTTATTGTAGACTCTGTTCTTTTTATTTTCTTTGCTAATTGCGTGGTCAGTGAGTGAGCTGCCTGGCCTGGGGGTCCAACACCACAGTGGGGGTTCTGCTTCTGGTGAGGGATGTAAGGAAAGGCATATGTGAGCCATACATTTGCTGTGATCAAATGGATTGTTGTGGTTGTATCAAGGGCCTCTGTGTCACCAGGATCCAGCCCACTCCCAAGAGAAATGTCCAAAGGAAGAGAAAGAAACAGCCTTGTCCCAAGGGCAGACATCTTCCAGGGAATGTGCAGTGGCTGGACCTCCTCCAAGAGATTTGTGTAGACTCATTAGTCCAACCTGAACGTCACCTTTGCTGTGCAAAGGGAGGCGCTCTAAACAGTGGAGTCTACTTTGAAGAAAGACCCAGGCCCACACTAAGACCAGACATAAGATCTAGGAATTGTCTTCCCAGCAGACCATTCCAGGGGGTGACAAAGAAAAGACACAAATCCTTGGCATCGAGAACTTCCATTTCAGAGAAGATCGGCCACAGGGGAGTAATTTTGAAAAACATGACAGGAAAAATCAAGCAGTACAATACCTCATTAACACACCTTCCTGGGAAAAATATTCCAGGCATATAACAAATCTGGAAGTAGCTTCCATTTGGAACGTGCTACAGTTTTTATTGTTATTTAATTACTATTTTATTATTATTATTTAACCATGTTGGGGCCTAGAACAGGTCACACCAAAATACCCCACAATAGCATATTGATTATTTTGAATTAAAGTTACTTGAGAAGCAGAAAGGGCATTCTGACGCTCCTGTCTCTGTTCCCCCTGAAAGCAGAAATTAACTCTCCCATGTGAAAGGTACTCTCCCTTCATCCTTATCACCAGAGCTAGGGAATCCAGGGCCGAGAAGCCTGAATAAATAAATATTGCTAATTTACTACCTCAAGCCTAAACTCTGCTCAGATTCCTCATTATTTATGTACACCAAACCTAAGTTTCTTTGTTCTGTCAATTCTTCAGAAATTTATTATTTGTTTGTGTAAAAGATATATATACTGCCTGCTTTGTTCACTCCAAGCATCACTTCTTTATGATTTCCAATACGTACATATTAACCTGGGTTTTTCTCCTGCTCATCTGGTCTTGTGTCAATTTTATTATTTTATTATTCAGCCATAAGAACACAAGAAGGGAAGAAAGGGGATTTTCCCCACCCAGACAACGATCATCATCATTATTACAATTGCTATTACTATAACAATAAATATTTACATAGAGCTTGTTGTGTGTCAGCTGCTGTTCTAAGCATTTTTACATATATTAGCTCATGTAATCCGCAAAGCAACCTTATGAGCTGGTACTATTATTTTTTAAAATTTTTAATGTATTTATTTATACCATTGACTATGTCACTATGAGTTTATGGCATACACAAAATTTAATAGTGTACATAATATTTCTAGGGAAATACCAAGTTATTCTTAAACATTTCAGAAGCACTGCACTGTTCACGTATGAACAGTGATGTTGTTACTGTACAAGTGGGGTTCTCTGCCCGATGTGCATAAAAATAAAAAAAAACAATTATTATGGCATCAGTTTTTGAGAAAAGAAAAGGCTTTATTGTGAGGTTGACCTGCAAGGAGATAAGAGGCATAAACTCTCAGATCTATCTCCCTGATTCAGGAATTGGGGCAAAATTTAAGAGGTTAGGGAGAACAGGCTGGTACATGGAAATGCTGGTGGGGCAGGTTTTGATTGGAGGGCTTTAAGCATTCATAGGAAGGTTTTAAACATTTATGGTAAGGTTTTAAACATTTATGGTAAGGTTTTAAACATTTATAGTAAGGCTTTACACATTTATGGTAAGGTGTAGAAGGGGCTTTAACACCGGGTCTTCCTAGACAATGGACCCCTCGCCTCTGACAAGCATCTGACTTTCAAGTTCCAGTCATGTCCCGGTCCTTTGGTTCCATGGGGGGAGAACCTTTGGTTCCATGGTCATTTCAGGTCAAGATTTCCTCTTCTGTGCATGCTCTGGCTACGTGACTTTGCAAATTTTCTGAAAAATAACTCTTAATCACTCTGTTGATAACAGATGGAGTCAGTTCAAACTGGTCCTAGTGGGCCCTAGTGGCTACCATGTTGTTATACATATCTTTTTTGGAAACAGATATCCAGACCCCTGTTATGACAGTTCCTTTATTTCATTTTTTAATTGAAATATAATGACATATAACATTGTGTAAGTTTAAAGTTAGTATACTATTATTGTTACCGCACCAGGTCCATTTTTGCCCACCGCCCAGAAAGCCAATCACCGAGACGACGAGATTGCAGAGAGAAAGGGTTTAATCACAAGGCAGTCAAGTGTGGAAATGGGAGAATGAATCTCAAATCCACTTCCCCGAAAATAGGGACTCAGGGATATTTATGGGTTAGGAAGCAAGGTTGTCTGAAATGATTGGGGGTGAGGAGAGATGAGGTAATTGATGATCCGCGCAGGCTTCATGCCTCATCATAGAACGCATGCTCACAGAATGGCGATGTCAGCATGCCCTGAGGGTGGAGTTCCAACCTTTTGCCGTCAAGAGGTCGCTCATCGGACACATGTCAACCCAGTTGATGGGTTGGTGGTCTCAATCTGGCCTGAAGTGGACAAGGGGTTCAGTTCCTGAAAAAAATAGCTCAGACACCTATTACCATGGTGACCCAGGCTCCAGGGGGATGTTACCTATAGGAACCTAGTGGGAGTCAGATAGCATATTGCCTAAACAGCACAGTTAAAAATGGGTAAGTTTATCATGCAGATTAAGTCCTCATCTTCCATTCTGATACATTTCTAGGTAAGGCCCCCCGTCCCTTCTTCCTGGTACAGGGAAGAAGATATCTTTACAAATGGAGATTTCCTTTACAAATGTAAATGTCTCTTATAAAGGGTAACAAGAACTAAGAATGGGCTTAGCAAGGACCCTCCCAGATACCCAGAGATGTCTATGGTGATGGCCTGTTCTGGGAGCAGGCCTCCCCTCCAAAACTCTTTGGGTCAGTTAGTGGGGGTGGGGGCCAAAGTGACTTTCAGGCAGAGACATATTTTGAGGTGGCCAATTCTGATCCCTCATACTTACTAGTTGGTTAATCATCAATGGCTAACTGTTTGCCAGTTTCATTATCTGCAATGCTAATGAGGAAAACTGAGGTATGAGGAGCTCAGGAATCTTCCCCAAGTTCACACACTTCTGAGGGAGAGGAGTTCCTACTTTATCCATGCTCCAAATAAAGGGGGAAACTGCCTTCTCAATGTACCATGTGAGAGAAAGCTTCCATTTGTAAATCACAGCATCTAAGATATTGGATAATGCACACTGGGAAAGACAAAAGAGACATCCTTCATATGAAAAACCACTGTGCACCACTCAGACCTCATTCAGCATCAAAAATTTCAGACTGTAAAAAAAAAAAACAAACATGTCGAGATGGATGCTTTCAGGACCTGACATTATTTTTTTCCACCACAAAAGACATACTGGAAGAAGTCCTACAATGCAATGAGAAGTAGCCCCTAGGGGTAACAGAGAAATAATAACTGAAAGAAACGCAACAAATGTGATTAGAGGGGAATAGCACTATGGCGTGACTCATTCAATAAATCAACCTACTTTGAGGTTATTTCTCAGTCAAGTTTATCTCCACTGGATGCCTTGTCATCCTTCAAACACAGGCTGCACATCCCGGCCCGAGGGCATCACCCAACTATCCCCTCTTCCTGACATCCTGCAGGCACCTGGGGCAGCCTCCTGCAAGTCGCTGCTTAAATGACAATGAGGCTAATCAAGATTCACTCCGTGGTTTTTGTCCTAACAACTGGGAGAAGGGAGTTTTCGTTAACTGCAGTGTTAAGAAAAAATCAGCAGGCATTTGGAGAAGTGTTAAAATAGCTATGTGTTTACAATAAGAAGGAGTACAAGGAAGAACAACTGGGGGGCAGTGGGGATGCTCAAAGTAGAAATCACAGAGGGGGTGATGTCTGGACTCCAATTTGCTCTTTGCACTCTCAAGCTGCATTAGGCACACCATCTGTATTATGCATAAATCAGGTTTCACAGGTTCAAATGTTTAACGGCAGTGCCAAGAGTAAACAAACACCTGGGCATAAATTCAATGCTCTTTGCAGTGGATAGTTCACTTAGTGTCAGCAAAACGATACAGAGTGCATACACAAGACGGGTATTACCAAATTTTCCAGTTTTTCAAGAAAAGCTGAAAAATCTGAATTTTTAAAATGTGCAATATTCTTATTTTTAAAGATTGGCAAGCCATTCAAAAATTTTTAAATACTACAATCCAAAGAAAAGATTATGTCTTAAGGTTATATTCTTATATTCAAATGGAGAAATAATTTAATGTATAACATACCTATCATGATTTGCTGGAATTTAAGATTTAATGAACTCTACTCCAAAACATATCACAAAGTTGAAAAAGAATTCTTACTGTCTGAAAACATGTGGTCTTGTCAGCAGGGATTATTTTTGGTTTTGATACAAGCTTCAGACAAGGTTGACATGAGGGAAGCCATATTGTAGAAGAGAAGCCCTACTGTAACTTTGAATGACCTCTGACAAAGTAACCCAGCTGGATCTGCACCCTCCAGGAGATCTAACTGCTCTGTAGATTTTACAACCCCTGCTTGTGCATGTACCTCCCAGCTGCGATAAGATGATAACTTTGTTCTTTTGAGTTCCTTAGGAATGTGATGAGCCCTGAACAGAGAATCTATGCTGATAGCCATCATCAAAGACAAATGAAAGACCTAGGTATAGGGCATTGCTCCGGTCTCTGATGCATATCCAGTAAAACCAAAGACTATCAGGAACTAAGACCAGCTGCCTCCTCCACCTGGAGGTTAGCTGGATGCCCCCACCCAGAGACCAGATGCCTCCCCGACTGGGAGACCAGCCCCCTATATACTTGGCCTGTAATCTTTGTTCTGCAAGATGGTTTTTTTCAGACATTAGTCGGCCATCTTCCCTCTTGCTAGCAAGCTGTAATAAAAAGTTCTTTCTCTGCTATCACCTTGCCTCTTGACTATTGGCATGTCTTCAGGCAGGCAGACGAACCCCCTTTTTGGGCAGTAACATTAGCACTATTTAGTTAATTATCAACTTACTAATTAATAATAATTAATATTAATGTTGCTAATAGTATTAGCCAAGAATAAACAGAAAAGCTTTTGGTCTTCCAGACATTTCGTCCAGGGGAAGGGAAAGAACAAACCTTGTACATGGAGGAACAAAGTGAGAGGTGAGCTGTGAGTTTATTCTATGAAAACTCCACTTTTTAAATATGATGACTAAACTATTTAAATTGGAATACAATATGGCAAGATAAAAATCTTCCTAATTTTATAAACTCTGAATTAGTATTTTGATTAAAAAATTCTAATCAGGTTGGCATAAATGTAAAACAAAGAAAAAAGCAATCATATTTATTTTTTATTTATTTATTTATTTTTCCCCCAAAGCCCCAGTAGATAGTTGTACGTCATAGTTGCACATCCTTCTAGTTGCTATATGTGGGACACGGCCTCAGCATGGCCGGAGAAGCAGCGTGTCGGTGCGCGCCCCGGATCCGAACCTGGGCCGCCAGCAGCGGAGCACACGCACTTAACTACTAAGCCACGGGGCCGGCCCCACAATCAACCTATTAATGCAAGCAAAAACCACAAGCGAAATATTAGCAGAAATCAGAAGCAATTTTATTAACTAAAGTACCATCCCCCAAAAATATACATAGCTTAAGGAAAGCTATTAAATCATTAACCATTTTTAATAGAAGGCCATTTTTTCATGGGGATTGAGAAGGCACTGGATGAAATTCAACACCCATTCCTCACGAAAACTCTCTTTAAAGAAGGAATATATGTGCCCATCCCTAAGATGGCAAAAATATGTATACTGTATATATATGTATCAAAACAAAAGTCAGTATCCTGCTTAATGAGGAAACATGGAGAACACACATGTAACACACACAAAAGGAAGACTAATTTTAGTAATATATAAAGATTTCAAATTGATTTTAAAAGTTCAAGAACTCAATTAAAAGAAATGAGCAAAAGGGGCTGGCCTGGTGGCATGGTGGTTAAGTTCGTGTGCTCCGCTTTGGCAGACTGGGGTTCACGGCTTCAGATCTCGGATCACACTGCTTATCAAGCCATGCTGTGGTGGCATCCCACATACAAAAAAAAATACAGGAAGATTGGCACAGATGTTAGCTCAGGGCCCAAACAAAAAAAAAAAAAAAAGAAATGAGCAAAAGACATATCTACCTGTTACATGAACAGGTAGATCACATCAAAGAAACAGCAATGGCTTATAAACATGAAATGACTGTTTAATTCTACTTCAACAAATGTCCCTTAAAAACAGAACTTTATTTTCACAAGTCCAGATTGGCAAATATTATTATGTATGGTTGAACACACAGTTGGCTAGTTTGTGAAGTAACAGGCTTTCTCATACACTGTTGATGAGGGTCAAAATTAGTATAATTTTGGAGGAAAATCTGGAAAAATACCAATCCTACTCTTGATTTCATCTTGCAGTGCTCTACCTGAGCACTCACATTTGAGTACATCGCAGCATTACTCGTATAAGCAAGGGGCTGCAAACATTAGAACAGACAGGAATTAGGCAGTCAGGAAGAAGATGTCTGCATGTAGGCAGCAGAAAACTTACTCTTCACCTCAAAATGTTGTAGACATTCTGGTTTGAAGCAATCCCTTTTGGGCAAGCACTGTGTTCCAGTTCAAGTTGTATCGCTCACAGCTCCCTTTACAGGTTTGCTTCCCTTCGAAAGCATCCTTACTCCCCATCTTCCACTCCTCACTCCTAATCTCCCGGGACATTCCGGTGCCCTGGTGCAATGGAGAAGGCAAGAGGAGATCGACGTTAGTGGGAATGCAACACTGAAACAGGGAGGAAGCTGCCTATTTCTTGGATCTCCTCTGCTTTTCGCTCCAGCACGGGCACATACATTGCTCATGTCCATGATCATCTCTCCAGATGCTGATGGCGAATGAAGGAAGCTCCTTCCTCAGTCCATTACATGACCCACAGGCACCTGGCTGAGACCTTGTGTTCAGTGGAAGCTTCCCGGCAAGGCTGATGTCTCTACGGCAGCACTGCTGCCCCCTACCCAGGATTCCCAGCAGTGGTCCATCTCAGCTTCTGCTGAAGGCTCCTGTGTGTATGTGCTTTGGTTCAGCCAGCTCAGACTAGAAGGGGGCTAGTTGTCAGAATGAATACTTCCCAAACGTCCAGGAGATTCCTCCAAGGATTTTCCAAGCCCGTCCATGCCACTACCTTGCACACTGTTCTTTCTGTCCTGGGATATTGTCTTCTCTCCACCTTCTAGCTCTTTCAACTCATTTTATATTGCTTTTCCAGGCATGGAGACAAACCACTTTCCTCCTGCTATGCCTCCAGGCACTTCCATCTTTTGTCTGATAAGGACTTATTAAAAGTAGCAGTTTGTATTCTCTTGACTTGGTCCCATTGGTGAGTGTGTCTTTGCTTATGTTCTGTGTGTGTATTTGTGTGTAGTGTGTGGGGGTGTGTATGTGTCTGAGTGTGTGTGTGTGTGCATGGTGGGTGGGGGGATGGACAGGACAAAAGGGAAGCAAACCTCACCATGCTGTGTCTCAGGTTATTACTAAGGGGACACGAATCACCTGCCTCGTTACACAACTGGAATATTCACAAATGGGGGTTGTTCACAGAAGAGTGCATATAACCTCTGCCATTTGCAGAAGCAACCTACATATACATATATTTCTGCTTGTACATACATTTACAATTTCGGAAAGCACTCTTAAGGCTGCTAACAATTTCTAGGGAGGGTGGCTCTAGGTTACTTTTGAATGACTTGTTTTGTTCTTTAATTTTTTTAAGCATGTATAAGTGGATTTTTTCCAATAAAAACATAATTAATAAAAATGAAATTGAAAAACCAAAAAATTAAAATTAAAACAATGAGAGGAGGGAAGGAAGCTAGGAGAGATCCCTGGAGTCATTTTGTTTTGTTTCCTGTGTTGATTCTCCCAGCTGCGCTGGTCCCTTATGCTTCAATCATCGAAAGTCAGACAGCATGAACCCTCCCCAGAGGGACATTTATGTCACCAGCGCTCTCCTCAAGGGTGAGTGAAGAGGCATCTTCTAGGTAAGCAAACTGCTGGGTAATGAGTGTGCTGAGCAGCACGCTTACAGAAATGTTCTGGGGAATAGGTTTACGTGGAGACAGAATTAAACGCTGCTGCTATAGGAGATTGTTGGAGAAAGGCCTACGTATATAAAAACATGCCAGGGCAGTCCTAAAACTCTTATTTGGGGCGGATTTTCATTGGATTAACAAGCTCTTCTAAAGACGCCTGGGTCTCTTCAGTTCTATGTCAAGGCTGCCTTCCCCAGATGTGTGTAGTGCCACCCACCTTCCCCAGATGTGTGTAGTGCCATCCGTAGGGTCCTGAACAATGCCCACCCTCAAGAAACACCATCTGCCACATGGTGGACCCCCACCCACACACCACCTTAAATTGCCCTGGAGAGCAAACTCGGGCACACACATCTGCCCCTGCCCCAGCGACTGTCCTGTTTCAGCTATCTCAAAGGCCTTCTCTTCCTTCTGATTCCCCCTGAAAAGGAGCCACTCAGCACTTCATGATGTGGGTCTCTAGTTAAACGACACAGGCACAGATCCTAAAACCTGCTCTCACCAAGAAAAGCATCCACTGCTTACAACTAATTGGGTTTAATTCCATGTTACTAATACTCCTGGTCAAAACAGACAAAATTCTAAAAAGAAAACTCAGGCATCCAGTAAATCACAAACTCTCCAGGAATGTCTGTGTTTTCCTTCTCTGCTCACTGCTCAAGGAAAAGAGAAGGGACTCTGAGTACCAACCACCTTGAAAATGGAAATGGTCGAAGGGCCTCTGCTCACAGCTAACACACATAGCTCTCATCGCTGTGTCCACTTGGGACCATGAACATCTGGGGTCCTTGAAGGCAGTGTTTTCAATCTCTTCCTCCCTCCCAAACAACACAATGTACACATCACCAGGTGAAAAGTTTCCCCTAGAATTGAAGTCCCATTCAACAGCTCATCGCAATGGGAAATCGATGGCACTGTTCTTGGATTCCAAATGAGTCACAATGACAATTTAGAATCCAGATACTCTGCCTCCAACTACTTGACTTAAAGATAATGAGACATAAGCACTTAATCTTTCCTTCCAAGGTGCCCTCAACGCAGCTACAGCATTGAGCACTCAGAGCATCTTTCCTTCTCCAAATTGTCCCCCGTTTTGTAACCTGTGTCTGTTTCTCTTTCTAAACTATGAGATCGCCTTCTTCATGCTATCAGAGGAAGTCGCCCTTGCAGGGTAAACTCTCCCAGCTGAGCAGCTGATAATGTCAGAGCACTTATAATGGGAGGCTATGGAATAATTGTTCTCATTGGAAATGGAACAAAAGGAGAGAATCTGTCAGGATTTTTCCCCTGTGTTTTATCCTGCTTACATTTAGAATAACCCAGTGTAGAACATGTGTAGCCAGGTTCTCAAATGATTTTGGAGCTTCTTGACATAAATTTAAGACAGAACAGGTCTACCGAAAACTTAAAACAATGCTCAGTATCAATAGGTGGGAATGTTCATGTGCAAATTTGTCCTCTAAAAAGATCTTTGGTTAGGGACATCAGTGCTTAATAACAAGGTTTTTATAAACCCAAACTCCCCAATCCTCTCACCAAAAGAGAGCATTTAAATAAATCCCAAACAACGTGTCTAAAATTTGACAGCAGTCTATTTCCTGCTACAAATACATACATCTTTGAATTTATAGATATTTCTTTCATTGGCAAATTTTTCCCTATGTTGATTAAAATTATTTTTCAAATTATATATACATTTTTAGACGTATTGTTGTCCTTCCCTCAACTGGAAATATTTCATTTCATCTCCAAGGATACCACCCTCACAACACGGCCAAGAGCTAAAACATAGCAAGATTGATGACAAGCTTCTATAAGGAAAAATCAACCTGCAAATCCATGTTACAAGGCAATGACTTGGCTTTAATTAAAGTTAATGGTTATGCAAGTAACCATATCACATTGTTGAGGATAGAATCTTTCTTGCAGGCAAAGAATGATCGAACCTTATAGAGTGACTGGGAGTCTGCCATTTGGTCATGGCCTTGAAGGACTGAAGTGAGCTGCCCTCACATAAAACATGAGTGACAGGGCCGGCCCGGTGGTGCAAGTGGTTAAGTGCGCGCGCTCTGCTGCGGCGGCCTGGGGTTCGCCGGTTCGGATCCCGGGCGTGCACCCAACGCACCACTTGGCAAGCCATGCTGTGGCGGCGTCCCATATAAAGTAGAGGAAGATGGGCATGGATGATAGGCCAGGGCCAGTCTTCCTCAGCAAAAAAAGAGGAGGATTGGCACATGTTAGCACAGGGCTGATCTTCCTCACAAGAAAAAAAAAAAACATGAGTGACAGCAAGAACATGGAGTGATTAGAAAACTCCTACTAGGTCTACTCATTTGTCATTCCATTGGGTCAAACCCTTTCTCCACTAGTGCCCAATAACAAGGAATCCTCTTATGCATGTAAGAACGTTAAACTTTCCAGCATTGAGTGTATGTATGGGGGCCGGGGGAGGTGGGGGCGTCACACAGTGGGTTCAACCCACCCTGAGAGGTGGAATATTTTATCAGTGACATTGTATAGCATTTCTAGTGCAGAGTGATAATAAACAGACATTTAGTCTGCTTTTTCATTGCATTTAGTTTGCTAGAACTGCAGCCTATGGTGTTCCAAGTTGCTCATAATCTTCCCTTCTACACACATTGCTTTACGGCTTGCACCCTGGGGGGAGTGCTCCCATCGCCACCCAGCCCACACACCACCAGCCAAGCGTCCTACATCTTTGAGTGTGGTGAACGTCACCGCTGGTATTTTATGGCGAGGACATTGAGCCTCAGAGCTGCTAAATGACTTACTCAAGGATGCTAATGAGTGCACACTGAGATGGGAGGGCAAGTGTCTTAAACCAATATCCACTGTTAACCACGATAGATATTCTATATTCTGAAAAAGTAATCTGATGATCTATGATCACTGTTTTAGCAGCAGAATATTTTTGTTACATGAAGCACTTATTCAGAAGTCGAGTGTTCCTTTCAGAAAAAACCACAGCTCCTTCTGTTTTGTGGCCCTGAAGACCCCACAGGAGCCTTGAGAAGAGGGTCTTGGTTGGATACTGGAGAATGGGGATACGGAGACCATCCAGGACATGCTGAGAGACCACATCCCAGGGTCCTGGGCAGTCAGTAAGTCCAAGGAGGGCTTAAGAGACTGGCAACAAAAGGGAGGCTGCGTGTGGCAGGCAGCACACTCAATGCTGGCGTTGTTTATAATTTTACCTCATTTCAGGCCTATAGTGGGAGATAATTCTATTTCCAAAGACAGTTGGACTTTATTCTCTCAGCTGAGTACTCCCTTCAGGGCAACTCCAAAGTTTCTTTATAAAATGTGCTTACATGTTATATTGGCCTTTGAATTTCGATGGCCAGAATTGACTTTTCTATGCAACGAGGAAGGGAAAAATAATTTCATGCCCCAGTTTAATTCTCATGTGCTTGATCCTATAATTATTGTCCCTTGAAAATATGAGTCTAACCTTAGGATATTGGCAAGCCCTCATTTTATTAATACATGGGTTTTTCCCTAGGATCGTGAAGGAGTTTCAAGAAGCCAGAGAGAGCTTGGACTGTCTCCAAACCTTCCTGCCACCTCACACTCTGGCCTTCTTTCATCTCTTTTGTTCCTACAATGTGGAGAGAATTGTTTGTTCTGCTCAGCTTTTGGTTTCTGTAGCTCTGTTTCAGCCACCCTCCGTCTACGCTAAGCCAGGAGGTGCTTTGGTTTGCACAGTCGAGCCAGCTGTTCAAGTTGTAGATTTCTTTTCCAGGAGAGAAAGGCAAGCAACTCTCTTCATCAACAAGCAGGAGACATTCACCAGTCCAGGAGATATTTGCAAGTCGTTCTGTCCACTGAGGAGGAGCACAGACAGCGAAAACAAACGAAACTGCTGATCTTTTCTGCTCCTCCAGAACTGCAATTCTTCTGGGAGATAAGAAATCTCTTCCCAGCCATTTTTCTTGAATTATACGAATCTAGGGACGCTCTTCTGGAGAAGGCTCCCCTAGGAAACACTGGTAGAATGTTAACTTTGCCAGCCCCTTCTAGCTTTGTCAACATAGGTCCCTTGGAGATGTGTCCCCTGTGCAGTCTGAAACCAATTTTTCTTGTCACAAGATTTTTAAATGAACTGAATGTTGGGCAATCGAGATCGCTGCCTTTTTGTTTTCTTTCATTTTGGAATGCACAGATCATGGCACATTACCATTATTTGCCTGCATAAGGCAACTCATTATGGTTATGTGTGTTAGGTATAAATGCACTCATGCATGTGTTTATCCCTAACGTACGTATGCACGTTCTCTTTTGTCCACATTCGTCCTCCCGTCCCCCTAGAAAGAGGCATCCTAATGTACATTTGTTGTATGCATTCATGCCTAATGTATACTGCTTCTAGCTATAGACGTATGTCTACATGGTGTATTTTGTTCTATGTGTGGTTGTGTGATGGGCACAGTTGTTTTGTGGAATAGATTACATGCTCTTTGTTACTTTTTTCACTCAATACTGTGCTTTTTGGATCTGTCCATGATACAGTATATGCAGACGGTACATAGCTTCTGACTGCAGGATAATGCTCTGAAGTATGCACCTTCTGCATTCTATACATCCTCATCCCCAGTGATGTCTTCAGTTCCTGGTTAGTACACACCACCATAATGAACCCTCTTGTATGTGTCTTTTAGAGGACCTGTTGCAAGAATTTATTTGGGTTATATACTTAGAGTGCAAATTTGGGTCAGAGCGTATTTCAATACTTCATTTATTTAAACACTATATATTTTTATATTGTTCCCATATGGGTTTTTCTATGGTATCCCAGTTGTCTATGCTTTTGTCCTTATATCAAAACTGTGCTGTTTTGATTACTATGTTTTTTGTGTATGTCTTAATATCTGTTAGGGTAAGTCTTCTCTCTTTAGTATTTTTTGTCATTTTCATGGAAATGTGTCCTTCAATACAAATTTTAGATTAGGTTCATCAAGTTTCTAAAGAAATCCAACTGAAATATTGAATTTACAGATTAATTAGGAGAACTAATATCTCTATAGTACTAAAATTGTATCATATCAGGAAAGGTATGTCTCTTCATATATTCAGATTATCTTCTAGGTCTTTTTTAAGAATTTTGCAGTTTTCTCCATAGACATTGTGCATAAAGATACTTGATAGTTTTTGTTGCTATTGTGAATAGTATCTTATGTTTGATTATATACCCAAGTTGCTGGTTGAGAGAGTTGCTTCTGATTTTTGTAAGTTTGTCTTGCTTCCAGCAACCTTGTTGAACTCTAATTATAATAGTTTGTCTATTGATTCTGTTGCTTTTTGTACGTAAATGATTGTTTCATCTGCAAATGATTTAGTATAAGAAGTCCTGTTCCATACTATAAGAAAAGCAAAAGAAATCAGAAGTATAAGGATTAGACTATTTTGGTATATGCTTCTGTGAGTTTGCAAAAATAATGTGTATCGTTTGCTGGTTTCAGAGTTCTTTCTAACTATAATATCTCAAGTTTATTAATTATATCATTCAGATCTTTTATAATGGTGCTTTTTTGGCATCTTGATCCAACCATTTCTTAGAGGAACATGTTACAATCTCAAACAACAATTGTTGGTACATCTATTTCTCCCTAAATACATGTTCATAATGATTGACTCTTCTTAGAGAATTGTTCCTTATACAGTATAGCATGTATCTTTGTCCCTTATGATATTTAGGTCTTGAAATCGATTTTGTCAGATTTTAAGTTCGTTACCCCAGCATTCATTGATTCATAATTGACATCCTTTATTTTCATGCTTTCTCTGTCTTTTGATTTAAGCATGACTCTTCTAGGCAACAAATGGTTTTGTCATTTTTGTAATCCCATCCCTTAGCCTCCATCTTCTAATTGGTGAGTGTAACATATCTAAATATTTACATTGATTTGTTTCTACCACCTTATTTCATATTTCCATTTGCTATATTTTATTTTTGCTTATCTTTTCTTTTTAGTCTTTCTTGACATTTTATGGGAGAGTCCTGAAAATTAGCTCACCCATCTGTTCTTTATTCTATCCTTTATTTTAACTGTCATAACTAGTGTTATGAGACTTACCCTAACAGATATTAAGACATAATTAGTGATTGTACACTTTGGGCATCTAGTTACTTTAGTCTGTGAGTGTATGTTATTCTAGAACAGGGTTTTCACCTGAAGTAATGCTGCCCCCCAGGAGACATTTGGCAATGTCTGGAGACATTTTTGGTTGTCACAACTGGGTGAAGGGAGCTGCTATGGCCATCTAGTGGGTAGAGGCCAGAGATGCTGCTTAACATGCAAGAATGCACAGGACAGTCCCTCACTCCCCACAACAAAGAATTAACTGGCCCCAAATGTCACTACTTCTGAGGCTGAGAAGGCCTGAGCTAGGAGTCCCAGCTACTCTGCGTGCTGGCGAGGGGCTGGGTCCCAAGGGTGGAAGCCCCTGGCAGCACAGAACCACTGTGGGCTACTTCTCTTCCCTCAGCAATACCAGGCAACCCCCTGGTCAGCATTTCTTCCAATGCTCTTGTCTAAATCTTCTCTCCCACTGGTTCACCACTGCTGGGTGTTTAGAAGAGATGTGGGCCAAGGAGGAAATGCCTAAGAGTGTAGGTCAGCCCCAATGGAGACCTCTTTCCTCAATTCCTCACCACAGTGGGGATGCTGTGCTGTCCTGATGTGATCACTCACCCTAAGAATATCATTGGCCTGGCTATTGCAATAGTTTCCTTGTAGCAAAGGGGACAGACAAAGACGGCCCCATTGTCTTCGGTGCAAACACCGAAAGCAATATTGAGAAGAGGTAAGAGGAGAAATTAACTCTTTTCGCCAGTTCTCTCACTGCCCCTTTGGCAGCCTGGTTCTAGCTTAATGAAGCAACCTCCCACCTGCCAACCCCAAGAGATGTGCAAATCCATTTCCAACACCCTTGGGCCAACCCAGGGAGCTTTCGTGGTTCTTTATGAGGTGTTATCTCCTCTCTTGCAGCCTTCCCCTGCCTCTGTAGCTGTCTACGGTTGCTGTTGAAATTTCATAGGAATCTTATCAACTTAAAAAAATTATTAATTGTGAGTCCCTTGTGAAAACTAAGATATTGAAATGAATATCTCTATAAATTCCATTCTTTATTAATGAATGATGTAATAGGTTCTTGTAAACATGTTTTAATGGTGTGGGATATATTTATGAGTTATTTTCCCCTTCTTTGGACACAAAATTATTTTTCTCTTGACTCTGACAGTTATTGTGCACATAAATATCCAAATGATAAGGAAAACGAAATGCTATTCCCCCCCTTGCAGTTTCTACTGAATATGGTTTAACATCACAAGTCCTTTCACCTCAGTGAACAGAATCTCATTCCTAGCCATTAATAACATTAATCAAAGTAGTCTTTTATGACATTTAAATAAATGTATTTTCCTTTACACACACAAAGACAATATAGATGAGCTGTAGAAACTGGGTATTTATCACAGTGATATATTCCTGTTATCACAGTGCCATTATTCAGCCATTGATTCAGAGAAAGCAAACTGCTGATGATATCAAGATCTCGTGATGGCAGCGTAAAAAAAGAAAATAGCTTATGAAAATTCAAAGATGGCTTTCATGGCCCACTCCCTACTTTATCATTAGAGATTACTTGTGTGGTTTATAATCAACCTTAAAATTCAGACTTAACATTAATAGCACTTTTTCATGAGAAAGCAGTTTTTCACATATATGTATGATATGCAATGCAAATAATGCATTTCAGAAAAACATTTTAAAAATGAGCTTAAGCTGTCTTTCTTGAAACTAGGTTTGTATACATTCAAATGTCTAAGGGAAAAAATGACTATTTTTTATCTACCTATGTCTATCTATCTATCATTTATTTTGATGGTTTGGTACATAATCATTTTCCATAAGCTACCAGTTGAAATCAAGTAGTAAAGTACAACCAATTATTTATCAAACTCTAGAAATAATAACTGTAAATACAAATATTTTTGCAAATTCTACTATATCATAAGCACTGATGAGCTGGAAAAAAACCCAAATTTGATAACAAGCAGCATATAGATAATCTCAACTCAAGAGTAACCTGGATATCTGTAGATTTTATGCACATAAATTTAATGTACTTCTACAAAGTATATTTTTGGACAAAAACAAGTATACAACAATGGAAAACTTTTGCATACTCCAGATAACACAAACACTAATCAGATAAACCAACTGTCTCCTAATTCAGGTTTTCCATTCTGGTCCTTTGTTTTAGACCAAGGGGCCAGCAACTACTACCCTCAAGCCAAATCTGGCCCACCAGTGATTTTGTAAATAAAGTTTTATTGGAACACAACCACACCCATGTGCCGACGAACTATCACTACTTTCACTCTACAGCATCAGAGTTGAGGCCATCTGAGTTGAAGCCATCTGAACCACAAAACCTAAAACATTTACTACCTGGCCCTTTACAGAAAGAGTTTGCTGACCTCTGTCTTAGGCCATGAATAAACAAACATATATTGAAGATGCTGCCATGTTCTCCACTACCACGTTATCTACTGGTGCTTGGAAAGCTCTCCCTATCTCAGTCAGGAAGTTTCTCTTGGAGTCTTCCCAATGTCTCCGACATGACGAATCTTGTCATAAAGTACTCTCTTCTCTTGCTGTGGACTGGCAGGATTTGCCTGCCACTGGAGCTGTTTACAACAGCTTCCAAATGATCTTACATGTTCATTCTTAACTTATTCTAAAATTATCTGCACAAATATTCCCTTTGTGCTAAGCTTGGACAAGCAGTGATTCATTCTTTGGTGGGCAAAATGAGAACCTTGATTAGAATCAATAATATCAAATAGCTGCCATCAATCAGAAATGTTTCCAACAAACCCTTTGTGGCCATGTTGTGTAGATAGATACGGTCTGGATTTATTAGGGAATGGATGGATCATAGTGAAAGGTATTGATTTTTCCTTTCTTTCCCCCAGATACTGGTAGCGTACAATTGATTTAGAGTATCGTTAGTGTTGTTATGGTTCTAAGCATTTTTTAATTGCCCTTGTTATTTCTTCTGTAACCTATGAGTTATTCAGGAGTGCATTTTTAAATTCTCAAACACGTGGGATTTTATTAACTATCTTTGTATTGTTGATTTCCAATTTATTGCCTCATGGTCATTCTCTATATTGGGGGTATAAGTTTATGTATGTATCATACACCAGGCTTGTTAATGTCATTGCTTAAACCTTCTATCTACTTTCTAATACTCTGTTATCTTGATCTACCAATTTTTGATAAAAGCACGTTAAAACCTTAAAACTGCTGATGAATGTGTCCATTGCTCTCAGTAATTCTGTCAGTTTCCTTTCTGGAGTTCAAGGTGCATATAATTTCATATTGTTATATCCTCTTGGTAGACTTGTTCTTTTGTGTTTATTATATACCGTCTTATTTTACTAAAACAATTTGTGCATTGTATTCTATATTGTGGGATGTTAGTATTAGTAAGCTTTCTCTTTATTAGTATTCTCCTTGGTTTTCTTTAGCTATATCGTTTTTATATAGTTGGATTTTCAGTAGGCAAATCCATTTACTCTGACGATAATTATGGGTATATTGGGACTTACTTCCACCATTTTATTTTGTGTTTTCTGTATTAGCATTGTTTTCCTTTTTTCTCTCCTAATTATTTTTTGAATTAATTTTTTATTCACTTTTTTTTCTCAATTTTGGTTGTTATTTATCATGTTTTATACTTATAGTGGTTATTTTCATTGTTACATATACTAAACATTAATTTGTCTAATAAAATCTGAAGTTATTCAGTAATTGCATACTTCATCAACACACTGCATTGCTACCTTGTTCTTGTTGCCAGAGTTTTTATTTTCAATGTTTCATACAAATTGCTATTTTTACATTTAGCATTTAATTAACTTGTTGGTATTATTTCATCCACTTCTGTACACACTGTTTCTTTAATCTCACCTCTTCTATCTTACCTTCTCACTTATCTTCTTAATGAAGAACATCCTTTAATGTTTCTTTAAGGGCTAGTTCTAGAGTCTGTGTATATAAACTCTGTGTGTGAAAAAATGTGCTTATTATATGTTTTCTCTTGACTGTTCAGATGGCAATTGCTTTCCTTCTAACACGCATTACTGTAGATGAGAAGTCCACCATTAGTTGAATTGTCATCCTTTTGTAGGTGACTGGATATCTCTCGCTGGTAGTTTAAGAATTTCTCTTCATTCTCAACGATTTGCAACTAACTATTATATGCCATGGAATGGATTTATATTTATTTATCTTTTCAGTTCAGAGAGTGCACTTTTGATCTGAAGACTTCAATTATGAATAATTTTGGACATTACTTCATCCAATTCCATCCATTCTCCAGTCATTTATCTTTTACGAAAATCCTATTGAAGTGTCTCAATCTGGACTCCAAATCTCAAAGCTATTCTTTTATATCTTTATATATCTTTTTGAAAATCTCTCTTTTCTTGCTATTCTGTTTGTTCTAGTGTTGTATCAACATCTAATTATCAATTTCTTTTTGAGTATGTGCAGTAAGAGTTTATCCCAAACACAGTTTGTTTTTTTTGCTGATAATTGCTAAATTTTTCTATGATTTCTAGTTTTTTATGTTTATTTCTGCTATCTTGATAACTTCCCTGCTGTTTAAAAAAAAGATGTTTTTAATTCATTTATTAATTTAAGTATCTTAAATACATTAATTTTAAACTCTCAGTCAGACTGTTCTAGAAATGCTTTTCATTTCAAGTTAATTTTTTTTTTTTTGAGGAAGATTGGCCCTGAGCTAACGTCTGTTGCTAATCTTCCTCTTTTGTTTTTTTCCTTTTTTCTCCTCAAAGCCCCCAGTACTTAGTCGTGTATCCTAGTTGTAGGTTCTTCTAGTTCCTCTATGTGGGATGCCACCTCAGCATGGCCCAATGAGCAGTGAGCAGATCTGCGCCCAGGATCCGAACTGATGAACCCCAGGCCGCCGTAGCAGAACACGCGAACTTAACTGCTGCACCACTGGGCCGGCCCTTCAAGTTAACCTTTTAAATGTTGATTTTATTGACTGTGATGGACTCTTAGTAACAAGTTTCTTCACAGGTTTTGGAATTTTGGATTGTGGCTCATTTACAGGGTTGATTTTTGTATTTTCTCTTTTCTGTTTCTTTCTCCCTCTCGCCCCTTTCCCTCCAGGCTTACTCCTGTGTCTAATGATTTCATGGATGGTTGTACCCCTAATCCCACTGTGATGGTTAGTTTTGTGTGTCAAGTGGGCTGGGCCATGGTGCTCAGATATTTGTTCAAACATTTTTAGGACGTTCTGTGAGGGCATTTTGGGATGAGATTAACATTTGCATTGGTGGACTTTGGAATAAGAAGATTGTCCTCCATAATGGGGGTGGGTCTCATCCAATCAGTTGAAAACCTGAAGAGAAGAAAAAGACTGACCTCTCTTGAGCAAGGAGGAATTCTGCCAGCAGACGACCTTCAGACTTGAAAGCAACATCAGCTCTTCCCTGGATCTCCGGCATGCTGGTCTCCCTGCAGATTGTGGACTTGCCAGACTACATAATCATGGGAGCCAATTCCTTATAATAGCTCTCCCTCTCTCTCTCTCTCTCTCTCTCTCTCTCTCTGTGTGTGTATTTATATATACATATATGTTGGTTAAGTTTCTCCAGAGTGTAATGACTAATACACATCCCCCCAACCCTATCCAGATGAGATATAATAGCATTTCAAGGCTTCCGCTGTGTGATAGTGAAATTCAGCACAAGTAGATATTGTCCATGAATGACTGGATGACTTGGTCCAATCACTGGTCTTTTTTTTTTTTTTTTTGTGAGGAAGATCAGCCCTGAGCTAACATCTATGCTAATCCTCCTCTTTTTGCTGAGGAAGACCGGCTCTGAGCTAACATCTATTGCCAATCCTCCTTCTTTTTTTTTCCCCAAAGCCCTAGTAGATAGTTGTATGTCACAGTTGCACATTCTTCCAGTTGCTGTACATGGGATGCGGCCTCAGCATGGCCCTGGGCAAGCGGTGCGTTGGTGCGCCCCCGGGGATCCGAACCCGGGCCGCCAGTAGCGGAGCACGCACACTTAACCGCTAAGCCACGGGGCCGGCCCCAATCACTGGTCTTGAGGCTATGTCTGTGTTCTTCAGCCTCTCTAACCTATAGCTGGCTAAAAGTCATATCCTCAGGCAGTGGTAAGCAGCTCTTTTCCCCCAGCCTCTTCACTGGGGTCACGGGAGAATCTCACCTAAGCTGCTAACATGTCAAAGTGAACCTGGATCCATGAACATTGTGACAGGAAATTCACAAGCTACATCTGCTGACAAATACCAAGTATGGATATCTCCCCCTCCTTTCTGTGAGAACCAAAGAATGGAAAGGAATGATGACTTTTATAAAAATGCATTTTGGAAAACATCCTTTGGAGAAAAGGGAACTTCATCCAGAAGACCCAGAAGAACAGTCTGATAATTTTTTGCTATAAAAGAACTTTTATAATTGATTGACAGCCTCAATAGGCATCATGAAGTTACGGTTCCTACAAAGACAATTTATCATATAGACTGAGATTAAAAGATGATGTGATGAGCTACAGAGAGATGGTGTTCTCTATAGAACACCCCTCTGCCTGCCTCAATCTCGTCCCTCTTTTAGATCTCAGATAAAACATTTCTTCTCCTCTATCTGGCTCAGACCTCACTCCTCCTCCCCACCACCACCACCACCACCACCACCACCATTAACTGGCTTAATGTCTCTCCTACTTGCTCCTGTGACATCCTGGGCTACCCTATTGGCACATTCTAGAGGGTATTGTGTTATAATTTCTTTCTTTGTTTTTTTTGGGCGCGGGGGGAATTGGTCCTGAGCTAACATCCATTGCCAATCTTCCTCTTTTTCCTTTTTTCTCCCCAAAGCCCCAGCACATAGTTGTCTATCATAGTTGTAGAGTTGTAGCTCTTCTATGTGGGACACCACCTCAGCATGGCTTGATGAGCGCTGAGTAGGTCCGCACCCAGGATCCGAACGGGCGAACCCTGCGCCAGTGAAGCGGATCGCACAAACTTAACCGCTACGCCACCGGGCCGGCCCCTATAATTTCTCATTTATTATCAGTGTCACTCATAATGAAATATAAATCTTTTAAGGGATAGAATCTCTTCTATCTTATGGATATTGGAGTTGGCTGTACCTGGACTCATGCTTAGCACGTTATTACTCCCTAATAAATATTTTTTGGATGGTTGACTGGCTTCTCTTTGTTTTGAATAGCCTTGCTATTCCTGGGCATTTAAGACCTACATACAAAACTGTTCCCATGAGACTTTACAGATCTACAGTATGTTTTACAACAAACATTTGATTGATTAAGACAGTCTCTTTATTTGGTGCATGTAGCGTCTGTATATCCAGCAAGAGCTGTTGTCTTCCTCTGTGGAGCCCTCAGCATTCTCCTAAGTGGGAGCGACTCCACTCAGCTTTCCATGCTATTCTCTCCCAGTCGATGGAAGGCTGAAGTTTACGATTTTTTTCCTATACCTTCCTATAGAGTCTCAGCCTTTATGAATCTTACTGGGCTCTGAAACAAATTATAAATTTTACCAGCACCTAAGAAAAAGGCCACTTCATCTCAGTGGAAATTTGAACACATGATTACAGCAAAGCAAATTTAAAATATAAGCACTATGTGAAAGCTTTTTTCACACTCCCTCAAATCAGAAAGTCAATAAGGCTCAGAGGAGTGAGCAGTCTGATGTGACTGCAGAAAGCTTTGAACTAATTACAGCACTCGCCTCCTCATCAGCAGGAAGGGCCCATAACGCCTGTGTAGGAAACGGAACTTCAAACGGGCAGAATTATCGGTCTTACATCAACCGCATTACGAGGCCATCATAGAATAACTGAAATGAGTTCTGGAAGAAAGCTGTCCCACCCCTTCAGGTCTCCACAAATTACCCATTGAAAAACTCTTCAAAACCCAACCATCATTTAAAAAGACATTAGGGAGCGGTGACGTAATGCAGAACACTCCTTACATAACCAGCCCCCGAAAAGATGTGTGGAATAAGAAATGAAGAAACAGAGAATGGATTCCAGGCAAAGATTTCTTCTCCCTCAGATTCCAACGTGAATGTGACTTAATCTTTCAACTAGGTGGGGAGGAGAGGAAGAGAGGCATCGCCCTGTAGACATCTGAACCTCTCCAAGGAACAATAGTTTCTGAAAGTACATTTTAATAGATATTTCTCGCTACAAAATTTGCAATGATTTATCAAATAATTCACAGGAGTACATCTTTGCGTCGAAGTTCATGCAAGCATTTTAAGCCCTGAGTAGTAGAAATAAAGGAAGTTCTTTCAAATATTTTATTATGAGTTTTTAATCTAAATGGGCAAAAACTAGTTGAAACAATGATGGTATTAGCAGGGAAGGGACATTAGGAGGTTGGCTGATAAGATAAGAGTGACTGCTTAATGCAACATTGATTAGCATTTTCTCTCATTACAATTCTCACCAGCATTCTCTAGGTAGAAAGTGCAGATCTTTGTCCTATCCAGTACAACCTGAGTTGTCCATCTTAATTTAGCAAACCTAAGGCAGGTAGGACCAAGGCCCTGGGAGAGGGTATACAGAAGTTCTCTCTTCCCCCATGCTACCTTTGACAAACTCCAACCCTTCTACTTGGCTGATTTACCTTCCAACAACCCCTAGCAGCAGAGCCCTTAGCTGATTTACATAGATATTAATGAGTCCCGAATATCAGAGAGGTAACATCAAAAAGCCATGGTCTAAGTTAAATGCCTTTGGCACCTCTGGTCAAATGAGGGAGTTCTGTTGGCAGGAAGAGGATACCCTTTGAGCACAGAAGCATCTGGGCTGATGTTCTATGCTCGTCCCAAGACCCCGACTGGTGACAGGGAAGAGCTGGTTCTGGCAAACCCACTCGCCAAGCAGAGGAGGCCCCTAACCTTGGGAACACTGACTGGACAAGTGAGGATAGGGTAAAAGGCTGTGACCTGGCGACCTAAAGCATGATTTGGAACCTCTTCCCTGAGCACAGAGAGTGAACCATCCGCACAACTACATCCAGGTGCACGGGCGTCAGCGGCAACCCCGGAGGAAGCAGCAGCAGCAGCCCCAAAGCAGCAGATTTCTGCAGCCTGGTTTCTGGGAGACATTTGGAAACACAACTGACATCTATGTCTTTTTCCTGAAGCCTAACATGTGACTTTGTGGTCCAAAGGATAAGCAATATAAGCAATACGCCCCCTCTGTGTTCTTCTGAATACCAAGCAGTCCAGGGAATTTAGATCTCGACCTGTTTATTCTTCCTTTTGTGGCTATCTAGTCACCATCAACAAAAACAATAGCAAAAACGGATGAGATACCATTGCCAAACAGCGCCTACTCTCACAAAGAAACAAAATCCTTTAGCAGTCACTAAATGTGTGTCTGCAAATATTAGCTATGCCACCCTAGTTTAAGATGCTTGAGAAGGCTGAGCTGTGCTAACACAATTAATTTGCTCATTACATACATCTTCATCAGGAGAGGAAAGGTAAATTCCAGGCTGGCCAGAGATAGCATTAAAAATTCCAAATGAGTGGGTTTTACAGCCAAGAGTATTGAACGTTTTAAGGTGTTTTTCTCTCTTCTAGTACTACCACTGTTATTCATGGTCACTGTGCTATTCCACATGGCCATGCCAACAATACTAACCTTTTAGAATCTCTTAAGATAATCACCTTATAGCTTTGGTTGAGAAGCTCGCAGTTTGCAGCTGAGTTTCTGGCCATGGTTACAGGCTGGTAAGTTGCAGAACCCAGTGACGTCTGAATGTCCTCCCTCCTGTTCAAGGGCTCTCCCTATCACATCATGTTGTGAAGCTGCGGTCTCCCTACCCCTGGTTCTCCCCACACCCCCTCCAATCTCCCTGCTAAAGGCTAGTTGTTGTCTCTACTGCAGAATTTGCACGTTGATTCTCTGCACAGAGGTCTGCGCTGCTCCCTGTGTGTGGAAGACACGATTTCTACAGGTTGAGAGTTTACCCACCCCAGACCCCCATCTCTAATGCCACCTCCTCCGTGCAGGCTTCTCTGATATGCCAAATCCCACAATTCTTTACATGTCCTACTAATGACATTTATCACCTTCTCCTGGCTATACATTTATTTGTATTCAAACCTTACTTCTCCAGTTCTTTCTAAGAGCAGGGTATGAGACTTCTTTGTGATTCTAAACTCACTTCTTCCCTGGGCTGCAACAGGCCTTCAGTCATAAAGCACTGGATTCTGATTACTGACTTGCCCTGCCAAAGCAGGAGTAGAGTTGGATCTATTTACCTTCAATGGCAGGATCTGAGGTCTTCCCTACATGAAAAGTGATCTCCTCCTGCAGCACCACAAGCCGGCAATTCCACAGATAGAGATAAATTATTTGCCATTGAGCATCGGCGTCTCCAAATGCTCATTGTCATGGGGAAGACAACGCACTGTTATCTGCACATTTGATTATCAGATGGTTTTCCTGGGACAAAAAGAGATGTAGAAAGGCAAGCAGGGATTGACTACTTACAGAGGACGAGAGACCAAAAGGAAATTGGTTAGAAATGAAGATTGAAGGATCGAAAACCGAGTTAAGTCACTGATGTCACACTTTTTCCCAGGGGCAGCTCTGCAGGTGACAATAGCATTCTTAGAAGGTTATTGCCTCGAGGTTGATCAGGGTCTCTTCTTGACCAGCCACTGCAAACCAGTTCTCCTGAGAGTGCGTTAATGTAGGGCACTGAGGATGATACTAGCTGTCTCTAGGCTGTGGTCCCTGTACTGGGCTGCTCTTCTCTGCAAAAAATCTGATGTTCTCCCACTGTTTTTTGAATGTGAGGCCTCCAGTAGCACATTTGATTTTAATTACTAAACTTGTTCTTCCCATGCAAACTGGATTTCCAGTCCCAAGGTAACTAGGCTGAGAATCCATCCAATACTAACTCTCCATATGATCATAAAGATAATTAAAAAATGAAATAAATGCATGTCTTGGGAGTGGGGAAAAAACATGACAACCCAAACTCTACCTGTGGCTAAATTTCTCAAAGAGACCAGCGCACTTGCTTATAACATGAGCACATCAAAGCTGGACACATCCTAATGCGCCAGAGAAAAGGCAAGAGCACGCACGAACTGGGTAACAGCATGTGCAAATGGCTGGCAAAATGCACAATTACCCAACGGGTCTCCACAAACAAGGGGCAGATCATCTAAGCCACCATGGGTTTTTCCTGCTGAGCAGATGAAAACGGCATATTTTAAAATTTTCCACTGTGTGTTTCTCTATTCATGGAAGGCATCGATTTAATAGCTGTGATGAGAGATGGAAGCTTCTCAATGTCCAGTGACTCATTTCACTTTTGGATAATTAGGGCAAAAGAGAAATAATTCTATAATATGTTCTCTGCTGCCCATATGGCAGAAGCTAACCCATTTGCAATGGTGCACAATAGACTCACCTTAAAGTAACTAAACGTTATAAGGGCATAAAACGTAAGCGCAGATTAGAAACCTCTTGATATCTTTGAATATGGCCTCTAACTCGGATGATGTCGACGGAGCCAGGCAGCCCGGGAAGGGTGGGGCTCTGTGTGCTGAAGAGGGCAGAATGGTTCCGCAGTGATTCTCCTTACAGAGCCTGCGGGATCAGAGCACACGGCTTTGAGGCTTGGTTCCACCATGAAGCCACTCTCTGACCACAGACTCACTACTCTGTATCTCCCTTTCCTCATTTATCAAATGGAAATAATAATACCAGTTACAGGGATGTTGTGGAAAGAAAAATTAAGAGACATAATACATGAAAAGGTCTTTCAAAAACTAACATTAAAAATAAAAGATCCTATTTTACGGCAAGCTGCTATTTATCCAAAGTTCACTTTTGCACATAATAGCTGCTCAACTCATATTTGATGCTTCAGCTGGTGACCATTGATGTCCTAGTTGCTAAATGCCATGAATTCTTTACAATCGTCATCCACCTCCGCCTCTCTAGCTTCCTTGTGGCTTTTATTCGTCTTTCTCTGTAAAACTTCTCCTTGTTCAACTTCTACTTTATCGCTTTCTTCAAAGTCTTTCAGTGGCTTGTCATCTCCTGGCTTTGGAGTGTCACAGCTCTCCAGGCGTCCTGTCTCTGGGTCACCTCCTCTGCCCCCATGTTCTACTCACTCTTATGTTTGTCTCTGCCTCCCAGATCTTGATCTCTAGCCGCATCATCTCCTCTAAACTCCAAACTGTATTTCAACAACTTCTTGGGTGTCTCCATCTGCAGCTCCTATCCCCATCATCTCCTTAAAACTGAACCATCATGTCTCCAGCCCCTGCCCCTACAGGCATCCACTGCTGGAGTCCGCTGTCCACTATATCGTCATTAGCTACCAGGAGCCACCACTGTTCACCCTTTCTCTTCATCCGCTGCCCTCATCAAACCAATCACAAGACACCTAAGTTTGTCCTGGACATATTTCTTGAATCTGTCACCTCAGCCACACCTAAGGGAGATTCTTTTCATACCTTCACCGAATTATTGCAAATAACCACTCTGTTGATCTCCAAGACCTCCAGACTTTTCTCCTTCCGAACCACCCTCTACACAGCTGCAGACTGATCTTTCTAAAACTGAAATCTGGTCTTGTCACTGCTTCATGCCCCCCAGAAACTCCACTTTGCCTCCAGGAGAAGCCATACACTTGAGCATTATATGATGGCCATGAAGATGAGCCTCAACGACCTCCCCCTGCAGGGAGCATAATGGACCAAGAGCCGAAGCTCCAGAATCCATCACTGCTTTTGCACTGAGGTCATGCCTCCCATGGGCTGCTCTCTGCTGATGATTATGCATGAGGGGAATACTGACACAGATCCATTTCAGAGAAACAAGAGACCCCTCTGTTAGCTAAAGGACTCCACAATGGCTTGGCTGAACCTTCCTAAGAGTTCATGGCAGACAACACCCAACCTTGTCTTTCTCCTTCATTCAGGGTCAGATTTTATTGTGGTCAGAACTTCTCCTGGCCTTCTCTAGCTCCTTCCTAACTTCCTATCACATGGGTATTTCCCCTAGTGAAATCCTTGAGAGTTTAACACTGCCTTGATGTCTGCTTCTCAGGGCACTCAGACTAACACACATTACAAACACTTATTTTTTGTTTTGCAAATCCCCACTTGCACCGTTGATCGTGGTCATGTGTTCTTACCTTATCTATCCTCTCTGTCTGCATCCTCATTTTCTTCTTTTCTGGATAAGTTCTTTCTCATAAATAGAGCATCCCTTTCTTTTAGTTAAATTAGGTGCCCCTCCTTGGTACTTATCTATCATACTAACCACCATTCTCTGTTCCTGATTGTATTTGTGGGTTTTGCCATCTATTTCCACTATTAGAGTGTGAGCTTTTCAAGGGCAAGAATAGTCACATGCATAGTCAATCTCTAGAGTCTAGTACAAGGTATAGTATCTGTGGCTGGCACATTCTCACATTTAGATTTGTTCTGGTTGGCTATTGCTGTGTAACAAACCTCCAAAATTTAGTGGCTGAAAACAGCAACCATTGCATTATGTGCATGATTCTGTGGGCCAGGAATTCAAGCAGAGGGCAGAGGGTACGGCCTATTTCTGTTCCTTGAGATCTGGGTCTTCAGATGGGGTGGCTCAAACAGCTGGAGATGGCATGTGCACACATGTGGGGTCCTGGTCCTTCTCACTGTAGTGTCTATTGTGGCTGTAATGGCTCCTTTACTTGCATGTCTAATGCCTGGACTGGGATGGTTGAAATAGCTGGGGGCTGGCTGGCATCACCCTCTCTCTCCTTGTGGCCTCTCCATTTGATTGGTTTGGGTTTCTTCACAGCATGGCAGCCTCGGAATAGTCAAACTTCTACATGAGTGCCTTACAGAGGAAGAGAAACAAGAGCTCCAGGTAGAAGCTGCAAAGAATCTTTTGACCGAGGCGCAGAAGGCCTACAATGTCACTTGTGCTATAGTCTATTGATCAAAGCAGGCACAGACCAGCCCACATTCAAGAGGATGGAGGAATAGACTCCTTCTCTTAATACAGAAATGTCAGGCGTGTACAGGGAGAGGAAGAATTAATGGCAGTCATCTTGGAGACAAGCTACCTCAAGATTCCATCTTAAACAACGTTTAAAAGACCTCCTTCCTTAGACATCTGATCTAAGTACACTGTCCCCACCAGCTATTCTCTGTCACAGTGTTTATTCCCTTCAATGCATTCATCACAGTCTGAAATTTCTTGTCTATATGTCTAACTGTTTAGTGACTGCCTCTTTGCTAGAATATAAGCCCCATGGGGATGAGTTCACATTGTTCCCAGCACCTGACACAGGGCACAGAGCACAATAGAGCCTAGCTATTAAGTGTGCAAACTGGAGAGAAAATCCCTTGTTTAACAGATCCATAGGGTGCAATTTTGCCTCCCAAATTAGACAAAGTTTCTGCGCGACAACCACTATGTCCTTCTCAGGAGGCTTTTGAACCTGTCCCAGCGCCAAGCACAAATAGAGCTCACATAGTATTAATAAATCTTTGTTGAATAATAGTAACAATCTTGGTCCTTATCCAGAAGGTCATTGGAGGCACATTCTCCAAGCGTTTTTAGTGGAAACCATCTTATATTGCCATAGGAAATGATCACAGGTGCCATCTTAAAACTTACACCCCTCACACTTGTTCATTCTGCCCCATGATGAAGGGCACCTTGCCAGTAAGGTTCCTACCATGGTAATTTATCTCTAGTCTCAGCTAGAAGGTGGAAGAGGGAAAGATGAAAGGCAAGGAGCAAGGTAATTATCCTTACGCAAATTACTCATCTTGCCTGAGCCAATTGCCTCTTCTCTAAAACGTAGCAATTGCACCTATCGAGTTGTATTAACTGAGATAATACATATGAAGAATTTAGTGCCAAGTCTAGTAGGAGGCAGGTGTTCAATTCATGGTATTTTCCTAGTCTCTAATGCCTGTGGTTATAAAGGAGCAATATCTCTAATTCCAGAAGTCTATACTTTATGTATTTGACTTGCTTTCAACCTAAAGGAATTGATAACTTTCGTCTTTTATTTTCAAAGAGGAAATGAAAGGACCACAAGAAACACAGTGTTCCAGTTCCATCTGAAATAACAGAAGTGAACAATGCTTCCATTTAGACTTGTTGTATTGGCTTGATTCACAACTGGCTTGAGGGATGGCATGGCCACACTCGATCAGCACACGAAAGCCATCAGAAAAAATCAAGGCTGACTTCTGTTAATCCTCTAAACTACACTAAGAAAGGTTCTAGAGAAAGAGTTGGTATCTGATCTGTAAGCATGCTAGTAAATCATAAACACTTACAATATTATAACTCTGGACACCATGGAGACAAATAAAATACAGATACCTTTAGACTTAATGCAAGTTAATAATGCTGCTCTCAGGGCGTTTCAGAAGAATATCAAAAAAGATATTTCAAATGCACAAACAAAAACATAAATACTGCAAAATACCAATGTACTCTAGTCTCACGTACTGAAGAAAGATGATCTGGTTTACAAATCACACATGTCACTAGCTTAGTCTGTTTTTCTTCTTCCTACTGTCAAGCTTTAGACTCATCTGCAAAATAATGAAGAGTTGTACCAAACAGGAGCCAGATGAGAAGAGAATTATAAAATAAAAGTAGTTCCTTTTTGCACATAAGATTTTCTTGCCAATTTGTGGATAACGAGAAGAGAGCTGAAACAGGTTTTGAGATCATGTTTAGATTATACTGATTTATGCTTTTTTTCAGCTCTTTGTAGTGATAGCTGCAAATTATGCTGTTGCAAATAAAATGTGTAGTGTCAAAAGTAGAGCCCATTTAAAAGGAAATTACATGTATAAAGAAAAGGAGAGAGAGGACACTCTGATTATTTGGGGAGGCAGAGCATACAAGGTAAAAGGCGTAAAATCACACCATTATTTTTAAATTTCCCTTTAGATAGACAATTCAAGTGGATTGCTTTCGACCATATCGAAACCATATGAAGACCTGCTCTTGGATTTAGGTAACACTTTAGACCAGAGGTTGGCAAACTCTTTCTGTTAAGGGCTAACAGTAAACATTCTACTCTGCTGTTGTGGCATAAAAGCAGCCATAGACAATATATAAATGAATGGGTGTGGGCGTGTTCGCATAAAATACTTGACAAAAACAGATGGTGGGCCAAATGCGGACCATTGGCGGTTGTTTGCCGACCTCTGCCACAGAACAGTATAAATCTATGCTTCCCAAAATAGAGACAGCTCTAGAAGTGAGAAAAATAAGCTAAAATGCATGTGCAGAGCCTGAGGGAGGTAAGGAAAAGTCACTCGAAATAATATTTAAGTTTAGCTGCATTTTCTAGTAGCTACCAAAGACAGACACCTCTCTCGCGCTATCTCTTCATAGACTCCTGCCATCCTTTGCCCCTGGCAACTATTGATCTGTTCTCCAGCACTCTAGTGAGGCTGTTTGAGAATGTCAAATGAAGGGAATGATATAGTATGTAACTCTTGGAAACTGGCTTTCTCTCTCATGCCGGATTATGTCTTTAAAATTCATCCAAATTGTTGCATATATCAATAGTTTGTTTCATTTTATTGCTGGATAGTAAACAATTGTATCTAAGTATTTTTTTTTTTAATCCAGTCACCCATTAAAGGACACTGAGGTTGTTTCCAGCTTTTGGCTATCAAAAATAAAGCTGCTATGAACATTTGGGTACAGGTTTCTGTGGAAACGTAAGTTTTCATTTCTCTAGGGTAGATACCAAGGAGTGGTATTGCTATGTTGTATATTAAGTGTATATTTCATTTCATACAAAACTGCCAATCCATTTTCCACTATACAGATTTTCTAATCATTGTACTTATTTTTGTATATTAGGAAGTAACATCCAGCCAGTGAAGCTCCCACATGAACTGGCTCAGTGACCTTCTCGAGCAAGCTATTTAGGCTCTAACACTGTGTCCTAGTTTTTAAAATGGGGATAACCATGGTTCTTATTTCATGTTTCATGTGAGCTAATGAGATGATGCTACTAAAACACTTGGGCCAGTGCCTACCCTAGTGGCTCTTAACCAGGGCAATTCTATCCCCAGGGGAAATCGGCAATGCCTGGAGAGATTTTTGGTTGGTACATCTGAGGGAAGTACTATTGGCATCTGGTGGGTAGAGACCAAAGATGCTGCTAAACATCCTAAAATGCACAGGACAGCCCCTCCAACAAAGAATTATCCAGGCCCAAATGTCACTGATGCCAAAGCTGAGAAACCCTGGTCTACACATAGATTTATCATCATTTATCACTGATGCTAAAATTAACAAAGAGCAAATATTTCCACATTTCTTACCACAAAAAATTATCTTTCAAATCTTAAGGGACGAAGTCAAGATGGCGGCATAGGCAGACTCTGAACTCACCTCCTCCCGCGGACACAGCCAATTTACAACTACTCGTGGAAAAATTACCCTTGAGACAGAACTGAAAACTGGATAAGAGGAACTCCTGCAACAAAGGACAATCCTAATTGAGGTAGAAGAAGCAGAAACTCCCTTCTGGAGAGAAAAAACGCTGCCTTCACAAGCCCCAGTTCCTCACGGGGCACCTGGGAGCAGCCCAAAGGTCCGCAGCCCTCCCTGAAGGAGCGGGGCCCTGAGCCGGGGAGCGCCCCCGCTGGGGGCATTTTGTGGACCCAGCACAATTGAGAGGAGTGGCATAATATCTGACTTTGCCTGCTATTGAAACATTGGGGAGTAACCCGAGAAAAGCTGGTTCACAAAGAAATCGAAACCGGCTCTTAAAGGGCCCATGCGCAAACTCACCCGGTTCAGAAAGCAACCTAAAATCACCAGAAAGAAAGGTTCACAGTGCTTTGGTGAAAAGAGACTCACCTGGTAGGCCCTGAGTGCATTGCAGTGAGAGGTGAGACTTCTCCAGGGACTGGGACATTGGCGGTGGCCATTGTGGTGGCCTGGTGTGGGCCTGCTGACACAGACGCCATTGGAGGTCCCCTGGGGTGGGCTAGCCCAGGGTCTGCCCCATTCACTAGAGCACAGATTTAATCCAGCTCAGCCAGGGCGGGCAGCCCACGCTAGAGACTGGCCCCACCCAACAACAAGCCCGCAGGCAACTTGTGGCCTGCATAGATTGGTGACTAGATTCTCTGCAGCCTGGCAACTGAGCCGACTTCAGTGGGGCAGGGTGTGCACAAGGAGGGGGTGGAGAGTGTGGGGTGGTGGTGGAGTGTGTGGGGCTCCCGCCGTGGAGAGGCTGGGTCCACTTCGGGAGGTCGGGGCATGCACACAGGGCAGGACTGTGTTGACTGTGTGTGTGGATCTGTGGGTGGCAGGACTTGTCAGCTGCAGAAGACTTGTGCTTCTCAAAGACCCACATAGGGGGTTTGCCCCACCTTCCAAAGCCTGAAACAATTGGGTGCTCCCATGCCTGAGGCCAGCCCCACCCAGCTGCAATCCTCAGAGAGCTGACAAGAGACCTAAAGGCTGGAGGCTTATAGCAATTGTAAGGCCCTGAGCCTAACAACCTGCCATGCTAGGGGCCTACTCACTTAAAAGAAATACTGCAACACAAATGTGGTATTAGAACTTGCAGCCAACTGTGCTGGGGCTCCCCACACCTGGTAAAGAGACTGAAGGGCCCACAACAACTACAAGCAGCTGAGCATTACAACAGCTGGCCAGGAGCATAACTCGGCCTCCCTGGGTCCCTACAGGGAGAGCAAACAGGCCACAACAGAAGGACACACGTAGCCCACATAGGGTAATCCCTGGAACATTGAGAACTGAGGGAAGCACACTGCAGGTCTCCTAAGGTGTCACTTACACAAGGTCAGCTATCCAAGAGCAGGAGACGTAGCTGACCTACCTAATACGTAGACAGAAGCACAAGGAAAGAAGCAAAATGAGGAGGCAAAGGAATACATTCCAAGTAAGGGAACAGGACAAAACCCCAGAAAAGGAACTAAGTGAAACAGAAATGAGCAACCTACCCGACAGAGAGTTCAAACAAAGAGTGTTAAGGATGCTCACTGATCTGGGGAGAAGCATAGATGAACTCAGTGAGAACGTCAACAAAGAAGTGGAAGATATAAAAAAGAACCAATCAGAAATGAAGAGTACAATACTGGAAATGAAAAATTCACTAGAGGGACTCAAAAGCAGAGTAGAGGATACAGAAGAACGGATCTGCGAGCTGGACGAAAGACTAGAAGAAATTACCCAAGCTGAGCAGGTAAAAGAGAAAAGAATTAAAAAGAGTGAGGACAGTCTAAGGGACCTCTGGGACAACATCAAGCGCACTAACATCCATGTTATAGGTGTTCCAGAAGGAGAAGAGCAAGACAAAGGGGCAGAGAATCAATTTCAAGAAATAATAGATGAAAACTTCCTTAACCTAAGGAAGGAAACAGACATCCAGGTACAGGAAGCACAGAGAGCCCCAAACAAGATAAACCCAAAGAGGCCCACACCAAGACACATCATAATCAAAATGCCCAGAATTAAAGATAAAGAGAGAATCCTAAAAGCCGCAAGAGAATGTCAAGTTACATACAAAGAAAACCCCATAAGGCTATCAGCTGACTTCTCAGCAGAAACCTTACATGCTAGAAGAGAGTGGCACGATATATTTAAAGTGCTAAAAGGAAAAAACTTACAGCCAAAAATACTCTACCCAGCAAGGTTATCATTCAAAATGGAAGGAGAGATCAAAAATTGCCTAGACAAGCAAAAATTAAAGGAGTTTGTCACCAAGAAACCAGTGCTACAAGAAATGTTAAAGGGACTGATTTAAGGGGAAAAGAGAAGACCACAAATAGGAAAAATTATCTATTTCCATGATAAGAGGGTAACGGATACAAATGCATAAAAAGAGGTTAGATATGATATCAAAAACATAAAAGGAGGGAGGAGGGGAGTTAAAGAGTAGAGCTTTCAGACAGAGGTCAAACTAAAGAGACCATCAATTCTGTATAGAAGAAGAAAGGAACAGAGAAGGACTACTGAAACACTGAGGAAAAAAAAAGTTAAAAAATGGCAGTAAGTACATACTTATCAATAGCTACTTTAAATGTCAATGGACTAAATGCTCCAATTAAAAGGCATAGGGTGGCTGACTGGATAAAAAAAAAAGACCCATATATATGCTGCATACAAGAGACACACTTCAGACCTAAAGACACTCACAAACTGAAAGTGAAGGGATGGAAAAAGATACTCCACGCAAATGGCAATGAAAAGAAAGCTGGGGTTGCAGTACTCATATCAGACAAAATAGAATTTAAAACAAAAACTGTAAAAAGAGACAAAGAAGGGCATAACATAATGATCAAGGGAACAATCCAGCAAGAGGATATAACACTTGTAAATATCTATGCACCCAATGTAGGTGCACCTAAATATATGAGGCAATTATTAAAAGACATAAAAAGAGAAATAGACAGTAACACAATAATAGTAGGGGACTTTAACACTCCACTTACACCAACGGATAGATCATCCAAACAGAAGATCAATAAGGAAACATTGGCCTTAAATGACACACTACAACAGATGGACCTAGTAGATATATACAGAGCATTCCATCCAAAAACCGAAGAATACATGTTCTTTTCAAATGCACATGGAACATTCTCCAGGATTGATCACATATTAGGCCACAAAACAAGTCTCCATAAATTTAAGAAGATTGAAATAATACCAAGCATCTTTTCTGACCACAACAGTATGAAACCAGAAATCAAGTATAGGAAGAAAATCAGAAAAGCTACAAATACGTGGAGATTAAACAAAATGCTACTGAACAGTGACTGGGTCAACGAAGAAATCAAAAAATACCTAGAGACAAATGCAAATGAAAATACAACATGCCAGAATTTATGGGATACAGCAAAAGCAGTTCTAAGAGGGAAGTTTATAGCAATACAGGCCTATCTCAACAAGAAAAATCTCCAATAAACAATCTAACAATGCACCTAAAGGAACTGGAAAAAGAAGAACAAACAAAGCCCAAAATCAGTAGAAGAAGGGAAATGATAAAAATCAGAGCAGAAATAAATGAAATAGAGACCAAAAAAACAATAGAAAAAATTAATAAAACCAAGAGCTGGTTCTTTGAAAAGATCAACAAAATTGACAAACCTTTAGCTAGACTCACCAAGAAAAAAAGAGAGAAGGCACAAATAAGTAAAATCAGAAATGAAAGAGGAGAAATTACAACACACACCTCAGAAATACAAAAGATTATAAGAGAATACTATGAAAAGCTATATGCCAACCAATTCGACAATCTGGAAGAAATGGATAAATTCTTAGAATCATACAACCTTCCAAAACTGGATCAAGAAGAAGTAGAGAATTTGAATAGACCGATCACCAGTAAGGAGATCGAAACAGTAATGAAAAACCTCCCCAAAAATAAAAGTCCAGGACCAGACGGCTTCCCTGGTGAATTCTACCAAACACTCAAAGAAGACTTAATACCTATCCTTCTCAAACTCTTCCAAAAAATTGAGGAGGGGGGGAAGCTCCCTAACTCATTCTACAAAGCTGACATTACCCTGATACCAAAACTATACAAGGACAACACAGAAAAAGAAAATTACAGGCCAACATCACTGATGAACATCGATGCAAAAATCCTCAACAAAATACTAGCAAATCACATACAACAATACGTTAAAAAGATTATACACCATGATCAAGTGGGATTTATTCCAGGGATGCAGGGATGGTTCAACAGTCGCAAATCAACCAACATAATACACCACATTAATAAAATGAAGAATAAAAATCACATGATCATCTCAATAGATGCAGAGAAAGCATTTGACAAGATACAGCTCCATTTATGATAAAAACTCTGAATAAAATGGGTATAGAAGGAAAGTACCTCAACATAATAAAGGCCATATATGAGAAACCCACAGCTAATATCATCCTCAATGGTGAAAAACTGAAAGCTATCCCTCTAAGAACAGGAACCAGACAGGGATGCCCACTGTCACCACTCCTATTTAACATAGTACTGGAAGTCCTAGCCAGAGCAATCAGGCAAGAGAAAGAAATAAAAGGGATCCAAATGGGAAAGGAAGAAGTGAAACTGTCACTATTTGCAGATGACATGATTTTATATATAGAAAACCCTAAAGAATCCACCAGAAAACTTTTAGAAGTAATAAACGAATATGGTAAAGTTGCAGGATACAAAATCAACATACAAAAATCAGTTGCATTTCTATACACTAACAACAAAGTAGCAGAAAGAGAAATTAAGAATACCATCGCATTTACAATTGCAACAAAAAGAATAAAATACCTAGGAATAAACTTAACCAAAGAGATGAAAGATCTGTACACTGAAAACTATAAAACATTGCTGAAAGAAATTGAAGAAGACACAAAGAAATGGAAAGATATTTCGTGCTCTTGGATTGGAAGAATTAATATAGTTAAGATGTCCATACTTCCTAAAGCAATCTATAGATTTGATTCAATCCCTATCAAAGTTCCAACAACATTTTTCACAGAAATAGAACAAAGAATCCTAAAATTTATATGGAACAACAAAAGACCCCGAATAGCTAAAGGAATCCTGAGAAAAAAGAACAAAGCTGGAGGTATCACACTCCCTGATTTCAAAATATACTACAAAGCTCTAGTAACCAAAACAGCATGGTACTGGCACAAAAACAGACACACAGATCAATGGAATAGAATCAAAAGCCCAGAACTAATCCCACACATCTATGGACAGCTAATCTTTGACAAAGGAGCCAAGAACATACAATGGAGAAAAGAAAGTCTCTTCAACAAATGGTGTTGGGAAAACTGGACAGCCACACGAAAAAAAATGAAAGTAGACCCTTACCTTACACCATACACAAAAATTAACTCAAAATGGATTAAAGACTTGAATGTAAGACCTGAAACTGTGAAACTTCTAGAAGAAAACATAGGCAGTACGCTCTTGGACGTTGGTCTTAGCAACATATTTTCAAGCAGCATGTCTGACCGGGCAAGAGAAACAATACAAAAAATAAACAAATGGGACTACTTCAAACTTAAAAGCTTCTGCACAGCAAAGGAAACCATCAACAAAACGAAAAGACAACCTAACAATTGGGAGAAGATATTTGCAAACCATACATCTGATAAGGGCTTAATCTCCAAAATATATAAAGAACTCATGCATCTCAACAACAAAAAAACTACCAACCCAATTAAAAAATGGGCAAAAGACCTGAACAGACATTTCTCCAAAGAAGATATATAGATGGCCAACAGGCACATGAAAAGATGTTCAAAATCACTAACTATCAGGGAAATGCAAATCAAAACTACAATGAGATATCACCTCACGCCTGTCAGAATGGCTATAATTAACAAGACAGGAAACAACATATGTTGGAGAGGATGTGGAGAGAAGGGAACTCTCATACACTGCTGGTGGGAGTGCAAACTGGTGCAGCCACTATGGAAAACAGTATGGAGATTCCTCAAAAAATCAAAGATAGAACTACCATATGATCCAGCTATTCCACTGCTGGGTATTTATCCAAAGAACTTGAAAGCACCAGTGCATAAAGATACACGCACCCCTGTGTTCATTGCAGCGTTATTCACAATAGCCAAGACTTGGAAGCAACCTAAGTGCCCATCAAGGGACGAATGGATAAGTAAGATGTGGTATATATACACAATGGAATACTACTCAGCCATAAGAAACGATGAAATCCAGCCATTTGTGACAACATGGATGGACATTGAGGGTATTATGCAAAGTGAAATAAGTCAGAGGGAGAAGGTCAAATACCGTATGATTTCCTTCATTAAGTAGTAGATAATAACAACAATAAACAAACACATAGAGACAGAGATTGGATTGGTGGTTACCCGAGGAGAAACGGGGAGGGAGGAGGGCGAAAGTGATAATTCGGCACATGTGTGTCGTGATGGGTCGTAATTAGTATTTGGGTGGTGAACATGATGTAATATATGCATAAATAAAAGTATAATGATGTACACCTGAAATTTATCCAATGTTATAAACCAATGTTACTGCAATAAACAAAAAATTATTTAAAAAAAATAAAGAAATAAAATAAAAAATAAAAAAATCTTAAAATACACTGTAAAATAAACATTTAAATGTTGCTAGTCATCAATTCAAATCAGTTCAGCTGAGATAGATAGACTTTATTTATGGGTATGACAGGATTGCTATAGATTTAACCTAAGATGAAGATGAGATAACAAAACGAAAGTACTAGAATAGTCCTGTCATTGAGGGTGATTTCAACAAATGTTAGTTCCCCTTCGATCCTTCTCCTCAACCCCTAGTCTCCTGGTAGAAGTAACAAGCGAAGTGCAACACAGCGTCACTCCACTTAGCTTAACCAGCACCTTGCCACAATCAGCTGCGTAACTGTGGGCATGTTAGACCTGTGGTCTCTTCATCTGCAAATAGACCCAATGCACCATCAAGGCCCCTTCCAGGTTGAATGTGCTCTGGGGAAGCTCCATGGTCAGTCACTTTTAGGACAGCCCTTGGGAAGAGGCTGGGGAGAGGCTTCGAGCTGCTCTTCCCCTTCTCCTGCAAGTCCCAGACACACAGCAACAATTCTTCTCAGGGTTTAGCCAACCTGGGCTTCCCAGGTAAATCAGGAGTGGAGGGGCTGGCAGAGCGGGTGAGTGTGCAGGGAAGAATAAACATCGAGTTTGCTTAATGTCTTAAACACGTTTAGAATTTATTCAAAGTGCATCAAGCAGTCCTTGAAAGAATGTTAATATGATTTTATTTGCAGTTTTTGTTTGCTTTATTTTTTCCTTTTTTGTTGCTTGTGACAGCTTTATTAAGATATAATTTACATATCCATGCAATTCACCCACTCAAAGTGTACAAGTCAATGGCTTTTAGTGCATTCACAGAGTTGTGCAGCCACAATCAATTTTCAAGCATTTCATCACTCCAGAAAGAAACCCTGTACACGTCCTAATCCCCCACGACCCATCACATCAAGTTTAGCTCGGTGGATAAGCCATCTAAGTAAATTGCACAAATCCTTCAAAAACTGCTCTGTGCCCAGTGTTCCTTTTTCACATTATTACCATCTTTTTGTTCTGGTTTCTCACTGGCAACATTTACTGCAAGGTTAGAACTAGGCGAGGAAAGGACCTGGCCTCCAGCGCAAAGTCACCAAGAAAATACTGTAATGCAATATCTTTAAAATTAAAATGAACACAAAAGCCCCAGAATTGTAAATAAAGACAGAGTCCCCTAATCTCTTCTGTGATAAAATGTTATTTACAAAAACAGGCAGGCAACCCATGGGCCATGGGTTACGCACTCGATCTTGGACACTGTTGCAGTGAAATGTTCTATATCTAGATGAGTTCGTGTTTTGGGTGCCCCCTTACATTTTGTGCCTTAGACAAGTGCCTCACTCTCCCCACCCTTGTCCTGGCCTGGATACAGTTTTCATTTTTTTCCTTCATTTTGCCCTTTCTCTTATAGACTAGTATAAAAAAGAAAGCAATTTTGAAAGGCTAGAGACGTTGATAGAAAAGAAGAAAGAAAATTAGATGATCCGCAAAATGGGTGGTCAGCCCCTGAATAATGGAGGCATTGACTGAAAACATCTGGAAGGACTCAGCCCCGGGACCTGACAACTGAGCACACAAACTCTATAGCACCACGCCCAACCGGGCCACATTATCAAAACTCATGCTGCATGAAGTATTTATTAACGATCTTGGGGACAAGTAAGTAGAGGGATAGTAAATGTTACTGACGCAAATTTATTAAGTCAGTAAAAATTACGGAAGAACATAAACAGCAGAGTCATAGAACAGGGCTCTGCAATTGAGCCACCTGATAAAATTTAACCCAGAAGGGAATAATTTAAGGACTAAAACTCAGAGCTAATGACCAATGGCCCTAAGAAGCTGTTGGTTTGGCAAGATCCAAAATGTGTACAAGGTGTTTGAATACGTTAATGAAAGAACATGGAAAAATTCAAAGGGATACTATAGGTACGCGTTTGGTGCCTTAATGAACTTCCACCTTACACAGTAACTCCTCCACCACCATCTCCCCCCAGAATGCTTGCTTTTTTAAAACCTCTGGCACATTTGATTAAGGACCCCAAGATGGGGACAAATGTCCCAAACACAGTCGTATTTTAAATAGGAGGTTCAGTTAGGTCAATACAGCTGAAAAATAAGGAGCTTTGAGAGACACGTGCAGACAAAACATGCCAAAGTTTGGGTCTTGACCCTCAGAAAGTAGAGGAACAACTAAGATTTTATCCAACGTAGAAAGCACAAGAAGGGAAAAGAGCAATGGTAAACTGGGATCTCGCATGTTCATTTGTCATGAGAGACAAGAGCCAGCTGAGGAAAAACAAGCAAACTAAATCGGAAAACAGACGAAAAGGAAATGCTTCCTAGAAAAGGCACGAACAGTAGGAGTTATTGACACCTGGCGGTGAGCTTGTACCTGGGATTATGATAAAGGGGCCGTAAACAGGGACGGTTAGGCACAGGCAGAGACGGGCATGTGGGCAGGGCTCCTCCAAGTTCCATGGCAGCGGAGAAACGAGGAAGCCTCCCCAAAGATGATCAGCGTCTCAGCTCACACGGCTCCACTGGAAAGGAAGAACAGCTTGAAGCCAGTTATGTGTCAAGCAGTGTTGGGGTTTTTTCTCTTTACGCCTGGTTGCACTTTCTGCTCTTTTCTACCCGCTTCATGCTCTAGGAGTCCGCCCTCTATGGGCTGCATCCGTGGGTTCCTGTGCCTCTGGCTTCCAGTTTTGTAATAGGCAGCCCCCAGAACAGGAGAGAGAGAGAGCACCTCGGAGGCTTCACCATGTCTCTTTACAGCACAGTGGAGATTTCCCAAAATGAGCGGGAAATGCTCAAGACCCGATCAACACCCACGGTCAAGCCCTGAAGCTTCTGCCGTCTGTACTTGGCTATTTCAGCAGTAAATACTGGTGTGGACTTAGTGCATCCTGAGACTGGCAACATTTGGGTTAGGCTCGTAATTTCTCTAGGGAGAAATATGTATAATTCTGTCCATTTTACAGATAAGGACTCTGCGATAAAGTACAGCCCTTTTATGACAAGCCATGGACCATCTTCCTCCATATCAGGGTTTCCTTGTTGTTTTATTGTGGTAAGATACATATAACATAAAATATGCCACTTCAACCATTTTTAAGTGTACAATTCAGTGGCATTATTACATTCACACTATTATGCAACTGTCACCACCATATGTTTCCAAAACTTTCCCATCACCCCAATCTTCAATCTCTTTTTCTTTTTTAATTTTTTGTGGTAAAATATACATAACATAAAACTTGCCATCTTACCCATTTTTAAGTGTACACTTCCATGGCATTAAGTACACTCACACTGTTGTGCAACCATCACCACCATTCATCTACAAAACTTTTTCATCTGCCCAAACTAAAACTCTCTGTCCATTAAACAACTCCCCATCCTCTCCTCCCCCAGCTCCTGACACCAATCATTCTACTTTTTGTCTCTATGAATTTGACTACTCAAAGTACCTCATATAATTGGAGTCATACAGTACATGTCGTTTGGTGTCTGGCTTATTCACCTAGCATAATTCCTTAAGGTTCACCCATGTTGTAGCATGTGTCAGAATTTCCATCCTTTTTAAGGCTGAATAATATTCCATGGTATGTATACATCACATTTTATTTACGCATTCATCCATTGACAGACATTTGGGTTATTTCCACCTTTTGGTTATTGTGAATAATGCTGCTGTAAACACTGATATACAATATCTTGAGTCCCAGTTTTCAACTCTTTTGGATATGTACTTAGAATTGCTGGGTCATATGTTAATTCTATGTTGAGTTTTTGAGGATCTCCATGTGAGTTTCACTTTTTTATTCAAAAACAGAAAATAAAAGGTTAAAAGCTTTGACCTACATGTCCATTATTATGTAATTTTAATAAGTAGATACTAAGCCTACAAGAATTTCCAGTAGAACCATCTAAAGAGCTTTAAAAAAAATACACAGCATCTAGGGAGGGTTATAATCCAGCTCCTGGCTCCTGACCTATTAATACTGATGCCTTATGCCATTGTTGAAAATGCAATAATGTGTCAATAGATGCATCACCCTTCTTTTGAAGTTAAAGTAGTTTTAGAAACATCTTGTTAAACTTGACTTCTTCTGGTGAAGCAGGCAGTTTTATACTACTATTTTTAGGAATATAATTGCGTGAAAAAATTCCTTATTTTGAAAATGAAAGCCCTGCCACACCTACGCACAGAGACGAGATGGGAGAGAGACTAAACTCTCCATCATCCCTCCAATCTTTGAGCCCACACCTGCACTACAATACCTCCACCATATCCCGACCCGGAGCTGCTCTGTAAGGCTCTCTTTATTTTTCCCCATTAAATCCAATAAAATATCAGGGATAACTCCATGCTTCTGCTTGACAAATAAAGAAGGGAGTCATTTATCACCTGGCGAGACAGAGGCGGAATCTTCCAGGCAGCGATACCTATTTAAAGCGAGGGTCAGAACAAAATGTCAGCCGAGCGTCCCTGTCTCGTAAGTGCATCAGTGGTGAAGTGTGTTTTGAAAAGTGATGATAATGCCGGGGGAGCAGAGCCTGTCTGATGCTTAGTGAAGACTGACACATCAATTCTAGGAAACTCGGCGCTGCTCTTGCAAACATCCTCTCTCAAATTCAGTTGGGGATTGGGATCGCCATGATGGTGGGGGTCTTGGGGATGCCATGCATTCATCTGAACTCGTTTAGTAGCAGGACATAACTAAGCCCCGGGGATATCGAGTCTGGAACTCCCATTGGACACAGCAGCCCTGGTCCCAGCTTGTAATCAGATGTCTTCCAAGACAAAAAGAAATGGCAGCTCCTTTCACAAGGATAGTCAGATCCACAGTACGCAAACCCAACTCTGATTCCAATGTTGGGTGGAAAATTTATCCTCCCTTTCTTTTTTTTTTAATTTTAGGGAAAAAATTGTTAACAGTTTTCACAAGGACTTTTTAGAAATCTTTTTTCCTTGAGAAGTGGAGGATGATGTAACACACTGGAAAGCAGTCCTGAGACACTCTCACTCAATAGTTCTCAGATTTTAGAGGGCCAAAATTCACCTGCTGCATGCTGGTTAAAAATGCAGATTCCTGGGCTCCCCCTCTAGAAGGTTCTGATTCTTTAGGTCTGAGCACTAGGGATCGGCGTTTCTAGCCCCACCTCAGGTAAGCTGGATGGGGCGGTGTGTTGTTTCACTATTGCTCCTATCAAATTACTACAGCTGAATGGTTTAAAACACGAAGTTAATATCTTATAATTCGGAGGTCACAGCCAGACAAGAGCCTCACAGGGCTACAATCAAGGTGTCAGCAGGGCTGTGTTCCTTCTGGGGACTCTAGAGGAGAATCTGTTTCTTTGCTTTTTCAAGCCTCTAGAGACTTCTGGCGTTCCTTGGCTAATGGTCCTCTTCCTGCATCTCCAAAGCAGGCAATGTTGCCTCTCTTTGACCTTGCTTCCGTCCTCACATCTCTCTCTCTCTCTCTCTCTCTCTCTCAACCTCAGCCAAGAAAGCTTCTCTTTCTCACGTTGCATCTCTCTGACTTCTTTTCTGTAGTCACATCTTCCTTCTGCCCTCCTCTTATAAGGATGCTTGTGGTTGCCTTGGACCTGCCTAGATAATCCAGGATCATCCTCCCCATCTCAAGGTCCCTAGACTTAATCACATCTGCAAAGTCCCCTTTGCCCTGTTGCTTCATTGGTTCTAGGGATTAGGGTGTGGTTATCTTTTGGGAGAAGAGCATAGGCGTTATTCTGCCTACCACAGGGGGTCTGCAGAGCAGATGTAGAAGAAAATACTGCAAGGAGCAGTGTTTACTCCATTTTTCTAGTGACCCATGATGCCCATAAGCCAGTGGTTCTCAACTGCAGAAGGGGGGTGATTTTTCTGCCCCAGGGACATTTGGTAAGTTCTGGAAGGAGTCATGCATTAGTATGTGGATGGAGACAAGAGAGAAAGAGAGCCCGTGGGTAGGGAAGCCAGCTGGTGGCCAATGGGTCTACGTAACTAAAGAGCAGCTGTGTTACCTTCCACGCGTCCTCCCCTCCAGATGCAGTCCTAATGGAAAGTATACAAAACGCAGTGTCAGGTGAGCCTGCGTTTGTGTCGCAGCCCTGCTGTTATGCCAGGCATGACATGGAGCTTGTTTCATTAACTCTCTGAGCCTCAGTTTGCTCATCTATAAAGCGAGAAGAGTCATACCCCTTCCAGAGAGGTGAGATGAGCCCTGGGATGTGATGCAGCTAACAAGCCCTTCACCTGGTTAGCTCCCCAACCACTGACTAATGAGTATCCATTTCAGTCTTGCTCAGGTGGCTTCTCCCAGAAGCAGGGCTTCAGATTATTTAATGTTGCATTAGAAACTGCCCAAACCTCCTATATCTGGATGCTTACATCTAACTGATAGTGGTCAGATCAAAAGGAAAACCAGCACAGCAGCAGCTTGCACTCGAAATAAGCCCAGGTGTTGGTCAAATGTAAGACTTAAACTACAACAGTTAGGGAAGGGATTATGAAAAGTCATCAAATCCTATAGAAATGTGCCTATCACCAGTCCAGTCCCCAAAGCAGTGCACACAAAGTGACTGTCGTGGACATAAATGGCGGATGTCCAACCAGACACCTATAGAAAAGGAAGCCTGTTGCGGAAAATAAATAGAAGATGAGCTAAGGGAAAATGAGTCTGTATGTTTTCTACATGAGGAGAGACCTCAGCAGGGGCGACATGCGGCATCACAGATGGGTTAGATACAGCAGGGACAGTCTCGCAGAGCGGAAGTGGTGCCGTCAGCCTGGCCAGTTAGTACACTTCACCTGGGCGAGCCTCAGCTTCTGGGTGGTGTTGAAACAAAACACATCCTGGCTGAGCCTCCGTGTGCATCCTGGGAGGTTCTGTTTGTGGAAATGAGCACGAGCAGGTGAGCACCCCTAATTGAAATCCAGCCTGGTTGTGGGAGACCCTGCTGTGGAAGCCAGCTGCACAGCTAGTGCCTGGCACCACAGGGCAGAAGGGAACACACCAGCACCATCCGTTATCCCTGAGTGTGGGCGTGAAGAATGCGCCCGCATCTGAGAAGCAGGGAAGGATCGCCATGGAAACGCTTAACTGCTGACTTTTCAGCTCCCGGTACCTATAAGGGGAGGCGCTGACTGTGACCTATTGCTAATGGCTTATCAAGGTAAGATGAGAGCATCTTGTCCTTCCCTGGTCAGAAACAACACTGGGCATAATTTTCCTCTCCTCTTCCCTATACATAGGAAAGGCCTTGTAAAAAGTGCACATTAGACCCTTTTTCTTCTGGGAATGCCCCACAAGATACAGTGAGATTTAACCTAAAAGCCAAAGATCTACCAGATTTTTAAGGTGAGAGGGCATCCTTCTACAGCACAGCTTTTATGTCAGACCAGCTTCTAGGGGACAGCTCCATCACTGTCTAAGAATTACACCGAGGAATTAGAGGATTGTAAAAAGGAGTGCAAAATTGCTTCTCCCATGTCACTGCAAACCCATCTCTACTGCGTGCTTCTGAACTCCACGTGATGTATTCAAATTCTTGACTCCATTACGGTTGACAAATGGGTCACTTTATCTAAAATGGGGCCCCTTTGCATCCATTTAGAGCAAAGACACCAAAAATTAAGAGTATAAATTGTTAGCCTGGCTTTAAAATTAGCAAATTGATTTGATTTTTGTGTCTTATGGTCAAGAAGACACATGAGAAAGCCTGGCTTGTCCACGAATGTGTCATGGCTTCACAGGGAAGAAAATATTAAGGAAAAAAAATGCTCAGCTTAGATCTATATAAATATAATCATCTATATTGATCTAATACTTTAAACTTTTTGAAGGCCTTTTATAACTGTTATCTTATTGATCATCCCTAATTCTTTTTTTTTTAGATAAAGCATTTACATATATTGTTATGGGCTGAATTGTGTCCCTCTCAAATTCATATGTTGAAATCCTAACCCCCAGGACCTCAGAATGTGAGTGTTATTTGGAGATGGGGTCTTTAAAGAGGTATTTAAGTTAATTTGAGGTATAGGGTGCGCCCTAATCCAATAGGACTGGTGTCCTTATACAATAGAGATGGGCACACAGACACGCACAGAGGGCCCACCATGTGAGGACACAGGGGAGGAGACAGCTGTCTACAGGCTAAGGAGAGAGGCCTCAGGAGAAACCAACCCTGCCCACACCTTGATCTTGGACTTCTAGCCTCCAGAACTGTGAGGAAATATGTCTGTCGTTTAAGCCCCCAGTCTGTGGTACTTTGTTACAGCAGCCCTAGCAAACCAATACATATATTATCTACATCAACTGCTGGCAGGTCTTCTTTCTTTGTTTTATAACCTCCACTTCTTGACGGCCTGCTATGTTTCAAGCACAGGACAACAGGTTTTAGATTCCTAACTCAGCTAATTCTCTGGGCAAGCCCACACAGTATGCATTAGTAGCCCCAGTTTATGAATAAGTACACATATGCTCGGTGTTAGGAATTTGCCCACGATCACACTACATGATGCAGCCAGACCTCCAGTCCAGATATATCCAAGACCAAGTCTTGTTTTGTTTCACTGTGACATTGTCATCCTCCAGGGCACAGGGGTTTTAAGGAGTGAAATGTGTCTCCAAGTGTCAGGAGGAACACTTGTGCACTGGGGATGCCTGGAGGGAGCTGAGAGCTGTGCCACACCCATCTGCGAAGGGCCCACCACCAAGTCCATGGTGGCGAGACCTGGGCCACCCTGAAAGGGAAGTGGGGGCTGAGACGCCCACCCTAGTACTCAACCTCAGCAGAACGTGTATGGGACACCTTGGGTGAGAGGTAAGACAAACCCACTTTTCCTCCTCCCTTTCCCTGTTCCACCACATCTCCTCATGTGGCCGATTCCATCAGCTTTGTGTCTATATCTGTTAGCTACTGCTGCATAACAACAGCTTAAAACAACATCTACTGATCAGCTCGCAGATCTGTGAGTCAGAAGTCCAGCATGACATGGCTGGGTTCTCTGCTGAGGGTCTCATGAAGCCGAAATCGAGGTCTCTGCTGGGCTGAGCTGTTACCTGGAGTGTACAGAAAGAATTCATTTCCAGGACCATTCAGGTTGCTGCATAAATTCAGTTCCTTGCAGTGGTAGGAGTGAGGTCCCCATTTCCTTGCTGGCTGTCAGCCAGAGATCACTCTGTGCTCCTAGAGGCCACCTACACTCTTTCTTACATGGCCCCTCTGATCTTCAAACCACCAAGAGCGCCTGAGTCCTTCTTGAACATCAAATCTCTCTGACTTCCCCTTCTGCCACCAGCTGGAAGAATATCTCTGCTTGTAAAAGGCTTTGTGATTAGATTATACCTACCCCACCCCAACAATCTCTGTTTTGCTGATGAGGCAACATAATTAAGGAAGTGATATATGATCATGTAATAGGTTCCACCCACACTCAGTGGGGAAGGGACTATACGAGGGTCTGCCCTCGTATAGAATTCTGCCTACCACAATATGTCACAAACACCCCTGTGTTCTTTCCATCTCTTCCTTCCATCCCACACCAGTGTTCTAACTGACCTCTCCTCCTCCTAACCATGCCTCCAGTCTTCCATTTTCCACCCTGAAGAAACAGCGATTTGTTCTCCAACATCAACGTGACCTTGTCACTCCTGTAGCTAAGTCCTCATTTCATTCACTCCACATTTATTGTACACCTCTGCATGCTCTCGCACTACTCTGAGCACCGTATTTAGGGAAGCCAATCAGAGAAACTCTGTGCAGAAGGGCATGCCCTCCAGGAGGAAGAGAGATCACCCAAACGCAGACGGGTATATGGGCAAGACTGCCACAGAGCATGATAAAGAGCTACGAAAATGAACAGATGATGCAGTGGCTGGACAGGGAATAGTGGTGGGGCTAATTTAAACAGGCAGCCTGGAAAGGTCTGGCTGAGGATGGGGAGACATGAACGGACATGGGGAGACAAGGAGCCACCCATAGGAAGGTATTGAGGACAAGTGTTCCACAGAGAGACCAGGAGGTTGAAGACCTTGAAGTGAAGAAGGACTGGCTGTTTGAGGAGCTAGGGGCAAACACACACAGGGCAGAGCCCCTGCTCATGAGGAATTCCTTGAAGAAATAAAGTCAGAGAGATGCAATGATCTATGGAAGGTCGGCATAGTCACCAAGTGCGAACTGCACAGGTACCCAGTTCAGGTCACGTCGAGATGAGCTGTGACCCTCAGTAGAGGAACATGGCCAGCCTGAGGTGATCACATGGAGGGGGGCAGCAGTTGGGGAAACAAATGCCCTGACCTCACACACCTCTCTCTCTCCCTCCATCCCTCAGGCTCCTGCCTGGGCTCACTATTGGGCCTCTTTAGGTGGAACCCAACCAGAAGCTCAAGGGCACACCTCCAGTTGATGTGGTCCACAATGGTCGGCCTCCAGGGATGGAGAGGGGGATGGAGAAGAATGCAGAGTGGATCTGGAGGGCTAAAAGGACCCTCACGGCCCCAAACCTGAAGTCTGGAAATGTGCCCACATAGACAGCTGGCACTCCCTACTCTCAGGTCTCCTAAACATTTAAGATTCAGCAATTAGAAGGCATTGCTGATCGCCATTTCTTTATTTCAAGAACCTCCATGTTACTGAGGAACCCAATACTGAGAATCCTGTTTCCCTTCGGGCTCGGCCGATGTCTCGGCTGTGCTGCCCAGAAGTGTGGGGCACTACCCTGCTCCATACTGGGCGGGCAGCTCTCTTCTCATGTCCTCCGACCTGGAGCCTCCACAGGCATTCTGGGACAAGAGGGCTCGGCCAGCAAGATGTGTCATCTTTTCTACAGAGATTTTCTCTTATGGGATCCATTTACTAGTGGCACAATTATTACTCGAGTGTAGCCCTGTGGTTTCCAGCTGAATATCATCTCTTTATCCTTCCTTAGTAAAAAAGGCTCTCGAAGTCTGCAGACACCGACCCCAACCCTTAATGAGAATCACCTTTGCTCTGTCCGTCTCACATCTTTTATCCCCAATCCTTTGCACAGTTCCTGACCCTTCTTGAACATTTACTGAATGATACATTCTGGGAGGAAATTAGCACAGAAAATTACAGGTCCGTGGTGATGAAATAAATGCACTGGACAAAGTCAGGAGGAGAACCCTGATACATCACATTAACATATGATCTGGCTGAAAGGACAAGTATCCTAGGTCTCATCGGTGAAGATAAACAGACCTTACCTCCACTCGGGGACCTTCTGCTTAGAAGTCGCCTACATCCACACTAGTTCCAAACCCGTTCTGGCAGCCGACTCCCAGAGTACAGGAGGGAGGTGTTGTTGAAAATGCATTCTTGGTGTAGCAGCATGCAACGCAGTGACAGTTTTATACTGGGTGTAAACGTGTAAAACTGTAATCACCTTTACTTAGAATGAATTTGGGGAGCAAAATGGTCTTGGTTGTGGCTTACTTACTGATAGCGGTACGTGGTAGTGAATCGACTGCTAAACAGTGCATCATTCTGCCATCTACCTGCTCAGGTAGAGCAGTGTTGGAAACTTTGGTACTATGGGCCAGATAGCTGTTTGTTGTGAGGGTGGTTCTGTGCATTGTAGGATGTAGAAACCTTTCCTAAAATTTGGGCTGAGGCGCTGTTGCACACAGGGCTTTGTAATAAGAACTGGGTTAGAGGACTGGGCCCATTGGCCTTTCACTGCACTCCCACTAAATGATGACGACTGTGGGAGCCAATTATGCAAAGCTTTCACCCTAGTACATGCTTGGTCATGCGCCTTATTTAAAAGTCAACCTCTCTGGGGTCTGCGCTTTTCCGATGAGTACCTATCTTCAACAGCTCCACCAAGGTGCTTTCTCCTTTCAGGTCATGTCTTCTCTGCATAATGAGGCATTCTTCTGGGACCTGCAAGACTCCGAGGCACTCTTCCAGTTGGATGTCAGGTGGAAGGATAGAAGGAGGATGTTTTAAGGTGCAGAGCAGGCCTAGCTGCCGGCCTCTTGAGGACCTTGCTCTGTGATTGAAGAGACCAGGCGGCTCCCTTCAGCAGCCATTGAGCTCTGTTCTGTTTTACGTTTACTGTATGGTGTTCACGTCAGGGTAGAATCCGCCCAATGGCTAAGCTGCAGGGTTTCTTCTCAACCCAGTAATTACATCTTATGTCTCCAAAGGCAGCCCTTTTAGTTCAGCCCTTCGTTTTAGGGAAGTAAATACCCTTCTCTATCAGCCCGGAAGACGCCATTAGTCTCTTTTGTATAGCCAATTGTGCTAATGACATTTAATAATTATTAATGTCCCAAACTTCACCTTATTTTGTTGTTCAATAAGCTTGATTACTGCTGATTACCTTAAATTACACCATCACCCAGCTTCACTTAGCACTCACATAAAAACACCTGCTCCATCTCCTACCTACCTACCCCACAAAAAACTTTAAGAACGAGATGTGATTCCCTGCTTTTGTCCAAAAACACACCCTCTGTTTCTAGGCGTCATATTCTATTTTTCTAGTGTACGGTTGGAAAGATTTCTAACTTGAAGGAATGTGGGCTTTCCCTAGCTGTGAATGTGGTCTCTCCTTCAGCAACTTCGACCTTCCGTTGGCGTCTCAATGAACCTGTGGTTGTCTATATGCTGCCTCTTGTTCTTGATCTCATTGGATACTCATTTGATGCCTTTTCCTATTTTTATGGGGAAACTAACACCAGCAAGTTGAGAGGGACTTTCACTGTTGGGAGAAGAAGGACACACTCCATTCCTGCCCTCCCCTCTTACCCTGCTTGACCCTTCCCTTGAAGCCCTTAATTACAGCCAGCCTTCTGACTCATTCCTTTTATTTTTTATCATTCTCATTCATTAAACTTTTGTTGAGTGAATAAATAAATATATGCACGAAGAAAATAAATAGTGGTGTCAGAAGCTTGCTCCGTGTCACCAAGCTAGCTATAATCCGAGCATGTCTTTTTCTCCCAGCATTATTGAGATGTAATTGACACATAACATTGTGTAAGTTTAAGGCATACAACGTGTTGATTTGATACATTTATAAATTGCAAAATAGTTACCACCATAGTATTAGCTACCACCTCCATCCCTTCACACAGTTACTATTTCTTTTTTGTTGTGAGAACATTCAAGATTTACTTTCTTAGTGACATTCAAGTATACAATACAGTATTCTAAGCTTATAATCACCATGGTGTACATTAGGTCCCCAAACGGTAATCTTATAACTGGAAGTTTGTACCCTTTCACCAATATCTCCCCATTTCCCCCACTCTTCAACCCTACTCTATTCTGCTTTTTCTGGGTTTGTCTTTTTTTAGATTCCACATAAAAGTGAGATCATACAGTATTTGTCTTTCTCTGTCTGGCTTATTTCACTTAGCATAATGCCCTCAAGGTCCATTCAAGTTATTCAATCCTGCAAATAGCAGGATTTCCTTCTTTCTCATGGCTGAATACTATTCCATTGTATATGTATACCACATCTTCTTTATCCATTCATCCATTCCAGACACTTAGGTTGTTTCCATATTTTGGGTATTGTGAGTAATGCTGCAATGAACATGGGAGAGCAAATATCTTTTCAAGATACTGACTTCAATTTCTTTGGATATATACCCAGAAACGGGATTGCTGGATCATACGGCAGTTCCATTTTTAATTTTTTGAGAAACCGCCATACTGTTTTCCATAGTGGCTGCACCAATTTACATTCCTACCAACAGTGCACTAGGGTTCCCTTTTCTCCACATCCTCTCCAACACTTGTTATCTCTTGTTCCACCTCATTCTTTGAGTAGCTACTTCACTATTTTCTATCCTATAGGGTTTTTTATTTCCCACTTGCATTTATTTTCCTCCCATTTTTTCTGATTTTGCATGTCCAAACTCAGTTGCAAACCCGATAGCAGGAATCTTGGTCTTTCTGTAAATCACTCATCCCCCCTTGAGGTCTGAACCTGTAGTAGCTTCACCCCCAAATTGAGACAACTGCTGTTGTTTTATTTAACATTCCAAAGCATGCAACATTTCCAGACTGTGAGTTTCTTGAGGGCAAGAAAGGTGTCTTGTGCTTCTTTATATCTTCAAAATCTTGCTCAGAGCCTGGCACAGGGTGGATTCTCAAATGTTTATTGGATAAAATGAGAATAATTTTATAATTTTATAGTCTCCTCTAAAATAGAGACCATCCATTCCCTCAATAAATACAGCATGAGAACCAACTATGTTTCAGGCACTGGGATATTGGCATAGCCATGCAGACAAGTTCCTTGCTTACTTGGAATTTAAATTCTAATAGGGCAGGTAGACCAAAAAAAAAAAGACAAACAATGAAAAGGGTGATTTCATATGGCCATATATGCTATGAAGAAAATAAAGCAAGGGAATGTGGTAAAGAAGGGGGCAAATGGATAGACAAATGGTCATGGACAGATTCTCTAAGGAGGTGACACTGGAAGTGAGAGACCTGAATGATAAAGAAAAGAATCTGTCATGTTACGACCTAGGAAACAAAGTTTTCCAGACAGTAGAAGGAGCAGCAGGTGCAGAGGCGCTGTGGTAATGAGAAGCTTGCATCATAAAGACATGGGAAGAAGACCAGTGTGGCTGGGGTATAATTTGGGGTTTTGAGAAGATAGGAAATGAAGTTGGGGAGTAGCAGAGCCACTGGGTCAGCAATTAAGAGAAGATCCCTTTCACGAGCAGCAGAAGGAGAAGGGAGTTGTGGTATATTCTCTGAGGCTAAAAGAGTAAGAGAATTATATAGTGTCCTTTGGGTGTCATTGCCAATAATAAGACCAGGTTGTTCATCCAGGACCTCACACCCACCATATATTCAATCATCCAGCAACAGCTTCCCTGTCTCTGGCAAGGGAGAGTCTTTATCACGTGGAATTACGAGCCTGCTGGGGAAGGCTTGTCATCATCATTTACAGTGTGAGCTGCCTCTCTGGATCATGCCCCAGTATGTTCAGTCCTGGAAGGGAAGATCAAATTATACTGAGAAGAAAAATACCCAGCCACAACTCATCTTCTCTATTTGAGCCTATCACTTAAGCTATAACCAAAAACTCAGAAAAGAAAGACATCTGGAACTGTCCCCAATCTGGAAGTTCCAAGATAAAGAAGCAAGCTTACTAAATGCATAAATAAATAAGTGAATGTGATGTGATTTCAACATATCAGACTGGTGACATATCAGAAAAGCACGATAAAACCAGAAATATGAGAAAACGGCAATACAAACACATGACTGGTGGGAAGGAGAACTGATATGACCCCTTTGGAGGCCATTTTGCAAAATCTAATAAACTTCAAGATGGGTATAATCTACAACCCAGCAATTCTACTTTTAGTTATACACCCTAGAGCAATTCTCCCAAGTGCCCACAAAGAGGGAGGTACATGGATGTTTGCTACAGCACTGCTTGTTATAGCAAACAACACATCAGTCAAACAAAAAATCTAAGTTCCAGCAAGAGGGAAATGGATGGGCTATGATACGTTCATAAAATGAAACATCTCATGACAATTAAAGCAAAGAGACCAGAGCTACTTGTGCAAACATGGGTAAACTTGAAAATACCACGTTGAACGGGGAAAAAAAAAGTTGAAAAATCTTTGGTAAAATAGACCATTTGTATGAATTCTGAAAAACTCAGAACAATCCACATGTACTGAAAATCTAAGAAAGATCATTTAAATGGCATCGACCAGCTCTGGGAGGGAGGGAAGGAATGTTGGCTGTAGAACCATCTTGGTAACATTGTGCTTCTTTTTACATACTCTGAAGCAAAAGTGATCAAATGTAAATGTTGTGTGAAATCTTTTTGCTGGGTACCCTTAAGATACGTTTCCTTAAATTAGATTGTGGAGCATTCAAAGGTTCTGTTGGCAATAATAATTCAATTCAGCAGTGACAGGATTTGGGGGAATCTGGAGGGATCACTGTTTCTTACTAGTTGGAAACTCTGGTTGCTAAAAACTAAACATGACATCATCTGGATTGCCAAAGGAACAATTCAATTCTTCAAAACTAACAATGTTCACATATTATTAAGAATTTCTTGTTTTTCCTGAAGAATTGTGACTTCAGGCTCTACCAAAGTAATCTTGTTTGTCTTAAAAAAATAATGAATTCTCTAGTAACCTGAGAAGGCATTTCCTACTGTTTTATCTGAAATCTTATCAGCAACAGTAGCTCTGTATTATTCATTAGAAGGAACATGGAAATTTCTTGACAGAAATGTGTTGCAGTCTCCGAAAAGAAGAAAAACACTAGGAAAAAAAAATGCAAAAACAGACCTGGATTAGTTGGTAAGGAATTTGTTTACTGGTGTTTAAAGAATATTATGAAATGACACTGGTGAACATGAGTAAGCTCTTATTATCACAGAGGGTAAGAAAATCTCTCTCTTCCTCTTCCCCAAATGACACTGAAATAGTAAGTGTGGTAATATTGGTAAATTGGTAAATATTTTTACCAACAAAAAGTTGGTAAAATAAAATAGGAGTGTGCAGTAACAATGGGAAATAAGGAGCATCTACAGTTACTATTTATCTTTTCCAAACATATTATTAGCAAGAACAACATTTCTAATAACAAGCGTTTCTATTTACATCCATTGGGATAATACATAAAAATATTTGCTGCTAGTTCTGTAAGTCTTTATTTGAAATTTTGCAGAGTGCCTGTCCTGATCTCATTTTGGGGATGGTCTGCAATCATTACATTAACTAACTCAAGACCAATGACGGGCAAAGTCAGTCATAAAGCATTTTGTATTCGCAGCTTCTGCCTTCTCTTACTTTCTGTCTTCGGCATATTCCTCCAGCCTATCAATACTGCATCACAATAGTACTTGCTTGGTGCACCATCGGCCTCCTCCAAATATTTGTCCACAAATAAAAAGAAAGAAGGAAAACAGATTGGTTCTTTCTAGCAAACAGAAGAGCAAATGTCTCCAGACTCCCCAAATTCATTCTCATGAGAGGCCATCAGCCTCACTGTCCAGAGAGCCGAAGGATTGGAGAAAAAAAAAAATCCAAGAATTTAGATGAGCATATGAAAATATATTACCTAAAAGTGCCCCTAATCGTTTTCTTTTGTTTAGATAGCTGCTCCCCAGTGAGAATTGGCATTGTTCTATTGTGTAATAAATACTGAAAGAGACTCATTGTTGCTTAACCATACAATGAGCACGCACACTGCGCCCTGGGATAGAGACTGCTTATCCAACTGAAGAAGCTAACTCCTTCAGGACCACAAATGCCAAGTCTACGTGTGCCCTCAAAAGTTCCTTAACTTCATAACAGGTTGATTCTCTGAGGTATTTGTGCACAGAAATATCTGATTAAAGAATTGCCTTGTTTAGCGTCTTAGGAAATCCTCACATTTTTAACTCCCTGATTCAATATTATGATTTTTAAAACCAGGTAGACATCATACATAGTTTACTGAAATTCTAAACTTTGTCATGCAGAATTGAAAGTTTGGTTAAAAGGGAGTTCTATATTGGGGTCCTAGTTTGCGGTTGGAGCATTTCTTCTTCGGTCACCACTGGAGCAGAAAATACCACATTTTCCCAACACACATGTAAAACTGAATACAGAGACTGCCAGTGATGAACTTTCCTTCATTTATTCATCCATCTGACATATATATGTTTGAGCACCTCTTATGTGGCCGTACCAATAGTAAACACTGGGAATTGTGCAAGGAACAGAATCTGAGATGCTGCTATCAAAAAGCACAGATGTTCTTGAGGAAAACACAAACGGCTTGGGGAAAGGCAGACAGAGCGCGCTGAGTCGTGGAGAGATTTTATACAGGTTGAGGAGGAAATGCAGAGACTTGAAGAAAAACAAGGCAGTGAGTCCTGTAGATATGGCGGCAGCGGGGACAGTGCTCCTGACAAAGGCCCTGAGATGAGAGCGTGCTTGAGGAGTTTGAGGACCAGCAAGGAGCCAATACTGCTGAGACAGGGGGATTCATCGGAGGGGAGATCAGCGCAGAAGCAGGGGCCAGCCACACAAAGCCTTGCTGGTCATTGTAAGAACAAGACAGGAAGCTGTTAGAACATTTTAAGGAAAGGGTGGAAATTAACTAACTTACGTTCTGAAAGAATCACTCCATACAGAAAGGGGAAAAGAAGAACTTTACAGGGAAGAAGTCCGGCAGACAGCGCCTTAGCCACGTGAACAAGGTTAACATCACAGTGATGCGTCCTGTGGACATCATGTATCCCGTTGGCGATGTGATGAGGAGGGCCCTTCACCTCTATGTTGCTCCTCTCCAAATCCACAAACCCCAGTCTAATTGTGAGAAAACATCAGACAAACCCAAACCGAAGGTCCTTCTACAGACCTTCATGCCTGACCAGTCGTCCTCAAAACTGTCATGAAAGACACAGAAAGAATGGAAAATTGTCATAGATCAGAGGAGACCAGGAGACATGTAACTAAATGCAGTGTGGGATCCTGGATGGGATCCTGGGACAGGGAAAGGTCATTCATGGAAAAACCTGGGAAATCCAAATAGAGTCTCCACTATAGTTAATGGTATTGTATCAACATTAATTCCTTAATTTTGACAAATGTACTGTAGTTGTGTAAGGTGTTAACATTAGGGGAAGCTGGCAAAGGACATATGAGAACTCTCTGTAGTGTCCTTGCAATTTTTCTAAACTCTAAAATCAAAAAGGTTTTTGTAAAAAAATAATAATAATAATCTAGCCATTCACAAAGACAAGTACGAGAGCAAGAGGACTAGTTAGACGTGAGAAACAACAGTGACTTAGATCAGGTTGGGAGAAGTGGAGGGGATGACCAGTGGGACATGCTTTGAAAGAAGAACCCAGGGAATCTGTTGCTGGATTGGATGTTGGTTATTAACAAGTGGGAGAGAGGGGTCAGGGATGATTCACAGTTTGGCGGCCTGGACAACAGGAAGCATGGAGGTATCAGTGAGTGAAATGGCCAGACGGGGTGGGGAACAGGATTCAGGGGAAACTAAGAGTTCATTTTGTGGGGTTTTTTTTGTGTGTGTGTGGGGAAGATCAGCCCTGAGCTGCCATCCATGCAAATCCTCCTCTTTTTGCTGAGGAAGACTGGCCCTGAGCTAACATCCATGCCCATCTTCCTCCACTTTATGTGGGATGCCGCCACAGCATGGCCTGACAAGTGGTGCGTCGGTGCGCCCCTGGGATCCCAACTCGGGCCACCAGCAGCGGAGCGCACACACTTAACCGCTATGCCACGGGGCCGGCCCCTAAGAGTTCCTTTTGGACGGGTGAAGTATGAGATGCCTGTTAGCTATCCGAGCAGAGAGGCGAAGTCAATGTATTGGAATGAATTAGTCTAGAGCTCCGAAGAGAGGTTGGGGTTTGAGGTACAAATGGGGCATCACCAACAACAGGTATATAATCCCCTGTGAAAGGGGAAGAGAGCCCCTAGAGACTGGGGTTGGGTGTGTGGGAGGGAGGGAAGGAGAGAAGGGCAGGGAGGGAGGGAAGACAGTCAATAGGCAGTCCCCTCCATTACCAGATGCAACTCCTATAATGTAAGGAAGGCTTTCACAAATGAAGATGGAGGCTTAGTAGCCAGGATGCTGAATAGCCAGGGCAGTTGAGGTGGGAGTTTGTCATAGAATATATATGTATGCATGTGTGTGCATACACACTGTATACAGACACACACATATATGTATGTATTTCACTTTGTACATTGTCTTTCCTTAACGTAGGTTCCCTTTCCAAGATCCATGGGGATTTCTGAGATTTTGCATCATCAGCTGCATGTATTCAATTATAATTCATCTGCACAGCAAACTACAGATAACAAAGGGGAAATTTTCTATGCCAAAGGGCTTAATCTGGACATAATTACCACTGAAATAATGACAGGGGTTGGATAGTCAGGAAAAACTCTTTTCGCTCAAGAAAATAATAAACTTAATAAATCATATCTACCCCCAAAGGCAAAGTCTGCAAGAATTTAGTATAGTCAATGAGAACTGTTTTCCCCTTTCCATTCTAGCCTTAACACAGCATTCTTAAGTCCCGTGGAGAGAGTCCTGAATAAACAGTTTAGGAGATTGGAGAGCCCCAATCACAGTCCCCATGGGATTTTCTTACAGGGAAATTATGACTCAAATTACATCTGAGAGTATGTAATGCTCCACACTACTTTTTAAAGTGATCTTTTTCTAAATGTTAAATCATACAGAACGCAAGGGGCTGCATTATCCCACTTCGAGTTTTCTTTGGTTCATAAATTTGTTTTTTTATGCAGTCCTTCTCCAAGCTATTTCCCTAGACTTGCAGGACTCTAATTTGAACGGAAACTTACTGCTGCTGCGAGCACATCACATCTGCCTCATGAAGATTCATCCTCTCTCCTCCCTGTGGGGTACCATCTTCCTCTCCATGGTGAGGCATGAATTCAAGGGGAAGTTGCAAAAAGGGATTCAGGTGTTGTTGTTTTTAAAGGAAACTGTCAAATAAGAAACGAATCTGGACTTAGTAAGGAGAGATCTGTTCGAAACGACTGTTGCAAGGGGGGGAGAGAGGGCCTGCTATAAGAAGGGAGAATGCTAATCCAAGAAGGAGAACCCTCTGACCACAAGGACTGCAGACCATTCAGTGTTTGGCAAGGAGGGGTCTTCTATTACAGGGAGGAGTAAGCAAGGCTAGAAAGAAGCAGCTGTGGGGAAGTGGGATGAAAGGCTGGCCTGATTGGTCAGTCGATGTGAAACTAGTTTACCCTGAGACCAGCCTGTCCTCACTGGGGGGAGCAGGAGGATGCTGTCTGCCCGGCTCAGGCTGAGAGTGGGCCAAAGGTCAGCACCCTGGGGGAAGGAGAGAATCTTAACCAAAATTTGGTTAACAAGTGTCTTAGTGTGTTCTGGAAGCTGTAACAAAATGCCACATTAATCATTTCGCACTATATACCTGTCACAAATCATCACATTGTATACCTCAAATTTACACAACGTTATATGTCAATTATATCTCAATAAACATGGGGGAAAGATTTTATAAGATGGGATGGGCTTATAAACAGCAGAAATTTATTTCTCACAGTTCTGGAAGCTGGAAGTCCCAGATCAGGGTGCCAGCATGGTCAGATGAGGGCCCCCGTTCTGGTTCACAGCAGGCATCTTCTTTCTGTGTCCTCACATAGGAAAGGGAGGACTCCTGGGTCTCTTTTATCAGGGCACTAATCCCATTCATGAGGGCTCCACCCTTAGGACCTAATCCCCTCCCAAAGGCCCCACCTCCTAACACCATCACATTGGGGGTTAAGATTCAACATACAAATTTGCGGGGGGGGACACAAACTTTTAGACCATAGCAACGAGCATTTTGTTCCGATTGGTTAGTGGGGACACGCAGTTCGGCTGATCATTTGTGAGGCAAAGAATGGGAATTTGGAGAGTCTGTGTGTGGCCTTGTCCTGGGTAAACAGGGTGGGGATGAGGGGGCATATGTGAGTCCTATCTCAGTCATAGGGAAAATGGTGGTTCTTCACAGCAAGCTGTTTTCCAGAACACCAAGGATGGAGGGATTTCTTAATCATCACTATTTTCCAGGATCACAGGGCTTGGGTAAAGTTTGACACTGTCAGTACCAATGAAGGAAAATTTAAAACTATGTCATTAAAGGACAAGACAGGAGCCACAGAGGTGGCAAACTGATGACCTGAGCAACCAGGAAAGCTTGCTCTTAACTCACTCCCAGAAAAACACGTAAGCAGGATGAACGCCATTTTTGTAACTTCTTGAAGTTAAATAATTGCTCTTTTCACATGTCCCAAGAATGAGAAATCCTGTGGCTGGAAATTTCACTAACTGTTTAAGTGACTATGAAAATGCCAATGCCACCCTGCCATTTAGAGCTTCCTGGGGACGAAAATGCGCAGGAATATCAAATACTTGAGCTACATAAGCCTTGTGACCTTTCTTGGAGATCAGATTGGAGGGGACAACCACAGAGATGAAGCCCGCCCCTCGTCTTTCCACCACTGTCGGCTCATTTTCTTTTACTCTTGACTTTTTAACAAATATTTTACAGTTCCCGTTTAAAAGGTCAGTGCCTCTGGGAAGGACTTCAAGTCAGAAGCTGATCAGAAATATGCCGGATTCAGATAGGGATGGGGTTGTGGAGAGAAAGAATGGGAAGGCAGCAAAGAGAAACTTCCTCTTTGTAAATTTCCCCCAGAGCTGGCCCTAAACCTGAGGAGAATCCCACCCTTTGATTTTGTTCACCCCAATGACCAGTGGACAGAGGGATTTTTATTTTGATTTGGCTTATGTGAAGGACCGTCCTCCTTCCAAAGTCACCTGCCATCCCTCCACAATATCTGCCCTTGGGGAAACTGTGCTCCTTCTCATCACTCAACAGGCTACTGAACACAGCCCACCCTGTTCTCTGGATGTTAATATGGTTTTCCATCTCAATGGAAACCAAATTCAATATTGTTTTTCTCTAAATGTTTTCTTTCCACGTTGTAGTGGTTTATTTTACAAAAAGGCTGCTTTTATAAGAAAACCAAGACATATATTTTCAATGCAAAAACTTCAGAAACAAAAAATCACATGGGCATTTACAATCATTAGGATTTTAGTGATTCACTGTAGAGATAATGATTTGGATTGCCTGCATTTATTAAAAAGGAATGGACTGTGTGCAGAAAATAGCATAATTTAGAATTTATGTTGTTCATTGTAAATGTAGAAATAAAATCACCACCACCAAAATATGTTTGTAATTTTAAATATTACATTGCTATTTATACAGCTTGTTAGAATTATGTGTAATTTTACTTAGTTGCACATTAAATCTATCACAGGGAATGCAAACAATCCTACTATCTTTGTTATTAAAAGCTCTGTCATATCTGAGAGATAACCTTATTAAGTAAAAGTTAGAAAAATCAAGGAGGAACTTAGCTTCCAATTTCTAAAGGAAGTTGGACGGTATCAGAGGTTACTGACAGTGAAATCTCTAACCACCTAGCAAAGGAAGACATGTCCTACAGCTCTCTGACCACCCTAGCTTGGATTAATATTGCTCAATGAAGGCCAGTTTGGGTTTATAGTCTGTGCCACTTTGTCCAAGAATAGAATTCAATGAGGTTGTAAAGTAGTTTAAGCCTCATTTGGACTCACTTAAGTTATAAAGCTATTAGATAAAGTACATAAAACTTTTGATAGAACACATAGAATCTCCGCGTATCTTTTAACAGAATTGAGGTTGTAAATCCATGCTCCCGCCACCACTCTGACACTGGGGGTGTGGGTGGGGGACGAGAAATACAACGAACACCAATTTTTATTAAAGAAATTATAAAGACTCCTAAAGAAAAGGAGGGTGAACGGGTGTTCACAAGCTATCAAAATAAAAAATTTTCATAAATTATGCCCAGTAAATCAAACGCCATTTGTGTGTGTTATGCATACTTGCAACAAAGAGATTCAAGGAAGATGGTGGGAGGGGGGCTTTGAAGAGACCACTACTTAAGAATGACTTACAAGGGATTCTTCTGGCTGAAGTCTCCAGTAGGATCCCCTGGAGCTCGAGCTACTTAACGTTTATTTGTATTACCGATATTCTGTGTGTCAAAACTCACAGAGGTTGGGAGAGTGACAAGCATTATTGTAGAGAAAACACTACCAGGCTATTTTTATATAAAGGTTTATTCAGGATTTTTAAAAAATGAAAACATTAGATTTTAATGCACATTATAAATATAGGGAATTCAGTCTCCTTAGATGAATAATGTTTTATCAAGTTAACTCTCCATTAACCCCAAGCAGATTATCTACAATTCAATGCAACACAATTATTGAATATCACAAGGCACCGTGCTAAATGCTGCAGATAAAAAGAATAAAATAGCCTCCCTGCCGTCTGAGTCCTCACAGTCTAATGGAAAGAATAATACATGAGCAACCAATTAAAATGAAATGTGATAAATGCTACACATAGAAGAACAAGGAAACAATTCTGCTGTTTTGTTTTGACTTCACCAGAGACTGAGGAAGTTACCAGAAAAATAAAGACAAAGTGACATTTGAGCTGGGCACACAGTTTTCTGGGTTAAAAAAATAAGTGGGGATGGACACCCAGGCTGAAAGAGCAGTATAATTAAGGCACAAAGGTACAGAAACTGAGGATGAGCCCTGGGAAGCATGAGGACCCCAATGCAGGCATAGCACAGAACACACGGAGGAGAATGTCAGAGAGGACCTGGAAAGGCAAAGCTGGGACAAGGAAGTAAAGACCCACCAAAAGTTCACACCCAGGGAGCCGTTTGCCTGGATCTGTGTTTTAAAACCCATAGCTTGCACGGAGGATGGATTAGAATGGCAAGATGCTGACAGTACAGAGACCATTTGGGGAGCCAAGGGACAACCAATGGGGAGATGATGAAGGTCTAGGCAAGAGCAGAGAACAGCAAGACAAGGCAGGAAGAGCTGAGAGAACAGAGACTGAACTGAGGGTATTTGACGACCAGTGGAGGTGTGAATTCAGGAAAAGAGTGAAAAACCTGCAGCTCTTCGTTGAGGCAACTGGAGGTTGTCATTACTAATAAGCTGGAAATCCTGGAGGAGACACATGTGGGGGGGGGTGTGATGGGGACAGGGTATATTAGCTGTGGGCACACTGATTTTGAGCGGACCATGGGACATCCAAGTGGACCTATATGACCAGAAGACAATTAAAAGGACTCAGAAGAGGACTGAAGATGGAAAAATAGACTTGTATACCATCATCACATGGAAATTGATAAGGACCTAGCAGTTCTTTTATCCCCTGAAAGAAAGAAAATGCAAGAAGCCCCAGGCAAGAAGCATACCCAGTCTGGGAAATGTCCTACTTCTTCTCTCCTTCTTAGGGTCTCCAAATCCCGTTACCACCTCTCCCTCATCCCTATACCTGATGCCAGTAGGAATGTTTACATCTCAGTTTGGATTCTGGCATTTCTTTGTGGTCCCAGTTACTGGCCATTCATATTCAAAGCTGCTTCTCAGCACAAGAACTGAACCTCTCCCCACTGACAGACACTCAAGGACCTTCCTAGTTCTGGTCTGCATCCCTTGATCCAGACTTAGTATTTCACGAGGTGCAACTTGTACAACAGCTTCCAAAGAGGAATGTGCACCAGTGGCAAGGGGAGATGGGTGAAGGTGGAACACGGGGAAACATCAACACCTTAATGAGGAGAAGCTGGAGAAGGGGGTAGAGAGAGGCTCTGAGGAGAGAGATGAGATGATAGAATTTGTGGCCAGAGTATATTTCTAAGATACTGGTATTGGCTGCGTGAATATGAGACGGACTCAGATGAACTGAGATTAGCATGTGCAACTCCATTTTGCGAAGGGAACTGTTTATCTCAGTCTGGAGCTCTGGCCTGCACTACTTCTTATCCTCCCAGTACCAATTTGCCTTTTTTTTTTTCTTACTGACAGAATCCCATATTTACACGGACCAGCAATGTTTAGCTAGCTATACTAATAATAGTTAGTTCTAAAGGAAGCTAAGCTAACAATACTCATTATCACAGCCTCCCTGTGGCTGAAGGAGGTCGGGTGGAAGGCGGCACACAACCCAGTTCCAGACAATGACATATAGGGAGAAGTCCCTGGGTCAGGAATCCACGTGTGAATCAAAAGATGAAACTTCATAGAGAGGAGTTTTTGGCTCCCACATTCTTCTACTTGAATGTGAACATGACGTTCGTAGAAACAGTCTGTGTTCTGACCATGAGAGTGAAATCAACACGTGAAGAACGGCAGAAAAAAAAAGGATCATGGGTCCCCGATGGCATCTTCAAGCCTCTGCCTCAGCTTTAAACACCCTACTTCTAGAATTATTGGTTTGTGAGGAAATGAAAATCTCTTGTGTTTAAGCTATTTTACTTGCCTTTTTTGCTGTTGTTACTTGCAGCCTTATGCGATCTCACTTCACGTATGAGGAATGTGTATGGCCATCACCATGGGAAGCGGAGAGGAAGTAAGAGATACTGGTATGAAGGAGGTCAAAGAGGTGTGAGGTTAGACCTTTAGAAATGTCATCATGCGAAGTCTGTATTCTCCAGGAAAAGGGGAAGAGGTGAAGAGGCAGGACCACTGGAATCCCACCACTGCAGATAACTCTATGAACACTGTATTATGTAAGTGGAACCTGCAGTAGTATATACTCAGAAGACGTGATACAGAAACGTGATAAAATTTTATTCTGGAAGCTGCCACAGTTATCCAAAGCTGAATTACAATGCAGATGCAGGCAGTCTTTTCCTAAAGCATCAGGTAAGCATCACCAAGCAATACTAAGTAGAACTTGTGACTCTATCTGCAAAGCAGACTCCAATGTATTACCCAAGGTCGGGAAGCAAAGCTTCAAGTTTAGGGCTTTTGAGGGTGACCCACTTGGAGACTCTCTCTCTCCCAACTTCTCTCTATACCCTCAATTCTCCCAGTCTTTCTTCCTGAGCATCATTAAGCCTTCACCTTCCTAGAGAAGCACTAGCTCTCTTTTATGAAAACGAACTCTTAGCTTTGGGTCAATTTTGTGTCTCAAGCTCAGCTTCAGTTGGTGCCTCCAGGGTTTCTCTCCACTCTGACTTTGCAAGGCTATGCTCTGGCACTGAACACAAGCATAGGAGAACATAGGGGCTTCTCCTCCAACAGTCCCCTGAGTCAGGTTCTTCCTGACCTATACTGAGAGCAAGAACACCTCCTACAACTGATTAATTTTCTACCCAAAACATGGCTTATTCTCTTATCCAAGAAGGTATATTCCTCCAAGGAACATAATTCTGACAAGACTCCTTGAAAAACGATAGCCTAGGGATTACTGGGCTGAAAAACATTGACTCATGAGCCTTCACATTACAAGGATAAGTCATCACCTTCTCTGAGGCTGGCTCTGACCAAGCCATATGGGGTGAAAGACATCAAAAACAAGGTAGATTTTTTTTTTTCTGATCCCAAATTATCTCCTATGATAGAAGAGGAAGAAGGTCTTAGTTCATCTCACGATATATGTGAGTGCCTGAAATATAGGAATCATTCATTGAATGTTGAATTGTCTTCTCTTCCTACCCACTCAATCACAGCTGATTTCACCATTTATTACTGATGCCATGTCACCCAATCCTGGTTCATATGATACTAAATATAGGTCAAGTTAACACCATGATAGCATTGTGTTTGATTAAAACAATAAACCTTACTTACATAATTTAGTGCATGTTAATTTACCTGACATCAAACCATAAGTTCACCTAGACGGTATTTACTTAAGTAAATACTCTTTCACTTCCTTTCTTTAAAAATGCAGGTTTTGCTTTGATTCTTAATTTTGGAAAATATGTAAAATTACCCCTTTGAAAATTCACAACCCTAGAGGTTTAATGTGGCTACAGGGCTTAAGGAGTCTGGTAAGTTAGGAGGGAGCCTCACGTTTGAGAAAGCTGCATAGCCCCACCTATTTCTTGGCAGCAAACCAGCAGAAAAGTGGACTGCCTGGAGACCATTATGATCATAAGGAAGCATAAAATTGAGCCCCCATGTTCTTTTCGTAACATGAAGCGTGACTCTAAGTTTGAGTCTTACTTTTTACTATCATTTTCTGGGTCTCAAATTCACGTAATTTAAAGAATATGCTTATTAGATTTTTTTCCAAATTATAAAAGTAAAGTATGCTCCTTGAAAAAAGATAATCATATCTAAAAAGAAAAAAGCCAACATTCTCCGCTCTTCCCACCTAATTTTACTGTACTTTCTCACATGTGTACACACCACCCCCGGTAACAGTTTTATGTGCATTCTGCCACGCTTTTCTCAATGCATATTCTGTATACAAACAATTCTATTCCTTTCAGTAAAAGCTATTTATAAAATGTATAGTAAAATGGGTTTGAATTTTTATAACATTGGAAGTCTAATAAATAACTTCTGATTCTTAGGTTCTAAAAAATCAATTTTTGGTTTGAGAAATATGGATAGTATAGTTACAGTGGACCAGGAAAAGTAACATCAATATCTGAACTGATAACACTGATATTTGTGTTAAGCATTAAAATGCAATTGATGGTGCATTTCCAAGAGATTTCAGTTCTGTCTAACACCACATAAATACCCAGGAAAGTAGTTCTAACCACCCTAAATAGCCAAATACCCTAGATCCTTTCAGAAGAGAACAGAGAACCAAATAAGCCCATTAATCAATGTTTAATTAATAGGTGAAGGAAATTCTATTTGGTGGTTGGTTGATTGAAAAATACCTGAACCAGATAATTTGAATAGATTTAAATGCTCACACCTACCATCTTCCAAATATCATTGAAATATCTGAAGTTAAAACAATTGCCTGGTCTTCATGTCCCAAGCAAAGCCTGCATAAAATAATAATTGTTTCCCATTGTTTAAAGCATTTGTATTTTTTAAAAATCCCATTCTTCCACTTGAGCATTCTCTTCAGTGGCAAAGGGAAGTGTGCTCAACCAGGAACCTTCTGAGGGGCCAGGTCATGTTGACTTCACTTTGTATTCCTTTCATTCCCTACATTCACACTCTTAAATATAATCGGCTCTAATGACTAAGTTCAGTAATATTAGTATCCTTATAATGTTTTGGCTAAATTCCCCCAACATAATAATCTAGGAAAAAGCCCTCTAATTTCCTGTCTTTTTCTTTTCTGGTGGAAAAGTTACAAAGGCTAGAACAGAAGAGATTCAATAATTGATCATTCTAAGAGACCACTGAAAATGTGATTTCAGACCATCACAAGATTTTTGCAAAGGAAGAAATATAAAACTCGCTCTTTATGACTCATAGATTTCCTTTAAATTGAAAGCATGAAATCCTATTGAGATTCATCTTTTCAAGATCCCATTCATTCAAGCAGATATATCTGGCCAAAAATAACTCAGAAGCAGTGACCTTTCAATCTCTTGGAGCTCTGAGCCACGTCTCAGAAACTCTCACGAAAGTCCGTGCTGCTGGGGCCTCGCAAGCAGGGCTGACCTCTGGCAGGATGGAGCCTTTTCAAAGAAGAATAAAGAGCTGTGCTCAGAAGAGGGTATCTGCCAACACTACGGTGTCATTAGCTACCACTGCATGACAAATGTCCCAACCTCAGTGTCTTAAAGCAACAATGATGTATTACTTCTCATGACTCCAGGCCTTGACTGGGTACCTCGGCCAGTCTTGCCTGAGCTCACTCATGCAGCGGCAGTGATGAGCTGAATGCTCTAAGATGGCCTGAGTCACGCTAGAATGGTTGGGATGGATGGCCTCCCTCTGTACGTGGTTTCTCATCCCTGGCTTCTTCAGAAAGGGTGGTCTCAGGATTCCAAAAGTGGAAGCTGCAAAGCCTCTAGAGGCCTTGACTGGAAGGTTCACAATGTCCCATTCTACTAGTCAAAAGCAAACCAGCCCAGCCTCGAAGGGGTGGAGAAATAGACTCTACTCTCGATGAAGAAGTTGCAAAGAATCCAAAGCCATTTTCAATCTACTTCAGTAAATTAAAAATCCCTCACAGCTCCACCCAGCCCAGTCCCGTCAGAGCCTGGACAAAAACCAATGGTGGCCTAAGAGCCTCCATTATCTTCCAGGGCTTCCATATGACCACCTTAAAATGGGATTGTCTAGAGTGCACTTTCTCAAGTGAAAAGGCAGAAGGAAATCCAATACAATACACCACAACTGTAAAAAACGAAGGAAAAGTTTAAAAGGTATATTTACTTGGAGTAGAAACCACAGTCAGAAAAGGTAATTCTACAGAGCTTTAAACTTACGAAATTATCATTTGCAACGTTTGGTGATTCCTTACATGATATCTACAAGTTTTAAAAACAACTGTTTATAAATGCAGGAAACAATATCTTCAATGGTTCCCTCATATCATTAATTTGCAATTAATAAATGGCAGGCTACTGACTGCTGGCTTGTATAATTCTACGCTTATGAGAAGGGGAGTTGATGAGGGTTCATTACAGTCTACCCATCAATAAATGGACTCAATATCGCCTACCTCATAGGATTTGCTTCATAGTTAGATGTGTTAATGTGTGCAAATTTCACCAAACAGTGTCTGGAACATAAGTAATCTATAATATTTGGTATAATAATAATAATTATTATTAATATCACCAAAAGAGTTTATCTTTTCAGTCGTAGTAAATTTTATATTTAACTTCAGAAATCAGAAAAACAATTCATCCTTGCTTTTCTATAAGATAAACAATAACAAAGGTCGATAACATGTAGGGTATAACACACACACACACGCACACACATACATGCACACACACTTGTACAGGCAATTTGAGCTGCCTCAACCGAAACTTTCAGAGTGAAGGAGAAACAGCCTGTCTTTGGAGGCACTTGATTTAACAAACATATACACAATTCTTGCCTTATACCAGGGACTGTTCTAGAGAGTGTGTAGACATTAATTCATTTGATCCCCATAACCAACCTAAAAGTTGGTACTTTCATTATCTGCATTTTAAAGACAAAGAAATCAAGTCATGGAAAGTTCCACAGTGGTAAATGGACGAGCTGTGACTCCACTGCAGATGGTTCTGCCTGTAGAATCCACGCTCTTGGCGTCTGCTCTCTGCTCCCTCTCCACGGGCAGGCTGACAAATTCCTCCTTCCAACCACTGCATGGCCGGGTAGCTAACAAGGTATGCTCTCTGTTAAATCAAAACATCTTGAGAACCTAATGCACTAGAGAATGTCATGTGTGGCTAGATCAACACTGGCCTAAATACCAAGGATTTAGGGATGGAAAACAGTTATAAACAATTATAAACAACTTGAGGCTTTGTTCTGGATGTTCAACTGCTGTCAAACAGTACATATCAGAAAGCCCGAGGGGTGGGGATATGGTTGGAGGACATTGGGATTCAGGATTATAACTTCAAATTCATCCGTCCTTAGACTCTAATTTGGCCAAGAGAGAATAGATTACGTGCTCATATCCAATTCTTGCTTCTGAACCCTAACTAGCTGGTGACAAGAGGCAGTTCTCTGAGGATCCGTTTCTTTCCATGTGAAATAAGAACAAAGAGAGATTGGAGGAGTACAATTCCTCATTTATCCTGAAAATAGGGCAGGCTTCATAAATGCTTGTTCACGTTCCGCTGCAAAGCCTTGAGAAATACAGGGTGATCGAAAACCTGCTTTGGTTTGACTGAAAATTGAGCTGAATCACAGATGCCATGGTTTGCGAGGTCTCCTCTTCCGGGCCCTTACATTTATCCTTCAGTACCTAGCAATTACAAAAAATTCTACAGCAAACGGCATTCATTCTCCCATGAAGCTGAAAAGCGTTAGGGGATTTGGCAACCAGTGGCTGACCTCCATGAGAAGCAAACTCATCAAAAGAGTCATTGTTTTGTGTTAAGAATTCAGTCCACAATGATCAATTCACACAACATTCAGAAAAGTAAAGAGGGTCCCTTTTCCTTTCATGCTGTCATGAAATTTAGAAGTAAAGTTAATTTGAAATCTGGCTGAGCTGCCAGTGACCTCTCCCCGCCGCCTCAATAGAATGATAAAAGGCACACTCTATCTAAAATGAGTTTATGCTTTCAGGCCATTTTAATCCCAGCGGCCTATTCCAAAGAGTGGAACATTCCTTAAAAGCTTTATATGGTGATTAGATGATTAGGGTTTTAGGGTTTAAGTGGTATTTTCCCTTCAGCAGAAGTCTGCAAAAATTGAATGACTTCTCAACAAATATTTGCCTAAAAAGAAAAAGCTTTCATTTTTCTTAGTGTGATCCCAACCTTGACCATATCATCATTGGACTTGGCTGCTTTCAGACAGCTTGGCTTACCCAGGCCAGCAAATAAGCTGAAAATGCCTTTATCCAAAGAACACGATTTTTCTTTCCAAGGCAGCAGGCTCTGAGAACTAACTTCCCCAATTCATTTAGGGATAATAGGCCACACTAGAGATGAGATTATTAAGAGCACCTCATATTATAGGGGCGCACTTTCAGGACAGTCAGTATCCCTGAGGAGACAGCCGAGGCTCTTTGCTCACAATTTCACGTCAGGCCAGCCTAGAAGTTTATGGAGTGCAGCCCATTATTTTTTCAACAACACAGGTAAGTCTTAACTTCTGCCTCTGACGATATGGAAACTAAGTAACTTGAGACGGCCTCATGACAAAGCATGTAAACATGCCATGTAAAATATAACCAATATTCTTTTAAATGTTTAGTTTTACTTGAGAAACAAAAATAGTAAAGAAACCCCCAGAGCCTCAAAATGACAAGGACATTGAAAATAAGGTCCTGGGTAAAAACCTGAGATTGCCTGTCACTGTGACCACATCCAAAGCCAGGATAAAGGCCTTATATCCATGCAAGATGGAAGTTGGAAGGTAGACACCATCAGAGAGCTGGGACCCTCAAGGAGGTGCAATGGCGGGACTCAAAAACTGGGCTCTGGTGTGGAAAAAAGGTCTTCATGAGTATTAATAAAGGAAAGTCTCCTTTGCAAGAGATTAGAATCCAAATAATTACATCCTGGGTGGTCTAGGAAAAGTCAAGCTAAGATTTTTTTTTTTTTGTAAATGCTCCTGCGATGCCAGGAAGAAGCAAATGAAATTGTTTTTTTCAGGTCTTTACTCAGAAGTCACCTTCTCAGCAAGGCCTTCCCTGTCCACAGTGTTTAAATGTGCATCTACCCCCAATCCTTTCCTCCTTAGCACTCAGTGCCTTCTAGTGTTCTACTACGTAAATAACTGAATTATTGGGTTATTTGCCCATCTCCACCAACAAGATTGGAATTTCCTCAAGGAGAACAGCTCTGTACCTGGCATAATGGAGGTTCCCCGTGATGGTCTCTGCTATGATTGGCCTCCACATGTATTGGATAATCAGGGGAAGCATCTGAGTGACTCTGCTCATGCTTGTCTGGATGACCGGGTTACATATTGACACACATTCATTGAGACTTCTTTGTTGAGTGTTGGGGTTGGATGTGTGGATTTGAATCTGGCTATAGCACAGGGAAATAAAGAAATTGCCTGCTTGTGTGAGTAAAAAAGTTTGGTGGGAGAGAGGGGAGCAGGAGGGTTTAGAGGAGTGAAGAAAAGTGTAGCATAGCTGAGTGTAGGAACCGCAGAGAGAAAAACCTCATACGCCCAGCCCAGGCCCACAGTGGTAGGCAAAACTGTAAAGGAGACTGACATATCTGAAAGAAGGCACTACTGCAAAGGATGTTAGAAGGACAAAACGTTTTAATTTCCTTCCCATAGAGAGTCAGATATGGATGGAGAAAGCCTGAGAAGCACAAAACTCTAGCAGCGCCTGGTGAAGTGGGTTTTTATTTCCCCAGCTGAAAAGAAAATGTCAGTGATTCATCAACAGAGTTGATTATCTTTCTTCCAAAGATGCCCCAGAGAGCAGCTAAGAAGATATAATGGCAAACCCCAACTGTCTCTAACAGATTCAATCCTTCTGCTCATAACACAGAAGCCCATCCATGAGTCCATGACGAACGATGCTCTGGGTGTCCCGGTAATGGTAGGAAAAAAACAGGGATTGGCACCCCAAACACCCTCACATTTTACTTAATTTCTAATGGTCAAACATTGACCAGGCACTCTTCCTCACCCACATTTTCGTCTCTTCTTCATGTGACAAGGTCTCATTTCCCCTTTTATGGCTTCATTAATATTCCAGTTGCAGCTTTCCATAGGTGTCCTGTAACTACATTCTTTCCAGGGGTTGTTTAGGAGACTTGTATTTCACACATGTGAAAGACATTCCCTGTCAAATTTCGTCCACTTGAAGCTTTTCTGAGAGAACCAAAGTGAAGATTTGAGACTTCCCTTTCTGGTTTTTGTTTTTGCATTTTTCTTTGAACACTCCATTTATTTCAACTAGCCACATACACAAAAACTCGCCTTTTCCCCATTACTTGTCATCTGCTTCTTATCTTCTTTGAGATGCAGTGCCATTAAAAAAAATCTCCAATTTTAATTTTTAAATAGCTTTCAAGGAAGGCTGTTACAAAGTAAGCGCAAATATGTAATAACTGGGTAAACACTGGAGTCTTTCTCTTATTTTATTCCTTGATGGATTAATATATAAATAACTCCCTTTGTAGATACATTTATCAAATTTAATACCACAAAAATATGAGATGCATTATTTAGCAAAGTGCCTCAATACCTGTAATCAAGAGCCATTGTTTTGTGCTCTGAGACACAGAATCTATTTTCCTGTATTGCTTAACACAAAATAGCTCTTTTCAATTCTTACTTGATATGTACAGCATTTAGTGTACATTCTGCCCGAAGAGGGGAGGGCTGTGATTCATGCTTGCCAAACTCCGTGCACACAAACGACAGGAGCAGCTCTGTGACTGTCGGGGTTAGAGACACAATCTTTCTGGGGTTACAGAGGGAGGGGGACCAAGAGTGGCGGCTCATTTATGAAATAAAGAAAGCTGTCAGAGAACGTTACCTCATGTGGAATGCAGAGCTGGCTAAGACAGACAGAAACATCTTGAGATTTTTTTTTTACTCCAAGGTGCAGATCTGTTTTCTATTCAGAAGAGGTTTACTGTGGTAGGCTGAATAAAGGGCCCCTAAAATATCCATGTCCGAATCTCCAGATCCTGTGAATATGGCATTATTTTACATGGAAATAGGAACTCTGCAAATGTGATTAAGGTAAGGCCCTTGAGATGGGGAGATTATGAGGGATCATCGACGTGGGCCCTATATAATCACAAGTGTCCTTGTAAGAGGAAGGCAGAAGGGAGATCTGACTACATGAATGAGTGTCAGAGTGATGCAGTGTGAGAAAGATTCAGCCAGCCATTGCTGACTTTGCAGATGGATGAAGGGGCCACAAGCTAAGGAACAGAAGCTGGAAAAAAGCAAGGAAACAGATTCTCCACTAGCGAATGATCCATGAAGGAACAGAGCCCCACTGACATCTTGATTTTAGCACAGTGTACTAGTCACGGTTCTCTAGAGAAACAGAACCAATGGGAGATTTATTATGAGGAACTGGCTCGTGTGATTCTGGAGACTGAGAAGTCCCACAGTCTACCCTCTGCAAGCTGGAGACCCAGGAAAGCCAGTGGATAATTCAGTCTGAGTCTGAAGGCTTGATACCCAGGGGAACCAGTGATGTAAATCCCAGTCTGAGGGCAGGAGAAGATGAGATGAGATGTCCCAGCTCACGCAGTGAGGCAGGAAAAAAAGGGATGAATTCCTCCGTCCTCCACTTTTTGTTCCATTCAGGCCCTCGACAGATTGGATGATGCCCATCCACCATGGGGAGGGCCCTCTGCTTTACTGAGTCTACTGATTCAAATGCTAATCTCATCAAGAACTTCCTGATTCATTGTATAAATTCTACAATGGCACACGGTGGGACCTTCGTAAATGTTGCATAACTGTTGATTGAATAGTAAGCAAAAACCCATAAGCTCTTGGCAATGAGAAGGAAGGGCATTTAACAGTGAAGCAGGGACAACATAGAGTTACTATATGGCCTAGCGATTCCACTCCTAGGTGCATACCCAAAAGAATTGAAAACGATGACTCCAACAGATAATTGTACATGAATGTTCCTAGCAGCATTATTCATAAAGCCCAAAGTGGAAACAACCAAAAGATTTCTCACCAAAAGATTTCAAAATATGGTTCACCTATACAATGGAATATTAGTTTGCCATAAAAAGGAATGAAGTACTGATACATGCTATAGCATGGATGAATCTCTAAAACATTATGGTAAGTGAAAGAAGCCAGTCACAAAAAAGTTCACATACTGTAGAATTCCATTTATATGAAATATCCAGAATAGGTAAATCTATAGAGACAGAAAGCACATTACCAATTGCCAGAGGCTGGGTTGGGGGGATGGGGAGTGACTGCTTAATGGGTCAGAGTTAATGCACGGTTTCATTTTTGAGTGAAGAAAATGCTCTTCGACTAGATGGTGATGGTTGTACAACCTTGTAAATGTGCTAAATACCACTGAACTGTTCACTTTAAAATGATTAAAATGGTAAATTTTAAATTTATGTGTACTTTACCTCATTTAAAAAAAAAAAAAAGAAGAAAGAAAAATAACTCTCTTGATGTCTGGAAAGCAGATTACCCTGGGAGCAGAGAATCAGCTTTTCTTAAGTTTCTAGAAGCAGAATGTAGTGAAAATATCAGAGTTTAAAAATAAGCAAATTGGGTTTGAATCCTAATTTTACTCATTACTAGCCATGTGTGCTTGGACAAGTTGAGTTTTCTGTGGTTCAGCGTCTTTTTCTGTAAAGTGGAGATGCCCGCATTCCAGGATTGTTCAGAGGCATAAAGGGAGAAACAGACGAAAGCTCCCAGCACGTACTAAGCTCTTTATTGAACGTGGATGGACGACCATCCCGGCCTTGGTGGCTCCATCGTACTCAGCAGTGTTCCCAGCCCTGGTTGAAGTCCAGACGAAGCCTCGTCGCAGGCTCACAACTTGCAGAATGTATCTAAAATCTGCTGCAGTTTTGGCCGCCACACTTTCCTAGCTAAAGGATTCAAGACCACTAGACTCTATCCTTCATTTATGGAGAGCAAGAAGAGCCCGAGTCTTACTGAAGGACCACCAGTGTAGCAGCAATCCTGCTCAGGAGGTATTTGCAGGTCATGCAAGCGACCAACTGCGAGAATGGCCTCTACTCAACTCATAGGGTTGATTTCACAACCCATTTTATTAAAAATGCCAAAGCTAGCCCCTAAAAAAGAAGCTGAAATAAGAGATCACCCATGTTTTGTTGTCTTCCACAACTGTCAACCCCTCAGACATACTTGGCTGAGTTTCTGGTCTTCACAAAGGTCTAGCTTCAGTTAAACCTGGTGTCTCCCTTTAAACCAACCGACAAAACTCGTGGATTAAGACTGCCAACCTTCGCTGTCACTTTGCCAACCTTCTCTCGCTTCCCAGGAATGCCTGTAAAATGTGGAATCTTTGCAGGCTGGCAAGCAGAAAAGGCCTTCCCAGTGACAGCCTGCATTTACAGATTCCAGCCTTTGCTTGCTCTTTAAAATGCATCACAGCTGCTGAAAGATGCCTGCTTTGTTATTAAAAACTTTTCCAGCAGGCTTACAGAGGTCAGCCCTCAGCTCTTGTACACAGCTCCCATTAAATTTAGATTATAAAGGATATCCTTGCCACTGTCAACTTGCCAGACTTACTGGGAACAACTAATATTCCTATTAAATTTAAGAAGCATTTAAGAAATATCAGCAGGGGTTCTAGGTCCATTTATAGTAATAGTTCTCAACCAGGACCATTTTGGACCCCCAGGGGACTTTGGGCAATGTCTGGAAACATTTTTGGTTGTCAAGACTGGGAACAGGGTTGCTATTGGCATCCAGTGGATACAGGCCACGGATGCTGATAAACACCCTACCACACACAGGATGGCCCCCATAACAAATAATTATGTGTCCCAAATGTCACTTACACCACAGTTGAGAAACCCTAACTTAGAGGAGCAACTCAATAATTCATTTATCTCACTGACCCCGAAAAGAAAAACCATAACGTGAATGATTTTTTAAGCATCTATTCATTTATTTATTCATTTATGAATTTGTTTCCATGCTGAATGTAACTGGGATTTCCCCATCAGGTTGCCATAGAGACTCTCTGAGCATTTCTTCCCCTTTTCCTCCAGAGGGTTGCTAGGAGGAGAGAAAAGTCTACTTCTTATCCCTAGGATAATTGACAGCTCAGTCAGGCGAAGTGCCAGCAAGGCAGTTTGGCTAATTTTTTTTTTTTTTTTTTTTTAGAGATAAATCAGATTTATGCAATAAAATATCTCAGCATGGTTTTTGTTTTCTTTGGGTCATTCTTCAATTTCAGCACATATGTCAGCATAACATCACCTGAATGAAAGAGAACCAAAAGTGAAATCCTTAATTAGGTAAAGAAGTTGCTTCCCATACAAGGGGCTGAGTCCTCAGAGGGGATGGAGAGGGGATGGTCCCATCGTTTTGGGGGCAGAGTCCCTTCCAGACTCACAAGGCAGAAACACAGCAGCGCTTCTGGAAGGCGGTGTGCATCAGAATCACCTGGAGAGCGTGGTACAGCGCAGATCCCTGGGCCTTCCCAAGATGCCCAGGTGATGAGCACAGGTTGAAGAGCATGCCTCTGTAGGGTAAAGACACATCCACTAACCCCGTATCAACTGAAGAGACACACAGGTCAAGACAAGTTGTCCATAGTCCCACCCAGCTTCTTTGAAGTATGTACTCTGGGCTCTGAATTGCTTCTTCCCGATTCTTCTATTGGGTTTTGGTGCACGCCGTGTGGAGTAAAATGGAAATTCCCCAGGAGGAACGAGCTCAAGGGCAGACTTGAACAAGAAACACAAAGCAAGAGGGGCGAAGACTGGAGCCCTGTGGAGCACGTTTGCCGTGTAGACATAATTTAGAGCGAGACAGTTCTTGGTGCATCCTCTCCATAAGGAGTCCCCTCAGGCACAGAGGACTTGATCATTAGGTTTGCCGATCCATGTCTTCATAAAACCAGGCACTGGGTGTTGCCTACGCATCTGTGAAGCATAACGCTGAAGAGATTGACAGTAGTCCGCATTTATACGGAAATTATCTGTCAATCACCAAGTAAACAGAATCAATGCATGTGCTTATCACATTTGGAGCAGGTTGTGAAGCCCATGGGGTGTCCTGGAGGAGTCTGCATAGGTGTGTCATGGGGGTGCTGCCCTCTCCCTTATGAGGACACAGGAAGGTCCAGCCTGCACAAGGCAGACCAGGTGTGAAGGCAGAGAAAATGCCACAGTCATTCATGTAAGCCCAGACCACACTGAGCCCTGTAAGCAGCACAGGCACACCACTTCTGTTCCTTTCCTGGCGGCAGCTACACCTTCCCTCCTGTTGACCACAGGCTGAGAAAGAGGGCAGGGCTGGGAAAACGTTTGTGAGAGCAGGAGAGATGTGTTGCTAGCACGTATCCTACAATAAAAGAACAAAGCAGGCAGCATAATGCTCTGTACACAAACATGTCAGAAATTTTCAAATGAGGAGACCTTTGAAAACTAAATAGGAACTACCGGATCTCCCTCTGCCATATTTGGGTAGGAAAAAATTGGCGGTCAGAGAAGTTTTTTCTTTTTTGTCTTTCATATACTTAAACAAGGCATTAATCTGAATGCTTTCCCCCAAATGTTTCATGTACCAATAAAGAAAATGCACATATAAAAAAGGAAATAATTATAGTTTAAGGTTCCATTTCACCTGTCTTTAGAGTCTTCATGGCTCTGCTAAAAAGCATAGTGTCATCAGGTGTAAATAACAGATTAACGAGAAATAATCTTTAAGACTCTACTAGGTAAGATGTATTAGTCTGCTTGGGCAGCCATGACAAAATACCATAGACTGGGTGCCTTAAACAACCAAAAATTTATTTTCTCAGAGTTCTGGAGGTTGAAAGTCCAAAATCAAGGTGTCAGCAGGGTTGGTTTCTCCTGAGGCCTCTCTCCTTGGCTTACAGTCAGCTGCGTTCTTGCTGTGTCCTCACATGGTCTTTTCTCTGTGTATGCATGCATCCCTGGTGTCTCTTCCTCTTCTTATAAGGACACCAGTCCCGATGGATTAGGGCTCCATGCTTATGACTTCATTTAATCTTAATGACCTCTTTAAAGGCCCTATATCCAAATATGGTCACACTGGAGATTAAAGCTTCAACATATGAATTGCGGGGGGGGACACAATCCAGTTCATAGTGCAAGGTGACAGATTCAAAGAAGTATAAAACTGTACTCTGTCCTTAAGGATGCTACATCTAACGTAGGGTCCTGATCTATAATACAACCAGGCACAAAATATAAGCTATGGATCCACAAAGCTTACAACCCAAAGCTCAAAGAAGGGAGTGCACATTTTAAGCTTTAGTGCAATCGTCCAAAACAGAGACTTACTCTCCAAAAGAGAATGTAAGCAATTTTAAGGTGCTTATTTTTCTGCAGGCAGCATAGATCCATTTTATCTTCAATGTTGCCCTTTAAATCAGTGACTAAAGCAATGATGGAACTACCCACCCACATCAGACAAAGTTAGAGCAAATAGCACCTAGACCAGGTTTGTCTGCAGCAGCTCAGCAAAACATCTGATCTCTCTCTGAGCTCCAAACTTGCAGGATTTCTTATTCTACTCCCTGAAGTTGTCAAGGGGCAGACCCACCTATTAGAACATCCACGTAACAGGGAGTTTTACTGAGTGATAGAACATTCCGTACTACTCAGTGCTACACTTACTACTCCATCCCCACCAAGATAATAGGAAGATCAATTAAGCTATGTGCATGGAGCATGGAGGAGCCAAAAATGCACCACAGACAGATTTGGGAGAGATTCCATTGCCCTCGCTTGGCCAACCCAGTTACCCAAATTTAGTTACACCTGGCTGGGTTTTGGAGCGTTAATATTATCGGCACCCCTCCTTGACTAGGCTTGTTAATGAAATAGCTGCCATTTCTCCACTGTCCATCCTAAATGAGAGACCTAATGCCCCACAGGTTCTTCAAGTAAGGTTAAATAACAGGCCTTCTCATGGACTGAATAATGACTTTAGCTTTTAACTTCGAGGGAGCCCACAAAGGCTCTTTGTCCGTGGCTTGCCAGAGGAATGGTTTTCAAACCTGGATGTGTAACCCCAGATGTGTCCTTTCTGATAACTTGGCAGCCTAAAGGTCACAGGGGAATCAGCCCATGAAAACAACACCTGAAGAGCACAAACCACCAATTTACTGGGGGGTGTAGACACCCAGCAGGGAAGCTGGGCAGGGAAGGAAATATGTGGACGCCTCAGGGGTAGTAGGACATGCCATTCTTCCATGCTTCTAGTCCCACCCACTGCCAGCCACTCTCCCACATCAAGTGAGAAATAATCTGCCAAGTTCTTCTCATTTTTGTTCTCCTTAGATGGCTGTTTCTGCACCTTGACTTTGGCCAGGTCAAGACAAAAATGAGCGTGGATCAGAGAAAAAAAAATTCACTTAGGGTGATGGGAATGTTATCTAGCATCAGACAATAAATGAAATGAAAGCAAAATGAATGGTAATAAATGAAAATGTTTGTGAAATATCCAGACAAGGAGATTCCTCTTTGCTTAATATGAGTGACAAATTTCTCTAAAGCATTTACCTCCTGTGAACCCTATAACAAGAGTCAGCGAGACTGAAGATTTACTCAAGAACATATAAGCATCAATCAGGACTAGCGGGAGGGGACCCAACCCACACCCTTCTAACTCCAGGCTCCCATTTACTTTCCACTGAGCCATGTGATCTTCATCTATCTATCTATCTAACTATTTATCTATCTATCTATTTATTTATCTACCTAACTATTCATCTATCAATTCTATGTATCTACGTATCTATCTATCTATCTATCTATCTATCTATCTATCTATCTATTATATTTCTATTTTAGCCAATACTTTAAATCACTACCTGAAATAGGCAGAGATGTAAAAATCACACTTCTTCGAATTGACATAAGTGTCATAAACCAATATGCACACATAGAACCTTTAATGGGGCAGAAGTTAGTGATTCCAGTCTTCTCCTTATATTTGCTCTGTAAATTGAGGCAGATGCCCAGCCTGGGTTTAAAAAGAAATCTGACCTTAGCCATCAGGCAATATAAGAGGACAAGAAAATGCATGAAATTTTTTTAATGGTTCTTGACTAGTACTTTGTACAGCTGAATTTATTTCCAATTTGGCCACAAACTAACTTCATTGGTTTGCCCAAGTTACGTAAGGTCTATAGACCTCAGCTCTGTATCTGCAAAATGAGGGTATCACGTTAGGTTAGTGCTAAACTATCTTGAAGCTATTAATTCCTATAGCTCTGTGTTAGCCTCACTGGACCTTCTCTTTTGCAAACTCTTAATGGTCTTGGCCATCTTCCTGACACTGGTAAAAGCGAACAGAATTTGCAAAATAATGTAGAAGTTCCAAAAAATAAGACAAAGTGGTCATTAGGACCACTATTATATAACCACAGTTAAAAAACAGAACCACATAGGAGGCATTTTCTAGGGAATATAAAGACGCAATTTCATAAAATTATACAAATACATCAATTGGCACACAATAAAAACCTAATAATACTTTTCAAATAATTTTCAAAATGTGCCCCTTTTGCTAAAGAAAAATTATTTTTCATTTACAGTATTTCTTCAAAAAAAGCATCACCAAAAGTTATTTTCAAAACCACTTAACGAATTACGAAAAACATAAATCACTTTGATTCATTTGAATAACCCTGATTCCTATGGAAGTTTTTTTAAAAAAACTTATATTCACACTTGCTCCAGAAACTATTTAAGATGGCTTGCTGAGATAACTGTATTTAAAGGCAAAACCTAGCCACTTTAGAAGTCTTAAAGAGTTCCAAAAGACATTGTCATATTCCCAGGCGTGAAAAAACGTCTTACGTCTAATTAAGCCTGTGTAGCGTTTTCTTGAGGCGTATAAATCAACCCACCCACATTTGTCTTACGACTAACCCCACATTCCCATCTTCTGCTTCTGTCTCATTTTTACATTAATAGACATGGTGCCTGACCTTCAGACACTTATGCTCTAATTGAAGAGAAAAAATGCATACAAATGAAATAATTAGAGCACAATTAAGTGATCAATGTCATATGACTGTGAGTATGAAGGTTTGCAGAGAAAAGAGAGGGCATTTAATGCTTAAATAGCTGAATAAACAAGGATTGGGTCCCTGAGGGATGTGAGACAAAGCAGCCAAAAGCCATGACTCAAGAGTCAATGTGGCTTGCAAAAACAACAGGGAAGTATGTGAAGATGAGACTGAGTGTGGGAATTGTGAGAAATTAGATTGGATAAGTTGGTAGAGGTGGGGGGCAAGTCACATTGACCTTAATAACTGACCTATATTTTTAGAGGTAGACACTGCATTTTTATCTTTGCCTTCCAAAAAATGTAGTATAGTATGTTCCCTATAGAGTGAACCTTGTCCAGTGGGAAACAGAAGATAAATTTCTCCTCCTCTCTCCACCCCATAGACTGTTCAAGATGGAGCTCCTGCTTGAAGATTTGTAAGATAAATCCTGCATGCCTTACAAACACATTTGCAGAGAGACTTGCTATGCCTCTTTGTGGCTTACATGAAACAATATCCAGTATGATTAAGCATCATATCCTACTGGTTCACAATTTTTCTTTCTTCAATTCTTCCTCATTCTTATGCTCCAGACTTATATCTCACCTAACCCTCACCCTGAAGCAGAACTTTAATATTCACCATTAACAGTTTCTTCCCACCTCCATTCCCCCTTAATAGAGTAGGAAGTTGTCCTAGAGTTGAGAGTGAATAGATACTGTCTAAAGTGATAAATCATGATACAGAGGTTTATTATGCTATTTAAACTATAAAGGCAGTTATCAGAACTAATGCATAGCCTTAAATTTCTGTATTACCAGAAAAAGCATACAAAAAGCACACAGATCATATGACAAAAGTTGGAAAATAAAGAAAACATTACAAACAGTAACCATAACATACTATAAAGTGACAGAATTAAGACCAAGTGACTCTCTTTACCAATAAATATAAATGGGATAAACTCATATACTAAAAAGAAAGGACTTTCAACTTGGATTCAAAAAAAAAACCCAAGTACATGCTAATGTAAGAACGCAACTAAAGTAAAATTATATCCACATGAAGATACATTACAAAATGCAAAGAAAAAGAAAATGTAGGTCTGGATATTAATATCTCTTAAAATAACACAAAAGAAAGTAACCAAGAGCAAAAAAGCACATTAAATAGTAGAGGGCACAATCACTGTAATAATCTGACACGAATCATTTTGTGCTTCACATAGCATCAATATGCCTAAATCAAAAACTGTAGGAAATATAAGAAAAATATCAAATGAAAATCCATACTGATGTAAGACTTTAATCCCTGTTTGTCCCAGTGAGACCAACACAGATATATTATCTTTTGTGACATCTGTAGAGCAGTGGTATCTTAAATTGCTCTTTTGGCATTACAGTAGAGTGAGCATTTTCTTTCATTCCAACAAGTGAACCCTCAACACTCTCTATAGTACTTACTCACTAGGCCAGTAGTGTATGCTATTCCATCTGCAGTTTCTGAAAGGATTGAAAAATGGGAGAGCAGTCTACCTTTGCTGAGTGTGCCTGTGTGTGTATATACACGCTCTCATGTGAATGTGTCTGTGAGGTTTGTTGGTTATTTTTTTTTTAATATGGAAACCAGCACTAAACGATCTTAAAAAGAGTCTTCATAACTTGAAAGAAATTTTCACACGATATCCATCTGCCCTTCAGTATTAGTAAGGTGAAGCAGATACTGTCCCATTCTGGTGCATTTAAAGCATAATAGCATTGTGTTGGAGAAAAGACCAAGGGAGCTGCAGAGAGCCACATTAGAGAAGTCCCCTGCCATTCTGAAGCCCTGTTCTAGGAGCTGGGCACACTCTCAGGAAAAGAGTTCAGTCTTCTTATGTGATGCTGCGCTGGACACCTCAGCGACCTCTTCTCCAGACTAGAAGCCATAAACTCCTCTTTTCTTCACAGTTCTTAAAGTTAAACTTTTTAACAGCTTCTCACTGAAGGCTTCAGGAGTCCTTCAAAGTTCTTCATATATATTTCAAAGCCTAAAGCTGGACACAGAGTTAGTAGGAATCTGACTAGGCTAGTTCAAAATTTGCAGAAATTTTCCTTATAATCTCTGTTTTATATATTATCTGTTAATAAATTCTGAAATGAATACTTTCCTACTATGAAGATCTGCCTAATGCTTTATCATTTATTTGATCTTTGTGTACAAACTAGCATTTGTTTTCTTAAAACAACCTAATTGGAAATTTATTAAGGAATTAAAGAGAAATTAAATTAAAATATAATTAAAAGGAGACTATTATATCCAGATATAGAAAAACAGAGGTACGAGGATGTGGTGGCCAGGCCCACCGGTACGGGGGTCTGTGAAAATAATGTTCCAGACCAATGGCTTAGACACACAACCTAGCTCCTTTATAGTACACAAAAATTCCAAATTGGAAGAAATGGAGACTAGCATTTTCCAAATGCCGACCTCCAAAGACCTCCACGTTATAACCTCAAACACCTTTTAAATTGTTACGTGGTTACCCTTTTATTTGACTAATCTTCAGGAAAAAAACAGATTTTTCCCTCATATGTCCCTGACATTACTAATGTTCCATCCCAGGCTGACAAAATCCTATCTGAATTTCGAACTAACACCAAACGTTTCCTCTTCAATGCAACTGTTCCCCCAGTGCTTTAAATGTGTAAGACACTCTTCCTCTTTTACATCCATTTAGGGCTCTTATCTCTCATGGGAAATTTGTCTTATATTATGGTTGGTTGGGACCCCATTAATCTACATCTTAAGGTTAGGGACAGTTTCATGTACGTCTGTATAATATGAAGTACTCAGTGTACACTGACCACATGGAATCAAACAAAATTGAAAGACATGGAGCTTTTTATCTTAAAATACCTCTCTAAAACAGAAGAAAATACAGCGAAAAAGCCCCAAATTACATGGTACTTGAACTTGAGTAGTTCCACTAAGTGGTATTTTTATGAGTCCTAAATGCTCTGTGCTACACTCATAAAAGACAAGATTGCAAATAATTGCTCATGCCTCACAGAGAGACACCAGTAGGTGACTCTGACTTGCTAGTCTTTTTGTTGTTTTTTTCCTCGGAATATGCAGGTTTATAACTTCTATAATAGAGTCCAGCTCCTTTGTAAACTACGTGTAGACAACACTAGCATGTATATTTTAAATTCATTAATGTCTTTATTTAATTTCTGGATATATCCATAATTCTGTGTTAACTCTGATGGAGTTGCTGGTGTGCTTTTCTTCCTGTACAACTGCAAGTTACTACAGAGAATGGAATTCAGAAGTCAAACAAAGCTCTTTATCAAGTGTGATTACAAAGTAATAGAACTTACAGGAAATAATATAAATAAATGGCAACTCAACCATCACGGGCGGCATTGCTGTTGTCATCATGATTTCCCAAAATGGCGAAATACTCTTTGTAAACTCATGAATAAAATAATGTACTGTCTACTTTCAAATTATGTAACAGTTACAATCTGGAAAAATCCAATGGATTAAAATTGTGGGAAAAAATTCAGCTTTACATGTAAAATTATGTAATTCTAGCTTCAGACAATTACACATAAATTTTTTTACTTACTTGGACATCAAAATGACATCTGGATTATCATGCTGCATTGTTCAGTGTATTCGCTGGATACCACTCCACCCAGTATCAGATGCAGTATAACTCTCCAATCATCAAGACAGTAAAAGACTGCTCTATAAATATCCAAGCTTCCTGGGGCCCAACCACCAAGCTTAATCACAATCCATTGTCATATAATGAGTTAAATATTTTAGTTTAGAGTAAAAACTATTTTTGGCTTGATCAAACTCTTCAATGACCTGACTCATGTATAAAGGTTAAATAGCAGAAGCAACATGGTTATTTATTTCCAAAGCATTAAACATACCGGGCTCTGATAAACACGCTCGGTGTGTCACAACAAATTAGAGAGCCGGCCAGTGTGAATGAGTTTCTGAGACTGAGAAATGCCACTGGCATCTGATAAACAGACAGTAGAGATTGGACTCCTGAGCCATACAACCACCTTTGAGCCACCTTCTCCTTCAGATACCAAATGTGATTGCAATTGCCTGTAAAGACGAGAGCTCAAAAGGAACTGCCCATTCTTTGGGACTAAAAATATATTCCATTCTCTTCATGCAGCAGGAATTCTTGTGACTCCAGAACAACTTTATGCAGCTCAAAGATAAAGAATCGCCCACCACATTTCACAAGTTTCAACTGAACTGTTCCTGCATGGATGGGACACTGGGCACACATGCATAAGAATGGACAGATCTAACTAAAAGTTTCCTCTTCAGCGTGTTATCAAACTTTAGTCTGACCCACGCTCAGGAAAAGTATCCCTGGTATAAACACTCTACTTGCTGTTGTGACAGAAAACTAGTATTTGAAAAGGGAAGATATGAAATTATATGTTGTAAAGTTATACGGTAAGGAGTTATGAATTCTGAGCTATTCGCATTTTCCTAATGTCACATCAAGGACAATAACTCTATGCAGTTGAGTAAGAAGGAAGGAAAAAAATATCTGGTGAAATTTAAAATTCAACTAAAAGATTTTGGTACTTTGAGAAGATGGAGGCCAAATTATGGACTGTTATATGTTTCAGCAGTATTAGATCAGCATTAACAATATATGTCTAATTAATGTACTTTACTACTTTATACAAGAGAAAACTTGTAAAATTTGTTATGTCAGAGTATTTAAAACTGTGTCATATTTTATATGGTCCAGGAGCAGCTTGTTAATACAGTTATAGGCTATCTCTGTGTGAAGTGCAGAATATATTTTTATGAAAATATTTTCTTTTTTTTCTCTGTTTGACAAATATAGATTTATAGACCAGTATTGGGTGTCCTTAGAATAGACGTTTTCAACTATAAAGTATAAAATCATCATCTCACCATAATTTAACAGGAAAAGTAAATTGGAAGTTTAACTAATTTCTAGTCAATTTAGATCATCTAAATCAAATACTCTTACTTCTTATCTCAGGAATAAAAAGTTGTGTTTAGTTTGGCTTTATTGAAGGAGGAGGTGTTTTTTGTTTGTCTGAAAAATTATCCAATTATCGTTACTCATCATTTGACATTACCTTTGAAGACTGCCTAAACATTCTACATTTTTCTCAGTTAAGATGAAATATCGAACAACATTGTCAACCAAGTTCACTGAATTGACATTTATAGAAGACATATATACAAACTGTAACTGAATAATGCACATTTTTTTCAAGGGCATTTGGAATATTCAACAGGATAAACCATATGCTGGGCCATAAAACAAGTCATAAGCAAGTGGAATCACACAGATTATGTTCTCAGACCAGAACAGAATTAAAATAGAAATCAATAACAAAACAAGATAAATATAATAACTCCAAATATTTTCAAATCCAGCAACACCCTTATAAATAACCAAAAGGCCTAACAGGAAATGACAACCGAAGTTACAAAATATTTTGATGTCACCATTAATGAAAATATAATATATCAGATTTCGTGGGATACAGCTAAAACAGCCCATAGAGAGACCAAAAATGTAGTGTCATTGAATGAATGTGCCTTGCCAGTTTTTTCCACCTATGTGCCAGTTCATCCTCATTCTGCCTTTTAGGGAAGTACTATTGTCTCCTGAATCCAATTAACATAAAAGCACATGATATTTTTCTCCCTTATGCATAATATCATGCCCTTCACTACAGACTTCTGATGTGCAGCTTGGAGCTATGGAATTGTCTAGCTGTGTTTTGCTAGTATTTGAATATTTCTAGATCTTTACTGTCATCTTATTGTCCTTTGATCTAACAAAAGCCAGATTTTGTTTTATTTTTTTCTTCTTCCACTTGATTGATTGCTTAATGAACAAAAATCTGACATGTAATCTGATTAAAATGCCAAACACTCACATATCCCATCTTCCTCAGATGTGCTTAGAAAATACCTCTTATATTAACAAAAGTCATTCATTGTGCATCATTGTGTATAACCCACCCCTACAGCATACAAAATAAGACTCTTAGGGAGACCAAAATGAAGGTTATTGTTGACTTTCCTTCCCACCAGAGCCTCAGAAAATGGATGGAATTTATGCAATCCTTCTCCTGAAGAGTTATAAACAGGCCAATAAAAGCCTCAGCTGGCCCACACCATTCCTTGCATTTTTGGTGACAGCACTATGTTTGAGGTGAGTCGAGATCTTACACTTCCACTCGTCCAGAATAAAACAAAACTCACTATTTTCCATCCCAGGGGACCCTAATCTAACCTGGGTAGATTCCATGCAGGCAGGTCAAGCACCCACATGTGGAGCAACAATAAATCCCAGACTGTTACCACTTGATGAGTCCTTGGAGAGCCGCTAGCCCAGTGAACCTCACCCGGGCAGTGAAGGCCCCTAGGAGTTCTGAGGAGTTTGTCAATTTTTCCCCGGGCCCAATCATCCAGCTTCATGCAAAGCTAGCTCTGGTTTCTCCACAGAGCTTTTGAGTAAGATTATGCCTGAAAACAAGTATTCTACACCCTGCTAGAGACCATGGTGCAGAGATTCCATTGATCTTCCCTAAGGTCATTCAGTTAATTAAAGACCAACCCAGGGCAAGCCTCCAGATTTCCCTACATAGCGGGGTGTCTTTTTCCACGAATAGAGGGTTTAAGAAATGCTTTGAGGCTCCCTTCTCCACAAACTCTCTCCACCACCACTCATTCTCCACCAAGTGGTTGAAATCTGGGGGGCAGGGAAGGCTCAGATACAGTCTTAACAAAGCACCTGTCAAAACACAGCTATATTACCAGCAACGGGTTATGAATTCGGTGGTTTTCAAACCTGGTTCTTGATGCCCGTGAAGAATGGCTATGGAGCAGTGAAGTGGGGAACCACACTCCCCCCTCTCTCAGGCATCCAGAAGAATTCTGCTTCACGATGTTGGACACCCAGGCAAGGCACTGAGATCTAGGGAAGTGGAGAATACCTTATGTCCCTTCTGACATGGGTCTCCCACTTAACACCCCAATGACAAACAGGAGAATTGACTGACCCAAGTTTTAAATTACTCCTCCCTCCCCAACACTTCACAGTATGTACTGTGTCTGTGGCAGAGTGTGGGTGGGAGTGAGTATGTGGTGGTACATGTATGTTCGTGTGTTTAAAATTCCAGTTGTGGGGCCGTCCCGGTGGTGCAAGTGGTTGGGTGCACGCGCTCCACTGCGGCGGCCCAGGGTTCGCTGGTTCGGATCCCGGGCAGGCACCAATGCACTGCTTGGCAACCCATGCTGTGGTGGCGTCCCATACAAAGTGGAGGAAGATGGGCACGGATGTTAGCTTCCTCAGCAAAAAGAGGAGGATTGGCAGATGTTAGCTCAGGGCCGATCTTCCTCACAAAAAAAATAAATAAATAAAATAAAATTCCAGTTGTATAAATGGATGCATCTACCCTCTACCCCATTTTCTTTGATACCAGATAAATAAGTGCACAGCCCATTTCTGTGGGAACTTCAGGTTCCTATCAAGTATTCAGATTCCGAGGTTGAGTGTGAGCATCTCTGGGCTGTCTCCCATCACCTTGTACTCTGAGCTCCTGCTTAATTGCTTTCACGGCACCTGAGACCCTTCTGCTACCTGCTATCAACCCTTGGCCCAATTTCACCCCCCCAACCCAGGGACATGGCCCTTCTACTCATTTCTTAAAGCACCACTAACCTGACCCTACCATATCAAACAGACCCTGCAAGACTTGGATAAAAGAAGGGAATGGTGGCATAAAATAAGAAATTACTCAAAACTGAGCATCAGGTCCCATAGTAAAAGTCCATCAGTCCTTCTTGCCCAGAGAATTTCTTATTAAAATCTTCCCATGTTTCTGGAGCCTGCCTTTACTCTAGAAAGGATCTTTCATTCATCCAGCAAACATTTGTTGGCAGCTTACTTTTTCACCAGGCATGAGTCTAGGTGCTAGAGGTCTAGCAGTAAACAAAACAATCTCTGCCATTATGAAGGTATATTCTCCATATCCCTTCCTTTTCGAGCCCTAGATTCCTGAAGCCCCTGAATCAAAAAGAGACAACAGAAAAGTCAAGTTGTTCAGTATGTCAAGCATTTTTACCTCCCATTGTTTTAACCTCCCCCCTTCAATCTAGGCAAGGGGCTTTACTTTTTATAACCCAAAGAACAATTACAGTGTTTTCCTAAACACAAGAGCAGTTTTCACCTTGATACGGATTCTGCCTCCTCCCTAGAATGCCGAAATGATGCTAGTCAAATTTTCAAATCAATGTTTCCTTCTCTCTACATTCACCATTTCAAAATCCTCCTTAATTCAAATCATTCCTCAATTATAATGATGATAATAGTCAGTATAAAATCTGCCTCTTTATGTTATGAAACCTAGATGTCCCATGAAATATTTAAATATAAGCACTTAAAATTTCTGGGAAAAGCCAGCCAAGAATTTGTACGTATATGAAGCTAGATTATACAAATTCAAAACTCTAGCATATTATTGAGTCAAGAATATGACTATATAAATGGTGATCTCATGCTCATTTGTCACTAAAAACCATTATAATAAGCTAGCAAAGGGAACAGAAATAATATATGTTTTATAGGATTTGAGCTGTCAGTAATTGTGCAACGATCATCAAATCCACAAATAATTTATAATATCTGAAAAGCCCATCAGCTACAAAACTATTTTTCTTTAACTTTCTAATTCATTAAATCTGATACTGAGGGTTCACGGAGCAGTAAGGCAGAAGCACCAGGGCCCACAGCGAGAGGCTGGCTTCCCCATCCACTCAGATCTGCACAAATATTACCCCTCCCACCTGAACCCAGGACAGGACCAGCCAAGGCCCAGGCAATAAACTGCCTACAAATTATTACAAAATAAAAGCAGACATGGACACGGACTTTTGCCTGCACTAAGTTCTTCTGGCTGTGTAGCTAGAGTCTCTTGATGACAGCAGTGTCCACATTCCTACGGGCAGCTCTTTCTTCTGTACCGCCATTTGCATTCTAGTGAATTTCACTTCTAACACTATCATATCCCTTCCTCTGGACTTCTATACCGCCCACAGCTTCAAATAAGCTATAAGATTCAACCACAGATTCATTTGTGTGACTGATGCTATGCTACATAATTTATATTAGTCTGTCATCCCAATTAGATTAAGTTCCTTGACTTGAGGATGAGGCTCTGACCTACTATTTGGATCACAAACAGGTAGTATGGGATAAAGAAGGTGGGTAAATATTCAAACAGTTGTTAGTTAATTGAGATTAGTTTTATAGTTAGAAATTGAACTATAGAATAGTATAGTTGCAAAATATCCCCCAAAATGTTGGATTTCCATGATGATAATTGAACTTAGAATAGTTTAGGAAAAGATCATAATTACTCATCTAAATGGATGGGTAATTATTCACCATCCATGGACAGTGCTGGCATGACAAGGTAATGAAAGAAAGACCGCAGCTTCTCCTCATTAATCAGCAGAGACACGGCAAGGAGGACACTCATGTCTGGCAAAGCCCCAATGCACATCTCAATGCCACAGAGTCCCTATTACCTTTCTCCTCTCAAGGTGGAAAGACAACACCAGGCCCCCTCAAACAGGCCACGTAGACAGAAATCCAGGGCTGCTCCTGAACTGAGTATTTTCAGGTATTACTGGGTGGCCATTTCTCATCTTCAGCTAACTATCTCTCTCTCTTTTTTTAAGTAGCACAAGTTTACGGAAATTGGAAAAATACCAAAAATAGAAAAATAGAGATCATAAACATTCACACCATTAGCATTTGGACGTAGTTGATCTTTGTTATGAATATTTTTATGTATGATGATTATATGGTATATTTAAAACTGCATTAACTTTATAAATCAAGTGTAATTTTATAAATATGTGTTTATTGTTAATTTTTTTAAAAATTAAAAAAAAGCACTTAAAGGAAAAATGGTTAAAATCAGTATAGAGCTTTCTCTGTGTGTTTCTTTGTCTGACTCTTTCCGAATGTATCATATTCAAATTTCTTGATAATATCTCATAGGTAAACTCGTTATCACCCAGATTAGAGGGCTGTTAGTGGGCAGAGATGTAAATCAAACATAGAATGTTCCACTTGTGTAAATCCCCCATCCTTGGTTTAAACAACTCCAATGGGTGTCCTGGGCTCACGTTATAGCAAGAATGACCACCTCTGACCTTCTCAGAGGGGGCTGTGGGCACAGAAGGTAATCCCAGTCTACCCAAAGTCACTGGAGGGCAGCTAGTCAACCAGATCTGTAAACCAAATCAAGTTCTGCAGTATGAATCAATGTTCAAAAACTGGACTAAGACATCAACACACATTTGCTCAGGAAGAATTCGTGGGTGCTATATTTTCTGGATCCCTGTACATCTAAGAATGCATTTCCCCAGAAATCACACTTGGGAAAGTCAACCTAGTTTAGTATAAAATTCTTAAATTATAACAGTTTCTTCTTGGAAATCTGTAGGTGCTTCTCCATTATCTTCTGATGTCTAGCTTTTCAGAGGAAGGACTGAGATTATATGAGCTTATTTCAGTTACAAGCAACAAAAACCCAACTCACTTAATATAACCAAAAAAGAAATATTGACTCATATACTGAAAGACCCAAGTGCATCTGCACCCAAGGTCAAACCATGTCATTGAGACTGTCTTGTTTCACATTCTCCCCTTTTCTATCCTCTTTATTATTAGCTTTATTTTCAAGTAAGCTTTCTAGGTAGAAGTAAAGATGGCTGTCAACAACTCCAGACACAAATTGTTGTCACACAGACATTTCATTTACCTGATATCTTGACAGAAATTCCAGGTAGGAATGTCATTGGTGTGGCTTGGGTCATGTGCCCAGCTCTGTTCAGAGGATGGGTATCCTAATTGATGAGCTTGAATCCTATGGTCAACCTTGCACTGGGTGACTCAGTTTCATTAGATTGGCAACCCCAGGTAGGAGAGCTCCCAAAATAAATGAAGGGCTATGTCACCTTCCTGAAAAAGAAAGGAAGGATACTGCCCTGCAAATACCAATGGAAATTCCACTGAATTCTTCATGCCTTGTAGATACACTTTTTTTTTTCTCCTTAAGCACATACAGTGTCACACCATTTTGTTAGTAGTACTTTTTTGAAATTTTTCAATTGTCGTTTTTTCTTTTAAATGATGCCCGTTTTAATTCTGCTATTGCATTTTTAATTTCTTTGCATTTCTTTCTTATCTCACCCATCTCATTTCCCTACATTATCCTTTGATTTTCATCTTACCTTAGTTTCCCCTTAGGACTTCATTCTCTGGTTTATTGCCTTGTATCATATTTTGGATTCCAACAGTTTTCTAGGACTCTGATATTTCTTGTTTTGCTTAAAATTAGAAGTTCACTCTCTTTCTAAGTTTTCAAGATGCTATTGCTTTTAATTCTGCAGCTTTTCCTATATAGGCTCTATGATTTGTTTTGTTTTGTTCTCATTTACTTGTCATATGTAAAGGAGACTTACCCATCTGTGGCTTCTCTTCCCAAATAGGCCTCATGGATTACACTCGTCTTCACTCCATATTCACTTGGAGTATTTTACAAATGCCATTCTTTTATTCATATTAATATCAATTGACTGCTATACACGCCTCCTGGTTTGAATCTCAATGTATGTAAACATTCATTTATCACCTGCTCGACATCCTGAAATGAGATCTCCTTGGGTTTCCACCACCACAGTATCCATACCCTGGTTCCAAAAGAATCCATGAACAACCGCAATCCTCCAGGCGTGTTTCTGTTTTATTTTTGGTGACTATCCATTCCAGGATACTGCAACCACGAGCTCCCATCCAACCCTCTTCCTGCCAAATATTTCTGCAGTCCAGTTTTCAAACAAAAATGTCGGGGTTTACGACAGCCACCTAAAAAAGGTATAATTCAGTCTTTGCTTTGGAGGGTCTGCCTTTCTGACCTAAGAGACAGGGAGTGACAGAAGGAAGAAAGATCTTTGCACCTCTTTTCATGTGGACCAGCAGACCTGTGGTTTCCTAGCTAGTTCTGTCAGATGAAATTTGTGGAAAATCCTCATACCTCATGGCAATGAGCTAGCTACTGGTTTTCAGAGGTAGAAGGGTGAGAAGCAGAGAGGAGCCATTGCAGCTGGAATTCCTTTGCAAGTGGAAGTGCTTCCCATTGATTTAAGCTGAAATCCATTCCTAAAGAACATGGCACAATGGATATGTTACCGTTAAACTGATATTCTAATTCTGGAGTTATCCTCAGAAGGCCACTCACTAAGGACTTTCCTTTGTTTTCCAAAAGTACTGCAGCTCTACTGTTTAGGACAGATAATGTTTTTTCTTAGGTTTGAATGTTCCCAAGAAATGCAATTTCAAGAGCACCCACAACAAATATCTTGCAAAGTTCATGATCTATGTCCACTGAGAAATTCTTCTTTGCCTCACACCCCAAACTCTCCTCATGCAATGTTTTAACCCTGCCTCTTTTTTTAAACTCCATTTATAGAGCAGCTTTAGCCAGTACACTGAAATAACACCACCACTTACCCTTGTTTATTATAGTGGCTCAACCGAGGGCCAGAGGGTTCAATGCTGGGTGATGGCATCATTTAGATAAAGAATACTGTTCTTACTTATTGTATGCCATGAAGTTGCATCTTAACTATTGAATATAAGAGCAGCATAATTATTTAGTATATTATGTGAAATTAGCCTGTCTTTACACAGTGGTTTTACCATTAGTCAGTGTGAAAAAAATGACCAAATTTGATGTTTACTATGTGAGATTTTGTTAGTTCAGTGTGCTGGGGAGATCTACCCCGAGGTGATGACTTGCATGCAGGGAGTCAAGTCAGTAGCACCCTGGGAATTAAGACCTATGGGAGAGTGAGGGGAGCTACCATGATATAGTTGCAGTCAAGGTCTCTGCTGATCCTATGGGAAACGCTGGAGTTGGGATGGCCCTTTAGAGTGTCCAAAAGTGAGGTAAGGGGACTGCACATTTCTACCCCAAACTGCAAATAATTGGTGTGAGCTGTTCTCAAGGAGAGGCGAAGATTTAAGCAAGGCTCCTCCCCTCATGAAGTGCATTTCCTAAATGCACTTGACAGCTGTGGTCTGTCAGCTATCAACATTCCCAGCAGGTGTGGAAATGAGTGCCTTGGTGTTGAAGGAGGATCTGAGAAGCACGTTACAGAATCTTCTACAAGAACAGAGAGTTTCCATAGAATGGTGTGTCAGGTTGGCTACATTATGCTGTATAACAAATAATCCTAAAATTCTAATGACTTAATACAACAATTTATTATTTACTCATGCTCCCCGACCAACACACAGTGAGCTCTATTCATTAAGGTCACTTGAGGACCCAGGTTTATCGAGACTCCAAAATAGCGGGTATTTTTATGATCATTTAGGTAGAAGGAAAGAAACATAATGAACCATGTACTGGCTTGAAGTGCAGTGACTCATGCTTCTTCCAATCATTTTCATTGGCCAAATTATGTCACATGCCCATGCCTAAAACCCTACCTAGCGCCCAGAAATAGAGGAGAACCAGAATGTCTAGGACCTAATGCCCACCACAAAGGAATAACCTAGCCTGGGGTCTAGAGGTGTAAATTGCCCACTTGAAATATTGTGACATATATTGTTAATCTTTGCACATTTATTCTTTTTTATATATAATTTTTATTTATTTTTTTTCCCCCAAAGCCCCAGTAGATAGTTGTATGTCATAGTTGCACATCCTTCTAGTTGCTGTATGTGGGACGCGGCCTCAGCGTGGCCGGAGAAACGGTGCATCGGTGCGCGCCCAGGATCTGAACCCGGGCCGCCAGCAGCGGAAGGCTCACACTTAACTGCCAAGCCACGGGGCCAGCCCTGCACATTTATTCTTTAATTACAACTCCAGGAGAATCAGAAGGAAAAGTATATATGAGGAGCTATAACCTCTAGATAATAAAATAGGAAAGCTGAAGATTTGCATAAAGCATTCCAACAGAGGACTCACAAGAAAACCCGAAGAAAGCAAGAATTGATGACGTTTAACAAGAGACTTGAAATTATGTACCTTCTCTAATGTTTTATTAGTTTTTTTCTAAATGCCTAAAGTTATTACCATAAAAATCCTCAAAACAAAAGTATCTCTCTGTGTTTTGCACAGAGTGGCACAGCAAAGAAATGAGACAGTGTGGGCTTCTCATTCCATAGTAAAGCTGGAGAATGAAGAATCTCCAGACTGGAGGAATGATATTATGTACAAAAAAAGAGGGGAAAATTTGATCTTCTGCAAGGAAGAAAGAAAGCCTATGGTTCTGGAACTAATGATATGAAGCTGTCACAGCAGCTGCAAGCATATACTACAGGTTGCCTTGAGTGTGTGTATGTGGGTTGTGTGTATATGATATATCTTAGTGCGTGTGTGTGTGTGTGCACGAGCAACAGGACCTTCCCACCATACCACTCAGGTAGCAACAGCATAACACAGCCAGCCTAGTGATTAGCTAAGAGCCTTGGTGTTATAATTAGTTCTATATACCTGCTTTAAAAACTTGAGAGATCTTGGGGCTGGCCCGGCAGCATAGCGGTTAAGTGCACGCGTCGTCTTCCCCAGCCCGGGGTTCGCAGGTTCGGATCACGGCACGCACCGACACACCACTTGTCAAGCCATGCTGTGGCGGTGTCCCATATAAAGTAGAGGAAGATGGGAATGGATGTTAGCCCAGGGCCAATCTTCCTTGGCAAAAAGAGGAGGACTGGCATTGGATGTTAGCTCAGGGCTGATCTTCCTCACCAAAAAAAAAAAAAAAAAAAAAACTTGAGCAATCTCTTCAACAAATGGTGCTAGGTAAACTGGATATCTACATGTAAGTGAATGAAATTAGACCCCAATCTTACATCATGAACAAAAATTAACTCAAAATGGATTAAGGGCTTAAACATAAAACTTGAAACCATAAAACTCCTAGAAGAAAACATAGGTGAAATCTTCCTGGCATTGGTCTAGGCAATGCTTTCTTGGAGATGACACCAAAAGTACAAGCAAAGACAGCAAAAATAGACAAATAGAACTGCATAAAACTAAAAAGCTACTGCACAGCAAAGGAAAAAAATCAATGAAGTAAAAAGGAGACTTACTGGAGGAGAGAAAATATTTGCAAACCATATATCTGATAAAGGGTTAATATCTAAAATATCTAAGAAATGTCTACAACTCAATAGCAATAAAACAAATAATCTGATTTAAAAATGGACAAAGAACTTGAATAGACATTTTTCCAAAGAAAACATATAAACGGCCAAAAGATATAAGAAAAGGTCTTCAACATTACTAATCATCAGGGAAATGCAAATCAAAACCACGAGATATCACCTCACACCTGTTAGAATGGCTATCCTCAAAAAGACAAGAGATAGCCAGTGTTGGAGAGGATGTGGAGAAAAGGGAACCTTGAACACTGTTGGTGGGAAAGTAAATTGGTACAGCTCCTATGGAAAATAGTATGGAGGGTCCTCATAAAATTAAAAAGAGACAAATGATCCAGCAATCCCACTTCTGGGTGTATATCCAGAAGAACCGAAATCAGTATCTCAAAGAGATATCTGCACCCCCATGTTCACTGCAGCATTATTCACAATAGCTAAGATATGGAAACAACCTAAATGTCCACAACAGATGAATGAGTAAAGAAAATGTGATGTATACATACAACAGAATATTATTATGCCTTAAAAAAAAAAAAAAGAAATCCTGCCATTTGCAACAACATGCACGAACCTAGAGGACATTATGCTAAATGAAATAAGCCAGTCACAAAAGTACAAATACTGCATAATTCCACTTAAATGAGGTACCTAGAATAGTCAAACACATAGAAGCAGAGAGTAGAATGGTGGTTGCCAGAGACTGTGGGGAGGGGGAGATGGGGAGTTGCTGTTCACTTGGTACAGAGTTTCAGTTATACAAGATGTGTAAGTTTTAGAGATCTGCTGTACAACATTGTGCCTAGAGTTAACAACATTGTATTGTGAACTTAAAATTTGTTGAAGGTAGATCTCATGTTAAGTGTTCTTATAACAATAAAAAAAAACTTGAGAGAATTTTCTATTGTCAATAACAAAAAACAAAATATGTATCTGAGAAACCAGAACAGAAATCCACTAAGCAAAACTATTTCAGGTTTCCAAAGTAATTAACTTTCTACACTTGAATATGACGCATTATCCTCGTCTTACTGAGGGATGGATTGATGGAGGTCAGAGTTCTGACCAGACTTTATGTATCTGCAATCCCCTCCACCGCTTTTCCATCCTTCTGGTAGACCTGGCTCCCCAGTGACCACAGCAGGGAATGTCAGCTTCTGTCTCTGCTCAATCCCCTTATGACCGAAAGTTCTTGACTGTGCTTCCTAATGTTGCTCCGAGGGCCTCAATTTTCCACTAATTGCGTTTCCCTGTCTGGGTATTTTTACCCATCTGTGATCCACTCCCATCCTTCAACACAGTTTAATTTCCTCACGTTGACTATTAACATGCACTTCCTCTAGGTGTACTGGGTATTGTACAAAAGAAACACTCTCTGTAGGTCACTTATAGCAGCATATAATTTCCTGATAGTCCCATTCCAAAATAAAATATATATGCAAATAAGTCTACATATATGCATTTCAGAAATTGCTTTTTTCCCAAAGGGTCTCCTCTGATTCCTCAATTTCTTCCCTCTTGAGGGAGTCAGTAAATGTGGGAGGATGAAGAACAGACATTTCTTTGCTGCTAAACTTCATCACAAATTTTCTTGCTCTTTTATAGGAAAGACTAACTAGAATCACTAATCATCATGTTAACATTTGCATCAAAGTTTAAAGTAATGAGCAATAAAAACATAAATGAATATTTTATTTCTAAGTGAGTTTCCCCGCTGAGTTTTCCGAATTGCTAATTTTCAGAGTCAAATGCCAGGCTGCGTTTCCCACTCTTCGGCAATGAGGAAAGGCAGATAGGAAAAGGATTGGCATACGTTGTAACTGACTAACATATCATATAAAACTATGCTGAAGGGTTTAAAGTTAATATTAGTGGTTTCAGAGTGATTTCATGTTTAGTACGTAAACCGCAGTTCTATAATCTGAGAGCAAGTAACTACTCATTTTGAAGACTTTTTTTATAGATTCCATCTCAAATATAGTTCCACCAAAAACTGCTGTGTTTAAATTGCCTTAACATTGTCTGTGAATTGTGTTCACTTGACAAGAGCACGTGAAGAGTTTAAAGTATAATGATTTTCTAAAAATACCAACGATTTGCACATTCTTTTCCATCACAGAGCAACTGGATTTATTAAATATTTTTCTCCACTTGTCAGGCATGGAGAAAGTGGTTAGCAAGAACTCTCCAAGTCCTATTGTGCTTTTCAAATAAAATGATCAAATCAAAATCTAAATTTATAAATTGAAACACACGGCATGTGTTCTCAATGAGACAATGGAGTGCATTCTTCCTTTAAATCAGAGGATCACTTTATATTCTCTAACTTTACTCATTAGCCGGCATTTCAGCCTTTCAGCAAATGGGGCTGTGGCAAACATCTTTGCCCAATTTCTTCGGAGAATAGAATATATTTTATGAGCCTGAATATATGGATTATCCGTCCATCACTATCATAGCAGTTCCTCACCTGGACATTTGATCAATAGTACAAAGTCTTTCTCACTTGTCTTGTCACAAATCTTCTTAAATTACTTCTAAATGCAACCACACACAATGAATGAAGAGAAAAGAGAAAAAAATAGATATCCCCCAGTAGATAGTCTGGATTGTATTCATGTGAAAATATAAAAACACCCACGTCTTTAAATGTTGGAGAAAGAGGTCAAAGTTACCTAAGTTCTTTATGCAATATGGCTCTCAAAACTGTGTAACTGAAGCACCACTGTCAACTGAATCTAAATAGTTTAGCCAGTGAAAACAGAACTCTCTAGAAGAGTCTTGTTCTGTAAATTTGGGTTTTCTTTAGATTTTACAAGAGAAGGATAATAATAATTGTTTCCAGGTGTGCTATTCAAAATATTTAACTACCAGTATGGTGTGGGTGCCAATCGATGAAAAGGGACACTGAACTCACACTGGCCATAGACCACTGTGAGCCCCACCAAGGGACATCAACCGGCCCTGCCTAGTTCACAGGGCGGTGGGCTTAGAAGATTAAAAAGCAGTGGCCTTAGCAGAGCCTGGCATACAGGATGCATCCAGAAAATGTCAGCATGATCCAAATCAAAGCTCCTGCCATGGTAGGGCTGTAATACAACAGTTCTGGAGAGCTTTCGCTAAATATCAAATAGTGTCTACTTGACTCAAAATTATTCGAAAAAGAGGTGTAAGAACCTCAGTATCTTGACTCTTCACTTATAATCCAAAGGTAGGAATGGATAGAAAATTCCATCCCAGAGACAAACCACAGTCAGAGATGCAAGAAGCAGCATAAACGGTGATAGACATGATGGCTTCAATAGCAATAGGTCACTCTCAACAGTCAGGGAGAAATAGGTGGAAAATTCTTAATCTTTCACAACTCCAGCGTCCATCTTTAAACACTAGGGAGTTAGGAGAATAGAACTGGATAACATTTCACAGGTGTACTTTGCTCATATTCAATGGGGCTTACACTAAAAAGAAATTCTTGGGAGAATGGAAATATCCAATCTATTAAGCGATTTCTCGAGTGTCTCTCAAAACCAAGTCTTCCTGATACACTGAAATGTTACTTGATTTTCAGGAATTTAGAGTGAATGTTTTCGGGAACACACAGATCTATTATATAACGTACATATCCACAATCTCATTTTCAAGAAGGAAATGCCACGACCTGTGGCTGCCCCAGTTGCTATGGAGACAACAAAGATCTTGGAGGAAGTTCAGAGTCCAGAGCTTTGGGGAGCACACAGCCAGCAGCTGCAGGAGTCAGAACTTGCGGCCATATGGATTCTGCAGCTGCCAGACCAGAGATCTCCAAGAAGGCCTGGGAGAGGAGGGCAGAGTGGAGAGAGAACTCTTTGTTTTCTATTGAAAATAGGGGAAAAGAAAAACACGCAACAGGGGAATGAGTGATCTATATGCAATTACAGTACTTAATGAATCCACCATAGTCCACAGCATGGGAAACCATCTCACGTGATGAGGAAATTAATTCTAGCATGACTTCAGTCAAAGAACATTATGGGATGAATTCACACTATCTGAATAATTGCAGCCATCAGCTGAAATAACAGCAGGGAGACGAGTAAATAGGTCAGATAGTCTAGGAGATAAATGTGTATCCCCTGATGTCTTCCATGCAACTTTTGTAAAAGCAGGTGGTAGCATTTTTCTAATTGTTTTTAAACTTTTCTGCAGAGGTTATATGTTGGAAATTCAAGTGCTGGCTGATGATAATCTCCCATGACCAATTACTTTCCACCACAAAAGGAGTTAATACATTTCAGAGATTTTTTTTCTTAATTATTATTTAACATTATAGACAACAGGTGCATGGATAGAAGTAGATTTTTTAATACAGCTTTATGATGATGGCAGGCTTTTTTATACACTAATAGAAAATTTTAGAAATGAATTGTGAAATAATTTATTAAATCATCCTCTAGTTATTTAGTATTTAGCATTGCGAATCCAGGAATTGAAACTACAGAGTGTGTACCAGAAGGCTTTGCTTTGCAGGGTTTTGTTTTGTTTTTTTCGACTGGAGAAGTTATAAACTGATGGGGAGACATGTTGTCATATGCAAGGCTTTTTAAAAAAATCTCCAGTTGAAGAAATAAAAGCCAAACAAACGCCCTTCCAAGCATGAGGTCATAGATGAGTGAGTATTGGTTGGCTAACGGCCACGCCATTAAATCATTCCTGGAAACCACGCTGTTTCAAGGAATTACTTGTGGGTAGAATGGACAGCACAGCATGGCCCCTAAATTCATCCCGCCTCAAGTTCAATAAGGAGTCTACGCATGCAAGGCAGTGACATCCCAATGCTGTGGACCTATTTCAATATCTTCCCTTCTAATCAATATGGAATTATATACTTTGGTCTCTTCAACACTTTGTCCTATTACCAAGCACCTGTAAATTCCTAGCTCTAAAATAGATGTTAGGAAACAGGGAATAAAGAAGAAACCAGTTCTCTTGTCTCAGAGAGCAAGAATAAAATTTGGATTGAGTTGATAAAATGAGCATTTGGGGAGAAAAGTCCAACTCTTCTGATACCAGCAGTGGAAATATGTTGGAATCATAGAATATTGGGGCTGAGAAAAGATCTCAGAGGCCAAAGGTACCAAACCTTCTTGTTGCACAGTTGATAAAATTAAAACTCACGGAATTCAAGTAATTTTCCCCAGAATTGCTATTGTCTAGTCACATTAAAGCAAGGCAAGCCGTCCTCATGTGGTGGAAGAAGGACCTGCTTTTCACGTGTTCAAGGGCTAAGTGCCCATTCATGGTGGATGGGTTTTCCATCAGGAGCCTCCCTCTGTCCTGCTTTGAAGCAAGAGCTCTGCTCCCCAGGATTTAGCAAAAGTTGAGCACAGAATGACAACCTAAGTAACAAAGTTTGCTACTGTTGTTAGTAAGCCAACACTGATGGAAAAGACTATTGATTGCTGGTTAACGTGAATTAGAAATAATGAACAATTATAGTCATTTATGTTCTCCTACCTTATGCTCCACATTAACTCATTAGCATGAATTAAAAAGTTGCTTTCAATGTAATTATTTCATTTAATGGCTTCATTGCACCACTTTGGGTTCATTAGCTAAATCAACAATGATCATCACTCACCCAGTAGTACAATGCATATTGTACTCCACTCATATTTTCTTATTATAATACTATTTGCCATTTATTGAGCAAGTATTCTGTGCAATGCATTGTATGAGTAGCTTTATTTACATTCTTTCTTACTCTTACACCTATCCCAAAAGGTAGGAATTATTATTCTCATTTTTAGATGCATGACTTGATCTTCAGAGGGATTAAGCAATTGGGCCAAGATCACAGAGTAAGGGCAGAGCTACAGATTCAAACCGAGAGCCCTCTAGCTCCAAAGCCAGATTCCCCACCATGCATCACAGCATCCATCCTTTGTCAGGCCTTCCACAATCAGAGAAAATTAATCATTCAGTTATTTGGAAAAGATTATGCAGAAGCCATCTAACATGTCATCATAATAGGAACATAATTAAAGATCATGCTGCAAATTCCACAAATGCCAATGAATAATTAAGACTTTCAAAGACAGCTGGAAATTGGAAGCTGACCTGCTATACAGCTTGAATACAGTTCCAGGTTATCTAGTTGGAAAGGAAAATTGGCAGATGATGGTCACAGAATGTCTGGAGTAATTTCAAATCAGCCACACAGAGGAATAAGAAATGAAACCCTGTATAAATGGGCAAATATTGATTAAGTATATTCCAGGGCAAGACCCTAGACTGTGAAATTAACAGAACATAAAGGCAGGAGTAACAGTGGGACCTTTCCTTCAAACAGTTCTGATCATGATTTTCAAAAGAGATAGGCGGAGCTATAATGGGAGATTCAAACATCAACTCAACAGGGTCCCTCCTTTCAAACACCAAGTGTTCTCTTTATTTCATCCTCTGTTCAACCCGGATTTTTATTCCTGGGAAGACTGCATAGTCAGCTTCAAACCTACCCCCTTTGGCTCCTGTCTAACTCCTTCACCAGAAAACATATTAGAAAAATACTATGTATGATTAACAATATTATCATTAACCTGTGCACACTGACAGATCAATAAATGCACACAGGGTCTCATAGCTATGAAGTCATATGGCAGAACAAGAACAGTCATGTGTCTACATTTTACACGTTCCCAGTCATCTCCCTGGTAAATTACCATAGCCAAAAATAAATAGCTATAACACTCTTTTATCCACATCCCTCTCCCTCGGTAGGTTAGGCAGGGAGCTAATCAGGCCAGGGAAGATGCCACAAATTCAGGCAGGGGTCGGCAAACCATGGCCCATGAGCCAAAGCCAGCTCATTACTTGTTTTTGTAAGTAAAGTTTTATTGGAACAGGGCCACACCCATTCATTCACATATTATGGATGTGGCTGCCTTCATTTTACAATGGCAGAGTTGACTAGTTATGATGGAGACTGTATGGTCCACAAAGTTGAAAATATGTACTCTCTGGCCTTTCACAGAAAAAAAATGTGCCAATCTCTGGTTAGGACATGGAAAGAGAAGAAGTTGGCCTAGAGAAGATGTTAAAATCAAGTGTGAATAGTCAAGAGAAAATCAGAAATCTAAACTCACAAATGCAGAGAAGAAAAACCAGAGAGATTGATATTAGTAAAATGTCAGAATAGGAGTTTTCTACCATCCTTCCCAGAGGGAACACTGATTTGACAATCACTCATGATGAGAGTACCTTTGTGGAAGTCCAAGAGTACAGCAGAGAAATTCCAGCACACCACTGAAGAAAAAAAACATCCTAGATTAGACACAATGAACAGGGTAAGAGGAACAGTTTGACTTTACCCCACGTCATCCCTCCCAAAGTGGCACAGCGCAGCGCCAGGAGAAACCTTCTCACCTGTGATTGCTCCCCCGGGGGTAAGTGAGAGATGTGAGTGAGCACCCAGCTTCTCCAGCTGTGTAGGATGATGTCAAAGAGACCCAGTTCTTTCATGCCCCATCCAGAATACTGAGATGAGCTGCATGACTTGGGGGGGAGGGATGGCTGAGAGAACAGCAGCCAAGGCTCTAGGAGGCTGTCAAAGGGACGCAGATCCTACTAATGGCTTCATGGACTCCATCAGGAAGCCTGCTCATGAGTTGCTGGGGTGCCTCGCCTGTGGATCCCCCAGCTGGCCCATGGCACCCCTAATGTTCTGTATGCCTCACCCACACCCCCTCACACTGTAGCCAGCTCCCTGTGTGCACCCCTGAGGGAGACGAGTGCAAGCCTTTGCAGACGGTTAGTGAGCTCACACAGAAGGCTGACCCAACTCTGCAGGATTGAGAGAAAGCATACAAACTCAAACATTCAGCACTGCCCCAGGGAAAGAAAACTGAAGGCTGTCAGCACTCAGCCTGGCTTTGCAGGGTCAAGAGAAGGCATACAATCTTAAGAATCCCCCCTCAAGAAGAAACAAGAAGTGTGGAGCAGGCGTATCCACAGAAAAGGTCTGAGAAAGCCACAGAATCCTTAGCAGGACTGAGAGAAGGTATTTCTCTCCCAAAGCCAGTCAGTAAAGACTGAAGGACGTGACTCTTCTTCAAAAGTGAAGACAGCAATGCAAGACTTCAAGGGATGTGAAATATCAAGGAAACATGACACCAGCAAAGAACACAATAATTTTCCAGTAACTGACCCCAAAGAAACAGAGAGCTGTGGTTTCCTCAATGAAGAATTCAAAACAGGTGCTTTAAGGAAGCTCAGTGAGCTACAAGAAAACACAGAAAGGCAATTCAACAAAATCAGGAAAACAATACACACACACAAAAAGAAGTTTAACAGAGGGATAGAAATCACAAAAAAGAACCAAACAGAAATTCTGGAGCTGAGGAAGACAGTGAAAGAAATGAAAAATGTAAGAGAGAGCTATTTCATGAATAGGCATTTAAACATCAAGAAGGATAGTCTGTATTTTGAAGGCATTGCCTTTCCCGGGAGAGCGGCTTTCCATATTCACTAATTGGTTTACTCTGGCATAGCTACTCTCTGGAAAGTAAGATAATAATCATCTGAAAAAGAGCAATGAGGAGTGGAAATACCAACTGAATTCCTGAATAATGCCTTTGTTGCAATTGTTTTCCCATGTGCAAAGTGAAATGATTTGTAGCCACATCCAATTTATATACACGTATTTGTAATATACATGTATCTGTGTATAGGTATATGTATGTAAATGTATATATACTTATATTTATGTGTTTAAACTAATATTGTATGTATATATACATTCTAATAAAGACAAAATTCATTTGTATATGAAAGTTTTTAGCTTATTTGGAAAGGATATGGTTTAATTGCGTCATTCCTAAATGCATGTTGATTCCTTCAATAAGTACATTCAACAAATATTGTGTGTCAGGCATGATTATAGGGTCCATGAATGCATTGGTGGAAGAAAAAAAGACAAAAATACCTTTAGTTTTTTTTTTTTACTAGTTTACATTCCAGTAGGGATGGAGGAGAAACTGACAATAAGCAAAATCATATTATCTACTGCTGTATAACAAATGACACAAACTTAGTGGCTTAAAATAACACACATTTATAATCTCAGTTTCCATGGGTCCAGAGTCTGAGCATGGCTAAATTGCATCCTCTGATTCAGGGTGTCTCACAGGGCTGTGATCTCATCTGAGAGTCTCATCTGAAGGCTCGATTGGGGAAAAATCTGCTCATGAGGTTGTTGGTAGAATTCAGTTCCCTCAGAGTTGTTGCACCTAAGGCCTCAGTTCCTTGCTGGCTATTGATGGAAGGCCATCCTCAGCTCCTTGTCACATGCACCTCTCCAGCATGGCAGCTTACCATATCAAAGCCAGCAAGAGAGGGTCTTCTAACCAGACAGAGTCAGTCTTTTCTAACCCCACCATAGAAGTGACATCCCATCACCTTTGCTGTGTTCTATTTTTTTGAAGTGAGTCAGAGCCCACATTAAAAAGGACAAGATCACACAGGGATATGAATATCGGGAGGCAGGATCATCAGGAGCCATATGTAAAGTCTGCTTACCACAGTGGGGCAGAACATGTAAGGTCTGGTGGGCCATTGGAAGGAATTTGGATTTTACTAGGATGTTGAAATTGATGCTACAATTTATAAGATGCAGCTCAGGGTCTATTGAGTTGCAACGTCTACTGACCAAGTGTTTACTTCACAGCCAACCATGAGGGGTTGTCCCCCATGACACCCCTCAACTCCCTTGTCTCATAGAGAAGGACGGCGGCATTGACTCTTCAGCATCCTGTGCTGCTCTCAGGCCCCTTGCAACCAGTCTCAATGCTATAGGCTTTTCCCCAGTCACTCACAGTCTCTCCCTGCATCACCCCTTCATATAAATTTTCTCTCATTTTTCTCTCCACCTATCTCTTTCCTGCTGAGAGTCACCTCTTCCATTAGATGGCCTTTTCTTCTTCTTTTGGCCAATAGCATCACCATGAGACCATCAATACCATTAAATTATTTAACATCTTGGTAAGTGAATCTTTTCATCCAATTCAGAATAGGGGAGACACAGTTAACTAAGCTAAATCGCAAGGTTATTCACTGACTATTGATGCATGAGCGAAACATAGTTGGAGCAGAAAGCCAATGACCAGGAATACTGTTTAACCTGTCAGGTACACTGGGCCAAATCGCTGTTTGCTTATGGGCCTTCCCAGTTCTTTACAGAGACCAGGCACTCTCTCTCTAACTTGCTTCTCCTTCCCCATCCCCTTTATACTTATGATCACACCTTAGTTTATTACTGATCAGTGGATCTCCTCACAAAGCTGGAGCCACTGGGCTAACAATATTCACTGTTACAATCAGTTTTCTCCATGAATCGATGGTTTTCCCATCTAATCTCTCTTCCAAGTGCCCTCCCAGGAATCCCTTGCTCTCCCACCTCCATTTCTGGACATCTTCTTCTTTGCTGGCATATGAATAAACTAATAATGGCAAACTTTTGGAAGAGTCCTCCATTTCTGTACAGCTGTGTGATAGTGATAAGGGATAGCATCATAAGATACAAGTGAAAAAATACAGCTAGGTTATAAAGGAGCATCTTTAAATATTTAGACAAATAGGTGAAATCTTAGTTTCTGAAAGTACTTTCAAACCATTTGACCACACTGGTCTTAAGGTAACATTTTTTGAGGCAGAAAAAAAAAATTTCTTATGATGTTCTTTCCCTAATAGGAGTTTTGTTGTTGATGTTTTTCTGGGGAAATACGTTCTCAGAAATTGCTAAAAACACTTTTCCAAGATTTATTTCTCTCCTCATGATCAAAATAAGTGTGGCAATACTTACATTTGCTAGAAAAAGTACAATATTTTCCCTCAGGTTTTGAAACCCCTTCAAAACCTCTGTAACCTGCTGCTTTGTTTTTATAGTAATCAAAGCTAAATTGGAGTTTAGAGAAAAATGAAGCATGCAACACAACTGAAGAAATTCCATTGCAACGCTGCACAGACTTTCCAAATATTCAACTTTTTTCCCCTAGTGTAAACATAGCCTTTATCATGAAATTGAACAAACAGTTTTCTAAATTTGTCTCTCAGGAGCAAGCCTGCTCTGAACATCATGGAACATTTTATCCTCCCAAAATAGACTAAAAGCTCTAAATTACTCATTATGTGGCTTAAGAAAAGAAGCTCATCGTTAGTTAATTGGAGATAACATGGCCTCGTTCCCTGGTGAGGCTATATTAAAATTGTTGGTTATTTCTGTAGTTAATCTCTTCTGCAAAAAACTCTCAGTCATAAAATTTATCTTCTTATGATAAAAAATGAGATAGCACAAAATAAATATTGAATTTGGAGCTAAGAGGACATAGAATACTAAAGAGGAGAGAACTACGTTTCTGAAAAACTTGCAAGCCGTCAATTCTCCCAAATGATATGCAACCCAGTCATCTCAAAGAAAAGTATTTCCATTAGTTGGACTTTACAGGGCTGTAGCTAGGGTGAGGCAAGAGCTTAGGGGGCAAAATTTAAGGCGGTGACCAAGGCAAGTGACCCCTTTGCCTCACCCTAATCCTGGCCCAGTCGGACATATGAGCTCTACTCCCTGAAACGGCCTCTTATCTAATATTGAACAAGTCATTTATCTGCTCACTTGTTTTTGGACTTCTCTCCTATAATCATATTTATTTTTCTCCCTGGATCTTTTATTCAATTCATTACAACCTAAAACACAGATAGCGGATTCCTATAGATAATGGACTACCTCAGGGGCATTATCTCAGGAAATCAAGACCATTAAGACATGGCGATAGCTATAAGGAGCTTATAATCTGATACAGAGAGAAGACATGTATTCCTTCTTCCTAAGAAAATCCTTGCGTGGACTCTCCACTGCCCTTCAAACTAGGATCCTAATTCCTCATGCCCTATATTGCCAAATGTCACCACATCTTCTGCTGTTCATTTTTCGGCTCACAACAAGCCCTCTTTTCCACACACAACTTGAATGAAAGCCCTGTTAAGCCATCTGAGACCTCCTAATTCATTGCAAAGCCAGAACTTCAAGCATCATTGAATGTCATTGACCTGAGGCTTTTTATATTATCAAACATCCCTCCTTCCTTGAGCATTTCTCCTCACTGTCATTGTGGCTTGCCTCCAATATTTCTGATCCCTGCCCCATCTACTTCAATAGCATTGCCTTCTTTGTTTTTCCCCTACCACCTCCCTGAATGTTGACATTGTTTATGATCAGAGCCCTCCCTTGTTGCTGTACATAATCTCCCTGGTCAATGCCAGCCACTTGCAAGAGTCTACCTCCTATGTGTGCACAATTGACTTCAAAATCTGTATCCACGGCCAAGCCCTTTCCCCTGGACACCATGTCTGTGTGTCTCTTCAGATACATTTATTGAATAACTACGAAGTCCCTAGGCATTGTGAGTGCATGGATCAACCAGATAGCCTCTGACCTCCGACTACACCATAGTGGAGGATGCTGATCAGTTCAGTAAAAGTTACAACACAGTATGTGTTATCATTAAAGCATGAATCTGGTGCTCTAGGGTGATGCTGCTCAAACCTCAACATGCAACTGAACCTGGCATCTTGTTAAAATGCAGATTATGGTTCAGAAGGTCTGGGGTGGGGCTGAAGAGTCTGACTTTCTACCAACCTCCCCAGTGACGCTGCTGCTGTTGGTCCATGGAACACACCTTGAGCAGCAAAGCTTTGGGAAATTTCCCTGACCCAAAGTCTGTGACGTCAAAGAAGTGATGCTTGAGCTAAGTCTTGAGGATAGCCTGGATTTGCTAGAGGAACAAGTGGGAAAAGACAGTCTGGGAAGAGGAAAAAGCCTGGTCAAAAGAGCAGACACGTGAGAGCACAGAGATTCAGGAGAACTGTGCCTAGAGGTCAGGGCAGCAGAGGCCAGAGAGCCATAGGGGTGGAGTGGATCGTGGGAGAGGCGGACCTACAGAATTAGAAACCAGATGAAGTACCTGTAGCATCTCCTAGAGGTGAGACATCCAGAATGAGATAGAGACAGCGGAGAGAGTAGGAGCGCTGAAAATCAACCAACATGAGGTTCAGTCTGTGCTGAGTGCCCCTGAGGGTCACTGACAGGCTTGTCTCCAGGGTCGGGCCTCCCGACAGACAGCACTTGGCCATCCCTGTTCCCCCTTGGTTGCCCCTGAGGGCATGGCTACTGTGCCTGGTATTTCTATCTGGCGATAGAGTGAACTGTTTTCTTAAACTCTGAGCTAATCAAGACAGTTACGTAGTGATTAAAGATTATTTTGATAGTTTCCCAAATCAAGGTGATTGAAAACAAACGACCACAACATCATACAAATTCACCCCAAAAAAGTAACCTCTGCTAGTGACTGAATGAATGAATGGCATAGGAATGTAGTTCAGGTAGGAAATCAGTAGAAAAGAATCAGTACTGTTTAAATCAGTGTTCTCTAGTAGAAATATAATGTGAGCAACACATGATTTTAATTTTTCCAGTAAACACGTTCAGAAGTGAAAAGAAACAAGTGAAACTAATTTTAACAATACATTTTACTTAACCCAATATATCCAAAATATTATCATTTCAACATGTAATCAATATAAAAATTTACTGATGAGACATTTTACTTTTCTTTTGTACTAGGTCTTTGAAATCCATGTATGTATTTTACACTTACGTCACATCTCAACTTAGACTCACCCTTTCTCAAGTGCTCAATAGCCCTGCATCGCTGGTGGCGACCACAGTGAACAGCCCAGGTTTAAAGGTGTGCAACTGACTCGGTCTTCTGCATCTGTTCCTAACCACTGGGTGAGCTTTGTCAGCTCACTTGACATCCCTGTACCAACACGCCTCGTCTGAAGCTGAAAGAGCTGGGCTACATCAGTGTTCCCCAAGTGGTAAAGCAAGATCCCCACGACATCAGCGTTGTGACCATAGGGATGAGCAATCCACATGCGTGTGTGGGTGTGGGGGGGTGTGTGTCTGAAAACAAACACTGAAAAGACTGCAGCTAGCATCCTGGAAATTCTGATCACAAAGTAGGTTCCCACACTCTAGAAGGACGGGAAGCAGGCGTGACAACAAACACTGTGGGTTTTTTTACTATTCTACACACGGAAGCAGAAATAAAGCAGTAACCAGTGCGTTATTCACTGGATTGGAACAGGCACGTTTACTGCACTCGCATGGTACAGAAACAAGTCTGCGACCCAGCCCCCGCCTCTGCACGGTATAAAGTTAACTGAGCAACAATCTCATCTTTACGCACAGAGGAATACATGTGGTGACACACTGAAAACTGCTTTAAACGAAGGTCAGCTCCCCCACTGTAGAGAATTATGGAGAGTCCACATTTCCTTTCTTCTCTTTTTCAAAAGGTCAGTAAAATATACTTGGTACTCAATTTCTTCAGCAAACTCTGTTCTGTTTGTTTTGTTTTTAATGTTCCATTTTAAGGTCGTCTTCTAAATTCCAAACAAATCTATGAGCAAGTTGGAGGTGAGGGTTCCATATTATTCAGCTGTGTAGGCCCAGCATCTGGTGCGGCACCTAGCCCACAGTTGGCACTCAACGAATGCTTATCAAGTGCGTGAGGCAGCATTTCAATCCTCACCATGGGCTTTCCAATCTATTAACTCCTTGTAGCAAATAATAATATGTCAGCAGTAACAGTGCTCCAGAGCTGTGCACAGCGCTCCCTAGAGGAGAGGCTGTACATTTGAGGTTTTCTCTGCTATTACCAGGTATGGATAAAGAGCTGGAAGGGAGAAGGCAGCTGGACCAAATTCCAGAGCAGGTTCCCAGACCGCCCATGTCCACTCCCATCACCTGGAAGGCAATGAGACGGAAGATAGTCTCTTTATCTTTCTCCCCAAGCCCCAGGCCAATCACTGTAGCACTTTTTTTCTACCTTAAAAATGTCTTTCTTGTCAATTTACTTTATTTTAAAATCTTTTCATATGTATACACATACAGCTTTACCTAATGCCCAAATGTAATTATCTCACACACATTGGCTCATGGGTTTTGTAATCTTTCGCGCGTGTGCTGTTCTGCGTGTCATCTTCTATCCTCCACCCACACCGCTCCTCCTCACTACCCACTCTGCTACCACAGGCCTCCCAGATAACCATGTGAAGAATCTAGAACGTATCTTTCCATATTTTCTCCACATTTAATCATACACACACACACACACACACACACACACAGAATTTGTCATTGCTTTATAAAAATGGAACATTACATACACCTTTATGCTTCTAGCTTTTCTCCCTCAACAACAGATTGTAGAAATTCCTATACAGCGACTACTATATTCAAATTCATTCTTCTGAATGGTCGCATGATATGATAGGCCATGTTGCCAATATATTCTAATTTATTCAATGACTCCTCTGTTGAAGGGCAGTTACTTCATTTCCAGTTGCTTGTCAGCTTGAACAATGCTCAAGTACATACTCTGGAACATTGGTCCTTACCTGCTGAGCTTTATTTCTAGGGCATGGAACTCCAAGACGGGGTGGCTATGCCAAAGAGTATATATATTTACCATTCTGAAAGTTATGACATATTAATATCCAAAACGGCCATAAACATTCATACTATCATCAGTAATATACAAAAGTCCCCATTTTCCCACATGTCTTCTAGCAGTATGTGTTATTGCTTTAACATTATTTTGTTATATTTCTGTACCTGAAGGAAATGTCAGGTGAGCAACATGCACCCACAAGATGTGACCCTTCTGGGGGAAACCAGAAAGTTCTGCTAGAACTGAGTACAGTAGGAAGGACACTGGAAGAGCCTCCGTAGACCTAGTTTTAGATTTACCTTCTGCACCCTGATCTGAGAACCTGAACAAGATCTTTAACCTCACTGAGCCTCTTTCTACATTTGTTAAAAGACATAAAGACATATACACATACACATACGCATTTTAATATCAAAGGGCTGACAAGATAATGTGAATCTCTAAGGCCAAGATCAAAGTGAGGCCAAGAATCAAGAAAGGATTTAGCAGACCGCTAACGCCATTTTTCCCTAGGGCATCTGGTCAACCTAGTAACTTTAAGTTTTAGTGGTTAATTCATCATAGGACGCAGGAGGTAGAGGGCAAAACCCAGGGCTCATTCAGGGTGGAAAATTTAATAGGGGACATTCTACCTCAATCTGGGATCTCCAAATGCTACGCCCTCAATGTCAGCTTGAGGCAAAATAGACTCACACCAAACCTGCACCATACCTGAGTCCTGAGAAAAGAGGCAAAGGAATAAATACTGAAAAGTTGTAAAAAAACTAGCACTCGTGGATTTGCAACCCAAATTCATATCACCTAGGAAGTCCAAAAAATGTTAAGCCATCAATTTAGCTCACAGCAGAAGCCCTATAGCTGTCTGTGGTGAGGAGCTGGGCTGTTTCTTTGCTTCATGTCCAATCCATGGGAACTCTCATACTTTAGTAAAATGCCATAAAAATGAATTACATAAAAAAAGATATGAAAAAAAAAGACAAACACAGCACATTGATGCTGTAGCCACTTCAAGTTACTATAAAAATTTCCAAATGTCACTCTCAATTTCCATATTATCACACAAAAGGTTACAAGCATTTTGTGCAGCAAACCTGGTCCCAAGTATCCAGCAGAACAAGTGCAGTTCCTTCCTGTGGAATACACTCCCCTCTTAAGCCTTAGAGAATTCTCAAAGTAATTTTCCAAGGAAAAAGCACACTTCAAAAGCAAAAGAAAATCAGCAAACACACAAGGAAACTAGACACCACGAGGAGGAATTAAAACAAAGATAAAAAACAAACCTACAAAAGCTTCAGATATTGAAATTATCAGACACTGAATCTAAAACAAACTTGCTTATTACATTTAAAGGAATAAAGTATAACAGACTTCTATAAGACATGACCTAGTAGACTTGAAAAGAACCAAACAGAAATGGAAAATAAAATAATAGAAAGTAAAAATTCAATAAATGAGTGTAACAGCAGATGAAACATGGCTGAAGAGTCAATCAGGTAACAGGAAGAGAGGGCAGATATTACCCAGAACACAGCACAGCAAAACAAAGTCATGAAAAAGATGAAGAAGATATAAAGCATTTTCTCAGAGTCCTAGAAGAAAAGAAAGAGAATAGGGCAGAGGAAATAATACAAAAAGAGAAGTTTTTTCCAGAATGGGTCAAAGACATCAAGCTACAAATCCAAGAGTTCCCAGGAATCCTCAGGAAAATTCATAAATAAAAATGCAAACCCAGACAAGTCACAATAAAATTTGAGAATACCAAAGAAAATCTTAAAAAGAGAGAAAAAAGAAAGATTGCCCTCAAAGGAGTAACAGGCTGAGAGATGATTTTCAACAACAAAAACAGCAGCCAGGAAAAAAAGGAACCGAATCCTGCCATCAGTCACATGAAGGAGGGTGGAAGCAGACCCTCTGCAATCGAGCCTGGAGACTTTGCAGCCCAACACCTTGATTGCAGCCTATGAGAGACTCTGAGCCAGGGGACCCAGCTAAGATGCACCCAGATTCCTAGCCCATAGAAATGGTGAGAGGATAAATGTATAAAAAATTACAATAGTGACATTATAAAAGATAATAAATGTTTGCTGTTTTGAACTGCTAAGTTTTGGGGTAATTTGTTACACAGCAATTGATAACTAATACACTCAACATTCATCTGTTCTACCTGCCATCATAAAGAGCCACTAATCAGCAGTGTAAAAATAAAGTTACAACACAGGCTGCGGAAGGAAAAGGTCTGGACAATCCACAATCTAGCCAATTGTCAGTGAAAAAGAGAGAATTTGCCATGATGTATTAGTTTCCTAGGGCTGCCATAACAAAGTACCATTGGGAGTACTGGGAGGCTTAAACAAGAGAAATCTATTGTCTCACGGTTCTGGAGGCTAAGGTTGGTTCTTTCTGAGGGCTGTGAGGGAAGGATCTATTCGAGGACACTCTCTTTGGCTTGTACATGGCCGTCTTCTCTCTATGTTTCTTCACCTCGTCTTCCCTCTATGCACGTCTGTCTCTTCGTGTGAATTTCTCCTTTTTATATGGACACCAGTCATATTGGATTAGGGCCCACTCAAATGACCTCATTTTAACTCAATTACCTCTATAAAGACCCAATCTCCAAAGAAGGTCACATTCTGAGGGACTGGAGGGTTAGAACTTTGACATATGAATTTTTGGGGGACACAATTAAACCCATAGCATATTGTAAAGGACGTTTAGACATAGACTGAATATTATTCAGACACACAGTCAGTGTTTGGAATCATGAGTTCATTCCAGCCCAAAGTAATTCCTGCATATTGTTTTACTTGGTTCAAAGTGAGGCCATAACCATAACATTCATTTGTCTTGCCTGTCATTTATGTGACTGTGGGGTCTGATATGGTCTGGAGGGGTTCTTTGTTATAGTTTGCTCTTTTGTTATCAGTTTTAAGAAAACAGAGTGAAAAGTGAAATGCTGCAAATATGTCAACTTGGCATTAGATACAGCCAGTTTAATGCGGCACTTCGCTAAGTTCAATCACGGCATTGTTTATGGATGAACTTTTTAGTTCATCCTCATAAATTACACCTAAGCTAATTAAAATCCCAAATGGAAGTGGTATCTCAGTTGTTCCATAGCCCAGTTCTCCACTGAATCTATCCATAATGAAATATGAAGATAATAAAATTATTCTAGGGGTCACACTCTAGGATGCACTTCCAAAACTCATAAACAATCCTCACTTGCATGCACACAACAGCTGACACAGTGGTAGAAATGAAGCAAATGAAGCCAGGGGCTGTGCAAGATGTCCCTGCTGAGTGCAGCCTACAGGGTGAATTAAGACTTCATTTCCCTGGGTGCAGGGTAGCTAACTGTAGAAATATGGAAATCAAGCTCATGTTCCAGAAACAGCTCCATTGTCTTTATACATGGGGAGCCACTGTTGCTCTAACACTGTTCCAGTGTGTGCCTGTGTGTGTGCCTTATTCCATGCAGCCCTGATTCCCCTTAATAAGAACAAAGCCTTTTAAACCAGAGACTTTGGGCTAAGGCTGCCCCGAGGACATCTGGTAAACCAGGAACAAGCTGGGCAACACTGTCGATGTCTTTGCTGCTGAAGGCAAGGATTACATCAAGGCTTACTGGACTGGACTTTCTGGAACAAAGCACAACAGTGCAATTACCCCAGCAGAAAACTTCATGGGAAAGATGAGAAAAAATAGATGGAAACCAATTTGTGAAACAGCATAACATACTAAATCCAGTGAAGAATAATAATTGCAACATTGTCTGAAGGCTCTTAAAGATCCATATTGTGGGAGAAAAAAAAAACAATAAAATAAAAAGAGCATTCAGGCAAGGCAACATACTGAGACAATGAATGTTCAAAGTGGGATATATGTCACAATAATGAAAGCTATATTTAAATCAAATGTTCTTAGATAATGCCTGCCAAACTCCAGTGGAGGGCCAGTAAAATAAATTAGGGGAGAGAGAGAGTCCTGAAACAAAGGCAGGGGTGCCTTGGCTGGCAAAGAACATTGCTGCTCAAAAGAATTGCCTGAGGTTTTGTTCTGTTCAACTGTGGCCTATGCTTTCTTGGTTCTCATTTGACCTGGATGATGGCACAGAGCCATTCAGAAAGAGCTGGTTCCACAAAACATCCAGGATAGGCTCCTGAAAAAGAAATTACCAGCATGCTTGTAAAGTCTGCCCCACCAAAGGAAATGTTTAGATCCACCACGGCTTCAAAAAAAGAAGTGTCTTCTCTTCAGAGTCATTAATAAGACTCAAAATGGAAGTGAGACAATGAGAAAAATGCACACAGCGAAACTTCTCTAAACAAGATGGCCATAGTTATAACTGACGAAGCCTGTCTGCATCATTGCCCACACATTTCAAAAGTTCCTCCCTTTTTGCGGGTAGATCAGTTTTATTTAAATACTCATAAATATCTGAAATACAAACAAGAGAAACTTAATAGAAATTAAATAACCTACAAATTTAGCAGATGAGAATTATAAACATGTTAAATACATACAACCTACCCCGGGAAGCAGTGGTTCTTAAACTTTACTGTGATCCTAATGCAAGAGAAAGGAATAACAAATGAACATAATTGCCTGAGATCGGCATGCAGGTGGACTTCTCAAACCTTCTGTACAGAGCGCCAAGGCAGCTTCTCACCGTGACAGCCACAGAGCACACATTTATAGAAAGCCTGCTTTATGCCAAGACGTGCCCAACCCATTGTGGCCACAGTGGGAAATAAAATAGTCAAAATTCTCTGCCCTCTTGGCATCCACATTCTAGCAGGGGAAAATAGATAATAGGCAAAATATATAAAACATATCAGATTTTAGATGTTGGTGTATTAGCTTTCTATGGCTGCTGTAACAAATTACAACAGTGACTTAAAACAACACAAATGTATTATTGTATGGTTCTGGAAGTCAAAACTCCAAAATCCTTCCTTGGAGTTGGAAATAGAAAGTCTAATGGGATACTTAGTAATTCGGTGAAAAGTGATAAACTACATTCCAACTCCTCCACGTGCTTCATCCCTTCTTGCTCAAGAAGACTAACGATCCATTTGATTAAGAATCTGGAACTTCTCCAGACATCCATTATCTAGAGAGCTGTGTTCTTTGGCCCACCTGCTCTGAAAAATCTTAATTCTTTGAAATCACACTGCACCATAGGCTGACGTCAGTTTCTCCAAGGATTGGTGGCATTCTTGATTGCATTTTTGTGTTTTTCTGCCTCTGTTAGAATTATGAGACTTCCTTATGCTGTGCACTGCTAATGAAAAACACTAGGCACATGTCGGGTTGGAATGAGATCCTAGTCCTCTTCAACGCAGTGGGCAAACCATGATGTTGCAAAGCCACTGTCTATCTGCTAAGTCACTATGTTTCTCCCTCAATGAGCAGTTCATAAGCACATTCAGGGTACACTCTCCATTTGCTAGGTAATGATCTCAAGGATATTTGTTGAAATCTGTAGCCTGCTGAGCTACAAGGACAGACATCCTTTTCAAGACCAGCTGGACAGAATCTGAGGGTGCCGTGCTACCACACCTGGACCAATCTAAACTCCATTAACAGAGTATTCTATAAAGGCTGCTGGTGACTTTCCCAACTCCACATACCTGATTCTTGAATGAAATAGTCAGGTGGGGGCTACTCAATTCAAACATCTGCCTGTAAGAAAACGTGGAGCAATTCTTTAACTCAGCGTTTGACAAAAATACCAAAATGATTATCAAAATGTGAATATCTAGGGGCCGGTCCAGTGGTGTAGCAGTTAAGTTTGGTGTGCTCTGCTTCAGTGCCCCGGGTTTCACAAGTTTGGATCCCAGGCGCAGACCTACATGACTTGTCAGCCATGCTGTGGTGGCGACCCACATACAAAATAGAGGAAGATTGGCACAGATGTTAGCTCAGGGTGAATCTTTCTCAGCAAAAAAAAAAAAAAAAAAAAAAGTAAATACCTAGCTCAAAATACAGAAGGTAAAATATGAATATCATTTCCCAAAGGAAATTTGGGAATGAATATTATGGACAACTACACATGACGGGTAATGCAATTTTGCCATTAGTTTCCAATGCCTCCTCCTAAGAAGCTAATTAACAAAGCACATAAAAATTCAGCTTGGAATGCCAGAAGAGAATCATTTCTCTATGAAATACTTGCTTTCTTTGTGTGGTCCAAGCTTCCAAGTTCTGCCAATTCACTTCTTCCGGGCCCCCACTGCTCTGCTCCCTTGATGCTCGGCCCTGAAAGCTGCTTCCCTTGATGAAAGTCCTTACTTTTTGCAGGCACTTGTGCAGGGACTTTCCAGGCCCTGGGCACTCTGCCCTGTGTCTGAGCGCATACTGCTGTATTACAGAAACGCAAGGGATTTTCAGACTTCTTTTCCTGAAGAGGCCCTTGCTCATTGGGAGCAGAAAATGGATATTCCCTGGCAGACACAAACCCTCGACAGGCATAAGCATGGAAGCTATGCCAGGTCCTGGGTGATGCCATTAAACGATCCCACATGACCACAGCAGCTTATCTCCACTTCCAGGTAGTAACAGCGGGTTCTCAATTCAGGGGAGGAGAAAGAGCTGTTGGACCAAAGTGTACCTCAGAGAATAAGGGATGAGGGTTTAGTGGAATAGGAAATGTAGCCTTGGGTCTTAATGAGGTGACAAGAAAGAATTAAAACCTAAAGGAGCTGTCTATCCATAAAAGATTGACTAGGAAAACTTCCTACTAGGGGGAAGTGTTCTATAGCCATCTTCCTGGACCTCTAAATTGGGGGAAATTACTCCTATAAGATATCACAGCCAAAACATTGATTATCTGCATGGTGTGAGAATCCCAAGACGAGAAAACTCATCAGTCACAGAAGAAGCAAATGCAAAATTATTCTACCAAGCCCCTCCAGAACCTGACATGGAATACTAAGGGAAAAAACTACCCCTACTGAAAATGAACTCAAAACAAATTTAAAGGTACAATCAAAGAGATCCTTGGCACTTTAAGAACTGAGATAATTACTTAATAGATTCTTTAAGTTCCTTTTATTACGTTTAACACAGATTAAAAAAAAAAAAGGAATAGAAACCACAACAATAGGACAATATGTAAAAAGAACAAGATTATTTGAAAATCAGTCAATTTCTAATAACAAAAAAATATAGTCATTAGCAATCTACTAATGGAGAGAAAGTTGCCAGACAACCTTTCTGAAGTAGATAAAAATGATACTGTGTTTGAAACTGGTAACTTTCTTCATTACACTGTATTACATACCTAACTAGATAATAACCTACTTTCCCCTCTACCATGCTCTAGCTCCAAGACAGGACAACCTGAATAGCTAGGAAATCAGCAAGTAGCTGGTTCCTCCAATTGTTACTAAAGCACAATTTCTCTGTTCTTTCCAGGGCTGTGTTCTTTCTAGGTCTTCATTTCTGTTCTATGATATGGGAAACTGCGCTCAAGGTTATGGAAGCATCTACTTCATCTCCTTGGAACATCTTTCAGAATCTGGGAGGAGATGAAGAAATCTAATGCCTGACAGGGCTCCTGCAGGTTGTAGGAACTCAGGTGTGTTCATTTGTGCAGATAGCAGCCCTGTCTGTCTGTTCTGAAATAATACAAATGCAAAAGGTTGTTAAATGAAATACATTGAACACAATTCCTATTTGTTCTAAATAGAATTTCTATTTCTTTTACAACATAGAAATTAAGCATTGATTTTGTGATACAATTTTCAGTCGTGTATACCCTAGATACAAGGATATTCGTAAATTAAGAAATGAGATAGCGTGGATGACCATCAAAACAACATCAAGTCTACACGTACAGTAACAGAATTAAAAATACTTCTTGAACACTGAGGCATATTCCCTGAGAATCAGAACTTAATTAACAATAAATATTTTGGTAAGCCACTCATAATTTAGTAGCATTTTATCCAAGCAAGAGTATTAATTGGATACACTAAACTTTCTACATTTTAAAAGTAGTACTCCAAATGTTAAACTACGCTTCTCTCCTATTCAGCCAAAATGTAACCCAACTTTCTGACAATACACCCCAGACACTGGGAGTATAGAAATGGTCCCTTTCACCTGTTATACCTTCACCCTGTTTAATTCCAAGTTAGCACAGGAAGTTAGAGAGAGGATGGCTTGTGGTTCATGAGATAAAATTATTGCTGCTATATTTACAAGTAAGAATGTGAATTTCTGCTAGAAGGAACTTCCTGATGGGATTAATCATCAATTCCCATCAGAAATGTTTTCTGGTGAAACTAGGACAACAATAGCAGTGAAAGTCCACTAAGGACTCAGGTGCCACTTCTAATGAAGTGCCCTTTCATGCAAGAAGATGCTTCAGACAAAACTAGCAGAGTTAGCTGTGCCTATTTTCCTGTCTAAAACTAATGGGAAAACAAGTCGCTGTATGCTAACTGCAGAAATTAACCAATCTGTAAAAGAGGGTAAAACACAGAAAGTTAACATGGAGTGTGGATGATAAATGCAGGTCAAAGTAAGATTAAACCACTTCTTTCAGATAAATTTGCCATTTCGAAACTACCAAATCTGCAGAAAACTCAAGTCCACTCACCTGCCACTCACCTGCCACTTGATATCAAGTGGGTACACATTTTAGGAAAAGTGATCTTGGATCACTTGTGATCCAAGTATTGAGAAAAAAGAGACCTTCCTCTCCACCCTTCCATCTGCTCCTCTGGATGAAAGGACATGAGCATCCAGACTAAAGAAACGTTCCTCTCTCTGCTTCTTCCCACCCCCATCCTTGGCCAGAGACAGAACATCAACGGGAGGTTGAACTAACAGAGCTTCTCAAATCTTTCCTCCAAGTGTCCCCAATAGCAGCAGAGCCAAATGAACATCCCTTGGGAATGAGAGAGGCCACAGCAATTCTAGCAGTGTGAAAGTTCTTTCAGAGGAATTGTATTTTTTATAAACTGTGATTTAACTCAAGAAATTAATGCAAATTTTGCCTTTGGCAACTTACCCAAGTCATTATAAAGGCATGAGTTTCAATATGGTAAGTTTTAAGTTTTAATATGATAAGAATGTTTTAAATTACTTGTCATCATGCAAATTGTAGATATAGGTCTATGGAGAGATGAGCTGTTTATTCTACGGCTTTTCAGATTGCTGGCACACTTCCTCACACCCCTGAGGATAACCCAGTGTCAGGCTGAGATATGAGGTTAATGGATTTTAAAGTCTGCTGGCTCATTGTGACAACTCATAGCGTTGAAACTCACTTTTGCCAACTTACCCAAATATAGAACTAAAGAAAAAAAATCAAACATTTTGCTAAACATAGTAACGGTAGAGAAAGTGCCTGAGCAAGCTAGACAGAGACTTTCATTCTACGATCATTACGTCCTTCACAAATCCGGGCTGACATCACACCTTGTCAATATCACACACTGCTCCTTGCAGCTACATTTCACCTCTCAACTGTGATCGACAAAGTCACAAAAGGCAGGTACTGTGCCTTATGATTTTTTTGAATGCCCTACTAAATTTAGCAAAATAGATCCTCCAGAATATGTGATGAGTAGAATTAAGGAGTTGGTTATGACAAGGACATTTTCCGAACCTCTGTGTGCAAGATGTGAGCCAGCAATGCAAAGGACCTTCAGATCAAAGCTGCTACTCCACCTCCAGGGAGACCATGAATCCACAAGCTTGCAAAATTCCATACACTCTCTTCCAAAAGTCTGTGGGAAGAAGCTGAATTTAGAGAGAAAGAGAGGAAAATTGTTAAGTCAAACCTCCGCAGTGGGGTTTTACTACTTTGTTTAAAATAATGAGAAAAAAACTATCAGAATACGTACATACCACTCTGTAAGTTCAATATTTTCCCGTTAAAGCCAGCAGTAAGTACACTTTGACCCCTCTCCATTGTGATTCCCCCAGGTCCCCTCTAGCGTAAGCACAGTTGACTTTGGGAATACCGTTCGGCTTCCTTGATGGGGTTCTCAGAGGGACATGTCCTTCCCACGTTGCTCCCTGGGAACAAGATCCACTCACCTGAACAACACTTACTGGCCTTCAGTATTCAAACAATCTAGTCCACTTGCCTAACCTCAAGACAAATTTGAGTCTACTCTCAGCAACAACGAACATTTCTTGGGATCACAAAAGAGAAACAGCAGACATCAAAGACACTCATTGAGCTTATATGAGTTATGAGTAAGTGCATGAGTTAAGGCGGTGCCACATACTGGAAGCCCAAACTGAATTTGGCTGACCAACATATTTTGTTTTTCCTGAATACTGTTTAAAACAAAACCAAAACTGAGCCAATATTTAAAACTCAGGAAAATTAATGTAACAAGCCAGATTGCAGGCAGTCCTGAATATGGGAAGTTTTGGGAGCACTGGGCCTGTGTTCACACCTACCAATGACCAGCTGGAGCCAAGTGGCAGCTGCCGCCCCTTGCACGGAGCCCAGGATCTCCAATTTCCCACACTTTCCACTTCTCCCTGCGGTGCTCTGGCACCGAGATGGGGTCTCAGTCCCAATCATCAGTGTACCAGGACTGTTACTTTTAGATAGAAAAAATATTTGTCTGTCCTCATCTCTCTACTAAATATGGGGAAATAAAACAAACAACAAAAAGCCATATGTTTCCATTCTTAGATATTTTATATGCAAATTTCCCACTTCGGTTATTTCTATTCACGGCCTGGCCCCTATAGGCCAGTGAGTTTTCAACCATCGCATTGAGAAGATCATACACCTACTTCAGAGGAGCCCTCACTTGCATGTTATTAGGAGGAATTTGCAAAACACAGAATCTGATGTGTTCTTTCAGCTCAATCCCTACATTCATAGAGTGAGGTCAAGGACTGGGGCTGGGGGATAAATTGCAGCAGTGCAACACAGTTCTGCCATCCTTCTCTGACAGCGCTAGGCAGCTTTACAGACTGAAAAGATGAGTGGTGACAGGAGCATTCTCCATCTCCAAACAGTCATATAATCTCTGGGGTGTCCAACTGTGGCTACCTGCACAGTCTCCACTCCCTTGATCATCAAGCTGAACAGAAGCAAGATTCCAACATGGAACCACAAAGAAAAGGCATCTGCCCTCCATCTTCTCAAGCATTAAGGCACTTCCAGCTTTTGCCTAGAATATATAAAGCTAGAGAGAGTATTACCCTCATTCTAATAAGACATTTTTTAAAAGCCAGATCATCTAAAAAATCATTAACTTCCTTGCACCCATCAGAGAGCTAAGGTCACAATGAGCCTGAATCTAAAGACAGACAGGTGCCTGCTAAGAGTGATGGCACACAAGTACTGGCTCAACTATAGGAGAACACAGGGAAGGGATAGTGCCTCTATAAGAGTAGGTAAGAGGAATCTGGCGAAAATTTTTGTTAATGAATTACTAAAAGCCAAGTGTAGGCTAGCATGAGAGTAAGGAATTCCTGGACCATGGACTCAAGGGGATTTGTACCACTCATAGGTTCTTTCTATGACATCCACTCTGTTCTCATGAGAAAGATAGGGAACAGGGCAAGAGATAGCAGAAAATCTCCCTAGGTTGTGTAAGCTTGGCAGAGAAGAGTAGCCACTACTAGGGGAAAAGCGTGAATCCCTCCTTGGCCTTTCTCCACTAAGGAACAAACTTAAGTCTTGACTTGCTGGGAGAAAATCAGCAAACCTGTCACTCCAGGGCACAGGTGAAGACATACTGCAGCTGGAGGAAGGGAAAAGAAAATAATTCTCTAGCATTGAGGGAGGCACAAAAAACCACCTGGGCCATGTGAGGTCTCCCATGGCTTAGGGAGGGGCAGGATCACTGAGAAAGCACTCCACCCCCCCACCTGCTACCTCTCACCCCAAGATGCAAGGACACATGGCCTATTGGACAAGGAAAACAGAAAAAAACCCACGCTCATAACAACAGGACAGCAAGCACCATATAATAAGCAATAGTAGTCTTCCAGGGAGTGGGACGTACAAAGGAAGTAGAGAAATCCCTCTGTGGTACGGGTGTACAACGCATGCCTGAGGCTGAGGGTGGAGCGGGAACATTAAGAAAATTCCTCCAGTAAACCAGTCTCAATCCTGAGCAAAAGATAATGCTAGAGGAATTTGAAACCCCTGTTACACTGAAGTCATACCATAACAACAACAAAAATCCAGCTCATCTCCTAACTACATCAACTCCATCCACACACTAATGGCCTAGCACTAGAAGAAATGTGTTATTTCCAGGCATAAATATTATTTATCTCAGTTCCTATTTTCCTACATATTATGTCCTGAATCCAATAAAAATACAAGGCACACAAAAAAGCAAGGAAAATAAAAACCCACAGTCAAGAGAAAAAGCAATCAACATAACCAGACTAAGAGATACTCATGTATTGGAACTATCAGCCAGGGCACAGCAATGAATAATATGTTAAAGGTACTAGTGAAATATGTGGAAAACATGCACGAAGAGATGGGGAATTTTGGCAGAGATATGGAAACTCTCAGAAAGAGTTGTATGGAAATATTAGAATTTGTTTTAAAAACCAGGGTAACAAGAATGAAGAATGCCTTCAACTGGCTGATCAGTAGACTCAGCACAGCCAAGGCAAGAATTGGTGAACTTGAACACAGGTCAATAGAAATTATCCAAATGAAATATGAAGACAAAAATGAACGGAGAAAGACAAAACAGAACAGAACAGAGCAGCCAAGAGTGTGGGACAATATCAAATAATCTAACAGGGGTGATTGGATTCCTAGAACAAAAAGAGAGACAAACACAGTAGAATAAATATTTGAAGAGACAGTAGCTGACAATTTTCAAAAAATAATAGAAGATATTTAATTACAGTTCCAGTGAGTTCCCCAAGCAGGTTAACAAAACACACACACACACACACACACACACACTCACACCCTTAAATACAATATAATCAAACTGTAAAAAACAAAGATAAAGAGAAAGTCTTAAAGGCAGCCAGAGTAGGGGAAAGATGCATTACGTAATTACATAGAGGAATGAAGATAAGAATTACAGCAGACTTCTCATCAGAAACTATGAAAACCAGAAGACAGTAGAGTGACATCTTTAAAATGCTGAAAGAATAAAAGGAAAAACTGTCAATCCAGATTCTATACCCAGAGAAAACATATTTCAAAATGAAAGAGAAATAGAAACTCTTTCAGACAAACAAAAATCAAGAAAATTCATTACCAGCAGACCTGAGGTACAAGAAACATTAAAGACAGTTCTTCAGATAAAAGAAGCACGATAACAGAGAAAAACTTGGTTCTAAACAAAGAAATGAACATTTCCATAAATGGACATATTAAAGATAAATATGGAAGACATTTTTTCTCATTCTAATTACTCTAAAAGACTATTGATTTCCTAAAGCAAAAATAGAAGCAATGTATTGTGTGTTTGTGGCACACAATAAAATACTTGTAAAAGTAAAATGTATTCCAAAAGTAGCATAAAGGATGGGAGGGAAGAAGGGAATATACTGTTGTAAAGTCTTCACATCACTTGAAGTGGTATAATACTATTCATTGGTGGATTGTAGCTAATTAAAGAAATATATTTTAAACCACAGGATGACCAATAAAATTTTAAGAGGGATCAGTAATAAGGCAATAGTAGAGATAAAATTGAATCATAAAAAATAATTATCAAGACCAGTAACTGGCATACCATGAATTAAGGAGAACCTGGGCCTTCCTAAATGCTTAAAAATATATATTTTTTTAAATATATAGAAGTAAGCATAGAAACTAAGGATCCTGTCTAGGCTCTAAGTACCTCCAGCAATCGTCACCAATAAAATGCAAAGACTAACCATTTGTCTTTTAAAAATTAGGTTAAACCAGTAGAACAAACACTAATTACACCAACATGATTGAAGATTTGGAAGAATAAGCTGTGAATAGAGTAACTCCTGTTTAGACAACTAAATATCTAATCAATGAGGTCACATTAACCATCTAGCAACTTAAGCAATTGATTCAAACTCAGTTTCACACTGAAGCACTCATTCCTGATCTGCATTTTTAATACTCTATTCTCTGGGACCTTTAATTGCTGATACAAAAGGGGAAGCTTCTCTTGAAAAGCTTAGTGAAAGCAATTTCATTTCATTTCATTTTAGTCTCTGAACACAAGTCAAATGGACCAGTACAAAACTAAATGGTCAGTCTGGCTCATCGGCATGACATGAACATCCCCCAGGAGAGAAAATCAGTCCTGAAATCATCCCTAAAAACCTGCGGTGACTCAATCCTCACCATAGAAACAAAATTTTAGTTACTACAATGTACCTCTGGGTTTATAGACCAAGATTTAGTCATAATTCTACTTCTTATAAAAAGAATGTGCTGTTACCATCTTTCTCCATCTCTTGATTTCCCTGATAATAGGTCACTAGTTACTCTATGTAACATATTCCTGTTTGAGATCAGAAGACTTCTTGGTCTCTAGAAATATTTATAGATCTATCTACATAATTCTGTTTCTAAATTAAATATTATAAAATTATTTCCATTATAGTCATAATAAATTGAAGCAACAAAGTAATGAGTTACAATAAACTTAATAGAGGAACAAAAAAGTCATTAAACTTGGAAAGTATCTTTCAATTTACTGATTTAGGACATAGCTATAAAAAGGCCAACTTCACACACTCATTTGGTACTTTGATATTTTTTTTAAATAGGCCCTTTCTGAAACTTGACGTGTCATAGAAACAGTATTCCATATGGTGGCTTCTTAGTTTTCTGTTAACCCATCAGCAAATACTTATGACTGTGCCCATGAAAACATTCTAGGTTGACAAGACTTCAGAGCAGTGAGGAGATGTGGAATACACTCCACGTCACGTTCCCCTCCCGGTTCGATCACTAACCATTTAGGTTGAAGGAGATGGGAAATTGCCAGTTGGGCTTGCCTTAACCTATAAAAATGGTAGTTTCATAAGATTTAATCAAATAGCTATACGACCTGGACAAGTAGCATAACATCTTTCTTCTTGTTTCCTCATCTCTAAAACTAAATTGTTGACTTACAGATCATCTCTGAGATTTCTTCAGGTCTTAAAAATGTTTGTGATCCTGAAAAATATCACAAAAGGTAAAGACATCGACCTAAGGGGTTTACAGTCTATTCCGGGGGGGGGGGTAAAATAGATACAAATGAAAATCCTAAATACCGCAGATCTGGTCAGAGAGTAAAGTGCCTAAAGCGATTTTTTAAAGCTTTCTTATAGAATTTGTGGTCAGAAAAAGGAGATGAGAAAAGTCTCGGAATTTCTCTCATTCTGATAGACAATTTCTGTTAAGATAAATGAAGTTGCATTCCAATCATCTTTATTTCAGTTATCTACTTTGGGGAGTATCCAGGATCATTTTTCAAGCTGGGCTGTCTGGTTACCAAACGCCAGTGTAAATAGTTGAGATTGTCTGTGACACTTACATAACCAAGAGTTCTAATCCTTCGTTACAAATCTCTTCTTTTCTTGATACACCCAAGACCACAAAATATATTTTTCCTAGACCTGCTGAACAACCTGTTTTCTTGAGAAACCCAAAACTGTAGAATATACTTGCCCAGGATTTATTTATCTTTCTACCATCATTTCCAAAAACTAATAATACTTTATCTTAGCAGAACAACTACCTCACCACGCCCCCATTCCTGTTTCTCATTTTCCTTTTCTTGTGACCAATCCGAAGTGTCTGTAACATCTATGGTTTCTGCTAATTGCAAATTCTTGCAGCAAGCTCCTGAGGTGGCTGAGAGAGGCCATCCATTTCTATCTGCCGACTTTTTATCTGCTGAAAACAGACCAAACAGAATCTCCTCACTAAGATAAAAAAGTGGATATTAATTAAAGACATGAGTGCTGTTCAATATACATGTTGAGATACAAGGAGGTATAAGAATTAGCAAGCTGGGCAGGACTGCTTCAGAGAAGGGCTCAAGACATGACTCTCATTACTATTCCATCACTCGACATTAAGGAGAAACCTGTAGTAATCTGCTTCAACTACTAAGTAGTGTGGTTCTGCCTTCAGAGTATCATTGTATAAAAATGATACGCCATTACAATGCAGAAAGCTTAGAAGTACAGTCACTCAGGAAAGTACAGAGGGAAACACTAAAATATCACATTATTGGCTGAAATCAGAAATACATAGTAATTGTAAATATTAATGTATCAAATAAGTCACTTTCATAAAACAGAAACTACAGGTAACAAAAACACATTGGGAGTCAGAGATAAATATTCATCTCACCCAGTCCATGAAAGAGCAACTATATATTTTTAAAGACCTCATCCGATAGAAGAAAGAGAAGGGGAAGGAAGAGAAACTTGCTATTTTTTCATTGCTTAGAGTAGAGAAATAGTAAACGATGTATAAAGAAACAAAGGATTAAATCTATTCTATAAAGAGAACCATTAAAACAAAAAGTACACACTTTCTAAGATAGAAGTATGCACTGAAAGCAAAGCACAAAGACTACATAATGAAAAACTTTTTTTTAAAAGGCTATTAAAATAGAACATAAAACAATTTGCGAGAACACTAAGCAATATTCATTAATAAATGTAAATGGAGTGAACACTTTATTAACACAGGCTTAAAGCCAAACCCCCTGAATGCACACTGTTTCAGGAATCTAGAGCTGCACAACAACAACTCCAAACTTATGGCTTAATATCATAATTTGTTATTATTTTTTTACAGCTCTGTGGGTGGACCAGGCTCCACTGGGAGGTTCCTGGGTCTCTCATGCGGTTGCAGTCAAATTGTGGTTTGGAGCTGACGTCATCTGAAGGCTCAGCCAGGCAGGGTTTCTCCCCCTCATGTCTCCTTTCTCAGTTGGAAGGCTGGAACACTTAGGGGCTGGTCAGGCATCTCTCTCTCTCTCCAAGAGCCTCTCCACAAGCTTAGCTTGGGACTCCTCACAACACAGCGGTCCCAGAACAGTCAGTCTTCTTACCTGGCTGTTGGCTTCCCCAGAGCAAGTGTTCTAAGTAGGTGAAAGCTGCAGGCTTCTTTGGACCTGGCTTTGGAAGGCATGCAGCATCACTTCCACCATATTTTGCTGGACTAAAGCAAGTTCCGGGCCAGCCCAGAATCAAGGGGTAGGGACACCACAAAGCAGTGAATACCAGGCGACATGGGTCATCAACAGGTAGGGCCATGTTTCTTATGGAGACCAGCTACTAACAGCCACACATGTAACTCAATATGTTTCGAAAAGATAGAACATAAAGGAATGGTCAAGATGCCAGACATATGCCAACAAAAAGAAAGCAGAACTTGTCATCTGAATAGTAAATGGAGTATAATTTGGCAAAACAACATAAACAAAGCAAAGAACGGCACTTTATAATACTAAAGGTTGCAGTTCTTGAGAAATACATACTAATTGTAAATATTAATTTATCCAATAAGCAACTTGCATAAAACAGAAACTACAGATAACAAAACACACTGGAAGTCAGAGATAATTCATCTCACACAGTCCTTGAAAGAGCAACTATATATTTTTAAAGACCTCATTAATGTGATTAAAAAAAATATACCTGATTGAAAGCTATGAAACTTGGCAACCTAAAAATGGAAAACACCATCTTTTCAACTGCTTGTGGGATAGACGCAAAAAATGACATACAATATGGCCTTACATATCAGGTCATAAATAAGACCCCAATTTACCTTTAAAAATAGAAATAGCACAGAAAACATTTTACAGTTAGAATGTGAATAAAATCAGAATAACAAAATCAAAAATAAAAGGGCCTTAGGGGCTAAAATTTTAAAAACAACTTTTGACTCTTTAGTCACAAAGGAAATTCAAAATGGAAATGAAGAATTTCTAGAAAACAATGATTAAAAAAACTACTATTTTTGAGACTCTACGGGATACACGTGATATTAGAAGAAAACTTGTAGTCTTAAATATTTATTCTTCTTAAATATTTGTTCTTAAGAATGAAACAAATAATTTAAACATCATGTTCAAACACTTAGAAAGAGAATAACGAAAGAAACCAAAGGAAACCATAATGAATTAATAAAGAGGAGAAGTAAATGAGTTATAAACATAAAACAGCACAACTAATAAATAAATTTGAAATCTTTTTTGGAAGAAAAAAAAACAATAAAAAGACAAACTACTCACCTCACTTTAAAAGGAGAATATATAAAGCTAAAAAAGAAATAACAATGAGGATAATCATAGATTCAGAGGAAATTAAAAGAATCATAATATAATATTTCTTAACTCTATGTAAATAAATTTTAAAACCTAGATAAAATGAGTAATTTCTAGGAAAACATAGCATGTCAAAATTGACAAGAGAAAAGATAGAAAATAAGATCATTTAAATGGAAGTAACATAGAAGATAATCAGAGCCCTTCATTAAAAAAATAACAGGCAGAGGGTTTCACAGACAAATTCTGCCAAACCTAAAAGAAAAGATAAATTCAAAGTTATCTGAATTGTTCTGGAGCATAGAAAAAGAGGAAAACTACACAATTCTTTTTATGAAGTGACTATAATATTTATTCAAAAATCTGAGAAAGACAATAAATTACCTTATTTATAAACATTAATGCAAAAATTCCAATAAAGTATTAGCACCAGAATCCAACAGGAGCCTATTGAAATAATACAACTTGATGACGCATATTTTCTTCCAGAAATAAAAGGATAATTAAACATGAATTCAATATGAAACATATATGTCCTCATATTATAGATCTAAAAAGAAAAATTAAATGATCATCTCTATAGACACCGAAAAGAGCATATTCCAAAATTCAAACATCGTTCTTTATCAAAAGAATTCAACAAAATGGAAATAAAAGGATATTCCTTAACTTGATAAAATATAACAGTCTAAATATTATTGGTGACAGAAAAAATATCTGCCCTTGCCACTACTACAATATAATATTTTACTGAAGATATTAGCCAATTCAATTACACAAGAGAAAAAAATGTGGAGATAAAGAATAAAGGTAGAATCATCCTTACTTGCAGATGTGATCATATACCAGGAAAAAGTGTGGAAATGCACTGAAAACCGACATCACCACTAAAGAGAACTTTGTAACATAATAGATCACAAAATTAATAGTTATAAATCAATAGCTTTCATATATGTAAAAAGAAGCTGAGAAAAAAATATTGACTGTAAGGCTCATACAATAGCAACAAAACATAAAATATCTCAGAACACATAAGAAATGTGAACACCTATTAGAAGGAAACTTTAAAACTCCATTATAAGACATAAAAAAAGCCTTGAACAAATGAAAATACACATTGTGTTCTTGGCTAGGAAGATTCAACCTTGTAAAGATGTCAGCCCACCCTACGTTGCTTACAAATTTAACACCCCAATAAAAATACCAACTTCGGCGGAGGAGAAGGGATAGAGTGGTGGAGGGTAATTAGACAAGCTGGTTCTGATGGTTATGCGGAAAAATAAACAGAATAGCCAAGAAAACTTTAATCCAGAAAAATAAGGTGAGTCCAGGCCCTATCAGATATTGAAACGTATCACGAAGCTACAGGAATGAAAACAAAGTTGTATTGGCTTATGAAGAGACTGATTAATGGAACGAAACAGAAAGTCCAGATATAGACTTCATACATAAGGGAATTTAGTACATGATAAAGGTGGCATCTCAAATTAATAGAGAAAAATGAAATCTTCAATAAACAATGTTGAGACATGGGTTACCCACGAGGTATTGGATCTATACTTCACGTTATACAATAGGATGGATTCCAAATGGATCAAAGATTTAAGTCTAAGAAAATTAAACCACAACTTAAGACAGTCAATATTAGTAACAGTATAATCTGTACAAATTGTTCAATTATACAGTAGTCCCGTCTTATCTACAGTTTCACTTTACGTGGCTTCAGTTACCCGAGGTCAACCATGGTCCAAAAATAATGCTATGTCACAATGCCTACATCATTCACCTTACTTATTCTCATGACGTAAGCACTGTATCATCTCACATCATCACAAGAAGAAGAAGGGTGGATATGGTACAATAAGATATTGAGAGAGACATAAACCACATTCACATAACTTTTATTACAGTATGCTGTTATAATTGTTCTATTTTATTATTAGTTATTGTTGTTCATCTCTTACTGCACCTAATTTATAAAATTAAACTTTATCTTAGGTATGTATATATAGGAAAAAACAGTCTATATAGGGTTCGGTACTATCCACAGTTCCAGGCATCCACTGGGGTCCTGGAATGTATCCCCCGTGCATAAGAGGGGACTACTGTATAATTTTTGTTAATAGATTTATATAAATATGTACTAGAGGGTTATGCAATGTGAGTTTAATACCCTTTATATGATAAACAACGGCTCCATGGTTAATTAAGTTTAAGAGAAGTTGGGGTCATCCAAGTTAAGCAAGTTTATTGGGAATTTTAATATGCTAACATTAATGCAATGGAAATTCTCAGTGGAAAGGGAGGGCCAAAATATAGAAGGAAGAATTTTCCTAAAAATATTTCATCAAAGAATGCATTTGGGCAGTTATTTTTTTTTAACTCAATTTTTATTTTATTTTACTTTCTGGCAGGGAAAGATTTGCCCTGAGCTAACATCTGTTGCCAATCTTCCTCTTTTTTTTTTTTTTTTTTTTTTTTTTTTGCCTCCCCAAAGCCCCAGTGCATGGTTGTATATCCCAGTTGTAAGTCCTTCTAGTTCTACCATGTGAGCCACTGCACAGCACGGCAACCAACAGATGGGTGGTGTGGTTCCGTGACCGGGGAATGAACCTAGGCTGCTGAAGCGGTGAGAGCCCTGAAATTTAACCACTAGGCCATCAGGGCTGGCTCTGGGCAGTTATATTTTGTTCTGTTTTTGTGAGGTGGAACACACTTTGGGAAGAGCTGATATATTTATAAATATGAATACTTCACTTTCTTCTTTTCTTTTTACTGGTAGATGAACTCTTTAATTTTAGGGAAACTAAAATACAAAGTATGTGAGACCTTGTTATATGAGAAGCAATAGAAGGAAAGAATGCACGGAAGTCATCTTGAAATATTTGCAGGTGTGTGGTGCCAAAGTCAGCGAGGAGGGTTGAAAACATTCGCCCATCGGCAGTCGTGTCTTGTATCTTCCCTCTCCCCATCTCCTCTTTGCACCAATGCCAGAGGAGTTAAGACAACAGATGGAATGTGAGTGCAGATCCTATCCCCACCACCATGCCCTTCAGGCCACCAAGGACTCAAGTCCAGCCAGCATGAGGGTTGGGTAAGAGGGAAGAGTGTTTAACTGAGTAAGAAACTTAAGTTCAAGATGGACAGCACTAAGTCTTAATAACCAAATAGGGCTCTTTCAATAATAGAAATTAAATAAGATATCACAAAAGATATCTGTAAGAGATTTCAGCGTCGAATGGGAAAGAGGTGTTCCCCAGATCCCCATGAGAGCTGTTATTAGAGAAGATAAAAGCAATTTCATGTTTATTCCTCAGCAAATTGAGACTCCTCAGTCCCACCCAGGACCCTTCCTTCACTGCCGCACTGGTGAGTTTTCAACGCATGGACGCTCTCATTGCTCATGCTCAGAGAGAAAACCTGAAGCAAAGCAGGTGAAATTACAAGGGTGAAAAAAATCTTCCTAAAGACCAGAGCTGCCAAACAGAGCAACTTGCTGAGCCATGAAAGGCGGGAACATTTGGGGCTGCAGGACACTGAGCCAAGGCTGGGTGGCCAACAGTGAACATGTAGGAGAATTCTTCCATTGGGTGGGAGACCAAGTGGAAAACCTCTGAAGTCCTTTCCAACTCAAAGTCTATGAATTCCTCATTCCTCCTCTCTAAACAAAATACTTCAAAGCATTTTGCTTGCTCTTAGTTAACCTTGCCAACAAAAGCAAACAGTGATGTGAATGATCCAAAAATTCTCCACAATTTGACTTCTATGCCATGCCATTTTCTGGGTGCAGAATAGTAGTGTTCGTGTTAACTTTTCCTTTCAAGGACAGTCTCAGTTACACTCAGTCTTAGTTACTGGAGGCAGACGAGGGAGGTTTGAGCTTCTTTAGGAGGAGCCATCCTGTGATTGAAACAACGTATGGAGGCAAAGCCACACACTGTAACTCCCATTCAGAGCATCAGGAACTGAGCAAGAATTGGAGCCAATGGGAAGAAACAGTTTCATGTATTTGCTTTTCTTCTGTTACACTCTTAGCCTCCTTTAATACTGCAAGGCTGATAATTGAAAAGGTTCTCTCTTCCCTCATCCTTTATTTTAATGTGGCATGAGTAAGGGTTTGCTAGTTTTGCCTTTGCTTTTACACAGTTAATTTTGAATCGCAAACAAGCCTGCTCCCTTCCCCCAGCAATGTCGGCCAACACAAAGTAAACACGGTGACGGTCCCTACAGATCACAAGTATTCCCCCCAGTTTCAGTTCCAGGCTCTCCTTACCTGTTGTTGCTGCTTTCCTTAGAGAGACTTGTTTCCTGCAGAAATGTTATACTGACAGCTTTTGTTTGCTCAAAGCCCTACGAGCAACATCCTTTGATTTCTAGACCTAATGCTACTTACATAATTTTTCATTGTGTATGTTCCCCTTTGTCTATGTGTACCCAATCTAGCCTGTCTTCAGGGCATATATGAAACTACTTCTCACCCTGCCATTCAGTTCCTATCTTCTCAACATGATAATTCACCTTTATCCCTCTCTGCATCTACCTCTTCTGTGCCTAGATTTCACCAGAAGCTTGTATCCCAAGCTACGTTTATATCAGGGTCCCTCAAACCTGTCACTATTGGCATTTGCAGCTAGATCGTTCTTTATTGTCAGGGCCTGTCCTGTGCATTCAAGGAGGTTTAACAGCATCCCCGGACTCCACCTACTAGATGCCAGTAACCACCACCACCAGCCAGGTAAATCTCTTGATATTGTCAAGCATCCATTGGGGAAAAGGAGCATAATCACACATACACACCCGTTGAAATCACTTGCCACAAAAACAGTGGGAAAGGGCTCCTGGGATCCCTCCAGTGTAATGTTTAGGGAAGGCACTCATCCGGGCTAATGAGCAGAGCCTGTGCTTAGACACCAGCATGGGACTGCCCCAAGGATGTGACTGAGAGTATGAAGGATGCTCAGAGAATGCCGACCCTCTTCCTGAAGAGTCACCGCCACCCAGGCATCCCTCTGAATAGAAAGGACTTCACGTTTGGAGGTGATGATACAGGAGAAGCAACCAGGGTTAAAAGGAGGAGATGGAGTTTGCATGCCAGGCAAGCCAGCAGAGGAGATTCAGGAGGACTGAGCTAAGGCAGAACTGATCAGTCAGGTGCAAGATATCTGGGCATGAAACAGAACTGCCTTCCTGGGAGCCTACTCAGTCAAGAAGACGTGGTTAGATGATCCAGCGTCAAGTAGGCTGGATCCACAGTTGCCATGTCCAAGAATCACAGAGCATGGAGCTAACCCACAGAAAGCACTGGATCACACCGGCTTCCAAGGCGAGGCTTGCTTTCCTCGGAGCCTTTTTGATGTTGTGGAATGTGGCCCAGACCCAAAGATGAGTCAAAGATGACTTTAAGTGAAAGACGCTTCATGAGTGCTGGGCAGATGAGAGGGGCCTCACCTCACCTCCACCTCCTCAAAATATGTCCTCAGTCCCTTCCTCTGGGAAGTCTCTTATTTGTCCATATGCCTAGATTTTCTGGCACCTCACACCAGTCACGCACTGGAGTAAATTACCCTTCAATCAAGAGATCCTAGGAAACAAAAAAGCAGAGGAAACAGAACATTATGGAGTCAGGGAGCCAAGGGTATTCTCTCACTTGGGGTACTTATTCCCACATCCAAAAACCTAGAATTAACTTCTTTAGTAACTTTGCTTTTACATCTAAGGCCAGTAGAACCAATTTGTTTTCTTTCTACTTCCCTCTCTAAGATAAAAATGTAAGGTGCTTTCCAGTAAAAAAGAATGAGCTACTGACTCATGCCTCAAGGTGGATGGACATCGTAGATACCATGTTGAGAGGAGGAAGCCAGACATAGAGGAGTTCACACTACCTGCTTCCACTGCATGAAGTTTCAAGGACGTGTGACACTAATGCATAGTGATCAGAAGACACAGAGACTGGTGTAGACATAGAGATTGGTGTAGACATAGAGATTGGGCATGAGCAGGAAGGGGACAGTGGGTGCTGAACATGAGCTAGTCTTGGTCTTGGTTGGTTACCCAGATGCAGACAGATGTAAGACACATCACGCTGTATGCTTAAGATTAGCACACTGCATGCCCTTTACTGTTTATAAGTTATCATCTAGTTTAAAAAATTCAAGTTGCTTTCAAATAATGTATGATATTGACAACAAAAGTAACACAGGAAGCACGCTGCTTCCAAGAAATCTCTTCTTTCCTGACCCTAGAAAAAGATACAATATATTTGTTCTACCTGTATCAGAAAGCATTACTAATCTTCTCAAGAGAACACTCAGGTACATTTCCCACTCTATGACAGTGACATTTTCAATTGGGTAAAAAGATTCTTGTAGCTTTGTTGGTAGATGAGAGGCTCGCGAAAGGAGACAGAGCAAATAAACACCAGCAGCATTAGTGCAAAGCCTCTGTGGATGGCAGCCACTTGGAAACAACATCCTGTATAATAAAGATCCTAGCGGGTGTCATGGCGCCTTGCCCCTGAGGACCAATGGATACTTGCCTCAAAAGTTAACCAATGGATTGCCTCCAATGTGGCAGGCAGCACTTCAGAGCCAGGCTCCAGGCTTCAGTACCATGAACAAAGACTCACTGTGATGTGATTCACCAAGACAGCTGCATTTTACTCTCCATGTCAGACACAGCCAAGGAAACTAACTGGCATATGTAGGTCTATCTTCTCAAAGTCATCAGCTGGAACAGGATAGAAGGCACCTGCAGCTCATTAACACTATGGAAGAGTGGTTTGTTTGTTCTCAAGCGGACACAGATCTGAGAAAACTGAGGGCAAGTAGGGTTCCTAGCTTGGACTTATTTCAAATCTAAAATCACGTGCAGAAGAGAGAGAGAAGTCTGCTGTTGACGCCAATCTTTCCTAGGCAGGGGTCTGAGTGTCGCTGAGCGTCCTCCGTGAAAGGTCACACCTAGTTTCCACGGCATAATTGAATTAGTGTTGCACTAATGTGGGGCCTTGGGTACTCCACAGACATCCAGCATCTTTCTAGATAGAAGGCTCCTCTCTACACTGCAAAACAACGTGGTCTCTGACCCGTCAGGGTGGTGGTTCTCAAACTTCAGCAAGCATGAGCTTCACCTGGTAGGCTTTTTCAAACTCAGATCCCTGGGTTCTATCTCCAGAGCTTCTGATTCAGTAGCTCTGGGAGAGGACTTAAGAATTTGCATCTCTCGCAAGCTCCCAGGTGATGCTGATGCTGCCGGTCCTAGAAGGGCACTTGGAGTAGCTTAGCTTAGGGCTGGTCCATCAGAACTGGAGATGCCTCCCTGAGAATTAACTCAGAGCAGCTAAGACACCAGCCGCCTTCATTCAAAGGAACTGCACCTGGATAAGCTGATGGTTACCACCACCAAATGGTCTCATTTTGGGTGTTTTCTGGTGTCTGGATAACTTCTAGCACTTGTCATGTTGCCACAGGAAGATGTAACAGACATCTGGATAATTAGATTGCAAAACTACACTAGAGTGTGAAATCTGTCCAAAAAACAGAGGGCCTAGACAACTAGATTCATCTTTGTGTCTATCCTTTTGGTACTCATGTTCTAGGATCTTTTTTTTAATTTCTTTTTTTTTTTTTTTAGCTGAAGATCTAGATCTAGGAATACCAATATTTTCGCTGTTTTGCTCTAGATATTTTCAGGGGTGATAATGCAAACCTCTTTCCAGCCTCCAAGTTGGAAATGAAACATGGATTCCATAGAACAGAGTGTTGTTGGAAGTAGCAAACGGACTTTTCTGGTCCACAGGCCATAGTCTCCTCCCTGAGCAGGCTGGCAGATACAGATGAGCAAGCCAGAAAAGCAATAATAGTATGAAATAGAGATATGAAGGATGCAAGGAAGTTGTTTACCACAAATATTGTCTGCAGGTTGTCTGTGTGACACAAGCCTGGCGTTACATTCTAAAGGCAGCCAGTACTGACAGCAGAAATTTTAAATGTCAAGCAAATTCAAAAGAAGACAAGAAAATGGTTTTCAGCAAAGTCTCAAGGCATCCATTTGAAAAGCTTGAGGATGAAAATGAGAATTTCCTGGAAATTCAGCTGGTAATACATCCCTACACCAACATTTTAACCCACTGCCTCTCCCAATTCTTCTTATTTTATTCACCTCTGACTGTATTTCCAGGGTCCCTCTCCATTTATTTCCAGCTGGCCACAAACACAGACTTTGGAGTCATAAAGTCCCAGGTTTGATTTTCATCTGTACCACTGATTTAGCTGTGTGACCTTGAGCAAATTACCATCCTCTCTGAGCCTCCGCATCCCTATCTATTAAGTGGACATAATAAAACCTATGTCCTAGGAGTCAAGAAAGATTAAACAAAGTATTCAAATGCATAGCATGTAACAAGGCTCAAATACAATTTTTTAAATTTTATTTTATTGTGGTAAGAACACAACACAAGATCTACCCTCTTAAATTTTTAAGTGTACAATACAGTATTGTTAACTAGAGGTATCATGTTGTACAGCAGATCTCTAGAATTTATTCATCTTGCTTGACTGAAACTTTATGCCCATTGATTAGATCCAGCAAATCCCACTTCCAGGTTTTTATCCAAAAGAACTGATATCAGGATCTCAGAGAGATACTAGACTCCCATGTGCATTGCAGTACCCTTAACAATGGCCAAGATCTGGAAACAACCTAAATGTCCATCGACAGATGAAAGGATAAAGAACAGGTGGTATATACATACAGTGGAATATTACTCAGCCTTTAAGGAAGAAATTTTGCCATACGTGACAACATGGATGAATCTTGAGGACATTATGCTAAGTGAAATAAATCAGACACAGAAGGACAAATATTGCATGATTCAAATACATTAATTAGCACTTCGGTCGCTCTTTCTGCCTTTGCATTTTCTCACTGCTAAAATGGGCTGCCTGGTGTGATCTAAATCCCAAAGTACAGAATGAAGCAAACAAGCCTCTCTAAAGAAATCATTTCTTCACTAAACCTGCATGAGATTTATTACCCCTAACTGTTCCTACATGCATTTTTTCTTGGCTTTTCTCCTAACTCCCATTTCTTCCTGACTTTCCTCCTTGCTTCAGAAATTCCCAGGTATGAACTCCCATTTCTCTCACTGATCCTGGCTTATTCTTCCAACACCAACTGCTATACAAACTACAAGCCCATCAGAGCCATCAGGCAACATAACTGGCCCCCTCTAGCCCTCCTGTCCTGACCAGCACGAGCAGAGTGCCTTGTCTGTGATAAGTCATGGAGCCTTTTGGGAGTCTGAGTGGAATGACTTCGGGTCCAAGAAAGGATGTCCACACTGATAGGTGTTCTAACCCATCAGCTTTTGATAAATGATAGAAGCAACAGTCAGCTGGAAGAACAATGGATACTGTCACCCACCCACCCACCAGGCCTGCCCTGAGCTACAAAGTCATGCCGTGGGTACTCGGTAAGTAGGAGAAGAAACTTGGAGAAGCATTGCTCCCACCCAACTCTGCCTCATCTCCATCTCCTAACCTGGCCATCAGTGCTGATCCTTTCCGACATGTTACCCCTACCAGTTACCTTGAAAAGGAGATGGTAACTCCAAGCTTCTCTAACTCTGTTACAAACTTCTAAAGCTCTAAATCTACACTGTCTAATTCTGGATCAATAAATGTTGAATGAGGACATAAATCTCTGCGGAAATTCATGCAGCTGTAATAACAACAACAGTGCAGTGATTAAAGATTCATAAATAGGAAAACAATCCATTTGCTCCTCTCAAAAAGAGTTCTCGAGATACACTAAAGTGTATCTGAATCTGTCTAGTTGAATGTTAAATTATACTGGAAGATCAGAAATATACATATGCTCTTCATAATATCGATGCATCTCTTTATCTCATTTACTAATAGGGCACATAAAGCTTGGAGACTACTGTTTTCAGCTGCCACCAGGTTACCTACTCCTTCTCAATTCTACATCCTAAGATTTTAATAAATTGTTAGTGAATAAAATATTCTAAAATCTGGAACAAAGCTGAACATGCTGGAGTTGTCTATTTTTTTTTTTTTTTTTTTTGGTGAGGAAGATTGTCCCTGAGCTAATATCTGTGCCATTTTTCCTCTATTTTGTATATGGGATGCCACATGGCTTGACGAGCAGTGTGTAGGTCTGCACCCAGGGTCCAAACTCATGAACTCCAGGCCACCATCACTCATCTGCCTGGTATGGCCCCGACATGGGAGTCAGCTGCAATCTATTTGCAGCTGGGACAGAGTTGCTGACTCACTGTTATATTTTTTAAAGCATGTATCACCCAAAATTTCCATTATTTTTCCATAAGGTAACCATTTAGGTTCCTCAGTATTAGGAAACAAGTGGGAATACAGCAGTAATCAATTTTCCATAAATACTCCCAAGGATAAGTGCCCCAGGAATGTAAATTTCTTAGCCTGCTAAACTTGAGAAAATCAAATTGCTCAATTGAGTTTAAAGAAGGATGAAACTCAACACTTATCATTTGAAAGCAGAGGAATTAAATATTTGGTCGCGACTCATAAATCACCAACATTCACTGAAAAGCATAAAAATAGTTTCAAAAAAAGGCTCAGAGAAACAAACGCTCTGCAGGGCCAGCTGTGGTAAGCATGCCCAGTGCTTCTAAAGATACAATCCTATTCAGTTCCGACAGGATGGTAGATGGTAGAGCTGAGACTCAAATCCAAGTCTTCTGATTTTAAGACTAGCAAATCTTTCTAACAATCAAAACCATCTGTATCACAACAGAACTCACACACTGAATTTGCACCCATCGAGTTTCGTTTGTGTGGTCAGTACCATAAAGAATGCAGAAGAGGACACTGTGAGGCAAACAGTGGGCAGTCCATAAATGCCAGTCCCTTGCTGGTCTCAAGAGCTTTACTGAGTTTAACCCCTAAAGGAAACCAGCAGAGTTCCAGAGCAGAGAAGGGGCATGGTCCATTCAAGAGAAGGAAAGGTGGGGCCATTGAGATCCACATGATATAGGTGAAGGAACTTGCAAAGGATTGGCCTATAGAACACACTCACAAATATTAATTTCTTTTAAAAGACTGCAATAGAGAGAAGGGCTTGGCCTTTCCTGCTTTTCTGTCTATCTATCTTCTGCAGAAATGCTCTTCTCAAACTCTGTGTGTCCACAATTTAACTCAACATTGCCTTATCTTCTGCATGGAGACTTTCCTGGTAAATGGCGCTAGCATCTACACAGTTGGGTATCTTCCTTGACTCCAATTTATTCTCTCTCTGACGGAAAAAATTCCAACCCATCCTTCAAGGTCTAGTGGAAATAACATCCATTTCATGAATCCTTCCCTAGTTCTCCAACTAGCGGGGAACTCCCCATTTTCTGGAATTTCATAGCGCTGTGCAAACTTAATACATGACGTCTTGCGCTATAAATATTTCTATGCGTGTCATGTCCCCTTCTAAAGTGCAATCTCCTTTAAATAAGTTTAAGCAGAAGAGCACAGTGATGTAGACAGAGCAAAGGCTTCAGAATGAGGCAAACCTGGCTTCAAAGTTTGACTCCCCACACCTATTAGCTCTGACATAAATTTTCTGAGCTTTCGTTCCTTTGTTTGTAGTGTAACGAGAGTCGGCGCAGCAAACGAAGGTAAGGAACTTAGGACAGTGCTCCATTCCCCCACATGCATACCCTTGTACCCAATAAATAGTAAAACAATAAGAAATAAATAGATAGACATGTGTTTCAGGACCACTTTTCTTGCCCAGTCCACCAAGGGGAACACAACCACTTGATTCCAAGGCCGAAGAAGAGCGCAGCGATTAGCAGATGGGAAGAGAACAGTAGGGGTCCCTGAAGAGCGGAGGCAAGAGTTAGACAGAGCAGTGGGGAAGATGTTTGAGCAGTGCAGCCAGAGAGCAGTGAAATCCACCTCTATCCAGCTCTGGATTCCAAAGCAGAAAACCAAGCAGTTAACACCTGGTCAAAAGTGGTAAATAGGAACAAAGTACTGACAGAAGCTACAACATGGGTGAAGCTTTAAAATATTTTACAACATGGGTGAAGCTTTAAAATCGGTGAGGAGCCAGCCACAGAAGTCCACGTATTGTGTGATCCCACTTACATGAAATGTCCAGAATACGTGAGTCCACAGGGATAGGAAGTAGAGTAGCGGTTACCTAGAGCTGAGACAGGGGGATGGGGATTAACTGTAAGCTGGCAAGATGGGTTATTTTAGGGTATGGGAATATTCTAAACGGAATTGTAGTGATGGCTGCAAAACTCAGAAATTTACTAAAAATCATCGAATTGTGCACTTAAAATAGGTTAATGTAATGGCATGCAAATTTACCTCAAAAAAGTTGTTAAAGAATACCAACACAGAAAAAAAGTGGTATGAACCGTCTCACCACTCCTATGACATATTCAGATTTGCCCATACGTATACCTGTTCACTTAGCCCCCGAATGTTTTTACCTATCAAAGAGAATGATAACATGATGAGATGAAATTTTGGATTTGCAACAACAACAAAAAAATAAACTCACTTTACATTAGATTTAACAATCTTCACACCAACTTCCACCCCCAATATTCTAATGCAAGCATTGCTGGCAAGGTCCCTTTTCCTCTTTAAAACTCGTTCTCTGCTCAAGTAATGAACTCCCTGCTTCACAGTTCTCTTCCTTCTTGCTAGCCCTCCTCCTTGGTCTCCTGTATGCACTCTTCTTCCTTCACTCATCTCTTCAATGTTGGTCATTTTGAGCATTTCACCTTGAACCTCTTTTCTTCTCACTCCGGGTACTTTAGGTAAGAGACCTCATCCATTTTCTAGGTTGATAGCTCTCAAATACACATCCCATTCCAGATCTCTTATGGAGCTTTACGGCCATAAATACAAGTGCACTACACACATGTTCCTGTCAAACTTAGTATGCCCCAAATGAACTTGAAAGACAGGTGTTAAAATGGCTTCACCATCCACACTGGGTCTAGTGCTAAACTCCTGTTCATCCCTCAGTCCTCATCAAATTACTCAGCAATCTCTCTATTCCATCCATTTTCTCCATCCACACCGTGTCTGGTACCAACCAAATCTTGCCTTTTACCTACTATCGCAGATTTTAGTCTAGATACCCTAGAATCCAAGTTTAGATGAGTGGTCTATCCAAAACATCAATCTGATCATGCAATTTCTCAGCTCCAAATATCTAAACCACTACTTGCAAGTTCTTTTATTAACTTTCCCTTTGCTTTTCTCCAGCGCACCTCCTACTACCTACCCACAAGCACCCTTCTCCAGCCTTTTGGAGCTACTTGCAATTTCCCTAAGGCACCACGCTCCTGGGCGCATTTACATGAGTTATTTCATATGCCCTGACAATCTTATGTCTTCCCTTCTCCCATCTAGCTAATTCCTCCTAGTACATCGCGAACCCACTCAGCATCACCTTCCCCTGTGATCTTCTTTGACACCCCCAGGCTGCATTAGCTTTCTTGTGCCTCTGCATCCTTCAACACCTTATGCTTTCCTCCCTCCTCTGTTTTTATTGTCTATTCATTTCTCTGACTCATTCACCAGATTGTGCACACCTTCGGGGCAAGGACTGAGTCTTTCTTCTCTGTATCGTCAATGCTTAAAGCAACGCCTTCCCACAGTAGACACTTGATAAATATTTATTGAAGAAATGAATGAGAGTTTTGCCCAGGCACATCAAAACCAAATAAAGTGCTGTTTTTTTATTTCTATCTCTCCCAGGTGTTGCCTTTCACATAATTATAGATTGTTCTATCATTCTGAGTTACAGCGCCACCAAAACACATTGACTGTATTTTTTTGATCTTCCCTCATGTCAGTCCTTAAATTTATTTCATCATTTCTCTTTCCGATGAACTCTCTCCAAATTGTGTCTTTCAGCTACTAAAGGATCTAAAATATTTATCATGATATTTCCTTTTAATCTCACTGATTTCTTTCTACAAGATATGGTAGCCTTGAAGCAAACCACAAAATCATCCCAGAATATAATGATTTAGAGTTATTTTTCATTGACATAATTGAAAATAATAGTAACCCAGATTGATCATATTTCTCAAAATTTAGGAGCAAGGACAGCTTTATTTGCCTCTTGTCATTATCTTGACAGGAATTTGTGTTACCAATTAGGTATTATTTACATAGAATAAAATTCCATCACAGGTGGCACATTCATAAGTAGTCCTAATGTCATGTACATAAAAAACACAAATAAAAGCAATTTGTTTTAACCCGGCACAACAAATAACTAGAGGTTTGAAAATAAATCAGATACCAGCAGCTGAGTTAAGAAAGGAAAACTAATTTCAATCCTCATGTTTTTTAAAGAAATAAAGTATGACTCCCTTAAGACTACATTTCTTAGAAGAGCAACACATTTTCTGATTTTCTTGCCTTGATAAATGCCAAATCTTGGATGACTTTTTCTTGCTGTTACTCATTATTTCTAGAGATTTAACAACCATCAACTTTTTTCCCCAAGTAGGAGGAACTACAGATACATAATAGCCTCAAGTAGGTCTGTATTTGGATGAAAAAATACAGTGATGAGAAAGCAACAGCTTGAACAAGGGTTTACTTTTCTCACATAACAAGAAGTCAGAAGGTAGGGGGCTAAGAGCTGGTGAATCTGTTCACCAACACCTTCAGGGACCAGGGCTCTTTCTGTATCTGCCCCCCTACCCTCAGCATCTTGCTCTTTGTCCATCACGGTTGTGGCCTCATGGTCACAATGGTTGACACACATCCAGGCATCCATGCATAAAGATGGGAGAAGGGCACTCCGTGTAGTCTTTCTCTTTTTATCAGGACAGCAAAAGCTTTCCAGGACCCCACCTGGCAGACACCCACCCACATGGGCAGAACCATCACATCACAATCCAACTTTTGATTAACTCCTAGTCAACTGGTTGGTAACCTAATCATGGGAGTTACAGCCCGTCATCTTCAAAGGCTCTGCCTATGCACAAAGGTGGGGGATTATACAGGGTATATGTACACCGGGGTGGGAATCTCTGGGACCACTTAGAACTCTGCCCATCAAACCTCCACTTTCTTCTAACAACCACAATATCCAAATAGAAAACATAGATGTCCGGCTCCAAGCCCTTTAGTGTTCTCGGCAGCAATTCAAAGTCACAAGTCATGCATTATAGATCCCTTCTGGTAATGTCATCTGAGTCCATACGAATCAGCAGAAATGGGAAGCTGTTGGAGGTTGGAAGGCTCTGGTAGACTCTTTCTCAGGACTTCCCAACAGTAGTCCATGGAATGCTGAACCCTACAGGAGACAGTCACTTGTCATAGTGATAGAAAAGGAAGAACTTGGGAAGGAAGGAAGAACAGAAGGAAAGAAAGGGGAAAGTGAAGGAGGGAGGGAAGAAGGAATGACTAAAAATAAAATTAGAAAACCCCATCTAAACAATCAGGTTTCCTCTCTCCATTTATTAAACATAGGTTTATTGCTTCTTGGCCTTTTGACTAAGATCAAGTGTATTAAACACAGGTTTAAGGAAAAGATATTGAGCCAAGAACTGGGTTAGGTACTGGGGTTACTGTGCTGGACAAGCGAGCATCCAACATGCCCTCATGGAGATGACATTACAATGAGAAATCTGCCCACCCCCAAGAAAGTAAACCAATAAATAAAATAGTTACAGGTTTTAATGTGTGCTATAAAAGAAACTATGTGCTGCAGAAGAAAACGGGTTAATCTTTTCCCTTGAAGTGGTACTGTACACGGGCTAGTGGTACCATCTCTTAGCCTTATCTGTGGGGCTTTCTGTTTTGCAGAGCATGGTTTAGGAAACTGCACTATTTTATGTCAAACCTGGATTAAGACTGCCAACCCCTAGCTCTACATGAGACTCCCCACCAGGACAGCTTTTCTTCAGCAGCTGGTAACAGGTCTCCTTGTATGGGCAAGAGTCCTGGCAGATGCCCTGCCAGACATGGCCTTCTCAGTAGATACAGACGCGGCCCTGTGGGGAGGGCTTATTTGTATTTTTGTGACCTCTGATAGTCTTCTCTCTGAGATTCGCTTCTATGCAACTGTCATCACCTTGGCACGAGTTTTGACGACCCACTGACTCTTCCAAGTCTTTTTCTTTTCCTCCCCCTTAAATCAGGTATTCCTTTCTGGGTACGGAAACTGCATTCTTACTCAAAAGCAAGAGCCCGATTTCCCTTCCCCTCTAGCAAGGAGACCAGTTGCACAGAGACCACGTGTATTTCACATCCACCTCCGCGAGTGAGTGGGCGTAACGCAGGCGCATGCAGCAGATGTCTCCCTGTTAACATTTCCCCAGTAGAAGGCCTACTAACCTTTAGTACATGAACTTCACAGAATGTTTGCATTTATCAAGGCTCCATTTTTGTTGTATTTTGGGCTCCCTGTTAGCATTTTCACGCACATCTTTGATTTTTCAAGAACAGAAAACTCACGTTCGGTGGAAGGGGGCTGTAAACACGTAGGGTCTCAGCCGCACTTCCCTCGCTGGTGGCATGTCCTACAGCCACAGGTGACTCTCCTTAGAAAATGCCCCTTTCATCTGTCTGGGTAAACTCTCCTCGCCACTCCTGGCCACCCCCAGATCCTGGTGCAGAGTGTAGGCGTGGTGGGGGACGACACACCAGTCAGTTAAGTCTATCCAGGAACTTGTCTTCAGTGCAATCCTCTGCTCTTCTGTTAAGCATAACAGCTACTAAAGAATTGCCACAATAGAAAAACTCGTGGGCAACACTGCAAATGCTAAAGCAGGCAGGAAAGATGGGCACGGCAGCCTTTCACAGGGCTTTCAAATTGACAGTATTATTGCAAATGATCTTACTGAGAAGAGAGGGTAACACCCCCACTGTGGTTGCAGAGATAACTCTGTTATGAGCTCCAATTTTAAAGGAATGTGAAGAAAAGCTAGAAGGAGGAAGCTGCGAGCAAAGAGTAAGCCCACAATGAGCTAAAGCTTATAAAGCGCACCCACGTCAATCTAAAAAGACTTTGCAGAGTACTGGCCAAGGATGGGAGCCAGGAGGGACAGATGACGTGCGTGGTGTAGACAGCACAACACTAACTGACCAGAGCGAGGAACTGTTGGGTATTAAGGAGAATGATTTGAAGCTGGTATGAGTTATCTATTTCTCTGTAACAAATTACCTTAGTGTCTTAAACAAACTTAGCATGCTAAAATAACACATTTATTAGCTCAGAGTTTCTGTGGGTCAGGAGTCCAAGCACGGCTTAACTGGGCCTCATGCTCAGACTTCCACAAGGCTTTCCATCAAGGAGTCACTGGTCTGTTGTCAGGAGCTGGGGGCCCTCTCACAAGATCATGTGGTTGTTGACAGAATTCAGTTCCTTGCAGTTTGGGAATGAGGTCCCCGTTTTCTCACTGGCTGTCAGCTCCTGAGTCTGCCCTCAGGCACTAGCCACACAACCCTCTCATCACATGGTAGCTTATTTCTTCAATGCCAATAGGAGAATCTCTCTGCAGTCTGCTACAGTGGAGTGTTATATAACATCATCACGGGGTGGCACCCCATCATCTTCGCCATATAAGGTAACCTAATCTAGTGAAAGGCATTCAACATATTCATGGATCCCACCCACACTCAAGGAGAGGGGATTATACAGGGCGTGTACAGAGGCGATGGCACTCTTGGGGGCCAGTTTAGGGTGCAGCGTACCACAGCTAGAGAGGAAGATGTAACAGTGAAGATGGCACCAAAACCAAGGACAGTAAAACAAATAATCTAGTTTAAACTTCATTCAACGTTCTAGACTCAGGTGAATATTCCAAGTCCATTAGCCTCCTGAAGGAATGTACCAAAGGAACTACAAAGAACCACCCTTTGTAATCCCGGATTACGGTTAAGTTTCCAAAAGTCTAGAGGAACTCCAAACTCCAAAAAAAGAAATCCAGTAGACTCAAAACCAAAGACTCATGAGTTAATTATTCATTCTCTCCCCAAATCTAAAACACGCTAGACAGATTTTGTAAGCTCCTGGAAAATGTTGTGTTGATTACCAGGAGTTGGTACTGATTCACTAAAATGATTCATTATTTCAACCTAACCCATTCCTTTGACAAGGCTATTTGGAGAAAATGTTGAAAGTATGGTCCTCTTTGACTGTAAGCTAGTTCACAGAGGTGCTTCTTGTGGGGAAAACAAAGAAATATTACCTGAAGTAATGTGCTCACTAGTTGTTTGTTTGACTGCTGTATGCAGAAGCGGGTCAACTCAAGCGGGATGGATGTTAATCTGAAGAATGAAATTTGCAGTGAGACAAAGCACTCAGCACTGGCCTGCTCTATAGTAAAACCAGTATCTTGAAATGTTTTTGGATTTGCCTACCTTGGGAACACTGGTCCATGAAATAAATCATAGATTGAAGATTCAACATCATCCCTATAGGCTTAACCAATGGGCAACAGTTGACTCAACTTAGCAGCAGTATCATATACTGGCTTGCATATGGTTGATCTTTAACTCAATAATATTTAACAGATTAAAGTAAACTTGTCTACATAGGCTCAAAACCCCACCTGGGAAAGTGCAATATGAAGAATCCTTGGATTAACATGTTCTTTGTGACAAACACCAACAGTTCTAGTTGTCTCAAAGCCCAGTATTAACAAGAGCCAGAGAATTATAGAGAGTTACAACAGCCTTTTTCTTACCCCTCAAAGAATGTTCTGTGTATCACCTATGTCCTGCAATGTTAATAGATGTTAAATGGTGGGGAAAAGTGTCTCATAGTCAAATATGTGTAGAAAAGACACAGTCAAATGAAATTAACAAGTTTCTTTACTACGAGACTTCAAGACGTCAGTGTGCTTTTTGAATATCAAAGAGTGGACAATAGTTTCACAGAGAACCTCATGCAACTAGATTCTGAAAAATCTCAGGGAAAAACTAAATCACTACAGCCTCAGGCTATCCTAATTAACGTGCAATGTCTGTATTTAAGAAGCTAAGAGTCAACGTGTCACCTGCACTGGACACCAGACTTCTGGACTGCTAAGTTCAGTTCTGAGGGTCTGGCAAGTTCAGAGTGACTCTGGCCAACCAGAGCACACCCAGAAGGGAGACATCAGATGAGGTGGAGGATGCTTACAGAAGAATCAGGTCCCTTCCTGGGTCTTGCCAGATCTGGTTTCAAGTTGCCTTGCTCACAAGACAGTCATACAAGTCACAGAGGATGAAGCCAGTGGAATCCTTTCATCCTTATAGTGGCACCTAATGACTAAAAGTCTGTGACTGGAGTATGTGGTTGTCTAGGGCTGGAAGGTTGGGGAGTGGGAAGTGGAGGCTAAAAGGTATGAGGTTTCTTTGGAGGGTGATGAAAATGTTCTAAAATTGATTGTAGTGATAGCTGCACAAATCTGCAAATATACTAAAAACTATTGAATTGCATAAACTAAATGGGTGAACTGATGGTATGTAAATTATATCTCAATAAAACTATTACAAAAAAACAAACTGTGACTTCCATCTTGCTTGCGCTCTCTCTAGATCTTCTTTTTTTTGAGTAAGATTGGCCCTGCGTTAACATCTGTTGCCAATCTTCCTCTTTTTTCTCCCCAAAGCCCCAGTGCATAGTTGTGTATCACAGTTGTAGAGTTGTAGCTCTTCTACGTGGGACACCGCCTCAGCATGGCTTGATGAATGGTGAGTAGGTCCGTGCCCAGGATCCGAACTGGTGAACCCTAGGCCGCCGAAGCAGAACTTGTGAACTTAACCGCTATGCCACCGGGCTGGCCCCTTTCTGGATCATCTCATTTGCTCCCTCTGGTGAAGCAAGCTGTCATGTGAAGAGCTGCCCTGTGGAGAAGCCCATATGGCAAGGAATTGGAGGCCACCTCTGGACAGCAATCAGCAAGGGACTGAGGCCCTCAATCCTATAAGCCCACAAGAAAATGAATCCTGCCCACAACCACGTGAGTAAGCTTGGAGCAGATCCTTCTGCAGTCAAGCGTGGAGATGACTGCAGCCCTGGCCAACATCATGATCACAGCCTGGGAGAGAACCTGAAGCAGAGAAGCCAGCAAAGTCACCCCCAGATTGCTGACACAGAAACTAGAGATAAAGCCCTTAACTTGGGGGCAATTTGTTACACAGCAATAGATAACTTGTATACTTCAATCCCTCTGTCCTCTACTCCATTTCCTGTTCTTTGCCAGATGCCTTTTCAGCTTCCAGAAAACAGCCTTGCAAAAACTGTCCAATGCAAGGCTTCGTGTTGGGTAATTCAACACCATTCCTGCCCCCAGGTCTTGTCTCTCACCATTTTCCTTACCTGGAATGTCCCTTTCCCTCTCTTCTACCTGCCTGTGATGTCGATACCTCTTTCAAGCCCCTGCATTTTCTATAAAATACAAAATCCACCTCCCAGCCACATCCTCTCTCTGCCCCAAAGTGATTTTTCCCAACTGGAGATTTCTTGAGTACAAGTTGATTCATTGATCATCAATATCTTATGCTATCTTTTATGTGTAGCAGATAAAAAAAATTCTTTTAAATCACTTTCTGGGAAAAAAGATGTTTATTCTCAAAATTGATATTTCTGTATAAAATTTTACAGATATATATTTATATTATTTATCCTTTGCTTTGTCTCAATTTTTATTTGCCCTTCTTCAGTATACTTTAGTATACTACCTATTTCTTAGCTATAAAAATATACCTAAGGAATCCCCATTATTGTCCTTTTCAGAGCTTTATTACATTGCATTGTATTTTCTCACGTTTAAACTTACTCTTACCCAATTGATATTAATTTAGATTTCCAATAGTCTGTTATGTTGTAATACTGTATTTACTTTTAGTTATTCACCATTTATGTGTATATTTTTAGTTCCCCAAATCCCTTTTAGGTTCAGCTACTGTACCCACTTTGTCACTCATCTTTCAGATCCTGCCCAGTATCTTTAAACTGATTTGCACTAGATTTACTACCTTTCTTTGAGAAAGTTATGACAATTTTTAAAGGCCTGAACTTATTACCAGACATTTTGTAGTAAAGGAAAATTGGTTCTAGTTTTTGGGGGGCTTTAACTCACAGGAACTTCATTTCATCCAAGGTTCTTCTTTATTATCCTTGGATGAAATGAAATTTATGAGAAAATGTTCCTATAGATAAATAAATGCTGATACAATGGAAAATAAATAGTGATAGAATACACTAAGAAGTTAATAACAGGAGGAAAACATCAAGAAATCTTTTCCAGGCTAACATATTTGAAGGCTGGCCAAGGTCATCATTCACTAGCTTTGGACTTCTCCGTCCATTGTTCAAGGGAAATGATTTACATTCCACTCCCACAGACCCACACACTCAAGTGGTCTACAATCTGATTTATGCCTTGAAAGCTCAGATACACTATAATAGAGATGGCTTGATATGGCTGTAATATAGAATACATTTTTAGAAAGCAGTTAATTAAATTTAAGAAAGTATAATTTGAAAGACAATTATATTCATTTATTTTTCATAGCTGATGCTTTCAAATGCTCTGGCTTATAAAATCATCTATCCTCCATAATGCCATCCACTTAAATCCACTTTACATCCAGATTTCTTAAATAACAAATGAATATATATACATAATATAGTAACCGTTTTTGTTCCGCTCTAGCGTTTGCCTATAAAATAGAAAATCAGAGGAACAAATTGGCTCTTTTCACATGCATGCACACACACACTCAAGCACTGACTTTTCTCTCAGAAAATCTCCTCAGGGTTGAGAACACAACGTCTCCTGACTCATCAGCTTGTGTGTCATATTCTCCGTGACCCTAAGCTGAGGGCGTCATGGTAAGGAGCCATCATCCTTCAATAGAGATAGGATCCTTCTGGGCTCAGAGAAACTGCTCTTTACTTGCTGTTGTAGAAAATCAGTGCGAGACTCTGGGCTGTTTGCTTTCACATGTTATTCCCTTTAATGCATATGTCATTTCCCATTGAAAAAGTGAAGAAAAAGAATTCAAGGTTCTCCCTAGATTCAACCTCTCCGGAGCCCCAAAGGTAAAGCAACGGAACCCACTGCTAATAATGTGGGCATTCTAGGAACTCTTTATAGCTCCTGCTGAACTTCACAAGAGTGGCCTTGTCCCCTCCACAGCCTTCCTGTCCCCTCCATTCATCCAAACTCAGCACCTGCAAATCTCATGTTACACTCTCGGCCACCACAAATGCCATTCCCCAGGAATGTCCCCAAGTGGGAATAGACAGGGAATGTAGCATTTGTTCAAGTTTGAGTTCTACTGATGTATGTCTATAGGGTCTAGTGCACAGACATCCCCCTCACTTCCAGGAAAGTGGTACTCGGGAAAGCCAGGTCTCCGTGGGAGCCAGGTTCTGAGAACCAGAGAAGGAATGTGGCCATGCTTCCCAAGGAAGTCCCAGGAGGTCCATGAGACCCTTGCCTGGTGAAACTCTACATGCTTTTATTTTTAAGAGTTCAAGGTCTGTTCTACTTGCAAAGATGTTGCATAACACAGACTCAGGATCTAGCCAGAGGTGACGAACTCATTTTTTATACAAATTTCTCCTTTTCTGTTCTTATCCTTAAACTTCCATTCTGCCCTACCAGTCCCTAGTTTCTTTTCCTATTAAAAAGTTACACTCAATTAATATTAGACATTTTTTGCCGAGAAATTTTATGTTGCTTAACTTGAGCAATAGCGCACCATAATAATTAAGAGTAGATTAAAATTCCACTTAATAGCTGTGTGATAGGTAAGCTACACAACCTCTCTGTTGTTCTTCAGTTCCCTCTGTATATGGGCAGAGTGATGTTACTCATCTCATGGGGATTCAAGGAGTTAAAACGCATGAACCATTTACAACAGTGCCTAAGAGACAGGAGAGGCTACATTAGGGCTGGGGCTTAGTATTTTCAGACACCTACTCTAATAATACCACTTCTTTACCATAGCTTTCAAAGCCCCCACCTTCCAGCTCTCTTCTACCCAGTTCTATGAGACTACACCTCCCTGGATTCCCTCTTACCTTCATAATTAGTCCTTCTCAACTATCATAACTAGTTCTACACCTCTACTCAACTTTAAAGGCAGGCGGTGTCATTTAAAGGCAGGTGGTGTCGCTTAAAGGCACTGTGATGTCATGCACAGCAAACTAGACTGAGAGTTGAGCAGGCTGGTGTTTCCATCAGAGTCCCAGCAGGAGAGAGATGGCATTTCAAGAGGTAACTTTAGAGAGTTTCATGAATGAGGTGAGGACACACAGAGGTGTGGGCAGGCTTAAGGGAACCAGTGAGGGAGGGGAAGGCGCTCGGGGACTCACAAGAGCATTTGCTCAGCCTTACCTGAATGCCACAGGTCTCCCCTTCCCTCCTGAGGCATCAGCAGCCTCCTCCTCTGCGGCCGTTGTTGGGAGAGGGTCTCAGGTTGCGCCATGTACAAACAAAGTCCTGTGATCTTGACGTGTTGAGGAATTAGGTTGCGATGGTCCCCAGCCTCCAGCTGATCAGCACGCTCCTCCTTGCTTTCTGCGGTGCAGGTCTTATGAGTGACAGAGCATGACTGTGCTATCCTGCACCACACTGTTCTCCGCAGGCACAGATCCATTCCTAATGGGCTGGTGGTACCATAGCTTCTACTCAAAATGTCTCTTTCCTGAAATGTCTGCTCCTCCAGTTACATTCATGAGAAGATGTGGCTCAAGTTAGAAACCAGAGGGAAAGTCGTGGAGTCCTGTCTTCTCTCACTGGAGTCCTGCCAGTGCTCCCTCACTGCCCCACAGACCCATCACCTCCTTTCCAGCCTCAACCCCTTCTTTCCAGCCTCCACCATCATCTTAGAAGGGCATTGGAGCCCTTGTCTCACCTGGCTCTCACTTCATCTGCTCAGGAACCATCTGTGGCTGATGTGGACTCGAGAACAGAGCCCAGAGCTTTTGAGGTTCACCCACAGCTGAACCCCAGGTATCAGCCATCCTCCTTCCCAACATCATGCTCCAAATGGCCACTTACCCAGATGTTACTCACCTGGGATTACTCCCCACTTCCAAAATGCACCATGCAGCTGCCATCATGTTCCTTCCCCTTCCATTCTTCCCTCTAGTCTGGACTCTCTCCCTACCTCCTCCACCTCCTCTGGCACTCTAACCTGACATCTCCCTTATTGTTTTTGAGATATCAGATCAAACATTCCACGAAGCCTGCTCTTATTAACCTGGCAGAAACAATGGATCCTCTACACAACCACAGCTCTCAGTATTTACAGCACTCACCCAGCTCTGCCCTCCCTGTGAGGGCTGACTGTGGATCTCCCCACTCTCACTCCCCTTGAACCCACTAGAATTTAAACTCCCTGAGAGCAGAGTGCTCAGAACCAGCATCGTGGTGTCCCCAAGGTACTTAGCACAGAATGGACGCTCCATAAATTGTTGCTGAATTTAATGACAACGCCCTAGTCAGTCTCACCTTGGCCTTCATATAAGTCTTTGTAAATCCTTTCCTATAGGGCTTGGCACTAAAGGTCTACCAGATCAGGGATTTTTTTCAGAATTGTTCACTCTGTTCTCCAAGTTTGTACAACATCAATGATATGTAATAAGTTGTTAGTAAGTACTCATTGTATGAATAGATGAATGAATACACATTTTAAGTCATCACAGTACTCAAACAGGTGCAACAATAGCCAGGATTGAGTTCATGATTACGTTAATTGATCATCACATTGCTCCTCAAAAAGTCTGGTTCCAAACCTGTCAGTACCCAGATGTTTGCTCCTGGGCCACGATGAGGCAAACAGAGAAAGTGACAGTAAATGTTTGGAAACTTTTAAGGGAATTGACATTGCCACAACATCCAATTACGTGTTCTCATCTCGTTGAGCAGGGTACAAACCAGTTCCAATGTTATCAGCCTTGCAGGGAAGGTCATGGGATGGACTGGAAAGTAAAAAACAAAACAAATAGGGGGCCGGCCCAGTGGTGTAGTGGTTAAGTTCAGCACGTTCTGCTTTGGCGGCCCGGGTTCGCGGGTTCAGATCCTGGGCGCAGACCTACACCACTCATCAGCCACGATGTGGTGGTGACCCACATATAAAGTAGTGGAAGACTGGCACAGATGTTAGCTCAGGGCTAATCTTCCTCAAGCAAAAAATGAGGAAGACTGGCAACAAATGTTAGCTCAGGGCTATTCTTCCTCAGCAAAACAAACAAGCAGACAACAACAAAACCCCATTCCTTCACCACAGAGTTTAAGAAGCATGGTCTTACCTTAGAGTTCCCAATAGGAATAGTGAGATGTCCACCCCAACCCTCCACCAGTCCCCACAGGACCCCCCAGGAGACACTGTTTCTCCACGTAGCTTGTACTGTCTCCATCCTTCTCTAGGGCTAAGAAGGTTTTGGTGAATAATTACAATCATCTTATTGTTAGCCCGTGGCACATGCCACCGTGTACAACCAAGCCACCATTGTGGAAAGGAGCTATGTGTGAACTGAGCAATGGAGGACAGACCCACGGAGAAACTTTTATTCTCCTTTGTTTGCTCTCTAGAGTAAGAGAGACATATTTCAAACAGTCTTCATTTGTTCATTCCTATTATATGCTAGGCAGGGGACTAGAATTCATTGTGGCAACAGAACACAGGAGGAAGAAGAGGATGAGGAGACAATGATCACTAATAACGTAAAATAATGCCAGGCATTTCCGAAGCTTTACTAGGCACCAGTCACAGGGCTGAGGGCTTCCCATACATGACCTCACTTAGCACACAGAACTCCCCCAGATATAGGGGTGAGTATGCTACTTGGTTCTCCAAGCCTGACCAGGGAAATTATTTAAAAGATGGTGGAGGGCAAGAAAATTCCCAGCTCCAACTTTAATCTTAGAGCTAATGAATAAACCCAATGCAAATCGGTTTGGATTCAGTACAGATAAGCTGTAGAGACATTGTCTGCACTTCAGGAGCATATCTGTGTAAGGATATATGGAAATATGAACATAATCATAAAGGTAAATATTAACATAATATAGAGATATAGATATCAAGTATTCAAAGCATTGAAATCTATGAAATTCTAGAAATAATTTCTATAAAGGATATCATTTTCTGACCCAAATCTAAAAATGTTTATTTGTTAATTAGATTACTGGATAAAGCTCTGGAATGGAGACAGATAGATGATTGATAGAGGGATGGATGGGTGGATAGATGATAGATAAGAGTAAAGACATATAGATAGAAACAGAGATAGATGATAGATCGATAGATAGATAGATTAGATAGACAGGCAGATAGACAGATAGATAGATAATGATAAATATATATATAAATAATATATATATTATATCTATATATCTATATATAATTATATAATATATATATTATAGATATAATATCTATAATATCTTATAGATATTATATCTATAATATAAATATATAGATAAACATAATATAATCTTGCCAAATGGCTCTATGATGGAGACTTGATGACTCATTACTTTAAAGAAAGAACTAGCCCATAACCCACCAAAATCAATAGGACATCTAAGTCACAAACAGTGCTGAAGAGAGACATGTCATTTAAAAGGAAAAGAGAAAGACATCCAAAATAAAAGTTAAATATCCTTCATAGATAATTGATGTGATTTGAAAATAAATGTGCTTTCATTTTCAAAAATTAAGCTAACACCAATCATGATGAGATCTAAATCCTCAGCAGGGCTTGGAAACCCAAGAGGTCTGTGGGGCTCATTAACCAAAAGAGGCTTAAGCTGGGGCGATGACAGTATCTACAAACAAACAGATTTATTAAGAAACAAAGTCGTCCAACTTCCTCGGTCATGAGAATTCCTAAGAGCAAACTTCCTCTAAAGCTAAGGAGAAATTTATGTCCACCAGCTAAAACGTCTACTTGGCACCAAATCAGCATCGTGTCCCCATTGCCCAAGCAAACTCTAAGAGGAAACTGGAACTTATTTACATCCCATTTCTCTTCTCAAAGGATATGAAAGACGGGTGGAAGCTATTAAAAAGAAAGCCACATTGTTCCATTGTTATCCTTATCTATGACAGAGCCATTGCCTTGGTCACTAAAACAGCAGAGAACCACGTGTAAAGCAAAAGGGAACTGGAGGCATTGCAGTAGACTGAGCTGGCACAGAGGGAACCCTCTTTCTGCAAAGACATTGCAAGGGTGAAAATATACATCTGTCCCAGCTTGGGGCAGGGGTGGGCACTGGGTGGGGGGTATCCCCAGGAGCCAGACACGAAGAAGGGATCAAAGCTCAAGTGGTAAACAGGAGACAGTAACAAGATGACCTGTATGTAGGCTCTGTGGACTGGAGCTCTAATGCTCACGAGAAAGCAGGAGGTATGGCCTTGAGATGATGCCAGGTGACAAAGCTAGCACTGGCCTCTTAGGGAAAGCCAGAAGCTGGATGTCTGCCCCACCCATAAAACAGAGATGTGAAAAAACATCCACTGGCCAAGAACAAGCAGTTTTGCCATCTGCCCAGCCTGGGTCAAGCAGGAGAACGCAGCCATCAGAAGACAGAAACGCTGGGCTTGTGCTCTGTTAGGCATGCAGGCTCCAGCTCTTTCATTTCTTGGTTTGGAACCGAAACCAAGAAATTAACATAACCACTCAAGGGGGACTGGTGAGAGCAAATATAATATTTCTCCAAAGGACACTTTTACAGCCCAAAAAGGGCACACAGGACTGTCATTAAACTTTTTTTTTTTTTTTTGCAGGGAAGGATTTGCCATGAGCCAACATCTGTTGCCAATCTTCCTCTTTTTTTTTCTTCCCCAAAGCCCCAATGCGTGGTTGTATATTCTAGTTGTAAGTCCTTCTAGTTCTTCTATGTGAACCGCCACCAGAGCATGGCAACTGACAGACAGTTGGTGTGGTTCCATGACCAGGAAGCGAACCCGGGACGCGGAAGCAGTGAGAGTGCCCAACTTTAACCACTAGGCCTTCAGGGCTGGTTCTAAACATTTTTTAAAAACCTTTTGAAGATGAGCTACAATAAAAGAAGGCGCCACAGCCACACGAAAGAAAGTGAGAGAGCAGACACATGCTGCCAACAGGAGCGTTTGCAGCCCGAGGACAGAAAACAATCCACCGTCGGAAACAGATGACACAATGAGCTTATAAACAGAATTAAAGAGAAAGAATAGAAATGATAGAAAGGAAATATTTAGAAAAACACTATACAGAATTTTAGAAGTGCACACACTGGCACACACATATAAATGTACACACGTTCATTTGAATAAAAAACTCAGTCGAGGAATGGAGGGGTTCCAGTTTCCAGTAATAGAGGTTAGGTCCAACTCTCCATTGATGACAACAAAAAACCAGGAGGGCTTATATTCCCTAAAATCACCTGAAAACAGTGAAGGGCTCAGAAGCCAGCGGGCGCCTCCCAGGCTGGTTTTTGGATGAATGCCTGTCACTAGAGAAGAAAGCAGGTATCAGACACCAAAGCCATTTGTGCCCTCCATCACTGTGACCGGGAACTCACACTTGGCCTTTGGTTCCCAGGCCGTGGAAAACAGCGTGAGAATGACAGAAAGTTAGTGGGGCTTATAGGAGACCTTGCCCTGAAAGCTGGTCCTCCAAAGGTAAGGAGAACAGAGAGCACAAGAGATGGTCACAACCTCCCTCTCCCTAGCCCAGGGGCCTGCAGTCTGAGCAGAAAAGAAAAGAAGGAAAGCAAACGGAAAGGCACATCTGTGGAAGCTGTGGCCGCTGACCCACCCTGACTAACTCAAGAAGAAGGAAGATGAGGATGCCTACTATCACCTCTTGTATTCAATGTTGTTCTGGAAATCTGAGGAAGTGAACCAGCGTGTTTTAAATAGATAAAGAGAGAGAGAGAAAGAGAGAGAGACACACATATGCACACACAACTATAGATATATATTTTAATGGAACAACACTTCATAATTTGCAGACAATATGACTGTCAAATCATAAAAATTCTAACTGAATCTACAGACCAACTCTTGGAACTAATAAAAGAGTTTGGCAAGGCTTTTGGATACCAGATCAAAATACAAACATGGAAACAGTTCCTATATGCCAGCAAAAATCAACTGGAAAAAAAGGTTCATAACCTCAATCACAATAGCAGCAAAATGTATAAGTTATCTAGTCATAAATCAAATCAAAGAGGTACAAGACCTGTATGGAAAAAATGACATGGACATAAAAGAAGATCTAGCAATCCCACTCCTAGGTATTGAGCCCTCAAGAGATGAAAACGTATGTATATGCATGCATATAGATGCTCTATTTGTAATCACCAAAACCTGGAAAGAACAGCAAGGTCCATCCGCTGGATGAATAAACAAACATGGCACATCCATACCACGGAATACTACTCTGCAATAAAGTGAAATGAAGTGCTGATACACACAACAACTTGGCTGAATCTCAAAGGCATTATGAGTGCAAGAAGGCAGTCTTGAAAGGCCGCAGACTACATGAGTTCATTTATATGACATTCTCCAAGAGAAAACCATAGTGTTGAAAAACAGCTTCAGCAGCTGCAGGGGTCAGAGGCAGGGGAGGTTGTGACTGCACAGGGATAGCATGAGGGAGTTTGGTGGATGACGGAACGGTTCTGTACCCTGATTTGAGTGGTGGTTACATGAATCAATACATGTGTTAGAATTAATAGAACAGTGCACATTAAAAAGTCAGTTTTACTGTGTGTTAACAGAGAAAATAAAATTTAAAAGTATAAGAACGTTTTTTAAGAGGAAGACCGAAAAAACCGTATATGATGTGATGGAAAGATAATTCAATATGCTAAAGACGTCATTCTCCTCAAATTAATCTATAAATTCAATGGATTTCACAAAAACCCAGCAGAGTTTTAATAAAATTTGACAAATTGATACTAAAATTCTTAAGGAAGAATAAAGACCTAGGGATAGCTTTTTGGAGACAATTTGAAAGGAAGGAGGAAAAACATGCCCTATTGCATACCAAGACTCCTTATAAATGTCTAGTAATTAAAACAATGAGGAAGTGGTGGAGGGATAGATACAGAGAACCTGAAGAAGTCACATAGTTATACCCGGAGCTTTATAAATGGCTATTCACCCATATGGATAAATATAGATGGAGAGAGAGAGAGAGATGACAGAGAGATGATAGATAGATAGATAGATAGATAGATAGATAGATAGATAGATAGATAGACAGACAGACAGAGGTAGATACATTATCTATCTATTTGGGTTCCTACCTTACCCCAGGCACAAAAATAAATTCCAGCCACACTAAAGTCCTAAATGTGAAAAGCAAAACTTAAAAAGAGACTATAAGGAATTTCTACAAATCAATAAAAAAATAACAAAAAAAAATAAGCAAAGGATATGAAAAGGTATGCCCCAGATCGCCATGAGGAAAATAAAAATTAAAGCAATAAAATTCTATTTCATACCCATCAAATAGGCAAAAATGTAACAGTTCAGCGTACAAAATGTTGGCAAGGACAGGGGAATGGACTTTTCTTTTTTTAGAGCAGTTTTAGGTTAACAGAAAAGCTGCAGAAAGCGTAGCAAGTTCCCATATAGTAAACCACCACCACAGTTAACATCCTGCATCTGTGTGGCAGTTTCGTTACAATTGATGAACCAATATTAATATATTATTAACTACATTTCATAATTTACATTTAGGATTCACTCTCTGTGTTCTATGTTCTATGAGTTTTGACAAACACATAATGTCATGCATCCACCATTATAGTATCAAACAGAATAGATTCACTACCCTAAAAACCCTCTGTGCTGCACCTACTCATCTCTCCCCTACCCCTCCAACTCCTGGCAACCACTAATCTTTTTACTGTCTCTATAGTTTTGCCTTTTCCAGAAGGCCATATAGTTAGAATCACACTGTCTTTTCAGATTAGCTTCTTTCACTTAGCAATACGCTTTTAAGCTTCCTCCCTGTTTTTTCATGGCTTCATAGCTCATTTCTTTGTATTACTAAATGATACTCCATTGTGTGGATGAACCACAGTTTATTTATCCCTTCACCTATTGAAGGGCAACTTGGTTGCTTTGAATTTTTGGTAATTATGAATAAACGGACTTTTCATATGCCATTGGCAGGAAGACAAAATGTTACAACTGCTTTGGAGGATAAGCTGGCAACATCCAGTGAAGCTGAAGATGTGCACACACAGAGCTCAGAACTTCCGTTCCTGGGTATACATCACAGAGAAACTCTTGCACGGAAACACACAGAAAAATGTTCATTAAACACTTCATATAATAGTGCAAACTAAAAGCGTGCCAATAAGACAACTGGAATGGGAGACAACTCTCCATGGGTCTCTCAAATTTCTGCCCATCCTGCCAGTAGAAGCACTGACAGCTTTTGTTCTGGACTGTCTTTTCCAGGGTGCTTGAATGGCGAACAGCCTCAGAAGACAGAGGTCGTGTCTCCCTCTGGAGCAAAGTTACAGCAAATTGGCTTACTTCCCATTATAAAAGATTTGGGTTTCCTAAGTTCAGGGTTCCTCAGCTGTGACACAGACCACTGCACGTGCAGCATACATTTACACCCCTCTGCGTCACCCCTGAGGAACTCAAGGGGCAAAAAGCTGGTGCAGACATCAAGCTCATGTTGCTTGCTGTGCCGTGAGGAATAAAGCCTTTCGTCTCTGACCCAGGAGTCTCGTGTCTTCTGTCAACATCCATGAAACTATGGCAGCCTAAACTGATAGCATAAAAGTTGAGTCAAATCTCTCCTGAGTTCTTGACAAATGGGTAAATAAAATTTTGAAATATTCATACAATAGGCTGCCTATGACAGTTGGTATAAAGAAATTAAAACAACAGGTATTCACATGGATAAATCTCAATAACCCATTTTTAGGTGAACATAAGTAAACAGCGAAAGAATACATCCAGCAATTTCTGTAAAATAGATGTTGTTTTTGGATACACACACATGTGTCAAACACACATGAGAATTCACACCTAATCTTCAGGGTAATGCTTAACTCAGGAGAAGCAGGTGGGGGAAAGAAACCAGAAGTTTTTTTAATCTTATGCAAATATGTCAAAATGCTGACACGTGTTCACTCTTTCAGCTGGAATGTAGAGGTTTTCTATACAGGTCCACAGTCCTCACCTGCACTTCTGAAAAGTTTGTTCCTAATTTTGGCACCAAAATTTACATGGCAGCAAAACCCTAAAATAAATTGAGGGAGGCTACCGTTATTCTTTATTTGCTGCCCTGGTATGAAGATTCCTACGTTCCATTGCAGAAACCTGAATGCGTTTGGTTACGGTGTGCTTCTCCAGGTCCCGCAGTGGTGTGGGATACCCAATGAGCCAAACTCTGGAAAATTCTAAATTCCAAAAGCCTCTAGCCTTCAGGGTTTGGGCTAAGGGCTTGTAGTCTTGAAATATTCTCCTGAAATTTTATATGTGTATTTATATCGTAATGTAAGATATTAAAATGAGGGGGGAGAAAAGCTCTAGCACTTTTTAACATGTAAAATCAGATGTGTGTTGCAAAATACACATGATTCTCCACAAAACAGAGCACACTGCATAGAAGGGCCCTCAGAAGGACTACATCGGCCCGGTGTCTGCTCCTAGTCTCATAGCAGCAAAGAGACTCTATCCCTTATGCACAGCATTCTGGAAATCCTGACCCTTGGTTTTTATAATACTAGAGCATGTTCTAGAAAACAAAGATATCTTTAAACGTAGCAAGATAGGGTTACACAAGATTTTTCCTGTAACTGTGAAAGAGCTAAAGCTTATAGTAGGTCACATTGTCACCCCTAAGATTCCTGCTTGATTATTAAAGTCATGCCTGATCTAAGAGCTCCAGCTGCCCAGGTGGCTAACACACTTGAGCATTTGTGTCCTGGAAAAGGATGCCTCTTATGCCCCACTTCAGATGCTCCTGGCCTCACCAGCCTCCTAGGCCAGTCACTGCTGCAATGCCCAGTTCTGCTTGGCTCCTACCTGCTACATGCAGCTCCTCCCTGCCTCCCGGCAGCCCCATGCTGCGTCCCTCTTCTGTCTTCTCTCTGAGGGCTTCTCTGCTGAGGCTGTGGAATGGGACAGCTTGGGAGTCAGCTCATCGCCCACACAGTGCGACCCAGAGATGCAGGGAAGTGGTTGCCCCGAGAGGAAATGTTTGATCAGGGGGGTAGGAAACAATTGACAAATGCTTCCCCCCTGCTCGCCCTGGCTGAGTGGTCCTGAAAAATTATGATGTTCCTATGACTTCACAGACAATCTCATAGCAATTAGTTCCCCAGCGGGGGGCGGCGAGGGGTGGGCAATGTGATGCATCATTCTAGAATGGGCATTCCCCCCTTCCTACATGTCCCACCTTGTCCCTGCCTCCTGCCCGCGGGGCTCACTCTCCTCAGTAAAGCGTCCTCCATAAACCTCTCTTGGGCTCATTCTCCAGGAAATGTAACCTGAAATCAACTTCATACCACTCTCACATTTCTAGGTTCAGGTATTTGGGGAAAGGAAGAGGCTTCTTTCATAACTAAAAAAGTCACAGCAATCTCAGAAAATCGGAAAATCAAGATGCTCTGTTGCTATCCATGTCTGCACACGTTCTCTTCCTGTGGCGGTGAAGGGCTTCCCCCTGAAGCCTGGTTTTCTCCCAAAGCAGGCACCCGAAGTGCCCTAGCTGCCACTGAATTACAGACCTGCCGTGGCTTTGGTCACACAACCCAAACAGACTAAAACATATCCGTGGTTTCTGGACATTTTCATTTATGACAGTTCCATTTAATTTATGCCTGCCAGGCACTGTGATTACAGTTAACAATACTGTATTACATACTTGAACATTTTAAGAGAGTAGATCTTAAATGTTCTCGGCACCAAAAAGAAATGGTAATTATGTGACACAATGGAGGTGTTAGCTAACGCTACTGTGGTAATCACATTACAACATACAAGTGTATCAAATCTATTTAAGTTCGTACACCTTAAATTTACACAATGTTATACGTCAATTATATCTCAATAAAGCTGGAAAAAATAATACTTTATGCCTGTCGGTGGTGGGACCTTTGATTAGGGTGGGTACCTGCTTTGCTTCCCACCTCCTAGTGATGAACTTGTGTCGATTGTGGCAGATGAAGATTTGGCCATCTTAAAACATATCTCTTTACCTTAATTGTTTTCTCTGAGGGACATTTGACTTGCCCCACTAACTGCCTAAAGAATTTGACATGGTGGCTCCTTCTTGGAACAGATCTTTTATCATGACGGCTGTAAAGATAATGTAGGATAAATGTTACAATAGGAAAGGCACCAACAAGCCCATCTTATCGGAAGTTCTGTCTCTCTGGCCACATTCTCTGGATGGCCCTGCAAGGAGTTGCCAGACAAACATTTACATTTATAAGGGAAATCTCCATTTGTAAAGGTATCTCTCTCTCTGTTTTGGGAAGAGGAGGGGATGGCCTCATTTCTAGAGGCTTATCAATGTGGAAGGTGAGGCCTTAAATCTGCATAATAACCTTACTCTTGTTTACTGTGCTTTAGCGGTAATCTCCTGTAACTGACTCCCCCCACCCCCAACATCCTCCTTTGTCGTTAGCTGAACACGGTATTTAAGACAAGAATTTTTGCTATTGTGTTGAGAAACGCAGTGTCCCTGCTTTCTCCCATGTATACATGTTATTAAACTTGGTATTATTTTCTCCTGCTAACCTGTCTTGTTAATTATTTGGCCAACCATAAGAACCTTAAGGAAAAGGGCAGAGGGAGATTCTCCCTCTTCCTCCACAGTTTTGGCGACCACGAAGGGACCCTAACTGGCTGGCAAGTTGCCTTCTCTGGCTGGAAGAACTGCCTTCTCTCTGTACTACTGCAGATGAGATACGGGAACGGCTGACGAAAGCCGGCCAAAGGTAAGATTTCTTACCACGTCAGGCTCCCGGAATCTCTATCTGCCGGGTCCAGTGGAAGCAAGTGGTGAGAATTTTTTCTCTTTCTAAATTTAGAGTGGCAGGAGAAAATATTTGAGAAACTAGTTTCTTGTGCTTTTAGTGACTCTTGGTTTAAATTTGGTAGAGTACTCTTGGTTTTGGTCTTGATCCCTTTTCCTCCCAGAGTAGTCTCTGTCTTATTCTGTGTCCTGAGAACTTGGCTTTGTGACCAGTGAAAATATTCTCCTTGGTCTCCACCATACGGAAGGTGCATTTACCGGGGTGCACCTTGGTGGCCAGTCGAGTAGATTGGGGTTCCGAACTGTCTCTTTGTCCGGCTGTGCCAAGCTCTCAGGGGAGTTTGTCATAAAGGGCCCAGTCCATAAGGGCTTTTGTCGTCTTAACCTTCGTTGTTTGTTAGTGCTGGAAAAATCCCATTCCAGTATCGACTTCCCGGTGTCACAGATTAGCGGGTCTGTGACTGGAGGCGTCCCACACTATTGTGGGAGACCAGAGACACCATCCTTACCGCCTGTGCAACGAAGGTCTTTACTTTCTCTGAATATCTTTGGGAGTGAATTCTGTGGATCATGGGGGCTACATCATCTGCACCCTCACTAGGGACTCCTCTTGCGTCCATGGTAGATTTATTCTAAACGTGGAAAGTTACCTCCAGGTCTTTCCTTAAAAAGGCTTATTGGATCGAGTCACTATTAGAATAAATATACAAATGAAGATCCTACTTGTCAATGGCCAGACGACAGATCCTTTGAATTGGAAAAACTTCTAAATTGGGGGAAAAAAAAATTTTTTTGAGAGCTCTCACATAATTGTTTAATTGGTACCTAAGAATTAAGGCCAGAAAAAGGAAGGGAAAAATTTGACTAGCCTTAAGACCTTGACTCAGGTTACATGTAAAAGTGTAAGTGTTGATAAGATTATAAAGGTTAGAATGTTTGAGCTAATCTTATATAAAGAGATTACATCAAGTTTGCCTGAGTATGTTTTAAAATGTCTGACTGGGAACGCTTCCCCTGTCCAAAATTAGAAGACCAAGACCTATTGATCAAAGTCTTAATAAAAACTATGTCTAGAGGTATAAGAGGTGATGGAATTTACATAAAATTTTGTAGGAAAAAACTGATGTTATTTCTATTACAGAACTGGTTAACAAAAATAGTAATTTAAATGATGGCTAATTTTATCTGAAGTCTTATAAAGTCTTATAGGCAATCTAAATAATTATTGGAAATAAGTAACCAAATAGTTGTGAAAAAGATGAATGTTGGGTAACCTTTAAACAATAATTATGTGTTATGATAGTTACAGCTTCCAAACTCTTTTTGGTGACTTAAAACTTTAGAGTTTTGCTAAATTTTATGATAAAAATTCACTGAGTATCATCATTTCCAAATAAGATAAGATATTAGACATTGATTGCTAAATGTACGTTTGTCTACTTTTGGCTTTTCATTACAGGATAACTAAAAGGTGTTTTGGGTCTATTGGTAAACATGCCTTGTGTTTTATTAAAAGATTGTACTATAAAGTAACATATTTCTAGAAGTTATGAAGTGTTCATAAATTTTCCAAGCCACAAGATACTAATATAAAAAGAAGTTTATAATTGTTTACTTAGTTTTTACTTACAAATTAAGGTTTCTAAAGGTTAAAATTTCTAATTAGTATATGTGATTGAAGCTACTAAAAATTAAGAAAAATACGTCTGTGTACAGGGAAAGTAAGATATATAAAGAAGGTACAAAGAATAGAAATATTTTGTTTGGTTAAGAAAGATAAATTTGTCCTCAAGTACTAGGAGGGAAAAGAAAGACATGGGACAAATTCTAAATGTAAAAAGAAAGTTATAGGTTTGTAGAAGAGGAATTCTGGAAAAGGAGTTTTTGCATGGTCAAGTTGGCTAAGATTAAAATAAATTTAATTAAGTAAATAGTTTTAATAGCAGAAGTAAGCTGGTGCAAAATTAAAATTTGGTCTTCTGTCTCTCAAAAGGATAATTTGCTTAAACTTGATAAAGAGGTTACAAAAGATTTTTCTTTACCTTTGAGTAAGTCTACCTAAAAGACAAAAAAAATCTATGTTTTGTTAAAATAATTTCCTACGTTCAAAAGACTGAGGTCTCTCTATTAAGGCGTTTTGAACTGTTAGTGCTCTGTTTGCCTTGACTTTTTATATTTTTGACAAGCTCCCCAAAATTCATATAAAAGTCTTTCTTTTACTTTTTTTTCTTTGAGAATTTTCAAAGGGCCCTGGAACTTCTCAAAGAAATTTGCTCTCTTCCTATAAAGAAAAAGATACTTAACTTATTAGGCTTATTCAGTATGTCAAATTACATAGAAAGCATTGTCAGACAAGTGATGATAAGTCTGCTTAGGTGCTATTATGTGGGCAAATGTTATTGACATAGGTGTTTTAAAATTGTATAACATTACTAAAATTCTGATCTGTCCTGGTTGTCAGTCATAATTCTGGTTATTATTATTTTAAAGTGTTGTATGTCACAAAATTAACCAAATTTCTCTGTCAATTGCCATTTTGAGGTCTTGTTGTTTACAGACTTATTTCTTTGCTCTAATGCTTTTGCAAAATGTTTCAACTTCAGAAAAATTCATAGAAAGGACTCTGACATTTACACTGGAGTACAGGTTTCTGACAAACTTTCGGATCATAAAACTGAACTGGGTAAGAAATTACAGAAATCTGATGGAGAAACTGATAACTTCATAAAGCTGCTAACAAAAAGATTGGGATCAAGAATAGATTACACAGGACTAAATAAACTGATAAAGATGATTATAATTTTTATGATTTTTCATTTGAAGTATTGCTAAATTTTTAATGTTTTGTTTTTTTCAGTTAAGAAAAACTTTTTCTCTTTTCTCCTGAGCTAGCTATAACTTATAGCAATTTGGTAAATAATACTTTTGTAAGTAAAATTAAAATATTTATCTTTTTCTCTCTACCTGATCTCTCCAGGATTTAAAAACTCTTAGTAAGTGAATATTGTTGTTTTCATGGCAATATAGTTATTTGCATAAGTTCAATAAAATCTGTTCTCCTTATAACAGGACACAATTGGAAATACTGGTTATATTACCAAGGTTGTGACTGGAACATCATATTTGAGATATAACCATACAGCTTTTGAAAAATGAAGATCAGACTTTATAAAATAAAGTCACGTGGAAATATTGGCCTGATACCTTATGTTCCAAGCAACACTTACCAAGATAAGTAAAGAATGTCACTTATCTGGCAGGTACAAGGAACCTCGAAATATTTGGGGAGAACCTCAGAAGAGAGGAATTCACCCAAATCTGTAGGTATTGCAGGCGAAATCTGATGACAAAATCCTTGGCTTGGCTTTCCTGGCCTCGAGAGGCCTTTGAAGTTCAATCTGAGATTCCTTATAAAAAGTTCCAGCAAAGCAGATTTAAAAGAGCCTATGTGATCAATTGCTATTCTTGCTGTACTTATGTAAATAATTGGGCCAACTTTATTAGAACTAGACTTATTTTACAAACTAGTTAGTCTAAATTTGGCTATCTTAATAAAAATGACGGTGATTTTAGAGAGAAATATTATATTTCAATAAAAACTATAGTATACATTTGCGGATATTAGATCCTAGTTTTGTTAATTGTCTTTTGAGGTTTTTGTTTTATATCTGTTGACTAGACTAGATTCTGATTTCTTCTAGTCTCCTGAAATATCTGGCTACAGATATCCAAACTAACATTTTTTATTTTTTCCATAATTTTCATTTGAAATCACTGAAAACTGAACCTGCCCTTTTTCCTGAAGGCTTACAAACTGAAGCTGATAGACTTGATATAAACTTAAGAGATTACCCAACGACACCATCAGAGACATTTTAAACTGTAAAAGATACTTTGACTCTGACATCTAAAAATCTTCTTAACTGGCTGTCCTCTTAACTCAAACTCGTTTCCAATTTGCTCCAACCATTAACCTTGTTTTTCTTTTGTTTACATAGAAATGCTTCTATTAAATACTTGATTGCTTGCTTCCATAATATAGGCATAACCTTGAGAGTCCATCTGCATCACCACCTTCTAAAATAAACTTAATTAAACTGATCTATTATCAGGACTAAGAAATGTGTTCAGTGAGATAAAACAGCCTACCAACTCAGCTTCTGGACTATGAAACTTCTTTAAGTTTCAAAAGGACTCTGAAACTTCTAGTTTCAAAAGGACTGTGAAACTTCTAGTTTCAAAGTCGGGACTGTGCGAGATCAAGATTTGGCCATCCTAAAATATATCTCTTTACCTTGATTGTTTTCTCTGAGGGACATTTGACCTCCCCCACTAACTGCCTAAAGAATTTGACATGGTGGCTCCTTCCTGGATCAGATCTTTTATCATGATGGCTGTAAAGATAATGTAGGATAAATGTTACAATAGGAAAGGCACCAACAAGCCCATCTTATCGGAAGTTCTGTCTCTCTGGCCACATTCTCTGGATGGCCCTGCAAGGAGTTGCCAGACAAACATTTACATTTATAAGGGAAATCTCCATTTGTAAAGGTATCTCCCTCTCTGTATTGGGAAGAGGGGGGATGACCTCATTTCTAGAGGCTTATCAATGTGGAAGGTGAGGCCTTAAATCTGCATAATAACCTTACTCTTGTTTACTGTGCTTTAGTGGTAATCTCCTGTAACTGACTCCCCCCACCCCCAACATCCTCCTTTGTCGTTGGCTGAACATGGTATTTAAGACGAGAATTTCTGCTATTGTGTTGAGAAACGCAGTGTCCCTGCTTTCTCTCATGTATACATGTTATTAAACTTGGTATTATTTTCTCCTGCTAACCTGTCTTGTTAATTATTTGGCCAGCCATAAGAACCTTAAGAAAAAGGGCAGAGGGAGATTCTTCCTCTTCCCCCAACACGATGCATCCGGATTTATCAGACAACAGTGACAAGGGCCAATTGACGAGGGCTTAGGCTTCACTTCTGCGGTCCAGAAGCAGAAATAGAGTAACTGACCTACAGGAGGAACACAGCCCCTGGCCTCAACTCCTTCCCTCGGTATTCTTAATGCCTTCCTCGGCACAAAACCAAATTCAAACAGCAGTAAGTAAACCACTCTTGCCGCCTCCTCTGACCTTCTATGTCAGCACTAATTTTAACTTTTCTTCCTGCCTTCAGCCATGTTCTGTGAAGCAATAAATAGAACTAAGTGTCTTTTTAGGACATTTTTATTGCAGCATATTTTTCCTGCCTCCTACCATCTTATTATGTTATCTCACCAAATGCCAGAGAAACATGAAACACATGTTCCCAACAGGAGATACCACGGAGGGAATTTCCCTTTCAGGAACTGTGACAAGGAAGCTCCCAGAACTCCACTTTGCTTGCCAGTGGTATGATCTGGAGCCCTGAATGTACAGGGAGGTGAGAGGCTCACGTACAAAACGTAGGGCTAAGATGATCTCTGTGGAGTGACATGGAATGGAAAAAAACATGCCCTGACAGTTAAACAAAAAAGAGAAAAAAGAAATTAGAGATCAAATGCCTCTAATTACAAATACTTTGAGATAATATCCAAATTTCTTTGTGGAAATGGAAAAAAAAGATAGGCAACAATGTTGTTTGGAATAAGTATATATTTTTGCAAACAAATATTTTTGTCTTGGCTGGCATGGCTATGATGCACGTCAAAAAAGTTTTCCATTTGACACATGTAGCACTATAGTTTTGTTACCACACCAGATCCGTTTTTGCCCACCACCCAGAAAGCCAATCACCAAGACGACGAGATTGCAGAGAGAGAGAGGGTTTAATCACAAGGCAGCCAAGTGAGGAAAATGAGAGAACAAGTCTCAAATCTGCCTCCCTGAAAATAGGGACTCAGGGGTATTTATGGGGAAGGGGGCAAAGTGGTCTGAAATGATGGGAGGTGAGGAAAGATGAGAGAATTGATGATCTGTGCAAGCGTAGTCAGCCTTCATGCCTCTTCTTAGGACACATGTTCACAGAATGGCGGCATTAGCATGCCCTGAGGGTAGAGTTCCAACCTCTTGCCGTCAAAAGGGCCCAGTTGATGGGTTGGTGGTCTCAATCTGGCCTGAAGTGGAAAAGGGGTTCAGTTCCTGAAAAAATAGCTCAAACATCCATTACCATGGTGACTCCGACTCCAGGGGGATGTTACCTATAGGAACGTAGTGGGAGTCATATAGCATATTACCTAAACAGCACAATGAGTAAGTTTATCATGCAGATTTAAGTCCCCATCTTCTGTTCTGATAAGTTTCTAGGTAAAACCATCCCCCCCTTCTTCCTGGTACAGGGAAGAAGATACCTTTACAGATGGAGATTTTCTTTTCAAATGTAAATATCTCTCATAAAGGGTAATCAGAACTAAGAATGGGCTTAGCATGGTGATGGCCTATTCTGGGGGCAGGCTTCCCATCCCAAACTCCTTTGGTTAGTTAGTGGGGGTGGGGGCCAAAATGTCATTCAGGCAGAAACACATTTTGAGTTGGCAAATTCCAATCCCACATAGTTACTAGCTGCTTAATCATCGCTGGCTGTTTGCTGGTTTCAGTTTTCCATACCAAGATAGCAAAAAAGTCTTACCTTATGTGAGGAAGAATGGGAATGAGAATAAAAATAAGGAGTGGAAAATAAAAATTTATAAAGTCCTCATTGGTTCATTAAATATAAGAAGGGGCTATTAGATTGTTTGCAATCTTAGGGAATTCTTTCCTCTTTTTAGAAATATAAGTAGGAATAATTTACAATATAGCTCACAGGCTTCCAGTTCAAGAATGCAGACTTAGCACATATTTTATATCATTTCTCTCGACTTTTTAAATTAATGATAAATGAGTGATTGAAATAACAAATCCATGACAACAAAAATTTTATGGTGTGAAGTTATTAACAGACACGCAATTTTTTTTTTATAATTTTATTTATTTATTTTTCCCCCAAAGCCCCAGTAGATAATTGTATGTCATAGTTGCACATCCTTCTAGTTGCTGTATGTGGGATGTGGCCTCAGCACAGCCGGAGAAGTGGTGCGTCGGTGCACGCCCGGGATCCAAACCGGGGCCGCCAGCAGCGGACCGCGCGCATTTAACCGTTAAGCCACAGGGCCGGCCCCATGCAATTTCAACAAGATTCTAGATCAGGGTTTCTCAACCATAACACTATTGACATTTGGGGCTGGGTAATTCTACATTGTGGGGGCTGTCCTGTGCATTGTAGAAGGTATAGCAGCATCTCTACCGACCACAGCCAGTAGCACCCTCCCCTCCCGCTCAATTATAACAACCCCAAAATCTCTCCAGACATTGTCAAGTATCCCCTTGGGGCACCATCACCCCTGGTTAAGAACCACTGGTCTAAAGACAGAGCAAATGAAGGAATATTTAGTTACACAGCTGAGCAGAGCAGACTGCAGCCTAGATCATTTGTAGAAGGCACGGTAATGAAGCACACAGGTGAGCCATATGTCACAGCACTGAAGGCAGTCCCAACAGGGATGCTACAGGGCAACAGAAGATCCAAGGGTGGAAAGAGTCAAGCAGCAGAAAACACTGGGATTGAGTGAAGGTCTGTAGGCAGAACGGTAGAATAAGCACACACACATATGCATATGTACACACACATGCACACACACACATGCACACACACACACTCTTTGTCTCTCACACACACACACACACTACAAGCAGAAAAGCACGCAGCCAAGCACATTCATCCCTGAGGTAAAAGAGAGAGTGCTCCTCCAAAAACATTGAACAAAGAACTCTATCAGCCAGGATGAGTGTCAAATCCTAGCAATGGAACTCCTGCCAACCCAGATTGAAGCCTGCCAACCAATAAGTCCCTTCCACGTGCATGGAGCCTTCAACCTCCTTTCTATTGCATAATGGGTTGAGCAAGAATAATGAGGCATTTGAGGAAAGCCTGGATTATGAAAGAGAAAGACTAAGATAAAGAGAAAAACTGAACACAACAGAAATGGAGATAAATGGGGGGCAGGGGAGATTAAAAAGAAAAAAAATCAAATTAACATGCTCAGACACATTTAAGAAGACGTTTAGTTCAAAACAAAAATCAAAATCTATCTAATAAGAAACCAATTTTAAAAATCAGAAAACAAGAGAATGCTGGGAAATTACAAACATGATAGCCAAAATGATAAGATTAATCCAGAAAATGAAACTGACTAATAGGCGTTCCTAACAAATAACAGAGAAGGCACAGGAGGATATTTTCAAGGAAATAATTTTTTTAAGTTTCCCAGAATTGAAGGAAACCAAGTGCCTCCCAATCAAAGGGGCTCATGGAGTACTGAAGAAAATGAATAAAACAATCATCACCCTGGCACATGTTTGGCAAACTCTAGAAGTGGTGATCTAATACAGCATATTAAAAACAAAGAGTAATATCTTCAAAGTTCTGACTTAAATAAAAAAAAACTAAAATTCTATGCAAACTAGTAACGAAGTATAAAAACAGAACAAAGAAATTTTCAGACTTGCAGGAACACCGTTTACTTTCCAAGCAACCCTTCTCAAGAAGGGATTGGCCATCACAAAATACATCGGTGAACCAAGAAGAAAAAAAATTAAGACCCAAGAAACAATGGCACCTATGCATAAGAGCAGAGAAAGAAAGGCCAGGTGGATAGCTGTGACTTTTGTCCTAACGAGCAATCAGTGGGTTGAGGCAGGAGGATGGAGTAAGATCCTCGAGAACAAAAAGGGCTCCCTCACACTAGAGAGAAGAGCCTAGGGACATGAAGAGGACTGAGGATGCAATGACAGACGATGAGTGGAAGGTGAGGTGGGAAAACGATGATGAAGGCGACCCCAACCCACTGCTCCCCTGCAGGGGGCTGGGCCTCATCAACACCAAGCTGGGGTCAAGAGGATGCTTTCACTCTGTTGAGAGATTGCAGTTTTGCTACTAGATCATAATAACTGCATTTATTTCTGCTCAAAGGAAGAGCTATGGGGTCACCAGGAGTGGGAAACGGAGATTCAAAGCAGGAAGCAGACAGAAATGAAGTAGGATTCCATCAGCATCCTGCTGAGACCAATTCATCCAACACACCAGCTACATTTACAAACCTGAAAAACTGTTCTTCTCATTTGCCCACTTGCTCCCAGCTCCATTCACACCCTTTGTGCCCTCCTCTTTACTATAAAGCCCTATGATTCAAATTACAGCATCTTCTGGGACTTGCTGTAAATGCAGATTTTCAGGCCCCACCCCAGAACTATAGTCGTGTGTCACTTAACAACGGGGATACGTTCTGAGAAATGTGTCATTAGGTGATTTGTCATTGTGCAAACATAGCGGAGTGTACTTACACAAACCTAGATGGTATAGCCTACTACACCCCTAGGCTGGATGGTACTAATCTTATGGACCACCGTCCTATAAGCAGTCCTTCATTGACCAAAACGTCATTATGTGGCACATGACTGCACTGAATAAGAAACTACATCCATCAAAATTGGGTTAGGGTCTGCCAGTAGCAAACTTTAATAAATGTGTACTTTTTAAGGTGCTGTCTTTAGTAATTCGTTACACAGCACTAGATAACCAATACAACAAGTTGATAAATCTGTATTGGAAAGATGGGCAAGAAGTGGTGAGGAGGATAGTAAGTAAAGTATATAATCAATCCTCACAGCAAGAAGCCAGCAGATAGTGTCTAAATTTGCTCCATCCAGAAGAAGGATTCTAAACTACTGTTTTAAATATGGAATAATCACCAAGTAGTAAAAGCAGAAATAATTAAGGGTGGGCTTATGAATAGGGAGGGATGGGCCAATGGACAGTGTTGCTTCATTATAAACATTTCATTACTCTTTGACATTTTCATCATATCACAAAAATTCTACTTTTCCACTTAGTGTTTACAGATCTTAATTAAATCTTAATATTGAGAGATACCATAAAGGTTTCCCAGTCCAACATCCTAATCAAAGCAGGAATCCACAGACTCTCAATCTTCTGATACGACTAGTGCCTGGTTACTCATTTCAACCCACAACACAGCCCGTTCTACTGAGAGAGGCTCTCGTTATTAGAACACACTCTCATACTGAATCCAAACAGCTGTATCCATGTAACTTCCAAGTGGAACTCCCAGCATGCCTTCTGAAGCCGGAAGGAATACATCTTCTCTGGCTGTCAGATGTCAAGACTCCAAATCGTGGACAACATCTGTCACTCGTCCTTCTAAATATCCTTCAGACTAAAAGCCCCAATACATTCAAGACTTCTCCAGATGACATGATGTTCAGGTTCCTTCCAGCAACATCCATCACCCTCAACATTTCTTAGTTGGGCAGTGTCTGACTCGAGAGTTGACCCACAGCACTCAGGAATGGCTTGATACCAGCAGAGAAAGCAGGACAGTGATCTGCTGGGTTTTCCACATGGCAGACTACATTAGTCAGGTTCCAGCCATACTTAATTTCCTCAGGTCCTTTTCTCATGACCTTCTCTATTAAACCAACGCTCCCTAGGCATGTTCTATTTTTAAACTCAATAGCAAATCTGGCATTTTCTTCATCAGGTTTCTGCCAATTATTATCTTTTTCTAATTTAACAAATACTTATATACTGCTTCTGAGGTGCCAGACACTGAGCCTTTCATAAATATTAAATCACTTGATCTTCATAACAACCCCACGGAGTAGGTGCTATTATCAACATTTCATAGATGCGGAGACTGACAGATGAGTTGTTAGGTAATGTGCCAAGATCCCTTAGCAGCCAGGACTAAGATTTGAACTTTGGCAGGCCTGCTCTAGAGCATATTCTCTTAACAAAAGCACCCAGCTGCTACGGGGAGCTGTCTGAATCCTGATTTTGCCACCCTGTGAAGGTGCCACCCAGCCCACCTTCGTGTTACCCACAAATCTGACAAGCATGTCTTCCATGCTTGCCTCCAAAATGGAGAGAAACGTGGAGGAGGATGAGACCAGGAAAGACACCTTTATAAGAACAAATCTGAAGAAAAGCTATGAAAACCCAGCCAATACCACACAGGGAGAATTTTACCCTCATCTGCAAGTCTTCAGGGACCCCCTAGTCCTGGGGAACATAACTGAACTGAGTTGTCTGATGTAGAGAGAGTGCAGACCAGGTTTCAGGTGAGTCCCCCTACAGGAGACATTTGGCAAAGTCTGAAGACAATTTTGGTTGTCACATCTGGAGTGGGGCATGGAGGAGTGCCATTGGCATCTAGAAGGTGGAGACCAGGGATGCTACGAAACATCCTACAATGCAGGACAGCATCCTCTCCCAACAAAGAATGATCCATCCCAAGATGTCAAGAGTGCCAAGGGTTGAGAAAACCTGGCCCAGCTGACCTACTCATATTATAAAGTCAAAAATAATCATACATGATAAGTTTTGAAACAGTGAACCAATTGAGGAAAAGGTCCATGTAAATTAGTGAAATACATCTTTTCACTGAAATTTTTGCGCACAAAACTGCAAGGTGGAACAATCAACAAACTAAAATCAGGGATCTTGTCTATCAGACTTCTCCAGGTGTCAGTTTATGATCTGCAACAGTAGGGCATGCTTAGGTTGCTTTCCATTCTAAAATGCCATCAACCACAGCTGTATTATTTTTCAAATACATAGAGTAAGCAGAGTATTTTTAACACAAGTAGTTGCTCCAAAATGCTCAGTGTTAATGACAAGTTAAGAGCGTTATACAATTATCATTTCAACGTGTCAGCCTAATTCTCGAGGGTTCACTTGTTTGCATTTTTATTACAATGTTTTCATGTAAACTAACTTCTGATTTATTCTCCTTAACAGATAAACTTAAAATCTTATTTCCACAATGTGTTTTCTTAGCATGTCTGTACTTTCATAAGCAGTATAAAGAGGATTTATTTGTTTGCAAACTCAGCACCTAGCAGAATGTCACCAACTAATTACTACTTTTTAATTACGTTCGATGTTTATTTTTTACAATGTTCTTAAAAAATCAAAACTTGTTTCTTATACTGTGTATCTAATTTCTACCAGTATTTATTGGCTAAAATAATGTGAATAAGAAAGAGCTGGAGAAAGAATCCACATATCTTTTACTTTCCTACAACTACCTGGAATATAAGCCTTGACGGGTCAGAAATGTCCAGATCCTCCATGGCACCTAAGTCTTAATTACAAGCCAGTGGCCAGTGAGCTTCGTGTTTTCTGCTTCTCAGTGGCCAGAGGACATTGCCTTAAGAATCTGTCAGTCACATGGCAATTGAAAAAGGACCTTTATACCTGATTTCTTTTTTAAAGGTCTCTAAGAAAGTGTTCTGGAGCATGACAGAACCACGGTAATATCAATGTCTTCTAGTCAAAGACCAGACAGGAAAACAGCAGCAGATAATTAGAGTTGGGTTCATTGATTCATTGCAGCTGGGGAGCACACACATCTTGGGGACCTATGGGCATCTCAATAAGAAGGTGTTACAAAAGACATTATAGAATATGGGCTGTGTTAGGGGATTTGAGGGAAGATTCAAGAGAGGGGAGCTTTGCTTTGAATTGGTCGCTGTCAGAAAGCAGAGGAATTATATCACTGGGCATCTCAGTGACTCTTGTCTGGAAAGCAGGAAGTGAGGTTGCAGTGTAATTAGTAAAACAGCAGCAGTCACTCATATTAACCAGGAAAGTGGGATGTTTGGTCATTTTGTGGTTTGGAGACTGTTCGTGTTTTTGTCCATGTTCAGACATGATTACGGAGTGGTCTTGTTTTTTTGCTTGAGCATTGCGGTTTTAGAGTGGGTTTGTCTGACATTGGTATGCTGGGAAATTGTTTCTGTTCAACAAGAGAATGCCAAGACCTAGCTGCGAACACCAGATTGGCTCCCAGCTGCTTTTCTCAGTTCTCAGTGGGAACATTACCCAAGCCGCACCTAAGGGGAGACTTGGTCTCCTGCCATGTAAATCCACAAAGAGTTTGTTTCCATTGGCTGGCAACCATCCATCCTCCATGCTGGTTCCAAGGAGGAAAGTCACTTTGGAGACCTACGTACGTCATTCAAAGGTTTACACTAAACCCTTAATTTGATTCTTCCGTTCTGAAAGTTGAATTTCTCACCTCGCTCGGTTTCCCAGGGTGAGCAGGGAGTCCTGTGGAGGCAGGCATCATATCTTGAATCTTGGGTTGGACACCAGTTAGGTCTTGGAGGTTCCCTGCTACGCCCAGCTCTAAATCTTCAGTGGTTGGAGTTTAGGGAGGTCCAAGGTACCAGAAAAGAAGCAGTACTGTGGGAGGGAGCTCGAGAGCGGGGAGCAGCGGTTATCACCAACTCATCCAGAGATGCTTCAAGAATTTAACGACCTCGGAAACTTGTTCTGGTAAATACCGCTGAGCGAAAGCATTAGCCTTTCTTGGAGGTCAACAAAACACTGGCCTTTGAGACTTTCTGGCATCAAGAATGACAAGAGAGATTTTATTTATCTCTATTTTATCTCTATTTTTATTTATCTCTATTAAAGAATGTGCCCATTAAAGGAGGCATTCTTGTGCATATGTTTACCCCTCCGTATTGTCCTTCCCAATACAGGCAGTGTAAATGTTTCAAAGAATGTGGACAAAGAAGAAATTATTTGTGGATGTGTTTTAAAAATCTTAAAGTTCTCTTTTACCTGCAAAGATATATTTGATTTTTTTTTAAGATATAATGCCTCCACTCATGATTAAACACACAGAAAATTCAGTCATATTTACTAACTTAGAGATTCCTAAATTGGCTAATAGTGAATTAATTTAGCGAAACAACTTTTTTAATGCAGTCATTTCAACAAAAAAGAGCAATCTGGTAGCAGCTAAGCCACGTGCAGACCAGAGGGAGGATGGGACGTCACTGACTGGCTAAGATCTTCTGCCGTATTAGGACTTCCAACTATGTAGACGTTGACCAGCCCACCTCTAATCTTATCCCTTTTGGTGGAAAATGCAATTGATTTTTTAAAAATTAATATTAGCTATGAGTTATTTTAATTGTTTGAGTTTTTAAACTTAAAATCAGTATTGTCATTGGATAAATCCAAACAAAATATTTCTTAAACGTGTGTTCCTTTGAGAAATTAGCTAAGGTTAAGCAGTTATTTATTAGGTTAAGAAAGTTGTTCTTTTTTTAAGGTCATTTTTACCAATAAATTCATGCCAACAGAATTAAAGTTCATCCTGATTACACATCAGTCTCAAGGCATAAAGGATTTCTCAGTAATTTACGCTGCCATAACCTTTTGAAACATTAAGAATTTTTGCTAAAGAATTCTTAACTTTTTATTCTGAAAGACTTTAAAATTTATAGAAGAATCACAAGAAGCCTAGCAAGTATCTCATGTACGCTCAGCTAAGTCACTACCTGAAAACATTTCGCCCCACTTGCGAAATGTTTATCTCTGGGTGTATTTTCTGAACCATTTGAAAGTGAATTGTTGACATCATAACCTTTACTCCTAAATACTTCAGAGTATGTTTCCTAAGAACAACATGACTATCAAATAGAAGAAATTTCATACCTATGTATTATTATTGTCATATCGAGAGTTCACCGATTTTCCTAGTAGTATTTTTATGAAAAACTCCCTTTGATCCACATTGCATTTAGTCTTCATGTCTATTTTCTTTGTCTTGAATGACATTGGCATTTTCCACAAGTACAGGCCAGTTGCATTGTAGAATGTTCTCAATTTGAGCTGGTCTGATGCTTCCCCATGATTAGATTCAGGTTATGCATTTTTTGGCAGAAATGCCAAACTTGGCAAAAATGCCAGAAGTAAAGCTGTGTCCTTCTCAGGGCATCACATCAGCAGCAACATGGCATTTTGTCTCACTGTTGGAAGTGATGACAAATAAGAATTTTCTTTTAAGCAGGTTTTTTAATGTTTCCTTTTGCCCATATTGCAAACACAGGTACTTACTGACTTCATAAATAAGAGTGACTTGCATGTCATGACTCCTTCTTTAAGATCTATGCCTCTATTACATTCCTCTTCTACTTTCCTAGAACAAGTCAATTCTGCCTGTTTATCTTCATTCCCTTAAACAAAATGGGAAAGAATAAACAGATTGACACAGATGGCTGTCTGTGGTGATGACTACAACTGGGAACCAGTCTACAAAAATATCCAACCCACTCAACTTTCCATAGGAGAGCCTGCCTGTGTCCAACAAGCCAAAAGCAATTGGGCTGGAGAATATTTTTAGAAATCGATTATTTTAGCTTATTTTTAAAAGCAGACTAGTTGCCACAATGGAATACACATTAAACAATGCATTAATGACCTCAAATTTAGAGCCAGCTGAACTAAAAATGGAAACCAAAATCCTGCCCATAGATAGTCATTTCACAAAGACCAACGAGAGAATCTCAGGACCATGGAGTCATTTGATTCTGCTCTCCAACCCCACGTGGTAAGACTAAACTTAAAACTTTTCCGCAAGATTATTTTCATACCCACTGCCTAAATATCTCCCAGAAAGGAATTTTCATAGCTCCTATTAGAAATTGCTTTTAAAGTCTTAAGATATTTCTAGGCATGAGAATTTAACTTGGGGCACCTGAAATCTCTCTCTCCATATTTTTTCTGGTCCCAATCGGTGAAGAAGTAAGAACAATTGGTCATTCCCAAAAAACAACTGGGGGTGGGAAGACACAGTGGAGGAGTGGGTAAGGGGCCGGAGAGAGGAGTCCAATCCATTGAATTTTTATTTCAAGGGTTTTTCTTTAATCCCTACAAAATTCTCACTACAAACCTCTGGATCCTCTGCCATAATCTTCATGAGGACGGGATAATGTCTTTCCTACTGCTGTCTTCCTAGTTCCTAACAGTGTTGGATACACTGTACATTTTTGTCACTAAACATTGTTGAACAAATACATACATAAATGAATAAACATCTTATTTTGCATTCTAACAGTATTACTTGTGGTCACTCAAATTACAACCTTGTTATCATATTGCATTAACATACTCATTTTTCCCTTTTGTCAATACATTATTCACTCTACAATCAATCTGGGCAATATATAGATGATATTAAACATGGTAGTTGTACAGTATGGGACTTAATATGTGAATGGAAAACAAATAATCAAGTGATTGGCTGAATTATAGATCAGTGTTCTGATATTCTAGTGTATTAGTTAGCTCCTGCTGTATAACAAGTAACCCCAAAATTTCAGCAGCAATATTATTCAATAATAAACATTTATGAGCTCACAAGTCTTTAGATTGGCTGGGGGTTAGCTGATCTAGATTGGATCCCAGGAGGTGGCTCTGCTGATTTTGGCTGCGTGTGTTCACAAGCTTGGGAGTCAGCTAGCTCAAGCTTGCTCTTTCACATCTCACTACATCACATCCACTAACATTCCACTGACTGAAGCAAGTCACATGGCCAAGCCCAACACCAACAGCATAGGCACATATGCTCCCCCAGTGAAGGCAAAGGGAGGCAGGGAATATATCTGGAAAATAATATAACCCATAACACCCTCACAACACACAAACTGACTCCCAGATTTTTTCCCACTTGTGGACTATGGAATTAAACTTTGACTTTCCCAAAATGTCATACTCTCTCTACCTTCTGGGCCTTTTGCATGCCATCCCTCTGCCTAGAATAATCTCCCACACTTTCCTCACCCATTATGCCATAAGCCCATCTCTATCACTTGCCAGGCTAACTCCTGCTCATTCTTCCTAACTGTTATATTCTAGAAGCATCTCTAGATCCCAGAATCCAAGAAAAGTTGCCAACCCCAGATCCTCTCATACGTTCCCATGTCCCCTAAGCTTCCCCCATAGCACCTAATAAATGTTTGAAAATTGCCTGTTTCTCTCTCTTCTCACATGATAATCTCTGCAAGGACAGACTCCATCCTTCTTATTCACCTTTGTGTCCCTAGTCCCTAGATTAGTACCCACTATACAGTAAACACTCAGTAAATGTTTGTTGGATGAATAATCTGGATATAGTGACTCACCCTTTGTGAAATATGAACACTAGCCATACTACATAAATATATCCTACCTAAATGACATTTTCTCCTTCCCCACTCTTTCTTAGTATAGTTAAAAAATAAAAATAATTTTAAGATCTGCTCATGGAGAGCTACAAGTTCAAATCAAACACATGAGCTCCGACTCAATCTGAGCAATCTCCCCCATTCATCTGGAGATAATCTGACGTTACCAGAATTTTCAGAAAAAATGAACTATTTTGACCAAAAATAAACTAGAAAGTGTAGTTTGAGCCCTCTGTGGGTTAGGATATATTTTAGATGTTTAAAAAATGTTCTCATTTCATGGGGAGATTGACCACTATAAATTGGAACTCCCAGTTTTATTCAAGCTAGTAACCTTCTTCCTTCCCAAGCTCTCATCTCTAACAAAACCTCTAGAATAAAATGTCCCCGATGACTGAATGCTTAACTAAATAATTGCTTGTAACAAATCAATGGCTGACTACTCATATAAATACAGTTTACATTTGTCTCTCACAGTTCTTTGTAAAATTATGATTTCCTCATGCAAATTTACAGGCTTCTACACTACATTTGAAGGACCTGTCTATTTAGCATCATCACTGAAAATAAGCATTTCCTCATAAATCCATTCACCAAAACTGAACCAATGATCCTGCGTCTCTCCGGTGGAATGTATCCATTTTCCCAAAGCATGACAATATGTTCAATGGGCATTAATTCACAATGACAGTGATTCTCGGAGAGAGCATTCAGCAGCATATTCTCTAGAGTATTTACTTAGGCTTACAATATGATGATCCAGAACACTTTGAAAGGGGCTGGTAAGAGGATTTCGACAGTCCACTGTGCCTTCCAATCAATAACTAATTCATCGCTACCAAATGGCTCTTCAGAGCACAGAGCCACAAAAGAATCAGTGGAATGGAATGTCTATTGCAATGACTCCATGTACTCACTCAGCTTTTGAGAAAGCTATCTGCAAGAGTCTGGGAGAAGTCATCAATGACTCTTAACGAGTGCAACTAAAGATAACTTATCATGATGTCTGTGACTCTTTCTTGTTGCCATGGTTCTTATTTGACAATGTCTGGAGTAATTTTTGGTTGTCATATCCTGGAAGGGCAGTGCTACTGGCTATAGTGGGTAGAAGTCAGGAACATTGCTAAACATCCTACAATGCACAGGATGGCCCCCTGACACACAACAGATTATCCAGCCCATAATGTCAATAGTGCTGAAATTGAGAAACCTTGCCCTACAGAAAGTTAATAGATGTAATTTCTAGAACTGTGCTGTCCAGTATGGCAGTCACTAACCACATGTGGCTATTGAGCCCTTGAAATGCAGCAAGTCCAAACTGAGATGAGCTGTAAGTGAAAAATACACTCCAGAATTCAAAGACTTAGTGTGAATAAAAGAATGTAGACTACCTTAATATTTTTATAATATTTAGATATTGAAATGATAATATTTTGGATATACTGGAATAAATAAAATATATTATTAAAATTAGTTTCATCTCTTTCCTTCTACTTTTCTAAATATGTCTCCTAGAAAATGTAAAATTATATGTGTGGCTCTCATTGTATTTCTTTTGAGACAGCACTGGGCTGGTAATTCCTTCTGTTTCGTTGATAACACACTGTCTCTACCCATGAAACCTACATTTCAATAAGTGGTTCTCTCAAAGTAAATTTAAATTCAAAAAGCACCCAGTTGCTATGTCCTTAAAAGGTGAACATAAGCGCCAAGTTATTTAATCAGATCAGAGATACATGAGCTGCAAGATGAAGTTTTCCTGTTTATAATGATTTATAAAACCGGGCTGAGATGGAAAAAAGAGTGTCATGGATCTGTATTTTTCTTTATGCCCAAATGGTTAGGAATTAGTTCATTAGCAAAATGTCCCACAGGTCAACAGATTAAAAAGCTAGAAGGTAAACAAACAGGAAGAGGGGCTTTCGACAGCAGGCAAATATTTCCAAGAGGCAAACACAGTATTTGGCTCATTAAAAAGAATGACCCTGAGAAGAGCAGAAAAATTAGACAAATCTGTTAAACTGGTCATTCATCAGACTTGTAACCCCTCCATACATAGCACCACAGGGACAGAGCTATAGAGTAAAAGCCACAGTTTCTTTTTTAAGGATCCACCTGAAAAAACAGGACAAACAGATGGCAACATTAAATAACAAGTCATGACAATGAATGGTGATATCGCAAAGGAGAGTTCAGAGTGAAAATCAGCACCACTTGGGCATGGAAATAAAGGTAGAATTTAGACCAAGAAAGAGATGTGTTGTGGAGGAGACTCCAGGAAGGGGAAGCAAAGTGAGCTGACACTCAGAGCTGAAATAGGCATGAGGTTTGTGACTGAGACAATAACAAGAACTGACCGGTTAAGGCTTTGCGTTCATTTTGGGAAGAGCTTAGCAATAAGACAAACTTCTTTGTCTTAACGACCAGGAAGAGAATTTGGAACTTTATCCTATAGGCAACAGGGAGCCAGGGAACATTATGGAAAGAGAGAGAGGGGTGTAAGGAGAACAACATTGTAGGCATGCACATGAGATGGACTGGAGAAAAAAGAAATGACAGGAGGATGTGTAATGAGCCCAAAATGTGCAGTGATGGAGTACCAGGCTGGTGACAGCGTGCCTGGAGGAAAAGGCACCGAGTGGACACCAGGAACAGAGAAGAAAGATGACTGATTTTGAGTTTGAGTAACTAGAAGATGGAACATGCATAGACACATCAATGAATGCTACAGAGGCATTTACCTTGGGATGATAGATTGCTGGCTATTAAAGCTAGGACTAGGCTTCCAAGAAGATAGCTATAAATACGGAAGTCAAAGTAATATGTATACCACGTTGCCCTTTATTTTACAGGATTTTCTTTTTTAGATTCCACATATAAGTGAGATCATACGGTGTTTGTCTTTCTCTGCCTGACTTATTTCACCTAGCATAATGTCCTCGAGTTCCATCCATGTTGTCACAAATGGCAGGATTTCCTTCCTCCTCGAGGCTGAATAATATGTCATTCTATATGTATACCACATCTTCTTTATCCATTCATATGTCAATGGACACTTAGGTAGTTTCCATATCTTAGCTATTGTGAATAGTGCTGCAACGAACATGGAGGTATAGACAGCTCTTTGAGATAGTGATTTCATTTCCTTCAGGTATACACCCAGAAGTAGAATTGCTGGATCATATGGTAGTTCTATTTTTAATTCTTTGAGGAACTTCCATACTATTTTCCATATTGGCTGCACCAATTTACTTCCCCACCAACAGTACACAAGGGTTTCCTTTTCTCCACATCCTTGCCAATGCTTGTTATCTCTTGTCTCTGTGATGATAGCCATTCTAACAGGTGTCAAAAGCTTCGATACAGGAAATAAGTAACAGATAATGAGTTTTACATACTTACCTTGAACTTTAATGAATGGTTATTTGCCCCCTGGCTCCCAAAATTAGGTATGTCACGTAACACCATCAGCCCATCCTAACACCACGGTAATAAGACTCTATCTGCCTGCAGACATAAAAGAGACTACATTATCAGTCCAGTATTTACTGTCAACAAAACACTAAACAAAGGTATACTCAGCATTTTAAAGTAAAGTGTGCCAGCAATGAGAATATCATGATGCCTAAGAATTATTAAGCACAAAAATGATAACTGGTAATGGCATTTAAATATTTTGTTACAAAATACCCTATTCCCTAATCTCCAAAGACATTGAAGCCAACAATGAAGCCAATACAATTAGGATGAAGTAAGAAGTGTATCTTCCTTGGAAAAAGAAGAATGACCAGCTAAAAATTAGAGATAATCAGACCAAATAACTTTTTCTGAATATTGTTAATCACTTCCTGACAATCCAATATGTTTAGAGCAGGAGCTAAGTTTTCACGTGACTTAGAAATTCAGTCTTTCCACCATTTTCTTTATGGAAGTACAAAAGCATAAAGGAGAAGAAGAATGAGTTTTTTAAAAATTCATTTTTGGGGGCCGCCCCCGTGGCTTAGCAGTTAGGTGTGTGCTCCGCTACTGGCGGCCTGGGTTCGGATCCCGGGCGCACACCGACGCACCGCTTGTCCGGCCATGCTGAGGCCACGTCCCACATACAGCAACTAGAAGGATGTGCAACTATGACATACAACTATCTAGTGGGGCTTTGGGGGAAAAACAGGAGGAGGATTGGCAATAGATGTTAGCTCAGAGCCGGTCTTCCTCAGCAAAAAGAGGAGGACTGGCATGCATGTTAGCTCAGGGCTGATCTTCCTCACAAAAAAATAAAAATAAAACAACAAAAATTCACTTTTGGTAAAACAAGAAGAAAGTTCAACTCCAGACCTCAAAGTATCAAATTGACTTCCAGTGTCCCTGGAGATCAATCAGGGTGTGTTGAAGAGAAGACAGAAGCCAACAAAAGCACGGGGATCATGCAGAAACAGAAGCACACTTCTCAAATACGAAGGGCACAGCCTTGTTATAGAACTTGGATCATTTGTTTGCAAGGATAGCAGTAAGGGCGAACCAGCTGCAGCAGGAGGGTCCCGTACCCAATTAGCTTCCAGATGCAGAAAAAATGGAATTAAGTGAAGAATCACATGTACAAGTTACATTTGCAGGTACTGTTTTGTCTCTATGGCAGTGGGAAAAAGAAACTTGAATTAACAGAGAAATTTTAAAAATCAGCCTATTTCATTGACTGAGAAGTAAATGCTAAATAAAGTTATACCTAAAACCCTGGGTTAGGGGAAAAGACCAGATATCCTGGCACATGGTCCTGCCTCTTTCCCACAGAACACATCCAGAAATAAAATATAAATTTTATTTTTTTATATATACATATATGTAGAAATCAATCAATTTATATATATGCAGAAATCTCTCTTATTTGTAAACAACAAAAATTAGAAATTATAATCAAAAACTAGGCGCCATTTAAAATAGCAATAATAAAGATAAAATGCCTAGAAATAAACTTAGGAAATATGTAAGTACTTTAGGAAGAATATTCTTAAGTTCTTCTGGAGTGAGGGAGAAGAAAATGTAAACCCACGAAAGACACTCCGAGTTGCTGAGTATGAAGAGCCAACATCCTCACATGATCATCCCTAAATCAATCTAAAATAGGACCCAAAGGATCTGTCTTAGGAATTAGGCATGCTGATCCTAAACTTCATAGGGAACCACAGATAAGGAAGAATACCCAGCAAAAATCTAAAGAAACTCAATTACAAAATGAAAACAATTCAATAAAAAATAGGAAAGATGTCAACAGACCCTTCACAAAGAAAAGATATTCAAATGGGCAATAAGCATATGAAAAAGTGTTCACCCGGCTGTGGCTGTGCGGGGTTCGCAGGTTTGGATCCCAGGTGTGCACCGATGCACCGCTTGTCAAGCCATGCTGTGGTGGCGTCCCATATAAAGTAGAGGAGGATGGGCATGGATGTCAGCCCAGGGCCAATCTTCCTCAGCAAAAAAATAGGAGGATTGGGAGGAGGAGTCAAGATGGCGGCGTAAGCAGACTCTGAACTCACCTACTCCTGCGGACACAGCCAATTGACAACTACTCGTGGAAAAATTACCCCTGAGACAGAACTGAAAACTGGATAAGAGGAACTCCTGCAACAACGGACAATCCTAACTGAGGTGGAAGAGGCAGAAACTCCCTTCTGGAGAGGAAAAACGCCGCCTTCACAAGCCGCAGCGCCTCACGGCCACCTGGGAGCAGTCCACAGGTACGCAGCCCTCCCTGGAGGCGCAGGGCCCTGAGCCGGGGAGCGCCCCCACTGGGGGCATTTTGTGGACCCAGCACAATCGAGACCAGCGGCATAATATCTGACTGTGCCTGCTACTAAAACACTGGGGAGCACCCCCAGAAAATCCGGTTCACAAAGAAACTAAAACCGGCTCTTAAAGGGCCCACACGCAAACTCACCCGTTTCAGAAAGCAACCTAAAATCACCAGAAAGAAAGGTGCACAGTGCTGTGGTGAAAAGAGACTCACCTAATAGGCCCTGAGTGCATCTCGGTGAGGGGTGAGACCTCTCCAGGGACTGGGACATTGGCGGCGGCCATTGTTGTGGCCCTGTGTGGGCGTGCTGACACAGATGCCATTGGAGTTCTCCCTGAGGCCTGCTAGCCCAGGGTCTGCCCCACCCGCTAGAGCACCGATTTAATCCAGCTCAGCCAGGACAGGCAGCCCACCCTAGAGACTGGCCCCACCCAACAACAAGCCCGCAGGCAACTTGTGGGCCTGCATAGATTGGTGACTGGATTCTCTGCTGCCTGGCAACTGAGCTGATTTTAGCGGGGCAGGGTGTGCACAAGGAGCCGGTGGAGAGTGTGGGGTGGTGGCGGAGTGTGTGGGGCTCATGCCGTGGAGAGACTGGGTCCGCTTGGGGAGACAGGGGTGCGGACACGGGGCAGGACTGTGTTGACTGTGTGTGTGGACCTGTGGGTGGCAGGGCTTGTCAGCTGCAGAAGACTTGTGCTTCTCAAAGACCCACATAGGGGGTTTGCCCCACCTTCCAAAGCCTGAAACAATTGGGTGCTCCTGTGCCTGAGGCCAGCCCCACCCAGCTGCAATCCTCAGAGAGCTGACAAGAGACCTAACAGGCTAGAGGCTTACAGCAATTGTAAGGCCCTGAGCCTAACAACCTGCCATGCTGGGGGCCTACTCACTTAAAAGAAATACTGCAACACAAATGTGGTATTAGAAATTGCAGCCAACTGTGCTGGGGCTCCCCACACCTGATAAAGAGACTGAAGGGCCCACAACAACTACAAGCAGCTGAGCATTACAACAGCTGGCCAGGAGCATAACTCAGCCTCCCTGGGTGCCTACAGGGAGAGCAAACAGGCCACAACAGAAGGACACACGTAGCCCACATAGGGGTCACCCCTGGAACATTGAGAACTGAGGGAAGCACACTGCAGGTCTCCTAAGGCGTCACTTACATAAGGTCACCTATCCAAGAGCAAGAGACGTAGCTGACCTACCTAATACGTAGACACAAGCACAGGGAAAGAGGCAAAATGAGGAGGCAAAAGAATACATTCCAAGTAAGGGAACAGGACAAAACCCCAGAAAAGGAACTAAGTGAAACAGAAATGAGCAACCTACCTGACAGAGAGTTCAAACTAAGAGTGTTAAGGATGCTCACTGATCTGGGGAGAAGCATAGATGAACTCAGTGAGAATGTCAACAAAGAAATGGAAGATATAAAAAGAACCAAGTAGAAATGAAGAATACAATACTGGAAATGAAAAATTCATTAGAGGGACTCAAAAGCAGAGTAGAGGATACAGAAGAATGGATCTGCGAGCTGGACGAAAGACTAGAAGAAATTACCCAAGCTGAACAGGTAAAAGAGAAAAGAATTAAAAAGAGTGAGGACAGTGTAAGGGACCTCTGGGACAACATCAAGCGCACTAACATCCGTGTTATAGGTGTCCCAGAAGGAGTAGAGCGAGACAAGGGAGCAGAGAATCTATTTCAAGAAATAATAGATGAAAACTTCCTTAACCTAAGGAAGGAAACAGACATCCAGGTACAGGAAGCACAGAGAGCCCCAAACAAGATAAACCCAAAGAGGCCCACACCAAGACACATCATAATCAAAATGTCCAGAATTAAAGATAAAGAGAGAATCCTAAAAGCCGCAAGAGAATGTCAAGTTACACACAAAGGAAACCCCATAAGGCTATCAGCTGACTTCTCAGCAGAAACCTTACAGGCTAGAAGAGAATGGCACGATATATTTAAAGTGCTAAAAGGAAAAAACTTAGAGCCAAGAATACTCTACCCTGCAAGGTTATCATTCAAAATGGAAAGAGAGATCAAAAATTTCCCAGACAAGCAAAAATTAAAGGAGTTTGTCACCAAGAAACCAGTGCTACAAGAAATGTTAAAGGGACTGATTTAAGGGGAAAAGAGAAGACCACAAATAGGACAAATTATCTATTTCCATGATAAGAACGTAATGGATACAAATGCACAAAAAGAGGTTAGATATGATATCAAAAACATAAAAGGAGGGAGGAGGGGAGTTAAAGAGTACAGCTTTCAGACAGAGGTCAAACTAAAGTGACCATCAATTCTGTATAGAAGAAGAAAGGAACAGAGAAGGGCTACTAAAACACTGAGAAAAAGAAAAAAGTTAAAAAATGGCAGTAAGTACATACTTATCAATAGCTACTTTAAACGTCAATGGACTAAATGCTCCAATTAAAAGGCATAGGGTGGCTGATTGAATAAAAAAACAAGACCCATATATATGCTGCCTACAAGAGACACACTTCAGACCTAAAGACACTCACAAACTGAAAGTGAAGGGGTGGAAAAAGATACTCCACGCAAATGGCAATGAAAAGAAAGCTGGGGTAGCAGTACTCATATCAGACAAAATAGACTTTAAAACAAAAACTGTAAAAAGAGACAAAGAAGGGCATTACATAATGATCAAGGGAACAATCCAACAAGAGAATATAACACTTGTAAATATCTACGCACCCAATGTAGGTGCACCTAAATATATAAAGCAATTATTAACAGACATAAAAACAGAAATAGACAGTAACACAATAATAGTAGGGGACTTTAACACTCCACTTACACCAATGGATGGATCATCCAAACAGAAAATCAATAAGGAAACATTGGCCTTAAACGACACACTAGAACAGATGGACCTAGTAGATATATACAGAGCATTCCATCCAAAAACCGAAGAATACACGTTCTTTTCAAATGCACATGGAACATTCTCCAGGATTGATCACATATTAGGCAACAAAACAAGTCTCCATAAATTTAAGAAGACTGAAATAATACCAAGCATCTTTTCTGACCACAACAGTATGAAACTAGAAATCAACTGTAGGAAGAAAATCAGAAAAGCCACAAATACGTGGAGATTAAACAAAATGCGACTGAACAACGACTGGGTTAACGAAGAAATCAAAGAAGAAATCAAAAAACACCTGGAGACAAATGAAAATGAAAATACGACATGCCAGAATTTATGGGATACAGCAAAAGCGGTTCTAAGAGGGAAGTTTATAGCAATACAGGCCTATCTCAACAAACAAGAAAAATCTCAAATAAACAATCTAACAATGCACCTAAAGGAACTGGAAAAAGAAGAATAAACAAAGCCCAAAATCAGTAGAAGAAGGGAAATAATAAAAATTAGAGCAGAAATAAATGAAATAGAGACCAAAAAAAGAATAGAAAAAATTAATAAAACCAAGAGCTGGTTCTTTGAAAAGATCAACAAAATTGACAAACCTTTAGCTAGACTCACCAAGAAACAAAGAAAGAAGGCACAAATAAGTAAAATCAGAAATGAAAGAGGAGAAATTACAACAGACACCTCAGAAATACAAAAGATTAAAAGAGAATACTATGAAAAGCTATATGCCAACCAATTCGACAATCTGGAAGAAATGGATAAATTCTTAGAATCATACAACCTTCCAAAACTGGATCAAGAAGAAGTAGAGAATTTGAATAGACCAATCACCAGTAAGGAGATTGAAACAGTAATCACAAACCTCCCCCAAAATAAAAGTCCAGGACCAGACGGCTTCCCTGGGGAATTCTACCAAATATTCAAAGAAGACTTAATACCTATCCTTCTCAAACTCTTCCAAAAAATTGAGGAGGGGGGGAAGCTCCCTAACTCATTCTACGAAGCCGACATTACCCTGATACCAAAACCAGACAAGGACAACACACAAAAAAAAGAAAATTACAGGCCAATATCACTGATGAACATCGATGCAAAAATCCTCAACAAAATACTAGCAAATCGCGTACAACAACACGTTAAAAAGATTATACACCATGATCAAGTGGGATTTATTCCAGGGATGCAGGGATGGTTCAACAGTCGCAAATCAATCAACGTAATACACCACATTAATAAAATGAAGAATAAAAATCACATGATCATCTCAATAGATGCAGAGAAAGCATTTGACAAGATACAGCATCCATTTATGATAAAAACTCTGAATAAAATGGGTATGGAAGGAAAGTACCTCAATATAATAAAGACCATATATGACAAACCCACAGCTAATATCATCCTCAATGGTGAAAAACTGAAAGCTATCCCTCTAAGAACAGGAACCAGACAAGGATGCCCACTGTCACCACTCCTATTTAACATAGTACTGGAAGTCCTAGCCAGAGCAATCAGGCAAGAGAAAGAAAGAAAAGGGATCCAAATTGGAAAGGAAGAAGTGAAACTGTCATTATTTGCAGATGACATGATTTTATATATAGAAAACCCTGAAGAATCCACCAGAAAACTTTTAGAAGTAATAAACGAATATGGTAAAGTTGCAGGATACAAAATCAACATACAAAAATCAGTTGCATTTCTGTACACTAACAACGAAGTAGCAGAAAGAGAAATTAAGAATACCATCCCATTTACAATTGCAACAAAAACAATCAAATACCTAGGAATAAACTTAACCAAAGAGGTGAAAGATCTGTACACTGAAAACTATAAAACATTGCTGAAAGAAATTGAAGAAGACACAAAGAAATGGAAAGATATTTCGTGCTCTTGGATTGGAAGAATTAACATAGTTAAGATGTCCATACTTCCTAAAGCCATCTATAGATTCAATGCAATCCCTATCAAAGTTCCAACAACATTTTTCACAGAAATAGAACAAAGAATCCTAAAATTTATATGGAACAACAAAAGACCCCAAATAGCTAAAGGAATCCTGAGAAAAAAGAACAAAGCTGGAGGTATCACACTCCCTGATTTCAAAATATACTACAAACCTGTAGTAGCCAAAACAGCATGGTACTGGCACAAAAACAGACACACAGATCAATGGAATAGAATCGAAAGCCCAGAAATAAACCCACGCATCTATGGACAGCTAATCTTTGACAAAGGAGCCAAGAACATACAATGGGGAAAAGAAAGTCTCTTCAACAAATGGTGTTGGGAAAACTGGATAGCCACATGCAAAAAAATGAAAGTAGACCCTTACCTTACACCATACACAAAAATTAACTCAAAATGGATTAAAGACTTGAATGTAAGACCTGAAACTGTGAAACTTCTAGAAGAAAACATAGGCAGTACGCGCTTCGACATCAGTCTTAGCAACATCTTTTCAAACACCATGTCTGACCGGGCAAGAGAAACAATAGAAAAAATAAACAAAGGGGACTACATCAAACAAAAGCTTCTGCACAGCAAAGGAAACCATCAACAAAATGAAAAGACAACCTAACAATTGGGAGAAGATATTTGCAAACCATACATCTGATAAGAGCTTAATCTCCAAAATATATAAAGAACTCATGCATCTCAACAACAAAAAAACTACCAACCCAATTAAAAAATGGGCAAAAGACCTGAACAGACATTTCTCCAAAGAAGATATACAGATGGCCAACAGGCACATGAAAAGATGTTCAAAATCACTAACTATCAGGGAAACACAAATCAAAACTACAATGAGATATCACCTCACGCCCGTCAGAATGGCTATAATTAACAAGACAGGAAACAACATGTGTTGGAGAGGATGTGGAGAGAAGGGAACTCTCATACACTGCTGGTGGGAGTGCAAACTGGTGCAGCCACTATGGAAAACAGTTTGGAGATTCCTCAAAAAATCAAGGATAGAACTACCATATGATCCAGCTATTCCACTGCTGGGTATTTACCCAAAGAACTTGAAAACACCAATTTGTAAAGGTACATGCACCCCTGTGTTCATTGCAGCGTTATTCACAATAGCCAAGACTTGGGAGCAACCTAAGTGCCCCTCAAGGGACAAATGGATAAAGAAGCTGTGGTATATACACAATGGAATACTACTCAGCCATAAGAAACGATGAAATCCAGCCATTTGTGACAACGTGGATGGACATTGTGGGTATAATGCAAAGTGAAATAAGTCAGAAGGAGAAGGTCAAATACCGTATGATTTCCTTCATTAAGTAGTAGATAATAACAACAATAAACAAACACATGGAGACAGAGATTGGATTGGTGGTTACCAGAGGGGAAGGGGGGAGGGAGGAGGGTGAAAGGGATAATTCAGTACATGTGTGTGGTGATGGGTTGTAATTAGTATTGTGGTGGTGAACATGATGTAATCTATGCAGAAATAGAAGTATAATGATGTACACCTGAAATTTTTACAATGTTATAAACCAATGTTTCCGCAATAAACAAAAAATTAAAAAAAAAAAAAAGTGTTCACCCTCATTAGTTAGCAGTAAAATGAAAAATAAAACCAATGCGATGCCACCATATACCCACCAGTATGACAAAAATTAAAAAGAATGACAATATCAAATGATGTTGAGGAATTAGAGCAATTGGAACGCTCACACATGTTTGTGCGAGTGTAAAATGGTACAACCACTTTGAAGAAAGGACTGCAGGTTTCTTAAAAAGCTAAAAACCTACCCTATGACCCAGGCATTTCCCTCATATGTATTTACCCCATCTCCCCCCTCCAAAAAATGAAAAGAAAACATAGAGGCCACAAAAGGAACTGTGCAAGAATGTTCATAGCAGCTTCATTCATAATAGCCAAAAACTGCAAACAGCCCAGGTGTTGGTTAATAGGAGAACAAATACACCAAATGTGGTACATTCATACAATGTAATATCACTCATCAGTAAAAAGAAACAAACTACAGATACATGCAACAGTATGGCTAAGTCTCAAAAACAGTATGCTTAGTGAAAGATGCCTCCCACAAAAGAATGCACACTAACTGAAGTCAGAATAGGGTAGCCTCTGTGGGAGTGTGGGTGGGGATCGACTGGCAAGAGGCATGAGGGAATTTTCTGGGGTGATGGTAATATTCTGCATCTTAATAAGAGCATGAGTTACACAAGCATATACATCTGTCAAAACCCAGGGAATATGCACCTAAGATTTGTGCATTCCATTGTATAAAAATTTTAGCTCAAAATTTGAAAAATACTATAAACAAATACTAAACTCTAGTTAACAATAATGCATGCTAAACTATTTAGAGGGAAGTGTACTGAGGTTTCCAGTTTACTTTGAAATGCATCGAAAAAATAAGATGGATTAGTGTATAGAGAGATGAATAGACAGACAGATATGTGTTAAAGCAAGCTTAGGAAAACATTGCTGGTAGAATCTAAGTGGTGGGTAAACAGGTGTTCACTGTAAAATTCTTTCAACATTTCCATATGCTTGAAAACTTCTATAATAAAATGTTGAAAAAAGTCTGAAGAAACTAAAATAGTAATGAAGGAAGACAAGCCCTATAGCATGCTAAAACTTACTTATGTTAAATTTTAAGTTTAACATAAATAGAAACAAAGATCAATGGAACAGAGTAGAAAATTTCTATTTAGAAATGGAACCCCTAAAATATGGAAATTTAGTGCTGCTTAACGGGTATAAAGTTTCAGTATACATACTCGATGAATAAGTTCTAGAGATTTGTTGTACAACATTGTGCCTATAGTTAACAATACTGTACTGTGCAGTTAAAAATTTTCAAGACGATGGGTCTTACGTTGTGTTCTTACCACAATAAAATAAACTTACGGAAATTAATACAGGTGGCAACTCAAATCAGAAGGGAAAAGATGAATTATTTAATAAATGGCATTGAGACAAATGGGCTGCCTTCTGGAATAATATAGTTGGATCTATGCCCTACGCCATATGCCAAGATAACTTCCAAATAGATCAAATATTTAAATATATATAAAATGTAGAATGAACTAACAAGTTAAAGAAACCACAGGATAATTCCTTTAACACTAGAGGAGAGAAGTCCTTTCCAACTATGACCAAATGCCAGAATTAATGAAAATACTAATGGATTCAACCACATACAAGTCAGAACTCTTAGGGCAAAACTATAATAAGCAAACTCAAAGGGCAGATGACAAACTGGGGGAAATTATCACATATCACAAAGTTAACTTCTCCAATAAATAAGTAGCTCATAGATAGAACGTCAGCAACTCAAAAGAAAAAGAGAAAACAGGAAAACAATTTGAACAGAGAATTCATAGAAAAGGAAAGACAAACGGTTCTTAGTTCCATGAAAACATCCTCAATCATAATAATTGGAAAAAATGTATCTCCGTCTGGTTTTAATTTGCGTTTCTATCAGAGGTGAAAAAAGAAAGCTGTGGAATGTGTAATTCACTTTAAGAAGGAGAGAAATAAAACACACACACACATATATATGAACACATAGGAAAATGTGTTTGTACGTGTTTTTTAAAGCTCCAGGAAGAACACAAGAAACAATAACATACATTGTTTAATCAGAGTGACAGGGAGATTTTTCCACAGTATACCCTTTTATACATTTTGAATTTTTAATCATGTACATGTACTACCTAATCAAAAATTAGAATTAAAAAAGTGAAAAACATTTTATTGCAAACAAAGGCAGCAGAGTGGGAGGTAGCCTGAGTTCCAGCGCAACTCTGCTACTAATTAGCTATGGGATCTAGGGCCAGTCTCGTAGAATCATTGACTGCTCTGGGTACAAAGAATCTCACAAATAGTCTCATCTCTCACTCTTGTTCTATAGAATAGGAAACAGAAACACAGAATAAATTAAATGGCTTAGCCAATGTCACACAGAAGCAGTTTACAGCAGAGCCAAGGAAAGCTGTCCATGTGTCAGTTTCTTCTTATTTAAGATGGGGGTACTACCCATTCTTTGACAATGGTCTTAGAAGGATCTTTTCCAATACCATGTCTACTCAGGCATGGGAAACAAAAGAAAAAATAAGCAAATGGGAGTACATCAGATTAAAGAGCTTCTGCAAGGCAAAGGAAACCATGAACAAAATGAAAAGACAACCCATCAACTGGGAGAAAATATTTGCAAATCATATAGCCAACAAGGGGTTAATTTCCAAAACACATAAAGAACACATACAACTCAACAACAAACGAAACAAACAACCCGATCAAAAAACGGGCAGAGGGGCCGGCCTGGTGGCATAGTGGTTGGGTTCGCATGCTCCACTTCAGCAGCCTAGGGTTCATGAGTTCAGATCCCAGGCACGGACCTACACATTGCTCATCAAGCCATACTGTGGCGGCATCCCACATACAAAATGGAGGAAGACTGGCATAGCTGTTAGCTCAGGGACAATCTTCCTCAAGCAAAAAGGGGAAGATTGGCAATAGATGTTAGCTCAGGGCCAATCCTCCTTACCAAAAAAGAAAAAAAGGGGGCAGAGGATATGAACAGATATTTTTCCAAAGAAAATACACAGATGGCCAATAGGCACAAGAAAAGATGTTCAACATTACTAATTATTAGGGAAATGCAAATCAAAACTACAATGAGATATCACCTTACACCTGTCAGAATGGCTATAATTACCAAGACAAAAAATAACAAATGTTGGAGAGGATGTAGAGAAAAGGGAACCCTCATACCACCGCTGGTGGGAGTGCAAACTGATGCAGCCACTATGGAAAACAGTATGGAGATTTCTCCAAAAATTAAAAATAGAAATACTATAAAATCTAGCTATCCCCAGCTGTGTATTTATCCAAAGAACTTGAAATCAACAATTCAAAGAGACCTATGCACCCCTATGTTCATTGCAGCATTATTCACAATAGCCAAGAAGTGCAAGCAACCCAAGTGCCCAAGAACTGATGAATGGATAAAGATGATGTGGTGTATACACACTGGAATACTACTCAGCCATAAAAAAGACAAAATTGTCCCATTTGCAACAACATGGATGGACCTCTAGGGTATTATGTTAAGAAAAATAAGCCAGACAGAGAAAGACAAAAACACTGCATGATTTCCCAAAGATGGGAGTACTGCCAGTAAGAGATGAACAGACAAGCCACGGAGACTGGGAGAAAATATCTGTAAATCACATAACTGACAAAGGACTTGGATCCAGAATGTATAAAGAACTCTCAAAACTCAACAGTAAGAAACAAAACAAATAAGTGCCTAAAAAGATGCTCAATATCTTTAGCCATCAGGGAAATGCAAATTAAAACCACAGTGAGATACCACTATGCATCTATTAGAATGGCTAAAACTTAAAAAAAAGAAATGACAATATCAAACAGTGGAAAGAATATGGAGCTACTAGAATTTTCTTACATTGCTGGTATACAAAATGCAAAAGGATACAAACACTTTAGAAAATAGTTTGGCATGTTCTTATCAAGTTAAACATCTACTTACTACATAACTCAAAACAGTGTACATAAATGTTGACAGTAGTTTTATTCATAATCACCAAAAGCTACAGAAACAACCGAAATGTCCTATAACTATTGTACATCCATACAATGGAATACCACGTAGCCATAAAAAGGAACAAATCATTGATGTATGCAACAACATGGATGGGTCTAAAACACATAATGTTGAACAAAATCAGCCAATCTCAAAAGGCTACATACTACATAATTCCATTTATATGACACTCTGGAAAAGGCCAAACTGGAGAAACGGAGAACAGAACAGTAGTTGCCAGGAGTTCGGATAGGGGGAGAGGATGACTAAAAGGGGAAGCATGAGGGAAGCTGGGGGCATTGGGACTGCTCTGTGTCATAATTGTGGTGGTGGATACACAACTCTATGCATCTGCCAAAACCCACAGCATTGCATACCACAAACAGCAGATCTACCATGCATAAATTTTTAAATCAATCTTTTACATGGAGTCTTGAGAAACAAATGATCTCTAAATGGTCCAATTCCATCTCTAAAAATATAAAGACTTTCTTTTTTAAAAGGATAACAGTTCATTCCCAAGGACTACTGGGGATTTGCATTACATGTGGGAAAAAAACTTATCCTTTTTCTTTTGAAAAAAATAAAGAAAACCTGAATAACTATGAAATTCACAACAAAATGGCAATGTGGAGAAAAAGGAAGCCCTAAAAAGGGTGAGAAAATGATGGCTCAGAATTTCATCTCCTTTGGAAGTGCTAACCAGATAGAAAAAGAGAGCCAGTCCCAAATTTCACTGTTTAAAGTTTGCTATCATATCTTCAAATTCCTTTTTATTTAAAGTTGGGGTCACTGGTTGGACAGAGGCTGGATCTCCCCCTACATATCCTTTGCCTCCCTCAAAGCCTCTTCTTGTGACACTTGGACACTTTAGAAAGACACCATCCTTCAAATCATTTCTTTTTTAGTTTTGGTCTCTTTTGTTCCTTAAACTCCGAGTAAAATATCACTTATGCACTGTTTCTTTCCTTTTTAGGGTATATATACTCCTTTGAGAATCTCATGTAATCTATGATCCTATTTGCAAGGATTAAAAAAAAACCCAAGTCCAGAAATACCCCTACACATACAATTCTGGTTACAATGTCAAAGGCTCGAGGACTCCCAAGTCCTGTGGATTCCAGGGTCCCAGGGCTCCAGGCTGTAGAGCACAGGCTTCTGAGGGGAGCCCTGGGTTCAAATCCTGGCTCTGCTACTTAACAGCTGTGTGCCCTTGGGCACGTATTTATCCTCTCTCTGCCTCGGTTTGCTCATCTGTCAAGTGTAAGCATTAGTGCTGCTAGCCTTCAACCATGACTTGCCCCTGGACAGCCTCCACAAACATGAGCTAGGAGGAGGAGGAGAAGGAAGAACTGAGTGGCGTCTACAACCCCCTGATCTTAACTGAAGCTGCTCGTGGTGGGAGATCCAGAAATGCACCATCATAAAAGCCAGTGATACGCAATTCCACCGACTTTAATTTTTTAATGTCTGACTAAGGGCTATAACCAGAGATTGACTAAGTGAGTTATCAAGAATTATCAAACTGAAATTGGCATAGTACTTGATTTTACTGAAGATTCTAATTGAGTTTTCTACTCAGACATCTGTTGCCAAGCAACCGTGGGCAACACTGCAAAGTTCCTCCTGGGCTCTCCCGCCTGCGTATCCTTGGCGTTCTCCCAGGCAGGAGTAAGGCGGCTGTAATGGCTGCTGCAGCATCGGCACCATCTTGACATGGGCACAGTTTCAACTGCTGCATTCTTAACTTTGATAATTTATATATTACAGTTGGCTTCATCATTATCAGTTTTGTTTATTGAGGGTTATTTGACGGAAACAAGGGCAACAGTGTAATCAGCCATATGTTGGCCTATAATTTTCCAATAGTTGGGTTTTAAGTCATGTATGTATCATGGTTCAAATGGGAATCACCCATACTCTGATTGCTGCAGTGGACATACATATAATTCCCAAAAATATGCTTGTAGGGCACAGTTCACTATTAACACCCAGTGTTTGCCTTTTGCGGGGGGCAGGTATTATTTGGTTTGTTCACCACTGGAAAGCAGGAGTTGGTAGTGTAGGCAGGGGGAATGGATACAGTCTTTTTATTCTGCCTAAGTGGACCCCACACACACACACACACACACACACACCCCAACACCTAAGAACCACTAGACAGTTAAATTTGAAATCAGGTACCATCACTTTTTTCATCAAGCTTTTTCATGAAGTGTCACACAGTAAACATGTCGGGGTTTGAGAGCCACAGGTCTCTGTTGCAAGAACTCAGTTCTGCTGTTGTACCATGAAATGTTGTTAGTGCCATCGAGTGGATTCCAACTCCTAGCGACCCCGTGGACAGCAGAGCGGAACCCTACCAGGTCTTTTTGCGCCATCCTCTCCCCTTCCAGCGCTCTATCAGACAATGCTCCACTGCTATTCACAGGGTGTTCACTGCCAACTTTTCAGAAGTGGTTGGGCAGCTCCTTCTTCCTAGTCTGTCTTAGTCTGGAAGCTCCGCTGACACCTGTCCACCACGGTGACTCTGCTGGTACTGGAAATATCAGTGGCATACCTTTCAGCATCACAGCAACACGCAGTCACCACAGGATGATAACCGACATACAGGTGGTGTGGTTCCCTGACCAGGAAACAAACCTAGGTTGTGGCGGTGAGAACGCCAAGTCTTGACCACTAGACCACCGAGGCTGGCTAAAAGCAACCACAGCGAGTGAGCACAGCTGTGTCCCAATAAAATTTTATTTACAAAAACATGCAATGGCCCCCACCGACTATAGCTTGCCAATCCCTGCTATATATCATTGTGAGAATCACATGACAAAATACAATGGTGATGATATTACTGCTATCATCATCACCATCATCGGTACTGTTCCCTTTAAAAAGCACTTTCATTCACAAGGTTCTGATGACCCTCTCAGCCAACAGGAGGCCCAGCAAATACTACACAGCTCATTGTATTAACTGAGGAGGGCCAGTTCCCGAGAGGCCAGTAAGGCCATGAGGGGGAGGTACTGGGAGTAGCCTTCAGCTCCCTGACTGCTGGACATCTCCTCTCTGTCACACAGAGAGCTCTGGACACTTCAGCCCACTGTACAAATGTAAGGTATCATTTTCACGTCATTACACCTCATCTCCACTACTCCCAGTGATAAGCCAAACCTTTTCATTGCTGAGATATAAAAAACGCTAGGGGAAAATAGAAAGGTATTTATTTATATTATTGTAAGCTTTTAAAAATGATTTCCCGATAGGCTATTTTCCCCTTTTCTATCTGGCTATTACCATTTTTATCTTCCAGTTGTAAAATATATGTTTGCCATTTGTCTGAAGAACAATGCAACCCTCTCCAATCCATTCGGAGCGCGGCTCTTTCCCACCCCCACAATCCATCAGGAAAATGACTGCCCGATGAAACAAGCACGTCTGAGGCACGGCGTCCTGGGATGTGCAGGGGGCTCGCAGCCTGTCCCCTTCCAACAGCGCCTCCTAAGCACTGCCTGACGCACGGTGCAAAGAGCAGACAGAAGAGGAGTCTTCAAAGAGGGAGAATCACCTATTTCATGACAGCAGATTTTGTTAACGCTATTTTCCAAGCAGTTATGTGAATTCATTTTGAGAAGGTGATTTGATTCTTTCAGCCTGATGATTCAATGAAATGAAAACCTTCAGCGAGAGAGAGAGAGAAAGTCATCCAGCGATCTTTCTCCTGACCACGATTAAAGCTACAGAATCTCAGGGCTCCACCGAAGTGGTTATTGTGTATAAAGCGCCCTCTGATCATTTACTTTAAAATATCCAGGGTCATCAAAACTGCAGTCCACAGCTTCCGCCAGTCCTGTGACCCAGACTCCAATACCGAGAAGCGGGGCAGAGTTGAATCCCATCCCTGCTCAAGAGAAAACATTTGCAGACTACACGCTGTGACTTGAAGATGCAAGTCACCTATTTTCTCTGAGTCAGTTTACTCATCTATAAAATGGGAAGAATGGAAATTGCCTTACAGGTTGTTACTATATATATATACTGTATACTATACTATATATACTATGTACTATATACTATATATACTGTATACTATATATATATATACTGTGTATATATATACACACACACACATGATGCCAGCTCAACACAAGGTTGACATAAGGGAAGACACATTGTAGAAAAGAAACCATACTGTAACTTTGAATGACCTCTGATTAACTAGCCCAGACATGCTCTATGGATTTTATGGCCCCTCCCAGCTGCTATAAGTTGATAACTTTGTTCTCTTGAGTTCCTTAGGAATGTGATGCTGCGGGCAGAGAGTCTATGCTGGTAGCCATCATCAATGACAACTGAAAGATCAGGGTATAGGGCATGGCTCCAGTCTCTGATGCATATCCAGTAAACCCAAAGACTATCAGGAACTAAGACCAGATGTCTGCCTCCACCTGGAGATCAGATGGATGCCCCCACAAGCAGACAGCTGCCTCCCCCACGCGGAGACCAGCCCCGTATATAACTGGCCCGTAGTCTTTGTTCCGTAAGATGAGTTTTTTCGGACATTAGTCGGCCATCTTCCCTCTTGCTAGCAAGCTGTAATAAAAAGTCCTTTCTTTCCTACCACCTTGCCTCCTGACTATTGGCATGCCTTGTGGCGGGTAGATGAACCCCCCAGTTTGGGCAGTAACACACACACACGTACATATATATATATATCATACATGCATACATATATACATACATACATAAATTTATATACATGCAAATATAGAAATACAGAGAAATATACATATGTAAACTTTTTAAACTCCTCTTAATTTTTGCTTAGCCCTACCCTGCCTGCCTGGGCTCGTTAAGTGCAGGAAGCACAACTGATCAAATCACTGCCCGAAGTTGTGACGCTTTCAAGGTTTTAGGAGTTCCTTCAGCCAGCTTTTAAGACCTCATAATTGCCAAGAACTGTTCCATGTAGTTTTTTTTTTCTTTTGGTGAAGAAGATTAGCTCCAAGTTAACATCCACTGACAATCCTCCTCTTTTTTGTGTGTGTGAGAAAGATCATCCCTGAGCCAACATCCATGCCAATCTTCCTCTTTTTGCTGAGGAAGACCAGCCCTGAGCTAACATCTATTGCCAATCCTCCTCCTTTTTCTCCCCAAAGCCCCAGTAGATAGGTGTATGTCACAGTTGCACATCCTTCTAGTTGCTGTATGTGGGATGCCGCCTCAGCATGGCTGGACAAGTGGTGCGTCAGTGCGCGCCCGGGATCCGAACCCAGGCCACCAGTAGCAGAGCACACGCACTTAACTGCTAAGCCACGGGGCCAGCCCCCTCAATGCTCCTCTTTTTGCTAAGGAAGATTGGCCCTGGACTAACATCTGTGCCCATCTTCCTCTACTTTATATGTGGGATGCCTGACACAGCATGGCTTGACAAGCGGTGCATAGATCCACGCCTGGGATCCGAATCTGTGAACCCCAGGCCGCCAAAGTGGAGCACATGAACTTAACCACTACACCACTGGGCCAGATCCCGTTCCAGGTATTTTGCCTCGATTAGGTCCCACTCTTACTCCTCTGAGGTAGATGGAGCAGTTCTGATTGCATAGCTGAGTCTCCACTGCACTGGGGCACAGAAGTTTGGTAACTGGCACCAGGTCCACACAGCTGCAGAGTTGCTGAGCTGGGATGCAGACTTGAAGCTAAACCCATGTTCTTTCTATCTGCTTTGCTTCCCCATCATCGTGAACACCAAACAGGAAGCTCCCAAGGATTCACCCAAGAGAAGGTTTAACCCACCCCCAGAGCTCCAAGACAGGTAGCGTGCCCCTCGGATGATGTTGTTCCAATATACCTTGCCTGCCCCAGGCATGGAGAGGATCTGAAGTGCCAGCAACCAAGCTCGGGCACACCAGCTACCTGGAGAGAGGGTGCTCTCCTTACTCACCCAACACTGCACCACATGCAAACCAATGCTCTGGATGAACATCATGAAGCCTGTCCAGTGATCTCGGCCAGGTAGGAGATTTCTCTCTACCACACAGAGCCAGAACACAGGGTCTTGGGAGTTAATTATTAGTTCCAGAGCCAAAATTCCATGCTGCCAATTCTCTGTACTGTCCATCCACTTCATCCTTGAACCCCTCCAATCTGATGTCATCAAATTCTACCTCAAAGGAATTGTCTTATTTTCTTCAGAACCACTTACATGTTTTGTCATTAACTGAATTTTTCTCTCTCTTGTCTCAGCTTTTATTAACATGTTACATGCTTGTCTGGCTTTCTCTTTCCCCCTCTCAAAACTCCAGGATGATGTTCACTACAATTAGTCCTAGCCCTTCTGATGTCCTCACCTTTCTCTCCACATTTACTTCCTTGGAGAAATTACCCTTTCTCATGATCGCCCAAATCTCCTCTTTGGCCTCCCCAATTTTTGCCTCCATACCTTCATTATCTCTAAAGCTTTATACTCATATATCTCAATTATCCCATCACCTCAAACTCAACATTCCAAAGCCAAACTTTCCACAGTCCTCCAAAAATGCTTCCCTTCTCAATACCCCCATTTGATAATAACAACAAAATTCTTTCAGCCTCAGAATTATAAATTTTCCCTCTCTTTTGCCTCTCACATTCAATCGTCTACATGTTTTATCAAGTCCTTTTTTGACATGTTTTTTCTCTCCTTCACTTTCTTCTCTCCTTGTGGAACTGTAAATGAATTTATGATATAACCCACTTAATTTATCCTCCCTGCCCTTTACCCTCACTTCCATATTTTCCATATACTTAACTCTCTGGTCTGCCCTCTCAGTGAATTTTTAAAGCTCCGCCTTCAAGATCACTTGTTCTCTCTTCAGCCATGTCTAATCTGCTATTTACTCTACATTTCACATTTTTACTTTAAGTTGTTTTCTGTCATTTTTAGAGTATATATTTGGTTATTTTCCATATCTGCCAGGCCAGTTATATTAGTCTCTCTGTCTTTATTGATTCCTTTTTATATTTATTAAATTCACTAAACTTACAGTCTGATTATTCCCATACCTGAAGATGGTCCAGGTCTGACTCTGCTGTCTGTGACTTTTGCTGACTCTTACTCGTGGCAGCTTATTATGAGTGGCATTCCTCCCAGCTGTGACAACGAAAGCTGTGTCCAGACATTGCCAAGTAGCCACGGGGAGGAAAAATGGCCCTTGGTTGAGAACTACTCTGTTAGATGAATGTGTACACTCTTTGAAAATCCCCTGGAAATACCTATACTCCAACAAGCCCTCCCTAATAACCCTGACCCACATTTGGTTTTCCATCACTATGGAACTAACCTATAATAACATATTCTAATCTGAGAGGTCAAATTGCACAATTTAGCACTTCAGCACAGTACACATTATTGTCCTATTATTTCAAATTTAAGAAATCTACTTTAGAATCATTTTATTTCTCATCGCACCTAGTTTTAGCACTGGGCATAGGCAGAGGCTCTGATGTAACCAAAGGGAACATTTCAATTCAATGCTTTTAAAAATTTTCATCAAGGGGCCGGCCTGGTGGTGTAGTGGTTAAGTTCACAAGCTCCACTTTGGTGGCCTGAGGTTCATGGGTTCATATCTCAGGCACAGACCTACATACCGCTCATCAAGCCATGCTGCGGTGGCATCCCACATACAAAATCGAGTAAGATTGGTGCAGATGTTAGCTCAGGGACAATCTTCCTCAAGCAAAAAGAGGAAGATTGGTAACAGATGTTAGCTCAGGGCCAAAAAAATTGAGGTCAAAATGATTAGTATGTGTCCACTGGCTGAGAAAATTCCACAAGTAGGTGTAGGAGAATGAGAAAACTCAAATTAATTGTTTGTATTGATTAAAATTAAATCTGTTAAGTGTCCATACCATATAGTCAGCTTTAAATTCCCACTTTTTAATAATCTAATTGATAATTCTAAAAATACAAATTAATAATACTATATTTGAACCACTTGAGAAACGCTACATAATATTTGGCTGACTTTTAGACTTGAATCAAAATTTAAGTAGCCTTCCAAAGTGACAGGAACATTTTTCTCTTTTTTTGTAAAGAAGATAAACTGGCTGATGAAAATCAGTGACTTTGGGTCACTTGGCAGTAATTAATCAGAAAATGTTTGAATAAAAGTCCTTAAATGGCTTATCACACAAGACATGATTAAGACATAATGATTATCAGTAAGCATAAATGTGAATAAATGGCCTAAAAATGTCAAGGACCTTCAGTTAAATTCTAGGAGCAACCTTTACTTACATTTCCCATCTGTATCTATATTTATACTGGCGATATAAATTGACTTTAGAAAATTCCTGAACTATGTTAATATTTAAATAAAAAATTATGTTTATTTATGTGTTTTGACTTAAATCAAAATTTTCTAAGCATTATTACTGAATATATTTGATTACAGTTCTCTTTTCATTTTTGTTTATGAAGTAGAGAAAATTATTGCTTAACACTAGACTTGAAGTATTCGTGTTAGTCACAAACAGTCCCAATAGTTCTCATCTTTTCAGAAAGTTATCTCCTCAGCACTGAGGTCTCAAATGTTAGCAGGTGTTTGAGCCCCTTGAGTTGCCAGAAGTTACATCTTAGTATAAATCCATCAGGGCTAAATTCCTTATCCACACAATGCCCAAGCTCCCAATGAAAAGTGAAAACGTCAGTCACCCGACCAGTTTCACATTTCCATATGTTTGGTGCCACAGACAAAACAGGACTGGCTGACACTTTCTTTCTCTTTGACCTGATGTTCCAATATCGCATTCACACAGCAAAGGAAAAGGATGGTGCTGTGGGAGAGAGGAGAAGATGAGGTTAGTCTCCTGTGTTGAGACATCTCGTGATTATATAAGCACCAAAGGAAAGGAGACACCCAAAAGTACACACAATTCTATTGCCAACTAAAGAATGTAAGCTGAAACTTCCTCATTTGCATCCAGCAGCCAAGTGATTCACAGATCTGTTATCCTGGGCCACTACCATGCTCTGACAAATTGTCTGCACAGGCTTGTGGCTTCTCTCGGTTTAAGCCTCTGTCTTTCTGTGACTGTATTTGAACTGAGTTTCTGAGTCCCATCAGATAGCCTCGTTTTGGTCAGATCTGTCCAGCCTGCCCTTCCTAAAGTTGAGATTGATGAGCATCTCTAGATCTGTGCATGTCCTGATTCCTGTGGATCTTCGTCTCAGGGGAAAGCTAGCGCAAGGGATCATAACGCTGAGGTTAACATTCTGCAAACCTGTCCATGGCAGTCTCATTTCACCTATAATATCAGCACTAGAGGAAGACCTTAGGAATCCCTTAATTTCGAAAAAAGAGAGAGAATAGTTGGAGACAAGGAATTCCTTAGCTTGGTGGAGCCTGAGGCACAGTACTACAAGAGGCACCTGGCTATCTGCCCCGGCATTTCAGCTTCCTACACTTTGTCTGCCTGCTTCAGACCTGATGTGGGTTCATGATCATTCTTCTCCCTCCAAATTCCTGGGGAATTGCACAAATCCTAATTTAGTAGCTCAGGTGAAGGCAAGTTGATTGCATTGATCATCTAGCTTAGAAAACTGGGTCCCATTTCTAGAACTTGAATTCTGCCTTGTTCAATGCTTAAACTAAATCATAAATCCCAATGTTCTAGCTCATCCTTTGGGTCTCAGGCATTATCTTAAAGATGGGACTCTATTCCAGTTCCTCTAAGATTGGTCTTCCATTTCCTCCAGGGGCTGCTGTCTAGTATCTGACCCTAGCCAAGTACTCAGGACCCCACATCCTGTCCCCAGTCCCACACCATCCCCACTGGGTTTCTTGCCAACCAAGACTTTCTCTCTTTCTATGTCTAGGACACCTGGGTTTATGTCCTGACTCTATCATCTCCTAGATAATCTTGCATCTACTTAACTTCCTGAATTCAGCCTCATGTGTGGAATATAGATAACCATTCTGACAACGTGGGTTTTATCTTTAAAATCACATAAAATAACATGCTTCAAGTGCCTAGTTCAGGACCTAGCACACAACTGGAGTTTAATAAATAGTATTTTTATGTTCTTTGCTGGACATACCTACATTAATATGAAAGCACTTTCTAAAGGACCAACGTATATTCCTAAACAAGGTTTCTCAAACTTTAATGCATGAAAGGATTGGTTATGGGGCTTGTTAAATTGCAGGTTCCTGCCCCAATTAGAAGTAACATTTGGTAACTCTATGGAACCCAGGAACCTGCATGTTAAACCACCATCCCAGGTCCTTTTGATGTGTGTGGCCATAGCGTGGAGTCAGAAGGGCATAGAGGGGCAATTTCCTGCCTCGCCGATGAATAAGAGAGCCCTATAAGGCAAAGATGATCACAGACACTGGCAGTGGCTTTTACATGTCCACTCCCTTCCTGCCTCCTCAGATCAACACCCCTGCCCACCCATACTCTCCACTGTGCTATGCTCATGCCCTAAACACTGAATCCCCTGACTGGCTGGAATTTCCCATTGCCTGCTGCATTACCCACATCTCTGTGTCCCCTACCCCACCCCAGAGTGGGGTCTGCCTTATAGTCAAGTCCTGGTCCCTCCAGGCTCCCCCCTCTCCTCAGAGAAGCAGGTCCTATGCCCATGAGCCTCATGCACATTTGGGCAACGTTAATTGAATCCTTGGTGATGGCAATGTGACCATATGTGCCTCAATGAGCACAAATTAGAGAAAATAGCTCACACGTATGTTTCCAATATTTTATACAACTTCCAAGATAAATAAATGGAGTTTTGCCTGTCAGCCCTTCACTGCAAAAATCAATCTGCTTTATTTATGTGAGTTCCATTTATAGCCACGTCTTCTCTCGTTGGGTTTGAATGGCTATTTAAACCAATTATTGATCTTTTTACCCATTCCTATGATGGCCTCTCCTTCTCTTGCCTGCCATCCCTGGGCACTCCATTTGGCCAACATCATCTTGTCCAGAGTCAGACAAATCTACATTCTCACCCTGGCTCCAGCTCGTCTATTTTTGTGAATTTGAAGAAATTATCTACCCTCTCAAGAGAGTGTGTGTTCTCATATGTATAATAGAAATAGTGTATCATAGACTCATCCTAGGATTAAATAAGTAGAGATGTAAAGTGCCCAAGGGCATCTACAATATAGTAAGTCTTGAATAAGTGCTTTTCCTCCTTCCTTCCTTCTGCTCCCCTGGGTAAGGACCATATCATACACTGCTTTTATTTCCCACCTCTTAGAAGTTCCTTTTCTTCTTAGACTATAAAGAAAGACATCTCTCCAATTAAAAGGAGGGCTAGAGAGCCTTGAGAGAGTAACTCAACTTGTCTGAGCTCATTGGTTCATTCTGCACACAGAATACTGGCCTAGAGGGTCTGTTGAGGAAGTCCAGCAGGATTAACCTCTTGCAAAGATCCCAGCCGAGTGTCAGGTTGCAGAAGGTACTCAGTGAATGTTACCTCCATCCCTGATCCCCTGAGACCAGAGCTCTACCCTGCCTGCCACTCCCACCATGGCATCCCACGCTGCCCTTCCCAAAGAAGAAAGTTACACTCCCCTGCCTTCAGTGCAGCGGCTGAAGGAGGCATTAGGAGGTAAGCAACCTGGTAACACAGATGCACAGCATGTTATCAGTCAAGTTCTTTTATCCTCCCAGTGGGATTCACACTGTAGAGAGGAACTTGTTCGCCCAAAGAAAGCCACCATTTGGAGACACAGCCAGGAACGAAAGGGAGGGACGTTTTGACAGCTCCCTGCAAGGTTCCTCCTTCTCATCTCCTCCTACCCCACATCACATGCCGCAGGTACAGAACTCTGCCCCGGCCTGGGCAGGCCCTCTCCCCACCCAAGACCAAACTCTACTCTTGCTTCTTTGGTCCTGGGACCAAATGAGACTCAGGATCTGACCGACAAAGTTGCTCTCAATTTCTACTTTCTTGGGCAGCGACTCGAAAGAAAACAACTAGGAAGATCAGTTTCTTGCCTGAGGGTCAACAGGAAGCAGGGTGAGGTCTGAGAAGTAGGGCTGGAGTCAGAGAACACAGTGCCCAAACTGCACGCTAACACCTCTTCCTACCGCCAAATACTTTCCACAAGTACCTCCTACTCGCCAAATACAGTTTACTTTTTACAGTTTACGAGCAGACACCCATGTTGAACCGCAAGGTGTGTGGTTCATGCAAAAATGAGCGCCTGCTTGACTATAAAAAGAAAAGAAAACATAGATGAACAACTGATAAATAGTTGTATTTTGTTTATGTGCAGCAAAAATAAGCCTGTAGAGCAGGTGGAGGGAAAACAGCAAAAGCAGACCTTCCCACAGTTTGACTCCAACTGATTTTAGTTCATAATACAATGCTAGAGTTCCTCTAAAGATTTCACAGATTGATAAATAGATGAGAGATAGATAGATACACAGATAGATGATAGAGATAAGGATATAGATATATAGAAACAGACAGAGACAGAGAGAAGCAGATACAGACACAGAAAGAGATTTGCAAATTGTGCAACAACCGAATCACTCTGTTCTTCCTGATGGTCTACCTCACCTGCAACGCCCCGCTTCACACTCCCACGTGCTCGGATCCTAGTCATCACTCAAGTCCTGGATTGAGGAGCAGGGGAGACGAACACTGTGCCAACTTGGAAATAAGATTAAGTTTCAGCACTTCTTTTGTGTGTGTGTGTGTGTGTGTGTGTGTGTGTGTGAGGAAGATCAGCCCTGAGCTAACATCCATGCCAATTCTCCTCTTTTTGCTGAGGAAGACTGGCCCTGAGCTAACATCTGTTGCCAATCCTCCTCCTTTTTTTTTTCCTCTTTTTCTCCCCAAAGCCCCAATAGATAGTTATATGTCATAGTTGCACATCCTTCTAGTTCAGCACTTCTTTTAAATGACACAATGTCACTAACTAAATTCCTGCCACTCCTCTAGGGCTGTTAAATAAAATGCCGTTGTTGCAAGCTCCCAGTGATCCCGTGTGATCGGCCCCAGCCTCCCTCCCAGGCCACTCCCTCCGCAAGACTGTGCTTCCGACCAGGGTGGGGCTCACTTTGCTACCACACCCACCACCCTCCCCTGCACAGTGGTGGAGCCCATGATGGTAGCACTGGGTGGCTGCTATAGTGGTGAAAAGAACACCATTTTGAAGCCATGGCACCCTAATTTTGGACACTGGCTTCTTCAGTTGCCAGCTGAGTGACTTGGGCACATTATTTAATCTCTCTGAGTCTCCAGTTCCTTAGACGTACAATGTGGACAGTAATAATACCTACTTCGTGAGGATTTTGTGAGACTGAGATCATTTATTGGAGCACACTGCTTAGAAGGTGTCCAAAACTGTGAAGGGTCTGAAATGTTACCTACTTGCAAGCAAACGAATTAACCTGTCACAGGTTCAAGGATGCTGGCAGCAGATGCTGGCTCTTGGGTCAGAGACAAAGGACTCTATTACTCACAGCAACAGCAGCAGCCAGAGTGTCATCAACTGAGTTCATTCCCAGTGCCCCAATTCCCACAAGGTGGTGCAAAGGCCAGGGGAGACCTGCACATGCAGTGAGCTGCATTATACGAGAGGAAACCAGAGCTCAGGGAACCTGAACCTTTTGTAATGGGCAGAAGCCTGCCTGATCTCTGCCCTGGAGGGAGACGTTATCTTTATAAGACCAGAGTGCAAGTAAGCCTGCCCTCTACCCCAGAGGGCAATGCTATCTCCATCTTCCAAGGTGTTCTCTACACAAACATCCTTGAAAAGACAGCCTGGAATAAAGGGGCATTCTGCGCCTCACTCATGGGACACGCAGAAACACGAGAGACCCCTCCAGCGTTGTTTCCCAACAAGACATACCTTGGTACATCTCCACTTGATTCCTTCTCTTTGTTCCTGCTACTTCTCCTGCCTGGGATTTTCCTCTTCTCTCCTCCACTGATCCAAAGTCTTTGCTTCCTTCAAAGTACAAGTTAAATGCCTCTTCCTTGAGGGGCTTTTTCCAAACTCACTAATTGTTATAAACCTCCTCTCAGAATCCCCTCCTCCAATTGTGGTCTGTCTCATAAAAACAACCCAGTCTTTCATTTTATAATTGCTTCAACAGAATTCAATACTTCTCCCACATAATTTTCCTAACTCTGAGTTCAGGAAGATCCTGTAGGGCTGGGGTTAGATGCTGGTGGTGTCCCACCAGTAGCCCCCTGAGCCTTACCACTGGGTGTCTAACAGCCTGACTTTTCAATCCCTGAGGGGTCCCCTCTAGTGACTGGAGTGTGCACCTGTGGGCCCGAAGTGCTAGAGAATTCAGCTCCATCCCCAACATCCAGCAACCCATGACAGATGCATGGTGTATAAATACCCAAGCTCCCCAGCTTCTCGGTGGGTGCATGTCCTGCACTGCCTCCTAGAGTTCCTATGGAACATTAAGCTCCAGTCACCCTCAGTGGCTTAAGGACATACCATTTTGTGGATGCCTTCCCTTCTCTGTTTTGCTTCTTCACTCCCCTTCCAGTGTTTTCTGAGAGGACTAGCTCCCTGATAATCTACTTGCACTAAATCTTCATCTCCGGGTCCTTTTCTAGGGATAAGCAAACTAAGAGGATGCCAACAAATGATTATTCACAGATCACACCTCGAAATTAGTAAATACACGCTGACACACAGTTTCCAAAGTCACTGTCATATTTATCATGAGGCATCAACTCTAATAACATCATAAATATTTTTAGATCATCCTTATGTTTCTAAAGGATAAAATAATCACATTACAATTATAATATCACTAGAATGATGTTTGGAACCAAATGAATCTATATGTGAAAGTAGCAAAAACATCAGTAGCTGAGGAGATGCAGTTGGCCCCAGAGTGTGTCTGAAATGCTTCTAAGTCTCTAGACTTAGAGATGCCCTTCCAGCAGCCCTCTGTGGGATACAATATGCCTGGAGACACTTCCGGAATACTCTTCAGGGCACTCAAGTGCTACAGGGAAGGTTGAAAGGTCAACTGACACTTCGCCAGGGACTTCTCTTGCTTCCTCCACATCCTGACACATGCCCTGGGCTTTTGATTCAGACTGGGAAAACGCCCCCAGCCCCTATCATTATGGCATGAGGTGTTGACTTACTTTCCTGACAGTCAAAAGCTATGGGTCACTGGCTTCTCAGGATTAACAGGGGCAGGTTAACTGGTGTGTGGTGGTCCCCCACTAACGTGTGAGAGGAGTCACAGTCCTGGGACCATTTAGGATGGAGCCCCTTTACTGAGAGGATCAGAGCCGCCCCGAAGGAAACACAGCATTAAACATTTTAAAGGCACGAGGATGAAGCAATGAAAATACCTGCCGTTATTCTGAGCACAGAGCTGTCTTTGCCTCCCCGTCACGCCTGGATCGGCATCAGTGTGCAAGGCTGTTTCCATCATCTAACACCACATGGAATCCATTCTCATAACCGGGCATGGAACATAACCCACAGATCCTTCCCTTGCTGCTGCCCAGGGACCTGGCCGGAGCATGTGCCACTTGGTCACGTAACCTGACGCAGAACAGCTGTGGGAGGGGACCGTGACAAAGAAGCCAACTGTTTTGCCCTGTGGACTTACACGACACACTAAAGACACTCTCGTTATAATGAGTCCCAAAGGAGAAACTAAAGTAACAGAGAAGGGAAATTCTTCCTTGCCAAGATCGTGGAGATCTCTACTGAACTCTAGCATTACTGGATCCAGAAAAGATGCAACCCACTCTGCTCCTCCAAACACAAGCTGACATGTAAGAACATGTCATCCAGGAGCTGATTTTTTTATGTCTCCTGTGTCCTTTACTCAGCTGCATTACAAAATGCATGCACACATGCACAAACACAAAAACAACACACACCCAGAACACACACCACACACATACACACCCCACCATCACACACACACATCACACATATACAACACATACAGCACCACACACACACAATACCACACACACAAACATTACACAAACACAACACACAGATACTACCCATATCACACACACCACATACAGGTACAAATACAACACCACACACACAACACCACACATACACCCAATACCACGCAAACATCATGAACACACCATGCACTGACACTACGCATGCCACACACACACTACATACATGCACAAACACACTACACACACCACCACACACACACTACACACTATACACACACACCCAATACCACACACACACTCTCCCTTTATCCAAGAGATGATGGTTCTAAAGGTTTTCTTGCCCTACAAGTATTGACCTTTTTCAAGTTCACCTATAAAAATCTAGTAACTAGTGTCAGATAATCCAGAAAGACACAGAAAGCAGTGGGAAAATAAACCAGAGCACCTACCACACTATTACTGTTACAGTAAGGAGGCCGAAGTTTGAGAACAGGTCAATTAAAGTGTGACCCGAGAATCAGAGTCCAGTTTTCGAAACCAGAATCCTTCAGACTGTGGGTATGGGCCCAACCCAGACTCATCTGAGCATCACAAAAGGGCCAGAGATAGCGAACAGTGGATACAGGTAGGACACGTGACAGCTACAAAGAAAGAGACCGCGCTGAGTCTTAGGCTTGCTGGAGAAAATTATCAGTGCGTTTAACAGAATGTGGGTGTTCTCTGCAAATAGTTACTATTTTAAGGAATTTGAAAGGTAAAGGGTAATTAAATCTCAGCGTGAATCTCATATCTGAGCTTAATTAAGGGGAAAAAAATCTCCCACAATCTCAGAGCGGGACTCTTTTGGAGTGGGATAGATGCCCCCATCTGCAGAGAAAAGGTTCCCTGCTGCCAGCACTACTCCCAGCGGTGGAAATGTCCCTGCCTGAGGTTCAGAAGTCCTCATTACCAGCCTCGAGCCTCTATAACGGCCCTGCCCTGTCCTTTGGCCTCTTAGGTGCGCATGTGTGGAGGGGGTGATGGATGAGGAGAGCTGCGGACACACGCAAAGCCACCCCACGCATCCTGGCTGCCAGGAGGAAAGGTTTCGCTCCACTGCCTCCTGCCCACGGTGACATTCATAGCCTCCAGCACGGTTGCAGTGTGGGCCAAATCATGCCTTTGCCCAACCCATCTGCATTTTTTCTCCTTTACTCTAAGACTGTTACTGATAAGCCAGTATTTGACTTGTGGTGTAGAAGAATTCCTAGAAGAATCAACCATTCCATCTACGTGTATCTCTGTGGTCACTATGGCTGGCTGTTCCCTAAAGCTATTTCCTCTTCTTTCTGTAGACACAGTTAGACTACACTTCCCAGCCTCTCTTGCAGTCACACGTGGCTATGCCAAAATAACAACAATAATACAAGAGAAGGTCAGTGTGGAAGAGAAGAAAATGGTGAATGTTCAGATGTTTGATGTTCTGAGCTTTGTTGGCACCACAAGGAAACATTACTGTTTGGATGTGAATTCCAGGAGACACATGTAGAATGTGGTGTGTGGTAAGAGCACTGAGTTTCACTGGAGCTCACGTTTACTTCTGGTTCTACCCATGACCAGTCGAAGGACCTTGGGAAAGTCATACTTCCTCATCAAAAAACTCAGGGAACTGACAACCCAAAATTTCACAATGTTAAAAACTATTAAACCGGGCCGGCCCGGTGGCGCAAGCGGTTAAGTGCGCGCGCTCCGCTGCGGCGCCCGGGGTTCGCTGGTTCGGATCCCTGGCGCGCACCGACGCACTGCTTGGCAAGCCATGCTGTGGCGGCGTCCCATATAAAGTGGAGGAAGATGGGCACAGATGTTAGCCCAGGGCCGTCTTCCTCAGCAAAAAAAGAGGAGGATTGGCGGATGTTAGCACAGGGCTGATCTCCTCATAAAAAAAAAAAAAGAAAACTATTAAACCATCAATTAAAAAAAAAAAAGATAAAAAAAAAATTGAGGGAACTGGATTGGATGGGCTCCAAGGTTTATTCCAGCACTGGAATGCCATGATGTAGGTATGGCTTGGCTATTCTTTCCAGCAACGTACATGTGGCTGCTAGTCACTCTACTAATAATTCAACTCCAACTAGACTTTGCAGCATGCTTTCATACTTTTACCTCTCTTCCAAAGTGCACCCATGTACACTGTCTCGTGTTCCATCCAATAGCTCTGCAAGATGAGAAATGGAACAGGCTAGCACCCCCATTTAGAGATGGGAAAGTAGATGCAGTAAAATTGCCAACTTAACTAGAATTATAACATTTTGAGGTAGAGCTGCAGGCAGAACTCAGCTCTCCTGACTATTGATTTTTTTCTTACTCTTGCTTACTATGTTACATTCTGCCAAAATTTAGTCATTGTTATTGCTTTATTAATTTAGTTCTTAAGTATTAATAATGTGGGACACTGCATTTTATTTTATTCTAACTGTAACGACATAAAATGACACAAATGAAAGGAAGGCTTAAACTCACAAAAATACGTACCTAAAAGCTTTTGTGGGGAAACAATTTTAATCATCTCAGGCAGAGTTTACATGACACATGATACTTTATAAAACAGCTTGAGATGACGAGAGGTTAGGGTTCAACTTAAACATATGTGTGATTCAGGTCCCAACTCAGAGTGTCATTTTGTCAGCAAAAGCGACTCATTTCTTCATTGAGGAACATCAAAACAAACATTTGATTGTATTTCCCTCTCCCACTCAGTCATCTCTCACATACTCTCAAACCAGTGGGCACCTCATTGGGCCACGTGATGGCGAGGATGTGGAGAAACTGGAGCTGTCCTATACTGCCATTGGTGGCACTGGAAAACAGTCTGAAAATTCTTCAAAAAGTTAAACATGGAGTTACCATGTGACCCAACAATTCCACTCCTAGGTATATATCCAAGAGAAACGAAAACATATGTCCACACAAAAGCTTGTACATGAATGTTTGTAGCTGCATTATACATAATAGACAAAAACTGGAAAGAGCCCAAAAAGTCATCAGCTGATGAATGGATAAAGAAAGTATGGTCTACCCACACAATGGGATGTCATTTGTTAATAAAAAGGAATGACTTACTAATACATGCTACCACATGGATGAACCTTAAAAAGATTATGCTAAACGGAAGATGTCAGAAACAAAAGACCACATACTGGATGATTCCATTTATATGAATGTCCAGGATAGGCAAATCCAGAGAGACAGAAAATAGTTTAGTGGTTGTCAGAGGCCTGGAGGAACAGGGAAACGGGAGGCGATGGCTAATGGGCATGCAGTGTCTTTCAAGGGTCATAAAACTGCTCTAAAGTTAGATTATGGTGATGGTTGTGAAACTCTGTAAAAACAGTGTCAAATGTTATGTTAGACGTCAATGTTCCAACAGTACCCAGCACGTGATTAGCATTATAAGGGTTATTACAATAACAACATTATTACAACAATAAGATGATATTATGATTTCAATAATTATTATTTTTACACTTCTTCTTCTTCTTCTTACAATTATTATTATAGTCACTACTATGAATAATAATCCGATGGCCTCTAAACATGGTTTCCTTCAGTGTGGATCAACAAAGTAGGGCCCCCAGGCCCCATGTGACCAATGCCTGTTACGTAAAGGAAGTTTTACCGGCACTCAGCCTCACCTATATGCTACCTATCCTCTCTGGTTGCTTAGCGCTACAACGGCAGCCTTGGGTAGCTGCAACAGAGACCTTATAGCCTGCAAAACTTAAAATACATTCTACCTGGACCTTTACAGAGACAATTCACTGAACACTCTGTTCTAGAATATTGTCATTTTAATCCTGAGAGAGGAGAAATTACAATTCTTTCAGAGAAGCCAAGAAGCATAAACTGGCTGAGACGGAAAATGGCTGACTACCTCCTAGGACTCATAGACCTGGCCTATCACGTCTCTTCCTTTCCCTCACCCCTGCCCTTCTCCAAATACCATTTTCAAACATGTGCCTTCTAGGGCCAAAAGGTATCACAGCTGTGTACCTACTTTTTTGAAGGCCACTACACTGGGTCCCAGGCCATCTCTCTAGGAAAGGCACCCGTACCAGCTCCAGGACATTACTCACATCCTCACACTGGGGAAGGAAAGAGTACCACCTCTAGAGTTGACCTTAGTGCCTTCTTCTTCTTTTTTTTTTTTTTTTTGAGGAAGATCAGCCCTGAGCTAACATCCACGCTAATCCTCCTCTTTTTGCTGAGGAAGACTGGCTCTGAGCTAACATCTATTCCCAATCCTCCTCCTTTTTTTTCCCTAAAGCCCCAGTAAATAGTTGTATGTCATAGTTGCACATCCTTCTAGTTGCTGTATGTGGGACGCCACCTCAGCATGGCTAAACAAGCGACGTGTCGGTGTGCGCCCGGGATCCGAACCCTGGGCTGCCAGTAGCGGAGCACACGCACTTAACTGCTAAGCTACGGGGTCAGCCCTCGCGCCTTCTTATTTCCAGGAAAAGCATCTTCTCCATCAGATGCTTACCACAGGGAATGGCCTCACTCATGGAAACACGAGCTCTGAAAACCTTATTCAAGGGAAGAGGAGAGAGGTGGCTTTAATCAGCAAGAGTCTAAACATGCCTTCATGGACGCTTTCTTGAGCATCACCAAGAGGCTCCTCCCTCACAGTATGCACCATGAAGCTGCATGCACCATGATGATAGGCACCAGCTGGTTCCTCCTCGGGCATAACAGATCCTCCACAATGCTGGATCAATCAACTGATTAACGGCCTGATAAATAGGTATTGGACACACAGGCCACCTCAGGCAAGCTTCCTTGTGGGCTGACAGTGTTATCAGGGTTTATTCTCCTAATGTACATGGACAGCTAGATTTTAAGAAGAACTATGTTGTTTGAGGGAATATGATTTGCCCCAGAACACTGTTTGTGGCTATTTCATAACAACCCACATTATAACTTCTGCTCCAAACATGAAATCAATGCTCCAGAGAGCGGCCCACACACCAAGTGCCAACCTACCTGATTGCTTTAGCAGCCCCACGTCAGCAGCTCTTTCCAAAACGGGTTTTCATCTGTCACCATGTCTTCTACCACAGAAAAACATTCTTCAATCTACGAAAATAATATGGTAATTGATGCCGACATTTTTTTAAGTTGATTGGGATTTTTAATACCAAAAAAAGAGAGAGTGAGCGAAAGGAAGAGAGGGAGGAAGGCAGGGAAGTAGGAAGGTAGAGAGAAAAAAACAAAGAGAGACAGAGAAAGACAGCAAGATAAGGAGAGACAGACAGATCAAACCTATGAAGAAAGAACTCGGACAGGGCCCAATATCTTTCCCGCATCCGTTAATCTCCCTCACATATGGGGCTCCCACTACCTTCAAAGCGAGCTTTGCCCACGCTGCGTGGAAGGGATCCGCATTAAGACAACTGCATGTACACTTTCCAAGAGAAAAGAAAAACAGGCACAGAAGAACATAAGCCTTTTTGCCTGTTCCAAGGAATCAAACAATGACTCAAGAAAGCGCATCAAAATCAAAGATGACGGCAGCTTCAAAGCTTCCCGAGATCAAAGGCAGAGCGCGGGGAAAGAAGACAGCATCTTAGACGGCGGGGAGAGGGTCCTCGCAGCCAACGTGAAGCAAGAACAACCATTATCTCCAATAAGTTACCTCCAACTTTTAAAATTCGCGTTAGGCTCTCACAGGGAGCTTTACGGAAAGTGCTTTAACAGAAACAAAAATGAGGCATTTTAGCATATAGAATATAGAAATCAAACCCTACTGACAGAAAGCTTCCAGGACATCACCTTGCCCTGCCTCACTAAGACTGTCTTGCTGGACCCTCACATATTTTAAACTCAATTTTGGATTCCCCCAGAGTTCAGTCATATTTTCATTTAGATCATAGTGGAATAGTTTTAAACTCAATGTATTTACCCTAGTGGCATTTTAAAATGTGACTTTTCTACAACCTCCCCAAGTGCTGGAGAGAAGAATGAATATTAGCCAAATATTTCTTAAAGTCTTAGAATTTGATGACTGTTTTCTGTATAATTGGTCAGAAATTGCCTCTCCCTCACTCTGTTGCCATTATTAAGTATTTCTCCCTTTAACTCACGTTTTCCAGGGTACCTGTGCTGTGTCATTGCAGAGAGGTAATTCTAGAACATCTGAGTGTGGCGGTGGGGTGCATTCCATAGAACCGGTTGGACATAATTGAGCAGTAATGCCTAGTTATGGACAAAAGTCACTGGGCGTCTCACAAAGGAAAATTTCAAGAGCGGTGGTGTGTTGTTCCCAATAATTGTGCAAAGCGTTGCCTACAGCACTATCTCCTTTTTCGCTTTGGAAACATCACCATTTGAGGGAATATGATTCCCTCTAACTCTAAGGCAGCATCCTTACAGAATCCTGTCTCCAGGGGTCTTTACTTCAGAGTGGTTGTGAGGGAACAGAACAACAGGGTCAAGAATACAGTACAGTTCCCGCACCTAACCGGCGTCCAGGAAAAAGCTGTTCGAAAATTATTTATTTATAAAACTTGCTGACACTGTTGTTTCAGAGAGAAAACACAAGACACGCATACTTATAATCTCACCATCTCCTCATCTCCATCTTTCCCGTATGTGAAATAGATGTTTCCCACAGCCCCAGGGACTACACAACCACAGGGTCCTGAAAACAGCTCCAGATTCTTGAATGGCAGTTTCTACTTAAATAGAAAACTTCATTATTAAAACCCAGGTCCAGAGAATGACGGCTATAATAATGAGTCTTCTCCAACATTCTTGCAGTCATTTCCTATGCCTTGATTCCTGCAGAATTCACAAGCCTAGGACAATACACACACACACACACACACACACACACACACACACACACACTCTCTCAATGCAATAAACATAAAAATCCAAAACAATCTTATAAAGTGTTTGCACTTGTTAAGTTATTGAATCTTGTCAAATCATATCCAGCCTTCTACTTTATCCATACCTAAATGCTACCTGTGTGTATCTTTGCCTGATTTGAAAAGATCGTGGTGACAATCTGCAAACCTGTAAATAGCAAATAAGGCTGTATATATTTCACCAAGCATTTCTTTCTTTATTTCGTACCGTTACACTCAGACTATTTCTATAAGGTGCACTCAAGTTTACCAAACCTAAAGCATCAACTTTTCAGAAAAGCTATGTTCTCTCTAAATGTTGTATTCTGTTTGTATTCCCCTGAAACAGGTTAAGAAGTTTTAAAAACCAATTGGCTGATTTTTAATGCAACCAGCTTCACAAAAACAGATGGTGTATGACCTGGCTAATTACATAACACAGAGGCAATCTCATTCCCCAAATAAAACTGTCTTTTGATTAAACCTTCTACATATCACTTAAACCAGCCATAAAAATGAGTCTGCCGAGAAGGCTTTCTTTTCCCCCAAGTATCATCGATCATGTCATTTCTCTTTCTTTCCCTCATCTCCCTCTGCCCTCATGCCATTTCTTCCCATTTTTATCTACCTTGACAAATAAGAGCAAAGACAGAAGAACAACAGAAGTGAGGCAATACCTCTTAACGAACCATAAGAATACCTAACATTGGAAAACTTTTCCAAACGAACATTTTTCACTGCCAGGCAAGCCCAGGGGGATATATTTGTTTTAAATATTGTAAGCATAGCTAACAGTGTGGGCTCTGAATGACCATGCCGAAATATCAAATCAGAGAATCTTTCTATACACTGATCCATGATCCCCTAAGTCTCAGTCATCCACAATGCACGCCTGGAGGAGATGTCAACCGGGCTCTCACTGTGTCCTCTCTGAAATGACAGCAGGCAGATCCTCGAGACCAACTCTTTAGTTCATTCCGTCTTTGCATGAAAAACACACCAGGAGGGCTGCCTGAGAGCCTCAATTCCCCATCAATGTGGGGTACAGCCAGGTCTGCTTGTTCTCCCAGATTGTCCTATGGATAATTATTGGGCTGTGGCACCAAACAGCACCCCCAACAAAAACGCACGCACATGCACGCACACACAAACACACACACACAAGCATATTTAGTTATCTGAAACGACAGGGTATAAACCAATGCCGAGAGGAAGAACCGTTTATCAGTAGCAGTTTTGTACACCACGGTGCTCAGCTCCTTCCTCTCACATTTCTTTGCTGGAAATAAAAAGGGGTCAATTTCTGGGCCACAAGTCCCTTAACTCCTGCACTTGTCATCACACAAAGAGAAATACTGAAAAAGACAGCTCCAGTAAGGATTTAATTAAATTCATAGCAGAGGGCCCTGGGTTGTTGTTTTTCTGTTGTTTTTCTCCAGCTCAGTGTGGAGGAAAAGGAATCAAGAGATCGCTCCTACCATTGCTTACCACCGATGAACCCTCCTGACTCCGAATGCAATTCTCCCTTCCCACTGGGAGCACACGGAAGGTATAACCATGTCTTCATCCTTTTATCCCCAGCTCCTAGGACAGTGCTGGGCAAAGAGTTGGTGCTCAACGATTGTTTCTTTCCCTAAGTGTGGTGTTCGCTGGCGCCTTGAGGGCCCTCCATGCCTTACCTGTGCCTCTCCTTTCACATTCACTTACACACACACTGAGATCACTGCCTGCTCTAGCTATTCTTACCTGGCCCATACAACTGTCTGTGTTCAAGGCGTCATCTTGCCAGGTTATAACAATGGATTGTGATGCCTGCCTGGGGATGAGGTTTGAACGCATTTTGCTAAGTCTCTGTGACTGTCTTCATTAAATTCACGCATGGCCACCGTTTAATAATGTCCCAATCAGATTTCGGGGAGAAGCAGCCACAGTAGCAGCATAATTACTGAATGTTCCCAAATCTCCACATAAAAATGGACCGAACAACCAGATAGCAAACCCAAGAACGCATGCATCATATTCATAGCAGACCCCAGTGACATCACATATCTACCAAACTACAAGATTTGAGAATCAGTGTCTGTGTGAGAGGAAGTCGAGGGAAGCATCAGGGATTCTGGCAGACCGAGAAACAGAAGCACCCCCGAAGAGCCAGCAGGTTTGCACTGGCAAGCACAGCGGGCCAATTTGAGAATTGAGAAAGGTTTTGTTCAACTCAGTAGCAAACGAGTGCAAGACATCCATGCAAGTCTGAAGGGGCTGGGGCAGTCTGGCCCCACACACTCTTGGAACCCGCCCTCCAGGGTCCCCTTCAGGACAGGGCCCCCACGCTGGGAGTGGCCTCCAATTAAGCAGGACAAGGGACAAGAGAGATCAAAAGAATGGCCGGCAAGCTCATATATATTTTTTTAATCTACATGAAAAACAATAGAACAGGGAGATCTGTGAAGTTACAAAGCTATAGTGAACACAGCTACTTCTAAAGTTTAGGAAAACAAATTTCATGTGAAAATAAACGATAAGAAAAGGATCATAGTTGAATCTGATTCAACTTTAGTGTAAGGAAAGAGAGAATACAGAGCAGAGTAACATCCTTACAGACAAAAAAAGCATGCCAGCGAACACATGCTTATAAATCACTTGAAAACCATAACTTGCTATTTCAAAAAGAGCTAAAAGACACTAACAAAAATGACACGTAACATGAAAGTACAAAATGAATCAGAAACAGAAACTCTCAGAAATCAGATGACAGAACACAAGACAACTACAAATAAGAAAAACTGTTCAGAAGGAAAGACAAAACTAGATAAAATATGAGAGAATAACAAATAAACAAATAATGACATGAGAAATAAAAGATAAAAAATAGAAAATTTTAAAATTAAAAAAATTTGAAGAGATAAACGGATTTGAGATAAATATTTATCAAATATTTAAGTGAGCAAAGGTGTTTTTAAAGAGAACTATGGTCATTTTTCCCTAAAGTGCGTGTTTGTGAAAATCCAAGATTAACATCGTTTAAGGATCTGTCCTAAAATATCTTCCCTTTCCTCCTCCTAATTCAGATGGCGTGCCTTACACATCACCTTGGGTCCTCTTGGCCTCATCTGCCCCTGAGGCTGTTGGCCACGACTATTGACCTAGCCACTGCTGCAGGGACCAATGTAGGGGGCTCAGGCTGACTTCCTGTGGGCATAGTTTGACAGTGTCTTGCCTCACGCCTGCATCGGGCACCCTTGATGCCCTTTTGCCATGTAAGATAACACAGTCACAGTTTCAGGCCATCTTTGGGGAGGCCATTATTCTGCCCCTACATCCCCCTCTCCCTTGTCTCTGCTTCCTTGGGATTTCTCTCCTCAATAAAATACTTCTGCATAAGCTATTCACTTGGTCTCCACTTCCTAGAGAATGTGACCTAGGACAGGTGGTACCAACAGTGGCCCCAGAAAGCAGACCCTCAGGACAGTCTGACAGCAATAGGTCATAAATAGGATGTTGATTGCTCCTGGTGTGTAGTGGCATCATAGCTTCTAAGCCTTCATCTGTGGTTAATGGAGAGGAGGCACAGCTGGAAGGTGAGGTTTGGAGAGGGAACAATTGATAGTTACAAGGATTAAGCGCAGGAGGAACTCTCTTGATGGCGTTAGAAGCTTTGCAAGAAATATATAGGCTCAGGATAACTATCCATGAATTTAGACACTCATCTCCAGCAACCACGGGGCAGACCAGGCTGAAAATAAGACCTAGGTTTTCATTTTACAGGTGGCAGAGCTACAAAAGAGACTGAGCATGCGGCCTGACTTCTAAGTCAAAGTCAGAGATTTAATGAGAAAAGAGTGGGACTCTGAGACCCAGAAGGGGGATATTTACCTGGATCAGCCTGAGAATCTTAAACCTCCAAATTCCCCCAGCACTCAGGGGTCCCAGAAGCAGCCCTACTCCCTGTTGTCAGAACAAACGAGGTACCCTCGCCTAGAGACCTCACAACGGCCACACCTGAAGCAAGTGTTTCACCAGCTGCTGCTCTTCTTGATATCAGCAGGTCACCAAAATCTCTACAGAGCCTTCGAAGGCTCCCTCCACCAGTCCCCCAACTCAGTCATCTGCCTTCCCGGGAGAGTCTGGGCAGTGGGAGACGGGGCCCCTCTGGGCAAGCACTTCTCTGCATACCTCCTCTTCTCCCCTCCTGGACCCCATCAAATATTGTCTAGTTTCTTGAGAGAGTTGTCTCCTCAGCCGGCAAACTTTCCCAAATTTTCTGTCCAGAAAGAGTCCTCTATTTCCCCTAGGATCTTCGGCTCCTGGAAACCAAAGTGAAGAAGAAACCCTCCAGTTACTTTCTGCTTTGTGCACTGAGGCAATGAGCTCACAAGAACCTCGCTGCTCGCATGTAGGAAAGGATAGATAAGAAAACAACCAGGAGTGGGGACACACAATTTCATAGAATATGAACACAGCACTGTAAAAACGAATGGAAAAGTGATGCAGGCACACGTGAGTCCAAGAGAGGAGCCTAACTCCCTGTCAGAGCCGAATTCTATATGAAGACGAACAGGATGTAATAAACGCAAAATTGAAAGAGAGAGAAAAACTCACTCATGCAACTTAGCATGATTCTTGATTCTTTCCCGAGAATTTTTGAAAGGCTCTTTCAAATAACACTGACTCAAATTCCTCTAATTATTACCTGGCTCCATGGAATGACATGGGCTTACATATCTTTTAGGGGAATTTTTTGATCGTCTTGTTTCAAAAGTATGTCGAAAGTCATCACCGAAAGACATTCGTAATACCCTAGCAAGGCACCTACCTCTGAACAACAACAACAAAAAAAATGTATATTGGACAATGATGTTCACAGGCCCAGATAAATGCCCATCTTTAACCTGTACTTCTGAATCCTGGTCACACAATCATTTTGTACTTATGTTCTCCTCCTGGAACAATACTATCCCAGGGAGGTATACAATAGCCTAAAATTTTATTTATTTTTTTTGTGTGTGTGAGGAAGATCAGCCCTGAGCTGACATCTGTTGCCACTCTTCTTCTTTTTTTCTTTTTTTTTTCTTTTTTGCTGAGGAAGATTGGCCCTGAGCTAACATCCATGCCCATCTTCCTCTACTTTATATGGGATGCCGCCACAGCATGGCTTGACAAGCGGTGTGTTGGTGCGCGCCTGGGGTCCGAACCTGTGAACCCTGGGCCGCCGAAGCGGAGTGCAGGCACTTAATCGCTTGCGCCCCTGGGCCAGCCCCACAATAGCCTAAAATTTAAATGCCAGCCTGAACATGTAATCTAACATCAGAACTATTTTACGAGTGTCCCCAAATCCAAGCTGCAAACATAAATCATATTTTTGATGCATTAATTTGTTCATAGCCAAAAAAGTGACCATCCATCAGCTGTTAATTAAAAGAGATTTTAGGGCAATCTAGATACCTCCAACCATATATTGTGGCTGCTAAGAGTTGCAGTAGTTTATCTTCAGTCCAAAGTCTCATTTCATCCATGAAATAACGTAAGTTGATTCCTTAAAAAAATAAAATAAAAGTGGGAGGATTCCCAACAGCTCTCATGAACGTGGACTGGAAGGCTCACCATCTGGAGAATTATTCCACCATGCTCTCCACCGCTTGATCACCATGCCTAATAGACAAGCGTCATGGATCAGAGCAGGTCCTGGTAGGGGAACGTAAGGCTTCAAAGGCTTCATCTCCTGCGGACGTGCCGAAGATTGGCTGCAGGGCATGAATTCTTTGAGAGCCAAACAATGATGAACTTCACAGTCTTAATAAAATGGAAAATTGACACATTTTCAACCTAAGTATCAAGCTATTTCTTAAAGAGAGGAAATTAAATTATGTTTATCAGCTACACTTGACAACTGTCTGGAAATAGTCTGGGATGCAGCAAATCTCAGCAAAATCCTCCTAATATTCACCATCAATGAGAGCTTCAGCCAAGAACAATAAAAACTGTATTTGGGGCCGACAAGAGCTGAAACACAGCCATCCTGCCTGCCAAGCTATCATATCTTTTTCATTATAGCTGTTGGATTATCTGTTATTTTCTTGTGTCATTTGTCTGGAATAAGCTAAAGAATGGGTTTAAGTATATTATCGTTAACGTATATAAAGGGAAAATAAATCTGTATGTCTTAGAAAGAGATATATATGATCCAGCTGGATATCCCATTGAGATAGATAGTTACTTAGATAGGTAGGCAGATAGTTTCCAAATTTCATTTTCAAAATTTCAAAACTTGACTTTTTTTCTTTGCTTAGTTTATCCACATATCACCTATTTGTCTGAGCACAGAGTGAATCTAGGTCATAGGCACCAAAGAAACATTAAAGGAACTGTAATTTTCATTCTGCACAAACACAAGCCAGAAGTCATTTTTAATAATTTACAATGCAAGCGACAAAGAGCTTTTCCATTTCTGGCTTATGAGAAGTTCTCATCACTAGAATTTCACACCTGAGACCTCAGGCTATCCTGCCTTCACACACACTGCTACACTTGTGTGAGGTAGCTTCAGTCATAAAGCCAAGAAACACATCTCCACCGTGAATGTGGCTGGGTTAGGCAAAGAGAAACCACCGAGCTGGTGAAATGCATAGACAGAGGCTCAATAAGCAACGCCAGTGGAAAGCAGAGTACACCGTCCAATGCTAAATTAAATGACTACGTAAAATACATTGATTTTGTAAAACTTTCTTGACGATACCCAAAGGTTGATCATTTTGAATGCTGAAGCTTCGTTTCTTTCTAGCTGTCGTTCTGACAGCCTTGCCTTCTTTTATCCTGTGTTACCCAACCACGCTAAATCTTTCACCCGGCCTGTCTCCTTCTCACATGCCAAAGGATTCGGGTCTTCAGATGCTTTCTCTGCCAACATCCTCCTGTTAGGGTTATTGATAGAGAGGCTGGCTCTTTGGAACGCTATCATCTTTGAAAGAGTTGTCAGGCTGCAGTTTTGCAAACTGCAGAGCACAAACTCTTCAATATTTATGCTCCTTCTATCGACACTGAGTAAATTAGACTCCGGAATACCTGCATTATCCAAACCATCTGCCTCCCTGCATTTTCTAAAATGAGTAGGTGGGAGGACTGTATGAGCATTTTCTCTTATCTCTTGTTGCTAGGGAAATTACTATTTTTTGGTAGGGATAATCCTAGCATCTCGAAAGAACCAGGGCACAACTTTCCTTCCACTCTTTCTTGAAATGAAATCTATGTCTTCCCTAGAGAGCTTTCTCCTAAGTCACACCTGCCACTCAGTCTCCAAGGACATTATAAGATTCCAAGATAGTCAAACACATGCAGGGCTGAATTTTGGCTTTGCATTTTCACAGTCAGCCTGTGCCGAATGGAGGAGTCCATAAAGTTTGTGTCAAAAAACAAAATGATTATTTTCACTCGGTATGTTTTTATAAGAGGTTATTTTGTCATTCAGGCCCATAAGACTCGGGGGAAACGAAAAGATCCTTTCTATCGCATCAAACTCCAAGTCGTTTCACTGAAAGAACCCCTTGTATGATGAAGACAAAATAAAAAATAATTATGTTCAGTTCCATGGGGGTTTCTGCCTGAAAACATAAAAGAGAATCCGCGAGTGGGAAACTGCCCACAGTTTTCATATCCTCAGGGGTCTTGGAAAACATCACTCCTCAATGTACATGGCCCACATATTGCCATAGGAGAGAACGCACTAAAAAGAACTTCTGAAATACGGCGTTTGTGGATCATGGGTTTGCTTGTTTCAGTGCAGTGTGAATCCCAGCAGCACACTTGGCACTAGGAGGCAGTGGCGCCCAGAACGGAAAATGGCTCTGCAGAACCAAGTGATTTGCATTCCTCTGTCGGAGACAATGGATTCCACCCCCCTCGTCCACATCATATTTGCATACTTCATTTACGAAATACTGTTTTTCATTCTCTTGAGCCCACAGCTGCTGTTAGGGGAATGGGCGTGGTCCATATCCATCATCAAAGTTTCTCCTCCATAATCCCCAAAGCAGAGAATTTTTGCCTGCAGTTAAGGAGGGGGACCCCCTAATACTAAACAGGGACAGACCTTGAAAGACTTTCTGCCTACGCTTAGTGTGACCCCCAAAAGAGCAGTTCAAGGAAACCATCAAGAATCCCACTTGTTGATGGCAAAAAGAAGTGATCACTCATTTTAGCATTACAAATGATTGAGACAACTTTATTTTTACCCCCCTCTATTCACAGTGAAGCAGGAAAATTAGTGCAACAGAGACGTGAAAGTTTAACTGTAATTTTTAATGTTAACTAAATAATACCTTAGCATGATCTCCCCACAATGGATGCCATCTGTGACCAATATGGTCTGGAACCTTCACATTAGGATTACTACCTTGTTTGCCTTCATTTAACCAACAGCAAAGTTAGGTGAGTGTGTAAAAATTATTACCATAAACCAGAAGACTCAGTTTTATATGTCAGAGCAACTCAATGGGCCAGCAGCAGCCACGCTAGCTGGGAGCCTATTAAAAATGCACGTTCACAGGCTGTACCCCAGACCTAGAGGCTTAGAATCAACAGGGTGGGGTCCTGGCATCTGTGTTTACACCTGCTCCCCAGGTGAGGCTGACGCACACTCAAATCTGAGACCCGCTGGTCTGGGTTGTTTCAGCCCTGCACTACAAAACCCCCAATGTCCTTATGTGTGTCACTAATTAACTACCTCTTTGGTTATTGTCTAGATAGATTAGATATATTTCATTTCTAGTACCACAAACGTTGCAACCAGATCGCAGAAATACAGACCATATTAGCCAAGATCCTATTTAATAGGCATTAATTTCATATGCCATAATTTACCAAATCCTTGAGGCAGACCAAAAAAAGAAGGAAATATTAAGGGGAAAGGTAAAAGAAATTATTTAAGAAATTATGCTGCCATTAAATATGGTGTTTGAGAGGCATATGTAAAAATATGGAGAAACACATTACAATAGTAAACTTAAAAGGAAGAATATAGAATTAAATATGTGGTATATGTGGTATAATCACAATCCGAGAATACAGATTTTTTAAAAAGACAAGAAAAAAAATCACTAGAATGTTAGCAATGTCTTTGGGCGGTGGAGACATCAGATGATTTTGTTCTCCCTCCTTTTTACTGCTGTCTGTCTCTCACAGTTTTTGATCATAACGATGGAGGTATGGCTCTTTTAATGGGAAAGACGCTTTGCATACACATTAGGCAGAACCAGTCTATAACTCACTAAGGCAAAGATAAAGTAACTGCAGCTGCTTCTCATGGTCCAGCTCTTGCTCTGGTTGACGTACTCCAGATAGGAAGCAGAGCTGAGTGTCTCCTGCCTTGCTGCTAACAGAGAGAGACAGTGATACTATTTTACTAGACCACCCTGGGGAGCACATCACACACTCTAGGAAATGATCCTGACAGCCTAGAAATACTCCGGGAAGAAAATAAATAGTGCAAGGGGCGGCTTGGGAGTCATGTAGGAACCTGGGTGGGTTTCATCGTAAAAGGGAGGACCCACTGAGGTTCAGACATTCGTCCCTAATTCATCCCTTCCTGTCTTCTGCTCTACGTCTCCTCCACTGCCTGAGAAGGACAGACAGTTGGGGAAACATAGGGACACAACTCTTAAATCGTTTCTTGACTAGTTCCCTAGCTATAGATGATGTGATTCAGCTCAAAACTGAATGCTAGTTGTTTCAACCCTCCAAATCTTGAGATCCCAGAAAGGCAGATGTCAAACAGATATTCAGAAGGATATAAAAAGCAATTTCCCCAAATGCTGACTTAACCTTCAAAATGTTCTTTTGATTGCCTCAAAGGAGACCCTCAAAGAATCTTTCTTTAAATTAAATGACACCCACTTTCACACTACATTGCCAACTTTAGGTTATAAATAACAAGAGGCATCAAGAGGTCTCGGATGCAAAGGGTGTGGACTTTAGACTCAGAAAGAATGGGACTGAAGTCTGGGAGGTACTTACTTTGGGTCAACTCTTGATTATGTTGCATCCATTAGCCACACTCTCCTCCTTCGCCAAATGAGGATAATGACACCTGCCTCACAAGGTCACTGTGAGCATGCAAGGTGCAAAGCATGCAGCGCGCTCCCCTAGCACACTGTACCACAGAGGTGGGTGTGGGGGGGAGGGAGCCAAGCAGCAGCAGTAGTAAGGATTGTCTGATTTAGGAAAGAGCTCTATCCCTCTATTTTAAAGGACCAAAAGGGAAAATCACCATGCAGATAAGCGAATAAACTGGTATCACCTCTTAGGAAAACAACTTGGTGCCATCGCTGACCCAGCTATTCCATCCCTGACTATGATCCAAGAGAAGCTGAGCACACATACACTAGGAGTCCCGACTGAGCATACATCCCCAGCAGCATTGTCTGTAAAAGTAAAAGACTAAAAACAACCCCGATGCCCTAAGACAGGTGCACGGACAAGTCATCACGGCATAGCTCCCCAGTGAAATATTTTATAGACGTCAAATTGAATAAACTACATCACAGAAAAACCTTAGAAATAGAGTTGAGTGGAAAAAGCAAGTCCCAATAGGATATTCTTTATATGAAATACAAAAACAGCCAAAAGTACACTACGTATTATTTAGGCATACATATGTACGTGAGAAAAAGGGCAGGAAAGCCAGAGCAAGGGAATGAAAACTCCACACTCAGGCTCCTGGTTTCTTCTGGGGTGAGGAGGCAGGAAAGATGAAGAAGCATGCACAGGTGGGGAAGTCATTAGCAATCTCTCAATTCTTGGGTTCAGTGAGTGGTCTCTATATTATTTAGTGAATGGAATAAAACACGAAGCTAAGGTCATGCCTGGACCAATGATAACAGCATGTCCAATTCTGTGCACTGGAATTTTTTTAAGTGCTAATAAAGATGGACAGAACATTTCCTCTAGAGGATGTCCCTAAATTAGAAAGAAATGGAATCAGGAGAGGAGGCTCAATTATCAAAGGTTAATTAAGGGGCAGGGGACAAAGGTTAAGGAAGTGATAGAAGTAACAGCAGCTACAGCAAAACAAGGACTTGTGAATAATGTCTAAGCCGTGGAGCAAAAGAATGGAGAGAAAGGATGACACGTGGGAGTTTGAGAAGTAAAGACACAACCAGCACAAAATCCACCCTTTGAGAAACGCCAGGCTGAATGTGGAACTCCCGCAACAGTGTAATGCTAGCACTTCGAGTTGTCTACAGGCTCCATTTGAAGCAATTCTCTTCCTTGAAGATTTCTCGCTCCAACTAACACCTATACTTCACTTCACATACCTTTTCAACATTTTTTATCTCCACACTTTCACTTTCTTTTGAAAGAGGGAAAAATAAAGAATCTTCACATCCTAAAAGATGCTTTGTCATTGCCTGAAAATATAAACAGTGTACCAAACTAGTAATAATTTTCCATTTATTGAGTAATTACTACACACCCCCCACTCTAAGTACTTTCGCTTGTGAGTTCATTTAAGTCTTGCTACACTGAAGTACGGGCTCTCGACATCTCTTTTATGTTTCAGATGGAGAAGCCAAAAGATAGATTAAGAAATGCCAAGGCCGGCCCAGTGGCGTAGTGGTTAGGTCCGCGAGCTCTGCTTCCGCGGCCCGGGGTTTGCAGGTTCAGATCCCAGGCGCAGACCAACGCCCCCGCTCATCAAGCCATGCTGAGGCTGCGTCCCACATAGAGCAACCAGAAGGATGTACAACTGTGACATAAAACTATTTACTGGGGCTTCAGGGTGAAAAAAGGAAAAAAGGATGAAGATTGGAGACAGATGTTAGCTCAGGTCCAATCCTCCTCAAAAGAAAAAATTAAACAGAGTTATTAAAAAAAAAAAAAAAAAGGAAATGCCAGGTTAGATCTTTTTAAAGACGGCCTGTCTGAATTACCTGACGGCTGAGCCATTTTCATCTGCCCCACAGCAACTGGGATGGGGAGAAGGTGAGCTGGTAGGTCCCCACTCCACCCAACTCCCTGGCAATACTCCAGGCAATGCCAACAGCACCCCAGGGTCACCCGGGCTACCTGGCTTCTTCTCTCCCTTAGTCAAAGGTGCCAGGAGCCCAAACGTGAAATTGAAAGGGAAGGGAAGCAAATGCAATTCCCACCTCACCTCCCGGCACCCATAAATCGTCTATTTCTCTCATCCTTTGCATCACAAATGCGCACTCTACGGCTTTAGCAAATCTTGGACTCTCTGCAGAAAAGAAATACCCAAACAATACATGTTCAAGGCTAAAAAATTCCAATTAACTCAGGCACTGATTGCTTTGTCGTTCGAGCGGGGGGAGTCACTTCTTTTAATTGATGCGGTGAGAACCACAAAGATTAAATGCAGCTTGCTGAGGCTCTCAGAAGCCTTGGATGATTACATAATTCTCCTACAACGTGAGAATGCTAGAACATTAGGATCAAGGTTGGGGACGGGGTGGGTCTTAAAAATCCTGATGCCTACACCACATCCCAGACAGAAACATCATAATCTCTGGGCAGGCAGGGACAGGGACCAGGCTTCCCAGGATGACTCTGGGCTATCATCACCTAGAAGCCCGGGTAGAATGAAATAAATACAGAGATGATAACTGGAACAGAGCTGGTAACTTTCCAGATGGTTTTCATTTACAATGATGTTAGGGGAAAAAAAAATCCATTATCTCTATTTCCTAAACATACTGAAAATTTAAAAATCTTGGACATAATATTATATACAAATAGTACTCACTAAGGGGGAAAAAAGAGGTTTCATCCAAACATGATGCTTTTATTTCTCTTTGAGTTTTGATTCTGGGCCTAGAGCAAAGATTTCCACGGGCTTTCTGTCCTTTGTTTGTACAGAGGCACCAATAAGCATCGGAAAGGAGACACGGGGCCTCTCCCAGGCCGCCTCCACCACCTTTGGGGGATGTTTTTATCTGTGGAATTGGCTTCTTTTAAACTTTATCTTTCCTTTGAATGACTGTGTTATCTCTACTAATTTTCCAAAGAGAAGACAGAGTCCTTCTAAAAATTGTTTAGGTTTCTACAAAAGAAAAATAACCACATTTCCCAAAATTTACGTTACAAATTACATTTCAAACCCAGTGGGAAAATGTTTATTTTTTATTCAAATTACATCAACTCCTTTCCAGAAATAAACTCCAGTTCCCTACTCTGCTTTAAAAAAAAAAACAAACCAAGGAGATCCTTTGCATAAATATATCCTCATTATATATCTGCTATATTTAAAATTTAATATTATGCTAAATATTTAATAAAGATTTATTTTGCATTTATTGAGTAATTACTACATGCCCCACACTCTAAGTTTAATATTTTTAATATTAAATAATTATATTTATTTATTAATCATATTTTTATATATTTAATAAAGATATATTTTGATATATATATTCATACAATGTATATAGTATTTCTATATATCTGGTAGAAAACAGATATATCACAAATAAATTATCTGATTATCTGGATGTAACCAGATAATGTGTATACGTAACTGTATGTAACATTATACACAGATATACATATAATACATTAAATATATTTATATATTTTGTACTTTTTATATATCATTTTATTTACATAGATAATTTTATCTATGTACATTGATACACATTTCACATGCTCAAAGTGATTCCAAACCATGAAATTTAGCATATAAACTCAGAAAATTACTTCCTGAGCAGGGACAAAGCTAACTGAATCTTAATTTGACCTATTATTTTCAGAGTATGATTGAACGTTCTACTCAGTACAAAACAAGTTAAGAAAAAGTACTTACAAAAGTTCAGTTTTGCAAAGTTTCAGAGTTATTTATCGAACCGGCTTATTTAAATCCATCTACATCCAATTTAGGGGATTCTAGGTCTATGTAAATGTACGGCTGTCTCCACCACCAGACAACAGCACAGAATGGGGCAACAGATCCCACGGCCAGGCTGTGTCCACTTCATTGGTCATCTAACGCTGCCTGGATTCATTCGATCCCACTGATTCATTTGACCAGTCATGTTTCCAGTAGGCTTGAAGAATTATCTTGAATTTGAAATTAGTGGAGTAGGAATTAGAGAGCTTTCACAGAGCCATCGGGACTTTCCACTCCGTCCTATTTCCCTCTGTGGTCGAGCTAGTTGCTGGCCTACCTGGGGACACTCAGGTACCCACAGATGTTTATTGATGCCAGTATTGACCATCAGACCAACCAATAAGACCTCTCTCATGAGCCCCCTACCACCATTGGCCACTTTGTCTAAAACTGCAACATCCCCCAGCCTGAACGAGCACCATAGTCCTCAGCCACTGTACTTTCTTCCTGCCTCTCTGTACTGTCTAACATGTTGTGCCTTGTACTGACTTATCTTATGGGTTTTTCCGACTCCCCTGCTAGAACTATAAGCTCCATGGCGGCAAGAATTTTGAACTTTGTTCACTGGTAAACTGCAAGTACTGAGAGCAGTTGGTGACAAATAGCAGGCGATCAAGAAATATTTGATTACATGAATAAACCAGCATGCAATAGGACTGATTAAGATAAAAAGGCAGGAGCGTAAGAGGCAAAAAAGAGAAAAACAGACCTTGACAACGTTCACATGGTTCAGCACCCAACTCAATCTGTTTCCAGGGTGAGACTGAGCCTCCATATTCCTTTCAAACTTGTGGACCATTCTTTCATCATCTCCATAAGAATTTTCCAGAAGAAATAGGCCTGGATGTAATCAGATACGTCCAATGGCCCCAATTACCCTGAACTCTTGCCAGAATGAGAAACACTACGGTTCTGCTCAATTCATTTTTTTCTCTATCTTTGAATTGACATCGGTAGATGTAAACGTTGAAACTGGTTTTATTTTAAATGCACTCACATTTCCCAGCCTCCCGCCCATCTTTTTATGACAGTGACTGACCCACCTGTGCAAGCCATACGTACAGTGGTGTATGTTTCTGTTCTAACTGATTTGACAGACTGGCAGAATGTGGTGTTCTCTTTATTTCGCAGGTGTGTATGTTTTTGGTCACTTCTTTTACCCGATGACCCATGGCAGGGCTTGGCAAGCTTTTTCAGTAAAGACCCAGACAGTAAATATTTCAGGCCCTGCGGGTCACACAGTCGCTGTAGCAACTACTCAACTCCCTCCCCAACCTTGTAGCTCGAGAGAGCCATGAATAATATGCAAGCAAGTGGGTGTGGCTGGGCGCCAGTAAAACTGTATTTTTGGACACTGAAATCTGACTTTTCTATAATTTTCACATCTCAGGAAATATATTCTTTTGATTTTTTTCAACCATTTAGAAACGCCAAATCCAGCCTGTGGGCCATACAAAAACAGGCGGCAGGCGGGGCCACAGAATGCCAACCCCTAGCCTAAGGTGTTGAAAGGATTTCTTGAAGTGGTTCTTAACCTTGAAAAGGTGCTTTCCAGATCCTTCTTTCAATCCCTCTCCCCTAAATGCAAGTTGCCAGAGGAAAGTTCTCTTCAAACCCAAAAATGGAAGCTCTTGAGTGAGCCCATCGTATAGGAAGCTAGATTCTCACCCAGAGACTTGAGTTTCACGTGTTCACGACTTTCTGCTCTTTGGTGCTGTAGAGCCAACACCCATCTATAATCTCCACTTAAAAATATTAGCAGATGACCAAATAGCAGATGACCAAATAGATGTTAAACAGAATATTATCCCTTATCTCCCCTAGAAGTGTTAAATGCCCCTTCCTCTGCGTTCCCACAGCATTGGGCATCTCTGTCACAGGCACTCGTCCTTATCACATGTGTAGGCCACTGAGGGCAGAGAGGATCTAGGCCTTATTCCCCGAGCCCTGGCATCTGCTGGGTACCTAAGATGCCCAATGCACACTTGCTAAATGCCATTGCCTCGCCTTAATCAGAACTGACAGAGTATCGCCTAGGCAGAGCTAGGCAAAGAGAGAGGTAGCTTTCTGAGGCAAATTTCCCTGAGAACAAACACACAAGGATTTGGGAGGGTCTCTGGGACTTGTGCCCTTTGGGATGGGTAAAGAAACCCTTTTGTAGATCACTGTCAACTGGGAGAATAGATTCACTGACTGGACTAAATGGACAGCTATCGGCAAAGGCAAAAGGCACAGTGGCCTTATGAAATAACAGCAGCCCCACTTCCTCTCTGTCTCCTCTCCATCTCTATGGCCTGTCATCACCACCACTTTCTAAGGGGCTCCAACCCCAGCTGTTAATGATGCTGAATATTCAAGTTTCAGTCAAGATGGTCGAGGACTCAAGCAGTTGTTACAACTCATACTATTACCTCTGGACAGATGCTGAGACAGTCTCCAGGGAGTGGCGCTACACCCAGCCTCGTCAAAGCAGCATGTGCTCCAACTGGAAGCTTCCTCAGCCAAACAAACGCAGGGGTGGTTAGAACGGAAGTGTTCCTGCGACACTCCTCTCTTCACCTCTTCCTCCCACTAGAGGCACTCATTCCTCTCACTTTGCCCAAAGTGGGTCACTGCGCTGACCACACACCAAAAAGTACTTGGGGTTTTCTCTATACTGTTTTTTGAACTGGAAAATCATGCTGTATTATTTTTCCTCTTAAATGGGTTAGAAGAAAAACCACTGACTAGGGAGCCTGAGATCTCAACACTGGTAAATTGCTGGTGCTACAAGTAGACTAATGGAGTTACTGATAGAACTCTGTAGGTTGTGACCTTCTCTTGGCTTATGAACTGCATATATAGTCAGAGCAGAGCTCTTGCAGTCTTCCGTTTTGAAAAATGCTGCCAGTCATGGCCTGCTCTGCTTCCCACGTGTGGTAGACAGAAGTCTAAGACGGGCCCAAGATTCCCACTGCCCTGTTGTATAAGCCCTATATAATCCCCTCCCCTCAAATCACCTCGGTGGGATATCATTCCCACAATTAGGTTATATCATGTTATATGGCAAAGGTGAAGGGAATTTGCAAGGTAAAAAGGTCCCTACTACTACTGAGCTAATAAAAAGGGAGATACAAAGAAATGAACTATCAAGCCATGAAAAGCCATGGAGGAAACTTAAATGCACATTACTAAGTGAAAGAAGCCAATCTGAGAAGGCTACATACTATATGATTCCAACTCTATGACATCTGGAAAAGGCAAACTCATGGAGACAATAAAAAGAGCAGTGGTTACCAGGGGTAAGGAGAGAGGGAGGGATGAATAGACAGGGCACAGAGGATTTTTAGGGCAGTGAAACTATTCCTCAGGATACTTAACGAGGATGGTGGATACACATCATTATACATTTGTCAAGACCCATAGAATGTACAACACAAGAGTGAACTCTAATGTAAACTATGGACTTTGGGGGATAATGATTCAGTGTAGGTTCATCAGTTGTAACAAATGTAACACTTTGATGTGGAATGTTGTAGTGGGGGAGGTTATGCATGTCTGGAGGCAGGGGGTATATGGGAAATCTCTGTGCCTTCCCCTCATTCTTGCTGTGTACCTAAAACTTCACTAAAATGTAAAGTCTATTAAAAAAAAAAAAGAGGCAATCGTTGGTGGGCCTGACCTAATCGGATGAGCCCTGTAAAGAAGGTCCTAGCTTTCCCTTAAAGCAGAAACTTGTAGCTACAGTGATGCTCTTTTGCTGGCCTTGAAGAAATAAGATGTCACGAGTACCACAGCTACAAGGAAATGAATTCTACCAACAACGCAAGGGAGCTTGGAAAAGGATCCTTCCATACTCCAGTCTCCAGACGAGAACACAGCCCAGCCAACGTCTCGATTGGAAAGTGAGACCCTGTCAGACCCTGAGCAGAGAACCCAGCTAAGCCTTGCCCAGACTTCTGACCCATAGAAAATATGAGATAACAAATGCATATTGTTTTAAGCCACTAGGTTTGTGGTAATACACTATGCAGCAGAGAGAAATAACACACCAACTCTAACAAATGCCCAACAATAACAACATGATGATAGTGATGATAATGATACATAATGTACCGTAGTGTTTATAAAATACACAAACAGATCTTGTTTTTTTCACTGGCTCATGACTCCAACAACCTCACTCGGTTAGGGGATCAAAATAACATAGTGATTGAAAACACAGGCATTGGAATTTTAGTGACCTGAGTTTGAATCTTGCTTTGCCCACTTTCTTGCTGTGTATCCTTTGGCTATCTTATCTCCATGAACTCTGTACAACAGGGGTAATAAGAATACCAACTTGATAACATTGGTTCTCAAACTCAGCCGCCCATGGTACTCAGCCAGGCAGCTTTACAAATGCTGATGCCCAGCCCCCACCCCCAGGGATTCTGATGTAATAGTAAGGGGCAGGGTCTGGACACTGGGAAGTCCACAAGCACCTCGGGGATCTCTCCTGGGCAGCAAAGCAGGAGAATCACTGCCTTGTGGAGTAGCACTGAGGAGTAAATTCGATGGTGAGGACATACAATGCTGAGTGCTCAGGAGAACTCACTTTTGTTATCCTTATCCTTTGGGTATTGAAGTTTAAGATCAGAGAAGTGAATGGTCCAAGCTCATACATCTAAGTAGGAGCTCTAGCACCAAAATACAGCTCATCCTTATCACAAGCACCTTCAAAGACCACCTGGCTATCTTTCTAGGTCTCTGTGCCTTAATTTTGTCCAACCTCGGGTCCTCGGAAAGTAACCAATGGAAAAGAGCTCAGTAAACTGGAGCCCTTGTGCCAATTCCCGCCATCACCTACTTTGGTAAAAAAAATTGGGGGAAGAAAGTTGTACTGGAAGTGGCCCATTCATTTATTGCTTTTGTGCTACAACAGCAGAGTTGAGCCGTCACAATGGAGCCGAAAATCCTCAGTATCTGGCCCTTGATAAGAATGCTTTGCTGACCCTTACAATAGAAAAACAATAACCAAGAAGATGATTTATTATGGTCGATGACCTGACTGGTCTCCATCTAGTCAATGCTGATGTTCCCAGAAAATTAAAGAGAGAATACACCCGAAGAGTTGAAACTTCTAACTTCACAAGAAAGCAGACTGAGGCCAAGGGAGGTGCTGGACTGGCTCGGGTCATAAGGTCCCTCAGGGGCCAGCGCAGAAATGTAATCCAGATTTTCCACCTTCCATACAGTGCTGTTTGCAACTCACTGCAATTGAACATAAATAAAAAAGCTATTCAATGGAGAGGTTTCAATGGGAAATGGGGAGGTAACTTCATTTCGCTTTCTGTTTGTTTTAACATTGCAAAGCCAACAATAATTTCAGTGGATTGGGCAAAACCAGTGCAGGTTTTGGAAACAAGAGGGCCACTCTAGAGTTAGGTCCTGATTCTCAGACTAATGTCAACAACTTTCTTCTGTTGTTCTGAGAAGGTCTAACAGAGTACAGGTCTAAGTGGGACAAACACCAAGTTTAAAAGTTTTAAGGAACTGCTTCCTTCCATTAAACTCTAAATGGGTGAAAATTCAACCCCCTGTGAGCTCTGTTTTAAATAGAAAGACTTCTCTGTGCTATTGACCCCACTGTTCCAAGCGGCGTAAGCCCTCCATGTGCATAGAAAAATAAGTGCGCAGGCAGCCAAAGACTCTGACATGACAAGGAGGAAATCACCTCGGGTAGCTGTTTGTCTTCCAGTGAAGTCTCTCGGCCGGTGGTTATCACACTGCAGATATTTCCCAGGGCCAAAAGTTATTGAATTTCAAAAAGATTGTTTGAATCATTATTTTTTTCAGTTACAGCATTCCTAGGTCCTCTAGATAAATTTAATTTTTAGAGTGCATTTCAGAGCCATTATTTTTTCAAAAGAAGCTTTCTGACTTACTGTTGCTTATCTGTAGAGTGAGAGAAATGAACCGGGTGATCTCTCAGGCTCCCTCCCTCTCAAACTAGGTGTGATTATGTACTTTTACAGAAGATGCTCATCTAGATAAACAACGGCAGGCTGTGCAGTGACCCAGGTCAGGATTGGAGGGGGTACAATCAAGTACATATGCTACACGTATTACTTTGTGCATGTTCTATGGGCCCTATTGTTTGCCAAGCATGGTACATCATACAAATAAGATGGACAGCTGATCCTCCTTCCCAAGAAGTAAACAGTCAGGCTGGGAAAGATAACACTGAAATGCACAAAACTAAGGAACAACTACCTTTGGGATACAGAACATACATGGAAAAAATATTCTCAACCACTCAGATTTACTTGTTCTGCTAGCAAGAAGTGCTCCATAAAAAATTTGTTCTGGTCTAAAAGAAAGAAAAACCTGAACTTCAAAGCTTCTAGGAGTTGTTTTTGGTGCGAAAACTACATACAGTGTGATGATGTTTTATTTGGGAAGCTGGCCAATGGGCGTTTTTGGTTATTCAAGTGTGAGCCCAACCCTAGGAAGAAGAGGAGACTGGGGGATGACTCTGCTCTGCATAAGAAGCAACAGGCAAGTGGGGCCCAGGGCGGCAAAGGAAAAGCGTGCTCCATACTGTATTCATTTTCTATTGCTGCATAACAAATTACCACCAACACAGGGACTTAAAACAACACGAATGTATTAGCTTACAGTTTCCATGGGTCAGGAGTATGGACACAGGTTACCTGAGTCCTCTGCTCAGGGCCTCACCAGGCCACAACCAAGGTGTGAGCTGGGCTGTGGTCTCATCTGAGGCTCAGGATATCGGCAGAATTCAGTTCCTCGTGGTGGTAGGACCGAAGTCCCATTCTCTTGCTGGCTGTCAGGTGGTGGCCACTCAAAGATTCTAGAAACAGCCCACAGTTCCATGCCACATGGTCCCCTCCACATGTCCCCTCATGCTTCCGATCACTCTGACTTCAGGGAGAGTTGAATTCCTCTTAAGTGATCACCTGATGAAGTCGGGCTCACCCTGATACTCTCCGTTCTGATTGACTCAATGTTAAGGTATTAGTAACCAAATCACAGGGGTGATATCCCATCATATTCACAAGCTCGACTCACACTCAAGGGGAGGGAATCACATGGAGGGTGCACATCAGAGGAGCAGAATATTGGGTGCTGTCTTAGAATTCTGCCTACCACACATACAGTGAGGCTGGGAGAGGGAAACACAAGGGTAAAAGACAGCTACATGCATGGAACCATTTCTGTTCAGAGGAGAGTGAAATGCCTGGCCTTAGTTAATAGGAAATTGTGAGTAATGAGGAATGAGGTTGTATAAAAGGAATGGGACCCCCTTTTGGATAAACTTGAAGCCAGGCAGGATACTGGATCTAATCCAGTGAGCCTCAGGGATCCAACCACGAGCCTGATGCTATTTAAAATGTGGCCCACAAACTGGCCCAGCAGTATCACCTGGGAGCTTGTAAGAAACACAAACTCTCAGGTCCCCCCCACAGACCTACTGAACTAGACTCTCTGGGGTGGTGCCCAGCAATCTGTTTTAACAAGTTCTCTGGGTGACTCACGTGCTTGCTCAAGTCCACGAAGCACTGCATTAGCCAATCCTGTACGTTTGGGTTTTGTCCTACACAAACGAAGAGTCCACAAAGCACTCACAATGATCTTGACTACAAGAAGAGTTCTGTGACATCTAAAGTAGATACTTGCCATACACACAAATGTCGGAAAGTCAAAGTTCCAGATGAATGGACCCCTAAAGAAAGTTGTTCAGACCCCAGGGAGGGCTATGCTTTTCTAAGCAGCTGAATGTTCTGAAACATATCAACAGGGCATCTGCTACTATCAAGGAGCTCTCAAGGAAGCCTCATTTAAACTCTGTTTTCTTAGCTTCGGCACAGTCATTGGAGAGTGGAAATTCTTGGTCAATCTGATGATTTTAAGAACAGAAGTTCGGCTATTCAGTCCACCTAATGAAGTGTGTAAAAGTGTGTCCTGAAGATGATCCCTCAGTACCATGCAACTGGAAAATCCTTAATGCTGGAACCACATTGACACACAACAGTCATGTGAATATCTCACAGGGCAGGGGCCCAAGCTAGAAGCAATGTAGCCTGGGGCTTAGGAGTTGTGGCGCTGGCATCTCACAAGCCTGCAGTGGAATCCAGCTCTCTCACCTGTAGCCTCTCTAAGTCTCAATTCCTCTCAGCTACACAAAGAGCACAATACCAGCACCATCCTCATTCAGTGAGGCTCAAATAATTCAGACACAGCTCAACAATAAAAAGACAAATAACCCAATTAAAAATGGGCAAAGGATTTCAATAGCTATTTCTCCAGAGAAGATATGGCCAAGAAGCCAAATGGCCAAGAAGCACATGAGAAGATGCTCAACATCATTAGCCATCAGGGAAATATAAACCAAACCCACAATGAGACAGCACTTCATATCAACCAGGAAGGCTACAATCAAACGATAAACAATAACAAGTGTTGGGTGAGGATGTGGAGAAATTATAACCCTTATACACCACTGGTGGGAATGTAAAATGGAAACAGTTTGGCAGTTCCACAAAACGTAAAACATAGAATTACCATATGACCAGGTATATGCTCAAGAGAATTGAAAATATAGGTCCACACAAAAATTTGTACATGGATATTCACAGAAGCGTTATTCATAAGAGCCAAAACATGGAAACAACCAAAATGTCCACTAGCTGCTGAGTGGATAAACAAAATGAGGTCTATCCATACAATGGAATATAACTCGGCTATAAGAAGGAATAAAGGACTGATACCTGCTACAACAGGGATGAACCTTGAAAACATTACACTAAGTGAAGGCAGACAGTCACAAAAGACCAGATATTATACAATTCCATTGTACGACGTGTCCAGAAGAGGTAAATCCACAGAGAGAGAAAGTAGATTAGTGATTTCCAGGGACTAGGAGAAGAGAGGAATGGGAGTGACTTATAATGGAAATACTCTGGAATTAGATTGTGGTGATTGTTGCAAAACTTTGTGAATAAACTAAAAACTGCTGAATTGTACACTTTAAAGGGGCAAATCTTATGGCATGTAAATATTATTTCAACACACACAAAAAAACAGAAAAACCCACATAGATAGACCTTGTCAGTGTCCCTAGCACATAGAAAATGAATAAAAGCTAACGTAACAAAATAACAAGACTGGTAGAAATGTAAAATGGTGCAGCTGCTGTGAAAAACAGTGTGGTAGCTCCTTAAAAAATTAAACATAGGGGGGCAGGCTTGGTGGTGGAGCGGTTGCGTTCCTGCACTCTGCTTCGGCAGGAGCCCAGGGTTCACAGGTTCGGATCCCAGGCGCAGACCGACGCAATGCTTCTCAAGCCATTCTGTGGCAGCTTCCCATATAAAGTAGAGGAAGATGGGCATGGATGTTAGCCCAGGGCCAATCTTCCTCAGCAAAAAAGAGGAGGATTGGCAACAGATGTTAGCTCAGGGATAATCTTCCTCACCCACACACACAAAAAACATAGAATTACCATATGATCCAGCAATTCCACTTCTGGGAATATACCCAAAGGAATTGAAAGCAGGGTCTTGAACAGATATCTGTACACCCACGTTCACAGCAGCATTATTCACAATAGCCAAAAGGTGGAAGCAACCCAAGTGTCCATCAATGAATGAATGGATGGATGAACAAAATGTGGTATATACACACAATGGATTATTACTCATCCTTATTCCTTATTCATATGCTAAGTTAAATCAGTCAGTCACAAAACAACAAATACTGTATGATTGCACTTATATGTGGTACCTAGAGTAGTCATATTCGTAGAGACGGAAAGTAGAATGGGGGTTGCCAGCAGATGGGGGAGAGGGAAAAGGGGAGTTATTGTTTAATGGGCACAGATTTACCATTTGGAAGGATGAAAAAGTTCTAGAGATAGATGGTGATGATGGTTGCACAACAATGTGAACGTACTTAATGCCACAGAACTGCACACTTAAAAATGTTTAAAATGGTAAATTTTATGTTGTATATTTTATCACAATTTTAACAATTTTAAAATAGAGGTAAATAGACGAAGTATTGTGGATAGAGGCTACAACATAACGTCTTTTTGTAAATTACTCAATAATCGAGTGATAATAAAATGACTATGACTATTATATTTTTCTGTCTTTAAAAACTAACGAGAAATTACAAATCCCATCACTGCAGCGGGCCAAGGACTGCAGTGCATTCACGCGAACACCACTGAGGGCCTCTAGGTTCAGGGGAGAGGAATACAACTGAGGGAGCCCCAGCACTCATGGATGATCTCTGCTTTCTGGGGACCAAACTGTCTGTCATCTTGGCTCTGAAAGATTTGCACACCAGCTTTTCAGAAGCAGCCATCTGATCCGTGTTCCCTGAAGAGATGTCTCAGGTATTTTTGGAGCAGAATCAGGCTAAACCCAGAGGCAATCATCAGAGATGGGTTGTTTGCAGAGAACAAGTGGCCACCTGTATACCAGAGACCACATTTTGAGAGGCTAGAAGGAGCTGTCCAATTTGGGGTTAATGACGTCTTTGAAAAGATAACTATACATTGTCAAGATGCTAGGTCTTTGCATAATAATTGCTTGCCTGAAATGAGTAGTGATTTTTCTTCAAAGAAATGTTTATCTGGTTGGCCTGCTAATAGTTTTTACTCCTCATCAAAGAATTCTGAAAAATGCTATGCATGCAGAACAAAATAATGATAATAATCATTTAAAGTATTCAGGAAAATTCTAAAATCCCCAAGAGAATATGTAATTATATAAGAGTTCTGCTCTACTATGGTTAGTTTTATTTCACCAGACACATAATACCTCTTTGGTTTGATTTAATACCTCATCTTATACCCCAAGAGAAATTTGGGGAGGGAAAAAAAAAAAATCTCTTATGATGCACACCTGTTGTTTATTATCACAATTTCTCATAACAGTTGTAGTGTTTGCTCCATTAGCTTCACAAAAGGAGTGAAAACACCAATAAATATTGAATGTCTCTCACAGATAATATATATACAATGAAAAATCTCTTTTTAAATTGTTTTGCCTACTTCACACCCCAAATATAATGTATTTCAACTAATTTTTTCACTGATTACATACAATTTCTGCATCATATGGACTCAGCCCAATTTTTAAAATATGGCTTGACTTCTAGTTAAATATTGCAAATTTAACCCATGTATTTATCTCTGCCCTTTCCCAAAGCTTAGCAAAATGAGAATAAATAAAAAGAGTTAGTCACAAAGATTTAAAGAACAGAAGGAACAGTAGACAAGAGATGTCAACAAAAGGTTTTGAAGGTGGAAAGCAGATGAGAGCAGTTAGTAGGACTGAATGAGTCAACTGCCAAAGATCTGGAAGAGCGGGGGCCAGGAATAATCAAGCCAATTCCTACAGGTTAATCCCAGAAAGATTCAGGGATGAGAGATGCCAGCTACCAGCAGGCAAGTGTGGGACTGAAAACCAGGTATGAGTTGTAGGTCAGTCAGTAAAGACTGGCCCACAGCATCTCAGAGCCAACATGTATAAAACAATAACCCACTTTCTCAAAACCAGCTGCCTCCCAGCCTGCCTGCCTACTACACCTCTATCCTTCTAATCACCAGGCACCTAAACCTACAATTATCCGTGGTACATTCCTCTTCATCTGCCAAATTCACCAAGAGCCATACTCCTGTTGATTTTTTTTCGTGAAAGGTTTCCAAGGTTGTGGCAGCCAGCCTCCAAGATGGCCCCCAATGGTCTTTGCCTCCTGGTATTTATACCCTAGGTATAGCCCCTTCCCACATTAAATGAGGGCTGACTTGACTAATCAATTCAATACTGCAGAAGTGCCCCAAGGCCAGGTCAGCTTTCACTTTGATCTCTTGAATCGACTTTTGTGGGGGTAGCCAGCCGCCATGTCATGAGGACACTCAAGCATCCATGTGGAGAGCTTACATAGAAAGGAAACAATTTGCCAGCACCAAGTTGTGAGTGAACCACCTTGGAAATGGATTTCTCAGCCCCAGTCAAGCCTTCAGATGAGTGCAGTCCCAAGTGACAGCTGTTATTATGCTCTCCCTATGTTTCTGCTATGCCTTTCAATATCCTACTAGATCAGCATCAGCTATTAGTTGGCTCAGGTTTTGCACTGTTTTTTTCTTTTAACTTTTTATTTTGACATTATATAATCACAGGAAGTTGCAAAATAGCTCATAGAGTCTGATGTACAATTCAGCCACCTGCCCCTGGTGGTGACATCTTAAATATCTATAGTACAATATCAAAACTAGACATGAATAAAGTAGGTAAAATTATTTCTTTTCACCTCAGCTTTACCTAGTAGCCATGCAACCCTTGGCAAGTTACCTGTTATCCCAGAAGCTCAGTTTTATCATCTATAAAATGGGGATAATAGCTCCTGCTCCAAAATTTAGTGGGAGAATTGAGATCTTATTCTTAAAACATCTAGAACAGTACGGGGTTTGGCACAGAGAAGTCAATAAATGGCAGCTGTTGTGACTATTCTTTAGGTTTCACAATGAAAAACAAATAGTTAACTCATATACACTGATTTGCACCTTCCCTATGAGATCAGCAGAAGTAACACTGGATTTTTCTTTAAAAGTTCCACAAGACTTGACATCATCAAGACTTCAAGGATAAAGAAAAACATTTTCAGACACTGAGGAAGAAAAGGCAAATAACTTACAAAACAGAAAAAAAATAAAAAGTTTTATACTTCTTTGCAGCAACACTGAGAGCCAGGCAATAATGGAGCAACAAATACGACATTCTGAAGGAAAGAATGTGAGACCCACACAAAAGCCAGTCAAGATGTCACTCAAGCAAAGAGGCAACATAGAGGTATTCTCCAGCATGAAAGAGCTCAGAGAACACAGAACCCACAAGCCCTTATGATAAAACTGCTTGAAGGTGAAATTCAGACAAACAAGAGACAAAACTAAAACCTCAAGAAGGAAGAATTCTTGGCCAAACAACAGATGATGAGCAGAGGACCCATTTAAATAGAATCAATATTAAGCAATTGTGAGAAGTATGGTTACAAAGCATACTGTAACTGTTATATAAACTATTACAGCATGAAAGTAATATAATAATGATGAAAATCAGGAAGGAAAATAGAAAGAAGCGTGAAATTACTAACATCCTCAAATTTCATAGTAGGGAGTCAACCGATATTATCTAAAATTGAAAACTGTAGTTCAAAGATATATAATGTCTCCAACTTCTTAATATTATTCATAAATCTACTTCCTTAACCTTAGATCAATCTTATAGAAGCTAATGTCTCTTGCAAAAAAAACTCATCTTTTTGAAGTTTAGCGCTCCTCTTGGTTCCAAGTCAGTTTCATTTCTTCCTGTTAAACCAAGTGAAGCTAATTATAATACTTTCACAAAATTGAATGAATAATACACACCAAAAGGAAAACATATTTTGGTGTAACTATCTGTCCATTGTCGGGGGAAGAGGGAGAATCTCCCTCTGCCCTTTTCCTTAAGGTTCTTATGGCTGGCCAAATAATTAACAAGACAGGTTAGCAGGAGAAAATAAAACCAAGTTTAATAACATGTATACATGGGAAAAACTCAGAAATGAGCAACTCATCCCTCTGTCTAAGCTGCTTGCTTAAGTATTGCAGCTACAGGCAAGGAACATGTTGGGGGTGGGTAGTGGCCTGGGACTTCAGAGGGCAGGAAGACAATTTTTTTCAGGGTCATCTATAGATAATGTGGTCAGGGAGAGACAGAGTTTTTGATAAAAGAGGCTTGGTGCCTTTCCTATTGTAACCTCTATCCTACATTATCTTTATAGCCATCATGATAACAACTCTTTCCTGAAACAGATCTTTTGTTTTAAATTCTTTAGGCAGTTTGCGAGGGGAAACTCAAATATTCTTCCTGAGTTCTCTGAGTCCTTATTGTCTTCAGCTCAAAATAATCCACATACCAGAGTGGTGCCTCCTGGGGTAGCTTGCCCTGAGCACCATCACCATCTTTACCTCCATCCTTTCTGAATATAGACTTTGAAAGGTATTCAGTATGATGGTTATCCAATGGGGATATTTATTTCTAGTTGGTGAGGATTCTGGGTAGGTTTTCATTTTATTCTCTGTCAGTTTCTGTATTACTTAATCTTTATAACAAGGACGTATTCTTTTAATACAACGAATAAAGTCATCATGACGTGGCCTCTCATGCAGCCCTTTTTATTTTTATTCCAAATTACTGCTCAAATGATGTAAACTAGACAGAAAAGTCGGCTTTGATCTGATTTATTCATGTTGTCCATCTATGAAAACCCAATTCAGCTGGTAAATGTCCAGCCAACTTGCCTCTTGCTGCACATAAACATGGCCGTAGATAGCTGTGCGTCACCGTTTCGGAGTGTAGGGAGAAAAGTCCTCAGTGACTGGTTTGAGTGTGGGTTTTGTTAAGAGTCATTCTCTCCTCTCCTCACCCACCCACTAATTGAAAGCCCATTTCAGTATCTCTCATTCACTTCTACACGTATTTGGAATCGTACCCCAAAAAAGTTCAATTCTGAAATCCTGGATGAATCCATTTTCCTGCCTTTTTGGCTTCTACACAAAGATTCTATTCTCTCTGAAACTTAGAGCAAATAAGTAGTTTTTTTCTGGTAAATTCTTGGTTAATTTTCACATGACCAAAAAAAAAAGCCCTACTTGCGGAAATTTTTGCAAGGTGCCCAGTGCTTCAGTCAATAAAATTCAATTACAATTTATATCTGTTATCAACAAAACTGAAAGTTTCCTTCGATGTGGCAGAAAGGGAATATTTCCCACAAACTGCTGAGTCACGGGCTATATTTCTGTCAGGTAAGCTATCCTGGAACAGGCTGGAAATGCTGACTTCCACAGAAAGCAGGAAGGATGGCTCTGTGTGGCTGACAAATTCAAACCAATGCGCAGCACTTGGATGACAAGCCGGTGTGAGTCTGAAAGGACACTGACCTAAATAAAACCTAAAACTAGGGTTAATAGTGGAAGACTATGTGTTTCAGGCAATTCAGAAGCCAACCATGAGTGAAAACACTTGGAAACTTGCTGAGAAGACAGAGAAACTCAGCCCATTCCCTCCCTACCTTTAGTAACGTAGCAGGAGACTTAGCAGAATGGCTGGCTGAAGCTGTGGAAGCCTTGCTTTCTAACAGGGCACAGTCTCATCCAGGGGCTCCCTTATTATAGTCACTCCCTCCCGTTTCCCTCTAAATCTGTAGGGTTACAGGGCTGTGGAGTCCTACCCAAGGGGTGCCCGGGCAGCATTGCCCAGCCTCTCTGCACAGTACAGGCGGTCAGGGATGGTGAACACTCTGCCCAGTTCTGCCTGTGGTTGCTCATACAGTCTGTCGAGTATTCACGGCAACACGTGCTAATTGTGTGTGCGCCCGGGCATCCATTATATATGTTATTGATGTACATTTACTATATCACTAATTGTGCTACTGGTGGGTGGGTGTGGTATGTATGTGTGTGATGTATCTAGGTCCCCCTTTTTATAACACTTGCTAAAATACTGTTTATGTTTGAGCAAAACTTCAGGTTATTTGTGAATACTTCGTGAATCTCACAAAAAGCATTTGATTATGAAAGTTAAGTAAGTTTCATTATAGGGCAATTCATGCCCCCACCCCCACCCCCAACCCTCTCCACATAAACACACAATGACCATGTTAAGTCACACTTCAGTGCATTTCTTGGGGGGACGGTGGGGGGGGGGGAGAGGCTTTTGTTTAATCTAGACTCAAAACACAACTCTAATGTGCCAATAGGTGACCAGAGTCGCTTTGCATATAAATGCATGTGTCACATCGGCCCTTGGGCACATCCGAGAGTAAGCAGGATTTATCTTTCTGCCTATTTTTCCTGTCCTTCCCCTCTTTCCTGGGCCCTACCTCCCAGAGTCCTCAGAAATACATGTCCTCAGGCTTTCTTCTTCCGTGGAAACCTCATCTCAGGGAAGAACTGGAAGAAGGCATTCACAGGAAGCTCTAAAGGGCAGTTAACATAAGTATTTCCAGGAGCGTGCTGCATACGCACCCCCCTTCTCTAGTAGAGCAATGAGATTTTTAAGTGCCCAGGCAAGGCTTTTGCACTGAGAAAGCTGCTCAGAAATTAGAATTACAATGGCATTCCCTCTCCCAGGAGTATTCACATTTTAGCAGAGATTAAAGCCTCAAACCCGGGCAATGAAACCCTGATGGAGAGACATGGAGGGGCAGGCAGAGGAAGCATTTCTGAAGGAGGGATGGCTTTCGTAGTTCTCCAAAATGCTATACAGGCAGCCCCCTTCCTCGTGGGGCTGGCCTGACAGGTTCATTAGCCCAAGTTTCAAACAATCTGGTTTATCCTTTGATCCACAGCAATGATTCCCAAAATGCATGTGCTTGGCAGGATGTTAATGGGGGTTACACAGGATAAAGGGATCCGTGGTCAAATAATTTTGGCGGACACAAACAAAATTAAGTTGGTGTCTCTCCTATAGATTTTTTGAATGTTAAATATGCTCAGGTGCATTTAGGAGCTTGAAGAGGAGAATGTATTCCTTGATGCTTCCCAAAATTAATCTCTCTTAGCTCTAAGCTTTGAAACACAGATCTTAGGCAATGGACCTCACATTTAGATTCCGAGTGGACATAATAATCGTCTTGGGGGCTGGGGCAGCCATGGAGTTGCACAGCTCTGATCTCCCTCCTAGAGGACTTGCTATGGGGAGCACAGCTGAACGGCATCATCCAGATACTGCATCTTGATTCAACAAAATACCACATAACAAAATACCACAGACTGGGTGGCTTATAAACAACCGACATTTATTTCTCCCAGTTCCAGAGGCTGAGAAGTCCAAGGTCAAGACACCAGCAGATTTGGTGTCTGGTGGGAGCCTGCTTCCTGGTTCTCACCATGTCCTCACACACAGTGGAAGGGAGGAGGGAAAGCTCTCTGGGTCTCTTTTTATCAAGGCACTAATCCCATTCCTGAGGGCTCCATCCTCACGACCTAACCCCCTCCCAAAGGCCCCATCTCTTAATACCATCATGTTGGGGATTAGCATAGGAACTTTGAGAGACTCCCCAACAGCCTGCCTAGAATTTTCTTAGATCTACAGTGTAGGCTGAAGCTCTTCCTACAGAATGCTCCTCCTCTCTTTTCACAAACGCCAGCCCTGCATCTCTGTCTGAAGGCTCCCCTTGCCTTCTGCTGCATCCATGCCCTTTCTCCTTCACAGGTGTTATGGATCCCAAAAGATATGTCCACCCAGAACCTGCGAATGTGACTTTACTTGGAAAAAAGGGTCTTTGCAGATGTTATTAAAGATCTTCAGATTTAGGGTGGGCCCTGAAGTCCAGTGACTGGTGTCCTTAGAAGAGAAGCAGAGCGTGGAGAGACATGGAGGAGGAGGCCATGAGAAGACGGAGGCAGAGATCAGAATGATGCTACCACAAGCTGGATACACGTGAAGCCGGAAGAGGCAAGGGGAGATGCTTCCGCTACAGCCTCTGGAGTAAGCACAATCCTTCTCACATCTTGATCTGAGACTTCTGGTCTTTAGAATTGAGAGAGAATAATTTATGTTGTTTATGCCAAGTTTGCAGTAATTTGTTACAGTAGCCCAAGGAAATGAATACAGACACGTCCTCCAATAATGTTTGGCATGTCTAAGCCTGTTTTGGCATCTCTCTCTCGGAGGACCTGCAGTGACATAGGAGGTTCTTAAAATTCAGAGTCCTGAGCCTTGGTCCCCTGTCCTCGCATCAAGATTCTGATTTATCTGGTCAGCTCTCCACATCAGTACTTCTCAGCTCTGGTCTCACAAAGAATCACCTGGGGAAATTTTTTAACTTCCCAATGTCCAAGCCACACCCTAGGTCAACTGAACGAGAAAATCTGAGGGCAAAACCCAGGCATCAGTATTCTTTGAAGCTCTCCAGGTACGGCCAAGTCAAAGAATTGTTTCTCTAGAGAAGTGGTTCTCAAATTTGAGCATGTGTCAGAACCATCTGGAGGGCTTCTTAAAACACAGATTGCTGTGTAGAATTTCTGAGTCAGTAGGTTTGGGGTGGGGCCCGAGAACTTGCATTTCTAACAAGTTCCCAGGTGCTGCTTATGCTGCTGTTCCACAGAACACACTCTGAGAACCAGTGAGCTAGAGGAAGACCCTGACAACACACTCCTCTAAAGAATTCCTGGGATCCCTTCCAGCCTTCCCCAATACCAAAACGTTACAGCCGAAAGAGGCCCCAAGATCATCTCTTCTAACTCTCTCTCGTACAGACGAGGGAACCGAGACATGGAGAGGTGAAGTGACACTCCTGCTATAGACTGAATGTCTGCCTCCCCGCAAAATTCATATGTTGAAGCCTAATCCCCAATGTGAGGGTATTAGGAGGTGGGGCCGTTGGGAGGTGATTAGGTCATGAGGGTGCAGCCCTCAGGAAGGGGATTAGTGCCCTGATAAAAGAAGCCCCAGAGAGCTCCCTCTCCCCTTCCACCAAGTGAGGACAGCAAGAAGAGGCCATCCACGAACCAGGAAACAGGTCCTCACCAAACACTGATTCTGCCAGTACCTTGATCTTAAACTTCCAGCCTCCAGAACCGTGAGAAATAAATTTCTGTTTTTTATAAGCCACCCAGTCTATAGTATTTCGTTAAAGCAGCCTGAAAGGAGTAAGACACTCTCCATCCCTTGGAAAATCATCCAGATCATAGATCTGGGTTTTGAGCCAGAGTCGGCTGATTCACTGCCACCACATCTGCCCACAGAGCTGTCCAGCTTTCTTGGTTTCTTCTAAAGGCAGCCCTACAAAATACAGCTGGCATCAACTGCCAACACAAAACCATCAGAACATCCAATGACGCAAAGCTACAAGTCCAGCCCCAAGCTGGAGGGAGTGCCAGGGGCCCCACAGTGGACTGTGGCACACTTGGAGGTGAGTGAGGGGGTTACCACTGCTGAGGAGTGTCGTATTTCACTTAAAACTGAACATGTCACCCTATGGCTCAGTTCTCTGACTGCCACCCTGATACACCAATTGAGAAAATTAAGCAAAGAGTTTCTACCTTATTTTAACATATAGATCTTTTAAAGTGCAAAGAAATTATCCAACATCTATTCTGAAGATATTCTAAATAGGTGAGGGCAAGACGTAATTAATTCCTGCTTTTATAAAGTCCTGGGGGTGGAATCCTTTGATCCTGAGCAATTTATACTCAGAGACGCAGCCTGTAATGACTTTCTCTTTGATCCTAGAAGTGCTGCCTCGTTTTCAGTAAGAATATCAGCACTGAGCCCCCGCTGACCTCAGCGGTGTGGCAGCTTGCTGTGTCCAAACCAGCCTTTGAAACAAGACTTGACTTTTTTTGGGGGGGGGAGGGAGGAGGGTCTGATCCGTGTTGAGTCTACAAAATGTAGAAAGAAAATTTGCCTGGATTTTTTATTGAATCGTCCAGGCATTTTTAGCGTTATGTATGTTGTTCCACTTGAACTCACGACATATGAGGAAGACACATCTAGGACAAAGATGGCCCAGGGAACAGTGATTCTCAACATCACTGTGCAGGAGGTCCTCATGGGCAGCTCACGCTCCTCACCCGTAAGAGCTGAGTCTGGGAGCTCGGGAGGTTAAAGAGGCGCTTTTTATTTCGCAGCTAATAACGTGAAGAATTGAGGAAGGCAAAGAGCTCTTTTATCATGTAATATAAATCCTTATGACTAATTTCCTAGTGCCGTAATCTCTCAAGAGTGAATTTGTATACTCAGGGGAATCTGTTACCATCAAAACAGCTGCAAATCAGCCATTGATGAATGTTTTTCTAACAAGGGAAAAGCAGCAATGGGAAGCAATTTCCACAATTCTTGCAAAGATGGAACAAATGACTGAACAGTCAATCGGTGTCTTCCCCTTTGGACATTTTTCACTGTCTTCCTCTTGGCAGGGCCGGCAGCGAAAACGTTTAGATATACTGAGATGTTATTTTGAATTTATCTAGGAACTTCCTCTGGCAAAGTGGGCAGAATGTTCCCAGGAATCGGTGAGAAGTCAGCAAGCACTCGCTGAGGCCCCCCATTTTCTCCTCTGTGAAAGGAAAGTAAGGTATGGCCTGTGCAGAAAGGCAGCAACTCAGAATCCATTCACCTGGGGAGGCAGGCAGGTGGGATGGGTAAGGATAACAGTCAGGACAGGGACCCTTTATTAAGCCAGACAGCATGCCAAGCACATTCCATGCAATGTCTCATTCATCCCTCTAATGACCCTATAACTTACATCCTACCTCTATTTCCGTGTTTCAGTGGAGAAAATTAATGCACTAAGACATCAGACAATCTGCCCTAGGCCACACGGTCTGCTGGTAAATTGCAGGATCCAAATGAGTACGCACTTTGATCTGCTTCCGCAGTCCACTTAACTTTGAGAGTCAACAGCCAACCTCCTCTTCCCCACCTCACTCTCGCCCTTACTCCCAAAAGTATTTAAGGCAACTCTTTAAGGAAACACTTTTTTTTTTAATTTCAAAAAAACAAACGTGAGAAGTGAGAAAAATGGAGTAGAGAGGAAAGTAAGATCCAGTGTTTATTTGTACCCATGGCAGGGAAGCTACATTCCTGCATTTGGGGTCTCTCTGCAATTTTATTCTGAAGGCTAAGCATTTGTTTAAATAATGTCTAGACTTTAAATAATTGGCAAGATGGACGTACTTCGTGTGCTATGAAAGGAAATACATGCGATTCATTCCTAAAACATGTAGTTTCATTTAATGGGCATTAATTTTGAAATTAAGGCAGATGCATTTTTAAAAAAACACAATTAGCTTTGGGAATCAAAGAAGAAAGACTATATTTCTTCATCTTCCTTCCTTGTTTCACATACTACAGAAGGCTTTAGCCATGGCGGGTGGTGAAGCCTTTCCACCAGAAGCTGGCCTCTATTTTTATACACAACACAGTCCTGAAAATGTACACCAATGGTCAATACGCCAAAAGAAAACAATGGAACAACAGACCTACATACTATATGCAAGACAACCTCTACTCCTCAGAGGTGAATACTGAAAATACTGTTAACCTTTATCCTTAAGACACCATCTTCAGCAATATATTTTCAGTATGTGGTACACGTTTATTAAATTTATTTTCTTTCGTAATTGATCGTATGTTCTACCAGCCTAGAGCTGATGAGCATCTGCCTGAGGTAAAGACGTGCTATTACTTTCATTTTGGTCACAACTGTAGATTAGATTTATGAAACCTATGCTTCTTATCATAGTACTGGAACGTCCTTGTTTTTTCTTTTCTATTCATATTTACAGAAGAAAAACGGAAGAACACAACATAATAGAAAAGTAAACACACCAAAACACACTTTCATACCAAGACAGCCAATCTGCTGGAGTGGAACTAGCAGCAGCCAGGGGTCCCTCTACGTTACACATCCATTCCCCAGCTGACATATATAAAATGCAGTATCTAAAAGGCAGTTTAGGAGTATCAGTGTATAATCTGCAAAAGTATATCATGTTTAGCAATATCAAATATGTGAAAGTTGAGAACTACTTATGTCATACGATCATTACAACATCCTTTGGCGTCAACAGGACAGGCATTATTTTGCTAACGCTAGAAGGAAGAAAACAATGTAAAGGAAAGAAAACCAAGAAGACCCATGAATGGAGAAGGCATCCCCTGGAAACATTTGCCTTCAACAAGCGAGCCAATTAGTGCGAGGATGTTCCATGCCCAGTCTACAAGCAAGTGTTTTGAAAGTTCTGGATCTGTAATGACTGAGGTGCTGAGTTTGGGTCCCAGAAAAGGAAGAGGAAATGAAAAGCAGCTCTCTGCAAAAGTGTACTAATCCGTTTTCCTCATCTACAAATGAATAGCTGCACACAGTGATCAGAGAGTGAGGCACACTGACTATCTTTCTCAAACAAAATTAGAAGCGTTCTGTTCTGTCCCAGTTAGCGCACCCTTTCTCGGACTTTCTCTTTACCTAAAGACATGGGTTTCTCCACCTCGGTACTACTGACATTTGGGGCAGATCATTCTTTGCTGTGGGGGCTGCTGTTTGTGCACTGTAGGGTCTTTAGCAATACCCCTGGTGTCTACCCACTAAATGCCAGTAGCACCCCATCCAAAAATGTCCCCAGACATTGCCAAATGTCCAGGGGCTAGGGGTGGGGCAGACAAAATCATCGTGCCCCAACCTGCCCCAGTGAGATTCACAGCCTTAGATGATCAGGGTCTTTCAAGGCCAGATACAGCTCGAAGACACACAGGTTTGCTGGAAGGATTCAAGTACACAGAACTGCAGCCCAATTTGTTTCCTGGGCTGTCGTGCACAAATAAGCCAATATTTACAGAGACCATAAACCTATTGAACATGCTCTCCAGCCTGAGATTTGCTGGAGTTGGAACTATGTCACTAAGCCCAAAGGCCCACGTTAATCACATGAGTGAGATGGTCAGTCTCTATCACTGATTTCTGAAATCGGAATTGTGTCAAAGTTAAGAAAAGAAACACAATCCTCAAATTAATTGTCATTTAGCAAATTAACTGTTTCTTTTAAGTTCTTAACATGCATTTACTAAAATTAGAAATTACTTAAATGCAGGCAATGGAGGAGTAGTTAATTAAAACATAGTACATCATCCTTGAAGAGGAATAGTATGTCACCATTAATTATCCTATTTTTCAAGAATATATAATGACATAGGAAAATGCTGAGGGCATAACGATCAATGAACAAACCAGTATATTCAATTATATAAATATATATGCATATATCATGTTGTTCAAAAATTATGAGCATAATGTATCAGTGGTTATCTCAGAGTGATAAGATTTTGGTGGTTTTCATTTTCCTCCTTTTGTCTTTATTTTCTAAATATTCTTCATTGAGCAGTTAACTGTTTTATAATTTAAAAGACCCAAACATTCTGTAAAATATGCTATATATTAATTTATCCAAAATAAAAGTCAAAAATCAAAAGTTCCCTTTTCCATAAAAACCATCTTGGATATTAAATGTCTTATCAAATTATAGTTTTGCTCAGAGGTAGAGGGTGCAAAATATGGCCACCACCATGATTGTCTTTGCCAATCAGAACTCCTTCTCCCCATGGTACCAATGGAAAAACACAAACAGAACAACATCCTCCTTCATTGGAGTATGGCATCCCTTCCCAATTGTCATGATTCTCTTTGGCCACAGGGTGACAAACACTGGTACTGCTTTGTGTATTTCTGACATTAGCTTCTAGATCAAAGCCACAAAGGACAAAAGTCTCCATTCCAAAGAGAACTCATGAGTCAAAAAAAAGTCTAAGACATGACAAACATTTTTAAAAGACACTGAGACATGTGACTGAGACTGGAAAGCACTGAGGACTCTTGGAGAAGTGGGAAGCTTGGTGAGGACGCTGGGCTCTGGCTGTATGTATGCTGCCATACCTCTCCGTACCTTCTGGCAGCCAAGTAAGAAGAGAGAATGGCAGAGGAGGAACGAAGCTCCCTGAAGAACAACTCTAAATAAAGGCAGAGGTGTCGGAGGTGCATATCGGGGGGGCTCCAGCAGGTGGCAGTAAAAGCCAAATCAGGCATGCAAATTAGCTCAGGTCCACCAGGCCAAGGGCAGAAAATGAAGGTGAACCAACCGTCTCATTCTCCAAGAGTCGCATTCTTACCTGTTGAGGCATCCATGCATCTAAACCAGAAAAACAGAAAATGACTCGGCTTGAACAGCAGCCAAGAAGGAATTTCACCGCCATGGGCGACACCCTGAGCTTTGCTATGACTCCGCGTAAAAGAGATAAGTTATTGGTGATAAATCCATGGTGAACCATCGCTTTGGTACTTCTCACTGTTCTAAGGGACAGTTTATAATGCTTTGTGCTACTCATCTCCAATGCAGACATAAAAGCAAGTGAGCTTGGGCCACCACACGAAGAATTTCAGAGGAAGAATTTCCTGAAAATGAAGGCAACTAAACCCAGAAACAACACTCGCAGAAAGCCAGGACATCTCCTTCTGAAGCATAGTATAATGCAAACCTGGCAGTCAGGAAGCCAATAGCCTTCGTGGCCAATACGTTCGATGATCTTGTCAAATGTTCAACTTCTCTTGGGCTCATTTTACTTATTAGTAGAACAAAGGTCTCAGGCAAGATAAATTTTAAGGCCCTCTCCAGTTCTAAGATTTCAGGATCCCATAAATTCTTTATCACACAGACTACATCTCTGTCAGCATGGGACCGATGAGGTAAGATGGGATCCAAATTCAACTCGATTCACTGAACACTGTGCCAGTGCTGTGAGCGCATTTCTCTTGGAACAGAGAGATGGAGCTGTGGATTTCTCAAGTGGCTTCCCAGCACCAGAATTCTGACACTTTCCATTTGTCACTGTGTCCCAGTGTAATAGGGTGACTCATTGACTGCTCCTTGGGTGTTTAGCCTTTTGCTCAGCCAAGCATACTGCCTGACGGGTTTTGCCTTCTCTGGAAATAGTCTTGCTTGATGAGATGCAGAAGCACTGCAAAGACTCTGGTACAAGAGAACAGCAACAAATGATCATTTTTCCTACCCTGTTTTTCCACCTCAGGGCCAAAAGCAGCAAAAAACAAGCATGGCACTCAACGATTCTTGGCTTGGGTACCACAGCCTCTAGGAAATGCATTCCCAGGGCCAGCCAGGGATCGGTTTCATTTCTTCCCACATAAGCCAGGGATGGGGGGTTATTTTTGGTTTTAGAATCTTGTTTGGCTAGATGAGTACTCTACTTTGATCATTTTTATTCTTTCTGCAATATTGCTTCTTAAAAGCAATGCTCTTTGCATCTAATTTTGGGGCTGCACTCACTGTGATCAAAGATAATGACATTCTTAGCCAGCAAAAGATACCATTTCCGAGCTTGGTATTTTCCTAGGACAATTTGTTGAAGCAGATTTGAGGGAAGGCTAGGAAGTGGGGGAAGCACTCCGACTTGTGTTGCTGTGGCAACTTCTACAAAAGCTAACGGTACACTTGCTCTGCTTCTGAGTGAGAGCGGTTTTACTTCCTAAAATATCATCAGTTTCTGTGTGCAGAGATGCATTTAGCCAGGTCTGTAGTGGGGGGGGAGGGAGTTTTTTCTCTCTCTCTCTAGGGTGCTGGAAGGTCAGGCTGAGATGAGGCCTTTTCATAGACACGATAACTGGAGTTTCAAAAGCTATTCCAGGTGTCCCTGGATAAAGCGATGTGCGGCATGTATGAAGGCATCCTACCCCTGAAATCAGCACTGTCCTCGCCTGGTGAGGACCACAGAAGACAACCTTTTGGGCAGGAGGGGTCGTCATCACAATGCAGCTCTCAGCACACAAGCCAAGAAAGCTACCTGGCAAACCTGCCCTGTAACACTTTGCATCATTCATTCCTTTCATGGGACTCAAAAAAGTTGCCTACACAATTTACAAAGAGTTGTGGTTCTAGTCTTGGACAATTACCAGACTTACAACAGGTACAGAGCATCCACTCCCTGCGGGGTGATGGGAAATGCCCTCTGGGAGGCGGAACTGGGGTGCTGCCAGCAAAGAAAGCAGGAAGCACAATGCAGGCTCTCAGGAGTTTCATCACAAATGGAGGAAAAGTGTAAACGAGGGACATGAGAAGGTGCGCTGCAGAAATATCCGTCCCCCTCCTCCCAGTCCACCGCATCCTCCTCAATCGCATCACTGCTAAACAAATCTTCTAACATGGACTTCGTACTCCTCTTCAGGAATCAGCCATGGACTCCCACTGCCTACAGAATAAAACTGCATATGTTCACGTGGAATTATAAGCCTTCTTCCATGAGGCCCCAGCTATATTACCCCATTTTTCTTCTACAAGCCTCCCCCGACATACACACACAACCCTTGTTTCCCCAAGGCCATCTGACCACCATTAGGGAAGGAGGCGCCTATCTCAAACTCAGGATAAAATATAGTCAACTGTATGAGTATTTAAAGTTAAAATATCTGAAAAGTGTGATAAAATTATCAAAATAATTTCCACAAAACACCAAATTTTTCAATGTTTTTACTTTAAAATATAGCTTACTTATTAAAGAAAATCTGGAGGAAACCCATTTTCATTTTCTCAAAGAAAATGAAACCACAGCTCAGTCACTTAAACTTAATAGCTACTGACCTTTTTAAATATTTTATTCTAGACCTTTTCCCCATGCATAAGTTTGTTTGTATTGCCTGTCATATAAAATGTTGTATCTCTCTGACTTACTATAAGGAGTACTGCTCTCTATTAGTAGAAACATCACAAACATCACATTAACGAATCGATAATCTTCTGTAACCACATTTAATATTCCTTCTTCTGGAGGGAGAAAGCATTCAGATGGAGCTTTCTTCGAAAACTACTCGGGGACAATTTCATCTGCGTCTCACTCGTCTTCAGTGTGTTGATCACAGCTTAAGGAAACTCTAAAATGATGGCAGTGCTTTCTTCCATCTCATCCTGAATTATCTGGAATTCGACCACCCTGGGGGGGTTCTAGCTGTAAAACTATTGACAGACTTGGTGTAAAAATTCCCTGAAACACTCTCAAAGCTTCTCCATCCCGTGGAGGAAGAGCAGGGTGCACACTGGTTAAGCTGACTGGATCAATGCACCCTACCTAGTCTGTACTCTGGCTTTACGTGGTTGGCTGGTTCGTTTGCTGCCCCTCAGGATGCTCCAAGAGAGGGGATCTCTGTCCCACCAGCCAGTTGAAGCAGGAGCCACCGCCTCGGTGCTCCAGCACGAGCGCTTCTCGGCATTTCTTTACGTCGGCGCTTGCCTGACCGTGCACCCAGCATTCCATACAGCATCTCTCTTTCTTTCCTCAGTTTCCTTCTCACTCCCTGCCACCAGAGAGTTTACTCTCTGTGAATCCCCTCAGATGTTCACAGCATGACTTTGAAACTAGGTTCTGAAAGCCTACAGAGTTTCATTACCAAACATCATAAGTTTTTTTAAACAGGAATGAAACAGAAAACTGAACCAGCCTCTGACATGCAGATCACGCTGCTGACCCTAGACCAGGTCTGCGGAGAACAAAAAAGGAAGAGATGCACTTCCTGCTCTCAACAAATTTTCAAGACTAAAACCCATGCCCCCAAAGCAAACCCTGTGAGAGCACATGTGCAAGAGTGCCTCGTTAGAGAACAGAGACCCTCAGATGCTGTGTCTCTTTATTTACTCTGGGAAAGACAGCAGGAGGTGTCAGGGCAGACTTCAGAAAGGTAGATGCCACGTTTGAGTGTTTAAAAAAAAAATATGTAGGATTTGGGTAGGCCAAGAAGAAAATGGGGAACATTTGGGAAAGGGCAAATATTGGGACACTTCCACATCTCTAACTCTCCCGTTCCCTGAATTATCTGGAATTGGGCCACTCCAAGGGGTTCTACCTACCTGGTACAAAAGGTACGTGGGAGTCAAATACAAATGAACACATATAGTTTTATACCATCAGGCTACTGCTTCTCTTTGCTTAATAAATCGGTATAGAAACGAATTGCCTTCTTTCCACCTAAAGAGGGCAATCCCAGGTCGCCTGGACAAGCTAGTCAAAGTGCCAACAATCAAGACTGTTTAGGACCGTTTGTCTCAACGGCCGGGGTGGGCGAGAAGGGACCACCTGCCACAGAATCACCTGGGGAGCTTGTTATGCGTGTGGATTCCTGGATGCCATCCCAGACATACTGAACCCAAGTCTTGGGCTGGGGCCAGAAAACATGCATGTTTAACAAGCTCCCCTGGGGATTCTGTGCGTGCTGAAGGGGGAGAGCTACAAATTTCACTGTCTGGAGATGAGATCAACACCTTATAGGGCCCCGGTGTCACAAAATGCACCTTCAAGGGCCAAGCAAGCAGAAATTGCCCGTGGGTCTTTAGAAAAAGCCTTAGGTTATAGGAGTATTTGAAGGATCCATAGTAGGGTCTGCAAAGAATTGAGCTTCTCTATGAGATACGCAATAAACCCTTTTAGATCTGCTGACTCCTGCATGAGAAGAGAATGAAAGGGAGGGAGAGAGGAATAGAGAGAGAAGGACAGGAAGGCACTCAGTCCAGCCATCTGCAGAGATTACACTAGGGAATTCTTCCCAGTGCCATCTTCACAGCCCTGCCCTGCTGGGCAAGCCCTCTGCTGAATGCCCCTTTCTTCTTGGGCTTGTGACAGGTGCGTCCTGGCGGGTTGGGCCACTCATTAGCAGGCTCCTTGTGAGAGGAACACCAATGGCACAGTCAGGAGAACTGTCTTACAGAAATCCCAAGACGCAGTCCAGAAATGGGCTTCTGAGAAACCCAGCCCACGGCTTCTGGGTGGGAGGGAGAAGATGGTGATGCCGAGATGCCACCGTGAAAATGTAGGGCTTCATGGGTTTGTGCCAAAAAGAGGCTTCTCACAGGAATTACACTAGGAAAGTATATTTGGGGGGAAAACTTCCAATTGTGGGGTTATTTCTTTTGTAGACTGGTAGAAGATGGGTGTATGACTCTTGTATGGAAAAATTAAAAGGAACTTCTGTTCATTTTTTCACATGTCAAACTGTCAAGGGGCAATGACTTCTACAACTGTGACTGGGGCTCATCAGGTCATAGAAACTCAGTATGGGAGGTCAGGCTGGGTGTGGTGGTCCCTCTCACTGGGATTTCCGGATGGGCAGAAGTCCATTTGAGCAGCACCATGGGGAAGATCACAGAAAGAGAAGAGAGTTTTTAATCCTCTGATTCATTCCCCCTAGGATTCCTTAGTGCTCGCCCCATCCCACTTATACCAACCTGGATAAAGGGAGAATTGAGGGTTCCAGAACCCAAGGACCAGGTCTTCCCTTTCAATCCTTTAACAAACTTATCTCCTCACTACCTACCCTCATCTTCACATGGCCTTCTGTGTTTCTGCCTGTCCTTTTCTGCCTCTTCTAAGGAGGCTTTCATTGGGAGTAGGGCCCACCCCACCCTGTATGAGCTCACCTTGATCCTTACCTCAATACCTTAATTACATCTGCAAAGACTCTGTTTCCCAATAATTCTGAGGTTCCAGGAGGACATGAATTTTGGGGATCACTATTCAACTACTATGTGTGTTCGTGAAAGGGATACGTGTTCGTGAAATAATCCACCACATAAGAGGCAAACTTCTCGAGTTTACATGTGACTGGCATTATTTCTTTAAATGTTTGGAAGAATTCACCAGGGCCCCCAGTTATCTGGACCCACAGTTTTCTTTGAGGAAAGGTTTTTAGTTATAGATTTAACTTCTTTAAAATGCATAGTACTATTCAAATTTCCTATTTCTGCTTGTGTTTTCTTCGAAATTCATCCTTTTCATCTAAATATTTAAATATATTAGCAAAAGGTTGTTATTTCCACGTAGTTTCTTTTCAGTGCCTGGTATGTGTAGTTCTAGCCTCTTTTTCAATCCTGATGCTGGTTCCTTGGGTCTCCTTGTAGTTTTCACAACTAGCAAGCTTTGTTTTTGAACTTTGGATTTATTTTTCTCTGTTCTCCATTTGTTTTCTACTTTACTCATTTCTGTTCTAATCTTTATTATTTTCCACCACTTTGAGTTAACTTGCTTTCTCAACTTCTGGAGATGATGTTTACATCCTTGACTTCTGGCATGCCAACTTTTCTCACGAGTGTTTTTAACAGTAAGCATTTTCTTCTATTCATAGTTTTCATTGAATCTCATAGTTTTCATAAGCCATATTTTCACTGCCATTCAACTCCATATATTTTCTAATTTCCATTGTGACTTTTTCTTTCACTTATCAACTACTTAGAAGTATACTGCTTAATTTCTAAACATTTGGGAATTTTCTAGTTATTTTTTTGTTACTGATTTCTTACATGCTTCCATTGTAGTCAAGGAATCGTGAAATTTTAATCTCTTAAAACTTGTTGATACTTTGTGAGGCAGTATATGGTTGTTTTTGGCAAATTACCTAGGTGCACTTTGAAAATAATGGTGTATTTTGCAGTTTGAGCTATAGTTTTTTATGTGTGTCAATTAAGAAAAGTGTGCTAAACATGTTTAAGTGTGTCTATTTCTGATTTTTTGCCTACTTATTCTTTCAGGTATGAAGAGAGGTGTATTAAAATTTCTTACACACTCAAAAAGGTAAACTTCTCTGGTAGAGCAATGCCAGCTCTACGCCAACACCAGGTGTGAACACAGACCTGTCCCCAATGGGAAACGACATACACAAGCTGACTTGGCTTCCAGAACTTTCCATAACCATGAGCAAGTCAGAAGAAGGGACATAGAAAGACGCTAACTCCCTGGCTTGTGGCTGGATTTGCCTCTGAGTTCAGTTACAGTAAAGGAAGGAATCCCAGTGTGCCTGACAGCCACCAGCCCCCTCCCTCGGATGTACACCGACCCAGGCATGGAGGCCACGGTGCCGCGTTCACAGAGCTGCTGATGAGCAGGTTGGGAGCCCAGGCCACAGCCTACTCGCGGCCGGCTTCTAGTTCCTTCCAGCTCCCCGGTCCTGCACGCGCCTGTCCTACAGCATCTCTGACTCACACCTGAGACTTCCCCAGTCCCTAGCAGACTCACCTTCCCTCTTAGATTTCAGAGAGAACCCTAAATGAGCATTTCCTTTCTGGATGCTTCTTTAAGCAGAGGTGGAAGGTTTGGAACTTTGTTGCAGCATTTTATATATGTATTTATTTATAAACCTATGTCTATATTTATAAACTAGTTATGAATATATAATATTTATTTTATATCATTCTTTATATAATTATATAATAAAAATTATATATTTATAGAAGTCACACTATATATCATATAAATACTACATATATAATATATGTAAATATCACATATAATGTATATTACATATAATTATTATAAATTTAATATTTATAATATTAATATAAGTAAGAATATTATAAATATATAACAATTATTAATATATTTATTATAAACATGTAACCATTATATAAATATAAGCAATATTATAAATATATACCAATTATAAATACATAAATTTTAAGTTAATATAATCATATTTTCATGTTTTAATACATAAATTTGTCTAATATATAAATTTATATATTTGTGTTAATTTAAAGGTGTTGATTTTTATATGTTTTATGACTCTGTATAAAGATGAATATAATCTATGCTGGATTCTCATCACGCCTTTCTCCTGATTTTAAAAAAAAGTAAACATTTCATGGGCCCTAGGCACTGGACCTCCTGCACCAAGGAGAAGTCTGTGCTGCCTCCCGAGACTGTTAAGAAGGTATAAGACCGTCTTCCAGGACATGAAATAAGTGGGTGATCTGCCTTGAGGAGATGAGACATCATAAACTCAGCAGGACAGCATGCACAGCCTGTGGGGACTCAGTAAATGTTCAATGATGATCCTCGATGTTATTTATCTCCATGCACTTTTATGCGGCTGGCTTTGCAATGTATTATATCCCCAAATCCAGGGAACTTAATTGAATTTCTATGAGAGTTCAGGTACACACATCACCAACAGACAGGTAAGGGGAAAGCCTTGGGGAACGTTATCCTGCTCTGCGATAGAAAAGGGAGTCTCGCACGGCTTGATTTTCCCTCATTAGAAATAACCGTGCTTGGTATCAGATGTTGATGCTGTGGGCAGAGAACTCTGTGTTTATCTGCACATTTAGTGTTGGGGGCAAATTGGAAGATTTTATTCTTCTATTTCTATAGTGATGTACAGAATCTAATAAAAAATGTGAAATGATGTGGAAAAAAGCCTCAACGAGCGATTACGTTCATTGCAAATGATTTATCATTTGCTGAAAAGTGACTGATCTTCATCAGACAGGAACACGGTGTTTGCCACGCATTTTGTTGCCAGGAAAAGTAAGGACACACAGGAGCAGGAGTTGTCCCCAGAACCAACGTGAGGTCCCTCTACCACGAATGATTTCTGCTTCATATAGGTTTGGAAGAGTAATTGCACATGATCAAAAAAAAAAGAAAGACGACCATGTTTTGGTTGCATGACTGAATTGTTTTTTTCCCAAACAGAAACTACTTAAATATTCAGGAATGCTAGCTCATGCGAAAAAAGAAGGAAGACGGCTGGGCTGAGGGGGCAGATTAATATTCTTAATTTTAGATAGGAGGGGTTGTAGTTTTTCACTTATCTGAACAAAAATGGCAATAACAAAAACCCCACAATGAATCTACACTATTTCTGTCATTACCTACTCTTCATGTCAAACGAGAAGATGGAATTTTCCACTCTAGGCCGAGGTTTTGCTGTATCATTCCTGTAAACACCTTACAGAGCCCATTGGTGGAGGATTTTGGAACTGTGGTTATAACTTGACCTGTAATTCCTTTGTTTGTCTTTAGCTACAGTGTTGTCAGCCCCCATGCTGGCTTATCCTGGGACATAAGGAGTTACTCTCTGTTTCTTTCCCTTGTTTCAGTAGTGTAGACAGAGACTAGGGGAAAATGTAACAATATTCAAATACTTTGAAATTACAGTATGAATCCCAGATAATATTGTATGAGTTTCCTATTGCTTCTGTAACAAATTACCACAAATTTAGTGGCTTAAAGCAACACAAACTCCTTATCTTACAGTTCTGAAGGATGGAAGCCCTAAAATCGAGGTGTCAACAAGGCTGGTTCCTTCTGAAGGCATCAGGGGAGAATGCATGCTCTTGCCTTTCCCAGCTTCTGAAGGCCATCTACATTACCTGGCGCAAGGCTCCTCCCTCCATCTTCAAGCCCAGCAGTGTAGCATCTTCAACTGTCTCTCTCCCTCTCTGATCTCTGCTTCCGTTGTCACATCTCCTTCACTGACTCTAACCCCCTGCCTCCTTCTTACAAGGCCATTTGTAATTACATTAGACTCACCCAGATTCTCCAGGATAATCTTCCTCATCTCACAATCCTTAACTTAATCACATCTGCACAGTTCCAGATTCACAGGTCTCAGGAATTAGGATATGGACATCTTTAGGGGGCAATTATTCTTCCTACCACAAACAATGAAGAAACTATTTACCTTTCTCAAATCAGAAGACTGATAACTAAAGAATTATTGAGGTTGTTTATCCATGGACACAGAGGTCTAAATAAGAGATGACCGTACCCTGAGATCCCTTCCTTCTAAGGAAATCCCACTGGACAAAAAAGAATGCATCACTGATAAAGATCAACTGAGTTCCTGGGGTTGCTGTCGTCATCTAGTGCACACCAGCTCTGAGCCAGGGTCAGAGCAGTGCAATCAGTCCGGCAGAAGATTTTAGGGATAGTAACACATTCTATGTCTACACTTACTGAAGAGTCACTCCCTTAGGTGGGAATATTACTTGGAGTAATACTAAATCCTAATCTCAGTGGTTTAACACCATGTTAGTTCATTTCTCACTCATGGAATGTCCTAGGAGTAGCTCTTCTCCAGGTGACTTGGCCTTTCTCCGATCTGTGACTTGGCCATCTTCAGCACACGGCTTCTGTAGCTGCCACTCTTGTCCAGATCCAAGCAAGGGGGCAAGGTCATGGGAAGTCTTCACGGGCCAGTCTCATGGCACATGTGACTTCCATTCACCTTCCAGTGACTAGAGCTCAGTCACATGATCACACCCAATTGCAAGGGAGGCTGGGAAATGGAGTTCCCAGGAAGAGGGTACTGATGTGGTGATCAGCTAGCTGGTTGTCTCTGCACCTGTGGGAGACTGGCAAAATGCCTTCTAAGAAAGAGAAAATATGAAAATGACGTATTACGCAAGTGGATCTTTCATCACGCATTTGAAAAAAAAAAGTATTTAGCTCTCCTTTGTCTGTGCCACTGGTGAATTATGGCCCTCACGGTGACCAGTTGAGCAATCGTGGAGCCTATTCTAGACTCATTTCTCAAATGATTCTAATTGAAGAGAGACCAAAAGAAGTGTATAGAAAGCATAATATTATTGCAGAGGCATCAAATCAACATAGAGCTCACTTTGAAATTTTCCAAATAAAAATTCAAACTTTGCAACCAAATAGTGCTGGAATAACCGGATATTTCCATGAAAAAAAAAGAATGTTGACCCTTACTTCACACCAAACCCACAAGTTAACACAAAAGGCATCATATATAAAAGAGATAAAACTATTAAATTTCTGGAAGAGAACATAGGAGAGAAATCTTTGGGAAATTAGATAAGGAGAGGCTTTCTAAATCATGACATAAAAGGCACAATTATTTTTAAAAATTTTATAAACTGCACATTGTCCAGACTAAAAAGTTCTGCTCTTTGAAAGGCACAGTTAAGAAAATGAAAAGGAAAACCACAGACTGGGAAAACTTTAACAAAACATATCTGTCAGAAGGCTTATATCCAGAATATATAAGTAACTCACACTCAGTAATGAGGTGACAAACAACCCAGTTTTTTTTTAATGGGCAAAAGATTGGAACAGACATCTCAAAAGAGAAGATATAAACAGCCAATAAGCATGTGAAAAGATGCCTGAAATCATTAGTCATCAAGGAAATCCAAATGAAAAATTCCTACAAACCTATTGGAAGTGTTCAAGTTAAAAAGACTGACAACAACAAGTACTGATGAAGACGCAGAGCAGGTGGGACTCCCATACATTGCTGGTAGAAATGCAAAATGCTTCTTATAAAGTCAAATACACACTTAGCATATGACCCAACAATTCCACTCCTAGGTATTTACTTAAGGGAAGTGAAAACATGTCCACACAAAGACCTGAATGGCAACGATTACGGTGGCTTCAATTACAATCGCCAAAAACTGGAAACAAACCAAATATCACTCAACAGGTAAACAAATGGTGACACACCCATAAAATTGAATGCTTTTCAGGGATAAAAAAGAAAGAACCACTGACACATGCAACAATGTGGAAGACCCTCAAAAGCATTCTGCTAAGTGAAAGGAGCCAGACACAAAAGCCTCATCCTATATCCTTTCATTTATATGATATTTTAGAAAAGGCCAAACTACGCACAGAAGGACTCCACACTTGATTTAATGCTCTGCTGATACCATTAATGCTCTGCCGTTGCCATCTTTAAATTCTTAATAATTTTTTTTCTCCCCAAAGCCCCAGTGCATAGTTGTATATTCTCATTGTAAGTCCTTCTAGTTCTTCTATGTGAGCTGCTGCCACAGCATGGCAGCTGACAGATGAGTGGTGTGGTTCTGCAATGGGGAACTGAACCCAGGCCACTGAAGCAGTGAGAGCACTGAACTTTAACCACTAGGCCATCAGGGCTGGCTCAAATTCTTAGCAACTTTTGAAAAAGGGGCTCCACATTTTCATTTTGCATTGGACCCCACAAATTATGTAGCTGGTCCTGCTAGGTTTGGCCAATGCGGTGTTTTTAAAAATATGAACAAATGTAGATAGTTAACACATCTACATGTTCCTAACAGACCCCAGCATTCCCAATTTCCTTACACCTAGAGCTACTTCAAACATTAACATTACTGCCTGACCCCAGAAGGGATTTCAAGTTTTCAAAATTTGCAAGAGCAGGTTGCTCTCGAAATTCACTAAAACAAAAAAAAAATAAATAAAGAGGCAAGAATGTACATAAGGAAGAACCTGCTAGCCAAATTTACACTTGCTCCCCTTCCTACTTTATTTCAGTCAATGGACTGAAACACAACCACATGTGCCAGGGCTCCTGTGAGATGTGAAAAGCTCAGCCTGTCATCTCCCTGGATGAGTCCAAATGTTCCAAGGACCAATTGAATTTTTTGTCTTCTGTCTGGATGTTGTGTTGGCCTCCTCCCAGGAAGGCCTGGTGTGGGATGCTGAGAGGGAAAATGTAGTCTCCTACACAGGAGACTCTTAATAAATGTTGTGGTTTCTAAAAATCTGCCCCATGGCCAGAATGGCTTCTTCATACCCTATCAAGCTACTGGCTCCCCTTTCTGAAAGTAGTTTTATATACAAGATGACCACCAGTCCCAACGTCTAGAGAATTCCTGCAATCGGGCATGGACTTGTGAAATAAAAAGAAACCACGCTGTCAACTCCAAAGAACAATCAGCACCTGGGAAAAACAAGTCATTCTCAACGCTGTGAAAAATGCCTTGGCTATATTTGACAATGAAATGGAAGGGTTTGTGTTCAAATTGGCAGAGCAAACTTCCTGCTGAAAGCCACAGGGCGATCCCCAGAGTGCCATACGTTCCTGTCAGTGAGAAGAGCCACTGACAATGGTACAAATGAGTTTCCGTCAGCGCCCACGATGGAAGCCTTCAGGAAGGAAAACCGCACTGCCGATTGCTTAAACACAATTCCAAAGGCAATTTTTAGTGCTTGAAGAGAGGAGTGCTTTTTCATCAGGTGAACTTTCTGGAATCAATGCCGATATTGATGCGACTATTTTGGTGGTAAATTCTGATGGCATTTCCAAATTATCTGATGTTGTTATCAGTACATTCTACACAGACTTGCCCCTCCATATTGCCAACCACAAACTCACTATTCCATCCCACACAACTGCGAGGTAGGTGGGTGGAAAGTTGTTATTTTCCTTGTTTTACAGATTTCTAAAGAATGTGAGGGTGCAAAGGGTTGACATGTGTTTTATTTTTGAAATCACAAAGTTGCTCTAGACAGCCATGGGAGAAGAGTAGCTATAACTGAATAGCTACTGAATATAACTGAAATAGCTACATTTCCAGTCGAGGCTCAGCTCCTCATTGTTTGAATTCATGAGAATTCAAGTCACATAGATAGCATTTTACAGTCCTCAGAAGAAAGATGAGCAGGCCTGGCAGCCTCTGAAGACTGGCACAAGGAGACCTTGAAACCAAGGCAAGGGGAAAATTTATATTCTTTATGCCTTTGAGGAAAAATGAGGGGGAGAAATAAGAGAGAAATAAAGATTTCCCTATGTGCTAGTTAGACTACAGCAGAACTATGAATAATCTAAGAAGGTTAGACAGCACTGCATTACAGCAGGACACAGATGGTAACGTTGATGTATATTAGGATGAGAATGTATGCACATATACGCATGCATATATGTGCGTGTATGTGTGTGTTGGCAGCCATTTAAACTTATTCTCAGTTATGGACTATCCAAATGATCCTTATTCCACAAAACATTTTCTTCAACAAACATTAATTGAATGCCTACTCTACAACCCACCACAAATGAATTTTCCTCAAAAAGTATTCTTTTCATTAAGTTTTATCTTGTGTTCCAGTTACTATGGTAGCATAACAAACTATCCCAAATTTGTTCACAAATTTGCAAGTTGGACAAGGCTTGGTGGATACAGCTCATTTCTGCTCCTCTTGGTCTTCAATGGGTCAGCTCAAAGACTGGGGGCTGGAAACATCTGAAGACTTACTTGTATATTTGGAGGGTGATGCTGGCTGTTGGCTAAGATAGCTAGGGCTGTTGGTTGAACAACTTAACATATGGTGTCTTCATGTGGTGTGGACTTCCTCACAACATGGTGGCTGAGTTCCAAGAGCGAATGTTCAGGGAAAGAGGTGGAAGCCATGTTGAATTTTACGACCTAGCCTAGGAAGTCACACAGCATCACTTCTGCCACATTCTATTTTTTGAGGTGGTCATAAAGCCCCACTGAGGTTCAAGGTGAGGGGAAACAGACTCCACCTCTGGTGAGGAACAGCAAGATTCTAGAAGAGCATATGGGACCAGAAAGCTTGCTAGAATCCACGGTCTCCACCTTGCCAATTCACAGGGTGGTTGTCTATGACACATTCCATTGCTTCTCCAAGACACAAGTGCTTGGAGATGATTGTGGAGCCATCAAAAGAAATGACCATCATCCAAATCTCCCTCAGCACCCACAGATCATGAGAGTAAAGTAGCCGCATGAGGAAAAATGTCAATTATTCTTTATCCACCTGCAGCACTAGTACAAGGCAGTTCAATTTCAAATTCACTAGAAAACTTAGCATGAAAACAGATACTATTATCTCAGAATATAGGTCCAATGTTCTTGACCAAAGAAATGAAAATGAGGTACTGCAGTTTTGTTTGCAAACCAGTATTTCCTTTCTTGCATGCTGGCTTTGAAACAGCAGAGCAATGATTTTTGATTTATTATGTGCTAAATATTTTAATTACATTTTGAAGTAAGCAGCATTCCAGAAAAGACAAATAGTCAAAGACAAAGTAATTAATTCTTGAAGGTAACCATATTAATATGTGCTTTTTTCATAGCAGAAATTAATTATTCTCAAGGCAACTGTCTTTTCCCTTGTAAATTAGGACATTTCTCCCCTAATTAGTCAAAATTGCCTGCAGGAGATTATCACCACTGAGCTATGGAATTTCCTTCAGCAAGTAATTCCAGTTAGCAGAGTGAGGAGGAGTTTAAAATAGAAAGCAGAGTCTTGGCTTTTGTTTCTTGGCTTTTTGTTTCTGTTCAGTGGGATGCATGAGAGTAAAGCAGCCACAAGAGGAAAAATCACAACTATAAAACCATCTACGACTATGTAGGGATACTCCACCCATCTTCGTGTGTTAAGTGAAAGTGCTCACTACAGTAATCTGGACAAGATACCAGTGGGAGTGTCTTTTTCTCATCAGAGTACTGTCCTCTATCTTGCCAGAACAGCTTAGACTAAGACTGCAGGGTTTCAGGGCCAGCCCCGCGGCCAAGTGGTTCAAGTTCCACACATTCCACTTTGGCAGCCCGGGTTTGCAGGTTCAGATCCCAGGCACGGATCTACTCCACTCATCAGCCATGCTGTGCTGGCGACCCACATACAAAACAGAGGAAGACTGGCACAGATGTTAGCGCAGGGCTAATCTTCCTCAAGCAAAAAAAGAGAGAGAAAGATTAGCTATGCATATTAGCTCAGGGCAAATCTTCCTCACCAAAAAAAGAAATAAGAATGCAGGGTTTCTTTTCCTGTATGTCAAGCTGTAGACCACGCTGAGATCCCAACCAAGAAAGAAATGTCAGTATGTCCACCCCCGAAATGTGCCACTCAGCATGTTGCTTAGATAACATTCAATCTAGAACTATCTACCAGGTCTTCTTTCTGCTCTTCAGGGCACAGCAGCACTTCTCCTATTTGACAACCCAAGTTAGAGAAGAAGGATGAGTAAGACAGCTTCAGCCCATTTGAGGAAACCAAATAACCCTTTTCCTGTGTGTTCTCAGCCCCACCATCACCTGTGGCAGACTCTGAAGCCATCCAAGCTGTTAGTCAATCCAGAGTTCGTTGATTCAAGGGAGGAAAAAAGAGGAGGAAAAAAGGAAAGAAGAGAAGGCGGGGAACCAAACCAATTCATTGGCATCAGACAACATCCTTGCAGGCAGGAACCACATATCCCCAGCTAGGCTCAGCCCAATTCTCAATGCATATCATGATAATAATAAATAAATGTCCAGTGAATTAATAAGTAATGAATAAGTAATTGCAACTGTTGTCTGATTTTTTTTATTCTTTAACAATTGTTTTGGAATTATTTACTCATTCACCAGCTATGTACTAAGTGATTATATGATGATGAAGAAATCATCCCTGCCTCATGGAACATACATTTCAGTAGAATTACATAGAATCTACTCAAAGTTATTTATAGAAACAAAGATCAAGTGGCCGTATATTTACTTCAAACCAATTGGCTGTAACTTGTTTTCAAGTTGCTTGGCAGAACCTTCTTTCACGTTGATTTCAATGTAAAGACTCAGAGACCGCCAGAGTTAGTTCCAGTTTTAAAAATCTCTTATAGGATATCTATTTTTTACCAAGATATAATCTCTTGCAAAGCAAGGAGCAGAATGCTATAACACCTGCAAGCTGTCCTCCTACATCAATCCTGCTGCGGGATAATGGAAGAAGATGAAGCTTTCAAAGCCAAAGCTTACCTTACTGGGGCTGTATCAGGTTAAAAATGTGGATAAAACATAACGAACAAAGGAAACCAGAAGAAAAAGAGTATGTGCTGAATGATTCTATTTATAGGGTTCAAGAACAGGCAACACTAACCAATGGTGATAGAAATCAGAATGATAGTTTCCCTGGTTTCAGGGTGATGACTGGGAAAGCGCATGATGGGATGTTCTAGGGTGCTGGAAATGTTCCATATCATCATCTCAGTGATGTTTACACAGGTGTAGACATATGGAAAATACCTTCAAGCTGTACACTTAAGTTCTGTGCATTTTATTGCATATAAGTGACACCTTAGTGGGAAAAACATAGAATATGCAATGGAGACAATCTCTATGAACTGATATTTCCGAGATATACTGTTCAGCGAAAAAGCAAAGTGCAAAGTAATATCTATAGTACGTTATCCTTCATGTATGAAAGAAGGAGATATAAGAAGATATTCACGTATTTGTTCTTGTATGCAAAAGAAACACAGGTAATCAGAAACTAATGCGACTGGTTACCTGCAGGGGTGGGTGGGCATGGGACAAGGATGGGGGAACGGAAATAGAGTACAAGAGATGGGAAAGCAAAGCTTCTCTGCATATACCTTTTTGTACAGTTTTGACTTTTAGAACTAGGTTAATGTTTCACTTACTCAAAAAAATTAACAGGTAACTAAAATCAACCAGGACAGTGTTAGTGGCAATGGAGCAGGGACCTAAAAATGGAATTTAAGCAATTTAACAAATGAGCTTAACTCTATCGCAAACACACACAGCCACACTGAAAGAAGAAAAGAACTGACCTAAGTAACTTTGGAAAACAGTATTTTGACTATATACTATAAGACTTAAAAGACAAAAAGAAAGGTGCACATATACTCTATTCTACCTAGTAGATTTTCTGTTCAAGTGGTATGAGTTAGCAACTTGGAAGCTATAAATATATATATAGTTTAAAACTATATATATATATACTAAGATGGAGCAAATTAATAAATATGTTGTGAATAATGGAAGGCAAGTTTTTCACTGTTGGAGAAAGGAGTATGTAACAAATAAGGGAGAAGGCTAGGATGAACACTGTGGTTTGGGACTTGAATCAGACATGTCAGTATAAACCCCTGGTCCTTAGTATATAAACAGACAGACAGATATAGATATAGATGGTGTGTACGTATTGTGTATATTCACGTACGTACTAGGAAATAGCTCTGTTCTTTGAAAGGGTAAAAAGCATCGACACCTCAGTAGCAATGAGCACCCAGATCTTGGTTTCTAAATCCATTCTCCAATAAAAGGAACCTGGGCTCCTAGGAGAGACAGATGTTTCAGGACTGAGGCAGTGAAAAATACAAGATGTTCTGGGAATATCATGTGGTGTCAAAAATTAAAGAAGTGCTCAAAAAGTGACAGTGGCATGTCAAAAGGACACAGGAGTCCAGTTAAAGAATCTCCCAATGGCCAGATCTGGAACAATTTGAGCAACAACAACCACCAAAAATACTGAGAGTAATAAATTATAACCCATTAGAATAAAATGAATATTCACTAATTCATTACTAACAAATCAAAGAAGGAGAAGGTATATCTCTTCCTTATCAAAGAGTTCCAATTAATAAACGTAGAAGGAGTGAAAACAGAAAATCACCATTTGCATATATCACAGTAATAATTGTTCCAGAAGGAATCATCAGTGAATGCTAAGATCAGTGGGGGAAAAAAGTATGATAAGAAACAGGATATCCACATACTGTCAAAGTATCTCCTCACAAGATATTTTTTAATTTCAAAGGAAAAATAGTACCTCTACAGTGAAGAATCCTAGCAGACAAGACCTTAACCAAATGATCAAGGTTAACTTCACCAGTAATGAAATATACTGACATCAGTGTCTGCTGACAGGATGCATTGAGTAGAACACATTATCAGTTCTGTAGTATTCTTGCCAAAAATGCATCATCTGAACTTAATCATGAGGAAACACCAGGAAAACCCAAACTGAAGGGCATTCTATTTAACAATTGGCCAGAACTCTTCACGGGTGTCAAAATCATAAGAGATGAAGGAAGATTCAGAAACTGCCCCAGATTGGAGGAAACTAAGGAGACACGACAACACTATGTAATGTGGGATCCTGGACAAGAAAAAGGACATCAGTGGAAAAACTGTTGACATTTGAATAAAATCTGTTGGCTAGTTAATTGTATTATACAAATGTTCATTTCTTAGTTCTCATCATTGTACTATGGCTATGTAAGATGTTAACATTTTAAAAAGCTGGGTGAAAGGGATATGGGAACATTTAGAATTAATTTTGCAACATTTTTGTAACTCAAATTATTTCAAAATGAGAAGTTAAAAATAACTTTTTTTTTTTTATGCACGTGGTTAACAGGTTTTGCAGAGGCAGGTGGAATGTCAGAAAGGCACTCCCAAGTCAAACCCTGCATCTCGTGTTTATCTAGCCATGTAACTTCAAGGTCAATACTTACACCCACTAACTCTGCTTTAGTCCTCCAGCTGTGTGGTACTCACCATGATCTCATTCTACAGATGAGTCAGGAGAGGTAGTGTAGATAAAGTGCCGCCACCCAGTATATGGTATTATTATTATTATTGCAAGGGATGAGGGAATGTCATTATGCAAGCAAAATTACCCATTTCAATTTTTTAAACAAGAACTTCCTCATCCTATGAAAAGTCAAAGGAAGAAGCCAGAGATGCAGTGAGTGGGAAAGAAAAGGAAGAAAAAAGACAGAAGAAGGAAGGAGGGAGGTCTAAAGAGAGGGAAGATGGAGGTAAAAGAAGAAAGATTGCCTCTTAACTATAATAAAACCTAATGTGCAGGATCATGAACAATAAGCCACTGAACAAAAAAATAATGTAGGAACTACATCCCTTTTTTTTTTCCTTTTTATACTGGGATTTTCAAAAAATATATCTTCACACTAATATAGTTAATCAGTAATGTAAAAATTGAACTCTACATGATATTTAATCACTGTTTCTTCATCACTAATCAATCACGGTAATTGATATGGAATGGAATTGATATGGATGATATTGATATCATCAATAATGATGATGACAAACCCATTTCCCACTGGAAGTTACCCCAAGTGCAACCTCTTATCTAATACTACTATCCATGGAAGCCAGAGTCACTCTGCCCAGGTTAGTGCTTCCTATTCGGAACATAATTTAGATAGATGATAGGTAGGTAGGTAGATAGACAGATAGATAGATAGACAGACAATGGATGGATGGATGGATGGAGGGATGGATGGATGGATGGATGGATAGATGATGGATGGACAGGTGGATAGATGGATAGATAGATGATAGATGGATGGATAAATAGACTGGTGGATGGATATAGATAGGTGGATGGATAGATAGGTGGATAGATAGATGATAGATGGATGGATGGATGGATAGATAGGTGGATAGATAGATGGATTGATAGATGATGGATGGATAGATAAATGGATGGATAGATAGATGGGTAGATGGACAGATAGATAGGTGGACAGATAGATGAAGAGGTAGATGATGGTCAGATAGATAGATAGATAGATAGATAGATAATCACTGGATGTATATGTGCATATCATCATTGGAAGAGTCAGGTAAAATTCTTGGATAGAGTGATACCCAAGTAATATAAAGGATAATACATTACCCAAATCAAAATTACTACATTAGGAACACATTCATGCATTCATTTATTTATTTACATAGCATATATTCATTTAAACACTCAGTATGTACCAGGTTCTAGGCATTGAGTCAAAAGCAAGGAACAAAACGAATTCCTTGCTCCTTTAAGATTACTTTCTAATGAAGAAGACAGAGAAATAAACAAAGAAATATGGCAAGTGGAGATGAGTGCTATAAAGACAAATGAAGCACAGTAAGGGGAGAGAGACTACATGGAGGGGCTACCTGAGCTACAGTGGTGAGCAAAGTCCTCTTGGGAGAAAAAGGAGCTGTGCAAATATCTGCAGGGAAGGGTTCCAAGTCAAGGACACTGGAAGCGCAAAGGCTCAAGGATTGGACTGAGCACGGCAAGTCTGAGGAACAGAGAGTAAGGCATGCTGCTTGCACATGGTGAGAGGACAGAACAGTAGATGAGAGGGAGTCAGCGGCTCCATCACTCCAGGTCTAGTAGGCCAGGGGACACCATATACATCACCACTGAATGTGTACATGCGTATCATCACTGGAAGACTCAGATAAAATTCTTGGGGAGGATTACACAGGAACTTGCAAAAACCCATGGAAGCCAGCCTCCTGTTTTATCTCTGGAGTCCACAGGTTCCTGAAACCCAAGGCAGCCCGGAAACAGCAGTGCACAGGGCTGTAACCCTTGGCAGAGGGAGAAGCTCTTACTTACTTGAGCAAGACTCTCCCTAGCAAGGCAGACATTTTTTGCTAGCTCTGTTTTTCTTGCTTTTCACATTTGACTTTTTATGTTACTTTTAGACGATGCATCTCTGTTTGTACAAAAAATTCAGGGCCAGGTAGCAGGGAAAAAGGTAGCTTTCTCTGTTTATTTATAGGCCTAGGCATTTTAAGGCACCGACGCCCACAGATCTCCATCCTTACCTGGACGTGGCAACGGGAACCAAGGCTGGAGCCGAGCCCACCTCCCGGAGCATCCAAACCTTATTTAAACCTATTTTGAAGCCAAGGACATTTTCCTGAATCCATTCCAAACTAGAATGAAGATGCTGGTGCATGACATTTTTGCAAAATATGCCGGCTCAGGAATTGACAGACTTTACATTTAAGTCAAATATGAAGAACTATTTGTGAATCCTTGTTGTTTAAAGCTGCTGTCTGCAAGCCAAAAATAATAGCACAAAGAATAATAATAAAACAAAGCTGGCACAAAACCCTGTCTTCTCTTGAAGAGGGCCAATTTTCAGTTTGATAGCAGCGACTCTCGGAACCCAAAAGGAAAATAAATTCCTACCCACACAATCTGCATTGTTCCTCTCCTCCTCATGTTAACTTCATCTCACACCTCAATACACAGTCATTTTTTTCCTATTGAAAGTGCAAGGTGTTTGTTCTAAAAATAAATTGTCTGAATTTGATTCCATAAACAGTTTCTTACTGATGATTGCTGTTTTTCAAGACCGTTGATTTAACTGAAGTTATAGTAAAGAATTAGACATATTCTCTTCCAAAATTCTCTTGAGATATATATGTGTGTGTGCATACACACAGGCTTCATGACATGAAAACTCATTGTCCATTAGCTCTGTTCAAATACATAATCAAATATTTCCATGAAGAAAAAATAGTAAAAATCATACTTGTTTGCTGCACAATGACCAAGAGCTAGAAATTCCTTTTTTACCCCTAATCAAGGGCCACACACAATCCAAGCACCACTCAAATCAGCTAGCACATTTAAAAACCAGACTGTAAGTATAACCTCATCGGATATGTAATTGAACCACACAATATAAAATGTTCAGGCACAGAAGTATTTTTGGAATGCTTTGATTCCATTGGGTGACTAGTTACCTGGAAGAAGACTCAGAGCTAGAGACAGTGAAGGGGGAGAGAAAGAAGGGAAAGGAGAAGAGAGAAAGCAAGCAAGCTAGCAGCGAGCAGGAGTTGACAAACTCACGCTTGCATGAGAAGCCCCGGCGGAGCATGTTACGACAGATTGCTGGGCCCCACTGCCAGAGTTTCTGATTCTGGAGGTCTAAGGTGAAACCTGAGACCCCAAATTTCTAACAAGCTCCCAGGGGATGCGGATGCTGGACCGCAGACCATCCTCTGAGTCATAATGAGAGAGACTAGAGGGATGAAAACAGGAGAGGAGGGAGAGAGAGAGGGGAAACGCAGGAGAGCAGCGTAGAGCGAGGCAGAGGGATGGTATGTGAACCTGCCACTGCTTTGGCCCACTGAGAGGCCCAGGGCAGAAGTAGAACAAGGAGCTCTAGCAGCCCTTGTGAGCTGGCAGATCCCACTCCTCCCACAGCCCCCGGCTCAGCAACTGACTCAGTCCTGGCCAATAAGAGGCAAGTGAAAACCACGGGACAGGTGGGACTTCTAGGAAAGCTGCCCATTGGGTACTTTGTCCCTTTCTCCTTCTTCCTGCCCAGACAGAGACCTGAGCCAGGAGAGCTCATTAACTAATTCCCCAGGTGATGTGTATGCACTGATTAAACCAGCAGATAGCAAACTATGAACCTGCAGGCCAAATCCCATACTGCCTGTTTTTGTAAATAACGTTTTATTGAAACACAGCCAGGGCCATTAATTTGTCTATACTTGCTTTCACACTGCAATAGCATAATTGAAAAGGTGCAAATACATACTCTCTGGCATTTTACAGAAAATGTGTACTAACCTCTGATCTCAACCTTTACTCTACTGTGTGGGGGTGGGGGTGGGTGCTAGACACCTAAACCTGGTACAACCACAGCAGGAAGCTATCATAACAATAACGCAGACAGTCTTTTTTTGATAAGAGATCCACTGGGCCTGCTAGGTAATGAAAATCATCCGGCAAATTTCTAGACCTCATTCAAGTCACCCTCCTCAATGTCCAGTGAGGGGGGTCAGAATTGGCCACCTCAAAATATGTCTCTTTGCCTTGATTATTTTCAAGAACAAAAGACTCTGAAAGAAACTTTGACACACACCACACACACACACACACACACACACTAACTTTCTAAAAGAAATTTAAGATAGAAGGCCTGTCCCCAGGACACGCCATCACCATAGATAACTCTGGGTATCGATAGACTGTGAGGGTCCTTGCTAAGCCCATTCTTATCAAAGTTCTGTTTACCAAACATTTGCTTTTCCATTTCCAGGAATGGCCACCCTCCCCTTTGAAGTCCCAAACCACTACCCTCAACATCCTCTTTTGTCTTTAGCTTAAGACGGTATTTAAGATGACAGCCTCCACCATTTTGGTGAGTTACCCAGTTTTTCCTGGGTCTCTCCCATGTATACTTGTTATAAAGCTTTGTTTGATTTTCTCCTCTTATTCTGTCTCACGACAATTTAATTCATAGCCCAGCCAGAAGGACCCAGTGGGTAGAGGAATTCTCTTCCTCCCCTACACCAGCATCATTTTCTGCCCTATGGACCCTGGCAAAGAAACACAGTGTCTGTCCTCATGAAGTTGACAGGTGGAGAAGATGTAATTAGTGTGAACCTAACATGGCACCACTGCTACAACGATTTTTCTTGATAAACAAAGATTTCTTAAGTGGCACTGTATTCAAGTTATGTGAGACAACTTTGTTTCTGCCATGAGCCATTGACTTGCCATATTCATCCCTGGCTGTCTCATCCAAAACAGCATCACTCATCTTCATGTGCTGGGGTGGGCTGGGTGTGTGTTAATTCTCTGTCTGTCTATATACCTGAGGATCCAGAGACAAGTTCTAAGAACAATAAGATACTAGAAAGTAAGGAAGTGGGCTTTAATATTTCATATTTAAATTTTAAAGTTCTAAATAACTTAACATAATTCTTTTCTACCATTGACATCATTTACAATGTGCCAAGAACCAGGATAAATGCTTTACATAAATTATGACTCTTAATCCTTATAAAACGTGGTGAAATCAGCATTATTGTCCCTGTCTTAAAAGATGAGCAAACTCAAACTGAGATACAGAGAGGTTAATTCCCAGCCCAAAATCACACAGTGAGTAAGGGAAAAATGGGAATGCAAACCCAGGAGTGTTTGATTCTGAAGCTCTGGCTTTTAACTGACATTTTATATTGCTTCTCATCATCTTCACCAAGCGTCAGCAAGCTCCTTCCCATGGGCCAAATCCAGTGCACACACTATAATGGGGGTGGGGTGCAGAAGTGCACCTGATTCTTCCTAGTTCCTAGCCTATTGGCCACAGCTAATTAACTAAAGGTCAATTACCTACCACTCAAACTCTGTAAAGGAGCAAAGAAATCTATTACATGCAGAAAATCTCCATCCTAATGAAATCATCAGCTTCGAAAGGAAAAATTGTTGTAATTCAAACTTTGAAAGTGAGAAGTGTCGGATGACTTATGGCATTACGAGATTGTATTCTGCTTGTGAGAAAAAAAATTCTGTTACTGTGTTTTATGTGTTAGATGAAAATTGTATTGCCCAACAGAGCCTGTCTGAGATTCCAGAAATTAATGTTTTTTTCCAACCCATGGGAGTTTTTTTCAACCCAGGCCATAATGTATGCCTTGCAAGTGAGCTCCCTCTCTCTCCAATAATATTCAAAGTGCAAGGAGGAACAGGACAGAGCAGCTCTGCCCCCGAAAGAACAGCCAGGCATGTTTTATTACCAGGAAAGAAAGGAAAACCAAAAGAATATTCTGTGCAACAAAATTAAGTGGTGAAAGACCCAACTGTAATATGTCAAGAAACTCTTATTTGTAGGCGGAATTAAAAACAAAACAAACAGAGAGATCAATTTATGCCCCAGCTTCATTAGGGGCCATTCAGTTCTTCTCTGATAAAAGGTATTGATCCGGGCTCACAGCTACGGCAATCAGACTTCCCTTACAGCCAGTATTTATGTCTGAAAGTTTCGTTTCATCTTCCCCACACCCTGAGCTCCAAAAAGCTCAGTACCAAAGTATCCTGAAATCAGGAGAGCAGAAATAGCTCTCCCGATAAAAGGCACAATGCCTCCCTTTTACACGGTGCATGGCGCTGTCGGCCTCCAACACCCCTTGCAGACAGGCTCCCAAGCTCCCTCTCTCTTCGCACCCCCGGCCCCTTTCTCTCCATTACATCCTCACAGCTCTATGTCCCGTCCCATAAGGACCAAATCGCAGGTGTGGCAGGAATGGCCCTGGCCATGGAATAGTCTGCCAGATGTTGAACAGGGATCATAACTCTACACAAGCTACCTGGAAACATCATCAGTATATTTTAGAGAGCTCTTTCACACAGCACTGACAGCCTTCTAACACAGCATAGAATTTACCTGCTATTGTCACGCAGTCTCTCTCTCCCTCTGCCAGCATGCAGATCCATGATCCTTGGGGATCTCTGTATGTGTTATTCACTGATATATCTATCCCCAGTGTTATCACAGTGCCTGGGAATTCCTGGCAACAAGTGCTCCATAAATATGTGTGGAATCAACATGTGTTAAATGTGTTGAGACTTCCCATTTTTGGTGTACGTATTTTTCAGTAGTATTGCTTATAATCAGAATATTTGTGGGGAATTATGACAGTTAACGATTGTAAAAAGGAAATAGGAGAAACAAAGGGACTGCTAATAAGATCGAGATAATATGTTATCCTCCATCCATGTAACAGAACAATAGGCGACCAAGTGGAAATGATCAAGGTCAGATCTCAAGGACAAACGGTGGGATTTTCAGGTCTTGTGCTGTGTTCATGCAGAAGGTATCTGGGGTCCGTGGAGGCTTTTATCAACCCCAAAGAGGTGGCTACAGCTGGCATGATCATTCAGTTCTGTACAAGTCCACAGAGTTGACCCCTGCATGTTCTTTGGATTTTGAGACTGTATCTTTCTTTACTTAACAGGATGCTGCTCATATTGTAGGCACTGCCATCAGCATATGGGCAAAAGAGGTTAAATGGTAGGAGAATATCCTGTTTGCATTTCTGAAACTCAGATGTAATGATGACAGTCTCATCTTCACATCCTCAATGATTCCTCATCACGCAACAGATAAAAGCTGATTTCTCAGTGTGGCAAACTTGCTCAGCTCCCCAGAACATTCTTCAGCTATCCATCTCCATACCAGAGTTCGCAGATTTCACCCCCTTCCCACCTTCCTTCTTCCATGGATCTTTAGACCTGGGGCTCTATCCCCATCTTCATGATAAACTGAGACAAAAGCAATGATCAGTTTGTCAGATTTTCATAACCCCTAAAAATCACTCTTTGCCCAGTAACCATTCATTAAAAAAAAAAAAAACTCTAATTGAGTGACAGTACTGGGTTAAAAAAAGGAAAGAGGGAGAAAAGCTTTCATTTGAATTATTTTAAATTCATTCAAATATGTTATTTCATTTTAATACTCAAAAAATTTTATCAACATGAATGTTACACCATATATACTGATACTCAGTAAATGCACTTCACCCAAGAGATAAGGCTGGCAAATAAACACAGGAAAAGATGTTCAGCACCTTTAGCCACTAGGGAAGTGCAAATAAAAATCACAATGAAATACCACTATTAAATGGGTACATTGGGGCCGGCCCAGTGGCGCAAGCGGTTAAGTGCGCGCACTCAGCTGCAGCGGCAGGGGGTTCGCCGGTTCGGATCCCGGGCGCGCACTGACGCACTGCTTGGCAAGCCATGCTGTGGCAGCGTCCCATACAAAGTGGAGGAAGATGGGCACAGATGTTAGCCCAGAGCCAGTCTGCCTCAGCAAAAAAAGAGGAGGATTGGCAGATGCTAGCATAGGGCTGATCTCACACACACAAAAGAAAAGAGTACTTTTTTTTTTAAAAACTGACAACACCCAGTGCTGGCAAAGATGTGGAGCAACTGAGATTCTTCTACATTGCTGGTAGGAATGTAAAACAGCACAGTGACTTTGGAAAAGAGTTTGACAGTTTTTTATAAAGCTGAACACACACTTAACATCCGATGCAGCAATGGTGCTCCTAGATACATATACAAGAGAAATGAAAATGCATGTCCACACAAAAACATGGTTGCAAACGTGTATAGTGACTTTATTCCTAACTGCCAAGACCTGGAAATAACTCAATGTCCTTCAACTGATGGGTGGATAAACAACCTATAGTAAGTCCACCCATACAAGAGAACACATCTCAGCAACAGAAAGGAAAGGACTGCTGATGCACGGAACAAACTGGATGAACCTCAAAGGCATTATGTGAAGAGAAAGAAGCCAGACACCAAAGCCTCAAGCTATACGATTTACTTTAAATGAGATGTTAGAAAAGGCAAAACTATAGACAGAAATCAGATCAGTGGTTGCCAGAAGCTAGGATGGGGAGGGGTCGACCACAAAGGGACAAGAGACAACTTGATGGTGATTACATGGTTACATGCATTTATCAAATCTCATCAAACTGTACCCTTAAAATGAGAGCTTTTTACTGCATTTAAATTATACATCAATAAAGCATAGCAAAAAAAAATAATCAGTCAATCAAAGAAAGAATCACAAGTACCTTCTCATAGGCCATAAGGCTCCCGAATGGTCAAGCTGGAGCTTGCACTGCAATTTATGTTTATTCATCTATTTACATACGGCCTACCAGTTCTCACGTCACTCAGTAATATCTCACAACACAAGGATGTATGTAGGAAAATATCTACCATGATCAAACTTGGACATAAAACCTAATTTCATATAGTCTTCTTGATAATTTTGATTTCTTTTTTGTTTTTTGGGTTTTTTTGGTCAACTTTTTGCCAGATCCACAGGGACAATGTTTTGACATCACAATATAGCAAAGCACAAATACAAGTTGACCATTTTCTTGTGGTTCATTTGTGCTTGGAGGATTACTCTTGACTTCAACAGGATGTGTGTTTTCAGACATCTTTTTAAGCTATTCGAGCATGCAGTGAGAGTTAGTTTTACATAAACTCAATCTCTAGATTCACTTACTCACACATGGGTAAGGTGTGATGTACGCCAATATTTTGGGTATTGTGGGGTGCCCCACTCTCTCCCTGGATTACCTCTCATCTTGTTTCTGACTTGGGACATCTACCATGCAGCTTGGGTGTAAGCACCAGTATTGATCCACGCAGATATTAATACAGTCAGGCGCCCCATAACGACGTTTCAGTCAACAATGGACTGCATATACACCAACGGTCCCATAAGATTCATACAATACAGCCTAAGTGTGTAGCAGGCTAAACCATCCAGGTTTGTGTAAGTATACTCTATGACGTTCACACAACAACAAAATCACCTAACGATGCATTTCTCAGAACGCATCTCTACTGTTAAGGAACGCATGACTGTAATGCTAAAGACTTTCTGATATTGACATTTATTTTTTCTTCATAAAAAATATTCCAATATCTTATTTCCAAATGCAACAAATTGTCACACACACCACCTTTGAAGATTATATTCACTCACTTTGGAGATCTCTACTCTGGCTGGCTTCCTTTCCCTAATGTAGGTTAAAGATCTTTTACAGATTCCATTATTTTGCCAAGTCTTACATATCTTATTGAACCCATCAGAGCTGGCACACATTGGTCATGCATCTGACTACCCTTTCCCCATTTATCTTTCCGTTTATTGACAGCGATCTTTTCCCCGCTGTTGTCATTCTAGGACATTTCCTCAAGAAGGACATTTCTAGGACACTTCCTTAAGAATGACATTTAGAGAAAATTCTTCAGTACATGTTTTTCATGGATTCCCAGAAATGAGTGTAAGTAGTCTGCAAGCCCCTTACTGGTAACTGACGTCCTTACCCCACTTTTCAAGGCTGGAAGATTTCTTGGTTCCCTTTCCTGTCACTGAATGGAGTGCTGAGGTTGTCGCCCTCCCTTTAGTTTGATGACCTTTATGGTGTTGTGCTCATTAAAACTTAGGCACTCTCCCACAGCCACCTCCTAACCAAGCCCTATTTGGCACTTCCCATTGCTATGTTTGGACCTTTAAGCTTTCTGTTTTATTTCTAAGATGTTTGCTATAAGCTTGAACCTATAACTATAAGCAGGGTTTCTCAACTCATCACTATGGACATCTGGGGCCAGATCATTCTTTATTGTGGGGGCAGTCCTGTGTGCTGTAGGATGCTGAGCAGCATCCCTGGGCTCTACTCACTAGATGCCAGCAGCACCCCTCCCGCCAGTTATGACAACCAAAAACGCCTCCAGACATTGCCCAATGTCTCCTGGGGGGCATGATCACCCCCAGCTGAGAACCACTGCTATCAAATGATCTACTCCATTTAAAGGAAGACTCCAGGCACTAATAGCACAGGCTGCTATAAGCAATCAGAATAACCACTTTATTAAATTTGCCAGCAAGTTTCAAGTAACACCCAGCAACCAAAAAATTTCTTAGTGAAAGGGAAGTACTCATTTTCCTTGGGGAGACTGAGAAATTCTTCCTTTCCAATAAGGAGGAAAAAAAAAAAGATTATTCCAGGTATTTGTGCTGCTTCTCTCTAGAACTGCCTCCCTCCTAGAGATATCTGTTCCTTCCCCCCAACATCCCTCGCAGAGATGAGAGGTCCCATCACCTCCACCCTCAGGGAACAGGGAAGCCATACCAAGAAGGCTTCATGTTCACCCCATTTGAACAATGGGGATAATAATGCTAGTGCCTGTCTTGTCGAGGTGTCATGAGGATTACACGAGTTAACAAAGGTAGAGCATTTGAAACAGCACTGTTTCGTAGTAAGTGCTTTATAAGGAGTAGCTCTTAACATCATTACAGCCAGAAACTGCCATGACGGAATCACTTTCACATGCTCTTATTTCACATCAACGAGTGCTGACTGAGCATCTGTGCTACGCAGACATTCTGCCAGACCAATGTCACTGCACTCAAGAAGGTTATAGTCTTTAAGGAGACGATGATGATCAAAGCACAAAACAAGATGCGAAGATGCCAGGGTGGGAGGGGGCCCTTAGTGTATCTAGAGGAGTCGGGGGGGTTCCTAGGGGAGGTGGTAGTTGAGCTGAGACCTGAACGACAAGAAGGAATTCTCCAGGGGGCAAATAGGATGGAGGGCACTTCAGTCAGTGGTAAAAACAAAGGCTGAAAGTTCAAGGGCATAAGGTAACTTGACATTTTTAGGAAATTAAATTTCAAAATCACTGTCAGTATAAATGCCATCAGAGGACTTATGGAAAATGAGACTGAAGAGCAAGCTGGAGGCCAGCACATGACAAGCCTTGCATGGAAAGTACAGCCTTTCCCAAAACGCACTGAGAACACAAATGTCATGGGATGTTAAAAGGTTGATGTGTGGGAGGCGCAGGGTCACGAAGACCATGGGAAATGCTAGGTCAAACCTAAATGAGTTTCTTGACTGCAGGATTTCCCAAAACATTTAAAACGCCAAAGGTGGTTATAAGTTTCCAAAAGGAAAAACTGTAAGCAGCAATTTCCAAACTTAGGTGACAATCTTGTAAGAACAGAGCTCTGAAAGGGATCCTGGGAAATACTGCTGAGCAAACGAGAAGACATTAAAGACTGCTTAGATTAAGGGATTTCACCTCAGATTTGCACATGCGAGATGTCACTCTAACCTGACCAGCATGGATAGATTAAATGGGATGGGAGTAAGCCCGGAGGCAGGAAAAAAACAGGGAACAGAAGGAGACCCTTGAAATATTCCAAAAAGGATAACATTAGACCCAGTTAGGGCCACGGATAGTCGACACGGAGAGGACAGAATGCCTTGGAGAGATGTTAAGAGAGAGGAAAGACGTGATGGTGGGTAATGAATGTGAGTCATGAGATAGAGGGAGAGGTACAGAAATATCACCAAATTTCCACCTTCAGCAGTAGGTGAGATGGTGGAACCATTCACTAAGAAAGAAGTCACTGGAAGAAAAAACTGGTTTGAGGAGGAAAACAAGGAGTACTGCTCTAGTGTGCTGAGTTTGAGGTACAAGTGACTTATCATGGGTGTGTGGGTGGGGGCACCAAAGACCCAGACTACAGACAGAAATTCAGAAGCTATTGATAGAGAAGTGGACTGAAACCACTGGCATCAAGAGGCTGGCCAGAGAGAGCAGGCAGACTGAAAAAGGTGGTGGTCAAGACCAGATCTGCAGAATAACACCATTTAAGGGCTGGACAGGAGGAGCCTGCAAAACAGGTTACTGAAGAGGTGGGATGGGAAAGGAGAGCGTGCTGTCATGTGACACAGGAAGGACAGATAAGTATAAAGGAGGGAATGGCTTCAATAGGAGAGGAGGTGAAATTAGGGAGGAACATTCAAGATCCCACCACCAGACACTTTTGACAACACTCCTCCAGGAGGACAATTGTGGAGCCCTAGTTCAGTGGTTCTTAAACTGAGCATGAATCAGGATCACTGGAGGGCTTGTTAAAACTCAGACTGGGGGGTTCACCTCCAGGGTTTCTGATTCACTAGGTCCCAGGTCATGCTGATGCCGCTGGCTGGGGACCCCAATTTGAGAACCACAACTCTAGACAAAAGAACCTGACCTTTCTCCTCTGCCTTGGACAGAAATGACAGCTGGGGAAAGCACAAATGTTCTCTCTCTCTCTCTCTCTCTCTCTCTCTCTCTCTCTCTCTCTCTCTCTGTCTCTCTCTCTCTCTCTCTCTCTCTCTCTCTCTCTCTCTCTCGCCCCCTCTGATTCCAGAAGGTGGAAGTACTTTGTTTTACTGCATTCTTATTCAAACCTCAGGAGCCCAAGCCTACCACATTTCACTGAATATGAGAGAGTACCAGCTATAAATTCACCTTTAATTTAAGTAATGCTAAGAAGAAGAAAGGGATACCAATAGTTGTGAGATGTGGCTGATTGTAAGAAGAACTCTGATTTCAGACATACGAAAGCCTACAAAACTGTACATTTTAGAATTGATAAAATGTGGCCAGTCCTGTCTTCCAGGGCCATCTTGGAAAAGTCTGAGCAGAAGCCTGTGTGCCAGCAGGAACTACAATTCTATGTCTCCACTGCTCTTCATCTTGTGGTATATACACACTTACCGACATATATCTACCAGATCCGAGGGCTCTGCTCCTCCTAAGATCCCCTAGTACCTGCATCCTTCATCTGTGCCCTCTGAAAGAATCTAATCCCACATTCCCCCGGTTCTTCAGAAGCTGTCAAAACTCACATGCAAATGTGCAAGAACATTTTAAAATGACTCTTGTATTTCCCACAGTTACCCAGGACTATAAATAGCCAAATCCAGAATGTTCTAGCCCAGAAAGCCTACTACAGAGAAGATCCATTCAAGAAATGCCATTGCCATAATCAGCCAAAGGTCAAGGGATACAAACACCCTCACACTACTTTTTCTCCTCTTCACAGGAGAAATCCTCCGAGGTGCATATATGACTAACTCATTATGTCTTAACAATGGCTACCATCTATTAGAACCTAACTACATGACAGATGTTTCCATCTGTACGTTCTTTCTCAAAAGAACCACTCAAGGTATATATATATATATATTTTTTTTTTTGTGAGGAGGACCAGCCCTGAGCTAACATCCAATGCCAATCCTCCTCTTTTTTTGCTGAGGAAGACTGGCCCTGGGCTAACATCCATGCCCATCCTCCTCCACTTTACATGGGACGCCGCCACAGCATGGCTTAACAAGCGGTGCGTCTGTGCACATCCGGGATCCGGACCAGCGAACCCCGGGCCGCCACAGCGGAACGTGTGCACTTAACCGCTTGCGCCACCGGGCCGGCCCCAAGGTATATATTTTTAAATGTGAAAATAAGATTCAAATGTTGGTGGTGAAGACAAGATTAAACAAATAATAAATGGTTAATTTCAAGAGCATAAAATTTTTGTACACAAGCTATTTTGACAACTCTCCCTAGCCTGACACTGGCCAGTGTCCACAGCCAAGATACTTAGGAAAAGCCAAAAGCACAAGTGACCCTTTTACCTCTTCTGGTCCCTAAAAGAAATGTCTTCCACTCCAGTCTACAAGAAACTCCATTGAAAGTCAAGGAAAATAGCTCTCTCTGCTCTTTCGGGCTCTCACGCGCTCACCTCTCTCGTGAGAACCCTGCTCACCCCCTTTGTGCTCCTCTGCTCTCCGAAGTACAAGCTGAAGGCCATCTGTCAACCGCTAAGGGGTATCGGAGAGCCAGGCGTCTCTGGTGTTGTCATGCTACAATAAATAACCCTACTTTTATCTCCAACACTCCCTTGTAAGATGGAACACTTTACATATGTTCTACAAAATGTAAAAATGGCGTCGTGGAGGGTAGGCAGATCAGAACCAGAGAAGGCTATGAGACTATCTGTGGAGACCCTTTCTGGGTCTAACTCTGAGGCCACACTTCCTCTCAAGGGACCCTCACCTAGAAGTAGCTACAGCTAGAATGTTCTTACCCAGGCAGCTTCTTACAGAGAGGGCCAATTCGTGACACACCATTAACACAGCAGAGGCAAGGTCAACCAAAACAAACACCTTATACAAACAGGCACCAACATAAAGTCTTTTTCTTCAGGAGGGTGCTTTGAAACAACAGGCGGGAAACCCAATCCCTACCTGAATGTCCTAGGGCAGTGTCCAGTAGTAGCAAATCCTCCAAGAGGGTCAAAATTGCCTGTTATTTTTAAAACCTGAAACTTAAAATAATTCCAGACCCCTCAGCCACATGTTGCAAAAGCTGCCAGATAAGTTATACACATGGAATTGATTCCAACAATCCGCCAAAGAAGGGGGTCTCTCAAACTTGGCAATTTCTAATTTCCATATGGAAAGAATTACTGGGACTGGGCAGGGATGGAAGGAGAGGGGAGGAGGGGAGGGGGAGGCTGGTGATGATTCCAATGAGCTGAACCGTATAGCACTATCAAGTATGCAGCTTCGAATGTCATCAGAGCACGGGTCATTTCATGTGCTTAAAGGAAGACTTCAGGGAAAGCCTATTTTATCCTTTTAAAGATAGTTTCATATGTTTGTTAGGGTTTTTGCGGTTGTTTTTGCTCTGGCAAGGTTTTTTCCTTAAACTTTCCCAAATCTGAGAGTACTTAGTCCTTTGTATCCAAGCTCTGGTATTTGGAAAAGTCATCATTATTAATAGGTTGACTATGAGCTACCTGCAGGATTTCAGCTCTCCCACATGTGGGAAAATTCTGACCCAACATCTGTTTTCCAGTAAGATCCTGTTTTGACACAATTTGATAAGTACATTTGCGTTGCCCTCAGGTGTTGGAAGGCCAAGTGATAGATCCAAGGTCATGCAGAAAGGTAGGCTCCCTTTTAATTATCTGGTTTCTCCCAGGATGGTTTCAAAAGTAAATGGGCTCCAGGAAACCTGAGGAGAGAGAATGAAGTCACTGCAAGAATACCCAAGTTTCACGGGTTTGGTCTGGTTAGAAGACACTTCTAAATAAAGCATCATTCCCACAGTCTTCTTGTGAGTTTAGATATAGCTTTTCAGGTTCTCTTTGAAATTTCGTAAAATTGTGCAGGTCATTGAAATCATTACCATCCTCCTCTGGTTCATTGCAATTGCCAAGTCTATTTACAAAAAGCAGATGTTCTCTAAACCTTCAATACTCAAAGTGTGGTTTAAGGGCCAGCAGCATCAGCATCTCCAGGAAGCTTCTTAGAAATGCAGAATCTCTCTCCCACCTCTGATCTACTGAACCATAAACTTCATTTTAACAAGTTCCCCAGGTGATCTGTATGCACTGATTAAACCAGTGGGCAGCAAACTACAGGTGTGCAAACCAAATCCAGCACTGCCTGCTTTTGTAAATAAAGTTTTATTGAAACACAGCCAGGGCCATTAATTTATCTATGCTTGCTTTCACACTGCAATGGCAGAATTGAGAAGGTGCAAATATGTACTCTCTGGCACTTGACAGAAAATGTTTCCTGATCCCTGATCTCATCAACTTTTACTCTGTTGGGGGGAGGGGCGGTGGATAGGGGGCGCTAGACACCTAAACCTGCTAAAACCACAGCAGGAAGGTATTATAACAGTAAGGTAGACAGTCTTTTTTTGGATAAGAGATCTGCTGGGCCCATTAGGTAATGAAAATCATCGGGCAAATTTCTAGACTTCATTCAAGTCAACTTCCCCGCTGTCCAACATCATTTTCTGCCCTATGGACCATGCCAAAGAAACAGTGTCTGTCCTTATGAAACTGACAGCTGGAGAAGATGTAATTAGTGTAAACCTAACATGGCACTACCTATATAATTTATTAATGCATTAGAAGGACACAACTTTTTTATACCAAGTTCTGCTTATTTGAGCCATACGTGAAACAGTTAAATAGAAACTCCTAGTGAAATAGCAAGTGGAAAACTCTTAACTGAAGCCACTGCTGTTGCTATGGGAGTGTTTGATGGCGGGACTTAGGGTACAGCCACATGTATGAGGCTTGATGTACTGACTGAAGAACATTTTCACCACCCCTTCCCTCCCTCCTCTCTCTCTCTCTCTCTGCATCCCTCTCCTTTTCCCCTCCCTCTGCCTTTGCCCAACACTTGATTTTAAAGTCTACCACCTGCAGTTTCTGGATGGCAAGACCTCCGCCGACAAGATGTCACGTGTGGTTTTGGGAGAAATGAGAAGACTTTCAGAATGAGCGCCACCTCCAGGACCCACCCCATGTCACTCTCAGAGAAGAAATCTGGCCAACACAAAACACACAGGGTCTAGCTTAGAAGAAGAGCAGCAGCTGAGAGGAGAAAAAGCAGGACGGTGCCAGGGAGAAGATCCCAGCGACACTGGGTCTGAGACAGTCCCATAGCCACATGCGTGGTACCTTCCAGGCACCTCACTACCCAGCACGCACCCCACGCTTAGCCTGGGGAGACTGCCACTACCCTGCAGGGCTCTGCATCTTTGCTCACAGGCTTACTGGTCTGTAGTTAGGTTAAGGGAGAGTGTTTATTTTTTATTTATTTATTTTCCCCCAAAGCCCCAGTAGATAGTTGTATGTCATAGTTGCACATCCTTCTAGTTGCTGTATGTGGGACGCGGCCTCAGCATGGCCGGAGAAGCGGTGCGGCGGAGCGCGCCCGGGATCCAAACCCAGGCCGCCAGCAGCGGAGCGCGTGCACTTAACTGCTAAGCCACAGGGTTGGCCCTGTAGTTAGGTTAGACTTCAGCAAATCGTAGATGATCCATCCTACTGTGTGGTTTTGGTTATTCTCAAGTAATCACTGCCTTAGAAAAATCACAAGTCCAAGGATGATCTGGACACCCAGGATCCGTCCTTCTTGTGGCTCCACTCTCCCTCAGCTCTTCCCAAAGGGACACTCATATCCCATCAGGAAGGATTAGTCACCACACCCCACCTAAGGCAAGAGGGCTGCAAAATAGTCTCAAGTTGGTCACCCACTCCCAGCAACATCTCCAGACTCTGGAAGGGAAAGTGTGAATTTTGGTGAACATTTAGTCATCTCTTTCACAAAGGGTAAGAAAAACAGGGTGGAGGAAGATAAGATGTCAAGTAAGAGCGTTCATATGATGAGACTGACGTGCGCATTTGTATTATCTGGGAAGAGCAACCCAATTTGGTGGGAGAGGAAACAGTATAGAGGAAAGAGAACCAATCGGTGCCTTCGGTCTACATTGGTAGGTAGGCAAGGAGGCTGAGGAAGAAGCAGCATAGGACATGTGCTCAGAGAATAACTGCAACTTCCACTAACATGGAGCCTGGGTGGCAGTGGTACTAAAATGGAGTGGAGAAGGCCAAAGAACAGGAGGACAAGATTTCAGAGGTTGAGACTACAAAGGTACTATCTTTCTGAGCAAGCTTATGATGAAATCCCACTTAATTAATGAAGTAAGTTGTCTTTGTGTGTGTGTGTGTGTGTGTGTGTGTGTGAGGAAGATCGGCCCTGAGCTAACATCTGCCAATCCTCCTCTTTTTGCTGAGGAAGACTGGCCCTGGGCTAACATCCGTGCCCATCTTCCTCTATTTTATATGGGACGCTGCCACAGCATGGCCTGACAAGCGGTGCATCCGTGCGCACCTGGGATCCGAACCGGTGAACCCTGAGCCGCCGCAGTGGAGCGCGCACACTTAACCGCTTGCGCCACCGGGCCGGCCCATAAGTTGTCTTTTTAAGCTGACTTCAAGCCAGCTTTGCCCACAGGCCAGTCTTATCCATGGGTATAGTGTCTTACTACTCACCAGGAAGGATAGCAAGAGGACCAGAATGGTCTACCATCCCCAGCATATCACAGATTTTTTCGTTACATTGTCATTCCTTTACCCTGGAATAGCCATACAGTTAAACTTTCAGTCTTTTAGAAGACACAAAAATATATCAAGGTATATGATCCAGTAATTCTGCTCCTTGGTATTTTCTCAAATGAGTTGAAAACTTATGTCCATACAAAACCATGCACACAGATGCTGATAGCAGCTTTATTCATAATTGCCAAAACTTGGAAGCAACCAAGATGTCCTTCATAATAATAAACTGTGGTACATCCAGACAATGAAATATTACTCAACACCCAAAACAAATGAGCTATCAAGCCATGAAAATACATGGAGGAAACTTAAGTGCATATTGCTAAGTAAAAGAAGCCAATCTGAAAAGGCTACATACTGTATGATTCCAAGTATATGACATTCTGGAAAAGGCACAACTAGAGAAATGGCAAAAAGATCAGTGGTTGCCAGGGGGTGGTGGGGAGGGAGGGATGAATAGGCAGAACACTAAGGATTTTTAGGGCAGTGAAACTACTCTGTATGATACAATAATGATGGATTCATGTCATTATACATTTGTGCAAAGCCACAGAAAATATAAAACCAAGAGTGAACCCTAATGTAAACTATGGACTTTGGCTGATGTCGATGTGTCAATGCAGGTTCATCAATTGTAACAAATGTCCCACTCTGGTGCGGGATGTCGATAATGGGGAAGGCTGTGCACGGGTGGGGGCAGGGGATGTATGGGAAATCTGTACTTTCTGCTCAATGTTGCTGTGAACCTAAAACTGCTCAAAAAATAAAGTCTGTTAAATATATAAATACATACACACATATACATAGCAAGGTCTTTTCCACCATTTATCAACATGCACATAATTTTTTTTATCTAGTGGGTGGAGCAGTTGCTAGAAGACACCTGTGGCCTGAGGAAGGGAAGGTGAAGCCCCTCACGGAAAGCAAAGTGAAGACGAGGGGAGGCTGGAGAGCACTGAGATGGACCGCCAACCTTTATCTCTGCCTGGACTGAAGCCTGCATCAGATATCGGGGCCAATGTCCTAATCAGCTTGACGGAAAGCCGGATTTGGGGTCTGGCAAGAGCTGAGATAAAACTCTTTACCGGCTATAGACAGCTGCTCCTTTGCAGACCTCCGTACTTGGAATCTCGGTCCAGTTCGATATACCAAAGGCCCCTGCCAAGTGAGACTCTGGCTGCATGACAAATTGTATGTTGCAAAAAATCATATTTGAATTGCACAAGTTCAAATAAGCTGGTAATAAGCCAAACAGCCTGTCTCTTGGAGAGCTGGAGAGAGAGAAGGGTCAGGAAGGGAAATCATAAAATAAACAAATCACTGCTATGAAAATTTATATGGCTCCCCCCACCTCTGAAATGAGAGTTCAAGATAGAAACGCTCCCTCCTTAACACTGCTTATTACAACAAGATGTGTTTAATTCGTGAGTTTGCTGGATACCATTCTTCAGCCGTGCTGTATATTTTTCCATGATAGATCTGAAACATCCACTGTTTCATTTGCTGCCTCCTCCTCCATGCCAGATACTTGAGAGCAAACCTCATTTAGAGGATGTTTTGTCTAGAGGCAGCCGAGCGGCTTCATAATAAGGCAGATGCAGAGGATGCAATTTCAAACACTCACATTCAAACGCACAGAGCTAATTACCTGTAACTGGGGAAACAAGGCAGAGATGTATCCCTTGCTTGTGTTCACGCAGGACATGAGCAGAGAGGTCTGTCTGCTAGCCAGGGCGGAAGGGAGCGAAGCGCCTCCCTGCCAGCACCGCCCCAAGTACCGCCAGGAGCTGGGTGGGCTGCCGGGGAGGGGGCTGTGGAAGCAGCCCGACCACCGTGCAGGGAGCCATCCTCAGACGTGTGAACCTGGAGCGGTCGGCGACTACAAGCAAAATGGCAGTGCAGCAGCTGTGGTGTCAAATCGGCCGGCCATACCACACAGCGCAGGAAGTCCTGGCCATAACAGAAAATCGGAACATGTGATCCTTCTCAAGACACAGTACCTGCCATGCCAAGCTGCCAAAACACCAACCAACGGACAAAAACAACCAGCCACAACAAACAAAAACTTTAGTGCCTTGGATCATTTCCCTTAATTTCTTTTTCTCTGCTTTTCATTTAACAGGCTTTTTCAGAGAAATAATTAGTGACGAAAACCTGGTATACTTTAGAACTGCATTTAAAAGGAAAAAGAGGGCCCAAATGGATTTTGGCCTTTGTAAATTCTGACTTTTCTCAAAATTAACTCATTGCAATTTAGGGGGAAAATGCAGATTTTTTTAGTCTTTGACTATAAAGCATGATCACAGTTTGACAACAGTGGAGTTAATGTATATTTGCAAATTTATAAATGTTATATGTATATAGGAAAGTAGAATGTGTTCCTAAATAGTATCAAAAATGCGATTCCGTTTTTAATTGAATTGAGGAATCTTCCTGTAGGGTCAGGGTTTTTGTTTTTTTTTTTTTATGAGGAAGATCAGCCCTGAGCTAACATCCGTTGCCAATCCTCCCCTTTTTTGCTGAGGAAGACTGGCCCTGGGCTAACATCCGTGCCCATCTTCCTCTACTTTATATGGGACGCCGCCACAGCATGGCTTGACAAGCGGTGCACCAGTCCGCGCCCGGGATCCAAACCCGCGAACCACAGGCCACCAAAGCAGAGCGCACGAACCCAACTGCTACACCACTGAGCTGGCCCCTTGCCAGGTCAGTTTTTTCAAGATACTCCCTAACTTTGCTTCTCCTTGCCTGGTTATAAAATTTGAAGCCAACAAAAACTAATTCTAGAAGAAAATTCTAGGTGAAATTTAAAGCAAAATAACATGAAGAAACTTTATATTCATTAGCTAATACAGAGATGGATAAAATTAGATAACACCTTGAAAAAGATTACAAGTCAGGAAGAATGTTTAGTTCTCTTACAAAGGAATCATATTCTTGATAATATTTACCACCATATTATTCTCCATTTTAAAAATATGTACACAATTCCATTGGTCATTTTATTCGTTTCCCGGGACTGCTGTAAAAAAAAGTACCACAAACTGGGTGGCTTAAAAAACAGAAATTTCTTCTCTTAGAGTTCTGGAGGTCAGAGGTCCAAGATCAAGGTGTTAGTAGGGTTGGTTCCTTTTGTGACCTGAGAGGGAGAATCTGTTCCATGTCTCTCTCCTAGCTTCTGGTGGTCTCAGGCTTTCCTTGACTTGTAGACACTGTTCTCTTTGGCGTCTTCATATCATCTGCCTTCTGTGCGTGTCTGTCTCTGTATCCAAATTTCACCATTTTATAGGCACACCAGTTATATTGGACTAGGGTCCACCCTTATAACCACATTTTAACTTGAGGACCTCTGAAAAGACCCTATTTCCAAATAAAGTCACATTCTGAGGTATTGGGGGTTAATATTTCAGCATATCTTTTGTGTGTGTTGTGAGGAAGATCAGCCCTGAGCTAACATTCGTGCTAATCCTCCTCCTTTTTGCTGAGGGAGACCGGCTCTGAGCTAACATCCATTGCCAATCCTCCTACTCCCTTTTCCCCAAAGCCCTAGTAGATAGTATGTCATAGTTGCACATCCTTCTAGTTGCTGTATGTGGGACGCGGCCTCAGCATGGCCGGAGAAGCGGTGCATCAGTGTGCCCCCAGGATCCAAACCCGGGCCGCCAGTAGCAGAGCGCCTGTACTTAACCGTTAAGCCACAGGGCCTGTCCAGCATATCTTTTTTGAGAGGTGACATAATTCAACCCACATAGTCATCACATGCCTCTATTCTGTATATTCTAAGACTGATAAATGCATTACACTCTAAGTTGCAATAAGTTAATGTTGAGGAAAGTCAAACAATAACTCTCCTCTAGGAATGGATGCATTTATGAAGATCAAATCCATGTAGGCAGTCACTCGCCATTGAACACACTTGTAAAGTAGATCAGGATATTTTCACTAGTGGTTTCTCCTTCTTGTAGTATCCAGAAATCTATCTTGAAAAGAGCATTTTCCTCCCCAATGGATTAATCTACAAAAGCACTCAAATCACTTACATCTTCAAAAATAGATGGCATAGCAGATCATATCAGAGGCCACCAAACCTTCACATCTCCGCACTGTGACCTATTCTCAGCCTCATGAATAAGACTCTCCTAGATACGTCTCCCTTGTTTCACCATCCCCTCTCCTCCACTCGCTTTATCCCAAATTGGTCTTGCATTTCCACCGCTCTGAGCCTTTGTTCAAGCTACTCCCTCTACTTGAAATTCTCGACTCTTTTTCACCTATTAAAATTCTTCAAGAGTCAGTTCAAAGGCTGTGTCCACTGAGGAGATCTTTCTCACCCACCTATCCATAGTCCTCTCCTTTTCCTGATTTCTGCTCTCTTTACCTCCCATGAAGCACTGAGATTACTCTGCTCACATTATGGCTACCTCTTTACCATCTGTCTCCCTGACCACAACGTAAGTTCTCTAACCCCACAAAACTGAGCTCATAGTAAGCCATCAAGAAAACATCTACTGGCTAACTGCATGAATCAACAGATGAATGTTGTTATGAAGGTCCAATGTGGTTATTAAGCTCACTGAAAATAATAACACTTTCTAAGAAAAACATTCATGATTTTTTTCCTCAGTTCTTGGTCTACACATTGAGGATTCAGCAGGACAAATCAGCATATTAATAACAGTAGGCAATTGATACCCAAATAGGAAGAGACTACAGCATTTATGATGACTATGGATTTGAAACTATGCATTTTCAGGATATCTGTATTCTAGAATGTGTATTATCAATAGGTGTTCCCATGAAAATACAAGCTCATGTGACAACAACCAGAGGACAGTTGGAGGCAGAAGGTCAAAAGATGACATCTAGAATTCTTTTGATACTAAAGAGGTTTTAGGGGCCGGCCCAGTGGCGAAAGTGGTTAAGTGCGCGCGCTCCGCTTCTGTGGCCCAGGGTTCGCGGGTTCGGATCCCGGGCGCACACCGATGCACTGCTTGTCACGCCATGTTGTGGTGGCATCCCATAAAAAGTAGAGGAAGATGGGTACAGATGTTAGCTCAGGGGCAATGTTCCTCGGCAAAAAAGAGGAGGATCAGCATCGGATGTTAGCTCAGGGCTGATCTTCCTCACACAAAAATAAATAAATAAATAAATAAAGAGGTTTTAGCAAGTTCTTGGAATTTATAAATATCACCAATCTTTGAAATGCTAGGTGGGGAAGACAGTGAGCTCACACTTTTCCTGTTTCTCTCTGCCTGGGATGTCCTACCTACTCTTTCCTATCTTGCAAAATCTGCATGTTTTGAATTGCAGCCCCTTTCCTAAGTCTTCCAGCCTGGAGTATCACCAGCCCTGCCCCAAAGTGTTTTCCAGTGCTTAATGATGACTCCTCTTACTCACTGCTTTAAATCTCAGTTATCTTTCTCATGTATTTCTGTTGTAAATGCTCAACTTGATTGCCAGCTCCTTGAAGACAGAGACTACATCATGTGTCCTCGTATCTTTGCAGTCTTCGTCTTGCATCTTTGTCTCTTTCCTTGCCCTGAAATGTTCCCAACTTCAGCTGAAAGTAAAAAGTAGAAGCCTAAAGTTTTCAACACAGTTAAAATATCTTTTCCCTCACATGCTTAAAGAACTGCTGAGCAAATTAAACTGTAAATCCGAGAGAGCAGAGCCATTTCTCCACTGCCTAGCAGAGCTAGCTAGTCCATGTCCAGGTCAACAGCACTAAAAAGTAATAACAATGATAAACACCATTAAATGTGCAGGCTGAAATCTGCCACTAAAGCAAAGCTTTTCAATGACAAAGTTATTTTGAAACCCTATTTTCATTTATGACATGTAATTATTACTACATAAACTAGGCTGAGCCAATTTATACTTCTTAAAAACATAGTCAAGAAAAATTACAAGTGTAATTTTTTCTGTAAATTATTTGTAAGAATAGAAGGTGTCAACTATTCTACTCTAGTATAATGTATTGAAATATTGGTTGTAATATGTACTGCATTCAAATGTGAAGAAGATTATATACATTCATATATACACATGTATATGAATATGTGTTAAACACGAAGTACACGTGTGTGTTGTGACTGTATATACAGTTGGTCCTCCATATCCACGGGTTCTGCATCCGCAGATTCAACAAACCATGGATCAAAGGGCCTACGATGGCTGTATCCGTACAGAACACGGACAAACTTTTTTTCTTGTCATTATTCCCTAAACAATACAGTATAACAACTATTTACATGGCATTTACATTGTATTAGGTGTTATAAGTAATCTAGAGGTGATTTAAAGTATACGGGAGGATGTGCGTACATTATATGCAAATACTATGCCATTTTATAGAACAGACTTGAGCATCCACAGATTTTGGTATCTGCGGGGGGGTGGGGGGGGGCCTGGAACCAATCCCCTGCAGATACTGTGGGACAATTGTATAGTATATACATATACACACATTTACTTTTGTTGTTCTGCTTGTTTCTTTTGAATCAATTTTATTGTGTGGGCTATTAGACTTCGGGCAGTGGCCTCACTTCGCACCTTAGGCTATAAATTCTGAACCAAGAGTCCTGTGAGAAACTCCAGTTGGGCTTTCCATAGCTAAACCTCTCACTCCTGCAGTTTTATAAAGTGGGTTTTTTGGGGGGGGTTTTGTCTTTTGTTTAATATTTGGAGTTGTCTTTGTCCTCCCACTCCATTAGATCCAGTCTCCCCCTTACAGAGAGCAAGTAACCAAGGGTTTACCCATCTTTGCGGCATGGGCTCATGGCCTTCCAGAAAGAACAGCCACATGTTTTGTGTTTGACCTATCAGATAAATGAAAAATGCTAAAGGTGACAATTTCAGATGTATATTGAGAAGCCCACAGTGTGTAGTTGGTGTGACAAGGTAAAGTTTAAAAGAATAAGGAACGCCACAAAACAATGCAAAAGATAGCTATGAATACAAGAGTCCAAGAGATGAAGAAGTCCTCTGAAGGGGGGAGGCCATGTCTCACCAAGGAGCAGGTTATGTTTAGGCAGGCAACCTTGAAATTAAGAGAGACAGCCACGTACCCTTCCCACATACAAAACCAACCCTCGCCAGCATCAACGAGAACTCAAGCTACCCCTGATTTTTTAGTGTCCCCATTACTACAGACTTAAATGCTTTCCGGTACGGAAGCATGGTAAACCCAAGTTGTAAAATCAAGAATGCTTCCCCCTAAATGTTTTAAATGGCTTTAAAAGGCTTCCCAAGTCTCTCTAGAATGGAGACATGCAATGCTTCCATGCAATGCTAAATATGGTGCACAAATATCTCGACATGGCTTTTTCCCTAGATGCACAGTCAACCTTCCCTATCTGCCTAACCTCACCTTAAGGCTTCTGTGCCATGAGGAGACAGCACTTACCATGCCCTAGGTGGTTCACCAGCCCAGCTGCTTTCAAAGGGCCTTCCACCTAGGAAGATTCAGGAGCAATGCAGAAGAGCCAGCTGCCAGTGCAGGAGCTCCGTGTCCAAGCTCAGCCTCCTATATCCCTAGCGTCAAGTCCCCTGGTTCTCAGACTCAATTGGGCCCTATGTTTCACCTCCTCAAGGTCACTTCCTGTGCCATTTGCTTGACAAGCCATTTTGGGCCAGTCTCATCTCATCCTAGTACCTGCTCCCCAGCATTGCCCATCACAACCACAGCTGAGGAGCACTCCCTCTCCTGCCAGCCCAGCCCGACAAGGCCTGCCATATGGGGCCAATTTCAGGACAGATGGGAACACAGGCTCTGCAGCTGCTCAAGGATAAATCTTAATCACAGCCCTCAGTCTGGAGTGATCAGCCACCAGCATGGTCATCCTTTCAGACTTCAGCTTATGTAGGCTCCGACAATATCTCAGAGCAGATAAGCCCTGCTGTTTGGAAAAAAACAATATGACAGCAAGACACACACACAGACACACACACACGTGTTTCTCTTTTCACCTAACTTCCAGAAAAGCATGGAAGCCCCGTGGGTCCCAGAGATGACAGGTGTATATTTATGCTCCGTTTCAGCATGGTTGACCTTCCGCGTGATTCTGAGCTCTAATAGCTTTAGGTTAATAAGGAGAATTTTCAAAGTGCACCCTTAGGCAGGTAGACAGCTCCACTCTGGGGCACAGAGGCAAGTCCTATGGATCTATGAAAGAATTCTGAACGAAATCACTCTTGATCTCCTGTGACCCTACACATGGCTGTATTCACAGTCCCTTTTGTGTCTAGAAACCCCAGGATTTATGAATAAAGAGTTGAAGAGTTTCTTTCACAGATCATTCATCACTTGTAATAATTTAGAACGCCTTGAAATCTGCTTTAGAAAATCACTTTTTCATTCTTGAATTTGAATATTAGAGTGTCAAACCTTTGACGAATCTCCGTAAATCACTACCTTCATATCAACTTGTATTTTTCAGAAAGAATCACTCCCTAAACTAAACAAACAAAAATGCATGATTTACACAAGTGTTCATAGCAGCACTATTCACAATAGCCAAAAGGTGAGAACAACCCAAATGTCCATTAAAGGATGAATGGATACACAAATTGTGGTATACATACAGTGGAATATTATCCAGTCATAACAACGAATGAAATACTGATACATGCTATAACATGGATGACCTTGAAAACATTATGCTAAGTGAAAGAAGCAAGTCACAAAAGGACACATAGTGTGTGATTCCATTTATATGAAATGTCCAGAAGAGGCAAACCCATAGAGAAAGAAAGTAGGTTGGTGATTGCCAGGGGCTGAGGGGAGGGGAAAATGGGAATAACTGCTTAATGGGCATGGGGTTTCCTTTGGGGGTAATGAAAATGTTCTGGAACTGGATAGAGGTGGTGGTTGCACAACATTGTGAATGTTCTAAGTGCCACTGAATTGTACACTTTAAAATGATTCATTTTATTTTATGTAAATTCCACCTCAATTTTTTTAAACGCATGATTTAAAAGGTATGAAGTAGATTTTGCTACTTTATCTGTAAGGTCTTTGTTCCAAGAAAGTTTATGTTTTCTTTTTTTGAAAGAAACTGTTCAAGACACCTATAAGGTCTTATTTTTGTGTCACTTTTTTAAATGCCTCTTAGAGGACTCTAAGAATACCTGATTCTAAGGGGGGAAAATTCCTACCCTATAGATCTGGCAACCAAACGGCAAAAATAGTTGCAGTTTATCTTCCCAAAATCAAATAAAGGAAACTGAGGTTAAGACATGTAGTTGGGCCACGATCGGTGGACCAAGCAGAGGGATTCGAAGTTTTGCCAGGAAAAGGAAATGATAAGATGGTACAGCCCCAGGCTATTTAAAAACAAAAACAGAAACACCACACACACGAGTCAGTGGAGAACTGCAGCACCAGCAGCAACTAGGAGCTTCTTATAAATGCAGGCGCTCAGCCCCACCCAGAACTGGGGACCAGAATCTGCATTTGAGCCAGATCCCCAGGGGTCGCCATTATCGCCCAGAAGCAGTTGACTGCCCCTTCTCCCTGAAGCTGTGTTATTTTGCCTTCAACAACATGCCTCTGCAAGTGCTCCAAAAGGTGTCTTCACAAACCTGGCTGCACACAAGCCTCCTCTCCTCCCAGCCAGTCACCTAAGAATGTTCTATGCTGCCCCACACTCAGGACCCCTACAAGGGGCAAGAGTCTGTCAAGCAGCTACGGGACCTAGAAGCCCGCACAGGATTTTCTCACCTAATTTTTACCACCCGAGACTTCTTTGTCCCTTTAGCAGCACTTCTTTCCTTTTCCTCTGTCTTCCATCACTGACAAATAGGCCAGTTGGTTCTACTTCAGGCCATCTGTTTCTCACAATTCTCATACATCCGGCAGATCCCTTCATCTCTCTTTTCAACTTTTATCACCCACAAAAAAATCACCTCTAATTCCAGTCAATATGCATAAAAGTAGTGCTCAGAGGACTGCAGAAGACAGAGGATGGTGGCTCAGAGCAGCCTGGCAGCAGTAGAGGTGGGGAGAAATGGTCAGATCCTGACCCTTACTGAAGGTAGAGCCAAAAGGATTTCCTGATGGACTGGAGAGGGCTGGAGAGAAAGAGACACAAGGATGACTCCAAGGTTTTGGGCCCTCGCTACTGGAAGGATGGAGTTTCCACTGCTGAGACGGAAATAGCAGTGGGAAAGGCAGGTTTGGCGGGGAATACGCAGTACGCTAAACAATGCTAGAATTAGGTATGTGCGGTGGTATGAGGGTTTCCACTCACAGAAATTGCCACATGGGCCTTTCTCACAACAGGCGCTGTATGTATGAACAAATGGATCTCAGCCATTATAATACGTGTGTGTGCAAACCCACGAATGTGGGAGAGGGCAACTCCATTACTGCATTAAAAGACCCCCCCTCGGGGTTGCTTTTGGTGGGAGGGACTCCATGGAGATTCTAGAATGCTTTGTGCTGAACATCAGGTGCATATAGTGAGACAAAACGCCAAGTCTCTGCAATCACGATTTGACACTTGAGAGAGATTACCCATAATCTTGCGTGCCTTATTTTAGGAAGCAACTCAATTGGCATCTGGAAAAACAAAGTGCTACATCGTGAGAACAAACAAAACAAAACAAAACTCAGCTTCCCCTTCAGTAGAAGAGATGCCAACAATCATGTGTGTGTGAATATGTATATTATATAATTATATAATATATATATAATTATATAATATGATATATAAACATTTTATATATAAATACATATATTTGCATATATTAAAATTACATTCAAATAATTATGTATCATAATTACAGAATATAATGATACATATTTATATTTTAAATATCATTATTTTCTATAATTATACATAACGCATATTATATAATACATATTAATGTGTATGATCATTAATATATTTTTACTAGCATATACAACAGCTTTTAAAAGGCTATAGATCTGGCAACCAGAAGGCAAAAATAGTTGCAGCTTATCTTCCCAAAATCAAATAAATGAAACCAAGGTTAATACATAGCCATGACAGGCGGATTAAAACAGAGAGATTTGAAGTTTTACCAGGTAAAGAAAATGGTAAGATAGTACAGCCCCAGGCTATTTAAAAAAGAAACAAAAACAAAAAAAACCACAAGTCAGTGGAGACGGGCAGCACCTAGGAGCTTCTTAGAAATACAGGATCTCAGCCCCACCCAGAACCGTATACACATACCAAACCATAGCATGTATATAAGCCCCAAATCAATACTTGATCATCATAGGCTGTCTGCCCTCCCAGCACTCCAGGCTAACATGGGGTTGTCATGCAGACATTATGACCTCATTCCTGAACTGGCTCACATTCCTCACCTACCCCCAGCTGTCCCTTTGGCTCACAGAAACATGCACCCACCATCCACTTCTGCGCCTTTTAAATGTATCTTCTGCGCTGTTAGTCGTCGGTTAACTTGAATGTTTAAAAAGATGCAAGGAAAACTGAACAGAGAATTCATCTGAGCACCACGAATGGCCCTCAAAGATGGAACCCAGTGTAAGAGAGAGATGATCAACTGGCAGATGAGGACTGGGGCACAGGCCACTAGGTATGCCAGCTCAGGGAGGTCCCAGAAAGTGACTATGAGGGACCAGCCAGAGGTCTGAGTGAGGTGAGTGGTTTTGGATGCCCAGACATATACAGGGCCAAGCGTGAGTGAATGGTCGCTAAAACAGGAATGGTCTCCCTCCAGTCACCATTTTGTTAAGTGTGTCCCACCCTCACAAGCCGACCACGTATTAGTCAGGGTAGGATAACTGCTGTAACAAACAGCCGGCTGGTTTAACACAATAAACATTTATCTCTTGCTCACACAACATTCCAACGCACAAGTTCCTGCCTTGATAGTGCTCCTGTACACATCTCCTTTTTCCAACCTGGGGATCTGCCAAATTCTAGAGTCATAAGAACTGGCCTTCTAGGCGCACCAAGGGGAGAAAAGAGAGAGCATGGAGCCCCGCGCTTGAGGCTGTCTGGGGCTAGGACTGGAGGGGGCCTATGTCATTTCAGCCACATTCCACCAGACAGAACTCAGGCATGTGGCCGCCCTCTGTGCCCGGGAAACCAGGAAATGTGGGCTAACTGTGTGCCCAGGAGGACAAGGAAACCAGTGCAGTGAGCCTACGCCACAGGGCACCAGGTAGGGACCACAAAGACGAGTAGGGTAGAAAGTGGGGTAGAAAACAGTCACGGAGGAAAGAGCTTTTAGGAAATGGTTTTACCCGGTTAAGGAACGTCTTTAGAACTATCACTGTTTTCTTAACCTTGGGCTTAAATTATACACAATAACAATAACACAATGAAAATAATTAGGTTGGGAGGATAAACTAAAAGCTGACCCCACACTAGGGGACATACAGTGAATCAGAATTAACTAAACTAGCGCCGTAGTGGTAGCTGCCACTCCCGTAAATAACCAAGATAGGAGAGAAAACTTGAGCTCCAAGTGCCTAGGTAAGTGTGCCTATCTTGGTCTCGATTCAGACCCACTTTGCCTTTCAATGTCCTGGTTCTTCTGTCATTGTCATTACTCCAAACCAGGGGTCAGCAAGCCAGGGGTCGGCAAACCACAGCCCGCGAGCACATCCACTCCCTCACCTGTTTGTGTATGGTCTGCGAGCTAAGAATGACTTTACACTTTCAGACGGTTGAACAAAATCAACAGAACCATAATACACCGTGACCCAAGAAAATTACGTGAAATTCTGGGGGGCCGGCCCCGTGGCGTAGCTGTTAAGTGAGCGCACTCCGCTGCTGGCAGCCCGGGTTCTGATCCCGGGCGCGCAACGAGGCACCGCTTGTCAGGCCATGCTGTGGCGGCGTCCCATATAAAGCGGAGGAAGATGGGCACAGATGTTAGCCCAGGGCCGGTCTTCCTCAGCAAGAAAAGGAGGATTGGCATGGATGTTAGCTTGGGGCTGATCTTCCTCACAAAAAAAAAAGAGAAAATTACATGAAATTCAAATTTCAACGTCCATACATAAAGTTTTATTGGCACACGGCCACGTTCACCTGTTTAGATGTCGTCTGTGGTTGCTTTCACACTACAACAGCAGAGTTGAATCCTCACAACAGGCTGTATGGCTCACAAAGCCAAAAATATTTACTCTCTGGGGCTCTTTACAGTGAAGTTTACCAACCTCGGTCTAAGCCAAATGGGTTACTTTCTGCTGTCAAAACCTGTTGTCGAATACACGGTGTTTTCACTTCTCTGTGCAGTATGTTCAATGTTCAAGCTTTTCTGTGTTTCTGCCTAAACCAAGCAACACGCTGGCAATTCTTCATCTACTTCCCTTGCTTCTGCTGGTCCTATTCATCAGTTCATGCTACACAGGAATCTCAGCAAGTACAGCAGCTACAGTGACCTGACACGACAGGAAGCCCTCTCTGTTTTTCCTTGCGTCAACGGGGAAGATTCTGCTAAACCTCACAAGTTTTAAGCAGAAAAAGGAATTCTTAGGCCTCTGTATGTTCTGAAAGCTTTCCCATCATTTCTTCAAAGGGTTTTCCTCCATGACTATTTTCTCTGTCTCATTTATAAACACCACTGCCTCCAGCTGTAGCAGCTGGGATTCAAAACTACTTCCTTTGCCGGTGATTTATCATTTCACTATTTTATACACACCCTACATCAGCTTCCTAGGGCTGCCATAACAAAATCAAAGCCAGCATTTACTCAAGTCTGTCTGAATTCAAAACCCAAAATAATTCCCACTAGCCCATCTTTCCAGGACTTTCTCTTCCCTAGGATAAAAGGCCATGAATCGACTTACTATCCCCCTCATCTCTCACTGTCTATAGACCCACCAGTTCTATCCTACATTTTCCTGATCTGTGGATCCGTTTTCTCTGCTGGAAACAAAGTATCTACTTTTCTCTTCAATTTTCTTCAAGTCCAGTTTAATTCCTAAACTCAACTTGGTTTATCATTTACTCTTATCTATAGTTAACATAATCAGATAGAGCAACACTGCAGCTAATGAAAACTATTAACATCTTTTTACACCTGGGTAAAGGTTTATAATTTATCATGTTTTTTTCCATCACCTCGTATAGTTACAAAAAAAGTTTTTTTTCTTTTCCCTGTGATGAGAGCTTTTAGGATCTGCTGTCTTAGCAACATTCAAATATACCATACAGCAGTGTTAACTACAGTCAACATGTTGTACATTACATCACCAGGACTTATTTATCTAATAACTGGACGTTTGTGCCTTTTGTCCACCTTCACCCAATTCCCCCACTCCCTACCCCCTACCTCTGGCAACCACAAATCTGATCTCTTTTTCAAGGAGTTTGGGGTTTTTTAGATTCCACATAGAAGTGAGATCATACAGTATAGTCTTTCTCTGTCTGATTTATTTTACTTAGCATAATGCCCTCCAGGACCATCCACGTTGTCACAAATGGCAGAATTTCCTTCTTTTTCATGGCTGAATGGTATTCCATTGTGTGTATATGTGTGTGTCTGTGTATGTGTGTATCACATCTTCTTTATCCATTCATCTATCAATAGACACCTAGGTTGTTTCCATGTCTTGGCTATTGTAAATAATGCTGCAGTGAACATGGGGGTGCAAACATCTCTTCAACATGATGATTTCATTTCCTTTGGATAAATATGCAGAAGTAGGATTGCTGGATCATATGGTAGTTCTATCTTTAATTTTTTAAGAAAACTCCATACTGTATTCCATAGTGGCTGTACCAATTACCACAATTTTTTCTTACCGGTTTTAATCCACAGCCTGCCCAGCAGACCCCTCCAGGTTGGCCAGATTCCTGGGCTTCCTTCTGTGGGCCCACTGCAGCCCATGCACAGGCCAGCTACAACTTCCCAAGGCAGCTAGGCAACTCAGCTTCCCACATCACACTAGTCACATAACTGTGCCTTGGGCAACTTTTGTTGTCATTTGTAAGTGACTCCTACTGGACGAAGCCATACATTTTTCATAAATTTCAGGTCATTTTTGCTCTTCTAGCCATAATTTACATGTAGTCTACCAATAATCTTTCACGTCTGCAAGTTTCCAAAATGCCATGCAGCCATGGGCAATGACTTAATATAATCACTAAATAAAATCCTCAAAACTTCAGGTATTTAAAAAAAATTTTTTTTATTATTAAGTAGTGGACACACCACCACCACCACCACCCTGCTACACACAGACACACACAAAGTTGTGAGCCAATTCCTATTACATAAAGTTACAACCTCTATTATGAAGTGATTACTCCTTTCCATGGGAAGAGAGGGAAAGAAGGCAACATTAGCTGTCTGGATCCAGAAACTGGAAGTAATACAACCACCAAATGGTCTTTAGTAAAACAAAGACCAAACATTTCACAATTTAGCCAAGATCCTAATCCAAGTTAACTCATAACAATGAACTAATGGCACAGATGGTTGTCATGGTGACTTCATTTTGGCTTTACATAATCTAGAAGTCAGATGACACATAGAGACATGACATTAGAATATTGCTAAAATAACGAACAGTGGGCATGCTTTCGATTCCCAGAACCTTTGACCTTCTTAAATTTAAACTAACTCTTAAATCCATCTGAAAATATTCAAGGCCTTCACTGAGGCCTCTTGATTTATGCTAACAATGTGATCATCTTTCCTTTCTCTTAGCAAAGCTAACCACATTTGAATATACTGAAGAGTTTAACCACCTCAACAGATTTCTAATCAAAGCAAGTATGAAATAATTTCCCTCGCTTTGCACAGCAAAATTCTTTATGCAAGTAAGTCAACAATACGGAGAGGAGATAATGCAATTCAACAGGCGTGAAGACAGGGCTTAGAGAAGACGTATTTGCTAATATTATTACATGAAATTGTTTCTTTTATTTTCTTAAGTCTCAGCCGGGAGGCCGCGGCAACGGAAACAATGTTCTCCCAGTGCAGCATGGTCCAAGATGCTATAGGGAATGAAATTACTTTCTAATCATGAAATCCACTAGACTGTGGCATAGCCTAATAAGGGAAGTCATGGAATTCCAGCAGCTTGGGGTCATTCTGAAGTTAACACACAGGGGCCCTGCTCTAACTCGCCTGAGGTCACCACTGAAACTAAAGCAAGAGGCCTGCATGAGAGACAGAACACGGGAGCCCTGCCTCCTGGCCTCATGATTTAGAATCTAATTCTCATATCAGCCTCCATTGGTGAGGAGCTTGCCAGTCAGGGGAAGTGACACAACCTGCAGAGGGTAGGAAGAGTTTGGAGTTTGTAGTGGAATTAAAAAATCAGCATCTTGGGACCTGCCCAGTGGTGTAGTGGTTAAGTTCACGCCCTCCGCTCCTGCAGCCAGGGGTTCGCAGGTTCGGATCCCGGGCATGAACCTACGCACTGCTTGTCAAGCCATGCTGTGGCAGTGTCCCATATATAAAAAGCAGAGGAAGATGGGCACAGGTGTTAGCCCAGGGCTAATCTTCCTCACCACAAAGAGGAGGATTGGCAACAGATGTTAGCTTAGGGCTAATCTTCCCCACCAAAAAAAAAAAAAAATCAGCGTCTTCACTGTAGAATCTTCTAAGATTTGACTGTTTTAGAAGAAAGGTGCTGATCATGAATAGTTATAATCCAACTGCAAGACTTCATCCTGAGGACAGGGAGCTAAAGCAATGGGCAGGCAATCTAAATACTCTGCCGCATGCCCTCCCTCAACCCTGAGGATTCAGGTGTTTAACCTGCGTTTTCCCTTCTGTTCAACCCCCTCAGGATCCCATTGTGGGAGGAAAGGAGGAGGCCTCAGAATCTGCAAAGGGTGTAGAGTTCACCCTGGAGCCCTATGTGAATCAGCAAGCCCTGGAGGGCTGGCAAACACAGAGGCCAGCCCCACCCAATTCAGCAGGTCCTGGGTGGGGCCTGAGAATGTGCATTTCTAACAAGCTCCCCCGTCTTCCATCTTTCCAGAACCACCACCCCGAGTTTAATTAAATAAGCCGTGGGGAAGACCCGAGATCCTGACGGCAAGCTCAGCCTTAGACGTGGCCTCTTGATTCTCACTCCCTGGTGTTCTGTTGCTACGTATTTTCTATAACACCTGTCTCATTGTTACACATCTTAGATTCGGATGGGAGGCAGATCGCCTGGGTTAGAATCGCAGCTTCCCGGTTACCGTGCGCGGTTGGTCTGGAGGAAGTCTCTTAACTTCTCTCTGGGAGCGGAGAGAACATGAGAAAGGACACCACTGGGGGCTAAGAATGAAGTATGACAATGCAAGCAGAGCACTTAGACTGCCTGGTGTGCAAAGAATCCAAAAAATGTGGTGGCTTTGATTGTCATCTTTACCAGCCTCTAACATGACTCATAACACGACCGACTAATAAAGCAACGTCAGTGAATTGTAACTCCTTAAAGCGCCCAAGTGCAACCTCTGTTTGTGTTTCCGGGGCTCCAACCTAGCAAAATATGTAGTTTAGAGCCTCCTTGGCCCAGATGACGCTAAACAGAAGTAGAGAGTGTATTACACTTTTACATTTAAGAAGACTTAATAAGAAATTGGGAAAAAATATGGGAATAAATATACGAAAATCTTAAGGAGTAAATGTTATGTCTACAGGAAAAACATGTTTATGTAAAGAGGTAAATACTGTGCCAGATTTTCATCTGATGCTGTGAGGGTTACCTAGGAAGAAAGGAGATTTTATAACCATTTGATTTTTTTTAAAGGAGGGAGAGAGAGAGGGAAAGAAGTGAGAGGGAGAGGCGGAGGGGGGAGAAGAGAGAGAAGTAAGGGAAAAAAGAAAGGAAATGAAAAGACAGGAAGGGAAGCAGAGGAAAAAGAAAATGTGTCTCACAGCATGAGTTGGTCTTTATTTAGTTGAACCCAGACTGCCCGTGGTAGTCTGGTGCAGCGGTGTTTAGTCCGAAGCACCAACACAATACTGTTCTCGCAGTCTAAACAGCAAGCGGAAAACCAAGCCTGGCACAGAGACACACAAGACTCAGCAGCCACCTCAGCCCAGGAAGCTGCTGCCCTTCTCGGGAGCCCCAGGACATCTTTTGTTACCTGAGCCCTTCACCCCTGTCTCCAGGCAACAGACCCCCTCTCATCTAAAGCAGGGACGTCTGCTCCAAGGACTGCCGCTCCTGTTCCTTCCCGCCATCCCTGATTGCTAAGAGTTACTTTTAAATAACCTCTCTCTTCCGTAATCAGTATGCTCCTCCTGACCCATTAATTCCGTGAAGCTGCAGTCTAGCATTTGGGGCCTCAAAATCATTTCTGATTGCATACAAACATTAGAGCAAACGGCAATGGTGGAAAACAAACAAAAACCCAAGTACAGGAGAGGTTACCACAGGTCACGTACAGTGACTAAACATAAACACACAAACATAAATGCATGCACACACATATATGTGCACACACATGAGTGCACACGGCACACACGTGCACATACACACATCTAAATACACGCACGCATACACAGGTATGCATGTACACAAACACGTGCACACAAGCACACACATATATACAAACATGTAAACACACATGCGTGCATGCACACATGTGCCCATGCATCTACCTGTACACACATGCACACCGTTAAATTAATTAAACAAGGAGAACATTAGACCGAGGAGGCTCTAATGCCTGGAGGCCTGAGTAAGCAAACCGAAATCTAAGCCTGTAAATGCCTCCAGGTTATGAAATTGACTAAGGACCACCAATCACGAACAACCAACTAGGCTTCAAGCTCTAGCCAATCCATCATTTCCTACTTTGCTTCCAACTTTTCTCTATAAAAGTCTTTCCCAGCTCCTGTGGGCGGAGCGCTCCTAACCACTTCCGGTTTGGCACTGCCTGACTGGAATCAATTTTGTTCAAAGAAGCTCTTAAAATTTTTAATATGCCTCAGTTTATCTTTTAACAACACACACGCATACACAGATATTGATACACACCCATACACACAGATGCACGTGCATATACACCCACAGATTAATGTAGTGAAAAACTCTATTTTTCAACATCTAAGAAATTGAATGAGCCGCAGACATTGTTAAGGGCTTCTTTCAAGGCAGAGGTCATTATTTGAAATGTGAGCTGAGGCAACAACATTCTAAAGACTGAGACTTTGAACTTGGGCCACCAGTATTCTCCAGTCACAGGCTGGCATCCTGCAATGAGACATGAGGGGCAGTGGACATCAGGTGTTCTCTCATCCCACTGATGGCCTGGCCATCTTAAGCTCCTCTGAAGCACAAGGAAGCTTTCCATAACCGGAGACTGAGTCAGAGGAAGGCAGTGGCTACTGCATCTCCCGTATTAACCTTCCACTAACGTGCTGGCCATAATTCAGCGTATAAACCCAAACCCTGTGTATTCCGAGGTTTGCTCCTGGATGAAATGGACCAGTCCTGCTCTCCTTGAGCTGAAGCTAGAAAAGTGTGACACAAACAGAACGTGGAAAGCAATAAAATAAAATCAGATCAGCTCAGAGAGCAGTAGACAGGGAGCTCCTCTCCTCCTACACCTGTCTGCTCTCCACACCAGGAACGAGGTCCTCCTAGAACACAGGCAGGTGCCCAGGTGGGGCACAGGTCTGCGGGTGAGAGCAGGAAGGGCAAGGAGAGCGCACTCTATACACCCTATTCCCTATCTGCAGAGCAGTCAGCCCCACTGGGTGTGAGCAAAGAACAACTCCTTCAAGGTTTTCAGGATGCCTGAGGGGATCAGAACCCTCACGAGCAAATTGCCTTTCTCCTCTCCCTTTAAGTCTTTACTCTTATGTAAATGTATTCCAAAAAAAAAAAAGAAATGCCACTGTTTTGTCCGTAAAAAGACACCGTGAGCCTACCATTGGTCTTTGGGCTGTCTAGGTGCTTGGCAAACATCTTTAACATCCCTATTAAAACCTGGCCTGGATCTGCAGGGTCCAAACAGAAGGAGATTAGCAGCTAGGCAGGATCCCCTGGAGACAGCTAAGCAGGGGCTTCAAAAGGCCTTCTGCTCCTGATCTCTATCAGACGATTTTAAGAAATCAGGACAAATCAGCTTGTAAATGAAACCTAATTTTCAGAGTCAAAGTTGAAAATGGAAAGATTTTCTTTTTGTTTATTGGTATGGTTTTAACCCAACGGGACAATCACGAGAGAGTTATATCCATCAAGTTCTGTTGTCTAACATCCATCATTCTATGAAGAGTTTCCAGTCGATTGTAATGCCATTTTTGTTCCACATTTTCAAAAGTTAGTAGGATGAACACTAGAGATGTTCATTAGGGGTTAACATTAAATTGCCAAGCTGTCATGAATAGAAAGAAAAAGAAAGCCAACGTATGGAAACGTTGTATTTTCAAAATTGTGTGCGTATGTGTGTATAAAATCCTTCTGGGTGACACACTGTTTCTTTACTTTCTCATTTCAGGGATGCTCAGAAAAATTATATTTCACTTTAGTCTTGTCTGCCCCAGGAACAATTCATTATGTTTTAGCAATCACCGATAATCACAATGAAAAGATGCTTTGTGGTAATTGTACAAGGTAAAAATTTAGAGTAACGGTGTATTAAATGACCCCATTTTTGTTTTAATCATATTAAGTGACTGTGCCAACTAACTCATTGTGATTGGATTAGGTTAAACATCAGCTGAGGCTCAACAGGCTCAGTTTCTATTTGCACTGCAACATGTGCTGTTTGATCTGTCCCTTATAACCACATTCATGTTTGAAGCATAACACAATTAAATTATATATCATAATCACGACAAAAATAGAACAGAATGGAGGAGGCACCGGGGGTTGATCTCATCAAATCCCCATAAGAACCTTCTATCTCCCACCTTACAAAGGAGCACACAGATGCAGGAGATTAGTAACTTGCCCAAGGCCCCAGTGAGCCACGCTGGATGCTAACTCATTCCACCTGCCTAACCCGTACATATTACCTGCAAATCCTTCACTGTTTGCAGAGGAAAACATAATTTTTCACCTAATTCATGTATGTCTCCATTTTGGCTCCTGGGCAGGGCTCTAACATCATATCTTTGCAAGTGCACAGGAAAAAAAATCTCACCTTCGAAAGTACACAGCAGGATGAAGGCTACACAATACCTAATTCCAGCATTCTCCATGGCTGCCCAAAAAACAGAAGCAGATTGCACCTGTCCAGAGACTCAGATAAACTCAGTGGGGAAACATTTGGCTGTTTTAAATTTTTTATTTAAAAAATTTTTTTAATTCAATTACATTTTTTGTATCAATTACATTTTAAAATATTACTTTACCTTTTTTCTTTGAATTCTCACACCATTTCTGATTTTTTCCAAATTAATAAGTACTAAAAGGTACTTAAGTATCTAATAAGCACCATTGAAGTACTTAATAAGTACTGACTAAGTACTGAAAAGTACTTATTTATGCCTCAGTCAGGAAATATTATATACTTTTACAGCACAAACATTATCATAGTCCAGCAAAAGGGCTTCACAGGAACTTCTTATGGCCATGGCTGGGCCCTGAACTATTGTGTATTAGTCATCTACTGCTGTGTAACAAATTGCACCAAAACTTAGCAGTCTAAAACAATGACCATTACCTCCCACCTATGGGTTGGGAATTTGGGAGCAGCTTACCTGGGTGGTTCTGGCTCAGGGTCTCCGGTGAGGTTGTAGTCAAAATGCTGGCCAGGGCCGCAGTCATCTGAAAGCTTGACCAGAACTGGAGGAGGTTCCAAGTCCAAGATGGGGTGTGAACAGAGATGGCAATTTGGTGCTGGCTCTTGTCTGGCAGCCTCAGTTCTTCACCACAAAGACCTCTCCATGGGGCTGCTTAACTGTTTTCATGATCTGACCACTCATACCCCCCAGAACAAGTGATTCAAGAGAGAGCAAGGCATAACTGACAATGCCTATGAGCTATCCTCCAAAGTCATACCCCATCACTTCCATAATATTCTATCAGTTATAATATTGTACTGGTCAGCCCTCATCAACAGGAAGGCAACTGCACAAGGAAGTGAATATCAGGAGGAAAGAATCACTGGGTGCCATCTTGGAGGCTGGCTGCCCCATACAGTTTCCCAGAAAATAATGAGAGAATTGTCAAAACTCATGGACAGGCTGGAACCTTGACGGGAAAACAAGGGTCAGGACCAAGTTTAAGGCTTAGAGACTGGCTCACTTTGCACTAGGATGGCCACCAGCCCAAATTTCAGCATCCAAAGTTTCATGGCAAACACAGGGTCCATCTGCGATAAGGAAGATACCAAAGATCAAAGGTGATCCAATCTTGTGAATGGCTGAGGCAGCTAGAAATTGGAAGCAAGAGAATCGCTTGGAGTCGAAAAGACAGCAGTACTGTCTCTAAACGGTCCACTAAGCTTGGGGCAAGACCCTAGGCAGCAGCTGGGGGAAAACAGTCCAGCCCCCTGAGAAAAGAGTTGGCTGCGGATCATGGCAGGCTTCCAGGCTGGCAAGTGAGTGAGGGAGCTACTCAGGAACTAAGACGTGAGTTAGATGCGAACGTGGAGCGCGCAGGAGCCCCACGGGTGCCCATGACCCTGCCCTGAAAAATTGGCTATGAGACAAGGAACACCAGCACAAATTCCAGAGCCCATTTCTGGATGGATCTAAGCTTCTGACTGTGTGTCATGGAAAGCTCTGGATCTAGAGTTTAAAAAGAAAGAAAGAAAAAGCAAGATGGTGCCCACTAGCTTCTGTTCCCGGAGAGCATCCTGGCCGGCCCCCCACCCCGGACGTGTGTCAAACCAGATGCCCGGCCCCCAAGTCAGACGCTCCAAGACAGCACATGAGCCTTCCTCACACTACGTGCGGGCGCCCCTCAGGGCCGTGGGGGGGGGGGGGGGGGCTCCCAGACGCAAGCCCTGTAAGAGCCATGTCTTGTGGGGCTCGTGGACGCGAGCCTTGTTGGTCTCCAAAGCTAGATATTTGCGGGGCTCGTCTCGCAGGTGACGGTCTTAAAAGTTGGGGTGGCCAGGTGGCCTGCTCCTCAGGGAGCAACCCGGGTTTTAGTTCCCTCAGCGTGGGGTGGGGCTGCTGGCCTGCAAGATGGCGTCACGCCTCTCCCACCCACTCTCCATGGCCCTTCTCTCGGCGCGTTTGTAGGGTTTCTTCAGATGCCGTTTCGGCCGTAGCGGAGCACTGGGTATGTCTGTGGGAGGCGGTGCGCCCAGGAGACTGGACGTCGCCATCTTGAACCGGAAGCGGAAAGTTGTGCACGGAAGTGAAACTGGACTTCCACCGGCGGACCTGACAGGAGACCTGAGGCCTCCAGGAGCTGAGGGAGTCGTGCGCCCCCAGGCAAGGTCTCCCTGACAGCGTGGTATCAGTGAGGCTGCTTTTGCTTGAATGTAATAAAGACTCATTGTTTCTTACGTGATGAGAATCTGGAGACAGGCAGCGGCTGGTATTGACTGAATGGCGGGTGCTTCTGGAATTCTCTGGGACTTCCACTCATTCTCGCCAGCTGGCCGCTGTCACTCGTGGCATGGTATCTATGTTTGAGGTAGAGGGAAGAGGTCAATGTCTACAACGTCTACCCCTTTCATCAAGAAAGCAACGACTTTCCTTGGAAGCTCCTAGAAGTTTTCCATGTATGTCTGACTGCCCAAAGAGAGGCTGCAAGACCAACCTTGGCTATGAGGCTGGGCAAGGAGAAACTGACAGGGGACAAAGAGGGCAAGAGAGACCCTAGGATTTACCAACACCAGGGTGTTCCACAAACCCCTTATTCATCTCTCTGTTAGGACACTTGGCTTTCCCAGAATTAGACATTAATACAACTTCACCCGAAGTATATTTTCCAGAACAATAATTCTTTGAGTCCCTCCATGAAAAATGAGGATTTTTATGCGGAAAAAAAGAGATGACTGTTCCCCCATTTACATGCACAAAGCAAAATCTTAAATAACTGGCCCTAAGAAAGCTTCCGACTCCATGTGGCAGATACTGAGCATCCTAGATTCCATCTCCTCCTCATTCTTAGGAAGAGAAGGGTGACTTCGTTTACTACCATTATGTGCTCTGTTAAAATATTCATCTTCCTAGACTCCCTTGAAGGTGCAGGTAGCCATAGATATTGTTCTAGTTGATGAGACTTAAGTAGGAGTCTCCTAGAGATTTGGGGGAAATCTGCTTTCCTGATGGAAGCATCTTTCCTCTCTCCCTTTCCTCTTCTTCCCCTCCTTCCCTCCTCCCTCCCCACCTTCCTCCTTTCTTCCTTGAGCCTACAACATACACATTTGCAAATACAAGGCAAATAGCATAAGGATTAAGGGTACAAACTGAAGACAGGAGAGGAGAAGGAGACAGATCTGGGGATGCTGATGAGAACATGGAGTTGCTGCAGCTTCTTTGTCACATGCAGCCAAACCCCAGCATAATTGATATGATTAGCCCAGATTGCCTAAACTCATTTGGACACAGAAATTCTTTTTCCTTGTAGAATCTATTAACCACACCCTACAGAACTGCTGTTCTGCTGAGCATGTTTTAGGAAAGACTGACCAGTAGTATTAGAAAGAATTTAAATAAAGTGGCGGACAGCTCCTCTACCATGACATTGTAAGAGCCCATGTGTTGCTCCTTGCGAGGGGCGGGGAGCCTGCAAGAAGGGAGTGAACTTTAATGGAATGTTACTATAACTGAAAATAACTCGAAGAATGAAATCAGAAATACTGGAAGCATTACGTCAAAAGTACATTAGTCACATTTATCTCCAGAACACAAATATTTTAAATATTGTGTCCCACTGTGAAATTTATAATCTAGTTTTCATTACTTATTTGCATTACTTGGATAGGAGTTATAATTTAAAGCATGTTCCATGAACAAAATATATCTTCCAGCTGCTTGCTACCCCTGCCATCTTCCACCTACAGTAATTCACAATAAGCACCAGCTCTTTGTGCTTATTAGTTTACAAATTCCAATGGCGTGTAGGTCTGGGAGGCAGTGTGCTGTTGCTGAGAAGAAAATTAGAGCTTAAGGGCTATCCCGGAGCTCTGCTGTCCAAGAGGGCAGCCACCAGCCACACACAGCTATGGAGCACTTGAAATGTGGCTAGCCTGAATTGAGGCATGCTGTAAGTGTAAAATACACACAGGATTTTGAAGATTTGGTATAAAAAAAGAACGCAAAATATCCATTAATAATTTATGATTAATTACATGCTGAACTGATAGTATTTTGATGTACTGAATCAGTTATGTATTATTGAAATGAATTCCATCTGTTTCTTATGACTTTTTCTAATGGCACTCCTGAAAAGTCTAAAATTATAAATATGGCTGCCATCTGAGTCTGGCATAATATTTCTACTAGACGTTGTGTTCTAGACACTGTTTTCCCATTACTATATTGTGGCCCCTTGGGGGAATGTTTGGGCCTCAGTTTTGCCACCTATAGAATGAGGTGACTGGAACGTGTGGTTCCCGGTTTTGGATCTATGAATCGTAAAAGCTGTGCATTTCCTCTTTCATTTTTTGGCTCTTAAGAAAACCAGTCATTTGCATATTTTCCTGGGAAGAACACTGAGCTTAGAGTCAGAAAGCCTGGTCTGAGTCCTGTTTCTGCCACTCCCTGGGCAAGTGACTTTGAGAAAGTCACTAATTTTTTAGTATCAGTTTCACGTGGGAAGAGCCCATATTTGAAATATTCCAAAGAAAGTCCTACCCAAATATGAAGCTGACTCTGAGTAGACATGTGGTTGTCTTGAAAATGAGGGTGTTTATTTACAGACACAGAAAACAATATGTAGGAAACAATATTTTAAATAATGGAGGGACGTCTTCCCATCAGCCTGCAGCCTAAAGTACAGACGTACACAAAATGCCTCCCACAATGGCCACATTAGTTAGTTTCAATCATTCCACCAAAGACTGAAGCAATTAACAGTTAGGTTCTCAGCAGGAAGGGAATCTCAGTGAGACAACAAATATGCGCCAGGTGCTATTCAGGAACTGAGAATACAGTTGGAAAACAAGAAATCAGGCATGCCTTCTTCCTCTCATGGTGCTTATTTTTCAGCAACTCCAGAAGTTCCAGCATTGCACAGATCCATGCAATAGAAGTTAGGAACAAAAGCAGCTGGCACGATAGATATGCAGCTGTCCAAGTTTCTATAAACATGTCAGAAAGTTCCTCTGTGTTAAAGTTGGAACTTTTGAGAACTCACATGCAAAATATCTAAGAATTCTGCAATGAGTTTATCTCCTGTGATACAATGACAAGTCAGGGATAGATAAGTATAGGATGAAGAAGACAAAACAGGTCAGATGACAACAGATATGCAGGGTGATGCTAGAAGCCAGATGAGAGGAAAGTCTGGAGATCTGAAACAGAGGGGCACAGGGAGGGTGTAGTGCAATTTCCTGAACTTTGGCTTTAGAGTGGGTTTTCAGACCTTGGACAGTGGTGTGCGCAAGGTCCAAACTTACAGATTCAGTTCAGGAACCAACAGGTCCCCTCAGAAGCCACTCTATAGGTATAAGTGGATATTCTTCCTAAAATTCTGTACACCTTTATACTCTGTTATTAAACTACATGCAATGTATGTATTGTCACAATTCATATCACTCAACGAATCACTGTCCTGTGTTGATAATGAATCAAGTTAAGCTAATATACTCAGATAGTTACAGAATTCTAGCTCATGGGGTAGATGTAATCAGACACATGCAGTGCCCTGGTCACTTGGGAGTAGAATGGTGTCCAGGCAAACCCTTTCCCTGTTTCATTTCTTCATTCGTTCAATACATATGTATTGTGAGCCTGTGTTATGGGTTGAATTATGTCCCCCCAAAATTCATATGTCGAAATCCTAACCTGCAGGTCCTCAGAATGTGACTTTATTTGGAAATAGGTCCTGAAAAAGAAGTAATTAAGTTAAGATGAGGTCATACTGTAGTCAGAGAGTGTGGGCTAATCCAATATGACTAGTGTCCTTATGAAAAGTGGAAATTTGGACACAGATATGCACACACAGGAAAAACGCCATGTGAAGACTGGAGTTTTGCTGGCACTAGCCAAAGAATTACCAGATGCCAGGAGAGAGGCCTGGGACAGAGCCTTCCCTACAGCCTTCAGAGGGAGCATGGCCCTGCCAACACCTTGATCTCAGACTCCAGACTCCAGAACATGAGACAATCGGTTTCTGTTGTTTAAGCCACCCAGTCTGTGGTCTTTTGCTGCAGCAGCCCCGGCAAACTAATACAGCCTTCTAAGCACCAGGTCCTATGATGACTGCCGAACAAGCCCCACCAGACCCTTGCCCTCACAGAGCTTAATTCCTGGAGGGCTGAGATGGAAATGAAAAAGGTGATTGCAGATCGTGATCAGGGACAGCCCTTATACACAATGCCTTACGGAGTCTTCTTGATATTACCGATCACAGAACTGTGAGCATGTAAGGACATAGGTCAAACTCAAATAACTATAGTGCTAGTAGGCATTCCATTCCAGAAATGAATGGACGATTGGCATTCAGAATCCCCCATTATAGAACCTCATACTTACAATTCAATCTTACTTCCACTTTTCTGCCTCAATGTACATTGTCACGATCCAGTATGATGCCTTTTAATCAATAACATTTCTCCTATATTCCTTCTACGTAATATAATATTATATCTTTACAGTACAAGTCTATAAAACCTCACCTAACATATAGCCAAGTTACCTGAGCAGGCTTAGAAAAATAATTTTTTTCATTGTGTATCATTGGGCATTTTAAAAAACTGTAACAGAGGAGTAGCGAATCTTATGAATGAAAGATGAAAGTAGAAATTGGGATGATTTATGGGCTACTAAGCTGGCAACCTCCACGAGAATGTACTAAGTTGTGTGTTGTATAGATTAATGAATGGATAAAAGAATATTGTCATGAAAATAGAGAACGGGCTGCCTCAGTAGAGAGGCTCATGGAGCTTTTCATGGGTTAATCTGAACACAGACCTTTAAAATGTGTAATATAATCAATGTCAAACCGAAAAAACAATTTAAGGCCGTTTGACTATACAAATTTTCCCATTGCCTCAAATACTTCTTTACCAGAAAACAAAAAATGTTTGTGTGTACGTTGATAAATAGGTAGATACCATATAGATGATTTATAGGAACAGCTAGATATAGATGAATGGATAGAGATAGATGATAGATAGATAGATAGATAGATAGATAGATAGATAGATAGATAGATAGATAGAGTTGGATAGATACAGATAATTGTTACTAGAAAATAAGGTGGAGAAACTTTCTGGATTACCTAATCAATTGGTTTTTGTGAGCTGTCCTCCTCAAGTCCTTCTCCCTGGTGAGATATTTGTCATTTTGTCAGGACCAGTCTTCACTGTTCTTCGTTGTGCAGAGGTATACCAGCACTGCAGGTGTTCAGCATCCCTGGACCCTGCCCACTGAACCATCCAAACCTCGGTCATTGGGAGGAGAAAAACCCCTCCCTGCACACTTATGAGTGCCCATCTTGATCAGAGGTTGCTGCCAGGCCAGTCAAACTATATCCCACAAACAGGTTTTCCAAGCTGCCGAGTGCTGTCCCTCTCGGTGTCTTGGGAAATCTGGATTAGGTGGCAACACATAAAAATTCATTGTTTTCCCATCAACTTTCCAAATGCCTGGCCCTCTTGATTAACTGGAATATCTTCTACTAACTGGGCCCACATTTCCATGTGGCCACTGTCTAGGGGGCTGCCAGGTCCCTTCCACTACACCTGGTTTGCTTCCCTCTTTAAGGTACCCATGTGGCTCCTAAGGCATCTAGTTTGACATCTAATTCCCAGATTCTGCCTTTAGAGCTGCAATTGACCACTGATGCCTGGGTCTCCAGAGATTTGATGGACTTCTCTGGGATGAAGTGTGGGCAACAGGACTTTTTAAAGCTCCCCAGGTGATTGGAAAGTGCAGCCAGGACTGAGAACCCAGCTCTAAAGCCCTGTCACTCAAAGTGTGCTCTGTGGATCTGGTTACTCAAAGCATCTGTGGATAGGCAGCATCAGCATCACCCAGGCGCCTGATGGAAATGCAGAACCTCGGGTCCACCCCAGATGAGATTTGTAATGAGATCCCCTGGTGATCTGTAAGCATGTTATAACACCACTGATGTCAGCCCTTTCTCTTCTCTTTGGTAGAGTGGTTATTCCAATGACTTTAAATATCACCTCTACATAGATGACTCGCAGACTACCCTTCCCCAATACTTTGTAATGTCATGTTTATACTACAATGAACAGCTGAGACTGTCTATACAGGATTCCTGCTGGTTCTTTGGGAGCTGTGCTTATAATTTGGAGTTTGCAGGTTTTCTCCATCTGCCAGATTCACTGAAAATATAGCTTGTAGATTACTATTATTTTCCTTGTAGCTCTGGATGTGTTCTGGGAGGAGACAATTCAGAACTATGCTGCCACTGTGTTCCTATCAGAAGCAGAAATCACTTTCTTGGACTTTTAAAAAAATTATTTATGACTTATTCCCTCTGTTTCTTGTTTTTTCTCTTTCTGGAACCCCAATTATTTAGATACTGGACCTCCTGGAGCGGTTCTATAATTTTCTCATTTTTTCTCTCCTTTTATCCATCTCCTTGTCTTTTTGCCCTACTCTCTGGGAGATTTTCTTAATTTCATTTTTGGTAGTTAGCTCTTTCTGTGCTTGCCCATATCCCCTTGGCATATACATTTTCATGTCTGCCAAGCTGTCTTCCACTACCAACACCTACAACTCTTGGTTTAGAGACTTTCCATGGCAACCAGCTTCCACTGTGCTCTTGTGAGCAGCAAGCTATAAATTCTGAGGAATTATTCCACCTTGGGAGCAGCCTTCAACATTAGTGATTGGCTTTTTTCACTCAGCATATTTCCTTGGAGATACATCCAAACAACAGCCTGTTCTTTTTTATTGCCTAGTAGTATTCCATAGTATGGATGTACCACAATTGGTTTAACAATTCACCTGTTGAAGGACACTGGGAGTTATTTCCAGTTTGGGGCTATTACAAAAAAGCCTCTATGGGGGTCAGCCCAGTGGGCATAGCAGTTAAGTTTGCACGTTCCGCTTTGGCAGCCCGGGGTTTGCCGGTTCGGATCCCGGGCGCGGACTTACTCATGGCTCATCAAGCCCATTCTGAGGCAGCATCCCACATAGAGCAACTAGAAGGATGTACAACTAGGATATACAACTATGTGCTGGGGCTTTGGAGAGTAAAAACAAAAAGAGGAAGATTGGCAACAGATGTTAGCTCAGAGCCAATCTTTAAAAAAAAAAAAAAAGCCTCTATGAACATTCATAGAGATCTTGGAGTGAAGATACATCTCATTTCTCTGGGACAAAAGCCCAAGAGGGCAATTAGTGGGTTATACAGTATTCGCATGTTTCATGGTGCCAGATTTTTTATGTCTCTTCAATGCTGAGCTAGAAGGGTTTGGACTTTACTTAATAGCAATGGAAAGTGTCACAAACTTTCGGGCAGATAGGATACGATCAGATTTTACTATATGAAAAGTAATAATCTCATGCAATAATGGAGACTGAATTGGACATGACGAGTCTGAGCCACCACCGTCATCATAAGTAGAAGGACACAGAGCGTGAACCAGAGGAGAGTCAATGGGAGTAGATGGGAGAAATGGATCCAAGGGGCAGAGTTCTTTGGAATCTTACAGAGTTAATTCCACAACTGGAAAAGAATAGCCTTGTAAAATATGACCCTCTGGACTCCTTCAACCCCCAGCGGGATATCTGAGGAGAAATATCAACTAAGCAAAGCAGAAAAGAAACTAGTTGTGCTTAAATTTAATTTTAATTAATGTGTCCATATAACATCAAAAATGATTCCTATAAACAAAACAATGGCTTAAATAATAGCTGAGAGGAAAAACTCCACCTCATTTTTTTTCCTGTCTGCAGCCTCTGAGTACTGCTTTTAATAAAATAAAACATGATGTGCTTCTGTGGGTAAATTATGATTTTCCCCTAATATATTCTAATTCAAACTATTTTCAGAGAGCTCGATCTGCAAATTGCTCCCATATCTATAAAAAGCACATGTATTCTGAGAAATAAAAGATGAGAAACAAGAAGAAAAAGATACTTAAAAAAAACACTGCAGTCTGTCTGGTTACAGCTTGAGCCAAGAATCTGATGTCCTGAGAAAACAATTCTTTCCAACAGTTTTAGAAAAGGAAGAACCCAGATAAAAATAAGCCTCTAGCAAATGGAGCCTGGACAAGAATCCATCCCAAAAAATCTAATTAGAAATATGTATTATCTCACTTGCACATCTTATTTTGGGTACCTTAAGGACAAACTATTATTAAATCTTTTAAGGGAGTTGTCCCAACTTTATCATAGCCTCCTATCTCTTTGCAGTTTCTTATCAGAGTAGCAAAGTTGGGGGTGGGAGGCTGTGGTTTATTTCGTTTTGTTTTGTTTTTGGTAAAGTTGTTTTTCACGACAAATCCTTAGAGGTAGAGAGCAAACCCACCATTCCATTTTTCAAATTTAGCTGCTCAGGAAAGCCGGTTTCAGTAAGGAAGAAAAACCAAGCAAAACAAACAAGGAAACAGAAAGCCTGCAGAGATACATTTGCACTCAGTTTTGATAAGCTGGAGGGTCAGCACCGTTGCTGAAATTTGGTCGCATAAAACTATGAGCAGCTCCAATCAAAGAGACTACAGATTCCTGAATCTGAGTATTGCTTCTCCTATACTCATCTTTTTCTCCAACGGCCTCTTTCTCCAGCCTGCTCCTGTGTTCTGCTATGCAAGGAACGCAGGGCTGCTGTTCCAAGGGTGACTTTAGTGAGACGTCAGGCAGTGCTTCATGCCGTAGAGCCACTCCCCAAATTCTGAAGCCGCTTCTCATGAGGATGCATTAGGTCCATCTCCTAATACTCAGGAGCAGGCAGTTTGGGTTTTTCTGCCATTTCTAAAGACATTGATAGTCTCCTTCTGAGGCTGCCAACGGTGGAGAGATTTTATGGAATCAGACACACATCACGTTCCTTTACCTAGGTTGCAAATCCTGAATTTCCCAGATTCTCTTCCATGTGAATATGTTCATTATCAAACCATAGTACATACAAATGTATTCTGTACTTACCATCATAGGTGTTAATGTCCCTACGTATGCATAACTTCTAGCCAAGCACAGGGGGAGAAAAGCATAATTCCATGCTTAAGAATGACTGCATGCACAAAAGCTTTTAAATATTTTATAAGGAAAGAAGTGTCGGGGCTGCCTTGTGGTGTAGCAGTTAAGTTCGCGTGCTCCACTTTGGTGGTCCGGGGTTCACAGTTTCGGATCCCGGGCGCGCACCCACGCACCGCTTGTCAAGCCATGCTGTGGCGCACCCCATATAAAGTAGAGGAAAATGGGCACAGATGTTAGCCCAGGTCCAATCTGCCTCAGCAAAAAGAAGATTGGCATCAGATGTTAGCTCAGGGCTAATCTTCCTCACAAAAAAAAAAAAAGAAAAGAAAAGAAAGAAGTGTCTTTAAAACCATTCTTTTGTTCAAAAGCAGATCACATTCATGATTCTGGAACCTGTTGTGTTTGAACTCATTTTTTTTTTAAATCTTAAATTAATTTTTTTCTGTATGTTTAAGTACATCATGTCCACTAGTTTATGGGAAAACTGGTATTTTACCAAGCACATTCTCAAATGTAGGTAAAAACATGTGACGGAAGCATATGCACTAGAGTAGCCAGGCTCCAAGATGGCCCCCAATGATGCTCACCAACTAGAATTCATGCACTTGCATAGTCCACTCCCACACTGAACCAAGACTGGCCCTGCATGACCAATAGAATACAGCAGAAATGACAGTGTGTGACTTCCAAGGCTAAGTCATAGAAGGCACCAAAGCTTCCGCCTTGGTCTTTTGAATCACCCACTCTGGGAATCCCAGCCACCATGCTGTGAAGATACTCAAGCAACATGTGAAGAGGGCACACAGAAAGAGACCAGCCAAGTGAGGGAGCCACCTTGGAAGCAGATGCCAGAGCCCCAGTCAAGCCTTCAGATGACAGCAGCCCTGGTCAACAGCTGCAACTTCCTGAGAGAACTAGTGCCCAAATCACCCAGCTCAGTCACTCCCAAATTCCTAACGCATAGGAACCTGGAGAGATAAGAAATTATTACCCTTGTTTTAAGCCACTACATTTTGGGAATGATTTGTTACACAGCCATAGTAGCTAGAACACATACAAGTATACAAACCAAACACCAGATTACCCAGAAAAGGATTAAGCTCCAACAGGAGAAAATTTTTTCCAAGGTGTCAGCCCTTCTAGCAGATTATTCAGTGGATCAGATAAAACAATCTCTTTACTGAAAGTCTTTAAAGTATCAAAAATTGAACATGGATATTTTGCACATCAATTAAATTTTATCTTCTTAGAACTACTATACTTCTCCCTGCAAAGCTCCTTTTGCTAATTATATTCTGATAAAGGAAATAAAGATGGCCTGTCTCTCCAGAATTTTCCATAATTGCCTAGATATGGTTGCCAGCAACTCATGTGAGTTAAGAAATTAAGTAATATATAATTTAATTGACAAAAAATATGAATCAAATTGAGACTATGTAGAGCATGATTTAATTTTTTCTACAAAAGAAAGTTTAATAACTTAATTGAGTTAAATGGTCTATCAAATATTTGCATTGAAGATGGGTTAAACTCACATTTTTTCTTTATGCACAGAATGGACTGAATATTAAAAGCTACACTATGAATAAGACTACACTGGATATGCCAAGCCCTCTGAATTTTTAAGAAACAAATTATTTCTGTCTATATAAAGAGAGTCCTATGAACCAGACTTCTGTACCTTGCTACATGTTTCCAATCTTACTACATCTATGCCAAGATGATATTCTTATCACATTAGCCAACATCTCTTTTAGCCAAATGTATCAAATTATATTCATGGAATCAAATGTCTGAGAGCTCACAGATAAGTGGAATAACTCAGTTCATGAAATTATATTAGCAAATCCAACATTCAGAAGGCCTCTAAAGAGAACACAGCCTCTCATGCGCAATAAAATTTAAAATAAAAATTAAGAAGGTTCTCCCACTGTAGCAGGGAGTTTCTCAACCACAGAAAACTGCCTTCTATGTTCTCGGTAATTACCCCAAATATAAAATGTCTATTTAATAGTCCTTTCTTCAGCCAGACCTTTCTCTACCCACAGCCACCACCTTCTCATTCCAAAGACCACTCTCTAATTCCACAAGGAAGTGTCCTTTAAAAAATAAGGCAGAAAATCTAGTCAGTGACTATCCTGCTTTCTTGTGTTTCTGGGTTTTATTTTGTGTTCTTTGCATCAAGAATGGCTTTTTTGTTTGCCTCTTTTTTTCATGTTTATTGAGCACTTTCTACGGCCAGAGAACTGACCTAAGCATTGAAATGTTCAACTGGTAGTACTCATTTAATCCCCAATAACCATGTGGGTTATCCCCTTTCACAATGAGGAAACTGAGGCCCAGAGAGAGGAAAATTCTGCCCAGTCCATATAGCTAGTCCAAGGCAGGGCAAGGTTTGAACTTGTGAAATCTGACACTATAGCCTACACCCTTAACCACTACTCTATATCCCTGGTCATTTTCATGAATAAAATCAGCCACCAAAGACATCTGTTCTCAGTGTCTTTAAAACAAGCTATTTTATTATCTATCCCACGGGTCAGAACAGAGTGGAATTCCCAAGAAACATGAGAATCTCCTGTATAAGTGTTCTATACATTATACAGAGTCTCTCAGACATTCCAGAAACCTAACCAAGATGGCAGTGACACTGCTACACATGATTAACATAGAAATAAATATATCAAAAGAGTTTTTTCCTGACAGATAAGACTGTAATTGAAAACCTAAGTACTTACCTAATTCAAATACTTCAAGAGATTCTAAAAACAGAGTGCCTTTTAAGGAAATTTTGTAGTCAAGGTTTAGGATTGACAGGTTAGCATCCAAGCAAGCAGCATCCAGATAGATTTTGCTGTTGTTCTAATCCAATGTATGCCAGCATTATGTATTACATTGTGCATGTTCTTGATTAGTTTTAAGATGAGAGACACCCAGTGACCAATTCAAAATCAGAATCAATTTCTCAAACATAAATTAATCTATGGGAATTGACAGCAAATATGTAAGTAGGGAAAACTTAGCAAGTTGTACATTGGAAAGTGAGCTTACCTTGCTATTGGCAAGCTGTCTGCTAGAAATGCACATAGGTGTAGAAGGGTAAACAAGTTCAATTCCTTTTGTGCTAGAGACTCAGCAGTTCATTACTAGGAAGATTTATAAAAACTCACCATGCAGAGAAAAGAATTAGAATAAATGTAAGGAGTTAAGTGAATCATTGCTGAGGAATAGTCACATTATCAAAATGCCACATGGATAAGGGTGTCTAAGTAAGACCAATACACCTAAGCATAAAAAAGGTGAATCATGTAACTGCTTGCCAGTGTAGAGCACCTTAGGACAATACAATAATAACGATGATGATAGTAATAAAAAATATCATCTTGGGGAGCCAGCCCGGTGGCGCAGTGGTTAAGTGCATGCACTCCGCTTCCACAGCCTGGGGTTCCCAGGTTTGGATCCTGGGTGTGCACCGATGCACCACTTGTCAAGCCATGCTGTGGCGGCATCCCATATAAAGTAGAGGAAGATGGGCATAGATGTTAGCCCAGGGCCAATCTTCCTCAGCAAAAAAAAAAAAAAAAAAAGAGGAGGATTGGCATCGGATGTTAGCTCAGGGCTGATCTTCCTCACAAAAAAATATACATATATCATCTTGGGCTTGTGTACATTCCTTGAAAAAAATTACCTCCTGAGAAATCATCTCCTGAGATAATATTGACCTCCTAAGATAATATTTAACTATAATGTAGCACTACAGTAGATTATTGACCTCTCCGTCTTGTTTTTTTCCCCTCAGGATATCTGCCCCAGTATCCAAAAATTTAACTCAGAATCTTAAAAAAAAAAAAAAAAAGTTATAGCTGAGTCTCTAAAGAGCATTAATGCCGTTATCTCATTTTTTAAATGATGAATCTGAGGTTAGATGAGGTTAGACAAGTTGACTGAATTACCCAAGGTCCTACCTGTATTTTTTTGGGTCTTTGTTCCTTCATTCAGCAAATGCAATGAAAGCTAGCCATCACGCTGAGCAATGACGATGCTGCCCCGGGACAGCCTGCTTCGCTGTTAGTCAACGGCAAAGCTAACGTTAGATCCGGATCTTCTGACTTCTAGTCAAAGATGTACAGGGGCCGGCCAGGTGGCTCAAGTAGTTAAGTGTGCATGCTCCGCTGCCGTGGCCCGGGGTTCGCCGTTTCGGATCCCAGGCTCGCACTGACACACCACTTGTCAAGCCATGCTCTGGCGGCGTCCCATATAAAGTGGAGGAAAATGGGCATGGATGTTAGCCCAGGGCCAGTCTTCCTCAACAAAAAGAGGAGGATTGGCAGATGTTAGCTCAGGGCCGATCTTCCTCACAAAAAAAAAAAAAAGATGTACAGAAAAAAACATAAAGGTACCTATGTCCCCTACAATGGGTAAACAGTCTGTCCACGGAGACTGTCTTAAACATGACAGCAATGTCTACAGCTGAAGCACCAACACCATAGCTGTCATTACAGAGGCCTAAATGATTCCAGCAGCCATGGGGAAGTCCAACAATTTCAGAAACGCTTAACAGTAAGTTCTGGACAAGTAAAAGCTATGCTTCATTTTCTTCCAACTGATAGCATGTGGCATCGTAGACAATTATCGAGACCGGAGTATGTGCTCCATAAAGATAGCTTGAATGAGGCAAGAAAGTTGTGTTAGAAGGCTTCTGTTGCAGTTGTGTGTCATTCCTCCAGCACTTTTCTCATTCTTTTTGACGCTGACCTTTGGAAATAAAGGAGGGAAATGAGGCTAATACTGGGCAAAAGGAAAGGTAAAAATGGCCAATATTTGGAGAGATCTACAACTGTTCAAAAACAGACAAGTCAGCACTCTTGATAAATGCAGCCACATAGGCAGAATTAGGGACGTCAACAGATGAGAAGTCAAAGGGTAACAGAATAGGAAGGACACACTAATGCTCTAATTAGAGATGTTGCTGATCTCTGCACAGGAGGGGCTTACAAATTAAAAACTTAGACCAACACAGCCACGCAGACAGCGGATACTAACGAAAACAAGTGGTGTGCTCATCCTGCTCGTTCCCACTGGAATTCAGAGCGTCACTCCTCATTTTTGGCATCCATATTAAAGACATATAGGAAGAAAGGAGGCTAAAAGAAAGCCCTCACAGCAATTCAATAGCACATTGGATACGTGTAATGTTGATGCATCAATATTTGCTCTTCATTAACAGAAGTCATCCCTTCATTTGTCACCAGTTGCCTTCTTTAGCATCCCTTGTCTGTGTGTCTGTGTTGGTCTAACTCTTTTAGTGTGGAAGCCCTTCATCTACAGAGATCAGCAACATCTATGCAGGGAAACAGACGTTGGGAGTAAAAAAAAATAACAGGTGGATGGGGAAAATAAATTAGACATCTTAGGGATGAAAAAAAAGTCACTGAAATTTAAAGACAGAATCTACTCTAAGCTGAACACAGCCAAGAAAAGACTTGGTGATTAGAAGACTGCGTTAAGGAATCTACCCAGAACAGGGAGACAAAGTGTTAAAAATTAGTTTAAGCTAAGGAATATTGAGGCCCTCCAACCCATATCAAACTGGAGTTCCAATAGAAGAGAAAGAAAATGAAAAAGCAAAGAAAGTCTTCCACGACCCAGATGACTGCTGAATCATTCTGGAAACTCTTTAGTGCTCAGCAAACCTCTTGAACTGAATAAATGAGAACTTCATAAATGTGAGGTTCCATGTTTCTCTGCTCTTTCCTAAATGACTAACCTCTACAGAACTCCTTAGAATTTGCAAAGCTTTCTTCACTTATGATATCTCACTTAATCCTCTGAGCAGCCTTCTAACATGGGTATCATTACACTTATTTCTCACATAAGAAAACTAAAACTCATGGAGAAATGTAGAATTTCCCACAATACCACAGCTAGAGAAGAACAGAGCTAGAGTGGGTGCAATGGTTTTAAAATATGTCCACAAATTCTCTGATACTTCTCCCTTCAAAGGGTGGAGCTCAGTTCCCCTTCCCTTGAGTCTGTGACTTGCTCCCCACAAATACAATAGAGGTGAAGTGAAGGGATGCGACGTTCAAGACTAAGTCATAGAAGGCACTGTGGCTTCCCTCTTGCTCTCTCTTGGATCACTCATCCTGGGGGAAGTCAACTGCCATGTTCTGAAGACACTCAAGCATCTCATTGGACAAGGCCACTTAGTGAGGATGAGGCTTTCTACTAAAAGCCAGAGAAGAACCAAGGCCTCCTACGAAAAGCCATGTGAGGAGCCATCTTGAAAGCAGATCCCCCAGCCTCAAATAGGGCTTAAGATAACTTCAGCCAGGGCTGAAGTTCTAACTGCAGTCTCATGAGAGACCTTGGGATAGAACCACCCAGCTAAGTTGCTGCCAAATCGCTACCCCTAGAAACCATGAGATAATAAATGTTTGTTATTTTAAGCTGCTAGGGGGTGATCTGTTATGCAGCAATAGATAACTAATACACCAAGAAATAAATCCAGAGGTCTTGAGCTCAAAGCTTGTGCCCTTTTATTTCACACTACTACTTTTTCTATGACTTCCTGTGCAAAATCAAAATATTTTGACCCACCCAACTTACATTTCCTTAACCATCAGTTCAATCTTTGCCAATTATGTCACCTTTTTCTGTGCCTATTTATAGTAGTTCTTGTATTCTTGAACCCCTGGTCTCCCCTTTTATATTATAAGGGGCACAAGAACAGGAGATAGACCAGTTTTGGTCACCAATGCATCCCCAGGACCAAATTTAGTGTTCAGTAAGCAATAACTACTTAATAAATATTTTTGGATGAAGGAATGGCCAAAACACATAAGATACAACTAGTCTACCACTGGGACTTTATTCTCATTTTATGCTGAACCAAAGGGGAATAAATTTCGAATCTAAGAAGGAAGAGGGGATTCTGTTGGAATTATGATTTTTATTGATCTGAGCTCCCTAGAAGTGTTTTTTATTCTGATAAAGAAAATACTTTGAAGAGCGGAATATATGATTGCTTTTTCAACGACATGCATAAATCCCCAGAGCATGCAAAAATAAGAATATTTTCCTAATCAAAAGCGTCTTGCTTGATCCTGCATGAGTCCTTTCGCTTCCTGTTCCAGACTGACTGGAGGTTTGGGGCCGCAGGCCCTCAGACGGGAGCGGCCAGGCCTGCCGCTGACCTCATCCCACCCGCAGCTGCAGAGGGGTGCCGAGAGGACTTGGTAACAGACAACATTTTCCTGGGCAAGTTATTTGTTAGCACATGAACATGTAGTACTAAGCTGCAATGGCTTTTGACTTTGTGGGGAAATGCCTAACCACCCAGATTTTATTTCACAACCAGGAAAAAAAAATAATAATATGTGAGACAAACAAAATGCAGGAAATATCTATCAGACATGACTGAAATAATAAACCCAAGGAACAAACAATGTTGCTACGGTAATGCAGCTTTGATCAAAGACCAAATATTTTTATAGTAACCACTAAAACGGGATGCAATATCACATGTACATTTTTAATCCAATCTTTGCTCCTTTCCTTAGCGTTTTATCATCTCAACCAGTGCTGCCCACTAGAACCTTCTGCAATGATGGAAATGTTCTGTGCTGTCTAACACGGTAGCCACTAGTCATATGTCGTTACTGAGCACTGGGAATGTGGCTAGCATGACTGAGAATTGATTTTGTAATTTAATTTCATATTAATTATTATTCTATCCACTTTAATTAATTTAAATAGCGCCATGTGGCTAGAAGCGATGATATTGGGCAGCAATACTCCAGAATTTTCCCAGAGAGTCTTGAGATACTGGAGGTCTCAAGCTACTGGAGTAATTTAGGTTAAGACAAGGCTGAAAATTATTTCCTTTGCCAAAGATAGATAGCAAGAGACTCAAAACTCAAAAATCTCAAGCTATTTTTAAAAACTGCTAGGGAACCCTATTGTTCTACCATTTTCTGGAGTTTCTTATGATCAGCACCTAATATGAGAAGTCAGACAAGAAAGGGGGAAGACGAAAGTCCCCCCAAGGTCTTCAATCAAACTTCCTGTCCAATCAGAGAAGGAGGGTTTCTCTCTTCTACAATAGGGACCACCAGTGTACACCTTTGGGGTGAAATGGGGTAGCAAAGTGAAGCAAAGGGCTGCCTAGAATAGAAATCATGCTTAATTGACAGAGGAGGTCTACTGGAACACAGCAACGCCCTCCGAGAGTCCCTGAGTCCCTGAGATGCCCCTAAGCATATTGGCTATATAGCATGGTTTCCTTCTGCTTTGGGAGCAATTCCAAACTTTGCAACCTGTCAAGGAAGCAGCAGCCAGCCCCTGCCCCACTCCTCCTCCCATTACACAGGCACCTAATTTCTCACTGCTCTCCAACACAGATCTGACCATCGGTCCCTGGGAATTCTATGTCTATGCCCATGTGCTCTTCCCTAGCTCTCTACATGGCTCCCTGACTGCACAGCCATTAAACTGTGTCCAAGATGAAGTTAGGGAGCAACCGGAACCTCGACCTCTGCTGGTGGGAGTGTGAAATGACACAACCACTGGGGAAAATTGTCTCTAGGTAACTACTAAAACTAACCACTTCTACTCCTGGATAAACATATACCCAACAAAAACTTGTACAGTCATGTGCCACTTAAAGGCAGAAATACGTTCTAAGTGTGTGTGTCCTTAGGTAATTTCATTACTGTGACAACATCATAGAGTGTACTTATACAAACCTAGATGTTATAGCCTACTACACACCTAGGCTATATGGTACTAATCTTATGGGACCACTGTCATATACGTGGTCCGTCGTTGACCAAAACATCTTTATGCGGCACTGTACATATTTCCACCAAAAGACATGCCCTTCACTATCCATAGCAACATTGTTCAAAGTACCCAAAAACTGGAAACACTGAAAATCCCAACAACAATGGAACGGATGAATATGGTATATCTATACATCGGAATATCACACAGCAATGAAAATGAACAGTCTGCAAGCACATGAAGCAAACAGTGATGCATCTCACACCACGATGGGCTAAAGCAACTGGACATGAAAAAGCATCATTCTATCATGTCAGATAGATGCTGCCTGCATTTTGCATCATTCGTTGTACAGAAAGTACTGAAAAGGGCACAATTAATTTGTGCCGTTCAAAGAGGTGAAGGTGGGCTGTGACTGGAAGGGGATGGGGGGAGGGGAAGAGGGGTTTCTGGGGTGCCAGAAATGTTCTTTTCTTGATCTGAGTGCTGATTAGATGGGTGTGCTCAGTGGTAACAAGTCAGCAAGCTGTACCCTGAAGGATACATACATACACTTTTCTGTCTGTATTCTTCAATAATTTTTTTAACTCTATCCATCCTCAAAAGTACAGCTCAAAACTCACCACTTCCATGAACCATGAAAGTATCCTACAGCAATCCCTCATTTTCTCATCATTAAAAAAAAAACGCATATTATTTCAGGCACATACATTTCATTGTATCAGACAGCATTTTTTGTGTGTGTGTGAGGAAGATCAGCCCTGAGCTAACATCCATGCTAATCCTCCTCTTTTTGCTGAGGAAGACCGGCCCTGAGCTAACATCTATTGCCAATCCTCCTCCTTTTTTTTTTTTTCCCCAAAGCGCCAGTAGATAGTTGTATGTCATAGTTGTGCATCCTTCTAGTTGCTGTATGTGGGATATGGCCTCAGCATGGCCGGAGAAGCGGTGCGTCGGTGCGCGCTCGGGATCCAAACCCGGGCCGCCAGTAGCAGAGCACATGCATTTAACTGCTAAGCCACGGGGGCGGCCCTGTATCAGTCAGAATTTAAACACAGCACTTTTTAAACCTCCCTCAGTGTTTGGCACAGTTCTGGTCACAAAATATGTATTTCATAAACTCTTTTAAACCAAGCACATCTTTTCTGCTATTACTCAAAATTGCTCAAATGGCAAAGACAGGTATTATCTCATACTTTTTGTGAATTTCCAAACAGCTGAGTTCAGTTAAGCACACATTTCCTTGCACATATAAAAATGGAAAACACGGCAACAAAAAAGACGCTGGAATTTTCCATCTACACAGCTGTTGCTACACAGCGTCTGTGGTGTAACCTTCTCTTAATGGAACTCACTCCCACAATCCCACACAAGAGAAATGACTTCATTCCATTGCAGTCCCATCACTGTACTGGGCAAAGGCATCAGAAATAATCAGAAAAAGAAGAAAAGACTCCCCAAAAATGTGACGAGAACTGTGAAAACTGTTACAGTGTACTAGATCCAGAATTTGAAAATTCATGGTAAATCCTATTTTTGCAAGTTTCCAAATGACAGCTGACTAATTAGTAGGCTGCTTCTTTCACTCACAAATTAGGAGAACAGAAGACAAGAAAAGTTGGAATCTGTAGACTAGCCCTAAGTAAGGGCAGTCATTTATAGGCGCCCTCACCGTGATCTGAGTAGGGAGTAGGAAGGATTTTCTTCGACAAACACAGCCAACAACTTAGATCAATTAGTGGGGAACTCTTTCCTTCACGGCATGTTTCTCGCTTCTCCTTTCCTTCCAACCAAATGCTTGCCACAAATGCTTGGCCTCTTGAAATGTTCTTATATTTACTGGGTTTCCTCAGCCCTGCAGAAAGAGGGAAAAAGTAATCTCTGATCTGCAGAAATGAGAAAAAGACAGGAGACAGCGGATTTCCTTAGAACTTTCACCTCTGCTCTAAATAAACGGTTGCAAATAATCTCCCCATTCCTATAGTGTCATGGCGGAAGTTCGGTGCCACTGGACGAGGGGTAGTCTGACATATTTACAAACACCCAGAGGAAAGCAGAACAGAACATCAAGCAACTGTCTTCCTTAAAAAGACTGTTATCAAACTTCCAGAGTCACAAGTGCTTGATATCAATATAGAATCCACGAAATCCAAGAACCAGTGCAGCGAAAGCTGTTTGGAGCGCTGTGTATTAGGTTGACCTGTGACTTTTTACTTGGTAGCAGCTACAAAATTCTTTACTCTTGGATTAAAGAACTTTCCAGAAATAGATTTATCATCTCAGTTCTAAGGGGTGAACTAAAAGCGAAAACAGTCACACCGACACTCCCTCCCTCTCTCTCCCCTCGCTCTCTCTGTGTCTCTGTCTCTGGTTCTCTCTCCCCTCCTTCTGTCTCTCTGTCTCTGTCTGTCTGTCTGTTTCCCTCTCCCTCTCCTTGTCAGACATTTGCTAGGTCAGGCAACCCCACAAGTAATACCCTTTGGACCTTGAGGGAAGAGGGACTGACTCTGCCAAGTCCCTCTTCATGCCACACGGGACCCTCTCCCTCATCCAACAGTCTTGGTCTGCTGTCCAACAAGCTCTCTCTGAGTCTTGGATCAGATATTTCCCTTTAAACAAATGCCCAATCCCACCCAACTTCGAATCTCCTTTCAGCCCAGCAACTCCACTTCTAGGTATCTAGCCAAGAAAACTGGAAGCATACAACCACACAAAAACTCATACACAAATATTCATAGCAGCACTATTCACAATAGCCAAAACACGGACACAACCCAAATGTCCATCAACTGATAAATAAATGGATAAACAAAATGTGGCATATCCATCCAACGGAACATTATCCAGCCATAGAAGGGAATGAAGTACTGATTCACATCGCTGCATGGATGAACCTTGAAAACACTATGCTAAGGGAAAGGCAGCAAATACAAAAGCCACATAGGACATGACTCCACTTATTTGAAATATTCAGTATAGGCAAACCCAGAGACAGAAAGTATCTTAGTGGTTTCCAGGGGCTGGAGGCAGAGGCAAATGGGAAGGGTCTGCTAACAGGTATAGAGTTTCTTTTGGAGGGTGATGAAAATGTTCTAAAATTGAGAGTAGTGATAGTCGTACAACGTTTGAATATGCTAAAACCACTTTATTGTACATTTTAGAAGAATGCATTTTCTGGTAGGTGAATTATATCTCAATTTTTAAAATCTCCATTCAGACAGCTCCTGTGGTGTAAGTTTTTCAAAACTCCTCGTCCTACCCCACCCCACTCTCCCCAGGCAGAACTAGGAAGGTGCCCTCTTCACATGTCTTGGGGCCACTCTTTCCCAAGAAGTACCCAGAAATTATTGGCTTATTTTATCCACCTCTCTCAACTAGATGCTAGTTCCCTGAGAGTGGAGGTTGTATCATTTTCTTGGACCATCAGCCAGAGAAGGCACTCCATATGCACGTGTACAAGGGAACATTTGGACTTAGAGTCTGTTCATTATATTTTCAGCAAAGAATAGCATAGTTGCATGACTTTGGTGTGAACACTTCGAGCCTCCGAAATGTGAATTCTCCCACATGGACTTAATTACGAGGCATTCCCTTGGAGCTCCCATTCATCAGGCTTAGAACCACCTCGCAGGTAACATTTACTAATGCATTTCCCCCACAAAGTTGGGGACTTGACTGTCAGTGTATTTTGCTGCATCTACAATGAAACAGGTCCTGGGACTCTGCACGTCTTTCGTGCAGCATTTGTTAAGAAGATATCAAAGCCAACAAATAGCAATTCAGATGCAAGACCAGAGATGCGACTGCAAGAGGGCAGGTGGTTCAGGGGAAGGCGGGACTGTAGGAGAGTCTCAGGATCCCTTCTATCATCAACCGCCTGGCCACAGGGAACAGGAGGAGTTGCCTAGAACTGCAGAGGCCACGCACTCTTACATACCTGGGAGGCCCACACCAGGCTGCCCTGACCGATAGATCTACGTAACCCAACTTAAGGGGGCCAAAAGCTCCCCCTTCCCAAAAAGAGATCCCCTTGCTTGCCACTATATCTTAAATTAATCCACAAGGCATCAATTGCCCTTCGGTTATGACATTTTTTCCCTAAATACTCATTTCCAAATGTTTGTTTTGCTGCCAGTGGTTCCACACTGAGCCATTAGCCATGAACACTCAGAGTGTCTCTCCACCCTTATCGTCAACTGCTTCTACCACCCCACCCATTCACCCTCGTCAGCCATGTCTGCCTATTCCGACTGCCTATTCGTTGGCCAAACCAGCACACTCCTATCTAGGGCTTTGCTCTCGCTGTTCTCTCCACCTAGAACATGCTCCCTCCCTCCAGCCACAGAGCTAACGCCTCCCTTCATTCAGATCTCTGCTCAAATAGTGCCTTCTCAGGGAGACCTTCTCCGGCCATCTCTATGAAATACCTCCATCCATCCGCCATCTTTCTTCATAGCACCTATGGCTAACTCACTTAGTTTGGGGTGGGAGGGGCTGTTTGTTTTAGCTGTAAACCACTGGAATGTGCACTTCCTCAGAACAAAGGCTGTCTCCAGTCTGGTCACTATGGGGTCTCCTATCATACTGCAGGTCCCCAGTAAAAATCAGGTGAAGGAAAGAATAATAATTTGATTAACAGACTTAGAAATTACAAAGCAGGTCCTGTTCCCAGAGAGCTAAGTAGTATTATAAAATCCACAACTATAGCCTAACTGTATGCATTGGGTGTTTTTGTTAGCCTCTGAATGTTACATAATGGGCATCAATTAGAGTTCATTTAGTTATAACAGAAATAAACAACAGAAATCCTTTCTCCAACTAACTTACACATCAAGAGAATTCACTGGAGAGGTCAGGCAGTAAGGCTAATTAGAGGCAAGACTTGAATCTGGACTCAAAAAATCAACATGACTAGGATCTGGTTTTTCTTCTTAGTTTTCAACGCTGCCCAGTCAGCCTGAGTTTCACTTTCACACAAAATCTCTGTCATGGACCCCAATGGGTGTCAGCCATTCAGACTGCTTCCTCATTCAAGCCCAACAGTGAAAAGAGTCTTTTCTGGCAGCACTCAAGGATGAGAAAGGCTTTCGTTTCCCAGAAGCCCTTGTATCCCATCGGCTCTGTCATATGTGCCAATCCCTGGATATATCACTGGGACCAGAAGGGAGGGAAGGACCTTCAGCTGGGATCCAGCCCACTCACATGTCAGATACAAAAATGGTGAAGGCTAAATTCCTCAAGAGGAAATCAGGGTTCTGTCGAGCAGAGAAGTGAGAAATCACTGGTGGAAAGACAAACCACAAATGTCCCATAGATGGTGTATACATAATGATTTAAAATGTTAAAAACCTAAAGTCAGTGTTAAATAAAGAGTAAAATTTTACTTCTTTAAAACCATTTCTTACCTCAAATTGTAGCTTCCTCAATTTTTAAGGGCAATAGAAATTTTTTATATCTTGATTATGGTGGTAGTTCCATGACTTTAAATAGGTCAAAATTCAGAAAACTATTTAGCGAAGTCTATAGACTTTAGGTAAAGGGCCAGATAATAAATATTTTCACTTTGCAGACCAACACTGTTGCAACTCCTCAAGCCTGCCATTGTAGCATGAAAGCATGCTACAATATGTAATGACAATATGTAAATGAATAGCAGTGGCTGTGTTCCAATAAAACTTTATTTACAAAAACAAGCAGTGGGGCCAGATTGGCCCCATGAGCTTTATGTGGTTTGAAGACTCCTGAACTACACACCTGAAAAGGAATGAATTTTACTATATGTAAAGTATACTTCAATAAACAAACAAAAAAAGGTAAAGCAGAAAAAAAATATACTCCAAAAAAAACGGTAGTTTCTTCAACTTATTTGAAGTGAGATTTCACCAAGAGAATGGAGGTATTTTACTGTTTGGAAGAGGGATTTGCTGACAGTAATTGTGCAACAGATGAGCTGGAAGGTTTACAGAAAGTTAAACAGAGAATTTTAAACTTGACTTTTGAAGATTATTTTATCGACTCACTTGAAAAATTCACTGAGAAGTCAAGGACATTACTTCTGTCCTTGACAAATGCACCTGCAGGTGTGCCCTACTGTCAACACTCTAGAACTGAAGTGATTTGGTTTGGTCTGGTTTGGTTTGGTTTAGCATCTTGCACTTCTAGTTCTTTACTGTTTGCTTTTTTTATGGCAAAGTAATCTTTGCCAGACGTAGATTGTAAATAACTGCCAGCCATTTTGTTCCCTTCGCTAAATAATGACACAAACAAAGCATCTCTGAGGCTGTTAGGCCACCAAAACTGAAAGAGAAATCAAACTATTAGGAACAAGAAAGTGAACGCTCTCAAGAAAAAAAAAAAATTTAAAGCAAGAGAGTTCAAAATCAGCTCTCATCAGCTGGCATTCAAACGCCCAAATTTGATGTACGCAAAGTGATGTGGGGGTGTTACTGTACCTTGGAAATGCAGGTCGTATAAAAGATATACAATCAACCTCTAGCATCGGGGTTTTTTAACGATGTAGAATAGATAAAGAATCAGTGTTTGTCTCATCTTTCAGTAGAAGAAATACAGTTTTAAATCAAGGGTAGCTAATGTGCAGATCAGCTGGAATTTTCCATGAAGATGTTCCTTCCTCCGCACAAACATCAAGCCTTCAGGGGATGTATATTAATGGGTAGATGCCGTCTAGGCACCGCTCCAGAAAGACACAGAAGACATGAGCTGCCCTTAACCAGCTGAGAGTCCAATTAGGAAGACAGACGTACACACAAATATTTAAGAAAATGTGTCATGTTATAACACAGTCTCTCTAAATACTTTAGCAACTCCAGGCCAATTTAATTTATAAGAGGTGATGTTAAATGTGAAAGCAATATAATTTCCCTTTGAAGCAATACTACTAAGAAAATATGATCAAAAGAGTCATTCGAGAGAAAAAAGATTGACACACGTAATTCATTTTCTCCTTCTCCTGAGTCTTGTGCTACCACGGATAAGGGTGCAGAATTTTCTTCCTTTAAAAAAATGCCAATAAAGAGAATGTTTATTTCTGCTCAGTTTTTTGTGTGTGTTTGTTTTGTTTTGTTTTTGCCAAATAACTTGAAGTTAATGTTCCCAAGAAGGATTAGGAGTAAAATAAAGCTAAAACGGACCATCAGAGTTAATTTTAGTAACAATCCTGGTCTTAGTAACCATCAGAACGTTTTAAAGACAGATTTGTGATATGGTTGAAACAACCAAGCCAGGGAGATAAATTTAAGTTGAAAACACAAAGTCATTTTTTCCATTGAGTCATTTCCTACAATCAGACATAAATATCCCCAACACTCTTTGCCCTGGACATAAAATGGATAAGTTGAGAATAGCTGCTACAATTGATTAGAGTCACTGCCAGTTCATTTTGGAATGTGAAACCTTAAATAAAGGGTTCTCAGACTGTAAGCATACCTCAGAAGGATCACAAAGGATTCTTGTCTCAATGCAGATTCCCAGGCACCAGCCCTCAGAGAGTTTAGGTCAGGAGACTAACAAGGGACTAGGAATTTGTTCATTCATTCGACAAACTTTATCATACTCCTACCATAGCCAGGAGGAACCAGGAGCTGCAGAAGCAGTAATCTCCCTGTGTAACGAGTACTTCAGGCGACACACAACCTAGAGGTTCCCAAACCTCACCACCATTGACTCTTCAGAGCTCCCTTCATCAGCCAAGAAGAATTTGGTTTGGACCAAGGTCTGACATAGATACTAGCAAGAAATGTGCTGCATGTTGTCTAGCCCATTTGTAATCATTCAATAAGCAAATCAAAATTTTTAAGAGAAGAAGTACATTTGTAGTTAAATTTCATCAATTCCATGGTTGCTTTTCCATTAATTGTGTCACCAAGATGTTTATTTCCTTAAAACGACAGCTCTTCCCATTTATCTGAAGCTATCAGCTTTCCCAAGTCAGCAGAATAACTCTATCAGTGTTTCCTTTTCTTTGCAAAGTAGAATCTCACACATTCAGCGTGAGGCATTTATAAGGCCCCTTTCACTGGGCTCATCCATTTGTCTTTTGACAAATGAAGGAATATCAGACTCACATACATAGAAACAAATAGGCCTTACATGCAGTCACATAACTATATTATTGGTTGAGTCCATGTATGCAAAAAACTATTTTGCAGCAAGCCATTAATTGATGCTGGTCCATTTGACTTTGCAACGACAATCACACTATGTGTATATTGCTTATTTCCAAGTAAAGGACACTGGTGTGCCTAAACAACCTGGCTGAATGGGAGATCTGGCAATTATCTAGTCCAAGGGTTGGGAAATTACAGCCTGCCACCTGTTTTTGTTCAAAAAAAAAAAATGTTTTATTGGAACAGAGACATGCCCATTCGTTGAGGTATTGTCTGTGGTCGCTTGCTAGCTACAACTACAGAGTTAAGTAGTTGCCACAGAGACCATGTGGCCTTCAAGACCTAAAATATTTACAATCTGCTCCTTTTCAGAAAAAGTTTGCCAACCCCTGATCTTGTCACTTGAGACCACCAAGGTTAGAACTCAGCAGCAAAAGGGCCAGATAGATGAAAATGCGAGCTGTTGACAATAAAGCCAATCAAACCTAGACAAACGTGGAAGGAATTGCTATGCATAAAGGCAACAGAAGAAATCACAGAGAAAAGATCTATAGATTTTACTATATTTAATTTAAAATATTTTTAATGTAAAATTAAAAGGAAAACCAGCAAAAAAAATATGACAAAGAAGTTAATATGCTCAATATCTAAAGAACTCTCAGGAATCTATAGGAAAGCCACTGACAACGCAATAAAACAAAACTAAAAGGAGTGGATACAAAGTGCCACTTTATAGAACAGGAAATATACAGAGCTTACAAAGACGAAAAGATGCTCCACTTAACTAGTAATCTGAGAAATTTAAAGTATAATGAAATACTATTTCAGATCGGCAAAAATCGAGCGAAACATTGAGTAGTATCAAGTCTTAGTGAAGATATGTGGACGAGGTACCCTTGAGCCCCCATTATGGGAGAGCATATTGAAAGGCAACTGGCAACATCTATTAAAATTTTAAATACACATGAACTTTGACCCTACAATTAAAATTCTTGCTGTTCACCCTAGCGAAAAACTTGCGCTTGTTCACAAGACTGTCAAACAAAGTCGGGAAGAGCTGCTCTGTGGAAACTGTGCAGCAATTATACAGGATGAAGCAGAAGTGAATGCACTGATGTTGAGAACACTCCAAGATTGTTACCCAAAAGAAGCAATTTGCAAAGCAATATACACATGACGACATCGTCGAGTTTTAAAAAATCATATTTTTAACTCGTTATGGATTGAACTGTGCTCCCGCAAAGAAGATCTGTTGAAGTCCTAACCCCCGGTCCCTCAGAATGTGACCTTATTTGGAAATAGGGTCTTTACCGAGGTAATCAAGTTAAATTCAGGTCATTAGGGTGGGCCCTAATCCAATACAACTGGTGTCCTTAAAAAAGGGAAAATTTGGACACAGAGATGGATACACACAGAGGGGAGACGACATGAAAGTGGCTGTCTGACCGGAGTGATGCATCTACAAGCCAAGGAACACCAAAGATTCACAGCAAACCACAGCACCCGGAAGAGGCAAGGAAGGATCCTCCCCTAGAGGCTTCAGAGGGAGCACGGCCCTGCAGACACCATGATTTCAGACTGCTGGCCTCCAGAACTGTGAGACAATCAATTTCTGTTGTTTTAAGCCACCTAGATTTGGGTACTTTGTTACAGCAGCCCTAGGAAACTAATCCATAATCCATCACCTCCCCCCACAAACACCTAGTCATTCCTGGAGGATGTGTACACATAGGAGTTCAACTATGTAAAAACACAGAAAATGGCTGAGAAGGCTATATACCAACCTGTCAGGGGTACCTCTGGGAGGAATCTGCAGGTGATATACGACCATATCTTTCTACGCATTATTTGAAAATCCAGCAGCCAATATGTATGAATGTAGTACTTGTTGAAGTGAAAAAATACTTGTTTTAAGGTGAAATAGTGAAGGGTATGCCCAGTGCCCCTCGCTTCTCCTGCACCCACCATTGATTGGTCCTGCAGGTGTGCTTTGGGACCAAGCCAAGTCCACTGGGTCTTCCCTGTCGGAACAGCCAAAGACCTAACCCTGGGACATGCTGGCCGCCATATCCACTGCTCCACAAGAAAAGCAGCTCCAGTGGGGGAGAACAAAGCCAGCCTCCCAAGGGAAGCAAAGGTGATGGATGGGGCGTCTCTGTGAGCACTGGTGGCCTCGGAATCTCTCTTTCCAGTTGCTCCAGAAACCATCTACCCCTCTGTCCTCACTCACTTGAGCCAATGCTCTTTGTCACCAATGCAACTTAGAATCCAATCTCTGTCACTTACACTCGAGACAGCCCCGCACAGAAAGGAACAGACAAAACCTAAGAAAATGAACACGAAGGACTCTAAACATCTGATGGGAAAATGCTCAGCCTTTTTAGTAATCAAAGGAATACAAATTCTCTCAAAATGGGATATCTTTTTCTTTTTTTAATTCAGTGGCATCTATGCTGTGTGTGTGTCCCCTGAACTGAAACTCTCAACCTCAGGGTGATGGAATCATAAGCATATTTTATTCTCTTTTTTCATACTTTTCTGTATTTGCCAAATTCTTACCAACAAGATTCTATTCTATGTTAAAATATTAATTTTCCGGGGCCAGCCCAGTGGCATAGCAGTTAAGTTCATGTGCTCTGCTTCAGCGGCCCGGGGTTCGCAGGTTCGGATCCCGGGCGCAGACCAATGCACCGCTTATCAAGCCATGCTGTGGTGGTGTCCCATATAAAGCACAGGAAGATAGGCATGGATGCTATCCCAGGGCCAATCTTCCTCAGCAAAAAGAGGAGGATTGGCAATGGATATTAGCTCAGAGCTAATCTTCCTCACAAAAGAAAAAAAACATTAATTTTCCAAGCCAGCCCTGAGGGCCTAGTGGTTACAGTTCAGCACTCTCATCACTTTGGTGGCCCACGTTCGTATCCTGGTTGTGGAACCACAGCACTTGTCTGTCAGTAGCCATGCTGTGGTGGTGGCTCACACAGAAGAACTAGAACAACTTACAACTAGAATATACAACAATGTACTGGGGCTTTGGGGAAGAGAAAAAAAAATTAATTTTCCTTTTCCATTTTTTTTTAAGAAAAACTCCTATAAGAAATCAAATGTGAAACATTTAGGACCCAGACACTAAGATATTTTCAAAGAATTCCAAGCATTTGATCACTCACAGGGAGAAAATGAGCAAAGGCTCCAGGGTGACTTCATGGTTTAGAACACATTATTGTGTTTGGCTTCTTAGCACCCCTTAAACATAGCGTAGTTGTTACTAATCTGGATTTGACAGGTGTGCCATTTCCATGATTATGTCATAGATTCAAAGCACTTTAATGTATTAGATCCTGGGAACTATTGTGGTATCCTATAGTATTGCTCACCAATATCCAAGGATCCTCCCTGAGGAAGGATTAAACATCCCTGCCCAAGTGAACTCAGGTGTGGCCACGTGACTCATTTCCACCAATGAAGGTGAGAAAACATGACATTTTAGGGGATGTTTTACGATGTGCTTGTCATTTTTCCCCCAGCTCCCCATCCCCTCAGTCCCCAAGTGACTACAATGAGCCAACTTACAGTGACATGTAGCAAGAGCAAGAAATAACCTACATTTTAAGTCACCAAGGTTGTTTTGTTACTGCACCATTACATGGCCTGTCCACACTAATGCAGTGGGAACCCAGGAAAAGATACCATGAAGGATCTTTGGAAAGAAAAGGAAGATTGCACGTACTGGATTGCAAAATGTATTTTAACTATTTGACCTACTATTCTAGTCTCTTGCTATTTTTACACACTGTAATTATTCTTCTTGATATTTTACTAACTTAGCAAAAGGTTCTAGTGCTTTTTGAGCCTGATTAACAAGCAAGCTAAGGGAAAATCTTGGCTGGATCAGAAGCTTTAACATTTCTAGCACAGCTCACATGATGCACTACATTACACTGCTATCATCATAATCAAGCACAAACAAGGCCACATCTCTGTAATACATTATCCAAGCCATGATTCCCTCCACCCTCCAGTCTCAGAAGTAGAAGAGAATGTAATGGGAACCACACAGCAGCTCTTAGTAATTTTTCCCAGATCCGTTTTTACTCCACTTCTAAGCATGAGTTTAGAATGAAGATTTCTGCCTCACAGAAACTAAACCATTTCATTAGATGCAGGCTCAGCTTGTGAAGCACGCCTATCAGGGGGGGAAATGCCTTTGTGCTGCATCAGGGATACACAAATATAAAGAAATAGTCCCTTAAATAACAGTAAAGGAAGAACGTTTTCAATATAAATTGATGGCAACATTCTTCAGTGACCCTGTGCATGAAAGGTACACAGGGAAGAGTGAAATTACACTTAAAAAGCAGATTGAGGACCCGGCCCAGTGGTGTGATGGTTAAGTTCGGTCCACTCCACTTTGGCGGCCTGTGTTCACAGGTTCGGATCCCGGGCAAGGACCTACACCACTCATCAAGCCATGCTGTGGCAGCAACCCCCATACAAAATAGAGGAAGATGGGCACAGATGTTGGCTCAGGGCCATTCTTACTCAAGCAAAAAGAGGAAGATTGGCAACAGGTATTAGCTCAGGGCCAATATTCCTCACTGGAAAAAAAAAGTAGATTGAGATCATAGCCATTGAGAGCCCAATAGCTTCTCATGAGCTCAAGTACCTTACAACAGAGCAAAGCACACCCGCACAAGTTGTCATGCCACCTAAAATGGAGCACTGTGGAGCCAGCCCTGATGGTCTAGTAGTTAAAGTTCAGAGCCCTCCACTTCAGTGGCCCAGGTTCTGTTCCCGGGCATGGAACCACAGCACTTGTCTGTCAGTAGCCATGCTGTGGCAGCAGCTCACATAGAAGAACTAGAAGGACCTACAACTAGAATATACAACTATATTGGGCAGGCCCCATGGCTTAGCAGTTAAGTGCGCGCACTCCGCTGCTGGCGGCCCAGGTTCGGATCCCGGGCTCGCACCTACACACCGCTTCTCCGGCCATGCTGAGGCCGAGTCCCACATACAGCAACTAGAAGGATGTGCAACTATGACATACAACTATCTACTGGGGCTTTGGGGGGAAAAATAAATAAATAAAGTTAAAAAATATATATATATACAACTATGTACTGGGTCTTTGGGGAGAAAAAATAAAAAAGAGGAAGATTGGCAACAGATGTTAGCTCAGGGCGAATCTTTCCCAGCAAAAATAAATAAAAAAATAAATAAAACGGAGCACTGTGCACACGCCCAACCACACACACACACAGACACAGATGGAGAAACGTACACACACAGAGGCATGCACACTCTCTACATTGGAGCGGTGCACACCCACATACCACCTACAATGGAGCCACGCACACACACACAAACAGGAAATACCACAGGAAGTATTTGTATCACATTTAAAATGAAAATCCCTATATTGTTACGCCTTTTCAAAAAATGCTTTTCTTCCCAAACCACACCACTAAGAGTTGGGACTTCGTCTTATATATTGATGTAAAAACTCCTGATGTTGGTCACTGAATCTCTGCTGTCATAAAAGTTTCAACAAACTTGAGCCTTGACTTAAATAGGTAAACCACAATGTTTTATCACAATAAAATTTGCCTGTGGTCCAGGGCAACTTCACCTAGCACAGTAATGCCATTCAATGCCAACATTGCCTGAGATGTTCATGTCTGGCAAATTAAATGGTATAAATTTTGGCTGAAGTACAAGATGGGCAAAATACAGTAATATCAAAAACATCAAGTCCATGTGAATTTTTTTAACTGTGTCACATGTAGGAGGTTCAGTGTGGAAAGAAAAAACTTGCCTTTTAAGAAGCACTCCCAGTGGCCAATTTGGGGACAATCTGAGCACCCAAAAGAATAACGATGCTAACCGATTATAACACATGTAACAACAACAACAAAAACAAGCCATGAGGCTCTAATGATGCTGAAAAGTTGGGTGATGCAGAAGTAAAGCTCTTCTTCATAGAAGAATTTCAGTTCAGAACTTGTGGAATACCTCAAACTTACACCATGCTATATGTCAATTCTAGCTCAATAAAGCTGAGGAAAAAATGGAAGGAAAAAAAAAGAACTTGTGAAGAAATGATCAAATTAGTAATTCCCCATTCTGTAACCACCAATGTAATACTTCAAACAGGAAAAGAAAGGGAACGGATGGGAGCAGATATTCATGGTCCCAAACTATCACCCCCAGTCGACTCATTCCCTACACAGGAAAGAAGACAGCTACACAATCAGGAGAAAGAAGGAGACTGCACGACCAACTCACCAAGTCAGCAAAAGCCAACAGGACAACTGGACCATTTGATCCCCTTGGTAGAGCTCAATGAAAAGGACACAACATCACCTCTGCAGTGTTTTGCCCAAAATGTCCAACTTGAATCAAATCACAAGGCGATAATCAGACAAATATAGACCGTGGGACATTACAGAACACAACCAGCCTGGACTCTTCAAAAAAGTCAATAACATTCAAAAAAAAAAAAAAACTAAAGGCAGACAGACTGTTCTAGATTAAAGGAAATTAAGAAGTCAAAGCCAAATGCAGCACATGATTCTTAACTGGATCTCACATTTTTTTAAAGGCTCTGAAAGCACATTCTGTGCTGATGCCAGAAGCCCCAGGCAGCTACTGAATGGACACAGGTGTCAATGGCCAGGCAGGTGTGGCACCCACCTGTTGATCAGGAAACGCCCTGCATTGGAGGGCATGGGGCAGGTTTGGGGGCAGGTTGCCTCTGCGCTGGCATTTGGCCAAGGCTGAGACACAAGCTGTGCAGGTGAGCCCTGGAAATGACACACAGGCAACACACCCACATGCCCTGTGGCTGAAGCACAGCCCCCAGGGCTAGGACCCTAATGACCATCACTTTAATGGGCAAGTCCTTGTCTTAGTCCCTTTGGGCTGCTATGAGAAAGTACTTTAGACTGCCTGGCTTATAAACAACAGACATTTATTTCTCACAGTTCTGGAGGCTGTAAGTCCAAGACAAAGGTGCGGGCAGATTCCGTGCCTGGTGAGGAGGGCTGGCTTCCTGGATCATAAAAGGCCACCTTCTCACTGTGTCCTCATAGGAGGGGCAAGGGAGCTCTCTGGGGTCTCTTTTATGAGGGCACTAATCCCCTCCATGAAGACTCCACCCTCATGACCTAATCACCTTCCAAAGACTCCACCTCCAAACACCATCACTGTGGGAGTCAGATTTCAACATATGAATTTTGGGGGAGACAAAAACATTCAATCTATAGCATCCTTGGAATTACTGAACACAGTTGCCTCTACAGAATCCTGGTATCATTTTGTTAGCGGCAGCTTTACTAAATAAAAGACCCCACCAACAATTTCTAAAAGTCAACTCACAGTTTAGAAATTATTAGACTGATAATTTGTCAATTATCAGACAGATAATTTCTCTCTCCATTTATATCACTTAGAAAGCAGTTTTAATGATATACAGTTTAGTTAGAGAATAAAATGGAATTGATTTTTTAAATCATTATATATTAATTTATATTACTATTTTGTAATGTTTTATATTACTATAGATTTTGTATTTTAGTACTATTTGAAGGGTAATTTTGATGGTGAAATAAAATAATACACATAAAGTCCCACGTTAAGTGCCCATTAAGCAGTATAGTAGAATATCTAGACTTCCGGCAAATTAATGAGAAGCGAGACACGGGAGAGATGCCGCCCAATATGCACTCATGTGAACACGCCATTCATTGCAATCCCTGAAGCTGTAAACTTTTACATTTGCAAAGTGCACCCATCACTATCCCTAACCCCATCGCACAGGAGTCCCAGCTACTAAGGCAATTACTTCAGTTACAGCAAAATGACATTTACATGCCAGCACCAAAAGGAAAAATAACGACAAAAATTGAAATTCCACTTAAACATTGACACCCAGGCACGATTCACGGACGGCAAAACGGAAGCAGCATAAACTATTTCCAGTTTCCCTCAACACTGACAAGAAGAGCATGAAATAGGTAATCAATCAAACTTTAATTTAGAAATTTCCCGGGATTACACTTTCGTTTATGATCTTTTCATTCCTGAAGTACTTCTAAGCCTCCGTCATCAGTAAAAAACCACAAAGCACCTCCTTTATGAACAAGTCGTGGCTGATGGGTCCAATTCCCCAGCCCACCTCCCCAAAATATATCCTCGCCTGTCGTCGGTACTTTTTGAATGTGATCCTGAACAGCTTTTACACTCGAGGGCATTTCCCAATCACTTGGAAATGAATTCTTCTACATTACATCATGCCGTGCTCTCAGTAGATAAAACGTTTTAATTGGGTGAGAAAAGAGCTTTACTACTTCAACAGCTCTTTGTAAAAATTCCTTTCGCTTCACCAGCATCAAAGCCCCCTTTACTGTTATTTCATCTCTTCAACATCTGTTAGATGGCGTTGCTATTTTTCAGATGGATTGCACAGAAAGTGAGCCCTTAGGGTTCTACAGCATTCAGGACAAAACGTGTACCCCGGTTCCTCTTTTGCCTCCACAGGATAGATGACAACTGACCTACACTTCCCCATGCGTGTGTCCAGGAGGCTTTGACACAAGTACGGAACCACAGACTAGAGGCCATATTCGTGCTTTCCCTTCTCCTTTATTAAAAAAAAAAAAGATATCCTGTCAATACTGTCCTATTTAGTAGTTGAACCATCTTGAAAAAGATAAATTGTCCCTTTACAAACATTTTGTCACTCTGTCCAAATCAGTGAGGCTAAGTGACACAAATATCCCATTCAAAAATTATAAATAAAAACTCAACATCTCTCAAGCAGGGATCAGCAAACTATACCGGTGGGCCAAATAAGGGGCTGCCTGTTTTTATAAATAAAGTTATATTGGCACCCAGCCACACCCATTTGTTTACATACTGTCCATGGCTACAAGGACCAAGGTGAGAACTTGCAACAGAGATCCTATCTACCACAAAGCCTAAAATGGTTACTCTCTGGCCTTTACAGGAAAAGTTTACCAATCCCTGCTCTCAAGTGTTGCTGTCTAACAGAAATACAATGTAGGCAGCATATGTAACTCTAAATTATTTAGTAGCCATGTTAAAAAAATAAAAAGAAACAAGTGAACCTAATTTTAATAATATAGTTTAGCCCAATATACGCAAAATAGCATCGTTTCAGCACACGATCAATATTAAGAAGTTATTATGAAAAATTCTCCCTAGTTTTTTTTTCTTCATACAAAGTCTCGGAAGTCTTTCTTGGAAGTCACGTAACAATTGAGACTAACCACAGTTCAGGAGGACAGGAGCACCTTGTGACTATGGGTCCCTGTGGGTCTAAAGGGCATGGTAAGTGAGAGGAGAAAAAGAAAAGAAAGAATGAAATCTTCAAGCAACGCTCCAGCTTCACACAAATAAAATGTGAGATAGTAGACTTTCTGCTCATTCTAAGTATATCCCAAGCAAGATTTGGAACATACACTGAAACATTATTTATTGTGTACCTGAAATTCAAATGTCACTGGGTGTCCTGCCTGTATCTGGCCACCCACACCTCAGCCCCTGAATTTTCCTGCTCCGTAAAAATTCCAGGGGGAGGCGACAAGTGGAGGGACTCTGTGTCCCGGGTCCTCAGCTCTGCTTGGGCGCCTTAAGTTGTCATTTCACTGATTTTGAAAATTGCTGGTGTGCGCACACTCACTGGCCTCAGAAACCAATTACTGCTGAATTCATCCACCCAAGGGCTGCCAGGTGCCCCGCGGAAGGCCAGGCTGTCCCCTCAGTACAAGTCAGCAATGCCATCACCAACAAAGGAGTCCGCAACTCAAAATGTAGACGCAATCTTCCTCTTAAGAAGGTTTTGCTTTAAAACAAAATGTGTGTTGTCCTACCAAGACACTACGAACTCCTTACAGAGAAAGTATAGAGCCCAGGCAATGAAGAGTCACAATAAGAATGGACTACAAATAACTTTTCTTATTCCTGTGGGGAAAAAAAGTGACTGTCTCCTTTTTGCTCCTGGGAAAGTAGGCCAGCACTTCTGTAAGCCCTGAAGTGCGGAGCTAGGGAACGCACGGTGAGACGACCAAAGAGTAATTTTAGAACAGGAGCGCTGTCTGGGAATCCACACAGAAATCCAAGTTGGCAAAACCGAGCCTTGTGTGTCCTGTTTCCTATATTCAAAAAAATCGGTGACAAATTCAATAATCTCCATTACAGGGGGCCTCAGCAGATGAGTGACTCGCTTGGCAATTGTAGCACAATCAAAGCTGTCTACACAACTTAAACAAGTAAGAATAGGCCCAAAGAACGAAGGAGAAAATGATCCAGTGACAGCTACAATTCTGCACTTTTCCTTTTACTCATCTTGGAAGCTCATTTGGGAGAAACTTTCTCCCACAAAGAACAGAGACCTTTTTTTTTTTTTTTTTTTTGTGAGATCAGCCCTGAGCTAACATCCGCCAATTCTCCTCTTTTTTTGCTGAGGAAGACGGCCCTGGGCTAACATCTGTGCCTATCTTCCTCCACTTTATATGGGACGCCGCCACAGCATGGCTTACCAAGCAGTGCGTCCGTGCGCGCCCGGGATCCGAACCAGCGAACCCCGGGCCGCCGCAGCGGAGCGCGCGCACTTAACCGCTTGCGCCACCAGGCCGGCCCCAAGAACAGAGACCTTTTATGTCATTCTTTTTCAAATGAATCGACTTGCAGGGCTCAAGATTCCGAGCTCTCTACCACCCATCCATTATTTAATCAGCGCTCAAAATGTGTTTCTGTGCGGAACGAGGGTTATCTTTTGGTTGGAACAAAAATTTCTGAAAACTGTGTGCACACTAATGTGGTCAAATGAACATTCAAATCCAGGAGAAGATTGAAATAATTCCACCCCATCTGGAGACACGAGAATTCTCAAAGTTCTCCGTGTTTTTCTTGTAATTTCAGCTTATAGCTTCAGTTACTAGGAGGACTTGTAAAGGGTCCAGAATTCCGTGGACACTCATCAAGTTCTCACGGGCTCTCCATTTGGATCGGTACCATGTTTTCATCTTATTTTCCTGACAGTTTGCCCACTTTATCTTGAGATTCTTTTATCCTACAAACCAGAAAGCTCATTCCAAAATAGAAAGCACAAAATGCCCTGCAAAAAAATAGCCTGCAGCACGCTGATAGGCTTATAAACTCATTTTTTCTTCTCTCTTTACTGGGAGAACATTGAGAAAATAGCCCATCAAATTCTCAAACGTGTTATTGGGCATAAAGATTTCTTTCTCTCATAGGTTTTAAAAAAAAAAACAGACTGCCAAGTGTCTGCACTTTCAAGCCAGTTTTAAGTTATGCTATATTCATTCTAGAATTCCTCAGTAAGATGAAATAGAATCATTGCGAATATAGTTAACGCCACTGTACACTTAAAAATGGTTACGGTGGTAAATTTTGTTATGTAAATTTTCCCACAATAAAAAATAGAAATATAAAAAATGAATTACAACCAAATGGCCATAAAATGTCATCCACAATACAGTGTGGATGGCAAGTCTTGTTCCTATGTTCCTGGCACCTTCCAGATGCCAAGTCTGCCTTTCCTCCAGGATCTAAAGTTCCAAAAATTGTTCCCTCTGCTAAGCACATTTTGGGGTCATACTGGCCATTCAGTGCAATCTGTGAAGAGGGCTATAATTTAAATACTCTGTTAAAATCCGGGATTATCTAGACTATTTACATCATGGTCCAGTTAGTTTTCCCTAAGGTGTAGACAAAGAGAATTCCATTTAAATATTACCGTAACCACCAGTCACATCTTCAAATTCCATGGCCGGGCTCATATTTCCTCTTCTTTATTGACAGCCACCAACAATTTCTATGCAATGGGAAATCGCAGTTGTCATTTTCATAAGCAATCAAATTCTTACATGAGGATTTTTTTTTTTGTACTAACAAGTAACTTATGAGTAGGTGTATTTGAGTTTTCTTTTTTTTGAGATTAAACATTCTTTACAAAATTTCACAGGTTTCCAATCTGCTGCATTGGTTGGCTTTGAGGATGGTTTTCAGCTCCGTCATTTATTAGTTGTGTGGCTTCCTGATGATGGCTACACAGGGCACTTCGTGGACTCAGAGAAAGATGGGGAGTCCAGAAGGAAGGAGGGCACTGCTGAGCTGAGACTTGGGCAAAAGACAAGGCGTGGAGGGGAGCCTGGGAGAGCGAGATCCTTTCACAGGGAGGAATATGGGTACACAGCAGGGCAGACGCACTGAGCCGTGAGGCTGCGTAGGCTGGGAAAGTGTTCCAGGCTAAGAGGTTTACATTATACCCTGAAGGGAAATGGGGTATCACATTTTAAGCAAGGGGGCATGTAGCGGGTTGCATAGCAGCCCCCAAAATACATGTTCAAGTCCTAACTCCTGGCACCTCACAAAAGATTCATCATTGCCAAGTGAAGAAATGAACAACTTTCTACCTAACGACCTCCATCAGACAAGGTCATGTGCTGAGAGTGCAGAGAAGGGGCTGGGAGAAAGCCATGACGGTTGAACGCAGCTGGGACCAGAGGATGGAAGACAGAGCTGAAGAGGGACTCGCAGAATCGCTTGCTCTCCTGAGGGCCCAGCTGGAGTTGAAGATCATGATGTGTAGTAATGTGAATTCACTCGGTTGTGCAATTTTTCTTTAGCAGCCATCAGCAGCTTGGATGTGGACCAAGGATGGCAGATGGCTGGGCTGATTCAAGATTGGGCTTCCGCAAAGAGCAGTACACAACATTTCAGTTTGTTTCCAATATGAGCTCTGTTGGACAGATTCACCTCAATAAATTCTCTACTGTAAACACTGGGTACAAAAAATACTCCCTAATGGATAAATACATTGTGGTACAGTCACATGCTGGATGCTAGGACAGTCTGGAGAATGAACGAGCTACAGCCACATCAGAGAGGAACACCTCACATATAATGCTGAGGGACAGAGGCATGACCCTCCAAGATACATGCAGTATGAGTCCACTAATACAAAATTCATTCTGTTTAAGAGTGCACATGGGGAGTAAAACTATAGAGAAGAGCAAGGAGATGATTATCCCCAAAGTCAAAACAGTGGTAACTTCTAGTAGGGAAAGATGGGTGGTGATCATGGGGAGCTCCTAAGCAGCTGGCAACATTCTCCTTCTTGACTTGGGTAATTACTGGTTGTTTCTTTTCTGTTACTCATTAAAATGTATATATCTTGAATGCACTTTTATGTCCACAGGTAATATGTCATAATAAAAGATGAAAGGAAAGGAGGGAAATCCTCTGTGGCTCTAATAGCACTCAATTATCACTTTAATTCTCTACAAAATAGAGGTTAGTATTTTAATAAGCCAGGAACATGTTTTTCAGTAGCAAGCAGTAGCAACCCAAATCAAACTGGGCTAAGAAAAAAAAAAAGGAACACATTGGTTCACATAACTGAATAGTTCATGGGTAGCCTTCAGGCTTGGCTAGATCCAGGTACTCAAATGCTACCTAATGGAGTCTGTCTCCCCACTCATTGGCTCCATGTTTCTCAGTGCCTCAGTGTGCTCTTCAGTCTCAAGGACTGATAAAGAAGATGGATTTTATCATCACTAGGTTTACATGCTACCAGCTTAGCAACCCCAGCAAGCAAGCAAACAATAAATAAACAAACAAACCTCTTTGTCAGTAATTCTAGCAAAAGCCCACATCTGGCCGTCTCTGGATTATCGTGGGTCATAGACTCTTTCCTACACAGTCACGGTAGCCAAGTGATGCAAGATGCTATTTGGCCAGGACTTGTCCCCAAGTCCACCCAGGGAGTTGAATATCACAGGGCCTGAGTGTGACAGCCAGGCGTTCCCTAAAGGAAACTTTACTTGTTATAACCAAAAGGCAGGGAGCAGGCAAAACTCACCAACGTCTACTACAAATATGTCCTTTCTTTGGTGCTGGCACCAAGCAATAATTTCCTTTCATTTCTCCCTCCTGTATTCCAAATACCTCCCTTCCTTTCCAGCCCTCTCTCAAATAAAGAGCAAAGGCTAACAAAATACAGAAAAAGACCCCCAAGAATTTAGAAGGAAACAAAAGGACTGAAGGAAAGAGTGAACGCTTCCATTTCCCCAACCTTCGGCCTTGCATTAATTACCTACTGGAAGTTTAGGCCAAAGCTTTGCATCAGCTCAGATACAAAATTTCTAGCGACTTGCTGATAATAGATTCCTGTTAGCATGGTTCAGTAGAATAGAATGTGACATTCTGCTTGAAGGGCAGGACCATGAAGGGTGCCAAATTGACCCAACTCCCTCAGCTTCTGCCCAGTGACCAGAAACCTCCGTCCCAGAGCCTCGGGGAACAAACAGAACTCACTGTGCTCCTTAAATTGCATAAAGGGGGAAGATCTTGAATGGCCTAGGAGTGTCCAGGAGAAAACGGATTTCCCCCAGAGGAAGGGGACAAAATTTGCCACGAGCTCACCACCCCAACCAGGCTCCAGGACCCTTCCAAGACAATCACAGGCAAGAATGGCGCCAGCATTATGTCTGTGATTCACTGAACCATCTATGTTTTTGCTGACACTGCCAAGGCGGGAACTTAAAAGCATCCTGAGATCACCAACTCTTCCCAGCCACCATCCCCTGGAATCAAATGTCCATCGTGGCCATTGAAACTGAAGCTCCAACAGACTTTAGCCTCTGGACGTCTCCTTCCTGAGAAGGGCTTGAGGACACCCACCACATCGGAACATCTGCAGCCAGAATATTTCTCCCCAACTAAAGCAACCAAGGTGGAGAAAGCACTCTCTTTTTAATAATTACCAGTAACCATTTCACAACTAAAGGCTTTGTGGTTTCTGTCACATACGCGCAACGAAGATTTAACATCTTGAAAACCCACATGCTTATTTCACAAACATACCTAGGGCTCCCTCCTAGGTGCCATGCACTATGATAAGCTCTGGGGACACAAAGAAGACACACTCCTGCCAAAGAGAGATTACTCAGGAAGAATTCATCCTGAGCAGCATTTTCAGATGACCTTCAGGCTGTGGTGAAGATGGAATATAGAAGTCATCTCTTTTAAAAATCTCTCATCACCCAGAAAAGAGAATTAAGAACCCAGCTGTCATGTGGGCCAGTGGCCCGGGTCTGGCAGTTGACAGCTGCCCTTACATCACCCACCACGAGGTCCCTTCCGACCCAACCCACTTCTCCCTCCAGACTGCCCAGCCCAGGGGCTAAGAGGCCAAGGGGCCCCCAGGCCAGGGTGCAGGAAGGATGTGGGCTCCTTCCCCACTCTCTCCCCCTTCCTGTATCAGGACTCTTAAGTGTTCTCCCCAACCTGGTAGGGGCTGAATTGTGTCCCCCTAAAGTTCCTATGTTGAAATCCTAACCCCCAGTACTTCGGAATGTGACTGTATTTGGAGATGGGATCTTTAAAGAGGTGATTAAGGTAAAATGAGGTCATTAGAATGAACCCTAATTCAATAGCACTGCTGCTCTTATAAGAAGAGGAGATTAGGACGCAACACGCAAAGAGGGCTGATCATATGAGGACACAGGGAGAAGACAGCCTCTACGCGCCAAGGAGAGAGGCCTCAGGAAAAATCGGCCCTGCCCACACCTTGATCTCAGACTTCCAGGCTCCAGGACTGTGGGGAAATAAATTCCTGTTGTGTAAGCCCCCTGGTCTGCGGTACTTTGATATAGCAGCTGAACAGACTCCTACAAACCCAGTCCAGCACTCAGCTGTCAGAATGCAGAGACCCTGCAGAAACTCTCCGGGTTTCAGCATGCCTTTTTTTCCTTCCCCATTTTGACAACCCAGGCAGTTAAAATGCACAAGACTTCCCGCTCTTTAGGCTGAATGGTATGCCTTACCAAACCCTGCTCATGTGCAGGACCACCCCCTGCAGCAAACTCACACATGGCACTCAGATCCTGCCTTCTCCCTCTCCCTTCCCCCTTCTCCCTCCCACAGACAAGTCCCCAAACCCTTTTAAGATGTTGCAGACCCTGGCTTGTAGGATCCAATGGAGCTTTTACTAAATCTGGCTCCACATGAAGGTAACAGATTGTGAACTATACATTTGCCAATTTTTCCCTTGTGCCAGACCATTTTTAAGTTGTGTGCACAGAATGGCATTTCAAGGCCTTAAATATCTCTCCAGGGAGAGAAAAGAGCAGAAAATAGCCCCCGAAGCTCACATAACATGAGCAAGAGCAGCTGATGAAGTTTGGGGTGTGTTTTCTGTTTGTTTTTTGGTGGGGTAGGGGTGCTTTTCTGGTTGGTTGTTTCCTTGTTTTGCTGTGGGGCTGCAGAAAGGGGGCAGGGACCAGAAGGAAGCCCAGTTAACGAGCAGCTATTTAGGAAAGTCACTTCTAGACTGGGGGTGGGGGAGGGAGGCTGCTTCTGGATTCCAGCTCCTTAGGGGTTGGAGGATAAGAGTGAGCAAGCTTTGGGGGTCCCTATGTGATGACCCCGCAGGCAGCTGGGAACACCCAGCCTCAGCCTCAACGCCCCCGTCCCCGTCTGTGGACCAGTGGTTGTTTAAAAAAAAAAATGTTTTTTTAGGCAGTACTTCCTGTTATGTTCGAGGAAGGCTTGGGCCGTTTTATTATTAAGCAATTTTCTTTTTAAGTTAAAAAAAAAAAAGGCCACATTTCCACCAGGCTAAGATCTGCCTTACTCAAGCATCCATGTTTTAAATCTCATATTTTCTTAAGCACTTAATTAAGCCTTCCAAGAGCCTGCCTATGTTTAATTTGCATTCCGAAACAGAAAATCGAATGTGTTTTAACATTGTCGGCTTCAGCTGAAAAGGAAACTGTAAATTTATACAGTCTGGTTTAAAAAAAATTGGCAATTGCAACTTAATGAGTCCCCGGAACGGGGTTGGGTGGAGCCCCAACACCCCCCCAACCTGCGTCTTTGGCCTCCCATCCCCCTCCTCCATCCCCCCTGCCTCCTCCGCTCCCTTCCCCCTCCTCTTCTACTTTCCATCCCCCTCCCCCTCTACCTCCCTTCATCCTCGCCCCTCCTCCTCCCATCCCCTCCCTCCCCTGCTCCCTTCCCCCTCCTCCGCCCTCCTCCTCCCATCCCCTCCCTCCCCTGCTCCCTTCCCCCTCCTCCTCCCATCCCCTCCCTCCCCTGCTCCCTTCCCCCTCCTCCGCCTCCCATCGCCCTCCTCCTCCCATCCCTTCCCTCCTCTGCTCCCTTCCCCCTCCCCCTCTACCTCCCTTCATCCTCGCCCCTCCTCCTCCCATCCCCTCCCTCCTCTGCTCCCTTCCCCCTCCTCCTCCCATCCCCTCCCTCCCCTGCTCCCTTCCCCCTCTCTCCTCCTCCCCCCACCCCCCTCCCACGTCCTCTCGCCTTCCCGCCGCGGCCACAGGCTTCCTCCACCTCCTTCCCTCTCCCCACGCCTCCCCCATGTGCCCCCCTCCCCCAGCCCCTCCCGGCGGGGGCGGGGAGGCCTGGAAAGGTCACGTGGCCCCTTCGGCCCCCGGGTGGGGGAGGGGCGGCGGCCGAACCTGTTCTTTGTTGAGAGGTCACCGCCAGCGCCCAGCGCCCGGAGGAAGGAATTACCGACGACCTTCGAAGAGCCGCGCATTCGCAGCGCCCCGCCCCCTCCCCCCACGCCTGCCGGCCCGCCAGGCTTTCTCTAAATGCTGCGCTCCCAAAACACTGCTCAGGCTCACCGTCTCTTCCCGGGGGAGCCCAGGGCTCTTGGGGGGCTGCGGCTGCGGTTGCGAGGACGCTGTGGAAGAGGACAGGGGCAGAGAGAAACAGGACAGGGGCAGCAGAGGGGTTGTGCTGCGGGGAAGCTGGCCCGAGGGCCTAGGGATTGATGGATGTGGGGACAAAGGTAAAGGGGGAGCTCCTGGAGGGAGAGAGCCTGGGGGGAGCATTGGCAGGGGGAGGGGGACGGTCTAGGGAAGGGAAATTGAGGCCCAAACTTTTAGGGCCCTCCGTCCTGGCAGTGGACACGGGCGAGTTTCTCTGACTTTCTGCTGAATGTGAAAAGGGAGTCCCAGAGAACAGTTTGAGAACTGCTTCAGACTACGCAGTCCTACGATTAAACGCGCGGTGAGACCGTGAAACTGCTGTGTGCGCCTGAGTCTCGGATGCCCCCTAAATGTACCCTCAGAAGCCTCTGGTATAGTGTAATCGCTCGAGAGGATTCGCAAAGTTAGCAGAGATGCTCGCAGTTCATTCTTAAGCCACCTGATGAAATCTTTGTCACTTTACTGTGGCTTTACCACTTAGATGTTAAAGAAGGTTTACTCTTCCTAATATAAAACGAAGCATAGCCAATTTTCTGTACCAGAAAATAAAAATTCCCAGAGAAGACCAGTGTTAACGTTTGCGTGCATGACATGCCTGTCGTTTTTCTCTTTGCAGAGAGTTTTTCCACCCAAAAATGTCAGTGGAGGGTAGAGGGGAGGTGAATAGTAAAATGGGGCTCACATTGTATAAATAGCTTAACATTCTGATTTTGTTACCTAGCCTTAAAAATATTTTTCTGGGTCACTAAATATTTTTCAAAGGCATGCTTTTAATGATGGCTTAAAATTCCACCGTAGGGAATTTTATTAACTATTCGCCTATTGTAGAACATTCCTCTTGTTTAACCCTCAAGGAATGTAGCCTAAATTGTCCCCCGCCCCTGTGTAGTTACATAAGAAACCTTTTTCTCGGCAACCCTCAGTGCAACAAATGAATACAGTTTCCTCTGACCATGGATAAGTGTGTTGACTTTGCTTGCTTTCTGGTTGTTTGGAATTCCCGTTTGAAGCTTTCCAGTGTTAAAGGTTGAAAACATTGGCCAAGCTTCCAAGCCAGGAGCTGCTGCTCGTCCCTTGAGACCTCAGATCAGAGAAGAGGGTGGCCTGGAGGGGAAAAAGCAGTGCTCCGCATGCCTGAGAGCACCGCAAACATCCCAGTATCCCAGTCGTGGAAGGAGCCCAGGATGGGAAACTCCCTCCCAAAGCACTGCCTGTCAGTTTCCTGGGACATCCGGCAAAGCCTCAATGTTTATTGGGAGGAGTGGCAATGTCCCCTTCTGTTATAGTCTCTGCTGAATGTATAGTTTTACATTTATATACATATGCACATTTTATCAGGATGGTGGATATCACTGATTACATATAAATTGAGGGACTTTAAAGGCACAAATCTCAATGTGGTGGGACAAAATGGAGGCATCTCGGTGAAAAGACGACAGTCACCTCCCGTTAATGACAAACTGTACAGGCCCAGGAGGCATCACGGTGATTGGCTCGAAAGATACCCTTTTTGTGCCCATCACGTAAACCGTGTGAGCAAGTGGTTTCCCCGAGTTACTTCTCCTTGCCACACTTCAATGCCGAAGATAAAAAGAAGAGATGCAAGAAGAATGCTTATCCTTTGCAGCCTTTCCTTTCACAAAGGTCGCCCCTCAACTTCTGTCTCTGTTGTAAACGACAGCTAACTCCAGAGGCATTCTTGTGCCTCTCCTGCACACTCACATAGTGGGATTTTTGTTCCTTTAATCAACAACTTAGTTGTTACAATGTGATCGATTGTATGTATCTACCCCAGAGACAAGAAAACATACCTCCACACAGACTCTTAGACTAATGTTCACAGCAGCATTTTTCATAAAAGCCCAGAAGTGGAAACAACCCCAATGTCCATCAACAGATAAATTGATTCACAAAATGTGGTCTGCCCATGCAATGGAATATTATTCAGCTATAAAAAGGAATGAATTCCTGTTACATGCTACATCGTGGTTGAACCTCAGAAGCATTATGCTGAGACACAAAAGGCCTACATATCATATGAGTCCATTTATATGAATGTCTGGAAAAGATTAGCCTATGGAGGCAGGAAGTAGCTTTGCGGTGGTTGCTAGCTACGAGAAGAGAGGGATGGGAGTGGAGGCCAGTGGGTACCAGGTTTCTTTGGGGGTGATGGAAATGTTCTAAAATTAGATTGTAGTTGTGATTGCACAACTCTACATGTACTAAAAAACAACAACACTGAATTGTACACTTACAGGGGCTGATTTTTATGGCATGTAAATTATATCTCAATAAAACTTTTTTAAAATGCAATAGTATAACAATTTTTGTGGGCACTGTCTCTGAGTGAAAAGGGACCCCTGCCTCAGACCTATTGCAAACAAAATACCTTCAAAATAGGCCACACTAAAACTGGCATGTGCTGGAATGAAGCTATGCCAGACACAGGCTCTTTCTTCGAGACATTTCTCTGTGACCCTGCTCCTACCCAGGTCTAAGGCCTCCTCACTTTCTATATGCACTTAGGCTCATCCTTCTAGTCTTTTCTGTCTTCCTGCATTCTGCCCCAGACAGTCCTTGCAATGGTGTACTTCGCTGCCTGTCTCATGTACCCTAAGAAATAATCCATAAATCAATCTCACTGATGATTTATGCAGTTAACCCCCGATTCCTCAAGCTACAATTCAGGTTTACCTCCAACTCACCTCGCCTCACTAAGCTGAGCTGTGTTGAGTTTCGTTCTCTCCAGATAAACCACCATCCACGGTCAGAAGTTTCCATGGAACCCAGGACCCACACATTTACATATGTGACAGAAACCAAATGCTCATGACATCAGCCTTACCCTTGCTGGGTGTCACAAACTGTCATTTTCTTGTTTATCCACTTTCATTCATTTTTTCAGTGCTGGTCACCACCTACTCCGATGAATTCACCACTATTTCAGCAACCCTCCCTGCCTCCCCAGTTTGGAAAATATTGGTCCACAGGGATGTTAGGTAGTGTGTGGAGACATTTTGGGTTGTCACAACTCAGGGAGGTGGGTGCTACCAGCATCTGGTGGGTGGAGGCCAGGGATGCTGCTCAACACCCTACGGTGCACAGAACAGCCCCACAGCAGGGAACAATCCAGCCTCAAATGCCCAATCTGGCATTATTGAGGCTGAGAAACTCGGATCACAACTCCAGGAAAAGTTTCCAGTGCCCTCATTCACGAACTGGGTCTTGTTTAACTCTAAAAGAAGGTGGAAGGAGAACTGGCTGTAATTGATAAAGGTGACCTTGTTCCTGCCTCCTCTTCCCCCTTCTCCGCTAATATCTTCACCTTCTGTGTGATTAATTCACTGCAGACAATTTAGGTCCCCAGCTGTCATTAGCTCAGAGGGAGAGGCTCTGACGTGTTATCAGTATTTAGCTGAGGGCTGATTGGAGCAGGCATCGGTCAACTTGACTCATGTAGAAGAGTATTTACAGCGTCCCTGTGAGCCCCATTCAATCCCCCTCATTCCAATCTGCTTCCTCAGCCCATGGCTGGTCCCCATGGGAGTATGGGTCTTTCTCATTTGGTCTAGAAGTTGCTTCCTTTGGCTTTGGGTTCAGATGTTCTGAAATGAAGGCCAACTCTTTGCCCACAACACTGCCTCAGCTTTCGCTGGCTCGTGTCCTCTCACTCTCTGGGAATGACAGGGGCCTGGCTCCCCCCACGTGCCTTGGCTCTAATGAGTGTCCCTGCATTCATCCCTCCTCCTGCCAGTTGTTGCTCTCCACCCACATCTGCCTCGGGCACCCCATGTGGCTCTGGCTGTCCCGCCTGCCCTGCCTTTCGCTCCTCTGGAAAGTTCCTCCTCCACGCCTAGCCCTTTCATTCTTTCTTACTAGAGAATCCAAAAACCATCCTTGACGCAGCTCTTGGGCTTTGGTTTCCAGCTCTGACGCCCCTACCCCACACCTAAATCACGTTTCCCCTGACGCTCCAGCTTGGCCCCACATTGGAATCACTCCAAGAGCTTTCAAAACTCCTACCACTGGGTGCTACCCCCAGAGCTTTGTCCTCCTTTAGTCTGGGATGTGGCCCGGGCATCAGAACTTTTGAAAACTCCCTGGGGATTGTAATGAATAGCCAAGGTTGGGGCCCCTGATTCACCCCGTTGGGCATTCCCAACGCCCTGCTGCCTTTCTTCCCCTTGTACCCACTGTACACACTCGAAGAACTCTGGGTTCTCTTTAGTCTATAATAGAAACAAACCCATAATCACCTTCTGGGAAGCATTGTCCTGTAAGTTAATATTCTGAACTCAGGTTCATGGAAGCTTCTCCTAGGGAAGACGTGATGCTAGATGATTGCTGGGGGGATGGCATAAAGCGACACTTTTTTAAAAATATGTTTCCATTTATGTCAACTCTGGCATTATTGGCATTTGGGACTGGATCATTCTTTGAGGTGGGGGCTGTCCTGTGTGCTGTAGGATGGTGAGCAGCATCCCTGGTCTCCACCCACTAGATGCCAGTAGCACCCCCTACCCCAGCTGAGAGAACCAATAATGTCCCCAGACATTGCTACGTGTCCCGGGGCGGGGAACAAAATCACCCCCAGTTGAGAATCACTGATTTAAGAATATTCAGAAGTGTGTTTCTGCTTTGCTGATTTTTAACTACATTAAAAAATATGCTTTTTCAAAATATTTCTCTATCTTACTAAATGCCAATTGGACTTGGTTTTGAAGATGTGGAAGAGAGTGGCACGCCTGTCCTCCCAGGTACTTGAAGAAGAAAGCCGTAGCAGACCCACTGGAAGAGTGACAACCTGGAACAAGGCCCACAATTCAGTTGGAGGCAAAGCATGGCAAGGAACTCAGTGAAATTAGCAAAGACGGGGACCTGGCCGGTCTCGTCTTCTCGTTACATCAGGGGCTCGTGAGCTCCCACCACTGACCAGACCCCGGCACCTCCTGAGTTCTGTTCTGCCTTCCAGCCGGGCAAATGCAGGTTCCTGTCTGTTGGGATCATGGGACCCCTTCCCTCACTGAAGCTGTACCTTCAACACCCTCAAATACCAGAGGGAAGGAGATGTGGCCGAGTCACAAAGTGACTATTTGTCACTTCTGCATGACAGGGAGCCATCAGGCCTGATTCCATCCAACTGCTTGTCCCTGCACAGAGCTGGACCAGGGAAAACAAATGATGAGACATTTTCAAAAATAAACAGAGCATCAGTGGGTTTTTTTTTTTAATTTGCAACATTGCTAGAGCTATGTCAGGAATTTAAGAAGCCAAATTGGTCCTTTGTATTCTTTCCCCTGAATTGTTTGTGAGGAAATGAGTCATCCTCTTTCCCTTTCTCTGACCTGGGTGCAGTACACTGCAGTGTAAGGATGTGTCCATATACAGCTTATACATGGGACCCGCTATGTCGTTTGTGGGGCAGAGTGCAAAATGTAAACACAGGGGCCTTGGTTCGAAAGCAGGAAAAAAAAAAAGACTTTTCCTTTCTTCCAAACTCTCTTGACCTGTGATGGCGTTTTTTACTTTCAATGTCACACTTCTTTGGGCACAGTGATACCTGTAGGGCTAGTGTGGACCCTCACAGGCACCTGGGGTCCCCTGACTTAGGAAGTGGGGCACGGTCCTGAAGACCTCAATGCCTTCAGGCCCCCTTGGGGCAGAGGGTAGCAGCTCTCCGTGGGTGGGGGCAGTGAAGAAGCAGCAGAGAGCCCATCCTGGGGAGGCAGGGAGACTGCTGGAGGGGGGACCTCCAAGCCCCCAGGTTCATGCTCCATTGTCCTCGGACCTCACTTTCAAAACACAAATTGAACAATAAAATTATTAAGGATTTCAACATGGCGGTTGCAGAGCATTAAAGTGTGCCCCATCTGAGTGTAGGATCATGTGCAACAGAACTCACACGGCCGTGAAGCTGGCCCTGCTCACACACAAAGCACTGGCTAATTTTTTATGTAATTAAGTAAAGGATAAATAAAATATTTTCCAAATCACAAGGATGACACAATAACCAGTTTCCCAAATAATTCATTCCTTTAGGAACAGAGTTAACATCTTAAGCACTTTTGCTTTTCTCAATTGCCAAAATTTTCCTTTTTTGTTTTTTACGTTGTTAGTATCCACACAATGAAAACAGGCAGTGTGCTTTTTTTTAAATCAGTTTCCTTTTTTTGTTGTTGTTCCTGCCATACATTTCTTGATTGATTCGTAAAACAGCCAAAAAGAATTAAGGAGTTGTAATTTATATTGTGGCCGAAAAACATACATTTCACAAAATCAGGTTGTCCCTTACTCAAAACATAATGAAATCGCGTGCCGGTGACTTTGAAAGAGCCTAAGCAGTGTGGACCGTAAATGGCGAAGCGTGATAGTAAATAACAGACTGTCACTGGATTTGTCACTTCTGGTCCAGTGTTTTTGGTGTAGGGACCTTGAGCCTCCTGCACTGGAATCTGCCCAGCTCCATGGCCCAGAACGCCAGCGGTGACATCTTGGGGATCTCCTTTGTAACGAACACCCCAGGTGGCCTGAACGCACCCACATTTTGAGAACCACTCCTCAGTCTAACATGGCTCTGATTGTCCCTAGACAATGGTAAACAACACGGCTCCTCCCAGACAGACTATGCACTTCCTCTGGTTCTAGGTACTGGGCTTGTTCTTATACATCCCTTGGCTGAAATAGCAGAAAACCACAGACACCCCTTGTCTAAAGGCGTCCACACCCGCCACAGATGTGTGGAGTCATGCAGCAAAATTCTGAGGACGTGGCTACACATTTCCGGACCTTAGACTCACCTGTCAGGCCACGCTGGGTTTAAGACACACATTTAGGAACTCATCACACTCCTTCCTAGCCTCTCCACTCTCCTGTGCCATGTATTGAAAACACAAACACCCTTTCTGTTCTCTGGATTTGTGCTCTGTCCACACAATCCCGACATGCAAGGCAGGAGCAAAACAAGATGCGAATACCTTACGCTCAGGTATCACATTTCTGTCTTTTCTTAGGTGGTGACTTTTTTTTAACTTAAAAAAAATCCTCCATATATAAAATATTTTTGTTATATTCTTGAGAAAGAAATTTGCTAACTTGGTACATCTTTTCTTAAACGTGATTCTTCCACTGTGGTTACAAACATCTTTCTTTGGTGGGCAGCGGAGGGGCGGTAATTAATTTGCATTGGACACTATGGACATTTGCTTCCATTTCTGAGTGTCTAAAATGCCGTCTTCCTGTCACTTCTGTTTATCAAGCCATGCACATTTAATGACTTGTTAGCTCCAGGAGACTCAAAAAAAGGAGCTGGTCTTTGTTTTATCAGAACATTTTTTTGAAGGATCCCATCTGGCAAAAGTTTGCCGGCCTTCCCTGAAATTTTAATTTTGCCACAGGTGATGTGGTGGTTTCATTATTTAAATTACGAATACATTTTAAAATACTGTACAAGAACCCAAGGAGTCCTAAGCACAAAAAAAAATTTTTTAGGGCAAAAAAGGAAGAAAGTAAAACATTGTACAGATGACTGCTCAGAAGCTTTCCTAAATTCTGCAAGATGGTGATAACGGTTGATAACCTGGCAAGGGTTTCAGAGAAATACACAGGAAGCGAAACCCACAGCGCATGTAACGGGTCCAGCATTTCATTGTGCAACGTCCCACAAGCCTACAGGGTCCTCAGAGCCATTTTGTAACCTATACTCTTAATGGAGATGCCCCAGCCACCTGTATCCCACCCTCCAGCAAAAGACTTCTTTGCAGATCCAATGGAACGAACTTCTATGTAACAACCACCACAGAAAGTGGGGGGAGGGGCAAGAAAAACCTGGCTCTTCCCCAGAGTCTCAGGGTGGCTGGTCTTTCTTTTTCTCTTTCCTAGCCCCCTGGCTTCTTGTTCTCCATCATTATTTTGAGGCAGCAAAGAGGAAACATCAAGAGACTCTGCAGGAAAGCTGGGGATAGGGTGAATACGCAAAAGGCAACATCCTGCCTGTCCTTTTTATTAAGAAATCTTTGTTTGATTTGAGGATGCACTGTTCAAAGTGAGGGACTCCTTGAGATTCTCTGGATAAGAAAGAGACACTTAGGAAACCAACCCCAGCTCAGGCGGATCCGGCTGGCTTTGGCTGGCTTTTGCAGCTCAGCCCCCAGGCTCTCCAGCAAACCCTTGAGCGTGCGCTAGCTGGATGTCTCTTTGCTTAGTCACTTTTCATAAAGATCTGAAGGTACAGGGCAGCATCCGCCAAGGACAGCTGCCAAAAATAGCTGACTTCCAGGGCTGCAGAGAAATTGCAAGACCAGTGGAACCGACCCCAGTCACAGCAATTAACCCACCGATGCCAAACAGTGGGCTGCTCTTGGTTACAAAACACATACGTGCCTGTTGGGAAAGATACAAACAGAAACTTCTTTGCTACACTAGGCTAATATTGTGTCTGCATTTCCAGCCCGCTGCCTGTTGCAAGGTGGGCCAATGTCAGCAGTTACTTGGGGGCTGAGGAATTGTGCTTATCATACAGTCCTCAGCTCCACAGGCTCCGTGAAACCAGGGGAACCATCCAGTTCACTAAAAGTGACAACGAAATCAAGCTAAGTGATAAATTATCCTTCTCCTGACCTCCTCAAAAAGCAACAAGATGTATGCTCAAGAAATGAGAAAGCCCTGGCAAAAAATCCAGCCTGCCTGTGGCATAACTTGGCTCAGAATAAAGTTAAGTGCCTTCAAATTAATGCTATTGTTCATCTAGATTTTCAAATTATATTTCACTAAAAAACCACTTCTATGACAAAACCCTGTGCTAGGTGTTGAGGGAGTGGAGGGGGGGAAGATACAATTGAGAAAAGGTGACTTTGTGGAGGGATCTGCGAACAGTGAATGGCAGTGTAAACAGCAGAGCATTCCCAACAGAAAGGAATAAATGGGGGGCAAAGGTTGAACCCCTTCCTTCAAGTTTACAAATACCGGTATCAAGCAGGCAAGAAGACCTAGAGTCAAAATCACTTTGCATCTGGGGTTGGTCAGGCCTTAAGGGTCCCTGGGAGCCTGGGGGCACAAGCCCAGGGTGAAGGGACCCTTTAAAGTTTCATCCCATTAGGAGCACACTCATCCCGTTGCCCACACAGAGCTCTACCCCAGAGATCAGGAGACGCCAGCTCTGGAGGAAGTGACAATTCAGTGCAGAAAAGAGACAGGTAAAGAGAGAGACAGGTCAAGATCGACAGGTGAAGAGTGACATTTCTGGGGTAAGGAGTGAGAGGATGGTAGCCAGGTAAGAGGGTGATCGACAGCATGGCTTCCTCGAGGGGGCTTCTTAGCGGAGACCTCCCCCTACTCATACTGCGTCATACCCCTTACTACTGTGACGAGGCCTGGCTCACAGAAAGCGCACAGGGAGTTCTCATTGAGTCATTGAATGAATTATCGCTGGCTCGTACTCAGTGAGTACTTAAACTGTGCCACATTCCGTGTGAAGATCCAGATCCAGGTATATGCAGGTGTAAACATCATTAATCCTTTCAATAATCCAGCATGATAAATACCATTAATATTCTTCCCACTTTGCAGTGACTTCCCAAGGTCCCTCAGTTAGCTAGTGGTAAAGATGGGTCTGAAACCCAGGTCTATGTCACCCAAAGCCATGATATTAACCCCAGCAGAGCCAGCCAGGTGAGGAGAGGTGGGGGAAGGTGGGAAGCCACCATTTATTAGAAATCTACCGCATGCCATATATGTTATGGGCACAACCTCTAATCTAGCTATTATCCCCACTTTACAGATGAAGAGAATGAGACTCTGAGACTTGTCCATGACCGCACAGGAATATGTGTTAGAACCTGCCTTCAAACCCACCTCAGAAGGGCTTTAAGAGTGCAGAATCCTTGCCAGTAAGCTGCAGCCTTCAAACTTGACTGTGGTGGGCGTGTTAGGGCCACATTCCCAGCAATGCTGATTCACCAGGCTTGAGTGGGACCCAAATTTGCATTTCTAACAAGCTCACAGGCAATGCTGCTGCTGTTGGTCTGAGGTCACACCCGTGCCCCAAAGGGACAGTAGAATCCTGTTCTGGGCAGATTCCTGGGATTCACTCCCAGGGCTTCTGATGTGGTGGATTTTAGGAAGTTCAGAAGCTGTCTATTTAATCACTTCCCTGGGAGATTGCAGCCTAGCCAGTCTCTGCACCCGCCCCTAGCTAGAAGAGTGTTCTGGGTGGAGAACAAGCATGTGTGTTCCAGGAAGTGCAAGTCATCTAGGGGCAGGAATGTCCAAGAAAGTGATGAAGGGTGGGCCCGGAGAGGTGAGCAGAGACAGAGCATGATGGTTCTGTGAGCTCAGCTAAGGACTTAAGGTTAATTCCACAGGGGATGCAAGCCACTGGAAGATGGTGTAATAGGTTCCATATAAACCAAACAATCACTTATTTGATGTCAATATAAGAGTGCTCCTGGAGTAGAAATTGAACAAAGACAACTTAATCAATAGCTCTTTCTTTTTAGAAGCCACACACTACATTGGAAAATAGAAACAAAAAAATAAACAATAAATCAATGCCTGAAGATATAACATCATGTTTACACGCTTGACAATCTCAGCTATTGGTAAATTCATCCTTACAGCTGCCAGGGGGAAATATTTGGGGTCCTCCTTCATGCCTCTCTTTCTGACACATCTGCATCCATTCTTTATGGCTCACCCTTCCAATTGTGTCCAGAATCCGACCCCTTCTCATCACCTGCAAGGTACACCCTTGTGGGAGCCGCCATTTTCTCTGTCTGGATGACATTGACAAGAGCCTCCTAACTCAACTTCCTGATTCCATCCTGGCCCCTACAGTCTATTCTCAGCACAGCACCTGGGGGGTCCTTTTAAGAAGAAGTCAGATGGCGCCTTTGCTCAAAACCCTCCAGAACATCCCCTTTCCTTTGGAGTAAAGCCAAAGTCCTTACAATTGCCTGCAGGTCCTGCATGATTGCCCAGCGCCCTGCCCTACTACTTCTTAGACTTTGTGGAAGGTAGGATAATGGCTCCCCAAAGATGTCCAGTGGAACTTGTGAATATGTTATATGTTACCTAGTAAAGAGGAATTAAGATTGCAGATGGAAGTAGAGTTGCCAACCACCTGACTTTAAGATGCAGAGATTATCCTGGATTATCCCAGGGGGTCCGATGTAATTACAGGGATCCCTAAAAGTAAAAAAGGAAGGCAGAAGAGGAGGTCAGAATTATGCAATGTGAGAAGGACTCAACCCACTACTGCTGGCTTTAAAGATGGAGGAAGGAGTCAAAGCCAAGGAATACGGGTGCCTCTGGATGCTAGAAAAGGCAAAGAAGCACCTTCTCCCCTAGAGCCTCCAGAAGGAACGCAGCCCTGCCGACATCTTGATTTTAGCCCTGTAACACCCATTTTGGACTTCTGACCACCAGAACCATAAGATGATAAATTCGTGTTGTTTTAAGCCATCAAGTCTGTGGTCATTTGTTACAGCAGCGATAGGATACCTCATCTGCTGCTGCCTTCAGCTATCCCTTACTCACTCACGGTGTCCTCCTGGCAGTTTCTTGAGCACGCGGGCCAGACTCCCTCCCCAAGTAGGGTGGCCATATAGTGTGACATCCGAAGCAAGGTTTTCTGTGGACTGAAAGGCAGCACTAGCAATAATTATGACAAGTCAACAGGCTTAAACCGAGACTGCCCTGGGCAAACGGAGGCACGTGCTCACGCCAGCCTCAGGGTCTTTGCACACGTGGTCGTCTCTCTGCCTGGACAGGTAAGTCCCTCACCTCCTCTGACTCTTTGTTCAAATATTATCTTCCCAATGAGGCCAACTCTGATCACAGTATTTAAAACTCCTGCCTGTCCCTACATCCCTCTTCTCCAGAACGTTCTTATCCTGGTCCACTTTTTCTTTTCCTTCTAACATACTATGTACTTTTCTGATGTCTTGCAGCTCTTGCTTTCGTCCATCTCCTTTGGCTACGATGCAAACTCTGCTGGGACAAAGATCATCATTTCGTTCTCCGACATACCGCAAGCTTCCAGAACACTGTCCAGCACATAGTAAATACTTGAGAAAATATTTGATGAATGAGTGAGAGATATGGGCATCCTGAAGATTGGGACGAAGAAGAACATGACAGGCAAGAGCACAGATCTGAAGACCTGAGTTCTAGACCCCACTTCCCCTATGAATGGTTTAGTGCTAATTATTTTGAGCGAGCCATGTGACTACTCTGAGCATTGCTTTTCTTCTGCAAAATGAGAGCTCTAAGATCACCGGCTGCTCTCAAATCTAGGACATAATTAGGTGGACGCTAAATACCCCAAGTACAGAAACTCCAAACCCCGACTTCACAGGGCAGGAGTCAACAATAGGGCCAATTGGACGCATGTGGGACCAATTGGCAAGAAATGGTACCAACGGTAAGATTTTTAGGAGGAGTATAAATCTGCTGGAATGTGAAGCCGGGGCGGCTGCAGTTCAGCCAGCTGAAATGAGTTGCCTTCAGCAAGGTACCTCTGAGGAACTCAGCACAATTGTGTCTGGGCAGGTAAAAAGTAGAGGGAGGGTGGGCTTGGCACCCCTGCTTAACTCAACGTGTCCAGGGCAACTTCTAGAAGCAAAATAGCCCCAAATCTGAGCCACTCCTCTAACGGGTCTCCCATGGCTGCCTTGAAGGGAGCAAATCTCTCTCTCTTCTTAAAAGCGGATTTGCTGGATCAAATTATGGTGAATAAACATATCACTGAGAGACGCATGTCTCTGAGTAACGACAGACACCTGGTCTGATTGGTGATAACTGCTATGTGTATTAATTTAAGTAAATTTGCCATTTTTACATCTGGTTAGCAGGACAGACCCAGCTCAAATCTTCCCTTGTTCTTAGGAGCTGTATAACCTGGGCCCAGATGCTGGAAATAATGCTGATTGCATACCATAGAGCCTCCTAACACACAATTATTGTTATTATTGTTAATGACTTACCAAGATGCTCCCCAGACCCCATTAGCAGCTCTCTTTGCTTACCCGCCTGTCTGAGTGAGCAGGTTTCAAGAGGAAATAAGGGGTCTTTGGGGAAGAAGTAATGCAAAGGAGTACAGAGTTGAATGTTTTGCTCAAGAAGTTAGCATTAGGAAAAAGCAAGCTGCCATCAATGATATGAAATGCTACCATTTGAGGGACAGTAAAGGAACATATGTGAAAATCAGGGTAAGCCAGGGGTCCTCAACTGCAGCACTAGTGACCTGTGGGACCAGGACTTCTTTGCTGGGGGTGGGGGGAGCCTGTCTTGTGCGCTGTAGGATGTTTAGCAGCATCCCTGGCTGGATGCCCCACTAGATGCCAGTACCATCATCCTCCTCCCTAGTTGTGACAACCAAAAATGCCATCAGACATTGTCAAATGTTTCCGGGGGGTGGGGGTGGGGGCTACATCACCCCCAATTGAGAAGCACTAAGGTAAGTTAACTGGTACAGCAAACTAGCCCAGTTAAAGTCATGAGACAGTCCAATTAGGGTCACTGGAGAAGGGGAGAGGGGGTCGTGCTCCACAGTCATTTAGGGACCGAGATCTCTTCAATCTTGGGCTCTTCAATCAGATCCACTGGGATCTACATTTTGCAATCTAACGAAGAAGAGAGAGCGTGGGGAGTGTCTGATGGGGTTCCAGGAGCAGGGTCTGGGAGTGGCATAGAGCAGTGTCCTCCCTCTCCCTGTCTGCTGGCCCAGACTGTCATGGGACCTCATACAACTGCAAGGGAGGCTGGGAATGTCACCTAGCTTTGTGCCCGACAGAAAACAGAAGCAGTAATGGGATTTGGTGAGCACATCGTATCCTCTATCACACATAATTGCTTGTAAATGTCCCCTCCCCCTCTAAAAAAATCTCTGGAAGTGTACACACAAACCAGAGGAAACAGTGGTTGCTTCGGGGGAGGGGAACTTGCTGCCTGAGAGACGTGAGAAGGCAGGAGACTTGTTTTCGTTATGTGGACATTTTGAATTTTATACCATGAGCATGCATGCCTATTATAAAGGAGTGAAGTTTGTTTTAAGTCATCACTAGGAAAATAATGAAAGCTCAGTGCACACAACTCACAAAAATGGGCATAAATGCTTTCGGTGAGGGTCAAGTTACTTGTGTCATTGCAGCCCAGTCTGTCGGCTTCTGAAGGGATTGAAGGCAGAGCCCGTCAGGTCCAGCGCTGCGCACAGGCTTTCTCTGACATCAGTTATAGCTGCCTCTTTCAATCAATCTCTGGTCACTTCCATAGGGAACGGTCTTTGATCACCTTCAGAGTAATTGGGACCAAAACGTGTCTCCATGAAAATGTATTATTAAAACAGCTCAGGATGATTTCAATGTAATTCATGATGAAAACAATTTCCTGAGAGTTTCCTCTTTCCCTGTTTGAGAGGTTCTTGCTGTAATATCCACTCTCATTAGGGTTGCTAAACACGTTTTACTTAATGTTCATAAACAGATAAATAGTATGGAGAGGTTCTTATTGAAGGTTCAATTCTTATTGAAGGAAAATCCCGTTAGCATTTCCACACACGCTCTCTCTTTCTTCCCTGTCGGCTTGCAGAATGCAAATCCTAGGAGATAGCAGAGGTCTTTGCTGCTGTATTGTTTTGTTTCTTTTTGCCATGTTTCCTGATAATCAAAGACCTTGCCAGAGGCTCCCTCCCCCTCCTCCTCAGTTTTTCCAATTCAATTGCTAACTACAAAGGAGAAATGCGTAGACTTTTATTGTCATAGAGCAAAGGTTAACAATTCTGATTGCTCCACCAAAAAGACCATTGAAATTGCCAAAGTCAAAATTTTTTAAATTAAGGATTTTTTTTTAAGTTTTTAAATCCCTGAAAATACTGCTGTTTTGGAGTAGTTAGAAAATAATTTTGAGGTCACTACTCTTGTATGCTCACTAGATTAAAATTTTAGATCCTTTAGAATATTTGTATCAGTCAGCTTTTTCTGCATAACAAACATCCTCAAAAACTTAATGACTTAACCACCATTTATTTAGCTCATGATTCTGTGGGTCAAAAATTTGAGCTGGGCTCAGCTGAGCAGGTCTTCTGGTCTTGCCTGGGCATAATCCTGAATTGGTAGTTAGCTTCCAGGTGAGCTGAAGACTGGCTGCTCCTAAGATGTCTCATCTCTGCTCCATACAGTACGTCATCCTCCAGCAGGCTAAGCAGAATTCCAAGAAAGAAGAGAGGCATAAGGCCTCTTGACATCTAGGCCTGGAACTGACACGTTGTCCCTGCTATCACATTCTATTGGCCAAAGCAAGTTACAAGATCAGACCAGATTCGAAGGGAGGGAAAATAGATTTGACCTATTGATGGAGGAGTTGCCAAGTCAGAGTGCAGAGCCACATGCCTGCAGGTAGGAGTGAAGGGGCATGGCTATTCTTGCAACCTGAACTAGTATTTATTTCTATTTTCCTAATCACATTCTTCTACATTGCGGTTTGTAAAATTCAACCCTGGAAAGAAGAATGGGGCAAAAGAATTGAAAACCAGAGATCTCCGTTGGATTCCAATTCAACACAAGCCCCGATACCTGAATGTACATTTTTTTTAAGCTTTGAAAAGTCTGGCTAAATATTTGTCCTCCAAATATAACCTTGAATATCAGATTCTTAAGTTACTCCCAGAGCTACTTGTTTTGTTACTTGGTAAAATAATTACCCATCTCCCACAGCAGTGGAAAATCACATATGATCACTGTAGAGACAGTGCTGTTATGGCAATGGAAAAAAATTTGATTTGATATAAGGTTTACATAGCTAAACCTCATTGATGTTGAACAAAACAGCCTCATTATTTTTGTATTCCATTCAAAATGCAAAGGGTGGTGGGGGAGGAGAGGCAAGCCAACATTATTAAATGGAAAAAGAAAAAAACAGAAGGAGAGAATCATCAATTTCTTATTTGTGAGTAGGAGGCATTAACCAATAACGAAAAAGAAAATCAGCAGCATCTTCCCTGGTGAAAACAGTGCTTCTGACACAACTAAAAATGGCCCATGGCTCAGCAACTCCCCTCACCCCACCCCCACCCCACCACCCCACTCCTGCTACTTCACAGGATCGTGGATCCGGTATCGACACTTGGAATGATTTTCTGAAACATCACAGGGGCTGGAAAAGCAGCACCAAATTACTTCCTTACGAGGCTGTTTGTATTTGGAGCACATTTTCAAGAGAGAAAAATATCCCCCCCTCCTCACCCCCAGTATCTTTGGTGTTAAAATAAGAAGGAATGCTTTTGGAGGTGGGGGGGACCATGATATCTTACAGAACATATCTTGAAAGCATGGCCCATTGAGTGGACTAAAAATATCCAAAGGAAAGCTACATGCAATGAAGAAATTACGTCATGAACCCCTGAACCTGTAGATGCTTCCTCCTCTTTTAATTAATTTAATACATAATTGATGGAGAACTTAATATGAATAAGGCATTGGGCTAGTTGTGGGGGAAGTGTAGAGATTAATAAAACATAGCTCTCTCTCTCAAGGAGATTATAATTGATCCAGAAAGAGAAGCACTTACTAACTAACAGCAATACAAGGTTGAAATAAATACGGTCAATCCTCATTATTCACGGATTCTATATTTGCAAATTTGCCTACTCAATGAAATGTATTTGTAACCCCGAAATCAATACATGTGGTGCTTTTGCAGTCGCTCAAGGACACGTACAGCTGTGCAAAATTTTTCAGTCACTTAACAAGCACGTTCCAGCTGAGATCAAACAAGGTCACGTTCTGCCTTCTTGTTTCAGCTCTCAGACTAACCAAGTGTCCTTTTCACAGTCTATTGAGTGCCATGTGTTTTGCATTTTTTGCTCTTTGTTGATAATTTCACTGTTTAAAATGACCCCCAAACCTAGTGCTGAAGTACTGTCTAGTGTTCCTAAGTGCAAAAAGACTGTGATGTGCCTTACAGAGAAAATACGAGTGTTAGATAAGCTTCCTTCAGGTATGAGTCATAGTGCTGTTTGCCATGAGTTCAATGTTGATGAAACAACAATATATACTTAATAAGGTGTCTTTGAACAGGAACACACCTAACACAAGGTTATGTATTAATTGGTTGATGAAAATCTTGTGACCAGAGGCTTGCAGGAACCTAAGTCTGTATTTCCCTTAGGAGCAATGGTTCAGTATTCTATAATTCAGTGTTCACGGAGACTTTATAGACTATCACTATTGCGAATAATGAGAATCAACGGTATTTGTGAAATGAATGAATGAAAAGACACATGTCACAAGAAGGACAGCTAAAATGTTCTGAATGTTCAGAGACAACCTCCGGTTGAAGGAGACAGGAAGAGTTCATTGGAGAAGTAAACATGTGAGCTGAGTCTTGCAGATGTTGATAAACAAAATTGGTTATGCATGCCCAGCAGGGCAGAACAGCATGAGCAAAATTGTAGATGTGGACAACCTTGGCACTTGTCCTGCTTAGAAGCACAAGTTCCAAGGTCAGACCCTCTGAATCTGAATTACAGTTCTTTGACTTATGGGATGCGTGATGTGACCCGGGGAAGTTACTCAGTTTCCAGTGAAGTGGGTTAATAGTAGTATCTATCATGCTAAATTTGCTGTGAAGATTAAAATCTGTGACATCTTAATCAAGAGGCTTCGCCAAGAGCCTCGTGCATGTTCAATGTTTAAAACAAGTGTGCTGTCATTGTTGTTATTTATATTTCTAGGTCAGCGGATATTTCCACTTGGCTCAATCATAAGGGATACGAGGCAAAATTGTGGAAGTAGTCCTGGAAATACAGGTCGGAGTCAGGTCCCCAAGGACCTTGGCTTCTTGATGAGGAAACTGAGATTTTTCACATAGCACTGGAGAGCAAGAGTGGGTTTTCGAACAGCGGACAGACATGACCAGTTGTGCTCTAGCCTGCAGCTGGCAGTGAAGGGAGAAGGGAAGGGGCACGGATGGGGACTGGAAGACCAATGAGAAGATATGCCGGAAGGAGGTAAGGGTTCCAGGATGAAATGGAGAAGACAGAGTTCATGAGATCTGGAAGAAGTCAACTCAAAAGAGTCTTTTGCTTCTTCATCTGGTGCCGGTTCCATGGGAGCATTTAGTCTGTGAAAATTCAGGGAGCTGTTGACTTATCATATGTGCACTTTTCTGTATGTATATTGACTTTGCTGAATTTGTTGAAAAGTGATTTAAAGGTTTCAGGCAGGCTGACTAGTTGGAGGATGGAACCATTTATTTGTTTTATTTATTTATTTTTTCGGTGAGGATGATTGGCCCTGTGCTAACATCTGTTGCCTATCTTCCTCTTTTTGCTTGAGGAAGATTGTCCCTGAGCTAACATCTGTGGCAATCTTCCTCCATTTTATATGTGGGATGCCGCCACAACATGGCTTGATGAGTGGTGTATAGGTCTGCACCCGGGATCCGAACCCGCAAACCCTGGGACACCAAAGTAGAGTGCATGAACTTAACCACTATACCACCGGGCAGGCCCCAGGATGGAACCATTTAAATAAACAAGATAGAAAAGCAGCAGAGTGAGGTGAGGAAGATGCTGAGTTCAGTTTGTGGTCTGGGGAGCTCGAGAAGCTTCATAGGGGTGATTTTAATGGAAAGCCAATAGTTCCATACTACCAACAGGCACCATCTAAGATCTTCCATCTCAGAATCAAGAATACGGAAGTGGGGCTATAATTCTTGTGGTTTTTAAGTGAAGCACAAAACAAAGGAGGGAGGGAAGAAGAAAGGACGGAAAGAAGGAGAGAGGGAGGGAAGGAAGGAAGGAGGGAGGGAGGGAGGGAGAGAGAGAGGAAGAAGGGAGGGAGGGAGGGAGGAGGAGGAAGGAAGGAAGGAAGGAAGGAAGGAAGGAAGGAAGGAAGGAAGGAAGGAAGGAAGGACTGGCTTTAGGTAGTGAAACTTAGGGAGTTCATAGACAATTAGGCTGACATTTTTGTCTTCTCACGTACGAACAGCAGGCACTTGGATACACGCCTCTGTGGCCTGTACACATCTAGTCCCCAGTTTTTCCTACAAAACAGGAATGTACCACAGCCTGACTCGAATTCTAGTAGAACACTACCAAGTCCTGCCAGTATCTTAGCTTTATTGAAACATCAGTTGTCCAAAGGGGGATAAATAGATGCCCACAAAGAAGGTTTTAAACGTCTTCATTCCCCCTCTGTTAACCCAATTCACTTCCCTTTGGGAAACAGGCTGGGATGGGGATGGGGGGTAAAACCAAAAAAGTGACATCCTATTTCTCATGTAAAAACAAGCCTCTTTTCTACTTTCAAGCGCGAAAGCAAGTAATCAAAGATGGCAGCTGTAACTGGCGTCCTCATCTTAGTTAACCTGTGTGTGCTCATTAAATAGCAGGGGGTACACCGGGGCATTTATTTCAATAAAAACAGTTAAGCATATACATTTTGTCTGCTCAGCGTTAATGAGTCCCTGTTGATAGGGCTGGACGCGGGGTACTTCTTGAATTTCAAAGCAAGATTATTAAACAGAAATGACTGTCAAGTCTTATAATTTGAGGAACCGCCAAACAGACCAAGCATAAAAGCACAGAAAGAAGAAAAAAAAAAGAGACTGATTACCTGCAGCACGTTTTGTTCCTACTGGAAAAATTACCTCTGAGGCCCAGTTCATATCTGCTCTTGCCACGCAGCTCCGAGATGGAAGAAGCCCAGGAAGCCACTTCTGAACCACCTCGAGGGTATCAGGTCCAAGAGGAAGGGTTAATTAGGGGAAATGTATAACGCGGAAGAAAATCCATTGAGGGGTCTGTTTCCAACACTGCTCTGTCTGGAGCTGAAGGAGTTTGCAGCTCCTCCCAACTTCTCACCAGACTGGTTGGACATCTGCATTTGATTTTGATAATCTCACTAAAAAAAAGATAGCATGTGCCCTAAACGTGAAAAATATTCAAAATACTGCATATTCTCGATGAGACAGAACATACCGCAATCACAATTATGTTTTCCAAAACCTGATTTCAAAAAAGAAGTAAATGATGAAGAAAGGGAAAGAGCCTGGGACTTCATTGAAATTACAGACTCCAAAGTGTATCTTGAGGCCATTGATAGAAATCAGCCCTAAAGTACGGTGGAGGGCTTGTTAGCGCACCCGAATGCTGGCCTGAAGGCCACACATGTGCCTGAGTCAAAGGCAGATTGAGGCCCAGCATGCTGAACTTGCTTCAGCAGAAGGGGGACTGAAATATTTTTTAGAATGTTGCAACAAGACAGAATGTAAGTCTTTTGATGAAGCTCAAGGAAACCAGAAAATTCACTTCAGGCCCACAACGCCCTCCCCAAGGTTTGACTGTGCTCTGGAACCTAAAATTGTGCCTTCTTCTCAATAAGGATAAATCTGAATAAAAACTAAACAAATAAGAAAAAATGTAAATTAAGTATTCCAAATTGTATATAAGAGGAATTACCATTTGATGAACAGGAAGCCAAAGGTCTCCTCTAATTTGTTTACCCTTTTGTGAATGGGGCACACCCGTGACACCAGACTGGGGTCCGGTTTGTGTCTGTGGCCATGAAACTGGTTGAATATGGAACTCTGAATGGGCATCAGTTGCCAGCATGATTCGTTGAATGTAGTGGCCTTTGAGTCATTGATCATTTGCTTGGCCATTGACTCCTAAATGTGGATCTGGTTAGCGCAGGGTTCCTCAACCTGAGCGTTCTTGACATTTGGGGCCAGATCATTCTTTATTGCTGAGGGCTGTTCCTATGGGGAAGGTTTAGCAGCATTCCTGGCCTCTATCCACTAGATACTGGAGTGCACCCCCACCCCTGTTGTGACACCCAAAAATGTCTCCAGACATTGCCAAGTGTTCCCAGAGGGGCAGTGGGGCCAAAAATCACTCCCCAGTGAGAAATATTGGGTTTAGAGATAGGGATGTAGCCCTGCCTGTATAGCTCTCATCTTCAAGCTCAGCCAGCCCACCCAACAACTCACACCAACTGCCCAAGAAAAGCAAGTTGTAACGGCTGCACCTCACAACTGTACGTCCGGCTGCCATTCTTCTCCACAACCTGGCCCTTGGATTCCTGCCTGCAATCCCGACTGTGAGACCTATGTCTGACCCCTATGGGAGATCAAAATTGGCCACCTCAAAATATGTCTCTTTACCTTGATTATTTTCTCTGAAAAAAACTTCCACCTTCCCCCAAACTTACACCAAAAGTGATAGACTGGGAGGGTCCTTCCTAAGCCCATTCTTATCAAAGTTCTGTTTACCAAACATTTACATTTATAAGGGAAATCTCCATCTGTAAAGATATCTCCCTCTCTGTACCAGGAAGAAAGGGGGATGACCTTACCTCTAGAAACTCTTAAATCTGCATACTCTTGTTGACTGTTATTTCTGGTAATCTCCCATAGCTGTTTCCTCCTCCACCCCCAACATCCTCCTTTGTCTTTATCTAAATCTGTTTAAGAAGAGAACCTCTACCATTTTGTGGAGAAATCAGTTTCCCTGGTTTCTCCCATGCATACATGTTATTAAACTTTGTTTGATTTTCTCCTGCTATTCAGTCTCATGTCAATTTAATTTGTAGCCCAGCCAGAAAGGACCCAGAGTGGGTAGAGGAAAGTCTTCCCCCCCTTCACCCCCTACAAGAATTATTGGATCTGACACTCAGCTCTTTCTTCCAGGTCCCCACTCCCCTGCACTGGGGTCTCTAAGAGGAGGAAATTCTCATCAAGCAGCCCAGGAACCTCAGCACCTCACCAACCACCCCATATCTCCACCACCCTGCTCTGACCTCCACACACAACCAAGGCCAGGGGATTCAATGACCACCATCCAGCCTCTCTTCCACTTACCCTAAGGACAGGATAGCAAAGGAATATGCAAGTTGGCAAATGAACCTGCCATATTTAGTTTCACATTCTGTCTCATCAGTTACCTTGAGTAACTCTGTTTATTTCTCTTAAGGAATACATGATTAAGGGTTCAGGCTTGTCATGAGGAGTCAGCAACCAATAAGTGTTCATTCAATGAGAAGCAAGGCCAGTGAGGACCTGGTGCTGTGGGAAGTATCCAGGGTTCGTTCATTCAGTCGCCTATCAGAACAAGACTCTTATCTGACAGTCCATTATTGTGTTTTCTTCACCTGGAAGAGTATCTGAAATATAATTTATACTTAATAAATATTTGTTGAATGAGCTAATTTACTTCCCAAAAACATGAGGTCAATGAATATATATTAAGGGCACATTGCATGTTCTGTGCTGGTTTAAGCAGAATAAAAGAAAGAATGAATCAATCAATCAATCAATGATTCCTTGATAGAGTGGTAGCTCTCTAGTGGCAGAAGACCACCATTTTCACTTTCGAGGTTGTGGTAGGCAGACTCCTAAGATGGCCCCTGACATTCCTGGCCCCTGGCATACACACACCTTCTCCGAGTTATTCAATCTCATACTACCCTGGGTGCTTCTATTAAGGGATTTTGCAGGTGTAATTAAATCCCAAATCAGTTGCCCTTATGAAAGGGAGATTATCCTCAGTGGGTCTGACCTAATTAGATGAGACCTTAAAGATAACAGGGTTTTTCCTAGAAATAAAGATTGAAGCACGAGAGGGAATTGGGTGAGGCAGATTCTCTGCTACTGGACTTAAAGATGAAGAGAGCCATGTGGCAAAGAATGAGGGTGGCTTCTGGGAGCTGAAAGCAACCTCCAGCTGACAGCCAGCAAGGAAACAGGGACTTCAACTCCACCATTGCAAGGAACTGAATTCTGCCACAACCCGACGAGCTTGGAAAAGGACTAGACCTTCAGATGAGAACCGCAGCCCCACAGCCCCGGCCAAGCCAGCACCCGAGTGCAGCCTGGTAAGACCAGAGCAGAGACCGTGGCCACACGCACCCAAACTCCTGACCTTAGAACGGTGTGCTAATAAAAGGGAGTGCGTTTAAACCAGTAAGTTTGTGGTGATTTGTGATGTAGCAATGCAAACCAGGCAACATAATAATTCAGTCAGTGCATGCCAGAGTTAATTCTCATATTAGTGGGGAAAAGTTTGTATCATGTATAACCGAGTGTCTTAGAAAGGCATTCAGTCTTGCACTTAGTGACACCGGTCGTATTTCGTGATGCAGCCACAGTCACCTCTCACCTAGTGGAAGGAGCCTTTCACCCTCAGCCTGCTAGCTGCCTGGAGCTTTTGTTGTGTTAATGATGGCGATAACAACCCTGGGAGGAAAGAGATTGGTATAAAGCGAAGAACTACAGGAGGGAGGAAGGCAGAAGAAATGTTGAGGGTGGGGCCCATAATCCAGGCGACACTTGAGAGCAAACGGGGAGAGGTCAGTGGGAGGAAGGAAGGACTCCGGACATTTGTTGTTTGTACGTGGCGATAAGAAAACGAGAGAAAGAGAAGGAGGAAAGAGGTCTTAAGTTCTGTTACTCTGGTCTATGAATGAAAACCCAGCTCTGGCGTTTTTCTCAGTGCAGCACAGATTTAAGTTATTTTAATTATTATTCTTGGTTTTTTTGGATGCCAGATTGATTTTTTTAAATCTGACTTCATGGGGAAATGGCCCTTCATGTGATCACAGAAGGCCCGGCTTTATACAGATTATACCAGCATTCTCAGACTAGACCAAGGGAAGATGAAGACCTGACCAGTTTCCCCATCATGTTTTGTCTCAGCTCTTCCTAGCACCGGCCTTGAGGGCTTAGGTCTGAGAAAATTCCCTGAAGATCCATAAATGCAAGTCTATATAGAAAATATTGGTCTCTCTCTTGAAACTTGCTGTTCTGTGGCTCCCACCTTCCCTGGTGGCATAGTAGAGAGTGAGGACGTGGGTACTATAAGGGGCAGGCAGACAGATTCGTGCTTTGCTGTAAATCTCTGCAGCTGACACGACTCAGGAGAGCCATTCTTGCCCTAATTCTCCTAGGCTTTCCTTTACAGCAGATTCTCAGCTAGGGCGATTTTGCTCCATGGGGAACATTCAGCAACATCTGGGGACATTTTTGGTTGCCACACCTGGAATGGAGAGGTGCTGCTGGCTTTGAGTGGACAGAGAGCAGGTTTGCTGCTCAACATCTTGTGGTGCACAGGACAGCCCCACCACAGAGGAGCGTCCAGCCCCAAATGCCACTAGCACTGAGGTGGAGAAACTGAGTCGCCACCATTGATGGGCAAGGACTGAAGATCAAAGACGCCAAAGAAAGTAACGGAAACCAAGGTCATCAACTCCCATAGGCAAGTTCTTATGTTTGGTGTATTTGATGTTTTTCTGTGGAAAAAGAAAAAGAAAAAAACCACCATTATTTCTCAGGTTAAAAAAAATTACTGAAACGAAAACCACACGATGATAGAGTGATCTGGTTTAGCTGCCCACAGAGTAACCGTAAGTGAAGAGGATGCAGAGAGCTGCAGCCCAGTTTCGGAACCTCACAGAGTTGCCTTGCGGTGAGACGATTCTCGATAACTCTCCTCGGCTGCTTTCCTACACTTCCTGGGCCTCCACACACTTCACCAGCCTGGTTTTATGTTTGCAGAAAGGCTGAACCTCTCTGAGAGGTAGGGTAGACAGGTTTAGGCTCTGGGATTGGGCATCCAAAGGGACGCTGTGAGTTCTCCTTCTAGGAGGTTCTACGGGAAGAAGAGATGTCATCAGTGGGGGTGACTAGGAAGCATGACTGCCTGAAGATGGAGCACAGCTGGGCTGGCCATTGTTTGAGGTTCCCGCTGTAGGGGAGGAAGACCATTCCTCTACCCTCTAGGTCCTTCTGGCTGGTCTCAGAATTAAATTGACATGGGATAGAATAACAGGAGAAAATCGAACAAAGTTTAATAACATGTATACATGAGAGGAACCCAGGAAAACTGAGTAACTCACCAAAATGGCAGAAGCCACTACCTTAAATACTATCTTCAGCTCAAGACAAAGGAGGATGTTGGGGGAAGTGGTCTTCAAAGGGGATGAAGGCAAATTACATGGAGATGGAAATGCAAATGTTTGTTACACAAATGTTTCCTGGGCCAGCTATAGACAATGTGACCCGAGAGACAGAACTGTGATAAAAATGGGCTTGCTGGTACCTTCCTGTCTATCACACCTAGAGTTATCGATGGTGATAGCTCCTTCTGGGGGTGAGGGGTGACACACAGGCCCTTCTGTATTAAATTCCTTTAGGCAATTTGGGGGAAGGTCAAAGTTTCTTTCAGAGTCTTTTGTCCTTAAAAATAATCAAGCCAAAGAGACATATGTTGGGGTGGCCTATTCGGATCCCCCACACAACCAAGACACCTTGTTTCTCTAAGTGGCTTCACGGATCCCACGGACACATGGCTCAGGGGAGAGCAAGCAGAGCAGCTGGGATTCATTGTCAGAACTGCTCTTGCCTCCAGCTATCTGCCCATCATCTTGAGCTGGTCAGCATGCCTGTGTCCTCTCGGGTGGGGAGCCCAGGCTCAGCAGAGGAACAGCAGTGGTGTGCTCCTGTGAACGGAAGCCCGAGGATCTTCTCAGCCTGAGCTGGTGAAATTACGTCCTGCTGAGTCCAAAGTGGGGGGATGTGGGCGTCGGCATCTGATAGATGCACGGAGACACTCCAGAGACGCAGGGAGACCCACACGGAGACATGAGTTAGAGAGACTCACGGGCAGATGAAGGCCAAGGTCTCTTTCCGATGAGAGACAGGAAACGCTTGCAATGCCATAATCAGGACAAACAATTCCCTCCATCCTCTTTAAATTTCCTGGGCTTTCCTTGTTACCTGCTTTCTTTGCGAATGCATAAATCTTAAATGTCTATACAACAGGATTGATGTAAGTGTATAAAGAGGCGTATGAAGAATCATTAATTTCATCTTGTCTTTTCCTTTTATTGTGACGGAAGCAACCAGCCTTTTGACAGATCCCCAGAAGCGCAAAGGCTCCCCAGACACTCATTGATTCCATATTTACATGCTCCCGCACCCGTAGCCACGGCTCCTTCTTGGGCAGGCATTTGCATAGCTTGATCACGCTCTGCACGAAACAGCACTTCTTAAAGTCCAAAATCAGTCTCTTCTTTTTCTGGATGGTAGTTCAGTGCCCGTAATTTTTAAATCATCCTATAATAGAAACAAATTTATTTACAGGGATTTTACTATAACCATTTACTGATGATTTTGAGTTCTCATATGCCCCCTCTCCACTTTTTTAATTCAACGAAATTTAACATTTTCGAATTTCTACCGCCTGCCAAGTTCTGTGCTAGGCTAGGGGACGGGGGTTGAGAAGGGGGGCACACGCTGGCATCAAGTTGGATCGGACAGACGTCCATCTGCCCTTGAAGAGTTTTTGTGGTTTTTTCTCTGATGCATTCCAAAGAAATTGACGAATTGTTTCATTGAACAAATAAGCTGAGTGGCTACTGTGAGCAGAAACATAGTAAGACTCATCTTAGAAGATAAAAACAGAAGAAATGTGGGTGTTGGGGAAATAAGAGAGAGGCACGAGACGAAACCAGGGGTACCGTCAGCACACAGAATTATCCTCTAGGGTCTATCTGCTTGTTGGGGGAGAACTTTGTATTTGGCTCCCAGCTTCCCAGCAGCCAAAGTGAAGAGAGAAACAGCATCACCCATGTATCCACAATGCAAAAACAAGCAGAACAAACATGTCAGAACAAGCACTGCTATTCTTCCTGAAAGAACGTTCTCTCTCTTACTCTTCTAACATGGACTTCCCCGTGGCGTGCAGCTAACAATGCAGCCGTGGGACACACAGGGAAACAAAGTGCCTGGGAATACGAGCAGAGGGTGGAAGGGTGAAGTGTGGATAAGTAGATAGGACGCACCACAGGAGAAGAGAGGAAGGACGCCTCGGACGGCCTCACAGAACATGGCCCTGAAGGCGGGTGCCATTTCCAAAGAGGCAGAAAGAACGACATTCCGAGCAGAGGGCGCAGCCTGGGTGAAGACCGGGAGTTAGAAGGAAACGAAACATCTTTTGAGACAGGCAAGATGCCCCGGGGTGGCTGGAGTTTAGGTCTCATTGAAGCAGGTAAAGGAAGATGAGCTGGAAAAGGCAGCCTGGAGCTAAGATTGTGAAATTTCCTGAAGCCGGGCTGAGGGGTTGAGACGTTGTGTATGTTGTGGTTTGTGTGGAATGGGGAGGCGTGGAAGGTTTATGATAGCAGCCTGGAGCCCTGGGTGGCAAGACCCACCCGTGGCTGGGGAGTAACAGCCTGAAGCTGAGGAGGACAGGAACTGGGCAGCCGTCAGAGGCAATGGGAGGAGGGAAGGAAGAGCCATTGGAAGGTGGCGGCCACTGCCTTTGGCTCATGACTCCATCCTCGGCACGGAGCCTCTGCTTGGAACAGAGATCTCCGCCAAGTTTGCTAGATCAGGACTACTAGTTGAGGATGTGGGGAAAGGGTATGACAAAAAACGCTTGAAACTTTAGAACTTGAGCAACTAGAAGGATTCCGGTAGCATTAACTGCAGTAAAGAAGACAGACGCAGGATCCATCAGACACATCAAGTCCGAAGTGTTTTTACAACATGCATATGGGGATTCCAATCTGCACTTGCCTGAAGGGCATTGGCTGCAAAGGGGCAGAAGGGGGGATGGAAATGTCCCATGTCTTGATGGGGACGGTGGGTACATAGATGTGTACATTTGTCAAAACCCACCCAAGGGCACGCCTCAGAGCTGTGCATTCTGTTGCATGCTAATTATTCCTCCGAAAGTTGACATTTTTAAAATTAGGGCTCCTGCAGGCAAACAAAGGTAGAGAGATTTTAGCCCTGCCCAAAGGAGCTCATACAAGCAAATAAATACAAAAGAATCCAATGATAAGGAAACAGAAGGTGCAAAATATCCAAGGCAGCGCAGAGTCGCAGAGTCCGGGCTGGGGTTTGGGGAAAGCATCTCACAGGCGGTGATACGTGAACTGGGTTTTGAAGAATATATTGGAAATAAAACTGCCAAAAGGAAAGGCAGGAACTCTCATTTGCAGATGACTCATTGCATGAACAAGTTTAGACACATTTACTGCAATGCATTTTAAGGCAAAATACAAGTATGTATAAGAGAGACAGTGCCAGGCAGTGTGGACTGGGTAAGCCCCAGCTATGCCCTTCCCTGGTTGTGTGGCATTGGGCAAGTTGTATCATCTTTCTGTGAATACCTATGCTAATGTCTGTGCTCTCTGCCAGTGGTGAGAATTAGGTGATCAATGAATGTGAAATTCTTAGTTCACGGTAAGTGTCCATGAATATAAACTCATGATTCGGGGCCGGCCCAGTGGCGCACCAGAAAAGTGCGCGCGCTCCACTTCAGCAGCCCAAGGTTCGCAGGTTTGGATCCCGGATGCGCACGGATGCACCACTTGTCAAGCCATGCTGTTGCGGTGTCCCATATAAAGTGGAGGAAGGTGGGCATGGATGTTAGCCCAGGGCCAATATTCCTCAGCAAAAAAAGGAGGATTGGCATCAGATGTTGGCTCAGGGCTAATCTTCTTCCCCGCCAAAAAAAATTAAAAAAATAAATAAACTCATGATTTGATTACATCACAAGGGCATATGCTTAGAATTAAAATCATAGTTAAAATAACACACCAAATGATGCCCGTACAGTTACATACTTATTTTCAAATATTTCAGGTCTGAATGTTTTAAGTTTGGTTTTCTCACCTGCGAACCCCTGGGGACCTCCTGAATTTAATTTAGGACTCTGCAGTGTCTTGCGTTAAATTCAAAATGTGTTAAACATTTATCACAGCGACGTAACTGAAACAGAGAACATTCTAACCATATGTGTGTGGGGTGTGTGTATACGTCATGTTTGCTGTGGGGATTTTGTCCTTGTCAGTTAAAAGAACACACACATGGAGACCATGTGCCCTTGCTGATTGTGTGGGAGGCAGAGAACCACACTGCATTTTCTAGGGAAGTCCTGGCCCCCTGCTGAGTCTTTGAGGCCAAGGGCATCACAGGCAGTAGAATCTGTTGGTTTAAACCATTTCTTCCAGAAACTATCAAGCCCTTCACTGATGATGTGGCCAAGACTGATCTTTCCTGATCACTTGAATCAAGGAAATCACCTTTCACCCTGGCCCTGGAACGCTTAGCAACTCCAGCTTACAAAGATGCTCCAAGGGGGACTTTCTTCTGGCACGTACACGGTGCTTCTAATGAGCGGTGCCTGACACAACATATCAGAATGATGGCTGGGAGACAGAGATAGACGGTGAGAGAGGGATTCGAGCGATGAATGCTTTTTAAAATTATGGTATATTTAGAATAGTCTGCCTCCCCACCTGCCAGAATCCCTGCCAAGGCTGTTAGGTTTCCACATTTATTGTGGGCAGGCATTAGTTTACTATGTTAAAAATTATAAAAAGCCTATGGGGTTTTCTTATCTTTCTCTTGGGTGGGTGGGTAGGAGAAGCTGGTGTCTTCTGGTTTCCGTGTTGTCTGTTATTGATTATAATGACAAGAGCTGTCTTGTAAGGGAAATTCTGAATGTGCCCAGAAGCCCATGAGGGACAGATTTATTTCAATGATGTGAAGGGTAAATTAAAATAGAAGATGGCACCTGAAAATCTCATTTGAAGGCAACACAAATGAATGGAATTGGAACTATTTCCGAGTCTGGGAAGTACATTCTCAGGAAAAGCGTATGTCACAACTGAGCTGTTTGCCTTGCCCCTCGTAGCATGGGAAGCAATCTGTAGAGGGAAGTATTCTGGAAGGAAGTCATAATGTCTTCCACTGGAGACACTCTTGAAGTGTTGTTGCAAATCTATTACTAACCTTGGCTTTTTGTTTTGTTTTGTTTTGTTTTTTGGTGAGGAAGATTAGCCCTGAGCTAACATCTGTTGCCAATCCTCCTCTCTTTGCTGAGGAAGATCAGCCCTGGGCTAACATCCGTGCCCATCTTCCTCTACTTTATATGTAGGACACCTGCCGCAGCATGGCTTGATAAGCGGTGCGTGGGTCTGCACCTAGGATCCGAAACTGCAAACCCCGGGCCACCAAAACGGAGCACACGAACTTAACCACTATGCCACCAGGCTGGCTCCTAACCTTGGCTTTTAAACCTCCAGTATCTTAAGCCATGGATAACCTTTCAAGATTGCTTATCGATTTCACATCTACCGTACACTGACTACCCAGCACCCAACATTCAATTCCTTTTATCAGCTCCTGAGTCCTCCTCCTTGCTCATGAGGCAGTGTGGTGTAAGACTACACTGGGTTGGAGGTCAAAGTATTGGAGTTCCAACTTCAGCTCTACCATTGAGTACTAGGTGACGTCTCTAGTACTTAGGGAAGGCTGTGTACTAGTTATCTATTGCTGTATAATAAATCCTTCCAAAATTTAGTGACCTAAAACAACCATAATCATTTATTACATCTCAAAATTTCCTTGGGCCCAGAATCCAGACAGGGCACAGAAGGTATGGCTTGTCCGTGATTCATGGTATTTGGGCTTCCGCTGGAAGACTTGAGGCTAGAGGATCCAGTTCCAAGGTGGCTCACTCACATGGCGGGCACACTGGTGCTGGCTGTTGGAGGGAGGCCTTGGTTCCTCTCCACATGGGCATCTCCACAGGACAGCATGAGCATCCTCACAACATGGCGGCTGGTTCCCCCAGAGTAGGTGATCCAGGATCCAAAGAGGAACTTGAAATAGTTGTTGGGACCTAGCCTGAGAATTCACACACCATCACTGTCTCAGTATTCTATTGGTCACAAAGGTCAGCCATATTCAACGTGGGAGGAGATGAGGCAAGGGCATAAACACCAGTAGGTGAGGATCATTGGGGACTGTCTTGAAGACTTGCTACCACAGGCAGCATAAGATAGCAAGAAGCGGGATGTGACGGCATGGTGAGGTGGGTACAGGACAGTGGTATAGAGTGATGCTGTGTAACCTGGGCTTGCAAGCCCCACAATTTGGGTTCACGTCCAAGCCCGTCACTTACTCTGTGGCCTAAAGCAAATTGCTCAATCCCTTTGTGACAGTTTCCCCATATTTAAAATGTGGTATGTTGGATTATTGGCAAATATTCTTTCTCAACACTGCCTTCTCCCCCAGCCCCCAACCTTCATGGGAGGAGTATACATCCCCACTCCATTAGTGTTGGGATTGGCTCTACGACTTACTTTGATCTTGTGGTGGGCAGGGTGTACTTCCTCACCTCTTGATTTTAGACTTTGGCCACTGTGAAAAGATGAGACGCAAGTAGACAGGCCTGACATGAGCTTGTGCAGTTTTGCTTGCCCTCTTGCACGTCTCCCATCGCTATGGGAAAACCTACTCCAGTTAGGCCACTGGTTCAAATAGAAAGAGAGATACTTGGAGCAAACCTGAACCCAACCTGAAGCTTGGAGCTAAGCCCAGCTATGCCCAGACTAAATCTGCTGACTCTCAGCTGAACTGTGGACAGTAGACACATTAGGGGGATGAAATGATTGGTGTGTTAAACCATAAAAATTTTGTGGGGTTGTTTGTTGCACAGCATCATTGAGGCACTAGCTAACTGATGCAGGTGGCAATGATACAACCTATCTCATGTGGTCATGAGGATTACATGAGATAATATATGTAAAGTACTTAAAACACTGTGTGGTGCTTGGGCTTGCTCACAGAGCTTTCGACCTACCTCTCCGCGTGCAGGGCTGTCCCTCCAGCTCCTCTGCAGGCCCTCCTTCCCTGGTCCATGCATTTCTCTTTGTTCCAGACTTCCTCATCCTCCACCGCACTCTGCTTCATCCTCTCACAACGTTCCACAACTTTCCAGGTGTTAAGCAGCAGCTCTGACTAATTAATCCACACTAGCACAATAGTGGGAAAATGCTACCTCCACCTCACCTCCTCCCACCTTCCTGGGAATCAGTGATTTGTTATTTTTGTTTGTTTGTTTTAAACATTTATTGGAGTCAAGGGCTCCTTTTGTCTCCCGGAGAGGCCTGAGTCATGGTGAACAATCCGGATGAGGGATGAGGGCACAGGCAGGCTGTTACAGGCTGGGAGGCCGGGAGGGTTGCTGAAAAGCGAGGACAATTTCTTTGAAGCTGGTGGAGTTTTGAGGCAACCTGCCCCCTGGGAACACACAGGGCCCTTGCATATCGCTGCTAAACTCTCCACCTATGCTCAAGGCCAGCCTGTCCTGCCCATGCGTGCAGGTGCCCACGGCTGAAACCATTCACTGATCCTGCAGACATGTCGGAGGAGCAGCCGGAGGTCAAGGGAGGGGGTCACGGGAATGGAGAGCATTGCTCTGGCCTCTTCTCCAGGAGCCGCCAACCTCACAATCAGAGTGGACAGTGGAGGCGGACGCTTTAGGTGAGAGGTGCATGGAGCCCAAGCAGAGCAAGGTTTCTCCTCCTTGGCACTCCAGGCGTCTGGGGCTGGATGGTTGTTCGTTGTGGGGCCTGTTCTGTGCATTGTAGGATGTTAAGCAGCATCTGCGGCCTCCAGTCACTAGACGCCAGTGGCACCCTCCCATCCCCAGCTGTGACAACAAAAATGTCTCCAGATGTTACCAAACGTCCCCTGGTGGACAAAATCACCCCCGGTTGAGAATCACTGACAGGCTAGAGGCAGAGACTTGGACTGAGGCCACTTGCATTCAAACACTTAGGGAACATCTATCGTTTGCCGTCACTGTGCTGGGATATGGGATGACAGGGATGAGTAAGGGAAGAAGGCCATAAAGAATAAACAGTAATATCATATGGTCACTTTCCCATAACCGAGGGGGGAAGGGGGAGGACTCAATGGGCCTGAGACAGTCAGAATCATGAAGCTCTGCGCTTGTCCCCAAAGCCAGAATGGGCACTTGCACCCCTGACCCACCACCCTTCATGCCTTCCTCTGACAGCAGTGCACACTGGGAAATTCTTGCCTCCTTCTCCCTCTCGCTGTCAATTTATGCATAATCAGAGCCCCTCTCATCTCAAAGGACCCTGGATATGTGATCAACTAATCCTGTTTGGGACATGAAGCCAGTTCTCCATAGAAGAGTGTGTTTTTCAACCCTGGCTGGATCCTAAAATAACCTAGGAATCTTTTTAAAACACTAGTGCTGATGCCGCATTCCACTCCCAAGTGTCCGACTTCATTTGTCAGACTCGGGGCCAGGTATAGCTATGATTTGCAGAGTAGCTCATCTCACTGAGGAAGGGCTCTTCCCTCTCTGACATTTAGTTCTCCTTGCTCTCTCTGCTTCCATATCTTTCTTTTGCTTTTATTGTTTTTATTTATTTTTTTTTTGTGACGAAGATCAGCCCTGAGCTAACATCCATGCTAATCCTCCTCTTTTTGCTGAGGAAGACTGGCCCTGAGCTAACATGTATTGCCAATCCTCCTCCTTTTTTTCCCCAAAGCCCCAGTAGAGAGTTGCATGTCATAGTTGCACATCCTTCTAGTTGCTGTATGTGGGACGCGGCCTCAGCATGGCCGGAGAAGAGGTGCGTCGGTGTGCGCCCGGATCCGAACCCGGGCCGCCAGTAGCGGAGCGTGCGCACTGAACCGCTAAGCCATGGGGCCGGCCCTCTTTTGCTTTTAAAAACATGATTTTGTGTAATTTGCCCATTTCATTCTGGTTGTTGCAGCAGAAGCAATGGCCTGCCCCTAGCCAGTAGCAGAAGTCACTGTGAGATTTTTAATCTCCCCAGCCGATTCCAATATGAAGCCAGGGTTGAGAGCCCCTGTTTAAGCAAAGGCAGAGGACGGTGGTTCTCCAAAGCAAGGCCCCGAACTAGCAGCCTTACCTGTGAACTTGTTAGAGATGCAAATTCCTGGGCCCCAGCCCAGGTCTACCGAATCAGAAGGTCTGAGGGTGGAGCCCAGCAATCTGTTTGAAAAAGACTCCAGGCGATTCTGATGCACATTCGAGTTTTTGAGTCACTGCTAGAGGTGGCTATCCCCTAGCTCTGTTCAGTTATTACATGTTCTGCCCACCTTGGCTCTGAACCCAAGCCTGACGGTGTCCTGTGCCCCACCCCCACAGCACTAGGCCAGTCTTGCTAAGAGGAAGTTGGTACACCCCTGGAGAGCCCTGGATGACCAGGTGGGGGACACCTCACTGCTGCCTCGGCCCACTCTCCTTCTCATGGTCCACGTTAGATGCACAGGCTTCTGCCTGATTTTCTATTCTGTGCTCAAGCTCCAGTGGGGCTGCGATCTGCTCTGAACTCCAGCCTCACCCTGACACTTGAGGAGAACTTCCAGCTTGCTCCCTGGAGTCTAGATACGTCCCAGAATCAAGGTCCAGGACCACCAATCCCCAGAGATGCCTGCACCTGAGCCTTCCCGCCACCTCGAATGCCTTGGGTGCTATTGAAGCTGGAGACGTTTTGCACACCTAGCTTGTGCTGCTGGCCTCACCCCCTCAGGAAGCAGCCCCAGAGTCTGTCTAGATCTGGTTCTCCAGCCCCCGTGCTGGCCTCCACCCCCTGCCCCCAAGCCAGCCTCGTGACTGGGTAGGAATGACATGGGACTCCAGCCAACCTGCCTCCCCCTCCATTCCTCCTTCTTTTCTACTTATTCCAGAATTAATGAGGTGGTCCCCTGTATCTTTTAGCTTACCTGTTACACAGAAAATAAAACACATAGGGGGTTGAAGGAGTTTAAGCCAGTGGTGAGGAGGGAAAAGAAAAGATACAGCAAGAGGAAAAGCAGATAAGATGATGTGTGGAAGAGATCAGGCCAGGAGAAAAAGAAGGCAGAAGACACTCAAGAAAACGGAACAAATCACTGCAGTGGAAAGAAAAGGAAAACTAGACGAGTGGAGAGAATGATACATAGATTGTATTTGAATGCGGGAAGACACGAAAGCATAAATAAATGTATAGAGATCCAGAGGGAATTTGATTCCTACAAACTTTCTCAACTAGTCCTAAAAGGGGGAGGAAAAAAACGATAATGGAGACAGAATTTAACGTATAAACTCGTGTGGAAACTAGCCTGTTCCCATGGGTCTCGAGCATGGGAATTTGCCTTTGTGAGTTGTTCCTAGAATATTTGCCTGGCTTCTTAACCCAAGGAACAAAAGACCGAGGTCTTAAAAGAGGTTCGTGGGTGAATCTTAATGAGGCCAATTGTATCAGTCTGGATTCTCAGTTGTAAACAATAGGACTTAACTCTGGCTAGTCTAAACAGAAAATGAATTTATTAAGGAATAATAAGTGTGCACAGACTCTCCAAGTGGAGATATCAGACGCGGAGCTGACAAGGTCAGAAACAGGGCCAAAACATCACAAAACAGCTTCAGCGAAGAACAGACGGCTGATGAAACTGGAAATCACACCATGGCTTGACCTTGAATGAGAAAGTAGGGTTTGCCCAGACACAGGAAAGAGAACCCATTTTCCAGGCAACGGATGGTGTTGGGTGGTGTCTCTGAACATCCACTGTCCCTTTCTTCTATAACCTGGCGCCATTTTACCCACAGGGGACATCGGGCAATGTCCGGAGACATTTTTACTTGTCATAACTTGGGGGACAGATGCTACTGGCAGGTGGTGGGTGGAGGCTAGGGATGTGGCTAGGCACCCTAACGATGCACGATGCTGGTACTTGGCCGGACTCAGTCTCCCACTGAGTGGCTCACTGCAGGATAAAACCCACATATCCACAGCCTACATTATTGCCTCAGCAAAAATGACAGCTTGGCTGTCTGGCCCTAGGGGCTGCTCCCAAACTATCGACTCCTTGACTATTAAATCCACAAAACTGAGAATCTCTCATAGCAGGGGTCAGCAAAATACAGCCCATGGGCCAGTTCCCGCCCACTGCCTATTTTTGTACAACTCATGAGCTATGAGTGATGTTTACATTTTTAAATTGTTTAAAAAAAAATCACTTGACTCCCCAGGACGGGTTCTCGCCTGCCCACTCTCCTGCCTCCTGGTGCCTCCTGGCCTCCTGCTCCTTGTTGCCCCCCCATCCCCCCACCCCGCCAGCAATCACTGGCACCTCTCATCCCCAGCAGGAACCAGAGTTGAGCACATGCTCTGTGGCAAGACACTTTGGTGGCCGTCCCCATCCCAGGATGGCAGCGCCATGGCACATTCAGTGGGCAATGTGGCCAGGGGGAGCCTCTCGCCACCCTCATCCTGGTACCTTCTTCCTGCTCTTTGAGCAGAGACCCCACATTCGCCCCTTGCACCAGACTTTACAGTTACACAGCCATTCTTGCCAATAATATTCATTGTTTCATTTCTGTTTATAGAAAGATACTCCAGTTTCACCCCTCCGTGTCCTTCTGCAGCTGGTCATTTCGCGCGGCAAGAACCACAAGGAAATATTTCTTTTTTAGGGCGTCTATGGGACCAACGTGGCAGTGCTGCGCTGTGGCTGATGCTGTTGGCTTCTGTCCACATTTCCTCGCTGCTCTCTTTACACACAAAGGAGCAGAGCTCAGCCTGTGGGCAAGATGAGCAGAGTGCTGAACAGCCAAGGCTCCTGGAAGCAGCGCTCCACCCACTACACTGGGAGTCGATGCATCAATACCCCAGCTGCCCCGCTCCTGAGCAGGGATGGCTCTGAGGTGCCTGATCTACACTGTCTCCCGGAGGCCCTGGGTGATGGGGCTCCAGCTGCCGTCCACGGGCGGTCCTGGGCTCCGCGATGCTCCCTTCCTCGGCTGCCTTCCTTTCCCTTTCTCATTTCCTCACTCCCCTACAGCTGTCTCCTGGCATTTGCTCACACGTCAACTTCGTGCGCTCAAACCCTGTCTCAGGGTCTGCTTTTGGGAAAACCCAGATCTAGACAGTTATCTCACTTACAGCCCACCTTTAGGCATGAAGAAAACTTGGATCAATTAATATTTTAAAGTAACGGCAATGCAGGGGCCTGCCCGGTGGCGCAAGCGGTTAAGTGCGCGCGCTCCACTGCGGCGGCCCGGGGTTAGTGGGTTCGGATCCCGGGCGTGCAGCAACGCACTGCTTGGCGAGCCATGCTGTGGCAGCGTACCATATAAAGTGGAGAAAGATGGGCATGGACATTAGCCAAGGGCCAGCCAGTCTTCCTCAGCAAAAAAAGAGAAGGATGGGCATATGTTAGCACAGGGCTGATCTCCTCACAAAAAAAAAAAATATTTAAAAAAATTTAAAGTAACAGCAATGCAGCACAACAGAGCACAGGCTTTTCAGCTCAGGGCTGTGAGGGTTAACAGACAGTTGTCACCTGTGGTCCAAAAAGAGACAAAAAGAGAGTGAAGTTTTGACAAGCACAGAGAGACGGTAAAATACAGGCACCAAATTAGATATAATTAAGGCTTAATATATTTTTTCTGTTTGGTTCATAAATGTAACGTGTGAAACGTAAATCAATTGCTCTGCAAAACAGAAATGCAAACCTTCACAAAATAATATCTTTATGGAAAAAAAGAGGGACAAGAGACAGGAACGCACGGGCTGGCACGTCCCAGTTTTCAATGATTTCACTAACTGGATCAGAGTTCTCAAGCAGAAAAGATTAAATATTGATCTTCAGTGGAGGCAGCGAGAGAACCGTCGTTACTTCTCCCCGATTCCCTGCATCTGCCTCTTTCCCTCTGTGTAGCAGGAATATTCAAATGCCCCTACATGTCCATGACAACCTTCCACCTTGGAGAAGCTAAATGATTTTTGGAGGAACCATCTTACTGAGATCATTTGCTGTTAATTGTCACTGAAAATTTTCGATGGCTCCCCTGCAGAGAAAATATATCCTTACATAAGTGCAAGAGAAATTTGAATGTCAGAATTATTAGCTGTTAGCGTTAAAACTTAATGGACATGGATGAGGTTGAAATGACTCTTTTACTATCTCTCAGAGTCTCGAATAGATTTTTTGTTTTTTAACGTTATTTGCTTCTATTGTAATGGATGGGGAAGTCAGTATTACATGTAATAGATAAATGATAAAAACAAACCGACTAGATTTAAAAAGATAGTTCAAAAATCTGCTTCTCATTATCCTTTTCTTCTGAGCGCTCAAGTAGATAATATTGGTTTCTAAGAAGGAAGCATAACAATTTCTTGCTATGACTTCTTAGAATATGAAATAAGCAATGATGGTTCATTTCAGCCATCTAAATCTCTCTACTCTTTTTTGTTCAGTGACGATCAAACCCGAATCCATATTCATACTAAAAATGTATAGTGGATTGTTCTATTTGAGTGGAGGCTGGTGTTTTCAGCATCATCTTGGGCTTCCTGCAGCAGTGTTAGCTCCTGGCATGAATCTCCACAGGGATTTTCTTGCGTATTTGCAGAAACATATCGAGCTTGCTTTTCTGGTACTCACAAGCGCCAAGGAGGACAAAGCAGCTAGCTTTTACTATCAAGAGAGTTTCCAATCCTACTTCAGAAGAAGCCAAATTGAGAAAGGATCCCTTTTCAAGGCAGAAAGGGCGCGGTTGAGGAGGACAGTGAAATTGACTTCTCGGTTTCTGCCTTTCAGCCACGCCTGTTGGAGATCCTAATGCAGTTTGCTTCCCTCTCGAAATTGACAAATAATCCACAACCTTGACATTTTATCAAGGGTTACAGCTGCTGCTAATAGCATGCTTGGGTAACAGTCTGTACAAGGAAGAAAGTAACTGCCAGTGTACCAATGAGTCCCGCTGAGACCAGAAGAATCACCTGGCTGTGCCCAACCCAAACTGCTGGCCCAAGAACCGTGAGCTAAATAAACGGTAGTTGTTTTAAGCCATTAAAAGCTGGAGCTGTTTGTCAAAGCAGCAAAAGCTAACCAGTACACTTTAAAGGGTTCTGATTTTTTTTTACTCTAATGAGGATACAGGGATGGTGGTCTGAAAACTATTCTCCAACTACTCAAAAACAGCAACATTTTCAATGATGAAAAAAATGTAATCCTTAAAAACAATTTTAAAAAAAATTAAATGTGGGGCCCGGCCCATGGCGTAGCGGTTAAGTGCACGTGCTCCGCTGCTGGCAGCCCCAGGATCCCAGGCGCACACCAACGCACTGCTTGTCAAGCCATGCTGCGGTGGCATCCCATATAAAGTGGAGGAAGATAGGCACAGATGTTAGCCCAGGGCCAGTCTTCCTCAGCAAAAAGAGAACGATTGGCATGGATGTTAGCTCAGGGCTGATCCTCCTCACAAAAAAAAAAAAAAAAATTAAATGATCACAGAGTAGAAAGCAAGGAATACCACCAAATATCCCCATCTAAAATATGGTCACAGACCCTGTGGGGTTAATTATTGCATAGATCTAACGATAAGAAGCCATGTATTTATGTAAATCATCTTTTTATTTACAAGCAGCAAGGTGGCTTTTATTTTACATTTTTAAAATTGAAGTTTAATTTACATACAGTGAAATGCATAAGTCTAAATGTACAGTTTGATCAATTTTGATGATGAAACCCAAACCTCTATCCAAATATAGAACATTTCCATCATCCAGACAATTCCTTCGTCCCTCTTCCTAGTTCATCTTCTCTCTACCCAGAAGCAACCACTGATCTGCCTTCTGTCACTGAAAACTAGATTTCTCTTTCCTGGAATTTCATAAATCATAAAGTATGTACTCTTTTGTTGCTGGCTTCTTTCACTCAGCATAATGTTTTGGAAGTTCATCTTCGTATATATTGCGTGTATCAGTAGTTCAGTCCTTTTCAGCACTGAGTGGTATTCCATCCTATGGCTACGCCAATGCTTATTGAACCATTCTTCTATTGATAGGCACCTGGACTGTTTCCATGTTTTGGTGACTGTAAATAAAACTGCTGTAAACATTCTTATGCAAGCCTTTTTTGTAGCCATATATTTTAATTTCTCTTAAGTAATTACCTGAGGGTAAAATTGCTGGGCGTAGGATTGATACATGCTAAACTTCTTAACAAACGGCCAAAGAGTTTTCCAAAGTGTTTGCACTATTTTGAATTCCCACTAGCATTGTCTGAGAAGCCCAGTGGTTCTGCATCCTTGCCCTCCTTCCGTGTGGTCGATAACATCAGCCATTCTAGTGCCTGTATACTGGTATTTCATTGTGGCCTAAATAACTTCTTTTCAAAGGTTTCCTTTACACGCAAGTGTTGAACAAGACTCACTAAACAATAGTGATTCTGGGTAACTAACTCTCATTTTGGAGGTGGTCTGTTCAACATTTTGGAAAAGAATAAGTCAGAAGCAATAGGAATCTAGTTCTTAACACAAGTACCCACCTAATGACATTACATTTTTAAAGAGTTATGTTTCAACCAGGGCAGCTTATCTTAGTACAACACAGCTTCTAAGTACCCCATCATAAGATTATGAACCATTGGGACACATGATAACAATGAGTAAACAGAAATGGGAATGTAGGAGTGGGGTGCAGGTGAAGACCAGAAACGAACCTCTAACTCCCAGGATTAAATGTGTGTCAAGCCCCTTCATCATCTTTGATCGTCCTGAGTTAGTCACGAGGTGATGGCTGCACCTGGCATTTTAATTCATTCAAATATTTGCTGAGCCCCAACCTCATGCTGAGAATTGAGGATGAGGTCACGAACAGGAAAGATATTGCCCCTGCTTTCACCGAGGTTACAATATAGTGGGTGAAACCAGATGATCAGAAAGGAATTCCAGGACAGTGCAGTGAGGGCCGTGATCAGGAAGCACATAAAAGGCACCCATCTGGGACTGGAGGGCTTCGTAGAGAAAGTCTAGGAGGGTGAACAGCTTAAACAGGTGAAAAGACATGAGGGTTCCAGGTGGAGAGAGGAGCATGTAGGCCAAACGAGAGAGCATGGTGAGAAAGGGCATGGTGAGCGAAGGCCACTAGGCCTGGAGCAGAAGAGGTAGGCAAGGGCCACGTCTTGAAGATCTTGTCAGCTGTGTTTAAAATATGGACATTACTCAGCAGGCAACGGGAAGCCATTTTTTGTTTTTTTGAAGGATTGTGAGTGGGGATGTAAAATGGTACAGCTACGGTGGAAGACAGTTTCATGGTTCCTCAATAAGTTAAACATAGAATTATCATACAACCCAGCAATTCCACTCCTGGGTATGTACCCTAAAGAAGTGAACATAGGTACTCAAATGCGTGTGCACAAATGTTCATGGCAGCACGATTTACAAGAGCCCGAAATCGGAAACAACCCAAATGTCCATCTGCAGATGAATGGATAAATAAAATGTGGCATTATAATGGAATATTATTCTGGTATTAAAAGGAATGAAGTATTGATACATGCTACAATGTGGATGAAGCTTGAAAATATCATGCTAAGTGAAAGAAGCCAGACACAAAAGCACACTGAGTGATTCCATTTACATGAACTATTCAGATTCAGCAAATCCATAGGAACAGACAGCAGGTAAGTGTTTGCCAGGGGCTGAGGGTTGAAGGGAATGGGGAGATATTGCTTAATGGGTACAAGGTTTCACTTTGAGGCAATGGAAATGTTCTGGAAATAGTTGATCGTTGCATAACATTGTGAATGTACTAAATGTCACTAACGGTCAATTTTATGTTATGTACGTTTTACCACAATTTTTCTAAAAGGGAATGTGATACCATGCGATTTGTTTTAGGAATTGGAGGAGACGAGACTTTGAATTGGAGGAGACAAGATGGACTCAGGGAGACCGGGTGACACCATTTAATGGAGGAGAAAAATGATGGTGGAGGAGTACTGAGTGATGGGAGGAAGATAACCATGTTGGGAAGAAGTCAGGGCTTGGTGATCCGGTGACTGGGGATAAGGAAGGCAGGGAAGGCAGAGAAGTCAGGGGTGAAGCACAGATCTCTGGTTTGGGCCACAGGGTCCTCGGGGGCAAAAACATTTCAAAAATGATTTTGCTCTTTTCACATTTCTCTTCTCCGTCTTTAAACCTGCAAGGGCGTGGCTTGCTATTGGGCAGTATAGATTTTACGTTGTACATAGTTCCATTTTATACACAGCTCTGTTTATCCCCAAGCCCTCTGATGGAGCTTTCTCTGATGGAGATAGGGCCTGAGTCTCTATGGAGAAACTTGTATCAACCAGCCCCAAAAGCAAGACTACCCTTCGGATATCCCATCCATTTCCAGGGCCATGTTGACACAAAGTGAGCTTCTCCAGGTCTACAAATGTTTAGGATTGTAATTTCTGGTTCCAACTATAAATACAGAGAAAGTTGCAGTTTATCTGATAAACTCATCACTGAAAGATAAAATTTATCTTGGGGAAACAGTCATTATAATGACAAAATCAACCAAAGCGCCCTACTATTTACTACATGCCAGGCGTCGTAAGTGCTTTGCATCAGTGAGTGTGTATGCCCCTCCAAGGACTCAGCCGAGAAGGGAGAAGGACTACCTTTCATCAGCTGAGGACACAGAGTTCAGACACAACACAGCCAATAAGAGCCGGCTAGGGATTTGAACCTACGTCTGAGTCCAGAGTTGAGATTCGTCACACCTGGCTCGACTGCGTAGAAGACAGGTTAGGCCCGACTGAAACAGAGAAGCTGATTTCGGCTCAATCAGGTTCTCATCTCAGATACTTAAAGGCCCAAAGTCTGGCGAGGGATTATCCGGGGCTTTTGCTTCTTGTCTCTACTTCTCCTCCCTCACTCCCCTCCCTAAGGTGGCAAGAGCAGTGAGAAGACGCCCTATTCAACCATGAGGTTCCACAGTGTTGACAGTCCCAGCAAAGCTGTTTTAAATTGAGCAGAGACAGATGGCTTACATGGCCCTCTAAAGCAGAGGTCAGCAAACTTTTTCTGTAAAGGGCCAGAGAATAAATATTTTAAGCTTTGCTCTCCATGTGGTCTCTGCCACAGCTACTCAGCCCTTCCATTGTAGCTGAAAGCAGCAGGAGACAATATGCTCATGAATGGGCATAGGTGTGTGCCAATAAAACTTTATTGACAAAACCAGGCAGTGGGCCATATTTCCCCGGGCTGTAGTTTGCTGTTCTCTGCTCTAAATTGAAGATTTGGGATCATGTTTTGATTTTATTTATCTATAGTCAGCCTGGTCATCACCGCCAAAAATAATCCAGGAGCAAGGAGTGGGCTGTCAAGGAAGGAATTGTGGGACAGAGTTGAGAGCCCAAACTCTGCATTATGCCACAGCAGGATCACAATCATTACTATCCTCTTGCCATTACGCGCTCAGATATCATTGAGATAACGGCCTAGTTAGAGGCTGCTCCGTTATGTTCCACTCAGTCATGCCTAGCCCTCCCTCCATGCAAAGGGGAAGAAAGAAAAAACATCCAACGAATTAATCCTTTGGTCCCCAGCAATTATGCAGGCCAGGACTACTGAATTATTTAAAATTAAAAATTAATTATTCGACGAGAGTTCGCAAGACGCATCTCTGGCCATACAGTCACAGAGAAAGAAGCGGGCCACGCCGTCCTTCAGAATTCAGATGCAGTAAAGCCAGAGGCGGAGCTTGCTGATGCTGGTTGGGCCTGGGAGTGGATGAGCCAAAGAGGCTGCTACAGGCATGGAAAGTGGGGCACAGTGACCCCTAAAGTGGGCTGCGTGCTTCAAAAGAGAAAGAGTGTAGATGTAAAATGCAGAATGGGTCTTCACGTAAATGCTCCTACCCGTCAGCAGACCAAGACTGAGTGGTTAAGCCCTCCTCGTGTGTTTGGCTTTTTGTTTTTCGCTGTAATAGTGGACACTTAAATGTAATGTTTAGACGGAGGTACTTTAGGCACTTGCTTCTCTTAATATTGTCTGCCCTTGCCTGAGAGGAAGCTGGACGGGGCAGAATGTGAGATCCGTTCCAGGGGAACTGTTCGCCGGGCGTATGAATGAACTAATCCAGGAGATCTCACTGGGGATTTCCTAGGAGCCATTATCTTTCCACCAAAGTTTTTCTAACTTTGTACTTTGAAATAATTATAGATTCACAAGAAGGTGCGAGAAGAAGGCAGAGAAGTCTCTTGTTCCCATCACCCATTTTTCCCCAACAGTAGCATCTTACATAAAACCATAGCACATTATCAAAACCAGGAAATCAACGGAGGCATAACACAATGAATTAGTCTATAGTCTTTACTCGGATTTCACATTTTCTCACACACTCATGAAATGGGTGTGTCATTGTGTATATAAGTCTATGAAATTGGACCACTTTTAAACTCATATAATCCCATCACTATCAAGACACAAAACCTTTCCATGACCACAAGAGAAGTCCCATATGTCACTCCTTTATAGTCACATCCCTCCTCCCCTTCCCCAACCCCCGGCAGCCAATGGTCTGGTCTCCATCTCTAGAATTCTATTATTTTGAGGATGTTCCATAATGGAACATACAGTATATGACCTTTTGAGGTTGGCTTTGTACACACAGCATAATTCCCTGGAGATTCATCCAAGCTGTTGTGTGTATCAATAGATAGATAGTGTGTTCCTTTTCACTGCTGCGTCATATTCGTGTTTCGCATGCACCTCCATTCACCCACTGAAGGACACAGACTGATGCTGCTTGTTGGCAATTACAAATTAGGCTGCTGTGGGCAGGCGTCTGTGTGAACCTAAGTTTTCATCTCTCTACGATAAATGCCCAGGAGTGATTGCTGTTTTCCAGATTTCCAGAGGAGATCCCACAGGCTTTTAATGATTTTATTTTTGTCCCCTTACTCCAGCTCCAAAGAAAACCATTTTTGCACACCAACTATTCGGGTTCCTGGGAAAGCTGCTATTAGCCCCAAGAGTCATGGAACACCCTGGCTTCAGTGGCTGAGCATTAGTCAGTCCCTTTAGTTTATGCAAGAGATCTCGATTAGAAATAAGCTTTTCCTGTGGGGTTGGGAGGGGGTGGGAAACGAACCTTCACTGGAAACAGGTAGTTGGTTCAAAATCTTGCTTTAAGAAAGCCAAAGAAATATAAAGAACTTCTAAGAGGTATGTCAAGGGCCAAAGAAGTCTAGAAGACAATGTAAGCTTTCATTCGGCATGGCTCCCGTGATCAAGAACTCCCGGGCAGACACAAAGAATGCACGGTGGGGTCCAGTGGGATTCCTCTGCAGCGCCTGCTGAGACTATGCATCCCTCAAGAAAAACAACATTTGTATAGAGAGCAGCGTTTCCTTTCAATTCCTCCTTCTTGGATTTGGATCTGAGACCTGTGACTTGGGGACATGACATCTGATAAGACTGGCCAAAGAGCTGGGCTCCCTGCCCCCAGACCCCCTCTCCTGTCCTGTAGTCACATTTGCTTGGGTTGTTTTGTTTTTTCATTTTTTTTTTTTTAATTTTTTGTTTATTGCAGTAACATTGGTTTACAACATTGTAAAAATTTCAGGTGTACATCACTACGCCTCCACTTCTGCACAGATTACATCATGTTCACCACCAAAACACCAACTAAAACCCATCACCACACACATGTACCGAACCATCCCCTTCACCACCCTCCCTCTCCCCCTCCCCCCGGCAACCACCAATCCAATCTCTGTCCCTATGTGTTTGTTTATTGTTGTTATTATCTACTACTTAATGAAGGAAATCATACGGTATTTGACCTTCTCCCTCTGACTTATTTCACTTTGCATTATACCCTCAATGTCCATCCATGTTGTCACAAATGGCTGGATTTCATTGTTTCTTATGGCTGAGTAGTATTCCATTGTGTATATACCACATCTTCTTTATCCATTCGTCCCTTGATGGGCACTTAGGTTGCTTCCAAGTCTTGGCTATTGTGAATAACGCTGCAATGAACACAGGGGTGCATGTACCTTTACAAATTGGTGTTTTCAAGTTCTTTGGATAAATACCCAACAGTGGAATAGCTGGATCATATGGTAGTTCTATCCTTGATTTTTTGAGGAATCTCCATACAGTTTTCCACAGTGGCTGCACCAGTTTGCACTCCCACCAGCAGTGTATGAGAGTTCCCCTCTCTCCACATCCTCTCCAACACATGTTGTTTCCTGTCTTGTTAATTATAGCCATTCTGACGGGCGTGAGGTGATATCTCATTGTAGTTTTGATTTGCATTTCCCTGATAGTTAATGATTTTGAACATCTTTTCATGTGTCTGTTGGCCATCTGTATATCTTCTTTGGAGAAATGTCTGTTCAGGTCTTTTGCCCATTTTTTAATTGGGTTGGTAGTTTTTTTGTTGTTGAGATGCATGAGTTCTTTATATATTTTGGAGATTAAGCCCTTATCAGATGTATGGTTTGCAAATATCTTCTTCCAATTGTCAGGTTGTCTTTTCGTTTTGTTGATGGTTTCCTTTGCTGTGCAGAAGATTTTTAGTTTGATGTAGACCCATTTGTTTATTTTTTCTATTGTTTCTCTTGCCCGGTCAGACATGGTGTTTGAAAAGATGTTGCTAAGACCGATGTCGAAGAGCGTACTGCCTATGTTTTCTTCTAGAAGTTTCACAGTTTCAGGTCTTACATTCAAGTCTTTAATCCATTTGGAGTTAATTTTTGTGTATGGTGTAAGGTAAGGGTCTACTTTCATTTTTTTGCATGTGGCTATCCAGTTTTCCCAACACCATTTGTTGAAGAGACTTTCTTTTCCCCATTGTATATTCTTGGATCCTTTGTCAAAGATTAGCTGTCCATAGATGTGTGGGTTTATTTCTGGGCTTTCAATTCTATTCCATTGATCTGTGTGTCTGTTTTTGTGCCCGTACCATGCTGTTTTGGTTACTATAGCTTTGTAGTATATTTTGAAATCAGGGAGTGTGATACCTCCAGCTTTGTTCTTTTTTCTCAGGATTCCTTTAGCTATTCGGGGTCTTTTGTTATTCCATATAAATTTTAGGATTCTTTGTTCTATTTCTGTGAAAAATGTTGTTGGAACTTTGATAGGGATTGCATTGAATCTATAGATGGCTTTAGGAAGTATGGACATCTTAACTATGTTAATTCTTCCAACCCAAGAGCACGGAATATCTTTCCATTTCTTTGTGTCTTCTTCCAACACTTCCTTTATGATGAGTAGGTAAAAAATGTAGGTCCTACCCACAAGGCTAATTGTACACCACGTTCTGATGGCATTGTTGGTTTTCAGTGCCCACAGTAGAAATTTAGCCATGATTGTGATGCTCCAGGGGAAAAACAGTGCTGAATAAGACAGCATGTTTTCAATGACTTGCTTCTCGCCAGAAGGAGATTTTATGTCCCACGCTCCCGGAGGTGTGGAGGGAGGAGACCAGCCCAGCCTTGTGTAAGAGCTGTGTGCAGCCCCCTCCGAGGTCTGGTGAGGGCCACTGGGACAGGGCATGGCAGAAGCAACACTCACCACATTCTCCATTTCCCCACCCAAATGGGCACAAACATATCGAGGCCGTGTTTTAAGTGCTGAACAGGCACTATCTTATTCTCTCCATTGAATGCAGAGAGCAAGGACTCTGTTTACTGCTGCCATCTAACCGACTTTAAAATTGCTATAACATAGGTGGTGTTCAAAAAATATTTGCAGAATGCATTCTTTTTTTTTTTTTTTTTTTTTGCTGAGGAAGATTCACCTTGAGCTAACATCCATGCCAATCTTCCTCTATTTTTATGTAGGGCACCGCCACAGCATGGCCACCGACAAGTGGTATAGGTCTGCACCTGGGAACTGAACCCAGGCCACCAAAGTGGGGTACACCAAACTTAACCACTAGGCCATGAGGCCAGCTCCTAGAATGCATTCTTAAATGCTTATTGTGTGCAGTCATTTGACAGCTATAAAACTACGATAATCACGCCGTTCTGTATTACTCTATCATTCATTGTAACAGGATGGCAAAATGATTATGAGCACGGAACTCAAGAATCAAACTGCCTGGGCTCAGAGGCCTCACCACCTCTTACTCGCTATTTAAACTCTCTCACTAGAACTTCCTAATGGTGACTCAGGGATTAAAATAGGACCTTCGGTATAGCATCAAATTGTGTCCCCCTCAAAAAAGAGAGGTTCAAGTCATAACTCCTGATACTTGTGAATGTGACTTTATCTGGAAATAGGGTCTTTGCAAATGGAATCAAGTAAAGATGAGGTCATACTGGAGTAGAGTGGGCCCTAATCCGATGGCTGGTCTTCTTATAAAAAGAGGAAAAAGTGGACACAGAGACAGAGGAGACAAACACACATGTGGGGAGAAGGCCATGGGAAAATGGAGACAGAGATGGGGGCTCTGCTGCCACAAGGCAAGGAAAGGCAGGAGCCACCAGAAGATGGGAAGAGGCAAGAAGAATTCTCCCCTAGACTGAGGCTCTGCTGACACCTTCATCTTGGACTTCTGGCCTCCAGAACTGTGGGAAAATAAATTCCTACTGTTTTAAGCCACCTGGTTTGTGGTACTTTGTGACAGCAGCCCTAGGAAATGAACACACCTTCCTCATGGGATTATTGAGAGGATGAAATTAGCTGGTCTATGTCCAACTATAGAAAACCCTGTTGCAGCCCCCCTAACTTCCATCTCCCCCCACATCTTCTCCCTTGCTAGTAGAACCCTGACTGTGCTCAGGGATCCCCACTTTCATCATGAGTCAAAGGGTACCAACCCCGCCCCTGGCTCAAAGATAAACCCTGGTTGGTCCAGGTCGGTCATAGTGGTCCCATTTCCTTGTCTAAGATTGACTTAAAAGGCAACATGTGATTCAGCTCTGATCAGAGTACGGAAGGGAGGTTGGCCAAGCAGCTTCTGGGAAAAGTCTCCTCTCTTAAGAAGGAAACAGGCAAAGAAATGATCCCTCTTCTGCTTCAGGACTTGGCAGTGTCTGGATGCGATATCCAGGCTGCTTGGACATCTGGCGCCATAAGGGGAGTCAGCCTGAAGAAGAGCCAACCCATGGAGAAGAGCAGAGTGCAGAGATGGAAAGAGTCCAGGCCTTGATTGACACCACTGATAGTGCCTAGACCTACCTTCCTCTTGGCTTCTTGAGGTAGAGCTGCCATATTTATCTAAACCACAACCTAGCACTCCAATTTTAGGGAGGTATCATTGATTAAGCCAGTTTGAATTGGGCTTTCTGTTACTGGTACTCAAAAACATCTTAAATGATAAGGAAATCATTGATACAAAAATTATATGATGACTGGGGCCGGCCCAGTGGCACAAGCGGTTAAGTGGGCACGCTCCGCTGCGGCAGCCCAGGGTTCACTGGTTCGGATCCCAGGTGCGCACCAATGCACCACTTGGCAAGCCATGCTGTGACGGCGTCCCATATAAAGTGGAGGAAGATGGGCACAGATGTTAGCCCAGGGCCAGTCTTCCTCAGCAAAAAGAGGAGGACGGGCAGATGTTAGCTCAGGGCTGATCCTCCTCACAAAAAAAAAAAAAATTATATGATGACACAAAGTAATACAGTGCCTGGCCCAGGGAAATGCTAGTCAGTGTTTTTAGAAACAGTAACAGCTGTGGCTCATGGATGGTGAATATTAAGATGGTACTCACGACCTGGAGACAAGCCAAGAGCTGATGTGGATGGGAAGGGAGAGCTGCGGAGTGTGAGCAAGATTTTCTTGTTGCATGCATTTCCTCTCTTTGCTTCCCTTTAGTCAAGTCTGGCTTCCACATATCAACCCATCTCAGCCCCACCATGGGGTATTTGAAAGGGTCTGTGCATCCCTCATTGGCCAGAATGTTCCTTAGGCCAACATTCTTTAGGTGGCAACAGTAATTAGTGAAAAATCCCCCAAGGGAAGGTAAATGTAAGGATTCATATCAGGAAACATATTTGGCAGTATCTGTGAAAGTTTTAAACTTGCTTAGCCGACAATCCACAATTCTCTTGCAGTGCTAGGAATGTGCAAATTGAGACACGGGATTTTCATTACAGTATTGTTTGAATAACAAAAGCCAGGAAATAACTGAGATGTCTACAAATAAGAGACTGAGTGAATTGAACCCTGCAGAGCAGTCTTTGCAAAGAAAGAAGCAATTCATATGCACTGATAAGGAGCCATGAACAACACTTATTCTAATGGGCAGAAAACAGTTTTCTGATATTGCTAAATAGAAATAAAAATTCTGGAAGACTCGATAAAGAGGTTATATTCGGGTCGGCCCCATGGCTTAGAGGTTAAGTGCGCGCGTTCTGTTGCTGGAGGCTCAGGTTAGGATCCCAGGCACGCACCTGACACACCGCTTCTCCGGCCATGCTGAGGCCACGTCCCACATACAGCAACTAGAAGGATGTGCAACTATGACATACAACTATCTACTGGGGCTTTGGGGAAAAAAATAAATAAATAAAATTATAAAAGAGGTTATATTCATCAGCACAGGCATTCCACAGGAGACCAGGACAAGAAGTTCCCCTCTCAGAATGGCACCTCTGCCGTGGAGGGCGGCTGCATTGCTCCATTCACGCGGCCAGTTCTGAGCCCTTCACTTGCTTGGGAAGCTTCTAATTCCTTCTCAAATGAGTTCAATCAGTGGCTCACACCAAGTGAACGTTTGCCTGACAAAACTGTTTCGTTTTTGAAGGCTTCGCATTTATTAAACAATCGCTTCTTCCTCCCATGGTAATAGCCACCAACACTCCACTTTTTCAAAATGGTGCCCACGATTCCTTACCATTTGTTGTCACTGTTCCAATTCTTCAATCACTTATTTTCTTGGGCACCTCCAGTTCTGCAGTGACCACCTCCAGGGTTAGGGTTTAATAGTACAAGGCTATGTGAGCTTGCAAATGAGGAAAAGAGAGAGAGAGAGAGAAACTATAAATAATAGACTTTAATTTGAACCCAAAAAATGGTGATTCTAAAAATCTACCAGACCGTCAGTATCTGGCTTTTTACATGTGTTCACATCTATATAGAAAAGATGTATTTTTTTTCCTAGTGAATATGTGGCAAATACTATCAGTTGTGAAATCCAAGATGTGCGAAAGCTTTCTCCGAAAATCCAGCTGGGAAAAGAAATGATGCAATTAGGTAGAGAAATAGCTGCCTTGAAAAACAAGTTTCCGTGACTTGATGAAGTACTAGGAGAAAAAAGAGGTCCCCTCGTGTGTCCCCCCCCATCTCTATGTGTATTTTCAGATCCAAACTGATTCATGTTAAAATATGCATGCCCAAATTTTATTTTTAACAAATGCTATCCCAAGTATGCATTAGTGTCTTATCCTCTGTCTCCAAAATCATTTACGGCGACCTAAATAGCTGGGGGATGACAGGAGGAGGAAAGATTCCGAGAGGAAGTCGTCAACAGGAGGATTTGAGTGGGGCGCCACTGCGGCCAGCCCACCAGCAGAGGAAAAGGCAAAAATTGCTGGCTGGGTGGTGAGGAGTGGACCCCTGGCGTCAGCCTCTGAGCAGAGACAGGAGTGAGTGGAGGACGGAAGGTGACTCACAGGATGCCATTAACCCACTGACTTGGGAAATTAGCTTGCAAGGGTGGCATATTTTTGAAACTAGCTTCTTTGTGTTGTACAAGGAAAAACAGACAATGAAGACCCAAATTCTGGTGAAATTTAATTTCACACAAGGTAGTTTACCTGGGGAGAAATCGAACTAAAGCACGCACGTAATTAAATAAAAAAGTACTAACTTTAGATGCCCTGCTCCATCTCTCCTCACCCTCATCCCACTCACCCCCAAAACAATAACTTTCCACTCTTACCTGTTTTTTCTAGAACTTACCTCCATATGTCTAAATAATATGCACGTACCTGTATTTCTTGATTTATTAATTTTAGTCATTTCATCAACTTCTATTATGCTACCTGAGAATTTTGCTGGCTAGCTACCCCAGTTCAACTCCCCCCATCCCATCAACTTAGGTAGTATGAGATTTGTTTATATAGTCTTTATATTGTTATGGCTTCATATGTTCTCTGCGGATCCAAGTGGCAAGCTATAGTTGCATTTCTCTTCTTATACAACTCTGAATATTTTCTGGAATCAATACCTGTCTCATGCCATTGCTTGGTTTTCTAGGGATGTATGCCAATTTTTTCCAAATGCTTTCCAATGTCTCTTGATGCCTCCCCCAAATGCTCAGGCACTTAAGTAACCTAACTGTCCCCACTTTCCCCACCCAGAGACCGGCCCCTGCCAGCCCTGAACCCTCCTGCTCTGGAAATGCACGAGTTTGCTCTTGAAACCTAGCACACAGCTATTGTCCTGAAATGGCCCAACCTCTCTCCTGTGTTGGATCTTGTCTCCGGGTTTCCTCATCTTCTTCTGTTTTTGGTTTACTGCTTTGTGCTTCTGAGACACATTCTCCAGTAGCTTCTGAAGAGAGCATGCCTGCAAGGTATATATTGTTCATCGTTGCATGGCGAATAACTTGCCCATTCTGCTCTCTTTGCTCTGCCTGAGAGAGAGCTGTCCGCGTTGGAATCTTCTCAGAATGTCCACATCTCTGCACTCTCCCTTGGGTACTGCCCCCTGAGGACTGCCTGCCTTTGGACTCTCGCTCCTTGGAGGTGACCTGTTTTCCTCTGCAGGACCCTTCAGCCTGGCGCTACCCACTAGAAATATAACTCGAGCCCCAAAGTCGATTTGCTAATAGCTGCAATTTAACAGGTAAAAAGCGAAATTAATTTTAAGCATATATTTTATTTAATCCAGTGTATCAAAAATGTAATCCTTTCAACCTGTAATCAATACAAAATTGATTAATGAAATGTTTTACCTTGACTAAGTCTTTGAAATCAGATGTATCTCGCACACTCACAGCCCACCTTGATTCACACCTGTTGTCTATCCAGGGCTCAATAGCCACATGGGCTTGGTGGCTGCTCCTTGGCAGTGCAGTTCTAGAGTTTTTCCTTCATCTGCACAATGGTCCACGTTGGCATCTTTATTTCTTCTCTGGGCTCTGCTCTGTGTCCCTCCAGAGTCCTTCCAGAATCATTTGTCCTATGGCATCATTGCTGGAGTCCTCTGGGACTGTAGATCCTACTGGTCAGGCCCATGGCTGCCTACTGCCATGGGCGTTCTGGATCTCTGTACATCTAGTGGCATCTAAGGTTATCAGACCCGGGTGCTCAAGTATTTGGGTGGAGAAGAGGTCTTTGCAGATACGGAGCCCGGCCAACCTTCCTAGTTGGTTGCCATCACACAGTGGGTCACGTCACTGCTCTGGGATTTCTCCTGCCCTTTCCAAACGGCCTGCAATTGGACGTGTATTCTTGGAAGCCTGGAGGTTTCTTCAGGTTTTCAACATTTCCTGTGAAAGAACCAGTAATTCCTGGAAGGAGTGACTCTTCAGGCCTCACTGGGTAATAAGGAAAAAGGAAACTGGGTGTACTGCCAGCGGGGTCAGGACCTCGCCCCACTGGATCTCAGGCTGGGAGGGGGAGGCGAGGGCAGAGGGCAAGGAGGAAGGAATACGGGACACATGTCTCCTTGCCGTGTTGTTGGGGCATCAAGGCCTCCAGGCTGGCCCATGCTCGCATACTCTCTCTTTTCCTCCTCCATCCTTCCCCCGCCCCTTTCCCTCCACTCCTCCATCCCCCTCCATCCCTCTCTCTCTTTCTTCCCCTCTTCTTCCTCCCTCCCTCTCCCCTTACGCTCCCCCCTCTTCCTCCTCCTCCTCCTCCCTGCTCCTCCCCAAGTCCACAAGACAGACAAGACCCGAGGCCCTCACCGCACTTAAATAGAGTATAATCCCTTTATGCTCGCTTAGGTGGCTAAAGACTCCTCATCGGTACTTGTTGTCATCTTAAAACAACAGACAAGAGCATGCCTCCTAATTCGTTTGTCAAACACTTACATAGTGTTTACTATCAGACTGCCACTGTTCTAAACCCTTCTGCAAATATGAACTCATTTCATCATAACAATCCCTGAAGGAGGTGCTATTTCTGTCCTCATTTTACAGACGAGAACACTGAGGCCCAGAGAGGGTCCGTTGTGTAGCTCGGGGGTGTCCCCAGGCAGTGACTACAAACTCCATACCCTCAGCTGTTCGTGGTGGCTCCCTGTCTCCATGCTGTTCCTGAACAAATGGATGGAGAGCTGGAAAGGCTTGGGTATTTCACCATGAAACGGTCTTCTCTCAAAATAAAGCCTGTGGGTGCGAACTGAATTTTGCACAGTGAGGTTAAATCCAGAGCCGAACCTGAGCTCAGAGCAAGTTCTGAGTTCTAAACACTCCCTGGGGTTTCCATCCTGACCAGGAACTAAAGCCGAGACCGACTGCCCCCTGACTCTCTCCAGTTCCACCCTGAGTCTAGTTCCATCTTTCCTCCTCCCCCTGCCAGGACCTCCAGGGAGAGCCAGCTGAGACAAGAGGCCAGAGCTAACCGTCCAGCCACACGTTTGAATATGAAACTCCCACTGAATTACACTCTGGTTAAATTTTAGTCCATTCCGTTTTCAACTGGGAATGTTTATTCTACTTTTCCCGTTCTGTCTGATTCAACTTGCCTGCTTCCAGAGTTTCCAACATATTGTTGAATTTCAAAGCCCTTGTGTATGTCTTGCTAGGAATCAGCAAGCTCATAACTAATAAGATCTAGTGAATTTGGACTCCACTGATTCGCATTACATGATGGTTTTGACGGAAGCTGGGCCAAAGTGAATCTTCACTCCATGAAGAAAAGGCTGACCAATCATTTTAATGGAGAAAACATTGCCGAGACTAGATAATCTCTTTTTCACATCATGGACCTGTGATGATTGTTTCCATATACGTAAACAGCACATGCTGTTGTCTACATGCTGTTTCATGTGTGTAATCATAGCTGATCTTTGCTTTCAGGACTGTCACTTTAGCTATCACATCCTTGGGTAATACTAGCAACCTCTTATTTTTTTGTTTTGTTGTTACATTTGCGTTGGCCCTGTCATCATGTCTCCAGAGCCTCCTGCAGCCCACGGACCTAGGAATGTGTACATGCGTTCTCATCTCTTACAATCCTATGCATCTTGCATGTCAGCAGTTCTGAGATGTTGGATCCTTCAAGTAAAAGAGAAAAAAGGTTTTCTGAATCAACGAGTGAAACCTTGCTGTGAATTTCCTAAAGATAGCATTGACAGGATAAATAAATATTCCAAAATTAGAAACAGAGACATTTGAGATAAAGCCTCCAGTTTCTGGAGACAGTGAAGGGCCAGAGATTTATATTTTAGTCTAAGAAAAAGAACTGGAAATTTCCAACATGGACATGAGCGATGAGGAATCCGCATGCTGGTGACATCGCGATTACTCTTGAATTAATTGTTAGGAAATAAATGAATACAGGGTTGTGGCTTTTGTGTTTTAGTATGATTTTTCAATAACTATCTAGGAATAATTAACTAATTCAAGACAAGTGTTTTCAAAAGTCTATTAAAACACAGCTCTGAAAAATTAATTGGCACAGATTCTTCTTGATTCTCCTTTTAACAAAAATAATAAATTATTTTTCATGCATTTAATAAATATTAGATAACTAGAAATTGGGTTTTCCCTTATTGTGGTGCTGATATTTTTAGCATGCATCCAAAAATGTGACATTGGATATTCCAGATATATTCCTGGATTCTAGCATGGTAATTGGGACCTAATTTCCCTGGAGTTTTTTCCCCCTAAACTCCCAAAAAAGTGCCGTGCTAATTATGAATTATTCTCATTTGTTGATTAAAACAAGCTCTCAAAGTACATCCTAAAGACGACAATTGAGTAACTTAAACGAGGTTATTATATGTTCTTAATGAACATGTGTTCGTAAAATGTAATTGTTTCAAAATATTTTAAATTCAGAACTTTTCTGTGAACTCATAGCAACCTCCCAAACAATCTGGCGCGCTGTCATTTTATCCTTATACCTGACCCACCCCTTTTAAATGAGCACAGACAAGCAAGAGCCGTCCCGTCGGTAACCACAAAATGCAAAGGATGAACACCTCCCAGCAAGAGATGAAAACTTTCGTTTCCGGTTGCCTACTGCACTGCACCTGGACAGCTATGACTTCACCCACCTTGGCATCCAATAGATAGCTGAGGCCTAGACAAAGGTGGGCAGCAAAGGCATGACTGGAGGCCCCTCTTCCCTACCCCGAGGGGACCATCCTGGGGGCCAGGAGCCACCTCACTCAGCTCTTATCCGTGGAGCAGTTCAGCACCTGGGAAAGAAGCTCCCCCGTCAAGTGGCTGCACGGATGCATAAATAAACCCGTGTCCCAAAGTTGGCGCCTGCACCCCGTATCCCAATCCTTTTTGCCCACACGAGCTGCCTCGCCCAGCCTTCCTCCTGCTCCCCAACAATATTAAAGTGGAGGGGCTTTCTCAGCAGTGTGAGGGTAGCCCTCCACTTGGGCTGAATTAGGGGTGACACGAGGAGTAAGAGGAGGCTTGAATGGCCACGCAGGCTTGCACCTAGGTTATTATCAGACCCATCTTTCAGGTCAGGAAAGTAAGACCTCTGAAGTTGAAGGGAATCCCCAAGGCAGTCTAACTCTCAAGAGACACATGGGTGTTAGAGCCCAGGTCTCTATCTTCCCTATGCTTCCGCTGCGAGACCAGGCCAACGAATTAGTGTCTTGATGTACATGGTTTACGGGAGAATGAGACCTAGTAAGAATGTTCCGAAGGTTTTTGTACAATCACATTCAGCACAGTCCTTAAAAATAGGAGAGGGCTGCTATATTCGTTTCCCAGGGCTACCATAACTGGTACCACAAATTGGGCGACTTAATGCAACTGGAATCTATTCTATCCCAGTTCTGGAGCCAGAAGTCCAAAGTCAAGGTGTCATGACAGAGCCATGCTCTTTCTGAGGGTTTTAGGGGTGAATCCATTCCATGCCTTTCTCTTAGCTCCTGGTGTTGCCAGCAGTCCTCGGTGTCACTTGCCTTGTAGACGCATCACTCCAATCTCTGTCATCACACGGTCTTCTTTCTTTCTGAGTGTCTTCACATTGTCTTCCTTCTGTGCATGTCTGTCTCTGTGTGTCTTCTCCTTTCTTTATTACAACACCAGCCATATTGGATTAGAGCCCACCTTGAGCCAGTAGGAGCTCATCTTAACTTGATTACATCCACAAAGACCTATTGCCAAAGAAGGAAGCATTCATAAGCACTAGAAATTGGGACTTCAACATATCTTTTGGGGGGACACAATTCAACCCATAATGTGCCAACAGCAATGCCACTTGTTTTCTGCCATGCTCGTTGGACGACTTCAAGCAAGGTGAAGCCATAGCTCATGGAAAACATCTTGCTGCTTAAGGCTGGCCCTACCCATGGAAACAGCACAATTTCTTGTAAGTCTTTACAATTTAAAGGTCACCAGTTGGCTCCAGGGTCCCAGGGACACTACTAAATATCTCACAAGGTTCAGGATGGCCCCCACAACAAAGAATGACCCAGCCCGAATGTCAATAGGGCTGAGGCCGAAGAAACTGCCCCAACCAAAAAAGGAATTTTTATGAATCTCTCCTCAAATTATCCAGTTTGAGGAACCTTCTGTTTTCTGCCCAGATGCACCCTGTTACACCAATTCTTTTAGTCCAGCTAGCAAAGGACACAGAAGAGGTAAGTTTTCACAATGGAGGGAAAAGGTGTGGGAAGGTTCTGAGGAAGCTTCTCACGAAGCTGCCTGACTGGACAGAGCAGATCCAGCAGCGAACATATGGTTTTGAGCTGACGGGTCCAGAACACAGAGATGTCAGCCCCAGGGAGAAGCAAGTCTCCCAGAAAGAAGCAAGGACAGCTAGAAAATAAATATTTGTGCTTAAAATTCTGCTAGCTAGAGTACAGCTCAGTTACATGTCAGCTGCTATGAGAAGGGATGACCTACGGTTGACTCAAACTTGACCTCTCAGATTACATCTGGAAAAAGACAGGACCAGGCTAGTCGGAGGAAATGTTTGGTTCATTAAGTAATTTGCAGTTCTGAATTTTTGTTTGTTTGTCTTGACTGCATGAACTGCTTCTCTAAATGGATGTTATGTTTCTGCAGTATTCTCCCGCCGACTTTAACTCCCCTCCATCTTCATTATACATTTTATATTTGCTTGGTTATTTTATTTATTGCTTCAGATGCTTGGATGTGTGATGCTAATGTCAGCAGAGCGTTCTTACACACTCGGGCTGGCTTCCAACACTGTATTTTACAAGTGATTTACTTGGAACACAAAACATATTTTTCCATGTAATTAATGTCCTAAAGCAGTGGGCTGTCCCAGGCCAGCCAACAAAAGCTCCTCGTACCCACACTGTCCCTGAGGATGTAGGAATAGCAGTATAGAACCTCGTCCCCTCATCTCACAGGGTTTGCCTGGAGAAATGCCTCTGGCGGGTGACCCAACCTGGAATTGCAGATCCACATGTACTGCGATTCTGTATTGGGTGAGATGGAAGGCCAGGGAGCAAAGAACCCTTCAGCAAACAAGACTAGCTGCTTTCTCCTAGCACAGGGGTTCCAGATGAGGCATGAGCAGCAGGCATGGGGGTTTCAGAGGTCTGAAAATTACGCATTGAGGCAGCGACGTTTCATGACGTGAAAGATGAGCTTGAATGGAGGGAGAAGATGAGCCTGGCAGGCAGAATAAAGGCCCCCAAAGATGTCCACATCCTAATCCACAGAGCCTGTGAATCTGTGGCCTCCCATGCAAAAGGGACTTTGCACATGTAAGTTACAGATCTTGCCATGTGGAGATGATCCTGGATTATCCAGGTGGGCCCAACATAACCGAGGGTCCTTTTAAGAGGGAGGCAGGAAAGTCAGAGGAAGAGAAGGAAGGATAAGGATGGAAGCAGAGGTCAGAGGCAGAGACTTGAAGATGCTATGCTGCTGGCTTTGAAGATGGAGGAAGCGGCCAGGACCCAAGGAATGCGGGCGCCTCTAGAAGCTGGATGTGGCGAGAAAACGGATTCTCCCCACGAGCCTCAAGAAGGAACCAGCCCTGCCTACCCATTTTAGACTGCTGACCTCCAGAACTGTAAGAGCATAAATGTGTGTCATTTTAAGCCACTTAAGCTTATGATAATTAGTTACAGCAGCCACAGGAAACTAACACAGCGAGGATTAAGGACCAGCAATGGACAATGGGGGGAGCAGAGGATACCCAGGAGGAGTGGAGAGCATTCTTTCCTCTCTCCTCCTGCCCCGCCCCGGCCACTGTGCTGAGGCAGAGAACTCAGACGGACGTGGCATCCGAGGAGTGGAGGTCCCAGTCTTCCCTCAGGCTTCCACTTGCACCCCTTCTCTCCTGGTGGCTTTCACCACGACCCTCTGGACCCTTCACTGTCCTCATCACTCATTCAGTATTGTCAACAAATTTTTTTATTGTGGTAAAATATACATAACATAAAAATTGCAACTTGAACTATTTTTAAACACAATTCAGTGGCATTAAGGATGGTCACACTGTTGTACAAACATCACCAATATCCATCTCCAGCACTTTTTCATCTTCCCAAAAGGAAACTAACAATTAAGCAATAACTCTCCACTTCCTCCTCGCCCAGCTCCCGGTAACCTCTCATCTGTTTTGTCTCTATGACTCTGCCCGTTCTAGATATTTCGTGTAAGTGGAGTCGTACAACCTTTGTCCTTTTGTGTCTGGATTATTTCACCTAGCATAATACTTTCCAGGTCCATCCGTGTTGTAGCATGTATCAGAACATTACTAATTTAGGCTGAATAATAGTCCATTGTGTGGACAGGCCACCTTTTGTTTATCCATCCATCTGTTGATGGTCTCTTGAGCTGCTTCAACTTTTGGCTATTGTGAATCATGCAGCAATGAACATTGGTGTACAAGTATCTGTTTGGGTTCCTGCTGTCGATTCTTTGGGGTATATAGCTAGAAATTGAATTATTGGATCATATGGTAACTCTGTTTAACTTTTTGAGGCACCGCCAACTGTTTTCCACAGCGGCTGCACCATTTTACATTCCCATCAGCAGTGCACTAGGGTTCCAATGTCTCCACATCCTCGCCAACACTTGTTATTTTCCATTTGTTTGTTTTAATTATAAGCATCCTAGAAGGTGTGCACAGCACTCACTCTTGGTAGGAAAACACAGCCGAATACCTGCACTGGATGCTGGAGAGCAGGGAACCGGGTGAGGAGGAAACACAGGAAGGTTCCAGGAGGGACGTTTTCAGCACTAATGGAAAAGGGAGGGTAGGGAGGGTAGAATCCTTGAGAGTCCCACAAAGGTGGCCCTTCACGGGTGACAAGCACAGGAACAGAAATCATCAGCTGAGCCCTGGGTGTCCCTTACCCTTAGCCTTGCCAGAACATGGAGGCCTGGCCTACATCGCTTCATCGGCATCTTGTATACCAGCACAAGGAAACGCACCTGTGCATCCTTTCACTCTATGATGATCTTCACAGAGCAAGAGAACCCAGCAAGAAAGGGGCCATTTTCTGCTCAACTGACATTACTATTTGATGGGCCTTAGTCTCTGAGTATCACGGTGGGCCGTCAATTAATTTGTAATATTGTTCCTACCAACTTGATCAATTTGTGGCTGGAGAGTTGGAGAGAGTGGAGATGTGGAATCAATAGGTCATTACACAGCCACTTAAGAAAGCTACTCTCCCAGCAATACATTTTCTGAAGAAACGTCCAAGAGAAAAAATTGGTGTATTATGTTGCCTAGCATGCTGCGTATCAGACACGATCACCAATTACATGGACCATCGAGGAAATTTGCCTAGTGGTCTTTTCCTTTGTTACCATGATAGACAATTAAATGAGGAGTAATTTTACGTCTGTAAGAGATACAAATAGAGAAAAATCTATAAGACCTGGGTATTTTCACAGTTATCTTTTTTTTTTTTTTGTGGTAAAATACACATAACACTTACCATCTTATCCATTTTTAAGTGAACACTCCAGTAGTGTTAAGTATATTCACATTGTTGTGAAACAGATCTCCAGAACCTTTTCATCTTGCAAAACTAAAACTTCCTGTTACAGAGGGAACAACCTCAAGCAGACAGGAAGTGAAGAGTGGGTGAGTAGATGACGTCTGAAGCCAACATCAGCTCTGCTGCTAGCCATTCTTTGTTAGTCCAAGTGGCTTTTTATTTATTTATTTATTATTTTTGTGTGTGTGTGAGGAAGATCAGCCCTGAGCTAACATCCATGCTAATCCTCCTCTTTTTGCTGAGGAAGACTGGCTCTGAGCTAACATCTATTGCCAATCCTCCTCCTACTTTTTTTCCCCAAAGCCACAGTAGATAGTTGTACGTCATAGCTGCACATCCTTCCAGTTGCTGTATGTGGGACACGGCTTCAGCATGGCCGGAGAAGCAGTGCGTCGGTGCACGCCCGGGATCCGAACCCGGGCCGCCAATAGCGGAGCTCGAGCACTTAATTACTAAGCCACGGGGCCGGCTCCAGGTGGCTCTTTAATTTTCACATTTATATGTAGCACAATTTCTGAAAGTCTCATTAAGCGAGGCATAGAATCATTCCCCCACCTGTAGGTGTGTGTGAAATGGGAAAGCGTGCAAAGCTCCATAAATAAGTAGGGAATGAGCCCACCTGAAGAGCAGAGGTTGTCCACACGCAGGCCGAGACTCTCCAGTGGTGTGAGGCAATGCCCATGAATGAGATTTCCCCCTTTTATTCTGAGGGGGCCACCAGCAAAGCCTCCTATTTGCCTTCAAAGGGAAATAGTTCCCCGACGCATCACATTTTGTTGGAGATCTCCTTTCAGTGAATGATCATACAGCTTATCAACAACCATGTTATGAACATAAACAGAAATAAAAATAAACAAGTAAAAATATCTCAAATTTATGTGTACTTGGTGGATACAGAATTTGCACTATGTTACCTCAGGTTACCAAGTCACTTATGCAGGAAAAAGAAAATCTCATTATCCCCTTTTTACAGATAATCCAAGTGGCTAACTGACTTGCCTAAAGCTACCCAGTCACGGGCCCGGCCCCGTGGCTGAGTGGGTAAAGTTCCACATGCTCCCCTTTGGCGGCCAGGGTTCATGGGTTTGGATCCTGGGCGCAGACATACTCCACTCATCAGCCATGCTGTGGAGGTATCTCACATACAAAGTACAGGAAGATGGGCACAGATGTTAGCTCAGGGCTAATCCTCCTCAAACAAAAAGAAAAACAAAAGAGGAAGGTTGGCAATGGATGTTAGCTCAGGGCGAATCTTCTTCATCAAAAACAAACAAATAAATAAATAAATAGTCAGCCAGTAAATTGCAGGTCCTGATCTTAAAAAATGGGTCTGTGTAGCTGAAATTAAAAAGACCAACTAAACCACGCACTGGAGAGGATGTGGAGACACTGGAATTCTCATCTACCGCTGGTGAAAGTTAAAATGATACAACCACTTTGCTCTTTCACAAACTTTGTTTCTTAAAAAGTTAAACATATACCTACCATAGGATTCAGCCATTCAAGTTCTGGGTATTTATCCAAAGAAATGAAAACATAGGCCCATACAAAAACTTGTAAACAAATGCTCATAGCAGCTTTATTTGTAACTGCCAAAAACTATAAACAATCCAAATGTCCATCAGTAAATGAATGGGTAAACAAACAGTGGTACATCCATACAATGGGATATTATACCGCAATACAAAGGAATGACCTATTGACATATAAAACAGAGTAGAAGAATCTCAAAATTATCATGCTGACTGAAGGAAAGAAGCCAAATAAAGAAGAATATGGATCGTGTAATTCCATTTATAGAAACTCTAAAATATGTGATGGATAGCAGATCACTGGTTACTTGGGAATAACAGAATGGGACGGGGCTGGAGAGTGGGGTTATAAGGGGCATGAGGAAACTTTTGGGGGTGATGGCTATTGTGGTTGGCCGAATAATGCCCCCCCAAAGATGTCCATGTCCTAATTCCTGGTACCTGTGACTATGTTACTTTATATGGCAAAAGGGAATTATGGTTGCACGTGGAATTAAGATTGCTAATTCTCTGACTTTAAAATAGAGGGATTTTCCTGGATTATCTACGTGGGCCCAATGTAATGACAAGGGTCCTTAAAATTGGAAGAGGGAGGCAGAAGAGTTCAAAATCAGAGAAAGAGAAATGACTATGGAGGAATGGTTAGAGAGATGCAGTGTTGCTGGATTTGAAGACGGAGGAAGGGACCATGGGCCAAGGAATGCCAGCAGCCTCTAGAAGCTGGAAAAGACAAGGAAATGGATCCTCCCCTAGAGCCTCCAGAAGGAATGCAGCCCTGTCAGCACCTTGATTTTAGCCCCATGAGACCCATTTTGGACTTCTGACCTCCATGACTATAAGATAATAAATTTGTGTTGTTTTAAGCCACTAAATTTGTTGTAATTTGTAATAGCAGCCATAGGAAATGCACACAGCTGTGTTCATTATTTTGAATGTGGTGGTGATTTCACAGGTGTGAAAACTTGCCAAATTGTAACTGTCAATATGCACAGTTTAGTGCATGTCCCTGATACCTCAATAAAGCTGTTTAAAGAAAAACTTCCTACAAAATGAGTCTTCATTGTGGTTCTTGTTTCCATTCTGACATGTGCTCTGAATGCATAAGAAAATCACCCACATGGATCAATTTTATTTGCACATTATGCATATGGTATTCTATATCAATATATCTCTTTTCAGTCAACAGCTCTGCTAACACTTGTACCTAAGGGATATTGTAAGCTCGTTTGACACATCTGACCGTGAATTACTTATGAGAAAGTTTGAGACACTGATCTAACTTGTTAATAACATAAATACCCATCTACAGTTTTTCTCTCCTCTTTGATATTAAGATAACTAAGTTATCAAATTGCATCAGAAACTGAGCTGGAAATTGTCATAAAGGTTATGACTGAGACAGAGATTGTCAACAACACTGAAAATCTAAGCACACTTCTAGTATAAACAAGAGCTCTCTACTGTAGAAGAATGATTTCTGTGTGTGCTCATGTTCATTGTGGGTGTACTGCACTGGAGTAAAATGGAGGTATGCCTATAGTAAATTGTTAGCTTTGAATGTAGCCTTTGAATTAAGAGTCAGGCTAGTAGACAGCTTCCAACATGCACACAGGTGGGATTCAATCTAGTGTATCAGCCAGAGTCCCCGCAGGACACAGGTGGTGTGCAGAGAAGGGTTAATGGAAGAGAGTTAAATGAAGCGGCCAAGGGCCCGCCCGGTGGCGCAAGAAGTTAAGTGTGTGCACTCCGCTGCGGCGGCCTGGGGTTCGCCGGCTTGGATCCCAAGCGTGGACCGACACACCACTTGTCATGCCATGCTGTGGCGGCATCCCACATAAAGTGGAGGAAGATGGGCACGGATGTTAGCCCAGGGCCAGTCTTCCTCAGCAAAAAAAAAAAAAAAAAGAGGAGGATTGGCAGATGTTAGCACAGGGCTGATCTTCCTCACCAAAAAAAAAAAATGAAGGGGCCATGTACAAAGAAAGGTGGGTGGGGTCAGCGGAATTCAACTAGAAGCTGGAGGGTAAGAGGGCTGGGTGTGGGAGACTGCATTGTTGGCTCTCAATTAACCATCCCTCCTGGCCCCTGTCATATGATCCCATAGGCCCCTTTGGACCTTGGGCTTCATCAAATGACTTGCTTTGGCAGATGGAATTTGAGCAGATGTGACATACACTATATCTAAGCAGAAGCTTTAAATGCACTGCTGTGGTTGACACACATTTGGGCGTCTGCCCTTGGCCTGGAGAAGAGCAGGCTCCAGATAGGATCTGGCTCCAGGTATGGGAAGATGTGCGGCACGGAGCCAAGTCTAGCTCGGCAGAGAGCTCAGTAAGGCCAAAGTTGATGCACAGCCTGTGTGCACTGTGAGCAAGTCATAACTGGTTGGTGCAGCTGCAGCAGAGAAAGCTCACAAAATACACCGGATGATGCAGTCTGCAGGGACCAGCCTCCATTGAGCACAGCAGGGCAGAGCAGGGCTCTGTCTGAATGGATGTGGGGGCCAATGGAGAAGAGCTGCCATGGGAGATTGTGGTGGAAGAAACCTAGAAAGATTTGTTTTCATGGGGTGCTGAGTACAACAGACTTCAAGCCGTGTGGAGGAGGTAAACCTCGCAAGCGGAATGAGGGGAGGAGTGAGGAGCGAGGAAAAGGCTCTCAGCAGGGACAGCATCCCACTACACTGGAAGCCGTCTCCCGGCCTGGCTTTCCACTGGATCCATATTCCAGTCGTACAAGGAAAGGGGCAACCACAGCATTGCATGAGATACTCTGGGGTTCACGCCGTGGCAATGTAGTCCCCTTCCAGCAGAGGGTCACACATACAAGACCACGCAGCCTTGACTTGTGTGGGCTGGCGGCACACCGAGGGCAATGCCCAAGGGAGAAGGTATGACAATGGCACACTGCATGGCACAGTGGTGACCCCAGGAGGCCTGTCCTTGACAAGACTGACATTTCTCCACCCCTCTGTAAATTCCTTCATGCCAGGAACCCCGCCTTGCCCTCTCTGTAGACCACAGTGGTCGGCACTTCATAAAGGCGCCCTAGTAAACGTTTCCAGCTGTGTGCGTGCCCCACCCCCACCCCCCCCTCACCAAGAGATGTCATGAAGATGGGAAATACGGGGGCGGGGGCATAATCCGGGCCTTTGCCAGGCGAGGTCATGTACCTTTCACCTTGTTGGATTCTCTGCATAGTTGACGCTGGACTGAAGAAACTGATTTTCTCTTTTGTCTTGGTGGCGGTCTGACCTCATCTTCACACGTCCTTTGAGATGAAATCTTGCTGAGGAATTTGATTTTCTAACATTTTAAGTTAGGATCCTACACAGGAGAAGTACAGGGTCTTAAACAGGAGGTTAGCATGCAGAGTAATGGAAAGCTTTGCCAAGGAAGCGATAACTGACGGTGAGATCTAATGGGCTGACACAGGCAGAGAGGAGGAAAGAGCATTCTAGGGAGGAGGGAAGGTAGGTATAACTCCTGAGAGAGAATGAAGAAAGGGCCCCGCCCCAGAAGGTAGAGGGGCTCAGGAAAAATGACTCCTAAGGCCATTTTGTCATGCCACACCTACACTGGACCCACTAGGAGGTGATGGGGGAAGCCAGCACTGTACCTAGAATCAGAATCATCCAGAACCTAGTGGCATATTCTAGCTTTAAGAAGGTGTGCAGCCTGGGTCCTGCCCCCAGTGAAGCTGACTTAATTCATTGTTCTGGGGCACGGCCTGGGCTGTGGGACTTTTTAAAGTTCTCCATGCGCAGCCAAGATTGAGAACTGCTGGTATAAAGCAGTGGTTTGCCAACCTCAGCGTGCATCAGAATCACCTGGAGAGTTTGTGAGACCAGAGAGGGCTTGGTCCTACCTCTAGAATTTCTGATTCAGGGCTTAATAATTTGTGTTGCTAATCACTTCCCAGGGGATGCTGATGCTGCTGATGGTGGGACCACACTTTGAGACTCATTAAATGAAGGGGCAGGAGAGACTTGACAAAGACCCTGCTGTAGGTGCTGGGGGTGGGGGACCAGGGCAGGATTATGGGTGAATAAAAGGCGGCAATTCCAGGAAACCTGCAGCGTTGGGGACAGGGAGCAGCGGAGGAAGAGGAGTTCAACATGGCGCTACTGGGTGGACATCGCTAGAGTATACACAGCCTGGCAATTGGAAGTCCTTCTTGCCAGAAGTCCTAGCAGGTAGCCTGGTACAGGGACATCCAGCTGCAAGAAGCAGGACCCGTCCCTGGGCCACGTTCCAGTCTCTGGAGGCCAGAACCAAGCCTGTCCTTGAGAGACGAGGACACAGAGAACGCAACATGGATCCAGTCACTGGGCAGGGGATAGAAGAAGGAGACAGGGCCTCAGGAAGAGGGAGAGGCAGAACTGTCAGAACCCAACTGGCAAGCAGATATGAGAGCCAGCACTGCAGGAGCCTGCAAGTTCAGGGGCCCCAAGACTCACCTGGAAAAGCCCAGGCACCAGCCACTACGGCTTTACCTGGGGGCCCAGGAGTTGGCGTACTTAACTCACCTCTCCCTCCTCTTCTGGTCCAGCTGGTCCTTTAAGTTTATGTAATAACACTTCAGAGGAAGCAGGAGAGGGTTCCATATAGAGGTGAAGGCAGCCTATGGGCTGGGGAGGAGGAACCTCTAAAGAAAGTATGAATTCAAAGCTAGCCCCAAGATTCCCATCTCCCTATTGTGCAAACCTTATATAATTCTCTCTCCTTGAGTATGTATGGGACCTGTGAGTATGAAGAATGTAATGCCTGTGATTAGGTTTGATTGACTTTGAGTCAATCAAAAAAGACACCATCCTGGGTGGGCCTGATAAAATCAGGTGAGCTTTATAAAAGCGGAGAGACTGTCCCACTGGCCTCAAAGACAAAGCAAACAGCGACATATGAACTGCTTATGGAAAGGAGCAGCCTCTAGGAGCTAAGGACCTCAGTCCTACAATCTCAAGGAACTGAATCGGCTAAAAACTGGTAAGCTCGGAAGAGAACCCTGAGCTTCAGATGAAAGGGCAGCCCCAGCTGACACCTTGATTGCAGCTTGGTGAGACCCTGCACAGAGGACCCATTTACGCCGTGCCCAGACTCCTGACCTGGGAGATCATAAATGTGCTGTTGAAGCCTCTAAATTTGGTGTAATTTGTGACACAGCAGTAGAAAACCAATCCACCAGGGAGTATATATCCTCGGTCAGGCACCATTTCATACTTTTTTTTTCATTGCTAGGATAAAAAGAACAAATGAGTTTCATCCCCTTTGTAGTTTATTCCTGGCTGCTGGGAGAGAAATCAGACGGATTCCCTACAGAAGGCCTTTATTCTCTCTTTCCAGTGTTGTTAGGGGGCTGTTTGATTCTAACAGTGACAACACCCGTTCTAAGCTCTTCACTTACTTGAGTCTCAACTCCATCCTCCTGGCAGCTGCCATCTACTCCCCAGGAAGGGCAGGTCCCTGCCCAGAGCTCCCCCAACCCTCTCTGCAGGCCCCTGGGAGAGCACTTCCTCCCGACTGGTGTCCTTCCTTGGGCTTCCCGCTTTTCTGGGCAGGAATTCTGTCCTCAGTGTCTTAGGTTTCCTGAGCACTTAACCAAATGTGCACTTGCAGTCCCCCAAATGTTGGTTAAATGCACACGCTATTAACCATATTCCAAAGCAAGTTTCTGCAGCCTGACGGTTCTCAAAGTGTGTTCCTCAGACGAGCGTCAGCATTTGCTGGGAACTTGTTAGGAATGCAAATTTTTGCCTCTCCCTGAGACCTGCGGAATCAGAAACTCAAGGACTGGGGCCCAGCCGTCCAGGTATGACAAGTCCTCTGAGAGATTCTGCTGTGCTTTCAACTTTGAGAGTCACCGCTCTGCCTAATGTTTTGCATTTTGAGGCAATCAGCCCCTTAATAATTCCCAGGTCTCTCACCTCTAATTTTTTGGTAGTCATTTTATTTGGGGTTTTGCACTCAAGTCCTCAAAGTCATATAATCAATACTGTGTCTGCTCACATTCTCCCTAGTCTCTTGAGACGCATATTTCAGTGGAATCATCGTGGCTTCAATTTGTTGAGCAGTTACTGGGTGCTAAGCACAGTGCTGAATATAGAAATTATCTTCCTCTTAATTGGCCCCAGGAGAGAGGCAGCATCAGCCCCACTCTTCAGAGGCAGAATCTGGAGAACAGCTGTGCAAGTCACTTACGTGCTACATCCCCGCAGCCAGCCAGGCTGGGCTCAAATTCAAAGCCAGGCCGTCTCGCTCCAAAACTGGTGCTTGTAACCCCAGACTAAATAGTCTCAGAACCTTAGGTCCTGACTTTTTGCAGGCACCAACTATTTATTGCATTCCAGTATTTTGCCACAAAAGGCAGCTCGATGGGGTCGTGGTGAAGTGCGACCAGTGGAGTTTGGAAGAGCATCAAACGGTTCCTGCCTGTGTATTGTTCAACCACGCAACGCGTTTGTCCTGCAAGCTTATTTGTGGAGCTTATTCTTTTTGTTCTGGGAGGACCAACGCCTCTCTAAGGAACAGAGCAGACTGTGCCAAAACGCATCAGAGCCCTCCTTGTTGGCGTCCATCTGGCACCCGGGGAAAGCCACTCGGCCTTTCTTCTCTGCTCCAAGCTCCCTGCTCCGTCCACCTGGTCCTGGAATCAGCTTGCTCCTCTGCCTTCATGCCACTTCGCCCCTCCCAGCCCCAGACGCCCTCCTCGGGGGCTTGCAGCTGACCCTTCCCTTCCACTTCTGGCCTCCATGGCATTTGGGGCACCCACCAGCCATCTCTCTGACGTTGGATGTGGCACCACCATTGCATTTGTGGGTCCCTAAGCAAACCCCCAACCAAGACTGGCCGTTCCCCCTCCTGCCTCCTGGCCCTCTTGGCCCTCCGCTGATAGGAGTTAGCCTCTGGCGCCTGAGCACCATGAAAACTGAGGGAAAGAGGATTAAGTCTCATGCTGCCATCTTTCTTCCTCCTCTGAGGTTCTTATCTCAGTGACTGACTGGTTCGTCTGGGGCCTTAAAACATTTCCATTTTTAGGACTCTCCTAATAAAATAGTGAAGTAAAGCTATAAAGCTTTGTCATATTTGTTTGGATTTTTCCATTGTGCTAAAATATCCACAACACAGAATTTACCATTTTAATCATTTTTAAGTGTACAATTCAGTGGCATTAAGTGCACGCACAATATTGTGCATCTTTCACCACTATCCACGTCCAGAACTTTTTCATCATCCCCAATAGAAACTCTGTTCCCATCCAATAATAAGTCCCCATTCCTTCCTCTCTCCACCCCCAGTCCCTGGTAACTACTATTCTACTATCTGTCTCTATGAATTGGCCTATTTTAGGTACCTCATATAAGTAGATTCATTGAATATTTGTCCTTTTGTGTCTGTATCATATTATTTTTGGAACAAGGAAGATAGAGATAGGTATGAGGGCAGGGGATAGAGAGTGATAAATGGAATTAGCCAATGGCTAGTGACAATGGGTCCTGTGCAAGTCCCTGTGTACTAGTTATCTATTGCTCCATAACAAATGACCACAAATTTAGTGGCTGTAAACAATACTTTTATTCAGCTCACATTTCTGTAGGTCATGAGTCCGGGCACAGCTTGGCTGGCTCCTCTGCTCAGGGTCTCACGGGGCTGCAGTCAAGAGGTCAGCTGGGCTGTGTTCTCATCTGGAGGTTCAACTGAGGCAGAATTGGCTCCCAAGCTCCCTCTGGTTGTTGGAAGAATTCATTTCCTTGCAACTATAGGACTTAGGTCCCTGGCTTCTTGTTGGCTGCCCTTGGTTCCTCACCACATGGCAGCTGACTTCAAGAAGCCCTCAAGGAGTGTCTCTAGAGCTTAAACTGCTGACTTAATTACGCGAGTGAGCACCATCCCCTCTGCCATCATCTCTTGTTAGAAGCGAGACACAAACAAATGGTGTTGGGAAAACTGGATAGCCACATGCAAAAAAATGAAAGTAGACCCTTACCTTACACCATACACAAAAATTAACTCCAAATGGATTAAAGACTTGAATGTAAGACCTGAAACTGTGAAACTTCTAGAAGAAAACATAGGCAGTACGCTCTTCGACATCGGTCTTAGCAACATCTTTTCAAACACCACGTCTGACCGGGCAAGGGAAACAATAGAAAAAAATCAACAAATGGGACTACATCAAACTAAAAAGCTTCTGCACAGCAAAGGAAACCATCAACAAAACGAAAAGACAACCTAACAATTGGGAGAAGATATTTGCAAACCATACTTCTGATAACGGCTTAATCTCCAAAATATATAAAGAACTCATGCATCTCAACAACAAAAAAACTACCAACCCAATTAAAAAATGGGCAAAAGACCTGAACAGATATTTCTCCAAAGAAGATATACAGATGGCCAACAGACACATGAAAAGATGTTAAAAATCACTAACTATCAGGGAAATGCAAATTAAAACTACAATGAGATATCACCTCACGCCCGACAGAATGGCTATAATTAACAAGACAGGAAACAACATGTGTTGGAGAGGATGTGGAGAGAAGGGAACTCTCATACACTGCTGGTGGGAGTGCAAACTGGTGCAGCCACTATGGAAAACAGTATGGAGATTCCTCAAAAAATCAAGGATAGAACTACCATATGATCCAGCTATTCCACTGTTGGGTATTTATCCAAAGAACTTGAAAACACCAATTTGTAAAGGTACATGCACCCCTGTGTTCATTGCAGCGTTATTCACAATAGCCAAGACTTGGAAGCAACCTAAGTGCCCATCAAGGGACGAATGGATAAAGATGATGTGGTATATATACACAATGGAATACTACTCAGCCATAAGAAACGATGAAATCCAGCCATTTGTGACAACATGGATGGACATTGAGAGTATAATGCAAAGTGAAATAAGTCAGAGGGAGAAGGTCAAATACCGTATGATTTCCTTCATTAAGTAGTAGATAATAACAACAATAAACAAACACATAGGGACAGAGATTGGATTGGTGGTTACCAGAGGGGAAGGGGGGAGGGAGGAGGGTGAAAGGGATAATTCGGTACATGTGTGTGGTGATGGGTTGTAATTAGTATTTTGGTGGTGAACATGATGTAATCTATGCAGAAATAGAAGTACAATGATGTACACCTGAAATTTTTACAATGTTATAAACCAATGTTACTGCAATAAACAAAAAATTAAAAAAATAAAGAAAGAAAGAAAGAAGCGAGACACACAACGTGGATGGACCCTGAGGGGATCATGCTAAGCGAAATAAGTCAGAGGGAGAAAGTCTAATACCATATGATCTCACTTATAAGTAGAAGATAAAAACAACAACAGACAAGCACATAGAGACAGAGATTGGGTTGGTGGTTACCAGAGGAGAAGGGGGAAGGGAGGAGGGTGAAAGGGGTGACTAGGCACATGTGTGTGGTGATGGATTGTAATTAGTCTTTGAGTGTTGAACATGATGTAATCTATGCAGAAATCGAAATATAATGATGTACACCTGAAATTTATATAATGTTATAAACCAACGTTACCACAATAAAAAAAAATTAAGGGGCCAGCCCGGTGGTGCAGCAGTTAAGGTTGCACGCTCTGCTTCAGCGGCCCTGGGTTCGCAGGTTCGGGTCCCGGGCGCACACTGACGCACCGCTTGTCAGGCCATGCTGTGTCGGCGTTCCATATAAAGTAGAGGAAGATGGGCACAGATGTTAGCCCAGCGCCAGTCTTTCTCAGCAAAAAAGAGGAGGATTGGTAACAGATGTTAGCTCAGGGCTGGTCTTCCTCAAAAAAAAAAAAATTTTTTTTTAATTAAAAAAAAGAAGCAAGTCACAGGTCCTGCCCACACTCCAGGCAAACACCGGGTGTGGGAATCACGGGGGCCGCCCTATAGTCTGTCTGGCACGCCTTTGGGGTGGGAGAAATGGTCATGGAAAGCCAGCAAGGGGGAAATTTTGCTCCTTCCGGAGTTTTCCTGAGATTGCCCAAATTCAGTCACCAAACCTCAAAGAGATGTGGTCAGACCTTTCACCCCCAACAGCACGGGGCACTAAGTGTTTTCTAAGAGCTTTCGATTAAGGCAGTATTGAAGCAAGATCAAGGGAAAGATTGGTTTCTAGGTATTACTTAGTCATTTTCCTCCACCTGCAAGTTTCAGCCTCAAAATAACTTGGAAAAAAAAATCCTGGGTTATTTACATTAGCTCTCTATTTTTAACTGCCGTTCTGTTTAAAATATGCAGTATCTTCTGAAGCCTTGTTAGAGCCCATTGAACCTGTAGCAAGATAGCGTATTTATTTTTGTGGCTATTTCCAACCGCTTAGAGAACTTTTTGTTTCCATCTGAGCTTTTAGGGGAGGCGAACCAGGTCAACATGTCTGGCCGATTTGTCAACTGGCTGTGCTGGGTTCTTAATAAAATGGTGCTAAATTCAGAGCTACTTATCATGTGTCTCTTTTTATGTGGCTCAATTTTTCCATTACTTGAAGTTCCCAAACGCTAATAAACTCCTAATGCACTATTTTTGGTAGGAATGAATGCATTAGGCTTTTGAGAGTTGATGTTTTCACATCACTAGAAAACATTCTGCAAGAAAGAGGAAAAGCCACCCTCGCAGGGCGTACATTGGATTTTTTTCCTATTGATCTGGAGCTGTTTATGCAGAGAAGGGGGAGCAGGGGAGAAAGGTAAACGCAGCAGAGGGAAAAATACACCCACGGATTCTGCCCACTTCTACTTTCTGTCTTTTGGCTACAGGGTCTTTTTGCATGTTTATTTCACAAGCACTAATCATAGACTTTCAAATGGATCTAATGAAAAAGATGTGTCTGGAAGGCAGCAAAATGACTCTCTAAGAGGATACATTTGTTACTCATCCAGCCATAGTTAGAAGAAACATTTTGCCTTAGAGTCGTTTGAAACCAAAAGCCCTCTTAAAATCTGAACTAGAACAGATAAGACCAATGTGTGGTGAGGGAAACAAGGAGAGTTAGCAGACTTCTGTGGGAGTATCGACTCAGAGGGGGAATGAGGGCCCCTCGGAGAAAAGTTCCACGTCTTGATGTGGCTGATGGTTACGCAGGTGCAGACATAGGTTAAATACACTTACTGTATGCAAGTGACACCTCAGGGTTGAAAGAAAAAAATCCAGCCTAACCCAAGGCTGGTGTAGTAGACACACAGCAGAAGGTAAAAGCAGTGATTAAAAGTCAGCAGAATCCTTCAGACCCACGATCTGGACTATTCTGCCCTCCTCACCACCACCACAGCTTCCTCGGCCATCCTCTCCCCTCCAATAGCTATTTTTGTTGCATGTTAACATGTTGCATGTATTACTTTATTCTTTTTCAACCAGCTTCTGGTACAAAGATGTAGCCTGTTAAGAGTTGAATATCAGATTACTCCTATTTCCCTCTTCAATGTTTTCTAATTCCATCCTGCAACATAGAGGAAGAAATACAAAATGTATCTCTCCACCTTGGAGGAGGAGGTGTTGTCAAGGGCCGCTGCCCTGTATTTCTGGGAACAGTAAAACCAGCGAGTCCATGTCGCTGTTAGTATGCTACAAACAAATCCGGCATTGCTCACCCTCTTTCTACTAGCTAAATTATTATTACCTACCGCTTCTGTTAAGGAAAAAATAGTTCTTTGCCCCAAGAATCTCAAGCAATCAGCATCCGGATTTCACTCTGGACTGCTGAGGGGACGTTCTGACAAACGTCTGGTGGGATCTGAACCTACACACTCGAATATGTGTGTTTCCAGTGGGTCTTTTTGCAAGTGTGTTCCTTTTTGCTATCTCTGAAATTAACTGCAGCCAAATATAAAGTGACAGAGCCTTTTGTGTTTCTGCAGTCTAATGGGGAAATAATTTTTGGTTACTTTTTTGAATGTTAAATAAATTTTATTTTGAAAAAAGAAAGCTTTAAAATTTAGTGGTTTTAATGGCACTTTTTCCCTGGTTTTTTTCTTAAGATGAAATTCACATAACATAAAATTAGTAATTTTGAAATGTACAATTCAGTGGCATTTGGTATATTCACAGAGTTGTACAACCTTCACCTCTATCTAGATCTGAAACGTTTTCATCGTTGCCAAAGGAAACCTCACTCCCATTAAACAGTCACTCCTCATCCCCTGCCCCTTTCGCTCTGGCTCTAGGCAACCACTAATCTGCTTTCTGTCTTGAATGATTTACCTGTTCTGGACATTTCCTATAAATGAAATCATGCGATCTGTGACCTTTTGTCTCTGGCTTCTTTCACTCAGCATGTTTTTGAGGTTCATCCACATTGCAGCATGTGTCAGTAATTAGTTAAATTTATTTTTAAGTGAAAATAATTATAAATGAAAAATTAGAATTTTAAACATACTTTTGGGTGTTCAACTATTATTTGAGTACCTACAATGTGCAAGGGACTGTACTGTACTGAGCATGATGTGAAAGTTGATGTTCTCTCTGAAATAAGCCCAACCGACCTGTGATTGTAGGACAAAAGCTCATGTGTGCCCCACCCCCAGCCACCGTTTGACATTTTTACTGTCGGGAACCAGGACAGGTGGATTCCCAAAGCAGCCAAATCCTTGTGACTCAAAGACTTTCACCTTCGGGGGATTTATTGCCCCTCCCCTTCTGCCTTTCTTCAGAGCAATGTCCACTTCCCCGGAAACCACAGATGTCATTTTACCATTGTGACTTTAGCTCATGATACATCAATAAACAGAGTGCAGAGCCCTGTGATTATCATGAAGAAGAATTAACACTGAGGAGCCCTATGTGCTCGCAGGGGAGAAAGGACACATATGCAGATGAAGACAGCAGCTCTGGGTGGTGGCACAGATGACCTGGCTTTCTCCAAGTAGGGGGGTGGCCCCATAATGCTCAGAGCTGTGAAAGGCCCCTCGAGGCCGTCTGAGGGGAAATGGGCCCTGCCAGAACTGTCAGACTTGGAGGAAAGGGGCGGGGGGGGGGGGGGCGGTAGGAGAAGGCAGGTTGATGGCCTTCATGGCCAAAGGGAAGATTGAGCTAAGACCTGGCTGCAATAATACAAGACAAGGGGCACGCCATTTTGTTTAGAGTCAAAGATTTTTTTGGAAACGAGCATGGGGTAGGTGTCACAATCGGTCCATGTGAAAGAGAAGCAAGAGGAAAGAAACCCTCTAATTTCCTTCTTCCAACCCCCCACAGCCACTGTCTGATTCCTAGCCTGCTCCAGCTCATGTGGGAACGACCACAGATGACCGCTATGAGGTTTTCCTGCACCCACGGGCCGCAGAATCTGGCTTGCGCTATAACTCCAAAGGAATTTCCCATCATGCCTCTCTTCCCATCCTGCCATTAACAAGACCTTTATGACTCTCTCAACAGGTCTTATGTGTGGAGACTTTGCTCTTAGTGTTTTTTCTCTCTTCCACACATGTCCTCTCTCCCCTCGCCCCCGTGGCAAGCTCTTCCTCACTCTACCAGACCCATCTCTCCAAAACACAAGCAGAGTGGCTCCCTCCTTTGTATCCTCACCGAGTGTATCATACTCTTGGAATAATTACTCAATCACATAAGACATATTTTCCCTGCCCAACTACACCTTGGGCATTGCAGATGACACTGGAGCCTCACGGACCTTCCAACTTAGCTGGAGAAAACAAGATATAGAGTGGAAACCCCCATTGAGATCCAAGGCAGAGTACAGCAAGTTACCCACAGTTGGTAACACCCCTAAGTGTTCCAGATATTCAGAGAAGATAGAAATAGCTGAGTGCAATTTTCAAAGCAGTCAGGGAATGGTGCAGGTGGAGAAGAGCAGGGAGGTCATGACAGAGCAATGGGAGAACAAAGACACGCTATAATTAAGGCTGGAGCAGACGATGGACACGGGCAGTTCTGAGAGGACTAGCCAAGTCCATTGTGGGTAATGAGGTCCCAGGTGGGGCGGTGGGGGCTGAAGCGAAAGGGCAGGTGTTACACAGGCTGCAAAGGCAGAAGGTGCTGGAGTGGACGGCTGGAATCGATTTGTTGAGGGTGGGTGGGGAGGAGAAGTAGTCACAGATGGTTTCACGGATAGTGTTCAGGTAACTGGGAGAATGCTGTCTATCTGCAAAAACTGGAAATTCAGAAATGGGGACGGCATTTCCTTGTTGGGTGAAGGGCATGAGTTGGGCCAGATGGTTACTGGGAGTGGATGAGTACAGGCTCCCATGCCCCTCAAGGCTGAGTCACCCTCCTGCAGTGCTGGGAAAGATGACAGCAACGTGACACACACAAGAATTATGGCCACTGCTAGGCACAGAGTGTGACACCAGTCACATTTGTTTACGGAAGGCTTAGCTCTTTTGGGGGCTCCAGAGACTAAAGCGTGTACATCACCACGCACCCCAGATGTTACATGTTTCTACAAACAGGCTAAATAATGCATCAGCCTCCACCAGACCACTCCTAACAGTGGAAACGGTGTCCTACTTGCAGCTCTTGTTTCAGCAGTTCAGCAAAACGACAAACGCTGTTTACAGACCTGCCGGGCTTCTCAGGAGGGCCCCCCGCGTCTCAGGATGTCCTCCTCCAGCCGTGGCACTAGGGTCAAAAATGTGAGTCTGAAATCCACAGCCCGGCCCACCTTCTCCAACACGAGGACCAGAAAGGATCTCTTGACTGTTTTCATTCATGGGGAGGGATGAGGCGTGGGTAATTACTGGCAGACAGTGAATATAAACCTAACCCCTACCCCCCAGAACTTCCAAGAAAACCAGCCAGCACATGAAATCAGGTTGAAGGAGGGGAAGTGATGGAGAGAAATGTTCCACGTCACATAACAGGTTTATGCTACTTCGATTCTTTCTCAGGCCAGAACTGCAATTCGGATGGTCTGATTTGTCAGCCTCAACATTTTGGTGAACATCATTTCCTCCATTACCTGAAAAGGTGGAACGACATAAAGTCACGCAAGACTTGCCTTTGCAAATCAGATGTGGGTTTCTTTTGTTTTAATATTTCTGCACTTTATTGAATGAAATTATAAGTAGGGCAATTTCAAAAAGAAAAGAACACAGAATTGTGAGCTTTTTGAACACCCACTAGTCAAAGTCCAAATTTAGAGAAATAGTTGAATTCTTATAAGATAATTAACCTTCACACACACACACACACACACACACACACACACACGCTCTCTCATTTTTACCATTTACCTCTCACAACTTTTATTAGAGTTAAGTTTGTCTCCTACTAGAATATAAGGTTCTACAAGGTAGGGCTGTGTCTTATGGTTTCATTTTTTCCCCTACAGATCCATAAGATGTACTCAATAAATGTTTGTTTGAACAGAATTAAATCAACATTACTAAAAGAGTTTTCTTTTCAGTTTATTTTTGCTAGAGGATCCACGGAATTGCCATCTTCTCATTGCTTAGGAAGTGACAATTGTATGAAGTGAAATAATTCCTAAAATCATCTAGACCCATAAGAAGTAGTAACTAATGCAATTTGAAAAGAAAGTTGGGTCATTCTTTTCATACAAGTTTCAGTTTTCAATGATTTTAGTATAAACGTATCCCGACAAAATTTTTACCTGCTTGTGAAATTTATTTTTCCAATTGGTGTTTCCTTTCTAAAGTATTTTACAGGGCAAATAAAATATACACCTCCACGCTTATAACTCCATTCCTGTCATGTTTGTGCAACTTCTGAAATTTGCACACAGGTTCTGGCAATGCTGTTTGCTTCACGTCCACTGAACTGACAGGTAAAGGAATCTAAAGTGTTTAAACCTGAATGATTTTTTGAGGTTGTAGCAGAAAGATCTCTTGCAGGAGAAAAAAACCCTTATGTTGTCTGCTTGTACAGACTCTGACACAAATACATAATTTAGAGGAGAAAAGCTTAAATTAGCACATGTATATTTTTGAGCTACATTAATTTTATGTGTAACCTCTAATGCAGTGTTGGCAATGGTCCAGTGATGAAAGTAGCCAAGCGTTATTATTACTGTTGTATTATGATCCCCTCCCTATTAACAAAGCGAAACTCTGAGTTCGGGGGATTGCATGATTTGACCCATCCACTAGGCTATCCAGTGGCAGAGCCAGGTATCCAGGCTCCACGCTCTGTGATCCGGTGTAAAATATTAAACCTGGATCCTTCCCAAGCCTAAAAACGCTTTGTCGAGTGTGCTTAATTAGAAACTAGATCCTGGGAACTCAGTGCAAAATGAAGCCGTTGGAACTGACACAGGGAAATGAAACATTCACCTGTGGGGGCGGGGAAATCTTGCTGTGGTTCGGGGAGCGGGAAGTGGGCGGCGTTGGAGTCCAGGGCCCTGCCGGGCACATCACAAAGCGTTCTTGGTCTCGCTGGAACAAGACGTTCAAGCCGCAGGAAGCAGACATTCCCGGCCTGAACTGGCCTAGGGGATTTCTCAGGGCGCTGCCTCGGAATTCCTTTGCCCCCTTTTTCTTCTTTCTGTCCAAATCCTCTGTCTTCTTCCCCTAAGTGGGCAAGAGATGGCATGAAATACTAGATAGATCTCTCCTTAGTCATTTCGTTTTGTTTTATATTTTCCTTCAAACAGTTGTTTCTAATCCTCAGCTCCTACTTTAGAACCAGTAGTCTCTGATTCCTTCCAGTTTAGTGTTTTTCTGGGATGGGGGCCAAATGTGTGTTAGGTTGGTGCCCCTTCCCCATCCCTCCTCCTCTGGGCCCCCCAGCAGGACGGCAGAGAATGGGAAAGTGCTGTGTGTGCAATGCCAGGGGCTCCGGCCGTCTTCCAGCTGTCCACACACCTGGGGGACCACAAACAGGAGGGGTAGAAGAAGAGGAGGGCGGCTTTGGGGTGAGTAGCCTCCTTTAGAGGAGGACACCCTCAGCTCCGCCCCGGGTCCCTGAATTCCCTCCTTGCCAGCGGCACTGTTCTCGACCTGAAAATATTTCCAGAGTCTCTGCTGCTGCTCCTCTAGAAACACATTTTCCTCCTCCAGCTCCTTGGACAAAGTCACTGAATGACCTTCTGCAAATGCTGTGATGATGTTGTCCCTCACAAGGGCTGGAGCAGGAGCCCCCAACCATGGCAGCAGGCTCACCCTGTCCCCCAGGGGGCGGTCAAGTTAGCATGCCCACCAAGGTGCCTGCAGAGGGAGGGCCTGGCCGGGGCTATGGGAGAGAGTGTGCAGCCAACCCAGAAGGAGGACAGGGGCTGGTTCCAAGAAGTGTGAACCCTGGCGTCCTCTGCATCTGTGGGGGCTGCCCTTGGGGAACGTGGACACATCCTGGCTGGGGAGGGAAGTCTCGGCTGGTCTGGGATTGCTATCCACTCCCCTCTGTGCCGCTGGGCACATTTCATGTCAAATAGTTGTTACAACCAAAATCGAAAGGCCTTAGTGGAGTACTAAAGAGAGAGAGAAGAGGAGGAAGAGGAGGAGGAGGGAGAGCAAGAAGGAAGGAAGATTGGAGAGAAAAGAGAGAGAGAGAAAAGAGACAGAAAGGAAGCAAGAAGAGAAAGAGGAGAGAGAGAGACAGAGAGGAGAAGAGAAGACAGACAAATGAAGACAGAGAGAGAGAAGGGGAGGGAGGCTTGGAAGCCATCTGAGCTGTCATCCCAGCCGGCGGAGAGGGTCCCTCAGCCCCTCAGAGCGCAGCCCAGCCCGGAGCAGCTGGACCCTGTCCTCGGAGGCAGCTACCCCAGACGGAGCTCACACACTCACCACACTGAATTTTCCTCCCTCCACCTAGGAGAGAGAAGCTGCTGCCCAGTCTCCCGAGCAGCAGACACTTGACTGCCGATTTCCTCCCTGTAGGTAATGGAACTGGCTCTCAGGATGATCAGACCCCAGTCAGGTGACTTTGGCCCGATGGAGCCAGGGGCCTGCTGAGCCTGGCACCCCCACTCCCTGGACCTTGTCACTGCTCAGCATGGCTCAGGAGCAAATGCCAGGCTGTGGTCGGGAAAGGAAGAGACACAGGGTCTTTGGAACCACAGCCCACCTCCACCTCTTCTACTCCGCACTCCTTTTGCCTGAAATTGGCCAACTGCATGTTTTCATTTTTGTGAATGTGCTACTCGGCTAACTTTTACCTGGTGTAGGGACGGCTTTGAATACCAGTCATGGTTGAAGAAGCTCTTTCCTTCACCAGGGGCCCTTATCCCATTGGAAACGATGTGTCTACTGGGAGGTAGTGCCTGTGGGTCAACCCACTCAACAGCTCAGGAACCTTTCCAGGGTCTGTCCTGCTCCCAGACAGTCTGATTCAACTCTGGTGAAGCAACACTACACAGAAGATATGGTAACTGGATGAAACGCAATGCCTGTACCCACATGTTGCCGTAGAGCAGCCACAAATGAAGGTGGTTTCAGTCTCCTTCTGTAATGATCCACTTCAGAACGGATGTATTGGGCACAGAGAAGACTAAGAGCCACTGCTCAAGTTCTTTCAATGGATGTGGTAGACACACTCTCAGGTGATTTCCAGTGTCAAGCCCTTGTGTGATCCCCTTCCCTAGTGCAGGTGGGCGCCATGCTTGCTTCTAACCAATAGGTGAAGGGATTTTTCCAGATGTATTTAAGGCCCCAAATTAAGGGGCCAGATTGAGTTTACCAGATTTTGAGTTGATCAACATCAAGATTATCCTGAGTAGACCTAACTGAATCAGGTGAAAGCCATTCAAACAAGGTGAGAGACTGTCTTTCTGTTGACGGTTTTTAAGAAGCAAGCGTCATGAGTCCTACAGCCACGAGGAAATGAATTCTACCAAGAACCTCAATGAGCTTGGGTGAAGGTTCTTCCCCTGTTGAGCCCCCAGATGAGGATGCAGCCCAGCTGACCTATTCACTGCAGCCTGGGGAGACCCAGAGCAGAGGACCCAGGCATGCCATGCCTGGACTCCTGACCCCAGACACTGGGAGATAAGACATGTGTATACTTTGAAGGCTCTAGGTTTGTGGTAACATGTTACTCAGCAATAGAAAACTCTTGCAGTGGAGAAATCCAAAGGGCCACAGACATGCTTCCTTCTTCCCTGAGCTAGGAGGATGTCTTGATGTGGCATGCGTGGCCACCACAGCAGCTTCAGAAGACCTTTCGGGGTACCCAAGGGTAGCTGCCCTCAGAGGGCTGGATTGGCTGCAGAAAAGCTGTGTACTGCTCTGCTTGGCCCTGGGCAGCGGCTTTCTTCCCCACACAAGCTCTCTGGGGTGCCTTCTATCCAGCCTGACTCCCAGGTTTTCAGTCTTCTGCCCCCTCACGGAAGTGTCAGGACACAAAGGACTTCACCAATACTTTGGCCACCAGGAAGTTCGATGGAGCACCCCCATGACAGACATTATGCTATGACCTGGTCATATCCTGAGGAGGTGACTGGGAGGTCTGGTGACTTGCTCAAGGCTGTGTGGCTCTGATGAGCGGAGCCAGGACCTGCCGGTGTTTGTCAGTCTCAGGCTCTGCTCTTGGCCTTAACACCCTCCTGCTCACAGCGCCACCAAGAACCTTCATTGGAATGATGTCATCAAACCCATGTTGGGTCTGCTCTGAGGGAAGCTGAGAGGGTCCTGAGGGAGACTGGAAGTTGTTTTGAGGTCTCCTGCACTGCACATGAGGTAACCTTGTAGGAGGAAGGAAGATCCCCAAGGTATGATGTTATCTGTCAATCTCCCTATGAGAACAGGGTCCTAGTCTCCTTGACATGTTGGGTCTACTCAGAGAGGATCTGAGTCACCACCAGATTTGGGGGAGGCCATCTATCCTGATGGAGTCCACTCTGTGACAAGTGTTGCATGTCAACACGATGGAGACTCAACCTCATTCCAGAAAAGGAACTCAGAGGAGCCAAATCTTACCACAGCTTTTGCTAAGCGGACAGCCTGTGGACAATTTGGCCATTCTTGTGGATACACGGTTGGACCAAAATGTACCTGGAAATTAGACCTCCAAGGATGCTCAGTTGCTCACAGCCTGTGAGCAACCCCATCCATTTGCGGCTGCTCATAGGAGGGAAATGGAAACCACCAGATGCTCGCAAGCAGACAATGCAGCTGGGAGCTGGGAGCAGTAAGAGGTCCAATCCTTTGCTGAGGAGGGCCACAAAGACATCTGAAGAGTTGGCAGACCCAACTCTGGGGACTGCCATGATGCATGCTCCTCCAGGCAGCTTGGTCTCATATGAAGGTTGAAGAATATATGTATATATCACAATAGCCATTAGAATCCACAGAAGCAAAGAGAGAGAGTTTCCCTGGAGGACAAGGAGTTTGGGAGCCCATGGGACAATGCCTGGGAGATACACAGGCAATGTTTCCACTCAGTTCTACCTGCTCGTCTGCTCCCTTCCAGTCACAGGATGATAGGAGCTGAGGACACACACTGAACTTCATTGCTGTGCTGAGTAGAAGCCCTGGGAACACGACAAAGAAGGTTCCACAACCACCACTGGTACAGGGCAGAGGTTCTTAACTGGGCAATGGTGTGCCAGGGGGCATCTGGCAATGCCTGGAGATGGTCTTGATCGTCACAACTGGGCAGAGGGGGATGAACTACTGTCATCTAGTGAGTAGAGACCAGGGATGGTACTAGACACCCTACAAAGCACAGGATGGCCCCATGCACCAAAGGACGATCCAGCCCCACATAGCAGCAGTGCCAAGAATAAGAAACCCTGCTCCAAGGCAAAGCTGTGTCTTATTCATTTTTAAAAGCTTTATCCCAACCAGGGCAATTTTGTCCCCCACTCCCCAGGGACACTTGTCAATGAATGCAGACGTTGTGTGGGGAGGGGATGCTACCGGCATCAAGTGGGTGGAGACCAGGGATGCTGCTCCACACCCTGCAATGCTCAGGGCAGCCCCCCAACAAAGAATGATTGGCCCCAAATGATAGTGCCAAGATGGAGAGACCCTAGGTCCCTGCTACTCAAAGTGAGGTCTGTGGACTGGCAGCATTAGCGCCATCTGGGAGCTGGTGAGAAATGCAGAGTCTCAGGCCCCACCCAGCCCCATGGAAGCACAATCTGCAGTTGGACAAAATTGCCAGGTGGCGTGGGCGCGCAGTGTTGTTAAACAGCATTGGTCTTGGGGCCCGTATGCAGGGACTATGCATTCCTGAAAGGGATGGGTACATAATCAGATTACTTGTCATGGAGCCCTGGCTGGGGCGTAAGTCTTCCTCCAAAAAGATAGTGAAGACAATTTGTGAGGAGAAAACTTTGATCTTCTTTTCAAATCCTTTATACCTGATGCCACTTTTAATCCTCTTCCTCTTTATGTCTCTTTCCCTCAATTTTTTGGTTGTTCATGGGTTTTTTTGTTTGTTTATGACAGCTTTATGGAGATATAATTCAGATACAGTGAAATTCACCCTTTCAAAGTGTACAATTCAGTGGTTTTTTCATATATTCACAGGGTTGTGCAACCACTATCTAATTCTAGAACATTTTCGTTACTTCAAAAAGAAACCCTGGGCTGGCCCCGTGGCTTAGTGGTTAAGTGCGCGCGCTCCGCTGCTAGCGGCCCCGGCCGCGGTGCCCGGGCGCGCACCGACGCAGCGCTTCTCCGGCCATGCTGAGGCCACGTCCCACATACAGCAACTGGAAGGATGTGCAGCTATGACATACAACTATCTACTGGGGCTTTGGGGGGAAAAAGTAAATAAATAAAATTATAAAAAAAAAAAAAAGAAACCCTGTGCCCATTAGCCATCACTCCACAATCCCCTACCCCCCCATCCACCCCCCCCGCCCCCTGCCCCTGGCAAGCACTAATCTGCTTTCTGTCTTTATGGATTTGCCTATCCTGGACATTCCATATGTTATGGGCTGAATTGTGTCCCCCTAAAATTCATATGTTGAAGTTCTAATTCCTAGTACCTCACAATGTAACCGAATTTGGAGATGGGGTCTTTAAAGAGGTAATTAAGGTAAAATGAGATCCTTAGGGTGGACGCTAATCCAATGTGACTGGAGTACTTATAAGAAGAGCAGACGAGGACACAGACATGCACAGAGGGAAGACCATGCGAGGACACAGGGAGAAGACGGCCTCTACACGCCAAGGAGAGAGGCCTCAGGAGAAACCAGCCCTGCCCACGCCTGGATCTCAGACTTCCAGCCTCCAGGACTGTGGGGAAATAAATTTCTGTTGTCTATGACACCCAGTCTGGGTGCCTTGTTATGGCAGCCCTAGTAGATTAATACACCTTATCAATGGAATCATCCAATATGTGGCTTCTTGGGTCTGGCCTTCTCTCACTTTCTGACTGGTTGATACCCCTCCTCCATCCCAGCCCTCACTCTCCTCCTTTTTATCCCTCTCTTGGGGTCTCATCAACTTTCCTCTTTGAAAAACCTCTAGTTCCTGGCTGCTGTTGCCAAAGAGTCCCAATGGCCCCTCATATCCTGGGACAGCTGCAGGAAAAACCTAAAATATTAAGGCAGAACCGAGACGCTAATTTAATTTTTAAGATGTAAGGTTATAAGTGATCTAAACCTAGTGACTCAGAAACATAAGTTATGGCATTTGCAAATGCATTTCCCTACCACTTTCATTTTTTAGTGAAAGATTATTTATTTCCAGTTCTCTTTATAAATGACTTAGTATTTTCCTCCACAATATTTTGGATTATATTCAAGACATATCATATACATTTTCATGTAATTTACTGTTGCAAATAAAAAAGAAATTCTGCTTAGAGATCCTATGTGTATATATCTGATGAATTTAAGGCAATTCTCCAATTTTGATGTAGCAATTGTGTTCAGCCAGAGAAACAGAACAGTGGAAGATACAAACTAAGAGATTTACTGCAAGGACTAGGCTTATGCCGTTGTGGGGGCTGACTAGGCAAGCCTGAAATTTGTAGGGTGTGCAGTTAGGAAGGGCAGGCTGGAACTCTCTCAGAAACTGACTGAAACTACTGTCCCAGGAGAAATTACTTCTTTTTCAGACAAACCTCAGCCCTGCTCTGAAGGCCTTTTACCTGACTGCACGAGGCCCACTCAGATTATTCAGGATAGTCTCTCTTGCTTAAAGTCAACTGATTATGGACCTTAATCACAACTACAAAATACCTCCACAGCAACACTTACATTAGTGTTTGTAATGAGTTGAATTGTATCCCCCCCAAAAAGATGTGTTCAAGTCATAACCCCTGGTACCTGTAAAAGTGACTTTACTTGGAGATAGAGTCTTTGCAGATGGAATCAAATTAGGATGAGGTCATACTGGATTAGGGTAGGCCCTAAATCCAATGACTAGTGTTCTTATAAGAGAAAGGAGAGGGAGATTTGGCTACACACACACACACAGAAGAAGAAGGCCATGTGGGGCCAGCCCAGTGGTGTAGTGGTTAAGTTCTCACTCTGCTTCGGCGGCCTGGGGTTTGCAGGTTCAGATCCTGGGCGGGGACCAACGCCTCGCTCATTAAGCCGTGCTGTGCGGACATCCCACATACAAAATAGAGGACGATGGGCACAGATGTTAGCTCAGGGCTAATCTTCTTCAAGCAAAAAGAAGAAGATTGGCAACAGATGTTAGATCAGGGCCAATCTTCCTCACACGCACACACAAAAAAAACAGAAGAAAGCCATGAGGAGATGGAGATGGAGATTGGAGTGAAGCAGCTACAAGCCAATGAACACCAAAGGTTGTCAGCCATCACCAGAATCCAGAGGAAGCAAGGAAGGATTCTTCCCTAGAGCCTTCAATGGGAACAGAGCTCTTGGGAACCCTTAATTTTGGACTTCTGGCCTCCAGAACTGTGAGCAAGTAAATTTGTGTTGTTTTAAGCCACCCAGTTTGTGGTACTTTGTTACAGCAGCCCTAAGAAATGGACACAGTGTTTGAGTGAATAACTTTGGACTGTGGCTTTGCCAAGTTGACACATCAAAAGACCATGACACCTGCATTCCCTTCCCATCCCTCTATCCCAAGCCTCCTCTCCTCCACTGAGCTCATATTCTAGTTGGTGGAAAAGATAATTTGAGCAAATGAACATGAACATGTTGGCCCACAAAAGAGAGAGTGATGGAGAGGGAGAGCGAGGGGCCCACATCTTGACAGAGTTCTAACTGCTCTGAGGGCCCTGGGGTAACCAGAGGAGGAACAATTCCCGAAGAAGAAAGGGGATAGGAGCAGGCTGGACCATTTAGGGAACAGCCCTGGCCGGGGGTGGTGGGGGTGGGCAGGAACCAAGTTAGTGCAGGGAATGTGAGAGGAGATCGAGTCTCCTACCTCTTATTAATTTTTAATTGTCTTTAAATATACAGGAGGTCTGGCGCCGTGGCTTAGCGGTTAAGTGCGCACGCTCCGCTGCTGGCGGCGCGGGTTTGGATCCCGGGCGCGCACCAACGCGCCGCTTCTCCAGCCATGCCGAGGCCGCGTCACACATACAGCAACTAGAAGGATGTGCAGCTATGACATACAACTATCTACTGGGGCTTTGGGGGGGAAAAATAAATAAATAAAATCTTTAAAATAAATAAATAAATGTACAGGAAACACATGCATGTATCTATCCTCTGTCTGTATGGTTTAAATTTTTTATGTAAAAAGTTTTTCTTGTCTCCTGCCCAGATGTCACTACTGTTCTCAAGTCATTTCATTTTCAGTTTCTTAAAAATGTGATAGTGTATATGTGAACAGAGAAGTGTTTTATATTTAAAAATAATTCTCTCTCAAGTCAACTGAAATGGAGCATTCTAATTTGTTTAAGCAAAGTTTTTAAATTTTAGAATAGTTTTGGAGTCACAGAAAGTTAGGGCTGAGAATTCCCATTTACCCCTCACCTCACCCAGTTTCCTCTATTATTGACACCTTAAATTTCCACAGTACATTTGTCACAACTAACAAGTCCACCTTAGTGCAACACTATGAACTGGACTCCAGACTCTATTGGGATTTCCACAGTTTTTCCACTAATGTCTCTTTTTGGTCCCAGGATCCCAGCTAGGATACCACGTTGTATTTAGTTGTTACATCTCCTCCAGGCTCTCTATCCTTCCTTGTTTTGATGATCTTGACAGTTTTCAGGAATGCTGGCCAGGTATTTTGTAGGATGTCCTTCAATTTGGGTTTGTCTGATGTTTTTCTCATGATGAGACTGGGCTTACGGGGTTTTGCACATGCTTAAGTTTTTATTTACATATCATTGCATGTATAATGTTTCAACAAACAGTGTATTTCAAAACTAGAATCCTCTTTATATAAAAACACAGAAAGCCATGCATTCACCATGTCATATTCTTAGCTCATATGTGAAACCCTTCTATTTTCAACTTCTCCATTCTGGGAAGAACTTTAACACTTAAAAATTCAAATGACTTTGGAATTATCTAGTCATCTGAAAAAGTTATTTTAGTCATCTACGGAGATCTCTGCAAAGGAAAACGACCCTTTTTGGAGCGTACTTCTTGTTTTCCCATTCAAGAAAGCATTCCTTACTTTCGAGCCACTGGTCAGATGATTCCTTGGAGAGCTTCTGTCTGCCGAAGTCAGGCACACACCTGAGTGACTGGACCACTGGGGGGGGGGGGGCGGGGGGGGGGAGTTTTATCCGAAAGAGTTATTTCTAGAAATGGGACTGATTCTCATTATCATCTCAGAAGCGTATTAAATGTTCTTTCCTTCCCCCCTCCCTTGAGGAGGTTTTAAGAATTGTACGTGACATGGATTTGATCTTATCGAATGGCTGTGATCTAGTGAAAATGGCAACGAACAAGACTTCCTCACACACGTGCTGGAGAAAAGCCCCGTGTTCTAATTCCATTGAGTTTTACGGTGCTTTCCTCGAATCTGCTGGGTTTTCTTTTCTTTTCTTTTGTTTTTTTTTTTGAAGTCAAGTTTATTGAGGTGTAATTTACATAACAGTAATCTCCATCCTTTTAGTGTACATTAACATTTACTATGAGTTTAGACCTACATTTACAGTCCTGTAACCAACGCCCAAATTAAGATACAAAACAGCTCAGTCACCCCCCAAAAATTCCCCCTGGCCCTCTATAGTCAGTCTCTCTCCTGACACCCAACTCCGGCAACGAATGATAAGTTTAAAGCCGTATAAATGCAAGCATGGAGAATGTCACCCTTTGAGACTGGCTTCTTTCACTTAGAGATTTACATTTGGGATTCATCCATGCTGTTGCACAGGTCAAAAGCTTGATCCTTGGGGGCCGGCCCAGTGTCGTAGTGGTTAAGTTCTTGCGCTCAGCTTTGGCGCCCAGGGTTTGTGGGTTTGGATCCCAGGCGTGGACCTATGCACCACTCATCAAGCCATGCGGTGGAGGCATCCCACATGCAAAATAGAGGAAGATGGGCACAGATGTTAGCTCAGGGCTAATCTTCCTCAGCAAAAAGAGGACGATTGGCAATGGATGTTAGCTCAGAGCCAGTCTTCCTCACAAAAAGAAAGAAAAAAGCTTGATCCTTTTCTGGGTTTATTAGTGCTCCACTGGGTGGATATACTGCACTTCATTTATCCAGTCTTCTGTGGAAGGACATCTAGGTTGTCTCCAGGTTTTGGTAACTCTTAATAAAGCTATTTGCCTACAGATTTTTGTATGAACCTATGTTTTCTTTTCTGTTGGGTGTATAACGAGGAGGGGATTGCTGGAGCATATATGCACATGACATATATCTGATCTTATCTGGTGGCTGTTCATTTCGTAAAAACAACATCAAAAAGGCTTTGTGACAAAGCACGGGGAGAAAAATGCAAATATTCCACCTCCACGTAGGTTCACCTGTGCTTTTCTTGAACCTGCTGGATTTTCTTTGTCAATGTGGTGTAGGACTCAACTATGTGGGAGACGATTTCTGTGCAGCAACTATTTATAAAATCATCCTCTCTCCCATGCTTGCTCTGTACAGCCAGTTTTAAACAAATTTTAAACACGACATGCAGAAGTGGAAACAAAGGGAGGGAAAAACCCCTGGAGAACTTATAATGAGACATGGTTACCAAAAGAGAGAGGGAGGAGAAACGGCCTTTTGGAAATTACAATCTCCTGTTATTTTGTAACCATAACAGCCCTGTATTATTTGGGGAGAATTGGAACTCTTGCCTGGGGCATGCACTTGGAGTAAGGCCAGGCAGCATTTTCTGTTGTTTTGGGTGTTGCTGGGTGGGTGCGCTCTGAAATTATTCACTGTGTTAGGTAGGCCATGAGTTTTGGAATCACAGTTGCTGGATTTGAGTTGGCTCTGCCCCCCTTTTAGTGTAAGCCACTCTGCAAGGCCACTCTTGAAGGCAGAACATGGCCTCCTAAAGGTGTCCATGCCCTATGCCCTGGAACCTGTGAAGATGTCACCTTCCATGGCAAAAGGGACTTTGCAGATGTGACTAAATTAAGAACCTCGCAATGGAGAGATTACCCTGGATTATACAGATTGGCCCAATCTAATCACCAGGGTCTTTGAAATTGGAAGAGAAGAGCAGGTGGGAATAATGCAATGTGAGAAGGACAAGATCTGAAGGAGGTCACACGCCAAGGAATGTGGGCTCTGGACACTGGAAAAGGCAAGGAAACAGATTCTCCCCTAGAGCCTCCAGAAGGAACTAGCCCTGCTGACACCTCGATATTAGCCCAGCGAGACCTGCTTGGGATTCTGATCTCCAGAATGGTCAGATAAGAAATTTGTTTTAAGCCCCTAAGTGTGTGGTAATTTTTTTTTTTCCCTGAAGAAGATTAGCCCTGAGCTAACATCTCTGGCAACCTTCCTCTATTTTGTATGTGGGTCGCTGCCACAGCATGGCTGACAAGTGGTGTAGGTCTGCCTGGGATCCGAACTCTCGAACCCCAGGCCCCCGAAGCAGATCTCTCCGAACTTAACCACTACACCACTGGGCTGGACCCTGTGTGGTAATTTTTTTTTTTTTTTTTGAGGAAGATCAGCCCTGAGCTAACATCCATGCTAATCCTCCTCTTTTTGCTGAGGAAGACTGGCTCTGAGCTAACATCCATTGCCAATCCTCCTCCTTTTTTTTCCCCCAAAGCCCCAGTAGATAGTTGTATGTCGTAGTTGCACATCTTTCTAGTTGCTGTATGTGGGACTCGGCCTCAGCATGGCCGGAGAAGCGGTGTGTAGGTGCACGCCCGGGATCCGAACCCGGGCCGCCAGTAGCAGAGCGCTCGCACTTAACCACTAAGCCACGGGGCTGGCCCCTGTGTGGTAATTTTTTATAGCAGTGGTAGGAAACTGATTCAGCCACTAACCTCCCTGAGACTCAACTTTCCTCCTCTGTAAAATAAATATGATCATAATTGTATCTCCCCAACCACTTCATAGGTGGTTATGACAATGAGTGACGTTATCTTTGAAAATGTTTGGAAAACTATAAGGAAACTAATAGCTCCTATGGCCTCAGTTCTCCTATGGCCTCAGTTCTCCTATGGCCTCGGTTCTGCCTTTGCCCACCAGCATCTGCTCCTATCAGGATATGTTGAATTTCTTGAGTCCCTCTGATGACCCTTTCCCTCTCTGAGTGGGTAGCTGGCCTGAGGCCCCAGGCATTTCTTCTAAAATCCATCACCATCCACAAACAGGATGAGCTTGGTTCCTAAAGATAATCTATGCTTCTTTTCAGCATCAATTTCCTCCTCCTTTTTCTTAAATGTGAAAAAAAAAAGGTATTCCTTAATTTAACTTATTCTGAAATTTTTTTGAAAATATACTACACTAAAGAAAAAAAGTTTCCAAGGAAGAAATGAACAAGTTATGTGAGGAACTGTGAATCATTCAGTCTCCTACATCAAGGGTCAGCAAACTGTCTATAACAGGTCAAAGAGTAAATGTTATTATACCTCATGGGCCACAGGTCCATTGTAGCTACTTCATTCTGCCATTGCAGTTGCAGCGCTGTGAGCAGTAACAGAATGGGCTGTGAGCAGTAACAGAATGGGCGTGTTTGTGTTGCGATGAAACTTTATTTATGGGCACTGTAATTCAAATTTCATATAATTTTCACACAAAGTATCATTATTCTTTTGATTTTTTCCCAATCTTTTAAGAATGTATCCTTAGCCTGGGGGTCATACCAAAACAGGTATGGGAGCTGCTATCTGCCAAAACCAGTCCTAGAACAGAAGCTCCATCAGGGCAGGGAATTTTGCCTGTTTTGTTAATTACTCCTTCCCAGTGCCTGGAACAGCATGCCTGGCAGGGTGAGATGCTGTCCTTATGGAAAATTTTGATCTTTTGTTCATCATGGAGTTTTATGCATTAATTTTGAGTTTAAAATTATGACATTATAATATTATTCATCTTGATGAATAAGTTTTTGGTGCCCCCTTAATCTCACCTCATCCTAGTGTTCTGGACCATGTCCCATGGGAAGGGGTCCATGGTGGTGGCATGACTGAATCCAGGTAGGCAGAGGGGCAATAGAGGACCACAGATTCCAGCTTGCACATTCTCCCTAGGCAGGAAGGTCCCAGGGAGAGATTTCAGGGTCTCCATGAACTTGCACTAGGATAAACTCTGCAGCTTTATGGTCAATAACCACTAACTGAAATCTAGCATTTCTGACAACTACAAATACAGTATGGAGGACGAATGACAGTAGCCATTAATGGTATCTTTAATTTTTTACCAATTTGTCATCAATAGAAGTCCGATATATTTTCAGAGCAGGTTAGAGTGGAAGCAGATGTTGTTTACACTCATCACTACTTTGAAATGACAGAAGTTATTAGAACCACCTCTAGAACTTTCCATTTGAATTATTGACAAAGAAGCACATGTATTACTACAGTAGAATTTTAAAAAATATTTGATATTTATATTTTGACATGATTGGGTTACTTTGTAATTCTATGTATTATTTTATGCATTTTATGCATTTAGAAATAATATTCACTAAATTACCAGAGAAAGTCTGAAGCACAGATATGGATACAAATCCCATTCCTCAATCTCTTAACCTCTTGGGTCCAGTCTTCTCTGAATATTGGAGATAAAAATCTCTCCCCTCCAGTATTACTGGGAGAATCAAATTCGATACTGTGCATGAACATCCACATGCCACATACAGGGTGTTTTCAGGATTCAAAAGATATAAACTGAATGTGATACTCCAAATGGAAAAAAATAGCAACAAATCACGTGCATTAGTTTGGTAGGCCTGCCATAACAAAACACCACAGACTAGGGGCTTTAAACAATGGAAATTTATTTTCTCACAGTCCTGGAGGCTGGAAGTCTGAGATCAAGGTGTTGGTAAGGTGGGTTCCTTCTAAGGCCTCTCTCTTTGGCTTGTAGATGGCTGTCTTCTCCCCGTGTCCTCACATGGTCTTTCTTCTGTGCATGTCTGTGTCCTGATCTCCTCTTATAATGGCACTAGTCACATTGGATAAGGGGTTACCTTAATAAGTGCATTTAAATTATTTACCTCTTTAAAGGTTATATCTCCAAATACAGTCACGTTCTAAAGTATCGGGGGTTAGGATTTCAACACATGAATTCTGGGGGGAAATAAGTCAGCTCATAACATCATATTAAAAAAAGGATTGAGTACCTACCCAGGTCAAGGGAGCAGAAGGGGCTTTCACCTGCCTTGTCTCACACCCATGGCAGGTGACAGACCTCTTTGTCCTCACTCCTCCTGGTTACTTCTCCAAGTAGGACCTCACATGCTACCACCTCATACAACCAGCTCCCTTCCTAGTTTTGGTTCCAGTCTCTCTAAGGAAAATTAGAAGCAAAACTCCAAAGCAAAGAAAGGCCAAATGTTTGTAAGTGAAGTTGGAAAGTACACGCCCCTTCCTTGTTTCATAAGGGAAGCTCATGGGGGACACTTACTCAAAGCAAAGACACGCTCTATAAACATCAAGAGAAGATCATTGCTACATCGAGCACGTTTTCAAGTATCTTGGGAGAGCAAGAACGTACTTCCATTCAGCCTATACATACATCTGGAGGTTACCAAATGACACTTCCATGTGCTTCCCATACTAAAGTAATCTGGGAAACAGATATGAATAATTTGCTAATCAGGAGAGGGACTTTATACATAGCAAATAGTAAACATCATTGCCTTTCAAAGCAACCTTGGACTTTGTTTTGCCTTTTCCATTTGCACCTGGGGATCTGTTTGTACTATCTGGTCTTTCTTTTGAGTGGATCACATATATCAGATGATAAATTGGACAGGGATCTTATTTGACCTTTCCCCAATCCCCTTGCTAAAGAGATGATCAGATCTTTTCAAACTTCGTCTAGTTGGTAAAACAGAGCACACAAGGGGCAGGCATTAGGATTGTAATTTAACAGTGAGGCAAGTGGATTCCAGAAGTCTCAGTCATCCTTGGAGCCTCAGGGCTTTCTGAGTAGGCCAGTCATAGAAACAAACACTAGCCTATATGTTACAAGTCTTTGAAAATAAGATGGGCCTGGGGAGAGGTTAGATATTGGATTCAATGAACACTGGGCAATAAGTCTCGTGAGAAGTTTAATACCTCCTCCTACTGTCTTTTTTTCCCCCCTAAATACTAGACCATTTTTTTAAAGAACAGTTTTAGATTTACAGAACAATTGAGCATATAGTACAGAGATGTACCATATATACCTGCATACACAGTTTCCAGTGTTAACATCTTTTGTAAGTGTGGTACATTTGTTACAATTAATGAACCAATATTGATAAAGTCTGTAGTTTACAGTAGAGTTCACTCTGTCTGTTGTACAATTCTATGTTTTGACAAATGCATGAATGGCATGTATCCACCATTACAGTATCATACAGAGTGGTTTCACTGCCCTAAAAATGCTCTATGTTCTGCCTGTTCATCCCTCCTCTCCTATCCCCCTGAAGCCCTGGCAACCACTGGTCTTTTTAGTTTTGCCTTTTCTAGAATATCTTGGGTTGGAATCATATAGTGTGTAGTCTTTTCAGATTGGCTTCTTTGACTTAACAATATGCATTTAAAGTCCTCCATGTCTGATTGTGGCTTGGTAGCTCATTTCTTTTTATTGCTGAATAATATTCCATTGTATGGATGTACCATAGTTTGTTTATCCATTCACCTACTGAAGGATATCTTGGTTGCTTTCAGTGTTTGGCAATTAAACATTGTTTAATGTTTAATGTTTAAACAGTGTTTGCTATAAACATTCTTATGCGGGTTTTTGTACGGACATAAGTTTTCAACTTAGTTGAGAAGATACCTAGGAGCACGATTGCTATAAGTGCTGGTAAGACTGTGATTAGCTTTGTAAGAAAACACCAAACTGTCTTCCAAAGTGGCCATATCATTTTGCATTCCCACCAGCACTGAATGAGGTTCTTGTAGCTCTGCATATGCATATGGTATTGTCATTTTCTTTGGATTTTGGTCATTTTAATAGGTTGTAGCAGTATCTACTTGTTTTAAAGTGCAATTTCCTAGAGATATATGGTGTTAAGCATCTTTTCATATGCTTATTTGCCATTTGTATATCTCATTGGTGAGGTTTTTTTTTTTTCAGATCTTTTGCTTATTTTTAAATTGGATTGTTTCCTTATTGTGGAGTTGTATTACGTTCTTAGTATATTTTGGATACAACCCTTTATCGGATATGGACTTTGCAAATATGTCTTCTAGTCTGTGGCTTGTCTTTTCATTCTCGTAACATTGTCTTTTGCAGAGCAGATGTTTTTAATTTTAATGAAGTCCAACTTATCAATATTTTTCTTTCATGGATGGTGCTTTTGATCTTGTATCTAAAAATTCATTGCTAGACACAAGGTCATCTAGGTTTTCTCCTATGTTACCTTCTAGGAGTTTTATACTATTGTCTTTTACATTTTGAGTTAATTTTTGTGAAAAGTGTAAGGTCTGCGGCCAGATCAATTTTTTTGAATATGGGTGTCCAGTTGTTCCAGCACCATTTGCTAAAAAGGATCTTCTTTCTCCATTGAAATGGCTTTGCTCTCTGTCAAGGATTCGTTGAGTCTGTTTGTGTGCATTCTTCCTGCCTTTAATGAAAATTTTGGCTACTCCTCAGGAGGAATACTGATAGCATTTGTTGTGAGCAAATTCTTGTATTCCAGGTCCCTCCAGTCAGCAACCAAAAATGATTGCTTAGGGCCAGCCCCATGGCTTAGCGGTTGAGTGCGCAGCGCTCCGCTGCTGGCGGCCCGGGTGCTGGCGGCCTGAGTTCAGATCCTGGGCATGCACTGACACACCGCTTGTCCAGCCATGCTGAGGCCGCGTCCCATGTACAGCAACTAAAAGGATGTGCAACTATGACATACAACTATCTACTGGGGCTTTGGGGGAAAAATAAATAAATAAATAAAATTACAAAAATCATTGCTTAGAACATAGATGTTGGGCAGTCCGTGAAACTCATTGCTGCTGATGTCCTGCATGTTAACCTTTACTTTGATCAGAAGGCACTAGTTCCGTCTGCATTCTATTTTATTTTCTTTTTTCCTTGTTTTCTCCCACCTTTTAAAACTGCACATTCAAAAATCTGCAGAACAGATTAAATAAAATAGTCTAATTTACCACCCACCTACCACCCATCTAGCCTTTCAGAAAGAGAAATTTCGGTGATAGTATGATAAACGGAGGGGGTCTCTTTTCCTGTCTGAAGTCTTATCAAGTCCCTTGGGGGTCCTAGGAGTCTAGGATAAAAGCGTTCCACCCATTAGTCGCAAGGAGACCCTTGGGATTATTGGGACATTATCAAACAGGCAAGATGGATTCTGAGCTCCGGTGCATCGTTAGTTACCTAAGACCAGCTGTGAAAACTGGTCACACTGGGTCACAGTTTGGGGCGAGGATTTCCACCACTTTCTCATACTTTAAGTGATTGACATCTGCCAAGTAGTCAAAACATACAAAGAGGCCTTTTCACTAAGTTCGGTTCGGAATTTCCAAGCAGCTAAGGACAAGCAGGGCTGGCAAGCCAGAGGGCCAGTTGGGCTGCGCCGCTACTCGAGAGTGTGCGGTAGCCGAGGGCCGCGTCCCCGTAAAGCCGAGAGCTGTAATGATGTCAACTTGTTATTTACTTTCCAAATCTGAATGACTGAGCAAGGCGAAAGGAGAATCAATCAACCACAATGTGACCCTACAGGCGGAAAAAATGCAGCGCTCCCACCAGCAGGCGGTGGGGGAAGGGAAGCACGTGTAACCGGGGCAGGGTTGCATCAGGAACTCGCTCGGGTTTTCTGTTGCACCCTTGGTTTTTCGATTGCATGTAACACCTCAGCATCAGTCTGCACAAGCCCAGGGAGCCCGGGAGCAACGACGGGCAGGCTCAAGGGAAGGCCCCAGCACGTCCTTTTGGGGGGTCTTGAATGGCAACTGATACATAATAAGACACAATCTATTCTGCTGATTCACAATTATGGAGACTGTGTAAGTGTATTTTTTATTGATGTGCTCTAATAGTGGTGTAGCAACATTCGTTTTACATCAGTGACGTTTTACAGCAATATTTTGCAGGGTAATTTTTAGGTCTGCCTTTTTGATGGAGGACCAACCCCTTAAAAAGTCACCTCGGGCCCCCTGCCCCCAACAACCAGAACAACAAATGGTCCAGTGTCCCCGAAAGGAGCAAGTGAGGTTACAGTTTAAAATGCTGAGTGTACTGGGCTCTGAGCGCGAAGCTCATTATACACCAAAGGGAGGGGCAAACTTATTTTAAAATAGTCAACAAAGCAGACACCACAGGTGCTGGGTTGGGGGTGGGGGGCGCGGATATCTGTTTAATTGAATTAAGGCCGCGAGCGGTGAGTAGTTGTCACCAAAGTGGAGGGAAGGAAGGAGCGCTGGGGACTTGGGTGCACTAGGGCTGGGCCGAGTAAGCCATTGCAACATAAAACACTTTGCAAATGCCAGAGGTCTGAAGTGTGCGGGTGGGGGTCGGGGGTTGAAGAGGCCCGAGGGCCCGGGTCCCCCCTAACCCCCCAGAGCCCCCACATCCGAGCTCCTGGCTTCCACCCGGTGTGTTTGAGTTTCTTTCTCCCCAAGCATTTCTGGCTCTTCCCGGGAGGTGTTTTGCAAAGGTCGAGGCTCCACGTGAGCCCCCACCTTTTGGGGTGGGAGAGACCACTGGGGTGTCCTGTAAACTGCTGAATTTGAGGGAGCTGCACCCTCGGGCAGGCTGCAGGGGGTCTGTTAAGGCAGCTGGGCGGCTGCTTTTTTGAGATGGGGGAGGGTAGCACTCTAGCTGTGGCCCGGCTTCCCCTCCTCCTCTGGCAACCTTGGGGGTGGTGGCCCGAGTCCCGGTCCCCTCCAAGTGGCGGGGGAAGGCAGCGTTTGGGACTAGGTGGGGGTAGGCCCGGGTTTCCTTCGTCTCCAAATGGAGGCCACGGGGAAGGGACAGGGTTCGGAGCAAGTAGGGAGAGGCCCAGGTTCCCCTCACCCACCCTAGGCGTGGGGGGGGCAGGGGAGAGCTTGGGGTGAGGGGCTGTGTGGGGCGGCAGGTCGCTCCACCGTGGGGTGAGGGCCTGGATGGGGACGCGGGTCCTCCCTAGAGGCCGTGGGGGAGGGGCCGCATGGGGGCGCGGACTCTCAGCCCTTCGCCGGGGGGATGGGCAGGCCTAGTGTCCTTACTCTCCGAGGGGAGGGGTGGTTTGGGACGCGGCCCCCCCAGGGCGCAGGGGCGGGGCGGTGGCGCGCGTTCCCCTCCTCCCCCCGCGGCCGTGGGGGAGGGGCGGGCTGGGCGGCAGAGGCGGCCCCCCTGGCAGTCCTCCCGGCCGGGGTCGGCGCGCAGGCGGCCGCTCCCCCCGGAGGTCACTGCCCGTGCCGGTCCCTCCCGCCGTCCCGCCCTCTCCCGCCGCCGCCGCCGCCGCCGCTCCCGCCCCAGCCCCCCCACTCTCGGCGCTCGGGAGCGAGGAGCCTCCAGCGCCCCCGCCTCGCCGCCGCCGCCGCAGCGCCCTCGGCCGCCATTCGGCACCCGAAACTTTCCAGCGCCCGCGCCTCTCGGGGACTCGGCGGCGGCGGGGCGGGGGCGGCCGGGGGGCGGCGCGCGCTGCTCCGTGGCGCCGGGCCCTCCTCGGCCGCGGCACGGCCCGGGCTCGGCGACGGCCGGCCGGAGGGAGGCTCGGAGCGCGGCCGGGCGCGGCGGCGCCGCCACAAGTTGCGCGCCCGCGGCGAGGTGAGTGCGCGGGGCTCGGCCGGCCGGGCCGGGCCGGGCCGGGGTGGACGAGTCGGGGGGCGCAAACTTGTCGGGCGGGGGGGTCGGCGATTCCCTTCCCCCCCGGGGGTCTGGACGGCGGCTCGGGGCGCCCGCACGCTCCGCCCGCCGCCGGGGCTCTGGAGGAGTAGGTCTCCAACTGTCCCTGGGGCTCGGGCTGGGGTGCGGCGCGCTCCCTGCAGGCTGAACAATACCCCGAGGTGGCCGCTCCCCAAAGTGCCGGCGCGTCGGTGGCGGGCAGAGGCTGGGAGGGGGGCTCCTTTGTTTTGGGGAGGGGGAGGCGGCCAGTAAGTTTGGGGAAGCGCCGGGTCTCGCCCCCGGTGCCCCTTTGTCTGCCGATCCCGGGGCTGGCGGGGCGAATCTGCGTCGCCGCGGGATCCCCCGTGGGGGAGGGGAGCCCCATTCATCCCCGCGCGCCGGCCGGCCCGCCCCGGACCGGGTGCAAGCGCGGCAGCGCGCAGAGGAGTGAGTGGCTGGCGAGGCGGCGCGGGCCCCGCGGCTGATCAGTTTCCGAGGCGCTGAAACTGTCAAGGAAGTCGGGAGCACCGCCGGCCCAAGCGAGGGGACCGGGCCTGGGACAACATCGGTGGGGAAGAGGGCACCCGTGATCAGGCGGGGTCTGCAGAGCGCTGCGTGGGGAGGGTGCAGACCTGTTGCTCCCGGGCTCGGGGAAGGGGGTGCCCCCAGATCCGCGTCCCGGGCCCTGCTCCCCAGGGGACTGTCCCCACTGGGGAGCTGGTGCTCCGAACGGGGTGGGGGATGCGCCTCCGGGTGTCGTTGGTCGCTGGGTATGTGACAATTTGGGGTCGCTAGAGGCCCGCCAGCGCTGGGATAGGGCCTGGACTTCACGTGCGTCGCCCGTGCGCCGTCAGGCCCCGGCCCAGGCTCGCTCGTTGCACCGCCGGCCTCGAGTTCTCCAAGCCAACAGCATTGGAAATTCCACAAAGTTAGAATCGGAGGTGTTTTTTTTTTCTTAGTCGGTGATATTGTGGAGCAAAACCCAAAAAGAAACAAAAACCCACCCCCTATTGCATCTGCAACTGTTTCTACTTTGCATTGTCACATGTGGCATGACCTGACTTATGGATGTTTTTCTCTCCTGCCGCGCCGCCCGAGTCCCTGGTTTAACCTGGAAGGGGAGGGGCAGGACTCAAGACAGGGAGGGGGAGGGGGAGGAGAAGGGGAGCGCCCTTCTAAGGTCCCAAGCGGTGGCTTCGGGGTAGCAAATGGTTCTTGACGATTTTATGAAAACTTTACAACTAGTCATTCCTAGAATAGACGCGATTTGAAAAAAAGAGAAAAAACTCAACAGCGTTGAGAGTATGGAACAATTAAGACGTTACGATGACGGTTTTATTCTAAAGGATGTTAATGTCTCAAATGTGCTGCAGAATTTAGTGGAAAACCACCCAGCTGGCTAGCTAATCTAGGGATAAAAGTTGAAGTTCGTCACTTGACCCACTTATTAAAATGACCCCTAAAAGGGATTCCAGCCCTTAAGTGAATGCACACCTGTCGAACGAAAATGGGAGATTTTTTGTGTTTTATTTGCTGGTGCGCATTTTGCCCCTCTAGTGGGCTCAGAGATTTCCTCTTTGCCAGTAGTTTTGAAGAAGACGTGGTTTGCAAAGAATAATGATCATTTTATTATGGACATACCTAAAAGTGGATGTTTCAGAATCTGGGGTCTTCTTGTCAGGTACATGAGCAATATCAGTAGCTGATCAAGTACAGCAGTGTTTTTGGAGGTTCCTCCTCTTTCTTAGTGATGGGTATTCGTTCAGAAATGTACCCAGCTGCTGCTAGATGCCATGTGCTCTGCTAGGCCCTGAGGACACCAGGAGCAGGGCAGGCCCCAGTTAGGGGACAAAGGGGTGTGGGGGAGAGGCCCGTCACCAACAGCAGGGCATGTGTCACTAGATCCCCTGGGGTTGGCTGTTGTGCTTCTATCCAGGCCTTGGTCAGCCCAAGAATTAGCAGCACCCTCATTTAAATTGCACACGATCCCTAAATCAATCAAATGTTAACCGTCCTCAAAGTTGGGCTGTTTTAATGGACTGGGTAGAGAGAGTGCATGGTGTCATGGTTGGTTTTGAATCTCACCTTCGTCTGTCCGAGCCTCAGTTTTCAAATCTTTGTGATGGCTTCGTGAGCCCCCCTGGACGGGCTGTTTTGAGGCTTTAAATGGGCTCCGTAGCCTGCAAGAGGTGACTGGAGCCCCCGAATTTAACGCCGTCACGACAGGTAATGCTTGGCTAGAAAAGCAGCCTTCACCCTCGTTTGGCCTGAGCTAGTGAAAGGCCCACCCACCCAGTCTTGCTCTGCCATTGACCTTGAAGGCCTGCACCTCGTCTGAGCCTCGTTTTTCTCTGTGTGTAAAAATAAAAAGGGGAACTGAAATCGTGGTCTTCACTGGGCAGTGCAAGGACGGGAAGAGAGAATGTGTGTGTCAGGTCTTTGAAAACTAAAGCTGCCTGTAAAGTTTAGTCGTTGCTATTGTGCAAATAGAATAATTGACTTAGGTTACTTGCGTGCCACGCGGTGAGGATTTTATAGGCACTTAACGCCCAATGCGTAGCAGTTATTTCCATTCTGCAGACAGGACACTGACGCCTAGAGCTAAGTAACTTGCTAAGAATACATAGTGGAGGGAGGATTGTCTGAGTCCCCAAGCCCAGCTCCTCAGCTTGGCCTCATTTTGACTTCCTGTCTACCCAGCGTGAACTTTCCTGTTTGGAGACAAAAGCTCTTTACATTCCACACACACCCCCGCACCCTCACACATGAGAACCTACATTGAAATCTGTATCTACATATAGGTAGGTACCTATAGATACAACAGATTCGCGAAACGTCGACCACAGTGAAAGGATGGTGTTCTTCTGTAACTTTGTTGCCCAATATGGTAACCAGTAGCCACAGGTGCATATTTAGGTTCAAATTAATAAAATTCAATAAAATTAACAATTCTTTCATTTGCTCTAGCCATATTCATGTACTCAGTAGCCACATACAGCTAGTGGCTACTATATCGGACAGCATAGAACTTGCAGAAAGTTCTTTTGGAGGGTGCTACTCTAGTTACTGCAGTGAAATATTAATAAAGAAAACAATGAAGAGAGTTAGTGTACTTTTTGTGGGGGGAGAGGAGAGGCTATAAAAATTTGAAATAATTCACAGGAAGACCTTAAAAAAAGAGAGACGGACCTATTTCAGCCAGCGATTTACCCAGGAAAGTGATTTTGTTGAATGGGTTCTTAACCTGAAATTGACAGCCATGGTTTTAGATTGAGGTTCTTTGGATCAATTTGGAATTAGAAAATCAGAACTCCAAGTCAGAGTCGCTTACTGACTGTTTAACCTTGGGCAAGGCATTTAGCGTCTCTGTGCCTCAGTTTCCCCATCTGAAAAATGGTGTCGCCAGTCCCCAAGCTGCCTGCCTAAGTGGATTGTGGTGAACATCCTTTGGGGTGGTGCGGAGCCTGAGGTGTCACCATCAGTGAAGCCCTGGTGTGGGTGATTGAGAGGTAGGGCTGTGTCTGATACGTTTAAACCCTTGCTTGCTCTGGGTACCTCGGGCTCCCTGCCTCCTCTGAGATTTAAGTCCTAAGTATCAGAGTTCAATCTGATTGATTTATTTGTTTGTTTGTTTATTTATTTATTGAGGAAGATCAGCCCTGAGCTAACATCCATGCCAATCCTCTTTTTGCTGAGGAAGACCGGCTCTGAGCTAACATCTATTGCCAGTCCTCCTCCTTTTTTTTTCCCCTTTTTCTCCCCAAAGCCACAGTAGATAGTTGTATGTCATAGTTGCACATCCTTCTAGTTGCTGTATGTGGGATGCCGCCACAGCATGGCGGGACAATCGGTGCGTCGGTGCACGCCTGGGGTAGGAACCCGGGCCGCCAGTAGCGGAGCGCGTGCACTCAACCGCTAAGCCACGGGGCCGGCTTCTCAATCTCTTGAGGTAACAATCTTTCGTATTAAAAGGCTGGTAAGAAATCCTTACAACAAAGTAAGACTTCACAATAGTCAAAGCATTTAAAAAAAAATGGCTGAGTGTCACTGTTTCCTGTACACTGGGTCCCTGAGTCAGGATGTTATTTTTATTACTTAGTTGATGTGCCCTTTGCACAGTTCTTTGTATTTTTTATAGCAACGGTTAGAGATTGTATTTGTAAATGAGGATGGGGGGGAAAACCCAATTTCGTGTCTGTCAGAGAGGTGACTTCCCAGTTGTCCTCACTCAGTCTTGCTTCCTCTTGGCACTCTGGTGTGACCGGCCAGCCTTTGGCTGATAGGGTGTAACCACCTGGGATGTGCTCATTCCTATTCTGGAGGCGGGAAAGGGGTCCCTGCGGAGGCAGGCCAGGCCCGGAATTGCCATCATGTGGAGGTCGTGAGTATCAGGAATTCAGATCCTCGCTCCCTTACCTGTTGGGTAGGAGAACCCGTCAACTGAAACCTGGGGCTGTCCCCTTCCCCAGCCTTCCACTGGGGTGAAAAGATTGTGGGGCTCTGCACACGTGGCCCAGAGGACAGTCACAATTGCTCTGCCGTGGGAGGCGAGCTGTCCCAGCTGTGGTTTCCCCATACCTTGCTTTAGCCTTTCGGCTGAAAGGATGTACCCCCTTAGAAAAAAAAAGTAGTACACTGCATCCAGTAAGTTGTTACTCTTTCACTACCAAAGACATTTGAAAAATAGTTTCAATCAGGAAGCAAGACTAAAGTCATTTTGTAAACACTTTTTTTTTTTATGATGTTGGAAAGATAAACTTTTTTTTTTCCGTAACTATTTTCAGTGTGAAGGAAGTCACTGGCCTCCTGAGCGGAGACTGGATGTGAGTGTTGCCTCTGGGGTCCTGCCCTCCTTGGCCCTTCCCTCCTCTCCATCCTTTCCGTGGGGCTCAGCCAAATGGACTGCGCTGGCCAGATTGGCAGAATGAGACCCAGCAAAACCAAAATAAAAGCTGGATGTGGGAAGCGACTGACAAAGTCAACATGTTTTTTTTAAAAAAGGGCAAAGAGAGCCTAGTCTGAGAAAATGAGTTTAAAACCCCAAGGGAAAAATGCAGTCATTAAGGAATTCACTCCCTGGTCGCTTCTTGACCAGGGAGCGGGGAACTTGACGGAAGGTGGTTGTGTTCAGCGAGCTGGCAGCCTCCTGTGAGGCGGATCTGTACGTTATCACCGCTTTCAAATATTTATTGAGAATCCGCTGCCTGATTGAAGATTGCAGAAGTGAACTGGAAGCCATAAAAAAAGTGAATTGGAGCAAATTTAAAGTGGAAACAGGAGAGAATATTTTTATCTTACATACGAAGTTGGGTACCATTTTCGTTGCTTTGGTTTGTTTTTGGCAGATGGGAACAGAAAGAAGGAGATGGGGCATGATGCTCAGGTTCAAGAGAAAGGGAAGTCTTAAGAGATGAAAGTAGACGAGATGGTCCTTTATCAGAGTCGTCTTTTCAACACTGAACTCTAGAATCTTGTCGTCAATGAGTGGTTGCCAATTGGGGAAATTTTGCTCCCTACTGTCAGGGGGCGTTAAGCAGTGTCTGGAAACATTTGTGGTTGTCAGAGGTTGGGGGAGGGGGATAGTGGGCCTCATAGCATCTAAGAGGTTTTTGGCTGCTGGGAAACATCCCATAATGCACAACACAGCCTCCACCACAAAGAATGATCTGTCCCCAAACGCTGATGGTGCCGGGGTGGAGAAACCAACCCTGAATTATACAGTGCTGATTTGGGCAAGATCCATGGGGCAGGTGGATGCCAAGAAAAGATACATACCAAATTCTGTAGTTCTGAAGGCACCCATATGCTTTTTTGGAATGCCCAGGGAAGTAAATTACAATAAGCACCGATTGAGACGACAGGAGTTATGGATGCTCACAGGAGAAGGGGAAGGAGGAGGTGGGAGTGAGTGGACCTGAAGGACATTAGAAACGGGGCGGCCGCCAGTTGCTGAAGCTCCGCCTCACCGCAGGTGGTTTAGAGCCCCAGATGCAGGTACACCTTGAACATGTATTTTTCGACCTCTTCCTTTTGGTTTTATTGATGTCATCGCAGATTTACTAGGTCTTACTTTTGGTCAGCTTCTTGGTCCTTTTGGTATTTATTAGGGAAAAAAACACACCGGTGTCATGTTTATACAAACCCTTTTTGTACCCAGCGGTTAACCTGGAATTTGGGGTTACCGCCCCACCGTGCAGGGTGGCGTTCAGGAACTTTGGAGGGTGGGACCAAGTGAGTGTCTGAAGTCGTCGCTGCTTGCAGGACTCTGGATGCTGCTTCAGGCTCCGTCCCTTCCCACGACTAGACTAGTTGAATTAGCAAACTCTTCGGAGCAGCTGGGCGCACACCTGCATTTTCCTGGAGACTCTCCTTCAGATACCAGGAGGAGTGGGGCACCATGAGGGCCGAGTCCGGTCCTGCTGCCTACAGGGGCCTCCTGAGCCAGCCCGAGGCCCCAAGTGCTGGTGACCCCCCGAGGAGCTCCAGGCCCAACCTGGGTGGGGCCTGCTGGGCTCCTGGTGGTCATGGGGCAGGTGACACGGCTCTGAGGTAACCCCGGTTTGGAGCCAGCTCGCCATGCACAGACTGCGTCTTTGGGCACATCAGTTGCCTTCTCTAGCGTTAGTTTTCTCATTGAGAGAGAGGACAAATGAAATGTGTTTCTCAGGCTTGTTGTATTGAAGGAGACAGGATTATTATCATGCTTGGAGCCCCGCGTGCTGATATTTTCCTCCACTCGGAAGTTGGGAATTGAATGTGGAAATGTATCTTTATTATGATGGTGTCCAGCAATTGCTTGCTTGCTTTTCATATCTTTTTTTACCCCTTTTACGTTAAATTTCAGGGCTGATTTTATATATTTACATAATTTTCTAAATTATTATATGATAAAATTGATGTTTGGTATATGGTTTTGGTGCACAGTTTTATGAATTCAGCACACTCAGAGATGTGTGTAACTCCCATGATAATCAGGATACAAAACAATTCCATCACCCCAAAGGTGGTGGTGCTGTCCCTCTATGGTTCCTCCACAGTCCCCGCTCCCCTAGTCGCCATCAGCTCTCCTCTCCAGGTCTTGGTAATCAAATTTTCTCATGATGAAATGCCTCATGGTGAATTCCTCCACTTTTCCAGCACCTTCCTTGACACTTCTCTCTGACGACACACGAATGTGATGCTTTTGCACACTTGGGCTTATGTGCTTTCCTCAGAACAGCAGGTTTTGCACTGTAAATATGATCAACAGCAAGGCAAAGCTAAGCTTACCACTTCTGAATATTTGTAAGAAGCCGTAGTGAAAAAATACCAGGTGTCTTGTTGGGGCTGCCAAAATTTGCACTTTTTCTTAAGCATTAATTCTTTTTTTTTTTTAATTGATGTTTTAATGGTTTCTAACATTGTGAAATTTTGGGTTGTACATTTTTGTTTGTCCATCACCCCATATATGACTCCCTTCACCCCTTGTGCCCACCTCCCACCCCCACTTCCCGGGTAACCACAGTCCAGTTTTCTCTGTCCATGTGTTGGTTTATATTCCACATATGAGTGAGATCATACAGTGTTTGTCTTTCTCTTTCTGGCTTATTTCACTTAACATAATACGCTCCAGGCCCATCCATGTTGTTGCAAATGGGACGATTTTGTCTTTTTTTATGGCTGAGTAGTATTCCATTGTATATATGTACCACATTTTCTTAATCCAATCGTCAGTCGAGGGACACTTAGGTTGCTTCCACTTCTTGGCTATGGTGAATAATGCTGCAATGAACATAGGGGTGCATAAGCCTCTTTGGATTGTTGATTTCAGGTGCGTTGGATAGATTCCCAGTAGTGGGATGGCTGGATCATAGGGCATCTCTATTTTTAATTCTTTGAGGAATCTCCATACCGTTTTCCATAGAGGCTGCACCAATTTGCATTCCCACCAGCTGTGTATGAGGGTTCCTGTTTCTCCACATCCTCTCCAACATTTGTTGTTTTTTGTCTTGGTGATTATAGCCATTCTAACGGGCGTGAGGTGGTATCTTAGTGTTGTTTTGATTTGCATTTCCCTGATGATTAGTGATGTTGAGCATCTTTTCATGTGCCTATTGGCCATCTGTATATCTTCCTTGAAGAAGTGTCTGTTCATTTCCTCTGCCCATTTTTTGATCGGGTTGTTTGTTTTTTTGTTGTTCAATTGTGTGAGTTCTTTATATATTATGGAGATCAACCCCTTGTCAGATGTATGTTTTGCAAATATTCTCTCCCAGCTGGTTGGTTGTCTGTTCATCTTGATTCTGGTTTCATTTGTCTTATAAAAGCTCTTTAGTCTGATAAAGTCCCACTTGTTTATTTTTTCTTTAGTTTCCCTAGTCTGGGTAGGCATGTCATCCGAAAAGATTCCTTTATGACCAATGTCAAATAGTGTGTTGCCTATATTTTCTTCTATGAGTTTTATAGTTTCAGGTCTCACCTTCAGGTCTTTGATCCATTTTGAGTTAATTTTTGTGAATGGCGATAGCACATGGTCCACTTTCATTCTTTTGCATGTGGCTGTCCAGTTTTCCCAACACCATTTATTGAAGAGACTTTCCTTTCTCCATTGCATGTTCTTAGCACCTTTGTCGAAAATTAGCTGTCCGTATATGTGTGGTTTTATTTCTGGGCTTTCAATTCTGTTCCATTGATCTGTGTGTCTGTTTTTGTACCAGTACCATGCTGTTTTGATTACTATTGCTTTGTAGTATGTTTTGAAGTCAGGAATTGTGATGCCTCCTGCTTTGTTCTTTTTCTTTAGGATTTCTTTAGCTATTCGGGGTCTTTTGTTGCCCCATATAAATTTTAGTATTCTTTTTTCTATTTCTGTGAAGAATGTCATTGGGATTCTGATTGGGATTGCATTGAATCTGTAGATTGCTTTAGGTAATATAGATATTTTAACTATGTTTATTCTTCCAATCCACGTGCATAATTCTTGATGCCAAGTTAGTTGAGATGGGACAGTTTTTGATGCCCTTTCAGAGAATGTTTCTGAGATCTGCCGGTACAGTCCTATGGAAAGACATTTACTATGTAAAATGTATCAGAACGTCAAAGTCGTGTCTTTAGTTTCAAAAACAGGACTCACGTTAAGAGGTGTTGCAGTTTCCCCAGTGGAGGAATAATGTGAATATAAAGCAGGCTAAAAATATCAAGTTGTATTTGCATTAGTTTGTTGTAGAAATAAAATGAATTCCTATCTCTGTGCCGCTGTGTGGTTGTTAACCTACATTTTCCTTTGGGTCGTAATTTCACTATTGGTGATCTAATAAGAAATGGCATGTTTTCTAGAAGAATCCTTGACTTGGTGTTTTGGCTGCTTGCATCCTGCCTTGGTGGTCTGCCTGCTTGTGTGGTCATTTAACCTGTGTGTGTCCTCACAGGTAGAGTGAAAGTGTTGACTAGTGGATCTTGAGGCTTCGCCTACCTCTCATATGCGAGGATTTTAATCTGGAAAAGGGACGCTACTTAAATGCTGGGTAGGCCTCCCCCCCCCCCCCCCAGACTGGTTAAGGATTCTGGTGGTTTTATGCTAACTGAAACTTTGGGTAAACTGACAGTTATTTATGTCCCATGTTTTGACTATTGTTTTACCCACGATTAAAATAAGAAACATTTAACTTAACATTGATTGGTTAGTTGCATATTTTACTTTAAAAAAAAAACACAACCCAGCAATTCAGAAGACACTTTGGGCTGTTGGGTGTTTCTGAATAATTCTTATGAATGTTGTAGTTTCCCAATCTCTGGAGACCCTGTAAAATAAGCACAAACAATGCCCACAGCAAAATTCAGTGTTGATTCTTGAAGAGGGTGTCTGCCTTGAATTCCTGTCATTTTTTCCTATCGTGGTGGATGTAGCTGGAATGCATAAAAGAGAACACGAGAGTTTTCTTTGCTTGCTTCCCTTGAGCTTGGAACCTAGAATATGACCCCAAATAGCCAGCGCTGAGCACTTTCCTTTCTGGAACACTTGCCGCCAACCCCCCAGGGAGAATACAGAGGCAGGAGGAGGTGAGGACCCCTCCTCCCCAGCCTGATCACCTTCCCACTCTCCAAGAAATTGAAAACTGCCTCAAGTCGGCTGAGAACTGGATACCCACCATCATCCATGTTGGAGCAAGGCTAGAGGAGCTTGTTGGAGCAAGCTCTCCATTCTCCGAGAGCTTGATTCATTACTGTTAACGGCTTGCCCATTGTCATTGGGCTTTAGAGTCTGTGAACATCTGGAATTGTTCAATTCTGCAAACGTTTCTGCTTGTTTGAACTTCTCGATAGATGGAAATTTGGGCAAAAAGAACCTTACTGTACATGATACCATTTTATTTCTTAAATCAGTAGTAAGAAATACTTTAATATGGTAAGACCATAGAAATTGTGATTAAGAACTGGAGAAAAATTCAGGACAACTGAGGAACACTTTCTGATTCTAGTGTGCCGCGGGTAATCCTTAGTTTTAGCCAGGTCAGCTACACTCCTCCACTTTTCCTGGCTATCTTGATATCCATTTGAAGATGAGAAATCAGGAAGTAGAGTGGAGGTGGGTTACCAAAGTCATGGGATGCAGAAATCTGTATCACCAATATGCAAATGTACTTCCCAGCATCTGTAAAGTTCCAAGTGGTCACAGCATTTTAAGTTGTATTTCAGAGAAGCGGAGAGTTGATGTCCCTACCATTTGGTTCATTTGGGGCATGGATTAAACTTGGGTCCCTGCCTTAGGTTCTTTTTCCAACAGAATCTTCTCAGGCATTTTAACCCCATGCAACTTGAATGCCAACTCTGTGTTGGTAAAGACTCAAGTATTCACAGTTATCAACTTGAAAATGGTGATTGCCAGTTCCTGACAGTCTCAGGTTAGTCTGGGAGACACGGTTTGGTTTAACTCCTAATTTGATTATGAAAAAATACATTAGGTTTGTATATCTAAGACACGTGGGTGACTCTATGCCAGTTTCAACCATTTCCAGGGATCTGTAGCATAATACTTCAAAAAGCCTAGCCAGAAGAAACAATGTACAACGTTGGAGGCGCACCCAGCTCAGAAGTTGATGAAAATAAGAATTAATGATCTCAGGTGTCCAGTGCATGACAGAAATTATTGTAGACCAAAAGAGAAGAATGGGAGAGGCCTCTGGAAATTAGAGTTGCCTTATAAATTTGGTGAGACTCTGATAAATTTCATGGGCCTCTGAGTACATTGCCTTTAAACCAATAGTCTCTACATTTTGTTGCAGAGGGAGGGTGACCGAAATGCCTTGTCTTAGGTTTTAATGCCCAAAGTGGTCTCCCAAGTGAATTTCGTGTCCTCTGGCAGGTGCACAGTGAGATTTATTGGAATGCAGGAAGAAACTATTAAAATGTCCACTGACTTTTTATCTAATACTTATAAAATGACTATTTTTGTGGTCTATGAAAAATGCATATAGTGTTAGTTGAGTGTTGTGTATAGTTAATAAATAAATTACATGAAGTGGGGGCACATGCTTAAAACTTTTCACTGATACCGATATGCAAAGAAAAAAAATTTAGAGTTCACCCCAGAGGTGGAGAGTGTGGGTGATATTGAAGTCCTTGAATGCAAGTGAGACACGGATGTATTCCCCTTTCACTCTGGCGTCAGATGCCAAGGTGTGTGTGTGTGTGTGTTTCTGTGTGTGTGCGCATGCAAGTGACTTTGGGATGTACGAGCTTAAATATTGGACATTTCTCCAGAGGTGCAGTTATTAATGATGTGAATAAGGGAAGAAGGAACATGCAGTAACAGGGTACTGTGCACACTTTGGGTCTTCTGGATTTTGTGTGTTTTAAAAGCTGAAAAAATATTGTGTTTGAGAACCCGAGGACAGTATCTTGGTTGCAGGTGCGTGAGGAGACTTTGGAACAATGCTGTGCTTTTTAAGCATTTCATGACTCTGCAGTGTTTTCATAATCACTTAATGCTGTTTATAAATCAGCTGCTTTCATTGATGTGTTGCCTGCCCTCGGGGCTCCTGGGAACCAGGCTTTTTGTTGAAGAGGTTCAAACTTGAAAAGACAGCACCATGAGGTAGTGCAGGAGACGGCTTGTGATAAAAGTCCTTGGCTGCCTTCAGTGTGGCTTTGTTGTTTTTTTTCCAGAGACATATTTCATCCGTCATGGTTGTTATTAAAATTTTTTTGTGTGTGTGTGTTTCACATGAGAGGCTTTTTTGAGAGAAAACTGTCATTTTAGTTGATGCTGTATTAACTGGTGTTACAGAGAGTAAATAAATATAAAAATTATACTAGCCAGACCACACTGTGGCCTGTGGAGGGGAGAAATAGGACTCACCTCCAAACTGAAGGCCTCTGGCTGAGCTCACTTGCTGAGAAAGGCGGAAGGTCTGGTATGCATGAGACTAAATGTCAACCACAAGTAGTTCCAGGGTTTCTGCACTAGCCTTTTTGTTTGTTTGTTTAACTTGAAAAGATTGATAGTTAGCTTTGGTTTTTGTGTCTAATTTTTGGTGTTCGCGTCTGTTTTTCTCTTTGTGAATGTTGAATTTGCAGGGGAACTTGTATATAAAGTGAAGGGCAGAGACTGGCATAGTGCATTCGGAAGCCTACAGGTAACAATTCTTGTTCCTTGCTACATTCTGCGGGGATATCTGGTGACACACGTTATTAATGCTCATCAAGATCTACCTCGACATTCATTTGTCCTTTGGTAAACTGAAATATTTGTCGTCTACTTAGCCCCTCTCCGCCCCCCCCCTCCCCCCGGTTGTTTTTCTTTATGGCGATGTTCAGAAGGCACCTACTGTAAAGAAAGAGAAGCAGGAAGTAGGATGTTGTAACATCTCTGCTATGCATCTTTGTCCCTATTCTTCAGAGATCAATACAGTGAAGCTCCTACAACACATTTAGTTATGAGTGTCTGTGGGAATGTACTTTATCGATCCCTGAGTCCTGTCCCCTCAAGAAGAGAGACAAGTTACACAAAGTATTTTGCTTTTAGCCAGACTCCTTGAGTCTGGTCCAGGTCTTGCCTTCATATTGCAAGCAGGTCAGCCAGACACCAGTGAGTCGCTTCAGCTCTGGACCAGAGTCCTCTTCCATCTTTGTTGTGGAGTGACAACACTAATAATTATTCATATAATTGTTTGCCAGTCACATTACTTTATATAAATATTTCAGAGATGTATCTCAGAGACTCGCCCTAATCTGAGACTGTTCTCAGAAGCCCACCCAAAAGTTGGTTCTGTTTCCTAAATGCATACCTTAGATACTCATGAAGTGCAGATGTCCATATATAAGTTCTGGGAATTTGAGGCATAGGTGTAGAAGCAGGAGCGTAGGTGAATAGTAGGTGAAAGCCACCAGGACATTAAATTAAATCTATGAGTACACTTACCTTGGAGAGAGAATATAAAAACAAACGAGTGTAGAGCGTTTTTGAAGCACCGTTTACATAATTCAGATCAAGGAAGGCAGTTACTTCTCCTTAGGAAGATTGGGTTATTAAAATTAGCTATCTTTATTTTTCCACAGAAATAAAAATCAATTGCAGCTCAAATAATTGTAGGCGAAGCTTTATAATTGGAAATTTGAAGTTAGCAAAATTATATAACCCTGGTTAATTACATTAGTGTACTCAAACTAAATATAGAATGAGATTAGCTCATGGAAATATTTCATTTTTATCTCAGGCAGTACAGCTCGTATCCACCCAGTAGTTAGATAGTTTCTAGTTACACTTTGCAATTTTTCGATCACCCTGGAAGTGGTTTTCAGACAAGTTAGTTGAAACAAGAGACTGTACGTTATCATTATTTCCCAATTCATGTTTACATATAAAATGGCGCACAGAATAAGCTGTCCTTTGTGAATTTTAATGTCCTCAGTGCTCTCTGTATTCTGTGCCCGGCACAGGAGAGGGATAAGCTAGGGCTCCTGCTTTTCTGCATGGTGATTGCCTTTAGGGAAGTCTGGGCCCCATTCATAGTTCGATATCTAAAAGTAAATGTTCAGCCTTCTGTAATTTCCTGTGGTGTTTGCTTTTCCATTGAATGTTCTATATTTGGACAACAAATGTATTTTTCTGCATGGCTTTCCGATGGCTCAGATGTTCATCGGATTGGAATTTCTCTCTGTCCACACCACTGGGTTGGGTGGTTGGTAGTGCTGGGCGTTCTCTAGCTCCTGGATTTGACTTAGACACATTGTCGATTCAGGTCAGGCCCTCATTCCCTCTGCAAGCTGTGTGTTACTTTGTTTTGTTCAGGTCTGCCGGAGATGTTTGCTTTGCCTTTGGGTGCCATACAGCAACCAGCTTGTGGTGATGTTGAATTTAACGTAGAACTCTGAAGTCCGACTTAAGACCAAGTTGATTTTCTAAAACAACTTTATTGAGGTATAAATTACATACCATAAAAACACCCATTGTAACTGCACAATTCATTGACTTTTAGTAAATCTACCCAGTTGTACCGCCATCATCGTAAGGCAGTTTGTGAACATTGTCGTTCCCCAATAGGATTACTGGCATCCATTTGCCATCAATTGCTGCTCCCACCTCCCAGCCACTGGCAACCACTCATCTCCTTTCTGTCTCTAGGGGTTTCCCTTTCCTCAGAACAAGTGTCTCTGTGCTTGGTTCAGTTAACGGGTGGTGAAAGCGACTTAGTGAACCTTCCCGCCGCCTCCCCAGGAGAGGGAAAGTGGGGAGAGGGGGAGGAAGGCAAGGATAATAGGCGTCATGCCTTAGTTTCCAGTTTCCTCCTCTGTAGATGGAATCGTTGCAGGCGCTCAGTGTGGAACTGTGTGGGAAGTAATCAGCTGAGAGCCTGGAGGACCTCATCGTGGAGGGGCCTGTTAATAGTGAAGAATCGTGCATAAAGGGCCTCACTGGACAGGTGAGGAGCCTGGGGAAGGAGCTGCCTCTATGGTGATGGGCTCAGTCCATGGAGAACCCAGGCCACAACCCCAGGGCAGTCACCCCTTCATGCTTCCACTCATCTTTCATCTTGAAATTCCCTCCTTGTTTCTTTCGTGGCCTTGAATGTTAGGCGTTGAGGGAAGTTCGATCTTGGCATAGGATGTCCGTTAGCTCAGTGGTCCTCCACCAGGGGATCCACCGGGGACCCTGGTCAATGTCTGGAGACCTTTCTGGTTGTTACAGATGGGGAAGGGGTGCGCTTGGCATCTTGCCGGCCCAGAGTGGGTAGTTTTAAATGAGGTGCTTAAGATCTTCAATAAAGACTTACTGAAGTTGATGGGCCGGCCCCGTGGCTTAGCGGTTAAGTGCGTGCGCTCTGCTGCTGGCGGCCCGGGTTCGGATCCTGGGCGCCCATCGACGCACCGCTTCTCCGGCCATGCTGAGGCCGCGTCCCACAGACAGCAACTAGAAGGTTGTGCAGCTATGACATACAACTATCTACTGGAGCTTTGGGGAAAAAGAAATAAATAAATAAAATTATAAAAAAAAAAGACTTACTGAAGTTGAAGGACTAAAAATACCATCGGGCTTACAAAAGAAGTACAGGCACCTTTCAGTCTTCATCGATTCCAGGGAAATAGAGATTTTTCTAAAGCAAAGGATAAACAAAATTTTTGGAGCTAACTTGAGAGGGAAAAAGATTACTTTCAACCCCTTTAGAAGTATTCATTTACAAATAAACAGTGAAATTACAATGCAGGCAGAGAAATCTGGGGCCATCTCTTGGCTTTGATCTTGGAATCGAATTTTGTCTTCATCTGTTCCCTGAAGAACAGAAAAAGGAGTGAGAAAGATCCTGACCCCACATACAGACTCTCAAAATTATGACTGTAAATGGGCAAGGGCTGCTTCCTGCAGTCACCTTGTCATGGAAGGTGTTTCTAGACGGGCTGGAGGCGTGGCTTCTGTGAGCCTAACACTTCTGAGCATCTGCTGATGGGCCTCTTCGTTTCTATAGGATTTTCTGTTGCTTCCTGAAATGTACATGGTATAATAAAAGCCAGCCCGCCTGCCAGCGCCCGGGGCTGCGTCCTTCGCTTTACCGGCTGCATTTCGTTTTTCGTTTTCTTCAGTCAATCTGCCCTTGAGACCCCTGAGAAGTTCAGGCCCCCTGCCTTGGCCTCCCATCCTGCACGCCTGCCTCCCTGTCTCTAGGTGCGCCTCCTGCAAAAGCTGCCCCTCCTCCCTGCAGCTCTTGTTTCTGCTGGGTGGGGCCTCTTCCTCCCCGTACCCCCCTGCAACCTGCCTTGCTTCTGCGCCTTCCAAAGTGCAAGATCTCTCCTCTGGACAGAACCCTTGTTTTGATTCTTTTTTTTGTTTGTTTCTTTTGCCTGTTCTGAGCTCATTCTTTTTCCAAGGTAATACATGATGCTATGCTAATTTCCATGAATTCAAGCCACGTGGAACTCTCTCTCCCTCCTCCTCTCGCAGGATGACCAATATTAACAGTCCACAGTGTGATATTATAGATTCTGTTTCTAGCGTGTTCAGCTGCCCAGGTACAAGTGTGTAGTCTTGTGTTTTTATCTAAATGGAATCATTATATTTGTTTTGTTCCGTCTGCTGTCTTTCTTTCTGCAACTTTATTAAGGTGTAATTGAAGTACTGTAAACTAGACATAAAAAAAGTGTGCAGTTTAATCAGTTTTCTTATACATTTATCTTGATTGTGGTGCTGATTTGACACACACACACACACACATATATATCTCAGGGTAACAAATATTACCATTGCTCCCAAATTTCCCTGTGCCTTCCTGTAATCTCTCTCGGCCTCCCTCCACCCCTGCCTTCAGGCAACCACTGATGACTCTTTATGACTAGATAGGTTAGTTTCCATTTTCAAGAATTTTGTAGCAATGAAATCACACAGTATGTACTCACAATTTGCCTGGCTTCTTTCACTCAGCGTAATGATTTTGGGCTTTATCCACATGGTGGCCGTGTATGACTAATTCCTTTTAATAGCGGGGTAGGATTCCATCGGATATGGATGGACCACAGTTTATCCATTCACCGGTTGTTGGACATTTGGGTTGTTTCCATTTTTTTGGCTATTATGAATTATGCTGCTATAAATATTTTTGTGGCCGTACCAGTGGTTCTCAAACTTTATTGTGCGCCGAAACTCCCTGGAGAGCTTGTTAAAGAGTGGATTGCCAAATCCCGTCCCCAGAATTTCTGATTCAGTAAATCTGGTGTGGAGCCCATGACTACATTTCTGACAAGTTCCCTGCTGATGCCGATGCTGCTGGTTTAAGGACCACACGCCCTTTGAGGGCCACTGCCTTAGAGGAAGTCTTTATAAATTATGATGGTTACTCCTTTGTTGTTTGTTCCAAATATTTCTCTACTAGACCGTTCCTTGTCCTGTAACATCGCTTGTGGTTGTAGTCAGCATGCTTCCCATTTTTGTGTGGTTGAATGTGTCAGTCTTTTTTTTTTGGCTTCCTTATGTGAAAGGGCTAATGCCAAGAAGAACTTGGGGTTGGTGGGTTGGGATCATGATGTTTCCAAAACTGCCAGCCGTGAGACCCCCATCGACGGGTCTGCCCACATTCGACGCGTTCAGGACTTAACTTGTGCCCTTTCTCTGCTACTGCGCATGGCTGAGCAGTGCGGCCACCACCCACCCACGTGGGGTGGGCTTGGGCCCAGACCCTGTGCCAGGGGCTCCCCGGTGCTGGGTGTCCCCGAAACCTTAGGGCGAAGCATAGCCACTCACCTGCCTTTCCTCTCACAGGGAGACAAATGTATCCTTTCTCCCTCCCACTCCCTCTCACCTAAAACAGCCAGTCCCAAACCAATAAAAGTATTTTATTTTCAATATGTATTTTATCTTCAATTTACTTTTTCAAGAGTCTAATCTGAGTCAGCTAACTTGGAGCAGCTAGACGTTATCAGTAGAATGTTTACCACCGTAGCCAATATATTTGTTACAGTTCTTTTTTTATTTTAGGGAAAGATAATACTTCTATGTTAGAGAGTAACTAAATTACTGAGAAGTATTCTTTTTGCAAAAGCATCTTTCTGCATTCCATTACAAAACCCAGGTCTTTCCACTCTGCTCCTGAGTCCATTCCATATACTACCTTGGGCCACGTTTTGCTCCTGGCCTCAGCTTGTTGGTTTCAGAATCTTGACTCAGGAGAAGCAGTGGAGTAGATTGTTGTGCAAGATTCCAGGCTCGTTAAGTAAACTCATCTCTTTGGGATGGTTAAATTTTTAAAAATTTGCAGTCATTTGTAATCATGGGCTAATACCCTAGTTTTTTCTTCTTCCTCCTTCTCCTCTTCTATTTTTTCAAAATTACAGCCTTATTGAGATATTCACATACTATGCAACTCACCCATTTAAAGTGTATAATTCAGTAGTTTCCTGGTATTTTTACAAAGATGTGCAACCATCACCGCTGTCTAATTCTGGAACATTTTCATCACCCCAAAAAGAAACCCCATACCTGTTAAGCCATCACTCCCCATCCCTCCCCTTCCCTAGCCTCTGGCAACCACTGATCTACTGTCTGTCTCTATGGATTTACCTAGTCTGGACATTTCCTAGACATGGAATCATGCAATACGTGGCTTTTTCTGCCTACCTTCTTTCACTCGGCATCATGCTTTTGAGGTTCATCCTTGTAGTGTGTGTTGTTCCAGTTTCTTGGTAAACATTCTGTGGAAACTCTGGGTAGTCAAGGAAGGCTTGGAGTCAGAGGTTGGGAATCAAGGTGGAAGAATATTATGGGATGAGTGGACCACAAGCACGGGCTGCTCCTGTCTCAGATTACATTTAAAATGGAAAACGGTTCACAAATGGAATGTTGCTTATTTCCAGGTCAGCTTCCAGTCTGGCATGAACTGGGATCTCTTCTTTCTCTTTCTCTTTAGTTCTTCCATCTTTTCCTCTAAAGATCAACATAGAAAACAAATGTTGGTCACTTAAAGCTGACTTTAAGTGACCTTCTTTGCGCTGCAGTTTTTTTTTTTTTTTTTTTTTTTTGCTGAGGAAGATTTGCCCAGACCTAACACCAGTTGCCAATCTTCCTCTTTTTTTTTTTTGAGGAAGATTGGCCCTGCGCTAACATCTATTGCCAATCTTCTTTTTTTTTTTTTTCCTTTCTTTTTTCTCCCCAAAGCCCCAGTACATAGCTGTATATCCTACTTGTAGGTCCTTCTATATGGGATGCCACCTCAGCATGGCTTGATGAGTGGTGAGTAGGTCCGTGCCCAGGATCTGAACCAGTGAACCCTGGGCTGCTGAAGCAGAACGAGCAAACTTAACTGCTACGCCCGCCTCTGGACGGGCCCCTCCCCTCCCCGTTTTTTTTTTGCTTGAGGAAGATTGGCCCTGAGCTAACATCTGTGCCCATCCTCCTCTATTTTATATGTGGGTCACCACCACATTATGGCTGCTGACGAGTGATGTAGGTCCGCGCCTGGGATCCGAACCTGGGCTGCCGAAGCGGAGTGTGCCGAATTCAACTACTAGGCCATGGAGCTGGCCCCCTGTGCTGCATTTTTTGGGTGGGGTTTAGAAGGTCCTTTCTTGGTCAAAAAACATTGGAAGCTTGAATTTCCCAAGGGGGTTGTGTGAAGTTGCTCTGAGGTTGTGGGGTTCCAACCAGCTAGACTTTGGCTGCTTTCTAGGGCCTCTCCAAAGCCACAACCCTGACTTACACCGTAGCAGAATCATAGAGTTTACTTTTCTGAATTCATAAATCTTCTGTGTGCCTAGCACCATAATTACCATTCTGGGTTGGGTTAGAGAATATGGAGGCTGGTTTTTCTCAAGCCATCCATGGGACACAACTTTCTGGAGTGTCTCTGCCTACAACAGAGGGCTTAATTGGTAAGGCTGAAGGTCATGCATGTTTTCTCAGTTGATCTTATAAGTGACTGTATTAGTCTCCTCTTGCTTCTGTGACAAATGACCACAATCTTACTGGCTATAACAACTCAAATTTATTTTTTTATAGTTTTAGAGGTCAGAAGTCTAGCATGGGTCTCACAGGACTAAAATAAAGATGTCAACAGGGTTGTGTTCCATCTGAAGGCTCTTGGGGAAAATGCATTTCCTTACCTTTTCCAGCTTCTAGAGGCTGCCTGCATTCCTTAGCTTGTGGCCCCTTCCTCTGTCTTCAAAGCCAGTAGCGTAGCATCTCTTGGACCATTTTTCCATAGTCACATCTTCCTCCCATCACAGCCTGGAAAGATTCTCCACTTTTAAGGGCTCTTGTGATGATGTTGGGCCCACCTGGATAATCCAGGATCATCTCCACATCTCAGGATCCTTGACTTCATCACATGTGCAAAGTCTCTTTTGCCATGTAAGGGAACATTTCAGAGGTCCTGGGATTAGGGCATGGGCCTCTCTGGGGGCCGTTATTCTGTCTGCTCATTGACAGTCTTCAAGGAGAGACTTATTCCTTTGTTTCTGTCTCTTAATTTGTTCCTCCGAAGCCCGCAGGGTTCGTATATTTATTTAATGTTCACTTTTTGTCTCTTGAATGATTCAGAAATCAGGGTGCTATGGAATCATTTGGTTTGTATCCTGCCTTCCGCTGAGGTACAGCCACTCCCTGAGTCTTGATTTATCTCTAAGCTGAGCCAGGAGTCGTTTTCCATCTTGGAAAGACGTGGGATTGGTGGTACAGCTTGGGGACACACTCGTATGTCTAGGCCCTCTCTTCTTCCCAAGCCACCCTTGGTTCAGGGGTCTCTTGGGGACTCTGCCAGAACCATTCCCTGGACTTGATGTCTCAGAGTCTGAGTCAGCTGTGGTAAACACCACCATGACGTGACCAGAGGCAGCAGGTGGGACCCTGTCCCTGGGGGGCTTCAGAGATACCATGTGTCTTTTTATAGGGCCTGAACTGATGGCCAGTGAGCTTGTGGCTCCACAAAACCATGGAGGAAGATGAGTGGAAATAGGAACAGAAGGGTCATAATAATAGCCACTTGTTAATTAGCATTTTGGTCCAAAAATACTTTGGAAGTATATCAGTCAGCGTTCTTGCTGTGCTGATATTGCGTAACAAACAGCCCTCAAATGGAAAGGCTTGCAGCATCGTGCACTTATTTCTTGCTTACTGTTCAGTAGGTCAGCTGTGGCTGTCCTGGGCTCAGGTGAGTGGGATCAGGAAGGCTTGGGCAGGCTCTGGACTGGGTTTAGGGCTGAACTGTGTATCTCCTCATTCTAAGGCTAGTGGACAACTAGGACATGCCTAGGGCCTACCATCTGTTGTAAGAAGAAGCCAAGCTAAACCATGCAGGCACATTTAAAACCTCTGCCTCTACACCCACTAACATCCCATTGATCAAGCAAGTGACATGACCAGGTCCAACGTCCATGGGGTGGGGAGGGCTCTTCTCCTCGGGAGGTCCTGTAAGGTCATGGCAAAGGGAGCAAGTGTATATTTGTATTACGGAGAGGCAGGGAGGGAGGGAAGAAGTGGGATTTGTATGTGGGAGGGAGGATGACCCTAGTGGATGAGACTGGATACACCCAGTCATATCCAGGAAAATAGCTCTGTAGGCGGGTGTTGGAAGCAGTAAGTGCTTGTGAAATGTGTAGCTTTCTTGGTACCATCTTTGAACAGTGGTTCTCAGCTAGGGGGTGGGGCCGGCAGTCATGCCGCCCAGGGAACATTTGGCAGTGTCTGGAGACAGTTTTGGCCGTTACAACTAGCTAGGGGAGAGTGTTCCTGGCATCTAATGAGTGGAGGCCAGGGATGCTGCTCAACATCCTACCATGCACAGGACTGCCCCCCCCCCCCCAATTATCTGGTCCTGGCCTAAATGTGTACAAACAGGCAATTTCCAGGTGATTCTCACTCACTTTCAAGTTTGAGAACACGTCTTGCCGGACTATCCCATCTGGGAACAGGAGCTGACGATCCTTTCCATATAAAGACATCAAGACCTACTGAGGAGAAGGGAGTTATTTAATATCGCACAGATGGCTGTGTAGAGGCAAGTTAAAACTCAAGGGTCTTGGCTAGGTCTCTATGATTTCTGTGGCTTTTTATCATTTGCTTTGTACTGTATTAATTTTTTGAGCTTTATTAATTCTTTACTATTGCTCTGCCTAATAAATAGACCATTTATTTGGTGTTGAAAAATCTGTTTTTTGTTAGGAGATTTCCATTAGGAGCTTAATATTTTTTTCCTTCAGGTGGCCTTTTGCCAAGTATTTCTCTTACGCACGTATTTTATTTTCCTTTTCCTCACCAGCGAGATTGGAAGTTCTTGATAGGAGAGCTCATGCCTCCAATTTCCTTTCTGCTCTGCGTAATAGTGAGTATATGGTAATTATCCGTAGGTTGCTAGTGGTATCCATTGCAGTGTGTATTGCACTCTGTGGTTAAGGGTCATTTATCAGGTTTCCATGGACTAGCCTTTTATACCTTGCTATAAATCCTATTTCCAATGTTTAGGGCCCTATGGTTAGCCTGTTGATACTTGGTTGCCATGTGGTGAAAAGAAGGCTTTGAGCTCATTAGAGGAAGAGAGCCGTGTCATTGAAAGGCTGACAGCCTCATTCCTCCTCCTGTACTCACACTGTTTTATTTTGGTCATTGAAATGTTGGAGGTATGAGAGGTAATCGGGGTATCACTTGCCGGCAAGACAAAGTGCAGAGTAGTGAGTTAAAGCTTCTCCGATCCCTGCCTCTGCTGTACACAGCAAGCGAGTATAGATTTTCTTTTAAAAAGCCAGTTGGGGAAGCATTCGCTCTAGAAGATGCTGTGTCACCAAGAATTTGCCATGATCAGATCAGACAAGTATTGCCCACCTCTTGGAGCTACCAGCAAGTTAGAGAAATAACTTTTGTTATGAAAAACTTTTTGTTTTTCAGTTGAGTCCTGTTTAATTGAAATGGTTCTCCTTGTGTGTATCGATGGTACAGTAGTTGTGTGAGCACAAGGCTTTTGTTCTTCCTGATTCCACGTGGGGGAAAAGACATTTACTGGCTTATGGGCTGCTGAGAGAGAGTCAGGGCCCGTGGAGGTGGCTCCATTCTTCACTTGTTCTGTTTTTTTAATTGAGACATAATTGACGTATAACGCTGTATTACTTTTAGGTGTACAATATAATGATACAGGTGTACATTGTGAAATGATTACCAGAATAAGTTTATTTAACATCCATCACCACACATAGTTAGAATTTTTTTTTCTTGGGATGAGAACTTTTAAGATCTACTCTCTTAGCAGCGTTCACATACACATGACGCTATTGTCAGCTGTAGTCACCGTGCTGTACGTTCCATCTCCAGGACTTAATCTCCAGGAATTTTGCACCTTTTGACTGCCTTCACCCATTTCACCACCCTCACCTTCTGCCTCTGGCAACCACCCATCTGTTCTCTGTTCTTTACCAGGAAACTTGTTGCCTCACCTCTCATCTGCTTGGCCCTTAGGACACCAGGTTGGTGTGTCTGACAAGCCAGATGGCCTAGCAGTTCACACATAGTAACAGAGGAGATGAAAATGCTAATCTGTGAGCTCAGTGAGGAGTGGGGCTTGGCCTCACAAAAAAATGAGAAAGGCCGTTTGTGCGGATCCTAACTGCCACACTTCCGTGGGCGGGTCTAGCAATTTCTGATGTCCTTATGCTACCTAGGTCCGATCCCTTCTTTCATCTAAAATAAAATTTACGTTAAAATGAGCTGACCTCTTGAAAGTCAAAATTTAGCAATCAGAAAACCAATGTCAGTTTTGGGAGGAGCCCCCGCCTCAGCAGATCTGACCCTTTTAAAGGCACCTGGAATGTCGCTCGTGCCCAACAACTTGAGCTGGAATTGGAACTTCTCTTTCCGTTCTGCATGCCTGGATCCAGACGTTTGAGTATTAGTTCCTGTCACACAGCAGGAGAAGGTTCATGCTATCATTGTATACAGAGAGTAGAAAGTGGTTGAGATTGCGAATAGGGATGTAAGTCAGGGGGGTGTGTGTGTGTGTGTGTGTGAAGGGGAGAAAGGAGTGGAATGATGAAACCATGTGGAGTGTGGGGAGTATGTCAGGAAAACATGCTTTCAAGGATAAACAATAAAATTTTGGCAATAGGCTGGGTTTCTGACCTGTGACTCAGACACTGTGATTGAGAGAGATTCCAGTGGTCATTTACCTCCATCCGGCTTCTTATCGGTGCCACAGGGCAGTGTCTCAGTTCAACTTTCCAGAATACTCTCTAGGAAGTCTTTATGCTCGATGGAGATGATAGTCTTCCACTTGCTTCACTGTGTGCTTAAAGGAACTGGGGACTGGCATTATCAGGTAAGCAATCTCAAGGTCCCTTTGATGACTCTGTCCTCCTTAATGGTGAAGTGCCCATGGTTTTCCTGCCTGCTGTAACTTCTTGCAGGGTACCTGCCCTCACGGGCCACCTGTGGAACACCTGTGATGGGAAATCAAGACTTTGGGAGATAAGTTGATTCTCCTGTTTGGCGATTGGGGTTGTTTGAGCCAATGTCAGTCAGTTCCTGAACTCATCCATGATTTACTGGATTAAATCAAAGAAGACCCATGTATTTGTAGATTATCATTTTTTTGGTCCAGTATGCAGACTGATGTTTCTCTGGAAAGAACCCTTGAATGGGAGCAGAATTACTGAATTTTAGTCCTAATTCTGTCATTAACCACCTGTGTGACAGTGGCCCCAAGAGAATAAAAGAATTGTTCTGTTTCTCCTGTCAGCTGAGAGCTTGGGTCATTCCAGTACCAAAACACGATGGATCAATTTTCAGGACTGTCCACAGCTGCTAGTTTGAGTTAGTGGAAATACTGGGGATTACTCTGCTGCTCACAGTGTTAACAATTGCATATGGCGCAATCCAGTGGCTGGAAAGCTGTCTTTGGGATCTTCTCTTGTCACCTTATAGGGAATGCTCTGTAATAATTACGTTCACTGGAACTTCTAGTGACTAAACTGCCTGAAACAGCAACCAGGAAAGGCCCACCTTCCAGCAAATTCCATTCTGTTGGGTTGTCTTATAATGAGGTCTGAGAGCATTTCTTGATTATCTAGCCAGATGGATGCATTATTAAAGGCCAATTTGGAGCCTATCAGAGAAAATCAAGTTCAGACACAGTCTAAATAGAAGTAAGGAATATGGTGACCTTTATCTCTTTATCTTAGTTCTCTTTGGAAGATATACAAGCTGGTACCATGGTGACAAGTGTCACATGGAGGGATTTTTTTTCTTTTTTTCCTGAAAAGTCCTTAGGCAATCAACTCAGACTATTCAACATAAAGCCAAACCAAAAAAAAAAGTTTAGTTTTTTTGTGTCATTAAAATATTTACCTTGAGACTCTTCATTGAAAATTGGTAATCTTTTGCGAGTTTGTGTAAGTAGGATTTAGTACCTTTTAAAAAGGTTTCTTCTTGCTTGCCATGCTTGGTCCTTTTAGGATTTAGGTTACAACAGTTCTCCAGGAAAGCCGACGTGTTAAACTGTGGTTTACTGTTAGGATCACTCACATTACAAAAGAAATTTCCACCTTTAGCCTTTGTTTTCTGCTCATTTGCTTTCTTGGAAACGTTTCCACATCTGGTCTTAGAGGAGCCATAGAACAGGAAGCGTTAACAGGCTGTGTTTCGTAACCAGCATTTGCTTCTTGCCCTGAATGTTGCGTTTTTGCCATCCATTTTCCACTGAAAAAATGGAGACGCCTTCCAGAACTGCTCCTGAGAGGTGCTGAGTCATGGAAATTGAAAGGAACTGCTGGGACGCCTGGTGTGACAGATGGGCTCGAGAGACGTCAGCCAACACAGGGAAAGGATTTATCTGTGCACCCCATCGTCTGTCTTCCTTCTCTTTGGCTCCAGCTCTTTCCTTTCCTAGCTGCCCTTGATGTTCATTTGAACCAAATTTCACCTTTCCTGAAGGGCGATGGGCAGAGATGCCTGCTGCCAAGCAACCTAGCTAGCTCTGGTGTCATCAAGAGGCAGGAATGACAAAGGAATGGGGAACAGGGAAAAGTGAGCAAGGCTGAGGTGACAGCGACGTGTCATTCTGTTACAGGCATAGAGGGATGTCTGTGGGCTATGAAAACACGGCAAGACGGTTTTAGGTCCTTTTTAGGTCAAGTGGAGATTAGTCTGGTGGCCCCATCTTTGAGTGGTTTTGTATACAGTTGATTCTCATTATTCTCAGTAGTTATGTGTAAAGTCACTGGGACTATAGAAGCTTTGCTCCTAGGAGAAATACAGGGGTAGGTCCCTGTGAGCCTCTGGTCACAATATTTTCATCACCCCGTCAGTACATAATCTTGTGTTATGTGTGTTTCTGTTTAAAGACACTTTATTGACTATATATTGTTGATTCATTCACATTGAACTTATGGCCAACAGCACGGTAACTCACGCCTGAAGGAAGCTTCTCTAAACACGTATTTTCTCCGGAAGACACATCCCAGCCTTCTTGCCCTTAGGAACACCAGACAGCACTTGAGCGCTATGCTTGGGGGCCATTCTAAACAGAGAGGTTACCGACAAAAAGCATAGAAATGCAAAAAATGTGGCACTAAACAGACCATGGAAAGGACACTTGTCTCCAGTCTGGGAGCTGGAACAAGAAGGCAGAGTGTCGCCTTGTTCAGCCTCAGCTGGGAATGTGGGCGACAGTGACTTGACTTTTCCACTGCTCTGTGAGTGTCCTTGAATGACCATAAAGTGCCGTGGGTATTGATTCTGGGGTCACAGATAAGCTTTAGCAAAAGGCAAGTTCACAAATACGTGTTGCATATCCCTGTGCATTGGATACACACATACAAACATATTTTGAGAGAGATTTTAACAACCTGAAAACAATCAACATGATAATAGTTGTGTCTGTTGGGCCCTCTGGAGATGGAGTTTGGGGTGCAAATGTTTTAATAGGGGAGAAGGCCTGAGAAAGATAAAGGAGGGACGGGATTGAGTAGGGAAAGCCTCTAGACCTCAAAGCGTATGTGATAAAGTTTGGACCAGCCAAACGATGAGTCTCTGGAGCAGACGCTGCCTGTTAGAGAGAAATGGCCTTGCTCAGCCCTGGGGCAGCTTGGGAGGAGCAAAGCCAGGGTGGATTGGCGAATTCTTTCTTTCTTGAAAGGAAATTATGAGCTTTGCACCTCCATACTGTCACAGTTGGTAAACCAAACTTTTGATTTCAGTTTTATATATATAAAAATTATTTTGCACCCATATTAAGTTGAACTGAACAATGTGGCTGTTTTTGATCAAAAGTTGTCAACTACTGGCAATGTTTAATGGTTCAACTCAACAGAACCTTTTCAAGGGATAATGATGCTGTTTGAAATGAGGATAACACTGATATCTCCTTTGCTTTGTTGAGAAACTCCACTGTACCTCATCTGAAATGTGATCTGACCCATAGTGGAAGCCAGTCGGTGGCATCGGGACTCACTGATGATCCTTGGTTGGTTGGTTGTATCAAGGTGGCCTCCTGCCCCAAATTATGGTGGAAAGGGAACCAAGGTATTAAAAAAAATTGTGGAGTTTATGAGTAGGTGTTGCTGGTGTTTATTATATTTAAGGTTGTTTTTAACCGTGAAAATGAGCTTTTTCTGGGCACTCCTTCCTTTTCCTTCAGGTTTTGTGGGTGCTGAACACTGAAGTCTTGTATTAAAATTCTGTTATTGAACACATGTTTTAAGGAGAAACAACAAACTTATGACTGCAGCTTCTGAAGTGATGAGAATATTAAATAACATTTGGTGGAACATATAACCACCAGTGTATAAAAGTAAATAACTCCTCAACTTGGTTTTAAAACCAAATGAACATAGTTCATTTCATTAAAAATATCCAACTGATAAAGGATGGGTGGCTTCTAATGGTGGGAGTCAATTTAGAAAAATGGAAAAGTGCTTAATTTGTATTTAGAGTTCATATAGATAAGTTCTGTAAGCAGTTTGATCTTTTCTATTTCAGGTGAGATAAATCCTGAGACTTGTTCTTTGTTTTGCTGAGAAAGATTCGCCCTGAGCTAACATCTGTGCCAGTCTTTCTCTATTTTGTGTATGGGACACTGCCACAGCATGGCTGTCAATGAGTGGTGTGGGTTCGCTCCTGGGAACTGAACCCAGGCTGCTGAAGTGGAGTATGCCAAACTTAACCACTAGGCTACGGGGCTGGCCCCTGAGACTTGTTCTTTAAAAGACATTCGCCCTTACCCTGCGTTTGTAGGTACGGTCCATGTCCTTGAGCCAAGAATCACCAAGAACACACACACCTGTAGTTGGACAGAGTTGGGTTTGTTGACTTGTTGCTGTGAAGAGACTGTGTGACATCTCAGTAAGAGGATGTTAGGAAGGATCTCAAAGATTTGGGCTTGTGTGCAGTGATTTGGGGAGGGTTTAAGGAATGGGGGTCTTGTCTGGTGTTGGTGATCTCTGAAATTGTTGGTGTTCCAATAGGAGAACACCACTGCTGAGCTGTGAGGGCCAGGCCAGGTCCCAGCGGTTGGCGGCTGCTTTTCTCTTTCAGTTAATACATATTGGATTGACAGAATGGACGAGTGATTGATTGAATGGATGTGTGCTTAAACATCAGAAACATCCAAATAAAAGTATTGTCCTAAAAGGACTTCTTAATGATCACTTTTAAAATAATGCATTATAACGTGCATCATTTTAAAACCCGTGCATTGTAACAACTGGATGTGGTCCCGGTGGCATCTCTTAGCCTCTGATGCTAACAGAAGACCACCTGTTTCCTACAGACCCCTATTGATTAGGGGGGTGGAGCATGATTCTGAATTATGGGAACCTCAGGCTGGGTGGAGGCACTTCTTGGGTTCATATTGTAGAGAATTGGGTATATTCTTTTTGATGCTCTTGTGAATGATATTTTCTTAATTTCATTTTCAGATTGTTCATTTCTAGTATTGGTACAATATTAAATTTTAATGCAATAGAAGACTTTTTTCTGCTAGTTACAGGAAGAGATTTTTTTTCCTGGTCCACTGCCTGTGTTTGTGGCAGTAAGTTTTTATCGACTAGGAAGACCTTTATAGGGTTCATTTATGGCCCTTGGGTTTGCCGTTTTTAGTTCTTAAAGGCAGCAGGAGGAGGCCCCCATAACACAGACTGTGTTAGGTTTTTAAAAATGTATTTAATTAATGTTTTATTTTAAATGATTTGTTTTGGTTAATTATAGAGCACAAGAAGTTACAGAAAGAGTGCCGAGCGGTCCTGCATGCCATTGCCCAGCTTCCTCCCATGGTGGGATCTTTCCTAACCTTTGAGCAGTAGGGAAACGGTGCTATTACGGTGAGCTCGTCCACAGTCCTTCCCGGGAGTTCACCAGTGTGTGCATGTGCTCGTTTGTGAGATGCATTTTAAAGATGAGCACGCATAATCGCTTCTCTTTCAAAGCTTAAACGGAACATAAATCGAGCAGAAGGGCACAGAGGGAGTTGGGGCTATACACAAGCACCCAGTAAGGATCACCTTGACTTTCTTGGTGGCCTAAGTTAATGGGGCAGGTGCCAGCACCGCAGGAAGGCAGGAGGTTAAAAACTGGATGTGTGTGCTGCCCATGCGTGTGTGTGTGGCACGCTCCTTTTGTTGTCAGTGCTGCAATAAGACAAACCATTTCTCCTTCAAAGTCCACAGACTGATGGAGACTATAATGGGGGGTGGGGTGGGGAGAAAACCCTGCTTATCGTAACCTGTGGTCACTGGCCCTGGATTCAATGATGGAAGCAGTTCCCATATTCCTTGTTTTGTAAATAGGTGAAACAACCTCTTTTTCCCCCTTCAGTCATGGTAGTGTTGTGTTTGGTATTATCCACCCCGCTTGGACCTCCCTTTGGAATTTCTTTCTTCTCCTCTGCTGGGGCAGTGTGCCACTTGTCTTGCTAAGAGAGTGGGAATGTAAACTCACCTGATAGCGGACCCGAGTCTCCCTCACCGGACTGGAGCAGAAGGGTTTTTCTTTCCCACCTCTCTTGCTGTGAGCGTAGTGAGACTGGAAATGGCTAATGAGAGTAATGAACTCCCCCGAGTTGTGTAGCTCTCAGTGTCGAGAGGGGATGGCTGCACGTTGTCTCCGAGAGCCACATACCCCCCGGCCAGGATTTTGGATGCTGGCTGGTCAAGTATGGTAGTGTTTGGTCTGGGGGTCGAGAAACTCCTCTGAGTGAGGCGTGGAGTGAAATTGCAGGAGCCTCTGTGACTTGCAGAAACCGGAAGCAGGCTCGTTTACTGGCTTGTACTGGCTTGTATTGTGAGATACAATACGACTGGGAAGTTGGTTCTGGATATCACTGATGCCAAGGAGCCTGTCAAACATTTATGGAGGCTTGGGGGCTAAATGAAAAAGGGTTTGATAGACAAATCTATCGAGATGGAAAGTGGATGAGTGGGGGATGGGGGATGGGTAGTGATGCTCAAGGGTACTGGGCTTCTTCTGGGGATAATGAAAAAGTTCTAAGGCTGATTGTGCTATGATGGTTGCACAACTGGGTTAATACACAAAAAGCAATTGAATTGTACCGTTCCCATGGTCGAACTGTATGGTATGTGATTTATATCTCAAAAAGCTTTTTAAAAAGGATTCAGACCACTGCTTTCGTACTTCCAAGCGTGCTCTTATAATACCTTGCCTGGTCTCTTGCTGTCGAAGCTCCTTCTTGTGCATGGACGTGGTGTAACTTTCAGTGTGGAGAGAGCCGCTTGAGAGTGACTAGTTCGAGAAAATGTGTCCTTGTCTGTTATCTCCACACGGCCACAATTAGGAACCAGGCGTCCACAGGGAGTGGTCAAAATGTGGTTGATGATATCAGAGGAAGTGGGGCACTGTCTTTATATCTTCCCTTTTCTCTCCTTTCTGCGCCCCTACTCCTCCCCAAAACAAACAAATCAAAAGACAAAGAGAAAGTGAGAGGCTAGTGGCACAGCTGAATATGCCCAGGCCGTTGGAAGAACAGAACACACTTAGGGGAGGGAAAATAAAGCAAAAATATAGCCGCCCACCCTTCTTCATCGGCCAACAGAGAGGTGAAGGTAATGGGAAACGGCAGACGCGTAAAGCATCAATCTGACTATTCAGGGTTGGGGAAAAGTTTGAAAAATATAGTGGCTCACACCCCCCCTTATCATCTTTGATGAAACCGACATAGGTAGTTTCCTTATTGAGCGTTTGGGGAGAATGCAAGGGAAATTCACAGTGCTCGTGCTTGCACAGTGATCACCAGTCTCTGTTGCTCTGCAGTGAATCTTGCTTGGAAATGATTAGAAGCCCATAGTTTGAAGTAATATGATCTATTTCTCCAGTCATAAACTTAGCGAGATAAAAAGCACATCCACGTGGTCACTTAATATTTCCTAATACTCTGCATTTTTTAAAAATTTTATTATTATTTTTTTTTTGTGAGGAAGATCAGACCTGAGTTAACATATGCCAATCCTCCTCTTTTTGCTGAGGAAGACCGGCCCTGGGCTATGCCAATCCTCCTCTTTTTGCTGAGGAAGACCGGCCCTGGGCTAACATCCATGCCCATCTTCCTCCACTTTATATGGGATGCCGCCTTGGTGCGCGCCCAGGATGTGAACCGGTGAACCCCGGGCCGCCGCAGCGGAGCGGAGCGTGGGCACTTAACCGCTTGCGCCGCTGGGGTTGCCCCCTAATACTCTGCATTTTTGTCATGAGCTTTGTAGAATTGGGCTGGTGCTTAGTTAAACTGAAAAGAGAATGTTTGAAATGGCACATCAGGTTGAAAACCGTCAGAGTTTATAGTCTCCTGAAGAAATGTTGTCGAAACAGCCAGCAACTTTGTTACCACACGTGGTAACACATCTTTGTTGTAAGCTGTAAATACTACAGGGTTGCAAGGGAAACAGACCTAGGGATGGAGATGAAAGAGCCAGGAGGAGGAGCCTCCCTGGTGGAACCAGTTCCCCTTTTGGGTGTGGGCGAGTTGAATCTGCCGCGAGGGGATTTCTCTGTGACTTCCTGTGCTGAAACCCGAGTGGCCTGTCCTGCCTTTGACCTCTGCTGTTTGCACTGTGGCTTCATTCATGTGTAGCTGGTTCATTCTCAGTGCCAGAGTCGCATCCCTAGATTGACGCCTGAACCTGCACTTTGGGGCTCGAATAGGGATGTACTTGAGCCTCAAGGGGAGATAAGGATAAAAATCATTAGTATTGTAACCGGTACCTTTTTGGGTGGACACTCTGCATGGGGCAACGTCCTAGGTACTTTCCGTAGTTCCTTTTGAGCCTGCACGACAAGTCTGAATCATTGGAAAGACTCTTCTTGTTTCACAAGTGGGGAAACTGAGGCCAGGGCAGTGAAGTACCTGGTCCGAAGCTCTGAACCAGGGAGCTGAGAGGTGAAAGGTGGCAGGCGGGTCAACGTGATGTTAAAGTCTGTGTTCGTTCCAGAACACTACTGTGCTTTTCAACTTCAGAAGGTCTTTTCCCCCTAATTCATGGCACTCTTCAGTCTTAGGATTCCGCAGTACCCTTGGGAGTCTGTGGGGAATGGTACTGTGGGTAAGGGTCAAGGCTGTGTACACGGAAACCCTGAAAAAATGACGGTGTCTGATTCCAGAAACGTCTCTGAGCCAAAGCTTGAGACAGGCTTCCTTTAAGGCAGGGGCCAAATTTGGCCCGCCACCTGTTTTTGTACAGCCTGCGAGCTAAGAATGGTTTTATATTTTTAAATGGCTGAAAAAAGAATAATATTTTGTGACACATGAAAACGATATGAAATTCAAATGTCAGTGTCCACAAAGCTTTATTGGAACACAGCTACACCCATTCATTGTCTGTGATTGCTTTCTCTACAAAGGGTGTTGCAGGAGAGACCCTCTGGTCCCAGGAAGCCTAACATATTTACTCTGGCCATTTACAGAACAAATGTCGATCCCTGCCTGCTTTGAGGCACGTACCACCTCTTTGGTGTGACTTGCGCTTCCTCCTCGCTCCTGATCTCTTCTTCATTTGCACCCTATTCCCATCTCACCTTGCTTGCTGACGTCTGATATTCCTCAATTAGAGAGTCATTTGTTTGCTATGAAACTTTGTCCCGGTTAAAATGCTGATCGTCCCAGGAGAGATAATACATTAAGCCTTATTGATTATTTATACCACAGGATTGGAAGGGATTGCTGCTGGCTTGGTTAGAGCAGAGCAGGGCTGTTACTTAAAATGCAGGGGACTGGGGCTCCCCTGTGCATGGCGGGAGAAGAGGAAAGGCTCCGTCCGTCATCCAGGAGAGGCCGTTTTGTTCATTGCCTACTTTTTCTGCATCCTCCCTCAGTCACCCAGAAGCTGGGAGTGTCGGTGGGCTATGGCCACAGCTAAGGTCCTCCGTAGGAATTGTTGTCAGGTTCAGAGAGCCACCTGGCCTGACGATGCCCTACCCCCACCCTAGAATGGGTTGACAGCCGCGGCGTGACATTGCTGGTGCCAGCAGAATCATAAGGCAGGGCCTGCAGCTAGAAAGTGGTAGAGCTGGGACTTGACACAGACAGTCTTCCCGTGGTCCAGTGCCTAATTACATTCTAGCGCCTTCTGTGGAATGCCGGCTTAGCATACTAAGGATGATGACCCATTTCTTGCCTTTTTACCCACTATTTTTGATAGTTGCCTCTCCTAAGGCCTGGACAAGGATGAGAACACGTGAGGGCAGTGTCACTAGATTTCTGTCTTGCCCGTGATACATGGTCTCCCATACATGGGAAAAACTGCATTTCCCCCAGAAACAGCATTACGGTTGAGATGCACAATACCACAGTGGACAATTAGCACGTTATGGCATCCTTCTTGTATATGTTTCATGGCCAGTTTACATTTCAGTTACATTTTCGGGCTTTACAAGGCCATTCTAGACGAGCTGGGAACTTGACCCTACTTTTATAGCATTGTTTCTAGGAGAAGAACGTTTCTGAGTGGGAACCCAATGAAGACTTGGACTCTGTTGCGTTTATAATTTGGAGGCTGCTTTAATTTCAAGATCTCTTCTTCAAACTTGTTTCGTTTTGATGTGCACAGTAGGAAGGCAAAGTATCACATTAGCTAGGGTGTCTTGGTAAGTGGCTTCCTTCCTTCGCATTTTCTTTCCTTGACTCCTCAAAACATTAGTGAAATAGGCTGGAGGGATCTGCCTCTTCCTGGAGAGGGGGTTGGAAGGAGAAGGGATACACATTAGCTAGAATTTAAAAGCAGCAGTGACAGCCCAGATAATTTGTCATGCTAACCTACTTTAAAAGCTGACAGGACAACTGGGGAGTGGAAAATCTCTGCTTTCTCTTGCCCTGCTCTGACAAGACCTAAAAATAACTCAGTGAGAAGGGCACACGGCCCTTTGATCTCCTTGGCCTGGGATATTTCTTGGTAGGACCAGATGCTTAGGGACCAGGTGTTCTTCAGTGAGGGCTCGGGTAGTTGGAGGCGATGGGTGGGCCAACGACTGACCATGAGCTATTTGATCTGTCCCTGGTTTCCATTTCTTGCTTCTCTAAATATTCTGTCGCTTCCTTTATGTAACTACAAAGTGGAGTATGTGTACGGAAGACCCAAAGAAGACAGATCACACGTTTATACCAAGAACCGTTGGACTGGATTTGTTAGCTGTTTATCCAGCGCCTCCTTTTCCAGAATAAGTAGAACAAATCTTTGACCCCCAGAGGGACTGCAGTTAGTTGGGCAACACGAGGGCGAGATTTGATTTCATTTATAGTTGAGGAGTCACAAGTGCCCTGGAGCTCTGGAGAGACAAATTGAACTTCACTGTTGGAGAGCTGAGGAGATGGCCTGGGGCAAGAGGCGAGAGACGGGGAGCAGCCTTCCTAGGGAGAGAGCTGTAAAGGGGTTGCGTCTACAAGAGCCCAAGGAGGAACCGGAGAGAACCAAGCGTTGTCAGAGCTGCAGAGGTGGGATACTACTGAGGACTTGTGCGAATCCAGGTTTGGTTTTCAGGGTCGGAGCAGTGCCTCTGCAGCAGGCTGATGATGGAATCAATGGGATAATGCATGAAAGGAGGGAGGCAGTGGGTGCACACGTCTCCTTGGAGAGGTCCAGCCCTGAAAGTAAGGGGAGAAGTAGGGCTGGGAAGCTAGTGTGGGTGAAGGAGTTTTTAGAGGAGGGGAGACTTGGTGGTACAGTGAAAACTCAAGTGAAGTGAGATGTTCAAGAGATAAAGGATGGGGGGAGCAGACCCAATCTCTTGCAGGAGGAAAACTGTGCAGGGTTGATTAGCCTTGGAAAAGGAGTAGCAGGGACATTTCTTTTGAGACAGGTGGAAGGCGATAAACATGTAGGGTTTTTGGAAGCAGAAAAGAAGATGATTCCCCTAAAAGGTTTTACCAAGAGATGACTGAATGTGAAGGTCTTAGATTTCTAAGAGAGCAGGGGGTCCTTAAAGGAAGCCAGAGGTGGTGGGACCAGCTGATGCAGGAGACAAAAAGGCTTTCAGACTGTGCTTGGGAACACAGGATGTGGGCTTGGGGCCAAGAGCTTGCTTGGTAGCCAGTGGCGACTTCTCCTGATTCACAGCCACCACTGCTTAGAATCGGAATGGCCCTCGTTTGATCTATTTTAGATAAGGCTAGTTAGTTTGGCTTTTAAAAACCAATGGACTGGGGCATAAACCACGGCAGACTGAAAAGGATCGCAGGAAGATGGTCTAGCGTAGCGCTGTCCAGGAGAACTTTCTACCACATGGATGGAGATGTTCCACGTCCACCCTAGTGAATAGTCTAGTGTGGGAGCCACTAGCCACGTGTGGCTATGGATTGTTTGGGCTTCTGATGAGAAGGTAAGACGAGGGCTCATGTCATGTCTGAGTGGGATAGTGTGTCAGCAAAGCCTCCAGGTGCCGTAGCTTGGGTAAGGCTGAATGTGGCAGGTGGGGAAGTGGCCACGACAAGGTGAGGGCAGAGGACTGGAGGGGGGAGAAAAGGTCCAAGTGCGCACGGCCCCCATGAACCAAAGCAGGGCTCCTGTGTTTTACCTGCTTCTCTTTATGATTACTTATTAATTGTGCTGTAAAATATAGCAGGTCTGGGACTTTGATTTTCTTCTTGATCTTGCACTAAGCCTGGGAGAGTGATCGGCACCAGCAGCCGGTTGATAATTCTTTGTTAATTGATCATCAAAGGCCGTCTGGAGTGAAAAGCAGTGGGGGGTTGAAGTTGAGCTCCCTGGATCTAGGGAGAGCGGGAGAACTTCTCCAGGCAGACACACCTCCCACCTGTAACTCACTTTCTCCAGCTCCATCTTTGAGTGGGAACTCTTATCAAGCCCTCCATCATCTCTGTTGACATTTAGCCTTGAGAAAGGAAAAGACCATCTCAGAGTTTCCATCTGTGAGCAAGTTTCTCTGAATGTCTTGAAAACGTGGGCTTAATTTTGTGAGCTCAGGAAGAATTCTTGTGCTTTAGGATTTATTAAAAACTGCAGGTTCTGTAAGGAAAGAAAATCTCTCACCTCTGTCTTCTAGGGACTCTTTACTCGCCTTCAGTCTAGCGCTAAAAACACAAACAAAGCATTACAAAAAATCAACAAAACCTTTTGCTTGATCTGGCAGCGTATTGCCCTGTTTCCGTTTTTCTCCCCCTCATTATGCTTCCTCAAAGAAAAGTTCCGCAGTCGTCTGCCTTTACCCTGTCGCCCCATGCACTTGACCACATGCAGTCTGCGCCCGCCCCCACTCGGGAGATGCTCTCCTTCAGAGTCAGCCGTGAACGTGGGGTTTCGGAACTCCGGGCTCTTCCAGCCCCCTCTGGCCTTGCCCGGCGCCCCTTCCCCTGGGCCGTGGCACCGCCTGCCTTCTCCACTCCCCTCTCCCCTTGTCCCTGGGACTCCCGCAGAACACCAGTGGCATGGGGGCAGGCAGTTCAGTTAGTCCCCATGCAGTGACATTAAATTAAGTTCAGACTCCTTGTGCCCCAGGCTCGGAACGGTTGGCTTCCTTATTTGCCCCCTCCCTGTAGACAAGGGTCCTGAACCTTCTTTTTTTGTGCGTGGATCCCCTTCAGCTGGCCATTGAAGAGAAGGCCTCTCAGAACAGTGTTTTCAAATGCATTAAAAAATAGGCTCGGCCGGCACAGTGGCGCAAACGGTTAAGGGTGCACATCCGCTGCGCAGCCCGGGGTTCGCCCGGTTTGGATCCCGGGGGCGCACTGACGCACCACTTGTCCAGCCGTGCTGTGGTGGCGTCCCATATAAAGTGGAGGAAGATGGGCATGGATGTTAGCCCAGGGCCAGTCTTCCTCAGCAAAAAGGAGGAGGATTGGCATCTGATGTTAGCTTAGGGTGGTCTTCCTCACACACACACAAAATAGGCTTGCAAAGGAAGCGATTAAATTACTGTCATCGCAATATTAAAAACAATTTGTTGGATAGTAGTATGTGCTTTTTTTTCCTTTTCCTTGTTTTATCGTGGTAAAACATACATAGCATAAAATTTACCATCTTAATCTCTCTCTCTCTCTTTTTTTTTTTTTTGCTGAGGAAGATTCGCCCTGAACTAACATCTGTGCCAGTCTTCCTCTATTTTGAATGTGGGTTGCCGCCACAGCATGGCCACTGAGAGTGGTTTAGGTCCGCATCCAGGAACCAAACCCGGGCTGCCGAAGCAGAGCTCACAGAACTTAACCACTAGGCCACGGGGCCGGCCTCCCGGTCTTAATCATTTTTAAGTGTATAGTTCTGTGGCATTAAGTACATTCACATTGTTGTGCAACCATCACCACCGTCTATCTCCAGAACTTTTTCGCCTTCCCAAACTGAAACTGTGTCCCCATTAAACACTGACTCCCTGTTCCCCGTCTCCCAGCCCCTGGCACCTGCCGTTCCACTTCCTGTGTCTATGAGTTTGACTGCTCTAGGGACCTCAGATAATGAACTCATGTGGGATTTATCTTTTTGTGACGGGCTTGTTTCACTTAGCATAATGTCCTGAAGGTTCATCCGTGTTGTAGCAGGTGTCAGAACATCCTTCCTTTTTAAGGCTTGACTACTATTCCACTGTGGGTAGACCGCATTTTTGTTTATCCGTACACGTGTTGATGGACACTTGGGTTTCTTATACCTTTAGGCTGTTGTGAATAATGCTGCTGTGAACGTGGGTGTGCAAACATCTCTTTCAGACCTGCTTTCGATTCTGTAATGTGTGCTTTTTACACATTTTAAATAATACAATCTAGCAATGGCTTTCACCACTACCATCATTTTGAAGTCGTGGTGTCAGCAGTATTTTAAAGTATCTGAGACATCTGTAACATGATATGAAAATGCTTGTGGTTTCTCTTGGTGAAAATCTCAAGAGTCTGCTAATTCCACGAAGGTTTGTTGCCTACGTTTCTAATGGAATTCTGTGAAAGGTTAGTGAAAATAAAGCTGTTGCTCCACCCCACCCCCACGCCCCATCCAAGTTCACTGACCCCAGTGAACTTTGGCCTGCGTGTACATTCCAGCCGAGTCAGGAGACTGACTTTCCTAGAACACGTGTGGAACTTTCCGCCTCTGTCGCTGGGGGAGACCCTTTGCTCTGTTAGCTTCGACCAAAAGCCCACCCACTGAAAATGCTTGCTTAGCTGGTGGTTTCTTCCTCCCCTCACTCTCATTTCTTCATTCACTCACAAATATTTGGTCAGTACTGTCTAGTAGGTCCGTAAGTGCTGCCCTAGGTCCTGGGGATCCACAGCAGTGAACAACACTGAAGAGTTTTGTGTTGCCATGGTGTGCGTAGTCCAGCCGGAGAGGGAGAGAGCAGCAAATGTGTGCCCACAAAGATGCTTGGATTACAACACTGCTGAGTGTCCTGGGGAAATCCAAGCAGCTGTGAGAGTCAGTGGTTGGGGCGTCTTAATTAGTTGCTGAGGAAGAGATATTTCAAATGAGGCCTGAGGGATGAGCGGAGGAGGAGGGATGCGTGGCCAAGGAACAGCTTTTGCAAAGGTCCTGAGGTTGGCCTGCAGTGGATGAGCAGAGGGAGAGAGAGATGGGCCAGGGCCCCTTTGCCGTGACTCTATGGGTTGTGTTAAGAAGTTAGCTCTTGGGCCAGCCCTGATGGTGTCAGTGGTTAAAGTTCCATGCTATCACTGCTTCGGTGGCCCTGGTTCGTTTCCTGGTCATGGAACCACACCACCTGTGTCAGTTGCCATGCTGTGGCGGCGGCTCACATAGAAGAACTAGAAGGACTTACAACTAGGATATACCGGCATGCACTGGGGGGCCTTGGGAAGGAAAAAAAAAAAAAGAAGTTAGCTGCTGAGAGTATCGGGCAACACGGATGGAGAGGCATGACCAGATCTGCCTGTTGAGGTAGGCTGCGGCTGCTGGGTGGAGAATGACTTGGAGGGAGCCAGCCAGGGCAGTGAGTTGACTGTTGGTGCCTACTGGAATATTATAGTAGGATAGTTACTTGGACGAGGGACATGGAGAGGAGCGAGTTAATTACAGGCAAAACTTGGGGACTTGTTGGATTTTTTGATTTCCGCCAATTGTGAGAGATTTCCCTCCTCTCATCTCTCTTCCCGTTGAAACCCATAACACTGTGTATCGCTCTTGTGCATTTATATTCCCAACATAAAGTGTCATTCTTTGTGTACTCCTGAATTCTGATTAGACTTGAGGTCAGAGAATATTTAAAGCATTATCCCTAATTGTTGAGTGTATGCTTTTTTTTCCTTCGGTGAGGAAAATTGGCTCTGAGCTAACATCTGTTGCCAATCCTCTTTTTTCGCTTGAGGAAGATTGTCTCTGAGTTAACATCTGTGCCAGTCTTCCTCTGTCTTCTCTGTGGGTCACCACCACAGCACGGCTTGACGGCTGGTGTAGGTCCATGCCCGGGATCCAAACCGGCACACCTGGGCTGCCAAGGCAGAGCACACTGGACTTAAGCACTACGCCACCAGGCTGGCCCTGAGTGTATGCTTTATTGGATCCTGCATTCCTAGGTACTTGGACAAATTTTTCAGTAAGAAAAGTGAAAACATCGCTATAACTGGTAACGGCAAATACTGCAGGGAGGCCTCTGCGCTGCACGCTCCTGTTACTAGACCTTCCCCGGAGTAGCCAAATGGTATATAATTGCTTCATAAGGAGGCATTTTTGCTGAGATTTACATTACAGAGTTTTGCTTTTTAAAAGGAAATTATCTGGATTTCAGTGGGAAAACTGTATAGTCTCCCGAGTGTTGTTTTGCCTTCAGTTCTGTCCTGTTTAAGAGGTGATGGTGAGCGGGAGAAAATAACCGGTTTCGTCTGTAATATAAATGTGCATTGGTATGTAACGTATAAAAAAAACGGGACACACAAAACAATTCCAACTGGGCCGGCGTTTACATCGGTATGTAAATCAGATCCTTTGACGTGCACATTTCTCTCTGTGTTTTTCCTGATTTGTTTGCACAGAGAAAATAATTTTTCCCGGAGAGATTTTGAGCTAAAACAATCCCCAATACTGTTTGAAGTGTGAGATGCCTTAGATTTATTTTTCCTCTTTTTGCCTGAGAGGGTTCAATGCTTAAGCATTTAGTGATGTGAGCGTGCACGGGAACATTCCTGCCTTATTTTTCCTTCTAGTCTTGTTTCCTGTGTGAGAAATAAAGACTAATGAGTGCAGCTGTAGCCACAGTTCAAAATGGAGGAGGGTGTGTGTGTGTGAGTGAGTGTGGGGGGAATGTGTGTCTGTTTGAGAGGGAAGTGTGTGTGTGTGTCTGAGAGAGAGAGAGAACACAGTCTCTTTGTGAAGCCCGGTGGAGTCCCTCCCTCACCAGAAGTCTGGCTCTGTGGGCTTTATGGAACTTCTCTCTGCTCATTTTGGGGTGGAAGGTGGGGATGAGTTCAAAAGGAGCAAACAGAAATGGCAGAATAGACTGCATGTCTTTTATAGATGAAGCCTGCTTCTTTCCCGTTCTGGTTTTGAATCCTGTCTGAGCAGAAGATAGATTTCAGAACGAATCAGAGAGGATTAAGTTGGGAGAAATATTGATGACTGTCTGGGCTGGTCTTTTCCATTCGTGGATGCGGAAGCTGAGGGAGGGAGAGGCTGCCTACAGGACCTGCCCGGGGTCGCTCAGAGGCACAGCGTGGGCCACGACGGGGCTTTCCCGCTTCCAAGCCCTGGGATCTCTCGTCTGCACAGGGGTGGGCGACCTTTTTCTGTAAAGGGCCGGATAGGACATATTTTAGCCTTTGACGGCCAGACAGCGTCTACAGCATCTCCATTCAACTCTGCCTTATGGTGCAAAAGCAGCCTAGACGCTATATAAACAAATGTGTGTGGCAGTGTCCCAGCAAAATTCCATTTATGGCCATTGGAATTGAATTTCATATAATTTTCATGGCTCATGAAAGATTACTCCTCTTGATTTTTTCCTCCCACCAACCATTTATCTCGTGGACTGTGTGAAACAGGCAGTGGGCTGGATGGCTTTGGCCCACGGGCCGTAGTGTGCTGACCTCTGGTCTACAGCATGTTGACTGTGTAGACTTCTCTTCTTAATAGCTCACATGTTTAGAGCTGTTTCTTTCTCCGAGCATTCTCCCAATTTTTTTGACGTGCATTGGACTCATCGCCCTCGTCCAACCTTGTTGATTATGCACGTTCTGGGAGGAAATGATGTTTCATTTCTGTGGGATTTCGTGTTTGCTGTCTTAACCTATTGGTCAGTTGATTTATTTATTCAGTAAATACTTCTTGGTAGTTTAATCTGTGCAAGCCAGGGCTTGGTGTTAGTAATGCCAGGACCGGTGAGAGAGTCGCTTCCTGCCCTCCTGAAATTGATAGACTGATGGGGGAGGTGGGCATTGAAAAGCAGTTACAAACCCTGCAGGGTACCAAAGGGGTGGTCCCGTGGGATGGGGGAGCTGCCCTGCTCTAGAAGCGTAGAAAGCTGACCTGGAGATTGGGTGATGGTTAAGATGGGCCACGAGTGGTCAAGCCTCCTCTCCTGCACTGAGTCCTGCAGGAGAAAGGGGCCGAGTCCAGGCACCCACCCCACCCTCTTTGTGCCCCTCCACTGCTGTTCTCCTGATGTTCAGGTGGAGTGGGGAGGTTTGCAGAGGTCGGCTTTTGAGGAATGGCTGTAGCTGGGAAGCACACCGCCTCTGAAGTCCTCTGTGTTTCCTCAGGTACCGGCATTTATTTTTAATGTAAGATAGGGATTATTTGGGGAGACGGGCCAGAGACACACTGGTTGTACAGAGCCCTTTGAGGAAGATTACTGTTCGGATCTCATCTCTGCTTTATTAATTGTCGTGTGGCTAAAAAAAAAAAAAGATTCTCCGTAATCCCTTTAGCCTATATTTAGACACCGACCCTCAATGTGCATTTTTAAAGTTTTTGGATATTTTGGTTCATGTTTGTCAGGGGTGAGCAGACTTTGTGTAAAGGGCCAGATGGTAAATATTTTGGGCTTTTCAGACCATATGGTAGCTGGACGTTGTGTGGCAAGAGCAGCCACTGATTATGTGCACATTATGTTCACATTGTGGTGAAACCACTCACCAGAACTCCTGTCAGCCTGCAGAATTAAGCGCTATATCCTTTAAACAGCAGCTCCCCATCTCCCTCCCCAGCGTCAGGCAACCCCCATTCCACTTTCTGTCTCTGTGAATCTGACTCCTAGGGACCTCAGAGGAGTGGACTCAGACAGCATTTGGCCTTTTGTGCTTGGATTCTTTCATTGAACATAACGTCCTCAAGGTTCATCCATGTTGGAGCCGGTGTCACAATCTCCTTCCTTTTTAAGGCTGAGTAACATTTCGTTGTGTGTATATAACACTAAACGAGTTATTGAAAGTAGTTTTCTTTGATTAAAGTCGTGTTTAGCTTAGCAGAGTTTCCCAGGAATTGTCCTAATGAAGGAAGTTTTAGGAACACACATAATTTCCCATTTGAAGGGTGAGGCGTTCTTCAGAGACCCTGGAACACACTTGACCATGAAGTGTAAATTGCAAGGTAATGACGTCTTGAATAACGGGAAATGTCTGTGAAATAGAAGAATTCTGTCAGATTAAGAGGGACAATTGAGCAAGGTGTTGCCTCTACCTTTCCAGAATTCTCCAGTCTCTCCTCTTTACCTGGCTCTGACTTTTGGGCCCCTGAGAAGGCGACCCCACTGCTGCCGATTGGGTTTCCTGGGGAGCAGACTCAGAGATGGGGATTGGCATGCAGAAGGTTCTTGCGAGGTGTGAGGGGGCTCTCAGGATCATCACCTGGGGTTGGGGGAGGTGGGAGGAGGCCAGCCTGGGCAGAAGGAGAAGCTAGGCCGCGATGAAGTCACAGGGCCCCAGCTGACCCCAAGGGGGTCCTCTGAGGTTGTCCCCACTCAAGCCAAGGAGGCCTTCTTCAGCCCCGCCCCCCGTGGACCATTCATTGGGGCATGACTTTGGGCGAAGGCAGCTCCTGGCTGTTGGGGGAGGTGGGGCTGAAAGGCCTTCTTGGCAGCACATTGCAGCATCCATTTTCCAGATAAAGTATATTGTTGACCATTCCTGGGAAACCGGCACCAAAAAACACTGAGTTGGAAAGTTTTCTGATTGTTTCATTTCTCTGTTTGTTTGTCTTGGAAAATTGTTTGAAAATCAGTGTCTGACTTGTTAAATCCCAAAGGAAGTGCCTCAAGCAAGATTTGATAATGCTGTGTGTCAGGGCCAAGTGCCTTTTGAAAATCAAGTTTTTTTTTGGGACACAGACACACCCATTCTTGTCCCTATCCACTGAGGCTGCTCTCATGCCTCAGGGCAGAGTCAGGTAGTAGCAACTAGACTGTTCCACCTACAAAGTCAAAAATACTTATTATCTGCCCTTTGTAGGAGACCGTAGCCCCCTCTGCATTCTGTGGTTTTCTTGAATCCAAAAGTCAAAGGCTGTCTTTTGAGGGGTGATGGCCACGTTCAGCATTTGCCTGCAGTCCTGCATTTCTGGCTTGTTGAAGGAAGGGTCCCGGACACGGTGTCTGATGATCGCAGACTTCCTGTAGGTGCAGGGTGCAGGAGTTGAGTCTGCAGTTCCCCGTGGCCTTTGCCGCGCTGCTCCACGACACAGCCAGAGTCAGGCTGGATTACAGGGCTGAGATGTGCTGCCTTCAGTGGGGGGGGGGGGGCCTCATTTCCTCCCGTGTAATTTGGGAATAACAGGAGGGGGTTATAAGGATCAGAGTAAAAACCTGTAGGAAACTTGCGTTCCGGATGCTTTCTCTCTTCAAAACATGTGGAAGAATGGGTTAATGTCTAGAAACACACCAGTTCGCAGAATAAACAAAACCCATGGCAGAATAGAGAGCTGTGTGAACGTGGGGAGAGCATGTACGAATTCTTCTGGTTTTAGAAGACTTAAAAAGGTGATTTTTAAGAATGAATACCAGGGCAGACCCAGTGGCCTGGTAGTTAAGTTTGTCGCGCCTACTTCAGCATCAAGGTTTGGTTCCCAGCTGTGGACTCTACACCACTCGTCTGTTAGTGGCCATGCTGTGACTGTAACCCACATACAAAAAGAAAAAAGGAGGAAAATTGACAGCAGATGGATGTTAGCTCAGGGTGAATCTTCTTCAGCAAAAAAAAAAAGAAAGAAAGAAAGAAAAGAAAAAAGAACGAACACGAGAAGAATCCTGTTTCTAGTTGACGTCTCTCAAAATGAACGTCTGTTTTTAAGCCATATGTTATTTTAGTGGAACGTAGGGGTCTTTTCTCTCATCTTTCTCCTTTTCTTTTGTTAAAGTCAGTAGCTTCTGGGTCTACCTGACATCATGGAGGGGGCACCCAAGTCCAGAAAGCTTGGTTTTATTATGATGATTTTTCTTCTGTATTCAAGTTTGCCTGCTTCTAATAAATTGGCAGAAATTAAGAGTTTCCTTAAATTTTGCCAGCACAATTTAAAAGCAATTAAAGCAAATTCAGTTATTGCATTTGAAATGATTGTGTGGTTAAATTGTAATTTAAAATTCAATTTATACTAAATCCTACACTTTAATGAACAGACCACATCACACACTTTTATATTCTTGAATTATCCGTGGCTTTAAAGCTGTAAATCAGTGCTCTTTTTGAAAAGTACTGTTTCCTTTTTTTTTCCCTACCTCTTCAAAAATACTTACATTTTTGTTTCAGAATAAGGTGAGAAAATCCCCTTGGCTTCTCAATTTTAAGGAATTATACTTGTCTTTCCATCACAAATTTGCATTTATCTAGGTTGAATTCAACCCATGAAATCTTAAAATGTCACAGGAGGAAGATATTTCTGGATTTTTTCCCCACATGCATGTATTTTTGAATAGCACATTTTACCCTTTCCCCATAATTCCCACCCCCTTATTACCTTTTTAGATGTGTTCCATTGGAAATAGCTCCCGCTCTCAAACAATGGAATGAGTTTCCCTGTGCAAAGATCTAAACACTCACTGTGAAAGCATTTTCCCTGGGCTGTTTGTCGCGTTACCAGGTAATCTTGGAGTGGGGATGGGTGTGTTTATACGGCAGCTTTGGGGGCTGTGATGGCAACGGGTGAGGCGCAGGAGAGCCTCAGGGGTGCTCAAGGGCCTGGTGAGGTGGCGAGCCTTCCCCTCCTGGGCGTGGGAGCAGTGTCACCCGCTGTCCCCAGACATCTTCTTGGGGCGCTCAACGCACCTAAAGGATTATCTCTGTTCCCTCCCCTTCTGTCCCCTGCCGGAACTGCCACAGCTGTAGCCAGCTATTTATTTATTTTTTTAGTTTTTTGTTTATTGCAGTAACATTAGTTTATAACATTGTCTAAATTTCAGGTGTACATCATTATACTTCTATTTCTGCACGGATTACATCATGTTCTCATGTTCACCACCCAAATACTAATTACAACCCGTCACCACACACGTGTGCCGAATTATCCCTTTCGCCCTCCTCCCTCCCCCCGTCCCCTCTGGTAACCACCAATCCAATCTCTGTCCCTATGTGTTTGTTTATTGTTGTTATTATCTACTACTTAATGAAGGAAATCATACGGTATTTGACCTTCTCCCTTTGACTTATTTCACTTTGCATGCTACCCTCAATGTCCATCCGTGTTGTCACAAATGGCTGGATTTCATCGTTTCTTATGGCTGAGGAGTATTCCATTGTGTAGCCACTGTTGTTAATTTGGGAAAAACAATAGCATGGACTTAACAAGAGAGTCGCGAGGTTCAACGTAAGAGCCTTTGGGCCCCAGCGGGGTTCCTGATGTGGATCTTTCTGCCCCTACTCTGTGCCCACCTCTCCCCTACCGCCCCAGTGTCTTGGCTGTCCTGCGCCTCTCCTCTCCATGGTTTTGCAGAGGACGCCATTTCTTCCTCGGTTGTGCTTCTCGAGTGGACTGCCCATGGTAATCTCCTCAGAGCTCTACAGTTTTTCTGGTGTCTCGTGCCCCCCTCCATAGAGGTTTGTTTCATTGGCCTGGGGGGCTGCCCAGGTTGAAAAAGTGTGTTTTGAGCGCTTGCAGTGTGTGAGGAGCTTCGTTGGGTGCTGCACAGGCTCTGACTCAGGGAATCTGGATAGCCTTCTATCCAGGGGAGAAAGAGAGGCCGAGAGAGAGAAGAGGAATCGTGTCCAAACACGTCTGTTTTTTTTATTTAATAGGGGACAAAGGCAGGAGAGGGGGCAAGACAAATTGTCAGCCTCCTTCCCTTCTGCTTTTCCTCTCCAGGAATTGGAGAGAATAATTTTTAATTCTGCTCAGCATTCCCACACCTCTTGTTGGGCCTGGCACACAGCGTGACAGAGCAGGCATGAGTCTGCTGGGGCTGCCGTAACAGCACCGTAGACAGGGCGCTTAAACAACAGAAATATATTTCTCCCAGTCCTGGAGGCTGGAAGTCTGAGATCAAGGTGTCATCAGGGTTGGTTTCTCCTGAGGCCTCTCTCCTTGGTTTGTAGGCAGTCTTCTCCCCGTGTTCTCACGTGGTCGTCCCTCTGTGCATGTCTGTATGCTTATCTCTTCTTACAAGGACACCAGTCAGATTGGACTAGGACCCACCCTCATGACCTCATTTTTAACTGAATTACCCATTTAAAGACCCTGTCTCCAAATGCAGTCACATTCTGAGGTCCTGGGGGTTACAGCTTCAACATATGAGTTTTCGGGGACACAGTTCAGCCTCTAACAGCATGGACACCTGACAGAATTGTGTGTTGAATATATGAATGTGTGCTTCCTTTCTGTATCCTTTGGGGTGATTTCCTCTACCTTTTAATTTCGTAATCATACATTCTCTTCCCCGTCCTCTCCGATTTTTCAGAAAACTTCTAGTCCTCAGCTGTGTCTGAAATTCTGTACATGTTAATGCTGCAGTTCAGAGAAGTGTTCAGATGTTAGGGAGATAAGTAAGGAAAACAACTTTTGGGAAGTTCTGGTTTCCTTCTGAGTGAAAATTGTCAATGAAAGACACACTTCCCTTTTTTAAGTATTGAGAAAATGCAGTTTCTAAAGTTCTAATCATGAAGAGAATCATCAGATTGCTCTGGAATCTTCCATAGACATCCCAGCTGCTTATACGGGGGGAAGTTAAGGTCAGGGCAGTTTCCAAGGCAAAAATGGACTGTCTCGCACACAGTAGACCCAAAGTAAAGACACAGTGATAATTTGGTATTTATGCGGTACTTTGAAAACACGAAGATCAGGGATGCTAAATTACCAGGCCAGAATGATCAAGTTACCAGAAATTCAGCCCTGGACATTGGCTTTGCACTGGTTCTTGTCCTCAGGGCCCCTTTGAAAGAAGAAGCGTAAGGCAGACTTTCTTGGGCCACGGTTGAGTTCAGCCCAAGTCAGTGCTACTAATGCCTCTTTAGGTCTAACGTGCTGGATGCTGGTGACGTGCAGAGAATGTGTTAGTGGAGCCTGATATGGGCAATGGCATTGAATCATGGGGAGATGAGTGGAAGAAATTCTCTAGGAGCCTGTTGGCCGGAGTTGATGTTTCATCAGATTGCCTTTTTCTGCGTAGCATATCATGATGATAAAGACTAGCCTGAGAGATGTTGAGATGAAAGATGGCGGAGGACAGCTTTCATTCTCTTTGGCTGTGTTTGCGATGACCTTTTCACAGCAAAGACAAAATCGGGTAAGGCATTTTCATGAGTATAAGGTCATCATAAAAATTTCTCTTGGTGATGCTCCTATAATCATAATTTTTTTTTTTTTGTGAGATTAGCCCTGTGCTAACATCTGGCAATCCTCCTCTTTTTTTTTTCTTTTTTCTTTTTTTTTTTTTGCTGGGGAAGACTGGCCCTGGGCTAACATCCATGCCCATCTTCCTCCACTTTATATGGGACGCCGCCACAGCATGGCTCGACAAGCAGTGCGTTGGTGCGCGCCCAGGATTCGAACCAGTGAATCCCAGGCCGCCGCAGCAGAGCACGCACACTTAACCGCTTGCGCCCCCGGGGTGGCCCCTGTAATCATAATTTTTAAAGTCATTTAAGTTATTTTTTCACCTATCAACGTATAGTTGTTACTTATCGGCCACATATTATTGTTATTATATAGTTCTCTTTACATGCTTCCTCTGTGCAAAATAACGTTTGTTTCAGTGCCACATCATATTGCCGTGTGATTTATGTGCAACGACATGCACTCATTCTTGACCATTTTCAAAAAGAAAAACAGCTTTGTTGAGATGTAATTCACCTGTCATACAATTCACTTATTTACAGTGTACATAACTCAGTGGATTTTAATGTCCTAATTTTGCTTTTACCAGCACAGTGTTGAGTATTTCCCTTTTTGCCTTTTTTTCTCAAGTGGATGTGGCATTGGGGAGCACTGTAGTCAGAGTCTCTGTGTTTGAATCCTGGCTCCGGTCGCTGACTGGGGTCGTTGGGAGCTTCTGTAATAGGACTTGCAAAGCTGCTGCATGGAAAGCGCTCAGAAGAGGGCCTGGTGCTCGGTAAGCGTTCAGGCAATGTGAACTATTTTTATTTCCCCCGTTTTCAGAGGCGGGACACATGACTTTCTGTCTTTTCACAGCTTGATATTTATGCAGCTCTGCTTCCCGAAAGCATCCCACTTGAATTCTTACCCCCTCCCCCTGCTACAAAAAACCTCGAAGCCCATTTTGTCTCGGGTAGCGTGGCCGCCTCTGCCTGTGAAAGGGCCCTGCCGTGTGCGCTGTGCACGTGTGAGCCGTGTCATTTCTGTTATTATTGAGGAGACGGAAGGAACCTTCCAGTGCTCCGTAAGGACGCTACGGCATCCCGCACAGATGTAGCTCTGTTTACAGGAGGGAGGAAGGAAATGGAGAGTGTGCGCAGCTTGCACTCTTGGGAGTGTGCTCAGAGTGTGCAAGTTTTGTCTCCAGAATTGTAGCTGGAAATAAGTCTGAATTCCTCCACACGAGCACACACCTGAGGCCTGCCCTGCGCACCTGATTGTAATAAGGTCTTCTGGTATTTAAATAAGTGGACCCCCTCTCACAGGGTCTTCAGGGTTGCACAGACCCTAATGACACGATAAAGAATTCTAGCTGAGAAGTATTTCTGGTTTTGTGAAAAAAACCATGCACTCTTTAATTATGTCCAAATGATGGAATGTGGTTTTGATTTCTTGTCAAAATTAATAACGAAGGACTGTGTCCTTTATATATTATTTGTTTAGGTATAAATATATTCATCTTTAATGTTTAGTATTAAACCCTTAGTATTAAAGAATAGTGTGCTTTATATTCTATTTGTTTGGATATGAATATACTAGTCTCTAAAGTTGAGTGTCTGTGAGTCCCTCCATACATCATTACTTGAAAAGAATATGTGGAGCAAGGTATTTTAAGGGAATCATGGGCATATGAGGATCCAAGTGATGTAGTTGGAGTCACATTTAACAAACCATCAATAGAGCATTGGTGACAAAGATGGGTGAAATGAGAGGGGCAGTCATGACTGTTGAAGGTCGTATAATGTATTCCCTGAGCAGTTTTGAGTGATTCACTCTTTACATTAGGATGGCTTGAAAGTGATCAGCCTGAATTAGCTATCGTGGGCCTCAGCATCCGTATTATGCCACTAAAGATACACTTGCACTGTGTTTTCCAATGAACTGTGACAACTTGAAGTGCACAGTAATCCCTGTTCTTCTATCCCGTGATGACTTAAGGACATACCCTTTATGTTTTTAAAGTACCTTATAAGCATGTAATACAATAGTTATTATGTGGCCATTACCTAAAGCTATCGAGTTTTAAGAGTATTGGGCAATTATTGTTTGGCCAAGTGTCAGAGTTGAGCACTTTCATCGCGTGGTATAAGTGATGTCTTGGCAATGCCCTGTAAAGTTAAATATGTTCCACTTGTTCTACACAGGTAATAGTTACGAAATAATTTCCACGGAATCGAGTATAAACGTTGACCCAGAAGCCTCTTTAGCTTAGCTTTAAAATCGAAGTGCAGCTAATTCTGACAGGGCGAGGGCACGTGTCACTTAGCAAAATGGGCCGCTTCCCGACCACTGTGGTGCGTTTAACCTCACCAGAAAGGGAACAGAGCTGCAGAGGGAGATGACTCGGAGGTCAAAGACTGCTAATTGAATTTTCATGATAAAGGCAACATTTTCCAGCTGTTGGATTGAGGCAGTGGCTTTAATTTCTCTTCCGGTGGTGGGACGGACGAGAGCTGTGTCCCTTTAACAGAACTGAAGTGCAAAGTCTGCTGACTAAAGGCTTTCTCTTGTTTTGAATGTTTCCTAGAGTGGTTTTGAGGTTGTCCGTTACTGGTCTTTCTCTTTCAGTCTTGAAGCAGTTACTACAAGATCAATCCGCTAATTCCTTCCAGAGTCACCAAAGACCTTCCATGTAACCGTTTGGAACTTGATTCCGAGTAGCCAGTCTTTACCGAGTGCTTACTTTGAGCAAAGCACGGTGTGGGGGCTGGGTGGGCAGGCCAAGGGATCTTGGTCCTTACCCTGGAGACATCTGCTGTCTTGAGTAATCAATATGTGTTGGCCACAGAAATGTCCTGGCCTTCTTGTTTGGGCGTAGTGACGATCTTGCTGTTACAGGCAGTTTTTCTTCTTATTGTATCTCACTCTCTAGCATGGTGTAGGCATACAGTAGGTACTTAATGAGTACTTGTGGTGTGAATGGAAGAATAACATTGATCTGACTGTAATTTGTATTGCATTGTGAAATGTTTCTGCTGTGTTGAGGAGCGTTAATCCCTGATGTTTTGTTAGTTGACGCTACTGAGGACCTTGATGACTACCCAGTCACCCAAGAGTTTTGAATCTCTTCGGGGTGGTTATTTTAGGCTGTTCGGGCTGCTATAACAAAATACCATAAACTGGGTAGCTTATAAACAACAGAAATTTATTTCTCATAGTTCTGGAGGCTGGAAGTCCAAGATCATGATACAGGCAGATTCGGTGACTGATGAGGTCCCACTTCCTGGTTCATAGATGGCCGTCTTCTCACTGTGTCCGCACATGGTAGAAGGGACTAGGGAGCCCTGTGGGTCTCTTTTATAAGGACACTAATCCCATTCATGAGGGCTTCACCTCCATAACCTTATCGCCTCCCAAAGACCCCACCTCCAAATACCATCACTTTGGGCATTAGGTTCCAGCATGTGAATTTTGAGGGGACACAAACATTCAGTCCATAGCAGTGATGTTACCAAAAAAAAGAATGACTTTGACAATGACCTGTCAAGCATGCTGTCTCCTGAGAGACAATTCTGGTAGACAGGATAAATAGAACTGATTCACAGGTCAGACATGAGTTTGTGCAGACCTGCTATGGTGGTAGTTAGTGGTGACTGAGTCGAGAATAACTCTTAAAGTCTGCTTTTAGTACCACCTTGGAAAAGAGAGTTCTCATTCTTTAAGAAAGTCTTTGTTGAGCAGCTGCAGTGTATCAGGAATAACTAGTTCTAGGTATCTTGGGTAGGTAACACCGTAGGTAAGAGAAGCTTGGGTGACTGGGAGCACAGGAAGGTAACCTTAACTGGAGACAAAGACTTTTGGAAAGGTGGTGGCCTTTGCACTGGGCTCCCTGAGAGAGGTCTCACGTGCACTTGGAGCCGTGGTGTGAGGGAGAAGAGTCAGCGTGAACATGGCTCAGTGGCAAGATGGGGTGGACAGCACAGAGCAGGCCATTTTGGGCATCACTCAAAGATGTTTGAAGGCAAGGAGGCAGCTGGAACGTTCAGAGGGTGGATTGGGGTCTTGAAGACCGGCCCTTGGAGGGTGGAACATCAGCTGTAAGACTGAAGGGAGACCATTGAGCGTAATTTTTTCTACAGGGGCAGGACACATCAAAAACTGTGCCTAAGAAAGAACCATCTGAGAGCGTCATGCAGATTAGAGTTGGCGCACTGCGTCTCATGCGTTGAATCTAGTTTGTGGCCCATTTCTGTACAGCCGCTCAAGCTAAGAATGGATTTTACATTTTTTTTTTTTTTTTGAGAAGATCAGCCCTGTACTAACATCTGCCAATCCTCCCCTTTTTTTTGCTGAGGAAGACTGGCCCTGGGCTAACATCCATGCCCATCTTCCTCCACTTGCTATGGGACGTCGCCACAGCGTGGCTTGCCATGTGGTGCGTCTTTGTGCGCTGGGGATCCAAACCGGCGAACCCCGGGCCGCCACAGTGGAGAGCACGCACTTAACCGCTTGCACCACCAGGCCGGCCCCGGATTTTACGTTTTTAAAGAGTTGTAAAAGATAGGTAAAGAGCAATGTACGACACAGACCCTGTGTGAGCCACAAAGCCTACGCTATTTATCTGGCCCTTTACGGAAGTCGTTTTCCAAGCCCTCATGGATTGGAAAGGGGAAGACAACGTACAAAAAATGTTTTTTCCCTATGGTAAGAGGAAGTTTAACTTGTTTGCAGAATGAGAACAGAGGCCCTTTGGAATTACAGATATGGAGAGACAAGAGATGAGGATGCAGTGGGTAAGGTGGAACCCAGAACGGGTAGGAGAGAGGATGGAATCAAGAAAAAACATTTTTGGGGATGGTAAAGGCTAATTCTTTCTTTGAGACAATAGGAGGGAGAACTAGGTGTAGAAAATTAGCTATTAAGTGGAGCAGAGGAAAGTGGAGACTCTTCAGAAATCTCAGAGCAATGTGATCTGCCCTGGGTTAGGGAGTCAGCCCTTGAGCAGAATAGAACATTCTGGAATGGGTGCCTTGAAGGAAGAAGTCCTGAGACAATTAGCATTTGGTTTGTGTCAGAGAAATGTCACGGGTTGCATTGCTCGGGATTTCTCTTGACTGTGGACTCCTCCACCGTCCTATGAAGTGTTCTGCTGCCAAGAATATCTTGATAGTTTTTATTCATCAGCCCTTGGAGAAGGTGCCTGGCACAAAGGTGAATGGTGTTTAATCATGGTTGCTGAATGAATGAATGAATAGGTGCTGAATAGCAGAATGGGACAGTTAAATGTGGGGAGTGTACCTTCTCAGCTGCACCAGTCTGCCCAGTTCACTAGTCAAGGGCAACTCTGTTAATAGCCGCCAGACCAGTGTTGTCCAATAGCTCTTTCTGGAGGGGTGGGAGCGTTCCGTAATCTGCTGTCCAGTATAGCGGCTGTTCAGGGGTGGCTGGTGAGCGCTTGAAAGGGGCTTGTGGGACGGAAAAATTGAATTTTAAAGTTTATTAACTTTTCTTATTGTGGTACAATACATATAAAGTTTACCATTGTATCCATTTTTAAATGTAGACTTCTGTGGCTTTATTTATTCACATTGTTGTTCAGCCATCACCACCGTTCATCTCCAGAATTTTTTCATCTTCCCAAACTGAAACTCTGTACCCATTATCTGTAACTCCCCATTCCCCCTCCCCCAGCCCCTGATCATCTCTATTCTGCTTTCTGTCTCTATGAATTGGATTACTCTGGGTACCTCATGTGAGTGGGATCATACAGTATTTGTCCTTTTTTGACTTTGGGCTTATTTCACTTGACGTAATATGCTGGAGGTTCATCCATGGTGCAGCATGAGTCAGAATCTCCTTCCTTTTAAGACTGAATAATATTCCACTGTGTGTATATACCACATTTTGTTTATTCATTCATCTATCGATAGACAGTTGGGTTGTTTCCACCTTTTGGCTACTGTGAATAATGCTACTGTGAATGTGGGTGTATACTTCCTTTTAATTAATTTACGTTTGCACAGGCACGTGGGGGTTTGTGAGGCCCTCAGGGGAGAGGTGGGCAGCATGATGGGGCTTTCAGCATTGAAGGACTTTGGGAGGAAAGTGATTTTCTGTGACTGTGAGCAGGCACAAGATGACTGCTTTTAGGTGGTCAGAGTATCTGAGATCAGGGTCATCGGCCTTGAGGGCCAGGGCGCTGACTCAAGGAGTTTGTTAAGTGTTAACCGTTTGGGACGTTTGCTCTGTGTTTTGGTGTCTGGAGGTTCAGTTAATAATTTCAACATAGTTGAATTTATTATGAATGATATGAATCTCCATAGATTTATGGAAACTGAAGATTAGATTTAATGTGTCTGGTTTTTTGTTTTTTTTTTTTTACTTTTTCCTTGCTCAAAGGTCCGGGTCTTAGTGGCAGTCATGCTGCTCTTTTAGTTTTAGTAATTTCAGCCTGCTTTCTGTTACTTTTCTTGTAGTAGAGGGTTGATGGGGCCTTCAGGCTCTGTCTTATGTATCGGTTTCCTGGATGGTATTTGCTCTTTTATTTTTTGTGGTTTGGAGGGTGTCACGTGTCCAGACCCCAGAGTGTGTTTATTATCCATCGATGAACTTGAGGTCTGCGTTGTTGGCCTTTGAGAGGTAAGGGTGGCCGGGGGAAAGGTGGCATGGCTGGATGCCAAGGTGTGTGTACACCTGTTGGGGAGAAGAAAGCCCGGGGCACCTCCCCTCTGCACAAGATGAGGCCTGGGACAGTGGAGCGGATGGAGCACTTGGTTGTCAATGCCTGCAAAAGCTGCAGGGGACCACGGTTCTCAGAGAACAGGAGGGTCGAGGAGTGGTCAGTTAGGGTTAAGGTGACGGGGAGACTCTGAGAAGGAGGAATGACAATCTTGATTTCTGTCCCCTCTGTGGATCTTTTAGTGGCTGTAATGAAAGGGACAGATTGTGTTTGGGGACAAAAAGGAATGTCTGGGCATGTTGTGTACTTGTTTAAATGCACAGAGCCCTTCTTGTGACCCTCATCACAATATTGTGGTTCCATGAAGGTCGTAGCTGTAAAGGAAACTGCGTTGGTCTGGGAAGACTCGGATCAGGGTAGAATGAGGCTCCTCCATCGAATAGCTCTGGCACCTTGTCAAGTTAACCTCTCTCTGCCTTGATTTCTGAATCAGGAGAATGGAATTGACAATATTTACTTTATAAGGTTGTTGTATGAATTCAGTGAGATGACACAGATGAAGATCTTGGTGCGTAGGGACTTGGTAAAGGTTAATTTCTGTTACAAAGGTGGGATATTCTGTGATGGTCCCTATTCCCCTTTTCTCCTCATGACTGACTGCGACTTATTCTTTAAAACTTGGCTTCGATGTCACCTTCTCCGGGAGGCCTCATCTCCCACCCAGATGGCTTTCTTCTTCGTTGTTTTGTGATAGCACTTCTATGTGGTTTTATGATAGTCATTAGATGTATCTCTCTTCCCACCAAACTGTACCTCGTGTCATGGCCAGGGCTATGTCATATTCATCATGTAGTCCTGCACCTAACACTTTCACAGAGAGGTGAAGACCAGGTTGTTGAATCTTCCCATCCCAACCCCTATGGGAAGGGCATGTCCCATCAATGCAGATAATCCTCCTAGGCAAAAGGCTGAGAGTTAGGACTAGACTGACCCGTGGGCTCGGGAAGGTACTAGGGGACAGATTTGGCTCTGGGTAGGGTATTAGAAGATATCCGTATTTGCCAACAGAACAGAATAACCAGAGGCTTTGCACATATACAACAGGTGGTAGTTACAGCTCAGGAAGAATTTGGCACAAGAAGTGGGATAGTTTAACGTGAAGTTGTGGGGCCTTTCCACACTGTGGACGGAGATTACTCACCGTCGTCATCACTGTCCCATTGTCAGAGCTAACATTTATTGAGCTCTTACTGTGTGCCGGGCAGGAGGGTCTAGTGTACTAGGTGGCTTACCAAGACAAAGAATCGGGCGTGGAGTGCAAGTTACAAGAAATTGTACACTGAGTGGCAACTGAGGCATAGGCCCGAGGTCTGCTGGAGCCCGGTCATCACAATCAGAGGGCATGATTAGAGTCAGACAGGCATCCCGGTCTTTCCAACACTGTCAATGGCTGTGCTGGAATTTATTCTTCATAGAGGAGAGACCAAGTCATCTGGCAGATGAAGGCAAGCCAGACAGAAACTGTAAGCCAGAAAGGCCCAGCTCTGCCAGTGGCTTCTTCATTGAAGATGAAATCTTCCTGTTTGTTTTCCTCTTACAAAGTTATCTTCTTTGACGGGGTTAAATTAAACACTTTGGGCTCAGTAGCAGAAGGCTGGGGCAGCTGAGGGAAGTGATGCCAAAGGAAATTATCTTTCCTTCAAATGCATGCTCATTTAGAAATAGCAAAATGTTTTACATTAACAAGTGACAAAAGACTTAAGTTAATCACAAACAAGTCTAAATTCAGTAGGTTAGGCAGGATTGTTTCTCCTTGTAATCTTTATTAAGGATAAAAGTGGAAGACAAGATGGTTGGGGTGTTCTTGGGAAACCCCTCCAATTTAGTGACAAGCCTTGGGGAGTGTTACTATTAGTCAGCCTAACATCTTATATTTTTAGTGTATCCATCTCTTATTGTCATTTAAAGGATATAAAAATGCTTTTTACATCAATTTAATCAAGTATGAATGCAGCGTTAATTTTCTCCCAGTTTCTAACTTTGCTTCTCCTTTCTAGTTGGAAATAAAGGCAGAATATTCTTTTTGTATAAAGTGTGGGTAATAAACAACGAAAGAGAATTTCCCTCACCAGGATAAAGAGGAGCTTGGGAATCAACCAATATAAGAACAAAACAAAACCAAACAAAAAGGCAAAAATGTGTTTGGTGGAGTTTAACTATAATTAACTGTACTAATTCAATACTGTTGAAACAAATGGTCATAAGGCCGTTATGGTGCAACCCATTCATTCATGAAATTTTTTTTTTTTTTGTGAGGAAGATTGGCCCTGAGCTAACATCTGTTGCCAATCTTCCTCTTTTTGCTTGAGGAATAGTGTCCCTGAACTACCACCTGTGCCAGTCTTCCTCTATTTTGTATGTAGGATGCTGCCACAGCATGGCTTGATGAGCAGTGCGTAGTTGCATGCCTGGGATCCAAACCCATGAACCCCGGGCTGCCGAAGTGGAGTGTGCAAACTTAACTACTATGCCACCGGGCTGGCCCCTCATTCATGAATTTTTTATTCACTAAATGTTGAGTACCTAATGTGGGAAAGTCAGTGTGTTGGGCTTGAGTTGCTAGGGCTAGACTTGACAAATCAGTTCTGTTTCTCTGATGGGAGAAAAAAGTTTTTGCCTTGCTTATTGAAATGCTGGATGGTTAAATTGAATTTAGCTCACAGATGGAGATGGGCCTAAGGGTGAGTATTATCAGAGGGAGTTGCCTTAGAAGGAAGGGAAGAAAAGATTCAAAAACAGATTAAGCGTTTCTCCTGGGTGAGAGTTTATTTTCTGGCTTTGCCCCTCTTTTTAGGTCTGTATGCATTTATTTTTGCTATTGTACACACTATTTATTTAGTTAAAAATTTAAAAATTCAAAGAGTACTGAAGGGTATGAGCAATAAGTGAAAGCCTCTTTCTCCCTCTTAATCCCACCTCCCAGAGTAACCACTGTTGAGAGTTTCTTGTGTATTTTTCTAGATGTTTTACATGCAGTAGTAAGTGCATGCACGTGTGTGTGTGTGTGTGTGTGTGTGTGTACTTTCACAGCTTGGTTTGCTGTAAATGAAGTACACACACATGCACTCTAAATACACATACACACACACTTCAAATAAGGTACAGACACACACATATCTTGAACATGGTGGTATACCAGTAGACATCCCCTTGTACGTCAAATGACTGTCCATTAGGGTTCTTGGTTTTAAACCACAGACACAATTTCTGGCTAACTTAAGCTAACAGAGTTTATTGCAATTGATGGACGCTTAAAAATTGATGGAGGGCAGCGAGGCCAGTCTTGTGAGCAGCAGGAATCAAGGAAGCTCTGCAGGGTTGAGAAGCAGGAAGCAGATAACTGTGGGCAGCTTTCACTGTGGCAGGAACAACCTGGCCTGGATACCATCACACTAGTGTAACCAAGACCATACGAGAAATTCCAGATACATCTCTGTTCTTGTGTCAATACCTCAGGATTCAAAGTGTGTGTCTGCGTGTGTGTGTGTCAGTGTGCGTGTGCGATGGAAGGATGTTAGTTGGATGAACTGGAGTCGTGTGTCCATCTCCAGGCTAGACCAGGGGCTGAGCAGAGCAAGGATCTGGTCACCCGAGCCTGGTGGTCTTCCCACTAGGAATTGCCCTCGCCAGGTTTTGAGGGGCCCGAGGCAATCAATTATAAATTTTTTCAAAATTGGCAGCTACTGTAAATAACACATTCTGGGAAAACAGCATTTATGAGCGAATGAATTGCCTGATATACTTCTATATATTTTTCTTAAGCTGTATGTTCTTAGGTCACCTCTTTCTGTGACAGTGGTTTTGCAATATCATTTTCTGTAGAGGAAATAGATAATTCAGGGTTTCCTGTAGCCTGGTGACCAGTTGTGGCTCTGCTGTCATGGTGGCTCACAACTTGTTATTGGTAATGAATGGTGTTTGAACTTTTGGCTTGTTAAATTTTGGAAAATCTCGAGTAATTTTATTTGATAAATGATAAAAATTGATAAATGACTTAATAATTGATAAAAATTCTATGGAAGAATTTTTCCGTAGACTAGCTTCTGGCTTTGATCATTTCCAGCCTTGTTTCTCCTACACCCTCATGCTGTTCATATCATGACGTGCTCTCTGGCACTGCCCATTTGTATCCTGACATTGGATCATTCATCCTGAAATAAAGCATTCCTGGAAGCCGTTCTTACGCCAGCACAGCTGGCAATAACCGAGCTGTGCCAGGGATGCTTGCGAACCTTACAGCCACAGCCCGCTAAGCCGGAACATGATGTATCGCCATGACTCTGCCTCCCCATCATCCTCATTTGGCGGGTAGAGAGAGCAGAAGGAGAAGTGGACTTAACTGATGACTGATGGTAATATTAAGTCTTGCTTTTGCAAATTTTCATAATCATATGAGCTTGTGAACACTTCACTTTGCTCCTAAAACCTCAGAAGAGACCGGACTGAGAGGGGGCTGGAGCTTCCTTAACGTCATGGTCAGTAGTCTTCTTTCTCAGCATTGTTTGTGAGACAAAAAGGGAAAGGAAATTCCCCATAAAGAAACTGGGATACTATTAGGAAGAGGGAGAGGCAAGGGGCAGTTGAAACCTAATAAACTCCCACTGAGCCAGCCTATGTTAGACTACACTAGAATTATAATGGGATTCCGCACGACTCGGTATCGTTGGTGTTTAGGAGAACCCCGCATTGCAAGGACTTCATAAGCGGCATTCTCTCGGGAGCTGTGGTGTCCCGAGAAGCCGTCTCTTTCGTATAGTCACAGCTCAGCCGTTTAGTCCCTGGGTGCTCACAGGAGGAGGGCACTGTGAGCCCTCGGCCCATCTCCCTTGTCCGTGGTCATCATACTGAAAGTTTGTCTGTGCTTTGCAGTTTTCCAGAGGCCTTCGTCTTGCTTGATCTCCATGCGTCCCTGTGAGATCTGCAGGACAGACGTTGTTACCCCGTTTGAGGAACAAGGAGAGGGCAGTTTGAGGGTCATGGAGTTATAGTAAGTAGTGACACAGGGACCCAAATCTGGACCTTGGGATTCCGGTGGGATGCGCTTGCTGGTCACCCTCAGTGCCTCCTTGGACTTGATTTTGTGACTTTTCTGGGTGAGCGTGACTTTTCTGGGTGAACGTGAGCGTGTGGGTCTGTTGTGGGTGGGACAAGGGGACGGAGCAGGAAATCAGCTGGCTAAAGGGAGGCCAGGAATCTAGGTGCGTCAGCCATCCGGCCTTGGCCAACTTAAAGCCCCTTGCGTGTGTCACTTCTCGAGGCGGCAAGAGTGCTGGGCCACGTTGGAATCCCGTGTGTGTTTTCCTGATGGTGAGTAAGGGCTCTGGCTCCTTGCCTCTCCTTCTCTTCCTCCTGCTTTCCTCTTAGCGGCTCACATCCTGGGTGGGCTATTCAAGCCCACTCAGTTGGTTGAAAGCAAACCACGGGAGGCCGGGAAAAAGGTATCGGAGACATGGAAATGTGCTGCCTGCGTCCTGTGGTGTGCAAGTCTCTGCTCCGGGGCCTTAGCAGCTCCCACAGCGCGTCAGTGGTTGTAAGGGACCAAGCGTGGGGCCTCTCCGTTGAATCTGACGGTAGTGGGTAGGGCCAGATGCAGTTTTCAGGGCAGCGTTTAATACAAAAGTCTTCTCTTACGTTGAGGTTGTGGGTCTTGTACAACTTCGAGGTGTCAACTGGGGTTTCTGTAGAGGAAGTGATTTCCCTAAGAAGAAGAAGATTATGGGTGCTCTTACACGTTGCCTCCAGGACGTCCACGGGGTGAAGGCTTCTCTAAGGAATGGGTCACTGACCTTGCGGAAGTGTGGCTGAAGGCAGACAGTTCTGTGCAGACTGCACTAGGGTTTAAACTCATGTTTCAAAGGGTAGTCTGCTGCTTTTACAAGCAACAGTGAAAATCCAGAATCCCCCCTACCCTCCTGCACTTACATCCTGGCAAGGACTGAGGGGAGAAGTTTTCACCGTATTACTCAAATAAGTAATACTCCCTAGCATTCTAAGAAGTGCGTGTGAATGCTGTTGTGAATTACTTTAAAATATTCCAGACTCTCCCTAATCGTTAGGTATTTGCTCCGTCAAAAGCACGAGAAGGACGACTCTTGCTTTCCCATGGGATCTGTGAAACTCTCTGGGAGATGTCCTAGCTGGAGAGCGCGGGCGTGCGTGACGTCCATGGAAACTCAGGCCCAGTTTGCACTGTGGTGCTCTGGGAGTTACCTGAGTAAGCCCAGGCCTTCCTGAGTCTGCACAGAGGAGGGTGGTCACGCCTGCCAGCTCACGACTGGGAAAATCCAGAGAGGCTCGTGCAAGTGCACAGTGAACTGTCAATGTCAGGCTCGACACAAATGCTCAGTCAGTGTTTTTTTTTTAAACAAGAGTAATGTGAACTTTTATTTCAATATGAAGACCAACTTAACTAGGAATTTTGTTGAAGACAAATAGCAGCCCAGTAGAGCTGAGGTCAGAGAGCAGTCAGTTGGTTAAAGCCAAGGTTTATTTAGGCAGTCCTTGGCCCCCAACGTTATATTCACGAGAATTTCAGACCTCCGGAAAAATTAAAGGTATGTTTATCAGCTGTTAATGTTTTGCCAGATTTGCTGTCTCTCTCTTGCACAGTAATTTTTTTTGTTTCCCTTCTTCTTTTTTCTCTCTCACCTTTTTCCTCTGCACCTTTGGAGAGTAAAGATGTTTTTGAATATAAAAAACATTTACATGGTCCAAAAGTCAAAACTCTATTGATAGGTGTACTCAAAATTCCCACCTTCCATCTCTACGCCTTCCACACTATTCACTGACCTCTTTAGGCCATTTCCATGACTTGCTGCTTCTTTCTTGTGTTCCTTTTTGCGTTTGTCTAATGTTTTTAAAGCCCCCTTATAAAGGTCTATTGATAATTCTTACATTTCTACAAAGTGTCACCTTCTTTAGTAGGTTTTGTGACCGATCATTATCGTGGTGGTCTTTTTTTTTTTTTTTAAAGATTTTATTTATTTATTTTTTTTCCCCCTAAAGACCCAGTAGATAGTTGTATATCATAGCTGCACATCCTTCTAGTTGATGTATGTGGGACGCGGCCTCAGCATGGCCGGAGAAGCGGTGCGTCGGTGCGCGCCCGGGATCCGAACCCGGGCCGCCAGCAGCTGAGCGCGCGCCCTTAACCTATCGTGGTGGTCTTGACTGTGTGCAGAGTTGAAACACAGGGCAGTTTGTACATGCAGATGAATTTTGTGAGAACTGATCAGAAACTGTGATGACTGCCAGTAAAATATACTTTAATCTATATCTCATTAAAGTCAATAGCTATATCTCATTAAAGTCAATAGCTAACTCATGGATACATCCCATTTTAGTATTAAATGTTTTACTATGTATTCAGCATGGCTGGTAGGGTTTTTAGTGCTCTTTTGGGATTCTAAGGGTTTCTCCAATGATGTGGTGAAAAGAGCTACAACTGGGACTGTTTGTGATTATGATATTCACACTTATGTGTGTGTAACACAAGGAGTTATCACAAACCAGCGACACTAACCTTGATTTATACACGTGCCAACTAAGGAATAAAAAAGAAGACACAAAGTTTAAGGGTAAGCAGTGTCATTTACATAAAAAATACCAAGCCTTTCTCCTGCTTGAGGAGACATCAGTTGTGCCCTGACTTAAGGTTCTTAGCACAAACAACCCAGAGAGAGCTTTTGGGGCTCAGAAAGCCCTTTTCCTCTCAGATGTCAGTCTGCATTTCCCTTCCTTTCTGTCTGGTCTTTGCCGGTTGCTGCCTGAGCAGCGTCCTGTCTTCTCCCCGGCCTAGAGCTGGGCCAGCAGGCTCTGCCACCAGGAGGTGGGGTCCACCCATGCTCGTCCATGGCAGAGGTCTCAAACTGTAGCCCCCCAGCCAAACCCTGCCCACCGCCTATTTCTTTTTGGTGAGGAAGAGTGGCCCTGAGCTGACATCTGTTGCCCATCTTCCTCTTTTTGCTTGAGGAAGATTATCCCTGAGCTAACATCTGGGCCAATCTTCCTCTTTTCTTTTATGTGAGATGCTGCTACAGTATGGCTTGATGAGCGGTGTGTAGGTCCATGCCAGGGATCCGAACCCATGAACCCCGGGCCGCCGAAGCAGAGTGTGTGAACTTAACCATTGTGCCACCGGGCTGGCCCCCCACTGCCTGTTTTTGTACAGACTTTGAGCTGAGAAAGGTTTTCACATTTTTAAATGGTTGAAGGAAATCATCAAAAGAGGAATATTTCATGATACCGGAAAATGATATGAAATTCAGATTTTGGTGTTCATAGAATTTTGAATTTTGTCAATGAAAATTTGAGGGGGACATTTGTTTTCTCTCTGGTTAAATAATCTCGACATCACATTCTCGATTTTGCCTTTTGGCTTGCCAAGCCTGAAATATTTCCTCTCTAGCTCTTTTCAGAAGGAGTCTGCTGACCCAAGCTCTATGGAATTAGACCTTTCAAACAGATGCTGGAAAATGTGCCCCCAGCTTTTTTTTTTTTTTTTTTTTTGCTGAGGAAGATTCGCCCTGAGCTAACATCTGTGCCAGTATTCCTCTATTTTGTATGTGGGTTGCCGCCACAGCATGACCACCAGTGAGTGGTGTAGGTCTGCACCTGGGAACCAAACCAGGGCCGCTGAAGCGGAGTGTGTTGAAGTTAACCACCAGGCCACAGGGCCGGCCCCCCAAGCTGTTTTGAAAGCCACTCAAATTCTTACATTTCCTAACTAAAAATAAGGGGACTTGTTCGCTCCCTTCTGTACCAAGCAGGCCTCCTTGTAGCCCGGAGTCCATTGTACCTTGTGCTCACTGTACAGAATCCTTTTTGTGATGCCTTCACTTGCCACTAGTTTCAGAGCATGGGGTGTGTGTTGGAGAGTCCCATTTGACTTGGACACCTCGTGGTCTGGACTTAGTAATGCACAGCAGTTAATTCGCTTTGGAACTTTGGAAAACAAGAGTACCGAGTTGGCTCCCCTCTGCTCAGGTCCTAAAAGCAGCGTGAAGGATGCTTTCTTCTTATTCACCTTTCAGCCGGCGGAAGAATGCCGGGGAGGATGACGGAACTGGATCCAACAGCGTTCTGAGAACGCAGGGCAGAATGGACAGATGTGGCATCTTCCCTCGTTCTGTGCCCAGCGTGGAGTATCGTCTTGGAAATCACTGAGAGCCCCTTCATTCTGATCTCAGTTGTTTTCAAAAGGGGCTACAGACCTGGGTTCTCAGAAGTATTCCTCTCTGAATTGGGAGGAAAGAGATTCAGACAGACGAAAGCATGAAAATCCTTATTGGAGTCGTTGTTAACAGGAGAAAATAGGACCTTCGATGTAGACTGTATTTCCAGCAATCCATTTGGGTCTTTGTCCACAAGCCGAATGAAAATAAACAGTCATTTGAAGGTAATATTTGTGTAATGTACAAAAATCTCGGTCAAATGCAGAAGAGATGGAATCTGGGTTAAGGCAGGACCGTCTCCCGTGTTCTCTCCCTGATTGCGGGCTTCCGTGTAAAGCTAATGAAAGAAAGCAATTTCGATTTTTGTTAGACTCTTCAAAATGGTCTGGGTAAAATATTGACTTTTTTTGGTGTGGACAAATGATTTCTACAGATTTCCTTTGTAAGAGCTTACATTTTGGTCGTTTTAACGGAATCTAGGTCAAAAAAGTGTAATGCAGAATTTATTGCATTTTCAAGACCTCCCAAAGAGGATAATTCTGATTGTAATTCATAATAATCTGGGAAAGTAGACTATTCTGGTTTCAGGGACTGTGTGTGCCTTAACTAATCTCGGGCCACACTCCATCTGAGGGCTAGTTGGTAGCTTAGGGCAGTGGCTTTCAACCAGGGGCAGTTGTGTCCCTCAGGGGCCATCTGGCAGTGTCTGGAGACATTGTTGGTTGTCACAACTGGGGAGTGGGGAGGAATGTTCCTGGCATCTGGTTGGGGGAGACCAGGGATGCTGGTAGACATCCTCCAGTACACGACAGCCCACACCACAGAGAATGGCCCGGCCCCAAGTGTTAATAGTGCTGAGGTTGAGAAACTTGGGACTGGAGAGTGTCTTGTAGTTTTTTGTGTGTGTGTGTTTTTTTTTTTTTTTTTTTTTTTGCTGAGGAAGATTTGCCCTGAGCTAACATCTGTTGCCAATCTTCCTCTTTTTTTATGTGACCTGCCCAGGAAACGAACCCCGGGCCGCAGAAGTGGAGCGCACTGAACTTTAACCACTAGACCGTTGGGGCTGGCTGTCTTGTAGTTTTTTGTGTAAAATATGTATAGACACACACATACACATGTACACATGCTCCCATGCGCACGCACACACACAAACTCTCTGCTCACGGGACACATGATGTATGCTCTGTTATCCAGTTTTAAAATAAACACCCAACATTTGCCCACGGGCTTGTAATTTCCTGTGCACTGCTACATATACTGTGTTGGTGATATTGGTGGTGACAGTGACATTAAGACCAAAGGGCCTCTTTTTTCTTCTTCTTTTTTTGGCGAGGAAGATTAGACCTGAGCTAACATCTGTTGCCAATCCTCCTCTTTTTGCTGAGGAAGATTGGCCCTGGGCTAACATCCATGCTCATCTTCCTCTATTTTATATGTGGGATGCCTGCCACAGCATGGCTTGATGAGCGGTGTGTAGGTCCATGCCTGGGACCTGAACCCGTCAACCCGAGGCTGCCAAAGTGGAGCACATGAACTTAACCACTATGCCACTGGGCCACCAAAGGGCCTCTTTTGTTCTTTTGCTCAAGGGTCCAAAGTAGAGTTGATTTCATATTTTCAAAATGTGGTTTACAATGTTCTAATTTTTAGTGTGGCATATTCCAACAAAATTTTCTTTTGCATGTATGAATTGGTTATGTTGCCAGGTTCCCCATTCCAACTTCCTGCTACAAAAGCAGTGATGGGTAAAGAGAGGGGGGCTCTTGTGCAAACATGCAGCCCCTGTAAGTATGGAGGAAGAATTGTATTGGCACGTGATGGCTTTTGGAAATACTTGTGTTTCAGAGTGTTTGTGGAGAGGATGTAGGATATTTCTCCATGTTTAGCTTTGAATATGGAGTTTAAGAAAAGGAGCATAATGGATTCGTGGTGCAAATGTTTCCTAAGCACGTGTTATGCCAGGTGCTCAGCTGGCTCAGGAGCTGTAGAGAGCAACAAGCATAATTTCTCCTTGAGGACCTCAGATCTGGTCGGAGAGGCAGGCGAAGTACCAGTGACCTCATTGCCCATTGCAGGAGGCAGAGCTGTGACGAAGGTGTGTGGGTGTCACTGGGCGCCCTGGGAAGGAGCTGCTGGACATGTGGGTGTGAAGCCCTTAGATGAGGGAGGAGGTGAGGTGTGTCATGTCCAGAAAGAGGTGGGGCTGGAGAGGGCAGGGCTACATCATGCAAAGCTTGGCCCAGCTTGCCTGGGAGCCCGGCTTCATTTGAGCGCAGGCACCTAAGCAGATCAGAGGGGTCTTTGGATGGGCCTCCATCTGGGGCTGTGAGTCTCGTGGTTGTAATTTCTCTTGGCTTTGAGATAATGCATTTCTTTTTTTTTTTTTTTTAAAGATTTTTTTTTTTTAATTTATTTTTTCCCCCCAAAGCCCCAGTAGATAGTTGTATGTCATTGCTGCACATCCTTCTAGTTGCTGTATGTAGGACGCGGCCTCAGCGTGGCTGGAGAAGCGGTGCGTCGGTGCGCGCCCGGCCGCCAGCAGCGGAGCTCGAGCACTTAACCGCTAAGCCACGGGGCCGGCCCGAGATAACGCATTTCTGATTTGGGTGTTTTGGAGGCGTTTGGGGACTGAGCTGACCCCATAGGCTTTGAGGAAGGGGATGTGCAGTGGGAGAGGCAGCGAATTCAGATGCCAGCTCTGATGCTGTGTAGCTCTGTGATCTTGGGAAAATCATGAGTCTCCGTCTGTTTATCTGTGATTAGGGGATAATAGTACCTTTGAGGATTAAATGAGACAAGGGTCCGAGTTCATGTCCGTGTGCCTTCTGAGGTTGGCCGGGCTGGCACTCACTTCTGGTTCCTGGTACCGCTGCAACCTACGCTATTAAGTTTTCAAGACGGAGCCCATATAGCCGGCCCCCTTGACCGCAGTTCTCTACAGATGGTGAGGTGGAGGCCATAGCCCTTACGAGCACAACGTCCCCAAACAGGCAGAAATGTGTGGATTTGCCTAAAGCAAAAAAGGCTACTACTACCGGTCAAAGTCAGAAAATAACAGAGCTGTTTCCAACCACTGTTTCCACTGCCGTTACCTCACGCTTGTACCATTTTTCACAGGCTCCAGATCCTTTTCGCGTTTCTCAAATTGGTTCTTGGGAGCTGTGGTCGGAGAGTCATGGCCCTCGAAGGATATCCCAGTCCCGATCCTGGAACCTGTGAATGGGTTACCTCTCCTGGAGAAAGGGACTTTGCAGATGAGATTCCAGGATCTGAGGTGGGGAGAGTATCCTCTTGGGCCCAAAGTCCCCACAGAGGTGCTTCTAAGTGCAAGAGAGAAGTAGGAGGATCAGAATCAGAGGAGATGTGTCCACTGAAGCAGAGGTCAGAGTGATGTGGGTCCACGGCGGGCTCTAAAGGCTGGACCAGGTGGCGAAACGGATTCTCTCCTGCAGCCTCCAGAAGGAACACAGCTTCTGTGACCCGTTTTAGACGTCTGACCTCCAGAACTGTCAGAATAAATCGGGGCTGCTTAAAGCAGCTGAGTTTGTGGTAATGTGTTACAGCAGCCTTAGGAAGCTAATAAAGTGGATAAACCAGTGTAGGTGGTACAGTCGAGAGTTTGATATGCTGGGACGAGGGGTTCAGCTAACAAGTGGCCGAAGATCAGGGTCTAGGACTTTTGCTGGCTTGTGCTACAGGCTCCTTCTTCCTCGTGCAGTGAGAAATACAGCCCGACAGTGAGATGTGTTAGCTGTTTGTTGTTGTTTTCATTGATCCTCATTCTACCAGTGTGATGTATGCTGCCAAGATTGACCAGACCTGTCCACGTTCTTTTGAACAACCTGGGGAAATCATAGCCTTGCAAAATTCTGATGTTATAGTGACGGTTCAGACTGAAACAGAAGACTGTCTTCACAGAAGTTAGCTGAAATTAAAGTGCATGAGTGACGTCCATCTTTTTAGCATTGCCAAGCTTCACACTGTCTGGAAGAAGCTGTGCAACAGGTTCATTAGCTATGGGGCAATTTTTAAAATATATGTCATTGTCATTCTTGAAGCTTTTGTCATGTGTGACGACAGAACATTGAATTTCTTAATCCACTTATGTTGAATTTAAAATCCATTTAACCTGGGGCTTCAGGTGTTAGTATTCTTGACTCCTAATAAGCAGATATTTAGTATCGTCTTTGGATTCCGTTGCGACTGTAACAAGAAATGTTTTATGTATTTCAGTTTTCATCACAAACCAGCTGAAAATTATGTTTGGTATAAGTATGACTTGATTCCATAAAATTTATTGTTCAGGGGTGATTTGAATTAGAAAACCCTTCTATAGGCCTCTTCCCAACTTAAATTATGCGATTATACTTTTGCCATTGGAGGAAATGCACTTATTTAGAATACTTTATATCAGAGCAGATGAAGAATTGTCATTTTTTAAAAAATTGGAAGTTGTCTGTAGTTTTTTTATTTTACAACAATGTAACTATATGTTTTGTTTACTATTCATGCATACATAGATAATCTTTGCCTCAAGGATCTCAGAGAGCTTTTTTAAAAAACAGCTTTATTGAGACATAATTTACACACTACAAAATTCACCTGTTGCAAATGTACAATTCAGTGATTTTAGGAAAATTTACAGAGTTGTGTGGATATCACCACAGTACAATTTTAGAGCATTTATCACCCCAAAAAGAAACACTGTGCTCATTTACACTCCTCCCCTACCCCTGCAAGCCCCTGGCAACCACTAATCTGTTTTGTGTCTCTATAGATTTGCCTATTCTGGACATTTCAAATAAATGGAATCATTCAAAATGTGTCTTCTGTGCCTAACCTCTTTCCTTTAGTTTAATGCTTTCAGAGTTCATCCATGTTGTAGCATGAATTAATGCTTTACTCTTTTTTATTGTCAAATGATGTTCCTTTGTTATGAATAGACCACATTTTGCTTATCCATTCATCAGCTGATGGATGTATGGGTTGTTTCCACTTTCAGGGATTATGAATAAGTTGCTGTGAACTTGGCGCACAGGTTTTTGTGTGGGCATATGTTTTCATTTCTCTTGAGTCTATTCCTAAGAGTGGGATTGCTGGGCCATATGGTAAGTCTATGTTTAACTTTCTGAGGACCTGCCAGACCATTTTGCAGCGTGGCTGTATCATTTCACGTTCCCACACAGTGGATGAGCATTCCAGTTGCTCCACATCCTCACTGACACTTGTTATCATCTCTCAAAGAACTTTCTGGGCTTCTGTTAGAATGCCTAGAGCGTCAGTCACTGAGTAGGAAATTAAGGATTTTCGTTACCCATTTTAGAGACCAGGAGTTCCTTGAAGAAAGGAGCTGGGCCATCCTTCTGCGTCTATACGGTATAATAAAGGTCAGTCTGAGTGGATGGAGGCTAAAGGAATTAATGAATGATTCCCAACAGAGGAAGGAATGGTGGGGCACTGACTTGGCCCAGGGCCTGCGGAGACTCAGGGCCTGGGCCCAAAGGCTGAGCGAGACTTCTGAGTGCTGCTTCCATGCTGTTTATCGCCAGGAGGTACATTCCCAGACTGAGTGATGAAGCTCTCTCCCAGGCCATTACTCTTGTCTACATTTCCAAAGCCCTTATTAGAGGACTCGCTTGGGTTTGTAAGGGACAGGCTGACGCTTGAAGCACTGGGAGTGAGAGGGAAGGTTTTCAGAACAGAAGTTCTGATGGAGGGAACGAGATAGCGCTGCCATAGAGCACAAACCGTGGTCCTGTAAGGGCCACAGGGACGTTTGAGCGAGATTCTAAGGAGGGTGAGAGCACGGCCTCAACTAGGGTGAGCTGAGTGAGGCCCCTCGGGCACAAAATTTAAGGAGGCACTCACCCGCCTCACCCCATTGCGGCCCTGAGTAACAGATCTCATTCCTGCCTTCGTTCTTTCAATGGCTTCTTATTTGAGGTACTGTAGAGACTACACGTGGGTTGTATTGTAAGCTCCTTGAGGCCTAGAACCATCTGTTAAAGTGGTTATAAGGTTTATATAATCAACTGTTTATAATACAGAGTGCTAAGTGCTGTAAGATGGTATGAATGTGGTACAGTGGGGACTCAACAGTGAGACCAAGGCTGTCTTAGTCACCTATGGCTGCTGTAAGAAATGACCACAAACAGTGGCTTAAAACAACACAGATGTATTATTTTACAGTTCTGGAGGTCACAAGTCCACAATGGGTCTCACTGGGCTAAAACTGAGGTATCTGCAGAGCCACATCATTTTCTGGAGGCTCCAGGGGAAAAATCTTTGTTTTGCTTTTTTTTGTTATTGTTTGTTTTTTTAATTGCCTTTTTCCAGCTTCTAGAGTCTGACTCCATTCCTTGGCTCATGGCTCCTTCCTCCATCTGCAATGCCAGCAATAGTTGAGTCTTTCTCACATTGCATCACCCTGACACTGGCTGTCCTGCAACCCTCTTCCCCATTTAAAGGAGTCCCCTGATTACATTGAGCCTACCTGTGTAATCCAGGGTAATTTCTTTTTTCAAGGTTAGATGAGCAACCTGAATTCCATCTGCACCCTTAATCTCCCCATGCCGTGTAACCCAGCATTTTCACAGGTTCTGGGGATTAGGATGTGGACAGCTTGGGTGAGGAGGGGCATTATTCTGACAAGCATAGATGGCGTCTGGTTCCAGGATTATAATAGTTTTTTCTTGAAATGGTGTTAGCCCTTACCCCCTGCTCCTCTGGCTGTATTGGAAGCAGCAGTTCAGGCAGGCGACGGAAGGAGCTTGGGTCTGTTTTCCTGAGCAGTGATGTCATCCATTACATTTTGTTTTTTTTTGTGTGAGGAAGATCAGCCCTGAGCTAACATCCGTGCTAAATCCTCCTCTTTTTGCTGAGGAAGACCGGCTGTGAGCTAACATGTTGCCAATCCTCCTCTTTTTTTCCCCCCCCAAAGCCCCAGTAGATGCACGTCATAGTTGCACATCCTTCTAGTTGCTGTATGTGGGACTCGGCCTGGGACTCCAGCATGGCCGGAGAAGCAGTGCGTCTGTGTGCGCCCGGGATCCGAACCCTGGGACGCCAGCAGCGGAGCACGCGCACTTAACCGCTAAGCCACGGGGCTGCCCCCGTTACATATTTTTGAGTGATGAGATAAGATCAGACCTCTGCTTTGGGAAGATTGTGTGGTTTTGTGGATTTGCAGGAGGAGAGATCAGGCAGAGCGAAATTGTATGCAGTCATCCAGAGACCAGGGCGCCAAGCAACGGAGTGGCAGTGGGTGCAGGGAGATGTAATGTTAAGGATGCTGTGGGGTTGAAATGATAGGAGTTGGCATCTGATTGATGAAGTTGGGGTAGGGCGGGCAGGCCTTCCCCAGGAAGGGGGAAGGAATGAGTCCAGGATGGCAGCAGCAAAGTTTTGGGGCTGGGAGTAAAGGGTAACAATTGGTGAGTCAAAGGAAACAGCAAAGTGAGGCTCGGGGGACAGTGAAGGTTGCATTTGAAATAGTGACCTCTGGGTGCCAGACAGGGATCCAAGTGGAGATGGGAAGCAGGTAGAGGAATTATTGCCTTGAAATGGAGTTTTAGATTTACCTGCAAAGAGGGCCACCATGTTAGATGACATTACAAGGGAGCAAAGCTAGAGGAGGAAGATTCAAAGACAGAACGTTGGGGGAATATGTGCGTTTAATGGATGGGAGGATGAAGAAGAACCAGAGAAACAATCTGAGGGAGAGTAGTTTCAAAATAGAAAGAGCGTGACTCATTTAGCACGTTTGAGTGGCTACTACCTGCCAGGCGCTGATGAACTAGAAACAGATGCAGTTCGTGCCCCCGTGGAGTTGACAGTCCAGCTAGATTGCTCTGGCCCCATTTGCTTGATGAGTGTGGCCGTTACATAAGCCAGTGGAGGGGGTGGTTACAGGATCAGTAATGCCAGATGTTCCTGAGAAATGGGAAGGAGGGGGCACCGTCATTCCATTTGTTGACTTTGTTGAGGTTATTGATTATTTCAAGACAGCAGATATAGGATGCTTCCTTTGCCAATTTGCATGGTTCTAACCAAGGACCATTTCCACCCACTTTGCCATGTTAGGACCTCCAGGTTTATTAACTTCCCGCATCTTGATGCAGAAACCTATGTCTGGGACCTTGACATTGCTATTTTATCATTCTGGAACCTAGACCATCTCGGTGGTTGACTTGTCTCTAATGTCTAGAGTGACCATCTAATTTATTGTCCAAATTTGGACACTTGAGAGAGAAAGACAGCAATACTGATTGATCCTGAGACGACAAGGATCAATCAGAATCGTGTCAAGCAAAAAGACATATGAACGTGTTGCTTTACTGAAATAAAAGTCATATTTAGCTCATTAAGTTTTTCCTGAAAGTTTTAAAATCAAATTTGTGGAAAAATTTTAATGCCAGATATTTTGTAATTATTTCTCAGGAAACCTGGTACCAGGCATTGTTTATGGACTTAAGTCAGTTGTCTCGTGTTTAGTATTCTGCCAATACCTGTTGACCCTATTATGATTAACAGAAACACAGATAGTTCCAAAAGCATCATTGAATTCACTGCCTTTATGTAGTCTTGCCATTAGATGTTTTTTCCTTGAATGTTAGGTAATGAAAATGCAGCTTTCTTTTTTATGTATGTGGTCCACAAAATTTTTTGACACTTAAAAAAAACACTTCTCCTTTTCTATCGAGGCATTGCTTCCAATAGCAAGGAGTTGAACGCAACAGTGAAAGACCGAAGTGTGACCTAGCCCATCCATCGGGTTACTAGGCAACTGTGAAAAGTGATATTTTAGAAGTGGTATATTTATTGGCACCAAAATGTGTTTACAATATACTGCAAGATGTTTCCGTGACCCCAAAAGACCTGGAGCCCTGTTGGGGCTCAGAACACTTCTAAAATGTATCGTTGGAGTAAGCCAGGCTGTGGCGAGATCTGCATGCTGCTACCAAGCTCTTGATCCACTCATAAATGTGATTTCCTTAGCTGTGCCTTGGTGTTGTCCAGTTATCTAAGGTCGAGGGTTATTTTAAGTGGCCCAATCAGACGTCTGGTGGACAATGTTTACTGAGGATAGAGCTGTACGGAGTTCACAGTTTCCTCTCTGGGACCTGTGGGAGAAATTTTGCACGTGTATCCAATTCTTGATGCCTTGTTTTTAGTACTTGTGTCTTCTTTCTTTTTTGGATACTGTGAATCAAGTATCTAATCATAGTTGTTTCTTTGAATGGATGTCTAGGAAACTCGGGAACCCATTGATAGTTCCCTTGTGGAAGGTTGTGCCTGGTGGCAGACTTTGGGGACTGTCCTCACCTCTCAGCCTCGTCTCATTTTTCATGCCATTATCTTCTCTTTGCCCTGATTTGTCCAGTTAATTATTTTATTTTTGCTGATTTGTGTGTGTGCTTTCGGAACCCGCCTCAAATCTTTCTCTTCTTGTCTTTTCCCCTGTGGGGAATTATTGAGTATTTCAGTGAATGGGAGCACTGTGGCTTCTTGGAGGTGATTGGCTCACAGTAGCTTTTGAATTCTGATATGTTAGTGGCATCTTATTTTAATCTAGCTGCTTCCTGTTGAAGTGCATCAGGACAAAGCATATTTCTAATTTTAGGGTTAGGGGGACTGTATCAGAAGCAGCTGGTGAGCAGACCCTAGGTAAAGCTTTCTAGGCCTTTCAAGTCTGAAAAAATCAATTTATGAAAGAAAGATGCATAACCATTAGCAAGGCTCCTGAATCATTCAGTTTTACCGGAAAAATCACTTTTTAAATAAATTCTTGGGCTTAAAGGTACAGTGAATGGAGTGAAATTCTTTTTCTATCTCCATCAGTGTGGTGGAGCCATTTCCTCTAAACTCCATTGAAAACTGGGCCTCAGAGTCTTGAATATGTTTTGTAACTTTTGTTGAAAAGCAGGAAATGAAAATGAATTTATGGAAGTAAAAGTTCTTAAATGTCTCCCCCAAACAAGTATAAAGAATTAGTGCAGAAAAAATAGCTCCTTCTTGATTTATGAGAAGGAAAGATTTGGAACGATTTTTCGGGGTCAGTTCAGGGCCTCGGCTGTTCTGTTAATATTAGCTAATGATAACGGCCTCCGATTTATAGCTTTGATGGGTCATGAGCTGTGCTATGTATTTTACATAGAACGTCTCTATTTCTCCCGACAGCTATGTCATGTAGGTATCCTTCATCCCATTTTTACAGGGGGAGGGAATTATGAGGCTCACGGGTTCTTGTGCGGGCCATACATCTGCTTAGTGACAGGGCTGTGAGCCGATTCTGTAGCGTATGTGTTACAGTGACGGAAGCAGTGTTAGCCAATACTACAGAGTGTTTGCTGTGTGCCGGGGAACGCAGTGTGTTCTTTCCATGTGTGAATGGTGGTGTCTACCCCTAATGTCGTTGTGAGGGTTCAGTTAGTTATCCCCGTTGTACAGATGAGGAAACAGAGGCGTGAGGATGCCTGCCCAAGGGTATACACACAGCTTGCACGGGGTTGGGCCATGCTCTTACCACCCTTCTGGCCTCAGCGTGCGTGCTCTTAATCGCCAGGCCAACTGCATCCCAGAGACAATAATAGAAAATGTCCATCTGACAACCAGGAAAGGTTATGATGCCAAGCTCCGTCTCAGTGCTCACGTCCCTCGTGGAACCAGAGGGGTGTGTGTGCCTGGAGGAAATGCCTCTGGCGGCAAGGTTGGGGTTCTCTGGGGAGCTTGTAGAGAGAGTGGAATGGACAGGTGGTGCGGAGATACGAACGACGATGCAGTTCTGGTCATCGAACGCGTGGGTTCTGTCAAAGGGCACAAGGCTGGGGAATGTGAAACCAGATAGATGAGCTTGCTAATAGCCCTGGCAGAAGATGGGGAGTGGAGCCAGACAGACGCCGTGGTGTTTATGAGGCAGATGTAGACAGATTGGAGAGGTATTCGTTAGTTGAATTGCCAAGGCTTGCTGGTGATGGAAAACCCCTCATCTGTGGTCGTCCCACCTCCTCTTGACCTCAGATAACACGCACACCACTCTTCATCTCGACTCCTTCCACTAGCCAATTCCCATGGAATTATCTTGTTCTTCTTGAGGCGCCTGTAGTAGGGGGCTGACCTGTGCGTTGTAGGATGTGTAACAGCGGCCCTAATCTCTACCCACTACATGCCAGGAACAGCCCTCCCCCATTTGTGGGAACCTAAAGTGTTCCTAGAGATTGCCAAATGTCTCTTGGGGAGGACACAGTCACCTCTTGTTGAGAAACACTGGTCTAAAGGCTTGGGCGCAGGACTGGCCCTCAGTGTAAACTGGAACAGAATTCCCAATGGCCCACCACCTCCTAGTTGTTGAATTTGACACTTAAAAATAGACGTCCATTTTTGGAAAAGGCTAGAGTTTAAAAGTCATTTTGAAGGCATCCATTTCCGAAGGGATACAGATCAGAAAGTTGGAGAACTTCGGTCTCTGCCTTACAAGAGTTCTTCAGTGTCTTTCAGTCTAGTGAAACTCCCGTGTATTTGTGTAAGAGCGTTGGGTTTTTGAGTTTTAGGTTTTTAATTTTTATTTTTATTGAGGACATCTTCCTGATGTCCTAAATATGGAGGTGACACTTGAAGAAGCACTTCGGTTTGTGAATAGGAATGTGTGTGTGTGTTTTAATACTCAGTTCTTGAGTGAGCTGATCATTGACATTGGTGTCCTAGATTTTGAAGTATTTGTGTAAGCAAATAGTTGGATTTAATGGTTTCACAAAAAGGATTTGCTTGCCATATTGTTAAATGAAATTGAAGACAGTGCAATTGACCTTTCCAGGTGAGGGGGGAGTAGGATGTGTTTTTATACATGATACAAACTGAAATGAGAACAGCAGGACCATGTGTTCAGAAACTTGGATCATAATTTCAGTGGATAAATAATGTGCTTGACACTTAGATTTAAAATTATGCCTAATGTTCATTGCAAAATGTGGAGACAGTGCTCTGGGAGATGAGGAAGAGATTAATTAGGATTCTTTTCTACCTCATGATGCGCCGTGTCATCTTATAAACAAGAAACTGATTAGTAGCATGTGAGTGAGCATGTGAGTAGCATTATCTTTATACAATTTGGTATTGTATCTGTGGGGAGAAATTCAAATTGCTGTTGATTGACGATTTACTGAATAAGAAATATTGTGTTATCTTAATACTTTAATATATCATTTTTAAATGTAATTCTTTTTCTCTCACTAAAGATTAGTTTTATGGCACTAAATAAAATTTAATCTGTCACTCTAATTTAAAAAATAATAAATGCTTAGAAAGAAATATTGTGTGGCTGATAGCATATTGAAATTTGCTGTGGGTTTGGTTTTTTTCATTGATATTAGCTCTAGGTGGATTATATAATTATGAGCCCAGTTGGGTCATGTTATTGCCTTATCTCATACCAGATTTTCATGTGACAAATCATATTTTGGTTTTTCTATGTGGAATTTATTTGGCATTTCATGGTGTGAGTTGGGAAAGTGGTTCTCGTTTGTGACGTATGGCGTAGGGTTGACTCTACCGGCGTGGGGTGATGGGTAGATGATATATGTGTCTGGGCATTCATATACATCAATACGAGTTTAGGAGTATTGGTTTGGCAGTTCTACAAACATGAAATAGTTGTTATTGGCGTCATAATACATGAAGGAAGAAATCAGGTTTATATAAGTGTCTTGTTTACTGTCTCTTTTTCTCCTTATTTGCATAGCTCATACTTTTACCCTTAAGTTGTAAAACCTACAAGCACAATAAAATGTCATATTTTGTGGAATGAATGGATATTAAATGTCTTACCTGAAGAACAGATGAAGAAAATTTGTTCCCATTGATCCTTAAATAGAAAGTGAATGATTGTCCCTGAATATTTATTTCCCTTAGCTACAGCACTAGTATGTTTATTTTTCTTCAGAGTTGATTAAAAATAGTGCCTTTTTTTGGTCTTCATCCTGCTCCTTATTTGTTTAAACGCCTTTTACATGCCTGCTGTATTCTGGGCGCTAAGCTTTTTTTTTTTTTAAAGATTTTATTTATTTATTTTCCCCTCAAAGCCCCAGTGAATAGTTGTATGTCATAGCTGCACATCCTTCTAGTTGCTGTATGTGGGACACGGCCTTAGCATGGCCGGAGAAGCGGTGTGTTGGTGCACGTCTGGGATCCGAACCCGGGCCGCCAGCAGCAGAGCGTGAGCACTTAACCGCTAAGCCACAGGGCTGGCCCCTGGGCACTAAGCTTTAATGAAGTTGGTTCCCAGTGATTCAGATGAAACAGTAGGCTCCTTGGCTTTGTGGGGGCAGGCGGGGCAGAGGACTTTGACAGTTGGGTTTTGTTCTGTTTTCCGTCTCAGTCATTGTTAATGGAATGTCTGGATAACAATTTGTTAGGTTTGTGACATTTGTTGAGTGAGTAAATGAATGAATGAATGCACAGAGATGCCCGGTATGCCTTTCTAGTTTCTGTCTCCTAGAGCACCCAATTTACAGAAGTGAGGTTTCCTCCCAAGGCTTGTGGAAAGAAATGTGTTCCTTGCCCAAATGTGATGGTCTTGGAGTAAAACATTACTACATGAAGGCTCATCATCATGTCATTTTAGAATATTAGGGATAAAGGTAGTATTTAAGCACTTTCCTGGATTTAAAGAAAAGTTCTATGAAGGATCTGGAATCAGAATGACATCAGATTTCTTAACACCACCACTGAAAGTTGGAAAACAGACTGACCATAGAATTCTATGAAAATAAATTTTCAGGGCCCGGCCCAATGGCATAGTGGTTAAGTTCGGCACACTCTGCTTTGGCAGCCCAGGGTTCGTGGGTTTGGATCCCAGGTGGGGACCTACACCACTTGGCAAGCCATGCTGTGGTGGCAACCCTCATACAAAATAGAGGAAGACTGGCACAGATGTTAGCTCAGGGCCAATCTTCCTCAAGCAAAAAGAGGAGGATTGGCAACAGGTGTTGGCTGAGGGCCAGTCTTCCTCACCAAAATAAGTAAATAAATTTTCACTCAGAATTTTGTAGTCCTTCCTCCACTAATTGTTAATTAAGGATAGAATAAGTTATTTGTACGTATTCAGGATATCAGTAAAATTTAGCTTTCACATTACACGTCTCAGGAAACTACTGGTGAATGTCTCCTGCCAAAATAAGAGAGTAGACCAAGAAAGAGGGAGATTTGGGATCCCAGAATCAGAGAGAGATGGAAGGAATTCTTGGGATGTTGGTGTGGTTTCAGGGCTCTACAGCAGGCCTAATGCTGACAAGTACAGAGTGGAGCAGAGACAAGAAATTTCAGAAGGAAGATCTGGTGTGTATGTACTGGGGGGGTGGGGTGGAGGTGGAAAGACACGGAACTGACAGCTTATCGGAGTGTTTTGATTATGTGAAAAATTGAATTGAAAGACTGTAGAGAACGTTGGAAGAATTACCAAAGAAAACTAAGGAAATAAAAACAGAGGCAACTAGTAACTCCAGGAGAACAGAAAAGTTGTGTATGGAGGGAATCATAATCATGCTATACTGCTTCTCAGCAGTACCCATTCCATTGTCAAAATAATATGTGTAGACTATAGATTTAACCAAAAACTGTTATACTCTTGGGAAAATGTGGGAGAGTAAGCACAGGATTGGCGATGGGAATTTAAAAAACCCCAAATCCTCATCTATATGTGAGAAAATCAAGTAAGTAATATCTAAAGTTGAGAGGAAATATTATAAGCAGGTTATTTGGAAACATGGAAGTCAATAGCAGGGAACACTGCCAATAATAAAAACAGTTCTAAGATTTGAAAGTGGTTGCTTTTGGAAGTAGAATTGGGGATAGGTGGTGCCAAAAAGCTTGTTATTAAAAAGAGGCGTGTTTTGCCTCACCTATACTTTACTTTTTCAAACTTTGAAGAGAATAAAAATGATTTGGAAAATGAAAGTATATAGGATATACTTCCTGTAAAATTATAGCAATTTTAGTATGGTCCACCTTGGCAGTATTGATATTTGGACCAGATAATGCTTTGTTAAGGGGGGGCTGTTCTGTGTGCTGTAGGATGTTCAGCAGCGTCCTGGCCTCACTAGATGCCAGTAGCATTCTTCCTCCAGTCCTGACAACTAAAAATGTCTCTGGTGCCCCCAGTGTCCTCTTGGGGGCAAAATCAGCCCCACTTGAGAACCCCTGCTTTAAAGGATTTAAAATCTGTTATTGAGTGAATCATCTCAATATATAAACATGCTGTGCAGTATTGGTAGTGCAGCAACAACAGCTTCATCACACAGAACTTGAACCCCGTAGCAAATGAAGTGGTTCAGAATTCTCTGGCTCCCCCTGCCAGGACCTGTCTTGGCCCCTGGCTCTGGGCCCGGTTAATTCAGGGCTCACTATAAAAAAAAAAAAAGGACTCAGGAGGAAACCGTGGCTTCTCTGTCGTGCTCCATGGCTTCTGAAAACATATTTTGGATTTTTCACGTCGCTTTCATGATGGTACAACTTACGTTTCTCCGGAGTGCAAATGTTAATCATTATGGCAACTTTGGAAGAGTATTGCACCCTTTGGATGGATTTCTGTGCTCACTTGGCTGCAGGACGGATAGCTATACACATTCCTCCTCTCTCCCCCTCCTCCAATAGTCGTGTCGCAAGTTCTCGGTTCAGTTGGTTGGGAGTGTTTTCCCTTCGAATCTACAAAGGAAGTCAACAGGAAAATGGTTCCTCAGATTTTTTGATGTGGGTGAAACCTCATAAATAATTTAATACCCTCATTTCACAGCTGAGAAGTCTCTGGTCCAGAGAGAGTTTCTTATAATTAATTAGGAGCAAAGTGGGGCCTGTAACTCTGCTTTTTTTTTTTTTTAAGTTTTTCGTTTTTTAATACAATGTGTGTGCTCAGTAATGCTGTTTAATGAAGACAGAATGGGGCAGTGAAATGGATCAGGTGTCTGGCAAGTTTTGAGAACATTTTCATAGTTAAGGGTTCTGAGCATTGTCTGCTGGGGGTATGACCCCTTGTAATCTTAGAGAAAATGAAAAAGAGGCGGGCAGTGTATTATCTAATATCTTTTCATGAGGTGTTCCATTACCCCAGTCCCTGGTGGTCCAGACTGTACCCCTGTGGGGGATGGGGGGTCTAGGATGATGCAGGAGCAAGTCACAAAGGAAAGGCTCTGGTCTCCTCGTCTCCCAGATCTTGTCATGGGGGCGCTCTTTGAGCCAGCATGCACCACCACCACGGCTGTTCTTTCTCTGGTGGCCAAAAGAGTGACATGGGTCCATACCAGTCAGGTGTGGAGCTCCTTCTTGGTCATTCCCTGCATCCTGCCTGCCCCGTCCCCTCCCCTGAGATGGGTCCCCCACCCCGACATGGTTCAGCAGATAGAGCATTACCTGCTGGCCCACCAAGGGGGCCCCTGGTTCCTGCTTGGCTGGATCTCTGCGGGTCATCCAGTTTTGGAGTCGCCCCTGCTGGGAGTGTGCCGTCTGCAGGGCCATCTTGCCCAGGTGGCCCCTTCTTCCGTTGCTGGACAGAGCAGCCCCATTCTGCCCACCGACCAGCCTTCCGGTATTCTCCTTGTCAGCATCCTCTTTCCTGAGTGCCAGGAGAGCATCACCTGGCATTTTTAGAAACCTCGGAGCCCTCTGCTGGTCCCTGTTGGTTGCCTCCAGCACCACTCAAGCGACAGCCACTTTTTCTTCCTCCTTGCCTGACTTCATGGGCCAACAGGTTTGCTGTCTCCTCCATGAAGCCTCTCTAGATTTTCTTCCACACAACGAGCATGGGCAGAGAAGACAACGTGATTCCTTGTCATCGGCTGTCTTCCTTGTCATCTGTTTGTCAGCAACAGTTATTTGCTAATTGCTCCTTGATTTTTTGAGAGGCACCTGTCACTAGAAGCCGGGGCCACCACCCCATTCTGAATTTCCTCCTGCCTTGCCCCACACTCCTCTGCCTCACCGGCCAGCTCCTCCTTCTCTAGGGTTTGATTCTCAGCTTACGGTCTTCAGACCAGTGGTTCTGAATAGGGCGATTGTACCCTCCAGGGGACACTTGGCAATGTCTGGGGTCAGTTTTGGTTGTCACAATGGGGTGGGGGATGGATTTCTGCTGGCATCTAGTGGGTAGAGCCCAGGGATGCTGCTTAGCATCCTGCAGTGCGCACAGCAGCCCCACAGCAGAAAATTATCTGATCTAAAATGTCAGCGGTGCTGAGGATGAGGAACCCTGCTTTAGACGCTCCCATGCAGGCCCACGCTTTAAAGATCACACTTATAGGATGACTCCCAGACTTAGCTCTCTAACCGTGACCCTTCCCGCTTGCTCAGGCTTGTGTATTTAACTACCTAGTTAACAGTCCACTTGGAGGTGGAATGGGCATTTCAGAGCAAACACATAAAAAGTCTTGATTTCTCCTCTCCTCAGCCTTCCTGCATCCCAGCCAATGGCACCCCCTTCCAAGTTGTTGCTCAAGCCTGATCCTAGATGCCGTCCGTAGTTCTCTTCTTTTCCCCGTCCCCATCACACATCCCACTCCACCGCGAGTCCTCTGGAGCTCACCACCAGAGTGTGTAGAACCCTGTCCCTTCTCTCCATTGCATCTCTCGTCTTCCCTGCTAGAAACCCGCGAGCCACCAGTTTCTCTACTGAGCAGGAGCCTCTCTGGGTTTTGTTCTAAGTGCGATGGGAGCCCCTGAAGGGTTTTTAAGTAGAAGGACGATCAGATTTTCTTTTCTCATTAAGTCTGGTGCTGGGTGAGGAATAGTGTGTAGCGAGTGGGGCATGCGTAGGATCGAGTGGGGCATGCGTAGGATCAAACTCGTTTCCAGGGCCTGCTGCCACTCACTTCTGCCGCCCAGCCCGTTGGCTTTCCTCCCTCTCGCCGAGGTCATTCTCACCACAGGACATTTGCACGTGTGCTGTGCCAGCAGCCTGCCTCTCTTGCCCCCATTCAGGCACTCCCTCCTTAGAGAGCTCTGCCCCAGCCCCCAGTGTAAAGTACTCCTTGCCCCTAGTCGCTTTCTATTTTGACTTCCGTTATTTCTCTCGTCTTAAATGATCTAGTGTGCATTTGCCTCCTAGGTTTTTGTCTCTGCTCTTCCCTCACCAGGTCCCACCATCTCACTGCCAGGATGGATTAGTCCACAAGATCAGAGACCTTAAGCGTCCCTAATGCCAGAGCAGCAAAAATTTCTGTTTTCCCCAAGACTGAACGAGTACTTGTTATCAGTGAAAATTTGCTCAGTTAGATTGAATCTAGAAATACCGGTGTTTTCACCTGGCGGGCTTTAGAATGGCAGAGAAAAATGTGTCTATTGTGAGAGCAGAGTGGATTTTTCAGTTATTGCAATTCCCTGGTGATGTGATGATAATCAGTTCTGAGATGATGAAAGTTTTGAGTGGATTTGTGTAAACAGTCTCATTGCATATGCTTTAAACAGGGATGTAGGCCTGAAATTCACCAGTGATGGTTGTCTGCTGTCTGACGTGGCTATTGCTTCAGCTTCGTGATACCCCTCATTCCGATATCTGCCTGCTTATGGAGTGGTCCAGAATATCCTTCAGGATTTTTCCACTGACATTTTTTGCCTTACTTTGGATATTTTTCGTTAACAGGTAACTGAAGATAGAAAACAGGCCTAAAAATAAGCCCTGGAAGGAAGAAGGGACTTGCCTACGTTTGGCTTTGAGTAAGTGGAATTGTAATTTATTACGTGATGAATATCCTGTCAACCTCTCCATGTTTTCTGTGCTTACAAATTAAATATTACTGTACTGGCTCTGTGTACTGGAAACAGTGATTTCTCAGGATCTCTTGTAATAGGTGGTTTTGCTAGCAAAAGCTGTATATTTGCATCAGCACCTCATAATAAACTTCTTTTTTATTTAGCTTCTGAAGGTCAGAAATTTTAGGAAAGAGAAATGGAGATGCTTGTTCAACTGTATGCTTTCTGGAGAAGCATTGTGTCTGCTCTTATCTCCCATATACATTTGAGGTACTTATTTTTCCTCAGAAGGCTGATTTCTAACAAACAAACAAACAAAGGTTTCTGCTTTTTGGTCTGTTACTGGCTCCCTTTCCTCAGAATGTTTGGGAAATGACAGGCAGCTGTGTAATGACTTGTCGCCCAGCCAGAATTTTCCATAAAAACCGAGTTTGGCACCATCCTGAGGCAGCATGGCCTGTGATGTAGGCCCCCGGGGAGGCATTTTCCTTCCTTCTGAGCCCTACATAGACTGTTCTCAGGGTAGGGAGAGTCCAGACTCACCTGGAATGGGACCTTCTGGGGTCTGGAGCCGCCATATTGGCTGTTCTATTTCACCCAGTTACAATGAGGCCTGATTCTCACCTGAATTAAGTGCATCCTTTTCAGACCGCTTTGTATGCAAAATCTTCCATTTCTGGCATGACCATTCTTTGAATCTGTTACTTCTGGAGCACTGTGCAGTATACAGAGATGTGTGAGGTATGTCTTGGTTTTGAGGGTAAGGCATTACAGACGTACCAGAAGTGGGGGCGGGCACAAAGCCATGGTGTGGATGGGTGTCCTTTGGATGGTGCAGACCTTTCCTGCTGTGGAATTCCCAGGAGGGGTCTACCAGCATGTGTGGAGCAGCCGAGGAAGGCTGGACCTTCCTCTTGGAAGGGAGACTTGAGTTGGGTTTGGTGGTAGGTGGGATTTTGATACATGTTGAAGAAATGTATTCTAGATGGAGGACTCTATGGCCAAAGGTGAGGAGCCAGGAATAAGAAGGTTTTTTTTTTGTTTTTTTAAGGGAAAAGTTGATAAACCAGTTTGGTGGAACGGAGGGAGGGTGGTGATGGGGAAGCAGAAAAGGCATAAGGAAAAGGCAAGGACTTTGAACTTGACCTGCCTACACAATGCCCAATGGAGACTTTGATTCTGATTCTCTTAGCATTAGAGCTGCCATCTCTGTCTACCTGGACACACCTGAGGGATAAATCCCCATCGTTAATGGAGGGGCAACGTGTAGTTTGAAAGCGCACCAAAGCTGACTCATAATCAACCCCCAGGGGTGAGGAAAGAATAATAAATGATGACCAAATGCTTGTGTAATGCTTACTGTGTCCCAGACACTGCCATTTTTTGGTAACAACTTTACTGAGATGTGATTCACATAGCTGACAGTTAACCCATTTGAAGTGTACAATTCAGTGGTGTTTAGTGTATTCACAATGTTGTGCAACCATCACCACAATGGATTTTAAAACATCTCATCACTCCCTGAAGAATCTCATACCCATTAATAGTCACACCCCATTCCTGCCTCCCCCAGCCCCTGACAACCACCAATCTGCTTTCAGTTTCTACGGATTTGCCCATTCTGGAAGTTTCATATGAATGGAATTATACAATACGTGTTCTTCGTGACTGGCTTTGTTTTACTCAGCATCATGTTTTTAGGGTTCATCAGGTTGTAGCATGTCAGCACTTCATTCCTTTCTTTTGCCAAATACTATTCCATTGTGTGAATAGACCACATTCTGTTTATCCATTCATCAATCACTGTTATTTTTGAAGCCTCTATTTTGAAATAATGTTAGACTACAAGAAACAAGAAGTTGCAAAAATAGTACAGTGAGTTCCAGAGTCCCCTCCCCCACCTTCCCCCAGTAGTAACATATTACAAGGAGATACTGCGTCATCAAGAAAATGGACATTGGCAGACCTTATCAGGATTTCACAGTTTTTACATGCACTTTTGTGTGTATATATGAGTGTGTATGTCTGTGCGTGCACGTGTGCAGTTGTATGAAATGTTATCACATGTATAGATTCGTGCAACCACCACCATCATCTTTTGCAGAACTGTTCTGTCACCACAAGGAAAGCTCCTCATGCTGCTCTTTTATGGTCACCCTCTCCACCTCCTAGTGACCACTGGGTCCTCCATCTCTAAAATTTTGTTCTTTCAAGAATGTTACGTAAATGGAATCACACAGCATGTGGCCTTTTGAGACTGCCTTTATTCGCTTAGTGTAAAAAGCCCTTGAGATCCATCCAAGTTGTGTGTGTCAACAGCTTGTGCCTTTTTAATACTGAGTAGTGTCCCCACTGTGGATGTACCAGAGTTTATCCATTGACTCGGTTGAAGGGCGTTTGGGATCTTTCCAGTTTTGGGCTGTTATTACAAGTAGAGCTGCTGTGAACATCCGTGCACAGGTTTTGGTGCGAACCAGACGCTGTGTTAAGTCCCCACTTATTCCCCATGCAGCCCGGTGAGGTCAGTGCCTTGGTGGCCTCCATTGTCCAGACAAGGAATCTCAGGCACAGCGAGGCTGTGAGCCTCCCGGGGTCGCGGGGGAGCCCGCAGTGGGAACCCGCAGTGGTGGCTGACTCCCGCGTGTGTTCACTCCATCCCTTTGTTGGCCGAAGCCCGCTGAAGCCGTGGTGTTCAGAAGGTGCAGCGATCGTGCTGGACTTCTTTGCCTTTGGCACCCTGTTCAGGAGAGAGAGTTCTGGCCGAGCAGATATGGAGAGCGAGCTCGCCCTGGGCAAACAGGAGCGTGAACAGCATAGCCTAGGCCCTGAGCCGGGCTGCTGGGGATGAATTCCTTTCGTGGACTTCACTGGCGGGGACAAATAAAAACAGACCCGCCACGTAGGGAGCAAAGCCGGTCGTCCTCTTGAGCTGCTTCCTCTTTTAAAGACGCCTGCGTCTGATGGAGAGAAGGAGAGTCAAGTGAAGGAGGCAGCTTCCAGGCCCCTTCACAACGGGGAACTCAGAAGGCCCTTGAGATGCTGTCAGCTTTCAGCGTGGTTGAAGTCAAAATCAAGGGTCTCTTGGGTACTCACCCATTTTATTGCTGCAGGGAACCACCTGGCTGCCCTCAGCAGAGGCCAGCTGTCCATCCACGCTGTCTCCGGGAACTGCCTTCAAGGGGCCCGGTTGTTTCCATCGGGGGTTTAGCTCATAAGCAGTGCAAGGTGGAGTGCCCTTTGTTCCCACGTCGGTGTTGCCGTCAACACGAGGACAGAGGACGGAGAGGAACGAGGGCCGACTTCGGGTCCGATAGCTCTTGCTTCGCCTTCTGCTTCCATCTCCTGCACCTTCTAGGACTTCTAGGAAGTTAAGTTAGCTCCTCTGAGCTCAGTCTCCTCTTCTGTACAACGGGGAGTTAATCTCCACTTCATAATGTTTTAGTACGACGTGAGAAATCGTCTGAGCGCATTGTTGAGTCAGTGCGTGTTTCTGGTCTGTCTCCTCGTTCTTCTCCCACCTCCCCTTTTTGTTCACAGCCTGGAAGTGATTGAGAACCCCGAAATACACAGTGTTGTCTTTGGGGCTCGGTTCTCTTTGTCTAGTGCGTTGTGTGTGTGCGTGTGTATGTGTTGCTTGTTCTAAGCACTTGCCTTCTGCTTTCTCATTTGTCTCTGATTACTCTTCTTTTTGGGGTCTAAGTAACTGGGATAGGTGGCCAGTTCTCACCAGTTCCTTTTTATTCGTAAAATCCCAGAAAAGCACAAATGATGGATCATTTAGTAGTTGTAGTCCAAAGGCGCCATGCCTCTGAGGGAAGTGGTGCCCTGGAGCCTGAAGGGTTGCCCAGTAGAGTAGATTAGAACTGGACGTTGTAATAAGGACGACACAGTTGACTGTCAACTGGACAGTCCGCCATGTTAACGACCAAACTGGTTGCAGGAGGTTTTCATACTAAGTTGGTAAGGGTGGCGCCCAGAGTGCAGGCCTGGGTGCAGTGGGGTAGAGTGAGCTGTCGCTAATCGGTGTCCCATCAAAAGCGCTAAAGCTTCACGGGCGCCCTTGGAACCGGAGCTTGTTGATTTAGAGACGTGAAGGCCACGTGGATAATCCGGTAGAACAATTGCTTCTTGTGGTCTCCAGCTGATGAAAGGTCCTTGATGAAGGGTTGTTTGATAACGTAATTCAGCCCTTTTTTCCTCCCTTCCAGTCTGCGGTTCAGGTTTATTCAATGTTCTTTTCTTTCAAACAACACTTGTCTTCAGCTGCTTTATCGAATACTCAGAACACGCACGTGGAGCCACACAAACACTCCCTCCAGGTTGTCAGGAAAGCTGCTTTCTCTCGAGAAGCTGGGCGTGCCTTTCCTCACCAACATAGCCGGCTGGGAGAGGGATGGCGGTAGCGACGGGCTTCTCTGCCCCTCTAACGGATGGAAGGTCTAGTGAATTTCTTCATGATAGAATTTGACTCAAATGGACGTTAATTATGTGCTTGACTAATTAAATTCAAGAATAAACTCTTGAAATTGGCTATTGATTCTGGTTGTAAAATGATGAAAGAATTCCTTCGTTTCTGACATTTTTCACCACTTCTGGCTCTTATACCAAATCAAAGTGTGTTGTTTTTCTTAACGTTTCCTTTTGGTTTTCTTTATAAACACGGGCAGTTCCCAAATATCTCTTTCTCGGTTTGGGATAGTGGTTCTCAATGGGGGCTGTTTTTTCCCCGAGGGGACACTTGGCAAAGTCTAGAGACATATTGGATTGTCACAACTGGAGAGAGAGAGAGTGTGTGTGTGTGTGTGTGTGTGTGTGAGAGAGAGAGAGATCTCGGCATCTAGAGGGTGGAGGCCAGGGATGCTGCTAAACATCATACAATGCACGGGACAGCCTCCCCCGCTCCCTCCCACACCAAAGAATTATCTGGCCCCAAATGTCAGTAGTATTGAGGTTGGCTGGTTTGAAATATGGCCAAAAACTTTGAGCATATAGACTATTGCCCTCCATCTTCTTTCATAGGAGTTTAGTGTCTGCCGGTATTGGCTATGAAGCACCACGGTAAGGAATTATACACTTTTGGTCCTCCTACAGTGACTCTAATACTCAAGTTTGGAAAAGAGTAAGGCTATACACATAGATTTCTGTTCCTAAATTATGTTTTTCTTTGCATTGAGAAATATATTTTTGACAACATAACCATATATGTAATTCATAAGCATCAATTCAGTTTAACTTCATTTAATTTATAGTCTATTAAAAAGGAAAATAATTTGTATAATTTGCTTTTTTTATGGTCAGTAGTAATTCTGAATTTTACTACTTAGAATAATTATGGGATTCTCCAAATTTCCCACCTTTACAAGACACCCATATGCACAACTAGCAAATTTTTAAAGGAACCCCCAACATGAAAATAGTCCCACATGAAAAGATGGTAACTGAAAGATCGTGCCTTACTTAAAATACCTGTTTTAAGTCAGAGTTACAAAAGATTCTTTTTTATTGTGATAAAATGTACATAACATTCAATTTACTGTGTTAACCAGTTTTAAGTGTACAGTTCAGTGTCATTAAGTATGTTCACATTGTTCTGCAACCATCACCACCATCCATGTGTAGAACTTTTTTATTCTTCCCAAACTAGAATTCTATCCCCACTAAACAACAGCTCCCCATTCCCCTCTCCCCCAGCTCCTGGCACCCACCATTTCACTTTCTATCTCTATGAAATTGACTACTCTAGGTACCTAATACAAAAATCATACAGTATTTGTCTTTTTGTGTCTGGGTTATTTCACTCAGTATAATGTCTTCATGGTTCGTCCGTGTTGTAGCATGTGTCAGATTCTTCTTCCTTTTTAAGGCTGAATAATATTCCACTGTGTGTATAGACCACATTTTGTTTATCCATTCATCCATTGATGGATAGTTAAGTGGTTTACAGAGAAACATTTTAAAGTTGGATCCATTATGTCTGGCTTGTGACTACTGTTTAGACGTAGAAAATGGTTCCAGTTGGCATGTCGTGAAATCATGTTGTAGCCACGCAGAAAACTCCACAACTTTCCTCATACTCTTCCTCAAGTGCTGTTAACACAATCCTACTGTTTTAGGAGCTGCTCTTCTGAGATGAGCTCATGCGTTCATCCCATCTGCTTCTTTGTTCCCTTTGGCTTCCAAGGGAGAGGGCAGTAGAAGAAATACTGAAAGCGATAGCAGAAGTGTCCAGAATGGCACCTGTACCAGTCCACTGCCGCCACGCTCACTTGCAGCGAGCTCTCTTCCTGCCACCTTGCCCTCCTTCTCTTATGGCCACAGCTCTCTATAACCGGCGTGTGTAACAGTCCCCTCCTTGTCCCTGAATTTGCTTTCCTCTTTCCACCTCCCGAGACTTTACTTCTCTGCAAAAGTATCAACGTTGTCTCTGTGCATAGAAACTTTGGAGACACTTTGCAATCAGTGCGATGAAGTCTTATCTTTATGTGAAAAGATTCTTGATTATTCTGAAATGTGGTGTCTGTAACTTAAGCATCGTCTACAAAAAATCAGTGCTCTCACTTGGGATCTGACGGTCTTGGCACATTACCGAAATCCTGAATCCTAAAGCAACTGCTGCTTACTTACAGGGATAGCTTTTCAACTCTGATGAGTTTATAACTTTATTTACATAGAGCAGTCAAAATGGATTTTTTTGACATTTTGGTGCAAAGTAGGACAATAGAATGGATATTGATTTCTCTGTTCATGTGTTCAGCAGATAATGGATGCCTTCTGAGTGCCGGGTGCTGGGAATGGAGCAGGATATTGTTTGCTGGGGCTGTCACACAAAGATTTGATTTGATTTGGGGTTGGGAATGGAAAATGTAGGGGGCAGGCATAGAGCTTGAAGTAAGCTAATTGAAATAGTAAAAATCCCATTACAAAATCTGTATTTTCTGTAGCAATTTACTGTACTTAACAAAATGCCTTAGTGGCATTTTGTTGTTGTTTTTCCTATTCTTATGTATTTATTATTGGGGTCACATTGGTTTATAACATTATATAAATTTTCGATGTACATCATTATACTTCAACTTCCGTGTAGACTGCACTGTGTTCCCCACCAAAAGTCTAGTTTCCATCCGTCACTGTACACATGTGCCCCTTTACCCCTTTCGTCCTCCCCCACCTCCTTCCCCTGGAAACCACCAATCGCTTCTCCGTATCCATGTGTTTATCTTCCACATATGAGTGATATTATGTGGTATTGTCTTTCTTAGTCTGACTTATTAGCATGATACCCTCAAGGTCCATCCACGTTGTCACAAATGGCATGACTTCGTCTTTTTTTATGGCTGAGTAGTATTCCATTGTATATATATATCACATCTTCTTTATCCAATCATCCGTTCATGGGCCCTTAGGTTGCTTTCAAGTCTTGACTATTGTGAATAATGCTGCAGTGAGCATCGGGTTGCAGATATCTTTTCAAATTACTGATTTTGTCTTCTTTGGATAAATATCCAGAAGTGGAACAGTTGGATCATATGGTAGTTGTATTTTTAATTTTTTGAGGAATCTCCACGCTGTTTTCCATAGTGGCTGCACCAATTTACATTGCCACCAGCAGTGTACAAGGGTTCCCTTTTCTCCACATCCTCTCCAACACTTATTTCTTGGCTCGTTAGTTATAGCCATTCTGACGGGCATGAGGGGATATCTCATTGTAGTTTTGATTTACATTTCCCTAATCATTAGTGATGTTGAACATGTTTTCATGTGCCTGTTGGCCATCTGTATATATTCTTTGGAAAAATGGCTGTTCGTATCATCTGCCCATTTTTTAATCAGGTGATTTGTTTTTTTGTTGTTGAGTTGTTTATCAATTTTTTTTATATGTTCTCTCTATAAAAGTTCTTTATATATTTTAAATATTAACCCCTTATCAGATATTTAATTTGCAAATATGTTCTCCCAATTGGTAGGTTGTCTTTTCGTTTTGTTCATGGTTTCCTTTGCTTTGCAGAAGCTTTTCAGTCTGATGTAGTCCTATTTGTTTATTTTTTCTTTTGTGTCCCTTGCCTGAGGAGACATTCAAAAAGATACTGCTAAGACAGATGTCAAAGAGCATACTGCCTATGTTTTTTTCTAGGAGTTTTATAGTTTCAGGTCTTAACATTCAAGTCTTTGATCCATTTTGAGTTAATTTTTGTGTGTGGTGTAAGATAATGGTCTACTTTCATTCTTTTGCATGTGGCTGTCCAGTTTTCCCAGCACCATTTATTGAAGAGACTTTTCTTTCTCCATTGTATGTTCTTGGCTCCTTTATTGTAGGTTAGCTTGTGGCATTTTTCAGTACTTCAGAATGCACATCTACCTTCCGTTATTTCAAACTAACTAAGGCACCGTCACCTACTTTTTGTTTGTAAACTTAAAGGCAAGCTTCCTTTGTAAGGCAAGCCCTCACAGCAGGAGGATTTTCTGGTTTATACACTAGGCTGCATTTAATCTTTATTTTATATTGCTGATTAATTTTAAGTATGATTCAAATTTTATAGTTTCTTTTTAAAATTAATTACATTATTGGGTGCTTTTGTTTAAAAACCTCCCTATTAGAGGCTCTGCATTTGACAGCCATGAAGGGCAGGGTGTTGACTGGCCTTGAATATTTTTTACATCCACTTTAAAGACATTTTTCTGTGTGACCACACAGTGTTTGGTTTACAAAATATATATTCCTCTAAAACACCAAGTTTTAGCTGAAAATATCACGTTTGCAACTGGGTTCTTTTCACAGTGTTTGCTTACACAGAATATTGTCATTTTGCACTCTGTAGCTATTTGTCTTTGTCAGCAGATGTAGGTAGAATATTAATCTTGTATGAAATTTAGATAAGCAGGGAGCAGATGGATTTATGGCTCTCAGCCTCTCTAAACTCTGCAGCTGTGGTGAGTTGTGAACTATGAATAAAGAAATTCTGGACTGTGGCTAGCAAGGGCTGGCGTGACCTGATTTGCCACAAAATACATCACCCTGTCAGGGATATATTTTTTGCCATGTGTCTTTTCTGGTTTGGTCCTGATGCTGCGATACTGCAGTACCGGCTCCCTATGAGAGAAGCATGTGGGCAGAGCTACCCCACATCCCCAGGGGGCTTTGGGGGTCCCAGTGGCACAAGCAAGTTCTTCGGGCTGTTCAGTCTCTGGAGGATGAGGAGAATCTGCACCCCAGGCCCTGTGTCAGCCAGGTCGGGGTGCAGGAAAGGCTCCTTCCGGGTCTGATAAACACAGCCTGTCACATTCAGTATGACTTCATTGAGAGGATGGCAGCACGTGCAGAAGGTGGTGGGGTCTACTGGGCCAGGCAGGGATTTGGAAAATGGCTAAATCAATGCGTTTTGGAATAACTCTTTTGACTTCAGCTGATGGGCAGTGTTTACCCTGAAGTGTGCTTGATGCATAGTCACAAGAAGGTCTCTTTGGTGATTTGCCTCCCGAAACCTTTGCTGGTACAGATTTTATATCGGAAAGGGCCTCGGGTGAACATGTAGCTCCTCATTGCCCCCAGATGTCCAATATTCACCAGCAAGAAAGAAGTGTTCTGTGTAGGAAGTGCAGAAACAATTTTGAAAATGTTACCCCTCTGTTGCACTGCAGAAGCAATTGGGTACCGCCCCCCCGCCCCTGCCCCCCCCCCACTTCACTTCCCCAGAGTGGAAATATCCCGTGCTTGATGGTACCCACTGTCAGAGAGAAGTAAGTGAGCATCGCTAGTGCATTTGTAATTTGCACCCCGTGCTAGGTGCAAAGCCATTTTTTTTAAACAGCTTTATGGAGAATATAATTCACATACCATCTGATTCCCCCATTTAAAAGCGCATGATTTGTTGGTGTTTAATGTATGTACAGCCATCACCACAATCTAACTGTAGAGTATTCTCAATACACCCGTTAGCAGTCACTGTCCGTTTCTTCCTGCCTCCCCCAGCCCCTGGCAACCACTAATCTGCTTTCTGTCCCTGTGGACTGGCCTATTCTGGACGTTCATATACATGAAATCATACAATGTGCACCTTTCGTGTCTGGTTTCTTTCGCTTTGCGTAGTGTTTTCAAGGTTCGTCCGTGTTGTAGCGTGCAGCAGTGCTTCATTCCTTTTTGTAGCCACATGCTACGACTCCTTGTGTGGATAGACCCCGTTTTGTCTATTTTTTCATCAGTTCATGGGCACTTGGGTGGTTTCCACTGTTTGACTGTCGTGAATAACGCTCCTGTGGACATTCCAGTAGAAGTTTTTGTGTGGATATATACAAAGGAAGGTCAAGATAACCCAATGAACTGTTGGCTCTCAAAATAAGATAGGAATATTTTTAAGGCGAAAATGTACATTTTTTTGAGTTAAGGATTTTTGAGATAAGTATACTTTTAAATGTGGTTTAATCTATCCCCACCCCCACCCCCCGCCAAAGTATAGCGTAACAGGGCTATTTCATGTTTAGAAGGTAATGTGTCCTTCACTGCGTTGGGATGGACCAGTGCACATGAATGCCCTCTATCCAGGACTCAGGTTGGGTCTGTGAGTCTCCATATTGGGGCAGATATCAGGACTGTTAAAGGTGGTGCAGTATCTAGGAACAGGTTTATAGATGGACCCGGACAACTGCGGGACTGCAAAGCTAGGACCAGACCCATCAGAAAAGATTGGATTACGTGATGAGATGAAGCAAGTCGTTTAGTGGGGTCCACAGATCTTGCTTGGGTGAATAATTGAAGTAGGTGTCAACTGTTTTCCTTTTCCCCAAATCCGTAATTTTAGACCAGTATAACTATCTTCCAGGTTTATACTTTTTTCATTTATTGCATGTAAATTTGGAGTAAATGCCTTCTCTCTTGACTTCCTGTTTTTCAGAAATACAGTTATTAAAATTGCCAGCTTGTTATCCAGGTTCAAGTGGTCAGTTTGTAGAAATTCCAGTTCTTTAAATGTTTGGAAAGCACCACGTTTTATTTTATTTTTTTGTGAGGAAGATCGGCCCTGAGCTAACATCTGCCAATCCTCCTCCTTTTTTTTTTTGTTTTTTTTTTTTGCAGAGGAAGACTGGCCCTGGGCTAACATCCATGCCCATCTTCCTCTACTTTATATGGGACGCCGCCACAGCATGGCTTGACAAGTGGTGCGTCAGTGCGCACCTGGGGATCCGAACCGGCGAACCCCGGGCCGCTGCAGCGGAGCGCACGCACTGAACCACTTGTGCCACAGGGCCGGCGCCAGCACCACATTTTACAAAAAGGGTTATCGTTATTTTTCTAAGCCTGTATTCTCAAATGTGCCTGGCGTTAATTTGAATTTGCCCCCCGGTTCTTCTTTTCAGGAAGCATGCATGAGTGTTAGAACAGTAAGACATTCTTGAATGAGCTAGAACAGCGCCCCCAGTACAACTTTCTGTGAAGGTGGAGCTGTTCCGTATCCGCACTGTCCATCGAGTAGCCACTCGCCACATGAGGCTCTTGAGCACTTGAAATGTGGCTAGTGTGCCTGAGGAACGGAATTTTAGATTTTATTTCATTTCAATTTGTTTAAGATTAAATGGCCACGTGGGCCAGTGGCTATGCTTTATGGACAAAGCAGACAGATTAAGAGCCTTATGTGATGAGTATAGTGAGGCCCGTGATGGTGGTCTGAGACAAGGCAGGTTTGTAGAAGAGCCAGACTAACCCAGGCCTTTAATTTGGGGGATACCTGGAGCCCAGTGTGGTACCTAACCCCTGTAGGACAGTGGTTCTCTAAGAGGGTAATTTTGCATTTGCTACCCTTCCCACTCCCCAGGACATCTGGCAATGTCTGGAGGCATCTTGGGTTGTCACAATGGGGGTTGGGGGGGTGGCGGGGCTGGGGTGCTGTTGGCATCTAGTGGATAGAGACCAGGGATGCTGCTCAGCATCCTGCAGTGCACAGGACAGTCTCACAGCAAACAATGATTCGGTCCCAAATGTTACCAGTGCTGCAGCAGAGAAACCCTGCTTTAGATTCATGAGGCTGGCATGGTCCATAGATATGAGATAGACAGCTGCAGACCCAGTCTTATAAATGGAGCGATGGAGCTTGCTCACGGGGTCTGGCCTGGGACAGGTGCACAGCCTGGTGGTGCCAAGACGAGGACACTAAGCCAGGTGTCCGCCTTCCACGTGGCTTGTACATTAAGTGTCCGAATAGGAAGTTGATGTTTATGTCAAAATGCTGACACAGCAGTCTTATGTGCCTCAGGGACCCTCAACTGTGTGGCACCAGCATAATGGGAGATGCCTGCGGTGCCCAAATGTGTCCTCATCACTTCCAGGTGTGTTTACTTACCCCTCTGAGATATTTAGAAAGCATTTGGAAAGTTCTTCTTTTGCAAGCCAGTCTTGGCAATATCTGGCAAAAACAGAAGCAATTCATTGGATAGTCGCTAAGGAACTTGAACAACTTCTTAAGTGCCGTGATGCAGTTCTTAAAAATGCTAACCAATAACCCTGCCACGCCCACACACCAGTTGGATATGGTCCCCCCCACTTCCGAGTCCACCCAGGTCCCCCCAAACCAAAGTGCCGCTGTTGGAGGTGCCCCTGATACTGAGAAACACGAGTTGTCCGCGTCGTAGTTAGTAACACGCACACGTGTGAACGTTGAAATTGAAAATTCAACTCTGCCAAGCTGGAGCAGGCAGAAAGGCACCCCGAGAGGTGGAAGGCTGAAATAGGGCTCTGTGGATGGTGTGAAATGGAGAGAGGGGCTGAAGGCAAACAAGCAGGGCCCTGTGCCTCAGCACAAATGGGTCGCCTGCGGCAGGATGCAGGGGCCACCTTGGCAGGGCCACCGCGCGAGGCAGAGTGGAGCTGAATTGGCCGTTTCTTTTAAGGGTACTGCAAATTGTCAGCTTCTGTCATCCTAAGGAAGCTTGGACAGCTTGGCAAATAGATAATATTGATGATAAAAATAAAAAAAAAGAAATGAAACTGTGATGCTTCTATTCTATGAAAATCATTTTTATCCTATTTGCAAAAACCGTAGATTTAAGTAGGACGGATGTGTCAGCAGCTTAATAAGATAGTTATCCAAGGAGTTAAATTGAAATCATTCACAAAAATAAGCTCTCTGGCAAACCCAAAACCCCAAGCCGATTTTGGATCTTATTTGATGTAAAATTCCTTGAAGCAAAGACGAGGAGGCATTATGTTATGGTTCCAGGTGGTTTCTTGTTTTTTTTTTCCCCCCTAAATATTTGTGAATGTGTGAATTACTCTGTATGCCAACCATAGAAAGTAAAAAAGCCACAGAGCAGGGGAGGGAGGTGTCAGATAAGTTCCTTTTCAGCGGAGAATTGAAGCATCTTGTTATAACAGAATCCATCTTGACAACAACGTGATGCAAGAGCTGTAACAGATCTGAAATGTGTGACATATGTGTTCACCATTAGTACATTGGGAAACCCTCTCAAAGGCATCATGGCCAACGCTGATTTTAAATTTGGGGTGATGGGAGCTTTAGGCCGCCTGGCTGTGGGGTAGCGAATGCACAGCTTCTCGGGTTTCGATTTTCCCTCTTTTAGGGACTTCCCTTTACATTTCTTGCATCAGTACTTACTGACAGAACTGGAAATTGGAACCAGAATAATTAGATTGACTCTCCAGATCCTGTACGTGAGCTGAGAAGGGATTGGAAAGTGTGCCCTGTTTGTTCTTGCAAGGCTATGGGAGGAAATGATGGGGAAGTGAATTGCTGAGATATGGTTGTCATTTTCCTTTACACAGCACAGGACGCCCTCTGCATTTGGGGATTCCGGATCCAGCAGGTAAGATGTTGGAACCCCTGTGTGGCCACTCCTAGGGGAAATTCTTCGTTTTCACTGAGCCCCATGGGAGACAGAACTGCATGTGGATGTCAAAGAGGAGTGAGTGGTTTGGAGATGAATGCCATTTTACAACTCCACTTTCTCTCAACACATCAGCCTTTTATTTTCAGCCTGTTACCTCTCCTCTCTGCTCCCCTGGGAAGAGAGCAAAGTGGGGAACACAGAGCCGTCTCTCCTGTGCTGGATTCTGAGTCTTCTTCAGCCACTGTGACTGAGAGAAAGTTGGGGGACAGAACAGGTGAAGACGGAGATAACTGAGGGAATCCTTAAATAGGTTCATGAAAATACAGGGCGCCGGGCTGGTACTGGCTTTGATATAAGTTAAAATCATACATGTCCTCAAACCACAGTCATTATTCGTGTTGTTGTGGTTCTTGCTGCTGTTGGAAAAATTATTGCACCATCCACTTTGAGTCTCTAGAAATTGCAACAGAGAAGTTCAAATTTTAAAGACCGCTTTCATGTGAGGCCTGACGATATAACCGTTTAGAAACAATTTCTTTTTCACCTTCCCAAAAGGCCATCTGAGTGAGTCCGATTAAACTTGCATGCATGTGTATCTTTGCATGCATTCTTTTCTCATGGTCTCTTCAATGACGACTGGCTCTACCATTTCTTATCTGTTAGGTTGAACCAAAAGGGGGCAGAGCTTACATTTTGCCCCAGAACATTCCGGGGATTGGGCTCTCCAGTGAGGAGCTTTCTAGGACTCTGGCTTTCACTGAAGGAGGATTTTGCCCTGCCCCAGGCGACACTTGGCAATGTGTAAAGATATTTTTGGTTGCCCCAGTTGGGGAGGTGCTAGGGGCATCGAGTGGGTGGAGACCAGGAATACTCTCAGTACCGTCCAGTGCCCAGGACAGCCCCCACCACAGACAGTGATCTGGCCCCAAATGTCTATAGTGCCGAGGCTGGGAAACTCTGCTCTAGGGTACTTTTCACATGCTCAGTGCTACAGGAAGGGTTATCCGCCAAAAGATTGTCTCCTTGGCGGGGGCTGGCGGGGGGCAGGTCCCTGTAATGGCCAGATGTGCAAGTCTCTGAATTCTGAAAGGAAGTTGGAAATGTCAGAGTCAAATCAAAGGAAGCCCACCGCATGTAGAACAAATTAGAGACCCCTCAGAGCTGGCAGAGGCCAGCTTCCCAGCGCGGCCTGGCTGAGTCCTGACTGTGTTTCTCATTGCGTTTTTCATTTCGATTCCGCCGAGGTTTCTCCTGCAGGTTGCTGACTCAAGGCTGCCCCTCTGATTTCATTTCTTGCCAGTGCAATTTAGGTAAAGCTGGAGCAGAATGTTCCCTGAGGAGGGATTATGAGAATCAGGCCTGGCCTTTGCTAAATAAATGTATCAAGAAACTTCAACATCTTGACAAGAATGCAGCTAACTATTTCCCTGAGTATTGTGGGGGTTGGAGGCCGTGTAACAAATGACTGTGGCTTCAGTTACACAGATTAAATGTTGTAAAGGTTCCCAGCCAGTACAGTCACATCCTTAATTATTGCTTCAGAACTACAAGCGAATGTTTAAAGTATTTTCATAGTAGCTTTAAGTGTGAGCTCCCATGTTGTGGTCGAATCGTTGGCCTCGGCCCACATTACATTAATTAGGTGGAACGCTTTTTGCAAGCTGTGTGCTGAGGCTTCCACTGGGAACCTAATTCCCACAGTGGTAACCTTAGGAAAGCATAGTATTTTCAACATGTTGATTCCATTACTTTGTTCTGTTCAAGTGCTGCTGATGTAGTGCATATAAGAAAGAACCCATTATTTTTATCCAAATTCGTGTATGTCCTTATGCTTGTGATGTTACTGATCTGAGCAAGCATATAGGGAGATGAGGTTTATGAATTTAAGATTATTCCAAGAATCTCAGTTGGATGATTGCTCACCATAGGTCAGCATGCAGTGGCTGCTTTAATGAATGGGGTTCCGATGTTTTCGTTGTTTCTGTTTCAAAGAGGGTAGTGAATAAAATTGGATATTGAAGTTGGTTGCATTGATTAAAGATTGGGACAAACGTTGCGTACATAGTTTAGATGCTTGCCTGCTAATCCCTGACATGTACACTGCTAGCATATTAATATGGAAATTGTCAAACATATTCAAAGTATATAGAATATTTCGGTATATTCCTGTGTACCCTTCACCCAGCTTCAAGCACTGTCAACATTTCATGAGCTTGTCTCATCTGTACTCTCACTGTTTTTTTTCTTTTTATGAGACTAACTCAAAGCAAATTCCAGACACCACGTGATTTCACCCATAAATATTTCAGGATGTATTTCTAATATAGAAGGATTTTTTATATATATATACACACAAACACACACACACACACACACACACGATGATACCATTATTATCCTGTATGAGTTTACTCTGGCTGCCATAACAAATTACCACAAAGTGGGTGGCTTAAAACCACACAAACTTATTCTCTCACAGTTCAGGAGGTCAGAAGTCCAAAATCAAGGTGTTGGAAAAGTTGGTTCCTTCTGGAGGCTCTGAGGGACAGTCTATTCCATGCCTCTCTGCCAGCTTCTGGTGGCTCCAGGCTTTCCTTGGCTTATGGCTGCATCACCCCAATCTCTGTCTCTGTCTTCTCAAGGCCTTTGTCCACGTGTTTGTCTCCAGATCTCTCCTTTCTCTTATAAAGACGCTAGTCATTGGATTTAGGGCTCACCCTAATCCAGTATGACTTTATCTCACTTGATTCCATCCTCAAACACCTGATTTCCATATAAGGTCACATTCACAAGTACCAGGGGTTAGAGCGTCAACATATGCTTTCAGGGGACACAATTCAACCCACTACGGTGACTATATGCTTACTCCCTTGATCCATCTGCACTGAATTGTTCTTGGTTGGTTAACGTACCAGCTACCAGAAATCCCACTGGAGCGTGGTAGGGTCGTCATACCAGTGGTTACCGTTGATTGAGAGGTGTTTTCACCTGCCACCCCATCCTTAGGAGGAAGTGAGTGTATTTTCTCAGGGTCACCCCGCTGTGAGCAGTGGGGCTGAGAATGAACCCGCGTCTGTCTGACTCCAGCTTCCAGGAAGCTGGCCATGGTTTACAACTCAGGTTCATGGCAAGTGTTTGTTTGCTTGAACTTTTGAAACATAAACTGTGTATTGGATGATCTTCGTGTTTCTGTAAGGGTATACATCCACTTCTTTATATTTATTTAAGAAAATTGTTGGTGATTAAAAAATACACTATTTTTAAATTAGGGTTTTATGTGTATTTTAAAACTTTATCTAAGTATGTCTTTAGTGTATTTCTTTGTTTAAGTATGCTGAACTCAGCCATTCTTCTTGTTTACAGACCTCCTACCATGCACATCTGAAGGGGGCTTTCCATTGGGTTGACCCTTATTTTTTCCCCATCGGGATTGCAATCTGATGCTTGGAGATAAATGAATCTGCTGGGTTAGCCTCCTATGTCTTAGCGATGGGTCTAGACTGTGTTTGTTTGTAACTTCACGTCATGTGGATTTTTTTCTCCAAAAGTTCATTGTAACTCTTTTTTTTTAGCTAATCCACTTTATTTTTTTAAGCAGTTTTAGGTTTACAGAAATAATTTTTCTTTTTAATGGAAGTGTTTATTGGCAATGGACTTAGCCATCAACTTATATTTACAATATCATTTTGAAATAGATACTCGAAGAGAACTTTTGTTTATAGTCAGGATAAGAATTACGCAAAACCAAGCCGATTTGGAACCTCCTTGGGATTACTGTATGCAGACTAGCTGTGTGGACCGAGCCTTCTGCTCAGGATGTGTTGTTGGCATTGGCTTTCTTGCTTTGGAGCTGCCTGCGCTCCTGCGCACACGCAGATCCCTCAACATTTTACATATTGTGCTTGTTCTTCTTTAACTCCTCATCAAGGATTCAAGTCAGGAGTTTTTTTTTTTTTTTTTTGGTGAGGAAGATTAGCCCTGAGCTAATATCTGTTGCCAATTTTCCTCTTTTTGCTGAGGAAGATTGGCCCTGGGCTAACATCCGTGCCCATCTTCCTCCACTTTATATGTGGGATGCCTGTCATTGTGCCTAGGTCTGCACCTGGGATCCGAACCCGTAAACCCTGGGCCACCAAAGCAGAGCGTGCAAACCCAACCACTACACCACTGGGCTGGCCCCCAAGAGTTCTTTTTATTTATTTATTTTTTAATTTTATTTTTTTGTGATGCAGATTAGCCCTTAGCTAACATCCGATGCCACTCTTCCTCTTTTTGCTGGGGAAGATTGGCCCCGGGCTAACATCTGTGCCCATCTTCTACTTTATATGGGACACTGCCACAGCATGGTTTGACAAGTGATCTGAACCTGCGAACCTTGGGCTTCTGAATCGGAGTGTGTGCACTTAACCGCTCCGCCACCGGGCCGGCCCCCCTAAGAGTTCTTTTTAAAAACTGCATTTCTAATATTTCTCCTTGGGAGTTTCCCTTCTGAAAAGGATACAAATGGAGTTAACCATTTGCACTATACACTGTGAGCCATATGTTACTTTTTGTATCCGTAATATTAAGAATCATTATGTAATATTACTATGGGCTCAGAGTATCTCCCCCAAGATATTTACCAATTACAGGCATACCTCCTAGATATTGCAGGTTCAGTTCTAGACCACCACAGTAGAGTGAATCAGACACATTTTTTTGTTTCCCAGTGCATAGAAAAGTTATCTTTACACTACAGTGTAGACTATTAAGCATGCAATAGCATTATGTCTAAAAAAACAATGTATATACCTTATTTAAAAAATACTTGTTGCTAAAAAATGCTAACCATCATCTGAGCATTCAGCGAGTTGTAATCTTTTTGTTGGTGGAGGGTCTTGTAAAAACCACAATATCTGTGAAGCACAATGAAGCGTTGGTGGAGGGTCTTGTAAAAACCACAATATCTGTGAAGCACAATGAAGCGGACTGCAGTGACATGAGGTATGCCTATACTAAAGGGATGAAAGTAGTGATTTTGGGGGAAGAAATCCAGCAGATGCCACTGCCTGAGCCAAGTTGTTAAGGTGAACCTCACCAGGAATAAAGCATAGTGACATCATGTGATGTTCCGAGAAGGACACAGCATCACTTCTGTGGTATCTCTGCCAAAAAATGCATAACGTACATCTAATCAAGGGAAGAACTGGACAAACCCAGACAGAGGGGCGTGCTACAGATTAACTTCCCGTGCTCGTCCAAAGTGTCTGTATCTGAAAGAAAGGGCGACTCTCTCAGGTCAGAGGATAGTAAGGACATGTGATGACTAAATGGAATGTGGCACCCTGGATGGGATCCTGGGACAGAAAAAGGACATGGAAGTTTGAAAAAGGTCTGTAGTTTACTTAATTGTCTTGTACCCCTGTTGATTTCTTTGCTTTGATCATTGCTGTGTTTATGTAAGATATTAACATAAGGGGGAGCTAGATGAAGCATATATGGGAACGCTGTACTGTTTCTGCAACTTATTGTAAGTCTAAATAAACTTATTTCAAAATAAAGTTTTTTTTAAAAAAAGAATTATTTTAGATATAATTTTATATGATTAACGTTTTGGTTGGCATCGCCATAACCTTTTACAGTTCTGTTTCTCTGTAAAGAATGTGCATCAAAACATATCTTCTTTTGAAAATATCAACCGAGACCTTAATAGTTTGAACAAAATGTTGTGGAGGTAGGACTAGTTTTGCACTGGAATTCTGAACATTTGCAAGTTTTTTAGAAAATCCATTTTGTTGTGTTCCTTTCCTTATAAAGACCACACATGTTCAAAACACAGCATCTTTTAAATTTTAAAGATTTTTTTTTTTTTTTTTCCCCTTTTTATGAGTCGGGCTATTCAGGGGTATTCTGAATCTAGGTTTTAAATGGCTGCCGTGTACCATTCTGATTGCTCTGTAGTTTTGTCTTCAACCTCACTGGGAGGGGCCCCTCCTTCCCGTTCTTAGAAGTCTGAAAAGAAACCAGTGAGTAGATGGGACTGTTTGAGTCTTAGTTGGCGTATTCCACAGGACAGAGGACTCTCTGGGGGGCTGTGCCTCCCTCAGAGACTTCGGGGCTACCCTAAGTCCCATGATGGAGTGCGTGGGGCTGGGTCATGGGGAGAGGAGTGATGGAAAGGGTAGGTGGTGGGGCCGGGCCCGCAGTGACTCAGCATGGAAGACCCGGGCCAGATAAGCGGAGCCTAGAGCTGGTCCAACCCTGGGCTCTGCCCTCCCAGCTGGAACTCTGCTCCTGGGGACTCCTCCTCACTCCGTGTGCCCTTGAGCAAAAGCTCCAAATTTTAAGCCTCAGTTTTGTGCTCTGTCAAAGAATAATAATACCTTTCCCTTCATGTGAGGATTGGGCGCAATTTTCCATGGAAAGCGCTTAGCACGGTGCCTGGCTCTTCAACAGACATTAGGCCAATTTGATGATGTTGTCTTCTGTCATCATTTTATAAAGCAAAAGACATAATTGAATTGCACGGCCTGCTGTCTGCTTTTCTTTCCTCAGATGCAATGCTCTGTGTCCCAATTTACTGCTTTCCCTTGTCCCAGCTGATTTAAGCTGTCTCTTACTGTTGATACAGTTAAATATTTTAAAAATAAATCCTTGTTATTCTGAAATGTATGCATTCATTCAAGGATGATTTACCGACTCCTTGCTCTGTGCCAGTTCTTGCAATTAAGTGGTGGTTGGGGGAGGGTGCAGAGAACCAGCCAATCCTCGACTATCTTATAGAGTGCCCTGATGGGACCCAAGGCCCCGGCCCTTCTCTTGGGAAGGGAGGACCACTGAGCGTCCTCCTGCAGGGTCATGACGGATACGTGGGGCTGTACCTGCTTTCTGGAGGTCAAGGAGGTGACATCTGAGCCTATGCACAAGTGATGAAGAGGAGGTTTCTGGGTTCCAGAGGAAGGCATCCTTGGCTAAGAGGGCAGCGTGAACTCCTAGGGCATGTCTGCGAAGTGGGTCCTTTGGTGCAGCTGGGACAAAGGAAAATGCCCAGGGGTCAGGGGCTGGCACGGAGTTTGCGCTGGGAATCAGCCAGCTGGTTTATTAATGAGTAAAACAAAGCCACTTGGTCACCTGAAGAACAGGTTTGATTTTATTTTGGTAATCTAAACTATTCTGAATAAGAATATGAAAGCTCTTTTGAATAGGAATCTAAATAAAACTAAATTTTCCAGGAGACGGATGCATTTGTTTATTCCCTTAAGCATCTTTAAATTTTCTTATCTATTGATGGCATTTTTTTTCTTATCGCTGACTCCTGTTCCTGTCTTCTATTTTTGCTTTTTACTTAATAATCTTTGAGTTTTTGACATTTACTGTTACCAACTGCTCTGTATCCTCATCCTTCCTTCATTTATTTCCGTGCATCCACTCTGTTTACTGCCCGAGTTGTTGACCCCTGTGCCCAGTGCTGACTAAATGACGTTTTAAAGGAGCAGCGTCGTGCTACACTCCCGTAGTGTGGCTGTGGCTTTTTATCCTTGGGACTTCTCACCCACCTTGACTGCTTAGTTAGGGGAGTCTTAACCCGTGGGTCATTATTTCTATAGCAGGTCAAAGAGACTACCAAGTAATTACGAAGACTTTCTGACTCGTCACATGTTCTATTCTTTTTTGTTGTTGTTGTGGTAGAGTACACATAATGTAATACCAGTTTAACCATTTGTAAACGTACAATCCTAGTGGCATTAAATACGCTCACAGTGTTGTGTAACCAGCCACCTATGCCTAAAACTGTTTCGTCGTCCCCCCCAAAAAACTCTGAACCTGTGAAACGATAACTCGCCCTTCTGCCATCGCTCTCCCTCCAACCCCTTGTAACCCTCTCTTCTCTTTCTGTCTCTATGAATTTCCATATTCTAGGTCCTGCGTATAAGTGGAATCATGCAATATTTATCCTTCTGTGTCTGGCTTATTTCCCTAAGCACACTGTTTTTGAGATATCCATGTTGTAGGATGTATCAAAATTTCACTCCTTTTTGTGGCTGAAGAATATTCCATTGTATGGTTGCACATCCTTTTAGAATAGTGGTAAGTAGACTGCCCATGTCGGGGCAGGGAGGCCATAGTGCTCATGGGTCTATGCATTCTCCGTGTTGTACCATGAGCTTCATGGAAAAGAGTTGGTGAGTTTTCACGTACGTTGCCTGTTTTCACGTCTAGCTTCTAAAGAGGTGGGCATGGCGACGTGGTGTGTTGTCTGTTTGATGCTGTGGTAGTGGAATTGCTCCTTTCTGGCCGAGTCAGACCAAGTAAAGGCATTCATTCATTCATTCAGCCAACATTGACTGAGCTTGTACCTTGAGTCAGCACCGTGGTGGGCACTGGATACAAACTAGTTAACGTAACTGACGAGTTTGTAGCTTCAGGGTGTACTCAGCTCTTCCCTGTATGTCTTTCTTTCCTTCTCAAGAATTGTCACACTTTTTAGTTTCAGATAAAGGGGTTTAATATTTGTTTCTGTATATCTTATCCAGTGCCTTTTCAACCCATGCTTCCCATTTTCTCTTTTATGTGAGAACATTCACAGCCACGAAAAAGATCAGTTGAAGAGTGATTCATCGCCACCGTTTGCAACAGATTTCTAAGTAGGATTTTTCTGGTTCTCTGATAATTGCAATGCAATCAACATAAATCCTCTCTACTTGACGGGAACATAAATGCGTCTGTCTGCGGTGGGAGGTGGGTGGGCCTCTCTTTGGCTTCCAGGGGTCTGTAGCTACCCCATCGTGGTGTTTACGTATCCCTAGAAAATGAGGACACTCCTGACGTGAAGGGGATGAAGAATTAAGCTGTGATTTTTCTGTGTTCTGTATTGTAGAGAAATTGGGCCTATTTTCATGTTTTAGATGGTGGATAAATAGGAAACACGATCGCAAATGGAGGCTGAGCTACTGCCCTATGGAGAGCAAGGTCCTCCTCCTGTCTCGGTGCACATGAAGCCCTGCTTACTCACCGGACCCCACACCCCACCTCTGTGAAGTCTGGGGATCTGTCCCCGAGGAAGGGAGCGTACACCCATGGTTTAGGTGGTTTCCTGCCCCCAGATGCTTTGAAACCCTCTTGAACACCAAGTGGTCCATTCGGATATATGCTACCTCCGGTATAAGAGAGGCAGGGATGGAAGGGGTGTCGGCTAATAAGTGCTCACCTGTTTGAAATGTCGCCTGGATTGAAGAACACCAGGTGAGGTTCGTTTAGCAGATTGGAGCCTCCTGTTACCCCAAGTATCACCCACCTTGACCTGCCTCCAAGGTCTCCTAGCATGAGGTCTAAGGCCATGTGGGGAACACAGGAAAGGCCTGCCCTTGCATCTGGTCTAGGAGTTAGGGTTAGGGAGTGGGTTCTGGTAACCTGAAGTTAGAGGCCTCTGCTCCCTTCTCCCCTCACCCCGGTGCCCTTTCTGCTGCCTTCCCTGCCAGCACCCATTACCCCGCTGCATTCATCTCCCTCCCTTCCCACACCCAATGCCCTCACATTTCCCTGCCATACCTCACCCCTTCCCCAAGTCCACCCTCTACCTAGGGGTCTTCTGCCCTACAGCCATCTCCCTCCCCTCTCCCACCTCCCATCATTGCTTCCTCTTCTCCCTTGCCCACACCCCACCCCGAGCTCCTCCCTGGAGCCACTGCCCTCCCCTCTGACCACCTGTCTGCGGTGGGAGGTGGGTGGGCCTCTCTTTGGCTTCCAGGGGTCTGTAGCTACCCCATCGTGGTGTTTACGTATCCCTAGAAAATGAGGACAGGCTGGCTTTGGGGAGCCCCTTCCCTCACTTGGCTTCCTCTTGGGAATTTTCCAGCAACCCCAGGCTGGCCATGCCTGATGGAGCTGAAACTGCTTCCAAATCGGGGTGTCACTGGCCTGGGATCAACAAGGAGATGGTTTAAAAATGAGGTGCAGAGAATTGCTATTGGTGCACAGTTCCTCAAGAAGGGCATTTCTTAGGATACAGCTTTCCAAAACGTGCTCTTACTGTGCGTCACAAAGAAGAAGCCTGAGAGCTCCAGGGTGAATTAAAATTATGTTTATAAAGCAGGGTGCTCTCCCAGCAGGAACTTGTTTGAGATTCTTGAGAAAACACCTTCAACAATTTTTTTCTCTCGGTGCATGATATTGTAATAACCGTCGTGGCTCTAGGTATCTGTATTTTAAGAGGAACCCGGTTGTTTGCAGACACATTTGTAGGCAGAGAATAATAGTTTTAGTTCTCAGGGGTTCCTAGGAGGATAAAAAGGCCGTGATTTGATAGCATTGGTATTACTAGTACTCGGTCTTGGGAAAATTTCTCCAGGAAAGCGTTCCCTATGGATGCCGCTCCCACTTGCCCTGGTTTACTCTCTTTCTGGGATTTTATGGGAGCGTCTCTGTGGCGCCTTTGCTAATTTCTTAAAAATCCACAGGAAATAGATTTTAGCCTCAAGGGATCCTTGCATTGTCTTCTGTGAGATAACATCTTCCAGCAATAGTGATTGTTTTGGAGCCAAATATTTCAGGTTTGTTGGTACGTGCCATCGAGGCGGCTCCAACTCCTGGCGACACTATGAATGAGTGATGTCCACAACGTCCTGTCCTCAACAGCCCCCTCCGCTCCTGTAGACTTGTTCCTGTGGCCGTGTATGGAGTCACTCCATCTCATATTTGGTCTTCCTCTTTACCTGCATTATCGTCTTTTCCAAAGAATCCTGCCTTCTCATGATGTGCCCAAAGTAGGATAGCCTCAGTTTTATCATCTTTGCCCCCACTGAGGTTCAGGCTTAATCTGCTCTAGGACCTACTTGTTCATCTTTCTGGCAGTCCAGGGTCTCTATAGAGCTCTGCTCCAATGCCATATTTCAAAGGAACCAATTTTTTCCCTGTCAGCCTTCTTCACTGTGCAGCTTTTGAACCTGTACATGGTAATTGGGAGTAGGAAGGTGTGGATAATCTTGGCCTTGGTCTCTAATGACACTTCCTTACACCTGGTGATCTTTCCTAATTCTTTCATTGCTGCCTTTCCGAGTCTCAGTCTTCCCTTGATTTCTTGGCTGCAGTCTCCATTTAAATTGATGACCGAACCAAGGTACACAAAATCTGTAACAATTACAGTGTCTTCATTGTCTACGTTACAGTTGTGTAGTTCTTCTCTCTAGTCATGACTTGATGTTCAGATGCGGTCCTGCTTTGGCACTTGCTGCTTTCACATTTGTCGGAGGCCGTTTCCAGTCATTGCTGCTTTTTGCCAGTAAGAGGGTGTCATCTGCATATCTTAGATTGTTGATATCTCTTCTAGCAATTTTCACTCCTCCTTCATCTGAGTCTAGCCCAGTTTTTTGTATGATATGTTCTGCGTCCAGATTAAACACAGGGAAATAGAATGCACCCTTGTCTGACACGTTTGCCTATAGGAATCCATTCTGTCTCTCCATATTCTGTCCTGACAGTGGCCTCCTGTCCACCATAGAGGTTCCGTGTCAGGACAGTCAAGTACTGAGGCACGCCCATGTCTTTCACAGCAGCCCATAGCAGATCCACACAAAGGCTGTATTATCGTCTATAAACCATAGACTAACCTGAAATTCGTTAGAGCACTCCAGTAGCACCATTAGATCTCGAGTGCCTCCCCCATTTTGACATCCAGCTTGGACCTCAGGCATTTCTTGCTCATTATATAAAGGTAAGAGCCTTTGCTGCAGCACCTCAAGCATCACTTTGCTTGCATGGGAAATTAAAGCAATGGTCCCAGAGTCACTGCACTCCTTGGCCTCTCCTTTCTTGGGGATTGGGATGTATATTGAGCATTTCCGGTCTGTAGACCATTGTTTTGTTTTCATATTTGTTGGCATATTCTTGTTCGGATTTTGACAGATTCAGTCTCTGTGGCTTGAAATAATTCTGTTGATATCCCATCTACTCCTGGTGATTTATTTCTCCCCAGTACTTTCAGGGCTGCTTTCCCTTCACTTTCTAGAATTACGGATTATTCCTCATAGGAATCTTCTTCAGAGGAATCTGCTCATCCTTTTGTCTCTTCTGTATAGATCCTCAGTGTACCGTTTTCACCTTCCCTTTATTCTCTCCTGATCAGATAGTGAGCTTCCCTGTTGGTTGTTCAGCATTCCTAATCTAGGTTTACATTTCCATTTGATTTCTTGAACCTTCTGGAAGAGAGATTGATTGCTGAGAAGTTGAGTTGTTGTTTTAAACCTTTTCATCACCCCTCATCCTGATTTGGGAGAGAAAAGATCTTTCCCTAGGATCACTATGTAGTACCTTGCTGGATTTATTTTATTTTCCTATCTTGAATTATTAACATTTACCTTCGTGGCTTCTCCCCCACCCCCACCCCCATCCCTCCCACTGCCCTAATTTGCATTTAATCTGTCTGAGAGCATAACCCTTTCGGTAGCAATCTGAGGTTTCAAAACTTGCATTTCATTCTCACCACAGTGTCAGCTCCCCGAATGGAAGTGTCATGGTTTCAAAGGTTTCCAGAGCAAAGTTACAGTCAAATCAAATAAATTTTGTGATTTTAAGATGTATACACGTCAAAACAACACAGAACGGAGGGGCGGATGAATTCTCTCCGTTTGCTAAGTCTCTCACCTCTGAGATGTTTTCCCTTCTCACCTTTGTATTTGCACAGCTGTGTTTTTCTTTTAATGAGGTTGCAGAAATTATTCTTTAGAACGAGAACAGCTTTGGCAGCCTAGAATGGTGGGGGGGCCTGGGAGCCTCCCACGGAGGATGCGTTTGCATTTGGCAAAGTCCTCTCCTGACTCTAGAGGTGGGTCCTTCTCTCCGCCCTATAACGTCCTCAGTGGTTCTTATCCCAATCTGGGATTGTCTAAAATGTGGCTCACCCAAGGCCACGTCCAGCTGGGAAAGGATCCGATAACTCAAATCGTGAAGGTTTTCTCGCCAGTAATAAGGTTAAATCGGTGTGTTGCGTGTTGGTTCCATTCGGTGACAGCGTGCTGGCCAGCAGCGCTGCTGATAAGAGGGAGCTCATTATTTCGCGTTTGAAATGTAAATAGCTTTTTGCCCAAATGTTAATCTTGTTTCAGTTTTTCAATTTAGAGGGTTCATATAATCAATAATTCCCTGGATGGAGTCACTGATTGCATCTCTCCTCGGAACGGCGTGTTAGGTGTCCTTTTCAACGTCCTGCTGACGTTTAGGAAAAGAGAGATGAAGATGAAAGGGAATCCTTGACCAGGACTTGAGTCCCTAGGATGTATTAAAAATTGAAAGCCCTCAGTGTAGACAAACACAGCTTATACATGGAGGTTCTTTTTCTTTCTAAGCGTGCGGTGCCCCGAATGGCTCGGTCACCAGCACGAGTTTACCATAGTGCCAGGTTTTCACAGTGAGATTTGGCAACAGTATCTCTCAAGTCCAAATGGTCGGCATACAGTTGAGCATTGTGCTGTGCTATGTTTGAAATGATATACCATGAGGTCATGCAGTAGGGGTTAGAGATGTCCTTCCTGGAGTTTTGGGTAATTTTGTTTTAATTGTTTACATAAAGTCATTCTCCTAAACCTAAGGAGAGCTAAAATCAAACATAGAGAAACCCTGTACATGTGGGTTTTTTTCCTGTCTAGACTTTGTGACATTTCACCATTCACCTGAGCTAAACAAAATAAATTATTCTGTGAACAAAATCACAAGGAGACTATTTAGTCTATGTAAAGGAACAAACTGTTGTGTTACCTAATGTGAGAGAATATTTCAGGGAAATGTGTGGCTTCATCAGTGAAGAGTAGACGTGAAGTTTTTAAAAAATGCTCGAAAATGTTGAACTAAAGATGGTTCCAATGTGCCTCCCTCTCTCGTTGCTTATGGCTAATAGGAAGATAAGCAATGCTGATAATTTATTGTTATATGTGTGAACCCTCTGACTCTGAGTATCCATAGAAAACAAGGGGTCAGCGAAACCGGCCATTTGAACAGACGGGCAGTTCTCAATCGGGGACATTTTGCCCCCTAGGGGACATTTGGCAATGTCTGGGGACACATTTGGTTGTCACAACTGGGGGTAAGGGTGCTCTGGCATCTTGGGGGTGCTAAACCTCCTCCAATGCATAGTGCAGCCCCCGCCACAAAGAATGAGCCGCCCAGGATGTGCCAGGGGTGCCCAACCCCCTCCACTTGTGACAACCCCGAATGTCTCCAGATGCCATCTCACGTCCTCTGGGGGCATAATCGCCCCTGCTTGGGAAGCACCGCCCTCAACTCTGAGGCTCGGAAATCGCCCATTGAATGCCCTGCCCTCTCTTTGTGGCCTCTTGAATTCCGGGAAGTTAAGTGGCCCCTCGGAGCTGGCAGGGCTTGTTGTAGGGGCAGAAGTAGAACCCTGAAGTTCCCAGTCCTCATCATCTAGAGCACCATCCGTTGACACAGCACCCACTTCTGTCGTAGCCTCTGGAAATGCACGCGTTAGCATCTCGGGGTAGCCTCTCTGGGTTGCGTACATTTTATATTTTTCAGCTGTTGCTTTAAAGTCGTTTTTGGAGGCTGGGTATGTGAAGTACCTGTGCACGAGAAGTGCAGAAGGATGACAAGTTGTCCTAGAGCTGTCCCGATGTAAATCCAAGTGCAGACTGGCTTATCTCCAAGGCCTGTGTAATAATCTGTAATGTGCCCTGAGTTGCCCTGTCGCCATGTTTTCTCTCACTTAAAGCAGTGAGAGGTGCCGGTGTCCAGCTCAAGCAGAGAGAGCCAGTATAGTCATTAAATGTCTCCATGCACTTCCCCCAACGCTTCTGGGGAAGACCTAGGAACCAGCTGGTCTTCCAGGGCCTGTAACACTAATCATGGCTGGAGTGTCTGGTCATAAATAACTGGGTGGGCACTATGAATTTTTGACATTGGTTCTCAAATATTCATAAAGAAAAAGTCATAAATGAGACTAAATCGTTAAGGGAAAGAGCTGAGACCTGAGTGGATAGGAGATTTCAGGGAAAAACAGAAATAGATTCAATGCCGATAGCAAAGGAGGGAAGGTGTTTAAAAAGACTTCTACTTGAAGCGTATCTCCTGCTTTATTTTAGAATGTGAGTTTTAATTGTCCTTTTCAGAGGACTCAAGTGCCTGAGCCACTGAAATTCTTAATGACCCATCAGAATGCTTTGGCTTTCCTTTTCTTTATGACATTCTGTGAGCGTTTTTCCTCCCAATGATACTAATTGGAAGCAGCGGTGACTGCCCACTCGCTCACGGTCCTTCAGCCCACACCCATATTCAGCCACCCACTGGCCAGAATATGTTCTAAATGCCAGAAGTCACAGACGCTGACAGAATACTTTTTTTAAAAGAAAGAAATGCATGATATGCCCAAAATTTATGGAAAATATTTAGGTCAAGCAGTCCTCAAGTCAGTCGTGTCCTTTAGTGCGTTGAGATAGCCCTCGGCGTAGCCTGGCTCCCAGCAGTGCAGGCTCTGATGTTTTAGTGAAGTGCAAGCCCGGGGAAGGAATTATAAGGCAGCCCGAGTCCTGTCTCTAAGCAGAGTTCTTCTTCTGTGCGCATGTTGTTAATTATCGCCACTACTAGGGTTTTATCAATTCAGTAGTCAGCGTCACTGTTGGTTATTGACTGAACTGTGTCCTCTCCAAAAAAAAAGATATGTTGGAGTCCCACCCTCCTGCGCCTCAGAATGTGACCTCACTTGGAGATAGGGTCTTACAGAGGTAATCAAGGCAGTGAGTACATTAGGGTGGGCCCTGATCCAATCTGACTAGTGTCGTATGAAACGAGGAAATTGGGACACAGGTGCATGTGAGCATGAAGACGGCCATCTACAAGCCAAAAAGAGAGGCCTGGGACAGATTCTCCCTCCCAGCCCTCAGAAGGAACCAACCCTGCCGACAGCTTGATCTCAGACTTCTGGCCTCCAGAACTGAGGAAATACATTTCTGTTAAGCCACCCAGTTTATGGTCCTTTGTTATGTTAGCTTTGTGAAACTCATACGCTGGGACTGGTCTTTCCATCTATTTCAGTCCATGAAATGTACCTGGGACTTGTAAGGCAACTCCTCAGTTTATGGAAATGGAGAGGAAAAGGAATATTGTAATTTGGTTCACTTGATTCCTTTTGCAAAGACCCTATTTCCAAATAAGGTTACATTGTGAATTACTGGGGGTTAGGACGTCAGTATATCTTTTTGGGGAACACAGTTCTACCCATAACACCATGAATTAGAAGGTTCTGTTTTCTCACCCTAGACAGTGCCGCCAGGTTCAGGAGAACTGCCAGGCTGGAATTGGTGGAGGAGGGTCTTTCTCAGCAGGTTAGGGTCATAGCAATGAAGAAGAGAGGGACACAGAGGCATAAGAGCAGATAGATTCTCTTGTCATGGGTTGTGAGCTTTGAATCTTTTGAGTTTTTATAAAGAGTTAACGTGATTATTTTCAGAAGTGTTCTTTTGGAAGTCTCTCGTCTTCTTGTTGTTATCCTTTCACATTTCCTTGTATGGCTCTGGCCATATTACTACTTCCAGTGCAATTGATTCAATGACTTGTTTATAATTCAGAATTTGTTTTTGGATATAGGTCTTCTCAAAGCTAAAAAAAACGATTACCCGTGAATATGTTGCAAATTTTGCCCATACATAAGAGTATGTGATTGACAAGCAATATCTTGATTGGAAAATAAAATACATCATATATTGGAATACAAGGAAATGAGTTCGTTTTGTTCTCTTAATCTTCATCATTTTAGATGTAGCAATTACATCAAGCTGGTAGTGGGTGGCCAGGCTTAGACTCTTCCATGGATAAATTGGGAGTGGGGGTGCGTGGAGCAGATCCAAGATGAAACAAAACATGATAGTAGAATGATTCACACTGGGAGGGAAAATAATGTCTCCATCACAAGATGGACAGTGTCCAGGCACTTGCAGACATTAGAGGTAGAAAAGAAATAGAGACCATGGACCAATACCTAGGGTTTTATTTGGCCAGGGCTGGATGTGAGTCTCCAAGAGCACTGCACTTTGTACTAGCAGGCAATTGTCCTATGGAAAACGCTAATTAGACCTGGAATTGAGCTTTTTTCCTTTCCATGGGGCTACCTGGCAGGAAAGAGAAGAATGAAACCCTCTTGGGTTCCCAAGAAAGCAGTAGGTGTTATTAAAAAATTAAACGTGTGCTCTTCCTACCAGCCTCTAATGGCTAAGACCTGGTTTTGTCTCGATGACGATGAAGAATTAGAGGGTGGTGACCAGTTTTTCACCACCACCTTGGAGCCCAGTGCAAGATGATCAGTGCCACTTTGGAAATGGAATATTTAAGTAGCTATGGGGAAATGTTTGCTTTAATTAAAGATCACGAACGTTGAACTTCTCTGGGGTATTACTGAAACTTTTTTTTCAGTCTTTATGAAATGAAGAGGTGCTCTTCTCTCTGGGACTGTTGATCAGTATATGAACCCCACAGAATCCCAGGACAGAACGAGGAAGAACCCCTGTTCAGTCTGTGACTCTCTGCTATCAATGGACATATTCAACCGGCGTCTATGATGGGAAATCAATAGTTGGCACTGCTCTGTCTCTTTCAGTTGGATCAATAAAGCTCACTAGGATTCATTTGCTTTTAACTGTCTATGATGGAAACCTAGCAGGACATTACAGCTTGGAAAAAGTACCAGAGAATGGATCTTTCCTTTATAATAGAGAAAAATACTCACCTTTCCACTTCGATATTGCTGATGAGCGTTTCTGACCCCAACTGGTCCAATGGAAATACTTGTTGACAGATTCATAAAATCGAAGAGGGCCATAAGCTTGCCTGTGTTGTCCCTAGATCCATGGAAAGCCATGTTTTTGCATATAATGTTGTTATAATATTATAATTGGAGTTAATTCAGCGCAGGCAACACTTGCTGAATATCTCCTGTATATCAGGCTGGGCATGGGAGGTGTACCGATAAATGAAACTTAGTTTTTTATACTCTGATTGGATAGGACAGGCCAGAACATGGCCAGACCCCTCACTATTGTGGGAACAGACAGAAGGGTCAGGTTCTGCCCTAGAGGATGAAGGAGGCTTAAGGATAGCACTGAAGTTGCAGCTGGGCCTTTAAGAAGAAGAGGAATTTTATCTAGAGGAGAAGGTGAGGGATCCTCTTAGTAGAGGGAACAAACCGGTCATGGCACGTGGACTTAATTACATGTGTGTGGGTGACTGCCGGAGGTTCTGGTGAGTGGGGAATGATGTAATAAATCAGTGTTTTAGGGCATTACCTTTGGCCATGGTAGGTCCAAGTCTCTGGGTTGAGCAGGTCAGTGACAGACTATGGCAGAAATCCAGGGCAGAGTTCAGGGCCTGGAGGGCAGCACCCATGCGTCCACCATCAGCCTCCGCCAGCTGAACTCTGTCTCATGGTTGGGCCAGCGTGAACATCTGGGTCCTATAGCGCCGGGATTCTCGTGGCCACGTGTGGTCTCTGTGGAGGGCTTCAGGAAGGGGGTTGTGGGTGAGAGTGGGTATCTGCTGGTGGAAATGTGCTCCCTGGGCTGGGGACACGTGTGGTTTTTGTTTTGTTTTGATCTCATAAATTGCAAAGGTGTGGTGATAGCTGTCCAGTGTGGGCAGCCTCTCTAAGGACAGAACTTGTTTCTGGAAGCAAGTCACCCTGGAAATGTGACTTGGGGATGAAGATCATTCAGAGTGATGTCTTCCATCCAGCCCCCCCCCCCCCCCCCCGTTTCACATTTCTGAGATCCCCTTCCCCTGTTTGCTCTGCTTTGGGTACCTCTTCTGCCCCCTGACCACTGTATGTGAGGAGGTACCAGGTCTCAGGTGGGCAGGAAGAATCCCAGTGAGCAAGGCCCTGGAATTGCAGCCCTGGCCTACAACTGTGTGCTTGTGTTAGAAACATTGACTATGTCTGCAGGAGGTCAAAGGCATGATTACCACATGATTTTGTTTTCTTCTTTTCCTTAGCATTTCATGCAAATGCTGTCCTATTGAAGGAAGTGGTTGTAAGCATGGCGATATTCTATGCTATGTATAGTTCTCATTTATAGAACTATCTAGAATGGCTCATATTACTGCTAAAGATCAGTTGGGCAACTTCAATGCTGTGAAGCACAAAATTGGTGCTCATTAAGTATAAATTCTGGCTATATCTTCAAGTTTATTTTCTTTTCTTTGTAGACCAGGAGCAGTTGAATTTCAGCTTGTCTCACCACCAGTTTTCTGGTTTCCTGACCAACCTGAGTAGTTTTCAGCAATGCGCTGTATCCCTTACAAGCCCTTCCTCTTGATTTTGGGAATTCCTAGTTCAGAAAGCTTTGTCGTGAAATTGAATCAACAGCAGTGACTGGTCATGGATACAGAGTGTATCTGCTTTGAATGTATGGCTTTGAAGTAGAATATCAATATGTATTTTTAAAAAGATAATTAATTAATGTCAAGAGGTGATTTCTTTCACACCCAATGGATGACAGGTATTGGGTAGAGTTGACTAAAATTTCTCTTCTTTTCTCATACAAATTCACTGAATTTCTATCCTTATAAGATATATGCTATTTAATAAGTGGTAATAGATCGTGTTTTTTCCCTTTTATAAATGTCAGGAAAGCTTTGATGATTTTAAGTCTCTTATATTTTCTAATAATTGGTCCTGGTTGGCTGGACGTGGAACAATAGAATCCAGAAGTTCTAAAAGCAAACTTAGTTCTTGATTAAATATTGAAATGTTTGTCATTAATCCACGTGGAGTTGGCGTTCTTGGAGCAGCGTTGTAAACGAGAAGCCCTGTTGCGTAAATGGTTGAACGAGACACCAGAGAAGTCTCGGAGTAAGTGAAGATTCCTCTACTTTTCAGACATCCTAAAAGATGAAAATAAAAGCAGATGAACAAGCATGCACTCAGATTTGAGCTACTTACTGACCTTCTAGATAAACCAGTCTTTCTCCTTTAAGTGAAGCCATTTTAGGATTTTTAGTTAATTCTTCAAGAGGACTCATTACTGGGAATGGAGAAAGAGCTCATTACAGTAATGGTGTCTCATCTGATCTGTGGTTTGATGTCATAGACCCTAGAGGCCAGGCTAAGCCATGGTTCCAGTGTCTCTTTTATTGATCTGAAACCCACACATCACTTTTGTTTTTAGAATAATTATTTAGTGACATTAAACACAATAAAAATTATACTGTTTTTTTAAAAATCTAAAAATGCATATATGGACGCATATATAGATACCAGTCGTATAAACAAAACATGTTTCTGTACGTACATTTGTGGACAGCATTTTGTAATCCCTAAAACATCAAATCCGTAATAGGGAATCTTGTACATCCTCCCTCTCCATTCCCACCTCAACCCCAGGTTTCTCCCAGGACATGGAGGGAAAGGTGGAGGCATGCGTGACAGCGTTTGAGTTGGGGCCACCCTCTGGGTGGGCAACAGCTCAACTCCAAACCCAGGACCAAAGCCCATCAGAGGGGCCTTTTCCTACCCAGGGGTTCTCTGTAAGAGTAAGATTCAAGCTTACTCTGTTAGTGGTTGTATTAGTCTCTTAGGGCTGCTGGAACAATGTGTTCCATGAACTGGGTGACTTAAAACAACAGAAATGTATTCTCTCACGGTTCTGGAGGGCAGAAGTCCGACGTCAAGGATCACCAGGGCTGCTCTCCCTCTGAAGGCCCTAGGGAAGGATCCTTCCTTGCCTCTGCTAGCTTCCGGTGGTTGCTGGGAATCTTTGACCTTCCTAGACTTCTGGACACATCACTCCACTCTCTGCCTTCTCCATGTGTCTCTGTCTTCACATGACCATCTTCTTATAAGGACACTGGTCATATTGGATTAGCGTCCACCCTACTCCACTGTGACCTTGTCTTGAGGAATTCCTTCTGCAACGACCCTATTTCTAAATCAGGTCACGTTCGGAGGTACTGGGGGTTAGGACCGCAGCATCTCTTTTTTTAGGGGGCACAGTTCAACCCATAATAGTGGTCATTCCCCACCCCATCTCAACCCACCTTTCTTCTGGACCCCCCTGGTGTACTTTGAGGTGGCTATCCGGCCATATGTGACGCATGCTCATGGCCATTGAGCACTTTTACAGGGCTGCCAAAGAAATCCAGATGGTTAAAATTTTTTGTCTTCAGTAAAATTAGCATGTAAATACAGCAGAACTCTAAGTGCAGTGTTCCGGAAAAGGTCAGTGTTTTAACTGCAGTCTTGGGACGCAGAGCACATTCAAGGAGTGAGGTCAAAAGCCAAAGTCAGAAATTGGAATTGCCTTGGGGGACTTTTTATTCTGTGTTTTCCTGCCAAAGTTCTGCAGACTCTAATGGTCTCTCCCTGAGGGGGTGATTTGTCGTGTATGACTGTTAGAAGAGGTGTGTGGGTGGCTTTTCTGGAATGTGGATCTCATAGTTCTGGGCACCGACTCGTCTGGGAGCTGCTGTGGGTCACACATTGGGGGAGCGGGCTTTCTCACATGACTGGGCGGGGGGAATGCGGCACAGGAGGCCGGGGTTCTGGCGCTGATGTTGACTGCGGGCTTGCTTGTCTCCTGCAATACTCTGTGACCCAGCCGTGCAACGTTGATTCAGTGAGGCCCCTGGCCGCCCAACGGAGGCCCCAGAGCCTGGCGCTTATGAGCAGAGCCCCAGTCCTGCTCTAGGCAAAGGTGCACAGGAAGAGAAACAGTTGGGCCCTTGGGTTTTGGGTGCCTGGAATCAACAGGCCCTTCCATGGAGCGTTGTCCAGTTTTGTCTGAAAGAAATTATATTGTGGTGCTGAGTTAGACATCTTTCAAGACTCTCGGGCTCTTTTTAGGGAAACGTGTTAAACAAACAACACGTCTGCTGAGAAATGCTCTGTATTTGGAAGTCTCGGAGCGTGGTAGGTGAGACCTTCAGCTTGGAATTTCCTCTCTTGGCGGTGGTGGCTTCAGATGGTAAACAAGGGGTAACCTGGGTGTCCTGTCACCGAGCTCGGCCCTTGGAGACAGACTTGGGGCCCTGGAGGATCAGCTTCCCGTAGCAGTTTGACAACAGAGAATGTGACTTCGCATCCTAATTACAGCCCCCAGACAAGATCCAGCTTCACAATTAGCATCCCAGTTAGAGCATCTACTTGTCCAGTGGTTCCGTTTTTTCTGGGGGTTAGTGTCAGACTCGTGAAAAAGCTAACCAAACAGAAACTGGAATTTTGCTTTGGAGGAAGAAAAAATCTAAATTCTGTTACGTGAGGTAACAAAAGTAGTTTAAAGCCACACAGGAACTCTTGTTTTTCAGGTAACTCTACTCTTCCTTGGTGATGCAAAATATAGCCCAGCTTCTGGCATCTTTATGTCAAGAATTTGCTAAAATAAATCAGACAAGTTTAGGATTTACCTCTAGTAAATCTAGAACTTTAAGCAGGAACTTTTCTTCTAATCTAATGAGAAAGACCACTTGTACCATTTGGACATGGAAATGCTTAGCTGAGGGGAGCAAGGTACTTGCTGGGGATTTAGAGGAAAAAATATTAGTCTGGTTTCTAAGCCTTCGTGAATCTGGGAGTCAAAGATTTACTCAGTAGATCCAGGTTTTACTAAAAGAGAACTATTTGATGGTGGCAAGATATATCCATTTAGTTTGCTGGGTCTTTTGTTTGTTTTTTGTTTGCATGCTTGCTTGAAGGCAAATGAATGGAATTAAATAATAATCATTGGCTTGGAGGAGGCGGAGGCGGAATGGATGGATGAGATTCCTTTCTAAGCCACTAATGCATTCCATTTTCAGCCCCTGTATTAGTCATTTATTGCTGTGTAACAAATTACCCCGACACGCAACAGCTGAAAACGGCAAGCATTTATCTTCTTTCTCTGCTTCTGCGAGTCAGGAATCCAAGCACAAATTAGCTGGCTGGTTCTGGCTCAGGGTCTCTCATGAGTGTAGTCAAGATGTTGGCCTGGGCCACCATCTTTTTTGCAATTGTCCTGGGCTGGGGGGTCAATTCCAAGCTCATTCATGGATGCGGCAGTTGGCAGGACACTTCGTTTCCTCAACTTGTGGCTTCTCTGTAGGGCTGCTCGTGACCTGGCTCCCCCCAGAGTGAGTGATCCATGTGAGAGAGAGATGGAGGTAGAGAGAGGGGAAGAGAGGAGAAAAAGATAAAAAAAGTGCTAGAAGCCACAGTGCTTTCATAACCTAATCTCAGAAGTGACATACCATCACTTCCGCCACATTCTGTTGGTCACACAGACCAACCCTGGTAAACGTGCATTGGGGAAACAACAGGGTATGAATACCAGCAGGTCGAGGACTCATTGGGTGCCATCTAAGAAGCTACCTACCACAGCCCTATCTCTCTTTTACACCCATAAATTGGCATCTTGGTTAGAGAGTTACTCCTTTGAGTATATAATCAATTATCAGAAAATGCTGGAAAAATTCTTTTTTTGTGTGAGGAATATCAGCCCTGAGCTAACATCCACGCCAATCCTCCTCTTTTTGCTGAGGAAAACTGGCCCTGGGCTAACATCCATGCCCATCTTCCTCCACTTTATATGGGAGGCCACCACAACATGGCCTGACAAGCAGTGCATCGGTGCACGCCCAGGATCCGAACCCGGGCCGCCAGCAGCGGAGTGCGCACACTTAACCGCTGCGCCACGGGGCCGGCCCCTGGAAAAATTCCTTATTTAGCTGTGTCCATGGCCTAACCTTTGGCGTCATTGGAACCTGCATATAAAGACTTTCACTTCACTACATAGTGGTCAGTTAGATAAAAATTATTATATACCTACTTTGTGCTCTTAATTGTATTCTTGAACAGAAAAATAGTTTTCCTTCTAATCACATGAAAACATCTCTTGAGCCCCTAAGGGGTGAGCCTCGTCAGCTCCCACCTCCACCATAAATTCATGTGAATCTCCTAGTTAACTGGCAAAACCGCTGCAGCACCTGCACACACTCCTTCTGTCCTAAGACATTTAGGAAATGTTGACCTTTCCCTTTCAAAATAATGAAATAATTGAATTACTTTCTTTAGCATCTTCTATGCAAAGTTAGCAAGAAAAAACTAATGAGACTTTTTTCCAAACGTTCACAAAGTTTACAAAATTTTCTCTTACTCATGATATCAAAAATGTTAGCATCTTGATTGCTCTTTACTCTCAGAGCACTGTTGGAACATTCATTCATAAAATCATCTGTTCATTCATTCATTCAGTAGATGCTTATCGAATACCTCTGTATACCAGGCATTGAGTGAGGCCCTGGAGATTGGGCTGTGAAGACAGAGCAGAGTAATCAGAGCAAACAGTCTTTTAACAGTAATTTAAGGCACCTCGCATATAAAGAAATGAACCTAGGGGCTGGCCCGGTGGCACAAGCAGTTAAGTGCGCGCACTCCGCTGCTGGCGGCCCGGGTTCGGATCCTGGGCGTGCACCGATGCACTGCTTGTCAGGCCATGCTGTGGTGGCCTCCCATATAAAGTGGAGGAAGATGGGCATGGATGTTAGCCCAGGGCCAGTTTTCCTCAGCAAAAAGAGGAGGATTGGCGTGGATGTTAGCTCAGGGCTGATATTCCTCACGCCCGGGGTTGGCCGGTTCGGATCCCGGGTGCGCACCGACGCACTGCTTGGCAAGCCACGCTGTGGTGGCGTCCCATATAAAGTAGAGGAAGATGGGCAAGGATGTTAGCCCAGGGCCAGTCTTCCTTAGCAAAAAAAAGAGGAAGATTGGCACATGTTAGCACAGGGCTGATCTCCTCACAAAAAAATTTAAAAAATTAAAAAATTAAAAATAAAGAAATGAACCTGGTGAGTAGGAATTCCATTTTTTGAATTCTGGACACTCAGAATGACGTGATCATTTCCTAGGATCTTAAGATTTTGGAGTTGAGAGGGAATCTTCGAGATTCTTGTAGCTTTTCTAGACAAGGCAGCTGTAGTTCCAAGGGGAGTGGCTTTCCCGATTGGAGAGCCGGAGCTGGGACCAGGTGGAACCCACTGGTCTGACCCAGTGATAGGGCAGCATCAGCCCCGAGCCCAGGCGATTCATTCACATGTACTTCCATGCTCTGGTGTTGGATAGGAATCGCCCATCTTGCCCTAAATGTTTCCGGTTGCTTTGGCATGAGGCTTGGTGATGCCACAGTGTTTCCATCTTTACAGCTAGGGGTCCTGACTCTGAGACCTGGGACTTAGAAGGCATCCCTCTTCTTGCTTTCATTTGTCCTGGATGGATTCTCATCTCCCCTGCTTTTCAAGTCAGGATAACCAAAAATTCCTAAGGAGGGAAAAGCTGAAAATAAAATGAAAATGGAATGTTAACGAGGATGACGTCTTGAATGGTGGAAATGGGGACCTTTATAAAGGTTGCAACTTGATTGGACGGGGTATGTGTTTTCCTCCAGGGTTGCCAAGGCTAATGGTTTTTCATGTGTTGAAGATTTGCAGCGAGGCAAACTCATAACTGTGAAAGAGTTATGGGTGGTTTTGCCCAGTAACAGCTGTTGACCCAGATGGGGTTGGTTCCTTGATCCACGTGTGCAGGTTTTCTCCCCTGGGAGGTGAGCCACTATGTAGATGGCCAGGACCGATGCCTCTCTGATTTCTCTCCATCACAGTTGAGCCGTCTTACCTGGAGGACACTGAGACCCATAGCTGGTCACTTCCACAGAAAGCGTTGAGTAAATCAGGGACTCATAAGAAATGATACACATATACATTATTTAAAAATCTTTTATTAACTTTATTTCAAACTTTTTCAGATTTCATCCCTTTTTCTGTTAATGTCCTTTTTCTGTCCCAGAATCCCACCCAGGACACCACATTGAATTTAGTCATCATGTCTCTTTAATTCCTGTGGGCTGTGACAGTTTCTCAGACTTCCCTTGTTTTTCATGACCCTGGTCACTTTAAGGACTACTGGTCATGAATTTTGTAGAATGTCCTTCACTTTGGGTTTGGCTGATGTTTCTCACATGATTAGACTGGGGTTATGAGTTTCAGGGACGAAGACCACAGAGGTCAAGTGTCCTGATCACATCACATCAAGGGTGTGTGCTGTCAACGTGACTTAAACCCGATGAGTTAAACCTGATCACTTGCTTAAGGTTGTGTGTCCGGGTTTCTCCACTATCGAGTTACTGGTTTTCCCTTTCCAAATATGCTATTCTTTCAAAGCCCATCCTCAGGGGAAGAGGAAGCATGTTCAGCTTCACCTCCTGGAGAGTGTTTTTGTTTTAAATTAAAGTGTATCAGTGCAGATTTATTCACCAATCTCTTTTTTTTTTTTAATTTTGTATATATTTTTCCCCCAAAGCCCCAGTAGATAGTTGTATGTCATAGCTGCACATTCTTCTAGTTGCTGTATGTGGGATGCGGCCTCAGCATGGCCGGACAAGCAGTGCGTCGGTGCGCGCCCGGGATCCGAACCCGGGCCACCAGCAGCGCGGAGTGCACGCACTTAGCCGCTAAGCCACGGGGCCGGCCCACCAATCTCTTGATAGAAGAGACTAGAGCTTTTTCTTGCAGTGTGGATCTGAAAATTCTAGTTTAGGATCAACTTTCCTCATAAACCGTACCCATGATGCACCCGCTACAATTTCCAGAGTTGGTTTCTTTAAAGTAGAGTGGGAATTTAAAGAGATTAGTGAAACCATTTCAGCGCAGAATCCGTCTACAGATTTATGACCTTTCCTAGCACTCTTGACCATCGTCCACCCTACTACCATTTTGACGATTCATTTTTGTTTGGCTATCTGTCTTGAGTAAGTCTATATAACAAAGCATCCGAAGTAGTTTTGGTAGAAAAAAAATTGTACTCCTAGTTCATCAGTTTATATAATACTTATTACTTTTCATAAATGCAATAACAAGTCCAATTGGCATAAGCAGGTTTGGGACCAGTCGACACTTTGGGTTTTTGTGAAGGTACACAGGGAACTGGCTCAGGCGGAAAGGCCTCGGCCCCCTGGAAGGGGAGGAGGCCCAGCCAATGAGCTCCGAGGCCTGTGGGCAGCTGTCAGCCCGTCTGCAGCATAGACAGTCTTGGTTAATGCAGCGAGAAGGTCAAGCAGAGGCCTTGTTAAGAGATCTTCTCCTCTACGTATTTTTAGAAGCAGCAAATATCAACCATAAATATTTAATGTTGTGTTTATAGACTTTAGCATCATAAAACTTCAAAAAGGTGACTCAGAGGAGGTTGATGAGTGTACACCTAGAGGAGAAAAGAATTTCCCCACCACGTCGCACTGTACCAGGAAAGCCGCCATTGATGTTCTTAGCAAAGGAATAAATAGGTAAATAACTATCTTATTATTATCATTATACTCACCAGATGAAGTATTAGTCATTATTCTTTGCTTGCCAGGGTTTTCATAACTCTTTTCTGATTTTAAAAATGATATGCTGTAAGCAAAAAAATAAAATCAAACATGAAAACAAACACCTCTAAGCCCACCCATAGATGTTCCCCATCAGTGCTTTGGTGTAGTTTCTTCCAAATGTTTATGTGTGTGTGTGTAACATACTGCATATTCAGCTGTGTAGTACAGATCTTCCACTTAACCTTACAGAGTAAGCATTTGATCATCTCCCAACGTTTATTGAAAATATTTTTATGCATCTATCTCGTCAAGTGCATGTACTGCAATTTATTTAACACGTGTTGTTGGAGATTGAGATTGCTTCCAATTTTTGCTTTAGGATAGATTGCTGGAAATAGAACTGTAGGGCTCTTGAGACCGATTACCAAATTGCTTTCCTGAAAGGTTGTGCCAATTATATAGTAATGCAGGGGTGGGGTGTAGTTCACATGATCCTGGTCAGCCGAGGTGGGGATGCATGGCGTCTTTTTTTTTTTTTTTTTTTTACATTTCTTTGATTACTAATGAGGTGGAATATTCTATCATGTTTGTCAGCCATTTGTATTTCTTTTTCTGTGAGTTGGACATATGCTGCTTTAAAAGGCGTATCTCAGGTTCTTTTTTGAGCATTACACTTGCTGGGTTTCACTTGAATGCCGATTGCTTTAAGAATTGCCATGTCAGATTTTCAGCTAAATGGGCTATTGCTGATGTTTGCTTGGACCTTAGTCTCCTGACTTTAGCCAAACTGTGAGTGTACATTTGAGGGCTGCATATTAAATGAGAGATAAGTCCAGAATGCAAGAAGGCGAGTTAGCAAATTAATTTACTAAGATTATACTTACACATGCACTTCTTGTTAACTTTTCTGTCTCTTTCCTTGTAGGGGTCTGTTCATGTTAGAGTTAGGAACAGTTATAAATGAGAGTTGATGTGTTCGAATGTCACATGGATATGTGGATTCGGCTCATCTCATATTCCTAGTACGCTTATCAAAAGACAGTATTTTTATAGAATGACAGCTGTAGGAAAAGCACAGATTCTTATGTTAGCCAATAAAAGATTTTTTTAAATATAATTATAAATTGGCAAGCTTGCCACTTTGTTTCTACTTGTCATTAGCCAAAGTTCAGTGTTTCCCAAGGATGTGTGTATATGTGTGAAAGGGTGTGTATTTGTGGCATATGTTTCATTATGCAAATTAGTTAATTGAGTATCTAGTATGTGACAAGTTCTGTGCTGTCTTTGAAGTATTGAGCTGTTTTATAATACACTCAGGAAAAGGAGAGAATTTTTTTTTCTGTATTGCTCTGAGTCCTCCTTTTATAGTGTTTAGGTGTAATTCCTACTTTTTTATTCTCTAAAGAAAGCTTTCCAAGCTGTGAAATGAAACCAATGAAAGAGGAGGAAAAAGGTACTTCAGAAATTATCGATAGATTGCCAAAAACAAACGCTATGATAATTTTGAGATGCAGTATCTGTCTTTTTACAACGTTAACAGATGTAGCTTTTTAATGGTGTTTGTATATTTTTGTTCAAAAGTGTATTGAGTAGGTAAAAGTCTAGCCAGGACTTGAATAAATCATTTCTTGCCAAATTTCAGCAGATGAGATAATCCATGGAGAAATGGCCATATTTCTCTAAGACCAGGCATCTTCTCAGGACTTGAAGATTCCATTTCCTCCCAGTGTTTTACTCCCATGGAGCAGTTTTCTTTGTTCTGCAATGTACAGTACGCACGGAAACTGGGAATGGAGGGGCACCTGCTCTCTCTGCCCAGTTCCCTTCCGAATTGTGGCTCAATTAGAACTCAGTTTCACAGGGCGTGTGGGTGCACACGCACAGTGCCAGTGTCAACCAGGAACGAGCAGAATCCATGTTCTTTCCACCAAAGTAATAATATAAGTAACAAGCACTCTTGTAATATTGCATAGTTTACGTCTTGCAAAATGAATTACTTCTCCTTAATGCCCACCCATCTTATGGGTGCTTTTTAATTAGCTCAAAATATAACTTTAAGTGGCAATAATATTCCTCTTGCTAAAACAGTGTTCCATTCGTCGTCATTGATGAGACATGTGCAGTTACCCTGGTACTAAATGCTCGAGCATCTGTGGGTGTTGATTCTCCTGTGCTTGTAATGAGCGGGCCTTAATTAAATCTCGAAGTGACAGCTGAAGATTTAAGGGGCAGGGTGTCATATATAAAAGGACATTTAATATAACAATAATAGCAAGAGTAACTTCGAGGAATCCTGGCTGAGATTTTTGTTCAGGGTCATCCAGTCTTAATTAGTGGCACGCTGGGGTTTGAGCTGTACTGCTGACGATTGCTCGGGGCTCATCATCACCTTTGTGCTCCTGCAGCAACCCGCTAGGAAGGGTGGCACAGGTATTGTGATGTCACCCCCATTTTATAGACGAGGCACCCTCAGCCAGGTTGGGTCCTTACCCAGGTGCTCTGCAGGGAGGCCTGTGAGTTCAGAGCCCACTATGCTGCCTGCTAGGCCAGGTAGCTCTGACATCAAAATGTATACAGCAGGCAAAGGTGAGCAGTGGGCTATTTGCTCACCGCATGAGTGACCAGCTGATGACCTTGGCATTCTGAGACCCACTGGCTTTCGCCCCAGCCTTGCTCAGGTGTCCAACAGAACTTCTGATAATTCACTGTATTAAAAATAACTTCAAATGGGGGCCGGCCCGGTGGCACAGCGGTTAAGTGCACGCGCTCTGCTTCAGCGGCCCGGGGTTCGCAGGTTCAGATCCCGGGCGTGCACCGACGCACCACTTGTCGGGCCATGCTGTGGCAGCGTCCCATATAAAGTAGAGGAAGATGGGCACGGATGTTAGCCCCAGGGCCGATCTTCCTCAGCAAAAAGAGGAGGGTTGGCATCAGATGTTAACTCAGGGCTAATCTTCCTCACACAGAAAAACAAAAAACTTCAAACAGAAAATTCCTTTTTTCCTAGAGAAAGCTGGTCTTCAACTAGAACAATTGGTGATTATTAATCTGTTTTGAATGGGGCAAGGAATAAAAAAGATTTTATGGGCATATAATTGAAAACGTGCAGTGGGCATAATTCAAAGAGCAATCATGTAGCCTAAAAAAACTCTCTGCCTTCGTGTTGCTGACTGCAGTCAACGAAATTCAGAGCCTGCAGGTACCGTGGAAGCCGTCTAGACGTGCGCTGTCTGATGGAAATAGAATGTGAGCCACAAATGTAATTTATGGTTTTCTGGTAGCCACAGTAAAAAGAAACCGGTAAAATTAGTATTGCAATATATATCTTAATATATATGAGGTTAATATTGCAGTACATATTTTAGCATATAATGATGCAATAATATGTTCTATTTAGCTCTATATGTCCAAAATAGTATCATTCCAAAGGGATCTGTATAGAAAAATTATCCATGATATATTTTATGTTCTTTTTCTGTACTGTCTGTGAAATTCAGTGTAGTTCAAACTTACAGCACGTCTCAATTTGCACTCAGCACATTGGACTTTCTAATCTGAGACCCCAAGCTCCAATCTCTATCTAAAATTATGAAAATTAATTCATAATGTGAAAAATAATTTTCAAGCAGTTGGTTACACTGTTTTTAGGAAGGGATAGTTTTAAACTTGGACAGTTTTTGGTTATTAATCTATTTGGATTTGGTTGAGAAAAAAAATGTTGTGAACATGTAATTTAAAAATTTGCCTGTGTACCAGTTAAAGAGGAATTATGTGGCATAGAAAGTCCCCATATCCCTCCATCCTGCAGACTACAATCAAAGGAGTTTAGCGGCTGCAGGCTTCTGAGTGGCCACGCTGACCTGCGCTGTCCAGTCAGGTGGCCACTACCCACTGGAGCTGTTGAGCACCCAAAACGTGGCTACTGTCACTGAGGAACAGATTTTAAAATTTTATTTCCTTTTAATTGATTTAAATTTAAACATCAATACTTGATTCGGTTATTGGGAAACTTTTAAGTATATGGGGAACTGACCACGTGAATATGTTAATCTCTGTTTTCAACCGTACATTTTCTTTTCTTTTCTTTCTTTCTTTCTTTTTTTTTTTTTTGGTGCGGAAGATTGGCCCTGAGCTAACGTCTGTGCCAGTCTTCCTCTACTTTATATATGGGACGCCGCCGCCGCAGCATGGCTTGATCAGCAGTGCGTAGGTCCACGCCCAGGATCTGAACCTGCAAACCCTGGGCTGCCGAAGCAGAGTGCACGAACTTAAACCACTAGGCCACCAGGCCAGCCCCCTCAGCTGTACATTTTCTGAACTATAATAGCAGTCCGATATTTCCAGTAAAAAGGTGGTTTCCTAATTGAGATGTACCCTAAGTAGAAAATACATAGACCTTTGAAGATTTGGAGATTTAGTTGGAAAAAAGAATGTAGGAGATCTGAGTAATTTTTTATATAGAGTACATGTTGAAGTGATACTATTTTGGATATATTGGGTTAAATTTAAATATATTATGAAAATTAACTTCACCAGTCTCTCTTTACTTTTTTTTTTTTTTTTTTTTTTTTTTGTGAAGAGATCAGCCCTGTGCTAACATCTGCCAGTCCTCCTGTTTTTTTTGCTGAGGAAGACTGGCCCTGGGCTAACATCCGTGCCCATCTTCCTCTACTTTATATGGGACGCCGCCACAGCATGGCTTGACAAGCAGTGCGTCAGTGCGCGCCCGGGCTCCGAACCAGCGAACCCCGGGCTGCCGCAGCAGAGCGCGTGCACTTAACCGCTTGCGCCACCGGGCCAGCCCCTCTCTTTACATTTTTAAATTTTAAAATTATATATAAGCTCACCTTCTCTTTCCATTGGATGGCGCAGATCTCGATCAGAGTTCTCACGTAGCAAAGGAAGGAAACAGTGCTGGTAGTTCCAGGCTGTCAGTTAGGGGTAAAGCCTCAATCCGAACCCAGGACCCTGCTCTCCCTCTCGCCCTTGTCGCAGTGTTCCGTACACTCACCTGAGTCCCCCTGATGATGTCGGGCTCAGTGTTGAGTCACGTTCAAGCGTGGCAACCTTACCTTACTAACTCTTGATGCACCCGAAGACGTACCAAGGCAACTCCAGAAAAATAAATTTACAAAATGGAGCAGCAGGTGTTATTTATCGAGGCACTGATATTGCTGGAGTACAAACACTCTGTGATGACTTGGGTTTCTGATCAGGAAATCATTAGTAGGTATAGTTTTAATTCTTCACTCCCTTTTCTCCATTGATGAGTCTCTCTGTTATGTGAGGTTAGTTAGCAGTTTTTAACCTTCCCTGAAGATAGGTTAGCAGTCAAGAGGTGAATGATTCAACAGTTAGGTGGTGGCCTAGAGTGTAACTACTTTTTTTTATTTTTATTTTTTTTAAACAGTTTTATTTATTTATTTATCTATTTATCTATTTATGTATGTATGTATGTGAGGAAGATCAGCCCTGAGCTAACATCCATGCTAATCCTCCTCTTTTTGCTGAGGAAGACTGGCTCTGAGCTAACATCTATTGCCAATCCTCCTCCTTTTTTTTTCCCCCCCAAAGCCCCAGTAGATAGTTGTATGTCATAGTTGCACATCCTTATAGTTGCTGTATGTGGGACGCGGCCTCAGCATGGCCGGAGAAGCAGTGCATCGGTGCTCGCCCGGGATCCGAACCCGGGCCGCCAGCAGCGGAGCGCACGCACTTAACCGCTAAGCCACGGGGCCGGCCCTAGGGTGTAACTTCGTGTAGCTTTGGTGGTGGGATGAGGGACCTCTTGTTCCCTAAATCGCTGCATCACAATGGGGGGCCCAGCATTCCATCCTGCCTTGTGTCTGGGATGGCTGCTCCAGCTCTTGTCTTCATGTCCACCTGCCGGTCCCTGAGAAGGAGTGGGGAGGGAGACTGCATTTGCCTTTGAGGGCACAGTCATGAAGTTACATATTTGACTTCTGCTCATAGCCCTTGGCCAGAACTGGGTCATATGGAAAACTTACCCTTTTGGGAGGGGTGTGGCCATGTATCCACATAAAATCCAAGTGTTTTCTTCAGCTTCCAAAAACTTGCTGTCTCTTGCCCACCACTTCCTCTGAGTTTTAGCCAGGTGGCCCAAGACCTCTTTCTTTGTGCACAAAACGGGAATATGATCTACTCTGTGTTACAAGGATTGCAGGAGTAATGAAGATGAAGGCAAGAGTTTGTGTGGCCTTTTCTATCCTGGGTCAGAGACAGTCTAATGCGGTGTTGGGAGTTATCTCTTCACTTGCATACATGTTGTGTGTACCGCTAGCTTCTTGTACAGGAAAGGCCTTCATCTTCTGTCTCCCTGATCCTTCCCCACCACATGGCACGTTGCATAATATTTGCACACATTAAGCTCTTGAGGAACATTTCTGTTCTCCAGCCATTTGCATTCACTTTGTCTCTCAGTGTAACACATCTAGCTGACCAACAAATATTTATTGAGCACCTACTGTGTGTGTCAGGCACTCTTCTAGATGCGGGAAGATGGCAGTGAACAGACCAGGGAGAAATCTTACATTCTATTGGGTAAAAATGTGTGCTGTGTAGGATATGTTGGGTGCTGTGGTGCCCTGTGAGAGCACAGGAATCTGCATTTATGTTGCTCTCTATGATTGCCAAAGAGCAGATACTAACAATCATACATGCCTCCTCCAAACGAATACAGTAAAAGTGTTGAAGTATTGAGTGAATATTTTTAAATGTTATTACAGTGTATTTGAATGATTTGTTTCTGATTTTGAACCATGTAATTAGAAAACTGAAGTTCACTTAAATTCTTGTGTGTTTTCGAGAAATATGTAAAACACCACTTCCCCTTGGTTGGGGTAAGTACTTGGTTGGGGAATAAAAGACTTTTTAGTGTACCTTTGCCGATGAGAATTGATTCTTCCTGGAGTTTGTGTAGAAATTAGGAAACACAATGCTCTTCCCTGAGTGTGATCTTGTTTAAACTATTGAGAAGTTTATGATCGTGCAGGTTGAATGGGGTGAATAGTGATTTAGAGGAGAATTGAGCTGATTAATAAGAAGGCCATGATTTTGTTTTAATAACATGTTCTGACCCAGTAAGGAAAATTTGGACTGTGTTTTCTTACAGGGGCAGTGCTGTTAAAATTTATGCAAATGGAACACTTTTATTATTACTGAGGCTTTCATAGTATTTTGCTTTCCAGGGAGCTTTGTAAATCATTATAATTATTTTTACCTAGTATATCGGTTCTGAATGCTCCTCCTGACCTGCCACGGCGAATTTCCATTCAGTGTGAGTCGTAGCGTTAAATGGAGGTTTATGCCCCGTAGAAATTAGGGAGAGAGAAATGCAGAAATACCCAGCCCTTGAGGTTGCAGTGTGTGATGAATTACTTCCTTACATTTATGGCGAACTCTTATACCTCGATGTGCACATGGGAGCAGAACCATTTATGACAGGTGCTTAAATGTGGACTTCATCCATATGACACCATTTTGACTAATTGAGCCATTAAAATCCACTAGGAGTGGTGTGATGGGGAAGATAGGATGAACGGCTACAAGACACCGTATTTTTAATTTGACCGATCAGTTTTTGGCTGTATTGGCTAGTTTTTTGGTGACTGGTAGGTAACTGCTTTTCATGGCAGGCATTATGATGAGATAGTGTTGATGATGATGGGTCTACTGCGTTTTAAATAGATGTAAATCCATGTAAGTCTCAAGCCCGTTCGTGTGTATCATATCATTTTGGTCTTGTTTTTCTCGCCTCCTCCCCATCCCTCCACAAACCCTCTCTGATCGTGGGCATGGATTTGGGTTCTCTGGGAACAGAACAGTGCAGGCCCACATGCAAAGTGTCCTCGAGGTAGAGTAGAAGGTCAGGTTCATTGAGATTTATAAGACTCAGACCATCCTTGGGTTTTGTCTTTTGTTTTTTTCCATCTTAATGGAGAAGATACTCTAAATATAAATATTTTTGTAGAAATTATGCTGTGCTTATAGTGGTATTATCTGACCTGTAATTAATAAAACTGAGTGGCATATCTACAGTGTTTTAGTCTATTGAGTTTTGGGACAATATATTTGTTTCCCACTGGGAATTGATCTGTGGAGACCAGAGGAGTCAGGGCACAGAAGAGTTATTTTTTTAGGACAGTACTTTTAGAAGAGAGAAATGTTAAAGCTGTTTGGATCACCAGCCTGTGAGGTCAGACTCCCTACAATGATGCCCACAACAATATGAAGAGTCTTGGAATTCTGGAAAAATATAAGCAAGATTGGGTTCCTGCTGGTAGAATGAAGGTGTCTTAGGAGCAAGAAGAAGAAAAAGGTTACACTTGTATAGAATGTGAGAACTGGCTGCAGGCAGAACAGGTGAATAAGGGGATAGAATGGGTTTGTGATTCTTGGCACTTGACATCAGGGGCTGGATAATTCTTGGTGGAGGCCGTCCTCTGCATTGTGGGATGTCGAGCAGCATCCCTGATCTCCGCCCACTCATGTCAGTATTCTCCCCCCCAAGAGTTACGACAACCAAAAATGTCCCCAGATAGTGCCAGGTGTTCCCAGAGTGGGAGGTGGGGGAGTAGGGCAACATCATCTCCAGTTGGGAACCATTGGAAAAAGGATCTGAGATCTTGCATTTGGAGGGGGCATCAGAAATGTAAAGAAACCATCAGAGCATGTTCATGTAGGTTCTTTCATGGCAATATATCCTGGATACTCTGGGAGCCCAAGAGTCGAGCAAACCATTCCTCTTGGGGTCGAGAAGGCTTTGACTTAATGATCTCCTGGAAGAGGTGAGTTTAAGCTGGTCCTTGGAGGTAGAGGTGGGGAGAGGGTGACGGACTGGAACCAAAGAATCAGCATTATGTATTCTTTTTAAAATTTATCATATTTCATAGGTATTTATCTCAATTCACAGATGACTGCATTTAGGAAAAAAAACTTTCATAAATGACTTTTTCTAAGCTAATTAATATATGCAACAAAGTGGAGAGTTTACTTGTTTGAATTTGAATTTACTTATTTCAAATTCTACTGTATACCCTTTTCTAATATTAAGCTAAATTGTAGTGAAAATACTCGTAATTTATCTATGTTATATATTCGGCATTTAGACAGTCGTATTTTATAAAAGGGCTTCAGAGTCCTGGGGGCTGTCTGGAATATCGTAATGATTTTACTGCATTAATTTCATATTATAAAGTTATGGCCATTTCACCTTGGGCCTTCTCAGGACTCTAAAAATTGGGAGTAATCACTGTTAAGTTTTCAGAACTTGGTGGCATAAGCACGCATGACTTCTTGGTTTATGCACATTATAAATGGATATTTATCACACGGAGATGACGTAGGCAGTTTTGTATGAAACGCAGTGGAAGCCCCCACACACCTAAAATCTGGCCTGAGCAATGGTAGATTTTAGGTGTGTGTGGGGGCTTCCACCGCCTTTTAATTTAAAAATGCAGTTAATTGAAAAAGCTGGGAATTATAAAAAAAAAAAAAAAAGACACATACAGGTCTTTTTTTTTTGTTTATTTTACCCTGAAGTGTCTGAATACACAGTCACTGCCAGTACTTGGAGGGCGGGCCTGTGCCTTTGCTCAGAGGAGGTTCCCAGCCAGGAACTTCCCCCAGTGGTTCCAGCACCATCCACACCCGTAGTGTATCTGGCCTGGTTTCCAGTTTCTAGTTCTCTCTTGTGAAAACTTAAGGAAACCCACACAGAAGTCTCATTTCTGCATCTCTCTAGATTTCTGCCTTTCCCCCCAGTTTTCTTGGTCATCTTGCGCACACCTAATCCCACGGCATTTATTAAAATAATTCAGACTTGTCCTGTCTATAAAGCATTCAACTTCATTTCCGTAAAAAACCAGTAACCGGCTCTGTGCGCGCTCATACTTCATCAGTTTGCGTGATACCTGAAAAAGTTGGTACAATATCAGTTACAATAGCGAGGAAGGGCTGGAGGAAACCTGGACCAGCTTTGGGGACAGCGTATCCGAGGTAGGGGAAGAAGGGCAGGAGGTTCTGAGTGCTGACTCCCAGCTAGGAGCAGACATACTGGTGCCTTGGGTCAGTCCATAAGTTTCTTCCCTGGAGGAAGTGAAAAGCAAGAGAAGCTCATGTCACTTACACCTGGGCTTCCTGGTGCTGCCTTCCCTGTGTGTGCACATGTAAGTCAGTGCCTGGCCGGCATGGGCAGGCTCAGTCAGGGCAGCCGCTGAGAGGGGCAGAATCCTTTACGAGAGCTGGTTGCCATTCATCTTTTAACGCTTAGACCTTGCAGTAATGAGTGAAATCTGGTAATTATGTATGTGTTGGACTAACTCGGTTGTAAGTTTTATAGGATGCCGATATTAAACTCTTGCACGTAGGCGACGTGGGGATGCACTGCCATCTGCTCATAACTGTTTAAATTTAGAGGGATGTGATACCACACAGCTTCTCCTCTACACCCACTTTATGGGTGTCATTAACGCTTATTATAAGACCTGAAAATGGCACATGAGTCATCAGAAGGAAAATATTCAGTGGAGTTTTGGTGTTGGGTACATCTTATTGTAGTCTGATTTTTTTTTTAAGTTCATATACTTGTCCGTTCACTCATATGTCCTAAGCTATTTATTAAGTTTCTTTCTTGTGTCAAGCATGAAGCCGTGCTTTGTGGATACAGAGGGTGAGCTAGACACCCTCTGAGCTCAGTGTCGTGAAGGCGGAGGTCCCTACCCCAGCTTGATGGTATTTGGGAGACCAGTAGCAAAGAGAGAAACAAATAAACAAGAGACTTTGATGGTAGTGGTAGTAATGCATACTGTTAATGAGACGAGCAGGGCGACATAACAGAGTGGCTTGGGGTAGAAGGGGTTCCATGTTAGAGGTAAGAGGCCTCTCCAAAGAGGAGAGAGATGAGTTGAAGTCTGAAGGACACAGCTGGGAAGAGTTGGGAGAACAGAGTTCCAGGTGAAAGGAGCAGCACATGCGAGGGACAGGCAGCAGGAGCTTGAGGGACGAAGAGGAGGCCAGGCCAGCATGATGGGAGCAAGCGACCGACAGGGAGATGAGATCCGAGGTGTGTGCGGGGAACACCATGCAGTTCCTCACAGGACACAATAGTAATGGTGGTGAGTTTGGACTTGAAACCCTCCTGTGACTTCCCACCGTACTAACGGATGGCTGGCTGCAGGGTGAGGGAGGGACTGTAGTGGCTCCAGGTGGGTCCCAGGCAGGAGGCAGTCTCACTTTCCACTAGCGTGGACACTAGTGGAGGACACTCTTCAGTGGAGAGCGCCAGTAAACGTGCAGACGTGCTTGGCTGGAGGAGCGAGGGTCGACCTCATGACCACTCAGACGACAGGCTGGAGGAGGGACGGGACGGGACGGGGTGGGTGGGTGAAGGGTTCCATTGTGGACGTGCCGTGTTTGAGATGCCAGTTGGACCTCCAAGTGGACATGTCACGCGGGCGGGTCCAGGATGAGTGTGGACCTGGGCGGGGCGAGGACCTGACATGTGCATTTGGGATTCAGGTAGATCCGGGGACTGGGTAAGTTCACTGGGGAGGTGGATGGCAGTGCAGTCCTGCCCAGAGGCACTCACTTTGCAGTCAACAGGAGGTGCCCAAAGGTCAGAAAGATGCCTTTCGGAAACCTAAGATGCCTGAAAGCTTTCCGAAGTCATTTGATAACCTCTTGTATTTTTAGGGAGACCTACAATCTTATAGGACGTGAGAATTTCATCTTGCCCTGCCATCTGGAGACTTTGAGAGAAAATGCGTTAATACCGTCTTATTCTTGAGCGGCTTCCGCTGAGAATTATGCTTACATTTCTTTTTTGTCTGATTTGGCAGCTTTCTTCTTAGGTGGGGACAAGTGATTCAGCCTAGATTAATTAGATGGAAATACCCGCTCTTTTTCTTGGGCTTCTAGAGTTTTTGCTGACAACCACAAGTACGGTCCTGAACATCATACAACAGCATAATGTGTTCATTTTTTTTTGAATGACTTTTGTGATTAACCTTGATTTAGCAAGAACATCCATTCCATTTCCCAAAGACTAATACGAATTTAGTTAACCAAAATGTGTCATTCTGCTCCCGGTTAGCTAAATTTTCTAAGGACAGAAGCTGGCCTAAGAATTTCTAGGTTTGACTAAGAATCAGATATTCCAGAAACTACCAAGATTCTGCGTTTGTTTCTAGAGTATGTCTTTGCTCCTCCAGGAACTATCTCAAAATATCACCTGTGAATTTGGAGACAACTGAGTACACTTTTTATTTCACAGTTAAGGGTTTGAATCTGGCCTATGAAAAGAAAGCAGATATTTATTCTTGCCTTGCTAGCTTCAAAATAAATTGGCTGATGCCCATCTTAACTGTTAGAACCATTTTTTTTTTTTTTGTGAGGAAGATCAGCCCTGAGCTAACATCCATGCTAATCCTCCTCTTTTTGCTGAGGAAGACCAGCTCTGAGCTAACATCTATTGCCAATCCTCCTCCTCTTTTTTTCCCCCAAAGCCCCAGTAGATAGTTGTATGTTATAGCTGCACGTCCTTCTAGTTGCTGTGTGTGGGACGCGGCCTCAGCATGGCCTGAGAAGTGGTGCGTCGGTGCGCACCCGGGATCCTAACCCGGGCCGCCAGTATCGGCGCGCGCGCACTTAACCGCTAAGCCACGGAGCCGGCCCGTTAGAACCATTTTGATCTTTCTAAGTTTGTCTTTAGCCAACAGCAGGGTCTTTGGAAGAAATACGTTTGCATTGAAGGTTCATTTTCCTTGAGATCTTTTTTATTATGGTAAAATATACATGACATAAAATTTACCATTTTTGTACATCTTTAAGGGTACTGTTTATTGGCATTAAGTATATTCATCATCCATCTCTAGAACTTTTTCCCTTTTGCCAAATTAAAACTCTGTACCCATTAAATAATAACTCTCCTCTCCGTTTCCCCCTCCCCCAGCTCCTGGCAACCACCGTTCTACTTTCTGCCTCTATTTTCAAATAAACTACTCCAGTACTCTACCTCAAATAAGTGAGATCATACAGTATTTGTCCTTTTGTGTCTGGCTTCTTTCACTTAGCATTATGTCTTCAAGTTTCGTGATGTTGTAGCATGTGTCAGAATTTCATTCTTTTTAAAGGCTAAATAATATTCCACTGTGTGTATATACCAAATTTTGTTGATCCATTCATCCATCAGTGGACATGTGGATTGTTTCCATCTTTTGGCTATTTGTGAATAATGTTACTGTGAGCATTGGAGTGCAAATATCTGTTCGAGTCCCTGCTTTCAGTTCTTTTGGGTATATACCTAGAAGTGGAATTGTTGTGTCATATGGTAATTTTATGTTTAATTTTTTGAGTAACCATCATACTGTTTTCCTGAAGGTTCGTTTTTAAGTAATCTGTGTGAGATATGATAGAAATGGAATCTACCCATGACTCATGTTTATCTAACACAAGAGTTAGCAAACTATGGCCCACAGGCCAAATTTAGCCCATTGCCTCCTTTTGTACAGTCAACAAGATAAGGATGGTTTTTACATTTTTAAATGGTTAAAAAAAAATCAAAAGAAGAATAACAAGTCATGATGCATGAAAATTCTATGAAATTCAAATTTCATTGTACGTAATTAAAGTTTCCGTGGAACACAGCTAAACCCATCGATTTATATATTGTCTATGACAGTTTCTCACTACAAAGGTAGAAATGAGTGGTTCTCAATTGAGTAACAGAGACCGTGTGGCCCATGAAGTGGAAATTATTTACTCTCTGGCCCTTTCAGAACAAATTTGCCAACCTCTAATCGAATAGGTTAAAATTATAAGTCACACAAGCATAGTTACATCTGTTGCCTGCTCTGCCCATGTACATGTCCCAGTAGATTTATCAAGCTGTCCACCTAATGAATCACACTGTTCTAAACCTCATTTCTGTCACTTTTTCACATTTAAGTATCAATTTTTGTTGCTTACGCCCCCAGGGAGACTTCCTTCAGTGGGAGATACAGAGCACAAAACCCTCTTCTTTGAGTTTTGAAGACTCACCCATTTCAGATACATTTCCTTTTCTGTTGCCAGTTCCACAATTTGGATCCCTCTCCTGTCTTTTAAGGAACTATCTTTCCTTTGAATAGGAGGTCAATCTCTGTATCACAGAGGAACCAAATTGAGGACGATTTCTCAAAATTCACTTACTTTTTTTGTGTGCGTGTGTGTGTGTGAGGAAGATCAGCCCTGAGCTAACATCTATGCCAATCCTCCTCTTTTTGCTGAGAAAGACCAGCCCTGAGCCCAAAGCCCCAGCAGATAGGTGTATGTCATAGTTGCACATCCTGCTAGTTGCTGTATGTGGGATGCCGCCTCAGCATGGCGGGAGAAGCGGTGCGTGGGTGTGCGCCCGGGATCTGAACCCGGGCCGCCAGTAGCAGAGCACGCGCACTCAACCGCTAAGCCACAGGGCTGGGCCCCCACTTACTTTTTTGTAGACTACTTTTTGGATAAGGTTTGTACCCTACTAAAAGGCAGCATCTTCTATTTTTAATCTGTGATATTTCTATAAAACCATGTAAATGTCATACTTGGAACTGGAGGGTGTTTTCAGCATTTTTTTTTTTTTTTTTGCAAAGAGCCTTTCTGTGCAGTGAGGGCTGTGTGTGACTTGTGACAAGTTCTGTTCACACACCCGGAAATCTGAAATAGCATCGGTTTCCTCCGTTTCACATCTTCTTTCATTTTAACAACATCTTCAAAATATCATTTTAGGATAACACTTTATTCAGAGTTTAAGTTGTTGTTGGAACTATCAGCGCCAGAGCTTCTTCACATACACACCCAGCTATACTACAGGTAGTTACATAAGGATGCATTTAACATATTATTTTATTTAATTCATCAAGGTGATCTTAGGACCTAAGAGAAATTTGAACAGGCTTAAAGCAAATCAGGCTAAGCTTAAACTAGGAAATACACTTAAGTTCTATTTTTCCTATGTTTAGTTTTTGTAGGAAATGAGTTGTTTGCATTTTCTCTTTTTTAAATTGTTTGTAATTATATTTGCACAAAGAAGAAGCCTGTTGCCTGCTAGAGTGATAAAATGGGATCAATAAAAGAGAGAAGAGTGGGCAGAGAAAATCATTTGGTAAGTATAGCACGAACGTATCAGTAAACAGCTGTGCAAGAATTTCATCATCTTTATGCAGTTTAATCTGATTTTTTTTTTTATAAGGACCTATTCTTTTTTCCTTTCTCAAACACACTTGCTCGTTTAAAAATTCAGTATTTGAGAACCAAGTAATATGTTTCCGTTTAGGAAAACCACAGAGAAATGTGATTATGTTCCAGTTGAAATGAAACTTCATTCAGTCCCACTTTTACTAGTATGGCTATTTTGGTCCCTTTTCAGAAACTTCTCAAATGTATTCCTTTGAGGGAGTGACTGGTGAAAATGTTGTAGGTTCATCTTGGTTTTTTTTTTTTTTTTTTTTGTGGTGGTAAAATTCACCTAAGGTTCATCTTGTTTTTATTTTTGTTTTTTAATCTGCAAGAGTGATTACTAGAACAAAAAGAACACAGCAGCGTTCCAGTGACCAGTGTTTGCAGTGATTCCCATTCTGTGACTATAATCATAACTGTCATTTGTTACGAGCCTATGTGTCTGGCTCCACATGTGTTTGAATATGTGAGTTTGTGCAGTGCAATTATAAAGTACTGTGCCCATTTAGTGGCTCAGAGAGGTTAAGTTATTCACCAGGGTACACACAGCCCTCAGTGAGGGATTCTGAGATTTAGCTGAGGTCACTCCAGGGCTACGCTGCTTCTCAGAGAGTCTCCCGGCATGCGTTGCAAGGGAGACACTACCTTTTCCAGGCACTGAGTGCAATTTCTGGAAAACAAGGCCACACTGGAATCCAGAGAAGAGAAAGCCAACTTAAGACTGGGTATAAATACAGTGTGATTGAGACGGGCGAGCAAAATACAGGCAAGAGTTTGACCTTCGAGGCAAATGCAAACTGGTAGAAGAATGAGCATGTTTTTTATTTTTTTATTATTTTTTTGTGTGTGAGGAAGCCCAGCCCTGGGCCAACATCCATGCCAATCCTCCTCTCTTTGCTAAGGAAGACTGGCCCTAGGCTAACATCCGTGCACATCTTCCTCTACTTTATATGGTGCGCCACCACAGCGTGTCTGGATAAGCGGTGCGTCAGTACGCGCCCGGGATCTGAACCTGCGAACCCCAGGCCGCCGAAGGGGAGCGCATGCACTTAACCACTGCGCCACCAGACCGGCCCCTTTATCTTTTATTTTTAGGAGTCCCTTAAAAGTGCCAGCTAAAGACAGGTGTTGTGGTGTAAGTGGACAGCTGATGGGATTTCAGGCCAGATAACCTAGGATCGCTTCCAGGCTCCAGCCTCCCTGGCGATGCACTGTCCCAGTCTCTGAGATAGTGGGGGGTGGTGATGATGTGGAGGACACAGCTGCAGTGAAGACCGAATTCGTGTAACTCTGAAGCACGACACAAGTGCTATGTGTTTCTCTTTCTGCCTGCCACGTGTGCACACTTCGACATAGTATTCCTGATGGGGCGAGACGAGACGCCCTGTAGTGTGTTATGTGAGGTCAGCGTTCCAGGCCCCGACTGTAAAGCCAGCGGGGGACCATCAGGAGCCCGCGGGAATCAGGGAATTCTGACCGCCAGTCTGCAGAGATTGGACTCACAGAAAGTTTTAAATCATGTGCTCTTTTTTCTGTCTCGAGATTCAGTCGCCCTTTCAGGTTATAGAAAAACACGAGTCTTTTTGACAGATGTAAGGCCAGGCCCCACGCTGGCCTTTGCTCCATGAGCTGTGTCGTCTCTCAGTGTCCCCTGCCGTTCAATTACTGAGCTCAGGAATGCCTGCCTGCCTCATAGGATTTATGTCAGAGTGGTTTTCAGTTCAATGATACATTTCTTGGTCATGCTTCAAGCAAATTCTCTGAAGTGTTTGTTTCCCTAAATGATTTCATCCTACCGACTGACTGCCTTTGGTGGCAACCACACGTGAGAATAAAGTGGAGTCATTGCAGATCAGCTATATAAAAGCGAGGATGGAGAGAAGGTGACTAGCCGTTGTGTCGGAGAGAGCCAAACGGCATGTCCTTCCGGGCCCCGTCTTCAGGGGACTGACTGAACGCACCCACACGTACAATTTATGCTACTTAGCAACGTCACAGGGTAGGAAAGGGCACCGAGGAATCAGAATTCTTACAAAGGTGGCAACATTCATTTTATGAATTAGAAAATACACATATTCAGAAGCTATTGTTGTGCGAAATTAGGCCTGATGTAAGAACACACAGTGAAAGTGCACTGAACATATTTCACTGTGATTTTGCAGTCATTTGTATTCATAATAGTTGTTGCTCGTGATTTTGCAAATTGCCTGTAACAGTGATGGAATAAAGGAAGCATTCCATCTTCCAGGCAGATCGACCAACAGAGCAAGAATTTTAAGCGGACTTAGGATATGGAGAAATTGCATAGGTTTTACTCCTAAAGAACCGAATTCCATGCATCAAAAAGGAAATTCCTTTTTCAAGGTTTCATTTACTCAACCGACTGCATACTCTGCTGCTTTGTTGGTGAGACGAATGACCCACTTGCTCATTCTCCTCATCTGTAAATAAATGGTCTTTATGAATAAGATATTCACTGGTGATCTAAGACGCTGTGAGGCTGGGTTTGACTTAATGGGAGAGATGCACGTGTGAACAAAATGCAAACCCCGTGATGGCTCACTCTTGTTCCAAGTACGATGTTCTAGACATACAGACTACCTGTAGGAAAGTCTGATGTGAGTTGGGTGGAAAAAATTAAGTATCATAGAAAATCCAAAAATGAATTGAACCCAGTTGCTTGTAGGTACAGTGCTTTTGCTGAATAAATTTCAGACCAACTCAAAGTATTAAACATTAACCAAATGAAGGAGTTAGAATCATGTGTAATGGGTGCATTGTATATATGCAAATTGTCATTCAAAGTGTTTGGAAGACTTCTGATAAATTGTATCATCAGTTGCAAGTTCCTATTTATTTCCATTGTGCAAAAATAAATTACTGCCTGCCTCTATCCAAATTATTGTAAATCATGAATTGGTGGGATCTGAAATGATGAGAGCACTCAAAGTGAAGCCAGAATTTGGGGTTCAAATCCTACCACTTACTGGCTATGAAAGCAGTGTAGACTGTTCCCTTACACTCTCCAGATCTCCAGCCTTTTCACATACAGTGGGAATAACAGAGTTCCTGTGATGGTTAAGTTATACAGTGGACATAAAGGGACTTTATAAAATGTACACTTCCTGTGCAAATGGGAGGGCAAGGAGTTATTTCATATGGGTGAGTACATAATCAACCTTGTTGTTCAAGAATTTTAATGATGAAAACCACTGATAAGTGCTTCTCATGACTAAATTAAAAGATTTTGGTTAGCAAAATGTATTTGTGTTACAAAGAACACACTTGTAGAAAATTCTAGGAGGCTACAAACGAAGCTTACTGATAGAGGCTATCTCTGCACGATGAGAGTGGGAGGACTTGGAGCGGGTTGAAAGACTTTGAACGTTTTACCCTGATATCAGGATTTCTCAACCTCAGCACTATTGACATTTGGGGCCGGATAATCCTTTCTCGTGGAGCAGATGTCTTGTGTGTTGTAGGATGTTGAGCAACATCCCTGGCCTCTCCCCACCCATTAGATGCCAGTGGCACCCTTCCCCCAAGTTGTGACAACCAGAAATATCTCCAGACATTGCCAGGTGACCCTTGAGGGGGGCAAAATTACCTGTAATTGAGAAGCACTTAAAATGTCCCCCATGAACATGTATTACTTATATAATTTTAATGACATTTAAAACAAAATTTACCCAAAGGAGTTGAAAACCTACATTCATGCAAAAACCTGCACGCAGATGCTTATAGCAGCTTTATTCATCATTGCCCAAACTTGGAAGCAACCAGATGTCCTTCAGTAGGTGAATGGATAAATAAACTGTGGTCCATCCGGACAATGGAATATTATCAGCACTAAAAAGAAATGAGCTATCAAGCCATGAAAAGACATGGAGGAACCTTAAATGCATATTACTAAGTGAAAGAAGCCAGTCTGAAAAGGCTGTGTACTATGATTCCAACTCTGTGACATTCTGGAAAAGGCGAAACTATGGAGACAGTGAAAAGATCAGTGGTTGCCAAGGGTTGGGGTGGGAGAGAGTTGAATAGGTACAGCACAGAAGGTTTTTTTTTGTGTGTGTGTGTGTGTGTGGAACATTGGCCCTGAGCTAACGTCTGTTGCCAATCCTCCTCCTCTTTTCCTTTTTTGTCCCCGAAGCCCCAGTAGATTGTTGCATGTCATAGTCGTACATCCTTCTAGTTGCTCCATGTGGCACGCCGCCTCAGCAGGGCTTGATAAGCAGTGGATAGGTCTGTGCCCAGGATCCGAACCCGCGAAGCCTGGGCTGCTGAATGGAGCGCGTGAACTTAACCGCTACACCACCAGGCTGGCGCCAGCACAGAGGGTTTTTAGGGCAGTAAAACTTTTCTTTATGATACTATAATGGTGGACACGTCATTATACATTTGTCAAATCCATAGAATGCTCAATACCAAGAATGAGCCCTAATGTAAACCATGGACTTTGGGTGATTAAAATATGTCCAAATAGGTTCAGCGATTATAACACAGGTACCCTCAGGTGGGGTCTATTGAGAATAAGGGAGGCTGGGGGGTGTAGGGGTAGGGGGTTTGTGGGAAATCCCTGTACCTCCCTCTCAATTTTGCTGTGAACCTAAAACTACTCTAAAAACTAAAGTCTATTAAAAAATAATTTTTAAAAGGCAAAAAAAATTAAAGATGTCATTTCCAAACTGGTGAGATTATTCTGTTCAATTTCACATTTCTGTGACCTATAAAAGGATTGGGAAGTTTTTATGAGACTTTTTGCATTTCGGTTCTGAGGGCAACATCTTAGCCTAATGTGACGATTGCACGACTGTCCCAAGGACTCCTGGTGGCAGCTCTGTGACCATCCCAGGGACCAGGCCACGTTCCTGCTTCCCGCTTCCACTGTGGTCATTCTCAGTGACAAAGCACAGGCCTGGTTTACTCCTAGAATAAAGCACTTCTTCCTTTGGGTGTTGGCTGTCTAGAGTCACCCTGATGATATTAGTAAGTTGTCTGATTTAGTAGTGAGTTATGAGTGCAGGACTTAATAAATCTAACATGATATTGCGCCAAGGCAGAGGTTGGCAGACTACTGCCCAAAGGCCGACCCGGCCCCAGGCTGTTTTTTGTAGATAAAGTTTTATTGAAACAATCCACGCCCATCCATTTGCACATTGTGAATGGCTGCTTTTGAGCTACTCGGCAGAGTTGAGTAGTTGTAACAGAGGCAGTATGGCGGCAGAGTCCAAAATTCCTACCATCCGCTCTACAGAGAAAAAGTGTGCTCATCCCTGCTCTGTGGCTCTGGAATTTCCCCTCTTCTGTTGCCATATCTAGGTGTGTCTCCCAACTTTTAAGGTCAGTTTCAGAAAGGGTTGAGGGAGGGCGATAATAAATAGAGCAGCCTAACTAGACGGAAAGTAGAGAACATCAAGAACATTTCATCATAAGTGTTTTGGGGAGTTCCTGTTTTTCTCTGCATGTGAGATGCACATAACGAGTACCAGCATGTATTTATTAAAATGCCTGGCTTGTGCACTTTTTCATCAAAGATACAAAATTCTATCACTTTTTCTGATTAAAAAAATAGAAGATAGTCGCGGCTGGCCCCGTGGCGTAGCGGTTGAGTGCGCGTGCTCCGCTGCTGGCAGCCCGGGTTCGGATCCTGGGCGCACACCGACGCACCGCTTGTCAGGCCATGCTGTGGCGGCGTCCCATGTAAAGTGGAGGAAGATAGGCACGGATGTTAGCCCAGGGCCAGTCTTCCTCAGCAAAAAGAGGAGGATTGGCATGGATGTTAGCCAGGGCTGATCTTCCTCACACACACACAAAAAAAATAAGAAGTGTTAGCAGCATTCATGATAGAAGCTCTTGATAGAACGTGGCAGTCATATGTGGGATGTTGTCCCAGGTGCTGTTGGGGCCATTGTTTGAAGGATTCGCAGGAAAGAGACTCTCAGACTGAGATTGACGTGGGAAGTTCACTGGGGTTATAGATCATATGTGGGGGAGTGGGGAGCAGAATGAGGCCAAGCGTGGAGCTTCTGGAAAGCCATTTCTGCCCCATTCCTCCAAGTCTGCCACCCCCGATCAAAGCACTTCTTCAGCTGTAACATGCCTTTAAGAGCAGAGGCTGTGACTTCTCAGTAGTATATTCCTCAGTCCCCTAGAAGTGTCTTAAGTGAACAACTGAATGCAACCTCAGTGTGATAATGCTCAGGCTTCTTAAGGAGCCTGGTGGTCTGGGCTCTCTATAGTCTTCCAGCTGACCAGGACCACCGTGTAGTATTACCTTCGCTTAGGAATCTCTTCCTAAAGGCAGGTTTCTCTCCATGTCCGGGAATCACCCCGTGTTATGTTTCCTCTTATACGATTTCTTCACCTCGAAAACATCTTCCCCACATGCATGAAGCAGGTAAGAAATGGAAGAAATCACAAAGGAGGAAAATGATAAATTGAACAGAATACATGTATTCAAAGACAATACATATCAATAATATATGATCAATATATTATATGAGATATATATACATACATACATATACATTCATAGACAGAATATATACTTATTCAAAGAGAGTTTGTTATTGAAAGCATAGGGTTTGGTCTTGCTTTTTTCTCCAGTCTCACAATCTCAGCCTTTTAATTAGAAGGGTTATACCATTTACCACTGGCTATTTGATTTCTATTTGTGCCATTCTGGGGTTTTTTTTACCCTCTGTTCCTGCATACGTTTGCATAAATTGAGAATTTTTATGATTCTAGTTTACTTTTAGCTTATTAGCTGTACCTCTTTGTTGTAGAGTGTTGCTCTGACATTTACAATGTGCATCTTTAACTTACCACCCTCTACATTTGGATGATATATTTCCACATCATGTATAAGCACTAACAACAATGTACCTCTATTTTTCTTCTTTCCTTAATTAGTTCTTTGTACTACTGTTGTCATACATTTTACTTTTATATATGTTTAAAGAAATACATGGTTATTTATTTTGCATTAAGCAGTTAATTATATGTAAAAGAAATTTTAAGATGAGAAGGATTTTTATATTGACTCCTATATTTACCATTTCTGCCACTCATCTTTCCTTTGCATAAATCCAAATTTCCATCTGAGCTCATTTTTCTTCCCCTTAAAGTACTTCCGTTGAGCCAGCCCTGATGGCCTACTGGTTAAGGTTTGGCGCACTCCACTCCAGTGGGCCGGGTTCGGTTCCCAGGGGTGAAACCACACCACTCGTCTGTCCATAGCCATGCTGTGGTGGCAGCTCACATAGAGCTAGAAGGACCTACAACTATGTACTGGGGCTTTGGGAAGGGAAAAAAACAGAGAGAGAGGAGGATTGGCAACAGGTGTTAGCTCAGAGTGAATCTTTCCCAGCAAGAAAAAAAACAACCAAAAAAACTTTCATTAATATTTCTTGTAGGGCAGGGTCTACTGGCAATGAATTCTCTCTGCATTTGTCTGTCTGGAAAAGTCGTCATTTTGCCTTCGTTTTTGAAAGATATTTTGTCTGAGTGCAGAATTTTTGGTTGACACGTTCTTTCACTCTTTCAAGATTTTATCCCATTGTCTTCTGGCTTTCATTGTTTTTGACAAGAAGTTTTCAGATTTTGTTATCTTTTTCCGCAGGCGTATTGGTGTTGTTTTTCGTGCTGCTTTCAGGAGGTTTTTGTTGCTGACTTTCAGGAAATGGATTGTGTCTTCTTGGAGTTTTCTGTGGTGTGTATCCTGCGTGGGATTTGTTTAGCTGCTTTGATCTGTTTTACCTTTTTAACCTAGAATTTCCCAAACTTATTTAGTCTTGGAATCTTTGCTTTAAGTCATATGTTACCATCTCTAAGAACTAGTGTTTCAAGAATGAACACTAAAACAAACACTAAACCCAATTTTGGAAATGATGATGAAAATCAGTATTTATTATTTTTGCATGTTTGTAACTCCATGTTGACTACTTGAACCATAGCGAATTGGGTTACCCAGAAGCTCTTGGGCTTTTCTCTAGCAGTCTCTTGGGCATTTCCCTAGCAGTGTGTAGAGTGTGTAAACAGTAGCTTGTGAAAGGGGGACCAGCAGTAACTGTTTGGGTAACTGCCAGCTTTATGGGCATGCTCCAATAGTAACCATCTTCCCCATCTCAAATGGAGGTCAAAAATTTACCAAACTCTTTTTCTCTCGCATTTGTACGGTAATGATCCATTGACGAGTTAATGCGCACTAAAAGAAAATTGATGGTGCACCCAAGATTACAGATAACAGTACTGGAATGTTGATTCCAAAAAACATTCAAACTCCAAATTTTTTCTGTAGACACTGGATAGCAAATTTTATCAGTTAACCATACAGACTATTTTTAAAAGAAAAACATTTTAAGATGTTACTTGTTTTTAATTTATAGCTTTCTGGTATGTTTATGATATATATGCTCATCTTTAAAGAATATTAAAGGGTAGGCCTTTGGACTTTGTGTACAAAATTAGTGTCATTAATCATTAAGAAAACAATATAAAACATTTTTTCTGTGTCATAAATATAAATTTTAAAGGGAAGGGGTCCCTTTGGTGTTTTCTCTTTTGGTTTACATATAAACAGACACAGGTACACATTTACTACAGGGGCAGAAAATAAACCACCTAAGTAAAGGGTATTCCAAAAGTGAGTTTTTATTAAAGGCGAGATGATAAGATATGAGGAAGTAATCAATGCATTGTGACTTTTTACCTCGCAGTACCCATTTTCCTAGTTGGGTGAGTAAAAAGAGAAATGAGGATGATGGCCTGGTTTTAATTCCCTATGGATAAGGGCTCATCTGGAACTGCCCTACTTCTTGACACTATTATGATATTAAAAGTAACATTTATTTTTATAAGTCATTACCATCTTGGCACATTTGCATTCATTTTAGTCAAATACTGTCATCTTTACATTGCAAGCTTCCAAAGTGTAAAAAAAATGCACATTGGTTTTATATTTCTCTTGGAGAACACATAGTCTTCTAGTAGCAAAGCCTTTATTGGAGTGCTTAGTGACTTTTGTATTCAAAGTCCATCAGAAAGTTGTCTTTAAAATTTCAACATATCCTTGAGAAGTCTTTCCAAGGGAAATTTGGGAGAGTTGGGCAAACCATCAAATATTGAGCATGGAATATCATCGTCTATGTGGATGCCTAGATGCATGGAGGATTAAGATGAAGAAGGTGGTTCACAAAATTTCTGCTGCCTGCGGCTCAGCGCTGTGAGAAAATCATGAGAGTAGAGTGATGATTTAGTGTATGTGAGCACTGGCTATGACACTGTTGTTGGTGGTGCCTGGGATGCATCAGTGAGGACACATCGTGACATTGTAGGATTCCTTATTTATTATAAGAATTAAGTGAGTTTAAAGCACTTAGAACAGAGCCAGGCAGCCAATAGGTGCGATTACGTGTTAACTATTATTATTGTTTTTTAATAACTTTATTTAACCCAATGATAGCAGTCCCGTTGCATTGTGGAACCATACCAAATGCATGCTAACAACCTGGAAAACATCATTCTGAAGAACATGCTTTGGCAAACTCTCTCCTACTTATTTTAAACCTCCAGTTGCTTGGCTTCCAAATTCATTTGGTTCTAGGTTTTCCTGGCAGCAACTCTGCACATCATTGTTCCCAGTCTGTGGAAAATGATGCAGAAGTGCTTGCTAAAAAGGCCTCCTGCCCCAGGTATCTTTCCTACCTGTCCTTCACAATGTGTTAGATTCTGAGGGTCGGGAGTGCTGGTGTGACTTAGCTCGGTGGTTCTGGTTGAGGTCTCTCTTGAGGCTGTAGTCAAGATGTCAGCCAGGGCTACAGTCATCTGACGGCTCGACTGGGGCTGCACCATCTGCTTTCCTGGTGGCTCCCTCACGTGGCTGGCAAGTGGTGCTGGCTGTTAGCAGGAGGCCCCAGTTCTGCTCCATGCTACCTTCTCCACAGGTAACTGAAGGAATTTTATTATTGAAATTTGATTTATTTTAGCAAGAGAGAGAATTGATATTTATACAGTTAAGCATTTAATTTATGATCAATAAAAAGGTACGTTTATCCTTTTGACTTAGTGATCCATGTAGGCTATTTGTTTTGTTGTGTAAATTGGGCAACCAAGAAGAAAGCATTATGACAATCTGTGAAAATATCCCTTAGACAATTCTTTCTGAATCTAAGATCTGTGTGAAAGTGTTATTTCACCTTCTAATATTTCACAATAAAAATCAAGCAGAAGACGTGAAGAGATGAACTTAGCGATTCTAAAATCTGTTCTATTAAAATAAAATTTCTCAACTTTGGAATAATTGACATTTTGGGGTGGACCAGTCTTTCTTGCAGGAGGCTGTCCTGTGCATTGTAGGATGTTGGGCAGCCTCCTTGGTCTCCACCCACTAGATGCTGGTAGCACTCGCCACTCCAGTTGTGACAATGAAAAATGTCTCCAGACATTGCCTGATATCCCCTGGGATGGAGGGCACACTCGCCCCTGGTTGAGAACCACTGTGTTAAAACATGGACACATTGTGATAATCCCATGCATGAGCAACTCTGAACTCAAAACTTTGATGCTAAACCACCAGGAGGGTTAGAAAGACATCCGGGGCTGAAGGCAAAAACAAACAAACAAAATAAATCCAGTGCCTCTGGTTGCCTGATATACTTTGAAAAGCTTCTGAGCAGGCAGTTATTTGGTTTGCTCCAAGCAGAGAAATAGTGCCTTATTCATCTCTGGCCAGGGCTCCATAAGGATTTGGTTGACGTGGGGGAAGGCTTAGTCTGCAGTGGCAGCAAGTAGATGAACTGTTCAGATCTGACCACAGCATGTGCATGTCAGACAGACAGTGCTTGCTGTGCAGGGCTCCAGCTTTTGGTCATTTGCCAGCTGTGGCTCTCACGTTGGCAGGTTTTCTGGCTCCCTCCTGCACATCCATCCCCTGTGCGGACTGCCCTGCCTGCTGGAGCTAGACCATCAGCTCTTGTCCTCAGGTCCCCATGTTCCCAGGTCCCAGCTCGCCACAGCTCGGCCTCCCTCCACCTGTCCTGTTTGCATCTTTCAGTCCTCCAGAGGAGGAGGCTTCCTCAAAGGACAATAAAGGCAAAATGATGTGGGGCAATTCCCCTCCAAGGTATATACCCCGAGGGATGGAAGACGGGCTCAAACACGTACTTCTATGCGAATGTTCATAGCGGCACTATTCACAATAGCCAGAAAGTGGACACAAGCCAAATGCCCATCAGCTGATGGATGGATAAACAAAATGTGGTCTGTCCATACAGTAGAACAGTATTCAGCCATAAAAAGGAATGAGCTACTGATGTATGCTACATCGTGGCTGAACCTTGAAAACAAATGCTCAGTGAAAGAAGCCAGATACAAAAGATATTGTATGATTTCATATATATGAAATTTTCCAGGATAGGCAAATCCGTAGAGACAGAAAGCAGACTGGTGGTTGCCAGCGCTGGGGGAGGGTGGATGAGGAGTGACTGCTTAATGGGTACAAGGATTCCTTTTGGAGTGATGGAAGTATTTTGGGACTTGACAGAGGGGATGGCTGCACCACATTGTGAATGTTCTAAGGGCCTTTCCGCCTCCTACCTGGAAGGACTTCCAGTACACGTCCACGCCGTGTCATGCCAAGAGCTGAAAGCAACCAGAAAATTAGTCCTCTTTATATTTATTACTACCTTTGAGAATAAAGAATGTATTGCATTTGTTAAAATCATTTGCGTTTCACACAAATATTTTCCAATACGTAAACTTTTTGCTAGCACTGTTTATTGATAGTGGTTCTATTTGGGGACTAATAATGGGAAAATCAGTAATGACCAGATACTGGAAGGTCAGGTTTCTCGTTTTGATTCCTTGTTTCTAGCAATAAACTAATTAATTTTGACATGTTGCAAAACCAGAAGAATGTCATCAACTAAAGTCATATTTCCCTTTTTTTGCGTTTATAACAGATGATGTTAATTATACTTATTGAGTTTAACAGCATATATAAAAGATAATCTTCAATTCCAAGACTCTAATTTGTAGGTTACCATCTGTTTTGGACCAAAGAATAAGAATTTGATCCTAAAGCTTTTTTCTGAACAGCTTATAATAAGAGCTGTTTGTATATTAATTACTTATTGAATTATTATGGATTTTAATGTTTTAATTTTCAAGCAATTTGGGGCTTATTGTGGTGACATCTGCTCATATTTTGATACTTTATGGTATTTAGCAATTTCATCATAAGGCTGTTTTTTTTTCCCTTGGTGATTTACAAGCCAATGCTGAAAACAGTAATTTGCTTTCTGTTTAAGGTTACTATAAGGAGTATTGTCCTGTTTCATCTCCACTACAGAATTTTTTTCGTGATGAAATGTATTTTTATTTTATAAGCAAAATCAGTGTTCCCTTGTGCCTGCTTTACTCCGGTGCCCTTTAATTTATGTTTAAAGAGTTGTAGAGGAATTTTGTTTAAATCTCATAATTTTTCTTCGGTGGTAGATTTTTTTTAATTGCCCTGCTTATTACTCTTATCTTATATATGCTTATGATGTTTTTAAAAAATATACTGCAATGAAACTTAAGGGCTATGAACCTGCCTGTAGAATCCTTTTACTCTCTTTAACAACCTAACTATAAACATGACTCAGTGGGAATAATTTGCCTGAATTTCCTTAAAACATTCCATGAGGTTCCGTATAAATTCACTAATAAGAAATAGCTTCATTCTAGCTTCACTTGTGGATTTGAATTTTATTAAACCTGGCACCTTTTTGTTAAGACTGTTGAATAAGAATGTAGAGAAAATGGGGGAGTGTTTAATTTCCTTAGTTCTTGAGTTTGTAGATAACAATAGATAATTTAAACTCTGTAAGGAAGCTAGATTCATTCACAACTAAAGAAATTTTATATGGAAGAAGATAAATGTTGCTAAGTAAATGCTTTTTGAATGCTTATTGTTTATATTGACAGAAAAATACAAGCAAGTTTTTGATATGAAGGATTATCTTATGAGAGAGAAACCTGGCTTCTTTAGAAATCAGCACAAATGGAACCCCTGTGAAATGGAAATCTATGAGTACAGGCAGACCTTGGAGATATTGTGGGTTCAGTTCTAGACCACTGCAATAAAGCAAATATCGCAATAAAGCAAATCACATGAATTTTTTGGTTTCCCAGTGTATATAAAGGTTATATTTACACTATACTATAGTCTAGTAAGTGTGCAATAGCATTATGTCTAAAAAACAACGTACGTACCTTAATTTAGAAATTCTTTATTGCTAAAAAATGCTAACCATCATCTGAGCCTTTAGTGACTTGTAATCTTTTTGCTGGTGGAGGGTCTTGTAAAAATCACAGTATCTGTGCAGCGCAATAAAACGAGGTATGCCTGTACAATAATGGAAAAGTTGGGACTTATTAGTCAGTCCCTTTGTTTTGCTTTATTTTAGGGAAGCCAAAGGGGGAAAAAGATTCTACTGTTTCTGTGTTTTTATGAGCACAGCATATATTAGGGTGGATATATACACACAAATATGCATGCTGTAGTTATGGTAAATGTTAGCTCAAGCGATATCTGAACTTTCTCTAACACATGTTTTCTTCTCTTAAGGGTGTGTACAGTTTAATTTATTGGTTGCATATGTTACAGTCCCTAAAGCAAAGATATTTCAAAGGGGCATTAATTATCATTAAATGATAGCAGTAGTAATATCTGAGCTAAGATTAATTTTATCTACCTTGAGACTCTTTGCTCTCAGAATTTCTACATATACAATAATACCGACTGGTCATTTTAATTTCTCTTTTCACTTTGAAAATGAAACTGCATAGTCTGCGTTCAAGTTTAAGACAGGGATTATGAAACAATAAAATATGTTAAGTTTGAGTTGGGATGAAAAAGAAAAACAATGTCGTCAATTTGAAAGAGAAGACAGAAAGGAACAGGAGAGGTCAGAGGTTAATAATTCCCAAAGAATTATAAGGTTTTTTTCAAATCTCCGGGTTTCTCCCCAGGCAGGTCCCGACAGACGCTTTGTGATTGCTCTGATTGGATGCTGAGGAGGCCACTGTTCCCAAGGTCCACACATGAAGTCACCGTAAAGGTAAGCACCCTCCTCACCTCCCCTGGATCTTTGCCTTTTCACCTGAAATCCCTTTGAGAAGCAGAACTACGTTTTGCCAAAAGTGAACATCTATTTTAAAATGATTTTTTTCAGGAGGAAATGGTAACCCTTTGCTGTAACTGAAGGTAGTAGATAGAGCATCATTAAATTATTATGGGCTATATAGTCAATTCTACATGATGAATTGCCCTTTTACTGCCTTCTAAGAATTTTGGATACTGAGCAAGCCATTACAAACTTTTCTGGGTCTTACCAGGAGAGGATGACACCTTCTAACATCAGTCTCTCTTGTCAACATTGTGAATTAAAATTAAGCTGAAGAATTAATTATAATTGGGCACCTGAGTATAGATTTTATTTGACTCCTGTATCTTAATGCTATGCATTATTAGTTTCTTAATACGATTTGTGTCTATCTGTAAATTGATTTGCTAGTTAACCTTGAAACTTATTAGAAAAACACAGAGATTACTACTTATAAATCTAGTGAGATGATAAGGTTTCCAGAAGAGCCAACCAAACGCCCGTAGGTGCACAGATGTCAGGAGTTGAAGCCCACATCCCAGATTAACCTCCCCCCCAAAAGTTCTGTACAAGTTTTTTTTATCTTTTGGTAGATGGGATTTTAAAGTTTGATGTTATTTATTTTTTGTATTTTCTGGTTCTTTAATTTTTTTAGGAAAAACCCCCACAGAACTTTTGTAATTTTTAAAACCTTTTAAAGATAAATTTGGGGAGGATTTTTTATTTATTTAAAAAAAAAAAACCAATCAGAACTAAACTGATAGACCTAAATTTAACTAAAGTAGGAATCTTACTAAGGTATTTTTGTTTAAAGCCAAATATATAAAAATTGTTTTAACAAAGTAAACATGTATAAGAAGTTTGATATTTTATTTAAATATTTGAAAAGTGTAATTTGTTAATAAAAACAAATTTACAAAATGTTAATTAGCTTGAGTTTGTGACTGGCTTTAACGTAGTGTAATGTTTTCAAGGTTCATCTATGTTGCAGCATGAATCAGTATTTCATTCTTTTTTTATGGCCAAATAATATTCCATTGTATGGATAAATCACATTTTGTTTATACATTCATCAGTTGGTGGACATTCGCGTTGTATTTACCTTTTGGTGGTGATGAATAATGCTGCTATGAACATTGATGTACAAGTTTTTATGGGGGCATATGTTTTCATTTCTCTTGGGTATGTACCTGGAAGTAGAATTGGTGGGTCGTATGGTAACTCTGTATTTAACATTTTGAGGAACTGTCAAACGTTTTTCCAAAGTGACTGCACCATCAGTCAGTATTTTTCAAAATGCAGTTGAACCACATTCTAAAGGTCAGAGGGACGACGGAAGAGGAGGCGTGTTGCTCATCAATGTTTTGATTGGATATTAATTCAGTACTTAGGGGACATAAGCTTCAACTGACTTGAACTGAGCTCACGCTGAATTCCTGCGGTGTATGAGGCCTCGGCATGTGGCTGTATCGATGACTTTGGATTTTTGTGTAGCCTTTGATAACTCATTGTGCAGTTCATACATGCAAATGGTGATTTGGGATTATGCTGGGAAATGGCACTCTGTTGCTTACCTCCCACAGTACCTACTGTGCAGCAATAAGATTGGGAGTCACTTGTAAGTAACATGTCCTTTCTCTGTATTGGGGGCTGTAATCAGAAAGTGAGGGCTAATAAGTGTATCCATTAGTCTTACCCAATTTCAACACAGGCCCTCCTTTGAAAGCCACTCACAGCAGACCATGGCAGTGGTGTTTTCTTGGCTCTCAGTTTTAAAGTGGTTGGTATGTTCATGAGGAACATCCACATTTTGGGGCATCACCGTTAGCTTATCAGACAGAAAGATTTCAAGCCGGGAAGCTAAAAGGCAGTTGTTTCTACTGTAGAAACAGGAAAATCTTCAGTAGAGTTGGGAAAACCAAGAGCAGGGGCGGCAAACATTTTCTGTCGAGGGCCGGAGAGTAAGTAGGTTAGGCTTTGTGGGCCAGCCGGGCTCCGTTGCAACCATTCAACTTTGCCATTGTAGTTTGAAAGCAGCTATTGATCGTAGGCAAATGGATGGACATGGCTGAGTACCAATAAAACTATGGACACTGGAATTTGAATGTCATATCGATTTCATGGGTCATGAAATATGATTCTTTTGATTTTCTTTTCAACCATTTAAAAATGAAAAACCATTTATAAGTCACAGGCCTTGAAAAAGGAAGCAGCAGGCAGGAGGAGTTGGCCTGTGGGCCACAGTTAGTTTGCGGACTTTGACCCAGAGGAACACACCTGTTTTATTTCCTCCTCTTCTGGCTGCAGCCCTTTGAGTTGAAGGACATCTTGGGGTGCAGCTCTGCAAGGCCCGTGATATGGTTAAGACAGAATCCAAGTCGTGGTTACTTAGTGAAGGCTAAGTAACTGCAGATGTTCCGGGAGTCAAGACTTGTAGGAATTGGAGGGCCTTCCTGCCACGTAATGAGGAGTGGCTCTGGACCTCTGTAACCGCCCTAACTCAGGACTTCTCGGTCAGAGGCAGTCCTCCCACCCCCAGGGGACATTTGGTTGTGTCTGAAGGTATTTTTCGGAGGGAGGGGTGCTACTGGCATCTTGTGGGTAGAGGCCAGGGCTGTTGCTCAACATGCTACAATATATAGGACAGCCCCACAACAAAGATGTATGTGGTCCCAAATGTCACTAGTACTGAAACTGGTAACCCTACTCACTGCTACTGTTAGTATTTTAAATATTATCAGTCATGGCTGTGGAAATTTAAGCTGCTGAGCATTTGATTACAAAACTCAGTTCCTATGTTTGTTGACATACACTTGAGGTCATTGGGCTCTCATCTAATACTTGGGTTCATAATGCTTTAAGTTAAAAAATTAAGTTAAAAAAATTTTTTTTAACTGTTAAAAAAATTTTTTAGTATTCATTTAAATTGAAGCATCAAAAACTACTATAACACAAAATTTATAAGATCCAGGCCACCTCGGTGGATGAGGTGTCTCCTGCCTTTATATCTACAGAGAAAGCCACAGCGTTTATTTTTCAGTTCTCTAGAAGCCACATTACATGAGTAAATGACCTCACTTATGACTCCACCTACCACAGGAAAGGGACATCAAGGCCAAAATAAATCCTGGATATGTGGGTGAAAATCACAGGGTCTTAGAGGTTTTATAACCAGCCAGTGTGTATTCCTGAAATTTGTTTGAGGGCCAAGTGCATATTGTGGAGAATCTGTTTCTAATTTCTCAGTCTTATTAAAATCTGTAAATTAATTTACAGATTAATCAGAAGCATTAACTTCAAGACCAAAGTCATTAGAAGCACAGGACAGACTACTCTTATGTGGAAGCCGTAGCTGTCGGTGTCTCCCAAGGCACTCTGTTTTGAAACCTTGGGTATAATACGAACTTGGATTAAACTATGTAGAGAGGAGAGGAATATGGAAGGAAAATTGTGCTGTTTGTCTTATGTACATCGTCTGGCTTGTGTGATGTGGACTTTCATAGCAGTGGTTTGCTGTTACCAAGTTGAGCATTTTTAGGAAGACTTCCTTCTAGGTCTGCCTCCCCTGCAGGCAGAGAAAATGTGTAGAGTAGATAGGGTGGCGAGCTCGGAGAGCTTGAGAGAGGACACTGTGGCCACTCAGGAGGAGGCGTGCAGATGGTCTGAGAGGTACCTCCAGGATGCCTTTGCTGTCATGTCAGTGTCTGCCATTGATATGCACTTGGATTTTGGATGAAGGCCCCAGCCAGCCATTAATTAACCTAGAAGGGCAGCCAGGCACAGAAAGGACTCTTCCTGAATACCTCACCCTGGGGATGTTTTTTTATTCCTTGAAGAAGAGCATTATTTTTGTAATACAAGACCCCTCCCCTTTGCTCTCCCAACCCTGTAGCCTCATTTCCTACTTAGGAGTGCTGAGTCACTCTCATACTGATTATTTCTGAAGACACTGCCAGGTTTTAATTACATTTTAATGAATGAAAGAACAGTTCATGTTCATAGGAGAAAATTTGGAAAGTACAGAAAGGCACACACACGTACTCAGATATAAGCCTAGCATAATCCCACCTCCAGAGATAGGTCTAAAAATATTTTGGAGAGTATCTTCCATTTGTGTGTCTGTGTATACAAAACAAAATTTAGTATCATGCACATTCCATCTTGAAACCGACTTTTTTCACATAGCACTATATGCTGGACGTTTTCCCCAGTCACGAAAATTCTTTTAAGGACTGTATCTTATTGCACTGGTTTATTCCCATATCTAAATGGTGGTGCTACTGCTAGGCATGTGAACTCTGCTAAAAAAATAATAGGTTTATAATTTTGGACTATAGGGCCGGCCCCGTGGCTTAGCGGTTGAGTGCGCACGCTCCGCTGCTGGCGGCCCGGGTTCGGATCCCGGACGCTCACCAACGCACCGCTTCCCCAGCCATGCTGAGGCCGTGTCCCACATACAGCAGCTGGAAGGATGTGCAGCTATGACATACAACTATCTACTGGGGCTTTGGGGGAAAAAAATAAATAAAAATTATAATTTTGGACTATAATATGATATGATATTATAAATTTCGACCATTTGATTCCAAGTAAATAAATATAACTGTAAAATTAGTGAAAAATGTTACCTTTTGGGAGAATTTTTTCTTACTGTAAAATAATATACATGTACTCATTGGTAAGTGAAGATAATTCCATGAAAGAAAGCAACCAAGATGAAACCACTGTTAATATTTTCATGTATTTCCCCCAATCTTTTGTATGTATATTATTTTCCTATACTTGGGGTCGAACTATAAATGCCGTGATTTATTTAATCATACTGGCACTGGACAACAATGTTTCAACAGCTATATCCTGGCTCTGTTACAGTTATGCAGGAGAAAGAGATGTGCTAAGTGGTAAATAATCCTGCTTCATCTCCCAAGATAAAGTGGTCCTTGAGCAGAGTTTAGACAAGGATTTTGCCAGCCCCGTGGCTTAGTGGTTAAGTGCGCGCGCTCCGCTGCTGGTGGCCCGGGTTCGATCCCGGGTGCGCACTGCCGCACCGCTTCTCCGGCCACGCTGAGGCCGCGTCCCACATACAGCAGCTGGAAGGATGTGCAGCTATGACATACAACTATCTACTGGGGCTTTGGGGGAAAAAATAAATAAATAAAATTATAAAAAAAAAAAAAGAGTTTAATGGGCCAGCTTGGTGGCACAGCGGTTAAGTGTGTGCGCACACTGCTTTGGCAGCCTGGGGTCTGCCGGTTCAGATCCTGGGTGCGCACTGACACACCGCTTGTCAGGCCATGCTGTGGCGGCGTCCCATATAAAGTAGAGGAAGATGGGCACGGATGTTAGCTCAGGGCCAATCTTTCTCAGCAAAAAAGAGGAGGATTGGCATCAGATGTTAGCTCAGGGCTGATCTTCCTCACAAAAAAAGAAAAAAGAAAAGGATTTTGATGTGAATGTTAATATGTACATTGAAAGTTTCGTCTTAAGCTGACCACTGATTGTGAAATAAAAATAAACTGAGTTCCTGTTTGAAGAGAGAAAAAACGTTCTGGAGAAAGCGAACAGGGAGGTCAGACCCACTGGTTAGAGTCCACAGGGAATTTCTTCGTGTCTGTGAAGAAACACAGAGAGAAAGAAAAGTGCCTTTTGATGATGAGGTCACTCCGAACAGATTTTCCAGCTGCTCTGGCTCTCGGTCCTCAGTCTGCATGGAAACAAGTCCCAGAAGCCTGAGCCTTATCCAGAAGATGAGTTTAAGCGATGGATTCTTCCAGCGTACACGCCAACAGGCTAATAGCAGAAACGAGAAATGAGACAAACTTTCTTCTGCCCCTGGAGAAACAAAGGGCTGCTTTAAAGAGAATATTTCATATTGGGGCAAATGATGGAAAGAGCTTTCCCCTCCAATGGTATCAGGTTAGCACCGTTTCCCTCCCTGAAACAGGGCCGCCCTTGAATCAGTGAGTGTGCGGTTCCCTGTTCCCAACAAGGCTCTCCCGCTGTTGGCAAGATGCGCTCGCCCTTTTTCTTGTTAACCACCAGCGCCAGCTCTCCAGTAGGGCTCCTGTGATTATGTCTTATAAGATAATTAAATAGCAATTAAAATTTTGTTGTTTTGGGGCTGTCCTCTCCCTTCCCAGAGAAGGATAGCATATTGCATACTATAAATATATACTAAATAAAATGAAACTCTTAAACGACGTTTCTCTTGGCGACTGATTTTTGAACTATTTTGTGAAGGGAACCATGATTCATGGGAGCTTTTGCCACCTTGAAATTAAATCGTAAAAAGAAGAAATACTGTAAATAAACTTCCCTTCAGTTTCTTGGCGGCTTTAACCCCAAATTATTATTTATGTTGGAATACTTATCTCTGGCGGGGGAACTCCAGAAATGTGATCAGCCCGCACTCATTTCTTCTTCTTTAAGCAGCTCGCTGAGGGGATGTTGTGGCATTAAACCAGAGTGGAAGGCGAGTATTTCCTTTTTTGCGCAATCACAGCTCCAAAGACCTCAAATCAACCTAATCGAAGGTGTCTCACATCAAAACTGGGTCAGGCAAGAAAATAAACACAATTGCGCTAATTAAGAACTCGGGTTTTTTCCCCCCTTTTGTTCGAGGCCGAGGAGGAGCTACCAATGCTGAGAAAGCTCTCTTTTATTCTAGAACTGAAGAGGTTGGAAAGCATGCACTGGATGTTTCTCAGAACTTGAGGCTGGAAACCGTTGCAGAAACCAGCTAGGTGTTAAAACAAAAGTTGTGTCTCCAACTACACATGTTAGAAAAGGGATACCCAATCACAGCCTCTGGGGCAAGTGCTCTTTTTGAAGGGCTTTATAAGTGCCACCTTCCCTGTTTGAAAACCACTGATGAACTGTTCAGGGTAAACCAGCCCCGAGCGGCTCTCTGGTGAGGGTAGTGTGTTCTGCTGGTCCCTCCACAGCGCCTTTTCAGGGCACTCTTTTGGGGATGCTTGCGGTTGGCTGAATAAGAATAATAGGTAGCACGTCCTGGATCTCTGCTGTGCATGGAGCCCTGCTCTGAGAGTTGATACAAAAGCGCTCAACCCTCCCAACCTCTTCCAGGTATAGGGGCTGTTGTTTTCCTCAGTTTAGAGATGAAGAAACAACCTCAGTGCTTGCCCTGCCATCCCGAGCTAGAAAGAGATGGAGATACAATTAGAGATCAGGCTGTCTGGCTCATAGCCAGATGGTTTTGGTTGTTTTCTCTGCTGCTTACAAATCAAAAATCCTTTAAAAAGTTAACTCTCTATTGGAGAAAGCATTCCAATCCTTGGAGTGTGAGTTGTTATACATTTAGAGAGAAAATGAATCTGTGATCAGAAAGCAGAGAGCCAGAGCTTAATCACGTTTCCCGGGTAGAAAAAGAAATGATGCATAAAGAAAAATACAGGAATGGGCTAACAAAAATTGTTCATAATTCCATGTCTCCTGAGGCTCTTATATTCTCCTTCTCCGTCGTCCTGTGAGAACAGGTGTGCAGATACCTATATTGATTACAAACACTTGTGGGGCGGGGAGGGCGAACCAGGCTCTGGGTACAGGTCTGTTGTGTGGTCTGTATGTATCCCGATGCCTTCTCCTTAGACAACAAGAAAGATCTGGATGCTGAAAGACAAAATCAGTATTTAATGTTCTTATGAAAACACTGATAATTTTGTAGAAAGATTTTACGTAGACAGTTTGAAAAAGTACAGCTCTTATGGTGCATTTTATTTTATTATTTTTGGGGGTGAGGAAGATTGGCCCTGAGCCAACATGTGTTGCCAATCTTCCCTTCTTTGCTTGAGGGAGATTGGCCCTAAGCTAACATCTGTACCAATGTTCCTCTATTTTGTATGTGGGATGCCCCCACAGCATGGCTTGATGAGAGGTGTGTAGGTCCACACCCGGGATCTGATCCCCCGAAACCCCGGGCTGCCAAAGCGGAGCATGAGAACTTAACCACTACGCAACCGGGCTGGCCCTGCTTAACGGGTACATTTTAAATGCCCACTTTTAATAGCTTGGCCATTTCATTAAGCAATGTCTATGAGCTGACTCCACATTGCCGTACAACTTTGTAAATGGAGTTCATTTCAAACACAAGATGGTTATTTTTCCTCTGTAGCGGTTGTTTTCAACCAGCGGCAGTTTTGCAGTTCGGAACATCTAGCAGTGTCTGGAGAGGTCTGGATCATCACAGCTGCAGGGGATGGGGGAGGTTGTACTGGCATGTAGTGGATGGAGGCCAGGGACGCTGCTCAGCATCGTCCTGTGCACAGGACAGCCCCGCCACAGAGAGTCATCTGGCCCCAGTGTCAAACGTACTGAAGCTGAGAGAACCTGCTAGTTAGTTTTTACTGTTTCTAAGCACCCGACATGACAGAATAAAAGAGAAAGGGGTGAGGAGTGGTGTCTGAGTCTATTCAGGTTGCTATAACAAACATACTGTAGACTGGGCGGCTTAACCAACAGACATTTCTCATAGTTCTGGAGGCTAGAAGTCCAAGATCAAGGCACCAGCAGCCTTGGTGTGTGGGGAGAGCCACTTCCTGGTTCATAGACTGTCTTCTTCTCACTGTGTCCTCACATGACAGAAAGAGGGAAAGCTCTCTGGGGTCTCTTTTATAAGGGCATTAGTCCCATCATGAGGGCTCCACCCTCATGACCTAATCACCTCCCCGTGGCCCCACCATTCACCACAGAGAGAACCTGAAATTCTGAATTGTCATTGGAACTGAGCTGTCGTCTTAACAGCCATCCCCCAAAGTCTGTTCAGAGCTACAATATTTGGCAATTTATATTTTTGTTCTTGTTTACTTTCTCCTCCGTAATAATGCTTTCTTTTTTCATTCGGTTAAGCTCTGGTTTTGTAGCTTTTTATTTCGTTTCTAATATTTTCCTGATGCTGTCTTATGAGTGAACTCCCCAGAGTTCAAGCAGAAATCTCAGGACGAATTTATATTTTGACTGTCAAATTTTCTGTGTGTACAAAGGCACAGAAATATCACCAAATTAAGCTATTGAGTATTTTTGCATGGCAAAATTCTGGTAACTACAAAATAAAATTTTGTTAAGGCTACACAGTGAGAGCTGGAATGACCCCAGAGGGGGCTGTATTAGTTGTTCATTGCCGTGGAACAAGTTACCACAAATTCAACAGCCGGAGACAACACATTTATTGTCTCCCAGTTTTCTTGGGTCCGGAGTTTAGGCATGGCTTTGCTGGGGCCTCTTCTCAGGGTATCATGAGGCTGCAGGCAAGATGGGGGCTGGGCTGCATCCTCATTTGGAGCTTGAGCGGGGATCTACTTCCAAGTTCACCTTGTTGGCAGAATTTCAGTTCCTTTTGGATGTAGGACTGAGGTCCACGGCTTCCTGAAAGCTGCCTCCCAGTCCCCTGGGCAATTCACAGGATGGCACGTTTCATCCTCAAGGCCAGCGGGAGAGTGTTTCCCTCCAGTCTGCTACGTCAGAGTCTTATGTAACGTAACATAATTATGGGAGTGACAACTAGTCACCCTTACCATAGAACATAACCTTACCAAGGGAGTGGCATCCTTCTCCTTTGACATTTTCTTCCGGCTAGAAGCAAGTCACACATCCCGCCCACACTTGAGGGAAGGGAATTATACCAGGGTGGGACTCACTGGGGCCATCTTGGGTTTGACCTTTACAACAACATTTATTTAAAATACTCCCAACTTGAATGCGTATTTGGTTCTTTTATCTTTTTCCTAAGCAAGCAAAAACTTAATTCGCATTTAATGATAACGTTTTGCCGCCAATAAAGATGCCTGAACATGTATAACATGGACTCTGAATACAGTTCCCAAACAGCCTAAAATTTTAGTTTGGTGTTGGTGACTTGGTTAAACGGAGTTGTGGCCTTTCTTGGCTACTGCCATTTGGAGTGACCACTCTTATCGATCTTTGAATCCTGGTTTGTCCTGGTTTGTCCATGTACAAGAGTTCTACTAATTGATTGACTTCTGTTCTCTTTGGGCTGGCTTGTTCGTAGGTCTAACTAGGATCGTTATGAAAAAAATCAGACTCTCTCTTCTTGGCTGCCTCAGACACAAAGGCTTCCAAAATTCTTACCACCTCCTCCCCCAACCCCCCGAGTTTCCACCTGCCTTCCAGGGACCTTAGGTCTCAGCCAGACTAATGCAGTGAGTTCCGTGGCAAAATACAAATGATGTAGGTTCTTGCTGTGGCTTCCGGAGACCTGGCCTCTTTATAGAAGTGATATCAAAGTGACAGATACGCTGACTTAGCTCTTCCCTGATATTTGTCTTCCTTCTCAGTGCTGTGTACGCCTTGGAGGTAGAGTGACCGCGGAGTTTGTTGTTTAAACTTTTATGAGTGAAAGGTATTGTGATTAATCATTTCTCCACAACAACAGGTGCAGTCTGGACCATGTGGTCACCCTTCCTAGGGGTGTTGACGTGACTACTGGTCTGCTCAGTGATCTTCTCCATCCGTCTGGAAAATCGCTTAGTGTCTAAGCCAACTGCCTCTGTGGAAAGAGCGCCTTGGCATTCCATTCATGCTCCTTATCAAGTGTTTGTGATTGTAACACACACGTGATTTTTATTGAATAAGAAGTCAGTTGTTTGTTTTCATTTTCTGTTGCCCCTGAATTTGTCTTCATTAGTGTGGTTTATACCTGACTCTACCCCAGCCTTATAAAATACACCAAAGCTTCTTTTTACAAATTTTCTGTAATCACATGATCACAAACTAAAATATGAATCAGGCATTAATTACCATCATAGGTATTATTTTTTTCAATCGTCTCAAAAAGAATGCAGTAAAAAAAAATACAAGCAGTGATTCAAAACTCTCTTTCCGCTTTTTCCTCTCGCCTTTCTAACAGAAGGTGGCTCCTGCTTTGTAAAGACCTCATCGCCGCGAGGTGAGGCTAAGATGAGCATAACCAGTGACGAGGTGAACTTTCTGGTGTATCGATATCTCCAGGAGTCAGGTAAGAGGGTGGTTTTCTGTCAGTAGGAAACTCATCTTCAGCAAGCTACGTGCAGAGTGATCAACCATTGATCAAAAAACCAGGTTGTACAAAATTAAGAGCTAAGAGCATTCTTATTAAGAGTGTTCAAGGGGAGAAGAGAAGATTCTGGGGCTGACCCGTCCCCAGGGTGGGATGAGGGAGTATGTCTTTTCTTCCCTTGACATTGCTGTTCAGATGAAATCAGATTGGAATTAACGTGAAGAGCAGTCGTGATGGACATGGAAAGAGGGGAGCAATTTGGTGCCTCCGCCATTGTGAGGGCATTTATGGGCTGGTGTGTGTGTGTGTGTGTGTGTGTGTGTGTGTGTGTGTATATATATATATATATATGTATACATGGTGTGTATATATGAACCTCTTAGATTTAGGACCACTGATTCATTGAGCTCCCAAACCCCCCTAAAATAATGGGCTCTAACCAATTTTCTAAAACTTAGGAATAGGTCTAGTTTCTTGCAACACTTTTGATTATGACCAAGACATTACTTTATGGTAAGTAATGAAAAAGCCAAATATGTATTCCCTGTTGACAGAATGAACCTGTGGTTAGCAGCCGCCGCCCTCAGGGAGCAGCGAAGGGGATTGAAGGGTCCTCAGAGCCTGAAGAGTTCCTTAGTGGGATTCCTCAAACAAGTTGTTTGACGAAGCTGACCCTTGATTTCTCCATTACATGGTATACTCCATTATGTAATATTGGGCTGCCCCAAACAGCGGAGCCTAAACACACTTTAGAGAACTGCTTGTGGGGGATTTTTTTAATTTTTGAGTCTTAATTCTTCTTTTTATTGGCTTTAGTAATTTTTTCGTTAATTTCTAAAGTGAATACTTTTTTTTTTTTTGCTGAGGAAGATTAGCCCTGAGCTAACATCCGTGCCAGTCTTCCTCTACTTTATATGTGGGTCACCGCCCCAGCGTGGCTGACGAGTGGTGTGAGTCCATGCCAGGGATCCGAACCCGTGAACCCAGGCCGCTGAAGTGGAACACGCTGAACTTAACCACTCTGCCATGGGGCCGGCCCCAAAAGTGAATACTTTTTAAAAACTTTAAAATACCTAATTTGAGGCGTACAAAATGATGTTAATGAAAAAACATCCTTCTACCCACCTACCCACGCAACTTAAGAAATAAAGCATTTCCAGTGCCATAGGGAACCCTGTGTTTGCCTCCGTGGTGGCGTCCCCGCCCCCCTTGTGGTAACTATACCCTCCTGGAGTTAGTGTTTTTATCCCCATTCTTTTACTATACAAGGATGTTTTCCTAAGCAATGCGAAGTACTGGTATATTCGTTTCCCAGGGCTGCTGTAGCAAAGTACCACAGACTGGGGTGACTTAAACAGAAGTGTATCGGCTCATAGTTCTGGAGGACAGCAGTCCAAAATCAAGATGGCGGCAGGGTTGGTTCCTTCTGAGGGCTGTGAGGGTGTCTGTTCCTTGCCTTTCTCCCAGCTTCTGGTGGTTTGCTGGCCATCTTTGGCATTTCTTGGCTTGTAGATACATCCCCCTGTTGTCTGCCTCCATCTTTACATGGCGTTCTCCCTGTGTGCTCGTATCTCTGTGTCCAAATTTGTCAAATTTCTCCTTTACGTAAAGACAGTCGTATTGGATTCGGGGCTCACTGGACTCCAGTATAACCTCATCTTAACTGATTACATCTGCAGTGACCCTATTTCTGAATAAAGTTACATTCTGAGGTGTACTGGGATGGGCGGGGTGGGACTTCAATATATGAACTTTGGGGGGACATGATTCAACCCATAACAATCGCTTTTGTGCATATTCAAGCTTAGTTCAGTTGGCATCATATTGTATATATTCTGCAACTTGAGTTTTCAAGAAGGAAACCAATTCCCAGGCCCCGTCCTCCCAAAGACACATGTGCTAGGATAGAGGGGAGTCAGCTCGTGACCCCCCAGGTCCAGGCTCTTTTGGAGCCAGCCTGGAAGGGGGAGATGGGCAGCCATGGCAGCCAGACCGCGTGGCTCGAGCTCACATCCTTGAGAAGTTATTTGTCCCATTGGAGCCTCACTTTCCCTGCGAAAAATGGTTATCCTGGGCAAAAGTGGTGACATACATTGGGTGTGTAGCACATAAATAAACACGTCTCCCCACCTGAGCCTGGGTCTCTGTCACTTGGGATCTCAGCTCGCATTATTCCTGGAAGGTGCACATTCTTTATATATATATATATATACATATATATATGTATATATATATATTAGATCATTTGGATTAGCTGTTTCCAGAACATACTATAAAAAATTGATATATAAAACAAAATATGTACCACTTCACACCTGCTCTGATACCTTAACCTGGAACTCAGAGGAATCGCTTGCCTGGAGTACAGGTGTTCTCCCATCACAGAACTGATGGATTCCCAGAGATGTTTGCAAATGAAAATCCCATGTACCAAATCCTGCTTCCCTGTCGACTTTCAGCGTTGAATATGAGGTTCTTTCCTTTTAGAAACACCTCTGCACAAAGATAGGATGAAGGCAAAAATTCAGTCAAACATATAAAGAAACTCCAGGCTGGAATCATTGTCCCTGTGTTTGTGGGCGTCAGGATAGATAAAAGGCGGGAAAGAAGAAAGAACTTCTGTGTAGGGTTCTGCCGGTGGCTGGTCCCTGGGGCCCCCCAGGCAAGAGAGTTGCAGGCCTCTTTGAATAAACACAGAAATCTCCCTCCCTCCCCTAGAAAGGCCAGACTTCCTTATTTAGGGTTTGTTTACATGTGTCTGGCTTTTGTTGGTCAAGTTTCTGTAACCAGGCAACTGAGAGGGAGAGTTGAGAGAGAGCAATGCATAGAATCTCATCAGTGTCGATTTTATGTAACATCTACTCCACTCCCGTCCTAATTTGTCAGAGTCCTTACAGTGAAATCGCGTTATGTTGAGTTGGTATTTAAGAAGGAGATTATTGCACTTTCTTCTCGTGATTGTGTGTATCCTGCACTTGGTTGGAGTACCCCACAAGGATATTTTCAAAAGAGGAGGGGAGAGAAGAAATGCCTAATGTTTAAGTGTTCATTTTGGGGTTGTCATATATGTTTATCTCAAATCCTAAAGTTTGGGTTAAGCAAACATTTATTGAGCTCCCACCAGGTAGAAAGAGCACCTGCTCCTCAGCCTGTTAATGTCTGCTTTCTAGTTTAAAAAGGAAAAAAGAAAGAAAACACGTCCTTTGATCTTGCTTCCTCTACAAGCATCTGCTTTCTCTCCCTTTTACCACCACCAAACTCATTAAAAATAAATCCTATATTCTGATAGGTGAATCATTCTTCAATTCCTCCCAATCTGATTTCTCTGCTAGAAGTTGCCAGTAAATTCTCTGTTGCCAAGTCTTAATTTAGTTGTCGTCATCTGTGTGTACAAGAAAGTGGGTATGGAGGGGGGAGGGGAAAGATGGAGGGGTGATGACCTTGCAGTGGAGGAGACAGCTGGTTCTCCGGTAGATCTGCTCTTTGCCTCGCCGACCAGGGATAGACCCAGAACGTCCCAGCCCACCTTCACAGGTGCAGTGAGGGACGAGTGCCCTGGAACCATGGTGTTCCTGGTCCTAGCAACCTGAGCTCATGGTGAGAGTCCTGCCCCTGTGCTCTGGAGCCAGCAGACCCTGTTCCTGTCAGTCCTTCCATCTCCACCAACTTCTCTCTTCATCCCTTCCCCATGTATCAGTTGTATTGGTAAGGATGGGTAAGGATGCTTTGGGCTGCAAGTAAGAGAATCTCCAAGGGAACATTTATCTCCTCGGATAGTGGGAAGGCAGGGTGTTGAAGATGACACTTTCCTGAAGGTGTTAGGAGAATCCAGGTCACATCCTGAAAGTGGACTTCTTTCACGCCTCTGCCCCCTAGAGGCAGAATTCAGACCCCCTCGGATTGTTCTCTGGCTTTCAGCCAACTATATGTTCTACAACCTTTAAGGAAGAGGCGATTTTCCTTGCTGTCATTGTTGGTTGTCTGAAGCAGGGGCCTTGCCCATAAAAGGACTCAATAGTGTTGATTTGTGATGTAGCAGGTTCATGGTGGTTTGAAAGATGAAACTGGTTAGTAATCAAGGCCTTTAGTTAAGCAGTAAGAAACTTGAATTGCCAGCTCCAGCGCCAAAATGGCCCTGTTGGTTTTTGCCTGAGTTAATGGCAGTCTGGCTTTGATGGGTAAGAGTCTGTTGGCCTGTGTCTTATGGGGGTTAATTGTGTTGTCTGGGCAATTTTAAAGAAGCAGATTGCGGCAGGGTGCCTTCCCCACCCAGTCCTAAGCTCGCCTCGTGATCAGGGATGGAGAAAAGCAGGGGCTGAACCCTGAGAATGTGTTTCAGCCCGCACAGGTGTTTGCCAGCAGCTCCTCCTCAAACTGGATGGATCGTGGGTGGTTTTCCTTGCTTCCTTCTGAGTATAGCATGGGAGATGGATGTCCATTTCCAACTCAGCATGGAAAGTGGAAAAATTCAATAAGTGGGTCCTTGTAAGCATATTAAATATTTCCTCTGGGGCTTCATCCCAAAAATCCAACGTATAAAGAAAAAATTTTCTCCTGGATTCAATTTGGCAGGGACCCAGTGGACGCTACCTTTGCTGGAGGACGCCACCTGACACTTTATGCAGTCAGGAAAGTCACCCACCAGGAGTTGCCAAGGCTCTGGTGAGAGAGCTGAATGAATGAGTGTGGTGATTTGTCATGAAAAAGTGAGTGTCTGTATTATGTCGTGAACACAAGGCCAATTCCATGACTGATGGATGGAGAGATGGTCTCTTGTGTAGCTGGGTCAGTGTCACACTCTATTCTGGAAAGGAGAGAAGGTCTGGGGCTTTGAGGCCAGATTTTCCACAACAGTTAAAAGATGGCGAGACTCTTTTCTTATTGGTCTCAACTGGCAGCCTCGAAGAAGACAGATCTGACCTTTTCTCGTCAGACGTGGCTGCTTCTCCACCTCTCCCACCTTCATCTGTTGCATCTTTTTTTTTTTTTTAATTAAGATATAATTTTCATGCCCTAAAATTCACCCTTTTTAGAGTACAGGTTTGCAACGTTTGCCAAATGTTTACAGTCACGTAACCACCAGCACAATCAGGATATGGAACAGTTCCATCACCCCAAAAAAAGTTCCCTGTGCCCCTCTGTAATCAACCCCTCCCTGCACCACAGCCCCTGACAACCACTGCTGTTTTCCTGTGGTTTTGCCTTTGCGAGAATGTCATATAAGTGGACATTACAGCGTGTAGCCTTTAGAGTCTGGCGTCTTTCACTCCTCGTAATGCATCTGAGATTCATTCGTGCTGTTGCATGCATCGGTAGTTTCTTCTTTATTGCTAAATAGTACGTGTTCATTCTTAAGGATGCCTGGCTGGTTTGTCCAGTCTCCTGTTGAAGAACATTTGAGTTGTTTCCAGGTTTTGATGATTACACTAAAGTCATTAGAAACACTTGCATACAGGTTTTTTGTGTGAACATGGATTTTCATTTCTCTTGGGTCAATATCTAGGAGCGGGATTGCTGGGTCGTGTGGTAAGTGTAGGTGTGACTTTATCAGAAGCCAGTGCACCTTTTGCCATCTCTCCGGGCAGCGAGGCCCTTCATGCACATCTGTTGTTTTATAGATGGGATTTGAGTTGTAGGGCTAATTGGTGCCTGTAGTGTGGGGCATATTGGAAAGCAGGTAAAAGGACATTAGTCCCAGCAGATGAATCTGCAGGATACTGGTGACCGTTTACACTTCCTCTTAGGGTTTAAAATTAGCCCTCGTGAACCTGCATGAGGTCACAGTTTCCGCCAGTGACTTTCATCCAGATCTGCCGAGTGAGAGCGTCCACATCTGCACACCTTTGCCTCTTTCAGCAGTGCAACTTTCTGCATAAAATAAACAACTCTGCAGCCCGGCCAACCCTCTGGGGATAAGACCGGGCACCTGGGCAGGACGTGTGTCCATCTGTGCAGGCTCCCAGATAGATAGCAGGATTGCTGCAGGCAGGCCCTAGGTAGGGCAGATGCTGAGACTAGCTGCACATTTAATTGCCCGCACGTCCAAGGTATCGAAGTCATGGAAAACCTGGGGAAGTATTTGCCCATCTCGAGTTTTGTGGCTGCCATCAGCCCACCACAAAGAGCAGGCAGAGGCTTCATAAAAACCACTTGATGCCTGGGCTGTTGACTGTGCCGATGGAAAAGAAACACCTGTGAGAAATCAAGTTTCACTGCTATTTTTGTCAGGTGCGGGTGTGTTAGCAGGTGGCATGTCCCCCATGGCTCTCATTGTAAACAATTTAGATAAAGAAAGGAGCTTATCATCAGGGTAGATGGTGAAAATTCGTTTATCATGCATCGCAAATCACCAGGATGATGAACATCTTTCTTCATTGTGAGGATTTAAGGACCTTTGAGGATGATTGAAAACTCTATAAACACTGGAACTTATTTTCGGATTTGTCATGATTTGTAGTCCAGGGGCCACTTTATTATACATATTTATTGCCTCCGTTAACATCGCAATATATGCGTTATTCAGAGAGGAGCATCGGCAGTTTTCAAAGATGAGAATCTACCCCCTAGGCCATTGCCCTAAAGAGCCAGTATCTGCACGCGTGACCAGCCACATGGAATTAGGCATGTTCTCTTTGATTTGCATAATGTACACATAGTTATATATCATCCTTGCTAATAAGGAGAGTGAAATATTATGTACCTGGATTTTCGAGGTTTAAAACAGAGCTTAGATTGCATTTTCATTCATTTCGTGGAGCTTCTATGCCGAGAAAAATAATAGAGATTTCCTCGCCAAGTGGCACACTTTTGTGCCCTGTGATGCGCCTCTGTAGTGGCATGTCGTTAGGACCTAAGGGAAGAATGAGCAAGGCGCCTCGTCAGCATCTTCTCTCCACAGGAAGCTCAGGCGCAAAGCTAAAGGTTGTTCTTTTCTAAATGCACAGAGAGATTTTACTTTCTGGAAAGATTACCTAGCAGTTTAAAAATCATACATGTCAGCACAGCCACTTCCTGGGATGGGGGGTGGGGGAGCCTGTTTGGATAAGAGAGAGCCCGGCTGTAGTGGATGAACCAGCGAGGTCCCTGTTGGAGTGGGGACAGGGCTGAGGGGGTGGGTCCCTGTTTTCCAAGGGGCTGCAGTCGCTGCCAAGCTAATTTCTGTGAAACATTAGACTGAGGGTGAAGAAGTCCCCTGGGAAGAGGCACCAGGTGACTTGGGGCCTGTAAAAGAGCATGCTTTTTAAATCCCGCTGGTCCGGGTTCAAGAAGGGTCCCTGGGAATTTCAGTCCGTCGGTGGAACAAGCACTTCTCTGAGGCCCTGACTTCTGAGCGGGCAGCTGTCAGTTACGTCAGATCACCGTCCCCCTTCTGCCGACCTCTCGTTTAATTTTACTAGAGTCTCTGCCTAACTGAAGATTGAACAGTTTGAATTGAGCGTCGTTTCTGACCCCAGCTCATGATCTCAGATTTGAGCTGCTATCGTAAGAGGGGTGATGTGTTGGAGAACCTCATGGAAGAGGTGTGCCCTCTTTCTTCAGAGATGAGCTTCACCCTTTGGACGGCAGTAAAGTATTCTTTAAAAAAAAACCACTGTGTGGGCCGGCCCTGTGGCTTAGCGGTTAAGTGCGTGCGCTCTGCTGCTGGCGGCCCGGGTTCGGATCCCGGGCGCGCACCGACGCACCGCTTCTCCGGCCATGCTGAGGCCGCGTCCCACATACAGCAACTAGAAGGATGTGGAGCTATGACATACAACTATCTCCTAGGGCTTTGGGGGGGAAAAAAAAATTTTGTAAAAACCACTGTGGAAACAACCCACGTGTCCTTGGATGGATGAATGGATAAACACAATGTGGTCCATCCATACAAAGGAATGTTACTCAGCCTTAAGAGGAGGGAGGTTCTGACACAGGCTACAACATAGATGAACCTTGAGGACATCATACTGAGTGAAATGGTCAGTCACAAAAGGACAAATGCTGTGTGAGTCCACTTACATGAGGTACCTAGAGTAGTCAGATTCATAGAGAGAAAATTGAATGGTGGGTGCCAGGGGCCGGCGGGGGAAGGAATTAATGTTTAATGGGGACAGTTTCAGTTTGGGAAGATGAAAAAGTTCTGGAGATGGGTGGTGGTAATGGTTGCACAACAATATGAATGTACTTAATGCCACTGAACTGGACACTTAAAAATGATTAAAAGGATACATCTATGTCATGTATATTTTACCGCAACTTTTAAATCACAGTATTATGGTAAGAAGTTTCATGTGTAGATTATTTTAGAGTTTAGAAAATTGGTCTCAAAAGGGAAAGAAGGAACCACTGGAATTCCACAGTAACATTATAATAGTCCCCCCTTATCCAGGATTTCAATTACCCGTGGTCAACCTCGGTCTGAAAATATTAAATGGGAGATTCCAGAAATAAACAATTCATAAGTTTTAAATTGCTCGCCGTTGTGAGTAGCGTGATGAAATCTTGAGCTGTTCCTGTTCCTCTCTGGATATGTCTCATCCCTTTGTCCAGCGGATCCACACTGTAGAGGCCATCCACCCGTCACTTACTAGCCGTGTCAGTTATCAGATCAGCTGTCTCAGTATCCACTGCTTGTGTTCCAGTCACCCTTATTTTACTTGATAATGGCTCCAAAGCACACGAGTAGTGATGCTGGCAATTCACGTATTCTCTTACATTGCCTAATGTATAAATTAAACTTTATCATAGGTCTGTATGTATAGGAGAAAACATTTATAGGGTTTGGTACTATCTATGGTGTCAGGCATCCACTGGGGGTCTTAGAACATATCCCCCACGGGTAAGGGGGGACGACTGTACATTTAAGGGCTTTTTACTAGAACTGTACAGTTTGGGGCAAGTCCTTGGCACAGAGTGTCATTTGTAAGCTAGGTTGGTGTCTGACAAAATCTGGTTACTTTTTAAAATAATACAGAAAATAGCAGCTTTATTTGTAATAGCAAAGTACTGAAAACTTCCCAGTATCCTTCCATGGGTGATTGGCTGTACACATGGTGCTCTGTCCATCGCCGGAGCCCCACTCAGCAATGAAGAGGAATAAACTATCGATACACGCCATGACCTGGATAAGTCCCCAGAGAAATGTGCTGCGTCAAACTAGGCAATGTCAAAAGACCACATACTGTGTGGTTCCGTTTCTAGAAGGCTCTTAAAACGGCAAGGCTGTGGAGATGACTGCTAAGGGTTGACGTGGGCTGGGTGTAACTGCAGAGGGGTAGTTTGAGGGAGTTATTTGTGCTGATGGGAGAGTTCTGTGTCTTGGTGTGAAGGTGAGCACACACGTGGACACGTAGGATAAAATTTATACACGCATAGATCATGTGCACACACTCGTGTGCACACACGTGCAGGTCGGAAATGGTGACAGCTAAAGATTTGCAGTCTAGTGACGGGTCAACTAGATGTCAGTTTCTTGGCTTTGATATTGTACTACAGCAAGATAAGATGTCACCCTTGAGGGGAGGCTGGATGAAGCGTACACTGGACACCACTATTTCCGCAACTTCCTGTGAGTCCATAATAATTTTGAAATTATTAAATCAAAAATAAACCGGAAATATAATTTTATGCTTCCATTATCTGCAGAGCTTTGTGTGTGTGAGAGCAAGGGGGGGGGGGGTCAGTATACAAAGGCAGCTGAGACATTTGAATTCAATTTTGCAGGTCATTAGCTGTAGTGTGGGCCTAGGTCTTGACGGGGATGTTCTTTTGTATAATGGGTTCAAGTAACGGCCATATTAATTTAGAAATGGATGGCTGCACAACCTTTCTGAGGCTTTTAGAAACAGAAGAGCAATGAAAAATCATCTGAAGGTGAAGGGCAGGTGTCGTATGTGTAGCTTGAATTTTTGCATCCTCGGGAATTCCGCAAACTTGGGTGTGCCTTGTATGCCTCCCGCACCTGCCTGGCTCCTCCCGGGTCGTTATCATGAGAAGCAGTTCTGCATTGGTTGGGACCGTAGTCACCGGGCAGGCTACATGTTTACTTGGGGGATAGAAGTCTATGCATGGCTTCTTCCAACCCCTTTTCAAGTGAGTCTTAACATGTTTTTAAAGTATCCCCTTAGGAACTTTAGCTCGAAGGGTTCTATAACATGTAGGTGGTCAGCCTGCAGGTGTGGGCAGATCTGATGGTCTTAATCCCTGCAGATATTCTGAATGGCCAGAACGTTCTAAAGGCTGTCAGCTGTTCCTTAAGATCCAGATCTCTCACCCTCGGCACTGTTGACATTTGGGGCAGGATCACTCTTTGTCCTAGGGCACCGTCCTGTATTGTAGGATGCTGAGTAGCATCCGTGGCCTCTACCCACTAGATACCAGTAACACTCTCCTTCCTTCTTTTGTGGCAACCAAAAATGGCGCCAGATTTTGCCAAATGTCCCCTGGGGGTCAAGGTCACGCCCAGTTGCGAGCCACTGATTCAGATCCTTTAGTTGTGGGATGTTTTTTCTTCCAACTAGTTTTTATTGGTAAGTGGAGTTTTAATGGGATTCTCGTTTTTTCACCCTCTATCTTCTTCTTGGGCTGCGTTTTGATTCCTTCTGCTGCAGAACTCAAATAGACATTAACAGTGAGCAAAATGCTGTCTCCATTTTTATTAAATTTTTCCAGGGTGTTTTTCCCCTCAAGGAAGCGGAAAGTCTGCCAGAAGCGTTCTCCAGCTAATAATAAAATAATTGGGAGTAGCAGACTTTCGATCTCATTTTTTTTGGCTCCGGTGAAGAGGTTAGATAACCAGGAAAAGGGTGTTACTCTTAATATTTGTGAATAATTGCGTCTACAAAAATGATTAAGCGGCTTTGCTGAGTGTAATCCTAGCAGCTGACAAATTACCCGGTAGGCTCCACCGTGTTCCCTAGGACCGTGGAATGCCTTCTTATGCAAGACACGTTTCCGCAGATTCGGGAAATCATTTTAATGGTTTAACTGTCGTAATTTAAACAAAAGTTCAGGGCTTATTGTTCAGCTGAGTCTCTAAAAATATATTTTGACTGCAGAGGCTCTTTTACATTGCTAATGTGTGTCCTTGTTTAAAAAAAGAATCTTTATGAAATGGTAAAGGCAAGCATTTCTTTGAGGTAATGGTAGCCTTTGCTTTAGAAATAATAAAGGAAAATATTGGTTTCATCAAATAATAAATGAGGAAGACCTGAATAATTTGTCCTTATTACCAGAGGATGAAAGTACTTTAAAATCACGTGAAATAGTAATGTCTTATGTCTTAGTATTTTCACCTAGGTATAAGCAGTGCGTTTGTGGTGGTGTGTTGCAGTCCCCAAGACCACCCACAGGCTCTGTGGTTCACTAGAAGGATTCACAGGACTCAGTAACTGTTATGGTCACAGTTTATTATGGCAAAAAGATACAGGTTACAATGTACAGCATGGTAACTATAATTAACAATACTGTATTGTATACTTGAAAGTTGCTAACAGAGTAGATCTTAAATGTTCTCACCATACGTACACACACGCGCGCGCGCGCACACACGGTAACTATGTGAAGTGACAGATGTGTTAACTCACCTTATTGTGGTCATCATTTCACAATGGATACATACATCAAATCATCTCGTTGTACACCTTCAGCTCACACATGGCTGTCAGGACTGCCTCAGTCCCAGTCCAAGTGTAAGTCTGGGTTGTGGTTGCACATCAGTCATTTGTGTATTTGTGTGTATGTCCTGCTTCAATTTTTTTTTTTTTTTTTTTTTTTTTTTTGTGAGGAGATCAGCCCTGAGCTAACATCCGCCAATCCTCCTCTTTTTTTTTTTTTTGCTGAGGAAGACGGCCCTGGGCTAACATCGGTGCCCATCTTCCTCCACTTTATATGGGACGCCGCCACAGCATGGCCTACCAAGCAGTGCGTCGGTGCGCGCCCGGGATCCGAACCAGCGAACCCCGGGCCGCCGCAGCGGAGCGCGCGCACTTAACCGCTTGCGCCACCGGGCCGGCCCCTGTCCTGCTTCAATTTTTAAAAATAACTTTTAAAAATGGAGGGATGGGTAAGTAGCTAGAGAATGTGGTACCCATACCTTTCGTATAGAAAAGAATAAAACATCCCCCTAGTTAGCTTTAGGCGTCAGTAATTCACACTCCTCTGCCAACTAAGCACATCCGTGTTTCCTCTGCAGACCACAGTCTCTAGGGTGTCGGTTCTCAGTCTCCACTCTCGTGCATGGGTGTTATGAAGGAACCTACACTAAATGTGGATGGTGGCATCACAAACCCTCTGGTTAGGGTGCTAGCTGCAAACGAACTCCTCTTCATTCTTTTTTTTTTAATTAATTAATTAATTTATTTATTTTTCCCCCAAAGCCCCAGTAGATAGCTGTATGTCATAGTTGCACATTCTTCTAGTTGCTGTATGTGGGACACGGCCTCAGCATGGCGGGAGAAGCAGTGCGTCGGTGCTCGCCCGGGATCCGAACCCGGGCCGCCAGCATCAGAGCGCACGCACTTAACCGCTAAGCCATGGGGCCGGCCCTCCTCTTCATTCTAAAAGGGTGTTTTTCTAAGCTGTTCTTTGGGTTTGATGATAACCACTTAGAATAGCCAAATGGAATCGAGGAGCAGTTGCTCTGGCAAGTGACCCAGACGTTCACAACCATCCCAGCTACGCCAGTTCCCATGCAGTTTCAGTTGTGCGATCTTTTCTAAGTTATGGTTCTAATTTGTATCTGTGTGTGAAAGCTAAGATTCAAGATTTGCCATTCGTGTGCTCATTAATTTGTTAGAAGGGAAGCAAGCAATCAGAAAGAAAGTCACTTGAGTGTCTATAAGTTACAGTTGTTTAAGTATGTGTCTTGCTCAGTATAGCAAACAATTTCTATTGGTATTAACATCAAAAAAGGTTAGATTCTGTTGAAGATGCCTTTAAGGCTTACACTGTGACTTCCTACTTTAAAAGTTGGTGATGATATGAAAAAGTCTGAGATGGTTCAAGTTTCCTTTTTTAGCTGAAATGAAATAGCCACTTAAGAAGATGCCTGTCTTCGCAGCTCATACACCATTACAGTTAAGACCTGCCTGCTCTGAAATTGTAATGTGACCTTAAAAGTGTCCGTCCTTGATACATTTTATTTTCTGCCAACTTCCATTTCATTTCTGCCGTCTAGACTGCGGAGCGAGTCTGGGCTGTGAGGCACAACACTATCTCTTTTCTCCCAAGTGTCTGTATGTCACTTTACTGATGCCTCCTCCTCCATCCACTTCTTCAATGCCTTTGTCCCCAAGGTGGCATCCTTTTCTTTCCCTCCCACACCTATGTCTGTGGTCAGTCTGTGCTCCATCTCCAAGTCTGGGTGTCCACCTCAGACCTCTCATTGCCTTCCATGCTGCTCTTTTGGATGCCGATTTCCCAAGCATTTCTTGATATGACCCCATACTTAGTACCATCGCCATTTCCCCACTGCTGCCCTCCTCTCCAAAGAAAGGCCTCCTCTACCCTCTAATCCTATCCCGGCTTAATGTAAAAACATTGGAATCATGTTCAAATATTTCTCTTCTGTAGTATCTTTCTACTACCTGCATTTTCAGTCCCCTCCTCCTCACATCTCCGACAGCTGGGCACTCCCCATATCTTGTCAGTGTTAGTTCTGTCCCTATTGTCACTGCTCTGTTGTGGTAGCAGTAGCTCACACTTACTGAGCACTTACTCAGTGTGTGCCAGGCAGGATTCTGAGTACTCGACTGATAAAGCTTTTAACCCCTAGGAAGCAGACACAGCTGCATCCCTCATTTACAGATGAGAGAGAGCCCCAAGGCATTGAGAAGGTACCGACTAGCCCATGTCACCCTGCTAGGAAGTCATAGAGCTAGGATTCAGAGCATGCCATCTGGCTCCAAAATCTTCCTCTTTTAAACGATTTTTCCTGACTGTTAATGTGGTGAAATCGTTGATTTATTTTCTGACATTAAACCCTGCATTCCTGGAATAAACCTTGCCTGGCCTGCACATTTTGTCTTTTTTAAATATCCCTGAATTTGGTTTGTTAATACTTTCGTATATTCGCGTTTATCTTACCGAGAGAAACTGGGCTGTGATGTTCCTTTTTGAATGTCCCCGTCAGGTTTGGTTGTTAGGGTTATGCTGGCCCCATAAAACGGGTTGGGGGATCAAAACTACTTCCCTAAGGACCTTTTGGCCGCATCTCGTGGTCCAGGTCTCTCCCCTAGATCTGGGTGGAGGGAACTCTCAGGAAAAGGCCAGATAGTAAATATTTCAGTCTCTGTCACAACTAGTCATCTCTGTCTTTTATCGCAAAAGCAGCCATGGAAATTACGTGTACCAATGAGAGTAACTGTGTTTTGATAAGACTTTATTTACAAAAACAGGCGAGGGGCCAGATGTGGCCTGCAGGATAGAGTTTGCAGACTTCTGTCCAAGACCTAGTAATAAAGTGAGGGGGTTTCTTCTCCTCCAGGTGACCTCGAACCCAGTGTGTGTATAGTGAGTATTCACTACTTCCTTCTCTGAAAACTCCTGTAGCCCTCCCTCACCTAAACTTGTATTTCCCATCCTCAGTTCTTCGTGCACCATCTGCATCGTTTTTGCCATATTTGCGTACACCTCAAGTATTTTATTAATATTTGTTACTATTTTTCCTTAAAGCAGTTAAAAACTTTTTCTTAAATGTACCAGTATATCTATTAGTTGTGTTTGCATGAGACATATTAAAATAAATAACTGTCAGATTTTAAAATATTTGCTCCCGTGCTGCCTAAAATTATTTTGGGTACCATCAGAGGTATGAGTGCCATCAGGGAATCCTCGATGTCCAGGAATAGAGCAGTTGTCATGATTTTCAGTTCCACAAACGTCTCTGGATGGCGTGTCTTTTGAGTGGTGGTGCTGCCCTGGGTACTAGGGATGGATGCATAGGTGAAGGGGGCCAGTCTTAAATTTTTCCTCCCTGCAAAGGGAGGATATTTAAAGAGTCGTCTGTCGGAGGCTGGTAAACGTAATATTGGAGATGTGTGCACGGGGAGCCCGGAACCCTGGGAAAGGCTGCAGAGAGGACACAGATGAGCTGGGTCTGGAGCTAGAAGTTTTCAGGCAAAAGAGGAAGAAGAGTATTTCAAGCAAAATCAAGAGGCTGACTGAAGGCCCTGAGTCACGGCAAAGCCCGCTGTGTTTAGGGAGAAGGAGCCATCTTGATGAGAGGGCCAAAGCAGATGTGATGGTAGGGAGGAGAAGAAAATTCTGGAAAGTTGGGTTGGCAGCAGGTTAACCCCAGGCTGAAACGTCTGGACACTGTCCAGTTAGAAGCCATTAATTAGTTTTTGAAAATAAATCTGGAAGCAGTGTGAGTAAAGGAAGATGGATCTGCCCAGTAAAAACTGAGAATCAACCAAAAATGATGGCTATCGAGACCAATTAGCAACTAGGGAAAATGCTGATATTGCATTAGGTAAAAAAGAACGGGGACACAGAATTTTAGGATCACAGAAATTAACATGAAAATTAGTCTGCACAGGGCAAAGGGATTAGAGGAAGTTCCCCAATGTGAGAATAGCAGTCGTGTCGAATGTATAATAATGTGACTTATTTCCTCTGTTTTCCAAATTGCTTTCTCTGTTTTTCCCAAAGTCATACGTTAAGTTTTTTCATTGTAATTTTTAATGGTGCTGTCCATTGTAAATCTCCAATTTGGGGTTCATGTTCCTATTTCCCAGTTTCTAAATATCGAATCCAACGTTCACGAGGGTTCAGCGCCGTTGTGTGTGGTGCCAGAAGCCTCCGTCACTCAGCCTTGCTTTTCCGAGTGGGAAAGCAGCTGGAGCCCAGGTTTCTCCGCCTGCTTCTTCCCCTGCAAGTCCCCGTCAGCATCTCAAGGAGAGCGGCCTCCCTGGCTGGCCCCCCCCTCCTGGGGAGCTGCCTCATCCCCACCAGTCGCTGGGCTGGGAGGAAGTAGCAACCTTGGTTTATAACCTGACTAATGCTTTCCGCTCCTACAGGTTCCCCAAGGTGAGAGGATATTAAAAGTCTTGGCAGGGACGCCCAGTCTGCAATAGTCAGAGAGGCCCGAGCCGTACTCAGCCACCACCCTCGGGGTCCAGGCCAGATGTTATAAGTGAAACCCTATTTTAACGAGGTCCTTCTGGTATTTCTTTTGGGCACCATCCAAGGCAGTTCCATTTTGCACTAAATTCCGTGTTATGATGGGTCATCTAGAACAGGTCTGCAGCACATAAAACCATTTTCACTGCCCTCAGTTTTCTGTAGCAGAATGTCAGCATTAGGAGGGAAGGTGAGGACTGGGTCTTGAGGATTTTTTTTTTAGTGTTTTTTTTTTTTTCTAGTTTTCAATAAGCACATTGAAATGTAACGCCAATATGAACATGTGCGGTCATTTAGACTGCAAAGTCAAAAAGAATTCTCTGCATATTTTTGTGCTTTTTACTACCATGGATACAGCTAGAGTTTACATATGATAAGAATTGTTTCTCCGGCAGAAAATGTCATCCTCTGGTGACACTAATCCATCAGTTCCAAAAGGAAGAAGTGAACCGATGGTAAATTAGCCCCCAAGATGAGAGTATGAGTTCTTTTCTGTTTACAAGCTTCTATGTGTGTGTGTGTGTGTGTGTGTGTGTGTGTTTTCCTCTATTTAATTTGTTTGACCCGGCTACCACTTCATCACCCTTGGCCTGTCTTCCATCTTTATTTTTATCAGCACTCTCCCCACCACCCCCACCTAGAGTCACCCTGTCCCCACGCTGAGAGGAAGGCGGGCAGCTTTCCAGGCAGCTGCAGTTGTGTTGCAGAAACCTTCATGATCCGGGAAATATTGATGGGGAAGGGAAGCTGCGCTGACTCCACCGTGAATAAGGATGTCCCAGGGTCGTCAGTGTTCTCAAACAGCAGGGAGTACTCCATATGAATTAGCAGTCCCTGGTTTTGTGGTTTTGTTTTCAGAATGACTCCATTGTAAAATCCCTTCTCTGGAGCCAGGTAGATTGAATCGGTGTGTTAACCAGTGGCTCTTGGGCATTCATTAGTTGTAGGGCTGGACCATCGGCCAGGGCTGTTGACCCCTCTCTCACAAGGCGGCTTTCCCTCGCGCGCGAGGAAATCACATTACAAACCTTCCAACCACAAAGTCTATCATGTTTTTACTTCCTGTCCAATAGACGACGTTCCCACCCACTTGCTTCCCCTCCATTATGTTCATAAAGGCAGAGGCCCAGTTCCTTCTTTGTTTCTCGGCTTCCTGGTCCCTGGCTTCCTGGTGCCTGCGTGTCAAGAGGCGCAGTGTGGCCCCTTCTCTCGGGAATTGTAAGTGATTCTTCTTATCGGTGGCATTAACCTCTCCGTGTCGTCACTCGGTCGCCTCCATACATTAAAATCCTGTGGGTTTGAGGGGGACAACGAGGTCATTTTTTTCTCTACGTAGAATTTTAGAGTTGAAAGGGACCTTGGAGATCATCTAATTCCACTTGTTTGTTTGGTCACAAAAGGAAGCCAGGGAAGCAAATGAGGGCAGACCCAGGCCCCGGAGTGCAGGGGGAAGCGTGCTCTCTCTCGCTTTGAGCGAGAAGAGAAAAGAATCGAATCGAAAAGAAACCGTACCAAATTCCTCCATGACTGCATCGGATTTTGTTTGCTTGCTGTCTCTTTCCTAACATAGCCGTCTTTCTGGGAGTGTCGTCGACAGATAGAGCTCATCTTCTTTTGCTTTCTGTAGAATGGAAAGCAATTGCCTAGTTTTTGCAATGTCGACCTTGTTTACAACTTACGTTGCTTGAAAGTGTAATGTGAATGGTGTTAATGATTAGATGATTTTCTTCCTGTTTTTTTTTTTTTAAAGATGTCATTTTGAATCATTTAGAGGTTTCTAAACAAATTTCAATAGTGTGTAGTTGTGGGTTAAGAGCATGGACTCAGAGGTAGGATGGCCGCTTGCTAGCTGTGTGCCCTCAGGGAAATCACTTAACTGCTCTGTGACTCAGTTTCCCCATCTATAACATGGATTTAATAAGACTAATTCGTAGACTGTTGCCAAACTCTCTGAGCTAATTCATTAAAAGGGCCAATACACATAATAAGCACTTAATCTCATTACCTTTATTATTGTTATTATTCTCAAATAATGTTATAGTTTTTTATTCAACTTTATATGTACAGCCAAGGGCCCTCTTTGGTGTTTTGAGACTGTTGCTTGTGTGACAGTCATCTTTGTCTAAAAACTGTTTTCCTTGTATTGTGCTGTTGTACCTAAATCCTTAATTCGTGTCCTTCTCCTTTAAAGTCTTTGATTCTGAAAATAGTGAGGACTCAGTTTTTTTCACTTTCTCGCCACCCTTCATTTACATCAGCCTTGCCGGTTTCTCTTATCCATTCTGCAAATCCCCCGTGAGCACCAGCTGTGTACTGAGGAGGGGTGCTCTGTGTGTTAGAAAATGAATCATGATGGGCTTCCTGCCTTCAAGGAGCTTCGGTCTTCTCAGGAGCTGGGAGATGCACGCGAATAAAGAGAATGCTGCCTGCTGCGCCAGGATGAGATACGAGGGCCGGGAGGAGCGCTACAGTAGCTCGGAGAAGAGAGCAGTCACTTCATGTCGAGAGGACAAAGATGGCTCCTGTGGAGGAAGGATGCCCGGCTGCAGCCATGATGACCGAGAAGGTGTCAGCAGTGGTGGAAAAGGGAATTCAGGAACTCACCCTATTGACATTTTGGACTGGATCATTCTTTGTCTTGGAGAGCTGTCCTGTGCATTACAGGATGTTTAGCAGCATCCCCAGTCTCTACCTACTAGATGCCAGTAGCACGCACATAGACACCCTCTTGTGACAACTGGAAATATTTCCAGATATTGCTGAATGTCTTCCTCTGGAGGACAGAATCGCCCTCACTTGAGGACCGCAAACCACTGTTCTAGACCAAGAGACCAGAAGAAACAGTCATCCTGTAGGGAAGCAGGTGTATGCTGTGAGCAGAGCCACCCTGGGGAGGCAGTGAGCGATACCACGGGCTTAGAACAGAGTATGAGAGGCATCCAGGGCCGTGCTAGGCGAGGGGTCTTGTCCCAGCCTGCAGGCTCTTAACTGCTTTCGAGAGGAAGAGCACTAGACTCCTCGTGGCGAATTGGCGACGTTACTATGTGAGTTTTGTATTACGTCGAGTAGCACCTGTGAAGCTTGTATGCTGCTGCCCACCGTAAAGGAAGCACTAACTAAATGTCAGCGGCTGCTGCTGTTGCCGTTATTATCAGACGTAGTAGAAGAGTGTCTCAGTGCCTTCAGGCTGCTATAACAAAATAGCACAGACTGGGTCGCTGATAAACAGCAAACATGTATTTCTCACAGTCCTAGAGGCTGAGAAGTCCAAGATCAAGGTGCCAGCAGATTCAGTGTCTGGTGAGGGCCTGCTGCCTGGTTCATGGGTGGCTGTCTTTTCGATGTAACTTCACGTGGTGGAAGGGGGCGAGGGAACTCTCTGGAGTCTCTTATATAGACACACTAGTCCCATTCATGAAGACTCCTCCCTCATAATCTGATCACCTCCCAAAGGCCCCATCTCCTAGTACCATCACCTTAGGAAGTGGGTTTCAACATACGAATTTTGGGGAGACACAAATACTCAGTCCATAGCAGAAAGAAATGAAAGAGGGCATCTGGGAGGCCATGACATTTGCTTTGTGTGTGTATACACACACATGCACGCATATACATAGATACACATAAATATATATATGCACACATAAATATATATATCTAAGTTGATACACTTTTCCTATAAAGGAGCAGATAGTAAATATCTTTAGCTTTGTGGGCCATATTGTCTCCGTTGCAGCTACTCAACTGTGTCATCATAGAGTGAAAGCAGCCATAAGACAACATATCACCTCATGGGTGTGGCTGTGTTCCATTAAAACTTTATTTATAAACACAGGCAGTGGGCCACATTTGGCCTGTGGGCCTCAGTTTGCCTACCCCTGATCTGGACAATTGGAAATAAACATATTATGCTCATTGGCTTTGGATAGCTGTCAGTATTCCAAGTTATGTAAGCCTGTTAAATATTTAATAAAGATTCACTTTTAATGCCTCAAATTGGTGCCCTTGGTATTTGTTTCAGCTGAAGATGCAAAACCAACCACACAGCTGCCTGCGTATTACCTGTCTGCTTTTCTCTGCTGAATAAGCAGTATTTCTAAGGGCCAGCGAGTGATAAAGTAGCAGGTTTTGCTGACGAATTGGGCCGACATTAACTGGGCAGAATGGCTCACTGTACAATTCAAATGGTTTGTGAAGCCATTTGTGAAGGAGTTATGGTTTAGCGGTGTTGTAATTGCAAGAAACACAAAGCATGTACTTGGTTTGTTTTTGATTTCTTTTTATTACTTAGTTGGGTGAGAGAAATTCATGTACAGGCTGTTTTCCTCTCATGAGACTGTAGCACCTTTCATTCCAAATGGACAGGATTTTGCTCTTGAAGATCTAGCCATGACTGTATAAAATGTAGTCCTTATTTTAAGCCTTTCCTAGCTTATCGTCATTATACCCTTTTTTCCTTTGGAAATATTTCCACCTTATCTGGTTATTCCCCCTTACTCTGTGTTGTCTGAGTTCTGTGACCAATTGCATGTAGAGGGTGACTTGCTTTTCAGTGGCAACAATCCACCCATCGTGTTTATAAACCAAGCAGACATGTGAGTAGAGTAGACCTGTGGATAGCATCCTTTTGGGGGTTTGGTTCCTCTAGGTCATTGGTTCTCAACCGTGGCGGGGTCAATTAAGCAATATCTGGAGACACTTTTGGTTGTCACGACTAGGAGGAGGAGTGCTACCGGCATCTAATGGGTAGAGGCCAGGGATGCTGCTAAACACCCTACAGTGCACAGGACAATGCCCCCCACCCCCCAGACAAAGGATGATCCGGCCCAAATGTCAGTCATGTCACAGTTGAGAAAACCTGCTGTTGAGAGGTTCATCAGGGATGCCCTCTTACTAAATAGGTGACAGACCTGCTGGCTTCATTAATGGCTCCAGGCTGACTGGGCAGTAGACACCAGGGACACTAACGCTTTGTCCTCGCTCGGATCTTTCATCAAGGTACCACCAAGCTCTTTATTCTCCTGCTTTTTAACAACTTGAGGCAGTCCTGAACATTCCCATCTCTGTTACTGACATTCTGTTCTTTGTTCCTACTGATGTCCCATTGGGCAGAATAGGTGTGTTGACAGCTGCTGGAAAGCTGAAGAGGCATAATGCACTGAAGTCTTAACCACTGTGGCAAACTACAAATGAATATGCTCATTAGCCTTGGACTCCAATTGAGAGGGGTGGGGCACTGAAGGTGTTGGGGTCAGGCCAGGCCTGGAAGAGAAGTGTCCTGCCTGGAGATGCCAGTGTTTCAAGATGGCGCCTTACACAACATTTTGGTGCATGGCAGTGCTTCAGCAAGTGGCCTAAGGGGAAGTGCTTGAGTAGACCTCGCTCACATAGTCTGTGGACATCTCCCTGGTCCACAGTGAAGGAACGTCAGATCTGGAAGGTATCCTAGCAACCATTTTATCCAGTGTCCGCATCGCATGAACAAGGAAACCTGGAAAAGTGATGTTTCCGCTAGTTTGTGGTCTTCTCTCTAGATTAAAAAGTGTCTGCGGTCCTGCTGCTCTCACATCTGGTTCTCCCATCAGCTCCTTGAGGTATTTTTTATCCCCACATCATAGAAAAGGAAATGGAGGCCCATCCATACGAAGTCACCTGGCCCAGGCACTCAGCCCCTTTGTGGTGGAGCGACGACAGAACCCAGCACTCCTGACTGCTCCTGAACTTTTATCCACCCAGCCCTCCCGCTTGCCTTGATGAAATCAGGTTGGCGTGAAATCAAGAAGCAAGTCCTAAGAACAAATGGGCTGACAAACCGTGGATTTAGAGGCCACGCGTAGATCTGTCCAAAGAAACGCACCTAATGTAAATTTAAGCAAATGGGAGGACTCCTTTCAACAGTGATGTGGCACATTACAGCAAGTGTATATGAAGATATCCACTTCGCAGTCATGATTTACTGTCATCTCCAATAGAGGACCCAAGTTTTGATCAAGGATGTTCAAGTTCATGGTACCCCTATATAGCTTTATGCTGCTTAGTCATCATTTTGCTTCGGTGGGGGGAAATTCTAGCATTTTGCTTTCAGCTCTCTTTGTAGAATCTCAGATTCCCACGCCCTCAGTTCATCTTCACTGCTCCGTCCTCTTCTTTCAACAAGCCTTAACTGAATGGTGTCATCCAAATGTTCTAGAAATTGAGTCTACATTGAAGAGCATTATCATGTAGACAGATAAGAAACTTATGCCACCAAACCATATACTCAACATTTAAATACCTGGATACCGAAAAAAATCAAGGACATCTTCAAGTATTGGGTTAAAAGTGGGTTTGCACCATGTTTTTTGCAAGTTGCCTGCGCTGTATCCGTGGCTGCTGCTGATCAGAGCCCCCGGTGGTCCGGGTGGGAATGGAGTTGGCATCCACCTAGATAGTTTAAGAATTTTGGTTCCTGTGCTTGTGGGTCTTAGAGTGTAGGGTAAAAAGATGAATCCTGGAATCACATAGTCTAGAGTTAAAATGCTAGTTCAGCCTCTTATCATACGTGTGAACCTTGGACAGGTTATCTGATTTCTCCAGTATTTGCCTTTCTCATGCATAAAACAAGAACAGCACCAACCGTGAACAGCTGCTGTGAAGATTGAGAGAGTGGACGCAAAGCGCCCAGCTTTGGTTAAAGGCGGTAACGTGGTCGGAATCTGCTCTGTTTCGTGGGCCCTAAGTAGCAATTCTATGGCCCAGTGTTGCTTGAAGGAATGAATGAATGAGTGAATGAAATATACTACTGTAGACAATCTTTGTGTCTCGCCAAAATTCGTATGTCAAAACCTAATCTCCAATGTGAGGGTATTTGGAGGTGGAGCCTTTGGGAGGTGATTAGGCAGAGCATGCAGCCCTCATGAATGAGATTAGCGCCCTTATATGTGAGACCCCAGAGAGCTACCTTGCCCCTTCCGCCATGTGAGGACTCAGGAAAAAGATGGCCATCTGTGGACCGGGCAGCAGGTGCTGACTAGATACCAAATCTGTTGTCACCTTGATCTTGGACTTATCTTGGACTTCCCAGCCTCCAGAGCTGTGAGAAATAAATAGGTATTGTTTACACCACACAGTGTGTGGTGTTCTGTTATAGCAGCCCGGACTGGCTACGACATATACCAGAAGCTTGACTTCTCTTCCACAGTTGCCCCATCAGTCGCTGAGATTTATTTGTCAGAAGCCCTTGTCTGCAATTAATGCTGTTTTCTGACTCATGCACTCAGTAGATGTTTCTAGGCAGAGTGTCATGGTGGGCTAAGAGTGGTGTCCCTCTGCTCGAGTTTGGATCTTGGCCCCGGCCCTACGGGCTGAGTGACTGGGGTCTGTCAGTTACCCTCACGAGATCTCAGGACCTGATCCGTAAATGGGAAAGAGCAATGAAGGATTGACCGCAGAGGGTTTCCGGGAGGCTTCAGCGAATTCATAGAAGTTCGTGGAGCAGTGCCTGGCTGAGAGTAGGCACCGTGTAAAGGCTGGCTGTTATTTTTATTGTGACTTTAGTGGGCGTAGTCCTGCCCTCGACCTTGACAGATACCAGGAGGATAAGAAGTGGCCTTCGCAATCCTGTGTTCTCTCCCGTCAGCTGGTCGAGACACAAATGGAAGAAAAGGCAGGAGCCAGGTAGTGGGATTGGCAGCCACGAAGAGTTATGAATTCTTAGGAGAGAAAAACCACTGTGGCCGGAGTATGTAGGGAAGATTCCATGAGATGGGGAGTCAGGCCAAGAATCCACTTGGGCCTGCCCCCTCCGTTGACCTGGGGTTTTTCTAGCCTACACCTTGCCGGAAACCTGAGTGTTAAAAGCATGGAGATAAGACTGTGTAGTGTGGCAGAGACCCAGGGAACAGGGTCATCGCTTAACACAGTGGTGGATTGTTCTGTTTGGCAGCAGTGGGTAGGGGAAAGGAGGGTGGAGAGAGAAAACAAGTTAGAAGGAAAAAGTAAGGCTGATTATAAAGGGCCTTTGCTTTCCTGCTTCAGAGAGCAGGAGCAGAGGAGAGCTCTGTGGGAGAGAGCCTCTGTGGGGCTCTCCTCTGTGGTCTGATTTAGGTAGTTACAGGTTTGTAAAGAAATACACACGGTTCTGTGCAACTGATTGTAAACTTAATAGCAGCTACCATATTACTATGAAATAAACAAACTACATATTTTATATATTCTTCATAATCGGGCAGTGAAGCAGGCAATGAACAGGGCATGGATTGAGGAGGAGAGAGAAAAGGGAAGGAGAATGCAAACACAGGAATCTCCTTGCATGGAGGAACATTCCCATCTGGTGAGCGTTTCATTTATTGCAGAGTCTGGTTGTTATTTTGCTAACGAGGCAGAAGTGCCGATGATGTTGCATCTGATGGGAGCCGGGGCACATCCGCTGCCCCGGTTTGGCTGATGAAGGTGGTGTTCTAGGAATGTGCATGTGGGAGGTAGTGTGCAGGCTGCATAGGCACGGTGCAGGGAGACCCCCCAAGGAGCCCCGTGCAGCCCACGAGCATGTAGGATGAGGGAGCTGGGAAGGTGCTCGTAGGACAGACGCCTTAGGAGTGGGATTTCCAGGACCCCCACAGGTGAAGGGGCTGACAGAGAGCAGAAGGGAATCTCTGCCAAGGTGGTAATGCAGAGAAAGGTCGGGAGGGGTCAGCCTTCTGGGATAACCAGATTCTGCACCTGCAAACCAGTGTTGCCGTAAGTGGTGGGCAGAGCATCCTAGCGAGGGAGTTAGTGTTCACTCAGAATTCCTGCTCCCTTCTCCTTGCCTGATCAATGGAAAGTACAAACAGTGAGAGAGTTCAGAGCTATGCACTGGGAATGCCTTTGGCCCCACCCCACCTCTAGCCAGGGAGCTGAGCATGGAGGGCCATGTTACTCACACAGGTCCCCAGAGCCCCGCTCGGCCTCTATCCCCCCAAGAATTCCAAGTTCCCAGTCACCCCTGGCTACCCTGGACCAAGCAAGGTGATGGTAAACCCCACCAGACTGGGTTGCCCCTTTGCAGAAAACGCCTGCCGCGGCCTAGACCACCGGCAGTGGGATGGCCTTGACTCTCCTTGAGGAAAGGCTGGTGCAGGTTCCTGATCACCCTCTGACCCCCACATGGACCCCCAGCGCCTCCTTCCCTGCCTGACCTCTTGCCTTCTTTTCTTGAAAGAAGCATTGTTTTCCACACGCAGTAATCATTCATGCACCTTCATCCACACCTTGTCTATGAGTCCCTTTAAACCGCCAAGCGTTCCGTTGATCAGCAGCTTCCTATGGAGGCAATCAGTGAGGAGTGTTGGGGGCAGCGAGGGGAGAAGCCGGCATCTCTTAGCCAAGGGAAAATTCCCAATTTTTTGATAAAACAGTTCCAGGCCACACCGATGGGTCCAGCCTCTTTTTCTTCCATGTTTGGTTGTGAGATTCGTTTGCCCCTGTGTGCCATGAGCGCTCGGAGCCCGGCCCTGGCCGACCTCTATCTTCTTGGGCTGAAAAAAGTGCCCTGTGTGCACTGCAGCTGGGCCAGAGACGCAGGGAGGCCTAAGCATTGAGCTTCTGGAAAGAGTGGTGCGAACCCAGGGAGACGGCCTGGAGAGTCGGATCTCTGTAACAGAAACATGTAACCAGTGCACACTCCTCCTCTGTTTTGCTTTTAATAATGGTGAATCAGCTCTACCTTTGAAGCTGTGTTTCTGTCCCATGCGAACAGAGATCTTCCTCTGCATCCCTTCCTCTCTCCCTGCCCGCCTCACCCCACATCAGAAGCTAGGTGTTCTACAGCGATGTGCCCCCGTGCTAGTTGAGCGCATGTGAAATCAATGGTGCCACCTTACTGTGTCAGCCTCTGCGCCTTCCTTCCATCCTTCAGTTGAGGCCTCACGGAGCCCTGGCTTCCCTCTCCTGCTGCAGGTTTTTCCCACTCGGCGTTCACGTTCGGTATCGAGAGCCACATCAGCCAGTCCAACATCAACGGGACGCTAGTGCCGCCGGCTGCCCTCATCTCCATCCTCCAGAAGGGACTGCAGTATGTGGAGGCCGAGATCAGCATCAACGAGGTACGTGCACCCCCAGAGACCCCCCAGTCAGCAGCCCCCCAGGAATGGGGGATAGCTCAGGAAATATGTCCAGATCTAACACGCGGTTCCCTGAGGTCTTTGACAGTGAGTTGGAGTGTTTGTTTTTTCACTTTGTGTTAATGTTTATTCAGTTAGGGCATGGTGATCATGTCGATACGGGCAGAGCGAGCTTTCAATGCCCCGTACACATTTGTGTTTTCCATGTACATGTACACAATCACCGGTGGTTGACTCATCATCACAATATTAGAATACGTTGCTGAATCTGAGAAACACAGCAGATTTCCAGCTGCTTTATACTCCAGAGCAGGCGTTAGCCTTGCAGACGCACAGAAAATGCTCCCCTTGATTTCTCTGAGCAGGTCGGTTAAAGTGGGACCCCGTGACACGTTCAAGTAGCATCTCTATATCTTGTGAACGACAGAGGGCACAACCAGAGAATCAAGGAAATAGAGATGGTGACTGTTGTGTTCAAAAGGATGTCAAGTCGTGGTCTTATTATTGCACTCATTGTAGAGCTGGTGGGGGGAGAATGGAACAATAATTATGAATTAAAATTGTACCGATTTGCTGGTATCCCCTCTCTCTTTTTAGATTGGGGCACGACGAGTAGTCAGGCCAATTTTACACCAATTTTTAAAGTGGGTTATCTTGGTTTAATACAGCTCTCCTGATGCCCGCTCCTGTTTTGCTTTGGGGTACTCCTGTGAAGATGCCCAGGGCTCGCTGTGACCTCTGTGACCTTTCTCTTGGAGATCATCTAAGTCCCTGTTGTTTACTCCGCACTTCCCAGCTCCTTCTGTGGTCCCTGCTTTCTCCCACCTTGATCTAGGCACGCTTTTCTGCCCGACTTCCCTGTGTTCCACCAGGATCCCTCCTGCACAGCTGAGGCCGTCGAATGCCCACGCGTGCCCTCTGTACCGCCAAATTTCTGAGGGTCGCTGGCTGCTCAGAAGATCCCTTCCACAGGTCACAAGACCCTCGGGCCCATGTCCTTGACTCCATCCAGAGTTTCCTCCATCCTGTTGTCCTTTGACCTGATGTCAGCCTTACCAGCCTGTCTTATTCATAGCATTTAACTCTGTGCTCTTTCTTCCCTGACAGCGGCCATCTCCTCTTTCCCTATCTTACACTGGATGCCCAGGGCTCTTGCACTGGCTCCTCGACGCCCATCTGGTCTCTTTTTCTGCACAACAAAGTGTGGTGATAGGAGTACAGGCCCCCAGAAGCCCCCACCGTCTCTGAGATGATGTGATGCTACGATTCGACTTCCCTGACCCCCGGTTTCCATCTCTGACATCTGTCGAGAAGCCCTCAGCCCTTCTCTTCCTCGGCAATGCCAATTCCGCTATGTCTAGAGGAGCATGGAACATCCTCTTGTTGGTCACTTAGGTTTCCCGTCATTAAAAGTGAGACAGTGTGCTTTTAAGAGTTCAAGCTAGGAAGTGTTTTTATTACTCTGGTCAATTCCTACTTTTTGCAAAGTGTTCATCCATTTGATGCATGAATATACGAAGGAGGAAGATGACGTGGAAGTGGGCTGACCACTTGGTCAACATTGGTCACTCCATGGCTGGAACCAGGGGATGAGGGTGGCTGACGAGCTGACCGGTTACTTCTTTACATTTTTGTATTGTTTTATATTGTTTCCTTATTTTCAAATATTGTAACCAGAAGTCAGCGGGGGGATGGTTCGTTTAGCTGAAACTCATGTCTTTCAATTCTTCCTAATCTGATGTAACTCAAGTTCAGAACATACAAAAACATGTTTGCACATGCAGCAGACACAACCCAGAGGCACTGAGTTTCATGTGACTCTCTAAGAGTTGGAGCACTTTCTAAGGAAAAGACTTTCTCCTGTATTTTTAAGGGGGTATGGAAATTTTCCATTATAGATGGAAACCAGAGAATCAAAGGAGGTTCAAAAAACCTGAATCAGAACTAAATGATACTGAATTTTGTGTGACTCTGATATTTGGAGTACTTTCTACAAAAAGAACTTTTTTCCTCTATTTTTTAAGGGTGTATGGAAATTTTTCCATTGTAGAGGGAAACCAGAGAATCAAAGGAAGTTCTGAAAATATGAAGCAGAGCTGAACAATGCTGTTGTCGGTGTATCGTGGCTGTATTTAGTCTACACCCTGAACCCAAAAAGTCATTTCCAATGGCAGCAAATGCGTATTTTATTAAATCAGATGGACGGATGTACCAGGATCAGCTCCCCATTGGTGCAGGAGTCTGTAATTTGGGCTTGAGGTTTCTGACCTGAAAGGGTAGTTATCCTCAGAGCCGTCCCACATGTGTCCTAGCATATGGCGGGGTTCCTCAACCTCAGCATCTTGACATTTGGGGACCAGACCATTTTTTGTTGGGGAGGCTGCCCTGTGGTGCACTGTAGGATGTTGAGCAACACCCCTGGTCCCTACCCACTCGGTGCCAGCAGCACCTCCCCGGTTGTGACAACCAAAAATGTCTCCAGATGTTGCCAACATCCCGAGGGGGCCGAGTCCTTGCCGACCCCCGAGCAGAACCACTGCATCAGGGATAGCACTTTCTGTCATGAAATCAAGTAGAAAGGTTCCGATGTGCCTAATGCCCTGATCCAGTTTGATATTTACCAAACGCTGGGTCTCCCACTGAGGATGATCACCCTTGCCCGCTCCCCTCATCCCACTCTGCCCACCAGCCCCTGCCCACCGTGGATCCTTTCACGTCGCCCTGGACGCCTGGCGCATGCCGGCTTCCTCCGTGGCCCCACAGCTTCTGTGTGCCAGCGTTTCCACTCCGCTGTCCTGCACCTGTCTTCCCTGGGGCACAAAGGCCCCGTGCCAGGAGATGCTGTGCCGTGGGAGCTGATGGGCGTCCCCTTGGCCTTCTCCCCAGGATGGCACGGTCTTTGACGGCCGCCCCATAGAGTCGCTGTCCCTGATCGATGCTGTGATGCCCGACGTGGTGCAGACGCGGCAGCAGGCCTTCCGAGAGAAGCTTGCTCAGCAGCAGGCCAGCGCGGCGGCGGCGGCGGCGGCGGCGGCGGCAGCGGCAGCAGCCACGGCGGCGACAGCAGCCACGGCAACCCCAGCAGCTGTTTCCCAGCAAAATCCACCAAAGAACGGAGAGGCCACGGTGAACGGGGAGGAGAACGGAGCACACGCAATAAGTAAGTGCTGGACTCCGGGGGTTCACGAGCTTCTGGTGGTTTCTCTCTTGGGTCTGGATTTGGGCAAGTCCAGAAGACTCCTTCCAAGTCTGCCTGCTGTACCTGTCTCGTGAGGTGCTTTCTAGTGTTTGTTGCTGTTCGGCTGAAAGGGCTTCACACTCTCGTTTTTCATCAGATTCCTTAGATGTGACATTTTTACTCACACATTCTCAGTGTTAGGAAATCATGCTACTCTGAGAACATTTCATGTCACAAGGAAAGTACCATGTGATTACTGTGTGACATAAAAGGGTTTCATATGAGGAGGCCCCCGATCCCATTGTCCAGCCTTCCGGGTTGAGGGTGTTCGGCCACATTCTGGTCTAGCAGTCGAGCTCACGGTTACTGAGAGGGCACCAGGCCCCCCAGACAGCAGGTGCCATCTTCTTTGGTCTTCGCAAACCCTGGAGATTAGTCCTTGTTAAGTATTTGCCTAAGAGTATGTGGCACGTAAGTCAGAGAGCCCGAACTTTTACCCAGAGAACCTGACTCCCCTTGGATGTGCTGCATATAAACTCAGAGACTGCTTCAGGGTCTGAGTTCAAAGCATGCTGATGTGTGTGTGTGTGCATGCATGTGTGCACGTGTGCGTGCTGTGTATTATGCACACGTGGCATATGAGTACTCATGTTTTGCATGAGTGTGTGCATACCTGTGTGCAAGTGGTTGTGCATACATGTATGAGAGAATGTGTGCATGAGTGCATATGAGTGTGTGCACATGTATTATACACATATGTGTGTTCTTCCTTCTTTGAAAATTGTTTTCCTCCAAACAGCCGTGCAGCCCCAGCAGTCTGTGAGGGTGGAGATGGCCGTGGTGTTGACGCTTCGCCCTGTAGGTCCAGCCTCCATGGCTTCCTCTTGTGCAGCTGGCTGGCCACCTGGCCATCTCAGATGAGGCTGCAGCCCACAGCTAAGCCCCGGGGCAGGTTGTCATCCATAGGCACAGTGAACAAGTTCTTCAAGTCTCTTTGGCTAGAGATTCAGATCTAGTACTGAGAGGAAAGCCCATACAGGCTGTAATGCAGATTACATTACAGTAGGATGACTTAAACCCCATCTGTCTAGGGGAAAATGAAAAGACCTTCCACCAGCAGCCTCCATAATCACTATTAACAAGGTCCAAAATGATGGGGTGGGGGAAGAAGAAGAAGAAAATAGGTGGCTTGTACCCATAGGTCACTTATTGGTTGTCCACTCATGTGGAGTACAACCCTCAAATTTTCAAGACTAAAACAAGAGGATGATAAACAGTTGTTTTCTTAGTCTTCCAACACAGAAACCAATTTGTAAGTGATGAACCTCTAGACATCTGTATGTCTGCCAAGACAGAAATTTTGGAGAATTTTAAATTGCAGCAATTTCTTTTAAATCTTAAGAAACGCTAATGGAGCTTGGCCACGTAGAGACTAGCGTGCAACATGCAGCACACGGGCAGCTCGCAGACAGAGCCTTCATTTCATGAGGACCAAGGCAGGCTGCAGCCACACTGTAGTGTCTGGAGTTGAATTTCATTCTGACCTTCAAGAATCTTTTTTCTCCTGACGCTTGGGGGAGGAAAAGCCACTTTCCAAGATGGTTCTCTTGAGGGTGGCAGTTGTCTCCACCTTTGCCAAGCCTACCCAGGAACCCAGAACCAGGATCCCACGGTTCATCCAGGGCAGGCTCGTTCAGTTAGAAAGCCTGGAGGTTCTGCTTGGCTTGAGAAGTCCGTTATGAAGGAGGCTTGTCTAAGAAAATAGCATTTGAGTCCTAAGAATTTGAGGGTGTTTCAAGGCAGGGGGGTAGAGGGTGTCAGGCATTCTGAAAGAATGATGGCATCTACTGATGGGAGCTTCAAGATGAAGAGGTGATACCTCACGTGCTTCCCAATAATTAGTGTCTTGTCCCGTCAGAGAACAGGAATCTTCAGCTAGCTCTTGTCGTCTCTCTCCAGTCTTGTTCTGGTTGTTGCTAGACATTAGCCTGGTCCTAGTTATAAAGAATAGATAACAGTTTTTATTCCTCTATCAAATTTGGAGACTGTTGAAATAAAGAAATATATCATACTTACTGAAGTACACAAAAACCGTGATTTAGTTATAATCATCAGAGGTGATATACTTAGTATATGAAAAGAAGGTGTTTCTAAAAGTGAAGTGCCCTGAGAATGAATTTCTTTTGTATGGATCAGTCATGTGTTTTTTCCTCTTTCCTACGACAGATAATCACTCAAAACCAATGGAAATAGACGGGGACGTTGAGATTCCACCCAACAAAGCCACAGTCCTACGGGGCCATGAGTCTGAGGTGTTCATCTGTGCCTGGAACCCTGTCAGTGATCTCTTAGCTTCTGGGTAAGGATGGCAGCTGGATGTGCTCCAGGGTCTGGGGGATCCAAGATATTCAGTCTTCTGGAATTCTGCCTCATGGAGCATGCACTTCCCTCTTACCTCGTTTGTGGCATCTTCCCAGTGTGTGCAGACCAAGGCCTGGGGTGCTCCGTGCTCCATTCCTCCTCAGATTGTGGAGAAGTCTTCATTCTAAGCCTTTTCTCAGTGGGGTAGGGAGCAGTGCAAAAATGACTAAGCACAAAGATCGGGAGGAGAAAACACAGTGAGTGAATGATATTAAAAAGACGGAAGGCCACATACCAAAGATGCCTGGCCTAGCCAGACGGCAAGTAGTGATGAGCTTCAGTGTCACTTGAACCGACTGTGAAATGACTGTGCGTTTTCATTCTATAGATCCGGAGATTCGACTGCAAGGATATGGAACCTTAATGAAAACAGCAATGGGGGCTCCACGCAGCTCGTGTTGAGGCACTGTATACGAGAAGGGGGACACGATGTCCCGAGTAATAAAGATGTGACCTCGCTGGACTGGAACGTAAGCATCTGCCACCTCGCAGACGCTATAACATCTGTAAAGCATGCGAGGTGTCATGATGGAACCCATGTGAACACGAGGAAGGAGAGGGTCCTGTTTGTCACGTGCCCCGGGGGCTAGTGTCGTGGGGGCTCTCCATTTCTGGGAGCTGCTAACAAGGCTGTGTTGGGCAGACAGCTAGCTGGGTGCTGAGGAGCCATTCCACATGTTTGCGAGATGAGTCTTATGGTTTTATTGGAGGAGCTAGGCCAAGGGGACCCCCAAGATAGTTGTGCTGGGGAGATGTGATGTACAGCCAGGAAAGATGACCTTGCCCTGTGATATTCCAGCAGGGGGTGTTACGTGCATTTATACCTGGGACACACGTGGGTCTTTATAACTTCTTTTGACTTTCTCTCGCTCTTGATAGTGTTTCTGCGTGTTCTGTCATTTCATCACAAACGCTACTCTTTGCTATATGCAAACACATTTTTAAAAGCTTACTTAAGTCTCCAAAAGTCTCCTTATAACTTGCCGCATGGTATTTTTCATTTTGTCATTGGGTGAATGGTTGCACTGTATTTTCCTTGCTCCATCTCCTTGGTTGTAACTCTTACATCTTAAGAACAGTGTGAGCTGAAGTTAGCGTCTTACCTGGGAACCGATTATTGACGTTAAGAATATTCCAGGGCCAAGGTGAGAGGCTCTCCTCACTCTTTCGTTCCTGCCCTCCTAAGCTATCTTTTCGGTCTGTGTTTCTTCCTGGCCCGCAGAGCGATGGCACACTGCTGGCCACTGGTTCATACGATGGTTTTGCAAGAATATGGACGGAAGATGGTAAGTCCTGCGTCTCTCGTGTTGGGGTTGGAGAAGAGGTGCTATGATATGTAGTCGTCGAGTGAACAGACCATGACTTTGAAGTCAACAACAAAACAAGTTCGTTCACTTTTGTCTTTTACATAACAGGTAACCTGGCAAGCACCTTAGGCCAACATAAAGGCCCCATCTTTGCCTTGAAATGGAACAAAAAGGGGAATTACATCTTGAGTGCTGGTGTAGACAAAGTGAGTATTAGCTTAAAATACATCTCTTTGATCTACAGATGCTTATTTATTTTTAATCTCTGGATAACATCGTGGTTTCTTTGAATTCTGAGACTTTCTGCTTCCCCTTAAGAAATCAAAAGAACTTGTTGAGATTTTGTTTATTTTCGTGGTTTTGATCTCACTGATAATTTATAGCATGTCATCTCTTAATATATTAAACTGTTCTACAGACCTTTGTGCAAAGCTTCCCCTATTTATTTTAAGGCACATTCTTCAGTGACAGAAAGAGGAAACCTCCAAATTGCGTTTTGCTAGTGCCTAAGACGCAAACAGGTGTGGGGTGTACTGTGCATAAACTTTCAGCCCCTCAGTGATTTTAGAAGTACAGATTGTTTTTTCTCACCAGTCTTCTGTTTTCCTCATTTGATGGGTTGTTACTTCCCATCGTAGACTGCATATTGCTCTGAGAGCAGGCGTAGAGTAGGCACACGTACAAGGGTGCATGCTCCTAACGGCCCGTGGGGCAGTTGTAGAGTTTACAGACTTTGTCCCTGGATGGGTCTGCCAGGTGGACGTGATGGTGCCATCTCTGAGTGGTTGTGAACACCCTGGTCCATCTAGCTCCCATCACTGGGGGAAGGAGCACCAGGTAACGAGTTGGGAGATGCAGGCGGCATCCCGGCTCTGAGTCTGACGAATCCAGCCTGTCTCAGCCTCTCTGGGTTTCAGTTTCCCCAGTTTTTGAGTGACAGGAATCACGATCCCCAGATAACGTGGAAGGAATGGTGGTGCCAGTCCTGAGACTCAGTAGGAATTCTAAGTCATTGCTTTGGAAAAGAAGTATTAGCAAGAAATGAAGAAGAAGGAGGAAAGGGGCATGTTTTCACATCAGTTTGTATTTCTACGACTAGAAAACATGCCTGAATGCTATGCTTGGCTTTGGTCTCCAAAAAGCTTTACATTTTCATAACGGCTTCAGGATAATCTGAAAACCTTAGCAAGTTACTGTATTCACGTTCTAAAAATTAGTATAAAATCAAAGACACCTGTAAACCTCGGCGCACTCTTGGAGAAGTCCTAGTTGCATTTAGCAAACTACAGCCCATGGGCCCAGTCTGACCCATCACTTGTTTCTGTAAATAAAATTTTATTGGCACTCAACCACACCCATTTGTTTAGACTTGTCCATGACTGCTTTCATGCTGCAACAACTAGTTCATTTAGTTGCGATAGAGACCGAATGGCCTCAAAGCCTAAAATATTTATGAGCTGGCCCTAGAAAAGTTTTCTGACCCCTACACTAGAGTATAACCCTTTGGGTCAATGCATTGTTCATTCTTTATCTTTCTCTCTTTTAAGCTGATAAACCCTTTGTTCAAACTCAGCAGCCTAATGTCTAATATTAAAAAAGCTGAGCTGTTGTGGTTGACACACTTAAAAGTGTTCTCATGGAACTACCACCAGAATTTCCCCGAGATGTTCTTATTCAAATATCACACACACACAGCACTTTGTCATGTATGTGGCTGGTCATCAGTACTGCTGACTGCATTATTAAAATGATTTGTGTAAATGATTGCTAACCTTTAACAAGCACTTTACTACATGTGGTGGTCCATTTGATGCTCCCAGGATGGGAGGCAGGCCCTGGTAAGATGAATCTCGTTTCACAGGCTTTACTAACTTGCTAGGGACACACTGTCATAAAGTGGAGGTGGACTTGGACCTCAGGCCTTGGGTTGCCAGTCATTACTGCCCTTCGACTGGCACAGAATTCTAAAGAGTTCTTCGCATCCTCACCTCCTTCTTCCCCAGGGGCTCTGTTTTAAATTCATTTCTGATTTTCTACCTGTTTGTCAATTTTGACTCTACCAGGTGATGAGCCGTATGCTCAGTGAAAATGCACATTTGGAATTCTGTTAGTCTTTGGGTCACTATCTGCCATTGTTAGTCAACCATGGCAAGAATAATAAGAATGTTGTCAAGTAATACCCAGGGAGGAAATGTAATTTACAGAGATACTGGCATTGACCCTCAGTGCATGCTTAACCCAAAGTGGCTAAAGTATATTTCACATTCTTAAAAGCTTTTGTGTAATTATTGTTTTGTTTTGTCCGGTGTATATTTAATGTAAACATTAGCAAGCAGAATGTGTTACGATTACTGATGTAGTGTGTGATATTCTATCAGAATGGTGAAAGAGTTTATATATTCTCCGCAGTGCCAGGTTTGTTTGTGAGTGGCTAAATTACGAAAAGTTATACTCCACCAAACAAACAAACAAATGTTAATTGGTCTAGAGTTGACCCAAAACATGGAGAACCAAGTTTCAAAGATATTCACTGCTCTGAATATTTCCTCTGAAAATTTCTACAATCAACACAACAATATAACCAGTTCTTCTTAAAGCCAAATCTTTATTATCGTTGACAGGGAGGTGGATAGGTTCCAATTAAGTTGGAAATTTCAATTGATTAAGACTTAATTCCAGTGGTATTCACTGAGCTGCCTCTAGCTGCTTCCCTAAGTGTCTTCCCAACATCAGTAAGTCCATAAGAATTCATGATTTACTCTGTTTTCTGGGGCAGAAATCATTTTTTTCCTGTTACTTATAGACCAGTAAATCGGAGCCTCACCCCTTGGTAATTCAATTTCTCTGCTGTACCTAGTATTCCCAATTCATGGAGTGATGGTCAGGGGAATTTTCAGAAAGGCCAGTTTCTGCAGCTCTTCGTTTGGAAAAGTGACAGAAAGATGTTTAGATATGCTGTGTTCCAGGTTTTTCAACAGTTTTCCATGTTTGGGGATGAGGGGGACTCCCCACCAATTTTGGTAGTTTTCCAAGTATCAGTTATGGCTGCTGTGTCTGGTGGAGTAGCCCCCAGCACGTATGGCTGTTGAGTTCATAAAATGTGGTCTCCTAGCTGGTTACCTGTAAAACTCACGCTGGATTCCAAAGACCTAGATGAAAAAGAGAATGCCAAATATCTCATTAATATTTATATATTGATTACATGTTGAAACGATAATATTTTGGCCATAGTGGAGTGAAATAAAATATATTGTTAAGGTCCTTGGTCATGCCAGCGTGAAGGGAGGGCCCTGGGATGCACGGAGGGCGGTAAAGGACAGAAGGAAAGGAATTTCTGCTGTTCGAGGCACGTTGCTCAGGCCCCGCGCCCGCCGGTTCTCACGCACCTGGCGACCCCGTCGTGATCGTGTGAGTACGGGGGAAGGTTGGTTTAGGGGCCTCTTCTGCTTTTCCTGTGCAAAAGAATCTGTCATCTGAGAATTTGGCCTTGTCTTTGCGCGTTCCTTTTTTGAACATTACATAAAGGTAAAAAGGCTGATGATTATATGAGAATATGCGACTGTCAAGTCATCCACTGGAGTGACATCAGCATCGTGGCAGACTGAACCTTCCCCCTTGGACTCTCCCCCTCTAAGATACAACAAAAAGGACATTCATATACCAACAGAGGACGTTCACACAACACAAAGGACGTGTGAGAGACTCACACAGCCTTACATCTGAAGGTGGAGGTGCTGGTACCCCCAAAGGAAGTGGAAGGAGGTAAGGAGAACTCCTCTCCTTCCCCAACAATAGCAAACCTGGGACCAGGACTGCGCGGCTCTCAGAGAGAGAGGGGCGAGGGGCGGCCCTCTGCGGGAACACCATCACTCTCCAAGTTCTCTCACAGCCTGTGGGAAATTCCCATACGGAGGGGGCTGAACTTTTGTGGAGGTGTCTTCATGAAGCTAGCACCCCAGGAGAGCAGATAGCGAGGGAAGAACGAGAAGCCTCCAGGATTGGGCAGGCGAAGAAAGAACCCCTGCTCTTCACAAGAAAACCGTCGCTCTCCAAGGTCTCTCACAGCCTCTGGGAAATTCCCATATGAAGGGAACTGAACGGTTGTGGGGATGCCTTCATCAAGCTAGCACCCCAAGAGAGCAGATAGCAAGGAAAGAGCGAGAAGCCCCTGGGATCGGGTAGGTGAAAGAAAGATCCCCTCCCCCCCCACCCGGAGCACCAGCACAACCAGCTGGCCAGAGCACCTGCGGATCGTGGTGGGGTCAGAATACACAGCTCTTGACCTCCCCCAGTGGCAGCAGGTGGAAGCTGCAACCAGATATTTTCAGAATGAGGAAAACTAAGCCCATGCCTTCAAGCAGTATGAGGAAATGTATTAAATCTCCAGACCGGAAGGAAAATGACAAGCACTCAGAAATCAGTCCTGAAGACACAGAAATTTATAACCTAAGCAACAGAATTAAAAATAGCTATCATAAAAAAGCTCAACAAACTACAAGAAAATACAGATAAGACAATTCAATGAAGTCAGGAACTTCTACATGAAAGAGATTGCTACAATCTCTTTTCTACATGAAAAACCGATCACGACTGTTAGAGATGACAAACACAATAGAGGAGATAAAGAAAAATCTGGAATCTTTAAAGAACAGAGCTGACAATATGGAGGAAATAATTGCCATCGTTGAGGATAGGAATGCAGAAATACTCCAGATGGAGGAGGAGAAAGAGAAGTAAGACCAAAAAGAAATGAAGAAATTCTCTGAGAAATATCCGAGTCAATTACCAAATGCAACATAAGGATTATAGGTATTCCAGAAGGAGAAGAGAGGGAAAAAGGAGCAGAGAGCTTCTTCAAAGAAATATTAGCTGAGAACTTCCGAAACCTGGAGAAGGAGCTGGAAATGCAAGTGAGTGAAATCAATAGATCTCCTAAATCTACCAACATGAAAAGACCCTCTCCACAGCATATAGTAGTAAAGCTGGGAAAAGTCCACGATAAAGAGCGCTTCAGCCTCAGCTGTGCTTTAGCTCACACTTCAGCTCAGCCAGTTGGCCAAAGCGCCCGCGGATTGCTGTGGGCTCAGAATACGCAGCTCTTGACCCCCACCATGTGGTGGCAGCTGGAAGCTGTGACCAGATATTTTCAGAATGAGGAAGAATAAGCCCACACCCTCAAGCACTATGCAAAAATAAATTAAATCTCTAGACCAGTAGGAAAATGACAAGCACCCAGAAACCAGTCCTGAAGGCACAGAAATTTATAACCTGAACAACAGAGAATTCAAAATAGCTGTCATAAAAAAGCTCAATAAATTACAAGAAAATAACAAATAGACAATTCAATGAAATCAGGAGCTTTTTCATGAAAGAGATTGAAACTATAAAGAAAAACCAATCAGAAATCTTGGAGATGAAAAACACCATGGAGGAGATAAAGAAAAATCTCAAGTCTTTAAAGAACAGAGATGAAAATATGTAGGAAAGAATTAGCAATATTGAGGATAGCAATACAGAAATGCTTCAGATGGAGAAGAGAGAAGTAAGACTAAAAAGAAATCAAGAAATTCTCCAAGAAATATGTGACTCACTTATCAAATGCAACATACGGATTATAGGTATTCCAGAGGGAGAAGAGAGGGAAAAAGGAGCAGACAGCTTCTTCAAAGAAATATTAGCTGAGACCTTCCCAAACCTGGGGACAGAGCTGGAAATACAAGTGAATGAAGTCAATAGATATAAATATATCAACAAAAAAAGAACCTCTCCAAGGCATATAATAGTAAAGCTGGCAAAAGTCAATGACAAAGGAAAAGTATTAAGGACAGCAAGACAAAAAAATAAAAAAATAAAATAACATACAAAGGAATTCCAGTCAGGCGTTCAGTCAATTTCTTGGCAGAAAATTTACAGGCTAGGAGAGAGTAGAATGATATATTCAAAATTCTGGAAGACAAAAACTTCCAGCCAAGAATACTCTATCCAGCAAAAAATATCCTTCAGATATGATGGAGAAATAATAACTATACCAGATAAACAAAAGCTGAGGGAGTTATTGCCACAAGACCCCCACTACAAGAAATGCTCAAGAAGGACCTCACCCCTGAAAAAAAAAGAGAAAGGGGATACAAAGCTTTGAGTAAGGAGGAAAATTGGTAGACAAAATCAGATAAATTGCAGCTCACTATCAGAATAGGTTAGCAAACACTTAATTATAACATCAAAGATTAAGGGAAGGAAAACATCAAAAATAAATATAACCTCATCACTTTAAACACAAACTCACAAGACAAGGTGGAATAAGTTGGGACAATAATAACTTAGAAGGGGAAGAGGCAAGGGATTGAATCGACTCAGTCTAAGGAAATGAGAAGTCCTCAGATAATGGACTATCTCATCCATGAGATTTTTTTATACAAACCTCAAGGTAACCACTAAACAGATCATCAGAACAGAGTCACATATGATAAATAAAGAGAAAATAAAAGAGTCATCATACAGAATACCAAACTGAATTGGTACTCCAAAACACAAGGGACGAGAAACAAAGGAAATGCAAAAGAACCGGAAAATGAGCAAAAAAAATACCAACATCAAGCCCTCATATATCATCAATAATCACTCTATATGTAAATGGATTGAATTCTCCAATCAAAAGACACAGAGTGGTGGGATGTATTGAAAAGCAAGACCCAACAATATGCTTCCTCCAGGAAACACATTTCAGGTCTAAAGACAAACACCGGCTCAGAGTGAAAGGATGGAAGACGATACTCCAAGCTAATGGCAAAAAAAGAGAGCAGGTGTTGCCATACTCATATCAGACAAAGTAGACTTCAAGATAAAACAGACAATGAGAGACAAAGAGGGGCAATATATAATGATAAAAGGGACACTCCACAAAGAAGACATATCAGTTATAAATACATATGCACCCAACACAGGAGCACCAAAGTACATAAAGCAACTATTAACAAACCTAAAAGGAGATATTAACAAGAACACAGTAATAGTGGGGATCTTAACACCCCACTTACATCAGTGCATAAATCATCCAGACAAAAAGTCAATAAGGAAATAGTGGACTTAAAAAACTAGATGAGACAGACTTAGTAGACATATACAGAGCACACCATCAAAAAACAGCACACTACACATTCTTCTCAAGCATGCATGGAACATTCTCAAGGATAGACCATATGTTCGGAAATAAGACAAGCCTCAGTAAATTTAAGAAGATTGAAATCATAACAAGCATCTTTTCTGACCATAATCCTATGAAACTAGAAATCAACTACATGGAAAAAACTGGGAAAGTGACAAAGATGTGGAGACTAAACAACATGCTACTAACAACGAGTGGATCATTGAGGAAGTTAAAGGAGAAATCAAAAAATATCTGGAGACAAATGAAAATGAAAATACACCATACCAACTCATATGGCATGCAGCAGTAGTCCTGAGAGGGAAACTCATAGCAATACAGGCCCACCTTAACAAACAAGAAAAAGTCCAAATAAGCAACCTTAAACTACTACTAACAGAATTAGAAAAAGAACAAACAAAGCACAAAGTCAGCAAAAGGAGGGAAATAATAAAAATTAGAGCAGAAATAAATGAAATTGAAGTTAAAAAAAGAAAATAGAAAGGATCAATGAAACAGAGCTGGTTCTTTGAGATGGTAAACAAAATTGATAAACTCTTAGCCAGACTCACTAAGAAAAAAAGAGAAGGCTCAAATAAGTAAAATTAGAAATGAAAGAGGAGAAATTACAACAGATAACACAGAAATACAAAGGATTATAAGAGAATACTATGAAAAACTATATTCCAACAAATTGGATGATCTAGAAGAAATGGATAAATTCTTAGACTCATACAACCTCCCAAAACTGAATCAAGAAGAAATAGAGAATCTGAATAGACCAATCACAAGTAAAGAGATTGAAACAGTAATCAAAAACCTCCCCAAAAATGAAAGTCCAGGACTGGATGGCTTCTCGGGAGAATTTTACCAAACATTCAAAGAAGATTTAATACCTGTCCTTCTCAAACTATTCCAAAAAATAGAGGAAGATGGAACACTTCCTAATACATTCTCCAAGGCCACATCACCCTGATACCAGAGCCAGACAAGGATGATACAAAGAAGGAAAATTATAGGCCTATATCGCTGATGATCATAGGTGCAAAAATCTTCAACAAAATGTTGGCACACTGAACACAAGCAATACGTTAAAAAGATCATACACCGTGATCAAGTGGAATTTATACCAGGGACACAAGAATGGTTCAACATCTGCAAAATCAATCAATGTGATACACCACATTAACAGAATGAGGAATAAAAACCACATGATCATCTCAGTAGATGCAGAGAAGGCATTTGACAAGAGACAGCATCCATTTATGATAAAAAAAACTCTCAATAAAATGGGTATAGAAGGAAAGTACCTCAACATAATGAAGGCCATATATGACAAACCCACAGCCAACATCATACTCAGTGGGGAAAAACTGAAAGCTTTTCCTCTGAGAACAGGAAGAAGACAAGGGTGCCCACTCTTGCCACTCTTATTCAACATAGTACTGGAGGTTCTGGCCAGAGCAATGAGGCAAGAAAAAGGAATAAAAGGGATCCAAATAGGCAATGAAGAAGTGAAACTCTCTGTTTACAGATCACATGATTTTATACATAGTTTTCCAATGGATTCTTTAGGGTTTTCTATTAGAAATAATCAACAACTACGGTGAAGTTGCAGGGTACAAAATCAACTTACAAAAATCAGTTGCATTTCAATACTCTAATAACAAACTAACAGAAAGAGCACTCAGGAATACAAAATCCCATTTACAATTGCAACAAAAAGAATAAAATATCTAGGAATAAATTTAACCCTAAAGAGGTTAAAGACCTATACAGTGAAAACTATAAGACATTATTGAAAGAAATCGATGATGACATAAAGAAATGGAAAGACATCCCATGCACATGGATTGGAAGAATAAACACAGTTAAAATGCCCATACTACTTAAAGCAATCTACAAATTCAGTGCAATCCCAATCAGAATCCCAATGACATTCTTCATGGAAATAGAACAAAGAAAACTGAAATTCATATGGGGCAACAAAAGACCCCCAATAGCTAAAGCAATTCTGAGAAAAAAGAAACAAAGCTGGAGGCATACAGTCGCTGACTTTAAAATATACTACAAAGCTATAATAATTAAAACAGCATGGTACTGGTACAAAAACAGACCCACACATCCATGGAACAGAATTGAAAGCCCAGAAATAAAACCAGACATCTACAGACAGCTAATCTTTGACAGAGGAGCTAAGAACGTACAATGGAGAAACGAAAGTCTCTTCAATAAATGATGTTGGGAAAACTGGCCAGCCACATGCAAAAGAATGAAAGTAGACCATCTTCTTTCACCATACGTGAAAATTAACTCAAAATGGATCAAAGACTTGAAGGTAAGACTTGAAGCTATAAAACTCCTGGGAGAAGATATAGGCAGTACACTCTTTGACATTGGTCATAGAGGGATCTTTTTGAATTCCATGTCTACATGGACAAGGGAAACAAAAAAGAAACAAGTGGAACTTCATCAGATTAAAGAGCTTCTGCAAGGCAAATGAAACCAGGATCAAAATGAATAGACAGCTTGCCAACTGGGAAAAAGTATTTGCAAATTGCACATCTGACAAGGGGTTAATCTTCACAATATATAAAGAACTCACACAACTGAACAACAAAAAAATAACTCGATCATAAAATGGGCAGAGGATATGAACAGACATTTTTTCCAAGGAACATATACAGCTGGCCAACAGGCACATGAAAAGATATGCAGCATCACTAATCATCAGGGAAATGCAAGTCAAAACTACAAGGAGATACCGCCTGACACCTGTTAGAATGGCTGTAATCACCAAGACAAAAAATAACAAATGTTGGAGAGGATGTGGAGAAAAGGGAATCCTCATATACTGCTGGTGGGAATGCAAACTTGTGCAGCCTCTATGAAAACAGTATGGAGACTCCTCAAAAAATTAAAAATAGAAATACCTTATGATCCAGCTATCCCACTACTGGCTGTTTTTCCAGAGATCCTGAAATCAGGCTTATGCACCCCTATGTTCATCGCAGCATTATTCACGATAGCCAAGAAGTGGAAGCAACCCAAGTGTCCCTCAACTGATGAATGGATAAAGAAGATGTGGTGTATATATATACAATGGAATACTACTCAGCCATAAAAAAAGACAAAATCATCCCATTTGCAACAACATGGATGGACCTGGAGGGTATTATGTTAAATGAAATAAGCCCGACAGAGAAAGACAAACACCACATGATTTCACTCATGTAGAAGATTAACACACGGACAGAGAGAACAGTTTGGTGGTTACCAAGGGGATAAGGGGTAGGAGGTGGGCACAAGGGGTGAAGGGTTGCATTTTTATGGTAACTGACAAACAATAATGTGCAATTAAAATTTCACAATGTTATAAACTATTATGACACCAATAAAAAGTATATTGTTAAAATTAGTTTTACTAGTTTCTTTTTTTTTAGTGTGCTTACTAGAACATTAAAAATTTCCTATGTGGCTCATATTCTATCTCTGTTGGACAGTCCTGGTTTAGAAGGAAGAGGGGCTTACTGCCTTTTCCTGTACTATAAATTTTTCTAGAGAAAACTTTGCGAGGAGAATAGTTACTAACTTTTATTTTTGTTTGCGGAGCACAGACAACAATAATTTGGGACGCCCACACAGGAGAAGCCAAACAACAATTTCCATTTCATTCTGGTGAGTTTGTGTTTTTTTTGTAATTCAAAAATAATAATTCAGAGTCTTACGAAATGTCTGTTCATGTAATCGTGAATGTTTGCAGGAAGAAGTCCATGGAATTTAGCTGGTAGGAGGGAAACCCATTTCATGGCAAGTACTGCTCTTAAGATTTGTAGATAACAGATGCCCTCAACACCCACCTGCTCAAAAGTTTAATAACACGACGGTGAACCCACCACAGAACCAGCGTGGGCTCCTTTCTCTGGCTGTCTCTTCAAGAGGGGCCTTGCATTTTGTATCCCTGAGACCACGCTCAGATTTGGCGATTTGCTGCGAGGACTCAGAGAACTCAGCATATGGATGTCCTCACAGCTGAGACTGATTGCAGCAAAAGGATACAAAGGGAGATTTTTGAGCACGGGGCGATATCTAGAGCTCTCAAGGGTCCTCTCCCAGTGGAGTCACACAGGACATGCTGAATTTCCCAGAAACAAGTGGATTCCCACACATGTGAAGGGTCCCCTACCAGGGAAACCCATCAGAGACTCAGTGCCCAGGGTTTTCCATTTGAGACTGATGTCATAGGCACCCTCTGCCTGGCATGTACCAAAATTCCAGACTCCCAGAGCGAACGCGGGGTTTGGCATGACCCACATTGTTTGCATAAACACCATTCTTATCAGTTAGGGAATGGTGGGAACCCTCCAGACGTCCAAATTCCCAGATGCGTGCAAAGTGTCCATGGTGAGTCTTTGCTGCGTGAAACTGTGGCCACTGCTTGAGACCTAGCCACGTCCCTTTATGTGTTGGGGCCATACCGGACCACCTGGGAAGCCAGGGTATAGAGATTCGGTTTTCCAGATTCCCACCTGTTAGTTCATGTTCTGTGTAACTCAGTCCTGTTGTTAGATGTGGCCTCTTAACTTAAGACACAGACAGACGACCACCCCCTGAATTAATAGACTATCAGAAAAAACTGGCTTAAAGTTGACAGAAGTTCCAATTTGGAGGAATCACTAAATGTATGGGGTGAACGTTTACTATTATATCAGATGTCCCTGAGGTGTTTTTCAGGAAGGGATCAGCGTGTCTTTCCTGATGGGAAGTTTGGGGTACCTGGTGATGGTCTGAATGGAAGGGCTGACCCCGAGGACTGCCCGAGATGGCACAGCCCATCCTGGTGCCCAGGGAGGGCTCCAAGCAGGGACATGGGTCCTCCAGGGATCAGACTATGAGTCAGAGGTCCCGATGAGGTAGGACTGTGTCAAATGCATAGACACCAAGGTCTCTTATTCCGCTTGGTATCTTAGCAGTGACTTCTCTGATGGAGGCAGCTCACACATCGAGGGAGACCCAGGAGGTTGCAGTGTACACCCCGGTGCTTTGAAGAGGTGGTGCATCTCTTCCAGGGCTGTCCTCAACTCAAAGCTTGGGGTCCACACCAGATACACCTCTTGGGGCTGCCAGGGAATTTTGTTATTGGTGTTGCTTTAATCTTACACCATGGATGATGTGGAAGTTGCTGAACATATTACAGAATGTATTTCTCCACCAGGAAATGGGCACAGTTCCGAATGCACGCTGCTTGGGATCCCAACCAGTGTGTGTCTGTGTGTGTGTCTGTGTGCGTGTGTGTCAGAGTATACATAATATTTTCCATTAGTCAATACTACCACACACTGACATTGTGTGCAACTGTCACCACTATCTGGTTCCAGAACATTTCTGTCACCCCATAAGGAGACCCCTTACCCATTAAGAAGTCACCCTCCATTCCCCTTTTCCTCAGTCCCTGGCAACCCAATCCACATGTTTTGATGTGTGTGTCATCTCCATGCCAGGTGTCAGTGCTCTAGACTGTGCACATCAAAGAAAGCAGCAAGTGAGAACATCCTTGCTAGTGGATTTCCATCGTGTTTGACATAAGCGCCATAACCATCCCTACATTTGCTGCCCACGATGTAGACCCATATCCCATCCCTGGGTAGTTCCACGTGTTATCTGCTCTTTTTTCTGTGTCAAGCAGTGGGCTAGAGACTGTACAAGATGGAGGAAAAGGCAGGGTGCTACTTTTCAAGGTGAAATGCAGATAGCAAGAGCCGTAAGGAGCGCCTTTCCTTAGCGTTTGAAGACTCCTCAATTGATAGATTGATCTGGGAAATTATCTTGTCCCGTTAGGTTTTCCCCGTGAAGGCCTGGTGGGGGGCGCCCTCAGTCCCCATCAGCAGGAAGCATTAGCTCAGAGCCTGACTGTGGAGTACCACTCAGCAGTGGGAAGGAACGAACTACTGAGAAGCTATTGGCAGCTTGGGTAGATCTCAAGAGCATTCTGCTGAGTCAAAAAAAACAGTCTCCAAATGTCATTTATATAACATTCTTGAGATGACGAAATTTTAGAAATGGAGCCAGAGTTGAGGGGTGGTGCGGGGAGGGAGTTACGTGATGATCAAGTGGCATGAGGGAGATCTCTGTGGTTATGGAACGGCTCTGGATCTTGACCACAGTGGTGGATATGCAGATATGCCCGTGTAATGAAGTGGCACAGCACTGGGCACACGTTGTACCAGTGTCAGATTCCTGGTCTTGATGCTGTACTATAGGGCCATGGAATACAATTGTGAGGAGAGCCTGGGTGAAGGGTACACAAGACCTCTCTCTAATATCTTTGCAGTTTCCTGTGAACTATGAGTATTTCAAAATTAAAAGATTTTTTTAAAAAAATGGAAAGAGAAGCCTGGCTATGCCCGGAATGGTGCTGGCTGCTGGATCTCACTGGCCCACGTGTGGGCAGGGAGGGCACCCAGACCCCCAGAATAGCTTAGCCCTGTTACTGTTGCTCATCCACGCTGAATGGTGAGATCATATGGGGGGCTGCAAAGGTCCTGGTGGGGGCCTGCGAGGGTCCTGGCGGCAGGGGCTGACTCAGAGTGGGTCTAACTGGCTGAGTACAGAGGGCCCCTTCTTTGGATGGCAAGAGTCAGTAGATGTTAATTTTTATGGCCAGGTGCTGGTCACCATCCCCTGAATGGCCCACCCAGATTGTTACATTTGCAGGTGTGCTAATTGCACGTCTGGAATGCAGTGGCTGGCCCAGGAATTCCAGATTTTGCTTGTGCAGTGTTGTAAACAAGAGCAGCTGTGGGCTTTGCTCTCTGGCTCACAGGATCATCATTCTGACCAAGCAGATCGGTTCCTTCATTCTGCTGGGCACATGTGGAAAATGTGCCAGGAACCATGGGGCTGTCATGAAGCACACTGCTGGGGATGTAACAAAAAGAGATCCCCTAGGCAGTTCAAAAACCCAGTGCTGACTCTCAGCCAAATCCTGCCACCTTAACCTCCACCTGGGACTGGAGCTGGATGTGGAAGCTAGTGGGATCCATCCCTGCGGTTATGGAAGGTAGACACGTGGAGGGGTGCACCTCTGTTTAAAGACTGAGGAAAGGAAGGGGTAATCTAATTGTTAGCATGTCCTGAGTAAGCTGGATTCTTTTCCCAATTCAGTGCTGACTTGCCTTTAAGAAACACACATGACACAACGTTATGTATTGATCAGTTGGTGAAAACGTTGTGACCAGAGGCTTGCAGGAACCAAAACCTCTATTTCCTGTAGAAGCAAGGAAGTGTCAGGAGAGAACAAAGATGCTGAGTAGTCTAATGGGGAGGTCAGGAGAAAGGGGAGAGCACCGTGTGGGCAGTCACCATCCCCAAAACCGTCAACAGAGCTTGCGGAGCCACCTGGACCTGAGAGAGGCCCAAGAGACAGAGAGGCTGTTCATCACAAGTCCTGAGCCATAAGCCCAGTGGTGTTCCCAAAGGGGTTCTTGTCAACTCTTAAGTACCCTCCACTTGGTGGGATGCATTAATGTGTTGTGGGAGATGTTTTAAAGTGAGTTATCTTGAACTAGGATAAGAAATCTTCCTCTCCTTTTCTCTCCTCCCTATCTAAAACAAATCAAATCAGCCCACTACAGTGATATTCCTGGAGGCTTCAAGGTGAAGGAGCAGGCAGCAGCTACTTCTCACCTACCTTTTCTCACCTGTACCAGGGGAGCAACGAGAGACTGCATGCCACAGGGTGCATGAAGTGTCATGGGGTCTCTCTCCAGAGTGTCTGGTCATCCCTTCAAATGTGGAAGGAGAAATCTTTAGAGTCTATGAGGGAAAGAGACTGTGTTCACACTGGGAATATTTCTTGCTTATCATGTTACTTTGTAAGGCTTCTTGACTATGCTTTTAATTGTTCTAAATCAGCTGAGCTTTGTGCACAACCAGTAAATGCAAATGTCCTCCCTCTCTCCCTGCTCCACAGCCCCTGCTCTTGATGTAGACTGGCAGAACAACACTACCTTTGCCTCCTGTAGCACAGACATGTGCATTCATGTTTGCAGACTCGGCTGTGACCGCCCAGTTAAAACTTTCCAAGGACACACAGTGAGTGCCAATTCTGATTATGGGACTTGAGTTCATGAGAATATGCTGGGAGGTGAGAGCCATCTCCTCTATGCCTAGGAGTAAGAGATACTGTGACTGCAGGCCAGTTCCTCTGCAGCCCTTTTCCACTTGACTTGTTGTAGCTATCTCAAGTGGTTGGATTAGCCCAGTTATGAGTAGGCAGCAGAAAAACTGACCCTGAGATGATCCAGATGTCAGATTTTGCAGCAAAGACTTTAAAGTAGCTATTATAAAAATGCACGAGGACATAAAGGAAAGGATGCTCGTAATGAGTGAATAGATTGGGAATGTTGGCAAAAAAAGGAAAACTATGTTCTTAAAAAGCATTCAGATGAAAATCTGAAAACTGAGAGGTGTAATATCTGAAATGAAAATTTTAATGAGTGGGTTTAACAGCAGATGGGAGACTGCAGAAATAAGGTTAGTGAACCTGAAGAGAGATCATAGAAATTTGCCAGTTTGAAGAACTGATAAGAGATTGAACAAATGAATAGAGGCTTAATGACTTATGGGACATTATGAAGCACTCTAGCATACATGTATAATGGAGAGAAGAAAAAAGTTAATGGGACAGAAAAATTATTTGAAGCAATAATAGCCAAAATTTCCCAAATTTGGTGGAAAATGTCAACATTCAATCTGGGAAGCTCAGATGCCAGCTGACTTCTCATTGAATTCCTTGGTGTGGCACATGAGGCTTTTTACAGCCTTTCCCCAGCAGATTTCTCTAGTATCCAAACCCCGCTATCCCTCAGCCCTCCTGGAAGACCTCCTGGGTTTGAACCTCTCACACCTGCATGCTCCCCTTCGACTCTCTCACAACATCCCTTGCCACTAATTTAACCGGCATAAATTCCATTGTCCTCGGCATTTGCCTGTTTCCTTAGTACCCACCTTTTCCAGCTTCTTCTCCACAGGTCCCTGCTTCCGAAAGAAGGTGCTTTCAGAGCACAGGGATCCGTTGTCCTGTTAACATCTCATTGTGGCTCTAAACTGACCCTTCTCTTTATTTTTATGGTCTGAACTTGTTTTTCCTCTAACTCTAGACTATTCCCAAGCTTTTAATAGGGCTGCTCGTAAGGTCTTCGTGACTGCCAGTCATCCCACCACATGGGTCTCTCGGCAGCTCATCCTTCAGCACAAGATATGAGCTTAATGCAGTGGAGTCTCTTTCTTCCGAAGACCTATGAGCCGTTTCTAGGTGCTTCCTGGAACTTGGCTTGGGCTGCAGAAGGAGGGAGGGGAAAGTACACTCTCCAGAAGGAGTTGGTTCCACCCTGGAGGATTAAAGGTGGTTCAGCTGGGGACGGTCAGTGGGGACCAGCTCCGCATTCCCAGGCCCTGAGAGATCCGCCCATGGGTTCTCCTCTCAACAGTTGCAGTCAGAGCCACCCAAGCTGCCCTTGTCCTGGCTGAGCCTGTCCCTAGGTCAGCACCTCTCATGAGACACCAGCTTCTTGTGGTGTCCTCCTCGACCTGCTTACTCATGCCCATGTCTGTGTGCACACGCACACACATGCACGCCACGCACCCCTCTCCAGTCCAACCTCTTCATCCTCCCGACTCGCCCAGTGGCCTGCTCCTTGGACCCCAAGCTTCTTTCCTCCCTATTTTCTGGGCCATTCACCATTGGTACCACATGGAACACAGATGTGGCCTTGTCACTTTCCCACTTCACACCCTTCAGAACTCAGTGTCTTTAGCAAGTAGCATGACCATAAAATGTATCATCCAAACCAGAGCACTTAGGATTGGGAAATTGATTATGAGTGTGAAATTAGTGAATTGTTAGGCCAGGACAGCAGGCAGGAGTGGGACTGTCCTGGGCACATGGGGCCCTCAGTCACCCTACTAGAAAGCCTAGGACCCGTCTCCTTGCTCCTGCCACGTCTCCTCAGCTCACGACGCCCAGCACGCACCACTCATGTCCAGACGTTGCCGCAGGTGGCTCCTTAATAACCGTGGGGCCCCTCCTCCCTTGCCCGTAGGTGCCTTTGCCTTCATCCTCCAGGATTTAGCCTCTTGTACATCGACACTTTTTTTCTTTACGCCTTCCTCCCCTTCCCCCTCCACGCAGCACCAACAGAGAAGTGTCTTGCACGGATTTAGACAGACAGAGTGGCGGTTGTATTAAAAGTGCGTAGGAAAATGATTTTCAAAGGCAGTTTTAAAATAGCTGTGGTCTTGTCGGTTTTATGTGCTGCGCTTATTACATGTAAATTTGTTTGGCTTCTTTCCTAGCTGTGATTTTTTTTTTCTTAGAGAAATGTGGATGAGGGTGGCTGGTTGTGTATGGTATATGACTGTGCTTTTATATAAATGAGAAAGGCAGAGTAAGAAAAAGAGGAAATTATATGGGTTCTGGGGTTGTGGTCTTTAATATCCATGGTAAAATGCAAAAAAAAAAAAAAAAAAAGGCTCTTTGCTGTGATGATGAAGTACTCCTGCCCCCTGCTGGAAGGTTGTGGTACCTACTCGTAGGCCTTTATTTCTTTTTAAAACCTTTTGCTCTCTTTCAGAACGAGGTCAATGCCATCAAATGGGATCCTTCTGGAATGCTGCTAGCATCCTGCTCTGATGATATGACATTAAAGGTAAATTTGTCTGAAAGGACAGCCTCTGATCCTAGACAACCCCATGTACTCCATGCAGGTCTTACAGTCACTGCTCCTCTGGCCAATTATCTTGTTATGAGCACTTTCCTGCCTCTGTCACTTCTCCCCATTGCTAACTCGATGATTCGCTCTCATCCCATTAACTCCTGTTTATCAAAAATTCCTGCCGAGAATTCTTCCCTTCCCCATGGCCTCTCTCACAGGCGCCCCCTAGCATTTTGCCGGTCCTCCTGCCTGCCAGTTTGCCCGCTGCACACCGCATGGGTGGTGAGCTTCCCAAGGGCCAGAAACCTAATGAACCCTCATGGAATAAATGGTGTTGAACCATTTCCGGCTGGAGAAACAGAGTTTGCTCACATTGTTCCCGATGTGTTTTCTAGATCTGGAGTATGAAGCAGGATACGTGTGTCCATGACCTTCAGGCTCACAGCAAAGAGATATACACCATAAAATGGAGTCCCACTGGGCCAGCCACCAGCAACCCCAACTCCAACATCATGCTAGCAAGGTAAAGAGAGGGCGGCCCACAGCCCAGGCTCGGTTCCTGAGAGTAGCCTTGCTCCCTGTGGCTGAGCTCGCAACACAGCCAGTAAAAGTTATTCGTATCCAAAGAGAACAGAAAACTTGGCTAAGGGGTGTTGCAAATTTGTTTACACCCTTCCAAACTAAATGAAGCAATAGCTCACTTGGAAGGGGCCCACAAGATATAAATACCATGTGACACCTGACTTGAGGTAAGGAAGGTTTTAGCCACAAGGCTGGTAGGAGGGATTGGGTATATGTCCAGGCTTCCAGCATTTTGCTTTGGTGAAGGTTTTTATTATGACAGAGAAAGGAAACAGTTCTGCTCGGACCTTTGGGCTTGATTGATATGGTTCAACTCAGCTGCAGGTGGTGAGACTTTTGAGTGGTGACAAAGGGTCCTCGGCCCCAGCCAGGTCTGACCAAACCATTTCTAGAGTGCAGACACTCCAACACCAGCATTGGAAGGAGTGCAGTGGGCTCTCACTCAAACACCAGAATTGGGAAGAGTGGTTAGAAGTGACCACGGTGGCCTCCCCAAACCACATCACTTTAGGCTGCAGAATTTCAACAGAATGGGCTTGTCCCAACGCTCCTCAGACCCCATTCAGGATCTAACGTCCCGCCCTTGATACTGTGTTTTAATAAGAACATTAGAAGAACGAGCTAGAGGGCCGGCCCCGTGGCTTAGCGGTTAAGTGCACGCACTCCACTGCTGGCGGCCCGGGTTCGGATCCCGGGCGCGCACTGACGCACCGCTTCTCCGGCCATGCTCAGGCCACGTCCCACATACAGCAACTAGAAGGATGTGCAGCTATGACATACAACCATCTACTGGGGCTTTGTGGGAAAAATAAATAAATAAAATTATAAAAAAAAAAAGAAAAAGAACGAGCAAGAGACATCCTGAGAATGAATGCTGGGATACTCAGGGGTCTGGAAACTGATCCAAAGAAACAGGGGTGTGTTTTTTGAAATACTTGGGGGGGATGTTTCACTACCAGGAAGCACAGTGGGTTTATTCCATACCGTTGCAGAGAATGGGATTGTGGGGAGAAGTGATGGGTGGCAAAGTTCGCTGTAGATCAGGAAGCACCCTCCACCTCTGCAGTGTAGCAGAGTGGCAGGGGGGTGAGGGGGCTCGCCAACAGCAAGCACTCTTGTTGCTAAAAGTGCTCAACCCAAGGCAGTCTCTTAGAAAACACCAGAAAGAATCCACGCATCAACTGAGAGTCCAAACCAGAAAAACACAAAAGCCATAATTCTCTTATTTCAAGTAATTGACCTAAAATCCACGTAAATGACGATGATACAGAACACACTGTAATCATTTTTTTGATGATTTGGAAGGTGCTTTTGTATCACGTATACCCGTGATGAGCATAAATTATCCTTTAGTCAACAAGTACAAAAGGGACCTACCAGTGCCTAATGAGTCCCTGCAGAGAGAAAGAATGCCAGACAACAGCTTTGTCAGATGTACTATTCTTTTAAATTTGAAAATAACTAAAATTTGCAGCTCTCGGCAGTATGATTGCCTATTTGGCGGCAATTGTATTTTAATCCCCGTTGGATTAAAAATGTTTATTCACTCAATTTGCAATTTTTTCAGATTTGGCTATCAGCATTATCTTAGTTGGTAATGATAGATGTTGTGTTTTAAATTATAGGAGCATTTTAGAAAATGTGGTAAATATTCCATAAAAGTATTTATCATGCGTATCTGTAGAAAATGCAGATGTCAATTTGTTTCCCTCATAACAGCACCCAAAAAAAAAACAGAAAAGAAAGGAGAGATTTGTTTTATAACCATGGCTTTATTTTCAGTACAAGTGAGTCACATTTTAGAAGAGAAAAAGCCTACCGTTTATTGTGTCTCAAAACGTAAAAGCTAGGAAGGAAAAATAACTCACGATACCTGTGAAACATCTTAGAGAAATAGGAAGAAACGCACGTGTTTCTGTGGTGTTTTCTCTCCCGTCTGTCCAGTGCTTCGTTTGACTCGACCGTGCGACTCTGGGATGTCGAGCGTGGCGTCTGCATCCACACGCTGACCAAGCATCAGGAACCTGTCTATAGCGTAGCTTTTAGCCCTGACGGGAAGTATCTGGCCAGTGGCTCCTTTGACAAGTGCGTGCATATCTGGAATACTCAGGTAATGCCCCGATTCCTGTGGCCGAATCCTTTCTGAAAGTAACACCCAGAGAGTCATGTTTTCGGTGACCCAGCCTCAGGACGGCGACTGGGGAATTTGTGCGCAGGAATGAGTTGCCTCGGACGGAGCCTTGAAGCAAACCCCGACTCCCCAGGCAGCCCCCAGGCTGAATGCCGTCTGCCCTGTGCTCCATGTGGGCTGTGGGGTCTTCCTCCTCAGGGCCGCCCACCATCTTCTGTTACTTTTTCTGACTCCCTGGCGTGAAACCTTCTTCTTGCCTCATCCTTTTCCTGGGCACGAACAGTTATCTCTGAAAAGTGAGGCCCAGTCATCTTCTCACCAGAGATGCTGCCCTCTGGGTACTAAGTTGGGGTGAGAGGTGTCCTTCCATCTGAGCTTTCCGAGGGGCCAGCCAATGGGGACAAGGCCAGCCGTGACCTCCTCTGCTCCACACCAACTCCTGTAGCTTCTCCATGGAGCGTATGAGGGAGTACGAAGGAATATTTGTTCGCTGTTATCATGCCATTTTGGTTTTTCAAATGGAAATATTTTATGTTTGGGTAGCTAAGCTATGTCAGTATGGGGTGTCCTGTTACCGGGACTAAAAGGAGACAGTATTTGACTAAATGTAGCCACTGGGGGTATCTCTGGCCACGCCTGAGGATGCGAGAATTCTGAATATATAGAGAACTAATATGTATCAAGTGTTCTATTGGGCAGTCAGCTCTTGGTCCTCCTGCTGATGGAAGACAGAAATGGTAGCATGGCAGGAGTCATTGCAAATGACCAATGATCTATTTTGTTTGATCTCAGGATGGATTAAATGGCCTTCCCTCTCCCCTCGTAATCTATCCACCTTCCTGATTCCGTTTGGCTTGGTTGACTTTCAGATGGATTTGCATTCTCAAGTCCATGGCCCCTTGTGGCAGGGGGAAGTGGTAGATGAGCCAAGGTAACTGGCATGGGGCAGGAGGTCCACTGAGACCCCAGGCTTCCCAGGGACTGCCTCACATGAACCACATTCTCTCAGGGAGGGAAAGGTGATAATGGACCCTACATGGAACCAGCCTCACAGCCCTAGATGGGCCACCCGGAAAACATGCATCCCGGGATTAACGTGCAAGAGTCTCTATTCATGAAATGCCTACTAGAAATAGTGATGGATGGATTTGTAGAATGACGTCATTGAAGAATGACATCGTCGGTTAGGACTGCCTACTGTCAAAAACTCATCAAATTAGTTCACCCCTTTTTTATAAATCACAGAACTCTTTGAGACATTTTAAAGCTAACTCATCCTCAGTGAAAGGGATGCCTTCTCTAAATATAAAAAAATATATAATATTGTTGACTTGCTCCTCCCCTAGTTGCCCTCTCATAGAGATGGCTGCCTGAGTCGTTGTCCCGTGTCCCTGTTCCCTCCCCCCCCCTTCCCGCCACTAGTCACTGGCTGGAATGGCCTGTGGGAGGGTGACCTCAGCCGAAATGTAGAGGTGGATTCTGGGGGCAGCCGTAGGTCCGATCTGTTCCCATTGTAGGAAATCTGAGGGACGTGTTTCTACAGCCACCAGTGCTTACTGAAAATTCGTTTAACTTCTTTGCTTGTGAAAATTTTTGCGATAACGTACGGGGCAGAGGGGCGAGGAGGAGTGCCCACCCTACCACGTCCGTGTGCTAAGTGCCCCCTGCATCGTGAGTGACAATTGCTTTGCTTTGCAGAGTGGAAGTCTCGTCCACAGCTACCGAGGCACTGGCGGCATCTTTGAGGTGTGCTGGAATGCTCGAGGAGACAAAGTGGGCGCCAGTGCGTCCGACGGCTCTGTAAGTAGCACCTGTGGTTTGCTGGGGAGGGGAGGGCGCGAGGGCGGAGAGATGACAAGCCAGGCAGCCAACACTTGCGTGCGCTTCTGGGGTGTGATGGGTGCTTGTCTTCGAGGGCCACCGCAGGCACTCAGCAAATGTGTATTGGGTGAAGGAAACTGCTGGGCTGGATCCCGTTGGGTTGGTACCACATCTGAGAATGGCCATCTCTTCCTCTCTTCCAGAATGTCATTCCAGCCGACATTGTCTCAGTGAGATTGGTGGTTCTCAACTGGGGTGACTGTGCCCCCTTGAGGACGTTAGGCATGTCTGAAGGCATTTTTGGTTGTCACTGTTTTGGGGGGGTGGGGGTGCTACTGGCATCTAGTGCTGCGAAACCTCCTACAGTGCACAAAATAGCCTCACAAAAGAAGTCTCCAGCCCCGAAAGTCACTGGTCTCAGGCTGAGAAACTTGTTCCTGTCTTAGCTCCGTGATTGTGCCCCCAGCCTGGGCCCTCTGGTGATGAAGGCACAACCTTTCATTCCACAGGTCCCCTGGGTTTCAGTGGCCCTATTCTGATCACATGCGGTGTCTAGCTTCTCGAATCCCCCTGAACTTGAGATTGCCCTGAGCTCTAAGGCAGGGGGCAATGGGCTGGCTGGCCGAGTGTCAGCATGGCCCCTAAATGTTCTCAAAGACTTGAGTTGTCTTCTGCCCTGCTACACGGGCGTCTGGTCCGTGACACCTGCTGGTGGCCACTGCCACCCCATTAGTTCCTAGCATTGCCCTTGACTTGGCTTTTCCCCTCTGTGCTGTTTGCTTGAGGTTGGTTGGTCAGATGCTCTCACACTAGCCTGTTATTAGAGCTTCTCTGAACCTTCGTGACTATGTGCCAATAAAACTTTATTTATAAAAAGTGAGTGGTGGGCTGGGTTTGGTCCATGGGCCACAGAGGTGGCCAACCTCTGCTCTAAAGACATCTTCGTGCTGTCTCTCAAGATAACAGCGCTTTCTCTTTCCTTCCAGGTGTGTGTTTTAGATCTGCGAAAATAAACACAAAATATTATAGAGAAAAGAAAAGAGTTCTAACGGACCAGCAGTGAATGTGTGGGGTTACAGCCCTCTTGAGACACAATCCTATCAGCTCTGAAACTGTACAAACTTGACTTGCGTTAGAGTGTACTTGGAAACCAACTCATCCCTGGCCACAGGAGTCTATATTTTTTCGTAATCTTCATCAAGAAGTTTAAAACAAAAACATAACACAGTCAAATCGAAGGGGGAAAGAATGGTTTCCACCTGGAACATTCAGCCTGGGAAGCACAAAGCCACCAGCTAGACAGTGCACAGTTTGGTTTCCATCTAGAACAGGCTCTGATGGCTATGAGGAAAAAAAAAATAGCTGTGCCAAAAAAAGAAAAAAGAGAAAAATGCTGTGATAAACCAAAAGGAGGGGGGAAAAAAACCCCAGGTGTTTTTTCCCCTGACAATTTGGACACTACAGTTGCTCTCGCAAAGGATGTTCAAAGACCAGTTTGTACTGATGAAATGTGCAACTTTGTAATCCAACGCTTTGTATTTTCTAGAATCTTCTTTGTCCAGTGGTTTTTCTATTGGCTGGAATCCTGTCGTCTGGGGGCCTTCCGTCTGGGATGGAAACTGTGTTTGGCTTGTTGCTTCTTTCCTGTTGTTTCCTGCCCCTCCCCCTCTTTCCTTTGTTCCGTGTGGTCTTGGTTTGCAGTCCACCCTCAACAGATGCAGCCTTGTGGACACCACGAAAAAATCTTTTGACGGACAGCTTTCTCGCCCCCCTCACCTCCCTCCTGCCCCCACCCTGTACCCACCCCCACCCCCGCTCACGCTCTCTCTGTCCTTCTCTCATAGTTACTTCAGATCTTAGGTCTCAAGGGCACTTTTGGCGCATAAGTGCTTTATGTAAGAAGGCAGGGCAAGGGGGACTTTTTACAGAAGAAAAAAAATGACTTATAAGAGAAAGAGCCCGGAGTATTTTTGGAAAAAAAAATATTTTTATGTTAAAACAATTTTAAAATCCGAAAATGGCCATCAGACATAGAGAGCTTTGTGTGATTCATATTTTAAATAAATTTTAGGAAGACACAGGCAGGGTCTGAGGTAGCTTATCCCTTTCCCTTCAGCTTCATGAAAGGCACTTGGAACTCTGGGTGGAAAAGAGTCAGTCCTCTGGGTGGGCAGAGGGATACTTCTGCAGCCAGAGAGGAGAGGCCTGCTCTGTGGCTCGAAGAAGAGCTGGGCGTCCTCCGAGTCCCCTTCATCTTAGCAGCCCGTAGGAGAGAAATGAAGAACAGGGCCCTCTGGCCCCAAGAAGCCTTCCCCAAACGAGGCGGTATTGAAGAAGCCATCAGAACCGACAACTCGGCTCCGTGTCGCCTATTAGCGACATCTTTTCGCAGCAGTGTAATAACTCCCGATGGCCGGTGTACCAAGAGCAGGTAGGCAGGTCCCTGCAGGGCTGACATCGAGGGCTCCAGGGTCTCACTTGCTCTGTTAATGACAAGAATGAACGGGGAAGGAAGATTTTCCAGTCTTGAAGGTGAATTCTATAGGTAGAATGTCACTACTGATTTCTGCCATCTTCATCATTTCCTTCTCTCGCAAGAGAGTAGGAGGAAGATTTTCTTTTTTTTAATAACGAATCTTTTTACTGTTTTTAAAAAATTAAACCTGGCTTTGTGTTCCTAGAAGAGTTTTCCTTCCTTGGATCAGGTGACCTTTGTTCTCTTGTCATAACCCGACACTGACCTATTTTTTAAATTAGCCCCAGCGGAAAGAACTGAAGGGATAGGGCGTCTTCTCTGGTCCATCTTCCTGCGGGTGCAGGAAGGGATGGGGAAGTTGGCCAGGCCTGGGGGTGGCGCGCAGCAGGCAGGTTTCAGCCAGGTGTGTGTTCCAGCAACGAGACAGGATGTTATTCAGAGGGTGGCGCCCATTTGTGGAGCCAAAAATCAACTGTCAGGGCCGGGCGAGGGCCTCCTACAGAACTTGGAGTGTGCTGGGACCAGCTCGAGAAACCAGGCTGCGTTTCATCACTCTCACATCACGAGTTGGCCTCCATGTGGATATGAGAATTAGTCCAGCCCTAGCTGTGGAAGACCAAAGAGTGCTCTGTTGGCTTGTGCGTAGTTGATTGGGCTCCTTTACCTAAACGCTTAGCAGAGGTCAAAGTTCAATGGAGTCACCCATCTTTGAACATAGCAGACGCCCCCAGGTATGTTGATAATTTTCCTGCCCCAAGAAATCATTAGGTTCGGGATGTGGTTTGTGGGGGTCCAGATGAATACCATCTTGATCCCTCCCCAAATAAAAACGTATTCATCTCTACAGAGCCTCAGCTGTCGAGGGTCGGCCTGTCGGCTTGTGTGTGACAGGCCAAACACTGCTGTGGGGTGGCCATGGTGGGACCTCCTGTAAGGGGCTCACTAGACAATCCTCACATGAAGGTTGTAGTCAGGGTCTCGCTGCACTGTTGGCATTAGCCTCTTGACAGATCTGAACCACTGGGGAATGGTTAGGTGGGAGGCGAGGGTGGTGAGGCATGGACCACACAGGCTCCGTCCCTGTGCACAGAGAAGTGCATCTGACAGTGACGAAGGCAGACTGCATCCCTGGCTTCCTGAGCAGCCATGGGAGAGGAGCTTCCCTTGGGCCGCAAGGGGGACCAAGCATGAGAACGCAGACAGCGCCCCTCAAGTCCATCCCCAACAGAATGACAGCTATTTATCGGAACCCTGGTTGCATGCCAGCGTCCACCCTGCTGGAAAGTCAGGAGATTCATCTTTGTCATCGAGGGGTGGCCCATGGGTCGTGTTAGTGTCTCACGTTGTTTACAGCTCTTAAAAATTGTGAGTAACGCTGAAGTCTTAGTGACCAAATTTAACCTTGATTCTGAAGGCAGCCATATCTGGAATCTTCTGTTGGGTTTGAAGTGACCAAGAGCACGTCCCGCACACACCTGGGAAACGGATGCTGCCCACCCCCGGGGCTGTTACAGGGTTTCAACCCTCTGACCCCGCACGACACCTAGGACTTGACTTTCGTTTTTGTCTTTCTAAAAATAGATCATGGAGCCAAGTGAAGTGCACTTTGTGAAACGTAAGGGTCTGCTTTGTTCCTTGTTATTTTTCTCCTTTTTAACCTTTTGTTCCACCTTTTTTTCTCTCTAATCGTGTTTCTTGTCAAATGCAGAAATCTTCCTTCCGCCACTCACCGAGGTTTCGAATTCTGGCTTCTGCAGTTTTTATTGTCTGTGTCAGACGTGCAGCCAGATGTGGTTCTGTCAGCATCTCCCCAATTCTGTTCCATGCACATCGACCGCCGTTCTGTTCTCCCTCCCCCCCCACTCACCCTCACGCTCTCTGAGAAAAAGAATCACCTTGTGTGTCGTAGCTCATTTGTTTCGAGAGAATCAACAGATCATATTCAGTGTCTTGAATAAATTGCTCTATTTTGATATTAGAGAACTTTGTGGGCGTGCTTTCTTCATGTCACTCGGGAACTCGGGCCCACGTCGACACCGATGAGTGAAGACTGGACTCTGCATTTTCTCAAAATAACTTGAAGGCCTCTTTCCGGGATTGCCCTGCTTAAGTAGGGCAAAGGGACCTGAACGCCATGATGTGGCAGGAGCAGCAGATTATAAAGGGTTATTCTATAAAGGGAGCGGGTTTTCTTGTGCTTCTGGTTCAGGACTCGATTTCAGGCTGTTTTACAAAGTCAAAGCAAATGAGTTTTGCCAGTGGGTTGGCTTGCTGGGAGTCTGGCTTCAAGGATTAGCGCTGAGTAATTAGAAGACCCTCAAGTCACAGGACATGGGTGAGGACATTGACGTGCAAGTTTATTGACATCTGCTCTGTGCCAGGCTCTGCCAGGTGTTTCCATTTATGCCGCTTGAATCAATTGGTGGGTGTTAGTAATTTAGTTAGTTCCTGGATATTGCTATCCCCATAGTCGGGGGAGGCAGTTGACGTGGAGAGGTGGGTTGCGTTTTGCTGTACAGGTGAGTCACGAAGCAGGACTGGTGTCATTTTCCTCTAATGCCAACTTAGTCCCCTACTAGCACAAAGCACAGGGCCAGGGCCGACCCTCCCTCATGGGTCCCAGTGTTGACTGGGGTGAAGCCTGCTTATGTTTATTTTTCTTTTTTAACCGAGTTGCCCAAGCAGCGTTCCCCCATGGTGGACCTGGGGTGAAGTCTGAGCACCCTGACCCCTGCTCCTGAAGCCACAGGCAGGCCCTGGGAAGACGCTTGTAGCAAACAGAGCGGGCAGGCAGCACCCTCAGGACAGAGCTCCCCGGGATAAGGGCACATGAGACTGTGTGGCTTCTTCACAGCAATGCTGGCAACATATTAATAGCTTTAAACGGGTTTCTTTATACTGTAGAGGAGTCTGGGTTGAGACCACACAGATTGTCCAAGATCTGTGTACTGCTCATCTTCATTACACAGAGCCCTCTGCTGCAGTGATCCTAAAATTGTTTTCCTTGGTCCGTTGAGGCTCCACTTAATTTTATTTATTTTGAAAATCGAAGCTTCCGCTCACTGAACAGAGAACTTTTTTAATTGCCCACATCTTGGTACTGTTCCTAAAGGAAAGATGAGAACGTCTGTCGTATTCACCGCAAGCCTCCGCCCCTGCGTCTGCCAGCTGTTGGTCACTGCTGCCGGGGACCTGGAAGTCACTGAGTGCACGAGAAGAGGCAGGAAGTGGTGGGAAGAGGATTTCTGCATTTACAAAACACTCAGAATTTGGGTGAACGATTTTTTTCCCCCACCTGGCTCCTTTTTCTCTGAAGTGTCTCATCCACTGGTGAGGTCGCCAAGGCCAGAGGACGCAGTTCCGCCTGGAGGGGGACGGGGAGAGGGCGCAGGGGACTGTAGGGAGGGGGCGGGGACAGTGTTATTGACAGTGTTACCTTCCACTAAACCTTGACGTTAGTGCTCTGGAGAACGGGGCTCTGATTCAGAAAACTGTCATCCTTAAGCCAAGTTATGGAGAGAAGACGGCTGGGAGTAATCTGTTCTACCAGAACCACACAATTGTAAAGGGGGAGGAGATCTCTGGAATAGGGAAGAGTCAATTTATTAAATATTTTATGGTGTGATTAATAAACTGGCCAACAAGTTAAAGTCAAATGGAAGCTACCTGATAGGAACAGCCTCCTCCTTCTATCCAAACCACACTCCCAGCTGCGCCTGTGTCACGTGCGGCCAGCCCCAACTCCCAGCTCTCGGTCCCAGTTCCCTCGCCTTTTCAAGGACTTCTCCCCAGTAGTTATCCCCTCCCTCACATCACCGTTATCGCTCACTCTCTGCTGGATCGTTCTCCTTAGCATCCCAGCATATTCTAGTATCCGCCATCTCTAAACAATAAGGACCCGATATCAGACATCCTTCTGCAGCAACCAGCCTTATGGGGAAATTGCTAAAACCAAGCTTTGTCTGTCGTCATCTCGTTCGTTCATTCGTTTGCTCAGTTATGTCTCTCTTATTCCCTAGATTGACTTAGTCTACCACATCTCCAGTGTCATTTGTGTATTCCCAGTGCCGAGTTGTAGCTCAGTGTCTGGCAAGTAGCCGTGAGAAGGTACTCACACCCTCTCGTTCTCAGCTCGCCCCATCAACACCTCTGTGCCAGCTGGTGATGTTGATGCCCTGTCTAGGAGGAATTGCTTAACTCGACAATCGGATCAGTCAGGGTTCCGAACCTGACTTTGGCAAATGTAAGCCAAAAAGAATGGATGAGGTTATTGGGCAGCTCTGAGGAACCTCTGGAGAACCAGGCTTGGAGGCCATGCCGACAGAACAGCCAAAACCAGGCTCCGGGATCAGTCCTATGCGGACAACACGGGGCACAGCCGTAGCGCCAGTGCTGCGCGCACTCTGACACTGACACTGAACCAGCCCCTAAAGCACACCCAAGCTGCTGCCAAGCCCCGTTCCAGAAGCACTTCTCCACGACCCATTCCCTTAGGGACCAGCTTCTAACGCAAAGATTTGGGACACATATCTGAATGGCTCTGCCTAGTCCTGTGCCCTGCTCTAGCTGCAGGGGAGGCTGGAAAAGTGAGTAGTGGGCACCTTTGCCTCTAGACTGAGGGTGGGACTGAGCCTCATCCGCTCAGGGAGGAATCCTCAAACGGGAGAGGCTTCTAATGCCGGGAGCAGCCCGAATGTCAATATGCCAATGAAGATGCAGAGGCCTCCTGGAAAAGCTAGAACTCCTTCACCTCTCCTTGACTCTGGGGAATCAAAGTGGGTGTGATCTAGCACAGGTCCACCCTTAGGAACGTGCAGCGCTGGGCACCAGGGTCACAGTCACTGTGTGCTGTGAAGCCATCCGTGGCCGTGCAGCTCTCCAAAGGTACAAGTCCACAAGCATCCTGGATAGCTTTTCTAGAGCGAAAGGGAGTCCTAATCCTGATACGAAGGGAGGTGTCGTATGGCAGGGCTGTCGGCAGCGTCCTGACAAAATAGTGTTATCTTGCTTTGCTATAGACACAGCTGGGTGGCTTGCAAGTCTAAGGCATACGACAATATTTTCGCCAAAAAGAAGAAAAAAAAAAAATATATATATGTGTGTGTGTGTGTATTTCTATTTCAGCTGATGGAAAGGAGATCTAGGAAATGATCCGAGCATAAGTCAGGTTCCGAGGATTCCTTAGGCTATGGCACTGCTCAACATAGCATGGGGACCAAGGGCTCAATCAGTGATCAGAGCCGGCACCCCTGTTCGTCCTGCTGCTTCTCTACCTCGCTGCCCTGTGGCGTCCTCAATCCCTCAGTCACGCGCATTCGCTAGAGGTGTGGTACAGACAGAACGCAAGTCAGGCTGGGAGCTTGGTTGCAGCTACTTTATTTTCTGAACTTTTCCGAAGCACTGGGATCCGGCATTTACATTACAGCCGGTCTCAGAAAAACTAATGGCTACTAAGAGTCTAGAGAAGCTGTTCTTTGGTCTAGAAGGAATTCTGTGATTCCCAAGCACACACTCATGGATCCTTTCTCATCATAAAGAGGATCCTCGGGGAGAAGCTCTAATACGGGGATGAGAGTAAGATTGGGGGGATGCCACACCTGGCAGTGTGGTGATGGGAAGGCCAGAACAGTTCTAGAGAATGAGAAATGTCGAGTTTGAGGAATGTGGGGGCTGGACCCCCGTCACGGCCGTCTCATAGGTCTCCCTGGGTTTGGGGAACAGATCCAACCTCATGTTCGTGGCGGGGCCCACTTGCAATGTGGATTTCAATTGTGCTGGCATCGGAACCTGGAGAGGAAAAGAGAAAAGATGGTGATGGTGTCAGTGTCCTAGAAGGGTTTTCATAAGCTTCAGAAATGTCTATTAAGAAAAAAAAAAATTACATGATATTTTCACCTACATGTGATTAAATCATTCCAACAGATGAAGCAAATCCTACAGAATCATCAGATGCCCCTGATGCATGATTCTGTCTCCATCTTCGGCACCCCCCAGCATCCCTTTTTCCAAACCGGGCAGCTGAATGTGCATCTCAGACAGCTGAACCACACGGACACTGCAGACCGAGTGGAGACCGCAACTGACACGGGAAGGTTTCGAAGCGCCGTGACCTGTGCTGTTGGATTTAGGTACACGAGATAACAGCGCGCCTCTGGACTGCCGGTGCGGCTGCCACAGGGGGCGCTCGCTCGGGCAACAGCGCCCCTGGTGGCCTCACCGCCTGCACTCAACTGCAGGAGGTGCCCAAAGGGAGGGAGCCCACCGCCCTCTGTCACACGAAGACGACTCCTGATTGTCTTCTCAAGGATGATGCCACAGAGTTTGAGGGAAGAAAAAAAAAGTGGGAACAGTCAGTAGAATGAATCCTGCCACAAGAGTACTCCTGGAGGTCTGCTGAATCATTCCAGTGACACACCTGCCTCCAGAACCTGGGGAATCCTCTGGAACAGATGTCAGAGTCATTCTGCAAACATCCAGCAGGGCCTGCTGTGTGCTGGGTCCTGGGCCGCGTGTGGGGAATACCAAGATGGAAGACACAAAGGAGGGTGGCGTTTGCAACTGTGGGGGGGGGGGGGGGCAAGTGACTGCCCTTCACGGAAATCTCGAAATCCCAAGCTCCCCCAACCAATGGGCCTTGCTGACAACTGCAGCCTCCTCTCGTGTTCCTCTCTGCTCACTCGCCACCCTCAGGCACGCTGGCCTCTTTCACACTCCGAGCTCAGTCCCGCCACCGAGCCCTTGCACAGCTCTTTCTCTGCCTGTACAGCTCTTCTCCCAGTTGTCTCCTGACTCACTCCTACACTTCATTCAGGGCTCACTTCAGATGTTACTCAGCCTCAGGGAGGCATCCAGGACCCCTGTCTGAACCCGCTCTCCCACCCCCTCCCGATTTGTTTTTCTTCACAGCACTTCTCGCTGCCTGGAATGTTCTCATTATTTGTGTCTTTCCTTCTCTGTCTCCACTGCTAGCATGGAGAGTCTCAGTGGACAGGGACTTCGTGTATCTTAGTTACCAGAGTATCAGTGGTGCCTTCAATGGCACCTGGCACCTAGAAGGTGCTCGATAAATAAATGGTGACTGGATAAATACGGCGGGGTCAGCGCCTTGACATCAAGTGGATGCACCACTAGTACCCTGGAGCGTTAATTAAGAATGATGAGTGTAAAGAAGGCAGGAACAAGCACAATTTAGAAAGAGACACATGCCGAATTCTGGATGACACTTAAGGAAGTAAAGAAGGAACGTTAAGTGGAAAACAGGAGGGGAGAATGTGTGGCAACAGGAGAGATGAGCTTGGGAATGTCTGGGGAAGCCCGAGTTACAGGGAGAGGTGACGATGACACCAAGAAAACACAAGTATGGTACCGCAATGTCATCCCCCCGCAAAACTCACAGTGGCCTGTGGAGGGAAGCAGCACTCAGCTCTCCCTCCCAGGGCTGGATTAAGACACATCTGGGAGACTGTAGGTCTGAGTATGTCAGACCAAGTATGATGAGCCCCTGCAAGAGAAGGTAAAGGAATTTAGAGGGTGGGTGAAAGAACTGATGTCACAGCCATGGGCCCGGCAGCCAGATTCTGAGGATAGTTTGGGTTGTCAACACGGATGGTGGGAGAAGACCTTTGGTTGGAACAGTGGACCTGCTTTTCCTGGAGACCAGGCGCCAGCTGGGAAGACTTCTAGAAGATGCTTCCAGTTCCAGAACCACATTCCTGCGGGAGGGGCTGGTGGCATTTCAAAAAGACTTGATTCTCACAGGGTCACCCACTGTTTATGAGGACATCCTGGGCTCATGGGAACTTGTGTATAATTTCTGTGGTCTTTTCAAAAAGACTCTGGGCTGTAGTGTGACATGGTGGCTTGTGATCAAGGTCCGGGCTGGGGACACTCCCCCGTGACCTCGCACTTCAGGGCATGCTCTGGATCCTGTGGCTTTTTGAAAGTTCCTAGTTCTTTCATCCTGGCCCTGGGGCTCCATGGAGGAGATCCAGTTGTGCCATAACAACCTTCTCAGATCCCAGGGCTGCTGGAGCCGAGCCACCAGAGCCAGCCCTGCCTGCACTGAGTGTGATGGGTGGTTGCAGCTGTGGGCTTTCCGGCAAGCCTGGGTTTCCATGGGTTTTCTCTTCCGGTCTTAAAGGTCTCCGCAAAGAGAGAATGTGCTGGCTGAGCAAGTCTCTGAGAAGATAATCCAACGAGGCCATTGGGAAATGTGGAGTAATTCTCTAATGGTACAAGGTGTGAATATCTGATGAGTGTCCCTGCGGGAAATGCAGGTGCCAGAGACCTCATGGTGCCCAAAGACCAAGCCCCTTCCTAGCAACTCTCTTTAATGAGCCTTGCAAGTCCAGGCAGGTTCTTGGGAACTTCCTGGCCCCCTGTAGATCTAAGATTTGTGAAGACATGTTGGATGTCTCCTGCGCCCTCAGCTGTTGTTCCTGGATCCCTTGAAACCTTGAAGCCCTAGATTAGAAACCGCAACCAGCGGGCACCGAGCATGAGCCATAGAGAACATATGACACCTGGGCCCAGATGCCTTTCCAGGTGTTGCATTTCATCTAGCAAGCCCGGCACAGTTGGAGGCCTGGGGTATGCTCTATTCCACACTCTCCTAGCAACTACAATCCATGGGGCCACCTGGGGTTACATTCAGGGGGAGGTCAAGTAACAGCAGAGAGAATCATAACAGACAAAGAACAGAGATTTATGAGAGAGAACAGAGAAATGGAGAAGTGTGGGAGAGAACAGGGAATTTGGGGAAAGAAGAATTATAGGAAAAGACAGAATTGTGGGGCAGGGGGACCAGAATAATGGGAGATACAGAATTAAGGGGAAGACAAGGAATTGTGGGAGAAGAGAGAATTGTGGGGGAAACAAGGGATTGGGGGGAGAACAGAATTGTGGGAAAGAATGGGAATTATGGAGAGAATAAGGAACTGGGAGAGAGGGAATCTGAGGAGAGACAAGGAGTTGTGAGGGAGAATAAAGAATTGTAGGAGAGATGGAATTGTGGGAGAAATACAATATTGTGGGAAAGAATGGGGAACTGTGGGAGAGACATGGAATTGTGAGAGGAATAAAGTATTGGGGGAGACAGGGATTATGGGGGAGAAAGAATTGTGGAAAAGAATGGAGAACTGTGGGAGACAGGCAATTGTGAGAAGGAATTCTGGGGGAGAAAAGAGAACTTTAGGAGAAACACAGTTGTAGGAGAGATGGAATGTGGTAGAAAACAAAGCGTTGTAGAAGAAAATGGAGATTTGTGAGAGACAATGAAGAATCCAGAATTGTGGGAGAAAAGGGGAAATTGTGGGAAAGAAGGAATTATGAGAGAAACAAGGTATTGTGGGAGAGATGGAATTGTGAGAAGAACAAGGGGTTATAGGAGACACAGGGAATTGCGGGTGAACTAGAGCATTATGGGAGAGACGGAATTGTAAGAACAACATGGGATTATGGGATTGTGGGAACAACAAAGGGTTAGGGGAGAGAAAAGGGAATTGTGGGAGAGAAAAGGAATTACAGGAGAAATAGAGTATTATGGGAGAGAGGAAATAGTGGAGGGAGATATTATGGGGAAAAAAGGGAGACAGTGGGAGAGACAAGGCATTGCAGGAAAGACAAGGGATCATGGGACAGAAAGGCAAATTATAGGAAAAATGGAGTAGTCTGTGAATGACATGGAATTGTGGGAATGACAAGGGATTATGGGAAAAATAGGAATTGTGGGAATCACAAGGTGTTATGGGAGAGGTGGAGAATTGTGGGAGAGAATGGAGAATTATGCGAAGGAAGGAATTATGGGTGAGACAGAATTGTAAGAGCTACAATTGCAGGAGAGAGAGAATGCAGTAGAAAAGAGAATTGTAGAAGAAAACAGTTTTGTGAGAGACAAGGAAGAATTGAGAATTGTGCAACAGATGGAATTGTGGGAGAGATGAGTGATCATGACAGAAAAGAGGGAATTGTGGGAGAGAGAGGGCATTGCGGAAAAGATAAGGGACCATGGGACAGAAAGAGTAATTGTGGGAAAAATGGAGTATTATGAGAGTGGCATGGAATTGTGGGACCCATAAGGGATTATGGGGAAAAAGAATTGTGAGAATGACAAGGGATTATGGGAGAGTAAGGGGATTTGAGGGAGAGACATGGAATTGTGGGACAGGTGGAGAATTGTGGGAAACAAAGAATTATGGGGGAGAACAGAATTGTAAGAGAAACAATGGCAGGAGAGACAGAATGTGGTAGACAACAGAATTGTAGAAGAAAACGGGAGTTTTGTGAGGGACAAATCGACAATTGTGGGAGAGATTGGAGAATTGTGGGAATGACAAGGAATCATGGGAGAGAAGAGGGAATTGTGGGAGAGACAGGACATTGTGGGAAAGACAAGGGATTATAGGGGAAAAGGGGAATTGTGGGAGTGAAGAGGAGTTATGGGAGAGTAAGGGGAACTGTAGGAGATATGGAATTATGGGAGAGAATGGAGAATTGTGAGAAAAAAGGAATTAAGGAGAACAGAACTGTAGGAGAGCGACAGCAGTAGAGATGGAATGTCGTAGAAAGAATATGGAGACAAATGAAAGACAAGGGAAAATCGAGAATCGTGGGAGAGAGATTTGTGAGAAAGACAATGGGTTATGGGAGAGAAAGGGGATTGTGGGTCAGCCAAGGAATTGTAGGAGAAAGAGTATTGTGGGAGAGAGGGAATAGTGGGAGAGAATGGAAGATTCTGGGAGTGACAAAGATTTGTGGGAGTAACGGAGAATTGTGGGAATGACAAGGTATCATGGGAGTGAGGAAGGACTTGTAGGAGAGACAAGGCATTGTGGGAAAGACAACGGATCATGGGAGTGAAAGAAGAATTGTGGGAATGACAGAGAATTGTGGGAATACAAGGGATAATGGGAGAGAAGGGGAATTGTGGGAAAAATGGAGTATTGTGGGAGAGACATGGAATTGTGGGAATGGACAAGGGATTATGGGAACTGTGGGAATGAAAAGGAGTTGATTGCAGGAGACATGGAATGTGGTAGAAAACAGAATTTAGAAGAAACAGAGATCTGTGAGAGACAATGAAGAATTGAGAAGTGTGGGAGAGAAGAGGAATTGTGAAGGAGTATAGAGACTTATGGGAGTGACGATATCATGGGAGAGAAGAGAGAATTGTGAGAGAGACAGGGCATTGTGAAAAAGACAAGGAATCATGGGAGAGAAAGGGGAATTGTGGGGAAAATGTAGTATTGTGGGAATGACATGGAATTGTAAAACAAAGGATTATGGGGGAAAAGGAGAATTGTGGGAATGATGGAGTTATGGGGGGACAAGGGGAATTGTGGAAAAGATATGGATTATGAGAGAGAAAGGAGAATTGTAGGAGAGAAAGGAGAACTGGGGGAGAGAATGCAGAATTGTGGGAGAGAGAGTGCATTGTGGGAAAGACAAGGGATCATGAGAGAGAAGGGAAATTGTGGGGAAAATGGAGCATTGTGGCAGGGACATGGAATTGTGCGAACAAGGGATTATGGCAGAAAAGGGGAACTGTGGGATAGACAAGGGGTTATGTGAGACTAAAGGGAATTGTGGAAGAGATCTGGATTATAGGAGAGAAAGGAAAATTGTGGGAGAGAAGGGAGAATTGTGGGAGAGAATGTAGAATTGTGGAAAGAAGGAATTATGGAGGAGAACATTATTGTAAGAGAAACAATTCCAAGAGAGATGGAACATGGTAGAAAACAGAATTGTAAAAGAAAAGGGGGTTTTGTAAGCGACAAGGAAGAATCGAGAATTGTGGGAGAGGCAAGGAATTATGGGAGAGAGAGAGGATTATGGGACAGAAAGGAGAATTATAGGAGAGGTTGGAAAATTGTGGGAGTGACAGGGATCATGGGAAAGAAGAAGGAATTGTGAAGGAGACATGGCATTGTGAGAAAGACAAGGGATCATGGGAGAGAAAGGGGGAATTGTGGGAAAGACAGGGAATTGTGGGAAAGACAGGGCATTGTCATAGAGACAAGGGATCATGTGGAAAAGGGAATTGTGGGAATGACAAGGGGTTATGGGAGAGTAAGGGGAATTGTGGGAGAGATATGGAATTATGGGAGAGAATGGAGGATGTGGGAGAGACAGGCAATTGTGGGAAGAAAGGAGTTATGGAGAACAGAATGTAGGAGAATGACTGTAGGAATGATGGAATGCGGTAGTAAACAGAATTGTAGAAGAAATGGAGATTGGTGAAACAGAACAATGAAGAATTGTCATAGAGAGAGTAGAATTGTGGGAGAGAAAAGGGATTATGGGAGAGAAAGGAGAATTGTGGGAGAGAATGGAGAACTGTGGGAAAGACAATGCATAATGGGAGAGAAATGGGAATTGTGGGTCTGCCAAGGAATTGTGGGAGAAAGTGTATTGTGGGAGAGATGGAATGGTGGGAGACAATTGAGAATTCTGGGAGTGACAAACAATTGTGGGAATAATATGGGAACATGGGAGTGAACAGGGAATTATGAGAGAGACAAGGCATTGTGGGAAAGAAAAAAGATCATGGGAGTGAAAGGGTAATTGTGAGAGAGAATGGAGAATTGTAGTAAAGATAAAAAATTGTGGGAATGAGAAGGGATCAAGGGAGAGAATTGTGGAAGTGACAAGGGATTAAGGGGGAAAAAAGGAATTGTGGGAATGAAAGGGAATTATGGGAGAGTAAGGGGAATTGTGGGAAAGATATGGAATTATGGGAGAAAATGGAGAATTATGGGACAGACAGGCAAGTGTGGGAAAAAAAGAATTATGGAGAACAGAATTATAAGAAAACGACTGCAGGAGAGATGGAATGTGGTAGAAAACAGAATTGCAGAAGAAATGGAGATTGGGTGAAAAACAAGGAAGAATCAGGAATTGTGGGAGAAAAAGAATTGTGGGAAAGAATGAAGAATTGTGGTAATGACAGAGAATGTGGGAGTGATGAGGGATCATGCGGTAGAAGAGGGAATTGTGGGAGAGACAGGGCATTGTGGGAAATCAAGGGATCATGGGAGAGAAAGGGGAATTGTGGGAAAATGGAGTATTGTGGGAGAGACACAGAATTGTGGGAATGACAAAGGACTATGGGGGAAGGGAAAAGGTGAATTGTGGGAATGAAAGGTTATGGGAAAGTAAAGGAAATTGTGAGAGAGACATGGAATTGTGGGACAGGTGGAGAATTGTAGGAGAGAATGGAGAATTTTGGGAAAGAAGGAATTATGGGTGATAGAACTGTAAGAGAAATAATTGCAGGAAACATAGAATGTGGTAGAAAACTATTGTAGAAGAAAACGGAGTTTTGCAAGAGACAAGGAAGAATTGAGAATTGTGAGAGAAGCAGGGAATTGTGGGAGACAAAGGATTATGGGAGAGAAAGGAGAATTATGGGAGAGGTTGGAGAATTGTGGGACTGACAAGGGGTCATGGGAGAGAAGAGTGAATTGTGGGAGAGATAGGACATTGTGGGAAAGACAAGGGATCATGGGAGAAAAAGGGGAATTGTGGGAAAAATCAAGTATTGTGGGAGCAACATGGAATTATGGAAATGATAAAGGATTATGAGTAAAAAGGGAAACTGGGAATGGCAATGTTCATGAGAAAGTAAGACGAATTGTGGAGAAACATGGAATTGTGGGAATAAGGAGGAGTTATGGGAGAAATAGGGAATGGTGGGAGAATTAAACTATTGTGGGAAAGACAAGGAATTATGGGAGAAATAGGGCATTGTGGGAGACGGGAGAGAATGGGTAATTGTGGAAGAGATGGGAACAACAAGGGGTTGTGGGCGAGACAGTGTTGTGGGAAAGACAAAGGATCATGGGAGAAAAGGGAATTGTAGGAATGGCAAGGGGTTATGGGAGAGAAGGGTAATTGTAGAAGAGTACGGAGAATTGTGGGAGTGACAAGAGATTATGGGACAGAAGAGTGAATTGTGGCACAGGGAATAGCGGGAGAGAGGGAATTGTGGGAGAGAGAGAGTATTTTAGGAGAGGCAGGGAATTGTGGGAAAGACAGGGATTATAGGAGAATTGTGGGAGAGAAGGGGAATTGTAGGAGACAACCGAAGATTGTGGGTCAGAACAAAGAATTGTGGGAGAGACAAGGAATTGTGGGAGAGAAAGGCATTGTGGGAGAGATACAGCTACGCCCCTCACTTCCGTCCACTATGTTCTCAATGGGCCAGACCCTCCTGCCTCTGCACACAGCACTTGTGTTCTACTGTAACCACGACCCCTTCTGCTTCCCCATATGCCCCATGCCTCAGCCCTCACCACCGGCTACAACCCTTACATCCTGCAGTCCATCTTGTCTACAGCTACGTCCCCACCTCCACCAACAGGCCCCTCTCCTTGGCCACAGCCAGGGAAGGCCTACACTCCTCAATGCCCCTCCCACTCAGGCCTCTGACCACCCTTTGTGGCCCTGCCCCTCCACTCAGCCTGTGCCCCCCTACACACACCCCGAGGCCTGTTTCTGGGTCCACTGACCCCTCCTGCTATGGCCCCTCCCCTGAGCTCTGCTCTAGCCCTGCCCCTCCTTCCAGAGCCACAGCCACAGCTCCACTGTGGCCCCGCCCCCCCCGCCAGAGCCACGCCCCTCCCCCTGGGGGGGACACCTGGTCCAGGGTGACCTTGGAGGCGTGGTGGGGTGGATCTTCCGAGAAACACACACTCTTAGGCCCCCCAACCTCCCCACCTTTAAAGCCAATGACGAGATTAATGTACAGATCAGATCCTGAACTTTTCCTTTCTGATCACGGAGGAAAGTGTCCAGGTTAAAGGAGGGCCCAGGGTTTGACAGTACGCTTCTTAATGCTCATGGAAAGAGGAAACTACAATATTTTAAGGTTTTCTGGTGTTGATAAGATAAAAACCAGGCAGGTTTTTGTTTTGTGTTTGTGAGAAGTACCATTTTCCTTGAGGGAAATTCCAATTCCTTATAAAGATGATATTTTGAATGAAGTTGGCTTGACGAATTACACACAGATCCTACCAATACGCTGTACACTGTTGCTACAAATCACAAAGCAGATCATCAAATCAATTCCCCACACCCATGCACTGGGATAGTCCTACAAGCAAGTCGGAGTGTCCCTCCTTACTTACAAACTGTAACTGGCCTTTCATTGGCCAGTTAAGAGATAAAGGGGAAACTCCTTAGCAGAATCTGTACAAACTCTTCATCATCTGGTCCCAACACGCCTCTCCAGCTTCCCACAACCCCTCCACACCATCCCAGGCTGCGGCCACCGCAGACCATACACAGACCTTCTGCTCTAAGTCTCCACATAGTCTTCTCTGGCTGGCTTCTCTTTCTCCTCCTCTCCCACTCCCATTTATCCTGCAAAACCCAGTCTGAACATCACCTCCTCCTGAACCTCTCACTCATGCTCCAAAAACCAATGGAGTCCCTGCGTTTTCTGTGTTCCTTTACCACTTCAGTTTTTTAAAATAAAAAATAGTATTGTCTTTCCTTACTTATGTGAAGTGGAGCTTCATCACAAAAGTGCAAATAGGGAGCAGCCTAACTGTGTTTACCGTTGTGAGTTTGTATCTGGGCTTTTTCTCCAGATGCAACAGAGTATTTTCTGTATTATGTATTATAGCTCCCTACCTCTACTGAAGAGCCCAAAATCAAAGCAGCAGGAAAGAGGGAGAAAGGAAACAGGCCAAGACGAAGCCAGCTGTATCTCAGTCCCAAGATCGCCCCTTGGGAAGAGAAGGCTGCCCGTCCCTCTGGGTTCCGGCAGCAGCGCACTGCCTGGGGTAGGATAACAGGAGTCAGCTGGGTGGCGGCGCCCTGCCCTGGGCTGGTTTCCTTCCCTGGGGCCACATCTTCAGCCCACGCTGAACTGCGTGGTATTTGAGATGCAGATTGGAAATTTTCACTGCCTTTTAATTCTATTCCTCACCAACATTTGCTCCATTTTTTCCCCTCAAACTATGAATACGTAAGATTATTTATTTATTTATTATTACTAGAGTTAGCATTTATTGAAGGTCTACTGTGTGCTAGCATTAGGTCAAGACATAGCATACAGATCTATTTAATCTTATGAGGCATTATGGTCATTAACACCCCATTAAAGGTAAAGAAATACCAAGTGAGACTTGCAAGAAGGGCTAGTCCTCAGCTATCTCGGATGAAGCCGAGATGAACAGTCCTGGGCCCAGAGGCCACTAACCCGTCCTTGAGGTTATCATGACAGCTCTTGCATGGCAAGTCCATTCCTTATACTTAGATCCTATGTCACCTAGCTTCTGATAAGCTTACCAAATGTTGCTATTATACAAAGAAAGTGCTTACTCATTATGAAATCTTAGTATAAAAATGTTTAAGATCCCAACTCTTTTTCTTCCCAGCTTTATTGAGATATAAATGACATACTACCCCAACTCCCCTATTATTAAGAATTCTTTAAATCTTATAATTAACTGCTCTTATTTTTCAGTTAGTTATTCTGGAACCATGAGCTGCTACCAATTTTCCGTCAAAATTTTGTAAGTTAACATCATTATTACAACCATTGGTCACTTATCATGTGCAGTGGTCAAGTGTTAGGTACACATGCAGGGCAGTGAAGGGAAGGCACAGCAATACTGGCAGTGTGCACACACTCTGGTTAGAGGTGAATCCAAACAGCCCCAATGTAATAAAGTGGGAAGGAGGAGGGGCTTCAAGGCCTCAGTGGGGATACCAGGAGGGGTGAGGTGGCCCCCTTCCCAAGCAGCATTTGTGGGAATCAAGCCACTGGTCCCAAGAGGAAGGTGCTGCAAACATATGGTCTCTTCTTGTAAACAGTTGTTTACAAATTACAAGTTACTCAACACTCACAGCAAAATATTTACTCAAGAGGAATCTTTTAAGGGAATAAAATCTGAGTAGATGAGGGAGGGTAAAAATAATCAGTCATCAAAATAATGACAGTAATCGAGATTTCATTGGAAGAAGGATCATAGGTTTGGTTATTATTCTTTCTCATTAGCCATCTTGATCAGATATAAATAAGCTTATTGTGATAATAAATTCAGAATACAGAGTAAATGATAAATTATAAGGTTACAATATGTTTAGTGAAAAGTACATATAATAGACTTATTAATATATATAGACATACATAAATATACATATATACACAAAATATGTGTAATAGGTTTAGTAAACGGTCATCTTTAGAGAAACATTATTTGCGCCTTTAACTGATACTTCCTTGTCAATTGGGTTAATATACATAACCTCAACTAAGAAGAGCAGGAGCTGAAAAGGGAAACAGAGGGAGAAAATGTATAAATTGTTATGGTAGGTTGATGGTATGGGGAGAAAGCTTCCTAAGAATAGAGCCTGAACAGCCAGAATGCAGTGATAACCACAGAGGAAGCAGATTCTTACAAAGAGAAAAGACTCAAGTGCAAGTAATACTTCATTTGCACCAGCACAGGTTAAAAGCAACCTCTGCATTCTTCTTCAATATGAGCTTGGAAGCGTCCCGGGCTGAGAACTCTTCAAGAGGCTTAGAACCTAGTTTACTGGAGACAATTTTTGGTACTCACTGTTTGATAAATTGGAGTCATTATTTTTATTGTTCACATGTATTAAAAGGAAAAAGTCATGGGCCGGCTCCGTGGCTTGGCGGTTAAGTGCGCGCGCTCTGATGCTGGCGGCCCGGGTTCGGATCCCGGGCGCGCCCCGAGGCACCACTTCTCCGTCCAACCCGAGGCCGAGTCCCACGTACAGCAACTAGAAGGATGTGAACCTATGACATTCAACTATCTACTGGGGCTTTGGGGGGAAAAAATGAATAAATAAAATCAAAAAAAAAAAAAAAAAAAAAAAAAAAAAAAAAAGGAAAAAGTCATAGTTCTTGTTGCAAGAAAACCCTCCTAGCTGTGTGTGTAAGTCTTTTCTATACCTGCTCAGGTACCGATGCTCAAGCTCCATCAACAGGAAAACAGTTTTCCTATGGATTTTTCCCCAACTTTATGCACAGAGGTTGGGCCGGCCCCGTGGCTTAGCGGTTAAGTGCTCGCGCTCCGCAGGTGGCGACCCGGTTCCATCCCGGACGCGCACCGACGCACCGCTGAGGCCGCGTCCCACATACAGCAACTAGAAGGATGTGCAGCTATGATGTACAACTATCTACTGGGGCTTTGGGGAAATAATAAATAAATAAATAAATAAATATATATATAAATAAATAAATAAATAAATAAAAATTATGCACAGAGGTAGCATCATACGCACATTTAACTCACTCAAATGCAGCTCCACTTGGTGAGGGGTGGAGCAGGCAGAGGAGGGGAGGATAGGTGAGGATTAATATCATCCCAGGGTTCCCTCTGCCCAACTTTCCACCAATGAGCCTGTGCCCACAGGCGGGGAGGGAGGGGAACTCAAAACATTCCTGCAAGTTGGCAAAGCCTCTGGAAAGAATATTTGAATGACATTTGAGATTCTTCCACCATGGACAGAGAAGTGAGGCGTGTTCTCATGTGACAGGCAAGTGGCCCCAGAGACACACTGACCAGGAAGCCTTAGAGAGAATCCTAAAATTGTCCCCAGAGGACAACGGTGATGACAACCAACAGTCAGATGTGGGATCTTGATCAGTGTGCTGAAAAATACTTAAATGATTTAATTTCTGAATAAAATCCCTCTTAATTCTTTTCAGCATAATGTATGCAAATTCTTGCACAAGATTAATATACAAAACAGTGGCAAGTGTACCTTATGGGAAATTTCAAGAGGCTCCAAGGGTGACCAGATAGAAACTCGAGACCCTAACCACTGCCTCAGCTGCACCTCTATACCATGCGCTTTTGCAGGAGATGGCAGTGGTGAACTGTGCAAACTTGCTCGGTGCTTCAAAAATCCTCCAAAAGTCTGACCCAACAGACGTTAGTTAACATTGTCACTACAGCTCTAAGTTAACAGCTGCCATTTTTACAGAAATTCTTTCCACAACCAAATATACTGATTGCATTTCTTGCTTTTCTCAAAAGCCTTTCCTTATGTGCTTCCTTTTTCCTCCAAGGTTTTCTCAAACTGGCATTTCCATTGATTATTCTATTCTTAGTGTTTTCATTCTCTCCCATATAGACTGTGAGATCCTTGAGGGCAAGGTTTACAGGTCTCTGGTCCCTGCGCCCCACACAGCTCCCAGCCCGGTGGAGTTGTTGGCAGGCATAAGCAGTTACTAATAGAACAAAGAATGGGTATATCCATACCCTGGAAGATTATTCAGCAGCAAAAAGAATGAAGTTCTAACACATGCTGCAGTATGGACGAACCTTGAAAAGATGATGGTAACTGAAAGAAACCAGACACAAAAGGACAAATGTCCATTTTACATGAAATGTTCAGAAGAGGCAAATCCACAGAGACAGAAAGTAGATTAGAGGTTGCCAGGGACTAGGGGGAGGGAGGAATGGGAAGAGATTGTACTGGGTGTGCGGTTTGATTTTGGAGTGAGGAAGATGTTCTGGAATTACACAGCGGTGATGGCTGCACAACCTTGTGAATACTGTATACTGAAAACCACTGAAGTGTTCACTTTAAAAAGATGAATTTTATGTTATGTGAATTATATCTCAATTTTTTAAAAAAAGCAAAGAAAAGAGGAAAAAGCAGCATGACACTGGGACCACTCCACCAATTAGCTGATCTTCTCTGCAGCCCGGAGCTTGGAGCTCTTGACTTTTCCAGAAGGAAGAGAAAACTCCACTAGGAAGCATCCAACGTCAGCAGCTGTGTCACTGTCCAAACTCAAAGATTTTAAAGATGTTTCCTTCTTCTATTATTTTCCACAATATAAACTGACTAAACAAATGGAGTTCAAATTTCAAAGACAAGCTCTTTATGCGTGACAATATTGCTGTAATTATTATATTACATCAACCTTGAACGATCTGCACCAGATAGAAAGTCTGTAAACATGTGGTCTCTGTCTTTAGCTTTAGCCAGAACTACTTTTCTCATCGAGGCTGCTGGTTACAGCCAGATGGTACACATCTCTGGGAATCAATCCATCAAGTCATCACCACGTTTTTTGGCCCTGAGAGTAAACCAAGCTTGTCACCTGAAAACTAACCCTCCTTCGATGTATTTGAATAGCAGGAATGGAAAAGAAAATAAAACTCTTTGAGTCATTTCCAAACATCTTTCTGCATATTTTTCCTGCTCCAAATTTCAACATTTCTGTACAAAGTAAATTGGATTCTGTGGTGTTTGTCTTTGGTTTCGTGTGTGTGTGTGTGTGTGTGTGTGTGTGTGCGCGCGCGCGCGCATTTAGCTCAGACAACATGTTAGGGAAACCAAATTTTTGGATCCAAGCTTTGGAAAGCCTAATTAATCTGAGACAGAGGTTCTGAACCGGGGTCACTGTGCCCCCAGGGGACATATGTCAATGTCTAGGAACAGCTTTTTTTAATTGAAATGTATTTGACCTATAACATTGTGTAAATTCAAGGTGTACAACAAGTTAATTTGATATATTTATATACTGTAATATGATTGCCTTTTTAGGGATAATTAGCATCTCTATCATGTTACATAATTATCATTTCTTTTTAGTGGTTGGAATATTAAGTTCTAGTCTTTTAGCAAGTTTGATGATTATAACACAATATTGTTGTCTATATTCACCATACTGTGCATGAAATCTCTGGAGCTTATTTACTCCTCATTGCACTAAAAACAGTTTTAGGGGAGGTTCCCCTGGCATCTAGCAGGTGAGGCCAGGGATACTGCTCAACATCCTACAGTGCACGGGACAGCCCTCAGGACAAAGAATCACCCAGCATTACACGCCAACAGTGCCAGTGATGAGCAACCTGCTCTGAAGGAAGAGAGAATAGGTAGGTAAGAGGTTGAACAGAGAGCTCAGGTCCATTTCTACCCAATGCCAGCTGAGGAAAGGCAAAGCAGCCTCTCTGCCCCCGAACACACTTGGACAAACCATTAACCATTCTTAGCTTCTCATTCCCTCCTTTTTAAACAACCAATAGGCTACCAGAAAATTACAGCTACCCAAGACCTCCTCTGAAGAATCCATTTGCTTCCACATCACAAATCATTAGGTCAGTTAAAACTTTGGGGATGCCAGAGTGGTGACTTTCAAACCTTTTTTCTCATCCAAAGATGTATTTTTGCTAAAACAAAACCTTACTAGGAACCTAGTACAAACAGAGAAGAGTAGTACATTAGCAAAAATTTATTTCCTAAGTTACAATTTGGATTATATAAAAATAAATGTAATCAATTAGAACCATAAACCTGCTTTAGTCAACGCCAAACTCTGAAACCAAACACTGAGGTCTCCAACATAGTTCAACTTGAACATCCAACTACTCCGGTGTTTTGATTTGATGGCACCTTATCAAGGCTATTTTGTTTCAAATGGCTAAGAAGCTGGAAACATAATGATTTTCAGGTAGCTCATGTCGCCATCTCAGGACAGTCTTGTAACTGCAGGCTCTCCAGAACCAGTTCAACTGACTCCATCTTATCAACAAAATAAGAGTGGTTTTTCAGGAACTGAGACCCCCCTTGTCCAGTTCAGACCAGTTGAAACCACCAACCCATCAACTGGGCCCGTGCAGATGTCCAATAAGTGACCGTTTTGACATCAAGGAACTAAAAGATCCACCTTCAGATCATGGTAATGAAGCCATTTTGTGAACATGCCTCCTGTGAAGAGGCACGAAGCTTGACTAGGCTTGCGCAGATCATCAGTTACTTCACCTCTCCTCACCTCCAATTATCTATCTCCACATTTCAGACCACCCTGCCCTTCGTCCCATAAATTGTGCCCCAAGCCCTCAGTTGGGGAGACAGATCTGAGAACACACGCCCCTGTCTCCTTGCAGGTCAATCTAGCAATAAAGCTAATTCCTTTTCCCAAAAGCTGATGCTGTAATACTTGGCTTTTTGTATGCACATCAGGCAAGAGAACCCCAATTTTGTGTGGTAACAGTCTTCACTTAAGTGAAAAGGGGAGGTAAACATTACTCTGAGCTCTACACACAAATGAGCTCACCTGGTAGGTCAAGTTAACAATTGGTGAGCCTGAGTGAGTTAGTATTTGGTGACCAACACATTTGAGTATGCACTATTTTTCTCAGAGACTTTAACAGGAATTTTAGGTGGGATTTGAATCATTTACTAGATGCCTAAAAAGCCACATTAGAGTTCCATGGAGCACAGTGTGAAGACCACAGCACTAGAGTCTGTAAATGCACAGGACAGATTAAGAGCCAGCACTGGCTAACTGGCTTTTCATCTTAAATGCCCCAAGTGAGCTGGACCCATCAAACTACACCCATAACCTAGAGAGGTCATGTCACACCATTCACTGACAGCATGTTAGTGAGGGGTTTGAAGTGACAATTTATCTCATATCCAAAATGCCATCCAGCCCAGGTAGGAGTCATTTATAATACAAGGCTACAGTGCTTAATAACTAAACGAGAGGCACCATTAAAATATTAAAAGGAGAGGTGGATCATGAGATGCAGGATTAGCATCAACGTTGGCTATTGTAACCTTCCATGCGCACCCTGAAGCCTGTTACATATATCACAGACAGCTCCTCCACACCACGTCACCTCCTTGTTTGATAAAGGATTTCCAGGGGAGCCCCGGGGCTCCGCAGTCTACCTGCCCTGGCAGACGGGGCATTACCTTCAGAAAGCATGCTCAGGGCCTCGTCGGAAGTGTGCTCGCTGACACCTGCCACCTTCCTGGAAGTGAGGCTCTCGTGCGGCACACAGGAGCCCTCTGGGGACCGGTGCACCCTCTCGGCGGCTGAGGTTGTCATCGACTCCCACTGGATCTCCTTCCTGGGAGACTGAAAATCCAGGCTGCATCCCGTCCAGCCGTAGAAGGCCAGAGACAAGAGAAATCCTTGGGCTGGATTCAGTATCCCCTGGAGGGAGGACAGAAAGACACGTGGAGGTCACTGCAGGAATTAGGTGCCTGAAAATTGAGGAGGTGGGGGAGGGAAGGAGAGAGGGAAGAGGGAGGAGACGAGGGAGGGGAAAGGAGAGGAGAGGACGGAAGATGGAAAGCCTGGAACACGGGGCAATTGGCCCAATCATATCTTCACCTCTGCCAGAGCAGCTATGCTCTCCTTCAAAGAAAGGGGCTTTCCACCTTGTGCTTCCAAGTCAGAATTTGATTTAGCAAAGGTTCCTGAGGCTGCAAATGAGTCTATGAAACATTCCTCCACTTATGCGTGGTAAGTACCCACGAAGTTAACCAAAGGAACCACACAACACTACAAACCAAAGCCCAGGGGTGGAGGCAGTTAATGCTGGTCTTATTATAAAGTTCTTGTGAATCAGAGTCTCCCCAATTCTGAAGCAACATAAATATTAATTCTGTGTAGGGCAACATGAACCTCTCCACTAACAGCTCATGTACGTATTTTTTATTATAAATGCAATACAATGAAAACATAGGGGGGACTCCACCCATGGTATTTCCACCTTATTATCATTTTGTGTATTTCTTTTTTTTTTTTTTGTGAGGAAGATCAGCCCTGAGCTAACATCCATGCTAATCCTCCTGTTTTTGCTGAGGAAGACCAGCTCTGAGCTAACATCTGTTGCCAATCCTCCTCCTTTTTTTCCCCAAAGCCCCAGTAGATAGTTGTATGTCACAGTTGCACATCCTTCTAGTTGCTGTATGTGGGACTCGGCCTCAGCATGGCTGGAGAAGCGGTGCGTCGGTGCACGCCTGGGATCTGAACCCGGGCCGCCAGTAGCGGAGCGCGTGCACTTAACCGCTAAGCCACTGGGCGGGCCCCATTTTGTGTATTTCCATCCAATATTTTTTCACATGTGTTATTATGTAGTTATAATTAGTATAATTTTTATATTCTGCATTTTTTACTTAATGCTAGAGATTTCATAATTGTCATTTTTAACATCTGCATAACATTCCATCAAGATGAAAAACCATAATTTACTTAACCATTCCTTTATTTTGAATTTTGGTTGTCTATAATGCTTTATAATTATGGATAATGTTACAAGAAATATTTTCATCCCTATGGCTTTTTCACAGTCTGAAATATTTCTTCAAGATAAACTCCCTAGGGGCCGTCCCCGTGGCTTAGAGGTTAAGTGCACGCGCTCCGCTGATGGCGGCCTGGGTTCGGATCCCAGGCGCGCACCGAGGCACAGCTTCTCTGGCCATGCTGAGGCCGCGTCCCACATACAGCAACTAGAAGGATGTGCAATTATGACATACAACTATCTACTGGGGCTTTGGGGAAGAAAAAAAGGAGGAGGATTGGCAATAGATGTTAGCTCAGAACCGGTCTTCCTCAGCAAAAAGAGGAAGATTAGCACAGATGTTAGCTCAGGGCTGATCTTACTCACACACACACAAAAAAAGATAAACTCCCTAATATTTTGAGTCTGCCTGAGAGGTTTGATATACTGTGCCAAACTGGTTTACCAGAGTCATAACCATTTAATAATCATCCCAATGATGAATGAGAGGAGCTAGCTGGCACACACGGCCAGGTGTAGGTAGCCCAGGAACCTGTTCAACTCACTACATATTCAAATAACAATACATCATACTTCTGAGGGGATTTTTCCCTTCTGATTTGTTTTTTCAAGAAGAAAATTTAAAATCAAAGTTGACCTACCATAATAAACCACGTGGTCTTGGCTGCAATTCGGACATGTTTCAAAGAGCCTCCACTGATATCCGGTTGCATTTCAAGATAGAATAAAAGGCTTTCGTTGATGATGTTCGACAACCAACTGTTAGAAAGAAAATAGTCCAGCATAAAGAGAACATGCACCAGAGTTCGTTTTTAAATGCTGGGGGTCAGGGAACGTGTCTACCAAGCAGAGCGCTACCACTATGCCACTGGGCCGGTCCCTTACCAAGACCTAAAAGTCCTGGAAGGGTGACCACTTCAGCAGCAAGGAGAAACCAGCACATCAAGAATTGAATGGAAGAGGGGCCGGCCCCGTGGCTTAGTGGTTAAGTGCACTCACTCTGCTACTGGCAGCCCAGGTTCGGATCCTGGGCGCGCACCAACACACCGCTTGTCCGGCCATGCTGAGGCAGCCTCTCACATACAGCAACTAGAAGGATGTGCACCTATGACATACAGCTATCTACTGGGGCTTTGGGGAGAAAAATAAAAAATTGAATGGAAGCGATTAACACCTTCTCTCAGTCTAAAGCAGAGATCAACCAATCCTTCCAATGGTAACACTCCATACCACATCAGCTGTAAGATTCTAGCACGTATCAAATAACCCAAACTCATTACTCATTTGAAGAGTAACCTAACGTTCGAATGGAGACCAAAACAAATCTTATCTTGACATTTTAGGTTTGAATTTTTTGATATTATTGTTGGTAGGCCAGTGCAGTCTGAAACGGCAAGCTCGGTGTATTTTTAGAGGGAGATAATTGACGTCTCTCCTAGGGGAATGTCCAAACAAACCTCCTCATATCAGATAGATGATTAACACCACAAAGGCATGCCCTGTCTTGTGAAGTATTGCTTCACCAAAGCAAAGGGTTTTCTGACTCCAGTCTGTCTTGCATTGGTTACAGGTTTCTTTCCAAAGCATCCACCTGAAACGTTGGGGCAGACGACATGACATGTGAGAGAGGAAAGTGAGGAGAGAAAAACTGCTCTCTACCCTTCTTGACTGAGCTACGAGTTGTCATCAAAGATTGGTTTATCTATACCCAAGATTGCCCTTGCCCTTGTATCTGGTCAGATCCAAGAATCCTAGTGTCAAGATTTGATGCAAATGGGTGGATTTCAAAGGCATGAGCAAGTGCTTTATTTCAAGGTTAACCCTAGCAATGGGACAAAACAACAGATGCATACGATTGGGATGTATCAAAAGGAAACTCGGGAATTTTTGTTCTAAGAGCTTTACATATAATTTGAGTAGATTTGAATATCTTTCCAGAAGTTCATATATTGTCAACTTGCCTTCCTGTCTCAAGTGCATTTCCTCAAAGGGCACCTAACATAGTTTCCAAGATTTCCTTTCCAAAGACTCTACCCTGTGGAACTTTCAGGTCACACTTGGAAAAGCAAAATGGCAAGATGTTTGTACATCCCTTCTGAGTGACAATTTAAAAAAAATAGAAGATGGGCCAGCCCTGTGGCTTAGCGGTTAAGTGTGCACGCTCCGCTGCTGGCGGCCCGGGGTTCGGATCCCGGGCGCTCACTGACACACCACTTCTCTGGCCATGCTGAGGCCGTGTCTCACATACAGCAACTAGAAGGATGTGCAATTATGACATACAACTATCTACTGGGGCTTTGGGGGGAAAAAAATAAATAAATAAATAAATAAAATTATTAAAAAAATAGAAGAAAAGTTACCAAATCACGAAAACCAGCATTATTTTGAAAAAGCGGATCTTGATCACGGCTCCCATCCGTCTCTCGTTCTCTGTGTAGATGCCTTGTCTTCCTTTTAGTAAAGAGGCCACTGTGAAGAACAGAGGGGGAATGCATGTCATGTCCATTATTTACGTTTACAGAGTGACAAGGAAGGGAATGGAAGGCGAGGTGAGCCCATAAACAAAGCCAGAAGGGGGTGAAGCAAAGCAAGATTCTGCCAGGCTTTCCTCACAGCTGCCAACTTGGAGTCCTCATAGACTTGAGGGAATATAGATTTTTAAAACTTTTACTTTGAAATAATTTTAGATTTACACAAGATTTGCAAAGATGGTACAGAGAGTTTCTGTATACTTATACCCAGCTTCCCCTCACGTTAACATCTTATACAACCATGGTCCCATTTGTCACAATGAAGAAATTAATATCGGTTTAGTACTATGAATTAAACGTGGGATTTTATTTGGATTTTACTAGTTCCAGAACTATATTTTTAAAGGTTTATATTTTCTATTATGAAAATAGTGCACATTTACTATTTTAAAAGGTTGAAAGGGGGCCAGCCCGGTGTTGCAAGCGGTTAAGTGCACGGGCTACCCTGCAGCGGCCCGGGGTTCACCGGTTTGGATCCCGGGCGCACACGGACGCACTGCTTGTCAAGCCATGCTGTGGTGGTGTCCCATACAAAGTGGAGGAAGATGGGCATGGATGTTAGCCCAGGGCCAGTCTTCCTCAGCAAAAAGAGGAGCATTGGCAGATGTTAGAACAGGGCTGATCGCCTCCCAAAAAAAAAAAAAAAGGTTGAAAGATCTAAATTTTTCCTTATAGACAAGTTGGAAAATATAAAAGAGTTTAGAGAAGAATTAATGACTCATGGTCGGCCCAGAGACAACCACTGTTAACATCTTAGTATATTTCTTTCCAGTCTTTTTTCTATAAATCATTTTCATTTGTTTGATGTAATCAAATCACTATTTTTTATGCAATTTTGTAAAAAAAAAAAAGCTAGATTTAATACAGTATTTTTAAATGTAGATATGAAAAGAATGGTCCAAAGGGCCGCAATGATTTTCTATTCCTAGTGGTAGAGTCCTTTAAAAGTTTTAAAGTTCCACAATGGACAGCTGATCCCCAAGCGACCTGTGTGCTAAGGTGCGCTTCCTTATTCTCATTTTGCACTAGAGAGATCCACACAGCTTGAGGAGGCTGGGAACTCGCTCCAGGTCACGCTTCCTTGAGGATGGGGTGGGGGCTGGAACAAAAGTCCCCAGCCTCAGTCCGGAGGTCTTTTCAGAGCATTCTGCTGACTCACGACATCCCTCTTATCCAGTTCTTACCACTGCATTTGACTCATTTCCTGTGCTCTACTTCCTGTCTCCTGCCCAACTGAGAAAAGACAGGCCAAGTACATTAGGGAATAACCAGACACACAACTCTTCATTGCAGACTCCTCACTCCCCTTACCTCTCCTTCTGCTTCTGTCTCACCTCCACCATTTTGCAAGGTCACTCCTGGGGTCTCCAAGGCATGCCAAGGGCAGACCCAGGATGAGCCCAGATGGAAGTGAAAAGTCCACTGGTTCTGGCCTTGAGCTACCACGTTTGCAAAGAACTTGTGTAGCCCATAACTAAGTAGGCTTGCTTACTTTCATGTATTAAACCTGCTCACTTTCTCCAACTATGTTCTGTTTATGTCTCTGGAGGAAAACGAATGAGGTCAATTGTCCTAGACAGTTCCAGAAGGACAATGTGTGTCATGACCTGAGCCCCAAGTGTGGGGCCACACCCGTGGCCGTGCACCTGGAGAACTTCCCCGTTATTCACCTGCAGTCACTGTCTTTCGGAACAGGATGGGGTTGGCCACGAGGACGAGCAGCATTGGCAGGTATGTGGTGACATAGTGGGGGATGGCGTGCTCCAGATCCCTCTCACACCTGAGGGAGGAAAACCAAGTCATTCTCGAAAACAATGCTTTGCCTAAAATACGCCTACTTATCTGGAAGCCGAGATAAGAGGATGAGAGTGTAAAGGGAAATGCACAAATCGACTTCTGACTCTGCCCAGAGGAAATCTGACTCACATCTCATGTCTGTGAACAAGCCATACATGCAGAAGACCAAAGATCAATCATGTCTCTATTTGTCTCCTAAAGGAGGACCTCTAAGGCATTCCACTGGGGGGAGCTTTTAAAGGTGCCTACTGACAGAAGGAGAAAAAGGAAAAGACACTCTGGGACAGTGGCTTCCCCCTACTGGATCTCTTCAAGGAAAAAACACATGATTCCAGTAAGCCGAAGGCACTCGATGAACTAGTTAGGTTTTAAGCACTTACTCTGCACTATGCCTGGCCAATACCATGAACAAGATCCAGTTCCTCTCCTTGAGCAACTCAGAACACCCAAGCTCCATATTTCAAAGGACATTTGTTCTCATGGTTATGGATAATAATCCTTTCACTGGTTCTTTTCAGGGAGAAGTGTAACAGCTAGATCTTAAGTTAGCATGAGGGAAGCCATCTTAGGGAGAGGAAGCAATATTGTAACTATGACCCTGACTCATCCGTCTCTGAGAATGCACTCTAGCCTGCACGTAGCCTACATGATTAAGCACCTCTTGCTCTTGCAAAATACATGATCTGCTAGTTCTATGACTCTTGTTTATGTACATCTCCCAGCTGTGATAAGACATAACTTTGTTCTCTGAGCTCCCCAGGAATATGACTACCTGCAGAAAGAAAAACTCTGCGTTGGTACCTGTCACAAATGACAGAAGAAGGAGCTAATGAGGCACCTTGGAGTCCATCACACCAGATGGTTGACATTCATAAACCCCCTCCTTCCCCGCCCACTTCTTCTATATAACTGCCTCAAGATTCTATATGAGTTTAAGGCGGTTCTTTAGGACACTAGTCCACCATCTTCCAATTATGCTAGCTAATCGTATAAATTTTCCTTTCTCAACCACCGGCTTGTTTGCAATTGATTGGCACTGGATTGTGGTGAGCAGTACGAGCCCCTTTTTGCTCAGTTACAGAAGGACCAGGATTTCTATTGATGGGTCATGGGTATTGTTGGTCACCACAGGACGTGGTGGAGTGCCATACACAGGTATGTTACCAAGGCAGGAACTCTCCGCTAACAAATGCATAATATGGAAGGAAAATGGCAAAGACGAAGAGAGCATTGAAGGCCAAGGGGAGAGAGGACTGCTCAGACCCAACCAAAGAATGAGGTGGAAAAGCAGATGAGAGACCAGGCCCCGTGGCCACAGAAGGTGGAATGATCAAAATACAAGTGCTCTTGTTTTAATATGCATGGTGTGGTCAAACCAGAAGGGGGAAAATGGCAGAAAATGCAAAAAATGCACTGCCCATCTTTTCTTGCCAAAAGAAGGATTACAATACCACCTGATGATGCCACCATCTTCTTTTTAATAGGAGCTTCCATCTTGAGCTGTGAAGGCTAAAATGTGGTCTGGAAAGGCTTGAGGGGAGAAAGAGAAACAAGAGGAGGAAGAGATGTGATTCCAATGCAAAGACTGAGAGTAAACGACAGATGAGAGAGGGAGCTTGAACTCGAGGGCTCTGGCTCATGGGTTGTCAGGATTAAGAGATGATGATGGATTAAGATGCTTCAAAGGAGCAGCCTCCTGCAGACAATGGGGGCACCTCGGAGCTCCTTGTGAGCCCTGCAGCAATGGCTCCCTCACGCTCGGATGCAACTTTCCCTGGAGTCTCTGGGATCCCACAGGTGAAGGTGAGGGATAAAAACTCCCTTTCCAATTAAGCACATTCCATTATAACAGCTGCTGACATGTATTTGTCCTTTTAAAGTTCCTCAAGAGAGCAGGCTGTATGGATGGATCTACACAGAGCTCTGGGAGTATTCACCGTCGACACGGCAACACCAGTTTGGAGACGTCTAATTGAGTAGCTGCAAGGAGTAGAAAAAGAAGGGGGAGAAACTGTCTACACCACAGGTCAGCAAACTTTTTCCGTAAAGGGAACAGACAGTAAATATTTTATGCCTCAGGAGCCAAACAGCCTCTGTTGAAACTACTCAACTCTGACATTATATTGCAAAAGCAGCCATAGACAATACAGACACAAATGGGCATGGCTTTGTGCCAATAAAACTTTATTTACAAAAGCAGGAGAGGGCCGGATTTGTCCTGAGGGCTGTGTTGTGCTGATCCCTGATCTACACCACCCTAAAATCACAGACAAAGAGACAATGTCCAACCTCTGTTTTTCAGTTTTCCTTTGGAAGTTAGAGTATATATCCTTGGAGCTTTACAATGGAGCTTTACAAGTGGTCGCTCTGATGGGATTTTAAACTTGAAGAAATGCCTGAGAACATTTCAGAGGCCCCATCACCCTGTATCTGTGTTCAGGATAACCAAGAGCAGGATGGAAGAGAAGGAAGAAAGCGTAGCAAGCAGGGGCTTAGAATTAGCTCTTCTAAGAGTGACTTTTTGATTCTTCCATATCATCTTGAACTCATTCTTAGAATGTTAAATCCACCCGCTCATCCAGAAGAAGCTGGTCTGAAGAATAAAAAATTAAAGAGTGGGCATGGGAAAGCTGCATCAGTATGGAGGGGGACATACCTAAAGCTTTGCACACATACTTATGTGAAGGACACATTCCTAAAGCTCTGCATACACACCTGTGTGCACAGGCACCTACCCACACCCATGTGAAAGACAGAAGCAGAGAAACTAACTCAAGGGTGCAAGGTATTATAGTGAGCCCCCCGGGTCTCAGCTGTATGGGTCTGTCAGGACAGCCTCACCCAGCTCCGAGACAATGGCCTGACCTGCAAGGTGCCCGCTCTGGGTCAGTGCCCATGCATTTCCTGCAAGAGAACACACAATGGGTCAGGGAGTCGGGTGGGCTGGGTTGTTGGGAGGCCCGGCTTACCTGGCCACGGAAGGATAGTAGAGCATGACCACTCCCTCCACGCAGAGCAGGGCAGCCAGGCCCCACGCCATGATGTGGTACAGCAGGATCGTGCTAGGAGAGAAGCACAAGGGGGTGACCACACCTGAGAGGAGGGATGACCAGGGCCAGCAATGGAAACTACTAGATCAACTCCTGCGCTCCAGAAAATTCAGGAAAATGTACACAGGGCAAAACTCTCAGCAAAGAGTTGCTTTATTTTGCCTCTGAGGTTTGTTTTTTTAAAAAATTGAGATGAGGCTGGCCCCGTGGCTTGGCGGTTAAGTGCGTGTGCTCTGCTGCTGGCGGCCCGGGTTCGGATCCCGGGCGCGTGCCGACGCACCGCTTCTCCGGCCATGCTGAGGCCACGTCCCACATACAGCAACTAGAAGGATGTGCAGCTATGACATACAACTATCTACTGGGGCTTTGGGGGAAAAAATATAATAAAATTTAAATAAATAAATAAATAAATAATTGAGGTGGAATTCATATAACATAAAACTAACCATTTTACAGTGAACAATTCAGGGGCATCTAGTACATTCACAATGTTGTGCAACCACCACCTCTACCCAGGCCCGATGAGGAACCATCTTCTTCACCCCAAAAGGAAACCCGGTCCCCATTAAGAGCCACTCCCCATTATCCTCCCCTCAGCCCCTGGTAACGACTAATCCACTCGGTGTCTCCATGAATCTGCCTATTCTGGACATTTCATGTAAATGGAATCATATGACATGTGGCCTCTTGTGACTGGTTTCTTTCACTCAGCATAACGTTTTCATGGTTGAGAGGAACAAGATACGGGAACCTCATAAGTGCCCGGCTCACCCAATAAGCAAGGAGCTCCTTATCCCCAATCCTTTCTGAAGTCACCTCCCTACCTAACGTGCAAGCGTTTTAATGCTCACTCCAAACCAAGAAGACCTTCTCAAGAAATAGGTGGTTATCCCATGTTCCAGGAGAGCAGGGAGCTTTCCTTTCTTGCCTTCCCACCTCCCCACTCCCTACCATTCCCTGCATAGTTAGCATTCTTGGACAATCTCTATCATTCATCTTTGTACTCACACACACCCCACCTTGCTCCCCCTAGGGATGCGGGCAGCCAGCCTTGCGGATGGGGTCAGGAAGGCAGAAGACCTGTGCACACACAGAGCTACCTGATCCTTACAACCCAGCGTTCCACTGCCTCTTCTGTCTGACGGGACAGAAGCCCAGGGCTCCATCAGAGGCGCCTGCTGTCACTCACAGCTCCACCAGACTCCTGGCAAATAGCACGACCCCCAACTCTGAAGATCAGCTGTGTAGACAAAGGGATCAGAGTGAAAGGAAGCCCTTGCGCAAGGAGACAAGAGGGAAGAGAGAGAGACAGCAGACAAGGATTGAGCTGCAGGGAGAGGGAAGGTTTCCTAGCCAGCTCTCTGAGAGGCCGGGAGGCAAGGACTCCGACATACCGCGCCTCCCACATCAGAGCTGGTTCTGCAGCAGCCCCGCCCCACCTCTCTGGGTTTGGGGGCAGGGCGGGGTGTGATTGCCCAGAAGTCAGAGGCTTTGCACAGACTCAGAACACTAACGAGCAGCTTTCTCCAAGGAGCTGGAGTATTAAGAGTGTGGAATGTCTGCATTCCAGACCCTAACCTTGGGCTGGAGGGTGCGGGTGGCCTCATCTACTGAGGTGGGAGAGGGTGGGCCAGGGCAAGGCTGGGCGAGGCCAGGACGGGAGCCCGCCAAAGCCTGGTCGACGGTTCCCCAGCCCCAAATGGCCTCACAGGGTGGGAGTCAGATCCGGGCCGGCTCATGCAGGCGGCAGCCACTTCAGTAACTGATACAACCGGAAACCCACACTAGGGTGAGAGTCTGAACTCCAATTCAGCCGTGATCAGGAGCAGCCCATGCTGAAGATCCTCATTTCTTTATCTGATGGCTAGACAGTGTTCATGTCCAGAACACAAAGGGCCTCCCCAGACCCCCTTTGCTCTCACACTTTCATTTTCTCCGAGCAAGTAGTGACTTCAATTCAGGGCTTTCCCCAGGACCTCAAGTGACTTCTGTTATTGTTTAAAATATGTCTATCCCACACCTGGAAACTAAGTAGCAATTTAAATTTTAACATTAAATCTGTCTTAATGACATTTCTTAGGATTAGGATTAAAAGAAACAATTCTCTTGTGCCAAAGAAAATAGCTAAGGACTGGAAGGACCTAGAAGGGGCCGTGGAGTTTAATTCAGCCATACCTGCAAAGCCTGGCCCCCTGCCCTGGAATTCCTTGGGACCCCTGCTCACCAGGTGCAGTCTTTTAATTGCCACCCTTGGCTCTGGGCTCTGGAAAGAAACTGGCTCTTAAAAGAGGAGCTACAGAGGCTTCTGGACCCATACTCTCAGCTCTGGCTCAAACCACCCAGTGCTGGCCCCTTGGAGACCTCCCACCAGGAAGCATGACTTCTGCTAGGGATGAGGTGGGGGCTAGGTCTCCATGGCTACAGAGCACCTGTCTCATTTGTCTGCTGTGCGCTCTGTTCCTCTTTGCCAGCAGAGCCCACTTCACTCCCGACAGTCTTCCTAGGGCTGGAACCCTGCCCTTGCTCTTGCCCCTGGGAGGCCGCTGGATGTTTCGCCTCCTTGGACATTCGCCTCCTGCATTATGGGTGGGTCCTCGGAAGTCAAAATCTGCCCAGCATCCTCTAGTCTCTGCACACCCCCAGCGCCCTGCCTATCCTAACGCTGAGCTCCAAAATCAAATCTAAACACTCTTCTGAGTGTGAGGAGGGCTTCCTGATTGCCTGTCCTGGCTTCTCAGGGCTCTGCTTGTCCTCTGGGCCCAGAAAACTCTCAGGTTGCCCTGTGTGACCCCAGTCCCCCACCGGTGGGGGTGAAGCAAGGCATCCTCCTATGACAGCAGGAGGCATACACTTCTCCCGGCTTCCTTTCCCAGCTCCAAGGCTCTTCTTATCTCCACAACTAGGGGTCTAGGAGACTTCTAATTGTGTCATAGCTCTAATCCCTCCAAAAATGAGTGAGGGAGCCATCAGACAGGGACACACACTCACGGGCTTCAGGGATGAGGCCCTCTCATGCTGCCAGCTGCCTGCCAAAGCCATTTTCCCTTAGAAATATAACCTGGATGTCATGCAGAGCAACAGCCTGCTTGACTAACAGACCCTATTTCCTACCTCCTCTTGCAGCTAAGTGTGGCCAGGAAACTAAATTCTGGCCAATAATATGGAAATGGAATTGTTGGTGAAATCCCCAGGGAGGCTGCTTAAAGGGAGCTGGCTCAGGGGAAAACAGACCCCTTTTGCATTGCGCCCTTCCTCCTTCCTGCTGTCTGGAATGCGGATGTGGTGGCTGGAGTTCCAGCAGCTATATCGGACCATGACACCTTGAGGATGGAAGTCACACAATAGGATGGTGGAGCAGGAAGACAGGAGTTTGGGTCCCTGATATCCATCATAAGAGCCCTGGATTGCCTACCTCTGGTCTCTTTGAGCAGGAAAGAGAAAGTCCTATCCTGTTTAAGTCACTATTATTTTAGGTATTTTATGTAGCCAAAACTAATCCTCACTGATACACCTGGTTGGCTGCCTGGGACCTTGACTGTCTTCCCTAGAGAATTTTCACAACCAGGTATATCTAGGTTTTTACAGATGTGTAAAAGCTTGGGAGCTAAGTACAAAGGTGGAAGGAACAAACACGAAAATGAAGTAAGCACTATATTTCAGGCCAGAGAGACCAAAGTCAATGATGATGTGATATCCACAAGGAATATCAACAATTTTAAAGCAGGGATCCACTAAGATTACCCAATGTATTCTGTAGCCTTAATATGATGTTTATTTGGTTACTGATGTTGGTTTTTTTTTTTAATTGACGTTTTAATGGTTTTTAACATTGTGAAATTTTGGGTTGTACATTTTTGTTTGTCCATCACCATATATATGACTCCCTTCAGCCCTTGTGCCCACCCCCGCACCCCCACTGCCCCTGGTAACCATAGTACAGTTTTCTCTGTCCATGTGTTGGTTTATATTCCACATATGAGTGAGATCATACAGTGTTTCTCTTTCTCTTCCTGGCTTATTTCACTTAACATAATACGCTCCAGGCCCATCCATGTTGTTGCAAATGGGACGATTTTGTCTTTTTTTATGGCTGAGTAGTATTCCATTGTATATATATACCACATTTTCTTAATCCAATCGTCAGACGAGGGACACTTAGGTTGCTTCCACTTCTTGGCTATGGTGAATAATGCTGCAATGAACATAGGGGTGCATAAGCCTCTTTGGATTGTTGATTTCAGGTTCGTTGGATAGATTCCCAGTAGTGGGATGGCTGGGTCATAGGGCATCTCTATTTTTAATTCTTTGAGGAATCTCCATACCGTTTTCCATAGAGGCTGCACCAGTTTGCATTCCCACCAGCTGTGTATGAGGGTTCCTGTTTCTCCACATCCTCTCCAACACTTGTTGTTTTTTGTCTTGGTGATTATAGCCATTCTAACGGGCGTGAGGTGGTATCTTAGTGTTGTTTTGATTTGCATTTCCCTGATGATTAGTGATGTTGAGCATCTTTTCATGTGCCTATTGGCCATCTGTATATCTTCCTTGGAGAAGTGTCTGTTCATTTCCTCTGGCCATTTTGTGATCGGGTTGTTTGTTTTTTTGTTGTTCAGTTGTGTGAGTTCTTTATATATTATGGAGATCAACCCCTTGTCAGATGTATGTTTAGCAAATATTCTCTCCCAGCTGGTGGGTTGTCTGTTCATCTTGATTCTGGTTTCATTTGTCTTATAAAAGCTCTTTAATCTGATAAAGTCCCACTTGTTTATTTTTTCTTTAGTTTCCCTCGTCTGGGCAGGCACGTCATCCGAAAAGATTCCTTTAAAACCAATGTCAAATAGTGTGTTGCCTATATTTTCTTCTATGAGTTTTACAGTTTCAGGTCTCACCTTCAGGTCTTTGATCCATTTTGAGTTAATTTTTGTGAATGGCGATAGCAGATGGTCCACTTTCATTCTTTTGCATGTGGATGTCCAGTTTTCCCAACACCATTTGTTGAAGAGACTTTCCTATCTCCATTGTATGTTCTTAGCACCTTTGTCGAAAATTAGCTGTCTGTATATGTGTGGTTTTATTTCTGGGCTTTCAATTCTGTTCCATTGATCTGTCTGTCTGTTTTTGTACCAGTACCATCTGTTTTGATTACTATTGCTTTGTAGTATGTTTTGAAGTCAGGGATTGTGATGCCTCCTGCTTTGTTCTTTTTTCTTAGGATTGCTTTAGCTATTCGGGGTCTTTTGTTGCCCCATATAAATTTTAGTATTCTTTTTTCTATTTCTGTGAAGAATGTCATTGGGATTCTGATTGGGATTGCATTGAATCTGTAGATTGCTTTAGGTAATATAGACATTTTAACTATGTTTATTCTTCCAATCCGCGTGCATGGGATATCTTTCCATTTCTTTATGTCATCATGGATTTCTTTCAATAATGTCTTGTAGTTCTCATTGTATAGGTCCTTCACCTCCTTGGTAAGATTTACTCCTAGGTATTTTATTCTTTTTGATGCAATTGTAAATGGTATTATCTTTTTGAGCTCTCTTTCTGTTAGTTCATTATTAGCATACCGAAATGCAACTGATTTTTGTAGATTGATTTTGTACCCTGCAACTTTGCTGTAGTTGTTGATTGCTTCTAATAGTTTTCCAACAGATTCTTTAGGGTTTTCTATATATACAATCATGTCATCTGCAAATAGTGAGAGTTTCACTTCTTCGTTACCTATTTGGATTCCTTTTATTCCTTTTTCTTGCCTAATTGCTCTGGCCAAAACCTCCAGTACTATGTTGAACAGGAGTGGTGAGAGTGGGCAGCCCTGCCTCGTTCCTGTTCTCAGAGGAATGGCTTTCAGTCTTTCCTCGTTGAGTATGATGTTGGCTGTGGGTTTGTCATAAATAGCCTTTATTATGTTGAGGTACTTTCCTTCTATTCCCATTTTGTTGAGACTTTTTATCATAAATGGATGTTGTATCTTGTCAAATGCCTTCTCTGCATCTATTGAGATGATCATGTGGTTTTTATTCTTTGTTTTGTTGATGTGATGTATCACGTTGATTGATTTGCGGATGTTGAACCATCCCTGCATCCCTGGTATAAATCCCACTTGATCATGGTGTATGATCTTTTTAATGTATTGTTGTATTCGGTTTGCCAATATTTTGTTGAGGATTTTTGCATCAATGTTCATCAGCGATATTGGCCTGTAATTTTCTTTCTTTGTATTGTCTTTGTCTGGCTTTGGTATCAGGGTGATGTTGGCCTCGTAGAATGATTTAGGACTGATGTTGGTTTTAAAAGTGAATTTATTCCACAAATGGTGCCAGGACAACTGGATATCCACATGCAGAAGAATAAAGGTGGACCTCTTCTTCATCAACACACAAAAATTAACTCAAAGCTAAATAAGTGTTCAAACTATAAAACTCTCAGAAGAAAATAAAGGTATAAATCTTTGTGACCTTGGGTTAGGCAATGGTTTCTTAGATGACAGCAAAAGCACAAGAAATAAAAGAACAGAAAAACTCGACCTCATCAAAATTAAAAACTTTTTTGCTTCAAAAGATACCATCAAGTAAGGGAAAAGAAAACTCACTGAATGGGAGAAAAATAGATACCATATCTGTAATAAGGTACTTGTCTCCAGAATATATAAAGAACTCCTACAACTCAAAAATAAAAAGACAAATAGCCCAATTAAAAAATGGGTGAAGGAAATGAAAAGATATTTCTCCAAAGAGGGTAAACAAATGGCCAATAAGCACATGAGAAGATGCTAAACATCATTAGCCATGAGGAAAATCAAAACAACAGTGAGATACCATGTCACGTACACTAGGATGGCTAAAATTTAAAAAAACAAACAAATGCACAGAAAATAGCAAGTGTGGTTAGCAAGGATGTGAAGAAATTGGAACCCTCGCACATTGCTGGTGTGAATGTAAAGCGGTGCAGCCTCTTTAGGGAGCAGTTCAGAAGCGTCTTACAAAGTTATAGACAGAGTTACTGTACGACCCAGGAATTCCACTCCTGGGTGTATGCCCACGAGTATACGATAAAAACATATGTCCACACAAGCACAAATGTTCATTGCAACGTTATTCCTAATAGCCAAAACAATGGAAACCATCTAAATGCCCATCGGCTGAGAAATGACTAAAATGTAGTCTATCCATGCAGTGGAATAGTATTCAGCAATGAACAGGAATGAAATACCAACACATGCTACAACACAGATAAAATGCTATGCTAAGTTTAAGAAGCAAGACACAAAAGGTCACATATGGTATGATTCCATTTATAGGAAACGTCCAGAATAGGCAAGTCTAGAGACAGAAAGTAGATTAGTAGTTGCCAGGGGCTGCGGGCGAGGGGACAATCGGGAGTGCCTAATAACTAGTACAGAGACTTTGGAAGAATGATTAAAATGTCATCAAACTAGATGCTGGTCACTGTTGCACAATTCTGTGAATATACTAAAAAACAATGGATTTTATACATCTAAATGGCTGAAGTTTATACAGCTGTTTAAAAAAAAAAAGCAAGCAAGGTCTCCTTGCAAAGGGGATCTGATTGAAGTGGACCTCGAACTTGGCGGGGGACAAACACTTCCTGGACCTGGAGCCTCCTGGACCCTGCCCTGCCCTCCAGCTTCTCGTTGTCACTTAGGTTCTCTATATTTCTGTTTCCTCAATACACAGGCATATCCCAGCTCCAGCCACAGCTCACAACTGTGAGCCTACCACGTGCCAGGCACCACTGACACGTATCATCACATTGACTCCTCCCAGAACCTTATGCGGTGGGTACCACTTTACAGCTGAGCAAACAGAAGTCCAGAGAGGTTAAGCAACTTGCCAACAGTTACACAGCTAGTGAGTGCCTGGGCAGGAATTCAAACCCACCAGTGCCAAGGTCCTAACTGTGTCATTCCTCAGCAGGCAGCCACCCACAGCTGCAGCATCCTTGGGTTCCACTTAGTGTAAAGTGTTAATACATACTTCAAGGAATTTTTTTGCTCAAACCTTTCCATACAATCAAAAATTGTTTATATTCATGGCGAATTTTTTTTTTTTTTTTAGTATTTGTCCAGTGCCAACTATTTAAATTATTGAATTACTTGTTTTCAAGGTTTTAAAAGCCTCATTATTTTGAGTCTGAATTTGGCTTTTTATAAAAATGAGCTGCCATAGATATTTCTCGGTGGAGGGGCAAGCTGACAGATTCTGATAGACTGTGTCTGCGGTACTGAAAAACACTTTGGAGCACTCAACAGTATCTGCAACCTTCCCTCATACAACAGAACCAGGGCAGAGAGCCCTGCTGACCTCTCTGAATACCTCAGTCCCGCCGACCTCCGGATCACCAGATAGGCGTCAACTGCATAGCAAAACAGCCACCAGAAGCAGGCACTGTACAACAGCTGGACCCACATCTGTAAGCAGGAAGAACCCGGCATCAAAGCTCCTGGAAACAGGCACCCGAATGCCCCCACCCGTGAAATGAGCTGGCAGATGCCCGCTTCCTCTGACGTCAGGAGGCAGCACATGAAAGCCCTCTGGAGACACGCGGACAGTCTTGGAGACCAAGGGTGGGCTGTGCCTTTGTTCTCTGTCTGCTCAGTGGGACTAGACTAGAGAGCCCTGCCTTCTGCTATCCTTGTAGGCACAGTTGATAAAGGTCTCAGAGGTGCGGCTTAAACTGGCATGAAGGCTCACAGGGTCTTTGAACTAGAAGCTCTTTTGCCGAGAACGAATGAGTATGGGTAGGAAAGACCTTCCCAGGAGAAGAGAAAGGAAAGGGGCCTTGCATGTTAGGGGCAAGACGAGATTGGTATTCCTCACTGGTGTGGGCCGAGACAGATGTTCCATTGGGATGCAGCTGGGAAGCAACAGAGGGGAGGTAGGGAGAGAAGCTCACAATTCTGCTACAGACGGTAGGGTCAGCACAGCATCCGTGTACTCTGAGGTCTTTCACTTAAGCATTAACCCAGTGGACAGTGCAATGTGTGTGTGTGTGTGTGTGTGTGTGTGTGTGTGTGTGTGTTTCATTAAGTAAAATACATCCAATAAATCAATAACGTTCTTCTTTTTTGGCCAGCTGTTGTTGATTGTGGCTATATCTAAGGTAAAGATTGTATATGTATGCTTAAAGGTGGGGGGAGGGAAGACCCCACTACAGTAGTGGTTCTTAAAACTTGGTTGTGCATCAGAAGCCCCTGGAGGGTTTGTTAAGTCACAGATGGCCCCCACCCCAGGGTTCCTGATCAGCAGGTCTGGGGAGGAGGCAGGGCTCTGAGAATTTGCGTTTGTAACAAACTCCAGTGGGTTGGTGGATGGGTTGGGACCACACTTTGGAGGACTACAGCATAACAGAAGAACAGGGACAGAGGAGGGGGTAAACAAAGGGAGGTGTACTTACTGCACTCCCCACGCAGAAGGCGGCAGGCCAAATGTCTGTCCCATTCACGTCTGAGGTGCTTTCAACAAAATCTGGAAATCCTAACCACACCATAGACCGGACTACGATCCCTACGGTAGAATTAGATGATACTTTGTATCTGGTCCTAATTCCAATCTAAAGCTGACTTGTTGCTCTGTAAAAATGATAGATAGATAGATAGATAGATAGATAGATACATACATACATACATACATACATACATATATACATACATACATACACAGACAGATAGATGGATGATTGATAGATAGCAAGGGAGAGAGAGAGAAGGGAGGGAGGGAGAGATGGAGGGAGGGAAGAAACACATATTGGTGTGTGCAGAAATAGAGAGGGAAAACATAAGACTGAGTTACTCAGAAAATTACTATTATGGTGGCAAAGCAATCCCAGGCACTTGGATTTCAACTGAAACCATCGTTAGCCATAATCATGTCCCTCATTTTTGTGTTTACTTGGTATTAACAAGCGATTATGTGAATAACAAGCTGTATTTCTTGCCTGTATTTTTAATGTTCATGTTAACCATTCCTCATATAAAAAAGAATGATTGAGAAAGCACAATTCTGAAGTTTAAAAAGGTAGTACATTCATTCTTTAAAAAAAAACACGTTTAAGATTTTCACAAATTAGCTCTTGATAATTTGCTTTTGACATTTATTTGTGAATTTTCTTTGCTATTAGACCCAAATATCTAATTCTCCTCAAAATAATACACACACTTAAGGTATATATTAAGGTTCTTTGTTAGATAATGCAATGCCCCTTGTTTAAGCATATACTATGTAATACCCTGCTAAAGGGGAACTGTACAGTACAAAGTTAGAAATTATTTACTAGTGTACACTAGTATCTGTAATACACTCCCAAATACATACTGTGTCATGCACTAGTAAAGATATACTGTGTAACACACTAGTAAATGTACACTGTGTCATATACTACCAAATATATACTGTGTCATACACAAGCAAATATACACTGTGTAATACACTAGTAAATATATACTGTAATACACTACCAAATATATAGTGTCATACACTAGTAAATATATACTGTGTAAAACACTAGTGAATATACATGTGTAATACACTATCAAATACATACTGTGTCATACACTGGGAAATATATACTGTGTGATACACTACTAAACATATAGCATGTAACACACTAGTAAATATATACTGTATAATACACTACTAAACATATACTGTGTAATACACTAGTAAATATATATGTGTAATACACTACCAAATATATACCGTGTAATATACTACCAAATATATGCTATGTCATACACTAGTAAATATATACTGTGTAAAACACTAGTAAATATGTATTGTAATACTCTACCAAATATATACTCTGTAATACACTACTAAACATATAGTGTGTAAGACACTGGTAAATATATACTGTGTAATACACTGGTAAATATATACTAAATAAAAATACACCACTAAAGGGGAAGTACGAACACTAACTAGCTGAAGATATTCTTCTCATTATCACACCCCTGCTAATGGGAATACTACTCTTCTTCCGTATAGTGCTGTATCGTCTTCCGCATACAGCACTCCTTCGAGCTCCATAAATGCTGTAGGAGCTAGGCATCGGTATTTCTTATTTTTCAGTGAGGGAGTCCAGTCACCAAGCCTTCCCCTGACTTCTGCTTCTGCTCATTTGCCCACAACATCATCCAGCTCCCTTCCAAAGGGGAAAGAACATACAAATATTATTTCACTGACCCTCGAAAGATGTTTGGGTGCATCTTTATTTCCAGATATTCAAAGTTAAGGAACTAAATTACTATTAAGATAATTTCCCAAAATGATTTAGCACAATGGGGAAGAAAACCAATTTTTGATTTAATTATCCTGCACTAAAATGATTTTATCCTTAATAGAAAACAAGTATCGCTTCCTGTCTTAGTCCTCAAGTCTGAGAAAGTGACTGGAGGTTCCACAGCATTTATTTGAAGTCAAGGTTCCCGAGTGTCTCCAATCACACAGAATGGGAGAACTGGGCCCTGGGACCCACAGCCGCCTGTGCCCAGATACTTGCTCAAGGTGGGGCATGAGCTGCTGGCATCCTCTCCGGGCATGGAGACAGAGGGCAGTTCCAACCCCAGCAACAGTTTTTGCTTCAAGAGCAAACATTACTGAGAAGTTCCAAAATGCTCAGTACCTGTCAGCCAATTGCAAAATGTGGACAGTATTTGGATCCTGATTCGAACAAACTAACTGAAAAATAACATTTATGAGACAACTGAACATACAACAATGATATTAAGGAATAGGTTTGCATTATTTTAAGGTGACAATGATATTGGTGTAAGATATATATAAAAATACGTGATATATATATATTTAAATTCTTATCTTCTAGAGCTGAGATCTGTTTGGATGAAATGATATAAATTCTGGGATTTGCTTCAAATTAATCCAGTGGAGAGTGCGATAAGGGGGTGAGGCGTAGATGAAGCTAAGTGATAGGTACAGGGGGGCTCATTATACAGTCTCTCTACATTTGTATACTGTAGAAATTTTCCAAAACAAGTTAAACAAAATGGCTGGCAACATCCAGCTTAGAGGATCTGTAAAAAGTGCCACATCATAGTTTAAAAGAGGGATGAGGGCGCGCCCTGTGGCTTAGCGGTTAAATGTGCGCGCTCCGCTACTGGCAGCCCGGGTTTCGATCTGGGCGCGCACCGACGCACCGCTTCTCCCGCCATGCTGAGGCCGCGTCCCACGTACACCAACTAGAAGGACGTGCAACTAGGACATACAACTATCTACTGGGGCTTTGGGGGAAAAAAAGGAGGAGGATTGGCAATAGATGTTAGCTCAGAGCTGGTCTTCCTCAGCAAAAAGAGGATGATTAGCATGCATGTTAGCTCAGGGCTGATCTTCCTCACAAAAAATAAATAAATAAATAAAAAATAAAAAAAATAAATAAAGGAGGGATCAGCAAAGTTTCTGCAAGGGCCAGATAGAAGCTATTCTAGGCTGTATGGCCATACTTTCTCTGTCCAACACTTACCTCTGCCCTCTAGGGCAAAGACGGCTGGGACAATGCACAGCATGGCTGTGTCCCCATCAAACTATACATATGGACACCTTGACGTTTAAGTCTCATGGAATATGTACATGGCAGTAAATAGCATTCTTCTTTTGATTTTTAAAAAACATTTAAAAAATGTAAAAACATTCTTAGGGGGCCAGCCTGGTGGCATAGTGGTTAAGTGCGGTGCTCCGCTTCGCTGCCCACGGGTTGGCAGGTTTGGATCGCAGGTACGCACAGACGCACTGCTTGTCAAGCCATGCTGCGGCAGCATCCCATATAAAGTAGAGGAAGATGGGCACAGATGTTAGCCCAGGGCCAATCTTCCTCAGCAAAAAGAGGAGGCTTGGCATTGGATGTTAGCGCAAGGCTAGTTTTCCTCACAAAAAAACAAAACAAAACAACAAAAACATTCTTAGTTCGTGGGCCATTGATAGGAGGCAGCAGGCAAGATCTGGCCTGGGGTATAAAACCCAAACCTGAATGAATGAATAAATAAATAAATAAATATCAGGTTTCCTTCCTGATTATGCTAAATCATTTTGGAAATGATTTTATGTGTGTGTATACACAAAATATTAACTGTTAGTCTCTCGCTGGTGGAATAATTACTGACCCATTATATTTTCTGGGTTTTGCTTAACGGCACTGTCTAAAGTTGCCCTAGTAAACTTGCAATAACCAACACAATAAACCGTTTTTTTTTTAAGAAACAGATGTCCTTTGGACATAATTTTTACCGACTACCTTGTTTTGCGAGTCCGCTAGTCGTCCGGTCCGGTCCGGTCCCTAGGGAGCCGCCTCCGGCTCTGTCCTAGTCTGCGCTCGGAGGCCCCAGACGCCCTGCCACTCCGCGGGCAGTACGTCCTGACCCGGCACCGACCTGCTCCCAGTCTGGGGCCCGCGCCCTGATCCAGGCGCCCGGCAAGTCGCAACCTTCGGGCTGTGCGCCCTCACCCGGACTCGGAGCAGGTCCCAACCCGCGGGCCGTGTGCCCTTACCCGTGCACGGAGCAGGTTCCCACCTGGGGCCATGCGCCCTTACCCAGGCAGCCGAGCAAGTCGCAGGCGGTGGCGGCGCGCAGGATACGGGCGGAGGCCGGGGCGCGGGCCGAGGCCGGCGGGGCCGTCGAGGGGACCCCGGGGCCCGCGGACCTGCGCCCGGGCAGCAGCTGCAGGAGGCCGAGCGCCAGGCGGAGCGCGCCGCTGCCCAGGCACAGCGCGTGGAACGCCCGCGGCTGGAAGCTCAGCACGAGCTGGGTGGCGGCGTCCCGCGTGGGGCAGCAGAAGGTCCCGAGGCGCGGCGAGGCCATGGGCCGTGCTCGGGGACGCGGCCCGGGTCTGCCAGGACCCCGCTGGCTGGCCTGGGTCATGTGCTGGGCGGGCTTGGCGGGGAGGCATCATGTGCCCTGGGCCTCTCCCGCAGCCCCCGCCCCAATCGCCCGCGCTTGCAGAAAAGGCTCCCTGGGGGCTGTGCGCCCTTTGCAAACGCCACGAGGCCTCACGAGGGGGATGCTTGGTCGGGAGGAGGAGGGGTGGAGGAAGAAGCACCAGAGGTCAGAGAGGTCGGCTTTCTCCTCTGTCACCAAGCCTTCCCAGTGGTTTAATTCTCCAGAATCTAGAGCCCCCCAAACTGCCATCTCGTTTTAGCTGCACTTACAGAAAAACATTCCTCATGTTCCAGACTTTTCCTATTTGGGACTCCGACATCCGACATCCGTAATTTTGATGCGTTACAGGCACCAGAACACATTCATAAACTGTGGCTGATGTGATTGCTGATAAAAGTGCTTTTTTTATGGTTCCTCTGCCCCACGGAAACAATCCCACAGAGGCAGGATTTTCGTTTAAAATCAACAAACAAATCTTAAAGAAAGGGGAAACTACTTCGCCTAACCAGACACAGGCACAGACATATCGTGCACCTTCCCTGTCAGGTCTGTTCCATTTTTACTCAGCTCAACAGCATACGGTTACATTTTTGACATTCTAAACTGGCTTTCAAGTGTAATACTGTTTAGAAAAAAATGTTAAAGTTTATTCACATTTTCTTAACTGCTTTAATTTTTCTATGCATTTCATTATACATTGAAAATCATGCTTTATTCTATATGCATCAATGTTTCAAAATTATGTCAGTGCTAATAATAACAATAAACATACTGAGTGAAGTTTTAAAAAAGTTCTTCTGGGTTGAAAATAAAAGAACCCTCTCTAGGTTACGGCTTTGTTAACCAAAGCTTTATTTTTCAAAAAGGCAAAAAAAAAAGAAAAAAAAAACTGTTCTATCAGGTATATCTGATAGAATAAACCCAATAGGCCCATTGTCAACGCGGAAACAGACACCCTTTGACCTTTCCCCCCCAGTAAATGGGCCCATTTCTCTTGTTTTTTCCCACTCAACCAAAGGTAAGGCATCCTCATTTTCCTTGTCTTCTCTCATTAAACACTTAAATGCAAACACTTACATGCCCTCCCACCCCAGCGGCTCATCTACATTTCCACCACCGACTTTGCAATTTTAAGGCAGGCAAAGTTTGGGCTCAGATCCTACGCCTACTTCCTGGAAAACCACAGGCCTGGGCTTCCTGTGGGGACCCACGAAAGGAAGACAGGAGGCTGCACTGCCAGATGGGAAGCAGAGCCTTTAACAAAGGGCTGCAAAGGCCACCACTTCAAAAGGACCCGACCTGGCGCGTCTGTAAGCAGAGGCAGCTGCTTTGCTACAAGTCCGGAACAGACTGACACGGTCCAAACCTGAACCGCTCTTCGGTATCACACACTTGCTTGTAAAAAACATTCGAAAGCATCACAGAACTCCTCCCCAAATGCTGATGTGTCGGTCTTTCAGCAAGCATGAATCCTGCTATCCCTTTTGGATGGCTGGTCTTCTTTCCTTTGCTCTTGGGAAGCAGAGGTTGCTTCTGGACGTTAGCGTGTGGAATGTGCTTTAGCTGCTAAAAATGGAACAGGAGCACGTGTACGTTTTCCCCAATGCGGAGGGTTTGGGTGGCCAGTCCACACAAAGGTGTGACTGCGTTTCAATCTCCGTTTTAAGCCCAAGCTGCAGACACGCCACCTCTCTGCTTCCCACGTGCAGACCTGCAGGCTCTGGACGACTCAGGTGCTCAGTATTCGAGGGCAAGGCTCCCAGGGGGATCAGTAGTCAGAATTGCCTGGGGGGGGGGGAGATTGTTACAAATGAAGATTCCTAGGCCAGATCGCCTCAGATGATTACACTACAGATGGGCCTCAGAGGAAACCTGCAGAAGGATGGATATAAGACTAAATTTCTTACCTGTCAAAAAAGAAAGGAAGGAACTTGAAATTAGTATGAAAAATAAAACTGAGATGACAGGGGCCAGCCCGGGGGTGTAGCGGTTAAGTTCGCACATTCCGCTTTGGCTGCCCGGGTTCGGATCCTGGGAGTGGACTCTCTCAGCGCTCGTCAAGCCATGCTGAGGCGGCGTCCCATACAGAAGAGCTACAACTCGACAACTATGATACACAACTATGTACTGGGGCTTTGGGGAGAAAAAGAAAACAAGAGGAAGATTGCCAACAGATGCTGGCGCAGGGCCAATCTTCCTTAAAAAAAAAAAACTGACATGACAAACTTTTTCGTGACACAGTACAACTATAATACACGAAAAAGTGGACAGGTAAAGCACACACACTTGAGAGGTGGAAACATTTCGAAGCACTGTAGATATGAGAAATATAAAGATGACACTGCAGGTCCATAGTCAGCTGAGCATGAATGTTAACATCTGTGCAGTAACAATCAGGGCCTTTAAGTACATGAAGTTCATTTGTGCACTCCTCCCCCCTCCCTGACTTCTCTCCCTCCCAGTTTAGCACCTGGATTCCACCTTGCATTTTCAGTCTGGGCGGCCCAGGAAATGCCCTGTTGTCTCAGCCTTCCCTTCGCTCCACAAGTCACAATTTGCCTGCCATCCCCGCCTGAGCAGATACACTGGGAGAGGCTCAGGGGGTTTCTCTCCCAGGCAACTTATTTTTCACAGTGAGTCCCCTAACATCCAGATGTCTCAACCAAAAGGACTGAGTTCATGGTGAGAACCTCAGGTATGCCACAGAGCCCAGTGGAGGAGGTAGCCAGGGACAGGTGGATGGTCTTCAGATGGACTGGCAGCAACAGCCTAAGTGAAGAGAGTGTAATTCACAGTAACGTCACCTACCGTTTTTGTAGTGCATCAGTGGGCAGGCACCATACGCCTTGTCTCATTTAATACACAGAACGAGCGTTTCCGGTAGGTTTTACTGATAAACTGATGAGGACGGTATGTAAATGAATGGGTATGGCTGTGTTCCAATAAAACTTTATTTATAAAACTGGCAAAGAGCTAGACATTTTGGCCCCTGTAGGTCTACCCACAGAGGCTCTGGCTTATCCAGCAGCTGCCCTGAAGGGCTGGACAGCTAAGCCCTAAATGCTAGGAGGTTAACACCTAGTGGGGCAGGCAAACAGGCCAATAAGAGAGCAGAAGCAGGAAGTCGCTGGCAGATAAATAGCTCGTACTTCCCCCGCTCTCTGTGGAAGTTTCAGAGGAGTGGTTTCATACAGCCCTGAGCAACCAGCAGTGTTTCTTGGGAATCTGTGGCCAGTTCATAAACGTACCACCATTAATTGGCTCTTTCTCCTACCCTGCTTTACTTCCCCTTTGTCCTCACTCCTGCTGTCCTGGGATCCCATGGTGTCCCCCAACAAAGCTTTAGCACACAGTTTGCCTTAGGCTCTGCTTTCCAAGGAACCCAGGCTAAGACACCTGCCTTCCTGATAAAGGATCTCAGCTGCTTCAGCCACAATCCTTCTTCAGGTCCATCTGATGACCAGTAGCATCTTGGCCTTTCAGCTGCTTCAGCCACAATCCTTCTTCAGGTCCATCTGATGACCAGTAGCATCTTGGCCTTTCAATTCATTTCATTCAGCAGAAATTTATTGAGCACCATGTGCAAATTGATTGAGCAAAGATAGAGAGAGAGTCGATGTCCAATAAATATGGGTATGCCACCTTAATAAAGAAGAACGCAGAAAGGACAAAGGCATTGCCAGTGCCAAATAAACTAATTAGTCATAGATACAAGTGGAAGGGATGGAAAGAGATAGGGGTTGAGTATGGTTTAAAATTAAACTGTGTTTGTGTGTGTGTGTGTGTGTGTGTGTGTAAGGAAGGTTCGCCCTGAGGTAACATTTGTTGCCAATCCTCTTGTTTTTTTTTTTGCTTGAGGAAGATTAGCCCTAAGCTAACATCCGCACCAGTCTTCCACTACTTTGTATGTGGGATGCCTCCACAGCATGGCTGATGACTGGAGTAGGTCCGCCCCTGGGATCCGAACCCGTGAACCTGGGCCACCAAAGCAGAGTGCGCAGAACTTGAACCACTCGGCCACAGGGCCAGCCCTTACACTGCACTTTTTTTAAACAGACATTTAAATGATGTCAGACCTGAGAACAGAATTCATCAACTCTAATGTGCATTCCCTTGCAGTTCTCACTGAAAAGCAGATTCTCATTCAGGATGTCTAGGGGGAGGCCCAAGATTCTGCATTTCTAGCAAGCTCCCAGAGATGTAGATGCTGCTGTTCAACGGTTCCTACTTTGAATAGCAAGGCCCTAGAGCTTTTATCTCAACCTGAAAAAGAAAGGGAACATCCAGGCTGTTTTTAAATTTGGGGAGGGCTTAGTTCAAAATAGATGCAGAAAAGCTGATCAACATCCAACTAAGCCAAACAGCATTCCAAGACCCAGTGAGCGAGGAATGTTTGGGACTAACTTAGGACAGAAGTCAGGAAGCTGGGAGGAAAAGGAAGCAAGCACAAGAGGAAGAAGACAGATAAGGACTGGGAGAGAGAAACAAAAGCGATTTCGTGTCGAGAAAGAGAGAATGTCCGGACAATGTTCTCAGGTTGAAACTTAAAGAACATTCCCCCAGTCTAGATGAAAAGCAGAGGCCAGGGCTATGACAAACTCCCACAGAAGCTCTTTTTGGACAGGTGAGCAGCTCAGTGCCCTCAAATGGACGGATCTAATCGTAAACGAATCCCACTTCATTGGCACCATTTTAAATTCTTTCTCTCTGACAGCCAACTAGCCAGTTGCTAAGTAAATAAAGCTCAAATGGAAGGCAAAACCGATTCGCTTGACAGAGATTCGGTTTTCAATTCACAGCTAAGTTTGCTGGAACACAGCCACTCTGTAAAGAAAGAACAACTGTTAACAGTTTGATGAAGTAAACGTAACAAAAGGAACAGTATAGAAAGTTGCAATTGACATTAGTGATGGAATAAACCCCAAGGAAAAAGAAAAGGAAACAAAAATACATTAAAAGCTGACTGTGGTATGAGTAGCTAATGCTATTATTTTAAATAAATGTTTACTGCCTAAGAGAACAGAGCCACAAATAAATGGGCAAGCATGAACAATTAAGGTTAGCTCAATGGTGAGTTAAATTAAGTCAAGGAAGGTGTTTTACATGTAAATCCACATTTTGTGCTTTTTCCGATGTGCATGAAAGTATAAGTAATTCTCCATTCCTTCATGGTAAGAAACAATTATTCTTATATTTACATATCTAAAGACATTTCTCTAGCATTCTGATAATGAGGAATAGCAGCATTTCAGTTCAATTCAACTTATCCTATGAACTGACATTTGGACCTTTCAGCTCAAAAAGAGAAAAAGTTTTTGTTTTTAATGAAAATTTCCAACACCCAAACAGCAATGTAATGATTTTGAGACCCAGATGCTCAGCTGTGTATTTGAGGTCAACTGACAAACACTCAAGGCCGATTAAAGGCAAATTCTTTTACATAAATCTGCTCTCTTTGGAGTGCCTTTAAAAGTACCCCCCTACACACACACTTTTTGTTTAAATGTACACACAAAATTCTCTCTTAACAGAATTGTAGAATTATACACTTGATTGGCAGCCAAATTGAACTTAGAAAAAGTTTTATTTGTGCTTTTAAGATCATAAACGATGGAAAAGATTTATTTGATCAAAAGTCAGCAAATCCATTCCAATTTGAAATTATGTCCTGAATGTATAGATGTTCTTGAATGTCTTATCTCCTACTAAAGTCAAAAGACATCTATCACAAGTTCTTGGTTGGGGAAGAGGTGACAGGCAGGACAAAATTTCTCTTTCTGAGGAGACAGAAGGGAGCAGGGATGAGGATTAGTGTTAGAAAGGACTGGAAAGAAGGCTAGAGTCTAAAGCTTAGCTGGTTAGAAACCAGCAGGGACCATTGCTGAAGTTCAATGTGCAGTCTTAATGACTAAAGATGCAAGATGCAAAGATTTAAAAACATGCCATGAACACAGATAACAGGATGACTCCAAGTGTGGTTCTGATGCTTGCTCTGTCTTTTCAAACTGTGTTTATTGCCTTTTAGAATGCCTTGTAATTTTCTTTTGAAAGCTGGACATGATGTGCTGAGAGGAACTGTGGTCAACAGGCCTCTAGGGGTGTGGTGGGAAGATGTGGAGGGAAAAGAAGCATTCTATAGTTCTATGATTAGGTCTCAGTCTTTTAGTGAGCCTGTGCCCCTCAGCTGTGAACTTCACATATGCCTTCCAGTTTTATCCCCTGCCATAGGTGGGAAACGATGGGTGGAGGAGGCTGGAGTTCAGTATTTCCCTTCCCCCAGGGTGGTTAGGCTCTAATAACCCCAATAGGTTACTGTCAAGTTTCTCTTGAGGGCAGGTCTTGTTCAGAAGAACAGAATGCTCTGGCATTTATAAAAATGGCCACTTTCCCCCTCCCTCTGCCGCAAGTACAAGCACATTTTTCTCCCTTCTTCACAGTGAGTCCCTGGTAGAGCTCCAGGAGGTAAATGTCACAAAAGTGTGGGGCCCTATGGAGGTTTTAACTCACAGACTTGTCCACAGTGAGCCTCTAGCAATTTGCCAATTACAGTTCAGGTTTTCCTACCCCAGCATTGGTTCCTGTAGAGGTTTCTGTTCATGGGTTTCTGTTCCAGTAAGTTGTGGTTCTCTGCATCTGCTTGCCTGTCTCTCCAATTTTGGGGGCAGCAGTTTGCTCTGTGACCTCACTTCTCTGACAAATCTAAGAAGAGTTGTTGATTTTTCAGTTTGTTCAGCTTTTTACTTGGTAGGATGAAGTGCGACTGCTAAGCTCCTTACATGCTGGACCAGAAACCGGCAACACACATGTATTATCCTACAGTTTCTACGGCTCAGGAGTCCAAGCACAGTTTAGGTGGGTCTCCCAATTCAGGGTCTCTCAACAGCTACAATTAAGATGTCTGCCAGGGCTGGGTCTCATCTGAAGGCTTGAGTGGGGAAGGAATCACTTCCAAGTGTATATGTTAATTGGTGAGTTTCTGTTCTTCACGGGCTGTTGGCCAGAGGGCACCCTCAGTTCCTTGCCACGTGGGCCTCTCTACAGGGCAGCTTACAACACAGTGGCTTGATTCATCAGAGCCAGCAAGAAAGATTCTGCTGGCAAGATAGAAGTCACGGGGCCGGCCCCGTGGCTTAGAGGTTAAGTGCGTGCGCTCCGGTGCTGGCGGCCCAGGTTCGGATCCTGGGCGCGCACCGACGCACCGCTTCTCCGGCCATGCTGAGGCCTTGTCCCACATACAGCAACTAGAAGGATGTGCAGCTATGACATACAACTATCTACTGGGCTTTGGGGGAATAAATAAATAAATAAAATTATTAAAAAAAAAAAAAAGAAGTCACAATCTTTTCTAACATAACCACGGAACTGGTATCCTATCACCTTTGCTGCATTCTATTGGTTAGATGCGAATCCCAGGTCCTGCCCACACCCAGTGGAAGGGACTACACAGAGTGTGAACTCCAGCAGGTGGGGCTCACTGGGGAGGCCATCTTAGCGTCTGTCCACCACAGCCACTGCTCACGGTTGTCTGATGGGGTAAGGGAGCTGGAGTGTCCACTCTTGTCAGTCAGCCAGGTAGGGCTTCCCCTGGGGTGGACACTTCAACTCCCAGACATTTCTGGTCCCCCAGGCTCTCTGACAGCATTGGCAGAGTGAGTTCCTGCCACCTGAGGGCATCCTCTTGCAAAGAGGTGCAAGGCTGGCTTCTGGGGCTCAAGGAATATGTTAATGGGATGCAAGGACGACATGGCTAGAGTCCAGGCAGCATCCGCTCCCCTCTCCATCCAGAATTAAATTTGCTTGGTTTGACCCCGTGGAATGGACAAAAATGCTCAAGGTTGGCTACAAATCTTTAAGCAGGTAAGAAGTGTTGCAGTGGCTTATATCTTGGCATTCAACCCCTTTCTCTGCCCCCTAGGGTGGAGAATTCAGTAGCTCTGCAAATATTCCACACACTGAGAGGGTTTTGAACCCGGGCTTCGAACCCAAAGAGCCTGCTTTATGGTTGTTGTTGTGTATTGACCTCAACTGACAAAACACGAGAGTCTTGGCTTCTGAAGGAACTTACCATTTCCTCTGAAAAAACAACAGAAATTCATGGATTGAGAAATAGTACCTAGGAATACAACTTCAGCTCTGCTACAGGCAGATAATGAGTCTGTGAGGTAAGCAGTCTCAGCTTGAGCAGAGCCGTGAAGAGGAGAGGGGTGGGGTTTGTGTTCTGAGAAAAGGAAACTCAACTAATATTATTATCCAATTGCCTTCCATGAGTTGGTAGCATCAGATACTTAATGTCTTACTAAACTCGCACCTCCACCCTTGTGGCTCATCTTTTTATCTCTAGTTTACGTATAAGACACCAGAAGTGGTGGGGAAACTTGTCCAAGGTCACCGAGCGGTAGAGCTGAGAAAGAAATCCAGGTAGATTACGCCATAAGCACTTCCTCCAGAGGGGAACCCAAGAGTCACTTCCCTGTCACCATGAATGTCTACACACTAGTCAGACCAAGGAAATGCACCTTCTCGCCCCTCATCTTGAAGCAACAGGAGTCCACTTTTAAGAAGATGGAGGTAGGTCACAGATGGCCAAGTTTGATGACACCTGACTATAACTGCACTTTCAAGGAAGTGTGTGTACGTGTGTGTGTGGCGGGGTGAGATGAATAGGATGGACACGCATATATACGTTACATATTTCAAACTTTGTTCAAATTTTATGTTTTCTTTTGTAGCACACTACACTAATTAAGTGAAATGAGACGACTGTTATTTCTGTGAGGGCTATATGCTCTGAAGCGCTCATCCACACCAGAGTGTCAAATCTCACATATCGAACAAAAAGGACTAAACAGGCTCATTAACCACAGACTTTGGCTGGTTCTGCAATGACTGTTTCACTGGCACTCCAGTGGCCGTGAGCAGGGAACAGGAAATCCACACTAACCTCAAGAGCCTGGCTTGTGGTTAGAACTACAGCGGTTGGTAGATAAGACAACCGTACGTCAACCCTGTCATGCTCACTGCAGAAACCTTTGTCTGAGACATGGGCTAGAGCACACATCTCAGTATCAGAAGGACTGAAAGGCACTCACAGAGAAAATGTGGTAAGTGAGTCCTCTGAGGGGAGCCTGAGAGTTTAACGTAATGGCTCTTCCCCCCCAAGTCTTGGGTCACATTGCGTTGCCCTTGGTTGAACATCTTAAGTAAACCAGCTGTTTAACTCGAGTCTCTCAAACTTGTGACATTTCTCTAGTCTATCACAGGGGTCAGAACACTTGGTAAGGAACCAGACAGTAAGTATTTTAGCCTTTGCTAGCCACACCGTCTTTGTTGCATTTACCCAACTCTGCCAAAGGAGCCCCTAAGTAACCACAGGGAGTAGGTAAATGAATGGGTGCCGCATTGGACCCATAAAGCTTTATTAACAGAAACAGACAGCTAGCCCTCCAGACATGATTTGCCAACCCCTGGGCTTTTGTATCAAACTAAGCAAAAGGAAATAATAACAAAATAAGAAATATGTATGGGCTTTTGTGATGTGTATTTGCTAGATTTTTAAAGAGTATTTGATTCTGCTTTAGAAAATACGAGAAACTATGTGAAGAAGTAGCTTATGAGACATATTAGACATATAAGTAAGTAGAGCATATGTGAGCTATACATAGATATGGAGGGATAGAAGGACCAAGTATGCCCCCAATATTAGTGAGGTCTTAAATTGGCCTTCAGTGGTGATTGGTAAATGTACACAGGCTCTCTCTGTATTATCTTCGCACCTTTTTTATAAATTCAAAATTATTCCAAAATAAAAATTTTTAAAAAGTCAATCACATGATATTTCCCGTGGTCCTTCCACATGTATAATTATGCAAAAGTAAAGAATTACTATGATCAATTAATTTTTTAGAAACTTCCCGTGACTGCCTGGAAGAAATCTGTCCGTTGCAGTAAAAATTCTACCAACTTTCAGACAGCCGTCCTTCCTTACTTCCTGTTATTTCTGCCGCTAGTCAAATACTTCTACATTCCTTGAAGTTCAGTCAACAGATTCAATTGAAACAAGTACTTTGGCCAGCAGCCAGTGAAGGAATTTCCCGCATCCGAAATCAGCAGTCCCTCTAACAACAAAGAAGCTTCTAGCACCCCTCCTTTCCACGCAGCACCCGAATTATTTCAGCTCTCAGGATGCACGGATGGTCCCTTTCTCCTTGTGTGTGTGTGTGTGGTTGTGGCCGTGTCATGAGGCGAGAGGGAGGGAAAGGAATCACATTCATTGAGCTCCCGCAGTGTGCCGCCTCTCCTGGCTGTGTCATTTTATTCCACGGTTCTCAAAGAGTGCTCTCTGAGGAGTAAGCAGCCTCAGCATCGCCCGGGAGCTTGCTAGAAATGCAACTTCCCCGTGCCTTCTGTGAGAGCCTCATTTAAGGATCTTTATTGTGTTGGGTTTTTTTTTTTTTTTGTCAAATGTGGAGTATGAAGCTAGAAAGACACTCCATAATGACACAAATGACATCCCAGTGAGGGAGCACAAGATTCACCCTGCATTCCGGAAAAATAGGATGGTCAAGGATGTCTCGCTGAAATCTCACGGACAGAATTATTTTCTGCTGCTTGGAAGTTCCTGTGTTGGCTTTCACTAGAACCACCTGGACGATCTACAGGACTCAGGTATTGCATTTTTATACTGCGATTTAGTTGGCAAAGCTATCCCCAAGTTACGAGCAGGTTGGGTCCCAGAAGCTGTTGGAGATTTGAAAAGAAATCTTCCCCAGATACAATATTGTAAAGGCAGGTAACGTTGCCAGGCTGGCCTCAAAACTCTTCTTCTCTCTGGAGCCCCAAGCCCTGCCCCTGGGCTGAGCTCTGATCATGGACCCCCAGGTCTATGCCCTTGACCTCAGCGGGGTGTCACTTGGAGGGTGGTAGACATGGCCCATGCATGTGGCTGCTTTTTACCCCTCCTTTTCTCCCTCCTCCCCTCCATCAAGTCTCCCTAATTTTGAAACAGAGGTTAAGCTATCGGCCTCTGCCCTCCCAGAATCCCCTGGGCTTCTTCATAAAAGCAGAAATCCCCACCTCACACCAGGGACCCGAGGGAGAGCCAGCTGATCCTAGACCTGCTGCCTACACACTTGTATGACTAATGGGGCCACTTAGATCTTGAGACCCTGATGAGATCTCAAGAACAATAATGATGACTGATAATTTACACCCCCACTACTCTTTCCCTGGGAAAAACTGTTATGTCTCTTGCAAAGAAGCCGCCACCATTCAAAATCCTTGCTTGGATCACAGCAAATGGGGCTCTGTCAACCCAAGTAGCGAAGTCCTGGGTCAGGCCTGAGCTTGTAGTCTAAGCTGCTAAATTTCGGGATAATGTGACATGCAGTGAAATTCTCAGGGTAGTTGGAGAGCTCACCCACCCACTGCTCAGTCCTCATGACCTCTCATGACAACTGTCTTTGCCCTCTGCTCATGTGAGCTGATCAGCAATCAGCAACATTTCCCGAAATGCACCCGACAATGAGATGCTCATCTCTCTCTTTTGTAGGTATCGCAAATCTTTATGAGGGCTTCTCTCAGAGCGGTCCTCACTTGGCTTGAGGGTAGGACAAGGCTTCCCCAAACACCACCCAGGGGTAGGCTGATAACTAGCCTGTTCTGCTGCTTCTCAGGAACACAGAACTACCAGGATGAGCTGTGGGCCCTTAGCCAGAATGCTTCCAAACTAACAGGAAAAGTCTCATTCGTTGTCTTGCAACACCTCAGAGTGATTTCCATCTGGATATGTGCAGTAAACTGAGTAATGTTCCCCAAAGATGACAGGTCCTAATCCCAGGAACCTGTAACTGTTACCTTGTTTGGAAAAAGGGTCTTTGCACATGGGGTTCAATTAAGGACTTTGCAATGAAGAGATTATTCTTGATACTCTAGGTGGACCCTAGAGGCAATCACAAATGTCCTTATAAGAGAGCAAAGGGAGACTGGACCCAGACACGAGCGTAGGTGACCACAGAGGCAGAGATTGGAGTGATGCAGCCACCAGAAGCTGGAAGTAGCAAGGAACAGATTCTCCCCTAGAGCCTCCAGATCAGGGATGACCCTGCTGACACCTTGATTTCAGACTCTTGGCCTCCAGGAGGGAAAAAATTTCTTGTTTTACAAAGTTTATGGTAATTTGTTACAACAGCCTTAGGAAACTAACACAATCTCCCAAAGGCATCTCAGGTTCAACCTGCCCAAATGAAACTCATTGCCTCCCCTTACCTGTTCTTCTGCCTCCGATTCCCATTTATCTGCCTCTCAACTCAGTTACTTCAGCCAGAAACCCAGAGCCGTTTTTGACACCCCCCACCAGACACACACACCCTGGGTGGGGCGGGGAGAGGAGGCTCCGAGAGAGACTCAGAATGAATGGGACTGGGGAACTTCTGGACTCATTAACAAGAGTTCTGCCTTTTAGTCCCGACGCTTTCAACTTCCTCATAAAGAACATTCCTTCTCTCAGGGACTCCCACTTGACGACCCTGCCCCCACTTCCTCTCAGCCGTCAAGATAATAGCTCAGTCATTCCATCCTGGACCCGGGCTTTGAAGTACTTCAGAGAAAAAAGTGGGCAGGGATGAAACAAGAGTTCTACTTTTGTGTCTGTTAGAAATTTCCACAATTAAAGAGGTAGGATTGAAAAAAATTCAGCTATGGTTTTATTAACTCTTTTTCCCCTTCTATTTTGATTTCCCTCCTGGTGAAATGTGGGCAGCGAAAAGCCAGTTTACACTTAATTGTATCCTAACTGTTTCACGGGGTTTCATTCATTTTTTTCTTCACAGCTAGAGTTAATGTTTCACATTTCCTGCACCGTTTACATTCCTTAGCAACCCCTCCACGGTACTGGGCAAGTAAAGAAGTAAAGACTGCTCAAGAGGGCCGGCCCAGTGGCTTAGCGGTTAAGTGTGTGCGCTCCGCTACTGGCAGCCCGAGTTCGGATCCTGGGCGTGCACCGACGCACCGCTTCTCCGGCCATGCTGAGGCCGCGTCCCACATACAGCAACTAGAAACATGTGCAACTATGACATACAACTATCTACTGGGGCTTTGGAGGGGGAAAAAAAAAGGAGGAGGATTGGCAATAGATGTTAGCTCAGAGGCGGTATTCCTCAGCAAAAAAAGAGAAGGATTAGCACGGATGTTAGCTCAGAGCTGTTCTTCGCCACAAAAAAAAAAAAAGTGCTCAAGAAATAGATGCTCTCTGGCTACTTTATAAAACAAAAAAGAAAAATAGCCGATGGCTTTCTAAAACTATGTTTTAAAATAGAAAAACTTTTTAAATGGTAGCTCCAGCTAGGTACTCCCTCATTTTAAGTATTTCTCCTGATTTGAAAAGTTGAAATATATATGTATTGTAACCACTATTTATTTAGTCCCTTCTAGTTGCCAGAGAGGAAGGTTGGCCCTTTACATATAACATTGTAAAGCACATGTCCTAAAGGAAGAGGAACTGGAACTGAACAGACCTAAAGGAGCATCCCGTTTTACAGGCAAAGCTTCTCCACCGGCACGCTTCTGCCTCTCTCCCGTTTGGTGATGGGTGTTTGGAGATCAAGGGAATCTCAAAAGGTGGCCAAGCGTCTACATCTCTTACAGAGGAAAGGCAGCACACTCGCTCAAGGAAAACCACTCTGTGCTACCGGAGCTGGCAATGGTCCCTGTGAGTGGAAGGACATAAGTCCTTCTCTGGGACCTGGGCTCAGCATCCTCAGGCAAGTTATTTAACCCCTCTGGGTCTCGGTTTCTTCCTCTGTAAAATGTGATATGTGCGCTGAGAGCGTCTGCTGAGAGGACCTGAGTCCCTCCATATAATGTGCGTGGCACAGAGTAGGTTCCTGCGAATGATAGTTACTATTTCTTAGTTGCTGTGGCTGCTTTCTTCCTCAGCTAAAAGCACTTGGCCCCAGGATGCAAACTCCAGGGGTGGAGTCTCCAAATAGGATAATGGCACCAGGCACAGGTAGAGACCAAGTGGTCTCTCCCTCTCATCCCCGCACAGAAAGAGGAAGTCTTTCCCCTAGAGATCTGCAAATATTCCAACCAACGAGATCTAGGGTAAAATCCTTATCAGGTGATTGGGGAGGTGGCGGGGGAAGGGTTGTGCGGCATTCAGCTTTTGTCACTGGGCCAAGATCTGCAGCTAAGTTAAATTCCAACGTCTATAATAATAGCTTATAGAAATCAAGAATAAGATGACAAACGTTGGTGACTGAGGGTGAAATCATTGTGTCAAAGTTTTCCTTTAACTGCCATCACATCTGTGCTGTGATCTTAACTGACCATCTACCAGTCTGAATTCACAGGGACCCTAACAGAGATACATTGTGGGTTAAGTAGGAAATGGCTAATCTTGCTTTTTCTTTAAAATATCACATTAAGAGGTGTTCTGGAAAGCTTGACCCCACTAACTGAACTACCAATGTGAAAGGTAAATGCAAAATTTTGGAACTCCATCTTCCACTATATTTTATAATTATAAATCTGTTTTTTGTTTTTTTTTTCTGCTGAGGAAGATTCGCCTGAGCTAACATCCGCTGCCAATCTTCCTCTTTGTATGTAAACCACCACCACAGCATGGCCACTGACAGATGAGTGGTCCATGCCGAGGAACTGAACCCAGGCCGCTGAAGCAGAGCAAGCCAACCTTAACTACTAGGCCACTGAGGCTGGCCCTAAATCTCTTTTCTTGTTAGAACAAAAAACTAAAATAATTTGAGTTCTATTTCATATAGAGGATGAAGGGGAGGAAGACTATCCTCTACCCACTCTGGGTCCTTTCTTGTTGGGCTACAAATTAAATTGACATGAGACCGAATAGCAGGAGAAAATCAAACAAAATTTAATGACATGTATACGTGGGAGAAACCAGGGAAACTGAGTTTCTCTACAAATGGCAGAGGTTTTCACCTTAAATAGCATATTCAGATAGACAAAGGAAGATGTTAGGGTAGTGGTTTGGGATTTCAGAGGGGAAGAAGACAATTCACATGGAGATGGAAATGCAAATGTTTGTCAGACAACTCTTTACAGGGGCACCTATAGAGAATGTGGCTGGAGAGACAGAATTTTTGATAAGATGGGCTTGTTGGTGCCTTTCTTATCGTATCTATTTTACATTATACTACAGCCATCATATGGGAGTGGCTCCTTCCTGTAACAGGCCTTCTATGTTAAATTCTTTAGGCAGTTAATGGGGGAGGTCAAATGTCCATCAGAGAAAATAATCAAGGTAAAGAGACATATTTTGAGGTGGCCAATTTTGATCTCCCACAGGATTAGCTATTGTTTAAATCTCTGAAAGTTCGCTCAATTTACCTTTTATTCATTGATTCATTCATTCACTGTTGATAAAGTGAAAGCAAAATTCCCTTTAACTTCAGCTATCCCCTCTCTATCAAAGGAAATAAACCTCGGATTTGAAAAAGTGGAACACACACATCCAAGGCAATTGAATGCCTAGACATGGATGCTCACAGGGTTATGCTCTGCGGGTCCTGAAGAGTACCTGCTCACCCTCGTGCCTACTGAGCAATGACACTGAATGTCCAAGAATTGAGAAGCTACACAGAACAAAGGCGCCCATGGCTTTCAAAAAAACAAAGGCTAGATGCTGACAACCATATGCCACTCTTGGAAATTCTGGCTGAGTTGTGAGTTATTAGAAAAGAAAGCTGTCACCACTAGAAGTCTACACTGGTTCAATGTTATGCCTTTCAGTCACAAGACACTGATATTTTCACAAGACGTTGGACAGGGTCTTGTAATGATATAACAGACATGATACAGAAGTCTAGGTGTGATGGTAGCACAGGTAGATGTGCTTACCTATATAACCCCAAAAATGGTGATGAAAGGATTTATGTGGGTCTGAGAGGAGGGCATCGACCCCATAACAGGCCACACAAGGTTTGGTCCAGTCCCTTTCAGCATATTTATTAATGTCAATATAGACAGCAGCCTTATAAATATTCAAATAACGCTAAGCTGGGAAGGATGCCTAATGAGAAGATTGGGCAAAAAAAAAAAAAAACACAAAACCTCAGCAAAACAATGTTGAGTAAGGATGAATGTAAATTTGCACCTAAATTTAAGGAATGAACAGTATAACCCTTTCAAGTAGCAGATGGGTAATCTGACAATCATTATTCAACGAACATAAAATGTCAATGACGACTGTGGCTGCAAAGTCTGTGATTTATGCAGGCAATGAAATCACTGTTTCTGCTTTAGTGAATATAGTGGTCTGAATCTCAGTCCCAGGTAGGAGCTGAGATTTAAGTCAATACCAGCTTGGTGAGGAACTGTTTCGGGACAACGGGACTTTCAAAAACTCTAGGTGCATTTATATGGTCCTTTATCTTTTGATTTATCATATCCATCCACTTTTTAAACTTTTTATTTGGAGATAATTATACATTCACATGCAGTTGTAAGAAATAATATAGGGACATCCTTTGAACTCTGCACCCTGCCTCTCCCAATAGTAACATGTGGCAAAACTATAGCACAATATCCCAACCAGGATATTAATGATACAATCCACCAAGCTTATTCAGATTTCCCCAGTTTACATGCACTTGTGTGTATCTAGTTCTCTGCAATTTAATCAATGTTTGCAGATTCGTGTGACCACTACAGCCAAGATACGCTTGAGATTGGTGATTAAAGGCACACTCCTTAAGTCTCCATTTACAAAGCAAAAGCCGCCCCATTCCTAACTAGAGGCATACCAGACACTGCAGCTTAGAAGTTATTCATGGGCCAGTAAGCAGTGCTCAACGCCATGACAGGTGCCCAGAGGAGCTTACACTGTTATTTCAATTGCGTGGATAACACACAAAAGATCAGCCATAGACTGCAGACGGTAAAACGCAAACCCTCACTCGACTGCTGAAGAAACCGAGACCAGAGTTGAGATTCCTCGTCCCAGCTCTACAATGGGCTTGGTCTGGCAGAGCCCAGACCAAGACCCAGGGACCCCTGACTCTCCCTGTCCAGTGCTCTCCCGGCTTGTCCTTGCTGCCTACTCCTCGCATCACCACCTGCTAAAAGTACCTGGATGGAGCTGCTTCGAGGCAACAGGTGTTCACCAGCGTCCAAGCTACATAACTATAAAGTCATTTTTTTTTTTTGCAAAGCATGCAAATAACTATCATCGCAGATATGTCTTTATACCAGAGTTTGATGAGATCGAAAAGGGGCAGGAACAGGTGGCATACCTTTTCTATCCACAAGCATTCAATAATTTCAGACCACCACCGCCCCTTCGTAGGGGACGCGGGCGTGGGACATTCAGTCCTTGTGCCACAATTCTACGAAAGGGAGAACAGGGTTTGAACGGAAAGGCTTCTTGGGCTGTGACTATAGGAAGAGCCAACAAGAGGCTCTTCCTTATCTGGGCTGGGCGCTGCAGGAGGGAATTTGTGGAGGATGGGCAGGCCCTCCTGGGAACAGGTCAAGCTCTCTCCTGCTGCCGGGACTTTCCGAGCACCTCCCCTGAGGGCCAGCGCTGTGGCCCAGGCTGCGGGGGGCGCCCCTTCCCGGCTCTCGGGCTGCCGCGGGCTCCGGGCCATGGAGGGCGCGCGCGGAGGGCTCCCGGGTCGCGCCGTGCCGATGCCCGGGGCTGCGGGAAGGTGCGCCCGCGCGGCCACAGGGCGGCGGCACGCGGGACCGCAGAGGGGGCTTCCGCCGCGCTTCCGCTCTCACCTGCGCGGCCGCCCGCCGCCTGCGGTCCGCGGGAACAAAGGCGGGGGCGCCGGGCCGGCCGCGCGCTCCAAGATGGAGGGCGTCGGGGGCTCCGGCCGGAGCCAGCACCGCCCCGCCCAGGCCCGCCCCGCGCGGACGCTTCCGCCGCCTCACCTGCCGCGCCTCGGCCTCCCGGGCGGACGGCCGACGCGCTCCAAACATCCAAGGCCTCCGGGCGCTCGCGGGGGAGGAAGGGCCGGGGCTCGCGCTGCGGCACCCCCCGCCCCCTGCCCCCTCTCCCCTCCCACGCTGGTCGCGGGCTCCTGCCTGTGCCCCCTGCGCGAGGTCATGAGCGCGCGCAGGCCCCCGCCCCCTCCCCGCTTCGGGCCAACTAGGGGGAGCCCCGAGCGCGCGCCCCTGGCCCCAGCGCCTCTCCCCGCCCCTCCCATCACCGGGCGGCCGCGCGGGTCCCGGAGCGCGCGCCTCTCCCCGCCCCTCCCGCCCTGCGGGCAACTCGCGGGAGCCCGGGCGCGCGCTCCGCCCCCTGCCCGCCGAGCAGCGCGAGCCCCCGAGCGCGCGCCGGCCCCCGCCGCTCCCCGCCCCCTGCCCGCCGGCCCGCCCCCTCCCGGGCCCGCCCTCCCCGCGCGCCGCGCCGGCCGCCCGCCCGGCTCCCTCCCCGGCCCCGCCGGCACTTTCTTCCCAAGTTGCAGCACAAGTTCGCCGGTGGCCGGCGGCGGCGCGGGCGCCCGGAGCCTCCTTCGCTCTCCGCCGGCCGGGGCTCCCCGGAGTGCATGGGCGCGGGCCCGGGGGGCTGAGCGGCTGCGCCGCCTCCCGCCCCGCGCCATGGAGGGCGCCGAGCCCCGCGCGCGGCCCGAGCGCCTGGCCGAGGCCGAGGCGCGGGCGGCCGACGGCGGGCGCCTGGTGGAGGTGCGGCTGAGCGGCGGCGCCCCATGGGGCTTCACCCTGAAGGGCGGCCGCGAGCACGGCGAGCCGCTGGTCATCACCAAGGTAAGGCGGCCGCCGGACGCGCGCAGTGACAGCCCGGAGGTGGCCTCTGGCGGGGGACTCGTCGCGGGTAGGGGCGCTGGAGAGGGTGACCCGTCGTGTCCGCGGCCCAGGGGCGGGCATGTCTCCGGGTCACCTGCGGGAACGTGGTACCGGGACGCGCATAGGTGTGTGGTCCGGGCGCCACCCCGGCCGCCCTGCGGCGGCTCCCAGCCCTGCTGGCTCCCAGCGCCGCAGAGAGTTTAAATGGCTCCCGTTCCGGGTCCCCTCCCCTCCCCCTCCGGGAAGGGGCCTGGCCGAGTCCCCTGTCACTCCCGGCCTCGCCTGCAGCGGCCTGCACCTGTGGGGCTGTCCAGAGGTCGAGGAGGAACATCGCACGTGCCAGGGGGTGGACGGAGCGCTCCCCACCTGTGTTTGCCTCTGTGGGTCCTTGGTTCTGCACCCCTTATCGCTGGCAAACCCAGACTAGCGGCTGCCGCAGCCCAGCTTCTTGATGCCCATCAGCCCATCAATATTTACTGCCTTTCGGCGTCCAGCCCTAGATCCATGGCGTTCTGAATACCTGCAAAAGCGTACAGCAACTTTTCACCGTCCTTTATAAAAGTGGGATTTGAGTTCCAATAATAAGAAATTCCTAATGTGCCTATCAGAAATGTGGGGTGTGTGTGTGTGTGTGTGTGTCTGTGTAGGAGTTACTTTAGAATTTCGAATTCTCTTGTCTCAAAACAGAAAACTCATCTTGAAATTTACCAGCCGAACCTGTATAAACCTGTAAAAACACACAAACAACAAACCAGTCGTCCTGTTTTCTTCTTGTTAAAAGTGTCTATTGGTCAGTTTCTCTGGAAAGGGTTGGGCCCGGTCATTCCTAGGGACAAAGTTCTCTTTAAAATGTAAAAATTCTTGGCAACTAGAAGACTTTGAAGGTGACTTACTGGTTTTCTCTGCTTTCCTGCCTCGCCACAGCAGGAAGAAAGAAAGGGACTCCTAACCTGCCTGCCTGGTAGTGAATGTGGGAAGTGGTGCGGCTGTGTTGTTCACATAGCCAATGTGACACAAAGTTTTCTCCCTTTTCCTCTCATTTTTGTATTTACCAAACTGGAGCCTTTTGGAGGAGGCTGGTTTAGAAGTGCTTTGAATTTACGTTGAACTCGGGAAAGAGGCTGTTGTTATTATAAATTGAACCAATGTGTAATCCATTATTGAATTGGATTCTTTGGAAAGACTGTGACAGAGTGTGTATATACCTTGCCTGGCAAGGGCACTTTCCTGCAGATTTGCATATTAAAGCATATTCTCGGTGCCTTTTTAATAAAGGTTTTATGGGGCATTTCTGTTGGTAAAAGTTAAAAAGATATCAGGTAAATTACTCCGAGCTTTTGCATGTCACGTGTTTCTTTTAAAAAAAGATTCACGATTCAAGATATCTTCCTCAGACTTGTCTTGATAGCAGATGAAATAAGTTGTAAAACGATATTTAAGGTGAAGTCTTGCTTTCTGGCCTTATGCAGTATAAGTTGGAAGTCACTTTAAACTCTGAAATTGAGTTGTTTTACCAGAAGCTGGAGAAGGGTGTCCCAGAACACCTCCTTCTGTCTTCAGGTACCCCAAATTCTAAAAAGCCCGATGTATTCTTAGTGGCTGTGTGTTCTCCCTATCCAAGAGGCCCCATTCTAGAAACGGAAGGAGATGGGCAGTAAACCCAGTGGACACACACCAGGGCTTTTTCGGGGTATGTGAGGCAGTTTCCGCCTGATTTGGCCTGTTGGTTAGCTCTCAGGGTAGTTACTAAGGTTTTTCGGGGGACACTTTTGTAGCTAGGCTAGCAGCAGTGTACGTGCTCAGCCTGTCCAGATTGTACTGCAGGATTTTGCAGAAATAAAAATGCTTGTGATTCTTATCTGAGATGCTCAGACATCCTTCTTTTAAACCACAGCTTAGTTCTTATAGATGCTTCAACAAGACTGGAGATTTGTGGTTTCTTTGTTTAGGATGGAGAGAATTCAGGAGAGTTTGGGACTCCTGTACTAAATTTCCGTGTGTAGTTGTATATACAAGCGCATATATATTTTTTAACCACACGTTGCATTGTATGGTATCGGCAGTATTTCGCATACTTGTCTTTTCTCCTAGATTAACTCATCAGTGATACTTGCTTACAATCCAACAGCTGGTAATTAACTGTCACATTATAAGAAAAAGATGAAGGAAAATGTGTCCACTTACAACCACTTAAAGAATCAAAATAGACTGTTGTGATGGAGACTGAGGAAAATTGTTCCACCACCAGAATTCGGATTAATCCAAGCTTTGAATTTTCTTTTCCCAATAGCTACTGAAAAATCTTTAGGGCTCATTAAATAATAATTCTTCTAACAGTTTTTTTTTCCCCTTTATAAAACCTTGTAATTAAATAATTACATATTGGAGCCTTGGGATGTTATACAACTCCTTTTCTATTTAAGAGAAGCTGATTTGGAAGAAGCTTGTTCCAGTGTAAGAGGACACAGTCTTGTTATGATGAAGATGGTCTCATTTGAAAGCCTCATGGGAGTGTTGATCTTAGAACACGAAGGGATGCCAAAAACAAGGCTGGTTCAATCCCTGATCCTCAAATGGAGAGGTTTTAGTAACCCATTTTGTAGATGAAACAGCTAAGGCCAAGAGAGATTAAATGACGTGCCCTGAGGTCACAAACCTGGCAAGTCTTGAGAAGGGCCCTGAGGACTGGATCTTGACCCTGAACGTCTGAATGTCACTGCTTCCCCTCCAGTCCCTGCTGTGTGCTCTGGTCTGGAATAATCAGTTGCAATGTCATGTTAAATAACTTTGTCACGTCCCTTAGTTGAGGGTTTTCAGCCTTGGCACTATCTGTATTCTGGGCTGGATCATTCTTTGTTGTGGGGCTGTCCTGTGCGTTGTAGGATGTTCAGCAGCACCCCTGGCCTCCACCCCATGGGACTCCCTTCTCCAGGTGTGACAACCAACAAAACATCTGCAGGGGCCAGCTGGTGGCATAGTGGTTAGGTTCACACGCCCTGCTTCAGCTGCCTGGGTTTCGTGGGTTTGGATCCTGGGTGCAGACCTATGCACCGCTTATCAAGCCATGCTGTGGTGGCGTCCCACATGTAAAGTAGAGGAAGATGGGCACAGATGTTAGCCCAGGGCCAATCTTCCTCAGCAAAGAGAGGAGGATTGGCAACAGATGTTAGCTCAGGGCTGGTCTTCCTCACCAAAAAAAAGTCTCCAGACCCTGCCAAGTGTCCCCTGGGTACAAAAGTCACCCTTGCTAGATTAATGGTGCATCCTCTTTGCTTTTAAAGGATTTTAGCTTTTAAAGGTCATGCTTAAGTTAATTCTTCTTTTTGAAGACCCTGACCAGTAGGGGGCGTGTGCCTGGAGGCCCCTGGCATAGCCAGCATTTGCGTGGAGGGCTGTTTTCTTCCCAGGCCCTGGCCCTGATAATAGGCTTTATTTACATAGTAAAACTCAAACAAATACTTGCTTCATCTGCATTTTTGTAGCTGGGAAGAGGAAATTGAAGCGGGAACTCCCGAGTACTGGGTTTTACGGGCATTCAGCAGGGCTGCTGGGTGAGGGCTGTCTTTTCCCTGGGTCTAGTTTGAAGTTAAAGGGATCCTGACTTCCCGGGAGGGGCATTCTTGGAATTCAGAGTGCATGTGTGAAGTCCCACCAGACCTCTGCTGAAAGGTGGCAGCTGGAATTGCGACCACTCAATACGTGTTCCCTGACTTGCAGCTTGACATTTTACTAGGACTAGAAAACACACAAAACCCCATTTTTCCATGCTGCTGTCCCAGAGGGAGCGGAAATAATGTCTGTGTCCTCAGAAACTGCAAGTACTTTGACTTGTTAGTGTTTCCAAGAGTGCGCTTTGATGCAGGCCGTCTCGGGTCCTGTGTAAGCAGATACAGCGTTGTTCGTGGTCCCAGTTTTTGCCTGTTCCTTTCCCCATCAATTCAGCAAATGTAGAACTTCAGTGAGTGTGGCGGAGGGGCCTGATTTCTGAAATGTCGCCGGAGGGGCTAGAATTCCAGAAGGGCGGGTGGGGATTCCTTAGGAAGCCTTCAGTGCGCCAGCTGGGTGTCCGCAGGCCCCCTGCGGCCTCAGGAATGTTTGTCCAGGGGGAGGAATGAAGCTCTAGCTACTCCTTTTCACCATTTCTTAGAACACCGTCCCCCCCCTCCCCCCAAGAACGCCAGAGCCTTAGCCAGAAGCGCCCGAGAAGACGTTAATTTGGGCCTGGCCTGGTCCCAAGGGCGGCTCCTTTGGGAGCCCGTTGATTTTCAGGTTGCCTCTGGGGAAACAGCCATCCTGGAGGGGGCAGGAGAGCTGTGGGCTCCGATGCCCCCAGCCCGACTTGCCTTGTCACAGGGCTTCAGAGCAGTAGAACAGGAGACCAAGCCCTTAAACGTCCTTCCGAGTTTGAATGCTGAACGCGGGATGGAAGGGAATCAGGGCACATCGGGGGGGCGGTACCCAGCCAGGTGGCAAATATCCTATGTAGACCATTAGCGGGAGCGCCTGGTAGCGGAAGGCTCAGGGCAAAGACTGGCCTGGCCGATGGTGGTGGGTGAGGGTGGGAGGCACCAGGTACCTAATGTGCCTTCCTTAGTGGTTTGAAAGGGGCTCCATTTTATGGGGTTGTGCTGAGTCATGGTCATTGGTGACCCCGTGATTAGGGAGGTTGGAGTGAGCGGCGGCCCTGGTCGCCGCAAGTTGTCCTGATATCCTTATGTTTCCCCCAAGAACCAAGTTCTTGCTTAATTATCAGTAAAGGTTTTGAAAAAGAGGGATCTGTTGAATTCAGCAGTGCATCAGGAACCGATGGACCTCAACTCAAACTTCTCCAGGGACTTGGCTCGGTTTCTGTGTTTAAGCCCCATTCCCCGTCCGTGCCTGCACTCAGGCATGCTGCCGCCTTTCCATGGGTGGGATGGGAGTAGATGGTGAGTGGGTGAGGGCTGGGGCTGCCGCCACCGCAGCACACCCAGGGCTGTGGGTACTGTTGGGGCCGCAGCCACTCAGCATCGTGAGATCCCGGCCACTTTCTCTGGCTACCTGCAGCATTTTCTGAGTTGTTTGGTTGAGTGTAATTCTGAATACTCATTTGTATTTAAGAGTTAATAGTACGGTTAAAAAAAAAAAAGGTAGGTTTTCTTTCCTGTGCTGAAAGACCCTTTCAGTTGGTAGACCTGCCTTGCCAGCTGGCAGTCACATATATCTTTATTACCCTCTCTCAGCCTGTGCCTAACACGGCCTGCCGAGTTCTCATCCTTGGTCCTGCGGAGGTGTTTTGGGTGCGGGGGTGGGAAGTCAGGCAAAGAGCCTAGAGATGGATCCCAGGGTCTGGTGGTGGGAGCTTTGAGGTTCGACTGGTGCATTCTTCCTCTCTTAGAAATGAATTTCGCCTGACTCACATCTATAAATCCAGAGGCTTGGACGGTATGAAAAGCTATAAACTGAAGCTGTGCATCACACTCTGTACCATGATGGATTTGCTCTTCGTGGTTCAGTGATGAGTGTTTCTTAACGTGTCCTAACATTTTCTTTTGAAAAGAAGAAAACGTGTTTGCCCGAGAGTTAAATGTAGACTAGTATGGTGCTGAAAGGCTCATAAATATAGTCGTTGTCGCTTTGTCCTAATGAGCTGGGTTTTCTGAACTCACCTATTTCATGGCCAAAGAAACTGGGCTCCATGCTTGGAAAGGGCTGGCTTTTCTATTTGGAAAGTATTCTGAGTTGTCCTCTTGCCAAAGTTGTTTTGTGTTGGCACGCAAGTAAACCTGGGTCTGTGGGTTTCTTCGGGGCTCTGTGGAGCTTTTCTTGGACACTGGGCATGATGTAAACATTCGACAAGATAATTTAGGGGTTGAAAGGCTGAACAGACCTTTTATTCAGGTCTTACTTCTTTTGCTTTCAATCCCTGCAGTCAGCAGTAGGGCAACACTTGGAGGAGAATGTCTACAGGTCCTGCGGGCCTGGGCTCTGCCAAGCTGCAGCTTTCACCCGCGTGAAGGATTTTGAGAGAGCTCAGGCTTGCATGTTGCTCTTTTTGGTCTTTTTAAAACCTTGCCAGTGTCCAGTGCAGGTTGGGTCTATTCTGGAAGAATTGTTTTCCTGTGACCTTGTTGGATCAAATATTTGCCCTGTCCTGTGGTCGATGGAGCCTGTTTGGGTTACCAGGGTAAATGTTCAGGCTTCTCGTTGGGGGAACATATCTCAGTAGAAGGGCGATAGGATATCATTAGAAAAAATAATTCGACCAACTTTATTTGTTTGAACCTCAAAAGCCAGCATGTTCTGAATTGCAAGGCAAAAGTCCCATTTTTTTTTTCTGGATGATGAGAACCTGGGCAGTTTTTTACATCTCCGGGGTATTAAGTGGTGGGGAATGTCAGCTGCTCCTGTTGGATGGGGAAACAAAACGAAGACTAGAGTGCTGGCCAGGCTGGGAAGGGTTGAGATTACATTTGGCTAAAGGTGACTAAGAGTCTCAGATCAAAGGCAAATTGTGAAGGTCAGGAACCCAGGCGGGGAGACTCCCAGTGCTCTAAAGGCAACATTTTTACTTCGAGTGCTCTAAAGGCAACATTTTTACTTCTTCGTGGAACGAAAGGGCCAAAATGTTAGTGTATCTTTCTGAGTTCTGTTTTTATTTTTATCAAAGTGGTTCTTGCACAGTTTAAATAATCCACTAGTTCTTCAGGGCTTGTGATCATACATCAGCTCTCCCCACTGTCATTTCCCTTCCCTAGAGACAGCCACTGAAACTTGTAGCTGATTTCTCTGGGCATTTGCTTATGTTGTAGAGTGCTGGTACATTTGTTTGTTCCTTTTAGGGGTAGCTGTTGACTTCCCACTAAAGAAGATTGGGATTTAGCCTTTTTTCCACATACCTCCTTCCCACCAACTGCTCAGGCACATTTCTAGGGATCCCACACCCCCAATGTAATTACAGCATAATTTTGGTTAGAAGAGGGGTTTTCAGCCTTAGCATTATTGACATTTGAGGCCAAGTGATTCTGTGTGGTGGGAGCTGTCCTGTACATTGTAGGATGTTGAACAGCATCCCTGGCCTGTACTCACTAGATGCCAGGAGCACCCCACACCCCAGTGTGACAACCAAAAATGCCTGTAGACATTGCCACATGTCCGTTGGGAGACAAAATCAGCCCCCAGGAGAACCACTAGGTTAACACTATTCAGTGCTTACATTATTTTGATTGCCAGTGCTACCACTGCTGAGCCTGGTGGTACGTACTATGATTGGTTTTCCGCGCACAAGTTTTTATAATCACTAAGGTTAGTGATAGTTTTGTTTCTTTGCTTAATTTTCTGTCACTTATCGTTGCATTTATTGTTCATTCATTCTCCAAATCTTCCCCAATTATGAAAAATCTCTTAATATATTCAAACACACAGGGTGTAGTGTTTTGAGATCTTCTCTGTCTGAAAATGTCATGATTTTACCTTGACAGTAAATGAGTTGCTTGGGTGGAGAAGTCTCAGCTAGAGACAATTCTCCCTCAGCACGTTGCAGGTGGCGTTCCATTCTCTGCTGCTGCTCAGTATTGCGGGAGTGAGGACGGACCTGTGTCTTGATCCTTTGCACTGGCTCTAATTTTTTCTGTCTTCTTTTTTATTTCTTTATGTTTTTGTTCTTCTTGGGAGATTTTTTGCAGCCTTATCTTCCAATCCTTCCATTGAGTTTTAAATTTGTGCTCTCCGTGTTTCCAAATTCCACAGTTCTTTTGTTATTCTCAAATGTTCCTTTTTGATACCATACTGATCTTGTTTCCTGGTTCTTTCATATCTTTGAGGATATTAAGCTGGTTTTTAAAAATGTCTTCTTTCTGCATAGATTCGGTTTCTGAGCTTTGCTAATTTTTTGGGTTGTTTTGGCTTTTGTCTTCCCTGATAGAGGCTTTCTCGAATGTCTCTTGATCCTGGCCCATCTGGGCCGGGCTGACCCCCATGCTCTTTGGACGCTGTGTGCATGTAGGGGAGTGATCTGGTGAGGCTGCTTCCCTGGGGACTCCCTGAAGGCCATAGCTTCGATTGTTTCTTTGGGCTGGTCATATTCTTGTCAGACAGTCATTTTGTCCTCTACTGAAAATACATTCTGGTGGAGGGCGGATTTGGAAGGTGATGCTGGGTCTGCCAGTTTAGGGGATCCTTGCTTTGCTCAGTGGGGTGAGAGTGGTCACTTCTGCCCCTAGTCTGGAGGGAGAGTCTTCACTAGGGCTAAGTGGCAGTGCTTACCTTCACAGGTGGATCTTGCACTCAGTCCTTAACCTTTCCTAATCCTTAATCCTTCAGACTGTCAAACTAGAGTGATTCCTGTTTTAGTGTATTATCATGGGGATTAAATGAGGCGATATATCAAGCTAGCTCTACATCCCTTCTGCCTTCCCCCCTTTTCCCTACTAAATCTTGCTTCATTAAGAATTGAGAAAACTATCAAAAATAAGGTTAATTTATTGAGCCACTGATTTACCTTGAAAAGACTTTACACTGGATTTTGTATGGCGACATTTTAATCTCTCCTAGAGATTTTGTTACTGATTCTGACTGTTTATATGGGATTTGTAGAAAAGCATTTAATTAAAATATACATCTGATGCCCAGCACCAATACATTAGCTATGCTATTTATAGATCACTGGAAGTGATTATTTCTTCCTTGCCACCCCAATTTTTTTTTTTTGAATAATAATGTTTCTTCCTTTTATAACATTAATGAAGGGTAGCTCTTTCAGATCAATGAGATATTCAGAATAATAGGATTTTAGAAAAGTGGTTTTGGGAAGTGAAAATAGTAGGAAAGATGAAGGTTAAATATCCCCATGACAACAGACTCCATTTCTTTATTGCTTCGCTCTCTGGCAGTAGAAAATCTCGCAGGGCGTAGAGTTAGACCCACAGGCGTAGCAGAGATGTGCTCTGCTTGTAGGAGACCGTGTCTCCTCTTCCCTCTGGACACGCTGCTGGACTATATTTCCCGGCTTCCCTGCAGCTAGATGTGGCCTTGTGACAGTTCTACCCAATCAAATCCAAGTGGAAGTGTTGTCCACCATTTATAGCCTGCCCTACTTCCCCCCTTCTGGTTGTCTGGAATGAAGATGGCCCTAGGGCAGAGCCTCATCAGCGCAGGTCCCTGAATGACTGAGGAGATAGCTGCTCAAGACATGGTTACCCTCCCAGTAGTACCATTACACGAGCAGGAAATAAGCCTCTGTTGTGTTTGGGCCATTACATATTTCTTGGATTACTTGCTATAAGAGTTAGGCTGTTCTAACAAATGACATCTGGAGAGAAATCAAAAATTTTCCTTTTAACAAGTACACCTAGTTTTAAGAGACTGAATATACAACACTTAATTTACCCCCATATAGGAGGGAATGATTATTTACTTTGTAGGAGGAATCACCGTGGGTGTCCAATTAGCACAGAGCTTGTTCTGTGCACACTTATTACAGAAAATGAGACTCGTACGCCCATAGTTTCGGCTTCTTTCCATCTTAGCTTTCTCTCTCAGCTGAGAATTTAATGTTCACCCTCTCTTGCTTTGCTTCCCCTCCCTGCAGATGATTGCCCGGGAGCTATGGAGAGGTGGGGCAGAGGGAGGGAGAAGCCCCAGTCCAGAGAATTAGCCCTCAGGAGGGCTGGCCAGTGGAGGGGAGGGTGGGTGGCCAGCTCCTGGTATGATATCAGGGCCTGGACCTTTCTCATGGTTGAATTGTCCTTTCCTTCACTGCCTTGGTTAAAGCGCAGAAGATATTGCCTGGGAGGGTTACACATTAAATCTTCATTAACAGGGCTGCCTTTATCAGATTAATTAATTATGATCTTGTATGGCAGACTATTTTTTTTTCCCCTGGGGAGTAGAACATAGACACATGAGTTAGACCATCAAAGAAAGGGAGATAAAGATGAGTGCAGAGTCCAAGTGGCCTCAGGAGGACGGTGGACTTGGTGTGGGGATCTGAGGGGTAGATGGCAGGGGCTGCTGAAGTGGGGGGAGAGGAGGGCCTCCTCCATTCCAGGTGCTGGAACGCCTGTGGAAAGCCTGGGAAAATGGTGCTGGGGGGACCAGAGACCTGGAGCCTCAGGACCGGTAGCCCTCCCTGGCTTTCCAGAGACATGAAGGTGCTTCTTTTCCTATGACTTGCAAATGCTGAAGCTGATGAAATTTTGCGTTTATGTTAATTGTGCCTGTGTTTGTAAATTTGTAAGCACGGTGATACTTATCTGTGCTAATTGTATGTATGCTTGTAAATTTGTAAGCATAGTGATTTTTTTTTTCTTGATGCAGAAACATTAAAGCCATCTTGAAAAAATTGAAAATAAAGGAAAAGATTGACCAGTAGCCCCAAACATATAATAATCCTATTTCTGGTGGTACAGCTATATTGATTTATTTTGCGTCTCTGTGGAATTCTTTGCTTTGCACCATGTAGATCTAAATTATTAGTTGCTTGAAGGTAATTCTCGTACGAATTACGTTGTCGACAATCTTTGGAATCAGATGAAGCTTAAAAGGAAGATTAGTTTTGTGTATACCAGTTGGAATTTAAAAAATGACATGTTTCGTTATTATGCAATATGTCGAGTTTTATCATTTAGCTTTGCCTAGACAGGCATATTAAAAGAAACAACCCTAACTTCTGGAAAACTGAGTATTTTATATTGGTCAAGTATGTCAGTATTTAAAACAGCTGTGGGTTTTTTTAATACGTGCAGCTTTTAAAAAAATTTTCCTTAATGTTTAGATGCCTGGAATCTTGAATGAAAGTTTGGAAAGGAAACATCTGGACTTGAAAAGATAGGCCTGCTGCTGCTTGAATCATATTTATTTTGTGTTGATTTAACCACAAAGATCTTACCCAGCTGATGCCAGTAGGGTTTATGAGCTGGGGGGTGAGGGGCGCTATTCCCACTCTGCTCCCCTATTTTCAGTGGCTGTTGTTTTGGAGAAAAGTAATTAGAACCTCCTACCACTCTGTGTAGTTGTGAAATTTTACCCACAAAGGCAAATTTTACATCCTCTGCTGGTTACTGAGGATGCTCCTTCTTGTGCCCCGAGGCAGGAACTTGGTTTGCTTTTATAGGGTTTAATTCTCAAATCACCCATGCTGTAATTGCCGGTCTGAAAAAGATGTCTCATTCGTGCTAAAACTCGTTTGCCTTTCTTTCTGACCATTGCATGGCCTTTCCTGGCCCTTTTCCTTTGCCTTCTGCTGCAATGCTGGTTTTTCTTGAAGGTCCTTCCTTTCTCTCTCCCCTTTCGTCTAGGTGGTCTCATGCGCCTCCCTGGAAGACAGCTCGCAATCTCCATGTGCAGTCCCAACTTCTAGAACAGCCCTTTGAGTGTTACTGAGGCCGGCAAACTCAGCATCGTCCCGACGGAGATCTTTCATCTTCCTTTACCTTCTGTAATTCTCCTCCTGCATTTCCAGTCTTGTCAACAGGTTTATCCCCAAATCTAGAAGTCATCCTTGATGTCTCTCTCTCCTTGACCTTCCACAGCCAACTGATTACCAAGTCCTTTAAAACCTAAATGTCTTGTGTTTGTTGTTTCTTTTTCATCCGTGCTATCTCTGCCTCCATGACTGCTTGACGGGACAGTCAGGGTAGTCTCCGGCTTGCACACTGCCTCTAGACTCTTCTAGACCTCCAGCCGTGGTTGTGCCAAAACACTAATTTGGTTCTCTGGCTCTTGCTGGGAAGGCCTCAGTAGCTCGTCATATAGCACTTTAGCTGGGTATAAAAAGGTCTTTATGTTTTAGTTCCTGCCTATTTTCCAGCCTCATCTTCTGGTAACTCCTCATATAACACTTTAGCTGGGTAGAGAAGGTTCTTTCTGTTTTTAGCTCCTCTCTATTTCCCAGCCTCATCTTCTGCTGTCTTCTCTCCTGTCTTGATCCTTTAATCCTGCACTGTCCCCTATGGTGCCCCTTCTCATATGTGACTATTGAGCACTTGAAATGTGGCAAGTCCAAATTGAGATGTACTATAAGTGAAAATAGTGGATTTTAGACTTAGTCTGAATAAAAGGATGTAAAATATTAATAATTTCTTTATATTGATTACATATTGAAATAATATTTTGGCTTCATTGGGGTAAATAAATAAAATATATTAAAGTTAACTTCACATGTTTCTTTTCTTTTCTTTCTTTTTTTTTTTTTTGGTGAGGAAGATTGGCCCTCAGCTAACGTCCGTTGCCAATCTTCCTCTTTTGGCTTGAGGAATATTGTCTCTGAGCTAATATCCATGCCATTCTTCCTCTATTTTTTTGTCTGTGGGATGCCACCACAGCATGGCTTGATGAGCAGTGTGTAGGTCTGCACCCGGGATTGGAACCTGCGAACCCCGGGCCACTGAAGCGGAGCGCATGGACTAATAATTTCTTTATATTGATTACATATTGAAATAATATTTTGGCATCATTGGGTTAGAAAAATAAAATACATTAAAATTAACTTCACACATTTACTTTTTAAAATGTGGCTCCTACACTATTGAAAGTGATACGTGTGGCTCTTGTATTTCTGTTGGACAGCTTCCGCTTTAAACTCTTGTCAGGCAAAGTGTGGTCCTTGGACCAGCAGCAGCAGCAGCAGCAGCACCCGGGAGCTTGTGAGAAATGCACACTCTTAGGCCCCACCCCAGACCTACCGGATCACAATCTGCATTTTAACGAGGATAAATTTGCAAGCATTGCTTTGGAGAACGGTTTGCTGGTCCCCAACATCCTATGCTATTTGAGGCTTTGCAAAGGTTCTTTCTCAAGGCTTCACTCACATTGCACCTCCCAGGCAAAGTGGCCCCTGGCCCTTCCTCCCCGTCAAGCACAGTCTTCCCGTGGTGCCCTTCGTGGGCCTGTTTAATCAAGGGCCTTGCAGCATCCTTGAGCGCGACCGACTGGGACGTGCGGAGAGTGGAGCCTGGCTCTCGTCCGTTCTCGGTATCCCAGTGTACCGCCTGGCCCGTGGTGGGAAGGCGCTAGTCAGGCGTTCGTCCCCGTAACGGGGCCGGCGTCGGGTTGCTGCTTTGCTTCAGGCGTGGGAGTTTGGGGTGAAGGTCAGAGTGCTCCCAAGCAGGTCATGCAGGGGACCTTTTCCGTGAGCCAGGGCCAAGGGGACCTGTGCGGAAGCAGTGGGTCCAGGGAGACCGAGGGAAGGACTTCAGGTGTTTCTAGAGAACAAGGCCTTGCATGTTGTAAAGGCGTTACAGAACCCTGCTTCCTGGGCCTCATAGCGACGTGGCGTAGCGAGGAGCGTGTAATGTGCAGAGGAGAGAAGCCAGAATACAGGACTGTGCGAGTCTGGGCTAAACTGTAAAGAACGCGCCCCCTGCCCCACCAAAGGAAAGGTAAAAGCAGAGAAATCAAAAAGTGGTTGTGTGAGAATCCTGAGATGCAAGTGACTTGTTATTCTCTCCACTTTTCCAAATTGCTTGTCGCGTGGTGGTGCTCTGTCCTGAAAAGGCGTGCTCACACATTTAAAGGAAGGCCTGCCGAAGGGCCCCCTGGGAGAGAGGGCCAGCCGGCCGTCCCTTGCTCTCCTGGGCTGCACGTCCCTGTCTTTACTGCTTCCGAAATCCCTTTTCACCAGAGTTCGATGTCACAGGGAGGTTGGGAGCGGGGTGGCTCAGCGAGTGCGAGGAGGCAAAGAGCCTGCCTTGTGACCAGCCTGGGTGACAGGCACACCTGAGCACGTGTAACCCCGCGCTGTGGGCCTGAACAAGCCCAGGCCTGGCGCGGCGGGGAGGGTGGCCCTGTGGATTCACATAGTGGCCACGGCCTGACTGCTTTACACTCCTGGCTGCCCTCAGAGAATTCTGATCTCCGGGTCTTTGCGAATTCCTTCCAGTTCTGCAGCCTCTCGGATTAGAGGTGGACTGTGCAGTGTTTGAGGAAGCCGTTCTATTTCCTGGGGTGCCTGGAGGGGCGGGGGAGGCCTGCCTGCATTTCTTTCCCCTTGGGTTTTTTTTTTTTTTTTTTGTGAGGAGATCAGCCCTGAGCTAACATCCGCCAATCCTCCTCTTTTTTTGCTGAGGAAGACGGCCCTGGGCTAACATCGGTGCCCATCTTCCTCCACTTTATATGGGACGCCGCCACAGCATGGCTTACCAAGCAGTGCGTCGGTGCGCGCCCGGGATCCGAACCAGCGAACCCCGGGCCGCCGCAGCGGAGCGCGCGCACTTAACCGCTTGCGCCACCGGGCTGGCCCCTCCCCTTGGGTTTTTAAAATGGAGATATAACGCAACATAAAATTCACCCTTTTAAAGTGAACACTTCACTGGTTTTCAGTATATTCATTTAGTTCTGCAACTATCACTCTAATTCTGTCTAAATGATGGATATTTTCATCACCCCAAAAAGAGATGTGTAATGGATAGAGAAGGTAGAGATGTGTAATGGGTGGAAGTCACTCCTCGTTCCCCTCCTCCCCCAGCCCCAGCAACCACCAATCTACTTTCTATCTCTATGGATTTACCTGTTCTAGATATTGCATATAAATGGAATCACGGAGTATGTGGCCTTTTGTGTCTGGCTTCTTTGGACTCAGCATAAAGCTTTCAAGGTTCATCCATGTTGTAGCATGTGTCACTACTTCACTTCTTTTTACGGCTAAATAATATTCCATTGTCTGGGTAGACCGCTTTTTGTTTATCCATTCATCAGTTGATGGACATCTATCTGGTTGTTTCCACCTTTTGATGATTATGAGTAATACTGCCCTGGATATGCACACATTGACATAGTAGCCTTTGCATGAATGTATGTTTTCAGTTCTCTTGGTTATTTTCCTTGCATTTCGACCTTGTCACACACATACCAGGCATGGTACCTGTAATTCCTTGAGCATGGGGCATTGTGCCTCCAGTGAATCAAAAGAATAGGATTAGGGGCCAGCCCAGTGGTGTAGTGGTTAGGTTCTTGCATTCTGCTCTGGCGGCCCAGAGTTTGCAGGTTCGGGTCCTGGGTGCCGACCTATGCACCACTTATCAAGCTGTGCTGTGGCAGACGTCCCACATATAAAGTAGAGGAAGATGAGCACGGATGTTAGCCCAGGGCCAATCTTCCTCAGCAAAAGAGGAGGAGGATTGGCAACAGATGTTAGCTTAGAGCTAATCTTCCTTACCAAAAAAAAAAAAAAAAAAAAAAAAAAAACACTAGGATTGGTCATTCTGGCTTTGAGGTTGTTTAAGCAGAATTAAAACTAACAATTTTAAAACCTTCAAATCTTAAAATGAACAGTTTTCAGAACTCATGGGATTTTTGTCTTAACAACACTGGATAGGATGTAGACCCCTGCTGTGCCACTTGTCTTATCAGGTCTTACCAGGGCCCTCCCAACACCCCAGACACGATATGCATTCGCTCCCAGCATCATCTTTGGCCTTAGGGTTACAATTAACGGTTTCCAGAGGCTTACCGTTGGCTGCTGCTGTTTGCTCTCACACGTGTGGAGAATCTCCAACAGCCCTATGAAGTGGACACTGTTATTTTCTACATTTTGCAGATGAGGGTAGAGATTTGCTGAAAGGGGAGACTGTACCCACTGACTGCCTTGCAGGTGTGTTCGGGGCCCCTGCACGGGTGTGCCCCACCCGGTGGGGCGGTCCTCCGGGGAGAGTGAAGCTGCAGCCTACATGCCTGCGTGCATGGGCGATGCAGACAGGCCTTCTTGGAAGGAGAGCATCATCCTCCCTCCTGATGCCACACTGACCCCCGTTCCTCTGTTGGCATAATTGGAGGATGCCCTTTGCCCTACTGTGGGGTGATTCTGGGGCTCAGCGAGGCATCCCCTCCTTGGGAAATGACTCTCTCTCCCTCCTCCCCTCTCTCTTTCCTCTTCCCAGTAACACAACTTCAAACGAAAATGAAAACCTCCATGTCTTGAACCTTTCTGGTTCTGCATCATGAACCCATACTACAGGGGAATCCCTCAATAAATTCAACTTTTCCAGGGTCGGGCTGGGGGGCATTGATATTATTTTCATATAGCATGGTAGAGTTTATAAAATTTGCTATTGAATATTTCATTTTTCTTTGTACACCTGTTCTATAACAAGCCTGCCAGCAGGTTTGGCTGAGGCTGTTTATGCTCACAGGTGGGAAATCAAGGTCCCCAGCATCCTACTGCAGGTTACAGTAGGTGGTCAAGGGAACCAGGACTCTAGCCTGGGCCTTTGAGTGCAGAAATGCATGGCTCTTTCTTCCATATGACTTTAAAAAAATCTTCCTTAAGATTATATATTTTTTTTATAATTTTATTTATTTTTCCCCCAAAGCCCCAGTAGATAGTTGTATGTCATAGTTGCACATCCTTCTAGTTGCTGTATGTGGGACGCGGCCTCAGCATGGCCGGAGAAGCGGTGCGTCGGTGCGCGCCCAGGATCCGAACCCGGGCCGCCGGCAGCAGAGCGCACACACTTAACCGCTAAGCCACGAGGCGGCCCCAAGATTAATTTTTAAAGTATAAAAATCCTCAGGATCTTATAAAATGAAATGCCCCCCCATTCTCTGAAATCCATATGAAGTACTAGAAGCCTCAACTTGACAGTAGAAATGCTCATGATGTTTCTAATATCTGGATGATTCTCTATAGAGGTCAGAGAACTTTTTCTGCAAAGGACCAGACAGTAAATATTTTTGGCTTTGTGGTCCAAACTACTATTCTCTGCAGCTACAGCATGAAAACAGACATAGACAATATGTAAATGAAAGGGCCTTGTGCCAATAAAACTTTATTTACAAAAGCAGGATTTGGCGTGCTGGCTGGGGGATTGCTGCCCCCAGGAAGCAGTGGTGTTCAAAGTGTGGCCGCCAAACCAGCAGCAGCAGTATCACCTGGGAGCTTGTTAGAAATGCAGGGTCTTGGCCCCCACTCTAGACCTACTGAGCTGCAAACTGGGGGTCGTTTGGGAATCAACCAGACAATTCTGAAGCTGGTACAGGTTTGAGAACTGCTGCCCTAAAGACGTGTGGCCCTCCTGCCATTTGCATCAAAATTAGCAAGTGTATACCCGCTGGGTCACCATTACAGGGGCCCAGGAATCTGAATTTGAACAGAGGCCCCAAGATGGTCTTATGCACTTGAAGTAAGAGCCACTTTCTAAAACACTGCTTCTCTGGACCAGAGGAGGAGGTGGGGGAGATGTCAGGGAACTTTTTCACACTACAGCCTGGACTTGCATGAGGTGGTTAGTGAGAAGGGAGGTGAGTGTGCAAGACTGGGGTCGGGGTGGCCGTGTGTTACCTTATGATGACTGTGTCCTGAGTCCCTGGTCCCAGAAGGTGGATTTATTTCTAACACCTCATGTATCCTGAAGCCAGGAGTTTCTGGAATTTAAATTAAGCCCTTCTGCTAATAACTATCACACACCACTTCATTTGCTCATGCATGTTTAAAAATGAAAATGGGTCTAGAACATACTGTAGGATTCTGCTGGTATCACATGTCCAGCACAGGCAAATGCATAGGAGACAGACAGAGAGCAGATTGGTGGTTGTCGGGAGGGGGGATGAGAAGGGTGCATGGGGTTTTGGGGGAGGGTGATGAAGATGTTCTGAAATTAGTGGTGATGATTGCACAACTCTGAGAATACTGAAAACTGCTGAATTGTACACTTTAAAATGGTAGATTTTATGGAATGTGAGTTATAGTTCAATAAAGCTGTTACTTAGTAAAAGGAAATGAGTGGAGGTGTTCAGCCTTATTCTTGAATTGCAAAGACCTCGCCCAGAGGAGGCTGACTGGGAAGGCCCCTTGTAGACCCAGTCCTCTGGGCAGTTCCTCGATGGCCCCGCTTCATGTGCATCACAGGGATTCCTCTGGGCAGTTCCTGGATGGCCCGGAGTCCTGCGCATCACAGGGATTCGTCTCTCTTGGTACTGGGGTCAGCCCAGGGGCAGATGGCCTGGGGAGAGTCAGTGTTCGTTCTTCAGGGAGAATCACCCTGACAGCTGGGAGGCCCCGGGGCTGCGGGTCTGGTGTTCCTCTTAGAGGAAGGAGAGGAGGCCGTGGCAGGCAAGGCACGTAGGAGCCCAGGCCTTGCTCCAAGGACACCGGGAGCCAGGGTAGGTTTTTAAGCAGGAGGTGGTGGCAGGGATCTCTGGCAGCAAAGGGCAAGCGGGTGCAGGGGTGCAGGGAGGAATCGGGAAGCCTTGAGCTACTGGTGGTGATAGAGGAAAGTCAAGGGATCTGAGTGGTACCCTTGAGGCGCAACAGATGCACCTGGTGCTTGGATGGAGGATGCTGGAAATGGCACCTGAACTAGGTGTGGCTTGCCTGTCCCCATCCTGCCCAGTGGAGGACAGGGCTGAGCAAGGATGAGAGTCCCGGCTCCTAGATGGGGGTGGCACCTCCAGAAAGCTCTCTGGATGGAACAGGTGCATGCAGGGCACACCTGGCCCTTCTCTTTGCCCAGGTGCAGTTGGGTGATGGGCAGGCGCTGTCTCAACAAGCTCACTCGGGGCCACGTGGAGCAGGTGTGCTCGGGCGCCTCCCCGCCGGCCTCTGTCCTTCCCAGCGGTTCCCGACAAACACTTGGCTTGCTTTGCTCCGAAGTGTGTTTTCCATTCTCTGTTTGAACTGCTTCTAAAGGAAAGGAAGCTGTTGTTGGAAAACATTCACTTTTGAGAGTAAGAATTATTAAAAAGTAGTTGTCCAGCTAAACCATCTGAGTCAATTTGACTTAAATTTTCTCCTTTTTATGAAACATCATGAGTCAAAATAAGAATATAACAAACAAATACAAGAGAGGTGTTGATTGGGCTTCTCTGGAAGGGAAGAGTAGTTGTTTTTCTTTTTTAAAATAACATGAGGTCAGCAATTCCTGGTGGGGATTAAATGTCATAATTATGATTTCAGGAGCTTAAGAAGTGAGGAGGTAGCTGAAGGATCCATTGTCCCTGTCACTGACAAACAGTTATGAAGAGTGTAGCTACGTGGAAGTGTATTCAGTCTTAAGGGATTACAGACCATGGGTAGCAATGGCCTCTGTGCTTAGTAGACAAGGTAATTTAAAAGTTCAGTCTCCTTGGGAGAGGCAGTGAATATTAAACAGCTCTGGGCTGAGCTGCCTGAGGTTTGGGGACCCAATTCCAATAGCAGCTTTTAAGGCAGACCTGCCCTTGTAATTCAGCCCCCAGCTGTAGCCCAATATAAATAGTATTAATTACCACGAAACTAACTCATCAAATGAATTGCCTAATTTTGCACAGATTAATAACTATTCTGGTTATGTGACTACTGCCAATTTTATTGTAGTCTAGAATAGAATTGTAATGTAATAGAATAAATCCTTTCAATGTTTGGTTTTCAAAAATTTCTTGGAGGCCAGCCCGGTGGTGTAGTGGTTAAGTTTGTGCACTCTGCTTCGGCGTCCCGGGGTTTGTAGGTTCGGATCCCTGGCGAGGACCTACGCATTGCTCATCAAACCATGCTGTGGCAGGCGTCCCACATATAAAGTAGAGGAAGATGGGCACGGATGTTAGCCCAGGGCCAATCTTTCTCAGCAAAAAGAGGAGGATTGGCAACGGATGTTAGCTCAGAGCTAATCTTCCTCACACACAGACAAAAAATTTCTTGTACTTAATCATCATAAGGTTGTATTTGAGGGCCGGCCCCGTGGCTTAGCCATTAAGTGTGTGCGCTCCGCTACTGGTGGGCTGGGTTTGGATCCCGGGCGCCTACTGATGCACCACTTGTCTGGCCATGCTGAGGCGGCGTCCCACATACAGCAACTAGAAGGATGCGCACCTATGACATACAACTATCTACTGGGGCTTTGGGGAGAAAAAGGGAAAAAAAAAAAGGAGGAGGATTGGCAGTAGATGTTAGCTCAGGGCTGATCTTCCTCACAAAAAAAAAAGATTGTATTTGAATTGTCACCATAAGTAATGAGATTTTATTTTGTAGTTATGCCTTCGTTTCAAGTAAATTTGTATGGTGTGCCATGAAAACTTCATCAGGTACTGGTTATTTTTCTCAGAAAGAGTCAGGATCTCGGCAAAGTCATTTTTTTTTTTTTTTGCTATGCTTTGTTTTTGGTAGAAATCATTAAATCCTGTTTCAGAATTAAATGGAGAAACAACATTTAGGTTTTAGGTGAACGAGGTTAGTACATTCTGGGTTTTCCCTCAGGATCTCTCTAGTTCAACTGTTCAAACATTAAAAGATCATTGATTTCTAGTAAGAGAAGAGAACATATAAGTTGGGAAACATAAAGCTAGGAATCTTACACTGATTCTCCCCACCCCCAAGAATAATGCATTTGGACAGAGGTAATTGCATGGAACCTTTCTTAGCTAGCTCTCAGAGTTCAGAGCCTCCGAGTCCAGGGAACAATGATGGAAAGCTGGAGAAGCATTCTGAGTATTGGAATGCCAGCCAGCAGATCAATAGCCCGCTGTGCTTCTGTGATCCCAACACACAAGCATTCTGCCCTTTTGAACCGTACAGGCTCTTAGCTGGGCTGGGCGGGTGAATGGGGCTGTTTTTCCCGATTAGGACTCTGCATGACGGTTCAGAACCTGGGGAGTGTAGCGAGAGACGCTCTGAGCCAAACATCCCCAGAAGTGTCCTGTGGGCTGCCATGGGAGCAGCTGCTCCCTGGGACCACCACCTTATCCAGATTCTCAGGATCCGGGAGGAGGTTGGGGGTTTGCTTTCGTGAAAGGATTGGAGCAGTTTCACGTCCTTTAATGAAGTTTCTCATTTTTTTGTTGTTGTTGTTAGGAAGATCAGCCCTGAGCTAACATTCATGCTAATCCTCCTCTTTTTTGCTGAGGAAGACCGGCTCTAAGCTAACATCTATTGCCAATCCTCCTTCTTTTTTTTTCCCCCCAAAGCCCCAGTAGATAGTTGTATGTCATAGTTGCACATCCTTCTAGTTGCTGTATGTGGGATGAGGCCTCAGCATGGCCAGAGAAGCCGTGCGTTGATGTGCACCGGGGATCCAAACCCAGGCCACCAGCAGCGGAGCGCGCGCACTTAACCACTAAGCCACAGGGCCGGCCCCCGAAGTTTCTCATTTTCAGATGTAGTGGAGCAAAAGGAGGAAAGACTTCTCCTGGATGAAAGTTCGCTATTCTTATATTGGGGGCTTTGGAAAAATAACCCCTAAATATTGAAATACAAACGTTATGGAATAATATGTGTTTGGTATAACGTTAAAGGATTCTAGAAAATTCAAGTTTTTAAAAAATTCTCTTTGCAGCTCAATATTAAAGAAAAAAAATAGACTGCTCTTGAAAAAAATGAAAGGAATTGCAAGGAATGTATCTTAAGCTTGCTTCATTCACGGGGGTAATTGCCCCATGACTCTTTCTCCCTAGTTAAGGGACCACGTTCATTGTGTAATTAGTCCTTGCTTTTGAGAACACAGTATTTGTACAAATAATCCCATGACAGCATGAAATTTTAATTTTCACTTTTAAAGCTTTCCGGCTTCTCACAAAATGGTGAGAATCTTTTGGTGTTCTCTTCCTGTAAACTCAATCAGGGATGAGGAAATTAATGAGCTGGCATTTTAGAGCAAGTTTCTCTCGTCATTACTGCTCCTTTCTCTTGTGTTGATGTCTACACTGATAAAAGCGCAGCCTGGCCTAGCTCATTCTTCAGGAACTTGGGTGTTAAGGACAATCTGCTCAGCCCTTGGGAAGTGGGCTTTCCGTAATGTTTATTTTTTTTTTTAATTTTTCTTTTTTGTGAGGAACATTGGTCCTGAGCTAACATCTGCCAATCCTCCTCTTTTTTTGCTGAGGAAGACTGGCCCTGGGCTAACATCCGTGCCCATCTTCCTCCACTTTATATGGGACGCCGCCACAGCATGGCTCGACAAGCAGTGCGTTGGTGCGCACCCAGGATCCCAAGTGGCGAACCCTGGGCCGCCGCAGCGGAGTGCGCGCACTTAACCGCTTGTGCCACCAGGCCGGCCCCCCCGTAACGTTTATTTTTATAGACACTGGGTGCTTCGGCTGTGTCCGTGGTCCCGTAAGCAGCGGGTGTGTGGGTTACTCTGAGAAATAGTGAGGAGCTGCTTCCCTCACAGTCTGGGCTCACCCACCCTGGCTGTATAGGCTGGGCACCTGGAGACCTTGGAAAAGGGGTTGGGGGGTGCTCGCGCTGCAGTTCCTTCAGAAACTTTTGTGTGTTTTGAGTGATTCAGCTTGACCTTTGGCCTCCCACAGCTGCCCTAGACCCTTAGGACGGGCTTCCCCAGTAGCAATCCCAGGGGTCAGCAGCGTGGGCCAGGGTTTCCAGAGCATTGGTGTCCCTACCTCAATGCCCAGCACCTGTACCCAGTATCACATTTTAGGTACCCAGGGAAGGTGTTATGCGATGACCTTTGTCAAGGTCAGGGGTACTGTTTTCTCTTCACTTTGCTTTTTCACGTTGGGTTTTGTGAGCAGGTCTGTGGTCATCAAAGCCACGCTCTTCATTGATAACTCCACCGTACGCATCATTGCTGGGCTGGGATGACCCAGACGGAATAGGCTTTTGAACGATATAAGGTTATTGTAACATCTAAATGTTATTCCAAATAACTTTCCTTGGCTATCATTTTAATTTTTTTTTTTTTTTTGAGGAACATTGGCCCTGTGCTAACACCTGTTGCCAATCTTCTTCTTTTTGCTTCCCAAAGCCCCAGCACATAGTTGTAGAGTTGTAGCTTTTCTATGTGGGACGCTGCCTCAGCATGGCTTGATGAGCGGTGAGTAGGTCTGCGCCCAGGGTCTGAACAGGTGAACCCCGGGCCACCGAAGCGGAACGTGTGAACCTAACCGTTACGCCACTGGGCTCTCCCCTATCATTTTACTTTTTAAAAATCTCTATTTCTGAGAATAACTTTATTTTCAGCTCTTGTTGATCACTTAAAAACAATATCAACAACAACAACATTACTGTATACATTGTAACCATTCACAGGATGAGCAAGATTTGGGAAAACTCACCCAAAGGCTCAAACGCTTTTGAAAGTTGGATGGTGGTAAAGCACGCTGAGTCTTAGGGCCTCTGTTCGACTTTAAAACCCGAGTGCAAACTGACTCCTGGAAATGTTACCGCAGGTTTTGGATTTATAAAGAAAGGGGATGACTGTACATTTCCTCGAGCACAGTGGATGGAGCCCTGCCTGCACACTTGAATCACATGGGGTGCTTTAAAAGCTATTGATGCCCAGCTACACCCCAGACCAGTTCAGCTGAGATCACTGGGGGTGGGCCCAGGCGTCAGTGATTCTAAAGCTCACCAGGAGAGTCACATGTGCAGCCGAGGTGGAGAATCGTGGACTTACATTTTCGGCTTAACTCGTGTTGGTAGGTTTACAGAGAGGCACCAAGCGTTCTCTGCAAAGCTCAACAAGAAAATTCAGTTCACCTGGCTGGAGGCCCCTGCTGGGTGCCCTAACCAGGTATGTTTTCTGAGCTGCAGGAGGCCACGTTGGTTCCCTTTGGACCAGGGCAAGGGAGTGGGGTCAAGCAGGGCTGGGCTCTGGTGGCCATGGGGTCATGAGAAGGGAAAGGGGGCAGCCTCTGTGCTGAGGCTTGAGCCGAGGGATTTTAAACCAGAAGGAGAGAGTCGGGGTGATGAGCTGTGTTTTATGGGGTACTGGCTACTAGCTGTGCACCTGCCAGGTGCCAGGCTAAATGCTTTACAGCAGGGAGTCTCTGGGTGGGGTCTGCAGATCACCAGCATCAGCCTCCTCTGGGAGCTTGTCAGAAATGCAGAGTTTCAGGCCCCACCCGAAACTGGCTGAATCAGAAACCCTGGGGTGGGGCTCAGCGAGCTGTGTTTTAAGGACCCTCCAAGGGATCCTGACTGTCGGCCAAGGTCTGGGAACCTCGGCTGTGTATACTTTATCTCATTTAATCCTCACACCTGCTTTGTGGAAGCGCTTATTATTTTTTTTACGTGTTACACCGTTGGAAATGGAGGCTTGGGGATTTGTTAGTCCAGAGTTTGGAAGTTGGTAGGTGGCAGAACTGTGACCTGAGGTCGGCTGGGTGCCTCATGGCTCTGGAGGTGGGCTCTGGGACTTGGAGTCGCTCATTGCAAAGCCCTGACATCCAAAGTTGCACATTATTACTCCATCTACTTCCAGAGTTGACAGGATTCACTGAAATAAGGTATGTCAGTGTGTGGCCAGCAATGGATGTTAGTAGATGTTTAGCTTTTAAAAAATGCTAATCTGGACCTTGTGGCGGGGGTGCAGGTGGGGGTGTGGGGGGTTACTTTTTCTTTTTACTTTATGCACAACTATAGTGTTTTTAAAAACAAAATCGTGCATGTGTGTCCATATACACACACATACATTTTTACAAATGGTAAAGCAATGGTTATTTCCATTTTGAAAAAGCAAACAAAAAAATGTCAACAAAGTGTAGCATAAGGACCATAGAATTGTGAGTTAGAAAACTGGACTCTGACCCCTCCCTGTAAATTGACCTTGGATAGTCCCTTAATCTCCAAGCACAGTTTTCCCATGTCTAAATTCGGGAAAATAACACTTCACAGGGTGGTTTGAGTAGCCGGCCAGAGTGTTGTAGAAATGATACAGCAACGCACGAGTGTTGCTGATGGTGGTATTCCCCGCTTTTCAAATGTCCTTGCAGTAGATGTGATTGGTTTGGCCAAGAGGTCACTGGTGGCAATGATCAGAGCCATCCTTTGGCCATGGAATTCCAGGGGTGCCAGTCACCATGATGGGAGAGGTAATAACCGGGCCACTGTTTGTCCAGACAGCAGGTGGCTACACACTCTTTCCTTCCCTTTCAGTCCTTAGCGTGACAAGGGCACATTCAGGGTTCTGGGGCCAAAAGATTAGGAGCCAGTCCGAGCACAAGAAACTTGTTTTATACAAGAAAACCGGGACAGAGAACCTCAAGGTTGAGAAGTTGCTGTTGGCTGAAGACGAATTATAAGTGAAGAGACTTTTCTGAAGTTGGCGTCTAAGTCAGATAGAAAGTACGATTCAGATTGGAAAAAGAGCAAACGCTGGTATGTTGTGGCAAGGTTACCTGAATGTCCTTATTCCGACATTCTACTTGGGGCAGGTGCCAAGGTTAGTTAGTGTGCAGGTTTGCAGGGTGAGAAAGCCAAGGACTGGAGCCTAGTGCAATTGATTCGGGTGTCAGGGTCCGTTGGGAGAGCATTTCGACCCAAGGTTCTTGAGGATCATCAGTTAATGGTTTCAGAAAATACATCAAGTTATTTCAGATTCCCGGTGGTGTTCCAGGTGCTTCTAAGGGTTTGAACCTGGAAGAGGCAGGGTCGCCACTTCTCTTTTTCACTTTGTCGGTGAGCATGATCGGGTTGGTAGGAAATGGAAAGAGACCTCAAATCCTGTGGGATTCGGAATGCTGTGCCAGCCTACATCTCTAAGTCTTTGAGAACTCTGCTGGACCCCCTCTGCCTCGAGTGCATGTGCCGGCCATTAGGAGGGCTGGTGGCACAGGCAGGCTCAGTAGTTGGGATGCCGTTTATTCAGAAGTAGGCAGCCTGGGTAGGGAGTGGGGACAGCTAGAACGATTGGGACCTCCCTAGCAAGCCGGAACAGGCAGCGGGAGCCCGAGTGGGGAGCAGATGTGTGGCTGTAATCCTTGCTTATTAGAGTGTTGGGGGCCCGTGAATCACTGGGCTTCACTGCGTGTCTAGTGCTAAAGTGTGCATAGCATTGCGAGGCGGCTGTGTCACCTGCTCCGAGCCAGCTTTGTCCTGATGCCGCCTGGCTTGCTGATTTTCCAGGTGCTCCCCCCGCCAAGGTCAAGACGTCAGATCTTGATATCTCTTGTTTTGTGTCCAGGCCATAGTGGAAATCCACCTGTTAATGGGTGAAAGGGAGGGTGAGGACTTGTTTGTCCTGGGCTCCACAGCAGAAGGTGGCCAGATGTGAGGGTTTTCACGTGACTGTGCACTTCCTTGCAAAGGAGAGGAGAGATGGGAGGAGGGAGTTGCCAGTACCACGGGAGTGTTTTCCATCTACTTATCATCAAGTGTTTTCTGGTATCCCTCTGCCAAAGGAAAATTGCAGACAATCCTTAGACTCTGTTGACTAGGAAATGACACACCTGAAGACACTGCATCCTTGTAGAAAGCTGCACTAAGCACTCTTAACTGTCTGCATGTGCCAGCAAGTTCTCATTTTGGAAGGAGATCTACCTCGTGGGGGAGTGGGCGTTCTGTCCCAGCCGTTTCTCACTACCCCATGCACACTGAATGCACACACTTCCCTCTAGTTTTTCTCTCTGGCTTTCACGTTACAGTAGTGACCTACAGTCCCTCCTCTCCACAACTGAGAGTTACAGTCCACATTTTCCCAGTATTTCTGAAATTCTCCTCTCCTAGGTCATGATTGAGAAAATGTTTCTAAATACGGGTGATGTTTAATCTGGAAACTACTTTTGCTTAAAACTTTATTGTGAATCTCTGTATACGTTTTTAGCCTCCCCTTGCCCCCATGGAGCTCATTGTTAAGAACCTCATAACTGTAAGCACTGAACTGCTAAGACATTGAGCGCCGATGAAGAGACCCCCAAGCACGTTCACATGTGTGTGTTTGGTTATCGGCACAGAGAACTCGAGAGAGCCAGAACTGTTTTGGTTGCAAGTGACGGAAACTCAGCGTAGAGTAACACCCTCAGTGGAAGAGGGAATGCATGAACTCACCAAGCTGGGAAGTCTGAAAGATGTATTTTGTCAGGCATGATGGGAGAGGGGCTCATACAAGTGCTGAAGGGCCTGTGTCTCCCTCCCCCTGGCCCCAGTTGTGTTTCCTTCATGCTGGCTTACTTCTCAAGCAGATTTTCCCCACAGGCATGTGAAAGGCGGCCACAGGTGGCCCTGGGCCCATGTTCTACAGGCTTCCATTGTCAAAGGAAGGGAGTCCTTTATTCTCTGTCAAATCTCACAGAGGTTCTCATCTAGATGGCGAGCGGGGCTGAGTTTGCCCACTCCCAGACATTTGGCAGTGTCTGGAGGCATTTCTGGTTGCCGCAACTGAGGGGGAAGGTGGTGACTAGCATCTGGTGGGTAGAGACACTGCTGAACATCCTCCAGTGCACAGGACAGCCCCCACCACAAACAACCATCCATCTCAACATGTCAGCAGTGCTGAGTTGAGAACCGCAGCCCTAGACCCATCACTTTATCCAGGGACTGTGGTCCCTAGTGTGGGTTTAGTGGTGGTCCCTAGCTGTTGGGAGTGGGGCAGGGGAAACAGGACAGTGATGGGAAAACCTGTAAGGAAGAGATAGTTTCCTCAAGAGGAGGGAATGCTGGCAGACAAAAAAAAAGGAGCTTGTGCGAGTTAGACACCAAGTGTCAGTCCCCATCACTCCTGTCGGTTCTCTGGCGTAGTGTTTACACAGTAGATGCCCCATGTGCTTGCTAAAATGGATGTGAGCCATCAAAGCATGCAGAGTTCTTGAAGCACGCATGGATGGATAGCTCAGCATTGATTGCTGTGGTCGGGAGTTGTAACTTCTTGGAACTTAAACTAGAGAAGATCAAGCAAGGGTAATTGACGCACTCTTCATAAAGTCATCTAATTTTGCTCATCAGTGCCCTTGGGCATTTTTCCCCAGTCCCCTTTCTCCTCTTTGCTTTTGTTTGTACAGATCTTGTCACTTCCTCTGTCTATTTTAGCACCCTTTCTTTTTCCCTACCTGGTAGGTCTCGTTTTTTAACGTCACATCCCTTCCGTTTCTTCACATGTCATCTGCAGACCCTGATGATGTCTTAGGGCAAGAAGGAGCTTCTAGTTACACACCCTTGTCGGATGGAGAAAATACTGACATCCAGGAAGGTAAAGGACTGTCCCAAAGGTCATACACCTAGTTTACAGCAGGATAATGTCTAACTGAACATAGAGTACCCAAAAGGTCTGTTTGGGGCTGTTTCTTAAAAAAAATTAATTAATACGAATGGTACAAAATTGCATAATTACTGTACTTCTAAAGAGTCATAAAAACAACTGCAGTGGATATTGATAAAAATAACAACACTCATTCCAGCCTGGGCTTTCTGAGATTCACACAGAATAAATGCCCCCCGTGCACATATCCCGCCAGGGGAACACAGTGAAGGGACGGCAGAGCCTGTCCCTTGTTGCATGGCCTGGCGAGGTGGGGGAGGAAGGAGGTGTTTGCAAGGGGCACTGTCTGTGCCTGGTGACTGGTGTGGAGCTCAGGGGCAGCTTTACACTGGATTTGTTCTGAAACTTCACTCAGCACCTGCAACATGAAGAACTAGGAGTGGCATTCGAAGGTGTGCGCTGACATGTCCTCCTCAGCCAGTCAAGGTCATCTCTGTTCATCGTGATTGATTCCAACACCCAAAATCCTACAGAGAACTTTTTATCATCATGGAAAGTAGGTTTTATCGTGTTAACCCTGAAAACAGCTCACCGATGGAAAAAACACAATACCAATATTTACTGTAAATATGATGACCTAATATTTTCATTTCAAAACTGGGAGTCAGGAAATTTGATGCCAAAGGGCCTGTGCTTTGTGATTGCTTGGAGGAGCAGAAGAGCATAGGAAGAAGGGGCAAGTTGTGTATATGCACATATGAATGTGTGTGTGGCAAATAATCTCTGGGAATCAGCCAGTTGGTCTTGTTTCTCTCTCTCAATTTTAATTTTGAGCCTTGCTATTCTAAGGGAACAAGACCAGCAGGTTCATCCTCTTGGGAGTGCATTAGAAGTGCAAGCTATAATTTAGAAAAACGATGTAGCCATATTAGACTTCGGGAAAATATGACTGTAATCCTTCTGCCATCTTTACCAGGGTGGCGAAGGGCAAAATGAAGAAGAAAGGTGGAGTTCGTATATATTTGGTTTACTTACCCAAAAGAAAGGCTGGCTTCACTGGCTTTTAGCAAAGCATACGCTAGAAGAATTTCGATTTTAGGGAACACCTTTCCAGAGGCTTTGAAAGAGTACAAGCCCCGTTGGTTTGTCTCATGTGGGTGCGCAGAGCAGCCCTGCCCTAGGGGACCAGATGGAGACACCCAGCGTGGCACCTGCGCTTCCTCACTGATGACAGCTGGATCGCCCTGGGTTTTCATTGGGAGAATAAACTCATGAGTTCATGAGACTTAAAGCTGGAGTCTCCCGAACCTTGTGATCAAGAGTGAGGAGAACCCTGCTGAGGAACGAACCTTGTGATCAAGAGTGAGGAGAACCCTGCTGAGGAACGAACCTTGTGATCAAGAGTGAGGAGAACCCTGCTGAGGAACTGAGCGGGAAGTGGCTCCCCTGGGCACCTTCCTGTGAGCCTCAGGCGGCTCACCTGGGGTGCCTCTCCTTGTACCCCCCGCAGCTTCTCTGTGACCTGGAGGGCAGGAAGGGCGGAGTGAAGGAGGAGGAGCGGACTCCGGAAACCCCAGCCCAGCCCAGGGCAGCCTGCTCCATCAAGTGGGACAGGTTCCAGTTTCTTTGTCCCACTCTTGCTTCTTGACAGGTGAGCTCAGGTAAAATGTATAACCACTGTCAGCCTCAGTTTTCTTGTCTGTAAAAGAGGGGTGGAAAACCCTACTGGGCAGCATTGTTTCCAGAATCTCTAGGGCCTGATTGTACGCTTAGTGCTTACCGGTTTGGAGCTAGAAATTACTAAGAACATCTCTGACCCTGGTTTGTGCATCTGTGGAGTATCTGTCTGCCCTTGCTTTTTTCTCTGTGCCCTTGCCTTTGGCAGCCTCAGTCTTCTCCCTTGCTTACCTGTTTCTGTCTCTCTGCCTCTCTGTCCTTTCTCTTACAGCTTTATGCAGCTATATAATTTTCATCCTATACGATTCACTGATTTTTAGTGTACGATTCAATGATTTTTAGTAAATCCAGAATTTAGTGTGCATCCATCACCCCAAAAAGATCCTTTGTACCCATTAAGTTGTCATCACTTGTTCCCGTCGCAACCCCGGGCAACCACGAACCTCCTTTCTGTCTGTGGACTTGCCTATTTCTGTCTATGGACTTGACATTTCATATAAACAGAATCATACACTATATGGCCTTTTGTGTCTGGCTTCTTTCACTCAACGTAACGTTTTCAAGGTTCACCCATGTTGTAATATGTATCAGGACTTCATTCCTTTTTCTTGCTGAATACTGTTTCATTGTGTGGACAGGCTACATTTGTTTATTCACTCGTCAGCTGATGGGCATTTCAGTGGTTTCCCATGCCATGTTGAACTATCCATGTGGGTGGTTCCCCACCTCCTGTGGGCACTCGGGGGAGGTGTCCAGGCTCTGTGGCCGAGGGGGAGGTAGGTCACTTAAGTCCTTGGAATATCAAGTCCATCACTTGTAAGCAGGGATTTTTTTTTTTTTTGATATGTCATAGGATTGTTAGAAAATCTAATAAACCAAATATTTGAAAAATGTGTTTCATGTCATCTCTCTGTGACCTCAGGAAGTAACTCTAAATTCTTGTAATGTGGAGAAAAATCCCTAGCTTCATTAAACCGACAGCTAAATGGAGAGAGGCTTTGGGAGGCGTATTCTGCACGGAGTTTTTCATAAGATAAAATGTGTGGCGTGCACATGTCCCATCTTGCCTTCCTGACAGTGTGGAATGTGTAACAAACTTAGATAAAAAGCGCTGTTTCGGTCGAGGTGAGTTTCAGGGTGTCTGATAGTGGGCTACGCCCTGAGACAGAATTCCTTGTCTTGTGTTGCCCTGTTTTCTTCGTGCAGAGGACACAAGGTGGTCAAACACATGCCACCCTGTGTCCCTTGTGCTCCAGCTCCTCCTTCATGAGGTCAAGTGCAGCAGGACCCCCAGGTCCTCTGAGGCCCGGTGGGGTGCCTTTCATAGGGCTCTGCAGTCAGTCCTCCCAGCCTAGGATGGTGAGTGATGCTTGTCTCCATGCTATGGATCAGGCCACTGGGTTATGGGGGTCACAGTTTGTCAGCAGAAGAGCCAGAATTGGGTGGCCTGGACACTTCCTTAGGGAGTAGGAGCCCTGAGTAAGGTCGGAATTTAAGTACGGGAGTCGGCTGGAATTGGCTTCTTTCTGACCCCCGTGACAGCTGAAACTGCTTATAAAATGCCTGCTATTAGTGCACTTTATTATGGTCTGTGTGACTCGCAGGGAGTCTGGGGACTTAGGAAGCCTACAACGTAGATCAAGTCTTGACTACTGAGGAAGAAGGAATTAGAGTAATTTGCATGAAAGAATCTAGAATAGCAAGCAACTCATCACAGTAGATCCTTTGTTTCTCCTCACAAACTTTTACAGCACATCAAGTGCCAACCTAAGCTCTCCAGAGACCTGAGTGAAAACAAACAAGCCAAAAGGAAACAAAAAACCTTAAGAGAATTTTAAGACAGCCTCCCCTTCATGCCTCAGTTTTAATTTGGAAAATATTTGCATACGATGGTCAAAGAGAGCAGACACTTTCTCCAGAACCAGCCTCAGCTATGTCACCTACGTGCGAGAGCAATCATCCGCAAAGATGCAACGATTAGTCTTCCGGGGAAGGAATTGGAAACCAAACAAGAGGCCTGGATGCATTAAAACAGGGGCATCATTTTCTTGACTGAAGTTTCACCAGCTGGCTCTTGGAGATAGATATCACTGAGCGAGATCAGGTTACACCGAATATTAATTATTTCTTCACCTCCTAATTGGTGTGCTCACTCCCCCAGCCCTTGTGTGTGTCATGTGGGCCAACAGGTGTTGGGTTTCCATAGCAACAAGGTGGCATAGGGGAGGGTGAGTGTTTCCGCTGGTCACCTTCTGGGTTTGGGTGTAGAATATTCAAGTGATTGGCCACCTTCTCTTCTCACCTACATCTCCTACCCGGTCTGGAATCTGGGGAGGAAGGAAACCTTGTTTGTTAATCCGACTGGTCCTAAGGTTCTAGAGCTTTCCCACCCTCTCTGACCCTCAAAAAAAAAAAGCGACTGAGAGTGAGTCTTTGAAAGCCACAACTGAAACTCCAGCCCACCTTCTGTGCTTCTTACCTGCTTAGAACCTGGCCATGAGGCCTTGTAAAAGTCCTTTGAGAGGAATTTTTAAAAAAGGCTTTAGGGGCCGGCCCGGTGACGCAGCAGTTAAGTGCCTGTGCTCTGCTTCGGCGGCGCTGGAGTTCACATGATGGGATCCTGGGCGCACACTGACGCACTGCTTGTCAAGCCATGCTGTGGCGGCTTCCCATATATAAAATAGAGGCAGATGGGCACGGATATTAGCTCAGGGTCAATCTTCCTCAATGGGAAAAAAAAAAAAAGAGGAGGATTGGCATCAGATGTTAGCTCAGGGCTGATCTTCCTCACACACAAAAAAACGGCTTTAAGGAATGGAATTCAGTTGAACAGGGCAGTGGAAGTTTTGGCATAGGTATAGACCCGTGAAATTGTCACCATAGTCAAAGGGTGAACAACAGGAATCACCTCAAAAGTGTCCATGCCCCTTTGTAATCTCTTCTTCCAGCCTCTGCTCCCCACCCCACGTGGATCTGCTTTCCCTCGCTGTGGGTCACTGCATGGTCTGGAATTCTGTATAAATCCTACAGCAGGTACGCATTTCTGTCTGGCTGCTTTCACTCAGAATAATTATTGTGAGATTCACCCATGTCGTCGAATGTATCAATGGTTCATTTGTTTTTTTGCTGAGTAGTATTTCATTGGCAGGTTGTGAGTTATGGGCTGTTTTTTTTTTTTTTTTTTTTTTAACGTTAGAGGCTGATTTTTAGAAAGTGGCGGAAAGGAGAACCAACAGGAAGAACAAAAACAATTTCCCTTGTCTGTGAAGACTAGCCTGTGAAGGATACCTCTCCAGACTGATGGAGGGAAGGGTGCTTGTATCTTTACTGATTCATGAGTTTATTTCAAAGGCCATGGAGCTCTAACTGCAACCTTGACTTCATTTTCCCAGTTTAGATAAGACCTATTTTCTACCGTATTTGAGGTCATTGGAGATCTTCAGTTTTATTACCAGCAGGAGGACAATGGAAGGTTTTCAAGTGATTAAGGGGTGCAGTGTTGATTTGGAAAGAGAATGCAGGACTCCACGAAGCCTTGCACATCTTTATTTCAGTGCACCATTTCTAAGCCCTCTTGCTATACTTTATCTTTTAAAAATTAGAAGAATGCACATGTACTTGGAGGCAGGCTTTTGTACAGAAAATACTGTAAATTGAACTCCTGCATATAGGTGATTCCTATCTTAAATTCTTGTGAATAGATGTTAAACAAAAATTTTAACCTCTGGATTAAAATCTGCTGCTGCTATTTTCACAGTTGCTAAGTGAAAACAGGTTCAGAATTCTATGAAATGATTCAGACCATGGAATATTCTGCAGCAATTCAAGCTGCTGTTTATGAGGAGTTTATAGGGGGGCAAATGGTTCTAGTTTAATATAAAATTGCATATGCAATATAGAAAGAGGAAAAAGAATCGAGAGTACATCAAAATGCCAGATGTCTTTGGGTTGTGGAATATGGGCGAGTTTTTTTCCCCCCACTTCTTTATATTCTATATAATTTAAAACTTTAACGAATACTTATTTTTAGGAAAGCTAAGAATGTTATACACAACTTGCTTTGCAAAACTTGGCTTTTCCAGCTAGGATTACTTGAATGACTAAAGATTAATTCTCTCTTTTAAAAATTCCCCGTATCCTCTATTGCAGTGAATATGGTAAAATAATATGTATGCAAAGATTTGTCTAATGCATAAAATATTACATAGTATAAATTATTGTACATGCCTTTTGATGTGTTTGATGTCTTCTCTCTTTGGCCTATGTAATAAATGATGAAAAGTGGAGTTTCCACTTCGGGCCATCTTGTGTTCCTAGGAAGGTGGAGAGGAAAAGATAGTGGGGGAGATGGTGAAATTAACAATAGTTTTCTTTCTTTGGTCTGCCTGCAGGGTGCCAGATGCAGAATGCTTACTGCATGGTCCCTCACCCTGAGGACCTATGGTTAGTATTCCCTTTTCCTTGCCCAAGGTCACACAGCTTAGCAAGTGGCGGTGACAGTTGACTCACACTCTGCATGTGTGAGTCTTTCTGGCATTGCTGGGCACTCTTTAGCAGTTATTCAGAATGAGTTATGTGCAAAAACAGTCACAGAGTTTTCAGTACCAGAAAACAGAATCTTGGTGCTGGGTGGTGTGGATGTGCATGGTTTAGTAATTCAACAGCTTCTTTAATAAGCTGTGTTGTAAATTTCTGTGTTGTAAATTTCTCTTATTTATGACTTCCTGAGATTCCTTTCTTTCAATTCTTGTTAAAGCAACATAAATTTAGAGAGTCTGGATCATTCATCTCTTAACCTATTGTCCTACTTGACGATTGATACATTTTTATTTAAAGAAATTCCTGAAGGCCTTTGTGGGATTCTGAGCGAGTTCTCTGAAATAGTCTCGTGGTTTTCCTTTGAACCATGGCAGGCATATGCCTGTCCTGGGGTCCTCACCTGTCCTGGGGTCCTCGGGAGAGAATTCACACTGCCAGGCCTGCGGTGGCTGGATGGCTTTTAACCCTGAATCGTAATGGTAGTGGGCTTTTAAGAGTGAGTCGAGGTCCTTTCCCCGCCCTGTCTCCTGGAGTCTGAAGCCAGCACCTAATCTGATGACGCAGATGCTTATGGTTCAAGACTCTCAAAGGGGTGTCCCCCCTACTTCCTCTCCCACCAAGTGAAAAGCTAGAGGGAGGCCAGCAGGTTTCAGTCTGGTCATTTGGTTTCCACAAGAAAGCTAACCCAGCCACTGTGCCTACAGGAATGCTGTCTTGCATTCTATGCTGGTGGTGAGACCAGGAGCCCTGGGGTCTGTTGGTGTTATCAGTCTCTGTGTCTGTCTGCCCCTTCATCCTTCTCTCACCTTTTCCCTCCCTACTGCCTTTCTTGGGGGTGGGGTGGGATCTGTCTTAGGGAAAGAAAGCTGGAATTTGTCCCCAGTGCTTCTGCTGTGTCCTTTTCTGACATTGTCCTGCCCATCAGGTGGCAGGGATGCCAGCCGCCTGGCAGGGGCTTGTAATCCAGTGGGTTCATCCAGGAGATCTGAAAACCTTATAGAAATCAGGCTTATTGTTGAAGAATCCTTGAAGCTCTTCTGTGGTTTAACTGTACAGGACTTTTCCTAATACATTTTATTTAGTGACTTGCATGTTAAAAAGTAGAGGATGATATGCATGTACCTTTCTTAAAGGCCCGCTGATGATAAGTTTTCAAGTTTCTCTCAGGGAAAAAAGGCAAGGCATGAATTCAACTCACATTAATGATTCCATGAGTGGGAAGTTGTCGTGTTTAAACCAGGAGCCCTGCCGTGTTCAGCTTTGCCTGTTTCTCCAGGCCTCTGGAAGGCAGTGCAACAGGGGTGCTTGTCTGGCTACTTTCTGTCGTGTTCCTGCTTCCCCGAAGCCCTCTCTGAAAATTCTCTCTAGTAGTGTTACCCCAACAGCTCCCCTGGGCATTGAGCCACAGGTCCCACAACTGCTAGAACTTAACTTTGGAGTGGGGGAAAGGGTTTGGTGTCTTGGTTTCCTGATGCCTCTGCTGAGACGCGTTAGATCAATCAACTTAACCTTGAGCCCAGGGGTCCTAGCTCCCTTACCAGGGAATGATACAGCTGGATACTGTTCTTGGACTGTAGCTCCCCAGGGCCAGTGTTGTGATGGTGTTAGCAGTGTTATGATGGTATTAACGTAAGAATGGCATAACTCTGCACGCCCCGAGAAGGGGCTGCTTCCGTCCTGGGACAGACCCTTTGGGGATGTGCTGCTACATGTATTCTGAATTTTGTTGCTCTTTTGTTTCTTCGCAGTGGTAGGCACCCTCTACTTTTTAATGTATGTATTTTTGGTAATGAAGTATAACTTGCGTTCAGAAAAATGATGAAAAAAAGGACTGGAACAGCTGGATGAATTTTCGTGGAATGAACACAACTATGTAACCACTATCCAGATCAAGAAATACAGCATTCCTATTATATGTTCTAGGAATGTTCAAGCCCCCCAGAGGTGCCCTTGAGCCTCTCCCCTAAAGACATTGCTATCTTGAATTGTCACACCACAGATTAGTGTAGCTTCTCTTTGACTTTCTATAAATGGAATAAATAAACTTATTTGGTAGCTTTTTTCACTCAATCTTATGTTTGTGAGATTCCTATGATTGCTGGTAGCAGTAGTCATTCATTCACTTTCTTTGCTAAATGTCAAGTGTTTTTTTAAAGGGTGCTTTTGAAAATTCTTAATGGTTTTGACCTCTTTGTGGTCCCTTTTCATCCTTCCCCAGAGAGTAGCCATCTTGAACACAGATTTGGCATCCGTGTTGCCTCCGAGCCCATGCCCTGCTGCTCTGTGGTTGGCGTCTGCCTTCCAGAAAATGCATTGTTTTCCCACAGTCACTTTGTAACTATTTCAGTAGAGGGTTTAGATTCATGCTAGCTGCTTCTGGTTTTCATTTTGTGTTTGGCACCCTCGAAGGTTGTGAAGGTGTGGTAGTGGTGGTGGTGGTATCTTACAGATGGAATCTGGACTCCAAGACACACCAGCTTCACACCTTTCAAAGGGTAATCTAAGTGTCGCAATATCACCTTTGATCTTTTGGGTTTTCTTGTTTTGGTTTCTTAAGGCTGTTCACCATTTTTACTGTTGTGTGCTTGTCTTGGCTTCAGCTCAATAGCCACGAAACGAGATAAGTCTTGCAGAGTGAGCAAACCAGGCTGAGAGGGTTCAAACCCAATGACAAGGAATCAGACCTCGAAATTGTTGTCCATGAATCTATTGGCCTTTCGTTAGTTGGGGCTTTGTTTTTTATAACGAGATGGTGCTTGGGGAGTGACATTCGCTACAGGGACTTTCAGGGCACATGGCCTGGTCTGCTGGACGAGAATGCTGTTTCACAAACGGTCTTTTGGGGTGAGTGACCACGGTGTGCTGGAATGCAGCATGTACCAGAGGAAGGTAGGGTTTTTTTTTTCCCCTCATTCGTCACAATAGCTGTGGGGATCCAGATATGGCCTGGAAAATACCAACATTCTTCTGAGGTATTCACAGGTGAACATAAGACACGCAATGTTATGGGGGCATCCAGATAAGTTGAAATCCAATAAAGGGAGAAGGGAGGGGCCTGAGGAATAATTAGGTAAAAGTTTTTATGGGGAGGATAACTGATCAACGTCCAGTTGTGTAAACTGTGCTGTTCTTAGGAAGTCCGTGGGTCAAGCCTTGCCCAGTCCTGAATTATGAATGATACCTGGATTTATTTTCTTTAGTGTGCTTGCCCTCTCTAGCGATTTTGGAGCCTGCATCCCGGTATCATGCCTAAATGCTTGTGTGTATGCTGCTGTATGCAACATTCTCCAGTCTCTAGGCATTTAGCGTTGGCTAGTTCTTTCAAAGGATTTCTTCCATTTGGCTTACTCATGTCCCAAATAAATAATCGTTTTAAAAATAGTTTTTCACTTTAATCTTTTGCACCCTACCTGCTTTTCTTCTCACCCATAATGCAGGGAAGTGTTGGAAAGAGGAATAATTTATGGATTTGAAAAGCTAACATTATAAGGGGGTTAATACCACCCATGCCTCGGAGCAAATGTTGTGAGGATTAAAAGGAGAATGTGTATAGATTGACAGATCCACATTTATGAATTCACCAGTGCATGGCTAGGTCACAAGGGAGCCAGAATTTGTGTGTTCTTCGTGGATGTTGATATGTTACTGAAGTTAAGTCAGGTGTCTATTGATAGGCAAGTTCTAGGAGAGAAAATTCTTTGCTGCAGGGATATCAGGAGAAGAAATAGAGGGAGGCTTTGTCATGCACTGTTTTATGCTCTACCACTAATTAGCTATGTGACCTTGAGCAAGTTACTTCATATCTCTGAGCCAAATAAACTCTCTGCCCTTTGGCCAACTTTTTAGCCTCCTGAATCTCTTTAACTCCACGATGGGGGTGTTGAGGTACATCACCCAGGGTGGTGGGAAGGTTTAGATAATAATGCATGCTGAGACCACAGCATGAGTGAAACAGGGAAGGATGTTTTGTTGTTATTTCTGGGACACACAGATTCTGTCCCGTTCATCCACCTTGATCACCTAAAGGGCGATTGCAAATGAGCATCCACTCAGGTAAACGCTCCCACCCAAAATTGTTTCCATCTGCCAGGAGCTGCCAGTACAGCCGGACCACCCATGCATGCAGATTAAATACAGATCGTGTGCAGCCCTCTCTTCCTGCCTTCCTAAATGTGGCCCAACTGCAGCTCTGAAACGTCCTGGTGGGTTCCTTTGGCGGCTGGTGCAGGAGTGCTGCAAACCTGGCGCGTCTGTCCGGGGGTTCAGGGAGTGGGGAGCATGGTCCTCTGTACTTAACCATGCATGCCAAAAGAGAGACCACAGGGGCCCGCCGGCAGGAGTCATCCAGATGGAAGCATCTATGCACTGGCTATCTCCACTTCACTTTTGTTAATCTTGTTCCCTCTGCCTCACACGCTCTGCTTTCCGAGCTCCCTGTGACTCAAGCATGCCGTTCCATGTGGTTGATTTCAGAGCCTGCCTCAGCTGTGGCACCAGAGCTGCGGCTCCCCTGGAGGGGTGTTGGTGGCCTTGCAGCTCTTCCTAAGCGGGGAGGGCATAGCTTGGAGTTTGGGGGATAAACGAGGTTTCACCTCTGCTAAGGGCTCACGGGGTCCTGTGGGAATCGTCGTCGTCAGTTTTACACGTCACCTGGAACATGACTTTATTAGCCCCTCTTTCAAGAGCCTTCTACAGTAGGTATATGGCTGAGTCCCCTCTCTCCCTCTCCACCCCAACCCCCTCAGACATCTTGGTCTGGGGTGGAGGAGCTAATGGGAAGACAAAGGAAGCTTCCTGGCATCACACAAGGACCTCCAGTTCATTGCAGTCAGCTTGGCCGACCTGTCTGCTAGCGTTTGGGCATGGTGAAGGTAAAACCAGCAGACAGAATAGGATACTCTTTCTTGAGGTTGAAAGGAATGGAGACTACTGTATGCAGTTTAACAAGGTGTGGATACATTACGTCCTATAGAAAAGAGTGCCTGTTACTGTATCATTTTATAGTTTCTCAAAACAGGTTGACACAAAGCAGGTGCTCTGTGTACACTGCGTCTATTTTGGTGAGAGAGTATTGGACAGTGACTTCTCCCCTCACAGCTGGGCAGAGCTTGACAAGCTCCTCTGCTTGACAAGCAACTCTGACACATGTGAGGCGGGCAGCCAAGACCCCCACGCGTTCATTGTCCCTTTTGTACTAGGTGGGCATCTTGGGTCCAGGCTGGGCTGCCCCCAGCACAGAGTAGCTTGCCAGCTCTTGTTGGTTCCTTCCTGTCTGCAGCGGATGGGGGGCTGTTCATAGTATAGAACACAGCCCCTACCGCAGTTGGGTTCCCTCTCACCTCCTCCCCCACACTTGGGTTTCTGCTAAGAGCCATCACTTTCCTAGCCCCCCACCCAGCCTCCATTTTCCTTTTGTGTCTGCCACTGGTGCTGTGAGGGTGTCTTCGTGAAGAAACACAGTTTTTTTTTTTTTGTTTTGGTTACTTTACGCTTTACTACTTACTTACTAGGTGAGGGTAGAGAACTATGAAGTCAGATACTGGCTGTCCACTAGACTTACTTCTTAAGTAATTCCCTTCATCCTCATAATTTTACATAATTGAAACTCTATTTGGGAAGGACTGTGGATGACTAAATCTCATGGGCTTTGGGGTTCTTTGTGTTTGTCAAAGCTGTGAATGCTAAATCCAGAATAGCTTTGAGTGATCTGTCTTTCTCTTCTACGCTGTTTAAATGTGTTTGTTACAGTTCTGGAATTTAAAAGGATTTTCAAAATGTTTGTCCCAATGCTTCTCACTTGCATTGCTCCTTGATTTCGAGTATAGTGGGAGTCAAATGACGAGGTACTGCTCAGTTATACGAGTTTTGGTTTATTTGTTCATGCATTTGTTTATTTGGAAAATATTTGAGTGCTTACCATAAGCCAGGCTCTGTCCTAGGCAGTTTGGGAAGACTTCCACGAAGAGGTGTTGGTTCTGATTTGGATATATCACAGGGCAAATTCACTTCATAATTTGTGTCCTGAACTCAGCAATATACTGTTTTTTCAGAGTTTACAGTTGTGTATTCACTGTAAGTTTTTTTTAGTAGTCAACCCAAGGCAGGATGAACTTTGTCAACCTCAAAGGATTGTTTATTTAAAAATTGCCCATTAAGTTATGTATTCAAATGAGCACATGGTTAAAATCTCTTACTGAAAAAGACGTCTTATAATTCCATTAAATACAGGGAGAGATCACATCTAATTCCCAGGGTTTTGTGTTTAACTGAATTAGATAAACTCATATTAGTGACACATTATTGATATCAGTGTCTAGTTGGCAATTGAGATGGAAGATACACAGTACTTGCTTACTTTAAAAACTGAGTGCCTGTAATGGTCTTGATGTGGAACCAAATTCTGTGTTTGCTTCAAATGGCAGTAGAGAGAAGGGGGCTGCCTTCAGTGTGCTTTAGATCTCCTCTAGGTTTCTTTTGATCACTGTAACTTTCTGTTCATTTTTTTCATGAGCTGTGTTGCTAACAGTCTCCTGAGTGTCTGTGGCAATAATTACAGGCTACATTGATGGAACTTTGGTAGAGTCATTTTTCTAATATTTCTAAGAGTGGCTTCAGGTTATAAAGTAAGTTAGTGGCTTGCTGGCTGGCTGCTATGTGAGTTCATCATCTCCTCAAAAGCATATAGTGGACATTGGTTGGTGTTGGCTTCTTGGCTCACATTCCCCTTCTTTTGTAGCACCCCAATTACCTTATGAAAATGATCTGTTCCCTATTGTTAAGTCTTGTCACCCTCCCAGTCACCATGGCCTTTTTTTTTTTTTTTTTTGGTGAGGAAGATTAGCCCTGAGCTAACATCTGTTGCCCATCCTCCTCTTTTTGCTGAGGAAGATTGACCCTGGGCTAACATCCCTGCCCATCTTCCTCTACTTTATATGGGACACTGCCACAGCATGGCTTGATAAGTGGTGCATAGGCCCACACCGGGGATCCGAACCTGCGAACCCCGGACCTCCTAAGTGGAGTGCGCAGACTTAACCACTATGCCACCGGGCCAGCCCCCATTGTGGCCTTCTAAGGGTCAGCCACATCTCTTTCCTTCCTGTACCTAGTAGAGCCCTCGTGGCCTCATGATCCCCCTCTTTTGCCAGTTTCTTTTTTTAAATTAAACTTATTTTGAGAATTGGAGATTCACTTGCCATCGTAAGAATATGGAGACATGGGGTGTACCCTTTACCCAGTTCCCCCAATGGTAATACCTTGCACAACTCTAGTAACAATATCACAGGCTGTTGACATGGGTACAGTTAAGATACAGATCATTTCCATCTCTGCAAGGATCCCTCCTGTGGCCCCTTTATAGCCATACCCACTTCCCTCCTGCCCCACCCCCACCTTAAGCCCCAGCCAGTCTCTATAATTATATCATTTAAGAATATCACATAAATGGAATTGTGGAATGTGTGCCCTTTTGGCTGTCTTCACCCAGCATAATTTTCTGGAGATTTCTCCTGGTCGTGTGTATCCATGGTTCATTTTATTGCTGAGCAGTATTCCATACTGTTCACCTGTCGAAGGACCTTGGGCCAGTCTTTTGTCTGTCAGACTCCTAGGACTTCAGTCTTGGCCTGGGGAAGCTGGGAAAGAGGAGGGATGGAGCACATCCTGCATCCCTCCAGACCTACTGGCTTCTGACCTGAGGCCATTGCAAGTGTCTGCTCTCCTCTTCACTCCCTGGAACCTCCTAGGGCAGTTCCCCCAGTCCTGTGGTTTCCAGGATTCCCCATCTCCCTGTAAGAAATCCCACTTGGCTTTTGAGACCTGGAGCCTCTCAGTCAGAGCCCTAAATGATCCAGAGCCCGGAGATTACTAGGTCAAATCTGCGCCACCTCCATCCAAGAGGCTGGAGCTCAGAGAGAGAACAGTGTTCGAGTTCCTCTCCGGTCCTACAGTATTTTCCTATGTTGGTCTGTGTGTGTGGAGACAACGCTGTCATTCCAGGCGCACCCATAGAAATGGGGAAAGGTGCAGAATTCTATGCACTCGACTCTGTCAAAATACTGCTGCCTCTCCTTTCTCGTTACACTGTATTCTTTCAGCTTCTGCTTTAGGATGCTGCCTCTATCCCGCTTTCATAAAGATAAAAAGTTCAAAACCTTATTCTGTAGCAAAACGCTGTTAATCAATTATTGACCGTTTAGCCTGGGATTGAATTTAACAGCCGAGGATCTTCCCCAGGTGACTAGAGTCTATTTTAGGGTCAACTTCTAGTTTTGAATTAACAGTCATTCTCTGTATAGTAGGAGAGAGGCCTCCACTGCCTCATTCTGTTCCTTTAAAGAGTTATGGTCTGGTAGGAAAGGCCTGCTCCGTAATGGTAGTCTCTCTCTCCTGTGAAGTTGATAGCGATGTGTTGGAATGTGGGGTGTGACTAACCAGCTGGCTGAGCCGTGCAGATTCTTTGGAGGAAGTTAGTGCCCATGGAAAGGCTATGTGGTAGTTGGCAAAGATCTGACACTACCTTCCTGCAACACATTCAGTTAAAGCTTCGATCAGTTGGAACATCCGGTCAACTAGATTTATTTTCCATGCTCTGCTTTTAGGAAGGATCCTGCACCCCCCTCTCTGTCTTGACAGTTCAGTGGGTACCAAATGCCCTACCTTCTGATGCTCAAACCACCTGTAGGAGCTGCCCTGCTGAGCTCTGATAGCTCCTTGCTGGTTTTTCATAGTGTCTGAGGCTTCCTTCTTATTGCCACCACCTCGAATTTCGATCTGAGCTGGGTCTGCTGAAGGCTTTCTGTTCTGCCTAGTCTCTCCCCCAACCTGGGACACACATCACACCCTGTGAGTCCACAAATCTGCGTGAATTGCAATTTTAAAGACTATTCAATTAGACCCTCAATAAGAATGGTAATTGTAGAGTTGGAGTTGCAAAATCTTGAAGCCAAAGAGATCTTAAGAACAGTCAGGATTGAACTGATGATTTTATGGATGAGGAAACTGAGACCCAGAAGGGGTCAATGGTTTGCCCTTAATGTGTGCTTGTATCTCTGGGGGAAATTGGAAATTTATGCTCCTTCTTAAGTCGCTGGCACCCAGCCTGTGAGTTTTTGACAATGGATGGTGTAGGCCTAGTATCCGCCTTAGCCTGTACCACTGCCTCCATCATGCAGTTGAAAACAATCCAGAAGGGTAAGCATCCTTAAAGCTTTGAGAGTGTACCTCCTGGTATGATTTGTAGATTGTTTCCTTTTTAAGAGGAAAGCCTGTCTTTATGTGGATGTGTTTCTTGGGTGTTCACAGACCTGGCATCACCAGCTTTTAAGGAAGCCCCGGTCTTGCCTGCTGGGGGCAGATCTGTAGGGGCAGGGTGCACTCATCCACCTACCAGGCGTCTGGAAGGCAGGCAGCCAATGGGAGGGGTGTGCATGGACCTCCAGTGGAGGGCCTGCTGTGGATTCTTAGGGAAGCCCGGGCTTGGGACAGCCTGGCCCCATCCTGGAACCTTTAGGTGGGCATGCCAGCAGTGCTTTGTGCTGCTCTTGGTAGCCTTTTTGTTGTGGCAAAAGGAGGGCGTGTTAGTTTTCTAGGGCTGTCGTAACAGAATATCACAAACCAGGTTGCTTGAGACAATAGAAGTTTATTGTCCCATGGTTCTGGAGGCTGGATAGCAGAAATCAAGGTGTCAGCAGGGCTGTGCTCCCTCTGAAGGCTCTAGGGAAGGATCCTTCCTCGCCTTTTCCATCTTCTGGTGTCTCTGGGTGTTCCGTGGCATTCCCTGGCTTATAGAAGCATCACTCCCTCTCTGCCTCCATCTTCACATGGTCTTCTCCCCTGTGTCTGTGTCCATATTTCCCTCTCCTTATAAGGACACCAGCCGTGGGATTGGGGCCCACCCTAATCCCGTATGACCCTCTCTTAACTTGGTTACATCTGCAAAGACCTTATTTCCAAATAAGTTCGCATTCACAGGTTCTGGGAGTTAGGACTTCAACGTATCTTTTTGCGGGGGCCAGGGAGGGGACACACACAATTAAGCCCATAACAGAGGCCAGTAATGTTTTTTCTTGAGATATAATCTGGAATCTAATGCAGAAAAGTGCTAAAATTGTAAGCGTAGACATTGATGAATTTTCACAATTCATCACGTGTAGCCAACCACACTTGTAATCTCCACCCAGAAGAAGGAATAGAAGAGAGAGTCTTAAAACAAAAACCACACACACACAAAAACACTCCACACCTTTTAAGGAAAGCCTCTGTTGCAAGGCATTTTCTTAGGCTTTTTAGGGCTGGTTTGTGCTTTGAGGGTTAAATCTTACACATTGTTTTCACTTTGGGCCAGTACGCTTTAGTAAAATACCCGATGATGGGGGTTAGGAAGAAGTTCATGTAAGATTTTGGAGTTGTAGTTGTATTTGATATGTTTGGTTTCATTTAGGAAAACATCCTGTTGAACGATTTCACTTTTTAACCCGAGTAGCTTCCTGAAAACTCGGTGGTAAAGCATGTTGTTATAAAACCAATGGCAGTTTTAGTGGGAGTAGTCAGATTTAAGTTAGAGATTCTGGGAAAAGTTCCTTTATCAAATAAATCTCAGTTTGACCAATTCCATCATAAAAGCACGATTCCCACTGTGCCCTTTCATGGCCAGTTTCGGAGGACACTTAGCCCTACCTCAGGCTGCCGTGTGTTGCCATTTTGGGTGCCTGGACTATAAGGTGGGAGGGATCTGTTCACTGGATGGTTGAGGGGGCTGCAGCCCATCTCAGTCCCAGCCTTTGTCACACAGGGTGAGAGAGCCGAGGCCAAGGAGCCCGACATGCTGAAGGCACCTGGATGGGGGTTGCAGTGGCTTTCCCTTCAGTCTGCATTTTCTCCCATTTTAAAGCCACGGCGGCCACTGATTCCAGCTCTGCCCTTCCTGAGGAAATCACATATGCGTAGGAACTGTCACAGCGGGTCACTTCTCTTTGTGATGCTTAGTGTGCTTTCCTGGAGAGCTGAGAGAAAAATGCTTGCCTGACCTCCTATCCCATAGTGGTTTCTAAGAGTGGAAATCGCAGCCAGCAGATGGGCAATTGGGCACCTTCGCTGTGGTGGGTTCTGTAGATACCAAGCAGGAAATGAGTGAGAAATGAACTTTAAGCAACATGTGATGGTGTTTTTAAATTGCGGTTGTACTCTGGGAATTAGGTTGCGTTAAATTGATAAAGGTCAGAAGAAATAGGAACGTGGGAGTCAGATCTTGCTGCAGAACCCTCCCCCATGATTTTGATTCCAAGTAAATAGCACAAATCATTTTACCATGTTTTATGTCAAGCCTATGTCAAAGAATTCCATGCATGATACTGAGATGTTCGAGGGCGCCTTTGGAAGGAAAGAAACATTAAAATTTACCTTTTGTGATTTGCTGCTTGTTTAAATTTTATTTAGTTATAATTATTTATAATTATGAACTTTCCACTCCTTTCTTAAAAAAAAAAAAAAGGTATTGTATCTTGCAGTTGTACCCTTGATGTCAAAATATGCTGAAAAGGCCCTCTGCCAGTTGTGTAGATGTTTTAGCTGTGTTCAGTATCTGTCACTGTTACCTACACTGATTTTGTTTTCTGAATTCTTGGGCAGAAATCTTCTTATAGTCTGTCATTGGAGATAGCTGCCTCCACAGTGATTAAAAATCCCAAATAGTCCCATATCAAGCCTAACAGATAAATGTATATTTTGCATCATATTTTGTCCCTAAAAGGACAGAATAAAACACAGGAGATGGAATGAAGCCAGGCTGTGGCCAGCTTCAAAAATGGCCTTGACTGGCCCCGTGGCTTAGCAGTTAAGTGCGTGCACTCCTCTGCTGGCGGCCCGGGTTCGGATCCCGGGCGCGCACCGACGCACCGCTTCTCTGGCCATGCTGAGGCCGCGCCCCACATACAGCAACTAGAAGGATGTGCAGCTATGACCTATAACTATCTGCTGGGGCTTTGGGGGAAAAAATAAATAAAATTAAAAAAAATTTTGTTTAAAAAAACAAAAAATGGCCTTGATGCTGAAGCTTTGCCGTGGTGAGTGTTAAACCGCCCGACCCAGGAAGAAATGATGGCTCCACCCATCCTCAGTGCACACCATCCCGGGGGTGTGTCAGGCTCTCGTCATCTCTGTGCCTGGCTCTGCACACTTGGCCCATCATAAACTGGACACAAAACTAGCTCACTGGTTTTGGTTGACTGGTGAATAATTCAGTCTTTAACCTGGGAAAAAGTAGAGTGGGCTACCAAGCAAATTCTGACATCCTGGTAAAATGTGCTCCATCCGTCCGTGTGGTCCCCCACTCTTCCCGCCAAGCACCACCAAAAAGCTTCCAAATTTGCTCTGCCATGGCTGCAGCACCACTGTGTCAGAAGAATTAAGTCATTTTAATTTGAGTCTTTTCTTTTTTTTAAGACTTAAGACTGTTTCCACTTATTACCTGAGCTATGAATGAACTCAGGAGAAATGAACATAACATGAAGGAATGAAGATTTTTGCCTGTGGAAGGTAGCGGCTGGAAAAAGCCAGCTCATGAGTTCTGGATTTTGTGCAGCCTCGTCATGACTGGAGTAGCATAAATCTTTAAGTGTTTTCCTGTTTTTTTTTTTTTTTTTTTTGAGGAAGATTGGCCCTGAGGTAACATCTGTTGCCAATCTTCCTCTTTTTCTTTTTTCTCCCCAAAGCCCCAGTACATAGTTGTATATCCTAGTGGTAGGTCTTTCTCCTTCTTCTCTGTGGGACGGCGCTTCAGCATGGCTTGATGAGCAGTGGGTAGGTCTGCGCCTAGGATCTGAACCGGTGAACCCCGGGCCGGTGAGGCTTCACGCTCATACTTAACTGCTTCGCCACTGGGCTGGCCCCAAGTGTCTTACTGTTTTTTAGATGACAGAGAAGGGTTACAAGTTAGATAATTTGGCTGTTTTGGTTTGATTCTAACCTCAATTCATGGTGGAGAAATAATATTACTGATGAGATGAGGAATGTGTTTAAATGTAATAAAAAACCTCCTCTCATGGTCCCATTGCGTTTAAGCTATTTAGATTTTATAAGTATCCAACCCTCGCTCCCCTCTTCTGGATATTATTTGTTAAAGTGCGTTATACCATTATGCTCATGTCAGCAAGGAGTGCAGGACTCAGATGAGGAGAAACGTAATGGCTCATTGTGGTAGGTAGATTTTTAGGGCAGATACCCTACGCCTTACTCTTTAAATAAAAACGTAGGTACTGCAGGACATTATAGCTTTTCTTAGCCTGTTTTTCAGCTGTGATAATAGATCAGTTGGATTTTTTAAGTTACAAAACTAACAAAGTTTTGCTGCTTAGAACTACTCCTTTGGTGTTGATTTTTTTAAAATTACAAGCATTAAAGGAAAATGATCTGGATTTATAAAGGATTATGATCGTTCTAAACTGTGGGTGTCTTCTGGATGAATCGTTCCGGGTTTCGAAGTACCCTAGGCCCTTCAAAGGAATACTGGCAGCGCAGACCCCTGAGTGTGCTGCTGTTGCGATTGCCCGGCTCCAGGCTCGTCTGCCTCCGGCTGGTGGCTCTGGGCTTCCCGGGCTCTGTGACTCTTCAGGTCTCTCCGTCCTGGTTGCACAGCAGCTGCTGCAGGTGCAGGCATGTGTCTGTGTTCAAGGCTGGAAGAAAAAGGGAACCAGACAATTCTGCCCCTTTGATGACGGAGACAAAGGCCGTTCTCAGAAGCCTCCAGCTGACGTCTGCTTCCATCTCCTCTGTCCGGACTGTCACAGCCACCCCTCCCCTCGAGGGGGAACGTGACTCTTCCGTCTCTGTGGTGGATTCTGACTCTGGGGAGAGCAGGGCTATCGGCCACCAGAGATTGTCTGATTTTCATAATGGTGGGAGGCCAACCCTTCTGAAAGGTGCGATACGGGATCCTGGAGAACTGGGGACTTGAACAAAGCCCCCTGAAAGAGATGTCGAGTTTGGAGAGACAGAAAGAGGATTTGAAGGTCAGTGTGAGCAGAGTCCCAGAGGAAAACAGCAAGGGGATGTTGAGATGCCTTGGTGCGTGTCGGGTTCCAGTGTGGCACCGCGGATTCTACACAGAAGAGAAGGTGTGCACAACAGAGAAGGACGGGAATTACCCAACCCCGAGGCTGCCCACTGTGGGTTATACCTATGTGACTTTCCTTTTTTTTTTTTCATCTCACCTAGTTTTAAAAGCAAAGGAGTGCCAACATTTGACGCCAGGGGGAGAGTATCTGTAAAAATCCAGAGTTTCAGCTTCTTTAAAAAAATTGGAAGATCTGCCCACACTGGGTGCTAATTTCCCCAGGGCTCCCAGTGGCCAGCCCTGGGTGGGCAGTAGCTGTATCTTCAGAGGGGAACTCACTGCCGCTTCCCCGGGGGCCCCTCTCGAGGGCTGCATCTTTTGTACACCAGTCCCTCCACCCCCGACCGTATGAACACCTGTGTGTGCAAGCCAGACCTTCATGTGCTCCCACACTGCTTAGTTAGGCTCTGCGGGCTGGGCCTTGGATGTCTGTCTTCGTCTGTTGGGGCTGCTGTAACAAAGAGACCAGAGACTGGGTATCTTATAAACAAGAAACATTTATTATAGTTCTGGAGGCTGGAAGTCTAAGATTCAAGTGCTGGCAGATTCAGTGGTGAGAACTCACTTCCTGGCTCATATCTTCACATGGTGGAAGGAGTGAGGGAGCTCTGTGGGGTCTCTATTATAAGGGCACCAGTCCCACCTTCATGACCTGATCACCTCCCAAAGGCCCCACCTCCTAATACTGTCCCATTGGGGATTAGGTTTCAACGTGAATTTGGGGGGGATATGAACATTCAGTCTATGGCAACATCACCTAAAATATTTTTTCAAAAAGAGAGAGAGCCCTTGTGATGGGTGAGATCACCCATCTTTTACGCAATAAGAGGATGAGGGTTTGCAGGGCGCTCTGAACCGCCCACAGGAAAGGTGAAATAACCTCGGCCGAGTTCCCCTGGCCCCGCGCCCCTCCCGCATTGTGCTGCCGCGGCAGCCTTATCTAGAGGAACAAGCACTGTGTCTTTGAAATAGCAGTAGGCTGGGAACGTCCATTAAAAATAAACAGCCATGTGGTCTGAAAAGCGGGACACTTTGTTCTCGTGTCCAGCAGTTCCTTTTCCTGTTTCTTGATTGCCTATCAGCTCTTTCAGATTGCTTTTTCACTTTGAAAACTGAAAAATTAAGTAATTCCAGTCATCTCTGTTTAACTGGCTCTTAAGTGTTGCCACTCCTTATTCTCAAAAGCTCTGTGAGAAGAGGGTTAGGATCAGGGCAGATCTGGGTTCCCAGACCAGTGGGGAGCCTTCTCGGGGTGCCTTTGCCCCAACAGAGCTTGATACTTCTAAGACCAACTTGAAAGAGCAGGACTGGGGCGGGTTTTTTCCTCCCATGCTCATAGGATGGAAGCAGGCTGTAGTCAGGAACTTCGCTATCTTAGCTGATTCCTTTCCTCTCTGTTACCCTTTCCAGAAACATTGCCTAGTGCCTTGCGACAGGCATCCGTATACGAAGGGAAGAAGCAAAGATATGATTTGGATTTTGTCCTCCAAGAGATGCTAGTGTTGCTGCAGGGCTAGAATCCTGCAGGGAACCATAAACAGGGTTCAGAACAATGACTGGAGATGCGCCCGAGATATTAGAGAGACCAGGAGGAGGGCGTCGAGTCCCTTAGTGGAGGCGGTGGGGACCTGGTGTGGCATCCCAAAGGATGAGCAGGGGGGAGCCAGGCGGAGTGTGTGCAGGTTGGTAATGGGGGTGGGGGTGTGAATAGAGGGGACCCAGTCAACACAGCCTGGAGGCAAGAAAGACCATTTTCTCTGGGGAGAAAGGACAAAGGCTTCTTTGTTGCCGTGTGTGATGTTTGGGCAGGGCCAGTGGTGTCCAGAAGCACAAGGCCTGTTTTGCATGGTAACAGTGGGACTTTATGGGACGCAGTGGCCCCGCCTGGCCTGGTCGGCTGGCCTTTTGGATTGCTGCTGGAGACCAGAGAGAAGACGGTTTGTGTGAGGCAGGTGGCTGCCTGCTTCCTGCCATGGTACATGGGTTTTACAGGGCAGGAGGTCAAGATGGGATTTTAGAGGTGTCTGGTTTTCGTTTTGTGCTCCACAAGAGCTGTAACAGCTGTCTCAGATACTTCATCCTTTCCCTGGAGCAGTGCTTCTCAACTGGGGCGATTTTGTCCCCCAGGAGGTATTGAATAATATCTGGAGACATTTTTGGTTGCTACAACTGGGGGTGAGGGATGCTATTGGCATGTAGTGGGTGGAGGCCAGGGATGCTGCTAGTAAGCATCCTATAGTGCACAGCACAGCCTCTACCACAAAGAATGATCCAGCCCCAAATGCCGATGGTGCTGAGGTAGAGAAACATGGTGGAGTACTCCGTTGTTTGGCTATCCTGTATTTTATTTATTGGACATCTGGATTATTTCTGGTTTTTAGCTATTACAGATGTACTGGTGTGGACATTCTTGAGTACGGGTCTTTTGGTAACATGCAGACACATCGCTGAATTGTAGGTTATTCATTCTGTTTTCCTATCAATTTATTCATGTGCCCAGTATGCGAGAATTGCTGGTGTTGGAAGCAGCCCGTATCCATTGACAGGTGAATGGATAAAGAAAATGCGGCATAGACACACACAATGGAATATTATTCAGCCTTAAAAAGGAAGGCTGCCACACATCACAGGCTACAGCCTAGATGAACCTGAGCTCTAACCCTGTGGTATAACCAACACCGAAGGACAAGACAGGATGATTCCACTTACACAAGGCATCTAGAGTAGCCAAACTCACAGAAACAGAAAGTGAAATGGTGGTTGCCAGGGGCTGGGAGGAGGGGGCATGGGGACTTGCTCGATGGGTATAGTGTCAGTTTTGCAAGATAAAGAAATTCTAGAGATGTGTTACACACGATGTAAATATAGTTAACACTGCTGAACTGTGCACTTACAAATGATTAAGAGGGTAACTTTTATGTTGTGTGTATTTTTTGGCCACAACTTAAAAAAAAAACAAGAGTTGGAGGTGCTGCAGTCCTTGCCCACGTCTTTTCCTTCCAGGCTCTCTGTGTTGGCGTGGTGGTACTGTGCTCCTTCCCATCTCGTGGGCTGGCGGGCTGCTCTGAGTGCTCTGCATGCTGGGACAGACTCCGCCTCTTTCCGCCAGGGTGCGCTCAGCCGGGGAGCAGGGGTGCTGTGAACGGGAGGGGGTCTGAGGGTAAGGAGATGTTAAAGGAAGTGGGGCTTCTGTAATTGTGGGAGAAGGTCTGCAGGGGGATCCAGGACAGAAGGAGTGCCTCTGAGATGCTCTCCCAGCCAGCTTGGGGAGCCTGACAGTCACCTCTGTAGAGCCACTGCTCTGTAGGCCTGAGCAGGTGTCCCCTGGTGAGGCCGCCGTTGGTCACAGGGCCCCAGTAGGGGGAAGAAGCAGGTGGAGAGATGGAGTGAAGACGAGCCGGCACCCCCAGGCGACCTCTGCATCCGTCCCTCGCCGTGTGGGACTGTAATGTCACCTCTAGAGAACAGTGGCAGCTACATCACTTTTGCCTTCCATCCTTGGGCAGATTCTTCTTTTGCACCAACCTAACGAAGAACCGTGCAAGGATGGAGATTCTGGAAAACTTAGTTCTCATTTTAACCAACAGGACCGGGTACTGTGCCTCAGTGAGGAACCTCTGACCTGTGCATACGGGTGTAGGTACCTTCAAAGGGCCATCTGGGGAAACGTGCGCGTTTATTTTTTTTCCTTTGCTGGAATGCAAATCTGCGGTATTTAAACCATGACATGTTTTAAAGAGGTATTTGTGTCTTAGCCTGAGAATTTACCGCCTAAATCATGTTTTTTTAATGGGGGAAGTGTGGCCTGGTTTCTACATAATCCACTTAGGCTAAAGTTTTATTTTAAAACACCCCATTTATAAATTGCAACTTTCTTACTTAGAAGTTTTCTGTAATGCTGTAGTAACTAAACAAGGGAAAAAGGAAACTTCAGATTAGGTCAAAAGTAAACAGTAAGAACGTCTAGGATAACTGAGCTTTGGGATTTTTTTTCTTCCCCCAAATGACCTTATATAAAAGGACTTCGGACACCACTCATCCTAAATAGCTTGGAGTATTGTAAATGAAACAGTCATCCTTCACCACTTCAGCTTCTAGTTTCCTCGTGTTAAAATCAAGAGTGGGATGACTTGTCACTAACCTTGAGAGTTGCAAAACTCAGCCTGGGTCGTACTACCAATGTGGACACTAACAAATTGTAACATAAATGAAATGACTTGTAAATATACTTGTACAATACTTTAGAGTTTACAAAATATTTTCATAGTTATCTCACTTTTATTCACCTGAGTGTCCTGGAATGTAAGACAAGCAACTCTTAATCACCATGTTTTCAGGTGACAAAACCAAGATAAAAATTAAGTGACTTTCTCCAAATTGTGTAGTAAAGTAAGAGGCAGAGGCAAGTCTTGAGTACCAGATTGTCCCTTATCTGTTCAAAACCTTCTTGATACTCGGCCCCTCCTCCACCCCCGTCCTGCACCCTAACATTTGATTCTTCCCTCCCCTGTGCTGCCGGGGCCCCGTGCATGTCTGTTACTGCACTTGTCACGTGGAATTTCTGTCCGTCAGGGTCCAGTTAGGAGCTGGAAGCCACATAGTAAATCGGAACAGGGACTGCTTCACATAAAGTAGCATTCAGCAAACTGGCCGAATACAAACACATTCGTTTGCTTGTGTCTTGTCTGTCGGGCAAGATTGAGCAGTTGCCATGGAGACCGTATGGCCCCTGCAAAGCCTGAGATATTTACTGTGTGGCTCTTGATGGGAAAGTTTGCTGGCCCCCAATGTAAAGAGCTATTAACTATTAACAGATTATTACTGAGTAATTATTAACTAGTAACTACTAGTACAGGGTAAAGAGAACTCTAAAGAATGTAGGAATAGCAGCTATAGGGAGCAGCCACTACCTCCAGGACTGAGGCAGGTTACCTAAGGAAGAGTGACATTTGGTACTACCCCCCTCTCCCACCCCCCAGGCCGAGATTCCAATCTCGATGGAGTGGGTGTGACTGTGGCCCACTGGACAGTGGAGAAACTCACTGGGTGCCACAGGCCAGCTGGCAAGCAGGAAGCTGCCCCCTGGGAAGCAGGAAGCTCACTGGGCAACAGGCTGGGATGCTGGTGGAACTCGCTGGGAAGCTGGCTGGTATGCCAGTGGAACCTCCTGGGAAGCCACCCGAGATGAGTAAAACACACCCGGAAGCTGCCCACTAGAGTGCCAGTGGAACTTGCCAGGAAGCCGCCTGTGCGGTTAGTGCCACTGGGCATTCTTCCATGTTCATAGGAGCAGGCAGAGAGGAAGGCAGGCTGGAATTCAGATGGGAAGACTTTCCTCTTCCAATGTCCCTCCAGTGCCCTCCTGACAACGCTTACCATGGTGCCAGCTGGTGAAGGAGAAATGTTCCTAGGGTCCTGTTCCAATATCGCAAACTAGGGCAATGAAGGGTGAGTTTGGAGTTGAGAGGCAATACACTATTAACTGGTGTAGTGTTGGAATAGGTTGTTTGCAAGTCTTCTTTCTCCTCCTGGATTGTAACTTCCCCCGACATGCAGTGGTGTTCAGAAAATACTCCCTGAGTGTTGCTCTCCAGAAACTGTCCGTTACACGAATCGAATCGGCGTGTGTTCTCCAGCCTGACCTGATGATCAGGACTCTGCAAAGCCTGAGGCCTCAGACCTCCGCCCTGTGTGGAGAAGGAGAGACATATCTCCCCTGTGTGGAGAAGGAGAGACGTATCTCGGCTTTATCTTGCCCCAGGGAGGCGTTGGGCCCTTGGCTCAGAATGAGTATTCCTCCTTTGGTTCCCTGTCCAGCTGGTCTGGATTCTGAGCTGCCACTTCCCACTGCCTGATGCAAATTCTCTTCTCTTCCCGTTACTCACAGTGTCTCCTTGAGCCGTCAGCCCCTTTTCTGTTTTGACTTCTGGTTGCTGATTGCAGTCTCCACAGCCTCCAAATCCTGTCCTCATCTTCTGATGGACTCTTCCCTCAGCGTCTTTGGTGGCCACATACCCCCTTTGCACAAAAGCTCATCTCCCAGCCATCATCTCCCTTTCTCACATGTCATTGGCCTGGCTCTGTCCACTGGCCTGGCGCTGTCCCCTTGTCCAGGCCACATCTGCCTTTGTTTGTCTTAGGGCCTCATGAGATCCGGCTCTCATTTTAGGGAGGGCCGAAAGGAATGTTTAGAATCGTCAGAGCAGACTCTTACGTTCCTAAGCATTGGACTAAGTACTGACTTGCTCATCTGGGTCCAAAGCATGTGAGGGGGGTTTTTGGTTTATTGCAAGATTTTTTTGTTTTTGGTCAACCATGAGGAAAGGAATTTTTCCTAATTGAGATGTTACGAGTTGTTTTGAGGATCAATACACAGGCATTTCAATTTGTGCACCATTTTTGACGTATGCCGAAGATCTAAAAAACCATGTAGTCGTGATTCTTTTCTAAACAGTTGTTGCAGCGTAAAATGTGGAGGCAAACTTTCCTTAATAGGATATCAAGTACCAGTATCTTCAGATGTTGACAAGCTGTTACACGTTACAGGTGCCACTAATTCACAATTAAATATCATAAACACTACCTGCTCAGATTTTCACTTTTTCCTGGCACCTTAACAAAATTATTAGGGAAACTGGACTGTCGTGACTAGGGACAGGGAGGGCCAAGATCAAGGAGTGGTTTTCTTTAGGAAACAATGCCCCTGAAAAACAGCATGGGAATAGAGGTAATTTTAAATGTTTAAGACATATTAAATGTGGGACTGTGGAATCCCAAGTGCCGTTTAGCATGCTTTGTATTGTCAGGTATAAAAACTACCCCCCGGGCCGGCCCCATGGCTTAGCGGTTAAGTGCGCGCGCTCTGCTGCTGGCGGCCCGGGTTTGGATCCCGGGCGCGCACGGATGCACCGCTTGTCCGGCCATGCTGAGGCGGCATCCCACATACAGCAACTAGAAGGATGTGCAGCTATGACAGACAACCATCTACTGGGGCTTTGGGGGAAAAAAAATAAAATAAAAATTTTTTTTAAATAAATAAATAAAGTATACAGGAGGATATGCGAAGGTTATATGCAAACACTAGGCCATTTCATATGAGGGACTTGAGCACCCACCTGTGTATTTTGGTATCCCTGGGGGTTCTGGAACCAATCCGCCTCAGATACCGAGGGATGACTGTATTTGTTAAAAGCCTCAACACATTTGGGTGGAGGTTTTCAGTTTTCGATAGGCTTCTGTTACCCGAGATGCACTCTCAGATTATTTCACGATTTGATACCTTTCCTGCCTGAGTCAGGTTTCCTTTCTGAAGCATCCGAGCTCCAGGAGAATGAGTAAAACAGTTAAGCAGACTAAGGAGGTAAGGTCAGTGATTGTCCTATCTGACAAAAAGGCGTTGCTCTGTCGTGCAGTTACTGTCTGGAAAGTGAAGCATTCTTGAGGTAGTCGTAGCTGATAAAATGCGGCTGTGATCCATGGCCTTTGAAATATGATGTTGAACTTAAAGTTGTTCTTCCTCCTTTCATTTTGATCTCTCTGGGCCTTGTGACTTTCCACATCACTCAAGCTCAATGTCTCAGCCCCACCGGCAGAGCTCTTTCCTTTTGCCCTTCACGTCCGTCGTGAGTAAGGCCTTAGTTGTTCCTTCACAACACCCAGTCCTTGGTTACGTTAGTTTTCTCTGCCTTCTGTTGGTTTGAGCCCTGTTTCTGTCCAGTACAAAGACGGACTAGATACCTGGCAGCATCCTCTGCCTTGCCATTTTGTTCTTACGCAGAAGAAATTCATTTTGTGTGTATCTACAAGATTAATCTTCCAGAAGTATTTGCTTGAATAATAAGGTCACTCCCCTACTTCCCTGCCTGCCTTCTCTGGGCCCCCACTGCGTACAGGATATGGTCCAGATTCTGATTCAAGGTCAAGTTCCTCATCTTCCCCTTTCTGCCCTTATCTTCAAACACTCCCCTGTGAGAGCCTGTACACCCTGCCAGGCTGACATTCCTCAGGCACGCCCGGGCTTCCTGCCTCTGCGCCTGTCTTCACGTCAAGACCCCCCTCTGGAATGTCCTCCCCCATCCACGCTGCATGTTTCACGTTGCTGTTTGTGGCCCTTTCTATTTGTGAAAGCTTTTCATCTCCACCTCCAGACGGAGGTGAACGTCGCCCCTCACACTCCCACTGCACTGGGGGTGTGAGTCATTCCTTTCAGTATGAGTCTGGTGCCCTACTAGAATAAAGATTCTTTTGCCTTTGTGGGTCTCATTCTTGATCATCTGTAGCATCCGTTCAAAGAAGGATGAAAACTCTTCCAAAAAGACTTTCATTAACTGTTTTTTTTTTTTTCCTATTTTCAGAGAAACATTTCCATAAGAACAATAAGGTATTCTGCACCTTGTGGGACATCTAATTGGGGCCCTGAGAGTGAGTTTTCCATGCAGAATGCCAATTATTAACTTCCACTGGAATATTTCGCCCGGCACGTGAACCTGGGGCTTTTGTCCTGTGAGTGCACTGAGCGTGGCATGCGGGACCAGCATCATGGGTGTGGAATGATCGCCTGCCTTTCTGCCGAGGGACTTTCCTGAGTTAGAGCAAGTGAGCCCGAGAATTTTCCCTGACTGCTGTAGGACAGAACTGCCCTGCTGATGGCTCCCGCATTCTGCAGGAATTCTTAGGCAATTGCCTCTAGTAGTTACAATGCCAAGGGCTGTCTTTATTTTGTAGTGCAAGGGACTGTGACAAAATAAGCATCAGTGTCTGTAATGCGTGAGACACTGTAAAATGCTGGCAGGCAGAGGTATTATCCTAGGAAGCTAGTGCCAACTTTAGGTTTGTTCTTCACCAAGTTCAAGCCTAATTAATTCTACCTAATGTGAGAAATTTGGGGTAAAGAGTATAGAAGGGAGGTTTTCAGAGCTTCTTTTTCTTTTATGACCACTTTTCTCATGAGCACAATAAATATCAAAGAGATACTTTCTCTTGGCGAGGAAGTCAAGGGGAAAAAAAAACCCAGCTCCTTTATTTCCCAAACCCAGAACCATTTTTGCTGGGAAACGTAGGTGGAGTGTGGTTTAGGGCGAGGCTGTGGATGCTTTGGAATGTGGTCTTCGTTTATAGAGGAAGAGCCTTTGGAGTCTTTACAGATGAGAAGGAGTAACACGGCCTTCCTGGTGAAGTCGGAGAGTAGATGACAGCGCTTGTAGAACTTGTTCATACAAGGGTTTGTGGGAATGAGACTGAAAACCCCACCAGGTCACGGCTGAGTGAGACACAGATGATGTGTCACCTCTAGGAGGTGGCAAACACTGTCCTAAGACCCTGCAGATCATTAGTCATAGTGGTTTTGCCTGAGGATTTTCTTGTCATACTTGATTTCAGAGGTGTCAGTGTAGGGAAAGGGACACATGTGCTCACTCTTATCCTGGATCAGAATCATTTTCTTGTTTTTTAGATACTGAAGAATGCATAACTTTCTTTTCTTTTTTTTTGGTGAGAAAGAGTCACGCTGAGCTAACGTCAGTTGCCAATCTTCCTCTTCTTTTTGAGGAAGATTAGCCCTGAGCTAACATCTATGCCAGTCTTCCTCTATTTTTTATGTGGGTTGCTGCCATAGCATGGCTTGCTGAGTGGTGTAGGTTCACGCCCAAGGTGTGAACCCTGGGCCACCGAAGCAGAGCACACCGGACTTAACCGCTATGCCACAGGGCTGGCCCTGCATAACTTTCATTATGTTAAAATATGCATAACATAAAATTTACCATTTTTACCACTTTTATGATTAAGTGGTATTAAGTACATTCACAGTGTTGTGCAACCATCACCACCATCTGTTTTCAGAACTTTTTCATCTTCCCAAACAAAAACTCTGTTCCCTTTAAACACTAACTCCCCATTCCCCCTCCCCCAACCCCTGCTAACCTTTATTTTACTTCCTGTCTCTATGAATTGCCTATTCTAGGCCCTCATACAGTATTTGTCTTGTTTTGACTGAGTTACATCACTCAGCAGAGTGTCCTCAAGTTTCATCCATCTAGCATGTGTCAGGATGTCCTTCCTTTTTAAGGCTGAGTTATATTCTGTTGTGTGTTTATACCACATTTTATGTATCCATTCACCTGTTGATGGATATTTGAGTTGTTTCCACCTGGAATGCATAACTGTTTCAAGGCAAAAACCAAAATAAGTTTCTGTCCTTGGAATTTTGTGATGATGGAATCGTTTCATAAATGTGCATTTTTGAGCACTGTTCAAAATACATGCCAAATTATTTGTCTAGGTGGATGCCTTATGAGCATGTAATGATGTCAGTATTTTCATGTTGTCCTTGAAATAAATGTTGGGTTCTCCCCGTGAGTTCTTTTCTAGGCCTTCTTTCTAACTCAGTGTGTAAATCGGAGTCTCATTTGACACCGTGTTTCCATTGGCAGCAGAGTTGGAATTGGGAAGAATCATCTCTATTCGAAGAGGTCCGTGTTTGTCTGTGCCATGAGATGAATGTATAGACATATATATGAATCTTTTGCTGCTTTATTCTGGAGCAGATTTTCCAAAATGATAACATGAAGAATAGGTGTAAAGGAGAAATATCTACCATCAAAATGTAGTTGCAGAGGCCCATCTTTTCAACTATTTATTGTAAATGTATATTTACAATAAAATGTATATTTATAAATGTGTATTTATAATCATGAGAGTATCTCTTCTTCTTCTTTACTCTGAATAAGGCCGATTGTAGACAATTTCAGCTAAAAATTGTTAGGAACTGATTTGTTATGCGTAAGCTAAGCTTTGAATTGAAAGTCTGTCATGTTAGATTTAAGAAAAAATGCATAATCCTGGTGGCCTGGCGGTTAAGTGAGCGCGCTCCGCTTCAGAGGCCCTGGGTTCGTGGGTTCCGATCCCAGGTGCCGACGGACGCACCACTTATCAAGCCATGCTGTGGCAGCGTCCCATATAAAGTAGAGGAGGATGGACACAGATGTTAGCCCAGGGCCAATCCTCCTCAGTAAAAAAAAGAGGAGGATTGGCAACGGATATCAGCTCAGGGCTCGTCTTCCTCACACACACACAAAAAATGCATTACTGTCTGTAGTCAGTAGTGTCTGCATTACGGGTAAGCTGTTATCCATTGTTAGAAGGAAACGAGGAGAAAGAGATCAGAATTCTTAGAGCCTGGAGTTTGTAGCCATGGAATACACATAGATACAAAAGTCTTCTGTGGGCTCTGAACCTGGTGGCATTCCTGACAGTCAAGAAAAGTTACTAAAGACAGCAAGTCTCAGAAGAAAAGATCTGCCCCAGGATGTCGGAACAGTCAGGATGTCGGAACGGCCTTGGAATCCCTGGGCCCCTGGAGTTGTGAAAAGTCTGTCTGTCGCTTGCCTCCTTATCCACATCCCATTTTCACTCTCTCAGGACTCTAAGGCTTTCCCACACTGCCTCAATGTCCTTCTTGGTTCAGTGGAGGAACAGAAATGAGCAGAATCTGCCACGTCACTGGTTAGGTGCACAGATGTGCATGGATAGTTCCAGCTGCAACAGTTAGCAGGGACCTGTCGATGCAATACTTTCCTTCCCTCCCCTCCTCTCGGTCCTCCCAAGGTGCTGCCTGGAACAAGAACCTTCCTCTGTGCAGAAACAGGCCAGGGCTCCCTTTGCCCGGAGGACACTCCATGTCAGATATCCTGCACCTGTCCATTTTGATGCCTTTACATGTGCTGTCAGCTTCCCTCACCTTTCTGTCACTGTCTCCAAAATCTACCCTCTTTCAAGGCCACATTAAGTGCCCTGGGCTCCAGGAAAAGCTTCCTTGAGCATCCACGCCTGAAGGAGAGCAAACAGTTCCAAGTCCGCTAGTACTTTGTTGCCTTATTTATGTGTCCCTCATATCGTCTACATCGCCACTCAAAGTGTGGTCCCATCACCTGGGGGCTCGTTACAAATGTCTTAGAAACGCAGAACCTCAGGCCCCACCCTGGGGCTGCTGAATCAGACTCTGCCTGTTAACAAAACCGGGAGTGATTTGTCTGCACCTTCCAGCTTGAGAAGTGCTGGTCTACAAACATGTAAATGTCTTCAAGGTGGGAATGACATCTTTCAAAACCTACCCTCTGCCCAAAGTATCTAACACAGTGTTTTGTGCACAGTACTGAAAGAATAAATGTAAGCCCTCAACTCATGCATATGGTGGCTTCTTTGCACTCACCCCACCAATGCATTTAACTAATGGTATTTAGGCAGTAGTTCCTAGGTACAGACCTGAGTTGTAGCGATAATCAGATGGTTTCTATCTGTGCAGTCTGACTTTCTATATTCTAGATTTTACCTTTAAAAATTATGTACCCAGTGCTTTGGTGGGGTGGGAGGAGAAGAAAACAGTCCAGACCCTCCTTGAATGACTGCCACCCGCCTTGGGAGTCTGCAGTCCTCGTTTGGGGGACAGCTGTTGGCTCCAGTAGTGACCCCAAGTGACCCCAGCTAGAGCATTGGTGGGCCTCGCCTGGGGGCTTTCCTCACACCACCAGGTCCGCCCCCCTCCTCATCAACTGTGCACTTTTGGTTGTATCGGCTTCTGTGACACTCATTCACTCTTTCTCCTCTATCTCCTTTGCTTGCTGCCAACCCCTCCTCACCAGGACTCTAAATGTTGAGGGCCGGGGGTTCTGTCCTCCATGGACATCTGTCCATGGGTCTTTTTTCTGTCTAGGTGGCCTCCTTCAGTCTCCTTACCTCCTCCAGTCTTTAAATACTCTCTGCTGCTGGTCACTGCACGTGCAGACCACCTTTCCCTGGGCACCCTCCTCCCATAGCCAGCTGCCCACTGGACCCTCCACCTGGATGGCCCCTTGGCCTCTCACACAGGACATGTCAAAACCTAAGCTCTGGGCCGGCCCCGTGGCTTAGCGGTTAAGTGCGTGCACTTTGCTACTGGCAGCCTGGGTTCGGATCCCAGGCGCGCACCGACGCACCGCTTCTCCGGCCATGCTGAGGCCGTGTCCCACATACAGCAACTAGAAGGACGTGCAACTATGACATACAACTATCTACTGGGGCTTTGGGGGGAAAAAGGAGGAGGATTGCTAATAGATGTTAGCTCAGGGCTGATCTTCCTCTCACACACACAAAAAAAACCTAAGCTCTCCACCATGTGTCACCTACACCTTGGCTGTACGTGGCTGAGTGTGAATCTTCGGCAGGGAAACTTATTTACAATCTATTATTATGTTGGAATATAATTGTCTAGACTTTTGAAACCAGTTGTTAACTGAACCAATTGCTTCATATTTTTGTTAGGAGTGGTCATTTAATTTTGTTTATGGTTTTGACTTGCAATGAATAATTGCTTTATTAACCTAGGGGTTCAGCTGTCCTTGGATCTAGGCGGAGATTTTAGGAAAATATGCGGTTTCAGAACTGAGGTGCTGTGAGTTGCTTAGGACTCAGCTTTTTAACTACCAGAGGAAAAGCGTTTACTGCCTTCTGCCGACTTGGGAAGTAATTCTTAGGTTAGCCGTGGTATACAGTCGAGGAGCAGTGAAATTTCAAACTGCACACTGATATGCTCGTAACCATTCGTTTTTTTCCACCAGTTTTCCTAGCAGATTGTAAAGGTAATGTCTTTTTGGTGTAAAACAGGGGTTGGCAAACTTTTTTTTGTAGCAAGCCAAGTATTAAATGTTTTTGGTTTTCTGGGCCAAATTACTCAATTCTCTCCTGTAGCATTATGTGAACAAGTGGGTGTGGTTGTATTCCAGTAAAATTTTATTTACTGAAAAAAAAACCAGCTGGCTGGGTTTTGCTCATGGGCCATGGTTTGCCAAGCATTAGTACAGAAAACAGGCTGGGTTCATTGATGCCAAGTTGGGTTATTACTGTATAGGATAAACTAGGGTAAGGATTTAAAGATCAAGATTTTTCAGGGTAAAAATTATAAAATGGATAATATTCAAGCTTTTAAGGAGTCAGTTAATACACATTCATACATATGTGTTTAGCAACAAGTAGTAAATATCTTACTATACACAGCATGGTATAACAATTTAACTAGGACTGTAATCAAAGAAATCAGATAATCATAAGTGTTAGCAAGAATGTAGAGAAATCGGAACCCTCATGCACCAATGGTGGAATGTAAAATGGTGCAGGTTCTTGAGAAAACAGTCTGATAGTTCCCCAAAATGTTCACTGTAGTTACCATTTGACCCAGCAATTCCACTCCTAGGTATATGCCCCAAAGCAGTGAAGACACAGGCTCACACAAAAACTTGTACATCAGTGTTCATAGCAGCGTAATAGCCAAAAAGTAAAAACAACTCACGTATCCATCAACTGATGAGTGAATAAATAAAATGTGCTGTTACACACAGGGGCATATTATTCAGCCATAAAAAGGAAAGAAAAACTGACACATGCTACAACATGGATGAACCTTGAAAACAAGGTAGAATGATCAAGCGCATTCCATGCGCTTTCCCATTCCCTTGGAGATGGGAGCCCAGTCCTTGCAGAGGCCGACCGGGGTGAGGGATGCACCCCTGTCCCCTGCTTGGGAATCAGGCCAGCCTCTGGGGCCCAGATGGGTCCTTTTACTCTTGGGTATTCTGGAACCCAGATATAGAATGCCACTGTGGGTGGCATGTGTCAAGGGCATACTGTATTCCTGCCCGAGTTCTGGGGATTTGCTTTGCTCATCCGGGAGGCTCATGGGACACGCTTCTTTGTTGCAGATTGAAGAAGGCAGTAAAGCCGCGGCGGTGGACAAGTTACTGGCCGGAGACGAGATCGTCGGCATCAACGACATTGGTCTCTCAGGCTTTAGACAGGAAGCGATTTGCCTGGTGAAGGGGTCCCATAAGACCCTGAAGCTGGTGGTAAAAAGGTAAGACCTGTGCACCGTGCTGTGTTTACCAGGACACACAGAAGTGAGTAGAACAGCAAAATGTGACGTCTGGTTGGCTTGTCTGTATCATTTCTGCAGTCCTGATTTGGACTTAAGTCCAGTGTGTCTCTGTACGTGCGTGTGCATCGGTCATGTAGAATTATATCTCTTGGCCAAGGATGAATACGGCATCAAAAATTTAAAAGATTCCTTCTTTTATTACTACTGATTGTTTATTTTGATTTATTAAGTGAACTTTGAATACTCATCTTTCCTTTGGCACTACGGACATTATTCTCTTGGCAGAGAGAAAACCGTGCTCATGTTCCAAATGCAGTGAAAATGTCATTGCTTCTTGTTTACACCAGGTGGCAGGCTAGTGCGTTTTTGGTTTTTATGCTAAAATAGTGTGACTGCACGTAGACACAAAAGTCAGCAATCGGGGTTTCTGGGGCTGTGCTGAGGTCTGAGGAGAGTGAGCTGCCTATTCCTAGAAATGAGTGCCGATAGGAGTTGGGGTGATTTGAAGAGGTTAGAGAGCAAAACTAGGCACGTGATGCTTTTAGACACAGGAGCTAGGACAGTCCTGGATACCACAAAGATGTTTGTGATTTGTTGTTTTCATGTAGAAATAATTCTCTGCCTCGCGTTTTGTTGTTGGTTAATTCACAGTAAAATATTGATATGCCCTTTTTAGCAGAATTAGTGCAATCTTTCCAAGGTTGGCTGTAAATTTTTAAAAATAACTTGACTCAAGCACTTGCTTCAATTTTTAGTACAGACTTGAAGACATGGCCCCAAAAGACTTTATTTATTTATTTTTTTGACCAAAACAGTATCCAAGGAGGAGTTTCAGAAATGAGGAAGGAAAAACTTGTATTCTTTGCCACGTTAATTGCCACTCATTTCTAAGTGGTATAGGCTAGCTTCCTTGTAAATCAGAAAAACAAAATCTCAGAATGGCAGTCTCAGAGCCCTTTGGGGAGGATGGGCCGTGAGAGGTGCTGTCATATTGTATGATTATTCCCTTGTGGTCACCTTATCAATCCTCCTAAGGCGTCTGGGATGTGTGTTCTCACAGGATTCAGTTAGACTTAGCCCAGTGTTGGTGATGGTAAGGGAAGCTTGATCCGCAGAGGTAAGAAGGGAGTTACAGACTGTCTCTGGGAATCGTCACCCAGCCCCCAGGCTGATCGGGGTTCCCTCCTCTTCTGTTACCCGTATTGTCTCTGTGGTACAGCTACCAGAGCCCCCGAAACAATGAGCTCGCTCGTTTGTTTACCGCCCGTCTCTTCTGTGGGGTAAGCACCACTTAGTCAACACTGTAGGCGAACTCTGTCTTAAACAGGCTGCTTACTGTAGTGTCTGGTGCACAAGGGCAAATGAGGGATTTGGGTTTATTGAATCAGATTGACTTGAACTGCACCTGGATGGGCATCATTGGAAGATCTGATGAGGATGCTGACACGGAGGCGCTCATTCATAAAATCCCCGCACAGCCCTAGGGAGGCAGCAGCAGATGAAACAGACAGAGCCGTTGACATGTGTTGGGGGCCAGAGTCAGGATGCAACAACATGTTCACTGGCTGCACCTAACAAGATAAAGTGAAATGTTTGTTCAGTCAGGTCTTAGTCTAGGTTCCAAAAAGCAGGTGTATAGTAACAGAGCTGGTTTAGCAGTAACAGATGTAAAGAAGGGAATTTGTACCCCAGTAGAAAGTTGGATGAAAGGCTCAAATAGGCAGTTCATAAAATAAGAAGTGCAAATAGGAAAGAAGCATATAAAAAGATGTTTAACTAGGACCTGCAAGTTTATTTAAAAGCGAGACACTAGGTTTTGACTATCAAGTTGGCAGAGATCTGAGAGGAGAGCAGTGCCCATAGCTGGTGAGACTGCGGGGAGATAAGTATTATTTGGTATAATGCAGGTTAGACTACAAATTGGTTTTCCTGGTGAGCAGTTTGGCAACGTGTTTCACAAGGCATACCTTGGACCAGGTTTCGTTTTCTGGGATCCTAGATGCTCAGCAAAGGGAAATAAATTATTGAAATGGATTAGAGACCTTGCATACTGTAGAGTGCTGCCATTACAGATGATACCAGCCTTTACTGACGTGGAAAGATGCCCCACAAAGTCCAGTTGACTGGAACACATGAAAGCAGTTATAGAATTGTGTGTCTCCCATTTTTTAAAAAATTTTGTTTTAGTTTTTAACTGTGGTAAAATACACGTAACAGAAAATTTACTGTCTTAACCATTTTTAAGTGTATGGTTCAGTAGTGTATTACTTTTATAATAAAATAATATCGAGCTCATTGTATTTTTAAAGAGGAGAAGTCTTTGGGGTTCGCTATACCCGCGTTCATAGGAGTCAGCAGGAAGTTTGGCCCGCAGGAAGCGGTCAGCTGTGGCATCACGTTCTGTTCTGGGCAGTGCCCCAAAGGAGAGTTGTTTATTGCACTGTGATGGAGACAAAAAGAATGACCCTGAGGGGGCAGTGTTGAAATGCTGGCTGTAATTTACTCTGAGGCTCACTTTTTATTCTGTATTTATTTTGTTCTTAAAGTAATACATGGGCGTGGTAAAACATCCATGTTCAAAAGAGAATTGGGTGGGATAGGTAAACCTCCCCTCTTACCCCCATTTTGTCTCATCCGAGAGCAGCTTTGTCACTACTAATCTCTGGGGTTTCCATTTAGAAGTGTATTCATGGTTGTGTATTTGCATATATGTCTATGGAGATTGTTGCAGGTTGAATGCACTGACGTCTGACTCATGACTTCTCTTAACGACCTCATGGTGCTCCGTAGTCTGGATATTCCACTGTTTAACGGATCCTCTGTGGATGGACATTTATGGTGCTTCCAGTGAGTTTCTGTAACAGACAGTGCTGCAGTGTGACATCTTTGTACCCAAGTCTGCATATTTGTGCATATAGATCATGAGGATAAATGCCTAGGACGGGAGTTTTTGAGTCAGAAATTGTGTGTGTTGTGAACGTTGATAGACACCTCCAAATTTCTCAGACCACTTGTTTTTCCACGTCATCTCTAGCAGAGGGTGTTTTCAGTTTGTTTTTGTTCTCTTTGTGAATGTGAAAGGTAGAAAATGGCTTTATTGCTTAAATGGGCATTTCTGTCATCATGAGTGAAACTGGGCATCATTCCCCGTGTTTCAAAGCTTTCTTTTGAGCTAGAGGAATGTATTTAGATGGTCTGAATTCTGTTCAAAGCAAAGAATCTATGCCACATGAGGACTGGTCAGTAGAAGGAAAGAGAAGGCCGTGGGGGCCTGCTAGCTGATTGGGGATCTAAAAGACTCTTGGGAAGAGGGATCAGACTTTTGCCCTGAAGGATCAGTGGGAGCCACTGTGTAGAATCCTGGTTTTGCATTCTGCATACCCAGTTTCCTTTAAATGAGGGGTACACAGAACGACTGTCTGGTTGAGATAGAATTGAATATTTTAAGTAATATGGCTAACAAGATATAAACGCAAACCAAGCAGTTTGTTCAAATGCTTTTTTTCCGAAAACACTATCAACACTTAGGTGTTTAAAAATTTTTTTAAATAATTTTCTATTAATTTTGAATATGATATGTAGGTATTATTTTTGCCTATTTGAAAAAGTCTGAAATGGTGCCTTGTTTAGAAATGTGAATGAAATTTTCCAAGCTGGTTGGTTAATATTAGGATCTGTTGCTGTAATCCTGAAGATGCATGTGATAAGGACCTCTAAAACTCCAAACTAACTTTTTTATCATTTTCCTCATTACAAAGCCACCAACCAGTGAATGCTTTTAAAATGTCTCTTAAATCAGTAACACGTGTTCTTCTCTGTCTAAATTTAAGTCTCTGCTTACATCTCAACATTCTCCTGTTTGTCCATCGCTACGCAACCACGAATCTGACCTCTGTCTCATAGATTAGTTAGCATTTTCTGTAGAGCTGCACAATGGGTCATATACTCTTGAAAAATAGTGGCTAGTTAAGAGAAAGGCACTCTGTAAATAATTCATAGACCGAGCCGCAAACACACAAATATCCTACTTGAGAGTGCGGCCAAATGATAAATTGGCTTGCTCAACCCTTGTTCAACCTGGTTCAGCTACCACCTGTCTACCTCAGGCGTCCTAAGAAAGGGTGGACTTTCTTTTTTTTTTTTTTTTTTTTTGGTGAGAAAGATCAGCCCTGAGCTAACATCTGTTGCCAATCCTCCTCCTTTTTTTCCCTTTTTCTCCCCAAAGCCCCAGTAGATAGTTGTATGTCACAGTTGCATATCCTTCTAGTTGCTGTATGTGGGACGCGGCCTCAGCATGGCCGGAGAAGTGGTGCGTCGGTGCGCGCCCGGGATCCGAACCCTGGCCGCCAGTAGCGGAGCGCGCATACTTAACCGCTAAGCCACGGGGCTGGCTCCAAGGGTGGACTTTCTGATAAAGAATCAAATCAAGTTAGGGTCCTGGTGGTGAGAGTGACCAGTGCAGGTTTGGTTGTTCTGGGAGGTTATGGGGAAAGGGGGTGTATGCACCTCAATGTGTGATACGTACCCCTGGTTTTGTAAACAAAATGGGAATAGTGTTCACATACTAACTCCCTCCCGCTAGCGACAACTGCTATGTGTCTTTTATCCCAGAGGCTTGTTTTATTTTGGTGTGTGGTGGGCAGGGGACCGAGCAGCCAGGATAGGATTGCGGTGGGCTGCTTTTACAAAGTGGCGGTATCTTGTTTCATGGGGCATAGGCGACGTGTATCTTGTCATCGTTTAGAAGCCGGGGCTGGGAGAGGGATGCGTTAGGAGATGCACGGATCACTATCTCTCCCCAGCACAGTTTCTTTCCCAGACAAGTGAGAGCACGCACTTCCTTTCTCCCAGAGCGGTGTCAGCTGGAAACAAAGAACTGTAACCAGAATCCCCACCAAGTGCACATCTGTTCTCCTTCACGATGCCCAGGCGGTATCCGCTGCTAGTGAGACGTCGAGGGGCAAGGGGCGTCCGCCCGGGCGTCAGATCAACTGTCGGACCAGGAGGAGAGGCTGGTGGAAAGTTCTTGCCTTGCCCTTCCTCCCAGGTGCTTTGTTGATCCATCTTTGCTTTGCTTGGCCAAGGAAGTACTACTCGCAGGAAAGTTCAGGGCGTATGTGGTAACCTTTCCTTTGTCTCTCTATACAGTTGTCATCTGCACTTTTTTCCTAGGTGTCCAGGCCCTGCCGTGGAGACCTGAGGGGCAGGTCTGGAATGGAGCCGGGCACTGGTATTTTCACAGAGGGCCACAGGGTGTTTTGCTGGGCAGCCACAGTGGTTATACCACTGGCTTAAGCAAATGTGCTTGGGAAAGGTTAAGAGCAGAAACTGGGTCACTTATGGCATTTTCCTGATTAAAGCAGCTGAGTGGGTAAGCCCCTCGCTGTTGGAGATCTGCGACAGGGCGTGTCGGAGTGCTGGGGTTAAGGCTGTCGCTGTCCGATGCTGTAAAATGTGCACTAAAAGCTCTGCATGGAGAGCGCTGGGACACAGGGAGACATTTTTCTCACTTCAGAGGCAAGTTGCCGTAAGTTCAGGTCCTAAAAAGTACGTATAATTTCAAACACCCTAGGGAAAATTTCTTTTAAATATCATGCCATAAATTATTTTCTAAAGCTTGTAATTACTCTTTCAGTCTTGAGAATTTATATGGTGATATTAGTTTTGTTTACAACGAAGCATGCCTGCCACCTCATCATCGGTCTTACTTTGAGCCATCCGGTGTTGCAGACAGTTTTGCCAGGGTCAGGTCATCGATAGAGTTGATTCGTGTTATTTCCTGCCTCTTTGCTGGCAGCCTTAAGCCCTTTTGTGACTCTAATTACATCCACTAAGCTTGCATTCAGGAGCAGATTAACACCCAAGCAGAGGAGGTTCTTTGCAGGAGGCCGTGAGGGTTAGCGAGACTGTGTGGCGTGGTTACATAGTGGAAGAAAGGAGGTTTCAAATCTAGTGACAGTGCCCATGCTTGCTAGGAGAAAGTTTCGTGCCACGTGCACTGGTTTCTGGATGTCACTAGGCTGCAGTGAATTCTGCACCAAGCCAATATTGTACTCTGCTCCCCCCGCCGCTGGCCCGTTGGAGCGGTCCTGGAGCAGGTGGCTCTGAGAGCGGCCCCAGCATTGATTAGCACAGATGTTCCGGGAAGCAGCTACGTGCAATGGTGTGGCAAGAATACCGGGATGGCTAGGACATCGTCAGGTTGTGTCTCTTCCCCCATTCCCTCCCCTCCAGAGGGCTCTTCCTGGAGCAGAAACTGTATGGTGTGTTCCCATGGAGTGTGTGTGCCTTAGTGGGGATGCTGGTGGGTGTTGGCAAAAACCCGTGCTTTTGGAGGGTGGTCTGAGATCATTTGTTCAAGTTTCAAGGGAAAAGTTTCTATTTTGGGGATTATGGCTGTTTGCTACTGTACTTTTTTCTTGTTAAAACAGAGTAGACCTACAAGTTTATACTGGACAGACACCCTGACTTGTTTGGGCTGTTTTCCATCGTTGTTTTTTTTTTTTCTTTTTTTTGAATTGAGATGTAATTGATATATAACATTATATTAGTTTCAGGTGTACAACATAATGATTTGATATATGTATGTATTGCAAAATGATCACCACAGTAAGTCTAGTTAACATCATCACCACACATCATTACAAATTATTTTTCTTGTGATGAGAACATTATTTGTTTTATTAAAATTAAGAGAAAAAGGAAACCAGGTAGATCAGAACTGTTTTATTTTGGAAAACAGTGCTTCTGTTCAGACTTAGAGTATGGCTTAAGCTATTTAATCAGATGAATCTCTGTTCTGTGAGACGTTTCATATTGTAAGTCAAGTAGGGAATGGTAAAAAGTTAAGATTTTTGTTTTCCATTGCAAGGCATGCAAGTGATGTTTATGAAATTTAGTTTGAAAGCGTTGGTTGTTTCTAATATATTAAGACATGCAGAGAATGTTTCACTTATTTTTGTTCCTTTATTATATGTGACTCATCAGGCCTGTTGCTAATCCTTAGGGCTATTTATAATTAGTTATATATTAATGGTTGCACATTTGAGTGTTCCGAGTTTCTTTGCCAAAAAGTCCGTTCTGTTGAAATGTGGCCAGAAAGTTGTGTTGGTGCCCTTTTAAAGCATCGAGTTGAACTAAATCAAGCATTAGACAAATGGCGGGGGGGTGGCGTATGGCTGTGAACACAGGTGGTTTGGACAAAGCCTTTTTGACTACTGATAGTACTGATGAGATAGTCTCCCCCCCCCCTTTTTTCCTAACATGAATAGGTTTATTGATATGGACATTATAAAAGTTAATAGAGAAAAACAAGCCATCTGGGTGTGTTCCAACTCCGCTCTGTTCATGATGTGGCATTTCTACGCCGTCTTCTCCACGAAAGCACCCCGGAGGACCATGGGAGGCTGAAAGAGGAAGCGGGCACTTGCCCTTGCTATGGGAGAGATAGGGGGTGCCCCTGCTGCGTGGAGACGAACCCTGGTGCTACCATCCTGGCGGAGTGCTGTCTCTCGGCCCTGGCATTTGTTTAAAATGCAGATTTGATGTTTTGTATCAGTTTCAGCTATTTAGGTCATTTGGGAATTTTTATCTTTACTTAATTCTCCTCACGTGTGAGCGGAAGAACTGCTTGACTCTTGTCCCGTAGGACTGTAGATTTTATCAAGTGTGATGTCACCATCCAAGCATTGCGTTGTCTGAGCACTGCCAGGGAAAAGAACTGTCTGCCATTTATAGAGAGCTCTGACCTGTGTTTTTATACATTCAGGTAACATGTGTTAGAAGCACTCTGGCCAGGGGGTTAAGAGCGTACCATCAGGTCCTGCCTGTCCCCTGGGAGCTGGCAGCCGAGTGCGCTGATGGGCATGGACTGGAAAGGCTCTAACAAGTGGTGGCTCCAACAGATGGAAGGAGAGATGGAAGCAGACCTCAGCAGAGCCTTTCCTGGGGAAAGGCAGTTGAGCTGTACTTTGAAGGCCAAGCCAAGTGTGAGATGCAAATATGGACCTATGTCACTGATACCAGGGCCTCCTAAAGAGGATTGCAGAGGGGAGGCAACAAAAAGGAGTGTCAGAAGAGAGGTGGAAAGCGTGGGGCTGGAAGCAGTGCTTCTGAGACCCGAGCTAGACCCTGAATTGCCAGGAGGGCTTGTGCAAACACACCTGGCCCACCCAAGCCTGTGCCCAGGTCAGGCCAATGCTGTTGGCCCAGCGAGCACACTTGGAGCACCACAGGGCTGGGGGCTGGGGAACCTGGCAGCATGGGCTTTCTTCTGTGGCACCTGGGAGCAGCTGAAGGTTCTGGAGTGAGGGCAAGAGCTGACCAGAGCTGAGTCGCAGGGATATTGGTCTGGAAGGAGATAGAGACAGACTGGGAGAGGGAGAGACTGCTCAGGACATAGTCTTCCAGAGGCTTGACTGGAACAGGGAGGAAGCGGCCGGGTCAGAGTGAGGGTTCCTTTTGTGTCTGTAGGGTGGCGCTTTCTACGTATTTGTTTCATTTTTAAAGACTAGAAAGGGTGTTTGTAGTTGCATCTGTCGTCCAGCCCAGGCCCCCCCTCGGCATCGGCTGGCCTGTGCCCTCTGTGAGACTTGTCCCTCAGGACCTTTGCACCCTCACCCCCCACGCCCCAAGCTCTGGGGTCTCCCTGCACGGAGCTTGCCCCAGTCACCCCAAGGACTCACCAAGGAGCGTTGGCGGTGCTTCCCAGCCCGCCCTTTATCTGAAGGACTTTCCCATTGCTGTCTCCTGACTCTTGCTTCTCTCTAAGATGCCCCTGACCAACACTGTTGATCTATTTTCTGGAGATGTCTTCCCCAACACCAGTGTTGCCTGAAGGCCACACACCCTGGTCATGTCCCCCATCACGGAGTCCACCCAGGGGCCTCTTGGAGCCGAGGTCCCTTCTCTCCCCCTTGACCTCTGTGTGCTTCCAGCCAGCAGGTCTGGTACTGTCAGACTGTCTGAGCTCGTGGGGACCAAACACAGACTGTTTATTTTGTGAGGCGGTGCCTTTTGGCTTCATTGGAAAAGGTTAGGAAAATGACCCAGTACTAGTGTGTTTTTTGTTTTTTTTTTTTGAGAGGAAGGAGGGGATTCTGCTCTTCTTTATGTGAATGATAAACATTTCATTAAAGCACTTATTTTAATAATTCCTTCTTAAAAATGAGTTTTTCAGGGCCGGCCCTGTGGCATAGTGGTTGGGTCTGGTGCGCTCTGCTTCGGCATCCTGGGTTCGCGGGTTTGGATCCCGGACGTGGACCTACAGCACTCACCAGCCATGCTGTGGCAGCGACCCACATACAAAATAGAGGAAGATTGGCACAGAGGTTAGCTTGGGGCTAATCTTCCTTAAGCAAAAAGAGGAAGATTGGCAATGGATGTTAGCTCAGGACGAATCGTCCTCACCAAAAGAAAAAAAAAGAGTTTTTGATATCTAGATCTGTTGTTCTTAATTTGCAATGGTATCCTGGCATTTTTTGTATTTGTGATCTAAACCCCATTCTTTCAAAAACACCCAAAAAATAAAAGACTGTCTAGCATTTAAAATTATTTTTAGAGCCAGCTCTGATGGCCGAGTGGTTCAAGTTCGCCGCTCTCCCTGCTTCAGTGGCTTGGGTTCATTACCCGGTGCAGAACCACACCACCTGTCAGTAGCCATGCTGTGGCGGCAGCTCACACAGAAGAACTAGAAGGACTTACAACTAGGATATACAACCATGCACTGGGGCTTTGGATAGGGGGAAAAAAAAAAGAAGATTGGCAACAGATGTTAGCTCAGGGAAAATCTTTCCAAGCAAAGAAAAAAAACTTATTTTTAAAAACTGAAATAAATTTAGATGAATTTTGGTGTGCCATTTGTGGGAAAGGTTTCAGGGCAACCCTCATTAGGAACCCTCATTAGATGAAATTAGGCTGAATAATTTCATCTAGAAGAACAGAAAAACCAATGTTAATAGTCAGTACCATGGCTTTTTAGTATTTGTGTGAAAGGAATATTACTCAGACATTGAAGAGCACGTTTTGGAAGAGTGACGATGGCATGGGAGAATGCTCACACCAGGTGGGCTGCAGAAGGTAAGGGCCCCACCAAGTCTGCAGGAGGTTCTCAGTTGTCTAAAAACATGTGGAAGGAAATGCACAGACATGTCACTGTGGTTATCTTTAGGTCATAGGTTATTTTCCTTTGTCTTCTTATTCACGTTTTAGTTTTAAATGGTCCATATTTTTTACAGTAAGCATATATTTTAAGATTTACAAACATCAGTAGCCATTGAATAAAAAGGATTTCTTCCCTGTGCGCTGGGCTGACCGTGGTACCGACTGTCGGTCTCGAATGGGCGTGACTGTGGACTAAGTCCCATTGCATTTCCGGAGCTCCCCAGATTGTGGAGCTCTGTGCACAGGACGAGTCAGCCTGCCCCCACATTGTGGGTCTCTGCTGTTTCCTCCCTGGCATCTCTGCCCACACTGCCCTGTGCAGAAGCCCAACTGTGGACGTCTCTGGGTGGAGCTGTGCAGTCCTTCGGGCCTGTGGTGAGCCCCGGCTCCCCCTCCTTCCCACTCAGCCTCTGGAGCTGCTCTCCCATCAGCCCCGTCTGGCTGTTTCTAGGGCCAGAAATTGCCCTCTCTATTCCTCCTTCCTGGTAGGGGCTTCCTTACTGGTCTCCCGAGCCGGCTTGCATCTGATTGTGGCCCTCGGAGGGAGTGTTCCTTTCACAGCTTTCCCATTCGTTCCTGTTTGATATTTACCACCGGGCTGTGCCTCCCAGCGGTGGTAGGACCTGGCCTGACCTGGTCTGACCGTAGCAGACGTGCCGTTGTGAAGAAATGGTTCAGGTGCGGTTTGCTGCATGCGGTTGTGTGGTCATTCACTTCTGATACTCCCGGCTCTGTTAGGTGGTGAGGGTGGTACAACCACGAACTGAGGACAGTGTGGTCGGTGTTTTCTGACACCCTCACTTGGGGTGTTTTGCTTTCCTGTCCTGGCACATCTCGTGGCCTGTCTGTGTTCTCCTCATGGCCCCACATTTCCAGGGACTAGATTGTTCAAAGCTACCTGAGTACCTATCTTATGTAGGAAGAACAGTCTTGTTGACATGAGAATCTTAAATCTGTGCTTGTTTTTTTTTCATCTGGGAGTGGTTGAAACTGAGCCAAAGGGACAATGAATGTGTGAGACCTCTAGGTGGCACCAGAGTTCTCTGTCCCCGGAGCCTTCCTGGTGGAGCCACCAGCATGAAGGTGGTGAATGTCCTCTCTCGTCCACACAGATCCGGCCATTTCAGGCCATCAGAGGGGCTGACAAACAGAAACCAGCCTGAACCTTCCTTGATTCCCAAATGTATTCATTATGCACGAGGAAAGTCAGAGGACCCGACAAAAGTACGTATATTTTAGGAACATTTCGTTGTCCCCAGTAGCCGTGATATCCTGTTATAGCTTGTAGGTATAACCCTTGTTCACTGTGTTTTCATTTGTTTATTCTTTAAAAAAAAAAAAAATCCCTATTTAGTACCATGTATCTGTTATTATCTTTTTAAAAAGGAGGAAACTTCCCAGCCTGCCCTTTATCTGAAGGACTTTCCCACTTCTGTCTCCTGACTCTTACTTCTCTCTAAGATGCCCCTGAGCAACACCGTTGATTTATTTTCCCAAGAAGTCGTCCTCAAGGCCAGTGTTGCCTGAAGGCCCACACACCCTGTGCATGCCCCCCATCACCGAGCACTACCGCCCAGTAAACTAGCTCAAACCCCGGTCATTCCACTTATGGGGTTGAAATGTGTTGCCACAGAGTGTAAGGCATTCTCTTTTTTTTTTTTTTCCAAATTATTTTATTGAGATCATTATGGTTTATAACATTGTGTAATTTCAGGTGTACGTTATTATTTGTCAGTTTCTGTATAGACTGGGTCGTACTCACCACCAATAGTCTAATTTTTATCCATCACCATACGTATGTGCCCCTTTATCCCTTTTGCCCACCTCCCGGCCCCCTTCCCCTCTGGTAACCACTAATCTGTTCTCTTTGTCCGTGTGTTTGTTGATCTTCCACATATGAGTGAAATCATACAGTGTTTGTCTTTCTCTGTCTGGCTTATTTCGCTTAAGGTCATACCCTCAAGGTCCATCCATGTTGGTGCAAATGGGACAATTTTGTCTTTTTTTTATGGCTGAGTAGTATTCTAGAGTGTGTGTGTGTGTGTGTGTGTGTGTGTGTGTGTAGATATACACACACCACATCTTCTTTATCCATTCATCCGTAGATGGGCACTTGGGTTGCCTCCATGTCTTAGCTATTGTGAAAAATGCTGCAGTGAACATAGGGGTGCATAAATCTCTCTGGATTGTTGACTTCAAGTTCTTTGGATAAATATCCAGTAGTGGGATAGCTGAATTGTATGGTGTTTCTATTTTTAATTTTTTGAGAAATCTCCATCCTGTTTTCCATAGTGGCTGCACCAGTTCACATTTTCACCAGCAGTGTGTGAGGGTTCCCTTTTCTCCACATCCTCTCCAACATCTGTTATTTTTTGCCTTGGTAATTATAGCCATTCTGATGGGTATGAGGTGATATCTTGTTGTAGTTTTGATTTGCATTTCCCTAATAATTAGTGATGTTGAACATTTTTTCATGTGCCTGTTTGCCAACTGTATATCTTTGGAAAAATGTATATTCATATCCTCTGCCCATTTTTTGATTAGGTTGTTTGTTTTTTTGTTGTTGAGTTGTATGAGTTCTTTATATATTTTGGAAATTAACCCCTTGTCAGATATATGATTTGCAAGTATTTTCTCCCAGTTGTTGGGTTGTCTTTTCATTTCATTCATAATTTCCTTTGCCTTGCAGAAGCTTTTTAGTCTGATGTAGTCCCATTTGTTTTTCTTTTGTTTCCCTTCCTGAATAGACATGGTATTCAGAAAGATGCTGCTAGGACCAATGTCAAACAGTGTACTGGCTAAATTTCTTCTAGAAGTTTTATGGTTTCAGGTCTTACCTTCAAGTCTTTAATCTATTTTGAGTTTATTTTTGTGTATGGTGTAAGATAATGGTCTACTTTCATTTTTTTGCATGTGGCTATCCAGTTTTCCCAACACCATTTATTGAAGAGACTTTCCTTTCTCCATTGTATGTTCTTGGCTCCTTTGTTGAAGATTAGCTATCTGAAGATGTGTGGTTTTATTTCTGGGCTTACAATTTTGTTCCATTCATCTGTATGTCTGTTTTTGTACCAATACTGTGCTGTTTTGGTTACTATGGCTTTGCAGTATATTTTGAAGTCAGGGATTGTGATGCCTACAGCTTTGTTCTTTTTTCTCAGTATTGCCTTGGCCATTCGGGGACTTTTGTTGTTCCCTATAAATTTCAGGATTCTTTGTTCTGTTTCCGTGAAGAAGGTGATTGGGATTCTGATTGGGATTGCATTGCATCTGTAGATTGCTTTAGGTAATATGGACATTTTAACTATGTTTATTCTTCCAAGCCATGAGCATGGGATATCTTTCCATTTCTTTATATTGTCTTCAATTTCTTTCAATAATGTCCTATAGTTTTCATTGTATAGGTCTTTCACCTCCTTGGTTAAATTTATTCCTAGATATTTTATTCTTTTTGTTGCAATTGTAAATGAGATTGTATTCTTAAGTTCTCTTTCTGTTAGTTTATTAGAGTATAGAAATGCAACTGAGTTTTGTGAGTTGATTTTGTACTCTGCAACTTTGCTGTAGTTGTTGATTATTTCTAATAGTTTTCTGATGGATTCTTTAGGGTTTTCTCTATATAAAATCATGTCATTTGGAAACAGCGAGAGTTTCACTTCCTCATTGCGTGTCTGGATTCCTTTTATTTCTTTTTCTTGCCTAATTGCTCTGGCCAAAACCTCCAGTACTATGTTGACTAAAAGTGGTGAGAGTAGGCACCCTTGTCTTGTTCCTGTTCTCAGAAGGATGGCTTTCAGTTTTTCCCCATTGAGTATGTATGATGTTGGTTGTGGGTTTTTCAGATATGGTCTTTATTATGGTGAGGTGCTTTCCTTCTATACCCATTTTACTGAGCGTTTTTATCATAAATGGATGTTGGATCTTGTCAGATGCTTTCTCTGCGTCTATTGAGATGATCATGTGGTTTTTATTCCTCATTTTGTTAACGTGCTGTATCACATTGATTGATTTGCAGGTGTTGAACCATCCCTGCGTTCCTGGTGTAAATCCCACTTGATCGTGTATTTTAATGTATTGCTGTATTTGGTTTGCCAATATATTGTTGAGGATTTTTGCATCTATGTTCATCAGGGATATTGGCCCGTAATTTTCATTCTTTGATTTCTCCTTGTCTGTTTTTGGGATCAGGGTGATGTTAGCTTCATAGAATCAGTTAGGAAGCATTCTGTCTTCTACAATTTTTGGAATAGTTTGAGAAGGATAGGTATTAAATCTTCTTTGAAGGTTTGGTAGAAGTCTCCAGAGAAACCATCTGGTCCTGGTCTTTTGTTTTGTGGGAAGTTTTTGATTACTGTTCCAGTCTCTTTTCTTGTGATTGGTCTATTCAGATTCTCTTTTTCTTCTTGGTTCAGTTTGGGGAAGTTGTTTGAGTCTGAGGATTTATGCATTTCTTCTAGGTTATCCAATTTGTAGGCATATAATTTTTCATAGTATTCTCTTGTAATCCTTTGTATTTCTGCAGTATCTGTTGCAATTTCTCCTCTTTCATTTCTAATTTTATTTATTTGAGCCTTCTCTTTTTGTCTTAGTGAATCTGGCTAAGTGTTTGTCAATTTTGTTTATCTTCTCAAAGAACCAGCTCTTAGTTTCAAATCCTCTCTACTGTTTTTTAATTCTCTATTTCATTTATTTCTACTCTAATTTTTATTATTTCCCTCTTTCTGCTGATTTTGGGCTTTGTTTGTTCTTTTTGTAGTTCTGTTAGATATAGTTTAAGATTACTTATTTGTGATTTTCCTGTTTGTTAAGGTGACTCTGTAATGCTATGAATTTCCCTCTTATAACTGCTTTTGCTGCATCCCATAAGAGTTGATATTATGTATTTTCATTTTTATTTGTCTCCAGGTATTTTTTAATTTCTGCTTTGATTTCTTCATTGATCCAGTGGTTGTTCAGTAGCATGCTGTTTAGTCTCCGTATATTTGTGACTTTCCCAGCTTTTTTCTTGTAGTTGGTTTCTAGTTTCGTAGCATTTTGGTCAGAAAAGATGCTACATGTGCTTTCACTCTTCTTAAATTTATTGAGGATTGCCTTGTCTCCCAACATATGGTCTATCTTTGAGATTGTTCCCTGTGCACTTGAGAAGAATGTGTATTCTGCTGCTTTTGGATTGAATACTCTATATGCATCTATTAAGTCCATCTAATCAAGTGTTTCATTTAAATCCACTATTTCCTTGTTTACTTTCTGTCTGGATGATCTGTCCATTGATGTAAGTGGGGTGTTGAGGTCCACTACTATTATTGTGTTGCTGTTAATTTCTCCCTTTATGTCTCTTAGTAGTTGCTTTATATATTTTGATGCTCCTGTTAGGTGCCTATATATTCATAGGTGTTATGTCCTCTTGGTGGAAAGTCCCTTTTATCATTATATACTGTCTCTCTTTGTCTCTCATTGTCCTTTTTTCTGGTGAGGAAGATTAGCCCTGAGCTAACATCTGTTGCCAATTCTCCTCTTTTTGCTGAGGAAGATTGGCCCTGGGCTAACATCCGTGCCCATCTTCCTCTCCTTTATATGTGGGACGTCTGCCCCAAGCAGTGCCCAGGTCCATGCCGGGGATCCAAACCTGTGAACCCCAGGCCACCAAAGTGGAGCACATGAACTTAACCGCTATGCCACCAGGCCACCCCCTCTCGTCTTTTTTATCTTGAAGTCTGCTTTCTCTGATATAAGAATGGCAACATCTGCTTTCTTTTGTTTGCCATTTGCTTGGAGTATCGCCTTCCATCCCTTCACTCTGAGCCTGTGTTTGTCTTTAGAGCTGAGATGTGTTTCCTGGAGGCAGCATATTGTTGGGTCTTGTTTTCTAATCCATCCACCCACTCTGTGTCTTTTGATTGGAGAATTCAATACATTTACATTTGGAGTGATTATTAATATATGAGGGCTTAATAGTACCATTTTATCTCTTGTTTTCCGGTTCTGTATTTCCATTGTTTCTCTTCCTTTGTATTTCTGACTGCCATTTTAGTTGGGTGGTTTTCTCAGTTTTGTCTTTTTTTATGAATTGTGGTCCTGCTCTTATTTGTTTGTTTAGTGGTTGCTGTGAGGTTTGTATAAAAGATCTCATAGATGAGATAGTCCATTTCTGATAGCCTCTTATCTCCATTAGCCTAAGCAGGTTCCATCTCTTTCCTCTTCCCCTTCTGAGTTATTGTCACAAATTATTCTATTTTGTGTTGTGAGTTTGTGACTAAGTTGAAGTGTTTATGTTTACTTTTGATGCTTTCCTTCCCTTTATCTTTTAAGTTATAATTAAGTGTTTGCTAACCTGTTCTGAAAGAGAGCTTCAGTTTTCTGATTTTGTCTGTCTATTTATCTCCCTGCTCGAGTCTTTGTAAACCTTTGCCTTTTTGTTTCAGGAGTGACGGCATCCTTGACAATTTCTTGTAGGGTAGGTCTAGTGGCGATGAACTCCCTCATCTTTTGTTTATTTGGGAAAGCTTTTATTTCTCCCTCATGTCTGAAGGATAGTTTTGCTGGATAGAGTATTCTTGGCTGAAAGTTTCTGTCTTTCAGTATTTTGAATATATCGTTCCATTCTCTCCTAGCCTGTGAGGTTTCTGCCAAGAAATCCACTGAAAGCCTAATAGGGGTTCCTTTGTAGGTTATTTTCTTCTGCCTTGCTGCCCTTAGTATTTTTTATTTGTTGTTGACTTTTGCCAGTTTTACTATTACATTCCTTGGCAAAGGTCTTTTAGCATTGATGAAATTAGGAGTTCTATTGGGTTCCTGTATTTGTAAGTCCAGTTCCTTCCCCAGGTTTGGCAAGTTTTCAGCTATTATTTCTTTGAACAAGCTCTCCTCTCCTTTATCCCTCTCTTCTCCCTCTGGACTACCTATAATCCTTATGTTGCTTTTCCTAGTTGAGTCCGATATTTCTCAAAGAATTCCTTTATTTTTTAAAAAATCTTAGTTCTCTCTCCTCCTCCACCTGAAGCATTTCTATATTTCTGTCCTCTAATTCACTAATTCTTTCCTACGTAATGTCAGCTTTATTTTTTAAGGATGCTAGGTTACTTTTTATGTCATTGATTGTGTTCTTCATATCCAGAATCTCTGCTGGTTTTTCTTTTTTATAGTTTCAATCTCTTTGGTGACGTATTCCTTCTGCCTATTAATTTTATTCCTGAGCTCATTGAAATGTCTGAGTTTTCTTGTACCTTGTTGAATTTCTTTATAACAGCTGTTTTGAATTCTCTGTCATTTAGATTGTAAATTTCTGTGACTTCAGAGTTGGTTTCTGGAGACTTGTCACTTTCCTTGTGCTCTGAATTGTTGATGTAGTTTCTCATGGTATTTGATGAACTAATCCTTTGCTGGCACATTTGTGGTAGTATCAGATCACAGATTCTACCTGCTGCTGCTGGGGGGAAGCAGGAGTTGTATTTCTGATCTCACCCCATCTGGTGGAAGTTGTGGGGGTACGGTGGGCACTCCCGCTGGCCAGGAAAGCGTTTGCGTGTGGGCTCAGGGCTGCGCCGCCTCTTCTAACAGCCCTGCTGAGGTGTATTCCTACTTGTGGGGCCACAGTGGTACTATGGGCACACCCACTGGCCAGGAAAGTATTCTCGCACACGTGTAGATCTGCTGCTGCCTCTTCTTACAGTCGTGCTGGCCACTGTGCTTGGTGGGCGGGGCTTCTTGGCAGGGTCCGAGCCTGGGCCATTCGTTGGGACTGCAGTGGTATGGTGGGCTCTCCCGCTGGCTGGGAAAGCATTTGTGCATTGGCTCGGGGCTGCTGCCACCTCTTCTTTCATTCTCACCAAGATGCATTCCCCCTTGTGGGACCACAGCAGCACTATATGCATTCCCACCAGCTGAGAAAGTGTTTGTGTGCACTCACAGGCCTGCTGGGGAAGGGTAGGGGAGTGCTAACCTATCTCCACTACTTCCGCTGGACACAGTCCATCCACCTTCGGATGTTTAGCTGCGTTCGTCTCTCAGGTGTCCTGTTGTGCTGTGTAGGTATCCTCCATTCATCAGTAAATGTCCATTTTGTTGTAGTTCAAAGAGGGAGAGATAAGGGGAACAGCTCACTCTGCCATGTTCTTGATGTCATTCCCCGGCATTTTCTTTTCCATGCCTTCTTTTTTTTCCTTTGCTTCCAGTTTCGATCAGTCTAGTTTATTCCCTTCATTAATTAACTCTAAAGGAAGATGAAAGAAGCTGTGGATATTATAGCACAGAAAAAGCCATCTGCAAATGAAATTTACGTGGCCAGAACCTTCCTTACGAGGATTTTGAGAAACTCTATGAGGTACAGTCTTGGTTTTACAATCCCTTTACCTCTGGGGTGTGATGAATTCGTCTGTTTATGCTTTAGTTCCTGGAAAACTATCATGAAGTCAACACATTCCACATTTTGCCACCCATGGTATTTTCGTCGTTAATTATCTGAGTTGTCAGAAGGTTTATGTTATAAATGTTTTTCGGTTTTTCTTTAATAGTCTTTATTGCATCCTAATCTTTAATACTTTTGCCTGCCTGGAAGAATGTTTCATCTCCATCAAGTACGTAAAGAGGCTCAATTGAGCTCTTCTCCATTCTGGAGTGGGCTGTCAGCTGTCCACACTGAGGCTAGTTCTGTCCTAAATTGAAGAAGTGACAGTAGGAGAGGCGAGCGCAGGTGAGTCTCCTCACATGGCTGCATTCTCCTGGAGGCTCTGTTACATTTACACAGCAGCTGTAGGGATTTCCAACTGGACTTAGCATTATCACACCTGGGCAGCTGGGGCAAAAAGACTAATAAGCCACCTGCAAGATGGCAGGGTCTGTGGAGAGGGAGCTGGGAAGGCTCGTACTACGTTGAGAAGCCCTGGCACCAACAGGCTGGAGCCTGTTGGTCTAGGATGTTGTGCTTCATATGATGGGGACCCTTAGTTGACTTCACATACACTCTGAGAGGCTCAGAGGCATATCCAGCTACTAGTCTTAGTTAATTACAGAATAGCCATATTTACTTGGTTAAGCGAGTGTATCAACAGAAAGAAGCTGTCTAAACTCTGTGACTCAGCTGAGCTGGGGACTCATGGAGCTTTTCTCCAGCACAGTGCCTTCTCCTTGAGGAGGCTGAGGGCCCTGTGCAAAGTTATGCCGAGACAGGAAGGATAGAAGATTCTGTTGTCTTATTGGTGAGGAGGGCAAGATTGATTTACTTATTTAGAATAAATTTTGAAGGCTATGGTTCACGTTTTGGAGCCTGTGATTCTCATTCTGCACCAGGGTAAGTTCTCCATTAACAAAAACGTCGAGAGTGCTTGTGCCCAGATGCAGTGGAAACCATCTGAAAGCGATGCTATAAATCATGCAGCAGTAGCCATGACTTATTTCTGTCTCTTGCTCCTGTTTTGGCACCGAGTTTTCCTTTGTGTGCGGTCCCTAAGTCATCTGCATTCTTTTTCAGGAGGAATGAGCTGAGCTGGAGGCCTCACTCCTGGCACGCCACCAAATTCTCCGAGAGCCACCCCGAGACATCAGCATCTCAGTTCTCCTCCGCCGGTGTCTGCCCTTCTTGGCACGGCCGACACCACACGAGGTAGGCGCTCGTTTCCCACTGGGATGGGAAGTTCATTTGACATTCTGCAAACATTCGTAACTTCCCAGTCCTGTCATGATAGCACCTTTCTTGACTTTAGAATGATTTTGGTTTTCGAATGAGAAAAGGCCATTGACACAGCATAACTGGAAGGACTCAAATTTTTTTTCACTGAGTAGGCAGGTGTACAATACTTAGAAACAAAACATAAAACATAAGAGAAAGGATGAAGAAGTGGTGCTTCCTTTTTTAGGTTGTTTAATTGATAAGTCAGGAGCCTGGGGACTTACTTTTTTTGGCTGAATCCCTTTGGGCTGGCTGAGTTGGTGGTTCTGAGCCGAGTGGGACGGCTATCCATGCCACTCACATGCCCAGAGCCACCACCCTTCTTTTGAGATTTTTATGTGCAGATTGGAAGGAAGGAGCTATTTATGGGTCTTGCAGGTGTATTTTGCAAAAGCTCGCCAGGCAATTCTGTGAAGCATCAGCACCCTCTCCTCAACCCCCAGGGGGCTGCCATGGAGGCATAGAGGAAACCAGGGGGCTTCACAGCCCACATGCTGGGGTTGTGACCAGCTTTGGGGGCCCTGTAGTGGTTTCCCACCCAGCATGAGATGGAGGAGGTGGGAGTTGTGGGTCGGTGGAAGGGGGAGTGCTGGTCGACCTGGCCTACCTGGAGCCCATGTTTCAGGGCAGAAGGGCTACTACCAGCTGAGCATGTGACAGCACCATGGGGGCGTTGGCTTAGTGAGGCTCCTGCTAGTCACAGGGTGCTGACTGGTCTCTTCAGATTAGTGGCCAGTGTCTTCACTAGTCTCCTGTTAGAAGGGTGATGGTAACAACACATAATGTGGTTTTGGTGTGTGTGTGCAAGTGCATGTGTGCGTGTGTATGTGTATCTGTGTGAGTGCATGCATGTGTATCTGCGCATTTGTGGTGTGTGCGTGTATGAGTGTGCACATGTATCTATGTGAGTGTATGCATGTGTGTCTGTGCTTGAATGTGTGTCTGCATGTGTATCTATGTAAGCATGTTTGTGCTTGTATATGTGTGTGTGGAGCTAACATAACCATCTCAAAAACAATTTTTGGCTGTTAGTAAATACTAGTCTGCTGCATAATTGCCAAGTAAAGGATTTATGTGCTGGGAAGGAAATACGTCTCCAGTATTACCTATTTAAAGTGACAAGAGATAATGGTATTTGGAGCCCAGGGTATTTTTGAAAAACCACAGATTCTCAACTGAGTGGTAAAACTTAAGTGAAAAGTGGGCCTTTTATTTCATTACTGAAGTGACTTAATGTAATAGGATCTCCATTAAGGCCATTTGGCAGTTTCTTGATTAAAGAAACACACATGCTGCCCACATCTGTGTGGAAAGAGTGCTTAGCATTATTTATATCTGCTTGGAATTAGGATCTCATGGGAAAAGCACCACAGAAATATTGGTGGGAAGATGAGAGGAATGTCCTCCGTTTCTGAGAAGGGTACCTGCTCTGTCCTCAAAGGAAATGGTGTAAAACCCAAACGGTCATCTTCCTCCCTCAGATGAGTTAGCCAGTTCACTCTCCTGTGTCCTTGCCCTGGTCTCACATTTTTCTTTCTTGTCTTGATTCTCCCCAAACATAAAGTAGCCACAATTTGTTTTTTTCCTTGAAGCATGAATATTCCAGCTTTATTGAGCTTTCATGAAAGCATTTAACATGACTGGATAAATAGTTTCACCGTTGAGAGCTCTCAGGCTCACATGTGCCTTAATTAACAGTGTATCATCTGGCTTGTTGTAATAAACCTGATTTTTTATTTCCTCCTCTTAGACACCATCCTAGTTATGAACCTGTATTTTTGGTGTCTGTGTCCAGCTCCAGTGAACTCTGAAGGTTTAATAAGTCACCTGAACACAGCAGCATCCATCTTGCTGATAAAGCCTGTCTCTTGGGTTATGTGTCACACACGCCATTGACTGGGAGTTGAGAGAGGAGCTAGCAATACTTTCGTATTTGCGTTTGGAAAAGTAATGTTATTCCTGAAGTTTTCCTTTTTTTTTTTTTCTGGAGGGAAAGATTCGCCCTGAGCTAACATCTGTTGCAAATCTTCTTTTTTTTTCCCCCTCCCCCAAGCCTCAGTGCATGGTTGTATATCCTAGTTGTAAGTCATTATAGTTCTTCTATGTGAGCTGCCGCCATAGCATGGCAACTGATGGACGAGTGGTGTGGTTCCACGACCGGGAACCAAACCTGGGCCACCAAAGCGGAGTGCACTGAAATTTAACCACTAGGCCATCAGGGCTGACTCTGAAGTTTTCCTTTTAATTTGAAAATCGCTCTCATTTGATTGCCTCTTTTGTGTTAATAATCCACAATAAGAATCATTTCATACACTGAATCAGGGGTCTGTGAACTTGTTCTGTGAAGGGCTGGACAGTAAATATTTCAGGCTCTGCGGGCCAGTGTCTGTTGCAGAAACTCAACTCTGCCGTTGGAACTCGAAAGCAGCCACAAAGTGTGTGTAAACAAAGGGCCATGACTGTGTTCTGATCAAACTTTATTTATGAACACTGAAATTTGAATTTCATATCATTTTCATGGGTCATGAAATATTATTCTTTTGACACCACCCCCACCATTAAAAAATCTAAAAACCGTTCTTAGCTCATGGGCTGCAGTTTGGCAACAGCCACACTTAACTAGTGGTTGACGATAAGCATTCACACGGGCATGCTGTCTGGTGACCGCTGTGGGCTTTGACCAGCCTGTGGGCGCTGGGGTGAGAAAGGTACTGAACGTTTGAAGGTCTCTGTTTGCGAAAAGGCATCACATGAGTCCGACTTGGTCCTTTCAGCCTGTCCTCAGAAAGTTGCTCTTTGAAATGCTGAAATTTAGGTGCGCTGAGGTCACCCTTCAAGTCTAGGGATCCCGTTCTGGGAAGAGTTAGTACAGCCAGCATCGTGATGTTTCTGCATGGGGCCAGCTGCAGTTTTGTCGCGTCTTTCCCTTTGCTATAACTCCGTTCTAAAGCCAACTGTTCCCTGTGGTTCTTCTCGTTTCCTAGTTCTTCCTCCCATGACCTGTCGGGCGCGTGGGAGCAGACCAACCTGCAGCGCACCTCTGACCATTTCAGCTCCCTGGGCAGCGTCGACAGCCTAGACCACCCTTCCCAGCCCTACCCCTCCGGACGCCTCTCCGCCGCCAAGTCCAACAGCAGCATCGACCGCCTGGGCGGCCCAAACCAGCGCGACTCGGCGTACGGCTCATTCTCCACCAGCTCCAGCACGCCTGACCACACCTTGCCCAAGGCCGATGCCTCCTCCACGGAGAACCTCCTCTACAAAGTGGGCCTCTGGGAGGCCTCCAAGCCGGGCAGTAGCTGGCAGGGCCAGGCCGCCGGCGACCCTCAGGGCCCAGAGGAAAGGTTTGGGTATTTCCCTTCCAGGGTCCCCTGTGACAGCAGCAAAAGCCCCAGGCCAGATGACAGTCCCGAGCCTAAGCTGGCCACTTCTGGGAGGTCCAGTTTGGGGCCAGTCTGGTATGTTCCCGAGAAGAAAAAAGCACCTTCCTCCCCTCCCCCACCGCCTCCCCCTCTCCGCAGTGACAGCTTTGCTGCCACCAAGAGCCACGAGAAGGCCCAGGGCCCCCCGTTCTCAGAGGTGGCTGACACGCAGCACTTTCCAGGCCTGACCTGGGCTCAGCCCTGCAGCGACTGGAGACCAGACCCTGCCGATCAGCAGCGAAGGCTGACGCGCCCCTCCGACGGAAGGAGACCCGGGAGCTCGGGCTGTGCCCTGGATGTCCACCTGGACTGCGGGTGGCTGTCCTCTGACTACGGGGCCCCCAGCCGGCTTCAGGCCTCTCTGTCCAGCACGGATGTGCGTTTCCCACAGCCTTCCTACGGGTGCCAGCACCCACGCCAATACAGTGACGAGAGTCCCTTCTTGCACGAGGGCCCCAGGGCCGCCGTATCGCTGAGGGAGCAGCCCCGTGTAGCTCTCACTGGGGGCCGCCAGGAGCCCTCTGCTGACAGCTTCCAGGATGACAGCCCCACTCATGTCAGGTGGCCCAGTGCTGCCGACCAGAAGGGGGACGGTGGCGGGCAGAGCTGCTACTCATGTGTGCCCACGAGACAGTGCCTTCCGGGGGGTGCCCAGGCCATGCAGCTGCGAGGGGAATATTGGCATTCTGACCCAGCTCCAGGTGCTCCCCAGTATCCCGCCACACAGCCACTGGGCCCAAAGCCCCGGGGCTGCCTACCTCCGCACGAGGGGCCCTGGGGCGCCCCTGAGAGGGAAAGGGGGGACCCCGTGCACAGAGGGGCAGAGGGCCGCTGCACGGGAGTCAAGGAGCTACAAAGAGGTGGCCACGTGGAGAAAGCCGGCCCGAAAAAAGTCACAGATGGCGTCAAGTGGGCTGAGGGAGAAAGCAGCAAGATCTCCCCACACCAGACGCCCCTGCTGCATTCGCTGGCCCAGGAGGGGACCCACCGGCCCCAGGAGGGCCGAGAGGGCGGCATGGAGAGGCTGCCGGCCTTCGATGCCCAGGTGGGCAAACCCACACGGAGAAGTGACCGGTTCGCCACCACCCTGAGGAACGAGATCCAGATGCGACGAGCCAAGCTGCAGAAAAGCAAAAGCACGGTGACCCTGACTGGCACCAGCGAGGGGGAGGAAGAGGCCTGCGGATCGAGGGCGGAGCTGGGCCGGGCCGCCGGCGCCACCCTGGAAGGTTCTTTCCCGGGCACCTATGAAGACCACGTGAAGGAGGCTCAAGCCCGGGTCCTGAGGGCCACGTCGTTTAAGCGCCGTGACTTGGACCCCAGCCCGGCTGACCATTATGCAGGGTCACCAGACCACAGCACGGAACCCAACCCTGTCCCCTGCTTCTGGGAGGTGGGCCTGGCCAAGCTGCCATCGTCTGGAGGTGGCATGCCACATGTTCCCCGCGTCGGGGGCCGGAGACGGTTCACAGTGGAGCAGAAACTGAAATCGTACTCGGAACCGCAGAAGATGCACGAGGTGGGGCTCTCCGGGGATCACCGCCCGCCCCAGCACCCCGGTACCTCCCAGGAGACCGTGGGCACGTTTGCCGACAGGTGGAAGTTTTTTGAGGAGACGAGCAGACCCGTTCAGCAGAGGCCTAGGCAGAGGCAAGCGCTTTGTGGATTCCCAAAAGAGAAGCTGGAGAGGCCACAGGTGGCAGGCCACGGGTGCGAGGGCGCAGAGCCTTGCTTCCAGAAGAGGGCCCGCACGACCTCCTTTGGAGAAAACCTCAGCAGTCACAGAAAAGCGGGGAAGCTGGGGAAATCAGAACCGCCTCAGAGACTTGGAACCTTTGCAGAGTATCAAGCCTCTTGGAGGGAACAGAGGAAAGCCCTGGAAGCCAGGAGTTCGGGGAGGTATCACTCAGCGGATGACATCCTGGATGCAGGTCTGGACCAGCACGAGAGGCCGCAGTACATTCACGAAAGGTCCCGGTCGTCGCCGTCCACAGACCTCTACAAACAGGTGAGCAGTGCGTCGCGGGCAAGAAGAAGCCCACCCCCTGACCACTGTCTTAAGGCACGTATTAGACACCCCCAAATATAATGGCTCAGTGTCCGTGTGAGTTGTGTCCAGTTGTTTGAGCATTTAAATGCACCAGCTCTTCTAACGTCACATTTGTGAAAGTTACCCGGGGACAGCACTGATACATCACGGTGACTTAAGTGCCATGTGTTCACCCGCGCCTTGAGTTCCCAGCCTCCTCATCGTCATCTCTTGCTTCATCTGTCTTTCCCCTTGATTGGCTTGTCCCTAGATTAATACCAAGCAAAGAACTTAGGGGAAACTATAGAAGATGTTCGGTTCTGCTCTGAAATGAAAAGGTATGCTTTATGTAAAGGCTCAAGACAACGTATGACAGCCACTTTTCAAATATCAATATCATTTAATATTTTTAGTAGTCCTTTTTTTTGCAAATTTTTTCAAGATTGCTCTGGGGCAAATGTAGTTTAAAAATGCAATGAATTAAACTGTTGCTCTTTTTTTTAAGGCAAGAGTTTTGGTGGTAAAAGTTGACTTCAAGCTTTCTAGAAAACTACATATTTATATCCAAACTTCAAAGTCAACAGCCAGTCTCGCTCTCCCTCTCCCTGCTTTTTCTGCCTTTTAAATCTGCATTTGTATATTTTAAAGAAAAAAAAATTCTTGCAGTAACAGATGCAGTTTCTTTTAAAAAGAACCAGTAGTAGGTTTCATACACGCTGTTCAATATGTGCGTGTAAAGAGAGCTGCCCTTTTCTCCGCGGCCTGCTGCTGGTGAACGGCCATGCAGACACTGCGAGCGTTTGTTTCTGCCATGGCCCTGCCCTGGCCCTCGGACTGTGTGGCATGACCTCGGAGAATTCCATGCTCGCTCAGTCAGGAGAGGAGAATCCCAGACTCTGTCAAGTCCTGGGGCTCGAGGCTTTGCCACAGTGAGTTGTAACCAGCTGTATTTGATTTGGTTTTTTTTGGCCAATCGTGTCACACGGTTTTTCAGACCTGACGTAGGAGTTCTGCTTCCTGCCCAGAGCTGAAGTGGACGCACGGTCTAGTCGAGTCTTTTCGGTGAAACACTTTGGGGAGCTGAGCTCGCCAGTCCCGTGGCTGAGTGTTGGTAGGAGACAGCAGGCTGCGTCATTGCCTTTGTGGTACAGGCTCGCAAGGCGAACCCACAATGAGGGGGTTCATGATAATAGATGTCTTGAAGAAGGCAGCCTGATGACTTGGTGTCTCATTGTGCTGCCCTTGGCAGGAAGCTTCGGTCGAACCACGACGACAAGCAGAGGACCCTGGTGAGCACAGAGACGTTTCCTCCACGGTCTGGGCTGAGGAGGGACGTCCCACCTCAAGGTGGGTGAATTTTGGATTTGGGGTTACTAAGAAGATGTCCTGGGCATGAGCTTCTTTATGGTGGGTTAATGCTTGGTTAACATGGTCGGGCATTTGGTTTTGGCCAAAACCAAAGTGGCTGCTAACCGGGCGTGATTTCCAGCATCCTTGTCTGCAGATGACCATGCCCCTGGCCCCGCACCGCTGCCGGGAGAAGCAGCCCAAGGGCGGTGACGCCTTCTAATGCCATCGTGGCATTTTTGCTTCTTAAAATGGCTGCTGTGTTTTCCATACAGTGAGGTTCTTTATGTTGACGGGATGAGAACTCCAGGCTCACGTACTTGAATGGAATGCTTTTTCCAGAAAGCCTGACTGAAGAGATGCTTTAACCATCCAGCTTGCAGCTGGGGTGCTGGGGCCATGGTCTCCAAGTCGGAGTTGCCTGGAAGGATTGTCAGTCAAAAGGAATAGGGCAAGCCTTTCTGAATTGGACTTATTTAATGAGTTAATTTTGAGCTTTAAAATAGAAATCGAGTTGGTTGGCTCCCCAAGAGAGGATCAGAGCATCTGAAAGAACTGTGGGGGGCCGCAGTGTATTACAGTATTGTGTGCCATAATCCTAAAATGTGGCGAGTGTAGCTGTTAAACGAGAGTGGAATTTAGATTAAATAGATCGTGTCGTCTCGCCCTTGCTACATGAGGAGGATGGAAGAAGAGAGTGAAGATCATGTAGGAGCTGTGGCAGAACTATTTTAAAAGGGCTGGTGGAGGGATGGAAATAAATATGTGCGCAATAGGGTCATGGAGTGCAAATTTTTCTGTTGCCCTGAGAATCTCCAGTAATTGGTGCGATATTCAAATTAAACGCTAACCTCAAAATTCAAGGTTCTGTTGCAGAAATAACCAATTTAAATGTTTGCTTTTGAGAGCCTTGTGTAATGGGGTTTGATTTCATTTGGCTTTAAACTGAGTGCTTTTCGCCTTATAGGCGAGGATCAAATATTTACGTGGCTCTCAGGAACACGAGTGGTAGTTTGTGTATGCTTGTGTAGGAAGTTGCTGCAATTACTTAACAGTCTGCATGGCTAAGAGTGAGAACCCCTGGGTGAGACAGAAAGACAGGTGAATAGTACACCTACAAAATTTCGCAGTGTCTGAGAAGCACAGTTATAGCTTTATTACTACAGATTCGGAGCAAGTCACGTGCCGAGCACCAACTGTAAGCTTTGTTCAAAGCCCGCTTCCGGGCCCTGCTGCGGTTGAGAGGGCGCACCGCACTGCAGTGTGGGCAGGGGCGCTCCGTGCGTCCTGCACACACACACGGGCTCTGGCGTGGCTCCTGTGCCCGAGCCCTAAGCGTTTAATTTAAGCTGCAGAGGGGTCAGGTGGTGGTTGGAGTTTTGCTCCTCTGCTGTTAACAGAGTCAGATTGAATAGCTATAATGTACAGATTGTGTGTTGTGTTGTAGATGGCACTCTCAATAGTGAAAGGGTCGAGAGGAAGGGGGAGGGGCCCCTATGCCTCGTTTATCACGGCCATGTCTTCCCGCAGACTGCGGAACCGCTCTGAAGAAATTAGTTCCAGAAGCTTTCTACTTTTGGGCTACAAACCCAGCAATTTTCAGAATTGTTGTGTGCGTTTTTAAAGAGTGGTGAGGCTCAAATGAAACTCTAGAATAGGACTGTTGAAAAGCCGTTCTCAACTTCTTACAGAGAATGTTTATTTTCTGAAGTATTGGCAAGTCATGGTGCACTTGAAACATTAAATTTGAGAATAAAAGAAAGGAAAATTCAGGCAAAGGACTGTCCTATGCTCACTGAAAACAAAATCTGTAACGCAAAGATTTAAAGACACACAATGTTTTCCATAAGGTTAAAATATTGTAAACTTGTCTGTATAAAGAATGTAAATTGATGTAAGTATAATATGAAGAATTATTTTAAATATAAACCGCTGCATAATGAAAAATGTTTTTTGTTGGGATGACAGAAGAGCGTCAGGATAAGAATTATTATTCATGCGAATCAAATTGAGAACATTTTTGTGAGGTTCAAGATGCCGTGTTCTATATGAAGACAGTAGGACAAAGGTTCTACCCCCAAAGGTCCTTGCAGTGTAGGAGGGAAGGGGAGACACCCATACTGATCAATGAACTGATGACACGTAATTGTAATTTTTGTAAAACGTTACGTGGTGCTTCAGAATGTTGACGGAAAGAGGGCGAGGTGGACTTCTGGCTGGGCTATGGGGAAGACAGGTGGTATTTGAGCTAAAATAAACCCAAACCCAAGGGAACAAATCCAGAAGTATGTGGTTACCTCCAGCTTTTCCCATTGTGAGCAGCCCACCTTACCCATTCTGACTGTCTTAACCCACCAGCTCCCACTGTTTTCAGAGGTTTTGCACCAAATCTCCAAGCTCAGTCATTATGACCAACAGGAGTCTGCTTCCTGCAAACATTCTCCCTCACTGACTTCGGGTACCCTGAAGGCTGGGTGTAGCAGTTTGCTTGGGCCGCCATAACAAAATACCAGAGACTAGGCGGCATCAACAACAGAAAGTTATTTTCTCATAGTTCTGGAGGCCAGAAGTCCAAGATCAGGGTGTCAGCAGGGTTGGTTTCTCCCAAGGTCTCTCTCTATGACTTCAGATGGCCAACTTCTCCCTGTGTCCTTACGTGGTCTTCCCTCTGTGTGTGTCTGTGTTCTCATCTCCTTCTTTATAAGAGCACCAGTCAGATTGGATTAGGGTTCCCCCTGATGACCTCATTTTACCTTAATCACCTCTTTAAAGACTGTCTCCAAATACAGTCACATTCTGAGGTCCTGGAGATTAGAACTTCAACATATGGATTGGGGGAGGGGGTACAATTAGTCCATAACCCTGGGAGAAATGTCTCTGCTTCTCTCTTATACCTTTTACTAGCCAATTTTGTCTGCTACGTCAGCTGTCTTTGGGAAGAGCCATTCCATTGTTGAGCTGATGAGCAAGCATTTAAAATAAAAGGAAGGGGCCGGCCCCGTGGCTTAGCAATTAAGTATGCGTGCTCCGCTACTGGCGGCCGGGGTTCGGATCCTGGGCGTGCACCGACGCACCGCTTCTCTGGCCATGCTGAGGCCGCGTCCCACGTACAGCAACTAGAAGGATGTGCAACTATGACATACAACTATCTGCTGGGGCTTTGATGGAAAAAAAAGGAGGAGGATTGGCAATAGATATTAGCTCAGAGCCGGTCTTCCTCAGCAAAAAGAGGAGGATTAGCATGGATGTTAGCTCAGGGCTGATCTTCCTCACAAAAATAAAATAAAATTAAAATAGAATAGAATAGAATAGGAAGAAGGCAGCTGTCATTCTAGTGTGCAGCTGGTGAAGTGGGGAATTTGGCGAAACCTCTTTGGAGGGGTCTCTGGTGGCGTGTAACTGAAACCTTACAGTTGGCACCCCTTCTGGCTCGGTAATACCACTTTGAAGAGTTGACCTGAGCAGACGCCCGCACTGTGAACAGAGACATTCTCTGCAGACTGGGACGGTGCGGGGATGGGGGTGACTCTGGTGCTCTCGTGGCAGATGTGTTTGCCGCCCATCACCAGTTCTCATGGAGCTGTCCTGGATGGCTGGTGGATAGCGCCTCTGACTAAAGAGAGTGGAGATAGAACTCCTGTGCTCCTGCAGCACTGTTCTGTCCGGGCTCTGATCTGAGCCACAGCCCCTCCGGGCTCTGATCTGAGCCACAGCCCCTCCGTTTGTTCACTTTGCTGCAGAAGTGTAAGCCCCTCCCATGCCCACCCTGCTGTGCAGCCCACCTGTATCTGATAAGCTCTGCTTCCAGACCCTCCCAGCTCACTGTTCTTCTCCCCATCTCCACCCAAGCTTTATCATCTCCAGCCTGGACCATGGCGGTGCCTCCTCACTGCTCTCTGTGCTTGTATGGCTGACCCCCGCAGTCCTTTCTTCCCCTAGCAGCTAATGAGCTGGTCTTGGAATGTAAATCAGATTACAGTTGTCCCCTTCCCCTAAGCACTCAGTGGCTTCTACTTGCACTTGGAATAAAATGCCAACTCCTTACTGTGGCCTGCAAGGCCCTGTATGCCCTCTTTTCTCCAAGGTGGCCTTTGTCACTTTCTCTTTCCATCCCCAGGCTCAGGACTCGTTGCCGCCTTTCTGTCCTTTGAACAAGCCAAGCTCATTTCTCCCTCAGGGCCTTGATGCTTTTAAGGCCATCCTTGGGATGCCACCAGCCTTCCTCAGGCCACCTGCCGAGCAAATGGCAGCTGAGTGGTCCTGCTCAGCTTAGGAAGGGGACCTTGTGTAAGCATAGTGGCTGACGGATGCACCAGTCATCAGGTGGATGAATGGAGAGATGGGTGGATGGGTGGGTTGGTGGGTGGATAAATAGATGGTTATGTGGATGGATGCATTTGTGTGTGGATGAATGGGTGGATGGAAGGGTAGATTGGTAGATGAATGGGTGGGTACCAGCCTAACATTCCTTGAGTCAGTCCTTCTTGATCATGGTAATATTTCCATGTTGGCACATTCTGTATGCTGAAATTTTATGTAAGATTTTAGTGTGCACGACACTAAGTAAAATGGGCTTTACTTGTCTTTCTGTGCTGGCATAGCATTTAGAATCAAGACATAAACATCTCAAAAGAAATTTGGTAGCATGGACTTGTTTTCCGGTATTGTATTTTAAACCTTGTAAGAAAGCTAAGTTTTACCACGTTTGACTATTGCTTCTTGAATCTGAGCGTCTTCAATGAGGATTGTGTTCTGGGAGGCTCCGGAGACTGAAGCTGAAAGGGGACCTGGGGCGGAGCTGGGTGGCTGTGGGCACTGGCAGGTTCCCTCTTCTCCACTTTCTTTCAACCATTTCCGCCCGCCCCTCTAGGAGCTGCTGCCAACGGGCTGGCACTGACCTGCAAGCTTGTCTTTTGTTGGGACAGATGAGAGAGGAGAGGGAGAATGAGAATGTATCCTAAATCCCAATAACAGCCACAAAATGGAATCCGTATGAAATCAAGCTCTTGAGGGAAAATATGCTTTAATGTTGAATTCATAAACAAACTAAATCCACCTGACGGTCACCTTCCTGTGTGTTTTCCCTGAGGGGTGGCTTGGTGTACAGAGGTTAATGCAAAGACTGTTTTTCATTTACTACACAAGCTGCTTACGAGTGGATTTCAGAGTGAGTAAGAGAGATTTGCCATCTGAGCTCTGCCCCTCATTTGTTGCTTTAGGGAAGATGTTTACTTTTCCTGGCCTTCAATTAGCTAAGGGGCAATCGAAGCTTTCCATTCTAAACTGCTCCACTGGGTAATTATGAAGCCCTAGCTGGGATAACAAGATGAAACTCCAGCTTGGAAGGTTTCCAGGGCAGTGCCCTGGACAGAGCAGTCAGCTTTGTGCATGGAGTGCTTGCAAACGTACTTCTGCCATCCCAGAAATGAGAAGCAGCAGCCGTAGGAAAAACACTGTGTCCAGCGTCTGGTGGTTTGTTTTTACGTCTTTGCTTGTAACTGCATATATTTTCTCCTCGTATTTATACCCATGTGGACTTAGGAAAGGCAGAGTCAGGACAGTCGACTGCAGATTTGTTTACTTACTGGCTTGGTCTTGTGACTTCACATTATTTGGAAGGATGCATTTTAAGGCAATAGTTTGAGGGTTGCAGGGTTTGGGGGAAGAGAGGAGAAAGCGAGACCAGGGAGGCAGGTCTGCACAGCACTGACGTGGAGGGAGAAAGTGAGCTGAAGAAGGGCGGGAGGTATCAACTACATGACATGCTGAAGGGAAGAGGGAGGAAACATGGACGAAGATTGCACCCAGACATCTGAGTTCTGGACGGGGTAGGGAAGTAGAGTCTTCTATACACAGCATGTCTGGAGGCAGCTTCTACCTTCTGATTGGATTCTGACAGGTGTAGACGGAGTTGCTGCAGTCATGTGACTTCTGGTGCTTTCCCAGAAGTATCTACAGCCGTACCAAAACTACCCCTTCATCCCCAGCACCCGCCCCCAGTGACTGCACAAGGGCTCCCTTGTTAGCCAGGCAACAAGCCAGGAGACCCCGGCGCTCTCTGCGTGGGTGGAGGGACTTCCGCAGCTTGTCCTGATATAGTGACCCTCTGCTCTTTTATTCTGCTGTCTCTTTTCTTCTCAGTTGACTGCTCTCTTCAAAGCTCCTGCCCTTATCGGTTGACCTTGGTTTGATTTGCACGTAAAGGTGCTTTTCAGTGTTTTTGCCTTTCTCCGAAATCCATCTGAACACATCGACACCCTTTATCTCGTCTCGGTTCTTCCAGCCGTGCTACCTTCCTCTGTGCCATGTTTTAGGTCAATTTACCATGTTTTAGGGCTGAGATGGCCTGGGCAGTACCCACTCGTACAGCCCTACAGATTTAAATACTCCTTACATTAATGCTATTCAAATTGGCAAAGGCATGGACAAAGCCTTCTCTGACTACTTTGGAGATAATCTTTGCTGCCTTTTCATTCTTGTCGGCTCTTCTGGTTCGCTGTCCAGCTATGGTGTTTTCATCTTGACTCAAGAACCGAATTGTCAAGCATCAGGTCTCCGACTCCTGTTTCTTCTAATGGGACCTACTGCATCACGCTCCTTAATCCCTGTTTACTTGGCTTTCCTACTACTAATGGGTGAAGTCAGATGTCTTTATCAAACTTGTGTGATCAACCCGTGTTAGAAATATAAGCACATCTGGTCCATGAACTGTGAACATCTGCATTCAATTTCCCTCCCTGCGGAAGGTACAGTGTGTGAGAGGGCACCGTAGTGTTCTTGCAGGTGGTAACGTGACTAAGCGTCATGGCAAAAGTGGATGTTATAAAACCGTGATAGAATGAAAACTTGCTTCCCAGAGCAAGGTCATTGCTGTTGACCCGTGAGGGTCCTGGCTGAGTCGACGCATTCTTGCCTACACCTGCCTACCCCCAAGCCTTCTTCAGCATCATTTGTTTTCAGGAACTTTGGAAAGCAGGTGTCAACTGCAGGCTGTCTCTTTGTTTTGGGCATGGGCAAGGCAGCTTAATTGCACCAAATTTTCCTTTGTTCCTTTCTCTCTTTGTTGGCATTTTTATATTAGAATTCTGAAGTCATTTTGTCTGAAGAAGACCATTGGGGAATCTCAGGCCCACCGAGGGTAAGCTCCCTCACAAGATGACTGCGAGGACTGGACATTTTGTCTGGTTCTCAGGTGTACCTCCTTCCCTTGGGACTCAGGCTTTGTAGGGTCCTGTACATAGGGCCACATTGGCTGTTATTTTTCTCTGAGGTTACTGTAAATTACCTGCTTTAATTTTTAAATTACTTTAAATTACTTGCGTTTTTTTGAGATGGGGTTGCAAAGATTTTATTTATTTATTTTTAAATTGTGGGAAGATCCACATGATGTAAAATTTACCATTCAGACGTGTAAATTCAGGGACTTGTAGTTCATTCGCAATGTTATGCAGCCATCACCACTATCTAGTTCCAGAAAGTTTTCATCACCCCAAAAGGAAACCTTGTACCCAATTAAGCAGTCACTCCTGAAATGGGTTAATTTTAATGTTTAACTTGATACACTCTATACGCTTAGACAAGAAATGATACTCTATACACACTTAGACTGTCTTCCTGATACACTGTTGCCATCAGTTAGAGGTGAGATGGATACTTAGCTGTCAAAATTCATTTCCCACAGACTCAATGTGTGAAGTGGCTGTTAGATTCCTGCAGCTAGTCTCAGAAATAAATTTAACTCATAAATTTTCTGAAGGTCCGTACATTTGAAATAAAAAAGGAGAACAGTCTACAAGTCCTCTTTCTCTTAAGCAGTCTAAAATGCGTTAAAATATTTCCATGTGCATATTAAACCTACACATACCCCGGGAATCCTGGAGGAGTGCGTCAGACCCAGGAGCATGTTTTGTGTCTGTATCCCCCAAGACCCCCCCAAGCAGCCCTCTTGCCTCCCACACCCGCCACAGAACTCACCACCACCAGAATTCAGAGGAAAGACCTGTGAAGGAGGAAGACAGAAGCCTGGATAGTGACAGAGAGTGGTAGCTGAAAAGGAGATCTACTTTAGGTTTTTTCAAACATAGCACTTGGAGCAAATCCTTGGGAACACACATTGTCCTTGCGAGTTTAATTTTTTGTGTCTTCATTTCCATGCTGATGTTAAAATTTATATAAGGATATTATGGGTGATGTGCATGACCACACCTTGTGTGTGTGGCAGTGTCTCATTGTCAGTGGTAATTAGGTAGTTGTCCCTGGTTGGGAGGAAAGAATAAGTCCAGGTTCACATGGAAACCAAGCTCTCCCTCTAGACGAGGGACAAGACATTAGGGTGCCGTGCCAACAGAGCTCTGTGTCCCATCAGTCAAAAGACATGTGATGAGTCATGTCACGGCATCTAGGAAACTGTGGTAGCTGACCCCAGAAGAAGTGGCATTGAGGTGCCTGGAACCACGAGAGTAACAGTTCATTCTCAGCAAAGCCACGTCATCCATCGCATTAAACTAACATCGGCTTTATAGTTTTGCTCTCATATACCTTGCAAATTTGTTTTGTGCTTTATAGCCTAAAAACTATAAAAATGAGGAAAATAAAATATTTTATATTTAGATATATTTAACAGTATAATAAGAAATAACCTAAGCCACACATGATTCCATATGTATGTGACCTCAGAATAGGCAAATCCATAGAGAGGAGAGGTAGATTAATGGTTGCTGGGAATTAAGGGATGGAGAGAATGGGAATGACCGCTAATGGATATGGAGTTTCTTTTTTGGGGTGATGGAAATGTTCTGGAATTAGATATTAGTGATGGTTACACAACTCTATGAATATGCTAAAAACTACCGAATTGTACATTTTAAAGGGTGAATTTTATGATATGTTAACTTTATCTCAGTTTTAAAAAAATCTCAGTCAACACTGGGAATCCATAAGAAAAAAATGGTTTGTTTTGTTTTGTTTTTTTAATTTGAAATGAGTCTCTGCATTACTCAAGCCTGAGGTATGTGGCTCCAGCTCAGAGGTCAACAAACTTTGTAAAGCATCAGATGGTAAATATTTTTGGCTTTGGGGCACATTGTTCCTGTTGTGATGACTCGACTCTCTTGTAACGTGGAAGCAGCCGTAGACAGAAGATAAAGGAGTGGTGTGGCTGTGCTCCAGTGAAACCTCACAGGAGAGCTTTGCCAGCCCTTGGATTTGGTCAAGGGATGGTCTTCAAGGGTGTGCTTCCTGGACTGGGAATGGGGGATGTGAATGGTGGTCTGCGTGTTTTCAGAGGGGCTTTTTTTTTATGATTCTCCTGCAGCACGATATCTATTTCTTTTGCCGTTTCATTTTACTTGCCTCTTTTTTTTTTTTTAAAGATTTTATTTATTTATTTTTTCCCCCAAAGCCCCAGTAGATAGTTGTATGTCATAGCTGCACATCCTTCTAGTTGCTGTATGTGGGACGCGGCCTCAGCATGGCCGGAGAAGCGGTGCGTCGGTGCATGCCCGGGATCCGAACCCGGGCCGCGAGCAGCGGAGCGCGTGCACTTAACCGCTAAGCCACCGGGCCGGCCCTACTTGCCTCTTGTTTGATTGTTTAACTTTAGGAGTTTGCATTGTCCACCCAAGTAGGGGTGGCCACACCTCGTTCACAGCGTGAGAATATAGGAGAGCACAGGATAGTATAAGCACTGGCTCCTTTGTGGTGGTAGGGAAGGCGTCCTCGGACCTCAGGGGCCAGGCATGAGGCTCAAGACAGGTGAAATGACTCAGGAAGGGTTCAAAGCTTCACCAAGACTGCCCGAGAGGCTAGGAAGAAGAGTTCTTTTGGAATGTAAGTGTGCTAGGGTGCTTATTTTGTTCTGTTCCTTCTTATTTGTGGACTTTTTCAAGGGCAAAAATGTTCTGTGTCAATTAAAGGCAGATTTGTATGCAATTTATTACAAATATTTACCATGCAAAGTCTTAATAGTCTTAACACAGCACAAGCTATGAAAAGATTTGAGCGTTGTATACACCCTGATAATTATGCCTCATTCTAGGAAACATGGACATATGAAAACCCACTTGTAAACCTTAATATTATAAAAGTGCTTTCTCTTTAGAAATAATTCATTGAGAGTCTCCTTTAAAAATGGATTCGTCAAGCACAACCAGCACCCAGATCTTGATTTTCAATGCCTGTCTCTAATAAAAGGAACCAGGGCTCCTTGGAGGAATGGCTGAGTCTAGGGCTGGGGCAGGGAATATACAGAATGAGCCTGGAGCATCTTGTAGTGCCAAAAAGTAAGGAAGTACTAACAAAACAGACAAACAAGCCAAACAACAATGAGGATATGTCAAAGGGACACAGGGGCCAGCTTAAAGAGCTTCCTATGACCAAAGCTAGAACAGTTTAAGCAACAAAATAAAGTATTATTGGATTATAACCCATAATAAAATATATATCCTTAAGCTTGTACTTATATACATAAATGATTGGGTAAATTAATAAGTGGGGGAGAAGAGACAAATCTCCTGTGCAGAAAAATTCCAAATATTCTGTGTGGATCCTCTGCCCTCAAGGGGGTGGAGCAGAACTCCTCGTTCCTTAAATATGGACCGTGTATGGTAACTTCCTTCCAAAGAGGGCAGGTTGAAAAGGTGGAGAGAAAGAGTGATGTGCTGCTGGAGAAACTGACGTACACTAACCCACCAGGTGATCAACGGAGATAAGTCATGTTGACAACATGATCCCTGATATCATATGAGAATTGTACTTCACCTCCGTGGTCTCCCCCAAAATTCATAATCCCAGTCTAATTGTGACAAAAACATCAGACAGATCCCAATTGAGGGACATTCTACAGAATGCCTGAACAGTACTCCTCAAAACTGTCAAGGGCATCAAAAACAAGGTAAGTCTGAGAAGTTGTCACTTAGGCAGGAGAAACGAACTTAAGGAGATGTGACAAATAAATGCAATGTGGTACCCTGGGTGGGGTCCTGGGACAGAAAAGAGACATTAAGGGAAAAGGAAATCTGAATAAAGTGTGGACTAGTTACTATTAATGTGTCAAGATTGGTTCATTTATTGGGACAAATGTACCATAGTGATGTAAGATGCTCACCAGAGGGGCAAGTGGATGTAGGGTATATGGGAACTCTTTCCTATTGTCACAATTTTTCTGTAAATCTAAAACCATTCTAAAATGAAGTGTTTATTTAAAGTTTTATTCTTATAATGCATTTTTGAGTTACTCCACTTGTGAATATTAGGAACACACGTTTTGAGCAGTAAGTGTGGTGAAATATCTCATCAGCCGCCAGGTCCTTACTGGATACGTAGTATGTGGATGGCCTTGCACTGCACACTGAGCGTCAAGGGTATGGAGATGGCTGGGGTGGATGGCGCCCTCTCTTAGTGATGGGATCGTGTACTTGGTAAAATAACACGTGGGGATGAAAAGTAGGAGAAAGAATGTGGACTTTGGGGTCAAAGACACAGGTTCCAATCCTCATTCTCCTTCTCAGTGTGATTAGGTCAGGCCACCTCAGCTTGCTAAGAACTTCACATTCCTGGATGATGGGATATCCCCACCAACCTTCCTTGCAGACTTATTTAAATGCTTTATGGACGTAACATTAATGCATCAGCACAGTGCTTAAGATCAAGTAGGTGTGAAAAAAAAAATGAAAGTCACTCTTACCAACATAACAGTACTATGGGAGATACTGCAAAGTAGTGTGTGTTGTTTGGTTAAATGAGCAAGAGTAGGAAATAATTGCTGTGGGTTTAGAAGAGGTTCATAGAAGCAGGTTGAAAGAGAAAATCCATCCTGAAGGGTAAGTGCAGGGCTGGGGAGGGTCGAGGCTTTCCCTATGGAAAGGGGCTGTTAGGGGCACTTCCTGGGGGCTGCTTGGGGCTGTTAGGAGTGGAGGTGGGGCACAGGGACTTTAAATACAGATCATTGTGAAGTGACAATTGGGTAAGTCAGGGTCAGCCTGCAACCCCTTTGTCTCCTTCGCTGATTGCCTTGTACAGTGTAAAACTTCCGGAAACACTTCGTGAGTTGTTTGGTGGATTACATTCCTAATGAGTGTGTAATAAACCCAAGAATACAGATAGATGTAAAATAGGATTTGAATGTGGTTTGTTTGTTTTTTTTAACTTCGTTGTTCCACTGACTTTATTATGATTGTGGAGTTGAACCGTTTACCACACACGTTATATGATTATCTAGCGTAGTTACCTAGGTAAAGCTGTGTAAAATTTGTGCAGTAGGCTTTTCTATATTTCCCCCCTTTAAATTATACAAAGGAAGACATGCAAGCCTTTTGGGGTTTAAAAGGGCAAGCCTTTAGGGGAAGGTTCCCCCTGAGGTCAGGAGTTGTCAGTGAAGTAACATGGAATACAAGGGAGCCTTGAGTCACGGAGGTTTGAGTTGACGGGTCCTGCATGAACTTGTCCATCACGAGGCAGCAGGCACAGACGGACCAGCTGTTGTGAGCATGTAGGCAGTGAGACACACGGGCTGCGGCAGAGCGGGGCTGCGGGCCCCTGAAGGAAGCACGCCGCCGGGGTGGCAGCATCTACCACGCTGAGGGCAGCAAGCCGAGAGCCCAGTAAGAGACTCTTGCATTCATTTCTTTAGGGCATCTCACCAGGTCAGGACTGGTTTCCCGACGCCTTTACTGTTTGCTGGGGTTTGTAGTTGCGAATGCCTCTTTTGTTCTCCTGTTGTTAGGAGCAGGTTGTCAGCTCACAGTGCAGTGGGGGAGATCTGGGGAGATCTGCGGACATTCTCTTTATTTATTGTTCTGCCTGAAGATGACAAATAATGCAAATCGGGGTGCAGACTCGGGCTCGAGCCCTGCATGCATGCACCTATGTGTGCGGGCATGCGCCCCATGGCCGCGCGTGTGCTTGTAGCTACATGCCGTTTTGGCAGCTTTGGTGCTCGCAGCTGGCTCTAAGCGCATTGGAACTAGAAGGCAGTGCCTCTCACTCCTGTGTTCTGGGCTGCAAGCCTCAGCCCTGGTGTGACTGGCAGGCTTTGGTATGTGGAGCGTTGCTTCGTGGGAGATCTGCAGACCTGCCTTCCTGCGGAAGGGTCGCCCGGGGAGGCTGGCTCAAGGATGCCAGCATTGCGTGAAGACCCGTCCTCCTTGCTGTGCCTTTCCTTGTTCCACAGCAGTAAGAAATAAGCATTTGCACGACTGAGGCATTGAATGTGGATATTGAAAGGAAATGGTGAGTCGGCCACATCAAAATGAAAAAAAAAAGCCGTGAAATCAGGTGTGCATGTTTAGTCATGAAAAAATGCTCCGTGGGTAAATGCACACAGAGCCTGCTAATTGCGATGAAAGACTGTAAGTGGGGAAAATGGAATCAGTGTGGTTCTGAACATTGTCCAGTTCTTGGATTTTGCTCTCTCTGGTGTGACTGTGACAATTTAGAGGCATGCCATTTCTTTACAGATTTTACTGTATAGTGCTGTGAGGTTTCTTTTTTTTTTTTTTTCGCCTTTTATATTGTGATTTTCGCCTTTTATATTGTGATAAACAGATTATTATTAATTTTGCCTATATCTAAATGACTTAAATGCCTTTACTTTACTGAAGGATGCTTTTGCGTGTGTGGAGGGAGGGTGCCGTTTTCACAGGGAAATTGCTGCATATATATGTGTGTACACACGCGAGTGCACACATGCAGTTTGGGTCTGCATTTACCGACTCATATGGGTAGGAATCATTTTGAAACGCATGTTTAATGGTCATGCTAGGTAAAAGGCAAAAAGGAAAAGGAGTTTGAAGAAAGGTTTTCAGAAATCTACTTGGCAGCATTTATAATTAAACAGCCAGCTGCTTTATACATTTGTCTGAAGACTTATAGAATGAATGAATGAAAAATATTTTAACATGTCATGTAAAATGACCGGCGATTTGGTACCTATTTGATGAATGGCTGGCGTATTTCTTTTCCTTGCAAAGCAGAATGTTTGAGGGCATATTCTATAAATATTTTTTATGATTATGTTGCAGAAAATATTCCATGGATGGTAGAAAGAGGGACATCTCTGTGCTTGCTTTTGTCATGCATAGTGGAGAAAACATTTTACACTTTCTCTCTCTCATCCCCCCTCCCCCCAAGGAAAAATATTTGCAGGGGTATTCTCATTCATAGATGCATGAACAAAACACACACAATTTTTGGAAAAAAGTACTAGAAATAACCATACGTGTTGGTGTTGACCACACCGGTTGCACAAGGCTTCTCCTGCCTGGCTGGAGTGACAGCTGACCCTTGTAAATGTACACTAACTACTGCTTGTTTTGCATGGACTGGCCACTCCCCCAGAGTCTGCCTTTGGATTTGGAAGCTAATATTTTGTGTGGTCTTTAGAAAGCATTTGCTTTACTCTGACTACCTTTAATTCTTTACCTCTTACATGCATGAACATTGAAGAAGATCAAGGTGGGGAAGCAGTTTAAACAAGAACTGGTGTTTTGTGTCCACCAGATTAACCCATCTTTCCCTGGTCACTGGACACTTGTGTTTTCTAGCTGGCTTTCCCTACAGCAGGTTAGATAGTCAAGTCATTCTTGGGAGACTTGTAGACACCCTTGGGTGTCTGAAGAGATCCTAGAGTTATTTAGTTTTTCACCTTTAAAAAGTATTTGCACAATCCTTTGTGTTAATTCCTTAAAGGTCACAAAGCCTTTTCGCATATCTATCTTGGGCCTCGAATCATGGATACCGTGTTCATTTTACAGTTAAGCAAACTGAGGCTTAAGGGACTGGATTCACACAGCTAGTTAATGGGGAACGCTTGCATGCAGTATGGCTGGTTTTTAATCTGGTGAGTTCCTGCTAACTCATACCACCTCTGATGTTGAAAGTTCCTACAGAGAAGCACAGCCTGAACGTAGACCTGGTACAAGATGCCAAACCTGTTCTCTTATTAACGTTCTCATCCCACATATAGTGCACCCACAGTGCAGTAGGAAGGAATTCCAGGGCAGGCTTCCAGGGGGGTGTGGTACAAGGAACGCCTAACCAGGCTGAGAGACTGGAGACACGGGTCCCAGGCCTGCGTGGATATGACCCTCTGTTTCTTCGTCCATAAAATTAAGGAGTTTGGATTAAATGATTTTTAAGCTCCCTTGCAGCTTATAGTTTTTGATTCTCCGGGAGAGAAGCCAGGGACTTAAATTCCCCTTAAAAATCACACGTCAAGCCCCTTGGGTTGTGTTCTTTTACTCATTTGCCATCAACGTTCATATGAGTGAAGATATATGGATATATATGAGACGCACATGTGTAATATCCTTGAGATCCATTTACAAATAAAATGAGCTCTTGTCAGCAGACTCAGTGCTCTGCCTGCGGGGCTCTGTTGAGCAGTGCCCTTGACGGTTCAACCGACTTAGGTGTTCTGTGGGAAAGCCTCAGAAAGTCAGCTGCTAACAAATGGAGTTCTCTCGGGTAGAACTGGCATGAAATCTGTTATTTAATGACTTTGTTAAAAAGTCTAGCCAGTGGGCCCTTAAACGTACTTGGAGGCCATTAAAGGTGGAATAACTAGAAATTCTAGGAAGATATTTAACATTTATACACACATGCATGCATATATATATATATTTGTGTTTATGTATATATACATACACATATATATACATACGTATATTATAGACGTTTTGTATAGTAATAAAGTATATAAATTTTCACGTACAATAAAAATCTGAAGCCTATTGTGTAAATAATTCTTTTCCAAATATGGTCCAGCTGAGTAACGATAATCAGACAATCCGAGATGTGGGATTTTCAGAATTTGGGTCACATGCAATTGTGATCAAAGGAAGAGAGCTGAAGCAAATGATTTCCTCTTAATTTATGGAGATGATATTCTATTCTAACTATATTTTAATCTCTTTTACCACAGGGTTGCCCAAAATTAAAAACGGCTCCTTATTTTGTAAGCTTGACATACGTTTTTGAGAGCCAGGATTTACACTAATCTGGGGATACAGCTTCCTGGGCTGTGGTATACAGTTTTTAATCACATTTTCTTTTTTTAAAAATCTGTTTTACTGATTAAAACATTTTTATATAAAAATATATGGAAGTTCTGGAAAGCAGAATGAAAACCTTAAAAATCACGCTCCACCTCACCATCTAGAAACACCGCTGTAGACCACTGAAGTGTACCCACTTTGAAGTCTTTTTTCAGTGCAAGTCTTAATTTTTACATGTGTGATCACTATGTATATTGTGCGTAAACTGCTTTTTAAATTTTTTTTCCTTGTATGTTGCATGGCATTCTAAGATATGACTGCCCAGTAAAGATACTATGGATTTTCAGGGTTGTTTCCAGTCCTTCACAATTATAAGTAAAACCACAGCAGACATCTTGTAGTGAAATATTTGTGCCCTTCCAGGCTAATTTCCTTAGGATAAAATTCTAGACATGGAATTGCTAGGCAGGCTTTTGGGAAATAGTGCCATGTTGCTCTCCATAAAGTGTATACTATTTATACCCTACCACCAACAGCCTAGGACAGTCCTGCTTCTCCCAAAACTTTGTCCATATTAGAGATTTAAAAAACTCTTATGATTTTTTTTTAAATTTTTTTCTGAGAACAAAAGTTTCTTTTATTAAAAGCATAGAAAGATAAGTTAGGTTTTATTTGGTGTAAGTTTCCTTTTTGCATAAAAAGTTATCTTAAAAGAAAATGTTCTAGTATTTTATTGTAAGTGGTAAAGATTAAGACACAGAGATATATCTGTGTTCCCTATTAAAAGGTTTTAGTGATATTTCACAGGTGACTATTCCTGCCAAGGAATCTAAAGCAGAGGGCTTTTCAAGTTTTTATCATGGAAAATATTAAACTTACACAAGTGTAAAAAACTCTATGATTTGATGAGCAAAAAAAGTTTCTTTCTTTCTTTTTTTTTTTTTTTTTTTGCTGAGGAAGATTCACCCTAAGCTAATATCTGTTGCCCATCTTCCTCTTCTTTTGCTTGAGGAAGATTAGCCCTGAGCTAACATCTGTGCCAGTCATCCTCTATTTTGTATTTGGGTCACCGCCATAGCATGCCTGATGAATGGTGTAGGTCCATGCCCGGGATCCGAACCCGTGACCCCGGGCCACTGAGGTGGAGTGTGCCAAACTTAACCACTATGCCATGGGGCCAGCCCCCCAAAAAAGTTTTTGTTTTTAACTTGCATTTCCTCAGTGACTAACAAAGTTGAACTTTTTTGTATGTTGTCTAGCCATTTGTATTTTTTCTTTTGTGCGTTACCGTTCACATCTTGTGTTCATTTTCCTGTGGGGCCTTTCTTTCTTGATTATTGTTATTTAGGTTGCAAACAGATCCCTGAAGTGTGTTATGTGATTTTCAAACATTTATGGTTGTTTACAGTAGATTTTTTTAACATACAAGTGTGTTTAATTGTCACGTCATTGCCCTTGCACCTGGTGGCTTTGTTTAGTCCATTCCGTGTTCTCCTGGCCCCTGGCAGTTGTGTGCTCTCTTTAGCATTTGTGCTGCAGAAAGCATGACCACCCGGGGCTTTGTGGGCATGAATTTACTGTGAGGTGTAGACCGCCGTCTGAAATACTCTCCAGTGTGATGCAAGAAAGAAAAAACGGCTAGAGAAGAGAAGAAACCAGGGATTCAGTTGGACGTCTAATGTGATATTGCAAAGAGAAAGCAGGAAACAGAAGATGAACATCTCAATGCTCACTCAGGTTAGCGGGCAAGTCACTTAGGCTCATGGGCGTCAATGTCCTCGTGGGCAAGGTGGTCGTGCCGTGCTTGCACTCTGCAAATGGAGGTTGCTAATAGAGTTGTCTCTGCTGAAGAATGGAGCAGTGCCCAAATTTCCAATAACCCCAACACACCGTACCTCCCTCTTTGCTCTGGTTGACAGGAATCCCAGGGTCACGTTGGAGGCACAGCTGTCGTAACTGCGTACATTCTAGGGTCTGCTCATTTGGGCGCTTTTCCTCTCTGGCGCCCCTCTACTTTTTGTTTATATTTTCTCTCGTTGGGATGTTTGTATGTTCATTTTAATGCTCCTGTTTTGTGTTTTTCTTTGGTAAACCACCTCAAACCATTTGATCATTCAGGATATAAATATGTTGAAATAAAATAAATAGAGGCTAACTATAGCTGTAAACAGATTTGCAAGAGTAAAGGGCTTCCCAGTAACCAGTTAATATTTTTATTGTGGTCGTCATTTTATGGAAAAATTGAGTTACTTCAAAGTGCCCTTAATGGGCAAGTAAACCTAATAGAATCTGCCAGTTGGATCTGTTTCTGCAGCAATCTTGGCAATGGGAGTCAGGAGTAGAGATGGGCTGTCCACCTCTCACCTCAAATGAGACTAGGTGGTAGTATGGTCATCTCCCAAGGCTCTGCCGCTCCAGCACACTGGACTTCGAAGGGTGTGCGTTTTTGTTTATTTGCCCCTATGTGTTTTTCTTTTTTCTTTTTTTTTCTTCTCCCCAAAGCCCCAGTACATAGTTGTATATCCTGGTTGTAGGTCCTTCTAGTTCTTCTATGTGGGACACCGCCTCAGCATGGCTTGATGAGTGGTGAGTAGGTCCTCACCCAGGATCCAAACTGGCAAACCCTGGGCCGCCGCAGCGGAATGCGTGAACTCAACCGCTGTGCCACCGGGCCGGCCCCGCCCCTGTGTTTTAATTACCACTAGGTCAGAAGAACTATGTTCTCAGTGGACAAGTCTTTAGGTTACATCAGTCTAATATCTTACTGGTTAACAATCTGTGTTCATGTAATTAGGTGCCATGAAGCCTGTGAAGTCGAGTTGGGTACAGAGAGAACCTCCCTTGAAGGAACTTAAACTCTATTATTAGGGAAAATAATATAACAAATTACCATAGACTAGGTGCTTAAACAACAGACACTTATTTCTCTCAGTTCTGAAGTCTGGTAGTCCAGGATCAAGGTGCCAGCCGATACAGTTCCTGGTGAGACCCGTTTCCTGGTTTGCAGACGGCCTTCTTCTTGCTGTGTCCTCATGTGGTGGAGAACAGAGACAGGGGGGGAGCTCTCTGGTGTCTCTTCTTATAAGGGTACTAATCCCACTCATGAGGGCTGCACCCTCATGCCCAATCAGCCCCAAAGGTCCCACCACCTAATACCATCCCTGGGGGGTGAGAATTAAATGTATGAATTCTGGGGGGACACAGACATGCAGTCCATAACATAAGTGTAAATGGCTGTGATGCAGAGTAGTGAGAAGACCCAAGAGAATCAGCTTGCCGGCCTTGCCTTCCTCTTCTCTCCTCCCTCCCGCCATCCCCCCTCCCTGCCTCTTTCCTGTTACCTCACTGAGCCTTTGCTGAAACCTGCTTTGCACCAGGCACTGTGTTTGGCCCTGGAACACAGGGGTAGACAAGACAGAAGTGGGTGCTGTCAGCCTAGCCAGGAGGAGCAATGTTAAACGAAAAGAACACAGATGAATTGAGCACATTTTGGGGACAAACAGGGAGAGGTTAAGTCCTTGTGAGAGGATTCAGAAGAAGAAAGGCTTGTTTTTGTCAGCGGGTCCAGGAAGCGCTTCATGGAAAAGGTTGTACTTCATTTGGGTCTTGAAGGATGGGAATGGTGTTCGTGGGGTGAATTCTAAAGAGTGGGATTCAGTGTGGGGACAGGGGAACTGCAAGGCGTGTACGACAGGGAAGGGCCTTTAGCCAAAACGAATGGTGTAGGAACAGGGGCACCAAGGAGTTGCAGGGGGTGTGCGGACGATGGGAGGGAGCCTGGAAGATCACAGTGTGCAGTCTGGCCTTGATATGATGGTGGGAGGGCAGGTGGGGCTGGAAGTTTCAGGGGAAAGGATTAAGCATATTTACTTTCCGTGCTAATTATGACTAAAATGTGTGCATGCTTGTACGATTCAGTAAGTGGAGGAGAGAGGAAGATTGGAAATGCCCATCATGGGTCGTCCATCACACAGAAAACTGTGTTTACCACTCTGGCAAAGTTATTGCAAGATGGCTTTGCTGTCAGGAAGTTTAACTTCCAAGAGTTGTAAATAGATTCACCCTCTAATTTGCCGAAGTAGGGTGTTTCACCACTATAATTTCAGTATGGTTTGATTTGTAGTTTTAAAGAATTTTAATCCTTTATATCTGCTGCATAAAGCTGGTCCTCCTTGCAGACGAGAACACTGAGTAGTTTACAAGGGTTTCAAGCAGGGCCGTAGTGACTGCCGTGGAGCAAGAGGGAACTTTCTGGGGCAGGGAAATCGTTTTTAGACTTGATTGTGGTGGTGAATGCACAACTCTGTACGTTTACCCAAACTCGTCCAACAGTACACCTCAAATCAGTGCATTTTACGGTATGTAGATTGTAACTTGATAAAATTGTGGTGGGGTGTGGGGAAGAGTAGAGGTGAAAATGTTCTGTAACGGGAAAACCTCCTCGATCTGTAGCTAGATTTCTAGGAATTCAAACATACATTTTTTTTTTTCTGAAGGAGATCAGCCCTGAGCTAACATCCATGCTAATCCTTCTCTTTTTTTTGCTGAGGAAGACTGGCTCTGAGCTAACATCTATTGCCAATCCTCCTCCTTTTTTTTTTCCCTTCCCCAAAGCCCCAGTAGATAGTTGTACGTCATAGTTGCACATCCTTCTAGTTGCTGTATGTGGGACGCGGCCTCAGCATGGCCAGAGAAGCGGTGCATCGGTGCACACCCGGGATCCGAACCCCGGCCGCCAGTAGTGGAGCGCTCACACTTAACTGCTAAGCCACCAGGCCGGCCCAGACACACATTTTTTAAGAACTGAAGTGGCTCAGAAGAAGAGCATGTGGATGTAGGGACAAGAATTAAGGTGAACCCAAGTTCATAGATTGCTTCGTATCTGGGCCCTAACATGTGTAGCTTTTAAGGTTGTATCAACAATACATCATACTTAATAAATATTACACAATGTAGATACTCCTCAAACAGTTATTGAAGTAAAGGAAATGTCTGCCGTAATAAAATACTTATCACAGTGATTCAGATCTGATTTTTCCTTCTAACTGTAACAACTTCAGGTGACAGTTTGTGGAGCTCCACGCTGGTTCACACGTGGAGGGTCACGAGACCCTTGCTCCCACTGGCAGCTACAAAGGGGCCAGAAGAATTATAAAATTGTAGCTTTAAAGACTCATCAGACCCTCCCGCATGTAAATAAAGTCTCTCCTGTCTCTATCCATTATAATTCTCTTCATATCCTTCATAGTGCTTATCAAAATTAGCAATTACATATCTTTGCATTTTTTAATTAATATTTGCCTTGCCTTCTAGTACAGGGGTCAGCAAACTACAGCCCAGGGGCCAAATCCCTGGGACCCAGGGTTTGAGAAGCCTTTCTGGGTGGAGGAGTGTGGATCGTCCCTCCAGGACTGGTACCAGGGGGTTACTCAATTTCACCACTTTTTTAGACGATGATGATCTAGTTTGGGAGGGACATGCCAAGCCAAGGATTAAAACTTCAGGAGTAGCTTTCAATATCTAAATCAAGTGGGTAGAAAAGTGGGAGATCAGGAATTTGGGAGGGGAGATCCCATAAAACAGAGATTCCCACCACTGCCTTGACATCCAGATGGCCTGGAAGGCTTTCTTTAAGATACCGATTTGCGGGCATGCATTTCTCACTGGTCCCTACCCCTGTCCAGGCCTGGTTCTCTGAAGGAGTAAGTTTGAGGAGAGCTTCGATTTGCATGTCTTAAAATCATCCCCGATATTCCTTCAGAATACCCTTGAGGCGAAGTGGAGGTGTGCCATTGAGGAAATGAGATTGGCCATGATACCAAATGGTTGGCTCTAAGTGATGGATGCTTGGGGGTTGGCCGTATATTCTCTCTCATACGTTCGGTGGAAATTGTCTTGCTTAAAGAGCTTTAAAACCAAAAAATAAAAATAAAAACGTTGCCTCGTTTTCATTCGTCAGGGTAGGAGTTATTCTGGGAGGGAGGGAGGTGAGGAGGTAAGGACAGAATATAAACAGGACTTGTGTATCTGCAATAGTATGTTTCTTTTTATAAACATCAGAAACAGAAATGGAAAGAGTAACCTCATGCCTGAGAGGGTAGAAAAGCCTCTGATAACTTGTTACATTTTTCTCTGTTCTCCGGGCTTGGGATACTTTTAAAATGTATCCCTTTGCCTCTCTAGATGGCCTTGAAACTGGTAATAGTAGTTTCCAATGCAGAAGGAGCTGTCAGGGGTCAGAAGGCAGAGAAAACTTCTTTTTACTGTTCTCCCTTGTCTATGGTTTGCACTTTGTATCCTGCTTCAGATATTTCCTGGTCAGATACTGGTTGACCTGTGCTGGGAGAGCGGGCCTTGCTGGCTCCGGGTACAGCTGAGCCAAGGGATCCGAATGCCCCTCTGAAGAGATGGCAGACCTCCACTGGGACTGTGGGGTCACTTGTGGTGTGCCCGAGGACACTCTTCTGTCCTGTGGCTTCAGAAGACATATCACGCCTTTCCAGGTCACGTAGTCAAACTTGCAGGGCGCACTCGGATTGCCATCTATGACGAGCCACCGAGCAACATCATAGGACAGCCCCGCTTCCCCTGAAATCTTGATCCAATCGGTTTGGCAAGCTCTAAATAATTCCGGATCAGTATCAGGCTTGCCCCCACTTTGAACTTTGTGTGCAATATATGTTTTTAGGAAAGCAAGTAAGAGAAAATGTCAGAAGGAAACTTTGCTAACAGATCACGTGAAAATATCATTTTTATTCCATTTGTCTGTGCCTCTGATTTTATACTTCTGAAAAATAGTTTTGGAATGGAAACTGGCCTGGAGCTTTGATTGGCAGAGGAGATTTGCCTGATTTTGTCAAAAAAAACTTCCAAATGTCACCTCTTGGGACCAAGAATGAGGGTCTCCAACAACAGAAATGAGAGGCCTGGAATAGGTTCTCGAAACACATGTTCTGAAAACATAGAGTTGGTACTTGAGGGGCTCTCACAGAGTATAATCTCCAGATCTAGGTGTTTTCTGTTAGTGGACACTAGCCCCTCAAATCTGTGCCTATCCATTTGGTTTTGGATCATCTGTGAATGGAATCTCTCTTTTAATCTCTTCTCCCCACTTATCCACAAATGACTTATCGGTCTCTCTAATTTGACTTCATTTCTGTTACCCTCCAAGTTCCTGCAAGCAAAAATAAAACCCGAAGGAAGCAGCAAACCTTTTTATGCATCTATTAAGACATTGAAGAAATAACATTTATCTGATTTTCTAAAGTAAATTGCATTCCCCACTTGGCATTAGAATCACGGAAGAGAGAGCCTGTTTGGGGCTGGCGTAGAGAGAAAAGCTTTAGTGGAGACGTTGCAGTAAAGAAATGACTAAGTTAAGAGTGATTCAGGGCTCCTGTCCTTCTGGAAGTGGTTCTACAAGACAGAAAATTGGAGCAGAACTTGTGGGCACAGCTCTCTCCATCATCACCAGCGTATCTGTCTGTCCATTTGGTAAATATTGTTTGCGTGCCTGGAAACAGGGATAGGGCAATCAGACAACCTCTATCCTACAGGGGCTCACCATCTGGGGAGGCCCATGGCAGACTGGTGTTTCCAAGTAGAAGAGTGGTCGGTGCCATTATTCCTGAGCGTTCATGCTGTTTGAAATGTCTCTAATGTGTTTCTGTCCATTCATTAATGGATTGGTCTTTTGATTGGTAGATTGCCTCTCTTGGGCTCCCATGCCTTGCCCACCATTCCTTTTGGGGTGCCCCTGTGGGGTGTCTGTGCATACAGAAGAGCCTTCTGCCTGTGCTTCGCCAAGGTGACATGTGTCTGTTGGGAATTCCTAGGGGGTGGGAAGATCAGTGGAGACACCAGAGGCTTGTTCAGGAGACTTGCACTTGGGGTGATGTGGGTGTCCTATGTTCTCCCCAGCCGCCTGGCCCCTGTCCTAAGGCTTGGGCTGTTCTCCAGCATCAGACAACCTGGCCGGTGGTGTCCAGTGCATCCTGCCAAGCCGAAGGGCAGATAGACTGTCTGTGATTACTAATAAACAATTCTACACTTCACACAGTCGCTGTTATTCACACCTGCAAGCAACGGAAGTGTGCTTTCTAAATACTGACCTCAAGCTGTGAATGTTGAACTGGAGAGTCATTCATAGAAGCCTGGCTCTGTTGGGAAGCCAGCACCTCTGGTTCCTGCCCTAAGTGTTCCAGGAGATAATCTTGTTCTCTGCAAACAACTGAGGCCCTGGATCCTGGCTTGGCAACATGTGCTCTCAAGTGTGATTCTGGGACCACCTCAGATACACCAGCCACCCTCTCCATTGCTGATCTTGGCAGTAACTGGTGTTTTGTATATGGCATTAAGTTAGTGTTTTGCGTAATATTTAAATGAAAGGAGGAAACACCCTCGTGTTGTTATCCACTGGAAGCTTGTTATGTCTCCCTCTCTCTTTGTTGTTAAAATGAGATAGTTCTGGGGGCCCACCCGGTGGCGTAGCGCCTAAGTGCACACGCTCCGCTTTGGCAGCGTGGAGTTCGAAGGTTTGGATCCTGGGCATGCACCGACGCACTGCTTGTCAAGCCATGCTGTGGTGGTGCCCCATATAAAGTAGAGGAAGATGCTCATGGATGTTAGCCCAGGGCCAATCTTCCTCAGCAAAAAAGAGGAGGATCGGCAACGGATGTTAGCTCAGGGCTAATCTTCATTGCCAAAAAAAAAAAAAAAGAGAGAGAGAGAGAGTTCTGTTGCATAGAGTTCTGGGGGTGCCCTTTGTACCCACAAATGCCCTGGGTTGGCCTGCTGCTGGGGTGCCCTTCCCCACTCAGAGACCTGGGCCAGCCCCCCCTCAGGTGTACTGTGAGGTGTTGTGGGGGGTTGGTGTCACAGAGACCTGCATTCGGGTCTGCCCCACTGCAGTCCAGCCCTCTCCTGTTAGGTGCTCAGCACAGCGCCCGGCTGGTCGGAAACCCCGCAGAGACATACCACACCAAGGGCTTCATCTGCCTCTGCCTCGCACAGTGACCCCACGTGGTGTGGCCTGTGGTCTGCCCAGACAGGTGAGGACATGCAGCTGCATGAGGCACAGTCATGTGCCCTGCGTCACAGAGCTAGTACGTGATGCTGAGATGAGAACTGTGTGCCTAATGAAACCCCAAATCACATGTGGGCCTGGACTTCACAACGGCCTCAGGCACCAGAGTGCGTTAGGAGTAACAGCCTTGAGCAACAAATGTGGACACAAGTCAGAACTGGCTGTGCGTCCCTTTCTAACAGTTGACCCCTTAAGTCGTTAGGAAAAGAGGACCCTGTAGTGTGTGTTACTTAAGTCATGCAACAGAGTCGGCAGTTTTCCACTCTCCCTCGATGAAGATGATGGCTAACCCCATTTACAAAGCAGCAGTGAATGAGTGATTACAGAGGAGTTCAGAAATGTTTAGTTATGTTGGGAATGTTCAGAGGCAGGGTTATTTCACTGAGAACCTAACTGCCCGCATCTCAAAAAAAGACATGCAGGGGCCGGCCCGGTGGCATAGTCGTTACGTTCACGTGCTCCGCTTCGGCTCCCCAGCAGCCCGGGGTGCACAGGTTTGGATCCTGGGCCCACACCGACGCACCACTTGTCAAGCCATGCTGTGGCAGCGTGCCATATAAAGTAGAGGAGGATTGGCACGGATGTTAGCCAAGGGCCGATCTTCCTCAGCGAAAACAGGAGGATTGGCAACAGATGTTAGCTCAGGGCTAATCTTCCTCACCAAAAAAAAACAAAAAACAAACAAAAAAAGACATGCAGCTTCCCTCCTTACCATTCTTCACTGTGACCAAATACAACAAATGCATTTATATGTCTAATGGGCGTTCAGGGGAAGGCGTGACACGGTGCATGTAAATAAATATTTGCCTGCAAGACCCTGAAGAAGATAGCCCAGATCCCTGCCCTTCGTAGAGAGGCTTACAGCCCAGTGATGAGAGTAGAGACTGGTGAACAGTAGTCATTGGAGAGGGTGACAAGTCCTATGCTAGGGGTGACCTGGAGGAGGGGAGACAGCAGGGCTGGTGGAGCTGGGGGCCTGTGTGATAAGGAACCGACTGTGCAAATGATGTGGAGGCAGGGAGCAGAAAACTGAGACCCAGAGAAATGCATCCAGTGACGTCATTGGACTCGTCCCGAACAGATGGAGTCCGGAACTAAAACCGCAACCTCTCAGATAGGGAAGCCACATTTAGACATGGGGCTGGCTGTCTCCATACCAAGATCAAAAATGTAGATCTGAATAATAGCAATGTTGATGGGATTTCACGAGCATTTGACATATAGAGATAGACCTATCTATCTATAATTTTTTTTGCCTAACCATGGTTTCTGTCCTGTTGTAGGGTGTTTGTGCTACTGAGCACATTTAACGTAACCTTTCCTCCAGGTTATTCCTCTTGAGATGAGTTTTGTTTTGCTTTGCAGTCCTGTTGCAGACCTGTCCAGTGGAATGAGAACAGCATGGTGCTGGGATCCAACTCCGAGGGGGTTGCCGGTCCCCGGGAGCCTTGCCTGCGTAAAGCCTCCTGTTGGGGCTACTCAGCAGCTGGCTCCTTCGTGAGGTGTCATTAGCATGTTCTGCATGAGAACCAACAACCTCACCTGCATATCAATTGCCGGGATTCTGGAATGCAGCTGCCTTTGTAATTTTCCTTTGTGTGGCTTCCCTCACTGCTCCAGTGTATACCCCGGGAGCCTGTGCAGGGAGACACTGAGTTGCTTTCACTAGCAGACTCCTTAAGTCATCTTATTTTGTTTCGCTTTCTGTCTCTGGATCTTGCTATCAGCATTGACCTTGAAAACACACAAAAGGATATACATATATATACACAGAGACACACAAGATACACATCTCCATACATCTGCAACACAGACACATGCAACATACATGATACAGACACACATAAACACATTATCCACTTTCTCTCCAAAGTAGTCACTTGGAACCTATTAGAAACACAGATTGGAATATGACCCTAGCAGAACCCCAAATTCCCGTTTTTGGCCTTTTTTCTGTGTGTGTCTCTGATTTCCTGAATTTTTATCAACTGAGATAATAAACACCAATTAGCGGTTTTATGGCTTTGACTTTGCAAGTTTGGGGGGGAGTCAAGAAAAAATAGGAGGTGGGGAACAGACTTGGTCCGGAAATTGCTGTGCTATTGTAAATCTAACTAAACTTAAATGTTGGGAGGGAGTGTGGGAACTGCACTTCTAGAATGAGAAGTGACCATGCAGTGGACATGCTCCCCTAGAGAACAAAGTGCCCTCAAATCCTGCAAAGGATGCCCATGGGGAAGATAGGCAGGAGCCCGTGGTGCCTTCTGCCTGAGGGAGAAGCCAGGAGCCGGCCCCGTATGCCTGGTCTTCTGCTCTGAGTCCTTCTTTACTTCTCAGTGGGGCTTTTTCTCCCACAGGTGAGTCTCCTCCATTTCTGGGCAGATCTCAGCGTACATCCTGTCTAAGGCACTTCGCAGATAAAGCTCCTTCTTTTTTTTTTTTTTTTTTTGGTGAGGAAGATTGGCCCTGAGCTAACACCTGTGCCAGTCTTCCTCTATTTTTGTATGTAGGACGCCAGCAGAGCATGGCTTGATGACCAGTGTCTATGTCCTCACCCGAGATCCCAACCCATGAACCCCGGGCCACCAAAGCAGAACACGCGAACTTAACCACTACACCGCTGGGACCAAAGCTTCTCTTTAATTAACATATTTTGTGGGGTTTTTTGATGAGGAAGATTAGCCCTGAGCTAACCTCGGATGCCACTCCTCTTTTTGCTGAGTAAGATTGGCCCTGGGCTAACATGCATGCTCATCTTCCTCTACTTTATATGGGACGCCGCCACAGAATGGCTTGACAAGCCGTGTATCAGTGCGTGCCTGGGATCTGAACCCACGAACCCTGGGGCACTGAAGCGGAGCTCGGGCACTTCACTACGCCACCTGGCTGGCCCCCTTTAATTAACATATTAAATGTGAATCCAGATGGCCAAAGGCACTTAGATTTTCACAATAAATTGTAGCTAATTTAATCCTCCCGTTCTGAGGTGGTGGATATTTATTAAGTAACAGATACCAGATGCTTTTGTGTCAGTCTATGGATGCTAGGTTTCAAGAGTTTTAGCAGGAGAAAAAAAAACATTCAAGTGTACCTCAGCTCTTTGAAATGAAATATTGGGGAGCCATTCGTGAATTGTCACGAATTAGGTTTTACTGTCTTGAGAGGCACAGTGGCTTAAATGGAAGGGAGACACGAGGGCGCTCCCCCTTCCACAGCAGGCCACGTGTGTTAGTGAGTGACAGGACAGCTGAGCCGTGAGTTACACCGCTCAGAATGTGCTGTTAATTTGACAGTGTTTCAGTGCCATTCTGAATTGTGTAACCCAACAGCTGCTTGACTGTGCGTTGTTCTCTAAACCCTCCATTGCTATGTTCAGGTTATTTTGATAACCTGTGGTTTCTCTTAGTGTGTACCTAATGCACATTTTTTAAAAATCTAACTTTCTTAAGCTAGGTTAATACTCTTAAGCTCCTATGCTTGGCTGTTTTGTTACAGCTTGTTTTCTAAGCTTAGGCTGTGTCTTCGGCCTCCTGGAAGCGGAAAACAAACCTGCCCTCTTTCAGGGTCCTGTGGGACTTGAGCACTCTGTCCTCTTCCAGATGCTAAGACTTTCCAGCTTCTGGCTTTGGGGTGGGGTCTGACTGTCTGTGTGCTCTCTGTAGTGTAGGCTGGCCTGGATTCTACTCTAGAGCATCCATTGAACATGGAGGGACCTTTCTCTTGAGGACATAGCAAGAGGGACATGCACAGGGCTCTTGACTCACAGTGCAGCGGCCTTGATGGGGTTGGAACATCTGTAACGCCTGGGCCAGGTATCACGTCCGAGGAGGCAGGCAGAGCACCTCTTGGGCCCCAAGGGGGCGCTGTGTGTCTGGGGGAAGGTCTTCTATCCGGCTTGTTAGTTCCTAGGTTACATCTCTTATCCGCACGTGCGCTCTCCCTACTGATGCTCCATTTGCTGTCCTTGTTAGAGTCTCCTTTAGCAACTCAGAGGTTGTCTTCTCAACAGAAAACAGCTCTTCTCTTGAATGGAAGAGTCGATCAGAGGCTTGTTTGATTACTCTGTCAGGTCGGAAGAAGCAGTGTGTCAGCAAAGGCATGGCTAGCTGATTTGCTGCAAGTTTGAGAGTTGTGGGCTCATGTACTGCAGCTGCGGCGCAGATAAACATGCACGTGAAGCACGCACGGGTGTTCTGTGGTCATGTCCGTGGGTGTGCATATGCACAGAAACACATCTGTATGTATTGTGGAGAGATGGAAATGGGTACGAGTAGAGAAAGAGCAGAATCATTGCAGCTTCTCAAAGCAGCAGTCTCTCTTTTTCTCATTTTTACTAATACACTACTGATTTCAAAGGTTTTAGTAATAAATTGATGTGTGGCCCATCTTAGAAAGTTCTGTCCATTGGTGTGTGTCAAGTTGGTGTGTGTCAATTTCCCGAAATAAGCCATATAGAAATACTGTTGCGATGTGAAGTAAATATTTCTGAATATAGCTGGCTATGAGAATTTTCACATTGCTTTTAAAATGTTTGTGTAAATTTTGGTTTTTTGCCCCGAAATGCGCCTTGTGTGTACTTGTGTGTGTGTGTGCATCTAATACACATGCCTATGTTTTTAATACCTCACGTCCTATCGTGTGACCTGCCAGTCTGTAGCCGAATGTTGTCCGGTATGTGTTCCGATTCGATACCTTGCATTAGGAGTTGTGCTGGGGACAGGTATGGGAAAATGTATATGGATTTAATTTCTTCAAACGGTTTAAGGAGATTTTCAAGATCTGGGTCTGGTCCCGTTTAAGAAGGTGTTAATTGGAGTCATTTGCTTATTTTCATTTGTTCCTACCGTAGACAAGCAGATGCCCAGTGTCGGGAAGACAGTCCAGGAGCACAGCGGGACCCAGGGACCCCGTCCCAGGTCTCTGAGCCATCTCACGCCTGGGAAGCTGCAGAGGCGCCCCGGGAGGGCCGCAGCCGAGCGGGGACCCTACCTCGCGATTACAGATACTCAGAGGACACCGCGCCCGCAGCCCCGCTGCCGCCGCTCGGCCCGGCACCGCCAGCGCAGAGCGCCCCCGCGGCCGCGCACGCTCAGGGCCAGGAGCTGCGGCCCGTGAACGCCGCGCTGCTCGCCAAGAGGCCGGCCCCGCAGAGGCCGCCGCCGCCCAGGCGCGAGCCCAGGCGGCTCAGGGGCCTGGCCCCTGCGGGCGCACCTGCAGCCGCCCACCTGGGTGCACCTGCAGCCACTCACCTCAGCCGGCCCCTCCCCCTCTCGTCCCCCGTGGCCCTGGAGGTGTGTGTGGCCCGCCTGTCCCTCTCCCAGAGCCCCTGTGCCTTGGCGGAGAGGCTGAGCGGTGCCCAGCCTGCAGACGGCGCTGAGCAGGACAGGCAGGATGTAGATGAGCACACAGCCTGTCTGAAGCGGGAAGCCCTGCTCCCTTCCAAGGTCTGGCCCGTGCAGACGTCCGCAATGGAGACCTCTCGCTCCCCTTCTCCTCAGTTCGCCCCCCAGAAGCTGACGGACAAGCCTCCGCTGCTCATCCAGGATGAGAACTCCACAAGGTACTGTCCCCGGGCGGTACAGTGGGCCTTATGCCTTCTCCCTTTTTGCAAGCCCCCTTCCGACGGCGCGAGGTTTTCAGTGCATCTTTCCTGGGTGGTGTATGACTGGCACCTTGCTTCCACTCCAGAAGGTGGGTTTTAAGTTGGTCCTGGGGACTAACTGCATGGGGGGGAACCCACAGCTCCAATGGGCAGGTGGATTTTTAACTTGGGGGGCGCTGTCCTGTCCCACAGGGAAGGAGGGGGATGTGAAGGAGGTGGTAGGCTATCCCCCACCCCCTCAGCCAAGCCCAGCACATTTATATCTGCCTTACCCACGGGCATCTGCGCACTAGGGCTGTGTTTTCCCTACGCACCTGCTCTTTGTAATCAGAATCAGGTTTAACCTAAGCATGAGCCCTTCAAGCAAGATTGGTGTTTTTCATAATATCTGGTATTTCCACACTCCGTTTTTTTCTAGAACTTTTTATGTGAAAAAGCTAAGCTGATATACACCGTTTATTAAAGCAGAAGGAAAATCGATCACATCTCATGGTGCTATTCTCACAATTTTAGGTGTGGAATTGTCTTTCGTGCCCATCGAGACATTGATAAATGTCGTCAGGCAGGGACTGACCAGCCAAGAGCCCTGACCATTTAGCTTTCCTTACACTCCTCTCTGAGTGCCTTTGAGGAACTGAGAAATGGAAGAAGTGGAGAATTTTCATCTCATTCCACAGAGCAGTGGTTCTCAACCTGGCGGAGGACGATTTTGGCCCCCAGGGGACATTTGGCATTGTCTGGAGACATTGTGGGTGTCACAGCCAAAGGGAATAGTTGTCCCTGCTCTTGGCTTCCAGTGGGTAGAGGCCAGGGATGCTGCTCAACATCCTACAGTGTACAGGACGGCCCTGCAGCAAGGAATTATCTGGCCCTGAATGTCAATACTGTCTCATACCATAGCCAACAGTCACTTGTGGCTGTATGAATGTAAGTTAATGAAAATGAAATAAAATCGGTTCGTCAGTTGCATCACGCGTGGCTGGTGGCTACTACACTGGACAGCAAAGGTAGTGACTATGTCATCATCTCAGAAAGTTCTGTTGGATATTCCTGCCTTAGAGTCTCAAACTATTTTTCTTTTAGCTTCAAAATAACTCAGCAGAGAGAAGACATTACGATACTATCCTGTTTCTCCAAATGTGGCATTGCAACCACAGCATCATCTGTGGGCCAAAACTGTGCTAGGTGTCATTCAAAATGCAGATATCACTTAAATAGCCTTTCAAGTGGTAACATTGTTAAGTTCTGAAAGCGAGGAGAAGCAATAAGGTGGTCTATGTGGTGGGTCAAATGTGTGATATTGTCGCAAGCTAGCCAGCAAAGCCCCCTCAGTTCTTGGGAGCTAGTCTGAGCGCGGTGGGCTCCGCGGAGAAACAGGCCACATGGTTGCGCTCATGACCCGTGTTGGCTCCAGGAGGTGGGTAGTATTTTTCATTTTTTCTTGCCTGGAGTGTTGATTTTTCTCACTCTGTCTTTTCTCTGGGTTTGAGAGGGATTTCAACAAGCAGTGACAATACTTATTGAAGATACTAAGAGGGGGTCTTCGGGCATCCACATTTAGTGTTCATTTGGGATGAAAAAGGTTGTCTTTGAACCATGTCCCTGCTGTATAAGCCCTCATAGGGGGCCTGAATTCCAGTCGGTGTCCAGAGCCCTCTTGGTACGTGTCCTGTCTGTCCTTCTCTGGAGCACAGTAGGGCAGATGGTGGCTGAGCCACCCATGAAAGTTGCTACCAAGGAAGTTGCTCATAATGTGCTGAATTAAATGTCACCTTCCCCCAAGGCGTGTGTTATTGGTCAGGCCTGGTATGAGAGTGTGGAATCCCAATGACACACAAGACAAACGAGAGGCTGGTGCTCAGCAGGACCCCTGCTCTGTACCCACGATCAACCACGAACAGGTCAGCAAGTGGAGCACGCCCGGGACAGGGCCTCCTAAGCTGCCTGTGATTTGGGCACAGCTCAGAGACACTCCTCTTGGCCTGACATCTGGTGACTGATTTCTTGAGCATTGGCTGCCCACCTCATCTCCTTCCATGTCTCGTCTTTTCCTCCTTCCAGTTACCTCTATTGATTACGGGCGTGCATGCGCCCCCCCCCGCCTGCTGGAGAACTAGCCGGGGTGCAGGGCAGCTGCCTGTGTGCACGTACCTCGCATTCCCAGCTTCAGCAGGCAGTGCCCGAGCAGCTCCTGTGTGCCAGGCTTCGGGCCCACAGCAGGGATGCAGAGAGAAAGAAAATCAACATCCCCACCCTGCAGGGAGTTTCAGAATAGTCATTCATTCCAAATAAAAATGCATCGGGCCCGCCCCGGTGGCCTAGTGGTTAAGTGCGGTGCACTCCTCTTCAGCAGCCCGGGTTCAGTTCCCCAGGTGCGGACCTACACCACTCGTTAGTGGCCATGCTGTGGTGGCAGCTCACATACAAAAAGAGGAAGATTGGCAACAGATGTTAGCTCAGGGTGAATCTTCCTCAGGGGGAAAAAAAATGCATCAACTCTTGTCCTAAAACTAGGAAGCTTAGGGGCAGGCTCTGTGGCGTAGCAGTTAAGTGCATGCGCTCCGTTGCTGGCGGCCCGGGTTCGGATCCCGGGCACGCACTGAGGCACTGCTTGTCAGGCCATGCTGTGGTGGCGTCCCATATAGAGTGGAGGAAGATGGGCACAGATGTTAGCTCGCGCAGATGTTAACCCAGGGCCAATCTTCCTTGCTGTGGTGGCGTCCCATATAAAGTGGAGGAAGATGGGCACAGATGTTAGCCCAGGGCCAATCTTCCTTGCTGTGGTGGCGTCCTATATAAAGTGGAGGAAAATGGGCACAGATGTTAGCCCAGGGCCAATCTTCCTTGCTGTGGTGGCGTCCCATATAAAGTGGAGGAAGATGGGCATAGATGTTAGCCCAGGGCCAATCTTCCTCACACACACAAAAAAAAACCAAAACTAGGAAGCTTACTTTTAAATCTTTTAAAAATCTCCAAGGTTTTTTGCTTTTTTTCTTTTTCTTTTTTAACTACAAAGTGGAGATGATGGGCAGCAGCATCTTTGGTCGCTGTCAATGTAAGTTAGAGATTTGATTGCTCTCAGAAGTGTTCTCAGCGAGTTTTCCTAAAAGGCCGTTTCTGTTTGGGAGTGTGTGAGAGTAGAGAGCCAGAAGGGCTGCTTTGGGGTCATTTTGACCGTATTATTACCGTCAACTTGAGCACCCGTTTGAGAATCTCCTGGGTGGGTCGTGTAGTTTCTCAGGCCCAGAATGGCATGCAGGCTCAAGGGCTCCCTTGGGAGTGGGTGTGTGAGCAGAGCTGGTTGGACTGTTTGATGTTGGGGGCTGGGCCCCTGTGAGTAGCGGGTGACTCACCTGGAGGGAGCTGGCACTCGGAGAGAAGCTCGTCACTGTCCTGGAGAGGTGGACCGGGGCCTGGCAGACCCCTCCTTCTGTGGCCCTCCTGGTCCTGCCTTTCGATTAGGAATTGGGGAGATCTGGTTGCGGTAAGGTCTAACGCACTGTGTTTTGTCCTCATTTTGAAGTAAAAGTTCATCAGACGTCTTTAATGCAGAAGTCTGGACAGTTTTCAAGAGGAGAGACCATTTGTGCTTAGAAATGCCCAGGGAAGAGATGCTTCATTGGAAAGTATATGTCAACCTGTGGAGGATTTGTGTTCTTTTTTTCTAATACATCTTCCTTCAGTGGGGATCAAGTTTCTCTGTGAATGGGGGAGATACAAATACCGCTGACTTAAAAGTCAGTAAAAGGTGATCGTGGATTTCTAAGCAGGGAATGAAGGAATGAAGAGGAGTTCTTGTTTGTTTGTTCTTGCTTGGATAAGATGCCGGAATTTTCCTTTTGAAGTTTAGCATATCTAAACAGTATTTTTCCATAGTTAGACTTTTTTTGTTTAGTCGTGAAGAAGGCGTTATGGGTACTGTACATGAACACCTAGATAAAATGCATCTGCTCTTACGGTTTCTACTGGAGGAGAGAAGAAAATACAAAATTATTTCATTTTAGCCCACACACCACACCCTTAGGAACAGGGAAAGAACCATGCTGCGTTCCCAGCCACCAGTTAAAGGATGAGAAACAACATTTAATTTAGAGCATTAGGACCATTAGGGTCACCTGGTAGAAGTGATGTTTGGCTCGCTGAGTTAAGAACAAGTCTGGAGTTTTCGTTGTGTGATTTTTGGCTTGTTTTTTCCTTCGCTCCTGGGCACTATCTGACTGTTCTCTTTCTCCAATATGTCCTTTAGTAATACTTGAAACAGGTTTTTGTCCCCGTGGCCCTCATCTGCAGGGTCCCCTGGGTGTGGTCAGCGAGGCGAGGCTGAGGGCATCAGCTGGCTTTCTGGTTGTCCTGGACGAAGCCCCATCGTGTTGACCAGGCTGCTTTTACCAGTTTCTTTCCCTTCCCTGTGGGAGTTCGAGGTGCTTCTCCATCTCCTTCCACGGAGAAACTTTTTTTTAAACAAGAAAGAAGTGTGTCCTTAGTGAGTCACTTAATAATCCAGAAGCAGTGTGTGGTGTGCTTACTGCTGGATCCTTATCTCACTGGTATGGAAAGCCATGGGAAGGGTGGGGTGAAGTGTTGGGCGGTGGAGGCAGGTGGAGGGTGACACGCAGCGTGCACAGGCATCTGAGGAAGCGTCAGACTGGGGCCAGGGGACGGGTGGTGCTCAGCGTCCACTCACAACATAGCCACTCTTTTTTTTTTTTTTTTTTGGTGCATAGCTACCATACTTTCTTTTTCGTTTTTTTATTGTGGTAACATTGGTTTATAACATTATATAAATTTCAGGTGTACATCATTGTATTTCTATTTCTGCATAGATTACATCATGTTCACCACCCAAAGGCTGATTACAGTCCATCTCCACACACGTGCGCATAGCCACTCTGTAGAGAAGTCCTTCCCGGCCCTCAGAGCCACGCAGGCAGCCGTGCCCGTGCGCTGACCCTGCTTTGAGACACTGACCTAAGGCACTGATGATGTTTCTGTGAAAAACGCCTATCCATTGCAAGTTTCCCCCACAAAAGAAAATTTAACTGAGCAGGGCTTGTTAAGGTTTGCACTGTTGTTGGCGTAAAAACAAATGGGTGTTAAACCATCCTCCTGTCTGTCAGGAAGCCCCAGGGATATGCCCTCAGGCTACTGCAGGCGTGTGGGTGACTATTTGAAAATGGAAAGGCTCTTGGATGCCGAGGGTCAGGACACCAAGTTAGGGGTGGCGGAGAACTCGACCAGGATCCTCTCCCCATCCTGGGACGTGCAGTCATGGAGGCTCCTTACAGGGGGGCGGCCACAGGTCCTCGAGTCTCAGGGTTCCCTGTCTGTAAGGGGTGGCGAGGGGACCAGCCGATTTCTGATCCTGGGTAGGAGTCTTCCCCAGGCACACTTTGTGTTTTCAGCAGATGGCTCTTCTCTTGGCAGGATTGAGCGCGTCATTGACAACAACACCACGGTGAAGATGGTACCCATCAAGATTGTGCACTCAGAAAGCCAGCCAGAGAAGGAGAGCCGCCAGGGCCTGGCCCACGCCGCCGAGCTGCCCGCGCTGCCCAGCGGGCTGGAGAGAGACCAGATCAAGACGCTCAACACATCCGAGCAGTGCTACTCACGCTTCTGCGTGTACAGCCGCCAGGGCGCCGAGCCCGAGGCCCAGCGCGGGGGCCGGGCGGCCGAGCCCCAGCCCCCCAGCACCCCAGCGCCCCCTGCCAAGGATGGCCAGGCCTCCCCTCCTGGGCTCAGCTACGTGAAGGCCAAAGAGAAGACGGCCGAAGACCTGAAGTCAGAGGAGCTGGCCCGGGAGATCGTGGGGAAGGATAAGTCCCTGGCTGATATCCTGGACCCCGGTATGAAGATCAAAACCGCCATGGACCTGATGGAGGGGATCTTCCCCAAAGACGAGCACCTCTTGGAAGAAGCTCAGCAGCGGAGGAAGCTGCTCCCCAAAATCCCCTCTCCTAGAACCACAGAGGAGAAGTGAGTAGACGCTGCCCTCTGTTCCGCCCTTTGGCCGTGTGTAGTTCTGCTTAAAGGGGCGAGGGGACATATCTGTTTATTTTCTTGATTGCTTTTGGGGGACAGATTTTCATGAGGACTGCCTGATGCTTAGCACTTTTTGGCTTTTTTGTGACCCTCCCAATAGAGAAGCTAAGGCATTAAAGGCCCCGTTCCTGGAGATGATAACTTCAGGTTCTGGCGAAGATAGGAAAATACTGTAGCTCTTGCACTTTCCTGGCTTGAGGCCAGTGTGGTTTATGGTGATGCCCGCCAGGCTCCTTTCTTGTAAGATAGCAGTTCCAAGCCGGGCGTTGTCTCCACCCAGGGTACGGTTGGCAATATCCGGATATGGTTTTGGTTGTCACAACTGGGAGAGGTGCTTCTGGCATCTAGTGGGTGGAGACCAGGGATACTGCTCAACATGCTACAATGCACAGGACAGCCCCACCACAGAGAATGGTCCAGCCCCAAGCGTCCCTAGTGCTGAGGTGGAGAAACCTATTGTAAGAGGAGTGAAGGCTCAGACTACTGAATATATGTGTTTATTAAAGAGGAGATATAGATATCTGAGTGACTGAATTGGTTTTGGTTGGTTTTGTAAATAGCACTTTTCAGCCTTTCTCATTCATTCATCTGCCCGCAAAGGTGTATGGGTTACGTCTCTCCTCTTGTTGATGTACATCATCTCCATAAGCATCATTTATTGACAGTAGGCTGGAGTGCCAATGCAGTGCAGCAGAGGGGGAGAAATGGGGAGAGACAGATTAAGCAAGAGGGGGCAAACATGGCTCTTGGTAGAAAGGAGCAAGGTGCATGGTCTCTTACAGATAGTGGCACACCCGGCGTCCTCATAGACCTCAGGCTCCCAATGAGGACCTCTGTCTGCACTCTTCCCTCCCAGGCCGACGTTTTTAGACATCCCTGCTTATTTGAGTTTTTCTCCTTTTTAAAAACTACGTTTCAGGGGCCAGCCCCATGGCTGAGTGGTTAAAGTTCCACACCCTCCGTGTTGGTGGCCCCGGTCCGCTCATCAGCCATGCTGTGGAGGCCTCCCACGTACAAAATAGAGGAAGATGGGCACAGATGTTAGCTCAGGGCTAAAGAAGAAGACTGGCAATGGATGTTAGCTCAGGGAAAATCTTGCTCAGCAGAAAAAAACAAAAACAAAAACACCTGTGTTTCACAGACTTGATGAGTATCCACTTGGCAAGGTTTTTTTCTAACCTTGTCACCTACTTTTTCCCCCTCTTGCTGTCTCATCTCCCTGGCTGGTGCCCTTCCATTAGCACCAGCGTTTGCTTGTCACAACCCAGGTTGCGGGGCCGTGGGCACGTCTGTGCATACGATCACAGCTAATGGAAGTTCTGACGTTTTTACCCAGGAAAGAGGAGCCCAGCGTGCCTGCGGCCGTGACCCTGGCCACTAATTCCGCCTACTATAGCACGTCGGCCCCCAAGGCGGAGCTGCTGATTAAGATGAAGGAGCTGCAGGACCAGCAGGAGTCCGAAGAGTCTTCAGGGAGTGACTTGGACCACGACCTGTCGGTGAAGAAGGTAGGAAAGCCGAATACCAAATGAGGGTGTGCTCGTCAGCGGACAGGGCAGCGCACGTCTCCACCCCCAGGGTGGGCCCTGTGCCACACGTCTGTGGGCATTCGTCTTCAGCTTTATGCAGGACGGTGACATTTGGGGCAATGGTAGGAAGCCCTTTGTGGTTAAGTCTTCTGTTCTAAAATTGGGCCTTTCCACCAGGGTCTCTGTGCCATCCTTTTGTAATGAGATCCAGTGTCAAATTAGTTAAATGGGCACCATCTCTTTCATTTTAACGTCCACTGATGTGTCCCTTCTGTCCCAACTAAAATCCAGGGGACTTAAGTGCATGACCGTCAGCAAGTCACATGTCCTCTTTAAATATCAAGTTCAAATGTTTGTAATCAGATGATCATAAATCCAGTAGTGAATCGGAAAGTGCTTTGTCAATCAAAGAGAATCATTTGTTCAGCTCCAAAAACTCGCCCGGGCACTTGAGGCTATGGCAGTAGACAAAGCAGACTAAAGCCCTTCCTTCCTTGAGGGAGCTTCTGTTTTCACAGGAGAGACGGACAGCCAACTCATACACAAATAAACACACAAGACAGGTCGGCAAACTACGACCTGTGGGCCAAACCTGGCCCACCAGCTGCTTTTGTAAATAAAGTTTTATTGAAACACAGCCATATTCATTCATTTACATATGGTCTCTGGTGGCTTTTGCACTAGAGCAGCCGAATTGAGTAGTTGAAATAGTAGTCATATGGCCTGTAAAGTCTAAAATATTTACCATCTGGCCCTTTGCCGAAAAAGTTTGTCACTCCTTAATGTAATACATCAGGTGGTAAGAAAATTAAAACAGGGTGAAGGATTAGAGAGAGACAAAGGAGTGTGATTATAGAGAGGGCTCTGATGAGGTGATGATTGAACAGAGACCTGGAGCAATGTGAGCAGCAAATCCTGTGGAAGTCGGGGCATGCCAGGGAGGGGAACCAGCAATGCAAAGGTCCTGGGGTGGGAGCCTCATGGCATGTTGGAGAAGCAGCAGAGATCATTGGCTGGAGCTGTGTGGACAGGAAGGGAGGATTGGTGATAAGGTCAGAATGAGGTCAGGGACTAAAGAGTGGGTCTCCATGAAGTCATGGTAAGGACAGAATTATTGTTTTCTGTGCCAATGTCATTACTACCATATTAGCTTTAAATCTTCATGGCATGTCAGCAGGCCAGAGCTGTGACATCTAGGTGATTACCTATTTTTTACAGGAAGGACTTAGCATAGAGATAAAGGAATTGCCAAAGAGTTTCAGAGGATAGCCTGTGCTATTTATTCTGGGGGCCTTCAGCTTACCTCAATAGTCAGTACCAGGAAAAGAAAAGGAGGGAACCAGCATTTTATGAATGTTTCCATATGCTCAGCACTTTGGAAAGGGCTTTCACAAAAACTACTGATTTTTTTTTTTTTTCTTGATAAGACCTTTGCAAAGGATTATGTTGAAAGTCTGCTTGTATCGTTACTGATTTTAAAATGTTACGTATGACTTCAAATATGATAGACAGATGGGTTCCAGAAGAAATATTGTGACCCATGCATAAAGGAAAATGACTTTCAATTTAGGAAATGATAGCTTTTTGGTTCAAGGAATTAAAAAAGGAAATGAAAAATCAGTTTTTGTTGTGGGACTCTTAGAGGCCCTGTATCTGGCTTAGGGTACCATTTGCTTTATTCTGGTTGCATTTTCCATTTTTTAAAAAATAATAATGGGGCTGGCCCCATGGTGTACTGGTTGAGTTCAGTGTGCTCCACTTTGGCGGCCTGGGTTTGGATCCCGGGCACGGACCTAAACCACTCATCAGCGGCCATGCTGTGGCAGCATCCCACATACAAAGTAGAGGAGGATTGGCTACAGATGTTAGCTCAGGGCGAATCTTCCTCAGCAAAAAAATAAAAATAAACAATCAAAAATGTTTTCAGTTACTCTCATAAAATTAAAAAAATGTACAGTTTAGACACTTGTCATTCAGCCCACCCCCCAGATGTAGAGAACTCCATTCCTTACAGTCCGCCTTTGTTTCTCGTGATATGATGAATCTGGGAAGCAGCGCCTTGGTGCTGCTTGCCTTCTTCTGTGCCACGCTTTCTCCATTTGCTTTGGCAGGCACAAGAGGCTGGGATGCCACCTCACCATAAATGGCTGCTTTGGGATTGAGAGGAGTCACCGTGAGCTTGCCTCCTGACAACCTACCCTGCCTACTCACCCTCAGTTCGATTAAATTCTTAAGCCAACTGACTTATTTTTTTTTTTGCTAAGGAAGATTGGCCCTGGGCTAACACCCGTGCCCATTTTCCTCTCCTTTATATGGGACGCCACCACAGCATGGCTTGACAAGCGGTGCGTCAGTCCGCGCCCAGGATCCGAACCTGCGAACCCTGGGCCGCTGAAGCGGAGCGTGCGAACTTAACCACTACGCCACTGGGCCGGCTCCCCACTGACATTTTTAGTTCAATAAGCATATGTTGGGGAATTTCACCATAAGCAGCAAATGCTATAAATCACAGCTCTCTGTGATGTTAGTGACTCGGTAATCCTGCTTTTCTGCTTGATTTGACACACAGGCAACTGGTGCATTCTCTTTTCTCCCTTCTTTCCAACACCCACAAATTTACAGTGTCACCCAGTTAGGCAAAGTGTGCACAGGGGGGAGGAGGAAGGGAGCGCTGTGCACGTGCACTTGATTGGCCACTTAATGGTAAAACAGCAAGACCTCTAATCCCACGTGCCCCAGACATTCTCAGAGGGACCACAGCTGTCGTGCTGACAGCATCACTGGGTGGTCGTAGAGCCGAGTGCCGAACCAGGTGACCTCCTGTCTTAGGAGAAGACGGAGAACAGAAGCCCCCAGGCTGGGATGCGGTTAGGGATTTCTGGGGGCCGGTAGGAAGCGTTACACTGGAAGGCAAAATACGTTTCTGTACCTGGAGCAGCTCAAGTAGACTGGTCAGAAGCCGCACCGGCTGAGGTGTGGGATTTTTCAGGAGAACAAAAGATGGCTGATTGGTTGAAGTCTGGAATCGGTGAGGGCTGTGGATGTTTCCTGGAACCCAGAGCTAGGTGCGAGGCCCAGAGAGAAAAGACCTCGTTTGCCCTCTAGAATGGGACAAAAGGTGCGTGTCTGTGGTGACCCAGGGCCCACCCGAACAGAGAAGTGAGATGCAGCTGTGCATGTGCTGGGAGACTTGGAGCCGGCCTCTGCCGCCGCATTCTCTTATCCAGGGCCTCCTGGAAGGCCACGTGCTGCAGAACAGAAGCGGACGGGCTCGTGGGCCGCCTAGTCTAATGTGGTGAAGCCTTCAGCACCCTGGCTGGTGGTGATGGCCACTGATTTGTGTGCAGCCCTGGGCCAATCTCTTCTCAAAATCTTTGAAAGCCAACGTCTGCACTTTGTATAGTGGCCCTTTCAGGATGAAGGGGAAAGTGTTTCTAATACAAATTTATGCAAGACATATGAAGGACTTTGGATTCCTTCCAGAGCGCCCAGTTTCAAGTTAGGCCAGCTGATAGTGTAGGTTTTTGAAGGCACGTCTTTGTGCATTGGCATGAAATCTTCATTGTGATAATTGTTGGAGAAGAATGAAACTGAAAAATTACCAATCACACTGGCTAGGGGTCCTCAGCCATCCACAGTCATCTAAATTACTTGCCAGGATTGGCAACAGGCGAGAATTTGGAAAGTTCTCCTTCTCTGTAATCTCTTTTGTGCTTTTCCCTCAAGTAATGAATATCTAAAATATGGCCACATTCTCAGCTGTGGGATTCGAAGTTGATTTAGACAGTCTCTCCAGATAGGTAGGTAAACAGACACACAGATCCACATGCATGAATGCACACACACATATACACACTCACACTCTGAGAGAAAACAGCAAAGAAATCTAGATGCATACAGTCTAATTACTAAGGGAAGAGAATGTCTTGACATTCTGAGCAACTAAAACCTGACCCGGAAAAGCCAAAAGCAATTTGGAAATTCCTCGTGGTCTTCCTTAGGAGGAAAACCGTGCTGATTAATCAGCAGTGAGGATGGCAGGCCTTTAAGACTGCTTACCATTTTAATCTGCCGGATATCCAGACCTGCTGATAAACCTGAGGTGGATGGAACCGAGAGGAGACAATGCCCCGATTAGAGCTTATGCCTTTCAAATTTGTAGACTTTTTTTTTTTTCAACACATAAATGATAGATGGAGGTTCTCTTTAAAAGCATCATCCCGAGACAGAGATCACACGTGGCCGGGTAATAGGACACAGAGGGTCCTGTACTGGTGGTTCCCCATGTCTTTGCTGCAGTGTTTGGCTTTTCCCCTTGCATAGCCACCGGGATTGCGGTGGTTTCTACCTGACTGTAGTTTGTGAAATCAGGGCGGCTTCTCATCCCTCACCTCTGGTATTGCTGCTAACCGCTATGGACAGGGCGCTTACTGAGTGCCAAGCATGAGTAAATTTTGTGTTATGTATATTTTACCACATTAAAAAAATGAGTAATTTATTTATATTTTGGTCAAGTTGAAATCAGGAGGTTATTCTAAAAGACTGTTTTAAGTTCCTTGACATTTCTTTATTTGTCTTTATTTTTTTAAGCACTTTCCATACAGGGAGGTAATTCATCTTCGTGTCAGTCCTAGAGGTAGGGGCTGCAGTTCCCCTATTGAGCTGTGGACGTGTCCTGGAGAGCCTAATGCGACTTTGCTCCTTCCAGGCATTTTCCTTCTCTCCGCCAAGCTCTGCAGACTCTCTCTGGGGTCAGAGTTTGTAAACTGCCCCCAGAAGGGGTGGAGAAGGGGTGACGGCACGGATGCTTTCCGTAGGTCCACTGTGCAGAAAACAGTGCTGTTATTACAGAGTGAGCTTTAAAAATCCTACTTGGACTTGAATATTCAAATTATTTCATCTTCATTTTGGTCTGTGCACCTGAGCACTTCTTCAGTTTCAGCCCCCGCCCGTGCGCTAGCCCAGTGGCGTGGTGGCATCACAACCCTCGGTAACCGCCGTGTTGACGGACGTGAGACTGGGTGAGCCAAGCAGATCTCCTGTGGGGCTGGCGGTGGCGAGAATCCTCAAGAGGACAACGTGTGTGTGTGACTTTTCTCCTAACCATTGGCTCTTCATCATTCCCCGTGTGGGGGCAAACGACCCATTGAATTTGCTGTGGCTGCATTTAAAGGCAGAGAGAGGTCCGCGATCATAAGGTGGCTTTTCCAGGGAACGGCTCACCTGTGGTACTCCTTTTGAGCCGTTCTTATAATTTTTCTCAAATATGATGATAAAGGAAGCGGGTGATCTGCTTTGTCTGCTACTCAGATCAAACCATATGGTGCCACCTCACTTCAGAATGGTGGCCCATTTAAAGGTCTTACATATTTCGTTTTTAATTTTTGCTCTTTAAGACTTATTTAAAGAGCTGGCGGGAGAGGAGAATGGAGAGTTAGTGTTTAATGGTCAGAGTTTCAGCTTGGGAAGATGGAAAAGTTCTGGAGATGGTGGTGATGGTTGCACAATGATGTGAATGAATATCCTTAGTGCCCCAGTGCCCCAGAACAGTACACTTAAAAATGGGTAAAATGGTAAATTTTGTGTTATGTATATTTTACCACATGAAAGAAATGAGTAATTTATTTGTATTTTGGTCAAGTTAAAATCAGGAAGTTATTCTAAAAGACTGTTTTAAGTTCCTTGACATCTCTTTATTCGTCTTAATTTTTTTTATTCTTCTTCTTCTTTTTTTTTTTGCTAAGGAAGATTGGCACTGAGCTAACATCCATGCCCATCTTCCTCTACTTTATATAGGGTGCCTGCCACAGCATGGCCTGGTAAGTGGTGCATAGGTCCATGCCCAGGATCCAAACTTGCAAACCCTGGGCCGCTGAAGCGGAGCGCACAAACTTAACGCTATGCCCCCGGGCCAGCCCCTTTGTCTTAATTTTTAGTTGCTAATTCTTTGTAGAGGACACTTGTTAATCATGGAATTCAGTACTGGGCGGAAGACTCAATAACTTCTGTCCATGTAAGTCTTTAGATTGGGAACTTCCAAAGTATGAAGTACAGACTGTCACCTAGGCCCTGACAATCCTCGCAAAGACACAGGTGGAAATGAGGTTCGGTGTGAGAGCCCTGAGGGCCCGGTCCTGTTCTATCTGACTGACAGAAAGGTGACGCGATCAGAATAGGTTTATTTTATTTCTCAATTAAATGCCAATGATTTAACCAGGAGTCATTATCCTTCCCCTGGTCTCGTAAGTCCTCTATTATTTGATGGTGCAAAATAAGCTCTCACCCAGTTCAGCTGAATGCCACACAGATCACCTGTTGGGACCATGCGGCGCTGCTGCGGCTCGTGCTGCCAGGTTCGGGGTGATGCTAATGAGTGATTGTGTGTTGCCCTGTGCCCCCACAGCAGGAACTCATCGAGAGCATCAGTCGCAAGCTGCAGGTGCTCCGGGAAGCCCGGGAGAGCCTGCTGGAGGACATCCAGGCCAACAGCGCGCTTGGGGACGAGGTGGAGGCCATCGCCAAGCAGGTCTGCAAACCCAACGAGTTCGACAAGTTCCGGATGTTCATCGGGGACCTGGACAAAGTGGTGAACCTTCTGCTGTCACTGTCAGGCCGCCTGGCCCGGGTGGAAAACGCCCTCAATAATTTGGACGACAGCACTTCTCCTGGTGATCGGGTAGGTACAAACTCGTCTGACCTGGACATGGTGGGGGTGGGGGGTGGTTTTCCTTGGGATGTCGTAAGTTAATGCCATGAAGCCTCACATGGTTCCTACAGCGGCCTGTCCGCCTCGCAGTGCAAGATGCTTTCGAAATGTTGAGGGCTGCCTCCCTCCCTTTCCTTGTCATGGAGGAAAAAGTCCTGCAAAGAAGCAGCGAGCTGAGAGCCCCTGTCATTGGATTGCAGGGCCGCCATGATCCTCGGGAAGAACTGGGGATTCTTTTTGACATCGTTTCATATATTCCCATTGATCATGACTAATAGTTGTCTCTTCCTAGAAAACAGTCCTTTTAACTTTTCTTAACCACGCGTAAGTGCTTACGTGGAGCACCCACTCCCTGACAAGTTGTGAACACCATCACTATAATGGTATTTATTATAATTGCTGCTTTTCTTTAACAAGAGTGCAGCTAGCAGTCTAGAGAGAGTCAAAGGACGTGTCTAGCTTTTCGCCCTTTCCTGAGGTGTGCACCTTGGGACATTTCTTAGTGGGTCTGTTTTTCGGTTTTTTCACATGCAAAATATTGAAAATAATATCTACCTTATTGGCTTTGCTTCATTAAGTCAAATATCAGTAAAATGTCCAGTTTGGTTCTTTGCACATAATAGACCTTCAAAATGATCATCTTTATTATTAATAAGACATTGTAACTTCTGTAAAATGGGAGCAGAAAAGGCAGCCCTCTCCCTTACTCCAGGTAAGAGTGGTTTCAGGTTACATAGAAAGATTTTACAGAGTGTAATTTTGAGACTGTTGCTCTTCTGCGCTGAGCCAAGTCGTTAGTAACTGTCATTGAACATACTATGTAAGGGTTTAAAAAGTAATGGCGTCTTTGGACCCTGGTCTCCTTGGGTTATGTTTATATTCCATTTTGCTGTTTTTGCTGTCTTTGCCAAATTTATCTGAAAGAACTTAGGAAAATAATATGAACAGGAAAGAGAGACTTATTTGTACATAAGTGAAATATTAAATTCTCAGGTATTGATTTAAATGAAAAAATAGTATTGTCTTTGCAACTTGGCTCATGTTTCATCCATCTTTCCCTCCCTGTGCATGGAAATGGCAAAGGCTTATTTAGCATTTTGGGGAGATAGAAGGAACCACAACCCTAGGGACGATGCACGTGGTCCTCCTGGGTACCAGGCTCCGTAGCCCTCATCTCCGTTTTGGAGATGAGGCGTGGATGGACTGTTAGTCCCCTTGGCTGTGCCTAGTTGATGAGGCTTCACTTTCCTGGACTCGAAGGGAGTGTTCCATTGCCATGGGCAGCTGCAGCGCAGGGGGCCTCTCCAGTGTAGCTGGCGTGGGATGAGAATCTCTGTGTCGGGCAGCTGAGGCTGGGGAGGCTAAGGTTTTCAGACAGACGTGCTAACGTGTTAAAAAGATGTGGAGTCACGTTTTAGAAGGCTTCCTCCGTCTTTCCAGGTAGAAAGTAAACACGTGAGCAGATGGAGATGTGAAGTCCTCCCCACCAATCTCTGCAGCTTCCAGTCACCAGTGAGCCTGGCTGATTTTATTAGCCTGAGCTGCATTTCCAGAATCAGTTAATGTCTGTTTCCCTTTTGGTTGGAATGAATTGGCTTGGCCTTCCCTTTTTCCAGGAAAGCACGCTCTATCTTTGTTTCACAAGCACAAAGATCAAGGTGTCCCACAGAAGTGGGCGGGTTACCCGGAAAGGTTGTGCGGTCAGGGGTACTTCCCGGAAGCCGCACGCCAAGAACAGTTTCTGTTTTCAGCCAGTGTTTAATCACAGCAACAGCTCATCTTGACTGAGCTCTTTCTGTGTGTTGGCCCTTTACAAAGTGCTGCTGCGTCCTGGACGCTCACATGTGGCCGTTGGTAAGCGTCTGTGGTGGAATAACTGAGTGGCCCTTCAGGCGCTCCTGTAGAAATCAGAAAACACCGAGGAAAGGAGTCCCTGGCATTCCCCCGCTGACATTTGGAGACATTGAATGCATTCCTCTCTTCCCTCCTTAGTTCTCATTAAACTTGGAGATTGTAGGCAAAGTAGGTGCATGATCTGCAGACAGAGAGAGTGACTGTGAGTGCTGCATTTTGGGAATAGGGTTGTCTGTGTCCCCCAGAGGAAGACCCTTGTAAGGAGCGAGGGAACCTACCCCACAGCCCTGTGTCTCTCCTCCCTCCCCCGCTCCCTCTCATCCTCTTCTACAAGTCCACTCACAGGCTCCTTCTCCTTCTGCCAGAACACTTTAGAAATCCTGCCCTGGAATCTCTTTAGAATCTATTCCTTTTGCCCACTTTGCCATAATATTGACACAGAAAGGCCTTGAACACATGGAGAATCCCTAAGTCCTTTGCACCTTTTGAGCATCTCAGAGTTCTGTAGTGTTTAGTCCCTTGGTTATTCTTGATTACTCTTCTCATCCTGGCTATTTCTGTTAGCCATTCAAGGCTGGTGGGAGGGATTGGAGGTGGGAGAGGTGCTTACGGGAGGGCTGGGGCTGGAGCCTGCTGCACCCACAGGGTGCGTTCTGCGCACGTCCCAGGTATTTCTGTGCGGATCCCATCAGATCTCTGGTCCCTAACTTTGGTGGCATCAGGGTCTCCATTGCACCAGCTCCTGGAGTGGCCGGTGTTTTCAAGGCATTGGCCAGAGCCCCTGGTTTAGCCCTGGTCCTCAATGGGCTTGTTTCTCTTTTTTTTAATTTATTTATTTTGATTGCAGTAACATTGGGGTATAACATTATATAAATTTCAGTTGTACATCATTGTATTTCTATTTCTGTGTAGACTAGATCATGTTCACCACCCAAAGACTAATTATAATCCATTACCACACACATGTGCCTAATCACCCCTTTCGCCCTCTTTCCTCCCCGCTTCCCCTCTGGTAACCACCAATCCAATCTCTGTCTCTGTGTGTTTATTTGTTGTTGTTTTTATCTTCTATTTATGAGTGAGATCATATGGTATTTGACTTTCTCCCTCTGACTTATTTTGCTTAGCATAATACCCTCAGTGTCCATCCATGTTATCACAAATGGCTGGATTTCATCGTTTCTTATGGCTGAGTAGTATTCTATTGTGTATATATACCACAGCTTCTTTATCCATTCGTCCCTTGATGGGCACACCTAGGTTACTTTCAAGTTTTGGCTATTCTGAATAATGCTGCAGTGAACATAGGGTGCATATATCTTTACACATTCACATTTTCATGTTCTTTGGATAAATATCCAGCAGTGGAATAGCTGGATCCTATGGTAGTTCTATTCTTAATTTTTTTTGAGGAATCTCCATACTGTTTTCCATAGTGGCTGCACCAGTTGGCACTCCCACCAGCAGTGTATGAGAGTTCCCTTCTCTCCACATCCTCTCCAACACTTGTTATTTCCTGTCTTGTTAATTATAGCCATTCTGATGTGTGTGAGGTGATATCTTGCTGTAGCTTTGATTTGCATTTTCCTGATAATTAGTGATGTTGAACATCTTTTCATGTGTCTGCTGGCCATCTATATATCTTTTTTGGAGAAATGTCTGTTCAGATCTTTTGCCCGTTTTTTTATTGGGTTGTTAGTTATTTTTGTTGTTGAGATGCATGAGTTCTTTATATATTTTGGATATTAATCCCTTATCAAATATATGGTTTGTAGATATCTTCTCCCAGTCGTTAGGTTGTCTTTTCGTTTTGTTGATGGTTTCCTTTGCTGTGCAGAAGCTTTTTGGTTTGATGTAGTCCCATTTGTTTATTTTTTCTATTGTTTCCCCTCCCAGTCAAACATGATACTTAAAAATATGCTGTTAAGACTGATGTCAAAGAGCGTACTGCCTATGTTTTCTTCTAGAAATTTCGTGGTTTCAGGTCTTACATTCAAGTCTTTAATCCACTTTGAGTTAATTTTTGCCTATGGTGTAAGATAATGGTCTACTTTCATTCCTTTGCATGTGGCTGTCCAGTTTTCCCAGCACCATTTATTGAAGAGATTTTCCTTTCTTCATTGTATGTTCTTGGCTCCCTTGTCGAAAATTAGCTGTCCATAGATGTGTGGGTTTATTTCTGGGCTTTTGATTCTGTTCTCTTGATCTGTGTGTCTGTTTTTGTGCCAGTACCGTGCTGTTTTGATTACTATAGCTTTGTAGTATATTTTGAAATCAGGGAGTTTGATACCTCCAACTTTGTTCTTTTTTTTCAGGATTGCTTTGCTATTCAGGGTCTTTTGTTGTTCCCTATAAATTTTAGGATTCTTTGTTCTATTTCTGTGAAGAATGTCGTTGGAACTTTGATAGGGATTGCGTTGAATCTGTAGATTGCTTCAGGAAGTATGGACATTTTAACGCTGTTAATTCTTCCAATCCAAGAGCATGGAATATCTTTCCATTTCTTTGTGTCTTCTTCAGTTTCTTTCAACAATGTTTTATAGTTTTCCTAGGTATTTTGTTTTTTTGTGGCAATTGTAAATGGGATTGTATTCTTAATTTCTCTTTCTGCTACTTCGTTGTTAGTGTATAGAAACGCAACTGATTTTTGTATGTTGATTTTGTATCCTGCAAGTTGACTGTATTCATTTATTATTTCTAAAAGTTTTTTGGTGGATTCTTTAGGGTTTTCTATATATAAAATCATGTCAGCTGCCAGTAGTGACAGTTTCACTTCTTCCTTTCCAGTTTGGATCCCTTTTATTTCTTTTTCTTGCCTGATTGCTCTGGCTAGGAGTGCCAATACTATGTTAAATAGAAGTAGTGAAAGTGGGCATCCTGGTCTGGTTCCTGTTGTTAGAGGGATAGCTTCCAGTTTTTCTCCATTGAGAATGATATTAGCTGTGGGTTTGTCATATATGGCCTTTATTATGTTTCCTTCTATACCCATTTTATTCAGAGTTTTTATCATAAATGGATGCTGTATCTTGTCAAATGCTTTCTTTACTTTTGTTGAGATGATCATGATTTTTATTCTTCATTTTGTTAATGTGGTGTATCATGTTGATTGATTTGTGGATGTTGAACCATCCCTGCATCCCTGTAATAAATCCCACTTGATCATGGTGTATGATCTTTTTAATGTATTGTTGAATTCGATTTGCTAGTATCTTATTGAGGATTTTTGCATTGATGTTCATCAGTGATATTGGCCTGTAATTTTCTTTTTTTTGTGTTGTCCTTGTCTGGTTTTAGTATCAGGGTAATGTTGGCTTTGTAGAATGAGTTAGGAAGCTTCCCCTCCTCTTCAGTTTTTTGGAAGAGTTTGAGAAGGATAGGTATTAAGTCTTCTTTGAATGTTTGGTAGAATTCACCAAGGAAGCCATGTGGTCCTGGACTCTTATTTTTTGAGAGGTTTTTGATTACTGTTTTGATCTCCTTACTGGTGATTGGTCTATTCAAATTTTCTATTTCTTCTTGATTCAGTTTTGGAAGGTTGTATGATTCTAAGAATTTATTCGTTTCTTCTAGATTATCCAAGTTGTTGGTGTATAGCTTTTCATAGTGTTCCCTTATAATCTTTTGTATTTCTGCGGTGTCCATTATAATTTCTCCTCTTTCATGTCTGCTTTTATTATTTGAGCCTTCTCTCTTTTTTTCTTGGTGAGTCTAGCTAAAGGTTTGTCTATTTTGTTTATCTTTTCAAAGAACCAGCTATTAGTTTCATTGATTTTTTTCTATTTTCCTTTTAGTCTCTATTTCATTTATTTCTGCTCTGATTTTTATTATTTCCTTCCTTCTACTGATTTGGGGCTTTGTTTGTTCTTCTTTTTCCAGTTCCTTTAGGTGCACTATTAGATTGTTTATTTGAGATTTTTCTTGTTTGTTGAGGTAGGCCTGTATTGCTATAAACTTAGAACCACTTTTGCTGTATCTCATAAATTTTGGCATGTTGTATTTTCATTTTCATTCGTCTGCAGGTCTGTTTTTTTTTTTTTTTTTTTTTTTTTTGAGTTCTTTGTTGACCCAATCATTGTTCAATAGCATTTTGTTTAATCTCCACATATTTGTGGCTTTTCCAATTTTCTTCCTATAGTTGATTTCTAGTTTCATACCATTGTGGTCAGAAAAGATGCTTGGTATTATTTCAGTCTTACTAAATTTATTGAGACTTGGTTTGTGGCCTAATATGTGATCTATCTTGGAGAAGGTTCCATGTGCATTTCAAAAGAATGTGTATTCTGTGGTCTTTGGATGGAATGTTCTGTATATATCTACTAAGTCCATCTGCTCTAATGTGTCATTTAAGGCCAATGTTCAACAGGCTTGTTTCTCTCTCCCCACAGCAATCGTTGCTTGAGAAGCAACGGGTCCTCATCCAACAGCATGAAGACGCCAAGGAACTCAAAGAGAACCTGGACCGCCGGGAGCGCATCGTGTTCGACATTCTGGCCAGCTATCTCAGCGAGGAGAGCCTCGCAGACTATGAGCATTTTGTGAAGATGAAGTCAGCCCTCATCATTGAGCAGCGGGAGCTGGAAGATAAAATACACCTGGGTGAAGAGCAGCTGAAGTGCTTGTTTGACAGCCTTCAGCCCGAAAGAGGCAAATAGGAGGGCCCTCCCTGGCGGAGGACAGAAACTGGGCCTTTGAGCTCCGTTCCTGAGGATGCAAGCGAAAACCCCAGCCTGTATTTATGTCCCATAGAGAGAATCCTTCGATAGCGAAATGGCTGGTAGAAAAGCAATAACTTCCATGTGTTTGGGATGATTTATTTAATTCTTTAGTTTCCCTTTTGAATGCCGAGCAGAGTGGCTCACCGTTAGCCGTTTTCCTTTACCGGTAACCACACGTGGCACGCGGCTCTGGTGAATGGCGAGTTTCCACAGTATAGACTGTGGACTCCGCTCCCGTAGTGCATGCGAGTGGTCATTTTCAGTGGTAGGTCTGCCCTTCCTCCTGTCTTCACGTGCTTGAACCAACCACTCAGGAAGCAACCAAGTGAGTCTTTTAGGTGCATGAGGGGGAAACCCTGGCTCACGTCTTCTCTTGTGATTCAGCCAAGGCACGGGCTGCCATGTTTTGTCCCTGTTCATCCAACAGTGTTGAGCATTTGTTGTCTCTATCATATAATGATGTTCTCTGACGTAGTAAAAATCATGATGATGATGACGATAATTTATTAACATTTTGGAAAGGTGAATAGTTTCCAAATGGTTAAAAACCAACTGTGAAATGAAGAACCCACGTGTTGGGTTCACTCATTCTAAAATTGCCACTTAAAGAAATAGTGTGCATGCTTTAAAACACTCACACAGAAGGCAAACAGATAGCTTTAGTACTCCTTACCTGACATTACAGGTCAGATGTTTTCCTGCAAAGTGAAATTACTTGGGTAAAAGTGTGTCCAGTAGTAATGTGCTTGCTAGATATTTGTTTCATGAGACCAATAAGATATTTCTTAAATTACTTTTTCCCCATAACGTGTGTTTTGTGTGTGTGTGGTCATTAATGATAATTGGCTGCTTTTCTCTTTTTGCCTCTTTAAGTCTGTTACCATGCCACGAGGGCCACGTTCCATTTACTGTAAGAACCCTTGTTCTGGTTTTTCAGAGGTCCTGTGGACTGTGTAACTCCTAAACTTGATCATTTTGTGCCACAGCATTTCTGTGCTCTTTTTACTGGTTGAAATTGCAAGATTCTAAAGAGAGTCTATTTACTAAAAAAACATTGTCATGCTGTCAATTTCCAGTGGACAAGTCACAGACTGGGAGAAAATAATTGCAAATCATATATGTGAAAAGGATTTGTATCCAGAATGTACAAAGAACTCTCAAAACTCAACAGTAAGAAAGTGAACAGCCCGATTAAAACAAGGGCAAAAGATTTAAATAGACACTTCACCAAAGAGGATATATGCATGGCAAATAAGCACATGAAAAGAGATTCAACTGCCAGCTGCTGGGTTATAACTGACTTATTTTTATCTAATCATTGTAGAGCTGGTGTCTTTCTTCACAAATGCTCATCTCATTAAATGCATGGTTAATGCACGAGAACCCCTCAGATCACTTCACGTCAAGGTAATATTCAGACATTTGTTTGATCTAGGGATCGTTGTAATCTTCATTCCCTCTTATTCCCATATAAGAAGTTTTCCAATGGGTGGGGGGATGTCCCTTTGTCAGCCGTGACCGCCGCCTTACCAGAACACACACGCACACACAAATGTCTTAAAGGACAGGTGTCCACACTGTGTGAGCCAGAGGAGTGAGCTGGACTCCTGAGCCACTGTGTTGATGGCAGTGCCCTCCATGAGGGAGTCCAGACCAGCAGGCTTCAGTGATGCAGGCAATACACGCTCTTTTTGGCAGCCCACCCACGCCAAAAAGATAAATGCCTTTTCCAAAGGTTTTATTGCTATGAAATTAAGCTATTTCTGACTTGAAAAATCCCTGTTCTGCCAATGAAGTGTCTGCCTCCTTTCCACCTGGTCTAGTCACCTGCTTTGAGGACTGGTCGCGTCAGAAAAGATAGAGCTGGCTTCGACGGACCTCCATCTTTCTCCCTTGGGGAGACAACCCCAGTAATTTCAGTGTACTTTGTTTTTAATTTAGACAAAGCTTTTTATCTGTGATTTTTTTTTCCCCTCAAATACAGTATTGTGATCATTTTGATGATATGTACGTAAAATGTGAATAATAGAATTTGTGTGTCTGTACCCAGCCTTTTGATGTCTTTCGAGGACTTTCTCTTATCCATAGCAATCTGTAGTGCTCGAGTGTCCTTTTAGCAAAGCACATATAATCACCACTGTCCTGTCCATTCCCCTGTTTGCCTCTTAAATGTCTGGTTAGCGAGGACCCAAAGATTCCAGTGAGTCGATGTACATAACTTTGTATATAGTTATATTATTGCAGATAAAAACAATCTGGTGCTAATGTTTTGCCCTTGGCATCCAGGTGGTGGCTGATTCCTCCCCCTCTGTCATTGCTCAGCTGTGGAATGCTCTGTATAGCGAGATTTCAGTCAGGGGTATTGCCTGTTGCTTTTATCCTGCAGTCCACCATGGGAAATGTGTACAGATGTCATGCTCGAGGCTGACCACTTACCTCTCAACAGATCATCCTTCTCGACTGTAACAAAATAAATAGTGTCTTTGAGTGAATGGAGCACGTCTTTGATTTACCTACATGACATCTTTTTTTTTTAAATCAGGTATTATCACCATATGTCAGATTCTTAAACCATTGATGAATTGTGGGCTTGATGATATGGATGTATGTGTGTAACTATTTTGCCACTCCAGTTAAGGCCAATCAGTTTGCAGTCAGGAAAAAGTCGGGGACACAGGGTGTATCAGTTAGCTGTTACCACAGTAATGCTGTGTAACAAACCACTATAAGATCTCAGCAGGGTACCGTGAGAAGTATTTCTTTGGCTTATGAATTTGTCCATCAGCAGGCTGTGTTCCATGTGCCTCTCATCTTCCTCCTGGACCAGCAGTCTGGCCTGGGCATGTCAGTGGCAGATGCACAAGAGAACAAGCCTAATCACAAAGGTGCTTTTCACATCTCTGGTCGTGTCATACCTGCTAACCTCCCATTGCCAAAGGGAATCCCATGGCCAAACTCCAAGTCAAAGGATGTAGGGTGTGCTCTACCCCTTCAGTAGAAGGAGCCATAAAGTCCCGTGGCAGGGTGTGGACACGGGGAGGTGTGAAAAATTGGGGCCGTTGATGGACTCCATCCCCCACACTGGTGTCTACTAATACGGAGTAGTGCTAAGGCGTCCTGGACCCTGAAGCCAAGCCACCTGTTATTTGCTAGTCATATGGCTGTGAGCAAGCAACTGAGCCTCCCCGAGCCTCAGTTTCCTCTTTTGTAATGGGAGAAGAGCTGAAGTGAGATCAAGTGAGCTAATATGTGTTCCTGTGCTTAGAATGTGGTTCACGCCTGGTTCAGAACAGTGCTGTGTGAGTGATCGCCATGAGTTCTCTTTCCATCATTCTAGTCTGGACCTGGAGGAAATGCCTTCCTTGCCTCACAACGAATCTGTTGAAACCACCCAAGAGACAGTAATTTCTTTTGGTTGGTAGGATTAGAAATGCTTCTGTTCTGGAGCAGATGGTTTGTGGGACCTGAAGGTTAGACAGTTGAGAGGGAGGGATTCTTTTTAATAAAAATTATTCAAAATTAGAGAATATTTAGAATGGGAAAAATTCACACAAGTTACAGATTTTAAAAAGTGGACAGGGCCGGCCCCATGGCTTAGCGGTTAAGTGCACGCGCTCCGCTGCTGGCAGCCCGGGTTCGGATCCCCGGCGTCCACCGCTTCTCCAGCCATGCTGGGGCCGCGTCCCACATACAGCAACTGGAAGGATGTGCAGCTATGACATACAACTATCTACTGGGGCTTTGGGGGGAAAATAAATAAATAAAATCTTTAAAAAAAAAAAAATGGACAAATACCACACACATTTTATTTTTATTTTTGGCTTCTACCAAGCTACTTCAGCTTGTCTTATTTGAGTTCTGAAATGATCAGGAAACTAATACACAAGGGCAATTCAAGTGCGGTTGCATGCTGCTGCTGGGATGTTGGGCTATGCGATTGTCTGACCCACCGATCCTTGTGCCACCTTCTGTTACCCAGTGATGACAATGTGCAGGGTTTTGTCCCCGAGCACTTGAGTGCTCAGGCTGAGGAACTGCATTGGTGCCACTTTTGTGTGTGCTTCAGTGTGGGCCCATCAGATTTCTTCAGGACAAGCTCTGTTGGGTACACTTGAGACACAGTCTAGGACATGGGGACCCATCAGACATTTGCGGCATTTTCAGCCCTCTTTGCTGTACTGCCTCACATCTGTACCGCACAAGCACAGGCATTCTGAGTGTGCATTTTTTGCGTTTCCCATTAAAAGAAAACCAGTGCACGGTGTGTTTATTCTTGTATCTGCTGTGTCTTGAGTCACAGCGACCCACATAAACACAGCCCACTAAACCCAAGCTGTGTTATCCCCACTCTGCTACCTCTCAGCCAATCTCCTAAATGCCCGGGGTCGTTCCAGTGCCGCCTGAGACAGGGAGTGAGATGGAAAGGGAGACAGAGAGGAAGGGATGGTAGACGTCACTGAAGGCAGTGAAAATAGCTATCTTTGGCAGATTTCCCTAAAGCATAGGACTGTGGGAGCACATTGCTGGATCCTCCCCCAGGACCTTGGAAGCCCGTCCCGTAAGAGACCCTGAAGCTTAAGCTTTATGAGCTCCTACCAAATAGCGTTATCCAACCGACCAAGGGCCATGTCGAGGGGTGTTCCCTGTACAGTTGACCGCACCGGGAGTGAAACGTATGGATGTTATACGTAGGGTGCTCTAAGAACACAACCTCCCAAAGTGAGAGAGATTCCTTACCAAAAAAAACAACAGTTCTCTTAAAAGATGCGAAAGTGATGAAAGATAAACCAGAGGAGCTGTTCAAAGTCAGAGGAAACCAAGGCAACCTGACCACAGACTGCAACGTGTGAGCTTGGATTGAACCCTGGGGCAGAAAATGGACATTAGTTGGAGGATTGGTGAAATTTGAATAAGGTCTGTAAGATCATAGTATCATGTCAGTGTTAATCTGTTGATTCTGGTCCTTGTACTGTGGTTATGTAAGTTGTTTCCATCTGCTAAGTCTGGTGAAGAATATGTGGACATATTTGTGCTATTTGTAACTTTTTCTAAGTCTGAAATTATTTCAGAATGACAAGTTCATTTCTTTTTTTTTTTGTTTTAGAGAAGGTTTTCTTTTCGTCTCATTCAAAGACCCTTTTCTCATATGTTGTCAACTCTAGTGCTTTCGTCGGGTATCTCGAGAGGAGCTTTAAAGTGGAGTTCCAATATTTTATCATCAACAGAAGGATCTGCTATAATGTGACCCAGCATTGCAGAACATGGATCATGCTTGCAAGTGTTTTGAACGCCAGTGCCTGTAACTTTTATGGAGTTTGAGCTTCCATAAGACCCTTGTCCACTAAACCTTAAGCCCTCAAGGGTGGGTGCTGTGCTGATTTGTACCACCTGGTACAAGTGGGCGACTAATTTATGCGGGATGATTAGACGAGTGAATAAAGAAAGCGGCAGGGCGCGGTCCAGATCGCTGAGCAGCGTGAGTCTCTTCCCTTTCTTTCCTCCCAGGCTTCGTGTACTGAGCACCCACCAGGTGCCAGGCGGGTGCAGCCACGTGGTGGAATCCTTGCTGCTGGCATCACGCACGGAGGGCTCGGGGTCACGGCTAACTGCTTGTGGGAAAGAAACACGGCGATTGCTTTAACTCCCTCAGTGTTCCGGTCTCGGTTTTGTTTCTCCACCTGTACCCGCTCACCTTCTCCCTTCAGGCTCTGCTGTGCCGGTGTCTGGAGATGGAGTGTTGGGGGTGTCACAGGGAGAGGGCATTGGGGGAAACCCCTAACGGGAAATACAGGTTTCTTCTTAAGCCTGCCTAGTGTCATTACTCTCGACCCTGAGACGAGAGAGGAGGGAGAACTCACGCCAGGGCGGGAGCTGATGAAGGGTGCTGGTTCTCAAAGGTACCAACCAGGAGCAGCCCCTGGGGTCTAAATGCCAGGAGGCACTCAGAATAGCCTGCTCCAGAGAAAGGCTGGGAGGACAACGCTTTTCCTTTTGCGCTATCCAGTGAGCTGGAAGCCCTGCTATGTGTTCCTCTCATCCGGATTCTCCCAGCATAGTACCGTTTCCAATGAAGCCTGCAATCAAGAACCCTGTTAACTTTTCACTCAGGGTGCCCAAACAGATCTGAGCTTGGATTACCTCCACCCTGTCTTTAAAAACTTAATGCTGGGGTCAGCCTCATGACATAGTGGTAAAGTCTGGTGTGCCTGCTTCAGTGGCCTGGGTTTGTGGGGTTCTGAACCGAGGTGTGGACCTACACCACTCGTCAGCCATGCTGTGGTGGCGAGCCACATACAAAATAGAGGAAGCATGGTACAGATTTTAGCTCAGAGCCAATGTTCCTCACCAAAAAAAAAAAAAAATTACTTATCAAAATGCCAGTGTAGGGCTGGCCCCATGGCTTAGCGGTTAAGTGTGCGTGCTCCGCTGCTGGCGGCCCGGGTTAGGATCCCGAGTGCACCGACGCACCACTTCTCTGGCCATGCTGAGGCCGCGTCCCACATACAGCAACTAGAAGGATGTGCAACTATGACATACAACTATCTACTGGGGCTTTGGGGGGGAAAAAAAAGGAGGATTGGCAATAGATGTTAGCTCAGAGCTGGTCTTCCTCAGCAAAAAGAGGAGGATTAGCATGGATGTTAGCTCAGGGCTGATCTTCCTCACCAAAAATAAATAAATAAATATGCCAGTGTATCTTGAGAGACACAGTTCCAAGGATGGCAACTGCTGGTGACAGTGTAGGACTCTGAGTGTCAGCTATAAGGGGCTCCTGTCCCCTGAGATGGAACAGAAGACCCTGTGTCTATCTCTCCATATAAGACCATGGTCTTTAAATTTGATTTTGTATAAATTTTTACCCAAATAAGTTTGGGCATGGTAGGAAATATGCAAAAACACACTTAAATACACACGTGTGCAGGTATATGTGTGTGTATCCTCAGCAAACTATATATTTAACCGACGTTTGTGTGCCAAGTACATATTTGCATCTTAGACTCATTATGAAGAGCCGCCTACCGGTCGTGACAGAGCCAGCGTTAGATCGCAGGTCTCCTGGCACACCCACACTCTACCCCCATCTGTTACTCCCGTCCTTGTGGCCCTGCCTTCCCTATGGCCGTCTCCACCCTGCAGCATGCCAGCTGCCCCTGGCAGCACCTCTAGGGTTTACTCAGGAGAAATGAAAGTCTGTTCGGCCCTTAACATGCACTTTCCCATCTCATCCCTGGAATAGTCATTGTCCTTCCTGTACAGGTGAGGATGCTGAGGCTTCAGAGGTACATTACTGTGTGAGGCGATATATTCACACATCATCTTCCCTCTGTCCCTCCGTTCCTTCTTTCTTCCTTCCCTCTCTCCCTTTTTCCTTTTTTTTTTTTAAAGAAGTGGGATTATACTCATTACATATTTTTGAAATCAGCTTTTTAGCAATATTGGGCACTTTTTCCTTAATTCTTCAACATAATGTTGAATTTCTGTGTAATATTCCGTTATAAGGATATAAAATGGTTTACTCAGCGTACTCTCTAAGTGGAATTTTTAGGATTTTTGCTATTTGTCCCAATTGTAACCTCAGTTATAAAATTCATTGGGAGAGTTTTTCACGTACATCTTTGATATATCTTGACTCATTTGCTTGAGATAAATTCCTTCTCACAGAAACACTGTAAGCGAAAGATTCCAGTGGTTTTGATTTCTGTGTAAAACTTAGTCCTAAGTGCTGGCTAGCTGACATGTGCCTTTTTGGCAGTCTCATTTCTTAACGGAAGGCCCATTTGAAGCTATCCCCAATCTTAGCAGGCCAATTTCTTGCAAGTTATGAATTATCTTCCATGTTCCAGACTCTCTTACTCATGCGTACCACATTCAACGAGACTGTAATCTCATTCTGAACTGCAAGGACGTCCTTCTACTTGTGGGTCATATCCACAAATTAAGGGTATCTTTCCGAATGTGATAGTTGTCAGTGGTCTGTCACGAATAGATCTTGCCTACATGGGTGCCACTTCTGGTAACACCTACATGTATACATTGCCATTGCTTTTTTAAAAATGTCGTTACCTCCTGAAGTAAAATGGGTTAGACACCATTTCTGAGTGACAGGAGAGAAAGTGACTAGGAGACAGATCTGAATCGGTCAGATCTTGAAAGTGGACTCTGAAGGTCCGTTAGTAAACAGGCCCCTCCCCCACAAAGAAAAGCCGAGAGACAAAAAGGATACGTGATGTAGAAAAGAGACCAAAGACAGTGCCAGGGTCAACAAAAGAATGGTCGTTGTCGTGGCGTTCAGGACCTAGCAACTGAGAATTCTGAAGGTGAGGACAATGAGTGGTGGAATGTGGTGGCAGTAGAAGGCTGAGGAGAGGGCCCTGTGATCGGACGCCAGGCCCGCTGTGTGGCCGAGAGCTCGCAGCTGCCTGTACTAAGGAGCCAGCCGTCAAGAGTCCGGGCTGTCCAAGAACAGCTGCGTGCGCGGCAGCAGGGCTGGCCTGGTGAGCCAGCTGCCTCGTCCCCGACGCCCGTTCCTTTGGAGACCGTGTCACCAGTGAGTGGAGGCTCATCCCTTCTTGGTTGTGTATTGTTTACTATGGTAAAATAGGCATAAAATTTGTCATTTGTTATGTGTACAGTTCAATGGACATTCACACTGTTGTGCAACCATCACCACTATCTGCCTCCAGAACTTTTTCCTCTTCCCGAACTGGAACACCAGCCCTGTTAAACAGTAACTCCCCATTCCCCCCTCACCCTCCCCTGGCACCCACCATTCTACTTTCTGTGTCTCTGAGTTTGACTACTTTAAGTATTTCATGTAAGTGAAATCATGCAATATTTGACCTTTCGCGTCTGGCTATTTCACTTAGCATAATTAGTCTTCAAGGTTCATCCACGTTGTAGCATGTGACAGAAGTTCCTTCCGTCGTAAGGCTGAATAGTATTCCGTTGTATGGATAGACCACATTTTGTCTATCTGTTCACCCGTGGATGGAAAACTGGGTCCCTTCTACCTTTTGGCTTTCGTGAATCATGCCGTTATGAACATGGATGTACAGATATCTGTTTGAGTCCCTGGTGCCGCCAGATTTCAGAAGCACTGCCTCGGTTTCTTTCTCCTCCTCCCCTCTCAGTCCAGAGGATGAGGTGCCCCTCCTTTCCCAGATGACTCTCCTACCACGAACTTCAATTGTGCTTGCTCCCACTTTACCCCAAAATGATGTATTGTAAGAGGATGGAATCTGCAGCCAGCTGCCTGTCTCCACCACCTACTTCCTGTGTGTCTTTAGGCGAGTTACTCAACCTCTCTGTCCTCAGTCCTTTCACCTATAAAATGAGGATAAGAATACTACCTACCTAGTATGGTCTCACAGGTCTTTCAGGGTGAGCTCACTGTGGGGGTGGGGTCCACAGGGTCAAAACTATTTTCATAATAACACTAAGATGTTAGGTGTCTTTTTCACTCTCCTTCTCTCATGAGTGTACGGTGGAGTTTTCTAGAAGGCTCCATGACATTTGATGTCAAAAACCTGAATTCAGAAGTACGTGTGACTCCAGTCACCTTCTGTTAAGCCTGACGTTAAAGCGATTCGCAGAATGATAAAAACAATGCCCCCTAAATTTTGATTTGGAAAATGTGGTTACTTTTCATAAAAATCCTTGTGTTAATATGTAATGGTTTATTATTATATGAATTAATAAATCTAAGTTTCTCACTTTTTATTTCTAATGTGGTAAATATCTATAGATGCAACCTGCATGGACAAAAACTCTTTGGGGTCCTGAATTTATTTTCTTGTTTCTATTTTTTCTTACTGCGGTAAAATATACATAACATACAATTGCTGTTTTTAAGTGTACAGTTCAGTGGCATTAAGTACCTTCTTATTGTTGGTCACCCATTGCCACCATCCAACATCACCTCCAGAACTTTTTCCATCTTCCCAAACTGAAACTCCATCCCCGTTAAACACTAACTCCCCATCTCAATAATTGTTAAGTGTAAAGGAGGAGACTTTTTGGTCCTTTTTGGTCCCAAAGTTTAGGAACCGCTGACCTGGAGCAGTGCTTGGCCCTCAGCAGGGCTAGGGAGGGTGAGCTGTCCTCCACTGGGCAGGTTTCCCTTGGCCCCCACACGCTCTCTTCCTCGCAGGTTCACTCGCGGCCGTTGATCCAGCTCTGTGGGGAATTACCTGTGGGCTGCTCACCTTCTCCCGCAGAGGCATCCTGACCTTCCTCTGTTCTGTTCCTCGCCCTCTTTTCAATTAACTAATTGGTTAATTGAAAATTACCTTTAAGAGTAATGTTTCTGGCAAAAAATGAAAACCATCAAAAAGGGGATGTTGGACGTGAAGGCAAAGTTGTACCTCCACAGCCCCTACCCCAGTCCTGCTTCCCTGAGGTAACAATTTTAACCATTTCCTGCACCTAGAAGTTCTCTCTTCATGTGCAAACATGTTTTATATATTCATATATATCATGTTTATCCATATATAAACGTACTATATATTTTCACTGAAATGGAACCATTTCTATAGAAACTCTTCTGCAACGTTCATTTTTACTAAGCAAGGTATTTTGAATAGCTTTCCTTACAAGTACACACCTCTCCCTCCTTCCTTCTCTCCCTTCCCCTCCCTCCCCCTCCCTCCCGCTCCCTCGCCCTCCCTCCCCCTCCCTCCCTAATGGAAACCCCACATGAATGGTAAATAAGGAATGCCCAAAGACTTCCTGTGGATGGAGCCTTGCCCTCCCATTCCATAGCCAGAGACTGCCTTTAGTGGTTCCAGGTACTGCCTTTCTAGAATGTTCCATACATATCTATATGTGTGGAAAGGAGATACATCTTTTCATATTTACAAGGAGACTATGAAAGACACATTGTTCTGTAGCATTTACCGGCAGTGAAGGATCTTCCTACTTCAGTACAAGCGTGTGTGTGTGTGTGTGTGTGTGTGTGTGTGTGTGTGTACTGGTCTCTAACCTTGATCATTACAGCAGCCTCATGGTTGGTTTTCCTGGTCCCACTGTTGCCCCCTCCAGGCGATTCTCTGCCATGCAACCTGCCAACCTGGGCATGTGGAACTTCACCTCTTGTGCACGAACCTCTTTAACTGGTAGTGAAGTCTATGAATCTCTTCCCAGAAAAAAATATTTTAAAATGCATTTTTAACATGCCCAGAATTACAATTATTTGGAAATATAGTTATCAAAAAAATTTTTAAACGTGGACTTGGTAATTTATGCTACCACTTTCTCTGCAGCATCTCCAGTCTTCCGTTTTTTCTGTTCCAGCTCGCAGTCTGGGCGTGCATTGACACAACCCGTCCCCTGTCGACTGCCTCCGCCCCCCTTCCCTCTGAGAAAACCCCCTCACTCGGCAGACACAAGTCACTGTAAGTTCTTATTCCATCGGGTTTTTCAGCAAGAGGACTGGGGCTGGAAGGCAAAGCTGTTTTGAAGAATCCACTGATTTGAGTTGAGGACAAAATGACTTCTCTAATGTGACTTTGCTGGCACCAAAGAACTGCTTACCCTTAGGACAAGCTCTGTGTTCCCCATGCCTGGCCCCTCCCTGTGATGTCAGAGGGCACCCACGACTTTCACTTACTAATTTTCGTGTCCTTCAAAGCATTATTCTCAAGAACGTAGCATACTAAAGGTGGGTGGGCTTGAAGTGTCCCATGCCCCGTGGCAACAGAGTGAGCCAACCTGTAACTCTGTGCCAGCTGAGGTGACGTGCCGCCTCTTTCACACACTTGAATGTCCCCCTTTAACAACACATTCAGTTACCTTGAACATTTCAGTCCTTCCTGCCAGCCCACATGCTCCAGCAGCCAGCTCCCAACTGGCAGATCGACTGTCATCTCAAAAGAAACACTCACAGCCAATTAACTCTTTCAACCCGACTGCCTGATTCCTGCCAATGTGCCATTTAAATTGTTCCTTCAAAATTTGTTCAGGATTATCTGGCCAAAAAGAATGATCTTTATAAATATGACATCTGCTAAGAATGTTCTGGCCATGAGAAGGGATTTCTGGTGTCAGTCTGGAAAAATCCCTTGCCATGGCCCTCCCTCCCACCTGGGACCCCCCATAATTAAGTCTGGATCCCACAATGCTCTCCATGAACTGGCTTCAGCATCCACTCTGCCTCACTCTTTATCCATTTCTATGCTAGTATCTCTGTGCCCCCATTTCTCTATAATTAAATAAGTAATAGGGGCCAGCCCTGTGGCATAGTGGTTGAGTTTGCATGCTCCAGTTTGGCGGCCTGGGTTCGGATCCCGGGCTCGGACCTGCAGCACTCGTCAGCCATGCTGTGGCAGCGACCCACATACAAAATTGAGGAAGATTGGCACATGTCTTAGCTTGGGCAAATCTTCCTCGAGCAAAAAGAGGAGGATTGGCAACAGATGTTAGCTCGGGGCAAATCTTCCCCAATGACAACAACAACAACAAAATAATAGACTTTCACCTTAAAACGTAAAAAGAAAAGAAAAATCACTAGCAATCCCAATAATCAGATGCATCTTGTTTTGTGTCTTTCCAGCATATTTTATGATGGGCAAAATAAGATCATACTACATCCTTACAGTTTTATTATCTGCATTTTAAATTCAACCCACCGTGGACATTTTCCCATGTTACTAAATATTCTTCTACTTTTATATTTGCTAAGTATTACAGTGAATGAATTACTTTAATACCTTCTAGATATTACAGTGTATTTATGTACTAGAATTAATCTTCCGTTGCTTCACATCCTTTGTGAAGTCTTATTTTTCTTATTTCAGAAAATCATGCTCATGACAGAAATATCTGAAAATAGTGAACAGCCAGATGTCATTTAAAAAAAATCGTAATCTCAGGTTAGAATCGCCACGTTGAGTGAAAGAAGCCAGACCCACAATAATGCCTAGTGCATGGTTCCTATTTTGAGAAACAGGCAGGATTGAACTAGGATATGTGGGGCTGCATGCTGAGGTGGAAAACAATAAAGACAAGGGAGGAAGTGGTGATATTGTATATCTTAAATTGAGCAGTGGCTCCCTGGGTATTTGCCCTGTGATATTCATTGAGCTGAACACTTAGATTATGTGCGCTTCTCTATATGTATGTGATTCTTCATGATACAAATAGCTTTAAAAACTCAGAGTCTCTCTAACCCAATTAAAAACGTCTCTCACTAATGTAGCATCTAGACTTCCAGTTCTATTCATATTCATGACTATATTGCATGTACTGTTTTGTAACTTGCTGTTTGTACTTCAATTCTTGTGAACATCTTCCTTTTGGTCACATTATGTTTCAATGGCAATTAGAATGGCTATAATAAAAAAAAACCTAAAAACGCCAAATGTTGGAGAAGATATGGAGAAACTGGAACCTTCATACATTGCCGGTGGGGATGTAAAATGGTGCAGCCACTTGGGGAGACAGTTTAGCGCTTGCTGAAATGTTAAACATGCCCTTACCATACGACCCACTAATCTCAGGGCTAGATATCTACATGAGAGAAATGAGAACTTGTGCCCCTACAAAGTTTTATGTACAGAAGTTTAAAGCAGTAAATTACATATACATGTAATTTATATGTATAATTACATATAAATGTAAATTATAATACATTTAATATGTATTATAATACATAACAAAGTAATATTATGAATTATTAAAAATTCATAATAACCAAAACTGGGAACAATCCAAATGTCCAAAAACTGATGAATGAATAAACAAACCGTGGTTCAGTTCAATCCGTGTGATTGACTACTACTCTGCAATGAAAAGGAACAGACTACTCACACATGCTACAACATGGATGAACCTTGAAAACATGATGCCAGGCAAAAAGAGCCAAACACAAAATATTACACCTTGTACAATTCTAGTTATATTTTTAGTGTTGGTGTATAGCTCCATTGCATGGATATAGCATAATTTATTTAACCATGCCCTATTGCTGGACATGACGTGGTTTCCCATTTTTCAACATGACAAACAGTGCTGTGATGACCATCTTTGTGACTAAATATTTGTGGCCAATCTTAATTATGTCTTTGGACAAATGCCCAGAAGTGGAACCACCTGTCTAAACGTTTGTGCGTTCTAAGGCTTTCAGTAAATATTGCCAAATGGCCCTTCACAAAGTTTGCTCAGTCGCTGCTCCAACCAGCAGAGCGTGAGGGTCAAATGTCTCCACTCTCAAATATAGGACTTCTCTCTCAAACATGGCACTGCTCACCCACAGGGGGCTGTTCCAGGCCCAAGGGTCGCACCCTCATGACGTCTTGTATTTGTTTGCAGTTCCCCTGAGTACCTGGCCACCATGATCCTGCTCATCAATAGTGCCAATTGCCAAGTGGCAGGTTTCGCTGTAGCCACCGTAGGATGGATCCTCTCTACCATTTGCATGGGCCTCGTGGAGTGGCGAGTGTGGTACATGGATAACACCTCCCTCTTCCCCTCGGGCCTGGCCTGCGTGGGAATGTGGAAAGTCTGCATTTACCACCGTGCCGGCAACTTTAACAGACCCACATCGTGTCACCGTTACACCTACCACGATACTTACCTCCCTGTTGACATTCATGTTGCTCAAAACCTCCTGCTGATTGCCAGCGTTCTAGGGCTCTTGGGGAAAGTCTCCACCACCTTTGCACTTAGGAATGTGTACGTGGGAATTCTTTGGAAGAATGCTACCTGCACTGCATTTGTTGCTTCAGGAATTCTGAACATAGCTGCTGGTGTCTGTATCTCCATAGCTGTGATCTGGAATTACTACTCGGTGATGAATGAGGAGGGTATCGCCTTCCCGCCACATTTCTGTATGCCCTTCAAGCCAGATACTCAGGAAATTGGCAGTGCTGTTACAGTGGCATGTCTGGCTGCCTTCATGATGTTGTTAAGTGGGTCGTTTTTCCTCTCTTATAAATTCCCCCTGGAGAGCCAACCGCATCCTGAAGTTTCAGAAGTATAAAATTCCTGGTTGCACTGGCTTTGCACAGCCAAGATTACCAGGAGTTTGTGGGAAGTATTCCAGGATGCTCTATCAAATATTTCCAAGGACTCACGACCATGGCAAAGGTTTTGGACAGAAAGAGCCAACTGTTTCCTTCTGCATCTGAGTTTGGTTCATTGATTGGTTGGTTGAATTAAAGAATTTTCATTAAAAAAAAAAAGTTTTTCCCACCTGCCTGTTGGTTTTATTGGATCTGGGTTTTAACTATTATTGGATAAATAACCTAAACAATAAACAATAGATCTACTGTATGGAAATAAGAGTATCTGAGATTCTCACATCTCCCTCTTAAACTTCTGCTAAATGCAACCAACCTGATTTCCTATAGCACTGTAATAACATTTCTCTATCATAAAACTTTTCAAAATGTGCAAAACTAGAGGGAATAATATAAGGAAGTCCCCCACATACATTACCAGACTCAACAATTATCAAGATTCTGCCATATTAGCTTTCTCTCTCCTTTCTTTCTCCCCTATTAAACTATTTTTCTTTTCCCAAAGGATTTTTTTTAAATAATTTTATTTATTTATTTTTCCTCCAAAGCCCCAGTAGATAGTTGTATGTCATAGTTGCACATCCTTCTAGTTGCTGTATGTGGGACGCAGCCTCAGCATGGCTGGAGAAGCAGTGCGTCGGTGCGCGCCCGGAATCCGAACCCAGGCCGCCAGCAGCAGAGCCCGCGCACTTAACCGCTAAGCCACGGGGCCGGCCCTCCCAAAGGATTTTAAAGCAAACCCCAGATATCATGTCCATTCACCCCTACATACTTCAATGTTACTCTCTAAAAAATGGACATTTCCTTGCAAACTCATATTATACATAAAAAAAATTAACAATTATTCCTTGTTATCATCAAATACTTAGAATTTTTTAACGCCTCAAAAATATACAGTTTTATTTTTTCCACACAAGGTGCTCATTCTGCCTCTTAAGTCTTAATTGAAAGCACTCTCCCTACCGCACCCCCTCTGCCGTTTTTTTAAAAAATGGTTTTGATTTGCTGAAGACAGTGGGTCAATTGTCCTATCATTAACATTGTTATCTCCGAGGCTGGATTAGATTCTGGGTCAACTCTTTGAGGAAGAGTGTTTCAAAGGTGGTGCCCTGTACTTCACACTGAGTACATTATACCAAGTGGCACGTGGTAATTGTCCTTTTTAGTGAGGCTAAGATTAATGGGTGGATCCACCAGGGGAAAGCCTGATCCCTCTTGTAAGTTTCATCAAACTTCCACCTAACTGTTTCACCTATTGATGGTCCTTGTTTGAATCAATTATTGCCCTAAGGATTACAAGTGGTGAACATTCTTGGCAGATTTATAAGCTGGGATGCTTTTGTAAAGAAGAACTTTCCCTCATCAAGTATGGCTACTTGGTTACTCTAAAATTCACCTCATACAAAAAAGGCAATGTAGGGCTGGCCCCGTGGCTTAGCGGTTAAGTGCGTGCGCTCTGCTGCTGGCGGCCCGGGTTCGGATCCCGGGCGCACACAGACGCACTGCTTCTCCAGCCATGCTGAGGCCACGTCCCACATACAGCAACTAGAAGGACGTGCAGCTATGACATACAATTGTCTACTGGGGCTTTGGGGGAAAAAATAAAATAAATTAAAATTAAAATTAAAAAAAAAAAAGGCAAGGTAAATGCTTCATTTTTTCCCTCTGCTTGTTAAATTTTTAGAGTATGCCCTAATTACCTTTGGTGTTGACCAGTGTATTTTTTAAAAATTGTACTATGTCAATTTTCCTTTCTGTCTTTTTCTTTTTTGAGTGTCAACTCAACTCTTGAGTATGAACTCATGAGATTGTTTCCATGGGTTTTTTTATTTGTTTTTTGTGGGTATTCTTGCTGGAGAAGATTCACCCTGAGTTAACAACTGCTGCCAATCTTCCTCTTTTTTTTTTTTTATGTGAGTTGCTGCCACTGACAGATGAGTGGTTTGGGTCCGTGCCCAGGAACTGAACCTGGGCCGCTGAAGCAGAGCGCACCAAACTTAACCACTAGGCCACTGGGGCTGGCCTGTGTTTCCATGTTTTTATTATGGAAATTTTCAGATACATTCAAAAGTAGACAGACAATTATCTTATCTTCAAGAATTATCAATATGTGACCAATCGTGTTTCATCTCTACCCTCACTGACTCTCACCACCGCAGCCTTGGATTATTTTGTAATAAATCCCTGGTAATATATTATTTTATGCATAAATACTTCAGTATGCATTTCTAAAAGGTAAGGACTCCTTTTTTTTTTTTTTTAACATAACCGCATTGTCATTATCACACCAAAAATAGTTAACAATAACTTTTCAAATTTCCCTCCTTGTTTCATAAAAGTTTTTAACGGTAACTCGTGGATTTCTATATATGCAAAGTGTTTCACTCAATTGCATTCATTATTCCTTTCATGATCAAATTGACCCATCCTTGGAAATGGAACCACAGGGACATGTGTCCTTTGACATGTCTCTATTGGTATTATTTTAAGATTAAAAAAAAAAACTTTATTCAAGACAATCATAACATACTATTTACCTCAAACAGCTCTTCACTTTATCAATAAAATTCATTCTATGAAAATGATTTTCCTAAAGAACAAAATAGTAGAGAGAAGGACATATCAACAATACAGTTAACAACTACATTCATCAAATGTTAGAGAGAGATGTTGAAATTAACGCGTATTTATTTACTGTACATCTAATTGTCTTTTATACCAGTGGTTCTTTATAATTTTTTATTTATTTATTTTTTTATTTTCCCCCCAAAGCCCCAGTAGATAGTTGTATGTCATAGCTGCATATCCTTCTAGTTGCTGTAACGTGGGACACGGCCTCAGCATGGCCTGAGAAGCGGTGTGTCAGTGCGTGCCAGGGATCCGAACCCGGGCTGCCAGCAGGGGAGTGCATGCACTTAACCGCTAAGCCACGGGGCCGGCTCATATACCAGTGGTTCTTAAACTCATGGAAATTCTCCATAGAATAATTACCATACTCACAAAACTTTGCACAGGTTCATAACTCTCTTGAAACCTATTCACAGATCTACTTTTCAAAGTAAGTGACAATTTTCAAAAATTGATTCATTGTTTTATGCATATGCTAGAAACTCCCCTCTCATAATTTTCAGCTTAATTTTTAAACAAATTAACTTTATCAGTTAAAAACCTACCTAGAATATTGACTACAGGTATATCTTGCTTCAAGTTATTTTATTAAACAGCTTTGAGTGATGGTTCCTACAGTTCAAGTTTAAGGGAAAAAAAGCATTTTTAATAAAATCAAATCATGACTGAAGTCATTTTCCTTTCTTTCAAGAAAAATGGCTAGAAAGCATATCAATATTTGAAAAGGAAGGATTTTACTGCAGAAACGCTATCTTGGGAGCCAAGCAAATTCTAAACACAGTAAGATCATGCAGCCATGTTTACAGTCTCAAGAATAGCAACACATTGGTTTGTCAGTGGCCTGGAATCTGTTTGCATACTTGTTTCTTTCACTTCTTTTGCTTCTGAGAGCTTGCCATCATTTTGCTGAAGTTCATGGTTGTTACAAAGAAGAACGTGATATTGTTTTCATCTCAATTCCAGCTTATCTTTAGTATTTTCTTTAGTATGTTTGAAAAACGCTCTAAGTCTTTGCCCAGAGACCGGAGTTCTTTTCTGGCTCATGCCTGTTTGGATGATGCCAGAATACTTTCAGAAAAGCGCTGAACTCTTGACTATTTTTTCCATACTCATTTTGCTTGAAAAAATCTGCTTCTTGCATTCAGCACTTTTCTTTCCTGTTCTCCAGCTGTGCTACATTCTATATCTTAGCACATTTTTTCATATTCTTCAATTCCCTGGCATTTGTATCATAGACCAGTAAGGTTTTGCCCATTGAAAATCCACATTGTGTTCAGCATACATTGGTACCAGCCATATTCCTCCTCCTGGAATCCAGAGTTGCACCATTTAATGAAACTCTTCCCTAGCTGATTAATTCTCTGACCATGCCCATCAATTAAGAGATGCTTCCTATGACGCACAGTCAGTCATTGTTCCCATGGCCTGCATGGTGGTAGTGATGGTGGTTCCCAATAGACTTTTTTGTTTTGTTATTAAAAATACTTTAAATAATATTTTAATAACATTTTTATTGAAGTCTAATTCACATACCATAAAAATCACCCTTGACCATGTACAAATGTTTTTTAGTGTATTCACATAGTTGTCCAGCCATCACCACCAACTAATTACAGAACATTCTTATCACCCCAAAAAGAAACCCCATCAGTCTTTGAGGCTTTCCTTTTTTGTCCATCCACAAGATGTCCCAGGTGCATCTTGTACATTTCAGGCCCAAGACCTTGACTCAACCATGCCATTCCTTCAGTGGGCCCTAGATGTTGAGATGGTGTTTAGAAACCGCAGTTCAGGCACCGGTGGTGCTGATTCTACTGGGTTGTCATTATATCTAGGTATTTTAGTGGACAGAACTAAGATATATGAATTTGTAAGAAGAAAAAATTATTATATTATAAAGTTATTTTCAATTCAACCTTAACTCACAGAATTTTTATTTCGCTGCAATTTTATACTGCATTTCTTTTTTTTTTAATTTTTTAAAAATTTTATTTATTTATTTTTTTCCCCCAAAGCCCCAGTAGATAGTTGTATGTCATAGCTGCACATCCTTCTAGTTGCTGTATGTGGGACACGGCCTCAGCATGGCCGGATAAGCAGTGTGTCGGTGCACGCCCGGGATCCGAACCTGGGCCGCCAGCAGCGGAGCGCATGCACTTAACCGCTAAGCCATGGGGCGGCCCCTATACTGCATTTCTTTCTGCCAGATTGAAAACCCAACAATATTAACATATTTTTTTTGCTTTATTCTATGATATATAAAATTTTAAAAATAATATTACTAATATCATTATTAGCCATAAGACTGAATAAAGTTTAAGGTTTCTTTAAAGCCTTGTTTATCTCTAAAATGTATTGTGTTAGGTATATATGTTCAAAATGCTGCATTCTAAAGTTTTTTGATGTAATGATGGTTATACCCTTAACCACTAATGATGGTTGTATGGTTATATCACTAACTTGGTAAGCAATTAAGTTTATTCATTTCCTCTTGTTTTCTATTTTTAGGGATTACTTTTGTGTTTTTGACAGTTTTAGTTTTTGAATATGTGAAATATTTACATAATTTCAAAGTCAAAGTTATTTAACCAGGTTTATTCAGAAAAAGTCCGAATAAGTTTCTGTTCCTATCCCCATTCTATTCTCTCTCATCTTAGGTAATTTTTAAATTTTTTGTTTATTTTCTAGTGTTTTCTTTTGTGAATATAAGAGTGTGTGTTCATATTTATTCCATCCCTTACAAAATACAATCATAGTATACATAATATTTGGCACCTTGCTTTTGTCACCTGACAATAAATTCTTGCCAAGCACTCTATTTCAGTGTGTTGAGCTCTTTCTCATTGTTTTTATGTCTGTATAGTATTCATTGTGTGGATGTATCCTAGTTTATTCAACCAGTTAGGTGTGTATGTATGTATGTATTATAACTTTGTGCATACACCTTTTTGTATTTTTGCCAGTGTATCTTTAGGATGGATTCCTAGGACTCCTGGAGCAAAGGGTCAAGGCATGTGTAATTTAAAAATATATATTGCTGGGGGCCAGCCCAATGGTGTAGCGGTTAAGTGCTCACGCTCCCCTTCGGCGGCCTGGGATTTCGCAGGTTCGGATCCTGGGCGTGCATGAGTACACCGCTTGTCAGGCCATGCTGTGGCGGCGTCCCATATAAAGTAGAGGAAGATGTGCGATGTTAGCCCAGGGCCAATCTTCCTAGGCAAAAAAGAGGAGGATTGGCATCAGATGTTAGCTCAGGGCTGATCTTCCTCACACACACAATATATAGATATATATATTTATATACATAGCTAAGTCTTCTACTATAGGGATGATCCACTTTGCACTCTCATGAGCAATCTATGAGAATGTCTGCTTCCTTACAGCCTTGTCAAAAGAATACATTGTAAAGCTTCTCTGGCCATGCTGAGGGGTTGTCCCACATACAGCAACTAGAAGGATGTGCAACTATGACATACCACTATCTACTGGGGCTTTGGGGGGAAAAGGGGGGAAAAAAAGGAGGAGGATTGGCAATAGATGTTAGCTTAGGGCCGGTCTTCCTCAGCAAAAAGAGGAGGATTGCCATGGATGTTAGCTCAGGGCTGATCTTCCTCACAAAAAAAAAAAAAAGGACCCCATCAAAACTAAAGGAATGACCAACAAGAAAAAAAACAAACCCAATTAAAAAAATTGGCAGAGGATCTGAACAGACATTTTTCCAAAGAGGATATACAGGTGGCCAACAGGCACATGAAAAGATATTCAACATCACTAATTATTATGGAAATGCAAATCAAAACTGCAATGAGATATCATCTCACACCCAGCATAATGTCTTTGCTCTTTATAAAGTATTTACTTTCTCATGATACTTTTTTATTGTAGTAAAATATACATAACCTAAAATTTACCATTTTAACCACTTTTAAGCATACAGTTCAGCGGCATTAGGGACATTATTCACAGTGTTGTTCAACCATCACCACCATCCATCTCCAGAACTTTTTCACCTTCCCCAGCTGAAACTCTGTCTCCATTGAACGCTAACTCCCCACCGCCCAGCCCCTGGCACCAACTGTCCTTCTTTCTGTCTCTATGAGTTTGACTCCTCTAGGGAGCTCATAGAAGTAGAACCATACAGTGCTTATCCTTTTGTGACTGGCTTATTTCACTTAGCATAATGTCCTAAAGGTTCATCCACGTTGTAGCATGTGTTAGAATTTCCTTCCTTTACAAGGCTGAATAATATTCCGTTGTATGGCTAAACCACATTTTGTCTATCCATTCATCCATCCATGGACGTTTGGGTTGTTACCACCTTTTGGCTATTGTGAATAATGCTTCTGTAAATATGAGTGTGCAATCTGTTCAAATCCCTGCTGTCTCTTCTTTTGGGTAAATATAAGTGGAATTGCTGCACCATATGATAATTCTATGTTTAATTTTTTGAGGAATCGCTGTATCATTTTCCACAGCCACCACACCATTTTACATTCCCACCAGCAGTGCACAACGATTCCAATTTCTCCGCATCCTTAACCACACTTGTAATATTTTTTTTTTTGATAAAAGTATCAGCTTTTAAAAGGCCTTGAGTCACACTGAGATAAGGGAGATGAGGAGGCAAGTATTTATATTTTCCCATATGCTGCTGTCCTTCAAGATTCACTTTCATTTTTTATAGGACATAGAGAAGGCCACTGACGGCCATTATTATAATTGACATGGGATTTGTCTATTTGTTGATACTCTGTTGATGTAAATAAATGTCATCAAATATCGGGAGAGCCAGGAAGCACTGCGTCCACAGCAAGGGCTCTGGAGCCCGGCTTTGCCATTTATATCTATGTGACCTTGAGTAAGTTACTTAACCTCTCTGTGCTCAGTTCCCTCATCTATAAAATGGGGATCCTAACTGTACATCTATCATTGGGCTCTCATTAAACGTGTGTGAGAAATATTTGGTGAGAGGCAGGGATTTGTGGGCTGTGTTCAGAGTCAAACTCTACCTAACCATATCTCTTATACTGTAGGTGATTCGTCTCTGTGAATCTTTTAACGGGGGCTGGACATTTTCCCCTTCCTGGTCAATATTTCCTACTGCTACAAAGAATATTTGCCATTCCCCAATCTTCTGAACTCTTGAGTCCTTCTACATGGACCATAGGTAAAAATTTAAAATAAGATATATGGAGTCTTCCAAGTTTGGTCTTCAGGAAAAACACGTCCCCACCCCACCAGTTTCAGACACAGACGTACCAAAACTTTCCCGGGCTGGTGTGTTTCCCTGCAACTGTAACTTTCTCCTTCCTGATTCTCTCACTCCGTCAAACTCATTGGTCCTGTGGTCCATTCCCTCAGACCTCCATTGGCAAGAAAGTATTATTACTGGAGAGTGAAGTAATCAAATTGGCAGTCAACCCCAAACCCATCTTGCTAATGTAACTTCTCAAGTAGTAAAACCGCTGCCTTCGTGCAATTAGAAAGCACATTCTCCAGAAGATTGTGGGACTGTGGATACAATGTTGGGAATATCAGGCTTCACAACAAGGAGACATAGTTTGGAGGCCCCTAAAATCTTCTGCATGGGCAAGTTGCCTATGTTATCCACATGCTGGTCTACTCTGAGCAGACCCCGCCTCATTCCCTTCTGCTAATCAACAGAGGGAGAAGCTCTAGGGGTAGCATTTTCTGATAATCCCTGCCATTTACTGCCAAGGATTCGAATTAAAAAGAGATCCAAGTAAGTTGGTCCATACTCTAGATTTTTGCCTCAGAGAAGATATTTGCTTCATGCAAAACACATCAGAATATTTTTAAGTTGCACCCAAAAGAAGCCAACATCTAAAGGTGGAATTTTGAGCCAGTGATAGGTAAAAAAAGTAAATAGGCATGATTTGTTGTGTGTAACATATTCTAGATCTTCAAGGTCATGTTCTCTCTGTTTTTAATTATAAAATTATGTGTGTTTTTCATTAAAAACCGTACAAATTATAGACCATATGTAAATAAGAATGCAAATCTCTATTCTTCTCAGTTGGTCTCCCTAGAATTACTCTTTCTGTCACATCCTTCTAAACTTTTAAAAAATGTATGTACATATCTATTTGTATATGTATAAAGAAAATTAGATCTGTTTGTCTTTTGACACAAATGGTCATACCATATGTATTAGCATTCATTTTGCTTTTTTTGGTATAGTACAGAAGTTTCTTCAGACAGTTCATGTGGATTAACTCATTCTTGGTCATGACCATGTGATATTCCACTATAATCCTGGATGTACCATAATTTATGTAAGCATTCCTCTATTAATAGACATTTAGGTTATTTCCAATTTTTACTTATGATAAATGGTGCTGTAACTAACATTTCTGTATGTATATTTTCTCAAACTTTTATACATACCTTAGTATTAATTCCTAGAATTGGAATTGTTGGACAAGAGGTAGGAATGTTTCAACTTTTGAAAGATGTTGTCAAATTGTGTTCCCACAATGCCTTGCAAATTAATACTCCCACCACCATCATGGATTTCTAGGCTTCTTTTATTCTTGCATAAAATATTTAGTACACTAATTGAAGGCCAATACATATATAGAACACTGAAATATAACTTCTAGACAAGAAGGACAAGACGTAAGTATTTAGCACTTTCAAAACTGTGGCTCATTCATTCTGTTTAATTTTTCTCTTTGGTGTTCCTGGCTTGACTTCATGATGCCTCTGCCTCCTCTTCAGTCAACTTCAATGGAAGAACTTCTTCTTCAAACTGGTGTGCCTCTTTTTCAGTTATTTGACCTGGGCTCTTGGCATAGGCCTAGCCTGCAGCAGATCTTGGCGCGTGTGGGAGTTTAACAGCGACGTTGTTCCCATTGTGTTCATTGGACTTTGGGACGTTTTCTTTTCTCAAACATTTAACATCTCTGGCTCAATGGTTGAGGTGCCGATGCACTGCAGGATCAACGGGAGCTGGGTCATTTCGGATGAAATCCAGTATGGTCAAGACCTGATATTGTTGGCAAATTTTATGAAGTCAGTAACCCTGATTTTTGGCTCACTGGCACTTTTTATAAGCTGTATCAACGGCCCATACCCAGATTTCCTCCAATCGTGTTACAACATTTCTGCCTTCTTCCTTTTCCTCAGCTCTAGTTGTACCATGGTTACAGTGAGCTGGAATTTCACCGTGGATTTTTATGGCGAAACCACCCTTGACTTCCCACTTAGCTTTCCTGTTGAAAAAGAGATGCTAAGGAAGAAACGCCTCTCCTATGTGTTCCCACTAGGAATTGTAACTGCCACCCTCTCGCTAACAAGTGCCGCCATGTTCTTCTGTGAAACACGTTCAGTAAAACACTGGAATCGGGTGAAACCCATGGCTGTGGCCAAACATTCAAAACAAAAGGTGTGAAGGAAGGGCCTACCCTTTGGAGTGGCTGGCAAAGTTTTCTTGAAGAAATTTCCTACATACACATCGTATTGTCGAATACACCTACTCATTTAAAATAAAACATATTTGGTTTTTCAGAGTGTGTCTGAAGCTCATAGTCCCCTCTCTTGCTCTATTCTGCAAACCTATTCCTTCCTTTCAAGCTTTTCACTTCCTGAAATCTGTCGACAAACATGTTCTGTACATACGCCGTGAAAAATCAAAGACAGGAAGAAATACCGGTATAATGAAAGCACACAGGTACAGCATCAATGGACAAACTAACTCTAGGCTGAAGGAGAGGTTATAAATAACGTCACATACGCACACAGGAAAATAATCAGGTTTAGAGCTTAGAGATCTTTAAGACACTATAATTGGTTAGGTTAGAGCAGAGTTTCTCAACCTTGGCACTCTTGACATTTTGGGCTGGGTTCTCTGGGGGTGGGAGCTGTGCTGTGTGTTGTAAGAGGTTTAGCAGCATCTGTGGCCTCTACCCACTAGATGCCAGTAGCACTTCTCTCTCCCCCAAGCAGAGACCAAAAACTGTCTCCAGACATTTCCCAATGCCCTCTGGGGGGCAAAATTGCTCCCCATTGAGAACCACTGGGTTAAAGGTAGTTAATGATCCTGGCTAACGGACGCCACAGTATGTTGAGAGAGTTTTGAGGAAAACTGTTTATCAAACAAAACTGTATAGGCTCAATGTACCATAACATCCTTTTGCCTGGGTCTTTGGCTACCTTTAACTCAAGGGTCTACTGGGGGTGATTGTACTTAACTCCCTCAGGGGACATCTGGCAATATCGATGAAAAATGTCATTTTTGAAGTATAAAACTCCATGGTAGGATTAGATAGCTGCGTAGATAAAGCTGATGAGAGAAAATTGGGGTACGTGGAAGATAAATCTGAAGAAATTGCCTGAAACACGGCATGAAAGACAAAGAAACTGAAAACGTGATAGAGCATGTAAGAGGTATGGAGGCTAGAGTGAGAAGGCCCAATGTATGTCTCAAGGCATTTCAGTGGAATAATAATAGATTGTGAAAAAGAAAATATTTGAAGTAAGGTTGAAATTTTTCCAGAATTAGTGAAAGATATGAATCCTCAGATTAAGAAAGTACATTGAGTCTTGAGTAGGATAAACATAGATTCGCACCTAGATGTATCATAGTGAAAATGCGGAAACTTCAGATACAAAGAAAAATTCTTAAAGGGAACCAGAGAGAAAATAGAAATTAATGATAAAGGATCTACAATTAGACCAGTAATTCCATATCTACTCACCCATCACTCAAGAATGAGGAGAAAATGAGGACATTTTCAGAGAAATAACTTACAAAAGGAGACACTTTGAGAAGAAAGTAATTGGACCCAGAGTGAAGGAGTTGGATCCAGAAGCAATGATAAAGAAATTGGTAAGCACGGGGGTAAATCTAAACCAGCACTGATTATAATTTTTAAATGTCTATATTATGGAGTTCACATATAACATGGAAGGTAGGAGAGAATAATTAGGGCTAAAGCTTTTTAATGTCCTTGCTTATTCTGAGTCATTGATTAACTTAAAATCTAAGTGAGTATGTAAAAATCTTAAGAGTAACCACTAAACAAATAGAAGATGAAAAGAAATTAAAGGTAAAAAGACTGGAAAGGAAGCAACAAACTGTAACTTTTCAGAGGCAATATGATTATGTAGAAAATTCAAGAGAAGACTACATAGTCATGATTCGATTTATAGGAGTTTTCTAGAAACGGCAGCACTATAGAGACAGAAAAAGAGCAGTGTTTGACTGATGCTAGGAGTAGGAGTAGGGAATGAACACAAATGGGCACTAGGGAACATTTCGGGCTGACAGTCATCTTCTAAAACTGGATTGTGGTCATGGTCCTACAGTTATATAAATTTACTAAAACTCCTCAAAGTGTACACCTTAAATGAGTGAATTTTATGGTGTACAAATTATATCTCAACAAAGATGTTTAAAAACAAAACCCAGTTGCATTCCTATACACCAGTGACAACTTTTTTAAAAATGTGACTCTAAAAGAAGATGCTATTTACAATGGTAAGAAAACCAATAGTGGTCCAAGGAATAAATCTGAAAGAAGATGTGCAAGACTTTCACGGGGAAAAAATGAATCTTATTTTAAAGTCATGAAAGGCAGGTTAATCAATAGAGATGTAGACTATGTTCATGAGAAAGATGACTCAATGTTGTAAACTAGCACTTCTCCTTCATTTAATATAATTCCAACCAAAACCCACAAGAGTTTTGTGTTCATTTAGGGAGCATTGGTTGCTGTGACAAAAGATAAAACAACAGTGACTTGACACAATATAGGTCTATTTCTTACTCATGTTGTGTCCTCCAAGCTGTGACTCAGGGACTTTGGATCCTTCTGTCTTGCAGCCGCATTCCTCCATAGGTAGACGGAAAGTTCTCTGGGCCTGACTGCATCTAGTCAGAAGTGAAAGGAGTATGGAGCATCACTTGTGGGATGCATCATAGGCCAGCCTAGAAGTGGTGTGCAGGATTTCTGCTCACTTAACAGTGACTGGTACCAGTTATATGGCTGGGAAATTTAGTCCAACTATGTGCCCAGGAGAAAAGAAAAACATATTATGGGGAACACACAGTGGTGTCCACTGCAGTTTTTCAGGAAGCTTGATGAGTTGATATTCCCAGGCTCCTCCTGAGCTGTACAATCCGGACTTCTTCCTGGAATATTCATCCTGTGCTAAGTCAGAGCTTCTGGAATGTAAATTTCTACTTCAGAAGCCACAAAAAACATTCAGGGTTCATTTGTATTAGCTTGTGGTAGAAAATGGAAATCACATTTTAATGTTATAAATGAAGTGTATCAATCAGACCTATCATTACATGAATTGTATAAGTTTTTCTGTGACTTACAAAATCCTCAGACAACCAGTCTTGCTCTGCCACCCCATTGCAGGCCAGGGTCTAATTTGTTTCCCACTGGCAGGTACGTGAAATGGAAAGGGTAGCAGAGCCAATACAAGGTGAAGCTTGGCATCTTCGACAGTCACTAACAGTTTGACCTTGGCTAGTTATTTAATTTGGTTCCTCAGTTTCTCCATCTGTAAAACTGGAGTAGAAATTGTTTTGTCCTCAGATATGATTGTTGTGAGCCTAAAAGGAATAACACAGGTTCTTCAACATTTCTTGGCACATGTTAAGCCCTCAACACATATTAGTTGTTGCTGTCACCACTGCTACTCTGATTGTGACTGTAATTTATATCCCAATCCCCTATGACAGATATTTGGTTGTTTTCACTTATTCTCTGTTATGAACAATGCTACCCAAGCATCCTTTTATTTCACATCTTAGCTGACTTGTACATACCTTGCTGATTCACAAGACTTTAGTCCGTAGGTCTAGCTGGGTTACAACCCACGGCATGGATCACGATGCCTCTTTTTGTAATTTTTAAGGAAATGTTGAAGTGCCATCAACAGAAGGCAAGAAAGTATTAGCTTGATTTTCAGAAAGATAAAGAAACAAATCCTGAAATCTGAGAACTGGTGAACTTGAATTCAATAATCCACAAAATACTAGGATACGATGGATACATAATTTATGAACCCCTAGAATGATGGCAGTCTTCGATGGTCAACATGAATTTTCCGGGAACAATCTAGCTAATCCACTTACTACTTTCCCTCAGGTTAAATGCTACTCAGATTGGCATTGCAGACAGAATGGGCTGCAAGGCATTCTGGGACTTGAGTGACTGAACCTCTGGGGAGGAGGTGGAAGGTCCAGCTCTGGTAGAGCAAGGGCTGGGAAGTATGGGTGAAGTCACAAAGGGTGGCTTCAGTTGGGCCAACACAGTTCTGTGAGGTCACTCTTCACCCTACAAACCAGACCTGCAGCTGGGCCAGAAAAGGAGCCCCAGGGAAGAAGCTTGGCAAGAAGCCCAGTCAACTCTATAGGGAGGCATGAGGAAGGCCATGAAATGGGCATCTACGGCTATAAGACTGATTCCAGACCCTCCTGGTTATGGAGGGAAGCTGCCACTCTAAGTCTTCCCATATCAGGACTGGTTTCCCGTTTCAGGGCAGCAGCCCTTGCTCCTCCTTGAGAACCATGACCCTTTGGATCTCTGGCAAGAATTGGTGTGAATGTCATCCACAGACGGGAAGCCATCTAAATGTAGCTGGCGTTTAACAGAAGTAGAAGTTACTGCTCTTCCAATTTTGAGATCCTCTGAGTAAAAGAATCATGTCTTCCAGAGACGTTGGGGTGTATGAGGGCGGTTAAGACTCTTTCACTGCAAAAAAGAGAAACCAACTTGAGTTAGTCTAAGTCAGTGATTCTCAACTGGGATGATTCTGTCCCCCTGGGGGACATCTGGCAATGTCTGGAGACATTTTTGGTTGTCACAACTTGGGGAGTAGAGTGCTACTGGCATCTAGTGCTTAGAGGCCAGGGATGCTGCTAAACAACCTACAATGTGCACAAAAGCCCCCAGAACAAAGAATTTTCCAGCCCCAAATGTCCATCGAGCCTAGTTGAGAAACCATGGCCTCAGCCAAAAAGGAAACAAACAAGCAAAACAATTTATTGAAAGAGTCCTGGGGTAGTTCACAGCCTCTAAAGAGAAGTTGAATCAGGTGCCAAAGAAGAATATAACCATGCAGATCTGTGATCCTGAGCAGTGGAAGAAGTTCATGGACGTTTGCCAAGCTCTACTGTACAACTCCCAGTCTCTCAGGAAAGAATTTGATTGGTCCAGCAGCGGGCAGAGTCCACTCCCAGGAAATTCAGCAATGGTCAGAATAGCAGGATCGTGTGGTGGAAACATGGCACACAGGAGACACTCCATAGGCATTTCCTACGTGAATGAATGACCATGGCTGCTAGCAGCCACTTCTGTGAGCTGTGATGGCGTTACCAGAGATGGGGCAGAAACCTGCAAAAGAATCAATCACATTCAGCCTGCAGGGTTATCTGTCGTTAACCCGTGTTCACTCCGTCTCCCTTGCCTCCCAATCCTTCTCCTGAAAATCCCCTGCTTCAGTCGCACAGGCAGCTGTGACCATAAGCTGCTATTTCCTGGAATTTCAGCAGCCTCCTGATCTCCTGATAGCCAGGAGTAATTTTCCTTGACCTTCACTCCCTCAGCTAGCCCATTCTTCTAACATCTAATTCCCTGTATTAAATCCTTCCTGTTTGAAATACCTAGAATTTTCCTTACCAAAACTGACTGATGTAGGAGAGATGGTTTCTAACACTCCTCACTGAACATGTGATGACCTCTTGGCTGGTAGCCTTGTTAGCAACCTCAGACACCAGAAGTCTTCCTGCTTCCCACCAGGTCTGAAGTCTCTGCAAAGCTGGGCCTCTCAAACTTGAGTGAGCATCAGAATTCCCCAGAGGCCATGTAAAACCCAGTTTCCTGGACCCCAACTCAGCATTTCTGATGCAGTGGGTCTGGGTTGGGCCTTAAGAATGTGCATTTCTATCAAGTCCCTACTCAATGCTGGCACTGTGGGTCCAGAACCACTGTCAGGAAACAGTCCTAACTAAAGCCTTCCCACTTCTATCTAAAGCTTACTCATTTTGAACACTTGGCTGAATTATTTGTAATTTTTAAAGAATGAACTCTCCACTGATGACTTTGCCATAGTTGGGTCGCTTGCTACATGTAAGACACTATGTTGTTGTGCTCTCCCTTTTCCTAGAGTTCTGATGGTGCCCCTTGTTTGTGATGTCACCCCACCTCCCACCTTCATGAGAGCATGTGAACTTTTTCAGGCACCCACTTTTCCTAGGGTGTGATACTTGATTCTGGAGTGGGAAAATTCACTCCTTTGAGGAAACTTTTTTAGTTGCTATTTTGCTGTGAGCACCAACAGATTAAAATTAAGCCAATCCATGATGAGAAAAAACAAGATGGATAGAGAGAAAGAAGTCCACTTTCTGAAAGATGAGGAAAACAAGTCCTACATTGGACACATGCTTAAGAAAGCTTGAGGTCAATGGTCCATTTTTAAGTGAAGTCTACTTTATCAAAAGGCACTTTTCTTGAAAAGTCTAGTTTTGAAGGAAATGAGGTTGATTTTTCAGCCAATCTGTTGGCATAAAACCGTGACATGATCAAAAGAAGACTTCTAGTCAGAAGGAAAAATCCACCAATCCAACCGCTAAACATGGCCTTGTCATATTCCCACCAGGGCACATTGTTGGGAACTCAGGGCCCCAGAACCTCTGCACAGTGACATGGGTGATGTAGGACAAAGGTACTAAAGTGGTGAGTCCTGCAAGGAAAAATAGAGCTCCCCCTATAACGTTCGTGCTCCTCTCCAAAGAACTTCCCTTGTGGCCTCTGTACCTCAGATGTTTCAGTCCCAGAAGGACTGCCACAAGCCCAAAAGAACCAGTGATGCAGGGACACACTTGAGGATGCGAGCCACCAGCATTTCGGCGGCTGGGTTCTGCAGGCTGGTGGAGGCCCAGCACACATTACCACCCATGTCTTGAGTCACACATGTTTCCCACAGGCCCGGAATGTACTTCTCACTCTCAAGTAAACCCAAGAAGAAGGTCAGCCACTGAGGAATGCAGAGGGTCACCAGGGCCCAGACCTGGCCAGCCCCGCCTCCTAGACAAGACACAGCACCCCAGTCCTCACCTTGCCGTCCAGGCCCAAGTATGCTGGTGAAGAGGTGTCTCCTGGTAAGAAGAGGGCTGCCTTGTTCGATTGCAATCTGGAAGAATTTGCAGCAGTTTGTGCCAGCCTGATTGCAAACATGAGTTCTCTTCTTTGTTAACCAATCAGAATCCAGCCACTTATGAAATCAAGTTGCTTGGTAACTGGGCTGCTACTATTCACCCTTAATTAATGCAGATGAGTACCTACCAGCAAAATAGGCCCGAGAGAAACCCTGCGGCCCATCCGGGCCAGAGTGGGAGGACAGGCAGGCTGGGACAGGTAGGAAGGCTTGGGAGAATTCTTCCCGGGTGTAACAGGTGTTCATTTTAGCAATTTTATTTTCAAAAGGTAAACACTTTGGAATGGAGTTATTAAGCATTAGAATCATTGATCATGTTTTTTTAAAGGAATATGTCATCATTTGTAATTATTTTAAATTGTCTGTAGTATTATCTCTTCCAAGGTTTGGTATCTGGTTCCATCATTCCTAAACCTATCTTCACAGGAAGCCGCTAATTACCCACACCTCCCATTAAAACAGGGGATGGGGATCTTCCTGACTTAAAAGAGACAAACTCTTATGGTCCAGCAATCACACTCCTTGGTATTTACCCAAAGAAGTCGAAAACTTATGTCCCCACTGCACATGGATGTTTATAGCAGCTTTATTCATCATTACCAAACTTGGAAGCAACCAAGATGTTCTTCAGTAGGTAAATGGATAAATAAACTGGTACCTCCAGACAATGGAATATTATTCAACACTGAAAAGAAATGAACTATCAAGCCATGAAAAGACATGGAGGAATCTTAAATGCATATTACTACGTGAAAGAAGCCAATCTGAAAAGGCTACATACTGTATGATTCCAACTCTATGACATTCTGGAAAAGGCAAAATTACAGAGATAGTAAAAAGATCAGTGGTTGCCAAGGGTTAGGGGGAGGGGGGATGAATAGACAGAGCACAGAGGGTTTTCAGGGCAGTGAAACTACTCTGTATGATACAATAATGGTGGATATGTGTCATTATACATTTGTCCAAAATCATAGAATGTACAACACCAAGAGTGATCCCTAATGTAAACTATGGTCTCTGGCTGATAACGATGTGTCAATATAGGTTCATCAATTGCAGTAAATGTACCACTCTGGTGGGGGATGCTGATAATGGAGGAGGCTGTGCATGGGTGGGGGTAGGAGGTACAAGGGAAATCTCTGTACCTTCTGCTCAATTTTGCTATGAACCTAAAACTGCTATAAAAAAATAAAGTCTAAAAAAAAATTAAAATAAATAAATAAATAAAGTCTATTAAAAAAGAGAGAGTGACACTATTATCTGTCACTCCAGCTCCCAATCACGGCATCATGACCACTGATAAAAGAGAACCTTCCAGTATCTGTCTGTTGAGTCCAAAATAACGTTCAAGTCCCTCAGCCTGCCATTGGAGGCTCTTCATGACACCTGTCCCGATGCTCCTTTCTCGACTAAATTCTCTGCACTCTCTTCTCCAGGCATCTCCTCCACACCAACCAAACCCAACCTCTCGGGTTTCCAAATTCTCTTCCTTTGGGGCTTGGGCACACGCCATTCTCTCTTGGAATGCTTCACCCTTGTCTCTGCTGTCACAAATATTTATCAACTAGAAGACAAATCCACCAAAAAAAAATCCGACCGTCTCTATCCCAGTTTGAGATATGGTTCTATGAGAAATCTAAGAAAATGTAGACACACAGCTCATCTATTGCTCAGTTATTAACCAGGATCAAGGAGATTTCTGTTTTCTCCCACTTTTAGAGTGAACACTTGAAGGAATATCACACACACACCCCCCATATCTTTCTCTGAGAGGTGGAAGGAAGAAAAGAAGGAAGAAGAGATCTTTGACCTGCTGGGAGGAGGCAGTATCTTGCTGTGAGGAGGGTGTAATTATCCCACACCCACTCCCCATTCCCAGCTCACAGATACCATCTAGAGGATGGACTCTCACAGCCAAAGGGGCACACAAGGTACGATTGTATCTGTGGTTTGTCAGGAGGCCCTGATCCTTCACTCTAATGCCAAGGAGGATAGAGAGACTAATTCTGCTGAGTCCCAAACAGGGATCCAATGTAAGCATAGTTAGTTTTGGTCAGAGCCTATTTTGTTAGGGAGAATTCCCATATTTAAATCTTGCTGCTTGGAGATTTTTATTAAATGGTTTTATGGAACCTGACATCTCACACGGGCTTTCTCACTCTTACGGGGTGAGTCTAAAGAAGCTGACTTTCGAGAGCCAGTGAAAGGGCTTTGAATACACCCATGTTTGTCTCTTAAAAGGAATTAATTAGTTTCCTAAAAGAGAAAAGTGTGTCATCACAAATCTAACAAAGATGGCAACATTAGTCATGACAAAACATCCATGAGCCAATGTGCTCGCATCGCTGATGACTCAACATTGCCTCCCACCCAGGCTGTGCGCTGCTTGGAGCAGATCACAAAATAACTATACACCTCCAGCAGGGTGCCTTTGTCTCCTGCCCTGAAGGATGCTTCATGCAACTATATCAAGGCGAGGATGTTTCTGGTCAGGAATGCTGCTCCGTAGACAGAGCCTTGTAGACAGGAGCTCACAGTTCTCTTTCTGTCCCGATATTAACCTGGAATGAATTCAGCCTCAGAGGTGGGCAAAGCTTGGATCAGGAACCAAAGACCTTGGCAGGTATTCTTGTCAAGTGGCCTTGGTGGTGTCGAGTGTGAAACCCTCAAGCATTTGAGCTCCTCTCTGGGCATTCCTGCTTTCTTCCTCTCCAAAACTTTGCTTGGCAAGTGGAAATCAAGGCCCATTCCATCCTTTATGGCAGTCTACTCAGATTGCCCAATATGAGCCAAAATGACACAGGCAGCTTAATTATTGCTCAAAGTGTTTTGAATAGGGTTGATATTTATATTCAGAGACATACAAAAGTATTAATAACAAAGTTTACAGAGATCGATACAGTGTATGGTCATCATGGGCTATTACGATATGGATTCAGCTGGCCAATAATTTGCTTTATGTGCAAAGATTATAACATGCCTAGTCAGGGCCCAGCACTCCACAGGCCTCAACTTCAGGCTGTTTCTCTTCTTCTCAACCTTTTCCTCCCACTGGGCACTAGAAAATGGAAGACTTGTAGAAATGGCAAGTCTGGTGGTAGGATTCAAACTCTGGTACTCATATTTCAAAGGTGGCAGAAACTATAAAACTGAATCATAACCTGCAACTATCTTAGTCCAATTTTCCAAGCAATTGTCTTTCTATTACACTGGTTTTTTTTTTCAGGGAGGGAGGGATGTACCATTAAGGAGAATAGAATCTTAAACTGTGTCTCTTCAAAAGCCATTCAGCAGATTGAAAGAAGTGGTGTTAAATATGACCCAGTCATTCCAACTGATTATGTTTACTATTTAAAAAATCTACCCCAAAGCATTCCAACCACTCATTCATCCATTCCAACAAGTAGCATTTGTTGAGTACCTCTGATGTTCCAGATACTGTTCTAGACACTGGTAAGACAAATACAGTCAAGATTTGAGATGAGGGCACACTGGCCTAGGGTACCACTTGAGCAATGACAAGGGAGGGTGAAGGCTTTGGGATCGATGGCAGGATGTTGTTGGAGTGGAATGCAGGCAGCGGGTGACCAGTGGAGGGAGCAGGTACTGAAACACAAAAGGGAGGCAGGAGGCCCACCATGGGGGCAAAGGGGACCATTCATGGATTTGACACTGGGGAGGGAGAATCATGACCAGATTAGCATTTTGGAAAAATCCTTCTGGCGACGTTGAGAAAGGGCTTTTGTTACAAGCTTCGGTGGAAAGGAATGAGGCTGCTGCGGTGTGAGGAGGCGGAAGCAGATGAGCACAGGACGCCAGGAAGCAGCACTCCCCAGGCTGTGGAGGAGCTTCTGACACCTCCCAGCTGTCCTGAACTAACGCATCCCAGTGTGAGAAGCTCTCTCGGCACATTGCTCAGCCATTAAAGGGCCCAGGCTTGGAGTCAGAAAGAGCTGGGTTCGAATTCTGCCACGGCCCCTTATGAGTTTGGGACCTGAGGCGAATAGCTAAACCTCTCTGAGCCTCAGTTCCCTCACTGATAGTAAGACCCCTTCATGGCACTGTGGCCGACTGAAATGAGGCAGTGTGTTATGGGATGGCGCCTGGCCCCTAGGAAGTGCTCAGTAGGTGGTACCTGCGGCCATCACTGTGATCAGCCCCACTTGCATGGGGCCGGTAGGGGTGTTGGAGCTGGCCAAGGACACCAAGAGGAAATGGGCCTTGAATAAGGGGAGGGGAGAGCCTATGTTAGAGAAGCCGAGAAAGGAGAGGATGGGGTAACCGGGGTCTTGGTGAAATGGTTTCAGTGGAGTCCAGTGGTGCCGGTGTAGATGGCCTGTTGGAGCCATAATTGAGAAAGGGAGGAGGTATGTAGAAGCAGCGTGGGGCAGAGAAGGAAAGCAAGTTGTTAGAGGTCCACTGTATGGGTTTGGTTTGGTTTGGTTTTGGAGAGAGATGTGAGGATGTGTATAGGATAAATATAATGGTTGATTCTTTTCTTCTGTTAGGTCTCATTTTGTGTCTCTGATTCATTTAGATGGAGCAAAGCAAAAGCAGCCTCCTAATGTTTAATCAACGCCACCAATGGAATCCATCTCAACAGGATTCCTTCATCCCTCACTCATGTATTAAAGGGAGTCTTAGCTGGGCACATATTTGGCCCCCAGGGGACAGTTGGCAGTGTCTGGAGACATTTTGGGTTGTCCTGAGGATAGGGTGCTACTAGCCTCTGGTTGGTAGAGGCCAGGGATGCTGTTAAACCTCCTGCAAAGCACAGGACAGTCCCTACCACGGAGAATCATCTGGCCCCAAATGTCACTAGGGGGAGGTTGAGAAACCCCGGATTAAAGAAATATTAGACCTACTGTGCACCCGCATTAGGAGCTGAGAGTAAGGTGGTGAGGAAGACCCAGTCCCTGGTTTATAGTCTTGGGGGAGGACAGTATAGATCAGCAACTGAATTAATTCAGCTTGATGAAAGCCACCTGTGGGAAAACAGAGGCTGCTGAGGGAGGATAGGAGAGGGGCCCAGCCCAGCCACAGTGGGCCAGAAAGGGCTCTGGGGCAGGCAGACATGTGAAACCACACCGGAAAAGGATAACCGCTGGCCAGGTAAGGGGCTAGGGGGCCTGAGTGGGTGGAGAGCTTTCCAGGAGAGGAGAAACAGCTTGTGCAAAGACCAGGAGGTGAGAGCCTGCCTGGTGGACCTGGGAGTGGAGGTGGTAGCTGGGACATGGCTGGAGAGGAGGCTGGGCCTGGGCCCTGCCAGGTTGCCATGCTCTGAGGCTGGGCTGAGTCCAGAGGACCATGGGCAGGCCCAGAACATGCAGGCGCTGGAGAGCCACAGGGGCTGGTTGGGTTTCAGCTGCAGTGTTCTCCCTGCGTGTGTACAGGGGCCTGGAGGAGGGCACAATTGGGGCGGAGAGGCTGGTTCCAGGGTGGGCTGGCAGTACCCAAGGGAGGGCATGACAGCAGACCAGAGGGAAGAGGGAGAGATCAAGGAGGCACAAGTGCCAGGATTTGGGGCTTGATGGGAAATAGAGGACAAGCAAATGTGGTGACAAAGGCAACACCCAGGAGTCTCTCTTGGGCAACTTCCACATTCAGAGACCTTTTGTATGGTGCTTAAGGTATGGAGGCCAGACTTTGAGGATCTTAACTGAGAAATGCACCTGAAGCCTTCAATTTCCTGGCTACTATGGGCTAGCCAGTTTGGGTAGCTGTGAGCAAACCATACACTTCAGAGGATGTATTTGTAGATTCCAAACAAAAGTGTGGAGAAGAAATCTTCTAAGGTCATTAAACCAGGGCTGTGCCTGGGGCTCCACTAGAACACTGTGGGACCAGGAAGGGGGAACACCACATCCACGAGGGTATTCATTGCACTGCTATTTGTGTCATCAGGTCACTGAACCAGCTGAACTTAGTAGAAAGAAATCAGGAAAAGGCTTTTTCTCCTACCACTATGTGGATGAACCTTGAAAACATGATGTTAAGTGAAAGAAGCCAGATGCAAAGGGCCATAAATTATATGATTCCATTTGCATGAAATACCCAGTGTAGGCAAATTCATAGAGACAGAAAGTAGGTCAGTGGTTGCCAGGGGCTTGCGGGGAAGGAATGGGGAGTGACTGCTAATGGCTATGAGATTTCTTTTTGTGGTGATGAAAATGTTCTAAAACTGATTGTGGTGATAGTTAACTCTGTGAGTATACTAAAAATCATTGAATTGTACACTTTAAATGGGTGAATTGTATAGTATGTGGATTATAGCTCTATCTATCTGTCTATCTATCTATCTATATGTCGAGAGAGAGATCCACACCATTACACCATTAATTCCTGATAAACACTATTTGTAAACTAAGAAACAAAAGACACTTTATTCAATGATACCTATCTTAAATGAACACTTAAATATTTGAGTGAAACACTAGTGCAGTTTTTCCTACCCTTGGTGTGGTGGGGGCCATTTCAGAATCACTTGTGGGGCTTTGCCAAATAACTAGTGCTGCCCTCTCAGCCCCAACTGCCCCTGAAGTCGCCACTTGTGAATCATTGCATTAGAGGAATTCCTTGAAAATAAGAAACCAGACTTGAAAACTCGTCATTACCACTGTTACATAAGATTGTTCTGGAAGTTCTAGCCAGGGTGACGTAAGTCAGGAGACAGAGAAAAAAGGTATAATTACCCTAGAGGGGTGCATAAATCATTGTTCAGCTAAATGGATGCTATACCTAAAAAAGCCCAAGAGAATGCCTGGACAAACTATTCCAGGCCAGCAGGAAGTTCAGTTACACAGCTGGATATTAAAAACACAAAAATCAACAACCTTTCTACATACCTACAGTAGTCACTTAGAAATGAGAATTGAGAGTGACATCACCATCATGGCAGAGTGAGTTGTTCCCTTAGTCTCTGCCCTTTAAGTTACAACTAAATGGACATTCATTAACCGGCAGAAGACTCCCTGCACAGCACAACAGGATTTCTGAGAGATCCATGCAGCTATACATCTGAAGGTGGGTGGACTCGATCCCTGGGAGGCAGTGGAACTAAGTAAGGCAACCCTCCCCCTCACTGGCAGCAGCGAGTCAGTTCACGAATCCTCACACAGCAGCCGAGTGCAACTGTAAGAGGGGGTGGGGAAAGCCTGGCCTGCATGAACACTTTTGGAGTTGCAGCCCAGCCCATGGGAGCACCCAACGTGCTACGGCAGCCCCTGCTGTAGGAATGCTCTACCTCTGAGTGGCAGTGGCTCAGCCACTGCATGGGCATCCCTCCCTACTAGCGCAGCACAGGTGAGAAGGCACCCTGCCCACTCAGAAGGTGCCCCTGCCCACAGAGCAGAGCAGCCTGAGGGATCCACCGAGTGGTGGCTCAGCCCCCGTGTGGGCACCCCTTGCCCTTAGTGCAGCACAGGGGAGAAGGCACTGCTCTCACTCAGAAGGCGCCCCTACCCACAGAGCACAGCAGCCCATGGGACCCACCAAGTGGTGGCTCAGCCCCCACATAGGTGCCCCTTCCACCTAGCACGAAGCAGCTCAGCCAGTCTCCTGCCAAGCACAGAGGCCCCACCTATGGTGCCCAACTGGCCTGCCCAGTGTAGAGGCCCTGTGCACATGAGCACAACCTGCAGAGTGACTATGGCCAGCCTGGGCAAACACAGAGTGGCCCTGCCCACACAACTTCCAGCAGGTGGAGTAGGATCAGAAAACAGTTCCTGCCCACCCCCCAGCAGAAGCAGGTGGAATCTGTGACCTGATACTACTACTATGCGCCAGCAAAGGATCACTTCATCAAACACCATGAAGAACTACATTAACACTTCAGAGCAGAAGGAAAATGACAAGTCTCCAGAAACCAATCCAGAACTCACAAAAATTTACATTCTAAATGACGGAGAATTCAAAATAGCTGTCATAAAGAAACTCAACAAGTTACAAGAAAACTCAGAAAGACAGTTCAATGAGCTCAGGAATAAAATCAATGAACAGAAAGAACACTTCACCGAAGAGATTGAAACTCTAAAAACAAACCAAACAGGGAGCCGGCTCAGTGGTGTAGTGGTAAGTTCACGCGCTCCACATTGGTGGCCTGGGGTTCGTGGGTTTGGATCCCAGGCACAGACCTACACACTGCTCGTCAAGCCATGCTGTTGCAGCATCCCACATACAAAATAGAGGAAGAGGGGCACAGATGTTAGCTCAAGGACAATCTTCCTCTGGAAAAAAATCCCCAGAAATTCTGGACATGAAGAACACAATGAATGACATAAAAAATAATCTAGAATCCATAAAAAATAGAGCTGATGTTATGGAGGACAGAATTAGTGATTTAGAGGCTAGACATATAGAAATGCTTCAGGTGGAGGAGGAGAGAGAACTAAGATTTTTAAAAAATGAAGAAATTATTCATGAACTATCCAACCCAATTAGGAAAAGCAACATGAGGATTATAGGTATTCCAGAGGGAGAAGTGAGGGAGAAAGGAGCAGAGAGCTTCTTCAAAGAAATAATAGCTGAGAACTTCCCACACCTGGGGAAGGAACTGGAATTACAAGTACATGAAGCAAATAGAACTCCTAATTACATAAATGCAAAAAGACCTTCTCCAAGGCATATATTATTAAAACTGGCAAAAGTCAACAACAAAGAAAAAAATATTAAGGGCAGCAAGGCAGAAGAAAATAACCTACAAAGGAACCCCTATCAGGCATTCAGCAGACTTCTCAGCAGAAACCTTACAGGCTAGGAGAGAACGGAATGATATATTCAAAATACTGAAAGACAAAAACTTTCAGCCAAGAATACTCTATCCAGCAAAACTATCCTTCAGATACGATGGAGAAATAAAAGCTTTCCCAGATAAACAAAAGCTGAAGGAGTTCGTCACCACTAGACCTCCCTTACAAGAAATGATGAAGGAAGCCCTCCTACCTGTAACAAAAAGGAAAAGTTTTACAAAACCTTGAGCAAGAATATAGATATATAGAATCAGAAAATTGCAGCTCTATATCAGAATAGGTCAGTAAACACTTGATTATAACATAAAAGACAAAGGGAAAGAAAGCATCAAAAAAAAACTATAAACACTTCAATTTAGTCACAAACCCACAACACAGAAAAGAACAATTTGTGACCATAATAACTCAGAAGGGGATGAGAAAAGGGATGGAACCTAATTAGGCTAATGGGCATAGGAGGCTATCAGAAAATGGACTATCTCATCTATGAGATACAAACCTCAGGGTAGCCACTAAATGAAAAACCAGACCAGAGCAACAAATCATAAACAAAAAGAAAACTGAGAAAACCATGACAGAAAACCACCAAACTGAAATGGCAGTCAGAAATACAAAGAAAAATAAACAATGGAAATACAGAACAACCAGAAAACAAGAGATAAAATGGCAGTACTAAGCCCTCATATATCAATAATCACTCTAAACGAAAACAGATTAAATTATCCAATAAAAAGACACAGAGTGGCTGAATGGATTACCTCCAAAAACTGAATCAAGAAGAAATAGAGGGGCCAACCCAGTGGCGTAGCGGTTAAGTTCACACACTCTGCTTTAGCAGCTCGGGGTTCGAAGGTTCGGATCCCAGGAATGGACCAATGTATCACTTGTCAAGCCATACTGTGGTGGCGTCCCATGTAAACTAGAGGAAGATGGCAACAGGTGTTAGCCCAGGGCCAATCTTCCTAAGCAAAAAGAGAAGGATTGGCAACGGATGTTAGCTCAGGACTAATCTTCCACACACTAAAAAAAAGAAGAAATAGAGAATCTGAATAGACCAAAGACAAGTGAAGAGATTGAAACAGTAATCAAAAACCTCCCCAAAAAACAAAAGTCCAACACCAGATTCTCTGGAGAATTCCAACAAAAATTCAAGGAATATTTAATACGTATCCTTCACAAACAACTCCAAAAAATTGAAGACGATGGAATGCTTCCTAACTCATTCTATGAGGCCAAAACTACCATGATCCCACAACCAAAAATTGACATACAGGAGAAAACAGAAATCACTGATAGTCACACTCCTCAGATGGAGCCAAGCTTGACCACCTGGCATTTATCTTCACGTTTACAGACACGTGATGGAAAGAAGCAGCTACATATTTTAAAACAAAATGTGCCCCCCGCCCCCGCAATTGTTTTCTAATCTGCCCTTGCACATCAAATGTCTCTTGAGCGTTTCCCTGTTTCCCCAAATTCTTCGACAGGGTGGGTTTTCAAGGTTGCATGGTGTTCCGGCCTGTGGACACGTTGTACCTTGCTTCGTGGACTTAAATTGGTCATTTAGGCTCTTTTAACTGCCTTTCAGTTACAAAAGATTTCCCACGAACAAAATATGCGCGGAAAAGCATCACAGTTACCCAGTTAATCACTACTCAGATTTGATAACACGTTAATTTTTGCCATCTTGGCTTCAGATATTTTTAAGGAAGAAAAGTTTACAGGGGGACTGGAAGGTCCCTCTGTCCAACCAGTTCCTATCCTTCCATCCCAAAAGCCACCTCCAATCTGAAGTTGGTGTTTATTATTGCCATCCTTGATCTCAGGCTTCACTTCCAAAAGTATGTTCCGTAAACAATACCGTATTGTTCCGAGTTTCAAAAGTCGACACAGCATCGTAATCGCAAGTCTATATCCTTTCTTCACTGAACACGTTGATTTCGAGATTGACTCACGTGGATATAGACCTCGTTAATCTTGACTGTTCTAAGATATTATAATGCATGAATATAATCGAGTAACACATTCCTCTATCGATAAGCATTTAGGTCGTTTCTAAGACTCGAGAATCGACGCTCTGGTGACGGGAGAGTGCGCACGAGTTTCTCTAGGGGCTGTGTCTGGAGAAGAATCCAAAGTCCTAGGCCGAGGAGTCTGGGATTCCTGGAAGAGGACGGGCTGACTCCCAAGGGCCAGCCTCTTCAGTTCCACTAGACACCGCTGGGTGGCGCTCCCAGGTGACTGCAGTTTACAGCGCTGCCAGTCGGGAAGGAGAGTCCCATGTCCCCACGTCCTCTGGGTGGTACGAGGTGGAGCCTGAAGCGTCTTGAGCTTCAGCGTCTTTTCAGGCTCCTTGGCCTACGAGGTTTTTACCTTGCGTGAATTTCCTAGCCACGGCCTTGGCTTCTTCTCCGCTTGGGTCGTCTTTTTCTTATCGATTTGTGAATAGTTTATCCATATTTCTGATTCAGACAGGGTCTCTACAGGAAGCACGTGGCGTGCGTAAAGCGGGTGAGTGAAGGAGCGCTGAATGAAAGGACTATTTCCAGAAGCACGGACAGGTTGGAGGCAGGCACCGAGGGGCAGTGCACACCCAAGCTGGGCAAGAGTGGGCAGTGCTCACCACCTCAGGCCTGAAGGGCAAGGCAAGCGTTGGGTGACAGCGCTCCCTGGATTTCTGGGCGTTTCCACACGGTCCGGCTCTTCCGAGCAAAGGGCGCTGGCTGAGAAGCTTGGCTCAAGGATGATTGGAGAGCAGCCTAGTGGACACCATCAAGATAGAGAACATCGCCCTCCCTCGAGACATCCCAGGATCCTAACGCCTCCTCCTTCTCATCCAGGAGACTGTCGCTCACCTGCCGGTGTACCAAACCTGCAAGCGCCTTCCCCTCGGCCTCGGAGGAGTTTTCCTTGCGTGCCAGGGAGAGCCATCTCCCTCTGGAGGGGAAGACGGGCAGGCCACGAGCAGCCCTGATAACCGCTCGGCCTCCTCAGTCAGGCTTCCTCTGCTGGGGTGCATCCCCCCCACACACACGTGCGGGTGAACATTCGGCCCTTGTGGACCTGGGGGGCTGGGTGCCGACTCGAGATACGGCTCCGGCTGCTGCATTTTGCTGGAGCGATGCCCGTGTCTCTGACCGGGGCTCTGGGGCCTTCAGGCAGGACGCGTACATGCAACTGGGGCAGGCTGACCTGTTGGCTCGCGGGAGGGGAAAATCTCAGAGCCTCCAGGTTCTGACTTGACAGGCAGGAGCAGAGCCTGGCAAGTGCAGGGACCTGCACTAACAGGAGCTGAGCGTCCGTGGAGGGACACAGCCAGCTCCCCACCACGGGGCGGGAGCCGGGCCCAGAAGCACCAGCCCGCCCTGCGCGCCGCACCGCGCGCCTTCTGCTCTCCCCCGGCTGCTCCACTGGAGACCAGAGGGGGCCGCAGCACCCGGCCCGGTTCCTACAGGTCAGCCTCGCAGGCGCAGAGCAAAGTGAGGACGAAAGGAGGACGGACGGGGGCACGGGACGGGCGTCTAGCACAGCGAACGGTTCTGTGCTTTGCAAATTTCTTCTCTGGGACTGTGGCTTGTCTTTCCTTCCATAAACATGGTCTGTTCGACATTGATTTTTTTGGCCCGTGTTCAGACTTGTACACGTTCCGCGTGTGTAACGGCTGACTGTTGTGTGCTGCCTTCTCCGTATGTCCGTTAGCTCCAGACAAACAGCGAGGACAATAGTGACTAACTGGAGCCGGGTGTGTGCGGGGCCCGGTCAACAATAAGAGTGGAACTCCCAGACCTGACACTGACCACATGCAGGAGGGTGGGCGTTTCCGCGAGGTAGAATGTTTGGGGCTGCAAGTGTCAGAAACCCAGGACTCAGCTGGCTCAAACAGTAAGGAAACGCAGATCTCTTTGACTAAGGAGTCCAGCTGTAGCTGTCTTCAAGGTGGGTTGCATCATCAGCTTCATGACGTCAGTACGGACCTGGACTTTCCCATTCCTCCTCTCTACTGTCCTTCCTACTAGTTTAATCAACACTCTGGGAGCAAGACATTTGGAGCAGTCAACCCAAAGGTGACGATGTCAGGAGGAAGAGAGAATCCTGTCCTATGACTCTCTCTTACAAAGAGAGGACACTTCTCCCGGAAGCCCTCCTATCTGACTCCCCATCACACATCAGTGGCTAGAGTTGGGTCACACTAGTTTCCCTGGAAACATCACTATCGAGGCAGAAGATAACAACACGAGTCCTGTTGAGTTGACCCTTAGAGCAAGAGAAGGAGTTGGCTTCTCCTTCAAAAAACATGCTGTGAGGTGCAGGGGTGGAGACCTGAACGACATTTGGATTCTCTTAGGCAGAAAGGAGGGTGAGTGGCTGCTGGGTAGGCAACCCAAAACCTTCACCACGGGAGTGACCCAACTAAAGCAAACCCTCAAAACGCAACAGTAAAACACCAAACATTCCAAACGGAAAAGACAACCCACCAACTGGGAGAAAATATTTGCAAATCATATATCTGACAAGGGGTTAATTCCCAAAATATATAAAGAACTCATACAACTCAACAACAAAAAGAGCAACAACCGGATCAAAAATGAGCGGGGGGGGCGGGGGGGGCCGACCCAGTGGCGTAGTGGGTAAGTTTGCCCGATCCGCTTTGGCGGGCCCGCTTCTCGGGTTCGGATCCCGGGCACGGACCTACAGCCACTCATCGACCCGTGCTGTGGCGGCGTCCCACACACAAAATCGAGGAAGACTGGCACGGATGTTACCTCAGGGACACCCTTCCTCAAGCGAAAAGAGGAAGATCGGCAGCAGATGTCAGCTTAAAAAAAAAAAAAAAAAACGGGCAGAGGATATGAACAGACATTTTTCCAAAGAAGACATACAGATGGCCAACAGGCACATGACAAGACGTTCAAAGTGTTGGAGAGGACGTGGAGAAAAGAGAACCCTCATTCACTGCTGCTGGGAATGCAAACTGGTGCAGCCACTAAGGAAAACAGTATGGCGATTTCTCAAAACATTAAAAATAGAAATACCATACGATCCAGCTATCCCACTACTAGGTATTCATCCAAAGAACGTGAAACCGACAATACGAAGAGATCCACGCACCCCTACGTTCATTGCAGCATTATCCACAATAGCCAAGATGTGGATGAAACAACCCGAGTGCCCATCGACTGATGAATGGATTAGAAGATGTGGTATATATATATATATATGTATGTATATACACACAGACACACACACACACACACACACACACACACACACACGACGGAATACTACTCAGCCATAAAGAAGACAAAATCGTCCCATTTGCAACAACATGGATGGACCTCGAGGGTGTGATGGTAAGCGAAATAAGCCAGACAGAGAAAGACAAACACCGTGTGATTTCCCTCGTGTGTGGAAGATAAACACGTGGATAAAGAGAACAGATTAGTGGTTACTAGAGGGGAAGGGGGTGGGGGGGGTGGGCAAAAGGGGTAAGGCAGCACATATGTACGATGACAGATAAAAATGAGACTACCGGTGGTGAGCACGATGCAGTCTACACAGAAACTGATAGATACTCATGTACACCTGAAATTACACAATGTTATAAACCAATGTGACCTCAAGAAAATAAAAATAAATAAATAAATAAATAAAAAAGAAACGAGTATTGAGACCAAGTCCTTTCACAAAAAAAACAACAAACTCTCAAATCCCTAGCAATAAGCTTGACGTGAGAAGTGCAGGAGCCTTTCTGATGGAAACTCCTCAACTTGACTGAGAGCCAGAAAGAAGGCCTGGAGACACGCCACACTCCCCGACGGGAAGGCGAAGTCTCGCAAAGCTGTTCGACCGTCCTAGATTAATTTGTTGGCTTAAGGTGATTCTAAGCAAAATGCTTGTGATAAAATAGTAAATGGAAAAAAGTGAGTGAAAAACCGCACGTGTTCAGGTTGGTGCATTTCATTGCGTGTCAAGTTTGTATCCACAGAGAACCACTGTAAACAGACACGGATCACTAGGGAGCGGCGCGCTTGCTTAGAAATCTCGAGACGTGTGCTGTTGTCTGCGATTTACCACGAGACGCGTCAAAGAATAAGATGGACTGATCGATGGACAGAGGGATGGACAAATGAGAAGAAGGAAATGTAGTAAAATAGTAATGATAGAATCTAGGCGGGAAGTGTTCGTGTGTTAACTGTCACATTTTTTTCAACTCTGTTGAACCTTTGGAAATTTTCATAATAAAAGGTTGGGAGAAAGACAGAGCGAGGAACAACAAAAACCAAAGTGCGTATCTAATAGAATTCCAACACTAAAAATATGAGCTCAGCTGAAAACAGATGGGCAGGAAGCGGGCTAAAATACCGACCCTGGTGCAGTTCTCCGGGGTTTCTCTTTCCTTCTTCACGCTCCAGGCACCGGCCGACTTTGCTCTGTACGATATCCGCGTCCGCCTATACCCGAACTGAAGGACCACCGCCTGCCTGCCCGGCGCCCCGGGCCCAGCGAGGAAGGCCCCTGGGGCCCCGACTCTCCCCGGCTGGGCTGCCCCCTCACGCCCGCGGCTTCGAGCACCCGCTGGGCCCGAGGCCTCTAATCACAGCTCTGCAGACCTGTCCTCGCGGGCTGCTCAGGCGACGACCGGACTACCGACTCGTCTATTCTGAGCTCTCGGGCTGCAGCCGCCTGCTCCCCATCTTTGCCCATCACAGCGTTACTCCAGGCGCTTCTTCCAACCACACCCCTCTAGCTGCCTGTGGTTTTTGGCCGTAGTTTAAAATTTCTTAGTTTAAGTGATCTCTGTCCAGGAACTGAAAAGAGAAACTTTACAAATTGTTCTATGTAATAACGTAAAATCCCTGCAAGGCAAAAAAATAAAATAAAATAAAATAAAACATAAACAAGGAATTATAAAATGACAATTGAGAAATATATTTGCAACTTACATGACAAAGTCCTGATTTACCTAATTTACGCAGAGGTCAAAATCAAAAGTAAAATAAAAAGATGAACAAAAAAGATGCGAAACCCAATAGAAAAAAAGCGAAGTGAACAAAGGGTTCAAAGACACACGAATTACCAATGAACAGGGAAAAAGTGTGGACCCTCACTCGTGGTAAGAGAAATGAGAAATGAAAACCAAAACGGTAACGGGATGTAACTTCCTACCTTGCAAATTGCCAAAAGTTCCATGAAACACTTGAATGCCACCTGGTGGTGCTGAGGATCGGGACTGGGAGACGGGGGCTCCCGCAGTGTGGTAAAAGCGCAAAGCGATGCCACTCTCCGAAGGACACGTCTATTCAATTCACAAATGCGCGCAGCCAGTGAGCAAGACCATGCTTGGCGTTTTCACTCCAGAAATATTTATGTAATTTCACCAAGATCACATACGGATGTATGACGTTCATTGCGACACTTTTGATTCCAGCAGAAAACAGGACAAAAAAAAAAAAAAAAGAAAGAACTCGAAGCAACCGAAGTATCTGAACCGGATCAAATCCCTAGAGGTTTGTGAAAATAAAGAGGCTTGATGCTACGTCAACAAAGCAGGAATCCAGTATCAAAACCCAGCTCAAGGTTAGCACCCAAACAGCAGAAAAGTTGACTTGAAACTGAGAGGCCTAACTGCACTCTGATCTTCATTTCTCCTCTGCCCCGGAACTCAGACTCCTGAGCCAATGGGAAAGGGAGCTTATTGATAATTTTCTTCGTTATTTGCACTTTTCTGGGTCCTCTAAATTTTCTATAATAAGCACGTATTACTTTTTAATAATAAAGTTATGTATAGTATCTTTATCGGTATGTGAGGAACACACACAACTGGAGTTTATCAATTCCTCTCCATTCATAAGGTATTCTTCTATTTCTCCACGAGAGGGCAGCAGATGCACAACAAATAAAAACCGTTTCAAAGGCCTTTGGTCTGAAATGGAACGCTGCTGTTCATCGTTCAGTCGTTTATTGTTACGTGTTACCGGCACAAACAAATTATTTATTGAATTGTTTATTTTTCTGATAAATTGGCTATACAGTCATTGGAAAAATTGACATATCGGAGAAAACAGAAGTCACCGATAGTCACACTCCTCAGATGGAGCCAAGCTTGACCACCTGGCATTTATCTTCACGTTTACAGACACGTGATGGAAAGAAGCAGCTACATATTTTAAAACAAAATGTGCCCCCCGCCCCCGCAATTGTTTTCTAATCTGCCCTTGCACATCAAATGTCTCTTGAGCGTTTCCCTGTTTCCCCAAATTCTTCGACAGGGTGGGTTTTCAAGGTTGCATGGTGTTCCGGCCTGTGGACACGTTGTACCTTGCTTCGTGGACTTAAATTGGTCATTTAGGCTCTTTTAACTGCCTTTCAGTTACAAAAGATTTCCCACGAACAAAATATGCGCGGAAAAACATCACAGTTACCCAGTTAATCACTACTCAGATTTGATAACACGTTAATTTTTGCCATCTTGGCTTCAGATATTTTTAAGGAAGAAAAGTTTACAGGGGGACTGGAAGGTCCCTCTGTCCAACCAGTTCCTATCCTTCCATCCCAAAAGCCACCTCCAATCTGAAGTTGGTGTTTATTATTGCCATCCTTGATCTCAGGCTTCACTTCCAAAAGTATGTTCCGTAAACAATACCGTATTGTTCCGAGTTTCAAAAGTCGACACAGCATCGTAATCGCAAGTCTATATCCTTTCTTCACTGAACACGTTGATTTCGAGATTGACTCACGTGGATATAGACCTCGTTAATTTTGACTGTTCTAAGATATTATAATGCATGAATATAATCGATTAACACATTCCTCTATCGATAAGCATTTAGGTCGTTTCTAAGACTCGAGAATCGACGCTCTGGTGACGGGAGAGTGCGCACGAGTTTCTCTAGGGGCTGTGTCTGGAGAAGAATCCAAAGTCCTAGGCCGAGGAGTCTGGGATTCCTGGAAGAGGACGGGCTGACTCCCAAGGGCCAGCCTCTTCAGTTCCACTAGACACCGCTGGGTGGCGCTCCCAGGTGACTGCAGTTTACAGCGCTGCCAGTCGGGAAGGAGAGTCCCATGTCCCCACGTCCTCTGGGTGGTACGAGGTGGGGCCTGAAGCGTCTTCGAGCTTCAGCGTCTTTTCAGGCTCCTTGGCCTACGAGGTTTTTACCTTGCGTGAATTTCCTAGCCACGGCCTTGGCTTCTTCTCCGCTTGGGTCGTCTTTTTCTTATCGATTTGTGAATAGTTTATCCATATTTCTGATTCAGACAGGGTCTCTACAGGAAGCACGTGGCGTGCGTAAAGCGGGTGAGTGAAGGAGCGCTGAATGAAAGGACTATTTCCAGAAGCACGGACAGGTTGGAGGCAGGCACCGAGGGGCAGTGCACACCCAAGCTGGGCAAGAGTGGGCAGTGCTCACCACTTCAGGCCCGAAGGGCAAGGCAAGCGTTGGGTGACAGCGCTCCCTGGATTTCTGGGCGTTTCCACACGGTCCGGCTCTTCTGAGCAAAGGGCGCTGGCTGAGAAGCTTGGCTCAAGGATGATTGGAGAGCAGCCTAGTGGACACCATCAAGATAGAGAACATCGCCCTCCCTCGAGACATCCCAGGATCCTAACGCCTCCTCCTTCTCATCCAGGAGACTGTCGCTCACCTGCCGGTGTACCAAACCTGCAAGCGCCTTCCCCTCGGCCTCGGAGGAGTTTTCCTTGCGTGCCAGGGAGAGCCATCTCCCTCTGGAGGGGAAGACGGGCAGGCCACGAGCAGCCCTGATAACCGCTCGGCCTCCTCAGTCAGGCTTCCTCTGCTGGGGTGCATCCCCCCCACACACACGTGCGGGTGAACATTCGGCCCTTGTGGACCTGGGGGGCTGGGTGCCGACTCGAGATACGGCTCCGGCTGCTGCATTTTGCTGGAGCGATGCCCGTGTCTCTGACCGGGGCTCTGGGGCCTTCAGGTAGGACGCGTACATGCAACTGGGGCAGGCTGACCTGTTGGCTCGCGGGAGGGGAAAATCTCAGAGCCTCCAGGTTCTGACTTGACAGGCAGGAGCAGAGCCTGGCAAGTGCAGGGACCTGCACTAACAGGAGCTGAGCGTCCGTGGAGGGACACAGCCAGCTCCCCACCACGGGGCGGGAGCCGGGCCCAGAAGCACCAGCCCGCCCTGCGCGCCGCACCGCGCGCCTTCTGCTCTCCCCCGGCTGCTCCACTGGAGACCAGAGGGGGCCGCAGCACCCGGCCCGGTTCCTACAGGTCAGCCTCGCAGGCGCAGAGCAAAGTGAGGACGAAAGGAGGACGGACGGGGGCACGGGACGGGCGTCTAGCACAGCGAACGGTTCTGTGCTTTGCAAATTTCTTCTCTGGGACTGTGGCTTGTCTTTCCTTCCATAAACATGGTCTGTTCGACATTGATTTTTTTGGCCCGTGTTCAGACTTGTACACGTTCCGCGTGTGTAACGGCTGACTGTTGTGTGCTGCCTTCTCCGTATGTCCGTTAGCTCCAGACAAACAGCGAGGACAATAGTGACTAACTGGAGCCGGGTGTGTGCGGGGCCCGGTCAACAATAAGAGTGGAACTCCCAGACCTGACACTGACCACATGCAGGAGGGTGGGCGTTTCCGCGAGGTAGAATGTTTGGGGCTGCAAGTGTCAGAAACCCAGGACTCAGCTGGCTCAAACAGTAAGGAAACGCAGATCTCTTTGACTAAGGAGTCCAGCTGTAGCTGTCTTCAAGGTGGGTTGCATCATCAGCTTCATGACGTCAGTACGGACCTGGACTTTCCCATTCCTCCTCTCTACTGTCCTTCCTACTAGTTTAATCAACACTCTGGGAGCAAGACATTTGGAGCAGTCAACCCAAAGGTGACGATGTCAGGAGGAAGAGAGAATCCTGTCCTATGACTCTCTCTTACAAAGAGAGGACACTTCTCCCGGAAGCCCTCCTATCTGACTCCCCATCACACATCAGTGGCTAGAGTTGGGTCACACTAGTTTCCCTGGAAACATCACTATCGAGGCAGAAGATAACAACACGAGTCCTGTTGAGTTGACCCTTAGAGCAAGAGAAGGAGTTGGCTTCTCCTTCAAAAAACATGCTGTGAGGTGCAGGGGTGGAGACCTGAACGACATTTGGATTCTCTTAGGCAGAAAGGAGGGTGAGTGGCTGCTGGGTAGGCAACCCAAAACCTTCACCACGGGGGTGACCCAACTAAAGCAAACCCTCAAAACGCAACAGTAAAACACCAAACATTCCAAACGGAAAAGACAACCCACCAACTGGGAGAAAATATTTGCAAATCATATATCTGACAAGGGGTTAATTCCCAAAATATATAAAGAACTCATACAACTCAACAACAAAAAGAGCAACAACCGGATCAAAAATGAGCGGGGGGGGCGGGGGGGCCGACCCAGTGGCGTAGTGGGTAAGTTTGCCCGATCCGCTTTGGCGGGCCCGCTTCTCGGGTTCGGATCCCGGGCACGGACCTACAGCCACTCATCGACCCGTGCTGTGGCGGCGTCCCACACACAAAATCGAGGAAGACTGGCACGGATGTTACCTCAGGGACACTCTTCCTCAAGCGAAAAGAGGAAGATCGGCAGCAGATGTCAGCTTAAAAAAAAAAAAAAAAAACGGGCAGAGGATATGAACAGACATTTTTCCAAAGAAGACATACAGATGGCCAACAGGCACATGACAAGACGTTCAAAGTGTTGGAGAGGACGTGGAGAAAAGAGAACCCTCATTCACTGCTGCTGGGAATGCAAACTGGTGCAGCCACTAAGGAAAACAGTATGGCGATTTCTCAAAACATTAAAAATAGAAATACCATACGATCCAGCTATCCCACTACTAGGTATTCATCCAAAGAACGTGAAACCGACAATACGAAGAGATCCACGCACCCCTACGTTCATTGCAGCATTATCCACAATAGCCAAGATGTGGATGAAACAACCCGAGTGCCCATCGACTGATGAATGGATTAGAAGATGTGGTATATATATATATATATGTATGTATATACACACAGACACACACACACACACACACACACACACACACACACGACGGAATACTACTCAGCCATAAAGAAGACAAAATCGTCCCATTTGCAACAACATGGATGGACCTCGAGGGTGTGATGGTAAGCGAAATAAGCCAGACAGAGAAAGACAAACACCGTGTGATTTCCCTCGTGTGTGGAAGATAAACACGTGGATAAAGAGAACAGATTAGTGGTTACTAGAGGGGAAGGGGGTGGGGGGGGTGGGCAAAAGGGGTAAGGCAGCACATATGTACGATGACAGATAAAAATGAGACTACCGGTGGTGAGCACGATGCAGTCTACACAGAAACTGATAGATACTCATGTACACCTGAAATTACACAATGTTATAAACCAATGTGACCTCAAGAAAATAAAAATAAATAAATAAATAAATAAAAAAGAAACGAGTATTGAGACCAAGTCCTTTCACAAAAAAAACAACAAACTCTCAAATCCCTAGCAATAAGCTTGACGTGAGAAGTGCAGGAGCCTTTCTGATGGAAACTCCTCAACTTGACTGAGAGCCAGAAAGAAGGCCTGGAGACACGCCACACTCCCCGACGGGAAGGCGAAGTCTCGCAAAGCTGTTCGACCGTCCTAGATTAATTTGTTGGCTTAAGGTGATTCTAAGCAAAATGCTTGTGATAAAATAGTAAATGGAAAAAAGTGAGTGAAAAACCGCACGTGTTCAGGTTGGTGCATTTCATTGCGTGTCAAGTTTGTATCCACAGAGAACCACTGTAAACAGACACGGATCACTAGGGAGCGGCGCGCTTGCTTAGAAATCTCGAGACGTGTGCTGTTGTCTGCGATTTACCACGAGACGCGTCAAAGAATAAGATGGACTGATCGATGGACAGAGGGATGGACAAATGAGAAGAAGGAAATGTAGTAAAATAGTAATGATAGAATCTAGGCGGGAAGTGTTCGTGTGTTAACTGTCACATTTTTTTCAACTCTGTTGAACCTTTGGAAATTTTCATAATAAAAGGTTGGGAGAAAGACAGAGCGAGGAACAACAAAAACCAAAGTGCGTATCTAATAGAATTCCAACACTAAAAATATGAGCTCAGCTGAAAACAGATGGGCAGGAAGCGGGCTAAAATACCGACCCTGGTGCAGTTCTCCGGGGTTTCTCTTTCCTTCTTCACGCTCCAGGCACCGGCCGACTTTGCTCTGTACGATATCCGCGTCCGCCTATACCCGAACTGAAGGACCACCGCCTGCCTGCCCGGCGCCCCGGGCCCAGCGAGGAAGGCCCCTGGGGCCCCGACTCTCCCCGGCTGGGCTGCCCCCTCACGCCCGCGGCTTCGAGCACCCGCTGGGCCCGAGGCCTCTAATCACAGCTCTGCAGACCTGTCCTCGCGGGCTGCTCAGGCGACGACCGGACTACCGACTCGTCTATTCTGAGCTCTCGGGCTGCAGCCGCCTGCTCCCCATCTTTGCCCATCACAGCGTTACTCCAGGCGCTTCTTCCAACCACACCCCTCTAGCTGCCTGTGGTTTTTGGCCGTAGTTTAAAATTTCTTAGTTTAAGTGATCTCTGTCCAGGAACTGAAAAGAGAAACTTTACAAATTGTTCTATGTAATAACGTAAAATCCCTGCAAGGCAAAAAAATAAAATAAAATAAAATAAAACATAAACAAGGAATTATAAAATGACAATTGAGAAATATATTTGCAACTTACATGACAAAGTCCTGATTTACCTAATTTACGCAGAGGTCAAAATCAAAAGTAAAATAAAAAGATGAACAAAAAAGATGCGAAACCCAATAGAAAAAAAGCGAAGTGAACAAAGGGTTCAAAGACACACGAATTACCAATGAACAGGGAAAAAGTGTGGACCCTCACTCGTGGTAAGAGAAATGAGAAATGAAAACCAAAACGGTAACGGGATGTAACTTCCTACCTTGCAAATTGCCAAAAGTTCCATGAAACACTTGAATGCCACCTGGTGGTGCTGAGGATCGGGACTGGGAGACGGGGGCTCCCGCAGTGTGGTAAAAGCGCAAAGCGATGCCACTCTCCGAAGGACACGTCTATTCAATTCACAAATGCGCGCAGCCAGTGAGCAAGACCATGCTTGGCGTTTTCACTCCAGAAATATTTATGTAATTTCACCAAGATCACATACGGATGTATGACGTTCATTGCGACACTTTTGATTCCAGCAGAAAACAGGACAAAAAAAAAAAAAAAGAAAGAACTCGAAGCAACCGAAGTATCTGAACCGGATCAAATCCCTAGAGGTTTGTGAAAATAAAGAGGCTTGATGCTACGTCAACAAAGCAGGAATCCAGTATCAAAACCCAGCTCAAGGTTAGCACCCAAACAGCAGAAAAGTTGACTTGAAACTGAGAGGCCTAACTGCACTCTGATCTTCATTTCTCCTCTGCCCCGGAACTCAGACTCCTGAGCCAATGGGAAAGGGAGCTTATTGATAATTTTCTTCGTTATTTGCACTTTTCTGGGTCCTCTAAATTTTCTATAATAAGCACGTATTACTTTTTAATAATAAAGTTATGTATAGTATCTTTATCGGTATGTGAGGAACACACACAACTGGAGTTTATCAATTCCTCTCCATTCATAAGGTATTCTTCTATTTCTCCACGAGAGGGCAGCAGATGCACAACAAATAAAAACCGTTTCAAAGGCCTTTGGTCTGAAATGGAACGCTGCTGTTCATCGTTCAGTCGTTTATTGTTACGTGTTACCGGCACAAACAAATTATTTATTGAATTGTTTATTTTTCTGATAAATTGGCTATACAGTCATTGGAAAAATTGACATATCGGAGAAAACAGAAGTCACCGATAGTCACACTCCTCAGATGGAGCCAAGCTTGACCACCTGGCATTTATCTTCACGTTTACAGACACGTGATGGAAAGAAGCAGCTACATATTTTAAAACAAAATGTGCCCCCCGCCCCCGCAATTGTTTTCTAATCTGCCCTTGCACATCAAATGTCTCTTGAGCGTTTCCCTGTTTCCCCAAATTCTTCGACAGGGTGGGTTTTCAAGGTTGCATGGTGTTCCGGCCTGTGGACACGTTGTACCTTGCTTCGTGGACTTAAATTGGTCATTTAGGCTCTTTTAACTGCCTTTCAGTTACAAAAGATTTCCCACGAACAAAATATGCGCGGAAAAACATCACAGTTACCCAGTTAACCACTACTCAGATTTGATAACACGTTAATTTTTGCCATCTTGGCTTCAGATATTTTTAAGGAAGAAAAGTTTACAGGGGGACTGGAAGGTCCCTCTGTCCAACCAGTTCCTATCCTTCCATCCCAAAAGCCACCTCCAATCTGAAGTTGGTGTTTATTATTGCCATCCTTGATCTCAGGCTTCACTTCCAAAAGTATGTTCCGTAAACAATACCGTATTGTTCCGAGTTTCAAAAGTCGACACAGCATCGTAATCGCAAGTCTATATCCTTTCTTCACTGAACACGTTGATTTCGAGATTGACTCACGTGGATATAGACCTCGTTAATTTTGACTGTTCTAAGATATTATAATGCATGAATATAATCGATTAACACATTCCTCTATCGATAAGCATTTAGGTCGTTTCTAAGACTCGAGAATCGACGCTCTGGTGACGGGAGAGTGCGCACGAGTTTCTCTAGGGGCTGTGTCTGGAGAAGAATCCAAAGTCCTAGGCCGAGGAGTCTGGGATTCCTGGAAGAGGACGGGCTGACTCCCAAGGGCCAGCCTCTTCAGTTCCACTAGACACCGCTGGGTGGCGCTCCCAGGTGACTGCAGTTTACAGCGCTGCCAGTCGGGAAGGAGAGTCCCATGTCCCCACGTCCTCTGGGTGGTACGAGGTGGGGCCTGAAGCGTCTTCGAGCTTCAGCGTCTTTTCAGGCTCCTTGGCCTACGAGGTTTTTACCTTGCGTGAATTTCCTAGCCACGGCCTTGGCTTCTTCTCCGCTTGGGTCGTCTTTTTCTTATCGATTTGTGAATAGTTTATCCATATTTCTGATTCAGACAGGGTCTCTACAGGAAGCACGTGGCGTGCGTAAAGCGGGTGAGTGAAGGAGCGCTGAATGAAAGGACTATTTCCAGAAGCACGGACAGGTTGGAGGCAGGCACCGAGGGGCAGTGCACACCCAAGCTGGGCAAGAGTGGGCAGTGCTCACCACTTCAGGCCCGAAGGGCAAGGCAAGCGTTGGGTGACAGCGCTCCCTGGATTTCTGGGCGTTTCCACACGGTCCGGCTCTTCCGAGCAAAGGGCGCTGGCTGAGAAGCTTGGCTCAAGGATGATTGGAGAGCAGCCTAGTGGACACCATCAAGATAGAGAACATCGCCCTCCCTCGAGACATCCCAGGATCCTAACGCCTCCTCCTTCTCATCCAGGAGACTGTCGCTCACCTGCCGGTGTACCAAACCTGCAAGCGCCTTCCCCTCGGCCTCGGAGGAGTTTTCCTTGCGTGCCAGGGAGAGCCATCTCCCTCTGGAGGGGAAGACGGGCAGGCCACGAGCAGCCCTGATAACCGCTCGGCCTCCTCAGTCAGGCTTCCTCTGCTGGGGTGCATCCCCCCCCCACACACGTGCGGGTGAACATTCGGCCCTTGTGGACCTGGGGGGCTGGGTGCCGACTCGAGATATGGCTCCGGCTGCTGCATTTTGCTGGAGCGATGCCCGTGTCTCTGACCGGGGCTCTGGGGCCTTCAGGCAGGACGCGTACATGCAACTGGGGCAGGCTGACCTGTTGGCTCGCGGGAGGGGAAAATCTCAGAGCCTCCAGGTTCTGACTTGACAGGCAGGAGCAGAGCCTGGCAAGTGCAGGGACCTGCACTAACAGGAGCTGAGCGTCCGTGGAGGGACACAGCCAGCTCCCCACCACGGGGCGGGAGCCGGGCCCAGAAGCACCAGCCCGCCCTGCGCGCCGCACCGCGCGCCTTCTGCTCTCCCCCGGCTGCTCCACTGGAGACCAGAGGGGGCCGCAGCACCCGGCCCGGTTCCTACAGGTCAGCCTCGCAGGCGCAGAGCAAAGTGAGGACGAAAGGAGGACGGACGGGGGCACGGGACGGGCGTCTAGCACAGCGAACGGTTCTGTGCTTTGCAAATTTCTTCTCTGGGACTGTGGCTTGTCTTTCCTTCCATAAACATGGTCTGTTCGACATTGATTTTTTTGGCCCGTGTTCAGACTTGTACACGTTCCGCGTGTGTAACGGCTGACTGTTGTGTGCTGCCTTCTCCGTATGTCCGTTAGCTCCAGACAAACAGCGAGGACAATAGTGACTAACTGGAGCCGGGTGTGTGCGGGGCCCGGTCAACAATAAGAGTGGAACTCCCAGACCTGACACTGACCACATGCAGGAGGGTGGGCGTTTCCGCGAGGTAGAATGTTTGGGGCTGCAAGTGTCAGAAACCCAGGACTCAGCTGGCTCAAACAGTAAGGAAACGCAGATCTCTTTGACTAAGGAGTCCAGCTGTAGCTGTCTTCAAGGTGGGTTGCATCATCAGCTTCATGACGTCAGTACGGACCTGGACTTTCCCATTCCTCCTCTCTACTGTCCTTCCTACTAGTTTAATCAACACTCTGGGAGCAAGACATTTGGAGCAGTCAACCCAAAGGTGACGATGTCAGGAGGAAGAGAGAATCCTGTCCTATGACTCTCTCTTACAAAGAGAGGACACTTCTCCCGGAAGCCCTCCTATCTGACTCCCCATCACACATCAGTGGCTAGAGTTGGGTCACACTAGTTTCCCTGGAAACATCACTATCGAGGCAGAAGATAACAACACGAGTCCTGTTGAGTTGACCCTTAGAGCAAGAGAAGGAGTTGGCTTCTCCTTCAAAAAACATGCTGTGAGGTGCAGGGGTGGAGACCTGAACGACATTTGGATTCTCTTAGGCAGAAAGGAGGGTGAGTGGCTGCTGGGTAGGCAACCCAAAACCTTCACCACGGGGGTGACCCAACTAAAGCAAACCCTCAAAACGCAACAGTAAAACACCAAACATTCCAAACGGAAAAGACAACCCACCAACTGGGAGAAAATATTTGCAAATCATATATCTGACAAGGGGTTAATTCCCAAAATATATAAAGAACTCATACAACTCAACAACAAAAAGAGCAACAACCGGATCAAAAATGAGCGGGGGGGGCGGGGGGGCCGACCCAGTGGCGTAGTGGGTAAGTTTGCCCGATCCGCTTTGGCGGGCCCGCTTCTCGGGTTCGGATCCCGGGCACGGACCTACAGCCACTCATCGACCCGTGCTGTGGCGGCGTCCCACACACAAAATCGAGGAAGACTGGCACGGATGTTACCTCAGGGACACTCTTCCTCAAGCGAAAAGAGGAAGATCGGCAGCAGATGTCAGCTTAAAAAAAAAAAAAAAAAACGGGCAGAGGATATGAACAGACATTTTTCCAAAGAAGACATACAGATGGCCAACAGGCACATGACAAGACGTTCAAAGTGTTGGAGAGGACGTGGAGAAAAGAGAACCCTCATTCACTGCTGCTGGGAATGCAAACTGGTGCAGCCACTAAGGAAAACAGTATGGCGATTTCTCAAAACATTAAAAATAGAAATACCATACGATCCAGCTATCCCACTACTAGGTATTCATCCAAAGAACGTGAAACCGACAATACGAAGAGATCCACGCACCCCTACGTTCATTGCAGCATTATCCACAATAGCCAAGATGTGGATGAAACAACCCGAGTGCCCATCGACTGATGAATGGATTAGAAGATGTGGTATATATATATATATATGTATGTATATACACACAGACACACACACACACACACACACACACACACACGACGGAATACTACTCAGCCATAAAGAAGACAAAATCGTCCCATTTGCAACAACATGGATGGACCTCGAGGGTGTGATGGTAAGCGAAATAAGCCAGACAGAGAAAGACAAACACCGTGTGATTTCCCTCGTGTGTGGAAGATAAACACGTGGATAAAGAGAACAGATTAGTGGTTACTAGAGGGGAAGGGGGTGGGGGGGGTGGGCAAAAGGGGTAAGGCAGCACATATGTACGATGACAGATAAAAATGAGACTACCGGTGGTGAGCACGATGCAGTCTACACAGAAACTGATAGATACTCATGTACACCTGAAATTACACAATGTTATAAACCAATGTGACCTCAAGAAAATAAAAATAAATAAATAAATAAATAAAAAAGAAACGAGTATTGAGACCAAGTCCTTTCACAAAAAAAACAACAAACTCTCAAATCCCTAGCAATAAGCTTGACGTGAGAAGTGCAGGAGCCTTTCTGATGGAAACTCCTCAACTTGACTGAGAGCCAGAAAGAAGGCCTGGAGACACGCCACACTCCCCGACGGGAAGGCGAAGTCTCGCAAAGCTGTTCGACCGTCCTAGATTAATTTGTTGGCTTAAGGTGATTCTAAGCAAAATGCTTGTGATAAAATAGTAAATGGAAAAAAGTGAGTGAAAAACCGCACGTGTTCAGGTTGGTGCATTTCATTGCGTGTCAAGTTTGTATCCACAGAGAACCACTGTAAACAGACACGGATCACTAGGGAGCGGCGCGCTTGCTTAGAAATCTCGAGACGTGTGCTGTTGTCTGCGATTTACCACGAGACGCGTCAAAGAATAAGATGGACTGATCGATGGACAGAGGGATGGACAAATGAGAAGAAGGAAATGTAGTAAAATAGTAATGATAGAATCTAGGCGGGAAGTGTTCGTGTGTTAACTGTCACATTTTTTTCAACTCTGTTGAACCTTTGGAAATTTTCATAATAAAAGGTTGGGAGAAAGACAGAGCGAGGAACAACAAAAACCAAAGTGCGTATCTAATAGAATTCCAACACTAAAAATATGAGCTCAGCTGAAAACAGATGGGCAGGAAGCGGGCTAAAATACCGACCCTGGTGCAGTTCTCCGGGGTTTCTCTTTCCTTCTTCACGCTCCAGGCACCGGCCGACTTTGCTCTGTACGATATCCGCGTCCGCCTATACCCGAACTGAAGGACCACCGCCTGCCTGCCCGGCGCCCCGGGCCCAGCGAGGAAGGCCCCTGGGGCCCCGACTCTCCCCGGCTGGGCTGCCCCCTCACGCCCGCGGCTTCGAGCACCCGCTGGGCCCGAGGCCTCTAATCACAGCTCTGCAGACCTGTCCTCGCGGGCTGCTCAGGCGACGACCGGACTACCGACTCGTCTATTCTGAGCTCTCGGGCTGCAGCCGCCTGCTCCCCATCTTTGCCCATCACAGCGTTACTCCAGGCGCTTCTTCCAACCACACCCCTCTAGCTGCCTGTGGTTTTTGGCCGTAGTTTAAAATTTCTTAGTTTAAGTGATCTCTGTCCAGGAACTGAAAAGAGAAACTTTACAAATTGTTCTATGTAATAACGTAAAATCCCTGCAAGGCAAAAAAATAAAATAAAATAAAATAAAACATAAACAAGGAATTATAAAATGACAATTGAGAAATATATTTGCAACTTACATGACAAAGTCCTGATTTACCTAATTTACGCAGAGGTCAAAATCAAAAGTAAAATAAAAAGATGAACAAAAAAGATGCGAAACCCAATAGAAAAAAAGCGAAGTGAACAAAGGGTTCAAAGACACACGAATTACCAATGAACAGGGAAAAAGTGTGGACCCTCACTCGTGGTAAGAGAAATGAGAAATGAAAACCAAAACGGTAACGGGATGTAACTTCCTACCTTGCAAATTGCCAAAAGTTCCATGAAACACTTGAATGCCACCTGGTGGTGCTGAGGATCGGGACTGGGAGACGGGGGCTCCCGCAGTGTGGTAAAAGCGCAAAGCGATGCCACTCTCCGAAGGACACGTCTATTCAATTCACAAATGCGCGCAGCCAGTGAGCAAGACCATGCTTGGCGTTTTCACTCCAGAAATATTTATGTAATTTCACCAAGATCACATACGGATGTATGACGTTCATTGCGACACTTTTGATTCCAGCAGAAAACAGGACAAAAAAAAAAAAAAAGAAAGAACTCGAAGCAACCGAAGTATCTGAACCGGATCAAATCCCTAGAGGTTTGTGAAAATAAAGAGGCTTGATGCTACGTCAACAAAGCAGGAATCCAGTATCAAAACCCAGCTCAAGGTTAGCACCCAAACAGCAGAAAAGTTGACTTGAAACTGAGAGGCCTAACTGCACTCTGATCTTCATTTCTCCTCTGCCCCGGAACTCAGACTCCTGAGCCAATGGGAAAGGGAGCTTATTGATAATTTTCTTCGTTATTTGCACTTTTCTGGGTCCTCTAAATTTTCTATAATAAGCACGTATTACTTTTTAATAATAAAGTTATGTATAGTATCTTTATCGGTATGTGAGGAACACACACAACTGGAGTTTATCAATTCCTCTCCATTCATAAGGTATTCTTCTATTTCTCCACGAGAGGGCAGCAGATGCACAACAAATAAAAACCGTTTCAAAGGCCTTTGGTCTGAAATGGAACGCTGCTGTTCATCGTTCAGTCGTTTATTGTTACGTGTTACCGGCACAAACAAATTATTTATTGAATTGTTTATTTTTCTGATAAATTGGCTATACAGTCATTGGAAAAATTGACATATCGGAGAAAACAGAAGTCACCGATAGTCACACTCCTCAGATGGAGCCAAGCTTGACCACCTGGCATTTATCTTCACGTTTACAGACACGTGATGGAAAGAAGCAGCTACATATTTTAAAACAAAATGTGCCCCCCGCCCCCGCAATTGTTTTCTAATCTGCCCTTGCACATCAAATGTCTCTTGAGCGTTTCCCTGTTTCCCCAAATTCTTCGACAGGGTGGGTTTTCAAGGTTGCATGGTGTTCCGGCCTGTGGACACGTTGTACCTTGCTTCGTGGACTTAAATTGGTCATTTAGGCTCTTTTAACTGCCTTTCAGTTACAAAAGATTTCCCACGAACAAAATATGCGCGGAAAAACATCACAGTTACCCAGTTAATCACTACTCAGATTTGATAACACGTTAATTTTTGCCATCTTGGCTTCAGATATTTTTAAGGAAGAAAAGTTTACAGGGGGACTGGAAGGTCCCTCTGTCCAACCAGTTCCTATCCTTCCATCCCAAAAGCCACCTCCAATCTGAAGTTGGTGTTTATTATTGCCATCCTTGATCTCAGGCTTCACTTCCAAAAGTATGTTCCGTAAACAATACCGTATTGTTCCGAGTTTCAAAAGTCGACACAGCATCGTAATCGCAAGTCTATATCCTTTCTTCACTGAACACGTTGATTTCGAGATTGACTCACGTGGATATAGACCTCGTTAATTTTGACTGTTCTAAGATATTATAATGCATGAATATAATCGATTAACACATTCCTCTATCGATAAGCATTTAGGTCGTTTCTAAGACTCGAGAATCGACGCTCTGGTGACGGGAGAGTGCGCACGAGTTTCTCTAGGGGCTGTGTCTGGAGAAGAATCCAAAGTCCTAGGCCGAGGAGTCTGGGATTCCTGGAAGAGGACGGGCTGACTCCCAAGGGCCAGCCTCTTCAGTTCCACTAGACACCGCTGGGTGGCGCTCCCAGGTGACTGCAGTTTACAGCGCTGCCAGTCGGGAAGGAGAGTCCCATGTCCCCACGTCCTCTGGGTGGTACGAGGTGGGGCCTGAAGCGTCTTCGAGCTTCAGCGTCTTTTCAGGCTCCTTGGCCTACGAGGTTTTTACCTTGCGTGAATTTCCTAGCCACGGCCTTGGCTTCTTCTCCGCTTGGGTCGTCTTTTTCTTATCGATTTGTGAATAGTTTATCCATATTTCTGATTCAGACAGGGTCTCTACAGGAAGCACGTGGCGTGCGTAAAGCGGGTGAGTGAAGGAGCGCTGAATGAAAGGACTATTTCCAGAAGCACGGACAGGTTGGAGGCAGGCACCGAGGGGCAGTGCACACCCAAGCTGGGCAAGAGTGGGCAGTGCTCACCACTTCAGGCCCGAAGGGCAAGGCAAGCGTTGGGTGACAGCGCTCCCTGGATTTCTGGGCGTTTCCACACGGTCCGGCTCTTCTGAGCAAAGGGCGCTGGCTGAGAAGCTTGGCTCAAGGATGATTGGAGAGCAGCCTAGTGGACACCATCAAGATAGAGAACATCGCCCTCCCTCGAGACATCCCAGGATCCTAACGCCTCCTCCTTCTCATCCAGGAGACTGTCGCTCACCTGCCGGTGTACCAAACCTGCAAGCGCCTTCCCCTCGGCCTCGGAGGAGTTTTCCTTGCGTGCCAGGGAGAGCCATCTCCCTCTGGAGGGGAAGACGGGCAGGCCACGAGCAGCCCTGATAACCGCTCGGCCTCCTCAGTCAGGCTTCCTCTGCTGGGGTGCATCCCCCCCACACACACGTGCGGGTGAACATTCGGCCCTTGTGGACCTGGGGGGCTGGGTGCCGACTCGAGATACGGCTCCGGCTGCTGCATTTTGCTGGAGCGATGCCCGTGTCTCTGACCGGGGCTCTGGGGCCTTCAGGCAGGACGCGTACATGCAACTGGGGCAGGCTGACCTGTTGGCTCGCGGGAGGGGAAAATCTCAGAGCCTCCAGGTTCTGACTTGACAGGCAGGAGCAGAGCCTGGCAAGTGCAGGGACCTGCACTAACAGGAGCTGAGCGTCCGTGGAGGGACACAGCCAGCTCCCCACCACGGGGCGGGAGCCGGGCCCAGAAGCACCAGCCCGCCCTGCGCGCCGCACCGCGCGCCTTCTGCTCTCCCCCGGCTGCTCCACTGGAGACCAGAGGGGGCCGCAGCACCCGGCCCGGTTCCTACAGGTCAGCCTCGCAGGCGCAGAGCAAAGTGAGGACGAAAGGAGGACGGACGGGGGCACGGGACGGGCGTCTAGCACAGCGAACGGTTCTGTGCTTTGCAAATTTCTTCTCTGGGACTGTGGCTTGTCTTTCCTTCCATAAACATGGTCTGTTCGACATTGATTTTTTTGGCCCGTGTTCAGACTTGTACACGTTCCGCGTGTGTAACGGCTGACTGTTGTGTGCTGCCTTCTCCGTATGTCCGTTAGCTCCAGACAAACAGCGAGGACAATAGTGACTAACTGGAGCCGGGTGTGTGCGGGGCCCGGTCAACAATAAGAGTGGAACTCCCAGACCTGACACTGACCACATGCAGGAGGGTGGGCGTTTCCGCGAGGTAGAATGTTTGGGGCTGCAAGTGTCAGAAACCCAGGACTTAGCTGGCTCAAACAGTAAGGAAACGCAGATCTCTTTGACTAAGGAGTCCAGCTGTAGCTGTCTTCAAGGTGGGTTGCATCATCAGCTTCATGACGTCAGTACGGACCTGGACTTTCCCATTCCTCCTCTCTACTGTCCTTCCTACTAGTTTAATCAACACTCTGGGAGCAAGACATTTGGAGCAGTCAACCCAAAGGTGACGATGTCAGGAGGAAGAGAGAATCCTGTCCTATGACTCTCTCTTACAAAGAGAGGACACTTCTCCCGGAAGCCCTCCTATCTGACTCCCCATCACACATCAGTGGCTAGAGTTGGGTCACACTAGTTTCCCTGGAAACATCACTATCGAGGCAGAAGATAACAACACGAGTCCTGTTGAGTTGACCCTTAGAGCAAGAGAAGGAGTTGGCTTCTCCTTCAAAAAACATGCTGTGAGGTGCAGGGGTGGAGACCTGAACGACATTTGGATTCTCTTAGGCAGAAAGGAGGGTGAGTGGCTGCTGGGTAGGCAACCCAAAACCTTCACCACGGGGGTGACCCAACTAAAGCAAACCCTCAAAACGCAACAGTAAAACACCAAACATTCCAAACGGAAAAGACAACCCACCAACTGGGAGAAAATATTTGCAAATCATATATCTGACAAGGGGTTAATTCCCAAAATATATAAAGAACTCATACAACTCAACAACAAAAAGAGCAACAACCGGATCAAAAATGAGCGGGGGGGGCGGGGGGGCCGACCCAGTGGCGTAGTGGGTAAGTTTGCCCGATCCGCTTTGGCGGGCCCGCTTCTCGGGTTCGGATCCCGGGCACGGACCTACAGCCACTCATCGACCCGTGCTGTGGCGGCGTCCCACACACAAAATCGAGGAAGACTGGCACGGATGTTACCTCAGGGACACTCTTCCTCAAGCGAAAAGAGGAAGATCGGCAGCAGATGTCAGCTTAAAAAAAAAAAAAAAAAACGGGCAGAGGATATGAACAGACATTTTTCCAAAGAAGACATACAGATGGCCAACAGGCACATGACAAGACGTTCAAAGTGTTGGAGAGGACGTGGAGAAAAGAGAACCCTCATTCACTGCTGCTGGGAATGCAAACTGGTGCAGCCACTAAGGAAAACAGTATGGCGATTTCTCAAAACATTAAAAATAGAAATACCATACGATCCAGCTATCCCACTACTAGGTATTCATCCAAAGAACGTGAAACCGACAATACGAAGAGATCCACGCACCCCTACGTTCATTGCAGCATTATCCACAATAGCCAAGATGTGGATGAAACAACCCGAGTGCCCATCGACTGATGAATGGATTAGAAGATGTGGTATATATATATATATATGTATGTATATACACACAGACACACACACACACACACACACACACACACACGACGGAATACTACTCAGCCATAAAGAAGACAAAATCGTCCCATTTGCAACAACATGGATGGACCTCGAGGGTGTGATGGTAAGCGAAATAAGCCAGACAGAGAAAGACAAACACCGTGTGATTTCCCTCGTGTGTGGAAGATAAACACGTGGATAAAGAGAACAGATTAGTGGTTACTAGAGGGGAAGGGGGTGGGGGGGGTGGGCAAAAGGGGTAAGGCAGCACATATGTACGATGACAGATAAAAATGAGACTACCGGTGGTGAGCACGATGCAGTCTACACAGAAACTGATAGATACTCATGTACACCTGAAATTACACAATGTTATAAACCAATGTGACCTCAAGAAAATAAAAATAAATAAATAAATAAATAAAAAAGAAACGAGTATTGAGACCAAGTCCTTTCACAAAAAAAACAACAAACTCTCAAATCCCTAGCAATAAGCTTGACGTGAGAAGTGCAGGAGCCTTTCTGATGGAAACTCCTCAACTTGACTGAGAGCCAGAAAGAAGGCCTGGAGACACGCCACACTCCCCGACGGGAAGGCGAAGTCTCGCAAAGCTGTTCGACCGTCCTAGATTAATTTGTTGGCTTAAGGTGATTCTAAGCAAAATGCTTGTGATAAAATAGTAAATGGAAAAAAGTGAGTGAAAAACCGCACGTGTTCAGGTTGGTGCATTTCATTGCGTGTCAAGTTTGTATCCACAGAGAACCACTGTAAACAGACACGGATCACTAGGGAGCGGCGCGCTTGCTTAGAAATCTCGAGACGTGTGCTGTTGTCTGCGATTTACCACGAGACGCGTCAAAGAATAAGATGGACTGATCGATGGACAGAGGGATGGACAAATGAGAAGAAGGAAATGTAGTAAAATAGTAATGATAGAATCTAGGCGGGAAGTGTTCGTGTGTTAACTGTCACATTTTTTTCAACTCTGTTGAACCTTTGGAAATTTTCATAATAAAAGGTTGGGAGAAAGACAGAGCGAGGAACAACAAAAACCAAAGTGCGTATCTAATAGAATTCCAACACTAAAAATATGAGCTCAGCTGAAAACAGATGGGCAGGAAGCGGGCTAAAATACCGACCCTGGTGCAGTTCTCCGGGGTTTCTCTTTCCTTCTTCACGCTCCAGGCACCGGCCGACTTTGCTCTGTACGATATCCGCGTCCGCCTATACCCGAACTGAAGGACCACCGCCTGCCTGCCCGGCGCCCCGGGCCCAGCGAGGAAGGCCCCTGGGGCCCCGACTCTCCCCGGCTGGGCTGCCCCCTCACGCCCGCGGCTTCGAGCACCCGCTGGGCCCGAGGCCTCTAATCACAGCTCTGCAGACCTGTCCTCGCGGGCTGCTCAGGCGACGACCGGACTACCGACTCGTCTATTCTGAGCTCTCGGGCTGCAGCCGCCTGCTCCCCATCTTTGCCCATCACAGCGTTACTCCAGGCGCTTCTTCCAACCACACCCCTCTAGCTGCCTGTGGTTTTTGGCCGTAGTTTAAAATTTCTTAGTTTAAGTGATCTCTGTCCAGGAACTGAAAAGAGAAACTTTACAAATTGTTCTATGTAATAACGTAAAATCCCTGCAAGGCAAAAAAATAAAATAAAATAAAATAAAACATAAACAAGGAATTATAAAATGACAATTGAGAAATATATTTGCAACTTACATGACAAAGTCCTGATTTACCTAATTTACGCAGAGGTCAAAATCAAAAGTAAAATAAAAAGATGAACAAAAAAGATGCGAAACCCAATAGAAAAAAAGCGAAGTGAACAAAGGGTTCAAAGACACACGAATTACCAATGAACAGGGAAAAAGTGTGGACCCTCACTCGTGGTAAGAGAAATGAGAAATGAAAACCAAAACGGTAACGGGATGTAACTTCCTACCTTGCAAATTGCCAAAAGTTCCATGAAACACTTGAATGCCACCTGGTGGTGCTGAGGATCGGGACTGGGAGACGGGGGCTCCCGCAGTGTGGTAAAAGCGCAAAGCGATGCCACTCTCCGAAGGACACGTCTATTCAATTCACAAATGCGCGCAGCCAGTGAGCAAGACCATGCTTGGCGTTTTCACTCCAGAAATATTTATGTAATTTCACCAAGATCACATACGGATGTATGACGTTCATTGCGACACTTTTGATTCCAGCAGAAAACAGGACAAAAAAAAAAAAAAAGAAAGAACTCGAAGCAACCGAAGTATCTGAACCGGATCAAATCCCTAGAGGTTTGTGAAAATAAAGAGGCTTGATGCTACGTCAACAAAGCAGGAATCCAGTATCAAAACCCAGCTCAAGGTTAGCACCCAAACAGCAGAAAAGTTGACTTGAAACTGAGAGGCCTAACTGCACTCTGATCTTCATTTCTCCTCTGCCCCGGAACTCAGACTCCTGAGCCAATGGGAAAGGGAGCTTATTGATAATTTTCTTCGTTATTTGCACTTTTCTGGGTCCTCTAAATTTTCTATAATAAGCACGTATTACTTTTTAATAATAAAGTTATGTATAGTATCTTTATCGGTATGTGAGGAACACACACAACTGGAGTTTATCAATTCCTCTCCATTCATAAGGTATTCTTCTATTTCTCCACGAGAGGGCAGCAGATGCACAACAAATAAAAACCGTTTCAAAGGCCTTTGGTCTGAAATGGAACGCTGCTGTTCATCGTTCAGTCGTTTATTGTTACGTGTTACCGGCACAAACAAATTATTTATTGAATTGTTTATTTTTCTGATAAATTGGCTATACAGTCATTGGAAAAATTGACATATCGGAGAAAACAGAAGTCACCGATAGTCACACTCCTCAGATGGAGCCAAGCTTGACCACCTGGCATTTATCTTCACGTTTACAGACACGTGATGGAAAGAAGCAGCTACATATTTTAAAACAAAATGTGCCCCCCGCCCCCGCAATTGTTTTCTAATCTGCCCTTGCACATCAAATGTCTCTTGAGCGTTTCCCTGTTTCCCCAAATTCTTCGACAGGGTGGGTTTTCAAGGTTGCATGGTGTTCCGGCCTGTGGACACGTTGTACCTTGCTTCGTGGACTTAAATTGGTCATTTAGGCTCTTTTAACTGCCTTTCAGTTACAAAAGATTTCCCACGAACAAAATATGCGCGGAAAAACATCACAGTTACCCAGTTAATCACTACTCAGATTTGATAACACGTTAATTTTTGCCATCTTGGCTTCAGATATTTTTAAGGAAGAAAAGTTTACAGGGGGACTGGAAGGTCCCTCTGTCCAACCAGTTCCTATCCTTCCATCCCAAAAGCCACCTCCAATCTGAAGTTGGTGTTTATTATTGCCATCCTTGATCTCAGGCTTCACTTCCAAAAGTATGTTCCGTAAACAATACCGTATTGTTCCGAGTTTCAAAAGTCGACACAGCATCGTAATCGCAAGTCTATATCCTTTCTTCACTGAACACGTTGATTTCGAGATTGACTCACGTGGATATAGACCTCGTTAATTTTGACTGTTCTAAGATATTATAATGCATGAATATAATCGATTAACACATTCCTCTATCGATAAGCATTTAGGTCGTTTCTAAGACTCGAGAATCGACGCTCTGGTGACGGGAGAGTGCGCACGAGTTTCTCTAGGGGCTGTGTCTGGAGAAGAATCCAAAGTCCTAGGCCGAGGAGTCTGGGATTCCTGGAAGAGGACGGGCTGACTCCCAAGGGCCAGCCTCTTCAGTTCCACTAGACACCGCTGGGTGGCGCTCCCAGGTGACTGCAGTTTACAGCGCTGCCAGTCGGGAAGGAGAGTCCCATGTCCCCACGTCCTCTGGGTGGTACGAGGTGGGGCCTGAAGCGTCTTCGAGCTTCAGCGTCTTTTCAGGCTCCTTGGCCTACGAGGTTTTTACCTTGCGTGAATTTCCTAGCCACGGCCTTGGCTTCTTCTCCGCTTGGGTCGTCTTTTTCTTATCGATTTGTGAATAGTTTATCCATATTTCTGATTCAGACAGGGTCTCTACAGGAAGCACGTGGCGTGCGTAAAGCGGGTGAGTGAAGGAGCGCTGAATGAAAGGACTATTTCCAGAAGCACGGACAGGTTGGAGGCAGGCACCGAGGGGCAGTGCACACCCAAGCTGGGCAAGAGTGGGCAGTGCTCACCACCTCAGGCCTGAAGGGCAAGGCAAGCGTTGGGTGACAGCGCTCCCTGGATTTCTGGGCGTTTCCACACGGTCCGGCTCTTCCGAGCAAAGGGCGCTGGCTGAGAAGCTTGGCTCAAGGATGATTGGAGAGCAGCCTAGTGGACACCATCAAGATAGAGAACATCGCCCTCCCTCGAGACATCCCAGGATCCTAACGCCTCCTCCTTCTCATCCAGGAGACTGTCGCTCACCTGCCGGTGTACCAAACCTGCAAGCGCCTTCCCCTCGGCCTCGGAGGAGTTTTCCTTGCGTGCCAGGGAGAGCCATCTCCCTCTGGAGGGGAAGACGGGCAGGCCACGAGCAGCCCTGATAACCGCTCGGCCTCCTCAGTCAGGCTTCCTCTGCTGGGGTGCATCCCCCCCACACACACGTGCGGGTGAACATTCGGCCCTTGTGGACCTGGGGGGCTGGGTGCCGACTCGAGATACGGCTCCGGCTGCTGCATTTTGCTGGAGCGATGCCCGTGTCTCTGACCGGGGCTCTGGGGCCTTCAGGCAGGACGCGTACATGCAACTGGGGCAGGCTGACCTGTTGGCTCGCGGGAGGGGAAAATCTCAGAGCCTCCAGGTTCTGACTTGACAGGCAGGAGCAGAGCCTGGCAAGTGCAGGGACCTGCACTAACAGGAGCTGAGCGTCCGTGGAGGGACACAGCCAGCTCCCCACCACGGGGCGGGAGCCGGGCCCAGAAGCACCAGCCCGCCCTGCGCGCCGCACCGCGCGCCTTCTGCTCTCCCCCGGCTGCTCCACTGGAGACCAGAGGGGGCCGCAGCACCCGGCCCGGTTCCTACAGGTCAGCCTCGCAGGCGCAGAGCAAAGTGAGGACGAAAGGAGGACGGACGGGGGCACGGGACGGGCGTCTAGCACAGCGAACGGTTCTGTGCTTTGCAAATTTCTTCTCTGGGACTGTGGCTTGTCTTTCCTTCCATAAACATGGTCTGTTCGACATTGATTTTTTTGGCCCGTGTTCAGACTTGTACACGTTCCGCGTGTGTAACGGCTGACTGTTGTGTGCTGCCTTCTCCGTATGTCCGTTAGCTCCAGACAAACAGCGAGGACAATAGTGACTAACTGGAGCCGGGTGTGTGCGGGGCCCGGTCAACAATAAGAGTGGAACTCCCAGACCTGACACTGACCACATGCAGGAGGGTGGGCGTTTCCGCGAGGTAGAATGTTTGGGGCTGCAAGTGTCAGAAACCCAGGACTCAGCTGGCTCAAACAGTAAGGAAACGCAGATCTCTTTGACTAAGGAGTCCAGCTGTAGCTGTCTTCAAGGTGGGTTGCATCATCAGCTTCATGACGTCAGTACGGACCTGGACTTTCCCATTCCTCCTCTCTACTGTCCTTCCTACTAGTTTAATCAACACTCTGGGAGCAAGACATTTGGAGCAGTCAACCCAAAGGTGACGATGTCAGGAGGAAGAGAGAATCCTGTCCTATGACTCTCTCTTACAAAGAGAGGACACTTCTCCCGGAAGCCCTCCTATCTGACTCCCCATCACACATCAGTGGCTAGAGTTGGGTCACACTAGTTTCCCTGGAAACATCACTATCGAGGCAGAAGATAACAACACGAGTCCTGTTGAGTTGACCCTTAGAGCAAGAGAAGGAGTTGGCTTCTCCTTCAAAAAACATGCTGTGAGGTGCAGGGGTGGAGACCTGAACGACATTTGGATTCTCTTAGGCAGAAAGGAGGGTGAGTGGCTGCTGGGTAGGCAACCCAAAACCTTCACCACGGGGGTGACCCAACTAAAGCAAACCCTCAAAACGCAACAGTAAAACACCAAACATTCCAAACGGAAAAGACAACCCACCAACTGGGAGAAAATATTTGCAAATCATATATCTGACAAGGGGTTAATTCCCAAAATATATAAAGAACTCATACAACTCAACAACAAAAAGAGCAACAACCGGATCAAAAATGAGCGGGGGGGGGCGGGGGGGGCCGACCCAGTGGCGTAGTGGGTAAGTTTGCCCGATCCGCTTTGGCGGGCCCGCTTCTCGGGTTCGGATCCCGGGCACGGACCTACAGCCACTCATCGACCCGTGCTGTGGCGGCGTCCCACACACAAAATCGAGGAAGACTGGCACGGATGTTACCTCAGGGACACTCTTCCTCAAGCGAAAAGAGGAAGATCGGCAGCAGATGTCAGCTTAAAAAAAAAAAAAAAAAACGGGCAGAGGATATGAACAGACATTTTTCCAAAGAAGACATACAGATGGCCAACAGGCACATGACAAGACGTTCAAAGTGTTGGAGAGGACGTGGAGAAAAGAGAACCCTCATTCACTGCTGCTGGGAATGCAAACTGGTGCAGCCACTAAGGAAAACAGTATGGCGATTTCTCAAAACATTAAAAATAGAAATACCATACGATCCAGCTATCCCACTACTAGGTATTCATCCAAAGAACGTGAAACCGACAATACGAAGAGATCCACGCACCCCTACGTTCATTGCAGCATTATCCACAATAGCCAAGATGTGGATGAAACAACCCGAGTGCCCATCGACTGATGAATGGATTAGAAGATGTGGTATATATATATATATATGTATGTATATACACACAGACACACACACACACACACACACACACACACACGACGGAATACTACTCAGCCATAAAGAAGACAAAATCGTCCCATTTGCAACAACATGGATGGACCTCGAGGGTGTGATGGTAAGCGAAATAAGCCAGACAGAGAAAGACAAACACCGTGTGATTTCCCTCGTGTGTGGAAGATAAACACGTGGATAAAGAGAACAGATTAGTGGTTACTAGAGGGGAAGGGGGTGGGGGGGGTGGGCAAAAGGGGTAAGGCAGCACATATGTACGATGACAGATAAAAATGAGACTACCGGTGGTGAGCACGATGCAGTCTACACAGAAACTGATAGATACTCATGTACACCTGAAATTACACAATGTTATAAACCAATGTGACCTCAAGAAAATAAAAATAAATAAATAAATAAATAAAAAAGAAACGAGTATTGAGACCAAGTCCTTTCACAAAAAAAACAACAAACTCTCAAATCCCTAGCAATAAGCTTGACGTGAGAAGTGCAGGAGCCTTTCTGATGGAAACTCCTCAACTTGACTGAGAGCCAGAAAGAAGGCCTGGAGACACGCCACACTCCCCGACGGGAAGGCGAAGTCTCGCAAAGCTGTTCGACCGTCCTAGATTAATTTGTTGGCTTAAGGTGATTCTAAGCAAAATGCTTGTGATAAAATAGTAAATGGAAAAAAGTGAGTGAAAAACCGCACGTGTTCAGGTTGGTGCATTTCATTGCGTGTCAAGTTTGTATCCACAGAGAACCACTGTAAACAGACACGGATCACTAGGGAGCGGCGCGCTTGCTTAGAAATCTCGAGACGTGTGCTGTTGTCTGCGATTTACCACGAGACGCGTCAAAGAATAAGATGGACTGATCGATGGACAGAGGGATGGACAAATGAGAAGAAGGAAATGTAGTAAAATAGTAATGATAGAATCTAGGCGGGAAGTGTTCGTGTGTTAACTGTCACATTTTTTTCAACTCTGTTGAACCTTTGGAAATTTTCATAATAAAAGGTTGGGAGAAAGACAGAGCGAGGAACAACAAAAACCAAAGTGCGTATCTAATAGAATTCCAACACTAAAAATATGAGCTCAGCTGAAAACAGATGGGCAGGAAGCGGGCTAAAATACCGACCCTGGTGCAGTTCTCCGGGGTTTCTCTTTCCTTCTTCACGCTCCAGGCACCGGCCGACTTTGCTCTGTACGATATCCGCGTCCGCCTATACCCGAACTGAAGGACCACCGCCTGCCTGCCCGGCGCCCCGGGCCCAGCGAGGAAGGCCCCTGGGGCCCCGACTCTCCCCGGCTGGGCTGCCCCCTCACGCCCGCGGCTTCGAGCACCCGCTGGGCCCGAGGCCTCTAATCACAGCTCTGCAGACCTGTCCTCGCGGGCTGCTCAGGCGACGACCGGACTACCGACTCGTCTATTCTGAGCTCTCGGGCTGCAGCCGCCTGCTCCCCATCTTTGCCCATCACAGCGTTACTCCAGGCGCTTCTTCCAACCACACCCCTCTAGCTGCCTGTGGTTTTTGGCCGTAGTTTAAAATTTCTTAGTTTAAGTGATCTCTGTCCAGGAACTGAAAAGAGAAACTTTACAAATTGTTCTATGTAATAACGTAAAATCCCTGCAAGGCAAAAAAATAAAATAAAATAAAATAAAACATAAACAAGGAATTATAAAATGACAATTGAGAAATATATTTGCAACTTACATGACAAAGTCCTGATTTACCTAATTTACGCAGAGGTCAAAATCAAAAGTAAAATAAAAAGATGAACAAAAAAGATGCGAAACCCAATAGAAAAAAAGCGAAGTGAACAAAGGGTTCAAAGACACACGAATTACCAATGAACAGGGAAAAAGTGTGGACCCTCACTCGTGGTAAGAGAAATGAGAAATGAAAACCAAAACGGTAACGGGATGTAACTTCCTACCTTGCAAATTGCCAAAAGTTCCATGAAACACTTGAATGCCACCTGGTGGTGCTGAGGATCGGGACTGGGAGACGGGGGCTCCCGCAGTGTGGTAAAAGCGCAAAGCGATGCCACTCTCCGAAGGACACGTCTATTCAATTCACAAATGCGCGCAGCCAGTGAGCAAGACCATGCTTGGCGTTTTCACTCCAGAAATATTTATGTAATTTCACCAAGATCACATACGGATGTATGACGTTCATTGCGACACTTTTGATTCCAGCAGAAAACAGGACAAAAAAAAAAAAAAAGAAAGAACTCGAAGCAACCGAAGTATCTGAACCGGATCAAATCCCTAGAGGTTTGTGAAAATAAAGAGGCTTGATGCTACGTCAACAAAGCAGGAATCCAGTATCAAAACCCAGCTCAAGGTTAGCACCCAAACAGCAGAAAAGTTGACTTGAAACTGAGAGGCCTAACTGCACTCTGATCTTCATTTCTCCTCTGCCCCGGAACTCAGACTCCTGAGCCAATGGGAAAGGGAGCTTATTGATAATTTTCTTCGTTATTTGCACTTTTCTGGGTCCTCTAAATTTTCTATAATAAGCACGTATTACTTTTTAATAATAAAGTTATGTATAGTATCTTTATCGGTATGTGAGGAACACACACAACTGGAGTTTATCAATTCCTCTCCATTCATAAGGTATTCTTCTATTTCTCCACGAGAGGGCAGCAGATGCACAACAAATAAAAACCGTTTCAAAGGCCTTTGGTCTGAAATGGAACGCTGCTGTTCATCGTTCAGTCGTTTATTGTTACGTGTTACCGGCACAAACAAATTATTTATTGAATTGTTTATTTTTCTGATAAATTGGCTATACAGTCATTGGAAAAATTGACATATCGGAGAAAACAGAAGTCACCGATAGTCACACTCCTCAGATGGAGCCAAGCTTGACCACCTGGCATTTATCTTCACGTTTACAGACACGTGATGGAAAGAAGCAGCTACATATTTTAAAACAAAATGTGCCCCCCGCCCCCGCAATTGTTTTCTAATCTGCCCTTGCACATCAAATGTCTCTTGAGCGTTTCCCTGTTTCCCCAAATTCTTCGACAGGGTGGGTTTTCAAGGTTGCATGGTGTTCCGGCCTGTGGACACGTTGTACCTTGCTTCGTGGACTTAAATTGGTCATTTAGGCTCTTTTAACTGCCTTTCAGTTACAAAAGATTTCCCACGAACAAAATATGCGCGGAAAAACATCACAGTTACCCAGTTAATCACTACTCAGATTTGATAACACGTTAATTTTTGCCATCTTGGCTTCAGATATTTTTAAGGAAGAAAAGTTTACAGGGGGACTGGAAGGTCCCTCTGTCCAACCAGTTCCTATCCTTCCATCCCAAAAGCCACCTCCAATCTGAAGTTGGTGTTTATTATTGCCATCCTTGATCTCAGGCTTCACTTCCAAAAGTATGTTCCGTAAACAATACCGTATTGTTCCGAGTTTCAAAAGTCGACACAGCATCGTAATCGCAAGTCTATATCCTTTCTTCACTGAACACGTTGATTTCGAGATTGACTCACGTGGATATAGACCTCGTTAATTTTGACTGTTCTAAGATATTATAATGCATGAATATAATCGATTAACACATTCCTCTATCGATAAGCATTTAGGTCGTTTCTAAGACTCGAGAATCGACGCTCTGGTGACGGGAGAGTGCGCACGAGTTTCTCTAGGGGCTGTGTCTGGAGAAGAATCCAAAGTCCTAGGCCGAGGAGTCTGGGATTCCTGGAAGAGGACGGGCTGACTCCCAAGGGCCAGCCTCTTCAGTTCCACTAGACACCGCTGGGTGGCGCTCCCAGGTGACTGCAGTTTACAGCGCTGCCAGTCGGGAAGGAGAGTCCCATGTCCCCACGTCCTCTGGGTGGTACGAGGTGGGGCCTGAAGCGTCTTCGAGCTTCAGCGTCTTTTCAGGCTCCTTGGCCTACGAGGTTTTTACCTTGCGTGAATTTCCTAGCCACGGCCTTGGCTTCTTCTCCGCTTGGGTCGTCTTTTTCTTATCGATTTGTGAATAGTTTATCCATATTTCTGATTCAGACAGGGTCTCTACAGGAAGCACGTGGCGTGCGTAAAGCGGGTGAGTGAAGGAGCGCTGAATGAAAGGACTATTTCCAGAAGCACGGACAGGTTGGAGGCAGGCACCGAGGGGCAGTGCACACCCAAGCTGGGCAAGAGTGGGCAGTGCTCACCACTTCAGGCCCGAAGGGCAAGGCAAGCGTTGGGTGACAGCGCTCCCTGGATTTCTGGGCGTTTCCACACGGTCCGGCTCTTCCGAGCAAAGGGCGCTGGCTGAGAAGCTTGGCTCAAGGATGATTGGAGAGCAGCCTAGTGGACACCATCAAGATAGAGAACATCGCCCTCCCTCGAGACATCCCAGGATCCTAACGCCTTCTCCTTCTCATCCAGGAGACTGTCGCTCACCTGCCGGTGTACCAAACCTGCAAGCGCCTTCCCCTCGGCCTCGGAGGAGTTTTCCTTGCGTGCCAGGGAGAGCCATCTCCCTCTGGAGGGGAAGACGGGCAGGCCACGAGCAGCCCTGATAACCGCTCGGCCTCCTCAGTCAGGCTTCCTCTGCTGGGGTGCATCCCCCCCACACACACGTGCGGGTGAACATTCGGCCCTTGTGGACCTGGGGGGCTGGGTGCCGACTCGAGATACGGCTCCGGCTGCTGCATTTTGCTGGAGCGATGCCCGTGTCTCTGACCGGGGCTCTGGGGCCTTCAGGCAGGACGCGTACATGCAACTGGGGCAGGCTGACCTGTTGGCTCGCGGGAGGGGAAAATCTCAGAGCCTCCAGGTTCTGACTTGACAGGCAGGAGCAGAGCCTGGCAAGTGCAGGGACCTGCACTAACAGGAGCTGAGCGTCCGTGGAGGGACACAGCCAGCTCCCCACCACGGGGCGGGAGCCGGGCCCAGAAGCACCAGCCCGCCCTGCGCGCCGCACCGCGCGCCTTCTGCTCTCCCCCGGCTGCTCCACTGGAGACCAGAGGGGGCCGCAGCACCCGGCCCGGTTCCTACAGGTCAGCCTCGCAGGCGCAGAGCAAAGTGAGGACGAAAGGAGGACGGACGGGGGCACGGGACGGGCGTCTAGCACAGCGAACGGTTCTGTGCTTTGCAAATTTCTTCTCTGGGACTGTGGCTTGTCTTTCCTTCCATAAACATGGTCTGTTCGACATTGATTTTTTTGGCCCGTGTTCAGACTTGTACACGTTCCGCGTGTGTAACGGCTGACTGTTGTGTGCTGCCTTCTCCGTATGTCCGTTAGCTCCAGACAAACAGCGAGGACAATAGTGACTAACTGGAGCCGGGTGTGTGCGGGGCCCGGTCAACAATAAGAGTGGAACTCCCAGACCTGACACTGACCACATGCAGGAGGGTGGGCGTTTCCGCGAGGTAGAATGTTTGGGGCTGCAAGTGTCAGAAACCCAGGACTCAGCTGGCTCAAACAGTAAGGAAACGCAGATCTCTTTGACTAAGGAGTCTAGCTGTAGCTGTCTTCAAGGTGGGTTGCATCATCAGCTTCATGACGTCAGTACGGACCTGGACTTTCCCATTCCTCCTCTCTACTGTCCTTCCTACTAGTTTAATCAACACTCTGGGAGCAAGACATTTGGAGCAGTCAACCCAAAGGTGACGATGTCAGGAGGAAGAGAGAATCCTGTCCTATGACTCTCTCTTACAAAGAGAGGACACTTCTCCCGGAAGCCCTCCTATCTGACTCCCCATCACACATCAGTGGCTAGAGTTGGGTCACACTAGTTTCCCTGGAAACATCACTATCGAGGCAGAAGATAACAACACGAGTCCTGTTGAGTTGACCCTTAGAGCAAGAGAAGGAGTTGGCTTCTCCTTCAAAAAACATGCTGTGAGGTGCAGGGGTGGAGACCTGAACGACATTTGGATTCTCTTAGGCAGAAAGGAGGGTGAGTGGCTGCTGGGTAGGCAACCCAAAACCTTCACCACGGGGGTGACCCAACTAAAGCAAACCCTCAAAACGCAACAGTAAAATACCAAACATTCCAAACGGAAAAGACAACCCACCAACTGGGAGAAAATATTTGCAAATCATATATCTGACAAGGGGTTAATTCCCAAAATATATAAAGAACTCATACAACTCAACAACAAAAAGAGCAACAACCGGATCAAAAATGAGCGGGGGGGGGCGGGGGGGCCGACCCAGTGGCGTAGTGGGTAAGTTTGCCCGATCCGCTTTGGCGGGCCCGCTTCTCGGGTTCGGATCCCGGGCACGGACCTACAGCCACTCATCGACCCGTGCTGTGGCGGCGTCCCACACACAAAATCGAGGAAGACTGGCACGGATGTTACCTCAGGGACACTCTTCCTCAAGCGAAAAGAGGAAGATCGGCAGCAGATGTCAGCTTAAAAAAAAAAAAAAAAAACGGGCAGAGGATATGAACAGACATTTTTCCAAAGAAGACATACAGATGGCCAACAGGCACATGACAAGACGTTCAAAGTGTTGGAGAGGACGTGGAGAAAAGAGAACCCTCATTCACTGCTGCTGGGAATGCAAACTGGTGCAGCCACTAAGGAAAACAGTATGGCGATTTCTCAAAACATTAAAAATAGAAATACCATACGATCCAGCTATCCCACTACTAGGTATTCATCCAAAGAACGTGAAACCGACAATACGAAGAGATCCACGCACCCCTACGTTCATTGCAGCATTATCCACAATAGCCAAGATGTGGATGAAACAACCCGAGTGCCCATCGACTGATGAATGGATTAGAAGATGTGGTATATATATATATATATGTATGTATATACACACAGACACACACACACACACACACACACACACACACACACGACGGAATACTACTCAGCCATAAAGAAGACAAAATCGTCCCATTTGCAACAACATGGATGGACCTCGAGGGTGTGATGGTAAGCGAAATAAGCCAGACAGAGAAAGACAAACACCGTGTGATTTCCCTCGTGTGTGGAAGATAAACACGTGGATAAAGAGAACAGATTAGTGGTTACTAGAGGGGAAGGGGGTGGGGGGGGTGGGCAAAAGGGGTAAGGCAGCACATATGTACGATGACAGATAAAAATGAGACTACCGGTGGTGAGCACGATGCAGTCTACACAGAAACTGATAGATACTCATGTACACCTGAAATTACACAATGTTATAAACCAATGTGACCTCAAGAAAATAAAAATAAATAAATAAATAAATAAAAAAGAAACGAGTATTGAGACCAAGTCCTTTCACAAAAAAAACAACAAACTCTCAAATCCCTAGCAATAAGCTTGACGTGAGAAGTGCAGGAGCCTTTCTGATGGAAACTCCTCAACTTGACTGAGAGCCAGAAAGAAGGCCTGGAGACACGCCACACTCCCCGACGGGAAGGCGAAGTCTCGCAAAGCTGTTCGACCGTCCTAGATTAATTTGTTGGCTTAAGGTGATTCTAAGCAAAATGCTTGTGATAAAATAGTAAATGGAAAAAAGTGAGTGAAAAACCGCACGTGTTCAGGTTGGTGCATTTCATTGCGTGTCAAGTTTGTATCCACAGAGAACCACTGTAAACAGACACGGATCACTAGGGAGCGGCGCGCTTGCTTAGAAATCTCGAGACGTGTGCTGTTGTCTGCGATTTACCACGAGACGCGTCAAAGAATAAGATGGACTGATCGATGGACAGAGGGATGGACAAATGAGAAGAAGGAAATGTAGTAAAATAGTAATGATAGAATCTAGGCGGGAAGTGTTCGTGTGTTAACTGTCACATTTTTTTCAACTCTGTTGAACCTTTGGAAATTTTCATAATAAAAGGTTGGGAGAAAGACAGAGCGAGGAACAACAAAAACCAAAGTGCGTATCTAATAGAATTCCAACACTAAAAATATGAGCTCAGCTGAAAACAGATGGGCAGGAAGCGGGCTAAAATACCGACCCTGGTGCAGTTCTCCGGGGTTTCTCTTTCCTTCTTCACGCTCCAGGCACCGGCCGACTTTGCTCTGTACGATATCCGCGTCCGCCTATACCCGAACTGAAGGACCACCGCCTGCCTGCCCGGCGCCCCGGGCCCAGCGAGGAAGGCCCCTGGGGCCCCGACTCTCCCCGGCTGGGCTGCCCCCTCACGCCCGCGGCTTCGAGCACCCGCTGGGCCCGAGGCCTCTAATCACAGCTCTGCAGACCTGTCCTCGCGGGCTGCTCAGGCGACGACCGGACTACCGACTCGTCTATTCTGAGCTCTCGGGCTGCAGCCGCCTGCTCCCCATCTTTGCCCATCACAGCGTTACTCCAGGCGCTTCTTCCAACCACACCCCTCTAGCTGCCTGTGGTTTTTGGCCGTAGTTTAAAATTTCTTAGTTTAAGTGATCTCTGTCCAGGAACTGAAAAGAGAAACTTTACAAATTGTTCTATGTAATAACGTAAAATCCCTGCAAGGCAAAAAAATAAAATAAAATAAAATAAAACATAAACAAGGAATTATAAAATGACAACTGAGAAATATATTTGCAACTTACATGACAAAGTCCTGATTTACCTAATTTACGCAGAGGTCAAAATCAAAAGTAAAATAAAAAGATGAACAAAAAAGATGCGAAACCCAATAGAAAAAAAGCGAAGTGAACAAAGGGTTCAAAGACACACGAATTACCAATGAACAGGGAAAAAGTGTGGACCCTCACTCGTGGTAAGAGAAATGAGAAATGAAAACCAAAACGGTAACGGGATGTAACTTCCTACCTTGCAAATTGCCAAAAGTTCCATGAAACACTTGAATGCCACCTGGTGGTGCTGAGGATCGGGACTGGGAGACGGGGGCTCCCGCAGTGTGGTAAAAGCGCAAAGCGATGCCACTCTCCGAAGGACACGTCTATTCAATTCACAAATGCGCGCAGCCAGTGAGCAAGACCATGCTTGGCGTTTTCACTCCAGAAATATTTATGTAATTTCACCAAGATCACATACGGATGTATGACGTTCATTGCGACACTTTTGATTCCAGCAGAAAACAGGACAAAAAAAAAAAAAAAAGAAAGAACTCGAAGCAACCGAAGTATCTGAACCGGATCAAATCCCTAGAGGTTTGTGAAAATAAAGAGGCTTGATGCTACGTCAACAAAGCAGGAATCCAGTATCAAAACCCAGCTCAAGGTTAGCACCCAAACAGCAGAAAAGTTGACTTGAAACTGAGAGGCCTAACTGCACTCTGATCTTCATTTCTCCTCTGCCCCGGAACTCAGACTCCTGAGCCAATGGGAAAGGGAGCTTATTGATAATTTTCTTCGTTATTTGCACTTTTCTGGGTCCTCTAAATTTTCTATAATAAGCACGTATTACTTTTTAATAATAAAGTTATGTATAGTATCTTTATCGGTATGTGAGGAACACACACAACTGGAGTTTATCAATTCCTCTCCATTCATAAGGTATTCTTCTATTTCTCCACGAGAGGGCAGCAGATGCACAACAAATAAAAACCGTTTCAAAGGCCTTTGGTCTGAAATGGAACGCTGCTGTTCATCGTTCAGTCGTTTATTGTTACGTGTTACCGGCACAAACAAATTATTTATTGAATTGTTTATTTTTCTGATAAATTGGCTATACAGTCATTGGAAAAATTGACATATCGGAGAAAACAGAAGTCACCGATAGTCACACTCCTCAGATGGAGCCAAGCTTGACCACCTGGCATTTATCTTCACGTTTACAGACACGTGATGGAAAGAAGCAGCTACATATTTTAAAACAAAATGTGCCCCCCGCCCCCGCAATTGTTTTCTAATCTGCCCTTGCACATCAAATGTCTCTTGAGCGTTTCCCTGTTTCCCCAAATTCTTCGACAGGGTGGGTTTTCAAGGTTGCATGGTGTTCCGGCCTGTGGACACGTTGTACCTTGCTTCGTGGACTTAAATTGGTCATTTAGGCTCTTTTAACTGCCTTTCAGTTACAAAAGATTTCCCACGAACAAAATATGCGCGGAAAAACATCACAGTTACCCAGTTAATCACTACTCAGATTTGATAACACGTTAATTTTTGCCATCTTGGCTTCAGATATTTTTTTTTTTTTTTTTTTTTTTTTTTTTTTTTTTTTTTTTTTTTTTTTTGTGAGGAGATCAGCCCTGAGCTAACATCCGCCAATCCTCCTCTTTTTTTGCTGAGGAAGACGGCCCTGGGCTAACATCTGTGCCTATCTTCCTCCACTTTATATGGGACGCCGCCACAGCATGGCTTACCAAGCAGTGCGTTGGTGCGCGCCCGGGATCCGAACCAGCGAACCCCGGGCCGCCGCAGCGGAGCGCGCGCACCTAACCGCTTGCGCCACCGGGCCGGCCCCCTTCAGATATTTTTAAGGAAGAAAAGTTTACAGGGGGACTGGAAGGTCCCTCTGTCCAACCAGTTCCTATCCTTCCATCCCAAAAGCCACCTCCAATCTGAAGTTGGTGTTTATTATTGCCATCCTTGATCTCAGGCTTCACTTCCAAAAGTATGTTCCGTAAACAATACCGTATTGTTCCGAGTTTCAAAAGTCGACACAGCATCGTAATCGCAAGTCTATATCCTTTCTTCACTGAACACGTTGATTTCGAGATTGACTCACGTGGATATAGACCTCGTTAATTTTGACTGTTCTAAGATATTATAATGCATGAATATAATCGATTAACACATTCCTCTATCGATAAGCATTTAGGTCGTTTCTAAGACTCGAGAATCGACGCTCTGGTGACGGGAGAGTGCGCACGAGTTTCTCTAGGGGCTGTGTCTGGAGAAGAATCCAAAGTCCTAGGCCGAGGAGTCTGGGATTCCTGGAAGAGGACGGGCTGACTCCCAAGGGCCAGCCTCTTCAGTTCCACTAGACACCGCTGGGTGGCGCTCCCAGGTGACTGCAGTTTACAGCGCTGCCAGTCGGGAAGGAGAGTCCCATGTCCCCACGTCCTCTGGGTGGTACGAGGTGGGGCCTGAAGCGTCTTCGAGCTTCAGCGTCTTTTCAGGCTCCTTGGCCTACGAGGTTTTTACCTTGCGTGAATTTCCTAGCCACGGCCTTGGCTTCTTCTCCGCTTGGGTCGTCTTTTTCTTATCGATTTGTGAATAGTTTATCCATATTTCTGATTCAGACAGGGTCTCTACAGGAAGCACGTGGCGTGCGTAAAGCGGGTGAGTGAAGGAGCGCTGAATGAAAGGACTATTTCCAGAAGCACGGACAGGTTGGAGGCAGGCACCGAGGGGCAGTGCACACCCAAGCTGGGCAAGAGTGGGCAGTGCTCACCACTTCAGGCCCGAAGGGCAAGGCAAGCGTTGGGTGACAGCGCTCCCTGGATTTCTGGGCGTTTCCACACGGTCCGGCTCTTCTGAGCAAAGGGCGCTGGCTGAGAAGCTTGGCTCAAGGATGATTGGAGAGCAGCCTAGTGGACACCATCAAGATAGAGAACATCGCCCTCCCTCGAGACATCCCAGGATCCTAACGCCTTCTCCTTCTCATCCAGGAGACTGTCGCTCACCTGCCGGTGTACCAAACCTGCAAGCGCCTTCCCCTCGGCCTCGGAGGAGTTTTCCTTGCGTGCCAGGGAGAGCCATCTCCCTCTGGAGGGGAAGACGGGCAGGCCACGAGCAGCCCTGATAACCGCTCGGCCTCCTCAGTCAGGCTTCCTCTGCTGGGGTGCATCCCCCCCACACACACGTGCGGGTGAACATTCGGCCCTTGTGGACCTGGGGGGCTGGGTGCCGACTCGAGATACGGCTCCGGCTGCTGCATTTTGCTGGAGCGATGCCCGTGTCTCTGACCGGGGCTCTGGGGCCTTCAGGCAGGACGCGTACATGCAACTGGGGCAGGCTGACCTGTTGGCTCGCGGGAGGGGAAAATCTCAGAGCCTCCAGGTTCTGACTTGACAGGCAGGAGCAGAGCCTGGCAAGTGCAGGGACCTGCACTAACAGGAGCTGAGCGTCCGTGGAGGGACACAGCCAGCTCCCCACCACGGGGCGGGAGCCGGGCCCAGAAGCACCAGCCCGCCCTGCGCGCCGCACCGCGCGCCTTCTGCTCTCCCCCGGCTGCTCCACTGGAGACCAGAGGGGGCCGCAGCACCCGGCCCGGTTCCTACAGGTCAGCCTCGCAGGCGCAGAGCAAAGTGAGGATGAAAGGAGGACGGACGGGGGCACGGGACGGGCGTCTAGCACAGCGAACGGTTCTGTGCTTTGCAAATTTCTTCTCTGGGACTGTGGCTTGTCTTTCCTTCCATAAACATGGTCTGTTCGACATTGATTTTTTTGGCCCGTGTTCAGACTTGTACACGTTCCGCGTGTGTAACGGCTGACTGTTGTGTGCTGCCTTCTCCGTATGTCCGTTAGCTCCAGACAAACAGCGAGGACAATAGTGACTAACTGGAGCCGGGTGTGTGCGGGGCCCCCTCAACAATAAGAGTGGAACTCCCAGACCTGACACTGACCACATGCAGGAGGGTGGGCGTTTCCGCGAGGTAGAATGTTTGGGGCTGCAAGTGTCAGAAACCCAGGACTCAGCTGGCTCAAACAGTAAGGAAACGCAGATCTCTTTGACTAAGGAGTCCAGCTGTAGCTGTCTTCAAGGTGGGTTGCATCATCAGCTTCATGACGTCAGTACGGACCTGGACTTTCCCATTCCTCCTCTCTACTGTCCTTCCTACTAGTTTAATCAACACTCTGGGAGCAAGACATTTGGAGCAGTCAACCCAAAGGTGACGATGTCAGGAGGAAGAGAGAATCCTGTCCTATGACTCTCTCTTACAAAGAGAGGACACTTCTCCCGGAAGCCCTCCTATCTGACTCCCCATCACACATCAGTGGCTAGAGTTGGGTCACACTAGTTTCCCTGGAAACATCACTATCGAGGCAGAAGATAACAACACGAGTCCTGTTGAGTTGACCCTTAGAGCAAGAGAAGGAGTTGGCTTCTCCTTCAAAAAACATGCTGTGAGGTGCAGGGGTGGAGACCTGAACGACATTTGGATTCTCTTAGGCAGAAAGGAGGGTGAGTGGCTGCTGGGTAGGCAACCCAAAACCTTCACCACGGGGGTGACCCAACTAAAGCAAACCCTCAAAACGCAACAGTAAAACACCAAACATTCCAAACGGAAAAGACAACCCACCAACTGGGAGAAAATATTTGCAAATCATATATCTGACAAGGGGTTAATTCCCAAAATATATAAAGAACTCATACAACTCAACAACAAAAAGAGCAACAACCGGATCAAAAATGAGCGGGGGGGGGCGGGGGGGCCGACCCAGTGGCGTAGTGGGTAAGTTTGCCCGATCCGCTTTGGCGGGCCCGCTTCTCGGGTTCGGATCCCGGGCACGGACCTACAGCCACTCATCGACCCGTGCTGTGGCGGCGTCCCACACACAAAATCGAGGAAGACTGGCACGGATGTTACCTCAGGGACACTCTTCCTCAAGCGAAAAGAGGAAGATCGGCAGCAGATGTCAGCTTAAAAAAAAAAAAAAAAACGGGCAGAGGATATGAACAGACATTTTTCCAAAGAAGACATACAGATGGCCAACAGGCACATGACAAGACGTTCAAAGTGTTGGAGAGGACGTGGAGAAAAGAGAACCCTCATTCACTGCTGCTGGGAATGCAAACTGGTGCAGCCACTAAGGAAAACAGTATGGCGATTTCTCAAAACATTAAAAATAGAAATACCATACGATCCAGCTATCCCACTACTAGGTATTCATCCAAAGAACGTGAAACCGACAATACGAAGAGATCCACGCACCCCTACGTTCATTGCAGCATTATCCACAATAGCCAAGATGTGGATGAAACAACCCGAGTGCCCATCGACTGATGAATGGATTAGAAGATGTGGTATATATATATATATGTATGTATATACACACAGACACACACACACACACACACACAGACACACACACACACGACGGAATACTACTCAGCCATAAAGAAGACAAAATCGTCCCATTTGCAACAACATGGATGGACCTCGAGGGTGTGATGGTAAGCGAAATAAGCCAGACAGAGAAAGACAAACACCGTGTGATTTCCCTCGTGTGTGGAAGGTAAACACGTGGATAAAGAGAACAGATTAGTGGTTACTAGAGGGGAAGGGGGTGGGGGGGGTGGGCAAAAGGGGTAAGGCAGCACATATGTACGATGACAGATAAAAATGAGACTACCGGTGGTGAGCACGATGCAGTCTACACAGAAACTGATAGATACTCATGTACACCTGAAATTACACAATGTTATAAACCAATGTGACCTCAAGAAAATAAAAATAAATAAATAAATAAATAAAAAAGAAACGAGTATTGAGACCAAGTCCTTTCACAAAAAAAACAACAAACTCTCAAATCCCTAGCAATAAGCTTGACGTGAGAAGTGCAGGAGCCTTTCTGATGGAAACTCCTCAACTTGACTGAGAGCCAGAAAGAAGGCCTGGAGACACGCCACACTCCCCGACGGGAAGGCGAAGTCTCGCAAAGCTGTTCGACCGTCCTAGATTAATTTGTTGGCTTAAGGTGATTCTAAGCAAAATGCTTGTGATAAAATAGTAAATGGAAAAAAGTGAGTGAAAAACCGCACGTGTTCAGGTTGGTGCATTTCATTGCGTGTCAAGTTTGTATCCACAGAGAACCACTGTAAACAGACACGGATCACTAGGGAGCGGCGCGCTTGCTTAGAAATCTCGAGACGTGTGCTGTTGTCTGCGATTTACCACGAGACGCGTCAAAGAATAAGATGGACTGATCGATGGACAGAGGGATGGACAAATGAGAAGAAGGAAATGTAGTAAAATAGTAATGATAGAATCTAGGCGGGAAGTGTTCGTGTGTTAACTGTCACATTTTTTTCAACTCTGTTGAACCTTTGGAAATTTTCATAATAAAAGGTTGGGAGAAAGACAGAGCGAGGAACAACAAAAACCAAAGTGCGTATCTAATAGAATTCCAACACTAAAAATATGAGCTCAGCTGAAAACAGATGGGCAGGAAGCGGGCTAAAATACCGACCCTGGTGCAGTTCTCCGGGGTTTCTCTTTCCTTCTTCACGCTCCAGGCACCGGCCGACTTTGCTCTGTACGATATCCGCGTCCGCCTATACCCGAACTGAAGGACCACCGCCTGCCTGCCCGGCGCCCCGGGCCCAGCGAGGAAGGCCCCTGGGGCCCCGACTCTCCCCGGCTGGGCTGCCCCCTCACGCCCGCGGCTTCGAGCACCCGCTGGGCCCGAGGCCTCTAATCACAGCTCTGCAGACCTGTCCTCGCGGGCTGCTCAGGCGACGACCGGACTACCGACTCGTCTATTCTGAGCTCTCGGGCTGCAGCCGCCTGCTCCCCATCTTTGCCCATCACAGCGTTACTCCAGGCGCTTCTTCCAACCACACCCCTCTAGCTGCCTGTGGTTTTTGGCCGTAGTTTAAAATTTCTTAGTTTAAGTGATCTCTGTCCAGGAACTGAAAAGAGAAACTTTACAAATTGTTCTATGTAATAACGTAAAATCCCTGCAAGGCAAAAAAATAAAATAAAATAAAATAAAACATAAACAAGGAATTATAAAATGACAACTGAGAAATATATTTGCAACTTACATGACAAAGTCCTGATTTACCTAATTTACGCAGAGGTCAAAATCAAAAGTAAAATAAAAAGATGAACAAAAAAGATGCGAAACCCAATAGAAAAAAAGCGAAGTGAACAAAGGGTTCAAAGACACACGAATTACCAATGAACAGGGAAAAAGTGTGGACCCTCACTCGTGGTAAGAGAAATGAGAAATGAAAACCAAAACGGTAACGGGATGTAACTTCCTACCTTGCAAATTGCCAAAAGTTCCATGAAACACTTGAATGCCACCTGGTGGTGCTGAGGATCGGGACTGGGAGACGGGGGCTCCCGCAGTGTGGTAAAAGCGCAAAGCGATGCCACTCTCCGAAGGACACGTCTATTCAATTCACAAATGCGCGCAGCCAGTGAGCAAGACCATGCTTGGCGTTTTCACTCCAGAAATATTTATGTAATTTCACCAAGATCACATACGGATGTATGACGTTCATTGCGACACTTTTGATTCCAGCAGAAAACAGGACAAAAAAAAAAAAAAAAGAAAGAACTCGAAGCAACCGAAGTATCTGAACCGGATCAAATCCCTAGAGGTTTGTGAAAATAAAGAGGCTTGATGCTACGTCAACAAAGCAGGAATCCAGTATCAAAACCCAGCTCAAGGTTAGCACCCAAACAGCAGAAAAGTTGACTTGAAACTGAGAGGCCTAACTGCACTCTGATCTTCATTTCTCCTCTGCCCCGGAACTCAGACTCCTGAGCCAATGGGAAAGGGAGCTTATTGATAATTTTCTTCGTTATTTGCACTTTTCTGGGTCCTCTAAATTTTCTATAATAAGCACGTATTACTTTTTAATAATAAAGTTATGTATAGTATCTTTATCGGTATGTGAGGAACACACACAACTGGAGTTTATCAATTCCTCTCCATTCATAAGGTATTCTTCTATTTCTCCACGAGAGGGCAGCAGATGCACAACAAATAAAAACCGTTTCAAAGGCCTTTGGTCTGAAATGGAACGCTGCTGTTCATCGTTCAGTCGTTTATTGTTACGTGTTACCGGCACAAACAAATTATTTATTGAATTGTTTATTTTTCTGATAAATTGGCTATACAGTCATTGGAAAAATTGACATATCGGAGAAAACAGAAGTCACCGATAGTCACACTCCTCAGATGGAGCCAAGCTTGACCACCTGGCATTTATCTTCACGTTTACAGACACGTGATGGAAAGAAGCAGCTACATATTTTAAAACAAAATGTGCCCCCCGCCCCCGCAATTGTTTTCTAATCTGCCCTTGCACATCAAATGTCTCTTGAGCGTTTCCCTGTTTCCCCAAATTCTTCGACAGGGTGGGTTTTCAAGGTTGCATGGTGTTCCGGCCTGTGGACACGTTGTACCTTGCTTCGTGGACTTAAATTGGTCATTTAGGCTCTTTTAACTGCCTTTCAGTTACAAAAGATTTCCCACGAACAAAATATGCGCGGAAAAACATCACAGTTACCCAGTTAATCACTACTCAGATTTGATAACACGTTAATTTTTGCCATCTTGGCTTCAGATATTTTTTTTTTTTTTTTTTTTTTTTTTTTTTGTGAGGAGATCAGCCCTGAGCTAACATCCGCCAATCCTCCTCTTTTTTTGCTGAGGAAGACGGCCCTGGGCTAACATCTGTGCCTATCTTCCTCCACTTTATATGGGACGCCGCCACAGCATGGCTTACCAAGCAGTGCGTTGGTGCGCGCCCGGGATCCGAACCAGCGAACCCCGGGCCGCCGCAGCGGAGCGCGCGCACCTAACCGCTTGCGCCACCGGGCCGGCCCCCTTCAGATATTTTTAAGGAAGAAAAGTTTACAGGGGGACTGGAAGGTCCCTCTGTCCAACCAGTTCCTATCCTTCCATCCCAAAAGCCACCTCCAATCTGAAGTTGGTGTTTATTATTGCCATCCTTGATCTCAGGCTTCACTTCCAAAAGTATGTTCCGTAAACAATACCGTATTGTTCCGAGTTTCAAAAGTCGACACAGCATCGTAATCGCAAGTCTATATCCTTTCTTCACTGAACACGTTGATTTCGAGATTGACTCACGTGGATATAGACCTCGTTAATTTTGACTGTTCTAAGATATTATAATGCATGAATATAATCGATTAACACATTCCTCTATCGATAAGCATTTAGGTCGTTTCTAAGACTCGAGAATCGACGCTCTGGTGACGGGAGAGTGCGCACGAGTTTCTCTAGGGGCTGTGTCTGGAGAAGAATCCAAAGTCCTAGGCCGAGGAGTCTGGGATTCCTGGAAGAGGACGGGCTGACTCCCAAGGGCCAGCCTCTTCAGTTCCACTAGACACCGCTGGGTGGCGCTCCCAGGTGACTGCAGTTTACAGCGCTGCCAGTCGGGAAGGAGAGTCCCATGTCCCCACGTCCTCTGGGTGGTACGAGGTGGGGCCTGAAGCGTCTTCGAGCTTCAGCGTCTTTTCAGGCTCCTTGGCCTACGAGGTTTTTACCTTGCGTGAATTTCCTAGCCACGGCCTTGGCTTCTTCTCCGCTTGGGTCGTCTTTTTCTTATCGATTTGTGAATAGTTTATCCATATTTCTGATTCAGACAGGGTCTCTACAGGAAGCACGTGGCGTGCGTAAAGCGGGTGAGTGAAGGAGCGCTGAATGAAAGGACTATTTCCAGAAGCACGGACAGGTTGGAGGCAGGCACCGAGGGGCAGTGCACACCCAAGCTGGGCAAGAGTGGGCAGTGCTCACCACTTCAGGCCCGAAGGGCAAGGCAAGCGTTGGGTGACAGCGCTCCCTGGATTTCTGGGCGTTTCCACACGGTCCGGCTCTTCTGAGCAAAGGGCGCTGGCTGAGAAGCTTGGCTCAAGGATGATTGGAGAGCAGCCTAGTGGACACCATCAAGATAGAGAACATCGCCCTCCCTCGAGACATCCCAGGATCCTAACGCCTTCTCCTTCTCATCCAGGAGACTGTCGCTCACCTGCCGGTGTACCAAACCTGCAAGCGCCTTCCCCTCGGCCTCGGAGGAGTTTTCCTTGCGTGCCAGGGAGAGCCATCTCCCTCTGGAGGGGAAGACGGGCAGGCCACGAGCAGCCCTGATAACCGCTCGGCCTCCTCAGTCAGGCTTCCTCTGCTGGGGTGCATCCCCCCCACACACACGTGCGGGTGAACATTCGGCCCTTGTGGACCTGGGGGGCTGGGTGCCGACTCGAGATACGGCTCCGGCTGCTGCATTTTGCTGGAGCGATGCCCGTGTCTCTGACCGGGGCTCTGGGGCCTTCAGGCAGGACGCGTACATGCAACTGGGGCAGGCTGACCTGTTGGCTCGCGGGAGGGGAAAATCTCAGAGCCTCCAGGTTCTGACTTGACAGGCAGGAGCAGAGCCTGGCAAGTGCAGGGACCTGCACTAACAGGAGCTGAGCGTCCGTGGAGGGACACAGCCAGCTCCCCACCACGGGGCGGGAGCCGGGCCCAGAAGCACCAGCCCGCCCTGCGCGCCGCACCGCGCGCCTTCTGCTCTCCCCCGGCTGCTCCACTGGAGACCAGAGGGGGCCGCAGCACCCGGCCCGGTTCCTACAGGTCAGCCTCGCAGGCGCAGAGCAAAATGAGGATGAAAGGAGGACGGACGGGGGCACGGGACGGGCGTCTAGCACAGCGAACGGTTCTGTGCTTTGCAAATTTCTTCTCTGGGACTGTGGCTTGTCTTTCCTTCCATAAACATGGTCTGTTCGACATTGATTTTTTTGGCCCGTGTTCAGACTTGTACACGTTCCGCGTGTGTAACGGCTGACTGTTGTGTGCTGCCTTCTCCGTATGTCCGTTAGCTCCAGACAAACAGCGAGGACAATAGTGACTAACTGGAGCCGGGTGTGTGCGGGGCCCCCTCAACAATAAGAGTGGAACTCCCAGACCTGACACTGACCACATGCAGGAGGGTGGGCGTTTCCGCGAGGTAGAATGTTTGGGGCTGCAAGTGTCAGAAACCCAGGACTCAGCTGGCTCAAACAGTAAGGAAACGCAGATCTCTTTGACTAAGGAGTCCAGCTGTAGCTGTCTTCAAGGTGGGTTGCATCATCAGCTTCATGACGTCAGTACGGACCTGGACTTTCCCATTCCTCCTCTCTACTGTCCTTCCTACTAGTTTAATCAACACTCTGGGAGCAAGACATTTGGAGCAGTCAACCCAAAGGTGACGATGTCAGGAGGAAGAGAGAATCCTGTCCTATGACTCTCTCTTACAAAGAGAGGACACTTCTCCCGGAAGCCCTCCTATCTGACTCCCCATCACACATCAGTGGCTAGAGTTGGGTCACACTAGTTTCCCTGGAAACATCACTATCGAGGCAGAAGATAACAACACGAGTCCTGTTGAGTTGACCCTTAGAGCAAGAGAAGGAGTTGGCTTCTCCTTCAAAAAACATGCTGTGAGGTGCAGGGGTGGAGACCTGAACGACATTTGGATTCTCTTAGGCAGAAAGGAGGGTGAGTGGCTGCTGGGTAGGCAACCCAAAACCTTCACCACGGGGGTGACCCAACTAAAGCAAACCCTCAAAACGCAACAGTAAAACACCAAACATTCCAAACGGAAAAGACAACCCACCAACTGGGAGAAAATATTTGCAAATCATATATCTGACAAGGGGTTAATTCCCAAAATATATAAAGAACTCATACAACTCAACAACAAAAAGAGCAACAACCGGATCAAAAATGAGCGGGGGGGGCGGGGGGGCCGACCCAGTGGCGTAGTGGGTAAGTTTGCCCGATCCGCTTTGGCGGGCCCGCTTCTCGGGTTCGGATCCCGGGCACGGACCTACAGCCACTCATCGACCCGTGCTGTGGCGGCGTCCCACACACAAAATCGAGGAAGACTGGCACGGATGTTACCTCAGGGACACTCTTCCTCAAGCGAAAAGAGGAAGATCGGCAGCAGATGTCAGCTTAAAAAAAAAAAAAAAAACGGGCAGAGGATATGAACAGACATTTTTCCAAAGAAGACATACAGATGGCCAACAGGCACATGACAAGACGTTCAAAGTGTTGGAGAGGACGTGGAGAAAAGAGAACCCTCATTCACTGCTGCTGGGAATGCAAACTGGTGCAGCCACTAAGGAAAACAGTATGGCGATTTCTCAAAACATTAAAAATAGAAATACCATACGATCCAGCTATCCCACTACTAGGTATTCATCCAAAGAACGTGAAACCGACAATACGAAGAGATCCACGCACCCCTACGTTCATTGCAGCATTATCCACAATAGCCAAGATGTGGATGAAACAACCCGAGTGCCCATCGACTGATGAATGGATTAGAAGATGTGGTATATATATATATATGTATGTATATACACACAGACACACACAGACACACACACACACGACGGAATACTACTCAGCCATAAAGAAGACAAAATCGTCCCATTTGCAACAACATGGATGGACCTCGAGGGTGTGATGGTAAGCGAAATAAGCCAGACAGAGAAAGACAAACACCGTGTGATTTCCCTCGTGTGTGGAAGGTAAACACGTGGATAAAGAGAACAGATTAGTGGTTACTAGAGGGGAAGGGGGTGGGGGGGGTGGGCAAAAGGGGTAAGGCAGCACATATGTACGATGACAGATAAAAATGAGACTACCGGTGGTGAGCACGATGCAGTCTACACAGAAACTGATAGATACTCATGTACACCTGAAATTACACAATGTTATAAACCAATGTGACCTCAAGAAAATAAAAATAAATAAATAAATAAATAAAAAAGAAACGAGTATTGAGACCAAGTCCTTTCACAAAAAAAACAACAAACTCTCAAATCCCTAGCAATAAGCTTGACGTGAGAAGTGCAGGAGCCTTTCTGATGGAAACTCCTCAACTTGACTGAGAGCCAGAAAGAAGGCCTGGAGACACGCCACACTCCCCGACGGGAAGGCGAAGTCTCGCAAAGCTGTTCGACCGTCCTAGATTAATTTGTTGGCTTAAGGTGATTCTAAGCAAAATGCTTGTGATAAAATAGTAAATGGAAAAAAGTGAGTGAAAAACCGCACGTGTTCAGGTTGGTGCATTTCATTGCGTGTCAAGTTTGTATCCACAGAGAACCACTGTAAACAGACACGGATCACTAGGGAGCGGCGCGCTTGCTTAGAAATCTCGAGACGTGTGCTGTTGTCTGCGATTTACCACGAGACGCGTCAAAGAATAAGATGGACTGATCGATGGACAGAGGGATGGACAAATGAGAAGAAGGAAATGTAGTAAAATAGTAATGATAGAATCTAGGCGGGAAGTGTTCGTGTGTTAACTGTCACATTTTTTTCAACTCTGTTGAACCTTTGGAAATTTTCATAATAAAAGGTTGGGAGAAAGACAGAGCGAGGAACAACAAAAACCAAAGTGCGTATCTAATAGAATTCCAACACTAAAAATATGAGCTCAGCTGAAAACAGATGGGCAGGAAGCGGGCTAAAATACCGACCCTGGTGCAGTTCTCCGGGGTTTCTCTTTCCTTCTTCACGCTCCAGGCACCGGCCGACTTTGCTCTGTACGATATCCGCGTCCGCCTATACCCGAACTGAAGGACCACCGCCTGCCTGCCCGGCGCCCCGGGCCCAGCGAGGAAGGCCCCTGGGGCCCCGACTCTCCCCGGCTGGGCTGCCCCCTCACGCCCGCGGCTTCGAGCACCCGCTGGGCCCGAGGCCTCTAATCACAGCTCTGCAGACCTGTCCTCGCGGGCTGCTCAGGCGACGACCGGACTACCGACTCGTCTATTCTGAGCTCTCGGGCTGCAGCCGCCTGCTCCCCATCTTTGCCCATCACAGCGTTACTCCAGGCGCTTCTTCCAACCACACCCCTCTAGCTGCCTGTGGTTTTTGGCCGTAGTTTAAAATTTCTTAGTTTAAGTGATCTCTGTCCAGGAACTGAAAAGAGAAACTTTACAAATTGTTCTATGTAATAACGTAAAATCCCTGCAAGGCAAAAAAATAAAATAAAATAAAATAAAACATAAACAAGGAATTATAAAATGACAACTGAGAAATATATTTGCAACTTACATGACAAAGTCCTGATTTACCTAATTTACGCAGAGGTCAAAATCAAAAGTAAAATAAAAAGATGAACAAAAAAGATGCGAAACCCAATAGAAAAAAAGCGAAGTGAACAAAGGGTTCAAAGACACACGAATTACCAATGAACAGGGAAAAAGTGTGGACCCTCACTCGTGGTAAGAGAAATGAGAAATGAAAACCAAAACGGTAACGGGATGTAACTTCCTACCTTGCAAATTGCCAAAAGTTCCATGAAACACTTGAATGCCACCTGGTGGTGCTGAGGATCGGGACTGGGAGACGGGGGCTCCCGCAGTGTGGTAAAAGCGCAAAGCGATGCCACTCTCCGAAGGACACGTCTATTCAATTCACAAATGCGCGCAGCCAGTGAGCAAGACCATGCTTGGCGTTTTCACTCCAGAAATATTTATGTAATTTCACCAAGATCACATACGGATGTATGACGTTCATTGCGACACTTTTGATTCCAGCAGAAAACAGGACAAAAAAAAAAAAAAAAGAAAGAACTCGAAGCAACCGAAGTATCTGAACCGGATCAAATCCCTAGAGGTTTGTGAAAATAAAGAGGCTTGATGCTACGTCAACAAAGCAGGAATCCAGTATCAAAACCCAGCTCAAGGTTAGCACCCAAACAGCAGAAAAGTTGACTTGAAACTGAGAGGCCTAACTGCACTCTGATCTTCATTTCTCCTCTGCCCCGGAACTCAGACTCCTGAGCCAATGGGAAAGGGAGCTTATTGATAATTTTCTTCGTTATTTGCACTTTTCTGGGTCCTCTAAATTTTCTATAATAAGCACGTATTACTTTTTAATAATAAAGTTATGTATAGTATCTTTATCGGTATGTGAGGAACACACACAACTGGAGTTTATCAATTCCTCTCCATTCATAAGGTATTCTTCTATTTCTCCACGAGAGGGCAGCAGATGCACAACAAATAAAAGCCGTTTCAAAGGCCTTTGGTCTGAAATGGAACGCTGCTGTTCATCGTTCAGTCGTTTATTGTTACGTGTTACCGGCACAAACAAATTATTTATTGAATTGTTTATTTTTCTGATAAATTGGCTATACAGTCATTGGAAAAATTGACATATCGGAGAAAACAGAAGTCACCGATAGTCACACTCCTCAGATGGAGCCAAGCTTGACCACCTGGCATTTATCTTCACGTTTACAGACACGTGATGGAAAGAAGCAGCTACATATTTTAAAACAAAATGTGCCCCCCGCCCCCGCAATTGTTTTCTAATCTGCCCTTGCACATCAAATGTCTCTTGAGCGTTTCCCTGTTTCCCCAAATTCTTCGACAGGGTGGGTTTTCAAGGTTGCATGGTGTTCCGGCCTGTGGACACGTTGTACCTTGCTTCGTGGACTTAAATTGATCATTTAGGCTCTTTTAACTGCCTTTCAGTTACAAAAGATTTCCCACGAACAAAATATGCACGGAAAAACATCACAGTTACCCAGTTAATCACTACTCAGATTTGATAACACGTTAATTTTTGCCATCTTGGCTTCAGATATTTTTAAGGAAGAAAAGTTTACAGGGGGACTGGAAGGTCCCTCTGTCCAACCAGTTCCTATCCTTCCATCCCAAAAGCCACCTCCAATCTGAAGTTGGTGTTTATTATTGCCATCCTTGATCTCAGGCTTCACTTCCAAAAGTATGTTCCGTAAACAATACCGTATTGTTCCGAGTTTCAAAAGTCGACACAGCATCGTAATCGCAAGTCTATATCCTTTCTTCACTGAACACGTTGATTTCGAGATTGACTCACGTGGATATAGACCTCGTTAATTTTGACTGTTCTAAGATATTATAATGCATGAATATAATCGATTAACACATTCCTCTATCGATAAGCATTTAGGTCGTTTCTAAGACTCGAGAATCGACGCTCTGGTGACGGGAGAGTGCGCACGAGTTTCTCTAGGGGCTGTGTCTGGAGAAGAATCCAAAGTCCTAGGCCGAGGAGTCTGGGATTCCTGGAAGAGGACGGGCTGACTCCCAAGGGCCAGCCTCTTCAGTTCCACTAGACACCGCTGGGTGGCGCTCCCAGGTGACTGCAGTTTACAGCGCTGCCAGTCGGGAAGGAGAGTCCCATGTCCCCACGTCCTCTGGGTGGTACGAGGTGGGGCCTGAAGCGTCTTCGAGCTTCAGCGTCTTTTCAGGCTCCTTGGCCTACGAGGTTTTTACCTTGCGTGAATTTCCTAGCCACGGCCTTGGCTTCTTCTCCGCTTGGGTCGTCTTTTTCTTATCGATTTGTGAATAGTTTATCCATATTTCTGATTCAGACAGGGTCTCTACAGGAAGCACGTGGCGTGCGTAAAGCGGGTGAGTGAAGGAGCGCTGAATGAAAGGACTATTTCCAGAAGCACGGACAGGTTGGAGGCAGGCACCGAGGGGCAGTGCACACCCAAGCTGGGCAAGAGTGGGCAGTGCTCACCACTTCAGGCCCGAAGGGCAAGGCAAGCGTTGGGTGACAGCGCTCCCTGGATTTCTGGGCGTTTCCACACGGTCCGGCTCTTCTGAGCAAAGGGCGCTGGCTGAGAAGCTTGGCTCAAGGATGATTGGAGAGCAGCCTAGTGGACACCATCAAGATAGAGAACATCGCCCTCCCTCGAGACATCCCAGGATCCTAACGCCTTCTCCTTCTCATCCAGGAGACTGTCGCTCACCTGCCGGTGTACCAAACCTGCAAGCGCCTTCCCCTCGGCCTCGGAGGAGTTTTCCTTGCGTGCCAGGGAGAGCCATCTCCCTCTGGAGGGGAAGACGGGCAGGCCACGAGCAGCCCTGATAACCGCTCGGCCTCCTCAGTCAGGCTTCCTCTGCTGGGGTGCATCCCCCCCACACACACGTGCGGGTGAACATTCGGCCCTTGTGGACCTGGGGGGCTGGGTGCCGACTCGAGATACGGCTCCGGCTGCTGCATTTTGCTGGAGCGATGCCCGTGTCTCTGACCGGGGCTCTGGGGCCTTCAGGCAGGACGCGTACATGCAACTGGGGCAGGCTGACCTGTTGGCTCGCGGGAGGGGAAAATCTCAGAGCCTCCAGGTTCTGACTTGACAGGCAGGAGCAGAGTCTGGCAAGTGCAGGGACCTGCACTAACAGGAGCTGAGCGTCCGTGGAGGGACACAGCCAGCTCCCCACCACGGGGCGGGAGCCGGGCCCAGAAGCACCAGCCCGCCCTGCGCGCCGCACCGCGCGCCTTCTGCTCTCCCCCGGCTGCTCCACTGGAGACCAGAGGGGGCCGCAGCACCCGGCCCGGTTCCTACAGGTCAGCCTCGCAGGCGCAGAGCAAAGTGAGGACGAAAGGAGGACGGACGGGGGCACGGGACGGGCGTCTAGCACAGCGAACGGTTCTGTGCTTTGCAAATTTCTTCTCTGGGACTGTGGCTTGTCTTTCCTTCCATAAACATGGTCTGTTCGACATTGATTTTTTTGGCCCGTGTTCAGACTTGTACACGTTCCGCGTGTGTAACGGCTGACTGTTGTGTGCTGCCTTCTCCGTATGTCCGTTAGCTCCAGACAAACAGCGAGGACAATAGTGACTAACTGGAGCCGGGTGTGTGCGGGGCCCGGTCAACAATAAGAGTGGAACTCCCAGACCTGACACTGACCACATGCAGGAGGGTGGGCGTTTCCGCGAGGTAGAATGTTTGGGGCTGCAAGTGTCAGAAACCCAGGACTCAGCTGGCTCAAACAGTAAGGAAACGCAGATCTCTTTGACTAAGGAGTCCAGCTGTAGCTGTCTTCAAGGTGGGTTGCATCATCAGCTTCATGACGTCAGTACGGACCTGGACTTTCCCATTCCTCCTCTCTACTGTCCTTCCTACTAGTTTAATCAACACTCTGGGAGCAAGACATTTGGAGCAGTCAACCCAAAGGTGACGATGTCAGGAGGAAGAGAGAATCCTGTCCTATGACTCTCTCTTACAAAGAGAGGACACTTCTCCCGGAAGCCCTCCTATCTGACTCCCCATCACACATCAGTGGCTAGAGTTGGGTCACACTAGTTTCCCTGGAAACATCACTATCGAGGCAGAAGATAACAACACGAGTCCTGTTGAGTTGACCCTTAGAGCAAGAGAAGGAGTTGGCTTCTCCTTCAAAAAACATGCTGTGAGGTGCAGGGGTGGAGACCTGAACGACATTTGGATTCTCTTAGGCAGAAAGGAGGGTGAGTGGCTGCTGGGTAGGCAACCCAAAACCTTCACCACGGGGGTGACCCAACTAAAGCAAACCCTCAAAACGCAACAGTAAAACACCAAACATTCCAAACGGAAAAGACAACCCACCAACTGGGAGAAAATATTTGCAAATCATATATCTGACAAGGGGTTAATTCCCAAAATATATAAAGAACTCATACAACTCAACAACAAAAAGAGCAACAACCGGATCAAAAATGAGCGGGGGGGGCGGGGGGGCCGACCCAGTGGCGTAGTGGGTAAGTTTGCCCGATCCGCTTTGGCGGGCCCGCTTCTCGGGTTCGGATCCCGGGCACGGACCTACAGCCACTCATCGACCCGTGCTGTGGCGGCGTCCCACACACAAAATCGAGGAAGACTGGCACGGATGTTACCTCAGGGACACTCTTCCTCAAGCGAAAAGAGGAAGATCGGCAGCAGATGTCAGCTTAAAAAAAAAAAAAAAACGGGCAGAGGATATGAACAGACATTTTTCCAAAGAAGACATACAGATGGCCAACAGGCACATGACAAGACGTTCAAAGTGTTGGAGAGGACGTGGAGAAAAGAGAACCCTCATTCACTGCTGCTGGGAATGCAAACTGGTGCAGCCACTAAGGAAAACAGTATGGCGATTTCTCAAAACATTAAAAATAGAAATACCATACGATCCAGCTATCCCACTACTAGGTATTCATCCAAAGAACGTGAAACCGACAATACGAAGAGATCCACGCACCCCTACGTTCATTGCAGCATTATCCACAATAGCCAAGATGTGGATGAAACAACCCGAGTGCCCATCGACTGATGAATGGATTAGAAGATGTGGTATATATATATATATGTATGTATATACACACAGACACACACAGACACACACACACACGACGGAATACTACTCAGCCATAAAGAAGACAAAATCGTCCCATTTGCAACAACATGGATGGACCTCGAGGGTGTGATGGTAAGCGAAATAAGCCAGACAGAGAAAGACAAACACCGTGTGATTTCCCTCGTGTGTGGAAGGTAAACACGTGGATAAAGAGAACAGATTAGTGGTTACTAGAGGGGAAGGGGGTGGGGGGGGTGGGCAAAAGGGGTAAGGCAGCACATATGTACGATGACAGATAAAAATGAGACTACCGGTGGTGAGCACGATGCAGTCTACACAGAAACTGATAGATACTCATGTACACCTGAAATTACACAATGTTATAAACCAATGTGACCTCAAGAAAATAAAAATAAATAAATAAATAAATAAAAAAGAAACGAGTATTGAGACCAAGTCCTTTCACAAAAAAAACAACAAACTCTCAAATCCCTAGCAATAAGCTTGACGTGAGAAGTGCAGGAGCCTTTCTGATGGAAACTCCTCAACTTGACTGAGAGCCAGAAAGAAGGCCTGGAGACACGCCACACTCCCCGACGGGAAGGCGAAGTCTCGCAAAGCTGTTCGACCGTCCTAGATTAATTTGTTGGCTTAAGGTGATTCTAAGCAAAATGCTTGTGATAAAATAGTAAATGGAAAAAAGTGAGTGAAAAACCGCACGTGTTCAGGTTGGTGCATTTCATTGCGTGTCAAGTTTGTATCCACAGAGAACCACTGTAAACAGACACGGATCACTAGGGAGCGGCGCGCTTGCTTAGAAATCTCGAGACGTGTGCTGTTGTCTGCGATTTACCACGAGACGCGTCAAAGAATAAGATGGACTGATCGATGGACAGAGGGATGGACAAATGAGAAGAAGGAAATGTAGTAAAATAGTAATGATAGAATCTAGGCGGGAAGTGTTCGTGTGTTAACTGTCACATTTTTTTCAACTCTGTTGAACCTTTGGAAATTTTCATAATAAAAGGTTGGGAGAAAGACAGAGCGAGGAACAACAAAAACCAAAGTGCGTATCTAATAGAATTCCAACACTAAAAATATGAGCTCAGCTGAAAACAGATGGGCAGGAAGCGGGCTAAAATACCGACCCTGGTGCAGTTCTCCGGGGTTTCTCTTTCCTTCTTCACGCTCCAGGCACCGGCCGACTTTGCTCTGTACGATATCCGCGTCCGCCTATACCCGAACTGAAGGACCACCGCCTGCCTGCCCGGCGCCCCGGGCCCAGCGAGGAAGGCCCCTGGGGCCCCGACTCTCCCCGGCTGGGCTGCCCCCTCACGCCCGCGGCTTCGAGCACCCGCTGGGCCCGAGGCCTCTAATCACAGCTCTGCAGACCTGTCCTCGCGGGCTGCTCAGGCGACGACCGGACTACCGACTCGTCTATTCTGAGCTCTCGGGCTGCAGCCGCCTGCTCCCCATCTTTGCCCATCACAGCGTTACTCCAGGCGCTTCTTCCAACCACACCCCTCTAGCTGCCTGTGGTTTTTGGCCGTAGTTTAAAATTTCTTAGTTTAAGTGATCTCTGTCCAGGAACTGAAAAGAGAAACTTTACAAATTGTTCTATGTAATAACGTAAAATCCCTGCAAGGCAAAAAAATAAAATAAAATAAAATAAAACATAAACAAGGAATTATAAAATGACAACTGAGAAATATATTTGCAACTTACATGACAAAGTCCTGATTTACCTAATTTACGCAGAGGTCAAAATCAAAAGTAAAATAAAAAGATGAACAAAAAAGATGCGAAACCCAATAGAAAAAAAGCGAAGTGAACAAAGGGTTCAAAGACACACGAATTACCAATGAACAGGGAAAAAGTGTGGACCCTCACTCGTGGTAAGAGAAATGAGAAATGAAAACCAAAACGGTAACGGGATGTAACTTCCTACCTTGCAAATTGCCAAAAGTTCCATGAAACACTTGAATGCCACCTGGTGGTGCTGAGGATCGGGACTGGGAGACGGGGGCTCCCGCAGTGTGGTAAAAGCGCAAAGCGATGCCACTCTCCGAAGGACACGTCTATTCAATTCACAAATGCGCGCAGCCAGTGAGCAAGACCATGCTTGGCGTTTTCACTCCAGAAATATTTATGTAATTTCACCAAGATCACATACGGATGTATGACGTTCATTGCGACACTTTTGATTCCAGCAGAAAACAGGACAAAAAAAAAAAAAAAGAAAGAACTCGAAGCAACCGAAGTATCTGAACCGGATCAAATCCCTAGAGGTTTGTGAAAATAAAGAGGCTTGATGCTACGTCAACAAAGCAGGAATCCAGTATCAAAACCCAGCTCAAGGTTAGCACCCAAACAGCAGAAAAGTTGACTTGAAACTGAGAGGCCTAACTGCACTCTGATCTTCATTTCTCCTCTGCCCCGGAACTCAGACTCCTGAGCCAATGGGAAAGGGAGCTTATTGATAATTTTCTTCGTTATTTGCACTTTTCTGGGTCCTCTAAATTTTCTATAATAAGCACGTATTACTTTTTAATAATAAAGTTATGTATAGTATCTTTATCGGTATGTGAGGAACACACACAACTGGAGTTTATCAATTCCTCTCCATTCATAAGGTATTCTTCTATTTCTCCACGAGAGGGCAGCAGATGCACAACAAATAAAAACCGTTTCAAAGGCCTTTGGTCTGAAATGGAACGCTGCTGTTCATCGTTCAGTCGTTTATTGTTACGTGTTACCGGCACAAACAAATTATTTATTGAATTGTTTATTTTTCTGATAAATTGGCTATACAGTCATTGGAAAAATTGACATATCGGAGAAAACAGAAGTCACCGATAGTCACACTCCTCAGATGGAGCCAAGCTTGACCACCTGGCATTTATCTTCACGTTTACAGACACGTGATGGAAAGAAGCAGCTACATATTTTAAAACAAAATGTGCCCCCCGCCCCCGCAATTGTTTTCTAATCTGCCCTTGCACATCAAATGTCTCTTGAGCGTTTCCCTGTTTCCCCAAATTCTTCGACAGGGTGGGTTTTCAAGGTTGCATGGTGTTCCGGCCTGTGGACACGTTGTACCTTGCTTCGTGGACTTAAATTGGTCATTTAGGCTCTTTTAACTGCCTTTCAGTTACAAAAGATTTCCCACGAACAAAATATGCGCGGAAAAACATCACAGTTACCCAGTTAATCACTACTCAGATTTGATAACACGTTAATTTTTGCCATCTTGGCTTCAGATATTTTTAAGGAAGAAAAGTTTACAGGGGGACTGGAAGGTCCCTCTGTCCAACCAGTTCCTATCCTTCCATCCCAAAAGCCACCTCCAATCTGAAGTTGGTGTTTATTATTGCCATCCTTGATCTCAGGCTTCACTTCCAAAAGTATGTTCCGTAAACAATACCGTATTGTTCCGAGTTTCAAAAGTCGACACAGCATCGTAATCGCAAGTCTATATCCTTTCTTCACTGAACACGTTGATTTCGAGATTGACTCACGTGGATATAGACCTCGTTAATTTTGACTGTTCTAAGATATTATAATGCATGAATATAATCGATTAACACATTCCTCTATCGATAAGCATTTAGGTCGTTTCTAAGACTCGAGAATCGACGCTCTGGTGACGGGAGAGTGCGCACGAGTTTCTCTAGGGGCTGTGTCTGGAGAAGAATCCAAAGTCCTAGGCCGAGGAGTCTGGGATTCCTGGAAGAGGACGGGCTGACTCCCAAGGGCCAGCCTCTTCAGTTCCACTAGACACCGCTGGGTGGCGCTCCCAGGTGACTGCAGTTTACAGCGCTGCCAGTCGGGAAGGAGAGTCCCATGTCCCCACGTCCTCTGGGTGGTACGAGGTGGGGCCTGAAGCGTCTTCGAGCTTCAGCGTCTTTTCAGGCTCCTTGGCCTACGAGGTTTTTACCTTGCGTGAATTTCCTAGCCACGGCCTTGGCTTCTTCTCCGCTTGGGTCGTCTTTTTCTTATCGATTTGTGAATAGTTTATCCATATTTCTGATTCAGACAGGGTCTCTACAGGAAGCACGTGGCGTGCGTAAAGCGGGTGAGTGAAGGAGCGCTGAATGAAAGGACTATTTCCAGAAGCACGGACAGGTTGGAGGCAGGCACCGAGGGGCAGTGCACACCCAAGCTGGGCAAGAGTGGGCAGTGCTCACCACTTCAGGCCCGAAGGGCAAGGCAAGCGTTGGGTGACAGCGCTCCCTGGATTTCTGGGCGTTTCCACACGGTCCGGCTCTTCTGAGCAAAGGGCGCTGGCTGAGAAGCTTGGCTCAAGGATGATTGGAGAGCAGCCTAGTGGACACCATCAAGATAGAGAACATCGCCCTCCCTCGAGACATCCCAGGATCCTAACGCCTTCTCCTTCTCATCCAGGAGACTGTCGCTCACCTGCCGGTGTACCAAACCTGCAAGCGCCTTCCCCTCGGCCTCGGAGGAGTTTTCCTTGCGTGCCAGGGAGAGCCATCTCCCTCTGGAGGGGAAGACGGGCAGGCCACGAGCAGCCCTGATAACCGCTCGGCCTCCTCAGTCAGGCTTCCTCTGCTGGGGTGCATCCCCCCCACACACACGTGCGGGTGAACATTCGGCCCTTGTGGACCTGGGGGGCTGGGTGCCGACTCGAGATACGGCTCCGGCTGCTGCATTTTGCTGGAGCGATGCCCGTGTCTCTGACCGGGGCTCTGGGGCCTTCAGGCAGGACGCGTACATGCAACTGGGGCAGGCTGACCTGTTGGCTCGCGGGAGGGGAAAATCTCAGAGCCTCCAGGTTCTGACTTGACAGGCAGGAGCAGAGCCTGGCAAGTGCAGGGACCTGCACTAACAGGAGCTGAGCGTCCGTGGAGGGACACAGCCAGCTCCCCACCACGGGGCGGGAGCCGGGCCCAGAAGCACCAGCCCGCCCTGCGCGCCGCACCGCGCGCCTTCTGCTCTCCCCCGGCTGCTCCACTGGAGACCAGAGGGGGCCGCAGCACCCGGCCCGGTTCCTACAGGTCAGCCTCGCAGGCGCAGAGCAAAGTGAGGACGAAAGGAGGACGGACGGGGGCACGGGACGGGCGTCTAGCACAGCGAACGGTTCTGTGCTTTGCAAATTTCTTCTCTGGGACTGTGGCTTGTCTTTCCTTCCATAAACATGGTCTGTTCGACATTGATTTTTTTGGCCCGTGTTCAGACTTGTACACGTTCCGCGTGTGTAACGGCTGACTGTTGTGTGCTGCCTTCTCCGTATGTCCGTTAGCTCCAGACAAACAGCGAGGACAATAGTGACTAACTGGAGCCGGGTGTGTGCGGGGCCCGGTCAACAATAAGAGTGGAACTCCCAGACCTGACACTGACCACATGCAGGAGGGTGGGCGTTTCCGCGAGGTAGAATGTTTGGGGCTGCAAGTGTCAGAAACCCAGGACTCAGCTGGCTCAAACAGTAAGGAAACGCAGATCTCTTTGACTAAGGAGTCCAGCTGTAGCTGTCTTCAAGGTGGGTTGCATCATCAGCTTCATGACGTCAGTACGGACCTGGACTTTCCCATTCCTCCTCTCTACTGTCCTTCCTACTAGTTTAATCAACACTCTGGGAGCAAGACATTTGGAGCAGTCAACCCAAAGGTGACGATGTCAGGAGGAAGAGAGAATCCTGTCCTATGACTCTCTCTTACAAAGAGAGGACACTTCTCCCGGAAGCCCTCCTATCTGACTCCCCATCACACATCAGTGGCTAGAGTTGGGTCACACTAGTTTCCCTGGAAACATCACTATCGAGGCAGAAGATAACAACACGAGTCCTGTTGAGTTGACCCTTAGAGCAAGAGAAGGAGTTGGCTTCTCCTTCAAAAAACATGCTGTGAGGTGCAGGGGTGGAGACCTGAACGACATTTGGATTCTCTTAGGCAGAAAGGAGGGTGAGTGGCTGCTGGGTAGGCAACCCAAAACCTTCACCACGGGGGTGACCCAACTAAAGCAAACCCTCAAAACGCAACAGTAAAACACCAAACATTCCAAACGGAAAAGACAACCCACCAACTGGGAGAAAATATTTGCAAATCATATATCTGACAAGGGGTTAATTCCCAAAATATATAAAGAACTCATACAACTCAACAACAAAAAGAGCAACAACCGGATCAAAAATGAGCGGGGGGGGCGGGGGGGCCGACCCAGTGGCGTAGTGGGTAAGTTTGCCCGATCCGCTTTGGCGGGCCCGCTTCTCGGGTTCGGATCCCGGGCACGGACCTACAGCCACTCATCGACCCGTGCTGTGGCGGCGTCCCACACACAAAATCGAGGAAGACTGGCACGGATGTTACCTCAGGGACACTCTTCCTCAAGCGAAAAGAGGAAGATCGGCAGCAGATGTCAGCTTAAAAAAAAAAAAAAAACGGGCAGAGGATATGAACAGACATTTTTCCAAAGAAGACATACAGATGGCCAACAGGCACATGACAAGACGTTCAAAGTGTTGGAGAGGACGTGGAGAAAAGAGAACCCTCATTCACTGCTGCTGGGAATGCAAACTGGTGCAGCCACTAAGGAAAACAGTATGGCGATTTCTCAAAACATTAAAAATAGAAATACCATACGATCCAGCTATCCCACTACTAGGTATTCATCCAAAGAACGTGAAACCGACAATACGAAGAGATCCACGCACCCCTACGTTCATTGCAGCATTATCCACAATAGCCAAGATGTGGATGAAACAACCCGAGTGCCCATCGACTGATGAATGGATTAGAAGATGTGGTATATATATATATATGTATGTATATACACACAGACACACACAGACACACACACACACGACGGAATACTACTCAGCCATAAAGAAGACAAAATCGTCCCATTTGCAACAACATGGATGGACCTCGAGGGTGTGATGGTAAGCGAAATAAGCCAGACAGAGAAAGACAAACACCGTGTGATTTCCCTCGTGTGTGGAAGATAAACACGTGGATAAAGAGAACAGATTAGTGGTTACTAGAGGGGAAGGGGGTGGGGGGGGGTGGGCAAAAGGGGTAAGGCAGCACATATGTACGATGACAGATAAAAATGAGACTACCGGTGGTGAGCACGATGCAGTCTACACAGAAACTGATAGATACTCATGTACACCTGAAATTACACAATGTTATAAACCAATGTGACCTCAAGAAAATAAAAATAAATAAATAAATAAATAAAAAAGAAACGAGTATTGAGACCAAGTCCTTTCACAAAAAAAACAACAAACTCTCAAATCCCTAGCAATAAGCTTGACGTGAGAAGTGCAGGAGCCTTTCTGATGGAAACTCCTCAACTTGACTGAGAGCCAGAAAGAAGGCCTGGAGACACGCCACACTCCCCGACGGGAAGGCGAAGTCTCGCAAAGCTGTTCGACCGTCCTAGATTAATTTGTTGGCTTAAGGTGATTCTAAGCAAAATGCTTGTGATAAAATAGTAAATGGAAAAAAGTGAGTGAAAAACCGCACGTGTTCAGGTTGGTGCATTTCATTGCGTGTCAAGTTTGTATCCACAGAGAACCACTGTAAACAGACACGGATCACTAGGGAGCGGCGCGCTTGCTTAGAAATCTCGAGACGTGTGCTGTTGTCTGCGATTTACCACGAGACGCGTCAAAGAATAAGATGGACTGATCGATGGACAGAGGGATGGACAAATGAGAAGAAGGAAATGTAGTAAAATAGTAATGATAGAATCTAGGCGGGAAGTGTTCGTGTGTTAACTGTCACATTTTTTTCAACTCTGTTGAACCTTTGGAAATTTTCATAATAAAAGGTTGGGAGAAAGACAGAGCGAGGAACAACAAAAACCAAAGTGCATATCTAATAGAATTCCAACACTAAAAATATGAGCTCAGCTGAAAACAGATGGGCAGGAAGCGGGCTAAAATACCGACCCTGGTGCAGTTCTCCGGGGTTTCTCTTTCCTTCTTCACGCTCCAGGCACCGGCCGACTTTGCTCTGTACGATATCCGCGTCCGCCTATACCCGAACTGAAGGACCACCGCCTGCCTGCCCGGCGCCCCGGGCCCAGCGAGGAAGGCCCCTGGGGCCCCGACTCTCCCCGGCTGGGCTGCCCCCTCACGCCCGCGGCTTCGAGCACCCGCTGGGCCCGAGGCCTCTAATCACAGCTCTGCAGACCTGTCCTCGCGGGCTGCTCAGGCGACGACCGGACTACCGACTCGTCTATTCTGAGCTCTCGGGCTGCAGCCGCCTGCTCCCCATCTTTGCCCATCACAGCGTTACTCCAGGCGCTTCTTCCAACCACACCCCTCTAGCTGCCTGTGGTTTTTGGCCGTAGTTTAAAATTTCTTAGTTTAAGTGATCTCTGTCCAGGAACTGAAAAGAGAAACTTTACAAATTGTTCTATGTAATAACGTAAAATCCCTGCAAGGCAAAAAAATAAAATAAAATAAAATAAAACATAAACAAGGAATTATAAAATGACAATTGAGAAATATATTTGCAACTTACATGACAAAGTCCTGATTTACCTAATTTACGCAGAGGTCAAAATCAAAAGTAAAATAAAAAGATGAACAAAAAAGATGCGAAACCCAATAGAAAAAAAGCGAAGTGAACAAAGGGTTCAAAGACACACGAATTACCAATGAACAGGGAAAAAGTGTGGACCCTCACTCGTGGTAAGAGAAATGAGAAATGAAAACCAAAACGGTAACGGGATGTAACTTCCTACCTTGCAAATTGCCAAAAGTTCCATGAAACACTTGAATGCCACCTGGTGGTGCTGAGGATCGGGACTGGGAGACGGGGGCTCCCGCAGTGTGGTAAAAGCGCAAAGCGATGCCACTCTCCGAAGGACACGTCTATTCAATTCACAAATGCGCGCAGCCAGTGAGCAAGACCATGCTTGGCGTTTTCACTCCAGAAATATTTATGTAATTTCACCAAGATCACATACGGATGTATGACGTTCATTGCGACACTTTTGATTCCAGCAGAAAACAGGACAAAAAAAAAAAAAAAGAAAGAACTCGAAGCAACCTAAGTATCTGAACCGGATCAAATCCCTAGAGGTTTGTGAAAATAAAGAGGCTTGATGCTACGTCAACAAAGCAGGAATCCAGTATCAAAACCCAGCTCAAGGTTAGCACCCAAACAGCAGAAAAGTTGACTTGAAACTGAGAGGCCTAACTGCACTCTGATCTTCATTTCTCCTCTGCCCCGGAACTCAGACTCCTGAGCCAATGGGAAAGGGAGCTTATTGATAATTTTCTTCGTTATTTGCACTTTTCTGGGTCCTCTAAATTTTCTATAATAAGCACGTATTACTTTTTAATAATAAAGTTATGTATAGTATCTTTATCGGTATGTGAGGAACACACACAACTGGAGTTTATCAATTCCTCTCCATTCATAAGGTATTCTTCTATTTCTCCACGAGAGGGCAGCAGATGCACAACAAATAAAAACCGTTTCAAAGGCCTTTGGTCTGAAATGGAACGCTGCTGTTCATCGTTCAGTCGTTTATTGTTACGTGTTACCGGCACAAACAAATTATTTATTGAATTGTTTATTTTTCTGATAAATTGGCTATACAGTCATTGGAAAAATTGACATATCGGAGAAAACAGAAGTCACCGATAGTCACACTCCTCAGATGGAGCCAAGCTTGACCACCTGGCATTTATCTTCACGTTTACAGACACGTGATGGAAAGAAGCAGCTACATATTTTAAAACAAAATGTGCCCCCCGCCCCCGCAATTGTTTTCTAATCTGCCCTTGCACATCAAATGTCTCTTGAGCGTTTCCCTGTTTCCCCAAATTCTTCGACAGGGTGGGTTTTCAAGGTTGCATGGTGTTCCGGCCTGTGGACACGTTGTACCTTGCTTCGTGGACTTAAATTGGTCATTTAGGCTCTTTTAACTGCCTTTCAGTTACAAAAGATTTCCCACGAACAAAATATGCGCGGAAAAACATCACAGTTACCCAGTTAATCACTACTCAGATTTGATAACACGTTAATTTTTGCCATCTTGGCTTCAGATATTTTTAAGGAAGAAAAGTTTACAGGGGGACTGGAAGGTCCCTCTGTCCAACCAGTTCCTATCCTTCCATCCCAAAAGCCACCTCCAATCTGAAGTTGGTGTTTATTATTGCCATCCTTGATCTCAGGCTTCACTTCCAAAAGTATGTTCCGTAAACAATACCGTATTGTTCCGAGTTTCAAAAGTCGACACAGCATCGTAATCGCAAGTCTATATCCTTTCTTCACTGAACACGTTGATTTCGAGATTGACTCACGTGGATATAGACCTCGTTAATTTTGACTGTTCTAAGATATTATAATGCATGAATATAATCGATTAACACATTCCTCTATCGATAAGCATTTAGGTCGTTTCTAAGACTCGAGAATCGACGCTCTGGTGACGGGAGAGTGCGCACGAGTTTCTCTAGGGGCTGTGTCTGGAGAAGAATCCAAAGTCCTAGGCCGAGGAGTCTGGGATTCCTGGAAGAGGACGGGCTGACTCCCAAGGGCCAGCCTCTTCAGTTCCACTAGACACCGCTGGGTGGCGCTCCCAGGTGACTGCAGTTTACAGCGCTGCCAGTCGGGAAGGAGAGTCCCATGTCCCCACGTCCTCTGGGTGGTACGAGGTGGGGCCTGAAGCGTCTTCGAGCTTCAGCGTCTTTTCAGGCTCCTTGGCCTACGAGGTTTTTACCTTGCGTGAATTTCCTAGCCACGGCCTTGGCTTCTTCTCCGCTTGGGTCGTCTTTTTCTTATCGATTTGTGAATAGTTTATCCATATTTCTGATTCAGACAGGGTCTCTACAGGAAGCACGTGGCGTGCGTAAAGCGGGTGAGTGAAGGAGCGCTGAATGAAAGGACTATTTCCAGAAGCACGGACAGGTTGGAGGCAGGCACCGAGGGGCAGTGCACACCCAAGCTGGGCAAGAGTGGGCAGTGCTCACCACTTCAGGCCCGAAGGGCAAGGCAAGCGTTGGGTGACAGCGCTCCCTGGATTTCTGGGCGTTTCCACACGGTCCGGCTCTTCTGAGCAAAGGGCGCTGGCTGAGAAGCTTGGCTCAAGGATGATTGGAGAGCAGCCTAGTGGACACCATCAAGATAGAGAACATCGCCCTCCCTCGAGACATCCCAGGATCCTAACGCCTTCTCCTTCTCATCCAGGAGACTGTCGCTCACCTGCCGGTGTACCAAACCTGCAAGCGCCTTCCCCTCGGCCTCGGAGGAGTTTTCCTTGCGTGCCAGGGAGAGCCATCTCCCTCTGGAGGGGAAGACGGGCAGGCCACGAGCAGCCCTGATAACCGCTCGGCCTCCTCAGTCAGGCTTCCTCTGCTGGGGTGCATCCCCCCCACACACACGTGCGGGTGAACATTCGGCCCTTGTGGACCTGGGGGGCTGGGTGCCGACTCGAGATACGGCTCCGGCTGCTGCATTTTGCTGGAGCGATGCCCGTGTCTCTGACCGGGGCTCTGGGGCCTTCAGGCAGGACGCGTACATGCAACTGGGGCAGGCTGACCTGTTGGCTCGCGGGAGGGGAAAATCTCAGAGCCTCCAGGTTCTGACTTGACAGGCAGGAGCAGAGCCTGGCAAGTGCAGGGACCTGCACTAACAGGAGCTGAGCGTCCGTGGAGGGACACAGCCAGCTCCCCACCACGGGGCGGGAGCCGGGCCCAGAAGCACCAGCCCGCCCTGCGCGCCGCACCGCGCGCCTTCTGCTCTCCCCCGGCTGCTCCACTGGAGACCAGAGGGGGCCGCAGCACCCGGCCCGGTTCCTACAGGTCAGCCTCGCAGGCGCAGAGCAAAGTGAGGACGAAAGGAGGACGGACGGGGGCACGGGACGGGCGTCTAGCACAGCGAACGGTTCTGTGCTTTGCAAATTTCTTCTCTGGGACTGTGGCTTGTCTTTCCTTCCATAAACATGGTCTGTTCGACATTGATTTTTTTGGCCCGTGTTCAGACTTGTACACGTTCCGCGTGTGTAACGGCTGACTGTTGTGTGCTGCCTTCTCCGTATGTCCGTTAGCTCCAGACAAACAGCGAGGACAATAGTGACTAACTGGAGCCGGGTGTGTGCGGGGCCCGGTCAACAATAAGAGTGGAACTCCCAGACCTGACACTGACCACATGCAGGAGGGTGGGCGTTTCCGCGAGGTAGAATGTTTGGGGCTGCAAGTGTCAGAAACCCAGGACTCAGCTGGCTCAAACAGTAAGGAAACGCAGATCTCTTTGACTAAGGAGTCCAGCTGTAGCTGTCTTCAAGGTGGGTTGCATCATCAGCTTCATGACGTCAGTACGGACCTGGACTTTCCCATTCCTCCTCTCTACTGTCCTTCCTACTAGTTTAATCAACACTCTGGGAGCAAGACATTTGGAGCAGTCAACCCAAAGGTGACGATGTCAGGAGGAAGAGAGAATCCTGTCCTATGACTCTCTCTTACAAAGAGAGGACACTTCTCCCGGAAGCCCTCCTATCTGACTCCCCATCACACATCAGTGGCTAGAGTTGGGTCACACTAGTTTCCCTGGAAACATCACTATCGAGGCAGAAGATAACAACACGAGTCCTGTTGAGTTGACCCTTAGAGCAAGAGAAGGAGTTGGCTTCTCCTTCAAAAAACATGCTGTGAGGTGCAGGGGTGGAGACCTGAACGACATTTGGATTCTCTTAGGCAGAAAGGAGGGTGAGTGGCTGCTGGGTAGGCAACCCAAAACCTTCACCACGGGGGTGACCCAACTAAAGCAAACCCTCAAAACGCAACAGTAAAACACCAAACATTCCAAACGGAAAAGACAACCCACCAACTGGGAGAAAATATTTGCAAATCATATATCTGACAAGGGGTTAATTCCCAAAATATATAAAGAACTCATACAACTCAACAACAAAAAGAGCAACAACCGGATCAAAAATGAGCGGGGGGGGCGGGGGGGCCGACCCAGTGGCGTAGTGGGTAAGTTTGCCCGATCCGCTTTGGCGGGCCCGCTTCTCGGGTTCGGATCCCGGGCACGGACCTATAGCCACTCATCGACCCGTGCTGTGGCGGCGTCCCACACACAAAATCGAGGAAGACTGGCACGGATGTTACCTCAGGGACACTCTTCCTCAAGCGAAAAGAGGAAGATCGGCAGCAGATGTCAGCTTAAAAAAAAAAAAAAAAACGGGCAGAGGATATGAACAGACATTTTTCCAAAGAAGACATACAGATGGCCAACAGGCACATGACAAGACGTTCAAAGTGTTGGAGAGGACGTGGAGAAAAGAGAACCCTCATTCACTGCTGCTGGGAATGCAAACTGGTGCAGCCACTAAGGAAAACAGTATGGCGATTTCTCAAAACATTAAAAATAGAAATACCATACGATCCAGCTATCCCACTACTAGGTATTCATCCAAAGAACGTGAAACCGACAATACGAAGAGATCCACGCACCCCTACGTTCATTGCAGCATTATCCACAATAGCCAAGATGTGGATGAAACAACCCGAGTGCCCATCGACTGATGAATGGATTAGAAGATGTGGTATATATATATATATGTATGTATATACACACAGACACACACAGACACACACACACACGACGGAATACTACTCAGCCATAAAGAAGACAAAATCGTCCCATTTGCAACAACATGGATGGACCTCGAGGGTGTGATGGTAAGCGAAATAAGCCAGACAGAGAAAGACAAACACCGTGTGATTTCCCTCGTGTGTGGAAGATAAACACGTGGATAAAGAGAACAGATTAGTGGTTACTAGAGGGGAAGGGGGTGGGGGGGGGTGGGCAAAAGGGGTAAGGCAGCACATATGTACGATGACAGATAAAAATGAGACTACCGGTGGTGAGCACGATGCAGTCTACACAGAAACTGATAGATACTCATGTACACCTGAAATTACACAATGTTATAAACCAATGTGACCTCAAGAAAATAAAAATAAATAAATAAATAAATAAAAAAGAAACGAGTATTGAGACCAAGTCCTTTCACAAAAAAAACAACAAACTCTCAAATCCCTAGCAATAAGCTTGACGTGAGAAGTGCAGGAGCCTTTCTGATGGAAACTCCTCAACTTGACTGAGAGCCAGAAAGAAGGCCTGGAGACACGCCACACTCCCCGACGGGAAGGCGAAGTCTCGCAAAGCTGTTCGACCGTCCTAGATTAATTTGTTGGCTTAAGGTGATTCTAAGCAAAATGCTTGTGATAAAATAGTAAATGGAAAAAAGTGAGTGAAAAACCGCACGTGTTCAGGTTGGTGCATTTCATTGCGTGTCAAGTTTGTATCCACAGAGAACCACTGTAAACAGACACGGATCACTAGGGAGCGGCGCGCTTGCTTAGAAATCTCGAGACGTGTGCTGTTGTCTGCGATTTACCACGAGATGCGTCAAAGAATAAGATGGACTGATCGATGGACAGAGGGATGGACAAATGAGAAGAAGGAAATGTAGTAAAATAGTAATGATAGAATCTAGGCGGGAAGTGTTCGTGTGTTAACTGTCACATTTTTTTCAACTCTGTTGAACCTTTGGAAATTTTCATAATAAAAGGTTGGGAGAAAGACAGAGCGAGGAACAACAAAAACCAAAGTGCATATCTAATAGAATTCCAACACTAAAAATATGAGCTCAGCTGAAAACAGATGGGCAGGAAGCGGGCTAAAATACCGACCCTGGTGCAGTTCTCCGGGGTTTCTCTTTCCTTCTTCACGCTCCAGGCACCGGCCGACTTTGCTCTGTACGATATCCGCGTCCGCCTATACCCAAACTGAAGGACCACCGCCTGCCTGCCCGGCGCCCCGGGCCCAGCGAGGAAGGCCCCTGGGGCCCCGACTCTCCCCGGCTGGGCTGCCCCCTCACGCCCGCGGCTTCGAGCACCCGCTGGGCCCGAGGCCTCTAATCACAGCTCTGCAGACCTGTCCTCGCGGGCTGCTCAGGCGACGACCGGACTACCGACTCGTCTATTCTGAGCTCTCGGGCTGCAGCCGCCTGCTCCCCATCTTTGCCCATCACAGCGTTACTCCAGGCGCTTCTTCCAACCACACCCCTCTAGCTGCCTGTGGTTTTTGGCCGTAGTTTAAAATTTCTTAGTTTAAGTGATCTCTGTCCAGGAACTGAAAAGAGAAACTTTACAAATTGTTCTATGTAATAACGTAAAATCTCTGCAAGGCAAAAAAATAAAATAAAATAAAATAAAACATAAACAAGGAATTATAAAATGACAATTGAGAAATATATTTGCAACTTACATGACAAAGTCCTGATTTACCTAATTTACGCAGAGGTCAAAATCAAAAGTAAAATAAAAAGATGAACAAAAAAGATGCGAAACCCAATAGAAAAAAAGCGAAGTGAACAAAGGGTTCAAAGACACACGAATTACCAATGAACAGGGAAAAAGTGTGGACCCTCACTCGTGGTAAGAGAAATGAGAAATGAAAACCAAAACGGTAACGGGATGTAACTTCCTACCTTGCAAATTGCCAAAAGTTCCATGAAACACTTGAATGCCACCTGGTGGTGCTGAGGATCGGGACTGGGAGACGGGGGCTCCCGCAGTGTGGTAAAAGCGCAAAGCGATGCCACTCTCCGAAGGACACGTCTATTCAATTCACAAATGCGCGCAGCCAGTGAGCAAGACCATGCTTGGCGTTTTCACTCCAGAAATATTTATGTAATTTCACCAAGATCACATACGGATGTATGACGTTCATTGCGACACTTTTGATTCCAGCAGAAAACAGGACAAAAAAAAAAAAAAGAAAGAACTCGAAGCAACCGAAGTATCTGAACCGGATCAAATCCCTAGAGGTTTGTGAAAATAAAGAGGCTTGATGCTACGTCAACAAAGCAGGAATCCAGTATCAAAACCCAGCTCAAGGTTAGCACCCAAACAGCAGAAAAGTTGACTTGAAACTGAGAGGCCTAACTGCACTCTGATCTTCATTTCTCCTCTGCCCCGGAACTCAGACTCCTGAGCCAATGGGAAAGGGAGCTTATTGATAATTTTCTTCGTTATTTGCACTTTTCTGGGTCCTCTAAATTTTCTATAATAAGCACGTATTACTTTTTAATAATAAAGTTATGTATAGTATCTTTATCGGTATGTGAGGAACACACACAACTGGAGTTTATCAATTCCTCTCCATTCATAAGGTATTCTTCTATTTCTCCACGAGAGGGCAGCAGATGCACAACAAATAAAAACCGTTTCAAAGGCCTTTGGTCTGAAATGGAACGCTGCTGTTCATCGTTCAGTCGTTTATTGTTACGTGTTACCGGCACAAACAAATTATTTATTGAATTGTTTATTTTTCTGATAAATTGGCTATACAGTCATCGGAAAAATTGACATATCGGAGAAAACAGAAGTCACCGATAGTCACACTCCTCAGATGGAGCCAAGCTTGACCACCTGGCATTTATCTTCACGTTTACAGACACGTGATGGAAAGAAGCAGCTACATATTTTAAAACAAAATGTGCCCCCCGCCCCCGCAATTGTTTTCTAATCTGCCCTTGCACATCAAATGTCTCTTGAGCGTTTCCCTGTTTCCCCAAATTCTTCGACAGGGTGGGTTTTCAAGGTTGCATGGTGTTCCGGCCTGTGGACACGTTGTACCTTGCTTCGTGGACTTAAATTGGTCATTTAGGCTCTTTTAACTGCCTTTCAGTTACAAAAGATTTCCCACGAACAAAATATGCGCGGAAAAACATCACAGTTACCCAGTTAATCACTACTCAGATTTGATAACACGTTAATTTTTGCCATCTTGGCTTCAGATATTTTTAAGGAAGAAAAGTTTACAGGGGGACTGGAAGGTCCCTCTGTCCAACCAGTTCCTATCCTTCCATCCCAAAAGCCACCTCCAATCTGAAGTTGGTGTTTATTATTGCCATCCTTGATCTCAGGCTTCACTTCCAAAAGTATGTTCCGTAAACAATACCGTATTGTTCCGAGTTTCAAAAGTCGACACAGCATCGTAATCGCAAGTCTATATCCTTTCTTCACTGAACACGTTGATTTCGAGATTGACTCACGTGGATATAGACCTCGTTAATTTTGACTGTTCTAAGATATTATAATGCATGAATATAATCGATTAACACATTCCTCTATCGATAAGCATTTAGGTCGTTTCTAAGACTCGAGAATCGACGCTCTGGTGACGGGAGAGTGCGCACGAGTTTCTCTAGGGGCTGTGTCTGGAGAAGAATCCAAAGTCCTAGGCCGAGGAGTCTGGGATTCCTGGAAGAGGACGGGCTGACTCCCAAGGGCCAGCCTCTTCAGTTCCACTAGACACCGCTGGGTGGCGCTCCCAGGTGACTGCAGTTTACAGCGCTGCCAGTCGGGAAGGAGAGTCCCATGTCCCCACGTCCTCTGGGTGGTACGAGGTGGGGCCTGAAGCGTCTTCGAGCTTCAGCGTCTTTTCAGGCTCCTTGGCCTACGAGGTTTTTACCTTGCGTGAATTTCCTAGCCACGGCCTTGGCTTCTTCTCCGCTTGGGTCGTCTTTTTCTTATCGATTTGTGAATAGTTTATCCATATTTCTGATTCAGACAGGGTCTCTACAGGAAGCACGTGGCGTGCGTAAAGCGGGTGAGTGAAGGAGCGCTGAATGAAAGGACTATTTCCAGAAGCACGGACAGGTTGGAGGCAGGCACCGAGGGGCAGTGCACACCCAAGCTGGGCAAGAGTGGGCAGTGCTCACCACCTCAGGCCCGAAGGGCAAGGCAAGCGTTGGGTGACAGCGCTCCCTGGATTTCTGGGCGTTTCCACACGGTCCGGCTCTTCCGAGCAAAGGGCGCTGGCTGAGAAGCTTGGCTCAAGGATGATTGGAGAGCAGCCTAGTGGACACCATCAAGATAGAGAACATCGCCCTCCCTCGAGACATCCCAGGATCCTAACGCCTCCTCCTTCTCATCCAGGAGACTGTCGCTCACCTGCCGGTGTACCAAACCTGCAAGCGCCTTCCCCTCGGCCTCGGAGGAGTTTTCCTTGCGTGCCAGGGAGAGCCATCTCCCTCTGGAGGGGAAGACGGGCAGGCCACGAGCAGCCCTGATAACCGCTCGGCCTCCTCAGTCAGGCTTCCTCTGCTGGGGTGCATCCCCCCCACACACACGTGCGGGTGAACATTCGGCCCTTGTGGACCTGGGGGGCTGGGTGCCGACTCGAGATACGGCTCCGGCTGCTGCATTTTGCTGGAGCGATGCCCGTGTCTCTGACCGGGGCTCTGGGGCCTTCAGGCAGGACGCGTACATGCAACTGGGGCAGGCTGACCTGTTGGCTCGCGGGAGGGGAAAATCTCAGAGCCTCCAGGTTCTGACTTGACAGGCAGGAGCAGAGCCTGGCAAGTGCAGGGACCTGCACTAACAGGAGCTGAGCGTCCGTGGAGGGACACAGCCAGCTCCCCACCACGGGGCGGGAGCCGGGCCCAGAAGCACCAGCCCGCCCTGCGCGCCGCACCGCGCGCCTTCTGCTCTCCCCCGGCTGCTCCACTGGAGACCAGAGGGGGCCGCAGCACCCGGCCCGGTTCCTACAGGTCAGCCTCGCAGGCGCAGAGCAAAGTGAGGACGAAAGGAGGACGGACGGGGGCACGGGACGGGCGTCTAGCACAGCGAACGGTTCTGTGCTTTGCAAATTTCTTCTCTGGGACTGTGGCTTGTCTTTCCTTCCATAAACATGGTCTGTTCGACATTGATTTTTTTGGCCCGTGTTCAGACTTGTACACGTTCCGCGTGTGTAACGGCTGACTGTTGTGTGCTGCCTTCTCCGTATGTCCGTTAGCTCCAGACAAACAGCGAGGACAATAGTGACTAACTGGAGCCGGGTGTGTGCGGGGCCCGGTCAACAATAAGAGTGGAACTCCCAGACCTGACACTGACCACATGCAGGAGGGTGGGCGTTTCCGCGAGGTAGAATGTTTGGGGCTGCAAGTGTCAGAAACCCAGGACTCAGCTGGCTCAAACAGTAAGGAAACGCAGATCTCTTTGACTAAGGAGTCCAGCTGTAGCTGTCTTCAAGGTGGGTTGCATCATCAGCTTCATGACGTCAGTACGGACCTGGACTTTCCCATTCCTCCTCTCTACTGTCCTTCCTACTAGTTTAATCAACACTCTGGGAGCAAGACATTTGGAGCAGTCAACCCAAAGGTGACGATGTCAGGAGGAAGAGAGAATCCTGTCCTATGACTCTCTCTTACAAAGAGAGGACACTTCTCCCGGAAGCCCTCCTATCTGACTCCCCATCACACATCAGTGGCTAGAGTTGGGTCACACTAGTTTCCCTGGAAACATCACTATCGAGGCAGAAGATAACAACACGAGTCCTGTTGAGTTGACCCTTAGAGCAAGAGAAGGAGTTGGCTTCTCCTTCAAAAAACATGCTGTGAGGTGCAGGGGTGGAGACCTGAACGACATTTGGATTCTCTTAGGCAGAAAGGAGGGTGAGTGGCTGCTGGGTAGGCAACCCAAAACCTTCACCACGGGGGTGACCCAACTAAAGCAAACCCTCAAAACGCAACAGTAAAACACCAAACATTCCAAACGGAAAAGACAACCCACCAACTGGGAGAAAATATTTGCAAATCATATATCTGACAAGGGGTTAATTCCCAAAATATATAAAGAACTCATACAACTCAACAACAAAAAGAGCAACAACCGGATCAAAAATGAGCGGGGGGGGCGGGGGGGCCGACCCAGTGGCGTAGTGGGTAAGTTTGCCCGATCCGCTTTGGCGGGCCCGCTTCTCGGGTTCGGATCCCGGGCACGGACCTACAGCCACTCATCGACCCGTGCTGTGGCGGCGTCCCACACACAAAATCGAGGAAGACTGGCACGGATGTTACCTCAGGGACACTCTTCCTCAAGCGAAAAGAGGAAGATCGGCAGCAGATGTCAGCTTAAAAAAAAAAAAAAAAAACGGGCAGAGGATATGAACAGACATTTTTCCAAAGAAGACATACAGATGGCCAACAGGCACATGACAAGACGTTCAAAGTGTTGGAGAGGACGTGGAGAAAAGAGAACCCTCATTCACTGCTGCTGGGAATGCAAACTGGTGCAGCCACTAAGGAAAACAGTATGGCGATTTCTCAAAACATTAAAAATAGAAATACCATACGATCCAGCTATCCCACTACTAGGTATTCATCCAAAGAACGTGAAACCGACAATACGAAGAGATCCACGCACCCCTACGTTCATTGCAGCATTATCCACAATAGCCAAGATGTGGATGAAACAACCCGAGTGCCCATCGACTGATGAATGGATTAGAAGATGTGGTATATATATATATATGTATGTATATACACACAGACACACACAGACACACACACACACGACGGAATACTACTCAGCCATAAAGAAGACAAAATCGTCCCATTTGCAACAACATGGATGGACCTCGAGGGTGTGATGGTAAGCGAAATAAGCCAGACAGAGAAAGACAAACACCGTGTGATTTCCCTCGTGTGTGGAAGATAAACACGTGGATAAAGAGAACAGATTAGTGGTTACTAGAGGGGAAGGGGGTGGGGGGGGGTGGGCAAAAGGGGTAAGGCAGCACATATGTACGATGACAGATAAAAATGAGACTACCGGTGGTGAGCACGATGCAGTCTACACAGAAACTGATAGATACTCATGTACACCTGAAATTACACAATGTTATAAACCAATGTGACCTCAAGAAAATAAAAATAAATAAATAAATAAATAAAAAAGAAACGAGTATTGAGACCAAGTCCTTTCACAAAAAAAACAACAAACTCTCAAATCCCTAGCAATAAGCTTGACGTGAGAAGTGCAGGAGCCTTTCTGATGGAAACTCCTCAACTTGACTGAGAGCCAGAAAGAAGGCCTGGAGACACGCCACACTCCCCGACGGGAAGGCGAAGTCTCGCAAAGCTGTTCGACCGTCCTAGATTAATTTGTTGGCTTAAGGTGATTCTAAGCAAAATGCTTGTGATAAAATAGTAAATGGAAAAAAGTGAGTGAAAAACCGCACGTGTTCAGGTTGGTGCATTTCATTGCGTGTCAAGTTTGTATCCACAGAGAACCACTGTAAACAGACACGGATCACTAGGGAGCGGCGCGCTTGCTTAGAAATCTCGAGACGTGTGCTGTTGTCTGCGATTTACCACGAGACGCGTCAAAGAATAAGATGGACTGATCGATGGACAGAGGGATGGACAAATGAGAAGAAGGAAATGTAGTAAAATAGTAATGATAGAATCTAGGCGGGAAGTGTTCGTGTGTTAACTGTCACATTTTTTTCAACTCTGTTGAACCTTTGGAAATTTTCATAATAAAAGGTTGGGAGAAAGACAGAGCGAGGAACAACAAAAACCAAAGTGCATATCTAATAGAATTCCAACACTAAAAATATGAGCTCAGCTGAAAACAGATGGGCAGGAAGCGGGCTAAAATACCGACCCTGGTGCAGTTCTCCGGGGTTTCTCTTTCCTTCTTCACGCTCCAGGCACCGGCCGACTTTGCTCTGTACGATATCCGCGTCCGCCTATACCCGAACTGAAGGACCACCGCCTGCCTGCCCGGCGCCCCGGGCCCAGCGAGGAAGGCCCCTGGGGCCCCGACTCTCCCCGGCTGGGCTGCCCCCTCACGCCCGCGGCTTCGAGCACCCGCTGGGCCCGAGGCCTCTAATCACAGCTCTGCAGACCTGTCCTCGCGGGCTGCTCAGGCGACGACCGGACTACCGACTCGTCTATTCTGAGCTCTCGGGCTGCAGCCGCCTGCTCCCCATCTTTGCCCATCACAGCGTTACTCCAGGCGCTTCTTCCAACCACACCCCTCTAGCTGCCTGTGGTTTTTGGCCGTAGTTTAAAATTTCTTAGTTTAAGTGATCTCTGTCCAGGAACTGAAAAGAGAAACTTTACAAATTGTTCTATGTAATAACGTAAAATCCCTGCAAGGCAAAAAAATAAAATAAAATAAAATAAAACATAAACAAGGAATTATAAAATGACAACTGAGAAATATATTTGCAACTTACATGACAAAGTCCTGATTTACCTAATTTACGCAGAGGTCAAAATCAAAAGTAAAATAAAAAGATGAACAAAAAAGATGCGAAACCCAATAGAAAAAAAGCGAAGTGAACAAAGGGTTCAAAGACACACGAATTACCAATGAACAGGGAAAAAGTGTGGACCCTCACTCGTGGTAAGAGAAATGAGAAATGAAAACCAAAACGGTAACGGGATGTAACTTCCTACCTTGCAAATTGCCAAAAGTTCCATGAAACACTTGAATGCCACCTGGTGGTGCTGAGGATCGGGACTGGGAGACGGGGGCTCCCGCAGTGTGGTAAAAGCGCAAAGCGATGCCACTCTCCGAAGGACACGTCTATTCAATTCACAAATGCGCGCAGCCAGTGAGCAAGACCATGCTTGGCGTTTTCACTCCAGAAATATTTATGTAATTTCACCAAGATCACATACGGATGTATGACGTTCATTGCGACACTTTTGATTCCAGCAGAAAACAGGACAAAAAAAAAAAAAAAGAAAGAACTCGAAGCAACCGAAGTATCTGAACCGGATCAAATCCCTAGAGGTTTGTGAAAATAAAGAGGCTTGATGCTACGTCAACAAAGCAGGAATCCAGTATCAAAACCCAGCTCAAGGTTAGCACCCAAACAGCAGAAAAATTGACTTGAAACTGAGAGGCCTAACTGCACTCTGATCTTCATTTCTCCTCTGCCCCGGAACTCAGACTCCTGAGCCAATGGGAAAGGGAGCTTATTGATAATTTTCTTCGTTATTTGCACTTTTCTGGGTCCTCTAAATTTTCTATAATAAGCACGTATTACTTTTTAATAATAAAGTTATGTATAGTATCTTTATCGGTATGTGAGGAACACACACAACTGGAGTTTATCAATTCCTCTCCATTCATAAGGTATTCTTCTATTTCTCCACGAGAGGGCAGCAGATGCACAACAAATAAAAACCGTTTCAAAGGCCTTTGGTCTGAAATGGAACGCTGCTGTTCATCGTTCAGTCGTTTATTGTTACGTGTTACCGGCACAAACAAATTATTTATTGAATTGTTTATTTTTCTGATAAATTGGCTATACAGTCATTGGAAAAATTGACATATCGGAGAAAACAGAAGTCACCGATAGTCACACTCCTCAGATGGAGCCAAGCTTGACCACCTGGCATTTATCTTCACGTTTACAGACACGTGATGGAAAGAAGCAGCTACATATTTTAAAACAAAATGTGCCCCCCGCCCCCGCAATTGTTTTCTAATCTGCCCTTGCACATCAAATGTCTCTTGAGCGTTTCCCTGTTTCCCCAAATTCTTCGACAGGGTGGGTTTTCAAGGTTGCATGGTGTTCCGGCCTGTGGACACGTTGTACCTTGCTTCGTGGACTTAAATTGGTCATTTAGGCTCTTTTAACTGCCTTTCAGTTACAAAAGATTTCCCACGAACAAAATATGCGCGGAAAAACATCACAGTTACCCAGTTAATCACTACTCAGATTTGATAACACGTTAATTTTTGCCATCTTGGCTTCAGATATTTTTAAGGAAGAAAAGTTTACAGGGGGACTGGAAGGTCCCTCTGTCCAACCAGTTCCTATCCTTCCATCCCAAAAGCCACCTCCAATCTGAAGTTGGTGTTTATTATTGCCATCCTTGATCTCAGGCTTCACTTCCAAAAGTATGTTCCGTAAACAATACCGTATTGTTCCGAGTTTCAAAAGTCGACACAGCATCGTAATCGCAAGTCTATATCCTTTCTTCACTGAACACGTTGATTTCGAGATTGACTCACGTGGATATAGACCTCGTTAATTTTGACTGTTCTAAGATATTATAATGCATGAATATAATCGATTAACACATTCCTCTATCGATAAGCATTTAGGTCGTTTCTAAGACTCGAGAATCGACGCTCTGGTGACGGGAGAGTGCGCACGAGTTTCTCTAGGGGCTGTGTCTGGAGAAGAATCCAAAGTCCTAGGCCGAGGAGTCTGGGATTCCTGGAAGAGGACGGGCTGACTCCCAAGGGCCAGCCTCTTCAGTTCCACTAGACACCGCTGGGTGGCGCTCCCAGGTGACTGCAGTTTACAGCGCTGCCAGTCGGGAAGGAGAGTCCCATGTCCCCACGTCCTCTGGGTGGTACGAGGTGGGGCCTGAAGCGTCTTCGAGCTTCAGCGTCTTTTCAGGCTCCTTGGCCTACGAGGTTTTTACCTTGCGTGAATTTCCTAGCCACGGCCTTGGCTTCTTCTCCGCTTGGGTCGTCTTTTTCTTATCGATTTGTGAATAGTTTATCCATATTTCTGATTCAGACAGGGTCTCTACAGGAAGCACGTGGCGTGCGTAAAGCGGGTGAGTGAAGGAGCGCTGAATGAAAGGACTATTTCCAGAAGCACGGACAGGTTGGAGGCAGGCACCGAGGGGCAGTGCACACCCAAGCTGGGCAAGAGTGGGCAGTGCTCACCACTTCAGGCCCGAAGGGCAAGGCAAGCGTTGGGTGACAGCGCTCCCTGGATTTCTGGGCGTTTCCACACGGTCCGGCTCTTCCGAGCAAAGGGCGCTGGCTGAGAAGCTTGGCTCAAGGATGATTGGAGAGCAGCCTAGTGGACACCATCAAGATAGAGAACATCGCCCTCCCTCGAGACATCCCAGGATCCTAACGCCTTCTCCTTCTCATCCAGGAGACTGTCGCTCACCTGCCGGTGTACCAAACCTGCAAGCGCCTTCCCCTCGGCCTCGGAGGAGTTTTCCTTGCGTGCCAGGGAGAGCCATCTCCCTCTGGAGGGGAAGACGGGCAGGCCACGAGCAGCCCTGATAACCGCTCGGCCTCCTCAGTCAGGCTTCCTCTGCTGGGGTGCATCCCCCACACACACACGTGCGGGTGAACATTCGGCCCTTGTGGACCTGGGGGGCTGGGTGCCGACTCGAGATACGGCTCCGGCTGCTGCATTTTGCTGGAGCGATGCCCGTGTCTCTGACCGGGGCTCTGGGGCCTTCAGGCAGGACGCGTACATGCAACTGGGGCAGGCTGACCTGTTGGCTCGCGGGAGGGGAAAATCTCAGAGCCTCCAGGTTCTGACTTGACAGGCAGGAGCAGAGCCTGGCAAGTGCAGGGACCTGCACTAACAGGAGCTGAGCGTCCGTGGAGGGACACAGCCAGCTCCCCACCACGGGGCGGGAGCCGGGCCCAGAAGCACCAGCCCGCCCTGCGCGCCGCACCGCGCGCCTTCTGCTCTCCCCCGGCTGCTCCACTGGAGACCAGAGGGGGCCGCAGCACCCGGCCCGGTTCCTACAGGTCAGCCTCGCAGGCGCAGAGCAAAGTGAGGACGAAAGGAGGACGGACGGGGGCACGGGACGGGCGTCTAGCACAGCGAACGGTTCTGTGCTTTGCAAATTTCTTCTCTGGGACTGTGGCTTGTCTTTCCTTCCATAAACATGGTCTGTTCGACATTGATTTTTTTGGCCCGTGTTCAGACTTGTACACGTTCCGCGTGTGTAACGGCTGACTGTTGTGTGCTGCCTTCTCCGTATGTCCGTTAGCTCCAGACAAACAGCGAGGACAATAGTGACTAACTGGAGCCGGGTGTGTGCGGGGCCCGGTCAACAATAAGAGTGGAACTCCCAGACCTGACACTGACCACATGCAGGAGGGTGGGCGTTTCCGCGAGGTAGAATGTTTGGGGCTGCAAGTGTCAGAAACCCAGGACTCAGCTGGCTCAAACAGTAAGGAAACGCAGATCTCTTTGACTAAGGAGTCCAGCTGTAGCTGTCTTCAAGGTGGGTTGCATCATCAGCTTCATGACGTCAGTACGGACCTGGACTTTCCCATTCCTCCTCTCTACTGTCCTTCCTACTAGTTTAATCAACACTCTGGGAGCAAGACATTTGGAGCAGTCAACCCAAAGGTGACGATGTCAGGAGGAAGAGAGAATCCTGTCCTATGACTCTCTCTTACAAAGAGAGGACACTTCTCCCGGAAGCCCTCCTATCTGACTCCCCATCACACATCAGTGGCTAGAGTTGGGTCACACTAGTTTCCCTGGAAACATCACTATCGAGGCAGAAGATAACAACACGAGTCCTGTTGAGTTGACCCTTAGAGCAAGAGAAGGAGTTGGCTTCTCCTTCAAAAAACATGCTGTGAGGTGCAGGGGTGGAGACCTGAACGACATTTGGATTCTCTTAGGCAGAAAGGAGGGTGAGTGGCTGCTGGGTAGGCAACCCAAAACCTTCACCACGGGGGTGACCCAACTAAAGCAAACCCTCAAAACGCAACAGTAAAACACCAAACATTCCAAACGGAAAAGACAACCCACCAACTGGGAGAAAATATTTGCAAATCATATATCTGACAAGGGGTTAATTCCCAAAATATATAAAGAACTCATACAACTCAACAACAAAAAGAGCAACAACCGGATCAAAAATGAGCGGGGGGGGCGGGGGGGGCCGACCCAGTGGCGTAGTGGGTAAGTTTGCCCGATCCGCTTTGGCGGGCCCGCTTCTCGGGTTCGGATCCCGGGCACGGACCTACAGCCACTCATCGACCCGTGCTGTGGCGGCGTCCCACACACAAAATCGAGGAAGACTGGCACGGATGTTACCTCAGGGACACTCTTCCTCAAGCGAAAAGAGGAAGATCGGCAGCAGATGTCAGCTTAAAAAAAAAAAAAAAAACGGGCAGAGGATATGAACAGACATTTTTCCAAAGAAGACATACAGATGGCCAACAGGCACATGACAAGACGTTCAAAGTGTTGGAGAGGACGTGGAGAAAAGAGAACCCTCATTCACTGCTGCTGGGAATGCAAACTGGTGCAGCCACTAAGGAAAACAGTATGGCGATTTCTCAAAACATTAAAAATAGAAATACCATACGATCCAGCTATCCCACTACTAGGTATTCATCCAAAGAACGTGAAACCGACAATACGAAGAGATCCACGCACCCCTACGTTCATTGCAGCATTATCCACAATAGCCAAGATGTGGATGAAACAACCCGAGTGCCCATCGACTGATGAATGGATTAGAAGATGTGGTATATATATATATATATATATGTATGTATATACACACAGACACACACACACACACACACACACACACACACACATGACGGAATACTACTCAGCCATAAAGAAGACAAAATCGTCCCATTTGCAACAACATGGATGGACCTCGAGGGTGTGATGGTAAGCGAAATAAGCCAGACAGAGAAAGACAAACACCGTGTGATTTCCCTCGTGTGTGGAAGATAAACACGTGGATAAAGAGAACAGATTAGTGGTTACTAGAGGGGAAGGGGGTGGGGGGGGTGGGCAAAAGGGGTAAGGCAGCACATATGTACGATGACAGATAAAAATGAGACTACCGGTGGTGAGCACGATGCAGTCTACACAGAAACTGATAGATACTCATGTACACCTGAAATTACACAATGTTATAAACCAATGTGACCTCAAGAAAATAAAAATAAATAAATAAATAAATAAAAAAGAAACGAGTATTGAGACCAAGTCCTTTCACAAAAAAAACAACAAACTCTCAAATCCCTAGCAATAAGCTTGACGTGAGAAGTGCAGGAGCCTTTCTGATGGAAACTCCTCAACTTGACTGAGAGCCAGAAAGAAGGCCTGGAGACACGCCACACTCCCCGACGGGAAGGCGAAGTCTCGCAAAGCTGTTCGACCGTCCTAGATTAATTTGTTGGCTTAAGGTGATTCTAAGCAAAATGCTTGTGATAAAATAGTAAATGGAAAAAAGTGAGTGAAAAACCGCACGTGTTCAGGTTGGTGCATTTCATTGCGTGTCAAGTTTGTATCCACAGAGAACCACTGTAAACAGACACGGATCACTAGGGAGCGGCGCGCTTGCTTAGAAATCTCGAGACGTGTGCTGTTGTCTGCGATTTACCACGAGACGCGTCAAAGAATAAGATGGACTGATCGATGGACAGAGGGATGGACAAATGAGAAGAAGGAAATGTAGTAAAATAGTAATGATAGAATCTAGGCGGGAAGTGTTCGTGTGTTAACTGTCACATTTTTTTCAACTCTGTTGAACCTTTGGAAATTTTCATAATAAAAGGTTGGGAGAAAGACAGAGCGAGGAACAACAAAAACCAAAGTGCATATCTAATAGAATTCCAACACTAAAAATATGAGCTCAGCTGAAAACAGATGGGCAGGAAGCGGGCTAAAATACCGACCCTGGTGCAGTTCTCCGGGGTTTCTCTTTCCTTCTTCACGCTCCAGGCACCGGCCGACTTTGCTCTGTACGATATCCGCGTCCGCCTATACCCGAACTGAAGGACCACCGCCTGCCTGCCCGGCGCCCCGGGCCCAGCGAGGAAGGCCCCTGGGGCCCCGACTCTCCCCGGCTGGGCTGCCCCCTCACGCCCGCGGCTTCGAGCACCCGCTGGGCCCGAGGCCTCTAATCACAGCTCTGCAGACCTGTCCTCGAGGGCGGCTCAGGCGACGACCGGACTACCGACTCGTCTATTCTGAGCTCTCGGGCTGCAGCCGCCTGCTCCCCATCTTTGCCCATCACAGCGTTACTCCAGGCGCTTCTTCCAACCACACCCCTCTAGCTGCCTGTGGTTTTTGGCCGTAGTTTAAAATTTCTTAGTTTAAGTGATCTCTGTCCAGGAACTGAAAAGAGAAACTTTACAAATTGTTCTATGTAATAACGTAAAATCCCTGCAAGGCAAAAAAATAAAATAAAATAAAATAAAACATAAACAAGGAATTATAAAATGACAATTGAGAAATATATTTGCAACTTACATGACAAAGTCCTGATTTACCTAATTTACGCAGAGGTCAAAATCAAAAGTAAAATAAAAAGATGAACAAAAAAGATGCGAAACCCAATAGAAAAAAAGCGAAGTGAACAAAGGGTTCAAAGACACACGAATTACCAATGAACAGGGAAAAAGTGTGGACCCTCACTCGTGGTAAGAGAAATGAGAAATGAAAACCAAAACGGTAACGGGATGTAACTTCCTACCTTGCAAATTGCCAAAAGTTCCATGAAACACTTGAATGCCACCTGGTGGTGCTGAGGATCGGGACTGGGAGACGGGGGCTCCCGCAGTGTGGTAAAAGCGCAAAGCGATGCCACTCTCCGAAGGACACGTCTATTCAATTCACAAATGCGCGCAGCCAGTGAGCAAGACCATGCTTGGCGTTTTCACTCCAGAAATATTTATGTAATTTCACCAAGATCACATACGGATGTATGACGTTCATTGCGACACTTTTGATTCCAGCAGAAAACAGGACAAAAAAAAAAAAAAAGAAAGAACTCGAAGCAACCGAAGTATCTGAACCGGATCAAATCCCTAGAGGTTTGTGAAAATAAAGAGGCTTGATGCTACGTCAACAAAGCAGGAATCCAGTATCAAAACCCAGCTCAAGGTTAGCACCCAAACAGCAGAAAAGTTGACTTGAAACTGAGAGGCCTAACTGCACTCTGATCTTCATTTCTCCTCTGCCCCGGAACTCAGACTCCTGAGCCAATGGGAAAGGGAGCTTATTGATAATTTTCTTCGTTATTTGCACTTTTCTGGGTCCTCTAAATTTTCTATAATAAGCACGTATTACTTTTTAATAATAAAGTTATGTATAGTATCTTTATCGGTATGTGAGGAACACACACAACTGGAGTTTATCAATTCCTCTCCATTCATAAGGTATTCTTCTATTTCTCCACGAGAGGGCAGCAGATGCACAACAAATAAAAACCGTTTCAAAGGCCTTTGGTCTGAAATGGAACGCTGCTGTTCATCGTTCAGTCGTTTATTGTTACGTGTTACCGGCACAAACAAATTATTTATTGAATTGTTTATTTTTCTGATAAATTGGCTATACAGTCATTGGAAAAATTGACATATCGGAGAAAACAGAAGTCACCGATAGTCACACTCCTCAGATGGAGCCAAGCTTGACCACCTGGCATTTATCTTCACGTTTACAGACACGTGATGGAAAGAAGCAGCTACATATTTTAAAACAAAATGTGCCCCCCGCCCCCGCAATTGTTTTCTAATCTGCCCTTGCACATCAAATGTCTCTTGAGCGTTTCCCTGTTTCCCCAAATTCTTCGACAGGGTGGGTTTTCAAGGTTGCATGGTGTTCCGGCCTGTGGACACGTTGTACCTTGCTTCGTGGACTTAAATTGGTCATTTAGGCTCTTTTAACTGCCTTTCAGTTACAAAAGATTTCCCACGAACAAAATATGCGCGGAAAAACATCACAGTTACCCAGTTAATCACTACTCAGATTTGATAACACGTTAATTTTTGCCATCTTGGCTTCAGATATTTTTAAGGAAGAAAAGTTTACAGGGGGACTGGAAGGTCCCTCTGTCCAACCAGTTCCTATCCTTCCATCCCAAAAGCCACCTCCAATCTGAAGTTGGTGTTTATTATTGCCATCCTTGATCTCAGGCTTCACTTCCAAAAGTATGTTCCGTAAACAATACCGTATTGTTCCGAGTTTCAAAAGTCGACACAGCATCGTAATCGCAAGTCTATATCCTTTCTTCACTGAACACGTTGATTTCGAGATTGACTCACGTGGATATAGACCTCGTTAATTTTGACTGTTCTAAGATATTATAATGCATGAATATAATCGATTAACACATTCCTCTATCGATAAGCATTTAGGTCGTTTCTAAGACTCGAGAATCGACGCTCTGGTGACGGGAGAGTGCGCACGAGTTTCTCTAGGGGCTGTGTCTGGAGAAGAATCCAAAGTCCTAGGCCGAGGAGTCTGGGATTCCTGGAAGAGGACGGGCTGACTCCCAAGGGCCAGCCTCTTCAGTTCCACTAGACACCGCTGGGTGGCGCTCCCAGGTGACTGCAGTTTACAGCGCTGCCAGTCGGGAAGGAGAGTCCCATGTCCCCACGTCCTCTGGGTGGTACGAGGTGGGGCCTGAAGCGTCTTCGAGCTTCAGCGTCTTTTCAGGCTCCTTGGCCTACGAGGTTTTTACCTTGCGTGAATTTCCTAGCCACGGCCTTGGCTTCTTCTCCGCTTGGGTCGTCTTTTTCTTATCGATTTGTGAATAGTTTATCCATATTTCTGATTCAGACAGGGTCTCTACAGGAAGCACGTGGCGTGCGTAAAGCGGGTGAGTGAAGGAGCGCTGAATGAAAGGACTATTTCCAGAAGCACGGACAGGTTGGAGGCAGGCACCGAGGGGCAGTGCACACCCAAGCTGGGCAAGAGTGGGCAGTGCTCACCACTTCAGGCCCGAAGGGCAAGGCAAGCGTTGGGTGACAGCGCTCCCTGGATTTCTGGGCGTTTCCACACGGTCCGGCTCTTCCGAGCAAAGGGCGCTGGCTGAGAAGCTTGGCTCAAGGATGATTGGAGAGCAGCCTAGTGGACACCATCAAGATAGAGAACATCGCCCTCCCTCGAGACATCCCAGGATCCTAACGCCTTCTCCTTCTCATCCAGGAGACTGTCGCTCACCTGCCGGTGTACCAAACCTGCAAGCGCCTTCCCCTCGGCCTCGGAGGAGTTTTCCTTGCGTGCCAGGGAGAGCCATCTCCCTCTGGAGGGGAAGACGGGCAGGCCACGAGCAGCCCTGATAACCGCTCGGCCTCCTCAGTCAGGCTTCCTCTGCTGGGGTGCATCCCCCCCACACACACGTGCGGGTGAACATTCGGCCCTTGTGGACCTGGGGGGCTGGGTGCCGACTCGAGATACGGCTCCGGCTGCTGCATTTTGCTGGAGCGATGCCCGTGTCTCTGACCGGGGCTCTGGGGCCTTCAGGCAGGACGCGTACATGCAACTGGGGCAGGCTGACCTGTTGGCTCGCGGGAGGGGAAAATCTCAGAGCCTCCAGGTTCTGACTTGACAGGCAGGAGCAGAGCCTGGCAAGTGCAGGGACCTGCACTAACAGGAGCTGAGCGTCCGTGGAGGGACACAGCCAGCTCCCCACCACGGGGCGGGAGCCGGGCCCAGAAGCACCAGCCCGCCCTGCGCGCCGCACCGCGCGCCTTCTGCTCTCCCCCGGCTGCTCCACTGGAGACCAGAGGGGGCCGCAGCACCCGGCCCGGTTCCTACAGGTCAGCCTCGCAGGCGCAGAGCAAAGTGAGGACGAAAGGAGGACGGACGGGGGCACGGGACGGGCGTCTAGCACAGCGAACGGTTCTGTGCTTTGCAAATTTCTTCTCTGGGACTGTGGCTTGTCTTTCCTTCCATAAACATGGTCTGTTCGACATTGATTTTTTTGGCCCGTGTTCAGACTTGTACACGTTCCGCGTGTGTAACGGCTGACTGTTGTGTGCTGCCTTCTCCGTATGTCCGTTAGCTCCAGACAAACAGCGAGGACAATAGTGACTAACTGGAGCCGGGTGTGTGCGGGGCCCGGTCAACAATAAGAGTGGAACTCCCAGACCTGACACTGACCACATGCAGGAGGGTGGGCGTTTCCGCGAGGTAGAATGTTTGGGGCTGCAAGTGTCAGAAACCCAGGACTCAGCTGGCTCAAACAGTAAGGAAACGCAGATCTCTTTGACTAAGGAGTCCAGCTGTAGCTGTCTTCAAGGTGGGTTGCATCATCAGCTTCATGACGTCAGTACGGACCTGGACTTTCCCATTCCTCCTCTCTACTGTCCTTCCTACTAGTTTAATCAACACTCTGGGAGCAAGACATTTGGAGCAGTCAACCCAAAGGTGACGATGTCAGGAGGAAGAGAGAATCCTGTCCTATGACTCTCTCTTACAAAGAGAGGACACTTCTCCCGGAAGCCCTCCTATCTGACTCCCCATCACACATCAGTGGCTAGAGTTGGGTCACACTAGTTTCCCTGGAAACATCACTATCGAGGCAGAAGATAACAACACGAGTCCTGTTGAGTTGACCCTTAGAGCAAGAGAAGGAGTTGGCTTCTCCTTCAAAAAACATGCTGTGAGGTGCAGGGGTGGAGACCTGAACGACATTTGGATTCTCTTAGGCAGAAAGGAGGGTGAGTGGCTGCTGGGTAGGCAACCCAAAACCTTCACCACGGGGGTGACCCAACTAAAGCAAACCCTCAAAACGCAACAGTAAAACACCAAACATTCCAAACGGAAAAGACAACCCACCAACTGGGAGAAAATATTTGCAAATCATATATCTGACAAGGGGTTAATTCCCAAAATATATAAAGAACTCATACAACTCAACAACAAAAAGAGCAACAACCGGATCAAAAATGAGCGGGGGGGGCGGGGGGGCCGACCCAGTGGCGTAGTGGGTAAGTTTGCCCGATCCGCTTTGGCGGGCCCGCTTCTCGGGTTCGGATCCCGGGCACGGACCTACAGCCACTCATCGACCCGTGCTGTGGCGGCGTCCCACACACAAAATCGAGGAAGACTGGCACGGATGTTACCTCAGGGACACTCTTCCTCAAGCGAAAAGAGGAAGATCGGCAGCAGATGTCAGCTTAAAAAAAAAAAAAAAAAACGGGCAGAGGATATGAACAGACATTTTTCCAAAGAAGACATACAGATGGCCAACAGGCACATGACAAGACGTTCAAAGTGTTGGAGAGGACGTGGAGAAAAGAGAACCCTCATTCACTGCTGCTGGGAATGCAAACTGGTGCAGCCACTAAGGAAAACAGTATGGCGATTTCTCAAAACATTAAAAATAGAAATACCATACGATCCAGCTATCCCACTACTAGGTATTCATCCAAAGAACGTGAAACCGACAATACGAAGAGATCCACGCACCCCTACGTTCATTGCAGCATTATCCACAATAGCCAAGATGTGGATGAAACAACCCGAGTGCCCATCGACTGATGAATGGATTAGAAGATGTGGTATATATATATATATATGTATGTATATACACACAGACACACACACACACACACACACACACACACGACGGAATACTACTCAGCCATAAAGAAGACAAAATCGTCCCATTTGCAACAACATGGATGGACCTCGAGGGTGTGATGGTAAGCGAAATAAGCCAGACAGAGAAAGACAAACACCGTGTGATTTCCCTCGTGTGTGGAAGATAAACACGTGGATAAAGAGAACAGATTAGTGGTTACTAGAGGGGAAGGGGGTGGGGGGGGGTGGGCAAAAGGGGTAAGGCAGCACATATGTACGATGACAGATAAAAATGAGACTACCGGTGGTGAGCACGATGCAGTCTACACAGAAACTGATAGATACTCATGTACACCTGAAATTACACAATGTTATAAACCAATGTGACCTCAAGAAAATAAAAATAAATAAATAAATAAATAAAAAAGAAACGAGTATTGAGACCAAGTCCTTTCACAAAAAAAACAACAAACTCTCAAATCCCTAGCAATAAGCTTGACGTGAGAAGTGCAGGAGCCTTTCTGATGGAAACTCCTCAACTTGACTGAGAGCCAGAAAGAAGGCCTGGAGACACGCCACACTCCCCGACGGGAAGGCGAAGTCTCGCAAAGCTGTTCGACCGTCCTAGATTAATTTGTTGGCTTAAGGTGATTCTAAGCAAAATGCTTGTGATAAAATAGTAAATGGAAAAAAGTGAGTGAAAAACCGCACGTGTTCAGGTTGGTGCATTTCATTGCGTGTCAAGTTTGTATCCACAGAGAACCACTGTAAACAGACACGGATCACTAGGGAGCGGCGCGCTTGCTTAGAAATCTCGAGACGTGTGCTGTTGTCTGCGATTTACCACGAGACGCGTCAAAGAATAAGATGGACTGATCGATGGACAGAGGGATGGACAAATGAGAAGAAGGAAATGTAGTAAAATAGTAATGATAGAATCTAGGCGGGAAGTGTTCGTGTGTTAACTGTCACATTTTTTTCAACTCTGTTGAACCTTTGGAAATTTTCATAATAAAAGGTTGGGAGAAAGACAGAGCGAGGAACAACAAAAACCAAAGTGCATATCTAATAGAATTCCAACACTAAAAATATGAGCTCAGCTGAAAACAGATGGGCAGGAAGCGGGCTAAAATACCGACCCTGGTGCAGTTCTCCGGGGTTTCTCTTTCCTTCTTCACGCTCCAGGCACCGGCCGACTTTGCTCTGTACGATATCCGCGTCCGCCTATACCCGAACTGAAGGACCACCGCCTGCCTGCCCGGCGCCCCGGGCCCAGCGAGGAAGGCCCCTGGGGCCCCGACTCTCCCCGGCTGGGCTGCCCCCTCACGCCCGCGGCTTCGAGCACCCGCTGGGCCCGAGGCCTCTAATCACAGCTCTGCAGACCTGTCCTCGAGGGCGGCTCAGGCGACGACCGGACTACCGACTCGTCTATTCTGAGCTCTCGGGCTGCAGCCGCCTGCTCCCCATCTTTGCCCATCACAGCGTTACTCCAGGCGCTTCTTCCAACCACACCCCTCTAGCTGCCTGTGGTTTTTGGCCGTAGTTTAAAATTTCTTAGTTTAAGTGATCTCTGTCCAGGAACTGAAAAGAGAAACTTTACAAATTGTTCTATGTAATAACGTAAAATCCCTGCAAGGCAAAAAAATAAAATAAAATAAAATAAAACATAAACAAGGAATTATAAAATGACAATTGAGAAATATATTTGCAACTTACATGACAAAGTCCTGATTTACCTAATTTACGCAGAGGTCAAAATCAAAAGTAAAATAAAAAGATGAACAAAAAAGATGCGAAACCCAATAGAAAAAAAGCGAAGTGAACAAAGGGTTCAAAGACACACGAATTACCAATGAACAGGGAAAAAGTGTGGACCCTCACTCGTGGTAAGAGAAATGAGAAATGAAAACCAAAACGGTAACGGGATGTAACTTCCTACCTTGCAAATTGCCAAAAGTTCCATGAAACACTTGAATGCCACCTGGTGGTGCTGAGGATCGGGACTGGGAGACGGGGGCTCCCGCAGTGTGGTAAAAGCGCAAAGCGATGCCACTCTCCGAAGGACACGTCTATTCAATTCACAAATGCGCGCAGCCAGTGAGCAAGACCATGCTTGGCGTTTTCACTCCAGAAATATTTATGTAATTTCACCAAGATCACATACGGATGTATGACGTTCATTGCGACACTTTTGATTCCAGCAGAAAACAGGACAAAAAAAAAAAAAAAGAAAGAACTCGAAGCAACCGAAGTATCTGAACCGGATCAAATCCCTAGAGGTTTGTGAAAATAAAGAGGCTTGATGCTACGTCAACAAAGCAGGAATCCAGTATCAAAACCCAGCTCAAGGTTAGCACCCAAACAGCAGAAAAGTTGACTTGAAACTGAGAGGCCTAACTGCACTCTGATCTTCATTTCTCCTCTGCCCCGGAACTCAGACTCCTGAGCCAATGGGAAAGGGAGCTTATTGATAATTTTCTTCGTTATTTGCACTTTTCTGGGTCCTCTAAATTTTCTATAATAAGCACGTATTACTTTTTAATAATAAAGTTATGTATAGTATCTTTATCGGTATGTGAGGAACACACACAACTGGAGTTTATCAATTCCTCTCCATTCATAAGGTATTCTTCTATTTCTCCACGAGAGGGCAGCAGATGCACAACAAATAAAAACCGTTTCAAAGGCCTTTGGTCTGAAATGGAACGCTGCTGTTCATCGTTCAGTCGTTTATTGTTACGTGTTACCGGCACAAACAAATTATTTATTGAATTGTTTATTTTTCTGATAAATTGGCTATACAGTCATTGGAAAAATTGACATATCGGAGAAAACAGAAGTCACCGATAGTCACACTCCTCAGATGGAGCCAAGCTTGACCACCTGGCATTTATCTTCACGTTTACAGACACGTGATGGAAAGAAGCAGCTACATATTTTAAAACAAAATGTGCCCCCCGCCCCCGCAATTGTTTTCTAATCTGCCCTTGCACATCAAATGTCTCTTGAGCGTTTCCCTGTTTCCCCAAATTCTTCGACAGGGTGGGTTTTCAAGGTTGCATGGTGTTCCGGCCTGTGGACACGTTGTACCTTGCTTCGTGGACTTAAATTGGTCATTTAGGCTCTTTTAACTGCCTTTCAGTTACAAAAGATTTCCCACGAACAAAATATGCGCGGAAAAACATCACAGTTACCCAGTTAATCACTACTCAGATTTGATAACACGTTAATTTTTGCCATCTTGGCTTCAGATATTTTTAAGGAAGAAAAGTTTACAGGGGGACTGGAAGGTCCCTCTGTCCAACCAGTTCCTATCCTTCCATCCCAAAAGCCACCTCCAATCTGAAGTTGGTGTTTATTATTGCCATCCTTGATCTCAGGCTTCACTTCCAAAAGTATGTTCCGTAAACAATACCGTATTGTTCCGAGTTTCAAAAGTCGACACAGCATCGTAATCGCAAGTCTATATCCTTTCTTCACTGAACACGTTGATTTCGAGATTGACTCACGTGGATATAGACCTCGTTAATTTTGACTGTTCTAAGATATTATAATGCATGAATATAATCGATTAACACATTCCTCTATCGATAAGCATTTAGGTCGTTTCTAAGACTCGAGAATCGACGCTCTGGTGACGGGAGAGTGCGCACGAGTTTCTCTAGGGGCTGTGTCTGGAGAAGAATCCAAAGTCCTAGGCCGAGGAGTCTGGGATTCCTGGAAGAGGACGGGCTGACTCCCAAGGGCCAGCCTCTTCAGTTCCACTAGACACCGCTGGGTGGCGCTCCCAGGTGACTGCAGTTTACAGCGCTGCCAGTCGGGAAGGAGAGTCCCATGTCCCCACGTCCTCTGGGTGGTACGAGGTGGGGCCTGAAGCGTCTTCGAGCTTCAGCGTCTTTTCAGGCTCCTTGGCCTACGAGGTTTTTACCTTGCGTGAATTTCCTAGCCACGGCCTTGGCTTCTTCTCCGCTTGGGTCGTCTTTTTCTTATCGATTTGTGAATAGTTTATCCATATTTCTGATTCAGACAGGGTCTCTACAGGAAGCACGTGGCGTGCGTAAAGCGGGTGAGTGAAGGAGCGCTGAATGAAAGGACTATTTCCAGAAGCACGGACAGGTTGGAGGCAGGCACCGAGGGGCAGTGCACACCCAAGCTGGGCAAGAGTGGGCAGTGCTCACCACTTCAGGCCCGAAGGGCAAGGCAAGCGTTGGGTGACAGCGCTCCCTGGATTTCTGGGCGTTTCCACACGGTCCGGCTCTTCCGAGCAAAGGGCGCTGGCTGAGAAGCTTGGCTCAAGGATGATTGGAGAGCAGCCTAGTGGACACCATCAAGATAGAGAACATCGCCCTCCCTCGAGACATCCCAGGATCCTAACGCCTTCTCCTTCTCATCCAGGAGACTGTCGCTCACCTGCCGGTGTACCAAACCTGCAAGCGCCTTCCCCTCGGCCTCGGAGGAGTTTTCCTTGCGTGCCAGGGAGAGCCATCTCCCTCTGGAGGGGAAGACGGGCAGGCCACGAGCAGCCCTGATAACCGCTCGGCCTCCTCAGTCAGGCTTCCTCTGCTGGGGTGCATCCCCCACACACACACGTGCGGGTGAACATTCGGCCCTTGTGGACCTGGGGGGCTGGGTGCCGACTCGAGATACGGCTCCGGCTGCTGCATTTTGCTGGAGCGATGCCCGTGTCTCTGACCGGGGCTCTGGGGCCTTCAGGCAGGACGCGTACATGCAACTGGGGCAGGCTGACCTGTTGGCTCGCGGGAGGGGAAAATCTCAGAGCCTCCAGGTTCTGACTTGACAGGCAGGAGCAGAGCCTGGCAAGTGCAGGGACCTGCACTAACAGGAGCTGAGCGTCCGTGGAGGGACACAGCCAGCTCCCCACCACGGGGCGGGAGCCGGGCCCAGAAGCACCAGCCCGCCCTGCGCGCCGCACCGCGCGCCTTCTGCTCTCCCCCGGCTGCTCCACTGGAGACCAGAGGGGGCCGCAGCACCCGGCCCGGTTCCTACAGGTCAGCCTCGCAGGCGCAGAGCAAAGTGAGGACGAAAGGAGGACGGACGGGGGCACGGGACGGGCGTCTAGCACAGCGAACGGTTCTGTGCTTTGCAAATTTCTTCTCTGGGACTGTGGCTTGTCTTTCCTTCCATAAACATGGTCTGTTCGACATTGATTTTTTTGGCCCGTGTTCAGACTTGTACACGTTCCGCGTGTGTAACGGCTGACTGTTGTGTGCTGCCTTCTCCGTATGTCCGTTAGCTCCAGACAAACAGCGAGGACAATAGTGACTAACTGGAGCCGGGTGTGTGCGGGGCCCGGTCAACAATAAGAGTGGAACTCCCAGACCTGACACTGACCACATGCAGGAGGGTGGGCGTTTCCGCGAGGTAGAATGTTTGGGGCTGCAAGTGTCAGAAACCCAGGACTCAGCTGGCTCAAACAGTAAGGAAACGCAGATCTCTTTGACTAAGGAGTCCAGCTGTAGCTGTCTTCAAGGTGGGTTGCATCATCAGCTTCATGACGTCAGTACGGACCTGGACTTTCCCATTCCTCCTCTCTACTGTCCTTCCTACTAGTTTAATCAACACTCTGGGAGCAAGACATTTGGAGCAGTCAACCCAAAGGTGACGATGTCAGGAGGAAGAGAGAATCCTGTCCTATGACTCTCTCTTACAAAGAGAGGACACTTCTCCCGGAAGCCCTCCTATCTGACTCCCCATCACACATCAGTGGCTAGAGTTGGGTCACACTAGTTTCCCTGGAAACATCACTATCGAGGCAGAAGATAACAACACGAGTCCTGTTGAGTTGACCCTTAGAGCAAGAGAAGGAGTTGGCTTCTCCTTCAAAAAACATGCTGTGAGGTGCAGGGGTGGAGACCTGAACGACATTTGGATTCTCTTAGGCAGAAAGGAGGGTGAGTGGCTGCTGGGTAGGCAACCCAAAACCTTCACCACGGGGGTGACCCAACTAAAGCAAACCCTCAAAACGCAACAGTAAAACACCAAACATTCCAAACGGAAAAGACAACCCACCAACTGGGAGAAAATATTTGCAAATCATATATCTGACAAGGGGTTAATTCCCAAAATATATAAAGAACTCATACAACTCAACAACAAAAAGAGCAACAACCGGATCAAAAATGAGCGGGGGGGGCGGGGGGGCCGACCCAGTGGCGTAGTGGGTAAGTTTGCCCGATCCGCTTTGGCGGGCCCGCTTCTCGGGTTCGGATCCCGGGCACGGACCTACAGCCACTCATCGACCCGTGCTGTGGCGGCGTCCCACACACAAAATCGAGGAAGACTGGCACGGATGTTACCTCAGGGACACTCTTCCTCAAGCGAAAAGAGGAAGATCGGCAGCAGATGTCAGCTTAAAAAAAAAAAAAAAAACGGGCAGAGGATATGAACAGACATTTTTCCAAAGAAGACATACAGATGGCCAACAGGCACATGACAAGACGTTCAAAGTGTTGGAGAGGACGTGGAGAAAAGAGAACCCTCATTCACTGCTGCTGGGAATGCAAACTGGTGCAGCCACTAAGGAAAACAGTATGGCGATTTCTCAAAACATTAAAAATAGAAATACCATACGATCCAGCTATCCCACTACTAGGTATTCATCCAAAGAACGTGAAACCGACAATACGAAGAGATCCACGCACCCCTACGTTCATTGCAGCATTATCCACAATAGCCAAGATGTGGATGAAACAACCCGAGTGCCCATCGACTGATGAATGGATTAGAAGATGTGGTATATATATATATATATGTATGTATATACACACAGACACACACACACACACACACACACACACGACGGAATACTACTCAGCCATAAAGAAGACAAAATCGTCCCATTTGCAACAACATGGATGGACCTCGAGGGTGTGATGGTAAGCGAAATAAGCCAGACAGAGAAAGACAAACACCGTGTGATTTCCCTCGTGTGTGGAAGATAAACACGTGGATAAAGAGAACAGATTAGTGGTTACTAGAGGGGAAGGGGGTGGGGGGGTGGGCAAAAGGGGTAAGGCAGCACATATGTACGATGACAGATAAAAATGAGACTACCGGTGGTGAGCACGATGCAGTCTACACAGAAACTGATAGATACTCATGTACACCTGAAATTACACAATGTTATAAACCAATGTGACCTCAAGAAAATAAAAATAAATAAATAAATAAATAAAAAAGAAACGAGTATTGAGACCAAGTCCTTTCACAAAAAAAACAACAAACTCTCAAATCCCTAGCAATAAGCTTGACGTGAGAAGTGCAGGAGCCTTTCTGATGGAAACTCCTCAACTTGACTGAGAGCCAGAAAGAAGGCCTGGAGACACGCCACACTCCCCGACGGGAAGGCGAAGTCTCGCAAAGCTGTTCGACCGTCCTAGATTAATTTGTTGGCTTAAGGTGATTCTAAGCAAAATGCTTGTGATAAAATAGTAAATGGAAAAAAGTGAGTGAAAAACCGCACGTGTTCAGGTTGGTGCATTTCATTGCGTGTCAAGTTTGTATCCACAGAGAACCACTGTAAACAGACACGGATCACTAGGGAGCGGCGCGCTTGCTTAGAAATCTCGAGACGTGTGCTGTTGTCTGCGATTTACCACGAGACGCGTCAAAGAATAAGATGGACTGATCGATGGACAGAGGGATGGACAAATGAGAAGAAGGAAATGTAGTAAAATAGTAATGATAGAATCTAGGCGGGAAGTGTTCGTGTGTTAACTGTCACATTTTTTTCAACTCTGTTGAACCTTTGGAAATTTTCATAATAAAAGGTTGGGAGAAAGACAGAGCGAGGAACAACAAAAACCAAAGTGCATATCTAACAGAATTCCAACACTAAAAATATGAGCTCAGCTGAAAACAGATGGGCAGGAAGCGGGCTAAAATACCGACCCTGGTGCAGTTCTCCGGGGTTTCTCTTTCCTTCTTCACGCTCCAGGCACCGGCCGACTTTGCTCTGTACGATATCCGCGTCCGCCTATACCCGAACTGAAGGACCACCGCCTGCCTGCCCGGCGCCCCGGGCCCAGCGAGGAAGGCCCCTGGGGCCCCGACTCTCCCCGGCTGGGCTGCCCCCTCACGCCCGCGGCTTCGAGCACCCGCTGGGCCCGAGGCCTCTAATCACAGCTCTGCAGACCTGTCCTCGCGGGCTGCTCAGGCGACGACCGGACTACCGACTCGTCTATTCTGAGCTCTCGGGCTGCAGCCGCCTGCTCCCCATCTTTGCCCATCACAGCGTTACTCCAGGCGCTTCTTCCAACCACACCCCTCTAGCTGCCTGTGGTTTTTGGCCGTAGTTTAAAATTTCTTAGTTTAAGTGATCTCTGTCCAGGAACTGAAAAGAGAAACTTTACAAATTGTTCTATGTAATAACGTAAAATCCCTGCAAGGCAAAAAAATAAAATAAAATAAAATAAAACATAAACAAGGAATTATAAAATGACAATTGAGAAATATATTTGCAACTTACATGACAAAGTCCTGATTTACCTAATTTACGCAGAGGTCAAAATCAAAAGTAAAATAAAAAGATGAACAAAAAAGATGCGAAACCCAATAGAAAAAAAGCGAAGTGAACAAAGGGTTCAAAGACACACGAATTACCAATGAACAGGGAAAAAGTGTGGACCCTCACTCGTGGTAAGAGAAATGAGAAATGAAAACCAAAACGGTAACGGGATGTAACTTCCTACCTTGCAAATTGCCAAAAGTTCCATGAAACACTTGAATGCCACCTGGTGGTGCTGAGGATCGGGACTGGGAGACGGGGGCTCCCGCAGTGTGGTAAAAGCGCAAAGCGATGCCACTCTCCGAAGGACACGTCTATTCAATTCACAAATGCGCGCAGCCAGTGAGCAAGACCATGCTTGGCGTTTTCACTCCAGAAATATTTATGTAATTTCACCAAGATCACATACGGATGTATGACGTTCATTGCGACACTTTTGATTCCAGCAGAAAACAGGACAAAAAAAAAAAAAAAGAAAGAACTCGAAGCAACCGAAGTATCTGAACCGGATCAAATCCCTAGAGGTTTGTGAAAATAAAGAGGCTTGATGCTACGTCAACAAAGCAGGAATCCAGTATCAAAACCCAGCTCAAGGTTAGCACCCAAACAGCAGAAAAGTTGACTTGAAACTGAGAGGCCTAACTGCACTCTGATCTTCATTTCTCCTCTGCCCCGGAACTCAGAATCCTGAGCCAATGGGAAAGGGAGCTTATTGATAATTTTCTTCGTTATTTGCACTTTTCTGGGTCCTCTAAATTTTCTATAATAAGCACGTATTACTTTTTAATAATAAAGTTATGTATAGTATCTTTATCGGTATGTGAGGAACACACACAACTGGAGTTTATCAATTCCTCTCCATTCATAAGGTATTCTTCTATTTCTCCACGAGAGGGCAGCAGATGCACAACAAATAAAAACCGTTTCAAAGGCCTTTGGTCTGAAATGGAACGCTGCTGTTCATCGTTCAGTCGTTTATTGTTACGTGTTACCGGCACAAACAAATTATTTATTGAATTGTTTATTTTTCTGATAAATTGGCTATACAGTCATTGGAAAAATTGACATATCGGAGAAAACAGAAGTCACCGATAGTCACACTCCTCAGATGGAGCCAAGCTTGACCACCTGGCATTTATCTTCACGTTTACAGACACGTGATGGAAAGAAGCAGCTACATATTTTAAAACAAAATGTGCCCCCCGCCCCCGCAATTGTTTTCTAATCTGCCCTTGCACATCAAATGTCTCTTGAGCGTTTCCCTGTTTCCCCAAATTCTTCGACAGGGTGGGTTTTCAAGGTTGCATGGTGTTCCGGCCTGTGGACACGTTGTACCTTGCTTCGTGGACTTAAATTGGTCATTTAGGCTCTTTTAACTGCCTTTCAGTTACAAAAGATTTCCCACGAACAAAATATGCGCGGAAAAACATCCCAGTTACCCAGTTAATCACTACTCAGATTTGATAACACGTTAATTTTTGCCATCTTGGCTTCAGATATTTTTAAGGAAGAAAAGTTTACAGGGGGACTGGAAGGTCCCTCTGTCCAACCAGTTCCTATCCTTCCATCCCAAAAGCCACCTCCAATCTGAAGTTGGTGTTTATTATTGCCATCCTTGATCTCAGGCTTCACTTCCAAAAGTATGTTCCGTAAACAATACCGTATTGTTCCGAGTTTCAAAAGTCGACACAGCATCGTAATCGCAAGTCTATATCCTTTCTTCACTGAACACGTTGATTTCGAGATTGACTCACGTGGATATAGACCTCGTTAATTTTGACTGTTCTAAGATATTATAATGCATGAATATAATCGATTAACACATTCCTCTATCGATAAGCATTTAGGTCGTTTCTAAGACTCGAGAATCGACGCTCTGGTGACGGGAGAGTGCGCACGAGTTTCTCTAGGGGCTGTGTCTGGAGAAGAATCCAAAGTCCTAGGCCGAGGAGTCTGGGATTCCTGGAAGAGGACGGGCTGACTCCCAAGGGCCAGCCTCTTCAGTTCCACTAGACACCGCTGGGTGGCGCTCCCAGGTGACTGCAGTTTACAGCGCTGCCAGTCGGGAAGGAGAGTCCCATGTCCCCACGTCCTCTGGGTGGTACGAGGTGGGGCCTGAAGCGTCTTCGAGCTTCAGCGTCTTTTCAGGCTCCTTGGCCTACGAGGTTTTTACCTTGCGTGAATTTCCTAGCCACGGCCTTGGCTTCTTCTCCGCTTGGGTCGTCTTTTTCTTATCGATTTGTGAATAGTTTATCCATATTTCTGATTCAGACAGGGTCTCTACAGGAAGCACGTGGCGTGCGTAAAGCGGGTGAGTGAAGGAGCGCTGAATGAAAGGACTATTTCCAGAAGCACGGACAGGTTGGAGGCAGGCACCGAGGGGCAGTGCACACCCAAGCTGGGCAAGAGTGGGCAGTGCTCACCACTTCAGGCCCGAAGGGCAAGGCAAGCGTTGGGTGACAGCGCTCCCTGGATTTCTGGGCGTTTCCACACGGTCCGGCTCTTCCGAGCAAAGGGCGCTGGCTGAGAAGCTTGGCTCAAGGATGATTGGAGAGCAGCCTAGTGGACACCATCAAGATAGAGAACATCGCCCTCCCTCGAGACATCCCAGGATCCTAACGCCTCCTCCTTCTCATCCAGGAGACTGTCGCTCACCTGCCGGTGTACCAAACCTGCAAGCGCCTTCCCCTCGGCCTCGGAGGAGTTTTCCTTGCGTGCCAGGGAGAGCCATCTCCCTCTGGAGGGGAAGACGGGCAGGCCACGAGCAGCCCTGATAACCGCTCGGCCTCCTCAGTCAGGCTTCCTCTGCTGGGGTGCATCCCCCCCACACACACGTGCGGGTGAACATTCGGCCCTTGTGGACCTGGGGGGCTGGGTGCCGACTCGAGATACGGCTCCGGCTGCTGCATTTTGCTGGAGCGATGCCCGTGTCTCTGACCGGGGCTCTGGGGCCTTCAGGCAGGACGCGTACATGCAACTGGGGCAGGCTGACCTGTTGGCTCGCGGGAGGGGAAAATCTCAGAGCCTCCAGGTTCTGACTTGACAGGCAGGAGCAGAGCCTGGCAAGTGCAGGGACCTGCACTAACAGGAGCTGAGCGTCCGTGGAGGGACACAGCCAGCTCCCCACCACGGGGCGGGAGCCGGGCCCAGAAGCACCAGCCCGCCCTGCGCGCCGCACCGCGCGCCTTCTGCTCTCCCCCGGCTGCTCCACTGGAGACCAGAGGGGGCCGCAGCACCCGGCCCGGTTCCTACAGGTCAGCCTCGCAGGCGCAGAGCAAAGTGAGGACGAAAGGAGGACGGACGGGGGCACGGGACGGGCGTCTAGCACAGCGAACGGTTCTGTGCTTTGCAAATTTCTTCTCTGGGACTGTGGCTTGTCTTTCCTTCCATAAACATGGTCTGTTCGACATTGATTTTTTTGGCCCGTGTTCAGACTTGTACACGTTCCGCGTGTGTAACGGCTGACTGTTGTGTGCTGCCTTCTCCGTATGTCCGTTAGCTCCAGACAAACAGCGAGGACAATAGTGACTAACTGGAGCCGGGTGTGTGCGGGGCCCGGTCAACAATAAGAGTGGAACTCCCAGACCTGACACTGACCACATGCAGGAGGGTGGGCGTTTCCGCGAGGTAGAATGTTTGGGGCTGCAAGTGTCAGAAACCCAGGACTCAGCTGGCTCAAACAGTAAGGAAACGCAGATCTCTTTGACTAAGGAGTCCAGCTGTAGCTGTCTTCAAGGTGGGTTGCATCATCAGCTTCATGACGTCAGTACGGACCTGGACTTTCCCATTCCTCCTCTCTACTGTCCTTCCTACTAGTTTAATCAACACTCTGGGAGCAAGACATTTGGAGCAGTCAACCCAAAGGTGACGATGTCAGGAGGAAGAGAGAATCCTGTCCTATGACTCTCTCTTACAAAGAGAGGACACTTCTCCCGGAAGCCCTCCTATCTGACTCCCCATCACACATCAGTGGCTAGAGTTGGGTCACACTAGTTTCCCTGGAAACATCACTATCGAGGCAGAAGATAACAACACGAGTCCTGTTGAGTTGACCCTTAGAGCAAGAGAAGGAGTTGGCTTCTCCTTCAAAAAACATGCTGTGAGGTGCAGGGGTGGAGACCTGAACGACATTTGGATTCTCTTAGGCAGAAAGGAGGGTGAGTGGCTGCTGGGTAGGCAACCCAAAACCTTCACCACGGGGGTGACCCAACTAAAGCAAACCCTCAAAACGCAACAGTAAAACACCAAACATTCCAAACGGAAAAGACAACCCACCAACTGGGAGAAAATATTTGCAAATCATATATCTGACAAGGGGTTAATTCCCAAAATATATAAAGAACTCATACAACTCAACAACAAAAAGAGCAACAACCGGATCAAAAATGAGCGGGGGGGGCGGGGGGGCCGACCCAGTGGCGTAGTGGGTAAGTTTGCCCGATCCGCTTTGGCGGGCCCGCTTCTCGGGTTCGGATCCCGGGCACGGACCTACAGCCACTCATCGACCCGTGCTGTGGCGGCGTCCCACACACAAAATCGAGGAAGACTGGCACGGATGTTACCTCAGGGACACTCTTCCTCAAGCGAAAAGAGGAAGATCGGCAGCAGATGTCAGCTTAAAAAAAAAAAAAAAAAACGGGCAGAGGATATGAACAGACATTTTTCCAAAGAAGACATACAGATGGCCAACAGGCACATGACAAGACGTTCAAAGTGTTGGAGAGGACGTGGAGAAAAGAGAACCCTCATTCACTGCTGCTGGGAATGCAAACTGGTGCAGCCACTAAGGAAAACAGTATGGCGATTTCTCAAAACATTAAAAATAGAAATACCATACGATCCAGCTATCCCACTACTAGGTATTCATCCAAAGAACGTGAAACCGACAATACGAAGAGATCCACGCACCCCTACGTTCATTGCAGCATTATCCACAATAGCCAAGATGTGGATGAAACAACCCGAGTGCCCATCGACTGATGAATGGATTAGAAGATGTGGTATATATATATATATATGTATGTATATACACACAGACACACACACACACACACACACACACACACACGACGGAATACTACTCAGCCATAAAGAAGACAAAATCGTCCCATTTGCAACAACATGGATGGACCTCGAGGGTGTGATGGTAAGCGAAATAAGCCAGACAGAGAAAGACAAACACCGTGTGATTTCCCTCGTGTGTGGAAGATAAACACGTGGATAAAGAGAACAGATTAGTGGTTACTAGAGGGGAAGGGGGTGGGGGGGTGGGCAAAAGGGGTAAGGCAGCACATATGTACGATGACAGATAAAAATGAGACTACCGGTGGTGAGCACGATGCAGTCTACACAGAAACTGATAGATACTCATGTACACCTGAAATTACACAATGTTATAAACCAATGTGACCTCAAGAAAATAAAAATAAATAAATAAATAAATAAAAAAGAAACGAGTATTGAGACCAAGTCCTTTCACAAAAAAAACAACAAACTCTCAAATCCCTAGCAATAAGCTTGACGTGAGAAGTGCAGGAGCCTTTCTGATGGAAACTCCTCAACTTGACTGAGAGCCAGAAAGAAGGCCTGGAGACACGCCACACTCCCCGACGGGAAGGCGAAGTCTCGCAAAGCTGTTCGACCGTCCTAGATTAATTTGTTGGCTTAAGGTGATTCTAAGCAAAATGCTTGTGATAAAATAGTAAATGGAAAAAAGTGAGTGAAAAACCGCACGTGTTCAGGTTGGTGCATTTCATTGCGTGTCAAGTTTGTATCCACAGAGAACCACTGTAAACAGACACGGATCACTAGGGAGCGGCGCGCTTGCTTAGAAATCTCGAGACGTGTGCTGTTGTCTGCGATTTACCACGAGACGCGTCAAAGAATAAGATGGACTGATCGATGGACAGAGGGATGGACAAATGAGAAGAAGGAAATGTAGTAAAATAGTAATGATAGAATCTAGGCGGGAAGTGTTCGTGTGTTAACTGTCACATTTTTTTCAACTCTGTTGAACCTTTGGAAATTTTCATAATAAAAGGTTGGGAGAAAGACAGAGCGAGGAACAACAAAAACCAAAGTGCATATCTAACAGAATTCCAACACTAAAAATATGAGCTCAGCTGAAAACAGATGGGCAGGAAGCGGGCTAAAATACCGACCCTGGTGCAGTTCTCCGGGGTTTCTCTTTCCTTCTTCACGCTCCAGGCACCGGCCGACTTTGCTCTGTACGATATCCGCGTCCGCCTATACCCGAACTGAAGGACCACCGCCTGCCTGCCCGGCGCCCCGGGCCCAGCGAGGAAGGCCCCTGGGGCCCCGACTCTCCCCGGCTGGGCTGCCCCCTCACGCCCGCGGCTTCGAGCACCCGCTGGGCCCGAGGCCTCTAATCACAGCTCTGCAGACCTGTCCTCGCGGGCTGCTCAGGCGACGACCGGACTACCGACTCGTCTATTCTGAGCTCTCGGGCTGCAGCCGCCTGCTCCCCATCTTTGCCCATCACAGCGTTACTCCAGGCGCTTCTTCCAACCACACCCCTCTAGCTGCCTGTGGTTTTTGGCCGTAGTTTAAAATTTCTTAGTTTAAGTGATCTCTGTCCAGGAACTGAAAAGAGAAACTTTACAAATTGTTCTATGTAATAACGTAAAATCCCTGCAAGGCAAAAAAATAAAATAAAATAAAATAAAACATAAACAAGGAATTATAAAATGACAATTGAGAAATATATTTGCAACTTACATGACAAAGTCCTGATTTACCTAATTTACGCAGAGGTCAAAATCAAAAGTAAAATAAAAAGATGAACAAAAAAGATGCGAAACCCAATAGAAAAAAAGCGAAGTGAACAAAGGGTTCAAAGACACACGAATTACCAATGAACAGGGAAAAAGTGTGGACCCTCACTCGTGGTAAGAGAAATGAGAAATGAAAACCAAAACGGTAACGGGATGTAACTTCCTACCTTGCAAATTGCCAAAAGTTCCATGAAACACTTGAATGCCACCTGGTGGTGCTGAGGATCGGGACTGGGAGACGGGGGCTCCCGCAGTGTGGTAAAAGCGCAAAGCGATGCCACTCTCCGAAGGACACGTCTATTCAATTCACAAATGCGCGCAGCCAGTGAGCAAGACCATGCTTGGCGTTTTCACTCCAGAAATATTTATGTAATTTCACCAAGATCACATACGGATGTATGACGTTCATTGCGACACTTTTGATTCCAGCAGAAAACAGGACAAAAAAAAAAAAAAAGAAAGAACTCGAAGCAACCGAAGTATCTGAACCGGATCAAATCCCTAGAGGTTTGTGAAAATAAAGAGGCTTGATGCTACGTCAACAAAGCAGGAATCCAGTATCAAAACCCAGCTCAAGGTTAGCACCCAAACAGCAGAAAAGTTGACTTGAAACTGAGAGGCCTAACTGCACTCTGATCTTCATTTCTCCTCTGCCCCGGAACTCAGAATCCTGAGCCAATGGGAAAGGGAGCTTATTGATAATTTTCTTCGTTATTTGCACTTTTCTGGGTCCTCTAAATTTTCTATAATAAGCACGTATTACTTTTTAATAATAAAGTTATGTATAGTATCTTTATCGGTATGTGAGGAACACACACAACTGGAGTTTATCAATTCCTCTCCATTCATAAGGTATTCTTCTATTTCTCCACGAGAGGGCAGCAGATGCACAACAAATAAAAACCGTTTCAAAGGCCTTTGGTCTGAAATGGAACGCTGCTGTTCATCGTTCAGTCGTTTATTGTTACGTGTTACCGGCACAAACAAATTATTTATTGAATTGTTTATTTTTCTGATAAATTGGCTATACAGTCATTGGAAAAATTGACATATCGGAGAAAACAGAAGTCACCGATAGTCACACTCCTCAGATGGAGCCAAGCTTGACCACCTGGCATTTATCTTCACGTTTACAGACACGTGATGGAAAGAAGCAGCTACATATTTTAAAACAAAATGTGCCCCCCGCCCCCGCAATTGTTTTCTAATCTGCCCTTGCACATCAAATGTCTCTTGAGCGTTTCCCTGTTTCCCCAAATTCTTCGACAGGGTGGGTTTTCAAGGTTGCATGGTGTTCCGGCCTGTGGACACGTTGTACCTTGCTTCGTGGACTTAAATTGGTCATTTAGGCTCTTTTAACTGCCTTTCAGTTACAAAAGATTTCCCACGAACAAAATATGCGCGGAAAAACATCACAGTTACCCAGTTAATCACTACTCAGATTTGATAACACGTTAATTTTTGCCATCTTGGCTTCAGATATTTTTAAGGAAGAAAAGTTTACAGGGGGACTGGAAGGTCCCTCTGTCCAACCAGTTCCTATCCTTCCATCCCAAAAGCCACCTCCAATCTGAAGTTGGTGTTTATTATTGCCATCCTTGATCTCAGGCTTCACTTCCAAAAGTATGTTCCGTAAACAATACCGTATTGTTCCGAGTTTCAAAAGTCGACACAGCATCGTAATCGCAAGTCTATATCCTTTCTTCACTGAACACGTTGATTTCGAGATTGACTCACGTGGATATAGACCTCGTTAATTTTGACTGTTCTAAGATATTATAATGCATGAATATAATCGATTAACACATTCCTCTATCGATAAGCATTTAGGTCGTTTCTAAGACTCGAGAATCGACGCTCTGGTGACGGGAGAGTGCGCACGAGTTTCTCTAGGGGCTGTGTCTGGAGAAGAATCCAAAGTCCTAGGCCGAGGAGTCTGGGATTCCTGGAAGAGGACGGGCTGACTCCCAAGGGCCAGCCTCTTCAGTTCCACTAGACACCGCTGGGTGGCGCTCCCAGGTGACTGCAGTTTACAGCGCTGCCAGTCGGGAAGGAGAGTCCCATGTCCCCACGTCCTCTGGGTGGTACGAGGTGGGGCCTGAAGCGTCTTCGAGCTTCAGCGTCTTTTCAGGCTCCTTGGCCTACGAGGTTTTTACCTTGCGTGAATTTCCTAGCCACGGCCTTGGCTTCTTCTCCGCTTGGGTCGTCTTTTTCTTATCGATTTGTGAATAGTTTATCCATATTTCTGATTCAGACAGGGTCTCTACAGGAAGCACGTGGCGTGCGTAAAGCGGGTGAGTGAAGGAGCGCTGAATGAAAGGACTATTTCCAGAAGCACGGACAGGTTGGAGGCAGGCACCGAGGGGCAGTGCACACCCAAGCTGGGCAAGAGTGGGCAGTGCTCACCACTTCAGGCCCGAAGGGCAAGGCAAGCGTTGGGTGACAGCGCTCCCTGGATTTCTGGGCGTTTCCACACGGTCCGGCTCTTCCGAGCAAAGGGCGCTGGCTGAGAAGCTTGGCTCAAGGATGATTGGAGAGCAGCCTAGTGGACACCATCAAGATAGAGAACATCGCCCTCCCTCGAGACATCCCAGGATCCTAACGCCTTCTCCTTCTCATCCAGGAGACTGTCGCTCACCTGCCGGTGTACCAAACCTGCAAGCGCCTTCCCCTCGGCCTCGGAGGAGTTTTCCTTGCGTGCCAGGGAGAGCCATCTCCCTCTGGAGGGGAAGACGGGCAGGCCACGAGCAGCCCTGATAACCGCTCGGCCTCCTCAGTCAGGCTTCCTCTGCTGGGGTGCATCCCCCCCACACACACGTGCGGGTGAACATTCGGCCCTTGTGGACCTGGGGGGCTGGGTGCCGACTCGAGATACGGCTCCGGCTGCTGCATTTTGCTGGAGCGATGCCCGTGTCTCTGACCGGGGCTCTGGGGCCTTCAGGCAGGACGCGTACATGCAACTGGGGCAGGCTGACCTGTTGGCTCGCGGGAGGGGAAAATCTCAGAGCCTCCAGGTTCTGACTTGACAGGCAGGAGCAGAGCCTGGCAAGTGCAGGGACCTGCACTAACAGGAGCTGAGCGTCCGTGGAGGGACACAGCCAGCTCCCCACCACGGGGCGGGAGCCGGGCCCAGAAGCACCAGCCCGCCCTGCGCGCCGCACCGCGCGCCTTCTGCTCTCCCCCGGCTGCTCCACTGGAGACCAGAGGGGGCCGCAGCACCCGGCCCGGTTCCTACAGGTCAGCCTCGCAGGCGCAGAGCAAAGTGAGGACGAAAGGAGGACGGACGGGGGCACGGGACGGGCGTCTAGCACAGCGAACGGTTCTGTGCTTTGCAAATTTCTTCTCTGGGACTGTGGCTTGTCTTTCCTTCCATAAACATGGTCTGTTCGACATTGATTTTTTTGGCCCGTGTTCAGACTTGTACACGTTCCGCGTGTGTAACGGCTGACTGTTGTGTGCTGCCTTCTCCGTATGTCCGTTAGCTCCAGACAAACAGCGAGGACAATAGTGACTAACTGGAGCCGGGTGTGTGCGGGGCCCGGTCAACAATAAGAGTGGAACTCCCAGACCTGACACTGACCACATGCAGGAGGGTGGGCGTTTCCGCGAGGTAGAATGTTTGGGGCTGCAAGTGTCAGAAACCCAGGACTCAGCTGGCTCAAACAGTAAGGAAACGCAGATCTCTTTGACTAAGGAGTCCAGCTGTAGCTGTCTTCAAGGTGGGTTGCATCATCAGCTTCATGACGTCAGTACGGACCTGGACTTTCCCATTCCTCCTCTCTACTGTCCTTCCTACTAGTTTAATCAACACTCTGGGAGCAAGACATTTGGAGCAGTCAACCCAAAGGTGACGATGTCAGGAGGAAGAGAGAATCCTGTCCTATGACTCTCTCTTACAAAGAGAGGACACTTCTCCCGGAAGCCCTCCTATCTGACTCCCCATCACACATCAGTGGCTAGAGTTGGGTCACACTAGTTTCCCTGGAAACATCACTATCGAGGCAGAAGATAACAACACGAGTCCTGTTGAGTTGACCCTTAGAGCAAGAGAAGGAGTTGGCTTCTCCTTCAAAAAACATGCTGTGAGGTGCAGGGGTGGAGACCTGAACGACATTTGGATTCTCTTAGGCAGAAAGGAGGGTGAGTGGCTGCTGGGTAGGCAACCCAAAACCTTCACCACGGGGGTGACCCAACTAAAGCAAACCCTCAAAACGCAACAGTAAAACACCAAACATTCCAAACGGAAAAGACAACCCACCAACTGGGAGAAAATATTTGCAAATCATATATCTGACAAGGGGTTAATTCCCAAAATATATAAAGAACTCATACAACTCAACAACAAAAAGAGCAACAACCGGATCAAAAATGAGCGGGGGGGGCGGGGGGGGCCGACCCAGTGGCGTAGTGGGTAAGTTTGCCCGATCCGCTTTGGCGGGCCCGCTTCTCGGGTTCGGATCCCGGGCACGGACCTACAGCCACTCATCGACCCGTGCTGTGGCGGCGTCCCACACACAAAATCGAGGAAGACTGGCACGGATGTTACCTCAGGGACACTCTTCCTCAAGCGAAAAGAGGAAGATCGGCAGCAGATGTCAGCTTAAAAAAAAAAAAAAAAAACGGGCAGAGGATATGAACAGACATTTTTCCAAAGAAGACATACAGATGGCCAACAGGCACATGACAAGACGTTCAAAGTGTTGGAGAGGACGTGGAGAAAAGAGAACCCTCATTCACTGCTGCTGGGAATGCAAACTGGTGCAGCCACTAAGGAAAACAGTATGGCGATTTCTCAAAACATTAAAAATAGAAATACCATACGATCCAGCTATCCCACTACTAGGTATTCATCCAAAGAACGTGAAACCGACAATACGAAGAGATCCACGCACCCCTACGTTCATTGCAGCATTATCCACAATAGCCAAGATGTGGATGAAACAACCCGAGTGCCCATCGACTGATGAATGGATTAGAAGATGTGGTATATATATATATATATGTATGTATATACACACAGACACACACACACACACACACACACACACGACGGAATACTACTCAGCCATAAAGAAGACAAAATCGTCCCATTTGCAACAACATGGATGGACCTCGAGGGTGTGATGGTAAGCGAAATAAGCCAGACAGAGAAAGACAAACACCGTGTGATTTCCCTCGTGTGTGGAAGATAAACACGTGGATAAAGAGAACAGATTAGTGGTTACTAGAGGGGAAGGGGGTGGGGGGGTGGGCAAAAGGGGTAAGGCAGCACATATGTACGATGACAGATAAAAATGAGACTACCGGTGGTGAGCACGATGCAGTCTACACAGAAACTGATAGATACTCATGTACACCTGAAATTACACAATGTTATAAACCAATGTGACCTCAAGAAAATAAAAATAAATAAATAAATAAATAAAAAAGAAACGAGTATTGAGACCAAGTCCTTTCACAAAAAAAACAACAAACTCTCAAATCCCTAGCAATAAGCTTGACGTGAGAAGTGCAGGAGCCTTTCTGATGGAAACTCCTCAACTTGACTGAGAGCCAGAAAGAAGGCCTGGAGACACGCCACACTCCCCGACGGGAAGGCGAAGTCTCGCAAAGCTGTTCGACCGTCCTAGATTAATTTGTTGGCTTAAGGTGATTCTAAGCAAAATGCTTGTGATAAAATAGTAAATGGAAAAAAGTGAGTGAAAAACCGCACGTGTTCAGGTTGGTGCATTTCATTGCGTGTCAAGTTTGTATCCACAGAGAACCACTGTAAACAGACACGGATCACTAGGGAGCGGCGCGCTTGCTTAGAAATCTCGAGACGTGTGCTGTTGTCTGCGATTTACCACGAGACGCGTCAAAGAATAAGATGGACTGATCGATGGACAGAGGGATGGACAAATGAGAAGAAGGAAATGTAGTAAAATAGTAATGATAGAATCTAGGCGGGAAGTGTTCGTGTGTTAACTGTCACATTTTTTTCAACTCTGTTGAACCTTTGGAAATTTTCATAATAAAAGGTTGGGAGAAAGACAGAGCGAGGAACAACAAAAACCAAAGTGCATATCTAACAGAATTCCAACACTAAAAATATGAGCTCAGCTGAAAACAGATGGGCAGGAAGCGGGCTAAAATACCGACCCTGGTGCAGTTCTCCGGGGTTTCTCTTTCCTTCTTCACGCTCCAGGCACCGGCCGACTTTGCTCTGTACGATATCCGCGTCCGCCTATACCCGAACTGAAGGACCACCGCCTGCCTGCCCGGCGCCCCGGGCCCAGCGAGGAAGGCCCCTGGGGCCCCGACTCTCCCCGGCTGGGCTGCCCCCTCACGCCCGCGGCTTCGAGCACCCGCTGGGCCCGAGGCCTCTAATCACAGCTCTGCAGACCTGTCCTCGCGGGCTGCTCAGGCGACGACCGGACTACCGACTCGTCTATTCTGAGCTCTCGGGCTGCAGCCGCCTGCTCCCCATCTTTGCCCATCACAGCGTTACTCCAGGCGCTTCTTCCAACCACACCCCTCTAGCTGCCTGTGGTTTTTGGCCGTAGTTTAAAATTTCTTAGTTTAAGTGATCTCTGTCCAGGAACTGAAAAGAGAAACTTTACAAATTGTTCTATGTAATAACGTAAAATCCCTGCAAGGCAAAAAAATAAAATAAAATAAAATAAAACATAAACAAGGAATTATAAAATGACAATTGAGAAATATATTTGCAACTTACATGACAAAGTCCTGATTTACCTAATTTACGCAGAGGTCAAAATCAAAAGTAAAATAAAAAGATGAACAAAAAAGATGCGAAACCCAATAGAAAAAAAGCGAAGTGAACAAAGGGTTCAAAGACACACGAATTACCAATGAACAGGGAAAAAGTGTGGACCCTCACTCGTGGTAAGAGAAATGAGAAATGAAAACCAAAACGGTAACGGGATGTAACTTCCTACCTTGCAAATTGCCAAAAGTTCCATGAAACACTTGAATGCCACCTGGTGGTGCTGAGGATCGGGACTGGGAGACGGGGGCTCCCGCAGTGTGGTAAAAGCGCAAAGCGATGCCACTCTCCGAAGGACACGTCTATTCAATTCACAAATGCGCGCAGCCAGTGAGCAAGACCATGCTTGGCGTTTTCACTCCAGAAATATTTATGTAATTTCACCAAGATCACATACGGATGTATGACGTTCATTGCGACACTTTTGATTCCAGCAGAAAACAGGACAAAAAAAAAAAAAAAGAAAGAACTCGAAGCAACCGAAGTATCTGAACCGGATCAAATCCCTAGAGGTTTGTGAAAATAAAGAGGCTTGATGCTACGTCAACAAAGCAGGAATCCAGTATCAAAACCCAGCTCAAGGTTAGCACCCAAACAGCAGAAAAGTTGACTTGAAACTGAGAGGCCTAACTGCACTCTGATCTTCATTTCTCCTCTGCCCCGGAACTCAGACTCCTGAGCCAATGGGAAAGGGAGCTTATTGATAATTTTCTTCGTTATTTGCACTTTTCTGGGTCCTCTAAATTTTCTATAATAAGCACGTATTACTTTTTAATAATAAAGTTATGTATAGTATCTTTATCGGTATGTGAGGAACACACACAACTGGAGTTTATCAATTCCTCTCCATTCATAAGGTATTCTTCTATTTCTCCACGAGAGGGCAGCAGATGCACAACAAATAAAAACCGTTTCAAAGGCCTTTGGTCTGAAATGGAACGCTGCTGTTCATCGTTCAGTCGTTTATTGTTACGTGTTACCGGCACAAACAAATTATTTATTGAATTGTTTATTTTTCTGATAAATTGGCTATACAGTCATCGGAAAAATTGACATATCGGAGAAAACAGAAGTCACCGATAGTCACACTCCTCAGATGGAGCCAAGCTTGACCACCTGGCATTTATCTTCACGTTTACAGACACGTGATGGAAAGAAGCAGCTACATATTTTAAAACAAAATGTGCCCCCCGCCCCCGCAATTGTTTTCTAATCTGCCCTTGCACATCAAATGTCTCTTGAGCGTTTCCCTGTTTCCCCAAATTCTTCGACAGGGTGGGTTTTCAAGGTTGCATGGTGTTCCGGCCTGTGGACACGTTGTACCTTGCTTCGTGGACTTAAATTGGTCATTTAGGCTCTTTTAACTGCCTTTCAGTTACAAAAGATTTCCCACGAACAAAATATGCGCGGAAAAACATCACAGTTACCCAGTTAATCACTACTCAGATTTGATAACACGTTAATTTTTGCCATCTTGGCTTCAGATATTTTTAAGGAAGAAAAGTTTACAGGGGGACTGGAAGGTCCCTCTGTCCAACCAGTTCCTATCCTTCCATCCCAAAAGCCACCTCCAATCTGAAGTTGGTGTTTATTATTGCCATCCTTGATCTCAGGCTTCACTTCCAAAAGTATGTTCCGTAAACAATACCGTATTGTTCCGAGTTTCAAAAGTCGACACAGCATCGTAATCGCAAGTCTATATCCTTTCTTCACTGAACACGTTGATTTCGAGATTGACTCACGTGGATATAGACCTCGTTAATTTTGACTGTTCTAAGATATTATAATGCATGAATATAATCGATTAACACATTCCTCTATCGATAAGCATTTAGGTCGTTTCTAAGACTCGAGAATCGACGCTCTGGTGACGGGAGAGTGCGCACGAGTTTCTCTAGGGGCTGTGTCTGGAGAAGAATCCAAAGTCCTAGGCCGAGGAGTCTGGGATTCCTGGAAGAGGACGGGCTGACTCCCAAGGGCCAGCCTCTTCAGTTCCACTAGACACCGCTGGGTGGCGCTCCCAGGTGACTGCAGTTTACAGCGCTGCCAGTCGGGAAGGAGAGTCCCATGTCCCCACGTCCTCTGGGTGGTACGAGGTGGGGCCTGAAGCGTCTTCGAGCTTCAGCGTCTTTTCAGGCTCCTTGGCCTACGAGGTTTTTACCTTGCGTGAATTTCCTAGCCACGGCCTTGGCTTCTTCTCCGCTTGGGTCGTCTTTTTCTTATCGATTTGTGAATAGTTTATCCATATTTCTGATTCAGACAGGGTCTCTACAGGAAGCACGTGGCGTGCGTAAAGCGGGTGAGTGAAGGAGCGCTGAATGAAAGGACTATTTCCAGAAGCACGGACAGGTTGGAGGCAGGCACCGAGGGGCAGTGCACACCCAAGCTGGGCAAGAGTGGGCAGTGCTCACCACCTCAGGCCCGAAGGGCAAGGCAAGCGTTGGGTGACAGCGCTCCCTGGATTTCTGGGCGTTTCCACACGGTCCGGCTCTTCCGAGCAAAGGGCGCTGGCTGAGAAGCTTGGCTCAAGGATGATTGGAGAGCAGCCTAGTGGACACCATCAAGATAGAGAACATCGCCCTCCCTCGAGACATCCCAGGATCCTAACGCCTCCTCCTTCTCATCCAGGAGACTGTCGCTCACCTGCCGGTGTACCAAACCTGCAAGCGCCTTCCCCTCGGCCTCGGAGGAGTTTTCCTTGCGTGCCAGGGAGAGCCATCTCCCTCTGGAGGGGAAGACGGGCAGGCCACGAGCAGCCCTGATAACCGCTCGGCCTCCTCAGTCAGGCTTCCTCTGCTGGGGTGCATCCCCCCCACACACACGTGCGGGTGAACATTCGGCCCTTGTGGACCTGGGGGGCTGGGTGCCGACTCGAGATACGGCTCCGGCTGCTGCATTTTGCTGGAGCGATGCCCGTGTCTCTGACCGGGGCTCTGGGGCCTTCAGGCAGGACGCGTACATGCAACTGGGGCAGGCTGACCTGTTGGCTCGCGGGAGGGGAAAATCTCAGAGCCTCCAGGTTCTGACTTGACAGGCAGGAGCAGAGCCTGGCAAGTGCAGGGACCTGCACTAACAGGAGCTGAGCGTCCGTGGAGGGACACAGCCAGCTCCCCACCACGGGGCGGGAGCCGGGCCCAGAAGCACCAGCCCGCCCTGCGCGCCGCACCGCGCGCCTTCTGCTCTCCCCCGGCTGCTCCACTGGAGACCAGAGGGGGCCGCAGCACCCGGCCCGGTTCCTACAGGTCAGCCTCGCAGGCGCAGAGCAAAGTGAGGACGAAAGGAGGACGGACGGGGGCACGGGACGGGCGTCTAGCACAGCGAACGGTTCTGTGCTTTGCAAATTTCTTCTCTGGGACTGTGGCTTGTCTTTCCTTCCATAAACATGGTCTGTTCGACATTGATTTTTTTGGCCCGTGTTCAGACTTGTACACGTTCCGCGTGTGTAACGGCTGACTGTTGTGTGCTGCCTTCTCCGTATGTCCGTTAGCTCCAGACAAACAGCGAGGACAATAGTGACTAACTGGAGCCGGGTGTGTGCGGGGCCCGGTCAACAATAAGAGTGGAACTCCCAGACCTGACACTGACCACATGCAGGAGGGTGGGCGTTTCCGCGAGGTAGAATGTTTGGGGCTGCAAGTGTCAGAAACCCAGGACTCAGCTGGCTCAAACAGTAAGGAAACGCAGATCTCTTTGACTAAGGAGTCCAGCTGTAGCTGTCTTCAAGGTGGGTTGCATCATCAGCTTCATGACGTCAGTACGGACCTGGACTTTCCCATTCCTCCTCTCTACTGTCCTTCCTACTAGTTTAATCAACACTCTGGGAGCAAGACATTTGGAGCAGTCAACCCAAAGGTGACGATGTCAGGAGGAAGAGAGAATCCTGTCCTATGACTCTCTCTTACAAAGAGAGGACACTTCTCCCGGAAGCCCTCCTATCTGACTCCCCATCACACATCAGTGGCTAGAGTTGGGTCACACTAGTTTCCCTGGAAACATCACTATCGAGGCAGAAGATAACAACACGAGTCCTGTTGAGTTGACCCTTAGAGCAAGAGAAGGAGTTGGCTTCTCCTTCAAAAAACATGCTGTGAGGTGCAGGGGTGGAGACCTGAACGACATTTGGATTCTCTTAGGCAGAAAGGAGGGTGAGTGGCTGCTGGGTAGGCAACCCAAAACCTTCACCACGGGGGTGACCCAACTAAAGCAAACCCTCAAAACGCAACAGTAAAACACCAAACATTCCAAACGGAAAAGACAACCCACCAACTGGGAGAAAATATTTGCAAATCATATATCTGACAAGGGGTTAATTCCCAAAATATATAAAGAACTCATACAACTCAACAACAAAAAGAGCAACAACCGGATCAAAAATGAGCGGGGGGGGCGGGGGGGCCGACCCAGTGGCGTAGTGGGTAAGTTTGCCCGATCCGCTTTGGCGGGCCCGCTTCTCGGGTTCGGATCCCGGGCACGGACCTACAGCCACTCATCGACCCGTGCTGTGGCGGCGTCCCACACACAAAATCGAGGAAGACTGGCACGGATGTTACCTCAGGGACACTCTTCCTCAAGCGAAAAGAGGAAGATCGGCAGCAGATGTCAGCTTAAAAAAAAAAAAAAAAAACGGGCAGAGGATATGAACAGACATTTTTCCAAAGAAGACATACAGATGGCCAACAGGCACATGACAAGACGTTCAAAGTGTTGGAGAGGACGTGGAGAAAAGAGAACCCTCATTCACTGCTGCTGGGAATGCAAACTGGTGCAGCCACTAAGGAAAACAGTATGGCGATTTCTCAAAACATTAAAAATAGAAATACCATACGATCCAGCTATCCCACTACTAGGTATTCATCCAAAGAACGTGAAACCGACAATACGAAGAGATCCACGCACCCCTACGTTCATTGCAGCATTATCCACAATAGCCAAGATGTGGATGAAACAACCCGAGTGCCCGTCGACTGATGAATGGATTAGAAGATGTGGTATATATACATACATATATATATATGTATGTATATACACACAGACACACACACACACACACACACACACACACACGACGGAATACTACTCAGCCATAAAGAAGACAAAATCGTCCCATTTGCAACAACATGGATGGACCTCGAGGGTGTGATGGTAAGCGAAATAAGCCAGACAGAGAAAGACAAACACCGTGTGATTTCCCTCGTGTGTGGAAGGTAAACACGTGGATAAAGAGAACAGATTAGTGGTTACTAGAGGGGAAGGGGGTGGGGGGGGTGGGCAAAAGGGGTAAGGCAGCACATATGTACGATGACAGATAAAAATGAGACTACCGGTGGTGAGCACGATGCAGTCTACACAGAAACTGATAGATACTCATGTACACCTGAAATTACACAATGTTATAAACCAATGTGACCTCAAGAAAATAAAAATAAATAAATAAATAAATAAAAAAGAAACGAGTATTGAGACCAAGTCCTTTCACAAAAAAAACAACAAACTCTCAAATCCCTAGCAATAAGCTTGACGTGAGAAGTGCAGGAGCCTTTCTGATGGAAACTCCTCAACTTGACTGAGAGCCAGAAAGAAGGCCTGGAGACACGCCACACTCCCCGACGGGAAGGCGAAGTCTCGCAAAGCTGTTCGACCGTCCTAGATTAATTTGTTGGCTTAAGGTGATTCTAAGCAAAATGCTTGTGATAAAATAGTAAATGGAAAAAAGGGAGTGAAAAACCGCACGTGTTCAGGTTGGTGCATTTCATTGCGTGTCAAGTTTGTATCCACAGAGAACCACTGTAAACAGACACGGATCACTAGGGAGCGGCGCGCTTGCTTAGAAATCTCGAGACGTGTGCTGTTGTCTGCGATTTACCACGAGACGCGTCAAAGAATAAGATGGACTGATCGATGGACAGAGGGATGGACAAATGAGAAGAAGGAAATGTAGTAAAATAGTAATGATAGAATCTAGGCGGGAAGTGTTCGTGTGTTAACTGTCACATTTTTTTCAACTCTGTTGAACCTTTGGAAATTTTCATAATAAAAGGTTGGGAGAAAGACAGAGCGAGGAACAACAAAAACCAAAGTGCGTATCTAATAGAATTCCAACACTAAAAATATGAGCTCAGCTGAAAACAGATGGGCAGGAAGCGGGCTAAAATACCGACCCTGGTGCAGTTCTCCGGGGTTTCTCTTTCCTTCTTCACGCTCCAGGCACCGGCCGACTTTGCTCTGTACGATATCCGCGTCCGCCTATACCCGAACTGAAGGACCACCGCCTGCCTGCCCGGCGCCCCGGGCCCAGCGAGGAAGGCCCCTGGGGCCCCGACTCTCCCCGGCTGGGCTGCCCCCTCACGCCCGCGGCTTCGAGCACCCGCTGGGCCCGAGGCCTCTAATCACAGCTCTGCAGACCTGTCCTCGCGGGCTGCTCAGGCGACGACCGGACTACCGACTCGTCTATTCTGAGCTCTCGGGCTGCAGCCGCCTGCTCCCCATCTTTGCCCATCACAGCGTTACTCCAGGCGCTTCTTCCAACCACACCCCTCTAGCTGCCTGTGGTTTTTGGCCGTAGTTTAAAATTTCTTAGTTTAAGTGATCTCTGTCCAGGAACTGAAAAGAGAAACTTTACAAATTGTTCTATGTAATAACGTAAAATCCCTGCAAGGCAAAAAAATAAAATAAAATAAAATAAAACATAAACAAGGAATTATAAAATGACAATTGAGAAATATATTTGCAACTTACATGACAAAGTCCTGATTTACCTAATTTACGCAGAGGTCAAAATCAAAAGTAAAATAAAAAGATGAACAAAAAAGATGCGAAACCCAATAGAAAAAAAGCGAAGTGAACAAAGGGTTCAAAGACACACGAATTACCAATGAACAGGGAAAAAGTGTGGACCCTCACTCGTGGTAAGAGAAATGAGAAATGAAAACCAAAACGGTAACGGGATGTAACTTCCTACCTTGCAAATTGCCAAAAGTTCCATGAAACACTTGAATGCCACCTGGTGGTGCTGAGGATCGGGACTGGGAGACGGGGGCTCCCGCAGTGTGGTAAAAGCGCAAAGCGATGCCACTCTCCGAAGGACACGTCTATTCAATTCACAAATGCGCGCAGCCAGTGAGCAAGACCATGCTTGGCGTTTTCACTCCAGAAATATTTATGTAATTTCACCAAGATCACATACGGATGTATGACGTTCATTGCGACACTTTTGATTCCAGCAGAAAACAGGACAAAAAAAAAAAAAAGAAAGAACTCGAAGCAACCGAAGTATCTGAACCGGATCAAATCCCTAGAGGTTTGTGAAAATAAAGAGGCTTGATGCTACGTCAACAAAGCAGGAATCCAGTATCAAAACCCAGCTCAAGGTTAGCACCCAAACAGCAGAAAAGTTGACTTGAAACTGAGAGGCCTAACTGCACTCTGATCTTCATTTCTCCTCTGCCCCGGAACTCAGACTCCTGAGCCAATGGGAAAGGGAGCTTATTGATAATTTTCTTCGTTATTTGCACTTTTCTGGGTCCTCTAAATTTTCTATAATAAGCACGTATTACTTTTTAATAATAAAGTTATGTATAGTATCTTTATCGGTATGTGAGGAACACACACAACTGGAGTTTATCAATTCCTCTCCATTCATAAGGTATTCTTCTATTTCTCCACGAGAGGGCAGCAGATGCACAACAAATAAAAACCGTTTCAAAGGCCTTTGGTCTGAAATGGAACGCTGCTGTTCATCGTTCAGTCGTTTATTGTTACGTGTTACCGGCACAAACAAATTATTTATTGAATTGTTTATTTTTCTGATAAATTGGCTATACAGTCATCGGAAAAATTGACATATCGGAGAAAACAGAAGTCACCGATAGTCACACTCCTCAGATGGAGCCAAGCTTGACCACCTGGCATTTATCTTCACGTTTACAGACACGTGATGGAAAGAAGCAGCTACATATTTTAAAACAAAATGTGCCCCCCGCCCCCGCAATTGTTTTCTAATCTGCCCTTGCACATCAAATGTCTCTTGAGCGTTTCCCTGTTTCCCCAAATTCTTCGACAGGGTGGGTTTTCAAGGTTGCATGGTGTTCCGGCCTGTGGACACGTTGTACCTTGCTTCGTGGACTTAAATTGGTCATTTAGGCTCTTTTAACTGCCTTTCAGTTACAAAAGATTTCCCACGAACAAAATATGCGCGGAAAAACATCACAGTTACCCAGTTAATCACTACTCAGATTTGATAACACGTTAATTTTTGCCATCTTGGCTTCAGATATTTTTAAGGAAGAAAAGTTTACAGGGGGACTGGAAGGTCCCTCTGTCCAACCAGTTCCTATCCTTCCATCCCAAAAGCCACCTCCAATCTGAAGTTGGTGTTTATTATTGCCATCCTTGATCTCAGGCTTCACTTCCAAAAGTATGTTCCGTAAACAATACCGTATTGTTCCGAGTTTCAAAAGTCGACACAGCATCGTAATCGCAAGTCTATATCCTTTCTTCACTGAACACGTTGATTTCGAGATTGACTCACGTGGATATAGACCTCGTTAATTTTGACTGTTCTAAGATATTATAATGCATGAATATAATCGATTAACACATTCCTCTATCGATAAGCATTTAGGTCGTTTCTAAGACTCGAGAATCGACGCTCTGGTGACGGGAGAGTGCGCACGAGTTTCTCTAGGGGCTGTGTCTGGAGAAGAATCCAAAGTCCTAGGCCGAGGAGTCTGGGATTCCTGGAAGAGGACGGGCTGACTCCCAAGGGCCAGCCTCTTCAGTTCCACTAGACACCGCTGGGTGGCGCTCCCAGGTGACTGCAGTTTACAGCGCTGCCAGTCGGGAAGGAGAGTCCCATGTCCCCACGTCCTCTGGGTGGTACGAGGTGGGGCCTGAAGCGTCTTCGAGCTTCAGCGTCTTTTCAGGCTCCTTGGCCTACGAGGTTTTTACCTTGCGTGAATTTCCTAGCCACGGCCTTGGCTTCTTCTCCGCTTGGGTCGTCTTTTTCTTATCGATTTGTGAATAGTTTATCCATATTTCTGATTCAGACAGGGTCTCTACAGGAAGCACGTGGCGTGCGTAAAGCGGGTGAGTGAAGGAGCGCTGAATGAAAGGACTATTTCCAGAAGCACGGACAGGTTGGAGGCAGGCACCGAGGGGCAGTGCACACCCAAGCTGGGCAAGAGTGGGCAGTGCTCACCACCTCAGGCCTGAAGGGCAAGGCAAGCGTTGGGTGACAGCGCTCCCTGGATTTCTGGGCGTTTCCACACGGTCCGGCTCTTCCGAGCAAAGGGCGCTGGCTGAGAAGCTTGGCTCAAGGATGATTGGAGAGCAGCCTAGTGGACACCATCAAGATAGAGAACATCGCCCTCCCTCGAGACATCCCAGGATCCTAACGCCTTCTCCTTCTCATCCAGGAGACTGTCGCTCACCTGCCGGTGTACCAAACCTGCAAGCGCCTTCCCCTCGGCCTCGGAGGAGTTTTCCTTGCGTGCCAGGGAGAGCCATCTCCCTCTGGAGGGGAAGACGGGCAGGCCACGAGCAGCCCTGATAACCGCTCGGCCTCCTCAGTCAGGCTTCCTCTGCTGGGGTGCATCCCCCCCACACACACGTGCGGGTGAACATTCGGCCCTTGTGGACCTGGGGGGCTGGGTGCCGACTCGAGATACGGCTCCGGCTGCTGCATTTTGCTGGAGCGATGCCCGTGTCTCTGACCGGGGCTCTGGGGCCTTCAGGCAGGACGCGTACATGCAACTGGGGCAGGCTGACCTGTTGGCTCGCGGGAGGGGAAAATCTCAGAGCCTCCAGGTTCTGACTTGACAGGCAGGAGCAGAGCCTGGCAAGTGCAGGGACCTGCACTAACAGGAGCTGAGCGTCCGTGGAGGGACACAGCCAGCTCCCCACCACGGGGCGGGAGCCGGGCCCAGAAGCACCAGCCCGCCCTGCGCGCCGCACCGCGCGCCTTCTGCTCTCCCCCGGCTGCTCCACTGGAGACCAGAGGGGGCCGCAGCACCCGGCCCGGTTCCTACAGGTCAGCCTCGCAGGCGCAGAGCAAAGTGAGGACGAAAGGAGGACGGACGGGGGCACGGGACGGGCGTCTAGCACAGCGAACGGTTCTGTGCTTTGCAAATTTCTTCTCTGGGACTGTGGCTTGTCTTTCCTTCCATAAACATGGTCTGTTCGACATTGATTTTTTTGGCCCGTGTTCAGACTTGTACACGTTCCGCGTGTGTAACGGCTGACTGTTGTGTGCTGCCTTCTCCGTATGTCCGTTAGCTCCAGACAAACAGCGAGGACAATAGTGACTAACTGGAGCCGGGTGTGTGCGGGGCCCGGTCAACAATAAGAGTGGAACTCCCAGACCTGACACTGACCACATGCAGGAGGGTGGGCGTTTCCGCGAGGTAGAATGTTTGGGGCTGCAAGTGTCAGAAACCCAGGACTCAGCTGGCTCAAACAGTAAGGAAACGCAGATCTCTTTGACTAAGGAGTCCAGCTGTAGCTGTCTTCAAGGTGGGTTGCATCATCAGCTTCATGACGTCAGTACGGACCTGGACTTTCCCATTCCTCCTCTCTACTGTCCTTCCTACTAGTTTAATCAACACTCTGGGAGCAAGACATTTGGAGCAGTCAACCCAAAGGTGACGATGTCAGGAGGAAGAGAGAATCCTGTCCTATGACTCTCTCTTACAAAGAGAGGACACTTCTCCCGGAAGCCCTCCTATCTGACTCCCCATCACACATCAGTGGCTAGAGTTGGGTCACACTAGTTTCCCTGGAAACATCACTATCGAGGCAGAAGATAACAACACGAGTCCTGTTGAGTTGACCCTTAGAGCAAGAGAAGGAGTTGGCTTCTCCTTCAAAAAACATGCTGTGAGGTGCAGGGGTGGAGACCTGAACGACATTTGGATTCTCTTAGGCAGAAAGGAGGGTGAGTGGCTGCTGGGTAGGCAACCCAAAACCTTCACCACGGGGGTGACCCAACTAAAGCAAACCCTCAAAACGCAACAGTAAAACACCAAACATTCCAAACGGAAAAGACAACCCACCAACTGGGAGAAAATATTTGCAAATCATATATCTGACAAGGGGTTAATTCCCAAAATATATAAAGAACTCATACAACTCAACAACAAAAAGAGCAACAACCGGATCAAAAATGAGCGGGGGGGGCGGGGGGGCCGACCCAGTGGCGTAGTGGGTAAGTTTGCCCGATCCGCTTTGGCGGGCCCGCTTCTCGGGTTCGGATCCCGGGCACGGACCTACAGCCACTCATCGACCCGTGCTGTGGCGGCGTCCCACACACAAAATCGAGGAAGACTGGCACGGATGTTACCTCAGGGACACTCTTCCTCAAGCGAAAAGAGGAAGATCGGCAGCAGATGTCAGCTTAAAAAAAAAAAAAAAAAACGGGCAGAGGATATGAACAGACATTTTTCCAAAGAAGACATACAGATGGCCAACAGGCACATGACAAGACGTTCAAAGTGTTGGAGAGGACGTGGAGAAAAGAGAACCCTCATTCACTGCTGCTGGGAATGCAAACTGGTGCAGCCACTAAGGAAAACAGTATGGCGATTTCTCAAAACATTAAAAATAGAAATACCATACGATCCAGCTATCCCACTACTAGGTATTCATCCAAAGAACGTGAAACCGACAATACGAAGAGATCCACGCACCCCTACGTTCATTGCAGCATTATCCACAATAGCCAAGATGTGGATGAAACAACCTGAGTGCCCATCGACTGATGAATGGATTAGAAGATGTGGTATATATATATATATATGTATGTATATACACACAGACACACACACACACACACACACACACACACGACGGAATACTACTCAGCCATAAAGAAGACAAAATCGTACCATTTGCAACAACATGGATGGACCTCGAGGGTGTGATGGTAAGCGAAATAAGCCAGACAGAGAAAGACAAACACTGTGTGATTTCCCTCGTGTGTGGAAGATAAACACGTGGATAAAGAGAACAGATTAGTGGTTACTAGAGGGGAAGGGGGTGGGGGGGGGTGGGCAAAAGGGGTAAGGCAGCACATATGTACGATGACAGATAAAAATGAGACTACCGGTGGTGAGCACGATGCAGTCTACACAGAAACTGATAGATACTCATGTACACCTGAAATTACACAATGTTATAAACCAATGTGACCTCAAGAAAATAAAAATAAATAAATAAATAAATAAAAAAGAAACGAGTATTGAGACCAAGTCCTTTCACAAAAAAAACAACAAACTCTCAAATCCCTAGCAATAAGCTTGACGTGAGAAGTGCAGGAGCCTTTCTGATGGAAACTCCTCAACTTGACTGAGAGCCAGAAAGAAGGCCTGGAGACACGCCACACTCCCCGACGGGAAGGCGAAGTCTCGCAAAGCTGTTCGACCGTCCTAGATTAATTTGTTGGCTTAAGGTGATTCTAAGCAAAATGCTTGTGATAAAATAGTAAATGGAAAAAAGTGAGTGAAAAACCGCACGTGTTCAGGTTGGTGCATTTCATTGCGTGTCAAGTTTGTATCCACAGAGAACCACTGTAAACAGACACGGATCACTAGGGAGCGGCGCGCTTGCTTAGAAATCTCGAGACGTGTGCTGTTGTCTGCGATTTACCACGAGACGCGTCAAAGAATAAGATGGACTGATCGATGGACAGAGGGATGGACAAATGAGAAGAAGGAAATGTAGTAAAATAGTAATGATAGAATCTAGGCGGGAAGTGTTCGTGTGTTAACTGTCACATTTTTTTCAACTCTGTTGAACCTTTGGAAATTTTCATAATAAAAGGTTGGGAGAAAGACAGAGCGAGGAACAACAAAAACCAAAGTGCATATCTAATAGAATTCCAACACTAAAAATATGAGCTCAGCTGAAAACAGATGGGCAGGAAGCGGGCTAAAATACCGACCCTGGTGCAGTTCTCCGGGGTTTCTCTTTCCTTCTTCACGCTCCAGGCACCGGCCGACTTTGCTCTGTACGATATCCGCGTCCGCCTATACCCGAACTGAAGGACCACCGCCTGCCTGCCCGGCGCCCCGGGCCCAGCGAGGAAGGCCCCTGGGGCCCCGACTCTCCCCGGCTGGGCTGCCCCCTCACGCCCGCGGCTTCGAGCACCCGCTGGGCCCGAGGCCTCTAATCACAGCTCTGCAGACCTGTCCTCGCGGGCTGCTCAGGCGACGACCGGACTACCGACTCGTCTATTCTGAGCTCTCGGGCTGCAGCCGCCTGCTCCCCATCTTTGCCCATCACAGCGTTACTCCAGGCGCTTCTTCCAACCACACCCCTCTAGCTGCCTGTGGTTTTTGGCCGTAGTTTAAAATTTCTTAGTTTAAGTGATCTCTGTCCAGGAACTGAAAAGAGAAACTTTACAAATTGTTCTATGTAATAACGTAAAATCCCTGCAAGGCAAAAAAATAAAATAAAATAAAATAAAACATAAACAAGGAATTATAAAATGACAACTGAGAAATATATTTGCAACTTACATGACAAAGTCCTGATTTACCTAATTTACGCAGAGGTCAAAATCAAAAGTAAAATAAAAAGATGAACAAAAAAGATGCGAAACCCAATAGAAAAAAAGCGAAGTGAACAAAGGGTTCAAAGACACACGAATTACCAATGAACAGGGAAAAAGTGTGGACCCTCACTCGTGGTAAGAGAAATGAGAAATGAAAACCAAAACGGTAACGGGATGTAACTTCCTACCTTGCAAATTGCCAAAAGTTCCATGAAACACTTGAATGCCACCTGGTGGTGCTGAGGATCGGGACTGGGAGACGGGGGCTCCCGCAGTGTGGTAAAAGCGCAAAGCGATGCCACTCTCCGAAGGACACGTCTATTCAATTCACAAATGCGCGCAGCCAGTGAGCAAGACCATGCTTGGCGTTTTCACTCCAGAAATATTTATGTAATTTCACCAAGATCACATACGGATGTATGACGTTCATTGCGACACTTTTGATTCCAGCAGAAAACAGGACAAAAAAAAAAAAAAAGAAAGAACTCGAAGCAACCGAAGTATCTGAACCGGATCAAATCCCTAGAGGTTTGTGAAAATAAAGAGGCTTGATGCTACGTCAACAAAGCAGGAATCCAGTATCAAAACCCAGCTCAAGGTTAGCACCCAAACAGCAGAAAAGTTGACTTGAAACTGAGAGGCCTAACTGCACTCTGATCTTCATTTCTCCTCTGCCCCGGAACTCAGACTCCTGAGCCAATGGGAAAGGGAGCTTATTGATAATTTTCTTCGTTATTTGCACTTTTCTGGGTCCTCTAAATTTTCTATAATAAGCACGTATTACTTTTTAATAATAAAGTTATGTATAGTATCTTTATCGGTATGTGAGGAACACACACAACTGGAGTTTATCAATTCCTCTCCATTCATAAGGTATTCTTCTATTTCTCCACGAGAGGGCAGCAGATGCACAACAAATAAAAACCGTTTCAAAGGCCTTTGGTCTGAAATGGAACGCTGCTGTTCATCGTTCAGTCGTTTATTGTTACGTGTTACCGGCACAAACAAATTATTTATTGAATTGTTTATTTTTCTGATAAATTGGCTATACAGTCATTGGAAAAATTGACATATCGGAGAAAACAGAAGTCACCGATAGTCACACTCCTCAGATGGAGCCAAGCTTGACCACCTGGCATTTATCTTCACGTTTACAGACACGTGATGGAAAGAAGCAGCTACATATTTTAAAACAAAATGTGCCCCCCGCCCCCGCAATTGTTTTCTAATCTGCCCTTGCACATCAAATGTCTCTTGAGCGTTTCCCTGTTTCCCCAAATTCTTCGACAGGGTGGGTTTTCAAGGTTGCATGGTGTTCCGGCCTGTGGACACGTTGTACCTTGCTTCGTGGACTTAAATTGGTCATTTAGGCTCTTTTAACTGCCTTTCAGTTACAAAAGATTTCCCACGAACAAAATATGCGCGGAAAAACATCACAGTTACCCAGTTAATCACTACTCAGATTTGATAACACGTTAATTTTTGCCATCTTGGCTTCAGATATTTTTAAGGAAGAAAAGTTTACAGGGGGACTGGAAGGTCCCTCTGTCCAACCAGTTCCTATCCTTCCATCCCAAAAGCCACCTCCAATCTGAAGTTGGTGTTTATTATTGCCATCCTTGATCTCAGGCTTCACTTCCAAAAGTATGTTCCGTAAACAATACCGTATTGTTCCGAGTTTCAAAAGTCGACACAGCATCGTAATCGCAAGTCTATATCCTTTCTTCACTGAACACGTTGATTTCGAGATTGACTCACGTGGATATAGACCTCGTTAATTTTGACTGTTCTAAGATATTATAATGCATGAATATAATCGATTAACACATTCCTCTATCGATAAGCATTTAGGTCGTTTCTAAGACTCGAGAATCGACGCTCTGGTGACGGGAGAGTGCGCACGAGTTTCTCTAGGGGCTGTGTCTGGAGAAGAATCCAAAGTCCTAGGCCGAGGAGTCTGGGATTCCTGGAAGAGGACGGGCTGACTCCCAAGGGCCAGCCTCTTCAGTTCCACTAGACACCGCTGGGTGGCGCTCCCAGGTGACTGCAGTTTACAGCGCTGCCAGTCGGGAAGGAGAGTCCCATGTCCCCACGTCCTCTGGGTGGTACGAGGTGGGGCCTGAAGCGTCTTCGAGCTTCAGCGTCTTTTCAGGCTCCTTGGCCTACGAGGTTTTTACCTTGCGTGAATTTCCTAGCCACGGCCTTGGCTTCTTCTCCGCTTGGGTCGTCTTTTTCTTATCGATTTGTGAATAGTTTACCCATATTTCTGATTCAGACAGGGTCTCTACAGGAAGCACGTGGCGTGCGTAAAGCGGGTGAGTGAAGGAGCGCTGAATGAAAGGACTATTTCCAGAAGCACGGACAGGTTGGAGGCAGGCACCGAGGGGCAGTGCACACCCAAGCTGGGCAAGAGTGGGCAGTGCTCACCACTTCAGGCCCGAAGGGCAAGGCAAGCGTTGGGTGACAGCGCTCCCTGGATTTCTGGGCGTTTCCACACGGTCCGGCTCTTCCGAGCAAAGGGCGCTGGCTGAGAAGCTTGGCTCAAGGATGATTGGAGAGCAGCCTAGTGGACACCATCAAGATAGAGAACATCGCCCTCCCTCGAGACATCCCAGGATCCTAACGCCTTCTCCTTCTCATCCAGGAGACTGTCGCTCACCTGCCGGTGTACCAAACCTGCAAGCGCCTTCCCCTCGGCCTCGGAGGAGTTTTCCTTGCGTGCCAGGGAGAGCCATCTCCCTCTGGAGGGGAAGACGGGCAGGCCACGAGCAGCCCTGATAACCGCTCGGCCTCCTCAGTCAGGCTTCCTCTGCTGGGGTGCATCCCCCCCACACACACGTGCGGGTGAACATTCGGCCCTTGTGGACCTGGGGGGCTGGGTGCCGACTCGAGATACGGCTCCGGCTGCTGCATTTTGCTGGAGCGATGCCCGTGTCTCTGACCGGGGCTCTGGGGCCTTCAGGCAGGACGCGTACATGCAACTGGGGCAGGCTGACCTGTTGGCTCGCGGGAGGGGAAAATCTCAGAGCCTCCAGGTTCTGACTTGACAGGCAGGAGCAGAGCCTGGCAAGTGCAGGGACCTGCACTAACAGGAGCTGAGCGTCCGTGGAGGGACACAGCCAGCTCCCCACCACGGGGCGGGAGCCGGGCCCAGAAGCACCAGCCCGCCCTGCGCGCCGCACCGCGCGCCTTCTGCTCTCCCCCGGCTGCTCCACTGGAGACCAGAGGGGGCCGCAGCACCCGGCCCGGTTCCTACAGGTCAGCCTCGCAGGCGCAGAGCAAAGTGAGGACGAAAGGAGGACGGACGGGGGCACGGGACGGGCGTCTAGCACAGCGAACGGTTCTGTGCTTTGCAAATTTCTTCTCTGGGACTGTGGCTTGTCTTTCCTTCCATAAACATGGTCTGTTCGACATTGATTTTTTTGGCCCGTGTTCAGACTTGTACACGTTCCGCGTGTGTAACGGCTGACTGTTGTGTGCTGCCTTCTCCGTATGTCCGTTAGCTCCAGACAAACAGCGAGGACAATAGTGACTAACTGGAGCCGGGTGTGTGCGGGGCCCGGTCAACAATAAGAGTGGAACTCCCAGACCTGACACTGACCACATGCAGGAGGGTGGGCGTTTCCGCGAGGTAGAATGTTTGGGGCTGCAAGTGTCAGAAACCCAGGACTCAGCTGGCTCAAACAGTAAGGAAACGCAGATCTCTTTGACTAAGGAGTCCAGCTGTAGCTGTCTTCAAGGTGGGTTGCATCATCAGCTTCATGACGTCAGTACGGACCTGGACTTTCCCATTCCTCCTCTCTACTGTCCTTCCTACTAGTTTAATCAACACTCTGGGAGCAAGACATTTGGAGCAGTCAACCCAAAGGTGACGATGTCAGGAGGAAGAGAGAATCCTGTCCTATGACTCTCTCTTACAAAGAGAGGACACTTCTCCCGGAAGCCCTCCTATCTGACTCCCCATCACACATCAGTGGCTAGAGTTGGGTCACACTAGTTTCCCTGGAAACATCACTATCGAGGCAGAAGATAACAACACGAGTCCTGTTGAGTTGACCCTTAGAGCAAGAGAAGGAGTTGGCTTCTCCTTCAAAAAACATGCTGTGAGGTGCAGGGGTGGAGACCTGAACGACATTTGGATTCTCTTAGGCAGAAAGGAGGGTGAGTGGCTGCTGGGTAGGCAACCCAAAACCTTCACCACGGGGGTGACCCAACTAAAGCAAACCCTCAAAACGCAACAGTAAAACACCAAACATTCCAAACGGAAAAGACAACCCACCAACTGGGAGAAAATATTTGCAAATCATATATCTGACAAGGGGTTAATTCCCAAAATATATAAAGAACTCATACAACTCAACAACAAAAAGAGCAACAACCGGATCAAAAATGAGCGGGGGGGGCGGGGGGGGCCGACCCAGTGGCGTAGTGGGTAAGTTTGCCCGATCCGCTTTGGCGGGCCCGCTTCTCGGGTTCGGATCCCGGGCACGGACCTACAGCCACTCATCGACCCGTGCTGTGGCGGCGTCCCACACACAAAATCGAGGAAGACTGGCACGGATGTTACCTCAGGGACACTCTTCCTCAAGCGAAAAGAGGAAGATCGGCAGCAGATGTCAGCTTAAAAAAAAAAAAAAAAAACGGGCAGAGGATATGAACAGACATTTTTCCAAAGAAGACATACAGATGGCCAACAGGCACATGACAAGACGTTCAAAGTGTTGGAGAGGACGTGGAGAAAAGAGAACCCTCATTCACTGCTGCTGGGAATGCAAACTGGTGCAGCCACTAAGGAAAACAGTATGGCGATTTCTCAAAACATTAAAAATAGAAATACCATACGATCCAGCTATCCCACTACTAGGTATTCATCCAAAGAACGTGAAACCGACAATACGAAGAGATCCACGCACCCCTACGTTCATTGCAGCATTATCCACAATAGCCAAGATGTGGATGAAACAACCCGAGTGCCCGTCGACTGATGAATGGATTAGAAGATGTGGTATATATACATACATATATATATATGTATGTATATACACACAGACACACACACACACACACACACACACACACACGACGGAATACTACTCAGCCATAAAGAAGACAAAATCGTCCCATTTGCAACAACATGGATGGACCTCGAGGGTGTGATGGTAAGCGAAATAAGCCAGACAGAGAAAGACAAACACCGTGTGATTTCCCTCGTGTGTGGAAGGTAAACACGTGGATAAAGAGAACAGATTAGTGGTTACTAGAGGGGAAGGGGGTGGGGGGGGTGGGCAAAAGGGGTAAGGCAGCACATATGTACGATGACAGATAAAAATGAGACTACCGGTGGTGAGCACGATGCAGTCTACACAGAAACTGATAGATACTCATGTACACCTGAAATTACACAATGTTATAAACCAATGTGACCTCAAGAAAATAAAAATAAATAAATAAATAAATAAAAAAGAAACGAGTATTGAGACCAAGTCCTTTCACAAAAAAAACAACAAACTCTCAAATCCCTAGCAATAAGCTTGACGTGAGAAGTGCAGGAGCCTTTCTGATGGAAACTCCTCAACTTGACTGAGAGCCAGAAAGAAGGCCTGGAGACACGCCACACTCCCCGACGGGAAGGCGAAGTCTCGCAAAGCTGTTCGACCGTCCTAGATTAATTTGTTGGCTTAAGGTGATTCTAAGCAAAATGCTTGTGATAAAATAGTAAATGGAAAAAAGGGAGTGAAAAACCGCACGTGTTCAGGTTGGTGCATTTCATTGCGTGTCAAGTTTGTATCCACAGAGAACCACTGTAAACAGACACGGATCACTAGGGAGCGGCGCGCTTGCTTAGAAATCTCGAGACGTGTGCTGTTGTCTGCGATTTACCACGAGACGCGTCAAAGAATAAGATGGACTGATCGATGGACAGAGGGATGGACAAATGAGAAGAAGGAAATGTAGTAAAATAGTAATGATAGAATCTAGGCGGGAAGTGTTCGTGTGTTAACTGTCACATTTTTTTCAACTCTGTTGAACCTTTGGAAATTTTCATAATAAAAGGTTGGGAGAAAGACAGAGCGAGGAACAACAAAAACCAAAGTGCGTATCTAATAGAATTCCAACACTAAAAATATGAGCTCAGCTGAAAACAGATGGGCAGGAAGCGGGCTAAAATACCGACCCTGGTGCAGTTCTCCGGGGTTTCTCTTTCCTTCTTCACGCTCCAGGCACCGGCCGACTTTGCTCTGTACGATATCCGCGTCCGCCTATACCCAAACTGAAGGACCACCGCCTGCCTGCCCGGCGCCCCGGGCCCAGCGAGGAAGGCCCCTGGGGCCCCGACTCTCCCCGGCTGGGCTGCCCCCTCACGCCCGCGGCTTCGAGCACCCGCTGGGCCCGAGGCCTCTAATCACAGCTCTGCAGACCTGTCCTCGCGGGCTGCTCAGGCGACGACCGGACTACCGACTCGTCTATTCTGAGCTCTCGGGCTGCAGCCGCCTGCTCCCCATCTTTGCCCATCACAGCGTTACTCCAGGCGCTTCTTCCAACCACACCCCTCTAGCTGCCTGTGGTTTTTGGCCGTAGTTTAAAATTTCTTAGTTTAAGTGATCTCTGTCCAGGAACTGAAAAGAGAAACTTTACAAATTGTTCTATGTAATAACGTAAAATCCCTGCAAGGCAAAAAAATAAAATAAAATAAAATAAAACATAAACAAGGAATTATAAAATGACAACTGAGAAATATATTTGCAACTTACATGACAAAGTCCTGATTTACCTAATTTACGCAGAGGTCAAAATCAAAAGTAAAATAAAAAGATGAACAAAAAAGATGCGAAACCCAATAGAAAAAAAGCGAAGTGAACAAAGGGTTCAAAGACACACGAATTACCAATGAACAGGGAAAAAGTGTGGACCCTCACTCGTGGTAAGAGAAATGAGAAATGAAAACCAAAACGGTAACGGGATGTAACTTCCTACCTTGCAAATTGCCAAAAGTTCCATGAAACACTTGAATGCCACCTGGTGGTGCTGAGGATCGGGACTGGGAGACGGGGGCTCCCGCAGTGTGGTAAAAGCGCAAAGCGATGCCACTCTCCGAAGGACACGTCTATTCAATTCACAAATGCGCGCAGCCAGTGAGCAAGACCATGCTTGGCGTTTTCACTCCAGAAATATTTATGTAATTTCACCAAGATCACATACGGATGTATGACGTTCATTGCGACACTTTTGATTCCAGCAGAAAACAGGACAAAAAAAAAAAAAAAGAAAGAACTCGAAGCAACCGAAGTATCTGAACCGGATCAAATCCCTAGAGGTTTGTGAAAATAAAGAGGCTTGATGCTACGTCAACAAAGCAGGAATCCAGTATCAAAACCCAGCTCAAGGTTAGCACCCAAACAGCAGAAAAGTTGACTTGAAACTGAGAGGCCTAACTGCACTCTGATCTTCATTTCTCCTCTGCCCCGGAACTCAGACTCCTGAGCCAATGGGAAAGGGAGCTTATTGATAATTTTCTTCGTTATTTGCACTTTTCTGGGTCCTCTAAATTTTCTATAATAAGCACGTATTACTTTTTAATAATAAAGTTATGTATAGTATCTTTATCGGTATGTGAGGAACACACACAACTGGAGTTTATCAATTCCTCTCCATTCATAAGGTATTCTTCTATTTCTCCACGAGAGGGCAGCAGATGCACAACAAATAAAAACCGTTTCAAAGGCCTTTGGTCTGAAATGGAACGCTGCTGTTCATCGTTCAGTCGTTTATTGTTACGTGTTACCGGCACAAACAAATTATTTATTGAATTGTTTATTTTTCTGATAAATTGGCTATACAGTCATTGGAAAAATTGACATATCGGAGAAAACAGAAGTCACCGATAGTCACACTCCTCAGATGGAGCCAAGCTTGACCACCTGGCATTTATCTTCACGTTTACAGACACGTGATGGAAAGAAGCAGCTACATATTTTAAAACAAAATGTGCCCCCCGCCCCCGCAATTGTTTTCTAATCTGCCCTTGCACATCAAATGTCTCTTGAGCGTTTCCCTGTTTCCCCAAATTCTTCGACAGGGTGGGTTTTCAAGGTTGCATGGTGTTCCGGCCTGTGGACACGTTGTACCTTGCTTCGTGGACTTAAATTGGTCATTTAGGCTCTTTTAACTGCCTTTCAGTTACAAAAGATTTCCCACGAACAAAATATGCGCGGAAAAACATCACAGTTACCCAGTTAATCACTACTCAGATTTGATAACACGTTAATTTTTGCCATCTTGGCTTCAGATATTTTTAAGGAAGAAAAGTTTACAGGGGGACTGGAAGGTCCCTCTGTCCAACCAGTTCCTATCCTTCCATCCCAAAAGCCACCTCCAATCTGAAGTTGGTGTTTATTATTGCCATCCTTGATCTCAGGCTTCACTTCCAAAAGTATGTTCCGTAAACAATACCGTATTGTTCCGAGTTTCAAAAGTCGACACAGCATCGTAATCGCAAGTCTATATCCTTTCTTCACTGAACACGTTGATTTCGAGATTGACTCACGTGGATATAGACCTCGTTAATTTTGACTGTTCTAAGATATTATAATGCATGAATATAATCGATTAACACATTCCTCTATCGATAAGCATTTAGGTCGTTTCTAAGACTCGAGAATCGACGCTCTGGTGACGGGAGAGTGCGCACGAGTTTCTCTAGGGGCTGTGTCTGGAGAAGAATCCAAAGTCCTAGGCCGAGGAGTCTGGGATTCCTGGAAGAGGACGGGCTGACTCCCAAGGGCCAGCCTCTTCAGTTCCACTAGACACCGCTGGGTGGCGCTCCCAGGTGACTGCAGTTTACAGCGCTGCCAGTCGGGAAGGAGAGTCCCATGTCCCCACGTCCTCTGGGTGGTACGAGGTGGGGCCTGAAGCGTCTTCGAGCTTCAGCGTCTTTTCAGGCTCCTTGGCCTACGAGGTTTTTACCTTGCGTGAATTTCCTAGCCACGGCCTTGGCTTCTTCTCCGCTTGGGTCGTCTTTTTCTTATCGATTTGTGAATAGTTTATCCATATTTCTGATTCAGACAGGGTCTCTACAGGAAGCACGTGGCGTGCGTAAAGCGGGTGAGTGAAGGAGCGCTGAATGAAAGGACTATTTCCAGAAGCACGGACAGGTTGGAGGCAGGCACCGAGGGGCAGTGCACACCCAAGCTGGGCAAGAGTGGGCAGTGCTCACCACTTCAGGCCCGAAGGGCAAGGCAAGCGTTGGGTGACAGCGCTCCCTGGATTTCTGGGCGTTTCCACACGGTCCGGCTCTTCCGAGCAAAGGGCGCTGGCTGAGAAGCTTGGCTCAAGGATGATTGGAGAGCAGCCTAGTGGACACCATCAAGATAGAGAACATCGCCCTCCCTCGAGACATCCCAGGATCCTAACGCCTTCTCCTTCTCATCCAGGAGACTGTCGCTCACCTGCCGGTGTACCAAACCTGCAAGCGCCTTCCCCTCGGCCTCGGAGGAGTTTTCCTTGCGTGCCAGGGAGAGCCATCTCCCTCTGGAGGGGAAGACGGGCAGGCCACGAGCAGCCCTGATAACCGCTCGGCCTCCTCAGTCAGGCTTCCTCTGCTGGGGTGCATCCCCCCCACACACACGTGCGGGTGAACATTCGGCCCTTGTGGACCTGGGGGGCTGGGTGCCGACTCGAGATACGGCTCCGGCTGCTGCATTTTGCTGGAGCGATGCCCGTGTCTCTGACCGGGGCTCTGGGGCCTTCAGGCAGGACGCGTACATGCAACTGGGGCAGGCTGACCTGTTGGCTCGCGGGAGGGGAAAATCTCAGAGCCTCCAGGTTCTGACTTGACAGGCAGGAGCAGAGCCTGGCAAGTGCAGGGACCTGCACTAACAGGAGCTGAGCGTCCGTGGAGGGACACAGCCAGCTCCCCACCACGGGGCGGGAGCCGGGCCCAGAAGCACCAGCCCGCCCTGCGCGCCGCACCGCACGCCTTCTGCTCTCCCCCGGCTGCTCCACTGGAGACCAGAGGGGGCCGCAGCACCCGGCCCGGTTCCTACAGGTCAGCCTCGCAGGCGCAGAGCAAAGTGAGGACGAAAGGAGGACGGACGGGGGCACGGGACGGGCGTCTAGCACAGCGAACGGTTCTGTGCTTTGCAAATTTCTTCTCTGGGACTGTGGCTTGTCTTTCCTTCCATAAACATGGTCTGTTCGACATTGATTTTTTTGGCCCGTGTTCAGACTTGTACACGTTCCGCGTGTGTAACGGCTGACTGTTGTGTGCTGCCTTCTCCGTATGTCCGTTAGCTCCAGACAAACAGCGAGGACAATAGTGACTAACTGGAGCCGGGTGTGTGCGGGGCCCGGTCAACAATAAGAGTGGAACTCCCAGACCTGACACTGACCACATGCAGGAGGGTGGGCGTTTCCGCGAGGTAGAATGTTTGGGGCTGCAAGTGTCAGAAACCCAGGACTCAGCTGGCTCAAACAGTAAGGAAACGCAGATCTCTTTGACTAAGGAGTCCAGCTGTAGCTGTCTTCAAGGTGGGTTGCATCATCAGCTTCATGACGTCAGTACGGACCTGGACTTTCCCATTCCTCCTCTCTACTGTCCTTCCTACTAGTTTAATCAACACTCTGGGAGCAAGACATTTGGAGCAGTCAACCCAAAGGTGACGATGTCAGGAGGAAGAGAGAATCCTGTCCTATGACTCTCTCTTACAAAGAGAGGACACTTCTCCCGGAAGCCCTCCTATCTGACTCCCCATCACACATCAGTGGCTAGAGTTGGGTCACACTAGTTTCCCTGGAAACATCACTATCGAGGCAGAAGATAACAACACGAGTCCTGTTGAGTTGACCCTTAGAGCAAGAGAAGGAGTTGGCTTCTCCTTCAAAAAACATGCTGTGAGGTGCAGGGGTGGAGACCTGAACGACATTTGGATTCTCTTAGGCAGAAAGGAGGGTGAGTGGCTGCTGGGTAGGCAACCCAAAACCTTCACCACGGGGGTGACCCAACTAAAGCAAACCCTCAAAACGCAACAGTAAAACACCAAACATTCCAAACGGAAAAGACAACCCACCAACTGGGAGAAAATATTTGCAAATCATATATCTGACAAGGGGTTAATTCCCAAAATATATAAAGAACTCATACAACTCAACAACAAAAAGAGCAACAACCGGATCAAAAATGAGCGGGGGGGGGCGGGGGGGCCGACCCAGTGGCGTAGTGGGTAAGTTTGCCCGATCCGCTTTGGCGGGCCCGCTTCTCGGGTTCGGATCCCGGGCACGGACCTACAGCCACTCATCGACCCGTGCTGTGGCGGCGTCCCACACACAAAATCGAGGAAGACTGGCACGGATGTTACCTCAGGGACACTCTTCCTCAAGCGAAAAGAGGAAGATCGGCAGCAGATGTCAGCTTAAAAAAAAAAAAAAACGGGCAGAGGATATGAACAGACACTTTTCCAAAGAAGACATACAGATGGCCAACAGGCACATGACAAGACGTTCAAAGTGTTGGAGAGGACGTGGAGAAAAGAGAACCCTCATTCACTGCTGCTGGGAATGCAAACTGGTGCAGCCACTAAGGAAAACAGTATGGCGATTTCTCAAAACATTAAAAATAGAAATACCATACGATCCAGCTATCCCACTACTAGGTATTCATCCAAAGAACGTGAAACCGACAATACGAAGAGATCCACGCACCCCTACGTTCATTGCAGCATTATCCACAATAGCCAAGATGTGGATGAAACAACCCGAGTGCCCATCGACTGATGAATGGATTAGAAGATGTGGTATATATATATATATGTATGTATATACACACAGACACACACAGACACACACACACACGACGGAATACTACTCAGCCATAAAGAAGACAAAATCGTCCCATTTGCAACAACATGGATGGACCTCGAGGGTGTGATGGTAAGCGAAATAAGCCAGACAGAGAAAGACAAACACCGTGTGATTTCCCTCGTGTGTGGAAGATAAACACGTGGATAAAGAGAACAGATTAGTGGTTACTAGAGGGGAAGGGGGTGGGGGGGGTGGGCAAAAGGGGTAAGGCAGCACATATGTACGATGACAGATAAAAATGAGACTACCGGTGGTGAGCACGATGCAGTCTACACAGAAACTGATAGATACTCATGTACACCTGAAATTACACAATGTTATAAACCAATGTGACCTCAAGAAAATAAAAATAAATAAATAAATAAATAAAAAAGAAACGAGTATTGAGACCAAGTCCTTTCACAAAAAAAACAACAAACTCTCAAATCCCTAGCAATAAGCTTGACGTGAGAAGTGCAGGAGCCTTTCTGATGGAAACTCCTCAACTTGACTGAGAGCCAGAAAGAAGGCCTGGAGACACGCCACACTCCCCGACGGGAAGGCGAAGTCTCGCAAAGCTGTTCGACCGTCCTAGATTAATTTGTTGGCTTAAGGTGATTCTAAGCAAAATGCTTGTGATAAAATAGTAAATGGAAAAAAGTGAGTGAAAAACCGCACGTGTTCAGGTTGGTGCATTTCATTGCGTGTCAAGTTTGTATCCACAGAGAACCACTGTAAACAGACACGGATCACTAGGGAGCGGCGCGCTTGCTTAGAAATCTCGAGACGTGTGCTGTTGTCTGCGATTTACCACGAGACGCGTCAAAGAATAAGATGGACTGATCGATGGACAGAGGGATGGACAAATGAGAAGAAGGAAATGTAGTAAAATAGTAATGATAGAATCTAGGCGGGAAGTGTTCGTGTGTTAACTGTCACATTTTTTTCAACTCTGTTGAACCTTTGGAAATTTTCATAATAAAAGGTTGGGAGAAAGACAGAGCGAGGAACAACAAAAACCAAAGTGCATATCTAATAGAATTCCAACACTAAAAATATGAGCTCAGCTGAAAACAGATGGGCAGGAAGCGGGCTAAAATACCGACCCTGGTGCAGTTCTCCGGGGTTTCTCTTTCCTTCTTCACGCTCCAGGCACCGGCCGACTTTGCTCTGTACGATATCCGCGTCCGCCTATACCCGAACTGAAGGACCACCGCCTGCCTGCCCGGCGCCCCGGGCCCAGCGAGGAAGGCCCCTGGGGCCCCGACTCTCCCCGGCTGGGCTGCCCCCTCACGCCCGCGGCTTCGAGCACCCGCTGGGCCCGAGGCCTCTAATCACAGCTCTGCAGACCTGTCCTCGCGGGCTGCTCAGGCGACGACCGGACTACCGACTCGTCTATTCTGAGCTCTCGGGCTGCAGCCGCCTGCTCCCCATCTTTGCCCATCACAGCGTTACTCCAGGCGCTTCTTCCAACCACACCCCTCTAGCTGCCTGTGGTTTTTGGCCGTAGTTTAAAATTTCTTAGTTTAAGTGATCTCTGTCCAGGAACTGAAAAGAGAAACTTTACAAATTGTTCTATGTAATAACGTAAAATCCCTGCAAGGCAAAAAAATAAAATAAAATAAAATAAAACATAAACAAGGAATTATAAAATGACAACTGAGAAATATATTTGCAACTTACATGACAAAGTCCTGATTTACCTAATTTACGCAGAGGTCAAAATCAAAAGTAAAATAAAAAGATGAACAAAAAAGATGCGAAACCCAATAGAAAAAAAGCGAAGTGAACAAAGGGTTCAAAGACACACGAATTACCAATGAACAGGGAAAAAGTGTGGACCCTCACTCGTGGTAAGAGAAATGAGAAATGAAAACCAAAACGGTAACGGGATGTAACTTCCTACCTTGCAAATTGCCAAAAGTTCCATGAAACACTTGAATGCCACCTGGTGGTGCTGAGGATCGGGACTGGGAGACGGGGGCTCCCGCAGTGTGGTAAAAGCGCAAAGCGATGCCACTCTCCGAAGGACACGTCTATTCAATTCACAAATGCGCGCAGCCAGTGAGCAAGACCATGCTTGGCGTTTTCACTCCAGAAATATTTATGTAATTTCACCAAGATCACATACGGATGTATGACGTTCATTGCGACACTTTTGATTCCAGCAGAAAACAGGACAAAAAAAAAAAAAAAGAAAGAACTCGAAGCAACCGAAGTATCTGAACCGGATCAAATCCCTAGAGGTTTGTGAAAATAAAGAGGCTTGATGCTACGTCAACAAAGCAGGAATCCAGTATCAAAACCCAGCTCAAGGTTAGCACCCAAACAGCAGAAAAGTTGACTTGAAACTGAGAGGCCTAACTGCACTCTGATCTTCATTTCTCCTCTGCCCCGGAACTCAGACTCCTGAGCCAATGGGAAAGGGAGCTTATTGATAATTTTCTTCGTTATTTGCACTTTTCTGGGTCCTCTAAATTTTCTATAATAAGCACGTATTACTTTTTAATAATAAAGTTATGTATAGTATCTTTATCGGTATGTGAGGAACACACACAACTGGAGTTTATCAATTCCTCTCCATTCATAAGGTATTCTTCTATTTCTCCACGAGAGGGCAGCAGATGCACAACAAATAAAAACCGTTTCAAAGGCCTTTGGTCTGAAATGGAACGCTGCTGTTCATCGTTCAGTCGTTTATTGTTACGTGTTACCGGCACAAACAAATTATTTATTGAATTGTTTATTTTTCTGATAAATTGGCTATACAGTCATTGGAAAAATTGACATATCGGAGAAAACAGAAGTCACCGATAGTCACACTCCTCAGATGGAGCCAAGCTTGACCACCTGGCATTTATCTTCACGTTTACAGACACGTGATGGAAAGAAGCAGCTACATATTTTAAAACAAAATGTGCCCCCCGCCCCCGCAATTGTTTTCTAATCTGCCCTTGCACATCAAATGTCTCTTGAGCGTTTCCCTGTTTCCCCAAATTCTTCGACAGGGTGGGTTTTCAAGGTTGCATGGTGTTCCGGCCTGTGGACACGTTGTACCTTGCTTCGTGGACTTAAATTGGTCATTTAGGCTCTTTTAACTGCCTTTCAGTTACAAAAGATTTCCCACGAACAAAATATGCGCGGAAAAACATCACAGTTACCCAGTTAATCACTACTCAGATTTGATAACACGTTAATTTTTGCCATCTTGGCTTCAGATATTTTTAAGGAAGAAAAGTTTACAGGGGGACTGGAAGGTCCCTCTGTCCAACCAGTTCCTATCCTTCCATCCCAAAAGCCACCTCCAATCTGAAGTTGGTGTTTATTATTGCCATCCTTGATCTCAGGCTTCACTTCCAAAAGTATGTTCCGTAAACAATACCGTATTGTTCCGAGTTTCAAAAGTCGACACAGCATCGTAATCGCAAGTCTATATCCTTTCTTCACTGAACACGTTGATTTCGAGATTGACTCACGTGGATATAGACCTCGTTAATTTTGACTGTTCTAAGATATTATAATGCATGAATATAATCGATTAACACATTCCTCTATCGATAAGCATTTAGGTCGTTTCTAAGACTCGAGAATCGACGCTCTGGTGACGGGAGAGTGCGCACGAGTTTCTCTAGGGGCTGTGTCTGGAGAAGAATCCAAAGTCCTAGGCCGAGGAGTCTGGGATTCCTGGAAGAGGACGGGCTGACTCCCAAGGGCCAGCCTCTTCAGTTCCACTAGACACCGCTGGGTGGCGCTCCCAGGTGACTGCAGTTTACAGCGCTGCCAGTCGGGAAGGAGAGTCCCATGTCCCCACGTCCTCTGGGTGGTACGAGGTGGGGCCTGAAGCGTCTTCGAGCTTCAGCGTCTTTTCAGGCTCCTTGGCCTACGAGGTTTTTACCTTGCGTGAATTTCCTAGCCACGGCCTTGGCTTCTTCTCCGCTTGGGTCGTCTTTTTCTTATCGATTTGTGAATAGTTTATCCATATTTCTGATTCAGACAGGGTCTCTACAGGAAGCACGTGGCGTGCGTAAAGCGGGTGAGTGAAGGAGCGCTGAATGAAAGGACTATTTCCAGAAGCACGGACAGGTTGGAGGCAGGCACCGAGGGGCAGTGCACACCCAAGCTGGGCAAGAGTGGGCAGTGCTCACCACTTCAGGCCCGAAGGGCAAGGCAAGCGTTGGGTGACAGCGCTCCCTGGATTTCTGGGCGTTTCCACACGGTCCGGCTCTTCCGAGCAAAGGGCGCTGGCTGAGAAGCTTGGCTCAAGGATGATTGGAGAGCAGCCTAGTGGACACCATCAAGATAGAGAACATCGCCCTCCCTCGAGACATCCCAGGATCCTAACGCCTTCTCCTTCTCATCCAGGAGACTGTCGCTCACCTGCCGGTGTACCAAACCTGCAAGCGCCTTCCCCTCGGCCTCGGAGGAGTTTTCCTTGCGTGCCAGGGAGAGCCATCTCCCTCTGGAGGGGAAGACGGGCAGGCCACGAGCAGCCCTGATAACCGCTCGGCCTCCTCAGTCAGGCTTCCTCTGCTGGGGTGCATCCCCCCCACACACACGTGCGGGTGAACATTCGGCCCTTGTGGACCTGGGGGGCTGGGTGCCGACTCGAGATACGGCTCCGGCTGCTGCATTTTGCTGGAGCGATGCCCGTGTCTCTGACCGGGGCTCTGGGGCCTTCAGGCAGGACGCGTACATGCAACTGGGGCAGGCTGACCTGTTGGCTCGCGGGAGGGGAAAATCTCAGAGCCTCCAGGTTCTGACTTGACAGGCAGGAGCAGAGCCTGGCAAGTGCAGGGACCTGCACTAACAGGAGCTGAGCGTCCGTGGAGGGACACAGCCAGCTCCCCACCACGGGGCGGGAGCCGGGCCCAGAAGCACCAGCCCGCCCTGCGCGCCGCACCGCACGCCTTCTGCTCTCCCCTGGCTGCTCCACTGGAGACCAGAGGGGGCCGCAGCACCCGGCCCGGTTCCTACAGGTCAGCCTCGCAGGCGCAGAGCAAAGTGAGGACGAAAGGAGGACGGACGGGGGCACGGGACGGGCGTCTAGCACAGCGAACGGTTCTGTGCTTTGCAAATTTCTTCTCTGGGACTGTGGCTTGTCTTTCCTTCCATAAACATGGTCTGTTCGACATTGATTTTTTTGGCCCGTGTTCAGACTTGTACACGTTCCGCGTGTGTAACGGCTGACTGTTGTGTGCTGCCTTCTCCGTATGTCCGTTAGCTCCAGACAAACAGCGAGGACAATAGTGACTAACTGGAGCCGGGTGTGTGCGGGGCCCGGTCAACAATAAGAGTGGAACTCCCAGACCTGACACTGACCACATGCAGGAGGGTGGGCGTTTCCGCGAGGTAGAATGTTTGGGGCTGCAAGTGTCAGAAACCCAGGACTCAGCTGGCTCAAACAGTAAGGAAACGCAGATCTCTTTGACTAAGGAGTCCAGCTGTAGCTGTCTTCAAGGTGGGTTGCATCATCAGCTTCATGACGTCAGTACGGACCTGGACTTTCCCATTCCTCCTCTCTACTGTCCTTCCTACTAGTTTAATCAACACTCTGGGAGCAAGACATTTGGAGCAGTCAACCCAAAGGTGACGATGTCAGGAGGAAGAGAGAATCCTGTCCTATGACTCTCTCTTACAAAGAGAGGACACTTCTCCCGGAAGCCCTCCTATCTGACTCCCCATCACACATCAGTGGCTAGAGTTGGGTCACACTAGTTTCCCTGGAAACATCACTATCGAGGCAGAAGATAACAACACGAGTCCTGTTGAGTTGACCCTTAGAGCAAGAGAAGGAGTTGGCTTCTCCTTCAAAAAACATGCTGTGAGGTGCAGGGGTGGAGACCTGAACGACATTTGGATTCTCTTAGGCAGAAAGGAGGGTGAGTGGCTGCTGGGTAGGCAACCCAAAACCTTCACCACGGGGGTGACCCAACTAAAGCAAACCCTCAAAACGCAACAGTAAAACACCAAACATTCCAAACGGAAAAGACAACCCACCAACTGGGAGAAAATATTTGCAAATCATATATCTGACAAGGGGTTAATTCCCAAAATATATAAAGAACTCATACAACTCAACAACAAAAAGAGCAACAACCGGATCAAAAATGAGCGGGGGGGGCGGGGGGGCCGACCCAGTGGCGTAGTGGGTAAGTTTGCCCGATCCGCTTTGGCGGGCCCGCTTCTCGGGTTCGGATCCCGGGCACGGACCTACAGCCACTCATCGACCCGTGCTGTGGCGGCGTCCCACACACAAAATCGAGGAAGACTGGCACGGATGTTACCTCAGGGACACTCTTCCTCAAGCGAAAAGAGGAAGATCGGCAGCAGATGTCAGCTTAAAAAAAAAAAAAAACGGGCAGAGGATATGAACAGACACTTTTCCAAAGAAGACATACAGATGGCCAACAGGCACATGACAAGACGTTCAAAGTGTTGGAGAGGACGTGGAGAAAAGAGAACCCTCATTCACTGCTGCTGGGAATGCAAACTGGTGCAGCCACTAAGGAAAACAGTATGGCGATTTCTCAAAACATTAAAAATAGAAATACCATACGATCCAGCTATCCCACTACTAGGTATTCATCCAAAGAACGTGAAACCGACAATACGAAGAGATCCACGCACCCCTACGTTCATTGCAGCATTATCCACAATAGCCAAGATGTGGATGAAACAACCCGAGTGCCCATCGACTGATGAATGGATTAGAAGATGTGGTATATATATATATATGTATGTATATACACACAGACACACACAGACACACACACACACGACGGAATACTACTCAGCCATAAAGAAGACAAAATCGTCCCATTTGCAACAACATGGATGGACCTCGAGGGTGTGATGGTAAGCGAAATAAGCCAGACAGAGAAAGACAAACACCGTGTGATTTCCCTCGTGTGTGGAAGATAAACACGTGGATAAAGAGAACAGATTAGTGGTTACTAGAGGGGAAGGGGGTGGGGGGGGTGGGCAAAAGGGGTAAGGCAGCACATATGTACGATGACAGATAAAAATGAGACTACCGGTGGTGAGCACGATGCAGTCTACACAGAAACTGATAGATACTCATGTACACCTGAAATTACACAATGTTATAAACCAATGTGACCTCAAGAAAATAAAAATAAATAAATAAATAAATAAAAAAGAAACGAGTATTGAGACCAAGTCCTTTCACAAAAAAAACAACAAACTCTCAAATCCCTAGCAATAAGCTTGACGTGAGAAGTGCAGGAGCCTTTCTGATGGAAACTCCTCAACTTGACTGAGAGCCAGAAAGAAGGCCTGGAGACACGCCACACTCCCCGACGGGAAGGCGAAGTCTCGCAAAGCTGTTCGACCGTCCTAGATTAATTTGTTGGCTTAAGGTGATTCTAAGCAAAATGCTTGTGATAAAATAGTAAATGGAAAAAAGTGAGTGAAAAACCGCACGTGTTCAGGTTGGTGCATTTCATTGCGTGTCAAGTTTGTATCCACAGAGAACCACTGTAAACAGACACGGATCACTAGGGAGCGGCGCGCTTGCTTAGAAATCTCGAGACGTGTGCTGTTGTCTGCGATTTACCACGAGACGCGTCAAAGAATAAGATGGACTGATCGATGGACAGAGGGATGGACAAATGAGAAGAAGGAAATGTAGTAAAATAGTAATGATAGAATCTAGGCGGGAAGTGTTCGTGTGTTAACTGTCACATTTTTTTCAACTCTGTTGAACCTTTGGAAATTTTCATAATAAAAGGTTGGGAGAAAGACAGAGCGAGGAACAACAAAAACCAAAGTGCATATCTAATAGAATTCCAACACTAAAAATATGAGCTCAGCTGAAAACAGATGGGCAGGAAGCGGGCTAAAATACCGACCCTGGTGCAGTTCTCCGGGGTTTCTCTTTCCTTCTTCACGCTCCAGGCACCGGCCGACTTTGCTCTGTACGATATCCGCGTCCGCCTATACCCGAACTGAAGGACCACCGCCTGCCTGCCCGGCGCCCCGGGCCCAGCGAGGAAGGCCCCTGGGGCCCCGACTCTCCCCGGCTGGGCTGCCCCCTCACGCCCGCGGCTTCGAGCACCCGCTGGGCCCGAGGCCTCTAATCACAGCTCTGCAGACCTGTCCTCGCGGGCTGCTCAGGCGACGACCGGACTACCGACTCGTCTATTCTGAGCTCTCGGGCTGCAGCCGCCTGCTCCCCATCTTTGCCCATCACAGCGTTACTCCAGGCGCTTCTTCCAACCACACCCCTCTAGCTGCCTGTGGTTTTTGGCCGTAGTTTAAAATTTCTTAGTTTAAGTGATCTCTGTCCAGGAACTGAAAAGAGAAACTTTACAAATTGTTCTATGTAATAACGTAAAATCCCTGCAAGGCAAAAAAATAAAATAAAATAAAATAAAACATAAACAAGGAATTATAAAATGACAATTGAGAAATATATTTGCAACTTACATGACAAAGTCCTGATTTACCTAATTTACGCAGAGGTCAAAATCAAAAGTAAAATAAAAAGATGAACAAAAAAGATGCGAAACCCAATAGAAAAAAAGCGAAGTGAACAAAGGGTTCAAAGACACACGAATTACCAATGAACAGGGAAAAAGTGTGGACCCTCACTCGTGGTAAGAGAAATGAGAAATGAAAACCAAAACGGTAACGGGATGTAACTTCCTACCTTGCAAATTGCCAAAAGTTCCATGAAACACTTGAATGCCACCTGGTGGTGCTGAGGATCGGGACTGGGAGACGGGGGCTCCCGCAGTGTGGTAAAAGCGCAAAGCGATGCCACTCTCCGAAGGACACGTCTATTCAATTCACAAATGCGCGCAGCCAGTGAGCAAGACCATGCTTGGCGTTTTCACTCCAGAAATATTTATGTAATTTCACCAAGATCACATACGGATGTATGACGTTCATTGCGACACTTTTGATTCCAGCAGAAAACAGGACAAAAAAAAAAAAAAGAAAGAACTCGAAGCAACCGAAGTATCTGAACCGGATCAAATCCCTAGAGGTTTGTGAAAATAAAGAGGCTTGATGCTACGTCAACAAAGCAGGAATCCAGTATCAAAACCCAGCTCAAGGTTAGCACCCAAACAGCAGAAAAGTTGACTTGAAACTGAGAGGCCTAACTGCACTCTGATCTTCATTTCTCCTCTGCCCCGGAACTCAGAATCCTGAGCCAATGGGAAAGGGAGCTTATTGATAATTTTCTTCGTTATTTGCACTTTTCTGGGTCCTCTAAATTTTCTATAATAAGCACGTATTACTTTTTAATAATAAAGTTATGTATAGTATCTTTATCGGTATGTGAGGAACACACACAACTGGAGTTTATCAATTCCTCTCCATTCATAAGGTATTCTTCTATTTCTCCACGAGAGGGCAGCAGATGCACAACAAATAAAAACCGTTTCAAAGGCCTTTGGTCTGAAATGGAACGCTGCTGTTCATCGTTCAGTCGTTTATTGTTACGTGTTACCGGCACAAACAAATTATTTATTGAATTGTTTATTTTTCTGATAAATTGGCTATACAGTCATTGGAAAAATTGACATATCGGAGAAAACAGAAGTCACCGATAGTCACACTCCTCAGATGGAGCCAAGCTTGACCACCTGGCATTTATCTTCACGTTTACAGACACGTGATGGAAAGAAGCAGCTACATATTTTAAAACAAAATGTGCCCCCCGCCCCCGCAACTGTTTTCTAATCTGCCCTTGCACATCAAATGTCTCTTGAGCGTTTCCCTGTTTCCCCAAATTCTTCGACAGGGTGGGTTTTCAAGGTTGCATGGTGTTCCGGCCTGTGGACACGTTGTACCTTGCTTCGTGGACTTAAATTGGTCATTTAGGCTCTTTTAACTGCCTTTCAGTTACAAAAGATTTCCCACGAACAAAATATGCGCGGAAAAACATCACAGTTACCCAGTTAATCACTACTCAGATTTGATAACACGTTAATTTTTGCCATCTTGGCTTCAGATATTTTTAAGGAAGAAAAGTTTACAGGGGGACTGGAAGGTCCCTCTGTCCAACCAGTTCCTATCCTTCCATCCCAAAAGCCACCTCCAATCTGAAGTTGGTGTTTATTATTGCCATCCTTGATCTCAGGCTTCACTTCCAAAAGTATGTTCCGTAAACAATACCGTATTGTTCCGAGTTTCAAAAGTCGACACAGCATCGTAATCGCAAGTCTATATCCTTTCTTCACTGAACACGTTGATTTCGAGATTGACTCACGTGGATATAGACCTCGTTAATTTTGACTGTTCTAAGATATTATAATGCATGAATATAATCGATTAACACATTCCTCTATCGATAAGCATTTAGGTCGTTTCTAAGACTCGAGAATCGACGCTCTGGTGACGGGAGAGTGCGCACGAGTTTCTCTAGGGGCTGTGTCTGGAGAAGAATCCAAAGTCCTAGGCCGAGGAGTCTGGGATTCCTGGAAGAGGACGGGCTGACTCCCAAGGGCCAGCCTCTTCAGTTCCACTAGACACCGCTGGGTGGCGCTCCCAGGTGACTGCAGTTTACAGCGCTGCCAGTCGGGAAGGAGAGTCCCATGTCCCCACGTCCTCTGGGTGGTACGAGGTGGGGCCTGAAGCGTCTTCGAGCTTCAGCGTCTTTTCAGGCTCCTTGGCCTACGAGGTTTTTACCTTGCGTGAATTTCCTAGCCACGGCCTTGGCTTCTTCTCCGCTTGGGTCGTCTTTTTCTTATCGATTTGTGAATAGTTTATCCATATTTCTGATTCAGACAGGGTCTCTACAGGAAGCACGTGGCGTGCGTAAAGCGGGTGAGTGAAGGAGCGCTGAATGAAAGGACTATTTCCAGAAGCACGGACAGGTTGGAGGCAGGCACCGAGGGGCAGTGCACACCCAAGCTGGGCAAGAGTGGGCAGTGCTCACCACCTCAGGCCCGAAGGGCAAGGCAAGCGTTGGGTGACAGCGCTCCCTGGATTTCTGGGCGTTTCCACACGGTCCGGCTCTTCTGAGCAAAGGGCGCTGGCTGAGAAGCTTGGCTCAAGGATGATTGGAGAGCAGCCTAGTGGACACCATCAAGATAGAGAACATCGCCCTCCCTCGAGACATCCCAGGATCCTAACGCCTTCTCCTTCTCATCCAGGAGACTGTCGCTCACCTGCCGGTGTACCAAACCTGCAAGCGCCTTCCCCTCGGCCTCGGAGGAGTTTTCCTTGCGTGCCAGGGAGAGCCATCTCCCTCTGGAGGGGAAGACGGGCAGGCCACGAGCAGCCCTGATAACCGCTCGGCCTCCTCAGTCAGGCTTCCTCTGCTGGGGTGCATCCCCCCCACACACACGTGCGGGTGAACATTCGGCCCTTGTGGACCTGGGGGGCTGGGTGCCGACTCGAGATACGGCTCCGGCTGCTGCATTTTGCTGGAGCGATGCCCGTGTCTCTGACCGGGGCTCTGGGGCCTTCAGGCAGGACGCGTACATGCAACTGGGGCAGGCTGACCTGTTGGCTCGCGGGAGGGGAAAATCTCAGAGCCTCCAGGTTCTGACTTGACAGGCAGGAGCAGAGCCTGGCAAGTGCAGGGACCTGCACTAACAGGAGCTGAGCGTCCGTGGAGGGACACAGCCAGCTCCCCACCACGGGGCGGGAGCCGGGCCCAGAAGCACCAGCCCGCCCTGCGCGCCGCACCGCGCGCCTTCTGCTCTCCCCCGGCTGCTCCACTGGAGACCAGAGGGGGCCGCAGCACCCGGCCCGGTTCCTACAGGTCAGCCTCGCAGGCGCAGAGCAAAGTGAGGACGAAAGGAGGACGGACGGGGGCACGGGACGGGCGTCTAGCACAGCGAACGGTTCTGTGCTTTGCAAATTTCTTCTCTGGGACTGTGGCTTGTCTTTCCTTCCATAAACATGGTCTGTTCGACATTGATTTTTTTGGCCCGTGTTCAGACTTGTACACGTTCCGCGTGTGTAACGGCTGACTGTTGTGTGCTGCCTTCTCCGTATGTCCGTTAGCTCCAGACAAACAGCGAGGACAATAGTGACTAACTGGAGCCGGGTGTGTGCGGGGCCCGGTCAACAATAAGAGTGGAACTCCCAGACCTGACACTGACCACATGCAGGAGGGTGGGCGTTTCCGCGAGGTAGAATGTTTGGGGCTGCAAGTGTCAGAAACCCAGGACTCAGCTGGCTCAAACAGTAAGGAAACGCAGATCTCTTTGACTAAGGAGTCCAGCTGTAGCTGTCTTCAAGGTGGGTTGCATCATCAGCTTCATGACGTCAGTACGGACCTGGACTTTCCCATTCCTCCTCTCTACTGTCCTTCCTACTAGTTTAATCAACACTCTGGGAGCAAGACATTTGGAGCAGTCAACCCAAAGGTGACGATGTCAGGAGGAAGAGAGAATCCTGTCCTATGACTCTCTCTTACAAAGAGAGGACACTTCTCCCGGAAGCCCTCCTATCTGACTCCCCATCACACATCAGTGGCTAGAGTTGGGTCACACTAGTTTCCCTGGAAACATCACTATCGAGGCAGAAGATAACAACACGAGTCCTGTTGAGTTGACCCTTAGAGCAAGAGAAGGAGTTGGCTTCTCCTTCAAAAAACATGCTGTGAGGTGCAGGGGTGGAGACCTGAACGACATTTGGATTCTCTTAGGCAGAAAGGAGGGTGAGTGGCTGCTGGGTAGGCAACCCAAAACCTTCACCACGGGGGTGACCCAACTAAAGCAAACCCTCAAAACGCAACAGTAAAACACCAAACATTCCAAACGGAAAAGACAACCCACCAACTGGGAGAAAATATTTGCAAATCATATATCTGACAAGGGGTTAATTCCCAAAATATATAAAGAACTCATACAACTCAACAACAAAAAGAGCAACAACCGGATCAAAAATGAGCGGGGGGGGCGGGGGGGCCGACCCAGTGGCGTAGTGGGTAAGTTTGCCCGATCCGCTTTGGCGGGCCCGCTTCTCGGGTTCGGATCCCGGGCACGGACTTACAGCCACTCATCGACCCGTGCTGTGGCGGCGTCCCACACACAAAATCGAGGAAGACTGGCACGGATGTTACCTCAGGGACACTCTTCCTCAAGCGAAAAGAGGAAGATCGGCAGCAGATGTCAGCTTAAAAAAAAAAAAAAAACGGGCAGAGGATATGAACAGACATTTTTCCAAAGAAGACATACAGATGGCCAACAGGCACATGACAAGACGTTCAAAGTGTTGGAGAGGACGTGGAGAAAAGAGAACCCTCATTCACTGCTGCTGGGAATGCAAACTGGTGCAGCCACTAAGGAAAACAGTATGGCGATTTCTCAAAACATTAAAAATAGAAATACCATACGATCCAGCTATCCCACTACTAGGTATTCATCCAAAGAACGTGAAACCGACAATACGAAGAGATCCACGCACCCCTACGTTCATTGCAGCATTATCCACAATAGCCAAGATGTGGATGAAACAACCCGAGTGCCCGTCGACTGATGAATGGATTAGAAGATGTGGTATATATACATACATATATATATATATATATGTATATACACACACACACACACACACACACACACACACACACACGACGGAATACTACTCAGCCATAAAGAAGACAAAATCGTCCCATTTGCAACAACATGGATGGACCTCGAGGGTGTGATGGTAAGCGAAATAAGCCAGACAGAGAAAGACAAACACCGTGTGATTTCCCTCGTGTGTGGAAGATAAACACGTGGATAAAGAGAACAGATTAGTGGTTACTAGAGGGGAAGGGGGTGGGGGGGGGTGGGCAAAAGGGGTAAGGCAGCACATATGTATGATGACAGATAAAAATGAGACTACCGGTGGTGAGCACGATGCAGTCTACACAGAAACTGATAGATACTCATGTACACCTGAAATTACACAATGTTATAAACCAATGTGACCTCAAGAAAATAAAAATAAATAAATAAATAAATAAAAAAGAAACGAGTATTGAGACCAAGTCCTTTCACAAAAAAAACAACAAACTCTCAAATCCCTAGCAATAAGCTTGACGTGAGAAGTGCAGGAGCCTTTCTGATGGAAACTCCTCAACTTGACTGAGAGCCAGAAAGAAGGCCTGGAGACACGCCACACTCCCCGACGGGAAGGCGAAGTCTCGCAAAGCTGTTCGACCGTCCTAGATTAATTTGTTGGCTTAAGGTGATTCTAAGCAAAATGCTTGTGATAAAATAGTAAATGGAAAAAAGTGAGTGAAAAACCGCACGTGTTCAGGTTGGTGCATTTCATTGCGTGTCAAGTTTGTATCCACAGAGAACCACTGTAAACAGACACGGATCACTAGGGAGCGGCGCGCTTGCTTAGAAATCTCGAGACGTGTGCTGTTGTCTGCGATTTACCACGAGACGCGTCAAAGAATAAGATGGACTGATCGATGGACAGAGGGATGGACAAATGAGAAGAAGGAAATGTAGTAAAATAGTAATGATAGAATCTAGGCGGGAAGTGTTCGTGTGTTAACTGTCACATTTTTTTCAACTCTGTTGAACCTTTGGAAATTTTCATAATAAAAGGTTGGGAGAAAGACAGAGCGAGGAACAACAAAAACCAAAGTGCGTATCTAACAGAATTCCAACACTAAAAATATGAGCTCAGCTGAAAACAGATGGGCAGGAAGCGGGCTAAAATACCGACCCTGGTGCAGTTCTCCGGGGTTTCTCTTTCCTTCTTCACGCTCCAGGCACCGGCCGACTTTGCTCTGTACGATATCCGCGTCCGCCTATACCCGAACTGAAGGACCACCGCCTGCCTGCCCGGCGCCCCGGGCCCAGCGAGGAAGGCCCCTGGGGCCCCGACTCTCCCCGGCTGGGCTGCCCCCTCACGCCCGCGGCTTCGAGCACCCGCTGGGCCCGAGGCCTCTAATCACAGCTCTGCAGACCTGTCCTCGCGGGCTGCTCAGGCGACGACCGGACTACCGACTCGTCTATTCTGAGCTCTCGGGCTGCAGCCGCCTGCTCCCCATCTTTGCCCATCACAGCGTTACTCCAGGCGCTTCTTCCAACCACACCCCTCTAGCTGCCTGTGGTTTTTGGCCGTAGTTTAAAATTTCTTAGTTTAAGTGATCTCTGTCCAGGAACTGAAAAGAGAAACTTTACAAATTGTTCTATGTAATAACGTAAAATCCCTGCAAGGCAAAAAAATAAAATAAAATAAAATAAAACATAAACAAGGAATTATAAAATGACAATTGAGAAATATATTTGCAACTTACATGACAAAGTCCTGATTTACCTAATTTACGCAGAGGTCAAAATCAAAAGTAAAATAAAAAGATGAACAAAAAAGATGCGAAACCCAATAGAAAAAAAGCGAAGTGAACAAAGGGTTCAAAGACACACGAATTACCAATGAACAGGGAAAAAGTGTGGACCCTCACTCGTGGTAAGAGAAATGAGAAATGAAAACCAAAACGGTAACGGGATGTAACTTCCTACCTTGCAAATTGCCAAAAGTTCCATGAAACACTTGAATGCCACCTGGTGGTGCTGAGGATCGGGACTGGGAGACGGGGGCTCCCGCAGTGTGGTAAAAGCGCAAAGCGATGCCACTCTCCGAAGGACACGTCTATTCAATTCACAAATGCGCGCAGCCAGTGAGCAAGACCATGCTTGGCGTTTTCACTCCAGAAATATTTATGTAATTTCACCAAGATCACATACGGATGTATGACGTTCATTGCGACACTTTTGATTCCAGCAGAAAACAGGACAAAAAAAAAAAAAAGAAAGAACTCGAAGCAACCGAAGTATCTGAACCGGATCAAATCCCTAGAGGTTTGTGAAAATAAAGAGGCTTGATGCTACGTCAACAAAGCAGGAATCCAGTATCAAAACCCAGCTCAAGGTTAGCACCCAAACAGCAGAAAAGTTGACTTGAAACTGAGAGGCCTAACTGCACTCTGATCTTCATTTCTCCTCTGCCCCGGAACTCAGAATCCTGAGCCAATGGGAAAGGGAGCTTATTGATAATTTTCTTCGTTATTTGCACTTTTCTGGGTCCTCTAAATTTTCTATAATAAGCACGTATTACTTTTTAATAATAAAGTTATGTATAGTATCTTTATCGGTATGTGAGGAACACACACAACTGGAGTTTATCAATTCCTCTCCATTCATAAGGTATTCTTCTATTTCTCCACGAGAGGGCAGCAGATGCACAACAAATAAAAACCGTTTCAAAGGCCTTTGGTCTGAAATGGAACGCTGCTGTTCATCGTTCAGTCGTTTATTGTTACGTGTTACCGGCACAAACAAATTATTTATTGAATTGTTTATTTTTCTGATAAATTGGCTATACAGTCATTGGAAAAATTGACATATCGGAGAAAACAGAAGTCACCGATAGTCACACTCCTCAGATGGAGCCAAGCTTGACCACCTGGCATTTATCTTCACGTTTACAGACACGTGATGGAAAGAAGCAGCTACATATTTTAAAACAAAATGTGCCCCCCGCCCCCGCAATTGTTTTCTAATCTGCCCTTGCACATCAAATGTCTCTTGAGCGTTTCCCTGTTTCCCCAAATTCTTCGACAGGGTGGGTTTTCAAGGTTGCATGGTGTTCCGGCCTGTGGACACGTTGTACCTTGCTTCGTGGACTTAAATTGGTCATTTAGGCTCTTTTAACTGCCTTTCAGTTACAAAAGATTTCCCACGAACAAAATATGCGCGGAAAAACATCACAGTTACCCAGTTAATCACTACTCAGATTTGATAACACGTTAATTTTTGCCATCTTGGCTTCAGATATTTTTAAGGAAGAAAAGTTTACAGGGGGACTGGAAGGTCCCTCTGTCCAACCAGTTCCTATCCTTCCATCCCAAAAGCCACCTCCAATCTGAAGTTGGTGTTTATTATTGCCATCCTTGATCTCAGGCTTCACTTCCAAAAGTATGTTCCGTAAACAATACCGTATTGTTCCGAGTTTCAAAAGTCGACACAGCATCGTAATCGCAAGTCTATATCCTTTCTTCACTGAACACGTTGATTTCGAGATTGACTCACGTGGATATAGACCTCGTTAATTTTGACTGTTCTAAGATATTATAATGCATGAATATAATCGATTAACACATTCCTCTATCGATAAGCATTTAGGTCGTTTCTAAGACTCGAGAATCGACGCTCTGGTGACGGGAGAGTGCGCACGAGTTTCTCTAGGGGCTGTGTCTGGAGAAGAATCCAAAGTCCTAGGCCGAGGAGTCTGGGATTCCTGGAAGAGGACGGGCTGACTCCCAAGGGCCAGCCTCTTCAGTTCCACTAGACACCGCTGGGTGGCGCTCCCAGGTGACTGCAGTTTACAGCGCTGCCAGTCGGGAAGGAGAGTCCCATGTCCCCACGTCCTCTGGGTGGTACGAGGTGGGGCCTGAAGCGTCTTCGAGCTTCAGCGTCTTTTCAGGCTCCTTGGCCTACGAGGTTTTTACCTTGCGTGAATTTCCTAGCCACGGCCTTGGCTTCTTCTCCGCTTGGGTCGTCTTTTTCTTATCGATTTGTGAATAGTTTATCCATATTTCTGATTCAGACAGGGTCTCTACAGGAAGCACGTGGCGTGCGTAAAGCGGGTGAGTGAAGGAGCGCTGAATGAAAGGACTATTTCCAGAAGCACGGACAGGTTGGAGGCAGGCACCGAGGGGCAGTGCACACCCAAGCTGGGCAAGAGTGGGCAGTGCTCACCACTTCAGGCCCGAAGGGCAAGGCAAGCGTTGGGTGACAGCGCTCCCTGGATTTCTGGGCGTTTCCACACGGTCCGGCTCTTCCGAGCAAAGGGCGCTGGCTGAGAAGCTTGGCTCAAGGATGATTGGAGAGCAGCCTAGTGGACACCATCAAGATAGAGAACATCGCCCTCCCTCGAGACATCCCAGGATCCTAACGCCTTCTCCTTCTCATCCAGGAGACTGTCGCTCACCTGCCGGTGTACCAAACCTGCAAGCGCCTTCCCCTCGGCCTCGGAGGAGTTTTCCTTGCGTGCCAGGGAGAGCCATCTCCCTCTGGAGGGGAAGACGGGCAGGCCACGAGCAGCCCTGATAACCGCTCGGCCTCCTCAGTCAGGCTTCCTCTGCTGGGGTGCATCCCCCCCACACACACGTGCGGGTGAACATTCGGCCCTTGTGGACCTGGGGGGCTGGGTGCCGACTCGAGATACGGCTCCGGCTGCTGCATTTTGCTGGAGCGATGCCCGTGTCTCTGACCGGGGCTCTGGGGCCTTCAGGCAGGACGCGTACATGCAACTGGGGCAGGCTGACCTGTTGGCTCGCGGGAGGGGAAAATCTCAGAGCCTCCAGGTTCTGACTTGACAGGCAGGAGCAGAGCCTGGCAAGTGCAGGGACCTGCACTAACAGGAGCTGAGCGTCCGTGGAGGGACACAGCCAGCTCCCCACCACGGGGCGGGAGCCGGGCCCAGAAGCACCAGCCCGCCCTGCGCGCCGCACCGCGCGCCTTCTGCTCTCCCCCGGCTGCTCCACTGGAGACCAGAGGGGGCCGCAGCACCCGGCCCGGTTCCTACAGGTCAGCCTCGCAGGCGCAGAGCAAAGTGAGGACGAAAGGAGGACGGACGGGGGCACGGGACGGGCGTCTAGCACAGCGAACGGTTCTGTGCTTTGCAAATTTCTTCTCTGGGACTGTGGCTTGTCTTTCCTTCCATAAACATGGTCTGTTCGACATTGATTTTTTTGGCCCGTGTTCAGACTTGTACACGTTCCGCGTGTGTAACGGCTGACTGTTGTGTGCTGCCTTCTCCGTATGTCCGTTAGCTCCAGACAAACAGCGAGGACAATAGTGACTAACTGGAGCCGGGTGTGTGCGGGGCCCGGTCAACAATAAGAGTGGAACTCCCAGACCTGACACTGACCACATGCAGGAGGGTGGGCGTTTCCGCGAGGTAGAATGTTTGGGGCTGCAAGTGTCAGAAACCCAGGACTCAGCTGGCTCAAACAGTAAGGAAACGCAGATCTCTTTGACTAAGGAGTCCAGCTGTAGCTGTCTTCAAGGTGGGTTGCATCATCAGCTTCATGACGTCAGTACGGACCTGGACTTTCCCATTCCTCCTCTCTACTGTCCTTCCTACTAGTTTAATCAACACTCTGGGAGCAAGACATTTGGAGCAGTCAACCCAAAGGTGACGATGTCAGGAGGAAGAGAGAATCCTGTCCTATGACTCTCTCTTACAAAGAGAGGACACTTCTCCCGGAAGCCCTCCTATCTGACTCCCCATCACACATCAGTGGCTAGAGTTGGGTCACACTAGTTTCCCTGGAAACATCACTATCGAGGCAGAAGATAACAACACGAGTCCTGTTGAGTTGACCCTTAGAGCAAGAGAAGGAGTTGGCTTCTCCTTCAAAAAACATGCTGTGAGGTGCAGGGGTGGAGACCTGAACGACATTTGGATTCTCTTAGGCAGAAAGGAGGGTGAGTGGCTGCTGGGTAGGCAACCCAAAACCTTCACCACGGGGGTGACCCAACTAAAGCAAACCCTCAAAACGCAACAGTAAAACACCAAACATTCCAAACGGAAAAGACAACCCACCAACTGGGAGAAAATATTTGCAAATCATATATCTGACAAGGGGTTAATTCCCAAAATATATAAAGAACTCATACAACTCAACAACAAAAAGAGCAACAACCGGATCAAAAATGAGCGGGGGGGGCGGGGGGGCCGACCCAGTGGCGTAGTGGGTAAGTTTGCCCGATCCGCTTTGGCGGGCCCGCTTCTCGGGTTCGGATCCCGGGCACGGACCTACAGCCACTCATCGACCCGTGCTGTGGCGGCGTCCCACACACAAAATCGAGGAAGACTGGCACGGATGTTACCTCAGGGACACTCTTCCTCAAGCGAAAAGAGGAAGATCGGCAGCAGATGTCAGCTTAAAAAAAAAAAAAAAAAACGGGCAGAGGATATGAACAGACATTTTTCCAAAGAAGACATACAGATGGCCAACAGGCACATGACAAGACGTTCAAAGTGTTGGAGAGGACGTGGAGAAAAGAGAACCCTCATTCACTGCTGCTGGGAATGCAAACTGGTGCAGCCACTAAGGAAAACAGTATGGCGATTTCTCAAAACATTAAAAATAGAAATACCATACGATCCAGCTATCCCACTACTAGGTATTCATCCAAAGAACGTGAAACCGACAATACGAAGAGATCCACGCACCCCTACGTTCATTGCAGCATTATCCACAATAGCCAAGATGTGGATGAAACAACCCGAGTGCCCGTCGACTGATGAATGGATTAGAAGATGTGGTATATATACATACATATATATATATATGTATGTATATACACACACACACAGACACACACACACACACACACACACACACGACGGAATACTACTCAGCCATAAAGAAGACAAAATCGTCCCATTTGCAACAACATGGATGGACCTCGAGGGTGTGATGGTAAGCGAAATAAGCCAGACAGAGAAAGACAAACACCGTGTGATTTCCCTCGTGTGTGGAAGATAAACACGTGGATAAAGAGAACAGATTAGTGGTTACTAGAGGGGAAGGGGGTGGGGGGGGTGGGCAAAAGGGGTAAGGCAGCACATATGTACGATGACAGATAAAAATGAGACTACCGGTGGTGAGCACGATGCAGTCTACACAGAAACTGATAGATACTCATGTACACCTGAAGTTACACAATGTTATAAACCAATGTGACCTCAAGAAAATAAAAATAAATAAATAAATAAATAAAAAAGAAACGAGTATTGAGACCAAGTCCTTTCACAAAAAAAACAACAAACTCTCAAATCCCTAGCAATAAGCTTGACGTGAGAAGTGCAGGAGCCTTTCTGATGGAAACTCCTCAACTTGACTGAGAGCCAGAAAGAAGGCCTGGAGACACGCCACACTCCCCGACGGGAAGGCGAAGTCTCGCAAAGCTGTTCGACCGTCCTAGATTAATTTGTTGGCTTAAGGTGATTCTAAGCAAAATGCTTGTGATAAAATAGTAAATGGAAAAAAGTGAGTGAAAAACCGCACGTGTTCAGGTTGGTGCATTTCATTGCGTGTCAAGTTTGTATCCACAGAGAACCACTGTAAACAGACACGGATCACTAGGGAGCGGCGCGCTTGCTTAGAAATCTCGAGACGTGTGCTGTTGTCTGCGATTTACCACGAGACGCGTCAAAGAATAAGATGGACTGATCGATGGACAGAGGGATGGACAAATGAGAAGAAGGAAATGTAGTAAAATAGTAATGATAGAATCTAGGCGGGAAGTGTTCGTGTGTTAACTGTCACATTTTTTTCAACTCTGTTGAACCTTTGGAAATTTTCATAATAAAAGGTTGGGAGAAAGACAGAGCGAGGAACAACAAAAACCAAAGTGCATATCTAATAGAATTCCAACACTAAAAATATGAGCTCAGCTGAAAACAGATGGGCAGGAAGCGGGCTAAAATACCGACCCTGGTGCAGTTCTCCGGGGTTTCTCTTTCCTTCTTCACGCTCCAGGCACCGGCCGACTTTGCTCTGTACGATATCCGCGTCCGCCTATACCCGAACTGAAGGACCACCGCCTGCCTGCCCGGCGCCCCGGGCCCAGCGAGGAAGGCCCCTGGGGCCCCGACTCTCCCCGGCTGGGCTGCCCCCTCACGCCCGCGGCTTCGAGCACCCGCTGGGCCCGAGGCCTCTAATCACAGCTCTGCAGACCTGTCCTCGCGGGCTGCTCAGGCGACGACCGGACTACCGACTCGTCTATTCTGAGCTCTCGGGCTGCAGCCGCCTGCTCCCCATCTTTGCCCATCACAGCGTTACTCCAGGCGCTTCTTCCAACCACACCCCTCTAGCTGCCTGTGGTTTTTGGCCGTAGTTTAAAATTTCTTAGTTTAAGTGATCTCTGTCCAGGAACTGAAAAGAGAAACTTTACAAATTGTTCTATGTAATAACGTAAAATCCCTGCAAGGCAAAAAAATAAAATAAAATAAAATAAAACATAAACAAGGAATTATAAAATGACAACTGAGAAATATATTTGCAACTTACATGACAAAGTCCTGATTTACCTAATTTACGCAGAGGTCAAAATCAAAAGTAAAATAAAAAGATGAACAAAAAAGATGCGAAACCCAATAGAAAAAAAGCGAAGTGAACAAAGGGTTCAAAGACACACGAATTACCAATGAACAGGGAAAAAGTGTGGACCCTCACTCGTGGTAAGAGAAATGAGAAATGAAAACCAAAACGGTAACGGGATGTAACTTCCTACCTTGCAAATTGCCAAAAGTTCCATGAAACACTTGAATGCCACCTGGTGGTGCTGAGGATCGGGACTGGGAGACGGGGGCTCCCGCAGTGTGGTAAAAGCGCAAAGCGATGCCACTCTCCGAAGGACACGTCTATTCAATTCACAAATGCGCGCAGCCAGTGAGCAAGACCATGCTTGGCGTTTTCACTCCAGAAATATTTATGTAATTTCACCAAGATCACATACGGATGTATGACGTTCATTGCGACACTTTTGATTCCAGCAGAAAACAGGACAAAAAAAAAAAAAAAGAAAGAACTCGAAGCAACCGAAGTATCTGAACCGGATCAAATCCCTAGAGGTTTGTGAAAATAAAGAGGCTTGATGCTACGTCAACAAAGCAGGAATCCAGTATCAAAACCCAGCTCAAGGTTAGCACCCAAACAGCAGAAAAGTTGACTTGAAACTGAGAGGCCTAACTGCACTCTGATCTTCATTTCTCCTCTGCCCCGGAACTCAGAATCCTGAGCCAATGGGAAAGGGAGCTTATTGATAATTTTCTTCGTTATTTGCACTTTTCTGGGTCCTCTAAATTTTCTATAATAAGCACGTATTACTTTTTAATAATAAAGTTATGTATAGTATCTTTATCGGTATGTGAGGAACACACACAACTGGAGTTTATCAATTCCTCTCCATTCATAAGGTATTCTTCTATTTCTCCACGAGAGGGCAGCAGATGCACAACAAATAAAAACCGTTTCAAAGGCCTTTGGTCTGAAATGGAACGCTGCTGTTCATCGTTCAGTCGTTTATTGTTACGTGTTACCGGCACAAACAAATTATTTATTGAATTGTTTATTTTTCTGATAAATTGGCTATACAGTCATTGGAAAAATTGACATATCGGAGAAAACAGAAGTCACCGATAGTCACACTCCTCAGATGGAGCCAAGCTTGACCACCTGGCATTTATCTTCACGTTTACAGACACGTGATGGAAAGAAGCAGCTACATATTTTAAAACAAAATGTGCCCCCCGCCCCCGCAATTGTTTTCTAATCTGCCCTTGCACATCAAATGTCTCTTGAGCGTTTCCCTGTTTCCCCAAATTCTTCGACAGGGTGGGTTTTCAAGGTTGCATGGTGTTCCGGCCTGTGGACACGTTGTACCTTGCTTCGTGGACTTAAATTGGTCATTTAGGCTCTTTTAACTGCCTTTCAGTTACAAAAGATTTCCCACGAACAAAATATGCGCGGAAAAACATCACAGTTACCCAGTTAATCACTACTCAGATTTGATAACACGTTAATTTTTGCCATCTTGGCTTCAGATATTTTTAAGGAAGAAAAGTTTACAGGGGGACTGGAAGGTCCCTCTGTCCAACCAGTTCCTATCCTTCCATCCCAAAAGCCACCTCCAATCTGAAGTTGGTGTTTATTATTGCCATCCTTGATCTCAGGCTTCACTTCCAAAAGTATGTTCCGTAAACAATACCGTATTGTTCCGAGTTTCAAAAGTCGACACAGCATCGTAATCGCAAGTCTATATCCTTTCTTCACTGAACACGTTGATTTCGAGATTGACTCACGTGGATATAGACCTCGTTAATTTTGACTGTTCTAAGATATTATAATGCATGAATATAATCGATTAACACATTCCTCTATCGATAAGCATTTAGGTCGTTTCTAAGACTCGAGAATCGACGCTCTGGTGACGGGAGAGTGCGCACGAGTTTCTCTAGGGGCTGTGTCTGGAGAAGAATCCAAAGTCCTAGGCCGAGGAGTCTGGGATTCCTGGAAGAGGACGGGCTGACTCCCAAGGGCCAGCCTCTTCAGTTCCACTAGACACCGCTGGGTGGCGCTCCCAGGTGACTGCAGTTTACAGCGCTGCCAGTCGGGAAGGAGAGTCCCATGTCCCCACGTCCTCTGGGTGGTACGAGGTGGGGCCTGAAGCGTCTTCGAGCTTCAGCGTCTTTTCAGGCTCCTTGGCCTACGAGGTTTTTACCTTGCGTGAATTTCCTAGCCACGGCCTTGGCTTCTTCTCCGCTTGGGTCGTCTTTTTCTTATCGATTTGTGAATAGTTTACCCATATTTCTGATTCAGACAGGGTCTCTACAGGAAGCACGTGGCGTGCGTAAAGCGGGTGAGTGAAGGAGCGCTGAATGAAAGGACTATTTCCAGAAGCACGGACAGGTTGGAGGCAGGCACCGAGGGGCAGTGCACACCCAAGCTGGGCAAGAGTGGGCAGTGCTCACCACTTCAGGCCCGAAGGGCAAGGCAAGCGTTGGGTGACAGCGCTCCCTGGATTTCTGGGCGTTTCCACACGGTCCGGCTCTTCCGAGCAAAGGGCGCTGGCTGAGAAGCTTGGCTCAAGGATGATTGGAGAGCAGCCTAGTGGACACCATCAAGATAGAGAACATCGCCCTCCCTCGAGACATCCCAGGATCCTAACGCCTTCTCCTTCTCATCCAGGAGACTGTCGCTCACCTGCCGGTGTACCAAACCTGCAAGCGCCTTCCCCTCGGCCTCGGAGGAGTTTTCCTTGCGTGCCAGGGAGAGCCATCTCCCTCTGGAGGGGAAGACGGGCAGGCCACGAGCAGCCCTGATAACCGCTCGGCCTCCTCAGTCAGGCTTCCTCTGCTGGGGTGCATCCCCCCCACACACACGTGCGGGTGAACATTCGGCCCTTGTGGACCTGGGGGGCTGGGTGCCGACTCGAGATACGGCTCCGGCTGCTGCATTTTGCTGGAGCGATGCCCGTGTCTCTGACCGGGGCTCTGGGGCCTTCAGGCAGGACGCGTACATGCAACTGGGGCAGGCTGACCTGTTGGCTCGCGGGAGGGGAAAATCTCAGAGCCTCCAGGTTCTGACTTGACAGGCAGGAGCAGAGCCTGGCAAGTGCAGGGACCTGCACTAACAGGAGCTGAGCGTCCGTGGAGGGACACAGCCAGCTCCCCACCACGGGGCGGGAGCCGGGCCCAGAAGCACCAGCCCGCCCTGCGCGCCGCACCGCGCGCCTTCTGCTCTCCCCCGGCTGCTCCACTGGAGACCAGAGGGGGCCGCAGCACCCGGCCCGGTTCCTACAGGTCAGCCTCGCAGGCGCAGAGCAAAGTGAGGACGAAAGGAGGACGGACGGGGGCACGGGACGGGCGTCTAGCACAGCGAACGGTTCTGTGCTTTGCAAATTTCTTCTCTGGGACTGTGGCTTGTCTTTCCTTCCATAAACATGGTCTGTTCGACATTGATTTTTTTGGCCCGTGTTCAGACTTGTACACGTTCCGCGTGTGTAACGGCTGACTGTTGTGTGCTGCCTTCTCCGTATGTCCGTTAGCTCCAGACAAACAGCGAGGACAATAGTGACTAACTGGAGCCGGGTGTGTGCGGGGCCCGGTCAACAATAAGAGTGGAACTCCCAGACCTGACACTGACCACATGCAGGAGGGTGGGCGTTTCCGCGAGGTAGAATGTTTGGGGCTGCAAGTGTCAGAAACCCAGGACTCAGCTGGCTCAAACAGTAAGGAAACGCAGATCTCTTTGACTAAGGAGTCCAGCTGTAGCTGTCTTCAAGGTGGGTTGCATCATCAGCTTCATGACGTCAGTACGGACCTGGACTTTCCCATTCCTCCTCTCTACTGTCCTTCCTACTAGTTTAATCAACACTCTGGGAGCAAGACATTTGGAGCAGTCAACCCAAAGGTGACGATGTCAGGAGGAAGAGAGAATCCTGTCCTATGACTCTCTCTTACAAAGAGAGGACACTTCTCCCGGAAGCCCTCCTATCTGACTCCCCATCACACATCAGTGGCTAGAGTTGGGTCACACTAGTTTCCCTGGAAACATCACTATCGAGGCAGAAGATAACAACACGAGTCCTGTTGAGTTGACCCTTAGAGCAAGAGAAGGAGTTGGCTTCTCCTTCAAAAAACATGCTGTGAGGTGCAGGGGTGGAGACCTGAACGACATTTGGATTCTCTTAGGCAGAAAGGAGGGTGAGTGGCTGCTGGGTAGGCAACCCAAAACCTTCACCACGGGGGTGACCCAACTAAAGCAAACCCTCAAAACGCAACAGTAAAACACCAAACATTCCAAACGGAAAAGACAACCCACCAACTGGGAGAAAATATTTGCAAATCATATATCTGACAAGGGGTTAATTCCCAAAATATATAAAGAACTCATACAACTCAACAACAAAAAGAGCAACAACCGGATCAAAAATGAGCGGGGGGGGCGGGGGGGGCCGACCCAGTGGCGTAGTGGGTAAGTTTGCCCGATCCGCTTTGGCGGGCCCGCTTCTCGGGTTCGGATCCCGGGCACGGACCTACAGCCACTCATCGACCCGTGCTGTGGCGGCGTCCCACACACAAAATCGAGGAAGACTGGCACGGATGTTACCTCAGGGACACTCTTCCTCAAGCGAAAAGAGGAAGATCGGCAGCAGATGTCAGCTTAAAAAAAAAAAAAAAAAACGGGCAGAGGATATGAACAGACATTTTTCCAAAGAAGACATACAGATGGCCAACAGGCACATGACAAGACGTTCAAAGTGTTGGAGAGGACGTGGAGAAAAGAGAACCCTCATTCACTGCTGCTGGGAATGCAAACTGGTGCAGCCACTAAGGAAAACAGTATGGCGATTTCTCAAAACATTAAAAATAGAAATACCATACGATCCAGCTATCCCACTACTAGGTATTCATCCAAAGAACGTGAAACCGACAATACGAAGAGATCCACGCACCCCTACGTTCATTGCAGCATTATCCACAATAGCCAAGATGTGGATGAAACAACCCGAGTGCCCGTCGACTGATGAATGGATTAGAAGATGTGGTATATATACATACATATATATATATGTATGTATATACACACAGACACACACACACACACACACACACACACACACGACGGAATACTACTCAGCCATAAAGAAGACAAAATCGTCCCATTTGCAACAACATGGATGGACCTCGAGGGTGTGATGGTAAGCGAAATAAGCCAGACAGAGAAAGACAAACACCGTGTGATTTCCCTCGTGTGTGGAAGGTAAACACGTGGATAAAGAGAACAGATTAGTGGTTACTAGAGGGGAAGGGGGTGGGGGGGGTGGGCAAAAGGGGTAAGGCAGCACATATGTACGATGACAGATAAAAATGAGACTACCGGTGGTGAGCACGATGCAGTCTACACAGAAACTGATAGATACTCATGTACACCTGAAATTACACAATGTTATAAACCAATGTGACCTCAAGAAAATAAAAATAAATAAATAAATAAATAAAAAAGAAACGAGTATTGAGACCAAGTCCTTTCACAAAAAAAACAACAAACTCTCAAATCCCTAGCAATAAGCTTGACGTGAGAAGTGCAGGAGCCTTTCTGATGGAAACTCCTCAACTTGACTGAGAGCCAGAAAGAAGGCCTGGAGACACGCCACACTCCCCGACGGGAAGGCGAAGTCTCGCAAAGCTGTTCGACCGTCCTAGATTAATTTGTTGGCTTAAGGTGATTCTAAGCAAAATGCTTGTGATAAAATAGTAAATGGAAAAAAGGGAGTGAAAAACCGCACGTGTTCAGGTTGGTGCATTTCATTGCGTGTCAAGTTTGTATCCACAGAGAACCACTGTAAACAGACACGGATCACTAGGGAGCGGCGCGCTTGCTTAGAAATCTCGAGACGTGTGCTGTTGTCTGCGATTTACCACGAGACGCGTCAAAGAATAAGATGGACTGATCGATGGACAGAGGGATGGACAAATGAGAAGAAGGAAATGTAGTAAAATAGTAATGATAGAATCTAGGCGGGAAGTGTTCGTGTGTTAACTGTCACATTTTTTTCAACTCTGTTGAACCTTTGGAAATTTTCATAATAAAAGGTTGGGAGAAAGACAGAGCGAGGAACAACAAAAACCAAAGTGCGTATCTAATAGAATTCCAACACTAAAAATATGAGCTCAGCTGAAAACAGATGGGCAGGAAGCGGGCTAAAATACCGACCCTGGTGCAGTTCTCCGGGGTTTCTCTTTCCTTCTTCACGCTCCAGGCACCGGCCGACTTTGCTCTGTACGATATCCGCGTCCGCCTATACCCAAACTGAAGGACCACCGCCTGCCTGCCCGGCGCCCCGGGCCCAGCGAGGAAGGCCCCTGGGGCCCCGACTCTCCCCGGCTGGGCTGCCCCCTCACGCCCGCGGCTTCGAGCACCCGCTGGGCCCGAGGCCTCTAATCACAGCTCTGCAGACCTGTCCTCGCGGGCTGCTCAGGCGACGACCGGACTACCGACTCGTCTATTCTGAGCTCTCGGGCTGCAGCCGCCTGCTCCCCATCTTTGCCCATCACAGCGTTACTCCAGGCGCTTCTTCCAACCACACCCCTCTAGCTGCCTGTGGTTTTTGGCCGTAGTTTAAAATTTCTTAGTTTAAGTGATCTCTGTCCAGGAACTGAAAAGAGAAACTTTACAAATTGTTCTATGTAATAACGTAAAATCCCTGCAAGGCAAAAAAATAAAATAAAATAAAATAAAACATAAACAAGGAATTATAAAATGACAACTGAGAAATATATTTGCAACTTACATGACAAAGTCCTGATTTACCTAATTTACGCAGAGGTCAAAATCAAAAGTAAAATAAAAAGATGAACAAAAAAGATGCGAAACCCAATAGAAAAAAAGCGAAGTGAACAAAGGGTTCAAAGACACACGAATTACCAATGAACAGGGAAAAAGTGTGGACCCTCACTCGTGGTAAGAGAAATGAGAAATGAAAACCAAAACGGTAACGGGATGTAACTTCCTACCTTGCAAATTGCCAAAAGTTCCATGAAACACTTGAATGCCACCTGGTGGTGCTGAGGATCGGGACTGGGAGACGGGGGCTCCCGCAGTGTGGTAAAAGCGCAAAGCGATGCCACTCTCCGAAGGACACGTCTATTCAATTCACAAATGCGCGCAGCCAGTGAGCAAGACCATGCTTGGCGTTTTCACTCCAGAAATATTTATGTAATTTCACCAAGATCACATACGGATGTATGACGTTCATTGCGACACTTTTGATTCCAGCAGAAAACAGGACAAAAAAAAAAAAAAAGAAAGAACTCGAAGCAACCGAAGTATCTGAACCGGATCAAATCCCTAGAGGTTTGTGAAAATAAAGAGGCTTGATGCTACGTCAACAAAGCAGGAATCCAGTATCAAAACCCAGCTCAAGGTTAGCACCCAAACAGCAGAAAAGTTGACTTGAAACTGAGAGGCCTAACTGCACTCTGATCTTCATTTCTCCTCTGCCCCGGAACTCAGACTCCTGAGCCAATGGGAAAGGGAGCTTATTGATAATTTTCTTCGTTATTTGCACTTTTCTGGGTCCTCTAAATTTTCTATAATAAGCACGTATTACTTTTTAATAATAAAGTTATGTATAGTATCTTTATCGGTATGTGAGGAACACACACAACTGGAGTTTATCAATTCCTCTCCATTCATAAGGTATTCTTCTATTTCTCCACGAGAGGGCAGCAGATGCACAACAAATAAAAACCGTTTCAAAGGCCTTTGGTCTGAAATGGAACGCTGCTGTTCATCGTTCAGTCGTTTATTGTTACGTGTTACCGGCACAAACAAATTATTTATTGAATTGTTTATTTTTCTGATAAATTGGCTATACAGTCATTGGAAAAATTGACATATCGGAGAAAACAGAAGTCACCGATAGTCACACTCCTCAGATGGAGCCAAGCTTGACCACCTGGCATTTATCTTCACGTTTACAGACACGTGATGGAAAGAAGCAGCTACATATTTTAAAACAAAATGTGCCCCCCGCCCCCGCAATTGTTTTCTAATCTGCCCTTGCACATCAAATGTCTCTTGAGCGTTTCCCTGTTTCCCCAAATTCTTCGACAGGGTGGGTTTTCAAGGTTGCATGGTGTTCCGGCCTGTGGACACGTTGTACCTTGCTTCGTGGACTTAAATTGGTCATTTAGGCTCTTTTAACTGCCTTTCAGTTACAAAAGATTTCCCACGAACAAAATATGCGCGGAAAAACATCACAGTTACCCAGTTAATCACTACTCAGATTTGATAACACGTTAATTTTTGCCATCTTGGCTTCAGATATTTTTAAGGAAGAAAAGTTTACAGGGGGACTGGAAGGTCCCTCTGTCCAACCAGTTCCTATCCTTCCATCCCAAAAGCCACCTCCAATCTGAAGTTGGTGTTTATTATTGCCATCCTTGATCTCAGGCTTCACTTCCAAAAGTATGTTCCGTAAACAATACCGTATTGTTCCGAGTTTCAAAAGTCGACACAGCATCGTAATCGCAAGTCTATATCCTTTCTTCACTGAACACGTTGATTTCGAGATTGACTCACGTGGATATAGACCTCGTTAATTTTGACTGTTCTAAGATATTATAATGCATGAATATAATCGATTAACACATTCCTCTATCGATAAGCATTTAGGTCGTTTCTAAGACTCGAGAATCGACGCTCTGGTGACGGGAGAGTGCGCACGAGTTTCTCTAGGGGCTGTGTCTGGAGAAGAATCCAAAGTCCTAGGCCGAGGAGTCTGGGATTCCTGGAAGAGGACGGGCTGACTCCCAAGGGCCAGCCTCTTCAGTTCCACTAGACACCGCTGGGTGGCGCTCCCAGGTGACTGCAGTTTACAGCGCTGCCAGTCGGGAAGGAGAGTCCCATGTCCCCACGTCCTCTGGGTGGTACGAGGTGGGGCCTGAAGCGTCTTCGAGCTTCAGCGTCTTTTCAGGCTCCTTGGCCTACGAGGTTTTTACCTTGCGTGAATTTCCTAGCCACGGCCTTGGCTTCTTCTCCGCTTGGGTCGTCTTTTTCTTATCGATTTGTGAATAGTTTATCCATATTTCTGATTCAGACAGGGTCTCTACAGGAAGCACGTGGCGTGCGTAAAGCGGGTGAGTGAAGGAGCGCTGAATGAAAGGACTATTTCCAGAAGCACGGACAGGTTGGAGGCAGGCACCGAGGGGCAGTGCACACCCAAGCTGGGCAAGAGTGGGCAGTGCTCACCACTTCAGGCCCGAAGGGCAAGGCAAGCGTTGGGTGACAGCGCTCCCTGGATTTCTGGGCGTTTCCACACGGTCCGGCTCTTCCGAGCAAAGGGCGCTGGCTGAGAAGCTTGGCTCAAGGATGATTGGAGAGCAGCCTAGTGGACACCATCAAGATAGAGAACATCGCCCTCCCTCGAGACATCCCAGGATCCTAACGCCTTCTCCTTCTCATCCAGGAGACTGTCGCTCACCTGCCGGTGTACCAAACCTGCAAGCGCCTTCCCCTCGGCCTCGGAGGAGTTTTCCTTGCGTGCCAGGGAGAGCCATCTCCCTCTGGAGGGGAAGACGGGCAGGCCACGAGCAGCCCTGATAACCGCTCGGCCTCCTCAGTCAGGCTTCCTCTGCTGGGGTGCATCCCCCCCACACACACGTGCGGGTGAACATTCGGCCCTTGTGGACCTGGGGGGCTGGGTGCCGACTCGAGATACGGCTCCGGCTGCTGCATTTTGCTGGAGCGATGCCCGTGTCTCTGACCGGGGCTCTGGGGCCTTCAGGCAGGACGCGTACATGCAACTGGGGCAGGCTGACCTGTTGGCTCGCGGGAGGGGAAAATCTCAGAGCCTCCAGGTTCTGACTTGACAGGCAGGAGCAGAGCCTGGCAAGTGCAGGGACCTGCACTAACAGGAGCTGAGCGTCCGTGGAGGGACACAGCCAGCTCCCCACCACGGGGCGGGAGCCGGGCCCAGAAGCACCAGCCCGCCCTGCGCGCCGCACCGCACGCCTTCTGCTCTCCCCCGGCTGCTCCACTGGAGACCAGAGGGGGCCGCAGCACCCGGCCCGGTTCCTACAGGTCAGCCTCGCAGGCGCAGAGCAAAGTGAGGACGAAAGGAGGACGGACGGGGGCACGGGACGGGCGTCTAGCACAGCGAACGGTTCTGTGCTTTGCAAATTTCTTCTCTGGGACTGTGGCTTGTCTTTCCTTCCATAAACATGGTCTGTTCGACATTGATTTTTTTGGCCCGTGTTCAGACTTGTACACGTTCCGCGTGTGTAACGGCTGACTGTTGTGTGCTGCCTTCTCCGTATGTCCGTTAGCTCCAGACAAACAGCGAGGACAATAGTGACTAACTGGAGCCGGGTGTGTGCGGGGCCCGGTCAACAATAAGAGTGGAACTCCCAGACCTGACACTGACCACATGCAGGAGGGTGGGCGTTTCCGCGAGGTAGAATGTTTGGGGCTGCAAGTGTCAGAAACCCAGGACTCAGCTGGCTCAAACAGTAAGGAAACGCAGATCTCTTTGACTAAGGAGTCCAGCTGTAGCTGTCTTCAAGGTGGGTTGCATCATCAGCTTCATGACGTCAGTACGGACCTGGACTTTCCCATTCCTCCTCTCTACTGTCCTTCCTACTAGTTTAATCAACACTCTGGGAGCAAGACATTTGGAGCAGTCAACCCAAAGGTGACGATGTCAGGAGGAAGAGAGAATCCTGTCCTATGACTCTCTCTTACAAAGAGAGGACACTTCTCCCGGAAGCCCTCCTATCTGACTCCCCATCACACATCAGTGGCTAGAGTTGGGTCACACTAGTTTCCCTGGAAACATCACTATCGAGGCAGAAGATAACAACACGAGTCCTGTTGAGTTGACCCTTAGAGCAAGAGAAGGAGTTGGCTTCTCCTTCAAAAAACATGCTGTGAGGTGCAGGGGTGGAGACCTGAACGACATTTGGATTCTCTTAGGCAGAAAGGAGGGTGAGTGGCTGCTGGGTAGGCAACCCAAAACCTTCACCACGGGGGTGACCCAACTAAAGCAAACCCTCAAAACGCAACAGTAAAACACCAAACATTCCAAACGGAAAAGACAACCCACCAACTGGGAGAAAATATTTGCAAATCATATATCTGACAAGGGGTTAATTCCCAAAATATATAAAGAACTCATACAACTCAACAACAAAAAGAGCAACAACCGGATCAAAAATGAGCGGGGGGGGGCGGGGGGGCCGACCCAGTGGCGTAGTGGGTAAGTTTGCCCGATCCGCTTTGGCGGGCCCGCTTCTCGGGTTCGGATCCCGGGCACGGACCTACAGCCACTCATCGACCCGTGCTGTGGCGGCGTCCCACACACAAAATCGAGGAAGACTGGCACGGATGTTACCTCAGGGACACTCTTCCTCAAGCGAAAAGAGGAAGATCGGCAGCAGATGTCAGCTTAAAAAAAAAAAAAAACGGGCAGAGGATATGAACAGACACTTTTCCAAAGAAGACATACAGATGGCCAACAGGCACATGACAAGACGTTCAAAGTGTTGGAGAGGACGTGGAGAAAAGAGAACCCTCATTCACTGCTGCTGGGAATGCAAACTGGTGCAGCCACTAAGGAAAACAGTATGGCGATTTCTCAAAACATTAAAAATAGAAATACCATACGATCCAGCTATCCCACTACTAGGTATTCATCCAAAGAACGTGAAACCGACAATACGAAGAGATCCACGCACCCCTACGTTCATTGCAGCATTATCCACAATAGCCAAGATGTGGATGAAACAACCCGAGTGCCCATCGACTGATGAATGGATTAGAAGATGTGGTATATATATATATATGTATGTATATACACACAGACACACACAGACACACACACACACGACGGAATACTACTCAGCCATAAAGAAGACAAAATCGTCCCATTTGCAACAACATGGATGGACCTCGAGGGTGTGATGGTAAGCGAAATAAGCCAGACAGAGAAAGACAAACACCGTGTGATTTCCCTCGTGTGTGGAAGATAAACACGTGGATAAAGAGAACAGATTAGTGGTTACTAGAGGGGAAGGGGGTGGGGGGGGTGGGCAAAAGGGGTAAGGCAGCACATATGTACGATGACAGATAAAAATGAGACTACCGGTGGTGAGCACGATGCAGTCTACACAGAAACTGATAGATACTCATGTACACCTGAAATTACACAATGTTATAAACCAATGTGACCTCAAGAAAATAAAAATAAATAAATAAATAAATAAAAAAGAAACGAGTATTGAGACCAAGTCCTTTCACAAAAAAAACAACAAACTCTCAAATCCCTAGCAATAAGCTTGACGTGAGAAGTGCAGGAGCCTTTCTGATGGAAACTCCTCAACTTGACTGAGAGCCAGAAAGAAGGCCTGGAGACACGCCACACTCCCCGACGGGAAGGCGAAGTCTCGCAAAGCTGTTCGACCGTCCTAGATTAATTTGTTGGCTTAAGGTGATTCTAAGCAAAATGCTTGTGATAAAATAGTAAATGGAAAAAAGTGAGTGAAAAACCGCACGTGTTCAGGTTGGTGCATTTCATTGCGTGTCAAGTTTGTATCCACAGAGAACCACTGTAAACAGACACGGATCACTAGGGAGCGGCGCGCTTGCTTAGAAATCTCGAGACGTGTGCTGTTGTCTGCGATTTACCACGAGACGCGTCAAAGAATAAGATGGACTGATCGATGGACAGAGGGATGGACAAATGAGAAGAAGGAAATGTAGTAAAATAGTAATGATAGAATCTAGGCGGGAAGTGTTCGTGTGTTAACTGTCACATTTTTTTCAACTCTGTTGAACCTTTGGAAATTTTCATAATAAAAGGTTGGGAGAAAGACAGAGCGAGGAACAACAAAAACCAAAGTGCATATCTAATAGAATTCCAACACTAAAAATATGAGCTCAGCTGAAAACAGATGGGCAGGAAGCGGGCTAAAATACCGACCCTGGTGCAGTTCTCCGGGGTTTCTCTTTCCTTCTTCACGCTCCAGGCACCGGCCGACTTTGCTCTGTACGATATCCGCGTCCGCCTATACCCGAACTGAAGGACCACCGCCTGCCTGCCCGGCGCCCCGGGCCCAGCGAGGAAGGCCCCTGGGGCCCCGACTCTCCCCGGCTGGGCTGCCCCCTCACGCCCGCGGCTTCGAGCACCCGCTGGGCCCGAGGCCTCTAATCACAGCTCTGCAGACCTGTCCTCGCGGGCTGCTCAGGCGACGACCGGACTACCGACTCGTCTATTCTGAGCTCTCGGGCTGCAGCCGCCTGCTCCCCATCTTTGCCCATCACAGCGTTACTCCAGGCGCTTCTTCCAACCACACCCCTCTAGCTGCCTGTGGTTTTTGGCCGTAGTTTAAAATTTCTTAGTTTAAGTGATCTCTGTCCAGGAACTGAAAAGAGAAACTTTACAAATTGTTCTATGTAATAACGTAAAATCCCTGCAAGGCAAAAAAATAAAATAAAATAAAATAAAACATAAACAAGGAATTATAAAATGACAACTGAGAAATATATTTGCAACTTACATGACAAAGTCCTGATTTACCTAATTTACGCAGAGGTCAAAATCAAAAGTAAAATAAAAAGATGAACAAAAAAGATGCGAAACCCAATAGAAAAAAAGCGAAGTGAACAAAGGGTTCAAAGACACACGAATTACCAATGAACAGGGAAAAAGTGTGGACCCTCACTCGTGGTAAGAGAAATGAGAAATGAAAACCAAAACGGTAACGGGATGTAACTTCCTACCTTGCAAATTGCCAAAAGTTCCATGAAACACTTGAATGCCACCTGGTGGTGCTGAGGATCGGGACTGGGAGACGGGGGCTCCCGCAGTGTGGTAAAAGCGCAAAGCGATGCCACTCTCCGAAGGACACGTCTATTCAATTCACAAATGCGCGCAGCCAGTGAGCAAGACCATGCTTGGCGTTTTCACTCCAGAAATATTTATGTAATTTCACCAAGATCACATACGGATGTATGACGTTCATTGCGACACTTTTGATTCCAGCAGAAAACAGGACAAAAAAAAAAAAAAAGAAAGAACTCGAAGCAACCGAAGTATCTGAACCGGATCAAATCCCTAGAGGTTTGTGAAAATAAAGAGGCTTGATGCTACGTCAACAAAGCAGGAATCCAGTATCAAAACCCAGCTCAAGGTTAGCACCCAAACAGCAGAAAAGTTGACTTGAAACTGAGAGGCCTAACTGCACTCTGATCTTCATTTCTCCTCTGCCCCGGAACTCAGACTCCTGAGCCAATGGGAAAGGGAGCTTATTGATAATTTTCTTCGTTATTTGCACTTTTCTGGGTCCTCTAAATTTTCTATAATAAGCACGTATTACTTTTTAATAATAAAGTTATGTATAGTATCTTTATCGGTATGTGAGGAACACACACAACTGGAGTTTATCAATTCCTCTCCATTCATAAGGTATTCTTCTATTTCTCCACGAGAGGGCAGCAGATGCACAACAAATAAAAACCGTTTCAAAGGCCTTTGGTCTGAAATGGAACGCTGCTGTTCATCGTTCAGTCGTTTATTGTTACGTGTTACCGGCACAAACAAATTATTTATTGAATTGTTTATTTTTCTGATAAATTGGCTATACAGTCATTGGAAAAATTGACATATCGGAGAAAACAGAAGTCACCGATAGTCACACTCCTCAGATGGAGCCAAGCTTGACCACCTGGCATTTATCTTCACGTTTACAGACACGTGATGGAAAGAAGCAGCTACATATTTTAAAACAAAATGTGCCCCCCGCCCCCGCAATTGTTTTCTAATCTGCCCTTGCACATCAAATGTCTCTTGAGCGTTTCCCTGTTTCCCCAAATTCTTCGACAGGGTGGGTTTTCAAGGTTGCATGGTGTTCCGGCCTGTGGACACGTTGTACCTTGCTTCGTGGACTTAAATTGGTCATTTAGGCTCTTTTAACTGCCTTTCAGTTACAAAAGATTTCCCACGAACAAAATATGCGCGGAAAAACATCACAGTTACCCAGTTAATCACTACTCAGATTTGATAACACGTTAATTTTTGCCATCTTGGCTTCAGATATTTTTAAGGAAGAAAAGTTTACAGGGGGACTGGAAGGTCCCTCTGTCCAACCAGTTCCTATCCTTCCATCCCAAAAGCCACCTCCAATCTGAAGTTGGTGTTTATTATTGCCATCCTTGATCTCAGGCTTCACTTCCAAAAGTATGTTCCGTAAACAATACCGTATTGTTCCGAGTTTCAAAAGTCGACACAGCATCGTAATCGCAAGTCTATATCCTTTCTTCACTGAACACGTTGATTTCGAGATTGACTCACGTGGATATAGACCTCGTTAATTTTGACTGTTCTAAGATATTATAATGCATGAATATAATCGATTAACACATTCCTCTATCGATAAGCATTTAGGTCGTTTCTAAGACTCGAGAATCGACGCTCTGGTGACGGGAGAGTGCGCACGAGTTTCTCTAGGGGCTGTGTCTGGAGAAGAATCCAAAGTCCTAGGCCGAGGAGTCTGGGATTCCTGGAAGAGGACGGGCTGACTCCCAAGGGCCAGCCTCTTCAGTTCCACTAGACACCGCTGGGTGGCGCTCCCAGGTGACTGCAGTTTACAGCGCTGCCAGTCGGGAAGGAGAGTCCCATGTCCCCACGTCCTCTGGGTGGTACGAGGTGGGGCCTGAAGCGTCTTCGAGCTTCAGCGTCTTTTCAGGCTCCTTGGCCTACGAGGTTTTTACCTTGCGTGAATTTCCTAGCCACGGCCTTGGCTTCTTCTCCGCTTGGGTCGTCTTTTTCTTATCGATTTGTGAATAGTTTATCCATATTTCTGATTCAGACAGGGTCTCTACAGGAAGCACGTGGCGTGCGTAAAGCGGGTGAGTGAAGGAGCGCTGAATGAAAGGACTATTTCCAGAAGCACGGACAGGTTGGAGGCAGGCACCGAGGGGCAGTGCACACCCAAGCTGGGCAAGAGTGGGCAGTGCTCACCACTTCAGGCCCGAAGGGCAAGGCAAGCGTTGGGTGACAGCGCTCCCTGGATTTCTGGGCGTTTCCACACGGTCCGGCTCTTCCGAGCAAAGGGCGCTGGCTGAGAAGCTTGGCTCAAGGATGATTGGAGAGCAGCCTAGTGGACACCATCAAGATAGAGAACATCGCCCTCCCTCGAGACATCCCAGGATCCTAACGCCTTCTCCTTCTCATCCAGGAGACTGTCGCTCACCTGCCGGTGTACCAAACCTGCAAGCGCCTTCCCCTCGGCCTCGGAGGAGTTTTCCTTGCGTGCCAGGGAGAGCCATCTCCCTCTGGAGGGGAAGACGGGCAGGCCACGAGCAGCCCTGATAACCGCTCGGCCTCCTCAGTCAGGCTTCCTCTGCTGGGGTGCATCCCCCCCACACACACGTGCGGGTGAACATTCGGCCCTTGTGGACCTGGGGGGCTGGGTGCCGACTCGAGATACGGCTCCGGCTGCTGCATTTTGCTGGAGCGATGCCCGTGTCTCTGACCGGGGCTCTGGGGCCTTCAGGCAGGACGCGTACATGCAACTGGGGCAGGCTGACCTGTTGGCTCGCGGGAGGGGAAAATCTCAGAGCCTCCAGGTTCTGACTTGACAGGCAGGAGCAGAGCCTGGCAAGTGCAGGGACCTGCACTAACAGGAGCTGAGCGTCCGTGGAGGGACACAGCCAGCTCCCCACCACGGGGCGGGAGCCGGGCCCAGAAGCACCAGCCCGCCCTGCGCGCCGCACCGCACGCCTTCTGCTCTCCCCTGGCTGCTCCACTGGAGACCAGAGGGGGCCGCAGCACCCGGCCCGGTTCCTACAGGTCAGCCTCGCAGGCGCAGAGCAAAGTGAGGACGAAAGGAGGACGGACGGGGGCACGGGACGGGCGTCTAGCACAGCGAACGGTTCTGTGCTTTGCAAATTTCTTCTCTGGGACTGTGGCTTGTCTTTCCTTCCATAAACATGGTCTGTTCGACATTGATTTTTTTGGCCCGTGTTCAGACTTGTACACGTTCCGCGTGTGTAACGGCTGACTGTTGTGTGCTGCCTTCTCCGTATGTCCGTTAGCTCCAGACAAACAGCGAGGACAATAGTGACTAACTGGAGCCGGGTGTGTGCGGGGCCCGGTCAACAATAAGAGTGGAACTCCCAGACCTGACACTGACCACATGCAGGAGGGTGGGCGTTTCCGCGAGGTAGAATGTTTGGGGCTGCAAGTGTCAGAAACCCAGGACTCAGCTGGCTCAAACAGTAAGGAAACGCAGATCTCTTTGACTAAGGAGTCCAGCTGTAGCTGTCTTCAAGGTGGGTTGCATCATCAGCTTCATGACGTCAGTACGGACCTGGACTTTCCCATTCCTCCTCTCTACTGTCCTTCCTACTAGTTTAATCAACACTCTGGGAGCAAGACATTTGGAGCAGTCAACCCAAAGGTGACGATGTCAGGAGGAAGAGAGAATCCTGTCCTATGACTCTCTCTTACAAAGAGAGGACACTTCTCCCGGAAGCCCTCCTATCTGACTCCCCATCACACATCAGTGGCTAGAGTTGGGTCACACTAGTTTCCCTGGAAACATCACTATCGAGGCAGAAGATAACAACACGAGTCCTGTTGAGTTGACCCTTAGAGCAAGAGAAGGAGTTGGCTTCTCCTTCAAAAAACATGCTGTGAGGTGCAGGGGTGGAGACCTGAACGACATTTGGATTCTCTTAGGCAGAAAGGAGGGTGAGTGGCTGCTGGGTAGGCAACCCAAAACCTTCACCACGGGGGTGACCCAACTAAAGCAAACCCTCAAAACGCAACAGTAAAACACCAAACATTCCAAACGGAAAAGACAACCCACCAACTGGGAGAAAATATTTGCAAATCATATATCTGACAAGGGGTTAATTCCCAAAATATATAAAGAACTCATACAACTCAACAACAAAAAGAGCAACAACCGGATCAAAAATGAGCGGGGGGGGCGGGGGGGCCGACCCAGTGGCGTAGTGGGTAAGTTTGCCCGATCCGCTTTGGCGGGCCCGCTTCTCGGGTTCGGATCCCGGGCACGGACCTACAGCCACTCATCGACCCGTGCTGTGGCGGCGTCCCACACACAAAATCGAGGAAGACTGGCACGGATGTTACCTCAGGGACACTCTTCCTCAAGCGAAAAGAGGAAGATCGGCAGCAGATGTCAGCTTAAAAAAAAAAAAAAACGGGCAGAGGATATGAACAGACACTTTTCCAAAGAAGACATACAGATGGCCAACAGGCACATGACAAGACGTTCAAAGTGTTGGAGAGGACGTGGAGAAAAGAGAACCCTCATTCACTGCTGCTGGGAATGCAAACTGGTGCAGCCACTAAGGAAAACAGTATGGCGATTTCTCAAAACATTAAAAATAGAAATACCATACGATCCAGCTATCCCACTACTAGGTATTCATCCAAAGAACGTGAAACCGACAATACGAAGAGATCCACGCACCCCTACGTTCATTGCAGCATTATCCACAATAGCCAAGATGTGGATGAAACAACCCGAGTGCCCATCGACTGATGAATGGATTAGAAGATGTGGTATATATATATATATGTATGTATATACACACAGACACACACAGACACACACACACACGACGGAATACTACTCAGCCATAAAGAAGACAAAATCGTCCCATTTGCAACAACATGGATGGACCTCGAGGGTGTGATGGTAAGCGAAATAAGCCAGACAGAGAAAGACAAACACCGTGTGATTTCCCTCGTGTGTGGAAGATAAACACGTGGATAAAGAGAACAGATTAGTGGTTACTAGAGGGGAAGGGGGTGGGGGGGGTGGGCAAAAGGGGTAAGGCAGCACATATGTACGATGACAGATAAAAATGAGACTACCGGTGGTGAGCACGATGCAGTCTACACAGAAACTGATAGATACTCATGTACACCTGAAATTACACAATGTTATAAACCAATGTGACCTCAAGAAAATAAAAATAAATAAATAAATAAATAAAAAAGAAACGAGTATTGAGACCAAGTCCTTTCACAAAAAAAACAACAAACTCTCAAATCCCTAGCAATAAGCTTGACGTGAGAAGTGCAGGAGCCTTTCTGATGGAAACTCCTCAACTTGACTGAGAGCCAGAAAGAAGGCCTGGAGACACGCCACACTCCCCGACGGGAAGGCGAAGTCTCGCAAAGCTGTTCGACCGTCCTAGATTAATTTGTTGGCTTAAGGTGATTCTAAGCAAAATGCTTGTGATAAAATAGTAAATGGAAAAAAGTGAGTGAAAAACCGCACGTGTTCAGGTTGGTGCATTTCATTGCGTGTCAAGTTTGTATCCACAGAGAACCACTGTAAACAGACACGGATCACTAGGGAGCGGCGCGCTTGCTTAGAAATCTCGAGACGTGTGCTGTTGTCTGCGATTTACCACGAGACGCGTCAAAGAATAAGATGGACTGATCGATGGACAGAGGGATGGACAAATGAGAAGAAGGAAATGTAGTAAAATAGTAATGATAGAATCTAGGCGGGAAGTGTTCGTGTGTTAACTGTCACATTTTTTTCAACTCTGTTGAACCTTTGGAAATTTTCATAATAAAAGGTTGGGAGAAAGACAGAGCGAGGAACAACAAAAACCAAAGTGCATATCTAATAGAATTCCAACACTAAAAATATGAGCTCAGCTGAAAACAGATGGGCAGGAAGCGGGCTAAAATACCGACCCTGGTGCAGTTCTCCGGGGTTTCTCTTTCCTTCTTCACGCTCCAGGCACCGGCCGACTTTGCTCTGTACGATATCCGCGTCCGCCTATACCCGAACTGAAGGACCACCGCCTGCCTGCCCGGCGCCCCGGGCCCAGCGAGGAAGGCCCCTGGGGCCCCGACTCTCCCCGGCTGGGCTGCCCCCTCACGCCCGCGGCTTCGAGCACCCGCTGGGCCCGAGGCCTCTAATCACAGCTCTGCAGACCTGTCCTCGCGGGCTGCTCAGGCGACGACCGGACTACCGACTCGTCTATTCTGAGCTCTCGGGCTGCAGCCGCCTGCTCCCCATCTTTGCCCATCACAGCGTTACTCCAGGCGCTTCTTCCAACCACACCCCTCTAGCTGCCTGTGGTTTTTGGCCGTAGTTTAAAATTTCTTAGTTTAAGTGATCTCTGTCCAGGAACTGAAAAGAGAAACTTTACAAATTGTTCTATGTAATAACGTAAAATCCCTGCAAGGCAAAAAAATAAAATAAAATAAAATAAAACATAAACAAGGAATTATAAAATGACAATTGAGAAATATATTTGCAACTTACATGACAAAGTCCTGATTTACCTAATTTACGCAGAGGTCAAAATCAAAAGTAAAATAAAAAGATGAACAAAAAAGATGCGAAACCCAATAGAAAAAAAGCGAAGTGAACAAAGGGTTCAAAGACACACGAATTACCAATGAACAGGGAAAAAGTGTGGACCCTCACTCGTGGTAAGAGAAATGAGAAATGAAAACCAAAACGGTAACGGGATGTAACTTCCTACCTTGCAAATTGCCAAAAGTTCCATGAAACACTTGAATGCCACCTGGTGGTGCTGAGGATCGGGACTGGGAGACGGGGGCTCCCGCAGTGTGGTAAAAGCGCAAAGCGATGCCACTCTCCGAAGGACACGTCTATTCAATTCACAAATGCGCGCAGCCAGTGAGCAAGACCATGCTTGGCGTTTTCACTCCAGAAATATTTATGTAATTTCACCAAGATCACATACGGATGTATGACGTTCATTGCGACACTTTTGATTCCAGCAGAAAACAGGACAAAAAAAAAAAAAAGAAAGAACTCGAAGCAACCGAAGTATCTGAACCGGATCAAATCCCTAGAGGTTTGTGAAAATAAAGAGGCTTGATGCTACGTCAACAAAGCAGGAATCCAGTATCAAAACCCAGCTCAAGGTTAGCACCCAAACAGCAGAAAAGTTGACTTGAAACTGAGAGGCCTAACTGCACTCTGATCTTCATTTCTCCTCTGCCCCGGAACTCAGAATCCTGAGCCAATGGGAAAGGGAGCTTATTGATAATTTTCTTCGTTATTTGCACTTTTCTGGGTCCTCTAAATTTTCTATAATAAGCACGTATTACTTTTTAATAATAAAGTTATGTATAGTATCTTTATCGGTATGTGAGGAACACACACAACTGGAGTTTATCAATTCCTCTCCATTCATAAGGTATTCTTCTATTTCTCCACGAGAGGGCAGCAGATGCACAACAAATAAAAACCGTTTCAAAGGCCTTTGGTCTGAAATGGAACGCTGCTGTTCATCGTTCAGTCGTTTATTGTTACGTGTTACCGGCACAAACAAATTATTTATTGAATTGTTTATTTTTCTGATAAATTGGCTATACAGTCATTGGAAAAATTGACATATCGGAGAAAACAGAAGTCACCGATAGTCACACTCCTCAGATGGAGCCAAGCTTGACCACCTGGCATTTATCTTCACGTTTACAGACACGTGATGGAAAGAAGCAGCTACATATTTTAAAACAAAATGTGCCCCCCGCCCCCGCAACTGTTTTCTAATCTGCCCTTGCACATCAAATGTCTCTTGAGCGTTTCCCTGTTTCCCCAAATTCTTCGACAGGGTGGGTTTTCAAGGTTGCATGGTGTTCCGGCCTGTGGACACGTTGTACCTTGCTTCGTGGACTTAAATTGGTCATTTAGGCTCTTTTAACTGCCTTTCAGTTACAAAAGATTTCCCACGAACAAAATATGCGCGGAAAAACATCACAGTTACCCAGTTAATCACTACTCAGATTTGATAACACGTTAATTTTTGCCATCTTGGCTTCAGATATTTTTAAGGAAGAAAAGTTTACAGGGGGACTGGAAGGTCCCTCTGTCCAACCAGTTCCTATCCTTCCATCCCAAAAGCCACCTCCAATCTGAAGTTGGTGTTTATTATTGCCATCCTTGATCTCAGGCTTCACTTCCAAAAGTATGTTCCGTAAACAATACCGTATTGTTCCGAGTTTCAAAAGTCGACACAGCATCGTAATCGCAAGTCTATATCCTTTCTTCACTGAACACGTTGATTTCGAGATTGACTCACGTGGATATAGACCTCGTTAATTTTGACTGTTCTAAGATATTATAATGCATGAATATAATCGATTAACACATTCCTCTATCGATAAGCATTTAGGTCGTTTCTAAGACTCGAGAATCGACGCTCTGGTGACGGGAGAGTGCGCACGAGTTTCTCTAGGGGCTGTGTCTGGAGAAGAATCCAAAGTCCTAGGCCGAGGAGTCTGGGATTCCTGGAAGAGGACGGGCTGACTCCCAAGGGCCAGCCTCTTCAGTTCCACTAGACACCGCTGGGTGGCGCTCCCAGGTGACTGCAGTTTACAGCGCTGCCAGTCGGGAAGGAGAGTCCCATGTCCCCACGTCCTCTGGGTGGTACGAGGTGGGGCCTGAAGCGTCTTCGAGCTTCAGCGTCTTTTCAGGCTCCTTGGCCTACGAGGTTTTTACCTTGCGTGAATTTCCTAGCCACGGCCTTGGCTTCTTCTCCGCTTGGGTCGTCTTTTTCTTATCGATTTGTGAATAGTTTATCCATATTTCTGATTCAGACAGGGTCTCTACAGGAAGCACGTGGCGTGCGTAAAGCGGGTGAGTGAAGGAGCGCTGAATGAAAGGACTATTTCCAGAAGCACGGACAGGTTGGAGGCAGGCACCGAGGGGCAGTGCACACCCAAGCTGGGCAAGAGTGGGCAGTGCTCACCACCTCAGGCCCGAAGGGCAAGGCAAGCGTTGGGTGACAGCGCTCCCTGGATTTCTGGGCGTTTCCACACGGTCCGGCTCTTCTGAGCAAAGGGCGCTGGCTGAGAAGCTTGGCTCAAGGATGATTGGAGAGCAGCCTAGTGGACACCATCAAGATAGAGAACATCGCCCTCCCTCGAGACATCCCAGGATCCTAACGCCTTCTCCTTCTCATCCAGGAGACTGTCGCTCACCTGCCGGTGTACCAAACCTGCAAGCGCCTTCCCCTCGGCCTCGGAGGAGTTTTCCTTGCGTGCCAGGGAGAGCCATCTCCCTCTGGAGGGGAAGACGGGCAGGCCACGAGCAGCCCTGATAACCGCTCGGCCTCCTCAGTCAGGCTTCCTCTGCTGGGGTGCATCCCCCCCACACACACGTGCGGGTGAACATTCGGCCCTTGTGGACCTGGGGGGCTGGGTGCCGACTCGAGATACGGCTCCGGCTGCTGCATTTTGCTGGAGCGATGCCCGTGTCTCTGACCGGGGCTCTGGGGCCTTCAGGCAGGACGCGTACATGCAACTGGGGCAGGCTGACCTGTTGGCTCGCGGGAGGGGAAAATCTCAGAGCCTCCAGGTTCTGACTTGACAGGCAGGAGCAGAGCCTGGCAAGTGCAGGGACCTGCACTAACAGGAGCTGAGCGTCCGTGGAGGGACACAGCCAGCTCCCCACCACGGGGCGGGAGCCGGGCCCAGAAGCACCAGCCCGCCCTGCGCGCCGCACCGCGCGCCTTCTGCTCTCCCCCGGCTGCTCCACTGGAGACCAGAGGGGGCCGCAGCACCCGGCCCGGTTCCTACAGGTCAGCCTCGCAGGCGCAGAGCAAAGTGAGGACGAAAGGAGGACGGACGGGGGCACGGGACGGGCGTCTAGCACAGCGAACGGTTCTGTGCTTTGCAAATTTCTTCTCTGGGACTGTGGCTTGTCTTTCCTTCCATAAACATGGTCTGTTCGACATTGATTTTTTTGGCCCGTGTTCAGACTTGTACACGTTCCGCGTGTGTAACGGCTGACTGTTGTGTGCTGCCTTCTCCGTATGTCCGTTAGCTCCAGACAAACAGCGAGGACAATAGTGACTAACTGGAGCCGGGTGTGTGCGGGGCCCGGTCAACAATAAGAGTGGAACTCCCAGACCTGACACTGACCACATGCAGGAGGGTGGGCGTTTCCGCGAGGTAGAATGTTTGGGGCTGCAAGTGTCAGAAACCCAGGACTCAGCTGGCTCAAACAGTAAGGAAACGCAGATCTCTTTGACTAAGGAGTCCAGCTGTAGCTGTCTTCAAGGTGGGTTGCATCATCAGCTTCATGACGTCAGTACGGACCTGGACTTTCCCATTCCTCCTCTCTACTGTCCTTCCTACTAGTTTAATCAACACTCTGGGAGCAAGACATTTGGAGCAGTCAACCCAAAGGTGACGATGTCAGGAGGAAGAGAGAATCCTGTCCTATGACTCTCTCTTACAAAGAGAGGACACTTCTCCCGGAAGCCCTCCTATCTGACTCCCCATCACACATCAGTGGCTAGAGTTGGGTCACACTAGTTTCCCTGGAAACATCACTATCGAGGCAGAAGATAACAACACGAGTCCTGTTGAGTTGACCCTTAGAGCAAGAGAAGGAGTTGGCTTCTCCTTCAAAAAACATGCTGTGAGGTGCAGGGGTGGAGACCTGAACGACATTTGGATTCTCTTAGGCAGAAAGGAGGGTGAGTGGCTGCTGGGTAGGCAACCCAAAACCTTCACCACGGGGGTGACCCAACTAAAGCAAACCCTCAAAACGCAACAGTAAAACACCAAACATTCCAAACGGAAAAGACAACCCACCAACTGGGAGAAAATATTTGCAAATCATATATCTGACAAGGGGTTAATTCCCAAAATATATAAAGAACTCATACAACTCAACAACAAAAAGAGCAACAACCGGATCAAAAATGAGCGGGGGGGGCGGGGGGGCCGACCCAGTGGCGTAGTGGGTAAGTTTGCCCGATCCGCTTTGGCGGGCCCGCTTCTCGGGTTCGGATCCCGGGCACGGACTTACAGCCACTCATCGACCCGTGCTGTGGCGGCGTCCCACACACAAAATCGAGGAAGACTGGCACGGATGTTACCTCAGGGACACTCTTCCTCAAGCGAAAAGAGGAAGATCGGCAGCAGATGTCAGCTTAAAAAAAAAAAAAAAACGGGCAGAGGATATGAACAGACATTTTTCCAAAGAAGACATACAGATGGCCAACAGGCACATGACAAGACGTTCAAAGTGTTGGAGAGGACGTGGAGAAAAGAGAACCCTCATTCACTGCTGCTGGGAATGCAAACTGGTGCAGCCACTAAGGAAAACAGTATGGCGATTTCTCAAAACATTAAAAATAGAAATACCATACGATCCAGCTATCCCACTACTAGGTATTCATCCAAAGAACGTGAAACCGACAATACGAAGAGATCCACGCACCCCTACGTTCATTGCAGCATTATCCACAATAGCCAAGATGTGGATGAAACAACCCGAGTGCCCGTCGACTGATGAATGGATTAGAAGATGTGGTATATATACATACATATATATATATATATATGTATATACACACACACACACACACACACACACACACACACACACGACGGAATACTACTCAGCCATAAAGAAGACAAAATCGTCCCATTTGCAACAACATGGATGGACCTCGAGGGTGTGATGGTAAGCGAAATAAGCCAGACAGAGAAAGACAAACACCGTGTGATTTCCCTCGTGTGTGGAAGATAAACACGTGGATAAAGAGAACAGATTAGTGGTTACTAGAGGGGAAGGGGGTGGGGGGGGGTGGGCAAAAGGGGTAAGGCAGCACATATGTATGATGACAGATAAAAATGAGACTACCGGTGGTGAGCACGATGCAGTCTACACAGAAACTGATAGATACTCATGTACACCTGAAATTACACAATGTTATAAACCAATGTGACCTCAAGAAAATAAAAATAAATAAATAAATAAATAAAAAAGAAACGAGTATTGAGACCAAGTCCTTTCACAAAAAAAACAACAAACTCTCAAATCCCTAGCAATAAGCTTGACGTGAGAAGTGCAGGAGCCTTTCTGATGGAAACTCCTCAACTTGACTGAGAGCCAGAAAGAAGGCCTGGAGACACGCCACACTCCCCGACGGGAAGGCGAAGTCTCGCAAAGCTGTTCGACCGTCCTAGATTAATTTGTTGGCTTAAGGTGATTCTAAGCAAAATGCTTGTGATAAAATAGTAAATGGAAAAAAGTGAGTGAAAAACCGCACGTGTTCAGGTTGGTGCATTTCATTGCGTGTCAAGTTTGTATCCACAGAGAACCACTGTAAACAGACACGGATCACTAGGGAGCGGCGCGCTTGCTTAGAAATCTCGAGACGTGTGCTGTTGTCTGCGATTTACCACGAGACGCGTCAAAGAATAAGATGGACTGATCGATGGACAGAGGGATGGACAAATGAGAAGAAGGAAATGTAGTAAAATAGTAATGATAGAATCTAGGCGGGAAGTGTTCGTGTGTTAACTGTCACATTTTTTTCAACTCTGTTGAACCTTTGGAAATTTTCATAATAAAAGGTTGGGAGAAAGACAGAGCGAGGAACAACAAAAACCAAAGTGCGTATCTAACAGAATTCCAACACTAAAAATATGAGCTCAGCTGAAAACAGATGGGCAGGAAGCGGGCTAAAATACCGACCCTGGTGCAGTTCTCCGGGGTTTCTCTTTCCTTCTTCACGCTCCAGGCACCGGCCGACTTTGCTCTGTACGATATCCGCGTCCGCCTATACCCGAACTGAAGGACCACCGCCTGCCTGCCCGGCGCCCCGGGCCCAGCGAGGAAGGCCCCTGGGGCCCCGACTCTCCCCGGCTGGGCTGCCCCCTCACGCCCGCGGCTTCGAGCACCCGCTGGGCCCGAGGCCTCTAATCACAGCTCTGCAGACCTGTCCTCGCGGGCTGCTCAGGCGACGACCGGACTACCGACTCGTCTATTCTGAGCTCTCGGGCTGCAGCCGCCTGCTCCCCATCTTTGCCCATCACAGCGTTACTCCAGGCGCTTCTTCCAACCACACCCCTCTAGCTGCCTGTGGTTTTTGGCCGTAGTTTAAAATTTCTTAGTTTAAGTGATCTCTGTCCAGGAACTGAAAAGAGAAACTTTACAAATTGTTCTATGTAATAACGTAAAATCCCTGCAAGGCAAAAAAATAAAATAAAATAAAATAAAACATAAACAAGGAATTATAAAATGACAATTGAGAAATATATTTGCAACTTACATGACAAAGTCCTGATTTACCTAATTTACGCAGAGGTCAAAATCAAAAGTAAAATAAAAAGATGAACAAAAAAGATGCGAAACCCAATAGAAAAAAAGCGAAGTGAACAAAGGGTTCAAAGACACACGAATTACCAATGAACAGGGAAAAAGTGTGGACCCTCACTCGTGGTAAGAGAAATGAGAAATGAAAACCAAAACGGTAACGGGATGTAACTTCCTACCTTGCAAATTGCCAAAAGTTCCATGAAACACTTGAATGCCACCTGGTGGTGCTGAGGATCGGGACTGGGAGACGGGGGCTCCCGCAGTGTGGTAAAAGCGCAAAGCGATGCCACTCTCCGAAGGACACGTCTATTCAATTCACAAATGCGCGCAGCCAGTGAGCAAGACCATGCTTGGCGTTTTCACTCCAGAAATATTTATGTAATTTCACCAAGATCACATACGGATGTATGACGTTCATTGCGACACTTTTGATTCCAGCAGAAAACAGGACAAAAAAAAAAAAAAGAAAGAACTCGAAGCAACCGAAGTATCTGAACCGGATCAAATCCCTAGAGGTTTGTGAAAATAAAGAGGCTTGATGCTACGTCAACAAAGCAGGAATCCAGTATCAAAACCCAGCTCAAGGTTAGCACCCAAACAGCAGAAAAGTTGACTTGAAACTGAGAGGCCTAACTGCACTCTGATCTTCATTTCTCCTCTGCCCCGGAACTCAGAATCCTGAGCCAATGGGAAAGGGAGCTTATTGATAATTTTCTTCGTTATTTGCACTTTTCTGGGTCCTCTAAATTTTCTATAATAAGCACGTATTACTTTTTAATAATAAAGTTATGTATAGTATCTTTATCGGTATGTGAGGAACACACACAACTGGAGTTTATCAATTCCTCTCCATTCATAAGGTATTCTTCTATTTCTCCACGAGAGGGCAGCAGATGCACAACAAATAAAAACCGTTTCAAAGGCCTTTGGTCTGAAATGGAACGCTGCTGTTCATCGTTCAGTCGTTTATTGTTACGTGTTACCGGCACAAACAAATTATTTATTGAATTGTTTATTTTTCTGATAAATTGGCTATACAGTCATTGGAAAAATTGACATATCGGAGAAAACAGAAGTCACCGATAGTCACACTCCTCAGATGGAGCCAAGCTTGACCACCTGGCATTTATCTTCACGTTTACAGACACGTGATGGAAAGAAGCAGCTACATATTTTAAAACAAAATGTGCCCCCCGCCCCCGCAATTGTTTTCTAATCTGCCCTTGCACATCAAATGTCTCTTGAGCGTTTCCCTGTTTCCCCAAATTCTTCGACAGGGTGGGTTTTCAAGGTTGCATGGTGTTCCGGCCTGTGGACACGTTGTACCTTGCTTCGTGGACTTAAATTGGTCATTTAGGCTCTTTTAACTGCCTTTCAGTTACAAAAGATTTCCCACGAACAAAATATGCGCGGAAAAACATCACAGTTACCCAGTTAATCACTACTCAGATTTGATAACACGTTAATTTTTGCCATCTTGGCTTCAGATATTTTTAAGGAAGAAAAGTTTACAGGGGGACTGGAAGGTCCCTCTGTCCAACCAGTTCCTATCCTTCCATCCCAAAAGCCACCTCCAATCTGAAGTTGGTGTTTATTATTGCCATCCTTGATCTCAGGCTTCACTTCCAAAAGTATGTTCCGTAAACAATACCGTATTGTTCCGAGTTTCAAAAGTCGACACAGCATCGTAATCGCAAGTCTATATCCTTTCTTCACTGAACACGTTGATTTCGAGATTGACTCACGTGGATATAGACCTCGTTAATTTTGACTGTTCTAAGATATTATAATGCATGAATATAATCGATTAACACATTCCTCTATCGATAAGCATTTAGGTCGTTTCTAAGACTCGAGAATCGACGCTCTGGTGACGGGAGAGTGCGCACGAGTTTCTCTAGGGGCTGTGTCTGGAGAAGAATCCAAAGTCCTAGGCCGAGGAGTCTGGGATTCCTGGAAGAGGACGGGCTGACTCCCAAGGGCCAGCCTCTTCAGTTCCACTAGACACCGCTGGGTGGCGCTCCCAGGTGACTGCAGTTTACAGCGCTGCCAGTCGGGAAGGAGAGTCCCATGTCCCCACGTCCTCTGGGTGGTACGAGGTGGGGCCTGAAGCGTCTTCGAGCTTCAGCGTCTTTTCAGGCTCCTTGGCCTACGAGGTTTTTACCTTGCGTGAATTTCCTAGCCACGGCCTTGGCTTCTTCTCCGCTTGGGTCGTCTTTTTCTTATCGATTTGTGAATAGTTTATCCATATTTCTGATTCAGACAGGGTCTCTACAGGAAGCACGTGGCGTGCGTAAAGCGGGTGAGTGAAGGAGCGCTGAATGAAAGGACTATTTCCAGAAGCACGGACAGGTTGGAGGCAGGCACCGAGGGGCAGTGCACACCCAAGCTGGGCAAGAGTGGGCAGTGCTCACCACTTCAGGCCCGAAGGGCAAGGCAAGCGTTGGGTGACAGCGCTCCCTGGATTTCTGGGCGTTTCCACACGGTCCGGCTCTTCCGAGCAAAGGGCGCTGGCTGAGAAGCTTGGCTCAAGGATGATTGGAGAGCAGCCTAGTGGACACCATCAAGATAGAGAACATCGCCCTCCCTCGAGACATCCCAGGATCCTAACGCCTTCTCCTTCTCATCCAGGAGACTGTCGCTCACCTGCCGGTGTACCAAACCTGCAAGCGCCTTCCCCTCGGCCTCGGAGGAGTTTTCCTTGCGTGCCAGGGAGAGCCATCTCCCTCTGGAGGGGAAGACGGGCAGGCCACGAGCAGCCCTGATAACCGCTCGGCCTCCTCAGTCAGGCTTCCTCTGCTGGGGTGCATCCCCCCCACACACACGTGCGGGTGAACATTCGGCCCTTGTGGACCTGGGGGGCTGGGTGCCGACTCGAGATACGGCTCCGGCTGCTGCATTTTGCTGGAGCGATGCCCGTGTCTCTGACCGGGGCTCTGGGGCCTTCAGGCAGGACGCGTACATGCAACTGGGGCAGGCTGACCTGTTGGCTCGCGGGAGGGGAAAATCTCAGAGCCTCCAGGTTCTGACTTGACAGGCAGGAGCAGAGCCTGGCAAGTGCAGGGACCTGCACTAACAGGAGCTGAGCGTCCGTGGAGGGACACAGCCAGCTCCCCACCACGGGGCGGGAGCCGGGCCCAGAAGCACCAGCCCGCCCTGCGCGCCGCACCGCGCGCCTTCTGCTCTCCCCCGGCTGCTCCACTGGAGACCAGAGGGGGCCGCAGCACCCGGCCCGGTTCCTACAGGTCAGCCTCGCAGGCGCAGAGCAAAGTGAGGACGAAAGGAGGACGGACGGGGGCACGGGACGGGCGTCTAGCACAGCGAACGGTTCTGTGCTTTGCAAATTTCTTCTCTGGGACTGTGGCTTGTCTTTCCTTCCATAAACATGGTCTGTTCGACATTGATTTTTTTGGCCCGTGTTCAGACTTGTACACGTTCCGCGTGTGTAACGGCTGACTGTTGTGTGCTGCCTTCTCCGTATGTCCGTTAGCTCCAGACAAACAGCGAGGACAATAGTGACTAACTGGAGCCGGGTGTGTGCGGGGCCCGGTCAACAATAAGAGTGGAACTCCCAGACCTGACACTGACCACATGCAGGAGGGTGGGCGTTTCCGCGAGGTAGAATGTTTGGGGCTGCAAGTGTCAGAAACCCAGGACTCAGCTGGCTCAAACAGTAAGGAAACGCAGATCTCTTTGACTAAGGAGTCCAGCTGTAGCTGTCTTCAAGGTGGGTTGCATCATCAGCTTCATGACGTCAGTACGGACCTGGACTTTCCCATTCCTCCTCTCTACTGTCCTTCCTACTAGTTTAATCAACACTCTGGGAGCAAGACATTTGGAGCAGTCAACCCAAAGGTGACGATGTCAGGAGGAAGAGAGAATCCTGTCCTATGACTCTCTCTTACAAAGAGAGGACACTTCTCCCGGAAGCCCTCCTATCTGACTCCCCATCACACATCAGTGGCTAGAGTTGGGTCACACTAGTTTCCCTGGAAACATCACTATCGAGGCAGAAGATAACAACACGAGTCCTGTTGAGTTGACCCTTAGAGCAAGAGAAGGAGTTGGCTTCTCCTTCAAAAAACATGCTGTGAGGTGCAGGGGTGGAGACCTGAACGACATTTGGATTCTCTTAGGCAGAAAGGAGGGTGAGTGGCTGCTGGGTAGGCAACCCAAAACCTTCACCACGGGGGTGACCCAACTAAAGCAAACCCTCAAAACGCAACAGTAAAACACCAAACATTCCAAACGGAAAAGACAACCCACCAACTGGGAGAAAATATTTGCAAATCATATATCTGACAAGGGGTTAATTCCCAAAATATATAAAGAACTCATACAACTCAACAACAAAAAGAGCAACAACCGGATCAAAAATGAGCGGGGGGGGCGGGGGGGCCGACCCAGTGGCGTAGTGGGTAAGTTTGCCCGATCCGCTTTGGCGGGCCCGCTTCTCGGGTTCGGATCCCGGGCACGGACCTACAGCCACTCATCGACCCGTGCTGTGGCGGCGTCCCACACACAAAATCGAGGAAGACTGGCACGGATGTTACCTCAGGGACACTCTTCCTCAAGCGAAAAGAGGAAGATCGGCAGCAGATGTCAGCTTAAAAAAAAAAAAAAAAAACGGGCAGAGGATATGAACAGACATTTTTCCAAAGAAGACATACAGATGGCCAACAGGCACATGACAAGACGTTCAAAGTGTTGGAGAGGACGTGGAGAAAAGAGAACCCTCATTCACTGCTGCTGGGAATGCAAACTGGTGCAGCCACTAAGGAAAACAGTATGGCGATTTCTCAAAACATTAAAAATAGAAATACCATACGATCCAGCTATCCCACTACTAGGTATTCATCCAAAGAACGTGAAACCGACAATACGAAGAGATCCACGCACCCCTACGTTCATTGCAGCATTATCCACAATAGCCAAGATGTGGATGAAACAACCCGAGTGCCCGTCGACTGATGAATGGATTAGAAGATGTGGTATATATACATACATATATATATATATGTATGTATATACACACACACACAGACACACACACACACACACACACACACACGACGGAATACTACTCAGCCATAAAGAAGACAAAATCGTCCCATTTGCAACAACATGGATGGACCTCGAGGGTGTGATGGTAAGCGAAATAAGCCAGACAGAGAAAGACAAACACCGTGTGATTTCCCTCGTGTGTGGAAGATAAACACGTGGATAAAGAGAACAGATTAGTGGTTACTAGAGGGGAAGGGGGTGGGGGGGGTGGGCAAAAGGGGTAAGGCAGCACATATGTACGATGACAGATAAAAATGAGACTACCGGTGGTGAGCACGATGCAGTCTACACAGAAACTGATAGATACTCATGTACACCTGAAGTTACACAATGTTATAAACCAATGTGACCTCAAGAAAATAAAAATAAATAAATAAATAAATAAAAAAGAAACGAGTATTGAGACCAAGTCCTTTCACAAAAAAAACAACAAACTCTCAAATCCCTAGCAATAAGCTTGACGTGAGAAGTGCAGGAGCCTTTCTGATGGAAACTCCTCAACTTGACTGAGAGCCAGAAAGAAGGCCTGGAGACACGCCACACTCCCCGACGGGAAGGCGAAGTCTCGCAAAGCTGTTCGACCGTCCTAGATTAATTTGTTGGCTTAAGGTGATTCTAAGCAAAATGCTTGTGATAAAATAGTAAATGGAAAAAAGTGAGTGAAAAACCGCACGTGTTCAGGTTGGTGCATTTCATTGCGTGTCAAGTTTGTATCCACAGAGAACCACTGTAAACAGACACGGATCACTAGGGAGCGGCGCGCTTGCTTAGAAATCTCGAGACGTGTGCTGTTGTCTGCGATTTACCACGAGACGCGTCAAAGAATAAGATGGACTGATCGATGGACAGAGGGATGGACAAATGAGAAGAAGGAAATGTAGTAAAATAGTAATGATAGAATCTAGGCGGGAAGTGTTCGTGTGTTAACTGTCACATTTTTTTCAACTCTGTTGAACCTTTGGAAATTTTCATAATAAAAGGTTGGGAGAAAGACAGAGCGAGGAACAACAAAAACCAAAGTGCATATCTAATAGAATTCCAACACTAAAAATATGAGCTCAGCTGAAAACAGATGGGCAGGAAGCGGGCTAAAATACCGACCCTGGTGCAGTTCTCCGGGGTTTCTCTTTCCTTCTTCACGCTCCAGGCACCGGCCGACTTTGCTCTGTACGATATCCGCGTCCGCCTATACCCGAACTGAAGGACCACCGCCTGCCTGCCCGGCGCCCCGGGCCCAGCGAGGAAGGCCCCTGGGGCCCCGACTCTCCCCGGCTGGGCTGCCCCCTCACGCCCGCGGCTTCGAGCACCCGCTGGGCCCGAGGCCTCTAATCACAGCTCTGCAGACCTGTCCTCGCGGGCTGCTCAGGCGACGACCGGACTACCGACTCGTCTATTCTGAGCTCTCGGGCTGCAGCCGCCTGCTCCCCATCTTTGCCCATCACAGCGTTACTCCAGGCGCTTCTTCCAACCACACCCCTCTAGCTGCCTGTGGTTTTTGGCCGTAGTTTAAAATTTCTTAGTTTAAGTGATCTCTGTCCAGGAACTGAAAAGAGAAACTTTACAAATTGTTCTATGTAATAACGTAAAATCCCTGCAAGGCAAAAAAATAAAATAAAATAAAATAAAACATAAACAAGGAATTATAAAATGACAATTGAGAAATATATTTGCAACTTACATGACAAAGTCCTGATTTACCTAATTTACGCAGAGGTCAAAATCAAAAGTAAAATAAAAAGATGAACAAAAAAGATGCGAAACCCAATAGAAAAAAAGCGAAGTGAACAAAGGGTTCAAAGACACACGAATTACCAATGAACAGGGAAAAAGTGTGGACCCTCACTCGTGGTAAGAGAAATGAGAAATGAAAACCAAAACGGTAACGGGATGTAACTTCCTACCTTGCAAATTGCCAAAAGTTCCATGAAACACTTGAATGCCACCTGGTGGTGCTGAGGATCGGGACTGGGAGACGGGGGCTCCCGCAGTGTGGTAAAAGCGCAAAGCGATGCCACTCTCCGAAGGACACGTCTATTCAATTCACAAATGCGCGCAGCCAGTGAGCAAGACCATGCTTGGCGTTTTCACTCCAGAAATATTTATGTAATTTCACCAAGATCACATACGGATGTATGACGTTCATTGCGACACTTTTGATTCCAGCAGAAAACAGGACAAAAAAAAAAAAAAGAAAGAACTCGAAGCAACCGAAGTATCTGAACCGGATCAAATCCCTAGAGGTTTGTGAAAATAAAGAGGCTTGATGCTACGTCAACAAAGCAGGAATCCAGTATCAAAACCCAGCTCAAGGTTAGCACCCAAACAGCAGAAAAGTTGACTTGAAACTGAGAGGCCTAACTGCACTCTGATCTTCATTTCTCCTCTGCCCCGGAACTCAGAATCCTGAGCCAATGGGAAAGGGAGCTTATTGATAATTTTCTTCGTTATTTGCACTTTTCTGGGTCCTCTAAATTTTCTATAATAAGCACGTATTACTTTTTAATAATAAAGTTATGTATAGTATCTTTATCGGTATGTGAGGAACACACACAACTGGAGTTTATCAATTCCTCTCCATTCATAAGGTATTCTTCTATTTCTCCACGAGAGGGCAGCAGATGCACAACAAATAAAAACCGTTTCAAAGGCCTTTGGTCTGAAATGGAACGCTGCTGTTCATCGTTCAGTCGTTTATTGTTACGTGTTACCGGCACAAACAAATTATTTATTGAATTGTTTATTTTTCTGATAAATTGGCTATACAGTCATTGGAAAAATTGACATATCGGAGAAAACAGAAGTCACCGATAGTCACACTCCTCAGATGGAGCCAAGCTTGACCACCTGGCATTTATCTTCACGTTTACAGACACGTGATGGAAAGAAGCAGCTACATATTTTAAAACAAAATGTGCCCCCCGCCCCCGCAATTGTTTTCTAATCTGCCCTTGCACATCAAATGTCTCTTGAGCGTTTCCCTGTTTCCCCAAATTCTTCGACAGGGTGGGTTTTCAAGGTTGCATGGTGTTCCGGCCTGTGGACACGTTGTACCTTGCTTCGTGGACTTAAATTGGTCATTTAGGCTCTTTTAACTGCCTTTCAGTTACAAAAGATTTCCCACGAACAAAATATGCGCGGAAAAACATCACAGTTACCCAGTTAATCACTACTCAGATTTGATAACACGTTAATTTTTGCCATCTTGGCTTCAGATATTTTTAAGGAAGAAAAGTTTACAGGGGGACTGGAAGGTCCCTCTGTCCAACCAGTTCCTATCCTTCCATCCCAAAAGCCACCTCCAATCTGAAGTTGGTGTTTATTATTGCCATCCTTGATCTCAGGCTTCACTTCCAAAAGTATGTTCCGTAAACAATACCGTATTGTTCCGAGTTTCAAAAGTCGACACAGCATCGTAATCGCAAGTCTATATCCTTTCTTCACTGAACACGTTGATTTCGAGATTGACTCACGTGGATATAGACCTCGTTAATTTTGACTGTTCTAAGATATTATAATGCATGAATATAATCGATTAACACATTCCTCTATCGATAAGCATTTAGGTCGTTTCTAAGACTCGAGAATCGACGCTCTGGTGACGGGAGAGTGCGCACGAGTTTCTCTAGGGGCTGTGTCTGGAGAAGAATCCAAAGTCCTAGGCCGAGGAGTCTGGGATTCCTGGAAGAGGACGGGCTGACTCCCAAGGGCCAGCCTCTTCAGTTCCACTAGACACCGCTGGGTGGCGCTCCCAGGTGACTGCAGTTTACAGCGCTGCCAGTCGGGAAGGAGAGTCCCATGTCCCCACGTCCTCTGGGTGGTACGAGGTGGGGCCTGAAGCGTCTTCGAGCTTCAGCGTCTTTTCAGGCTCCTTGGCCTACGAGGTTTTTACCTTGCGTGAATTTCCTAGCCACGGCCTTGGCTTCTTCTCCGCTTGGGTCGTCTTTTTCTTATCGATTTGTGAATAGTTTATCCATATTTCTGATTCAGACAGGGTCTCTACAGGAAGCACGTGGCGTGCGTAAAGCGGGTGAGTGAAGGAGCGCTGAATGAAAGGACTATTTCCAGAAGCACGGACAGGTTGGAGGCAGGCACCGAGGGGCAGTGCACACCCAAGCTGGGCAAGAGTGGGCAGTGCTCACCACTTCAGGCCCGAAGGGCAAGGCAAGCGTTGGGTGACAGCGCTCCCTGGATTTCTGGGCGTTTCCACACGGTCCGGCTCTTCCGAGCAAAGGGCGCTGGCTGAGAAGCTTGGCTCAAGGATGATTGGAGAGCAGCCTAGTGGACACCATCAAGATAGAGAACATCGCCCTCCCTCGAGACATCCCAGGATCCTAACGCCTTCTCCTTCTCATCCAGGAGACTGTCGCTCACCTGCCGGTGTACCAAACCTGCAAGCGCCTTCCCCTCGGCCTCGGAGGAGTTTTCCTTGCGTGCCAGGGAGAGCCATCTCCCTCTGGAGGGGAAGACGGGCAGGCCACGAGCAGCCCTGATAACCGCTCGGCCTCCTCAGTCAGGCTTCCTCTGCTGGGGTGCATCCCCCCCACACACACGTGCGGGTGAACATTCGGCCCTTGTGGACCTGGGGGGCTGGGTGCCGACTCGAGATACGGCTCCGGCTGCTGCATTTTGCTGGAGCGATGCCCGTGTCTCTGACCGGGGCTCTGGGGCCTTCAGGCAGGACGCGTACATGCAACTGGGGCAGGCTGACCTGTTGGCTCGCGGGAGGGGAAAATCTCAGAGCCTCCAGGTTCTGACTTGACAGGCAGGAGCAGAGCCTGGCAAGTGCAGGGACCTGCACTAACAGGAGCTGAGCGTCCGTGGAGGGACACAGCCAGCTCCCCACCACGGGGCGGGAGCCGGGCCCAGAAGCACCAGCCCGCCCTGCGCGCCGCACCGCGCGCCTTCTGCTCTCCCCCGGCTGCTCCACTGGAGACCAGAGGGGGCCGCAGCACCCGGCCCGGTTCCTACAGGTCAGCCTCGCAGGCGCAGAGCAAAGTGAGGACGAAAGGAGGACGGACGGGGGCACGGGACGGGCGTCTAGCACAGCGAACGGTTCTGTGCTTTGCAAATTTCTTCTCTGGGACTGTGGCTTGTCTTTCCTTCCATAAACATGGTCTGTTCGACATTGATTTTTTTGGCCCGTGTTCAGACTTGTACACGTTCCGCGTGTGTAACGGCTGACTGTTGTGTGCTGCCTTCTCCGTATGTCCGTTAGCTCCAGACAAACAGCGAGGACAATAGTGACTAACTGGAGCCGGGTGTGTGCGGGGCCCGGTCAACAATAAGAGTGGAACTCCCAGACCTGACACTGACCACATGCAGGAGGGTGGGCGTTTCCGCGAGGTAGAATGTTTGGGGCTGCAAGTGTCAGAAACCCAGGACTCAGCTGGCTCAAACAGTAAGGAAACGCAGATCTCTTTGACTAAGGAGTCCAGCTGTAGCTGTCTTCAAGGTGGGTTGCATCATCAGCTTCATGACGTCAGTACGGACCTGGACTTTCCCATTCCTCCTCTCTACTGTCCTTCCTACTAGTTTAATCAACACTCTGGGAGCAAGACATTTGGAGCAGTCAACCCAAAGGTGACGATGTCAGGAGGAAGAGAGAATCCTGTCCTATGACTCTCTCTTACAAAGAGAGGACACTTCTCCCGGAAGCCCTCCTATCTGACTCCCCATCACACATCAGTGGCTAGAGTTGGGTCACACTAGTTTCCCTGGAAACATCACTATCGAGGCAGAAGATAACAACACGAGTCCTGTTGAGTTGACCCTTAGAGCAAGAGAAGGAGTTGGCTTCTCCTTCAAAAAACATGCTGTGAGGTGCAGGGGTGGAGACCTGAACGACATTTGGATTCTCTTAGGCAGAAAGGAGGGTGAGTGGCTGCTGGGTAGGCAACCCAAAACCTTCACCACGGGGGTGACCCAACTAAAGCAAACCCTCAAAACGCAACAGTAAAACACCAAACATTCCAAACGGAAAAGACAACCCACCAACTGGGAGAAAATATTTGCAAATCATATATCTGACAAGGGGTTAATTCCCAAAATATATAAAGAACTCATACAACTCAACAACAAAAAGAGCAACAACCGGATCAAAAATGAGCGGGGGGGGCGGGGGGGCCGACCCAGTGGCGTAGTGGGTAAGTTTGCCCGATCCGCTTTGGCGGGCCCGCTTCTCGGGTTCGGATCCCGGGCACGGACCTACAGCCACTCATCGACCCGTGCTGTGGCGGCGTCCCACACACAAAATCGAGGAAGACTGGCACGGATGTTACCTCAGGGACACTCTTCCTCAAGCGAAAAGAGGAAGATCGGCAGCAGATGTCAGCTTAAAAAAAAAAAAAAAAAACGGGCAGAGGATATGAACAGACATTTTTCCAAAGAAGACATACAGATGGCCAACAGGCACATGACAAGACGTTCAAAGTGTTGGAGAGGACGTGGAGAAAAGAGAACCCTCATTCACTGCTGCTGGGAATGCAAACTGGTGCAGCCACTAAGGAAAACAGTATGGCGATTTCTCAAAACATTAAAAATAGAAATACCATACGATCCAGCTATCCCACTACTAGGTATTCATCCAAAGAACGTGAAACCGACAATACGAAGAGATCCACGCACCCCTACGTTCATTGCAGCATTATCCACAATAGCCAAGATGTGGATGAAACAACCCGAGTGCCCGTCGACTGATGAATGGATTAGAAGATGTGGTATATATACATACATATATATATATATGTATGTATATACACACACACACAGACACACACACACACACACACACACACACGACGGAATACTACTCAGCCATAAAGAAGACAAAATCGTCCCATTTGCAACAACATGGATGGACCTCGAGGGTGTGATGGTAAGCGAAATAAGCCAGACAGAGAAAGACAAACACCGTGTGATTTCCCTCGTGTGTGGAAGATAAACACGTGGATAAAGAGAACAGATTAGTGGTTACTAGAGGGGAAGGGGGTGGGGGGGGTGGGCAAAAGGGGTAAGGCAGCACATATGTACGATGACAGATAAAAATGAGACTACCGGTGGTGAGCACGATGCAGTCTACACAGAAACTGATAGATACTCATGTACACCTGAAGTTACACAATGTTATAAACCAATGTGACCTCAAGAAAATAAAAATAAATAAATAAATAAATAAAAAAGAAACGAGTATTGAGACCAAGTCCTTTCACAAAAAAAACAACAAACTCTCAAATCCCTAGCAATAAGCTTGACGTGAGAAGTGCAGGAGCCTTTCTGATGGAAACTCCTCAACTTGACTGAGAGCCAGAAAGAAGGCCTGGAGACACGCCACACTCCCCGACGGGAAGGCGAAGTCTCGCAAAGCTGTTCGACCGTCCTAGATTAATTTGTTGGCTTAAGGTGATTCTAAGCAAAATGCTTGTGATAAAATAGTAAATGGAAAAAAGTGAGTGAAAAACCGCACGTGTTCAGGTTGGTGCATTTCATTGCGTGTCAAGTTTGTATCCACAGAGAACCACTGTAAACAGACACGGATCACTAGGGAGCGGCGCGCTTGCTTAGAAATCTCGAGACGTGTGCTGTTGTCTGCGATTTACCACGAGACGCGTCAAAGAATAAGATGGACTGATCGATGGACAGAGGGATGGACAAATGAGAAGAAGGAAATGTAGTAAAATAGTAATGATAGAATCTAGGCGGGAAGTGTTCGTGTGTTAACTGTCACATTTTTTTCAACTCTGTTGAACCTTTGGAAATTTTCATAATAAAAGGTTGGGAGAAAGACAGAGCGAGGAACAACAAAAACCAAAGTGCATATCTAATAGAATTCCAACACTAAAAATATGAGCTCAGCTGAAAACAGATGGGCAGGAAGCGGGCTAAAATACCGACCCTGGTGCAGTTCTCCGGGGTTTCTCTTTCCTTCTTCACGCTCCAGGCACCGGCCGACTTTGCTCTGTACGATATCCGCGTCCGCCTATACCCGAACTGAAGGACCACCGCCTGCCTGCCCGGCGCCCCGGGCCCAGCGAGGAAGGCCCCTGGGGCCCCGACTCTCCCCGGCTGGGCTGCCCCCTCACGCCCGCGGCTTCGAGCACCCGCTGGGCCCGAGGCCTCTAATCACAGCTCTGCAGACCTGTCCTCGCGGGCTGCTCAGGCGACGACCGGACTACCGACTCGTCTATTCTGAGCTCTCGGGCTGCAGCCGCCTGCTCCCCATCTTTGCCCATCACAGCGTTACTCCAGGCGCTTCTTCCAACCACACCCCTCTAGCTGCCTGTGGTTTTTGGCCGTAGTTTAAAATTTCTTAGTTTAAGTGATCTCTGTCCAGGAACTGAAAAGAGAAACTTTACAAATTGTTCTATGTAATAACGTAAAATCCCTGCAAGGCAAAAAAATAAAATAAAATAAAATAAAACATAAACAAGGAATTATAAAATGACAATTGAGAAATATATTTGCAACTTACATGACAAAGTCCTGATTTACCTAATTTACGCAGAGGTCAAAATCAAAAGTAAAATAAAAAGATGAACAAAAAAGATGCGAAACCCAATAGAAAAAAAGCGAAGTGAACAAAGGGTTCAAAGACACACGAATTACCAATGAACAGGGAAAAAGTGTGGACCCTCACTCGTGGTAAGAGAAATGAGAAATGAAAACCAAAACGGTAACGGGATGTAACTTCCTACCTTGCAAATTGCCAAAAGTTCCATGAAACACTTGAATGCCACCTGGTGGTGCTGAGGATCGGGACTGGGAGACGGGGGCTCCCGCAGTGTGGTAAAAGCGCAAAGCGATGCCACTCTCCGAAGGACACGTCTATTCAATTCACAAATGCGCGCAGCCAGTGAGCAAGACCATGCTTGGCGTTTTCACTCCAGAAATATTTATGTAATTTCACCAAGATCACATACGGATGTATGACGTTCATTGCGACACTTTTGATTCCAGCAGAAAACAGGACAAAAAAAAAAAAAAGAAAGAACTCGAAGCAACCGAAGTATCTGAACCGGATCAAATCCCTAGAGGTTTGTGAAAATAAAGAGGCTTGATGCTACGTCAACAAAGCAGGAATCCAGTATCAAAACCCAGCTCAAGGTTAGCACCCAAACAGCAGAAAAGTTGACTTGAAACTGAGAGGCCTAACTGCACTCTGATCTTCATTTCTCCTCTGCCCCGGAACTCAGAATCCTGAGCCAATGGGAAAGGGAGCTTATTGATAATTTTCTTCGTTATTTGCACTTTTCTGGGTCCTCTAAATTTTCTATAATAAGCACGTATTACTTTTTAATAATAAAGTTATGTATAGTATCTTTATCGGTATGTGAGGAACACACACAACTGGAGTTTATCAATTCCTCTCCATTCATAAGGTATTCTTCTATTTCTCCACGAGAGGGCAGCAGATGCACAACAAATAAAAACCGTTTCAAAGGCCTTTGGTCTGAAATGGAACGCTGCTGTTCATCGTTCAGTCGTTTATTGTTACGTGTTACCGGCACAAACAAATTATTTATTGAATTGTTTATTTTTCTGATAAATTGGCTATACAGTCATTGGAAAAATTGACATATCGGAGAAAACAGAAGTCACCGATAGTCACACTCCTCAGATGGAGCCAAGCTTGACCACCTGGCATTTATCTTCACGTTTACAGACACGTGATGGAAAGAAGCAGCTACATATTTTAAAACAAAATGTGCCCCCCGCCCCCGCAATTGTTTTCTAATCTGCCCTTGCACATCAAATGTCTCTTGAGCGTTTCCCTGTTTCCCCAAATTCTTCGACAGGGTGGGTTTTCAAGGTTGCATGGTGTTCCGGCCTGTGGACACGTTGTACCTTGCTTCGTGGACTTAAATTGGTCATTTAGGCTCTTTTAACTGCCTTTCAGTTACAAAAGATTTCCCACGAACAAAATATGCGCGGAAAAACATCACAGTTACCCAGTTAATCACTACTCAGATTTGATAACACGTTAATTTTTGCCATCTTGGCTTCAGATATTTTTAAGGAAGAAAAGTTTACAGGGGGACTGGAAGGTCCCTCTGTCCAACCAGTTCCTATCCTTCCATCCCAAAAGCCACCTCCAATCTGAAGTTGGTGTTTATTATTGCCATCCTTGATCTCAGGCTTCACTTCCAAAAGTATGTTCCGTAAACAATACCGTATTGTTCCGAGTTTCAAAAGTCGACACAGCATCGTAATCGCAAGTCTATATCCTTTCTTCACTGAACACGTTGATTTCGAGATTGACTCACGTGGATATAGACCTCGTTAATTTTGACTGTTCTAAGATATTATAATGCATGAATATAATCGATTAACACATTCCTCTATCGATAAGCATTTAGGTCGTTTCTAAGACTCGAGAATCGACGCTCTGGTGACGGGAGAGTGCGCACGAGTTTCTCTAGGGGCTGTGTCTGGAGAAGAATCCAAAGTCCTAGGCCGAGGAGTCTGGGATTCCTGGAAGAGGACGGGCTGACTCCCAAGGGCCAGCCTCTTCAGTTCCACTAGACACCGCTGGGTGGCGCTCCCAGGTGACTGCAGTTTACAGCGCTGCCAGTCGGGAAGGAGAGTCCCATGTCCCCACGTCCTCTGGGTGGTACGAGGTGGGGCCTGAAGCGTCTTCGAGCTTCAGCGTCTTTTCAGGCTCCTTGGCCTACGAGGTTTTTACCTTGCGTGAATTTCCTAGCCACGGCCTTGGCTTCTTCTCCGCTTGGGTCGTCTTTTTCTTATCGATTTGTGAATAGTTTATCCATATTTCTGATTCAGACAGGGTCTCTACAGGAAGCACGTGGCGTGCGTAAAGCGGGTGAGTGAAGGAGCGCTGAATGAAAGGACTATTTCCAGAAGCACGGACAGGTTGGAGGCAGGCACCGAGGGGCAGTGCACACCCAAGCTGGGCAAGAGTGGGCAGTGCTCACCACCTCAGGCCTGAAGGGCAAGGCAAGCGTTGGGTGACAGCGCTCCCTGGATTTCTGGGCGTTTCCACACGGTCCGGCTCTTCCGAGCAAAGGGCGCTGGCTGAGAAGCTTGGCTCAAGGATGATTGGAGAGCAGCCTAGTGGACACCATCAAGATAGAGAACATCGCCCTCCCTCGAGACATCCCAGGATCCTAACGCCTCCTCCTTCTCATCCAGGAGACTGTCGCTCACCTGCCGGTGTACCAAACCTGCAAGCGCCTTCCCCTCGGCCTCGGAGGAGTTTTCCTTGCGTGCCAGGGAGAGCCATCTCCCTCTGGAGGGGAAGACGGGCAGGCCACGAGCAGCCCTGATAACCGCTCGGCCTCCTCAGTCAGGCTTCCTCTGCTGGGGTGCATCCCCCCCACACACACGTGCGGGTGAACATTCGGCCCTTGTGGACCTGGGGGGCTGGGTGCCGACTCGAGATACGGCTCCGGCTGCTGCATTTTGCTGGAGCGATGCCCGTGTCTCTGACCGGGGCTCTGGGGCCTTCAGGCAGGACGCGTACATGCAACTGGGGCAGGCTGACCTGTTGGCTCGCGGGAGGGGAAAATCTCAGAGCCTCCAGGTTCTGACTTGACAGGCAGGAGCAGAGCCTGGCAAGTGCAGGGACCTGCACTAACAGGAGCTGAGCGTCCGTGGAGGGACACAGCCAGCTCCCCACCACGGGGCGGGAGCCGGGCCCAGAAGCACCAGCCCGCCCTGCGCGCCGCACCGCGCGCCTTCTGCTCTCCCCCGGCTGCTCCACTGGAGACCAGAGGGGGCCGCAGCACCCGGCCCGGTTCCTACAGGTCAGCCTCGCAGGCGCAGAGCAAAGTGAGGACGAAAGGAGGACGGACGGGGGCACGGGACGGGCGTCTAGCACAGCGAACGGTTCTGTGCTTTGCAAATTTCTTCTCTGGGACTGTGGCTTGTCTTTCCTTCCATAAACATGGTCTGTTCGACATTGATTTTTTTGGCCCGTGTTCAGACTTGTACACGTTCCGCGTGTGTAACGGCTGACTGTTGTGTGCTGCCTTCTCCGTATGTCCGTTAGCTCCAGACAAACAGCGAGGACAATAGTGACTAACTGGAGCCGGGTGTGTGCGGGGCCCGGTCAACAATAAGAGTGGAACTCCCAGACCTGACACTGACCACATGCAGGAGGGTGGGCGTTTCCGCGAGGTAGAATGTTTGGGGCTGCAAGTGTCAGAAACCCAGGACTCAGCTGGCTCAAACAGTAAGGAAACGCAGATCTCTTTGACTAAGGAGTCCAGCTGTAGCTGTCTTCAAGGTGGGTTGCATCATCAGCTTCATGACGTCAGTACGGACCTGGACTTTCCCATTCCTCCTCTCTACTGTCCTTCCTACTAGTTTAATCAACACTCTGGGAGCAAGACATTTGGAGCAGTCAACCCAAAGGTGACGATGTCAGGAGGAAGAGAGAATCCTGTCCTATGACTCTCTCTTACAAAGAGAGGACACTTCTCCCGGAAGCCCTCCTATCTGACTCCCCATCACACATCAGTGGCTAGAGTTGGGTCACACTAGTTTCCCTGGAAACATCACTATCGAGGCAGAAGATAACAACACGAGTCCTGTTGAGTTGACCCTTAGAGCAAGAGAAGGAGTTGGCTTCTCCTTCAAAAAACATGCTGTGAGGTGCAGGGGTGGAGACCTGAACGACATTTGGATTCTCTTAGGCAGAAAGGAGGGTGAGTGGCTGCTGGGTAGGCAACCCAAAACCTTCACCACGGGGGTGACCCAACTAAAGCAAACCCTCAAAACGCAACAGTAAAACACCAAACATTCCAAACGGAAAAGACAACCCACCAACTGGGAGAAAATATTTGCAAATCATATATCTGACAAGGGGTTAATTCCCAAAATATATAAAGAACTCATACAACTCAACAACAAAAAGAGCAACAACCGGATCAAAAATGAGCGGGGGGGGCGGGGGGGCCGACCCAGTGGCGTAGTGGGTAAGTTTGCCCGATCCGCTTTGGCGGGCCCGCTTCTCGGGTTCGGATCCCGGGCACGGACCTACAGCCACTCATCGACCCGTGCTGTGGCGGCGTCCCACACACAAAATCGAGGAAGACTGGCACGGATGTTACCTCAGGGACACTCTTCCTCAAGCGAAAAGAGGAAGATCGGCAGCAGATGTCAGCTTAAAAAAAAAAAAAAAAAACGGGCAGAGGATATGAACAGACATTTTTCCAAAGAAGACATACAGATGGCCAACAGGCACATGACAAGACGTTCAAAGTGTTGGAGAGGACGTGGAGAAAAGAGAACCCTCATTCACTGCTGCTGGGAATGCAAACTGGTGCAGCCACTAAGGAAAACAGTATGGCGATTTCTCAAAACATTAAAAATAGAAATACCATACGATCCAGCTATCCCACTACTAGGTATTCATCCAAAGAACGTGAAACCGACAATACGAAGAGATCCACGCACCCCTACGTTCATTGCAGCATTATCCACAATAGCCAAGATGTGGATGAAACAACCCGAGTGCCCGTCGACTGATGAATGGATTAGAAGATGTGGTATATATACATACATATATATATATGTATGTATATACACACAGACACACACACACACACACACACACACACACACGACGGAATACTACTCAGCCATAAAGAAGACAAAATCGTCCCATTTGCAACAACATGGATGGACCTCGAGGGTGTGATGGTAAGCGAAATAAGCCAGACAGAGAAAGACAAACACCGTGTGATTTCCCTCGTGTGTGGAAGATAAACACGTGGATAAAGAGAACAGATTAGTGGTTACTAGAGGGGAAGGGGGTGGGGGGGGTGGGCAAAAGGGGTAAGGCAGCACATATGTACGATGACAGATAAAAATGAGACTACCGGTGGTGAGCACGATGCAGTCTACACAGAAACTGATAGATACTCATGTACACCTGAAGTTACACAATGTTATAAACCAATGTGACCTCAAGAAAATAAAAATAAATAAATAAATAAATAAAAAAGAAACGAGTATTGAGACCAAGTCCTTTCACAAAAAAAACAACAAACTCTCAAATCCCTAGCAATAAGCTTGACGTGAGAAGTGCAGGAGCCTTTCTGATGGAAACTCCTCAACTTGACTGAGAGCCAGAAAGAAGGCCTGGAGACACGCCACACTCCCCGACGGGAAGGCGAAGTCTCGCAAAGCTGTTCGACCGTCCTAGATTAATTTGTTGGCTTAAGGTGATTCTAAGCAAAATGCTTGTGATAAAATAGTAAATGGAAAAAAGTGAGTGAAAAACCGCACGTGTTCAGGTTGGTGCATTTCATTGCGTGTCAAGTTTGTATCCACAGAGAACCACTGTAAACAGACACGGATCACTAGGGAGCGGCGCGCTTGCTTAGAAATCTCGAGACGTGTGCTGTTGTCTGCGATTTACCACGAGACGCGTCAAAGAATAAGATGGACTGATCGATGGACAGAGGGATGGACAAATGAGAAGAAGGAAATGTAGTAAAATAGTAATCATAGAATCTAGGCGGGAAGTGTTCGTGTGTTAACTGTCACATTTTTTTCAACTCTGTTGAACCTTTGGAAATTTTCATAATAAAAGGTTGGGAGAAAGACAGAGCGAGGAACAACAAAAACCAAAGTGCATATCTAACAGAATTCCAACACTAAAAATATGAGCTCAGCTGAAAACAGATGGGCAGGAAGCGGGCTAAAATACCGACCCTGGTGCAGTTCTCCGGGGTTTCTCTTTCCTTCTTCACGCTCCAGGCACCGGCCGACTTTGCTCTGTACGATATCCGCGTCCGCCTATACCCGAACTGAAGGACCACCGCCTGCCTGCCCGGCGCCCCAGGCCCAGCGAGGAAGGCCCCTGGGGCCCCGACTCTCCCCGGCTGGGCTGCCCCCTCACGCCCGCGGCTTCGAGCACCCGCTGGGCCCGAGGCCTCTAATCACAGCTCTGCAGACCTGTCCTCGCGGGCTGCTCAGGCGACGACCGGACTACCGACTCGTCTATTCTGAGCTCTCGGGCTGCAGCCGCCTGCTCCCCATCTTTGCCCATCACAGCGTTACTCCAGGCGCTTCTTCCAACCACACCCCTCTAGCTGCCTGTGGTTTTTGGCCGTAGTTTAAAATTTCTTAGTTTAAGTGATCTCTGTCCAGGAACTGAAAAGAGAAACTTTACAAATTGTTCTATGTAATAACGTAAAATCCCTGCAAGGCAAAAAAATAAAATAAAATAAAATAAAACATAAACAAGGAATTATAAAATGACAATTGAGAAATATATTTGCAACTTACATGACAAAGTCCTGATTTACCTAATTTACGCAGAGGTCAAAATCAAAAGTAAAATAAAAAGATGAACAAAAAAGATGCGAAACCCAATAGAAAAAAAGCGAAGTGAACAAAGGGTTCAAAGACACACGAATTACCAATGAACAGGGAAAAAGTGTGGACCCTCACTCGTGGTAAGAGAAATGAGAAATGAAAACCAAAACGGTAACGGGATGTAACTTCCTACCTTGCAAATTGCCAAAAGTTCCATGAAACACTTGAATGCCACCTGGTGGTGCTGAGGATCGGGACTGGGAGACGGGGGCTCCCGCAGTGTGGTAAAAGCGCAAAGCGATGCCACTCTCCGAAGGACACGTCTATTCAATTCACAAATGCGCGCAGCCAGTGAGCAAGACCATGCTTGGCGTTTTCACTCCAGAAATATTTATGTAATTTCACCAAGATCACATACGGATGTATGACGTTCATTGCGACACTTTTGATTCCAGCAGAAAACAGGACAAAAAAAAAAAAAAGAAAGAACTCGAAGCAACCGAAGTATCTGAACCGGATCAAATCCCTAGAGGTTTGTGAAAATAAAGAGGCTTGATGCTACGTCAACAAAGCAGGAATCCAGTATCAAAACCCAGCTCAAGGTTAGCACCCAAACAGCAGAAAAGTTGACTTGAAACTGAGAGGCCTAACTGCACTCTGATCTTCATTTCTCCTCTGCCCCGGAACTCAGACTCCTGAGCCAATGGGAAAGGGAGCTTATTGATAATTTTCTTCGTTATTTGCACTTTTCTGGGTCCTCTAAATTTTCTATAATAAGCACGTATTACTTTTTAATAATAAAGTTATGTATAGTATCTTTATCGGTATGTGAGGAACACACACAACTGGAGTTTATCAATTCCTCTCCATTCATAAGGTATTCTTCTATTTCTCCACGAGAGGGCAGCAGATGCACAACAAATAAAAACCGTTTCAAAGGCCTTTGGTCTGAAATGGAACGCTGCTGTTCATCGTTCAGTCGTTTATTGTTACGTGTTACCGGCACAAACAAATTATTTATTGAATTGTTTATTTTTCTGATAAATTGGCTATACAGTCATTGGAAAAATTGACATATCGGAGAAAACAGAAGTCACCGATAGTCACACTCCTCAGATGGAGCCAAGCTTGACCACCTGGCATTTATCTTCACGTTTACAGACACGTGATGGAAAGAAGCAGCTACATATTTTAAAACAAAATGTGCCCCCCGCCCCCGCAATTGTTTTCTAATCTGCCCTTGCACATCAAATGTCTCTTGAGCGTTTCCCTGTTTCCCCAAATTCTTCGACAGGGTGGGTTTTCAAGGTTGCATGGTGTTCCGGCCTGTGGACACGTTGTACCTTGCTTCGTGGACTTAAATTGGTCATTTAGGCTCTTTTAACTGCCTTTCAGTTACAAAAGATTTCCCACGAACAAAATATGCGCGGAAAAACATCACAGTTACCCAGTTAATCACTACTCAGATTTGATAACACGTTAATTTTTGCCATCTTGGCTTCAGATATTTTTAAGGAAGAAAAGTTTACAGGGGGACTGGAAGGTCCCTCTGTCCAACCAGTTCCTATCCTTCCATCCCAAAAGCCACCTCCAATCTGAAGTTGGTGTTTATTATTGCCATCCTTGATCTCAGGCTTCACTTCCAAAAGTATGTTCCGTAAACAATACCGTATTGTTCCGAGTTTCAAAAGTCGACACAGCATCGTAATCGCAAGTCTATATCCTTTCTTCACTGAACACGTTGATTTCGAGATTGACTCACGTGGATATAGACCTCGTTAATTTTGACTGTTCTAAGATATTATAATGCATGAATATAATCGATTAACACATTCCTCTATCGATAAGCATTTAGGTCGTTTCTAAGACTCGAGAATCGACGCTCTGGTGACGGGAGAGTGCGCACGAGTTTCTCTAGGGGCTGTGTCTGGAGAAGAATCCAAAGTCCTAGGCCGAGGAGTCTGGGATTCCTGGAAGAGGACGGGCTGACTCCCAAGGGCCAGCCTCTTCAGTTCCACTAGACACCGCTGGGTGGCGCTCCCAGGTGACTGCAGTTTACAGCGCTGCCAGTCGGGAAGGAGAGTCCCATGTCCCCACGTCCTCTGGGTGGTACGAGGTGGGGCCTGAAGCGTCTTCGAGCTTCAGCGTCTTTTCAGGCTCCTTGGCCTACGAGGTTTTTACCTTGCGTGAATTTCCTAGCCACGGCCTTGGCTTCTTCTCCGCTTGGGTCGTCTTTTTCTTATCGATTTGTGAATAGTTTATCCATATTTCTGATTCAGACAGGGTCTCTACAGGAAGCACGTGGCGTGCGTAAAGCGGGTGAGTGAAGGAGCGCTGAATGAAAGGACTATTTCCAGAAGCACGGACAGGTTGGAGGCAGGCACCGAGGGGCAGTGCACACCCAAGCTGGGCAAGAGTGGGCAGTGCTCACCACTTCAGGCCCGAAGGGCAAGGCAAGCGTTGGGTGACAGCGCTCCCTGGATTTCTGGGCGTTTCCACACGGTCCGGCTCTTCTGAGCAAAGGGCGCTGGCTGAGAAGCTTGGCTCAAGGATGATTGGAGAGCAGCCTAGTGGACACCATCAAGATAGAGAACATCGCCCTCCCTCGAGACATCCCAGGATCCTAATGCCTCCTCCTTCTCATCCAGGAGACTGTCGCTCACCTGCCGGTGTACCAAACCTGCAAGCGCCTTCCCCTCGGCCTCGGAGGAGTTTTCCTTGCGTGCCAGGGAGAGCCATCTCCCTCTGGAGGGGAAGACGGGCAGGCCACGAGCAGCCCTGATAACCGCTCGGCCTCCTCAGTCAGGCTTCCTCTGCTGGGGTGCATCCCCCCCACACACACGTGCGGGTGAACATTCGGCCCTTGTGGACCTGGGGGGCTGGGTGCCGACTCGAGATACGGCTCCGGCTGCTGCATTTTGCTGGAGCGATGCCCGTGTCTCTGACCGGGGCTCTGGGGCCTTCAGGCAGGACGCGTACATGCAACTGGGGCAGGCTGACCTGTTGGCTCGCGGGAGGGGAAAATCTCAGAGCCTCCAGGTTCTGACTTGACAGGCAGGAGCAGAGCCTGGCAAGTGCAGGGACCTGCACTAACAGGAGCTGAGCGTCCGTGGAGGGACACAGCCAGCTCCCCACCACGGGGCGGGAGCCGGGCCCAGAAGCACCAGCCCGCCCTGCGCGCCGCACCGCGCGCCTTCTGCTCTCCCCCGGCTGCTCCACTGGAGACCAGAGGGGGCCGCAGCACCCGGCCCGGTTCCTACAGGTCAGCCTCGCAGGCGCAGAGCAAAGTGAGGACGAAAGGAGGACGGACGGGGGCACGGGACGGGCGTCTAGCACAGCGAACGGTTCTGTGCTTTGCAAATTTCTTCTCTGGGACTGTGGCTTGTCTTTCCTTCCATAAACATGGTCTGTTCGACATTGATTTTTTTGGCCCGTGTTCAGACTTGTACACGTTCCGCGTGTGTAACGGCTGACTGTTGTGTGCTGCCTTCTCCGTATGTCCGTTAGCTCCAGACAAACAGCGAGGACAATAGTGACTAACTGGAGCCGGGTGTGTGCGGGGCCCGGTCAAGAATAAGAGTGGAACTCCCAGACCTGACACTGACCACATGCAGGAGGGTGGGCGTTTCCGCGAGGTAGAATGTTTGGGGCTGCAAGTGTCAGAAACCCAGGACTCAGCTGGCTCAAACAGTAAGGAAACGCAGATCTCTTTGACTAAGGAGTCCAGCTGTAGCTGTCTTCAAGGTGGGTTGCATCATCAGCTTCATGACGTCAGTACGGACCTGGACTTTCCCATTCCTCCTCTCTACTGTCCTTCCTACTAGTTTAATCAACACTCTGGGAGCAAGACATTTGGAGCAGTCAACCCAAAGGTGACGATGTCAGGAGGAAGAGAGAATCCTGTCCTATGACTCTCTCTTACAAAGAGAGGACACTTCTCCCGGAAGCCCTCCTATCTGACTCCCCATCACACATCAGTGGCTAGAGTTGGGTCACACTAGTTTCCCTGGAAACATCACTATCGAGGCAGAAGATAACAACACGAGTCCTGTTGAGTTGACCCTTAGAGCAAGAGAAGGAGTTGGCTTCTCCTTCAAAAAACATGCTGTGAGGTGCAGGGGTGGAGACCTGAACGACATTTGGATTCTCTTAGGCAGAAAGGAGGGTGAGTGGCTGCTGGGTAGGCAACCCAAAACCTTCACCACGGGGGTGACCCAACTAAAGCAAACCCTCAAAACGCAACAGTAAAACACCAAACATTCCAAACGGAAAAGACAACCCACCAACTGGGAGAAAATATTTGCAAATCATATATCTGACAAGGGGTTAATTCCCAAAATATATAAAGAACTCATACAACTCAACAACAAAAAGAGCAACAACCGGATCAAAAATGAGCGGGGGGGGCGGGGGGGCCGACCCAGTGGCGTAGTGGGTAAGTTTGCCCGATCCGCTTTGGCGGGCCCGCTTCTCGGGTTCGGATCCCGGGCACGGACCTACAGCCACTCATCGACCCGTGCTGTGGCGGCGTCCCACACACAAAATCGAGGAAGACTGGCACGGATGTTACCTCAGGGACACTCTTCCTCAAGCGAAAAGAGGAAGATCGGCAGCAGATGTCAGCTTAAAAAAAAAAAAAAAAAACGGGCAGAGGATATGAACAGACATTTTTCCAAAGAAGACATACAGATGGCCAACAGGCACATGACAAGACGTTCAAAGTGTTGGAGAGGACGTGGAGAAAAGAGAACCCTCATTCACTGCTGCTGGGAATGCAAACTGGTGCAGCCACTAAGGAAAACAGTATGGCGATTTCTCAAAACATTAAAAATAGAAATACCATACGATCCAGCTATCCCACTACTAGGTATTCATCCAAAGAACGTGAAACCGACAATACGAAGAGATCCACGCACCCCTACGTTCATTGCAGCATTATCCACAATAGCCAAGATGTGGATGAAACAACCCGAGTGCCCGTCGACTGATGAATGGATTAGAAGATGTGGTATATATACATACATATATATATATGTATGTATATACACACAGACACACACACACACACACACACACACACACACGACGGAATACTACTCAGCCATAAAGAAGACAAAATCGTCCCATTTGCAACAACATGGATGGACCTCGAGGGTGTGATGGTAAGCGAAATAAGCCAGACAGAGAAAGACAAACACCGTGTGATTTCCCTCGTGTGTGGAAGATAAACACGTGGATAAAGAGAACAGATTAGTGGTTACTAGAGGGGAAGGGGGTGGGGGGGGTGGGCAAAAGGGGTAAGGCAGCACATATGTACGATGACAGATAAAAATGAGACTACCGGTGGTGAGCACGATGCAGTCTACACAGAAACTGATAGATACTCATGTACACCTGAAGTTACACAATGTTATAAACCAATGTGACCTCAAGAAAATAAAAATAAATAAATAAATAAATAAAAAAGAAACGAGTATTGAGACCAAGTCCTTTCACAAAAAAAACAACAAACTCTCAAATCCCTAGCAATAAGCTTGACGTGAGAAGTGCAGGAGCCTTTCTGATGGAAACTCCTCAACTTGACTGAGAGCCAGAAAGAAGGCCTGGAGACACGCCACACTCCCCGACGGGAAGGCGAAGTCTCGCAAAGCTGTTCGACCGTCCTAGATTAATTTGTTGGCTTAAGGTGATTCTAAGCAAAATGCTTGTGATAAAATAGTAAATGGAAAAAAGTGAGTGAAAAACCGCACGTGTTCAGGTTGGTGCATTTCATTGCGTGTCAAGTTTGTATCCACAGAGAACCACTGTAAACAGACACGGATCACTAGGGAGCGGCGCGCTTGCTTAGAAATCTCGAGACGTGTGCTGTTGTCTGCGATTTACCACGAGACGCGTCAAAGAATAAGATGGACTGATCGATGGACAGAGGGATGGACAAATGAGAAGAAGGAAATGTAGTAAAATAGTAATCATAGAATCTAGGCGGGAAGTGTTCGTGTGTTAACTGTCACATTTTTTTCAACTCTGTTGAACCTTTGGAAATTTTCATAATAAAAGGTTGGGAGAAAGACAGAGCGAGGAACAACAAAAACCAAAGTGCATATCTAACAGAATTCCAACACTAAAAATATGAGCTCAGCTGAAAACAGATGGGCAGGAAGCGGGCTAAAATACCGACCCTGGTGCAGTTCTCCGGGGTTTCTCTTTCCTTCTTCACGCTCCAGGCACCGGCCGACTTTGCTCTGTACGATATCCGCGTCCGCCTATACCCGAACTGAAGGACCACCGCCTGCCTGCCCGGCGCCCCGGGCCCAGCGAGGAAGGCCCCTGGGGCCCCGACTCTCCCCGGCTGGGCTGCCCCCTCACGCCCGCGGCTTCGAGCACCCGCTGGGCCCGAGGCCTCTAATCACAGCTCTGCAGACCTGTCCTCGCGGGCTGCTCAGGCGACGACCGGACTACCGACTCGTCTATTCTGAGCTCTCGGGCTGCAGCCGCCTGCTCCCCATCTTTGCCCATCACAGCGTTACTCCAGGCGCTTCTTCCAACCACACCCCTCTAGCTGCCTGTGGTTTTTGGCCGTAGTTTAAAATTTCTTAGTTTAAGTGATCTCTGTCCAGGAACTGAAAAGAGAAACTTTACAAATTGTTCTATGTAATAACGTAAAATCCCTGCAAGGCAAAAAAATAAAATAAAATAAAATAAAACATAAACAAGGAATTATAAAATGACAATTGAGAAATATATTTGCAACTTACATGACAAAGTCCTGATTTACCTAATTTACGCAGAGGTCAAAATCAAAAGTAAAATAAAAAGATGAACAAAAAAGATGCGAAACCCAATAGAAAAAAAGCGAAGTGAACAAAGGGTTCAAAGACACACGAATTACCAATGAACAGGGAAAAAGTGTGGACCCTCACTCGTGGTAAGAGAAATGAGAAATGAAAACCAAAACGGTAACGGGATGTAACTTCCTACCTTGCAAATTGCCAAAAGTTCCATGAAACACTTGAATGCCACCTGGTGGTGCTGAGGATCGGGACTGGGAGACGGGGGCTCCCGCAGTGTGGTAAAAGCGCAAAGCGATGCCACTCTCCGAAGGACACGTCTATTCAATTCACAAATGCGCGCAGCCAGTGAGCAAGACCATGCTTGGCGTTTTCACTCCAGAAATATTTATGTAATTTCACCAAGATCACATACGGATGTATGACGTTCATTGCGACACTTTTGATTCCAGCAGAAAACAGGACAAAAAAAAAAAAAAGAAAGAACTCGAAGCAACCGAAGTATCTGAACCGGATCAAATCCCTAGAGGTTTGTGAAAATAAAGAGGCTTGATGCTACGTCAACAAAGCAGGAATCCAGTATCAAAACCCAGCTCAAGGTTAGCACCCAAACAGCAGAAAAGTTGACTTGAAACTGAGAGGCCTAACTGCACTCTGATCTTCATTTCTCCTCTGCCCCGGAACTCAGACTCCTGAGCCAATGGGAAAGGGAGCTTATTGATAATTTTCTTCGTTATTTGCACTTTTCTGGGTCCTCTAAATTTTCTATAATAAGCACGTATTACTTTTTAATAATAAAGTTATGTATAGTATCTTTATCGGTATGTGAGGAACACACACAACTGGAGTTTATCAATTCCTCTCCATTCATAAGGTATTCTTCTATTTCTCCACGAGAGGGCAGCAGATGCACAACAAATAAAAACCGTTTCAAAGGCCTTTGGTCTGAAATGGAACGCTGCTGTTCATCGTTCAGTCGTTTATTGTTACGTGTTACCGGCACAAACAAATTATTTATTGAATTGTTTATTTTTCTGATAAATTGGCTATACAGTCATTGGAAAAATTGACATATCGGAGAAAACAGAAGTCACCGATAGTCACACTCCTCAGATGGAGCCAAGCTTGACCACCTGGCATTTATCTTCACGTTTACAGACACGTGATGGAAAGAAGCAGCTACATATTTTAAAACAAAATGTGCCCCCCGCCCCCGCAATTGTTTTCTAATCTGCCCTTGCACATCAAATGTCTCTTGAGCGTTTCCCTGTTTCCCCAAATTCTTCGACAGGGTGGGTTTTCAAGGTTGCATGGTGTTCCGGCCTGTGGACACGTTGTACCTTGCTTCGTGGACTTAAATTGGTCATTTAGGCTCTTTTAACTGCCTTTCAGTTACAAAAGATTTCCCACGAACAAAATATGCGCGGAAAAACATCCCAGTTACCCAGTTAATCACTACTCAGATTTGATAACACGTTAATTTTTGCCATCTTGGCTTCAGATATTTTTAAGGAAGAAAAGTTTACAGGGGGACTGGAAGGTCCCTCTGTCCAACCAGTTCCTATCCTTCCATCCCAAAAGCCACCTCCAATCTGAAGTTGGTGTTTATTATTGCCATCCTTGATCTCAGGCTTCACTTCCAAAAGTATGTTCCGTAAACAATACCGTATTGTTCCGAGTTTCAAAAGTCGACACAGCATCGTAATCGCAAGTCTATATCCTTTCTTCACTGAACACGTTGATTTCGAGATTGACTCACGTGGATATAGACCTCGTTAATTTTGACTGTTCTAAGATATTATAATGCATGAATATAATCGATTAACACATTCCTCTATCGATAAGCATTTAGGTCGTTTCTAAGACTCGAGAATCGACGCTCTGGTGACGGGAGAGTGCGCACGAGTTTCTCTAGGGGCTGTGTCTGGAGAAGAATCCAAAGTCCTAGGCCGAGGAGTCTGGGATTCCTGGAAGAGGACGGGCTGACTCCCAAGGGCCAGCCTCTTCAGTTCCACTAGACACCGCTGGGTGGCGCTCCCAGGTGACTGCAGTTTACAGCGCTGCCAGTCGGGAAGGAGAGTCCCATGTCCCCACGTCCTCTGGGTGGTACGAGGTGGGGCCTGAAGCGTCTTCGAGCTTCAGCGTCTTTTCAGGCTCCTTGGCCTACGAGGTTTTTACCTTGCGTGAATTTCCTAGCCACGGCCTTGGCTTCTTCTCCGCTTGGGTCGTCTTTTTCTTATCGATTTGTGAATAGTTTATCCATATTTCTGATTCAGACAGGGTCTCTACAGGAAGCACGTGGCGTGCGTAAAGCGGGTGAGTGAAGGAGCGCTGAATGAAAGGACTATTTCCAGAAGCACGGACAGGTTGGAGGCAGGCACCGAGGGGCAGTGCACACCCAAGCTGGGCAAGAGTGGGCAGTGCTCACCACCTCAGGCCTGAAGGGCAAGGCAAGCGTTGGGTGACAGCGCTCCCTGGATTTCTGGGCGTTTCCACACGGTCCGGCTCTTCCGAGCAAAGGGCGCTGGCTGAGAAGCTTGGCTCAAGGATGATTGGAGAGCAGCCTAGTGGACACCATCAAGATAGAGAACATCGCCCTCCCTCGAGACATCCCAGGATCCTAACGCCTCCTCCTTCTCATCCAGGAGACTGTCGCTCACCTGCCGGTGTACCAAACCTGCAAGCGCCTTCCCCTCGGCCTCGGAGGAGTTTTCCTTGCGTGCCAGGGAGAGCCATCTCCCTCTGGAGGGGAAGACGGGCAGGCCACGAGCAGCCCTGATAACCGCTCGGCCTCCTCAGTCAGGCTTCCTCTGCTGGGGTGCATCCCCCCCACACACACGTGCGGGTGAACATTCGGCCCTTGTGGACCTGGGGGGCTGGGTGCCGACTCGAGATACGGCTCCGGCTGCTGCATTTTGCTGGAGCGATGCCCGTGTCTCTGACCGGGGCTCTGGGGCCTTCAGGCAGGACGCGTACATGCAACTGGGGCAGGCTGACCTGTTGGCTCGCGGGAGGGGAAAATCTCAGAGCCTCCAGGTTCTGACTTGACAGGCAGGAGCAGAGCCTGGCAAGTGCAGGGACCTGCACTAACAGGAGCTGAGCGTCCGTGGAGGGACACAGCCAGCTCCCCACCACGGGGCGGGAGCCGGGCCCAGAAGCACCAGCCCGCCCTGCGCGCCGCACCGCGCGCCTTCTGCTCTCCCCCGGCTGCTCCACTGGAGACCAGAGGGGGCCGCAGCACCCGGCCCGGTTCCTACAGGTCAGCCTCGCAGGCGCAGAGCAAAGTGAGGACGAAAGGAGGACGGACGGGGGCACGGGACGGGCGTCTAGCACAGCGAACGGTTCTGTGCTTTGCAAATTTCTTCTCTGGGACTGTGGCTTGTCTTTCCTTCCATAAACATGGTCTGTTCGACATTGATTTTTTTGGCCCGTGTTCAGACTTGTACACGTTCCGCGTGTGTAACGGCTGACTGTTGTGTGCTGCCTTCTCCGTATGTCCGTTAGCTCCAGACAAACAGCGAGGACAATAGTGACTAACTGGAGCCGGGTGTGTGCGGGGCCCGGTCAACAATAAGAGTGGAACTCCCAGACCTGACACTGACCACATGCAGGAGGGTGGGCGTTTCCGCGAGGTAGAATGTTTGGGGCTGCAAGTGTCAGAAACCCAGGACTCAGCTGGCTCAAACAGTAAGGAAACGCAGATCTCTTTGACTAAGGAGTCCAGCTGTAGCTGTCTTCAAGGTGGGTTGCATCATCAGCTTCATGACGTCAGTACGGACCTGGACTTTCCCATTCCTCCTCTCTACTGTCCTTCCTACTAGTTTAATCAACACTCTGGGAGCAAGACATTTGGAGCAGTCAACCCAAAGGTGACGATGTCAGGAGGAAGAGAGAATCCTGTCCTATGACTCTCTCTTACAAAGAGAGGACACTTCTCCCGGAAGCCCTCCTATCTGACTCCCCATCACACATCAGTGGCTAGAGTTGGGTCACACTAGTTTCCCTGGAAACATCACTATCGAGGCAGAAGATAACAACACGAGTCCTGTTGAGTTGACCCTTAGAGCAAGAGAAGGAGTTGGCTTCTCCTTCAAAAAACATGCTGTGAGGTGCAGGGGTGGAGACCTGAACGACATTTGGATTCTCTTAGGCAGAAAGGAGGGTGAGTGGCTGCTGGGTAGGCAACCCAAAACCTTCACCACGGGGGTGACCCAACTAAAGCAAACCCTCAAAACGCAACAGTACAGGGCCAGCCCTGTGGCTTAGCGGTTAAGTGCGCAGGCTCCGCTGCTGGTGGTCCGGGTTCAGATCCCAGGCACGCACCGACGCACTGCTTCTCTGGCCGTGCTGAGGCCGCGTCCCACATACAGCAACTAGAAGGATGTGCAACTATGACATACAACTATCTACTGGGGCTTTGGGGGAAAAATAAATAAATAAAATTATTAAAAAAAAAAACAACCCTACAGTACAAAACCAAACTTTCCCATTTGAGCATTGGCGAAGGACATTTCACTGAAGAGGATATATATACCTCAATCACATGAAAAGTTGTTCGACATCATTAGCCATTTCAACAATAAATATTTAAACTACAATGAGATATCATTTCACACCTATCAGAAAGGCTAAAATGAAGAAAAAATTAGTGACAACACCGAATGCTGACTAGGATGTGGAGAAACCAGATCAATCAAACATTAGTAATGGGAATAGAAAATGGTACAAGCACTCCAGAAAACATTTTGTCAGTTTCTTAAAAACTTATACAACCACTTACCATGTACCCCAGCAGTCCCACTCCTGGGCATTTACCCCAGGGAAAAGATAACTTATGTCCACACAAAAACTTGTACACAATTATTTGTAGCAGCTTTATTCGTGATAGCTAAAAACCGGAAACAACTGTTAATGTTCTATGACACATGAATAGTTAAACTGTAGTACATCCCACGGAAGATAACTTAGCAGTAAAAACAGAAACAACGAAAATGAACTATTCCTACATGCAATAACTTGGATACCTCCGAAGGGCATTATGCAGCATGAAGAAAAATCCAAATAGTTACACAAAATATAGTTCCAATATGTAACATTCTTGAAATGACAAAATTATTGAGATGGAGAAGAGATTATTGGTTGCCCGGGATTAGAGTAGGTGTGTTGGAGGAGAGTGGGTGTGACTATAAAGGGGTAGGAATAGGGAGATCTTTGCGGTAATGGAATAGTTTCGCATCTTGACTGTGGTCACACAAATCTGTAGATGTGATAAAATGGCATAGAACTATACCCACTCATCATACAATTGTCAATTTCCTGGTTTTGATAGTGTACTATAATTATATAAGATATAACCATTGGAGGATTCTGGGAAGATGGCAGAGTAGGAAGCGCCAGGAATTTGTCTCCCCACCTAGGCCACAATTGCACTGGAAGAATCTGTCTGGTGTAACTATCTTGAAACTCTGGGATATATTGAAGGCTTGCAACCTCCAAGAGAAGACTTGGAAGGTAAATTGTGGTTAATTTCAGCTCTTAGCACAGTAGCAGCTACCCATTGTCCACCCCAAGCCCTGAGGCAGGCAGCTGAGCACCTGTTCCTGGAGTAGCTTGCACCCAGCATGTGGGAGCAGAATGGATAAAAACATATGATCTGACTATATGCTGTCTAGAAGAGACTCACTTTAGCTCCAGAGACACAAATAGATTGAAAGTGAAAGGATTTAAAAAGGTATTTCATGCAAATAATAACCAAAACAGACAGAGGTGGCTATACTAACATCAGACAAATAGGCTTTAAATCATAAAAGGTTACAAGAGACAAAAAAGGACATTATATATTAATGAAAGTTTCAATACAGCAAGGAGACATAACAATTATAAATATTTATGCACTTAATGATAGACCATTAAAATACACAAAGCAAAAATGGACAGAATTGAAGGGAGAAATAGACATTTCTACAATAATAGCTGGAGACTTCAATATTCCACTCACAATAATGGATAGAACAACCAGAGAGAAGATAAGTAGGGAAATAAAGGACTTAAAGAACATAATAAACCAACTAGATCTGATAGACATATACAGAACACTCCACCCAACAACAGTATACACATTCTTCTCAAATGCACATGGAACATTTTCCAGGATAGACCATATGTTAAACCACAAATTTAGTCTCAATAGATTTAAAAAGACAGCTATCATAGAAAGTATAGTCTCTGACCACAATGAGGTGAAGTTAGAAATCAATAATAAAAGAAAAACTGGAAAATTCACAAAATTATGGAAATTAAGCACACTTTTAAACAACCAATGGATCAAAGAAGAAATCACAAGGTAAATTAGAAAATACTTAGAGATGAATGAAAACACAACATATCAAAACTTGTGGGACACAGCAAAAGCAGTGCAAAGGGGGAAATTTATAGCTATAAATGCTTACATTAAAAATCAACAACCTAACTTTACAACTTAAGGAAGTAGAAAAAGAAGAACAAATTAAACCCAAAGCTAGGAGAAGGTAGGAAATAATAAAGATCAGAGCAGAGATAAACAAAATAGAGAATAGGAAAACTATAGAGAAAATCAATAAAACCCAAAGTTGGTTCTTTGAAAAGATCAACAAAATTAACAAGGCTTTAGCTTAGATGAACTAAGAAAAAAACAGATAAGACTCAAATTATGAAAATCGGAAATGAAATGAAGGTGGGGACGTTACTACCATTTCTACAGAATAAAAAAGGATTATGAGAGAGTACTATGAACAATTGTAAACCAACAAATCAGATAACCTAGACGAAATGAACATATTCCCAGAAACACAAAACTTATCAAGACTAAATCACAAAGAAACAGAAAATCCAAACAGACCTATAACTAGTTAGGAGATTGAATCAGTAATCAAAAATCTCCCAACAAAGAAAAGCCCTGGACCTGGTGGCTTCACTGATGAATTTTACCAAATGTTTAAAGAAAAACTAATACCAATCCTTCTCAAACTTTTCCCAAAAATCGAAGAGGAAGGAATACTTCCTAACACATTCTATGAAGCCAGCATTAACCTGATACCAAAGCCAGAAAAAAGACACTACAAGAAAGGAAAACTACAGACCAATATCCTTTATGAACATTGATGCAAAAATTTTCTACAAAATACTAGCAAACTGAATTCAGCAGCATATTAAAAGGATTATATACCAGGACCAAGTGGGATTTATAACTGGAATGCAAGGATGGTTCAACATATGATACTAGATCAATGTAATAACCACATTAACAGAATAAAGGGAAAAAAACACATAATGATCTCAATTGATACAGGAAACACATTTGACCAAATTTAACACCCTTTCATGATAAAAATACTCAACGAATAGGAATAGAATGAAACTACCTCACCATAATAAAAACTACATATGAAAACCCCACAGCAAACATCATACTCAATGGTGAAAGACTGAAAGCTTTTCCTCTCAGATCAGGAACAAGGTAAGGATGCCTACTTTCACCAGTTCTACTCAACAAAGTACTGGCAGTTCTAGCCAGAGCAATTAAGCAAGAAAAAGAAATAAAAGACATTCAAATTGGAAAGGAAGAAGTAAAATTACCTCTATTTGTAGACGATATGGTCTTATATGTAGAAAATCCTAAAGATTGCACACAAAAAAACTGTTAGAGCTAGTAAATGAATTCAGCAAAGTAGCAGGATACAAAGTCAACACACAAAAATCAGTTGTGTTTCTGTACACGAACAATGAACAATCTGAAAAGACAATTATGAAAACAATTCTGTTTACAATAGCATCAAAAATAATAAAATGCTGGGGCTGGCCCGGTGTCGTAGCGGTTAAGTGTGCATGCTCCGCTGCAGCGGCCTGGGGTTCGGATCCCTGCTGTGCACGAACACACCGCTTGTCAAGCCATGCTGTGGCAGCATCCCATATAAAGTGGAGGAAGATGGGCACGGATGTTAGCACAGGGCTGGTCTTCCTCAGCAAAAAGAGGAGGATTGGCAGATGTTAGCTCAGGGCTGACTTTCCTCACAGAAAAAAAAAAGAATAAAATGCTTAGGAATTAACTTAACCAAAGAGGTGAAAAACTTGTACAAAAAACTATGAGACACTGTTGAAAGAAACTAAAGAAGGGCCAGCCCTGGTGGCCTAGTGGTTAATTTTGGCTCTCTCCACTTCAGTGGCCTGGGTTCGGTTCCTGGGTGCGGACCTACTCCAATCATCTGTCAGTGGCCATCCTGTGGTGGCAGCTCACCTACAAAAAGAGGAAGATTGGCAGTGGGTGTTAGCTCAGGGCGAATCTTCCCCAGCAAAAAAAAAAAAACGAAATTTAAGAAGACATAAATAAATGGAGAACCAGCCCTCATGGCCTAGTGGTTCAAGTTTGGTGCACTCCGCTTTGGTGGCCTGGATTTGGTTCCCCAGCATGGAACCACACCACTTGTCTGTCAGTAGCCATGCTTTGGCGGCAGCTCAAAGAAGAACCAGAAGGAGTTACAACTAGAATATACAACTATTTACTGGGGCTTTGGGGAGGGAAGAAAAAAAAAAAGAGAGAGGGCCAGCCCCGTGGCTTAGCGGTTAAGTGAGCACGCTCCACTGCTGGCGACCTGGGTTCGGATCCCGGGCGCGCACCGACGCACTGCTTCTCTGGCCATGCTGAGGCCGCGTCCCACATACAGCAAATAGAAGGATGTGCAGCTATGACATACAACTATCTACTGGGGCTTTGGGGGGAAAAATAAATAAATAAATAAAATCTTTTAATAAATAAATAAATAAATAAATAAATAAATAAATAAAAGAGAGAGGAAGATTGGCAACAGATGTTAGCTCAGGGCGAATCTTTCCCAGCAATAAAAAGCAAAACAAACAAACAAAAAGACCAAAACATTGTTCATACTCTCAATAAAAGCCTGAAAAGTGACATATTTTAAAAATAAATAAATAAATATATGGAAACACATCCCATGTTCATGGACTGGAAGACCTAATATTGTTACAATGTCCTCCCTGCTCCCTTGAAGTGCCCACAAGAAACAAACTTCCTTGCTACTTTCTTGGGAAGATGGGATGTTTACATAGTCCTCCCTTTCATAAGGAGGTAGACAGTCCTTTTTCCAGCATTATGCAGGGGTCTCAATTCCAACTCCCCATCTTGGTGGGTCAATATCATATCTTTTATTCCTATGGTGGTATTAAAACCTTAGCCCCAAACAGTGAAGGTCTATATTGGGACACAGTCCCCTTCTGACCTAGGAAAGTGACATTTCTCTGTGTGTTCAATATTTGTGTTATATTTTATAAAGCATGTCTATATTTGTAGAAATATGAGGGGTATGGGATGCATTACCTCAATCTGCCCAATTGCCAGAACTGAAAGTTGGAGTCTGTTTCCAATTTTTCAATACAGTCATGTGCCGCATAACAACGTTTTAGTCAACGATGGACTGCAAATACAACGGTGGTCCCATAAGATTAGTACCACGTAGCCTAGGTGTATAGTAGGCTATACCATCTAGGTTTGTGTAAGTACACTCTACAATGTTTGCACAAGGACAAAACTGCATAATGACACATCAGAATGTATCCCCATTGTTAAGCGATGCTTGACTGTATTAGAAATAATGCTATGACGAATATGCTTGCCCATTAATCTTTATGCACATCTCTGATTATTTTCTTTGGATTAATGCCTAGAAATGGTCAGAGTATGTACCTTTTTAAGGTGTTTGACATATAATGTTCCATTGCCAACCCCAAAGAATGCACCACTTCACATTCCCTGAGAATTCCTGTTTTCCTGCACCCTCATAAACATTTGGAAACTTTAAAAAATATCCATACAGTTAGATACCAAGATAGCATGAAAACAATATTTTTTATATTTTTAACTGGTTAGAAAAAAATCAAGGGCTGGCCCTGTGGCATAGTGGTTAAGTTTGTGTGCTCCACTTCAGCAGCCCAGGTTTCACAGGTTCAGATCCTGGGCATGGATCAACACACCACTTATCAAGCCCTGCTGTCATGGCATCCCGTATACAAAGTGGAGGAAGATGGGCACAGATGTTAGCTCATGGCTAATCTTCCTCAGCAAAAAGAGGAAGATTGAGAGGTTAGCTCAGAGCCAATCTTCCTCACACACACACAAAAAAAAATCAAAAGAAGAATAAAATTGTGTGACATGTCATGGAAAATTCTCAAAGACCATATATTGGGAAACAAGGCAAGCCTCAATAAATTTAAGAAGATTGAAATCATATCAAGCATCTTTTCTGACCACAGAGCTATAAAACTAGAAATCAACTACAAGAAAAAGGATAGGAAAGTTACAAATACGTGGAGACTAAACAACATGCTACCAAACAACCATTGGATCAATGAAGAAATCAAAGGAGAAATAAAAAAATGCTTGGAGACAAATGAAAATGAAAACACAACATACCAACTCTTATGGGATGCAGCAAAAGCAGTCCTAAGAGGGAAATTTATAGTAATACAGTCCTACCTCAACAAAGAAGAAAAATTTCTAATAAGTAATCTTAAACTACATCTAACAGAACTAGAAAAAGAAGAGCAAACAAAGCCCAAAGTCAGCAGGAGGAGAGAATTAATAAAAATTAGAGCACAAATAAATGATATAGAGACTAAACAAACAATAGGAAGGATCAATGAAACTAAGAGCTGGTTCTTTGAGAGGATAAACAAAATCAGTAAACCCTTAGCCAGACTCACCAAGAAAAAAAGAGAGGGCCGGCCCCGTGGCTTAGCGGTTAAGTGCGGGCGCTCCGCTACTGGTGGCCTGGGTTCGGATCCCGGGCGCGCACCGACGCACCGTTTCTCCGGCCATGCTGAGGCCATGTCTGACATACAGCAACTAGAAGGATGTGCAACTATGACATACAACTATCTACTGGGGCTTTGGGGAAAAAAAAGGAGGAGGATTGGCAATAGATGTTAGCTCAGAGCCAGTCTTTCTCAGCAAAAAGAGGAGGATTAGCATGGATGTTAGCTCAGGGCTGATCTTCCCCACACAAAAAAAAAAAAAAAAAAAGAAGAGAGAAGGCTCAAATAAATAAAATTAGAAATGAAAGAGGAGAAATTACACTGTATACCCCAGAAATATAAAGGATTAGAAGAGAATACTATGAAAAACTCTATGCCCACAAATTGGATAACCTAGAAGAAATGGATAAATTATTAGACTCATACAACCTCCCAAAACTGAATCAAGAAGAAAGAGAGAATCTGAGTAGACCAATCACAAGTAAAGAGATTGAAACAGTAATAAAAAACCTCCCCAAAAAACGAAAATCCAGGACCAAGTGACTTCTCCAGAGAATTCTATCAAACATTCAAAGGAGATTTAATACCTATCCGTCTCAAACTATTCCAAAAAATAGAAGAAGTTGGAACGCTTCCTAACACATTCTATGAGGCCAACATTACCCTGATCCCAAAACCAGACAAGGACAACACAAAGAAGGAAAATTACAGGCCAATATCACTGATGAACATACATGCAAAAGTCATCAACAAAATATTGGCAAATCAAATACAGCAATACATTAAAAAGATCATACACCATGATCCAGGGATGCAGGGATGGTTCAACATCCACAAATCAATCAATGTGATACACCACATTAACAAAATGAGGAATAAAAATCACATGATCATCTCAATAGATGCAGAGAAAGCATTTGACAGGATCCAATATCCATTTATGATAAAAACTTTCAATAAAATGAGTATAGAAGGAAAGTACTTCAATATAATAAAGGCCCTATATGCCAAACCCACAGCCAACATCATATTTAATGGTGAAAAACTGAAAGCCATCCCTCTGAGAACAGGAACAAGACAAGGGTGCCCACTCTCACCACTTCTAGTCAACACAGTACTGGAGGTTTTGGCCAGAGCAATTAGGCAAGAAAAAGAAATAAAAGGGATCCAAATTGGAAAGGAAGAAGTAAAACTCTCTCTGTTTGTGGACGACATGATGCTATATATAGTAAACCCTAAAAAAATCAACCAGAAATCTATTTGAAATAATCAACAACTATAGCAAAGTTGCAGGGTACAAAATCAACTTACAAAAATCAGTTGCATTTCTATACAGTAATAATGAACTAACAGAAAGAGAACTCAAGAATACAATCCTATTTACAATTGCAACAAAAAGAATAAAATATCTAGGAATAAATTTAACCAAGGAGGTGAAAGACCTGTACAATGAAAACTATTGGACATTATTGAAAGAAATTGAAGAAGTCATAAAGAAATGGAAAGATATTCCATGTTCACGGAATGGAAGAATAAACATAGTTAAAATGTCCATATTACCTAAAGCAATCTACAGATTCAACGCAATCCTAATCAGAATTCCAATGACATTCTTCACGGAAATAGAACAAAGAATCCCGAAATTCATATGGAGCAACAAAAGACCCCGAATAACCAAAGGAATCCTGAGAAAAAAGAACAAAGCTGGAGGCATCACAATTGCTGACTTCAAAATATACTACAAAGCTATAGTAATCAAAACAGCATGGTACTGGCACAAAAGCAGACACACAGATCAATGGAATAGAATTGAAAGCCCAGAAATAAATCCACACATCTACGGACAGGTAATTTTTGACAAGATAGCCAAGAACATACAACGGAGAAAGGAAAGTCTCCTCAATAAATGGTGCTGGGAAAACTGGACAGCCACATGTAAAAGAATGAAAGTAGACCATTATCTTCCACCATACATAAAAATTAACTCAAAATTGATTAAAGACTTGAATGTAAGACCTGAAACCATAAAACTCCTAGAAGAAAACATAGGCAGTACACTCTTTGACATTGGTCTCAGCAGCATCTTTTCGAATACCATGTCTATTCAGGCAAGGGAAACAAAAGAAAAAATAAACAAATGGGACTACATCAGACTAAAAAGCTTCTGCAAGGCAAAGGAAACCATGAAAAAAATGAAAAGACAACCCACCAATTGGGAGAAAATATTTACAAATCATATATCTGACAATGGGTTAATCTCCAAAATATATAAAGAACTCATACAACTCTACAACAAAAAGACAAACAACCTGATCAAAAAATGGGCAGAGGATATGAACATTTTTCCAAAGGAGATATACAGATGGTCAACAGGCACATGAAAAGATGTTCAGGGCCGGCCCCATGGCTTAGCGGTTAAGTGTGCGCGCTCCGCTGCTGGCGGCCCGGGTTCAGATCCCGGGCGCGCACTGACACACCACTTCTCCGGCCATGCTGAGGCCACGTCCCACATACAGCAACTAGAAGGATGTGCAGCTATGACATACAACTATCTACTGGGGCTTTGGGGGAAAAAATAAATAAATAAATAAAATTATTAAAAAAAGAAAAGAAAAGATGTTCAACTTCACTAATTATTAGGGAAATGCAAATCAAAACTATGATGAGATATCACCTCACACCTGTCAGAATGGCTAAAATTAATGAGATGAGAAAAAAAATAAGTGTTGGAGAGGATGTAGAGAAAAGGGAACCTTCATACACTGCTGGTGGGAATGCAAACTCATGTAGCTAGTATGGAAAACAGTACAGAGATTTCCCAAAAAATTAAAAATAGAAATACCATACGATCCAGCTATCCCACTACTGAGTATTTATTCAAAGAAAATAAAGTTAACAATACAAAGAGATATGCATCCCTATGTTCATTGCAGCACTATTCACAATAGCCAAGACTTGGAAACAACCTGTGCACCCATCAATGGATAAATGGATAAAGAAGATGTGGTGTGTATATATATACACACACACAATGGAATACTATTCAGCCATAAAAAAGACAAAATTGTCCCATTTGCAACAACATGGATGGACCTTGAGGGTATTATGCTAAGTGAAGTAAGCCAGACAGAAAAAGACAAATATCGTCTGATTTCACTCATATGTGGAAGATAAACAAACACATGGTTAAAGAGAACAGATTAGTGGTTACCACAGGGGAAGGGGGTGAGGGGAGGGTGAAAGGAGTAAAGGGGCACATGTATATGGTGATGGATAAAAACTAGACTATTGGTGGTGAGCATGATGCAGTCTATACAGAAACTGATATATAATAATGTACACCTGAAATTATACAATGTTACAAACCAATATGACTCAATAAAATAAAATAAAAAATTGTGTGATGTGAAAATTATATGAAATTCAAATTTCAGTGTCAATAAAGACAGTTTTATTGGCACACAACCATATCCATTCGTTTATACATTGTCTATGGCTGCTTTCAAGCTACAATGGCAGAAACTCAATAACAAATTAACTCAATAACAAATACACACATAATTTAATAATTTGTAGAGACAATTTACAGAATTAATTGAATTGGAATTTGTTGGCTTTTCATTTAAAACAAATTCTACTGGGCCAGCCCCATGGCCTGGTAGTTAAATTCGGCATGCCCTGCTTCGGTGGCCCAGGTTCGGTTCCTGGGCGAGGACATACACCACTCATCTGTCAGTGGCCATGCTGTGGCAGCAGCTCACATACAAAAAGAGGACGATTGGCAGTGGATGTTAACTCAGGGTGAATCTTCCTCAGCAAAAAAAACCCCCCAAAACAAAAAAAAACCCAAACTCTACTATGTGCTCTGTTGAGCATAAAACTCAAGCTACTCATCATCACCACAACAGCGATTGCTGTAACCTGAACTCTTGTCTAGACCAATGCTTCTTAAACTTGAATGTGCATAGGAAGCACCTGCAGAGCTTGTTAAAAAGCAGATCCGGATTCCACAGGTCTGTAGTGGGTCTGATGGTGCTGCTTTGGGGACCACAGAGTGTGACTCTCGCTATGGTTGGGCACAATCAGACCACAATGGAATTCAACCAATCAGAGCTCAGTAACTTGCAAAGCACATACTGGCTGCAAACAGGGCTATCTGGACCCTCCATCAACACTCCCTAGTGAAACTGGCATAGAGTTAAGCTAGTCCTTTATAAAGGACACAATTCAGTTGCTTAGGGATGAAATAATTTATTCAGTTGACAACCAATCGCACACACACACACACAAACACGCAAATCTATAAATGGATGAGAACTTGACAAGGGCAGAAAAATAGATTCAGATTCTGTAAAAAACCAGAAACACAAGCACTTTAGGAGGAATGCAACTTGAATCACATCAGACCTTAACAGCTCTAAGCAGGCCCTGGAGGGCTGAGCAAGATTTCTGAGTTTGTGTGCAACTTATTTGGTAAACAATATTGGTATTTGATCATATTGCTGACAGATGGTTGCAAAGATGGACTTGTGATATTTTTTATGTAAGCACAGTAATTTGGACATTGTACAGCCCTTCAGAAGTGGTGATTATAGCCCTTAAATATGGGGGATGGAAGAAAAAAGATTTACTGTTTTACAGATTTGATAGTCAACTAATTTAAGTTACAAGTTTAAATGCCTAGTTTTTCCTTAACCTTTTAAGTTCAGCCTAGAAACCTTATTATTCTTTTTTTTTTTCAATTCATTTTTAAGTCTAACAAATAATAGCAAGCACTTTTAAGGGGCCTTTGCAAAATACTTGATCCCACTTGCAAACTTAGTTAATTAAAAACATGCATTTTAAAGTAGATTTATAACTCTTAATATACTGTACTCAGTTCCCTTTTTAATCATTTCAATTGTCTTAAGTAACAAATACATTCCCAACAGGGCCGGCCCGGTGGCGTAAGCGGTTAAGTGTGGGCACTCTGCTGCGGCGGCCTGGGGTTCGCTGGTTCGGATCCAGGGCACACACCACTTGTCAAGCCATGCTGTGCTGGCCTCCCATATAAAGTAGAGGAAGATAGGCATGGATGTTAGCCCAGGGCCAGTCTTCCTCAGCAAAAAGAGGAGGATTGGCAGATGTTAGCTCAGGGCCGATCTTCCTCACACACACACACACACACACACACAAAATACATTCCCAAGTATGCAAATAACTTTTACATCTAATAAATTAAACTTGTAAATATAGTGAAACTTAAGTTCTCTTAAAATGTTCCAACATTGTATATAAAATTAGCTTTCAACTAAAAACACAAGTTTAGATTAATTACCCAATTATATATTTTACAGTGGTTTCCAAAGCTCAGAAATTCTTTGAAACTTTGCAAATGCATATAATATCGACTACGCACAGCTTCCTTCTTCACTCCAAACATGAATCCTATAGTTCTGATTCTCTTAAAAGTTTCTATACTTTTCCTAAATCTCAGGGAGCTGAGAGATTCGTCCCCATTACAGATGATAGTACCATCCCATAACTGAGCCTGCCCACACACCCAAGATTTGGGCTGGCCCCTGGCTAGATTCTTGTCAGTGACCCTAATAAGATATTTGAACCCTATTAATGATTGGTATGTCCACGGTGCTATATTTTACAGGAGGTGGTCTCAAAGCCCTGACCGTTAGTTTTAAGCTGTACACATTATTGATTCTTCTATGCACCCATGGACATTGGTAGGACTGGCATCTTGATCCCATGATAGGATTTTGCATTTATGTAGTTCTGAAAATATATACATACTTTTCTCTCTAGCTCTAAAGACCTTTGCACTTGAGGAATCCTAAGATACGTAAATACCCTTTTTATCTGCTAATAATAAGACCTTTGGAATCCACGGAATCTTTCTAGAGGCTTTGATCAGATTGGGTTTGGGTTTTGGGACAGGATTGCCTCATAGATGGTGGTGTTTTCTTCCCTAGAGGCATGTCAAGTCTAGGTGTCTCTTGTGATTTCAGCAGGAACACGTACTTTTTTGGATATTCCAAATTACATTCAATTTTGGATATCTCACATGGCTTTGTCTGAGCTGTGGTCACTGAATTTGAGGTCATTTTATTGACAAGAAGGTGTGATGGATATGACTAGCAAGCTAATTCTTTATTCATTCAACATATATTTATTGATTACTTGCTCTTTGCAGATATACAGTGGAGAACACAACATGTGCTTCTCTTTCTGTTGCTTCTGGCCCAGGATTTCTCAATCTTGGTACTACTGACATTTGGGGCCTGATAAATCTGTTGTCCTGTGCTTCGTATGAGGTTTGGCAGCCTACAATCCGTGGCCTGTACCCACTAGATTCCAGCAGCACTTCCTCCTCCCCCCACCCCACCCTCAGTCTTGACCGTCAAAAATACCTCCAGATATTGCCAAATGTCCCTGGGAGGCATAATCCCCCCTGTTGAGGTATGCAGAAATCCCAACAGGATGTCTCTGTTTTGAATGAAAAAATGTTGATAAATGTTTGTCAATCTGAGATACCTAGTCTGAATCACATCTGTGGTAGGCAGAATAATGGCCCCCCCAAAGATATCTGGACATGTGCTAATCCCCCAAATCTGTTTCTTCATATGGTAGGTGTTACTTTACATGGCAACAGGGACTTTTCAGGTGTGATTAAATTAAGGATCCTGAGATGGGAAGATTATTCTTGATTATCCTGGTGAGCCCAATATAATCAAAAGGGTCCTCATAAGAGGGAGGTAGGGGGTTAGAGTCAGGGAAGAGGAGGTGAAACGAAAGCCGAGGGTAGAGGTGGGCATGATTGCTGGAAGGGCCCATGAGCCAAGGAATTCAGGCAGCCTCTAGATGCTGGAAAAGGTAAGGAAACAGAATCTCCCAGAAGGAATGGAGCCCTGCTGACACCTTCATTTTAGCACAATGAGACCCACTTTGGACTTCTGACCTCCAGAACTGTATGATAATAAATTTTTGTTCTTTCAAGTCACCGTGTTTGTGGTAATTTGTTACAGCACCAATAGGAAACTAATACAACATGCAAAAATCAGATTCTATCAGCTTAGATGTTTTTATGAAGTTCCAATGGAATTAAAAAAACTTTTGTTATTATGGAAAATTTTAAGCATATATAAATTAGAGAGAACAGTATAATGAACCCCCATGACCCATCACCGGCTTCAACAATTATCGATTCATGATCTTGTTTCAACCCCACTGACTCTCGCTCGCCATCACCCATATTATTTTTAAACAAATCTTAGATATATCGAATTTCCCATAATTATTTCCAAATGTATTTCTAAAATATATGGACTATTTCAAAAAATAACTGAAATACCACATCCAACCTAAATTAAAAAAAATAATTCCTTAATATCGTCAACTATCCAGGGCGTGTTCACATTTCCAGTTGTCTTATAAATATCACAGATCTTTTTTCTGGTTTGTACGAATCAGGCTTCAAATACAGCCACATCATGCTACTGGTTGCTATGTCTCTTGAATCTCTTTTTTCATCTACAGGCTCCCCTTCCATCCCTCTTTTTTTCCCCTTGGAGTTTATTTGTTGAAGGGACAAGATTATTTGTTGGGTAGTTTCCCCAGCTGGGACTCTACTGATTGCATCCCTGTGGTGTTAATGTGGTCCTCTGATGTCTGTATTTCCTGGAAGCTGGTAATCAGATCTTCAGGCTTTGATCAGATTCAGGTTTGACTTATTGGCAAGACTACCTCTGAGGTGGCGTGTTCTTCCAGGGAAGCACATCAGGTCTAGCTGTCTCTCCTTTTGTGATCCAAGCAGCCATTGAAGCTCAATGCCAGGATCCTTTTAATCGGGAGGGTTCTTTATTCTAATTCTATCACTCCTTCTTCGGGATTAGCTGGAGTGCTTCCATAAAGAGATACTTCTCTCTTCTACAGCTTAGATGCCCAGCGGTCCAAGGTAAATCTGAGCTTTGAGCAGCACATAGCAAATATGAACATTTCTGGCTTGCCTCTGGTCTACGCTGGACGTCAGCAGTTACTGTTTATGGAATGGGCTCAGCGTGTCACATCTGGGGCTCCTGGGTTTGGTGCGATTTCTGTGGGCTATCATGGCGGGCTTATGTTCCCTGGGATTTCGTGGCACTGATTGGGACTCTGTGGATAGAGTTCTATAGACTCCAGTCTCCCCTGAAACAGCAGCAGGAGCCTGGGGACAAGTTTCCAGGCATATTAGTTTCCTGGGCATAAAGTGCCACAGACTGGGTGGCTTAAAACAACAGAAATTAATTTTCTCACAGTTCTGGAGGCTAGAAGTCTGAAGTCAAGGTGTCACTAGAGCCATGCTCCTTCTGAAGGCTCTAAGGGAGACTCTGTCTCATGCCTTTCTCCTGGCTTCTGGTGTTGCTGGCAATCCTTGGCATTCAGTGGCTTGTAGAGACCATCACTTCAATCTCTGCCTCCTTCATCACATGGCCTTCTCCCGGTGTGTCTGTATCTCTTCTCTTTTTTAAAAGACACCAGTCATATTGGGTTAAGGGTCCACCCTATGCCAATATGACCTCAATTTAACTAATTACATCTGCAACGACTCTATTTCCAAATAAGGTCACATTCACAAGTACCAGGAATAGTGCTTGAACATATCTTTTGGGGGACATAATTCAACCCACAACACCAGGGAACCAGGGCATAGAAGTAGTGGCCGTTCTTCCTGCCAGCAGTGTCAAGCTGACCTTGAGGAGGTGGTGACTGGGCTGGTAGAGAAGGCTTGGGGAACAAGTGGTTTTATTTGCCGGGACAGGGCCTCTTTCCCCAAATTGATTTCCTGTGCTATCGCTAAAGATTGCTGTCCCTTTGGAATGTTCAAAGGGCACAATGACTAGAAGTCAAAGGTATGGATAGGGCTCGTGCTTGTTTTAATGCTCTACTGTCACCATCTTGAAATTCTTAATATATTTTTTAAACAAGGAGTCTGACATGTTTGTGTCCCCCCCAAACTCGTATGCCAACGTGATGGTATTAGGAGGAGTGGGCTTTGGAAGGTGCTTAGGTCATGAGGGTGGAGCCCCCATGAATGGGATTGGCGTTCTTTTAACAAAAGAGACCCCACAGAGCTCCCTTGCCCCTTCTGCCATGTAAAGACCCAGCAAAAAGTCTGAGACCTGGAAGAGGCTCTCACTCGACCAGGCTGGCACCCTGATCTTGGACTTCCAGCCTCCGGAACTGTGAGAAATATATTTCTGTTGTTTATAAGCCACCCAGTCTGTGGTATTTTGTGAAAGCAGCCTGAACAGACTAACACAGGGTCCCACATTTCCATCTTGCACTGCAAAATGTAGATCACAAATTATGGAGCCAGTCCTGGGTAGGGACAGCAGGCAGGGAGAGGCCTCCGAATCAAAGGCAAAAATAAAGCGTGGCTTACAGCGTGGTTGGCTTGGGGCTGGCTTTTTGCCCATTTCTACTTCTGTGCCAGGTAAATCTGGCTGAACTTCACAGAGACACAGCCTAAAGTTGAGTGACAAACAGATCCGGGCATTTAAACATGCTTATCATGCAGAGCAAGTGCGAACGTGGCTTGTGATCACATTTTGCTCAATGACTCGAGTTGGGTTTGGCACCTCTTAAATCATAAATAAACCCCCATTGATTATGAGGTTAAATAAGGAAAACACTACCCAGGTGGCTTTTTGAGTCAATATTGTAAAATCGCTTTTTTTAGATGCCCACCCCCACACCATCCCCTTCCGTGTGTGTAACACAGCGCTTCGCAAATGAATGGGTCTGGGCTGGGCATTTCAACGAGCTCCTTCATGATGCTGATACTGCTCATCCACATTCTGCTCTGTGAGCAGGAGGAGTTGTAGAAACACAGAGCATCTGGTGATAAAGTCGGGAGATGTGATGGGTAATTTAGGTGTCAACCTGACTCAGCCACAGGGTGCCCAGATATTTGGTCAAACATTATTCTGGGTGTGTCTGTGAGGGTGCTTCTGGATGAGATGAACGTTACAATCAGCAGACTTGAGGAAAACAGATGTGGGTGGGCCTGATCCAATCCATTGAAGGCCTTAATAAAACAAAAAGACTGCCTCTTCTGCGAGTCAAGGGGAACTCCTCTTGCCTGACTGTTGGTCTGGCACTTCAGTTTTTTCCTGCCTTTGGACTTGAACTGAAACAGCAGCTCTTTCTGGGTCTCGAGCCTGCTGGCCTTGGACTGGAACACCATCAGTTCTCCCGTGTCTTCAGTTTGCTGACTGCAGATCTTGGGACTTGTCAGCCTCCATAATCATGTGAGCATATTGCTTATAATTAATCATATATATATATATGTGTGTGTGTGTATATACATGTATGTATATATATCTCCTATTGGTTCTGTTTCTCTGGAGAACCCTAATACAGAAAGTCAGCTGGGATACCTGAACTCCAGTCTCAAGGCTGATGCTTTTCAGCAGTGGCCAGATCACATTACATTGCGCTAGTTACTTACATTCTCTGAGCCTTGGTTTCCACACTATAAACCCTACATAGTATACATGTTATCATAAATTATACATATCTTATAGGGTTGTTCCACCTCGACACTAGTGACTTTGGGGTCTGGATCATTCTCTGTGGCGGGAGCCATCCTGTGCACTGTAGGATGTTGAGCACCATCCCTGGCCTCTACCCCAGATGCCAGGAGCACCCCTCTTCCAGGTGTGACAACTAAAAATGACTCCAGACACTGCCAGATGTCCCCTGGGGGCCACAGTCACTCCCGGTTGAGAACTACTGATATGTAACAACCCTCTTAGGGTCATTGCTCCAGGATCCAGTGAGGTTACAGGTGTTCTGAAACTGTTCCCTTATGCTACAAAAGAGAGTAATTTGTAATGTTAGTGTCACCAAATGAAAAAAACAGTCAATGACTCAGAGACTACTCATTTCTGTGACTGATAAATCCTCCTTCTTGTTTCTGTAAGCCTGAGACTTCCAAGCTGCTCTGCTTGGCTCATAAAGCAGAGGTCTGCAGTTTAAGAATCTGTTTTTCCAAATACACAGGGGACCAGAGTCATAATCCTAAGCAGGAGAGAATCCAGCCAGGAGGAAGCATCTTGTAGTATGCTGGCTCATGGCAGCTGTGTCTTCCTAAAATTATGGTTTGCCTGGAATACATTTTCAATTGGCTCGTTAGCATTTTGTTGAACGTAACCCATGGGTTGGGAAGGAAAAGAAGTAAAAATGTAGCGTTGGGAGGAGAGACCTGCAGAGGAAGGAAGTGGGTGACTATGATGAGTGTTCTAAGTTTGGGAGAGAAATTGGTCTAACATTTTTTTAAAATCTGAATTTTAATAACCCAGGTACAAATGGAATCCGCCTACAGCATGACAGCCATGAACCGATTCCAAGGACATTGCTTTGCGCTGAGAAGCCGACACAGAGCAGGATAAAGCACAAACATGACCAAACAGAGTCCGCCTGGCTTATCCACAAAGCTGACTCTTCTGGAATACCCTGCGTCTCTTTGGAGTGGAAGATTAGGAAACGAGAAAAACCTTAATCTCAAAACTGGATGCATCTGCACAAATCAAGGAAGTCTCATTTGAGAAAAGCGTACCCAGGCTCTCTGTCCACACTCGAAATCTAGACAATGGCTTTTCCGATCACAAGTCAAATAAGTGCCTAAAGTTAAAGCCATAAAGCCATGAAATAACACAGCAGGGAATAACCCCACCCCACCCCCCTTCCAGTTCCTGAGCGGGCCGGGGCGGGGGTGGGGGTGGTGTTGTCCGACTCCAGGGATCTCGGTATTTCTCCATTCCTTTGCAGTCCCTAAACCAGCAAGACAGGAATTAGCAAGAACTGCATCTAGTCTCCTCCACAGCTCATGGATTTGCATTATTTACATGTATGGGAAGCGCCCATAATTGAGTAATTATTCCAGCATTTAAAGAATGCCAAACAATGAGCCATTTCTTCTTCAGACCCGATCCGGCCCATTTCCGTCTTCCTCTTAGCACACTGTGTAGAATTACCCAATGTGTCACTTCCTAGAACACTCGATTGTTTATACAAGCAAGACTTCTTTGGCAGTATTTATTTCTCTCATTTTACACACGATGATTGCAGCCTTCACGGTGCTCCCTTTTCTAGAAGCTTCTCAAGTGTTGAATGTGCATAGATGCAATTTTGTACCTTCCCTTTTAAAATGAGTCATCCTTTGGGAAGAGGGGTGGGGAGAGAAGGTGGAATCGAAGAAAGTCTTGAAACTTTGTGCTTGCTTGTCTGGCATGCAAAGAGTGCGTTGGATTTACCCCTTAACAAGCATTTTAAAGAAAATACTCTGCAGGCTATACTTGAGTGCATTTTAACAGTTTCAGAAAGGGAATTTCCCAGAGGGTCTGAGAGGAGGAGAACAAGTATTTGCATCTGGATTACTCAGGAGCTAAGTGGATTTTTCCTGAGCCGTTTTTCCATCAGAAATCTTGGTGGGAGGAGAGGTCACTCCAATGTTTGTACTTTTGTTGTTGGCAAGGCTGTGGCTTTAAGATGGAGGCAACAAAGAATGCATAATTGTTCATTCAGCTAAGACTAAAGACTCCTTTCCCTACAGCGTTTTGTGTGTGCACGTGTCTTTTAGTCCAACATCGAAAGCCCCGCTTGACTGTAAGACAGACAGGCCTTCTTCTCCCTAACAATTAACACACACGTACAAGACTTCCCAATTTATGGCAAAGCTGGGGAGTCAAGCCTCTCTTCACCCCCCTACCAACTTCTCTTCCATCCCACCTCTCTGCTCAGGTCTCCTGGGACAATCAGCAGCGGCCTGGGGCAAACAAAGTCAAAAAGGACTAATGGTGCAGTAAACAGGCCTCAGTCACCCCAAGTTCTGGCCTTTTCCTTTAGCTGGCTCATTTTAGGAAGACAAATGCAATGGGCCTGCTTCACTTATCTGAGTCAGAGAGGTCCAGGGGCCGTGGGTGGTGGGCATGTGGATAAAGCTTTTTCAGCGAGGGTCTCTGGTCTATCTGCACTGGCATGCCCTGTCACACTCCTGAATTCTCCTCTATTAATGTGCAAATGAAATCAGGAATGTCTGTAGATGTTGTTACGAGGATCAAATGATTCATATCTGCTAAGGTCTGGGAAGAGAGCAAGCACAACAGACTCTCTTATGTCAGGCTCCCAAGAAGCAGTGCCCGAGGTCGGGGTTCCCGTGCAAGTGATTGATTAGGGGGGTGCTGACTGATCCGGGTACGGGAGGCAGGCGAGGAGCTAGCAAAGCCATGGCAGCCCTCGGGGAGCTTGGAGTATGAGGTGCACTACAGTTTGTCCCACCAAGTCAAGGGGGCTGCGCTGTCATACCGCAGAATCAGTCTCTGGGGGGTGGGCATAACCTCTCAGACATCTGTCAACCAAGGGTAATCCTCTGAGAAGGGTGCGCCCCTAGTCAAGGAGATCTGGCTGGGACGCTGCACCTGCTATGCAAATCAACAAGTATTTGATGACAGCAGCTCAGTGTGCCAAGGGGCAAGGGCTCAGAACTTGGGAACCTGACAACCTGAGCCTCAATTTCCTCATCCAAGACGTCTTCCTTTTGGTCTCACAAGGCCTCCTCTGAGTCTCTAATTTGAGGTTGGCACCCTGGCTTCATTTGTAGACAAGTCACAGTCCTAAGTGCCTATTTCTTTGTTTCATCCCCAACTTGGGGGGTGGGAGTGCACAGACTCTATCCTGTTCCCTGCAGCATCCCAACACCCAGCACAAGGCCTGCACATAGGTTTGCAGCACATATTTGCCGCCAGTCTGAACAAGTACATAAGATCTCTCATCTTCAGCAAAAGGCCGGTCAACGCCTGCCTCTTAGCTCCTAATTGGATGTAGCTTCCCCCACCCCTTATTGTTTATCTGATACTTTTCATCTTGCCTTTCCTTCTACCAGTCCTTTGATGTGTGCGGATGTTCTCCCTCTCATTCCACCTCTCTCTGTAGAGGTTGGCTTCATTGCAATACACTCCAGCCCCATTCACGGCCATTTCCAGTGAGAGCGCCCAGATTTGTGAAATTCTGAAACGACAGGATGCGTGGGAGGGCGGGAATGCAGCTTCAGCCCGGCCATGTTGGGTGGGAAGGTGACTGCAGGGTGGGCAGGAAGAGAGGGAAAAGGCAGTGGCAGCCCCCTTGGCAATAAGTCATGCCAATCCAAAGGGAAGATGCCAGAGCCAGGATACTCTGCACTTGGGCATTCCCCGGAACACACAAGATCACAATATTTGCTTTTTTGATATTCTTCCCCCCCTTTCCTTTGGATATTTAATAACTGTCCATGTTAAACTAAAAGGACCCCAGTGGTGGAATTTCCAGCATTATAACATTCGGGTGGGGGCAGACATTTGGGGAGTGAGGAAGTTTCTGTGTTGTGGTGGGAAGAGGGGAGGCCTTCCTTGGGTATGTCCCAATCAGCATGGGACATCTCCATGCCTTCACATTCTTCTTTTTAAAACAACTTTTCTCCTTATAAAAGTAGCATTACGACTTTACAAACAATTTGGAAGGTAAATAATTCTTAAAAAATCATCCCACTGAAGGAATGTAAATTACCGTGAGCATTTTGGGAGGTTTTCCTCTAGTCTCTTCCCCTCTGCAGATCCCTAGATTTGGAGCACTGCCAGTTTTTTTATAGATATTTTTGTATCACTCTGTTTTAAAACCTCCCTGATAACTTTCCTGCATTTCCTGGCATCAAGTTCTGTGGCCAGGGATCTAGAGCACTAAGCAGCTGGGGAATCTGGAGCAACAGAGCGCCCCAACTTTGGACTTCAGTTTCCCCAGCTCTGAGATGTAAGTGGAACATAAATTACCACCGAGGTTTCATGTGTTAGGAGTTGACCTGGCTTCCTCTCCAACAGTGGCCTACTTGGGTCTCCGCTCAAACTATCGGATCCTCCAGACTGGAAGATGGAAGCGCTCAGGGCAGGTCAGGGGGCCTGGCTCCGAGTGAGGACTCCGGATCACCTCTTCTGGGGCTCTCCTGGCAGGAACGCTAAGCGGCTTCCAGGTGTGTCCTCCCTGCCCCACCTGAGGCCCGGCCTCGGGTTTCTCCTCCAGCTACCGAGCTCCCTTGCCCTCCCCTCGGGGCTTTACCCACCTTTGCGGGACCATCTTGGGCATTCGGGAGACCAAGGGGGCAGCGCCCCCGCTCAAGTGGGCAGAAGGGAGGACCCCAGACGTCCAAGGCCTGAGAGTGAGTGAAGCGAGGTGACCGCCCTCTCCCCCGGGAATTGTTTGGGCTCCAGGAGTCAGCTCCAGGCAGGTCGCGCCTATAGCCCGGGTGGGGCGCCCTCCTCCCGGCCCTCCTTCCTCCCCGCGGTGGCCCGGGGGCGGACCGACGCGGCGGCGCCCATCCTGGCCCCCGTGCGGTTTCCCGGCGAGGCCCGAGGAGGTGGTGGAGCGGGAGGGAAGAGGGAGGAGCGAGCGGAGCCGGAGGGGAGGGAGAAGGAGGAGCAGCGGGGCGGTGGGAAAAGGAGCAGCCGGCTGGGGCGGAGGAGAAGCAGCCGGCAGAGGTGGGGGTAGGGGGGCAGAGAACCCGAGAACGGAGGAGCCCCGAGGGAGACTGGAGGCGAGCAGCGGAAGGAGAGTAAAGGAGTCGCAGCCAGCGACAGAGGAGCAGTGGGGGGGGGCGGAGGGGGCGGTGCCTGCGCGCGCCCCGCCCCTCCCGACCGGGCCGCGCCGAGGAACGAAGATGGCCGGGCGCGCCGCGGGAACCGAGGGGCCGCCGGTAGAGGCGGCGGCGGCTCCCGAGCTGTGACTCCACGCGCAGCGCGACCCGAGGACCCGGGGGCAGCGGACAGGCGGCGCAGGCGGCGGCGCGCAGGGCCGGGCGGGCGCCGGGCGGGCGCCGGTGCGCGGGCGCCGGCTGGAGGATGCACCGGGCGCGGCGGGCGGCTCCCCGCGGCCGCCCCCGCGCCCCGGGCGCCGGGCAGTAGTGCTGGCGGAGGAGGCGGGGCGGCCGGGCGGCGGCGGGGCCCGCGCCGTCATGCCGTGGCTGAGCGGCGGCCGGCGGCGGCGGCGGGGACAGCCGCGAGAGGTCCCGCGGGAGCCGCCGCCGCCGCCGGCGCAGCCCCCGCGGGAGCCGCCGCCGCCGCCTGCGCCCCCCGTCGCGGCCCCCGCGCCCTCCGCGCCCCCGGCGCCGCCGCCGCCCCGGGCCCGGGAGAGCGCTGAGCTGCCGCTGCCTGCCGGCTGGGAGGAGGCGCGCGACTACGACGGCCGCGTCTTCTACATCGACCACAACACGCGCCAGACGTCGTGGATCGATCCCCGCGACCGGTAAGGGCGCGGACCCGGGCCACCATCGGGGCACCCCATCCTTTGGGCCCAGGGAGAGGATCGAGGAGACCGGGAGGCCCCCGGCTCGGGGCGAAGATCGTGCGTCCGTGGGGCCCGGGCAAGGCTCCGGGCGCCCCTACCCTCGGGGCCCTGGCCGGGGATCGAGGCGCCCCCTCTCCGGCCTGGAGCCCCCGGAGTGCGGAGCCCCGGCCTCCTCCCGGCCCTGGCCGCGGGGCGGACACTCGGACTTGGTTCCCTCACGTCACCCGCTGACCGGCGCCTGGGAGTTGGGCGCCTGGAATTTCCTCTCCCAGGGCTGACGGATGGCCCTCTTTTCCTTTTTCCGCCTCGGCCTCGCCCATCCCTGCCGGGCCTCTGCGTCCCGCCGCCCCCGGCCCCGCGGTGGCCAGATGAGCTGTCATCTTGGGGCACAAACGTGCGCCCCAGCTTCGTGGTGTGGGTTCCTTGCCTGGCGGGCTCAGTCTAGTTTCCATCAAAAGATTGAGGCCAGACGGGACACTCCAGGGATTCCCAATTCTTTTGGAGTTGGGAGAGCCTGTTCTCAAACTGTGCTCGAGCGCTTTAAAAACTGAGTTAGAATTTTGTTTGAAAGAGCCTTGTGTACTGCAGCCAGAGTGGAGTATGATTAGACCCATATGCTTTCGAAATAAACGAAAAACAAAAGTCGAATTTTAGGTTTCATTTTTGTGCAAGATATGATGGGGCACTAAGTTGTATTATTCATGTAAATAAATCTTATGGAGTAAAAACAGATTCTTCTAAAAGCACTACCAGATTGCATTTAATTAGGTTAATGAGAGGCTTTTCCTTAACTTTTTGCTGGATTGTCTGCTGGTTTCAGCGGTTCAGCTGCTTTTGGAGAGATGCATTCTTTTGTGGAATTGGGAATTCTGAGTGTTTGCGGCGGTTATCTGATATCTTGTCCTATCCGGAGCAACCTCTCTCCACGCTGGGCCTGAGTGCCAGAAAGGAAATAGTGCAGGCTTCCCAGTGATTTGGAGACTTGAAAAGGCCCAGCGTGGTGACATCTCGCCTGCTTCCTCCTACCTGCACGGGAAAGCAGCCCTGCCTGGCACTGGCCTCTGAAGATAAACTTTTGGGGAGGGAAGCTGTTGAATTATTGTTTGAAGATTTCTCTGGGTTCAGATAGGGAAAAACAAAACAAAGCAAGAGGATCGTGGTTCCTTAACATTCTCTCTGAACATTGCAAACTTCTGGATTTAGAAACTTAGACAAATCTTAGCACAGTTTTTTGGGTTAAAAAGATGCTTAGTTATTTAAAAAATCAGGTGAGATCATATTATAATTTTAACCAAAAGCTAGAGAGCCATAACTGATCAAGCCTTGGATGGTTCTAGAATTGGTAGAACTGCTTGGAATGTGGTGCCCTTTTATGCTGTATATCTGTTAAAAACCCAAACAACTGGAAAGTGAACCAGTTAAGAATACTGTTTAGCTTAGAAAAGGCTAAGGCTCATTTTATGAGGGTAATATAAAACAGTTGTGGTTACATTAGAGTGGGGATTCTTGATGAAAAATATAAATGTAAGAATTTCCCTTTTAATGGTACCACCCAGGACATAGGTGAGCAGACCCTACAGAAGTCAGCTTGTAGAATCTTTCTTTACGTGTATTGCATGTACATTTCCTATGTTCCTCTTTCCAGAAATGTTTGTGTTACTGAAAACCGTTTTCACCCTTTTCAGACATCACTTATGTTATAGATTTTTAAGAAGTCCTGTTTCTAATGCTAAAAATGTCGATTGGGTGAACAAAAGTGGATATTTTGCATTTTTTTGTAAAGTAAAAACATGCGTATACTTTTATGAGACATTGTTTTTATAGTGAGTGAAAATTCAGCAGGGGACAGCTTGCACTTCAGCTCCCATAATACCTTGCCCGAAATATGTATAGAATGTTAAGCAAGCCACAAACATTTAAGTGGACTCTACCCGAATGGTGTAAATGGTGTAATAGTCATTCTTCTTACTCTTTCAAAACAGAACCCTGCTGATTTTTATAGGGGACTGGTTATCCTTTAAAGTTGTAATTGCTTTTTATTATATGGAAAAAACCATGTGTCAGAGCACACCATATTCTCCATGTGCATCTGACAGTTAAAACCCTTTTTGAGTCACGTTTGATTCACACAACCGGAAAATGGTGTCCAAGAAATGAGGACTTTCCCCAGACAGCTTCCAAATAGGGAACTGACAGGAGAGAGACAAACGAATAATAGGGTTTTAAAGAAAATGAAGTTATGGAGGAATAAATGAACATGGTAGGCTAGGGGAAAATTGTTGGTGACTGAAAACATCATTCTATATATAATTTAGTAAAAACTATCATAGCATAAAATCTGCTGCTGTAAGCAAAGTAACTGAGGACCAAGTGTTGTAAACAATCTCTTCTGGAGTTTTATAGTAATTCCATTCAGTGTTGTGTTTAACAGCATTCGATATTGCCAGGTCAGGGTGTGTTGGTGAATTATGTTGCTGTTCTTTCTTTTTCAAGTTACAACGAAGAGGTTGCAAGCCTAAGGAAACATCTTTACAGATGTGGCTATAGATGTATAAAGAAATCTCAGTATTTTCAAAACAGAATTTTTTTAGTTTGATTGTGAACCCACCTTAGGTTTAAATTCACTATCTCTGCAGATCAGTACTGTGCATATAATTTTCATAGTTAGTTTTCTGGAGATCGTACCCAAAAACTTTGTTAAAAAATATAAAATTAGTTCACCAGTTCTATGGCTGGTTTCCATGGGTGAGTCCTGTGTGGTTTACATTAGTGGTACATGTGTATTCTACATATATTAACATAGAGTTCAGTGACCACTTTATAAAAAGGTATTTACCATTTATGTGGAAAATACGGGAAAAACATTTTTGCCTCCTTTGGAAAAATTCAGTGCCTTCCACAGTTGTGTGACATGTACTTCCTGTGGGGTTGTGTTGATATTATCCTGTAGATGGACTGAGTGGTTGAAACTTCGTGTTCTGTTTCCTAGCTCGGTTGGGATTGTACAGTACTGGAAATGCCAACCTTGAGCAGCTTAAGAATGGTGGACCATATCACATTTGAGGTCAAAGCAGAGTAGAAATGGTCATGATGATGGTGGAAGGCCCAAATTATATCATGACGTAAGCTTTTAGGGACCCATTTGTTCACGAGATGAGATTTGACCTGTGCCACATGGATGAATTCTGTGGTATGTTAAAAGTCCTTTGAACAGGCTATTGCTTTATGGAGAAACAATCCATGGTTCTGGAATTTGCCAAGTTGGAGCCCCACATAACAGAGCCAGATGACATCGTTGCTGTCTTGGAACTTTTATTTAGTGTTAGTTAATAGGAGGTATACTAACTTACCCCACACAGTCTATTTCAGGATTACATAAACTTTCTGATAAACAAGTAATTCTCCATTTTTCATTTTTTAAGGTTATAGATAGTGTTTGTATGAACATGGGGGAGTGTCTTGCTTTTCAGGCCCTAAGGATGGGCTCCTGGAAGAATTTTCTTCCATGTAGATTATCAACAACTTCGTGGTCTATTTTTGGTCTAATATCTTTCTTTTTCTTTGCTTCCTTTTTTTTTTTTTTTAAGTGAATGGAAAAGTCATTCATTTCCAAAAATAGTTCCCGGATGTTTAGAAATCTCTTAAGTTTCCTTTTCTTCCCTTTCGCTCTGATTTTGGAAGTGGAAATAACGTGTTTCACCTTCCCTGGTAGGTTCTACTTCAGGAACCCTTGGGTCAAGTGACATGTTAAAGGCTGCCTGGTGAGCCTGGTGAGCCTCTTCTAGCCCAGGTCCTTTTTACTAATGTTGGCTGCCTTTCCAATAAATTCAATAAAATTAATCAGATAGAATAAAAGCAGAGTTAAATGCTACTCGGTTCAGTTACCCCTATTTGAATCCAGTAGAATGAAGAAATAGTTACAGAGATTCTTGGCCTCCTGTGTGCTGGGACCGTAGATGGAGACTAGCTTTGTCTGGGAGATGGGAGACAGACATATAAAATGAAGACAGTAATGGTGGCAAGGCACCATTATCAGGTGGCGATGGCTTCTGAGAAAAGGAGGGAAGGCTCTCTTGAGTCTGGAGGATTTTATCCTCATCCATTAATCTCCTAGGTTGAGGGTTTCTCGTGCTTTCTCAGCGCTGAGGAAGAAGAGGGGGACTGTGAGAAAAGTGCTGGAGCTGAGGAAGTGCTGGGTGTGTTCAGAAACAGTGAAGGAATCTGTCACTGTGACCGACCCAGAGTCTTTGCATAAGGGAGGGAAGATTCGGGCAAGACCATGAGTAGCTTAGAATCCTGCAGCTTTGGTGTTGGAAGAGCTAGGACCTTCTTGTTCTAACTCCTCGTTTTGCATTTGAGGGCCACAGCCAAGGGGTGTCCCGCCAGCAGTTGGAAGGACAGGGACTTGAGCTGAGTCTTCTGACTCTGACTCAGTGCTCTTCCCAGTATGCCACCCAACTGCCAATCCCTACTCAGTTTTAAGCATCCTGCCTGTGTTCATTCTTTCGTTCATTTCATTTGTTCATTCATTCATTCAGTAACTGTTGCACAGGCTCTCAGTCTCAGGTGCTCTTCCTGGGTTTGGGACTCCAGTGGTGAGCACCAGCAGACAGGTCCCTGTGTCCATGAGGCTTACACAGTGCTCGTGTCCTTCTCCCTGAGGCCTCACCATGCTATTCCTGCCTCCCGGTTTCTCCCCGCTGGGATCCCTTGGGTCTGTGATTATGGCAGGCATACGTGGAATGCTTACCTTGTGCCAAGTGCTTTAGGCATTTGCGTGGTGCACCACAATGGCTGCACAAGCTGTAGGTGGACAGGTGGTGAAACTGAGGCCAAGGGAGGTTGATTTAGCAACCTTGCTTCACATAGCCTACGAGGGGCAGTGTCTGCAGACTCCAGAGTTGAGCCCAGGTCTGCTACCTGTACTTGACCCTCTCTTGGCTGGGTAACTGTGTGCCCCTTGCACCGTGTTGTACCCACCAGTTATTTTTATCTTGCATTCACTGTTGTTTTTTTTTGGAGGAAGATCAGCCCTGAGCTAACATCCATGCCAATCCTCCTCTTTTTGCTGAGGAAGACTGGCCCTGAGCTAACATCCGTGCCGATCTTCCTCCACTTTATGCCGCCAAAGCATGGCCGGACAAGCGGTGCGTTGGTGTAAGCCCAGGATCTGAACCTGGGCCGCCAGCAGCAGAGCGCGCACACTTAACCGCTATGCCACAGGGCTGGCCCCCATTGTTGTTTGATATTTAACACCCCCCCCCCAGTAGGTAGAATAATGGCCTCCCAAAGATGTCCATGCCCTAGTCTCTGAAACCTATTAATAATTTACCTTGCATGGCAAATGACATTTGTAGGTGAGATTAAGTGAAAAATCTTGAGATAAGGTGATTATCCTGGATTATGTGGGTGGGCCCAGTGTCATCACAAGGGTCCTTTCAAGAGGGAAGCAGGAGGTTCAGAGTCTGAGAAGGAGGTGTGACAGCAGACGCAGATGTTGGAGTCATGTGGTCATGAGCCAAGGAATGCAGGCAGCCTCTGGAAGCTGGAAGAGGCAAGGAAATGGATTTTTCCTTAGAGTCTGCAGATGGAACACAGCCCTGCTGACACCTTGATTTTAGCTGAATGCAACTGATTTTGGACTTCTGACCTCCAGCACTGTGAGATAATAAATTTATATTGTTTCAAGCCACTTGGTTTGTGGCAGTTTGTTACAGCAACAGTTGGAAACTAATACACCTCATGCATTATTTTCCCAGTGAGAATGGAAGCATCTGGTCAGCTTGGTGTCTTTGATAACGACCACAATAGCTCATGTTTGTTGTGTGCTTAGGGAGTACCACACTAAGCATTTTACATCCATTTTCTTCCTGGCTCCTCACAACACCCATAAGAGCCCTCGTTTCTTGTGGACCGAGCCTGGAGTCTCACTCACATTAGGCACCAAGTCATCTGATAAGCTAGCCAGATGTGGGTGGTGGGAAAAGTTTCCGCTGGGAACTATTGGAGGTTTTCGTAGATAGTAACAGGCCTGAGCTAGAGAGATCTGGGGCACTTGGCCTAGAAAAGGCAGGGATTATGTCAGAGAAATTGTGATGGAAACAAGAAGTGCACAGGATTTAGCTGATGCTAGAATTAAGGCAGGTGCAATCAGGAGGGGGGTCAAAGGACTCTTGCTGATGATAACCTTAGGAGGAGCTGAGACTCACCAGGGGCCGACCTCAAGGCCTTCTGTTAACCCCACTCATGAGCCTTCCTTGCTTTGCTGCTGCTGTTGTTAATTGTGTGTGTTCCTGACTTGGTTATATGGAGAAGCATGTTGAGTCATTCAACTTACTCTGTTGCTGATGGTCAATGTCCTAAAAGGTATCCAAACTGGGCAGCTGTTACTTTAGATCAGGGTTTCTCAGCCTCAGCACTATTGATATTTGAGGCTGGGTAATTCTTTGCTGTGGGGCTGTCCTGTGTAGCCTAGGATATTTAGCAGCATCCCTGGTCTCTATCCACTAGATTCTAGCAGCACACCCCTCCAAGTCACAATAATCACGTTTAGTAGCTGAATTTGTTTCAAGTAGATTGACAGTTACTGAGCTGTTACATAACAGAGGGTAAGACCACAGAGGTCTGATTTCTGTGTTTCTGTGAAGAATGGATATTAAACATATTTATATAAAAATCTCTGAGTTTACTATATCATACAAATAGTAATACCAGTATATGAAACTTTGGGGATGTGTTTTAGTATGAGTGTATTATTCAATTTTTAGAATATTCTCAATTGATAGGTAGTTACTGAGTGTCAAGTGTATACATACACACAGTGGAACAGAAGAAAATGAATCTGTTACACTTCAATGTTCTGCAGCAACCTAGAGAGCTGGCCTGGCCTTCTGAGTGTGTGTGTGTGTGTGTATGTGTGTATGTGTAGGGGGAGTATTAGGCTGCCTAAGATGCCCTGAAACGTCCCATCCCCTCTGTGAACAAGGGAGTGGTGAGAGTGTTGATTGCCTCTGCCTTTGCTCATAAGCTCTAGAAAGACAGGGCAAGGGCATCTTGAAGGGCTGCTTATGGAGCTGTGGAATCTCCGGTGTTTTCCATCTAGAGGGTCCTCTTTTTATTTCCTTAAAGCTCAAGGGGCTAAGGAAGAGAGAGGGAAGAAGAAAGGGAGGTGGCTGGGCCAACCCCTAGGTGACAAGCCCTACAGTTTGGTGGGTGGATCATCGAGCCAGGCGGGAGGTCTTCCTAGTGGCTCCTATGTGCCAGCCTTGGTGCTACCAGGAGGTAGGTCACTGCCAAGGTGAGTACGACATTTCCAGGATGCATAGAGCTCAGTCAGGACAGCATATAGCCACTGCCGGAGATGAACTCTTTCTGCCACTTGGAGCCCTGTCCTGTGGAAAGGTGCTTGTCTCCTGTGTGGGGGTGCCCTCTGAGTGTATGGTTCTACTGGAATTGCCCTGAAAATTATCCCCCTTTAAAAAAATTGAGATATAATTCACATACCATAAACTATCCCATTTTAAAATACACAATTTAGTGGTTTTTAGTATATTCACAAGGTTGTGCAATTATCATCACCATTTAATTCCAGAACATTTTCATTGTCCCAAAATGAAACTCTGTACGCATTAGCAGTAACTCCCCATCTCCCTCAGCTCCTGGCACCCACTAATCTGTTCTCTGTCTCTCTAGATTTGCCCATTCTGGACATTTCTTTTTTCTGTGTGTGAGGAAGATCAGCCCTGAGCTAACATCCGTGCTAATCCTCCTCTTTTTCTTTTTTGCTGAGGAAGACCAGCCCTGAGCTAACATCTGTTGCCAGTCCTCCTCCTTTTTTTCCCCAAAGCCCCAGCAGATAGTTGTATGTCATAGCTGCACATCCTGCTAGTTGCTGTATGTGGGACGCAGCCTCAGCATGGCTGGAGAAGCGGTGCTTCGGTGCGCACCCGGGATCTGAACCCGGGCCGCCAGCAGCGGAGCGCGCGCACTTAACGGCTAAGCCACGGGGCTGGCCCCTGGACATTTCATATAAATGGAATCATAGAATCTGTGGCCTTGTGTGTCTGGCTTATCGCACTCATCGTAATGTTTTTGAGGTTTATTTTTGTCGCAGCATGGATCAGCGCTTCATTCCTTTTCATTGCCAAATACTGTTCCATTGTGTGGCTAGACCACATTTTGGAAGCCAGCCTGAAGTGCCCTCCTTGTCCAGGTGTTCCCTGCAGAATATAGGAAATAGCTGTGTCTTTAATTCCTTTGTGTTAATTCCCAACTGTTTTACTCACAGAAAAATGACCATTCATATGTTTACAATGTCAAAATATAAACATGACCTCATGTGCTCATGAAAAAAACCAGATCTTAGGCTGGCCACCATCAGGTGTTGTCTGTTCTTGTCCGTTGGCTGCTTGTTTTGGCTTCTTTTTTTTTTTTTTGGTAAGGAAGACCAGCCCTGAGCTAACATCCGATGCCAATCCTCCTCTTTTTTGCTGAGGAAGACTGGCCCTGGGCTAACATCCATGCCCATCTTCCTCTACTTCATATGGGACACTGCCACAGCATGGCTTAACAAGCGATGCATCGGTGTGCGCCCGGGATCCGAACTGGCAAACCCCGGGCCGCCATAGCGGAGTGCACGCACTTAACCGCTTGCGCCACTGGGTCGGCCCCTGTTTTGGCTTCTTGATAACCGGCAGCGGGCTTCTCCACTAGAGCTGGACACAGACTGCCCGGGGAGCTTCAGGAATCCCAATGCCCTCTGCATCTGGGCCAGGTAGCTCTGTGTTTTAAGCTCCCCTGGAGATTACAGTGTGTAGCCAAGAGTCACAACCATTTTGTGCTGGGGCTAGCGGAAAAGTGGTATAGGAGGTGCTGATGTTGAACAAAATTGGAGATGGAAATCTTAAAATTGAGAGACTTTATGCATTTATTAATGTCTCTGCATATTGGGCAAAGATGGTCATTTATCTATTTTTGAAGGAGGAGAAGGCGCCCTTATCCCGTGGATCCGCTGGACAGACCTGCGTTAAGGTTCTGGCTGTCATTTAGCTTGCTGTGCCTGCTTGTAACCTCTTTGAGCTTCGGTTTCCTGCTGTATAAACTGGGGCCAGTGTGGGCTGTGGTGAGGGTTCATGAGCAAGGCGGCTGCGTGCAGAGCCTGTGTCCCGCGCACCCGCAGCCCTGGCTGCAAGGCAGCTAGCATTGTCGCATGTAGAACACCGAATTGCATCGTAGTGAGGTTGGAAAGCTGCTGGTCTGGAGGACAGAGACCAGGAAGTCCATAGCACCTGCAGTTGGAGAATGGGCCCCATGTGCATGCCTTAAGAGAGGGAGGAATTAGTATCTGTATTCATATTTGTGTGTAAGGAATTTGTGTACCTGCTGGGGGGAGATGATGGTAGAACTGTGAAGATGGGGCCAGGGGTGGGCAATATGTCTTTTTATCCCTTTTGCTTTTTGAACCATGTGAATATATTAACTTTTCAAAGAATTAAATGAAAAAATTCAACATAGCAGAATAGGGTGGTATTATAGATATGAATTTAAGAAGCTCTTTTCCCTCTTCCTTTTCCTCCTCGCCATCCTCCTCCTCCTCTTCCTCCGCCCCGCTATCCCCTGTGTGTAAATTTCTCTGGCACATTTCTATTCCCTAACTTGAGCTTGAGTACATTCCTGTTTTTCGTGAAGATGTCACAACTCAATACAGTTTCACAATGTTGATCTTAGGTGGATATTTTCAGTTCTTCACTGTGCATTTGGAACTTCAAAACTGTAACCAATAGCTGTTTTATTGCATACTGCTTGGGAATTGCTCATCCCGTCTTTTTTGAAAATGTTCTCTTGCCCTTTTTTCCTGGGTCTCCATTAATTTTTGGAAGTGTCAGTTACATGGGGCCAGGTAGGCATGCGTCGGTGAAGCCTGTGAAGGTTTGGAATGGGGGAGTTTCAGGCTTCCTGGTCCAGGGAGACTGGCCGACTTTGCCTGGCAGGTGAGGGACGAGGCAGGGGTCGTGCCCAGCTGGCCTGCCAGGCTCCCATCTCCAGGATGGGGGCCTGGCATTCGGAGGCCAGTTTGGGGATGGTCTGACTGCAGCTGCCCATATTCGCACCCTCCCCTCCATTCTTCTTCTTCTGTCTGGAAAAGCCTCTCGTGCTCACTGGCCTACTTCTAAGAGAAAAATTAAAGTTTTTAAAGAGGGGGTGATGCTCTCCTGATGGTAGGCCCTTCTGAAGCCTGTTGTACTCATTTAAGTCTGATGCACTTCCTAGGACTGATCAACCGATCGATGCAGCTAAAGCAGCGCAATACTTAGTAAAAATTGTTTGGCATCATGGCAACCAGAGAACAGCTTGATTGTTTTTTCTTTGCAGCCACCTCCTCTGTCTAGTTCCAAAACATTTTCTTCACCCCAAAAGGAAACCCTGTACCCATTAAGTGTCACTCCCCGTTTCTTTCTCCCTCAGCCCCTGGCAACCACCAGCCTACTTTCTGTCTCTATGGATTTGCTGGTTCATACTCCATAAATGCAGTCATACGAAATGTGGCCTTTTGTGTTGGGCTTCTTTCACCTAGCCTAACGTTTTTGAGGTTCATCCATTTTGTAGGAATCTGGTTTTGTGAGTCTGCTTTTGGTTTAATGCAGGGGACATGCCATCATGTGATCCTAACTGAGGGCAGCTGTGTGAACTTTGCCTACAGGAACAGCCGACACTCTTTAAGAAAAATCAATTGAGGATCAAATAAAATCGATTTTAGCTTTTGGTTTGTTACTTTGAGAAAGAGAGAAGTATAAAATATTTCACATTTTCTAAAATTAGGGACAGGAAGCCAAAAAATTAATATGTGGTAAGACTTTTTAATAATCTATATGCTACGTCTGTGCCAGGTGCGATGGAGGATAACAAATAATTAACATCACCTAGCCCTTTTCCTCAAGGAGATGAAAATGCAGTTGAGGAAACAAAAAGAACCTATATAAAGTAATAAGCCAGTGATGGAGGGGATACCACTGTGCTGCCGGGAGCAAGTCAGCCCTGAACTGAAGTTAGAGGACGCTGAGGGTCCAGGTCAGCGCCTGCCACCTACACCATGCCACTAGGCAAGTCCCTGAATTTCCTTGTGGCTAGATTTTCTTACATGTACAAGAAGAACGACAATACTTGTCATTAGTTAGTTGATGAACCAATGTTTATTAAGTGTAAACTGTTTCCCAAATGTGATGGCTGGCCCTGGGACATCTTAGGACAGGGTTGGCCCATGGACTGAATCCAGCCCACCACCTGTTTTTGTACAGCCTGCAAGATACCAATGGGTTTTCTACTTTTAAGTGGTTGAAAAAGAATAAAAAGAGTAGTATTTTGTGAAATTGAGGTTTCAGTGTCCATAAATAAAGTTTTATTGGAGCATAGCCATGCTCATGCATTTATTGTCTGTGGCTGCTTTTGAGCTACACCAAGGACAGAGCTGAGTCACTAGACAGAGACCATGTGGCCTGCAAAGCTGAAAATATTTACTGTCTGGCCCTTTACAGAAAAAGTTTGCTGACCCCTGATCTTAGGAGAATACAGAATCTAATCAAGGTAACCATCGGTCAGTGGGGTGGGGATAGGGGAGGCAAGATACAGAGACCCCCAGTGGGAAGTCTAATCAACTAGAGAGAAGGGGCTTGGAATGATAAAAGCCAGTGGGGACCTTTTAGTCAAGGAACCTCTCAGTAGAAACTTCTCTCCTTCCTCAAAAACGGATGTTGCATCTGTCATAAGACAAGCAGGGAAAGTTAGATCATTTAAATAACATGCAGGGCCAGCCCCGGTGGCCTAGTGGTTAAGTTCGGCGCGCTCCACTTGGGTGGCCCGGGTTCAGTTCCTGCGTGCGGACCTACACCACTTGTCTGTCAGTGGCCATGCTGTGGCAGTGGCTCACATACAAAAAGAGGAAGATTGTCAACGGATGTTAGCTCAGGCGAATCTTCCTCAGCAAAATAAAATAAATAAATAAATAACATGCAAATTAACTACTTTATATAAGAAGGCAGGAAAATAACCACTTTTAGAAAGATTTTCATTAAAAATACACATTTAATTCCGGGGATCTAATGCACAGCATTGTGACTGTAGTTAACAGTACTATATCGTATGTTCAGACTGCAAAGAGAGTAGATCTTAAATGTTCTCACCACAAAGAAGAAATGGTAATTATGTGATGTGATGGAGGTGTTAGCTAATGCTGTGGTGATGATCATGTTGCAATATATAAGCGTGTCAAATTAACACATTGTACACCTTAAACTTACGCAATGTTATATGTCAATTATATCTCAATAAAGCTGAAGAAAAATACGCAGTTAGAAAGCAAAGGTTTAATGGTACAAAAAGTTTTACTTCCTGGGAAAATTCGGGTATCGGACGTTCATTCTTTTTTACTCCCAGGTAAACAAGCCCCCCATCCCATCTGTACTTTATGAACTTCAATGGGCTTTAAAGGCCAGTTAAGGGAACTGTGTGTGTGCACATATGTGCCTGCTCAGAGCATACAGAAGGAAAGAAGAAACCCAGCTGCTCTTTCCCCCTCTCCACCCTCCTTCACAGACCTGGAAATGAAGAAACGACCCCCTGGGAACAGTGTCACAGCGAGAACCGTTATTAGCCCGTTCCCCTTCGGAGGAAACCGAGAGGTGGTCATACCCCAAACTGCCGTATGATTCTAGCCAACATGACGCACAAAAGGAAATTGTTATGATTCCATTTATATGACATTCTTAAAATAATGACATGGGACCAGCCCGGTGGCGCAAGCGGTTAAGTGCACGTACTCAGCTGCAGCAGCCTGGGGTTCGCCAGTTCGGATCCCGGGTGCGCACCGACACACTGCTTGTCGAGCCATGCTGTGGCGGCGTCCCATATAAAGTAGAGGAAAACGGACACGGATGTTAGCTCAGGGCCAGTCTTCCTCAGCAAAAAAAAAAAAAAAAAAAAAAAGAGGATTCGGGCCGGCCCTGTGGCTTAGCAGTTAAGTGCGCACGCTCTGCTGCTGGCGGCCCGGGTTCAGATCCCGGGCGCGCACCGACACACTGCTTCTCCAGCCATGCTGAGGCCACGTCCCACGTACAGCAACTAGAAGGATGTGCAGCTATGACATACAACTATCTACTGGGGCTTTGGGGGAAAAAATAAATAAATAAAATTAAAAAAAAAAAAAGAGGAGGATTGGCATCAGATGTTAGCTCAGGGCTGATCTTTCTCACACACACGAAAAATAATAATAACATTATAGAGATGGAGAACAGATTAGTGGTTGCCAAGGGTTAGGGATGGGAGGCAGGGGTGGGTATAAAAGTGTGGCACAGGGAGGCTTGTAGTGGTGGACTCTTTCTGTATCTTGATTGTGGTTATAGAAGCTACACACACACACGAATGCATGTGACCTCTGAATAAGCTCTGTGGATTGTTTCAGTGTCAGTTACCTGGTTTGGGGTTGCACTATCGTTATGCAAGATGTGACACTGGGGGAAACTGGGTGAAGGGTGCACGGAACCTCCCTGTACATTTCTTTGTAACTTTCTGTGAATCTATGATTATTTTAAAAGTTAAATATTCCTGATTTTGACCATTTAGATTGCCCCCTGATATTTATGATTATGTAAGTACTGTAATTATAATGCTGCTTATGTGCAGTTATTTTCTCTGTAGTGGTTTTTTTCATGTTTGCCTTAGGAGATAGTTCTAGGCATGGGGTGAATGCAACCCAGTGGTTGGTTGCTTGTTGGTTGAATACACTTCTATTTGGGAATGTTTTAGAATTACAGAAGAGTTGCAAAGATAGGACAATTTCCCTCATTGTTAACATCTTATATCACTATAGTATATTTGTCAAAACTAAGAAGCCAGCCTTCATACATTACTGTTAACCAAACTCCAGACACTATTCGGATTTCACCCGTTTTTCCACTAATGTCTTTTTTCGGTTCCAGTGGTTTTTAGAGCTATTGAATTGCTGAAAGTTGTATGGTTCAAACCTAATTTTTGTAGGTTTTTCCTATATCTCTTTTTTGTGGGTATTCATTTATCCTTGGTGCTGCATTTGACAGACTTATTAGACGTGCTCTGAGGCCTCATGGTAGAGTGCAGAGATTCTAAAGCATTGTGGAATCATGGACTCCAGGAAATCTGTTCAAGGTAGAGAATCTGTGTTTGGAAACATGCACAAGCACATGTAAGCTTGCATATGTTTTCAGGATTTCTCGAAGCCCAGAGGAGGCTTGATTTGAAAAGGGCAGACAGTCACCTAGGTGCCTGCCACACACGCTGTGAGGATCCTTGAGTGAAGGAATGCATGCTCATGTGTTTGCCAGCACTAGCCTAGTTATGTCATATGGCATCCATTGAACAATGATTCGTAGAGAACCTTCCATGCTTTCTCTAACTCTTCCCCAACCTCACACCCAACCCAGCATTAAACTGTGGTGTGCAGTACTGGATATGATCCCCAAGTACTGGATAGGTTTCACATGAAAAGGGAAGCGATGGATGGACCTCGAAGACAGGATGCTAAGTGAAAGAAGCAGATGCAAAAGACAACGTTGTACTATTTGATTGATAGAAAATGTCCAGAAAAGGAAAATCCATAAAGATAGAAAGTGGATTTGTGGTCGCCTAGGTCTGGGGACAGGAAAGGGAGTGACTGCTGACAGGCACCAGGGATGTTATTGGGGTAATAGAAATGTTCTAAAACTGGACTTCATGTTGCACAACTCAGTAAATTTACTAAAAATCATTGAATTGTACACTAAAAAAGGGAGGATTTTATGGTATGCAGATTAAACCTCAATAAAGTTGTTTAAAAAAATCTTTTAAAGTGAACCTGTTTTTAAATTCAGGCAGTTGCCTTGCCTTGGTTGTTGGACAGACCGGGCTCTGTAGATTAGATTTGGCAGGCTCTAACCGTGCAGAAGGCTCTGGGCTTCTTAAAATGTCCATACAGTTGCCAGGGACGCTTACCAAGAAGCCACAGGTTAACATTGCCCAGTAGTTTTGCCCACTGTAAGGGGAGAAGACCACCAGGTAACAACCTGTTAATCATTATGAGAATAAAAATATAGTTAGTTTTCATGAAGGCGACTACCTCTTTCATTCAGAGGAATTTGTCTTATAAGGCGACTCACTAGCACTGCTGTTTGGTTTAGAAAAGTTGACGTGATATCTGATTATGTGGCAGTGTTTGGAGTAAAATGAAGTTTGTGGATAAAGGACCAGTTGATGTTTGGGCCTTTAAATATCAGCATTCTTATTTTTCACCCAGTTTTGGAAGAACCTCTTAAAATTGTATTACATGCTTTTTGTTCCTTCTTAAATATATTGAAGTGTAACGTTTTTGTGATAGTTAGGGTTTGTGAGTGAACATGGGCCTCGGTATGTCCTGGAATGTACCACTCAGCACGGGGACCGCCCAAGTGTGGTTAGCCCTGATTTTAGACGTGATGGTCTTGAGTCTGACTCCTGGCTCTGCAATTTGATGTGTGCCCTAAGACAGTATTTGGGCTCTCTGAGCCTCAAATTCCTCTTCCAGAAAATGGGGGCACTTAAGTCAACTATGCTCTTAAGTGCATAGTAGACACCTATATTTTAATTGTTCTTGTGGTCATATTAAATAGTCATTCAGTGTTGTGATTCTTCATTTTCTTTTTTTTCTGCCTCAGAGCGCTCAGAGTTCATGATAACTATTTTTCCTCTCTGCTTGGAGCTGTTCTTTTCACTCTCTTGGTTTTGTGGCTGGGTAAGTGAAGCTGCTGGAAAGGAAATGTTACTAAAGAGAGTTAATAACAGATTAGAGCAGAGCCATCAAACTTTTTTGGTAAAGGGCTAGGTTGTAAATAGTTTAGGTTTTGCAGGCCATGGAGTCTCTGTTGCAACTGCTCAACTCTGCTGTTGTAGCTCCAAAGCATCCACAGACAATCCCTAAACATGGATGGGCCTGGCTGTGTTCCAGCAACACTCGTTTGCAGAGACAGGAGGCTGGCCGGATTTGGCCTGCCAGGCCCTAGTTTGCCAACCTGTGATCGATGTCATGCTTGTTTGTGTACCATGTTAACACAACCAAAACTTTCGCATCTTTCACTTTCATTATTGTTGTATTAGCTTGGATACAAATCTGAAAATACCCCAAATGTGTACAGAATTATTATTTCTGTATAATAATGGTATGGATGTCATCTTGTTCTGGAACTTGGTATTTGTAGCACTCAGAGACTTTTTAAAAAATTCACATCATATGATTAGACCTTGTTCTATGATTAATATTGAACACTTAATATTGAACAGATATTAAGAATAGGAGAAGTTAATTCAAGATCAAGATTTTCAGCTATGTCTTCTTGGCATCCTTGTACAAGATCTACAAGACAGTTTTCATATGTGGATTAACAGCTTTTGAATGTACATTTAAATGCACAGATGAACTTAACTTTGGGGATGAAATGAAGTTTACCCAAATCGCTGTGCTGTTTGGGCTCTGGAAGGAAACTCTTTGGAAGGAGCGCATTTCCCTACCAATGCCTCTAGAAAGTCCTCACTCTTTTGGGCTCACTTGCCAGCTGTGGGAGATGGGAAAGTGAGTGAAGCGGGGTTAGAGAGAGGCAGTGAACACCGTTACCAGTCACTTCAAGAGTTAACTTAGCTGTTACCCTAGCAGCATGTGCCCAAGCTCTCAAAGATATTCTCACCCGTAGGTTCACTAATTCCACTAAAACTGGGGTTCTCAGCTAGGAGCAGGACATTGGCAACATCTGGAGACATTTTTGGTTGTCATAGCTTGTGGAGAGGGGGTGGGTCTGGCATCTAGTGGGTGGAGACCAGGGATGCTGCTCACCATCCTACAACACACAGGACGGCCTCACCACGAAGAGTGATCCAGCCCGTATGTCGACAGTGCTCAGGCTGGGAACCTGCTCTAGGGGTACACCGATGAACCATTCCCAGACAGTCCTTGTCCCCGTGGGGCTTACAGTGCAGTGGTGGCAAATGGCAGTAACTGACCGCGTCAGTACTCGTTATGGGGAGAAAACTCCAGCGGGGTGAGGTGGCTGAGCAGTGGAGCTAGTTTGTGTAGGGTGTCAGGGGAGGCCTCCTGTAAGGGGCCTTTGAGTGCTGTCTGCAGGGGGTGAGGAGGAAGCCTGAGGTGTCTGGGGAATGAGGCTTTCAGGGAGAAGGAAGCACAGGTGCCGAGGCACGAGTGATGGGGGAGAGAGGCTGGGGTGAGGCGGGCTCCTGAAGGGCCTTGCGGGCCATTGCAGGGACTCTGGTTGTGACTCTGAGCAGGTCGGCAAGCCATTCTACTGGGGAGACTTCCCTTTTTATTGGGGTCCTTCTGACTGCTGGGGGGTGACTAGGAGGGCGGGAGCTGAAGCAAGAAGACTAGGTAGGAGATGGTGGCTGTCCCCAGGGCCAGGCGACAGTGGCTCAGGCTGAGAGGGAGCAGCGGGGGCGCTCCCGGACCTAGACATGGTTTCTTAAGGATCTGAACCCCATGTTGTAGTCGCCTGTCTGACCCACCCCCGCTCCTGAGGTCACCCCTCAGAATCCTTGCTGGCTTGGGGAATACAGGATGCTGCCGGAATGGGTAGCATGGCTGTAATGTGTGGATCAGCACAAAGGAGCTGGGCCTTGTTCCTGTACTGTTCCTCAGCTTTGCTCAGGGCGGCTGCGAGGAATTCTGTGGAACAGGAAATGCTGTGCAGCGGATGTATTTCGTTCTTGTTATTTTAGCAGTCGGAGCTGTGTACTTAGAGAGCATGTCTTTAGAGAAGATTTATATTTGCTTTTGGAATGCCCATATGGCGTTACAAATTCTTGTGTTTAGAAACTGATGTTTTTATTATTTCTTTAAAAACGTGGTGGGTAGTTGCTTTCTAATGGTTGAGGGTTTGGGAACTAAGATGGTAAGGCTCCATCCCCCGGTGGCCAGCTCTGCAGAGCTTGTTCACATTGTGGCCGTTCTTCAGAAGCACTGTGATGTCGTTTTGTTTGCCAGAGATAGACTGCTTCAGAGGGCATCTCAGCTAGATAATTCTGTGATTGATCTGGCCCAGCTTAACCCATGACTGTCATCTCGTCAGTCTCAGTGTTAGAAGCCAAGATACCAGAAAGGAAACCCTCCCCCCTCCAATATCATAAACCTCCAAAATGTCACTGTGCAGATGGCATATTGACAAAAAATGTCAAGGATTACCAAGCATAGCTTCTTGCATTTGCTTGTTCCTAGGGGAGAAGGACGGAATATCATTTGCATTTTAAGTGCCACCATGGTGGCCAGAACCAATAATTCCTGTTTGAGGAACTCTTGGGGCTTTAGACATATTTACTTTCAATTTTTAAATAAGAGCTCATGTACTTATTATGCCTTTAAAATGATTAATAGAATTCTTTTTCTTGTGCCTTTTTTTTATTGTGAAATTTTTGTTGTACATTATTGTTCATCAGTCACCATGTAAGTGCATCCCTCCACCCCTTGTGCCCACCCCCACCCCCCTAGCCCCTGGTAACCACCAAACAGTTCTGTCTGTCCGTGTGTTGGTTTATCATCCACATATGAGTGAAATCATGCATTGTTTGTCTTTCTCTTTCTGGCTTATTTCACTTAACATAATACCCTCCAGGTCCATCCATGTTGTTGCAAATGGGACGATTTTGTCTTTTTTTATGGCTGGGTAGTATTCCATGGTATATATATACCACATCTTCTTTATCCAATCATCAGTCGAGGGACACTTGGGTTGCTTCCACATCTTGGCTATAGTGAATAATGCTGCGATGAACATAGGGGTGCATAAGCCTCTTTGGATTGTTGATTTCAGGTTTGTTGGGTAGATACCCCGTAGTGGGATAGCTGGATTATAAGGTATTTCTATTTTTAATTTTTTGAGGAATCTCCATACTGTTTTCCATAGAGGCTGCACCAGTTTGCATTCCCACCAGCAGTGAATTAGGGTTCCCATTTCTCCACAGCCTCTCCAGCATTTGTTGCTTTTTGTCTTGGTGATTATAGCCATTCTAATGGGTGTAAGATGGTATCTTAGTGTGGTTTTGATTTGCATTTCCCTGATGATTAGTGATGCTGAGCATCTTTTCATGTGCCTACTGACCATCTGTATATCTTCTTTGGAGAAGTGTCTGTTCATTTCCTCTGCCCATTTTTTGATTGGGTTGTTTGTTTTTTTGTTATTCAGTTGTGAGTTTTTTATATATTATGGAGGTTAATCCCTTGTCAGATATATGGTTTGCAAATATTTTTTCCCAGCTGGTGGGTTCCCTATTCATTTTGATCCTGGTTCCATTTGCCTTGTAGAAGCTCTTTAATCTGATGAAGTCCCACTTGTTTATTCTTGTGCCATTTATCACTCAGCTCTTTCAAAAATATGGATCACTATAAAGTTTTGCATAAACATGTAACTGATAAAATACTTCTTTTTCCTGAGTCGTTGTCAGAATTTTAGTTCTCAATCTAGTGCCGGTTCAGTAAATATTTGGAATCCAAAGGCTGCATTTCCTTCAGATGGGCTAATTTTTATCTTGCTGTGTAAAGTAGAGAAACATGTCACTTTCTTTCCGTGTGTTTTGGGCTGGTTAGTAGCCACTCTTTCTTTGGATGGAGTGGATATCATCTCTTTTTTGCACCAGTGAAAATAACACCCTAGCATGTCACTTTGGGGGCGAATGCTGCTTTTACCATTTTCAGAGATATAAAACCATGGGGATTAATCTCAACCAGGTGGTGGGGTGGAAGCAAGAGCTAAGCTGGTCCTTCACCTTCCTGAGCTGCAAGATTCATTTGTGGAACACTCTGCAAACTCATGGGTGTTCACTGACAGCTTGGATTCCACAGTATTGATGGTGAGCTCTTCACTGACTGTGTAACAGAAAAAACCAGCATGCCTCTGCGTCTTTCCTCTCTTTCCTGTGGTCTTTCTTACCTTTCACTGGGGTTTGGTTGCTTTCCCTCTCCACTCGGAGTTAAAGAAGGTGCCTTGGCATATTCCAAGCTACTAAAATAAAGGAAAATTGGGAAATTTTCCATGAAGCAAACCAATGACATAATGGTACCAGAGGCATATGAATTCCTGGAATTGGTTTTGTGAAGCGGTTGGCTGGTAGTGTTTGCAAAGCTGCGAGGTGTAAGAAATGGTTGGGGTTTTTTCCCTCACCAAAAAGGCAGCCCTGCGTTAAAGTTATCATTCTTGTGTTAATTAATGGGTTTTGAAGAAACTGAGGTTAAGTTCTTTTCTCTTCCTGTGAAAGTAAAGGTGAGACAGAAGTGTGACCTTTAGGCCATCGTTCTTTTGATAAGTAGGTCTTATACTCACTGGAAAGATAGGATCAAAGTCAGAACTCTCCAGGAGCAAGGAAAACAAAGTGCTGGAGAAAGGGTGTCAATTAGTGCAGTTTGTTTATAAAGGAGCAAATGAATACTAGGTACGGTAGTCCCTCATGGTAACGACCTCCACTCCAGTGGGATTGTGTAATAAAACAGTGTCTCACTATCTCCGATCAGTATTAATAAAACCAGATTTCTGAAATACCTACAGGAACTGTCTGCAGTGAACAGGATTGGAACATCATGGGCTTGAAGCCACAGGCATCATTTCTATTTCGAGGTGGATCTTGCTTCTCAGGTTCCCGCAGGAATCACAGACTGAATGTGGGCCATCATCAGTCAAGTGGCCAGGTCCTTCCTGGCCGATGACATCCCTAACCAAGGCTTGTTAGCCAGCTCAGAGTTAGATTATTCTTTCTTTTGTTGAGTGGCCTGGGCTGCAGCTTCAGTTTCACCTTCTCCTTTGGTCCTTGTTGGTTCCCATAAAAGTCTGTTCTCGTTTGCCCTTATTCAGTGTTAGTAACGAGCACACCATGGTCCGTTGATGTTGAGGACACTGCTCCGGTTTGTTTGGTGTTCATCTATGTGGACTGAAGTATGGGTCCTCCCATCATTCTGGGGGCATGATTTTGAACGCATGCCCTGTCCGGGTTATGTTGCTCTTGAGTGCCTCATAGCTGGGCTTTTGTTATTACCTTTGTTTTTCTGAATGTTATACATCTTTTGTTGTTTGAAAATGCATAGATTTTTTTCAGAGAGAGGGAAGGGCAGCATGTCATACTCTTTACTCGTGATGAGTGTAGCATCAGGTAAAACCCTGAGGTCTTAGCCACAGAAGTGTTGTCCTTTTTGTATTAATTTAAGGTTGCATGTATATATATATAGCATCCTAACCTGGGGCTTTTCAATCCTAGATGCATGTAAGATTAACCTGGGAGTTATATATTTGTATATGTTTGCTTTTATACACACACACACTCTCACACACACACGGCCCCACCCTAGGAGATTCTGATCAGCAGGGCCCAGGAAGCCCCCTGATACCCATTTTTCTCCCATTTTTTTTTTTAAGATTTTATTTATTTATTTATTTTTCCCCCCAAAGCCCCAGTAGATAGTTGTATGTCATAGCTGCACATCCCTCTAGTTGCTGTATGTGGGATGCGGCCTCAGCATGGCCGGAGACGTGGTGCGTGCCCGGGATCCGAACCCAGGCCGCCAGCAGTGGAGCGCGTGCACTTAACCACTAAGCCACGGGGCCGGCCCTTTCTCCCATTTTTAAAGATTGAAGTAAAATTCACATAACATGAAATTAACCACTAACCATTTTAAATGGTTAATTCAGTGGCATTTAGTGCATTCACAATGTTGTGCAACCACCATCTCTATCTAGTTCCAAGATATTTTCATCACCAAAAAGAAAACTTTGTAGCCATTAAGCAGTCACTCCTCATTCCTCCCTCCTTCCAGCCCCAGGCAACCACCAATCTGCTTTCTATCTCTGTGGTTTGCCAATTCTGGACATTTCATATAAATAGAATCATAGAATATGTGGTCTATTGTGTCTAATATAATGTTTTCAAGGTTCATCTATGTTGTAGCACCTATCAAGACTTCATTCTTTTTTATGGCTAAAAACCATTTCATTGTATGGATAGACCACACTTTGTTTACCCCTTCATTCGTCGATGGACGTTTGGGTTGTTTCTACCTTTTGGCTATTGTGAATCGTGCTGCTATGAACATGCATGTACAAGTATCTGTTTTAGTACCTGCTTTCAGTATTCTTGGGTATATACCTAGGAGTGGGATTGCTGGGTCATATGGTAATTCTATGTTTAACTTTTTGAGGAACCACCAAACTGTTTTCCACAGCAGCTGTACCGTTTTACGTTCCCACCAGCAATGTATGAGGGTTCCGGTTTTTCCACCTCCTCACCAACACTTATTTTCTGTTTGTTTGCTTTTTAAAAAAATGGCCATCCTAGTGGGTGTGAAGTGGTATCTCATTGTGGTTCAGATGTGTATTTCCCTAATGACTAATGATGGTGGGCATGTTTTCATGTGCTTGTTGGCCATTTGTATATCTTGCAGAAATATCTATTCAAATCTTTTGCCCATTTTTACATTGGGCTGTTTGCCTTTTTGTTGTTGAATTTTAGGAGTTATTTATATATTCTGGACCCTTATCAGATATATGATTTGCAACTGTTGTCCATTTTTGAAAAGTTCTCCTGGTGGGTTTGAATAGCAGCCAGGCTCAAGAACCACTGATCTGGACCAGTGACTCTTGGGGCTTCCAACAAACACCTGAGAAGCTTTCTAAAAAAAAAAACAACAAAAAAACAACGCAGCCCCTTACCCTCAAGCTACTCAGGGGATTCCGATAAGCCCCCTCCCCCTAAAACAAACAAATAACTACATGGCAAAGCAGTAGTTTAACTAAGGTGACTGATGCCCTAACTGAATGGACAGATGTCATCAAAACAGAGAATCCAGCAGTTCCGTAGAGAATCAGCCGGCATCAGCTCCCTGCTCCCCCTTCTCCAGAATGTTCTGTGCAGAGCATTTGTTAAATGTGCAGTAGGCTGCCCTTCGTGATGCTCACGCACATTACAGGATGCACTGGCCCCCTGAAGTACCACCAAGACTTGCCATGTTGTCAGGCCTCTCAGGAGGTGACATTTCATCTGCTTGTTCCTTCTGTGCCATGGGAAAGGTGCCTCAGCATTCACGTGTAAGATGTTGAGCTGTGCACTTGTTATTTCTTTTCGGTTTCTTCTGATGGAGAGAGCACTATTGGTCCTTGCTTGGAACATCACGTTAATCATGTCAATGTGGAACATTGCAGTTTTCCACTCTGAAGAAAGATATTGTCAGCCTGTTTTCTCCCTACGTTGTGTACCTTAATTCTAAAGGATGGCTGAGGGCTTGGCTCAAAACCGAGAAGGTGGGATGGTTCTGGGGCAGTTGGTGAAGCTTTCTAGTAAAAAAAGTTCTCATCTGATAGGAAGCTGGGCATGGGGGCTGGAGAGGGCAGGATCCCCAGAGTTCTCTGCTTCTTAGGAATCTCTTAAGAGAAAACATTTCTACTGATCTGGCATTGTTTCCTGCAGCATCGTTTATCACCCTGATGGGTCCCTCCTCGTTCCTGAGTTCATAGGGGCTGAGGGCCTGCCGTATTCTGTGTGCGTGGTTCTTCTTCCTGTACCTTCCACTCTAGTCTGCTCACGGACTCCCCCTACATGTCTCCAGCTGGTCTAAAATGACTTATTTCCATATGGACTTTGGGAACAACATAGGGACTCCTAAGAACAGATTTTGATGGGCGGGGAAGGGAGAAGACAAAGGTCAGCTCAAAGGGATCAGTTTCATAGAAGTACACATGTTTTATTAAATTCCAAGTTAGGGTGAAAGTTATTTTTTGCTGGACGCTTTTTATAGGATTATTTTACTTATGTGCTGCGTTCAACCTTAGAGAAAGAAGGCAAGCGAAAATGTATTTCGAATAATCTCATGGTCAGCCATACATCTCATGCTTAGCACATGCTCTCTGTACCAGTTTTAAAAATTGAGGACTGTTTTAGAACTACTGTCTCCCTCTGAAAAAGGAGAAGCTGACCCTGGGGTAAGTGTTGCCTTTTACTGTTTACCATGTGCAGAAGCATCTCGGCATGACACGTGGTTGGTCCATGTATTTGGCGCTTTGCTTTTTTCTCCTCATTGCTAGACTGTATAGTGTCTGGGGCTTGCCCTAGTCTCTCGTTTCCCAGAGCTTTTCCTGCACTTGGCAAGTGGCAATGCTGTCATCCACCCCTGGGTGGGTGAATAAATAATTATTTGATTACAGTTCTAAAGATATTTTAAATATTCAAGGTGGAATTCTCAGTTTGAAAAGCAGATGCTTGTTGAAATAACTGATCGTGTGCTCCCCATCTGTGGTTCCTGACTGCTCACCTACCATCTTCCCTCTCCATGGAGACGCCACACATGCAGAAGACAGAGGACTGTGTACCTTTGAGCATCACTTATACAAGTGTCTCAACCCGGACTTCAAGTTACAGTTTTCTAAAGAGCATTTAAAAGCTGCTGTTGTTCATGCTCCACCACAAATCAATTAATTCCAACTTCCTGGGTGAATCCAGATGTCCCTGGTGATTGTAAGACAGTGGAAATCCACTGTCTTACGGGACTCCATCTTGTTCACAGTAATGAATGAATATTTGTTGATGATTTCAACCCCTTTATGAAATTTGGGCAGATAAGCCTTGACCTTGGAAACCAGAAACATTGAGGTTTGTAAAGGGGAAAGAAAGGTCAAATAGCTATAAATGCCATTGTATTGTTGTTTTGGAGCAGTGAGAGCAGGATAAGGGTTTGATGTTCTGCTGACCATAAAAGTAATTTATGTTTCTGTTGAATCACTTCCTCCTCTGAGCTTCCATAGTTCTCTTTCTGTGCCTCTACCATTGAGGGAATTTGTCGGGCAGTGGCTATTTGTTATTTATTTGCTCCCCGGCTGAGCTGAATTCCTTGAGGTTAACTCTTGGCACCTAGCATCTCAAATAGCTTTCCTGCAGTGAATATTCAAACAAATGAATAGCACTTTAGAGTTTTCATAGAGCTTCTCCTAGGGTGGGGTCCCTAAGCTCTCTCATCCTTAGCCAAGATTACCTGCCTGAGACTGTGAGCATCGGTTATACCAAGCTTCCTGCCTGCCTCTGCTTGGCAGGAGCTCCCTGTGCATACCATCTGTTTGCTGGGCCATTCTCTGGGAAGGATTTTCCCACCGCTCTGCCTCACCTTGGCGTGTGACTCAAATGCCCACCAGAGCTGGGCCCCCAACCAAATGGCTAGATGTCAGAGGTAACGGAGTAGTGGGGACTGCGGCAAGCTAGCAAGTGGCCCCTTCTAAAGGGGTTGGCCCTAATCAGCTTTAGCCATCTTTTGTCTTTGGGGACTGTAATCCCCGTGTGCCAGCTCTTCTGATTTTCAAGGGAGTTAGAAATTCAGGTGTTTGAAATGAAATCTCCTGAGTTTAAATGTTGGCAACCCACTGGGGTTTTGGTAGAACTCTCTGAGGGCCAGCACTACAAACCAGACAGAACACGTCTGCAGGCCGAGTTGGCCCCCCGGGCAGACTTGAAGTTGTGTGCTTCCAGCTCTCGCTACCTGGCTTGCCCTTCTCCTGGGCAGACAGATGCAGGAACCCAGGAAGAATTCAGTGATCGCCACACTTGTGAGATCATAGGGGGAGGAGAGGAGAGAAGGCCGTGTTGGATTCTGGGTAAACTCTCCCTTTTAAAAAATGACTTATTTTATTTGTATAAACACTTCACAATCCCATCCAGCCCTCTACCTACAATTACCGCTGTGTTTGGGTGTTGTCTCTAGTCTTTTTTCTTTTTGTAAACAAAGGAATGAAAATGTGATCATATATCAAGCAATTTTACAGCCACCCGGTCCCCCTGACCAATAACCAAAGCACTTCCACGTTATTACAGTGTCTTATTAAACACACTTACAAAATTATCCCAGGTAGGCTTCACAAGGATGGGAATTCTGTTTTGGTTTTTGTTCCCTCTGTCCATAGCACCTAAGCAGAGCCTGGTGTGTAGTAAGTACTCAATAAATGATTGTTGGTATGTGGTAACTTATTGGATCTCATTCTTATTGTTGGCCATTCGGCTTGTTTCCTTTTTCCTGTTATTGTTTATAATATTGTGATGCACTGCTTTATACATTAAGCTCTTTACATATTTTAGATAGTTTTCTAGGTGGTACTATTGACGTTTTGGGCTGGGTAATTCTTTGTTGTGGGTGCTGTCCTGTGCATTGTAGAATGTTGAGCAGCATCCCTGGCCTCCACCCACTAGACACCAGTAGCACTTCTCCTCCACAGTTGTGACAACCAAAAATGTCTCCAGACGCTGCCAGGAGGCAAAATGGCCCGTGGTTCAGGACCACTGTGCTAGAGGGATTAATAAGTCGAAGAGTATCAATGTATGTTAAGATTTTGAACCTTAAAATATATGCTGCTCGGAGAAAACATTTCAGCGAACTGTTGTTTGCTGCCTCTCTCTACTCCTGTTTTGCCCACTCTCCTCCCCTGAGAGATCAGTGTCCTCCCACTGCCCTTTGTCTGGAGCAGTGCTGTCCAATAGAACATTCTGTGATGATGGAAATATTCAATGTCTGCCCTGTCCAGTATGGCAGTCACTAGCCACATATTTCTTGAGTACTTGAAATGTGACTAGTGCGACTGAAGAATAAACTTTTAATTTTATTTAACCTTAATTAATTTAACTTTAAATAGCCACATGTGGCTAGTGGCTGCCACAATGGGCAGTGCAGGAAAGCCTCTTTCTGTGGCAACCCAAGGTAACCCACCCTTTCTCATAGTAGCCCTGGTGAAAAGCAAATCAATAGCAAGTTTTTAGGTGACTTCTCCGTAGTTGGTGTGTGGTTACTGTTGAGTTCAGCTCCTTCGTTTGTTACCTCCCAGCATCCCAGCTAGGAAAGCAATCTAAGGAAATAAAAGCCCGATTGAGATATGAAGGAGCTGGGCTGCCCTCTGGCCCCCTAAGCCTGCCTGGAATGTGTTTGTCCTAAGGGACCTGATTTGGGAATTCTGGCTTGTAGGAGAAACCTGATAGGAGGATGGAGTTTTCCCTTAACTCATAACATTCACTTTCTTCTTTTCAAGAGGTTTCCTCCCCACTGGCCTATATAGATGGGTTCTTGATCTGTCTATCCTACCCTTTCTCACTCCATCCATCGTTCCTTCCTTCTCTCCATCCTTCATCTGTCCACACATCCAATCCTCCATCCCTCCATCCCTCTGTCTATCCATCCATCCTTCCATTGGCCCACCCACCAATCCACCTATTTATCCATCTGTCCATCTCTCCATCCATCCCTTTATCCATCCTTCAGTCCATCCCTCTCCTTCCATCCATCTTTCTCTCTGTCCATCCTCCCCTCCATCCCTTTCTCCCTCCGTCCCTCCCTCCATCTGAGCATAGTGCACTCCTGCTGTAGGGTCAGGGTCTGTGCTAGGTACCGGGGAAACAAGTCCTCTATAATCCTTGACTTTGTGATGTGCACAGTCAGACACTTCAGTGTCCTGAATGAAGATTCAGAGCAGAGCGAGTCTTGGGAGCAGGATTGCCTGGGCTTGTAGTGAGGTAGCCTCTCTGGGGAAAGCGGGCTATAGACACTTGGAGTGAGAAGATGAGTTAAGGTCATTTCAGTGTTGAGAGCATTGGGCTGGTTTTTTGGAGGATCAAAGACAAAAGGCCTGTGTCCTTGCAGTCTCATTCCCTGCAATTGGATTGCCGGGCCATAATGTGCGAAAGCCAGGCAGGCGTGGCCCTTTGGTCTTCTTTGGTTTCTGGTCCTGGGAATAACTCCTTATTCCTCTTGTGTCCCCTCTGTCGTCATGAAGCAGCCCTCAGGCACATGAGGTTTGCTTCAGCAAGGGGAGCTCGCTGCAGAGTCCTGATGAGCAGTGTCCCAGTGATACAAGGGGCCAGGCAGTTCTGCGCGCGTCGTTAAGCAGGTCTGATTTATCTTAATGGTGCTCTTGGTGCCAGTACTGAACTCTGCTCAGATGGGCTCAGATTCCAAGTGCTGGTGGCTCGGTCTTGGGGATGTGCATTGGCAAGTTTGACAGAACAAATGTATTTCAGAAAAATAGCGAGTTACTTGTTCTAAGTGTTGCTTTCTGTTTTGGAGACAGCTGGGTGTTGGGCTTTTGTTTTAAGCGGCCAGCAGTCCTGCCCAGCCATGTCTCTGTTTGCGGAGTTGAAGGGATGATTCCACAGGCTTCCTAGTGGTGGCTTTAAAGAGAGGAGGCACCTTTGGAGAGGGCCTGGAGTGTGTCCTCCAAGGGGACTAATCCAGCATGCACAGCTGGCCTGGGGGGACTTGGCCCAGTGTGTGTGGACCAGGCCGAGCTTTGCCGGCTCCCCAGGCCTGCACACGCGTTTCAGTGCTAGTACTGGAGAGGTGCAGAGTGGACATGAATGGCCTTCAAGAACCTTTAGGGTCCAGAAATTTCAGCCCGAGTGGTAGGCCATGAGAGGAAAAGTTGAGTTGGCGTGCTTATGGTGAGGAGCCCCGGCGTGGGTCCATGTAGGGAAGGATTTCAAGTAGTTGTTACAATGCACCGTGTTTACTGGGCTCCTTCAGGTGGGAAACTTCAGCTTCTTTTCAGTGCTGAGGGAGAATTTGGGGCTCACTTCATGGGGCTGCTCACATATTGTTGTCCGCAGTGCTGCTCTAAGAATTTTCTTACAATTCTTGAGATTCGATATTGAGCAAAATGAGAGTCCCTACTCCAGTGCCTGCTATTTTGGGGGTAGCTTTCTATGTTACAGGACACCCTGACTGCAGCCGGTAACACCTGGGCTGCCTCCCTCATTCATTTGTTCACACGCTCATCTGTCAGGCCCCTGCTAAGGATGCTGTGATATAGGCGACAGCGGCCCGCTCCTGCCTCACGGGAACCTGGTGTTGTAGAAACCTTAACACTGGGAATCAGTTACCCGTTGGATGGACGTGCCTTAGCGCAGATACACCACGCAAGACCTCAAATTCAAGGCCTTCCTGATGTCATTTAGAAGGGAAACCATCAGGGTCATGGAAGTGAGCAGAAGTGGTGACAAAGTAGCACTGATGTTCCTGTCACTCTTCCCCTACGTAGTGTATAGCTGAGGTGGTGATGCTCACCTCACCTTGGTCAAGGTCCTGGTGAATGGCTTCACATTGGGTCAAGGACCTGGCCCCCGTCACTGTTCCCCGGCCCAGCGCTCCTCAGGCCTCATCATGTCCTGTGCGTGCCTCCGATCCCCTCTTCCACTTTCTCTGCAGCCCGCGGGTGTTTCTATAAAGCAGATCTGAGGAGAGCGAGGCTGCCTGCACGCCTCCTGACTTAGCGCCGCCTGCAAACTGCAGCCCTGCTCTTTGTCAGGACAGCCCACGCCTTCTTGGGGGGGCTTCCTTTCTCCACACCTGCCCTTGCCCATCTGCATGAGGCCAGGGCAGGTCCCCAGTCCATCTGGGACTGGCCTGCTCTGCTCCAACGGCCTCCTGTGCTCTCCCTGGGCAAGTCAGAAGCGGCCTTGGTGCTCCTCTCTCGGCCTTGATCCCATGGCTGGTGAAACCGGCCCTTCCTCCAGGAGCCACGCTCTCTGCCTGGCGCCTTTGCCCCTTGGGTGGGAAGCTTTGGGAACGGGGCTCCTGAAACTGGACTTCCCGGACTGGCAACATTTTGTGTGTATGTGAGGGCAGCATCGTGGGTGTATGTGTAGGCACATTTTTCTAGCGAGAGATAGATGGCTTATCTCAGATTCCCAAAGAAACCCAAGACCTAAAAGAACTGCTGTCCCTGAGAGTTTACTATTCCCTGCATCCTTTCCTGGCACAGCTGCTTCATACGAGCTTGATGGATGACTGAATGTCATAGATGTTCGGGCATTTTCCCCTGTGCTTTTGTTCATGGATTCAGTTGGTGACATATGCAAAGATGCATCGATAAAGAATGGAATTCTCATGCCAAAAAGAAAACAGATTAAGTGACTGTTGAAAAGTTTCTTTTTATTTTTTTGCAGGGGTTGGGGGAGGGTAATTAATGCAAAAAAGGGCAGGTGATAAAATCCCTTCGCTCTGGCTCTTAGAAGCCTGGCAGCCTGGTGCAGGCCTCTCCGCTGCTGTGTGCCGCTTCTCTGAACGGATGGCCAGACCCGTCCCAAGTCACCTCCCCCTGTGATGCCATTTCTAAAGAATGTTATTGTTGGGCCTCTTCGCTCTCCTTGGCCAGTGCGATTTTCCTCTCCCATTTCAGTTGAATTTACTTCTTCCGTCAATTGTTACTATTGGTTTCTTTTTTTCCTAAATCCTTCCTTAAAATCTCCCCTTTTAATTTTTAAATATCTCTTCCTGTCCGTTGTATTCGGTAGTGAGTTAAGAACCAAACTTTTGTAATATTTTATTTTTAAAGGACGATTTTAAGTTCCTCATCTAGCATTTTGGCCATATTAGAAATAAGAAGGTGATCATTAACTTCCCTCACTGTGCTCTCGTCAGAGTAGTCATCATTAGAAATTCATTAGGAGGGTAAGGGAGATAAGAATTATTTAAAAGTAGAATATAGTGCATATATGCTTCTTCTTATAGCCGTAATACGGCATCTTTATTTCTAGTGTTTTCCTCAGGATGGTGGTTCCTGCCTGATCGGCCCTTGGAACCCTTTAATTTATGCTTAGATTCCCCTCTCCTAGCTCGGTGGGAATGCAGGGTGTCGGTGGCTGGTCTCACCACTTCTTAGGTGCATGTCCCTGAGTTCAGTTTCCTCCTAGGTAAAATGAGGCTGGTGATAATGGGCCCACCTCTTAAAATTGTTGTGCTGATTAAAGGAGATTCTGCCTGTCTGGCGGAGCATAATGTGGGCTTCGCCCCGGGGCTGGTGGGTGTGGCTGCACACTTTTAGTTGTGTCTGCAAACCCTGCGAGGTGGTAGGCGGCAGCCCTGCAGTGAAGCGCTTTACTGCTTGTATGACTGGATACATCCACCTATAGGCATATCCTGGAGCGTTGCCTTTCCAAGTACTGCTGATTGCTACCCAAAGTAAGGAGACTATTTTGTATCACATGCACAACCAAAGAAAAGTTTCACGACATAGTATGTACCATGATACCATCATGAGGTGTGTGTGATGTGCTCCAGTATTTTCTTTTTAAACTAAAACGCGAATTGGGACCTACTCAATAAATTTCACCACTCACTAATGTGTTGTGACTATAGCATGAGAGCCTGATATAGAGTAATGTGATGAATGAGTACCGAGGATTGGAAATGATTAGTTTAGAGAATATTTTAGCATGTGTCTAGCTATTTGGAAGATGTTCTGGGACATTGTTCAGCCATGACTTGGAATTTGTGGATCAGAATGACGGGATGCGTGTAACAGCCCGACATGAGTGAGAAGACCGTGAACTAGCGATAGCACCCACCTCCCCCGAGTGTTTTCTTTTTCCTCTCCCGAGTGTTTCATGTGACTTGGAATCCTGAAATTGTTTCTTCCCACTATAAATGAAGTACTTACTAGGAATCTCAATGCATGTGTGTGTATATTTTTAACACAGTTTTAATAAGGTGTAATTTACATACCATAAAATTCATCATTTTAGTGTAGTTTGATGAGCTTTAGTAAATGTACACAGCTAGGCGATCATCACCACAATTTGGTTTTAGAGCATTCCCATCTCTTGTCATCCTCCCTGAAATGTCCCCTTTCCTGCTCCAGTCCCCGACAACTCTGATCTGCTTTCTGTCTGTGTGTATATTTTGGAATGCCTGTTTTTCTGGTTCCTCTTTGGAAAAGGTGGGTTCCAAAAGTCAGACTCTCCTGGGATTTGTCATTTCTCCACCCTCCCTGCTGAGAACTGCAATGGCTGTGGTTCTCCTTGGTGGCCAGCCCGCCTGGTCTGGAGCCCAGGGAGGAGGACCCACTCGGATCCACCTGGAGGGGGCTGGGTATGAGGGCTGGTCTGTGCGTGCGTGGGGTGGGTGCAGGGGCTTGTAAGAGAGGTGTGGAATATTGGAAGGCCCAGAGCTGACTTTGGGTCTCCTTGCGAGGGCCCTCCGGCCTGCACTGGCTCCCCTCCATTAGCACTGTGCATCCAGGATACCATTCCTAACGCAACAAGCCTGCGTTTCCTATCGCACTGGTAAACAGATCCCGAGCACCTGTTACTCCTATCCCTGAAGAGGAAGCGATGCATCCGTCACGCTGCAGCTCACTCCCTTGGATCCAGTCTCTTAAGCCTCAGATTTGTACACCTGCTCATAAGCATATTCTGTCGGGACGAAGACATCTGAAAACAGCTCTCGAGCTGCCGTAGACATATATTTGGTGGCAGAATCCATTTGCCATTGATCAGATCAAGTCTGTGACTCACTCACCCTGTGTGCGCAGCAGAGCACCTACAGGGGCACACCCTGGAGCCCCATGGGCAGGTCAGAGTTGGAGGAGATGCCATTCTTGCCCGGAAGGAACAAACACTAGGGGAGATGTGACGTGAACAAAATAACCATGTTCTGCTTGTAGTTTTAATAAGTGTCTCAAGAGGAGAGAGAAAGTGCTGAGGCTGGCCACAGAAAGGACAGCTTACTTCCTGCTGGATGGGCTGGGTCTGGACAGGAGGAATCTGGGCCACATCTTGGAAGACGCATTAGGATTTGAACGGGGGGGGGGGGCGCGAGGGAAGCACAGCAAGGGGAAAGAACAGTCCAAGTTTGGGAATAGCAGTTCCCGTGGGTTGCTGAGAATGCGGATGGATATTGAGGGGCCAGAGGGAAGCAGAGAGTTCCCTGCATGAGGTTTTGTGGTCTTAGAAACCTGGCTTTTTCTAGATCCCCACTAGGGGCTTCTGGAAGACAGCTTCTCAGGCTACGTATTTCTCAAGTGGTCTCAGTCTCAGCTGGTGGATTTCACTGTGATCCTTGGTAGAATCAGACAATTACAGAACTAGATGAGACCCTAGAGCTGTGCTGTCAGCGCAGTAGCTACAGCCACGTGGGCGATTGAGCACTTCTGGTGAGCTCGAATTGAGATGAGCTCTAAGTGTAAAACACACAATGGATTTCAAACACTTTGTATAAAAATGTAAAATATATCGTTTCTAATTTTTATAATTATTACATGTTAAGTTGATAATATTTTCTGTATATTGAGTCTAATAAAATGTTATTAAACTTAATTTCACCTGTTTCTTTTTGCTCTTTTAAGTGTGGCTACTAGAAATTTTTGAATTAAGCATGTGGCTCTTACTGTATTTCTATTGGATAGTGCTGCCCTAGAGAATTCTTACCAGCTAGTCTTTCTTTTACTCTGAGTTGTGTCGTTAGAGCTCATATATGGAGGTGATCAGAGTGTCTCCACTTATCTGAGGACTGTGCACTTGATGGGCTTGATGAAAAATGGTTTTTCTGTTATTTTCACGGGAGAAGACCCTGCTGAGTGAGGCGCTCAGACAGATGGCTGCGCTCGGTGCCCCTCTCGGGGTGGGTTCCTTTGGATGGTAGACTGGAGTCTTGGCCTGGGATCAGCTTGCTCAGCTCTGCGTTCCAACACCTGAATCCCAGGCTTTTAAGCTATGTTCCACTCCTACAGTATTATGCTGCTAAATCAATAATAATGACATTCTCCCAGTTTTCAGAGGAAAAAACGTGGGAGGAAAAGGAATGTTTGTGGAGTATGTAATAAGTTCCAGAAACCTTGACATTGGTCACAGCCTTCCAGCCCACCACCTCATGGTAAAGATGAGAAACCTGAGGCACAGTGAGGCAGCCATTTGCCCAGTCTTGTCCTCACTAGGAAGTGAGTCAAGTAGTTTCCTCAGTTGGAAGTTTTTCTCCCATAAAGTTTTAAAAAGTTATTGCTGTCTATGTCCATTGTCAATATGATTCAACAAAATATATACTGAGGGACCTTATGCTTATTCGGTCGCCAGTCTGTGGGCTTTTTCAGGTGTTGTGACTTCCCTTCACCGGGACCTGAGCCCGTCTGAAAACCAGTAGAATCGCCGGGGAAGCAGAGCCCCTGGGAAGTTTACTGGTCTTTCAAAATACCTCCTAGACTGGTTTGTCTTCACACAGTTTATTCTTTGCTGGAGGAAAGAACATCTTGCCAAGATCTTGCCTCTGTGTGCCCTGGACTCTCCCTTCCTGATGGACAGGCCCACATCAGGAAACCAGAGTATAGAGATCAGGAGTCGGCTTGGTCAGTAGAGAATCAGAACAGAAGGGTATGGCAGTCTTCAGGGACATTTCATCCAGCTCTGTAGCCTGCTGAATTTGTCTCTAAAGAGCTGTCTGAGGGAGGGATGACTGTGGCGCTTTGGCCTTCTGAGCCCAGCTTTTCTTGTAATCCAGACCTTGTGAACTCAGTCAAATTCTAAACGCCCTTTTCTCTCTCCAGTCTGTCCTCGTCCAGTTGTTCCTTGATTGTTAATTGGCTCCATTCTGGTTTTCATACGGTATCAGTTTCTCAAATTGGCCTGAGTAAGGTGCCAGCATGGTTGGGTCCTGGTGAGAGCCCTCTTCCTGGTTCACAGTCGGCAACTTCTCGCTGTAACCTCACATGGTGGAAGGATTAGGGAGCTCTGTGGGGTCTCTTCTATAAGGGCACTAATTCCATCCATTCATGAGGGCTCCACCTTCATGACCTAAGCACCTCCCAATGGCCCACCTCCTAATACCATCACATCCGGTGTTAGGATTTCAACGTATGAATTTGAGGGGACGCAAATATTGAGACCATAGCAGCCATCCTTCACTGGGTCCTTTGTTTTTGGCTGACAGGCAAGGGAAGAGAGAGAGCATGGAGGGTCCTGCAAGAAGCTTACTTACGGGGACAAGCCTGGAAGGGGTATATATTACCTCTGCCCACAGCCCATTGGCTAGAGCCCCATCACATGGCCCCACCCAGCTGCACAGGAGGCTGGGAAATGTGATCTTTCTGTGTGCCCAAGAGGAAAAGGAAGCAGGGGTTTGGTGGAAAGTTAGTGTCCTTGCTATTCCATTGCTTTGGGTGACGAATGCTGACTTAAAGGAGGCATCCTTTAAATTAAATATTGGCTCAACTGATTGAGCAGGACTGTTGTATTGTGACTATTGAAAGATGCGTTTGGCATGCTTCTCAGTGGGGTTTTGTGACCTGATTGATATCTCTGTTGGGATATCAGTAACATTGACCTTTCGCACTCAGGAGAGTTGACTGTGAGCAGGTTCTGCCATCTCCCTTCAGGCTAGCCGGCCTGTTTCTCCACTGTAAAAAGCTGTGCCCTACAGAACATGCTGGCACCTGGCTTTGCATGTGGAGGTTCAGGAAGCCGAATGCATCCTCCCTAAATGATGTTATGTTCCTAGGAATGGCACTTAGAAAAATCTCAGTAAGATGTACCTGGTTGAGGTATAAAGGATAGTGATAAAACTGTCGATACTGAAGCTGCAAGTGTGGTGGTGGGCCTTTGGTTTTTTAAATCGAAGATGTGGAGACTGGAGGTCTCCTGCAAATGCAGTTTTGTGGTCCTTGAGGGAAGGGGTTCACCCGCGTCCAATTCTCTGTGGTCATTTGTGTTGTGGATTCACTGCCATTCACACAACCTCTATGCGTCCTCTTTCCTTGAGATGTATTTGAGGAGCCGTTTACTCTTCAGGTTTGTCTGAGAATTTGTCCATGAACTGTAACTGTTAGTTTTGTGTTGGAGTCAATGAAAAGACTGACAATGTATAATTTTTTTTTTGATCCTCAAGAGGACTAAATCTTTTCACGCAGAAATCACGAATGTAATTCAAGAACGATTCTAAGACTCTTATCGATAAAATCGGGTCACTCATGCTACGTTAATACACTGAAATGTCAGTTGCAATGTTTAGACTGAGTTCTAGGTGTGATTACCCTTTACCCTAAATTCTAGAATTGGGACTCCATGACGATTGCCAAGTCAATTATGCGCATATTCTAAACAGATATCTGGAGTTAAAATGTAAATGCTGTGATTATTCACGTGACTTTTCAGGACTAATGGGGCAGGTTTGTGGTACATTCACTGCTATTTTAAACTTGACAGAGAAATGAGGAATCTTTCCAAAAGAGCTTCTTAACTTCGTTTTTTGGGGTGACCACAATCTCTGGGAGTCTGCTGAAAGCCCTGGACTGTGCTCACCAACGTATTTGTGCTGTTTCAGGGAGTTCAGCGACCCGCTCACTGCTAAGTGAGAGCTCTGGCTCTCAAGTGTCAGTGTAGGGCCATTGAAGTAGGAGAAGCAACTAGCACAGCAAACAGGCTGTAGTTCAGCACATAGGTGATCCCAGACAGACTGGTGGCCATATTCTGGCGGGCTTTGAAACTCAGGTAGGAGCCTATATGAGCCAGGTATGTTAGAAAAGGTGAAGGAAGTCATTTTAATTTCTTGAGCATTAGTTTGGAACTGAAATTGAGATGACTAGTATCCTCTCTGAATAGCATATTAAAAATAAGCATGAATTGGAAACAAAGGTTGTCTGGTTCCAGGAGACTGGAAAGTGTAGTACAAGTGGCATAGGATTACCCTGGCCTCTTTTGATAAAGAAAATGTGTTAAGAATCAGTGTTTATACTTTTCTCCCTGCTCCCACCTCTGCTTTTCTGCAGTTTGGTATAGTTGGTGTCAGATATTCCAGCTCCCTGAACCTGGCTGGGAAGGAGGGCATGGTCTTCGAGGCACTAGGCTACCACCAACTGCTCTGCCACCCTTTCTGGCCCTGCAGTCTCCCCAGTGGCTGGCTGTGGTGAGCAGAATAATGGCCTCCCAAGATGTCCATGTCCTAATCCCTGGAACCTGTGTATATGTTATCTTACATGGCAAAAGGGACTTTGCACATGTGAGTGAATAAGTTAAGGATCTTACAATGGGGAGATGATCCCGGATTATCCAGGTGGGCCCAATGTAATCACAAGGGTCTTTATAAGTGGAAGAGGGAGGTGGAAGAGAGACAACCAGAGAGATGGAATCCTGAGAAAGACTCGACTGGCCGTGGCTTGCTTTGAAGATGGAGGAAGCTGCCGCAGAATGCAGGTGGTCTTTAGAAGATAGAAACGGCAAGAGAACGGATTCTCCTCTAGAACCTCAGAAGGAATGCAGCCTTACTGACACTTTGGTTTTAGTTCAGTGAAACCAATTAGACTTCTGATCTCTAGAACTGTTAAGATAATAAATTTGTATTGTTTAAAGCCACCAAGTTTGTGGTAACTTGTTACAGCAGCAAAAGGAAACTAATACAGTCTGAAGCAAGTCTACTGGAGAAATGAGAGGGAGACAGGAAGGGGAGTGGATGGAGCTGGTCTCCATGCTGTAACTAAAAAGGCCACACCCAGCTGGCATGACCCTGTGAGGTTTGTCTGATCATCCCTATTTTCAAGATTAAGAAACTAAGGCCCAGAGAGAGATGGAATGACTCATCCAAGGTTTCATGGTAGTAAATGGCTCTCATGGAACTGGCACTGACTGAAATGGCCCAGTGCGACTTCTTAAAGAGCCCTGCATAATGCAACAGGCAAAAGGGAACAAAAAGAAACCAGTGTCTGTGCCATCCATCATTCTCTCCCTTCTTGTGGACCAACTCTGGTAAGAAGGGCTGGCAAAACATATTCGGTTTCCTCTCCTGAGGCCAAGAAGAGCCATTTGTTAAGGGGAGACTCTGCAATGGTAATATCTCTGAGTGGTGGTTGAGGGCGGGGAAGGCAGGGGACTGTCCTGGTTGATGTTGCTCAGATGGAGGCAGCCAGTAGAGTGAGGAGACTAGTGAGAGCTGGCCTGGGGGCCTTAAGATGCAATATCAGGGCATGCTTTGAAGCGTGGGAACAGTGGGTACCCTGCTTCTCAGTTCATTGCTTAGCATGTTTTCCCAACTCTCCCGCATTCTGAAAATGCTATTAAGCTTATGCTGTACTCCTTACCGACTTGTTCCTTGAAAGTAAAGCATGCTTGTGCCATACGGATTGATTCTGAGCCCTTGAACAAATGCGTTAAAGATATCCCCAGAGGGTGTTGAAAAAGACCATCTCTTACCTCACTGGTAGGAGTGTATGCTGCTGGTAAAGCACTTTGGCAGTGTATATCAAGCTTTTACTGTAAGCTCATATCCATTATTTACAATAAAGAGCAGAAAATTGGAACATACCTAAATAGATGATTTAAGGTGCCTGGTAAATAAATTATGGTTTGCTACACATGATGGAAGATTCCAACATGATAGAAGGTGATGCTGACAGAGTTTAAAGGGCATGAGGAAATAAGCAAATGAAAAAAATTAGTGTATGAAATTGCGTCTAGTATGATATCAGCTGTGAAAAAATGTAGGAAAAAGAAGGGAGGAAAATAAGCTAAAACATGAATCCAGGGCTTCTGGATTATAGGTGATTTTATTTCCTATTTTTTATACTTTACTGTCTGAATTTTTTACACTGAATTTAAGATATGGAGAAAAGAGCTTGATATCCTTTTATTTTGTAAACTTACTTCTGGGAATCTTTTAAAGAAAATAATTTTAACTGCAGATTATGAGCTTTATACACCGAGATGTTCCTTTCTTCATAGTTTTTAAAATTGAGATATAATTCACATATACTATAAAATTCACCATTTAAGGTGTACAGATTTTGGGGCCGGCCCCATGGCTTAGTGGTTGTGTGCGTGCTCCGCTGCTGGCGGCCCAGGTTCGGATCCCGGGCGCGCATCGTTGCGCCGCTTCTCTGGCCATGCTGAGGCCGTGTTCCACATACAGCAACTAGAAGGATGTCCAGCTATGACATACAACTATCTACTGGGGCTTTGGGGGAAAAAATAAATAAATAAATAAAATTATAAAAAAATAAAAAATAAAGTGTACAGTTTATTAGTTTTTAGTGTAGTCACAAAGTTGTGCAACTGTCGCCACTATCTAATTACAGAACACTTTTATCACCCCCAAAGGAAACCCATACCCATTAGCAGGCACTCTCCGTTGTCCCGCCCCCTGGCCCCTGACAACCACTGATCTGCTTTCTGTCTCTATGGATTTGCCTATTCTGGACATTTCTTATAGATGGATCCACACAACATGTGGTCTTCTATGTCTGGCTTCTTTCACCCAGCACAATGACTTCAAGATCTATCCATGTTGTAGCATGTGTCAGTACTTCATTCTTTTTTTATGGCTAATATTCCATTGTAGGGATAGACCATGTTTTATTTATCCATTCATCAGTTGATGGCCCTTAGTTGTTTCTACCTTTTGGCTATTGTGAATAATGCCAGTATGGACGTTCTTTTGTGTGGACATATGTTTTCATTTCTCTTGAGTATACACCTAGGCCTAGAATTGCTGGGTCACATGGAAACTCTATGTTTAACTGAGAAATTGCTGAACTGTTTTCCAAAGCAGCTCTCCATGAAATTAGGAAATAATAAACTTACCAATACTAGGAGAGTGCTTAGGTAAATTATATTAATCCCCTTAGCAAACTGTGAAAATGCAAGTTATTTATTCCTAGACCAGGTGCTGCGGGTCAAAGGCAGTTGAGATGGGGTAATTGTTCTCAAGGAGCTTAAGGTATTCAGCTGTTCCAGGTGATGTTTACAAGTAATTTGTAACAAGGGGGGACAGAATACTTATGCTCTAGTGTAAGCCATCTCCAGTAATTTTTGGAGAGACTCAAGGTATGAATTAATAAGTAAGCATGTTACAAAGTTGAGTGGAAAAAGACAGGATAGAAAATTGTATGTACTGTATGATCATGATTATGTCAGACAAAAACAAAAAGAACATATGAAAAAAAAGATGGAGGAAAACACACCAAGACAGGAATAATGGTTGTATTTGAGTGGTGGTACGAATGGACGTTTCTCTCCTATTTAGGTGTGTTTTCTAAACTTTCTGTAATGAAAACAAAAATGCCCCCAAATCTGTGTGTGGTGACTGTGGGAAGGAATTGGTGGGAAAAATCTAGCATCAAGTTTTTGGGGAGACGAGAACTCAAGAGCCTGTCATACTTCTGGGTGAAGATAGAACCTTGGGCTTGCCTTGGGGAGAACTTTTAACACCCATCCAGGGGTTTGCCCTGGCAAACTCAGTGCTATGCACTTTTGCAGAGAGCCACTATGCTTGAGGAAGAGCCATTGGACATCAGTGTCTCCAGCCAGTTGCAGGGGATGACCATTGGCAGGATGAAGGGTCATGAGATTGTCCAGGATGAACCCACCACCTTGCTGAGGGGGCTGGTTGTCCCCGGCTAAGTCTGAGATCTCTCCCGAGTGGCTCCCAGCCTCACCCTGACATGCAGGAATCATGCTTTTCAGCCAACAGCTAGAAAGCACTCCTTGCTGAAAAGCTAACACCAAAAGAACTCCACTACTCCAGGCTCCCAGACATTGCCCTTCTGACAGTAACATGGGAGCCAAGATTTATTCAGTTCTCCTCCTTGTAGCAATGTGATCAAATAGATTCTGAAACTGAATAACTCATCTGAAGTGATTTACTCATTACTGAAGTAATGTTACCCACTAACACCTTTCTTGGGAGAAAAACACCATTTTGATATTGCTACAGTTTTGAATATTAGTGTTGGCATGTGCTGTGCAACAGAAAACCACGAAGCCTGTCCCATAAATATTTTGGAATGATAATTAGGACAATAAATTTAGCCCACATTCTCAATGCTGTTATTGAAAATCATGCCCAAGTTTGTCTATATACAATAAAGTTGCAACCATCTGGAAGTCAGGAGGGTGTGTCGTCCTGATAGATAGATGGATGACTCAGAAGAGCAGTATAGATGTTTATTTTAATGTTCTTGAATAGGATGAAAAAACCTTCTGTGCCTTTCACTGCCTCCTAATAGAGGACAGCCTGGATCATCACCACAGATGTCTATTAACAGTATCTGATGCACCAGGAAGAGATGTCAGGTCTTAGGTATTTTATTAGTTATCTATTGCTGTATCACAAATTACCCTGAAGTTTAGTGGCTTCAGATGATGATGAGCATTATGTTACATGATTTCTGTGGTGCAGGAGTTTAGGAGAGGTTTATCTGTGTGATTCTTGCTTGGGGTCTCACGAGGTGGTGTGGTCAAGATGCTGGCCAGGACTGCAGTCATCTGAAGGCTTGACTGGGGCTTGTGGACCCACTTGCAAGGTGGTTTGTTCATGACTGGCAAGTTGGTGCTGGCTGTTGGCAAGAGGCCTCAGTTCTTCTCTATATGGGTCTTTCCCTTGGACTGCTTGAATGACCTCATAACATGGCTGCTGGTTTCCCCTAGAGCCAGCAATGCAAGAGAACGAGGTGGAAACACAGTGACTTTTATGACTTCACCTCGGAGGCCATACACCCTCATTTCTACAATATCCTGTTGGTTGCACAGCTCAGCCCTATTTAGTGTGGGAGGGGACTACATGAGGACGGAAACACCAGGAAGCAGGAAGCATTGGGAGCCATCTTAGAAGCTGGCTGCCGTGGGTGTCCTGCTGCAGGTGAGTGTGTTTCACAGTGTAATGGGTGCATCTAGTGAGTGAGTTTATGTGCTTCTCCCTGCTGTTAGCTGCTGCGTTTGCTGCATTCTGCCTGCCCAAGGGATCCCTGTCCTTGCCTTCTAGTTGACCATTTCTGTCTTTCGGGAGCTGGAAAACTTCATCGTTGAGCCTGTTCACACTGCTGTCAGTGAGTAAATGGGCTCAAAGCATGGCCCTGTGGACTGATGAGATCAACAGCAAGGACTTGATAACTTCTCTGTGGGTGCAAAGACCTTGCTCTTGGCGTCAGCTGGACTCAGATGCATGGCTCCTCATTGGCTTACTTCGAAGGTCTGATTCTGTGAATGATGGTGCAAACTCCATGCTTTGTTTAGAAAGGAAGTGGAATCAGAGACATATGGATTCCAAAAGAAAATTCACCAAAATGATAGACGTATCAGTTTGTTTATTTTTGGAACAAGGAGCATGGAAATGTTATAATTACCTACATTGTTTATTGGCTAGAAAATTGAAAAATATGAACTTAGGATAGTTTTATAACAGTTCTGAATTGTACAGTAAGTGAACTGGGCTCAGCAGAGCTATAAGGTCAGATTTCCCACCTATATTTGTTGATTAAATGGGATCATGTATGTAAATGTGCTTAGAACGAGCCTGTGCTTGGGCATTTTTCTCTAGGAATCTAGAATAGCAGAGAGGTGCTCAGGACTCAACTTATCTTCAAGTAGCATTGTTTTTGTGGTGGTTTGGTCCCATTCAGGACTTGGATCATGCACAACACCCTGCCGTAAGTTACCTGCTTGACTTGGAACCACGTCACCGTCACACATTCCCGACCTGTAAGGGAATCGTGCTGTGGACGTTGGTGTTGCGGGATGGGACAGATGGCCTGCGATAGGCTCATCTTGTGATGTTGTGAGGTTTTTTTTTTTCTTTTGGTGAGGAAGATCAGCCCTGAGCTAACATTGGATGCCAATCCTCCTCTTTTTTCCTGAGGAAGACTGGCCCTGGGCTAACATCTGTGCCCATCTTCCTCTACTTTATATGGGATGCCGCCACAGCATGGCCTGACAAGCGGTGCGTCGGTGCGTGCCCGGGATCCGAACCTGTGAGCCCTGGGCCACTGAAGCAGAGCGCGCGCACTTAACTGCTGCACCACCGGGCCGGCCCGTTGTGAGTTTTTGAGTACATCCTGTCTGGGAGGATATCCATGGCATATTTTCCCTTCTGTGTATTTCTGTTTTAATATTGACTCTAGCTTAAAACCATGTTTAAAATGAAGACGAATCACAATCAGTGCCATTCTGGTGGTGTTTATCAGTTTCTAAATGCTACTGGGAGAGACAGAGCCTTGTTGTTGAACCAGTTTGGGAAAATAACATGTTCAAAATTCATACTGGTCTTGGAAGGTTTGGCCGTGGTTATGGTATCTCACTTTCCTGGGGCCAGGGGCTTGAACAGAAGATATGGGAGGATTGAGTTAGTGAAATTTAGGTTATTGGATTCCCATGCATACCAGTCAGTGTGCATTTATAGAGAGAACCAAAGAGATAGCTGCCCAGACTCAGACAATTATAGGTGTGGCCCGTTTTATACAACAGCTGTCTTGTCAATCATCGTGATCATGGGGCGTGGAGGAGAGGGGAGTTCTACTTAAAGAACCCCATCTGGAAACCCCTTTATCTATCTATCTGTGTCAAGCCAAGGTTTCCTTAATCAGATGTGTTTCAAGGAGAGAGCTCTGTAGACAATGTGCGTTTGTTATTTTTCTCCTGAAAACCAAAAAGACCCTTTGCAATTTCTGATTCCTACTATATAAGGAATACAGGCAGTATTTAGTAGGCATCTCCTTGTAGTATTACCGTGGTTGTTTGGCTTTTTGCATTTGGTCAGTGATTAGTGTTTAACTCCTTAACTTATGAACACTGCTAGATGAATCTTACAAATACATTTTAGATAGATTTAAGCTGTAATGCACGGAAACTGAAAGTTGCGAGGGGGGAACATTTGTCAGGGAATGCAAACAAAACACAGCGCTCTCCTATTCTTGTGGAAGAGCCGAGCCACATTCCATTGTCATCACCTCATAAAACATACCGCTTGGAAGAAGATGCTGGTTTTACCTGTTTTGTAGCTGTCAATGTCTCTTTTTGCCGGATATTTAAAGTTGTACTTTGAGAAAGTAATGCTTTTAACTGTGAGCGTACTGATATCGTTACTGATTATTATTTAGGCAAAGACGGTGAATTAATTTTCCAACCAAATAGTTGGAGCCAAAGCAGTCAATTAGACAAGATAATATATAATTTTGTATTAAAACCTAATTCTAGAGTCATTTCAGCAAATTTATACAAAATTGACCTGACTTTCAAATTTGCTTTCATAATTTTATTTTGCAGGATAACAAAGCCGTTGACCTTTGCCGATTGTGTTGGAGATGAACTCCCTTTAGGATGGGAAACTGTATATGATAAACAAATTGGAATTTATTACATGGACCACATAAATAGTAAGTAGAGTGCCACATTTGAGTTATGTGTGAATGACTTTTCATGTTGATCTCAGAGATACTAAAAACTCTTTATAGAGCGCAACAATTCTTCCTGTCCAACACAGCATTAAACTGGATTTTATAAATGTAATCTTAAGTTTTCGTTAGCTGAGTTCTTCAAAGAGTGAAGCAGTTATGTAGCTGCCTTGCTTGTGTGTTGCTCGGAACTGTGTGGAATATGTTTAATGGAGGGTTTTAATGTCTAATATAAGGAATACATTTCCCAGGCAGTCTAGAAATAGAAATGTCTTTCATAATGAGAAGGTTGCTTATTGCAAAGTGGAACTTACAACTTCCTGAAACAATAAATGCAAGTGGTTACCTTACCTTCATTTTCTTATACATTTAATTTTAACTTGAATACGCTAAACCTTCTTTGTGAAGGGAGAAAGTGATGTAAAGACCACAGCTAAAATAACGGGTCCTTGACCACGCCAGCCTTCTTTGTAGAGCTGTTTCGAGCAGTGGTTCTCACCGGGGCTGATTGTGTCTCCCAGAACAGTTGGTAATGTCTGGAGGTATTGTCGATTATCACGCCTGGGGGCTGCTGCTGGCATCTACTGGGTGGAGACCAGGGATGCTGCTAAACTTCCTGCAGTGCGCTGCATCGCCCCGTAACAAAGAATGAGCCGACCCCTAATGTTGTGGTGCCGAAGTTGACACACCCTAGCTCACAGGCTCCGTTGCATTCTAGATCTGTTCTCCACCCCTCACTCTTGGCTTTCTGCCCCTTCATCTGCCCTCCTCAATCAGGTACCAGCTGGGACACATTTCTCTCTCAGATTCACACTCTCTCTCTCTCTCTCTCTCTCTCCCCCATTTTCATCCCAGCTGCCCTCAGTGTTTCTGTCATTGTCGTTTTTTACTGCTGGAGACATCAGCATGGCTTCCCTCAGCATGTTTTCCATCCTTCGATTTCTTAGGTGCGGGGAGGCTGGGAGGGCCTGAAGATATACGATGCCCACCACATGAGTGCCTTCACAGCTCTTTCCTTGCTCCAGTCCCACGGCTCCTTATGTCCCCTTAGTGTGATCAACCCAGGTTCTTGTCTTTAGGGCCTATTCCCACATTTTCACTTGCCGCCCTCCCAAGTGCAGCATTTGGAAACTTGAAAGTTGAAGCTTCCTATGTCAGTCCCAGGGCAGTGGGGTTTTTGACACGTGGCACTCAGCCTCACACTCACCCAAGGATTGCAGCTCTTGCCCAAGGATTGGGCAATGGGGGGTAAGTACTGCTCTGGCCCCATTGCCTTCCCAGGCAGTGATCCAGATGGCAAGAGGGCTTTTAGGGGGAGCCACCACCCACTGGACAGGGCATGGTGCTTAGTGAGGCTCTGGCTGAGGGCAGCCCTCCCCGCGGCCCAGCTGACCCAGCGCCTCATGTCTTTGTGTGTTTGGGGTGTCTGGCCATCTGAGCTCACCTTCCCAGCTACTGGTGGGCCGCCCCCACAGGTGAGCGCTGTGGGCCTGGGCACACGTGCACCACGGTTTCCTCACCACCCTTTCACCTCCCTGGGCTCAGGTGGTATTACTGACCAGCATAGGCATCTGCCTTACACAACCTTTCTGGAAAGTCTGCCTGCCTGCCTGCTGCGGAGGCCCAGGACCCATTCTGGCTCATCTCTCTGTAAACCCAACTTGCTCATCCCTGCATGCCCCCTTTGCTGTGGGGGTTCCTTGCTTGCTTACTTGCTGAGTCACAGCAAGTGTTATAGAGCACCTCTCTGTGCTGGCCACTCTTTAGGCCCTGGGGACACAGGAAAGTGAGACTCAGTCTCCACCCTCAGGGATTCGTCATGACACTCTAGACATGGCCATGAACCCTAAAACTGAGTAATCACCAAGGACTTTCTTCCGCCCACTTGAGTATAACTGGGATGACCCAGCACCATGGGGACGTGAGTGAAGACATCAGCTCCAGGGTCACACCACCTCCTCCCTCTGAGACCTTCAGAGAAGCCAAGTCTTTTTTTTTTTTTTTTTTTGCAGGAAGAGGAAAGGTTATTCTAATAATTTGTACATAGGGGACCGAAGATCCCATTTCAGAAAACTTGCTCCCGAGAACCCAACTCTTGATAGCACAGCTTTAAAAATCTTTAAAGGCACAGAACCTGAGAAGTCAAATGTCAAATTGGAACTGTGCAGGTCAACGGTGGTGTGAGGGACCCGAAGGCCCCTGGGTTGACCACCTTCGAGGTTCCTGAGACCCTCCGTTGCAGTGGACAGAGTGTGAACAATGCAGGTCGGGCACTACGGGTCTCAGTGCGGAATAAATGACAGTGACATCCAGCCAGTTAAAAACTGCAGGAGCCCCGCCCTGCCCTGCTCCAGGCCCAGTGAAAGTGACCCCCCGGGCTCTGGCAGGAGCCTGAGTTTTGTTGCTGCGTTTGGTTGCTTATTTCCCCATGTGAGCTTTTAAGGCCTGGCAAGGCTTTCTAGGACGGGCCCTGGGGTGGCAGTGTGAAGGGGGGGTAGGGGATGTTGGCGGGAGGAGGTTTGAAAGGGAGAACTTAATGGAAACATCTTAGCAGGCACTCTTTTTTGTGTATGTGGTAAAGTGAACATGACATGAAATTTACCTTTTTAACCATTCTGAGGTGAAATGCACAGAAGATAAAATTAACCATTTTAAAATGTACAGTTCACTGGCACTTGGTGCACTGACAGTGTTGTACAACCACCACCTCTGTCTAGTTCCAGAATGTTTCATCACCACAAGGTAAAACCTCGAACCCATTAGCAGTCACTCCTCCTTCCCCTCCAGTCCCTCAGCCCCTGGGAAACCATGAATCTCCTTTCCGTCTCTCTGGACTTGCCTATTCTGGACATTTCGTCTAAATGGAGTCATACAGTATGTGACCTTTGGTGTCTGACTTCTTTGACTCAGCATGATGTTTTTGAGGTCCATCCGTGTTGTCACGTGTATCAATACTTTATTTCCTTTGTGGCTGAATATGATTGCATTGTATGGATAGACCACATTTTATTTTTCCATCAGTTGATGGAATTCAGGTTGTTTCCACCTTTTGGCTGTTGTGATAGTGCTGCTCAAGCACACTTTAAAAGAATAATTTGCATATTTATTTAGGATTTGGGTGGGGGGATTTTACCAGCATTCCCCTCCTATGAACTCTCCCTTATTTTGTTTTGGCTGCCAGCAGCCTGCATATATTTACCAACAGGTTGTCATTATAATGGAGCCACCGGAGCCTGGGGTCTCTAAATTTGGAACAGGGACACCACTTTCCATTTTTTACTTCATTTAGGGTGGCACTTCTTTTGAAATCTCCACTAGGAGATTTGTTGCAATGAAGGAGAGTCGCCTTTCCTGAGTCTGGATGTCTTGCCCATTTGCTTGCTTCGCCCCCTCAGTCTAAGGACCTGGTTTCAGGACCCTAGTCCTCTGTCTGTGGAGCAGAGTGCCTCTTCTGTTCCTCATTCAATGAGCCTGCAGTCAACAATTATTGATTGCCTTCTGAGTTTCAGACGAATGAAACGTCCTGAGACTGTAAAGGTGACTGAAGCTGTGCACCTGCCTTCTAAGGGCTCATAGTTTAGGTAGGAAACAAATTCAAAAACGATTATGTGCCAAGTGGTAAATGGTAAGAACAGCAGTCCTAGCCACTGAATAGAGACGTAGGTGCTTGGAGGGGCAGAGAAGGCTTCAAAAACTGGGTGCCTTTGCAAAGGGACTTGGAAGATGGTAAAGTTTCCTGTGGACAGAAGAGGACAGAAGCAGCAGAAACAAATGCACAGATGAGCATTTCCAAAGATGTGGACTTTGGAAAAATTCAGTCTGTTTAGAGGCTGTTTATGGGGAAAAGGACAGAGACTAGAAATGAAGCTGGCGAGTTAGTTTCGGGACTCATGTATCAGGCGGAGGAGATCGGACTTGGTGCTTTAAAGGAGGTTCACGTGGTAAAGAATTGCAAGCAGAGGTAGGAAGGTGCCTTTGGGGAGTGCACTGAGGATGGCTTTTGGTGGGATGAGAGAGGAAACCTGGGTGTTTTTGGAGAGAGATCATGAGGGGCTGATTGGACTAAGGGAGATGGAGAGAAGGGTATGTCATCGGTCATTATTATATCTAGGGGCAGGAATCACTAGTTCTTGATGACCCACGGAATATTCTGGGTGAGGGAGAAGAGCAGGAGTTCTCTGAGGATGAGTCCCAGGTTGGATTCCCGAGTTGGCTAAGTGGGTAGATCCGGATGATGCTGCTCTCTTGGAGGGGGAAGGCGTTTGTTGTTGTGTGGTGGTTTGGTTTGGTTTCGGTTTTGGTAGTGAAAGGGCGCTGTGTGAGAATGAGTTGTGCTGTGGATGAATGACTCAGAATTCCTTTGGGTCTGTCCAGGTGGAGCTGTATCTATGAGGCAGTCGGAAAGAAAAGATGGGCTCTCAGGAGAGAGGTTGGAGCTAGAGGTAGGCCTGAGCCCTTACCGGAGCTCGTAGGGTGAGAAAGCCGGAGTGGAAAATGGGGGAATTTATGATGGGAAGAGGCAAGGAAGTCCATGAAGAATGCAAAAAGACTGCACAGTCTGGTGTGGGAGGTGAAAGGAGAGGGGGAGCAAGTCCATCAGAGGACAGCAGAGCTGATGGCATCCCGAGTTAAAGAAGTCAGTGAGGGCCGGCCGCGTGGCTTAGCGGTTAAGTGCGTGCGCTCCGCTACTGGCAGCCCAGGTTCGGATCCCGGGCGCGCACCGACGCACCGCTTCTCCGGCCATGCTGAGGCGGCATCCGACATACAGCAACTAGAAGGATGTGCAGCTATGACATACAACTATCTACTGGGGCTTTGGGGGAGAAAAAAGGAGGAGGATTGGCAATAGATGTTAGCTCAGAGCCGGTCTTCCTCAGCAAAAAGAGGAGAATTAGCATGGATGTTAGCTCAGGGTTGATCTTCCTCACAAAAAAAGAAGTCAGTGAGAAGAAGCTTGAAAATACCTGTCAGTTTGACAGTGATGAGCTCATTTGGGTTTGGCTCTGCCAGCATTTATTTACAGTGTGAAAAATTGTCTGGTATTGTCTTCCCCCTTCCAGTGAACTATTTCATATCTATAGAGTTTTCTCCTCATTTTAACTGTGGATATAAAAATAGAAGATGTTCCACACTTTAGGAAGGTTCGTTATGTAGATGCTTCCATAATGTGCATCCTGGTGATTAATTAATTTTCATATCGACTAGTCACATAGTTGCATGACTGTTGGTCAACCTAAAGATTTTACTTTTAAATCACTTACACTTTTACCCTTTTAATTTCAGAGCTTACCCAGATTGAGGATCCCAGAGAACAGTGGAGGCGAGAGCAGGAACGGATGCTGAAGGAATATTTAATTGTAGCCCAGGAGGCTCTCAATGCCAAGAAAGAAATCTACCAGATTAAGCAGCAGCGGTTCGAGCTGGCTCAGGAGGAGTACCAGCAGCTGCACAAGATGTGTGAGGACGACAGCCGCTCATATGCCAGCTGTGAGTTGACTGTCACCTACGGTTAACACGCGTGACTTGAAAAGCCATCTCTCTGCTAGGTTATGTGCAAACACTGTACTTGACTCAGGCAAGACGTCTTCATCAAGTTTCTAATTACATACTGTTAGGTAGTCAGTATTCTGCACTGAAATCAGATGGTCATCTGGTACCCGCTCCTTTAGCAAGTATTTATCAAGGCCTGCCTTGTGCCCAGGCACTGTGATAGGGTGGAGACTAAGACAGGAAAGTTCCCTGCCCTCCTGGAGCTTACAGTCGGGTGGGGAGGGTAGAAAATAAACAAGCAAATTTCAGTTGGTGACATGGAACAACCTCGTGTCTCATGTTGGTCAGTGTGGAAAAGGGCTTCACCCAGAGACCTCTGTAGTTAATACTGCTTGTCTGGGGTGATCCTTGGGAAATCCAAACAGCGGTTTCATTGATCCTAGATGGAAAGGTTCAGAAGCCTTCACACATGTCAAGCATCTATCTCTTTGTGGAGTCCTCTCTTGGGCAGTACACTGAAGGCAGAGTAACTCAGCATAACCCCGAGAATCGGGGGAATCTCTTTCTGCCCCTCAAGTTAGATGGACACATGCTAATGTTCTTAAAGGGAATCCCTCTTACTTTCGGAGGCTGCCGGAGGTGGGCTCCCATTTCATTAGTACTCAGCATCTGTTCAGGTATTGAAGGAACCAGGTCCAGTCTCAGAAGCCAAAGCATTTTGTTACTGACACAGTTAGCCACTGCTTGAGTCAGACCCTTCCCAACAGAGTTGTCACACTTAATAGCCCACCACAGGTGCACATGGCCACAGCTGTCCTGGGTGCCAGTGAGCTCGGGGAGAATGTATGAAGTTGCTGCCACTAGGTTTTATTTTATAAAAACCTAAGTCTTGGGGCCGGCCCTGTGGCCTACTGGTTAAGTTCCACGCACTCTGCTTCAGTCGCCTGGGTTCAGTTCCCTGGGCGCAGACCTACACCACTCGTCAGCAGCCACGCTGTGGCAGCAACCCACATACAAATTAGAGGAAGATTGGCACAGATGTTAGGTCAGAGCGTATCTTCCTCAAGCATAAAGAGGAAGGTTGGCAACAGATGTTAGCTCAGGGGGAATCTTTCTCACTAAAAAAATAAACCAAAAAACAACCTAAGTCTAGTTGAGACATAGAAGGACTTACCTGTGACAAGACTGCCATGTTGCCAGGTATTTGGCTCTGGTGACCCAGTTTTGAACATTAAAGACATGGTCAAAGCTTTATTCTGTGTTGCAAGTCAGAATGAAGTTAAGGCCAAGGGGCCATATGTCTTTTTTATTGTAGCTGCCATAGAAGGTGAATAAGCCATACAAGCTGTGGAGAAGAGAGAGGTGGGGTTTCCCCTCTAACAGGAATTTAAGATAGTTCTATTACCACGTGCCTTATGAGAATGTAGGGACTCAGGTATAGTGGTATGTTGTTTCCAGGTTGTCTTATCTGTTATACTTCAGATACCAGTATGTACAGATTTTTTTGTTTTTTGTTTTTTTAATTGTCCATCAGAATGTGATAGGTCAGCTCAGTGCTAATTTTTAGAGGCTGGTTTCTTATCTCCAAAATTTTCTTTTCTTGTAATATCTTTCTCTGATTTTGGTATCAGGACAATACTGGCCTCACAGAATGAATTGGGAAGTGTTCCCTCCTCCTCTCTTTTCGGAAAGAAGTGCGTCTCACCCATACCCCTCACAGATTTCCCCCTGAGTTATGGAAATCACCAGAATAAAACTCCACTCATTGGAGAGGATAGATTTGGTGTCAGTATTGGGCCCTCTGGTATCTAAGAATGTCTAAGCCTTGACCTTTTTTGTCCCTGACCAAAGCAAACTCAGATGCTTTGCTGAATTTGAGCACATGTATTCCCATGAGACTAAGACCCCAACTTTATTTGTGTGAGCTTATGAGTTAGCTGCCTGAGACCCAGTCTTGTTTTATGCTTTGTAGAACACTGGGATGGAACTGCTTTACAGTGGACTCATTCTCCCTAAGACACACCTGGTACTTTTTCTACAGCTCCATTTTGTAGAATTTTCTCCTACTTTCTTCATCCTAATATATTCTTCTGTTTGCCTTCCTTTTAACACTGAATGCATTCATTATTTCAGAAACTTTTTTTTTGGAGTTACTCTTTCATTCTACCTGAGAAACTCTAGCCTCCAGATGTCTTCAGATGAAGTATATGACCATTTGCAGGATCTTTTGGAAGGAATTCTTGCATGGTGTAAATTATAGTTTGAACCGCAGGTCAGCAAATTATGTATGGCCCAGGGGCTAAATTCTGTCCACTCTGGGTGTTTGTAAATAAAGTTTTATTGTAACACATCCACAGCCCACGGGCTAAATCTTGTTCCCTCTGGGTGTTTGTAAATAGAGTTTTATAGGAACACAGCTACTTCCATTCACTTGTCTGTTGTCCGCAGCAGTATAACAGCAGAGTTGAAGAGTTGACACAGAGACTGTGTAGCCCACAAAGCCAAAAATATTTACTGTCTGGCCCTTTGCAGAAAAAAATTTCCCAACGCCTGGTCTACACCAGTAGTTCACAACCCTGGATGCTCATAAGAATCTCATAAAGGGCTTTTACAAACTACTGCTGCCTGGGCCCCACGCCGAGAGATTTTGATTTAATTGGCTTTGGGTGGGGTCAGACTTTTTTTTTTTTACAGCTCCCAGAGTTGAGATCCACTAGTCTAGATTGACTGTGACTGTCTCTTCTCGCAGCAGGAATATGACTTTATTTATTACCCTGGCTCCTAGGAGCTACCAGAAGTCTGTACCAAAAGTCTCTTTGGGTGGCTGGGAATGAGTTGGCCTTATCTCCTGTGAGAAAGTGCTGACCCACCCTGAATTCCTGGGTTAGGTTGTGGTAAAGCTTGACCTTATCAGTCATCAGTCCTGCCAACATTCTTTCTGAGGCTCCAAGCCCATCCCACAAAGACTGTCTTCCATTGGTTCTCCCTTAAAGGATTTCTCATCTACTATCTAGGTTAGGATAAGGGCCACAGTCCGTTCATTCAGCCTTTTGTTTTCCTACATGCAAGCATGTTGGAGCAGGCAGGAGAAAAATGGATCACGCAGCATTTTTCACAGGTATTAGTTGGCAAGACTCAGTCTTGTAGGTTGTAGCAGAGCACACATGTCTACCGAGAGAGAATTTCCTTGTATGTCCTAGAGAGAGAATTCTTGGTTTGGGTTTGGTGGCTTCTTGCATTACTTCTGTAGGTCACCCCTGAGTGGGCTTGATTTTTTTGGTCCTTTGCTTATGGTGCCTTTATAAAAATGTCATGCCCTCCTTTGTTGGCCTCGGTTATTTATGGGTGCGCTTTTGTTACTGCTCTGGTAATTAGTACCTGTTAGCATGGAAACTGTCAGGGCTTGCCGTCCTTTCTGCCAGAGTCTCCTTGGCTCCCTTCAGCAACTCCCTATAGTGCTGACGCCTGGAGGTGCACACCTGGTCCTAAGGAGCAATCTGCCTGGAGGATGTCTTTGGAGAAGGACTACTGGTCTTTTAAAACGTATCATCCCCCTGGGGTGATCTTAGATTCTCACAGTACAGAGGAGGCCTGTGTGTAAGAGAGACAGAGACAGACAGACACACGGACACACACATTTCCCCCTTTCAATAACTTGTAAAATTGGAATCCAAGATAAGTACTAGGGTCTGCAGCATTTTGAGTGCTAAATACACAGGTCAAACTCACCTATTGGGCGATGGGCATTGGGGAGCCAGAGGGCCATTCCTTCTTGCACTGGAAAAGCTAATCTGATTAAAGAATGCTGGGCAGCTGACCTACAAGAGCCCAAGTTCTAGATGCAAGTCTCTCTATGACTGATGGCCTAGTGTGGATCAAGTGACTACAAACTCAGTCTTTAGTGTATCAAGTGGGAAAACACAATCATGGTCTCTCACAAAGGTTTTGTGAGAATAGATGAAATAAATGTGAAAAGCACCCTATAATAGCAAGGTATAATAATTTACATTGTTGTGGTTCAGCTAAACTAAAACCTTATTATGTCATCCAAAGCAATAGTGTATGCCTGAGCAGATTCCTTAAGCTATTTAATAGCTCTGCCCACTTAACTCTTCAAGAGAGAAGAAGGCTTCAGAGGTGAAAGTCTGGTATTTATTGTCAACCTTGAGATTGGAGACATGTCTTAACAGAGGAAGATATTTCTTTTTCTAAATGTTGTAGAGCACATGCTGTTAAAAATAGGGTCTGGAGTCCTGAGCTATTCCTTGGACTCCAGAAATGGGTTCTATTAGACTTACCAGCAGACATAAGGAATTGAGAATGTGTGTAAATTGAATTATATTATTAAAAGTTATGCCAGTGTTCACAGCTCTCCTGAGCATTTGAAGATAAAATGTACTCACTGTCTTAGGTACTTGAGGTACCTTTTCCCTCATCCCAGTCCTGGAATTTTCTAATTTTAGAGACCATAGCAAAGGTAGCATGAATGGTATCAGTATAAGGAAAACCTGTTCTAACATTTAGGATGGTTTCAGCTGTAAGTAACAGAAAGACTGACTCCCACGGGCCTGGACAGTAAGGAAATCCATTGTCACATAACAGTCCTCCGAGGTGGGGTGGGCCTCCCATTCGTGGATTTGGTGGTTCAGTGATGTCCTGGTTTATCAGACTCCCCTCCAGGACTGGATACATGCAGAGTCTCCTGGTGGAGGGAGGTGGATGCCCGACAACCTCGGGGTTCTGTTAGTTAGGAAGGAGAACTGGGGGACAGGTTGCTGTGTATTTGTCAAACTGTACCTACTGCACCTCCCATATGCATTTCAAGTCTCTTTGCCAATTTTCCCTATGAAATTGCACAGACAGGAAGATTTTGTAGCAACAATTTCGGATCTTTGTTACTGATGTTTAACACGGCAGTTAACTTCCCTGGACTTTGGTGGTGGAGTTACTTTCTACCCCAATGGAAAAGATCCCAGGTGATAACTGTTGGCATTGTCTTTTTCAACTGCAAGACGACAAGTTGACACACGGGGAAGTGAGGAGTCAGCAAGTCCTAGACTCATTTCCATATTATCTGGGTCCCAAGTGGAAGCCCATTAAGCTCAGGTCTGAGAAACTTTTAAGTCCCAGGAGTTTAATGTGGAGATGTTATAGAAATGAGTTCTGCCTCTTAAGGGCATTGTTTGACGTGTTGCTTTCATCATTGATCTTAAATGAAACCAAAGAGTCAGACAAGATGAAGTTGTAGGATTTGGAGATAGACGTTCTTCATCTAAGAAAGAATTCTATTTTAAAAACATTTTATTCCATGTTTTCAAGACATTATGACTCTAAATATAAGTACATTTCAGATAAAGTTGGCAAACACTTAGCTCCTCCTAGAGCTAATAAATAGAAATTTATTTCTAGTAGAATCTAGTGGTTTGAAATTCTGACTGATGGGGGTTTAAATAGTAGATTTTCCATAGAACTGTTTTTAAAAAAGGAGATATGTGAACTGCTCAAATTAACTTTGGATGTGGTTCTAGTTGAGGCCATTAAATAATCTTGCTGTTTAAGCCACTTGATGGCTTTGAGCCATCCTTTCCCATATAAAGTTAGGAAATGATTTTGAGCTACTTTCTTGGTGTTGGCACCGAAGTTACCTGAATGATAGTCAGCCTTCAGTACCCAGATCAAAGGAGTAAAAGAAAGGATGCTGACCCTGCAGATGGGTCTTCTGAGCAGGTGAAGTTAATGAAAATGACCCAGAGGCAGATTATACCAGTGTGGGGTGACTCACAGATGAAGACAAAAGAGCACTCCACCAGCGCTGGAAGGGCTAGAAACCACGTCACTGCAGCACAAGAGCCGATGGCTTCAGAAGCCTAAGAGAAAGGAGACAGAAGCATCAAGAAAAGCAGTGGAAAGAGGTGAATGGGATGATAGAAATTAGAAATGGCCACTAGCTGCTCCAGCTGTTGAAACACCAGAAAAGGCTTGCCTCTTTCTCTGCAGACAGAAATTGGCTAACTGTGCTTAGCACACAGATAAACCACTCTTTCTGTCTTATCCACCCCCAGGTATTGGCTGTTCATAATAATGATGCTGTGTCTGTACAAAGACTTTAAATCATGTGCACTGTTGAAGAAAGCATTTAGCTATGTGCTGTGTTTTAGTTAAACATCCATCACAAACAAGCTACTAGAATAAAAGTGTGGGTGCTTCACTTCCGTTTGCATGGCACAAACAACTTGGAAGAATAACTTTTTCCTCAAGCCTGCCAGATACTGCCACATTACTAGAAAGTTGTCTTTTTCATTTTACAAATCTTTAGTATTTTTTTCTTTCTTATGTCAAAAATTGTTCATCTGGAGAATATAAATATGGAGAAAATAAAAAAAAAAACTTTTGTAATGAAACCATTGAGAATAACCACAGTTAACTTTTTGGTTCTATCCTTCCAGTGACTTCCATGTGTGTGCATTTTAAAAGAAAGTAAAAATGGATTCATACTGTGTGTACTATTTACATAGTAAGAGCAGTTTTCCACACCATAATCATACCCTGCACCAGGTATATATGATTTTTAACCCTAGTAGTTTTGCAGTCAAAGTAAACAGTTTTCATTTATCTACAGCCACATGTTTTATTATGTGGAATCATGTAGAAAGGCCTCATGCAAAAATGAGACATCAAGAGTTGAGGTTGTGAAATGTTAATTCTTTAGGAGCCAGTGCCAATTTGTAAATCTGAGACTTAGAATTAATTATTTAATATGGTGAACCAAAAGTTCCTGTCTATGTGTATTTATTTATTTTAAAGGATCCATTATAAAATAAAATATTTTCCTTCTGTTTAGCCTTCTCTGGATATTCAACAAATACAAAGTACGACCCACACCAAATTAAAGCAGAAATTGCAAGTCGTCGGGATAGGGTGAGTAAAACGAGTGTTTTCACAACTAGAAGCCGCATGTATATTTTTATGTAACATCACTTATCATGGGTCATTTTATGGTGGTCAGTGTGTCTAACACTCATGTTTTAGTAAGATTTTTTATTTTATGGATTATTATTTCATTTAGTTTTACTTTTTTTTTTTTTTTACTTTTTTTTCCAATAGGAGGGAAAAAGTTGCATTTAAAAACCTCAGCCCATCTAACAAAACATCGCCTGTATCCCTCTGTGTATTTCATGGAGCTTGACTCCCCCTGATTTGGGAAGATCTGGTGACATCGGGGCCTGACCTCAAAGGCTACTTCCCTATATTACTGGGATGCCAGCCTTGACTCTTGGCAGCTTTAGCATCTGCTGCGCTCCCCTGGTTGCTGTATTCCTAGAGAAGCCTTTCTTGCAATGGTGTTTGACCAGAAGGTTCCGATGCTCCTTCCCCGATGATGCCAGAATTCTTTCTGTGCCACCTTATTTCACCCCTTCAGCCCCCTGTCTTGGTTATCTGGGAAGGGGGACAGTTTTGTTGCATTTGCTGCAAAGCACAGGCGACATCTTGCACATGAATCCTCCTGTTCTGGTGTCTCATTGCCTCAACCAGAGTATATCTTTTTTTTTTTTTTTTTTTTTTTTTGGTGAGGACGATCAGCCCTGAGATAACATCCACACCAGTCCTCCTCTTTTTTTTTGCTGAAGAAGACTGGCCCTGGGCTAACATCCGTGCCCATCTTCCTCCACTTTATATGGGACGCTGCCACAGCGTGGCCTGACAAGCGATGCATCAGTGTGCACCTGGGATCTGAACCCAGGCCGCCAACAGCGGAGCGTGCGCACTTGATCACTACGCCACGGGGCCAGCCCCCAGAGTATATCTTTTAGTGCAGTGGTTCTCAAATTCTAATGCACCTAAGAAAACACCTGGGGAGTTGGTTAAAAGTGTGAGCTCCCAGGCCCACCCCCTGAGTTTTAACACAGGCCTGGAGCTGGTCCCAGAATCTGTTTAAATGAGCACTCCAGGCGGTGGAGTTTCAGGTAGTTGGAGACCACTCTTTTAGCAACAATGTTTCATGTGTGGGATCTATGAGTGGTAAGTAGAAAGGAAGATGAGAAGAGTATTATGAAGTTTGCTAATTGTACAGTCATGCGTTGCTTCCGATGGGGACACATTCTGAGAAATGCATCGTTAGGGGATTTTGTCATTGTGCGAACATCGTAGCGTGTACTCACACAAACCTAGATGGTATAGCCTACTACACACTTAGGCTATATGGTACTAACCTTATGGGACCACTGTTGTATACATGGGCCGTCGTTGACCAAAACGTTATGCGGTGCATGACTGTAATGCATAAATCAGTACCTTGAAAAAGAAAATAGTTGCTAGTTCCACAGTTCCACATGGGTAGGAACCTGTTAGTGGTCTGGGTTTTTGTATCTAAGCAAGGCAGTTCTTCTAGGATGGCTGTTTTATATGCCTGTTCACGGGGAGAATAGATGATCCAGTGAATTGCAAGCTAATCAGAAACTTAGATGACAGTATTAACAACTGTAGACATTGGGCCGGCCCCGTGGCTTAACGGTTAAGTGCGCACACTCCACTGCTGGCGGCCCGGGTTCGGATCCCGGGCGTGCACCCACGCACTGCTTCTCCGGCCATGCTGAGGCCGTGTCCCACATACAGCAACTAGACGGATGTGCAGCTATGACATACAACTATCTACTGGGGCTTTGGGGGAAAAATAAATAAATAAATAAAATTATTAAAAAAAAAACTGTAGACATAATTTTTCACAGCTTTTTTTTTGGGAAAAAAAATGTAATGTGTCTTTAGCTTTCCAGATTAAAACGAGAGCTGACCCAGATGAAGCAAGAACTGCAGTACAAAGAAAAGGGGGTGGAGACGCTGCAAGAGTGAGTGGCCTGCGTTTCTAGAAGGGGGATCTTTCCTGTGCTGATTTCCTTTTGTGCTGACCTGTTTGGTGCCTGGACATGTGTCCTAAAGCTTCATGGATGTCCGCTTCTGTGCTTTCATTTATGCTCACTGTTTCCCGGTCCTACGCATCAGAATCTCTCTTTTCCTTGAAGATACTTACTTCTTTAAATGGAAATACTTGGGAAAAAAGACCTTTGTTTTATATTTATGCACATTCTCGATAGCTGCACTGTCCAAGACACACATGGCTGTTTAAATTTGAATTCCAGTTTTGTTAGTTTTAGTCTCTTAAGTTTTTTATTCTAAAATTTAAATTAATTGAAATTAAATAAAATAAAAAATGTAGTCCCTAACTCTTAGAAGCCACATCTGAAATGCTCAGTAGTCACATGTGGCTGGTGCAGATTTTCTCTATCTCCTCGCTATTGTCATTTGGGACCAGATAACTCTTTGTGGTGGAGCTGTCCTTTGCATCATAGGATGTTTAGCAGCATCCGTGGCCTTGACCCCCTAGATGCTGGTAGCACATTCCCACCCGGTTCTGACAGCCAAAAATGTCTGCAGACATTGCCAAGTGTTCCCTGGAGGGCACATTTGCCCCCACGGGAGAACCCCTGGGCTAGTGGCCACTGCATTGGACAGCACAGATAACAGAACATTTCCATTATCACAAAACAGTCTATTGGACAGTCTGATCTATAGGTCTTCCTCCTGTTGGCATCTTTACAATTAGAACTTTATCCCTACTAAGAGTTTGGGGATGAATTTCTTATTATTTGTGAGCTATATTAAGTCAGCAAATCCAATGAACAAAAGTTATTTTATAAATGGTGATATTGTTGGGCTGAAAGAATTAATTTTCTTAAGAAAGGGTACTGAATGCTTGTTGGTAGAGAGTCCATTCTCCCTCCATTCAGAGCCTGGCTTTACTTGCTGAATTTGGGCATATGCTTCACACCTTCTGTGCCTGCTTTTCTCATCTGTCAGTGGGGATTGCATTAGCTCAGGCTGCTATAACAAAACACCATAGACCAGGTGGCTTAAACAGCAGACATTTACTTGTCACAGTTCTGGAGGCTAGAAGTCCAAGATCAAGGCGCTGGCAAAGTCAGTGTCTGGTGAGGGCCTGCTTCCTGGCGTGCAGAAGGCTGCCCTCTTGCTGTGTCTTCATGTGGTGGTAGCGGGGAGCTCTGGTCTCTGATGTCTCTTCCTTTTCTTATAAGGATACTAATCCCATCATGGGAACCCCACTCTAGCTCTACTTTAGACCTCATCTAAATCTGATCACCTCCCAAAGACCCCTATCTCCAAATACCATTGCATTGGGGTTAGGGCTTACCATAGGAATTTTGGGAAGACACGAACATTCAATCCATAAACAGCGCTCATTGGGCTAAATTATCCAGAGGGTAGCACTAGTGCCTGCTATGTAGTCATCTGTCAGCAATGGCAGGGATCCATGTGGTTACAAATCTCAGGAAAGGTGCCTGAGAGCAGCGTGCCACTCTCTTACATCCTGTGTGCAGACAGAATGATAGTGTGTCAAAGGTGACTGCAGTATTGCTCTTTATAGGGAGGTAATACAAGAATGTGAGTGTTTGACAAACGTAATTATCTTAGCCTCATATAAAGGGTAAGTACTGGACACGTCAAACCCTGTTGTTTAACACTGGGTTGAGATTCACTTTCTTAATCATCCAGGGTTGGTTTGGTAGATGATTGGTTTGTCCGTTTCTTTCTTAAGGGCATATTATAGGCACCAAGGGAGACATAATGGGAGGGTGAGCTGGGTCCTGCCTAGAGGGGCGTGACTTTCTCTGGCCCTGAGACACGGCCCTGCCCCCTGCAAGTCTTGCCACTCAGTGGGTTTTGGTAGGCCCGTCCACATGCTTAGTGTGGGCTGGAGTCTTTTAACCTTACTCTCGGCTTTTTGCTTTGTCTCCCATTACCCAGTGTGTGTGTGTGTGTGTGCATTCTGTGATTTGGATCCACTGGGGGTTCCTTTAATTAGCCCTAGCCACAGGATACACAGGAGTACACTAGCAGGCATCTGAGTATCTGGAGGCTGTCCAGGCTGTACAGGGTAAAATTATAGAACGTGTTTCAGGGCATTGGGAAGCACCATAGCAAATGGACAAAATAAACAGCAAAACCAGTAGCTGATATTGAAAAAGAAGCTTGATTTGCTTAAGCAAAACTTTTTTTAAAAAGCTGGACTGCTAGGACTGTCTGGTTGACTTAGAGGTTGTTCTCCTTCTTTCATTTGGCTTTCTCTCATTACCGAGAGAACTAAGCTTTCACGATGTCTCTAGATAATACCCACTTTTAATGCTAGGCATTGGCAGGCTGCAAGGTGCAGTTAATTTAATTCTCACTCGCAGAAGCTCTACTGAAGGTGATGGGTTCAAGGTGGTTCAGGAAAGCTCTGTGATCGCAGAGGACCCCTGAGTCTCAGAGGGGAGCCCTGCCTGGCGCCTTTCCCCGCCGGCTCTGGCTTCTGTAGTGGGATTGCTGGGCCCAGCGCTTGTTGCTTTGCCTGGACTCCATCACTCCAGCCATCTCCATTTCCTCACATGAAGACGAAGGGTATACTGCAACGTCAGCTTAAGACTGAACACTCTGGCAAATAAAAGGTGCCGGGGCTCAGGTGACTGAGAAAACCCCTTCCCCTTGGCATTGCTAGGAAGTAAATTCGTTTCTTTTAGTCGAAATAATTTTAAGAATAGGAAAAGGCGGCCTCGGTTTCTCCAGCTTTATTGGACAGGAAGCAGAATCCAGTATGAGAGAGTTGTGACTTTACACCTGCAGCTGGAGTGGAGTATGAGTTGTGCTTCTGCAAAGAGAAGGGCCAGTGCTGTTTGTATTTTCTTTATACTTTCCTTAGCAAGAGCCCATGTGTGGGAGCAGTGATGGTAAACATGCTCCCTGCCAAGGGGATGATTCTCACTCCCTGCCAGAGCCTGTGGAGATGCCTTCCCTGAGAAGTGAGGCTGAGGAGTGGCAAGGGGGAAGATTCTGGATCTGGCTTTGGTCTTGGGGGACCCACCCCAGCTTTCCAGATGGAGCTGCCTCAGGAGGCAGCGTTTAATCGGCTGCTGCATTGTCACTGTATATGTTCACTCTGTTCTGTGACACAACCTCACAGGAAAGAGAGAAAATATGGGCACTCATGCCATGCTTAGAATTCTTTGCAAGTGAAAAACAATCTGCCAGCCGTCCTCTGAGTTATGCAGGCTGTATATGAGACAGAAACCAGCCTCCTGGTCTTTCTGGTATTGAAGATTGGCTCTTAGGTTTGGATCGAATCATGCAGATTGGTATTATTTATTGAGAAATTTTGAAAACCTTTTTGTAAGCATTGCTAATGTGATTACCCCATGCCTGCTGTAAAATCCTCACTCCAAGCACAGATAATACATGAACTGTTGTACATAAATGGGCTTCTTGGATATTATTAACATCGATTTAAGGCAGAGACCAAAGATTTTCCTCCAGAAAATTTTCTGCTGTTCTTGCTTCCCAGAATATCCGGTGTATTCTTTTCCAGAGCACCTCACCAGGAGTTTGGTGGCTTAGAATGTTTTAAACTCGACTTGTTTATCTTGGTGAACTTTCCTGGCTAGCAAGGAAATCCATCATTATGCTTGGGTCCAAGTGAGGAAAAAAGAACCTTTTGTATTTTTTTTGAAGTCTGTGTATGTTGTTCATTTTTGTAGATGGGAGCTGGCCATGAGCACAGTCTCTGGGTTAACGATAGAATATGTACTTGTGTGTTTGTGTGTGCATGCGTGTGTGTGTCTATAATATATATAAACTTTTAATGATGGAAAATGTCAAACATACACAAAAGTAGAGAGAATAGTATAGTGGAACCCTCCTGTACCCCTCACCCGACTTCAACAACTAACAACACAACGGCCAACCTTGTTTTGTCTGTCACCCTGCCTCATCCCCCAAGCTCTTACTGCCTTATTGAAGCAAATCCCAGAATGATATGTAATCCATAAATATCTCTCCTAAGGTTAGGGACTCTTTTTGAAAACATAACTATAATACCTGTTAATCCAGCTTAATAGTAATCTCTTAGTATCATCCCTTCTCCAGTGAGTTTTCCCATTTCTCCAGTTTGTTTGAGTCCAGGTTCAGACGAAGCCCACCCAGTAAGTTTGGTTGGTGTGTCTCTTAATCTCTACTCCTCTCTCCTTTTTTTTTTTTTTTTTCCTTCTGGCAATTTATTTGTTGAAGAAACTAATTTGTTTGCCTGACACTGGATTTTGCTGTTTGAATGTGCATGGTGTCATTTACCATGCTCCTCTGTCCCCTACTGTTTATGCAAACTGTTGTAATTAGTTTGAGAGGCTTCATCTAATTCAAGTTCAGTTTCTTTTTCTTTCCTTTTTCTGGGGGTAAGTATGTGTTGTAGGTGGTGGTAGCACTTCTCTCAGGAGGTCCACACTTCAGTTGTCTCTCTTTGTGCTGTGAAGATTGTTGGTGGGTTCTGGCATTGTCAGCTGGATACATCCGTTAATAACGTTTCCCATCAGCTAGTTACCTAATGCTGTGCACGTGTAGATAGGAGAGATTTCAGGCTAAGTTCCCAAAAGTGGATTTGCTGGGTCAGAGGGTGAATGTATCAGTTGTATTGTTATATATTGCCAAATTCCCCTCTCTAGAGATTACACCATTTTGCATTCCCACCACTATTGATGGTGGGTCCTGTTCCCATGGCTTTGCCAACAGAATGTGTTGTCAGGCTTTTGCATCTCTGCCAGTCTCCTACCAGAGAGAGAGAATCTCAGTGTAATCGTCATTTACATTTCTCTTGAGGCCCTTTATAAAAGACTTCAGAAAATGGGAACAATGTTTACAAGTAACAAAAATCTTCAGAAAAACTGAGCTTTTCCAATGAGAGCTAGTTGGCTCTGCTGCCCTAAAGTTTCTGAAGCTTGGTTTGAAAAATTATCTGAGTGTAACTTGTTACTAGCATCCAGGGGCAAAGGGGGAGGACTCAGAGCTAGGAAGTATGCAATTTCCCGAATGGCTGATGCATAAGAAGGTGCTAAGTGTGCCCACGGGTAGGGAGGGATTTCCCTCTCTAGTTATTCTAGATCTCTGGAGATCTGGAGTGTTCCTCGGGTTAGATTCCGAGTTGTGCTGCAGCCAGGAAGCTCAGGTAACATTGCTTCACCCTGAGTTTCCCAGGCTCTGTGCCATCGAAGCCGTTTTCCGTCATCACACCTGTAATGTCCCTGAGTGCTGGTGTGATGGCCAAGACGCCTTGGGGGAGCACTGTCCTGACCGCCTTCTTACCGTCCGTTGTTCCCGGTGTGCTGTTTCCACCCTGGCACCTGTTCTGTCCTCACAGCTTCCGCCACAACCGCTTGGGTGAGCCGCTGCTATGGCTCACCATTCCCCCACTTAGCCACGGGCTTCTTTTAAAATGACTCCTGCTTGTGGCCCCCTGTGGCTCTCTCTCACTTAGAATACAGACTCGACTCTAGATGAGGTGGCCCTATCCTGACCTCGTTTCCCCCAGTCTCACCCTCAGTCACCTACAACAACCCCAGCCACCCTGCTGGCTCTCCGCACTGGAACTTGCAGCTCCCCGGGCCTGGAACACTCTTTCCCCCAAGTCCTTGCATGCCTGTTCCTTCCCTTCTGTGCTTCTCTGAACAAATGACATCTTGCCAAGATCCTTGCTTAACCACTGTAGCTGACAAGGAGCCCCCTCTGTCACCCTCTATCCCTGAACCTGACTTTGTTTTCCTTAAAACACCCATCACTGCCTGACCTGAGGATTTGTTTTTTTGTTGTCTGTCTCCTTGACTAGCGTAACGCTGCACGAGGACAAGGACTTTGCTTTGTTCCCTGCTCGGTCCTCAGCCCAGACACATCCTTAGCCCAGAATGAAGGGACTGGGGCCGGGTGCCCTGCGGAGTGGCTGATGTCGCTGCTCCTGCCACTGGAGGTCTCTGCAAATTGGCCCAGGAGCCTTCTTAGCAATTGCCCTATAGCATTTCCTTCTCTTCTACACATTGTGTTACATTGTGTTTTAAGAAATCTTGTTTCTTATTACTGCTATTCAAATCACAGAAAGGGGTGTTTGCTAAATGTTCCAGCAACCAGTTTCCATGAGGTACTTTCTTAGCTACTGGGTAAGCCTCTTTGCTTCAAGCCTTTTAATTGCTTGATGAACTTCTTCCCTATTGATATGGTATGAATGAAGTTAAACCATAGGTCTCCTTAAATAAGGGTGACTACACTCTCCTGAGCATTCGATACCAGGATGAGGCAGTATTAGGTATTGGAGTTAGCCTTTTCTGTCCAAGGAGATTTAGTGGTTTCGGAAGAGAATGGAATTGTTCACAGTTAGAACAGGCTTAAACCAACAATGTCCCATTAACATAGCACATAAGGTACAGCCCGTGTGAAAACTCTGGCACTGCTCAGATAACAGTAAAACATACAGAAATGGGGGCGAAAACAAAAAGAGCATTGTTCGTGGTTGTGGGACAGGTCTGGTGTTCTACACAGGACCTGCTGTTGATAGAAAGCTGCCGGAAGCTTTCTGAGGTTCATTCAAGCCTCCTTGCCAGAGCTGGTGATGTAAAAGGTAGAAGCTGTAACAAAACTTCTCATTCTTTTGGGTTGTAATGTGTGGTATTAACATGGAATGTCTTTAGAGGCCTGGCAGTCCTTTTCTTCAAGATGTGGGTGTAAGAAGTCGTTTGGGTTTATTTTTGCTAGTGCAGTTCTCTTGACATCTTAAACAGAACAACAAATATGGAAACTTTAGGGCAACAGGAGGTAGAGGTTGATAATAAACATCTCTAAAATGCCTTCTCAGCGGTACTGCAGTCATCATTTGAAGCTGTACCTTCTTTTCTCTCTAACCATTTCTTTCAAAAGTAGACCATAAAGAGCACCAGTTTACTTTGGGACAACATTTGACTGGCTGTGTGGATGGCCTTCAGGTTTGATATAGGGTGAGTTTGGAGGCCTTGACTTTGAGTGATTGCTAACCTGGTGATGAAGAGGATGAGTGCTGGTGGGAGGGGCCCCCATGTGACCCTCACTGTACCTCTTACTGGCTGTGTGACCCTGAGCAAGTTACTTAACCTCCCTGAAGCTGCTGCAAAATGTTGAGGGGTGAAAAGTAAAGACTGTGTGGTCTGTGTACTGGATTTTTTTAATACTTAGTCTTAGTCCATTTGGGCTCCTATAACAAAATACCACAGCCTGGTGGCTAATAAACAACAGAAATTGATTTCTCACAGTTCTGGAGGCTGGATGTCCAAGATCAGGATGCCAGTATGGTCAGGTTCTATGTTTGATGAGAGCCAGCTTCTCAGTTCATAAGTGGCCATCTTCTCGCTGTAACCTCACGTGCTGGAAGGGGCAAGGGAGCTCTCTGGTGTCTTTTTTATGAGGGCACTAATCCCATTCATGAGGGCTCCACCCTCATGACCTGATCACCTCCCAAAGGCCTCACCTCCTAATACCATCACACTGAGCATTAGGATTCCAGCATGTGACTTTTACGGGGACATAAACATTCAGATCATAGCACACTGCATAATAACTTATGTCCTTATTAGTACCACCTTTTGTTGAACAGTTATCAATTTTCTATCATTTTATTCAAGATGTATAAGCACTGTCTTGAGCTCTTAATTAAAATTAAAAAAAGAAAAAGACAGTTCCTTGGCAGTTGCAGATGTTATGATTTTCTTTATGATATGAAACATATATTGATATTTTAGAAAATACCAAATCATTGAGTACATCCTCTGAATTTGACCAAAGTTCTAGATGGAATTTGAAAAAAGGGAGAAAACTCTCAAATAAATGAATTTTGCAGATGTGAAGGAAGAGGTTTCCTGTCCATTGAAGTTTTTGTTAGATGAAAGTTTATCACAGTTGACAAATGGCAGTGGTTTAAATTCTGCGAAATGTTGCTTGCCCTTGTAAAAGCACGTGGACCCTACGTTGGCCACTCGGAGCGGAGTACACCTGTGGTATCAAGGGGCATGGCTGCACCTGGTGATCCAAAGTGAACTTGAGAATTGGGAGATGTAGGTTTGCATCTCGGCTCTGGCAGATCTTAGCTTGTCGTCTTGGCCACTTAGTTAATCTCTCTGAGCCTCAATTTTTTCATTATAAAATCTTGAGAAGATTATGCTTATCTCATAAAGCTGTTGAAGGGATTAAATGAGGTGACAAACTAAAGCATGCAGCAAGACCCTGTCACCTAGTAGGTGCTTAATATATTGAATTATTTTAACATACTATTTATATAATATAACCAAATAATATATACTATATAAAATGTTTATATAAAGTTATATTTATATAATATATAATAATCCTTTTTATAATTATATGTTCTACAATAATGTATAACTGTTTTTAAATAATAGTATTTCAAAGATTCCTAGAACTTCGAGATCATGCTTTCTAATAGCTTTCACACTTTGTTAACAGTGGAATTTTTTTCCGTTCCTTCCCTGCAAATGACATCTTCTATGGAACCAGAATATCTGAGACCGAGCAAAGGGGAGGTGCTTACTGGAGCAGGGGTGAGGGTCCCCAAGCCTTAGGTGGGCTCTCCCCTTAGCTACTGCTGCCCACCACGCCAGGACACCCTCGGAACAGGGTGACAACAGCTGCTCTAGGCCACTCTTTGCTTTTCTTCGAGGTCTCAGAGCCACTTGGGTAAAGCTAAGGCCAGAGCCCGGGACCCTGGTCTCCCAGTTGAACTTCTGTTCTCCTAGGCGCTCTGCAGTGTCCACCAGTGGGATGAATTATAGGGCTGCTGGTCCGTCTCCCTGATGGGAATTGGGGCCTGTTTTCCTGGGTTTACTAATGGCCACGCTTAGGCTTTATACCTTCCAAAAGGGATCAGGAAATCACGACACTGAGGTATAAAGCTGGAGCTCACGTGGCTGTTGCCTTGCGTGGCAGCCTTAACAGTGGGTGTGTGTCTAGACTTCTGTGGCGATTTTTGATTAGCGTTGATTTTCAAGCAATTGAAAAAATTTTGTTCGGTATAGTAGAGTTTCATTTCTCTATAAGGCTGTCAGTGTCGAGTGATGATCTTTTTGCTGTGTTTTTTATTCTGAGGGAACCAGTAGACTTGGATAGCAGAGGTGCTGGTCATTGACTGTTACAGAGAAACCAGGCTTTTCTGGCCTCAAGTTTTTGGTCTGGAAATGATGTAATCCTTTTCTACAGACTTCATCAGCCTCTGTGGGTTGTGGTTTGTGACATGAAATGAGATGTATTGGAGAGCCTTTTATCAGAAGATGAATACAAGGAGACATTATTATAAGTCCAGATTTTCTCTGCAAGAAAAGTTGGGACTTCTTTGGCAGATGTAATGCTGTGAGGTGGATGGCCTTTTATTTCTGCCTTGCATTAGAGACTCTTGATTCTCCATACAACAGCCAAAATGGAAAAATGTATGGCCAGGCCATGTTGGGATTTAGGGGTGTCACCATTCAATGTGTGGGATCCTGTAGTGTGCCTGCACCCACTGTCCATGGAAGAGGACTCGGGACCAGTTTTCATAAATGTTTTCTCTGTTGCTGATGGCCATCTTAGCAGTGCTGTGGCACCCAAGAGCCCTATTCCACGGCGGGGGGGAACGGTTTCCTGCTTGTTTTCTTTGTCCTTCTCTCAGTCCAAGGGTGCTGATAGCTTAGGTCACCTGCGGGGCTGAGTTTTGCTGTGAGTGGTGACATATGTGGCCAGGAATTTGTCGATGATAATAAAGTACCAGAGTTGTGAATTATTTACTTTTTCTCCCATGAGTAAGTAGATTCAGCATTATCCTGGTGATAACAATAATAATAATAATAATAACCACCACAAACACTACATGCCAGGCCTCTGCCAAGTAAGCCCTTGCCTTACATTTCCTCATTAAATGGAAGAAACATTCTAAGTGTCCCATTTGAGACATGAGGAAACTGAGGTTTACAGAGGTCAAGTGATTGCCTAGGGTCCCACTGTAGAGCTGGAGTGTCACTCGCACTCACCAGTGTGCCAGGATGCTTTTTTGAGTGGAAAATGAGGGAGTTTGGGGTGACCGTTAAGGATCCAGATTTTCAGGTGACACGGGGGAAACAATTTAGAACCAGAACCTATGTATTGGTGGATCTGGAACCTGAAACGGAAGCTAATGACTTTCCAGAGAAGGAGTTCATTCCATTTCGGGACCAAAGTATCCGAACTTCTTTAGCCCTGAGGGCTTCCAAGGCTCAAGACTTAGCTATGGAAGACTCGACAAAGGCCGTGCTGCAGGAGACTGCCTGCTCTTTGAAGGCCAGAGCAAGCCTTGTCTTGGTCAGTGCTCCGCTTCCACCACCCAGAACCAGGCCTCGTGTGCACAGGGGCGGGCTGGCTGGAAGGAAGAGAGGATGGGAGGGAAAGAAGGAAGGAGGGAAGGAAGGATGAGTGGATGTTTGTATTGAAGAAAAGAATTGAGAAGGTGAGTAGTAGAGTGATAAATAAGAACCAAAAAGAGATAAAGAGAGAGAGAGACAGGAGACATAGAGTTTCCAACTCCCCACCCCCCAAGAGTTTCCAACTTTTGTACAAGACATCATTATTGGAAGGTCACTATTTTCTCCTGTTTCCCATATATTCTCCTTGCACACAGATCTCATTCATGTGTATTTAATAGACAGTTTTGACCACTAACCCAGATGCTGGTAGTAAACAAATAAGACATGATCCTCCTATCAGAGAGGGGAGTTTAAAATCTCTGGGAATTACTCAAGCCAATGACCTCGTTGCCTAATCATTAGTTGAGGACACAGGAATCCTGACTTGAACGTCCTCACTTGCATAGGATGCTCCTGGAGCACAGGAAGTCATCCAGCAGCCAAGCCTCATCTTGTGGTGTTTTCCACAAACAAGGAAGGTTCTATAGGATCTTTAGTTTTCTTTGCCAAAACATTGTTTTCAACTCTTTCCCACCTTTCTATGAAGCTTCTGCGTTTTTTGTTATTATTGTTTAATGGAATGTTCTCATCTCGCGTGGAATGACTCTTACTTTTCCTTTTTAACCAGGATTGATCGTAAGATGTCAAGTGCTCATACCAACTACAAACTGGATGAGGCACAGGCTATAATGAGTGAGCTCCGGACCATCAAGAAAGCCATTTGTACAGGCGAGAAGGAGAGACGGGACCTGATGCAAGTAAGTGGCCCAGATGCTCTTCAGATCCCGTGTTCATTCATCTGCCTGCCTGCGTGTCTATCTTTCTTTTATTTAAAAATTTGAAAAAATATATATTATATATTTATTATATTCGCAATTCATATATATTTTTAAGACACATGTATATACAATATTATATATGTGTATATATTATATATGTGTGTGTTTGTATAAATATTTTAAAATATGTATATTAGTTTCCTAGAGCTGCTATAACAAAGCGCCACAAAACGGGTGGCTTAGAACAACAGAAACTTCTCTCAGAGTCTAGAGGCTAGCAGTCTGAAATCAGGGTTTTGGCAGGGCCATGCTCTCTCTGAAGGCTCTAGGGGAGGGTCCTTCCTTGCCTCTTCCAGCTTCTGGTGGCTGCTGGCACTCCTTGGCGTTCCTTGGCTTGTAGATGCATCACTGCAGTCTCTGCCTTGGTCGTCACATGGTGTTCTCCCTGTGTTTCTGTGTCTCTATTTTCTCTTCTTATAAAGACACTGATTGTTGGATTAGAACCCATTCTAATCTAGTTGGATTAGAACCCATTCTCATCTTAACTTAATTTTATCTGCAAAGACTCTGTTCCCAAATAAGCTCACATTTACAGGTTCTGGGGGTTAGGACCCGAACATATCTTTTTGGAGGACACAGTTCAAGCCACAACAATGGGTGATACATTCATATTGTTCAATAATCAAAATAATTTGGAAAGTCTATGATAAGAAGAGAAGTCTCACTATCACCCCATTCTCTCACCTCCCGTTAACTACTTTTCTTAGCTCCTTGTGTACCGTCCAGTGTTTAGGCAGACACATGAAAGTGTGAACACATGTTCAGCCGCTCTCACGGAGAGCTGGGACTGTGCCTCTTCTTCTACACTAGCTTCCTCACATAATGGTAATACCCTGTACCTCTTTCCATATCTGTACACAAAGAGCTGCTTCATTCCTTGATATGGCTGCATAGTATTCTACCATGTGGATAGATTTAAATTATATGGCTGGGATCATTGTAACTTTATACTGTTTTATTTTTTTGCCCCTTGAACTCCTGTAGTTTCTGTTATTTTTAGAAAAAGCTGGGGGTTTGCACATGGTTGTGCACTGGTCTATTTGCTCAGTGCTGGAATGCAGTCAGTTGTTTCTGTTATGGCCTTGATTTTTTGCTCAACACACTAAGTGTGCACCTAGCATCTGGTGGGCATTTGTCTAGATTCTGCAGAATGTGAGACATGGAAGAACATGTGAAGCAAAGCTCAGACTCATAGGCCAAATGAGACAAGTGCACAGATAGCTGCCTTGCACAGCAGCACTTCCTGAGGTCAAGGACAGGAGAGACTTGTGGAGTGTCCCCATGGTGCTCGTTAAATTGCAGCTTACGGGCCCCACCCCAGGCCTACTGGATGAGAATCTCTGGAGGTGGGACCCAGAAATCTATTTTCAGATGCCTTCTCCAGGTCATGAGAGGTAAATGGTCAATTGTTAGATTTTCTCCAAGCACTGGTAGCAAAAAGAACTGCCATTTACTGAGGCCTCTGCGGGCATGGACAAGGGACTCTGTGGACATTACCCCTCTAATCCAAGCCCAAACCCCACAGATGAACTGGGTGGTATTTCACCTCGGGGACATGGAGGCCTTGCCCCGAGAGGTTGAGCTGGCCTCCTTACCCTGGCCTTTCTGAGTGTGCAGAGCTGGGGCAAGCCACCCACTTGCCTCGAGTGGGTTCCCTACCATGGAGGCTAGAGATAGAATTTCTGGAAGAAGCTTCAGACCCCACCATCTTCTCTGAGAAACTCCAGAAAAAGATATGGGCAGCATCCTCTTCTAGTAAAATCAAATAAGTTGTTTTGTCTTTCTTATATGAACTTAGCAATATTGGCCTATTCCAAGACGCCTTTGTCTTGATCCAGAGCCAGCTACGTGAGTTATTCTGCACCTGGGCATTCTGGTATCTGCAGAAATATCTGCTGAAGAAAAATACATCCAAAAGTCTTTTAAAAAATCATAGAAAATCTGATTTCTCTTTAACTTTCACCCAAAGAGGTTTCATGTGCCAGAATACACACTTACACTAATTTTTGGCAAACTAACATCCATATGAGATGACTTTTGACATGTAGAATTATGACTGAAAAATCAGGTTATAAAAATACATAAGCATTGTCTGGGAGCCATTTTCACCTTCTGTGTGGTTTATAAAGTTCTCGAGGTAGCATTTGTGTCTGTCAGACTCATTTATTGATAGAACATTTTGGGTGGGAAGCATTTACTCCCCCCAGCTTTATTGAGGTATAATTGACAAATAAAATTATATAAATTTAAGGTGTACAATGTGATGATTTGATGTACATATACATTGTGAAATGATTACCACAATAAGGTGAGTTAACACCTCCATCACCTCACATAGTTACCTTTTTGGGGGGGTGGTGAGGACTTTTGACATCTACTCTCTTAGTAACATTCACGTGTACACTACAGTATGGTTAACTATAGTCACCATGTTGTACATTAGGTCTCCAGAACTTATTCGTCTTATAACTGGAAGTTTCTACCCTTTGACCAACATCTCTCCATTTCTCCCATCCCCCAGCCCTTGACAACCACCATTCTACTCTGTTTCTATGAGTTTGGCTTTTTTGGAGGGAATGCTTATTTTTTTTCTTTAGGAAATTCGAAGGTTTAAAAAACAGTAAAAATGGTACCACAGTTGTTCTCTATTTTATTCACGTGCTGCCAGGAAGACTCAATTGCTATCCGATTTAAGTCACTGAGCATTTTATTAAAGGTGCACACGGCGATAGACATTTCTTTTCAGTCTAATGAGGATGGGGGTTGGAGTGGGTCAGCTGCCTAGTAGTGAAGCTGCCAACTGGGAACCAGGATGAAATGAGTGCTTTTAGAGGGAAGAGAAGCCTTACCATCGCTGTTCCAGTAGCTTGTTTCATTCTATTCCAGAGCCTGGCCAAGCTTACTGATGGCTTCAAGAATAGCTTTTCTCTCACCGACCCTCTGCAAGAGTTCCCTCACAATCCAGGCACGCTTGGTGATTCTTTACCTCAGCAATTCTGCGATGCTGGGTCTCAGACCGACATCATCGGAGAGGTATGCTCACGGGGGGAGAACTGAGTATGCCGACAGAGAAAAGGGCTGCTTTCATGTTGCTGTCACTCATTTGGTTTGGTTTTCCATTTTCTCTTCAGAAATGTTTTGACTTTAATGCCATTAAGTTTGAAGAAAAAATATTGTTTCTCACATCTAGCTGTGAAGGTTCAGTGGCCCAGGATGCAGTTGAATCACTTATTACCTCTATCCTTGTGATTTGGATTCTTAACAATGGCAGAATCCTTTTGAGAGTTGAGTTTAGATGTTTTTTTGACACACATATGACTTTTTAGAGCATGCATCAGCTAACTTTTTCTGTAAAGGTCCAGATAGTAAACTTTTTAGGCTTTGCGGGCCATGACGTCTCTGCCACAACTACTCAGCTCTGCTGTTGTAGCGCAAAAGCAGCCATAGGCGATATGTGAACAAATGGGCATGGCTGTGTTCCAATAAAACTTTATTTACAAAAACAGATGGTGGGCTGGATTTGGCATGCCAGCCAGCGTTTGCTGATCTCTGGCTTAGACCAGAGATTTTCAAAGGCTTTGTGGCTGTGTCACCCTTGGGTTATACTTTGATGCTATTTCCTATTCTTCTAAAAGAATGTCAGGAAATTGAATTGAATTAAAATTAATTTTGTTTGGGACTTGGAGAAATTTCATATTGCCCCTTTTGATAATTAATGAAGCCTTGAGTTAGCCACAAAAACAAAGTTGGCAATCATCGTTTGAAGCAGGATGGTGACTACTTAAAGACACTACTGTTGTAATGTCACCGAGTGAAGTTTCACATTTATTTGTTATAAATGGAAAAGCAGTTTGGACGGCTTCTTTTTCTTAGGGCTTATTAAGTAAAGATGAGATATCAATGGAATGCAGAATGCCCTCCCCAAAATTAAATAAATAAAAAAAGTAAAAAAAAAAAAATAGGAAAAAAACCATTGACAAAAACTGGGTTTTAAATAATGAGCTAATATTATGAAATTTTGGCAAGTAGTGCCTCTTTGAGGGGAGTATAATATAGTAAACAGCAGCTCTTTATGTTGTGGGTGGGCTGGAACAGCCTTATTTTCAGTTTTTCCCTCATTGTTCTCAAAAGTACACTTGGATATTTTTGACCAGGCATCTTTGGTTTAAAGAATGTGGTCACCATCTATATAACATACAGAGAAGAATCTGTAAGTCAGAAGAGTCACTGAATTCCGTGAATAATTCATTGCTGCTTATCATAAGGTTAGAATTAGAATTTAGAGACTCTTAACTAGTTTGAGAGAAATAGGTAAGATGGAAGGTTCTATAATGATTTAGGTAAGACTTTCTAAAAATGTCAGGTGGGGAGTGGCTGGTTATGTTGTTGCAGTAACTCCAGCAGTAAATTATCATTGTTTATGAGTTTACTGGGACTGGCTCTGGGTTGGCAGCTTCATAGCTGTTAGCTCAGTTTAAGTAGTTGTTTCCATCCCCTTTTGACAGATGAGGGGATTGAGTTGCCAGGTTCCCTAAGGTCACGTAGCCAGGGAGAGGCAGGTCTGGGTTTGAGTCAACATCTCTGGTTGTTAAACCACTGTGCTTTCTACTACATCATGTTATTATAGAAAAATATATCAAAAAGCTATAACCATATTAGTTAGTGATTGCTGCATAACAAATTACCCCCAAACCTTGCATCTTAAAACAGCACACTTTTATTATCTCACACTTATATTGTGAGTCAGAAGTCTGGGAGGGGTCCTCTGCTTCAGGGGCTGTCACAAAACTGCAATCAAGATATCAGCCAGGGCTGCTGTCTCATCTGAAGGCTTGACTGGGGAAGGGTCCACTTCCAAGCTCAGATGATTGTTGGCAGGATTCAGTTTCTCACAGGTTGTTGGGCTGAGGGCTTTGGTTCCTTACCATGTGGATCTCTCCAGCACAGCAGCTTGCTTCATCAAAGTGTACAAGCTGAGAGAGTCTGCTAGCAAGATGGAAGTCACAGTCTTTTGTAACCTAATCACAGAAATGACTTCCCATCACCTTTGTGTTGTTTTCTATTGGTAACAGTCAAGTCATGGCTCTAGCCTACTCACAAGGGGAGGGGATTTCACATGGGGTGAATCCCAGGAGGTGGAGGCCATTGAAGGCCATCTTATACGTCTGCCTACTTCACTTAGTTATTGCTTTGAGTCGATTTTGTGGGATGAGTGTTGATGTAATCAGACATGCTCTTTAAGCCTGAGACTTTGCACGCACAGACTTGTAAGCAGTATAAGGCCTGACAATGGAATTTAGCAGTTAGGGTACGTGCTGTAAGGCTACGTGTGAAGGAACTGTGAGGCAGGAACCTGTTGGATCTGTTTGGCTGTAGGTTTCTTCTTTTTTGACTAAAACATCATTTTATTCTCAAAGAAGAGTATAAAAACAAAGCTTCGTGGTCTATAAACAGCTTGAGAAGAGGTTTAAGATATAACATCTTGATGAAGAGTCAGCTGGGAGGGGGTCTCTAACAAACAAGGTGATGAGGTGACATGTAGCTCATTTCTGTGTAGACAGTTTCTGGAGATGTGATGCTGCAGCCTAAATATACTGAGGAAACGAGAGGGGCATCAGATGAGGCTGTTGAAATGTGTAAAATTGTGACACATCTCATTGGAGAATGCTCAGTCCCTCATAAGGCATTTCTTCATCTTGCCATTCAAGGCGATAAAGATGTAAAGAAATTCCCCAGTGACGTGTATCAAGACTCATATCAATAAATTCATCACTAATCATTCAAGTAAATTATTTTCAAATATTTGTTGACATGAGGCTATTTCAAAAAAATACTTAGTGGCCATAACATACAGTCTAGTAAGTCTAGTCTAGTAAGATCAGATCTACAGATGGAGCCGATTTGTTGAAACTAGAGTCGTCTATTTCCAGGAAAGAAGGAAGAGGTAACCAAGGTGAGCTACAATTATCTGCCATACAGGTCTTTGTTTTGTTTGGGGATTTGTTGACTTCAGTGTAATTGGTGGGAAAATATTTAGTACAACTAGTGATCACATCGGAGCACTGCATTTTGATTCTAACTCCTAAGGTGATGTGCCCCTATTCCAGGCTTTTCCATACTGTTCTTTCTTTCCTTTACCTTGGGCTCTGTAACATGCTGTGTAACATTCAAAGGAGTCCTATAGCCCATATCTCACACACCTAGTCTGTCTTCTTCAGATCTTGTGACTTCTTAAGAGAGCATCATTCTTTTATATTTATTGAGGAATTAGAAAATATACTACACAAAATGGGATGAATTTTTTTGCCTTTGTATCAACTTTTACTGAGTAATTCCCTATTTCTCTTAAAACTTTATTTTTGTTTGGAGTTACACAATAAATAAATACACTTCCACTGTTAAAAAAAAAAAAATCCAGCAATGTCGGGAAAGCAAAAGTAAGTCTTCCCAGCCCCATGCCTAACCCCCACTGGCCAGAGGGGGCAGCCGAGTATTATTTGGTGTATTTTCCTCCAGACCTTTGAAAAATGGAAGTTGAAAGACAAATTAAAATATTTTTCATTCATGCTGAAAGTTTAAATGAATTTTCTCTTTTGGAAATATGTTTTTAATATGTGTTTCCCTTCTTTTCTTTTCTTCTGTTCCGGAAAGTTTGTCTTTGATGATAAAACAAGACTTGTCGACCGAGTCAGGCTTAATTGGCAGTATGAGGAAGCCAGAAAGAGGTAAGAAGCGCTTTTTTCAAATCTTGCCTTCTGCTTACTTCCTTTCTCCCGTGGAAAGAGGTTTAGTAGAGTTCCAAAGTGTGATGGTCTACTTTTTATCAGAAAGCACTGTCTGACAGAATACAAAATAAAGGATCTTCATTTGTGTAGCTTCTTAATATGTATAACACAGTTTCAAGTGCATTTAAAATGTGAAATTCTCAATATTGCAAACAATTATGAAGTCATGATTTAATAAAAATAGAGACTTTTTGGGCTTTCCTTATACTCTCAGGTAGTTCAGAACTTCCTCCCTGCCTGCCTCCCTCTCTCCCTCCATCTCCTCCCCCTCCCTTCCTCCCTTGTGAGCATCAGTCCCTTGGACCGATTCAGCAGAAGTGTTTTCTTTTATGTGTGGCTTCTAACTCATAGGTTAATGGAAAAAGCCACATATCTTAGTTTAAAAGACAGTTTAATAAGGATTACGTCAACAGGTGATAGCAGTACCTAATCTAGTTCATTTTGATGGAGAGAATTGAAATTCCTGTTGACCTGTGTTATAAATCATCTGCCTTCTGAAAATCGAGACTTGACCTCGTCTGTGCCTTTTCTTTTGTCTTTCCCTCCCTTCCTGCCAGTCTTGACCATAGGACACAGGCAAAACCAAGAGGCGGCACGTAATCCTCACATGGGCACAGTATTTTTAGCATGTCACATTTCTCCCCACGTGCACAGGGCTCCTGTTTTCAATATTCTGACCCTACCCTAGCTTTCATATCCTCTTTTTAGAGACTTTCTCTCTTTTGTGCCTTCTGGAAAGTCTTCAAACTAAATTATTTAAAAATATGTGTTTTAGACTGCTATGAAGCATATCTTTTTAAAAAAGTTTCTTTGGTCAATATGAACTGTTATCTTGGGGGATGGGAGTTAAGGAGCCGAATGGCAGGTGGGGTGAGGGGTCCTTTCTGGAAGCTAAATAGTGGGCCTGCTCAGTATACTGCATCATTCATGGATGTCTGGAAATCCACTTGGTTGTCTTTTTAGAAAACGTAAAAATAGCAACAAAAGCAGATCATATGACTCCCTGCTAGAGGGCCGGCTTGAACTGATGTGGACCTTCTGTTTGCTCAGAGCTTCTATACCCCATTCTTTTTGGCTTTCAAGATGTGTTCCTGGTGGGCTTTACGTTTCCACATGGACCACTGCCGAGTCTGTTCAGCCATGCTGCTTATCTCCGTGGTCATAGTCTCCGTCTGTCGTGCATTCCTTCTCTCAAGCTCGCTGCGGTTTAGCAGGGGCTGTTGTCTCATCTGAGTATCCCTCTGCCCATTCTTGCGTGTTTCTGCTGGAACTGCACAGTGTGGGTGCTGGAATTTGCTGTGCTGATTAAAACACAGAAAATAGATGGTTGCTGCACTTAGGAACGTAATTGTTACGTGTGTTGCTGTGACATTTACCAAACATAGCAAGTGATTTCTTTGTTTTCTAGAGATGGTGTCGGTATACAGTGAGTAACTTTGTAAATGTCGAGATAATACATTTGGGCAAAAAGTCGAGTATTTAAGAAAATTATTCAGAGGAGAACAATGCACTTCATCAGTATCTTTTAAATGAGAGTGTTATTTCAAGATCGCCAGAACCTCGTTAGGAAATGCACTGCAGCTACACAGGAGGGTCCTGCCTCCAGTGTCTCAACCTTTGTGGTATAGTAGGGGCTTCTCAGAAATGCCTTTCTGGGCTGCATTGGCAACATTTAAAAATCAGAGATGCCTTATAAAGACATCCTTGGTTGGCTTGCTCAAGCACTTCCTGTCCTTTTCCCACTGGCACAGTGGTTCCCAACAGGGGGAGAGGGCACTTTACTCCGCAGGGGATTTCTCACTGTGTCTGGAGACAGCTTTGGTTGCCGCAACTCTGGGAGAGATGCTACTGGCATCTAGTGGGTGGAGACCAGGGATGCTGCTAAGCATCCTACAATGCACAGGACAGCCCTCACACAGAGAATGATCCAGCCCCAAATGTCACTAGTGCCGAGGCTGAGGCCCCCTGCTCCATGCTGGAGGATTGGGATGTCTTAGCGGGGCCATCGCTGCATGGTTTCCCAACAGCTGATAGTGTGAGGGACCCCAGTAGCTTTATCCACACTCTGCTGCAGTGGGCAGAGAAGCTGGGAGATTGGGAGATTACTTCTGTCTAACACCTGCCCTGGTCCAGGTGTTTTGAAGAAATCGTGTGGTTTATGTGACACGATCACATATGGTCTTTAACCTGTTTGGGAGATAAACTCTTCCACAACTAGCAGAAGTATGTGAGGATACCAGTGGTTCTGCTGAGTGTGTGTGTGTATTTATACACACAATGTCTATACATGCACATATATGCCAGGGTCAGAAACATGTGCATATGCATGCTTATACATCTATGTACACACAACACATATTTACATATGTACATGCATACACATGTGTGTTTTCCTCTATTTTTATTACATAAATAATCTCTGAATTCATTGTTTTTGTCAAAGGCACAATCAACAGAGACCACCCATCTTCCCCCTCTCTAATCCCACCTTCCACTGTTAATGGTTTGGGGTGAAACCTTCTAGTCTTTTATCTAAACATTTAAATACATTGTGCCCAGTGTGGTTATATAGTATATGATGCAGAGCTTCTATAATGGTTATAACCATCCCTCCCTGGATAGACATCTAGATGGTTCCAATTTTTCCTTTTCACAAATAGTGCACATCTATTTACAGGCCCCAGCCTTGCAGAAATGACTGTTTCCTTGGACAGATACTTAGTAATGAAATGTATGGGTCTAAAGATATGTACATTAAAAGTTTTGATGGATACCACCAAATCACCTCCCAGAATGACTTATCCACTTTACGCTGCCACGGGTGGCGATTGAGAGCCCTGATTTCTGTACCTTCTTAGCATCATTAAATATCAGCATTCTTTGTAAATTTTACTAGACTAATGGGCAAAGATGTTCACTCAGTTGTCATGTGCTTTTCCCTGGTGAGAATAGTGCATTTTTGCACTGGTGGTGCAGTTCAACATCATTTTGTGTGACTTTTTATTTAAATTACCATGTCTGAAATTTTTTTCAGACAGAGCAGTCCTTTCAAAATATGTTACATCCCCTCATTCTTCTGTTCACAGTGGGTCTCATCCATTGAGGGGGGCGATTTCTGCCCCCCAGGGGACATTTTTGGTTCTCGTGACTGGAGAGAGGGTGCTGCTGGCATCGAGTAGGTGGAGGCCAGGGATGCTGCTAAACATCCCACAGTGCACAGGACGGCACCCCAGCGAAGACTTATGTGGCCCACAGTGTCAGTGGTGCCACGGTTGAAAAACCTTACTCTCAGGCTTCTTATCTTGCTCATAAATCCCTACGGTGCGTGGACAACAGCAGCCTACGGGAGCAGGTTTTCGGCTAACTCAGCATCAGCCCACTCCCCTGTGTTCTCCTCGGGACAGAGAATACACTGAGAAAGGGAGAGGACCCAGGACTGAGTCATGAGAGAGTCCAGTAGTTATTGTCCTAGTGAGGTTATGATTGACCAGATGTGCAGGAAAAAGTCTGAGAGAGCCTAGCTAGGAGCTGAAAGAAAAAACAAGAGGTTTTCCTGATGAAATAGTGATGATAGTTGATGTGAGTGAGTTGTTTTCAGAGCCTTTACTTGGCAAAACAAAACATTGGCAGCCCTACACTTGTACTGGCCTGTGGGAAGTGTGACATAGATGGCACTCCCTGGAATTAAGGGAGGAGAATAGCCCCTAAGACCGAGATGTCAGAGGCTCGCATTATGGTTGAGGATCATTTAGAAGGTGGATCTTGATTTTTGACAAGTAGTTTGGTGCTTTCATTGGACTTGAAGCTGTGTAAGGGCGCCCTTGAAGCATTCTTGTTGGCGGAGTCCACATCCTCCGCTTGCCAAGTCATTGACTGCAGCACCCTCTGTTGGGAGCTCCAGGTTGTGGTCCCCCGATATGGCGGCAGTGCACGTCTCCAGGCCCCATGGGGGAATTATATTCTGCCTCCAGTCACTGAAGTTGGCTCTTACAGTTAAGGCTTGACTGGTTGAGTTCCTGACTTATAGCCTACCCAGCTGTTGGTCGTGTAAATGCCTGCTGCACCTGGGCAAGGCACTGGACTCGATACACCTTGTAGCATGGTCAAGACAACCTTATGTCCCGCCAGTCCCCCCCCCCGTAGACGTGTGGAAGTTAGAGAGGGTCACAGGGGCAGAGTCACCCAGTACCAGGTCAGGGATTTTATTCCTGTTGCCTTTTCTGTGTGTTTTTTTAGACTGCCTCTAAATGAGACACCCGATCAGAACAATAATATATAGACTTGCGAAGAGAGCAGCAGTTCTTTGCCAAGAACTAAATCTAGAACTGACATTAATGTTCCAGAACCCGAGTAATGAAGACCACAGTGAAAACACAGTGGCTTGGAGGTTCAATCCAGGGACTCTCCACATGGCCACCTCCGTGAGACCCCCATGAGCATCATTGGGGAAGGGTGTTTCACATACTGGAAAGCATCATATACCCCCGTTCACCTCCCAGCGTGTGGAAAAGAATGCATCACTTAATGGCAGTGTTAGCAAAGAATAATGTCTCCTTCCCTGCTCTTTCACTCTGAGCCTAGGGAAGGTCGTGTGACCACCTCTTTTGCTGCCATGGACTTCCATCATTTTAGTGCCACAATTCAGTGTCGGGTCTTTTCGTTCTGCCACTTCACCCTTGGACCTCAGTCTCCCAGCTCGCATTTCTGAAGTCATTCCACTCTGAAGTTTAGCTTCCCTACCCTCTGCAGAACCTCTGGGTTTTGCCACTTCTAAACAGGGGAGAAGTTTATGCATTTCTGTGTGTCGGAGAAGTCATTCCTTGTGTATCTAGATTTGAGATTGCTTTTAAGAGTTGGTAAATTGTCAAAATGCAGTGTTCTGGACAATAGGGGGTTTCATATGTATTCAGATTTAAAGGAAGTTTGTGGAAGTGGCACTCATAATTCCAAGTGATGGTGTAATTTCATGGTGACTAGTTGTCTGTTTTCAACTGTGGGTCATGTGAAATGTACCTGAACAATTGCCTCTTCCTTTGCCTTCAGGAACATTGCTTTGGATTCCCAAGACAGACCTTATGATAGGAATATTTTCACATTATTGGTTGAAAGTTTTAGAATTTTTCAAAGGCAATTTAGAGGAGCAAGTCTTCTTGAAGCAATCCCAATGACGCAGATGGCTCCTTATTTTTAACCTAAGAGCGCTTGTTCCAGAACTGTGCACAGACTGTAGCTGTTTCCATGGAAACACTCGCAGTCCAGATAGGAACAAAACATTCGGCCCATCCAGTTTCTCTGTGTCTTAGCATTTGTTGCCAGGATGGGTCCTGCTGTTCATCCGTTGTCAGGAATCAGTGTAATGTTAGAATTCCAGTTGAATTTGATCAGTCACTTGGATTTTTCCTTCATTTCTCAAGTGACTATGTATCTGGGTTTTTGGGGATGGGGCACAGCTATGAGAAACAAAGGAAAGCATCCTTGCCATTGTAGCTTCATCTTCCCCGTTCAGGCCAAGAGAAAGAAGCCTGTAGACACTCTGCATTTCATTTAAAGAAGTTGCTCTCTGAAGATCTGTATGTTCAAAGGGGAAAGATGTAAGGGCAGGGAAGGATATCAGGGTATTAGGAGACCCTTCTTACACCACATATTCTAGATTCAGACTTCTCGAATTTCCAATGTAGAATAAAGAGTCGAGCTGCATGGACACTAGTTTATCAATATTTCTTTCAATCAGGTGAAGTGATTTCATCTTCCATCTGACTTAGATCTCAGCTGAGATTTTCTTGAACTTTTGCTTTTCGTTTAAATGGCTATTTACAAAAAAGAAAACTAAGGAGAGAAAACGTAAGAAACATCAATGTAGCTGTAATTGAAATCTGAAGGCCCGAGCCTCTAAGCTGATACCGCGTCCTGGAATGTCGCATTGGGATCTGTCACCTCATCGCCATCAGATGGGACCATGGCTTGCCTGCACTTCCATTTGCTATTCCAAAAAGCAGCAGTATTTTGGAAATGTGAGAAATTATATAGTAGATTGCAGAATTTAAGTATAAATTCAAATAATTGGGGATTGCTCTGGATATGTAAAATATGCCTCAAAACTGTGTAATATTGAGTGCATTTTTTTCTTAGAAAAATACAAATCATATTTAAGATTTGCATGTGAATTGTGAGGGTCTGAGCGGTTTCTGCAGCATAAATGCAGGTTTCCATTCATGATTTAATGGTGTCTGGGTTGTAACAGAAAGGGTGTTTCAGCAGAGATAGTAGGAAAAAATGATTCGTATTTTGCTTCTGTCTACATTAGATCTGTTCAGGGAATAGAATTTGGAGATCACATAATAATTATGAACCCTAAATGGTTGATTGAGGATTTGCTTTCATTTCTTCACTATCATGAGCACAGGGACATATATTTTAAAGTTTATAGAGGCATTTGTGAGAGATTATATATAGGCCATAAAATGTATTACCTATCAAAAATAAGTGTCAATAGGGGCCAGCCCCAGTGGCCTAGTGGTTAAGTTCAGCACACTCTGCTCGACGGCCTGGGTTCGGTTCCTGGGCGCGGACCTACACCACTCTGTTAGCAGCTGTGCTGTGCTGGCGGCCTACGTACTAAAAAATAGAGGAAGATTGGCATGGATGTTAGCTCAGGGCAAATCTTCAGCAAAAAATAAATTAATTAAAAAAAAGAATCTATAAAGAATGCAGTTGACTTGTAGGGGAAAAAAACCTTGCCAATTTTAAGTTGTTCTTGGTTCTCTTTAAAAATGAATTTGGAAAAGTTTTCTTTTTTGCAAACTTTAATCATGACCTTGTTTTGCTTCCATGTATTTAATTTCACTGAAATGATATTTCAGAAAAAAGCCCTTCTGGAAATTATTTTTCCTTTATTACCCAGAACTGGAGTGATGGCAGTCACAGGAGTGGGGTTCCAACCAGTGGATCAGCTGTTTGGCATGGATGTAGAAGAAAGGGCATCGTAGCTCTGGACATCTGTGTTTAGCCTTAGGCAGAAAGTCTGTTTCCTGCAGTAAACCTAACACACGGAGGGCACTGCTCGCACGTGGCTCATTTCCAGGCCAGCAGCCCAGTAGACAAGGCATATTGTTTTAAAGGCAGAACTGTCTTGTCTATCCCATGGCGAATGTACAAGGAATCATTGAAGGAATCCTTCTAGAGCTTTTGGCTTCCAGTACAGACTGACAGACACATGTGCCTCTCTCAGCTCAGCTAAGAGCAGACCCCAAATGTCTGCATCCAGAGTATGGATAGAGGGAAAGAAATTGCACTTTCCGATATATGCCAATAATCTTCTAGATTCATCTATAGCTCTGAAATGAACATGCACTCATTTTTGTCATTGTGGAATTTATTTTAGAAAGCACTATTCTTAAGCACAGAAATGCTTGCCTAGTGTTTCGCACAGCCCAAACAACTCTTCCAGATGGGTTGTGTGAAGTCAGCTTCATCCAGATTTTGTTTCTGCTCCAGAGCTTGTCCCTTGCCATGTGTCCTTGCGTATTTTTCTCGTAAGCTGTGGAAAGTTACAGTCCGCTGTGTATGTTTGGCCGCTGTACTATTTGTTTTATGCCTGCAGTGGGCAGACATTTTGAAATTTGCCCTTTGCCTCTCCTCCCTGCTATAATTCAGTTTTTTTCCTCATCCTTTATTCTGATAGTGGCTATTACTTGAGATTTTCCTGGAAAGAGTAGGATTATCTAGGATTGGATCTTCTGCTGCCTTCAGCAACTTGAATCCTTGTAGAATAGCCGTGAACCTGGAGCTGGCAGACTCAAGTGGAATCTTGATCTCACACGTAAATCTCAGAAAACTCAAAAGGAGTTGCTTTTTAAAATATGTCTGAAAATAGTATATTTATGAGAGTTAGTATATAGTACAAGGTAATTCTGCTAACTTTAGCTGGGCTCAGATAGGCCTTCCTGTGGATCACATAAATTGAAATGAAAAATTATGAGGACATAGTGGATTTGCTTATTGTCATTTGTCTCTTTTATGTTTATTCCTTACTTTTGGCTTGTCTTTTTTTTTTAATAATTTTATTTATTTATTTATTTTTCCCCAAAGCCCCAGTAGATAGTTGTCTGTCACAGCTGCACATCCTTCTAGTTGCTGTGTGTGGGACGCGGCCTCAGCATGGCTGGAGAAGCGGTGTGTTGGTGTGCACCCAGGATCCGAACCCGGGCCGCCAGCAGCCGAGCGCACGCACTTAACCGCTAAGCCACTGGGCCGGCCCCAGGCTTGTCTTGATCTACAGTTGAATGTTCTAGAAATTTCATTGGGTATAATGTCTGACTTGGCACTAACTTATTTATGGGTTTGCTTGGAATGTGTTTTCCTTGAGCTTCGGTTATATGACTGCCCTAAATTTTAATTACACTAATTAGACATAGGTGGACACTTAAGCCCAGTTGGATTCCTAACCCTGTTCAGCTGCCTCTGTCATTAGTTTTTTCAGTGAAATGATTTGGCACCATTTTCCAACGCATTTTCAGGAAATTAGTTTTAAGTTAGAAAAGAACTTGTCTAATAAAGCTACTGACATTCAACTGTTTTCTTTGCCTTCTTGGGGAATTGGACCTGAGTAAAATGCATACATTTCAACGATAACTTGTATACTCTTTTCTTTCCATAACTGTGGGTTTTCTGAAGTCTGGACCCCGCAGGCAGGATGCCTGCTTTGATTAGTGACATGTGCCCTGGGCACGGAACAGGGTAGTCTCAGGAGCACCCCTCCATTCCTGTTTTAGTGAGGACCATCACATCGGTGCCTAATGCAAGCACCTAAGAGCTCCAAGGCCCATTAGCATCCTCCAGACCAGGCCAGGCTACCTGAAAGCAGAGGGTGTCAAATTTCAGCAAGCATCAGAAGCACCTAGAGAGTTTGTCAAACCCCAGATTGGCTGGCTCCATCCTCAGAGTGTCACATTCAGCAGGTCTCCGGTGGGGCCTGAGGTTTGCATTTGTAACAAGCTCCTGGGTGATGCGGAGGCTGCTGGTCGGGGCCCCCACTTTGAGAACCACTGTTTCAGAGGATATAGGGCTGTGTGCACCTGCCACTTACCTGTCCTCACAGCTCTCTGTGACTTCAGAGAAGTCTTTGGATTTTGTTTTTGGGCATCTATACCAACCTCTGTCCTCCACAGCACTGGGTTCAGGTTGACTCTGGCCGGAAACAGATGGCCCTCATCTTAAAGGGCTTAAAACATTCTGCTTTTGCTTTGAAAGGATGTTCTGAAAATATGAGCCACATCTGTTTCACTTTATCTGCATTCAGCAACACCTCAGGACACAAAAAGCGATGCAGGCTGTTTGCCAAGCAAGCACGTGGACGTGCAGGCACGTGGAAAGTGACAGTAGAGGCTGTATGTTTACACCTTGAGGATGGTCATGCTGATACATTTAGTGAGGCTGACTGGTGGGCATCCATCCCGATTACCTCTCGCCACATCCGTGCTCGCCGGGCTGACTCTCATTCTTTCATATATTTGCTGGCATGTTTCTTCACTGTTTCAGGCGTTCAGCTTTTGTTGAGTATCTGCTCTCTGTGAGGCGTTTTGAATCGCACACATGGTCAAGGTCTCCGGTGCGGGAGAGAGCAGACAGGACTAGAAAACAAAGAGCACCGGGCGTCAGCGGCTTTCTATTCAGAAGCCCAGTGATAGGTGCATTTCTCTCCCGGAATTTTCTCAAGGCACTGTGAGCAGTTAGGCAGGGCAGAGAAGGCAGGAAGCCAGGAGCATCTCTCGTGTGCCCAGTACAGTGTTAGCTACTGATGAGGGTGGGGTAGGGAGAAATGAGGTAGCTCCATCCTGCTCTCGGACGGTACCACACAGGAAACCATGAACCTGAAACCACACAGTGCGTGGGCGTGTTGAGGCCTGCCAGCCTTTTTGTCAGTTCTTAGAAACAAGCATGATATGGTTACTCTCATGCCAAATCTCACAGACCAGGGGAGATTATGCAAAAGACTTAGGAACCATTTTTATTACCCATCGTTTGCAAATCCTTTATTTTTGTCATTTAAGGGTCATTCGGTGCAATAATTTCAGTGTTTACTTAGTAGAGTGATTCTCCAGAATCAGTCTGATGTGCTGAGAACGTATGAAAACGAATTTTTAAGCTCGTGGATTTTTCCGTGTCTCTCTCTGGCAGAGTCTCGAATATCCAGCAGCAGCTGGCCCAGCTTGACACCGAGTCCTGGCCGGGCATGGCTGAGGCCGACAGGGACCGGCTGCAGCTCATCAAGGAGAAGGAAGCCCTGCTTCAGGAGCTGCAGTTCATCGTTCAGCAGAGGCGGCCGGCGGAGGATGTGGCCCGCCTGGAGGAGGAGCGGAGGCGCTTGGAGGAGGAGATCCAGCGAGCACGGGCCACATCTGTACAGGGCGCCACAGAAAGGTGGGCTGGCTTGCAGAGTGTCAGGAGCAGGCAGGCCCCGGCTTCCAGTGAAGAACCCCCTCGGAAAGCTAAATCGGAGAACTTGCACATGGCTTGAAAACGCCTTATTACTCGGGGTGGCTACTAACTGGCGTGTTTCCTTGCCAAGTACAGAGAAGGCAGGGGGTGGAGGGAGCATGTGCCTCCCCTTCTGCAGGCAGTGCCAGCTCTGCCCTGGGCTCCCGAGGCTCCTGGTCCTGTGCAGAAGTGGGAGATGATGGAGAAGGAGATGGAGTGAGGGAAGACAGGGGAACCCCCCTTAGACGCACTCTCTCAGTGCAGGTGCTGGGTGCTTTCGCCTGGGCGTGCAGGACAGCACCCTGGACAGGCCTGGGGTCGCCAGCGGGAGGACGGGGAGACAGGCGGTGGTACAGCTCTGTTGCCACGGAGAGGTCCCCATTCCTGACATCTTCCGTGTTGCTGCAATCTACCTCTTATTTTTTTTTTATATAAAATTTTTTTATTTTTTTTTTATTTTTTTTTTTTATTGATGTTTTAATGGTTTCTAACATTGTGAAATTTTGGGTTGTACATTTTTGTTTGTCCATCACCCCATATATGACTCCCTTCACCCCTTGTGCCCACCCCCCACCCCCACTTCCCGGGTAACCACAGTCCAGTTTTCTCTGTCCATGTGTTGGTTTATATTCCACATATGAGTGAGATCATACAGTGTTTGTCTTTCTCTTTCTGGCTTATTTCACTTAACATAATACGCTCCAGGCCCATCCATGTTGTTGCAAATGGGACGATTTTGTCTTTTTTTATGGCTGAGTAGTATTCCATTGTATATATATACCACATCTTCTTGATCCAATGTCTACCTCTTATTTTGACCTTTGACTTTGACTTCCACCTGGGAAAGCCTGCTCTTTCTTTTGCCACAGGAAGCCAGCAGCCTGTCGTGTCCGTTTCCGAACGTGCCTCGCAGTCAGCAGGTCTCGGGGCTCTTTCCCAGCATAGGACGCCTGAGGCCCGCGCAGCGGCCTTTGTCCTCTGCTGCCCGGCCTTTCGTTGTGTGCCATGTCTCTCGGTTTCCATTTGCCATGTGGGACACAGACTGCGTCAGAGGCTGAGTCTGCTTTCAGGTTCACAGAAGTTTATCAGAAGTTTATCCGTGGATATCTGCTGGCCTTTGGAGAGCCCACCGCACATTTGATAATATAGTGGCTCCTTTAAATTCAGTGTGTGAACAGGATCATAAGCTGTGTCTATATGAGCATTCTCTACATAGAGTTTGTCACCTGAATTATTTCATCAGTACAGATGCCCTTACAACCATGATTTCATCAAATGTCAGGCTTATTCTCTGTATTTGTTGGGGGTTATTTATGCCTGGAGAGTCATCGTTAACTGATAGATACGTCTGTGGCTTGACATTAGAAGCAGTGTCAGCCGTGACAGGAAGCGGTGGTGTTTGGAGAGCCCAGCTCATAGGAATATATGGAGGGAATTTTAGTTTACCTGAGATGATAGCGTCCCTTACTCAGAACATGGAGTTGATTCTGACTCTGAAAAGGGACTACAGAATTGAAGTTTTCATCTGTACTCTTGTGCTTCTGTATGCTTTAGTCAAACATTACCTTCCGTTCTACCCTTGGTATGCTCGTGTATGTCCTGGGTGGAGGGCCTGGGAGTTCCAGTTGGTTCTCTCATAAGGGGAGTAGATTCGGTCCCATGAATGTTACCTGCTTCTCAGGACCCCACACCTGCACAGCCTTGACTATTTCTCTCCTCACCGTGTGGACATCTCAGCCCGTGTGAGTGCTATGGTCCCAGGGTACAAGTCCACGGAACCCCACCAAGCCAGTGTTACCCTTGAGGCTTGGGGTCAGGGGCTGGGCTACCCAAGCTCATCTGGCTGATGGGGTCTCTCGTGGGACCAGCCCAGGAGCTGAGTCCTGGGGTGCAGAGCCCTCAACTGGGACTGAATTGGCCCAAATGTGTCTCCCGAGTGTGCCACTAAATGGTCTTGAGCAGGGAGGGGCATACACACGTGCTGATAAGCACCTTCATGCCCGGCACTTTTCGCTCACCAATGTTCTCTGTCTGCCACCTCTGCTGCGCAGCAAGTGGATAGGGCCAAGTGCCCCGCCAGGGTTCCCTCAGCTGTGACGTTCTGGGCCTGGTGAATGCAGGCCCATTTCTCCGTGCCGCCTCCTTTCATTTGAGGTGTGCTTGACGATGGAAAGCATGGGGCCCCGAGGTAGGAGGCTTTCCCTGGGAACAGGCTGTGGAGCATTAGAAGAGACCCAGTGTGGAGCCGGGCACAGAGGGGCCAAGGCAGGCGTCTTAGGGCTGAGATGTGCCAGTTGTTTGGCTGGGCCCATTCTTTGCCCGTCTCGGCTTCAGTGTCATCATTGTCAGACGGAAACTTTGAGCCGGGTTAGTGAGTATCACTGGGGATTGGGAGGATGCTGAAAGGGAGGAGCAACTGTTTTAAGGGTGCCCATTAGGCCACATGTTACAGTGCCATCGTTTGGGTTTGTAAATGAGGACCGTTGTGTTCTACAGGCAAACATACTCATTCATACATCCATTCAATAACTCGATCAAGTGCCTGTACACATTGGGCTCTACTCTAGGCAGTGGACTTAGTGCAGTGGGAAAAAGTTCATTTTAGAAAATAGTAAAGTAGAAAAAAGTGGAAAGAAGAAAAAAATTACCTCCAACCCTGTGACAGTTGCTATTTTGTTTTATTTGTGTCTAATCTTTTAATTCTATAGATTTTATTTTTTGTTTTTTTTTTTTAAAGGCTCCCTTTTTTTTTTTTTTTCCTCTCGAAAGCCCCAGTACATAGTTGTATATCCTAGTTGTATGTCCTTCTAGTTCTTCTATGTGGGATGCCACCTTAGCATGGCTTGATGACTGGTGTGTAGGTCCACGCCCAGGATCAGAACTGGTGAACCCCGGGCCACTGAAGCATGCGAACTTAACTGCTACGCCACCGGGCTGGCCCCTAATTCTATAGATTTTAGAATTGCATGTATTTTTGCCTGGAAGATGGCTTAGAATGAGGGAATCTGATTTGTTGCAAGGAATTCCAGTACATTAGTAAATGCTCTTCATTTGGATCCATCTTCTAGTCTAGTCTCTCATCCATCTGTATGTTCATCCACCTGTCAACCCATCTGTCCGTCCATCCATCCGTTCATTTCTCCCATCCATCTACTCACCCATCTGTCCATCCATCCACCTGTTCACCCACCCACCCAGCCACTCATCCACTCACCCATCCACCCACCCACCTACCCACCCATCTATTGAACTTCTACAGTGTATCAAGCACTGTTCAGGGGGCTGGTGGCACATTTTCAGGCAAAACAAAAACAGTCTCTGTTATCTTGGTGTTTATGACCTAGATGTGCTTTTTAAAATTTAGTCTTTCAAACTTAAATCAATTTGGGGGAATTTATAGTTAAATTTCTTGTTAGGAAAATATACTCACTGTCTTTGAAATGGACTATTTTCTTACCTACAGGATTCTGCTTCAGGAAAAGAGAAATTGTCTCCTTATGCAGCTGGAAGAAGCTACCCGCCTAACATCGTATCTCCAGTCCCAGTTAAAAAGGTGGGAAACGTGGAAAGAGAAAGCTGGACTTAATTATCATGTGATAATGACATGTCCATGAACCTCATCATTCCCTTTAGCTTGGTGTTCTCTACCGGACCTTAGAACCTGAAGTGCTGTAAACACAGAACAGGAGAGTGGGTATGTTATATTTTTAAGAGGAGCTGCAAATCTAAGATTCAAGGAATATGAGGAGAACCAAATTTGGCTACAGAATAACAAGTCTGAAGTCAAATTTACCCAAGGATTTTGTAATTCAGTTTCAGAAGTGTATATATCCATCTCGGTATATGCACACGGACATTTTTATTTGGGTTTTTCTTTTAAGAATATGAATTTTTTGTGTGTGTGAGAGGAAGATTAGCCTTGAGCTAACATCTGTTGCCAATCCTCCTCTTTTTTGCTGAGGAAGATTGGCCCTGGGCTAACATCCGTGCCTGTCTTCCTCTACTTTATATATGGGATGCCTGCCACAGCATGGCTTGATAAATGGTGCGTCAGTCTGCACCTGGGATCTGAATCTGCGAACCCCGGGCCGCCAAAGCGGAGTGCAGGAACCTAACTGCTACCCCACCAGGCCGGCCCCAGGATATGAATATTTTTAAAATAAAATTTGGCTGCTCAATAATAGCTCCTGTTTTCAAGCATTTAGTGTGTTGTGAGGCATCCTGTTGAGGGCTTCCTATGTCTTATTTTCTCAGTTATTCCTCCTAAGACTGCCGTGACATACGAGCTGTTATTATCACAGCCCCCAGTGAGAATGTGGGAGGCTCAGAAAGGGCAAATAACTTGACCAAGTGGACTCAGCCCGTGCACATTTGAGCTGACCCTTGAACTCGGGCGTGAGTCCTTGACATTAACCACCGCTCTCTACCGACATTCAAAAGAAACAAATATTAATGAAGGTGCCTTAAGGGCTGGCAGGTGTTTAAAGACATGCCGGGTTAATGAGAGTGAGGCAGGATTTTGTTCCCCCGTGGAACACACCAGAAGCTCCGCTTTGCAGTGGAGAACAGCGGGGCTCAAGCGCCGATCTTCAGGCTGCTCTTCTAAGATCGCGGGGCGCTCTCGTTTCAGCCTGTCTGCCAGCACCCTGACGGTGTCCTCGGGGAGCAGCCGCGGGTCCCTGGCCTCCAGCCGGGGCTCGCTCGCCTCCAGCCGGGGTTCCTTGAGCTCCGTCAGCTTCACCGACATCTACGGCCTTCCACAGTACGAGAAACCCGACGCCGAGTGCGGCCAGTTTCTGCGCTTTGACCTGATTCCCTTCGACTCCCTGGCACGAGATGCCCCCTTCTCGGATCCCCCGGGCCCCTCAGGCTTCCACAAGCAGAGGCGCTCCCTGGACACGCCCCAGTCCCTGGCGTCCTTGTCCTCTCGCTCCTCCCTGTCCTCTCTGTCTCCCCCGAGCTCGCCCTTGGACACACCCTTCCTCCCGGCCTCGCGGGACTCGCCCTTGGCCCAGCTGGGGGACGGTTTTGAGGTGCCAGGCCTGGGCGCCCTAGACAGACTGCGGGCCCAGCCCTCTGCGTTGGGGGATGAAGACTTGCCGGGCACTACATGCCTTCAGCCACACGGATTCCCCGGGGACGGGGAAGGACCTCGAGAGCAAGTACCCCAGGTGGCTGCCACTCCCACAGGTGCAAGTAAGTCCTGTGGTTTTCCCGGTCCTGGGTAGCAAGGTTTCAAATGCAGGGACGAAATCATGTGCAATTGCATTGAAGCCAGCTGGCTCTTCAGTTGCATAGTGAGCTTTACGCTTAGCGCTATTGATAGGATTCGGAAGAGCGCTGGCCTGCTCTGTCATTGGAGGTCCTTCGGGTCTGTGTCCTGGAAAGGTTACGGAAATTGACGAAGTCGTGTTTCCCAGGTGTCCGGCTTGCTTTCAGAATGTGCTTAGTTGTTGAAAATGAGGGTAAGAACCACATAGTCTTCCACAGTCAGAGGCTGGTAAAGAGGTACTAGGACCTTAATGAACTCTCCAGGGCATGTGCCCAGATGGAACGTTCTGCACGTGCCTGCCTCAGACCAGCATGTGGACCCGTGTCTGGTTGTAGCCCAGTGGAAATCTCTACTTCCTATGCCCCTGTGACTTTATCTCTTCATCCTTTGTCCTTATAGTTTTCAAGGACATAATTCTATCAAAAGTAGAAATGAAAAATAATTGGCGTAATTTCAAAAGACATGCCAGTAAGCATCAGTCTTTTCTACTGAATCCATTTCTCTGGTGGTCTTCAAATCGAGAAACATGTAGCCACAGCGAACTTCATCCAGTCGGTGTTCATTTAGCTTCTACTTGCTGCCAGGGTCTGTCAGCTTGTAGCCCACGTGGAAAACCAAACTGCTGTTCTAGAGAATATTCCAGCTGATAGCTTGTGCACAAAGCAGGGCCTGGGCCTCAACCCTCCTCATCTTGAACCCTGTGCTTTTTGGAGCCAACCTCCAGCAACTTTAACTTCCTTTGATTTTACAGAGGATCAAGAACAAGTTGATCTCTCATTCCTGAAGTTCAGCCCATTTAAGTAACTTTTCTTTGCACAGCAGAACTATTTTAGACGTTCATTTAGGCGAACACTAGATAATTCGTATAGCATAATGGGTCTCACCCAGGGGCGTTTTTGCCCTTGGGAGGTACTTGGCAATGTGTGGAGACATTTTTGGTTGTCACAACTGAGGGGGCTGCCAGGGAGGTGCTATTGGCATCTAATGGGTGGAGACCAGGGATGCTGCTCAACACCCTCCAGTGCACACAGCACAGCCCCCACTGACCCCGCCATAATGTCAATAGTGCAGAGGCTGAGAAACCCTGGTCACATACTGTTGAGTAGTTTAGCAGCAAAGGGTCGAAATAAAACATGAATACAAAACCAGGATGGTGTCGTGGAAATGACTTCGGACTAGCAGCTTAGAGACGTGGATTCTGTTCCCTGCCCCGTTGACTCACTAGCTGGCTGACCTTGATCACGTCCCTGGACGTAGCTGAGTCTCAGCTTCCTCCCTTGAATGAGGGGATCTTTATGAGCTCTTCCATTCACCACCATTCTGTCACTGTGAGTTTTCTATGTATAACCACACCAGTTATTGTATATATATGTGTAAAATAATAGTCTCTGTTAGCACTTACGTGTTTAACCAGAGATCCGTTATGTTCTGAGGCAGCCCTGTGGCTTTTTGGCATCTCTCTTATTTTGGTGTCTTCTCCTCTGTGTTTGCAAACATACCTTTCATATCCCCAGATACATTGTTTCTATAATTCACGTGTACAGGTAGCCTTCATTCACTTTGTTCTTCATAATCACAGGTTCAGTGCTCCATGTTTACTCCTTTCATTCAAAAAAGAAAATACAAAATAAGGACCGAATTGCACATCTGTTGTTGCTTAGGCTTGCTTTCTCAGTGACCCCCAACCCCCATACCAACTTCTCTCTAAAGGTCGAGATACAGGAGTGTCAGTCTGGTTAAGCAGAAAACCCACACAAGGCCCAAGGGCCCTTTTGGGCCAGGAGAAAGACAGGGTGGGAGGGAGAAGAGCGGACTCAATTTCTGATCCTGATTTTTTTTTTATATTTCCTTCCCACTCTGAGGCCAACATTATAATGTTTCTAACTTAGACTGGGAGGTATTTGCTTAGGCTATGGTCACATACTGCCACCTGGTGGTGCATTCTTATATCACACTGCCAGTTGATTTGGGTCCTTACAAACTAGAAATAATTGACTCTGAGTGGATCCTGGGGGGTTTCCCAGAAGGTTGGGCTGGGTAAGCAGCTTCGGGCATGGACACAGGGTGAATAATGCTTCAAATGTCTTAGATTGGGAGGTATTTGCTTATGCTATGGTCACATGCTGCCACCTGGTGGTGCATTCTTATATGACACTGCCAGATGATTTGGGTCCTTACAAACTAGAAATAATTGATTCAGTGTGTGGATACTGCCACCTGGTGGTGCATTCCTATATGACACTGCCAGTTGATTTGGGTGCTTACAAACTAGAAATAATTGATTCAGTGTGTGGATACTGCCACCTGGTGGTGCATTCCTATATGACACTGCCAGATGATTTGGGTGCTTACAAACTAGAAATAATTGATTCAGTGTGTGGATACTGCCACCCGGTGGTGCATTCCTATATGACACTGCCAAATGATTTGGGTGCTTACAAACTAGAAATAATTGATTCAGTGTGTGGATACTGCCACCTGGTGGTGCATTCCTATATGACACTGCCAGTTGATTTGGGTGCTTACAAACTAGAAATAATTGATTCAGTGTGTGGATACTGCCACCTGGTGGTGCATTCCTATATGACACTGCCAAATGATTTGGGTGCTTACAAACTAGAAATAATTGATTCAGTGTGTGGATACTGCCACCTGGTGGTGCATTCCTATATGACACTGCCAGTTGATTTGGGTGCTTACAAACTAGAAATAATTGATTCAGTGTGTGGATACTGCCACCTGGTGGTGCATTCCTATATGACACTGCCAAATGATTTGGGTGCTTACAAACTAGAAATAATTGATTCAGTGTGTGGATACTGCCACCTGGTGGTGCATTCCTATATGACACTGCCAGTTGATTTGGGTGCTTACAAACTAGAAATAATTGATTCAGTGTGTGGATACTGCCACCTGGTGGTGCATTCCTATATGACACTGCCAAATGATTTGGGTGCTTACAAACTAGAAATAATTGATTCAGTGTATGGATACTGCCACCTGGTGGTGCATTCCTATATGACACTGCCAGTTGATTTTGGGTCCTTACAAACTAGAAATAATTGATTCAGTGTGTGGATACTGCCACCCGGTGGTGCATTCCTATATGACACTGCCAGTTGATGTGGGTCCTTACAAACTAGAAATAATTGGCTCTGAGTGGATCCTGCCACCTGATGGTGCATTCTTATATGACACTGCCAATTGATTTGGGTCCTTACAAACTAGAAATTGACTCAGTGAGTGGATCCTGGTGGGTGCTCCAAAGGGTTGGGTTGGGTAAGCAGCTTCAGGCATGGACACAGGGTGACTCCGTGCCTCCCTTGGTGCTTGTGGGAATGCCTGAGCCCAGAGTCATCAAAGCTTCCTAAAGTTGGCAAGGACCTTAGTACTGGTTATGTTACCCTGCCCCTCATTTATGTCGCCCAGAGTCCCGTAGTTCTCTCCAACTTTCCATTCCAGTCTGGCTCGGAACAGTGCAGTCCAGGTTTGACCTCAAGCGGGTTTTAGCAAGATAAAATTTTAGTAAGGTAAAATCAAAATTCCCCCAACCTCCAAAGCAAGCTCTAGGAGTGATTTCTTCCATTGTGTTTTAAATCAATCTGAGGGACGGAAGGTGGGACAGGGGAGTGGGAGATGGACTGTGATCTTCAACATTTTTTACATTTTTACTATGGTTTTACCTTCCCTGGATTTTAAAAGTCAAATGTCATAATTTAAAAACCCGTTCCAATTTTCATTTCCCATTGGTATTTGCTAATGTAACTCCGTGAAACCCTTGACTTTGCTCATTTATCTATTACGTTTTTATTATATTCATACTCTGTTTAAAATTGTTGGCTTAAATTCTGCATTTTTTTCACTTTATGCTTTTTTTTTTTATCTCTTTTTCTCATGCGGCTCGACAGAAACGTTCACTGTAAGTGACCTTGGAATTCTGCTTCCCCTTGTTGGTCAGGCTGGGGCACGTCTTTGTGCAGTGACTCACTGTATTTAGGATGGTCGATGTGGCCAACAAGGCCATCTCTTATAGCTGTACTTTGATGTAGCTCAACAGTTTCCATTATTACTATCAGTTCAACATTAACATTCATCATGGCTACTAAAGTTGTGTAAGAACTTTTCTAAAAGCTGGAAGTATTTATTTTTCTATGTATTTTTTTTCCCTAGACTGTTAATGGCTTTCATTATTATAATATGCCAGCTGGAAGCTTTGCCCACAATGTGATTTTTGTTATATTTTCTTCCTTTTTGTCAAGCAGTGTTGACATCCTCAGATCTCAGTGTCTGTCTGTATGTCTGTCTTTAATGATTTTTGAAATGAGCATTTGGAAGATTTAGTCCCTGCTTCATCGACCTTGCTCCCCATGGTCCATCTCCTTGCCTTGAAGGCCGAGGGCAGATGGCTGGGGTGTGTAGCGTGGGATCTGCTGTGTGCATTTCTCTCACCCAGGGCAACTGCTGACCGTACTTCCCTCCATTAGCTCTGCTTCCGGTTGCTCCGTGAGTGCAGTGACTAAGCCTGGGATCACTGAGGATTAAGTCCTTCATCTCCTTTCTCTCTTCATCGACCTTCATTGCAGTGGGAGAGAAACTTTGTCAGAGTCACACGGTCGGGTTAACTGAAGTGCTTAGCATCATTGCGTGGCGGTTTTTCCCTAAAGGAATGTAAGGCTGTATCTAGGAGCCAGGCCGAGTGTCAGGGCTGGGAATGGACATAGTGAGCTGTTTGGTTTGCTGGGGATCATCAAACTGAGGGGTTCCATCTGCAATTCCAAGCTGGGGGCTTTGGGTCTCCCATGTGACAGAGGTGACGAGGAAAGCTGGAGTTGGGAGTCCCCTGATCAAAAATTCGAGAGCCAGTGTCTCCAGCCGCTCCAGATTGGAGCCAGTTTCTGTCCCTGACGGGGGAGGAGCCAGCAGTCCCCAAGGGTTGGCATTGCAGAGCTTTGGAACGCCAGCTTTTGTCTGCAGTTGAGATTGTGAGACTAAAGGCCGCAGCCCCGTCTGTTTTGTCCACTGTGTAACGTGTCTGGATTTAATTGGTATGTGAATAATACTTTGGTTGAAAAGAGAGATGGTCATTGGTGGACTCGCTATTTCCCTCAACTTAAGGATGCAGAGATGTCTAGATTTTCAGTTTATAGAGCTTACATGGCTGAAGAAAAGCACAGAATAGAGGACAGAGGGCCCCGTGTTGTTAACAAGGACCTTGTTAATAACTGAGAGTAAGGCTCAGTTTGGGGCGCCATGTGTTAATCCTGCATTCTAACCAAGTGCACCTCTCTGGGAAGCGTTGAGACTCTTGTGGACATAGTCACACTTAGCATGGGAGATGATATGCCTATTTTTGTTAAAAGGAACTTGTTGCTGTGAGGGAAGAAGGAGAAACAGTTGATGAAATGGTAGAAGGAAAAATGTCAGTGGTTATCTTTGGCTCTTGATTAAAATAGATATGAGATGAAAATAAGCTACCTCGTAATGGTAGCTTGCTAACCCCAGAAAAGCAATTCTGGAAGCAAACCTGGCTCCAGGGCTGCTGGGGAGGATACTGTAATTAGAGAGAGAGACTGTCAAGGAGATGTTTTCAAAGGCTGCGCCTGGTTCAGCTGTGTCCTCTAATTTGCAAGTCGCTACATTGTGTTAGGGTTTATTTGGATAATTTTTAAAAATTTTGTTTTCTGATTATAAGACAGTATAGCATATGTTTATTGTGTGAAATATGGAACATACCAAACAGCATAAGGAAGGAAATGAAAAATACCCCTATCCCACCACTCAGAGAGCGCAGCTGCTGTCTGCATTTGGAGTAACGTTTCTTTCCCGGTCTTTCCAGATGACAGTCTCTCAAAGTTCAATGTGAAGGGGCTTCCCACCATTTTATGTTCTGTTTACTCATTAAGGAGGTGAAAAGAGATTTATGACAGTTTAAAGAGCTTCTAAAGAAGTAGCCAGAAGCCTATTTCTTCAATTTTAAAAAAAAATTGAGTGCAGCATATTTAGACATACATGTGTACATACGATGGCGTGTCTCTGGAACACTTAGTAGCTTTGTATGTACTCTAACATAGAGTGTTCGTTTCTTGGCACCATGGTCCCCGGCCTCCCGTGCTGTCACCTCCTGACCCCAGTGTGTCTCTTACTTGTAGCAGTGACTCTTCGAGAAGACAGCGCCAAGAGGTTGGAGAGGAGGGCACGCCGCGTCTCTACGTGCCTGTCGGATTATTCACTAGCGAGCGATAGTGGCGTATTTGAACCTCCAACCAAAAGGTTAGAAGCTGATCTTATTGTCCTCTCCCTGAGCAGCTGTCCCCCGGGCCACTGGTAAGCACGAAGGGGAGCCTGCCCGAGACTTCTGCACGTTGATGCCTCGTGTGATTCTCCAGGGCCGTGATCTCTTTGTGGCTCCTGTCAACTTTGGCGATTAGGCCTTAACAACCCACAAAGAAAACTCCTCTGGCTTCTATGTGACGTTTGGAGGCTGGCCCTCATTCCATGGCTCTGGGACAACTCCTTGCTCTCTGGCCCTGCTGGGTTTAAGCCTTAAGCCCAGTAGAGCTGGAAAAGGAGAATCAGCCTACGAGACAGACCTGGTTTTCTAGAAAGGACATTCATTAGAAATGAACTTCCTTCCTCCCTTTGCCATGACAAAACACCTTTTGGGATTCTGGGCCTTATTTTGATTTGACATCTTTGATGTCATTGTTTCATCTCAGGTATCTATAAGACATTTCACTTATTGCAGACTTTTTAAAAGTTAGTTTTTGAACTTTGCCCTGAATATCACATGTGTTTTTGAAAGGTGTGCAAAGTTGTTTTCTCAAAAACAATGCTTTGTAGGCAGGTACCCAATGAGATTGTGTCCCGGATGCCAGGAACCAGCCGTGCCCCTTCAGTCAGTGGAATAATGTATTTATTTAAGTCGCAACGTAGCAAAGCTCTTCTCCGTAAGAAGCACCCCTAACATGGGAGCGTTTCTGCCCCCTGTGGTAATCGGTTCGCTTTGGGTAACCCCGCTGCCTTTCCGGTTGTGCTCAGGAGTGAGGATGCTGACGAGTCTGCGCATGGAGACACGTGCGGTAACGAAGGGCCCCAGATCCACGTTGGATTTCTGTGAGTACGGAAGCCTCCTTCCCTGTTGCTCTTAAAGATGATGCGTAGTTTGGGGCCCGCCCAGCACCTCACACCTGCACACAGGCCAGGAGGGACCCCCTGACCTGGGTGCTGCTCCCCGGCCTGGATACCCCGAGCCTGCTTCAGCCGGCCTCAGGTCAGGGGACAGAGGGGGCAGGAAGGAGAGACAAGGAGGAGCAGCTCCAGCCGTGTCTTCCAATGCTGAGAGTCACAGCTGGGAGCTGTCGCCTCGTGGAGCTGGGGGGTCGGGGCTGTAACGCAGGGTGCACTGGAAACCCCCAGCGAAGTAGGACTCCTGGGGAAGTTGCAGCACAGACAGCGGGGCCCTTCCCCTCCTCCCCCGAGTAGTGACCAGGGGGTGTGCAACACGAGGCCTTTTGGTTTCTAACGGCAGTTTCAGTAAAGGGGGTAACCAGTGGTGTTCATCCAGCACAGCAGGGTGCTCACACCCCGGCGGCTTTCCTTTGCTCCATCTTGTCACTCCAGTCGAGTGTTCCTCAGTGTTGGCACTGTTGACACTTGGGACTGATCATTCTTCGTTATGGGGGCTGTGCTGTGCGCTATCAGATGTTGAGCAGAGTCCCTGGTCTCCACCCACTAGCTGCCAGTAGTACCCCCTTCACCAGTCACGACAGTAAAAAATGTCTCCCAACATTGCATGTGTCCCCTGGGAGAGGGTGGGGCACAATCCCCCTTCGCTGGGGGCCACCACTGTAGTTCAATCAGAAGGATTTTTCCACCGTGGGGAATTAGCGATCTGTAAACTTGCATTTTATTTTTTAGGCACGACAGTGCCAGCGAATGTCTCCTCGTGAATGTGCTCCAGCTGAAGAACTTTGCCGGGCTGGTCGTGAAGGAAGACTGCAAAATGTAAGCTCCCAGGCCGGCGAGTGCCGAGACGTTTCCCTTCGGAGACCCGGCGGCTGTGTCCAGCCAACGATGGCCTCTCCCAGCCCTCCTCCACACAGCGCTACTCGCTGATCTGTTCTGCTTGGCAATTGGGGAGGAGAAAAGACTGTTTTGGAGCCTGAATTTACAATAAAACACCAGGGGATGTCTGTCTGAAATATAAAGGATTATAAGTTGTACAGAGTCTGCTTTATTAGAGGCAGACAGAGTTAATGGAGCCGAGCTAGTTATGTGCTGCAGCGACGCTAAGTGCCAAGTGCCCGTAATCGGCAGCATTTGGGCTTAAAATGTCCATCCTGGTCATGGGACTGGGTGGTGATGTGGCTACACTTGGCTCTGTGATCTCATGAGGTGCCTGAAGAGGCCTCGTCTGGGCTCGGGTCCATGTCTGAGGGGAGGACAAGGAAATACATGTTGTCACTGATTGGGAGGTGCTATCTCGGTGAGCTCGGCAGCTTGAGATGGGTGCCTGACGGAGGGGCCTGTGACCCAGGCAGGTGAGCACACCTGTGATGGTTCGTTCAAGCCCAGAGTACACTCCCCTTCTGTGAGTCTTCTTTATAAACTAGTCTTCTAAAGGCCTTGGAAGCAGCCTGGTTTTAAGTGGCTGAGGGTTCACCCGTGGCTTTTGTTCACCCTGATGGGGTCCTATGCAGCATTCACCAGTGTTTGAACTTCTCCCGGGTGCCAGCTTCCCTGCTGGGGCAGACGGCAGGACACGCAGCGTGGGTGGCGACCAGTCTGCGAGGCGAGGCAGGCGGAGCTTGAAGAGTGGGAGCCAGGGGGCCGGGGAGAGATAATGCAGATGTTTTCCCAAAAGATGGGGAAAGCAGAGCCTTGGTGTGACTCCCTCTAAAGTCTCAACTATTGACTTCCAAGTCTTCCTTTTTGTGAATGGGGTTTTTCCCCCTCATCTCTGGGGGCATGTACATTCTTTGGGCTTATTACTCCTAGTCGAGAGAAGGACTTTATCTGGAAGACCTGGAAATTCCACCCATGGGCATCCAAAGGGGGAAATATGTATACATGCACATAGTTGGTGCAGTTTATTGTACAGATCTGTCACTAAGCATGGCCTCTGTCTGCTTTTTCCTCCCTCTTTCTGGTTCCAGTCACATCCGCGTCTATTTGCCGCCACTCAACTCCAGCACACCGAACACTTACTGCTCGAAGGCTCTGGAATTGCAGGCCCCCCTGGTATTTAATGAAGTTTTCAGAATCCCTGTGCATTCAAGCATGTCAACGCTGAAGTCACTTCAATTATACGTGTGTTCAGTGAGTCAGCAGCTGCAGGAAGAACTGCTGGTAGGGCTCGCTGTCCCGGCCCTCCCTCCCTCCCTCGCCTGTCTCCCTCGCTCCTTCCTGCTCTGCCCTCCTTCCTTTGCCCTGTGGCAGGGTGCTTAGAAATTATAACGTTACGGAAAGAGATGATAAAACCAGTTATCTTGTCAAGTGTTTTGTACTTTAAATATATTATCTCCACTAATACTTACAAAACTCCTATGTGACAGCTTCTGTATTATCCCCATTTTCAGTCGAGGGAACTAAGTAGGGTTGACAAATTCGGCTAATAAAAATATAGGATGGCCAGTTAAATTTGAATTTCAAATAAACCATGGGTACTTTTTTAGTATAAGTATGTCCCATGCAATATTTGGGATATACTTATACATTTTTTTTTTTTATGTGAGGAAGATCAGCCCTGAGCTACCATCCATGCTAGTCCTCCTCTTTTTGCTGAGGAAGACCAGCTCTGAGCTAACATCTATTGCCAATCCTCCTCCTTTTTTTCCCCAAAGCCCCAGTAGATAGTTGTATGTCATAGATGCACATCCTTCTAGTTGCTGTATGTGGGACGCGGCCTCAGCATGGCCGGAGAAGCGGTGCGTTGGTGCGCGCCCGGGATCCGAACCCGGGCCGCCCGTAGCGGAGCGCATGCATTTAACCACTAAGCCACGGGGCCGGCCCTATACTTTTTTTTTTTTAATCTATGGTTTATTTAAAATTCAAATTCACCTGGATGCCCTATATGTTATCTGGCAACCGTAGAACTAGGCAAGTCCGTAGTTTGCCTTCAGTACCGCAGCCAGCCACTGCTGGGTCAGGACCTGGAAGCTGGGGTGGGATTTCTTTCCAAGGTGGAATTTTCCCGTTGGTCTTGCCTCTCATTTGCAGAATTGGAGATTGTAGAGTTCAGCCAGTCCTCTCTTATTTCAGAAATTTCTGAGAGAATCAGCAGCTCATCAAGTGGCAGAACGTGAGCCCGACCACCCCTCCAGGTTGTCCGTTCTCTGCCCTTGTTCCCCTTCTAGCACTTTCTGTTGGGCTGAAGAAGCAATCAGGAGCTGCCCCCATTAGGATCCTCTGCGACCACTTTCATTTTACGGCAGTCCTTTGAATAGCAATGAAACATTTTATATCCTTTCTGGTTAAGATTGAAGGGTCGCCTTGATGTTTTAAAAGCTTCCCATGGGTTGTTGAGGTGAAATCATTCACTGCCTCTTCTGCTTTTTTTCCACCCCCGTGCAGGGCATTGCTCAGATTAACTTGGCCGACTGTGAGGGTCCGAGCGAGCTGCAGCTGCGCTGGTACTCGGTCCAGGTGTTCACCAGCCCCGAGCCGCCCCGGGCCCAGGAGAGTGAGCGGGCCGGAGAAGGCGCCGCCTGGGACCCCGAGCTCGCCGCCTCCGGGAAGACGGTACACGGGCCTGGCCTACAGAACAGATCGCTGCTGCTTCCCGACTTTGAGACTGGCTTTTACTGGGGGAAGTCATTTCTAAGAAGCATCTGTGTAGACTTAGTCTTAGAACATAGTGGCGATGAAGGAGCAGAGTTTCAAGGGAAGTGATAAAAATGGCACGTATTGCTATATCTGGTCATTCCTTCCGTCCAGAGAACTGACAGACCTTTTAATGCAAACGTGTTCATGATCGTGATTGACACGTTGGTTGTTTTTCAATTTGAGCCCTGATTGCTACACAAACAGGCCAAGCTCCTGTCTTACTGCTAACAGCGGGGTGGATTTCTTCCTGCTGAAGAGCAGCCACCAGCCTGGCAGAGTGGACGCTCACTGTCCTGCTGTGGGGTGTGCACCGCGCCTGCTTTCTGCCATGCTGCGAGGAGCTCTTGGTCTAAGCTGGTGCTCAGAAATGTCCCTTTCCCCCCGCAGGACGCGGTGACGGTGCTGCTGGCTAGAACCACAGCACAGCTGCAGGCGGTGGAGAGAGAGCTGGCTGAGGAGCGGGCGAAGCTGGAGAGCACCGAGGAGGGGGTTCTGGAGATGGTGCCGAAGGAGGAGCAGGCCGAGGCCGCCTCCGAGAGGTTAGGGGGCTCAGAGTGGGGCTGCCCTGGGCAAGGGTCCTTCAAAAGTGCCAGGGAGGGGCCGGCCCAGTGGCGCAAGCAGTTGAGTGCGCGCGCTCCGCTGCGGCGGCCCGGGGTTCTCCGGTTCGCATCCCGGGTGTGCACCGACGCACCGCTTGTCAAGCCATGCTGTGGCGGCGTCCCATATAAAGTAGAGGAAGATGGGCATGGATGTTAGCCCAGGGCCAGTCTTCCTCAGCAAAAAAAGAGGAGGATTGGCATATGTTAGCATAGGGCTGATCTCCTCACACACACACAAAAAAAAAGTGCCAGGGAGATGAAGCACATTTTCTTGGAGAGGAGGCGGCCAGTGTGTTAGTCAGCCCTGGCTCTCTCGGGGGTCTTTGGGTGCAAGTTGCATTTCTCGTCCATGCCTCTGTAGAATGTGCTGGGTGATTCTTCAATACCATTGCCCAGAAGTTGGGATTCTTGTGGGGAATTGAATGCTGATCTGGACAAGGGCAGTACCTTGACCTTGTCCCCCAGCTCTCTGGGCAGACTTTTTCCCTTTTGCTTCTGTTCCAGAATGTCTCTTAAAGAGTGGGACTGTCCAGTGACTCTGCTCTGCCATGATTGAATACAATAAGGTCCCTTTACGTTGTTTTTTTTTTGAAACAGCCTAATCGAGATATAATCTCCCTACTATACAGTTCACCCATTGGAGGTGGACAGCTCAGTGGTTTTTGGTACACTCACAGAGTTGTGCCACCACCATCACACAGTTTTAGGGCATTTTCATCGTGCCAAGAAGAAACCCCATACCCATTAGCGGTCACCCCCATTCCTCCTCCCTCAGCCCCTGGCAGCTGCTAATCTGCTTGCTGTCTCTCTGGATTTGCCTCTTCTGGGTTTTTCATCTAAACGGAAGCATGCAGTGTCCCTTTACGTTTTTCCTGAAGCAGCCTATTGGTGAATCCCTGACTCAGTATAGACCTGGCTGCAGCAGAGGAGTAATTCAGATGAGCAAGCTCGTCCAGTGAATTGGTTTCCATCTGATCCTTTCCGGAAGTCCTGTCATACTGCTTTACTTCCACGTTTCCCATAAAGAGCTTCATATTTCCAAAGCGTCCTGCTTCTTCCTATAGCTTTCCCTGGATTTATTTTAGAGAGGAATTTATTTTAGGGAGGGAAAGTGCATGGCAGAGGGGAAGGGTGTTTGGGCTCAGAGACGGGCAGGGAGCTGGGAGGGCCTCAGGGAGGAGGTTCAGGATTCTCGAAGCTGTAGCAGCTGCCGTTGGGTGATAAACACAGACCCCCTTCATGAAAGGCCTTGTAGCATTGTCTTCCCTGGGTAACGTAAATGCCCTCTTACTATGAGGAAAGCACCCGTCTTCAGTCGTTGGAAGCAAATAGGTCCTATTGGCAACCTCCGCTGCTGTGCTCTGGGGGCAGCGGTGAACTCAGTCCCTTGGTGCACATTGTGTGGCCTTGGGCAATGTCTACTTTAGGAGCTGGCAAGCCGACTCAGTCGACAGTGGCTGTAGCAGCTGCACCCAGACCAGCCCCCCGCACCCAGAGCCTTGTTGCGTTGGTATCGACTCCATCCATGGACACACATTTGCTGGCCAGACAGATCCTTACAGCCCCGAGAAGCTCCAGCCCCCACCCCTTAAGGTAAGTAGGAAAGGTCAAGGGGTTTTATGGAGCCCCTGACATTTTGCCACACGACACCAGGAGGGAGAGCGTGTGTCCCACATCCTCCATGTGACACGTGAGGGAATGGGCAGAGGAGAGGGACTAAGGGACACGGAAGCTGACAGGCTCATACCCACGGGTGGGACAACATGGCTTCCTTATAGACACACCAGGGGACACTGGCTGTGGGGAAGGCGTGGTATAAAACGGACCGTGCTTTTGGATTAGGGCAGGATAGCTAAGGCCGTATTTTACCAAGAGCCAAGGAAAAGAAGTGACTGGCCTTAGATCTGTAAACGGCTTGAGACGGGCACAGCAGGTACCGTAGAGAGGTCTGTCAACTTTCAATTGAAAGAAAGGACATGGGCCAGTCCCGTGGCTTAGCGGTTAAGTGTGCGCGCTCCACTACTGGCAGCCCGGGTTCAGATCCCGGGCGTGCATCGACGCACCGCTTCTCCGGCCATGCTGAGGCCGTGTCCCACATACAGCAACTAGAAGGATGTGCAACTGTGACATACAACTATCTACTGGGGCTTTGGGGAAAATAAAAGGAGGAGGATTGGCAATAGATGTTAGCTCAGAGCCAGTCTTCCTCAGCAAAAAGAGGAGGATTAGCATGGATGTTAGCTTAGGGCTGATCTTCCTCACAAAAAAAAAAGAAAGAAAGAAAGGACAACTACAACTAAAAAGGGTAGATTTTTACTCCTTCATATGCCATCCAGTGATGATCCATTCCCATCTTTGGGGCCACATACGGCACAGGATATTCCTGCGTCCCAAGGTATTAGGCACTGGTAGCTTCTTGTCTCCCTCTGTGATGTTAAGCACAGCAAGGCGACCTTTTGGCCCTTCTGTTCACCTGATCTCAGTTGTGCTCGTCACCATATCTTCAGTGAGGAAATCTTTCATGTTTGCAGTGATAAATGTCTCGGGAACCCAGTGAGGTTGGGAGACACTGAATCAATGCTCTATTGAAACTTTGTCCTCAAACTGTTTAACTCATCACATTTTATCACCATGGCCCCTGCTCTCACCCCAAAACGCAAGTACTGAGAGAAGTGAAACCCGCCCCCTCGGCAGCTCCCCAAGTGCAGCGCACGAAGCACCTCCGGGGGAGCTGTTCTGGACAAGGCTGCCAGCAGTTGCCGTTGTTCGGCTTTCTAAGACCTTGAAAAGCATCGGCCCAAATCAGGGGGAGTGGCTGTGGGAGGCTGCTTTAATGTGTCCTGCTCGCCCCAAATTTTAATTTTGAAACACTTCAAATGTACCGAAAAGTTGCTAGAATAATACAACTAATACTCCTATACCCTTCGCCTGGATTCCCCAATTGTTAGTTCTTCACCATGTCTACATCCTCTCTTTCCGTGTGTGTGTGGGGGTAGGTGCTAGGCGTTGCAGATGCAACGGCGAAGAAAATAAATGGAAAGTCCTGCCCTCGGGGGGAGGCAGGCAATAGAGAGTCAATCAGTCAAATACAACAGTGTCTGAGGTAGAGGGGCTGCCGGAGGATGAGATGGTGGAGAAGCGGGGTTTGCATTTTTAGAAAGATGTACCATTTTAGAAACGGTTTACATTTAGAAATATAAATTTGCATATATATATGCAATTTCTAAAATATATATATTTTAGAAAGATCGGGGTTGTAAAATGGAACAGTTTCTATGGAAAACAGTATGGAGGTTGTTCAAAAAATTTAAAATAGAACTGCCATATGATCCAGCAATCCCACTTCTGGATATATACCCAAAAGAATTGAAAGTAGGGTCTCCACGAGGTATTTGCACACCCATGCTCATAGCAGCATTATTCACAAAAGCCAAGAGGCAGAAGCAGCCCAGATGGCCATTGATGGGTGAATGGGTAGAGAAAGTGTGGTCTACCCGCGCAGTGGAATATTATCCAGCCTTAAAAGGAGGGAAAGCCTGTCACATACTACAACATGGATGAATCTTGAAGAAGACATTGTGCTAAGTGAACTAAGCCAGTCAAAGAAGGACAAATACTGTATGATTCCACTTAAATGAAGTCCCTAGTATAATCAAATTCATAGAGACGGAGTAGAAGGTTGCATGCCAGGGGCTAGGGGAGCGGGGAGGAATGGGGAGTTGCTTTTTAATGGGGACAGAATGTCAGTTTGGGAAGATAAAGTTCTAGAGATTTGTTTCGCAGTAGTGTGAATATATTTAACACTACCGAACTGTACACTGAAAAGGGTTAAGATGGTAAATTTTATGTTATGTGTTTTTTTACAATAAAAAAGAAAGAAAGATCATAGAAGCCTCCCCGAGAAGGCGATTTGTGTGTGTGTGTGAGGAAGATCAGCCCTGAGCTAACATCCATACCAATCCTCCTCTTTTTGCTGAGGAAGACTGGCCCTGGGCTAACATCCCTGCCCATCTCCCTCCACTTTATATGGGACGCCGCCACAGCATGGCCTGACAAGCGGTACGTCAGTGCACGCTCGGGATCCGAACCCTGGCCGCCAGCAGCAGAGCGCGCGCACTTAACCTCTATGCCACGGAGCCGGCCCGAGAAGGCGATTTTTGAGTAGAGGCCTTAAGGAAGGAGGCTCAGGGAGCCTTGCGCGGCGCTGGGGAAGAGCGTTCAGGTATAGGGAGCTGCAAGTGCAGGCGGGGGGTGGGAGTGGGGGGCTGGCGAGAGAACCGCCTTGAGGGCAGCGTGGGTCGGGGAGTCAGGGCTGAGGACAGAGGAGTGGAGGAGCTAGTTGTGTAGAGCCCATTAGGGACTCTCAGTTTTCTCTGAGGTGGTTGGGAAACTGGTGGATGGTTTTGAGCCCTGGGGTGATCTGACTTAAGGCTTTTTGTTGATTTTTTTTTCCCCTAAAATAATTTTTTGACATGAAATTCACATAAAATGAAATGAACCATCTCAAAGTGAATAGTTCAGGGGCGTTTAGTGCCTTCACAGTTTTGTGCAACCACCACCTCAGTCTAGTTCTAAAACATTTTCATCACCCCCAAGTAAAACCCTGCACCCCTGAACAGTCACTCCCCATCCCCTCTCCCCTAGCCCCTGCAACCACCAGTCTGCTTTCTGTCTCCATGCATTTGCCTATTTTGGATGTTTCATGTAAATGGAATCATAAGTATGTAGCCTTTTGTGTCTGGCTTCTTTCACTCACCAGGATCTTTTCAAGGTTCATCCACACTGTAGCATGTGTCAGAACTTTACTCCATTTCATGGCTAAGTAGTATTCCCTTGCATTGGTATGCCGCATTTTTATTATTCATTCATCCATACATGGACATGTAGGCTGTCTCCACCTTTTGGCTGATGGAATAATGCTACTGTGAACATTCATGTGCAAGTACTTGTTTGAACACCTGTTTTCAGTTCTCTTGGGCATATGCCTAGGAGTAGAATTGCCAGTTCTAACTTCAGTTTCACCAGGATCTGCCTGGTTGCTGTGTTGAGGAGAGATTGAAGCGGGGAGGAGGTGTGGAGCTGAGGAGACGGGTGAGAAGCCTACTGTGCTAATCGGGCACGAGATGATGGTGACTCAGATGGAGGGTTGGTGACAAGTGGTCAAAACATGCTTCATCTCAAACATGGAGCCAACAGGATTTGATCTTGGACCGGGGATGGGGAGTGGGAACGAGAGCAGAGTCCCGGATGACACGAAAATTTTTTTCGTGTAAACAAATGGAAAGTAGCGATCCTTGTAAGAGGAGGAGGGGTGTGTGGGGGGAGGGAACATCAGAAATTCAGTTTTGGACGTAAGTGTGAAATGCCGGTTAGAACTCCAGGTGGAGAAGGCAAGGACGGTTCATGTGAAGTTTGTTGCTTATGTTCTAGAAACAGTCATGGTAATAATGAACTACTGTCTAGGTTGATAAGGAAACCAACACGGAAGATCTCTTCCCAGAAGAAGTAGCGAGTCTTCCGAAGGAGAGGCCCAGCCGGAGGGCCCGCGGGGCGCCGTTCGTTCGGAGTAGCACAATTGTCCGTTCACAGACTTTCTCGCCCGGAGCACGAAGTCAGTATGTTTGCAGAGTAAGTTGGAATTCCTTTGCCACTGTCTGGAATATTTTCTTTTTTCCCCCTTTGTCGTGTTCTATTTTTTACTATTTATGCTGAAAGACATGTGTTTTCGCAAATAATACAAGAAATGAGCATCACGCATGTGTGGATGTGGAATCAGCGTGGTTTCATCCCCCCCTCACCCCGTGCACATCTGACTCTGGATTTCTTCAGGATTCTAATACATTTCTCCCCAGATCTTCAGTGTTGTAGAGGCATACCTCGTTTTATTGTGCTTTGCAGATAATTGTATTTTTTACAAGACCCTCCACCAGCAAAAAGGTTGCTCGCTGAAGGCTCGCTGAAGGCTCGGGTGATGGTTAGCATTTTTTAGCAAAAATTATTTTTTAATTACAGTATGTACATTGTTTTTTTAGACATAATGCTATTGCACACTTAATAGACCACGGTATAGTGTAAACATAACTTTTACATGCACCAGGAAACCAAAAAATTCATGTAACTCACTTTATTGTGGTGATCTGGAACCGAACCTGCAATACCTCTGAAGTGTGCCTGCATGTGCAGCAAATTGTGGTCAGGAAGCAGAGGGCATCATTTCTACATCAATCTAGGGACTAACAAGTTGGAACAGGGAATATCTTGAATTGGGTTGAGATTGGGAAGTCAGGTGACTGAGTGGTTAGAAGTCCTGTAGTGTGGCTCTATTAGGGGTCCCAGGGAAGACAGCAGCCTTGAAGACTTGAGGTGCTGAGACAGTGGGTTCTGACTCCCCTACTTGTAAATTCTCACCCCGAGGGTGACAGCAGGAGATGCTGAGTGGTTCTCAACCTTGGCTACACCTTGCAGTCAAGTCACTTTGGGGGGGGCTTCACAAAATGCTGGTGCCTGGGTTCCACCCCCAAGATTCATCACTGGTTACATGTGGGGCTGAACATCAGAGTTTTGGGATGCTCCCAGATGATTCTAATGTTGAGAACCCTGAGATAGGTAGAGAGGGAGACCTAACCCGCTGTGATCTTTGAAGATAGGGCAGCATGTTGGCAGGCAGTGGCAGTGTGACAGTGGCAGCACGGATGAGGATAGAGAAGGGAATTTTAAGGATAAGTGGTCATGACACAGTGGCCTGGAGGGACTGTTTGGATTGAGAAGAACTTTGACCCTTCCCATCTCTGAATGGGGCTTGTTGAAGAAAGCACCTTCCCTTGAAGAGGCTGCGAAGGAGCTGGCTCCGTTAGGGCAAAGCCAGAGTTAGATCATACAAAAGAAACAGACCCTCATATCCGTGCAGGAGACATCAGGAGTGTGGTGCAGGGTCCCTGGGCCCACCCTTGGGTTCAGTAATTTGCTAGGACTGACAGAAAAGCCGTTATATTCACCATTATGGTTTATTACAGTGACAGGATACAGACCAAAGTCAGCAGAGGGAAGAGGCGTGTAGGGCAGCATTCAGGAGAGACCAGGCGTGAGCTTCCAGCTGTTCTCTTCCAGTGGGGTTGTGTGGACAGCTCTTACCTCTCCCAGGAGTGACGAGTGACAACAGTCATGGAGTATTGCCGACAGGGAAGCTCACCAGAGCCTTGGTGTCCAGGCTTTTTGTGGGGGTTGGTCATGTAGTATAGCTGATTGCCTGCATGGCTGACTCTAGTCTCCAGCCCCCCCGCAGAGGTCAAGCTGATGGCCCAGGGCCCCCACCATAAATCACATTGTTAGCAGAGACCGTGTGGCCTGGCCCGAGGTCCCCAGGTAAACAAAGACACTTAGGCAGGACATTCCAGGGTCACGTCCCAGGAGATGGGCAAGGACCAAACCTTTCTTGGGGCAAGGTTAATCATTTACTGCACAGGAGTGAACAGCGGGGGTTGAGGCCTCAGTGGCCCAAGCCGCCTTTCTGCCATTTTCGAGCCCTGCTGCTCTTCTCCCCACAGAAGCGAGGTGTCCGAGTCGAGGCTGTCCTGGGTAGGACAGGGTCAGGCCCGGGCACTCCCGCCCCATCAGGCTGCAGCCCTGTGGGGACTGATGCTTAACCGAACACGTCAAGGTACTAGATCCAGGGCCGTCCTCACTTCCGTTCCTTATTCTAGACTCTTACCAAACCACCTCGGAGCAGAGTCAAGCCTGCTTATTGAATAGGATAGGGTGGTAAGGGAGGAAATCCTTCACTCCCCAGAGAAAGGGCTCCAACTCATGTGCTGTGTTCTGCACCCTGCGTGAAAGCGTGCATTTACTGGCGACGCTTTTAGCGGCCTCTTTGTTTGTATATATGTGTATAGTGATCAAGGGGCATGTAAACTGCTGTCCCAGGGCATTTCCTGAGTATTTTGGGTTAATTGGCATGGAAAATAAGGCCATGAAGGCAAGGAGGTTGGTTTTCACACAGATACACATTGATCCTGAAGCAAGAACCCACCACCAAATGAAATCCGTACTGTCTTAGCTCCCATGAAGAAGGCATTATTTATTTTTGTTTTTAAAAGCAGACCTTTTCGGGGCCGGCCCGGTGGCAGAAGCGGTTAAGTGCGTGCGTTCTGCTGAGGCGGCCCAGGGTTCACCGGTTCGGATCCTGGGCGCACACCCATGCACCGCTTGGCAAGCCATGCTGTGGCGGCGTCCCATATAAAGTGAAGGAAGATGAGGCACGGATGTTAGCCCAGAGCCAGTCTTCCTCAGCAACAAAAAAAAAGAGGAGGATTGGCAGATGTTAGCACAGGGTTGATCTTCCTCACAAAAACAAATAAAAGCAGACCTTTTCCCCTGACTGGCAGAGTGGGTGTCAGTGGTACTGGCTTGTCCTACTACCGGGAACGAGTCTCTGTTTTTGGAAAGCCGTTTTTTCCCAGCTCTTGCCAAAGCCAGAAATAGAGCAAATGAGAATGACTGATAACAAGTGAAAAGCGCTGAGGACAGTGGTGGCCTTCTTGAGCATCATGCACATTATCAGGACGCAGTTAGTATTTTTTTTTTTTTTAATAATTTTATTTATTCATTTTTTTCCCCCAAAGCCCCAGTAGATAGTTGTATGTCATAGCTGCACGTCCTTCTAGTTGCTGTATGTGGGACGCGGCCTCAGCATGGCCGGAGAAGCAGTGCGTCGGTGCGCGCCCGGGATCCAAACCCGGGCCGCCAGCAGTGGAGCGTGCTCACTTAACCGCTAAGCCATAGGGCCGGCCCAGGACGCAGTTAGTATTGACAGGACAGGAATTTTGTAGACTCCATTAGCCTGGAAGCATCACATGGTTTGATTGATAAGCATGAAGGAGGGTGTGGGATTGGTTTGTTTCTTTGGTTTGTTTTTTTTGTCTTTCAATTTACTTGAAACTCCTGTGTAGGTTTTGTCTTAACTGAAACCAGAAGTCTTGGTAAAAGCGCTGACAGTCCTAAGTGCGTTTGAGTACCTGTGAGGAGAAACGAAATGGTCCAATTCAGAGTACACAGGGAGAATGAATATTGAATTTCTGAGAAAGTGCTTCTGAACATCATTCTTTTTGGTGCAGCTTTATCGTAGTGACAGCGACAGTTCAACACTGCCCCGGAAGTCCCCCTTTGTCCGAAACACTTTGGAAAGACGAACCCTTCGCTACAAGCAGGTGTGTGCCACATAAACTAATATGCAATCCATACTTACCCTGGGAGTTGTTTTTATACAATAATATTTTAGGTAATATTAATTAAAAGGTAGTATATTTATTTCCTTCTTAGGTATAATTTTAAAAGCACATATAATGTCAAATGTTACCAATATTTCTTAATTTCCTGAGATAATGTCATGATCTAAGATAATTCATGATCTTTACATATACAAACTTAATAAATTAATAAAATATATAAAAATAAACAGTCAACCATTCTACATAAGAAATTTTTTTTTTCTTTTTTGACAGAGGAGTATGTAAAGTTTAGAGAATTTAAATTTTTCAACATAGAGCATTCTTCTACATAGGACTGTTCTAGGTTTTCATTTCCTTTACCCACCAAGTTTTTTCTCCACATCACACCAATTTACAAAGCTTTGCTGCTTTTAGTTTGTAAGCTAGTGGTTCCTTGTCTTTTCTAAGCAAGGATTCTTTTAAAGAAAAAAAAAAATCCCAGATTTCCATGTGCTGGTTTTATCTAGAGCAGCTGCTGACTGAGAATGGTAAGAAAATACATAATTCAGCTGCAGAAGTTATTTCTCAGTAGCAACACTGTTGACATTTTGGACTGTGCACTGGAGGACGTTGAGCTGCATCCCTAGCCTTGACCCGCTAGTTGTCAGTGGTACCCCTCCCCCTAGTTGTGACAACCAAAAATGTCTCCAGACATTGCCAGGTGTCCCCTGGGGGGCCAAGTCACCCCTGGTTGAGAACCGCTGAGCTCTGCTGTGAATTCAGCAGTGCTTTTAAATGAATTCGTATTTATTAAGTCACATCATATATTTGCATTTAAATTCTGTGTATGTGCAGAATAGTGTTACGTGTGTGTAAAAAGCATACAGTTATTCAGTCCACTGCACACGCTGATGTGCCCATGGATTTGTGATTTTGCTGCACTAACTGCCATTCCCAGGGTGGTTTCCCATTGGGTGGGAAGTACTGCTCTCAGCTCCGCATACAAAATTCTTTCCTTGTCTTAGGACTTTTCTTGAAAACAGCAGATTTGGTTACTTGAGGCTTATAGAGGGAGGAGAGTTTTTGACAGCTTGCGTGTGTGTGCGCACCTGCATGGGTGTGTATGTATAATTTTTTAAACAAAAAACACTCATAGTTTATGATGTGCTTTTTCCCCCTTATACAGTGGATCATTTAAGATTTTCCATGTCAATATATTTTTTCAACTGTGTACAATGGATGGATTTTATGCTGGCCTTGTAATTTATTTAGTCAGTTTCCTCTTGTTATATATTTTGGCTTTTTTCTGTTATAAACCTTAGTTGGATCACTTTCGCACATCATCAGTTGTGCCTTTCAAATGTAAGTCAAAATGAAATTTCAGAACCAAAGAAAATGCATATTTTTTGGCTTTTGATATATATTGTCAGATAATACTTCAGGAAGATTATGCCCATTTTTGATCTTGCCAGCCCCATATGAGAGGGTCTATTTCTTTATACTTTTGCAAATATATAGGTTATCATTAAAGAAAACAATTTGTTGTCACTAACTTGATATTGAACTGGAGATTTAAATTAATCTTGCCCAAATCTATGTTTTTTTAACATTAGGCCATGTGTAGAAAAACACCTCTCCAATAACTGTGATTGCCCCGTCTTCCATTAATTGTGGAAGAACCTTCTAGAAGGCCTGAGCTTGCCAGCCACGTGGCATCCAGATGCCTGGTTAGTGTGTGTGTTCACTGCTGCTGTCTCCTGCAGTCCTGCAGGTCCTCCTTGGCCGAGCTCATGGCCCGCACCTCCCTGGACCTGGAGCTGGATCTTCAGGCGTCGAGAACGCGGCAGAGGCAGCTGAACGAGGAGATCTGCACCCTTCGAGAACTGAGGCAGCGGTTAGAAGACGCCCAGCTCCGAGGTCAGACCGACCTCCCGCACTGGGTGCTGCGGGATGAGCGATTCCGGAGTCTGCTGAAGGAAGCCGAGAGGCAGGTAAGAGGCCCGGGGCCTGCTTCACGGTCCCTTTGGCTTCCCACGTCTGCCTGGTCACGGTCACTGCCGTTTGCCCCAGGGTTCTTGGATTCTGCAGTAAGCATTTCAGATGATAAAACTGTAATGTAAACGATACAAGCGCTCATCTCGAGGAGCTGGGTTTCTTCCTCCATGGGCCAGGCACCTGGTGTTCGAGGTGGCAGCAACACACATCGTGAGGCTTTGAGGTGCCCGGGCCAGGGGGTGGGGGCGCGGGGGCTGGAGGAAGGAATCCCTGGCCCTGCTGCCAGAATTCCCGTTCCTCGCTCCCTGGGTGCCCTGTCTGTGAGGCATGACCCCAGTGACCCCGAGTAGCTCCTGTGAAGATTCCCTGGGGGGAGTGGATGGGGTGGGCCTCTCTCCCCTCTGGGTTCCCAGAGCTGGGAGTGGCTTCATTCTTCCTTAAAACTAGAATTAAAAACGTCTTGTTCATCCAATGTTGCTGTTCCAGACAAGACAGACCAAACTCGACTTCCATCAAGAACAGGCAGCTGAGAAGATGCTAAAGAAGGCCTCCAGAGGGGTCTGCCAGCTGCGCGGGCAGAACCACAAAGAGCCCATCCAGGTGCAGACCTTCAGGTAGGGAGAAAGGGAAGCCGCAGGCCTTGCTGTCCTGCTTTCTTTTTACTGTCACTCCTTTATCATTACGAAAACTGAAGTAAGGATTGACACAAACCCACAGGAAGTTGAGAACAAAACAAGAATCCCCACTGCTATTAGCATTTTGATGTTTTCTTATCTTTTTTTCCTAGGCACTGTTTTTTTTCAAAGTGCTACTTGTAATCATAATGTAGGTTCAATTTTGCATTTAGCTTTTTTTAAATTAAAATATCCTGTGTTGCCACATGATCTGTTACCTTTTTTTGGCTATAAAGTCTCATCTAATAGATACAGTTTACCTGACTATTTTATAACCTGCTTCTTTCCAAATGTTTGCTGTTGTAAACAGCACAGTGACTTACATACACACACATACACACATCACCTTTGCCTTTTTAGTTAACTTTTGACTGAAGCATACTATACATACAGGAAAATGTGCGTATCATATGTATATAATAGTTCAGTGAATCGTCACAAACTCTACATGGCAAGCATCCAACATTATCAGCAACCCCAGATTTTCCACCCTAGAGTAACCACAGTCTTGAATTTGAATAGCATAGATTAGTTTTTCCTGTTTTTGCTTCTTATATGAGGAGAATTACATAGTTATACCTATATTCTTTTGGGTCTGACTTTTTAAAAAATTGAGGTGAAATTCACGTAGCATAAAATTAACCATTTTAAAGTGAACAATTCCGTGGCATTTAGTACAGTCACAGTGTTATGCAACCACCACCTTTATCTAGTTTCTAAACATTTCCATCACCCCAAAAGGAAACCCCATACCCATTAAGCAGTCACTCCTCACTCCACCCGCCCCCAGCCCCTGGCAGCCACCAACCTGCTTTCTGGCTCTGTGGCTTTGCCAATACTGGACATTTCACGTAAGTGGAGTCATCAGTATGTGGTCTTTTGTGTCTGGCTTCTTTCGCTTAGCATAATGTTTTTGAGGTTCATCCATGTTGTAGTGTGTGTCAGAATTTCATTCCTTTTTTTTTTTTTTTTGGTGAGGAAGATTAGCCCTGAGCTAACATCTGTTGCCCATCCTCCTCTTTTTCCTGAGGAAGATTTGCCCTGAGCAAACAGCTATGCCCATCTCCCTCTATTTTATATGTGGGATGCCTGCGACAGCATGGCTTGATAAGCGGATATAGGTCTGCACCTGGGATCTGAACCTCTGAATCCTGGGCTGCCGAAGCGGAGCGTGTGAACTTAACCACTACGTCATTGGGCCGGCCCCAGAACTTCATTCCTTTTTATGGCTGAATAATATGTGCGTGACTTTTAGCCTTAATTGTTTTTTATTTTTGTTTTTTTTTTTATAATTTTATTTTTTTTCCCCCAAAGCCCCAGTAGATAGTTGTATGTCATAGCTGCACATCCTTCTAGTTGCTGTATGTGGGACGCGGCCTCAGCATGGCCAGAGAAGCGGTGCGTTGGTGCCCACCGGGGATCCAAACCCAGGCCACCAGCAGCGGAGCGGGTGCACTTAACCGCTAAGCCACAAGGCCTAGCCTTAATTGTTTTATACCCTGAATTTTCACGTCTGTATCATAAATGAACATAAAACACTATAACATCTTTCTTCAATTATGATTTAGAACTCCTTCATTTATATACGTTTATATATTCATTTATTTTCATTTCATTCATTTATTAATAAAGCAAATATTTACTGAGCATCTACTGTATACCAGGCAGTGTTCTAGGCACTGGAGACAGACAAACCCTTGCCTGCATGGGGCTTCATAACTTCTGTTAAAATTTAGAGGATCTGTATACAAACAGGTGTGTTGTTAGGGATTGAAATCCAATTGTAAGAAAAGCTCTCATTGACATGAGAGCCTCCCACCAGCTTTCACTACATTTATATCAGCTTCTAACCTGTCCTTCTTTCCAATCCCAGGGAGAAGATAGCATTTTTTACGAGACCAAGGATTAATGTACCTCCTCTGCCCGCCGACGACGTTTGATGTCGTGCTTTGTACACATGAAGTATTTATCTGCCTGTTTTATTTTCATGAAGTTCTTAGACTAGCTAAATTTGTCTTTAAAATATTTGTGCAAAGCTATTAATATACACATTTTGTAAAAAAAAAAAAAAAAAAAACCCATCTATCTATACATGTATATTCTATAATAGTGACGGCAACAGGGCTTGGTTTCCCCTTGTTGTGAAATTGACATCTCTGAAGACAGGTTATTTTATAAAAGATCAACTATCATGTTAAGAGTGTACAGTTTTTTTGCTGTTTTATTTGACTTAAAGGCTGGAAGACAGAAACGAAGTGAGTTCAGGCAAATTCACTGTATTGTAATTTATTTATAGTACTTTTTTTCCTTGAAGGAAAATACTGACTTTAAGATGTATTTTAAGACTGAAATTTTGTTCTTCAGTATTTGCCATGCAGTAGAATGGAACTTTGGGGCTGGTTTTGTTTCTGACACCCGAAATGCAAACACTATGTGCTACGTTCCTCACTGGTGTCAGGTTTGCATACGTGCGTTCATCATGTATGTTGTACACTTGCACGCTCTTTGTGTTCTGTTGAGATACATCTGCAGTGGTTCAGTCGTAGTTCACAGGCCGTGTGTGCGGCGCCGAGCTCCGTCTCCTGTGTGGGCCGTGCACTGACAGCCTCTCATTTCTGTGTTGTCTTATCACGTGTCTTTCTGTGCTCACCACGAGTCTGAAGCAGGCCACAGAGCCCCCATGTCGTGGGGTTTTGCCAGCCTGTGTACGGTGGCTGCCCACACTGCCCTCCTTCACCAGACCTCGGGCAGCCCCGCCTTTGAGTCCACGCCATCTGCTCATGACCCACAGGGAGGGTGGTGGTGGAACTCCTGCTCCACTACTCTTCATGAAGGAAAGTGAGAAGAGGACTAGGAATGTGCATTTTCAGTGAACCAGTGAATCCGCTGATGGATATGGCGGTTACGACATAGACATGGTAAAGTTTGTGAAGGCACTTGTTTGTAGAAGGAAGCATGTGTGGGTAACTAGAATTACCCAGCGAGTCACTTACAGGAGGGTATTTGATTTAAATCAGAATGCCCCCCCATACTTTAATCTACCCAATATTTCTTAAGAAATCTTAGAACTAGTTCATGAGGAAAAATTTTTTTATGTAATAAAAATATACCATTATTCTTTTAAAATGCCAAATGATATAAATATTTGCCTAATACATATTTATTATATATGAAATGCACTCTCCTTTATGAGGCCTCGGAGAAGTAAACGAGGTGGTCACACAAAATGTAAAAGAAAAGAACTCTCTCTTCTAGATCTTTCTGTCCCTCCCTTGGAAATGCCCCCCTTTAATCAGCATCCCTCTTCTCATTAGTCCGTAACCGTCCCTCTTGCATAACCCGCCTTCCCTTTTACATTTATTCAAAATGAATTTTGTAGAAGCCTTTCATTGACACGCGACCTATCACAGACAATGGAATTTGTCAGTGGTGGTAAGACGGAAAACTTTACGCTTTTGCACTGTTGTCATCTCTTGCTATGTATTTCTGCTTCTAGTCTTGCTTTTGTTTTTGTAATTTCTCTGTGTACATACCCACAACAAAGGTGGAAACACAAAACGTCGGGCCTTGCCAGAACCACGCCGCAGCAGGCAGCATCGCTGAGCAGGTGGAGACAGTGGCAGGCCCTCTCGTGCCCCAGCTGTTGAAAAGTTACACTCCGAGGAAGACCTGTCTGCTGCTGGCCTCGGGGGGTGTGGAGGGCAGGTCAGTTATGTCTCAGGTGCACGGCTCGCTGGACGTGGGCGAGTCCCCTGGACGCAGTGTCTGGGCGCTGCTTTTGAACAGCGGCCACCTGAAGCTCTCTAAGTGGGTTGGTGGGCTGAGGCAACTCTTCTGGCAACCCCTATTAAGTAGCAATGTGGGGAAAACCCACTGTGGGTTTTCAAATACAGTTCACTGCCCAGTATATACAGATTTCTGTTTGGAGTGCTTCCCCACCCCAGGGTTTAAAAAAAAATCCCACCTTTGCCTCACCAGAAACAAATGCAGCCCCTGCTTTGGTAGCAGTCCAAGGAGTGCTTGTGTTGCCACCTTTCCGACTTACTTCTGCCTCCCTGCGTGTGTCTGCGCTCGCACCTGAACGGGACCATAGTAAGCAAGGAAAGAAAAGCCAGACAGAGGGGTGGCTTCTGTGCTGCTCGCTGTCCATGCCGGAAAGGGCACGTGGACAGCGATGGAGGCCACCGAGCAGGCAGGAGGACTCGAAACACCCTCATCAGCTTCTCATTCATGACTTGATTTTGCTGCTTCTGACTAGTTAAGACTGCCGCCACCCCCCGCCGCCCCCCCGGAAAATATCCCACCCATCAGAAAAGTGAAGTCCTATCGTCTTAAGGGGTGTTTTCATCTTAGGTTTAAATTTGTCCATAATTGTGCCTCGTGATAAGAAAACTCTGCCATGTTTTGTCAGCAATTGTAGTCTAGAGATGATCCGAAATCTGCCACCAGGGTTCTTTAGAAACAGTACACCTAGTAAAAGGGAATTGGGTCTTCACTTCATCTGATCACTCAATCGTCACCGCCGAAATGAGTAAGCTTCTGTTGTGGGAATAAGTTACAATCAGTATTCATCTCTGTTTTTGTCTCTCTGTGTAATTTTTATTGTTTGAGAGTATTTCTTCTATAAAATTAAACTAAGCTGCCTTAAGAACAGAGTGGAAATGTGTGATTTTTTTTTTTTAAAAATGTAATTAGAGACTTAACTATATAATGCATATAATTTTTTCAACATAAAAATAGAATAGTAAAATGAACACAGATGCAGGCCTATCCCGCTTCACCACGGATCAGTTGTGGCTGATCTTGTTCTGTCTACACCACACCTGTCTCCCCTCCTGGGTTCTGAAGCAAATCCCATACACTTTCTCAGTTCAGCTGTAAATATTTCCGTATGTATTGCTAAAAGTGAAAAATAAACATAAGCCCAATATCCTTATCACATCTTAACATTTAATAACTCCTTCAGGGCCGGCCCCGTGGCTTAGCGGTTAAGTGCGTGAGCTCCGCTGCTGGTGGCCCGGGTTCGGATCCCAGGCGTGCACCAACGCACCGCTTCTCCCGCTATGCTGAGGCCGCGTCCCACAAACAGCAACTAGGAGGCTGTGCAACTATGACATACAACTATCTACTGGGGCTTTGGGGGAAAAAAATAAATAAAAATTAAAAAAAATAATAATAATTCCTTCATGTCATTAAATATCCAGAGTTCACCTTTCTAATTGTCTCATATGTCGTTCATTTGTTGAACTGAGCAGAAGCCAAATATCCATTTATTGAGATTTTTTTATCTTTTTTTTGGTAACAGCTTTCTTGAGATAGAATTCACATACCATGCAATTAACCTGTATAAGGGATGTAACTCAGTGGTATTTAGTTTATTCAGAATTGTGCAAATATCACTACAATCAATTTTAGAGCTTTTTCATTACCCCAGAAAGAAACTCTCTATCCATTAACAGTTGCCCCCAATCTTCCCTTCCACCTGGCCCCTGGCTATCACTAACCTGCTTTTTTTTTTTTTTTTTTTTTTTGCGTTGTTCTGATTTAATCGGCCTAGGGAAGGGCCCAGGTCTTGACAATTTTTTTTTTTTTTGATTTTTATTGATATTTTAATGGTTTCTAACATTGTGAAATTTTGGGTTGTACATTTTTGTTTGTCCATCACCCCATATATGACTCCCTTCACCCCTTGTGCCCACCCCCCACCCCCACTTCCCGGGTAACCACAGTCCAGTTTTCTCTGTCCATGTGTTGGTTTATATTCCACATATGAGTGAGATCATACAGTGTTTGTCTTTCTCTTTCTGGCTTATTTCACTTAACATAATACGCTCCACGCCCGTCCATGTTGTTGCAAATGGGACGATTTTGTCTTTTTTTATGGCTGAGTAGTATTCCATTGTATATATATACCACATTTTCTTAATCCAATCGTCAGTCGAGGGACACTTAGGTTGCTTCCACTTCTTGGCTATGGTGAATAATGCTGCAATGAACATAGGGGTGCATAAGCCTCTTTGGATTGTTGATTTCAGGTGCGTTGGATAGATTCCCAGTAGTATCACTAACCTGCTTTTTGTCTCTATGGATTTGCCTATTCTTGACATTTTATATAAATGGAATCATGCAATATGTGGCCTTGTGTCTGGCTTCTTTCAGTCAGCATAATGTTTTCCAGATTCATCCAGATTGTAGTGTGTGTCAGTACTTCACTCCTTTTTATTGCTGAATACTATTCCACTTTGTGGATAGACCACATTTTCTTTATCCATTCATCAGCTGATGGAGATTTGGGTTGCTTCCACTTTTTGGCTATTATGAATAATGCTGCTGTGATTATTCATGTTCAAGTTTTTGTGTGGACATATGTTTTCATTTCTCTTGGGTCTATACCTAAAAGTGGAATTGCTGGGTCTTATGGTAACTCTATGTTTGATCTTTTGAGGAACTGCCAGACTGTTGTCCAAAGCAGCTGCACCGTTTTACATTCCCACCAGCGGCGTGTGAGGTTCCAGTTTGTCCACATCCTGGCCAACACTTATGTCATTTTGATCATAGCCATCCTAGTAGGTGCCGAGTGGTATCTCATTGTAGTTGTGTCTGTTTTCAATCTACAGGATCTACACTCCCCCCATACATACCCTTGAAATGTGTTCAAGAAACAAGGTTGCATATCCTCTGGTCTCCCACATTCTGGACTTTGCTGATTGTATCTCTGTGGTGTAGTTGAACATGTTCCTCTGAACTTTATTTCCTATAAATAAATACTGAAAAAAAGCTGTTGTTGAATCTAGAAGCTTGATCAGATTCCACTTCATTCTTTCTTTTTTGGGGGGGGATGGGTGACAAGACATTCATATGTCCATCCATCAGATGGCTTATCCTGTTTCTTTTTGTAGTGTTCACAACTATTGATAATCAATGCATAGATCCATTAATTCACCAAGGTTTGGAAAATGATATTCTAATTTTATCAATTTTTTTAACTTATTTACTTTGAAATAACTTTATAAAGAGAAACTCATCTATTTGGTTATCCAGTGGCACAGTTAATATGGGAAAAGCAAGATAAATGCTTGAGGGGCCGGCCCCATGGCTTAGCGGTTAAGTGCGTGCGCTCCGCTGCTGGCGGCCCAGGTTCAGATCCCGGGCGCGCACCGACACACCGCTTCTCTGGCCATGCTGAGGCCGCGTCCCACATACAGCAACTAGAAGGATGTGCAGCTGTGACATACAACTATCTACTGGGGCTTTGGGGAAAAAAATAAATAAAACTCTTAAAAAAAAAAAAAAGATAAATGCTTGATTTTTTTCTTTATTGACCAGTTGTGAAAATAATGACTTATCTCCCTAGCTGTGTACAGTGGTGACCAATTTGTTTTTGGTTTTTGAAATCTTTTTTTAGTGTCCTTATTATTAACACATGGATTTAAATACATTTGGTGTGCTTTAATTCATTGGAGTTGTTATTGGTGCTCTAATTCCCCCATCTTTGTCGGGGGGACCCTCTTCTGGTTGGCTCCTGGAGCCTTTATATTCCCGGGGGTCTTTGATGGCTTCCTCACTATCCCGGATGACCAGATGTTTCTGACCTGGCAATGGTCATTTCTTCAGGGAGACTTGGTTTCTTGGTGCTAGGAGTACTCATTGCTACTGGGTTGGTCATTGTTTTTAGGCCTTTTAAATAGATAGACAGTATTTTCTTTTTTAAGGATAAAGGGATGATAGAATATCACATAATTTCTCATTTGCTTTATCCCACATCACACACATACTCCACAGTTTCAGAATAACGGTACCAACATGGCCAGCAATAATAGAATTACTGAAAACTGTTGGACATTTTTCTTGCAGGAATTTTAGTCCAGGTGTATCTCACTAGGAATGTGTAGTCAAATGACTGTGGTTTAAAGTAACTTGACAGGGCCGGCCCGGTGGCGTAGTGGTTAAGTTCACACGCTCTGCTTCAGTGGTCTGGGGTTCGCAGGTTCGGATCCCAGGCACGGACCGATGCACCACTTATCAAGCCATGCTGTGGAGGCATCCCATATACAAAATAGAGGAAGATGGGCACGGATTTTAGCTCAGAGCCAATCTTCCTCAGCAAAAAGGAGGATTGGCGACAGATGTTAGCTCAGGGCTAATCTTCCTCAGCAAAAAGAGGAAGATTGGCCATGGGTGTTAGCTCATGGCCAAGCTTCCTCACAAAAAAAAAAGTAATAAAGTAACTTGACATATTTCCCTTCTGTGTGGCTAAGCTATCAGATGGATACACGTGTTTCACTTTATTTTGGATTTTAAATTTTATTTTATAATTATATAAAATATTGACAGGGTTCCAAAGACAAATATACAAAACAAGGTATATTCAAAGGAGTCTGGTTTGTCTTCTTGCCTTTCTACTCTTTCTTCCCTGTCTTTCCAAGTAACCATTTAAGAAATACCATTTTTCCTTGCATTGTTTATTTTTTAATGTTAGTATACAGATAGCATATATAAGTGTATACACAAATATATATGCATATATACAGGAGTGTACATATATATACATGTGAATATATATATATACACACACACACAAATATGTACACATCTGTATTTGTATTGGCTCCCCTTTCTCAGATAAATGGTAGTACACCAAACACACTTTTCTCTACCTGGCTTTTTTCACTTAAAAATATATCTCAGGGGGCCGGCACGGTGGTGTGGTGCTTAAGTTCGCACACTCCGCTTCAGCGGCGGGGGGTTCGTGGGTTTGGATCCTGGGCACGGACCTACGCACCACTCATCAAGCCCTGCTGTGGTGGCATCCCATGTATAAAATAGAGGAAGATCAGTACAGATGTTAGCTCAGGGACAATCCTCCTCAAGCAAAAAGAGAAAGATTGGCAACGCTAGCTCGGGGCCAATCTTCCTCACCAAAAAAGAAATATATATATATATATATATATTTCAGTTGGGCCGGCCCCGTGGCCTACTGTTTAAGTTTGGTGCACTCCGCTTCAGTAGCCTGGGTTCAGTTCTCAGGCATGGACCTACACCACTTGTCAGTGGCCATGCTGTGGTGGTGATCCACATATAAAATAGAGGAAGATTGGCACAGATGTTAGCTCAGGACAAATCTTCCTCAGCAAAAAAGAAAAAAAGAGATATATCTATATCTCAGAAATCACCAACATCTATATTGGCTGCTGTAGCAATTGACCCCAAGCTTGGTGGCTTAAAACAACAAATTTATTCTCTTGAAGTTCTGGAGGCCAGAAGTCTGAAATCAAGGAGTCAGCAGGGTTGTGCTCCCTCCAGAGGCTCTAGGGGAGGATCCTACCTGCCTCTTCCAGCTTCTGGGGGCTGCCTGCAATCCTTGGCCTTCCCTGGCTTGTAGAACAATCTCTCCAATCTCTGCCCCCTCTTCACATCACGCTTTATGCTATGTGTCTTTTACGCTTCTATCTCTTATAAGAACATGTGTCATTGGACTTAGGGCCCACCGGTTAATGCAAGATGACCTCATTTCAAGATCTTTAATTACCTCTGCAAAGACTCTTCCAAATAAGGTCACGTTCACAGGTTCCAGGTGGACATGTCTTTTGGAGGGCCACCATTCGAATGGCTACCATCTGCCCTGTGGCTACCCAAAATTCGCATCCGTCCCACATTCAAAATACATTCCCCCGAGCCCCGCATCCCCCCGAGTGGTATGTATCAGTCTGCGCCATTTCTTTCCACCTTTGCACACTGCATTAGTGCATGTACCATAGTCTTCAACCATCTCCTGGTGTTTCTAGTCTCCTGCTATAAAAATAATTCAGCAGTGAAAAGCCTTCTGCAGACATCTTTTCATATTTTTGCCAGAGGTTCTATGGGATAGATCCCTAGACGTGGGCTTTCTGGGTCAGAGGGTAAATGCATATGGGGTTTTCCTGGGTATCACTGTTACTGAACCACGTGGGCTCGCCTCCTGCTGAGTTATATGACTCTACACTAGCAGAAGTTGTCTCACAAAGTAAAGTGTATTTGCAGCTAATACGGGGCCATGAGGAATCATTTCCAAAGTCATGGCGTCCCCGAACAAAGGAAAGCAGGAAATTTTATTTGTTTGGGGAATGAATATTCAAAAGGGAGAGGCGGGTATTCGCTTGCACAGGCTCAGTTGGAGAACATGCTTCCACATAATGAGGCCTAAGCTCCTCCTGGAGAGATCTTTGCATTAAAAATAAGGCAAAGGTCATGGGCGTAGCTCTTGTGGTGAGGCTTGGTCAGTTTCAGGCTGGCTGGTGGTTACATCTCCTTACCTACAAAGGAAAAGAAACAACTTGGAAAAACAGTTAATTGCTTCTGAACACCCCTTTGAGTTTCTCCAGGTGCCTAGTCTGTGACATCACTACATTTCTCTCCCAGGGGGTATACCATTTTGTGTTCTCACCAGCAATGTTTGCGACAATTTCCCTACAACGTCACCAATAGAATGTTGTCACATTGTGAGTCTTTGCCACTTTCGAAGGTGAGAAATGATCCCTCAGCGTAGTCTCAATGGGTGCTTTTCTTCTGAGCTAGGCTGCTTTCATGATAGAAGCTTGTTGGTATGTTTTGTTATCTGTTAGGGCTTGCCCTCCTTCCTTTCTTCTTTTTCAGTGTTTTCTTGGCTATCCTTGCTTGTTCTTCCAAATGATTTTATAATCAACTTGTCTAGCTCCAGCGGGGAAAAGTGATGGAATCGTTACTGGAATTGCATAAAATTTACAAATTAGAGGCAGCTGACATCTTTATGATGTTGAATCCTCTTATCCAAGAATGTATTATGTATTTCCATTTGTTCAAGACTAATTTTGTGTCTTTCAGAAATGCTTTACATTTTTACATTTTAATATTTCGGGTACTTCTTGATAGGTTTTTGCCTATTTCATTTTCCTGTCTTTATAGAAGATAGTGTTTCCCCCTTAAATAAAATGTTGGCTTTAGGAGGTGAATCACACACACACACACACACACACACACGGTACACACACACACACACACACTCTCATGATGTTAAGGACGAATCCATCAATTTCTATTTTCTTGAGTGTTTTTAACATGAATGGGTGTTGGATTTTTCAGATTCCTTTTCTCCATTTACTGAGATGATCATGCTTTTCCTTCCTAGCTCTAAAAACATGATGGATTGTATTAATGGATTTCCTAATAGAGAACCACCCTTGCTTTTGTAAAATAAACTCCATTTGCTCATGATGTATAGATATTAATGTGTCTTGGAGTGGTTTGCTAGTATTTTATTTATGATTTTTGATTGATACACTGTAATTTTTTTAGTGCAGTCTTTGCTAAGTGGAGGATCAATGTTATACTCCATAAAGCAAATGTGGAAGTTTTTCTTCTTTTTCCTGGCTCAGAGAGGATAAGTTTGGGAGACTTCTGTTGGGAAACCATCTGGGTATGCTGCATGCTTTTTTGCATAAACCACTCCCTCTATTTCTTCTATGGAAATTGATCTGTTTAGACCTGTCTCTTGAGGTCAATTTTGGCAAGTTGTATTTTTCTTTCAAATGATCTATTTCATTTAAGTTTTCCCATTTATTTGTAAAGAGCTGTACAGAAGAACGTTTGGCAATTTCCTTTGTTTTGATGGTTCTTTACCCCCTGTCATTTTCAACTTTTTGTACTTGAATTTTCTCCCTTGTTTTTCCTTGTTTAGGTTCATGATTGGCTTATTTTTTAAAAGAGAACCAGCTTTTCATTTTATTTATTAGTTCTGCTGTTTTTCTGTCTTATAGCTCATGAAATACTGCTTTTATTTTTATTAATCTTTCTGTTTTCTTGTGTCTGTTGCCCTTTTTGTAGTTGTTTGAGTTGAGTATGTTTATTTTTATTTTTAAATTTATATTGCTGAGCCAATTTGGTGCTATACATTTTTCTCTGTCAACTGATATGTTGAGTTTTCATTATCATTATTTGTAAGAAATTCTATAATTTCACTTTGTATTTCCCCTTTGACCCAAGAGGTGTTTTGTTTTTTTTTTTTTTGTGAGGAAGATCAGCCCTGAGCTAACATCCGTTGCCAATCTTCCTCTTTTTGCTGAGGAAGAGTGGCCCTGGGCTAACATCCGTGCCCATCTTCCTCTGCTTTATATGGGACGCCACCACAGCATGGCCTGACAAGCAATCCGTCTGTCTGAGCCCGGGATCCGAACCTGCAAACTCCGGGCCACCGAAGCTGAGCGCACTCACTTAACCGCTACGCCACCGGGCAGGCCCCCAAGAGGTGTTTATTAACAGGTCTTTAGGGCCGGCCCTGTGGCTTAGCGGTTAAGTGTGCACACTCCGCTACTGGCGGCCAGGGTTTGGATCCCGGGCACGCACTGACGCACCGCTTCTCCGGCCATGCTGAGGCCGCGTCCCACATACAGCAACTAGAAGGATGTGCAGCTATGACATACAACTATCTACTGGGGCTTTGGGGAAAATAAAAGGAGGAGGATTGGCAATAGATGTTAGCTCAGAACTGGTCTTCCTCAGCAAAAAAGAGGAGGATTAGCACAGATGTTAGCTCAGGGCTGATCTTCCTCACAAAAAAAAAACATATCTTTAAAAATTTTTTCCATGGGCCAGCCCGGTGGCGCAAGCGGTTAAGTGCGCACGTTCCGCTGCGGCGGCCCGGGGTTCGCTGGTTGGGATCCCGGGTGCGCACCGACGCACCGCTTGTTAAGCCATGCTGTGGCGGCGTCCCATATAAAGTAGAGGAAGATGGGCATGGATGTTAGCCCAGGGCCAGTCTTCCTCAGCAAAAAGAGGAGGATTGGCATTGGATGTTAGCTCAGGGCTGGTCCTCCTCACAAAAAAAAAAAAAAAAAAAAAAATTTTTTTCCAGATATGAAGGTCTTCACAAATTTTTGTTATTAATTTCTACTTTCATGCAAAATAGTCAGAAAATCCTGTTTGTGTTATTTTTATTATTTGGGATCTATTAAGATTTTCTTTCTGGCCTATGATATAGTCAGTTTTTGTGAATGTTCCATGGAAAGCAGGCATATCCTGTATAATTCGGGTTCAGAAATTGATTGGTTGATTAATTTATACATACATACATACATGAATACATACATATATACATGCATGCATGCATACATACAAACATATAACATAATAAATTATCACAAACTGGGTGGCTCAACACAACAAAAATTTTATTATCTCACAGTTCTGGAGACCAGAAATCTGAAATCAAGGGGTTGACAGAGCCTCGCTCCCTCTAAAGGCTCTAGGGGAGGCTCCTTCCTTGTCTTTTCCAGCTTCTGGTGGCTCCAGGCATTCCATGGCTTGGGGCCGCATCACTCCAAAGACAGTCTGCCTCCGTCTTCACATGGTCTTCTCCTCTGTGTTTCTCTGTCTCTAAATCTCCCTCTCCTCGCTCTTCAGAAGACACCAGTCATTGGATTTATGGCCCACTGTAAATTTCATCTTGAAGATCCTTAAATAATTACATCTGCGAAGACACCATTTCCAAATAAGGTCATATTCTGAAGTTCTGGTGGACATGAATTTGGGGGGAAGCTGTTCACCCCGCTACACATACATGGATACACACCTCTGCTCTACTTTAGTGATTATTGATCGTGTCTGGGTTTTCTGTATCTTCACTCAGGTTTGGTTTACTTAAGCTGTCCTAGGTGCAGTGACGATGTGTGTTGTGTTTCTATTTTTCCTTACGTCACTAGTCATTTCTACTTTTGAAAGCTGTTGCCATGTTATTTTTTTTGTTGTTGTTGTTGTTTTTTGTGAGGAAGATCAGCCCTGAGCTAACATCTGTGCTAATCCTCCTCTTTTTTTTTGCTGAGGAAGACCGGCTCTGAGATAACATCTATTGCCAATCCTCCTCCCTTTTTTTCCCCAAAGCCCCAGTAGATAGTTGTATGTCATAGTTGCACATCCTTCTAGTTGCTGTATGTGGGACTCGGCCTCAGCATGGCGGGAGAAGCGGTGCGTCAGTGTGCGCCCGGGAGAACCGGGGCGGCCAGTAGCAGAGTGTGCGCACTTAACCGCTAAGCCACGGGGCCAGCCCCTGTTGCCGTGTTATTAAGTGCATAAATATTAATGACTCTGAAATCTTCATCATGCATTGTAGCCTTTCGCACTGTAACGTGGCCTTCTTCATCTCTCAGAATGCTTTTCGCTGGGAATTCTGCCTTGTCAGATATCAAGAATGTGATAGCTGGGCTGGCCCCATGGCTCAGCGGTTAGGTGCGCGCGCTCCCTGCTGGCAGCCCGGGTTCGGATCCCGGGTGCACACCAACGCACCGCTTCTCCGGCCATGCTGAGGCTGCGTGCCACATGCAGCAACTGGAAGGATGTGCAGCTATGACATACAATTATCTACTGGAGCTTTGGGGAAAAAAATAAATAAAAATTAAAAAAAAAAAAAGAATGTGATAGCTACTTTCATTTTATTTGCATTTTCCTTGCGTATCTTTGTACATCATTTATTTTCCATATTTTTGTTTTGGCTACATCTGTTTCTACACAGACTAATGTTATATTTTGCTTTGCTACATATTCTAAAAATGTTTTAACATTTATTAATGTTGTTGCTATATATGGCCTCATTTCTGTCATTTTTATGTTTTGGAAATTATGGATGTATAATTTTCGCTATGTAGCCATTGTCTTTTGTATGCATGTGTGTGTGCATGTTTGTATTTGTGTGTGTAGATATACAAATATGTATGTATGTATGTAGTATTTAGGAAGGTTTACATTTTATTCTAATGGTTACCTTCTATTAATATCTTCATATACTCTTTTCAGTTCCCACTCTTTTTTTGGTTGATGTCTTGTTGGTTCCCTACTATTAACAGTATTGAAATTAGCAAGTCTCCTTTTGCCCTCTTCCCCCACGTCCAACTTGAAACTTGAAGTAATGTAAATAGAAGTCCATCAACAAGCATAGTCTCCTTTTCAGAATCCTTCCTCGTCTCACCCCATTTTTTGATAGCTGCCATGTATTCACATTGTCAGGGCAGCTCTCAACCCTATATCCTCTCTTCTGTCTTGTATAGCTATTATTTTGTTGTAGTTCTACAAGTAAATGTATATATATATTGGTCACCATCAGTCCTCTTGCTCACTCTCCTTATTCCGGTTGTCTGCAGCTTGTTCTGCGTAGATTCTCCTGGAAGGGCTTGTGGGAACAATATTCTCTGAGTTCTTGCATGTTGACAACAGTGTGTCTGCTGCCTTTATACTTGAGAGGCACATTGTCTGGATACAAAATCCCTGCCTCACATTTTCCTTCCTCGGGTATCTTAAATATGATACTCCATTGCCTTCTGGCATGAAGCGGTGCTTTCAAAGTTGAATGACAAACTGAGTTTCATTTTCTTATAAGTGACTTGGTCCTTTTTTTTCCTGGATACTCAGAGGATTTTCCTTATTTAAAGCCAAAATCTTTACCAGCATACATCTTAGTGTTGGCCATTTTTTCTCAGTTTCTCAGTTTTCAGTGTGCCCTTTCAATACACAGTTTCATGTCTTTATTTGATAACAGTTTTCTTTAATTACTTTCTGGTATCTGTCCAGTTCTATTGCTTTCATTTTTCTTCCTTGAGTTCTCCTGATAAATATATATATGTTTGCTCTTCTTTGCCTATTTTTATTTTTGTTACTTTCTCTCAAAACCTTCTCAGCTGATTTCTTTTTGATTTTTAGTACTTTCACCTTTTACTATTTTAAGGCACTCTCTTTTGCATTGATTCATTCTTGGGTTCCTTCTATGTTCTTTCTGGTAGTTCTAATTCTTTTCTGAGTCCTACCTCTTCATTTCTGAGTTTTTCTATTTCTCATTTATGTTGTTCTCTCATATATCACTTTCTTATTTTTTTGTTTTTCTCTGAAATCTTCAAATTACACTTTTCATCTGTTTTGTGAGCTCATCTTTCTGGCATGTTTTCATTACCTGTAGTGATGTCATTGTTTTTTATTCTCTCTTTTTCAATAATTTTTTCAAAAAATACTACTGTGGCCAAATCACACTTGTTCAGTTACTGTAGCATAAAGTATGCCCCTGCTGGCTACCATTGGCACATTCTCTCCTCCCTCTGGCCCATTCTCCTCCTCTGGCCCCCTAGTTTGTGCTAAATCCTGCCCACCCTTTGAAAGGCGTACCAGTTACTTTCTCAAGGAGGCAGGAAGTGATCTCCATCCCAGAATAAATTTGGCCCCTCTGCTTTATGTATGTCTGTTAGTCTGCTCAGGCAGCCATTATAAAATGCCACAGACCTGGGGGCTTAAACAACAGACATTGATTCTCTCACAGTTCTGGAGACTGGAAGGCCAAGATCAAGGTGTCAGCAGCGTTGGGTTCTTCTGAGGCCTCTCTCCTTGGCTTGCAGATGGCCACCTTCTCGCTGTGTCCTCACATGGTCTTCCCTCTGTGCCTGCACCCCTGGTATCTCTTCCTCTTCTTATAAGGACACCGGTTGTATTGGATTAAGGCCCTACCCTAATGACCTCATTTTAACTTAATCACCTCTTTAAAGACCTTATCTCCAAATATAGTCACATCCTGAGGTACTGGGGGTTGGGGCTTCAACATATGAATTTGGTGGGACACAATTCAGCCCACAAGAGTGTGTTTCCACATCACCCAGCACTTCTCTTTCTGGAGCAGTGTCCCCTGTCGATCAGAAAGACTCATTTCTTGGCTGTCTCCCCATGGACTGTAAGCTCTGAGCGCAGATGCACCGGGTCACTCCAGCCTTGCACTGTGGGTGGACACTGGGTGCTCACATGAACCAGGGGAATCAATGAGTCAAGGCTCTTAGGTACCTACTGCTGCTGTTACAAATGACCACAAACTTCGTGGTTTAAAACAACACAGATTTATTCTCTTACATTTCTGGAGGTCAGAAGTCTAGAATGGGTCTCACTGGGCTAAAATAAGGGTATCAGCACCCTCCTGCTGATAGGGCTGCATTCCTTCTGGAGGGTCTAGGGGAGAATTTGTTTCCTTGCATTTTCCAGCTTCTAGAGGCCACTTGTATTTATTGGTTTATGGCCCCTTCCTCCATCTTCAAGGCCAGCAGTATAGCATCTTTAAATCTCTCTCTCTGATTTCTGCTTTTGCTGTCACACCTCCTTCTCTGACTCTGACCCTCCTGCCTCCCTCTTTTAAGGACCCTTATGATGACATTGGGTCCCCCTGGATAACCCGGGCTCATCTCCCCATCTCAGGAGCCTTAACATAATCACAGCTGCAAAGTGATTTTTGCCATGTAAGGGGACATATTCACGGGTTCTGGGAATTAGGGTGTGCACATCTTTGGGGGGGGTCATTATTCAGCCGACCACAGAAGCACCCATCTTTGAAGGGCCTGCTCCTTTATTCCCATATGTGTGCACTCTTGTCATGCATCTCAAGTTTTGCTTTGAAACAAGTGATCAGATGGCCCCCTCTCATTTTGGAACAAGATCTGCAGGCCCTTGGTGAAGTCCAAAGGCAGAAGCGGCACATTTTCTGGCATTTGGAAGCATCTTGCCTAGAACCTGTGGCTGGAGGCACACAGCTTTCTGGAACCCGCGCTTTTCCATCCTTCCCACCAACAGACGCTCTGTCCAGATTGCTTTTCCTACCCTGCTATTATAGGCAGAATCCTCTGGATAATAAACATAAATTATTTTATTGCATTGGAATTAGTTTAAAAGAAATGCTTTACAGCACTATCCAATAGAACTATCTGCGATGATGGAATTGTTCTATATCTGCACTAAAATATTGTAACCACTAGCCCATGTGGCTCTCAAGCACTTGACATATGGCTAATGTGACTGAGGAACTGAATTTTACATTTTATTAATTTAGATTAATTTAAACATAAATAGCAACTCGTGGCTTGTGGCTACCATACTGAAGCAGTGCAATTTTACAAAAATCATATTTCCAATCCAAAGCACCTAGACGAGTAACAGTTTCCTCAAAGGCCAGGTCCTGGGTGAGAAAAGCTGTCCCTTGTCCAGGTGCAATAGAACAGTTTACTTCTATTGCCTGTGTCTGGTGGAGACACGATATCACTTTGCAACTCCATGCACGTGCACGCACAGTAGTTAGAAGCCAGCCAGGGCAGGAGAATTTACACCATGGTAATCTGCAAACACTATAAGTCAAGGCTCCCTTCCCAACCCCTTCCCACCCTTGGAGAGCCCAATTATTGAACCTTGACCAGTACACCACTGTGCATATGCCAGTTTAAGGAGACAGGCCTACTGAATTGCCTTAGCACAATCTGACTTTCCTGGCAGCCAAAGAGAAAAAGGTGACGCTGTCAACTACACAGTTCTTGTTGTCAGAGAGGAAAACAGCATGATGGTTTCTCAGGGGAAGCAAGGATTCTCTTAGCCCTTAGTGCTACACAGGATCTTCTCTCAGGCTTCCTTGAATGACATCCTTCACAACGACTCCGCTACAAAAGTGCAGAGGGCTTTCAAAGCTGTTGTTTGTCACGTCAGTGCAGGCCATCCCTTTGGATAGACGTCAGGGTAACGTGGTCCACATCTGCAGCTTTCAGATGTTCATCATGATCTACGACACAGCTCAGAATGCATGGGAAAGGCTGGATTGCATGCTCTTATAGTCTACATCATTCACTTATTCCCCAAATCTTTTATGATGTTGGCCATGTGCATAGCACCACGCTAGGTGTTGAGGAATGCATTCATGGGACAATATGTTCAGAGGCACAGGAGCTCAGAACATAAAGACAGATGAAACAGTCCTCACCTCCAGGTTTTATCAGACCCACCATTTACAGAATAATTTACCAGATACTCAGGGCTGGAATTTGGAGGAGGTGAGGAAGGCACTCGCCTTGGGAGCAAAATTTAAATGTGCACCAAAAAAATCAGTGTCAAAATAACATATTATTTATAAAAATCAAAATTAATGCAAAAATTCACAAAGAGCAAAATGTCACATTTTAAAATAAAAACAGGTTGTTTGTTTGATGACCCTGCATCATTGTGCAAGGGGAACAGTCATTTCCAGCCAGGGTTACATGCCCTGCTCGTCCCGCAGGGTGGGTTTATGTGGCTTGACAATGGTGTGCGAATACAGTGGGCCACGTGGGGCTTTATATATAGTTGTGCGTGTCTGTTTTTTTTTAAATTTTATTTATTTATTTTTCCCCCAAAGCCCCAGTAGATAGTTGTATGTCATAGCTGCACATCCTTCCAGCTGCTGCATGTGGGACACGGCCCCAGCATGGCCGGAGAAGCGGTGCGTCAGTGCACGCCCGGGATCCGAACCCGGGCTGCCAGCAGCAGAGCGCGCGCACCCAACTGCTAAGCCACGGAGCCGGCCCCTGTGTGTGTGTTTTTATTTATTTATTTTTTCCCCCAAAGCCCCAGTAGATAGTTGCATGTCATAGCTGCACATCCTTCTAGTTGCTGTATGTGGGACTCGGCCTCAGCATGGCCGGAGAAGTGGTGCATCGGTGCGAGCCCAGGATCCAAACCCAGGCTGCCAGCAGTGGAGCGCACGCACTTAACCGCTAAGCCACGGGGCCGGCCCTGCATGTGTTTTTGATTGTAGAATCTTTATTGACTTTTTCCACTTGGCTCAAAGTATGGGAAGATATTTTGATAAGCACATACGGGGGTACATGTTTTTTCTTGTGTCTCCGGTTCCAATAAGGATCTGCAAGGCACTGCTGACTCTTTCCAGATCTCTCCCTTAAGCCTCACAACGCCCCAGGTGGTGGATGCCGTTACTACTCCTACTGCCCCTGCTTTACAGAAGGGAAAATCGAGGCTTGGCCAAACAGCAGTCAGTAATACTGTAATGTGGTCATATAGTACTTCAAGACGGTGTATGATGGAAGGTGCTGGTTTTTGGTTGAGAACATTTGGAGACAGTCTCGGTTCTGGTGTATCCCAGAGACAGTGCTAAACACTGGGCTTTCAAAGACAGGTCAATCCAGCTCCCCTCTCTGCCTCCAGGAGCTCGGGCGGGGGGTAGGGGATGGGGGTGGTGGGGGTGGTAGAGAGTAGGGGGAGGTGATGTGAGCAAATGATTTGGGTATAACTTGGCAAGTGCTGGAGAGGCTACCAGGGAGCTAGGAGGGCTCCAGGGTGAGAAGCCGGGGCACCTGGCAGAGGACCTGGCCCAACCACAGGACACTCCAGCCAGGGGAGCAGGAGACTGACGTCAGGGCTGTGTTCGAAATGTGGGCATGGCAGACCTGCCCTGCCCTTGTCAGCAGGCTGCTGTGAGAATCAAACGACATCCTGGAGATGAATGTGTCCTGTACACTGTGCATGTAATGCCACACTGTACTTGCAGCATTAATATAAAGAGGTTGCAAACTGTGTCTTTTACCATGATGGTGCTCAAGGCAAGTTACCCCAGGAAGCACCACTCTGGTATGCGGATTATTTCGAGCTGAAGACAATAAAGACTCAGAAAACTCAGGAAGAACATTTGAGTTTCCCCTCCCAAACTGCCTAAAGAATTTAAAACAAAAGATCTGTTTCAGGAAGGAGTTATTATCATGATGGCTGTAATAATAATGTAAAATAGATGTTACAATAGGAAAGGCACCAACAAGCCCATCTTATCGGAAGTTCTGTCTCTCTGGCCACATTCTCTGGATGGCCCTGCAAGGAGCTGCCAGACAAACATTTACATTTATAAGGGAAATCTCCATTTGTAAAGGTATCTCCCTCTCTGTTTTGGGAAGAGGAGGGGATGGCCTCATTTCTAGAAACTTATCAATGTGGAAGGTGAGGCCTTAAATCTGCATAATAACTTTACTCTTGTTTACTGTGCTTTAGTGGTAATCTCCTGTAACTGACTCCCCCCACCCCCAACATCCTCCTTTGTCGTTGGATGAACATGGTATTTAAGATGAGAATTTCTGCTATTGTGTTGAGAAACGCAGTGTCCCTGGTTTCTCCCATGTATACGTGTTATTAAACTTGGTATTATTTTCTCTTGCTAACCTGCCTTGTTAATTATTTGGCCAGCCATAAGAACCTTAAGGGAAAGGGCAGGGGGGGCCTCTCCCTCTTCCCCCACAACCATGTAACGCGTTTCCATGTCTATGAACACTTCCCTTCCACCTCTGTGTTCCAGCCACTGGGGCTTCTCCTCCCCAGAGATAACCACCCTTCGAAGTTTCCTATGCATTGATTCCGAAATAGCACATGAACACACAGACAATTATACTTCTCACCTGCCAGGAGTACTACATTTAAGGGTTTATGATGAAGCAGAGTGTCTAGCTGTGAACCCTTAAGAATGCCCGGGAAGACAACCATTATCTTGGAAATTAAAGAGTCAAATAAAGCAAAGAAATGAAAAAAAAAAAAAAAAAAAAAGCCTGGGAAATGGAACATTTTGGGCATCAAATTATACTTTATAAGTAATTCTAAACCAAGGTTTCTCCACCTTGGCACTACTGATATTCTGAGCTGGAACATTCTTTCTTATGGGTTTGCCCTGTGCACCGTAGGATGTTGAGCAGTACCCTTGGCTTCTACCCACTAGATGCCAGTAGCACCTCCCTCCCCAAGTTGTGGCAGCCAAAAATGTCCCCAGACATTACTAAATGTCCCAGCAGCAGATAATCAAGAGGACAAAAATGTAAAAGATTCAAAGGGGTAAAAAGTAGAAATCTGTGAAGAAAATAGAAGGCGCCAGTATGGAGAAATTAAAGCTCAAAAGTTATTGCATAAGTATTTGAAGAATCTTTTCACGAAGGATGGTAAGGACTGACTTTCTATCCCCGCACAGGGCAGAATAAGAAAAAGTGAATTTAAATGGAAGAAAAATTGGGACTGGACGTACAGACGATTAAACATTAATACCAGTTCCTGGCTGGCATCTTCTTTCCTAAAGATTTTTATGAGCAGAATAATCTCGGCTGACTAGGAATTGTTCTCTCGGGGCTTTGTGGTTAAGATTTGAGAATCTTCAGCTAATTAAATCTGCATTAAAAGGTAGCCAAAAATGTTTATTCCATGATCGTGTCTACTATGGTGCTTTCAACAAAACAAGCAATAACTGTTTCTTCTTACAAAAGGAATACATGTTACTCATAGAAAATTAGAAAATGTAGCTAAGCTAAAGAGAAGAAAAATGTAACACACCCAGAATCCCACAACCCAGTGAAATACCACGGTTGATACTGTAGTGGATTCGCTTCCTGACTGTTTTCAATTTTCATATATAAAGGTATTTGTGTAGATATAAATATATTAAACTGTAGGGGCAGGAGACTTTTCCCTTTGTGGGAGATCAAGATTTGGCCACCCTGAAATCTATCTCTTTACCTTGATTGTTTTCTCTGACGGACATTTGACCTCCCCCACTAACTGCCTAAAGAATTTGACATAGAAGATCTGTAATATAATGTAAAATAGATGTTACAATAGGAAAGGCACCAACAAGCCCATCTTATCGGAAATTCTGTTTCTCTGGCCACATTCTCTAGATTGCCCTGCAAGGAGTTGCCAAACATTTACATTTATAAGGGAAATCTCCATTTGTAAAGGTATCTCCCTCTGTATTGGGAAGAGGGGGGAGGACCTCATTTGTAGAAACTTATCAATGTGGAAGGTGAGGCCTTAAATCTGCATAATAACCTTACTCTTGTTTACTGTGCTTTAGTGATAATCTCCTGTAACTGACTCCCCCCACCCCCAACATCCTCCTTTGTCTTTAGCTGAACATGGTATTTAAGAGAGAATTTCTGCTATTGTGTTGAGAAACGCAGTGTCCCTGGTTTCTCCCATGTATACATGTTATTAAACTTGGTATTATTTTCTCCTGGTAACCTGTCTTGTTAATTATTTGGCCAGCCATAAGAACCTTAAGGGAAAGAGCAGAGGGAGATTCTCCCTCTTCCCCTACACCTTGTTCCCTTTTAGGTTCTTTGGCTGATCTAATAATTACATTGATATAAGACAAATTTGCGAGAGAGAGATAAATTTAATTTCGTACATATGGGAGCCCATAGAAATGAGACTCCACGAAGTGACAAAAGCAAGCAGCTTTTATACCTTTTAGACAAGGAAACAATAAATTTGTGAAGTATTGACAAAACAGAGGGGTTTGGGCTTCGGGTAGCAAATTAGAGAAAAAGTAACAGAGTTTGTTTATATAGCCTTCTGGGCCCTGAATTCCCTCTCTGTGACCATAAGGATGCCTTTTGTCCTCCTGGTACAGGGAGGTGACCTTCACATGGAGATTTATTTCCTGCTTTCAGCGGGCCAAAGGAGGGTCGGAGTGTCCTTGCACTGACTGTTTCTTAACTAACTTTAGTTCAAAATCATCAATATGCCAAAATGGCATATTTTGGAGCGGCATATTCTGCTCTCCTTCAACACCTGCATACATTAGATGGATGTTCAGCATATAAGGCGTCAGAGCTTGCTTTTTTTTCATTTAATATACTACGTCAGAAAGTATCTACTACCACATTAGTTTTAATTCTTCCATTGTACAGATGTCTTATAATTTAACCCATCCTCTGTTTTGGGAGCTTTAACTTGCTTCCGGTGCTCTGAGATCATAAATAATATGGCAGCAAACTTTCCTTAGGTGATTCTTTTTTTCTTTTTGTGAGGAAGATCAGCCCTGAGCTAACATCTGATGCCAATCCTCCTCTTTTTTTCAGAGGAAGACTGGCCCTGGGCTAACATCCGTGCCCATCTTCTACTTTATATGGGATGCCACCACAGCATGGCTTGACAAGCGGTGCCTTGAGCCCCGGGATCCGAACCTTCGAACCCCGGGGCTACCGAAGCAGAGCGCCTGCGCACTTAACCGCTGCACCACCAGGCCGGCCCCCTTAGGTGATTCTTTGCACTCCCTTCCCCCTAGGGCAAATTCCTGGACCAAACGACACCAACAGCTGATGGGCCCATTGTATTTTTCACACTATGCACACTTGTAAGGCTTTTGGTAGGAATTACTAAACAGCCCACCAGGAAGCTTGTTCAATTTACATTCTCATGAGTGGTATCTGTTTTTTTTTTTTTTTAATCTTTGCCAACATGACAATTTCATAGGTGAGGGTGGAAGATGTTGAAAGTTATCTCATTCTATTGAAAATTGCACGGCCCAGTTTTGAGTCTTTTCTGAATCGCCTGTTTGCCCTAATGTTTTTACACTTGAGCAATCACCTGGAAAAGAGAAGGTGAAATTTACCTATTGGCAAAAACGTCGCCCCCAGATGAGGAAGGTGCCTCTACTTTAGTCATTTCCGCCAAGCCGGAACACAAAGCAAGTCATTTTAGACCGCAGGAGGGCATTTTATAGACCCTCCAGCTCCCACTGATTCCTGGAACTCCTGTGACCGTAGTCTGTGCAACCCAGCCTCTGAGGGCAGCGCATCCTGTGTCGGGGACGCTGGTTTGTCTCTGGACACGAAAACACCGAGTATAGGAGGCGAAAGAAATTGGCATGGCGGGCCTCCAGAGCCAAGAGGTGACCGAGCGGGCTGGGCGGGGCTGAGTGGCAGGGCCGAGCACGTGACGCTCCCAGCCGGGCTCGCCGGGAGGTGGAGGTGGATCCCGGGCGCCTGAGACTGAAATCGACATTTGCTTCGGGCAGGAAAATAAGCTTGTCAGTTTCTGTCTCCATCAGACCCTCAACCCACAGGAGCAGGGGAATTCGATAGCATTTTAACTTTATATCTCAGGAACCTGAAAGCAAAGGTAAGTTGCTTATCACTCAGAAAAACAAACGAGAGGAGTGACCTAGAAAACTACACGGCCACTATGTTGATTTTTAAAATCTGATGTTGAAAATAATAGATGGCTGTGAGAGACAAGGGCCCATATTTATCCCCAAATTAGAGACTGACCTTCTGAACAGAAATTTGGTTAATCTGGAGGGAATCGTGGTAAAAGGGCACCGGTTAAATATAGAAGGACGTGAAAGCTGCTGGAATAAATAGCAAGTAACTCCTGCCTGCTTGTAAAACAATATTTCACATCTCTTTCAGGCGCGTGAGCGAAGGGAATGTTAAAATTGTTATTTAAACTCAAGCGAAACTAAGCTAATCTATATGAAACTGGAATACAAATAAAAACAGTTCCTGCTTTTGCCCCTTCCCACTTCAAAACCATTTATGTGGTGTGGCAAAAGAAAAGTTGATGTGTTCACTGCTAAAGTTTGAAATATGCCATTTCAAATTTACGGCATGATCACAGTTGGAATTTTCTAAGGCTTTCTAGGCAACGCTGTTTCCGTTGTGAATGAGAAATGTTGATATCCTACATATTTTCTGTAATAGTAAGATGACTCACTTCTGCAGAATGTCATAAAAATTAGAAAACATAAAATGAGTTATTGTGAATTAACTCTTTCATGTCTGAGAGTTCAAATTCCTTGCCAGAATATTTAACAAAACAAACACAGACCCAAGTACAGCCATGCTCATGCAATAGTGCTTTATTTTAAATAATCAAATATTCGAGTAAGTAGTATAAATACGTGGTATCACTATTTTTTTCTTTGGCAAATAAAAATTAATATTGGAGTGCAGCTACTGAGAGTAAATAAAAGCATTATTCATCAGTGCAATTAGTATAATAATCCATAATGAATATGCTTCAAATTAAAGTATTTGATATATTTGCTATATGATTTGAAACACTGAATCTCTATGCAAAGTATGTCCATGCACTCAAAATTTAAACCGTCATTTTGATTTGCACAAAATGTTTATTTCTCCATTGCATTTGATAAAGACTTTTTAAAATAAAACACTAAATTGTTTCCTTTAATTACTAATCCCCTTATTGCTAGCTCTTTTGAAATCCTATTACATGCTTGGAGCCTGTAATCATTTGGATTTCTCCTTCTGTGCGCTGTTTGTTTCCCATACTTCGTGAAAGGCCAGGCAAGCTGCGCGCAGCAAGCAAATCGCCCAGACGGCAGGCCGGAGCGAGGCTTCCCCGCCACTCGCTCCTCACCTCCAGGGACTTCCAGGTCTTCTCCCTAAGACCCCGCGCCCCTACCCCCCCGCCTCGCCCCGAGGGTGTCACGTGCCGGCGTGGGGCCTGCCTCCTGGTGACGTCACCGCGCTCGCAGCCGTCGCGCTGAAGAAAGGATGCTCTAGGATGCTGTGCAGGTGGGCGGCCGGGCTGCGCCATGCGGCACTGCAGGTAAGGGGCGTGCGGCACCGACTCTGCAGGAGGAGCCCCGGCCCGCGGGCCTCCTGCCGGTCGGCACCCCGGAAAGCGAAAGTGGGGTCTCTGGCTGCTGCAGCTGCTGCAGGTGCCAGGCGGGGGAGGGCTGTTGCAGGCCCACGCGTGACTTGGGTCTTGGCATGCCCATCCTGGGAAAGTGGGCAGGGGCCAGACAGAAAGACCGGATCATCTTGTTCAGGAGGAAAGAAATCTGGAATGATCACGATACACGCATTATAAAGAGAGAGAGGGGCTTGTCAAAGATAACTATCAAATGTTTTCCACTTGTCATTGTGCTTCTTAAATAATGACACATTTACTAATTCTTACAGGGGTTTGTCCTCAGTGTTTAGCCTGATTTCTTTCAAAGCAGAAGCTGCTTTGCTCTGATGGAATGGAAACTCTTTGGTTAGCGATTTAAGAGCTAGATGTGCAATCTAAATCGTTTTGTATTATTTTGCAAGCTTCTAGCATTTAAAGGGGATATGTCGGAAATGTATTTTGTTTCTTGCAGGTGTTTTAAAGAGATGTAAAAATAACAGTATCCAATAAAATCAAAGGCAGCCTCCGAAGGTAACCATGCGGGTGAAAGAAAGAGGGAATCAGCTACATCTCTTAAGAACAAAATGGTCTTTAGACGAGGGTGAGGGTGGAGACGAACACCAAAACCCAAGAATTCCCAGGGTTCTTTTTGATTCCCTTGCTGAATAATTCCCTTGCTCAAAGAAGGGGCTTGATGACTCAGCGGCAGATGGAGGGGGTCAGGTGACTTTTCGGTTCTGGCAGGATAGGGGGTGGGATTTTAATGGACTCTTTTGAGAGTTCTGACCTGTGATTACGTTACTTTCTCTGGTTCAAATACAACCGGAGGCCAAGAGGTGTGTGTGTGGGCACCCTTAGGAGGAGAATGTGGCATTCTTTCTTGTAAAACATGACCCTTCGGGAAGCCTTGGTGTCAGTAAACTGTATTGGAACTCACATGGTGAGTAATTGGACCCACTGGCAACTGTTGGAGGATCTGTAAAGCAATGCTATTTTAGTTGATAAAGAAGGATTTCTTTCTTTTTTTTTCTTTTTCTTCTTCTTTTTTTTTTTACAGTGGGCTTACTATGGTCTCAGGCAGACCAAATAGCTTCTTTGGCTCTAAGAAGGGGATTATACTGCCTCCCTCTGCTTTATTTTCTAACTCATTTTCAATTGATTTGCTGTGATCATTTATTTCGGAGTAAGGCAAAGCTAGAAAAACCACAGAGAACTCTCTTCCAACTTAGAACTTTGTAAGATCCACCCAGAAGACATCAGGGGGAAAAAGAGACAGGATGTGAGCCCTGTTTAAAGAAAAATGTGGATGGGGATAGGGGTGAAGTCAGCAATACTAATCGTGTGCTAAAATCAAAATAATGTTTCTGAGAAATTAAAGCTATGTCAGAAAATGAACTGGCAAGATATTGGGACATAGTCTTGCATATACTTCAGCCTAGAAAGCCAAATGTCAAAATTATATCTATATCCATATCCATGTCTATGTCTACATGTCTATTTCTGTATCTCCTTATCTATATCCCTATCCATGTCTATGTCTATATCCACGTCTATATCTTTTTTTGTTTGTGTGAGGAAGATTAGCCTTGAGCTAACATCTGTTGCTAATCTTCCCCTTTTTGCTGAGGAAGATTGGCCCTGAGCTAACATCTGTGCCCACCTTCCTCCATTTTATATGTGGGACGCCACCACAGCATGGCTTGATGAGCGGTGTGTAGGTCTGCACCCAGAATCCGAACCCACAAACCCCGGGCTGCCGAAGTGGAGCACCCAAACTTAACAACTATGCCGCTGGGCCAGCCTATGTCTATATCTTTATTTCCATGTCTATACCTATATCCATATCCATGTCTATGTCTATATCCATGTCTATATCTATATTTCCATGTCTATATCTATATCCATATCCATGTCTGTGTCTATATCCATGTCTATATATCTCCATGTCTATATCTATATCCATACATGTCTTTGTCTATATCCATGTCTATATCTTTATCTCCATGTCTATATCCATGTCTGTATCTTTATTTCCACATCTATGTCTATATCCATATCCATGTCTATATCTGTGTCTGTATCTCCATGTCTGTATATCTATATCTATGTCCGTATTCATGTCTTTATCCATGTCTATGTTTGTATCCATGTCTGTATCTGTATCTCCATGTCTATATATCTATATCTATGTCTGTATCCATGTCTATATCTATATCCATATCCATGTCTATGTTTGTATCCATGTATATACCTATATCCATACCCATGTCTGTGTCTATATCCATGTCTATATCTTTATTTCCATGTCTATATCTATATCCATGTTTATGTCTATATCTTTATTTCCATGTCTATATCTATATCCATATCCATGTCTATGTCTGTATCCATGTCTATATCTGTATCTCCATATCCATGTCTATGTCTGTATTCATCCATGTCTATATCTATATATCCATGCCTATATCTATCTCTGTATCCGTATCTATATCTCCTTGTCTATATCTACATCCATATCCATGTCTACGCCTATATCCATGTCTGTATCTATATCCATATCCATGTCTATGTCTATACCTGTATCTATATCTGTATCTATATCTCCACATCTATGTCTCTGTATCTCTGTATCTATCATCTGTGTCTTTACTACTGTAGCCTTGTTTGTTTTTAATGTATGTTTAACTTTATAAGAAAATACCAAGCTATTTTCCAGGGTGCATGTACCATGTTGCATTTCTACCAGCAATGTATAGAATTTCAGTTGCTCAGCATCCTTGACAGCACTTTGGTGTTACATATTTTAAAATATTTTAGCCATGCTAGTAGGTATGTAGTGGTATCTATTGTGTTTATTTTTTTAAGTGAATGAGTCTTATTGTATGTAAATTATTCCCTGCCAGCACCTTGGTATTATCAGTTTTGTTTTTTTTAAATTTTAGCCATTCTAGTGGGTAGTAATGGTATCTCGTATTTATTTATTTATTTATTTTGTGAGGACGATCAGCCCTGAGCTAACATCTGTCGCCAATCCTCCCCTTTTTTGCCGAGGAAGACTGGGCCCTGGGCTAACATCTGTGCCCGTCTTCCTCTACTTTCTTTTTTTATAATTTTATTTATTTATTTATTTTCCCCCAAAGCCCCAGTAGATAGTTGTATGTCATAGTTGCACATCCTTCTAGTTGCTGTATGTGGGATGCAGCCTCAGCGTGGCTGGAGAAGCAGTGTGTCAGTGCGCGCCCGGGATCCGAACCCCGGGCCGCCAGCAGCGGAGCGCAAGCACTTAACCGCTAAGCCACGGGCCCGGCCTCATGTTCCTCTACTTTCTTTTTTTTTTTTTTTTAAAGTTTATTTATTTATTTATCCCCCCAAAGCCCCAGTAGATAGCTGTACGCCATAGTTGCACACCCCTCCAGCCGCTGCATGTGGGACTCGGCCCCAGCATGGCCGGAGAAGCGGTGCGTCGGTGCGCGCCTGGGATCCGAACCCAGGCCGCCAGCATCAGAGCGCGTGCACTTAACCGCTAAACCGCTAAGCCACGGGGCCGGCCCTCTTCCTCTACTTTCTATGGGATGCCACCACAGCATGGTTTGACATGCAGTGCGTCGGTGCGCGCCCGGGATCCGAACCTGCGAACTCCGGGCTGCCGAAGCGGAGGGCGTGCACTTAACTGCTGTGCCACTGGGCTGGCCTCTCTCTTATTTTTTTAAATTTATTTTTTTATAATTTACTGATTTATTGAGTTTCAGGTCTGTTTCCTCTGCTAGAACATGAACTCCATGAAGGCAGGGATTAGAGTCTGTCTCATTCATTCCTGTAATCTCCAGCACTGGGCATGATATTGGACATATTGAGTAACTGTTTAGTACATTAGCCAATCTTTAGTTATTGAACAAGTCTCGACGGCCTGCCAGGAGCCACCTTGCTCATGCCAGAGGAGGTCAAACCCTCTGTGGCGCCTCCACGGTTCTCATGGGTGGAGGGTCAGGGATGAGCTGGATTTGGCAGCATGTGGTTTCAAGCTGAAATCACTACCAAGGAGGAGACAGCTAGCAATTCTCATTGCCTAGTTGGTAACTGATTTTCATTTTTTATCAATTATTTTCAAGCCCCTGGATCCAACCATGTCTGAAGTTTCCTTTTTTTTAAAAAATTTCATTTTTCCCACCCCTCACCCCCTGCCTTTGGCAACCACCAATCTTTCTCTGTATCTATGAGCTTTTTTTTTTATTTTTAGATTACACATATAATATAGGAGGGATCATATGGTATTTGTCTTTCTTTGTCTGACTTATTTCACTTAGCATAATGCCCTTGAGGTCCATCCATGTTGTCACAAATGGCAAGGTTTCATTCTTTTTTTATGGTTGAATAATATTCCGTTGTCTATATACACACTGCAGGGGCCGGCCTGGTGGCGCAAGTGGTTAAGTGCGCGCGTTCCACTGTAGCGGCCCGGGGTTCGCTGGTTCGGATCCCGGGTGTGCACCAATGCACCGCTTGTCAGGCCATGCTGGGGCGGCGTCCCATATAAAGTGGAGGAAGATGGGCACGATGTTAGCCCAGGGCAGGTCTTCCTCAGCAAAAAAAGAGGAGGATTGGCAGATGTTAGGGCTGATCTTCCTCACAAAAAAAATAATAAATAAAATAAAAATATATATATACACACTGCATTTTCTTTATCCATTCATCCATTGATGGATACTTAGGTTGTTTCCGTGTCTTGGCTATTGTAAATAATGCTGCAATGAACATGGGGGTGCAAATATCTTTTTGAGTTAGTGTTTTTGTTTTGTTCGGATAAATACCCGGAAGTGGAATTGCTGGATCATATGGTAGTTCTATTTTTAATTTTTTGAGGAACCTCCATACTGTTTTCCATAGTGGCTTCACCAATTTACATTCCCACCAACAGTGCACAAGAGTTCCCTTTTCTCCACATCCTCACCAACACTTGTTATCTCGCCTTTTTGATAATAGCTATTCTAAGAGGTGTGAGATGATAGCTCACTGTGGTTTCGATTTGCATTTCCCTGATGGTTAGTGATGCTGAGCAGCTGTCATGTGCCTGTTGGCCCTCTGTATGTCTTCTTTGGAAAAATGTCTATTCAGATCTTCTGCTCGTTTTTTAATCAGATTGTTTGTTTTTTTGCTATTGAGTTGTATGAGTTCTTTATATATTTTGGATATTAGCCCCTTATCTGAGAGAGATATGATTTGCAAATATTTTCTCCCATTCAGTAGGTCGCCTTTTCATTTTATTGATGGTTACCTTTGCTGTGCAGAAGCTCTTTAATATGATGTGGTCCCACTTATTTATTTTTGCTTTTGGTGTCAGAATCAAAAAATCATCACCAAGACTTATGTCAAGGAGCTTAGCGCATGTGTTTTCTTCTAGGAGTTTTATGGTTTCAGGTCTTACGTTTGAGTCTTTAATCCATTTTGAGTGAATTTTTGTGGAAGGTGTAATTTTGTGAGAGGCATTTCTTTCAGAGTTTGGACGCCCTGATGTGTTGCTGCAGTATTTCAGTAATCTATTTTGCAGTTTTCTTTGTTTTGTTCAGGTTGACTACAAGGACTAAAAACCTCAGCTTGCCACCCTCCTTCTCCCCTAGCCTAACGCCAGACAGAGCAGAGCAGATGACAGATGGATGCAGTAGAGACCTGGATTCCACTTCTGGCTTTGCGACTGGGTGACCTTGGACAAGTCACTTTGTGTCTTTGGGTCTCAGTCTTCTTGTCCTCAGAGTACAGGGAATTTAGATCAGGGTTTCTCAACCTCGGCACTATTGGCATGTGAGGCTGGGTAAATCTGATGTGTGGGGCCGTCCTGTGCACTGTAGGGTGTTTAGCAGCATCCCTGGCCTCTACCCATTAGATGCCAGTAGCACTCCTCCTCCCAAGTTGTGACAATCAAAAATGTCTCCAGACATTGCCACGTGTCCCCTGGGGGCGCTCCGTTGCCCCCGGTTGAGAACCACTGATTCAGATGATCTCTAAACATTCTGGCTCCAGTATTCTAGAATTCACTGTCCTGTGGTTTGTCTGATGCTGAGCTCTTGGTCAGAGAGCTGATTCCCTTTCATAACGTCGTATGCTGTGTGTTGGAAAATACAATGTGAAGGCTTTTTTTTATGCTGTGTGGTTCCAGAAATAGCTTCTATCCAAATGGGAGGCCTGTTTGTATGCCAGTTGTAGCTGGAAAGCAAGCTTGGCAGAAAGGAGAGTGTTAGGGAAAGAAAAAACCCCAAGCACTAGATAAGTGTGTGCTGAAACCTGCTGGGACGTGGGGCTCAGCAGACCTGGAGGACGACATATCCACGTTGACTCGGAACCTGGGGCGGACCTGACAGCCGAGTGTCCCTTTCCTTCCCTGCGAAAGTGGGAGTCACAGTACCCGTGGGGGTGTTGAAGGCGGAGCTGAGATCACGAATGGTGCTGGCGCCGACTGTGGGAGAAGGTGGGGGTGATGTCTTTGCAGCTAGGAGGAGACCGACGCAAACTGCCCTCAGAACGCCTCTGGCGCCACCCCTCAGGGCGGTGGTGGGCACACGCTTTCAGCCTCAGAACAGGACTTGTGTCGAAGGGAGGGCGGCTCTGGCTGCATCACTTCCCCCTCCCGGAGCGGCCACCCGGTCTATAAAATGGAAACAACTGTACTTGCTGGGCCTGCTTCCTTGGCTTGTTTGGGGGGATCAGATGGATGTAAGAGGGTCTGCGAGCTGGAAAACTCCCGAGAGACAGGAAGCAGTGGTGGCAGTGTGGCATTGCAAGGTGCGGGCCATGTTTCGTGTGTTTGCGGATGGGCGAGTGGGGGGGCTTAGAATGGCCAGAAAAATTTGGGTCTCTGCCTGCAATGTGCCTCCCTCCCTTCCCTTGCCATCAGCTCTCTCTCTCTGACTCTTCCAGGCCTCATAATAATTGGTCTTCCGGGGAGGTTGGTCTTCAGGGAGACAGAGCCGCTGTGCAGAACGCCGGGCCAGTAGCCGCCTTTGTGCACTTGCGGGTCCTGGTGCATGGCCGGCCTTGCTCCTTAACAGGTCCCATTCTGTTACCAAACCAAGTGTGCTCGCCTCCTGGTGAGTTAAATAAGACTCTACACCAGTGAAAGTTGTCTCACAAAGTAAAGTGTATTTGTAGCAAATAGGAGGCCATGAGGAATCATTTCCAAAGTCATGGCGTCCCTGAACAAAGGGAAGCAGGGACCTTTATTTCGCATGGGGAATGAATATTCAAAAGGGAGAAGTGGGTATTCGCCTGCCTGCGCAGGCTCAGTTGGAAAACATGTTTCTTCATACACTGCAGGTTATGCTAATGAGACCTAAGCTCCTCCTGGAGAGATCTTAGCATTAAAAATGAGGCAAAGGTCATGGGCGTAGCTCCTGTGGTGAGGCTTGGTCAGTTTCAGGGTGGTTGTTGGTTGCATCTCCTTAACATACAAAACGGAAAAAATAACTTGGAAAAACAGTTAAATGCTTCCAAACCCAGCCTTGAGTTTCTCAGGGCACCTAGTCGGTGACAATTCTACAATTTGCCTGTGCCCCAGACCAGGCCCCTGACCCCCGTGTGCTCAGAATGACTTGTCACCCTTTGTGGACCATCTGGCCCTGTCTCTGCAACAAGTCAAAATTGTGAAAAAAGTAAAAAAGGAGGATTCTCCATCAACTGAGACATGAGAGACTGAATAACTGTCCTGGTCAGCTCTGCTGCTCTGACGGAGTACCAGAGGCTGGGTGGCTTATCAACAACAGACATTATTTCTCACGGTTCGGGGGACTGGAAGTCCAAGGTCAGGGTGCCAGTCTGGTGGGGTTCTGGTGAGGGCCCTCTTCTGGGCTGCAGACGGCTGCCTTTCTCCTGTGTCCTCACGTGGCAGGAAGAGAGCGAGTTAGCTCTGTGGGGCCTCTTTTATAAGGGCACTAGTCCCCTCATGGGGGCTCCACGCATGATCTGATCACCTCCCAATGGCCCCACCTCCTAATACCATCACATTGTGGGTTCACTTTTCAACATATGAACTTAGGGGGGACACGTTCAGTCCATGACAATAACCAAATGTGACTTGTAACCCTTGGTTGGATCCTGGCCTGAACAAACATCTGTAATAGGCATTTGCGGACACCTGGGTTTTTTTTATGTGACTGGCTATTAGATGATATGAGGAAACTACTGTACATTTTATTGGATGTGATAATCTTGTGGTGTGGTGGGCACCCAGTGAAGCCACTCCTGGATTCCTGACATAGAGACAGTGAGATAAGACATTTGTTTCTTGCTGCCATGTTTTGGGATAATTTGTTACCCAGCAGGAGATAGCTAACACGTGTGTACATGTTTTTTACTTTTTATTTTATTTATTTTTTTTTTTGTGAGGAAGATCAGCCCTGAGCTAACATCCGTGCTAATCTTCCTCTTTTTGCTGAGGAAGACCAGCTCTGAGCTAACATCTATTGCCAATCCTCCTTTTTTTCCCCAAAGCCCCAGTGGATAGTTGTACGTCATAGTTGTACATCCTTCTAGTTGCTGTATGTGGGACGCGGCCTCAGCATGGCTGGAGAAGCGGTGCGTCGGTGCGCGACCGGGATCCCAACCCGGGCCGCCAGTAGCAGAGTGCTCGCACTTAACCGCTAAGCCACGGGGCCGGCCCACGTGTGTGTATATGGAAGAGTCGTCTTCTTTGGAGATGCATGCTGAAGTATTTAGGGATGAAGTGTCATGATAGCAATAAGTTACTTTTTAATTTTTTTAAATCATTTTTGGAGATTTCTTTAATGTGAGGCTGAATAGAAGACAGATGAATTTAATTCTCATACCTGCTTCTACATTCAACGTGTTGCAGTATCACATGTCATGTAGCCTCTGGAAAGTTCTACTGTACATTCACAAGAGAATGAGAATGGAAAAAGGCAAATAACAATTTAAGATTATTATAAAAATTTTTTAACAGCATGGGCCTCCCTAAAGGGTCTGGGGGACTCCAAGTTGTTCCCAGATCACAGTTTGAGAACTAGTGCTCTAGATCAATAATTTAGTTTTAAATGGTTCAATTAAATGAAGAAAGAAAGAGATGAGGCAATATGACCAAATAGGAACGTGGTTGAATCTGATTGGTGTTTTTCATTGGACTCTTCTGGATAATGTTCTGTGTATTTGAAAATGTTCATAATAAAAAGTTAAGAAAAAAGAAAAGAAATGTAGGCTCTTAGACGTGTGGGGGATTCCAATTGAGTAGGTCTGGGGTGAGGCCCAGCAGGAGCATTTTTAACCCAGCTCCAGGTGCCCCTGATTGCATGGGCCTGAGGCCAGCTGCCCCAGAGGTTCCCAGCTCACCCCCCTGCCCTCCACCCCTCCACCTCCTGAACCAGACCGAGGCGAATAGTTAGTGGTGTTGGCTCATCTGTCCTCCCACCACTGATGGGGGCGGGTGTGTGGGGACAGTCCCAGCACGACCCTGGCGTGCTGGCTGTGGAGAAGGCCTTGTTAGCAAAGCTTTGCTTAACCATATTTTCAGTGGACAGCCGGAGATAAACTCTCCTTCCGAAGGGCAGGGCTGGGTTTCCTTTATAAATCATGGTAAGTATTTTTTGAGTGACTTGTTTTTCATATTATGTGTACATAGTGAGAATTTCAAGCAGTGTCAAGGTTATGCAAAGAAAACAAAGTCTTCTTCCCATCCCCAGTCCCCTAATCCCCTTCCAAAGGCAAGCACTAATAACTTTATCCGAAAATATCTGTGCACATATACCCATCTATAGAATGTATATAGCAGTTTTTTTTTTTTTGCTTTATTGGGATGTAATTTATGTGGAGCAAAATGCGTGGATCTTAATTCAGCCATTTTTGGCAGAGAACATTCCCGGTACCCCCAGAGGGCCCCATCTTGCCTCCCCTTAGCCTAACCCTCTGGCCAGAGGCAACCCCCACTCTGATTTCTGTCAGCACAGTTTGCTTTTGCCCGTTCTTGAACTTCACGTACATGGAATCCTACCATACATACACTTTTATATCTGGCTTCTTTCACTCAGCGTGATTTTGAGATTCATCCACGTTGTTTCATTTAGCAGTAATTCATTCATTCCATTTTCTTGTGAATAGCACTTTTAGAGAAAAAGTGGGAGCACTGGATACGCCCCATTTCTCTGACTGCTCTTATAAGCAGACTCACAGTGTTCCACTGTGGACGGTGTGGTCATTTACCTAAGCAGTCCCCTATTGAGGGACATGTGGCTTACACAGGCTTTTGTAGTCAATGATAATGGTATTATATGAATGTAAAAATGCTAAAGAGGAACAGATCCTCCGGGATTAATTAAATGCATAGAATTTAGATATTGGAAGTGAGCTTCAGAATCACAGCAACCCTCCTGTCTTCTGTATGAGGAACAGATGTCCAGAGAAGTCAAGTGTGACTTGCCCAAGGTCATGTGACCGATAGTGACAGAGCTGGGGAGCCACCTGGGTCCCTCGAAGCCTTGTACAGAATGTTCTTTTTTCCACTTCAGGCTCTGCTTGGCCCTATCACTACTGTGAACACAGCACGGAGCCCTCGGCCGAGGAGGTGCTTGGTAAATACTTGGTGAATGAAAAGATCAGTGATATATTAGCATCCTGAGAAAAGACTGTCAATATCACGAGACCTGCAAAGGCATTTGCATGAGACATGAGCCTCAGTATTCGTTCATTCATTCACTCCCTCATTTACTTCTTTGTTCAGCAGATATTTGTTGGGTCCCTGCTATGTCTCTCTGTGTCTAGGCCAGGGTTTCTCAACCTTGACACTAGGGACATTTGGCCTGGATGATTCTCTGTGGTGGGGACTGTTCTGTGCACTGTAGGTTGTTTAGCAGCATCCTTGGCCTCCATCCACTAGATGCCAGTAGCAACCACTGCCCTGCCCCCCAGTTGTGACAGCCAACTCCAGACATTGCCAAATGTCCCCTCGTGGGCAAAATTGCCCCTGGTTGAGACCTACTAGTCTAGGCAATGGGGTACACTGTGGAACCAAATGGACAAGGTTCATGCTCTGTGGAACTGACATTCGAGTTGAGGAAAGAGAAAATCACTCTATTTTATAAGGGGAGGCGGAGGATGGACGGTGATGGATTCACAATGCTAGTTAGAACACTGGTCACGAAGGCCGCTCTGAGGGCTAACACGTGAGCGGGGACCCGAATGAAGTGAGAGAGAGCTGTGTGAACATCGAGGTGGCTGAGTGTTCAGGGCTGAGGCAACAGCCAGTGCAAAGATCCCGAGGTGAGGCAGAGCCGGCTGTATTTAAGGAACAGCAAGGAGCTCTGTGTGTCCAGAGAAGAGCAACCCAGAGAAGACGTGGTGGGAAAGGTGCCCAGAGGGGTAGCGGGGGCAGACCACACGGGAACTTGGCAGGAGCGGCACCAGCCCTGGATTGTTCTACGTGTGATGGAAAGCCACTGGATACTTTTGGGCGGTGGAGTGACATGTAGGGACTTGTGTTTGAAAGGATGACGTTGGCAGCTGTAAGAAGAGTCAGAGGTGGGTAAGGGAGAAAGCAGGGTGGCTGGTGAGGTGGCTGGGCTGGTGGCCAGGTGAGCAGTGACCTGGGGGACCAGGTGAGCTCTAAGTTAGCACCATGCCTCTGACTACTTTTGCAGCATGTTGTGCAGGCTCCGGGGTGGGCTGGCTATCAGAAGAGCACGGGCGGTCGGGTCACACTGTGAATGTGTAATTACAGCGCTTCAAGATGGAGGCTGTGGAGGCCGCCTGCGTCGCCTGTTGTGCCTGGGGCAGGGACAGCATTACCCTTGATGGGCGGCGGTTCGCAGGGACAGCAAAGGAGATGGGACGTGCGTTCAGCATATGATACTAGAAAAGCTTTCCTGCTGTGGATGAAGTCACCTGAGTCCTTGGGCCACTGTTTGGTGGCTGTAATTCTTGGGGTCACAGTCCTGCCCATGCACAGCTCTCTTGCTGCCCCTCGAGCCCAGTATACTTGTCCCTGTCACTGGGTCTGTGAATTGGCTGTTCTCTCTCTGGAGGGCTGGGCCCCCACACCACATGCTGGCCAGGCAGGTCATTCACTGTCCATTGTCATCTTCTCCAAGTGGCCTTTCCTTGTCACCTGACCCGAGCTCTCCCTGCCCGGGCCAGGCATAGTCCCCATCCCTCTGCTGTGTTTCCTTCCTTCCAGACACAGTTCCCTCTGCACTTGTGCCCACCGAGCACTTGCTGGCTGTTGTATGGGTGTTTGTGCAGTGCCTCAGAGGAGGGAGCCTGGCCCTGGGTTGAACTGATGGCAGTTTGAGACCAGAGCCTTCCCTGTCGGAGGTGACTGTAACCCCTCCTGAAGTCACACAGGGGCAAGTCCTGGAGGACTGGGGGCAGGCCCTTGGCCCTCCGAGGACAGTGTTGGGCTCGCTCCCGTCAGCAGCAGCTCGGATGCCCGGGGTGGGTGTGGGCTTTGGCTGGAAGGAGAATGGCACACAGACGCTGCTTTCTGCTTATCCCCTCGGAAGTCTGCTCCCTGCCCTGGTGGCCGGGGCCCTGCTGACTCATTTCTCGTGGCTGACACTGCTTCCCTTGTGCTTGCCCAGCACTTTTTACCACGTCTCTCTGAGGGCTGACTGTGCTTACCTGCCTCTTGCTTCTTAGTTTCCCTTCTGGGTTTAAATGGCTCAATGTGAAACTTATTTTTCTTCTCCACTGTAACCCTTGGAGGTGCTGGGCGGGTTAGAAGGGCTTTGTGGTTAGTAGATAGGAGGGCTGACCGCACGCTACAGACGAGTCATTTTTCCTCTTAGCTTCGTCATGCCTTCCACCAGCACCCCTTTGCCTAAAACATATGAAGTAACTGTCATTTCAGCCTTCGCCTGGTAACCCAGCTAGAAAATGGTTAAGCCACCCCGTGGCGGTGTTCGCCTGTGGCCTTGTTCTGAGGACACGGGTGGAACACCTCTAGGCCGGATTTGATGACTCCCTTGCACTTAACCTTCACAAAGTTGCTGGTCGTGAGTGTCTGTTGAAATTTTTTTTATCTCTGAGGTGGGTATTCCCCACATAAGCAGAAAATAGATTGTTGTGGAGGAAAATGGTCAATGGAAGGTCAGTCTGAAGAGGTCCCAGGAGAGGGAGGGGCAGAGTGCTATTTCCCTCCAGCATTGTTTTCAGCAGCTGTTATGGACTGAATTGTGTCCCTCAAAATTCACATGTTGAAGTCCTAACCGCCAATACCTCAGAATGCGACCTTATTTGGTGACAGGGTCTTTACAGAGGTAACCCAATTAAAATGAGGCCATTAGGGTGGTCCCTAATCCAGTATGACTGGTATCCTTATAGGAAGAGGAGGTTTCTACACGGACAGGCACAGAGAGAAGATGGTGTGAAGAAACATAGTGAGAACACGGCCATTTACAAGCTAAGGAGAGAGCTCCTTCCCTCATAGCCTCCAGAAGGAACCAATGCTGCTGTCACCTTGATCTCAGACTTCTGGCCTCCAGAACTGTGAGACGATACATTTCTGTTACGTGAGCCATCCAGTCTGGTTCTTTGGTGTGGCCGCCCTGGTGAGCTCACAGCAGCGTTTGCAGGGGAGGTCAGAGGGTAACCCAGCGGGCCTTTGCTTCAGCTCTTTCCACACAGTTTAGGAGAAGCGTGCCCAGCAGGGCCTCTTGGTGGAGGCAGGTGGCTCTCGGGTCCTGATAGGAGTGAGGCCTGCTAGGCTGTTGTGGAGGAAGGGCCCTTGGGGCCTGGGCTCGAATCCGGCTCCCCACTCACTGTCTGTGAGACTTGGGCCCGTGACCTGACCTCTCCTCTGCCTCGGTCTGCTTATCTGTCACGTGGGCCTGAGGGTGACAGTATTTACTCCTGAGGGTGTCAGGAGCCCTGCTGAATGAGTCCATATGAAGTGCTTAGGCCAGCACCCGGCACACTGGGAGCCCTGTACAGAGTTGTTGTTACTGTTGGTACTGTGAGAAGGAGTCTCTGGGGAGATTTTGAATCCTTGGCCCCAGGAATACAGAGACCTCATGCCCCTTCTCCCTGTCCCCTGGGGTGGGGATGTGAGAACACTGAGTCCATTGTGTCACCCGAGGCCACATGCAGTTGGCCTCATCCCCTTTCCGACACGCAGGCTGTGTTCCAAAATGGGACAAATAGCTGTGTGGCCCTGAGGCTGTAGGAACCATGCCACGGAGGGAGGCTCATGGCCCCACACCGGCTGCCCAGTCCTGGGGAAGCCAGACTGCAGCCAAATGAGCACAGAGAGTGCTGGTGCTGGGAGGTGGGCCAAGGAGGAAGGGGGAAGAGGGGAGGAAGTGACCCTCCCTTGGCTCTCCCTGCTCCAGGCCAAATTCTGAAACAGGCAGAATTTATTTCTCCTCTCTTTCTTCTTGTCCTTTGGCTCTGAGCTTCCCTCTCTTTGAGACTGTCGTTGGTCCTGCGGCCCTCGGCTCTTCACCAGGTGGCCGCCAGGGGGCTCCTGTCACCATCGGTGCCTCTCCATCTTCTCCCCTCTGGTGAGCCCAGCTTGGTGTCTGGAGGATTAGCTGGAAGGGGTGAATGAAGCATGGCCCCTCACCATCCTAAAGATGTCTGCATTTTAAAAAGTGAGACTCTGTTATCTCAAATGAACTTGAAATTGGTGGGGTTTCAGGCAAGGTGGAAAGGTAAGGTGAAAAGCCTTGACTGGTATGGGAGCCGGCCTCCAAGCTGGGCCCGGGTGACCCTGCCTCCTGGTGTTCATGCCCATGTGCAGTCCCCTCCCACCCTGAATTACTCAGGGCTGATCTGTGCCACCAAGAGGATACAGTGGAAGTGACGGTCTGTGACTTCCAAGGCTAGGTGGTAGGAGACTACTGCTTCCACCTAGCTCCCTTGGGTCACCTGCTCTGGAGGAAGCCACCTCCCCTGTCCTGAGGATACTCAAGCAGCCCTGTGGAGATGCCAAGATGGAGCAGAACTGAGGCCTCCTGCCAATAGCCAGCACAAGCTTGCCAACATATCTGGGAGCCAACATGGAAGTGGGTCCTCCTGCCCCCGTCAAACCTTCAGATAACCTCAGCCACGGCCGACAGCTTGACCACAACCTTCTGAGAGACCTCAAGCCAGAAAGACCTAACCACACTGCTCCTGAATTCCCGACCCATAGAAAGTGCATAAGATTGTATACGTTTATTGTTTTAAGATGCTGAGTTCTGGGGTAATATGTTACATGGCATTGGATAGCTGATACAGCTGCTAAGAGCCCAAAGTTTTCTGGGAGGGGAGGCCTAGTGCTGGCCTCTCCTTGGGTCAGCTCCCCAGGCTTGGCTGCCTCCCTCTTGCCCCTTCTGAAGCTCTGCTTTTCTCTGATTGCTCCATTTGTCCATGATGTTCTCTGTCTTGGGTTGGGGAGGAGAGGAGCTTCGTGCAAGGTTTGGTGTATTGATTATAAGTTAGGGCATACTGATGATGATTTTGAGTGTATTGATTTTAAGTAAATGGGCACCTGCCTAGATTTCATGAAAATGTATATCCCCGTGTCCATCCTCCGAGTCTAGAGACTCCAGTACAGTAACCCTCAGATGCCAGTGGGGTTTGGATGTCCGGCTGTCCCTTCCAGCACCCAGCATTTGCAAACATGGGATGTAACTTTCCGTGGGAGCATCTCCCCCTTTCCTCCCACACAGTGGAACCTGTAATGCAGTGTGCAGCCCGTGTCCTCTGCCCACTGCGCGGTGGGTTTGCCAACCCCAGTGCCTTTGCTTTATCAGAGGAGTCAGACTTTTGACCTGAGTTATTTCGGCGCAAGATCATTTTTGTAAGAGATGATGCAATAGGTATTTTAAAAGAGAAAGAAAGTATTTCACGGGCACTCAGAGAAGTGTTGCAGTATACCAACTAAAAATCTTAACTTTTGTAAAGTGAGGTAGTGAAATTTCATTCTAGCTGCTGGCTTTTTTGGATTGCTTTTAGTAAACCTTTTATTGAAATATACGTGCAGAAAAGTACGTAAATCATAAGTGTACAGCTTGATGAATTTTCACCAAGTGAGCACACCTGGGTAACCAGTGCCCAGAGCAAGAAATGGACCATGACCAGCCGCCAGAAGCCACCCCCATGTGACTCACCAGCCCAAGGTTGTCCGCTCCCACAGATTTGTTTTGCTCGCATGGAACTTTACATTAATGGACTCCTGGATTCCTTTGTGTCTGGGTTTCGCGTGACGTTAGGTTTGCAGCTTCCTCCTTGTCAGCGTATGTAGTGGTACATTGCCCCATTTGTCTGTAGAGCTCATGGCTGTGCAGAGTTGAATAGTTTTCTCTGTCCGTATGTGTCTTTTTTCTCCTGCTGCTTTTAAGATATCCTCCTTTTCACTGCTTTTAACAATTTCATTATGATATGCTTTGGTGCAGTTTTCTTTTCTTTTTTTTTTTGGTGCTTGGGGTTTGTTGAGCCTCTTGTGTCTGTGGGGTTGTAGTCGAATAGTTTAAATCTTTCGGTAGAACAGGATTTCCTATAGTAAATGTTCTGGTCAGCTAATCAAAATTTATTTCAGAGGAATTTCTTGAGAGAGTTTAAAGGGAGTTTTAAACCAGTTTCCCTGTCGAGCTCTCCCTTCTTCCAGTTGGAGCAGAATGGCGAAGGAGGGTTTGCCTCGTGGGGCCGCTGGAGGAACTGTTGGCCTGTGGTGCTTTTAGCCGCTGTGACGGGTTCCAAGTCCACTCCCTGGGGCCCCAGTGATCCTGCGTCAGATGCCTGTGGTCGGATATCAGCCAGGATGTGCGCCTGCTGCACCGAGGCGGAGCTCGCTCTCTCTCTGTCAGCCCAACGTTTTTCATGGGTGAAAAGTAATAAGGGAAGAATCAAGATGAATTGAGCAGTTAACAAACCCCCTACAAACCTAGTAGTCATGCCCTTCAGACTTGCATTGCTACAAACTGTGAAACTGTGGAAGATGGTGCATGTGTGAGATGACGTAGTCAGTGTTTCAAAACCACTCGTGTTGTACATGTCGAACGACTTCAGTTTGGTTTACGTGTTCTCTTTGTCCTATGTATGTGCACAGATAGAATATCTTTCTCTTGCGTGTTCTTGAGCATGTCTGTGCAGTGACGTCCAGAGCGTTCAGCTGACTGCTTCATAGAGTTTTATGTCTCTACATGGGCATGGCATTAATAACGCTCTTTATAGAGACAGTATATGCGGTTGGCTAAGCGTTTTAGGTTTAGTGGATATTACTATGTAGCAGGGCTCAGCAGACACTTCCTTAAAGGTCCAGGTAGTAGGTAAGGGTGAGTAACACAGGCCTCTGCCCTCAAGGAGCTCACCATCAAATACAGGAAGAAGCAAGCTTGTAAATAATTATTGCAACAAAATGCACTTCATAAATCAGATTGATATTAAAAATATTAGTAATTAAAACACAACAGAAAGGATGCAGGGAATGAAGTAGTGGAGAATAGGAGGGGAACAAAAGGTAGTAATGGGCCAGTGGTTCTCACAGTACAATCCTGGACCAGCAGCGTCAGCCTCCCTGGGAACTTAGAAATGCAGATTCTCGGGCCCCACCCCGGAACTGCTGAAGCTGAAAGTCTGGGCGTGGGACTTGGACCCAGCCCTCCTGGTAATGTGGCTGCACGCTGGAATTTGTGGGTCACTGGTCTAGGCAATGATCGGCCACCAGTGTTCCACTGAGGAGGGGACGACAGGCCATTTTGGTGCTCAGTCGTCCCGGAATTGCCAGAGGTCTCAGCACAGTTTGGATGCTTTAGTTGGTGAGCTCTTCATCCATTGCAGTCAGTAAAGTGTATCAGAGTTTTCCTGAATTCTTACATGTATGGAAAGTTTTACTTTTGCCCATTAGTACAACTTATCCATTTTTTTCCTTCTATGGATCATGCTTTTGGTGTCATTTTGGAAACTCTAGGAAATGGTGCTTGCTGTGTTACAGGTCCCCAGGATCATGCCTAGCCCTAGATCCTGAAGATTTTGCCCATTTGTACAGGGCCATAAAAATCACTCATGGGTTTTCCATAGGCCAAGGCATCACTGGCAAAAGAAATACAGAATACCCCGGGATACCACCTTTATTTGGATTCTCTCAGAAGTGGACCCTGAGATGATGATTCCAGTGCAAGGAGTTTTTTGGGAGGTGCAGGGACTTCTAGGGGGGGAGTGGGAGGTGTGACTGGGAAAGGGGGCAGCCGTTAGAGGCTGGGCTTTAACGCAGCTCACCCAGTGGGCAACTGGAGCTTTAAGCCACGTTTTGGAAACTCTAGGAAGTGGTGCTTGCTGTGTTACAGGTCCCCAGGATCACTTCCGGGTTCACTGGGAGGGCTCATGGGACGCAGCATACACTGGTACTCATGACTATGATTCATTACAGTGGAAAGATACAGAGCAGAGTCAGCAAAGGGAAGAGGCACAGGGGTGAAGGCGGGAAAAAACATGCACAAGCTTCCAGAGTCCTCTCCCAGTAGAGTCACACAGGATGTGCTTAATTCCTCCCACAGTGAGCTGAGAGCAGTCTCAGGCCTGTGGTGGTCAGTCTTTCTGCACAGGTACGAAACACATGCTTAGTCACTGGTTAATACCTCCTTCTCATGTCTGCCCATTGGCTGGATGGGAAAGTATACATGATGTGTGTGTGTGTGTATGACAGAGAGAGAGAGAGAGTGAGCATTGTGAGGGCAGAAAATCCCGGTACGTTTGTTATATTTTAAACTTTCTCTTTTATTTTATTTTATTTTTTTTTATTTTTATTTTTTGTGAGGAAGATCAGCCCTGTGCTAACATCTGCCAATCCTCTTTTTTGCTGAGGAAGATCGGCCCTGGGCTAACATTTGTGCCCATCTTCCTCCACTTTATATGGGATGCCACCACAGCATGGCTTGACAAGCGGTGCGTCAGTGTGCGACCGGGATCCAAACCTGCAAACTAGAGGCCGCTGAAGCGGAGCATGCGCACTTAACCGCTGCACCAGCCGGCCGGCCCCCTAAACTTCCTCTTTTAATCTTTGAATTCGGAGCAGCAGAAATGGGCAGATAAACAAATGTTTGCTATAGCCTCAAACATTTATGGCAAAAAAATCTTTTTCACCTACCCACATGAACAAATAAATGAAGAGAACTGTGCTCTGTTGTGTAATTCGAAGCTAGCTCTGAATTGGTATTGAATTGCGTTCCTTAAGTGTGTTGTGGTGTGCGTTCGGAGATCCAGGGTCTGTATAAGGCAGCCTGGGGCATTCTCATTCACTTTAAGCTCCTGATTTCCTCCCCTGTCGGAGAACTGAGTGGATGAGCTGGCCTGGCTGCCCTGGGAGGAGGGAGTGGGGGAAAGAGTGGATCAGGAAGGAGTGGAAGTACACGGTCATCGTGATCATCTTCGTAACGCAGGCCTTGTGTTGAGGTGACAGTCTTCAAAGCCAGGAACTACAGGACTGCCCTCTTCCCCTTAGCTGCCGGCGGGGATCTGCCTGCCCGCCCTCCTCTCAGGCATCTGTCTCCAAGATCATGCTTCTGACCACAGACCCATCTTCCCAGAGCCTTGTGTGGTGGCCCTCGCAGCGGCAGCACCAGCATCACCTGGGAGCTCGTTAGAAATGCAGAGTCTCGGCCCTGCCCTAGCTCTAGGATCGGAATCTGCGTTTTAGTAAGACCCCCAGAGGATCTTGGGGCTCATGAAGCCTGAGTCAGGGCCTCACCCGAGGCTGCATGTTGGAAGCACCTGGGGAGCATTAAAAAATGCTGGTGCCTGCGCCCCTAGCTGCTGATTTAATTATTCCGGGCTGGGGCCTGGGTGGGGGGCTTTCACAAAGGTGATTCTGCCACGCAGCCAGGGCTGGGACCAGCCTAGGCCCTGCCAACTGCGCCCCCCTGAAGTTCTTCCCCTGCCCCCGAGGCACCGTGCCCTTCCGCCGCTCTGCCTCCATCCCAGACAGACTTCTTCATCTCCCAGCACTGTGGTTCTGTCTCCTGCTCCTGCCCATCTCCCCACGTTTCTGACTTCAGCCCGGTCCCTTTTCTTTATTCAAAGTGTGGTCCGCAGGCCGGCAGCGTCAGCCTCACCGGGAGCTTGTGAGAAATGCAGAGTCTCAGGCCCCGCCCCAGACCTGCTGAATCGGAAGCCGCATTTTAGCAAGATGCCCAGTGATCCAGGTGCACACGAAAGTGTGAGAAGCACTGGTCTAGGTGACAGAGCTGGGGAAGAACCCCGGGAATTGGTGGAATCTGGGGAACCGGGGCCTCAGGAGCTGGAAGGTTCTTTCCGCACGTCTTGCTTGTTTGTTTGCAGTTTCTCAGCCTGTCACTGTTGACGTTTGGGGCGGGGTCATTCGTTGCTGTGGGGCCATCCTGCGCATTTAGGATGTTTACCAGCATCGCTGACCTCTACCCACTTGAAGCCAGTGGTACCCCCTCCCCGCCCAATTATGACCACCCAGAATGTCTCCAGGCATTGCCAAGTGTCCCCTTGGGGACAAACAGAGTTGGCCCTCATGAGCATTGGTGCTCCAGAGCAAAGCTTGCCAGTAGTGGAAGGCCGTGTTGGGGACAAATGACCTGCAGATCTGCACAGTTGAAAGGTTACCAGTTGGCTCTGGGGTTGCCAAATATATCCCCCACAGGGAAGTGCCCGAAAGGCTCATTTGATCCATTTTTGGATTAAGGCAGAATTTTTCCACCTCAGCACTAGTGATATTTGGGGCTGCATAATCCTTTGTGGTGGGGCTGTGCTGGGCACTGTAGGATGTTGAGCAGCAAACCCTGGTCTCCACCAACTAGATGCAGGAGCACCCCTGTCACGTGTGACAGATGTCTCCAAACGTTGCCTAATGTCCCCTGAGGGCAGAATCGCCTCTGTTGGGAGCCCCTGGTCTGTTTATCTTTGGTCTCTGCCACCCAGCCTCATTCCTCCCTGCTGTAGACATTTGGTAGAGGTAGTGGTTCCCAGGCTAGCCCCCACCGGAAAGAGAGGCTTCCTTTTTCCTGTTGTCCATACATGGCCTGTGTGGGTCCCATGCTCACCCCCACAGCCAGGCACTGCGCCCGGCTGTTGGCTAGCATCTTTCACGTGCCCACACTAGGAGCCAGGGGCCAGCTTTGTTACCAAGTGAAGGGGGAGGGGCCAGTCCTGGGGAGAGGCAGAAGTGGCTACTGCGGCCCACTCTTGCACCCTGCTATGGAGGTAAATGCTCTGCTGAGCTTTCATCCAGTCACAAGCTCATTTAGCAAGTACCTGATGAGTGGCAACCAAGAGCTGGGCGCGGTTCCAGGTGCTGGCACCAGTCCCCGGGGCCCCATAAGAGTGCTGGCCTGTTAGCCCATTTCACAGGACAGCAGACTGCAGCTCAGCCGGGCTGGTGACGCGCAGCCTCTGACTGCAGAGCCCAGGGCTGCCTAACCGTCCCCCGCCCTGCTTTCAGCCTCAGTGCTTCCATGTCCCCGCCTTCCCTCTCTTCCCCCTCCAGGCCACCCTCCACATTGCTGTCCGAGGGCTGTTTTAGAACATCCTAGTCTTCTCAAAATACTTTTGTGCCTCGAAAGAAAGCGAGCGTTTTTAGTCAGCCCTGAAGTCGCTTCCCATCTAACCAGAGGTTTTCTTTCTAGCATGGTTCCCTCTACCTGAGCCTCAAGGATCGTGGAGAGTGGGAAAGGGCTTGTGCTCCAAAGAAAAAAGACAGTACTGACACCAGAAGGAATGGATGCCCCCGGGGCAAAAAGCACAGATGAAAACCATGCCTGAGAATCTGCATTTACTGATGGGCAGGCCACGTTTTTAAACACTTCTTAAAATCGTAAAATATAACAAACATGTCAAAAAGTGCATAACACCTAAATGTGTGGCTTAATAGATTGTAAAAGAAACATCTATATCGCCACTTGACGTATAAAATCATTTATATAATCTCATGTAAATGGCATCACACAGTGTGTATTCTGATGTGTCCCAATTCTTTTGGGGAACATGCTGTGTTTAGAACTTACCCATTGCAAGCCCTTGAGTCAGAGGCTGAGTAGGAGAAGAGAAGCCACCGAAGGTGACTGGCCACAAGTCAGAGAGGGCATTACCCTTGAGTTACTCAGGGCCGACTGTGGAGGTAGGAGGTTCCCGTGACCTGAGGTAGGAGTTAGGGCCTAAGGAGGCGGAGGGAAGGACAGCAGGGGAGGCTAGGCAGGTGGGGGAGTTGTCCTTCATTCTCTTTGGGTGGAGGTGGGGGTTACATGTTGGAGCAGATGGAGAAAGGAGGAGGCAGTCCCCGCCCGTGTTGCCTGGACCCGCAGGAGCTTCCCCAGTGGACTCCGGGATGCCCCAGGCGGAAGGGCTGCCTGCACAGCACCATCTGGTGGCCATGTGGTACAGTGACACTCCCTCTGAGACCAGGGACACGCAGCCTGGTAGCCTTTAGAGCAGCGCCCAGCACCAAGGAGCTGGTGTCCAGCAGACATCAGCCCCTCCAGCAGACATCAGCCCCTGAGCTCAGAGCCTTGTGTGATCCACGTGGGTTGCAAGAAAACGGGCTTCGCAAAGGCTGTTTGTGATTCGTTGTTGGAGCTTCTGGAAAATCTGTAAGAAATGAAGTTTTTTTGGATATTTTTTTTAGCTGTCATCTAACCAAGGTCTGACTCTGAACTCGATGTTCTCGGATCCTCTCCTCCTTGTATCCTTTGCCTTTTATGGTGTCTTGTGAATACAGGTAACCTCTAGCTCTGATGGCCTTGTTAGAGCTGTGGTATGACCATATTTTTATTCATGAGTCAAGGGCATCTAGAATTTTGAAGCACTGGGATAGCTAATTAGTTGGAGAAACTTTTTTGATTATAGAATATCATAGAAACCTCAGTGTGTGTGTGTGTGTGTGTGTGTGTGTGTGTGTGTATGTTAGGAACTACCTTTAATTCTCCCAAAGCTTCCAGGTTGAAACATTGCTAGTGAGGTCCTTTACTTGCATTTCTGGGGTCTTATCCTTCCCTTTCATAATCCTATGAGAGACGACTGCCTACTTATCTTTGTATTTCTCCCAGTGGATCACTATGCTTTCTTTGCTGGCTTCTCTTGGTAGGTGAGGGTTGTAGGCCCGCTGGTAGCTCTGGTACCTTGGACAGGGGCCTGGCAGGTAGCAGATGCCCAATAAATACTTGTGATGTAAAGCAGGGGCTGGCAAACTGCAGCCCCCAGCCCACTGCCTGTTTTTATAAATAAAATGTTCTGGGCACACAGCCACATGCCTTCATTTACGCATCATCTAGGGCTGCTTATGCTACAGTGGCCGAGTGGAGTAATTGCAACAGGGACTGGATGGCCTGAAAAGCTGAAAATGTTTCCTATCTGACCCTTTACAGGAAACATTTGCTAACCCTGAATGTCAGTTAGGTTACTACAGGGGGACGGGAAGGAGAACGGTGGCGAGGACAGCCTGTGGGAAAGGCTCATGAGAGCGGGAGGGGATTTTGCTAGCAGTTTCTGCCATGCCCACGCTGCCAGAGGAATCTGCTGGGACTTATGTGGTGACCAGCCTTCCTTGCTTATTGGAGACTTTTAATCTTTTAATCTGAGTTATGACTTTTCGTTCCATCTGCCCAAGTCGTCTGGCGATTAGCTAATAGAGCAAGTTGGCAAATAAGACGCCATGACCTGATTTGGGAGAGGAATACTGGCAGAAGAATTGTCAGGCTCTGATGGCACCTGGCTGCTGCTGGGCTGAGAGAGGAGGGGACAGGTGGCAGGTCCTCAACAACAGAGTCTTAAGGGTGGGTGTGAAAAGTGATGGCAGCACGCTGTGTAATGGCTCCCGGTGGGAACCACCCACTGTCCGTCCACAGTGGAGTAGATACATACATTGGAGTTTAGTCCGCAGTCGAATACTGTAGGACAGGAGTGGGAAAAGGCCATCACCCTGTGGGCCAAGTCCAGTTCACGGCCTGCTAAGAATGGTTTTTACATTTTTTAATGATTGAAAAAAAACTGAAAGAAGAAGAATATTTTGTGATACATGAAGATTATATGAAGTTCAAATTTCAGTGTCCATAAATTAAGTTTTATTGAAACACAGCCCTAGTCATTAATTTGTATATTGTCTCTGGCTGCTTTTACGTGACAATGGCAGTGTTGAGTAGTCCCAACAGAGGCTACATGGCCCACAAAGTTTCAAATATTTGCTATCCAGCCCTTAATAGAAGAAGTTTGCTGTTATAGAGCAAAGAGAAGGAACAAATGATAATTATACTCAACAATGTGGATAGATCTTACAACATAATGTAGAACAAAAGAAGCTGGAAACAAAAGATTCCATTTATATAAAGTTTAAAAACAAGCAAAATTAATCTGTGGTGTGAGTCAGGATAGTGGTTACCTTTAGGGGTGGGGTAGGGCCTGGGAGGGGCCACAAGGAGGCTTCTGGGGGCTGGTCATATTCTGTTCCTTGATCTGGGTGCTGGTTATGTGGGTGAGTTCCCTTTGCGAAAATTTGTGGAGGTGTACACTTATGATTTTTGTATTTTTACGGATAGATGTTTACTGTAATAAAAAGCTTACTTAAGAAAAGTGATTTCAGGGCCGGCCCCGTGGCTTGGTGGTTAAGTGCGCGCGCTCCGATGCTGGCGGCCCGGGTTCGGATCCCAGGCGCGCACCGAGGCACCACTTCTCCGTCCATCCTGAGGCTGAGTCCCACATACAGCAACTAGAAGGATGTGCAGCTATGACATACGACTATCTACTGGGGCTTTGGGGGAAAAAATAAATAAATAAAATCTTTAAAAAAAAAAAAAAAAGAAAAGTGATTTTAGTGTGGCAGCTCCTCAAAAGGTTAAACATAGAGTTACCATATTACTTAGCAATTCCCCTACTAGGTATATACCCAAGAGAACTGAAAATATATGTCTACATGAAGACCTGAACACGAATGGTCCCAGCAGCATTATTCACAATAGCCAAAAAGTGGAAGCAACCCAAAGGTCCATCAGCTGAAGAATGGATAAACAAAATGTGGTCTATCCACACAGTGGAATATTAGTCAGCAATAAAAAGGAGTGAAGAACTGATGCTACAACATGGATGAACCTTGAAAACATAAATGAAAGAAGCCAGATGCAAAGGCTATGTATTGTGTAATTCCATTTATATGAAATATCCAGAAGAGGCAAACTCACAGAGACGGAAAGTAGATTAGTGGTCACTGGGGGCTGGGGGAGGAGAGTGACTACTGTGGGTATGGGGTTACTTTGAGGGGGATGAAAATATAGTGGAATTGGATGGTGGTGATGGTTGCACAATTGTGTGAATATGTTAAGCCCAACGGAAGAAGGTGAATTTTATGGTGTGTGAATTATATCTAAAAAAAATGCTTAAAAAGATTGCTGCTACAGCCCCCTGTGTGTCTATACAAGTCAGAAGGAGAAGGTCCCAAGGCGACAGCTACCTTGCCTGCTCTTTCGTGCTGCTCTTCCAAGTGCAGGTAAATTGAAGGTTGATGGGGGGAAGGCCCGACTTTTCCGCCAGGTAATCCACACCCATCCCCCAGATCCAGGCCAGTTGAGTGGCACAGAGCAGTTTCTAGAATGTAGCTAAAATGGGCACGTTAGATTTGATACTTCTGTTTACTGAAACTGCAATTCTACAAAAAATAAGACAAACTGGAAGATTATAGATAACTTCTTTCCTGGACTTTCCCTGTGATTTTGCCCAACTTAATCCTGTTTCCCTGATCTCTATTTTCCTTTGGTCTGATTGGAGAGAAATTAGAATCTTTGTAGCAGCTGCTGGGGCGCATTTCCATCGATAGGCGTGGACTGCCGGCTTCCTGCTGGTTACTCCAGGATCCCATGGCTTACCTGTACCTTGCTTTTTATAAATATTTAGTGATGTCTTCTGGGTTGCACATTTTGGTCCCCACTTCTAAGTGTTAAGGGCAATAATGGTTACAGATATCACTATAGCTTTTGAGAGTGTAAGATTATCACACAGATTATCTGAAAGTTTTAATTTCGCCAACAGTGAAGAGTACGTTTTTTATGCTTTTTTGCTCTGTAATGATTGATATAAACAGTTGTCAGTGAAGATAGCTCTGAAATTTCTGGAAAGTCCCACAGGCTTAACCAGTATCTGGCAGAGACAAATAGTTTTGATTGATTAAAAAATGTTTGCTTATCCCTGTGCGGGTGAAAGGGGCTGGTACTAAGTTTCAGTCTCTGTGTCATGTACTCGGAGTGGAAAGCAACTGAGAAACGTCTATCCCAGGACTCTGGGTTTTCAGAGGAAGGTGGTGAGGGTCAGCGAGGGTCAGCTGAGGTCACACAGCCAGACGGGATTCACACACAATTCTCGTTTAGTGGTCTTTCCATTCTGAATGGATGTATTTCATTTGGAAGAAAATAGTCTCTAATAAACGTAAACAGTTTGAGGAGTTTTCAGGGAAAGATATTTGAGATGCCAGGCATGGATTCATGTTTTAATGGCCTCACTAGTTCTTGGTAAGCAGAAGTCAGCAGAGGGTCCCCCAAAAGCTCAATTTGGCCTCCTTAATCTCCCTGAGATTGGGAGACTGGAGTCCACTGGGTCCCTCCTGTCAGCTACAGACATTAGAGGAGTGATTAGATAAACCTTAGGGACGAGGGAACATGCAGGGCAGTGAGGAAAATGTGGTTTCATGAAACACTTATGGATTTTTATTTTAACACGCATTTATGAAGCACTAACAACCGTGTGCCAGGTACGAAGTACTTTACAAATGTCAGCTCTTTTCAGTCTTTGTAACAACACTCTGAGGTAGATGCTGTTAGATCCCCACTTTATAGATGGGGAGACTGAGGCACAGTAAGGTTAAGCAATTTGCCTAAGGTCACACAGCCAGTAAGTGGCAGAGCTGAGATTTGGACCGAGGCAGTGCTGTTCCAGAGTCTGTTTTTTTTTGTTTGTTTTGTTTTTGCTGAGGAAGATTTGCCCTGAGCTAACATCTGTTGCCAATCTTCCTCTTTTATTTTATATGAGCCACTGCCACAGCATGGCCACTGACAGACGAGTGGTGTAGGTCTGCGCCTGGAAACCAAACCTGGGCCGCCGAGGCGGAGTGCGCCGAATTTAACCACTAGGCCACTGGGGCAGGCCCAGAGCCTGTGTTATTACCCACTATGCAGTGCGGCCTCTCTTATGGTAAGTGTTCAAAATAGAGAGGAAAAAAGCACAATATGAAAGAGCCAGTTGTATCATACTTCCAACTTGTTTTATTTTATTTTAAACTTTTATTTATTTATTTCCCCCCCCAAAGCCCCAGTAGATAGTTGTATGTCATAGCTGCAGATCCTTCTAGTTGCTGTATGTGGGACTCGGCCTCAGTATGGCTGGAGAAGCGGTGCGTCGGTGCGCGCCTGGGATCCGAACCCGGGCCACCAGCAGCGGAGCGCGTGCACCCAACTGCTAAGCCACGGGGCTGGCCCCCAACTTGTTTTAAAATATATCTGTGAAGAAAATATACCAACATTTTGCAGTGATTCTCTATCTAGAACACGATGGCAGGAAATCATTATTTTCTTCTCGATACTTTTCTGTATTTTCCAAGGTTTTTTATAAGTTGAGTGGTAGGTTGTATTTTTTAAAAATAGCAACAACAATATTTCTGATTTTTGGATGCTCTTCCAGAACCTTGCCATTTCCTCATCAAGCAATGGAGTCTACTTCCCTCCCTTTGAACCTGGGCAGGCTTTTGTGACTGCCACAATGAGAAGAATGTGGCAAAAGTGACACTGCATGACTTCTGAGGCTAGGTCATGCAAGGTGACCCATAACATATATTTCTGCCTGTCTCTCTCTCTGACATTCTTGCCTCAGAGCCCAGGGCCCCAGGTAAGAAGTCCTCCCACACTAAAGCCACCAGGCTGGAGAGACCACATGGAGATGCCAGTGGAGAGAGAGATGCCCAGGGAGCCCCAGCTGTTCTTCTAGTCCCCAGCTTTTGAATTTCCCAGCCTCGGCACCAGACGTGTGAGTGAACAAGCCTTCAGATGATTCTAGCCCCAGCTGTTCTTCTAGTCCCCAGCTTTTGAATTTCCCAGCCTCGGCACCAGACGTGTGAGTGAACAAGCCTTCAGATGATTCTAGCCCCAGCTGTTCTTCTAGTCCTCAGGTTTTGAATTTCCCAGCCTTGGCACCAGACGTGTGAGTAAACAAACCTTCATATGATTCTAGCCCCAGCCCCTGTCTGACTGCAACCTTGTGAGAGACACAACACAGAATTCTGGTGTTAAAAGAATAGTTACATAGTACTTATTCTGAATGTTTTTCCTATATTAACTTGCTTAATCTTCACGAGTCTATGAGGAATATGTACTATTACTATCCCCATTTTACAGATGAGCAAATTGAGGCACAGAGAACTTAAGGCCTGGACAGAACCCCATGGCAGGGCATAAGTTGGGGCTCTTATTCTTGCACGTGGCCTAGACCTTAGCTCAGAAGTCTAGTTTTTCCTGGGAAGCAGAACCAATCAGATTTAAGGGGATGGACCAATGAAAAACTGTTAAAATACTTTGATGTAAACTTGAATGCTGATTTATTAACTCAAAATAAGGCATGGGCTAGAATTTTCAGGAAAGCTGCCATTTGTGCTTTTTGTACCTGGAGTGCTCCTGGAGGCCATAGTCACAGAACTGGGGACTTCTTGGGGGTGATCTTGGTGGCTCCTACCATCCTGTTCTGAGAGTCTGATGTTCCCCAAATCATCCTGAGGATGTCCCTGCAGAGGAGACCGGTCTGGATTCCCCTGAGTTGTGCAGGAGTCACACTGACAAACTCATTCTCTTTGTACTCTTTTTTTCTAGGCTATCTTGTCTACTCACACATTTTTTTTGAGTCTGTTTATCCTATTTATGACAAAATTGGGACTTAGACATTTTTGATAGGTGCATAGATGGAGCCTATAAAAATTCTGTAATGGGGCCTTGCCTTTGTTGCTCCAGTGGTTCAGAGATAGGCACACGTTTAAATGAACTCAAAACACTTTAGTGAATATTGACTAGATGCGTGCCTGACACAGTGATGGGGACGCAAATATGAGTAAGTCATTGTTGATGACTGCACGGTGTCACGGTGGAGTGGGAAGATGTTTCTGCCACAATGTAATTAGGAGTTCTGATAATGCTTTGGGGCAGAGTGACTTCAGCAAAATGGTAAAATAGAAAGTCCTAGCCCTTGTTCCCCCACAGAAACACCAATAACAATGATCAGATCAAAATACCTTTATGAGAATTCTAGATTCCAGTTAAGAAGTTGGACTACCCTAGGTGAGCATAAAGCCAAGAACAGCTGCAATGAAACAGGTAAGAAGAGCAATTTCACTTTACCCGTGTCAGACCCTCCCCCAAGATGGCGCAGCTCAGCCCTGAGAGGGAAATCCCTTGCCTGCAACTTCTCCTTTGGGGGAAAGAGAGTAGAAGGTATCTCCAATGTCTAACCTGTCAGAGCCCTACCTGAGGGCTTGCTTCACTCTCCACTTAGAGCGCTGATGAACCAGCATGGGTTGGAGGCCTGAGGGCAGCTGAGAACAGTGGAAAGTGGTGGGTGGCTTGCGGCAGCTGGCATGGATTTGTGTGATTGGGAGAAGCCACTCAACTTGAGACTTCTCACTCAGGAGGAAGAGGAGTGAAGCATGCCTCCAATGTCCCAGCTTTTCTGAGAGCAGCCTGAGGGACTGGTTTCTGTTTTGCCTCATTTGTCACTTGGAGCAAGAGAGAGAAATAAGTAGTAGAGTTTGCATGCAGCTCTCTGGCTTTGTGGAAAGCTGCCTGAGGGACTGATATCTCTCTGGCCTGACTTGGCATACTGACAGGAGCTGCCTGGTTGCCACTGAGAACCCAGGAGAGTGGGATGGCTTGCTGCTATAGAACCAGGGAACTTGCAGAGCCACAGACAAACACCAGAGGGAGCAAGAGATTAGAAGCTTCTGAAAAAATAAACTGGCAAATTCCTCTAATTAGGACTACATGCACAAGTCCAGAGAAAATGCATCCATAGAAAAGGTTTGAGAAGCCCCCAGACTTTTTTTTTTGTGAGGAAGATCAGCCCTGAGCTAACATCCATGCTAATCCTCTTTTTGCTGAGGAAGACCAGCTCTGAGCTAACATCTATTGCCAATCCTCCTCCTTTTATTTTCCCCAAAGCCTCAGTAGATAGTTGTATGTCATAGTTGCACATCCTTCTAGTTGCTGTATGTGGGACACGGCCTCAGCATGGCTGGAGAAGCGGTGCATCGGTGCGCGCCTAGGATGCGATCCCGGGCCATCAGTAGCGGAGCACGCGCACTTAACCGCTAAGCCATGGGGCTGGCCCTAGAGGCCCCCCGACTCTTTAGCTGGGCTGATTGGTGAAGGTCTTTCCCTGTAGGAAACTAGTTCGTAAAGATTAGAAGAGGTGGCTATTTTTTAAAATGTACAGATACCAACTCAAAAGTTCAAAGAACACAAAGAGACAGACAAACATGAGGCAGACAAACATGACCCAAACAAAGAAATCTCTAGAAACCAACCCCAAAGAAACAGAGGTATATAATTTACCTGACAAAGAATTCAAAGTAACTGTCATAAAGAAGCACAACGAGCTCAGGAAAACAGTCCATGAACAAAATGAGCATTTCAACAGAGATAGAAAATGTAGAAAAGAAATAAACAGAAATTTTGGACAGAAAATTTGGAGCTGAAGAATACAATAACTGAACAGAAAACTTCACTAGGGGTGTTCAACAGGAGACTTGATGAAACAGAAGAAAGAATCAGTGAACTCGAAGGCAGGTCATTGGAAATTATCCAGTCAGAGGGACAAAAAGAAGAAAGAATGAAACAGAGTGAAGAAAGCCTAAGGGACTTAGGAGACTCCATCAAGTGAACTAATATATGCATATGGGAGTCTACAAGAAGAAGAAGAAGAGAAAGAAAGAAAGCTTAGTTAAAGAAATAATGACAGAAAACTTCCCAAATCGGGGGAGGAATATGGACATCCAGATTCAAGAAGCCCAACAGATTCTACAAAAGATGAACCCGAGGAAGTCCACACTGAATTACATTATAATCAAACTGTCAAAAGTCAAAGATAAAGAGAGAATTTTTAAAGCAGTAAGAGAAATTGACTTATCTCATACAAGGGATCCCCCATAAGACTATCTGCAGGTTTCTCAGCAGAAACCTTGCAGGCAGGCAGGGAGTGAGATGATATATTCTAAGCGATGAAAGAAAAAAAGCTACTAACCAAGAATACTATATCTGACAAAACTGTCCTTAAAAAATGGAGGAGAGATAGAGACTCCCAGATAAACAAAAGCTGAGGGAGTTCATCACCACTAGACCTGCCTTATAGGAAATGCTAAAGGGAGTCCTTTGAGTTGAAATGAAAGGATGCTAAATAGCAGCATGAAAACATATGAAGGTCTAAAGCTCCCTGGTAAAGGTAACTATATAGACAAATACAGAATACTGTAATATTGTAATAGTGGTGTATAAATCACTTAATTCTGGTATAAAAGTTAAAGTATAAAAAATAACTATACCTATAAAAATATGTTGATGGATACACAGTATAAAAAGATGTACAAGAGTATCTTATTTTATTGCACTTTGTTTTATTGTGCTTCGCAGGTACTGCGTTTTTTATAAGACCCTCCACCAGCAAAAAGATTGACTCACTGAAGGCTCAGGTGATGGTTAGAATTTTAGCAATAAAGTGTTTTTTAATTAAAGTATGTAAATTTTTAAAGAAATAATGCTCTTGCACACTTAATAGACTATAGTGTAAATATAACTTTTATATGCACTGAGAAACCAAAAAACTCATGTGACTCACTTTATTGCGATGTTAGCTTTATTGCAGTGGTCTGGAACTGAACCCGCAACATCTCTGAGGTAGGTCTGTAATTTGTGACATCAGTAATATAAAATGTATGTGTGGGGAGAGGCAAAAGTGTAGAGTTTTGTATGTGATTGAAGTTAAGTTGTTATCAGCTTAAAATAAATTTTTATAACTATGTTTTATGTAAGCCCCATGGTAACCACAAGAAAATATTATAGAAGATACACAGAAGAAAATGAAAAGGAATCAACATGTCACCACAAAAAGAAAAAAATCATTGAAACACAAAGGAAGGCAGCAAGAAGGGAAAAAAGAGACAAAAGAGCCACAAGACAGACAGAAAACAATTAACAAAATGACAATAGTAAGACCTTCCCTATCAGTTATTACTTTAAATGTAAATGGATTAAACTCCCCAGTCAATAGAGGGAGAGTGGCTGAATGGATTAAGAAAACAAGATCCAACTCTATGCTGTCTATTAGAGACTCACTTTAGACTTAAAGACAAACATAGGCTGAAAGTGAAAGGATGGAAAGAGATATTCCATGCAAATGACAACCAAAAGAGTGGCCATACTTCTATCAGACAAAATAGACTTTAAGCAAAAACTGTAACAAGAGACAAGGACATTATATAATCATAAAAGGGTCAATTCACCAGGAAGATATAACAATTATAAATACTTATGCACTCAACATCAGAGCACCTAAATATATGAAGCAAACATTGACAGAACTGAAGGGAGAAATAGACAACCACACAATAATAGTAGGAGATTTCAGTACCTCACTTTCAACAATGGATAGGACATCTAGACAGAACATCAGTAAGGAAACAGAGGACTTGAACAATGGTATAGTCCAAATGGACCTAACAGACATATATGAAACCTAGAAATGCGTCATTAGGTGATCTCATCATGCAAACATCATTGAGTGTACCTACACAAACCTAGATGGTATAGCCTACTACATACCTAGGCTATATGATACTAATCTTATGGGACCACCGTGATATATGCGGTCCATCTTTGACCAAAATGGTGTTATGTGGTACATGACTGTATATGAAAAGGCCACAGCTATCCTCATACTGTATGGTGAAAAACTGAGAGCTTTTCCTCTTATATCAGGAACAAGGCAAGGATGCCCACTCTTGCCACTTCTATTGAACATAGTACTGGAAGTCCTAGCCAGAGCAATCAGGCAAGAAAAAGAAATAAAGGCATTCATATTAGAAAGGAAGAAGTAAAATTATTTCTGTTCACAGATGACATAATCTTATATATAGAAAGCCCTAAACACTCCACAGAAAAACCTGTTAGAACTCGTGAACAAATTCAGTAAAGTTGCAGAATACAAAATCAATATACAGAAATCAGTTGTGTTTCTATATACTAATAACAATTCAAAAATGAAATTAAGAAGATCCCATTTACAATAGCATTGAAAAGAATAAAATACTTAGGAATAAACTTAACCAAGGAGACGAAAGATTTGTACACTGAAAGCTACAAAACATTGCTGAAAGAAATTAGACACAAATAAATGGGAAGACATTCTGTGTTCATGGATTGGAAGACTTTATATTATTAAAATGTCTATACTATCCAAAGCAATCTACAGATTCATTGCAATTCCTATAAAAATCCCAATGTCATTTTTTACAGAAACAGAAAAAAAATCCTAAAAGTCATATGGAACCACAAAGGACCCCAAATAGCCAAAGCAATCTTGGAAGAACAAAGCTGGAGGCCTCACAGTTTCTGATTTCAAAACATGATAAAGCTACAGTAATCAAAATAGTACGCTACTGTCATGAAAACAGAAATATAGACCAATGGAACAGAATAGAGAGCCCCGAAATAAACCTCTGCATATATGGTCAACTGGTCTTTGGCAAGGGCACCAAGAGTACACAAAGGGGAAAGGATAGTCTCTTCAACAAGTGGTGTTGGGAAAACTATATGTCCACATGCAAAAGAATGAAATTGGACCCCTATCTTACACCATACACAAAAATCAGCTCAAAATGGATTAAAGATTTAAATGTAAGACCTGAAACTTAAAACTCCTAGAAGAAAACAGAGGGGAAAAACGTTATGACATTGGTCTTGGTAATGATTTCTTGGATACAATACCAAAAGCACAGGCAACAAAAGCACAAATAGACAAATGGGACTACCTCAAATTAAAAAGCTTCTGCACAACACAGGAAACAATCAACAGAGTGGAAAAGCAATCTACAAAATGGGAGAAAATATTTGCAAACCACATATCTGATAAGGGGTTAATATCCATAATGTATAAGGAACTTCTAGAACTCAATAGGAGAAAAACAAATAATTCAATATAAAAACAGGCAAAGGACTTGAATAGACATTTCTCTGAAGAAGACATGCAAATGGCCAACACGTATGTGAAATGATGCTCGACATCACTAACCATCAGGGAAATGCAAATCAAAACCACAGTGTGGGCTGGCCCTGTGGCATAGCGGTTAAGTGCACGCGCTCCGCTGCTGGCGGCCTGGGTTCAGATCCCAGGCGCACACTGCTTCTCTGGCCATGCTGGGGCCGCGTCCCACATACAGCGACTAGAAGGATGTGCAGCTATGACATACAACTATCTACTGGGGCTTTGGGGGAAATAAATAAATAAATAAAATCTTAAAAAAAAAACAAAAAACACAGTGAGATTTCACCTCACACCTGTTAGGATGGCCATTATCAAAAAAACGAAAAAGAGCAAGTGTTGGTAAAGATGTGGAGGAATTGGAACCTTTGTGCACTGTTGGTGAGAATGTAAAGTGGTGCAGCCACTGTGGAAAACAGTATGGAGATATCTCAAAAAGTTAAAAATAGAACTACCATATGCTCCAGCAGTGGCACTTCTGGGTATTTATCCAAAAGAATTGAAAGCAGGATCTTGAAGAGATATTTGCACTCCCATGTTCATTGCAGCATTATTCACAATAACTAAGATGCGGAAGCAACTTAAGTGTCCATCAACGGATGAATGGACAGAGAAAATGTGAATATGTGTGCAATGGCCTTCAAAAATGATGGAAATCTTGGGGCCGGGCCCGTGGCTTAGCGGTTAAGTGCGTGCGCTCCGATGCTGGCGGCCCGGGTTCAGATCCCGGGCTCGCACCGACGCACCGCTTCTCCGGCCATGCTGAGGCCGCATCCCACATACAGCAACTAGAAGGATGTGCAACTATGACATACAACTATCTACTGGGGCTTTGGGGGAAAAATAAATAAATAAAAAATTAAAAAAAATCTTAAAAAAAATGATGGAAATCCTATCATTTGCAGTAATGTGGATGGACCTTGAGGACATTATGCTTAGTGAAATAAGCCCGTCACAGGAAGACAAATAAATACTGCATAATTCCACTTATATGAGGTATCTGAAGTAGTCAAATTCATAGAAGCAGAAAGTAGAATGAATGATGGTTGCCAGGGCCTGGGATGATGGGGAAATGGGGAGTTGGCAGTTCAGTGTGTATGAAGTTTCAATTGTGTAAGATAAAAAAATATCTAGAAATCTGCTGTACAACATTCTGCTTATAGTTAACAATAATGTACTGTACAGTTAAAAATTTGTTAAGAGGGTAGATCTCATGTTATTTTTTTTTAACCACATTTCTTCTCTCTCTCAGAGCCCAAGTAAATTGTACCTGTTAAACATTGTTATGATGCTGCTGCATGACAACCCCTTCAAGAAACCCAATTGTTTATTGTGGCTTAAAACAATAACCATTTATTTTTCTCAGTCTACAGGTTAGCTGGCTGGTTTGATTGGGCCAGACTCAGCTGATCTTGGCTGGGCTCACTCATGAATCTGTGCTTGGCTGGGCCTAGACGATCTAGGATGGCCTCAGCTGAGATGACCTAACTTGACTGCATGTGGTCTCTCATCTTCCAGCGCTCTAACCTAGGCTTCTTCTTGTGGCAGAGACAGAGGTCCAAGAAAAAAAGCAGAGGCTGCATCACCTCTTGGGGTCTAGACTCAGTACATGCATGCTGTCACTTCCACTGCATGTCACGAGGCCAGCCCAGAGTCAAGGGGTAGAGAAACAGACTCTACCTCTTAATGAAGAGGAGCTGCAAAGTCCCATTGAAAAGGTGGTAGATACAGGGAGGGGTAGAGAATATGGGCCATTTTTACAATCAGTTCACTGCATAGATCAGGAGTCAGCAAATGTTTTCTGTAAATGGCCAAATAGTGAACATTTTAGGCTTTGTGGACCATATGGTTTTTGTCGTAACTACTCACCTGCTGTTGTCATGTGAAAGCAGTCATAGACAATATATAAATGAATGGACATGGCTGTGTTTCACTAAAACTTTATTTACAAAACCAGGCAGCAGGCCAAATTTGGCCCACAAGCTCCAGTTTGCTGAGCCCTGAGGTAGATGATTTAGACCAAGTAGGAATCTCAGATTCAGGTTTTAGGATGCTGTCCTTGAAACTGTGGCCTTGAGGCCATAAGCAGAGGTGTGATCTGCCAGAAGAAATACTCTTACTGGAGAGAAGAAATAAAAACAGGTGAGAGGAGCAAGGGCCCCTCTCTAAGGTGCAAATGGCTATTTGCATCTGTTTGGGGTTGTTCCTAGTACCATATTGAAATTACACAGGTTAAGTTTATTTCTCAGTTAGCAAGTCCTTGGAGTTCCCTCCTTGTTGCTCCTGTGTTTGGCTGGATTCTTATTCCTTATCCATCCACAACTCCCAAGTGGATTCCAGATAGAATTCTTCCATTTTTCTGACCTGGATGCCCCCTTCTTACACTTCTGGCCCTCCTGTTTTTCTTTTCTTTTTTTAAAAATGATTTTATTGAGTTTATATTGGCTTATAATATTATGTAAATTTCAGGTGTACGTTGTTATATATCGGTTTCTGTATAGACTGCTTTGTGCTCACCACCAATAGGTCTAGTTTTTATCTGTCACCATACATGTGCCCCTTTACTCTGCTTGCCCTTCCCCTGCCCCTTCCCCTCTGGTAGCCACTAATCTGTTCTCTTTGTCTATGTGTTTGTTTATCTTCTACATATGAATGAAACCATGCGGTGTTTGTCTTTCTCTGTCTGACTTATTTCCCTTAGCATAAAACCCTCGTGGTCCATCCATGGTGTCACAAATGGCACGATTTTGTCTTTTTTTTTATGGCTGAGTAGTATTCAATTGTATATCTATATATACCACATCTTTTTTTTTTTTAAATGGGTTGTATTTTATTTAATTTATTTTTTTTGTGAGGAAGATCAGCCCTGAGCTAACATCCATGCCAACCCTCCTCTTTTTTGTTGCTGAGGAAGACTGGCCCTGGGCTAACATCTGTGCCCATCTTCCTCCACTTTATATGGGACGCAGCCACAGCATGGCCTGACAAGCGTTGCCTCGGTGTGCACCCAGGATCCAAACCCAGGCCGCCAGCAGCGGGGTGCACGCACTTAACTGCTATGCCACGGGGCTGGCCCCGGTAGTATGGACATTTTAACTATGTTTATTGTTCTAAACCGTGAGCATGGAATATCTTTCCATTTCTTTATATCTTCTTGGATTTCTTTCAGTAACGTCTTATAGTTTTCATTGTATAGGTCTTTTACCTCTTTGGTTAAATTTACTCCTAGATATTTTGTTCTTTTTGTTGCGATTGTAAATGGGATTGTATTCTTGAGTTCTCTTTCTGCTAGTTTGTTATTAGTATATAGAAATGCAACTGATTTTTGTAAGTTGATTTTGTACCCAGCAACTTTCCTCTGGTTGTTGATTATTGTTAATAGTTTTCTGGTGGATTTTTTAGGGTTTTCTATATATAGAATCATGTCATCTGCAAACAGTGAAAGTTGTACTTCTTCCTTTCCAATTTGGATCCCTTTTATTTCTTTTTCTTGCCTAATTGCTCTGGCCAAAATCTCCAGTACTATGTTGAATAGGAGTGGTGAGAGTGGGCATGCTTGTCTTGTTCCTATTCTCAGAGGGATGGCTTTCAGTTTTTCACCATTGAGTATGATGTTGGCTGTGGGTTTGTCATATATGGCCTTTATTATGTTGAGGTACTTTCCTTCTATATCCATTTTATTGAGAGTTTTTATCATAAATGGATGTTGAATCCTGTCAAATGAATTCTCTGCATCTATTGAGATGATCATGTGATTTTTATTCCTCATTTTGTTAATGTGGTGTATCACATTGATTGATTTGTGGATGTTCAACCATCTCTGCATCCCTGGAATAAATCCCACTTGATCATGGTGTATGATACTTTTTATGTATTGTTGTATTCCATTTGCTAATTTTTTTGAGGATTTTTGCATCTATGTTCATCAGCAATATTGTCCTGAAATTTTTGTTTTTTGTGTTGTTCTTGTCTGGTTTTGGTATCAAGGTAATGTTGGCCTCATAGAATGAGTTAGGAAGCATCCTGTCCCCTTCAATTTTTTGGAAGAGTTTGAGAAGAATAGGTATTAAATCTTTGAATGTTTGGTAGAATTCACCAAAGAAGCCATTGGGTCCTTGTCTTTTGTTTTTTGGGAGGTTTTTGATTACTGTTTTAATTTCTTTACTTGTGATTGTTCTATTCAGAGTCTTTATTTTTTCTTGTTTCAGTTTTGGGAGGTTGTATGATTCTAAGAATTTATCCATTTCTTCTAGGTTATCCAATTTGTTGGCATATAGGTTTTCATATTATTCTCTTCTAATCCTTTGTATTTCTGTGGTATTCATTGTAATTTCTCCTCTTTCATTTCTCATTTTATTTATTTGAGTTTTCTGTGTTTTTTTTTCTTATTGAGTCTGGCTAAGAGTTTGTCAATTTTGTTTATCTTCTCAAAGAACCAGCTCTTAGTTTCATTGATCTTTTCTATTGTTTTTTTGGTTTCTATTTCATTTATTTCTGCTCTGATTTTTATTATTTTCCTCCTTCTACTGACTTTGGACTGTGTTCTTCTTTTTTTAGTTCTGTTAGGTGTAGTTTAAGATAACTTATTTGAGATTTTTCTTGTTTGTTCAGGTAGGTCTATATTGCTATGAATTTTCACCTTAGTACCACTTTTACTGTATCCCATAGGAGTTGATATGTTGTGTTTTAATTTTCATTTGTCTCTAGGTGTTTTTTGATTTCTCCATTGATCCAGTGGTTGTTCAGTAGCGTGTTGTTTAGTCTCCACATATTTCTGGCTTTCCTAGCTTTTTTCCTGTAGCTGATTTCTAGTTTCATAGCATTGTGGATGAAAAGATGCTTGATACAATTTCGATCTTAAATTTATTGAGGCTTGCCTCGTTTCCCAGCATATGGTTTATCTTTGAGAATGTTCCATGTGCCCTTGAGAAGAATGTGTATTATGCATGGAATGTTCTATATATATCTATTAAGTTCATCTAGTCCTGTGTTGCATTTAAGGCCACTGTTTCTCTCTCTCTTTTTTTTTTTTGAGGAGGATTGGCCCTGCGCTAACATCTGTTGCCAATCTTCCTCTTTTTCTTTTTTCTCCCCAAAGCCCCAGTACATAGTTGTATATCATAGTTGTAGAGTTGTAGTTCTTCTGTGTGGGACGCCACCTCAGCATGGCTTGATGGGCGATGAGTTGGTCCGCGCCCAGGATCTGAACCGATGAATCCCGGGCCGTGGAAGTTAATGCAGGAACTTAATTGCTATGCCACTGGGCTGGCCACAAGGCCACTCTTTCTTTGTTGACTTTCTGGTAGGATGGTCTGTCCATTGACATAAGTGGGGTGTTAAGGTCCCCTACTATTGTTGTGTTGCTGTCAGTTTCTCCCTTTAGTTCTCTTAATAGTTGCTTTATATACTTTGGTGCTCCTGTGTTAGGTGCATATATGTTAATAAGTGTTATGTCTTCTTGGTGGAGTGTCCCTTTTGTCGTTATATAATGCCCATCTTTGTCTCTCATTATCTTTTTTTTTTTTTAATAATTTTATTTATTTATTTTTCCCCCAAAGCCCCAGCGGATAGTTGTATGTCGTAGCTGCAGATCCTTCTAGTTGCTGTATGTGGGACGCGGCCTCAGCATGGCCGGAGAAGCGGTGCGTCGGTGGGCGCCCGGGATCTGAACCTGGGCCGCCAGCAGCGGAGGGCGTGCACTTAACCGCTAAGCCACGGGGCCGGCCCGCATCAAAGATTTTCTTTACCACATATAATAAAAGGCTATTACCATCTTGTTTTTGTAGAAATGAGAACGAAATCTTTGCTTTCCAATTTTACTCCTTCCCTTTTATTATTGGTTGCTACTGACTTATGCAACATGATTCTTCCCTGGGTACTCATCAGTGTGTATGGCTTTCAGCTTGGCACGGCTTAAACCTCAAAGTTTTAAAGTTTTAAAGCAGCTGAGTTGCGCAGATGGTCAATAAATCAATCACTATGGCCACTTTATTGCTTGTAAGGTAATCATTTTGCCCATAGTGACTTTTCAATTTGATTAAAATGCACTTTCATCAGGTCTTGGTTGGGTCCTCCAGATATAAAAATACGTAAAGCAGTGAGAGAAGCCTGCTCTCAAATATTTTTATAACTACCCTTCACCTCTTTAACCATCTATTCCAGCACTTTTGTGGTCCTCATCCTGTAATTCAAATTTCCATGCTCTCTGCCTAAGTAATTTTTATTTAGTGCATATTCCAACCTCTTGTCGTTGTAAGAGGATATTATTTTTTCTGCTAACTGGCGGTGAGCAGCGGTCCTGCTGCAGAGCATTTTCAACATCTCAAATCAGCTCCTCTGTGATCTGTAAATCAGGCTCTGATGGTGGTATGACATGGAAGATGTCTTGGTTTCTTTGCGATTGTTTTCAAGACAAGGGGAACCAGGATAGTGGGAGTGGAATTGTTATCTTAGGCGGGAAAGGAAGAAACCCTCAACTGTGCTACTGCCCTGGGAGCAGGAGCCCTTTTGACTGCATTTTAAGAAAAATTAAGAGTGAGTGCCTGCACCCAGAGCTCCTTGCCCAGGGGAGTGTGCTGCCAGCCTGCCATGGCTTGTAGCTTGTATTAGTCTGTTTGGGCTGCTATCACAAAATATCACAGACTGGGTGGCTTGTAAACTAGATATTTATTTCTCACAGTTCTGGAGGCTGGTCATCCAAAATCAGGGGGCCAGCATGATCGAGTGAGGACCCTCTTCCCAGTCGCAGACTTCTTGTTGCTGTGTCCTAACACAGGGGAAGGGGCAAGGGACCTCTGTGGGATCTCCTCTTATAATGGCACTGATCCTGTTCATGGGGACTCTACCCTCACGACCTAATCACCTCCCCAAGGCCCCACTTCCTAATACCATCACATTGGGGGTTAGGATTTCAACATATGGATTTTGGGGAGACACAAACATTCAGATCATAGCATGGCCCATGTGGCAGGTTGTCCTGCCTCCTTGTCCATCTCTATGGTGGCCCCCCTGGTGTAGAGAGCCACTGCCCTCTGCATATTGCCTTGGCTCACACCAGGTAGTGAAAGTCTTGCCAGCGTTTTTACTCTGCTGTTGCTGTACATATTGAATATCCGCAGTGACAGCCACACAGGCTGCCTGCCTGCGTGGTCTACTTTATCTCCCAGGAGAACCAATTATGGGTTTGGTTGCAATGATTTGATTTTGAGTGGTATGCCTCAACCCTCTTTGCCCCTCCAGCCCTCCCATTTGACACCTTGCTTTTGCAGAACTTGAGGCTTTTTAGACATGTACATACTTCATCCTCATTATTTGCGGTTCTGTATTTGTGAATTTGCCCACTTTCTAAAATATGTTTGTAACCCCCAAATCAATACACATGGCACTTTCCCAGTCATTCACAGACATGTGCATGTGCAGAGTGGCAAAAGTTTGAGTCACCATAAATGCACGTTCCTAGCTGAGGCAACACTCCACCATCTTGTTTCAGCTCTCAGACTGTAAACAAGTGTCCTGTTCACAGTCTGTTTAGTACCATATTTTTCACATTGTTGTGCTGCTTTATTGGTAATTTTGCTGTTTACAATGGCCCTGAAATGCAGTGCTGGAGGGCCTCTGGTGTTGCTAAGCACAAGAAGGCTGCAATGTGCCTTATGGAGAAAATACATGTGTTAGATAAGCTTCCTTCAGGCATGAGTTACAGTGCTATTGGCCATGAGTTCAATGTTAGTGAATCAACAGTATATATTCAATAAGGTGTCTTTAAGCAGAAACACACATAACACAAGGTTATGTATTGATCAGTTGATGAAAATGTGACCAGAGGCTCACAGGAGCCTAACCTTATATTTCTCTTAGGGACAGTGCTTCAGTATTCACTAATTTGGTGTTCATGGTGACTTTATAGAACATGACTACTGTGAATAACAAGAATTGACTGTGCTATGGACTAAATGTTTGTGTCTCCCCAAAATTCATATGTTGAAACCTAATCTGCAATGTGAGGGTATTAGGAAGAGGGCCTTTGGGAGGTGGTTAGGTCGTGAGGGCTGAGCCCTCATGAATGGAATTAGGTCCTTTACAAAAGAGACCCCAGAGAGCTCTCTTGCCCCTTCCACCATGTCAGGACACAGTGATAAGATGGCCGTCTATGAACCAGGAAGCGGGCCCTCACCAGACGTTGAATCTGCCGGCACCTTAAGCTTGGATCTAGTCTCCAGAACAGTAAGAAATAAATTTCTGTTGTTGATAAGCCACCCAGTCTATGGTATTTTTGGCATAGCAGCCAGAACTGACTAAGACATGATATATATATGTTTCATGACAGCAGAGAGATACCTATGCAGAAATAATTCTTTCTTATAGAGGAAAATAGTGCACGTGGATCATTCTGCCGTGTCTGTCAGATATCCTGCTTATGTTGTAACCGCAGTTATTTCCTCTGCAGGTGTAACTAGCATGGTCAATGCAGGAGCGATGAGTGGCTCCGGAAACCTGATGGATTTCCTCGATGAGCCGTTCCCTGATGTGGGGACGTATGAGGACTTCCACACCATCGACTGGCTGAGGGAAAAGTCACGGGACACCGACAGACACAGAAAGGTAGGTGGCGACATGGCTACCTAAAGTGGCTAGGCTGTGCTTTCACTGGACTGTTCTGGAGCTAGGGCTTAGGTTCCCATGTCGTGTACTGGGCTAGGCTCTAAAGAGAAGGGCCGGTGGGAGAGGCAGAGATATGGACAGATAATTATAATACTAGGTGCTTTGAGTGGGAGGCTGTGTCATGCAGAGGTGTGGTATGGAAGGTAATGAGGGGACTCTGGAACCAGACAAATCGGGTACATCCTGCCCTTGACACCTTCAGGCTGGGCGACTTTTTGGGGTGCCATTTCTGGACCCTGTCTTCTCATCTGTAAGGATGGAGGTAATTATACCTGAAGAATAAATGAGGTTATGTGCGTATGAAAGCACATATTACAGTGCCTGGCGTCTAGTTGGCAATTAATACATATTTTAATAGGCTACAACTATGGGGTCATTTAGGAGGGATGGTTAGGGAAAGGTGTTTTAGAGAGGGTCACATTTCAGTTGGGTCTTGAAAGATGACTAAGGTTGCTAGGCAGAGAAAGGGGAAAGGATTCTAAAATCAGGAATGGCCCTTTTTTAAGTCACAGAGGCATGAACTAACATGGCACATTTGTACAGTTCAAGGAGCTCTGAGGTCTGGTGGAGGATTCATGAAGGGGAGGAATAGAGATGAGTCTGGCACCATGGGAACGGGGCCATATTGGGAATGACCAAGTAGGCCATGAAGAGGAGTTTGGATTTCACCTTGATGGCTTCAGAATACAAGAAAGATGCATTGCAGAGTGAGAAACAGGAAGCTTGGAAATTAGTGCAGGAGAAAGAGGAAGAAGGTCTGACAAAGGGCAGTGAAGTGCAGATGGAGCGAGGCTCAGGTCAAGAGGTATTCACACAAGCCACTGAGAGGATTGGAGGGGGGATTGGGGTCAGGAGGGGAGTGGAGTCAAGGATGACGCCCTGGCTGTGGTCAGAAGGGGATGATGTCCTGTGATGAGTTCTGTTTCAGCCGCTTTGAGTTTGAGCTGTTGGTCCAGCCTGTAGCCGGGGTGGTTGGCAGGTGGAGAGAACTCTGCACAGTTCTTGGGCGAGGTCAGGGCTGCGGTGGAGAATGAGGGATCCTTGGCATGCGAGTGGGTGCTGAAGCTTTAGAAGTGGCCAAGGTGGCCTGGGTATATAGAGGGAGAAGTAAGGAGGCAGGCAGGACCCTGGGCAATGCCAAGATTTGCTAGGTACAGTGGGAGGTAGATGGGGAGCCAGTGACGGACATTCAGATGAAGCAGGTGGAGGTAAAAGAGGGGAACCAGCAAAGAGTGGCCACAAGTGAAAGGAGGAGAGAATGGCGAGGACGGGGCTGCTAACCAGGTCCCCCTCCATGGAGGGGTAAAGTAGGAGTCAAACCAACAGGGTGGGGGACTATTGGTGGCCTCAGGGAGAGCAGCTTCAGAGTAGGATGAGGAGCGACATTGAGAGTGCGACTGTGTCACGTCATTTCACGTAGCTGGCAGAGAAAGGAGGAAGAGAGATGTGTAGGGAGTGAGGTAGAGTCAAGAAGATGACCAGCCCCTTGGCTCCAACATGGAGGAATGTGGGAGATGGGGCAGCATTCACTCTGGAGCAGAGGTGGGTGAACCATAGCCCTTGGCTTGGCACCTGTTCTTGTAAGTCAAGTTTTATTGGCACACAGCCACGCCCATTCACACACACCTTCTTTATGGCTCCTTTTGTGCTACAGCGGCAGAGGTGAGTAGTTGCGACAGACACCATCTGACCTGCAGAGCCGAAGATATTTACTTTCTGTCCCTTGACAGAAAATGTTCGTCAGCCCTGCTGTAAAGGGTTAGGAGGGGAATGACGATCTCAGAGGAATGTAGGATTCAGTTAACACGGGGAGGTGGAGGGGCATTCTTACAATGTGTGTAGACGTCTCCATCTGCCTGGAAAACATGGTCCATGCTGGCTAATTCAGAGTTCTTCCTGTTAACATTTACCCTCGAAAACAACAGCAGGAAATGAAGTCTTTGTTGAAGAGGTTCTTTTGTGAACAGACCTTACAATGTAAGTTCAAATAGTAATTCTTATTCAAAATGGTGACACCGAATCTGTCTCCTTTCGGAATGGCTTTGGAATAATCAAAGATCAAATCACACTTAGTAAATCTTTTTCTCTCTCTTTTTTTTCCTCCCCAAAGCCCCCATACATAGTTGTATATTTTAGTTGTAAATCCTTCTAGTTCTTCTATGTGAGCTGCTGCCACAGCATGGCTACTGACAGACGAGTGGTGTGGTTCTGTGCCTGGGAACCGAACCCAGGCCACTGAAGTGGAGTGTGCTGAACTTAACCACTAGGCCATCAGGGCTGGCTCAAGTTTTTTTAATTAAGTGAATTTTTGTGGATTATAATTATTTGGAGAGTGCTGTGGCATCTTTAGAGCTCTCTGAACTGGAAAGCCCATGTTGTCATTGCGGTGGGTAACTGAAGGTAATGTGAGTGGGAATTTAGTGCTTAATTACATTAGTTTTCTCAATCACCTTCTTTCCAGAGGAAACAGTTTCAGAGAAGGAAGCAGGAATTGGAAAATGGATCTAGATCAACTACTGTGTCTTCTTGTTTCTAGATAACCAGCAAAAGCAAGGAGTCCATATGGGAGTTCATCAAGAGCCTGCTGGATGCCTGGTCGGGATGGGTGGTGATGCTGCTCATCGGCCTGCTGGCGGGTACGTGGAAGGCCATGCAGTCCTCCCGGGGCAAAGCTTGAGGGGCTGGAACCCAGAGCGCTGACTGTTTGGGGTGATAGTCTGAAAATGGCATGCTTCTCTTTTACCCCACGCAGAGGATTGATTCCTTGAAATATCTAAGAGCAAAATACATGACCCTACATTTAACATAAAATCTATCCCCCATAAGGCAAGACCCCATGGCATGGCCCAAGTGCGCCCATCGGAGAGCTGTAATTACAGAGCTGGTTGGCCCTGTCCACACAGCACAAAGGTTTCGTGCTATACTGGATTTTATCGAAAGCACACATTTTATATTCTGTAGTACTGGGTTATATAATATAGAAGGCAAGAACGTATGGGAAACTTTTGATCTCTAATAATAAAACACCATGTGAGAGTGGCCTTTACTAATACTGGCAGGCCCTGGAATGAATTGTAAACATCCTAAGACACTCAAAATAGTGTGAGACACCTGCGCGATCTGAGGTAGGCCCAGGGGAGATAACCTCCAGCCCCTGCATTGTCCTGACCCTCAGGGACTCTGCGTCCTTCATTTTCATAATTCCAACACGATGCCTGCAAGCAGTAGATGTTTCCAGAGTGAATGGGTGACTATCTGGAGGGGAAACCTGCCCTTTTAATATCAAATACAGCAGCTCTCTTTGGAAATTGTTTCCTGAAACTTATTTCGTTTTAGGAGTCTGCAAAGGTTAATGTCTAAGGATAAAAAATTAGAGCATGCTAAAGAGATTCCTTTAATAAAAATCCCCTAGCTATAATAACATAAAAGTTATGGTTATAGGATTGATCAGAGAATGACTGTAATAACAGGGCATAGATACAGATTTTGTGATTTCCGGGCGCTCTTTCATTTAGTCCATATGCGACTGTAGGAGGGGCTTATTTGCAGGGGAGGGGCTCCATCTGCTCTGGCATGTCACAAAGAGCCAAGAGGAGACCGTAAGGAAGAGTCCTAGTCACAGCAGCTGTCCGTGTACTTCTCCCTTTCTCTCCCAGTGGCGTTCCCAGTAGATAAGGGCGGTAACGTTGGAGGAGTATAGATTTCATGGATATACGGTGTTTTTCCTCCAGTTTGTTTGACTGCTTCTATGAAGATCTTTGAAAGTGGGCAGGGTAGGAGTTTGCTGTGAATTTTGATGTCTTTATTTAGAATAGATTGCTACAACTGTACACTGTATCATTATTCTTGGCTCCTAGGAAGGTGAAATAAATAGAGAAAATGAAGAAATCTGGAATAGATGTTCTGGTATCATGCTGGAGTAAACAGTGCAGCACAGGTGTGTTGATTAATCTAAGAGCCCATTGGGCTCTCTTTAACAAATCTGATATTGACCACTTGGTTTCACTATCAACCTGATTTCCATCAGTTCTTTCGGGAAGAATCACCTGGGGCATTAAAAAAAAATATTGCTGCCTGGGCTTCAATTAAATAGTATCCCTGGAGATGACGCCCTAGCATTGGGTAAAGGCCCCCTCACTTCCTCCCGGCACCCCCCACCTGTGATTCCAATGTGCAGCCCAGGGTGAGAACCACTGGGGAAGGGCGGTGCCATGGACACATCAGCAAATGAATATAGGAGGAAGGCAAGAATGGGAAGATACTGACAGTGAAGGAGGCTCAGGTATTCTTTTGACCTGGATGTACCTGGAAGGGAAAGCCAGCAGACTGGGCCCCATTCACTTTCCCATTCCCCAGCTGGTCTAACGGTGGAGAGGACTCAGGAGTCTCACTGCCTGGCCTGTCATCTCCTCAGTGGTGCCCCGGACGTTATATTCTGACTCGCTAGATAGAGAAGCCCAAGCAGGGTCTGCTCTGCAGGGCATTGATCAGAAGGCTCCACTGGGTGTCGCTGTTGTTCCACAGAACGAAGCTGAGATTCCCAGCGCCGTCAGAAGCAGACTCAGCCAGGAAGAGTGGGTGTGGGATAATGTGATTGCACATGAATGAATAGTGGTGGAATTTGGGGTGATCATTGGGTCTCACCCCTGGATATCTGCAGGACCCCTCCCTCCCCTTCTTTAGGTCTTTGTTCAAATGTCATCTTGTGCTTCGGGCATTGCCTGACCACCTTTTCTAAAAGTACTTCTCTCCCCCTCTGAGCCTCATCCCCCTCGCCCACTGTATGTGTGTGTGTGTGTGTACATGTGTATGTTTGTGACAGCTTTATTGAGATATAATTCACACACCATACAATTCACCCAAAGTGTACAATTCAGTGATTTTTAGTATATTCACATAATTGTGCAACCATCACCACGATCAATTTTAGAACATTTTCATCAGCCTGCAAAGAACCTCTGTACCTTTTAGCTATCCAGCCCCAGTGTCCCCAGGCTCCTCTCAGCCCCAGCCAACCACTAATCTACCTTCTTTCCCTCTATGTTTGTCTCTTCTGGACATTCCATATAAATGGAATCATACAATATGTAGGCTTTTGTGACTGGCTTCTTTTACTCAGCATACTGTTTTCACGGTTCATCCATGCTGTAGTGTGTGTCAATACTCCATTCCTTTGTGTTGCCAAATACTATTCCATTGCGTGGCTAGACTACATTTTGTTTCTCCATTCAGCAATTGATGGGCATATGGGTTGTTTCCACTTTTTGGCTGTTGTGAATAGTGCTGTTGTGAACGTTCGTGTGCAAGTCTTTGTGTGGACATAACGTTTTCATTTCTCTTGGGTCTACACCTAGGAGTAGAATTATTTGGGTAGATGCTAACTCCATGTTTACCTTTTTGAGGAACTGCCAGACTATTTTCCAACATGGCGGCACTATTGTAACGTGCTATATTTTTCTCTCTAGCACTTATCACCTTTTAATGGAGCCTGCAATTTACTTATTTATTTTGTCTAGTGTCTTTCTCCCCCGTGAGGTGTAATTCCACAAAGGCAGGGACCTGAGTCTGCTTTGTTCACTGCCGTAACCCCAGGGCACGGAATAGTAACTGGCACATAGTAAGTGGGTGCTCAATAATTATCTCTTGCGTGAGTGGATGGGCCTGAGTTTTCTGATTTTTCGTTCATTTATTGTACTCATTCATTCAACATGGATATAGAGTTCCAACTAGGTACGACACAGATACACCAATGGACAAAGGCAGATGGCCCTTGCCCACTTAGAGTGGACACAGGGTCTGGACATCTGGCCTGACCCCCACTGTGGCATGCAAACCAGACAACAAAATCTTTTTCCCCCGCTTATAGACTAGTGGGAGTGTGTGTGTATATATATATACACACGTATATGCACATATGTATGTGTATATGTGTATGTAGCTAATCATGATATCAGGGTGTAGGGGTTAGTGATGGAAAGAGATGAGGCTGGAGAGATACGAGGGGCCAGCTGTTTGAGTCTGCGACCTGTTGAGGATTCAGGTGTTCTCCCAAGAGGAATGGGCAACCTCTGATGTAACAGGAGAAGAGCAGGGAGGGGTGAGCCCTGTTGCAGGTATGTGGATGCCTTTGGTGTTGATGCAGGTGGGGAATTGATATTGTAATAGGGATCCAGTAAAAGTTTGAAAAATTCAGTAGCCTGAAAGTATTTCGTGCCTTCATAAAAGATTGGAATAGGTTAATCTAGAAAGAGACTCAAGGTAGCCTTTTGTAGCCTACTGCACACTATTTTATCCCACTTCTATCGGCCTTTAAAGTAGTTATTGTAGAGATCCACAATCCCTTATCCATGATTTAACAAATCCAGAAAGTTCTAATAAGTGAGATTTTCCAAGTTTGGTTCCCATTTGGTGGCAAAACCTTAGTTAAATGATGAGGCTGTTGTCGTTGTTATACCTCCATTTTGTCTGAATTGTCGTGGTTCCTTGAGAAATATGAATGGATGTAATGCCAGCATCCTGCCCTAGAAGCCGCTGAAGGCATTAGGTCATTTATAGGGTGGATGGACCGCATTTCTAAAGTTTGGGAGGCGTGATTCTGAAAGCTGCTTGGCCCCAGTGGCTTGTGATGAGTGAAGACCTGCATGTCTCTCTCCTGCCTGCGTTCACCCACCCGAGGGCCATAGATCCTTGGCCTTTGTATCTCACTGGGCCGGGCACTGCCTTGCCCACACCATAAATGCTAAGGGGACTTCACGATTAATGAAAGAAGCTTTCTATGTGAGTGGCAGCCCTCAGCACTCTGGCGCATGGCCTTCCTGGCCGATGTGCTCCCACGTTGGCCCCATGTCATGTTCCCATTGCATCATCACGGGGCGATTCCTCTACATGGCTCTTGCTGCTTCTTCCAGGCACCTTGGCTGGGGTCATCGATCTCGCTGTCGACTGGATGACCGACTTGAAGGAGGGGGTCTGCCTGTCTGCCTTCTGGTACAGCCACGAGCAGTGCTGCTGGACTTCCAACGAGACTACTTTTGAGGACAGGGACAAGTGTCCTCTGTGGCAGAAATGGTCCGAGCTGCTGGTGAATCAGTCAGAGGTGGGTTTCTGGGCAGGGTCCTGTCTGGGAATGCTCGCCACTCTGTAGGCGCTTTGGAACACTGCTGGGCATTCTGTGAATGTCTGGTTTCACCTTCAAGTGTCTGTTCTGATAACCGTCTGTGGTTTAGTACTAGTACAACTTAGCTTTTTCTAGCTCTAATGTTCAAACTTCAGTTGGAAAACCCTTCCCCACTGTCTCATGTGCATAATATATGTATATATTTTTAAAAGTCTTATGTTTGGCTTTATTTTTCTTACCAAGAGTGGTTTGTTGATCATGCTGAAGAAGTAGGGTTGATTTTTATACCTTCTAATTAAGGCAAAAAGATGTAATTTTTTTTTTTTAAATAATAGCTTTAGTGAGATATAATTCACATTCCATATAGTTTGCCCATTTAAAGTGTACAATGCAATGGTTTTTAGAACATTCACAGAGTTGTGCAACCATCACCACAGTCTAAGTTTAGAGCATCTTCATCACCCCAAAAGAAACCTTGTATCCATTAGTAGTCACTCCCCATTCCCCCTAACCCACCAGCCCTAAGTAACCACTAATTTACTTTCTGTCTCTACAGATTTGCCTATTCTGGACATTTCATCTAAGTGGAATTATACAATATGTGGACTTTTGTGTCTGACTTCTTTCACTTAGCCTTCTGTTTTTCAAATTCATTCATGTTGCAGCATGAATCAGTACTTCATTCCTTTTCATGGCTGAGTAATTTTCCATTGTGTGGGTAGACTACATTTTATTTATCCATTCATCAGTTGACGGATATGGGTTGCTTCCACTTTTGCGCTATGATGAATGATTTTGTTTTGAACGTTTGTGTACAGGTTTTTGTGTAGATATATGTTTTCATTTTCTTGCATAGATACCTAGTAGGACAGTTGCTGGGTCATATGGTAATTCTATGTTTAACTGTTTGAGGAGCTGCCAGACTGTTTTCCAAAGTGATTGCACGATTTTCCATTCCCGCCAGGAGCGTATGAGGATTCCAGTTTGTCCACAGCCTCATCAACACTTGTTATTGTCTGTTTTTGATTATAGCCATCCTAGCGGGTGTGAAGTGGTATCTCATTGTGATTTAAGTTATCATCTTCCACTGCATCTTATGAGTGCATTGTAGAGGATGTTTCTGGGTCTTCTGTGATGAGACTGTCCCAGGCAGGGGGTGTAGTGGTGAACCACAGACTGGGGCGCTTGCCTTCATGGCACTTAGAGCTTCAGATCTGTGTAAAAATCTTAGTACAGGAAAAGAGTTAAGTTCTAACCAAGTTCAGTGGTTACCACAACTATGGGTCATTGACAGATCAGAACCCCAGGTGAGGGGGAGCTAGGTTGCCAAGATTCACATTGGGGGTAATGTGAGTACTGTTCAAATTAGAACTATTCTTGGAAGATAGATGTAATCTATTTATACATCTCCTTTGGCCCCCACTTTTTTTTTTGCCCGATTGACTTACCACAGCTGAAGACATTTGGAATGTACTTTGCCATCTTACTAAACCTCTTTCTCGGTGGAATTGAAAATTAATTCCTCAAAATCTCAGAAGTAGACAGGGATCTTGAAATCTCACATGTTCTCAGCCCTCTCCATTACTTCCAAAAATAAATTCTCTACTTGGGTTGATGGGAGTGGGCAGGCAAAATTGGCTGGGCGCCATATTTTATTTTTTTTCCTACTTGTGATATGTTTTTTTTTGGGAAATATGGCCCCAAATATGGCTTTTCAACCGTTTCTTTTTTTTTTTTTTTATAATTTTATTTATTTATTTATTTCCCCCAAAGTCCCAGTAGATAGTTGTATGTCATAGCTGCACATCCTTCTAGTTGCTGTATGTGGGACACGGCCTCAGCATGGCCGGAGAAGCGGTGCGTTGGTGCGCGCCCGGGATCCGAACCCGGGCCGCCAGCAGCGAAGCGCACGCACTTAACCGCTAAGCCACGGGGCCGACCCTTCAACCGTTTCTAAGATTTATACTTTGATTCAAAGAATTACTGTTAGCAAGAGTGAGAAGTTATTTTTAGTCTCAAAAAAGTACATTTTTAAGTGGGTGAAATGTATTCCTCAGTCCGATTTCTCACCACATAGGGTGTGAATATATGTGACTGTAAAGGCTAGAGCAGTCTCCTGGAACGTGTTTTTGCATTTAATAGGCACACATATGGCCGTGTCCTTGGCCTGACTTGTAGGTGACCTCGCTTTCCTTCCCCCCTTCAGTTGAGTACTCCAGATGGTGGCACGAAGCTGAGGCCTAGAGAAATGTGCGGGCCTAGAGAAATGTGCTCTCCACCCAGCAGACCAGGTCCTCAGCATCAAAGACCCCAGACTATGTGTTTGGTTCAGAAACCCTTCTCCACACATCAGATAATTTGGAATAAATGGCTCAGTGAATTATTCTAAGGGAGATGATCAAGTTTTTCCCCCTCTAAAAGGGCCTCTCAAATGTTAGCTTGCATTGGAATCCTCTGGAGTGCTTGTTGAAACACATTTTGCTGGGCCCCCTCTGGAGCGTCTGATGCAGCAGCTCTGGGTGGGGCCTGAGACTCTGCATTTCTAGCACCCGCCCAGGTGATGCTGCTGCAGCTGCTGGTCCGGGGACCACATTTGAGTAGCAGTAATTCTCAAATCTAGTTCCCACATTATTCATTGGCGGTGCTGCTGCCAGCTGTGGCATGGACGTGGCCTTAATGAAAGCTAGGAGAGGCCGATCCACTGTAGACAAGACGAAAGAAACCTTCCAGGGTCTCGAAGACAGAATTTTCTGCATCACATCTTTCATTAACTCTAGTGCAAGTGGTGATTAAAACCAAGTATCATTCACAGTTTCCATGACTGCTGAGATTTCACCTGGTAGAAGATGTGTGTGAACAGCTCCTGGAGAAACACCCGGTGCTGGGTTTGTGTGTACTGACTGTAGCAATAGCAACAGCTGGTTAAACCAGCGCTGGCCTTTTTGTTGACACAGGACAGGGAGAGAAGCAGCCCATCCCATCAAAGCTTCCGCTCTCACAGTGGAGGGGTGGGTGGCTGCGTCGCTCGGATCTGTGATGGCTTACGTGTTCTTTCTTGTCTTGTGTGTTGTTTAGGGTGCCAGTGCCTACATTCTGAATTACCTAATGTACATCCTGTGGGCGTTGCTGTTTGCATTTTTGGCCGTCTCCCTGGTGCGCGTATTTGCGCCATACGCCTGCGGCTCTGGTATACCAGAGGTGAGTGGTGGCCGAATTTCTTTTGTGCCAATGAAGCGCGTGGCAAATACTTATGTAGCATTTATGTGCCAAGCACAGTTCCATGCATTTGACGTCTGTTAACTCATTTAGTCCTTAGAATGAGCCTATGAGGTAGGTACTGTTATTCTTTATTTGATAGTTGAAGAAACTGAAGCACAGAGAGGTTAAGTAACTTGCCCAAGGTCACTAAGCTGGTAAGCTGGGAGTTGAACCTGGCTGTCCGACTTCAGGATTTATGCTCTGTATTCAGGATTTATGCTCTATTGCTTCTCAGAGGATTAAATTCTTGTCTTTGCAAACCAGGCATAACTCTTAAAGCCTGTGGAATCCAAGTCCATTAACCATACACATAAATGTGGCACTTGAGTAACTCGTAAGTGCATCTATGATGTAACATGAAAAAAGACAATAGTGGAGGTTATTTGCTCAGAAAGTTGACTGCTGAGTAAACTCCCTCATGAGTAAACTCCTTTGCCACATTTTGATTTTCTGGTGACACGGTAATAGCAATCTTTAAAAAACTGAATTGCACATTCAGTTCATGCTCTGTGAATGCACCCTGGTGAGTTTAGAGTTCTTATAAATATTTTTCAGCACTTTCGTGTAACCAAAGTATGCAGAAAGTGACCTCGTCGATCAAGAGGAATGCCTGGGACTAAACTTCAAACCTAGGACCATCTACTTGGTAGAATAATGATAATTGAGCTAATTCCTGAAAAGCCCAGACAGTGAAAATTTTAGCCAGAAATAATTTTAAAAGTTTTCATATTATCACTATCAGTGCAGTTCAGTTCTCCTTCAAGTTCCTGCTTCAGCAACACCCATAGGCAGTGGAGACAGTGAGTTTATTTTTATTTATTTATTTATTTTTCCCCCAAAGCCCCAGTAGACAGTTGTATGTCATAGCTGCACATCCTTCTAGTTGCTGTATGTGGGACGTGGCCTCAGTCTGGCTGGACAAGCGGTGCGTCGGTGCACGCCCAGGATCCGAACCCGGGCCGCCAGCAGCGGAGCTCGCGCACTTAACCGCTAAGCCACGGGGCCGGCCCGACACAGTGAGTTTAAAGATGTGACCAATTATGGCAATGGACCCACATTGGTCCCTGCTCTCCTGCACCCACATTCTTGGCGGGTGCCTGCCAGCGCTGCTGCTGGTCCAGGCAGTTCATAGAAAGGGCTGAAGTCATTCAAAGATTGTCGAAAGAAAAGCTCAACATTGTCTTGTTTCAGGAAAGATAGAAAAAAGACTTAATATGTCATGCTGAATTTTTGATGGTTTATATTAACATATTGCTGTGGGAACCTGAAAAACGAGCTGCAGTACCATCCTAGTTCCTCAATACAGCACATTCTGCTATAATGCAACATATGCATTCCTAAAACTCACAGTGCTCTACAAAATTGCACAATGAAAACCACAAAGCTTGTGGGGAAAATGGGGTTAGTGGCAGAACACTCAAAAACTTCATCGGTGGGGGCCAGCCTGGTGGCATAGCGGTTAAGTTTGCACATTCCACTTTGGCCGCCTGGGGTTCGCCAGTGCAGATCCTGGGTGCAGACTTAACTCACCACGCATCAAGCCATGCTGAGGCAGTGTCCCACATAGAAGACCTAGAAGGACCTACAACTAGGATATACAACTATGTACTGGGGCTTTGGGCAGAAAAAAAAGAAAAAGAGGAAGTTTGGCAACAGATGTTAGCTCAGGGCCAATCTTCCTCAAAAAAACACACAAAAAACAAAACTTCATCGGTGACACATATAAAAAAGATGGGAACCTAATAAAAATAGTAGCACACTTTTACACACATCAAATGGTTAAGAAATAAATGCTCCCTAGTGCACGTGTGAACTGGTAGATGTTGGAGGCACCTGCCTCTGTGTGTTTTGTGTCTCCCTGCATGGCTCAGTTCAGCTGGTATAGTTTTATGCCTTCACCCAATGTTTCTCCCAGATGAAATTGTGCATAAATAGACGTGAAATTTGTGTTATACTCAAGTTCTTCCGTAATGCATGAATTGCACTGGAACAAATTTGTGTTTTCAAAACAAGCGTTATGGCAGAACTGACTGTATTTTATTTGCTATCTAAGACCTAAGGCACCCTGGACAATAAAAAGAAAACATCATTGTTGGCATCACAGTTACAGTCCCACTGCCCAACAGTAGGCATTTTTTGACTCAAGCTACCTTTTCAAAATAAGGAGATGGCCGGTGGGGCATTGGTAGAAAATTTAAAGCAGCAATAAAAGGTGTGATGGGCAATCCCATCTTCCCCTTCCAAGAACCAGAGATGCGTGGCTCAGCTTGCGATCTTGTAGACAGAGCTCCAATATGAGCTCTGTCTGTGAAGGATTGGCTGGACTTGGCATTCATCCAAAGTGGGCATCTTTAGTTGTCACAGCTGAACTCACAATTATTAAGATACTGAGTCAAGCATTAAGTTTCCTTTGTGACAAAAATGCAAGGAACACGTTGATGTGGATAAAACTCAAAAAAGCAATATCAAGTGAAAAGAAGTTAGTTGCAGAAGAATATATAAAGTATGATTCTATTTATATAAAGTCCATAAACAGCTAAAATGAAACTGCATACAGTTTAGTGATACACGTATGTGCTAAAACTATAAAGAAAGGCAGGGAAATGATTGGGACAAGGGAGGAGGAAGGTCCCAGTGAGGAAGCAAACACAGGGCTTTCAAAGGCACCCACTCCTCTACCTTAAGCTTGGAGTGGGTACGTGGGTGCTCGTGTTATTAATATGCTTTTTTTTTTTTTTCCCCTTTTTCTCCCCAAAGCCCCAGTAGATAGTTGTATGTCATAGTTGCACATCCTTCCAGTTGCTGTATGTGGGATGCCACCTCAGCATGGCTGGACAAGCGGTGCGTTGGTGCGCACCCGGGATCCGAACCTGGGCTGCCAGTAGCGGAGTGCGCGCACTCAACTGCCAAGCCACGGGGCCGGCCCCCTTAATATGCTTTTTTTAAAAAATTTTTTTTAATTTATTTATTTTTTCCCCCAAAGCCCCAGTAGATAGTTGTATGTCATAGCTACACATCCTTCTAGTTGCTGTATGTGGGATGCGGCCTCAGCATGGCCAGAGAAGCGGTGTGTCGGTGCGCGCCCGGGAACGAACTGCTTTTAAGAATTTTTTTTTCTTTTCCCCAAAGCCTCAGGCATGGTTGTATGTCCTTGTTGTGAGTCATTGTAGTTCTTCTATGTGAGCCGCTGCCACAGCATGGCAACTGACAGATGGGTGGTGCGGTTCTGTGACCAGGAAGCGAACCCAGGCTGCCGAAGCAGAGAGTGTGTAACTTTAACCACTAGGCCATCAGGGCTCGCTCTATTACTATGTTTTAACCATATATAGTGACAGATTCATTTCTCTATTTATGAAAGAGTTCACAATCATCTTTTAAAGTATCAGGAACCCAATGGAGGTTTTATAATGAAGTTTTGGTTATTATGACTCAGTAGTAGCAAAATTTTCACTATTATTATAGTAGAGCTTAAAATTCCTAACCTAAGAGTGCAATACCTGCCCCAGTTTTGGAGGAAAGGGGCAGAGTAAAAAGTCAACGTAAATTAATAGTTCATGGATAAAAAGAAACCTCCTCCCAGCCAAAACCAAACGAACTTGCAAACTGACTTCACTCAAATTGAGATACGAGGCCCTTCTTCATTTTAGCAAAGATACTAACTGAGCTCTTTAGAAAACAAACTTCTCATGGTTTGAAGTGATCTGCTGTAAGCTGTTATATGGCGTGTGGTGTCAGAACAACTTTGAATGCAGTGTACTTCTGCACATTTTAAAAATTGCTCATCCTCCCTAGCATTTGCTTCTGAAACATTTTGGTTACTTAGAATGAAAATTCCTTTGGAAACATCTTTTTTAAATGAAAATTTAGAGAACATTTTTTCTGTGTAATAAATGCTCTTGTCTAAGCTCAATAGAGCCCATTGAAAAGTGAACACTAGTTCTTGGACTTGGGAATTTAGAGAGAACTGGGCAAGGATGTCCCTCTTTCTACTTCTCTTTGCTTCCTTAGTAGAACCACTGTTGACTATAGAGAACCTACTTTGAGTTGATGTTTCAGTTTGTTACAAAACGTGAACACTCTCAAAAACACTTATTTACCAGAAAGGTTTTCAAGTTACCGCCACCAAATCACAAATTGGCTATAATACAGCTTGTTCAAGCTCTGCTTGATTCAGTCTCTGTTAATTCAAATTAAAGCAAGTGATTGGATTTTGGTATCTACTGGGAATGAATTTGCTTTCTTTAGTCCCTAATTTGATCATGACAATTTTATAAAATCATTTTAGAGAATTACAAAATACCTATTACATTGTTCAATTCACCACATGTCATGGCTGGCAAAGGCTCAGGTAATTTAGATGCTTGTAATTTTCTAAATGGTATTTCACTCTTAAACTGTACCCTAGGGTCCAAATGTACATTAACTAACTGACAAAAATTATAGATAATTTTATTCGAAGCAACACAAAAGGGCAGGATTGTGGCAGGCATAGTAAAACATCCCTTAAATAAAGGCACCTGAGCTCCCCAGAGCACGGGCTCAAATAGGCCAACTACCACGAGCTAAAGACCGGTTTAACCACTGCTAGTTTGTCTGCCATTAGTTAAAGGCTAATTCAAGGAATACCATCTGATTATATAGCTAGAAGACCTCGCTTATATTCTATAGGAAGGAGCTCATTGACTTCTTTGGAAATGCATGCCCTCACGCTGACTCGCTCTTGATCTTTTTCCTTAAATTAGGAAACAGATCTCTATCAATAATTCCTGAGATGAAAATGGTCCATTCACAATCCTTTAAAATTTTGAGGATTTGCTCACTTTACAGCGCACCCCAAATCACCAAAGGTGACATGTTGCTGAAGAGTGTTTCAGGACCGTCCCTTAAATACTGAGAAATTAGGAATACTTGTACTGCTCTTCTCGGGAATGGAGCAGTCGTTCTCTTCCTGGGCTGCATTTTAGAATCATCTCGGGAGGCTGTAAAAATCCTCGTGCCCAGGATACACCTCAGACCAATCACATCAAATCTCGGGGGAGAGCCCGTCCTCACTGGTTTCTGATTCCTAGGTGATTCCAATGAGCGCCAAGGTTGAGAAGGACTAATAGCTATTTGACAAGTGGATTTCTTGGCAGAGCAACACCTGCTAGGAGGCACCTTGAAGTTATGTAAACGTCCCTTCACTGACAAGAGTTAACATTGTCCCATTATGTATTGTACAATGGGAAAACAGAAATTGACCACGAATTTCATTGGCTGACTCATTTGGTATCTCTAACTAATCTATGATTAAAGACTTGTAAATTGCTAGCTCAGCAGTAAACATTCACTCCATTTCAGCCAGTTGTGGGAGAGGTTGAAGGTAAAAAGTTATTTACCCATTGGTGATGTTTCTGTATCCAAAACAATATTGTTTTGGGGGAAGAGGACTCCAATATATGAAGTTAATCACTGAGATTGGCACCCAGTTGAATTCCAAAAGTGTTAGGCAAACTCATGTGCACCTTTAAGAAGAAAGCCATTATTTAGCATTTACAAAATGTGGCAGATCTGAAAATGGAGCAAGACAACTCTACCTGTAGTCAAAGTCCTTTTCGGTACAAGAGGGCAGAATTTCAGGGAAGGGAAGGGGTCGTCATGGATTCCAACATTTTTATATCCCCCAGAGGTGTGTTACTAGAATGTTGAGCATCTTCTTTTTCTAACATCGTATTAAGAATATTTTCAAACATACAGAAAAGTTGAAAGAATTTGACAGTAAACCATGTACCCATGGTCTGCAGCAGAGGTTGGCAAACTTTTCTAGTAAAGGGCAGAGAGTCAGTATTTTAGGCTTTGTAAACCAGGAGGCAAAAGTGAGCAACTATTCTCACTAAAAGGCTAGTAGTCTTGTTTACATATTGCATTTAAAAATGTTAAAAGCATTCTTAGCTTGTGGATCACGCGAAAATGGGCAGTTTGCTGGGTTTGGCCCACGGGCCGCCATTTGCTGACTCCGACCTGAAGTTCAGTTGACGTTTTGTTTTATTTGCTTTGTCACATAGGTAGCCAGCTTTCCATCTCTTTATCTTGGACATCTTTCAGTAGTCAGAAATTAATAGTTAAAATCAATAGGTACAAGTCTCTCTTCAACACAACAGAGGGTAACGTGAACAGGATAAAATGCTGTAAATTAAATGAGCCCCTGCTAATTACTTATTCAGTCCTCATTATGATCTCTTCTTATTGTAGGAAGTCTTCAGCTTTACTGTGCCTTGAATTGTTTCAGGTTTCCATTAATATAAAATTAGATGTTAATATACATTCTGTTAACGTAAGGTTATGGCTAAATCAAAAACTGAAGTCGCCTCTCTTCCATAGGATTTAGTGAATCTCAGCTTGAACAGTGCCCCTCAGAGGCATTAGTGATTTTCCTCGCCGTGGTGTTGAAGCAGCTCACTCCCCCTTGTTCTCCGTCCTCTGTTTCAGATAAAGACCATTTTGAGCGGCTTTATCATCAGGGGCTACTTGGGGAAGTGGACCCTGCTGATCAAGACTGTCACCCTGGTGCTGGTAGTGTCCTCGGGCCTGAGCCTTGGGAAAGAAGGGCCGCTGGTGCACGTGGCTTGTTGCTGTGGCAACTTCTTCAGCAGCCTCTTCTCCAAGTACAGCAAGAACGAGGGCAAGAGGCGTGAGGTGAGCAGGCTGAGCTTCCATCTGCAGTGCAGGTCTCTTCCGGAAGCCTCTCTCCAGTCTCACCTGCACACGCTTGTTGTCACGAAGGGCCCGGGGGCTTACATAGGACTCTCTGCCTTGCAGGTGCTTTCGGCTGCAGCTGCTGCCGGAGTCTCTGTTGCCTTTGGTGCTCCAATCGGGGGCGTGCTCTTCAGTCTAGAAGAGGTGAGAAAGGGCAGCTGAGGGAATGCGTGGTTTGGAGGGCTGAGGAGTATGTGGATGGTTAGCACAGCAGTGCGCCTCCGTCTCCAGCCCTTTGAGGATTAGACTCAATGGAGTATTGAGCAAGAGTCCTGCAGCTCATTAAGGAGCCACAATTTTCGCTGGCAAATATCTGTTTTCAAGTACAGTCATGCATTCTGAGAGATGCGTCGTTAGGCGATCTCATTGTCGTGCAAACATCATAGCGTGCACTTACACAAACCTGGGTGGTGTAGCCTACTACACACCTAGGCTATATGGCACTAATCTTAGTGGGACCACTGCCGTATATGCAGTCTGTTGTTGACATGGGTGCGTGACTGTATTGTTTCACAAATTGCCACTGTAATACTTTTTTAAAGGTTTACAGTCTTCTCTCTCTTTCTCATAACCAATTTAATTAAGCATTTTTGTTTTTGGGAACCCCAGTGGATCCATTCCAGGGGTTGGCAGACGTTTTCGGTAGAGGGCCAGATAGTAAACATTTTAGGCTTTGTGGGTCTCATGGCCTCTGTCGCAACTACTCTACTCTGCTGTCGTAGTGGGAAAGCCCCCACAGACAACGCACACGTGAATGGGCATGGCTGCATTCCAATAGAACTTTCCTTATGGACGCTAAAGTTTGAATTTTTTATAATTTTCACATGTCACAAATTGTTCTTCTTTTGAATATTTCACGTCACAAAATACGCTTTTTTAACCATTCTTAACTCACGTGCCATATAAATACATTTGGTGGGCCAGGATTTTCCAACCCTTGATCTGTTCTGTTGTCTGTCAAATCAAATCCAGAGGTTTATTTGCTTTTAGGAGATCTCTATGCCGTAAACAGAATTATCATTAAATATTTTCATTTCTCTTAAAAAAATAGTTCTAACACACCTTGACTAGTATCCACTGCACCTTTAGACCCAGAGTCATTTAAGTATCTTTGTTGGTGCATTTTGGTCATACCTAAGCCTAGACTGAGGAAGTGAGTGCCGCCCATCTTTGGTCTGGGTGCGACTTGCACTCCAAGCATCTGTGGGTGGCTGCTGGTCAGTGGGGTCAGGGCCCTGGGCAGCTGTTTCTTTGGCCAGTCGCTAATTTCCTACTTGTTCGTCCCAGGTCAGTTACTACTTTCCCTTGAAGACCTTGTGGAGGTCCTTTTTCGCGGCCCTGGTGGCGGCCTTCACGCTGCGCTCCATCAATCCCTTTGGGAACAGCCGCCTTGTTCTCTTTTACGTGGAATATCACACGCCCTGGTACATGGCCGAACTCTTCCCCTTCATCCTGCTTGGGGTCTTTGGGGGCTTGTGGGGAACCCTCTTCATCCGCTGCAACATCGCCTGGTGCAGGAGGCGCAAAACCACCAAGCTGGGCAAGTACCCGGTGCTGGAGGTCATCGTGGTGACCGCCATCACCGCCATCATCGCCTACCCCAATCCCTACACGCGCCGGAGCACGAGCGAGCTCATTTCTGAGCTGTTCAATGACTGCGGGGCCCTCGAGTCCTCCCAGCTCTGTGACTACGTCAACGACCCCAACATGACGCGGCCTGTGGACGACATCCCGGACCGGCCGGCCGGGTTCGGGGTTTACACCGCCATGTGGCAGCTGGCCCTGGCGCTGATCTTCAAAATCGTCATTACCATATTTACCTTTGGCATGAAGGTAAGTGGAGGGGAAGGAGGATGTGGGGGCAACCCATGTCCTTCTGGGGATGGCACCCTACTTACCAAAAAAAAATTACGATGGGAGGAAAAGGAGACCTGGCCTTTATTCAATGTTCTCTTATGCCGAGCATTTGACATTCTTTTAATCAACAAGAAACTATGCTTTTGATAAACAATAAGCCTATGAAATAGAGATTTTCATCCCATTTTACAAGTGAAGAAGCTAAGGCTCAGAGTATATCATTCATATAGAGGCATGTACAGCTTGGTGAACTTTCACAAAACACACACGCTTGTGTAACCAGCACCCAGGACCAGAAGCAGAACATTGTGAACCCTCCTGAACCCCCGTTGTGTTCGTTACTATTGCTTTCTGTGTGGTATTTCTATGATTTGTTTCTCTTTAAAAAGTCTAAGAAACAGTGTATAGAGTTTACACTTGAGTGTATAGTGGTCAAACACAAACCCGAATTTTTGCCTTAAGAAGAAGGTTGGGTGGATTTTATTTAACAGCTGACTGTCTCTGATTCATCATCTCCTAGCAGAGGAATTTGTTGTCGTGTCTGAGGAAGGCTCTAGCAGCATCTTCTGTGCCTGCTGGGAGAAGTCTACTTTGAAGTTACAGGGGATTAAATGAGTGTGGGACAAGGGGCAGCTCAGAGAGGAACCATTTCCTCAGGGATGTCCCAAACTCTAGAAATCACATTCGAGGGTCCAAACTTAGCTGCAATTTGGTTAAAGATCCACTTCCATCCCCAGATTGATGACAGTCTGGGGTGGGCATCAGTGCAGCTCCCCCTCAGGATCTCGGTCACGTGCCATCTCCATGAACACGGAGAGTCAGGCGTGTTCTGTAGCACACGTCTGATCACTAGATATGTTAAGATGTATTTCCACACAGCAAAATATAAAATACACTATTACCAAGATGTTTCAGTTTACACAGTCATTTCTTTGCTGCCTCTAGCCTGGCTCGAAAATATCCAGAATGCTTTTCGGAAAATGTACTTTGTTAGGAACAGGGAACTGCCCCAGCTCTCTCTGACAGGTGTTTGGCCACCGTGATTCAAGGGGCAGCAAGCACGTGAAAAGCTGTTTGGAAGATGCAGGGCAGCTGCCCTGATGCTTTCAGCTTCATTTTACCTGTGAACAGTTGCAGGCCCTTCTTTTCCATTTTCATGCCGTGGCTTGACATTTAATTTTAAAAGCTAATCTGAATGACGCACAGGGGCAGAGGGAGAGTGGTGAGTATCTCAAGTGACAGATGCTCACTTTGAATGTTATTTGCAGTGGGGCTTATCATTTTTTAATCCGTAGCAGGCAAACCAGGCCAGCTTTTGAAGGAGAGGAAATGAAAGTGTAAAATTGCATTCTCTCCAAGTCACAGTAGATATGACTGACTAAGCAGGTGAAATCACTTGTCCCGCCCTTTCCCAGCTGACCTATTTTGAAGCATGGCACCTCCTTTGAAGACTGAAGCAAAATGCAGGCTTGTCGAGGGGGGCCTGTGTTTACTGGGGGTGGGGAAGTGGGAATTCAGACTCCTTCCCTCATGCTTCTTTTCCCTCTGTGCTTCCTGGAGATCCCATCGGGCCTCTTCATCCCCAGCATGGCTGTGGGAGCGATGGCGGGTAGGATGGTGGGAATTGGCGTGGAGCAGCTGGCTTACCATCACCATGACTGGATCATCTTCAGGAACTGGTGCAGACCTGGAGCAGACTGTGTCACCCCGGGACTTTATGCAATGGTGGGAGCTGCAGCCTGCCTAGGTACGGCCACAGATGATGGGGGGCGGGGGGTGCAAGAAAAGGTGAGAGAGACCGACCACAAAGGCCGATCCAGTTTAGGGACTGGCAAGAAGGAAGGCATGGACTTGAGCGTTTGCATTCTCAGGATAGGCAAGGTCATGCTGCTGTAACAAGTAAACCCCTAATGCTCAGTGGCTTACCACACCAAGGCTTATATCTTGCTCATGATATGCAGTCCATCCTCATTATTCATGGATTCCATGTTTGGGAATTTGCCTGCTTGCTAAAATTTGTTTGTAACCCCTAAAGTGATACTCGTGGCATTTTCACTGGCATTTTCACAGTCAGTCTCGGACATGAGTTATAGTACTGTTGGCTGTGAGTTCAATGTTAATGAATCAACTATATATATATTATATGAAATACAGTGTCTTTAAACAGAAACACACATAAAATAAGCTTTCGCATTGATTGGTTGACAAAAATGTTGTGACCAGAGGCTTGCAGAAACCTAACCTTTTATTTGTCCTAGGGCAGTGATTCAGTATTTCCTAATTCAGTGTTTGTGGCGACTTTATAGATCATAACTACCACGGATAATGAGAATCAACTGTGTGTGTGTATAATGTGAGTTAGCAGAGGGCTTTTCTCCACTCAGTCATTTAGGAACCTGGGCTGATGGAGTCTCCACCATCTTGCAGTTGTACCATCTAGAACAGTGGTTTTTAACTGGGACACTGGGCAATGGAGGAGACATCTTAGGAAGTCACACCTGGGGGGTGCTACTCGCATCTCGTGGGTGGGGGCCAGGGATGCTGCTGAACATCCTGTAGTGCACAGAACAGCCCCCACAGCAACGAATGATCCAGCCCCAAATGTTCCTGGTGCTGAGGTTGAGAAACCCTGGTTTAAGGTCATTGGAAGATTAGGAGTTGGTATGGATCCTCCCTTTGAACATCAAGGGATGCAAGGGTGGGCCCTCTCCTGTCTGTAGCCCCTAAGAATCTCTACAGTTTTCCAGCTTATGGGGTTCTGGAAGACAGCCTTACTTGCTGAGTCAGAAACCTGCATAGTCCACATCGGATCCACTCCCCAAAAAGCAGGGCGTGTGGTCTGGGTGAATAGACAGCCCAGTTGTCCCTCGCTGGGGAAGAGCCCCCCAGTCAGATGTGACTTATGGCTCCCTGAGGCAAGGCTGCGTTGAACAGAGCCTGGCCCCTGTCCCAGAGGTCCGAGCATGGGCAGCAGGTAGGACTGTCTCCTTAGAACAGGTGTCAGGAGAATTTATAGCCAGATTGTCAATTTCCACAGTTCATGCCCTCTTGAGAGTCTGGAGTTGAGTTTTGGAATTTCATTCCTCTCTTTGGTGGCAGGTGGAGTTACCAGGATGACGGTGTCATTGGTGGTCATCATGTTTGAATTAACTGGTGGTCTGGAGTACATTGTGCCCCTGATGGCAGCAGCTGTGACCAGCAAGTGGGTGGCTGATGCCTTTGGGAAGGAAGGCATCTACGAGGCCCACATCCACTTAAACGGGTACCCATTTCTGGACGTGAAGGATGAGTTCACCCACCGCACACTGGCCACTGACGTCATGCGGCCGCGGCGGGGAGAGCCACCGCTGTCCGTGCTCACCCAGGACAGCATGACCGTCGAGGACGTGGAGACGCTCATCAAGGAGACCGACTACAACGGCTTCCCCGTGGTGGTCTCCAGGGACTCCGAGCGCCTCATTGGGTTTGCCCAGAGGAGGGAACTGATTCTAGCAATAAGTAAGTAAAGAGACGGAAGCTCACGTTTTGCTTAGAGACGCATGGCAGCCTTTGTACCCCCCAAATTCTCAAAGACGTTAGAGAGAATGTGCAAAGGTCGGAGGGCATTAAGCCAGGGGCTCTCACACTTATTAATGTGTATTCATGTCACCTGAGGATCTGGTTAAAATGCAGATTGTGATTCGGTAGGTCTGGGGGACCCAAGACTCTGCATTTCTCCCAAGCTCCCCATTAATGCTGATGCTGCTGGTCCCCAAGTCAGACCGTGAGGAGCAATGTCTTGGGAGAGGCATTCTTGGCTGGAAAATGACCACCACGTTTGCACACAGCCACCTGGGCCCCACTTCCACTAGGAGGCAAGCTGCTGCTGCTGCTGCCTTTTAGGGAGTTATTGAGTGAAGCTGAGAAGGAAGAGATGGGAGGGCCTGGACTGGCCTGGGCTGAGCAGTCTCAGCGACAGACTGTCAGGCAGGCTTACCGTCTTAGGCTGTGAATTCTTTGCCTCAGATGCCTCCCTGGGTCCCGCAGAAGCCTTTCACTTCCCTTTATGACATTATCTTCCATTCCACCAGTTAGAGGCCCACGTGGGTTAACGAGCAGATGTCAGGTCAGTCCCGTGTGATGCTTCTCCTCTTCATGTGCTAACTGAAATCAGCTGGGCCGAGGGGCAGGCTGTTGAGTTGGGAGAGGAGAGAGGGGATGATGCCCAGGTGGGCTGTCCCAAAGACAAGCAGCTCACAGAAGCAAGCCTGCAGGCCCCGTCAGCTTAGGGATGACTGCATTGGAAGGGGAGCAGGAGGTAGGATCCCAAAGGCAAGGGTCTGGGTGTGAGTCGTTGGAGGCCCAGGCAAGGAGGAGCAGTGAGCCTCAGAGGGCTTCCTCTGGGTGGAGTCCCAGTAGACCTCCTGATGCAGCTGGGGCAGGGACCAGCAGAGCGCATCCACATGCATGGCAAACACGCATGCCATCCCGCTCAGCACCCTGCTCTTGTGATCTGCACACCATCCCAGCATCTCACGGTAGGCGGGGCCATGACACGGCTCCTGTGTGTACTTGACGATTTTCCTATATGTGCCGTCTTCCCGAGTATGCAGTTTGCCAGTGGGACTCGGCCCGGGTATGATTGCAGAATGCCCCACTGGGAGCACACCTTCACCAGACAGTCCTTTGCTTGTCCCTGGCCTCCGTTAGCTCTTTCTAACGCTCTCCCCTTGAATTTCTAAAACCTCTTCGCGATATTAAATAGCTTTTAAAATATCTTTGAAGTGTCTTCATCAAAGGCTTTATAAAAATAAGTTTAGATAAGCTATATCCTCTAATTTTAGCCTGTTGCTCAAACATATTTCCCTCCCCCAAACAACAATTGATTTTGTGTTTTAGACACAATAGCACATTTGTACCTCAGTGCTCAGTGATGCTTCTCCTTGTTATAGGTCTTGTCGCTTAACAGGTAGGTGCCTTTAGGCATAAATATTGCCTTATAAATAATGAGATTTTTTTTAAAGCTGTATAAGTAGGGTTGGGTTTGTTTTAAAATCATTTAATCAGCAGCCTTTAAAAAATTTATTCAATCCCTAAAATCTTTTAAGCAAAGGTTGAAATTTAAAAACTAAAGTAATAAATGTCACGGAACCCATTACCTATTGTGTCGCTCCAGGCACACCTGCTAAGAGGCAGCTTACTAATTTTGCTGAAACCCATTACTGTAATCAAGTGGGAAGCAGTAATTGTCATCAACCGGTTAGAGAAGAAATGTAAGCTTGCCAGCGAGCGCTGTCCTAGAAGCTATGTTTGGAAGTCTGAAGAGGCAACACGCCGTGTAAATAATACCTATATGCTTTCAATCAGACCGATAATAGTATAGAAGCTGCTATTTACATGGTTTGTGGAAAGACAAAGAGTGTTTTGCTCTGAGCAATCAGAAAAGCTGTTTTCCTGACCTGTGGAAATGGAAGAGTCCCTGTACTCTGGTGGAGAAATTCATGACCTGTATTTGCGGAGTCATATGCCCTTTCGTGAATGTAGAAATATGACATTAGCATTGAGCTAGTAACCATCCCATGCCAGTTCAGCCTTCAGGGGAATTAGGAACAAAGATTATAGATAGATAGTTTGCATAAGAAAAGAATGGTAATGAGGCAAATAAGGATTTTTCTTATACATCATGTTTAAAATTGTAGCAACTGCTCACGTGAAGCTATAAATGTTTTGTTATTTTCAATCCATCTCTGGAATGCCAAACCATAGCTGTTGTTTTTGTTAGTGATTCGTTATAACCACCTAGGAAACGTGGCCTTCTTCACCATCACATACTAACACATGGGGCCATTTGTGACCCTTGTTCAAATTCCTGGTAAATGGAACTTTCCCTCTTGGTGCTATTTGCAAATATGAGGCTCTTTCTGTGCTCAGCAGGGCTCAGGCTCTTCTAGTCTTGAGTTCTGCAATTAGGCGAGGACGGGTTCAGAGAGACTCAGTGGGAAGCCGCAAAGATGATTAAAGGGATGGAAAGTTAGCGTCATGGGCAAGAGTTAAGGGAACTCTCCTTTTTTCGTCTGGTGGATTTAATGATGATTCTCCAGCATGTGGAAGATGCTTACTTGCAGAAAAGGATCTACGTCCAGGACTGAACAAGAAGTGTCAGATCTGTTGGACGGGCTATTTAGGGATAAAGGGGTTTCTTCCTGGGAGGGCTGTTAATTATTGGGCTAGGCCATGGAGAACAGTGGTGTCATCTGCTTCTTTCTGCTGGGCATCAAAACACATATAGAGGGACTTCTCCATGCCTTAGTAAACTATAACTTGTCATAAAATAATCTGCTTTTTCTTCTAAATATTTTTTACTTTTTTTTATCACATCATCTCTGTACTAACCACCACTATAGTTGCTTCCAATTTTCCATTTTAACCTTTCTTGTTAATTACATCTGTTTTATGGAAGCATTTTTTTTTTTAAGATTTTATTTATTTATTTATTTTCCCCCCAAAGCCCCAGTAGATAGTTGTATGTCATAGCTGCACATCCTTCCAGTTGCTGCACGTGGGACGTGGCCTCAGCATGGCCGGAGAAGTGGTGCGTGCCCGGGATCCGAACCTGGGCCGCCAGCAGCGGAGCAGGCGCACTCAACCGCCGAGCCACAGGGCCGGCCCTATGGAAGCATTTTTAAGGAACCGGATGATAGAGTATTACCTCTGTAAAAACATAATTACTCTAAAGTAGACTTTCTCAACCTTAATACTATTGACATTGGAGTTGGATCATTCTTTGTTGAGGGGGGCTGTCCTGTGCCCTGTAGGATGTTTGGAAGCATCCCTGCTCTCTACCTACTAGGTGCCAGTAGCAACCCCATCCCCCAGTTATGACAACCAAAAATGTCTTCAGATATTGCCAAATGTCCGGTGAGGGTGGGGGCAAAATTGCTCCCAATTGAGAACCACTGCTCTAAAGCCATTGTGATAGCTTACTAGATTTGTGATTATTTCTGGTCTTTTAAATTTCTTGGCCTATCATAGTTTGTGAAATTTACTTTACCAACACTTTCTTAATTAGGCTCTCTGCACCTGGCGTTATGATCTTATTGCTGTTAGATAGTGGAATGTCAAGTTGAATAACCTTAGCAGGTACCCATAAAATGTGCATCATTTTTCAGAAGCTGCAGCCACTGATACCAGTTCTGGTAGAATATACAACAAGCCTCCTCCATTAAAGACAGTTTTAAAACCAGTTTAACTACTTGATCTTTAAAGCATTTAAAAACAAAGTTTATTTTTTAAAGTAAAAGTAATACATACTCATAGAATATTGGGGAAATCAGAAGCAAAAGAGAAAATAAAAAAGGCACTCACATTCTCAATATGATTGAAGGCCACGGTTAATATTTGGTGCATTTCATTCTTGTCTTTTAGGTCTTTTACACATGTAAACATTGAGCTTTTTTTTTTTTTTGGTTTCTTTTCTAACACAGGCTCCCACGAGTCCCTGGGGTCTGGGGGTCTATACTCTCGTAGCACTGGATCATCCCCTGGTGAGGAGTTGGTTATCCTTTCATACAGCAAATATTTCTGGTGCATCCACCATGTGCCGGGACTCTCCTAGGAGCTGGGAGTACAGGCATGACAGTAGCCGGTTGCTACTTACATGGTATAGTTTATTGCAGGCATTTTGGTGACTGATGAAGATTTCTTGTCCAAACTCGGAGCAGATGGTTCACCCTAGTAGAGAAATGCAAAGAGCCTTCTTGCTGGTTCTTCTTCCATTCACCGGCTTTTGGCCTGTACATAGCACCTCCACCCCCAAAGTTCGAAGCTTTAAGATAAGTCTTTATAGTGGAGTTCCAGAGTGGCCTAGCAGAGCCCTTCTGGCGAGAGCAGCAGTTGCCACTCTTGGAGTTGCGAGGAGCACAGCTCAGATCTCCGGCTCGGACCCCAGCTGATGCTTTCAGTTCTTGTTCAGCAGTGAATAGCTCATGGGCTCTCCTTCCTAATGCCTCCTGCGTGAAATGGGCTCTGTTCTACATGGCAGGCAGAACCAGATACACTGACATTTAGTACACCTACTCTCCCATTCATTCACTGTGATTGATTGATTCATGCAAGCGTGTGGCAAATATCTGCTTTGAGTCTACCGCATACTAGGCATTGTCCAGGTACTGGGGATTCACTGGTGAGCAAGAAGTCACTGAACTAGCTGTTGTTAGAATCAGGCCTTCTAACCCAGTCAGTAGATTCGGAGGCAGTATAAGCTTGTTGTTTATTTCAACAAGTTGATTGACGGTTTACTAAGTTGTATTTGGTTCATACAAATGAACCAATGAGGGGTTCAGCAAATCCATGTGATCAGTTCTTGATTGAGGTTTGTGGCTTAATCCAATCCTGACATTCAACTTGATTCCTGTTACATGGGACTTCTGGAGAATCCATTGGTCTATGAAAATGAGCAGATAAGTATGTGTTGACCGTTGCCTCCCCGCCTTAGTGCTTCGTGATGGAACCATCTTGGTTTAGGAGAGAAGCGTGCAATGTGTATCGTGTAGCGTCTACATTTGAAAACGTGCATCATTGTCATCTGGTATTTGTGGTTGAATCATATCCCTTTTGATGTAACTAGGTTTAACCTGACCCACATAATATGCAGGCATTTGCCCAGCAGGCCCTCTGCTCCTCTTTTAAACAGAGGCCCTTTTTCAAACTCAGCCCGACCCCGAATGCGCCCGGTTTTCCATTAGAGTACTCTATTGCAATAAATGGCCTCAGAGCAGGCAGTTAGAATTTTATTTTTCAAAGAACAATATAGGTGAATAGTAGTCTTTGAGAAGGCAAGAAATGTATTATAGAAACCAGGATCCGTTTTAAGGCAAGCCTCGCTGTACATTTTTCCTAACCTTTTCCCATGAACCAAAAGAAAGATTAAAATTCCAACAGAAGGAAAATCGCCTTGGAGAAATATCTTGAGACCGATGGATTTATTTCATGTGTGACTTAAAATAGCCTGGGTTTCTAGTCCTGCATAAAGCTCTATTTCTAATGAGTTCCTGTTAGCCTTCTTTTCTTCAGCTTTCTTTCACATGGCCTTGCCTACAGATAGAAATAGACTAATTGTTACCATAACAGTTTTACTATCTTTCTTTGAGAAATCTACAAAATGGCCCAGTTTTAAGAGAGGAGAGCCAAGGGGTGGGGGATGTGGCTTTTCTAGGTTATTTCTTTCGTCCCAAGGGTCTTATTTGGGATTGAGCTTCATTTCTGGGCTGTGAGCCTGGGATGACCCTATTGGGTCCTTTCAGGATTCGTAATGCCATTTGGGCCTGTTATAAGTTTGTAAAAAAAAAACAAACAAAAAAAAAACAGTGTGTTAAGGTCATTGGGCAGCTAAGTGAAGTTTCTTGTCGTGTCATACGTCAGCCGATGAGGAGCTAAAGGCATGTTAGGAAAGGAAGGGTGGAAGGCTCTGGGCCTCTGGGTGCCCTGCAATCCAAGGGGAAGCAGTGCGTTTCCCCCAAGGAGCCATCTGCTCAGGCCCGCCTCTCAAGACTTTGGCAATGAAGGATCGGGTCACAGCAGGGGGACTCGTGCACGGCATTAGCTTAAGAGAGATGCCAGTTTCACAGATGTTTGGTTGAAGCCCCTCATTAGGAATGTGGAGTTTGCCCTCTGAACCCCTTTTCTGTGGGATGCTAGGATGCGGGTGAAGGGAAGATGTGTGTTCCTGAGGGTATGGGGTCGTGGGAGTTGCTAAGCAAGGGATTTTTGTGTGGCTTATTGTTCCTGCTCCCCTATCCTAGAGAACGCCAGACAGAGGCAGGAGGGCATCGTGAGCAATTCCATCATGTACTTCACGGAGGAGCCTCCTGAGCTGCCGGCCAACAGCCCACACCCCCTGAAGCTGCGGCGCGTCCTAAACCTCAGCCCTTTCACGGTCACGGACCACACCCCCATGGAGACGGTGGTGGACATCTTCCGGAAACTGGGGCTGCGGCAGTGCCTGGTGACGCGGAGTGGGTGAGTGGCTGCACAGGCGCTGATGGGATGTGTACTCTGACCAGACTCTGGGAGAACAAGATGAACGAGACACAGTCTCAGTCCTTCGGGGACTCGCGGTCGGCTGGGGTGGACCAGTACTTGGTAGGGGGCGTCAGAAGCTGTGGTGAGCGCACTGAGAAGGAAATGACCGGGAGCTTTGGGAACTGAGCGCAGGAGCGGCCAGTGCAGCCTGAGAAAGTGGAGATGCTTCCAGGTGGGGCTGCTGTCTGGCCCGAGGGCTGAAGTTTGAGTCAAAAGGGGAGGAGCCAAAGGAGAAGTGCTTCGGGCTGCTTTTCTGCCACCCAGGTAGTACTTGGCTCAGGGAGAAGGTGCAGCCTGCTCTGCTATAACGTGACATATGCATTCTTCAAAATCACAACGCTATGCAAAAATGAGCAAAGAAAATCACAGGGCTTATAAGAAAAACAGGGTTAGGCACACAACACTCAAAAACTTCATCAGTGACACATTAAAACAAGAAATAGGAATCTAATAAAAACGGTTGTACCATTTTATGCATGTTCAGTGGTTAAGAAATATATCAATTTGACAATAAATATGTCACTTCATCTTGAAGAAGCCCTGAAGTTGGCTTGTGGCAGTGGGTGTCGCAAGGGCTGCAGCTTGCGAGCATTTTGGGTATATGCATGTGCCCCTGATTCAGCTGCGTGCAGCTTTCTGCATTCACCTGGGGTTGCTCGTGGATGAAATCACCCGTAAGCAAATGTGAAGTTCACATTATGCTCAGATTGTTTCCTAGTATATCAATCTGTTCGAAATAACTTGACGTTTTCAAAACAAACATTATCGAAGAGCTGAGAGATTTGGTGGCCCCATGGCATTGTCTCTGCCACAGCAGTATTACTTTTGCTTTGTGTTATCACAAACCAGGAAACCAGCGCTCCAAAGAGCAAAGGTTCACGATGGTGTGAGACGTGCAGTGTTCGGAGGGCCATTCTTGGGGCTCAGAGGTGCCCCCCAAATTCCACAGCCTCAGAAGCTTGGGTGGAGGGAGAGATTGGCTCAGTCAGGGTAGCCTGGAACCTAGGTTTGTCTGCCCAGTTTATTCCTTTATAGGCTGGGGGTAGGAGGTGGGGTATGGGTTATGGTACTCTAAATATAGTTTAGGCCTTTAGAGAATCCAGAGGCTTAACTCTCTAACATAGTTTACGTTTCTAGAGCCAGCGCACTCCAGTTTAGCCTAGTAGTTCTTGACCAGGGTGGTTTTGCCCCCCAGAGATTTTGGGTGTCACAACTGGAGGGAGGGAGTGCTACTAGTAGGCATCTAGTGGGTAGAGGCCAGGGATGCTGTTCAACACCCTACAATGCACAGGACGGCCCCCATTGCAACAAAGAATCATCCGGCCCACAGTATCACTAGCGCTGCCCCTGAGCCGACCCTGGGCTGGATGCCCGTGAATAGCCAAATGGGCAATCCTTAATCACTCGGCTTTGTCCCTACTGTCCTGATAACACTGGAACAGGGCTCTTGCAAGGGGCTGAATTCGCATATTGACTCAGAGAACTAGCTGATAGGACAAGCGTCCTCCTTAGCTCTGACTGCAGCTAGGGAGGTGTCGTGCACATGGGAGGGGCAATGAATAAGGAACAAATAAATGTTTGAGGCCTAGAGATCATTTCTGCCGGTGATTTTTAAAGGAACTTGGTGGTTCTCAAACTTGAGTGTGCGTCAGAATCCCCCAGAGGATTAAACCTCTGGGTTATACCTGGAGGGCGGACCCTACCGCAGTTCCTGAGCCCTCAGGTCTGGGAGGGCCTGAGAATGTACATTTCTAACCATCTCCCAGGTGCTGCTGCTGGTCGGGGGACTCGGCTTTGCAAAACGCTGAAGCCCATTTATGTACTTGAATTTCCAGCACTCGACATAAATACCACTGTGATCGCCATGTCGTCTCAAGTGGATAGCAGTTTCTCTTTTCCTTTAAAACAATAATCCAATGTCAGTTATCATTGGAATTTCCAGTTCTGGCAGGAAATTCTGCCCTTAATGCCCGCTCACACCTCACGGAGCCCCATGAGGTTTTCCTGTGAAGATCTGGGTGCCGAAATTGGCTCCGAATGTTCTGGGAGAAAACAAAATCGCACTCTCTCTCTCGCTCTACATATTTTAAACAAACACAGATGCTGATACGTTAGTGCTGGCAAGGGATCCTTGTCTGAGGGCCTTTCATCTCCTCAGGCTTTCAGCCAGAGCAGGCACGTCTCAAGTCAGCTTGCGTGTTTGATGTATTCCGTCGGTCGCCATGTGCCTTCCCTGCCCGGGGCTGAGAGCCGCAGCTCGTCCTGTTGACCTGCATCGTCTGCAGGATTTCTCAGGGCCTGGGGTCCAAGGTAATCGTGAAACCAGACCAGGAACCAGAGAAGTCATTGTCCCCATAATGCTGGAGTCTAGGAAGCCTCCAGTGGCTAAAAGCGAATTTGGGTGGGATTTGTCCCGTAGAGGCTCTGGAAAGGAAAAGTGAGCAGGGGAGATGGTGACAGCTTTCCCCAAGCCCTGCTAGGTGGGCCACAGGGGCTTGGACGGGGTGGTCTTCTCAGAAGAGCCCAGTTGCTCTAATCTGAATTATGTTCGTGGTCATAGATCAGCCGTTTATCATTCACCAGAATGATACCTGCTACCCCAAGGGGCTGGAAGCTCAAACGCTTGATTTAAATCACAGAGGACGTTTCACGCCACTGAGGAACCCTGCTGGATTTGATGTGGCCTCCTCCTGGGTGGATGCGCAGCTTTCTTCTTTTGCAGTAATTATTGTTGCAGGCAGGGCACAATTTATGCCCAAACTCAAGGCAGCTGCTGAATTCATATTTCCCCAGAACCATTGTAACCAGCTTGACTTTCAGACATTGTAGTTATACGGCTTTAAGAGGAGGTTGTCAAGACTGTTTTAGGCAAATGCCTGATCTTTTGATACTGTCTCCAGGGTGAAGATAAGGAAACAAAAACCAGGCTTGGAGATATGGGGGTGGGGGGTGTGTGTGTGTGTGTGTGTTATAGTAGAGTTCTCATGGCTTTGCAAACACTAACAAGTCATAGTGTTTTGAAAGCAACATTGGCTTAATCAACATCTTACTGATCATCTATTTGAGAACTGGAGAAGGCTCAAAAAGTGTTTTAAAAAATGGAAAAGCCGAGGAGCTTGTCATCTACTAAGGAACGTGGGCATAATCCGATTTAAGTGGTGTCATCCAGGTGTTCTAGAGGGTAATGTCCTGATTGAGGCTTTCAAGTAGAAAATAAATGTCAAAGAGGACAAAAGAGCGGTTTAATTTGGGGGACCGTCCACTAGTTGGCGATCGCCAGCATCGGAGCTGCTTCCCAGCGCGTACAAACACACCTTTGTGGACTGAACTGCTCACACCTGCTCCCGTTTCTCTAGTGAGCACAGCCTTCTTAGTGGCACATTATAGGTATAAGCTGCTTGCCTTATAACCATTCCTTTTTGATTTTAAAGGGAGTTGAAGGACTGTTGTGGACTGAATTGTGTCCCCTACAAATTCACATGTTGAAGCCCTAACCCCCAATGTGACTGTATTTGGGGATAGGGTCTTTAAGGAGATAATTAAAGTTAAATGAGGTCATAAGGGTGGGCCCTAATCTGATAGGACTGGTGTCCTTATAAGAAGAGGAAGAGACACCGGGGCTGCTTGCACAGAGAAAAAGGCCCTGTGAGGACACAGTAAAGAGGTGGCTGCCTGCAAACCAAGAGAGTGGCCTCTGGAGAAACTAACCCTGCCAGCACCTTGATCTTGGTCCACCAGTCTCCAGAACTCTGAGAACGGACTGCTGTTTGTTGATAAGCCACCCAGTCTGTGGGGCTTTGTTATGGCAGCCCGAGCTGACTAAGTCAGGACTCAGACTCAGCTTGGCAAATTTACTATAATAGCATCTTGTTTTATGGGGCATCTTCGTTTTATGGCATTTTGATAAATTTTAGAAATGTATTTAAAGTAATATATGAACATGGTTAAAGTCAAGTAGCTCTAAACACGTAGAACAAAAAACAATTCCTGGCTTTATCCTTCTTCACCACCACCCCTCTCCCTTCAGGCACCCACTCCCCCCGTCCCCCAAAGGGTTTTGTTTTCTTTAATGAATAGACTTTATTTTTTAGAGCAGTTTTAGGTTTACAGCAAAATTGAGCAGAAAGTACAGAGAGTTCCCATCTACCCTCTCTTGTCCCCTCACAGTTTCCCGTATTGTTAACATCTTGCCTTTGTGTGTTATATTTGTTGCCATTGATGAACCAATATCAATGTATTATTATTCACTAAGGTCCCTAGTTTACATTAGGGTTCACCCTTGGTGTTGTACATCCTATGGGTTTTGACAAATAGAGAAGGACATGTGTCCACCATTACAGTATCCTACAGAATAGTTTCACTTCCCTAAGACTCCTCTGTGCTCTGCCTATTCATCCCTCCCTCCTCTCTGATCTCTGGCAACCACCGAGCTGTCTATTGTCTCCATAGTTTTGCCTTGTCCAGAATGTCACAGTGTTGGCATCACACGGAAAATAGCCTTCTCAGATTGGCTTCTTTCACTTAGTAATATGCATTTCAGGTTCCTCTATGTCTTTTCCTGGCTTGATGGCTCATTTCCTTAGTGCTAAATTGTCCGGATGCACCATAGTTCATCCGTTCACCTACTGAAGGGCATCTTGGTTTCTTACAGTTTTTGGCAATTATGAATGAAGCATACATCTTCTAAGAGTAAGGACGTTCTTTTACATAACCCCTAAACCGTAATTACACAAAATTAACAACTCAATGTATCATTCAATATCCAGTTCATATCAAATTTCAATCCAGAGTTCCTTCAGGGTTTACACATTGAGTTTGGTTGTTTTGCCTCTTTAGTCTTTTGTCTAGAACAGCTCCTTGCCTTTTTTTGTTTGTTAGTTATGACAGATTTTTTTTGAAGAGTTCAGACCAGTAGTCTCACATTCTGAATGCTTGATTGCTTCCTCATGGTCTGATTTGGTTTAAGTAGTTTTTGGCAACATTCCAACATAGACGATGTCATCATGTCAGCTTTTCCATCCTTATTGGTGATAATCTCCATCACTTGGATGAGGTGGTGATGGCCAGAGGCCTCCATTGTAAAGGGACATTTTTCTCTTTGTGCGTAATCTGTGGAGGGATCCTTTGAGATCATGTGGATTTTCTGTTTTCCAGCAACCGTTTACCCAGTGGTTTTGGAATCCATTGATAATTATTGACTAAACTGATTATTATATTAGGAGTTGCATGTTGATTTTCTAATTCTATCCTGCTTTCTACATTTTTCCCCATTTTTTTTTTGATTATCATGATGGGGTCATGACTCTTTCTTTCAGTGTTTTGTCATCCATATCGTCATTATTCTTTTTGTTTAGCATGATTTTAAAGGCCCCTTTTGCGATTTTCCTCTCTCCTGAGATGTTCCGATGAGATGGAGGGGAAGAAGTAGTGCCTGCTGTCTCCCCCAGTGTGATAAATGGGGAAACTAGCACAAGAAACAATTACCTTTCCAAGATTGTGTAAGGTCCAGTGTGGTCAGGGGCAGGGAAGTCAGAATTCTGGCCTGATAGTTTCACTAGCCAGTGTCCATTTCACCAGGTATAACTGATTTGAATACTGCTCTGAATACTTGCATTCCCTCTTCATATTCACTTTCTATTAGTAAGAGATGAGTTTGACTAATTTGGCTTTAATTAAAATAAATGACACTGTATTACAATTGTGTTTTCTGATTTTTTGGTATATCATCATTTCACATAGATACAGAGTAGAAAGCTGCCATTTTGATAGCAATCCAGTATTCTGGTGTGAGACTGCCGCAGTTCTTTACTTCTCCATTCCCCTCTTGTTGGGTATGATGGAGATATGGTGAGCAGCATTTTGCAAACTAATTTGGCAATGGAACTTCTTTTCTCCAAAGAAGTTGTGTACATCCCCTTCTTTCAAATCTTTCACTCTGCCTAAGGGAAATGATTTGTTCCAGCCGGTGGTCATTTAAATATTTAATAAAATCAAGAGTGAGACAGGGGCTGCCGTAGCTGGTTGTGCAAGTGTTTACACTTGCATAATCCCGGGGGCACTGTTTACATTGCAGTGTTTGTGAACAGTGCTCCCTGGAGTTGTGCAGTGTATTGTCTAGGTGGCCCTATATAAGGGACCCTGATAAGTGGTGGTGTTTTTGTAAGTTGAATGCAATGGAATTTTGGAAGAGGAGGTAATTTACATGTATGGTCAAAGATAAATGTCAAACTTTACCCTTCCATTAAGGTAGATTTAAAATAGAATCAATTGTTATACTTAAGATGCCTTATACTTGGAATTTGTGTGGTGTGGTCGAGTTTTGACAATGGCTTTCATAAGCCCTTTCTTAATTGATTACAGTCTTGAGATTTAGGAGAGTGTATTAGTCATCGTAGGTTTACTGCCATAATAAACAAGCTTGCAGTCTCAGTGGCCTAACACAATGAAGGTTGATTTTTCTCCCCTGTCACTTCCAGTGTGTGTGTGGCAGCAGGCGTAGGCTCTGCACCACACAGTCATTCAAGGACCCAGGTCTTTGAATCTGGTGGCCTCTACATCAGTCCTCTGTGACCTTGGAGTCCGTCACTGGCTACCCTGCCTCTGGCTGGCAGATGAGAGAGTGTGAGGAAATGCAGGTGACCTGAGAGGGGCATCTGTCACCTCCACCCACACGCCACCAGCCAGAGCTCACTCAGTTGCCCCACCCAACTGCAGGGGAGTCTGGGAAATGTCTCTGTGTGCCCAGGTGGAGAAAGCACTGGGCTTTAGGGACAAGCATGGGTCGGTATTGCCCGGTTGACCTCCTTTCTCCATTTTGTTTCTTTTCCAGGAGACTTCTTGGCATCATCACGAAAAAGGATGTTCTGAGACATATGGCCCAGATGGCAAACCAGGACCCTGAATCCATCATGTTTAATTAGAAACGAGGTGGCAATTATTTTGAGAAAAACACAACAACTGTGTCATTTTAAAAGAAAGAAACAAATGATATGTTATTATCCTAATGAACGATCATGCGCTGAGGGCAGCGGAAACAAAAGCTTTGTTTGAAAGGAAGGGAAGAAGAATGAAACCTTTTTTTTTTTTTTTAAAAAAATACATCAATGAGTAGGTATTTTATAGCTTTAACCCCTTATGAGTTTCAAGCTGTGTTTCTTAATGAGTTTACTAACTGCTATAACTGCTATGGGGGAATGGGGGTGGGGGTAAACCATGTGGTTTGTACAAGGACATGGAACACACAGGCTGAGTCAAGAAACGTTTGCCCCTTCTGCTTGAGGCTGATGCCTGTGAAGCTTTGAGTCCCAAAGGCAAAGGGGTGTTGGTATGTCAGCGTCCTTATTTATTGGTTCCTGAAGTTTTGCTGCTATGTTACTGAATCAGACTAAAGATATTTGCACTTACTTCGTTGGAAAAGAAAAAGAAATTAAATATGAGCATAGTGAAAGCTGCAAGTATGTCGGTGGGTTCACTCGTGACCATCCCATTTCTTGCTCCTGTTCTCAGCCTGTTATTTTGCTTATTGTCAGTCTCTGAGCCAACATCAGGGTCTCCTGCTATGATGAGTATGAAGAAATCATTTCTCTATGCAAGACCAGCATCTTGGGACTGCACGACGAACTATTGGAGCGTTTAGTGCTGCACTATATTTCCTCCCATAAAAGGGATTCATCCTTATTTTGAGGGTATACACACTCAATCATTGATTTGCATCCCCATTGCATTTGCTTCACTTATTTATTGCTGTTGCCTGTGCATTCTTAAATATTGATCAGTCCAGCACTTTCCATGGGCCATATTCTGTATGCCCCCAGCTTGCTGTAAATGTGCTTTAATTTCCAAATAGCGTATGCAAGAGTCAACACAGGCTACTCAGTGTTACTACTTATTTTCCTGCTCAGATCTTATTAAATACTGCTGCCGGAAGGGTGAGGTGTACGAGTTCTCAGTGGGAACTCCTCCAAATGGATTGCAAGAGAAATACGAAATTGATTCTAAATCTCTTCCATTCTCTTCTCTGTAGGGTGCAAAGCGTCCAGCTTTAATGTATGAGCATGCACTTTCATACTAGCAATCAAAGCACAGAAGGACAGAGTTAAATCGTAGACAGCCAATTTGAGCATTGGGCGTCTTTGTGTTGGACTTAATGTTACATTTATTCCTTTAGTCAGGACTTCTGGTTTTTCCGCGGGAAGGAATTCAGCTGTGTTTTTCAGGTCCGCTGTATGATCTCTGAAAGATTCATCCCCCTTGCCCTTCACTTTAGTCTTTGTTCTTCCCTTTCCACTGAGTTGTCCTCATCCTTTTCAATCTCATTGTTGGATATTGATGTATCAGGTGTGCATTTGGCTGCAAATAATAGAAAACTCGACACAGTGAAGAGGTGAATAAGAAACCCGGAGGCAGGCACTCAGGACTGTCCTCAAGGATCCGCACTCTTCTGGTGTTTTTCCCACCATCCTGGCCCTTTGTCCTTTGGCTTATTGCCTCATAGTCACAAGATGGTTACTGAACTGCTAGGTATCATGTCTGCCTTCTAAGCAAAAAGAGGGAGGAAGAGGCAAGTGACAAGGAGCAGTATCTACATCAGGACAGCAAAGCTTTCCCAGAGATGCTCAGCTTACGTCCATTGGCTAGAATTCGGTCACATGGCACCCCCCCCCCCCCCTGCACGTGAGCCTGGAAAGGAAGATTTTTAGCTGTGCATATTACTCTGAGCGAAATTTAGATTCTCTTAATGAGGAAGGGGAATTGGTCTTTGGGAAGGGAATATTGTCTGCTGTATTGGATGCCATCACTGTGTCCCTGTCATTGTCCTTCCTATCTTCTTTACTCTCTCTCTTGCCAAACCCCTCTGAACATTCTCTGCTAAGCTTATAGCCTCTCAGTCCTTCTCTCTGATTTGATATAGAACTCCTAATCAGAACCTGTCATTTCTTAGCCCTAAGAAAAATGTTCACTTTGGATAAAAACCTAGCTACAAGCGGGTTTCTATGAAACTTCTAGTTGATGTAAGAAAATATACTGATGTATTCTCTGGGTTAAAAAAGTTTGTCAGATCATGCTGACAAACTATGGAGAATTTGTTTCTGTAATTGGCCCCCTCCAAAATAATATCAAAGAAGCCACCGCAGTGTGGAAATAGCAGTCAATAGGAAAGAATGTAATATTTGGTCCTATAATAGAATGAAGTTTGTTCTCATTTGCAGCGCGTAAGTATTGAGTAACAGATCCTAATATTATTGTTATTGGGGTTTCCATGGAACATGTGCAAGTGAAGCTGGATTCTCCTGGACTTTAAATTCTAAAAAGTCTTCAAGATTGCTTCATGTAGTTCCCGTCTTACTCCTACGAGGCCTCCCAAAAGAGTGAGTATTAGTCATACCCTGGATTTATATAATCCAGGACGCCCTTTTAGCTGAAACAAGGAGCTTCAGAAGGGAACACAAACAGTGAGCGGACAGCCAAAGGTCACTGAAACCACAGAGTTGCCTCCGCCTCCAGCTGAGGCCGTGGAGGGATGAGGTGACAGTTTACTCTGGGCCAAGGTCACCAAGGGGAGTTGTGTCCTTCTCCCCAGTGCTTAGCGTAGAGATGTCTGTGACATCACGGGAAACAGTTGGGAGTGTTACTTGACTTAAATAACCTAACCTTGTTTTCCTTCACAAGTTGAAGCTCTAATTTGTCATGGGGTTCAGGCTCTCCTCAACAGAAGGCCAGCGTCAGACAGGCAGGTTAAGGGCAAGGATGGGGGAGTTTGCAGTGGGGACTGCCAGAGTCAGCTGCCTTCCTCCCTCGGAGCCCTAACTCAGCCATTGCAGTCCACTCGCCCACCGGCCCGGAGCCTCAGACAGACTCGCTGGGGAACGTGCTGTCGAGCTTTGTCACGCCTTCTCGTAAAAGTACATGCGTAGGGATTCTTGGAAGTATTTGCTGTGTCCAGATGTAGAACTTCATCCACTTTGCCTGGTGCGCTGATGAGCAAGATGAGGAGAACGGGGATGTGGAGGTCAAATAAACGTTTCTCAGAATAATGTGTTTTCTTTTCCAGGCTTTAGACACTTGTAGCACTTTCTGGATTCTTTCTGAATCGGTTTTTGATGTAAATAAACATAGATACCTAATGGAAAAAGAGTTCTGTGACAAACTATATCAACCTGTTTCTTGCTCCCCCCCTCAATTACTGAGGAAATGTGTTGTAGAGGGATGGACACCAAATAAAGAGTATCCTGAAAGTGACATGTGAATTTCTTGCAAGTGTTTTTGAGAGCCTCCCCTGGGAATGCAGATGTGCAGGTGGCTTTTAGGGAAAGGTGAATGTGCTAGAAGCAAATCAATAGTCAGTGTCTGCTGTTACTTAGAACCAGGCAATCTCAAATTTCTGTATTCAGTACTTCCCAAAGACCTGACAAAGGAGACGACATGTCAATAGATAGATTTTTGGCCCTAATAAGTCTCAGAAACTGGAAGATTTTGAGCAGTTTGTTTCACTTAGGTGAGAACTGGTTACTTTAAATTATCAACATGTGCAGATTCTGCTCAGTATTCATTATCAGATGCTGAGCTGGAAAAGATGAGAAACCCAAGGAGGAGGGATATTGAATTGCGTAATTGGAATATTGTGCCTACATTTAACTTTGGCGTGGGCATCGTTTTGTCAGACTCAGCTTCTAAGCTTTGCAACGATGTACATGATGGGGAGCCTGCGATCTAACTTGGGGAACATGAAGCAGACTCCATCTTCACTGGCGTGGTAATAACTATTGATTTGCTGTCCTAGGTATACTGGGAATGAGCCTACGTGCGACTGTTATGAGATTTGTTTGCATTTGGTGTTGGAACGACCACATAGCAATGTGGGGTTGTTTTTTTTTATTGTAACACGCTGTGTAAATGTTGGCACCTTATTAAAAATTAAATTTTTGAACTCTGTTTTTAAAAATAAAACATGCGCCGAGTCCTCAAGAAGCATGTTGTAAATGGAAGAGATACTGATTTCACAGCCTGTTTCTATCCAATGGAACCTCCGGAAACCCAATTCTGGTGACTGCTGAAGTATCTGGTAAAGTTCAAGACCCGTTCTTACGATTGTCATGCAAGAGTGTGACGTCAGTTTGGACAGCTTTAAAATCCCTTCTTAGCCTGGTGCACGACAGTTAAATAAGAATTCAGACTGGGGCTATAAATATCCAAGGATAGGGTAGGACCACTGTCCCCAGGCCATCTGTATGTCTGCCCTGTTCAGAGATGCTGGGGAGGACAGCTTCGGCAGTGGTCTAATATTTATTCTTTCTTTCAACGGAAATTTTTTTTATCTATTTGGGAGCCACAATGGTTTGAATCACGTCCTTCCCCACCAGTTTTTTTATTTTGAAATTTTCAACTTTACAGAAAATCTGAAAAAAAAAATGCACAGAGAGGGGCCGGCCCGGTGGCGCAAGCGGTTAAGTGCGCGCGCTCCGCTGCGGCGGCCCGGGGTTTGCTGGTTCGGATCCCGGGCGCGCACCGAAGTACTGCTTGGTAAGCCATGCTGTGGCGGCGTCCCATATAAAGTGGAGGAAGATGGGCACCGATGTTAGCCCAGGGCCATCTTCCTCAGCAAAAAAAGAGGAGGATTGGCGGATGTTAGCTCAGGGCTGATCTCCTCACAAAAAAAAAAAAAAAAAAAGTAAAAAAAAAAAAAAAAAAAAATGCACAGAGAATGCCACATACCTTTGACCTAGAAGAGGCAGTGAGAGGAGTCCTCTCTGATTAGGAGAGGAAGCCAGCCTCCAGGGCCAGCTTGGGGACGATCATCTTCAGTAGATGAGACAACAAGTGCAAATGTCCTGAGGTGGAACAGGCCTAGCCTGCTCCTGGGTGAGTGGCTGCAGGACGTGTGGTGCTTGGGGAGGGAGTGGAGGTATTGGACGCTGGTTTGATTTTCCTTTGGGGAGAGCGTAGACACAAGCAGCTGCTTCAGGGCCTTGTAGGGCCAGACCATAGGCCAGATAAAGACATGGAGTTCAGGGCAATGGCATGATTTGATTTGCGTTATACACAAACCATTCTGGCTGTTGTACAGCAAGACTAGAAGCCAAGAATCTGTCTAGGAGGCTATTGCAAATAGGTGAGTTATGATGGAGGCTTGCCCCAGAGAAGTTCTTGAATTCTGGATATATTTCTAAGGTATAGCCAACAGATTTGCTGGTGGAGTGGATATAAAATGGTACAACTAAGTTGCCATTTACTGAGATGGGCTGGATGAGCTGAAGAGCTCTGCTTTGGAAGTGCTACATTGGAGAGATCTCTTGGACATTCAAGTCAAGGGTTCAGGGGAATTGTTAGGGTTAGAGACAACCATTGGCATATCAGACAAGCCATTGGCATATCAGTGGTGTTAAAGCCATGCCTGGAAACTTCTGTGGTCTAATGGTATCCTAAGAGCAAACAGAACCAAGAGTCTAACAGAATTTCAATATTGAGTTTTCAGGGAGTCACGTTGAATTCAACACTGATAGGAGTGCGCTTGAGTTCCAGCTCCATTGTCTCTTGGCTGTGTGACATTGTCAAAGGGATTGAACCTCTCTGAGCCTGGGTTTCCCCATCTCTGTAGAGTGAGCTGTTGCTCATAACTAGTGGCATGGCTGTGAGAATTAAACGAGATAATCACTGTAGAGCATTTGGCATGGAATAGACCGTGCAAATGGTACATATGATCATTTTCTCATGTTATGAAGCCCTCCCAGTAGCTGTATTTGGAAATTACTTTAATTTTGTGTTGTTAAAGGACATATTACACTTTAATTATAAGACCCCTAAAAGTAAACACAGATTGGGCTAACCAATTGCCTTTTTTTGTAGCTCTTCTGCAGTCATTTTTCTAAAAAACCAAAATGAAACAAAACAAACAAAAACTCAGATCTCTTAAGGGATGTCAAAAAAAGTTCTCTGTGACTCCAAATTAATGGGAAAATGATTAGAAAAGAAACTACTTGGTAGGAAATTCCATTTCTCTGTAGCTTTGTATCGGCTTGCAGAGCAGAAAAGTATCAATACACCTGGATTCTGAACTATTGATTAGCTTAAAATTTGGAGCAAGCGTTCACGAAACACAAGACTGTATGTTACTTGCTTATTTTCAGACAATGTAAAACCCAATACCCGCTCCACTTCCAGACAGAGGAAAATCTCTCTGGCATGATGTTAATGTAGAAATAAGTCTTGTAGAAAGACTTATTTGTAGATAATAAATAATGTAGAAAGACCAGCTTTTGAGGGCCTGGATATTTCCCTTCAACATGATGTAGTTAAAAACCAGAGGGGAGAGTGAATGAACAGGATTTGTCCGAAAGGGGACTAACCATCAGCTTTAATTCTGGGAGCTTAGCTAGAGCTAACCAGAATGGCCTTGCAAATAAATGTCTGGGTCAGGCAGGCTTCTTCCTGGGCTTTCATGAGTTGAGACAGGACCAGAAACTTCCATGTCCTCTGGAGACAATGTACTCCAGTGAGCACGGGGGAGTCTGGCGTGCCTGTTGTTGCATCGCTTCCCCAGTTCATTGGGAGTTAATTGGCTAGAAAGAAGCTACCATATGTGAAGGCAGATAGGGAGCATCTATTTTTGGCAGTTCCTCAACATTGCATTTCATTAAAGAAATGTTTTTTTCTTTGCGAATGAGCAATAAGCAGAGAGCACCTTGTGGGGATTTCTAAACCCCTTTAGTCAGAGTTTGGCTCACAGAATGAAGGGAGCAATTTCTATGTGATTCCAGCGTTTGTTATGGAACACATATTTCAAAGATGAAACAGCCGTCCTCAATCCAAACAGATTCTGTCAGAGAAATTGAAAACACATACATAAATTCTTGTCCCACAGGCTCCCTGACAGGTTGAGTCCAGAGGACGCTTGCTGGTAGTAGAACATTCCTTCCTTCTATGGGGCTCCATGTCCATTTCACACACACACTCACTCGCAGGGCTTCCACCTGTTTCCAGCTGATACTAACTGAAGTGGAAATTGGAGCTAGCTTCCTTTTGATGAACAGGTTTCCTTTTCTGGCATTTCTCAAACTTCAGTCTGCCCCCAGAAAGACCAGAGTATTTCCAAGAATGGCTGTGGATGGTTTACGTGGTCAACGAGGAACTTTCTCCGGGGGCTTGCCAGATGCTGAGTTGCTCCATGGGGCAGGAGGCTCAACTAGCTGTTAAAGAGCGGGGGAGAACTAGCAGGTCTGCCTGCGGTGGGGATGCGCTTCCAGTGCTTCAAGGATACGTGTTTCTGCCGGATGCTGCTAGGTGCCCGAGGAAGAGAGTAGATTCTGTGATTAAATACATTGGAAAGTTCAACCTCATGGGACTGGGGTTCCAAAGACCAGTCCCATGGGAAGTGCTGCCATCGGGACAGGAGTGTGAGGGTCCAGAAGTCTCTTTTTTTGATTTCTTTTCAGAATTTCTAGCTGAGTGACCTGGGAGAAGTGCATCACCATTAGTGGACTTCAGGCACGTCATCTGTGAAGCAGGGACCTTTCCTTGTGCTTGATAACCAGAATGGTGTCTTGGGACTAGCAGGGTCTGCATCACCAGAGCTGATTAGAAATGCAGAATTCCAATCCCCGCCCAGGGCTGCTGAGTCAGATCTGCATTTTAACAAGATCCCCAGGGGATGTACGTGTGGCGTAAAGTTTGAGATGCGCTACCTTAGGTGCCAGGTCTGAACGAGATGATCTCCTGAGCTTACTTCCAGCTCTCAGATCCAGAGTTCTCCAAGATTCTCTCACTTCCGGAGGAAGCAGGGAGTGATGGCTGCAGTGATTGGGTCACTGAAGGAGCCTGTCCAGAGAAACAAGGTGGAGAGAGACTTGGCCTGAGGTCTCTCCGTCCTATTTCTCAGCCCCCAACTTTCCCGTGTCATGCTCTGTCGCGGGGTTGCTCCACCTCAGCACTAGCAGCATTTGGGCTGGATCGTTCCTTGTGGAGGGGCTGTCCTCTGCGCTGTAGGATGTTGAGCAGCATCCCTGCTCTCCACCCACTCTATGTCAGTAGCTCCCATCCCCCCCCCTGGTTTTGACAACCAAAAATGTCTCCTGACATGGCCAAGCGTGTGTATGTGTGAGGGGCAAATCCCTCTCCCACTCCAATTGTACAGAAGGGAGCCCTGGGATTTACAAAGCACGGACAAAGGGACCATGCTTTGGGGTAGTTTTGGTGAGTGTTTCATAAAGCTAGGTGAAAATCCCTAGTGTTAGACAAAGATGGGGTGGGGAGTCCAAGGCCTGGAGACAGGCTTTGGTGTGTCCTGGTGGCTAGGGAAGAGTATCCCCCACTTTTAAGCAGAAAGCCACGATTTAAGTAAGGGAGGGGGGACATTGCCTCTTTCTGAGAACCTAATGGTGCACCCCGGAAGACTACAGTCACCTTCCTTGGGTGTATATCTCCCACCAACTGGCGATTTCGAAGTGAATGACTTCCCTTTCAGCTGGCTGTGTGATCTGCCGTGTGCTCCTTCCTCAGCCGTCTCCCACGTCCAGTCCATACACACGAGCGTGAATAGAAAATGCCTCTCTGCTTGGTACACTCCATTGGAAAGATTCCCAGCTGCTTGCTTGAGTCAACTTTGATCATTTTTGTGTCTTTATTGAGAGCTTAGAGGAATGGTTGGCAAACTACAGCAGAGTAGGCCAAATCCAGCCTGCCACTTGTGTTTGTAAATAAAGTTTTATTGGCACACAGCCATGCCCATTTGTTTCCGAATTGTCTCTGGCTGCTTTCAAGCGACAACGGCAGAGTTCAGCAGTTGCAGCAGAGACTGCATAGCCTGCAAAGCTTAAAATATTTACTTTTTGGATCTTTACAGAAAAAGTTTGCTGACTCCTGGCTTAGAGTAAATTAGGGTCGCCAAATCACTGGATAGCCACTAAGGGTAATTTAACTTTCTTCCTTAAACCGGGTGGAAAATATGAAGGGATGCTTTTATTTTTTGTGTGAGGGAGGTCAGCCCTGAGCTAACATCCATGCCAATCCTCTTCTTTTTTCTTTGCTGAGGAAGACTGGCCCTGAGCTAACATCCGCGCTGATCTTCCTCCACCTTATGTGGGACGCCACCACAGATGGCCTGACGGGCGGTGCGCCTGTGCACTCCCGGGATCCAAACCTGGGCCGCCAGCAGCGGAGCACGCGCACTTAACTGCTACGCCACCTAGGGGCCGGCCCCGAAGAGATGCTTTTAAAACAGAAGCAGAGTGACGTGTGTGTTGGTGGAATAACATGAACGTGTTAAAAAACTTTTCTATCCTCTAAGTTTCTCCAACAGCTTAACTTGTGCCAAAAATATCTGTCCCGACTTAGACATTAGCAGAGGTATTGGTGACCTCTGTTAAAATTGAAATGTTTTCTGCAAGGGAAAGTAACACCTAACATTTGACTAGCACTTTGTCATTTACGAAGGGGTTTTAATATTTATTTATGTTGATTCCTCTCAGTGGTCCCATGAGGTAAAAATTATTATTATACCCATTGTTCAGAAGGTGAATCTGCGGCTCAGAGAGGTTAAAGCACAGGAGAATCGCCTGTAGAGCTTTTACAACATACCGATGCCCTGAGATTCGTATTCAGTTGATCCGGGGTGGGGCCTGACATCAACTTACAAAGAGTTGCCGTGTGATTCTAAAGTGTTGTCAAGATTGAGAAGCCCTGGGCTCCAGGGACTTGCCCCAGTTGGTATAGCTAGTTGGTGTCTGCCTAGATCTCAAACGTGGCTCTTCTTGGTGACTTTAAGTCCAGGAACTTTTTCCTACATGACAGTTCACCTCAGCTCAGATTAGTCTCTGAGTCCAACTGGTTGGTCTAACCCAGTGGTTCTTGAAGGTGGTCCCTGGAGCAGCAGCATCAGGATCAGCCAGCAATTTGTTAGAAATGCCAATCCTGGGCCGGCCCTGTGGCTTAGCGGTTAAGTGCGCGCGCTCCGTTGCTGGCGGCCCGGGTTTGGATCCCGGGCGCGCACCGGCGCTACCACTTCTCGGGCCATGCTGAGGCCGCGTCCCACATACAGCAACTAGAAGGATGTGCAGCTATGACACACAACTATCTACTGGGGCTTTGGGGGAAAAAAAAAAAAAAAAAAAGAAATGCCAATCCTTTGCCCCACCCTGGACCTAGTGAATCAGAAAGTTGGGGGACAGAGCCCAGCCATCTGTGTTTTAACAAGCCTTCCAACTGATTCAGATGCAGCTCAAGATTGAGAACCACTGGTCCAAGGTGATGGGAAAGTTTTGATGGAGATAAGATGCTAAAACCAGAACACACACGTACACACACGCGTGCACATGCACACACATACACACACCTGGAACAGGCACTGCCTCTGGGAAATTAGCCCTGGGGGTAGAGGGGCAGAGTGAGTGTGAGAAAGGATGGAAAACGCAAGAATCCGTGGGCGTCTGGGGAAGTATGAAGACACCAGGGCAGCAAAAAGAATAAAAGATTTCACCAGCGTCCTGAGATGAGCCTCTGCTAACTTAATTTTACCGTGGGCAGCCCTGAAGGTGTTAGCAAGAAGTCATGCATTCCTTTGCTTTGCTGGCAAGTCGGAGGGGTTTTTTGGTTTCGTTTCGCTTTTGTTTTTTAAAGTTTTGGGTTTTTCTGAATCAAGCACTCTGTAGAGATGAACATTCTTGTGTGATTAAATGAGCCCCCTTCTGCTTGGAGCCAAGTCACATTCTTTGCTTCTGTTTCAGCCCAGGTGCTCCTTTTTAATTGCATTTCGTATTCAACTGTGCAGCCATCCCCCTCCCCAGAGAGGGCTGGCCCCCTAATCACTACAGTGCTTCTGCCCCTGCAGCTGGGACTTTAAAGGCCCCAGAAGTCATATTGTAACGTGAGCTCCAAATTGTCCCCGAGATGAAACACAGAGAGTCATCGTCAGTCAACGATCGTCAAGGGGAAGGGACACCTCAGTGTGGCACGGGGGTGAAAGAATCCAGCCTCATCCTCAGTCCCTTTCAGAGCCTCCCCCTCCAAAGCATTGCCATTCCCAATCTGAAAACCGCACCAAGACATACATAATTCAAGGCTGTGCACTGGTCGCCCGGAGCGAGGGGACAGACGGGCATACCCCGGGAAAGAATGTTTGTTTCAACCAAACGTTCACGGCACCAGCTGCCAACGGGAGAAGAAAAGCAGAGAGGGGGACTCCTGCAGACTGACATGGGAAAGTATAAACAACGATTACAGACTCCGAGAAGGGGCTGTTGTTGGCTGAAACCACATCATCTGATTCGGGTTTTGTTTTTGCAATTACTGGACCTGGAGACTAACTGCAAAGCACATGCTGCTTCCAGGATGGGTGGGACTGTGTGAGCTCATGATGGTTTCAAGTCTGCACTTTGACATTCAAGTTCGACTCTAAGAGTTAAGAGCAGGCCTCGCTTTACGTAGTAGCTTAACTTTAAGTTCCAAAGCACAGTCTCTGGAAGCAGATGCAGCAACTCGTGGTTCTCTTTTATTTCTTCAGCCCAGGGCTAACATAGAGTATTGACTCCTAAAGTGGGAATCGTGAAGGTGAAAAAACTGGGATTGGCTTTCTTGGTCAAATCTATGAGTTTCTCAAGGTCAAGGAGCTATGTCTCCATTATATTTCTTCAGTGTCCATTCTAGTATCTTATATATTGATGATAATCATCACATATTTTTGAAGAATGGATAAGTGCTGAAAACCTCTTCTTTAGTTGTGACCTTTTAGAATAATCCTGGCAGAGTTTTCTGGAGACATAGAGCGTTTCCCCAAAAGAGACCCATCTGCCGTTGTGTAAAATGTCACATAAAACACTCCGTGTCAAAAGAAAATGGTACTCGGCTTGGTGTTTCATGGCCTGAGAAGGGCTGCTCAGTTGAGAGATCCTGAACTTCCAAAGAATGAATGTGAAAGTGGAGTCTGAAGACTCCACATGCCCTAGTGTATCTTTGATCAAACTGAACCTGCAAAGAATTGTGGCAGCCTCTCAATGCCGTGGAGACTAACGGCTCAGGAAATCCATGCCCATGACTTTACTGAACATGTCACATCAAAGCGAAAAATGCCCCACTGACTGGAAAGTTCTTTTGGTGCTCAATGTTGAGAGAGAATAGAAATGAGATTAAATTTCAGTATTTCTGGATTTGGTTAATAGATTCTCTTTCTCTTTTAAATATAAGAACTTTAAGTGATTCTGTTTACTTAATAGAAAAATATCAAAAGGTGCATCTAATAGTCACGTCTGAAGGGGAATAAAAATATAGAACGAGGACTGTAATTTTTAGAGAAGTGGTTCAAAAAGTTGTTTTCAGCTGTGACATCCAAGATGGCTGAAGTTCACCAGTGCAAACACTCCCACAGAGAAACTCTGGGTTTGTGGGAAAATCCCAGGACAGTTTGCAACTTGACTCCTTTCTTGGGGATTCAAGGAGGCTGAGGCAAGATGTTGGGGAATGTTATTGGAGAAATAAACATACTAACTTATATTTTATAAAAAGTAAAAATACTATGCATACTTGAGTACTTCATATTATTAACAAACCTCTTGGACCCTACTTCGCAGCTGCCGATGCAGAACTGTGTTGGCAGATGTCTGCTTTTGCATCCTGGAATGGCCACCAAAGTGCCACCTGGAAGAATCCACTCTTACTTAGGGGTCACCAGTAAGACAAAAGCCAGTGTCTGAGAGGGCCAGTTGAGAACTCTGTCTTGCCAGAGAATTGCGTTAGCTGGTATCTGACTTAGGATCGTATTATCCTCGGCCACTATATTTATAGAGGTGAAGCCTGGTGAAAATTATCTATTGAAGACCTTTAATTTTGGCATAGGATGGACATGATTTTGGGTCCAGGCTCCGCTACCTCCTAGCTGTGTAACCTTGGGCAAATCACTTAACCCCTCTAAGTTTCAGTTCTCATCTATGAGAAATGTTAATTCATCTATCCATATAAACTTGTTGAGCACAGTACCTGACACAACATCAATGCTCAAAATGTGACGGCGGCAGAGATAGCAGATGCTCACCAAATCTGTGTGTTCTCCTTTTCTTCCTGGGCGTACAGCCAGACTACATTTCCCAGCATTCCTTGCAGTTAGGTGTGGCCATGTACTAGTTCTAGCCAATGGAATATGAGCAGAAGTGAGGCCCATTAAAAACTTCCCATGTGTGAAGGGAGTTGGGGGGCGGGCACAAGGGGTGAAGGGGTGCATTTATGTGGTGACTGACAAATAATGTACAAGTGGAATCTCGCAATGTTATAAACTATTATGACACCAATAAAAAAACAAAAAAATTTTCAAATAAAAAACCAAAAACAAACAAACAAAAACTTCCCATGTGCAATCCTCTGCAGTCTTCTGCTCTGCCAGGCTGGAATGGAGATGACCCAGGGTGACCTTAGAAGCCTCTGAATGACTGCGGGGCAGGACTTCCCAGCTCTCTGTTTACCTGCCCACTACTGTCACGTGAGTGAGAAACAAAGCTCTGTGATATTGAGTCATTTTCCACTTTGGGTCAATTTGATAAGTCAGATAGTCCACCCAGACTACGCATTTATTATCATTATGAATTCCTAGAAAGGTGGGAAGTGGTGTGATGAAGCCAACTTGTACCAACTCACAAGACCGATGGTTCAAGTTGCAGGAGTTTTGCCAGCTTGTTGTCACATTCCTAGCTCGAAATCAGCCATGGTGGGAATATTTGCACCATAGAAATCGGCAGATACTGCAAACCAGGTTCTTTCTTTGCCCCACTGGAGAACATTTACCAGCACACCACTGACTGGGAATATATCTTTTTCCTCTTTGTCTTATGCCAAAGCCTCATAAACCAGTGCATTGTATATTTGTATGACTCAGAAAGTGTTGGTGGCTATGAATCAAGATCAGGCTTGAATAAATTAAAAGAAGAGACATTATAAAAGGATGAACGCTAACACCTAGGGTTGGACGGGGCATATGGCAAACAGGGAAGAACAGCCTAATCTTTGTCCTTCTAAAAGAGGGATATTTGGGGCCAGGGATACATTTTTGTGTCTTGGGTTCCTTTAGAAATTTCAGGTCTTCAACTTCTTTTTACCCCCCCGCCTTGCCCGGATGTCACTTGTCCACCTGGCAAGTGGGCGTCGTCCTAGGCACGGTGATTCTGCCCCTGCGCCCGAGCACTCCGTGATGACAGGCCCCGGGGAAAGCGTCTTATTCTTTTCGTGCTCCTGTGAGGGAGGCTGTGGCAGGTACAGAGGGGGCTCTGGATTCCCCCACAGCAGACCTGAGACAAAAATTCAAGTGTAAGTCATTTATTTGCAAGGTGATGCTGGGAAACAGCGTAAGGGATCAGGGAAGGAGGGAGGCAGAGAGTGGCAAGGCAGCCACCAAAGGGTGTATCATCCAGCAAGTTGCTGCTGTGGGCGACTGGAGACACGGGGGGACAGTGTAGAGCACGCATCCCAGAGCTATCACCCCCAAAAGGGACAAGAGGCTTGGGTGTTTATCTATTAGCTCTCTTCAGCCATTGGTCAATGTAGCACCCTACGTCTAGGATGCCCATAACCTGTCCTGACAGCCAGACCATCTCTGTTCTTTCACTAACTGGCCCCTGATTCTTTTTTTTTTTTTTTTGTGAGGAAGATCAGCCCTGAGCTAACATTCGTGCCAATCCTCCTCTTTTCACTGAGGAAGACTGGCCCTGAGCTAACATCCATGCTGATCTTCCTCCACTGTATATGGGACACCGCCACAGCATGGCCTGACAAGCGGTGCGTCGGTGCGCGCCCGGGATCCGAACCGGCGAACCCCGGGCCACCAGCAGGGGAGAACGCGCACTTGACCGCTACGCCACGGGGCCGGCCCCCGGCCCCTGATTCTTTATTCCACCAAGACTTCCCTGCTTTGCCAGAGGTGAGCTGACTCATTTATTCTGACCTCTCAATCTGGACTTCACATGTGTGGTCTTGGCTGCCCTTGACCATGACTCTGATCATATATGCACCTTGATCTCTGTATGCATTCATGATTACGATCATCTTGGATTAGATATATGTTTCATCAGAACGTCCGCACTGTGGTAGACACAAAAATTGCCCCCCTAAAGATGTCCACATCCTAACCCCCAGAACCTATGAATATGTTACCCTACATGGAAAAAGGAACTTTGCAGGTATGATTCAGTTAGGGATCTTGACACGTGGAGATGATCCTGGATTATCTGGGTGGGCCCAATATAATTATAAGGGTTCTTATCAGAAGGAGGCAGGAGTGTCAGAGTCAGAGAAGGAGATGGGTTGATGGAAGCAGATTGGAGTTATGCAGGGTCAGGAGCCAAAGGATGTGGGCGGCCTTTAGAAGCCGGAAAAGATAAGAATAGATTCTCTCCTAGAGGCCCCAGAAGGAATGCAGCTCTGCTGACACCTTGACTTTAGCCTGTAAGACCCATTCAGACTTCTGTCCTCTAGCATGGTAAGATAATAAATTTGTGTTAAGTCACTAAGTTTGTGGTAATTTATTACAGCAGCAAGAGGAAAACAATACACTCACATATTCAAATTTTTTTAATTATGTATTTTTGAATTGCATTTTTGGGATCCAACATAGTTGTGATGTTTAGCAGTCTATTTTCAGTTAGTTTCAGGAATCAGCTTTGTGGATTAACTGTCACCAAATCGAGGTCGGGGTTGGCATCTCTCTGAGGTCTGCTGGTGGCTTTTCAGAGCAGAGACCCTGACCTCACACGCCATTGCCGAGGGAGATCTGCTGTTGATGGTGGCCGCTGATTGTGTCTAGTTATTTCTGCATTAACTACTACTTTTGATTCCCCACCCTATTTGTGGATAATCCCTCATCCAGATAATTGAAAATTCTCTGTCTGAGCACTCTCTGTTTTTGGCCACTTGGAATCCTAAGGTTTCGTAACTCCGTGCTTCTGGTAGTGCCTTCCATGTGCCAATAGCTTTTATGTTCTCACCAAATTGGTTGGCTTATTCAAGAATGTGATCCATTCTGGAAAATAATAGCAAAGATTTCCTGAACACTTTACTATGCCAGTCAAACTCCAGGCTGAGTACTTTTTCAGTTCACGATGTTTTTGAATACTCACTCGGGGCTTAGTACACCATGGCTGCCCCCATTGTACAGATGAGGACCTTGAGGGCTGGGGAGGTAGGTCTGGGGACTCAGCTAGTGCATGGCAGAGCTCTACTCCGAAACCTGGCAGCCTGATTCTCGAGCCCACACTTCTAACCAGTAATGATACTGTCACTTTCTTTTTGGAAGTGGCCCAAGTTTGTTCCCAGAAATAGAGCTGAAGTCGCATCTCGCTTTAACCGGTAGTGGAAGAGGCCAAGAGTCAGGAGCCCCTGTTCACAAAAACAGCCCCTTTGTGGACTGTTGCGCTTTCTCCTGGAAACACGCTGTTGTGAAGGGAGAGACTCCCTGGGTGTGTGACAGGTGCTGGGCTCCTTTCTGTTTCCAGGATGCTGGACTTCACCTCTCACCTCACAAAGAAGTGAAGATGATAGTTCTCTTAATGTTTCGTGATCAAAATGGATTTAAAAAGTTTCCCACTTGTGTCCAATGGTGATTCAGAGAGAATGTCTAATCAACAAAAAAGAAAGGTACTGGTTATTTCTGCATTTCAACTCCCTCGATTCAGTTGCTGTCCCCTTTTGCCTAGTGTGTCAACAGTCTTAACCTGCTGTTCAATTTGTAGGGTGGCTGGGCAGCATTTATGGACTCAGGAATTCCTTCCTTTTAGATTGGAAGAGTCCTTCCCTTTAGATTTTAGAAGGTGTAATGCTAACACAGTGGTTCTCAACCAGGGACGATTTTGCTCCTCTGGGGACATTTGGCAATATCTGGAAACATTTTTGATTGTCACAACTCGGGGACGGTGCTACTGGCATCTAGTGGGTTGTATTAGTTTCCTGATGCTGCTGTACCAAACTACCACAAACTGGGTGGCTTAAAACAACAGAAAAATTTTCTCCAACAGTTCTGCAGTTCATAAGTCTGAAAGATGTTGGCAGGGTTGGTTCCTTCTGGAGACTCTGAGGGACAATCCATTCCTTGCTTCTCTCCTAGCTTCTGGTGGCTTCCAGCAATCCTTGGCATTTCACGGCTTGTGGCTGCATCACTTCAATCTCTGCCTTCCACTTCACATGGGTTTCCCCTCTATGCCTCAAACCTCCCTTTCCTTCTCTTGTAAGGACACTTGTCATTGGATTTAAGGCCTACCCTAAATCCAGGATGATCTCATCTCAAGACCCTTAACTTAATTCCATCTGCAAAGATACTATTTCTGGGGGGCCGGCCCCATGGCTTAGCGGTTAAGTGCGCGTGCTCTGCTACTGGCGGCCTGGGTTCAGATCCCGGGCGCGCACCGACGCACCGCTTGTCTGGCCATGCTGAGGTGGCGTCCCACATACAGCAACTAGAAGGATGTGCAACTATGACATACAGCTGTCTACTGGGGCTTTGGGGAGAAAAAGCAAAAAAAAGGAGGAGGATTGGCAATAGATGTTAGCTCAGAGCCAGTCTTCCTCAGCAAAAAGAGGAGGATTAGCATGGATGTTAGCTCAGGGCTGATCTTCCTCATTAAAAAAAAAAACGATACTATTTCCTAATAAGGTCACATTCACAGGTACATGGGGTTAGGACTTGGGCATATTTTTAAAGGGGTAACACAATTCACTCCACTACAAGAGTAGAGTCCGGGGATGCTGAGAAACATCCTGCAATGCACAGCACAGCCCCCACCACAAAAAGGTTGAGAAACTGCTCTGCCATGAGTAAGAAATTTGATTGCGGCAGAGAATGCCTTTCAGTGTACTTCAAGTCCTTGAGCTGGCTGTCACGTGCAGTGTGACCCAGCGCAGCTGTCACTGCCCGGCTCTGGAGTGTGAATGATCTTTCCAATGAGTGGAGGCCATTCGTGCCCAGTAGATGGCATTCAAATACCCAATATAACTAAGGCTGATGTGCAAAGGACACAAAAGGCAAGAAATTAATGCAACTTTCAGAAGCGTGTGGATTCGGTATGTGAAGATACAGTTTGCATCTCTTTTTAAATGTGTATTAAGGACTTCTGATTTCCCAGCAAAAGTTCTTGAGGCTTCCCCCTCCTCCAGCCCCCTCTTCACCTTCATCATTAATCTCTTGGAGAAAGTGTTTTATGAGAATTTACACCAGGGGTCAACATTTTTTCTGTGAAGGGCTAGATAGTAAATATTTTAGACTTTGCAAGCCAAGAGGCAAAATTGAGGATATTATGTGGGTTCTGATATAACAAGAGAGAGAAGTCCTGTCACCCCCCTGCCCCATTTGCCTGGGGTGGCTGGTCTTGGGCGGTGGGCAACTTTGTGCCCTGTTGTCATCTGCTGGAGACCTTCTCCAGAAGAAGAGTGACTGGCCCTAGGGTTGGGGCCTGACACTGGGTAGGGCAGGGGTGGGGTAGGAGTGTTGAGAGGTGGGTGGTGGTAGGGAGAGGCAGGCCACCCTGATCAGTTTCACCCTGCCTTAGTGACCCCCAGGTCCCAGCACACTCCTCTCTCCTCCTGAAGAGCCGAGCCATCTCAACTTGGGCAGCTGGCTGGAGGGTTCCGGGCTACTCAGGGCCCAGCAGTTGCCAATAGCAGAGGTCCCAATGTATAGGTGGCAACCACTATGGGCCCTGAGCAGCAGCCACTGGCCCCAGAGGCAGGTTCTACGCACAGAGGGAGAAATAGAGGTGAAGAGTGATGCCCTGGCTGGTCTCCTGGTTCACAGCGCCAGCCTTCTCCAGCGATGTCTGTGGGCTGCACAAACACAGGTGGGGGGCTGGATTTGGCCTGCGGGCCATAGTTTGCCAGTCCCTGCATTGACCAGATGGCAGATACTAGATTAGTCCTTTTTGGCTTGACAAACTGCATACCTCATTTGCAAAATCATGACGTTGAATGCAGTAAGAGGCATCTGACACTCCTGTGCTAAGCCATTTCATGAGTTTTTGTAGATAATACACGGAGGCTCAGAAAAGTGGGGGCTGCAAAGCTTCTCTTCGCAAGTGAGTGTTCGGGCCAAGGAGACACCCAGAATCAGGGAGGTGAACGAAATGTCTTTGCCTTTTGCATTTTGAAGTCTAGCTTCTCCACTCCTTCTACATCCCCAATCATCTTATCGGAGTACATAATTCTGCAAAAATGCAGGCTCTAGGGATCAGATTCTATTTATTCTTGTGATATACAGTTTAGTTTTGGCAAACTAATGTTTTAGGAATGGTGACCAATGAATTTATCTTGTCTTTTACTATATAATCCTCAAAGGTAGATATTAGAAGCAGTAGGTTTGGAAAGAATAAAAGAGCAGAGGACTCCAATATCCGAAGTTTCAAATGTCATTGTCGACTGTGTGCTGCATGCGCTAACCATCTGGCATTTGCAATATGGACGCATTGGTTAAGACAAAATGCTTTCCTAGTCAGAGCCCCAGAAAACTGTCTGATATCACAGTAGTGACCGCTGTCTGTCAGCAAGTATTCTTTCCTCACTTAGAAACTTCGTTAAGATGCCGTCTCAAAAATCAGCTGTCACCTCCCATTTTATTCAGCTAACCTCATACTGTATCCTCCTTCCGATGCGCACTTACCAATCCTCTCTAAGGTTTGTGGAATGTCAACTGTTTCCTGTCCCCTTTTAAATCCCTCCTGATGCAGCTTGAGCATGACTGCAAAGCCTGGGGACCTTTCCTGAGTCCTTCATTGTGCATAAATTCAGAACTAAGTAAATTTCAGGCTTGCCGCTCTACCGTGGAAGTGTTCAACAACCACCAGAAACTGAGAGATTTTTAAGGGACAAATGGGAAATCGAAGACAGCAAATGAGAGATTCGAGCCTAGAAAAGAGGGCAGAAATTGGTTGACCTCCGAAACCATGCTCCTGCCTCAGTTGATAGTCTTTAGTGATTTGAAGGGTGCTGACAAGGCAACTATTTTGGAGGGAGGCTTGACACTCAGAGATGTCTGAAGATGCTAAAATGGCTCACTTTCACCCCCTCATCCAGATCTGTACTGATACCCAGACAGATGGAGTCCATATGTGAGGAGGGGGCACTCAATGAGGGTTCTGCTGCCTCCTGGATCCTTCTTTACCTTCTGCAGCACTTGACATCTTGCTGCTGAGATTTCTTCTGGACCTGTGTAACACGCCTGGAGTGTTAGGAAGAGTAACAATGAGCAATGTCTTCCTGCAACCCCTAAACACGGGCTTGCAGGGCTCCAGCCTTGGCCTGTCATCTGTATAAGCCCTTTGAGTGACCTCATCCAGCCTCTCTCGGTTTTGACCATCTCTCCCCAATTTCTGGCCTTGACCTATCGCCGAAACTCCAGATTGGCTTCTCTAACTTCCCATTTGGATGTGGCTGGAGGTCCTCCAGGCACTTCAAACTCAATGAGCTGTCTATAAGAGACACCATTTATATTCAAAACACTGAAAGGTTGCAAGATTTGGCATCTGGTTGTATTGGGAGGAGATGGATGGGGAGGAGTCACTGATGACACTTCATCTTCCTGGAGCTGACTGGGAGGGTGGAGAGGTGTTGGGAAGGTGGAAGTGGTGATGATGTGATGGGGGTAACGAGCAACTTAGAAGAGGAAAATGGGGTTGTGGGAGTGAGTGTTTTTGGGTTGCGAATCACAAAGACTCAACTCAAACTAGCTTAAACACACACACACATACTCACACACACATGACAAAGAAAGTAAAAGGAAAAAGAAACTTTGTAACTATATCGGAGTTACAAGGAATTCGGAAATCCAAGGGAGTAGATTCAGGAACAGCTGGGTCTAGGTGTTTAAATAGACTGGGTAGACTGGGCCTACTCAGTCGTAGACTGGGTTCCCCATAAAAGAACCTGAGACAAAGGCTTGTGTGCCGGCAGTTTATTTGGGAGCAGCATTGGAAAGAGAATGCGAGAGAACTAAGTGAAAGATGCATTAATGAGTTGCCTGGCATTATGGGAAACTGGAGCTCGATACTGTGGGATCCTCAGGAGAGCCTCATAGAGTGCATCTCAGGTCTGTCGATCTTGGAAACAAAAGGAAGAAGCGTGCATTCATCGGCTCTGTCCTCCATTCATCCAGTGTGGCCATGGGTGTTGACTCCTTCCACATTTATGGGTTGCACATGTGAGTGCTGAGCAGGTTCCATAGGTGTCCCACAAGAGGGAAGCCTCCGGGTAGAAAGTGAACTCATTGCGGCCTCAGAGATGTCCTAGGGTGGCAAATACTGTCAGGTTGCACCTGCGTGAGGCTGGTCAAAGCCTGCATGGACCTGATCTTGGTAGCAGTGGATGGAGTAAGGGCAGAGGCCGAGAAGATTTCAAGTGGCTCATAGAGATGTCTTATCCACTATCAGTGTGTCTCTATCTTCTTGTCTCTTGTTCCATCTCTTGATTGTGTTTGCATCTGCCTGATCCTCAGATAGGCTTATCCACATGGTGACAAGATGCCGCCAAGAAGCAACAAGCTTATATGGTCCTTAGAGTTCATCACTGCAGAGAAAGAGAGAGTCCCTCACCACCTTATGCCTAATGTTTAAAACTGATTCTGATTGTCCTTCCTTGGGGCATGTGCTCAACTCTGTGACCAAGAAAGCAAAGGGTCTCCACTCCTTGCCTTGTTAGAATTACATGGAGTTGGGAGTGGGGCTATTTCCCATTGGAAATGTGGCTGGCTGTGGCAGACATGGAGATGCGCTGCTCAGATCCTCCTTCAAGCTTCAAGAAAAAGCTTGCTGCCGAGCTGTGGGGAGTGTGTTTGGCCAACTGCCTCAGCTTTACAGCCAAGGTCATGCTCTTCATAGGGCAGTCCCTGGCCAAGGACTGAAGAAGGCAATGCTTCAAAGATTAGCCATTTCTTCCCAATGCAGGACTCCTTTAAGGGCAAGTTTTGCTCTGGAGCTCCCTGTTGGGTTGATGGAGAAATTGTCAGGTCAGCATCAAAGTCTGACAATTCTTCTGCCCAATCCTTCTTCCTCCCTTTTTTCTCCTCAAGTGTTACTCTCCAATATACCTTTTGCACTCCTAACTCCATCTCAATGCCTGCTTCCTGGAGCGCTCAACTGGCACATGGGCAGATGAGGAAATAAGTGCCGTTCACTCAGGGGGTAAGAGACCTTGAAAGATGAAGGGAGGGAGGAGGAAGGAGAGAATCCCAAGCTTTGAGAGGGCGCAATAAAGGGCTTCCAATCACTGCTCCGTTGACGCTCCTCCTTGGAACCACGTCCCAAGGTGGCCCATGCACCACACTGAAACTGGCCCTAGAAATAAAAGGCAGACGTGGATTTGAAATCTGTGGCTTTAGCTTTTGATGTTCTACCAACTGCAGGGCCTGGAGTGCACTTTCATGAGACAGTGGGCTACGTCAAGCCCAGGGAGAGAAATAGGGAGACAGCAAGCTAACCCACACTCTTCAGGGCAAGCCCATAGGCAGCCAGGGCCACTTATCCTCATGGAGGCATTGACCCCGGGCAGAACCTGATGTAGGGTCACATGAATTCCAGAGTACCTTCCATATGAGTTGCCTTCTGCCAACAGGCCCATTAGGGAATGTTACGGAGCTTCTTTGTTTGGGGGTCAGCATTTGCCTTGCTAACCTGGAAATCCAAGGCCCAAGAAAGAGTAAGAAACATATTATCAACCTAGACTTGAGTGTTATCGTTTCTCTGGGACTACTATGTCTAATGTGTCTCCAAACACCTAGTTTTCCCATCATTGACCTTGGGTTTACAAACTGGGAGTGAATTTTATGGGAAGGTGGCACATAAAATTATGGGTCTATAAATAGCCATCTTCCAGAAGCCAGCCAATTAAAAGGCATAAATTCCAAAAGTCATATGGTATGAAGAAACTGAGCTGAAATTGCTGTTACTTTCTCTGGCAGGCAAACAAAATGAACAAAATCCTTATTTTTCTGAGCGTACAAGAATCAGAATGCATTCCCATGGTGACTTCTCATGCCCTGCATTCAAGGGAACAAGATAGAAGGTCTAATTCACCAATCTGACTTCTAATCACTGAGATTTTATATGAATACAAATAATAATGGTTTTCTGTGGTACTTTCATCACGGAACTCCAGCACGCGTCATGGGCTATGTCATAAAACTTTTCCCATGGTCCTAAGGGGCAAATTTAAGGCAAACACTATTACAATCATGTTTGTAGCTGGATAAATTTAACAAGCAAAGGGTTATATGATTGCTACTTTGTAGGTTAAAGAATTGAGCCCTTTTTATGTCTATTCCTGTTAAATCATAACCTACAACAAAAGCAAATGACTTTAACTTATACAAAAGTTGTACTGAGGCCCTGTGGCCATGAGAGAATGTGGTGCATCCAGGGCAGCAGTCTTCACTGGTGCAGTTAAAGAGATGAGATGGATGAGATGAGGTAGTGGGCTGACAGTTTAGGCAAGGCAGGGGGTCACCATGTTCTGGGTTTTCAAGAACAGAAAATCTATTTTATCAATGTCATCAGAGATATTGGGCTCTTGGGAATTGACTCAAACTAGCCAATCACCTAAGAGACTGAGGGATAATGAAGAACACAAATGCAAGCACTAACTTTGTGCAGTATTTGTGCCAGCCACCCTGAAGCCTTCTGTCCTGGTGTCCAGACATCTGGGGAGTTGGCTTAGAAATGAGAAGACTGGGTGGATAACAAGGAATTAGAATCGAGGCTGGTGGATGGTCCCAAGGGCTACTCCATTGAGGTCATGCTGACTCTGATAAACCACCCAAGTCTCTCAATAGTATTTATGTCTAAGAACGAGACTATTTCTATTTGTCAGATTCAGTGCCCGCCTCTCTCCTGGGTAAACACCACCATAATTTGCTTTCATTATACAGATTTTTCTAGTCTGCTGGTAGACCGGTATCATCCCACCTTTAAAAACTAGCCTTTCTTTAAAAAGAATATAACACAATGAAATAGTTTCCAATCACTTTCTAGACTTGCCTCTCTAAGTTGATGCTGGTGTAATTTTGGATCTTTCCAAGTTCAGAGACAACTTCTTCTTGATAGCCTAATTATCTTATTGGTTTTTAAAAGTTTTTGGATGGACATTTCAAAACATCAGGAGGCAGGCAAACACAAGAAGAGTTTTTTCAAAATAATTTCTTTTATTTTTTCCATGACAGTATCAAGTAATAATCACATATTAACCACATTGAGATTTTTAGCCCTCTGTTGGTGAGATTTTCTTTATCTTTCAAATGTTAGAGCTGGAGGCCCATCCCAAGATGGAAGACTGGACGAAGGGAGGCATGGCAGCAGTCAAGCTTGGCCAGCATGACCCAGTGACTTTGTTTTACCTGGGGCAGAAATGATGAGAATTGGTGTTCTCTGCTTTTGACTTTTCTTTTTTTCTTTTGAGGAAGATTGGCCCTGAGCTAACCTCTGTTGCCAATCTTCCTCCTTTTGTCCTTTTCTTCCCAAAGCCCCAGTAGATAGTTGTATGTCATAGTTGTACATCCTTCTAGTTGCTCTATGTGGGACGCGGCCTCAGCATGGCTTGATGAGCGGTGCATAGGTCCACACCCAAGATCCGAACCGGTGAACCCCGGACCACTGAAGTGGAACACCTGAACTTAACCGCTATGCCACGGGCCGGCCCCTGCTTTTGACTTTTCTCATTGGAAGCACTGAAGGGCGGGCTTTCTCCTGTTTTTCTCTCATAACATCTTTAAGATAGTAAGTCATAATTTTGGAAGAGGAAGCTTTATCTCAGGAATTTTATGCTTCTGTCTGCAATTCTCTTCTCCTTCTGCATCATGTCTAAATTATATTTGGGGTTGAAACAAGAGTCTTGCAGCACCTTGCCTTCTTGACAACAATATCAGTTTAGGAGTCTCTTCTTTCCTAGGCAAAGGAAAAATTGACACACTGCCAGTGACCAAAAGCCCCATGCCTGTTAATCTCTAGATTAGCCAATGATTTTTCAGAGCAGCAAGGTATTCATGGAGTTCTGGATATCTCTCAGACTCTTCAGTCACCTATTTACACACATGCTCCCGACTTCCTAGTTGCATCCATGATATGTGAATGTTGCCTGTTTAACTTTCTGAAAGTAATCTTATTTCCCTTATATGGCGAAGATGGTAACAATGTGTTCCCCTATATTTCCTGGCTTCCTTTCAAGTGAAGTGGGGCCCATCTGACAACTTCTAGTGAATGAACTATGTGTACAAATGGCATGTGTCATGTATGGGCCAGGGAAGTGAAGAGCTGGTGTGCCTTTCCATCCCTCTCTTTCCCAACTATGGCAACCTGGGAATTCACATATTATGATGGCAGCATCACCAGATGGAGGGAGCTTGGATCCCTGAGTCACCAGATGGAGGTGAGCTTTGGCCAACTTGCATTGGGCTTCATGTAAGTGAGAAATAAACTTATGTTGTGCTAAGCCTTTGAGATTTCTATTCCTGTAGCATAGGCATTCCTATGCTGACTAAACTTTACTTCCACATTCTTGTAAAAATACACACTGTCTTCTCTATGAGCTGATTACAAATATCTTAAAGGTATAGTGATCTCAGCCTCGAATATCTGAAGTATCAGAACAGGTTAGGTGGAGAAACCTTCTGATTAGACTCCTTTAGGACTCTAAATGAGTAAACAAAAACAAACAAGCAGATACAAACCCAAGTCTTCTGCTCCAATAGTCTCCTCTTCAAGACTACCCAGGATCCCAGGAGTTATGTAGTTTGTCAACACAGAACTGCAGAACACTACCTCTTCAGGAATATTAATTTATTTACAAGGTGGGTTAGAGTCGGACTCCAAGTACTGTTGAGGAGTGTCCTTGGTGGGTCAGGGATGGAGGGGACTATGGAAAATTGTGCATCGCCAAATCTTCTGGTATTTGTTCTTTGGGTACTGGGCTAGATTTGATTTTCTCATAGGCAGGCAATGCATTGGCTTAGGACACTAGCAATACACACATGAACCCACACGTACACACACACACACACACACACTATTCTCGGGGGAGGAGATTAGATATTTTGAAAAAATAACAAACTGACAATGATGGGGAAAATCAGAAAATTTGTTGGACTTCCTTACATTAATTTTTTTGGCTCAGTATTGTTTTTATTTAGGTTGACATTAGGAAAGGGGATTGGATATGAATGGAATTTCTGTCGTATCTTTCAGAGCTTGGGGTCTCTAAAGCTCTTCACAGGATACTACCCAGATATTTCTTCAGGGTTGTATTTTATATCCAATTCTTCTAAAATGGCTGCTAACAAGCACTAAATACAAATTAAGCATTTTTTTCATAACAGAGGGTATTACATTTTGTAAAGGTAGGGATGAGTTAGTAAGAGTTTGTGACAGAGCCTGACTAGTTGATCACCAAATCTTTCCTTTCTTTCTAGAGCACAGAGCTTGACAATGTTTCCCAGAATTCCTTATGGTTAGATGGGGCATGTGTTGTACGCTATCTCCAGGCCTGGCGCATCAACAGTTTTCATGTGAGTCCCCACACTTTCTCTTTCCCTCATCTCATAGAGGACTTCAGACCTCCAGGGACGTTAGAGCCATTAGATCAATGGAGCCTGGGTCCTTGGATGACTGTGTGGAGCAGAGACTACCTGATGGGCTGCATTGAACTGTGACATGTACGAGAAATAAACCTGTAAAGTGTGAGGCCGCTGAGATCTGGGAGTTGTTTGCTGCAGTAGGTAGCCTACCCTGACTAATACAAACCTCTTAGCCAATCACAGTTTATTCTACCCTAAGAAATGTACACTGTATGATGCCCCTTAGGTACCCTAAACACCTCTGCTGAAGCTCAAGGTTTTGAGGGTTGCCACAAAGGGTTTCCGCCTTTGTGAAGAATTTCCAGATGCATCCTTCCAAGAGTAGTGTTGATTATTTTCTATTTTCTGATAACATGGTAACGAATTTTCACCTTGTAGTGTAAGCCCTGACAGTTGGCTTTTCTTTTTGTAATGCAAGTGCCTGACTTAAGCTTTGATTGCGGAGGCATCCATTTCAAAGAGGCATCCACTTCAAGAGGGCTATCTCAGATAAACACATTGCTAGCCACACGACTAAATAAAGAGCCAGGCAACCTCCCCTCACTGAGGCTCCTTCATTTTAGAGATCCTGGTTGATTTCAATAATTGACCATTTGGGCTATTTTTTTTCTCTTCCTAGGCTTTAAATTTCCACTCTTATGTTTTAAATTCACCAATAAAGGGTGAGTTCAGGAAACCCTAGGCCCCCACCCTCCACCCCAATATAAGCCAAACCCCAGACTCCTGTGCATGTGCAAGTGCTCTCTCTCTCTCTCTCTCTACCTGGGACCTCCCTCTGTGGCCCCATGTGTGTGTTGTACACTCCAGGGCTTGTAAGTAATAAACTCTTTTTTTCTTCTTCAGTTTCCTAATGGTTATTGCTGAAGGGTGTCTTGCAATCATAATAAGAATGAAAAGGGTCAGTCCAGTCGTAACATTGGTTTGGAAAGGGGAGATGTCTGTGGGAAGCTTGCAAAGGCCCAGGTGAGTGCCCCCGGGCATTTCTAGACAATAGACATTACTATCCATAGGCCGAGACCTGTCATAAAACATACCTTTCTTACGTCACCCGTCACACAGTACTGAAAATATTGTTAATGGTGTAATGACAACCTTAGGCCAAAGGGGGAATTTATTCAGTATTAGGAAGCGGGGTAGATAATCTCCAGTGATAGCTGCCATCACTTCCTCTCCTCCCTGTACGCATATGCTGCTCCACCCATCAAGGGGTGGAGTTTATTTCCCTTCCCCAGGTAGCTGAATTGTGGCCTTGTGACTTGCTTTGACCAATAGAATGTCAAGGATATGACATTCTGGGACTTTGAGCCCAGGCCTTAAGAAAAATGGCTGCTTTTAAAGTCCTCCCTCTTGGAAGCCAGCTGCCATTTAAGAGGTCTGATTATCCTGAGACCCTCATGCTGTGAGAAAGCCCAAGGCAACCACATGGAGAGCCCACTTAGGCACCAGATGTGAGTGAAGGCTTCTTGACACTTCCAGCCAGTACAGATGCAGCTGAATACAGCTGAGTGAATGACTCTGGCCAATGCCAAATGGCTCAAACGAACCGCCAGCTGAGCCCAGTCAACTCACAGAATCATGAGAAAAAATAAATTATTGTTGGTTTAAGCCACTAAGTTTTGGAGTGGCTTGTTGCACAGCCAAATAACCCAAACGGGGGATTCTAGGTGTGAAGTTCTGATTGATTATGGAAAGAATTGTAAAGCCTTCCATGGGATTGTTCATTGTTGTGTTCTAAGTCACAACAGTGGAGACAAGGCTTTCAAAGAGGTCTGAGAAAGTCTATTACGCTCAGCAGCATGCAGTAGCCACTTTCTCATGCTCATACTTGAGCCTTGGCAAATATTTCTTTAACAAAAGTTTCCTGAATGAAAGTAGTTATTCACTTACCTCTCTGTTTCCTATCTTAGGCTATGAGCTCTTTCAGGGGAGTGATCATACATTGCCTGGGCATAGAACAGTGCCTCAGTAAGGTTGCAGCCTTTAAAGGTTTATTGACTGAGTTAATGCTGGGCATGGGGGGAACTCATTCTTTGAGAGGATGAGGAAGTGATGAGGAGGAGCCCTTGCGTTACCCCTAATGTCTCACCCAAAGGTCAAAGAAAGTGGCTAAATGAAGAAAGCTTTGGTGCATCTTGACAGTTGCAGTAAATCAATAAATAGACCACTGTGTGCTGCGAAAGGGAATTCGGTTACCACTCAATAGAAAGAGAAAGAAGTTCCTTATCATTAAGGCAGAAACCACTATCTGAGGATAAAGATCAATCAAGTTGCATTTGAAACGCTCTTCTTACTGCTCTTAGGGCCCTTTTCTTGAGAAATGATTTAGCACTCACTATAGACAGTGTCATGACCTCCAGGTACCAATAACAGCAGAGATGGCCCCGCACTAGGAAAAGCAGATGTGAAATGGGGCACGTCTGGACAGAAATAAACCTGGAGACAAACATGCAAGGGCTGTTGCTCACCCGTTTTACCCACACTCTGGGTATGGTTGTCTTGATTTCAACAGCCAGCTAGAGCTTGTTCAATTCATATATCAATTTATAACCTAGCCAGAGGGGTTCCTTAACCTGGGACTTTGTGAAGATAATAAGAGGATTCACTGAGAAGAGATGAACCAGGCTATGGAAAGAGAATTATATCCATTTTAATATTAAGTTAAATGAATATTTACCACAAACTCCAAAGAATGTACTGTAGAGTTGTGATATAACTTCCAGGTACTACTTTTTAAGGAGCTGATCAGAACTTTTAGTTTGTTTAACTAAAGGACCCAAGGTATTGTACTCAGGATTTGCTTATTTTCCTTCCTTCCTTCCACCCACCCACCTATTCATCCATCCATCCATCCACTCACCCACTTATTCATCCATCCATGCACCCACTCACCTATTCATCCATCCATCCACTCACCCACTTATTCATCCATCCATGCACCCACTCACCTATTCATCCATCCATGCACCCACTCACCTATTCATCCATCCATCCACTCACCCACTTATTCATCCATCCATCCACTCACCCACTTATTCATCCATCCATCCACCTACTCACCTATTCATTCATCCATCCACTCAGCCACCCACCCACCCATCTATTGAACTTCTACAGTGTATCAGGCACTGTTCAGGGGTCTGGAGGTACGTTTTCAAGCAAGACAAAAACAGTCTCTGTTATCTTGGTGTTCATGACCTAGATGTGCTTTTTAAAATTTAGTCATTCAAACTTAAATCAATTTGGGGGAATTTGTAGTCAAATTTCTTGTTATGAAAATATACTCACTGTCTTTGAAATCCACCAATGGACTATTTTCTTACCTACAGGATTCTGCTTCAGGAAAAGAGAAATTGTCTCCTTATGCAGCTGGAAGAAGCTACCCACCTAACATCGTATCTCCAGTCCCAGTTAAAAAGATGGGAAACGTGGAAAGAGAAAGCTGGACTTAATTATCATCTGATAATGACATGTCCATGAACCTCATAATTCCCTTTAGCTTGGTGTTCTCTACCGGACCTTAGAACCTGACGTGCTGTAAACACAGAACAGGAGAGTGGGTATATTATATTTTTAAGAGGAGCTGCAAATCTAAGATTCAAGGAATATGAGGAGAACCAAATTTGGCTACAGAATAACAAGTCTGAAGTCAAACTTACCCAAGGATTTTGTAATTCACAGCTTTAGAAGTGTGTATATATATCTACATATATGCACACAGACATTTTTATTTTGGGTTTTTTGAAAAAGATATGAACATTTTTAAAATAAGAATTTGGATGCCTACCCCTATGAAGCCCTCCATGACCCCCCAGGCTTTTCAGTACTTAGAGACTTGTTCGCCTTGCACATGAGTGTACATTTCCATTGCTATTTTGTGAGTTTCTTGAAATATGCGGCAGTGTCTATTTCCTTGTTGAATCCCCATCCTCTGACACAGTGAGGAGAGGCGCAGTAAACATTTGCAACAAATAACTGAATACTGCCCTTTGTGAGTTTTCCTATCTTGTGATGACGTCTTTTATTTTAATCACAATTTTATCTCCTTCTGATCCTGACATTTAAGCTCTGGTTTCTCTTGATCTGAGGGGGCTTTGAAGTTCGTTTTAACCCGGTTTCTCCTGAGGAAATATATTTCGGTACTAGACGACTCAGTTATCTCTTGCCCCAGGCCCCGAAGCCCTCTGGGGATGGTCCTAGCTCTTCGTAAACACACACGGGGAATTTTCATGCACAGTTAATTGGGAGGCTTTCCCAACCTTTGCCCGTTTACTTGCCCAGATAACACAGTGTTTCCCTTAGAAAATAAAATCTTAAAAGCTTGCAAATCTAAAAAATAGGTTGTGACTTGTCACATGTTCTTGTGCTAAAGTCTTTATTTCTGTATGAGATAAAAAATTAATGAATGCATTCACTTATTCAGTTTTTCATTCTTATGCCTTACAAAAGAGTTTGAGGCAGCCTGCAAGAAATGGGAGCTCTCTCTGGAACATTATGACCAGTGTGACAGAACAAGGACTTACCAATAAAGTAGACAATCATTTGCCACAAATTTCATTCAAGTTGTTCGTTTTCATTGAGGGCTTAAAATATGCCTCCATGTTCAGAAATTTAATGCATTCATAATTTTTCTGAACTATATCTATTGCATAAAGTGAGACACACCTGTAGATGATAAAAAGGGAAGCAGATCCTCTTCACTTGACCTTGCAATCAAAAACATGTTCAATGGAAACCACAAGAAAGGAAAAACTTGCTTTCTTTCCAGGTGGGAAAATAATGAGTCATCATATCCCTATGATAAATAGAATTATCATTTCATAAATTCTGAGTAATAGGTTTTCACTTGCCAGGGAAATAGTTATTTTACTATTTACTATTACATTATTTTACTAATGGGAAATAGCACCTTCTAGTTTCTGGTATGTACAGTTGTCAAATTACACATGTCGGCATCTACTGGTCTCTGACCACATCTAATGAATGTGTTCAGCTCATTCTGATGCTGCCTCTATAATGGAAGAAATTATTAACACCTCTACCAATAACTGTGGAGGCTGATGTCTTCTTCAAGACAGGCATGAGCTTGGAATACATTCTCTGTTGGGCACAATTTATTCATGATAAGCTGCAGGTAACCTGAGACAGACTGCCTGACTTTCTCAAAATAGAAAAGGTCATCACAGCCTGGCTCTCCCAAAGCTGAGCCGGGCACAGCTATTCACCGTTGGAAAGGTCTTTCTCTCTCTCCATTCTTTCTGTAGGATGTGGACCGTGTCCCAGGTCACTGTTTGTTTGAGGTCTCAGTTTCAGAGTTGAAAATATTTAATGATGTCAAGCCCACTGGGCTCTCATCCAAGGAGTTTATTTTGGCCCCTAGAGTACATGATAATCTGTCCTATTTTTTTTTTTTTCTGCTGAGGAAGATTTTCCCTGAGCTAACATCTGTTGCCAATCTTTCCTCTTTTTTTTGCTTGAGGAAGATTAGCCCTGAGCTAGCCGATCTTCTTCTATTTTGTTTGTGGGTTGCTGCCACAGCATGGCTGATGAGTGGTGTAGGTCTGCACCTGGGATCTGAACCCACGAAGCCGGGCCGCCAAAGTGGAGTGCGCCGAACTTAACCACCAGGCCATGGGGCTGGCCCCACTATTTTCTTTTCTTTTCTTTTTTTTTTTTTGCCTATATTTGCCATAAGAAATGAATCATCAAACATAGACAAATGTGACATCATAAAATTCATGCACCTTAAAAAAAAAGAAAGAAATCTATGTATATAGATTCTTAGCTAATATTTGTTAAAAGTAGTTTTCTTTGTGCTAATGTAACCTACAAGCTCATTCTTTTGTAATCACTGTTTCAGGGTTAATGAATGTTTTCAGCTCATGAACCATGCACATTTCTTTCCACCTCCTGCTTCCTGTATGTTTCAGCCCCATACAGATATTGGACATATTGGCTCGAGGTCTCATCTCCAGCCTGGAAATTCCATTACTAACCTGGTGTAGGAGTTGGTGTGCTAAGCTATGTCTCTTAGACAAATGTAGACCTGGGAAGTCTTTGTCTAGAAGGAGCTTAGAGTGGAATGTAGAGAGCTTATGGACAGGGGTGAACTGGCAGGAGACCTGAGTTCTAATCCTTGCTTGAGTAATTGCTAACTGTGTGACTTTGGACAAGTCACTTAAAACAACCTGGCCCCCACTTTTTCCTCCATAAAGCAGAAGGATTGGCTGTGTCCTCTAAGAGCCTGTCAGTTCTACGATTCTGATTTCCAGACTTGCAGCTATCCGAGGTCACCCAGACTAGAGGGTTTGCTTATCTGGAACTTTGCAGTGGAACTCATAGGTCCTGCCCCTGGATAGCACTCCTTCTCAGTTTGGAACACTTGGCAGATTATAATGTGTTACCAGCTATGCTCTACCAACTTCAGATTTGTGCCACATCTCTGTCCCACCTATATTTTTATTTACTAAATACTTTTCTTTGAATTGACTCACTTTTTAAAACAATTTATTTAAGGAAATATTGTATCAATTCATTGAAGGGATACATGAGTTTGTACTGATTGTAGCAGAAATAACTACAATGACAAAAAAACATTACCCGGAGGCACTAACCCTGAGTAACTGCTGTGAAGTCCCAGACAAGCTGACTTTCTAGTCTGGGCCACCACCTGTAGGTGAAAATCTGGAAACGATTCCAGCAACACTACCCTTCATAAATTAACAGAAATAGAGACGTTTTCAGATGAACTGTGAATTCTTTGCTAGCAGACCTGCCCTGTATAAGAAATGCCAACAGCAGCTCTTCAGGCTGGAAGGAAATGACACTAGATTACAATTTGGACCTTCAAGAAAGAATGAAGAGCAGTTCCTTGTGTGATAGCTGATGTTGTAACTGTGTCCCTTAGACAGATATAGGGCTGGAATGTGGCACAAGGAGCAATGTGTGGGGTACCGTGTTGTTGTAAAAGGTAGCCAGCAGCTACATGTAAGGTGCTTCTGTAGCATCTTGAGTTTTCCAAGTAAGGAGACCTCATCTAGAACAGCAGCCTCAACTGGCGTCACCATCCGACTTTCCACGACCCATCTCTCTTTTTACCTGTTGCAATGCAAAGTTTAGTGGAGATGGATGGGAAGTCCCACCCTGCATCTTTCAAGTCTTCAATGGTGCTTCCAATCAGTGCAATTCCCCTGGGTTCATGGTGTTGGTCGTAATTTCCTTTCTTGCTATGGATGGAGGACTCTAGAGTCTTCTACTTCCCTTCCCACCACAGGTTGGGAGCAAAATTAGTATTTAGCTCATTGCTGAGCATGCACTCAGGATGTGGGAGAACCAAACACAGGGTGGACTTGGGCTCCCACTGGACTTACCTCTAGGTCACCTCAGCTCAAATTCTGTTTAACTCCTGATGCCTATCAAGCTCCAACTCTGACTAATGGGCAACAGAAACATCCCAGTTCCTTGGAAATTACTGTTAGCTCAGTGGCCTAGAGAGGTTCAAATGCTGGCCACCAAAGGAAAAAAACCCACAAACATCTACTACTTTCCTTGGTGTTACATTCTCACTTACCTCTTTGAGGAGTATTTTCCTTGTCATGTATTTAGGTCTCACCCCCACAACTGAGAGCTCCTCATGAGCAGAGCCCATGCCTCATACTTTTAAAATGCATTGTGTAACCCAGGGCGGTCTTCCACAGGAGCCCCGTCCACACCCACGACTGGTGCTGCATAGAGAGTTGAGCTTCCATCTGATCTTTCAAACCCAGCGCCTTCCCCTTTAAGAAACTGGATGGTCTGAGTACCATTTAACATTGCCACAGCAGGAGCCCAAACCACCACCAGGATGCTAGTATCTACTCAGAGTTCTTTACCATGAGCTTTTGCTGACAAAGAAACCACATCCCAGGTGAAACTTAAAAAGAAGACAATGACCTCCCCATTGTCTTTCGGTGGCATTTATGAAGCCCCCACCTACGGTTGCTCAGTGCTAAATGTTATATGAAGCAAGCAAAATGCACAGGCCCTGTTCTCCAGGGCTTACGATTGAAAACAGACCTCCTCTGCACTTACACTGTAGGCCATTCTAGATGCTGCTTCCAAAAAGTTTCTTTCTGGTCCACAACTTTGGTGTTAATTTCATCCACACATGAGAAGGACTCGCCTCTCTTCTTCAACAAAGCCCCAAACTTCTGCGGTTTTAGTCCCAGAAAGAAGATCTCTAGAGGAACTGGCTGGTGGACCAGGCACCCCTGAATCTGTTTATCGTAAGTTGCTTCTTCCCTCTGGGATTCTCTCCCCTGATTTCCACACTCACCACCAACCTGCTTTCCTTGGGAAAAATGCTGTCCCACTGAGCACGTCTGCCCCCACCTTGGTTCCCCTTGACAGAGGCAAGAAAGGCTTTACTCTGAATATATTTAATAGTAAGAAAGAAATAAAATAAGGGAAAAAACAGAATTGCAGCTCAGAAAGGACTTGACTAAATCCCAGGAGAGCTAAAATGATGTGAACACAACAATACAACATGTATGATAACAACATAGTTTAGCAAGCTTAGCTAACTCCTGTGTAACCATTGTCTCCTTGTCTAAAAAAGCTTCCTTCCAGTTCCAAAACTCTGCAAAAACTCTCTGGCCTTGCCTGAATGCCTTACTCCCTAGTTCCCACACTCTGTATCAGGATTTCTGTACCTCAACACTGTTGACATTTGGGGCTGGATCATTCTTTATTGTAGGGAGCCATACTGTGCATTGTAGGATGTTGAATAGCATCCCTGGCCTCTACGCACTAGATGCCAGTAGCACCCACCCCCCCGGTTTGGACAACCAAAAATATCTGTAGATATTGCCGAATTTTTCCAGGGGATGAATGGGCGGGCTGAGAACCACTGCTCTATGTCTTATGGTCCCTCCCCGTTGGAGGTGGTACCTCTACCTGAAGCAGGGTGTTCTTATTACTGCCTACTGAGGAACATAATTTTAGACTGGTTCTGGTTTCTGCCCTAGGTGGTTATGATATAACAAAAAATATAGTCGGTCTTTGTCCCTGGTTCCTGGCACAGAGCTCCTAAAACCCTTGTAATTTCCAGAGTGATAGGAGTGTCTTCTGTTGTTCATAATGAGCCCTTTTCAACCTTTGCTGAGTTTATGCTAATGAGGTGACTCATGAAGGAAGCGGGGCTAGATAGCTTCGGGATGGGGGCTGGTGGCCAGAAAAACCAACAACATGACTAGAAGATTAGAACTTTCAGCCATGTCCCCAATGTCCAGGGAGGGGAGGGGGCTGGAAATTGATGGCGGATGATTTTATCAATCATGCCTATGTAATGAAACCTTGAAAAAAAACTCTGAACGATGAGGTTTGGGGGAGCTCCTGGTTGGTGAACATAGCAATGTACCAGGAGGGTGGCGTATCCCAACTCCATGAGGACACATGTCCTGTGCTCCGGATCCTTCTGGACCTTGCCCTATGTGCCTCTTCATCTGGCTGTCCATTTGTATCTTTTATAACAAACGGTAATGTTAAGTACAGTGCTTTCCTGCGAGTCGTTCTAGTGAATTATTGAACCTGAGTTGGGGGCAGGTCGTGGGAACCCACGAATTTGTAGTTGGCCAGGCAGAAGTGTGGGTAAGCTGGGGACGCCATTTGTGGCTGGTGTCTGAAGTGCAGGCAGTCTTGTGGGACTAAGCCCTTAACCTGTGGAGTCTCTGCTAACTCTGGGTAGCGTCTCAACTGAATTAAATTGCAGGACACTCAGTTGATATGGAGAATTGGAGAATTGGTTGTTGTTGGAAAAACAGCATAGCAGTTGACAGGATCATTGGGACATCCAAAATGAAAGATCTCGTGCTTCTGGTGAAAGCCTACCTATGGTTACCCCAAAAGGTAGAGTGAACCTTTAACAAAGTTTGTCAAGCCTGATGGAACACTTAGAAAATTACAGGATATTGATGGAACATCATTATGATGTCATTGAATAGATATATAGTTGTACTCACATAGACAGCAACATTAATTCTTCAGATTTTACAGATGAACTAATTGTTGCAACAACGGATTAAAATTGATAGCTTCTCTGGTGGTGTGGATTATGTAAATCTATTGCAAAGGGTTCTGTGGCAAAATAATGCTCTATTTTTCTTAAAATATTTTAAATGTTCAGACAAATTGGGAAGCCTGACCTTTTTTGACAGTGGCAGTTGTTAGTTATAAAAATAGGAGAAGTGGTTGAGGCCGGGGGGCAGGGAGCAGGTGTTCTTCCTTTTGGTGAGGATGCTCTCTCAGGGAGAGCCTCTCCAGGCCCAGTGGGCCGTGGTCTGGGTGTCACCGCAGCACATCCCAACGAGTGACACGTTCCTAACATGGGACTCTGTCAGGGTGGCCAGGAACCTGGTTTTGCCCCCTGTGGGCTGGGGAATCTTGACCGTGATAGGAAGTCTGGTGTATTAGTCTCTTGCGGCTGCTATAACAAATTGCCACAAACTTAGGGCATGAAACAACACAAACACATTATCTCACAGTTCTGGAGGTCAGAAGTCCAAAAATGGGTCTAATCAAGGTGTTGGCAGGGCTGGTTCCTTCTGGAAACTCTGGAGAAGAATCCTTTCCTTGCCTTTTCTGCTTCCTTGGCTCATTGACTCCCTTCCAGCCAGCAATGGCATCGCTCCAAACTCTGCTCCCTTCATTACTTCTAATAACTTCTCCTTCTCTGACTCTTCTGCTTTCCTGGTGTAAGGACTCTTGTGATTACATCGGGTCCATTCGGATAATCCTGGATAATCTCCCCATCTCAAGACCCTTAACTATATCACATCTGCAAAATCCCCTTTGCTATCTAGGGTAATGCCTTCTCAGGTTTCAGGGATTAGGATGTGGACATCTTTGGGGGCCATTAGTCTGCCTACCACACTGTGGTCTACATGTAACAATCCATGATGGAGTTCATTAACCCGGGACTTCAGAAATGTTAAAGAAAGATGTGTGGCACATAGCCAAATGCAGCTATAAAAACAACTCCATGAGGGCCTGTTGCCCATCTCCAGGTCCTGTTCATCAACGATCTTCACGAGGTAGCTGCAAGAATGGCCTCCATTTTGATCTGGTTTGGACTTCTCTCTCTCTCATCCCACTTCTGCTGATCTCTTCTGAATGCTCAAGACAGGGGATGTGTGTATAGAAATAAGCAAGGACGCATCATCATTTCACTTCTTTGCATTCTATAGTGCTCAGAACCCAGAGGTGCTTCATAAATGGGTATTATTACTGGTGGTGGTCCCATTCGTAGTGCTTTTGTAGCAAATATTGGTTGGCTGCCCCTAAATCAAAATCCCAGATACCCAGAGCGAATGCCAAATCCCCTGAGCTCGGTGGCTGACAACAGTGCTGTTACCGTTGTCATCCTCCTGCAGCCAGTTGTGCCAAAGAGAGTGGTCAGAACAGAAGGGATCAAGCGCTGTTGTTTCTCTTGGGGAGTGGAGAAAGCATGCGTGGTAGAGTAAATAACACAAGAGAGAAAGAGCTACAGGGCGCCCAAGACGGGGAGGAATATTTAGGCCAAGGCTCTCAACCAGGGTTGCATACTGGAATCACCTGGGGAGATTTAAACAGTACCCTTGTTTGACCTGCACTGCCAGAGATTCAAATCTAACTGGTCTGGGTATCAGAATTTTAAAAGCTCCCCCGGATGATTCTAATGTTCAGCGAGAACTGAGAACCACTGAGTGAGGAATCTGAACCAGGCTGTACAGAGAGCCCCAGGTGAGGTACTCACAGAAGCCATCTACACCAGGGCCTCACCAACTTTGCCACGCACTTGAATCTTGGAGGTCTTGTTAAAATCACATACTGAGTCAGCAGGTCTGGGGTGGGGCCCAATATTCTGCATTTCTACCAAGCTTCCAGGTAATGCTGATGCTGCTGGTCGACAGACCAGACTTTAAGGAGCGAGAATCTCCCAACCCATTTTACAGAAGAGGTGATGGAGGCCCAGGGAGCATTGGGTGAGTTACCAAAGGTTTGTGACTGAGCTGGAACCAGGATTGAATGGTCTTCCTCCCTGTCCAATGAACATCCCACATCACATACCTCTCTCAGGTGAGAAAAGGATTCAACTGTTCTAGGCATCAGTGAAAATAGGGCATTGACTGATTATGCAAAAATTATCAAGATTGATGATTGGTAATTGGTAACATGAAAAGAGAAAAATTATGATAGTGTGACTCAATCATATTAATTCCTTATAAGCAAAATGGGCATAAGTTATTTGCTTAAGACACCAAACTCTATGTGTATTCAGGTTTTATATATATATAAAATTATACACATGTATAATTTTTTTCTTTATGAAACACTATTTTAACAAGAAGCAATCCTGATGATTGTTAGTGGGCTGGGAGTGAGATATTAGGGGCTCTGAACTTGGCACTTAAGCTTGGCCTTGGTTGAAGGAATCAGATCACATTTCTTCCAGCCAGAGATGGCCATTGAAAACCAGGAGTGCTCAGATGGACTTATGGGTGTCTCTACTGCCCGGGGTTATCTCTGGTGGGTCCGTCACCACCAGCAACAGATTCTTTTCTTTCCTTCTCCTCTCTTCCTTTCTCCTCCTTTCCTTCCTTGCCCTTCCTCCCTACCTCTCTTCCTCTCTTCCTTCCTTCCTCCCTCACTCCCCTCCTTTCTCTCATTAACGTTCAATAGATGCCCTTAAAACTCTTCAGTCTCTAAGAACTCCCCCACTCCAATTCAGTACAAATATTTTAAAATGGTTAACTCTTGAAGCTGGGCCAATGAAAAGGAAGACAAAGTCAAGGTTGCCAACTTTACCCTTTTGCAACATGGCTGAGTGGAGGGAGGTGGGCTGTGCTGAGGGCTTTACATCCTGGGAGAGTACTGGCCCCTCCACCCACCCCTCTCTGCCTTTGGACAAGCCACTTAGTTAGACCTTTACTCACCTCACTTTCCACACTGACTAGAAGGGACAATAAGATTATTTTTTAAGGTTGTTGTAAAAGATAATTCAAGGAAAAATGGAAAATTCTTCCTAAAGGGTGGTGCTGCTATTGTTGTTGTTTGGCTGAGGTGGGCTCTGATCAAGACTTCCCCTTAAACATTGAGAAGACAGAGTAAAGAGCAAAAATGACGCTATTAGGGAGTAAGTGGAGTAAAAGGAAGACTGTGGCTTTATTCTGTCATTATACCTGACTCCCAAGAGTACCAAGATGGCCTGGCATGACGCAGTACAAGCACTGCCAGGCCCTTCCTTTGAGGTTACAGGCCTGGTGTTTGTGAGCTCCTACTGGTCCCAGGAAGACGGCCACTCAGCATCTGCTGGGAACTGTGCACACAGGCTTTTAGCAATGTGCGCTGTCTGATCTACGTTGGGAATGCGATTTCCATTGCCAGCCTGTCTGCTTGGGACAATACGATTTTATGAAAAGGAAAATGCAAACTCACATTGCTTGAGAAATCACCACCCAGAGATGGCATTTATTCTGAAAGAACAGCTAGAAAAAGGTTGGTATTGAAGAGAGATAATCGGATGTGAGTAGAACCCTGAACCCTGTAATGTCAGTGGCCACCATCCTCGATATCAGTGACATTTGGGGAGGCTATGCTGTTTGATTTTTCTTCTTCAGTTTATATTGACTTTAAAGTCTGCCCTACATCTGAAAATACCAATGGGCAAGAAAACGTGACATTAGCCTGAAGAGTATAACATTGAAAGCAGTTCATTACAAAAATATTTTTTGGTGCATTTCTTGTACTGTCCTTACATTTCTTGGGTTTGTCTTCTGAAAAGGCGAAGTTTGGATATTGTATAGAGGTGTGAGAAGCACCTAGGGATTGTGGGTGAGGAAATGGAACATGACATTGATGATCAGCCCTGCCACATAGGTGACAACAAGGCAAGCTGTATGGATGATCCCAGGCCATTTGCTTACGAGCTGCCTGGAGGGTTTGTTAAAAATGCAGATTCCAGGGCGCTGTCCTTGAGGCTTACAACTCAATGGGTCTGGGGTTGGGTCTGGGAAATTGTATTTTTAAAGCTCCTCTGTTGGTTCCACAGCTTAACTAGATTTAACACGTACTAGACCACACGAGGACGTGTGATCCCCTGGAACTAAGCCCAGGATCTTTGGCCAAATATGATTGATTGGTAATCGAACTAGATCAAGGAGGTGGTGAATTTTTGGAAAAAAGTGATTCCAGAGAAAGGAAAACAGCTAGCAATTCTTGAATAGTTATTATGGGTCAGCCACTGTGCTAAGAGCTTTATAGAGATTAATCTTGGGAATTTATTTACTTCTTTGTTCATTTACTGTTAGCAAATGAAGAAACTGACACTTAAAAAGCTTAGGCAATTTGGCCCAAGTCATACAGTTATAAGTGTTGGAATGACAGTTTGACCCCAAGTCCGTGTAACTCCACAGTTCAAAGCCCAAACAGAGAGAGAGAGACAGAAACAGAGAGAAAGTTGCCTCCCTCCCCACAAAAGACACACAATTTTGCTTTGGAAGCAGTTAGATGAATTTACATACAACTACAGCAAAAAACTGACAAAAAGACATAAGATGATTTTTAGTTGCTGTTAAAATTCTCATTATGTTTGGGAGGATGAATCTTGTTAACTGTGGACCACACAAAGAATCTTACTCTTAGAGAAAAAGTATAATCAGACATTAAACATGTGTGATTAATTTGGTTTGGTTGACACCTAAGGCCAGTGTATTTTATGGGTATAACCTTAAATGTAATAAATTGACGTTTTAAATATAATATTAGTTGTATAATTTTATTCTGTTTTGTTAGCTTATGCTAGCCCAATAAAATCTGACAATGGAACGAAAGACCCTCCTTGGGGTGATATTTTAATTGTCATAAAAATGTCATATAGATTAAGGGGCCAGCTGAGCCCTTATAGTTTCTCAGAGACTAGAGAAATCATTAAAAAAATGCATATGCTATTTCCGAGATAAAATACTGGCCATGATTCCAGCCATAATGTTCTTTTTATGTGAATTTTGCCGAATACAAAGCCATGAATTACACTAATTCCCAGAAATCATCTTCCAAAAAGCTTACATGAAATATTAGAGATTTTTTACTCCTCCTCATCCTCCTCCTTCTTCTTGTTCACTTTTTATTATGGGGAATCTTGAATTAATACAAAAGTGCACATAATTATATAATGATAAATAAATGGCAAGCAATAGGATATATTGGAGTATACGAAGAAGCCATTTGGTGTAAAACTAATTCAGCCTGATTTTGTTTTTCCAAAAGGGCCGGATGTGGCCTTTGAACATGCATTGTATATCTGCTTTACACATTTACCATGTCCCAAAGACAAGAACAAATGCCCTTAAGATAAGGATGCAACTTCCCCCACATTGGCATTTCCTTAAGGATAAGCATTTCTCCCTAGGCTAGGATTTGATTGCTGCGCTCATCCTGTGACCACCCAACTCGAGACAGCAGACCTGCTACCCGCTGTGTCCATCAATCACTGTGCCGACAGGGCAATCTTGTGACTATTGTAAAAGGAACATTGCAATCATATGTGATACATGCTCTTTAATGGTATATAACTCCACTGTACACCCCACTTCTTTGATGCCCTTCCTTCTTTGGGGAAGGAAGGCCCCAGGTTATATGGTCCTCAAATTTGGCTCATAATAAACACATCCCAATTTTGATTTATAGCTTAGTTAAGGATTATTTGCATTGACAATAACAAATTCCTTACACCAAAAACATTTATTTCCACAGCAATTTCTGCCCTTCCACTTGTGCTGAACTTTGAGTCAAATGGTTTCTCTGGTCCTTTATTTCTGGCAGGTTTCTCCTGCAGCAGTTGGGAAACAAGATTGAATAGGTTTCTCCACTCAGCTCTGATTACCTTCTTCCTTGCAGTGTCTGTGAGCCCTTCCCCTACCAGGAGGAAATACACAGAGACTACATATAAGACTGAGTTACGTTCGAGTCGTTGGCAAGCTACAGCCTTCAGGTCAAATCCAGCTGCCACCTGTTTTTGTAAATAGAGTTTTATTGGCACACAGACACGCCCATCCATTTACGAACCGCCTATGGCTGCTTCCCCGCTACCATGGTAGGGTTGAATGGTTGTAACAGAGACCGTATGGCCTGCAAAGCGGAAAATATGTACTTTCTGGCCCTTTACAGAAAAAATTGCCTAACTCCTGCTTTAGAAGAACTGCTGTTCAGACAAGGGTATTAAATTAAGTCAGCATCTTCATTAGTCAGGGTCTAGTCAGAAAAATTGAGCACCTGCCAGATGAGAATTTAATACTAGAAACGGGGACCCAGGCTGAAAGAACATTTACCATCTGGAATTTGCTACTCATTGTGGCCCAGGAAAAGAGAGCTGTCTATGGCTCTATAGGCTTCTGCCTGAAAGTCAGACACATCACATCTGCTCACATTTTATTGGCCAAGGCAAATCAGGTGGCTGTCCCTTTAAAGGAGGCACGAAGTGCAATTCTACTGGATGCTAGGAATATTCAGTGTTCAGCACTGATGCAATCCACTGTATGCATTGGGCGAGTAGTCAAAAGTGAAACGGATCACTGCCATAAGCAGACACACACACACTTAACAAAAACTGACTTGTTTCTCTCTAAAGAGAATACAACATTTCTAATATTTTAACTGGGTTGCAATCTTGCATTGTATTCAGTACACTTAAGAATTTGCTGAGGAGTTTCCCTCTTAAGACTTCAAATGCCTTCCCTCTTTCTCAACATTATGCATGCATATCATTGTGTTCTTGGAAAGAACCAAAACATGCATGTCTATATCTAACAAGAACTCTTTTAGTTTTACACTGATTATGAAAAGTGACTTAAAACATGAGTAGTGGAAAGAAACAAAACAATGGTATTTGCATATAGTTGGAGCTCGGAGTAAAACTTCCAAGTGTTTTAATTTGTAGGCACAGCACATATTACACTACCAGGCGGAAGAGCTTTCTCTCTGCTAGAAGCAAACACGTCTCAATTCCCACGAATGGTTACTAGAGTCCGAGATGGTTAAAGGGCTGACGTAATGTTTTCAGCATCAGTCTGTACTTCCTGTGTAAAGCTGTGCTTTTCTGAACGCGGTTTGTTCACTTCCCTCCTTTTGGCAACTGATTCTGAAGAGAGAGAAAGTCTGTAAAGATATTACTGTAGATGAGGAGTCATCAAATTAGGGTCCTCAGGCCAAATCTACCTCACTGCCTGTTTTTGTAAATAAAGTTGTATTGGAACACAACCATACTCATTCATGCACACATTGTTTATGGGTATTTTAGAGCTACAACGACAGAGCTGAGTACTTGTGGCAGAGACTGTCTGGCCTGCAAAGCTGAAAATATTTGCTATCTAACCCTTTACAGACAAAGTTTACTGACCCTGCTTTTAAAGTCTTTCTCATCTGCAGAAAAAGGTCTATATATAAATTATACACCCACAGATAAAGTTATGTAAAACCTCTCAACCACTTATAGAACATGATGCCATAATGCGTTAATTTTGTAACGATTTTAATCATCATTAATTTTGGTAAATTGAATATTTTTCTTCTCGATCTTCCTGTTTTCCACATGACACCTTTTCTTCAGCCCACAGAAAACTCAAAAATGGTCGTGGTTCAGCATTAAGTTTTCCATCCTGAACTGTGTTTCTCTACTGTCGTGCATTTTGCTCCTATTTCTCTAATGAATCCTTCTCCGGCCTCTTGTCAACCCTCTCTTCCTCATCATCCTATAAACAGTGGTGTCCCCATGGCTCTGCCTTTGGTTTTCTTCTCACTCCACCTACCCCACTAAGTGTCAGCTACAAACTCTTCTCTAAAACGTTGCTTCACACGCAGATGTTTCTCCTGAGGGCTGGACTCTCCGTTCTGGAATCCTCTCTCCTGCACATCTCCATTCACAGGGGCCTCAAACTGTGCATGTTCATAATCGGGTCCATCACCTTCTCCTCCAAAGCTGGTCTTTCTTCTGTCTTTCCTGTTCTTGTATGCTCTTCGACCCCAGCTGGAAACAGAGAGTCCACACTGACTTTTCCTCTACCAATCGGCCACCAAAACTCACTGCTTCTATCTCCTAAATATCTCCCAAATATGTAGCCTCCTCTCCATGTCTGCTGTCACTTCAAATTCTCATCATGTCTGGTCTGAGCTATCTCTAAGTGGTCTCCTGGTGACTTCCACTCCTGACTCCATATTAATCAATACCCCACACCGACACCAGAGTCACCTTCCTAAAACGCAAATTTGATGATACTCACGTACTTAAAATTCTTCAGTGGGTCCTCCTCACCTTTAGAGTAGTGTTCAAATATCTTAGCAAGGAATTTTGGTGCATTCATGACATGGCTGTTGCTTAGCTATCCAACCCCATCTCTCACCATTCCATTCCCTCAAACTTTTTGCTCCTTGCTCAAGCAACACATACTTTTTTTTTTTTTTTTTGCTGAGGAAGATTCTCCCTGAGCTAACATCTGTTGCCAATCTTCCTCTATTTTGTACGTGGGTCACCGCCACAGCATGGCCGCTGACAAGTGGTGTAGGTCCGTGTCCAGGAACTGAACCTGGGCCATGGAAGCAGAGCGCGCCAAACTTAACCACGAGGCCACCAGGCTGGCCCCAAGCAGCACATACTTTTGCCCATAATATTACCTCTGACCTAAGTGCCTCTTTCTACCTCGATGCTGTCTCCTTCTCCTATTCATCCTTTGATTTTGAGTTCAAGAATCACCTCTTCCTGGAAGCCTTCCCTGATTTCTCCAAGCTAGTTTAAGTGCCTTACTTGTGCTGTCCATATGACTGTCACTACTATGACACTCCCCACCCTGGGCTGCAGCCATGGGATTCTGTGTTTTTCTCCATCAGACAATGCTGTGCTCATCGAATCCCCTCTGACACTTAGTGTTCACGTGATGTCTGATGCCCAGTAGAGGCCTAAAAATGTTGTTGAATAAATGAATGAAGAGTGAATGAATGACTCATACTATTTCATGTGTGTTGGGTTTTCTGGACATCTTGCTGCTGCATTTTATAATACCCAGTAAATCATCAGTACCCTCTATTCAGGGTCCTGGGAAGAGTGGAATCTATGGACATCCTAGGTAATAACACCTGTCCTTTCCTTTGGGGACATGTCCCTCTAACTCATTTCATTCTGGTGGGGCTGTCCATCCTGCCTCTCTGTCCAGAAGGTTAAGCATGTGACCCAGGCTGGTCAGTTATCCCCTAATCATCTGGTCACAGTGATTGCTCTGAGCAGAGAGCAAATAACTTAAGCAAGTCTGGAATCTTGCCTTTAATTGATACATGGACAACTGGAGAGAGAATCACTGTCTTTCTACGTGGCTCACTGGCTGTGATATTGTAATCCAGTAGCGGCATGGAGGAAGCTCACCTGTGTAAGAGAGAATGACACCATAAATGGGGAGACACAGACCTGGAGATGGAGAGAGAACCAGGGAGAGTGAGGTGGCAATAGTATTTGAATTATGGATCAAGCATGCCTTAAGTTAAAACTTATGTGAATCAATAAACTTCTCCTTTCTCTTTCCTTAAACAAGTTTCAATTGGGTTTATGTCACTTAAGATGCAATGATTCTTGACCATTACTAAATTTGACAAATTTACGTTTTTATTTTTTCTTGATAACTGGAACCAAAATAAAAATCTATATAAGCTACATCTACTCTGTCACAGGGACAAGTGCATTAATAAACTTTTATTAAAATCCCTTGTATTACCTAATGAAAGGTAAAGAGAACTTATAAAGGGTGATAAGATGGCCACCTAATGATTTAAAAAGGAAATATAAGATCTGTGCGCATAGGCCAAAGGCTAAGATTTGTAGATCTTGGAGAAGAGAAAATGTACTTGTGATCTCAATTTATATGAATGGTTGTTACTCAGAAGGTGATGAAGATGAGCCTTCCTCTCCAGAATATTTGATGGAGGTTAAGATAAGGCGGAGAGAAATCTTGACAGTGATCCAATACTGGAGGGACTCATGGAACCTCCTTATTTTGAGGCTGAAACTAAATTTTATTATTTGGAAAATGACTTGTGTGGGCTTTGCCTTAAAGCCAGGTTAGATAACTTGTTAGTATTAGTTTTTCTGTATCCTAAAACGCAGAATGGTTCCACTTTATGAATTTCTCAAACTTTTAGTATTATTAACCACCGATAACGCTTACCTATTTAACTTGGCTCGGGAATGACCATTGGAAAAGACAATTTGGTGGTATGTAACATGCAGCTCTATTGTGAGAACTGACATATGGCCTTCCCTTCCCTTTCTCATGTATTTCTGGAAGAAGAGATTTCACTTTCTTATTTTAATAAAACAAAAAGCACTTTATCTTTAAAAAAACTAAGGAGCATCACTGGTGTCATTCTTCAGTACTACCAGAATTAGAAACATGGCATCCCTACCTTTCATACTTACGTTCCTTCATCTATTTATCTATCCATCTATCAATCCATCATCTAATCATCTACCCATCTATCCATCCATCCATCTATCCATCCATCCATCCATTTATCCTCTCTATGAATATTCATTGAGTGCCTACTATGTATCAGAAATTGGGCTGGTCCTCTCTTAGGTCCTCCTACTTGTAACAGAGTTCTTGGCTCTTCTGCAGCCTTAGCTCTGAAAATGGAATCACCTTCTAACATGTCTCTTCACAAATCACTAAGTATCTACCCTCACAATCAGTTCGTTCCAACCCCTCGTTCCTAGACCAGCCAGGCATATTTTTTGCTACTTCAAGCCTACCTCTTTTCTTTTCTTGATCCTTTCCTTAGAAAGAGTGGGCTCAGCATAGAGAGTTTAGAGTACCGAGGCAGGTCTAGGGCTTAATCCAGGTGAGGGAAATATTGGTCTAAATTCTGATTTTTTTTTTTTGCTGGCCAGATATCTCTTGGCATGGCCTTGATTTTCTGTCTTTCCAGGCTCTGTGTTTGGGTTTATAGTGAATTGCTACTGGTGCTATTGTCACCAGGGTGGAAAGGTTTCCATTTTGAAGCCAGGCTAAACACTATGCCTACCTCTATTCATGTTTCCATTGTGGATTCTCTCTCTGCCTTGTTCTCATGACTCGTGGTGACCTCTCAGCCCTTAATCTGTTGAAAGAGAAATGGCCCAAGGGAGGTGCCAAGGGGGTGGCCATGGAATGTACACCTCTGAGAATTTTTTAAGTTAAAATTTGACAACTTTAATATTTAAGCTTTCTTTAACATCTAGGACACTAAAATATATTTTTTTAAATATTGTTAAACATTTCCACTGATGATCTGCTTGTTTGTGTGAAAAGATTGAAATTCTGCAAGCTCTCTGCCAATTCTGCTTTCCTTCCAATAACCTACTTTTGGTTTCTAACATCTGCTCCCGGTGACTGATTCTCCCATCATGTGGCTGCTAACCTTTTCCTCACCACCTGGCCACAACTCTTTGTCCCATCATATGGCTTTTAGTCAAATAGAAGCATACGCCCTGGCATCTCAGACACGCATGTGTGCACCTACATTGCAGACCCCGAGCCTTCTGTGTGGAAGCCATGCGTATGGCAGGCAGATCTTCTTTTCATCGGGATCAGGTTCAATGCAGTTGTTGCATCAAGTTCACTGGATGGTGCCCCATCCAGACCGGTTTCTTGGTCACTGATATCAGCCTCTCCATTTCCCAGCTTCACTTTGAACCATGTTCTACCAAGTTGAAATTCTCTTTAGCAGTCGAGGCCAAAGGGAATCAGGATAAAGAAAATGTTCCGACAATTCTTCAATTCCCTTATCTTAAGCAGTAGAATAAATGCCTTCACTAAATTCTTAGCCTATTGGCTGTTCAGGTGGCAGGAGTAACAATTTATATTGTATTTGTCGATAATAATCACAGTCATCATAATAACTGATAATGTTTATTCTGAACACACCGGGGCAGGCCCTTGACATGGATTATCTCATTAGCTCATCCTTGGCTGCCAGTAACGTGGCTACAGCAACCATTTGAGGGAGAAGAAAGGGAAAACTGGCTCTCTCTCTCTCTCTTTTTTTTTTTGGCTTTTGGCATTCAATTTTTAAGAATGTTTTTCAGTTTTATAACTTTTTATTTTGAAATAGTTTAAAGCTTATAAGAAGTTGGAAAAATAGTACAGAGAATTCCTGTGTACACTTCACTCAGTTTCCTGCAATGATAATATTTTACATATAGTATGTTGTCAAGACCAGGATGTTAACATTGGCACGATACTATTAAAGCATTCGTGTGTGTGTGTGTGTGTGTGTGTATTTCTATGAAATCTGATCTCATGTGTAGTTCAAGTAACCATCAAAATCAGGATGCAGAATTGTTCCGTCTCCACAAAGATACTCCCTCATGTTACCCTTTAATAGTCGCACCCTTCCCCTGACCCTAACTCCTGGCAGCTGCTCATCTGTTCTCTCTCACAATAATTTTGTCACTTCAAGGTGGTTGTATAAATGGAATCATACAGTATGTAGCCCTTTGAGATTGGCTTTTTCACTCAGCATACACTTGAGATCCATCCGAGTTGGGTATATCAATAGTTCGTTACTTTTTGCATTCTTTGTTAAAAAGAGACTTTCTTGAAGCGTGCCCCAACTGGAGCGTTGGGATTCCAGCCAACTGTGCTCAGTTCTTCAGCATGTAATGGGCAGGGTCCTCTTTAGGCGAGGTCAGCCGTGGGGCAACCTGGGATCTAGGAGGTTTGTCTTTGTAAAGACCCTTCTGGCTTCAATCAACCTCTCGCCTTTCACCCAAAGTGTGTAACCTTCCTTCAGCACCTCGTCTTTTCTTTCCCTCGTCCCCAGCTGTCTTAGCCCCTGAGATGAGCGCCTGTGATAAGTACTTAGAAGCAGGGTTTTTTTTCATTTGAGTGGTGATAGCAGGAAGCAGGAATGAGGGAGTAGAGAAAGGGAGGAAGGGAGGGTGGAAAAACTAATAAAAGGTGCGTTAATGAGTGGGTTACAGCGGTGGACAACTGAGGCTCAATCCTACCAGCAACTGTGTAGAACATGCCTCAGAATTGCCACTCTGAAACATGGGAGGTGGAGGCATTTACTCTAACTCCCATCACTCCTTAGTTGAGGGTTGTTCGAAGCACACTAACCCCCTGCACTTCCGGATAGTACCTGCACAAGTGGATTTAGTGAGCTGGGGCTCTGCAGAGAAAACCCCGAGCAAACCAAATAGACACAGCACGGTGCTGAGGTGAGAGACCAGCAGCACGCTTGGGAGCTGGCCGCCACCAAGGCACAAAGTCAGACGGGGGCGGAGCGGGTAAGGAGGGACTGAGAAGATGCATCCAATACACCCTTACATGGCAAGAGCTTCTGCCATCTGACAGCTTCTTCGCTGTGTGCCAGGCCCTGATTTCCACACTCTCAAGAGGCTGTCTTCTTGCTTGCACAGTTAACTGACTATTCTGCTTTCTCGAGCTGTTCATGCAACTAACTGTGTAAAGCTTATAATTATTTGGAGGGATTTTATCTATGTAATTAATCTAAACCTAAATCTGTTTTTCACCTTGAGTAGCTTCAAATAATTTAAATAATAATTTTTTTTACATGATCAGTCCTTTGAAACTCCCATTCTCACTAGAGAAATCCAACTTCTGCTCCTTAGACTCCAGTTCATTCTTCTGCCCTCCAAGAGGGATCACCCAATGTCTTATCCAAGTTCCCAAACTGTTGTTTCTCTAAACAGTTCTTCTGGCTTTTTGTGCATGCTGCCATGCACTACTGCTTGTGGTTTATGTGTTTATCTGCCTTCTCCATCAACCTCCTTGAGGTCAACCTTGGAGTTTTAATCTCTTCATATCCTAGGCTACTAGCACAGGGCCCCACACATAGTTGAGGTCAATAAATGTTTGCAGCTGATGCTGGCGATGGAGGGGGCAGGTAAACTACAAAAGGAGGTTTCCCACTCGAGCCTTCCAGGGACATAAGAGTGGGTCTTGGTTTTGATGCCAGTAAGGCGGTTCCAGGTGAGGCTGCTGCCTGGCAGTATGAGACAGGGGGGATTACAGTCAGCCATGCCCATGTGTCCAGCCAGACTCGCCTCTGATGGCTGGGGAGTGGGGTCATGTGGTTTTGGGGACTAAAGTCTTGTCAGTGAAAGGGAGGAAGCATGATATAGAGAAAAGGGCAGGACTGTGGAAGTCGGGTTTAAGTTTCAGATAAGTGACTTTGTGGAAGATGCATCAACGTTCTTACCCACACTCTTTTCCCGAAAAGACTAACTGGCTCACAGGGTTGGGGTGAGGCCAGAATGATGTAAGGAGGGGAAGGCAGGTCCCGTTGTAGCCAGTGCTCGCTGCCTCCCCCTGGCTTCATTTATGGCCCCATTGGTAGGCATCTCCTAGACATTCATCTGGCTATCTGGCTATTACCCTTTCCCTATTTCACCTTATAAAAAATGTTATTAAAAACAAACTGGCCCGCTGTTTCAGTGATCTCTCGCTGTGTACCAAACTAGCCCAAAATGTAGAACCTTGAAACAGTGATTTATTATTTGTTACAAGGTGGTGGGTCAGGAGTTTGGGCAGGGCTCAGATGGATGGTTCCGCTGCAAGTGTGTCAGCTAGGGTCATTCATTTGGCTGCATCACCTGGCAGCTGGGCTGGGCCAGAACATCCAAGAAAGCTTTGCTTATATGTCTAGGACCTTGGTGCTACTCCACTAGGTGAAATGGTCTCTCTCTCTCTCTCTTTCAATCTCTCTATCTCCATGTAGTTAGTTTGGTCTTTCTTGCAACATGGTGTAAGGGGTTGGGCTTCTTTCCAACCAGAGTAGTCAGACTTCTAATGTAGTGGCTCATTTTTAGGAGGAAGGAAACAGAAACTGTCAGTATGATTAAGACCTGGGCTCAGAAGTCCCAGAATGTCTCTTCTACCACAAGCTGTGGGCCGAAGTAAATCACAGTCCAGCCCAGATTCAAGGGGAGGGGAAATGGACTCATCTCTTGCAGCATGCACATGTGGGGGTGGGAAGACATGTTGGGAGCTATCTCTGGAGACTAGCTATCACACTCATGTAATTAGTCCAGTGGCAAGAGCGCGCTTGACTCAAGGAAGCCAATGCTAGGCTTTCTAGGGAACTACAATGTGGCCTGGCTTGATAGAGACAGCAGCCATTTTCTGGAGAATCTAGAGTCAAAAGTAGAGAGCAAGAGAGAGAATGAGCGCACTCGAGAGCGTAGCTGAGAGGGAGAAGATCTGTGAGGAAGAGTAGGAACCAGGAGAGGCCACAAGCAAGCTGGAGTCCTGGAGCCATGCGGAGAGAAGGGGAGATTCTGGGAGACACAGACCATGACTGAGGGAGGCAGAGAGAGTTCTAGAACCCAGTGCTGACTGGAGGCTTTCAGTTCCAGGGTTAATTCCAATTAGTCCATGTGCTTTATGAGATACCCCCTTTTTACCTGAGATAACCAAGTGTGTCTCTTTTCTCTATTTCCAACAAAATGATTCAAGAAATGGATTTAAGTCTCAGATCTGCCCCCTACTTGTTCTATGTCCTTGGGCAAGTTACTTCTGTGCTTCAGTTTTCTTATCTGCAAATGAGAATAATAATCATGCCTCTGTCACGTGATTGTTTTGAGTATTACAATATTTATATTATGAGGCTTAATATATTTGCAAGCCCTTGGAACGATGCCTGGCATGTAATAAGCACTGTATAAGTAGTTGTTAAATTACAGAATAAGATAATGTTTAGGAATCTTGGGTTGAGAGAACAAATGAAGATTCTGCTTTGGAAGGCGAGTAAGATATTTTCTTGGGAAACACATTATTTTCCTCTGTAAGCAAGGTGAATCAGTCCCACCAGGCTGTTATTGTGTAGCACTGAACTAAAAACATATATCCTGAAAAATCTGGAGCCAAGTTGTCTACCAGGGTAGAGGAAACTGTGGATGTCGTAAATCACGTAAGCTGAGGCATCTTGGTCCTTATCAGGAATTTCGAGCGTCTTTGAGCTTGCTCTACCCTTTTTTCCATCCTTTTTCTTCTTGCTCACTTCTCCCCTTCTCAAGATAACCCAATTTCTAGAACTGCCTCAATATGTGCTGGTTGACATGACAGTCTGAGTGCAGAAGAATGCCAGAGAGACTCAGTTGTAACCTGTTGATTTATGATCGCTCCGCTTCACTGTCACTTTCTGATTTAACATCAAAAGAACGGATTAAGAATGCAATCATGCTGGGCAAACAAATATACTGTTGCAAATGACTTTGCAAAAAAAATTTTTTGATTCTGGCCATGTATAAAATGAGCTAGAAGTGGCCCTTGGTGCAATCACTCAAATACCTTTGGACCCTGAGCCATATGTTTCCTACGTTTTCTTTTATCACATGTGATTGTGTATGATAATGCACGGCAATTCCAAACGGAAACCAGATGGCTGCGTGTTTCCCACCTCAGGATTCTCCGGCAAAAAGGAGGAAGGAATGTGGGGCTCTGTTTGGTTCTGATGAAACTGGCAGGCCATCGGAGATGATAATCAGTGGTATTTAAGGAAGGCTTGCATTTCCGATAAAGAGCGTAAGTGCTCAATCACGTCTGAATGTGTCTGTAATGGGCACATCCTTTAAAAACGGATTTAATGTATTCCTTTACATCTGCTCAATTTGCATATGTTGAGACAAGCAATATTTTAAACTAGCTTTTCTTTTTGGAACATACACGTTTCAGAAAAAGCAAATACTTTCTTGGAAAGACAGTTCAAAATATGGCCAGTTTTCCACTCTTGCTCCATTATTGTTTAGGCTGCTAGCTCAGTAAAAAAGAGTGGGCTACAGCGGCGCGAAGGAAGTGGCGGGGAAGCGACTTGACAGTTTTCTCAGTGTGATTGAAGGGTTCTTGCTGCCTCCAGCTTCACGGAGGTGGGACTATTTTGCCCTTAGAAGTGTGATGGGACAATCACAATTAGGTGCAGTTGGCCACGCAAAATGCACAATATGTGTTACTGTCTTATTTGCTCTGCAAAAGTGTAAAAATGATGAGCCTTACAAAATGAAAAACAAAAAGAAACAGAATCTATGAATACTTTGGTGGCTAAACTGATGTTTACACTGTAGCCAGGCTATTTCTGCGTGCCAGCTCTGGGCCCACCTGCCCATCACAACATTTGTTCATGTTGAAATTTGTGCAACAGTCTTGTAAAAATTGAGAATGGTCTCAGTACTCTGGGGATGAACTACAGATGTGAGAAGAAAGCACACAACTTTTCAAACAAATGGTGGGAAAGTAGAAGAGCTAGGATTTGAACGCCAGATTCTGGCAACACTGGCTCATCTTAACACGTGCTCTGGACTGAGCCCTGCTCTCCTCTCACTGCCTGGAAATGTCAACCCTTGCTGGGACTCCCTCCACAACCCCTTGTGTGTCTTGCTCTATCCCTCTCCCTTTGGGGATCTCAACTATATTCATGCTTCCTCTACCCCCTGGTGCTGTTCGCATTCTCTCTCCCAGGGTTCCCTCTGATGCTCCAAACTCAGCCACCCAACTCCTTCCAGAAAGTTCCATCTTCAGATCCCATTGGCATGTTCAATTCAAAATGACCCCAGCTGGACGCAGCATTGCCCACCCTCTCTCCTCGCCTGCCCCTCCCCTTAAATTCCTTTCTTTGCTGATGGCCTTGTTACTTGTTCCATGTTGCAAGAATATCTTTTCTAAAATAGAAATCTGATCATGGCGTTCCCTCAACCAAATCCTTCAGGAGAGTCCCATGATATTTAGGATAAAGTTCAAACATCACAGCAGGGCCTATGAGACCCTTCATCCCCTCATCCGTGGTTGTCTTTCCTTTCTTCTCTCCATGGGGATCTGTTGAGCATTTGACTTCTTCGCGCTTCCTCAGATACAGTTTGCACATGCACATTTATTTTCACATTCCTTCTGAAAGGAAAGGTTTTTCCTTTCTCCTCTCCTCTACTCATTTGTTAAGAACTGTACATGCCGTGACAGTGCTTAACTGTCCCCTTCCTGTGAGTTCTTACGTCCAGTTGGCAGCACAATCTGAGGCCGCCATGAGGGAACCACATCCCCGAACAAGGAACATGCAGGGACAGCTCCTGCTTTGCTCTCCTTGGGCTGGAGGGGAAGCAGTAGGGAGAGTGGACAGGGTGGAGAACTAGCGGTGGGGTGGAGGTTCCGGGGTCCCATGGACATACAGATGGACACGCAAACGGCTCTCTCGGAGGAAGGAATGAGGGGCAGAGTATAGGTTATCCACGGCAGGGCTGTGGCCAACCACAACGCCCAGCCTTTCCCCTACAATGTTTTAAAGGACAATATTTGGTGAGAGCTTTTATGTGCCTAAAAAGCCCTAGATAGGCCCTGTGCCAAGCACTTCCCTGGAATCGCTTCATTTAATCTTCACAACAATCTGAGAAGTTAGTACTTGTATTAGCCCTATTTATTTATTTATTTTTGAGATGATAATTCGCATTCTATAAAATTCATCCTTTTAAAGTATACGATTCAGTGTTTTTTAGGATTTCACAAAGGTTGTGCAACCATCACCACTGTCTAATTCCAGAATATTTCCATCACCCCACAAAGAAACTTCATACCCATTAGCAGTCACTCTCCATTGCTGCCTACCCCCAGCCCCTGGCAACCACTAATCTACTTTCTGTCTCTATGATTCTAGACGTTTCTAAAAATGAAATCACACAGTATGTGGTCTTTTGTGTCTGGCTTCTTTCACTCAGCATAATGTTTTCAAGGTTCATCCATTTTGTAGCCTGTGTCAGTACTTCATTCCCTTTTATGGCTGAATACTATTTTATTGTATGGATACATCACATTTTGTTTATACATTCATCATTTGATGGACATTGAGGTCATTTGCACCTTTTGGCTGTTATGAATAGAGCTGCTGTGAGCCCCATTTTACAGGCAAAGAAACTGAGGCTCAGAGAGGTTAATTAAAACACAATAATTAAAAGTATTGCTTTTTGGGGGCCGGCCCAGTGGCACAAGCGGTTAAGAGCGCACGCTCCGCTGGGGCGGCCAGGGGCTCGCTGGTTCGAGCAAGACACACCGCTTGTCAAGCCATGCTGTGGCAGCGTCCCATATAAAGTAGAGGAAGATGGGCATGGATGTTAGCTCAGGGCCAGTCTTCCTCAGCAAAAAAAGAGGAGGATTGGCAGATGTTAGCTCAGGGCCGATCTTCCTCACAAAAACAAAAAAGTATTTCTTTTTGAACCAGACCTAGATTCAAAATTTCGCTTCATTACTTACTAGCCATGTGACTGGGGACAAATAATTCATTCTCTTTAGCTTCCATAGTCAGTACAAAGGTAGTAATATCGTCTGACTGTTAGGGTTGGTATGAAGACTCTTGATAATTCCTATCAAGGAGTGCTTTGTACATGTTAGGACTTCCATGAAGAGGAATGATGGGACCCTCCACACCTGGCCCTTCCTAGGTGCCCAATAACTAATTCTGAATGAAGAAATGAATAAAAAGAACATGATTAGAATTCTGATGTGGCCACTTATCAATGATGTGACCTTGAAGAAGTTATTCACCTGGAAAATTGAGGGTCGTAGCTGTCGCAGTGGTGATAAGTGAGGTCAAGTACAAGATGTAGCAGAGTTCCCAGCCCTTTGGAAGGGACTCAGTAGAGGTCAGTTCTCTTTCCCTTCGTGCCAGCTTAGTATTGCCTCTTTTATTACAATGCAACACACACCTTAACCTCCCCCAAACTAGGCTTTCCGGTCTGCGTTTATAGTTACCCATCATTTTTCACTTTTGACTTATACAATATTAATCTTCTATATTATTAGGGAAAGAAAAGTACAGCATTAAAAACATAATTTGGGAGCTGCTTATTTGGGTAAACATACAACGTGTTCATGAAACATTATTTTGCTTCTGCTGAACCTTTACTTTTTTATTTTTGTTAGAGCAAGTTACTCTAAAATCAATAATATAAAAATGAAAGGCACCAAAACGTTCAGCTTTTGCAGAAAGGCCTAAGTGTAAATTGATTATCTGGTGTTCTCAAGGTTTCTACTTAACGAGAGAGAGAGGCCAAGTCTTAATGGAAAAGTCACTATGATGGGCTCCATTCATCTTGCAAGGAATGAAATGTAGGTCAGGGGTCAGGGCAGGGTGGATGAAAATGTCTTTGAAAGAACTCATCGGATGTCACTCAGGGATTATTAATTTACTGAAAAGTCTACCTTTGGCCTGGGGATTTACTAAAGTTAGAATTTGCTAGATGTTTTCTTTGAACTCTGCATCCAGGCATCCAGAGGAATGCTGGCTCACTCCTGTGCTGCGACCTCGCAAACCTGGCCTGCGTCATCACCCAGCTTTGGCCTGTTGCAAGGTTTTTTCTACACCTGAGGCTGATGACATGATTCTGCTCAGACTCTTCACTAATGTCAGGGTTTCAAAGATGAGGAGAAAAAAAAAAGGGCTTCACAGTATTTTGGTTCCCCGCTGCTCTTACCAGATCATTAGAGTTCATAAGTTTCAGGAGATGAATGCCACAAAGACCATTTAGGATCTGGTGAGAAATGAGACGTGCAGCGTGGGAAGAAGGTGAGAGGGTGTTCAACAACATCACTTATTAGGAAATTTACACCAGCATGTGTTACCAGCTTTGATAAATCTCATACTCATTCATTCATCTTTTCTATTCCCCTGCAAGTGGTTTATACGTATGTATCTTAGGCTAAAGTCTCAATTGGTTTGCATTTATCCATCTGCGCATTTCAAGAAATTTTAGCAAATTCATAGGGACAGAAAGTAGAACGGTGTTTCCAGGGGCTATGGGAGAGAGGAACGGGTTGTTTAGTGGGTACAGAGTTTCAGTTTTGCAAGATGAAAGAGTTCTAGAAATGGATGGTGGTGATTGTTGCACAAAAATGTGAATGTGTTTACTGCCCCTGAACTGTACACTTAAAAATTATTAAGATGGTAAACTTTATGTTATGTATATTTTATCACAATTTAAAATAATTAAAAAATTATTCTGACCATTCTAAAGCTGTTAAAGACAGTAAGGTCAAAAGCACCAATTTTGAAATGAAGTACGTCACTCTGATGCTGTTTATTCCTGCTCCCACCACCTTGTATCGTATATACGTGTATATATAATGTATTTCATTTTTTAAGACTTTGTTTTTTAGAGTAGTTTTAGGTTCACAGCAAAATTGAGAGAAATGTACACAGATTTCCCATATACCCCCTGCCGCTACACATGCACAGGCTCCTCCATTATTAACATTCCCACCAGAGTGGTACATTTGTTACAATTAATGAACCTATTAAAACATCATTATCACCCAAAGTCTATAGTTTACATTAAGGTTCACTCTTGGTGTGGTACATTTCATGGATTTGGACATGTGTCCGTGATTATAGTATCATACAGAGTATTTGCACTGCCCTAAAAATCCTCTGTGCTCTGCCTATTCGTCCTCCTTCCCCCAACCTCTGGCAACTACTAATCTTTTTTACTGTCTCCATAGTTTTGTCTTTTCCAGAATGTCATACAGTTGGAATCATACAGTATGTAGCCTTTTCAGATTGGCGTCTTTCACTTAGTAATATGCATTTAAAGTTTAAGATTCCTCCATGTCTTTTCATAGCATGATAGCTCATTTCTTTTTAGCGCTGAATAATATTCCATTGTCTGGATGTACCACAGTTTATTTATCCATTCACCTACTGAAGGACATCTTGGTTGCTTCCAAGTTTTGGCAATTATGAATAAAGCTGCTATAAACATCTATGTGCAGGTTTTCGTGTGGTTGTAAGTTTTGCCTCCTTTGGATAAATACCAAGGAGCGATTGCTGGATAGTATGGTAAGAGTATGTTTAGTTTTGTAAGAAACCATCAAATTTTCTTCCAAAGTGGTTGTATCATTTTGCATTTCCACCAACAATGAATGAGAGTTCCTGTTGCTCCACATCCTCGCCAGTGTTTGGTGTTGTCAGTGTTCTGGATTTTGGCCATTCTAACAGGTATGTAGTGGTATCACATTGTTGTTTTAATTTGCATTTCCCTGATGACATATGATGTAGATCATCTTTTAATATGCTTATTTGCCATCTCTATAACTTCTTTGGTGAAGTGTCTGGGAAGGTCTTTGGCCAATTTTTAAATCAGGTTGTTTATTTTCTTATTGTTGAGTTTTAAGTGTTCTTTGTATATTGTGGACAATAGTATTTTTAATCAGATGTGTCTTTTGCAAATATTTTCTCCCAGTCTATGTTTTGTCATCTCATTCTGTTGACATTGTCTTGTGCAGAGCAGAAATTTTTAATTTTAATGAAGTCTGGCTTATCAATTATTTCTTTCATGGAATGTGCCTTTGGTGTTGTACCTAAGAAGTCATCGCCATACCCAAGGTCGTCTGGGTTTTCTCCTGTGTTATCTTCTAGGAGTGATATAGTTGTGCATTTTACATTTAAGTCTATGATCCGTTTTGAGTTAGTTTTTGTGAAGGGTGTAAGGTTTGTGTCTAGATTCATTTTTTTCTATGTGGATGTCCAGTTGTTCCAGCACCATTTGTTGAAAAGACTAACTTTGCTCCATTGTATGGCCTCTGCCCCTTTGTCAAAGATCAGTTGACTATATTTGTGTGGATCTATTTCTGGGCTCGCTCTCTGTTTTGTTCCATTGATCTATGTGTCTATTCTTTTACAAATACCACACTGTCTTGATGACTGTCACTTGACAGTAAGTCTTGAAATTGGGTAGTGTCAGCCCTCCAACTTTGTTCTTCTTCTTCGATATTGTGTTGGCTATTCTGGGTCTTTTGTCTCCTGATATAAACTTTAGAATCAGTTTGTCAGCGTCCACACAATAACTGGTTGGACTTTGTATCATTTTAAAACACAACAAGTTACATAACAATGTATAGTACTTTCTTTCCCAAATATATAATCATACTTGCATGAAAAGAGAATATAAGGTTTTTGTGCCAATACAAGGCTGGTAAAATCTTGAATATTCATAAAAGACATCTCTAGTTAACAGAACTAGCCATAAATTTTTAATGGGTTCCATGGACAGTTAATTCATCTAATCAGCTGAAAATACGTTTAGCAGAATGTACTATGCTGTGGTTGTTATTTATGAAGGTACAGCTAGCCACCTTCAAGCCCTTGATGTTTCAACAAACCATTTAGATAAGATCTAAGGCAAGTGGTTCTCAAAGTGAGGTCCCTAGCCACAGCATCAGCACCACCTGGAAGTTTGTTAGAAATATAAATTCTTAAGGTTCATCCCAGACTTTCTGAATCAGAAACTCTGGGGATGAAGCCCAGAAATCTGTGTTTTAACAAGCGCTCCAAGTATTTTTGTTGCACACTGAAGTTTGAGAACCAGTTATCTAAGGAAGGAGTGTGAAACCTACAGCAATCTGAGTTATTTCTTTTCGTGCCCATGGTAAAATTAAAAGAACATCTGCACCAAGCTTGCAGAATGAGAACTTGGTAGAAAGAAAATACCCCAAACAACTAAAGAACTTCAATCTTTGGAATGGTGCATTAAAACAGAACATGATAAAATGACATCATAATGTAGGAAAAACCTTACAACAACTCTGATCCCAGAGTGATTCAGAAGAATCTTTAATTCAGAATGTGAAGGAGGTCTAGACTAAAACTTAGATGTGTCTATTGAAGAAGGAAGTAGTGTTTAAGTCTATTAATAATTCAATATTATGGTTGATTAATTTAATGAAGACATTTAGGAACTGCTAAGGCAGTTTTTTTTTTTTTGTGAGGGAGATTAGCCCTGAGTTAACATCCGTGCTAATCCTCCTCTTTTTGCTGAGGAAGACCGGCTCTGAGCTAACATCTATTGCCAATCCTCCTCCTTTTTTTTCCCCAAAGCCCCAGTAGATAGTTGTATGTCATAGTTGCACATCCTTCTAGTTGCTGTATGTGGGATGCAGCCTCAGCATGGCCGGAGAAGCAGTGAGTCGGTGCGCGCCCGGGATCTGAACCCGGGCCACCAGTAGTGGAGCGCGCGCACTTAACCGCTAAGCCACGGGGCCGGCCCATCTAAGGCAATTTTGGGGGGTGGTTTTAGAGACTATTGCTTGAGTGCAGGTGTGAAGCATGCTCCCCTTCTAGAGGAGAGTTGCAAATTGTTGAGCTCTTCAGCAGGACTCAACCCAAGATCCCAGTCCAAACTACTGAATGGTTGATGTCTTAATAATTGTGAAGGATTAAGGAGCACCAACTACACTCTCAGCCTTGACCCACCAGAGGGTGTAAGGGATGATAGAGGTTAGAGGGCATTTCCAAGTAAGATTAGAACATGATATGTCATTAAAATGAAACTCAAGACTCTAGAGACTTCCACACTGCTCGTGTACACTATATATTTAGCCTTTCATCATATTGTTTCTAGTACTTTTGAAGTAAATGTAGAGCAGCACAAAATCACCTTTCCAACCCTTCCCGGCCCCAGGGTTGAAGGAACCTCATTGCCTCTTGGTTCCCCAATATTTCTCATATGTACGTCTGTCCTGTACCTTAATAAATTTCTTGCTGAATTTTGTTCACAAGTATGAATCCCTTATAAGGGACATAGCCCTTCAAGACTAGCACATCCTAGTCTCCTCAGCATCTAACACACAAGAGGGGCTCAGTAAATGTTATTGAAAAAAGGAGTAAATGCATAAAGGCTAAAGATTAAAGATTAGGAATTAAGATCTTAGGGAAACCCTATGAGGTATTGAATTTTCATGATTTAAAACAAATTATAAAAACTTGGAGACTGTGTGGTAGAAACCTTTTGGGGAGTTTGTGTAGGTCATAAGATATCCTCTCCCTTTGAGGACTGTCCACAAGAACCCAAATGTCCTTGTGATCGCTGCTGCTTTTCCCAGCATCTGGTCTAATAGGCACATAATATATGTTTGTTGGAAGATTGGATATATGGATGACCCTCTGGGAAGCTTTGATTATGACATGTGACCGTGCCTACTCTGGCTGAAATTGATTGGATCAGGATTGTACACACGATCCAATGGGCCAATGAGATTCTCTCCTGGGATCTTAAATTGGTACTGAAGACAGTTGCAGTCTATGTTCTTGGAGTGGTAGCGTTTAAACTGAGTGTCTGTAAGGCTAGCCGTATTCTGCCACATGGATGGAGAAGCAAAAAAAGCCAATCGATGGATATGCATGTATGTACGTGCACGTGCACACACACACATACCCCTCAGCCTTTTCATTTTTTGTCTTCTTTCTGGTTCTTGTTTACATTCTCTCCTTGAGGCCCAACTCTGTTCCTCCCTTGGTTCTGTGAGATACTCCGTATCCTTATAATAAATCCCCCTTCTGCCTAAACCAGCTCAAGTTGATTTTTGCCACATGCAACCAAAGACTATTAGCAAATACACTGTCACCATAATTCATTTTCCTTCTCTGATATTTCAACATTTGTAAGATTTAAAAATCACCCTAGTAAATATTTGTGTTAATTTGAATTAATTTCCATATCCCTGGACTTTAGCTATTTTGAAATGCCTACTCGGCCCCCTTCCATCATTTGAAAAGCAAAGCAAAGCAAAGCAAAAGGAACCATGAGCCACCAGCTGATGTACACTCTTGAGCTCTGTGTATAAATTATGCCTTTGAAACACTCGGAGTCTTCCTGGGAAACCATTTCCCAGCAGGGGAAGAAAAACTAACAAGTTCCAGAAGTAAACTTGAAATATTACACATTGCTATGGAAAAGTACAACTTTGAAGTAACCAAGGAAATGAAAACAAATCTGTAGTGGCAGGATACGTAATAGTCAAGAGCAGAGACCTGGGCCAGATGGCTTGTTTATATGTTGCAATCCCCCAACTGGAGGGCACATATTGTAAAACAAGCGTCTGAGTCTTAGCTTTGCCCCCTCAGCTCCTAGTATAGGGGTTCACCTGAGAAGATACTCCATACGTGTTGTTGAAAAAAGACTGAGTGATGAAATAAAGGATAGTGATTAAATCTGGAGATCAGGGGCCAGCCCCGTGGCTTAGTGGTTAAGTGCGTGCGCTCCACTACTGGCGGCCTGGGTTTGGATTCCGGGCGCGCACCGACGCACCACTACTCCGGCCATGCTGAGGCCGCGTCCCACATACAGCAACTAGAAGGATGTGCAAACATGACATACAACTATCTACTGGGGCTTTGGGGAAAATAAAAGGAGGAGGATTGGCAATAGATGTTAGCTCAGAGCCGGTCTTCCTCAGCAAAAAATGGAGGATTAGCATGGATGTTAGCTCAGGGCTTATCTTCCTCACACACACAAAAAAATCTGGAGATCAGAATTGGAGAAAAATTGCCTGGTTCCAACGCCCCCTTCCCGTGTGACCTTGGGTGTGTTACTTAACTTGTGTGTGTCTTGGTTTCCATAACTGTAAAACAGGGATGAGAACAGAGCTTCTGTAGAGTGTTGATGTAAGTATTAAATGAGTCAACACATGCACAACATTAGCTCAACGCCTGCGAAGGAGGAGGCATGCAATCGATGTTGGTTTTCTTTTTTTTTTAAATTTTATTTATTCCCTGAAAGCCCCAGTAGATAGTTGTATGTCATAAATGCACCTCCTTCTAGTTGCTGTATGTGGGACGCGGCCTCAGCATGGCTGGAGAAGCGGTGTGTCGGTGTGCACCCAGGATCCGAACCCAGGCCGCCAGCAGCTGAGCGCGCGCACTTAACCGCTAAGCCACGGGGCCGGCCCGATGTTGGTTTTCTAATCATTATGTTAGACAGTAGCTTTTCATTGTCACATTTCCCCTCCTTTTAAATTTTATGAAAATGCCAAAAGGAAGAGTATTAGGGACATTTAATTTAACCTTTATATTAAAGATATTAAAGAAATACATCCCTGTGTAAGGCATATTAAAAAGCCTTTACTTGTTCCCAAGCGAGTGAAAATTTAGGGATGAGTATCTATATAAACATGACTAGCAACACAAAATCCTAGACCTTGAAAAAATCTAAATTTAAAAAGCTCACAAGATGGCTACATCCGAGGAAAGTTTGGGGACAGGTGGTTTACAGCCAGAAGGCTCAGTAGATCTCTTGGGCTCAAGGAGATCAGCCTGGGTGCTACTGGTCCTGGTGGTCGCAGCAGGAAATATTGTGCTGGGGTCAAATAGACCAGGGTTCTTTCCTTGTGCTTCACTCTGGTCATGTGTGGTGCTAATGCAAGGATTACTTCCCACTCCATGAGTCCCCTGAATAATCTGCTAGGAAATGTTGCTTTTTGTGATCCTTTCCCCTCCCCACTGAACAATTCCATTTCAATTACTTTCAGGCCTTTTTGCTGGACATATTTACATATTTGTGGCTCTTGGGAAGCTGTTCGCAGCCTCAGCACAAATGTGCTCCTCTATCTCTGTTGTGGTTACCCTTTACTCCACTGTCATCTTTCTGAGGTCTCTCTGGGGATCGGACCAGGAACACTCATTCTGTTGGAATCAACACATGGTTATGTGATGGCAGGGGGACGAGACTGACTGATAAAATAATTTTAATGACTGGTATTGTCTAATGTGGGCAAGCTGGCCCACAGGGACAATGTACTGCTAAAGGTAAGATTGTGGGTTTAGAACCCACATCGGCCAGATTACTCTGCTCTATTCCATTTCCCAAACTTGGGCCATTCCAATGCCAATTATGTATTTTTAGATAACAATTATGTTAGGGGTGAGAGTGTAGATGAATCAAGGACAATCTTTTCCATCTCCTGCACAAAGAAATCAGACATACAGACCTGCTAGCACCATGTTCCCATGCAAGGGCATGGCATTGTGAAAACATCGGGATGATAAAGGTGGTTAATTGGTATGTATCATCCATCCCATTATCCTTCTAGGTTGGAACACCAAGAACTACAATTCCCAGTCTCCCTTGCAGCTAGCGTTCGGATGTGCCTTAGGTTCCACTAATCAGATGCACTCATGAGAAACTTGGAAAGCAGTAGCAAGGTGGGGCTGGCTTCTGCTCTTTATGTTGGCAAAGCCCATTGTGGACATGTAAAGTGTTTTCTGTTTCTGCATTACCAAGGATCCCAGTGTGCAGATTGACAAGCAGGGCCAAGGGCAATCTTCTTTGTTTTCTTTTCTTTGTGGTGCAGACCTAGAATGCGTGGTGCAGTCCCTGGAGCTAACAGTTCCAGAGGTGGCTTCCTGATCTCCACCTTCCTGATTAAGAAAGGTAGCAATGCTCATGCTGCACTGGTTCTGCAGTGGGTTCCAGAGATGATTCCCGAGGGCTCCGCCCAAAGCCCACTCTTACAGCACAAGGACCCTGCTTGTGCTCCATGGAGACAATGTTGACAGAAGTTCCTGGCACACAATAGTTTCCCAAGCAGCTGATCTATGAATGAACATTAGAAAGTGCTTAATTAATTCAACATATGTTTATGGATCTCCTAATCCTGAGAGGTTGCTTAGTAGGTTCTGGAATCTATTTTATCATGTATTTGCTGTGTGACTTCGGCCTCAGTTTCCTCATTTATAAAATGATAACAATAATTTCACGCATCTCATAGGATTGCGTGAAGGATCAAAGAAATGATGCATGCAAAGCACCTGTATGGTGCCTGGCTCGGAGGCAGAAGTCAATAATGTTACCTATGAAAATGGTATTTACTTGTGCCGGGTGCTAGGACACAAAGGTAAACACAACAGACTTGGTCTCTGACCTGATGGAGCTTGCAGTAGAAAAAGGAAGGCAGACATTTAAGCAAGGTTAAAAACAGCACAATAATTACCATGATAGAGGAGTACAGGATATCAGGGGACATGCAGCAGGGACACCAAAACCAGCCTAGAGGAGGGAGGGTGGGGGAGGACAGAGAAGTGGGCTTGGAGACAATTTGCTGAAAACCGGTTGCCAAGAGCCAACCCAATGAGAGCTAGTTTCCCAATGGCCAAATCACTTAATGCCTAGGGGCTGATTCATCCAAGTTTATAAATTTACCAAACACTTATTTTAAGAATATTCTTCTTGAGTCTAGTTAATTAATGTATTTTCCCTAGACACATTAACTTGTCAAAAATTCTGGGTTTTAGGGTGGTTTTGACTTCATCAATATATTTTCCATTAATGTTCATATTTCTGGAAAACCAGGTTTATGAAGTTATTTATTGACTATATCAGGATTTATGAAGATTTCCTATTATGAATATATTGAATATATTGATGAATATGTTCCAAAACGTAATTATTCAATATTTTTATTTACCATAGTTAAGAAGAATATGATTCTAAGAATAAACTATTTATTTCATTGAATATATTCAAGAAGACTATCCCTTAAAGGAAAGCTTTAGCCAGTGAGTAATTTTGGCAAATTCAATCAATCATTTGGCAAATTAATCATTTTGAAAATTGATCTTTCAGTTAATTGGCTTTAAACAAATCGGTCATCTGGTGTATTGGGCATTTGGCTAACTGGCCATCACTTCTTTCAAACTCTACTGATAAGTGCATCTGTGCATCTGTCATTCAGTTCACGCACAGACAGCAAAGCACGTAGTTGTATTGCCTCCTTGTCCCCCAGTGATAAACCCACATGATATTATACAAAGTGGATAACTGAAAGAGGGAATCGGCCATCAAAAATGAAAGTGCAGCAAAGAAATGAAAAGTGATGACATTAGAAGTGAAATTCAAATCAAACATAAATAGAATTTCAGATGAAAAAGCTGACTGTGGAAATATTGATGCTGCTGCCATTTGAGAGACTCTAGATACGCAGCCAGAAAAACTTAGTGAAGGTGAACGTATCAACTATAAATGAGGAAAGTGGTCATGATGAAAAGGATGAAGATATCCCAGAGGAAGTGATGCTGGCAAAAAACTTCACACTGAAGGAACTCTCAGAGATAGTTTGTGATATTGTAGGTACACAGGGTAAAATGTTAGAAGCAGATCCACATTTAGAAAGGAGTATGCCAATTTTCCAAGGCATAGAAAAGATACTCACTGCATCATAAGTTATATGTGTTTTACAAAGAAAACACCGATTCCTAATGTTTCTAATGTTTTAACTTACAATGTACTAAATAAATATCAGTTTTGCTATGTTTTATTTCTCTATATATTTACAACTGACAGTAAGAGTTTTTAATATTTGGACATAAATTTTGTAATTCACAGTATAGTCATAATGTTCCCCATTGGTGACTAAGATCACGTGCACAGTTTCAGCTTGCATGGTCATTTTCACAGCCCCACGCTGCCACGCAAAGGAGGACTGCCTACACTGAAAATGAGGCAGGAGAATAAAACCTAGGGCTGTTGTTTGTCTTGCATTCCCTTTCATGTTCCCACTTCAAGAAATATACAAAATTCAAATATTTTGCATTATAAAGTCTGACTTCTGGGAAATTGCCGAGCAGTGAAACGTACACCATTCCTCTCCTCTCTCTGGCAGCTAATTCAAATGAAACAGGTGGTGAGAAACAGAGTATTGTATTTGTGGAAGACGAGAGAGAATTTTGATGGCATCTGGAAGAATGTTATCTGATGCTAATGCTGATTTTCTCCCAGGCTTCATGATTGTCTGTTGGTGGAGCGGAGCACTGCTCTTCACACTGTCAAGAACAATTTTCTCCTTGAGTGACCTTTTCCAAAAGGGTTCTCACTGATGAGTTATTTTTCCTTATTATTAGAATTTAAGTACTACACTTAAGTCAGGCTTCTATATTCTGAAGTGTAACCTTTAGCTGTCATTGTCAGAAGATAAACACAGTGAAACTCTTATACACCTGGTTAAATGAAAGGAAACGAAGACTGAGAAATATTTATGCAAAGATAGTAATATGAATATTTGTGTGCATGCTGCATAAACCACTGAGCTGGTTCTACAATAGAATGCACTAAAAATTTCTGTATTAATTTTATGAGCATATCTCTATTAACTACATGAAATTATTTCTATTAACTATTTGAAAGTGTGTTGATTAACTATAAAATTGGATTAGTAGTTCTCAGGGATTTTTGTCTCTGAACATGCCCTGGGCTAGGGCAGTGTCCTATCAGTAGAAAGGCTCCCAAATTCAGTGTGGCTTCCACTCAAGGAGGGTACCTAAATCTCTGAAGGGGATCAAGGTTTTAACACCCACCCAGGTGAATCTGACATAGTGACCCCCTTTAAGAAATGCCCCTCCCCCCAGACACATATAGTTGAGAATCCCTGGTTGCTGACTTGGAGTGTGCAGGGGCTGACAAAAGTCCAGCATCCTTCAAACGTGAAGACTTGGATCCATGTCGCAGCTTACCTCTGCTTCATCTCTAACACACATTTAACCTTGACTCTCTATTTCCTCCTCTGACCTGCCTCTGCCCTGGGTTTTCTAATGGATTAAATACAACAATGTACATGAATATGCTTGTAGCTGTTAATTGAAGATATGTTTTGTGTGAGACATGTCCTTTGACCAAAATAGCTACCTGTCTGAAACCTTCCGTTAGGATTTGCAAATTTGGGTTAAATCATTTATTAACAGTGTTACTCGTGAAATAAAATTCTTTAGAGGGTTCTATTTAATACTATTTAAACATACCCTGAAGAAACAGAGCAAATAAAAGATCAATTTTAGCATTGGAGAGAGAAGTAATAAGTCTAAAAGATAGGGGTATGTTGCAGGAAAAATCTTCATGGGCTGACTTCATTAATTTATAGCCTATTTTGCTTTCCACAGCACACCCAAGTGGTTCACCTGAATTAAGCACTTTGACTTGGCTCTTACAAATACAATAAATAATACTATTTATTGGTTGTGGGGACAAAGTAAAGCAGAGTTGGCATAATGACCCAGGCTCAGTGTCTCCTACTCCTGATCCCAAGGTGGACAACTAACATTATATCTGTGTGATGTGGATGATACCATTTGGGGGACAATTCTCCAGGACTATTTTCATGCTTCTGCATGGTCCAGGTTTTCTGAGCAAAGGCCTTGGAAGCTAGAGATAGCATCTCCCTAAAGTCAGAGAGATTTAGGGACTGATCTCAGAACCATTTGCTTACCTTCAGGGTAGTGAAGCTAGAGACCTCTCCCAACCCCCAGACAGATGAGGTTGGCTTCCTGAGTTATCTTTGTCTCTTTTTCGGAGGGGAAGTTGGGCAGATGTGCCAGCAGGCTATAGAAGCTTCAGATTTCCTAATTTGTGGGTTCCTCTTAGAGGCTGCAACCCTGCTGCATGTGCAGGTAGCATCTGGCCTTCATTCCATTGCTCCATGGGGATTAGGGCTTGGGGAGCTGGTGCTAAAATGCTGCTCCGGCTGGTTTTGCCTGGAGTAATAAATTGTCTATTCTCTAATCCAGAAAGCCTCGTGCTTTCAGATCAAGTAGGATAAGGTTTCTGACTTAATATTATATAATGGGCGGAGTTGTTATGGGTATTAAATGAGATCATATACACGTGGAGGAGATAAAAAATCTTTTACCTTCCGTGCTACAGTCTGAATGTTTGTGTCCCCCCAGATTCATATGTTGAAATCCTAATTCCCAAGGTGAGGGTGTTACGCGGTGAGGCTTTTGGGAGGTGATTAGGTCATGAGGGTAGAGCCCTCCGGAATGAGATTAACGTTCTTACAAAGAGGCTCCAGAGAGCTCCCTCCCCCTCTTCCCCCATGAGGACACAGGGAGAAGTCGGCCGTCGGCAACCCGGAAGAGGTCTTTACAAACCCAACCACGCTAGTACTCTGATCTTGGACCTCCAGCCTCCAGAACTGTGACAAATAAATGTCTGTGGTTTATAAGCCACCTAGTCTGTGGTATTTTGTTATAGCAGCCCAAACGAACTAAGTCCCCAATGATGAACCAATAGTAGCTAACAATTAGGTCTTATTATGGGGCAGACACTGTGTTAAGCATTTTCCATGCCTTTTCTTATCTAATTCTCAGAACAACACTCTGAGGCGAGTAAATCACTATCCAGATTTTTTATATGAGGACACTGAGGCTCAGAGAGTTCAATTAACTTGCTCAAAGTCACAAGGCTTGTCAACGACAAAACAAGAATTCGACCCAGGCCTTGAGAAAGCAGACCCAAGTCGATAACCACTGCATTCTCATGCTGCCCAGGACAGAATTTATGATTTTCCTTTATGTTTGTAGGACATGACCTTATAAACATAAGATTACAAAAGAGCCAGCCTAGCCATTTGATGCCTCCTTATTTAGTAATTTATTTTCTCTCGTGCACATGGGCATTTCTTTACCTAGAATCTAACTTGTGAAGTTAATGGGGGTGTAAATCCCTCAGAATCACCATCTGTGTGCCTCTTTATTGCAATATGACGTTAACATGGTAATGGCTAATTCCAACTAGAGAGTCTGTTAAAAATTCTCCAGGGTTGTCGCAAAGCTACCAACACTCATGACTGACTGTGTGCCCTTGGAAAATTGACTTGCTCCAACAAAGTATTATAGTAAGCCCTCTGCATTTGAGGGTTAGGAAAACCTGGTTTAAATGGCCTGGGTCAAAGCAGAGAAGGAGAGAGAGGGAGAAAGAGAGAGATCAAGAAAGTGAAAAAGAAAAAGAAAAAGAGAACATTAAAGAGAAAGAAAGAGAGAGAGAGGAGGAAAGGGAAGAAAGAAAGGAGGGAGGGAGGGAGCTGACAGGAGAGTAAATCAACAGAGCCAGGGAAAGTTTGTATTGATTGAGGATTTGAGGAAATGGACCAGGAGACAGCAAATTAGGAAATGCATAATGCATAGAGAATGCAATTTCTGGAGCAGTCCTAGATCAAAGATCCCACAGAAGGGCCTGGAATCCATAAGTTTACTTTCAGTGCCAGAAAATGTTTCAGAAAGGCCTGCAGAAAAGCCTGGGAAATTTTCTTTTAGGATCACATTTACCCTGAAGAAACCAGCAAGGTGTTATCCATAGCACCAGGCAGGATTCCATCTAAACCTCTAATTTGCCAGAAGATTATTCTTTTGTCAAATAACACCCAGTATGAAGTAAAAATGGGAGGGAGAGAGACCCCTGTGGGGAAAGGGAAGGTGGGTGGAAGTTATTGAAAAATTGCCCAAGCAGAGGAAAACAGTGTGAGAGGTTGGGAGTCAGAGGGAATTGACGGCTTTTAATGTTTGAGGTTCAAAAAAAATACTATCATGAGAGAGAAAGAAGCTGCATTTGTTATTCTTTTGCATTTCCATATTGCCTTGGGGACCAGGAGCAGTAGATAACTGCTGACCCCAGTGATCTCTGTGTTTCTTATAAATTGTCACTATATCTGCTCTATTAAACAGCTCATCTGAATTGCAAACAAGAGATTTTGCAGATGATGATAGGCATCTAAAACTCCAGCTCACATTTACATGGCATCTTTGTTTCGAGATACCTTTATTTGCGTACGGTGTGGTAAAAATAACGACAGAGAGCAGTGCTATGGTGGTGTTTGCTCGACATTTCCCCAATACATCATCACAGCTTCCAAATTGTCGAGGTACAAATGGGTAACAAACTTCCTACCCTTGTCCAAAAAGGTAAGTGTGAGGAATGACGATTTGCATGTCCAGGGCTCTCAGAGATGCCGAGTCATATCAGATTTCTGCAGTGTATTAATTTCCTACTGCTGCTGTAACAAAATACCGCAAACTTCGTGGCTTGATACAACACAGATTTATTATCTTACAGTTCTGGAGGTCAAAAGTCTAAAATAAGTCCACAGGACTGTGTTCCTTCTGGAGGCTCTATGTGAGAATCTCTTTCTTTGCCTTTTCCAGCTTCTAGAGGCTGCTCACATTCCTTGGCTCATGGCCCCTTTTTCCTTCTTCAAAACCATCAGTGTAACATCCTCTTTACTCTCTGAGCTCTGCTTCTATCCTTATATCTTCTTCTTCTCCTTTCTCCTTCTCCTTCTTTTCTCCCCCCTGCCCCAAGGACCCTTATGATTATATTGGGCTCACTTAAATAATCCAAGATAACCTTCCCATGTCAAGATCCTTATCTTCATCACATCTGCAAAGTCTCTTTTGCATATAAGGGAAGATAGTCAGAGGTTCAGGGGATTAGGATGTGGACATCTTTGGGGTCACTATTCAGCTCACCACGTGTAGCCTTTATGTAAGAGCAGCATGTTAAAATGTAAGATACATGAACATATTTACCAATTAAACCTGGATATATGTATTATTGTTCCATACATTTGACGCAAAAATATATATCTTCTTTAGCACTTATTATAGCTGTTTTAATGTCATTTGGGCCATGGTTCTCCAGCTGAAAGGCAAGTAATATGTAGTCCAGAAAACAGAGTTGTTCCATATTATGTTTTCCTAATTTCTTGACCTGCAATTTACTAGCCAAGAAATCCTTCTCAGACCACATGCCTGGATGGAAGAATGGTGGCAGGGTCCTTTGTTCTTTTTTTTGTGTGTGTGTGAGAAAGATCAGCCCTGAGCTAACGTCCAAGCCAATCCGCCTCTCTCTCTCTCTCTTTTTTTTTTTTTGCTGAGGAAGACCGGCTCTGAGCTAACATCTATTGCCAATCCTCCTCCTTTTTTTTCCCCAAAGCCCCAGTAGATAGTTGTATGTCATAGTTGCACATCTTTCTAGTTGCTGTATGTGGGACGTGGCCTCAGCATGGCCGGACAAGCGGTGCGTCGGTGCGCGCCTGGGATCCAAACCTGGGCCCCGGTAGCGGAGCGCGCGCACTTAACTGCTAAGCCACGGGGCCGGCCCGTGGGTCCTTTGTTCTTGATACTGACCTATAAATATCTAAGTATTGGCATACATAGATATTCAAATATTGACATGCAGAACTAGACGGTTTTAGATATTGACATGCATCTAGATATTGACATACAGAACTTTTGATAACAATGATAAAAACACAACAGCTGTCTGTAATTGACCACTCATTCTGCTTCGAACTAGACTGGGTGTTTTCCACACATATCTCATTTATTACTTACCAGAACTTTCTGAAGCCAGTATAACTACATTGATTTAAATATAGGGCAAGAGAGGATCAGAAAGAATAAGGAACTTGTTCAAGGCCAAAAAAACCAGTTAGTTGCAATCTTGAGAGAGGCACCTACTATTCTTTCCCAGGGGTGAAAGTGAGGAACCCGCCATTCCCAACACACTTACACAAACACAAATTTCTGTGTTCTTTCATTTGGCAGAAACATTTGTAGATGTTTGGGAAATACAAGCTCTCTCATTTTTTTAGAGGTATGTGCAAGATCAGATCAGAATGAGAGTTAACCAGTTGAATTTTGAAAATATGAAGCATCTGAACATTAGATACTTGAAACATAGTTCATCTTCATTACTCCCTTTTTTATTTTAATTTAATTTAATTTAATTTAATTTTTGATTTGGCTCAGTTCTTGTAGCTGAAGTGGCTCAATGGTCATTACTGTTGTGGAAATTTGCTACTAAATTTATTTCCTCAGTTATTCCTCACAGATGGTGGTAACCTCCCCTCTTTGCCTTTCCCTTTTCAAGCTACTGAGAAAAGCTCTCTCTCTGAACATCATACCATTGGCCTATATTAAACATATTGATTTGAAAGAAATAGCTCAAAGGTCACACTAGTTGAGTGACAGTAAACAGTGATGAGTGGGGACTCTTCTGGTTAGCCTCAGGGGCTGGTTTGTGGTCTTGGGTCTTATTCAACTCAAATCCCAGGGATCATCAATAATAATGATAAGGATAAAATAGCCTCAAAAAATAGGGAGGAAAAGTGGGTAGAGGCCTGTTGGCCGAGTGGCTTTCAAAGCCCCAGGAATATTAATTGATCATCTCTAGTGGAATGCCCCCATAGAGAGCAATTCTGAAAGGAATTGTCAGGCTCCTGTTTAGACAGGCTGCCTGGGGAGGAGGTAAGAGGCTCGAGATGGAGGGAGGAGAGGTGAAACAGGGGTGCTCGTTCAAAGGCAAATGCTCTTAGGTTTTGGATCAGCATTCCAAGCTTATCATAAACAGGCTTGTGTGTTAGTGCATGAGTGTCCTCCTGCCTGGAGCTTCCTTCAAGTGCACTTTTGTTTGACCTTCAGCATAGTTGCACATTATCTCTAATTTCATTTAAAATATAATCAAATGTGGGCTAAGAAAGTCCATGCATCATCTCCTTTTCACTTCCAGAGACCAGCTCTTAGTCCAGGTCATCATAAGAACTGAGAGCATGTGATCTGAATCCTACTGGTCTTGCTCTGGAGATCTGGCCAAAGTCTTGTAATGGATATTCAAATACTAATTTATATTCTTGTTCATTGTGTACAAAAACACAAAAAAGTATGTCCTCCTAAGTCCTTCCTTGACATTATAGACTAAAGAAAAGAGCACTGGACTTGGAGTTAAAAGATGAGGGTCCAACACTTGACATTCTACTTATTAGTCATGAGATCTCCCTGAACCTCAGGGTTTTCATCATTACAATGGTGAAAATGATATCTACCAGGAAGCATTGTTATAAAAATCAAATACAATTGTTGTAAAGGCTCTTGATAAAGTGTTTAGTGCAATACAGATATAAATATTTCTTGTTACATGAGGAAGGAACTAGGCAGTTTTGGGGACCTACACCATTAGACGTAATTAGTATAGAAAGAGTCCCTAAGACGACAAAGAACCACAAGTACATAGGGAACAGTAAGAAACCATAGAATTGTTTTAGAGTCATAAAGAACCTTGGAGGTATCCCCCAAGTTCCAGATGAGAAGGTTGAGGCACTAAATTTTACTAGGCCCAACACTTCATAGGTGACAACGCTGGTTCTAGAAGCCAGGTCTTCTGATTCTCAATCAAATGCTTGCTCTGTGATAAGACAGAGTTCCAAAGGATTAACAAAGAATGCCTTAAACTATCCTGTTAATACATCTACAGATGGTCATATAAGTGAACCCCTAAATAAATAACCATTCAGTTTAAGGTAAAGCTTTAGAAAAAGATGAGAGCTAAGGGTTTATACATTCAGAATGCATTCCTAAGAAATAGGAATCAATATATTAGTTCATCAAGCACATTTTATTTGAACTCCAGCTTTAATCATGGAACTATGTTGAAGCTGTCTAAGGTGTATACCACATTACAGAAGACACAGCTCTTAAAGAATTCACAATCTAAGGGGGTTGAAGGGTTGTGAGTGATGAGTGATGAGGAGGGATAAGACATGCACCATATCAATTAGAAAAACAACATGGTGGAGATGGCATTTAATGAGGCCTTGGAGGATGGGCAGGGCTTTCATGATTAGAGTTGACAGGTAAGAGTGGTCCATCACATGCAGATAGAAGACTTGCCTGGCTCGGGTGAGCAAGCAGAGCAGCTGTTTTTTTATTGGGGCAGTCTGGGAGGTAAGGAAAGTAAATACAGTAATTCAAAGCATATTCCATCAAGTGTTCTGGATGGGTGAACCACATCTAAAATACTTTCTATTATCACTATTTCTATTTGTAATTATCATTTCAAAATATTGTATAAAATGTATACTATGAATGTAATGAACTGTGGCAGCCATAAATTTTGAGTGCCTGGCATGTTTGTCTATCTTCCTTTTTCTGGTTCCTTTGAGAAACTTCTTCTCCATTCTATGTGGTCCCAGTGGGGCTCTTTGTCACTCACAGAAGAGGAAACATAAACCAAGCTTGACCAATCACGGTAAATTACACTACACAAGGTGATTGGTTCAAAAATGAGTGTGGGGGCCATACCAAACCAATCAGAGTCATTTTCAATCAGAGGTCTTAGGAAAGATTAATGTTTGCCCTTGAGTTTGCTAAAACAGGAGGATATAAATCTTGACTGGCATGTAGAGGGTGACAAAGATTCTCTCCTTGACCAAACTTTAGTTAAGCTCCTCTGAGTCCTCTTCTCAACTAGGCCTCAACCTTGGTCTTCTGTGTCCATCCTGTCCTTGCCAGGCCTGCATAGCCCAGTCTTAGCAAGAATCCTGCTAAGTCAGTTTATTGAGAATCTTTGCTCTCCCCCGTGGCTTGATATCTGATCACCCTTGATATCTGATCAAGTTCCTCATCCCCCACTTTTGATGTCTAAGTCCTTGGCCTGCCTTTAGCAAGAATCCCTCTACCCTTGATGTCTCCTCTGAGTAATTTTCCATCCACTGACCCCCTGACCCTGCTCCTTGGCTATAAATTCTCACTTGTCCTTGTAGTTAAGCCCAATTTCTCTCCCCTATTGTGATAGTGTTGACCCCTATTGCAATAGTTTTGAATAAAGTCTTCCTCACCATTTTAACAAGTGTCAGAATAATTTTTTTCTTTAACAGGAGCTAACAGAACTCATCAGAGCTGAGAGACAGGGAGGCAAAGAACTGACCAAATTTGAGACCCTGTACCTGAAGCCAGATGCATCCATGGACTTGCCAGTTATGCAAGCCTGTAATCTCCTTTTTACTTAACATAGGTGGTGCCTTTCTCTCACTTGCCATGGAAAAGGTCCCAATAAATACAACAAGTTCTTATTGCTCTTAGGAAACTAGGCATAGACTAACTGAGTAAACTAGTAGTAAAGATAGAAATCCAAGACTGTCCAGATTTTCCCCAGGCTTTCCTTCCCATGGCAATGGGAATGACAGTTGGTATTTCTTATGGGTATTTTATTCTTTCAAAAAATTAACATTTTAAAAACGTCTGTTGTAAGGCAGGCACTATGCTAGATGGTTTGATATATGCTATTTTATTTAATCCTGCCTCTCAAAGCAGTCCTTATTATACCTAATACACAGATAAGGCAACTGAGGTCCAATGTGTTTTAATGAACCTTGGAATGTCTGCCTTCAAATAACACGTTCATTCTTCTACACCTTTCCAAATACCGTTGGCAAGGAAGTCTTTACATTGTTTCTTTTTTCCTTACTTTTAAAAAATTGTGGTGAAAATTTACCAACCATTTGACATTGTTTCTTGATGAGTTTTGTCACACCCAAGCAAATGTACTAGACAAGAATGAAACAATCTTAAATTTATCATACTTAGTTTCTATCCTTTCTTTAGATACAATATAATATTTACCTCATAGCCTGAAGGGAAGCCTCAATGGACCAAGACATTAAACACTCCCTGGAAAACTCTATGATGCCACCAGGCTTTTCCTGCTTGACTGCACTGATGTGGAAGCAGCCCATAGTGTAGACATTTGCACAACAGAGGGACAGCATTTCACCACTGTCTCATGAAAGCACTTTTACTACCTTTCAAACTGGACAAGCAAGGTTTCTGTTTCATGAGTGTTTTATTTTTTTTAACCAAGAAAAATTTTGACCCATCTGGAAAGGAGACAACAATGTTGTGATACTCTCATGAAATCCCTTGGTCCTAAAGGCACAATAAGTTTCACATTTGGATATCAAAATTATTTTCCCAGTCTTAAATAAGAAGGAAGTTACTTTTAATCTAGCTGGGTTTATAAAAAGATGGGTATCTAAGTCATTCTCCTTTGAGCCAATATTCTCTAAAAATAGTTCTTTCATATTTTTCCTCTGGAAGAAAAATATTCATATTTGTTATAAGAAAGCCATATTCTTTTTTATGAGTAATGTCTATACAAAAAGCACAATCTGGCATTCTTGTTAGCATTGCCAGATAGTTTATTTGACTTGAGACTGCAAGTGAAACATTGTTCAGGTGGCAGTGTAGTTTGTTCAGCCTCTGAGGAGGTCTTCTAGTGCGTTCTAAAAGGGCCCAACACGGCATTTAGCATGGTGCCTTGCATGTATTACCCACTCAATAAATGAACAAGTAGAATCCAGTAAATTGTGGGTTCAGATATCTCACTTCCACTAAGAGCAGGAAGCAAGATAGAGAAAAAGTGAGTAACAAAGAGATACATCAGAAAGACTTAACATTTTGATTACAATCTCCAGTACATAGTATCACAAAATCTGGCAACATTAAGTCATCTGTGGTATTGGGTGGCTTGTTATTCACAATTGTTTCAGTTTTCTTGAAAAACAAAGCAATACAAATCAAATCAAAACAATCCTCACCCATAGCAGGCTTTTGCAAACTTGAATATCTTCCAATAATAATGTAGTGTTAAAGTTTCAAATCATGGAAATGTAATATTCAAAATTGTTTACATCTCTCTCTTTCTCTCCCCTTCCCCTCTACCCCATTCCATCCTTTGCAAAATAAAAAATGTAAAAGCATGTTTCAAGCATGTTTCAGTATGTGTCAATTCTAGGGATAAACCCAGGGCCCATTAATCACTCCAATATGCAGTTCCAACATGAAACAAGAACCAAATCTCCCGCAACCCAGCCACCTTTTAAAAATAGACTTTATATTTTAGAGCAGTTTTAGGTTCACAGCAAAATTGAGTGCAAAGTACAGAAAGTTCCCACATATCTCCTGCCCCAACATGTGCACAGCCTCCCCCCATCAACATCTCCCACCAGAGTGGTACATTTGTTACAATTGAGGAACCTACATTGACACATCATTATCACCCAAAGCCCATAGTTTATATCAGGGTTCACTCTTGGTGTTGTACAGTCTATGGTTTTGACAAATATATAATGACGTGTATCTACCTTTATAATATCATTCAGACTAGTTACATTGCCCTAAAAATCCTCTGTGCTCCACCTGTTCATCCTTTCTTCCCCCACCAGCCCCTGGAAACCACTGATCTTTTTACTGTATCCACAGTTTTGCCTTTTCCAGAATGTTTTATACTTGGGGCAAATTCCCTTTTAAAGGAGCTTGGGATCGTCAATAATAAATACAATTGTTTTATGAGTACATATAAAACCCCAAATCACTTATATTTCTCTGTTTGCTAAAGGTCACAATCGTATTGGATGGGTTAACCGCTTTGGGGGGGTGGGTAAGTATTGAACCCTTATTTCTGCTTCCAGAATTGAGACACAATTAGTTTAGAAATGAATGTCTAGTTCAGGAATGTAATATTTTTTAATGAGAGAAAAATCAATTAATGTTATTAATTGAGAGGTTGAAGGAGATATATCATATGATCATGTCATTGGTGCATAAAAGGCTTTTAATAAAATTCAATATTCATGATAAAAAAAAATCTTGGTAAGCAAGGAATACAACAAAACTTCCCTAATGCTTTGTAAAGAATATTTACAAAGAAGTTACAGCAAATTTCACACACAATAATGACATATGAGATGTATTTCTTTCAAAATCACGTGAAAGAAAGAATTTCTTGCTGTCAGTAGTTCTATTCATCATCGTATTGGAGACATTGGCCAGCAAAATTATTATAGGAATTGAAAAGGAAGAAAAAAGAACTCTCATTATTCACAGATATTATGATTTTCTACATAGAAAACTCCAGATCATTTGTGGATAAGTATTTGGAATTGCTGAATACAAAATAAGCACACTCAATTAACTGTGTTTCATTTCACCAGTAACAATGGAAAAAAAGAGAGAGAGAAGAAAAGAAAAAAATTACAGCAGCATCAAAAATTTAAAGTATTTGGGAATAATTTCCACACAGCTTTATGGAAATAATCACAAAGATTTACTGAATGTCATTAAAGAAGATTAATAAAATGGAGAGTCACATCATATTCATAGAAATGAACACATGTATTAGTTATCTCTTGCTGCATAGCACATTACCCACTTAGTGGCTCAAAACAACAAACATGTATTACCTCATAGTTTCTGTGGGTCATGTGTTCTGGAGCAACGTAGCTGTGTGGTTCTGGCTCGGGGTCTTTTGTGAGGTTACAATCAAGATGGCAGTTGGGGATGTAGTGATCTGAGAGCTTGACTGGAGCTAGAGGAGCCCCTTCCAAGCTCACTTACACGGCTCTTTGCAGGAGGCATCCGTTCCTCACCACATGGGTCTTTCCATATGGTAACCTGACAGCTGGCTTCCCCCGGAGTGAGAGATCCAAAAGAGAGTCTCCAAAGTCATACTGTCACTTCTGCTTTTTTCTATTTATTGGAAACAAGTCACTAAGTCAAGCCCACACTCAAGGGGAGGAGAAATAGTTTCTATCTTTTGAAAGAAACGTCAAAGAATTTTGGGACGTATTTTCACCTGCCACAAAACTCAATATTATAAAGATATCAGTTTTCTACGAATTGATCAATAGATTCAATGCATCCTTTTGTCTTCATTGTAAGTTTTGCATGTTTTTCTTAACAATTAGATTTATAAGAATTTTTTTGAATTCAAAGGTAAATGACATTTATGCTGGTATAGGTGATAAAAACTATAAGCAAGAAACAATAAACACAAAATTCAGGATAAGCTTTACCTCTAGAGCAGTGATGTTCAACCAGGGGTGATTTTGGCTCCCAGAGGACATTTGGCGATATCTGGAGACATTTTTGGTTTTCTCGTCTGCGGAGGTGCTATTGGCATTCTAGCGGGTAGAAGCCAGGGATGCTGATGAATGTTCTACAATGCATAGGACAGCATCCCACAGCAAACAATTATCCAGTCCCAAATATCAGTATTGCTGAGGTTAAGAAACCTCGGGAAAAAGAGTGGGTTTGGGGTGGGGAATGTAGGGAATAAAATAATAGTAATGTTCATTTTCATGAATTAATTCAGTGATGCAAACACAGGAATATATTTCAAAAATGATTTAAAAAACATATATAGCATAAATATTATTTTGTGTTTACTCAGTAATCAATAAACTCAATAAAAAACAAAAGTTGTTGAATTGGCAGAACTTTGGACTGGCTGGGCATGGAAGGCTGGGGATGAACTTTCTGTTTCGAACAATTGGATAAATGGTAGTACCATTTAACTCTACATTCTCTTTTTTCCTAAGATAAAAACCTGCCCAGGACATCTCTCTAGACTCTTAGCATTTTATTGAGATGGAAAACAGCTCTTCAACATTAATAATATTTTGAAGAGGACCTTAAATGCAGACTGCATTTGCGAACTCTGACAAATCTCTTAACTTGGCGATTTGTAAGTCAGTGTTTGTCTTTTCAAATCCTACTGGCCATAAGTCATTCCTCCACCTCCTCTCAGGGAGGGTCAAAAGAGTAAATCCAGCAGTGAGGCAGAGACCTTTTAGCACTGGAAACATCAAGTGAGCAGAGGCCTCCAAGATGTCACAGTTCAGGCGCCCCATTAGCTGGCTTCAGTGCCCTCCCAGAGCTGTTGGCAGCAAGAGTCAGCATCAACCAGTGGACACTGGGCAGGTGAAAGCAATTCACTGTGAGCCCAAAGCCCAGACCAATCAGATTCTCTAGGGGGCGGGCCAAGGCATCTCTAGCCTCACTCTGAACTCCCACATAAGTTCGTGGTTACCTTTGGCTTTAAATGAATGAAAATCAAGTCTTCCATGATTAAAAACAAATGCTATATTTGGTGCCACAGTTGCAGAGATGTGAAGGTCTGCTATGTGTATCTTATACCGCAGTGAACTGGAGGAGACAGAATAAGAGATGGAATTTAAGGAAACATGTGATCTTTTTTACTTTTAGATTATGCTCTGATTTTCCCTTTAACCATGTAGTTGAATTTTTACACGTGATAACAATATTTTTGTTATCGCAGCAGATGGGGCCTTTTATGAAAGGGGTTTTGCACCTTATTTTGTCTTTCATATGTCTAAAAATTATACATAAAAACCCCAAATGTGAGCAATTCGCCTAAACTCTGCCAACCCTTTGTGTTTTTAAACAGCCAACCAGGAGGCAGTGGGGCTATTCAAGTCTTAAAAGTGTGTAATGACCCCCATTATGGAAATTTGAAATGCAGTCCAATCTTAGAGAACCCCTATTTTTTACAGGAGGTGGGGGTGGGGGTGAACTGCCCAGTGCTAGCTTTGGGCACAGAAGGATGATATGTTGTGAGTCCAAAGGTCGAGCCAGAAACAGCTCAACAAAAGATGGAGCTTGCCCAGCATTAGTCCCAGTTTCAACTCCTGCCATTTTAAGCATATTTTATAATGGGACTCTTAACTGAGTAAATTCTCCTGGTAAAGGCAGTAGCCGTGGCTTTCATTTCATATGGTTCTTCTCCAGGATTTCAGCAAAATTTTGGAAAGCTAAATATATAAAAAATTAAAAAGAGGGAAGGATTCCTTTCATAAGTAGGCATAATACTTGGGAAATTTCTTGGGTTGTAGAATAACAGAGACTGAAGAGGTCTCTACCCCGAATTTGAAGGGCAGGAATGTGATGGAATGAACGACAGGTGGAATGTAAAGCTGGTGGCCTACCAGTTACTTTCGTGTGTGACCCTGAACCTTCCTCCTGTTCTCTCTTGGTCCAGTTTCCTATTTTGTGAGATGATAGTTTTAGACCCATAATCTCTGGGATCCCTTCCATTTCTAGCACTCTATGATTCTAACAGCTAATGAAATTTCATCTGGCAGAATATTCCTTCTCCCATTTCTCTTGTATTTTAAGGTCCATACGAAACTGTAAAAATTGTATCTATAAAGATTACTGCCTATAAATTGTACTGAGTTAGTCCAATCAGTGTGAAATGGCTGAAATGAGTTTTGGCGCATTTTGGCCTGGGTCATTGGCACTCCGAGATGAGAAGTGGGGATGGAGATGGAAGAAACGATGGGAGAGTTAGTCTCTCTTTTGTATTTAAAGACCAGTCAGTGCACACAGGAAATGGTGGATGAATAGGAGCCTCTTTCCCAGGCTTCTCCGGGAAAGACAAGACTGAATGTATACTTTGTGCTGGGCACTGGACAACAAAACCACGCCATGGGTGTTGATGGTTCTTGTCAGGCAGGCATAGCTGAACTTCATCATTGCTCAACTGTATTAGTTATCTATTGCCATGCAACAATATTACCACAAACTTAGCAGCCTAAAACAATGCACATTTCTTATCTCATGGCATGGCTTAACTGGGTCCTCTGCAAGGCTGCAATCAGAGTGTTGGCCAGGGTGGTGGTCTTATCTGAAGCTCAGGGTCCCCTTCCCAGCTCACTCAGGTTGTTGACATCGTTCAGTTCCTGGCAGAGTGTCAGGCTAAGACCCCAGTTTCTCCCTGGCAGTGGGACACCCAGCCAATTGACCCTTTCCACAAGCATCTCTCAACATGGTAGCTTGCCTCTTCAAAGCCAGCGAGAAGAGAAAGAGAGACTCCAGCAAGATGGGTGCTTCAATTACGTAATCATGTACACGTAATCAAGTACCTCCTGTTACCTTTGCCACATTGAATCTAACCTTTCTATTGGTTAGATGCAAGTCACAGGTCCTGCCCACACTTAACCAGAGGGGATTACACAGCGCATGAACACCAGGAAGTGGAGATCATGGGGTCCACCCTGGGACACCCGCCACACTAGCTACTCCTAGGTTGGTCCCTGATAATTAATTAGTTAGTTCACTCAACATACATCCACTGGGCATTTACCATAGCTTGACTTTGTGCTGGGTGCTGGAGCATGCAAAGAAAAAATACCATGGTCTCTGCCCCCGGGAGCTCCCAGATGAGTAGGGGGTGCCCGCTTCCTCCCACAGTTCAGTTCTGCTGTCCTGTGCATGGCTATTCTTCTTGGCACATGGCATCTGGGGCTGAGCCTGTGTTCAGCGCTCCCCTCCTCCCGGGGCTGCTGGGCTGGCTGGGGGCCCCTTGGCCTTTAGAGTGTGGTCTCTTGATGATCTCTAAAGCTTGCAGCTCCTCCTGTTTGCCACCTGTGGCTGGGCTGCTCCTGCTCAGTGCTGAGTCACTTCCATACAGCTGGAGAGCCTTCCCAGAGTCCATCCAGCTGCTTTCTCATCACTCTTTTCTAGAACTTCTGCTGAGGTGGTTGTCAGAGTAGGGGTTGGGGACACCACACTGGCCTTTGCGACTTCTCTAGACCCAGTCCACCCTTGTAAATCATCCCTGTCTTGGGTTAGGTTCCCCAGGGGTAGAGCCAGAGATGAGGATTCATGTGAAGGGGACTTTGAGGAAAAAGCCATCATAGGGCAGAGAGGATGTGGGCCCAGGCTGGAGGGACCAGTAAGGGTGTGGTATCTAGCCAAGCCCCATGGAAGGAAGCTCTGGAGCCTCCATACCTCAGAGGAATTACATTCCGGGCAAGGGACCTGGGGGCCTTCTATTCCTGCACCCATGAATCGTTGGTGGAGGGCTGCCCCGAGGTGATGTGAATTCCCCCATGCTCCCCACTGTCCTTTGTGCAGGCCAAGCAGGTTCCAGTAGTCTCAGGGCAATTTTTCTACAAAGAGAAGCAGGTGCTACTTGTGAGTAAAAAGACTTGGGGAGTTGGTGTGCACAAAACATGGTGCAGAAATCCCGGGGGGAGATGGGGGTAGAGCTCTAAGAGCCTCGCCCTGATTAAAATCTTCTCGAATTTCAGCGTTCCAGTTGGCCTTTTCTTTTCTGTCTGGATCTTGACCAATACCAGCCTAGAAATTAATTGCCGAACTTTGCATATAGTTCTAAAACTATATTTAAATTTCCCCCATGTATGAGTTCTAACTTATTCTTTAGACCAAGATTTCGCAACTTCAGGTATCAACATTTGGTGCCAGATAATTCTTTGTGGTGGGAGCTGTTCTGTGCATTTGCGATATTGTGATTTATAAGAAATACATATATTAATATATTTCTCATATATATTTGGTCTTCATCCACAGTTTCTGGCTCACAGCTCCCAAAACACTTGGAATTTCCTGAGCTATAAGAGCAATGGGAGCATCTTTTGTTATAATATTTGGTCTCTTGTTCTCAGTTCCTGAAATCCCCTCACAGCCATAAAGGTGAAATGGGTGTCTTGTCATTCATAACAAGCCGCTTTCCACCACAACTGGGTTTATGCTAATGAGGTGACTTTTGCAAATCACCTAAGGATGGAGGCTGGTTGCCAGGGGAACCAACCATGAATAGAGGGTTGGAACTTTCAGTCCCAACCTCTGATTTCTGGGCATAGGAGAGAGGCTGGAGGTTGAATCAATCACTAGTGGCCAATGATTTAATCAATCATGCCGAGGTAATGAAGCCTCCATAAAAACCCAAAAGCAGGGGTTCGGAGAGCTTCCACATTGGGGAACCAGACCACTTCCACATGCCACTATGCTGGGCCCCATGCTCCATGAGGACAGAAGCTCCTCTGTTCAGGACCTTGCCCTGTGTATCTCTTCATCTGGCTGTTGATTCGTATCCTTTAATATCCTTTTTAATAAATAGGTAATCTAGTGAGTAAACAGGTTTTCCTGAGTTCTGTGAGCCATTCTAGCAAATTAATTGAACTGAAAGAGGGTGTCGAACCTCTGATTTGTCGCCAGAGGGTCAGAAGTACAGGTAACAACCTGGACGTGCAATTGGCATCCCGAGTTGGAGGTCATTGGAACATCCAATTTGTAGCCAGTTGGTCAGAAGCACAGGTAACAACTTGGGCTTACGATTGGCGTCTGAAGTGGAGGGTGGTCTTGTGGAACTGAGACCTTTACTTATGAAATCCGATGCTATCTCCGGCTAGATAGTGTCAGAATTGAGTTGAATTCTTGAATATCCTGCTGGTGTCCGAGAATTGCTTGTTAGTGTGGGGAAGCCTCCACACACATACACGTATTGGAATTGGGTCCAGGAACCTAAAAAAGCATTGTAAAATGTTTAGCAGCATCCCCAACCTCTTACCACTAGATTCCAGGAGCGCCCCCTCCCAGTTGTGATGACCAAAAATGTCTCCAGACATTACTAAATGTCCCCTGGTGGCAAAATTGCCCCTGGTTGAGGACCACTGCTTCAGACTGAAAACTTAGCCAAACCCGGACTCCATGTTTCTTTCCTGGCTCTGTAAGTGATCAGGAGGGAGGCAGCATGCAGGTTTTCCCATCTCCACTATTGAACTGGAAACTTCCTGGGGGTACACCTTGTCTATCTCAACTAGTGCTCATAACTGGTTTCAAAAAGGTAAAAAAAATAAAGTGCTCCTATCAAGAGCAGTTTTAATCAGAATCTTCTATTCAGTCATATTACACAACTAGCTACCTTCGCTGCTTGTTGGCAAGCACCAGCTTCTGAAACAAAGACAAGGCTTTACACCACTCGATTCTCCACCAGTTACTATAAGCAAAGACAGTCCACTGCCTGTCTCCAGAAATAGTGAATGGTGGAGACCTGGAAGGGAGACCATTGACCGCCTCTATATTCACAACTAGAAACAACAGCTATTTAAAGATAACCCAGAGAGGGGAGCCTTCTTACTCTGGTCTATAAATATTAGGATTTTTACTGTGGCCTTCGCCTCTTCTCACCATGTACACCCCCTGCAAATAGAGAAAGGAGAGATTGAAACTTGGAGACATTTTACTCTCATTGGTCACACATAATGAGATTGGCTGCTCCAATAAGACCAAAGTTGAGATCCATGCCTTTACTGGACCAAATAGAGTAGAATGTGAATTTTTATATGTACTATAATCTTCCAAATCTTATAGTATATTCTTTTGACAGTAGAGATGTGTTTTAAATCAGCATCTAAACTCGGTGGCTTTGTAAATCACAGCAATTTCTTAATGTATTTTCCTTAATAATTTCCACTTCCAACAACAGTGCTTCCTGAGAATAAAAGTGGATGAAATTATTGCTTCTTTCTCCTTTTCTTCCTCCCTCCCTTCCTTCCTCCTTCTTTTCCTTCTTCCTTGATATTCTTGTCTAGTTATTTGACAGAATTAATTTTGTTTTTCTGAACTGGATGTTTGTATTTTTGCCCACAGAATGCTAAGATCACAGGTGGATTCAGCAAACTAAAACAAAATGCAAATTTACCCATTGGATGAAGGTAGAGTGGTGGGAGGGAAGCCACAATCAATCAAACACCTGTGTGATAGAAATGACTTAGTCAGTTTCAGCCCAAACCAATCAACCTCCCCAATGCATCCAGGAAGTGATAGGTTTTCAGAGCTATAAGCATTAGGGAATGGGAGTGGAGATTCATTAAGGTAACTCTTTGTTTTAGTATCTTTTTACAATGCCTCCATGAATTTTGAAATGACTATAAAAGAAAACGAGGGCATGAGAGATAGCAAACAATTTTGGAGCCCTGTGTAATCCTCACAATAACATCACTAGGCAAAGGGCATGCAGGCAACATGAAGAGCGGGCCACGTTTGCCTTTGGTGGCCATATGGCCCAGGGTTCTCTACATCCAGGTGCTCAGAGCCCTTGCTCTTCTCTGTGTCCAGCTCCCCTTGGGGGCACAGATCTGGGTTTCCTCTCCCCTGTGTTTCACATATTTCACTTCCTCTTTTTACACATCTTCAGTAGCCACTTGTGAAAAAGATAGGTGGTCAGGTGATTTCATTTACATATTTTCAAATCCTCCCCAGTAAGGGGGAATTCCTGCAAAAATTCTTTGAAAAATATTATTTGAAAAATTATTGGAAACACTTTGTTGAGGTTCTGATATAAGGTAGACATTACATCCAGCATTGGGCTTTGGAGATGAATGTAACAGTATCCCTGTTCTTTAGTGCTTTATTGTCGATTAGAGGAGTCAGAAATATATTTAACCAGACATTGCTTGAGCTCTTATGTGCTAGTCCCTGTCCTCACTCTCTCTGTGGTGCTAAAGGGTATATTTATATAGTGGAACCTCAACAAAGTTTTTCCAATAATTTTTCTTTTTCTTTTTTTTTTTCTGAGGAAGATCAGCCCTGAGCTAACATCCATGCTAATCCTCCTCTTTTTTGCTGAGGAAGACCGGCTCTGAGCTAACATCTATTGCCAATCCTCCTCCTTTTTTTTTCCCCCAAAGCCCCAGTAGATAGTTGTATGTCATAGCTGCACATCCTTCTAGTTGCTGTATGTGGGACGCGGCCTCAGCATGGCCGGAAAAGCGGTGTGTCGGTGCGTGCCCGGGATCCGAACCCAGGCCACCAGTAGCGGAGCACGCGCACTCAACTGCTAAGCCACGGGGCTGGCCCTCCAATAATTTTTCAAATAAAAATTTTTGAAGAATTTTTGTAGGAATGAATAAAGGATGCACCAATGTATAATTCAATGTTAAGTACAACACTTTGGAAATTGATCTTTTCACAGTGTAGTTTCTCTTAGTCAAAAATTCTAAAACATTTTTGAAACATCATCTATAAAAATATAGGCAGTACACTCTTTGACATTGGTATTAACAGTATCTTTTTGAATACCATGTCTATTCAGGCAAGGGAAACAAAAGAAAGAATAAACAAATGGGACTACATCAGATTAAAAAGCTTCTGCAAGGTGAAGGAAACCATGAACAAAGTGAAAAGACAACCCACCAAGTGGGAGAAAATATTTGCAAATCATATATCTGGCAAGGGGTTAATTTCCAAAATATATAAAGAACTCATACAATTCAACAACAAAAAAATGAACAACCTGATAAAAAAGTGGGCAGAAGATAGGAACAGACATTTTTCCAAAGAAGATATACAGATGGCCAACAGGCACGTGAAAAGATGTTCAACATCACTAATCATTAGGGAAATGCAAATCGAAACTACAATGAGATATCACCTCACACCCTTCAGAATGGCTATAATTAAAAAGATAAGAAATAACAAGTGTTGGAGAAGATGTGGAGAAAAGGAAACCCTCATATACTGCTGGTGGGAATGCAAACTGGTGCAGCCACTATGGAAAACGGTGTGGAGATTTCTCAAAAAATTAAAAATAGAAATTTATGATCCATCTATCCCACTACTGGGTATTTATCCAAAGAACACGAAATCAGCAATTCAAAGAGATTTATGCACCTCTATGTTCATTGCAGTGTTATTCACAATAGCCAAGACATGGAAGCAACTCAGGTGGCCATCAACGGATGAATGGATAAAGAAGATGTGGTATATATACAATGGAATACTACTTAGCCATAAAAACAGACAAAATCATGCCATTTGCGACAACATGGATGAACCTTGAAGGTATGATGTTAAGTGAAATAAGTCAGACAGAGAAAGACAAATACCATATGATTTCACTCATGTGGAAGATAAACACGTTGATAAGGAGAACAGATTAGTGGTTACCAGAGGGGAAGGGGATGGGGGGAAGGTGAAAGTGGTAAAGGGTCACATATGTATGGTGATGGATAAAAACTAGACTATTAGTGGTGTACGTGATGCAGTCTACACAGAAACTGAAATATAATAATGTACACCTGAAATTTACACAATGTTATAAGCCAATATGACCTCAATAAAAAGAATCAGCCTTGAGTGGACAAAAAAATACCAAATATAAAGAAACTACCAAAACAACAACCTGAAGTTTGGAAAATGAACCCCAAGGAAACATAAAGGAGACAAAAAGAAGGAAGATGTTGAAACCTCCGACATGTACTTCATCAAGGCAGAGAATTGGACCTAATGACTGTTCTAGCTCTCTCTGAAAGTTCCAGAGAGTTCCAGAGTTCCCTCTGCAAGATCCAGATAATTGACATATCCATTGTCACATCCCTAGTTGAAGGTTAAATTATCTAAATTATGACCCTGACCATCTTCACTGATCAAAAGAAAAGCCAATTTTTCATTTGGAATAAACCAGTAGCATCGAATGTGAATTTATTAGACCACCACAGTCTATAAGGTAGCCACCAGATTCACAATGACTTGGTCAACTAATGTGCTCCTGGAAATAATAAGGATTTGTTTCGATACCACCTATCACCCCAACTCTGCAGTGATCCCAACCCTGGATTAATTATTCTGCTCATAAGAGTAAATGCTGATGTCTTCCCCTCGCTATTTTGGTTGTATCTTCACAGCCTTTCCTCACTTGATGAAATTATTACAGTATTCATGGCCAGCGTGTGGAAAGTCACAATTTTTGCAGCTCTCATTTCCAGAATCTTGTCATCTCCACAACTTTAATAAGGCCCAACATTTGTATTCTTTTTAGCATGTTCTCTTGGATACACTCAAAAAATAGGCAGAGCAGTGCATTTAAAAACTCACATCCCCAACTTTGCAAGCAAATAGAATTTCCTTAATAGAAAAGTTCAAGAATCTCTTTTCTTTGTTTTTTCTCTTGGAGGCTGCATCTTTGTAAATGGCTTGGCCAGATGCCCTTTAAATTAATAGCACACTGAGAAAAGTCTCTTCTGTGGAAGAAAATTTCATCACCATCAAATGTGACTTAGAATTCTCTTTTTTTCTGAAGTATGCATAACTGAATTTCCAAAGAGTGGGTTCTGGAGGTGCAGGGTGGGGTGAGATGGGGTGTGTTTTCCCCTTGGCGCTGATTGGGGCCAGCATTCCGGGGGGGCCTTCCTCCTGCCGAGCTGGTGTGGGGGCATCGGAGCTGGACACCATGTCTAACTTGCGTTCCCCTGTGCTGGGGCCTCCAGTCAATTCTGGATGGACGCTTTTTACTTCATATTTAAGCTCCTTTAGTGTCATTGCTGGGTGTCCAATTGTACTTGTCTCTTCCAGGCAATCTTTGAGGTAAACACCTGGTGTTTTATTTGAAGAGCTAGAACCTGAGCCCTCTTAATCAGTCTCCCATTTGGGCTTTGCAGCTGGAAAGCATGTTCGCTCACGTTGCATTTTTACCATACAGGAAATCCTCCGGGGAATTTGGGGTACATGTGGTACCTTTGAAGTACCACAAGCAATTTTCTCTTTCCTACTTTCCTCCGTGTTTTGTTACATTATTTTAATTGATGTATTTTGTCTGATGTATTATATTAGGAGAGCTTGAAGGATGATGTGTTTAGCATACAATGTCTCTTATGATTAAATTTCTTTGCAGAAACACAACGCCTCAGTTTTGACTCTGCTCACTACCCCTGGCGCTGGGTTACAATGACGAAAAACAATGCTTTGCTGCTTGTGCAGGAAAATCACTCAGACACCCCATCTCTCACGTTCCTGCCCCAGAGCTGGAAATTCATAACTCAAATTTGTTTCAAGTTTAAAAACTCTAGTATTTATGGCACATATTTCCTCCTTTTATGAGTCCTGCATGTCTGGTTAAGCCTTTGATGATATAAATTTCTATATACATTCATACATAAATGTAGTTTGTGGGTAGAAACAGACCTCTTATTATTTAATGATGGCAGGACACCCTAGCTCTGATAAAATTGACCTAATTAGCATGTAATTTAAGTCCAAGAAAGGTGAAAACAAATACCAATCCTGCTAAGTTGCATTTTTATATTGGTTTAAATTTCATTTAATGATAATTCCTTGAAACTTTAAGGCACTGGTGTTTTCCTTTCTTCTTTATACCTCTGTCATGCTTAGAAATAAGAAATGTCCAGAAACAACTGTAGGATTCTCTCTGCCTTGTGACTTGCTCCAGAAAAGAAAAATGAGAAAGGCTGTCTTCTTTTGCCACTAATATTTAAGTCCAGCCGACTCACGAAGTCCCTGGAAGGAATCTTAAGAATAAAAACACAACATTTATTTAAAATCATCAGATTTGGATCTGAGAGAGAACAGCAAAGAGGCCCAGCACCAAATACTATTTTAGAAATAATACCTACAAATGCGAATAAAAATAATTCTGTCTTTTCTGGCCATTTTGAGCATTACTTTTGGCACTTCTAAGAGTTGCTTTTTTTCGCACAAGTGATATATTGCCCCTCTTTTTTTCCTTTTCCCACTTCCTTTTTTCCGTTTAATATTTAAATTGTGCTTAAATGAACCTAGACACGCATTTCTCAATAAAAGCTTCAAATAATGAATTTATGATGATCTTCTCTCTGCTTAAGTGGTCAGGGAATCTTTGACCTTTGAAAAGGTGGAATAGTTTTTGCTGTGTTAAGTGAAGCGCAAGCAAGAGGCCCAATCAGCCAATTTATGTTTGATTTTTATCTCAAGCATGTCAGAGTTGATTCATCCAACCCAGATTAGGGTGAGAGAGAGGCAGAGAATTGCTGAAATTGGAACAAATAAGAGTTGTTTTCAGGCTGAATGGTACACAAAATCCATAAAGAATTCTTATATATATTTTCAGTATAATAAATGAGATTCTGAATTTGGTGCAATATGTTGACATGAAATATAGTTTGGACCACACAGCACAAAAGGTTCTGGAATTCATGAGATGAATGGACGTGGGTAGTTTTATGTTTATTGAGCTGAAAAACGGCCACTTCCCAGTTTGTGTTCTAAGAATAGGTGCATCTGGCTCCATCTTTTAGGGTTTTAAATCTACACATTTAAGGGGAATACTAGTCCTATGAGAAAACGTGTAAGTTGCTTGATTTACAATAGAAATCCTCTGCTGCATTATTTGCTGTAAAACTTAAGTCCACTTAGGACCCGATCAGTCCTTTGATGGCTTTTTTAGGATTTGCTAGAATCAAGTATTTGATTGGGAACCCTTCTCAGCAGCTCAGAATTAATCATTTCTTGGGCCCCACTGGTCCTCGCAGCAGCTCACCCCACTGCGGCCTCAGCCTGCCCTTATGTTTAGTTGTCAAGAAGGCAGAGCCATTCCATGGACGTCTGTGAACATCAACTGCCAAAGCGATTGGTTGCAGGTTGAGTGTGTTTGGGAGCTCCCACAGAACAAAACACAGAACGTAACAGAATCAGGGACACTGGTAGGAAGGGAGGATGGAGGAAGGAAGCTGGTGCTGTAGTATGATTTGTTCCTGAGTTGTGTTTTTGCTGGTAGGCTCTTTTCTTCCTTTGCCCTCTGCTACTGCATCGATCCGACATCCTGCTCAGTATGCTACGGCAGAGAGATGGCTCCACAGAGGATCTAAGTTCAAGCGTTTCCAAGCATGCTGCTGATGTTTTATCAATAAGTTTGTCTCTGTCCAAAACTATTGTAAAGGTAAAGTGCTTTTGTTCTGCTAAAGAGCTGTAAGTCTATTCTTGATTTCACCAAGGACAGTTCAGTTTTTTAGTGACTTTAATGAAGCATTCATTTATTAAAACAGTTATTAAATAACTGGATTAGCTTTTGAAAATAGCTTTCAGTCTGGTTCTACAACCAACATATTAGTTAAAATGAGGATGAATTCTTCTATCTCCTCCTTCCAGGAGAATTTGGAGTCTATAAAGGCCCATTTCTGCAGGGGTGTGATGGAGAAAAGGTAGGGAATAATTGGTTCCATTCATTTTAAAATTCCTTTTAAAACCATGAGGATTAATTCATACTCAAAGAGAACTGAACAAAGCCTCAGAGAAAGCCATTGTGTTTTCACAGATTCTTTTGGGTGGGGGGAGGGAGAGGTAACTCTTTAGCAGTGATGAGTAGAGTTTTCCATAGAAAGTTCATTCATGAGAGTTTCATATATCAGTCAAGAATCTCCAAGCCTGGAGAAAGATCACCATCTCAGACTCCCATATTTTGTCTTATGAACACAAGCTATCCAAACATGTAGATGTATGTCATGTTCAAGTACATTCATGTTCATGATTCTCAATCACGGTTTGTGTCAGAATCACTTCCGGGAATGACTGAGTTCAGATGGGATTGGCTATGCTGCAGTAACAAATGGTCCCCAAATCTCATGGCTTACTACAGCAAAGGCTTAGTTCTCACTCACAATATGTATTCATTGTGGGTCAGCCATGGCTCTGCTCCCTCTTGTGTTCACTGTGACACCAAGTTGACAGAGTAGCCTCTAGCTGGAACACACTGATTGTCAAGGCAGAGAGAAAAGAGAGCGCCTAGCAAACTGCCAGCTAGCTCCTGCCACCAAAGCTCAATTTCATCAGCTAGGGCAAGTCACATGGCCCAGCGTAATGGTGTGTCTGGGAAGTATGGTTCTCCCCAGGGAGCCACAGTGAATCTTTGTGAATAATACCATCTCTCACAGGGACATTTAAGGGTTGCAAATGCCTTGATTGACTACAGATCTATCAAATAAGAATTGCAGGATGGGGCCTGAGAACAGTATTTTTAAAAGTTCTCTAGCAAGTATGATAAGTGAGGAAGGTTGGGAAACACTGACTTACATGAGAAAAGTCTGTTAGACTATTGCAGGAGTCATTCTCAGTTCTTGCATTTGCTATCTACAAAATCAGATTAAGGCATGTTTTCTTCTTATATAGTCATATAGTTAAATAATTAGGAGAACTGGGGGGTTTAGAAGGTTATTTTCTGTTTCAAATATCCTTTTCTGATAAGACAGACAATCTTAATATAGAAGTGCAAAATAGTCTCAAAGTCGATGTTTGCTTAATGGAACATTGTGATTTATTCAAAGATAAGAACACCCTCTGGTTATAAAATATGAAACATCCACAGATAATGAATAAAATCAGCATATAAGTAAAAAAATTATAATCCAATGAGGTTCTGCCTGAGAGGCATGACTTTGCCCTCTGAGTGTTTCCTTGGGCTTGGTGCTAACATTACAATGGTGTTAGCACCATCTGTGTAGGTGAACTAAATCATGTGTTTGTAGATATTGGAGTGTTGGGTATTGTAAGCTAGTAGTAAGCAAATTAATTCTATTTGGATACCCACTGCAGGTACACAACCATGTGAGCTACACTAGTACAATGGAGAGAACACTGGATTCAAATTAGAAGTGTCTTTTCTGGGTTAGCGCTAAATACTCATAACACTTTGTTGTGGTGTCTCTTATGACAGTCTTCTCTTTTACTCTGTATATTAGATATTTATGTACACTGTGTGGGGGCATTGTGGTAGATTCCCCAATATCCATTCTACTTTACTCTACTGGGTAGAAGCTATGCAGTTTGCAGCATTGACTCCACTCCAAGCTTCAATGTGGGGCTCTGATTGGATTAAACCCGTCCCAAACTCCTTGCCTCAGTCATTGGTTTAGGTAACTCATGCCTAAGCCAATCACATCATGGCAATTCCTAACCACAGAGATTGATTCAGGAGTTATCCCATCAGAATGAAGCTGAAGAGGTTGCTGATAATCCAGGGAGATGATTTGCTGAATTCTGGTGTAAATGAGCTCTCCATGTGTCTGAGAGTATGTTTGCCCACCTACTCTGGACTTGGCTATTAGAGAGGATCAGAACTTTCTTTAACAACTTCATCAGCCTCAGAAAAATTGGCCTCCTGCTTGTGGTTCCAAAGCAGGCAGGAAGGTGCTCTGTTAGCTTACTCCTGCTAATTGCACACACCTGGAGTGACTTGCCAGCGTATGCTGAGGTTGGTTCACGTTCACTTTTCTTATCATTCTGCTATAAGACAGTAGGTGTGAGGAGCAGTGATTAGTCCTTGAATCACCTGCACTGGCCTATTTTTGGACCCACAGCTTTTTTGGGAGAGAGGAGGGTAGGAAGGAGGTTTGAAAAGGCCCTCAGACAATATTGACTCTGGCCCCTTAATCTGATAAAGCCCCAAACCAACGCCTAGAGAGATGAAATGTCTTACCCCAAATGACTATAGAGCTCAGCAATTCTAGAACTTATGCTTATATGTGCGTTCTGATCCTTTAGTTACTCCCATTAGGAGATGCCATATACTCAGTGCACTCCAGCCCAGGGCACCATGGTTCCTTATCTGAACTCCTACAGTAGCCTCCTAATTGCTATCTCCAAGTCTACCATACTGTCCCAATCCATTTCTACATAGGAGTCTGAGGAAGCCTGATACGTCAACGTTAATCTAATTCCCTTGAATGTCTTTACCTGGTGCCAGCATCCTGACCACTATGGCCAACCCATGTAGCCTATCCTGGCCCAATACATTGATCAGTCTTTCCTTTTTTCTCTGGGACTGGATAGGTCCCACGAGTTCAAACACCCAGATAGGTGATGCAATCCACCTCTGTGCACCATTTCTAATTTTTTCTGTCATTCTATTTAATGGTGAGGTCAGTCATTCTCAAATAATCACCTAGTTCTCCTCCAAGTTCCAAGTTATTGAAATGGTTATAAATAGCCTTATATTTATAAGATCCCATACATAGATATCTTAGCCTGATGAACCTTATTAATTTTAATAGTCAAGATAAATGGCACCCAGGTAGCTCACGGAGAGTGAACAAAACGTGGCTTTATCCAAGCATATGTAGCTTTGGGAACATTCATGTTCCGTGTAGTGTAGACCAATGGTTCCCGACTTAGGATAATTTTGTCCCACAGGGGATATTTGGAGTCTGGAAATATTTCTTTATTGTCATGACTGCTGGGGAGGTGCTAGGGGCATCTATTAGATAGAGGCCAAGGATGCTGTTCAACATCTTTGAATATATAGGACAGTCCCCCAACAGAGAATTGTCCAGCTCAAAATGTGGGTAGTGCTGAGGTCAGTAAACCCTGGCATAAATCATGTGATTTTTATGCTAGTAGGCTGTAGCATAATATAGAAGCAGTTATTTTCTTTTCCTGGTGTTATCAGTGTGAATAAATGGACTCTTTCATTTCCGTCAACTTATTTGGTAGGAAATACAAGTCTATGTGCTAGTAGGAAGAGAGAAGAGAAATATGGAAAGGAGCAGAGTGGAGAGGCGTTTTATAATTTGTAGAAGACAAAAAAAATCATTAAATTATGGACCTGAAAATTCCTCTTCCTCCGTGGAAGTTAAAGTAGTCAGTTGCTCCAAGAAGCTGCTTCTGGAGGGGTAGGGAGAGAACATGACCGACAGCCTTGGGCCCATGATTTTTAACTTCTCTGGAGCTGAAAATGGCCACAAGCAAGTGTGGCCTCAAAATCTGAAAAAAATCTTCACATCAAATGCACTCTAGCTGAAAAATAAGGGCACTATGTAGGATAACATGTCTGTGATTTTTTTTTGAAGCTGCTATGAGATTTCCATATGCAACAATTATAATCTCTACTTGAGGTTTTCCTGAAACACAGCAACTTATAGCTTCTCTCTGGATTTTTCTGTGGATACTTTTATGGGTTAGAAGAAGAGAAAAATGTGGCTCAACACAGGCAAGCAGAAATAACATGGAAGATTGGTGGAATAAAATGGCAAAGGGTGGGAATAAAGAAACAGGGATGTTGTAGCCAGACCATGCAGAGGACAGAAGTGTGAGATTGTCAGAAGTCTCCTCGAGGCCCTGAGGGGAAGCGAGCAGCAGGAGATGAGGACAGTGGGGAGGAGCAGTGAAGCTGGAGCAGGAAAGCAGAAGACACAGCAGCCCAGGGAGGCATCCATCATCTTGCAGGAAACTGAGGGGCTTGTGCTGCTCAGGCGACTGCAGGCGTGCCATATTGTCAGTTACCGTGAAACGTAAAAACTCGAGCAGCTGAAACCAATGTGGCTTCTTTAGTGTTGGAAAGGAGTGCCTTCAGGAGTTTCTAAAAGAAGGCATAGGGGAGTGGGGGAAGCCTGCAGGGACCAGGACTGGAGCTCTTGCTGTCATGCAGTGTTCCCATAGAAGGATGTGAGTTACGAAAACTGTGAGCACCGGCGATTTGGTGCGGCTGATCAGCACGCCATCACTTTCAAAAACACTCAGGCTGTGGACTCCAAAAGTCCACAAGCCTTTTGGACTTTTTTTTTGGCCATTTGTACTTCCTCTTTTGCGATATGACAGCTTTTGAGTTAAACATTGAAAGTCCTCTTTTCAAGCAATTTACGACTTACCTTCATTGTGAAGTCCTTGCATCTTTCTTCCTAGCAGAGTTCTTTAACAGGTGCCTATTAAATGTTGAATGAAAGAAAGCACATTATTACCCATTCACATCTTCTTGGGAATTAACTCAGCACCTTAGATCACATCTCATAACCAGACCAGGGAGCAGTGCAACCAAGGAATTTACAGAGGGATTCTTTCAGTGGAGCAAGGACGTAAAGCACACCAAGTGGGGGTCAGGTCCTCAAGATGAAGAGAAACAGCAGGGTGGCCTATGCCTGCTAGAATCTAGCAGTCGTCACAGATTTTAAACAATAATTACAGGGACACCTTGGTATTCATGACTTAGCATTCTCATTTTGTCCATTAGCCTCCAGAGAACCAAGATATGTTGAAATTTCTAGGTGTGTTGAAGTGCAAATTTAAACCAAACCTAAAATAAGGCTGTGTGCGAACAGCCCTGGCTTCGTTTCTCTCATAGCATCTGCAGTAACGCTTGTCATGGGGTAAAATATTTTGTGTCTTCAAACACCACCTCCTGCCATGAATCAGTGTGCAAACTGGAACAACCTTCGAGAGGACAAGTTGGCATAGGCTTTATTTATTTATTTATTTTTACTACAAACATAGATTTATTTATTTCTTTAAAATTTTTTGTTTATTGCAGTAACATTGGTTTATAACATTGTATAAATTTCAGGTGTACCTCATTATACTTCTATTTCGGCATAGCTTACATCATGTTCACCACCCAAATACTAATTACAATCCATCACCACACACATGTCCCCAATTATCCCTTTCTCCCACCTCCCTCCCCCCTTCCCCTCTGGTAACCATCAATCCAATCTCTGTCTCTATGTGTTTGTTTGTTGTTGTTATTATCTACTACTTAAGGAGTGAGATCATACGGTATTTGACCTTCTCCCTCTGACTTATTTCACTTTGCATAATACCCTCAATGTCCATTCATGTTGTCACAAATGGCTGGATTTCATCATTTCTTATGGCTGAGTAGTATTCCATTGTGTATATATACCACAGCTTCTTTATCCATTCGTCCCTTGATGGGCACTTAGGTTGCTTCCAAGTCTTGGCTATTGTGAATAATGCTGCAATGATCACAGGGGTGCATGTATCTTTATGAATTGGTGTTTTCAAGTTATTTGAATAAATATCCAGCAGTGGAATAGCTGGATCATATGGTAGTTCTATCCCTAATTTTTTGAGGAATCTCCAAACTGTTTTCCATAGTGGCTGCACCAGTTTGCACTCCCACCAGCAGTGTATGAGAGTTCCCTTCTCTCCACATCCTCTCCAACACCTGTTGTTTCCTGTCTTGTTAATTTTAGCCATTCTGACGGGCGTGAGGTGATATCTCATTGTAGTTTTGATTTGCATTTCCCTGATAGTTAATGATGTTGAAAATCTTTTCATGTGACTCTTGGCCATCTGTACATCTTTTTTGGAGAAATGTCTGTTCAGGTCTTTTGCCCGTTTTTTAATTGGGTTGTTAGTTTTTTTGTTGTTGAGATGCATGAGTTCTTTGTATATTTTGGAGATTAACCCCTTATCAGATGTATGTTTTGAAAATATCTTTTCCCAATTGTTAGGTTGTCTTTTCGTTTTGTTGATGGTTTCCTTTGCTGTGCAGAAGCTTTTTAGTTTGATGTAGTCCCATTTGTTTATTTTTTCTATTGTTTCCCTTGCCCAGTCAGACATGGTGCTTGAAAATATGTTGCTAAGACCAATGTTGAAGAGCGTACTGCCTAGGTTTTCTTCTAGAAGTTTCATAGTTTCGGGTCTTACATTCAAGTCTCTTGAGTTAATTTTTGTGTATGGTGTAAGGTAAGGGTCTACTTTCATTTTTTTGCATGTGGCTGTCCAGTTTTCCCAACACCATTTGTTGAAGAGACTTTCTTTTCTCCATTGTATGTTCTTGGCTCCTTTGTTGAAGATTAGCTGACCATAGATGTGTGAGTTTATTTCTGGGCTTTCGATTCTATTCCATTGATCTGTGTGTCTGTTTTTGTGCCAGTACCATGCTGTTTTGGTTACTATAGCTTCGTAGTATATTTTGAAATCAGGGAGTGTGATACCTCCAGCTTTGTTCTTTTTTCTCAGGATTCCTTTAGCTATTCGGGGTCTTTTGTTGTTCCATATAAATTTTAGGATTCTTTGTTCTATTTCTGTGAAAAATGTTGTTGGAACGTTGGTAGGGATTGCATTGAATCTATAGATTGCTTTAGGAAGTATGGACATCTTAACTATGTTAATTCTTCCAATCCAGGAGCACGGAATATCTTTCCATTTCTTTGTGTCTTCTTCAATTTCTTTCAGCAATGTTTTATAATTTTCAGTGTACAGATCTTTCACCTCTTTGGTTAAGTTTATTCCTAGGTATTTTATTCTTTTTGTTGCAATTGCAAATGGGATTGTATTCTTAATTTCTCTTTCTGCTACTTCGTTGTTAGTATATAGAGATACAATTGATTTTTGTATGTTGATTTTGTATCCTGCAACTGTACTGTATTCGTTTATTACTTCTAAAAGTTTTTTGGTGGATTCTTTAGGGTCTTCTATATATAAAATCATGTCATCTGCAAATAGTGAGAGTTTCACTTCTTCCTTTCCAATTTGGATTCCTTTTATTTCTTTTTCTTGCCTGATTGCTCTGGCTAGGACTTCCAGTACTATGTTAAATAGGAGTGGTGACAGTGGGCATCCTTGTCTGGTTCCTGTTCTTAGAGGGATAGCTTTCAGTTTTTCACCATTGAGGAAGATATTAGCTGTGGGTCTGTCATATATGGCCTTTATTATGTTGAGGTACTTTACTTCTATACCCATTTTATTCAGAGTTTCTATCATAAATGGATGCTGTATCTTGTCAAATGCTTTCTCTGCATCTATTGAGATGATCACGTGATTTTTATTCTTTATTTTATTAATGTGGTGTATTACGTTGAATGATTTGCGAATGTTGAACCATTCCTGCATACCTGGAATAAATCCCACTTGATCATGGTGTATAATCTTTTTAATGTATTGTTGTATGCGATTTGCTAGTATTTTGTTGAGGATTTTTGCATCGATGTTCATCAGTGATATTGGCCTGTAATTTTCTTTTTTTGTGTTGTCCTTGTCTGGTTTTGGTATCAGGGTAATGTCGGCTTCGTAGAATGAGTTAGGGAGCTTCCCCCCCTCCTCAATTTTTTGGAAGAGTTTGAGAAGGATAGGTATTAAGTCTTCTTTGAAAGTTTGGTAGAATTCACCAGGGAAGCCGTCTGGTACTGGACTTTTATTTTTGGGGAGGTTTTTGATTACTGTTTCAATTTCCTTACTGATGATTTGTCTATTCAAATTCTCTATTTCTTCTTGATCCAGTTTTGGAAGGTTGCATGATTCTAGGAATTTATCCATTTCTTCCAGATTGTCAAATTGGTTGGCATATAGCTTTTCATAGTATTCTCGTATAATCTTTTGTATTTCTGAGGTGTCTGTTGTAATTTCTCCTCTTTCATGTCTGATTTTACTTATTTGAGCCTTCTCTCTCTTTTTCTTGATGAGTCTAGCTAAAGGTTTGTCAATTTTGTTTATCTTTTCAAAGAACCAGCTCTTGGTTTTATTAATTTTTTCTATTGCTTTTTTAGTCTCTATTTCATTTATTTCTGCTCTGATTTTTATTTTTTCCCTTCTTCTACTGATTTTGAGCTTTGTTTGTTCTTCTTTTTTTTTTTAAATTGATGTTTTAATGGTTTCTAACATTGTGAAATTTTGGGTTGTACATTTTTGTTTGTCCATCACCCCATATATGACTCCCTTCACCCCTTGTGCCCACCCCCCACCCTCACTGCCCGGGTAACCACAGTCCAGTTTTCTCTGCCCATGTGTTGGTTTATATTCCACATATGAGTGAGATCATACAGTGTTTGTCTTTCTCTTTCTGGCTTATTTCACTTAACATAATACGCTCCAGGCCCATCCATGTTGTTGCAAATGGGACGATTTTGTCTTTTTTTATGGCTGAGTAGTATTCCATTGTATATATATACCACATTTTCTTAATCCAATCGTCAGTCGAGGGACACTTATGTTGCTTCCACTTCTTGGCTATGGTGAATAATGCTGCAATGAACATAGGGGTGCATAAGCCTCTTTGGATTGTTGATTTCAGGTGCGTTGGATAGATTCCCAGTAGTGGGATGGCTGGATCATAGGGCATCTCTATTTGTAATTCTTTGAGGAATCTCCATACCGTTTTCCATAGAGGCTGCACCAATTTGCATTCCCACCAGCTGTGTATGAGGGTTCCTGTTTCTCCACATCCTCTCCAACATTTGTTGTTTTTTGTCTTGGTGATTATAGCCATTCTAACGGGCGTGAGGTGGTATCTTAGTGTTGTTTTGATTTGCATTTCCCTGATGATTAGTGATGTTGAGCATCTTTTCATGTGCCTATTGGCCATCTGTATATCTTCCTTGGAGAAGTGTCTGTTCATTTCCTCTGCCCATTTTTTGATCGGGTTGTTTGTTTTTTTGTTGTTCAGTTGTGTGAGTTCTTTATATATTATGGAGATCAACCCCTTGTCAGATGTATGTTTTGCAAATATTCTCTCCCAGCTGGTTGGTTGTTTGTTCATCTTGATTCTGGTTTCATTTGTCTTATAAAAGCTCTTTAATCTGATAAAGTCCCACTTGTTTATTTTTTCTTTAGTTTCCCTAGTCTGGGTAGGCATGTCATCCGAAAAGATTCCTTTAAAACCAATGTCAAATAGTGTGTTGCCTATATTTTCTTCTATGAGTTTTATAGTTTCAGGTCTCACCTTCAGGTCTTTGATCCATTTTGAGTTAATTTTTGTGAATGGCGATAGCACATGGTCCACTTTCATTCTTTTGCATGTGGCTGTCCAGTTTTCCCAACACCATTTATTGAAGAGACTTTCCTTTCTCCATTGCATGTTCTTAGCACCTTTGTCGAAAATTAGCTGTCCGTATATGTGTGGTTTTATTTCTGGGCTTTCAATTCTGTTCCATTGATCTGTGTGTCTGTTTTTGTACCAGTACCATGCTGTTTTGATTACTATTGCTTTGTAGTATGTTTTGAAGTCAGGAATTGTGATGCCTCCTGCTTTGTTCTTTTTCTTTAGGATTTCTTTAGCTATTCGGGGTCTTTAGTTGCCCCATATAAATTTTAGTATTCTTTTTTCTATTTCTGTAAAGAATGTCATTGGGATTCTGATTGGGATTGCATTGAATCTGTAGATTGCTTTAGGTAATATAGACATTTTAACTATGTTTATTCTTCCAATCCACGTGCATGGGATATCTTTCCATTTCTTTATGTCATCGTGGATTTCCCTCAATAATGTCTTGTAATTCTCATTGTATAGGTCCTTCACCTCCTTGGTAATATTTATTCCTAGGTATTTTATTCTTTTTGATGCAATTGTAAATGGTATTATCTTTTTGAGCTCTCTTTCTGTTAGTTCATTATTAGCATATAGAAATGCAACTGATTTTTGTAGATTGATTTTGTACCCTGCAACTTTGCTGTAGTTGTTGATTGTTTCTAACAGTTTTCCAACAGATTCTTTAGGGTTTTCTATATATACAATCATGTCATCTGCAAATAATGAGAGTTTCACTTCTTCGTTACCTATTTGGATTCCTTTTATTCCTTTTTCTTGCCTAATTGCTCTGGCCAAAACCTCCAGTACTATGTTGAACAGGAGTGGTGAGAGTGGGCAGCCCTGCCTCGTTCCTGTTCTCAGAGGAATGGCTTTCAGTCTTTCTCCGTTGAGTATGATGTTAGCTGTGGGTTTGTCATATATGGCTTTTATTATGTTGAGGTACTTTCCTTCTATTCCCATTTTATTGAGAGTTTTTATCATAAATGGATGTTGTATCTTGTCAAATGCCTTCTCTGCGTCTATTGAGATGATCATGTGGTTTTTATTCTTTGTTTTGTTGATGTGATGTATCACGTTGATTGATTTGCGGATGTTGAACCATCCCTGCGTCTCTGGTATAAATCGCACTTGATCATGGTGTATGATCTTTTTAATGTATTGTTGTATTCGGTTTGCCAATATTTTGTTGAGGATTTTTGCATCAATGTTCATCAGCGATATTGGCCTGTAATTTTCTTTCTTTGTATTGTCTTTGTCTGGTTTTGGTATCAGGGTGATGTTGGCCTCATAGAATGATTCAGGAAGTGTTCCATCTTCCTCTATTTTTTGGAATAGTTTGAGGAGGATGGGTATTAAATCTTCTTTGAATGTTTGGTAAAATTCACTGGAGAAGCCATCTGGTCCTGGACTTTTATTTTTTGGGAGGTTTTTGATTACTATTTCAGTCTCTTTACTTGTTATTGGTCTATTCAGATTCTCCATTTCTTCTTGGTTCAATTTTGGGAGGTTGTATAAGTCTAAGAATTTATCCATTTCTTCTAGATTGTCCAATTTGTTGGCATATAATTTCTCATAGTATTCTCCTATAATCCTCTGTATTTCCATGGTATCCGTTGTAATTTCTCCTCTTTCATTTCTAATTTTATTTACTTGAGCCTTTTCTCTTTTTTTCTTAGTAAGCCTGGCTAAAGGTTTGTCAATTTTGTTTATCTTCTCGAAGAACCAACTCTTTGTTTCATTAATCTTTTCTACTGTTTTTTTGGTCTCAATATCATTTATTTCTGCTCTGATTTTTATTATTTCTCTCCTTCTGCTGGCTTTGGGCTTTGTTTGTTCTTCTTTTTCCAGTTCCTTTAGGTGCATTGTTAGATTGTTTATTTGAGATTTTTCTTGTTTGTTGAGGTAGGCCTGTATTGCTATAAACTTCCCTCTTAGAACCGCTTTTGCTGTATCCCATAAATTCTGGCATGTCGTATTTTCATTTTCATTTGTCTGCAGGTATTTTTTGATTTCTCCTTTGATTTCTTCATTGACCCAATCGTTGTTCAGTAGCGTTTTGTTTAATCTCCACGTATTTGTGGCTTTTCTGATTTTCTTCCTATAGTTGATTTCTAGTTTCATACTGTTGTGGTCAGAAAAGATGCTTGGTATTGTTTCAGTTTTCTTAAATTTATGTAGACTTGTTTTGAGGCCTAATATGTGATCAATCCTGGAGAATGTTCCACGTGCATTTGAAAAGAACGTGTATTCTTCGGTTTTTGGATGGGATGCTCTGTATATATCTACTAGGTCCATCTGTTCTAGTGTGTCGTCTAAGGCCAATGCTTCCTTATTGATCTTATGTTTGGATGATCTATCCGTTGGTGTAAGTGGAGTGTTAAAGTCCCCTACTATTATTGTGTTACTGTCTATTTCTCTGTTTATGTCTGTTAATAATTGCTTTATATATTTAGGTGCTCCTACATTGGGTGCATAGATATTTACAAGTGTTATATCCTCTTGTTGGATTGTTCCCTTGATCATTATGTAGTGCTCTTCTTTGTCTCTTTTTATAGTTTTTGTTTTAAAGTCTATTTTTTCTGATATGAGTATTGCTACCTCAGCTTTCTTTTCATTGCCATTTGCGTGGAGTATCTTTTTCCATCCCTTCACTTTCAGTTTGTGAGTGGCTTTAGGTCTGAAGTATGTCTCTTGTATGCAGCATATATATGAGTCTTGTTGTTTTATCCAATCAGCCACCCTATGCCTTTTAATTGGAGCATTTAGTCCATTGATGTTTAAAGTAGCTCTTGATAAGTATGTACTTACTGCCATTTTTTAACTTTTTTTTCCTGTGTTTCAGTAGTCCTTCTCTGTTCCTTTCTCCTTCTATACAGAATTGATGGTCTTTTTAGTTTGACCTCTGTCTGAAAGCTCTATCCTTTAACTCCTCTCCTCCCTCATTTTATGTTTTTGATATCACATCTAACCTCTTTTTTTGTGCATTTGTATCCATTACCCTCTTATCGTGGAAATAGATAATTTTTCCTATTTGTGGTCTTCTCTTTTCCCCTTAAATTAGTCCCTTTAACATTTCTTGTAGCACTGGTTTCTTGGTGACAAACTCCTTTAATTTTTGCTTTTCTGGGAAAATTTTGATCTCTCCTTCCATTTTGAATGATAACCTTGCTGGGTAGAGTATTCTTGGCTGTAAGTTTTTTCCTTTTAGCACTTTAAATATATCGTGCCACTCTCTTCTATCCTGTAAGGTTTCTGCTGAGAAGTCAGCTGATAGCCTTATGGGGTTTCCTTTGTATGTAATTTGTCTTTCTATTGCTTTTAGGATTCTCTCTTTATCTTTAATTCTGGACATTTGATTATGATGTGTCTTGGTGTGGGACTCTTTGGGTTTATCTTGTTTGGTGCTCTCTGTGCTTCCTGTACCTGGATGTCTGTTTCCTTCCTTAGGTTAGGGAAGTTTTCATCTATTATTTCTTGAAATAGATTCTCTGCCCCTTGGTCTCACTCTTCTCCTTCTGGGACACCTATAACAAGGATGTTAGTGTGCTTGATGTTGTCCCAGAGGTCCCTTAGACTGTCCTCACTCTTTTTAATTCTTTTTTCTTTTACCTGTTCAGCTTGGGTAATTTCTGCTAATCTTTCATCCAGCTCGCAGATCTGTTCTTCTGTATCCTCTGCTCTGCTTTTGAGTCCCTCTAGTGAATTTTTCATTTCCAGTATTGTATTCTTCCTTTCTGATTGGTTCTTTTTTATATCTTCCATTTCTTTGTTGACGTTCTCACTGAGTTCATCTATTCTTCTCCCCAGATCAGTGAGCCTCCTTAACACTCTTTGTTTGAACTCTCTGTCGGGTAGGTTGCTCATTTCTGTTTCACTTTGTTCCTTTTCTGGGGTTTTGTCCTGTTCCCTTACTTGGAATGTATTCCTTTGCCTCCTAATTTTGCCTCTTTCCCTGTGCTAGTGTCTACATATTAGGTAGGTCAGCTACGTCTCCTGCACTTGGATAGGTGACCTTATGTAAGTGACGGCTTAGGAGGCCTGCAGTGTGCTTCCCTCAGTTCTCAATGTTCCAGGGGTGACCCCTATGTGGGCTACGTGTGTCCTTCTGTTGTGGCGTGTTTGCTCTCCCTTTGGCGCCCAGGGAGGCTGAGTTATGCTCCTGGCCAGCTGTTGTAATGCTCAGCTGCTTGTAGTTGTTGTGAGCCCTTCAGTCTCTTTATTGGGTGTGGGGAGCCCCAGCACGGTTGGCTGCAAGTTCTAACACCACATTTGTGTTGCAGTATTTCTTTTAAGTGAGTAGGCCCCCAGCGTGGCAGGTTGTTAGGCTCAGGGGCTTACAATTGCTGTAAGCCTCCAGCCTTTAGGTCTCTTGTCAGCTGTCTGAGGATTGCAGCTGTGTGGGGCTGGCCTCAGGCCCAGGAGCCCCCGATTGTTTCAGGCTTTGGAAGGTGGGGCAAACCCCCTATGTGGGTCTTTGAGAAGCACAAGTCTTCTGCAGCTAACAAGCCCTGCCACCCACATCCACACACACAGTCAACATAATCCGCCCCTGTGTGCACGCCCTGACCTCCTGAAGTGGACCCAGTCTCTCCATGGCGGGAGCCCCACACACTCCACCACCGCCCCACACTCTCCACCTGCTCCTTGTACACGCCCTGCCCCACCGAAGTCGGCTCTGTTGCCAGGCTGCAGAGAATCCAGTCATGAATCGATGCAGGCCCACAAGTTGCCTGAGGGCTTGTTGTTGGGTGGGGCCAGTCTCTAGGGTGGGCTGCCTGCCCTGGCTGAGCTGGATTAAATCGGTGCTCTAGTGGGTGGGGCAGACCTGGGCTAGCAGGCCCCAGGGAGAACTCCAATGGCGTCTGTGTCAGCACACCCACACCAGGCCACAACAATGGCCGCCGCCAATGTCCCAGTCCCTGGAGAGGTCTCACCTCTCACCCAGATGCACTCAGGGCCTGTCGGGTGAGTCTCTTCTTGTCAAAGCACTGTGCACCTTTCTTTCTGGTGATCTTAGGTTGCTTTCTGAAACGGGTGAGTTTGCACGTGGGTCCTTTAAGAGCTGGTTTTAATTTCTCTGTGAACCAGCCTGTCTGGGGGTACTCCCCAATGTCTTAGTAGCAGGCAAAGTCAGATATTCTGCCACTCGTCTGGATTGTGCTGGGTCCACAAAATGCCCACAGCGGGGGCGCTCCCCGGCTCCAGGCCCTGCTCCTCCAGGAAGGGCTGCGTACCTTTGGGTTGCTCCCCGCCGCCGTGAGGCGCTGCGGCTTGTGAAGGCGGCATTTTTCCTCTCCAGAAGGGAGTTTCTGCCTCTTCTACCTCAGTTAGGATTGTCGTTTGTTGCAGGAGTTCCTCTTATCCAGTTTTCAGTTCTGTCTCGGGGTAATTTTTCCACGAGTAGTTGTAAATTGGCTGTGTCCGCGGAAGGAGGTGAATTCAGAGTCTGCTTATGCCGCCATCTTGACTTGTCTCTGGCATAGGCTTTAAAAGTGTTCTTATTGTTCGAACAAGGGATTGCTCATCTAAGAATGCAGGGGAAGGAGAAAGAGATGTAGATACTCAAAGGTGAGTCATCAAAGAATTCATTGAAGTATTGAAAACTGGGAAGAGAAATCCAAAGGTCTAGGAAATTGGCTAAATTGGTTAAATAAATTATGTACCTTCATTAGATGTAACGCCAGCTAGTCATATAAACAAACACGTTTTCAAGACCATTTAATAATGTGAAGCACTTTTCCTGATACTTTTAGTGACAATGTAGCTTATAGAGTGGCATACTCAATGAATTCCATTTTTTTTGTAAAAATCGGGACCAAAACATATGCATAGATAAGTGATTACTGGTGCTTCCCTCTAGGTGATAGGAGAATGTTTCATTTTTATTTTTTGTACTCTTGTATATTTCTCAGGTTTTTTTTTTTTTTACATTAATGTGGGTTAATTAGGTAGTTAGAAAAAAATTCTTTCAAAACTCAACTTTGTCTCTTTGCTTTTGGTTATAAGATTCACAAATTAGAGCAGTCTCCTGCCCATCATTCCAGAGGCCACGGGATAAGGTACCGAATTCTATGGGAACATCATTTGTTGTCTGAACAACTCAATAACATAGGTACTGTGATTATCCCTATTTTACACACAATAATGCTGAATTTAGAGAAATTAAATAATTTTCCTATCACACATAGCAAAAAATAGTCGCCAAGCTGGGACTCCAAACTGGGTCTGCAAACCCGGGTATACAATACTCAACTCACACTCCACTTTAGAAAGTGAGCTTTTAAGTATGAACTTTCTAATACTCATCAACATGGCCTGTGTCCTAATAAATGCAGTGAACGAATATTAACCATGGAAACAAGCTCTTGAATTTGAATACAGGTCTTCACAAGCCAGTTAATCCAGCACTGCTGTGAAACATGCAATTCTGCCTGCAGCCCAAAGCTGTTTTCATCAATATGGAAAGTGAGACTTGAAATTTTGGTTGTCTGCTACTCAGTATACAGTGGTTCATGCTCTGTGATTGTCTTAGTCTGCTTGGGCTGCCATAATGAAACACCATAGACTGGGGGGCTTAAACAGTAAGAAATCTATTTCTCACAGTTCTGGAGGCTGGAAGTCTGAGCTCAAGGTACTGGCAAGGTAGGTTTCATTCTGAGGCCTCTTCTCTTGGCTTATAGGTGACCATCTTCTTTCTGTGTGCTCACATTACCCCTTCGTGCACACAGAGAGAGAGCACTTCCTCTTCCTATAAGGCCAGCAATTTTAAAGGATTAGGGCCCCACCCTTATGACCTCACTTAACCTTAATTAACTCCTTACAGGCCCCATGGCCAAATAGAATCACATCAGGAGTGAGGGCTTCAACATATGAACTTTGGGAGGGATGCAATTCAGTCTGTAGCAGTGATGGATCAGAGGTTTTATGTTTTGGTACTGTCAACTTACCCAGGCTGGCAAAATAGAGTTGTCTTATTTTGCACTGCTATAAGAAAAATACTATAGACTGGGTGGATTAAACAACAGAAATGTATTTCTCACAGTTCTGGAGGCTGGGAAGTTCAAGATCAAGGTGCTGGCAGATTCAGTGTCGGTGAGAGCTCGCTTCTTAGTACATAGATGGCAGTCTTTTTGCTGTGTTCTCACATGACTGGAAGGAGTGAGAGAGCTCCCTGGCGTCTTCTGTAAGGGCAGTAATCCCATTCAAGAGGGCTGCATTCTCATGATCTAGTCACCTCCCAAAGATTCCACCTCCAAATACCCTCACATTGGGGATTAGGATTTCAACATACGAATTTTGGGGGTACACAAACATTCAGTCTACAGCACCAGCCTTGGCCTTCCTTTTTTTTTTTTTTAAAGGAATGTTTTTTTTTATTTCTCCTTGTCAGTTTTTTTTTTATTGATGTTTTAATAGTTTTTAACATTGTGAAATTTTGGGTTGTACATTTTTGTTTGTCCATCACCATATATATGTCTCCCTTCACCCCTTGTGCCCACCCCCCACCCCCATTGCCCCTGGTAACCACAATACAGTTTTCTCTGTCCATGTGTTGGTTTATATTCCACATATGAGTGAGATCATATAGTGTTTGTCTTTCTCCTTCTGGCTTACTTCACTTAGCATAATACCCTCCAGGCCCATCCATGTTGTTGCAAATGGGACGATTTTGTCTTTTTTACGGCTGAGTAGTATTCCACTGTATATACATACCACATTTTCTTGATCCAATCGTCAGTCGAGGGACACTTAGGTTGCTTCCACTTCTTGGCTATGGTGAATAATGCTGCAATGAACATAGGGGTGCATAAGCCTCTTTGGATTGTTGATTTCAGGTTCGTTGGATAGATTCCCAGTAGTGGGATGGCTGGATCATAGGGCATCTCTATTTGTAATTCTTTGAGGAATCTCCATACCGTTTTCCATAGAGGCTGCACCAATTTGCATTCCCACCAGCTGTGTATGAGGGTTCCTGTTTCTCCACATCCTCTCCAACATTTGTTGTTTTTTGTCTTGGTGATTATAGCCATTCTAAGGGGCGTGAGGTGATATCTTAGTGTTGTTTTGATTTGCATTTCCCTGATGATTAGTGATATTGAGCATCTTTTCATGTGCCTATTGGCCATCTGTATATCTTCTTTGGAGAAGTGTCTGTTCATTTCCTCTGCCCATTTTTTGATCAGGTTGTTTGTTTTTTTATTGTTCAGTTGTGTGAGTTCTTTATATATTATGGAGATCAACCCCTTGTCAGATGTATGTTTTGCAAATATTCTCTCCCAGCTCGTGGGTTGTCTGTTCATCTTGATTCTGGTTTTGTTTGTCTTGTAGAAGCTCTTTAATCTGATAAAGTCCCACTTGTTTATTTTTTCTTTAGTTTCCCTAGTCTGGGTAGGCATGTCATCCGAAAAGACTCCCTTATGACCAATGTCAAATAGTGTGTTGCCTATATTTTCTTCTATGAGTTTTATAGTTTCAGGTCTCACCTTCAGGTCTTTGATCCATTTTGAGTTAATTTTTGTGAATGGTGATATCAGATGGTCCACTTTCATTCTTTTGCATGTGGCTGTCCAGTTTTCCCAACACCATTTATTTATTTATTTATTTATTTATTTATTTTTTATAATTTTATTTATTTATTTTATTTCCCCCAAAGCCCCAGTAGATAGTTGTATGTCACAGCTGCACATCCTTCTAGTTGCTGTATGTGGGATGCGGCCTCAGCATGGCCGGAGAAGCGGTGCATCAGTGCACGCCCGGGATCCGAACCCGGAGCGCCAGCAGTGGAGCTCGCGCACTTAACCGCTAAGCCACGGTGCCGGCCCCCCAACACCATTTATTGAAGAGACTTTCCTTTCTCCATTGTATGTTCTTAGCTCCTTTGTTGAAAATTAGCTGTCCGTATATGTGTGGTTTTATTTCTGGGCTTTCAATTCTGTTCCATTGATCTATGTGTCTGTTTTTGTACCAGTACCACGCTCTTTTGATTACTATTGCTTTGTAGTATGTTTTGAAGTCAGGGATTGTGATGCCTCCTGCTTTGTTCTTTTTTCTTAGGATTGCTTTAGCTATTCGGGGTCTTTTGTTGCCCCATATCAATTTTAGTATTCTTTTTTCTATTTCTGTGAAGAATGTCATTGGGATTCTGATTGGGATTGCATTGAATCTGTAGATTGCTTTAGGTAATATAGACATTTTAACTATGTTTATTCTTCCAATCCGTGTACATGGGATATCTTTCCATTTCTTTATGTCATCATCAATTTCTTTCAATAATGTCTTGTAATTCTCATTGTATAGGTCGTTCACCTCCTTGGTAAGACTTATTCCTGGGTATTTTATTCTTTTTGATGCAATTGTAAATGGTATTATCTTTTTGAGCTCTCTTTCTGTTAGTTCATTATTAACATACAGAAATGCAACTGATTTTTGTAGATTGATTTTGTACCCTGCAACTTTGCTGTAATTGTTGATTATTTCTAATAGTTTTCCAACGGATTCTTTAGGGTTTTCTATATATAAAATCATGTCATCTGCAAATACTGAGAGTTTCCCCTCTTTTTCTCCCCAAAGCCCCGGTAGATAGTTGTACGTCATAGTTGCACATCCTTCCAGTTGCTATATGTGGGACACCGCCTCAGCATGGCCTGACAAGCGGTGCGTTGGTGCTCGCCCAGATCCGAACCCAGGCCACCAACAACGGAGCACGCACACTCAACCACTAAGCCACGGGGCTGGCCCCCAGCCTTGGCCTTCTGATGTGATGTGACTAAATGATTTACCTCACTTCACAATTTGTAGCTAAAAAAACCCAAAAAACAACAAAACAACACTATACAGTATCTCTGCAGGGCCCATTGCAACAAATGCTCTTTTATGAAAAATTTGCTAAATATAAACATTTAAAAAAATCATCAATTTTGATATTCCACAAAACAAAGATCAAGGTGCAGTGTTTGAAGACACGATAAAACTGCTGCTTAATGTTCATGCATAGAGCAGCTTTTGTTTGTGCAATTTTGGAAAATAATAAAATAGAACAACAAAGAGCAAAATGCCACAAAAAGCTACACCAAATCCTGGGCTTTAAAAGATCTTTTCTGGGGCCAGCCTGTGGCGTAGTGGTTAAGTTCGGCGTGCTCCACTTTGGCAGCCCAGGTTCTTGGGTTCGGATCCCGGGCGCAGACCTACACCACCCATCAGCCATGCTGTGGCAACGACCCACATACAAAATAGAGGAAGATTGGCACAGTTGTTAGTTCAGGCATAATCTTTCTCAAGCAAAAAAAGAGGAAGATTGGCAAGAGTTGTTAGCTCACGACAAATCTTCCTCAGGAAAAAGAATAAAATAAAAAGATCTTTTCTTCAAACTTAGGCAAATAAGGTGATTTTTATATGCAAATCACTGCCCATTTGCTCTTGAAAATATTTAAAATGGAAACAAAAGGTGTGGCTTTCAAAGGAAAGCCTCCTGGTGTAGGAGCTATTAACACTTTATTTATGGGATTGTTGTCTAATCTTCTCCAAGAACCAAATAGCAAAGTGTTTATTGTATCCTGTCTCTGAATAACATGCAAACTCTTTTTTTCTTCCTTTTTTTGTAGTGTGGTTGTGGGCAAACTCTGCAACTGGTGACAATTTCTCCCAAACCTATGACCATTACCAGCTTCTGAATGCACACGGATGAGAGCTAGTTGGAGTCCAGTAGGATTCCCCCACAAACAAACTCTGAGCCAAGAGTTTGAGTGCAAATAGTTAATTTGGGAGGTGGTCCCGGGACACTGGTGGGGGAGAGGGGAAGTGAGACAGAAAATCACTGAATATAGGGTTTACTATCAAGCAGATTAGCACTATGGGCAACTGTGGCTTAATCCTGCTGGCCCCTGCAAAAATCTGGAGAAAACATGTGCCTCAGAGTTATCCTGCCTGAAGAACAAGGGATCCTAGGTATTGATACACCAGCTCCCATCAGTCATTGGTTGAGGCAGCTCCCAGGGGATGTAAATTCCCTAGCTCATCCCAATTGCTATTGCTGCCCCAACCACAACGCTATCTCTGGCAGCCAGAGAATATTCTCAGGCAAAAAACAGTGCAAGTGCTGGTGGTTGGGAGTTGGCTGGTATGCACTGAGGTGGTGAGAGTGAGGGGATATGGGTGGGGTGTCGACAGCATCTGCTACAGATTCGTTTGCCAAATTAGTATTTGAATCCAAAATGTATTTTCTCCTGCTGCTCTAGGAAGCTAGGAAGCATACCAAGAAGACTTGGGGGCTATTTAAAAGAGGGTAAAGTAGTATGACCACGTTTGAGAGTAATTTATCTAGAAACGTTGAGGAGAGGGATATCCTATGACCAGTCAATCATCTCCTAGTTTAGAGAAAGTGCCTCACATGTGTACATAGAGATGAGTATGAAATGTCTATTGCAGCATTTTTGGTAAAGGGGAAAAATGGAAATAACTCATATGTCCTTCAACAGAAAAAGTTAAATGCAAAAAGGAAAATGTTGAATGGTGGATCCAGAATATCATGTATATAATGTTTAAAACATGAAAAACAGTATTATATATTGTTTATGAATACCTACACATGTTGTAAAAGTGTAAGGCATGCATGGGAATGATAAACACCAAATTCTGAAAGGCAGTTCCCTCTCAGGAGAGAGGGAAGCAGATGGGATGAGGGGAGAGGGACACGGGAGCTTTGAACCACATCCGAAATTATTTATTTATTTTTAGAACAATTATCTGAAGCAAATATGGCAAAAGATTAAGATTTGATAAAGTTTTTTTGTAGGTATATGGATGTTCTTTAGAATATTCTGTCTACTTTTCTGTATACCTGAAACATTTCATACCAAGACAGAAAAAAAATGAAAACAAAGAAAAAAAGAATAAGCTTTTTGTGGCATTTGTATTTTTGCCATTTTTGGAAACAAAATTGTGCAATCAAGTGGTGGGATTTGGATTTTTTGCTACAGTGGAATTTCAGTTCGAATTTTGAACTTTGTAGTTTCAACTTTGGATTTTCTAGCTCTAATTTTGAATTCCAAAGTTGTGCATGCTGTGATTGTACTCACTTAAGAAACCTAATTATTTCCTTTTCCTTCCCAACTTTTTGGACCAAGAAATGGAGATGACCTCCAGCGAGACGTCTGCAAGTATTATCCTGTAGGATGCCTCAAGTCCAAGTTGTTGGTTAGTAGTACCAAGCATAAAACACAGGACCTAAGCAAGAGAATGAGAAAGAGAGAGAACTTGATTCTGGAGTTTTGTACGTTTGAGTGTGCACTAAATTTGTGTCAAAACACAACCATCTGTGACATTCCAAATTTCTGGGTGAAAAGCAATAAAACAAAGAGCTGATGGATTCCTTGTTGGTTACCTGATGAGGTCAGGAGGCAGATTATACCGATGATGAATCAGCGCTAGCTTGCCCAGTCTTTCTTGGACAACCTGGCTTCCAGATTCCTCCACACTCCCTCCCTGTTTGGAGTGAGAACAGCCTTAGGCAAAAGCGAGAAGAAAGCAAAGTTTGTCTTCGGCACTCCCTCTTTAGCACTTCTGTGTAAGGCCAACCGCAAGCTGACAAACCCTTTTAAAAATAGATAATATATTCACACGGTTTAAAATGCAAAAAGTACAAAAGAGTTTTCAGTGATAAGTCTTCCTCTTCCCTTCCTTCTCCAGGCACCCAGTTCCCCAACCTGGAGGCAGCCGACTCTGACAGAATGTTTTATGTACCATTTCAATAATATTTTCGGGTTATACAAACAAATATGTGAATATGTATTTTCAAAAAACAGCATAAAATGCACACAGTTCTACACCTTACACTTTCCATTGAACACGTATCTTGGATATTGCATCATACCATATATTAAAATGTTCTTATTTGTAAAAATAATGCATAATATTCTATTGTATGGATGTACTATAATTTATTGAAATAGTTCCCTCTTAATAGGCATATAAGTTCTTTAAAATATTTGGCTATTACAAGTAATGCTGCAATGCATAAGCTTCACATGAGCTAGTATGTAGAATAAATTCCTGAAAGTAGAATTTCTGGATCAAAAGGTATATGTATTTATAATTATGAAAGAAATGGCTAGATTACTCTTCCTAAAAGTAGTAGCAGTTTATACTCACAGCAGCAATGGTGGGGAGTGCTTATTGCCCCAAATTTTCACCAACAATTTATTATCAAACTTATTTTTATATTTGCTGAATTAGTACATGAGAAACGAAATCTCAATATGCATTTAATTTGCATTTCCCTTATTACCTTTTCACTTGTTAAAGGTCATTTTTGACACGAGAAATTTGCTTTCTAGGTACTGGAAGCTCTAAAAAGCCCTGTTGGTATAACACATCCAGATTCTGGATAAATTACAACATACTTTTATAATTTTATTTATTTTTCCCCCAAAGCCCCAGTAGATAGTTGTGTGTCATAGCTGCACATCCTTCTAGTTGCTGCATGTGGGACGCGGCCTCAGCATGGCCTGACAAGCTGTGCATCAGTGTGCGCCTGGGATCCGAACCCGGGCCGCCAGCAGCGGAGTGCGTGCACTTAACCGCTAAGCCACGGGGCCGGCCCTACAACATACTTTTTAATGCAATGCTGAGTATCCAATAAAGGGAAGGAAAATTATAAAGACAAAATGGTGATAATAATAATAATAAAAACAATAAGAGTGATCAGACTAGGGAAGTGGGCAGGAAGCAAACAGAAGTTTCAGCGTTGCCTTGGGCACAAGTGCCGCTACTAAGGCAGTCAGGGCTGAGTGGGGGGTAGGAAACTGGATACTAAACCTTAGGCTTCTGGAAAACGAGGGTGCTAGCCCTGAAACTCTTGCATTGAGCCAGGACCCTGGGAGGGGCTCTGGGTGAAAGATAACATCATGATGCTATTAATAAGGATAATGATGATGACTATAATGAGGTCTTCCTTTGTTAATTGGCAAGCTCAGATCTGATATCACTTAGATTCTGATGTTCAGATTCATGTTAGCCCCGAATGTGGATAAATTAAGTTAAAGTAGTTCCAGAAAAGGAACACCTGGAGTCCATCAGAAGTCAATACAAATCTTTGCTAGAGGAAAGAACGAGAAATATGAGCTCACCATAAAAAAAATTGCTAAATATGTGAGGAAACAAACTAATATGAGTGAGTCAGCAAAAACAATAACTAGGAGATGTGACAACCAGACTAAAGATATTAGGATTATCAGATAAAGACTATGCCAAAACTCTATGTCTATGAAATGTTTACAGAAGAAATAACAATGAGCAAGGAGCAGGAAATAATAAAAAGTATCCAGGCAGATTTTCAAAAGAATCAAATTGAACTTATAGAAATGAAAAAAAAAATCACTGCAATTAAAAACTGTAGATGTATGCATGCATAGGTAGTAAAACTATAAATAAAAGTAAGGAAGTCGGGGCTGGTCCCGTGGCTTAGCGGTTAAGTGTGCGCGCTCCGCTACTGGTGGCCCGGGTTTGGATCCCGGGTGCGCACTGATGCACTGCTTCTCCGGCCATGCTGAGGCCGCGTCCCACATACAGCAACTAGAAGGATGTGCAACAATGACATACAACTATCTACTGGGGCTTTGGGGAGAAAAAAGGAGGAGGATTGGCAATAGACGTTAGCTTAGAGCTGTTCTTCCTCAGCAAAACGAGGAGGATTAGCATGGATGTTAGCTCAGGGCTGATCTTCCTCACACACACACAAAAAAAAGTAAGGAAGAGAGTGCAGAATATGGCAGAGAAGTGTTTCCTGTAGTGGGGAAGGAGCAGGGGTACGACTGAGTAGTAATGTGTGGATTACTCATAATATCTTGATTCTTGACCTGAGTAGGAGGTACACAGATGTTTGACTTATGGTTATTTCATTTGCTGATTTTTATGTTTTACACAGTGCTATAGACTGAATGTTTATGTTCCCTCAAAATTCATATGTTGAAACCTAATGCACAATGTGATGGTATTTGGACATGGGGCCTTCGGAAAGTAGTTTGGTCATGAGGGCAGAGCCTTCATGAATGGGATTAGCGCTCTTATAAAAGAGATGCCAGAAAGCCTCCTTGCCCCTTGCACCATGTGAGGACACAGAGAAAAGTAGCCATCTATGAGCTAGGAAGTGGGCTCTCACCGGACACCAAATCTGCCGGTGCCTTCATCTTGAAGTTCTTAGCCTCCAGAGCTGTGAGAAATACATTTCTGTTGTTTATAAGCCACCCAGGCTATGGTATTTTTGTTATAGCAGCCCAAACAGACTGACACACACTTTTCTGTATATGTGTTGTATTTCACAATAAAAGTGATTGTAAACTACGTATGTTTAAACAGCAGATTAGACATAGATGAAGAAAGATTTAGTGACATTGAATAAATATCTGAAGAAATTACCCAGAATGAAGCAGTGAGTAATAAGGAGTTGGAAAATATGAAAGAGAGTGAAGAGACATGAAAGATAGAGAGAAAGTCTAATGTACATCTAATTGGAGTTCCATAAGGAAAGGACAGAAAAAATGAGGGAGAGGAAATATTGGAAGAAATAACGGCTGAGATTTGCCAGAACTGATGAAAATCATGAATTCGTAAATGGAAGAAACACCATGTATAGCAAGAATGGTAAATAAAAAGAACTCCAATGATCACTTTGTAGTGTATACAAACGTCGAATTCTAATGTTGTATACCCGAAACTTACATAATAAAAAAAGAAAGAAAGAAATCCACCCCTAGACATATAGTTATAGAACTGCAGCCATTGAGAAAAGACATTTTCATCTTCAAAGGAACGAGTCAGGTAATGGGGAATATCTTTTAAATGTTGGCAGAAAATAGCCCTCAATCTAGCACTGAATTCTCAGCAAAACTATCCTTCAGGAACAAAGGTGAATTATAGGAGCTTCTCTGGGATTTATTTTAGGATGAAGGAAAATAAACTCTGTATAAATATTTGAGATGCAAGAACAAATGATGATCATATACATTTATAAAAGCATAGGGAAATATAAATGAACATTATCTTTATAAATTAACAATATGAAAATGTTGTCTAAAATACTTCAGAAAAGTAGTGTGTCAGGTGGGAAGGAATTATTAGAGTTAAGTGTTCTCAGGTCTTTGAATTTATTGGGAAAGAGTTAAGATATTGGTGAATTTTATACTTTGTTAAGTATTCATGGTAAATTTTTAAGGCTTTAACTTCTAAGCCAGTAGAAGAGAAAAGGAAATTAAAAAAAATCAAACATATGAGGCCAGCATTACCCTAATATCAAACCCAGACAAAGACATTACAAGAAAAGAAAACTACAGACCAATATCTCTCATGAACATGGTTGTAAAAATCCTGAACAAAATATCAGCAAATCAAATCCAACAAGGTATAAAGTGAATTTTACCCTATATCACAACCAAGTGTGACTTATCCCAGGTATGCAAAGCTGGTTCAACATTTGAAAATCAATTAATGTAATCCATCCCATCAACAGGCTAAGGAAGAAAAATCACATGATCATATCAGTAGATGCTTTGAAAGGTCTTTGACACTCTGAGATCTCAAAAATTGCCCTGTGATTTCTTCTAGTACTTTTACATTATATATATGTTTATGTATATATATATATGTTTATGTACATATATATACAAACATAAAAGTGCACATATGTATGTCTCATTTATTTATCTGATATTTATCCTTGTATGATGGGTGAGTTATGAAACTTGTTTTTTTATTTATTTTATTTTTTTTGTGAGGAAGATCAGCCCTGAGCTAACATCTGATGCCAATCTTCCTCTTTTTTTTGCTGAGGAAGACTGGCCCTGGGCTAACATCCATGCCCATTTTCCTCTACTTTATATGGGATGCTGCCACAGCATGGCTTGACAAGTGGTTAGTTGGTGCACGCCAGGGATCCCAACTGGTGAACCCCGGGCCGCTGACGTGGAACACAAGCACTTAACCGCTTGCGCCACCAGGCAGGCCCCAGAAACTTTTTGTATTTTTTCCCAGATTTTTAGTCTGTTATACCGTGTCCAATTTATTGACTAAGCTATCTTTTTTCATTGACTTGAGATGTCAATTTTATCAGATACTGAAATTCTTGGATGTCTTTGTATCTATTTCTGGACTTTCTATTCTGACTCAATGATCTTTTTATACTTCCATGCTAAACCTTGTTTAAGGTGTTGTGGGTTTATAATGTATTTTAATATGTTATAGGGCTAGTACCCTTTTATTATTCTACTTTGTTCAAGAAATTTTCTGGTTATTTTTTCTTATTTAGTTTTTCATATCAACTTTAGCACTTCTATTAAAAATATTTTTTATTTTTATTGAGGTAGTTTTATATTTTGGGATTAATCCAAGGCAAACTTGACATCTTTAGCCATCTATTCAACAATTATCTATTGTGCACCTACTACGTGTCTGCAGTGTTCTGGGTACAGAGATAGAACAGTGAATAAAACAGAAAAAAAATACTGCTCTAGAGGACATTATATTTTAGGTGGGGAAAGAGGCAATAAACAAGAAAAATGAAGGAGAATGTATAGTATGTTAGACAGTAATATGTGCTAAGGAGAAAATTAAGGCCAAGATAGGTTATTGGGAATATGGGCAATTGGGTTGTAATTTTAGGAGAAGTGGCCAGAGATGGCTTCCGTGTGAAGGGGCATTGGAGAAAGACCTGAAGGATTGAGGGAGCAAGCCATGTAGATATTTGGAAAGAGCATTCTGGGAAGAGGGAACAGCCAGTGCAAAGGTCTGAAGCCCTAGCATCTCTGGAGTGTTCAAAGAAAAACAAAGGTGGGGGAGGGGATTGGCCGGAGCAGAACAAACAAGGGCCAGAATGGTCTAGATGATGCGGAGAGAGAACTGGGGCTGCAGCATTCAGGGACTGATAGCCATTCTAAGGACCCTGGGTTTCACGCAAAACTCTAGCTGCAAAGGAGTCTGGAAAGGTTTTCAGCTTTCCAGCCTCTATGTTACAGAAAGCCAAGCTGGAAGTCAAATGGAGTGAGTGTTGGAGAGACAGTTTTCAGTACTTGCCCTGAAAACTAGCCCTGCGTGTGTGTGTGTGTGTGTGTGTGCGCGCGCGCGTGTGTGTGAGATGGTGGGGTCGGGGGGGGGATGTTTAAAATGTAAAGGCCACTTTAAATCCAATTTAGTAATTGTCAGGTATAAATAGCCTATATAGGAAATGCAAGGTGACCAGGAAAATTATTTGCACTTTATGCAAATAACTATGTGTGAACAGGAACAAACTATGACACGTGAGTTGGGGAAATGTGAGGAGAATACACAGAAAGGGAGATGAGTCAATTCATCAAAAATATGGGTCAGTTGGTCTAGTGACCAATTTGACTATAGATGCAATTTCCTCAAATTTATCTTTTCATCAATGTGTATTGATTATTGCAGAAGATATGCCTTATTGTTGTGGCTACTCATCATCTTTTTCAAATTCTTTCTATAGTTGGGGAAAGGCACAGGTTATGAGTTCTCAGTAGAGTGACCAACTGTCCCAGTTTGCCTGGGACTGAGGGGTTTCCTGGGATGTGGGACTTTAATTGCTAAAACTAGGAAAATGCTGGCCAAGTTGGGATTAGTTGGTGACCCTAGGTCTTAACTCTCAGATGTAGAATCAGAGCTCAAATTCCCAGGCTCTTTGGGGGCTAGGGTGTGGCATTTCATCAAGGCTCTGCCATCTAGAATAAAAAAGCCACCCAAGACCTGGATTCAGAGCTGAACTAGGAAAGCAACAGGCTTGCAGTGAACTTCCACCTTGCTGGCAAGGCCGAGGGTCCGGCTGGCTGCCTTTCAGGGGTGGAAGCAGTGGCTGCAAGTTTGAGCTCCTGATGCAGAAGAACCAGAGACGAGAAGCTCTATCATTTGCAATCAAGCTGAAATCCTGGCATTAGGGGGTTGGTGGCTGCAACAGTAAAGCAGCACTGGCATCTCCCCCCAAATCAGGCTATTTGCAGTGTGGTTTTGGCATTTTTCCTGGAAGCTATGCCTTGGATTTGTTTCTCCAGCCCTCCCAATGATTCCGGAGCTACTGAATATCTTTCAATAAATCCTTTTCCTGCTTAAACTCACCAGAGAATGGATTCCATTGTTTGCTAGTCAGAATCCTGACCAGTAAAGTAAAATTTGAGTACTTCATATGTGAGATGATGGATATAGCTCCTTTTAAGTGTATACTTTCTTCGCTAAAAGGATTTTTTTTAGATATTTGGAGGGAGAGGTGAGACAAACTGCCTAAGGGAGATTCTGCCCTAATTTCATATTCCTAACATATATTTACCAAATTTCTGCTACTGTAGTTTGATTACTCATTCTCCTTTTGTTCTTTTTGTGATTCCTTTGTGCCCCATTGGGTTTGCTAAGCAAATAGGTATGTGCTGTCATGACATAGGGTGACAAGATGCAGTGAATATGTGAAAAGTGTTTCCATTGCTCTATTTTTTCTCACTTTTTATATGTTTAGCTCTTTAAATAATATCATCAGAAAATGTTTTTTTGGGGGGGTCATTTTCCTAAATTGCAAGCCAAATTTTGTATTTTTTTAAAATAAGCTTTTTATTTTGGAATAATTTTCAATTTACAGAAAATTCGCAAAGATGATAGTACAGAGTTCCCACATATCCTTCACCCAGCTTCCCCTAATGTTAACATCTTACATAATCATGGCATTGCTCTTAATTTTCCATGACACCTAAATCATAAAGAAATGTTGGACCTTGAAATATCACATACTATCAGTACTTTGAGAACTGCTTCTCATAAATAAATAGAGGGCATTTGGATTATAACAACGATGGCTTTCTTTATTCTTTGCATCCAATCTTGCTATTTATTTTGATGTGGAAGCCTCTGCTGCCTGTGGACTTTGCTCCAGGTAGACCTCATTCTGGCCTTGCTGTTTCTCATTAGCACCAACGTCCTTGGATGGTGTGATGATCATAGCTAGAACTCGAGGAGCCACCCAAAGATAGAGTTTGTTGGAGGTAGCCCATAACAAACATAAGCTCAGCATTTCAACATCCACTTTACAGAGAGTAGGAAAGAGAGGAGAGCTGGCAACAAAGGCTAGATGTTCACTTCACCTGGACTTACAGTACGCCATGGAAAGAAGCTTCTCCAATGTTATTGTGCATATGAGAAGCTCTCGTTCAAGTGCAGATTCTGATTCAGCAGGTCTTGGGTGGGGGCTTGGATTCTGCATTTCTAACAAGCTCCCAGTGATGCTCATGCTGCTCGTCCACAGACCACACTTTGAGTGGCAAGGCCGTGAAGACTGTGTTTCATTCGTCATGATGCAACTGTTTTAGATGGCGTTAAAAGAGCCATCTTTGGGGGCCGGCCCCCTGGTGTAGCAGTTAAGTGCGCACACTCCGCTGCTGGCAGCCCCGGTTCGGCTCCCGGGCGCGCGCTGACACACTGCTCATCAAGCCATGCTGTGGCAGTGTCCCGTATAAAAAAGTGGAGGAAGATGGGCACGGATGTTAGCCCAAGGCCAGTCTTCCTCAGTGAAAAGAGGAGGATTGGCATGGATGTTAGCTCAGGGCTGATCTTCCTCACACACACACAAAAAAAGCCATCTTTGCTGTGGTTGCTAGCTCTAAGGCCAGAATCAAGTGGAAATTCAAAGTGACATTGTCTTTCTTGTAATATGGATTTGCATCGCAAGCTTGTGTATTTCTCTTCCTATATGGTCAGTCTCTGAAAACAATTAAATATTACAAAAAAATGGAATGGATTTAGATGACCAATTACGACCATTTAAGTTCAGACTCTAAGATCCTGGAGAGGAAGAAAACTAAAATTTATGGAGAGTTTACCATGGGACTTGGGAGATGGTGGAAACATTTACGGGTTTGTTGAATGTCAGAGTTGAAAATATCCTCCATAGTCACACACCACATTAAGGATAAAACATGGAATAGAATGAATTATTTTATATTAGGACCTATCTTGACATTTCATAGAAGACTTTTATGTAGTTTGCTAATGCTCAGGGGCCAGTTATTTAAGGAATTCATGAACATGTGACAGTAGAGTAGGTAGGGAAAACAGTGTATTTTGGGATATTTATAAATTAAATCAGTTCTCAATGTGGTCAAAAGAATTGTTCCTACTACTGTTTTAGAATTTTCAAGCCAGAATGCAAGTTTGACTAAGAACAGCTCATGAGATTTGAAATAGAATCTGCTATCCATGATATAAAAACGTGATTTAAGTTTAGGAATAAAAGAACCATTTTACATCAAAGCTAATATAAATTTTTTGTGTGTTTATATGCAGTTTATTTTAAAGGACCAAATTTTAAAAACCATATGCAACATTTCTATTTTCTGTAAGCTATTAAATACCAAACCAAGGAACCTGGAATCTACATTGAAAAACCAGTCAAATGCCACAAAACATGCTGGAGGTTACAATTCTCCAACATTCATTCCTGCAGATTCTCTGTCCTACCTGGGAAAAGGAGAGTATTTTCTAATATAAACTCTTTGAATGCTATGAGAGTTCAGAGGTGAATGTGTGCTTGAGGGCAACTTTAGTGCAGTAATAATCAAATTAGATGATCATAAAGGAGCCTATGTGGATCTGTGTTATTCAGAGAATCGATGGGCTTCTGGCCATGGGCTGCCAGTGAGGGGGGCATCCCTGAGGGATTTCCCACTCCGCCCAGGTGACCTCTGAACAGTATGCATGTTATTTATAAGAAAAGAGCTGTTGGGTGGAAAAGTCCAGCTTCTCTTTTCGACTCCATGTTAAAAGCCCACAGCGGGTTTCTCTCTCTGGATAGGACATACCTTAGATTCTGATCTATCAGAGAATTAAACTGATGATTAATTATAATAATAATAGAAATCACTATAGTATTATACGTATATAGCATTATAGATATTAGTTTCCTATTGCTGCGTAACAGCTTACCACAAACTCAGAGGCTTCACAAGGCTGCAATCAAGGTACCAGCCCAATTGCATTCTCATCCGAGGCTTGACTGCGGAAGATTCTGCTTACAAGCTCCTTCAGGTTGTTGGTAGAATTTGTCTCCTTGTGGCTACAGAACTGAGGTCCTGGCATCTTCCTGGCTATTGGCTGGAGGCTGTTCTAAGTTTCCACGGGCTGCCAGCAGTTTCTTGCCATGTGGCTCATTCCATAGGTAGTTCACAACATGACTGCTTCTTCAAGGCCAGCAGAAAAGTGTCTCCCTCTCCAGTGTGCTAAGATGGAGTCTTCTATAATGTAACAATAGGAGTAACATCCTGTCACCTTTGCCATATTCTATTGGTTAGAAACAAATCACAGTTGCCACTCACACTCAAGACGAGGGAATTATACAAGCGTGTGACTCATTGAGGGGGTCACCTTAGGGTGTGTCCACCACAAATAGTGAGAAATGGGGGCCAAATTTGGGACACTGCATTATTTTTGTTTGAGTGCTTCTGCCTCATTCTATATGGCACCTCATTTACCTTTGAGTGCCTGGCTCAGAGTAGGTGTGTAATGAACTGAGGGACAGTGATCCTTCTGGAATGGGCCCCTTTTTGCTCCCTCCTCTGAGAGGTGATGCTGGCGGCAAACAAGAAGGGAGTAAAAGGGAAGATACTGCCCCTGCTGCCTCCCAAACAAAACCTTGAAAAATGACAATATTTGTAAAGTTATAAGAAAACTTCAAAGTCATAAGAAAAATGACAACTGCACTGCTTCCATCACCTCACTGATTGGAGGATCATTCTATTCGTGTCTGAAGAGTTTTTTAAAAATTATTATTAACGGTGACGCAGAGTATTTTTTCTACCAACTTCAATCAAGAACTCACTCAGTGAATATGGTGGTGACTCCTGGTATGTTTGTACCATCTTTGAAAATCTGTTCATCAGTGTGGACTTTAGGTGCTACCATGGCCAGGGCAGGGGAAGTGAGGCAGCCCAGCATATAGCTGTAGAGGCTGCGCACTGTAAAACCCCATTTACCTAAGCCATACCGTCTATTCCAACCAGTCCCTCTGAGGGAAGAGGGTCCATTACACAATTCTCCCCAGTGCCAATATTATTCCTAGTAAGACTATTCTGCATATCAATGGGCCATTTCACAGACAAATCCAGCTAAGCTTCAGAGCCACCCAGGTATATTATCCTGATTCTGTAGACGAGAAAACCGAAACTGAGAGGGTTTACATGACTTGCCTAGTGTCTAACAGTGGAAGACACAGGGCCACGGCTGGAAGTCAAGACCAGGAATTTTAACAATACTCATAGAGCTGTCCTGCCCATGGTTCTTCCCCAGATAAATCAGGATGATGCACACAGCCTGTGCAGGGAATTCCCTCTAAGGTATTAGAATCTGTTACCCTGTTAGAAAGTCTTCAACTAACTTTAATCCACAAAAAAAGTGGTAGGGAAACTGCACCGCCCTCTTGGATGGAGTGCCTCTGCTTGCTTCTACACGCTCACCTTTGAATATCTGGCTCATGGCAAGTGGGTGGACAATGATCTTTCTGTAATGAGCTTCCTTTTGCTCCCCTTTCAAAAGGATATTGAGCTTAGAATTTGCCAGTTACTTGGCATCTTAAGCAGAATCCATGTGTTTTCAGTTCAACAAACATTTATTGGGCCCAATGTTGCAGCCACTGAGCTAAGGAAATGAAGGCTCTCTCAGTCCTGTCATCAGGGGACTTTAAGTTGCCATCTCAACCTCCTAGGGTATGATGGTGTTGTCCCCAATTCTATAATGATTCCGTGCCTGGCACATGATTAATTCTGTTAGTAGTGGCAGACTTCACTGTATCTTCAGGGAAGATATTTTTCTTATTCGCTCTTGCCAGTTGAATGTGGTTAGCAAGTCAATGATGGGAATTTAAGAGAGTTTTCTTTTAAAAAACATAGTAGGAGAGAAAAATATTTGGTCAGCTTTTCAAAGTGGAAATAACCATGGGGGAAAATGCTGTAGCAGGTATTTCCCTTGATTTTTTTTTTTTAAGTTCATACTGCATATGTTCTTTAGAAGTAGAACCAGAAAGGAAATGTGGACGGAAATTCTTTGTCTAGGGTTTATCACATGAATATGAAAAGAATGACAAAAACCGTCTATAGGCTGACTGCTACTCTCCTGAAATATCTGGTATTCTCATTTGATTACCATTGTTAGCCTAATAGAATTTAATTGCATTTAATAGCTGGCAAGGTCTTCACTAGGTTTATGTACCCATTGTCCCAATGTGGCCTATTAGATTTTTGTTCAGCAGATATTCACTCTCCTTTCTCACCTCTCCCCCAACAATCACATCTGTGGGAATGTATTTCTCTACCCCACTGGGCTTGGCCATGTGTCCAACTTGGGCCAATGGAATGAGGTCAAAAGAGATGATGTCTCAGTTCTGAGGTTAGGCCTTAAGAAGATTGGCCCTCTGGCAGCTTCTGACTTCTGCCATGAAAATTATATGCCCAGGTAGTTGCCGCTCCTCCAGCCTGAACCCCAGAATAAGATGTATGGAGCGCACCTGGACTCAACCTGCTATCTGAAGTGGAGCTCCCCAGCCAGCCTGCAGAAGCAGTGAGCAAGCCATGAGTGAGAAAGAACTGATTGCTGTTGCTTGTCACTGAGATTTGGTGGCGGCACATTTCATAGCTAATCTAATACACCTGGTGATAGCAGATCACAAAAGTTACAGGATAACTGCAGTTAATCTACTCTAGCACTTCTCAGACTTGAGCTCACTTCATATCCACCTGGAGGGCGTGTGAAACGTAGATTCCTGGGCCCACGCCCAGAAAGCCTAAGTCAATTGGTCTGGACTGGGGCCCAAGAATTTGCATTTGTATCAATCTTCTTGGGGCTGCTAGTCCAAGGACCCACTTTGATAACTATTGATGTAAACCACTGAATACTAATTGGATCAACCATATTGGGCAGGTTGTGCTGCACAGATAGAAATGATTGAGTTCTTCAGATGTAGCCATTTTTTGATATGATATAAGCTGGGAAGAGGATCAATTATCCATAGAAAATAGACTGCAATGAAGAGAATACAAGTAGTATTGGTGGTGGGGTGGTGAGGTGGTGGGAAGGGGACTCTTGTCTTAAAATGGATTTTGATTCCTGAAGGAACGGAATGTAAGGCTCTGAAGATAATAATCTATGAGGAGTAGCCCAGTTAGACCTAGGCGTTAAGAGGCCAGATCGGGGGTGGTGGTACATGGACTAGCATTTTAGTCTTGTTAATAAACATTTATGTGTCTTCTGTCTTAGTCTGGAGATATGGAAGATAGGATTGGTACATTTAGTTTATTGGAACACTTTTAAAATATATAATAAAGACCATGAATGTAGGCATCTTTACATCAAGATGAAAAAGGAACAACTTAAGGAATCATCTGGAAGTTATCAAACATCTGCAGACTTGGCCTCATGTTGATTTTGCCTGAATAAAATAAGTGTGTAATTTGGAAATGGGAAGAGACAAGTCTAAAACATTAACTGTGGGATCGTCTTGCACATTCTGCTCTCAGTGTAGATGAGGTCCCAGTGGCCTGATGCTGATGTATTTATTGATACAATGAGAGGCAGGAAGCTGATCACAGCTTGGCCAGGCACAATTCCCAGGAAAAAGAATAATGAAATCGGATCACTTATTTGTAAAATGCACCCAGCTTTGAATTACATGGATTCCCCTGATAGCCCTAATTAGTTATGTAATATAGGACAGTTTATAGAAATCACTTGATGGGTCAATTTGATTTTTGAATTAATATTAGCTTTATTCATATTTACCAATAATCTCAGAAGCCATTGCTGATCCAACTCCAATCCTCACCTTCTGAGCTCTAGAACGCTACGTTGCAAACTTCGCTGCGTATTAGAATCACCTGAGGAACTTTGTACATCTGCACCCCAGGCTGCACCCCAGACCAAGTTCATCAGAATCTCTAGGGGCAGGACCCAGGCATTAAGATTTTTTATAACTCTCCAGGGGATTGCAAAGAGCAGCCTTGTTTGGGGACCAAAGTGCTCACCTTGCTATTCAAAGAGTGGTGCTTGACCCAGCAGTGTTGCCATCTCCTGGGAGTTCGTTAGAAATGCAGAGTCTCAGGCTCCACCCCAGACCTACTGAATCAAGATCTACTTTTTAACAAGGTCCCAGGTGATTTGCTTGCACGTTAATGTGTGGATAAAAGTCGCACAGGACAGCACCAGGTTTCCATCCACCATCAACTCCAGCTGTGCAGACCCTTTCCTGACTTCCAAGCAAGGTGGATCTTGCTGCCACCTCTGCACCCGGCAATGAGCAGAGCACTGTTGCCCTCACCTGTTCTGATAGGTGTAGAACGTTTCTTCTCCCTTTGTTTAGTGAGCAAAGATTGGCATTTTTCAAAGGGAGGGAAAGGAAGAGGGAAGAGGGAAGAGGGAGAGGCAGAGAGAATGAGAGGAACAATCACCAACACATAGTTCTTATTTAAACTCCAAATCTGCCACATCAAGTCTTGGCCATCACGAATTAAAGGAAAACTCCAGTTCCTTTCACCAACGACCAGAAGAAAAATAGCTTAGGGTATGCACCAGATCAAGGTCTGAAGGATGGGGATGGCATTTCCTCTAGTCCAGGGGTCAGCAAACTTTTTCTAAGAAGGGCCAGATAGGAAATATTTTTGGCTTTGCAGCCATGTGTTCTCTGTTGCAACTACTTAGCTCTGCCATTGTAGCGTAAAAGAAGCCATAGATGATGTGTAAATGAATGAGCATGGCTGTGCTCCAATGAAATTTATTTTCAAAAATATGCAGCTCTTCCACTTGGGGGTATATACAAAAAGTAAGTGGAAACAGGTAATCAAACAAATCTGTGTATGCAAATGCTCGTAGCAGACTATTCATAACAGCCAAAAAGTGGAATCAACCCACTGCCCATCAATGAATGACTGGAAACACAAATTGTAGTCCACCCATACAATGGAATACTATTCAGCCTTAAAGAGGAATGAAGTATTGATGCATGCTACAATGTGGATGAACCTCAAAATCATTATTCTAAGTGAAAGGAGCCTGACACAAAAGGTCACATATTGTATGAGTCCATTGATGTGAAATATCCAGAATAGGCAAATCCATAAAGACAGGAAGCAGATTGGTAGTTGCAAGGGGGTGGGGGAAGGGAGAATGGGGAATAACAGCTTAATGGGTACAGGATTTTATCTTGAAGTGATGAAAATGTTTGGGAACTAGATGGAGGTGGTGGTTGCACAACAATGTGAATGTACTAAATGTCACTGAATTGTTCACTTTAAAATGGTTCATTTTGTATTATGTGAATTTTGAATTATACCTCCATAAAAAAAAAAGTTAAAAACAAAAAACAAAATAGCAGGCAGCTGCTGGATTTGGCCCAAAGGCCATAGTTTGCTAGGCGCTGCTCTATCCCATTCAGACCCCACTTTGATAGTTGATAGACTCTCCAACTCTGCCCAGACCTGTTTCCAAGTCTTCTCTGTGAGCAGACATCATAGTCACAGGGTCCAACTCTGGCCAGTCCCCTTCATGTCGTCTCTACAGCGGCACGTACTCTCTTGGGTCCTGGCCTGGTTCTGGCTCTCCAAGCTGGCAAGGAGGCTCCACGTCTACTAGAAAACGCCCTCCGTGGATCTTTGGAGACTTCACAACTGACCTTGCAGAAGTCTCCTTTCTCTCCATGGGCTCTTCATGCCTGAAGCACCTTCCCTAGAGAGGGCTAGACCTGGCCCCTCTCTTTGGTGACACCCCAGTCAGCTTTTGGGCTTTGAATCTACCACCGTTTACAGCAGTCAGACAGACAGACACCCAATACGTCCCATTTCTCTTGAGGTCAGCGCTGTTACAAACAGACTTCCTGTTTTTCTTATTCCAAAGGGGCCCTAATTAAGTTCCTGTTTCTTCTCCAAGGAATGTTAGTTTGTAGGATAATGTCAGTCTCTGTTAACGCCTGGCCTGCCCCACGCACAGTGAATGACCCAAGATTTTCCTATGTGAGGGTGATGGGTCTGCTGAAATAAAGGGTAGGACAGCAGACTTCAGTGTCATTCCTGCTAGTTCTACCTTTGTGGTCTTTGTGCACCATTTAACAGTGAGGCTGATTTTTCTTGTCTCTAAAGAACACCTGATCCTCTTATGTATTTTTTCATTTCGTACTTGAATTAAATGAGTTAATATATGTGTAAAAACTGTATAAATGGTAAAACTCTATGCTAATTATCAACTAAGGGAGTCTTAAGGGCCCCAGGAAAGCAATTTATGGTTTTATATTAAGATTATATTCTGAATGTAGTAAGGATACACATTTCCCATACTCGAGAGAAGTGTCATTCTCCCTATAGTACTTAGGGTAACACTATAGGTTATATTGTACTAGTAAATAAACCTTGAAATACTAGTGACTCAACAGAAGAACATTTTATTTCTCACTCACATCGCGGACCGATACAGATCAAGACACTCTCTACCAAATGACAACTCAGGGATCTGGACTGGTCCCATCTTGTTGCTTTATCATCCTGAACATAACTTCTGTAAATAGTGCTGCTAAGCTTTCCCTCTCATTTTCCTCCTGGTGGATGGAACACGATCTTGGTTTTCTTCCCGTAAGTGGCATGGTGCTAAAGCACTGAAGAATCACAATCCCATTTCTTGACTGACGCATCTTGCTTATATTAATTTCAAAACCTCGTCGGGTTAGTGTTGAAAACTCTCCAAAAATATCAGAGTTAACCACAATTCAGATCTGGCATTTCCCAACGTTGATATCAGGAAATACAAATAGAAACAGACTTGTACAGAATTCCTCCCCACTCAAAACCAAAGCTGCCATCTGTGTAGTTATTATACCATTAAGTCTCCCCATTAACTTTGCGCCCACCTTCCTGACAACCTTAAGATAGTATTTCTTAGTTCCTGTAGTAAGAGAAAATTTTATTTTACTTGTGAAAGTAACATACATACAGACATAATTACTGTAAACTATTTTTCTTTTTAATTCAGACAAAACAATGAATAGGAAACACATACACATTGAAAAGCTTACCATATCGAAGAGAAACATTTTGAAGGAGGCTATTTAAAATTCAAATTGCAGGCTTGCTTCCTGTGGTTTGAAGTTCTAAAATGGAAAACTGAGGGCCCTCATGCTTTCACTTGTCATGATTTCTCCATAATTATTAAAATTTCTTGTTGCATTAAAATAATAATAGAAAAAGTAAAATCTCTCCCCTGATACTGGAGCCCTGCTCATCTTGTTCCCATGGCACAGTTGCTGGTGCAAGGTTGAAAAGATAAGGGGAGGAAATTAGCCTGTCACTTCAGGAAAACAAGGTCTATGGATATACAGAAAATGGCTAATATTAGCATCTTTTCCAAACAGTTTGCTTCAAAGAACAACACCCTTTGGGAAGGAAAGATGAAAGTGATTTCTGCTGGAAGCCAACTTGATTTTATTTTGTTTGTTTGTAATGGAGAGGTATAGTTTAAAAGAGGAGATTTAAAGGAAAAATGTGGTAAAACTATAGAAAGACTAAGCTGAAAAGGAACTTTCCGAGGTTTAGCCAATTTCCTTAATTCCATTCACTCGGTTCAGTTCAATTGAATTCAATAAAATCCACAAACATTCACTGAGCATCTACTATGTATCAACCTTGAAGATGCAATGACAAATAATATCCAGTTTGCCACCAAATATCTCAGTCCTTGGGTGAAGAAACAACCTGGAGATCTGAGGTGATTTATATAAGTCCTACAACTCATCAGTGGAGAAAGCAGGACTAACCCCTTTGCCTCATGATTCCTGCTTCAGCAATCTGCCATCCAGACTATTTCTTCCCTATGCCAAATCAGAAACAAACACAGAAGAACTCACCCAATATTCACATGCTTCATCCATGCAATGCTCAAAAGAAACAAGCAAAATGATTGTTGAGGTGCTAAATATGAGAGGTGAGATTCTATAAGAAGGGAGAAAGGAGAAGGGAAGAAGGGACTAACAGTGCCTTAGAAAATTTTGGTGATTTAGATATTGGAGTCAGTTGTATCTGATAATCACTGAATTTCGTGGGTTGGAGAAATTGTGGGTCTCAGTAATAGTTATAGTAATAATAAGAGTAGCCATAATATGAGTAGATAATACTTTTTGAGTGCTTACTATGTACCAGTGACTATTCTAAGGGGGCATACTTAAAATAACTTATTTAAGTCTAAAAATAAAGCTATGAGGTAAGTATTATAATTATCTCCATGTAATCATTAGCTCTTATCACACTTAATGCTGTGTAACAAACATCCCCCAAACTCTGTGGTTTATAACAACGGCCATTTATTATGGCTCTAGAGTGTATGGGTCAGCTGGTGGTTCTACTAGTCTTGGCTGGGCTTGCTCATTCATCTACAGTCAGCTAAAGGTCACCTGGGCAGTAGATCTAGGATGGCCTCAGCTAGGTTAACTGCACTACATGTCTCTCACGTCCCTCCAGCAGACTAGCTCAGGCATTTTCCCATAGTAGAGGTAGGGGTGCATGAGCAATCAATAGGATAAGAAGAAATACACACTTTTTAAGCCTGCTTGCATCCTGCTTTTTTGAGGACCATCACTACAATCCTCTACCACAGAGGTTAAGTAACTTGTTATTTTAGTTAGGATATGGGTTAGCCTGTGTGTAATAAAGGTCTAAAACAATGGTGGATTATTAATACTCCACATAATAGTCCAAAGACAGGCAGTCTAGGCTTGTATGTTTGGTGTGCTCAACAAGGCCTCCAGGTGCCTGGGCTCTGTTTGTTTGGTTGCTCTGCCTTGCCCTCAAGTGGTGTACTCATTTGCATGGTCTAAGATTGGCTTCAACCATGTTCCAAAGTAAAGATGGCTATCAGGGAGGGAAGAAAAGTATGCCTCCCCTCTTCCTGAAGAATATAAGTAGAAATCTCAGGATTTCCACTTCAGGTAATGTGAACTAGGTAATATGGACTAATCCTCCCACAACTAAAAATGCTGTACAGATTATTTTTAAAACCTAAGGAGCATCCAAGAGCCAATAAGACACTGAGCAATTATTGGTCTGATCTCCTAGAGGCTGAGAACTCAGAAAAAATGAGCAAAGCACTTGGAGTTGCATTTGCCCTAGGGGCATTTTCAGTTGCCATACTTAGTTGTCCTTTTGGTGACCCCAAGGGAGTAGGAGAATAAATATCTGAATCCTCTTTAGGCTGGGCCCCAAAGGATTGTGCCCTAGAAGTAAAGGTAAACTGGAAGTAAACTAACCCTTGCCTCATCTGAAGCCCAACTTTGCAAATATACGATTTTCCATCAGAAAATCTCAAAACTTGATCTAAAACTTGATCAAGGTGATACTAAACCGCAAGCACCAGCCCCAGGTACCTAACAGAGATAAACATAACTAAGAAAATATTGCCTTAGTCTTCAAATTATTCCTACAAATAGTATTTTTAATATAATGTCAAGCACGTGATCAGAGTTAACTAGGCACACAAGGAGACAAGACCATATGGGCAAGAACCAACAAAAACAACAGACAGTAGAAATATGCCTGCAGACTACGATGATTGGAATGATCAGATATGGACTGTAAACAACCAAGATTATTATGTTGGAGAATAGGAAGGCAAATTTTTAAAAAATTGGCAGGGAACTGGAAGATATAAAAATTGACATGGCAATTTTGTAAAAGAGCCAAATAGAAATTCTTGATCTGAAAAATACAACAATAAAAAATAGCAAGATTAACAACAGATTGAAAGTAAGCTCAAAGAAACAGTCCAAAATGAAGCACAGAAAGTCAAAGGATGAAACTCAGAAGATAGGAGAGACAGAAGATAGTGATAAAGCTTAATATATGTTTAATTGGAGTCTCAGAAACAGAGGAGAGAGTGAGATTGGGAGGAAGTAACTTTGAAGAGATGAAGGTTGAGAAACTTTCAGAAATGACAAAAGACACCAATACACAAAAGCTCACTGAATCCTAAGCAGGATAAAAAAAATACACATACAAACACATCTTATTAAACACTTTAGAAAACAGAATTAATAAATCATATCACTTTTGTTCTCATTGGCTAGATCTTGGTCATGTAGCTGCAACTACATACAGGAGAAGCTGAAAAATGTAGTTTTTTTTCTGTTGTTTATTCAGAACTATATGCCTGACAAACATTGAGAGTTTATTACCATAAAAGAGAAGAGAAGCATCAATATTGACATTGACATCTTTCCAAAGTCACACAGCTAGTAAGGGGCAGTTTGGATATTTGATTCAGTATGGCCCGGCTCCACAGTTTGTCCTCTCAGTTGCTATGCTACACAAGCATATGGCTATGGTCCAAGGTCCAGGTTTGCAACCATTGACCACGAATCACCTTAGTGTATTAATTAAGCAAAAAGACTGTGAAAGCACGGTGGAGATAGGGTAATCAGACCAGGATCGTGTTAGTAAAAATACTAGCTTACGCTAGTAAAAACTAGCTCTTCTCAAACATTTCAATGTTGTTCATATTCATTAAGAATATGCTGCCCATCATACAAGGTCTGAAAGTGCACAATTGGCTGCAAATACACCCACTTCAGAAGGGTTAAATTTGCGCTGGTAACTTTAGGCATCTGATTAATGTCTCTGAGTACAAAGGACATGGTTTCAGTCTCTTCACAAGTTAATTCTTTGGGTCTCAAAATGAGAGTCCGAAAAATGCACATAGTGGGAGAAGAGATGAAAAGCTGATTCTTGTCTTTCAGCATCCAAAGTCAACTTTTTCAAATATGGCCTTAGATATACACCAAATAGAATTGTATGTTTTGTTAAGTAGCCCTAAGCCAGGGCCCTTAGCAAACTATGGCCCAAGGGTCAAATTCCTCCTGCCATCTGTTTTTGTTATTAAAGTTTTATTGGTACACAATCACATCCATTCATTTATGTATTGCCTATGGCTGCTTTTGCACTACAGTGGCAGAATTGAGTAGTTGTGACAGAAACCACGTGATTTGCAAAGCCTAAAACATTTACTATCCAGTCCTTTTCAGAAACGGTTGGCGGATTCCTGCTCTAAGCCAATGACGATTTCATGATCCTAGGCAAAGATAAATTTATCTTCATATTCAGCCTCATTATAAAGGAACATCTGGGGTCTTTATCTCCTCTTGGCCTTCCTTAATTTCAGATGGGAGATTTTTGACTGTGTGAAACCTCCTCATGTTTAACAAACACCAAGAGTTGAACTTGACGATTTTGGGTATGGTTTTTAATACACAAGCATTTCATAGATTCTCATTTTCTGGTTTTGTTTTGTTCTTTTTTTTTACTGAATGAAATCATTTTCAAAATTTAATTTGGTCAAGCAGCTTGATAAGTGTAGGCAAAATAAAACCTTCCTATACAACGAGAACTCAGTCCCCTAAAAGGCCTGTTTGGTACTGGTTTCTCAAAAGCAAGGGTGTTTTCCTCTACAATCAGTGATTGAAAACCAAAGATATGTTTTTCTAAAGTCAGCATAAGAAATCATAAAAATCAATATTTCTAGCATTTGCTCTCACTAGTTTTTGGCAATACACAACTTCTTGATTTTTGAAAAGCGGTACAAAATGGTGCAGAAAGCTTCTGGAACATGAATAAAATATATATATATATATATATATTTCTAATTTTAATGTAAACAAATTCCAAACATATGGATTACATTTCCTTTTAAAAATAAAGGGTTTAAGCATTTAATGGGAAAAGCGATTTGCAAAATATGCTTTGGATTTTGCCAAAACTGAATCACTCAAAATACACAATTAACTCTAAACAAAACCAAATTCAACTGTCTTTGTTTTAACTGACTAAAAAAGACATCTCCCATTGTTCATGCCTTTCAGTTTCCAAGTCGAGAAAGGGAAGTCAGAATGTGCTGTGAAATGTACTGTTCTTCGTAAAGTCATGCATCAAAATGTAGTTGAATGGGAGAGTGTTTCCCAGGGGAATATGTGTGACCTTCTCAAGTGTAAATCTATTTTGACTAGTTATGATGTTTAGGAGGAATTATAGAGAGGAACTGACGTGTTTCCTGGTAAGGGATCAAGTTGTTAATTTCCACCGGCTATGAAATGCTTATTTTTGTCCTGAGAGCTGAGTAACCTGACAAAAGTCTCCTACATTTTAATGACCTTTTATATTTGTAATGAGAGCAATAGAGTGGTAATAAATGTACCATTAAAAAATACATTAGGTTTTTTTAGGTTTTTCTCTTAGATCAGATTCATTTGCAGAAACAAACATTGCTGTTTTAAAATCAAGTGGGACTGACTAACTAATCGTTAGGGTGATACACCAAGGAGTACTTTCGTCCTTGCAATTTCCAGTTATTCATTCTCCTTTGCAGGAAGCAAGGTGACTGTGGAGTAGGCGCAAACCCAAACCGGGAGCCCAAGGCTCCTGAGAACTCTTGTATCTACCAGTCTCTGCTCTTAAAATAATACATGTGCCTCCTTTGAGGAAACATAAAATTATGAATTAGGAGTGGTTTGGAATATGCAAGTGATTCTCATGAGAATTTAAATTTTAAATGGAACTTGTGGTAGGAGAAGATCTGCAAGCCATTTGCAAAGAGTTGAAGATAGTAATAAAATTGAGGAGTACATTATAATGTTGCTAATAAACTCTTAGTTCTGGACAGAATGGGGGAAAACAAAGGGACACTATTTAAATATTGAAATCTAGGAGCATAATTAGAACAGATGCAAACCCACTATATACACAGAAGAATAAACAATATAAATAAATACGAGTGTGAGAGAGAGGAGGAAAATGATAGGAAAATGAAAGGAGGGAAATGAATGAACACTCTGCTTGCTTCCCTTCCAGCCTTCTATAACATATTAAAGCATTCATTTTACCGTCTCACAAAGTCTTTCATTTTTCAAGGAACTATCTAGTAAGGAGAGGAATTTTATGTTTTCATATCCATTTCTCCACTCTTCGATGCAACAAAAAGGGCACAAGAGCAAGAGAAAACATGTAAATTTGGCATCTCAGAGGTCAACTTCTTTCATGTTTCAGTAACATATTCTTATTATATTGGCACTTTCAGAACTTGGTGGGTCTAACAATTCTTCATGCTATATATATCCATTTTTAAATTTCTTGCCTCTTACAAACCTCACTATGTCCATTAGTATTTAGGTTCGCTATTTTCACTTACCACCAAAACTGATCTAAATGTGGAACCTACACTGTTGACAGAGCAGCCAGGCTGCAAGGGGCAATAATCACCACTGTTCCTTGTGAATCAAATGCTTTTGCAGTTTGAGAGATTGGTCCCAGCAGTCACATCATTATTTCTTGAGTTGCCCATGATGTGGTTAAAATTTACATAAATATTAGGTACACTCAGTCCCTTCCCTGTGGCTTTTCCAGAAGGACCACATTCCTGTATATTTATTAGCCATTTTCAAAGCTTCTTGTTGTTATAACTTGCAGAAAGGAGAAAGTCAGAAATATAAAGAAGTCTTAGATTTGTATAAATCAGGGCTGTGTTCATCTAATCTTATGTAGATTTAATAAGTAAATGCATAACTGAACTCTAGAAGGCAGTTGGGACAAGAGTAGCATTCTCCATCTCTCTTTCTGGAAGATATCCATGAGTCATTCCTCTGGTCATTACAGACTTCTTCCCCTCTGCCTTTATTTTTAGGGATTACTTTCCCTCCTGATATTATATCACACATGACTCCTTGTCACCTTCCATTAGAGCCCTCGGCCTCTCTAACTTTGCTCCTTACTTTAAACTTCCTGTTTGGTTTCCCTATATTTTCACTGTATTAGGACTTGCTACTTTCCTCTGCCTGGTTTACTCTCTCATTTCTGGTGCTTGTGAAGGCATCAATGCAAGGTTCATGAAATTGTTTCCATTTCCTCCTGGGCCCACCAGAAGACTCTTACATTGAGTGGGCCATGAGATGATGTCTACATGATGGATTTGGGGTGATGGTGATGTTGGCCCCTTCCAGGCCTGGCCTCTTGAAAGTCCTGCAGAATCTTCCACCTTCATCCTCCCTCACCGGATTGGCCTGTTGGAAAAATTCAGCAGTGTGGTTCAAGGCTCTGGAGGTCTCTGAGGCTGTAGGGTTGGTGGAACCCCAAAATAGAAGACCGGTTGAAAGAGAGCACCTTGGTTTGCTATAAGGGTACACAGTTCATTCAATTCTATGAGTTGAAACTAGTATCTTACCTCTTGCTTTTCTTTCTTCAAGACAGCAACTTTGTGTTCTAGTGCTTACTGCAGTGCCTGGCACAGAGCAGAAAAATGCTCACTAAATCTTGGTAGACGTCACCCCTCCTTGAAAAGAAGGCATCACAAATGGGAGAATTTCAGGCATTGGAACCCTCGGGGATGGAGTGGGGTTGGTGATAATTGAAGGTGTGTGGGGAATCAGCCACATGTCCTTCAACACCATCACTTACTCTTGTTTATTACACAAGGACTGCTTTGTCATCCTTCACTTTATACGGAGTGTAAACAAAGACAAGTTTACATAATATAATGATTGTTCTTACATAATCATTCATTCAACAAGTATCTGTCTTTGACTAAGCACTGTTCTAGATACTAGGAGAAAAGAGGTGAATATGACCGATCAAGTCCCTGCCTTCGTGAGTCTATTTTCTGAACCATTAGCATTATGATGTCATTTCTGAAACTCATCTTTTCTTTGCATGAATCAGGGATGTTGATCAGCGTATGAAATATCGTGTATCCCTTTTGGGCAAAACATAGAGACCAGGCAAACAGTAGAAGCCAGCGGAATTCCAGACACTATAAATAGGGTATCCATATAATTGCTCCTATCCTATCTTCTCCTGTTCATTTGTAAGGACTTTATTATCTGATTACAGAGGTCACACATAATTTATAATTTAATTTCTCCACTTGCATTTTTTTCTTCTTCTTTTAAATGTTTGAGAGCTCCTTAAGGACGGAGACTAAGTCTCTAATTCAGTTCAACAAACATTTATTGAACACAATGATCTATTTAATTCCTTTGGAAAAAAAAGATTGCAGTTTCCTCTAAATTCATTTTATACTACTTACAAATAATCCCTGTCAAGTACTAAGCTTTCTTTCAAGCACTTACTGCTCAGTATTCTTTTTTGCTGCAAAAGTTTTTACTTGTCCCAGATTTCTTTCTCCCACCTTTTTTATCATACTTATTCCCCCTACATTTTTTGAGTCCACATTTTTGAAAAATTATATCATTCAACTAGTAAATTAAATCAGATGTTGAATGTCGACGGGAAATTTTCTATATGAATGAATTGTATGAAGAATTCAATCATTTAATTATTCATATTTATTATAAAGCAAAACTTTTTAAAAACCAGGTTTGATTAAAATAGTAACATGTTTGCATTCAGTTTCAATTCATTTCATTTTCCTAATGTAAAGCTCTTCAGAATGAGGTTTCTGATGCCTACCCCACAACCACTCCTCAACTTTATCCATTTTTGGTGGAAAGGGGGATTAAAAAATGTGTCAAAGTTACTCAAGAGAGTGGTCTAGAGTGCCACAAGGAGAGAGTCTGCGCTCATTTTAGGAGGGGGAGTTGGGAAGTCAGAGGAAGGGAAGAGAAAAGTCGGAAGAAGCCATCTGAGGGAGAAGGAACTCAGAGACTCATACTCGATACTGCCCTGAATATACAGAAAATAGAGTTGCGAGATTTGGCCAAGAAACAATCAAAAAACACCAAAAAAACAACAATAACATAAAACAGGATACCCAGTTAAATTTGAATTTCAAATAAACAATGAATAACTTTTTAGTATAAATATGTCTGAAATATGGCCCTATGACATTGCTGAGATCCTACGATTGCATGGGACATATTTATACTAAAAAACTTCATGGTTTATGTGATTTTCAAATTTAACTGGGAGTCTGTATTTTATCCGGTGACTCTAACTAAAAAAGCCACTCAGGGGCTGGCCCCGTGGCTTAGCGGTTAAGTGCACACACTCCGCTACCGGCGGCCCGGCTTCGGATCCCGGGCTCGCCCCGACGCACCGCTTCTCCGGCCATGCTGAGGCCGCGACCCACATACAGCAACTAGAAGGATGTGCAGCTATGACATACAGCTATCTACTGGGGCTTTGGGGGCAAATAAATAAATAAATTAATTAATTAAAAAAAAAAGCCACTCAGTAAAAAAGTGAAGAAATGTTTTTGAAATCCTTTGTGTGTGTTCATGATTGGCTAGAAATGGGGCATCCAAAGGCCCACTTATCCGAGATGTCATGAGCTACAACAGAGGGTTAAGTACAACTCACATGTGGTCCTACCCTTTGCTCCTGAGCTAAGGAGTGTGTTAAATAAAGAATCAAGAAGCAGCATGGAAAGAAGTGATTGTTTGGTTTCCCAAGAGGGACCAGTCTTGTTGGTGGCACTGCCTGGAGGCCAGTTCTTTACAACACAAAGGATGACTTTCTGTTGGGAGGGTGAAGAGCCCTGATCCCTGTCCAGGTTGAAGGGGCTGGAACAGGCAGAGGGGACGCGGTGAGCTGAGAATGAGTCCTCACCGGTCAGAGCCCAGAGACGGAAAGTGGCCTCCCCTGGAAGATGCCAAGGGGAGCACGGAGCCCCAGATGGGCATCCTATGGCAAATTTTCTCAACCTCGGCTCTATTAAAAATTTGGACCCGGTAATTGTTGTACAGCTGTCCTGTGCATTGTAGGATGTTTAGCATCATCCCTGGCCTCTACTCACTAGATGCCAACAGCATCCCCCTCCCCCAGTTCCAACAATCAAAAATGTTTCCAGCCATTGCCAAATGTCCCCTGGCGGGCAACATCACCCCAGGTTAAGAATCCCTATCATACAGAGAGAGAAGCCAAGGAACTGAGAAGCCAAGAACAGAATGGGATATAAACCAATGTTACCTCAATAAGAAAGAAAGAGAGAGAGAGAGAGGGAAGGAGAGAGAGAAAAGGAGAGAGAGAAAGAGAGACAGAAAGAACAGAATGGGGAGATGAACCTGAGAAACAAATGGGGCGAGTAAGGACCGTGAGCAAGGGCAGCAAAGCTTCATAATCATAGCAAAATCTCACCATTACTTGTTTGCTCAGGAAGCCCACCCCTCCCTACCTGCCGCCCACCCTTCCCTAACTGCCGCCCACCCTCACCACCTGCAAAGCCTGTGAGAAATGGCGGCCTAACCCACAGGATCTCCCAGGGCATAGAGGGAAGCTTTAAGAGAGGACCATCACTACTATGAGAACTTAACCACCGGGCCAGCCCCATGGCTTAGCGGTTAAGTGAGCGCGCTCCGCTGCTGGCGGCCCGGGGTTCGGATCCCGGGCGCGCACTGGCACACGGCTTCTCCGGCCATGCTGAGGCCACGTCCCACATACAGCAGCTGGAAGGATGTGCAACTGTGACATACAACTATCTACTGGGGCTTTGGGGGAAAAGTAAATAAATAAAAAAATTATTAGAACTTAACCACCGACCATAACCTCTAACTGATCTTCCTGCTTCCACTCCTGCCTGCTGTAGTCTTCTCTCCATATAATCGCCAGGGCGGTCTCTGAAAAAACAGAAATCAGACCTCGCGACACCCTGCATCAGACTCGCCAGTGGCTTCCCGCTACACTGAGGCTAAACCCGAGCTCCTCCCTGCCGCCTGCCAGGACCTGCGTGATCTGGCCCCGCCTCCCTCCCCAACTTCGGGCTGCCCAGATTGCCTCTTTGATCACTACCCTCTAGCCACCCTGGCCTGCTTGCTGGGCTCACTCCAGGGCTTCTGTGTGTGCTGTTCCCCGTGCCTAAGATACTTTCCATGAGGTCTCTGCTTAAATGTTACCTCCTTGAATTTTATCTCCCTGACCACCATATCTAACCAGCTAATTAGCAACCCCTTGTAAAGTTATACTTTTGCCCCTTACTATGACTAATTTTTTATAGCATTCACCAATATTTATATTTCATTTATATTACTTATTTATTCATTATATTCATTTGTATTATTCAACATATTTGTGCTTACTTGCCTCGGCCTGCATTTCCAGGACCTAGAAGAGAGCCAGGCAAATAGTAGCAGGTCAATGAACATTTGTTGAACAAAAGAGTAACTAGCAATTGACAAAGCTAATTATGGAAATGCTGTAACGAATTGTATATGTTTAATCTAAGCATTTATAAATGCAGCTAGTATTTCTCAGTTTTTCTCCATAATCTCTTTGTATTTTAAGTGCCGTTGAGAACATCAGATCAATATCATTGACAGCTTAGGAGGAAGGACCGTATGTCCCAGGATGCCCAGGAGTGTCCCAATTTATTCCTATTGTCCCAATGGAATTATTAATAGCACTCTCCCTCTCAAGAACATCCTCGTTCTTGAGACAATAAATTAAACTTATACAGGGTATGGATGTGTCTTTTAACAGGTATGGGTGATGAGTAATAGAAGTTGAGACTAAAAAGAGGTGAGTGGGAGGCTGGAACTGCCAAGCATGACTTCACGGAAGATTTAGGACTAAAGTTGAGCCTGGAAGAATTGATAGGAAGAAGGAAGGGCTTTTGGGATGGAGAAAGTCACATGTACAAAGGGACAAAGATGGGATTGTGCTACAGTGGTTACACCAGGCAAATTGTGATGGAAGGTTTAGGCAAGAGCATGATCAGGGGTAAAATGCAAAGGCCGATAAGGGGCAGATTGTGAATGGACTAGATTCCAAGGCTAAGACTTAGGGCTGCGTCCTATAGGTGATGTGTCTATTTAAGGGCATTATTATGCCTTATCACTTAAACATAGATTTAGATGGCCAGGTTGGAATGTTTGACACTCATTGAAAAAACAATTTCTTAAAAACAAATGACTTTCTCAAATCAGCCCCAGGTAAGACAGGAGAGAAGGTGATATGGGCTTTAGGGAAACCTAGATGAGGTAGAATTGGTTCGTTAATGGCAGCTGTTCCAACAATTAGAATTAAGTTCAGCACAATGATTCAATTTAGTTTAACAAAATCAGTCTTACATTTCAGCTTCTTAATAGCTTCCACCCCTCCAGCGAGCCAGGAGAGCTTGGTTTTGGTGTTAAGTCACTGCCGCTCTTGTTTAGTCAACATTAAGACAACAAACCAGAAGGAGAAGGTCTGCTCTTGCACTCTTGAGAAAATAATCAAGTCACTAAGGACTTAATCCCAAGCAACTGGAAGAAGGTGGGCATGGCGGACTCATCCATTGAAGTTGGTAATTTTTATTGTTGGGCCAAGTCTTACTTCCCAAATAGGTCAACAACGTTTTGAAGTTTCATTAAAATAAACAAGCAAACAAAATCTCTCTTTCAGTCAACTTCACCTCTCTGAAAGTTTTGTTTTTATAAAAAGGATATTTTATCATTCAGATGCATTTTATCCAGTAGATGCTTTTTCCAGACCAGATGGATCCCCCCCTCCTGCCATTGTCGGCTAGAGACAAAAGAACGTTGCTGACACAATGATCCACAACACAGCTATGGATTACAGCCTGGAGTCTCTAGTCACAGGTGTTTCCACAGAGACAATGTTTTTTTGTTTTAAAAGCATTTTTGTTCTCAGAGTTACCTTCTGGGTTTCTTTAGAGAAAACTTGCTTTATGAAACAAAGGAAAAACAAAGATAGAGACAGATAAAGGTCTGATACCATCTCTACCACCACAAAGTGACTAGAGTAGGAAAAATGTGATAAGTTATCCTAATTGTCACTAAAGGATTTGAACTTTGGCTGACAGTCCTTCATCTACCTTTTGGGGCAAAGTTGGGGAAACCAAAGTCCCCTGGTTCTTACATTTCCATTGCTGTTTGAAATGTTCAGTTGCAAAGGATCGTTCTCTCAGATAAATGATAGAGTGGCCTTTAGATGGCCAAAACCCATGCGCTGAGGTGAAGGCTAGGGTGGAGCCGAGGAGTCAGTGACAAATGATTCTATACACAATAAAATCCACTTTAGCGTGGCATTCTTTTTGTGATGAACTCAATTTAGAACTTTTTATTGTGCCATTGTTGGTAGTGGGGGAGGTGGTGGTGTTTCTGGGGATGAAATAAAATTCAGAGCTCTGTTTGGATAAATGTCTTCAATTTGCTCAAAAATAGACTAGGAAGATTAAGAAGAGAGATGGAATGAAAATCTACACATACAACAAGCAATTAAAGTGAAACCAATTATCTTTAAAAACTTAACTAATCTTTCTTTTCAGAGTTGGATTCTATTTTATTTTCATTGAAAAGAAAAAAATCAAGTTATTGGAAAAGAATTAGATTTTTTTTTCTCAAAATACAAGAAAAAAATAGTCAAAAGAGAACACTTCTACTTAATATGGTGGAATTGACATTCTGGAATTTCCCAGGCTAGGGCATAAGAAGCCTTTCCAGGTTCTCTTGGAATGCTTGGTCTGGGGGAAGGCTGTCACCATGCTGTGAGGAAGCTCAAGCTAGCCATGTGGAGAAGCTGCGTGGAGAGAGAGATGACTGACCAGCTCCAATAATCCCAGCCATCCCAGGCACCACACATGTGAGTGAAAAGCTTTCAGAGGACCCCAGCCCCAACCTCCATCTGACAGCTACCACCTGAGATGAGACTTTGAGCAAGAACCATCAGCTGAGCCCAGTCCACCCACAGAATCATAGAGATAATACGTTTTATAAAAGCCACTAGGTGTTGAGTAGTTTGTTATGCAGTAATCCATAATTGGAACAGTCTCTGAAAGTAACTTCCAACTTGAAAATTTGGTGGTAACTAGAAAAACAAGATACAGAGGTGGCTGAGAGCCACAGCTTTGCTGCCAGCCTGCCTGGGGTTGACTCATGGGTTCAAATGCTGACCCCACCACCTTGGGTAATTACTTGCTCTCTCAAAACCTCAATTTCTTATTTGTAAAATGTGGATGATGATAATAATACTATCTTTGAATGGTGGTTGTGAGGTGCAAATAAATTCATGTAAAGCACCTAGCACACAGCTTGTCAAAGGATACACACTAAACAAATTTCATCTGTTTTTATTATTAACTAAAATGACCTATAGAAACCCACAAGCTTTTGGGGGGAAAATAACCTGTTTACTTGTTTAGATAAATGGTCACTATATTTGGATGGTTTGTTCTGCTGTTTCCAGTGGGCTGACCAACTCTTTGGAAAAGAATCATCTCTAAGGTGGTAAACTTGGAAAAGGAGCAGGCACATTCAAAGATCGTTTTTGGGAAATGATGTTCTCTGTTTTATGGGAGTGAAAAGCTTAATGTTTCTTCTAAAAACCCACCAACAGAGAAGCAAACACAGAAATGAGTCTTAAGGTGTCTGTGGCAAAGTTAACTCCACTGGGCCCTGGGTAATGTATACTGTACATTCCAGGACTGGTGCTGCCTTGGAAATTTATTATGTGTAACATTTAATAAAGGGAAGAGTTTAACAAAACACTCCAGAGACCTGCGTTCTAATTGAGTATCTGCTTTGATGTCTGACTTAGGGCAAGTCACTGGAGCTCTGTCTCTTATTTCCAACTACTATAAAACAGGATTACGAGCACATTCAGAGCACACTCAAACACTGATAAATAAACGGAGGGGGGGTGGAGGACCTGAAAACATGGATGCTTAAAAGAGAATGGCCAGAAGGTGCGCATGATAATACTGTTAGCATCAGGACAGTCAAGAGTCCCTCTGGGTTTCAGCAAGAGCAGACTAGGGGAAGGAGCATGATGAAGTCTAGAGGCATGGACACCTTCCAGCTTGTTACTTATTGATGCTGGAACGTTCAGAGACTAGAAAGGACCACCTTCTTATCTGTGGAATGAAGTGGTATATATGGTATATACCATGTGATCCATATACCACATATATGGTGTATATCATATAGTCCATATACCATACCCAGCTATATGGACACTGGGGTATCATTTAGAAAACTCCAGTTGAAGTCATACTCACCTGGCTCTGATCAAACACAAGCCTTTAAAATCAGTGGAGCCTGTGGTTGACACCTTCAATAGGTCTTTGAAATTTACCCTATGAAAAGTCAAGCAACTGGAGAATTCTCCAATGGCCAGGAAGGGCATGTGTGTTGGATATATTAATGACAGAGTGTCAACTGCAGAGAGCACTAGTCACATTTCACTGAGAGAGACCCCTTCCATTTTGGGAGAATTGCCACTCCAAAGCAATTGTTGGCAAATACTTGGCTTTTCTCTGGTATTTGTATCTCTTGGTTAGGCCTAAATCACCTTTGTTAGCATCATAATTCATTCCAAATTTGGCACATTCTTTTGTAGACTCTCAAAGTCATATGTCTCCCCAAATCATATGTGAATTAGAGATCAACTGATATGGAGCTGGAGTAAATAAAAGACACTTCCATTTAAAGATCTTCCATTTAAAGATCAAAGAGATAGTCATTGGAGCCCCAAGTGGTCCCTGAGACTATTGAATAGGCCCAGAGACTGGAAGCTCACTGGAGGAAGGGCCAGGCACTTTGTCTTGGTCACAGCAGAAATTCCAGTACCTAGGACAGTGTCCAGCAAATAGCAGGTGCTCCATAAACACTTGTTGCAAGGATGGTAACTTGAAGGCAGTGTTGGGCCAGAGATGCAGCTCTTTGGTGGCAGGTAGAGATGTGAAGAATGTGTGACCTTCCAGGGATCTTGTTTCAGAAACAATCAAGTAGGACTAAAGAAGGCAAGACAGCAGCTTATGTAGGGTCTCTGCTCTGACCTTTGGGTCAGGGAAGGGAGACTCTAAGGCAGAGAAATTGTGTGCACAGACTCCAGGGGGGGACTGCCAGGTAAGGGTTCTGGTGTTTGTGAGGAGAAAGTTTCAGCCTGAAGTCAAGAAATAAAGGGCATTGTTTCTTCTGGAACAGGAGCAGCTCCCAGAGTGATCTTGGGTGTGGGAGCCAATGACCACCTATGCCTGATGTATGTTACACTGAGCTCAGTGGAAAACAAGACCCATGCAAATCTCCACACAGCAGTGAAGGAGCCTTTGTTTCCTAAGTGGCCAAGTTAGAGTGGAAACTAGGGAGAGGGGGTATTTATAAGAGAAGACAGACAGAAGACTTCATTATTGGGCCACCATCTTGGTTGGGCCACTAAGACATCCATAGTTCTTGTAGAAGAAATACATTATTTAATTATAGCAAAAAAAAAATTCCCTTGCTCTCTAGTAGAGGTGAGGGGGGCTATTCTAGCAGATGATTGATCCCACATTTGGTCATCTTTTTTCTTTTATTAGTCCTCTGGGTTTATTACCTTTTTTTTTGGTCAACTCCTTTTAAAAACATGTTTGGGATTGCAGAACCTAACCATGCAATATGTGTGAGGCTCTTTATGGATTTCACACCATCACCACATCACATGCTCAACAGACTTGTATGACCATGTCATGTAACTGAGTCCATAAACCTTTTACATAAAATGCCAGATTGTAAATATTTTCAATTTTGTGGGCTATACAGTCTCTCTCAACTCTGCGCTGTAGCAGGAAACCAGTCTTTGAGAATACATAGAAGAATGAGCGAGGCTGTGTTCCAATAAAACTTTACTTACAAAAATAGGCAATGGGCTAGATTTGGCCCACAGGCTGGAGTTTGCTGACCTTTAGTCTAGACTCTTGCTATTCAAAATGTGCTCTGTGGACCAGCAATATCAGCATCACCTGGGATCTTCTTATCAATGCAGAATCCTGGTCCCAGACCTCCTGAATCAGAATCTGCATCTTAACAAGACCCAGGTGATTGGTACGTGGGCACATTAATGTGTGAGCGGCACTGACCTGAACCGCATAGGGTTTCCTAAGGGAATGATTCTATTTTCCTCCCCTCATTGCCCCTAAAATCTACTGGGGTGCATCTATCTTCCTTACCCATGTCCCACCAGATCATATCTCAGGCAGAGCCCCTAGTTTTTTTTGTTTCTTCTGGGCGTTAGAACAGTCTCATTTTTAGCTATTAAGAAATCTGGGCCAATCTAAATTGATATTTTGATAGCAAATGCAACTCACAGGTTCTTGGTTCCCATTGCTCAGCCTGCCCAGCTTGGAAAGCTTAGTGAAGACGAGGGGAAGGTCTCTTGCCCTTACTTCCACCTTCAGCCTTTCCCTTCTCCAGCTGCCTGCGGCTTCTGCCTCCTCCACAGTGTCCAGCTGGAGGAAATCAGGGAGCAAAACCTTCTACTGGTTTGACACCCTTACAATCTGGTGTGGGGGCCCTGTTTGGGCAGCTGTCCAAAAGCTGGCTCTTTCTCATGTGTGGTGCTTTTGTGGGATATGGGGTACCCTACTCCCATGGGACCTCAGACTCTTCCTAGCTTCCCAACGCCAGCCATTCTCTTCCCAGCTTATCTCTGACTGTGTGCCCCTCAAGGCCACTTTGCTTTAGGATCATCTCATTCTGGCAGGCATGTCCTTGGGCAGGTTGCTCTGGCCCAGCTACCTTCAGTATCACTCTCTTAGCCTCAGGAAAACTCAGCCCCCTTCCCCACCAAGCTCTGGAGGTGTAGGCTGTGCCAATCTCAGCCTCTGACTTCTCTCCTCATCTTTAAACTTGCCCAGCAGAAGAAGAGTCAGGTGCCAGTCTCTATGGCCCAAATGCTGGGACAACGGGGAAGATCAGGGTCCCTGAGGCTGGCTTCTACCCTTGGAGGAGGCAGAGAAAGCACTCTGATCACTCTCCCAAAGGGGACAAGAGCAAATGCACGGCCCTCTCCTCTCTTTCTATGTGCCGCTTCCTTCTCTCAGTGCCCGGGCTACCCTCGGGTGCAGGCAGGTGGTGGGCAATGATTAAGTGTCACAGGGTCAGTTTTGAGCCACTTAGCAAATTCTGCTTGGAGAGTCTAGTATCATTTATTGTTTTCAGCTTCAGGCCCCAGCCAGAGTTCCAGATAGGGAAATTCCCACAGAACAGCCTGTTCAACCGAGTTAATTCCAGTCCCTTTATACAGAGGAGGACAGTGGCACTTAGTGAAGTTAAGTGACTGGCACAGGGTCCCTCAACTAGTAAGGGGAAAGCCAAAGATCTATACCCCGGACTCCAAGGCCAGGCTCTTCCCCTCCCAATCCTTCGTTTTACATAGAAGCAAATGAACCCAGAGGTAAAAGCCAAGTTGCTTGATTTCCAGCCGAAACTTTGCCATTACACCATCTTTCCATTTGTGGGGGAGTGGAAGATCCAGCATCAGATAAATAAGGGGAAATATAAAAAATTCAATCATTTAAGAAAACTCTGCCTTTTACGTTTGCAGGTTGAGAAGCCAGGAGTGAATTGACATGGAAAAATGTTTACCCTGTGAAAAAAGCAGATCTCCAAACAGAATATATTAAATGATTCCAGTTTTGTTTTAAAAATATACTCACATGCATGTAAAGGTGCCTGCAATAATACGTCACGTGTTACCATTCTTGTTGGTCTCTAGGAGGTTGGTTATGAGCTCTTCTATATGTCTACCTATTTTGTGCTCTTCTTAGTGTTGGACGGTTATTCTAATGCTCATGTTACTTTTATAATAAAGAATAAGACACATATTTATCTTGACAAAATATAGAAAGGAGGGCTGTTTTTTTGTTTTTAGCTTTTGTTACTATCAATTTTCTATCCTCTGTAATTTCAGCATCAACCTAGAGAGGGAGAGCAATAACCAGCCTTTGGAATTTTGGCACCTGTGGCATTTAGGATCTTATCTGGGATCCACAATCTATGTTATGGGAAAAAGACAACCATGACTTTGATGAAATATGATTTTCAGGGAAACGTATGATTTCAGGAAAAATGATTTACCGAAAAAAATCCCTTCAGGGAGAAAAAGCCCCACATATGTTGAGGTGAATTTAGTGTTTGTTGGTTCCGTGATTGGCAGGGCCTTAGGATTGGAATCTTCTGTGTATATAATGAAGCTGGCAGGAGCCTTGAACTGCCTTCACCTTTGATCAGCAGAGGTCAAGGTGTCAACGGGGAAGTTTGTTGATTCTGCAGCATTTATTTCTTGGTTTCCTGATGGCCAGTTTGAAAATCACAAACTCAGTCCAAAACCCACAAACTCGACTCAAATTGCCATGCTGAATGCATTTAGATGACAATCCAACTTGGTCATCATAACCTTGAGATGGGTGAGCCCCCATAATATTGAGGGGCAAGGACATCCATCTCATTACCAAATCTGAGTGCTCTTCTGCATATGTCCTCCCCCTCCCCACAGACCTTTCATTTTATCTTCATCCCAGCTGGGGAAAACCCACCTCATCCTTCCAGCTCCTCCACAAGGCTGCCACTGATAGCCCTACTTTCAACTTCCGGTCCCAAGTAAGAAGCAATTCTACCTTCCTTTATGGTTCTCCACACTGTGGCTATTTATTTGCGTGTTTTACCCCCCTTATGATGTACACTCCTTGAGTTTGGGGACTATGTGTTATTAATCATTGGGTTCCCCAAGTGGCTTAGCACAGGGTCTGGCACAAAATGCACACACAGTAGCCTTTCTTTTGAAATCTAGTTATTATTTTTCCTGCAAGCTATGCATGCACACAGTTAAAAAAGGGTATATAGTCCCACAGTGTTGATCTGAAAAGCAGCACTCCTCTACCCTTCTCCTCACTTCTTATTTCCTACTTCCCAAGGCAACAACCTTAACTGATGGTTTGGAAGTTGATCTTCATGCTTCTAGGTTCCATGCTTATATCGCTACTTCTTAATTTTTCACTTTCTGCATTATCCATGGCTTTCCATTTTGGAGGTTGAGGATTGAGCTCTCTTTTATGTCGCTACCTCATCGCCCCTGCCACCCACACGCATGCACACCTCCTATCCTCCCATCTTGGAAATACAATCATTCTGTAACTTTGGTCAGATCAAGATTCAGAGTTTGAGTGATTGTGACGAGGTAATGCTGTTGACAACTGAGCCAGCCTAACTGTTTGTTCTCTCTGGAGGTAGAAATGGTCTTTTTGTTTTTCTGGCTGACTTAGTTTTCTAGGCACATATCAGATGCATTCTCAAGCATTACATTGCTTTTACATCTCTCCTCTCATTGCATCCAAACACACCAGGAAGTCTATCCGTGTCATCTTCTTAGGAAAATCTCTCCAGAGCTTCTGCCTGCTTTGTCTCTCCACCACTCTGATGTTTCCCTTCCTCAGAATCTTAGGGTTTCCCTCTGCCCCTTGCCCCAGATGTCCTGTTTCCTCTGTCTTCTTCTTTCTGATTTACTTCTTTCTGTGGTGGAGTGTATTTCTTGGTTGATTCTTGAGAATGGGTGCATGGGACATAAATTTTTTTTTAATTTTATTTATTTTTTTCCCCAAAGCCCCAGTAGATAGTTGTAGGTCATAGCTGCACTTCCTTCCAGTTGCTGTATGTGGGACGCGGCCTCAGCATGGCCGGAGAAGCGGTGCGTCAGTGCACGCCCGGGATCCGAATCCGGGCCGCCGGCAGCAGAGCGCCCGCACTTAACCGCTAAGCCACGGGGCCAGCCCAGACATAAATTTTTTGAGACACTGCATGGCTGAAAATGTCTTTACCCTTTATTGATTGCTTTCTCTGACTATAGAATTCCATGCTAGATGTCATTTTCCCTCAGAAATTTGAAGATATTCTTTAGTTTCTTTCAGCTTCTGGTGTTGCTGTCGAGAAGTTCAATACCATTCTGATTCCCAATCCTTTGTGTGAAATTGTTCCTCTTTCCTCTGTCTCTCTAGATACTTTGACCATCTTCTCTTGGTGCGTAGTGGTCTTAGATTTCATGATGAGATATCTTGGTATGCGTCTATTGTCAAGCACTGTGCTGGATGCACTGCAGGGAATTCTTCCATTGGAAAATCAAGCCTCTCGTTTCTGGGAAATTATTTTGAATTATCTATTTGGTAATTTCCAACTCTCTGTTTTCATTTTTCTCTACTTCGTAACCTCTATTTTTTGAATTTTGTGTCTCTGGACGTTTTGTGTTCCTTCCCTCTCCTTACTATTTTTTTCTCCTCCAATTTTCCTTAACTTTGTCTTTTAAGGTGATTTCGTGGCAGATTTTCTCAACTTTACTTTCAAATACTTAAAGTCTTTCATTTCTGCTATTACCTTTTTGTTTCTAATAGCTGTTATTTTTATTCTTCAAGTGTTCCTTGTTCATAGCATCTGTCCTTATTTCATGCATGTGGTAGTGTCTGTTTTTCTTCAAGGATATTAATATCCTTGAATTTCCTTCTCCTTGCATAGCCTCTTTTAGCCCCAGACTGCTTTTTTTCTTTTTTATATTAATGCCATGTCCCTCAAATGTTTGGCAATCCTCGACTGTTCAAGAGTTGGGCACTAAGACTGACAGGCAGCTCTGAGCACACGGGTGGAGCTGTTTACTATGGGCTTCATTGACTTGTCTGCTTAATTGGGAACCTTCTGATGTCAGTCTCTTTTGATATCTTTCTCTCAAGCTAATAGAATTTCTTTGAGATGACTCCTCCTCTCCTACCTGGTAGGAGCATGCAGAGCTACCAGCATTGTGGGTGCTGAGTGTGGGAAGCTGGGAGGAGTTGTAGTGTTGGTGTCTCAGTATTTAGAATATACATGTTTATTAATTCCATTCTTGCCAATGTGGAATTCTTGCCGTGACCTAGAGTTTCTCAACCTCGGCACTATTGACATTTTGGGGGGGATTATTCTTTGTTGTGGGGCTGTGCTGTGCACGTAGGATATTTAACAGCATCCTTGGTCTCTACCCACTAGATGCCAGTAGCATCCATCCCCCCAGTTGTTACAAGCAACAATGTCTCCACATATTGACAAATGTCCTCTGAGGGGCAAAATTGCCCCAAGTTCAGAAGCACTGACTTTACTCTACCTGGTGTTTCCCAGACTAGAGGCTCTCTGTTTGTCTCCTAAGAATAAACACTCATTTTTGTTCTGGGTTTAGTGGACATTAGATCCTTAGTTGTCCAGAGGATCTCAGGGTTTAACAGTTTCTTAAATAAACATTCCACTAACCCTTCTATCATTAGCTCCACGTTTGCACTTTTTTGCTGCAGAATCTGGGCCAATCAATTCCTGAGCCTTTAGGGGGTTCCATAATACTGGTGTTCCCTTGGCTTTCTCCACTGCTGATGTAGGTTCCCACTTTCTTGGGCCTGCTAAATCAATTAGCATGTCCATCTGGCTCACCAGCTGCTGAAATTTTGTTCCGATTATCTCCTCTCTTTTTCTTTGTTGTCCTGGCTTTCTGCCTTTTGTTTTGTAAGTGTGTTTACAGTCATGGGAGTTAAGGAAGGGATTTCAGGAAGGGGAAGAGGTACAAGTGTATTCTAATTCATTGTCTGTAATGGGGAGCCGAGTCAACCATTTTCAAGTTGTAGAAATGTTATCTATAATTTTTTTCGAGGGGGCACAGGTAGGGAGCTGCCTTATATGAGGATTGTAGGAAGGAGCAGTGATTAATATGTGCATTCAACCCACCAGGTTTAAGTGCTAGTGCCCACTCTATGGATATATGTTGAATGAATAGATGAAAAAATATTGGTTATTTTGCATCATTTTTTTGTATTAGCTTGAGTAATTTAAAGTCAGCCTATTTAAGTACTCCCAAGACCAACCAACATGTCATGTTTCCAACAAATTATGCTGACAGTACACACAAAGCACTTAAAAGGAAGGTGGGCCTGGGGAAGAAGCTTATTACTTGGCTCCCACCTCAGCTCCACGATAGGATTCTTTAGTGGATGAGTCGCTCTTTCCTTTAGTATGTGGCTTACACTGGTGTGGTATTAATCCCCTCTCATGTTCCATGGTTGAGTCACGAGGGTCTGTCCTCATCTCTCCTATCTGAGAAAAGCAGAGGAGAATTGAGTCTCAGGGAAATGTGAATATGGTGGATGGAATACTTCAGTTCCAGCGGCCTTAGTTTCAGACCTTTGCCTGCTGCTCTCTGTGCCCCATCCCCACTTCTGTCTATTACAAGAAGGGTGGGGTGGTCCTTCACCAGCCCCTCCCTTCCTCAGCTCCAGATTCTGTCCTCTCATTGGTTTAATTTCTCCTCAGGCCCGGTCAGAGGAGTGAGGGGTGGAAGGATAGTCTGTGTACCTTGGCTCAACTGCTTTATCTAATTTAGGGAGACAAATTCAGCAAATCATAGCAGTCTTCTGACTAGGTTATGTCGACTGGTACAACGATCACTGCTGTGGGATGCAGTTTATGCCAAAACATACTCACTGCCTGAATCATAAATATGACTAGTTTGCCTTAACCTTTCTTCTTTAAAAAAACAGAAGCTAAATAATATTTTGTAGGAAAATTCCTGATACAGACTCTCCTCATCCTCTGAAATTAGATAATCCCAAACAGAACTTTAAGTAAACTCCTATTAATCGTTTTATAAAACATTTCTCACATGATTGTAACCTAAGCAATACAAATATTATGGATATTTTTAGTGCTCTCACAAATATTCTAATTCTCCTTTCTTTCCTGGCATGCCATAGGATGTCACTCCTCTGATTGCTCTGAAGGTAAGTGTGGCCAGGTGACTTGCAGTGGTTAAAAAAATTGGGGGAGATGCTTTAAGAGTCCATATGAAATTTAGCATTTACCTTTTGCTTACCTTGTTTATTATGGAAGAATGTCCACATGGAGCTTCCATCAGCCTGGTTCCCTGAGTGACTGCAATGAGCATAAACCTGTGCAAACTTACATTGGACATATGATATGGGAAAGACTGAGATTTTATTGGGTGAAGCACTAAGATTTGGGGGCTGTTTGTTACTATAGTATAATCTAGTCTCTACTGACTGATACAAACTTGATACTTGATGGAGTTTGTGTAATTCAGAAATGTTTATAATATTTTCCTGTGAAATGTGTGTGTGTGCGTGTGTGTGTGAGACACAGAAGCAAAACTACTTTGTTTGAAGCCAGGTTGGGAGTCGGGAGACCCAGCTTGGCCTCTTCATCCTTCCCTGTGTACTCCTGAAACATCTTCTCACAATCTTATCAGAAGACAGCTTGAAAACTATTACCAAAGACCCCCAAACAAATATCAAGGAGTTTTCATGATAAGAGTTTTATGCTTCCTTTTTATCCAGTAGCAATGTGAAAAATCCCTCCATAACCACTAAATAATAAGCTAAAATGAATTATAATCAGGCAAATGAAATAAAAACTAAAACAATGGGGGTCTTTTCCCAGTGACTGTATCATAATCACATACACATGGGTTCAGTACGAAGCCAGCGTTATGTGTCTGCATTTCTAGACGCAGTGGAACTTTGAGAACAGGACTGACTATCAGTATGGGAACCCTGAGACGCCACGTTAGCTTGTCCTGCCCTGGGTCTGCTTTTGTCTTCTCCTCCTCAGCTAATTCCTCATCTCCATGTCAGCTCTGCTGTCAGCTTAGTGATTACATTTTAGTCAAAGCTAAAGGTCTCAATGCTTTCAGGCATCTTTAAATGTCACAGTGTCTTAGTCCTTCGAGAATCTGAATTAAACCATGGACTCCAGGAAAAAAATCACATCTACACACTTAATATGTACACCAAATTGCAGGAGTTTCAAGGCCTACCTGAACCCTAGCTTAAGACATCCTGATCAAATAGGTCTTCAAATTTACCCAGAATGAAGTTGGCTTCCTGAAGATGTGTAAATGTCTGTATTTAGTCAAGATGTGTGTGAAATAGGGAAACTATATTTAATAGTTTCACATATTAGTTAGTATTTCAAGAGTATCTCAAATGGTAGAATTCTCTAATTCGATATCTTTTTTATGGTGGTAGAATATACATAACATAAAATTTACAATATTTAAGCATACAGTTCAGTGGCATTAAGGACATTCACATTGTCGTGCAACCATCACTACCATTCATCTCTAGAACTTTTTTCGTCCTCCCAACTGTAACTCTGTACCCATTAAACACTAACTCCTCATCCCTTCTTCCCTCAGCCCCTGACAACCACCATTCTACTTTCTGTCTCTATGAATTTGACTACTCCAGGTACATCACATAAGTGGAATCATACAGTATTTATGACTTTTGTGACTGGGTTTTTTCACTTAGCATAATGTCTTCAAGGTTCATCCATGTTGTAGCATGTGTCAGAATTTCCTTCCTTTTTAAGGCTGAATAATATTCCATTGAGATCACATTTTGTTTATCCATACATCCATTGATGGACAGTTGAGTTGCTTCCATCTTTTAGCTCTTGTGAATGGCGCTACTATGAACATGAGTGTATACATATTATTCGAGTCCTTGCTTTCAATTATTTTGAGTATATACCCAGAAGTGGACTTGCTGGATCATATGGTAGTTCTATTTTCAATTTTTTGAGGAACTGCCTTACTGCTTTTCACAGAAGCTGCACCATTTTACATTCCCACCAGCAGTGCACAAGGGTTCCAATTTCTCCACGTGCCTGCCAACACTTGTTATTTTCGTTTTTTTAAAATAATGGCCATCCTAATGGGTGTGGTTTTGATTTGCATTTCCTTAGTGATTAGTGATATTGAGTATCTTTTCATGTACTTATCGGTCATTTGTATACCTTTGGAGAAATGTCTATTCAAGTCCTTTGCCTATTTTTTTAATTGGGGTTTTTTGTTGTTGAGTTGTAGTTGTTTTTCATCTATTCTGGATATTAACCCTTTATCATATAGATGATTTGCAAATATTCTCTCCCATTCTATGGGTTGCCTTTTCACTCTGTTGATAGTGTCCTTTGATGCACAAAAAGTTTTAAGTTTTGATGTAGTCCAATTTATCTGTTTTTTCTTTTTTTTGGTGTCATATCCTAAGCTAATGTCATGAAGCTTTCCTTCCAAGTTTTCTTCTAAGAGCTTTGTAGTTTTAGCTCTTATGTTTATAAGTCTTTGATCCATTTTGAGTTAATTTATGTATATGACGTAAAATAAAGATTCAACTTTATTCTTTTGCATATGTATATCTAGTTTTCCCAACACAATTTGTTGAAAAAACTGTGTTTTTCCCATTGAATGGTCTTGGCACTCTTTTCAAAGTTCATTTGGCCATATATGCAAGAGTTTATTTCAGGGCTTTATATTCTATTCCATTGGTTTATATGTCTATCTTTATGCCAGTACCACACTATTTTGATAACTGTAGCTTTGTAATAAGTTTTGAAATCAGGAAGTATGAGACTTCTAAATTTGTTCTTCTTTTTCAAGATTGTTTTGGCTATTTGGGGTCCCTTGAGATGCCACATTAATTTTAGGATGGATCGTCGGTGGAATTCAATGGGGATTCATTGGGGATTCAATAGGGATTGCATTGAATCTGTAGATCGTTTTGGGTAGTATGGCCATCTTAACAGTATTAAGTCTTCTAGTCCATGAACACAGGATATCTTTCCATTTATTTGTGTCCTCTTTAATTTCTTTCTGCAACGTTTTGCAGTTTTCAGTGTAAAAGTCTTTCATGTCCTTGGTTAAGTTTATTACTAAGTTTTTTGTTCTTTTTGATGCTATTATAAATGGAATTTTTTAAAAATTTCCTTTGTGGATTGTTCATTGTTAGTGTATAGAAACACAACTGATTTTTGCATGCTGATTTTGTATGACAACTTTGTTGAATCTGTTTATTAGTTCAAACAAAAATTGTTTTGGAATATTTAGGGTTTTCTACATGTAAGATCTAGTCATCTGTAACAGAGATATTGTTAGTTCTTCATTTCCAATTTAGATGTCTTTTATTTCTTTTTCTTTCCTGATTTCTCTGGCTAGGACTTCCGGTACTATGTTGAATATAAGTGATAAAAATGGGCATCCTTGCCTTGTTTCTGATCTTAGAGGAAACGTTTTTCAGTCTTTCATCATTGAATATGATGTTAGCTGTGAGTTTTAATATATGGCCTTTATTATGTTGAAATTGTTTCTTTCTATTCCTAATTTTTAAGTGTTTTTAACATAAAAGTGTGTTGAGTTTTGTCAAATGCTTTTTCTGCATCAATAGAGATGATCATGTGGTTTTTTTTCCCATTCTTTTAATGCACTGTATTACATTGATTGCATATCTTTTTAAAACATAGAGTTAAAGGTATTCTCAAATAAAATCTAGGCTAAAGGAAGCTTTGATGCATCATCTCATTGCTATCTGTGCACAAAGACTAGGCCTCTCAACTCTTCTTTCTAAGAAGTATCCTTGATTTTCTAGGTTTTTATCTTTTGCTTCTCACTTTCCTTGTGGTCTCCTCATGAAAAAATATTTTTCAAGTACTGATTATTTACCTCTTGAGAAAGATGCAAATCTACAACACTAGAATCACAGACGATTTTCACAAACCGAAAATGACTTCAGAGTTTATTTTGTCTGCCTGTCACAAGGGCACAGAGCTTGCTTTTTTTTAAAAAAATGTGCCATTGACATATATTTCAACAGTCCGGGTTTCATATCTCATTATGTGTTTAAGGCTTGGTACACACACAAGAACAGAGAGAAAAATGATTACATATATAGGACTAGCTATGAGTAGATTCAAAACCATTTAACTTCAACTAGAATATTTTCTTCCCAGTTTTACTCTTGTGAAAGCTATTTGATTATTTTTATACGTTAGTATGCTAATCAAAAAAGGACAATTTACTAAAATTTTCACTTACATTATCTCATTGAGTCCTTAAAACAACCCAGTGAGGTAGATATGATAATTTCCCACAGACACATACAGGTCAAAAGAGTGATTACAAAATAGTGGCCAAAAAGACATGTGGAGAATTCTAGAGAGAAGCGATATGAGTATAACTTGGGAAAGGAGTTGAAAGTGTAAGTTGTTGGGGCTGGCCCGGTGGTGTAGTGGTTGGGTTTGTGCACTCCACAGCCATGCTGTGGTGGCGTCCCATATAAGGTAGAGGAAGATGGACATGGATGTTAGCCCAGGGCTAATCTTCCTCAGCAAAAAAAGAGGGAGATTGGCAACAGATGTTGGCTCAGGGCTAATCTTCCTCAAAAAAAAAAAAGTGTAAGTTGTTATATTGTACAGAAAATAAGGATTAAAAATTTAGATGCAAACAAAAATTTAAAAGAGATTTATTAGCGCTAGTATTATGATGGAAATAACCATATGAACTCATGACCTTAAATAGAAAAATCATTCTAACTCTATCACTAAAGTGACCTGGAAGCTAACTGCTCTTACACATGTAGAAGTCCTTACTACGTACCCTGAGTTCCCAGATTTGGGCTTCTAATTCTCTTTTCCATTAAAAGAGCATTTTGTGAGTATTGGATTTTATATCTTGCTGGAAGGAAAAACAAGGTGGGTATGAGATATTTGTTTTTACCAGAAAGTTGAGTCTATGGAAGGCTAAGAGTCCATGGTGAATACTAAAAAGGAAAACAATTAATATAAAGTGTCCAAAAAGAAGTTGTAATAAAAAAATAAAGATGACAAGAATGGGAAATATTCCATTCTACATTAATTTTATTACACAAGTGAGCTGCTGATGTGCTTGGAGTCCCCCCTACTCTCATCAAGAAAATTAAAATGAACAGATTTTATGTATGGTGGCAGAGCCAGGATGATATTGACAGAATGGAGAAGGGATGGGCTACATGGAGATTGTCTATTAAAAATGTAAGGATTTTGTCTGTGTGTCATCAGTGCTGTTGGGGGGAGATGATGTTCTCACCACCCATCAGATATCCTACCTCAGGGAAAGTCAAGAACTGGACCTTGTTACCATCAAGGTGTGCACACCTGGATACTTGGTCTGAGCTGCAATCTGACCTCTCTCCCTAAACCACGGGTCCCCATTTTTCTTTGGAGCAATATCCACACACACCGCAAAGTGACAGGAATTTACTCTTGCAAGGGACCCCATTGGAAGCAGGGGAATTAGAATTTCCTGGCAACATATATACCAGGTAAAAGCCCCCAAGTGATTCTGACCCCCTCCTGCTTGGAAGGAGCTAATTCTCCCTGTCAAGAATCACACTTCTCACCAACCTAATTCCAAGGGCTTCAACTGTTGCAACAGGAAAAGTAATACTCCATGAAACAGCACAAAGTATCTGGTTTCCAAAAGGAACTTTTCATATCAACTTAAAGAATTTAAAATAAGGACATTATGATTTAAGTGATTAAAGTGGACTAATCAAATCATCTTACAGGCTACACTCCAAAGTCCCTAGTTTCTTGGTGTAGATAAAACAGTTCCACCAATTTCAGTTAAACTACTGAAGGATATAAGTATTGTCAATGAAGACGGTTAACTTGAAGAGAGCTACTTTGCATTTATTAATCTAGGAATTAAATAAAATGTATAAAATGCCAGTGATTTGAAGTGGCAAGCTTTTATTTTTTCCGTAATGTGCCTAAGCTAGCAATGAAGAATAGATTTTATGTCTTGTGTCAAATGCAGTTGATTTCTGTCACTGTGTTGGGCAGGATGCTGAGGTGTGCCCTGGTCTGGGGAAAGAGAGTTGTACTCAAAGGAAAGATGTCTGCCCAGGGTACTGGTGCGCATTTCCCATGCCAGGCTAGGGGTTCTTTTCTGTGAAGTGAGTAGAAATTACCCTCCCAATGCTTGAATAGCTTCCAATTTGGTTTGGGAAATGAAACACAAAAAGGTGAGGAAATAGAACATTTCTCAGGCAATGTAGACACTTCTGTAAAGCTCTCCTGTGCCCCTCTTGTGGAACTAATTGCTCCTTTTTTGTTACTTCCATTAGCATTTTATGGGCGCTGTTACAAGACTACTGCTTTCACTCTTGTTCTTACATTGTGATTGCTCCCTGTTCGTTTGTAATGCCCTCGAGGGCAGTGACTGCACTCCATTGCCCTCAGCGCCCTCAGCGCCCGGGTCTGTGCTTCCTGAGCTGAGGGGCCTTTGCTGACAAGAGGATGAGCATGTAAAGAGGCTTAAAAGAAATCAGATGAACAGAGTGTAAATACCAGGCTTTGCTCTCAGTTACCAGGCCCCTCTTATTCCTTAGCCCCCAACCCCAGGTTTTCTGGGCCTATTTCTACAGTGTCCCATTGCATCTATCAGCTACACTTTCAATTTCCAAATAAATTCCTCTTCTCTTTAAAATCCTCAGAGTTGAGTTTCCGTTGCCTGAAACCAAGCACCCTGCCTGGGACCTTCTTCCACAAATATCTAGCTTTTTCTCCCTTCATGTGTTTGCCCCCATCACCCTACCTCTTCTACCATGTGGGGTGATCTGAGAGCTGATGAAAACTCCCAGAACATGGGATTTCCAGCCAGTTGACTCTGGGATCAAATTCCAGCTCTTACACCCACTGCCAGATCTTGGGCAAGTGAGTTCTCCTTCCAGACGTCCAGTTATCCAGGATGGAGTGGACACACTGTTTCCCTCAGGAAGTTCCTGTGAGAATCAAGGCAGATAGTACATAGCAGGCACACAGCTCAGTCGACACTGGTTACTCGGCTCCCCTATTCCCCTTACTCAATTAGCAATAACTGAGTCATTGCCATGTGTATCTTGGATATTGTGACCATTTAAATCCTTTATTATTTATCTTCTTAGGTACTGCAGCCTTATTCCCCTCCTTGCAGGGAAAGAGCCTGACCTCCCCCCAGCCTCTGAGAGTGCCCTGTCCACGGTAGGAGCTCAATACATACGTGCAGACTGAGTGCCTGCTTCTCGTGCATGTTCACAGCCACAGGGTGGGCTCTTCTTGCTTTACTTCCTTAGCATTGTGCTGCCTGCTGTCTGCGCTCTTGCTGACTGGTCAGATTTGCAGTCCCACTCCTGGAGGGGCCTCGGGGGGTAACGGTGGACAGATTACGACTGATTTCAGGGTCTCCCTGGTGCAGATCCTTGCAAACTGACTCTGGACAGTGTCAATGGCCTCCAGCCAAAGACCCCTAGGAACACACTTGGAGTTGAAGAAGTTGGGTTTCTTACTCCCAGTGAAGGAGAATGCACAGCTTTGGGACCAGTTGGCCATCTCAGTAAGAGGGTGCTAGAAAAGACCTGTGCAGAAAACAACAAAGCAGGCCTGAGACTGCTATCCTTTCAAAGGCCCGTTTGCAAGGCTGGCCCTTGGCTTTCATCTGGGAATCTGGACTCCGGGAATGTTTTCACCATTCTGTAACTTATGAGTGGCTCACTGTGCGTAAACTGTCTATGCAAACAATGTGGTTTATGCTGAGCACCTGCTTTCCTTCTGGAAGTCTAGAATTTTGGTGCATGCTAGTCAGGGAGTGCCTGTGTAATCAGCCCCCAATAAAAACACTGGGCAGTGAGTCTCTAATGAGCTTCCCAGGTGACAACATTTCACATGTGTTGTTACAGCTCCACACTGAAGGAATGAAGCGTATCTTGTGTGACTCCACTGGGAGAGGACTCTGGAAGCTTGTGCCTGGTTTTCTCTGGGCTTCACTCACGCACCTTTTCCCCTTGCTGATTTTGCTCTGTGTCCTTTCACTGTGATACGTCTTAGCCAGGAGTATGACTATACGTTGAGTCCTGTGAGTCCTCCCAGTGAATCACCAAACTTGAGAGTGTCTTGGGGACCCTTGACATGTTTGTTATAGGATTTGAACTTATGTTAGGTGACTTTGGGGAGGGTGTAAGCAAGCGGGACTTTGCTCTGGATCACATGACCTCAGGAAGCGGGGGTAATGCTGGGATTGGGCATCACAATAAATCTCATCTAGGAAGAGGGAAGACTAGAACAAGGCCAAAGCTGTAATTGATAAAGCAGCAATCACTTATATTAGCCGGGAGAGGGGGAAGTTTTGTATTTTGTGGCTTGGACGACGTTCTTGTGTTGTCTTATGTTCAGATATGATTACGGAGGACTGATTTTTGTCTTTGACCTTGTCCATCATGGTCACAGGGTGGCCTTGTCTGATGTTAATGTCCTGTAAAAGGGTTCATGTTCAACAAGAGAACACCCAGGGCTGGCTGGGAGTGCCTGCCAGCTCCTGGATGTCAGGGGCTCCTTTTCTTTTTCTCAACAGTAATTCAATCTGAAATTGTCTCATCTGTAATGCCACAGCTTTTGTTTATATGGAAAATTTTCTCCATAATGGTTTAGTTTTCTCAAGCCTTTATAATCATAGCAGACCTCCAATTTCCTGTATTCATTTAATGAAAAATCCTTACTGATAGAGACCACGTTACTGGAGGAGTCTCGACCCATAGGATACAGATCAAATGATTTTGCTCTTTGTAATAACTGCTAACCAGTGAACTGCATTCCCCCTGGACAGCGGGCTCTCTGAATATTCAGTTCAGTCTAATTGAGGACTTTTGTCACTTGCAGTTACTTCAACAGTCTCGCGTTGGCTGAGAAGATACAGTCCTGTGCATTTTAAGGCAGCACTGTCCAAGTCCATTCACAGCACTCCTTCCCACAGCCCAATGATAGGGTTGCCACTCTAGCCATCTCTGCAGGCAGTTTCTTAAAAGATCCAGCACTGTTTTTTAAAAGAATCAATTATCAACTTATTAGTATTAATTAACAATAAATAAGTATTAAACCCAATGTAATAGTTTTCTACGCTGCTGAAACAAATTCAGTGTCTTAAAACAACACAAATTTGTTATCTTACAGTTCTATAGGTCAGAAATTGAGTATGGGCGTCGCCAGACTGAAATTAAGGTGTCAGCAGGCTGTGTTCCTCTCCGGAGGTTCTAGAGGAGAATCCATCTCTTGTTCATTTGGGTTGTTGGCAGAATTTAGTACTTTGCTGTTAAAAGATTGAGGTCCTAGTTTTCTTAAGATCCAGCACTTTTTGACTCCAGCCGACAGCTCCACAGGCATCCGTCCTGCTGATGGGCGTGCCTCTTGGCCCTCTGCTCTGGATGAGCCTGCAATCCTAATGCCAATGAATCTCTGGCAGTACCAGCTCTGGGGCTGGCAGGCGCAGCTGGGATCCATCTTCGAAACCCACCAAGGAACTGCACCCTCCCCGCTGTTCACTCGAATATTCCGTTTCTCCCCAGGGCTCCTCTTCCCACTCCTGTAACCCAGGGGCAGGACTGCAGATCTAGTAGCTAACAAAGTATTCCACCAAGGAATGGGATGTTCGGCTCCCCTCTTGCAGGTGGTTGTGAGAGATTTTTCAGGGATCTCTCTCCCTTGGTTTTAGGAAGGAATCTGGTCTAAGAGCTCTGCCGCATCCTGGAGGGGAGAGAGCATCTTTTCCTTAAATCTGCATCTCTCATAATGACCTATTTGATATCTTCTGGGATGGGGGTTGTTGTGCCCATTCTGCTGACAGGGCCCCTCTCAGTGTGTCCCCCGGGGGATCGGTGGCTGCCAGCAGTTGGTGGTCCTCTGAGCTTAGGATACGGGAACCCATTGCCTTTTCTCTGCGGTGGGTCCTAACTCTAGTTCCAGGGAAGGATCCCATGTAGCACTTTGCACCAATAATTCTAACTTGATCAGTTAGCTGTAGTGGAGGACAAAATTTTAATATTAAGGAATTGATTACAATTGTGGCAAAGCTTCTAAATTTGCACTGTCCAAAACAGTAGCCACTAGCCTCTGTGGCTACTGAGCTCTTGAAATGTGACTAGTCTGCATTAAAATGTGCTGTATTTGTAAAATACACACTGGATTCCAAAGACTTAGTATAAATCAAGAATTTAAAATATCTCATTCATAATTTCTATGTTAATAATATTTTTGATATATTGGGTTAAATAAAATAGGCTATTGAAATCAATTTTACCTGTTTCTTTTTAATGTTTCTTAAGGCGGCTACTAAAAATTTGACACCTCCTCTGTGGCTCCTGTTATCTTTCTCTTGGGCAAGGCTGTTCTAGACCAGGTGCCGGCAAACCATGGCCCACTGGCCAAATTCAGTTCATTGCTTGTTTGTGTACATAAAGTTTCATTGGAGCACAGCCATGCCATTTGCTTCCATATCGTACAAGAGCAGAGTTGAGTAGTTGAGACAGAAATCATATGGCCTGCGAAGACAAAAATATTTACTATTTGATCCTTTACAGACAAAGTTTGTCAACACCTGTTCTACACTAATAAATAAAATGCATTTTCTAAATTTGTGGAATTTATTGAATTTTTAATTCAATATTGAATATATATTGAAGTCTTATTTCACAGAAAATTGATGCATTTAGCCTAATCCTATATTAAACTGGGTAGTTAAATAACCATAACACCCCATTGCCCAAATTAGTGGGTAGCAGAGGATTTGCTCAATTAGTTTTGTCATGCCAGTATCCTTATGAGAGAATCTGTGCTCACTTCCTCATTGATTATCCCCACCACACAGTGAAACTGGTAGGCGCTCATGAATTGGGGACTGGACCTGGGGAAATCCAGATTACCGCTTTCACATAAGTCTGAGTGACTAACAGGGCTCCATATAAAGATAAGTGTCCACTGTGTTTGAGCAATAGCCATGATGATTAAATGGCAATGCCTGTCTCAGCCTCCAATCACAGGCTCGAGGTCCACACTGAAATTACGGTTATGCAGAGAGCAGTGTCCTTTCAGAATGGAGAGCAGAGTCTTTTGCATTATCATAGAATCGTATCTAACAACATGTGGTCTGTTTTCTTGAACTCATGCAGCAGAGCCAATTGTCGCAAATGATTATACTCTTCATCTCCCTACTGACCTTTCATCTTTTTTATTCTTGTCAATTTTCCTTGTGAAGCATTACCATTTTGGTGGGGGTGTGTATGTCACGAAAGCACGTTCTGCATCGCACGGAAAATTATGGCTGCAAAGCCTCCTTAAATTACACTCTAATAGTATTTTCTTGGAAGTCTTTATGAATTTTGGTTCTTCCTAACCTTTGCCACTGGGGATCACATAGCACAGCTCAACGTTTCCGTTGCTGTGTTTTATAATGGTGGTAATGTAAGAATTTACTGGAGACTTTATGTACAGAGACAAAAGCACGCCACTTTATGAAGCTATTAAACACCATGGATTTTCCCACATGAGAGATCAAGCTTATTGTATTTCCCCAGTCTCCCAGCAGCTTCCCCCCGCCGCACAGCTCCATTGTGTGAGATGGTGTGGTTTGCCCAGCAGTCCCCTAGCCCAGGGTTGTTAGCGTCTTGACTGCAACCCAGCAAGATCACCAAAGTATAGCCGTCAGAGACGGCTCGCCGCTCTATCACCAGGCTTGTTGCTGCAGGACACCTGGTCCCTACGCAGGAAAGGTTATTATATTTCCTTTTGACAATGGAAGCTTTTCAAGGGCCAACAATGCAATTTTTTTATAGCAGAGATTAAAGTTAAAAACATGACAAGCTGAGAGCAGTGTGCTTTTGTGCGCGGATATCCAGACATTTTCAGCCAAAGATGGCAATAAGCTGCATGACGAAAATTCTAACTTGAAACTCCCAGGGTTCTCCAATTAGGTGCTTATCTTTTCTTTTATGGGAGAGACTTCATTTAAAACAAGATTTCTATTGGGGAAAATATGGTTTCACTACCAAAATGCATTGGCCAGGGAAATGGCAGGCCACTGAAATATACGAGACATTATTTGCATAAAAAATGATCAAGTAATATACTTTTATGTTCATATGATCTTAAAATTTTAGAACTATTTTCATTTAGAGGGAGCAAAGGTACTCATTAAGGCTCTCTTTGGGGTAATTTAGTTATTAAAATCTATTGTGTTTTATGGAAATGACCAGAACGTTTCTTAGATTTGAAGGTTTGTGTTTAAAAAAATTAAGAGTTCTCCAAATCTGGAGGTATTTACTGTGTGGTTTTAGTCACTGATATAACTCTGAAAATATGTGAAGCTGCCTATGAGATATAAATCATTCCACTGCCAAATGTCCTCCTTCTTCTTCGATTAGAAGAAGAGGTAAGTGCTTTCTAAAGGTGGGCTGGTCGGTGGGCTGTGTCACTGTGTCACTGATATCAGGATATCCAAGTGGAAACTGCAGCTAAGTAAATATAAAAAGCAGAATATTGGTTGTGCATGGTTAAATTGCAATTGGGCAGAGACATCTGCCTGTTGGATGGACAGCTCACCAACAACATGAAGATTTTGCTTCTAATTCAGAGAGGTTTACAAAGGCGTGAGAGTCCCCTCAGTGACCTCCACCGCATAGTGTGCTTTTCACTTCCTTTCACAGTCCCCCTGAGACCTGGACCCATTCCACAGTGAGCCTGTAGGAAAAGCAATCACACACTGGGTGTACTCAATAGTTTTTGATTTTATAATCCTCATCCACATAAGTTTTCTTGGGACTCCGTGTTCACAGTCAAGTCCAATGGGAATGTCTCCGAGGCAGGGAAAGTGAACGCAGTGCTGCTGGCGCTCAGAATTGGATGGAGTCACAGGACCTGCTGGGTAGAACTGTCTTCTATTGACTTATATTTGCTGACAGGATGCTGTCAGGGGAATCAAGGTGCTGTTGGAAGGACAGACTTGGTGAACGGGAAATACAAGACGTTTTAAGGTCCATCTCCTGAAAAAATAAACTTGAAAGAAAGTGAAATGACGGAGGACCTGACCCGATCCTCCAGCACTATTCAGGCGGCACATATTTTCAGCATCTGTCATAAAAGCTCACAGTGTTATGAGGGACTCTAAGTTTAATGGTGTGTAAATTTTTTTTAACTCTCTTGTTGCTTCTTAGCTGCTGCCTGCAAATGTGGAAAAGCTTTTTTTTTGAATTTAGTTTTAGAAGCACAAAGAGGAAAATACAAAACACTAAATGCCTTGAGTTAAATGCACAGAGAATTTTGTGCTCAGAAAAACATCCAAATGCCAGGTCTCCTTGGCTTGTGGAAATTTCCAGACCCCAGGTGACCAGGGCACTGATATTCATTTTCTTTTGACTGCTCAGACCTCCCTACCCGCACCTACCTGTAGTCACTGAGGACCCCAAATCACTGATTGACACCCCCTCAAAACTCTCCAGGGATCTGGTCACTCTTCGGTGGAGGAACCCAGTTCTCCCTTGCTCACTCAATCTCTCACATGCTTGGGAACGTGGGGGGAATTGGATTCAAGGAGAAATGAGAAGGAAATACTTTTTAATTTCAAAGAGAATCCGAGATATCTCTACACTGTGAATATATGAATACTGTACAATTTATGAGGTGCTGGAAAATATACTACATTACATAGTCCAATTTAATGCAATCCATGGAGCTCCAAATGCCCTTTAGAGTGTTTGAAGCCAACATTTACAAATACAATTTTAAATAGAGGATAACTAAATGGGTGTTATTATTCTGTTCTGAGCCTGCTAACGAATTCTCAAGAACGTAGCATGAATTGGTTGTCAAGGTAATGTCTGGGAAGGTGGCAGAAACTGTCACTAAGCCAAGTGGAAAAATTAAACCCTCTCTCCGTCATATTCCAGGAATTCTCAAGCAAAAAGAAATTCCTAGACACCTCTCGGAGCCCTTTTGTGTTCTCCTCTCTTTCATCTGTCAACCCTCTTTTCTATTTCCCCGTAGATGACCAAATGAAATAGAATGTTCCCCAAGAAAACTCATTTAAAGAAGTTGAGTTCAGGGTCAGTCTTTTATTTTATTTTATTTTTTTCCATCTACAGGTCTTTCTTTTAGTTCATACCCTCTGGGCTGATTCAAATTAGAAGAGTATTTTGGACTCTCTACGGAGGACACATGGTGGAATAACCTAAATTGGAAATGCATGTTTCATGATAACAGACATTTCCACTCTTGCTGGGCATTTCCAATTGCTGGAAAGCACCTCTGTTACATGAACTAATCCACAGACCCTCTGGAGACTCGGCAGAGAAACTGAGGCCATGAAAGTGATTACAGGGCCATTAAGCATAAATGGTGGAAAAGAAATTACATTTGAACTTTTTTTCATGTTCTGCTTTCATATAAATTACATAAGACAATGGAAAGAAAAGACCATCTGGGTTTGGATTTCATAAAATGAGACTCACATCTGCTTTGGTATGTCATATGAATATTCCCTCATTAGAAGGTTCAGTCTATGAAACACTTTTGGTCAAAAAAGCATTAAGAAAAAAGGGGGAGAGATTGCTTTTCATGGATGCTGATTATTTTTAAGTCCTCAGTTCTAAATATTAACTGGCGAACACCGCATAGGATTGTACGTAACTTTATTTTTAGAAATTAAAATATCTTACACTGTGTCTACTTTGGCCAAATAGTGCACATTGCTTTTTTATTTGTTAAACAGGAGATCTGGTGCTTTTTTAGTCAAAAACAAGGGGACTTTCGCGTTCAGCTCAGCTTTTAAAAAGGGCCAAGTGTGTAAAGGTGTATGTTTGTAGATATATCCTTTGGCCTCATCAACATGAGATGAATGTTTCTAGCCATATGAGATTATTCAGCTTTCCAGCAATCTCTTTTGCCTCCTCCTTTTCTTACCTTCCATCTCTTGGTTCCATCTACTTTGTATTGGTTCCATCTCAAACTTCATGTGGTAGCAAGATGGTGGCAGCAGGTCCAGACTTCGACACCCTCTTAGGTTCAAGCCCATGGAGAAGAGTGAGAGGTGCCTTCTCAGAATCTTATTGATGCTGAATGGGTGATATGCCTATCCTGGAACTAATCAGTAATCATGAAGCCTGGGAAATGTGGTGTTCTGATTGGCTGGGGCCTAATCAACTGCCCCACTCCTGAATCAGGGGAGTCCCATCCAATACTTATGGGCCAAGAATGAAGGAGGGATGATCCCTGTAGTAGGCAGTTTCTAAGATGGCTCCCAATGACTCCTGCCTCCTGTATTTATGCCTTTGTGTATTCCTCTCCCCTTGAGTCAGGGCTGGGCCTGGTCACTCGCTTCTAACCAACAGAATACAGCACAGGTGATGGGATGTCACTTCTGTGATTAGGTTACATAAGATAGTGACTTCCATCTTGCTATCAGACTCTCTCTATTGCCCTCTGAGCTTGTATACTTTGATGAAGCAGGCTATCATGTTGGAGAGGTCCAATGGCAAAGAATTGAGGGCAACCTCTGGCCAATAGCCATTGAAGGGTGGAGGTCCTTAGTCCAACCCCCTTAAATGGAACTGAATCTTGCCCACAACCATGTGAACTTGGAAACAGATCCTTCTCCAGTCAAGCCTTCACATGATACCCCAGCCTTGCCTGGCCACTCAGTTGCAGACTTTTGACAGACTGTGAAGCAGAGGACCCAGCCAAGCTGTGCTGAAACTCCTGACTCAAAGAAACTGTGTAATAACAGAGGTGTGCTATTTTACACTGCTGAGTTTGTGTTAATTTTTAACGCAGCAATAGACAACCAATACAGTGCCCCAGAGAGAACTAGGGGTACAGGAGAAGGGTAGTGTGTTAAAATGTACCGGAGATTTGTTTTAATTGGGTGTGGTAAGACATGGAAGGATTGTCATAAAGGGAGAACTTCATACTCACAGATCTCACAGATACTCACAGGTCTCTAGAAACAGGAGTCATGACGCACCACACAGGGCCACATGGGGAAGGATCAGAGTTGGTCAGGAGGCAGAGAGGCAAGGGAAAAGCATGGACAAGACCTTTGTTGTGGTTTTCACAGCAACGGGGGGGCAAGGCAGGAGAGATAGATTTGGGATTGGCTAGTTTGAGTAATTTCAGTGGGCTTAAGGATGTAAGGACTGCCCCTAGTTGCCTGGTAGCTGGTCTGGCGGTGATATTAGGGCAAGGGGACTGTCTTAGTCCATTCAGGCTGCTATAACAGAATGCTATAGACTTGGTGGCTTATGAACAACAGAAATTTATTTCCCACAGTTCTGGAGGCTGAAAGTCTGAACTCAGAGTGCCAGCACAGTCAGATTCTGGTTAGGGCCCTCTTCCGCGTTTCAGACTCTTGTTGTATCCTCACATGGTGGAAGGGAATAGAGAGTTCTCTGGGGTCTCTTTTATGAGGGCTAAGGGCATTAGTCCCAAGCAAGTGGGCTCCAGTCTCATAACCTTATCACCTCCCAAAGGCCCCACCTCCTAATACCATCAAACTGGGGGTTAGAATTTCAACATATGGATTTTGGGGGCACACAAACATTCAGACCGTAGCAGGGATAGTGGCTCAGCCTGAGAGAGCTCTGTCAAGGAGGTAGTTGGCAGGTAGGGGCTGTAGATTGATTGGTTTGATGTCTCTAGGAACTAGCTAGCTCTAGGAGAGGCAGTCTCCTAGATCAACAAGGCCCCAGATGTCAAAGCCTCATAAAATACAGACAATAAACAACATAATTAATACAAGTAGGTAAAGTCTGGGCAGCAAAAACAATAGGTGCCTACAACAGTACATTATAGGCATGAGCTCATTAACTGTCTCAACAGTCCTATGAGGTGGGTCAACACTGCTTTCCCCACATTTTTGTAAGGTGAGAAGACTAAAGCACAGAGAAATTAAATAACCTGCTCAAAATCACAGAGCGGGTCAAAACAGCACTATGAAAATGAGACTAGAGAGGGTAGAATATGCTACTGGCAGAGCACATTTGAACCTTAAGTAGTGTGAAGTATGATTGCTTCCTAGTCTCTGCATAGTTTGTTAGACTCAGGGAATTTGTTTCAGATTTTAGAGATTTTAGGTGCGAGACTAAACAGGAAGCTTCTTTATGCAAACTACTGATCTGTACCAAGCAGCCACACCAGGGTTCTTAAGAATCAACTAACCTTGTTGGCCAATACTGGCAGGAATAACAGGTCATTGTCACGCATCGTCAACCCTGCCTTCCCTCCCCAGCCTGCCCTGGGGCTGCCAGTATATGTTCTTTCCTGAGCAGTTTCTGGGCCAGTCCTGACCAGGACTGAGAGTGTCTCACCTATCTCCAGTCCACCGGTGGAGGGATCTGGAACTGGTTTTGCTTTCCTTGACCCAGTTCCTGCATGCTAGGGCTGAGCCTTTAAAATTGTGACTCCTCTGTCCCAGCTACGTTAGCACAGCATGCTTGCCTGGCAAGTTCCTAGTTTCTCTGCCAAGAACTGCATTTTCCTGACTGAGTAGGGTCTCTGGGATGTGGGACGTCTGCAAAGAACTGAGAACTCCCCTTTTCAGGGATGTAATACAGTCATGAGCGACATAATGATGTTTTGGTCAATGACAGGCTGCGTGTATGACGGTGGTCCTATAAGATCAGTACCATATAGCCTGGGTGTGTAGTACACTATACCATCTAGGTTTGTGTAAGAGCACTCTATGATGTTTGCACAATGACGAAATCACCTAACAATGCATTTCTCAGAGTGTATCCCGGTCGTTAAGCGACACATGACTGTAATGCAATCCAAGCACAGGGCAGGGGCAAGACCAGATGGACTGTAAGGGCTCTTCCCGTCTTGAGAAGCTGTGGCTCTACATTTGCTTGCCTTACCCTATCTTATATTTTGGTAGTTTCCATTCTCATTTTATCTTTCCTATTAGATTAGGACCTTTTTGAGATCTATGTATCTTGCACATAAATAGTTTTAATTTTTAAAAAATGTAAAACACAATTTTGGTAGTTCTTACTTTGGGGATGGAAATGGATTTAGGAAAAATGACATTTCAAAGAAAGGTAAATAATCCTAGAGATAAAAATAGCCTTTTATTTTTGGGAAAATGTTTCCCTTTTATGATTTATATTTATCCTATATGATTAACTTTATATTTATCCTATATGATTATATTTATCCTATATGATTAACTCAGTGAGCACAGAATCCCAATGACCTGTGCTGTGTATATAATGATGATGGAGGTTTTGTTTCAGTTAAGACCAAACCATCTCACAAAAAAGGGCAAAGGTGTCCATTAATATTATTGATTACTTCTAGTACATTCTGGAGGTCCTAGCCGAGATTAGAGGCATATTGCTTAGTTATAGTTTTAATATAATGACTAAAAATTTTCATGTTCTTTAACAGAATGGAATGACCTCAGATATTATTTCTTAACATAGAGCAGGAGTTGGCAAAGTATAGACTTTAGGCCAAATCTGGCCCTCTGCTTGTATTTGTAAATAAAGTTTTATTGGAACACCACCATGCTCATTTGTTTACATATTGTCTATGGCTACATCTGCACTATAATGGCAGCACTGAGTAGTTGTGACAGAGACTATATGGCTGGCAAAGCCAAAAATATTTCTCTCTGTCTCTTTACAGAAAGTATTTGCTGACAACACATCTTAACTTGAAGAGCAGTTAATAAAGTTCTAAGCTTTTATTTTATTTTATTTTATGGTGCTCATTTCCTTTGGAGCAATGAGCAATTGGCGGTTTTTCAGTCCATTTATATGATACCTTCCTCTAAAGAATTTTAAGTCTATTTGCTTATAGATTTGCACATCTGGTACAAGGCTTATAAGTTCTTTTTCCAGACTCAGAGAGGTTAATTGGCCTTCATAAATTTGCACATACAGACGGTAGGGGGAGCCCAGAAGAGAGCTCAAGTTTACAATTCCAAAGTCAGGCTCCTTGTGATGACCATTTGTGTTTGAAGTCATGACTCCTACATTGCACTAAAACCAATGTAAAAGGAAAATATTTAGTCAACTAACTGGTTCTCAGTATTCCAGTTAACCTGAACAATACCAATACCAATACCAAAATGTGCATCAATGCCAACAATCATGCTTCTAGACAAATGCATCTTTCAAGAGGCAGTACCAGCGTCGTCTAGTCCATGATGCCTTTTCTAAGTGGCTAAGTTAGAATGACACTTCCACTTTGTACCCCAAGCATGTCTCCCTTAGACCTAGGGAACGCACCCCAGTCCTGGGCCTCATGCTTTAAGCGTCCTCCTCTGTCTATCCCTCTCCCCAAGCCCAGGATTCTGTTGGGCTAAGTGTATCTGAAGCCTCCTTCTGGACCATGCCCCTTGTACCTGAGACCTAGGAATTCCCTGCCCAAATGCCCAAGCCTGCTTTCCAGCCTGCATGGATTCTTCCCAATGTCCCCCAAGTATCCGAGAGCAGAGAGCAGACTACGCTGCTGTGCACATCCTTAGGCCTGAAAGCTGGCCAAGGGGGCAGCTGTCTGCAGATTATTCAGATGGCCCTTGGATGTGCAAGCAGGGATGTCCACTGTCATGTGCCTGAGGCCCTTCATGGTTTGCAATGAAGCTGAGGACAGGAAGAGAAGGGGATGTGCTCTGGACAGGCCTCTATTTAGACTCTTGCCCAGGCCCTGCAAACTCATCAGGTTATCTAAAACCCATTTGCACTAATTGGTTTACAAGCAGTCTCTCCCTGCTAAACTGTAAACTCCTGGAATGCAAAAGCCGCCTCTCTTATGTTTCCACATCTCTGGTACGCACACACACAGTGGTTGGGACATTTCAGGTGCTCAGTAGATATTTGAGGACTGAAAGAACAACACCATCTTGTCACTTAATTGACAACCAAATGGAAAGTCAGTGTTCCTGTTACTATTGCTGTATAGCAGACCACCTTAAACTTAGTGCCATGAAAAAACCATTTTATTATATTCACAACTCCGTGGGCCAGGAATTTGGATAGGGCAGAGACGGATGGCTTGTCCCTGCTCTACAATCTCAAGGGCCTCTGCTGGAAAGAGTCAAAGGCTGGGGTGACTCAACAGCTGGGGGGCTGGAATCATCTGGAGGCTCACTCACTCACATGTCTAGCAGTTGATTCTGGTTGGGACCGGAAGACTACCTGTGGCCTCTCTCTGTGGCTCCCTGGGCTCCCTCACAGCATGGTGTCTGGGTTCCAAGAGTGAACATCCCCCAAATAATCAGGCTTGGAAGTCACAAGCTCAACGAAGTTCAAGTGGAAGGAACCTAGACTCCTAGCTTTTGATGAGAGGAGACCCTAAGACATTTTAAGAAGAGCATATGGGACAGGAAATATAGATGTGGCCAATGTTAGAAAAATAAAATCTGCCACAGTTAGGTAGATGTTCTTTTAGAAAAATTAACACATCTACCCAGATCTATGGAGAGGGGGAGAAAGCTTTTCAAATAAAACAAAAGAAGTAAAAAATAGAAGATCTACTTTTCACCACTCTAGTGTTTAGAGAGAGCGTGAAGAACCTATTGTGGAAAAAAGTATGGGCTGCATCTATGAGGTGAGAGATCTAAAATGGGCTCCATTTAAAATAATGACTAGTGGTTGCAATGGTTTCTTTCCCACTGAGTGGTTGATTGTTTCATTGTGTTCGCTATGTCCCAGTGATATACAGTTACTTTTACATGAAGTACTAAAATAGCTTTTCAAAAATAAGACGGGAAGTTTCATGCTCTAATGAACTAATACAGTAAAATGTCAATATCATTAACTGGAAAAAATAGCAGACAAATGTTTGTTTGAGTTAAACTCAGCTATGAAAGTAAGTTCTTTCCTTTGGAAAAGTTTTTGTATTAAATAATGCTTAATCTGACATTATCAAGAATTTATAGTCATCACCATTAATACAGCAAAAATGTATGACAAATATGGAGACGCTGTGCATAAAGATTCCATGAATTCGTTGTCCAAATGATTTAATTTAAGTTTGAGGTACATGAACAAAATATAATGATTCTATGAAGTCTTCAGAAATTTAAAAATGTATATAAATTTAAAGTAACAAAGTGAATTCAAAGAGAAGGAAGAATCTGAACTGGTAGACGCCATGCTGACACACCATTATAAAAATCCAAAAAGGGTAGCCTCCCACAGTTTCTGAAATTTTAAAATTTAGTTTTCTCTTTTTGATTCTGAAAGTGGCTCTCAAGAAACTGGAGACAAGTGCTTCCAAGATTGGGTCAGAAGTGATTTTACATGGTGTTTTCCAGACTCTCACTTTAAGCATTTCTTTCTACACCTCATCTTCCTCCCAGCTCAGCCTTCTTAGGGGTTGATGAAGTCCCTGCTACCATTTTGTTTGGGTCTCAGAAGGGGCAAACTCTTAGCTCCAAGACATCCAGCCTCTTCCAAAACACCCTTCTCTAAATGCAACTTCTAGGTCTTATCTGACAAGCGCTGGCCTGCCAGGATCTCCAGGGTGAATAAGCAGACCAAATTTACCTTGGAGATTAAATGCCCACAAAGATAAAGGAAGAGAACCTTCCAGTTGTATAGCCCCGTGGTTTTCAAATCCACTCTGCAGAACATCTTTCCTGCCCACTTGTGGGAAGTAAAGGGGGCTGTGGAAGACCGAGTTCTGTGTGCCCCACCCAAATTTTAATCAGAGGGCTCTGAATTTATTTGTTTTATGGAACAGCTTTCTTTGCAAGTTTTCATTTGAAGAACTTTTCTAAGTTAGTGTAGCACTTCACTATTTATATTCATCTCAGTTGGTCCTCAAAAATACTGGTGTTACAGAATGGCTTCTGGGCATCTGTAAATAATTTAAAGAAAGCTCATTTCAGTTCTCCACCTTCCACTCATGGTTTAGCCTAGTTAAACCTTTTTAACACCAAGAACTAAAAAAAAAAAACCCAAAAGAGGTCAATTGTTGTTGGAATTATGGATAAAGTAGTGGTGCCAGATGCTCTAGATCTCTTGCTTTTGGTCCCAAAGTAGAAGATGCTCAGGATTTGAACCTTCTTTTTATTGTTATTGAAAATTATTTAATTGTTTAATTATGAAAAATACATAGACAAATATATCCTGGGCGATGATACATGTTGACTGTGCCTTGGTTCTGACTGGAGTCTCACTATTTTGTTTGTTTTATGAGGCAGTTTGGGGAAGGAAAAGGGAAGAAGTATTGAGAAGGTCACATTGAATCTCAAGTTTCAACCGAAGAAGATCTTGTTTACCTGAACAACATATATGTGCACTGTGGCTGTCCCATCCTTTTATTGGGACCCTGTCCTTTCATAGTAGCTCCCCCCAAAAAAACCCTGTTCTTCAAGGTAGCTCTCTGCCGATTCTTCTATCTCAAGGCAATTACTTTATCATAAACAGGGAGAGAGGAATTTATATTTCATTATTCCAACTACTTTATGTTACTTAGTGTGGCGAGCCATCTCTAACGTGGCCCCCAATGACCCTTGCTTCCTCATATTCATGCCCTGTGTAATCTCTTCCTTTTGAGTGTGGGCTGCCCTAGTGACTTGCTTCTAACCAATAAAATATGGCAAAGGTGATGGGAAGTCACTTCTATGAGATTGTGACCTGCAACTCGTTAGCCAGATAGGGGTAGTTGATAAATGTTTGTGTGGCCCAACAGATCACCCTAGAGTGTGTTGTCTCATCTGGGGTTCAGGTTTGTATTAGGGTAGATCAACTGCTGCAACAAAAGGTGCCAAAATGTACATTGGCTCTAATGTACCAAGTTCATTTCTTGATCATGACACAGTACTGGGCAAGTTAAGAGGTTGGCAGGATGTCCCTCCCTCCTCCACACAGTCATTCAGGGCCCCAAGGTGACAGAAACTCTGCCATCTTTAACACAAAACTTCCAAGTTTGCTCTGGGTGGGGGAGTCATCTTTATTCCAGCCAGTTGGAAGGGGAAGGGCACATGGAGAAATTCCACGTAGAAGATTTATAAGCCAGGCCTAGGAATGGGCATGACACTTCTGCTCACATTCTGTTGGCCAGATCTCAGCCACCTGATCACATCTAACTGCAAAACAGGCTAGGAAATACAGCCTTTGGCTCAATGGCTATTTCCTAGTGACACTGCTATACCAAGGAGAGGGCGTAAGAATTTTTGGTGGGCAGTTACACTTTCTGCCACACTGCTTCTGGGAAATTGAACACTTTGCCGTGGGGTAGCCAGATTAGCATTCAAATGTGACACAAAATGTTTAATGCTCTAGGCCCATTCAGCAAGGTCGATTCCTTCCCACTCTTATCACCAATCCCTCCATTCTTGCTGCTTCCACCCAAGAACCACCCAACAAGACCTTTAGCTACTACCTCTGATTCAGTATTGAAACTAATTCAGACCTTCTGTCTTCCCATCCCAGGAAAAGGAGGAAATGAGATGTCCTGCTTGACTGTATGTTGGGGGGATTTCTTTTCTCCACTGTTCCTCAGGGCCACCTGCAATTGGGACTGTAACATCCGGCAATCTGCATCAAGCCAGTGTGGCATACCCCTTATAGACCTGCCTCTGAAGTTTCCCTCATCAGAGTCACTTCCTCATTCCTAAACCACTTCTTCCTTTGGCTTCTTTGGATATCACATTTCCCTCACTCCTTTCTCCTCTCTCCTGAGATGCCCAGGGATTTAAATTTCTCCTTATAGACTTACGACTTCCAATTTTCTATCTCTAGCCTTAATGTCTCCTTTGAGCTAAAAGACTGTCCACTTGACATTTCCAGGCCAGTGTCAATGGGTAGTCCACATTTTATGTGGCCTCCTCAGTGACACCGTTCCTGAATACTAACTTACATTAGCCAACCTCTCCCACTCCTTGTCAAATATCCACTTTTATTGCCTTTGTGACGTTTATCACTACCTGAAGTTACTTGTCTGTTTATTTGTTTGGTTATCAACTATCCTAGATATATACACTCTACAGGTGCTAAATTGCACAGTGGCTGGAAAATAGGAGACACTCCATAGATATTTGTCAAATGAATATATAAAGAATTCATTGTAGGGCGGTCCCCCAAAGTCACAGATGCAGATCGTGGGACACTAAGCTGGAAGTAGCAGACATATTAGCTGGGTGAGTTGGGAATTACTTTCCCACCAAGACCGCTCACAATAGGGGGGCGGTAATTGCCCATCAGGATACTGGAGTGCTATTCTGTCGGAGTGCAGTGGTGAGGCAGGTAAAACTCAAATAATTATAAACTTTTAGTTTGTAAAAACTTTACTAAAAGTTTGTAATTATTGCATAGAAAAAAATACAGTGTTGAGTCCCTGGATCCCTAGATCAGGGTGGACAAACATTTTTCTGTAAGAGGCCAGGTAATAAATATTTGGTGACTTATAAGCCATATGGTCTCTGTTGAAACTACTCAACTCTGCCATTGGAGCACGAGAGTAGCCATAGACAATATGTAAGCAAATGGGCATGGCTGTGTTCCAATAAAGCTTTCTTCATGGACGCTGAAATGTGAATTTCATATAAATTTCACATGCCACCAAATTTATTATTTTAACTTTTTTCCAACCATTTAAAAATGTAAAAACCATTTTGAGCTCACAGGCCATAGAAAAACAGGCAGCGGGCTGGATTTGGCCCGTGGGCTGTAGTTTGCTGACCCCTAACCTAGATGATCAGACAACTCAGCTTTGAATATACTGGGATTGTCTTTTTCCAGCTCTGATGGCTACTTTGTAAATAAAGTTTCATAAAATATTTTCCTATAATCCTTGGACTTGAGTCTCTAGGGGTGTTCTGGGTTGGGGGGAGGGAGTAGGAAGAGAGTCTCCCAGGCCTAAATTGTTAACGTTAATATTGCAACATAAATTATTCTTTGCTCCAGATTGCCTGGCTATCCATGTAGAATGATTAATGTCAAGATGATAAAATGATGCAGTCTCTTGAATTTGATTCCAGCTGTTCCCGTCTTTGATATGATTTGTGAATGACATTTGTATTTTTCACTGGTGATTAGTTAATGCTGGGAAGGACAGCCAGATGATAGCTGTCTAGAATTCTAAAGCCAAAGATTTACTTGGCTGGAAAACTGTTCAATAGAATATCGTTACAACATTTACCACAAATTCATTTGGTATTTGTCATTAGAAGGTGCTTAGCATCGGGGAAGCAATCTATAGCCTGACGAATTTCTTAGACTCTTTGATTTTACTGTGATTACAGAACAATGGTAACCAAAAAATCTTCCATTCACATCATGCTTTGCTCTTGTTTAGAACACAAATGAACTCTTAAAGAAATGATTTCACTTTTTCTGAAAGCCTTTTATTGACTTGTTCATGGATAGAGGACATCTCAAGTGTGCGTCTGAGTTTGAAAGCCAAGTGCCAGAAGTCACTGGGTTTAGCCCCCGATGATGACAGTGACCATTTATTGAACCACTTATAATGTGCCAGGCACTAAACTATTTTTAAACTCATTTTGTCTTCACATCAGTGCTTTTAAACGTTATGCTACACCGTCAGGATGTTTGTCCACCCACCAAGTCATTGGAAGGGCGGGCAGATTGGTCTCTTGTTCTCTCTGCATGCATGTGGACTCTTAGATTGTGATTCTGTGTGGATAAGCATGAGATGAGTTTAACTCAGAGTTCCTCAACGTCAGCACTATTGACATCTGGGGCTGGGTCATTCTTTGTTGGGGGGGATGTCCTGTGCATTGTAGGATGTTGAGCAGCATCCCTGGCCTCTACCCATAGATGCCAATAGCAATTCCCCAAGTTGTGACAACCAAAAATGTTTCCAGACATTGCCATTGTCCCCTGGGGGACAAAATCACCCCAAGTTGAGAACCATTGGTTTAACGCAATCTCCTCAGTTGTAGCATTGAGCATATAAAATTGTCCTTGGGGCTCAGCCTGTATTTTCACTTCCTGCTTGAGACCACCTGGTAATGAATTTCTCTTCAGCAATTGAAATCTGAGCTGTGTCTAATTTATCATGAATTCTGCTTCATGAAAAGTAGAGTTCATTATGATGTTGAGAAGAATGACTGAATTCTCTACTCTCCATCTAAATTAGTATAAAGGAGGTATCAACTTGTTTTGATAAGTGAAAAGAGCAGATAATAAAGAAGTCTCTCTCTCTTTCTTTCCAGCTCTCCTTCTCTCTCCCCATCTCTTCTAGATCAACATCTCCATAACCTTGAGGTAAATAAAGCAGTGTTTTCTCCTCATGTGGGATCACGGGAATATTTTTTGTTTTCCTTTGTGCTATTCTTTATTTTCAAACTCTCTGCAATAAACATATATCATCTTTTAAAATCAGATAAAAATTCCTTTAAAAAATGGAGTCACTAATCCATGCTTAGATTTCTAGGTTATGTTAACAATTTCTTTGAAATTGGAATGTGAGACTTAGCTTTCTGATCAGAACACTAATGCCATTGTAGCTCCAATGATGAAACTTCGTAGGGAGAACTTGATTGGCGGATATGGGAAAATAATATCTGTTATTCAATCATGAAAATAAAATTAGAGCAACATCCTGAAAGTTTGAAATGCCAGGGACCTGGAAAAATAAACATCGCATCACCAGTTTTGAGTTATTTAATATTTTGACTAAGGAACAATGGAGGACAGGAACAGCAGTTGCTTTGAATTACATGCTGTTTGGGATCCGCGATAGTGGATTAACAAGGTTTTACTATGTTTCAGATGTTTGTCAATGATTGATTGTTGGCATTCATATCTACATATGCTTACCAGGCTTTCGGGGCACCGGGTCTTTGAGACAGAGGTTATGTCTTTTATTGATTCTGCAAAAGGCCAGACCACACTGGAGAGCCCTAATACGTTAGCAGAGTATTTTGACCATTGATAACAGCGTGAGGACTATTTAGCTCAGAATCCCAAGGCCAAGGTGGAAACAGCCTGGGAACAATGCCTGCAAAGGCCTTTTATGACTAAAAGACCCAAGCAAGCATCCAGCTTTCCCAATCAGCAAAGGCACTTGGCTCCAGCCTGTCATTAAAGTGTGGGCATGGACCCAGCCCCTAGTCTGGGAAAGCAGTCCCCCTCCAGCTCCATGAGCAGGTTTCCCTGAGTAGAGCAGGAAGCCCTGGCCGCGGGCCCCCTGGAAGCTGAGAAGGTTCCTGAGTGGCCCGGACGCCAGCTCCAGCCTAGAGAAGTTGAAGTGACGGCTTTTGGGCTGAGTCTTGCAAAAGTAGAATTCCCAGCCAAAGAACATAACCTGGAAGTGGAAAAACAAATGAAATTCACACAAAGTGAACCCAACAATTCCCTTTCCTCATTGGAAAGGGAATGGTTGGGAGATGGTTGTGGATGAACACTACAGAGGGGCCACACTCCTTCCTTCTTCTTATGGCAGAAGCCGGAGGAAACTCGGCTGAGAGTTAACGAGGTCAGGAGGGTCCATCCATCTGTTGGTCCTTCTGATTGGCAGCACACTCCATGGGGTTCCCTACGCCATCATGACAGATTTCCTTTGGTTCTTAATTTTTGTTTAGCTTCTGGCTCTTTGACTGATGGAAGCAATTGGATTTCTTAATCAGAATTAAATTGTTAAGTCTCTTACTGAGCAAGGGAGGAAACGTTCTCAAGTAATTTTCATTCAGACGAAATGGGGAGAAACTGGTTTTGAAATACAAGGAAAGAATTAAAGTAGTAACTCTATTCCCAGGTATGTTTTTCTCCCGTAGGAAGCAGTGGTTTAAAGTTTATGGAGCAGGTTAATGAGTTGGAGAACCTTGCCTCTTGGCCCATGTCCTAAAATAAGACTTTTAAACACACTTCAAAAATATACAACACTTCTCATTAATGGCGAATAAAGAATTAGGTCTTGAATCAAGATGTAAAGGCAGAATGATTCATATAGTAACGTGGAGGAGAAATTAGGTTTTTCAGAAAAGAAAAATTTCATTGATTAAATGATTCCTGGAACACCATGGGCATTTATTTTGCTTTGCTTTTTTTGTGTTCTTTGATATTTTTCAGAATTTTCTTCAATAAATATACATTACTAGACTGGAGAAAATGGACTAAATTTGAGAGCTGAAAGATTGATGTGGTATAAAGAAGACCTTTCAAGAAGTGGAGTTGCCTTGAAAAGTCTGTAAAAAAGGAAAATAGTATTTTTTTTCAGCTTTGCTTGAAGGTCGTGGGACAAATTGGAGGACCTTTAAGCCTGTTCTTTTACCCTAATTCTGTTTCTCTTTTGTGGTTCCAAAGCAGAAGCCTTTGTCTTCTTTCTAACATTAAGTTAATGGGAATATGTGTAACTCGAAAAGCTGAGCATCCATTGACTCGTTACAGTTGCTCATTTTCTCTTGCTGTCAGTTTTCACTCAGCCATGTCTCTTGGACCACCTAAACCAGCATATTGCTCCTTTTTGCTCTGCACGAGATGCTGGATGCCAGAAGCACTCCTAGTCTCTGGGTAATATGGTGACAATGAGAGTGGGTTAGGCTAACTACCAGTTGTATAAATTCTTTAGATCTTGGAACAAATTTGAATTGAGTAATATATAAATCTAACATTGATATCCTCCCTCCCTCTCTTCCTCCTTTTCCTTTTTCCTTTCCTTCTATTTTTCTTCCTCTCTCCCTTTCTCCTTTCTTCCCTCCCTCTCTCCTTTCTCTCTACCTCTCTCTTTTCCTCCCTCTCTTCCCTTGTCCCTCCCTCCCTCCCTCATTCTCTCTGTTCCTTCCTCCTTCCTTGCTTCCTTTTCGTATTAAACATCCACTGAAGACACATAACAAACTAGGTAATGTGTTAGTCACCAGAGATATTAAAAAGTAATAGTTAAGCACAATTCCTCCCTTCAGGGAACTTATGTTCTAACAGGGGAAAAAAATCCCTCAGGGGAAGGCAGACACGTGTGCATCCTTCTGAATTGTGTAAGGGAGGAAGAAAAAGGAAAGAGAAGATATGATAGCTATACTTTAGGGCTACCATATTCTTTCAAAAGCAGCCCCTCCCCCATATTCTATGTAGAATATGTTTCTAGCCATTAGGAAAAAACCACTATTCTCTCAAGTTAGCCTTGGGAAAAGAAGCTTAATTTCCTGACAGCAGAGCCATAGTGTGGCCATGATCGGAGGCAGTGTCTTACCTTGAGGTCTAATTTGGAAGGTGAGGGTGCCAGGATTTCCTGTGCTGCAAGAAAGTCCAGAAATAATCCATTTTTGCGGTGCAAAGAAATATTCTGAGAGCTTAAGTAAATTCCTTTTAAGTATTTTTTTAAAAACACACATTGTAATCTCAATCTCTTTTTTTTCAACAATAATAATTTTTATATTATCAGCAAGTATACCAAAGTTTCTTCTATCTGAATTCCACGTATGCCTGGGATCAGATCTCTTGGGTATTTGCTCATTGGTGGCCTCCAGATCCAGGGAGAAGCTGGAGGTGTTTATTCTTTCCACATCCCTGCCCCCCTCTCTCCTGACTTGACTGATATACCCTGGGTATGCCCAGAACATTGAATCAGTGAGCTGGACAATGGCGGTATTACCAACAGACACCCCACAAGTGACCCAGTGGCCTGGGAGCAGAGAAGAAGGAATAGAAAATTGGTAGGTAAGTGATATGAGAAGATTCTGTGGACAGAAGGAATGTTATAATGATAGAACATTGACATAACATATATAACATTATAATGTTGTAATGATATAACATTGATATTATGACCGAAGTGTTCACCTAGGCCACTGGTTCTTAAACAGGAGTGATTGTGCCCCCCAGGTGACGTTTGACAGTGTCTAGAGACCTATTTGGTTGTCACAGTTGGAAGGGGGTGTTACTGGCATCTAGTGCATAGAGGCCAGGGATGCTGCTCAACATCCTACAATGCACAGGACAGCCCCCTCAACAAAGAATTGTCCAGCCCCAAATGTCCATAGTGCTGAGGTAAAGAACTGCTTTAGAGAAGGGAGAACTGGAGAAAAGACTGAACCACGAGGAAAAGGGCATCCGAAGGCTTTGTCCACAGAACAAGTGAGGTGAGGAAGAAAAAGTATCACAGAAAATATATTCAACAGATACTGGCTTTCCTGTCTTGGGTGTCCATGAGGGTAGAAGGTTGTACTTGGCAATCTCATTAGACCCAAAATACATAGGCAAACAAAGTTCGTAATATCCTGCGTAAATTGAAAATGAAAACTTGACACCCAGACTGGAACTGGCAAGAATGAACAACTTCCTCATTTTTACCCAATTCACCAGGGCATTTTAACACTCAGTCATCTCATTTCCTTTCAGAGCTGTAGAGGTGTCATGATTTTAATCTCCCTTCAGTGGAATTTTTCTGCAACACGGAGCCTGGCCATTCCACTTTGGGGATGTTTTTGATGGCTATGTCCGATGGCGTGAAGGAAAATTGTTCACATTTGTGTCTTGGACGCTGTCATGAGCTGTGTTGATTTTCCTCCAGTCGGAGCTGTCCCTGAGGATTTCCTGGTTTTAAGGGCAAAAACCTCAGATAGAATGAACTGCCTTTGAAAGTCGGCTGCCTGGCATGAGCAGTCACCCTCTAAAGTCATTCAGACAGAAGCCCAGAGTGCTGCTTCTGTGTTGGTCCAGAAGCATCTCTTGGGCCTGGTTCCCTGCAGGGAGTGGGAAGCCTGGGGGGTTTCTCTGGGCTGTCCTCCATGCACAGGATGTCTCCCATGTGGCTCTCTGGGAGGATTGTACTCTCATCCCTCGCTCAACAAATGTTAGCATTGCTTGAACAATTCCACCAAGAAAAGAGTGATTGACTTGGGAATTTTAAAAATACGTATATTTCAGGGCCTAGAAATCTAGCCCAGGAGGGAGCAAGGCGGCCTTATGTTTTTGGCACCAAATCCAACGGCATTGCTTAATGAGAACTGCCTGTCCAGAGGGATCAAGGGCTTGGGCTCTGCAGGCTGGTTGGCCTCTGTGAACTCTGGGGTTGAGGGTTCACGCCCTGGCACTTCTGCTTCCAGTCAATCATGTGAAGGTTTCAAACATATCCCCACCAGCAACCTTCTCCATTTCAGGACGTCCTGCGTGCCAGGTCTGGAATGCGGGCAGGGAGCAAGAGGCAACGGGTAACAGATGCTGCGATTTGGACACTCTCCCCTCCTTTCTCTGCATGTACCAATTCCCCAGGGGCCGAAGGTCAGAAGCCTTGTTTGGGCTCATTGTTCCACGCTGATGGCTGGACGTTTATTCTTATCTGTGTCTCTTGTTGCTTCTGAACCTGGCCTCGCCAAGATAGGGTCACCTCAAGGCCTGACATGGGGATTTAAACGAAGAATATTCATCTCTGTCATCATCTACAGTAACTTATTTATTGGGTGCTGACACCAGACTCCAAAAAAGTAGTAGGCCCAAGCAAAAGGCTGCATAGCCAACTTCATTTGGATAGTCCTGCTCCAAATTTTCCAACTCCAAACCCTGTGTTCCTCAACTAACCCCGTCTTCGCTCTCACTCTCATTCTTTTGGGGGTGAAAGAAAATGGGATTAGGAGGGAATCCTGCTTTATTTATTAAGTGAATTGACTCCAGGAAATGTTCCTTGTTCAGAAGTCTACTATGTTTCCTGTTAATATAGCTATTCCAGCTTTCTTTTGATTACTGTTTGCATGCTATATCATTTGCCATTCTGTTAATTTTAACCCACCTACGTCTTGTTTAAAGTTAAGTTTCTCGTAGATTGAATATAATATAGGATAGATGAGCCTGGAGTTGTTCTTGAGTCACTGTATCTTTGAGAAATGTGGATGTGACCAGTTTATTTAAAGGGCCTGAATGGCAAACCGACCTGGGAACACTGAAACAGACTCTGAGGTGATGAAGGAAACAGAGAAATCAGCCCAGGCAAAGAAGCCGGGCAGGAGCACCCAGTTGGTGACCTAAGATCAAGTTGAGCAAGCAGGCAACATAGGCATTGGGTGGAATTCCACGTGGAGATCAAGTCAGAGGAGTTCAAGGACAGAGAACCCAGCTGCTGAGAGGAAATGAGAAAGGAGGCTGGGACTCCACGATGCCGTAGTGAAGAATAGGGAGTCTGGTTTCTGGGAAATTGGGTGGAACTACCAAGAAGGTGGGGCACCAAGGCCAGAGGGGACCTTCTTCATGATAGGGGTTGACAGTGGTACCTTAGAGCCCATTTTATTTGCACCTGGATTGTCTTAGAGTGTGGGATGAGCCGAGCCTGCAGGCGGGAATTGCATAAGTGCAACTCCAGACTGAGACTTCAGAGCCAGGAGCCAGGCAAGGGATGATAAAATACACCGATGGGAAGATTCACTTGCCCAAATTCAAGGTTTTATTTTTGCTCAATGACCTGCAGCCACTATAGGGAGAGGATGGAATTTGCTAGAAGGTAGATTTTCTAGCTTTTATTTTGATATTATTTTTTATTCTGTAGGTATATGTGGTTTCTGCAAATATGAAGCACTTTTTTTTTTTAACACAAGTGTTTTAAAAATAGTGGATGCTTCGGGTTTAAGGGAAAGTTACAAGTAGAACACACTCATGAGAAGTTGGAATTCTACTCTAAATATTTATTGAGCACATACTACGTGGCAAACATTGAGCTAAGTCATCCTGATCTCAGACTTCAGGAATATTACTGTCTAATGGGGGCAAAGGAACAGAAATAGTAAACAAAATTTACACAAACAAGTGCTAAATTGCAACTGTGACAAACATTATGAAGGAGGCTTTGTGAATCCATATTAGGGGAACCTGGCTCAGGCAGGGAGATCAAGGAAAGACTCTTTGGGAAGTGATGGTTGAGAAGTAATCTGAAATATTAGAGGTAGGTAAGAAGGTGAGGGAAGAGTGGTTCAAGTAGAGCTCTGTAGCAAACCAGAGCATGGCTACAACAGCCAGTGTGGCCAGAGTGCAGGGAATAAGGGGAGAATGGTCCAAGATGATGCTGGGGAAATACGCAGGGACAAGACCCTGGAGGATCGTATGGGCATTGTGGGAGAATTTCATGATCAGTAGATGGGAAACTTTGAAAGTTTTTAAGTCAATGTGTGGGGGTTAAAGCGGGGATAAGAATGGTGAAAGGAGTGCAGGGGGGTATGTGTGACATGAACCAATTTAGAGATTGCCTTGGCTGCTCTGGGGAATGAATTAAAGGAGGAGACGCAGTGTGGATTACAGGTAGACCAGTTAGCAGGTTATGTCAGCTGTAGAGTGAGAGATGTGAAAGCTTGGACTGGGAGGTTGTGTGCAGAGGTAGAGAAGAGCAGGTCAGTTAAAGAGATATTTAAGAAATAAAATCAACAGGACTTGGTGATCAATTGGACATAGAGGGTGAGGGGGCCGTCAAACATGAACCTTTGGTTTTTGGTTCATGAAACTGGTTGGATAGGGCAAGGTTTGGGGGAGAGACCATGGGTGCAGTTTTGGACATGTTGAATTTGAGGTGCCTTTTAGGCACCCAAAAGAGATCACCAAGGAAGCAGGTCAATATTTGGGGCTGAGCTTAGCAGAGAAATTAGACCCAGAGATTTAAATTTGGGAGGCATCTGCATAAAACAGCGAAGGAGGTGATGGTGTGGATGGCGTTGCCTACGGAGGGATTAAGAAAGAACCAAAGTAGTCAACATCTCAAAAGCTGCTGTATATCAAGATGAGGCCAATCAAACATCTATGGGAATGTGTGTTGATGCGGATGCCATTTTTGACATCAGGGAGCGCTGTTTAGTGGAGTGAAGACGCTGAATGCCTGACAGAGTGTGGGGAGGTACAATGAGGTGAGGAAACAAAAGTAGAACATCTGAACAGCCCTTTGAGAAGCTTGACAGAAAAGCAGAGGCGAGAAAGAGCAGAAGCTGAAGGGAGAATAAGATTGGGGAAGGGGTGAAATAAACTTTATTATCTGAAATACTTTACTGAAATTGAACAGCTTTTAATGACCATAATCAAAAATTGAGCTTTGAGAATAAGTAGACCGTGCAAAAGAACCAATGTTCATTAAATAATTTTTCTGTGCCTCTCCTTAATTGGTAATTGGTTTTCCGTCATGACGTATTTGCTTGTTAATTGCTGTACTTCCTATTTAATCATGCTTTTATAATTCTCTTAGGAGAACATGACTGAAAAAGATCCAAAGTGAGACCAGAATTCCTTTCCATAAATCGCCCATATTAAGACAGGACAACTACAAGAAAGGTTTTTCCCTAAGTCCTCGACCCCATTTTTATTTTATGTTCTTGAATGTGCATCCTACAGTGAGAATGATGCTCAAGGGAAAAGCATTTTGCAAGTTCCACATGTCTCTCTTTTTATGCTTCTATTAGAATCATGAGCAACTATCTTCTTCGACGTATTTCACTTGAATATTTTTGAAAATAATAATATACTTTTTTTTGTGTGTGAGGAAGATTAGCCCTGAGCTAACATCTGATGCCAATCCTCCTGTTTTTGCTGAGGAAGACTGGCCTTGGGCTAACATCCGTGCCCATCTTCCTCTACTTTATATGGGATGACGCCACAACACGTCTTGACAAGTGGTGCGTCAGTGAGCGCCCAGGATCCGAACCTGTGAACCCCGGGCTGCCGAAGTGGAGCGCGCGCACTTAACTGCTACACCACTGGGCCGGCCCCTGAAAATAATAATTTAAAAAAGAGGGGGATGTTGGCTACTCTCTGGAGTGTATGACATGCCTTTCAAGTTGTCTTTGAAAGGTGATTAATTACAACAGTGTTGTTTCAAAAGTTCAAATTAAATGTACTTCAAAACTCTTACTAAAGGGAATATATTTTACACACCTGTCACTTGTGAAAAGGGCTGATTCAAGTCAAAATTATGAAAGAGGTAAAGCTAATCATTAGAACTGGCACCCCCTATTCTGTTGAATGAAAGAATCTTCTAATAACCCTTGAGTGGCCCAGTCTTAAGCACTCCTTAACTAATTCTCCATGAGTTCTGTGATGTCACAGAATTGCTGTCACTCAAAGTTGGAACGGACTTGAGAGCTCACTGAGGCCCAGAGCCATGAGGGGACATGGCTGAGTTCTCAGTGAGTGAGGGGATAGTTGGAGAATGCCCTGATGGCTTTGGGCCACCAGTCCAATATTGTATCTGCTATGGCAAGAGTTGGGAAATTACAGCGTGGGCCAAATGCAGCCCAATGCCTGTGTTTGTAAATAAAGTTTTATTGGAACACAGCCACCCATTCATTGACATATCCTCTACGGCTGCTTTCACTCTACAGTCGTAGAGTTGAGTAGTTGCCACAGAGACCACCACATGGCCCACAAACCCTAAAATATTCACTATCTGACCTTTATAGAAAAGGTGCTGAGCACTGTGATTATAGCATTGGCTGCCAATCCTGGCTGCACTTTATAATCACTTCCTAAAAAAAGTACAAGGTGCTGAGCCACACTCTAGACCTTCTCATCCTCAATCTTTCAGGATGAGATCAAGGAATCAGCATTTGTTAAAAAAGGTGATTTTAATGCTCAACCATGTCAAGAATCACTGCATTACATTAAGCTGCCTCTAAAGCACATTGCCTTGAAAACACGTTTCAGGCTATAAGTGCATTTTCATGTGGGATACGAGACTGGATAAAGCCCTCCAGAGTGGGCCTTCACAGACTTTTAAATCCCCTTGAAGAGCTTGTTAGAGCTGATTGCTGAGTCCCGCCCCCAGAGATTCTGATGAGCAGGCCTGGGGTGGGGCTGGAGAACTGGCATTTCTAACAAGCTCGCAGGTGGTGCTGATGCTGCAGACTCCTGACTACACTCTGCATAGCACTGACCTACACCAAAAGGGCTTGCGTCTCAAATGCAAGTCAAGTCTTGTGAGCTATGGGATGGAGTTGGGGATCAATTTATGGACCAACTGCTGGGATTGTTCCAGACCACACTGTGAAAACTCCCACTTTTCTGCTCCAATCATCCTTGTTTTCCCCGCCTCCACTCTGTCTGTAAGACTCGAAATCAAGCCATTCTTATTCTGGATCTCCACTCCTGTATAGGTTTTCTTTTACTGTAGTTTTATATTCTCTGGGGGATATTTTGACTCTTGTAAAATAACTATTTTGACTGTAGAGAGGCAGGATGGTGGATGTGAGAAAGTTTAGGCACAAAAGAAAACGAATTATACTTTGCATAGCAGTACAAAAAAACAGCAGAAGTTGAATAAATATTTGTGGAAATCATGAACGCAAAAACAAAATGATGAAAAGGCAACAGAGACAGGCAGAGACAGTGGGCCTTGGAACCACAAAAATGATTTTATTTAGAACCAGATAGCAACAGCAATCGAGAGAGATTCTGGGCTGAGGGCTTGGCAGTGTGACTCAAGTACCAGCGATTGAACCGACTTTTCATTTCCAAACTAAGCAAATCACATCCAGATCTTCATGACACTTATCAGTGGATTCCCATTTACACAGGCTTCAATTGCTTTTCAGGTTTCAGATTTTTGTAACGATTTTGTAAATATTTTTAAAAGTGAAGGAGCCACCGCAGTGAAGGTTTTGAATTGATTTGGTGTCCCTTTCCTTTTTTTTGGTATATTAGGCATTGAGTCAATTACAGGAAAAGTAAAAGATATTTGTGAGAGTTTTGCTTTCAACATCCCCCCAAACAACAAGCGTTTCTCAACTGCGGCACTATTGATATTTTGGGCTGGATCATTCTTTGTTGTGGGGGTGGGGGGGCTGTGCCATGCATTGTAGGGTGTTCAGCAGCATCCCTGGTCTCTACCCACTTGATGCCAGTGGCATCCCCCAAGTTGGGACAACCAAAAATGACTCCAGACACTGCCAAATCGCCCCTTGTTGAGAAGCACTATTTTAAAAACATCCTCCCACCCCCATCATTGTCTTTGTATCCTCTGAAACATTTTATAAGGGTAGACCAGATCGTCAACTTCCCAACACCAAAAGCACCTGTACGCGAGCATAAATGCTTGTGTCTCTGCAGGCATTGCATATGTGCCTGGAGCCGAAATAGAATTTCATGTTCACTGGAAGGCGCTGGTTTGATTCCTCAGGAAGTTTAGGGTCAATATATCAGTACCATAATAAAAAGGCTGCCTGTCATCAGGCCTTTTCCTCTTTTCCAGCAGAAATCATCACCATTTACAGTTTTTGAAGTCATTTTCTTTTAAAGCTGGAAAGAAAATCTTCACCCAGGCCCACTCTCATCTTAATCCATTTAGATTCCTACTTGAATTATATGGCCAGCCACTTTCAACATTGGATCCAAGTTTCTTCATTTATATCCACCAGGAAGAGAGGTACCATGTTTCTGAGTTCTGAGGACTGGCTACATAATTTGCAAGGCCCAGTGCAAAATGAAAAGGCAGGTCCTTTGTTCAAAAATTACTAGGAATTTCAAGACGGTGACAGCAGAGCATTAAACCAAGCACTGGGCCCTTCTGGGCCCGGGGCTCTGGGCAACAGCACGGTTCATATACCCACGACGTTGGGCCTGGCAGCCTTGGTCGATGCTGCATCAATTTTGTTGTATTGATTTAATTGGCACCGCCATCTCTTTCTCCCTTGTATCGCAATGCCTCTTCCTGTGAAGTGAGGACCTCAAAAACAAAACACCGTGACCCCAATCCATTTAAAGAATTGTACTGCAGCAAATGTTTATAGCATATATTTTTTAGACTTTCAAAAAATCCATATGGAAATCTTTTCCACATCATTACAGCAATGAAAGTACACTGCAGCCTTTCACCATATACATATTTTCCTGTAAATATGACAACATGGAAATAGTAACTGCTACTATCCACAATGTTTTTAAGTTAGCAGAGTGAGACTTCCACGACAAAATTATAACATAATCCCTCTTGTCCTTAGAAAAATAGCCAAAACATAACCTAAACGGTTTGCAGTGAAAATTTGAGTAGTAATTTCTTTGTATTGAAAAACATTATATCCATGGAAATATTATCCTTCTGGTAAATGCTTTACATTAACATCATAAGGCAAACTGTAGCATTTATTGGTACCTGGAAACCGTGATTTAAAAAACTCAGAAGCTGAGTTTTAGACCCTTTTATTTAAAACCTGTTAGTGTACAAAGTGCATTAAAATATCTATTATCCAGCTACCAAAAAGAGTATGTAAAAAGTACTGAGACAACCTTTTCAGCTTATGCAGGGAAGGCAAATACACAGTTTTTATATTGTAAAAAAAAAAAAAAAATCTCATTAAGTTTCTAGAGAACGATTAATTTTTTCCCATTGAGGTGTCCATCTTTTAGATGTGAAATTGTCCTAAGTAGCTATCAAAATATTCATCTGGGTATAAATAATATAGGAAATATATAGACTCTATCTGTTAAGAAAAAGGAGAGCATCTGCCCGTGAGGAGGACAGAAGCACCCCGGAAGCCGCCCGTGGAGTCCAGACTCACAATCACATAACGTGATGCTGAAACCGTGGGTCTTTGGACGGATGTCAGGGAAGCAATTGGTCGATTTGGTTAAAAACAAAATCACTAAAAACAATGCCTAAATCCAGCAGTCCGTTCAGTCAAAATGGCCAACCCAGTAGCCCAGATAAATATTTTAGCAAATGTAACGATTTATAGATGTCCTGCCCTTCGTCAAGGTAGAACCAATGCCAGATTCCAGGTCCACGGACTGCTTGAGAAAGCCTTAATTCACAGACCATTCCGTCCTGTCAGGTCAGCATGCCAAGAATCCCATCTGATATTCTATCAGCAGGTTCCAGCATGGGAATAGCAAGTTTGATTTTTTTTTTCTTACAACTCTATGGTAAACTACACTAGAATATATAGAGGGACTTCATCTTGCAAGATGTGTTCAATAAAGGTCTGTGTATAATAACTTTTGAGGTACTAGTGAATAGTACTTGATGCAATGTCCCTTGTCATTACCAACTCATAAATATTAAGTGTTTTTCAAGTGACTTATATTCGGACATGGTAGTGGTGGTAGGGGCCATGTGTTGATGTCCTGGAGAGTAAAATCAATCCAAAGTGGTGCTGCCATTTGTGACAGAAAATGTTTATTTCCTCAGCCCCAGCAAGAAAAGAAAAATGATTTGGGGGAGGGGGAAACAGGACAGTTATTAAATGTAGTCAAGAAAGTTCACAAGCCTAAAGCAACTATTAAAAGGAAGAGCGAAATAGATTTATATCATGAAATAGAATCCTACTTCTGATAAAACACAAATCAGCCTGAATTTCTGAATAATCAGTAGGATTCAAAGTGACTATTTTCAATTGCAATCTCATTCTTAATGTTCTCCCAGAATCCTTAATCCTGGGAAAAGCAGGGCAAAATATAGCCAAAGGTTTCAGAATCCTTCTTTCCAACATTATCCCAGCAGCCATCAGAGGGCAGTTAAAGATTTAGCCACGGCAGATTCCAAGCTCCAAAGTCAATTCTTTGCATTCTCTCTTTTGCTCTCCACCCTAGTTGATCTAATAAAAGTTTTTGATATCACAGTTAAAACACCTCAAAATAAACCTGAGTAAGAAAGTTCATTTACTTTCCCACTAGGTTCAAAACTATTTTTTATTTTTAAAATAGTTGCATATTCTGTTATGCACTGTTGAAGTGACAGGACCTACGGTGAGATCAGTATGAAATACGATGAGGTGAGAAGGTGAATAAGCATACGAAACTACAAGAGAGCTTTTCCGCAAGCCCATAGACTGGTGAAATAAAGGCTGTAAAGAGCTGGTAAACTTATGGGCCTCTTAATGTGCACAAGCAAATAATTCCTAAGAGTTGTAATCCTGGTTATGTTTCTTTTATAAATAATCTATAAATTTTCCTGTAAATACAAAAAAAATCTGAAGAAATTATGAAAGCCTGTACTTAATACAAAACACAGTGACGGGGGGAATCGCCCATTTTGAGTCCTATCTTAGCTGATTTCTGGACACTTTCTTGGCGAGACTTAATCACACTCTTGAAGGCTGTGCTTTTTCTGTCCCCGAAATGGTGGCCATAACCCTTTTTACTCCCTAGAAAGCAGCTCCACGTGGCCAGGTGCTCACGGCAGCTGCTCTGTGCAGTCCAGATGGTCTGGGATGGGAAGGCCAGTTATAATGGTCAAACATTTGTTCCACACGGTGAAGGTGGGGCACACAGGCTGCGAGAATGTGATGTCGAAGGTGTAGAGGTGGATGGAGTTCAAAGCATCGTAGAAAGCGATGGAGCCGTTATCATAGTCCAGCAGGATGCCGACACGCCGGAGGTGGGGGGCTGGCTCGATGGGGATTTCCTTGCTGTTGTGTCTCACCACCCAGTTATTGTGACAGCGGCACAGCGCCCAGGAAGCCGAGTTCTTCCCAATCCACTCGTGCTTCGGGGCTGATTTGTAAGCGAGGCCAATGGCATACCTGCAGTCATAAAACAGCAACAACAGAAACAGTGAGCCATGTTGCATATGCATGTTAAATCCCTTCTATAGTCCTCAGGGGCCATGAAAACATGATCTTCTGTGGTCCCCGTTCGTTCTCCTTAAGTGAAAGCTTGGCAAGAACCCTGACACATGTGTTCCCCATCTTCTTGCCTCCCAAACACACAGTGGCTGGAAAGGGGCCATTGTATTCACCCACATTCCTGTTTTCAGTTTGGACATTACAAGAGAATTTGAACTTTGTGTTTTTCTGCCTTTTTTTTTAAACCCTCATGAAGACACAATGAATTCTCTAGACCAGTGCTGTCCAATAGAACTCTCTGCAATGATTGAAATGTTCTGCTGTATTCAATATGGTAGCCACGAGACACATATGGCTATCGGGCACTTGAACTGTGGCTGGTGAGAGTGAGGAACCGAACTTCAATTTTAATTGTTAAATTATTGAAATAGCCACATGTGGCCCATGGCTACCATATTGGACAGCACAACTCTAGACTTTTCCTTTTGACTTTCTTTGAATTTTTCAACTGACACCACATCTGTCATTTTCCACAACTTTGAGTGCACTTTGGAAAAGGCAAGCATGGAGAATAATTTTCCTTTATGGGGATAAGTTCCTTGTCATCTCAGCCTCAGTTTTCTTATCTATAACACAGAGACAATGACAGTCTCCATCTCTGAGGGTTATTTTGAGCAATCAAGGAAGGAATACATGTAAAATCCTGGGGACAAGGCTGGGTATGTAACTGTCATTTTATTATTTTTGCCCAATGACACATTACTAATAAGTCCCAGAATCAGAATTTGAACCTAGGATGACTCAAAAGGCTACAAACTTAAACATTCTCTAGTGCCTTCTCTCACCAGAAATTGTGTAATTCATCACTGCCAAGAGCCCTTCTGATTATATTTCTTACTACATTAAAAAAAATTCTGAATGTCTTTGAGCAGATGGATATCCTGGTTATTCTAAATGTTCTCTCACTGCTCAAAAAAAAAATGTTAAGAATTCTTCCTACAATATTCTAAGCTTCTTAATCTCTTTACTCTGCTGAGGTATGTCTTCATAATATTCGTAGTATTTCACAGTTATTAAGATAAAGGAAAATCCACTATTTTTAATAAAGAGTGAATGACTCAGGGTTCAACTTTTAATATGTTATAGCAGAAACCAGTCTAAGTGGATATTGAGGGCTGGCCTGGTGGTGTAGTGGTTAAGTGTGTGCACTCCGCTTCGGTGTCCAGAGGGTTTGCAGGTTCGGATCCCGGGCACGCACCAATGCACCGACGCATCGCTTGTCAAGCCATGCTGTGGTGGCATCCCATATAAAGTGGAGGAAGATGGGCATGGATGTTAGCCTAGGGCCAATCTTCCTCAGCAAAAAGAGGAGCATTGGCATCGGATGTTAGCTCAGGGCTCATCTTCCTCACACACACAAAAAATAAATAAGTGGATATTGACATATGGTACCTTACCCAATGCAGAGAGAAAAACTTCATTGGTCTTTGATAAAATGATATTCTCTTAAAAATCACGTGTTGGATTTAAAATACAATCATTTTAAGAGTGATGTGTTAAAAAAGAAAATGAATATAACATGCCATCACTGAATTAAAAAAGAAGATGGAATTGATAATCCGTTAAACCCAGTATACCAGCCTGCCTCCTGTCAACTCGGCCTCCTCTCTTCCTTCTCATAAATCCTACTCTGCATTTCCCAGAATCCCCTCTCCAGCAGTAATAGTCTGGCTCAGGTTCTGCCATTGTGACACCCTTGCACAAGATCCAGAAGCTCTAAGAAGAGGGGAAACAGTCTTTTCCAGACAGTAGACAGTAGAGGTGAGGTTTGTGGAAGCTTCTGGGTGAACTCCTGGGTATACTTGCCTCTGGGCTGTGGGTAGTTTTCCAGCACCCACAGCTTGTCTTGGCCTCATGGACCGGAGCAGCAAGCTCCCCGGCTGACTTGCATTCCCAGCCCTTCCAGGGCTGCCGTAAGCCTCTGATTCCCTTCCTCCTTGAAGTACGCAGAATGATTTCTTTCTTTCTTTTTCTTTTTGGTGAGGAAGATTGGCCCTGAGCTAACATCTGTCGCCAATCTTCCTCTTTTTGCTTGAGGAAGATGGTCCCTGAGCTAACACCTGTGCCAATCTTCTACTTTTGTATATGGGATGCCGCCACAGCATGGCCTTGATGAGTGATAGGTAGGTCCGCACCTGGGATCTAAACCCATGAACCCCCGGCCGCCAAAGCAGAGCGTGTGAACTTAACCACTACGCCACTGGGCCGGCCTCTCTCGAGTGATTTCTGTTTTTCTGCTGAACCCTCACTAAGACACTTTGGAAACGTTTTTGTTTTGCAATTTTAAGTACTCTCCCCAAAGATGTTCTCTATGCCTTGGCAGACACCATTTCCATTTTCCATATAACTCGGAACCTGCATTTGCATCACAGAATAGCCATATGTCTACACTGTTTCCTTCTCATGGCTGCACACTATTTGTATTTTTTATTAAAGAACTTTGATATTTATTTCCCATTTGAACCTTAACTGAACCCCCTATGAAGTAGCTGTGGCAGGTATGACTGACTTCATTTAGCAAATGGGAAAACACAGAGCAGGTTAAAATTAGGAGCAAAAACCACAATCTCACCCCCCACCCTTGACTTCTGGCCCAGTAATCTTTGCGTGAACCCACGTTTAGTTAACACCATTTCATAAGACACCAAGCGCACGTTAACAGCATTAGAGAGTAAGAAAATAAGTACGTGTATAGTCCATTAAGCAAAGGAAAATACCATTATATCATCATTAATCTGTAAAACTATGTACATATTTCCATTGAGCTTGAAAGGTGCAGGCAGAAGGTAATGTTCCATTAAGTTACGCAGTGAGACTCGGAGAATTCAAAAAGTATAAAAATTATGTTTCTCAGAGCAATGTTAACATGCCCCATTGCAAGGACCATAACATATATGTTAATTTAAAGTCAGGACTATATTTCACAAGAAAATATATGTGTCATTAGCTATTGCAAGTCAAGGCATCGTAGGCATTTGATCCTCGGAGTTACCCCTTCCTTGCTAACATCTCCCAGGAAATGTTAAACTACTTGCTACATGAGAATTTTCTGAAATTGACACAGTCAGGTTTGTAAAGATCCAAAGTGTGGCAATTAATTTTAGAATTTTTTCCCTCCTCGTGAGTTGTTTTTGACATCTGGAGGGTGTTTTCAAGGTCATGCTGATCTGTGTTTACATCACTGCAGTGGGCTGGTGGAATTCCCCGCACCATTCATCAATGGGAATGAGATCATAATGATCAGGTATCATTTATCGTAAATAATTATTAATGGGGTTGTAATTATTTAGACACCGGATTCCATCCCAGATTAATACAGCATGTTAATTAACTAGAAATGTTTGCTCTTTTGCACCTGCACAAATTCATTGTATTTTCCTTTGGGCTTTCATCTCGCCTCAGTGCAGCTAAGGATTATAAATGCCAGTCTGGCCCAGAGCTGACTGGGGAGGAAGGATTTGTCCTCCATCCTCCAGCAGGATGTTGGAACTGGAAAAGGTTCTGGGCAAAGAGAATCGTGAGGATCACAACAGAAGAAAATCTACTTGCTTGGCCAATATGGGTACCATGGTTGGGAAAAATGAGCCACACAAGCTTATGATTTCACTTCTTAGATTTCAGCTGACTTGTACCAACACTATAAGAGACTTTGACATAATGTACTATTTGCATAGATGTGAATTGAACGGTTTTTTAAACAAATAAGAAGTGTTCTAGCATCCTTATATCAAAAATAACACAGTTATAATAGTCATCATCTTCAGGTTACGCAGTTTTGAGTTTTATTTTTTTTTAAAGGAAGGATTAAGCTATCACTCATTAAGCACACCACTGTAAGCCCTAAGGAGTAATTATAATGTTCCAAAAATATAGCGTGGTGGTTAAGAGCAGGGATCAGCAAACTACAAGCCATGGGCCAAATCTGGCCCTCTGCTTGTTTTTATAAATGAAGTTTTATTGGCGCCCAGCCAGCCCCATTCGTGGATATATGATCTATGGGTGCTTTCCCACCACAACAGTAGAGTTGAGTAGTTGCAACAAAAATCATCAGGCCTGCAAACCCAGACATAGTGGCTCTCTGGTCCCTTACAATGTTCGTGGACCCTTGGTTAGGAGATTGCACCCTGATTGCAGACTTCCTAACTCTGCCACCTCTGAGCTTTGTGAACTTGCGTGTGTGTCTCAGTCATCTCATCTGTAAAATGGGACACTAGCACCTACCTCTGTTAGGATGAATAAATGAGTTAGCATCTGTAAAATGCTTAGATCAGTGCCTGGCACATAGCTGTGCTAGATGAGGGCTTGTTAAATAAAAATAAAACAGCTCCCTTTTTGAGCAATAGCAAGCAGGCACGTGAGACCGACGGCCAGAGGAAGGGGTGCAGCCTGTGGGATAGGTAAGGTCAGCTCTGTGAGGCTAACTTGGCAAGGTAAACTAATTCCAATGTAGACTGCACCCTGACCTTTGCCCTTAGGCTTAAAGAACTCAGTGGGCTAAAGTCACTGGGCTGGATCTACCAGACCTTTTGAAATGATTCCCAGCCGATGATCACTGCTCCATCTCCAGCCCTCAGCTCTTAGCTATTTGTACCAATTGGTCCAGTCTAGAATCATAAAACATACAAGGCAACAGAAATTAGTTTTTTAAAATGATGAAGAGTAATGTTTTGGAGTAGGAATCTGCAAACTTTTTCTGTAAAGGGCTAGAGAGTTAGTATTTTGGCTTTGTGGACCATTGGATTCTGTCTTAACTGCTCAACTCTGCTGTGTAGCTCAAAGGTAGCCATAGACAATAGGGAAAAGAATGAGCATGGCTGTGTTCCCATAAAACTTTATTTACAAAAATAGGTAGCAGACTAGGTTTGGCCCAAGGGCTGTAGTCTGCTGACCCTTTTTTTTTTTGGTGAGCAAGACTGTCCCTGAGCCAACATCTGTGCCAATTTTCCTCTACCTTGTATATGGCACACTGCCACAGCATGGCTTGACAAGCGGTGTGCAGGTCCGCACCTGGGATCCAAATCCGCGAACCCCAGGCCGCCAAAGCGTGAACTTGACCACTACGCCACTGGGACAGCCCCTGTTGACCCTTTTTAAGGCGTAAAAGAGCAGCTCTTCCAGGGATCAGGACTCTATCATCTTAGCTGCAATTCTTGCCATAAATAAAAAAATGGATGGACTTAAAACAAGGTTTTTTTTTTTATTGGTTGAATGGTAGATTAGATGATTGCTTGGCAAATATTCACTCCCTCCTCTCATTTCGATGGGAAGAATATACTTCCTTGCACCATTGGCTTTGGGCTTGGCCATGTGACTGGCTTTGGCCAATGAGAAGTTAGTAGACATGATGCAAGCAGAGGCTTGAAACGTGCTTGCATAGTTGGGCTTGCGCTCTTGGGCTTCTTGAGAAGGACACGGCCTGGGTAGGCCACATGTCCAAAGAGGATGAAGAGACACATAGGACAGACCTAGATCCAACCTACAGCTTAAAGCAAAGCCCAGTTGAGATTAGCCTTGATCAGCTAACCCACAGATGTGGGCGTTAGTGAGCAATAAGTAATTGTTTGAAGCCACTGAATTTTGGGGTGTTTGTTACACAGCATTACCATAGCAACAGCTGACTGATACAGCTTTTCTGCATATTATTCTTTAAGATGGACCCTGGTATGGGTCAATGCTCTGACAAAGTACAGAATGAGATATTCCTTTTTACAATTGGAGGACAATAGATATAATTGCCTACCATGTGCTTCCACTTATGACCACTTCCCAGTAATGCCGGCCACTATCAATGAACACGTTTCCAGCTACACCATAGCTCCCCTGGCTGGTGAAACGTTCAGGTGTGTGACTCTTTTTGGATGATGACTCATCACGTTCTACTGTCAAGTTATCATGGGACACTTTTAGCTTTCGATGTGCAGATTTGGGGTCCAGTTTAAATGGTTGGCCTGGAAATAAGTTTACAAAACAAAAAGAGGAAGAGAAAAAGGACTGTTGAACATGACCAGTAACATATTTTCAGAATCAGATTTAAAAGCACAGTAAAATAGTGAATATGAACATGTCCCTGCCTTCATAAGCTCCCAGTCTGTCAGTTCTAAGATAGGAGATCCAAAGGTACTATGCTACCTCTTCAGCAATAGCATGCATAAGGATCAACCAGAACATGTGGTATAAGCTATCCTCGTGGATCCTGGCTGTACACAAGCAGCACAGGAACATACTGGCTGAACAGCACCCCGAAAAAGAGGAGAAAGTGAAGACTTCATTTTCAACCATTGCCTTGATCAATCCACCTTAAAATGCATTTGTGCTCAATAGAATTCAGACCAGAAACCAAACAAATCAAGATTGCAGATTTTAACACGTATAATAGTCTAAAGGCTTATGTTATTTTGAGATTGTTCAAAATTAAAGCACTACTCTCACGAGCTTAGAACGACTATAAAATTGTGTACTTTTCAGCCTACAAGATCAGGAAAAGAACGTGATAGTAACACCTAGGTTTTCGACTCCTGAGTTTATTTATATATATATATAATAAAGCCCTCTCTATTTCATTATTCACGTTTGCGTTTTGAAGATTGAACCATTATAAAATCTTGGCAGAGTCACACCTAAACATCTTGTTGTAGCTGTTACTTCTTTGAGATTCAACACTGGTTTGGAGGACTGCCTGTCATTCAACACCACATCAGGTACAAGGCATTTAAAGTCAGGAAATGAGTTATAAGCTGATGCAAATACCATGGTGTCCAAACTCCACAGTCACTGGTGCAATTAGTAGATCTCCTCTGCCCAGTCTACAGATCTCAGACAATCATAGGGAAAATGTGTGATCAATTCCATTGTGGTAATACATGATGCTGGCTGAGAAACTGAGGCAGCAAGCATGGGGTAGTGTGTGTTATGTCACACACAGGTAGGCCAAAGGATTTCCAGTTCCTGCTTGGATACAAACATGACACCAGCACCTCTAAAATCCTTTCTTTTAGATCAGGGACCAGCACACTTTTTCTGCAAGGGGCCGGATAGTAAATATTTTCAGCTACGCTGGCCATGTGGTCTCTTCTGTAGCTATTTAACGCTGCTATTGTAGCATGGAAGCAGCCAAAGACAATAGGTAAATGGACAAGTGTGGCTGTGTGCCAATAAAACTTTATTTACAAAAACAGGCAGCCAAATTTGCCCCGTGGGCTATACTTTGCTGACCTGTTTTAGATTTTTGTCCAATCAAAGAAAAGCTTAAAGGGGAAGCTGAGAAAAGTGCTGAGCAGGGAGCAGGTATTCTCAGAGGCTGTAAAACCTGCAGGATTACATGTGTAGTTTTGGCTTGTCTTATAAAAAAAAAAATGTCCTCAGGAATAATCATACCAGCAACTACTAGGGATAAAGTATGAACTAAGACAAGAAGAGTCTGAAGATAGTTTTGCCTAAGATATTTCAATTTTTAAAGGTGGGAGATAGAATGTGTGTAAAAATAATTGGACGCTAATGGGTGGATTAGGAAGAAATTCCATAAAGGCACCCATCATTGAAAATGAAGGCCATGTTCTGCATGTCCTTCACAAAGTGAAGAATATCAGAACGTCAGAGCCATCAGAAAGACTGGCCTCATAATGAGACGTATCCTGCTTGCCTCAGCTCACACCCTCACAGAGCAGGATCATGCCAGCTTAGGTCAGGCCCGACCCCCTGCATCCTCAGTGAGCAAATTCCACCTGCGCCTCAGATGCATTTCTCGAATAAACCATCACCTACTCTGTCCAAGTTCAAGGCTTTTGTTTCAATGAGGACAAATTAGTTCAAGGAACAGATTAATCATTTACTTTACTAAACAATTCAACTCATGCTAATATTTGTACACACAGGAGTTTGGCAAACTACAGCATGAAGGCCAAATCCAGCCCACTGTCTGTTTGTCAATAAAGTTTTATTGAAACACGGCCCATTTGTTTATGTGTTATCTATGGCTGCTTTTGCACCACAATGGCAGAGTTGAATAACTGTGACCAAGACCATCTGACCTGTTCAGACCCAAATATTTGGCACATTACAGAAAAAGTTTGACAACCTTTTGTATATAACTTGATAACATCTGATCAATGATTGCACGTCTAGAAATAGAAGATGACATTACCTGTCTATATGAAATGAATAAATTATCTTTAGCAAAACTGATGAAGCACAAATAAGATGTCTCAAAGATATATTCTACAGAGTTAACCTCAGTGTATGCATTCATTCCTTTTTTTCCTATTTAATCTCTAAAAATTCATCTTCTTTACCAGCAGAAACATTGAGAGGAGAAATTAGCTTAATGTTTAAGAGTATGTGTCTTAAACACGTATATCTGGAGTAAAATAGTTATTTGACTACTGAAATCAAGGATTTGGATTCAATGAAGGGTCCTCTTGAAAAGTAGTTAATTGTTCCTGTTGACTGGCTGGCAACCCTATAACAAGGCTTAATATTGACACACTCCAATTTGCTTTCCTTTGAGAGGTCTTATGCAAAGAAATACTGTGCTATATAACATAATATTTCTAGATCAAAAAGATGTAAAGAAAGAAGAGAGGATAAAACGAAATATATGTCGACAGAGACAGACAGAGGAAATTAACAGTGTTACAAGATGCTTGTATAGGCCAGATCATTCTTTGCTGTGGGGGCTGTCCTGTATATTGTGACAGGTTTTCCATCATCCCTGGCCTCTAACCACTAGATACCAGTAGCATCCACCCAAGTTGTGACAATCAAAAATGTCTCCAGACGTTGCTCAGTGTCCCTCAAGGGGGCAGAATTGCCTCTGATTGAGAAGCACAGACTTAAGACAGATATCTGGAATAAAATGAAGAATTCCTGAAGAAGGAGTTATTAATTTGCTATTCTACTATGGAAAACAATACTATTTGCCATTTACAGAGCCCCAACTGTGTGTCAGGCTTTATATATATATATATATATATATATATATATATATATATTCTAATTTTCTAATTAGAAATATTAGATATTAGAATTGATGGTCTCACAGTCCTTAAGGGGTAGAGTCAGTTTTGGAACCCAGAGGTATCTGATACAAAATCCACTACTCCACATTGGCTCTTTACTTGCTTTGCAAGGCTGTCAGCAATGCCTGAGACACAGAAAAGGAAAAGAAAGGGGGACAGAGGCAGCTGAAAGGAGAGCAGATGAGAGACGACAGCTCTGCTGAGCTCACAGCACTTACTATTTGTCTTCAACTTCCCAGGCTCGCTGCTGCGGCTGCCTGCCTGGTTGATGGCCTTGACGATGAAGATGTATTTGGTGCCGCTCTGCAAACCATGGACTGTGTAGTGGTTCTGCTTGATGTTGGGCACGATCATCCAGCTATCGGCTGAGTTACACAGACCTGCAAAGCCACCCAGACATGGTGCCGTTCTTTGGTGCAAGCACGGGGCAACGCTTGCGTAATGTTAAGGTTGCATAATTTTAGGTTATTTGAACCATAAATGGAGTGCTTTGTCACTTCCTAGGGAGACCACCAACAAACCTGAGTGCTCAGTGTCCTGCCTACAGTAGGAGGTCAACCTGTATTTATTATTATATATTCCTATTGTGCGTTCTAAATTAAAAAACCCAATTAAAATTATTATATTGCAAATTCCGTTCAGTGTGAATAAGAGCAGCAAAGGTGCTTCTGTCAGGGATCTTAAGCACCGCAGATGTGCATGATACAATATTAAGTGCTGTGGGGATGAAAAGAAAGCAGCAAGTAACCACTGATTCCTCTCCCTGAACCCTCACCCCCATTCTCATTACAATGATGATTAAATTTTGGATCTCACCAATTTTGAGACTCCCAGAAGGTAAGAAGACACCCAAGTCATGTATGAGAAGTTGACTTCACTAACGTACATGTAGTTACGTTACATTGCATTTTTTGCCTGTAATTCTTCACCAGGCCTAAGTGACTTTGCAGTTGCTCCCTCTGAAGAGATGGAACATATTCCCTTATGACATGCCTTTGGATTTGGCCATGTGACTTGCTTGGGCCAATAGGATGAGGCCGAAATGACAATGTGCCAGTTGCGAGAGTAGGCATTACAAGGCCTTGCGAGTTTCTGTTGCCCCACTGTGCCTCTGCCATTGCCATGGGGAAAACAGTCCCCAGATAGTCTGCTCATCCCAACAGGATGAGAGACACAGGGAACAGCTCTACGTCCAGCTAATGCTCAGCCAATGCAGGAGCGAGGCCAATGGAGACTGGCCAACACCAACCCAACTTCTGACAGGGGAGCTAAGAAAATGATCATTGGGGTTGTTTGTGATCCAGCATTAGTGTGGCCTTAGTTAACTGATTCAGGAGACATATTCCTAAGTGAACGCGGGAGCAGCGGCATCTACGGGCAGCTCAGGGCCCAGTGTGGGTCTTAGAAAAGCATCAACAGGGATTTTGACCAGCTGCATCCCTAGCATGGCTGGTTTCAAGTACAGCAGGATGTGGGCTGGGAAGCAGGCTGAGAATTTACGATGCTTGGAAGAACATGTAGGAAAAAGGAAGCCTGTTTTGTTTTGCAGCTGGCTGATGCTGAAAACACCTCTTTGGTATGGGGCCCAACTCTCCTCTCTCCCCTCTCCACCCATCAATCTCCACTCTAGTAGAAACTTTTCCCAGCCCCCTGGTGACTGGTCTGTCATGAAGTTTCCTGACTCCAGTGAATTTCCTTCACCAGTTCTTGGTAGAGGGCTGGGCCCCTCCACTTCCTGAGGGGCTCTACACTTGCCTCCCCCTCTTTCCCTTTCAGTGGATTTGCAAGTCAAAGGGTTAGTTCTTTTGATCTTGAGGCAACTTATACCTTACCATAGTCCCAAGAAGCAGTCCCTTAATATTTCTCTGGTCTCACCTCTTTGAGAATCTAATAAAACATTTTGTAGAAAGAAATTCACAAATGCATATCTATATCAACCCACAAATATGTGCATAGCATTTCAAGATATTCACAGCCCCATGACATCTGCCTTTGAATCTTACTAAATACCTTCTCCAACTTTTGAATTAAACATTGTTCATGGCAGTCTCACAGTTGAGAAGAACTCAAGAGTATTTTGTCAATTGTGAAAATTCTCCCCATATGATTTGTATCTTAGGTGCACAGTATTTTCAGGCACACTTCAGTGACTCTTTAAAAAATATATATATGATCTTGGGAATTTTCTATCACCTCTTTTCATTTCCACCTGTGAACATGTTCACCAGGAGGACTGCCAGATTTGACAAAGGCAGCATAAAGCTAGGCAATACTGAGACACTCGCAGAGGAGGCTGAGTGTGTGTGTTCAGGTTTGGAGATGTAGTAGAGCAACTAAGGCACCATCCCCGCCCCCCCCAATTTCCCCCTAACTCTTAGCCCTCTGTTCTCCTACTAATTCTCACTTGTATAAGATCCAGGAAAACATCTACTAATAGTTTAGTAACATGGGACTCTCCCTACTACATATCCTTTGTGATACTTTCTCACCTTACCTTTTCCTTGAACATAGCTGTAATAAACTCAATACTTCTGGATAGTGCCACAGCCAAATAGTAGATTTTGATCCAATCAAAGAAGAGTCATTTTGAACTCTCAGCTCTGGGCCCCAAGAAGCCTGTAACTCACTTTAGATATTTAATAATAATATTACAAGAGTAATAAAACAAAAACAATGAGCTTTTCTATTGCCTAGGATAATCCACTCATATTGCTAAATCTTTGTCAACAGCAGTCAGGCAGGAATGAAAACAATAACAGCATTCAGTAGAATCAAATGAGAATCCTATCAATGTCACCGCATTTACACTGTTCCTGTTTAATTGCATATGTTACAGTAAAATGACTATTGTGGTCAAAGAGAGCAAATGTAAAAGTGTTTCAATAAACTTTACATCATTGTACAACCCCAAGGCTGGGTTTAATGTGGTGGGGGAACGCTTTCAGCAACACCATAAAGCAGATGTGTGAAACTGCTGCAAACTGCAACTTGGCCTTAACCCAACAAAAAAGATTTAATGTTTCAGAAACCTTTTCCAAACAAAACACAGACCCGGACTATCCCGATTATTTTGAAGAGGTCACTAATTTTTTGCTTGAATATTAAGAGAACAAAATGTTTATGGAGTAGTAAAATTTGATTGGATAGCTTTACACTGGGACAATCCGCTTTCATAAATACTATTACTGTTTAGGCTTACCTTTATACTATTATTATTGCCAGGGTAATAATTGAGAAGTTGATTAAAAATACCAAGAAAGCAACATCGACCATTTTATTCTAGGGGCTGGAGTAACTGGGGTGCCTCGGAGTACACCATTATTGTGTTGCTAGTGTTGGTCTTGCGCCAGTACCACTTAAACTTCTTGCATATGGCGCCAAGTGCCAGACTTCCCTGCCTCGATACCCCACTGTGTTGGGACTGTTGACCAAGTTCTATTCATCTCTTTATGAAACACCCACATAACCATCCTGACTGAAACTTCACTTTTCACCAAATTCATTTTCGATCATCTTTGATGGTATTCCAACATTCACCTTCTCCGATACAGCTTGAAGTATTAAAACAACAATGGAACTTGGAAGATAATTAGTTCATAATGGAACTTAATTGAGTTTTTTGATTCTGTACATTTTTTTCTCATTCACAATGGGTCAGAAGCATTTCCCTACATAATGCCGCTCATTACAAGATGCTAATTACATTTGAGATTTCAGAGCCTTGTATAGTAACTGTCACCTTGCAGTAAAACATTATGTATAAAACATTATGCAACATGGACACCCTTTGGAGAGGCTGCATACCAGCTTCTAACGTCCTTTGTCTCTTATAACAGATTGGATAGAAGTGAACCTTCTTTTCCATAAAAATAGTATATGTTTAATAACTTTCATGAATGTTTCCAAAATGACTGAAATAAATTAAATACAGATAACTACTTTGCCATGAAGGCTTAGAGATGCATGTTTTGACTTTTGCTAATAATAAAAACAGGCTGCTGGGAAAAGGCCCTAATTTAAGATTTAATTAATAAAAATGTTAATAAAAATGAAAAATAAAAAATTAATAATGTCATTAATTTTGCAGTTGAATTTGATTAGGGAGAGCCTTTTTATAAGATTAAAAAGCTCCATAGATATTATCTGATTCTCCTTCACTAAAGTCAGTGGAGGGCAATTAACTAGAATTTATTATGATGAGTGAAGGAACCATGACCTAGAGACAGTAAAAGATTTCCTAGCATCATAGGGAGCTACTGCAGTTTTTGAACATCATTATCTTCTAATTTTCGGAAGCGTTTTCCTCTTAGATCTTGTGATTCAATATAACATCTGCAAAGGATATTCCTCCAAATGGTAGGACAGATGGACAAACAACATTCAAGGAAGGCCTTTCACATGAAGATTGTGTAAAATGCTATCATGTAGATAATCCTGGCAAATTGCACGATTGGCCTTCATCATGTGACAAAAAATATCAGCTTTTTAAAAAAATGCAATGATGGGTGAGTATAGTCTATATTTTTGTAGGAATAATAACTTTGAATACCTATGTGCCACCACTGTGGCAAACACAGGGCTAAGACCTTTACTTTTATTATCTCAACCATGTGAAGTGAAAACAGTACCTCTTCTTACCAATGAGGAAAGAGATTCAGAGGATGTTAAACAATTTGCCCCAAATTATAGAGCTAGTGAGGTCCAAAGCTGGGATTCAAATCCAGGTCTCTCTCAGTCACTACAAATATGTATAAGAGTTAAGAAGAAAATAATTTGAGAATGTTTGCATCTCAGTTACTTTTGTATCTAAATTTATTCTTTCATTGTTGCAATTTGATCCTGTAGCATCAGGACTTCACTATATTGGTTCAATGGACATTAAAGAGACAAACAAATCCTGATACTAACAAGCTGATGAGAGTTTCCCAGTTAGATGGGCACCTGCAGTTTCAGTGTTTTCCATCCGTCCTGGGAGAACAGGTCTTTTGGCATACAGGTCCATAATCTTCATGAAGCCATTTACATTTATTTTCTTGTGGCAACTGCTTTCCAAGATCAAAACACCTTCTCTGGAATGACCCAGTATAGTGTTGCTGTCGTTGGATTTCTGTAGGCATGGCCTTTTTCATCTATTCCATTTATGTGTCTTGTTTTCATATTATTTTCCATGCCAACAGCATGGAAGTCAAGTTAGTTCCAGTCTGGCCACCTGGGAAACTCTAAGTTTCAAGCAATAGATATCTTCCTTTCATTCTGGGGATGGAGTGAAGCTCTGGCATGGAGTTAGGGTTCTAGAGTACATCACCTTCTGGCTCTACTTCCTTACTCCTCACTGTATTCATGCCCTTTGCCGTGTAACCTTGCAGGCCCTCTCATTCTGACTCGACTCACTCATGGGACTTGCTTTGGCCAATGGCATGTCAGCTAACATGACAAAGACAGGGGTTTGAAAAGCACGTGTGCAATTGGGCCTGCTTTTACACCTTCACCTCTGCATTTACCAAGAGAGCATGCTTGAGCTGGATTGCAGGAGAGAGCTGCACAGCAGTCGAGTTGCCCCGGTATCAGCCTGATCTGCAAGGGAGTCTAACCAAGATCAGCAGGACCTCCTTGCTGACCCCCAGATTCCAGATGTACAAGCAATAAATGTTTATTGTTACATGCTATTTAGGTTCTGTGGTTGTTGGTTATTCAGCAAAAACCAACTGGTACAGGGCCCATCAGTCCAGGCCAAGGCTATATGTACGGTCCAAACGCCCATGATAATTTGATTCAAGAAATTTCAGGAGAGACAAAACCATCTGTGGTGGACATGCCTTTGGGTGACCCCCATGATTCCCACTCCATACTATTCATGACTTTGTGTAATCCTCTCTCCTTGAGCGTAGACAGGATCTGTGACTTGCTTCTAACCAACAGAATATGGCAAAGCACAAAGGTCTTATCATCTTTATCACTCCTCTGATATTACATTATATGGCAAAGGTGAAGGGAGTTGGCAAATGTAATTAAGGTCCCTAATCAGCTGACTTTGAGTTAATGAAAAGGGAGATTATTTTGGGTGGGTCTGACCTAATCAGATGAGCCCTTTAAAGGAGGGTTTAAAGGTGAGAGACTTGAAGTAGCAGAGACTCTCTCTCTCCCTCACTGGCTTTGAAGAAGCAAACTTCCAAGAATTCCACAACCGTAGTAAAATAAATTCTGACAACAACCTGAGGGAGCTAGGAAATAGATTCTTCCTTAATTCCACCTCTAGATGAGAATGCAGCCCAGCTAATACCTTGACTTCAGCCTTATGAGACCCTAAGAAGAGGACCCAGTTAAACTGTCCAGAATCCTGACTCATGGAAACCGTGAAATAATAAATGGGTGTTGTTTTAAGCTGCTAAGTTTTGGAAAATTTCTTATCCAGGTATAGAAAACTGATATATTTTTTTCCTGGATCAAGCAAAAATAATTTCAGAGAACTATAACATTCCTCATGTGGACCAAGAAGCATCCTTTAGGTGTAAAATGACTCCAAATGTTTCCTTTTTCTGGTTACATTATTCACTCATCAACAGATATTGATTCTATCAATCCTCTGTGTGTCTTCAGAGAACCTTGTCTGTTTTTTGAGTCTGACACAATGCTTATTGATCCAAGTTCATTTTTGGCAGTAAATCATGCCTTTATTTCTACCTGCTCTTCTCAAACTCTCATCCTCTCCTTTTCTCTGATTGCCTTGGAATTTCTGACCATCTTTTGAATTTCGTCTTTAAGTGAATGTTTGATACAATCTCTAGTTCAGTTTACCCAATATACTAGTAATATTCATCCCAGGACATTGAGGAAGTAATTCCTTAAGTGAAGACAGAAAGAAATTAATTATACTTGCTTCTTTTTGCTGTGTTTTCCCTTCCATGCCATACAGCATAGCAGTGTGTAGGTTAGTGTGTTCAGTTATAGTCTCGGTATTTAGAATGTGATCATTAGATGCTATTTGTTTACCTTGCTTTAAATTGGGGTGTTTCGATCTCAGCACTACTGACATTTTGGGCCAGATAATTCTTCATTGTGTGTGTGGGGGGGGATGTTCCTGTGCACTGTGGGATATTTCCCATCATCCCTGGCCTCTACCTACTAGATGCCAGTAGCACCTCTTCGCCCGGGTTTTGAGAACCAAAAATGTCTCCAGACATTGCCAAATGTTCCTTGGGGGGCAAAATTACCCCTGTTTGAGAATCATTGCTTTAAATGAAGGAGTGACTATTAAGTATGACCTTAGTGATTATAGAGTGATTTGTATTTCAGGTTTATAGTGAAGCATAATCAAGGTTTGAAAATCTTACTAGACTTTAATTCCATGTTAAGTTTATGGTATACATATCCTAAATCAGTGAAATATAAGCTCATATAGTTGGAAAAATGCATTTGAAAAATCATATGTCACTTCTCTGAAGGGTAATTTGTCAATGTCAACCAAAATTAAAAGGCAAATAATCTTTGCCCTAGCAATTCCACCTTAAGAGCTTATTTTATAGATACAATTTCCTGTGTATGAAAGGACAGATATTCAAGGATATTCATTGAGGCATTGTTTATAAGGGCAAAAGACTGGAAACCAACTAAATATACATCAACAGAAGACGAGATAAATCAATTAAGGTACATCCTTACAACAGGATAGTAGGCTGCCTCAAAAAAGAATGAAGCAGTTCTTTATTTGTGCTGAAACAGAATAGTCTCTCAGATACAATATTTAGTGAAAAAAGCAAAATGAAGAACTGTGTATGGCATGTTACCTTTTGTGCCCCTAAAAAATGCATATGGGTGTGTGTGTATGTGTGTGAGTGTATGTGTGCCCTTGTCTATAAACAGACTATCCCAGGAAAGATGCAGGAGAAATGGAATTGGTGCAGTGTAACTCTGGAACCTGGGTGGCTGGTATATGGCAAAACATCCAATCTTCACTATATACATTTTATATATTATTATACAATGTTTCTGCATTACTTCTAAAAAAAGATTTTAGAGAATTAGTATTGCTTCATGAGTTGTAGCAGAACATGTAGAACTGGGGATGAGGAATGATACCAGAAGAATCCAAAATCCTGGAAGAAGAGTGAAATGATGCCTAACCATTGCTGTAATAGTGCTTCTCAGACTTGCCCCCAAAAGCACTTCAAATATCTGGGGAGATGGCCAGAGGTAGAGAAGTCTTTCTGGAATTATCTTCTTTCCTTCTCCACTGCTAGTGCCATTTGCAGGTCTTGGTTATCCCTGCCTCTGTGAATTACTATGAATCTCTGAGTCCACGTCTCTGCTTCTAGTCTTGCCCTGTTCCACTCCATCCTCCACAGTGCTGCCTGAGTTGGCTTCTAATTGTACACCTGATCACACTACTGTTCTGTATGTCTCTCCAGACCACAGGGTAAAATCCAAACATGGTGTGGCCTGGGGGGCCCTCTGTGGTCTAGCTCTTTACTGTGAATTAGGATGAAGTGACTGATGATTAAGAACATGTACTTTCTGGAACCAGAACTTTACGGGTTTGAGTCCTAGTTCTATTTCTCTATCTTCATTTCTCAGTCTCCCCTCCCTCACTCAACTCTCCAGCCAGGCTTAATTAGATGAGATCTCCCAATACGCCCTACCTTTTTATGTTTCTGTAGGTTTGCTTGGGATGACACAGCTGTCTGGGATCCCCTTAACTTGACGATATGTACCCACTTTCTTTTAAGACTTAGTTTAGGATCACTTCCCCCAAGACCTTTCTGTTGCACCCACTATTTCTGCCCTCTCTATAGTTCCTACCTCCTCAGGGAGCTTGCCAAAGCTGTTCTCAACGTTCATTTTCTCCCTTTCACTCTAAAATTACATATCCTTGGAAAATGGTAAGATTTTAATAAAAGTGTCCAAGGCAGGCCAGTTATGGAGTGGAAGGTCAGAGGGTTGAGGAGGGGATGCTGGGGAAAGGCGATGTAAGGAAGGGAGGGGCACCATTGGTTGGTATGGGTCATGGAAACTTTAGTCACTTAGAAGCAGGGGTCTTTCTGCATCACTCTTAATTAACCCTAAATCAAATTTCTATTTTAAGCATCACATGCCTCAGAATTACTTGTTCTAGGAAAGAACAGTGTAGTTAAGAGAGAAAAGGTTTATATAATAAAAGCACATTAAGTCGATATGGATTTATTCAAAACATTTCTTTGTTGAAAAGTGACTGCTATTCTATTCTATTCTATTTTACTTTGACATATTCTATTTTTATTTGCTAAAGTTAAATTTCAAACTTGCTCCCCTGAGAAGCCATTTCTTCTGGTCCTTTGCCATTTACTTAACTTAATTTAAATAACTGTGTGGTGGGGAGGAGTGCTTCCTGTGTTATCATCTCTCTGGCCAGCTACTGCTGCTCTCTGAGATCATCAAATTGTCTCCGATACCAAATATTTCACGGGTCCCAGTGAGAGAGGAGCCTCTCTGTTTCAGGTAAGGTCTGAACTTCTTCCCAGGTGGGGGCCAATTACTAACAGTTCAAATGATGGCCCTGCTCTCCTCCAAATGGAACTAGGTATTTGGCGTTCTTTGGCTATTCATTTTATTAAATCTTTTTTAAAAAATTGTGAAATAAGACTCAGAAAAGCAAATAAAACTAAATGTATGATATAATGACTAAGCCATGTAACTCCCACCTAGAAAGTGCTGTTAACCCCATGAACCCCTTTATATTTCTTCCCCAAAGTGCCACTACCCTACTGTCCTGGAGGTAACCATCATCCTGACTTTTATTTATAGTTTTTACACCTACATATGTAACTCTAAACAAAATAGTTTATTTTTATCTTTAAGTTATGAATGTATAAATGGACTCATACTGCATATATTCTTTTGTTTTCTGCTTCTGTCTCTTAACAATATGTTTGTAAGATTCATCCATATGGTTTGCTAGAGATCATTAATTTTCATCGCTATTTGGCCAGTTATTTTTACTAGTATAGTACAAGTGAGTGCTATCATCTTCTTGATTAGGAAGGACAAGCCAATAAATATTGTGTATTCTTTCTTTCCTTATCTTCCCTAGGTCTTTAAATTCGGAAATGCAATCTATCTGAAAATAGCCACCAAACAAAGAAATCAATAGGGCATATGATACTCACTAACAACATTGGCTTGGCCAGTGAATATGGTGTACTGGAGCTCGTAGGAAACCACACTGAATTCATCATCGGAGGTCCAGTGAACGGTGATGGTGTCATAGGAAGCTGTGCAGAGCTCTTCTCTAATTGTGGGAGGGTTGGGAGCTGTGGGGATCAAGAATGCTCATCACCTGAGAAGCAGACACGTCTGGGATACATTTCAGAGGAGACGTTTGACAGTCAAAGGAGGCCTTTCTAAATAGGTCCATCAGGACTACTATCCTAGAGATGGTGACCCCAATCCAAACAACATTTGGTTGGCTGGTTATCATTGTGATTTTTAACAGGTAGTGTGACTTCAGCCAGCCGGTATGGACTTATCTCTACTTATCATGAACGCAAGCTTAAGAGGTTAAGCAAACAACAGTCTCTTATCCATGAAAGAAAACATGTTAAACAAAAAGTAAACAAGATGAACTTCTATAATATCATCCACACTGGGGGGAAGGGGGTGGCAAACTTTTTGTTAAAGGGCTAGATGGTAAATATTCTAGGCTTTGCGGGCCATATAGTCTCTGTTGCAACCACTCAGCTCTGCCTTTGCACCATGAAAGCAGCCATAGACAATTCATACTCAAATGAACATGGCCAGGTTCCATAAAACTTCATTTACAAAAACAGGTGAGGGCTAGATTTGGCCTGTGAGCCAAAGTTTGCCAGCCTCTGAGCTACACAATGCCACATATTTTTACATTTAGGCACCCAATTGGAAAAACTGTTGCTTGTTATCCTATCACGAATCAGTCAAATAATTGTTTGAAAATTTTCTTTCATTAGATGTTTTGATGCCTTATAAAAAAACCTATTAGTGTGGCCTTATTTTCTTCTCATTTTTAAATTTATAGGTGATACTTCAAATTAAGAACATGATTAACAATCAGTCAATAGGTAAGAAGTACACTTTCCTTCCACAAGGAAAACACGATTCCTTGGCATTTGGTTAACTTTACCGCTGGAGAAGGCTGCTGTTTTATGTCTTGAACACATTCTGGAGCAGAGAAGTCTAAATTCTACCAAAATACTTATTTTAAGTTGATTTCAGTAACTGGTTTTATGAGAAGAGTTTGTGAGCAAGAAAAAGACTAGGCAGTGAGTGCTTTGCACTGGCAATAATATTTTAGAGCAGGGGTTGGCAAACTATGGCTATGGGCCAAATCTGGCCCACTGCCTGTTTTTGTAAATAAAGTTTTATTGGAACACAGCCAGGCTCATTCATTTATGTATTGTCTATGGCTGCTTTTGTATAATAGCAGAGTTGAATAGTTGCGACCATATGTCCTGCAAAGCCTAAAATATTTACCATCTGGCCCTTTACAGTCAAAGTTTGCTGACCCTTGGTTTAGACAATCTATCCAGGCCTTTATTTCCAGTCTTCTGTAAGCCAGAACCTAACTTCAAAAGGAGAAATATATCTGCAATCTACAGATTAGTAGTAACCTTTGCTTACACTATTGCAGAGTTCTCTCCTGCTGTAAACTTTGATTAGGATTGATGAGTCCTAAACAAACCCAAAGAGGGAGAAAAGTTTATGAAAATGGTAAATTTAAAACTCTGGTTGTTTTAGTATTCTTCACTTTGCCACCTGAAGATATATCCAGAACAAGTATCTTATGAAGCAAGTAACTGTTACGTTTGCTGTATAAAGTCAATTAACTCAGCTTTGTCTATTGGTTATTGAATTCCACAAACATTATTGAGCACCCACACGTGGCAGGCACTTCATTCAATTGTGCATTAAGATAGAAGGGCTCTACAGAGCCCTTAAAGCAGTCTTTCTGGAAAATGTATTTATACATCCGTCTCCTGAAGTATCCACATGCAAGATTTAGTGTCATGGTGCTGTGACTTGGATGTGCATGAATCAGTGACACCAACCAGGAGATACATTCCATGGGGTAGGCCCAGCTGCATCCTAAAACATGCTTATTATTGTCTGTGTGGTCCCGGTTTGTGTGGACCACCCTGCATGGATCAGTGGAGAAATACTTATTCTCCCATAATCTAAATAGTTCATTGAATTATTTCTTCATCAACCATTGTAGAAAGATTTTGTTCTTTCTGTATTGCAATATATGATTCATTATAAAGAAAGCTATGCTCAAAATAGGCAAGTAGCTGTGAGACACATGGCGGTAGCTGTAATCAGGGAGGAAATGTCCCCTCTCCGGGTTATTAACTTGACATACCACTTAGAGGCATGTCATAGGGAAAAAAAATCTTGTTTTCACGGCCAGGCAGGCTAGCCCTGTTTTGATTATAAACCCAATGGGTTTGTCCTGAAAAGTCAATACCCAATTTACTGTAAATGAGAACAGCAGCGTGTTGCCAATTTCAATATTCATGGAATCAGTACCAGAACTGTTATTTTCTTGCCTCTATCATAAACAGGACACAAGAAATGGTGGGCTAATACTCTACAAACACTTCATTTCCTGCTTACAAATGTCTGATAAACTATTTGGATTTGGCAATATCAGCCAAGCGTCGTATGTTATGGCCAGGATTGATGTTATGTCTAGAAATGGGCCAAATTTGTATTTGAGGTTGACAGCTAAGAAGGCATAATAGCAGGTACCCCATATGGTCTTTAGTTTGGCATAAACAGCCATCAGGATGATATATGGTGTACATGTTGCTAGTCAGGACAAACTACTTTGACAATTTCCCCTTTAACCAGTACTTTGGCATTCACATAGAGATTAGAAAGGGCATTCATTGTCAAAATACTATTAAACAATTATTGGGAAATGGAGAGGACACATTCTTGTCAACAAGACAGTGATTTTGTGCAGAATGGCCATGTGTCCACCCAAACATTTTTTCAGTCTTCTCTGCCCTTGTGCATGACTTTGTGACATGGGTCTGGCCCACAAGACACAAGTGGAAGTTTTCTAGATGGGTCTTCTGAGCAAGCTTTTTGTTTTCCTGATAAACAAAGACAAACTTGGCTGACAGAGTTTTTGGTCATCAATTCCCCACTTCCTTTCTCTTTTTGTGTATAATTTGAGCATGCTTGGAGGTGGAATAGTCATGTTGTGATCAGGTGGCAAAAAGGCAACATAATCAAGCTGGCAGAGCAGAAAAAGAAGAAGAGCCTGGGGTCTGAGGTCATCACTGTACTGCTGCCCAGCCCTGGATCACATACCTCTGTTCTCCTATTTCTGTGATATGAACACTCCTTGATGGGTTTAGTCACTGTTAATTGGATTTTCTGTTGTTGCAACCATACTCATTCCCAAATGATATAAGAAAAAGGGAGATTTTTAATAGGATGCCATTGTGAAAAACAGCTCAGCCAGAGAAAGTCTAGGCCTGCATTGTCTAATACAATAGCCACGAGCTGCACGTGGCTCTTGAAATTTCAATGAACTTTAATTAAAGTTAAATACAAGTAAAAACTCACTAGCCACATTTCAAGTTTTCAATAGCCCCACGTGGCTAGCAGCTACCATAGCGGACAATGCAGATATAGAATGTTTCTATTATCATAGAAATTTCTGTTGAATAGTGTTAGTTTAGATAAATCTCAGAGTTAAAAGCTTAAAAAAGGAGGGCAGTATACTCATAAATATTTGAAACCAAGTCTGGTTCCTTACTGTAAATGTTTTTTGCGTCAATTTCTTTCTTCCTTAATAGGAGTGGAAATGCTTTTTGCGTCAATTTCTTTCTTCCTTAATAGGAGTGGTATGGTTTGAAAGAATTACATAAGATAAGAAGTTTGTGGGATGACTCGCTTCCCTTGCAAATGCAGAAAGGCTGAAAACAGCACCTCGGGTCCTTGCAAAGAAAAAAACCCGTCTTCTGGGTACAATGCTCCTTGAATATAGAACTCCTTGCTTTCTATCCACAGACTGTAAAAACAAACACCACAGAAGGTTCCCTCTCTCCGGCTCCACCTTTCCCAACCACTCTCCCACAAACAGGCACACACAGAATTAGAGTTGAGAAGCTGACGCCACGCTAAGTTAGGGATGTGGTCTCTTGAAGGCAGCATGCCCTAAGTTTAGTGCACATCTGGCTTCACTGTATATATGGAGTCTTCCTGAAGTCATAGGCACCAGTGACTTTGGTTAATACAAATAAGGTCATCTAAACAGTCCACATTCTACCAGCAAATGTTTTCAGTTCCCACGTTAGAGGTTGACAGCAAAGAAAAACGTGGAAGCATGGTTAGAAATAGGAGGAGCCTGAGGTTCTCTTTTATGGTTGTTGCTTTTGTTCTTTAAGCTTGACTCCCCAAAAATGCCTATCAGAAAGCAAAGCACTGAAACATGGCACCAGGAATTCAAATGTGATTTTTGGGATGTTTGCCATGCTGACCTTCGCCAAGATGAAATTCATTCTTTTACTAGAAAGAGCAGAGGTCTTTGGAGTCTCTACGGACCCAAGCCAAATCCTAATTCTGCCATTCTCCAGCTATCTGACCTCCAGCAAGAGAGATGACCTTTGTCATTTGCAAAATGAGGATTATAATACTTGACCTCAATTCAATATTGTGAAGATTAAACAAGGTCGCAAGATACAAAGAGCTAGAGCAAGGTAGACACCCAATCAAAGCTAGCTGCCAATTTTTTCTCTGCCAAGGAACTGTGAGAGTCAGATGCCTTACTGACATCAAGTGAAAAATAGTCACGCTACCTTATTTTTCTCTTTGATGGCCAACAGAGCTACTATTTGTGGTACCCACACTCTGAGAGTGAGGGAAATGATGGTAAGTATGCTTTTAATGACTGAGACTCTCTTTTTTCCTCTGTCCCCAATTTAGTCTTGGACTGTGTTGTTTTGGTTGGAAAAAAAAAAGGAGTGTCAGAAATTGTTTATGGGAATATTAAACTCCATTCCTAAATCAGAAGGCCACACCTCTTGTTTTTAGGAAATTGATCTGGTGGCAAAGTATTTGTATCACTGAACGTACAGAATATTAAAGGAAATACAAAAGACAATACCTGTAAGGTAATCCAGACATTCTAGCAATTTCTTCTCTCGGGAAAAATCTAAGGCAAAGGTGTCAAATGTGTCATTGAGGTTGATTTCAGGAATTAGGACCTGGGACGATGCAGTTGCCATGGAGACTCTGTAATTTAAACAAAACAACATTTTAGAAATGTCAAGGTGGCTTTCATCATCACTGTATAGGAATGAAAAAAATAAAACGAAAAGAAATATCATTAAAAAATGGTGCTGTTTTTATACGTGAGCCTTAAAAAGAATCTCAGAATGGCACAACACAGCCACACAATGCAAATGAATGCAAGCTTACAGAAAAGGCAAAGGAACTGAGAAAACAGCAGAATGGTTTCTCCCCCCTTCTTTTTACTATCGGAAAAAAATCCCCCATGGAGGCAAAAGGATATTCATATTTCATGTTGCTGTGTATTTAACAGCCTGGCCCCGTCACATCTAACCCCAGAGAGAAGCACATAGCTCCAGGCACTTCTTCACACATCTGTCTGGGAAACTGTTTGTTCCTTTCAGACTCGACCCTGCCCCACTTCAAAGAGGAGTCTCCAAAATTTCAAACTGCATAAAACGCAAAGGGAAGATTAAAAAAGAATGTTTCCAGATATTGGATTAGTTTAATCAATTACTAGCCCCTCTCTAAAATAAACACTTAAAAAGGAGTTTTTGTCTGGCTCGTTTTCATTCTTGCATTCGTTTTCTTGCACCATATTCCCAGCCGATGCCATGGAAAATATTCATGAGCCTTCTCACAAATTCCCCCAATGGATGCACCATTTCTCCTCTTCATTTAGCATTGCTAGTTAAGAGTTCTCATTTATAAACTATAAAGCAAGGTACTGGTAAGTATCAGTCTCCAGCTATGGACTCTCAAGTTGATTTGGAAAGTTCAATTATTAATAGCAGAACATTTTGACTAATTAAAAAATGCAAGTGATTCTCTTAAAAACAAGGAAATTGTGGCACAATGTAAACCACTTCTGAGCATATCAAACTATGCTCCACTTGTAATCTTGTTGATTTTTGTATTTCGTTAAGTTCGGTAACCACCACCACGGACCTATACCATGTGTAGAGTACTATGTAGGGCACTGGGAATTTTTGAGCAAAGAAATAATTTTGAAATAATTTAGCTCTAAATCTAGTTACTTATTTTCTAATTAAGGGCATTGATGCTTATTTATACAAGGCCACAAAGCTAGCTGGGAGAAGCCAGAGGGAGAATTCCAGGTCTGTATTTTTGCATTTAATATAGAAAAATTTCAACCTGGTTACCCAAAGAGATATATTTCCTCTTGCATCTCTTAGTGGCTCTTAAAGCTTTGGATTTTATAAAGATAATATATCTTGGCTATAAAAATTACACCTGTGGGTATACCCATACAATGGAATATTATTCAGCCATGAAAAAGAATGAAGTACTGACACAGGCTACAACATGGATGAACCTTGAAAGCATTATGCTGAGTGAAAGAAGACAGATACAAAAGGCCACATAGTGTGTGATCCATTTATACAAATGTCCACAATAAGCAAACCCACAGGGACAGAAAGCAGATTAGTGGTTGCCAGGAACTGGCAAGAGGTGGCAATGGAGAGTAACTGCATAATACATATTCTTTTGGGGTGATGAAAATATTTTGAAATTTGATAGAGGTAGTAATTGTACAATACTGTGAACGTACTAAATGCCACTGAATTGTCCACATTAAAATCGTTAATTTTATGTTATGTGAATTTCACCTCAATAAAAGAAGTTACACCTGTGAAATGCTCAAAATCCTTAGAAATGAAGTTTCTATAATTGCATTTCTGGAGCATTTTCAGTGCCGTATAGGGAGGGAAGTAGGATAATTAACAATGTAATAATTGGAATGACACTAAGATCCATAGATGAAAGTTTGAAGAGGTATAAACTCTAGAAAGAAAAGTTTCAAGTGTTTGAACGAGGGTGGAGAATCTAAATTCGCCACCTGACCCTTTCACCAAGAAGCAGTGAATAGCAGAGTTGTGTGATTTTCTTGGCTAAATATTTCACCCAAGGGAATTGGGTTAATTATTGTGACTAACACCTGCTAATTCAGACTGATGGATAAAGGGATGGTTTGGTTGCTAGGCATTTTTCACAGATGGTCAAACTGTACTTAAAAAATGTTTTCCTTATGACCCGTAATCACAAAAACTCCTTAAAACCCAGAGAGATCCTAGGATTATTCAACAAATAGTTACTAAGCCCTTAAAGTATGTCATGTACTGAAGAGCCCAAAATATTTGCATCAACACAGAAAAGTTAAAAAAAAAATGCCATAGTGCTATTTGAACTCCTCAAATAAAAATTTCAAAGGGAAACTCCAGTGAATTGTGTTTCATGATGATCAGCAGGGAGAACTGCACTGAGCTATTATGAAACAAGCGCCTACCTTTCTATTGCATTTCTCTGCTGTTCAAGCGTGGCACAGACCTTGTGCTTAACAGGTTGGAGGATCTTGATTGCTCTGAACAGATAATCTCACTTGAGCACCTCCCCCATCCAGTGGCAGAAGCCTCTGTCCAGGTTCATCCAAAACAGATTTCATTCCCAAGTTTCTCCTGACTCTATGATTCACAAACCATTAACTGCAACATGCTTTAGTCAAGTGACACTTAGAAACGCCTGCCTTCTTGATGGTGGGAACTTTGTGGAGTGGGAACGGAAAGGATGAAAGTTCCTAAGCCTGGGAGGCAAAGACTGACAGCGAGAATCTTTGGAGATTAGTGCAGCTTTTAACACCTACACATTTATTTGATGGAAGGAAAGATATTTATCTTTGGCTACAATTTCAAATTCTTAATTGGAGTGACAGGCGAGGGGAGAGTTGCCAGATTCAACATTTTAGGCCATGTTTTTACTCCTCAAATCCTTGTTGCCCTTCTTCCGGCCTTTCAGATAAATTGCCAAAACCCACCAGCACCATCAGTGGATATGCCACCTTCTCAATTCTGTGCTTTCACAGTCACGTCTGTGTGTGTGTGTGTACGTGCACATGTGTGGGCATGCTTATGGGTGTGTGTGTTAATCTGTTAACATATTGGGGAAATAAGAGCATTGTGTCCTATCTTGATGCTTCAGAGGATGGGCTGCACATTACTTCCTGTTTCTATTTCGACGTTGACACCCCTAATCTCCATGACACTCAGTTGCTAGCAGCCACATGGATCAGTTTTCCAGAAGGCGGACATGTCTAGAGCTACAGTGCTCACAGAGTTTCTGCCAAATGTCAACACCAGGGAAAGAAGTTCCACTCTTCCTGCCTAATACCACTCCCTCTGCCCCATCCCCGGCACTTAAATGGGTCTCTCTGGGGTGCGTGGACGACAATGCACACCACATGGTAAAGCCTGTGAGGTCTCACAGTAACAAAATGTGATTTACTTTGATCAGCTCAGGATTTCCCAAATGCATTTGGCTCTGGAACCTTGTTGTTGTTTTAACACCAACTGACATCCTGCAGAACACACTTCAAAAACTACTCATCAGATGTGACCTACTTCTTAGAACCAAGCAACATCTTTCCATTCCAGAGTCGACAACTGGAGTTCTTGGCTTTGTATTCTGGGAAAGTCTGATGGATCCTTTAACTGCCTATGGTGGTGAGGGACAGAAGGGTCACCTTGTGGAGTCTGAGACTCTCCTAGGAGCTCTGAAAAATGGCTACTGTTCAGAGGGAATTTTCTTTTTACTGTCCTCTTAATACAGATAACTTACTGCTAAAAGTAATTTTAATTTTAGATTTCTCATAAGCAATAGACCAACTTTCTTATGCTTGGATTTAGTGAAGAGTTTTGCTTACTTAACATCATTTTATAAGGATGCATATACAATCATACCAAAGACCTGTATATTAGAGTGGCTTGAGAGTAGAGTATGTTATACGATCCATTTGAGTCCATTTAGGGAGTGGGAAGGAAGGGAATTAGCATTTGCTGCCTGTTCACCTTGTGACAAGAACTGGGCTGACATTTTTACTACATTATTTCATTTTATCCCTACAACAACCATATGAGGTAGGAATAATTGGCCCTATTTCATAGATTTGTTCACTCATTCATTCGTGTCAGGCTGTTTGCTACGTGCTGGGGCGATAATGGTGAAAACAACATGGCTGGGGGTCCTGTCCGCTGGGAGCATCTGAGCAAGATTAGACTCACAAGTCTTAAGGAGCAGCCCCAATGCTATCCATAATTACTACTAAGCAATTAGCACAGAGCCAAACACTTGATTCCAAAGCATGTGCATCTCCTACAATGTAAAGCTTGAGGCTCTCTCTCCTTTTGGGGTTTTTTGATGTTTCTTAATTGAAAAACTTTTCGCAGTTTGATTCAGCTTCTAGGCAAACATATCCATTTTAAGTCATTTAATGATGCAGAAAAATCACATCCAAGTCTCACTTTAGGAAGGCCTGAGGATTAAGTTTGCTCTGGGCTTTCTACCCTTGAATAGAAGAATAAAGATGGTTTAGAAGTATACAGGCACCAAAGCCCAAGGGAAACACAATGGGAGGCAGGGAACTATGAAGTCACGTCCTAGAGAAGAACGTTAGGTAAAGGGTTGAAGAATGGAGACAAGTAGACAGAGACCAGCATTGGAATAAAGACATACAAGGAGGGGGTCATACTAACATTCTAAAACATGAAAATATAAATCCAACAAACATTATGGAGTATCTATGATGCTTAAAGCCTGTTCTTAGGAGTCATTAGCAATGTCATCACAACTACCGATAGAGGTAGCTATTATGACCCCAATTTTATAAGTAGAAAATAGCTCATGGATAAACCAAAGAATCACAGTTAACAGGTGGCAGTGCTGGGATTTGAACCCAGGTTTCCCAACTCCTAGTCCAAGCCCAGTGCCCTTTTACTACATTCCAGTTGCTGGCAAGAGAGAAAGGCTCAGGAATCGACCAAGAGGACTGACAAATAGAGACGGAAAGAGAGGGGATGCACAAACAGAGGGACAAAGGCTCCTAGCAAATTTGTACTGGTACTATGTATTCAACCTTGATGGAAGTTTAGACTTCTCAGAAGCAGTAGGCCAACTTTCTTATGCCTGGATTTAATGGAGAGTTTTATTTAATAAAATTTTATAAGAGTGCACATACAATCGCACCAAGAACTATACATTAGTGAGGCTTGAGAGTATGCTATATTGTACAATGCATTTGTAGAAAGAGAAATCAAGGTCATGTTTCCATTCTTGATGAGATGGGCTTATTACAGGTAGAGCTGAATGGGATCACATATGACCTGCTGGATCTGAGGGAGATCACATGTAGGCATTCATGTGCTTGTGTTATACTTTGAATGCAGGTTTTCTTTCAGAATGTTCTCTCTTAACTGTTATAGGGCCACATTCTCTCCTCTCGCTATGTGAGAATTTATTCATATTATACTTGATCGAATTTTTAGGGATGCTGAGAAATGCAGCTCATAGTAGCCATTTCATCTGGACATCTCACGATTTATAGCTGGAGAAAAGTACTCTTGGATTCCAGTTCGAAACCACGACGTAAGTGTAAATGTCGTCTAGTAGAGTGTCGTGGGTACACTGGACTATTAGTGCTGTTTGTAGTTTTTAATTTTAAGATGAATATAAAGCAACTGAATACAGTCCAGATGAGAGCAGCGAAGAAATTTTAATACTTGGAACCTAGGAGTCATGAGGAAAGAAACTGGCTTTTCTTAGAGTAGGGAGGAGATCATTTCAAGGATGTAAAAGGGATGATAACCAGCTGTTTATCCACGTGCTTTGGAAGAGATTAAGTATCTAACCAGCTGCAGAAGGAAATTTTCTCAAATATAAGAAATAACACAATGAAGCTGGTTAGATACCAGACCACAGTTGTAAAAACACTATACACTACTCTCATTGAAAGAGCAGTGAAGACGGAAATATCAATGCCTACTTCTGTGTGATAGTTTGAGAATTAGCACAGTGTCCAACACAAGCAAGCACTCAATAAATGTTAGTTTTCTTTCTTCTTCCTTGAAGAAATTCAAGTGGTAAGATGGTGAATAATTTTTTTCCTAGGCCAGGGGTTAGGAAAGTACAGCCCGAGGGCCAAATCTGGCCTGCCACCTGTTTTTGTAAATGGTTTTATCGGAGCACAGCCACGCCCATTCGTTTCCATACCATCTATGATAGGCTGCTGTAGAGCTGTCATGGCAGAGTTGAGTAGTTGTGATGGAGACCTTATAACCTGCAAAGCTGAAAATATTTACTCTCCGGTCCTTTATAGGAAAAGTCTGCAGACTCCTGCTCTAGGATAGAGACCAGCATGAATGAGCTGTCTGGGGACTTCTAGTGAGAAGATTCTATTAGTGCTTTGGATAAGGGGCAGGTGACTCTGAAAATTAGAATGAACGAAAAGTCAAGGCCATCGGCGTTGGTTGAAGATGTCATTTAAGTGGTGTTAAGTGCTTTTCTTGGGCTCCACTAGAATTGCTATAGGGGTCTGCATCAGTGAAGGGAGGTAATTTTATGCCAATCAAGCATGTGTACTGAAGGAGCACTGACCCCGCCCCCCCGTCAGTTTTACTGCTGAGCTGACCATTCAAATAATGTCATTTTTATGTTCCCTACCCTGCAATAAAGGATATTTTAAAAGAAGGAGGTACGAGGTTGACAGTTTGGTCCTTTCTCTCCCACATGAGTCAGCCTTGACCTTTCAGGAGAGGCAAAGCTTCTCAACCAAATAAAAACAGGCCTAACAGAGAACAACACTTGGGCAATTTTTTTTTTAATAGATGGGCCCTGAGATGGAAGAAAAGATTCCCTTTTATGTTTTTGCCTTCATTTTGATTCTTTGCTATCAAGTGTACGATAAGATCAGGTCTGAGAGTCACAATAAATGCTTCCCCGTCCCCCCAAAAGCAGGCTGATTTTCTTCCTAACTGGTGGGCTCGTTTCAAAGGCCTTGAACTCCAGGCTGCTACTGAAAGGGCTTTGACGTGTCAAAGGGAAGCATCTTCAGCTGGAACAAGGCAACTCAAAGCCTCTCTTCTCTCTGGTACTCAGCCTTGAAAATGAAAACAAAAGCAAGACAGGGCAAGGCCAACCAATGACACCCCAGACACCGGAGCCCCGCCGCTGAGAACTTCCCAGCAGCCTCTGCACTCACCTCTCGGTGATATTCTTCGCGGTCTGTAGGAAACGCGCATGATCATTCTCCTTCAGAGAGTGTTCCGCTTGGGAGATGAGTGATGCCGACCGTTCAATGCACTGTTTGCAGTTTGCAATCTGCTGAGCCAGTTTGCGAAGCCTCATCACCTTGAACAAAAGAGGCACGGAGATGCTTACACGGGTGGGCTCACTTCGTGAAAATGCATCGGGCTGGGACCTTCTAATGTGTGTGCATTTTGTTGTATGTAAGTCGTCCTTCGATAAAAGTTCAAAATGTAGGCATAGAAATATGGAAATCCCAGTTATGGGACTCTTGTCTTTGATATTCTTTATCTCCTTGGAGAAGTGTTGCTAATTTGTTTTATGAGGAAACACTGAATTGCGAATTGCTTCCCTGTTGATGGGGAAAAAAGGTGTTGCCCAGTGGTAAGTTAGAGGGTCACTAGACCTCTTGTCTCAACTATTCCACACAATTACTGTTAAGATCCTAGGGAACTCTGGAACTTGCTTAGTTTTTCAGCTGGGCCATCAAGAAAATAAAACATCTCTATAGGTGCGAATGTGTGGCTTAAGTAAAAACCATTTTCTAAAAAGTTCTTTGCAATCCATGTAATAAAATTGTGATGTAAAAACATTAAGTATTACTATTTCCCACACTATCTAAAACTCTTGTGTTAAATTAACAGAAAGGGAGCATTTTTTCCATTGATTAATATTTTTCCTGTTGAGCAGATGAGAGAAAGCCAAAAAAAGCACAGCTGGGCCATTTCCCCTCACTGGGAACGTCATTTCCAGGCACTTTGTGCTTACTTGATAACCAAGAACTATTTTGATAAGCATTTCCCAGTCGGGATAAAAACACATGTTTGGTTCCAACCTCCATTCCAATTCCTGATTCCGTCTTGCTTGAAAATGACCCTCAAACGTAATTGACCATAACCTCTGGGGCAGGCCAAGATAAGTCCACGGTAACCCACTTGACCGTTTGCTCTGGTGTCTGAAATGTGCTGTGAGATGAAGCCCTCTGGCCAGAAGCCAAGTTAAAATTAGACTGCTAATTGGAATTGCCGTACGCCTAGTGCCCCCATCCACACGGCCTGGGACAGGTCTTGGCTGGCTTTACGTTCATTCCGGAATGGAAAACAGCCCTGGGTGAAAGTGTAGGGAGGAGACCAGTTAATCTGTCTTACAGACAAGGCTGGCTCAGGCTCCCTCCAGAATTCCTGCTAACTCCAAGAAATTCCTTCTTTTTCCAAGTCATCATTATCATCCCCATGCAACTCTAATCGAAGAAAAGGAAGGAAGGAGATGTCAGAACTTGAGGCCTCTGAGGAACGTCCAATTCCAGCTATGTCGTACTACAGCAAACAAAGGAAATTCATGCTGAATTGAGAAGCAGCAGCCATAAGATTTCAGGCAAGAGTGAGAAAAATTCCTGGAAGTAAAGAGTTAGAGAATGAAGTGTCAAAACTTTGGGGCAAACAGTAGTGATCGTAAGCCTGGTGAAAGACTTAACTCATTATAATTACAGTGACCATCCACAGCAGATTAACTGTGTTCATTAGGTGAATAAAATAACACTTATTTTATAGAAAATAGAATTCAGCTTCTAACATCTATTGTATCCAGAGATAAAGCTAAGAAAGGCATAGAGTCCACTTAAAGATATCAGAACGCATCCATAGGAAATTGTCAGAGGAAGAAAAAATAACAGAGTCCCTAGAACAAACCAAGCGAATGGAACATTTAATCGCACAACATAAAGAATGCTTTAAATTACATGGCAGAATTGAAGATGTTCAATATAATTCTAGCAAAAGAAAAATAAGGTCAAAATATTCCTTTAGAATAACTTCATGTCAATCACCTATCCTTTCAGTATGCCTGTTAGTGACTGCACAGTTACAAATGTAACAATGCTTGAACTCTATTTTCTCCCTTCTTTTCTTCCATCATGATACTGGAAATTAAAAGTGACATAAGAGGAAAAGGAAAACAAAAAAAGCCCTAAATCATGCATAAATTAAAGCAAGCCAAAATGAGAGCCTCATTTGAAAATACAGGAATGCTTTACGGAAAACAATTGTTGGTATAATTTTAATTTTAGTTTAGTGTACAGTTCCATCTGATACACTGGACTGGAGCTTTTCAAACCTTATGTGCACAAGAATCAGCTGGGGATCTTTTTTAAAGAAAAACTGTAGATGTTTGGGCCTACTCTCCAATCTCCTTGGTAAGGAGTTATAATTGGCAGAGCAGGAGGAATCTGCATTTTAACAAGCAATGTTTTCTGGTCTGCAGGTGATGAATCATTAGTGTGGTCAGGACTAGCATTTAAAAAACTAAATAGAAGAGAAGAGGAAAGGAGAAAAGAAAGTAGCAGAGTGCATTCCTCGTAGAAAGGGCAAGCTAGGTTTTGTAAAACGGTGTGTGTGTGTGTGTCTGTGTCTGTGTGTCTGTGTTGGATTTGATGTCATGTGTATTTCCTACTGCAGGTTTCAGTAAAAAAATAAAGAAAAAAAGAAAAACACTGCTCTAAGTTAGGTGCTGACAAACTATGGCCTATGGTGATACCCAGCACACAACATGTTTGTGGAAATCAACTTTTATTGGCACACTGCCACATTCATTTGTTTATGAATCACCTATGGATGCTTTCACACCACAATATTGGGCAGAGGTGAGCTGTTGCAACAGAGACCGGACGGCAAAGTCTAAAATACTTATTATCTGGCCCTTCACAGAAAAAGTTTGCCGACTGAAATGATTCTGATCAGGGGGCCCTGATCTGAACCACACTCTGTGAAACACTATCCTATATGGTATGGCACTTCAGAACCAGATAGTGAGCAGAAAGCCAAATACTCATTTCTTCACTAGAAAACACTTTTTTTAGATACTATTTTAAAAATCTGACAAGATGAATAAAATGTGATTTTTTAAAAGAAATACTAGCTACTGATCCATAAGAAGATTCTCTACATGTACGTGTTATTGCTGCTGGGGAATTTTTCCAAGTCGGCACTGTTCTTTTTTCCTTTGGGAAGTGTGATTGCGCACTCTAATTTTTGGAATTCACTCCATACTCATCATGGAAATATTCTGTCTGTTGGAATCTCCTTTTAGCGGGGACATAGGACTATTAATATCAATTTATTTGCTGTTTATTACACCTTACACATGCTTTTAAAAGTAGCCCTGTATTTTTCTTTAAATGCATTTTAAATATTTTATATATGTGCTTTTATATATATGTAGGATTCCCATCCCAAAATTGTTATGTCCAAACAATTGATCCTCAATTAATACAAGTATCTGAATTGACAATGAGGCCTGTACTCAGTGTTTCTATAAGGCTATAGAAAAGCCCGAACATTTAGTCCAAGTTAATTCTCTTAAATTTTGCAGATTTAGAGTAGATAAGAACAGTGAAGAGAAAGGACTCTTTTTCTCTTGAGCTATAGTCTTCTACCATAATCTGTGTCTGAACATAAAATGCATAATTTGCTTAATTTGGAGTTTGCCATCAGCTTTTTGTGTGCTGACATGAAATTTATTCCCTACTACTGAAGAAACAAGACAATTCTTTTCCAGGGAGTCTCATGGCTTGAGACTCTTCAGTCTGTCCAAGTATAAAGGCTGTCGAGCCATTTATTTCAAAGACAATGGTCTGAGAGCAGGAATCACTAGTACCTACTAATGTGTAACAATATCGCCTGCTTGGCAACCTCCCCAGTTGGAGGATTTGTGGCGAGTTTGTTTCCACCAGGTCTAAGGGCCTTGTGATTGGCACCAGAGACAGATGGAGGCAAAGTCACGAGGTGGATGAAATTTACTTTTGTGGTCCCCATGGTTCTGCCGGTTCTTCCTCCAGCTCCCTACTTCCAAGTGCTGGTCAGAGAACTCCACTGTCCCGTCCTGGATTCAGTGTCCTCAGACTGCCCAGCCACCACCCTGGGCACCCGCACTGGGCACCAAGTCCACACTTGCCTTCCCTGCCCAGCACCTCAGATTTCCAGGGACTCAGTCACTGTGAATTCCGGGGTTTGAGATCAACTAATCTTTGGTCATGTGCCAGAGCAGTAACTCAAGAGAAAGCCAAACTGGGCCCTCAGCTTTCCCAAGTAGCGTTTGCTTTCTAATTTCGCCTTTTGAGATAATATCCCTGAGCAAATGTGAATTTTTTAATAACTGATAAATTTCAAACATACAGACCATTTTTAAAGTAATATAATCAACTTTCCTGTACACAGTACCAGCTTTACCAAATCGCAATATTTTCATCATATTAGCATCAGATTTTTCAAAAGGAAGTAAAATATTATTGATAGCGTTAAAGCCCTTGTGTGTCCCTCTCTAATTTGATTCATATCCCTCTCCAGAGGAAAACATCCTCTTGAATTCAGGATTGATCACTCCCAAGCATGTTTATGTATACATGCCTAAACGTTGCATGGTTTTTTTTTGTAGTTTATCAAACTTTATATAACACTTCTCATTCCATACTAATCATTATAAAACTTGTTTATATTTTTGCGATTTGTCCATATGAATACATATCACCCTAGATCGTTAATTTTAATTTTTGAAGACTGTTCCATTATATAAATATACAATTTACTTGTCTTACAAACAGCTTTATTGAGATATAATTAACATATAACAAACTGCACATATTTAAAGTACAAATTTCATAAGTTTTCAAATATGTGTAAACCCATGTAATAGTCACCACATTCAAGATAATGAACATATATATCATACCCCCAATTTTCCTCCTGACCCTTTGTAATTCATCCTGTCCACTCCTTCCTGTCACTCATTCCTAAGCAACCAGTGGTTCGTCTTCTGTCACTGTAGATTATTAGAAAGTGTCATTTCTAGAATTCCATATGAATATACTCATGCAGTGTATACAAATTTCTGACTTCTTTTACTAGCCATAATTATATTGAGATTCATCCATGTTGTTGCATGTTTCAATAGTTCATTCCTTTTTATTGCTGAATACTATTTCATTGTATTGTTACATCACAAATTGTTTATCCATTCTCTTGATGGACATTTGGGTCATTTCCAGTTTGGGGCTGTTACCCTTAACATTAACATGAAAATTCATATACAAGTCTTATATGGACATATGCTTTCATTTCTCTTGGTAAACACCTGGAATGGCTGCATCATATGGTAACTGTATCTTTACTTAAGAAACTGCCAATTTTCCAAAAGGCACCATTTTCATTGTTAAAAACAGTGCGTGAGAGTTCCAGTTCCTCCACATTCTCACCAACACTTGGTGCAGTCCGTCTTTTTAATTTTGACCATTCTAGTAGGTAAGTAGTGGTATCTCATTGAGGTTTTTTTTTTGTCGTTGTTGTTGTGAGGAAGATCAGCCCTGAGCTAACATCCGTGCCAATCCTCCTCTTTTTGCTGAGGAAGACTGGCCCAGAGCTAACATCTATTGCCAATCTTCCTCCTTTTTTTTTTCCCTTTTTTCTCCCCAAAGCCCCAGTAGATAGTTGTATGTCATAGTTGCACATCCTTCCAGTTGCTCTATGTGGGACGCCGCCTCAGCATGGCCCGACAAGCGATGCGTCGGTGGGTGCCCGGGATCCGAACCCGGGCCGCCAGTAGAGGAGTGCACGCACTTAACCCCTAAACCATGAGGCTGGCCCCAACTCATTGAGGTTTTAATTTGCATTTCCTTAATGACCAATGGTTTTGAATATCTTTTCATATGCTTATTTGCCATCCATATGTCTTCTTTGGTAAAGTATCTATTCAAATCTTTTATCCATTTGGTGAAGGGGTTATCTGTTTCTTTATTAATGAGTTTTGAGAATTTGTTATATATTCTGGATACAAGTACTTTATTAGATAAATAATTTATAAATATTTTCTCCCAATTTGTGGCTTATCTTTACATTCTCTTAACAGTGCCTTTTGAAGAGAAGTTTTTATTTTTGATGAAACATAATTTATAATTATATAATCTGTAAATATTTCTCTTATGTTTTTGTCATTGTATATAAATAATCTTTGCCCAACCCAAGGTCACCAAGATTTCCTCCCATGTTTTCTTCTAGAAGTTTTATGGTTTTTACCTTTTACATTTAGGTATATGATCCATTTTGATTTAATTTTTGTATATGGTATGAAGTATGGATGAAATTTCATTTCTTACATGAAGATATCCTCCCCTATGTGGAGGCTAAAACTCAGTTTCCAAATTTCCCTTGCAGCTGAGTTTTCTTTGTAATTTCAGTGTCTACATTTTTACCTTCAAAACTGTTAATTTGTTATTTTCATATTTATTTTTTCTTACTTCATATCCTTCTTTTGTGGTTTCATAATTTTTGCTCTTTTATAATAGAAGTTATTCCTTCATTTATCTCTTTGAACATCTTTTTTATATTTTCTCATAAAATTAGTTTCACCTGGGGTGAGATATCATCTTTGCTGATTTTTATTGGCTGTATTTGTAGAAATTCAAGATTTCCTTATATGCTTTGGAATTGTGGTTTGAATTTCAGTTTGAAAGGGAAGGTGTCATTCATAGCTTTTTTCTCCCTCACCCTCCTTGCTTAGTCTACCCTGTCTAGTGGTTTTACAGTCGCCTTCACCTTGTCTTTGGGGGTCTTCATTCAGGAATCCTATGTTATCTCTGCATTTCTGAGGCTCCTGTTTTGTGCAGGTATCAGAAACAGTGCAGAGCCAGGCACTAAACCAACAACTCACTTGCTCCAGACTCCCAGGCCTGAAGTTTGCTCAAAGCTGTGGCCCTAGGTAGAGGTTGACAATAATCTTTTTTGTCCCTTTTAATGAACTGGGAAACCATATGCAGCCCATGGCATTAACCAATGAGCCTGATTTCAGCCCCCCATACCATCTGGAGTACTTCTAGCCCATTTACCCCAATGCTTCAAGAACTATTTATCCACTGGAGTTGAAGGTGTAGCTGATTTGGTCTCTTCCAGACCAAGTCCCAGTAGCCTGTGTCTTAGCCACAGTCACGGCTCTGAAGTTTTGCCGCATTTCTGGCCCGGAAGATGTTATTCATCTTGTTTTGGGCCCAGCTATGTCTCTTTGCTTTTCTACTTTACTATGTTGTCTATCACTGATATGTGTTCAGGGTGGAGCGGGGGCACCCAAGCATGAACCCCACGCACCACCATAGCTGGAACTGGGGATACCCCTTCACTACTTTGATCTAGCTCATGAGAGACACCCTCATGCTGGGAAGTTAAGTGAGAGAAAGGAAGGCATGCTTGCCAGGAAGCTGTGGTGGAGTGTCACTGCAGGCTGAATAAGGGCCCCCAAAGATGCCCACATCCTAATCCCAGGAGTTTTTTTTTTTTTTAATATGTTACCTTACATGAGAAAAGGGACTTTGCAGATGTGATTCAGTTAAGGATCTTGAGATAGGGGATATTATCCTGGATTATCTGGGTGGGCCTGATGTAATTATAAGGGTCCTTATTAGAGAGAACCAGGAGAGTCTGTCAGAGAAAGATCTGAGGATGGAGGCAAAGGTCTGAGTGATGTGATGAAGAAACTGTGAGCCAAGGAATGTGGGTGGCCTCTGAAAGCCAAAAAAGGCAAGAAATGGATTCTGCCCTAGAGCTTCCAGAAAGAAACAGCACTGCCAAAACCTTGACTTTAGCCCAGTGAGACTGATTTTGAACTTCTGACATCCAGAAGATCAGATAATAAATCTGTGTTCTTTTAAGGCACCAAGTTTGTAGTAATTAGTTACAGCAACAATAAGAAACTAATATGAGTATTGAGAGCTGATCCCTGCACACGACCATATAAAGGCAACAAATCACCTTCCATTGCATATTAATAATTAATTGCAGCTGTATTTCAGGCAGTCAAGTGTCTGAGAACCTGGAAGATGTAAGGTATTACGAGATGTACGTATGTGGTGCAAGATGATGGAAGAGGAAATATATCCTGTAAGGATTCCAGGCTGACACTCAGTGCTCTTCTAAGTTGTACAATTTGCATGTGAGAAAAAGTAGCTTCTCAACACATCTGAGTCAGTCTTTGGCCAGGGAATAATTTCATATTAATTTGTTAATTCACTGTAACAGTTTTCAGAACAATTTGGTTTGATTTGACTTTAACTCTTCTGATCACCATCACAGTTGACATGCATAAATATTTTTCAATCTATATAGACAAAGTAATCTAAAACATTATACAATATTAGAAGTACCTTTTACATTTTGTAAAAAACAGAGAAGAGCACATATATTAGCTATTGTAATCTCTGTGTACTACTTAATACATGCTAATTTGATTTAATTATACGTATTTCATCAAAATACAGTTATGAGCAGTAATAGAAACTCATGAATTCATTGGATCTTGAATATTTCTATTTTTTAAATATTCACAAAATTATCCTTTGAGGGTGGACAGAAATGGGTAAAATAAAATGGATAAGTATTTCAATAAAAATATGACTAATTTAAAAATAGAATAAAGTGATAAATTCTAAAAATACCAACAGTTTCTGAATGAATTTTGAATAAATAAGAAAGTGGCCATAAAGAACATAATATAAATTTGTGAATTGCTTTTTGAATATAGTTTACTGTAAAACCAAAGGACTTTTAAAAATACAAACATTAGAAAAGAAGTACTATTAATATATCCACAAAGGGGTATATGATATAGTGACACTATAGGAATTTTGCCACCATGAAATTATACCTATCTAAATTCCCTCAAGGGCATGGGAAAGCACTTCACAATTTCTATATATAAAGTCTGATTCACTTAAACATTTATTTAACACTGTGTTAACTGCTAGGATATAGCAATAAATATGAAATGAACTCTTCCTCTACGGAACCCCTCTTCTCACAGAGAAGAGAAGTGAAAAACAGTGGCTATAAGAGACCAGAGCTCCATGCGGCCCCCTGGAGTTGGGTAACGGAGCAGCCCTTATATTACAGGTATGCATAAGAGACCATAATACAAAGAAAGGGGTGGAGAAAAAATTGGCCAACCAAGGGGCTTTGAACTACATCTTAAAGACTTAAGAGGAGATGATAGAAAATATAGAACAGGAGGGTATTCAATATTTCCTAAAATACTGAAGGGCATGGGAGTATGATATTTTCGCCAGGTAGAGAATATGAAATCTTCTGCCCTAGAAATCTTACCTTCCCTTCTTTGATCTTGGTTCCAATAATTTGTCGTCTCTGCTGAATGATCTCAATGAGAAGATCACACTCCTCCATCAATTTGGCTTCTTGACGCGATGCATTTACCTACAGGATAGATGGAATGGTAAACATTAATTTGGCCTTTGTTTCCAGTTAAATGCTCTTTTTAATGTAGACTAGAATATTTCTGGTAATTGCTGAAAAGATATTTTAAATGTTAACTCTTTTTCAAATTATGCAGGGATGGCAAATATAGGACTTACATGTCTACTCCCTATCTTGCAACCCTGGAAAACATTATTATCCAATGATAGCGCTCTTTTCTGCTAAACCAGACTCAGCCTCAGAATCTTTCTTAGCACATTATGTACATAGCTATACAAATTACATAGCTGGAAATTGACACGAAATATATTTGCAATTTCTGCTTTTATATTTTGAAAGAAAGTGCAATTTTGGCCTGTTAAACATAAAAAGTAAGTTAAGAAAACCTAATATTATACTTTTATGGTGAATGTCTTTTGGAAAAATTTTTCAAAAGCTAGGTAGCAAGGTTACTTCACATTTATTTGACTTTTCTTTTAAATACAGACATCCAACTTTGTATTTAATCACTATAAAAACATCAAAAAAGAAAAAGGATGGTTGAATATTTTATTAATCTTATGACATAATTTAAAATTTAACTTCTGGTCTATTTCTAAAAGACTAAGGTTCTACAATGATAGCATGCCATTCTCCTGGAAAGGTAGATCATTATAGAATGGCTTGTATTTGAAGATTTTAAGACTCATTGTATGCAAGGGAGGGTTACAATTAGCTCATTCTTGGCAACTGGGCTTGGGAAATACTCTGCACATGCTATTTCCTCCACCTCGTGACAATTCTGAAATGCTTATTCACAAACAGAGACCCAGAAACCACAGCTGTGGGAAATGAAGATAGCATGCATGGGTTTTATGATTTTAACACAGCGCAGGAGAAGCTGCAGTGTTATAAAGAATGACAATAGCAATGATTACTCTAGCATATCTCAGGGAGAAGACACGGCCCAGTCATTAAGCCCTTTTGATTTGGGATGTTTTATTCAACTGGAGTAATTTCATTCTCTATGAATGAGATAAACTGGAAGTAGGGTCAGGAGTTCAGGATAAAAGTCCATTGATGGCTGTTCAGAGAAATCATGTCCTGTTTCCAGAGGCCAGGACTCCTTGAGTTTTATTCATGATCATCATAAGACACAGTAGAAAGACTACTCAAGACATCTTATTGAGAAGATGATGGTCACTGGCCATTGCAGCAAACCATGAGATCATGTCCTATGTCAGATTGGCACATAGACTTGTTTGCTAAATGTTTACTCAACAAAAGAAAAAATAAAAAATGCATTGGTGGACAAGTACAGAATGTGGAACTGAGGCTAATATTTCAAGCAAGTTAACCACTGGGCTCAATTTCTCTTACCATTACTTTTATGTCATCATTTCCAGTCGCCTTTGAGGCTTCCTAAATAAATTTAACTATCTATGGAAATATTTACTTGAAACTCCACTATTTTCAAGAAATTTCTTCTCTTTCCTTTTGACCTCAAACTGAATTTAATAACTTACTACAACCGAACTGTGAAAAGGATGGGTTCATACCAAAACCATGGGCACATTGTGATGGAGAAAGTGAAACTGCTGAGAAGTAGCACCCTACGCTTGGGAAGTATCTCCTAGAATGAGCCCTAGGAGCTAAGTTGTACTTGAGCATACAATCAACATAAATCCAATAGGATGTAAGCTCCATAAGGGCAGGGATCTTTGGCTGTTGTGTTAAATGAGGCATCCATCCCAAGCACCTGGTGCCATATCTGGCACAAAATAGGCATTCAAAAACTATTTGTTGAATGAATGGAGAGTGAAAATGACCTTCCAAGAAGAGACAAGGTAAAATGTAATGAAGCAAGTAGCTATCATGATATACTTCAAGCACTCAATATGCAGGAATTGGATTTATTGGTTTTCTGGGACTGTGTAGACGTAAAATTATGTCCTAAGGATTATTTTTTGGGGGGAGGGGCATTGATTTTTTTTTACAACTTTACTGAAATATGTTTCACATACCATGAAATTCACCCATTTAAAGTGTCCAGTTTTGTGGCTTTTAGTGTATTCAGAGTTGCACAATCATCACAATCTAATTTTAGAACATTTTCAACATCCTCCCCCCAAAATCCCATACCCTTTTGCAGTAACTCCACATTCTCACTATCCACCTCCCTTCAGCCTTAGGGAACCACTAATCTACGTTCTGTCTCTTTATGGGTTTGCTTGCTCTGGACATTTCATATAAATAGAATCAAACAATATGTGATCTTTTCTGTCTGGCTTATTTCACTTAGCATAATGTTTTCAAGACTCCTCCATGTCAGAGCACGTGTCAGCACTTCATTCCTTTTTATGCCAAAGAATATTCCATTTTAGGGATATACCACATCTTGTTTATCCATTCTTTAGTAGATGGACATTTGGGTTGTTTCTATTTTTGGTTACTATAAATAATATTGCTATAAAGATTTATGTATAAATTTTTGTGTGCAAATATGTAGTCATTCTTCTTGAATACAGGAGTGGAATTGGTGGGTCACATGTCAACTCTATGTTTAACTTTTTGAGGAACTGCCAAACTGTTTTCCAAAGTGGCTACATCATTTTGTACAAGGCTTTCAATTTCTCCACATCCTTGTCAACACTTGATATTGTCTATCATTTTTGTTTTATTCATCCTAGTAAGTATAGAGTAGAATGTCATTGTGGTTTTGATTTGCATTTCTCTGATGGCTAATGATGCTGAGTATCTTTTCACGTGCTTATTGGCCATTTGGGCATCTAATTTAGAGATACGACTATTCAGATCCTTTGCTCATTTTGTAATTGGGTCATTTGTCTTCTAATTATTAAATTGTGTGATTTCTTTATATATTCTGGATACAAGTCCCTTATCAGATATGTGATTTGCAAATATTTTTTCCCATTCTGTGGGTTGTCTTTTCATTTTCTTGATGGTGCCCTTTGAAGCACAAAAGTTTTTAATTTTGATGAAGTTCAATTTCTCTATTTTTCTATTGTCACTTGGTCTTTTGGTGTCATAGCTAGGAAACCCAATCCAAGATCATGAAGATTTATGCCTCTGTTTTCCTCTAGAAGTTTTATCTCTTACATTTAGGTCTATGAGCCATTTTGAGTTAAGTTTTGTGTATGGTGTGAAGTAGGAGTCCAACTTCCTTCTTTTATTAATGGATATCCAGTTGCCTAAGCACCACTTATTGAAAAGACTATTTTTTCCTCCATTGAAGCCTCTTAGCAATTTGATCAAAAATCAATTGACCAGATTGTAAGGTCCTCAGGTTTTGATGTCCCTGCTAACATATTCTGTGCTTAAAGATATTCTGGTTTTGACTAAACCTAATGAGGCTTCACTAGTAGTTCTACAGTAGGTGCCATGAAATGTGGTGGGGAGTACCAGCTCTACTCATATGATGATATGGGGAAAGTCAAGGAATATCTCCATTTCTAAGTTTTACTATTTTGTAAAATGAGGTGAGTAATATCTGCTCTCTCAGCCATGTGGGATTATTGTGGTAAATACAGGAAATAATCTATGAGGAAATAACTAACATTATGAGGCGAAAGACAAATCTGAGGTAGTATTGTCTGCATTGAGAAGTAGCTTTGTTAATAGACTATGATTTAGTTTGGGATTCATTTCACTCTCAAAATCAGTGGGATTTGGGTTACTCCATAGTAGGAAAAGTGTCCCAGTTACCATCGTAACATGGGGCTCAATTTAATCCAAATTCTGACTATTCAATATTTATGATGGATAGCTTCTTTTACAAAAAAGTGGACTGAAATCTACTTTGTTCAGCCAAATATGTTTTGAGAAAGCTCATACCAAAACCACCATGGTCCCAAAATATAAATTTCCAGAAATTTGGGAACATGATCTGTTAATTTTAGGCCCAGTATTTTCCTTAAATCTTTCAAAGAATACAGAGTTGACTTTCCTTTGAAACCAGGAAAGTTGAATCTCTTTTTCTACTTTGATGAAGCTTCCAAATTTTTGTAACTTTAACATTCTCATATTTCAAAAGATACAATAAAATAAGTTGAGTGCTATCCTATATTTCTAAAATTCTTCCACTACAAAGAAATTTTCCAGTTTTGCTGTTTCATATGTCACTTTAAAAAAGTTAATGATTTGATTGGACTTCATTTCTTATATGGGCTATTAATTCAAATATGGCAGGGTTTATTGGTTACTTGCAGTGTGTTCAGGTGCTTCTAGTTCCCAGGTTTGGTTTGGAAGCTGGCAGCTCCTGGTTATGATTTTAGCTTTCATTTCTGATTCACGTTTTTTGATTCAGAAATCACTAAGGCTGATGGAAGTGCTTTGGGTAGGGCCAATCTAAGGACGCAAGAAACAACCCCAAAATCTTCTTTTATAGACCTACATTTCCACCTTTGTGTCTTAAGTCTCTTTCTTGGTCCCTAACCTAAAGACAAAAGTGGGATGGAGATAATTAGGAAGGATGGTCAGTGGTAGGTGACTACTGTATCCCTCCTCCGGACCACACTGGAAATGGGGCACTTAAGCTTCAGAGCCCTTGACATCACAGGACAGAATATAGCTTAACATTGGGCCCTCTTCCCATCCCAGACTCCTCATGGTTACTGTTTTTCTCATCGCAATTATACTCATGAGTACATATCACATCAGCCCCTCATGAGGAGAAACTCAGTCACTTTTACCTCATCTCTGTTTCAGCCTCGCCCATGTACTCAGCATGCATCTTCTCTACATCTGGAATTACAGCTTCCTTTCTCATCTTGAAATGCATCATTTCCCCCCATCATCGTCTTCTAGTTCTTAGTAATAACTTAATCTTTTTGCAAAATACCCTAAATTAATTCTTCTAAAGTTAGATCCAATCTCAATTCTTTCAGAATTTACTTCTTTCAGGAGTTATTACCATATCTCTTTCAGGCCCTAATGCCTATCTGAGGCTGCAAGTGCCTCCTATAAAACACCTGCAGCCCTTCACTTTGAAAGAGCTACAGACAACTAGTGATTCACTCATTTATCCATTCACTTTTTCATTCGAATAATAGCAACTGGGTTCCCACAGTGTATCAGACAGCATTCCAAGCTCTGGGCATACACTGGGGTCCAAGATAGACAAAGTTCCCATTATTACAGAGTTTACATATAAGCATAGGGGGACAGGCTGCACAAGTCAAGAAATAAATAAAAATTTCAGATCATGACAATTGCATAAAGGAAAGTAAAGAGTAATGTGATCAAACATGGCTGAGAGTAGGGTCTTTTTTATTGGTGCTCAGACAAGAATTCTCTGACAAGTCTCTCGAGGAATGAAAAGGAACCAGCCAAAAGATGTGGAAAGGGCGTTTGTAGGCACTCCTGACTCTGCTTTTAACAGGCTACCTCGTAATCATACAGTCTAGTCTCATTATTCACAGATTCTGTATTTGCAAATTTGCCTACCTGCCAAAATTTAAAAATTAATTTGCACCCCCAAAATCAATACTTGTGGCCTTTTCACATCCATTTGCAGACATGCTGAGAGCATGGAAAAACTCGAGCCACCTTACCAGCACCCAAGTGAGGTTGAACAAGGGCATGGTCTGCCTTCTTGTTTCAGCTCTCATATAACCAAGGACGGAGACAATAGGGGCAGTGCAGTATAGTGCAAGCAGCTCCGGCTCTGGGGCCACTTGCCTGGGGTTTGAGTCCCAACTCTGGCGTCTGTTAGTAGGCAGGTCTCAGGCAAGTCACTTAACACTTCAGAACCTCCTTTTCTCTTTTATAAAATAGAGAAAATAGAATCTACCAGGATGACTTGTTTTCAGGATTTAAGATTATAATCTGTGTGAGGGGTGTGTGTGTGTGTGTGTGTGTGTGTGTGTGTGTGTGTACCCCCTAAGAGCAATGACTCAGTATTAGCCAGTTCCATGTTCCTGGTGACTTTGTAGAAGATAACTACCACAAACAACAAGAATTGATTGTATTTATCTACTATCTAGTGTATCCATAATTGTCCTAAGTATTTTGGGGGCGGGAAGAGAAATTACATAAGTAAGACACAGAAGAACAGAGTCTTGCTTGTAGAGAGTGCTAACCCACTCTCTGCTATTCCTGGGGTAATTTTGCTGCTTCTTCGTGATAGACTTTCTGATTCTTTACAGTCTAATGAAAGAGAAATTAGAAAGTCGAATAATGAAGTGAGTGTAGAAGGCCAACACTCATGTCTTGCCCTCCTAGCCTTGAGATCTAATTCAGCACTGAGGGCCACTTGGCCACATTATCGGTCATATCAGATACCAATAATCAGTTGCAGTCCCACGTAAGTTGGCACTGGGTGTACAGTTTATCTGCCTTTTCTAGAAATGCAGTTACATGTACTCATTCCCCAGATTAATTAATGATAACATAAATGAGTTGGCTATTTTCTCCAGGGCACTTGGTTAGCAATGCCCAGTAAAAAGTTCCCCTGCTAAGTTTTATGGGATAATAGTGTTACAGCATTTCACAGAAGAGGTGGGGTGAAGCGAACAATTCATTATTTTGTTCTTGTCATATATGTATAAACATTAAAGGGATTTAATTACATACACACACTAAAAATTAGACTACGTGTCTGTGAAACGTTCTTTAGCAGTCTGTAAACAGTTTCTAAGCATTTCTTAAAACTTGCTCTTTTAATTTGACTTGTATTCAACTACAAAATAGGATGTTCAATGCAGAGTATAAACATCATTAGATTTCAGAGACATGCGGCCTTAACATCTTCAGAAATATTTTATGGAACTCTTAGAAGGAAACATCAACGGGGAAAAAATATCTGGCCTCTCACAGGTGAAATTGGACTAATATGCTTTTAGAAATCCTCATTTTCTGATTTTGTAGTGCTTTGTTGAAATGAGTTAGCCATCTCTAGATTTTCAGACTAAAACCTTTTAATTCCTCTTGCGAAAAGGACACGCTAACTTGATAGATCACTTCCTATTCACACACAGGGGCAAACACTGGAGAGAGCTTAGGAAAGAATAACCCTGATGTCTTGGAGAAAGGACATTTTATTTCAGGGTGTTGAGGAAAGATGGCGGCTGGCGTTGGACAACTCCAGAGGCCACCATTCACTTTCAGTTCCATGAGAACAGTGCCCCCTGATCTGGGCAGCCCAGGAGCCCCCTACCACACTGGCCCACCATTAGTGCAGTCTTGAAATTGCACCATCAAACTGCGACCCCTTTGGTTTAAGACTCTAAACCTTGATATCCTGGAAATCACTACCAGTGAGATTGGGGATTTAAAAGACAAAAGTCTACGTTACAAATTTGCCTAGAATTGGTCCTCATGGCAAAAGCAAAGCTGTACTGTGATTTAAATTAAGGTGACCTTGAAAAGATTAAAACTCTCTTTTATCTGATGCTTTGTTGATGTTGCTGTTATTGTTTAAACTCAACAGCACTTTTCTCTATAACTAAGGTTATATAATTTTGAGTCTGCATTCAAATTTAAGGAGGTTAGTGTTATTATGTTTTAATAACACTATTATTTCATACCGCTATATGTTATAACGTCCACAACAATCCTATTTCGCTCAAAAAGAAAAACATTGGAGGACTTAATTTCAATCTGCCCAGGGCTGGAGCAACTGAAACACAACTGAGCTGCAGATAAGCTGATAATATGGCCAGGAAGATGAGGGGACAGGGAAATGCAAGGGGGCTCTACGCCCTACCGTGGACTGCTGACCAGGTGCGAAGAGAAATATGAGGATCTGAGGGTGCTTTGGGTTTTATTGCCAAAGGCAGCTGTGAGGAACATTCCAGACCCTGGGGTAGAAGTCAGACAGACCTGCCAGAAGGAACAACGAAATGAAAGAGACTCTAATACTTGAGTTTATATATAAAACTGAGCCAAGGAGAATTGAGTAAGAGCAGACTGTATTACTGTAATTCATCTAATATGTTTATATGTAATCTTCACCCTGAAACTCTCTCACACCAAAGTCAAATATCTGCGGACCTAGCTCAAGTAGACGAGAAAGAGAAGAATGGCCAAGTTCCCAGAGTCCCTTTCTTCAGAGGAAAAACTGGAGTACAGGACAATACTATTTAATATCTAATATTTTAATTTAATATTGAACATTTTTAACTACAACTTTTTAAAGCCCAAGAAAGGCTTTTCAGAAAAATAAAAAATGGAGTCCCCTCCTAAAGCGCTTTTGATGGCAAGTAACAGTAGTGATGGCATGGATAGAAGCTACATGTAATCCGACCTTTACCATGGAGTGACGTGGTGGAAAATGATTTGGCCCAGAGGAGACCAATTCTACATACTGATTAACTATCCAAGTGGGATTTTGCTATATTTCTGCTATGGGATCAAAAAATAGCTCCCAGAAACCTCATGATAAATCTTCTTTTCTTGAGGTTTCTAAGATTATGAAGCTTGAATGTTGGATAAAGAAGTGAGATGCCATTAAAAATGGCAACACACTGTGGGAAGCCGGGCAATCAAAGTCTTCTTATAAATGAAACACAACTGTAACAATACAATAAAGCTGTCCAGCAAGGGTGCCACTGCTAATGCCTAAAACTTTGAAGCTTCACACAACGAATTTTTCTTCCAAAAGCAGCACACACAACATGCCCATCCAAGACGTTGTTGATGTTGTTACTTTTTCAGTAAAGCAAAATTGTCAAACAAGGTGAAATAATTTAGACTGAACAAGGGCTAGAGGAGGCAGTAGTTCAGAACTCAGGGTCCTGAGGAAGTCTTCCTGGGAGTGAATGGCAGGACTTCCTTCCTTACTAGTTGCATGTTCTAGGGCATTTGCTTAAACTATCCATTTCTCAAGTTCTTCATCTGCATAATGAAGAAAATATCAACTCTTACCTGGTAGACCAGGTGTTCCCCCAGGGAACATTGGCAACGTCTGGAGACATTTTCAGTTGTCACAATTGGGGGCGGGTGTATGTGTGTGTGTGTTTGCTACTGTCATCTAGTGGGTAGAGGCCAGAGATGCTGCTAAATATCCAACAATGCTCAGGACAGCCTTCACAACAACAGAGAATTATCCAGCCCAAATGTCACTAGTGCCGAGGTGAGAAAACCTAGGGCAGACTGTGGTGAGGGACATGAAATAGGACATGAAAAGCCATTGAAAAATGCGTGGCACATAGTAATTACTCAAGAAATGTTAACTATCACTATTGTTAACAAACTGTTTATGCGATATGTCCATATAGGACTAGTCAGCCTATGTTGACTACAAGTTCTAGAACTAGTCAGTCTGTGTTGATTACCTGGGGACTTTCTAGCATGAATCAAAGCTTTTATCCATCTACATTTTTCATCAAAAGAATGGTTTTGGAAGCTATAACATGAGGACTAACTCCAGAAATTCTTGAGTTACTTGCAAATCTCAAATGCATTCCTTAAGGGTTCCTTCCTGACGCAATGCGGGTGGGAATGGGGGTGGGGAACAGAGGAGAGCCTTCCGTGTTGTAGAGCGGGAGTTGGCAAACATTGCTATAAAGGGCTAGAGAAGAAATATTTTAGCTTTGCAGCTCATATGGACTCTGTTGTAACTACGCCACTGTTGTAGTATGAAAGCAGCCACTGATAATGTATAATCAAATGGGGGAGGCTGTGTTGCAATAAAACTTTATTTACAAAAACAGGTGACGAGTCAGATTTGGTCCTAGGGTCATAGTTTGCCAACCTCTAGACTAGAGGAAAAGATCATGCATGGACTCTGTAGTCAAAGAGCTGCAGGCGTGAAAAATGTGTCGAATTGCGGCAAGAATGTTTCCTCATTTGCATACTTTCAGTGAAAATATCTATAAACTCTCTGGCACATAGTAAGTAGGTGCTTGATAAATATTCCTTTTCTTCCTTCAAGCCATGAATAGTTGTCATTACCGAATTCATAGGATTTCAATTTGAAAAGGACAATATACTTGCAGTATGGCGTCTACTTTCCCCGTGATGTCCTGCCGACTTCTGTCACAGTTATAATAAAAGCTGCTCTTCCCGTGATGTTTTTCACAGTTTTACTCAACTGGCTTCAATCTTACATTCTTGGCATTAATGCCACAGACTTTTCTTTTTGTGTTTAATGGTAACTCTGTTCAAAGCAGTTCCAAAATGAAGAAGCCGAATGGAAGGTGTTGCTCATAATTCATTCAAAAACAATAAACTCCTCCCTTCCTTTCTCTTATTAATTACACACTTTATAAAGCAAATGCTCCACACCCTTCCGTTTGGGTTGGGCAAACAGAATGAAAAAAAATCTATTAACCTGTCATGGGCATTTGTCTCTATCAAGTCTTTTTCATAAAGTTTCTGATAAATGGTACTTTCTATTTAGTAATTTTCAACAAATGTATTTGGTAAAAACCAGACTTTAGATGGTGTGGCCAGAACCTAAAAAAATAACTTACAGAAGAGGATGGTTAATTGAGCACCGGGGAGGACGGAGGTGATATGTTTCAGGGAAGGGAAGTCATTTCTAATGGAAAGAGGAAGCTTCTATCCCATGACCTTACATTACTCATTTTCAATCTTACATGTCATTTCTCATTAAGTGGCATTCTTTTTAGTTGTTGTCCCGTGATTCCTGAATAGCAATGTCCTGGAAAAATACAACGTTGGACTCCTATTTGGGCTTGAATTACTCAAGTATAGATGCCAGCAGCTCCCCTGCAAAGTTATGGAGAGTGGGGATTGGATCCCTGCTCTTTGGTATTCCTTACAGTGAGCGAAACATATATTTGATTATACCACTGATAAGACTTGCACTTGGAAGTACAACTGGAAGGTGTTAAGCTTTGTTCTGTCTTTCTGATGCATCCACAAGTGATATCTATGAAATATTTTGCATGGTTCTTATAACTCTAGAATACCAGCAGAAGCTGGTAGATTGATTTTTGAATATCTTTGATGCCCAGTGTATAATATTCACATTTATTCAATACAGTGAAAGAGAGGAGAGTTTAGGGAAATTGAAAACGTGAGCTATGGTCACGATGGGGAAAAGGGATTTCTGCCATCATTCCATTTTAGAGGGGGTCTGTGGTCTGTTCTCCTCGAAGCAGGTCATGAGACTAGGATGGAAGTACAAGTTCTTGCCAGGAAACACCAGTAGGGTGGTGGGGAAGTGAGATGGGGAAAGGTACGAAGTCAGTAAAGTGTGCCTTACCAAGACCACTGTGGGTAACTGGCAATTAATCCCAATGGGTAACTTTGGAAAGTGCAGAACACTCAGGTGATGGGGAGGAAGAGTGGTATTTATCTAATATCTCCCATCAGTGGCTGGTTGAAAGCTGTTGGGAGTGGGTGGGCATTAACTCCCCTCTGGAATTAACTGGTGGGGGAAGGAGGTAGAAAAAGTCCCCAAACAGAGTCTTAGCCGCTTGCAGCTGGAAGCTCTCAGGCCAGGGAACATGGGACTGATGAGTGCGCTATGGGCATGGCACTGACAGTTTCGGACAGGAGCACGTTAGAGGGGACTATAATTCTGACATTTCTTAAGAAGAGCTCTAGTGGAGGTCAGAGGGCACTGGTGTCACAGTCGTCCAGTTTGTTCTATAGCTCCAACGACTTACGACTAATTGCAGGGCTGAAAAGAGTTTGCATCTGACAGTGTTTTCTATCCTAACCTTGGTCATTCCTGACTTCAGGGCTACAGTCTACCTACAAACGCTCATTTGCAACTAACCCTAAATGAGTCTAAATCTGAGCAACAGCAGGCAAAGTTGCCTGGAAAATTCACATGAAATCTAGTGAATCAGACTGAAATATATATATATGTATGCACACATATTTCTTTATCTAGAGACCTGTCACTTTTCCATCATTTCAACTCACTGTGAAATTATTACTGTCTTTCTAAAAACAATGGCTTTACAGCTTTAAGCCTTAATATGTACAGTTTTCTGCAGTAAAACTGAATTTTAAAAAACTTGAGTTAGGGATTACAGAAAGAAGTGCTTCTCTCTCTCTCTCTCTCTCTCTCTCTCTCTCTCTCTCATCCCCTGCAGTATCTGAAAGGTCAACTATATTTCTATATACAAACAGACAGATGTTGCCTTCTCCCCTTCCTACCTGGGAAACAGAATGCTCTGTTTACGTTTGTCAGCATCTGGGGTGGCGGGGAGGCGGCATCCTGCCAGGTAATGGAAACACTGCTTACTTTAATTTTACTACCAAGAACAAAGCCTTCTTATTGTTTAATAGAACCCTTAAAGGCGGGCCTCACGGGCATAGTTCTAATTTCTTCGAGACCACAAACAAGAGGAATTCTTTAAGGCCACTTCATGAAAAACAGAGGGAAAAAATACTTTATTCTGCAAAAATTAAAGCAATCCTTTGTTTAAGTAGCCTGAGCCTGACTCCAAGTTAGCATTCGCATGTGCTCTCCTTATATGGGCATTTCTTGGCATTGTTTACCTAGGCACCCATTCTTTCAGTAAGATTAGATCGAGGCTATGTCAGAGATATGAAAGAAACCACCTTCCTTTAGGATATGGTCTCTTTGGCATCATTTTCAGATCACATGGTAAAAGAAGAAACACTTTGCACCAAAAATAAACAAGCCAACGCTCTCCCCTTGCAAATCCTATTTATAAAACTAGGAACCACAAAAATCTTAATTCACTGCTTATTATGATTCTGCCAGCAAACTAAACCTTCGATGCAGTCCCTGCTTCTCAGCTGCAAGTTTCACTTCTCTCTCCACTTAAACTATAGGCGGCTAAAGCTACTGGTTTCTAGAGATCTTTGCAATAGTCTTAGTAGCTAAGGAATGGAAGTGAGAGGAAATGAGGACATCTTATTTATCCACAAGTGAGGAGGATGTTACTGGTTGACCAGTGACAACACATGAAGCAATCTATGGACTTACTGAGTGCCCACGATTTGCAAAGCACCACACTAGGACCTGTGGTAGAAACAGAACTTTGCACCCTAGAGAGAATGACTTCGCTAGAGAACAATTAGCAAACATGCCAACTGCACACAGAATTAACTGCTAACCCATGGGCTACAGAAGTTCTAGAGCTGTGTGGTCTGATATGGCAGCCACTAGCGACTTGTGGGTTTTGAGCATTTGAAATGGTGGCTAGTCTGAATTGAGATGTGCTGTGAGTATGAAATGCATTCATTAATCATTATTGTATTGATTCCATGTTGAAATGATAATGTTTTGAATATGTCGGGTCAAATAAATGTATTAGTCAAGTTAATTTTACCTATTTGTTTTTACTTTTTTTTAATGCAGTTAGTTGGAAAGTTTAAATTACGTAGCTCCCATTACTTTTCGACTGGACGTGTGGTTCCAGAGGGTTTCAGAAATGGGGCAATTGGTGTGTGTGACTAGCTGGGAAAGGCTTGCTGCCGAATATGGAAGTGGGACTGGTCTTTGGAGATCAGAGTGGGCAAAAAGGGAGTTGGGAAACCCAGGAGTGAGGAAGATGAGAAAGGCACCAGAGCAGAGGGAAAAAAGAGCATGTCTGTATGACAGCAGGAAGTTAAGGATTTATTTCAACAATGTACAGGGTGCAGTGGGCATGTATCTTGAATTGGGTATCTGGAGTAGAGAAACACCAGAGCCAGTTATATCTTACTGTGCCTTGTGAAAATCCCTGTTGGGGTCAATTGCAGAGAGCTGTCTACGGCTGATCTCACACAGAGCCCAGCTAAGGCAAAAAGGTGAATAGGGAGGCTTAACTTTGGGTGTGTATGTGGGGTCTTTCCTTGACCTCACCATCTTCTAATTGACTTTCTTTGTATCTTTGACCTAGTGGGCCTGTACCATCTGTCTTTGAAGCTATCCATGCTTACTCGCTCTCCTAGGGTTTTCTTCTGAAATTGTGGTGGTGGTGCTGGTGAAAGTTACGAGGGCAATAGGAGGGGAGATGGGAGGGAAATTGGAGAGCACTGTCACTGTAAAAGATGGGCTTTGCCAAAAGGACAGTGAAAAGCAAATCTAACCTGGTCCGGAAGAGAAAATGAAAGACCATAGAATTCAGATGTTTGTCAGTTGCTGATTTTGAGGTTGTGGGGTATGTGTGTATATGTATGTGTGTGTTTGGGGATCAAGAGTCTGATATTGAAAACGTTACCCTATAAGCCCTCTTCAGACCTAGGCTGACTAGCCGTCCTACACATGTGGAAGTGTTTAAAAATGTTTCCCCCAACTTGATTCAAAGTGGCTATCTGGTCATTTTTTTCTTTTACAAACCAGAAGGGATAGAGAGGGTATCCCAGAGAATCAAAAGGAAAGGGATAGGTTTACAATGAGGGGACGAGGAAGATCCACTCTGTCCTCCTTAAGGGCTCAGCAATGACCCAATGGACAGCTCTCTCATTCTTGACTTCCCTCTGCCAACCCCATCCTCTTAGCACTCATCCGGAGGCAGAGCCTTCATGCTGGGTGGAGCTCCCTGTGTGCATCATCCATCCTGCTACTGCCTCCAGGGATTTGTGGCTGCTGAGATCTGCCATCATGTCCTGTGTACAGTCTTCTCAAGAAGGGTCCTTTCTGCCCTTCAGGATGAGAATTTATCTCACACGCTGATCTATGCAAATGCGCTAGTGACAGAAGGAGGCAGTTGGTCTCTCTGGGAGAGTCCCGTTTTCTCAACAATAGCCATGTGCTGTGTGCTAAATGCAGGAGATGCTAGGAAAAGAAAGACACTGCCCTGCTTCCCAAGGAGTCCAACCAACTAGGAGAGGGAATAGACATGCACTTAAAGAGGATTTTTTGCCCAAGGACTGTAACTATATCAACAAATCACTATGTAGTTTTCCTTAAGCTTTAAGTTCAAATTATGAGTCTCATTATTCTATTCATAAATCCAAGAAATTTTATGAAACCAAGAATAATCACTCTCAGGGGGTCCTTGAATCAATGTTTGATTAACTCAAGTTGAACAGACTCAACTCCATTAAACAATCAATTCCATCTATAAATTAGGTGATTAAATTCCTTACACATTTTTTTAATTGAGGTAAAATTTACATTCAGGGAAATACATAAATCTTAAGGGACAATTCAATGGATTTTGATAACCAACATAACCAACAGCTTAATCAAGATATAAAATATTTCTATCACCCCAGAAAGTACCCTCCAGCCCCTCTTCCAGTCAATTCTCACCCCCATGAGTAATCACTGTTCAGATTTTTATCACCAAATTCCTGTAACATTTTAAATTGCATTTATAAATGTAACATATTCAATTTACTTTATAAGCACTTTAAGTGCCTAACGGGGTAAAATTAAAACTCTAACAAGGCAAACCTTCCCAAGTCCTTAAGTAGCTCTTAGAAATCTAATAAACTAAACTTACAAATGTAGTGAAACTCAAGTTCTCTTGAACATTCAAATATCGGTTTGAAACAAACCATTTTATGCTTTCAACTTAAAATCACAGGTCCAAAATAAATTACATGTTTCAGATTAGAAACTCAAAGCTACCTTGTCAAATTTCTGTAACATATCATATTCTCTTAAATGCTACAAACCCTTAAAATACAAACATATGTTTTAGTCCTAAATTGTAACACAAAATATTGATTTTATGGATATTATTTAGGTCTTCATCTTTACATATAATTCTTAAACTTCTTGGGGAGGAGGAAAAAAAAAGAACTTTATTTACTAAAAGAAGCAAATTGATCATCCCAAAGAAGTTGAAGTTACCAGGTCAAGGATTACTGGTCAAAGATTCGAGAATAATTCACAAGACCTGAAGGATCACTGGTACCACAGATGTATACTCATCGGGGACTTGTTATGGTGGGTTGGACAGGGTTTCCAATTCCCCAGCAGATGGGATTGTTTCTTGCCATGAGAATTCCCCTAGGAATCTAACTTTTTAATCATCTCTTTCAACTCTATCACCTGGTTTAGGTAGCTGATGTTCAGTTAACCACTCCAATTGCTTTACTACTTGATTGAATTCAATCCATTCTCTTTACTGGCTGATTCTTGTTATGCCTGGCTTCAAGTCATATTTCTATGGTTATTTGAATGACATTTACCTCAAAAGGCTTGTGGGATAATTAAATCAGGAAGTGATGGTAGGACCTTGTCAAGTGGTCATTATTGTTTTTCATGTACATTTGCATAAGTTCTACCACTTTTGCTTTCCCTACACCGCAGGCTATACCTTGTTATGGAATTGTAACCACTCGATACAGTAATCATCTCATCCTTTTACACCTGCAAGGACAGATGACGCGCCATCTTCCCAGCCTATGTAAATAGATGGAAGGCTTCCTTGAACTCATCACAGCCCAATACCGAGCTTGCCTGGGTAGAGAATTAGGTTACTATGATAATTTTCATCACCTCATATATGTGAACCTGATGTTTTACCTAATGAAAAAACTTTTAAAAGCATAGTAAAAGCTCTATCATAAATTCCTAGGCTGGGAAGTTACCTCACTTGGTTGTAAAAATCTTTATTTGTGTTGCTCCTCACTGAAAGCCTTTTACATTCAGTAGTAGCCTCAGGCTTTTTAAATAGCTGAATTTAAAATTTCATATTTCTGTTTCAAACAAAAATAACAAGTGCTACAATTGCACTCTTGTTAACGAACATTTTATATGCATGACTCGATTTTGCTGGGGAATTTCAAAATTAGAACAAAGCTCTTCAGTTTTCCCTCCAACATTTAGCAATTACAAATGGAAGTCAATTGAATGAAGGTAAAAGATGTGTCCTGTTTCTCTCATAATCTGTAATCATCTTATATACAGAGATAACTTCAGCTTGATCATCATAAAAAGCAATTTTATATTCATTTATTGAGAAAAAGAACTAAAACTAGATATTAAGACCAAGAAACAAAAGAGGTTGGTTCAGTAACAAAATGATGGATTGATGGTTGGGATCATGTTTACGTCTGAATGGGACTCAATAATGGGACCCAATCTTCTACCTGACAGTCACCCTCTCACCTGGGATCATTCCTCCGCACCTGACTCTTAATCTGGATCCACCAACTACCACCATCTCATGTGAAGTTGAGTTAGAACTAACAACAATGGCCATTTTTTTAAAAAATTGTCACAACCCATTCTTATTATTCTTTATATCATGCCAGAAACATCCCTGCTGCTCTAGCCAAGCATCTAAATATTTCAAGGCAAGGAGGTTGTGTTTGGATAGTGCAGGGGAGACGTGACAAAGAGTTCCTGTATTATGGGGAGAAACCCCATAATAAAACCACATCTTCTTTCTTCATTCCTATTGCTTATCCATTGGGCCCTCAATTAAGGCTGACTATATTTCACATCTAAGCATTAGTCTTGAAAATCTGCATTACTAAATTCAAATATGTCAGAGGGATTGTCTTCAGAAGCACGTACATGTGATCATACTCCAATCCAAGCCACCTGATAGGATTCTGAATATGACACAATAGTTCATTCCATCCAAACTGGAAAGATCAGCAGATGATAGCAGATGATGAAAGTTTTGGATCATGTTTAAAAAAAGGTTTCAAAGCTGAAACTTGGGAATGTTATTCTGAAAGTAATACCAAAGTAACTAAGCCTTATATTCATTCATTCATAAGATTAATCTCTTATTTCTCTATACTGGAAGATTTTTTACTGATGTCTTGTCTTCTCATTATTCTTCATGAATATACCTAAGAAGGTAATAGGATCCAATGCCTTTTATGAATCAGTTTTTTTTAAGGCAAGACCATTGAATCTAAGGGGAGACATTCAAGTATGTGTCACATACTACTTTAATAAACAGTTAAATTTAATATCCACCAAGAAAAGCTAAGTTTGCTTCATGATTTGTCAATTTTAGCAAACTTGGTGTAGTAAACTGGATACATAGCCACTATACACACGCAGTAGTCAAAAAATGAATCTTCTCCAGAGAAGATGAAGTTCTGTGCAGCCTGAGAGTTCTTTTTCTCCTTTGTCCTGGGAATCCTCAGACTTGAATTTGGGAGATCAGCCTTTACCAAAGTCGCTCATCATAATCTAATTTCTGAATGCTGCCATATTTGCACGATCACATTATCATCATTCCAGAACCGTTTACATGGAGAGCCATAGATGACTGTGCGTTGCTTGATGTGGTTTAATGAGGCCCAGAATCTGATTCTAATTATACCTTGAGAGCATTCTCACAGGGGCTCAGCTGGGGTGGGAATCTAACCCTTATCTGCAAGTGACAATGGATTATAACTTTGGACATTCAAGTTGGCCCTTAGCAGGACACACATCATCCAAGATCAGATAGCTGTCCACAAGACACAAACAGCACGTGTGGTGTTCGGATGCTGGTCTTCATCCAATGGCTCTAGATGAAGTAATTGCCAAGGCTTCCATAGAGAGAGAATGCTTTGCACAACAAAATTAATTTAAACATAAAGGTTCATCTTCCTTTCTAACACAGTGATTTTTTTCTTTATTTCAAAATTTACAATTGAAGGCTTTTAGGGCTTGGTGAATGGCTGAAAAAGTCTTTTACAGACACTCATTTGTTTTCCAAAATCAATTTTCACCGTTTCTTACAAGCTACCATAACACATCACCCTCTTCCTCCTTGATTTACAAAGCCCAACATCTGAGCAAAAATTGAATTAAATGGCACTTAATTTACCTACAAGAAGTTTGTCACACCACATGTCACCTAGCACTGGAAAAACTCAGAGAAAGCCAGTAAGAGGGCAAATTTTCCATTAAAATAAAAAAAATAGTTTAAAAACTTAGTGTGAAAAGCAATGACAAGAGGAATTAAAAACAAAATGATTACAAAGAAGGCAAGATAAGCCAAAGGAGCTAATGCCAGGATTTTGACGGGATGCTGGCTTAGAGAATGCCCTTCTAGGATGAGCTTGGGCAAGGTCGGTGAGGTCAGCTGAGCCTTTATCTTCTCCAAACTGCTATGGCAATAAGTCACCCTTTCGCAGTTTTTCTTTACCATCTCACTGTGGATTTAGTCATTGGTCACCTGTAATTCCCAAAATGAGCATCCACTGTGTGTCCAGGTGTTGTATTCCCTGTGAAAGAATCTGAGTCTCAGAATGTGTGGAGAATTTGATATACATCAGTGATTCTAAGTATTTGCTTAGCTAATAAACTAAGTCCTCTGATTTTTAAAAGAAAACAGGGAGGAGGATGAGATGATGAAGAGAAATAGTCCATATTCAGCCTAGAATTGTAAGCTCTGTAGCTGACCCAAATTTTGACCACTTCTCGTAAGCCTGTCCTACATCTCGTACATAACTAACTCCAAACTCATCCCAAGGGAATTTTCTACTGTAGTCCTCTCCTGAAGAAAACAACCCAGTGGCTAAAAATCCAGTAGTTTTTAGAATTCCAGGCACCAAATTACACTAACATTTCTTGGGGGTCTACCTGATATTGCTCTTTCAATGCCTCTACCTCCCAAGTCCTAAATTGTCTTGGCCTTCACACCCTCCATTCTCCAGTTTTAAAAAGATTTGGTACTTACTATCAAAAAGCCATTTCATTGCTCACCCTCATTTTAAAAACAAGTTATGAAAACAATGGGGATGGGGGGAGACCTTCAAACTCTTTTCATTCTAACGAAAAGCAGAAGTGAATCCCAGGAAGGAGGTGTGGACTTATAAGGATGTGGCATTTCCTCAGGATTCGGTGGGAATTCACTGATTTAATTTACAACAATTGCGAGTTGCCTCTGTGCTTTGAGTTTTTTAGCTCCAGCTGGCATGGGGACTATTTTCCCGAGGAATGCTCATACCCGAATACAAGGACACCTTCAGGAAGAGGAAAAGGAAGAAATACAGTCTAGGAACGTAGGATGTGAACCAGGAAATTCTTTTCCACTACACTGATTTAAAAGACTATGATGCTGGTGCCTTACAAATTCCACTACCTTTTTGGAGTTTACTAGTGCTGTGATGTCTTCCTTGGACGTGCAATCGTTTTGCACTAATATATCCATATTATTTTCTCAATAACCAAAAATACCATTTCCTGAAAAGAGTTAGGGATGTCAATTGTAACTGTGAAAAATACACAGGTCCTTGTGTTCCTTGAATCCTCACTAAACCTTCAAGACCAAATAGAGTTCAAATTCAGATGCAATATATATTTTTTTCATTTCTTCCAGTACTTTTTTTTTTAAAGATTTTATTTATTTATTTATTTTCCCCCCCAAAGCCCCAGTAGATAGCCGTATGTCATAGCTGCACATCCTTCCAGCTGCTACATGTGGGACGCGGCATCAGCATGGCCAGAGAAGCGCGGGTCGGCGCGAGCCCGGGATCCGAACCTGGGCCGCCAGCAGCGGAGCGCGCGCACCCAACCGCCAAGCCACAAGGCCGGCCCCAGATGCAATATTCAAGTCCACCCAGCTCTCATCTCTCCAAAGCCAGTTCCTACTTATCCCCCCTCACACACCTTCCATTTCTACAGAATGAACTACTTGCTTTGTGTACATACACTCTTCATTTTTCCATCCACATGACTTGGTTTGCCCTATAAGCAGTGCCTTACCCATTCCTCCATATGCCCAAATGTTACCCACTCTTGAAGTCAGGCTCAGATTGTGCACTATCTCCCCTGGCTGAAAGAAATTTCTTGCTTCTCTGATATTCCAAAGTATATAATCTATACTTCTCTTACGGCAATTAGTTTTCTATTTTGTATTGTATCATAGCTGCTCTTTTGTCTTAGTCAAGATAGTAAGGTCCCTGTGGGCAGGGTCCTTGGCACCTAGCATAGTGCAACACACACACAGTGGATGCTCCATACACACTAACGGAATGAACAAACTAGCGTGACACTTGAACAAACCAAATAAGCGACTGCAGGCAACTATTTACACCCTCACCCAGAAATATTTATTTAGCGAACACAGCTCATAGATCAACAGTGTCCAGAACAAGAGGAGCAGAAAGTCATGTTAAGCTAAATTATCCAAAACTTGGAAATAAGGCAAAAAGAAGACTGGGAGCCCTTTCGGTGTCATACTAGAGCATACTCCATCAAGTCAGCCTAGGGAAGGGTCATCTGACTCTCCAGGTTGGGATGTAAGAATTTGACTTTCTATTTACAATTGACTAGGGCTTAGTCTCTGCCAAGTTAAATGTTAAATTAGAGAAAACTGATGATATGAAACTTATTTTGCCCAAATGTTATGACTATGTTGCCGTTTAGGTCACTAACCGGTTTTGCATCTAATTTAGCTAACTTATTCTAGCTTTTTTTCCCCCCTACTACCCTCCTCCCTCAATGTTTGTGCATATCAGTTTCTGATATCCTCCTTTAAGCCAGCTTTATCATCTTGCTGCTTCCTTCATCAATGAGTTAAATAAATCTTCAATGTAGACTCATTTGATTATTATATAAGAATTGGATTCTCAATTTTTTTTTAAAAATTATACCTTGAGAATATTAATAATTATGAATAAGGGAACACATGTAAAAATAGGTATTGCTAGTATCATTATTTTTCTACTCATAATTAATTTTCTTTAATTTATCAAGAATAAATTTCTCAAATACCAGATTTACTCATCCACAAACATTTCTTTCCATCCCAAAGGATTTATACAGAAATAGCAAAGTGAAAGGAATGAATATTCTTTACTCCTTGTCTAGAATAACTTCTAACAGCATGTATGGGTCTATTTGCAAGTCTTCTACAATCAATTCAGTAATAGCTTTATTTAAAAAGCCTATATCTCAACTAAATATCTAACCATTAAAATAAAAATAAAATCTGCTTGTAAATTTCTTGAATGACACATCTATCTATCATTTGAAATTACTGAGCATTATAGAACGTAATTTTACATGTTAGGACGAATAGCATTTTGTAAATTTAGGCCAGAGGAACGAGACAGTTGCTCTGAAATCACTATAGGCCATAATGGAAACCAGACACTAATGCTTAAGAAGTAACTAGCTGAAATTGAATGAAATAATCACCCAATCCATAAAGCATTTATAAGATTTCCCCATAAAACACAGGTAATTTTTTTTTACTGAAGAGAAATAATTCTTTCTTATTGTCCTAAACATCAAATGCCATCACATCATAAAAATAAAATATAGCACATGGATCATTCCATTTTGTCATCCATTTATTCCTAAATTACATATTCACTTTACCCTACAATAATGAAAACATTATGCTTGTTCCTCATTATTTACAATGTTGTTTAATCAACAAAGCTCAAAATGTTCCCTGGAGAAAGCATTGCCAAAAGGGAATCCATTCTAAGCAGAGGGTTAGAAAGATCTGGGTTCTGTAACTTGCCCTTGTTGTCACTGCTGCCTGCACACTCTTGACTTAATCCCAATATGCTGCAATTGTGGTCAATTTCATGGAAACATATCTGACAACCAAGATGCATTTAATATACACATGTAGTGGATTAAATTCTGCTCCCCACCAAAAGATATGGCCAAGTCCTAACCCCCAGTATCTGTAATATAACCTTATTTGGAAATAGGGTCTTTGCAGACGTAATCAAGTTCAAGTGAGTTCATACTGGAGTACGGTGGCCCCTTATCCAACAACTGGTAAGAAGGAGATTTGGACACAGACACAGAGACACACAGGGAGAACGCCAAGTGACGACAGAGGCAGAGATTAGAGAGCTGCAGCTACAAGCCAAGGAACTCCAAGAATTGCCTGGAACCACTAGAAGGCGGGAAGAGGTAAGGAAGGACCCCCTCCAGAGCCTTCAGAGGCAGCGTGGCCCTGCCAACACCTTGATTTCAGACTTCTGGCCTCCAGAACTGGAGAGAATAAATTTCTGTTGTTTTATGCCATCCGAGTTTGTGGTAATTTGTTATGGCAGCTCCAGTAAACTAATACAACACCTTTTAAATAGTGTTTTTTTTTGGGCTGTTCTTTGTAAGGGTGATTAAAATCTACAATATTAGGAATGCAAAGTGAAGCTGGATCAGGGAGAGCTGTGATGGGAGTGGGGGGCAGGACAAAGCAGTGGATGGGGAGAGATCCTCTGAGGTTCTAGTTCCTTCCAATCTCATCCATCTGATATATTTGGCTTATGCAAAAGATCTAATTTTAAAAAGATTCCCATTTAAAAAATATAAAGGGTCAGAGTATAAAAACTGTGATCCGGCAGTTTCCATACGAAACATATCACACAGAGATACTCACCTCAACATGCTGACAGGTTTGGATGAGTTTAGCCAAAAGGGTCTCCAGTTCCGTGTTCCTCTTAATAAGGCTGGTGAGGTTACTCTCCAAGTTTTGCTGTTCAAAAAAGAGAGGGAAAAATATTATTCTGCATACTTTTAATACTTTTAGTACATACAAAATTACTCAGACTCAGGAAAAACTGATACATTTTTCAGAAACCTCAATGAAATCTATGCAGTTTCAAGTATTTATAGATTTAAACTGGATTTTGAAAAGTCACGTTTAAAAGAAACTTTTAAAAATGTTCAAATTTCATTCTTTTTGTTCCTGCTTCTTGCACTACCTCAGGCATGTTTAACTGAATGATTAGTTATAGGTTACTTCTAGGTCGTGAACTAGAGAGAGAGGAGGTAACTGGATTTCTATTCCTTTACCTGAATCAGAAATGGCAATAATATAAGGAACATATTCTCACATCAAATCAACTACTATTGGATTTTTAGGATTTACCATCTTATGGGCAGGCTGAGGTCAACAATCCCTTGGAGGAGGGTTTCAATTGTGCAACTATTGCTGACATTATAGCCATTTATAGGCTTTTATAAGAAGTCCTCACCATACGTGTTTACTCACTTATAGTACATTTTATTGTACATTTCTATTCTTTGCCTATCAACCTATCAATGTCAGATCAAATGTCCTTGAATGCTACATTTTTCATGTCACTATCCTGCTTAAGAATCTGGAATTATTCCCTATTCCTTTAGAACATCAAATTTACAGTTCCCCACAATGACTATTAAATCTTATTTTCAACTACAATAACCCTCTGTTACGGACAAGATTCATTAAGAGTACTCCACTGCTTCTTATTATGTACGCTCTTCATTTTCACCATTCATTCATTTATTTATCTATTCATACAAGTACTTATGGAGCTTCTATTGTATGTCAGACTCTGAGAGAGGTACTAGGGAAACAAAAATAAAAATATCTACTCCCTGTCCACAAGGAGATGGCTATGCCACCGGGAAAGAGATGCTGTAAACAGAGAAGGGGAAGAGTCAGGGCTGCCTGCAGAAGGTTTCCAAGAGGACACGGTCTTTCCGCTGAGGCTGGAAGGATGGGTGAGAGTTTTTGGTGAACAAGAGTGGGAATTTCTTGAGAAGATGGAATGGAGGTGGAGGTGAGCACGGAGAAGTGTATTCCACGGGCAGAGAACAGAACAATGTCATATATCAAGATCGGGGGTGGTGTGAGAGGGCAAAGGATGAGGGCGCTATGTGTTTTAACATATAGACAGTTCCACAAACACAGTGAAGATATGGAACAAAAGGAAATTTCATGGAAAAGAAAATAGATCTAGGATTTGTAATGCCATCTGAGAAAAAGGACTTGGAAAGAGTATGAGGGGGATTTTGAAAATTAACAATTTCATAAAGGTGATAATAGTTCATTATGCTGTGAAATTTATTTCTAAAAATGTTTACTCTTTCTACTTTCCTAAATTTTAGATTTAGAAAGGTATATTTGGGAAAAGAATCAGTTTTATTTAATGCTTAAAATGGATAGGTCAGAAGCAGAAATCTCTTTGGTCATTCTTAAACAAGTTATGCTTATTAATCTGGTGTTTATCCTATTGCCTATTTTTTTATTTCAATGACCATACTTTTCATTTCCAGTAGGTTCTTTATCACATCTCTCTCTTCTTGTTGAATTACTTTCTGTTCCTGTTCCCAGGATGCAATTCCTTCTTTCATAATTTCAAGAGAACTAAACACACTTACTTATTCTTAAGCTCTTTTGAGAAAAGGCAATTCCGTATTTTCCTGTGTTTGGGTAATGTTTCCCAAGAAGCTGATTTTATCTGCGTCTTATAATTTTTGTCTGACAGCTCATCTGACGTGAACTTTGTTCCCTGTGCTGTGATTTGGAGATTGACATAGCTCAGCCAGATGAGGTGCCCACTCTGGTGTTAGGGCTTGAGGTTGTTTCCCCAGAGAGGGCACTCCCTCAGACACCCATGTGCCGTAGAGGCACAGAGCCTGGCTTGACTCAGTGCCTCTGCTTCCTTCCATGAGAATTCTGTCTGGCTCCAATTCCAGAGGAGGTGGGAGGCACCCTTTAAGCCCCATATGTACACAGGGAGGCCTGGCCTCCAGGTGTATGGGGCAGTCTGAGGCTCCTGCCATGTGCAGGATACATTCCACCACGTTTCCCCTCAGGTCCCCACTGCCCCATCTTCTCTCCACTTCTCGTGAGCAGCCCAGCTTCAGCTGTCTCACTGTTCTGCACCTCCTTTCATTTCTGATCCTTGGAGACTTTCCACTTATGTTTAAGCTTGGTTATTATTCTTTAAAATCCACTCTGAAATATTTTATCTATAATTCTCATGTGTTCAGAATTCACAGAGAGGTTTTGTGCATATTTCATCTGAACTGGAAGACCAAAAAGAAATCTTCAATTTGCGCTTTGAAAGACTCAAAGCGTCTCGCATATAAATATTTTAAAGGAGAAAAATGACTGTTTCTCACTTAAAGAATAGGATACAACAAAAAGCCAGAGAATGAACCAGACAGAGTGATTTAGGTGCAACTTAATGATCTCATGTTTGCATCAAAGAAAAACTTGCTTTCAAAGCTCTTAACAACAATGATAACAAAAGCCAAAAGTTTCACTGTTTAGATTAAATGAATTGCAACCACTAATCACTTTAGGTCAGAGACTAGAGAATAATTTTGAGGCATTCCATTATTCAATGTCCTTGATTTAGAGATGACTACTTTATGGTATATTTGTCAACTTCTTTTGGTATGTTAATCTTAGGGAATCCTTTTACTTTTTTTTTTTGGCTGACCCTTCAGAGCAGGAAATTTCTAGGGAAATGCATCATCTAACTGTTTACAGTTCAACTGTCATAGGTATGACTTTTCTAAAGCTAGTCAGCAAGAGAGAGCCAAAGAAATATAACCTGACACATTTCCATTTACAAACATCTGCTTGCTTCCCCTCCCTTTATTAAGTACACATCACGTATAAAATCTGTTTTTAATCAACTAATATGCAGACTAAAGCCTGTGGTTTAAACACATTGACCTATCTGGATCCTTTGGGGTTATTCAAATTTAAATAGTACAAGTGTCACTGAAGTCCACAAAGAATTACTGAGTCACTTAGAAGTATAATAAAGGGAAATGAAGCTGGGAGAGAGATTTGTTTCCAAGAGGTACCAAAGGGACTGACAACACTTTTGAAGAGAGCCGGGTAATGGGAAGGTAACAAAATCCAGTCTTCAATAAACCATGCATCCATAAGCTTCCACCACAGGGACTTCTGTGGAGTTTTCTAGAATTTAACTGTATCACTAACATCCTGTGTGGCAGTCAGCAGGTCCTATAACCTCTTGATTTTGACTGTGCTTTGTGCAAAAGAGAGATAATATTTTTTGGCATAAGAGTCTTGGGACTAAGTGGATATAAGTATCTACTTCCCTATGGATATCTAAGGAATTCTACAGAGTACAAAAAAAAATAGTTTTAGTTTCCTGTTCTCACCTCAAAAACGTCAATATATTTACATCTCCTTATGGAGCTGAGCTTTGTAGAAATCCAGGGAGTCAGGCATGAGTGACCACACACGCAGAGTGAGGATACTGGGGCTACCATTTGAGTTGAATTCTCCTGGACAAATGACTCTCGGGCTCAGTTTTCCCATCCACGATGTGTGGATAACCATAAATCTACCTATCTATGGTATTGTTAAGATCAGAGGAGAAAATGAACACATACACCAGGAACTATACAAATGTTTGTTGAAATCATGAATTACAGGATAAAACATTCAGTTTGGTGTCATGAGACACTATAGGGGTCCAACACCATGCCTCATACAGTCACCATTCTCAAGCTTGCTGATGGATTTTTGCTGCAAGCACCTTTCCTTTCAGCTCCAGGGCTTCATCTGGCCCCAGGCAAGGCAGGCTGGGGTGCTGGGGAGAACAAGGGGAGGCTGACGCCCCCAGGAGCCCTCAACCAGCAACTACCAGCTGTTGGTGGATGAACAGCCCAGCTTCCTCATCTCCCAGGTGGGACTACTCTGAGTCATGTTCCCTCAGATCTCCCAGAAAGCTCCACTGGGAGAAGCCCAGGTGCCCAGAGCAACAACCTGCTAATGACCACGCCTCTTTCCACTTCCTTCCCTTCTCAGTCCCACTTCCCCTCGCCCTTACAGATGCTTCCTGGATCGCCTCCCAATTCGAATTCTGAGTCAGGGTCTTCTTCTGGGAGAACTCAACTAAAACCTTTTCCATAGACATCCTAATCCATTATTTTTGAGTATTCCTTCTGATGAGGAATAGCCCAAGTAACAGAAGATTTTATTGCTTTTGAAAGATATTTGCAAATACCACAGATTTTTTTCTCTTCCCCAATTTTCCCTCTTTCTAACTTTTTCTAGAGGTCACATGTCCTCCAAATTCCAGGCTCTAACCCAGCACTGTCATTAGAAATATAACGTGAGCCACAAATGTGAGTCACATTTTAAATTTTCTAATGGTCATGTTAAAAAAAAAAGTAAAAAGAAACAGGTAAAATTAATTTTAACAATATATTTTACTTAATATCCAAAATATCATTTCACCATGTGATCAATATTTAAAAATTGATGAGCTATTTCACATTTTTTTCTTTCTTTCTTTTTACTAAGTTTTTGGAATCAGGTATATGTTTTACACATATAACACATGCAGCTGGATGCAGCCAGTGGCTACATTTTGGACAGCACAGCATTAGAGTCTAGAACAGGGGTCAGCAAACTTTTTCTGCAAAGGGCCAGGGAGCAAATATTTTAGGCTTTGTTGGCCATATGCTCTCTGTTGCAACTACTCAATTCTGCCGCTGTTTTAGGAAGAAAGTAGCCATAGACAATATGTAAACGGGTGGGCAGGGCTGTGTTCCAATAAAACTTTATTTACAAAAACAGGTGGTGAGTGAGATTTGGCCCATAGGCCAAGCTCCTTCTTGGGTCTGGGCACATGCTCTTCCCTCTGGAATGCATCTGCATAGCAGGAAATAATTCTACTACCAAGGAGAGAGCATAACCAAAGCACAGTATGTATTGAGTACCCACTGTATACCCATCACTGCTTAGTCCCTTCCCATTATAAATCCTCAAATATTCATCGTGGGAATAATTAGCAAGGAAAACGGAATATCCATTGGACAACTCTTCTGAAATCTAATGTAGTAATCAACTAACTAGTTAGTTCCTTAAACAACTACTATAGATTGTTAAAACAACGCTTTCTATCAATTCAGGCTTTTTTCATTGGGAACATTGAGTCTGAACCCAAGAAGAAGGGCTTGACAGTTTAGAAGTATTCTGAAGGAACGCCATGTAACTCTATCAGACCACAAGATTTCTGGCAGGGCCGGCCCGGTGGTGCTAGCGGTTAAGTGCACGCGCTCCACTGCAGCGGCCCGGGGTTCGCCAGTTCGGATCCCAGGCGTGCACCGACGCACCGCTTGGCAAGCCATGCTGTGGCGGCGTCCCATATAAAGTGGAGGAAGATGGGCACGGATGTTAGCCCATGGCCAGTCTTCCTTAGCAAGAAAAAAAAAAAGAGGAGGATTGGCAGATGTTAGCTCAGGGCTGATCTTCCTCACCAAAAAAAAAAAAAAAAAAGATTTCTGGCAGATGGAAGGCAAATACTACATTGTTCAACAAATTTTTATAAACACAGTTTTCTATAAATAGTCTAGCAATTACCATTGACACATCTATTTCAAATTCTATCTAAAACCAAAGTCAAGTTGCTCCTAGCTTGAATTCATTACCTCTTCTCCACATGTTTGTTTCACAGTACTCTTATTCTGTGAAGGGAAAGGATGTGCTAAGCCTCTTTGTCCAGAGAGATGAGGCTTTTGTAAGTGTGCAACTATTTGATGGAATTCAACATTCCCCTCCCACCACCACCACCAAAGAAGAGGAATATAAATAATTCAAGATGGTCTTTCTAAAGATAAAGATGCAAGGAGGCAGATTTGGTTTCTTAATATTAAGCAAAAGATTGGGTGCAAGTCAAATACGTGAAAGACAAAGTTGTGAAACGTGGTGCTTAAAGAATGAGGCTCCCCTACATGCTTTATGCAGAAAGAATGATTAATTTTCCTATAATTTTTGTTTTTAATGCATATACTTGTAATGCATTTTCAAGGAGCCATACTCAACCTCCTTCATGTTATATAGTTTTTAGTGAGACTTAAGTTGATAATTGAACAATCTGTTGCAGGACAGCTGATTTGACACCAACCTCAATACAAGCCTTGAGGCACGGATATGGACACCAGCTGAGAATAATAAATCGAACTTCACAGATGAGCTTTGTATTTCTACATACGCTGATACCCAAGCAAATAGCAAGGTAAGCAGACAAAAATACCCCTAATTTTAGCCTTTGGAGACCTGTACCTAAGAGTCAGGTTGCAGGGAATTAATGACTTGTCATGGAGCACTACTATTAAAATGTATGCCTGAAACAGGAGATTTCAGTAATTCCTTTCGGGTTTGTCCAGGCCTTAAAGAATGTTTGCTCTTATTCCGAAGTCAATGCTTCAGAATGTCTTTAAAGTATAATATTAAGTCTGGATACCTTTCAAGGCAAACACAAATCTGGCTTGTTTCAGTCCATAATATTCAGGGCGACATTCAGGAACTGCGTTCGTAGCCCTGACACCCAACACCACCACTCCTGCACGATCAGGATATGAACACGTTGAGTGCCACAATCCGTATATTTTCTTCTAAGAAACTTTAATCACAATCCTTAATATGAAAACATACCTGTATTAACACATGCCACCTGCATAAAAGCATAAATTCTTTATATGTAACTAAACCCTTAAGATGTTTTAATTACATTGCAGGAGTTTAAGGCTATCTTCAGGTTCAACTTATGACAGACCGCAAATACGTGTGATTTACGCCAGTTTTATTTTTTAATGCCCCTTTTCATTGGTTATGATGGTTAACATTTCCAAATGCCCTAGCAAGACAGGTCGCCCAGGGAACTTCAGAAACATAATAAAACCCAATCTGCATACAAATTTAAGTCTAGTGTTCCACGGACTACAATTTAAGCCATTTTGATATGCGATACTGTATTTACCTTGTCAGGTTTTATTTGCTATTTCTATATTAACTCCACAGATTCTGCTCTATATATTTATAAATTCCATCGTCAAAAGTTCAATGTTTATTATTCTAATCTGGTAGTCAATAATATACAGAGAATAATTTTTAAATATTGTTTATGGTCTAGAAGAGCTTTCAAATTTTAATGGAGAAAAGTAAGTATCTTCATATAGTTATATTCACTTACTTATAATTTCAGAAGATCCAGTGACAACTGCTTATTTCCAGGTATTAAATATGTGAATGGTGTGTCTAGTTCACTCCTCACCCCAGCCTTATTTCTGCCTATAATAAGAGAGGTGAGCAACTGACTAATAAACACATTTGTCAGTTTTGAGAATCAATATTGAGTAAAGGAAGAAGGACTGCTAGGAACACTTGAAAATCTCTAACTTAAAAATAATGCTCTCCATTGCAAAATTTATCCCTGGACAGAAAAGTATCAGAGAAAATAACTATAACTTTTATCAAAAGACAGCAGCTCTCCTGTTGCCTTTCTCTGCTCGTTTGCCCCTATTCAGCTTCTGAATCCTTCTCAACACAGCACTCTGGGCTGCCACAGCATATACATGGAGTTGACTCAAGAGAGATGACCAATTTGTCAGTTAAGAATTAGATGATGAAAGGATTATGGGAATATTGGAAAACAGACTAATAATAGTTAATTATTTAATAATAGTTAATTAATATTAATAATAGTTAATTATTTAATAATAGTTAATTAATATTTAAATATTAGGAAATATTTAATCTCCTAAACCAGGGGTTGCCAAACTACAGCCCACAAGCCAAATCCTGCCCGCTGCCTGTTTCTGTATGGCTTGCCAGCTAAGAATGGTTTTTACATTTTTAAATGTAATTTAAATGATTAAAAAAAATCAAAAGGATAAAATTTTGTGACACACGAAAAGTGCATGAAATTCAAATTTCTGTGTCTACAAAGTTTTATGGGAACATAGACACTCGCATTCATTTATGGGTTGTTTGCTGCTGCTTTTGAGCCACAATGACAGAGTCGAGTACTGGCCCTCTACCGAAAATTGCTGTCTCCTTAAAAAAATAAAAACATTTTTTTTTAATAATCTGAACACTTTTTATTAATTAATAAAGTATTTTCTCTGTTGGTCCAAACCATTTTAAAATTTCAATGCAATTCGATTTGCTTAACTTTTCAACGCCTACTATGAGAGTGTAGGAGGTAAGCCTAAAATTTCAATCATTCACGTACTCAAAATTCTAAAGAAGACTTTCTTTTCTTGGCTACCAAGATAATTTTTAACTAGTAAAAGAAAAAAAATAGCTTTAAGTCATGGGAAAAATGCAAGGTCTGAATAAATTCCTCTGTCAACTTTTGTTCAGAGAAGCAGAAGATTCAGTCTGGGAAAGAGTGAGAAAGGATCTTACACTGGATCAAGGTTGCTGTAGGAAGAACATGGTCAAGAGGGAGTAAAGAAAGCCCAGCACGAAGATTAGTCAGTTCTTTCCATTTTGTGAATTAGTATAAAGTGTTGGGGTGTAAGTGCACAGCGAATGTGGAATTACTCACTGATTGCTGTTTCCATCAATCTTATTTTCCTCGGTCTCTTTTTTCCTTAACCATAAAATACACCTCAAAGCGGGGCTTAGAGCACTGGATAATTAATGGCTATAAAATCCCCTGATATTGATGGATGTCATACACGTTGTTTGTATATGTCACTTCAAGCTTTACTTCCTCCATCACTCAGAGATTGAATAATTTTGATCTTATCCCCTTTCCTCCGTCTTAAGTAGATGATCACATTGCCGGATACTCATCAACGAACATGTTCTGGCCTTTGTACTTAAATAGGGTTTTAACTGATACTACCAAACACTTTTACCAGACCTGAATGTCGAATTCGTCTCATGGTGGATGTTTAGCCTTCAATGTGTGGAAATACACTTTTGTTTTGAAGACACTGTGGGAAGACCAAATCTTTTTCTCAGCCAGTACCTCACACTCTGCAGATACTTCATGTTGGTTGAAGTGAATATATTGAATATATTTCAAGCTAAAATCATTCAGTCTTTGATCTAATAATTTTGCATGGTTAATTATGATTTGCTTTGCTTCTACAGCAGTATCTATCTCCTTCAATCTTTAGGTTTTAGAGGAATATGTCTTTTCTGGAGCAGCTGCTGAAAATGATTATCAAAATTCAATACATGGTCAGCTTTGCTCTTGAAGTTGTGGCATTCCCAGGAAGGGTTCATATGGTTCAAAAAATTCATATCCCTGTCTAGGTGGTGCAAAAAATATTAAAGCCAAAGGAGGTTACACTCTTTGACTCAAAAAAAAAATAAATTAAAATTCCATTCCATCCAAAGTGGGTCGGGTCTGTTAAGAATTTACAAAATCAATGTTATGTAAGAGAACTCCCCATTTGGGACAGCCTAGAGAATCAAAGAAGAATATGAAAGCATGCCATTGTTTCTCAGCCCCAAGTAACCTTCAAGGACAGACCCTTCCTTGGGTTTTAGACGTTTGAATCTCAAATTCCTTGCATTCATTGCATCCTTCGTCCCCGACTTCACCACCTTCACTCAGCCATTTCCTCCGCATTTACTGGGACTGATGCTGTCTTTGTACAATCAAGGTGATTTTGATTGACTTGAAATTAAAGAAATGTGGAAGTTATGGAAGGACGGAAGCAAGATGACGACCGTCCACTGGGTGAGTGGTTCCCACCCTGGCCTCTACACTGCAATCACCTGGGGAACTGTACAGCTACCATGCTCAGTCTACACCACCTTCCCAACCAGAGAGTCTGAATTACTTAGACTGGGGTGAGGTCCAGGGATTGCGATCTTTAAAACTCCTCAGGAGAGACTAATGTGCAACCAAGTGTGAGAACTATTGCTCAAAATTGAGAAATCAGGTTGCTAAGTTGTTGGATCAGTGATAACAGTGAACAAAAATTAATAATTTATTCAATTTACTAGTTTTACACTTTAAGATTTATTAAGAGTAAAAGGAATACTTTTGTAATACAGCATTTTATATAATAAGTACAGGAAGAAAATTATCTATAGGTGTAGCTAGAAGTGTGAATTTATCATAGGAAATCCCAGGAACATTACTAAAACAGTGCTTTGCAGGAAACACTGATTATTACTGTTAAGAAATTTAGAGGGCTTTTTTGACTTGAAAATATAGGGGAATGCTTTGTTGAATCATTCAAACATTCCTGATGTGTAAAAAGAACTCCTGATTCGTCACCTCAATTTATATTTTGCAATAGTATTAGAAACATACAAATTTGGTTTTTTGATTTTTAACACTAATTATTTCACCAGAAATGTAAGAGAAGTATACTACAGATGTTTATAATTCAACAAGATTTTTTATACGGTAAATCAAAGATTTAGGGAAAAAAAATTAAGAACTCTGATGACAAAAGAATAGATTTACTGCCCTACCCAAATTCTTTTAAAGGTACACTCAGGTAACACAATTCCCCTGAAGGCCAGAAACTCCTCTGTAGTCTAAAAGGTAAAATGCAAATATTTGCAACGATGGAAACCACAGTGATAACATTTAATTCCTTCCATCTTTGTCCATAGTAATCTGTTTCTTTGACGGATGGCCACCTGTCTGCTAGGAAAAAAAAAATCTGAAGAGTTAATTATTTAATTTGCGGTACTTTACAAAAAAATGATCAAGCCATTTTCCCAGACTTGGTTTGTGTATACATGACTAAAGACAATTTAAGGGTCAACGTATTTCAGAAATTCATTTCCCTGGAATATATTTTAGTTTCCACAGACAATGTTTTGCTAAAGAGGAAGTCAAAGAACAAACATCACTTAAAAAATATTTTAAGCCATTTGCTTCTAACCTACTGAGAGAAAACTGTCCAATATTCAGAGAACTGGGAGGAGACTTGCCAGTTATACCAATTACGAATTACAAAGTCTCATCTTGTCTTGTCTGTCGAGTCTAGAATGAAAACCAGGAGTTCTTAAAATGTAGTGTGGACCAGCAGCAGCAGCCTCCCCAGAAGCCGGTTGGGAAGGCAAATTCTTGGGCCCCACACGCCCCAGACCTGCTGAATCAGAAACTGTAGAGGTGGGGCCCAGCAACCTGTGATTTAATAAGCCCTCCTGAGGATTCTGATGAGTACTAAAGTTTGAGAACCATTTAACTTGAAGGTTGTAACATCCGTCAGTGTGTGGGGTTTAAAATTTTTACAGAGAGGAGAAGCTAAGTAGGAGGTAAGAGATCCCTGTGCTGCTCTTTCCATCCTCCCCTTTTCGTGGACACTGTGTCCTATTACTCAGTCTTTGTTATCAGGCTCTATTCTTGTGCCTTTCCCTAGTTCCTTCAGTCTAAATTGGGGAACAGGAAGCAGGAATGGAAGAGGGTGCTAGCCAAGGCATAAGAGAAACAAGGCAGGGCCAGAGAATTTGGGAGGTGGGGGGCTATGACCCAATGTCATGGTTGAGGGAAGGTTGGAGAATGGATGTGCACCTCACTCAATCATGCTTTTTACCCCATCACCACTGGCAACTCTGAATTGCTTTTTTAAATAAAAACATAGATAGAACTCAGATGTTCAGAATGTTCCAGAAAAAAAAAAAACAGTCTTGTTAAAGTTGCCCAAGTGTATTCTCAATTACTTATAAATGCTGTTTAAAAAAAATTTTTAAGTGGTGTTGAAAGGGGGAGAGGGCAGTCAGCCAGCAAAAGACCCAAACTCATCTGTTTATGATGAAAAAATAATGCCCCCCCATTGGTTGGAGTCAGTACACCTCTTTAAGATTTGGCTTGACACAAAATGTATCAAGCTGAAAGCAAACATGTTAAACTTTGCTCAGGACTTTTTAGTGTGACTTTCGTCATTTGATTTTCAAATATCTGTGACCTTGGATGACCCCTATGATAGGACACTCCAGGGAGGCAGGATGTTAACATGTGACATCAGAGACAGCTCAATAATTAAATGGCAATAGTAAATCATATCGTGGCTTTCCACTAACCATTTTCTTTCTCCAATGCGTTACTTTTATTTGAATGAAGTGTCACTTATATAGCTAATGAATACATTCTCAAATCAAACACATTTACTATAGTGAAAGGCAGACTGTAGCACCTTGTAATTTTGTCTGCACATGAATTTTTCACCAGAACATGTTCTTTTCATCTCCAAACAATTATGACAAAACAGTGACTTCATATATACATACTCACTCAGCAAACGAGTACTCTTCAATAGCTTCAACTCTCTCCTCTGTCCTGATAATATTCAAATTTCGATCTCAGATCTCAACTCTGACCTAAACTTTGGTCTCTCATTCCCACCTTATACCAACTTTTACCTTTGATGATCTCCTGTTATTTTAAACTCAACTTTCTTAACTGCATCCTCTGCCCCTTTAAAATTTCTTCCCATTTTCTAGTCTTTACGAAGGATATTACCATTCTCCAGTTGAGAACCGCAACATAATCTTAGACTTTGACCTCTCCTTCAAGCCTTCTATTAATCACACTCTAAGGTTGTTTGGTTGTTCATTAAAAGACCTGTTGGCTTCAGCCTTCCCTTTTCTTCCCAAGGTTACCACTCTAATCATCTCCTTCCATGAATTGCTGGTTTTCATTCCTCTAATTTTTGCTCAGCCAAGCAGGTCCACACACGGTCACCAAAGTAATCTTTCCAGTAAGCTTGTATTACTAGCCTACCACATTCTCCAAAGTCCAAAAGCTGTGCTCCGGTCTTAAAGGATCAAGTTCAAACTCCTGAGTTGGCATGAAAGGCCTCAAAACTATAGTAGGTTTAGAATTTCCTCAGTAGAAGCCAGCTATAATTACCACTGCCCTGCAAAATGAACACTCAACTTCAGCTAAACTGGATTCCTTACTGGCTAATAAGTGCCATGTCAGTTGCTCCTTCTGAGCCTTTGGTTGTGTCTTTCCACCAACTTAGAATTTTTTTCGTTCCCCCACAGCATCTCAGAATCTAGAAAAGGGCTAGTTGTGCAAACAGAGGCACCAGTAAATGCTTACTCGATAAAGAGGACATGAATAATATTAATGCAACTAAAAGTTTCTTATCTATAAGAGAAATCACATAAAGCCAAATCTTAATTCTATTTCAAAATTGGATAAGATTAAATCATACATTTCCGAAGACATCAATACATATTTGAGACATGAAGCTGGAGTTCACTATAGTATTATAAAAACACTTTGATTAAATTAGTTTCAGAAATTGCTCTCTGGCCAAGGAGCTATCTACTACACAATGGATCAGGCAATAAATCTTAGACTATACGTGCTGACAGGTGTAAGATGATTTATTGAAATGTAAGACAAGGAATTGTGAAGCATTACTAAGACAATACATACTCTCTTCCAATGCAACATTATTTTACTTAACAAAAGCAATTTAGGAGGAAACTGTACTACTAAAATAATAGCAAATGCTTCCCATACAGCTTGAATTCTGTATGTTAAAAGTAATCCAGGAATGAAATCATTAGATTGTGCTGCTGGCTCTAGATCAGACGGATGACTTAATAATGATCCATCTCCCTAAAATAAAGCTCATCTCTGTCTGGTAATAATCAGAGAATTTACACTACCTGTGACCTCCAATATTGCTTCAACCACATGTTAGCACTGTGATTTTTACTCTTTTATTTGATTTTTCTTTGCAATCTTATTCTATGTTACATAATGACAACTAAAGAGACTGAGCCACATATTTAACTTTCTCTTCATGATTAAACTTGATTATAATGGTTTCCTGAATTTTACCATTGAACCTGTTTCTTGAAAATTAACACTATTTGCGAGTATAGTTTTCCCAACAACCAAACAATCACAAATTTTTAAATTAAAAAAAAAAAAGTATCTAAGGGGACCTTCATGTTGGTTTAATGAAAAATGGCATCTTTGGTGCTCGGGATACAACAGTAACTTGAAGTACCCTGGAAGAGGTTTACATTTATGCCACAATATATACGTGCAACAGCTTGGAGGTGTACCAATCAGAAAGGCATGTTTTGTTTTGTCAAGATGGAATGATATTGCTAGAGAATTTGATACTCTTGCTCTTGGTCTCTAGCTCCCACAGAGTATGCTACTCCTAGACAAAATCCTAGGTCAAGAAAAGAGAGCCCCTTAGGAGCCCACTCTAGGATGGGATGCCAAAGAGTTTGATTCTGGCTACAGCCAGCCTCTGGGGTCAGAGGGAGGCTGAAAGATAGTAGGTATGTGGGTTCCTGGCTCCTTGTGGAATCCAGATTTACATGAATCTTAATGACCATTTAGTTATTGAGACTTTACAGAGGAACTCAGGGCCAGCAGTTATTGGAGAGAGCAACACCAGAAGTGGCTCTATTACACTCTTGCTGTATGGATAACAGGGTGATTGGGCCTCTGTTCACCTCCATAGTGCCAAGTGCTTTATTAGATGGGAATGGAAGCTCAGACAGAGGCAGACCCCTGCATGCTGCCTGCAGACCTTTAGAGAGTAGACCCCTTTAGAAGGCCTTTGCAAGGTTCCAAGCTCCGGGAAATTCCCAAATTCTTCATAGCATCAAGTACTTATGAAATTAGTCCCAAGAGTTCTGCCTGTGACCATAGTCTGTTAACTGGGCTCTTAGTATTCCACACAAATGGTTCTAGCTGCTGTCCACAGAATGCTCTGCAGTTCATAGAAATAGGTTCAGAGCTGAACTAGCTCAATTATAGACTCGGAAGCATTGCTTCAAAGTATGAAAATCAGTTTGTCCTTGATCATCTGAGACCCAGTATCTCAATCCTCGGAGTCATAGATCATGAAGGTCTATTATTCCAATTTAGATGGTTCCATCCAAGTTGAATTTATGGTGTGGCTAATGAGAATCCCACCCAAATAGTCAATTTGGTGAATGCTAAATTGACCAGTGCCAATGTTCTCTAGTAACACATACTGAGGCTCTCTCTACCTCTTCTTATAGTAGTTACAGGACTTTAGGTAGAAAAGACTCATGAACTCCCTTAGAAGGAAAGCATCATTAGGACAGGACTCCTGTCTCTCTTTTTCCCCATTGGATTCAAAGTAGCTAATACCATGCTTGCTGCTAATTCTCTTCTGTACACATGCTGAAAAGAAAGGCCTCACTCCCAGGGCTACATCTTCTACTCTTTGCCTGGAAAGTTTCTGTCACAAGTTAGCAGATGAAATTAGTAGACACTTGTTTTTGGATTACAGACAAACAGAAAACACAACAAATATTTGCTAAAGAAATGGGCAGATGGGTGGATGAGTGAGTAGGCGAGTGGGCAGATGGATGAGAGGGTAGGTGAATTAGGGCTCCTACAGAGTTTGGGAAAATAATTTGACACTTTAGTCCCAAATCTTGAGAATGAATTTAGGGGGTGCAGAATGTTCTCAGATTACAGAACTACGCTGGTGCTGCCCGAGAGTTGGACGTTTTTCCAGTTCTCTTAAATGGGCACTTCTGATTCTATTGAGAGCCTTCTGAAAGGATCCAATTACTTGGCATTCTGACGTTCTACAGAAGATATCAAAGGCAATAGGCCTATTTGTCTCCTTCTCTGCCAAAACCCCTAATTCTCTTCTATACATGTGCAGAAAAGAAAGGCCTCACTCTCAGGGCTACAACTTCTACTCTTTGCCTGGAAAGTTGCTGTTTCAAATTAGCAGATGAAATTAGTAGACACTTGTTTTTGGATTACAGACAAACAGAAAATACTGAGTTCAAGTGCTGGCAACACGTTTTCCCTCAGTAATTCACAGTTGGTTATTACAACTTCTCAACATCTGAAATCACTAACTTTAAAACTTGAATCTGAAGAAAATGTTTTTCAGTGTACTCTGAAGCAGGCTATGCGCATGCCATCGCTTTTGATAATCAATTACATATATCAAGACTGAAAAACAAGGAGTTGTTGTCAATTGACAAGCATTTTCTTTCCTTTAGTCCTAAAGTACAATGAGGGTTTAAAAATGAGGACACTAAAGCAGTTTTACATTATCGCATTTTATAGTACAGTAAAGTATCTCCTAAACACATAAGCCTGGAATTGTAGTTTAGTGTCCATTTTAAGAAGCATCCCAGAAATGTAAAAGGAAATTGCAAAAACGAGTTCAAGTCACAAAATAAAAATCCCGTGTGAATTTTCTGAGCACAGGTAGAATAAATGAAGAGTCAGATAGAGGAATGTGGGAGGTAGGTGGGAGGGTAGGGGCTTTAAGAGAGAAACACTTTACTTCAAAGACTTTTGGGAATCTCCATAGCTGGGTATTTCCACTAGATTTTCCAGGCCTAATCAGACTCCCCAGGACTGTGGTTCATTTATTTCCAGGCAGCCAATTTACCATTTGACTTAAGAGTCAAATTTATCAGGGGTTTTATCACCACTAATGGAAGCTAGTGTGGACAGTGTTCTGACGGCATAGAAGGGAATTTGGCAAAATCAATGATCATTTAAAATGGTTAACAAACTTCTGCATCATATCAATTAAATCCTTCAGAGAATTTTCATCTAAATTAAACATTACAAATGTACAGCTGGAAGGCATGTTAACAACAACAAGAAAAAAAAACCCCAAATCCTCAACTGTATACCTTACAACCGTTAATGTGTTTTGCAGATATTTTTCAAGGCTGGGATGAATCCAAACTGACCATGTGTATGCTGTCTTTGGCAATCATATGGTTTTCCAAAACAATTATAAAAATAAAAGAAACATTTGCTCATTGCTACTAGTGTATACAATGTCTCCATAGGGTACTTGTGCTGTTGGAATAAATGCTCAAGACCTTAAAAAATGTTGTAGTTCATTATTTACCAATGTCTGCTAGTTGTAAGAAATGAAAGAGTCATGATGAGGGCTGGGGTGGGGAATTTAAGACTTAATTAATGAGGTAATTAACATCAGAAATAGTGTCTAAACAAAAAGCTGAAGAATAAAGGATTGAACTTGAAACTTTGCTGCTCTAAATACTTTCTTTCCTTCAACTATTATACGAGTCTATAATGAAAAGTAAAATTTTTAAAATGATCATAGATTAAATATAGCAGCTAAGCTTACTGGATAGTAACCTCCTTAATGACAAAGGTATCTTTGTGCTAATGTTAGTGTCTTGCCACCCAAACATCGAGTAGGATTAATAGATGTTTGAATTGCATTGGAAAACTTATGGACATTGGTGGTCGGAGTAACTGAGGTACTCCATTCCACTCTACTTCAAACTCAAAACATTGCAAAGATACTGCAACCGTGTCACATTGGAAGGCACATAATTACATTTGAATTTAATTTTCTTTTGGATTAAAAAAAAAAACAATTTTTAGTGCAATTCAATTCCAGCTCATTAGGTGGAAGTTTTAGTTCAAGTACCATGTACCAAACATATGATAATCTTCCCCATATGACACACTTGCTGGTATAGACATGTTCACGATAACATTCACACAACAAAGTCCATATACTTCTAATGCAATTTGAAGTGTGTTAAGTATTTGCCAGCTTCAAAAGATCAAATATTGACCATGAGATAAATCTCAACATCTTTGACAATATTCGATTTCAGAAAAACAATTTTCACAGCCACATAAACTCAGCATTGGGAACATACTCAGGTTCTCACATCCTCTATGGTTCTATTATTCTCCATAAGTTACTCTTGAGTTTATCTAATTCCAAAGCACTTGGTCATTCTCCTATCCCAGCTAGAAAGTGAGCTAGGACGAAGTAATGACTCATTTGTTTAGAACTGGAAGAGGTGATTCCTCTTTGCACACAGCCCTCCTCACTCAATAGGAGTCATAATAGTAATGGTAATACTAGGAGTATACTAGTAGTAGTAACAGCCATAGCAGAAGTAGTAGTAGTAATGATAACAGCAGCTACCGTTTATTGAACATATACTATGTGCCAAGTATTTTGCATATTTTATCTCTAGTCCCTTTAATAATGCTAGAAGGAATGTATTATTACCCCGATCTTTATTGATGGAGAAATATACTTAGATAGGCTCACTTTCCCAAGTTCACACAGCTAGTAAATGCTGGAGCTGGGCCTCCCAGCCCAGTTCCATTTGATTCCAAAGCCTGTTCTCCTCTCCCTACACATCCAACTTCTGGAGTAGATTTATGTCTTGATTCTCATGGCATCATTCTCTAAAAAGACAACTCATTTCATTCATTTTTTTGCTCCCTTGTAACAACATCTCCAGAAAATAACTCATAACGTAACAACATGTTGTGCTGGTTTGACAAATGGAGACATCAAAGAGAGTCAGTGCTTCAAAAGGAAGGTTGGGATTTCCAAGGTTACACACTTACAGGAGAAAAGCAAATAGGCAAGATTCTTTATCTAAGTGACACTGGTTAGAAGCAAGAGGATTCTAAATCGCAGTCAACATTAATTGCACCATGAGGAAAGACCTCATCTGGGAAAAGGCATGCTTGGAACTGCTTATCAGGACTTAATTAAAAGACTCTAATTTGGGAAATGCTTTTCTACCATGAATTGTAATCTTCATCAGAAGACTTTTCAGAAGAAGGGAAATATTGTTCCATTTTAACATCCCACTGACTCTAAATAAAACCAACTCTGAGCCATTGACCTATTTTAGAGTTTCATAAACAATAATGGGACTGAATCCAACTTAAGAGGAGAAATATATATCGTATTCCACGGCATCATCCTTTTAATACCACAGGCTTCCTGCAAACTTTTATCATGGGTTAATTCTTATTTAGATCTCTATCAATTACAGGGAGATCTATTTAGCCTGATGAAGGTTTGGATTCAAATTTGTAAGGAAAAGCTAATTAGACAAATTCAGACCAAGCGAAAAAATCGTGCTGTCCTATATAGTAAAAATGGAACATAATTATAAACTCTATTTTGTGGAAATTAAGTTTTCCTTGTTTCCTTTCAAATTAAGTTTTAGATCATTACATATGTATACTTTGACTTACTTCAGGATTTTAACAAGAAAAAATATCCGGATACAAGTGTGTTTGTGAAACTTAAGATAGAGAACATTATGGAAAGTTCCAGCCTCTCTTTCTTTAAAAATGTGGAATCTTGAGCCCAGATGAATGAGACTTTCAACACATAGTAGGCTATCATGATACAGGTTGACAAACTCGGAAGGTAATTTTGGAAGCCTGTGTCTTTTGTCATACACGATTGAAATAAAAAGAAATAAAATAATGTTCTTTACCCTTTCTGTAGTCTACAATCATAGAAAGGCTCATTTTCTTTCAGTGCATCTAGTAATCCCTTTGCCCACCAAAAGGATGAAAGTCACACCAATATTTGGGCCATAAAATTAAAAGGGAGGGAAAAGCCTCTGGTAAACATCTTCAAAATCGGACGTGTGCCTATGGTAACAAGATGATTATTTCTGAATGAAGGAGCGGAGAAAGAAACACATCCTAAATAATGCTACTTTAATGCTCAAAAACAAGTCTGAGGTTATTTTGTTTTATTGCTTTTTAAAAACTTTTGTTTATCAGTTTATAGTGGTTATGATTCTTATATTTATATTTTCTTTATTTTTTTTCTTCTTTCGTTTTGTTTGGCAGTATTAGCTGCTGGAGTAAACAAATAATATATGTGAATAAGCCTATTGTTTAGATTTCCAGAACTTTCAAAAAAAAGTTGAATATTGCCAGTGTATTTTAAATGAAACTCCCAAACAATTAGCATGTCCTACAGGGACTTCCAATGGTAGTTGAAGACTTTACAAGATAAATGGCCAGGTGCCATGAGGTTGCTTCCTCCATCCTGCCATGACATTTTGGGCATGCCTGAAATGTTCTGGCACTATGCTCTCTGCTTCTTGTCTTTTATTGCATGGAGTTTATTACTTAGGAAAATTTTTAAAAATATTTTAAGGTAGTAATTATTCTTTAAGCAGTAACAGCAAAAAAAACTCCAAACAAACCAATATTTAGCAACAGTAAAATGAAAAACGATTGCCTCAATTTTGGGGAAAAAAACCACGTTCTGAAAGTTTTGTTTTTGTTTCAAGAAAATTATTTGAATTTCAGCAATTATAATTCATCATTCAAGGGTTTAGTGACATTCAATGACCACACTCTGTCTTCTTTATAGCTGTTTGTTCAATGATAGCGTGAAACAAACAAACCCATTTTTATAATATTTTCTATGCCTTTTGTCCATCCTATTAAGATCACGTCATGTGTAGAGCTTACCTAGATAAGGATCGGTTCAACCTTCACCAACTGTCTTATCACCTAACATTTTCAGAAGAAACACTTGGTATTAACTCATATCACTCATCTTCTAGAACACTCCTTTAGAACACTTTATTTCATAAAATCGCTTAGGGCTATATAACTCTCAACAGTACTGGAAAAATGACCCTCCTTGAGCCTCAAGAATCAAATACTAAGGCAGTAGTGGAGTTTTACTAGGGTGGAGTGAGCAAAGTAGAGAAAGGAAATTTAGACACAGCTGTCCTCACATCTGTGGGGCAGCATAGAGAGGAGGGGAGGGCATCATAAAGAGGGGGATCATAGAGATGGATAAGGGATATTCCTGTGGGAAACAAATTTGATTTTGTTTCACCGTCTCTATTGTTTATTCATTCAGAGAAATCATTGACAGAAAGCTATTTTATCATTGTAAATATGACAGTAATTTTTTCAGTACGGGAAGCACTTTTATCAAATGTATTGTTTAGACACAAAATGGAAGAGATAGAGTCATCTTCTCTGAAAAATATAAATATGTAGGTAACTATCAAATATAAATAAATCAATCTCCAAGGAAAATGACCAGATTCAATGGCTTTTTAACCTTCCAAGAAACCTATTTTTATGAGCGCATTTTGGAGGAAGGACTAGACAAACAGTGGAAAAGACCGACATTGTCATAAGAGCCAAACACATAACTCTTCACATTAATTGTGATGGCTTTATTTCCACCACCTCGGCCTTACTCCATGGTCACTCCCAAGGACTCTTAGGAGGCATCTCTAGCTATTAGATATAATATTAAAATTTGCTCAGATTTATTCAAAAGAAATCTGAATACAATATCCCCTCATGAGTCATCAGCACAATGATAAAGAATTAGAGATTTGCAACTGATTTCTTCACTGGTTGAAAAGAAACTCAGATCCCATTTTCCTTAGCAGAATGTTTTTTCTTTTTTTTCCTTTTTGCTTGGGTGATCTGATCACATCATCCTATTTTCTGACTTTCCAGTTGAAAAAATCTCTTGGATAGAAATATTATTGACTGGCTTATTACTTTAGTAGAACAGAGACATTGTGATTATTATTATCTTAAATTCGATAAATATCTTCAAAATGAAGACCTTTCATAAGAACACAGATAATGAACATTTCCGTGCTCTAGATTAAGAGTATGTACACTAACATGCTTGTCTTAACTTACATAAAGGTATTTATTTAACTTCTACAGAAGTAGAGTATGTTATAGACACTGCCTCAAACAGGAAGACTGCATCAACAGAAACCATATGGCCTACAAAGTTGACAATATTTAGTAGCTGACTTTTACAATGTTTGCTGATTTCTGCCTTTATGAATTAATTAGGGCCTCAGTTTCCCCATTTGTAATTGATAGGTTGGGCAAGACCGAAGTTTTTCAACCAAGTTTGCACATTAGAATCACTTGGGGAGTTTTGGGAAAATCCCAGGGCCTGAGCTGCACCCCAGAGGATCTTGTTCCATTGGGCTGGGCCCCTGCTCAAGATGTTCTATGTGTAGCCAGGACAAGAACCAGTGGACTAGACAATGATAAAGGCCCTTCCAGCTCAGGGCTTTCACGACATGAACCTCTTGTGAAATCAAGAGTATCTGCCTGCAGGAACAAGCACTTGGAAGTTATGCCTAAATAACTTCGGCCTCAGCATTGAAGACTCACATTTGATTTATGCCATTCCAAGTCTCCAACTTCAGGAGTTTAGAATCTAGTTTTGCACAGATAAAGATGGAGAGCTATATAAATATAAACGGTTCCTTTGGAAGACAGATTTAAAATAGACTAACAGATTTAATGACTAACTTTTGATCTATGGAAACAATTCACTTTGAATATATCACAATTAAAACTATTATACATCAAATATAAGCCATTTGGGTGAGAATCTCTGCTGCCAGCCTGTTCTCTGTAGACTTCCCACTTGGTAGAAAGCCCCAGGCTGTCTCGGATACAGACAGCTACACCAGGAAGGTAGTCCTGAACGTGAGCAGCAAGAACTAGGAAATCTGGGGGATAGCAGAGAATATCAAGTGCATCTAAATCATGTTTTGGGAAGGGATTAAAGAATATTTAATAAGCCTTTGGAGCTTTAAATATTGCTGAAACAGCCCGAAGGACGGCATGTGCGGGCCCAGACTGCTCAAGACCGGCTGGGGGCCCGGGGTGGAAGAAGCCTGCCGTGCCCAGAGCCTTGGGGTGGCTGCCAGCCTGCCACTCAGGGCGTCCACAGACGGCAGGAGGGGGATTCTGCAAGGGTTTCGGAGGTCACACAAACAAGTAAATGCCTCCGAGAGTGAAGCTGAACATTTCCCTTGTATTGCGGGCAAAGACACTTTGGTTCAATTCAGGGTGTCCCCACTATTGACGTTTGGGGCCAGATGATTTTTTGCCGTGGGGGCTGTTCTGTACATGTAGGATATTTATCAGCATCCCTGGCCTCGATCCACTAGAAGCCAGATCAGCCCCCTCGCCCCTCAGTAAGGAATTGTGTACTGCTAAGTTTATGCCCCAAGGTCTTCAAGATTTCTTATCATCTTGTCTCTAAGTGGAATTAAAGATAACTGTGTTCTGAGGCAGCAGGGAACAAAATAAATATATAAAAATATATATGTATACAGTATTATTTTATCCTACCCCTTGTGAATGACAAATATCTCATCGCCTCTGCCTGAAATAAAGTTTTAAAAAATCAAATGGTCTCTTTATAATACTTTCTTGAAAGAAATCATTGAGGAGCAATTCGTAGATTCAGAAACAAATGCAGAGACCTGAAAAGCAATATGTAGCTGGCTTATCTATTCAAAATTCAAAAGAATGGCTGGTGGGCCATAGTTTTCCTTTTTTATCTGATGGGCAAATTCTACCGACACAGTAGAGACTATAATTTGATTAAATTATTATGGGCTGTTCCGTTTGTTTCAACAAGTATTTACTGCTGATAAAATACCTTGTAGCTTTTTAAAATGCTCTAGTCATTGAAAAATGAGTAATCAGATACAAAAGAACTATAAAATACAGTCACTGGGCTTGAGAAATGGACAAATGGTTGGGCTGGGAAAGCCTGTGCCCAAAGAATGTTTATCAAATAATATGGAATGCTATGTAATTATGAAGGGGCGGTAAAGACAATATGGAATGTCTGAGATCAGAGAATTTTATGAAAAGTAAGCTAGAGTAGTCCTTGGTGAGACTAGAGTTGGTCCTTTAAGAATAATCTGGAATTAGAAGAGAAAGGGATGAAAGGATTGAGGAAGGAGATTATTCACTTTTATTTACATAAACTTTATATTGTCTGACTTCTTAGAAGAACCTATATTGTCTTTATAACTACAGAAAAGGCTTAAAATTTGCAATAAAGGAGGGAAGATGGAAGACTTCCACGAATAACAATAGTAACAGAGAGAGGAGACACTATCCTTTGTCCAGGGCAATCCAAGGGTCACACACCACAGGGTTTAACCCTGAATTATTACCTCTGTTTTACTCATGAGCAAATGAGGCTTAGAGAACTTAGTTTTGTTTTTTTCCTTAACCTAAATTCACACAAGTCTAAAATGGCAAGGCCAGGGCACAAGTTGAAATCAGACTTCAAACGCCTCTCAGACCTGCTAAATCAGAATCCACATTTAAACAAGACTCCCAAGTGGTTCCTCTGTACATTTATGTTTCAGATGTTCTGATCTAAGAAACTAATTTAAACCTACAATTCTGACTGATAAACAATCCTACAAAGAGGAATGGCTAACAGACCAAAAAGCTTCGTTATTGACTAACACGTGGTAACCATTTTTATTTGTATCCATGCTTTGCCAAGAATAACTAAATATGAATAAGAACTCATTTAGGTCTCTTAAGAGATTTGAAATGTAAAACTCAGAGACCAAGACTCTAAATTCACATTTTTAACCAGGGCAAATAAATAATCACGTTTCAAGTGATGAAATGAATTAGGGGATCATCAGAGATTCATTCATTCCTTCATTTAACACTTATGTATAGAGCAGCTGATGAATATTGAATAATTCAACAGTACTGTAAGTAAATAGAAATTATTCCACATGGATTTCCATATTTCAACTTTGTATTTTTATTTCTTTCTTTATATTAGAGCAGAAAATAGATGATCTTCAATCATAGTCACCACTTTAAAGGAAACTTCTTTGCTCAGTCCAGGGATCCCTTGTGTCAAAAGTTCAGGCAAAAGCACTTTGTCTCTCCATCACCCAAGCTCTTTTCCTTCTCGCTAACTTTTGCAAGGGTGGTATGTTTGGGCCGTAGTTCTTTCTGCCTTAATCATAGGCCATGATTAGTTAGGGGCAAGATGGGATCCCTGGGCCTGAGCCCTCAAAATTTTTCTGACCATAGTTACGCTATTTAATTTCCCATGGCCTCACGTTCCACGTGGTTAAGAAGGTTCCTATTTACCGAGCTTCTCTCACCCGCTAGACGCTGGGCTAGACACCTGGACCTATATTATCTCATTTAATCCTCCCAAGATCCCTAATGAGCAGGTATTACCATTCCCATATTTTTGCAGGAGATATACGGTTGTTCCAAGGATCAAATAATACTTGAAGGTGCTTTGCAAACTGTCAATCTGGAGATTTACAAATGTTAGTTATTACTCTTGGTAAAAGCTGGTTCTCGGTGTTGAATCGACAAATACCCTTGAACCACATCTCAAAACAACTTAAAGCAGCATCTTGAAAGATAACTCTGCCTCCATCTACTACCACCCAGCCCTCGCCTACGAGACTTTTTTCTCGAGGTATGGAGGCGGCATAATGGCCTTGCCTAATATGTTTCCAGACGAATTTCTAGAATAAAAGAGAAACTGGAACCACTTCACTTAACGGGCTGCACACTATAAATGGGTAAGACCCTTGTTTGCTGGGATCCTCTAGAGATTGATTCAGCAATCCAGGGGCAAGAAAGGCAGTTCCCTCCACGTTTCTTAGGTGGGGTTTGTATGGGTACCTTAGGTCTCCTAGGAGTAACAGGTCATGCTAAGCATGAGTCCGAAAGCCTGCCCATTTCACTCCTCTCAGCCTCAAATCTGATGTTGCAAACCAAGAGCAACTGAGTTCTGGACAGCCATGTCAAGGGTCAAAGGAGAGAGAAATAAACCTCTCTACCAGGCCAGGATATTCACCCTAATGCCTGAGTTTGTAAAAATTCCGTAACAGATAAAACAAGCCCACCAGCCGGCTTGGCAACACAATAGCACTTCCTCCGGTTGCCTCTCGCAAAGTCTTCCTCGAGATGGGTCCTTTCAGAGTGGAAATGACGTAAACTGCTTCTGAGCCTGGATATTTACCTGACCTATTAGCCCTGTTCAGGAAGGAAACGGAGACCTCTGAGGAAAGTACGTGAGAAGAGTCCAGCCTGTGAACAGCAGACCTTTAATAAGAAAGGGTCTGGCCCAGATTCTATCATGGATTGGAGCCCTCATATTTTGCCCTTACCTGCCACTCCAAGAAAATGCACAGTGTGGATGTCACCGTTTGTCCTCTCTGAACGTTGCTTTACATCGAAATCTGTTTTCACTTCAGCTTTTGGAATTAGGCGATTTCCAGATAGCAACACCTAAGTCAGCGATTTTTGACTATTCTTCATATTAAAAACTATCTCATGGATTGAGTTTCATGGAACTCTTTTCATAGCCCTTTTATATACTCTTATCACATGTTATAATTACATCTAGACCATGGAAGCAACAACTTATCTTTGTGATTCATTTCTGCACTCCCAGAGTTTACCCAGTGCTTATCTCATTAGCTACACACAAATATTCCTTGGGTGAATAAATAAGGGTTCTTTTCTTTCTTTAAAACAAGCGGGATTTGATAAAGCAGATGGGGAAAAAGATCATTTATAAAGGCACAAAGGTGGTAGAAGCTTTTTATGATTTCCACATTGTTTCAGTAATAAAAACCTAGCCTATCTCAATGTGAATAAAAACCATTATTTTCCTGATTTTCCCCCCAATAAGCAGTAAAGGAGATATAAAGGAGGGGGCAGATGATAACACCGTGATTCTATGCATTCTGTCCTAATGGCATAGAAGAGAGCATGGAGAACAAGACACCCCAGTGCCACTACAATGGAGGGGCTGGAAGCCTTCTCCTGCTGCAACCTCCTTCACTTCAGAGCTTTCCTCCTCCCCTAGCCCTAACCAATATTAAAACCCCTCCTCTTCCTATTCTAAGGGAGACAGCTGCTAACACGTAGCCCAAGGCCAGCTTGCTCCATCCTTCACTCACACACCAAAGGCAATCTACAATAAAAAAGAAAGCTGGCCGACTGAGCCTGTGATTGGTCCAGGCTGCCTGTGTGTCATGTCAACTCTATTTGTCTCATCTGTCTATATGTGTCTAAATGTGACAGTCATGGCATAAACCCAAATGCCAGCTTCTCTTTCCTAGGATACAGTCCTCTATCAACATCTATGGTGTTGATTCCATCAGATAAACCAGGAACATGAAAGACTATCTCGTCCCCCATAGACTTCAAAATGGTGCTTATTTTTAAAGCCATTTCTTTCAGTTCACCACTCACTCCCTCTTAAAAGTCCATTTTACTACTCAGCTTGGTTTAGAAAGAAGGACAAATCAAAGTTTCCACCCAATTATAATTCCCCCGAGGGTTGTTCAAAGTGTTCCATGTCAGCCAGAAACACAAATCGACCCTATAACCACTGAGTAATTTATGATACTGTCAGGAAATCCACGATTGGATTACACCAATGAAGCCCTTATTGTAACAGTAAATGCCCAGATATAATAATACCTCATGTTCATGGAACGCTTACTATGTGCCAATCACCGTGTGAGGCACTTTACAAGCATTTTCTTTTTTGACGAGAAATGCAAAATGTGTTTTCCTCTGTCAGCTTAAAAGCTATCCTCATGGGTATGCAAAGACCTTAAGTATCAGGTCCCAAAGTCCAAAACATACACAGATAAGTTTTAAGCAGATTTTGTAAATGTAGTTTTAGCAGATTTTTCCAGAATGCTTACATCACATACTGAGAATAACCCAAATCTTTAGCCACATTCACTTTCTCAGACCACTCATGTCCTCTTCAGTATTTACCCATCCAATGTCGAAAAATTTACCAGTCTTTCTAAGAATAACCTAATTTGTGATTTGTCAATGACATAGAATGAAAGAGAATTTTGAATATCGCCTTAAAAAAATGAAATATTTAGTTAATGCAATTTCAGCAAATGGTACTAGCTTTAACTTTGTAATTGGTCAAGATGAATTGTATTCTTTCAAAACTTTTCAACTTAACTTTTTTTTGTGTGTGTGAGGAAGATCAGCCCTGAGCTAACATCCATGCTAATCCTCCTCTTTTTGCTGAGGAAGACCAGCTCTGAGCTAACATCTATTGCCAATCCTCCTCCTATTTTTTGCCCCAAAGCCCCAGCAGATAGTTGCATGTCATAGCTGCACATCCTTCTAGTTGCTGTATGTGGGACGCGGCCTCAGCATGGCCGGAGAAGCAGTGCGCCGGTGCGCGCCCGGGATCCAAACCCGGGCCGCCAGTAGCAGAGTGCGTACACTTAACTGCTAAGCCACGGGGCCGGCCCAAAACTTTTCAACTTAAATTCAAATGAACAAATTTGTTCAAATGAACAAATAGATATTCCTTACTTATGTTCACTCATTTTATATATTTAAATAAAATTAAATAGTTATCTGTATATTAAGATATTCAGGAAAAAATTACCCTAAGAGGGAAATTAGTGAGCCCATTGAAGATGCAATTACAATTCATTTGATTCCACATGAGCATCTCCTTTCCTCTGTGGTGTCCCTGAGGTCATCTGGGTCCATCTTTGTGAACCTAGCTCTTGGCATGAGCTCTGGCCGTTCCCACGATGGCTCAACTGTAGAAAACTTCAGCATGGGAATATCTTAAGGCAGCTTTTTTGGCGACCCTAGAGGCATCATCCCATACCCATGATGGTGGCCTACAGCCAGGCCAGGTGTGTGTCTAAAATCACCATAAAATAACTGTGTTTAAAAACCTTAAAAGAAACCTCAGAAACGACTGGAGTACTCGAAAGGCAATACTGTCCATGCCGGCACCGTTAGCTGCACTAGGAAGTAGCCAAAGAGATACAGAACAAACTGGACAGCAGAGGAACTGCGTTCCAGTCCTAGTTCAGAGGCATCTGGGGAGATGATTTGGGGTAACTCCTTTTACCACTCTCAGCCTTAATTTCCTCATGTGCAAAATGAGGATGAAACAACACAAGCTCCAAGGTTGCTTTTGGCTCTAAAACGTTACTTAGGCATTCACAAATTTGAACAGCATCCTCCTTACAGTGAATCAAAAAGCCAGAAGAAATAAGCACACTCATCGCCAGTGGGTCACTGCACTAGGAAAGCAAGAAAAGAATTGTATTTTTGCCTGGATCCAAGAGCCAATCAGCAATGACACCTCCTATTTCTTCTCAGTCTTCATGGGCAAGACATTGAATCTCACACCTTTGAAGGTTTCTGCTGACAGTGTGGTGGATTTTGACCTCTGATACTATTCATTTTGCCAATTAAAAAAGATACCACAAAATCTAAAGTAATGTGAATGTCTTTTCCCCCTTCTATTTCTTCTGTGGACACAGTAACCCTAATCTTTCTGATTTCCTCATTTGACCTTACCTTCAGAAAATATACATCAGCCTTTCTCTCAAAAACAAAATTACTTCAGTGTTACCCTATAGAGAAGAGTAAAAATGCCCCAAACCCTTAACCTGGTATTCAAAGACTCAGAATCTTCCCCCAACATGACTCTTCCAACATTCTCTCTCCTGGCCCCTCAGTTGGCACCCTATGCTCTAGCCAGCATTGTCTAGAATCCCTAAGCTGTCTTGCAGATTCCTGCCAACAGGTCTCTGCTGGCCTCACTCCCGAAGAACGCCTCTCTCTTCTTCTTTGATGCATAATCCACCGATCTGTCAAGGCAGCTTAAATCCTACCACCCTGAAGCAAGGTTTCTTGTCTACTGACAACCAGAGTCCCCTCTTCCTCCTCCGAATCCTGAAACACTCCTCTAACCCATCAGTTCTGCACGTGTCCATAAACAGGTGTTTATTCATTGTTGTGCCTCTGCCCAAAATACATTAAAGCAACAACGTGGACCTTATCTCACACACAAATAGTACAAGCAGTGGTTAAAAAATAATTGGCAGGCAGTCTACCCCCAAAGACCACACCTTAACCATCACGCCATTCTACCCCGGGTTTCTAACCTATATTGTTATGTTCTAGCATATATTGCAGGCTTCCTCTTCCTCCACAGAGAAAGCCTGTGCTGAGGGTTTATTTCAAACATTGCATTTTGTTTTCCCAAGTTTCTATGCAAGTAAGTACACTATTAGCCCTCTTTTACAGAGGAGTAAAGGGCGGCACAGAAACATTAAGCAACATGCCCAAGACTTACATTTGTTTACACAGTCACATGACTAAAAGGTACCTTGTATACTCTGTGCATTTTCCAGAACTCTCTGAGCTTATCAAAAATGATTCCAATAATAATAAATCATCAGGCAATAATACATTCCTCTCTGCAGGTGAAGGAGGGGAGAGGGGACTCATCAGAGGGAATAGACAGGTGAGAAGGAGAGGGGAGAAGGATGTGGCCTTGAGCTTACTGTTAAAAACATATCCCTGGAGATGTTTTCTTTTACTCCGTATATCATGAATGTTTTTTGTATCAAACTAAGAAAATTAAAATATAGGTTTAACATATTTTACAAATATTTGGAAACGATATTTTCATCACATGGGAACTTTAAAAATATATATAGTGCAGATTACAGAAATGTTCCTGTGAAATAAGCACAAGCAGAATTGCATTGTGAAGCGGCCAGCTGGAACTGGTGAGACCCCATATAACTAAAATATCTTAGAAGACATACGTCTGACTTACTTACATACCCCAATGGCATTATGTGATGAAATATCACAAGGTATATCCATAATTTAGATTAAAATCTAGCCTGGAATTATTGTGAACTAGTTTGAAAAAACATACAGGGTTACACAAGGGATGGCATATGTGATAAAAATAAAGAATGACTGATACCAGGGAATCGACAGACATCTAGTAATTCGACATTGTTTTCTAACAAAAGGTTTGGAAATGGTAGGTGTAATGGTCCTTTTTCTGGGAAGCCTTTCTCCATCTCTCAGTCTGGGGTTGGTGTCCCTGCTTTGGGCATGGTGTGCCTCCCTCCACCACCAACAGAGAAAATATTTACCTATCAGAATTCTCTACCAGACTATAAGCTCCATGAAGGAGGGGGACTGTGTCTGCTCATAGAGCCTTCATTTATTAAGCATATATTAACTTACTTTTTCATGACCTCTCAAAAAAAATATTTATACGCCAGATATGGCTGATGGGAGGATAAATGAAGCAACAGCTGTGATGGGTCTACCAAGAGTCCGTTATATAGCAGCATGAAACAAATGTGGATTGTTCTACAATTATTTGAGATCTAGTTTATCAAAATTCACACCATTAAATTTAAGTCAAAAAAACACAAGATAGACCAAAATAATGGTTCATGTCCAGTTGGATAAAATATAATGTAATATCTGGCTTCACTTATTTAGAAATTATCTTACAGAACACTTTGTCATATATAAGAATGAATATTTGCAATATTATTATGAATTTAATTTAAACTTTCATGTAGGGTTAAAAGTTGATCATCAGTGAAGCAACTGACAAGTATTTATTGAGAAATCAATTATCTGCAAGACCCTGTGGTCAGTGTCAGGTTAGTGATGGAGCAAAGGTCTCTGCCTAACTTAAGGTGATTAAATCCTTGATGGAGACATAACATGTGTTCCAATGACTAGATAACTGGGTATATACTGGAATAAGTGATTGTTGTGGGCTGAATTGTGCCCCCCCCAATTCCTATGTTGAAGTCCTAACGCCCAATACTTCAGAATGTGACCTTATTTAGGAATAGGGTCATTGCAGATAGAATTAGTTATGATGAGGTCATACTGGAGTAGAGTGGGCCCTTAATCCAATATGACTGGTGTCTTTATAAAAAGGGGAAATTTGGACACAAAGAGAAGCACACAGGCAGAATGCCATATGAAGAGACACAGGGAGAAGACGACCACCCACAAGCCAAGGAGAGAGATCTGGAACAAATCCTTCCCTCACAGCTCTCAGAAGGAATCAACCCTGCCGACACCTTGATCTCAGACTTCCAGCCTCCAGAACTGTGAGACAATATTTTTCTGTCTTTTAGGCCATCTGGTTTTGGTCCCTTGTTACAGCAGCCCTAGCACATTCATACAGCGGTAAACACTACATTCTTCTCACAGATGAGGGTTTCTCAACCTGGGCAGTACTGACATTTGGGGCCAGATAATTCTATATAGTAGAGGTCCGTTCTGCACATTGTAAGATGTAGCAGCATCCCTGGCTTCTATCCACTATATGCATGTCACACACACACACACACACACACACACACACACACACACACACACACCTTTCACTGGAACCTGTGCTATATCTGCTATTATTTCCAAAGAAGAAATAACTTATAGAAATTCTAAGGAAAACTAAAAAAGTCTAGCTCAGTGTCTACTTACAACTTTCCCAATTAGAAATGAAGTATAAGACTTTCAAAAATATAGAACCTTACAATCGATAAATGAAACCCAAGAGGGAAATCCCATGTCTTTCAGGTAAGAAGGGCCACATAGGAAGGCTGAGCTTTAATTGGAACCTTTATCAAACTATTACAAAATTACAACGGGATGATCTTATACAAAAAAACTCCCTTAGCCAACCTTTAGAATCAGAATAGCAAAACAACGGTTTGGAACTTCAGACACAGCTAACCTGAAGTGGGGTTATGCTGAAATTGAAGGGCAAGGAAAGGTCAATTTTTCTCAGTTTGTATATTTTTATAGGTGTAACTAGAGAAAAGAAACAAGAGCTACAACACTGTATGTTGGAACAGAAAAAAGGAATTACTGCATAATAATTCCCCCAAAACTCTGGAATGCATTATATTAAATTCTCTTATATGTTATGTGGTTCACAAACCAAACTTTTAATCCAAGTTCGGAGGACTGAGAGGTTTCTTAAAATCCAATTAAAATGATGTAAAAAGGTCTATCTACATTATGATATGCTCCATTTAGAGACTTATGCATTTGGCAGGAAGACTTTTCTCTTTTTATCTTAAAATAGAGTTCAGGAAATGTTGGTTTAATTTTCTCTTTGCTTCAATATTTTATGAGTGCTTCCCAATGCATAGCCTCTGAAAGCGTTAGATTACCGTCATGAAGCTATTTCAGATGATGTGGAAGACTTTACTTGCATGAATTCTACATATTGGGATTTTTATGGTTTTTCTTTTGTGCCTAGAAAAAAAGTTGTAACGTACAAAAGTATATTCCAATTCTTCATAAAAATACATGTATACTGAAACCTAATATGAGTAAAAATGTCCCCCAAAGTTTAGTGTTATTGCAAGAAATAATTATTTTTCATAATCAGTACAAAATTTCCCTCTTCAAATAATGGACTGTTACTAACAGAAGGACAAAAACATTTTCAAACAGGAGACACCTGTGTCCTTACACATCCAAATAAGTAAAGCAAATTGTCTTATCCACGAAAGCAATTTCTCAAATTTGTCCAGGCTTTGTATTTCCACATCATCACAAATCCATTTCTGTATGAGATGCTAAAGCCTCAGAAAAATACACTTACAGAACACATTTACTTTTTCAGATCAAAGTAATAATTAACAAAAATACACTTCCTTGGTTTTGGTCCCTTCAATATACTATATTACTTTCTTCAAAAATCAATGTTTATATTGTACTTAGGTTTTAAACAAAGCAAGGAAGCACATATGTTCATAAATATGTGATAACTGAAATCTTATAGACACCAAAATGTCATATACTCTTATTAATTTTTTTATTCTAACATAAGTGGCATGTTTTAGAACAAACATGCTATGCTAGCAGGTTATTTTTTTAAATGCTCATAAGCACATGTTGTGAAATGGCTATAAATAAATGCTCATAAGCATATTTTGTTGAGCGGCTGTAAATGTGTTTTGGTGCACTGGGTACTGTTTATATGCTTATTTTTACATAATTAGAAGATAAAATATACTACATCGTTAATTGTCAGGTCCTCTCAGTGACAGTATCAACAACCGCTAACCCACTGGCTTGATTAGACAAGTGTGCAGGGCTCATAATTGAAGGGTTTCATTTTGATCACAAAAAGGGCTAGAGCATGACAGTGTCTCCTCATAAATTTGGAGACGTTATGTAAATAATTAATAACTCCTCTGTGACAGTACACAAGTAATGAGCAGAACTTGACTACCAGGTTTAAATATCAAGTCTGGGAGTTGTTGAATATTGAGCGTCATCGTGGTGTTTTAACAATCGATCATTAAAAGGCAGTGTTAATCCAATAAAAGGAAATTTTTTATAAAGAAAAAAATGATCTGGCATGTTTACATTTTGGAAAATAAAAATACCTATGTCCAATGATACTAAACGTCCTGTCCCCAACCAAAAAAGGGGGGAAAAGATCATCTTGGCTTCTAAAACTTAACAGCCGTATCAGTTTCTGAAGAATTTGTTTTAGAAGCACAATTCACACATGCATCGCCTTTGCTAATATTAACTTTGGAGGTGTGCTTTTGGTTACTGCCGTGCAGTACACTAGAGAACCAGTCAGTGCCTGTCTTCCCGGCTCTCTATCACTAAATCCTTGGGCTTAACTTCCTCTCCGTGTTTAAAAATGGATTTGCACCCGTCGTTTGGACACTTGGAGTGAGGCTTGCTGCTCAGGTGATGTTTTGGTTCCCCAAGTGACAATTGGAAGCAGGGATTCACTTCAGCACATCAACTTCCCTCAGCATATCAAGAAACAGCCAAACCAAATAACAGATGTAGTCCGCGAATCCCAGCATCACAAAACAAACTATGGGGTCCCAGTAAACCCAAGCAGCCCTGAGTGCTAAGGAGAAGTGACAGGAACTGTTTGTGAGGGGTGACGAAGTGCTCTGAGTGATAACACTCTTTTGATCACGTGATTTGTTTTCTGTTTGCGCAACAACACAGTGTGTGTCTTTCCTGAAAGGAAGGACTTCAATATATATATTTACTCAAAGCTCTTAATTTACACTTCCTTTCCTTTTAATTGGCGTCCTGTGATCTAGAATTCGCTGGTGAACACAGTGTCTCACTACCAGAGCAAACTCTCTTGGCTGAGTTTGCAATAATTAGACCCACCGTTGCCTGAAGTTGAAGAGACATCTGGAGACTTGGCTTATTTCTTCCCTGGTGCATTCTATCCATATTTAGAGAGTGATTTTTTTAATCTGACGTATAGTCATATTAATTATCATTCCCCGAGCTGCAATTAGGTTTAATAATTTCACGTTAAAAGTGAAGTTCAAACAGTCTTGCCTGTAACCTTACTGAATAAAGAGGCTACACGAAAAGGAATTCTTTCGTGAAACCCGAGATGGTCCGAGCACTCTAGTTCACCAATAAGCTGGGTATCATTTACACAAGGAATAAAAGGTTACATGTCCTCCAAAATCCCACATTTGCTACAGGCATTCTTCCCACTACTCTTTTGTTTGTGCGGTAACTAGATACAGGTACAATGCGAATGAAATTAGTTTTCCCTGATGAGTGAGGAAAATAAATGCCCCAAAACTGCCCAAAGCCAGATTTTATCTGCTGTTCCTTCTTGTTCTCTCTCTCTCTCTCTCTCTCTTCTCTCTCTCTCTCTATTTCAACTGCAAGGATTGAAAACGATCCAGATTTTTCGAATTCGCCTCACCTTGACAACGCTAAAATTACAAGCAGCAGTCAACTTTTACAAGATACCCTTATTGTGCAACATTTATAGGCTGCCAAAAAACATGCTAAAACTAATCAGATAACAAAGGCGAAGAGAAAACCTTCACCTGCCACATCGCTAGCAGTGAATACACTTTTTATTTCCATGACATTTGCTGGCATAAAGAGGTTGGCTTAAGGCGGATGGGACTAACCTTCAATTTGTCATAGCGCTCACTCAAAGCTGCCACCTGATGATCTCGGTGCCGCCCAACCAGTTTACACAAGGCACAGATTAACTGGTCATCGGTCACACAGTACATATTCACCTTCTCATCCTCGTGCTCCAGGCACATCAGCCCCCGGATGTGTGAGTCCGGAATTGGCTCAATCAGACGATGGCCTGTAAAGGGCTTCTTGTTCGGGTGAGTGGCTTTCAGGCACTCATCACAGTAGGACACTTCGCAAGTGACACAGGTCTTCACAGCGTCCTGGGCAGGATCCTGGTCACAGAATTGGCAGAGGACTTTCTCGGTGGAGGTCATGGTGTTGGCGTCAAATGCCCGCTCTCGGCGGGTCTCGCTGGGGGAATTGGGCCCGCTCACTGATGCTTTCTGAAACCTGTCGATGATGTTCTGCAGGGTGACGTTTCGCTTGAGCCCGTCTAGACCTCGCTGGCTGAGCGTGATGACATGTCGGCAGGTGGGGCACTGGAAGGCGGTGATGGACTCCACGGACTCGTTGGTGGCGCAGTGTGACACCAGGATGCGATGGGCGCAGTTGAAGCAGAGGCTGTGTGCACAGGGTAGCAGAAGAGGGTCCTCAAAGAGCTCCAGGCAAATAGGGCAGGTCAGCTCCGACTCCAGTGTTTCCATCTTCAGGCAAAGCTCTCCTGGGTCATCAGCAAAATCCAAGGAAGCTGATCAGCTATCTGGAAACAGAACGTAAGATTTGATTAGGCACAAGGGGGTCAGCCATGGGGAGCTGTCAGCTTTGAATGTATCTCAGAATAATTTCAAACACAGGTCATGGAAGGGTAAATGTGTGTATATTCCAAATAATTCTCTTTCTATTCACTGGGGAAATAAGGAAGGGAAAAGCACCCTAAGTCAGCACACCAGCTAACGTTTTCTCAAAGCTCTAGTTACTGAAAGGAGCAAATTTTTTTCTTTTTTTGCAATTTGTTTTAAAAAGGTCTTACTCCAAATTGGCAAGTTACTGAAATTGTAATTTCCTTAATTTGTATCTAATCACAATAATCGTATTGTGTCACAGTCAAGTTTTACCTTACTTTGAAAATTAAAATGTAGAAACGTTAATTAATGAACTATAGAGTCTTTCACAACTTTGAATTTATGAACTTACATGTTAATGTATATGTGTTTTAAGGACTTTTTACTCTGCAATACCAAACCAGGCTTCTTCAGAGAAGTAGAAAGGCACTTATTACAGAAATGGGCATGAAATGTGTATGAAATCAAACGCATGATTTCAGCAGAAATGATAATGCTTAAATATGAGATGTCAATTTCCAAAATATACTCTTGAGAAAAAACATTGACTTACACAAAGATGATTGTGATAGAGGCCATGTTTTTGTTACTCTTCTGAATAATTCTATTGTTTAATCCAGCAGTGGGACATGGGTGGGCAGAGAGAAGCAGAGAAAAATATCTGGGGGCCTTTTTAGTGGCTGTGGTGAGCTTGGGTACCAATGGCTAATGACGGTTTAGTTAGTTAGAACAGGGATTTTAGTAGCTACAATATTCATTTGATAAGTTATAACAATGGTAATGATTACAGTTCAGAAAGCGGTTTAAGGTAGTTGCATTACTCCGAGGAGACTTGCAAGAGCCACTGAAGGACCTTGCACAGCCCTCCTGGCCTAAAAACTCCCATCAAGGGCTTGTCAGTGTCGCCAGCGACAGGCCAGGCTGGCAGGAGGTCCAGCCTCACACTCAAAGCCGTGTGGGCCCGGGCACGACCTCCGCCAGCTTTGTTGCTCCCCTCCAGGCCGCCTTCGGGTGGCCCAGCTGCACACTCCCCTCGCCATGAAGACTTGCTGCTTTTGTGAACTCCTGCCTGCCTTCCCTTCAAAAAGGGTAGGGGAAAGAATCCCACATAAACTCCGGTTCATTAAGGGGGAAGAGGCCTCATGCTCATTAGCAGGCCTGGGAACCAAGCCTCTTTGAACCTTCTCCCTTTCAAGACCATTAGCAGAGGTCTGCAGAACAGTGACAGGCATATTAGATGCAGCCCACTGCGGGCTGTGGGAGAACAGTGCAGTTCACCCAGTGGACGGAAGGTTCAAATCACCCTCCGGGGGGTCTTCTCAGCTGGATTTACAGGGAAGGTTTCACATCCAAAGCTATGTTTAGTGATTGCGACAATCAGCCTTTTTGTATTCACACCTGCATTTATTTACAAAATTCCCAATTTCTAGAACACCTTGACCCTTTCTGAAATAGCATCTCTCAGAAATACCATGCGGTACTTTGCTTAAACTAATGCTCATCTTGCTATTAAGTGAATGGTAACTGATCATTAAAAGTGTAAAGTATGTGCTGAGCTTGTTAAAAATTAAAGAGCTACTGGCTTCACAGAAGCCTAGTATCTTAAAAAAATCTTCAGCCATTCGCTAATATTAACTACATAAGAAAGAATAAATGGGCCGCTGAGATTTGCAAGATTAAAGCTCGCCCATCTTTCCACAACCTGCAATGGAAACCCCAGGGCTGCTGTTGTGAGAAACTTATCATCCCCACTTGGTCCCAGCCAACTCTTCCTACAGGTGGCTTGGAAGAAATTGAAAGGTTTTACCTATTAATCATTATTTTGGTTAATCATGGAAAAACAGAATTATCTCTAAATCAAATTTCTTCTCTCTTCCCATCAGAAGAATGTAAATTAAAGGGAAAATGTAGCCATTTCGGGCTGCTTTGTTCTCAGGCAAAACAAGGAGAAGACCTACCGATGGATCTCAACAGAGGGATGAGTGTCAATTACGCTTGGAGAGCTGTGATGATTCTATTTTTATGCAGGTGCCAGGATTCCATCCCAGGGTGGTGCAATCAGAATTGCTAGAGGTGATTCCATTGCTGACCTCAATGGAAATGCTGACATTTTATTCAAGAGACATTTACTGAATGCCAGGCACTGAGCTGGCTCGAAAAGCCAGAATCTGGCAACCTCATCATGCCACCTCTATAATCATGGGTGAAGCCAACATCACGTCTTACCTGGATTATCACAAAAATTATCACAATACTTTTTTAAATGGTCTCCTAGCTTCTTCTCACTCTCATCTCCCCTCCCCACACATAGTCTATCTTCCACTCAGAAGCCAGAGATCCTGTTAAAACATGATGGAGCTTGCCTCTCCTCTGCTCTACCCTCCTGGGGCTTCCCATCTCACTCAGAGAGAAATTCACTAGAACAAAACCAGCCCCAGAAAACACAGACTCAGACAGTGACCTCATTTCCTCCCACGCCACCCCTTGTTCTGCTCTGGGCACACAGCCTCCTTGTGATCCCTCAAACACGCCAAACACGGCCCATCTCCTTCTCTTAAGGTCTTTGGAATCCACATGACTCTGCTCTAGTGTCACCTTCTTTGTGAACCCACAAAAAACCAATTTTCCTGCTACCACCACGACCACCCACATATCCATCGTAGCAATCCCTCTTCCCCCATTTCAGTGTCTTTCTCCATAACATTTATCACCAACATAGTCTATTAGTTTGCCCGTTGCTCCATCTCTCTCCACTGCCCCACCACTAGAATATAAGTTCTATGAGAGCAGAGACTTTGCTTTGTTCTTTGAGGGATGTACCACCACCGCCTGGAACAGTGCCTTGCACACACAGTAGGACTCAGACATTTGTTGAGTTAATAAATGTACTGATGTTGGGGTTGAAACCAAAAAGAATAAAACATAACCACTGCCTTCAAGGATCTCTCAATAGATTAGAAGAGAAGTCAGCAAATTTTTTCCATAAAGGGCAAGACAGTAAATATTTTTGGCATTGCAGGCCGTACAGTCTCTGTTGCAACTACTCAACTCCATCGTAGCCACGCAAAAGCAGTCCTACACACTACATAAATAAATGAGTGTGGCTGTCCAGTAAAATTAGCTTTACAGAAACAAGTAGCACACTGAATTTGGCCTGTGGATCTTAATTTGCTGACCCACGTATTAGAAGAGAGAGACACGTACAGCTAGCTAAAATGTAAATGAAAATCCCTCTCAGAGAGGTATGAATAAACTGCGGTGCGGGCAACAACAGCAACAATGGTGGAGTAAGACTGAGACAAGCACGGACAAGTTTTGAGTGCTAACGGGAAATGATATGCCTGGGATTTCACCCTGACTTCAATGGAAATGATGTGAGTCGAGTGCTTAGGGGCAATTCATGTAAGAATGATTTAACAACAGCTGCTCAGACTGGATCTTTTTCTTCTATTGCCATGGTGCTTGGTGTGGTGCTTCGTGCAAGTGTCGATGCTGTAAACATTGGTTAATTGTATTAAGTGATGACAAAACATCTAAATGCAAAGTGATGTTCAGCCAATTTTCCGAATCTTTTGACTGTATGCTGCCAAAAAGGAAGGGGGTTTTGATTTCATATCTATAGTGGATTCCATTTTTTCTACTTTTATCCAGATTTTTGCCATGGTACAGGTAACATTTTTGTTAAATGACTCAACAAGATGTTACTAGTAAGCATGCACGCCATTTCTCCACCTAAAAAAAATTAGCATGGTTTACTTTTTAGCTTTCTTTTAAATATCTATTTTGCGAAATGAAAGTACCATTCATTCTTTCATCAAATATTGAAGTCCCTCTAGATTCTCGGTCCTGGAACAACTAATAGTAACACCTGGCCCGTCTCAGTGATCTTATGATCCATCAGGGGAGAGAAAATATGAACAAACTGCTATGCAACAGAAGACAAAAGACACACGCCGAGGGTTGGGGGAGAAGATGGGGAAGCTTCCCGAAGGAGGCAATGTGTGAGGTGGGTTTTAGAAGATGAACAGGCGTTTGTCAAGCAGATAGAGGTGGGGGGGGAGAGATTTTGTGCAAAATGTTATCTTTTGTTTTTCTTTTCTTTACTCCCATAATTTAATTTCTAGGCCTCAAAAAAAAAAAAAAAGCGCTTCTTAGCCTTCACTACAATGGAAGGAAATCACATGTGCATATCATTGTCAGAAAATTCTATAGCTCTACATTTTTCTGAATGGACTGATTGGTCCTCATTCAGAGGAGGATGTGGGTAATCATGGGAACCCCTTACAACAACTGGGAATGGCAACAATCCACAGCTCATGCCTCTGCTTGTCCACGGTTTTTAGTCTAGAACAGAGCACTGAATAGTGAGTGGAAGGGGAGAGTTGGATGGGTGGCCAGACAATCTAGCACCATCCGAAGCTCGGCTGCTTATTATCTGTGTGTCCCTGGGTGAGCGTCCACAGATGTTCCTTCCAATTCCTTCTAGCACTCACTCTAATCACATCCCTAAGCAGGCTGAGTCTATAGTCACGGGTTGCAGTTAAACCCTGCATCCTGGGACGCACTGGATGCAAGCCATCTTTTCAAGAAGATTTCTTACAGATTCAAGGCTTCTGAGGAAAGCACCACTTTAAAATGGAAAATTAATAAATGGATATTTTGGTGGGAATGATGATGTAAATGTTTTCCCACCTCTCCCTTCCTCGTTTCCCTCCCTCTCTCATTATGTGTGTCACTGAAACTGTGGTCTTCTGGTTTTCCTCTCTCTCTAACCACTGCTGACTTCTCCTTGCCACCAGCCTGCATAATAGCTCATTTTAGAATTTCATAACTTTATTCCTTGTAGTCTCTCCTGACTTCTGCTATGACACAATGAAGATAACCTGCACCTTGAAGCAACACCTAGGATCTCTGTAAAGATGGCATGCATTGCAAAGTTTAATCCATGGCCAAAGTCAAATGGAGCAGGCTTTCCAGTTCAAAATCCCAAGAGTATGAAAGTTTCACCCATATATTCAAGAAGTGACCAAGAATTAGGAGTCTCTAGACAAGTGCATTTTGTGAGTTCAATCACTCACTAGAATAGGGAGATATTCAATTGCCAGATCATCATTCATGAGTTTTTTAATTCCAAATTTCTCTTAATGGACGTTTTGACATTTTAATCATAAGGTAAACCCATCTCTCAATGCTTCCGTACATGTATTCTATGTCATGTCTGCATACTCCATGAAAAATAATCATATTCCTAATTTGGCATATATGAAAAAGAGCATGCATTCTAGCCACCAATAATTTTACTTTCAGTTCCTCACGTTGTATGGCCCTGAAAGCCATTACTATGAGAAAAATGAACAAGTCACTAGACCAAGGAATAAACTTGGATACAACACTGGTGGCCTGTGGTCAATTGTTAATACTAGGTGGCTCTCAGCCACTGCCCGGATGATTCCCAAGGCACTTCCTTGGGTTTTTTTTCCAAATATCCTCTGGGGTACAGAAACTAAGTTTAATGTTAAATTTACCAAAACATAACTGAGATAACCAACACACTGTCAAAACCTCACAATGGTACACCAGATCACATAAAAACGGTTTGGAAAAGGAAACTTCTATAAGTGTTGTGATTAACAAACAGCATCCAAAATGCCATGAATAAATTTAATTCCTTAAGAGTCCTAAATTTCAGAAACACGATCAAATCAATTTCCTATACCCTCTCTTCACATGGGTAATTAAAATTTAGTTGACTTATTGCCATTTGGATTTTTGCCATGAGATTATTCCTATTATAGAACCATAGGTGGAGTATTTTTTTAAGGACTGTGGAATGATGTTTTTATCTTGGATCAGCAGAAATACAGATTTTCAGAGGACTCAAAACTTTGGAACTGTGAAACTTTGGAAACTAACCTCAGTTTGTAAGGCAGGGTTTGCAATGGGGACTAAACTCAGAGGGACTTGCTCTCTTCTCAGATAAACATAATCTCTCAACTCAGAAAATTATCTGATAGAAACTCAATAAAAACTGGGTGCTACTTCCAAGACAAATTCCCCACAGAGAATTTTAAATAACATAATACAAACCCCCAGTGTCTGCATAATCAGTCATGGGTTAGTACTTAACTTTGAGTTATAAATACCACAGAATAAACACACTACCAAATGCTACTTTACTGATTAGTACCCTGGCTGATTTGAGATGCAGGTGAGTCAGTAAATGCACAATAAAACAGGGTCATGAAGTGATGGAAAGAGAGGAGAGGGAGATCTAATTGAATTTAACAGCATTCTGAAAGACTGGAAATTGATACCACAACATAGGCTATTTCCCACCCTAAATTATGGCAGAGAGCAGTAAAAATGCAAAGTGGTTCTTAAAGCAACAGTATAAATAATACATTGAACAGGAACAGGTGAAAAAAAAAGTGATCCCCTAACATTCTATAGGTAATGCCTCTGAAATATTACTACGGTTAACCTCTGACTGTCAGCACACTCAAATTCATTCACTCAATCAGCAACAGAAAACTAAGAATTTCTGCCAACCAAATTTTAGGGAACAGAGGAACTGACTGAAAAAAAAGTGACAAGCAGATAAGCACTGAGGCACTAGTCTCAAGTTTTCAAGTAACTAATTAGTACAACAGATATTTTTAATAACTTGTCATTTCATCTTTATTCTAAGGAGTGCTAAGTTAAAATGTTTTACCTGATACCTAAAGTAAGGACCAGGGAAGACTCTGAATTTCACTAAACACCCACCTGGTGGAATTCATGCAAATTAAATTAAAATGTTCACAAAACCTTTTCTGTACTTCCACATCTGTCTATAACATGCTCATTTTTTAGTAATTGGATCTCTAGGATATTCTTTAAAATAATCACATACTCTCTTGACCATGCAACCTGATTAATAATGAATGAACATTCCTGAAAAGAATCACTTGGAAGCATGGCAGATGTCTTTAGGGATATGAAGGCTTTAATGATAAAAATTAAGAAGAAATGGGAGCTAGGTCACACTGCCTGGTTACTTTAATTGAAACCTAGTCTTCCAAATTTACTTAACAGAATGCTTAAATACACCTTCTGGAGTTCATTTATACAAGCAGCCAAGCAAAAAGACACGAATGACAATGCAGAAAAGCAATCCTGATTTCTCAAGGAACAACTGCCCGATCCTGCTCTGTCTTAATAGTGAAGAAACCCCTCAACAGTCTCAGAAACGCAATTTTTTCAACTGAAAGACTGTTAACCCGGCCCAAAACAGGAAACAGCACATTTGTCCTTAATAGTTCTTTCAGCATCTCTCCAGATTCTTACAAATAGATTGCCTTGAATACCCACCAATGGACTGCACCCTAGTTCTTTTTGAAGAAACATCGCCGTAGGCAGAGGATGGGGACCCACGAAATGACAGACAGGCCACCGAGACCAGATGGTGGGTGGCAGGCAGTGCTGGAGCGGTCCTGTGTGTCTGTGAGAGCGTCAACAGTGAAACACAACAGGAAAATCGACGCGACAATTCCAGGAAGGCCAGCTCCACCTCATCCACCCCGCCAGGGTTGCTGAGTTGAAGAATCAGAACTCCCTCTTGCTTTTCCAACCGCCTTTTCCACGGACTCCACTGGGGCTTCCCTATGCCCTTGCCCACTCAACGGTCAAGTGAAACCAAAAGAAAAGGCAGCTCAGGTCAGATCAACACCCACTGCCTTGGCCCCAAAAAATGATGACTTGGCACCAGGATCTCTACCCTCATTGCTCACAGGGACCAGCAGCGGGTCAGTGTCCTACAGCTGAGCATTGGATGCCAGCTTTCCATGCTGCCAACAGGAGCTGTCCTGCCCAGCTCCCGGGGTCAGCAACGGGCGCTCGCCTCTCTTGCATTTTGTGATCACATTATGCCCTGCATGCTGGTTTGTTATTTTTCCAATAATATACATATTATTTTGTGTCTATCTTCTGAATTAAAATATAATATCTGGAAGAAGTTTCTTTAAACATTACATCAGGAAGAATGATGTACAGACAAGCAGAGTAATTTTTCTCCAAAAATAGAGACCTAAATTGCAATCTATCATCCTGATAAACAATCGAAAATATATATGTGTATGAAATATATACATATGTATATACACACACAAGCAAGTTTTACATATATGCATACAATATGTGTATCTTATGCACACATATATCATATATACATATCATACATACATAAACATAATGTTTATGTATCTATCATACACACATACACACACACATACACACAGCAAATCTGTGATGGGTGTCCCAAATTTCAGTCTCCAGAATGGCAAAGGAAGAGTGAATTGAGAATGGAAAGTAATCTTTTAAAAATTGATTGTCTAAAGGAAGAAGGGGAAGTAGTCTTCCCCAAAGCAAAAAAAAAATTTGCCCTGTACTGCAGTTCTTTCAAGGATGTTGCTTATCACTATGCAAGACAAGAAACTGCAACTAAAGTAAATCATCAAGAAAGTGTAAAACAAAACAAAACAAAACAAAAAAACCACGCTGATTGCAAACTGGCATGATTCAATTTATAAACCAGACAGCTGGACTCCACCAAAGGTGTTTAAAGAACATTCTTGATAAAGGGCAAGCAAGAGGCTTCCTCCTGGGGGCTGACCCGGTGGCGTAGTTTGTTAAGTTAAGTTTGTGCGCTCCGCTTCCGCAGCCTGGGGTTCACGGGTTCGGATCCCGGGCGCAGACTTATGCACCATTTATCGAGCCATGCTGCGGCAGGCGTCCCACGTATAAAGCAGAGGAAGATGGGCAAGGACATTAGCCCAGGGCCAATCTTCCTCAGCAAAAGGAGGAGGATTGGCAACAGATGTCAGCTCAAGGCTAATCTTCCTCACCAAAAAAAAAAAAAAGAGGCTTCCTCCTGTTGCCCAGTTTGCGTGTCACGACACTTACTTTCATGCCACTGCAACACCTTACAGTGAACCAAAGCATGCTTCACGTGTTTGGACATAAAAATGCAAACATATATTTTCTTGGCTTATGTTTCTACAAACCATAACTTCATTTGTCTTTTAACAATAAACAAAGAGATTACTCAATTTCACATACAGCTGACTTCCCTAAGAAGTCCTCATCATCCACAGAAGAGACACACATACATCATCAAACAGAATTTGAAAGAACTTTTCATCAAGAGATTTGAAAGCATTGCTTTCGTTAAAACATCAAAATTGTCAAAATTTCTATGAGACATTTTGGCATTGTAGTGGAAAATCAGCCTGGATATCTTAAGTTGAAACATCAGGACACAAACATTTACTCCACCCCTCAAAAACAAAAGAAAATGATAAACAACAACAAATTTTATAATCTTCTAAAGAACACAATCTGATAATCTCTACAGGAAATTTCCCACTCTCAGAGGGTCTCAGACATTTCGCATCTTTTACGGTTTATGTTAAGAAATAAAGCTTCCGGTTTTAAAGACAAATGCAACCTATTTTACATTAGACTGAAAATGACTGATGTTTTCCATACCATATACACTGTACTGTACTGGGTGTCAGGCAAGAATTTGACTCTGCAGGTAGTGATAGCAGTCTTGAAAGAGAAGGAAAAGAGTGAGAACTTGTCACACCTAGCCTCCTGACAGAAGTCTAAATTGACCCTCCTAGAGAGCGGACCAACAGCATGGTGGTGGCAGAAATGGAAGCCACTGATTCCCGTGAAACCACCCACAGATGAAAAAAGCACTCAAACACTGCCTTCCCTGAATGCTTTTCCAAGAGTAGTTATAAACACTTGGAAATGATAGGCATTTCTATATACAATCATAGAACCATTTCTATGTCTATATACAATCATACATATGTCTACAAAGGAATTAGTTTTTGTAGCCATATATAAATATATATGTGTAGATACATACCCACTATACATATACAAAAGCACCTTTGCAAAATTACTTGGGACTTGATAGAATTCACTCTTACAAACCTCTCAGTTATAGCATCCCTCTTGCATTAGAGAAACATTCCTTCTTCTGTGCAAAAACAGAAACCTGTAAATAATTTATATATTAAAAAACAAAACAAAAAAACACCCACACATATCTGAAGTGTTACCTGGAAATTAGCAAAATGACATACGAGGTCTAGTCTCTGAAGGACAGACCAGTTGAGCTGGGTTTTTGCAGCAAGTAGATTGCACCTGGCAAAACGCTTGCCACTTGGGAAAACTTTTTCTTACTTCATTCACACAGTACTCCTCCAGAAGGCAGAGAAAGTGCACACACTCCCCTTCCCACTTATTATCCATCAGGAGAAAAATGCATCAATAAATAGTTGCTGATGATGGCCAATGTGGCATTTCATAATTGTTTTCTGAACACTGAAAAGCTTAAGTTCAACAACCTGAACTACTCCGGTCCCATGACTCATTGAGGTAATGACAATATTACATAGTAACTCATTCCTATTGTACGAACAGATTGAGAAATTCTCTCAAATATGATAGCTCTTTTTCTCAAAGGAAATTGCTTTTTCTCTCAACTTCAAAGTTAGCTACACACAAAACCTCATGCTCACAATACCCTGAAGCTACTCTGCGATCTTAAAAAATAAAGAAAAGCAACTCTTATTCACAACTCCTGGTTAACTATTATGAAGAACATGCTTTAAACATTTCCCGTGATCACTGAAGCCCTACAGTCAGGGGATGAAGTCTTTTTTTTTTTTTTTTTAAGGCAACAGAAAGAGGAGTGACTCTTTTGTTCTGAATTGTTATTGTAAAGCACCACATGAGAGAAGGGGACCGATGGGAACACGGCAATGAAAAGGACAACAGCGCTGACAAACGAAAACAGGATATTAAGAAGAGCGTCAGAACTGTGTGTCCATGCAGAACAAAGGCGGGAGGCTTCTTGGGAGAAATTCGAGCAAAAATACTTTGAACAGATTTAAATGCTAATGAATGAACTAGTTTTCCAAGCAGCAAGAGATCTGTAAGTCTGGGGCAGTAAAATTAGGTTATCATTAAAACACACGCACATACACACACACTTTAAAGCATCATAAAATTAAAACTGCTTTCAAATCACTCACTTTTCAACCCTTGATCCACTTCTTGAAATTTCTGGATCTATGTTTTGCTCCATCTAAAATAAGATACTGTTTTTTATTAAATAATTGAAATTAGTATATATTCCTAGAGAAACTGAATTTTTTACCAAAAAAAAAAAATCTCTCTCCATTCAGAGCACACTCTGATTTACACTTTAAATAGAGCTTTCAAGAATTCCCAGAGAAGCTATAGAACAGGTTCTGCATTGAGAAACAATCACCGCAACTAACTAGCTAACATTAATATAACAGACTGTTTTATCAAGTCATGCTTGTATTATCTTATACTTCTCTTCTGATGCTAAAGCTCTTAGTACGGTGACACATTTAATAAGATCATCAGAGTTCGCATTGGGCTTATCACATAATAAGAATTATAATTATTATTATTGCAATCTCTAAGCTAAAGGGGTTCAGAAAAGTAAATAATATATCCCATCTTGCATTGCATTTAAAATTGCAATCTTTGTTTCTCTTCTCTATGATCTGCTACTGTTCTTTTTTTCTCTTTCCCCATCTTTTCTTTCTATTGTGACATGAGAGAGGAACTAATAGGCTTTCTTCTTTTAGATAATGCATTTCATCTGGCTTTCTCTTTGATGTGTTGTCAGAAGACTCGGGGTTAAGCCCTGAGCTCAGCTGGCCCAATTGTCCTTGGTCTAGTTTTGGGGTGAGACAATCAGTGTGGCATTGTGCAAAGAAACACGTACCTTGAAACCAGATAAACCTGAGTTCAAACTCTGGCTCTGCCATTTCCTAGCAAAGGCGGATAGGAGCCAGCTACTCAACATATCTTATACTCACAGATACTCTTCATATCTTATACAGTTTCCTTATCTATAAAATGTGACAATGAGAGCAATCTCAAAGGATCCTTTGAGGATTGAGTGAGGCAAAGTTTTAAAAGTGCCTGACAAAACTGAAGCTCTCACATCCTTCTTCCCCTCTTGTCCTGAATCACCTCTTCCCACTCTTCTCCGAATATATTAATTGCCTGTATTTTTTATTGGAAATCTCTTCAAACCACTTTTGGAAACAGGAAGGATATAAATCTATTTATTTATTCAATAATGTTCATGGAGTGTCTTATGTGAAGGAACAGTATATGACTAATAAATAAACTAGCATTCCTATTATTAACATTAATAACTCTTAATAACCATCTTCACATAGGCAATTACATCTACTTCCTAGACTTCGACATACCTCTATTCATTACCATTGGAGCTCCCACCATGATCTTGAGGCTTCAGTTCTCTGCACTCCACTGAAGATCTCCCTGTCCCATATGAATCCTTTGCCAGAATTTTTTATTTTGCCGGAAATAAGGGACCCTGGCATTGGTGGGGCAAGTGAGACTATCAAGAACAGTGAGGGGTTTCATATTTTTCCTACTTGCAAGCTAATTGGTGAGCCTACCAGTTTCATGGATGCTGGCAGAAGACACGAGACCCCTGAATCAGAGACAAAGGATGTTTTTAGTCAGGGCAGAGAAAGCATCATGTGTTTCATGTTCACATCAGTTCCTCTTGTCCCCCAAGTCTCACAGAGCGTCCCAGGTGCAAGCTGCATATGCAGGGGGTTTGCATCAGCTGAGCAACCCCAAGCTTAGGAAACCCGAATCTTTTATTACGGATTGCAAGCAAACCTGCCTGACATTTGCCCAGGAGGGAGACATTATCTTTATTATAATGGACAACGAACAAATCTGTTTTCTACCCTGGAGAGAGACACTCTACTTCTATCTCCCAAGGCTGTGTGCTACACAAACATCCTTGAAAAGATAGTCTGGAACAAAGGCCATCAGCACTTCAGCTCATAAGAGGTATAGATCATGAGACAACCATGGAGAATTAGTTCCCAACAGACACAGCTCCTGTCCCCTGGAGATCTGGCCAATAGTGTGACTAGAAATCAGATCACCATTGGGCTTTCTAGCAGTTATGGCTGAGGCAGTTAACCTGATACCGAATGACCCTTGAGCCATGGAAGACCAGAGGTAAAAAGAGCCTGCAAAAAGGAGCCACACTCATGCTCACCATCCTCCAACATCAGCTGTTGCACCAGGAAAACTAGCAGAGAGAAGGTAGGCCTCACCCATTGATTTTGCCCAAATAACAGAGCCCTTAATAACTTCCTTATTAGTCTCAAATCAGCCTGTATCTGGTCTGCAAGTTCAATTCTTCACTCTTAACCTAAACTCATTTTAAGAGTTTGGAAGAGTAAGCCAGTTTTGTTACTTTTATAACATTCAAAATCCTATATGTATATTAATTTGGCTTTCTTTAAGTATTTTTTTTTAATTTTAGAACTACTTTTGGAGTAACACCAGAGAGAAAATCATTTCTCTGACTATTCTTTCATCCAACAGGCATTTCTGAGGTCTTGCTGTGTGCCAGGTCCTGCTCTGGGCACTGGGAATACACTGGTAAATCTGAGAGCAAAGGCCTACCCTGGGAGAGCTGACATTTTAATGAGGGAAACACAAAATAAACCAGGAAACGGGTGAGAAAACATGATAATTTCAAAGAACCATACATAAAACAAAAGAAAGAAAAAGAATGAGATGATAGAAGGTAGAGGGGTGGGTGCAGGTCTACTTCAGCCAAGAACATATTTCTGCTCCTATCTGTGCAGGCTTTCTTGATATTTTGGCTTTTCCCCTGTCAATAAACAAGCAAAGAACATCTTAATTTCAATATAAAACATTCCAGCATTTGGGCATAGAGTTGTGATTTAATTTCTCAAGTTGTTAAATGTTTTAGATTTCCTTAAGGAATAATTTCTTTTTCAAGGACATTAAGTCCAACTTTTAACTATTTCTTAAATGAAAAGACAAAGTGACGAATTATTGGAAAGCAGTGAACTCTTTATTTTAGCAATGAAATTTGAGAGAGAAAAGCCACGATCACATGGTAGATCTAAAAAAAAAAACAGGAACTATGGTACTTAGAATTCCCCGAATGTCTGAGGGTTTGACGGCAGGATGTTAACCCAAAGTTAAAAGTAACTATGGACATGCAGTTAAGGGTACAGGGAAGGGTGTGAAGGAAATTAATAGAGACATTTCAAGAGTCATTGGTTTTGCTTTTGCCTCTCTAGGAGAAGAAATTTCAGTAAGGAAGAGAAAAGAAGTGCAGAGGGAAATGAACAGGTACAGCCAGGGCTTCATGGCTGGAGGATCAAAGATGAGTTAAAACTAGAAGATTCCGTTGCCTGAGAGCTCTATTGGTGTCTTACTGACAATGGCAACAATAACAAAAGGTATCTCGAAATAAATAAATTCACTGGCTAGGTAAAATTGCAATAGCAGCCAAATCATTATTTTTAGAGATTATTTCTTTAAGAAGGGGCTGGAAGGGAGACCACAGAGGGAATTGTTAGGGGAGAATAAAGAGTTGTTATTGTAGCTGTAGCAGAGGCCAAGAGACGGGCTTGGGAGTCTGGGTGGTGGGTGCCAGCTACCCCACAGTGAAGCAAATAAGAAAGTTTAGGAGAGAGGATTGAGTGGTAGGTGTAGAGGTGGTTATCAAGCAAGTAATTCTCGGAGAGTGAGTTATCCTCAACCCAAAGATTTTGGGCCTAAAAACCAAGATTTAAAATGTTTCTTTGGAGGCTTGATAATTCTTCAGAAAAAGATGTAAAAAAAGTATATTTGTAATCTACATGAAAACAAGTCCCATAAATGCTACAAGGCTTCTAATGTCTTTTAAAAAATACTCTCAAGGCAGGCTAAACTCTGAGAGATTTTTCTTGCATTATCCAAATATGTTTCTTTGTTGTATCTTTGAGAGAAATTATAAGTGCCATTTATAAAACAGGAAATCAAGACATTACCTTGGAATTAACATTAAAAGGAATGATCTTAGGGACTTAATTCTAAGGGTTGTTGTTTTGTGTTTCGTCTTATTTGTTTGTTGATTAGGATTACTTGAGTCCTAAAGAAAAAAGTTTCATTTTAAGCTAATAAAGTGTGCATTTCATCTTGTACATTTTATCGTTTCATTGAATCAAATTGTACAAGAAGCTGGATTTTTGAATATAAGAAAAAGTGAAATTGAAGAGACAGTACTTGAAATGCAATCTAGGGCTTGAAAATTCACTTATGAAAAAATATCTAGCTTTAAGAGTGAGTTTTCAAGGTGGCTAAGCTATCTTAAAGTGGAGATATATTCATTTTGAGAATAAATATGAATGTTAATTGGAGAAAGTATCACAATCATACGAGAAAGCATTGCATTTTTGAAAAAACACTTTTTAGTGTCTGATTTATCATCTTGATGGTAAAGATTGCTGGGTTACCCCTTGTTATGTAGCTTCTTTAGCTTGTCCTTATTTAAATCAGCACACACTTGACTCAGGGCATGGTTCCAAACAGTTCTGCCAGTTGTCTAAATCTATTCTTTCCATCATAAATTCCTCCAAGTGACTCTCTTGTAAACGGATGCAAATATTCCATTTCATATCTCTATTCATTTTCTTCCTTAGAATACAGAATTGGGAAATTGCTTGCTCCTGGGGCTCTGAGCAAAGGGTGCAAGACCATGGCAGGGTGACTTCCCAGAAGGGAGCTTTGTTGTGCTCGAGCCACTGCCAGGCAACCTCCCCCGAATCAACTGCCAAAACACCACGATCCAAATAGGGGCGCTCTGATCCTCCTTCCCGGCCCCGCCTATCAGCATCCAGAAGCAATTCTTTGCATGGGCGCTTCTTCATCATGATCCTGACTGGCAGCTCCGAGGATTAAACTCAGGTCCTTTATGCACATTTGCCCCCTGGAGTGTTGAACTCCAAAACCTCCATTTCCTCCCGAGTCTACCCTGTATCTTACAAAACCCTAGTTAGCCACTATGGTACACAGCCTTTCTTCCATTCTGAGTTATCAAAAGAAAAGAAAACAAAACACCAGACCCTACAACAATATGATGGAGATGGTAATGATCGAGGGTTTGTAGGGTAGTTGGCATATTCCAAGTTCTTTCATAGCTGAGACTTGGGAACCCATTTACTTCTTTATCATTAAGACTTCACATTCTCATCAGCAGAATCCTGCTTACAATGGCACAAATGATCAATTGGCTGAATGAAAACTGTGTGTTGTATGTGAGTTTATATATATAGCCATAAAAAAAAAACAGCCCTCAAAACTGCTGAATGAAAATCAAGACCAGTGTCTTCTTAATCAACAAAATTTCCTGCTTAGTGACTGCACTAAAAAAAAAAAAAAAAAGACCATCTGGCCTCTCTGCTACTTGAGGGGTTTTGCTCCTCACTTCCTGGTTATCTTTGGCAGAACATTATAATTTCACTTATAAATTATTTTTACCAAGATGCATTTCCTTCTGTGTACTACTTTAAGAAACAGAGTAGAAAGCATTGTTCTATTTCTAGGAAAATACTTCTCAGTTCTAAATGGCAGGTTTGAAAGGGGAAAAGTGTACTTGAGAGAGGAAGCTGTAAGTCAAATCATAGTGAGAGCATTAACTACTCATCTTTCTTTAAACATAAACACCTCTGCCAGCCCGCTCTCTATATAGATATGTATAGCTATAGATAGATAGTAATAATCAAAAACAAAAAGCCACGACTTCCCTGTTCATTTAAGGTGTTCATAGCACTTGGAGAGTGCTATGCACTCTCCAAGAAATAAGTCAGAAAATGGAATTCATTTCCGTGTGGGAACTAAGACTGCAATAAAAGTACAGTGAAACTTCAATTAATTGAAATTCTCTGGAATGGGAGAGTTCTGGTTAATTTAATTTTCTGGTTAACTGAACCCTAAACAGAAAGCCTTTTTTTTTTTTTTTTAAATCCTCGTTGAAATGTTCCTAAAGTGTTTGAGTCCGCTTTACTTGCATAACTACAAACCACATACTGGGTCTAATTTAAAGGTTCTTAGGTAATTCCAAATTTTATTGTTCCTTGAGGTCATCATTATAATGATCTTTTTTCCTTTAATCATAAATAGAAGAGATTTAAGAGATTGAATTGAATGTATATTTGTATCCATGACCATGAATTTTTACATTAATCCAGAATATTGCCTCCTTCCTTGTAGTTCACAAACCTCTGGGAAAAGTATCATGTAGAAAACTGTGGTTAGTAGAGAGGTTTGATTCTTTTGGCAAAATTCAGGTTAAGTCGAGGTTTTTGTATGTTTGCGTGCTAAAGGAAACTGACAATAATTCCTCCTCTTCTACTTGATGTTCAATAAGTGTAAACAATGAATAATTTTAATATAGTACTTCCAAACAATTTTATTAACACAAATTAAAGACTGTGAATTCCTTTGACGTATATATTGAAACTCACTGAGAAAGTGCTAGGATTTAGGTTTCATGGTAGAACACAATGGTGGCTCAAAACGGGCCCCAAATGTCCTCCTTCCACAATTTGGTCACAACCAGTCCAGCCCTCACTTGGGCTCCACATTCCAATTTCCCATAGAACTTTCTACTGTGCCACCTTGAGCAACCAAACAATAACACGATATTGAATCAAATTATTGCCCAACAGAAAGAGACCTCTAGTCTTACGTCAGCCTTCCTGGTGAAGATTATTGTAGAAAGAACTCCTGCATGGGGTAGGAGACTAGAAAAATGTCAGCTAAAATCATTTCCAATTCCAAATACCTTGCACTGTATCTAGAAACATAAGACTGAGGGTCATGCGCTCTCTCTAAGTAGAGACACACACTCTCTCTCTCTCTGTCTCTCTGTCTCTCTGTCTCTCTCTCTCTCTCTCTGTCTCTCTCTGACACACACACACACCTCTTTTGCGGGGGGAAGGAGGAGGGGCGTTACCATGCACTCATCTTCAAAGCAGCACTAGGCAAAATCTAATGTATACTGAGATCCTATTATTTGCCAGAAACTCTCTTAGCTACTGGGCACACAATAGGATTTTCACAAAGATTTCCAGAAAGTACTGAATGAAGCTGAAGGGATCAGCTCTCATTTATGAATCTACAAAAGATTTCCATATAGGTAGATCAATGATGCCAAATTTAGTGGCAGTGTTGGTGTTTCCGGACAATGACTATTTTGAAAACAGTACAGTTGTTATACCCTAAAAATGGGACTTCATTGTAAGACATAAATACACCCATTTATGTATTAATTTTATCAACTAATACGTCTTGGGCACAAATGTATTGAGTCTATATTGAGGATATATGTGTTGAGTATATATTTTAGATCTCAATCTACAACTCTTTGTAGACCTTGCCCATGATCAACGGGTTTTTCTTTTTGCTCATTTTGTCCTTCTATCTGTACTGTCCTCTCTCAGTATCTTTTCACCAAGTCTTGCCCTGAAGAAGGGTAAATACACTCAAATTATAGGCACTTTTTTTCTGAGGATCCCTCAGGGAATACTATAGACCTAAAACCTTGGCGAGTTCTGCAGAGACCTTCTAAACTGGGATACTCAAAAGTGGTGTAAGGAGCCCAAGGGTGATTCGGCTCCAACACCTGTCACCACAGTGATTTCCAGGTTCATTAGGTGGATATGACTTCTTTGGTCAAGCGTCCGGACAAGTAGCCCCATCCCATTTCGAACTGCCATATAAACCCTCCTCCGGCTCATCTGTAGCAGCGTCAGGAAGTACTGTAGATTGTTATCCGCTAATTCTATGTGAAGTTGCCCTTCCATTAAATACTTAAGTAGCTTCCTTAAAAAGGGCAAAAAGGTCTCATGATACATTACTTAGTTAACTATTATATCCTGATAGACAGTGTGCTCATATTGATTCTTCACTGTACAAAACAAAGAATATCTATCAAAGGAATTGTTAACTTAATGGAAATAATATTTATTTGGGGAAGTTGGAGACTTCTAGGCAAGAATAAAGAATGTATTAATATACCTAACACCCAAATGATTGACATGTAATGCAATTTACATAACGCTTCCTTTGAATTTCCTTTTTTTTGACCATTCCTTCATATATCCATAGCTGACATTTTTTTAGTACCTACAATTTGTCAGGCACTTTATATAAATTGTCTCTAATCCCTACCCAAACCCTAAATAATAGGTATCATTTTCCCCATTCTGCAGATAGGGAAACTGAGGCTCAGAGTTAAGGCATCTTGCCCAGGGCCACACAGCTGGCACATGGCAGAGTCCAGTTTAGAATCTGGGTTTTTCTGACTCTTAAAAATCTCCTTCCTCAGCAACGTGTTGTTGCTACATCCGCAAGGAATTGGAAATTTCTGACATACGAAGGTAAAAAAAAAAAAATTTAGACACTGTAGATTCTGGTAGTGCTTCAACTACTTCTAAACTTGAATGAAAAAAAACTAATAGTTAAGCATTGGTCATGCATCTTCAGCAGGAACCATTCAGGAATCTCACAAGCTAAGTATTCCCCAATCTCCCTTAGAAGGACTGACATCTGGGTCATATTGGCAAGTGGGTGCTTTAAACATGAGAGAAAATTAGAAGAAATACCTAAGACTGGATTACTTTCACAGGTTCACTCACCAATATCTCCCCAAGTACTCTTTTTTTTTTTTTTATAACTAGCTTGTCATCCATCCTTTCTACTCAGGGAACAATGGCTTGTGACCTCCCAGGTAGCAAGTTCACAGGAGAAATATATCAGTTATAATTAATGTTTACTAGAATAAATGTAAATATTTAAAAACATACAACAGTTCCAAACACATGTGATTTCCATTTTATTTTATGAAACACTAAAAATCCACTTGTCCACCCCATTAATTATAACCTGCTCTCAGCCCTGACCTGTATATAATTCCCTCTGACGGAAATTGGAACAAGGTGCTCAGAATGGAAGCAACCTACGCCCCAACTGAGCTACAAAATGTCCAATTCCCAAACCTCTCAAAAGTGTAGCCTGACATTTTTCTAAGATTAGAGGCAGTTTGTGAATTTGAAAAGAGGGCTTAAAGACTCACCACAGTTAAATCCTATAGTAACTCCTGAAATATCCAAGGTAAACAGGACTAAGGGGGCTCTGGGGACACTAAAACCTTGCTAGAAGAGAAGAAACACTCTTTAGTAGGTGGTATTTCTTTGCAGAAATAATGTACATGCGTTCAACCAGAATTAAGAAGACTGCAACAATAAACTTTGAGTCATGAAGCCCTCTAGAGACCTAAAGGAGTCGAGTGGCCCATGTAAAATATTTCTCCTTTTGCTACATGTGAATGATTGAGTTTGCACTGCCCATTAATCCTAAATGTTGAAGGCAAAAAAGAGAACGATTAATTTTTCTAATAGTATTTTTCTTGACACAATTGTAATATGTATGCATTTATAAATTCCCCCAAAGCAAAATGCCTAGAAAAGAATCTAACCACTAAGAAGCAGCATTTGTTAGACTGATCTTTTTAGTCATTTTTCTATACATCTTATCCACAAAAATGGGATCATACTATATGTTTAGTTTTGCAAGTTGTTATTTTACATATAATATATTAGGTGATTTTTCATGTTCAAATACACTTCTGATTTCTCAGGATTAATTTTAGGTACCTTTTAGTACAACTGAAGTATTACTGCCACTTGCCAAATCAAATAGACCATGTAAACTGAAGATTTAATAAATATTAAAATATAAGCAATTTCTTTTTTCCCATTACAACATGCATTGCCAATGAGGGCGATATTGCCTCCAAGGAGGAGAAAATTAGCTCTTGGTTGCAAAAAATCTTATTCTTTTTATGTACAAAGGACAAATATACATAAATAGATATATAATATAGTTGTAGTATTAAAATTTCATGGAGGGGGGTGATTAGGAAAAAATATTTGAAAAGGCTCCTTGGGAGATCAATAATGAAAATAATTTGTGAAACAGTGCTACGGCATTAGGTTTGTGAATAGTGGCCTTTACAATGCTAGAATTTAAAAGATGAATTTTTCCATTTTAAATGTCTCATCCTTGAATGAATTCCAGCCCATTTCTGAGTTGGAGAAATCGAGGTTCCAAGGAGCAGATCTTCAGCGAGGTGATTTTTTTGTGATATGCCTATGGTCAGAACATGTTATATCTGCCATGTTCGTACTAAAGGCTCAGTGGGGTCTGGGTTAGGAGGCACATATTGACTGAGAAGATGCTTTGAACACAGATGAACGGATCATCTCTGACAGGCCGAGGACCGAGTGAGTCTGCATTTCAACATTTACCAGCTCTTGCTCTGTGCTGCCCTCTTGTGCTATCTGGGCCTCCAGCATGCCTCATCTCGACAATCTTAAATTGCCCCAAACTGATGGATCCTCTTCCCTCCAGTGTTTCTTGGCACCAACACCCAGGAGGTGGTCACAAAGCGAAGAGAATGCCCAAAGATACAGATTTCCTCACAGGAAGAATCAAGTGTCAGGAGGAAGGAAAAGCCATAGAGTTTCTCATCTGCCCTTTAACCCTGGGAGAGAGTGGACCAACTGCTCACAAAGCTGTTGTTATCATAGGCAACACAGCTCACAAAGGAGCGAGGCAGCAGCTGAAAATCTTCATCACTTTCTGTGGTAGGCAGAATTTTTTAAATGGCGGCCCAAAGATGCCTTAATCCCCAGAACCTACGAATGTGAGCTATCACTCCCCTAATTTTGTTGTGTTATATAGCACAGTTGACATTGGGGGAGGGAGATGATTCAGATGAGCCTGACCTGACCACATGGGACTTAAAAGCTGAGAGCTTTGCCCACCTGATGGCAGAAGAGGAATTTAGAGAGATCCTATGTGTGCGAAAGACTCAATGTGTTGTTGCTGCGTGGAGGATGGAGATGGCTACATGAGAAGGCCTGTGAGTGGCCCCTATGAAAAAAGAGTGGACCCCAGCTGACAGCTATCAAGGAAATGGGGAGGAGTTCAGTCCTAAAACTGCAAGAAAATGAATCCTGCCAACAACCGGAGTGAGGTTGGCAGTAGATTCTTCCCCAGGGCCTCCAGATCAGAGCCTAGCCTGGCCTACCCCTTGATTTCAGCTTCATGAGACCCTGAGCAGAGAACACAGCAGGCCACCCAGACTTGTGACCCACAGAACCATGAGTGGTTTTAACAGGTAAGTTTTTGGTAATTTGTTACACAGCAATAGTAAACCAATACATCTTCCCTTCTGTACTCTACAATCATACCTAAATCATACCAATAGGTGGCATCCTAGCAACATTTGTCTCTTTGGTCACAGACCCTGGTCAGTGACAATCAGTTCAAATAAAGTTTCCAATCTGGGGCTTCTCACTGACCTTCTCAACCCTTTGAGAATCTACAATCAATCCTGCCAGTCAAGTCCTAGCTCTTGACCCCTGCTCTGATCAATTGTCCCTTAGGAGGATTTTCATCACCTTCCACTTAATGATCAAGTTCTCAGTGCTCTCCATCTTCCCTCCCTCCACCATCTGGTTTACTTAGTGCTTAGCATCTTCTCTAGCTCATGCATCCATCTGATGTATTTCACTTGGATTGTCTCTTACCTGCTTAGAACTTTTATTTCTCCACCTAGAACATTTCATCTGCCTCTAAGTCCCCAGTACCTTCATTTTCCTATAATGGGCTGGTCAAAGGATTACAAAGAAGATAAGTGGAAGTCTGAATACTCTTCCATACCTTAATTTTCCTAAATTTTCTGTAGGGAAAATAAAAGCAGTGATGGCTAAGTTAAATGCTAAGGTGCAAAGAGAAGGAACAGGGGTTGCTGGCCTGGTGGCATAGCGGTTAAGTTCACGCACTCTGCTTTGGTGGCCTGGGGTTCATAGGTTCGGAGCCCGGATGCAGACCTACACACCACTCATGAAGCCATGCTGTGGCAGTGTCCCACATACAAAATAGAGCAAGATTGGCACAGGTGTTAGCTCAGGGCCAATCTTCCTCACCAAAAAAAAAAAAAAAAAAAAAAAACGAGAGAGAGAGAGAAAGAGAGAGAAGGAAGGGGATTAGGCACCAGATCTGGCTGAACCTGAAGTTTTCCCAGTATTTTATCACCTCTGGTATCTGCTGCATGTTTTAAATCTTTCTAGGTCTCATTTGCAAAAAAGTAATAGTAATATATCTCAGAACGTATCCCTGTCATTAAGGGATGCATGACTGTATTGTATGATGTGGACACAATCATTTGACATTAGGATGCTGTATTCATTACCCTGACCAAGAATAAGGAAAGAGTTTTAGGATTAGGAAGAAAGTTTTGCAGTTGCCATATTTGTTAGGATATTTCTTTTGGTTTTTCTGTAAAGTTGAGTAAACCATAAGCCCCCTGAGGACAGAGCCCATGTTTAACTCATCTTGGATATCTACAATGTCTGCTGAGAACTGTGGCCTTATTTATGCATCAAAAAATCACTCAAAGAGTGAAGCTTATGCTCAACATTTGATTTTTTTCCCTGAATTCTCTTATTTATGATCCTAGTGAATATAGGTTTCATTTTTCTTCAAATTAATAGATCTAAATACTTCTATGACAGAATCAAGGTGCGTATCTGAGGGTTACAGGGAGTGGGCCAGACCTCCCCCAAATCTCCATGTTCTTCAACTTCTGATTTGTGCTCAGATTGGAAAATAAACCCAAAGAGTGTAATATAAAATGGCCAACGTATTTCAAACTGTTTTCTTCCTCTTGCATTTCCAGCTCATTACCCAGGACGTATTTCCAGTGTCCTAGTTGCTGCATCCTCTAGGAGCCATCTACCGCCAACTGCTCCTTCATGGATTGGCAAATCAAGGACTTCTAGTTCTAGATTGAAGAGACACACTTGCTGAAGAGCTCTTCTTTATGTAAATTACTTGTCATTAAAATAACAATAGATGCACTCATTAGTCAAATTAAAGATCATCTTTCTGGAAGTGTATCAAATGCAGATAAAGTATAAAGAAGCATTGTTGATAGTTTTAAAAAAATGTGAACTTAATGAATAACTTTGCTATTGAAATTCAGCAGCCAGAGGCAACGAAAAATTCCCAGGCCTTTAAATTCACAGCCTTGAAAGACTTCTTAATGGCCTCTGTTCAAGATATCCATAGCTTCCCTGACTTAAAAATAAAAATTTCAAAACCACACAAGGTAACATTATTATACTCTAAACACTCCTTAGAAAAGATCCTATTAGCTAATTTTTCATAATTTGCTAAAAAGTTGATTGCTGCAATTTAGTCTCTCAATAGCTCGGACTTTAAACATAATGTAGCATTATTTAGTGCTTTACTTTGTACACTGGCTTAAGGAATTGAACATGCTTCACAACCACCTACTGATTAGTCGAGTAACTTTCTAAGCCATTAGTCTGGAGCCTGGGTCTGCAAACTATGTCCCTCCGCCTGTTTGTGTGGCCCACAAACTACGAATGGTTTTTACATTTTTAAGTGGTTGAAAAAAATCAAAAGAATAATATTTTGTGACGTGAAAATTATATGAAATTCAAATTTCAGTGTCCATAAATAAAGTTTTTTTTGGAGCACAGTCACCTCCAATTGTTTACGTATTGTTTATGGCTGAGTTGAGTAGTTGCAACAGAGACTGGATGGCCCCCAAAGCCCAAAATATTTACTATCTGGCCTTTACAAACCAGTTTGCTGACCCCTGGCCTAGATTTATGTGGTATGAGAACAGTGCAAACAGCTTGAAACTTTGCTCCCTAAGAGTGCAGGTTGTCCATAGAGGGAACCTGCAAGTCTCATGACCTAGCTCTGAGCACTGCCCTTGTTACACTTACACACACACACACACACACACACACACACACACACACACACACTCTTTCCTAATTATTGGGGATGAGGAAGGAGGGAAGTACCAATAGCAGAGCCCACCCTCCATTCTCTATGGTTGTGGGAATATTCTGCTTGTTCCCTTTAGAGAGACGGAATAGGAGTATTTTAATCTGGGATAAAATCTACATAACAATTAGCAAGTGGTTCCCAACCTTTTAACCACTAAGAACACCTTCTTTTTTTTTTTTTAATGCTAGGTGCTGTGCTTATCAGTTTTAAAAACAGCTTTAATACAACTCACATATCACAGACTCACCCATTTAAAGTGTACAATTGAATGGTTTTTAGTGTATTCACAGAGTTATGCAACTATCACCACTATCTAATTCCAGAACATTTTCATAAGTCCAAAAGAAATGCCACATCCATTAGCAGTCACTCCTGATTCTCCCCTCCTCCCAGCTCCTGGCAACCATTAATCTACTTTCTGTTTCTATGAAATTTGCTTATTCAGGACATTTCATATAAATAGATCACACACTGTCTGACCTTTTATGGCTGACTTCTCTCACTTAGCATAATATTTTTCAAAACGTCTTCCCTTTTAACTTCACAAATTCCCAGGTTTAGAAGTATCTGATGAAAAGAATCATTTAAAAGTAGTGATTGTATAATTTCCTTTGAGTTTTTCAAAATGATGAAAGTAGCCCACAAACTTTTCTTACAGTCAATACGGACGCCTATGAGTCTGAACAATGCCATTCAGGGCATCACTCTGCCACCATATGCTCATTCTATCATTTACTCAACACATATTTATAGAGCACCTGGTATATGCCAAGTACTGTGCTAGAGGGGGAACAAGACACGCCTCTGAGTTTCAGATCTAGCTCTTCACAACCTTACTTTTCATTAGATACTGGCTTGATCTGTCAACCCCTAAACATCTTATTGCCAACACATTGTGTATATTTTCCAGAGTTTTAGTCTTTTATGTAAAAATGATGTAATTTCTTAAGATGTTCAAAATAATTTAAGTTGCCTTCAACTTCCCAGCTATCTGAAGAAAGCTCCTGATTCCTCATTCCCTTCTTTTCCTACTTAACCACCCTTATTTTCTTCTCTTCCATCTTAGGACTCCTTTATTTGATTAATATTTTGAGTTCTATAACACACATCAACAAGATATTGAGAATATCCATGGAGTATTAGACAAGCAAAGGAACAAAATTGAAACCTTGTCCATTAATGATTTTTTTCCTTAGTACCTAGATGCTTGCCATCATGTTATTGCTTACTCACTAGCAAAGACTCAGAATTTCCATTACAGAAGTAAGCTAGCCAAAGTCTCTATAATCCAGGAGGCAAGAGTTTAAATAGTGGCTTTAAGATCACTGGGTATTAGAAGCCGAATGGTATCTCTTTCCTCCAATCAGGTGAGTCTCTCTCATGGACAGATCATTTAACCATTGGACATTTGTACTTACTAACATTGCTTGATCCTAAAGGATAGAGTCCAAATCAAACACATCTGGGCATATTTAACCTGGAAAAATGACCCCAGAAAACACTGTTAGCTTTATCTTTGAAGCGCTGTCAGAGAACAAAGTAACCACATGCGTTTTGTGCTGCGTAGAGGGAGCCAAACATGGGTAAAAGCAATAGGGAGAAGATACGGATCTCATCTAAGGACAAACTTTGTACCTGAAAAGAGGTCCCAAATCGGAATGGGTCTCAGGAGAATCCCCTGCTGTGCTAGCATGCCTGGGGCCATTAGAAAGGGAGTGCTGGTGACAGAGGAATTCAAACAGGACAAGGTACCAAGAAATGAACCCAAGACTTTAACTCCCAGTGATGTAGAGTCTCTGGGAATGGTGGTGACAAGGAAGCCAGTTGGGGAGATTTTTAGTTTAAAGCAGCTATAATGGTTCAACTCCAAAGAGTGGCGTGTTTTTGAAAGTGATAAAGACGATGGCTCAGTGTCAATGGTAACATAATTTTTAAAGCATTTATGCAGCAATTTAGCAAATGAAAAGGAAAGCATTAACATTTATAGGTAAATGTTGGAGATTTTTAACCTGTCCAGATATTTAATATTATATCCTTTTAAAAAAATAAGATATTTGGGTAAAAGGCCAGAAGTAGTCTTTTGGAATTAAAAAGAAAAAATATATATTCATATATATAAATTTGAATGATAAGTACTTACTCTTTATACGATCATTAGACAAAAGCTCCATGAGAAAACTTGAAATTTAAAAACACAAGGCAGTATGTGTTTTTTACAAGAAAATCATGAACCATAGGGAGGACTCTACCTTGACATTAATTATGAAGAATACAATAATTTAAAATCTAGAAGCACTCCATTGCCTTAGGCTGGAACTAATCAGAAGTACTCTTCATTTCTTGAAATTACATTTCCTACCCTTGGTTCAAAGTTAAAAATCTCAAAACTATTGTACAGTTTGAAGTGCTTTTAGAAGGCTTTGTTATCAGGAAAAAAAAGACATGAATTGCCTCTGCTATACACATTTTTAAGAGTGACAAATTTTTCTTACATTGAATATTGCTTTCTTATCATGTTACAACTTGTGGGCCTCCAATGAGATTTACCACCACCTAGAGTATATGAAAATCCCTACAGCTTCAATTATGATGTTCTATTTCATAGAAGTAACATTTTATCCCAAATAACCCATGTTACATTTTAAAAATTCACTTTCTGTTAATTAATTTAGTAATCCACACATTCAACAGATAGGTAAATAAGGTTCGTGCTAGGCATTGAGGAAAATTCAGATCATCCACAGGTTTCAAGGACTTATTCAAAGAGTTGTTTAAAAGAATTACCAAAAAATTGAAGTCTTTTTTTTTCTTTACTGACATTTTATGGATTAGAGTGAACGTTCAGCTGCTGTTATAACCTCAGCAAATCAATCCCAATTTGTGGGAAGATATTCTAAAGGTCACCGTATACATTCCTTGCATGTAAAGGACTAAGAAGAGGCAAAGATGAGCATGACTGGGGACCAAGGTGACATTATTAGGTATATCCCATGACACTGTATCTTTAAAATAGAGCTTGTCAGGCAATATTGGAAATTAGAGATATGTTATTTTGGGTTCTGACAACCCTTTGCTATATAACTCCCCAAATAAATGAACCTCTTGCTCTGCTCATAAGGACTGTGTAGGAAACGGAAGTGTGCATGATGTTACTATAACATAGATCTTAAACGAAGTTACGCGAAGGATGTATGAAGTTATAGTGTTATCACTTCATAGAGACTTCCTGGAAGAATATTATATAAAGAAAACTGGTATCATTTCCTACAAGAAGGGCAATTTTAGCCTATGAGGTAATTTGTATTCTCACTTTAGAAGTAAAAATTCCTCTATATAATCCTATAAACAAAGGAGGATCATTTTCTTGGCTCATATGGATATAATATTTCTTCCTCCAAAGCCTTCTCTCAACATAATCTACAAATCCCTTTGGGCACTTTTTAAATAGAGTCAAGCATTTTTAAGTATTTTTGAGTATTATTTGTCATGCTATGAAACATACATTTACAAATGTATTCTATTATTTTGGGAGTCAATCTGTATTTCAGTGTATTTTTTCTCGGTAAATTTTATTAAAACTCATACACTCCCAAGAACCTTTGCTGTATTTAAGTGTCACTTGAGTTTAGTCTGCTGGGATCACAAGCGCATAGAAAAGAACAAGAACACTTCAGGACACACCTTCATCTAGAAATAGCGATACCTCCGGGCAGTTTATAAATCTCCATCCCTGAGAAAGAAAGGCTTCCTTCTGGATTGGCTCAGCATTCCTGGGGGATTTGTATTATAATACAACTCAACGGTGTATTTACAGGCAGGGCCATAACAGCTGTGGATTAATGATGACTATTGTCCGAATCTTCAGGCACACTGTAACAACCTACATTCTGTTACTAATAAAATGAGGGAACGGTGAAAAATAAAAGTGGATTTTAAATTACATAAGTGACACAGGAATATTTAACTTTTACATGAGGCTATAGTTTATTCTTTTCTCAGGTAATTTGTAATTTATATGTAAATATAAGATACGTCTTTTAATTCTAATACTAAGATTACACTATTTACAGAATTTCAAACTAATTATTTTCACCCTCTTTTAATTCTGAAATAGAAAAACATTTCTATATATAATATATTAAGATATAATAAATACAAAATATACTATTTTTACCCCATAAATATAATTTAAGGTAAAAAAATGTAGTTTTTATATAATAAAATAATTATTTTTACCATATAATTTAAATTTTAAAAATAAATTGTATTTTCTCTTGCCTGTTTTGGAGTTCTTCACATGTCTTAAAACCTCTACCATTAGAGAATTCAGTGAAACAAGTTAAATCAGAAGAAGATCCAGTATTGTGCCAATTTCTCTATAAAATTCTCTACGCATATACAGATAAACCTCATTCTATAAAGATATTTTATTATCTATTCAAATTTTATATCTATTGAAATAATCATGATATCCAATACAAGTGGTAAACTAGCAATACAAAGTAAAACAAAACCATGCTTGCATGAAGTTTTGTTTTTAATTGTGCACTCAATTCACATTTTAAAGAATTGAGTATAAGCTCTTTAAGAAACACTGGCTGATATCTTTCTCCATTAACCAGTAATCTTCAGCCATAATGTGCAAAAGCAAATTTAAAGAGACTGGTATTTATCAGAAGTGACCAGGTGGGTACCCAAACCTGCCTCACAGTAAGGAGATGCTCAGCAAGTTTCTGCAACGCAGTGAGCTAACTTGGAGTCTGAGATTCTCCTTCTCTTCTACCTAGACGACTGATTCTCAAAGGGGAGGGCAGGTATTTTGCCCCCAGTAGACATTTGGCAACGTCTGGAGACATTTTTGGCTGTCACAACTTGGGAGGGCAGAGGGGTTGCTATTGGCATCTACTGGGTAGAGGCCAGGAATGCTGCTAAACATCCTATGATGCACAGAACAGTCCCACAAAGAATTATCTAACTGCAAATGTCAATGGTGCCAAGGCTGAGAAACTCTGACCTGGAAGAATCTAGAATGGGTATTGGGGAACATTTAGGATGAAAAAGCCTGTGAACGTATGTTTGTGTACATACACCCATCTATACATATATTGACAACGGAGCTAGATCATGCCCCTATTTAACTTATGCAAATGCAAAGGCAAGGGAATATGTTTGGGGGAGAGGGAGGGGAAAGAGAGAGAAAGTTTAAATAGTCTTGGCAATTCTTCCTGATATTAAATGTATCTATTCCCCAAAGTGAATGTGCGTGAAGTGTGGGTCTGCCATGTCTTGAGTAAGTCTCAATTCTCTATGTTTCTCAGAGTATAAATTGAAAGCCAATCTAACATTTAAAGATACATTTTGCACAATACTGCTTCTTTTTTGTTCATCAATATTTTAGCCAGGACTCAACTGAAGACCCAGCAATCACGGGTAATTTTGACAATTCAGTCCTGCACTAAGTTAGGCCCATTTGGGTGTGAGAATTTTACCTGGGAGGTATTGAACACACCTACATTGGATTATGAAGTATTTCTTCACCTTTTCAAAACCAACACAAATGAAATATCACTATATACCTACCAGAATGGCTAAAATAAAAATAGGGACAACACCAAATGCTGGGGAGGATGCAGAGAAACTGGATCATTGACACATTGCTGGTGGCAATGTACAATGGTTGAGTCACTCCAGAAAACTGTTTGGCAGTGTATTATTAAACTAAACACACACTTACCACATGACCCAGCAATCACATTCCTGGGCATTTATCCCAGAGAAATGGAAATTTATGCTCACACAAAATCCTGTACACAAATGCTCATAGCGATTTTATTTGTAATAGCCCCAAACTGGAAACGACCCAAATATCCTCCAGCTGGGTTAACAGTTAAACTGCAGCACATCCATACCATGGAATACTACCCAGTAATGAAAAGGATCAGACTACTGATACATGCAACAACTTGGATGAAACTCCAGAGAATTATGCTAAGTAAAAAAAAATGCCAGTCTCAAAAGGTTACAGACTGTATGATTACATTTATATAATATTCTTGTGACAAAATTATAGAGACAGAGAACTGGTTGCCAGGGGTTAAGGATGGGGGACAGGGTGGGTGATGGGACCTCCTTGTACATTGTTTGCAACTTCCTATGGATCTATAATTATTTCAAAATGGAAAAATTTTTTTAAAACTGTATTTCTATACCAACAGAGCCTCGGGAAACAAGAGCATCCAAATGGCCGCATTCACAGTTGTAGAGTTGGTCAGCATTATGTTCTTAGCTTTCAGTGGTGGCAACCCTAAAATACAATCTTTTCCAATTCTACCTTTCGTATTTACTGCTCTGCTTAGTATTTTTGTTTTTCCTTTAAGGACATAAATACATAAACGCGAATATAAATGTAATTTCATTTCTGAGTATAGTTTAAATATAAAAGTGTATAACATTGTAAAATAATTTAACCATTGTAAAGAATAAAATAGATGAACAAGAAATGTTTTCTTGCATTATGCTATGTGACAAAGACTCTTTCCTTAACCAAACTTTAGTCAAGCTCCTCTGAGCCCTCCTTTTGACTAGGCCTCAACCTTGACCTCTGTCCTTGCTGGGCCTACATAGCCCAGTGTTAGCAAGAATGCTGCTAAGTCAGTTTAGAGAGAATCTCCCATCCTTGATCTCCCATTTGATCACCCTGGCCTGCCTTCAGTAAGAATCCTGCTAAGTTGCTTTAGCAAAAATTCCCCTACCCTTGATGTCTCCTCTTAGTAATTTTCCATCACTCTAAATTCCTAGCTGTCTGTGCTGTATTCGGAGTTGAGTCAGGTCTCTCTCTCCTAGTGCTATGACAATAGTCCTGAATAAAGTCTTCCTTACTGTTTTAACAAGTGTCAGAATAATTTTTTCTTTAACATATGAAAACTAATGATAAGTGATCATGTCCCTCGATGAGATTTGGTATTGTTTTAGCATATTAGGAGAATTTGACCTACAAAGGTATATTTTTTAGCAACAAATTACAGTTTCCTCACACTTTACAAGGATACTTTTATATATACATACGAATATATATGCATTTGTGCATGTCTGCATAAACACACACACACAGATATCTGCCTGAAGAGATGTCTTTAGAGCATTACATTCATGTGTGTACATGTGTGCATATATGCATGTCTCTGTGTGGGTGGGTGTATATTCATTCAGAGGCTAACAAGTGGAAATGTCCATAAAACCAACTTCTCTGAAACCTTAAGTTCGTTTCCAGAAAAAGAGAAAGTAATCTAACATTTCTTAAATGCCTGATATGTAACCAGTACTCTGTTAAGTGCTTTATATTTCATTTTTTATATACATACAGCTCTTCATTTAGTCATCACACAAACCCTGTAAGTTGGTGATAGTATTTCCATCTTACAGGTAAGGAAACTTGGAAGGCTTAAGGAATCAACCCAAGGTCACAAAAAGCTAGGATAGCACATCAGGGTCCTCACCCAAGGGATCTGATATTGTGCTTCCAAATCTATGGCCTAGACTGATTCTCTTAAACAGTAGTTTTATCACTGTCAAAATAATGTCAAACACCATCGTAGTAGACCTGGTGTTTTCCTTTTTCTTTTTTCTTTAAAGAAAGATACCTTTGTTCAAATGAAATCTTAATCAGAAGCCCAATATTTTGGAAGAGCAGAAAAGCAGAAGAAAACATCCAAGATCTTCTTGTTAGAATGGTGGGGAACTAGAGGGTGACTCTTACCCCCTCATCTCTTCCCTCTTCCCGTGTCCGGGCAAAATCACTCGCCTCCTGCCCCAAGCAGCTCTGTGGAACTCTTAGGGCTCTGATGAGAAAACATTGAAAGATACTTCACTGGACTACTATTGGAAGAAAATTCTCCACGGATTCCTTGCATTTCACACATCTTACGAGCAGAGGTACTGGCAGCATGTTCCAGACTATCTTTTCAAGAACTTTTGTCTAGTGAACAGTCTTGGAAGATATAGATAGTGTCTCCCTCCAGAGCAATGGGCAGGCACGCTTCTGTCCATTATGAGAGATTTAGGTTCCCTCAGCTCAGGATTCACATCTGTGAGGCAAACCCACCACCTGCACAGCATCCACCTGGGCTGCTCTGTGCTGCCCTGTAGGACTTGGGGGGCAAGGAGAACCAATGTGAACATGAAGCTCATGCTACTTGCTGCGCCATGAGTAATAAAGTCCTTGCAAGTAGAGTAAAGTCTCAGACACTCCATAATTCTTGGCAACCACCATTCTGTAACTTATTTAACACACACTTACATAGTACTTACTCTGTATCAGGTGCTATTCTAAGTGGTAGACAAATGCTAACTCATTTAATCTTCATAACAAACCTGTAATATAGGTACTATGATTATTATTTCCATTTTACAGGGGAGGTAACTGCAATCATACAGCATTAAGTAGTTAGCTCATTCCCATAAAATGATAAATACTTGTTGTGCATATTTATAAGCACTAAACGATTTTCCTTATTAAAAGAAAGAACACATATGGAAACCTCAGAGCTACGCAACTGTTCTCCTCTAGTTGGTCTTGATCATAAAGCCCCAGTTTTCAAGAAGGCTGATACAGAACCACCCCAATGTACAGAAATATTGAAATCTTTCTTATAAATGATGCACCCTGACATTTGGTATCCACGAGGAAAAGTGGAGACTATTTCCTTAATGACTTTTCCAAGGTCTTGAGTCTTTAAAGTGGAACCTCTTCCTTCCTTGGAATATGGTCGCAATTCCAACAAAGTGAGTACTAACAACATAAGCATCCTCCTGGAATTAGACCCTCAGTAGCAAGCTTTCCATACTTTGGCGGTTATTTTTGCTTTATAAAGCTAAGCCCCTCGATATTCGCTGGCTAGAGAGTGGATGAGAAAGAGATAAACAGGCCTAGAAATCTAGACTCTAACATGATGTTTGCTGTGAACCACCTCCACTTCCATTCACATAAAATCTTTAGAATTAGCTACATTACTACAGGAGTCCCTTTCAGATGATTTCCAACATACTTGGGGGCAGTTAGCAAGATATATCACTCTGGTGAATGATTATAAAGATAGACTAAAAACTGAATAGCAAGAACAATCTGAAACGGAGGATGTGAACAGACATTGTACAAGAAATGCAAACGGCCCTTAAATATATGCAAAGATGCTCAAGGCCAACTCAGAAGAGAAAGGTAAAGCTACACAGTGATACTTCTTTTCATGTATCAAGTAGGCAAAGATGTACAAGTTGGACAATGCACTCTTTTGGGGAGACTCTGGGGAAGCACTCACACACACTGGATATGCAATTTCACTGGTTCATCAAAATTAGAAACTGCATTCACCCTTTGACCCAGCAATCCCACTTCTGGGGATTTATGACACAGACACACCTGCCCCACATAAACTGATGAATGCCTGAAGCTTTTCTATGCACATTGTTTTAATGGCAAAAGATTGGACACAACCCACGTGACCAGTAGGGGAAGGGTCAAATAAATTATGGTACGCTGTCACAATGGAATGCTATGCAGTTGTTAAAAAAAAAAGGAGGGGGGAAGCTCTGTGCACTGTTATAGAAAGATCTCCAGGATATATTGTCAAGTGGGGAAAAAATAGGGTGCAAATAGTGTAGATAGAAGGCCACTGTTTATGTAAGATGAGGGAAATATATTTGTATCTGTCTACGATAATCAGAAAAACTGCGAGGAATCTGCCATCAAGACCTAGAAATGGATATCACTATAGGAGACACATAGCATATGTCACAACTTTGGGCAGCTCAGGAGTGACAATGTTTATAACCAATTAGGGATTCCAGAAATCCTCTAAGAAAGTTTTCTTCTGGATGCTAGTACTCAAATTAGCATAAGTATCAGACATGGAATGCAATACTCTGAGTTGACTGTTTCAAACAACGTTTGAAGCCCCCTGGGACCACAATTAGGATTTGCGCCTATCCCAATTACTCTCATACCATTTCTTTAGATGATCCACAGCTAATCAGCAATTTACCTGGTTAAAATTCAGTTGGTTTGGTAGTGCTTTGAAGGGGACACTCCTTTCTTAGGTTTTCTGCATTCAGGCAGAGGATGTGCAAAGGAGCTAACAACAAAGGGATTTAATTAGAAAACAAGAGCAAATGGTCAATTTTTTTTTTTTTTTTTTTTTTTTTTTTTTGTGAGGAGATCAGCCCTGAGCTAACATCCGCCAATCCTCCTCTTTTTTTTTTTTTGCTGAGGAAGACGGCCCTGGGCTAACATCTGTGCCCATCTTCCTCCACTTTATATGGGACGCCGCCACAGCATGGCTTACCAAGCAGTGCGTCGGTGCGCGCCCGGGATCCGAACCAGCGAACCCCGGGCCGCCGCAGCGGAGTGCGCGCACTTAACCGCTTGCGCCATCGGGCCGGCCCCCAAATGGTCAATTTTTGAAGAGGAATCACGAATACATATTCGTGTGGGCTCTTGCCTGATTACATTTGTTAATAAGAAATGCCAAAGTATGTGCACCAAAAACCGTTCTAGGTCTTTTGATAGCAAATTATATTTGTAAATTTGATGCAAGTTGATCACTGGAAGAACTCACACTCTGAAGACTTGAATTCATAAATGTACGCAAGAATTAAACGCTTCTTTCCCCTAGTGATAGAAAGTATTAAATGGCAGAAAAAAAATGTGCTTGAAATCAACTGAGGAAATAATTCATTTTGAAAAACATTCAATAAAAATGTTAAATAGGAAAAATATGTTGGGCCAGTTTGTACCGGATGAATAAAGCAGAAATATGCAATGGGCAAACTTAAGGATGATGGGCTGGGAAATGTCCCATCAACCTCTTTGTCTTATTTTATTTTGTTGTTACTCAACTATGGCAGTCTTAGGCACAGTAATCTATTCCATCCCCATAAGACAAAGAAAGGAAGACTAATTCTGATCAGCAGAAAACTGGCTGGCCTCTTGGAGCCTTCAAGAGGGCAGTGGCTCCGGATCAAGGAGAAACGAATGCCTTTGAAGACTGCATCTTAGATTGTTTTGTTAATACATAAAATCCTCTTTGTCATGCAGAAGACTCATTTCAAAAAGAAAATGCAAGTCAATGAGGATTAGTTTGGCTTCTTGGAGGTCAGAACTAAATATACAAACTAATAAAATGACGCTGAAATAAACAAGAATCTGAAATTGCTCATCCGCTGGGATGATGTAACTAATACTGACATAATTTCCAAGCAGAAAAGCAAAACTAGGTCAAAGCACGTTGGCCTAACATAATAAGCATTTTTGCTCCCAGAATTTTACCATGTAGGCTGTGTCTGCAGGCATTAATGTCTTCTGTTATCAATGTTCGGGGCTGTCACAAACAATTCATGTCTTATCACTCTTTGTTAGTTAAACCAAAACAATGTAGTTTACATGTGAACTATTCAATTCTGACAGCTGAAATGTTAGAAAGGGGAAATGTTAAAAATATTCAGAAAGTGTCTCTTCCAGGCTGAGAAGCATTAAGCAATAAATATTCATTATTTAATAGTCTACTCTCACGCTTTTCTCTACAGTATTCAGAAAGCCATACCCCTCTCAATCAGTTATTTATGACTTTTTTCCTTCTTTCACTCAGAGCCATATAAAAATGGCAGCACCATCAATATCTCTTTAGAAATCCACTTTAAACATTGACAAATAAAAAAAAACGGAGTCACTCACCCAATAGCCAATTTTTCTATTCTGCTTTCTCCATATGTTGACTAAAAGAACTAACAGTTTCTTCTTCCTTCTATATGTTACATTTCACTTTCCTGCACTATTTTCACAAAGCACAGCTGATCAATTCATAGAAAAAAAGAATTCACCTCACTCCTTAAACTTTCTTCTATGTAAACATAATCCTCTCAGTTTTTACTCTCTGACATTTTCACAGTTATCTAGAATCAGAACAAAGAATATATAGACAGAAGTAGCACAAAACCCAAATATAAGACTGTTGGACTATTTGGATTTTTCAGATAGTATTTTCTCCTAAATGTGATGCAGTTTTTCCTGATTCTTGACTCATTATAAACCATCAACCCATTCGAACTGTCTTGGAATTTATTAGCACATTAAATTAGCATGTGACCCAAAAACATCCAAATTATATCTTACTAGAAGGCATGTAGCACAGTCAGAAGAAAGTAAGATGGAGAGTCTAGAAGACTTAGGTTTTAGATGTAAACTTGCTCATACCTTTATCCCCCAATGGAGGGTAAAGCATTCCTCTGTGCTAAAATTTCAACCCACAAATGCAAAACTTTCAACCAGCACTCTTTGTCTGAATTCCTACTGCATCTCCTATAGAAGACTTGATCTTATGTAAATAAATAGATTTCAAATATTTGGTGATGCCTTCCATTTACATATTGCTTTATCTGGCCATTCATCTAGTTATTAGTAACTCAGCAGGGCATTCAATGAATTCCATTTGTCCACAAACAGCTCCTTTCCTCTTAATTGGGGAAGACCACTTCAAAATACATACAACTGAAGCCACACTCCACAACTTGACATATGACAGATAACATAGTCTACCGTGCAGTCCCTTTGAAAAGGTATTAGTCCTGTTGTCTCTATAAACCATTAAATGTCTCAGAAATTTCTATTTCATCATTTTAACCATAACTCTCAGACAGTCTATCACACTCAGAAGCAAAGTGCTTTGTCCAGCGTATATCTTGAATTTCACTGCAGAAAATGTGGCTTCCATATGCATGGAATAGAGTAGAAGACTTCAGTCTCCTCCCAGAAACAATCTCTCAGCTGCTGAGTGACCTTGGGCATGCCACTCACCTGGCAAAATAAACCAACTGCACATGGGCCAAAGGCCTAAGACATCACGTTGGGCTCAATGAGAGCAAGCAGCAGATTCTATCTTTGCTTTTATGCTTTAAGCTATTGGAGGGCACGTCCCATTTCTTAACCATTTCTGTAGCCCCATCAAGGAGAGTATAAGCCAAGTTGCCTGCCATGTTCTGGGTTGTGTCCTCACCCATAACACAATCGAATGCACTAGATGGTTAATCAATTGCAACATATTTTAAATTTTCTCTAATGTCAATCTATTCAGTCCTTGCTGTTCCCCCAACCTTTCTAATGCCCTTTCTTCTTCATATCCCCTCTGATCTTAAAGAGCATTTTTCATTCTTTTTCCTACTAAAATTCATCCAGCATGTGCCTGTAAAACACTTAGTGATTCTTATTGTGTGCCAGACACTGTGGTTGGACCTGACGATTCAAAGGTAATGAAGATGTGACTCTTGCTCTTAAGTAACTCAGTCCCAAGACAGGCAGACAAACGATTAACTGGAAATATAGACACCATTTCCAATACTTGTGTGGATAAGAGGAAGCTCCAGCTACTTCCTTTCTATTTATTCTAATCCAAATAGACAGTGCTCAGTTTACAAAGAGCATACTTACAACCAACCAAAACCCACAAATGCCATCACTCCCCACACTCGGCCCCCTGTGGCTCCCTGGCTGTGACTCACAAAGAAGCCAGTGAGTCCAGAAGTTCAGGCAGAATGCTGAGAAAAGAACAAGTGAAGAGGTCTGACCCACAGGCAGACACACCAGCAAGTCCTGTCTGCCAAATGCATGACTCTGCCCACAAATATTGTCCCTGAGAGGACAATCATGATTTTTGCAGCTCCAGGCTCTACTGCCTGCTATTTCCCCAATTAAAGATTCATCCTGAGGATTAAAGGGTTAAGAGTCATGAGATTTAGCTCATCCATATTGCTTCTCTCCCAACATCTGGTCAAGACCATTGTCTAGAGGAAATAGGAGTGTGGTTTGGAGGTGGGGGAGAGGAGAGTGGGAAGATGGGCAATTATGGAAACTCAGTTCACTGTATATTAGGATAGGCCTAGGAGAGACACCCCAGTGGCACCCAGAAGATATTAGAAGGATGGAGAAAGAAAAGTGAACACTAGTGCAAATGCTCCCTATTTCAAATATTGCCAAGACTGGTCTGTTACCAAAAGTATGGCAACTCTTTCTCCTTCTATGATCCATCCTGTATAACATGGAGTCATGTCCTCAAAACTCAGAACTGAATCTGACATTAATCAGATTGGTTATTTTTTAAAATAGTATTTTTAGATTGTCCCAATCACGGCATCATTTCTCATTAGAAAATGTTCTGGGTTTCAAACAACAAACTCTTAGAGCATGAAGCATTCCTATATTGGGGGCTGCCTATGAGTTATTTTTCTCTATTGAGAAAAATTAATTAACTTACTATTTAATAATTATGATAAATTTATTTTAACTAGGAATTCATAAATTTCTACAAATGGATATATGGGTAAAAATTAACTAAATCTCACAATTACAAATCATTTCTCAAGTCTCTTAAGTTCAGTAAAGTTTTGGCTACCATCAATTTATCAAGCAGATTCTTATCCATACGAATATAGTTATTAATGAGCAGGCACTTTGCTCATGAATAACTTACATTGTGCTATTGGTACAATAAATTGTACACCAGATCAAAAGTTATTTGAGGGCCAGGACCATATCAAAATCATGTTTGTAGCCCAAAAGTGGTATATAATAATCCTTTAAAGTAACTTTATTGAATGAACTACTGAATATATTAATTCTGTAAGTACTCAGTAAACGTCCTTGAATGATATAAGAAATGAAGGAGAGCCTTTGTATTATCCTCATCATAAACAGCTGACTATATGTAAAACCTTCAAATCCACTTGTACTACAAATGATCAGCACATCTTCCATTTTTTTTGCCTTTTTTATCCAGAACTTCTCTTTTATAGCACAAAGCAGATAAGTTTTTAGGTTTGTTTGTATTTTAGGAAAGTCCCCTCTAACCATTTTTTTTTCAGTGCCTCAATTTTCTGAGCTCCTTAATACCACCTAACTTTCTGTAAGCCATTAACCATCCTGATCTGTGTCACTGGAATATTTTCCTCCGTCGGGGGGGGAGTCTTGTGGATCTGGAAGAGTCCCTAATATTTTGTCCTTTTGTTTAAAGAAATTTCTAGAACATGCCAGTTCAGAAAACGAGGGAAACAATCTTCTAGAACAGAACCTCTGAGATGAGTTTCATGTGAAATAAAAGGAGTCGATAATGAGCCAGCAAGAATCATGTTGATAAACTGTCCCATATCAAAATGGAGATTAGATTCCTGTTTGACCTGGCTTTGTAGCCCTTTCTTTAATCACAGTGCATTTGATATTCTCTTCCATGAATGAACTCGTTTTCATCATGGCTTTGGTCACAAGATTAAAGAATCGCTAACTAACTGTTCCAAATAAGCAGAGCAATTCTCTCTGACTCTGATCTCCACTCCCAGCAGTGGCGTCCACTGCCTGGCCTTCCATCATAGACACTTCAAGCCTGACCTCTGCAGGTGGATAACTGAAATGCACGCTGCCCAACCGGATCATAGTCTTTCTCTTTAAAATCTCACCAAGTTCTGAAAACAAACATTCACACTAAGTATAACAGGGATATTGATATTATACGTTGGACTTCTCTTTCATTTTATAAGTTGCTTTTTGAAAATAGCAACCACTTGATCAAAAAGCATTTAAATTACATCTGCAAAATACTCTGTGGTTAGCCATTAATTCTTCTTGCCTATTGAGAAAAATCCAAATGATTTGGATAACTGGGATCCTCAAAGCATGCGGGTTTAAAAATGCCCTGATCAGCCCCACCTTTTTCTAATCAAACAAATTACTCTTTGTCCAGTGACCAAATCCCCCGCTTTCACCAACGCACAGCCCAGGTTGCCATAGCTACCTTGGATGTCTATTTACCACACAAGGGATCAAAGCCAGGAGACATACACATACACACACAGCCTTAAAACTTGCTGGAATGTCTGCGGATAACATGTAACTACCAATTAAAGGATCTGCTTGCAGTCTATGCAGTCCACAGCTAAGCAAACTACGAACGCACGTCATAATGAACGGCAAGGAAAAGTCAACTTGACAAAAATATTTCAAAATGACCAATAAGGATCTTTAACCTGGCAGCAAGTGGATTATAACATTCCCTGCAAAGAAAGAGAGCAGGGAAAAAATGAAAATTCTAACGTGTGTTGAAGACATTGGACCTCCAAACCATGTGCAAAAACTTAAAACTGTTGAAATGGAACGTTTCTCAGATACATATTTTAAATTCCGGTTAGTTACAGTATCTTTCTATCTGATGCCATAAAAGCTGCCTGATCTCACTGTTGGGACAAATGAGAACAGAAATGCCTTTTAAACGTTTACAGGCTTGACTTTCAAATGAAGGAAACTATAAAACATACTTGGGACACTACGTGCTGGTTACAGAATGATAAGCAAAAGGAAGTTGTAGGAGAGTTCTGTTTTAATCCCTAGACTATTGCTTTCGATTCCAAGACTGCATGGGTAGCCTGTCTTTCGGGTGAGTAGTATTCATCCTCAGACTGGCACCTAACTTGCTGTGTATCATTATACTTCACCTTTCTCTGCCTTCACCTCACCATTTGTTCAGTGAGGATCAAATTGCCACCTTGTTCTCTCCTGGGGATGTGGCAGAGAATAAATAGACCATGTTAGTAATCATGTTTGTAAAGGACTTTCTAATCCTCAAAGGAAAGATTAATACAAAGACATTCATTATTAAACCAGATGTCCTAGGCCATTTTAATTCCAATCTAAAGAATGTAACCGGCCTAATCAAACTGAGTCACAGCTTCCTTGTAACAGCACCATCCTAGCCTTTTAAGAATTTAGCAGCTGCTTCAAGCATTGGCTAACTACCTTATTTTTCCCCTTCACACTATAAGGCAACTGCAATGATTTGTTTTAGTCCATCAGAAATAGAGTGCGCACCTTCTTCTCTTAGAGTGTTTTCTAAAGTCATCAGGATATTAAAAACACAAAATATGTCTGGTAGGCAATTTTGTCTGGAGAACATGATTTTTTTTCCAACTCGAAAAAGAATTATTTGTTCTACTCATGTGCAGGGACAATGGGTGGTGTGCTATTTGGGGAGGATATTTGCAGTTGCGGGAATGCCACAGGCAAACCTGTTGTTTTTGGCTGGGCTTCTAGAACAGGTGGCCATGCCTTTCCTTTTGCCTTGGGAACACAGCAAATTCCTTCTCAAGGAAGTTTCAGGAAAGTTTCCCATTTATGATCAGCGTGCAGAGAAAGGTTGGTACACACTTTAAAATTACTTCCTGATAAAGGCAAATCAGGTTTACACTTTTCTTTTGGCCTAACTCAGCACGACCTTAGGAACCCTCAAAGAACATTACCCTTCTACGCCATTCTTTTTCCGCCAACCTGGCAGAAGGCAAACCCCCTCTGAATCTCATCACCAGTCAGGCAGCTTTCAAATTCTGCGGGCAATTTCTGGCTACCCGCTGTGGCTAGTCAGTGGCAGGGGTCTCTTGGCTGCCATACCATTGCTCAGCGTTTGTGCAGCCCCAGGGATGGATCATTCCTCAGCGAAGAGATTGGATTTCATTGCAGAGCTGATGACACACGGACCTGTTTGATAGTTAACTCTGCAAACCCAGCCGGGGCTGCAGGGCTGATAAGACAAACAGGCTGGTGGGTGCGATTTACCCTACCCAGACGCAACAGTCAGTTTTCCCCCAAGAGAAACTCAAGTAAAGTTAGGATTAATCCAAGCCAATAACTCCACCATCCCATTCCCCTCTACATTCTTGTTCTAGCTGTTGTGGAACAATGTGTTAGATTCCTGAAATGCTGGATTGTCCGGATTCTTTGGATGGGCAACCACTCTCCCCCTCTCCCCCTCCCCACCCTGTGTCCCACCCCTATTTCATCCTCTTTTCAAGTACTGAACAGGGAAAAAAACTATTGGACATACAGAGTTGTGGGATAAAAAGTTGCCCATTCATTAAATAACTAAGGAGTTACTACATGTGTACCCTTAAAACTTCAATACTGGGCTGAATTCCAATTGACATGAATGCCACAAGGAGCTAGGCATGGGAGAAATCATGCCAAGCTCGGGACAGCATGCCTTTGGCATCAGGCACGAGGAGCGCCCCACCCCAGAGGAATTGTGTGGGAACAGGGATTCTGAAAATTGAGCTCAGACACCATCGAGGAGAGGACAGGTGGCTCCACACAGGATCAAATGACCTCTTTGTTCCAGCCAAGGACCTTTTTCAAAAATGTTTTGCGTTCCTCTTTTTCCTTTTAAATCTTTTCCTTTTAGGTTTCTTGGTCCTTTTCCCCATCCCATCTGATTGCTCGATATAAAAAGAATGGGGTCGGACGGTGAGTTTGCAGAACTTAAAGAAACCGAGCCTCAGCCCCACAGTCTCCAGCAAGGCCAGCCAATTCATTGAAAACACATGGCACTTGCTCGTCTGTGCTTTTCTGCACTCACTGAAACTTGCCAAGGGAGCAAGCGACGGGGCAAGAAGAAAGAGGGTCTTTCCGCCTGACCATTCAGTGGGGGCTCTGCTTCACCTCCCGAGGCTGCAGGAAAGGGACAGAAAGTTCCAAACCCCTTTCCCCAGCCCCTAAACGGAAAGTTTGCTTCCTACGCAAATCACTTCCCCCAAAGTGCGCAGGGAAGCGGGTGCCCAACCCACTTAGAAGAAAAAGCGAAGAGCTTTTCTGGTGGTAATACAGATGCTAACTTTCCCCACCCAGATTTGTTTAGAGCTGGCAAAAGCCACATTATTCCTCTTGTAATTCTCTGCCCTTGCCAGTCTAGGGCATGTGTTTCCAGTCTTGTCTTCCCCTTGTATGAGTATTGATCTTGATATTTAAATACTGACCTAAGATTCTTCCGTAACTTTGATTGAGTTGTAAATTACATCCTTTTTTGGCTTCCTACACTCACTTTTTTCTTTTCTTTTCTTAACAGCAAAGCTATAAACCTCTGCCCGGGCTGATAAGGAATTTTATCGTCACGCCGTGGAGCCACAGAAGAAGCTACTGGTTTAGAATTCTTTTCAAAGACTCATTTAAGTAACGCTCGAGCCCTTTCTCTGCTCACTACTTTCAGGGCTGTCTGCTCACGTCCAGAAGCAATACAATTTCAAAACTGCTGGAAGCGAAAAAACAAATCTGCATTTTTCTGGAAGGACTGTCTGTGTTCATTTCGGGCTGGTTCCGCCTTCTCAGCCATAAACACAGTAAGTGCTCAGAACGGGAAGCCAAAATGAGATAAGAGGCCCCGTGTAATTCTTTTTCAGGATATTCAGTTGTCTTTATTCTAACCCAAAGCATAGGATAGAGGCTAAAAGCTCGAGATAGATCCTGCACAATACATTCCTACGACGGCAAACTGGAACTGATTTACATATTCTGCAAACCGCTTTTAAGCCCTTTACAATGACTGCCTGACATCACCAATCACCATTAGAGGCAAAAGTGGGGAGGGGTAGCGACGGTGGGCGGGGGTGGTTGTTGGGCGGGGGGGAACCTCGGGAAATCTGCTTCTTTGGTTCCCTTAGGAAAATGCAGCCTGATCTTTACGCCAAATGGATCAACTTGGCCAGGCATCTGCTAATCCAGCAAGCTCTCCGGAGTAACATCCCAGGGGGCCCGAGCTGCGCCCTCCCTCCCCACCCGCCTGCGCAGCTCCCGGAGCTTACCTGCCTCATGTTTAGAATTCCATGACCCATCCGGCAGGGAGCGAGCTGCCTCGAAGCCCACGCCGCGGTCTTCAGAGGGGCAACACTAAACCCAACAGAAGCCCGCAAGACAAAAGCAACTCAGCGAGATCCACAGGCAGCAAAGAGCACGTTTTCTTCCTCTTTTTCTTTGATCTGTTGCTACACGCACTCTGCCCAAGACAATGTCAAGTTTCTCAAGCTTTTCTTCCCAGCCTATGAAAAGTCGGTCTCAGGCAGGCGAGGACCGCCTGGCTCTTATTTCAAATCGGGTCTCAGAGACCTCGTAGGTGGCTGGCGTGGGCTCCGGAGGAGACTCGCCAATCAGGAGGAAGGGGTGGACCCTGGGAGCCAGCAAGGCTGCCTCCGCGAGGATTAGAGAGCTTTCAGGATTTAAATGACTGGAAGCAGCTGGAAACAGTGTCTAAAGCTCCAAAAGTAAAAGATGAGTTCTATTCTTACCTCACAGCCCTGGGTCTGCTCAAAGCCTAACTAGCCACGGACCTTAAAGCCCTGGCTTCTAGAAGCTCCCTAAAAGAGCCAAAGCATTTGGAAAGTGCAGAATTATTTCAGCCAGAAAGATGCAACACTCAGAAGCCAGACGTATTTTGAAAATGGTATCTTGCACCGAAGTCCTACTTTTGCAAAGACGCTGGGGAGGAAACCAAATTGTTATGCAGAACACCTTAACTGAAACCAACAATCAAGGGAGGAGGGTGTTACTCACCTCATTTCCCTGTAGATGAACTGTATATCCATCTAAGAAAAACAAATCTTAATGGGAACATGCACACAAATCTGATGAAATGCAGCAAACGAACAAGAATCTCTATCTATTGAGGGCCAGAGGCATAATTTTAGCTAATAAAATTATTAGAAAAATAAACACTGATGTTTGGTTAAGAAGAAAATTTTTAAAAATAAGTGTCTCTACCTTTCACTATGGTTCACCTTACCTAAAGGGCTGATCTGGTGAACTTACTAACAGGGACATTCTGAACGTCATCTCAGCACAATGGGAAAAAGCTAACTGCCTTCTTATAAACTTAAACCCAGACTTAACAAGAATTTCCAAAGTTTGCTTTCATAACTCCGTGTAAACAATAACTTTATTCAACTCTCAGCCAACATGATTTCAGTGCAAATCTACCTTTTGGATTTCAAAAAAGTGCAAGTCGATTGAGCGAAGACTACTTTGTGTGGCACCAGTGGCATATTTTTTTCCCCAAAGAAATGGCCAGAATTTTGTGAGAATAATTCAATAAATATTTTTAAATTTTTGGTATCAGAGGGAAAAAAAACAACTTAGCAAATAATGAATTGGCATCTTCAGGAGTGTCATCTGCATGAGTTCAATAGATGTGAGTTATGCCCAGTTATGTGAAAATTTGGCAGCCCAATAATTGGGCATGGAGGCCCATAACTTCACCGTAACCCCCCATCTTAGCAGGTTAACGGCCCACCTAACAACACAAGCTGACTTCAGTCCTCTTCTTGTACTTACTTCAGAGCCCTTCACTATGACCTACACCATGGTTTCTCAACCTCAGCACTGTTGACATATGGGGTCAGAGCATTTTCTGTGGTGGGCGCTGTGCTGCGTGCATTGTGAGATGTTTAGCAGCATCCCTGGCCTTGGCCCACTGGATGCCAGTAGCACCCCCACACTCATGACAATCAATAATAATCAATTACCAAATATTCCCTAGGAGGCAAAATCGTGCCCCAATGAGAAGCACTGATGCACCAGCTTTGAAATATTGGTTCTCAAACTTGTGTGTGCAAGGAAACTTCTGGGGAGATTGTTAAAAATGCAAATCCCCAAACCCCTGCTCCTGCTCCAAAGGAATCTGATCAGTAGGTTTGAGGAGGAGCCTGGAATCAGCATTTTATCCCACTGCCAGAGGACTCTGATTCACTTTGAGATATACTGTACCTATTCCTGCCCTAGGTATGCCTCAGCCCCAGGACACAGAGAGCTGTCCAGAGCTACTGCCATTAAATATCACTGGAGTTAAATCCCAAGGCACATCTGTTTATCACCTTCAATAGAAGCTTTTCATGACTGCATTTGCCTTCTGCTGTCATCACCTCAAAGGTAAATATGAGCTGAAATTTCCTCTTGCAATCACTGTGCCCTGTCAAAGTTTCATCCATTTTTCTTCTCCTTTGGCCCACTCCCCCGTCATCCTACAAGGTCAAATGTCACCACTCTTGTGGTTTCCCTGAATGCCCCAAGACAAATTAATCCCTTCCCTCTTCTATGCTCATAAAGCAGTTTATAGACACCCAGTGGTGTGCTGGTAAATATTTAACAACCAGTTCTCACACACACAAAAAGCCAAGATCTGTTGTAGCCTTTGCCAATTTCCATGGTATAAACACTCCCTCCTTTCCCCGAGCGAGGACACTGAACACAGAGCTGGAAAGAGCTGTACTGAATCAGGAGATGGTAAGCACCAGCTTGAGCAAAGCTTGGTACACCTCTGCTGTTGACTTCCATGCTGTACTGTAATCTTGCATTCCTGAGTCTGTCTCTCTTTCCAAACTATAAGACTCTCAAGGGCAAGAATGGTATCCTATTCATCTTTGTAACCCTAGCCACTTTCATTGTACCTACTATGCAGTAGGTGGTCAACAAACACATGTGGAAAGAAAGCAAAATGCACTGTGCAGCTTCCCTGAGATATGGAGACCAATCAGACTATTGGTCACTGCCACATTAAGGAAGGGAAAAGAATCTCTTGGAAAATTAAACTATTAAAGTTCCCTTCTTACCATAATTTAATATCTGTTCTGTACTTATGAGAACAATAAGCATAATGCCATCTTCCATCCTAACACTACCACATTGGAGCCATATCCAGGTCAGAGTGAAAGAGAAGAGACCAGCCTTCTAAAACAGAACCTTGGCTTCATGGACATATTTGTTAGACAGTATATTTTTTATGTTTTTACATGAAGGCATCACACACGTTTCCGTCTACATATTATACATCTTATCAGCTAGAGACTACAAGATCTCTGGGAGAAATATATATGATAATCTCTGGTAGGTATATGAAAAGGTGTCTCTGCTGGTAAGCGATATAGTGATTGATGATGGTTATTTATGCCATCTCCTCATTACGCATAGGGACAGGAATGCTAATGGTGGTGTCATTAACAAACACCACTTACAAGTACCTACTATGAGCCAAGAATTTTGCCAGGCACTTCACAAATGTGCACCATTTAATCTCCACCAAAATATCAAAAAGTAGATATCACCATTGTCAGCCTAAGAATGAACAGTCAGGATCATTGAGGCAAAGTAAATAACCCAAGGTCTTATTGTTATAAATTGCTGTACCAAGAATCAAATTTAAGTGTTTGGGACTATAATTACTCTGCTTTTTGTCATAAAATAGGCTGTCCCCAGAAATTATTCAGAAAACTTTTAAGAAAAGTGAACAGTGTAAATAAATGAAGTCTTCTTTCTCATTTACAAGTAAACATAATTTTTTAAACATTTCTAATTAAATAAATGGCCCTTTGGGGGTTGTCCATTAAGTGAGGATTAGATCTACTTATTGGAAACAGTGTACGCAAGTAAAGTGAAGCAAGAAACTTGCTACACCAAAGGAAAGGATGGTCTGTTCCCCAGTCTGTGATTAACTGCGTGTGCAAATATCAGCTGAAGCGATGTTGTAGTCTTGACAGATCCTCCTTTATAAAGCAGGCTAGACGATAATCCTGTGTAGTCTGTGCAAGTGTGGTTATAAACAGACCTTCACAGCAAACATAACATGGGTTCCTGGGCGGATGGTCATGGACAGGCCCTCCTGGACATGGATGGACATTGGTACAGCACCTTAGAGGACAACCAGCAGAGCTTGTGCCACCCCTTTCAGTGTTCTATGAGGTCAAAGCATATGGGATTAGTGTTCGTGTAAGTAAAAAATGGTTGACTATGAGTAACTTCATATAGTTTATTGACATATGTGTCAGGACACACCATCAAAAGTCAATGAAAACCAAGCTGAAGCTACCTACTCAGTCACCTGAGTGTGCCTGGTGGAAGTGCAAAGTCCCTGGGGACTACGAAAAAAGTGTATTTATTCTCCCTCAGAGGTTCCAGAAATCTAGTTGTTTTATACTTATGGTGGCAGAGGAAAATTTGAGGAATACTGTATTTGAGGTGATTAGTGAAGGTAATTTAAGTTGACAAAAACATGAGTCGTCCCTGTTTAGAAAAAAACAGAAAATCCCACCTATAATTCTTAGATGTCACAAAAAAGAAACAAGTTTCTACTCACTGAGTACAGGTACTCATTAAGTTAGTTTCTTTCAGTCGGTTAGCAAAGGTAATGTGGCATACCACAAGCATGGGCCACAAAAGCAATTTGGAGTCTATTTTTGGTGTTGATGTGGCCACTAAACTGGCTGATGGACCTCAGGCAAACCAATGGACATATCTAAACTCAAGATTTTTCAGGGGACAGTTGGGCAAGTTATGGACTGAATGTTTGTGCCCTCTCTCCTCCAAATTCATATGTTGAAATCCTAAACCCCAATGTGATGGTATTAGGAGGTGGGGCCTTTGGGAGGTGCTTAGGTCATGAGGGTGAAGCCCTCATGAACAGGATTAGTGCCCTGATAAAAGAGACCCAGAGAGCTCTCTTGCCCCTTCTGCCATGAGGACACAGCAAGAAGATGGCTGTCTGAAGCACGAAGCGGGCTCTCACCAGTCACCAAATCTGTCAGAGCCTTGATCTTGGACTTCCAGCCTCTAGAACTGTGAGAAATAAATTTCTGTTGTTTGTAAGACATCTAGTCTATGGTTCTTTGTTATGGCAGCCAGAATGGACTAAAACAAATGAAATTATATATGGGAAAGTTTTCTGTAAATATTGCTTATCGTATGAGTGTTTTGGATGACAGACTCTGGAAAGAAGGGAAGAAATCTGTGAATACAGAACCAGAACAAATAGACACACTGTGAGAAATCGTTTAGGAGAATGGACCCTAAAGGCTGACTTTCAGACAGGACAGAGCTGACAAACTGGTCACCAGTCAGAGTTTTAAATAAATTCAGCTTAATGTTTCCTCACTTGAAAATTAAGTAATTGAAACAAATCATGTTCTTTTAAATTTTAATTATAACTTACTATTTAATAATTCTATGCTTTTAGAGGTGAACTATTTTGACATCGTCTCGTTTTTGTTGGTTGATTAAATACAGCTGATCTTTCACTACCTTCCACTTAATAATCTGGTAAATGTTTATGCATGAATTTAGCGATGGTTTTTGTATACTCCTCCCACTCTCAAATATTCTCTATATTCCCAATTGAAAATTCTGCTTCATGTCACCACAATAATATCCTACTTCCTAAGAGCAATTCTTCAATTTCTGAGTCATCTACTTTTTTACTATAATTTTGTGTTGAAATTTCTAAGAGGAAAATTATCATAATAATTTATTTTTTACTTGTCTTATTAACCTCTTTCCTAAATACTGAGGTCATTGAGGCCTGTATCAGTCAGGGTTCTCCAGAGAAACAGAACCAATAGGACATAGAACATATATATTGAGATTTATTTCAAGGACTTGGCTTATGTGATTGTGAGCACTGGTAAGTCTGACATCCATAGGACAGGCTGGCAGGAGCTCATCCTACAATTTTGAGGCAAAATTTCTTATTCCTCAGGGAAACCTCAGTTTTGCTCTTAGAGCTCTCAATTGAATGGATGAGGCCCACCTACATTATCAAAGATAATCTCCTTTACTAAAAGTGAACTAATTATAGATGTTAACCACATCTACAAAATACCTTCCCAGCAACACCTAGATTAGAGTTTGATTGAATAACTGGGTACTATAGCCTATCCAAGGGAGTATTGCATGTCCCTTATAACAACAAGCACAGAGTATATGGTCAATTAGTCAATAAATGTTTATTGAATTGTTGCAACTAGTAATAAAAATAATAATAATGTAAACACCTCCGTTAGCAGAAGGTTCTCTTCTTTATAAATAATGAAATTTTGCTAATAGATTTATTATATTCTTCTCAACTGCAACACTGGAAGGTAGGAGCTATAAAACTTTGAGATAAAATGATTTCTAACCGGTGTTGGCCCCATGGAGTAGGGGGTAAGTGCACGCGCTCCACTGCTAGCGGCCCGGGTTCAGATCCCTGGCGCACACTGACACACCGCTCATCAGGCCATGCTGTGGCAGCATCCCATATAAAGTAGAGGAAGATGGGCATGGGTATTAGCCCAGGGCCAGTCTTCCTCAGCAAAAAGAGGAGGAGTGGCATGGATGTTAGCTCAGAGCTGATCTTCCTCACAAAAAAAAATGATTTCTAACTGACAATTCTATACCAAGTCATACTATTCATCAAATGTCAGGATAGAATGCAATTATCTTCATAGAAAGACTCAAAATTTTTGCATCCCATGTACTCTTTCTTTGGAATCCACTCAAAGATGTGTTTTGGCAAAAGGAAGGAATTAAACCAGGAAGGATAAGCCAATGGGACTCAGAAAACAGAGAAACCAACATAAAGAGAAGTAAAGAAAGTCCAAGATGATAGATGCAGCAGTCTTAGAAAGGCCCCAGTCTAAATTGTAGCAGAAGAATGAAGGACTCCTGGAGGTAGATCTCTAGGGGTAAAAAATGATACTGATAGGGGCCGGCCCGGTGGCGCAAGCGGTTAAGTGCTTGTACTCCATTGCCACGGCCCGGGGTTCGCCGGTTCAGATCCCGGGCGCGCACTGACGCACCACTTGTCAAGCCATGCTGTGGCGGCGTCCCATATAAAGTAGAGGAAGATGGGCATGAATATTAGCTCAGGGCCAGTCTTCCTCAGCAAAAAGAGGAGGACTGGCATCGGATGTTAGCTCAGGGCCGGTCTTCCTCACACACACACAAAATATGACTGATAGATCATGTTTGAGGATGAACAGGTACATATAAATATAAGCAAAAGGTGAGGCTATTATTAACTCCAGGAAAAACAAAAGAACACACAAAAAAGGAAGCATAGTCATAGAACACTCCTTAAATTGGCAGTGATCTGTGATATAAATACTGTGTCAGAGACTATTGGTAGCCATCCCAACATTTATCTTCCTCTTGTTTCTTTCCAACAGAACTTCAGTTTATTTGGAAGCAGAAGTGTGCCCAGCTGAAGAACATGTCCCAGTCTCCCTTGCAGGTATGGGTAGTCATGTGAAACTATTATGGCCTATGGAATTTTAATAGAAGATGCTGTGTAGGGCTTCTGGGAAAGCTTCTTTGAAGGAGACACACACTGTTTGCCTTTTACCCCTTCCTGGATTTCCCCACCAGGAATATGGTTGCAATGCCTGAGGGACTAGGACCATTCTCTAACCATGAGAAGGATGGAACACATGATAAAGCTGGATAACAGGAAAGGTAGAAGGATCCTGGATTCCTGATGGCATTTTGGAGCCTCTGTTATATGTTTGTGTGTGTGTGTGTGTGTGTGTATGTGTGTGTGTGTGTGTGTGAGGAAGATCAGCCCTGAGCTAACATCCATGCCAATCCTCCTCTTTTTGCTGAGGAAGACTGGCCCTGAGCTAACAGCTGTGCCCATCTTCCTCCACTTTATGTGGGACGCCACCACAGCATGGCCTGACAAGCGGTGCGTTGGTGCAAGCCTGGGATCTGAACCTGGGCCGCCAGCAGCGGAGTGCGAGCACTTAACCACTACGCCACAGAGCCGGCCCCTGTGAACACAATTCTTAACTGTCACAATTATATTGGGAGGATGTGGGGTGGGGATGAGGAGGGTAGTGTAAGAGAGGTAATTCTTTTTTGATCATATGTAGGATGTTAATGTCTAAAATTCATAAAGCAAGAAGTAGTAGTAAAAGCATATTATGGGAGATATGTAAGTACATACCAGAGGAAATATTTACAAGTTGAAAGTGATTGCTCCTAGAATGGAGTGGGATGGGGCAGAGATTGCTGTTTTTCATTACAAGTCTTTAATATATTTGTACTTTGAATATGTATTACTTTAATAAAAATTAAAATTAATTAAAAATAAACAAAAAGGGCCAGCCCTGTGGCATAGCGGTTAAGTTCAGCACACCCCACTTTGGTGGCCCGGGTTCGCGGGTTTGGATCCCAGGCATGCACCTACACCACTTGTTAGCCATGCTGTGGCGGTGTCCTGCACACAAAATAGAGGAAGATTGGCACAGATGTTAGCTCAGGGCTAATCTTCCTCAAGCAAAAAAATGAAAATAAAAAATAAACAAAAAGATACTCATTGGTTATTAAATCAATTTCTTGTCCTTAAATTCACTTCCTGTAAACTAGCAGTATTTTATGATTATCTGGCCCATAGTTGACCAAAGATTCAGGATAGAGCTTTAGAGAAGTTTACCTGTCTGGTGGTTCATTCTGATCCCCAAGTGCAATGTCACCATGTCATGCACATATGATCTGATTGGCATTTACCCTTTTCCCCACTACAGACTTAATTTGCTCAAAGTTTATGGATAATTTGCCATGTTTAGTGAGAAATACGTATATTAGCCCTGATCCAAATTGTTTTAGGCATGCATTCTTTTAGGTCTCCAGGAATGAAGATTCTACAACCCAGATGCCTTAATAATTCATTAGAGTAATCAAAAACCCCATTTTCTTCTTATTCCTAATTGGCATCATTCTTGATTTAAATGCATTTTTGTGTGTGGTTTTAAGTATGGCTAGGGATAGCTGGTTCCTTGTCTTCATTTATGACCATTTTACTTCTTATCCTTATTCTTTTCTCTCTCTTATTTTTGTCATATATGAAAAGGATTAGTCTCTCAAACCTTTAATATTTTAACGCCCAAAGCTGATTTTTAAATTAGTCTTAGAGATTAAAGAAAATTGACCTTTATGACTCAGATCTCAGTTTTTATATATTAGAAACGAGCAAATCAGGCTGGTTCATTGATAATCACGTGGACAGAAGGAGGTGAATAGAAATTTTAATCAAAAGAAGCTTTAGACAGGATTTGAGCTCCTTGCTTGTAAAAAGACAACGCTTTATCTTTTAGATTGGCACTTCTCAAATGCACAGAAAGATTGCTGAAATGGTTGTATTTTTTTTTCTGATTGGTGAAAACCCTCTCCCACTTCACACATAATATTTATACTTGGATTTAAGATGGCGGTAAATATAAAAACTACTTAAGAATCATGGTTTACATGTCCCTTTCCTTTGCTAGACACAGATCAGGGTCTTTCTTTACTCTCTCTTAATAGTCAAGGAAGCAATAGTTGCCCTTACTTCCTTATAACTGGATGGCTCATCGTGAGCTTTTCCTCTGCTGGGAACCACTTACGAAAATTCACACAGACCGAGATAGGCTTTCCTATACTATTCCCCTGATACAAGATAAACATACTGAGTCACGGCAAGCAAAGAAATGCAAACGTTGAGTACCAGCGCCTTAGCTTTCTCCGTATTTACTAAAGAGCTCTAAATGTCCGAGAAACTGCATTCCAATGAGCCTTCATTTTATTTCTCCTTTGATTTATTAATTTACAAAAGGAAGGGCTTATATTGCCTGTCTGCTTGAGTTTATAAATAGGGCTGCTATTTAAATTATTTGAATGTGCGTCATTTAAATAACATCACACAATGAACAAGATAACTATACTGTTATTTGTAGCATTATCCATGTTGTATCAAAAAGGCCTTCTGATATTGCTCTTAAACTACATCTATTAGGGGAAAAGATAATTTTGTTGTGATCATCTTTAGAAATCAACCAATCGACAATACTTATCTTCAACTGGGCAAATTAATCTAACCAAATTAAAGAAACTCAAAACCCGCTGATACACCACATACTAAGAGGTCTAACTTAGTTAAACCTTAAATTAAAAAGTGGATACCTGCATTAGAGAGGTGTGCTATTTAATACAGTAAAACCCACCAGGAGGTATTTGTGCTGAATGAAAAGGGAGGAAATGAAAGGAATCTTGTATCAGTCATGGACCAGTTATGCATCAGGCCCTCTTGAAGATGCAGCCAGTTTATGGTTTGTATACGGGAAGTTGGAACACATCTCTCTCACTTCAAAACCTGTGCTCTTTCCAGCACACACTGATGCCACCCTAGTTCAGATGCAGTTCTCCTTTGGAAAGAGGCATCAAAACCCAGAATGCCCATGACTCGCCACAACGCTCCCTCATCCCTTGTGCCTCGTACAGGGGTTATTTGGGATTTACCACTTAGATTCTGATTTGGTTCTGAAATCCCCAACCTCAACCCACCTCCCAAAGGATCTCACACTGCACCTTCAAGATAAGCCAGGAGTTTACCATTACATTTGAAAACAAACCAAAGCACTTTAATGATTTTTATTTACCTTGAATAGTTCTCCAAATTTGGGCTGTGTTCATGTGATCATTTGCAGGAAGGGAAAAAACCACACATATGCCTATTGATGGAGTATTCCTCGTGGAAAAAGATGTCGCTGTTGTGCTATGTTGGGCAGGATGTGGATTTTAGGACTATTTCCCCAGGACTGTGAATGAGGTTTTCCTTCTCCATTCAGAATTTCCCAATGGCCTTCCCAATGGGATACATTTCTGTGATTCATTTCCACAGTTAGTAATGTAGCCTGTGGAGCGCTTTTTTCTTATTCAAAGCTAATTAGTGCATCAGTGGTTTAGCCATTGATTTCATTAGCAACATACAGATTTTTATAGATGTCTATGAATTGATTTTCATTACTCCCAGAGCATTCAAAGATCTCAAGTGTAAAGACAAGTGCCTCCTATAAGAAAAAGAGGCTGCAGGCTCTCATGCCTTAACCTCATGCTAACAAAGATGCAATGGTATACCTTCCTGATACCCAAATGGCCAAGCACTCATTCAACAAATATTTATTGAGTGCCTACTATGTGCCAGGCATTGTTCTAGGTGCTGGAGAGGCAGGCAGACAGGTACAAAGAGGCTGAGGGCTGCCCTCATGAGCATACCTTCTAGTGGAGGGAGATAGACAAACAAATCAACAAATAAATATAAGGTGGGTCTGATGGTGATAGGCATAAGGGGGGTAGGGAGTGCTGGTGGGTGAGGTAGGGAAGTTGATTTTTATAGGGTGATATTTCAGCAGAGTGAAGAAGCAAGACTTTCAGCTATGGTGCTGGATGGGGCAGAGTTATCCGGACAGAGGGAACAGTAATTGCAGAAGCTCTGAGGCCAGGGCAAACTCGATGCAAGGAGCCTGTGGTGGTTGGAGCAGAGTGAGTAAGGGCGACAGTAGGAGGAGCTGGGGTCTCAGGAATGAGAGTGAGTGTGTGTGTGTGTATGGGGGGGCAGTGTTTGCAGGTCATGTTGGATCTAGTAAATCACCAGAAGAGTTTTGGGTTTTCCTCAGAGTAAGATGGGATGACTTGGAGGCTTTGAAGCCAAGAAGTGACAACAGCCAACTGACTTTTTAGAATTCAGTGTGACTGCTGGGCAGAGAGCAGCCTGTTGGGCAGAAGGAAGGTTGCTGAGGAGGCTTTTTCATTCAACTGGGCCAACCAGGTAAGACATGGCTGTGGATCCAGGCAGGGGTGGCACTGGAGGTGGGGAGACTCGAGTAGATTCTGGATATATTGTGATGGTAGAGCCAATGTGATTTGCTGACAGAGTGAATGTGTCAACTAAAGAAAGGAGACTAGGATGACTTCCAAGGTCTTTGCTAGAACAGCTGGAAAAATGGAGTCACCATTTATTGAGATGGGGACAACTGCAGGGGGAGCTGTTGGGAGGAGGGGCCCCCTCCCTGCTTCAGTTTCCTGTGGGAGGGGGAGTCTGGAGGCATTGTAAAATTGTCTAGAGAAAAAGAAGGTCCAAGCATATGTCAACCAAGCCAAAAAGTTTATACTGTGCATGGAGAAAAATTGCCTGTAACTACTTGATTTATTATCCCAATCAATGCAGTATAGCATTATGGCTAGGAGCACCGATTCCGGAAACAGTTTCAGTCCAAATATCGACTCTGTCTCTTAATAACTGTGTGTATTTGGCCCATCTGCTTATTCTCCCTCAAAATTATTATGATTTGAATGAAGTGATTTGTTTAAAAGCAATAATATTATTTAATTTACTGATTACTAGATGCCAGACACTTGTAAGCATGTATATTCTCCTTTACTCCTACGAGAATAGGTACTAACACTATTCCCATTTTCCAGAAGAGAAAACTGAGGCACAGAGAGGCAAAGTGACTTGCCAACGTCACAAAGCTAAGAGGTCGCAGATCCTGGTTTATGCACTTAGGCTGCCTGGCCTCTGAAAACATGCTCATCTACAGAACGATGAGAACGCAGCACACAGTAAATGCTCAAAAATCGTAGCTTGTATTATGATCAAGTAACTACTAAAACAATAAAAACGTCCAACAATTAGTTGTACGTTTGTGTAACTCCACTTGTAATCATCCCCTGACTCTGTTTCCAACCGTGCCTCAGTTTCCCCAGGTCTCTTTTGGGTACACAGCCTTGCGTGTACTTCCTCCTTGTGTGGAATGCACAGATATGGTGAAGACTTTGCTGAGAAAATCAGAACAAAACATTCATCGTTTGCAAGTTCTCTTTAAAAATAAATGCCCAAGGCACAGGAATCCTTAAGAGTCATAAAACCCATCACAAGTGTGCAAATGTTGGTTTCTCACTGTCATTAATGACATTTAAGACTGTAAGCTATTTACGTGGCTTCCAGATATGGAACAGGAAACAATTGCTCAGATACACTGGCAAGTGGCTCCAGGGTAGGCAACGACATTTGGTGGCTCTCAAGGTTCATCTTCCATCCGAATCTTGGAGGTCTCGCCTCGGCCCCAGAATGCTTGCATACGGGGCCATCCCGAGCCTCTGCACCTTATTTCTTCCCATTATAGTGACATCGTCTGGCCTAACGAGTTTCTAAAGCTAGTCTTCATTTTATTTAAGGCATGTTCCCAGATGTGTTTTAAAATTAATCAGTGCTAGCAAAAAAAGATAACATGACCCCTTAAGCTTCTGGCAAATACATTCCATAACCAAACATACTATTTTAACGCTCATGTATCTAAAAAAGTGTAAGTGGGCTATACCATCCCTATTTCCTCTTGTGTCTCAGGCAAGTTGCTTAAACTCTCTGAGCTAGCTTCTTTATTTGTACAATGAAAGCATTAGTTGCCTTGTTTGCCCATTGAAATCACCTGAAGGAGATAGAGGTTGAAGATACTGGTAACTGGGTCCCACCCCCAGAGACTCTGATTTAATTGATCTGGGCTGGGCCTTGGTGGGGAGATTTTTTTAAAGCTCCCCAGGAGTGAGCAGCTAAGGTTGAGAACCATAGATGGGTCTAGATCAGTGGTTCTCAAATTTGAGCAAGCATCAGAATCCCCTGGAGAGCTTGTTAAAGCACAATTCCCGGGCCCCACCCCAGAGTTTCCGATTCAGCAGGTCTGGGGTGGGGCCTGGAAATTTGCATTTCTGACAAGTTCCCAGGTAGGGCTGATGCTGCTGGTTTGGGGACCACTTCTCTAGATCAGGGGTCGACAAACTCCAGCCCTTGGGCCAAATCCCGCCCCCCCATCTGTTATTGTATGGTCCACCAGCTGAGAATGGTTTTTAACATTTTCAAATGGTTGAGAAAAAAATCAAAAGAATTCTATTTCACATTATATGAAAATTATATGAAATTCAAATTTCAGTGCCCATAAATAAAGTTTTATTGGAATGCAGCCACACTGGTTCAGCTGATCATTAAACCAAGCTTGGGGCCTTGTGTGACTGTATGCTTGCCTATGAAACTAGCTCTGACTGACACTGGCTAATACAAGCCCCAAGCTTCATGTGTTTACCTCCTGAAGGGGGATCAGAATATGCCACTCCAAAGTATGCCACTTTGGCATCAGGATTATTTTGAGCTAAAGTCAACTGAGGACCAATAGATGCAGGGAGAGTTCTCCTTCCCCTTATCTGCCTAAAATCAGGGCATAAATTTCCCTTTGAGAAAGCTGCCCCCCTCCCCCATCGTACCAGGGAGAGAAGAGTGATTCTTATCATCAAAGATGGGAAGTCAACACCAAGATGAGTTTGCATAAACAAACCTTACTAAAATAGCCCTTATCGTCTGTTAGTTCCTCCATGTATCTCCTAGTTACTTCCCCACATTTTATCATCCTGTGAAGCCCAAACCCTCTTTTCATTGTGAAAAGGGTATACAAGCCCTGGAGTCTAACCCCTTCTTTGAGTTTCACTCCTTTTCTGTGAACTCCCGTGCACGTAAATATTAATAAAAATTGTGTGCCTTTTATCCTGTTAATCTGGCTTTTGTTAGTTTAATTTGCAGGCCCCAGAGACTAAAGCTAAGAGAGTGGAGGGAATGTTTTTCCTTCCTGACACTCCTTACCCAAGAGATTGGAGAAGTTGAGCTATTCAGGCTCCTCAGTTCTCAAGTACCCCTTTACCTTACCTCAATTTGCCAACAGATATTATCAAAAGCCCCACTCCTGGTTTTTCTCTGCAGCCTATGTCACATAACGTGACCAATTGAAAGGCCACTCCATCAGACAGAGCCTCTTGGAAACAGGATGACCTAGGTAATCACTTCAAAATAGAAGGATTGTAGACTTGTCCATGATCCTGTGTCATTTCTGGTAACAAATACCCATGAAATGACCACCAAAGATCCATTGCAGTAAAACCCGCAGGATAATACCCACTGTGTATGCTAAATCAAGGATCTAAGAAAATGGTAGGTATGCTGTGGGCAGGAAGAAGAGGAGGGCTGATATTTATTCTCACATATCTGAAATCCAAAGGTATTTCCTGGTATTTTAATAAAAGTCCCATACATAAGAACCTTTTGGTGATGAGGAAGGCATGAAAACACATTCTACTAGAAATAAGCACATAAGTTGTAAAACTTTCTTAAAACCCCCTTCTCCTGAATCATGCCCCTAATTGAATTTAAACCCAAGTAGTATCATCCATAGTTAACTAATATGGTTTTATTTCTCCCTGTTTCTTTGAAAAGATGTGTATCCTTTCAGGTAACTATTCCTTGACAAAGAGGTTGCTATGGATACATTTTTTTTTTTAATTGAGTGCTGGTATTTTAAAGCCTGTGCAATTTAGTGATGTATACCTGGCCTGAGGGTTATACTAATTTAAGTGTCTGTCTTTAATGCTAACAATTTTATCTTAACACAGTTGCTCTGTGCGTTTGACATGTAGTGTTCAAGAGCGGTTGGAAATGGCGTGGGAGTTTCTTAAGGAAAAGCAAGTAAGACAAATATCACACGACCCACCTAACAGCAGTTGAATCAGTGGATGCTTCACTTGCCTGGAATTCGTCTGTTCTCGGCATGTTTAATAATGAGTCATGCAATGCGTTTGCAAGGCTCGCAGGGCCCAGGGCCACGTGATGATTTTCTGTGCCTAAGTCCCTGTCTTTGTTCAGACAGGCCGCTAATGCATCCCACAAAGCTGACCTCATGCTACTTCAGTGGGTCTGTTTCTTCTGTGGCTCGGCTTGAACGTGATATTTCGGAAGTCAATTGTCAGGCATGCAAATCGAGAGAAAAATATGCCACGTTAAATCACGACAGTTTAATAAGGTATTACTCATGGGCAAATGACTTCTGGTTCTCTCCTTAATCGGGCCAAGCTGAAAAGCGGAACCTGCCACAGAGAAGGAATCTAACACTTTCATTGGCATTCCACCTTTGTCAAAGCATTTAGTGAAACACGCTCCAATTTATGTGTCATGGCTGCCTTTATTCTACCTGAAAATATAAGCAACCATGTAACCTACTTTAGTCAGGAATTTAAGTAAGGATCTCCACCATTATGATTACACTTGCGGTGAAATATCAGATGTTTCAAATGCTTCTAATGATAGTTCCACTCTATGAATATAATGGCACCAAACATTTAGGAATCTTTCATGGTATCTCAAGAATTTCTTTTCAGAGCAAAATAAATCTTTACATTTTTATCTTTTACTATAAATAGACAATAATAAAGTAGGTATTCATTTTCCTTCAAGTTCAACGGATTTTTTCTGTAATCTATAGAAAATGAAACACATTAAAGAAGGCATATACTTAAATTATACCTTTTTCAATCAGACATGGAATTTTGCCAAAAAAAGAAGTCTAGAATTAAAGAATTGCAGTGTTGAAATTCTCCAGATCATCTATACATTGATGACTTTGCCTGCTACAGAACTATTAATTTGGTATTTGCCATGGCTTTAAAAAACTTTACATGTAACTTATTCTCATGTAAGTATACTAATTAGGGTGACATATGTAACAATAACATAAAACCAGTTGTTTTCCATTGGCTGATCATTGTCTACCACAATCATGCCTTTGCCTCAAGAAGACTGAAAGCAATTTCACATGAAGAAACTAGTTTCAGTCCTCAATTAACAATTTAAATCAGTACTTAGTTGTCCAAGATTAAATCCAAAATACATTACAGGCACCGAAACCATTTTTAATCCTTCTTACTTAACTACAGATACTCCTTCGTTTAATTTTTGGTTTGTTTTGTTAAAGAAGAAGACTTAAAGGAGAAAGACAAAGATTTAAAAAGTAAAACAGAGAGAACAGCATGAAAGCAACTACAAAATGCTAGTAAAATGTGGAAGAATAGAAACCACGTGGAAGTAAGTATTGTGGAATAAAGGTTTGAAAAAAATCTTCAGAAATCTTCTTTGAAAACACAGTAACAAAGAGAAAAAAACGATGAAAACTTAGCAAATGCCAGTAGGAAAGCCTCGCCCAATTCTCTTTTACTTAAAAGCGATAGAACAAGATTAAGAGTTTAAAAACAGAGAGGAGGGCAAAACAGTAATCTGAAGTTTCTGTCTTCCTTCAGCGCCTCCTCTTTACTAGAATTAATCATCTACTCCAGCAGCAGACCACCAGGGAACTGCATTGAGTGAGGACAATTCAAAGCAATGGAAGCCAAATCAGTCCTTACAGGTTTCCTCATTGGGATTTGGACCCAGAGTGAACAGAGGATAATGGTCTCAGAGCAGCCTCTGGTGGCTGAATGTCAAAAGCTCAAGAAGTCAGAGGCCACCTTACTGGTATTCTTAAGATTTTGTGCAACCAAAAGTTACTATTTAAACAACTTCAAGGCAGTAGCCCAGAATTGACTTGGTTGGAATTGAAATTTATTCATTAGTCTCAAAAACTATCACAGATGATGTGGAGATCTGATGCTGACAAATTGGGCTATTCTGACAATAGGTAGAGTTTTTCTTATGCTTGCTCATCAATTAAAGTGTTAAATACAAAATGATCTCCAACTTTCCAAGTATCTCAAATAAATGATGGACCAGCAGTGACTGACACCTGAAATTCTAATTTTAACTTTTAAGCAATGGGTAATGTTTTTTCTCTCTTTCTTTCCAAGCAATGGGTATTTTTAAGCAATCTAAATATTTTCAATTCTTAAAAAGCTCTCTCTGTGTGTGAGAGTGTGTGTGTGTGTACACACACGTGCAGAGCTCTGTCCATTAGAAGCATTTGGGAGCATTTTCTTGTCACAGCTTTCCCAGCTGGAAAACATCTGTTTAGGACAGAGACCCATAAATTCCATCTGGTAGGCTCCCCATTGAGCCATCTCATCTGGGATGTTTCCAAGGGCCCCTTTTCAACATCTTGAATCTTATAATGTCACCTGTGTCAAACATCATGTCCAAAAGAGTGCTGCCATCTGCAGCAGGTTAGAGTGTTTTGTTCAAAAAGAGATATTCTATGTTCCCAGAAAAGACTTGAAGGTTTCACACAGAGTTAAGGTGAATATTCAAACACATATTTTAAAATTGGTTTCAATAGGGATCAGCTTTTTTTACTTTTAGTAATAAACCAGCAGTTTCCCAGGACTGCTAGAAGCCATGGAACTCTCATAGGACCACGTCAACCTGACCATAGACCCATGGTAATTTCTTTGTGTACAATGTTGAAATTATAAAGCCCGCTTACTGCTCACTCACAAAGAAGTATCCCAGTTCAATCAAATATCAACACTAGATCAATAGAATGATCTGGGCTCCTAATTAAGGCCTAAAAAAATAGAGAACAGCTACTTAAAAGTACAAAGAATTCATAGTAATGTACCAATGTTACTTTCTTAGGCCCAATGGATGCACCATGGTCACGCAAGATGTAGGAAGCTGGGTGAAGGGTATGTGGAAACTCTCTGTACTATCTTTGCAACTTTTCTGTAAATCTAAAAATGTTCTGAAGTCAAAAGTTTATTTTTTAGGGGCCGGCCGCGTGGCGTAGCAGTTAAGTACGCGCGCTCCGCTGCTGGCGGCCCGGGTTCAGACCCCGGGCGCGCACCGACGCACCACTTCTCCGGCCATGCTATGGCGCAGTCCCATATAAAGGGGAGGAAGATGGGCACAGATGTTAGCCCAGGGCCAGTCTTCCTCAACAAAAAGAGGAGGATTGGCATGGATGTTAGCTCAGGCCTGATCTTCCTCACACAAAAAAAAAGTTTATTAAAAAAAAATACAAAGAACAACATGGGTGAATACACTGAGGAGAAGTAGGAAAGGATGGACAAAATTCTCCTATAGAAAAAAGGATTAGTAATTGGCCATCATGTATTGTTGTTTGTTATGTACTGGGCACTTAACTCTGCACCTTAACAACATTAGCTCATTGAAATAGTGCCCTTTAAGTGCATTGATAAAGGAATACTGTTGCCTACTCTGATTAACAAAATAACCAATTCTTAAGGAAAAAACCCCCAGAAATGTGGTGCTTAAATCTCAGTAGGAGAAACTTCCTTTAGCCTTCCTCTCAGTTATCTATTTTCTCCTATCCTAGGGTCTTAGGCCCACTCCAAACCCTATCTTTATTCCTTCCCTCCATGATGTTTCTTTGTCATCACTCATATGTTTGAGTATCGGAATAATTGAACATACAATTACTCTGCTACTGGAATATTTGAATTTAGAGATCAATAAATTCCAATACTCAAATATTTAAATTTAGAGCTCTCTAATATCTCCTATTATTGCCCATATGAGAAAGCAAGGGGTGGTCGATGTGCTGGTGGCAATGCCATGACCCTAGTTAGAGCCAACCTCAGTCTGGCCATGAGGTTCCATTGTGAATTCTCTGGACTTAACGAGTTCCTCTTCAGTATTCATCAAGTAACCTAATTAGTATCTCAGCTATTCTTAGCTCCATAACAGGGTCCAAAGTTCCCATGACAGTCACGCAGCATGATTTCCAAGCGTGACACAAAAACCTTACTCCCTTCCAAACTCAGAAAGTGTTAAGATGCACAGATTACAGGTGTAAACAGTAGGTCTCCAAAGCCTAGTTTCATTTTAAACCTCTCTTGCCTTCCTTCTAATTCCACTGACACTAACTGTGTGTATTGCTCATTTAATTATTGATCCTGTTCTATCTTGCATTAGCTTCCCTGTTGTTATTGCCATTATTGAAGCCAGACATCTCTTTTGAACTTCTTCCAAAACTTTGTGGGTCTGACTGCATGGCACTTTACTCTCACGCTTTTTGACCACAGCAGGGGTACAGCAAGTGTGGAGCAGAGACATTGCAATGTGGCTGAACGTCCCAGGGAACAGGGAATCAGGAGAGCTATCTCTGATTCTCTGTGCCACCAACAAGCTTTGTGTCCTGGGGCAACCCGGTTAACTTCTCAGGGTCTCCAAGTCCTCAGGGAGGCAGCAAGGGATTGGACTTCACTTAGATAAACCACTAGGGTTTACTGAGCACCATACTGGACGCCTCTTAGGCACCACATCAAGGCCTCTCGTTGCCACCCCTTCCTCCAGCCACTGCCATGGTGATCATATCTACACGGGCTTCAACTGGTTTCCCTTGGGTACGACTAATGGTGTCTTGCTTCTGGGTGTACCAAAGACCTCTCAATTCCTGCCTTGGGGCTTTTCTGACAGGGCACGGGACTCCTATATCTCAGCTCTCCTGGATACACAACTCAGAAGCACAGGGAATTGACTCTCACGGGGCCACCCAAGACTGATGGGGCAGAGACGTCTCTTGTCCCAAAGATGAGTTCTGAGACACATTTGGTAAGCTCCTCAGAACACTCCCTGGGACGAACCTCCGTTGCCCATGGAGGAGCCAACTTGATCATGTCCTTGGGCCGGCTTTCTCACTGTCTCTGTCACTCCCCCGTCCCGTCCCACATTTCTGCTCCCTGAGACCACTTCCTATACAGACTTCCTACAAGGAGGCTTCAGGATCTGCTCTGGGGGTGTCCAGGCTAAGACAAGCACCTACTTTACATCATACATTTTCATCCTTTCCTGCTTTAAATTTTGATGGTTCTACAATTGCTTGCTGGCAGAGTTCAGTTCTGCCCAACGGTCCTTGTAATAAGAATAGGCTGGGAAGAGGCTGAGTGACCAGAATAACTGAAAATTACTTCCAGCTTCTTGCCTGACTTCAAGAGGCCACAGGGCATAAGGTGCTGGTACAGTCCCAGGGTGTATTTGGTTATATCACTCGGCGACCTAATATAAATGGAAAGGAAATATAACAGAGAGTAATTTAAACAGAAATAGGCTAATGAGAAAGACCCAGAAACTGCTCTTCTCTCTTTCTACTCCCTGATGTTAAGGAAAACGTTAAGGGAAGGACGTTTTCACCTGCATTTCTGCTCAAAACAAGAGAAGTTTTAAAGTTCAGGAGAAAAATGTCTGAAACCGCATTTTTGCATGTTGCCAAAAATGAGAAAAATACGTCATCTCTCCCTTTGGAACAGAACCAAGGGACAGTAGCAATTGTTGGGGGGGTGGGGGGATGAGGAGCATTCTTTGTCAATTAAGTTTGGAAAATAAGCAGTCTCTCTCTTTTATAAATGGCAAGTTTTCTCTGAGTCTTTAAAATATTAATATATATTGTGATTCTTTGAGAAGGAGACTCAAAAAGCAGCATTTCCTTAATTTATGTTTCCACAGAAGCATTTCCCACAGGCCATTTTGCAGAACAAGAAGGTGTGGAATAGGCTTAAGAAATGAAAAGAAGGCTGTCTTTTTTGCATGATTTGAATAACGTCTTAGTTGGAGGATGTAATAAGTAAATATTTGAGCCTTCTCTCTCATTATGATCCTGATATCATACTACTGGATAAGATATATAAATGACCTAATCTTTGCCTGGTGAAATAGGGTTTACGTGGCATTGTCACATCTCTCTCACACCTTTCAATCTAAACAACAATCCGGAAGGCAGGTAGAACAGGAATCCTTACTTGTTAGTAGAGGAAAACAACATCCAGTGTTTGCCTATGTTTAAATGATAGAGGAGGCAGAGCCGGGTTATAAGATCTAGGTCTTCTAGTTCCTGACCCAGAAATTTTACCACCACCACATCTACATTTTGACATTTTTATTAGTTTGTTTGTTTAGCTTACCATTCTATTAAAGAGGAATCACTTCGTATTTCTACTTGCTATTTGGTCTTTTCCCAATACTACTCCCACAAAATGAAATATATGAGGTTGGTAAGGGTCAAAATCATCTCTGGAAAACTGTTAAAAGAATTATGTGTCTTTTAATTCTAACTTCAAATGGAGAATTAGACTCTTGAAGGGTTCATGTAAAAAAAAATGCTAATTTTTTTTTCAAAATCCCCAAACCTGAAAGATAACAAATAACTCTAAAATGGAAGAATAAAAGGCATAGACTACTCACAGTACCAAAACCAAATAGATAGGTCATAATTTGGGGTGTAGTTGTGGGCTTAAGGATGCGTCTGATTCCATGTGTTCAAAGCATGTACAGATCCTGATCAGAACAATTTCATCCCTTTGTGTGGGTAACCATGGAAAATACAGTCATCGCCATTCAAGTGTGGTCCTGGGTGAAATCATCAAGCATCAGAATGGTCTTATGTGTAGGTAAAAGAGAAACAGAACTACCACAAATTACTTAGCCACATTTTTCATTCCTCATTTCAGGGATTTCTTCCAGTTGTCAAAATTTAATTTTCCTTTCATCTTATACACATCACTGTGTGCCTATTATCTTTATGGAAAAGTATTGAACAAAATTCCTCAGTAATCTCCAGCCATGGGCTCTAACTATCCTAGTTCTGATTTTTTTTACTTTCACTTCTGCTAGAAAAATATGAGATTTCATTGCCATAAGCTCAGTTGTTAAAGATTCCACGCATGTACACATGAGCAGTGACAATAAGAAAGATTTCTCTGAGGCTTCCCCCATCTGTATATTTTAGCATATGTTTTTGTAGCTATGCTATTGTTACAGTGCCTCAGTGACTATGTACCTTTGGGTAAGCCTCTGCTTCAGTTTCCTCACCTAACTCTAGGGTTATGTTAAGAATTAAATACAACCAGTCGTCAAACACTGTCCAAACATGAAGTCTACAATCCTTGTATATAGGACACTGTGCTAGGCACTGGAGATTCAAAGCTCAATAAGATGCTCTTTTCCCTTGAAGAGTTCATAATTCATTGGGTGAAAACCAAAATCCAAGTAAGCAAGTACAATGTATCATCATATTGTGATCAATAGTCTATTGACTATTAAGCAATGATATGTACAGGTAGACACTAAACTGGCCATCAGAAAATTCACTTTTAGTCCTACCTCTACCCTTATCTAGCCATATAGCCTGGAAAAACCAATTAACCTGTTTGAGACTCAGTTTATCCATCTGTAAAGTGAGGGTGAATTAACTAATTTTTAAAGTCCTTTGATTCAAACCTGTGCTCTAGTGTTTCTCATTTTATCACTCATTTCTAATACTTAGTAAGAGGTGAGATTGTATGTGGCAGACACTGTTGGCTGGCCGCCCTGTAGCCATCGCCCCTTCACCTTTGCTAATAGCACCCTCCCCCAAGTTTTCTCAGGTCTACGGCAGCAATATACTGAGGGAAGTGTGTTCCTCTCAACCCCAAGGGGTGAAATGGGATTGTCAAAGCCAATCATAGTAATCCCATGATTTTTGCCACTGATTGGTTTAGGCACAGGCATACAAATCACTGTTGACCAATGAGATAATATGGGAAGTCTGCTAGTAGGGTTCTAGGGAAGGTTTTAATACTTGATTAAAAGGAAAAAAAAGAGATGTGTGAAGAATAACTCCACTTCCTGCCTTTGGATATGGGAGAGTGAGGAGGTGATGCCAAGAACTAGGGCAACCACCTTCCAACCACTTGCTGACGTAAAGCTGACTCACTGAGGATGGCAAAGTGGAAAACCAAGACACACCAGGATTCTTGATGACACCGTTATGCCAAGGAATTAATCAATCCTGGAACTGGATGTGTTTGAATTTGTGTGTGTGAGATTTAAAAAAAAAAAAAGAAATCTGTGTTCAAGTCATCAAAAGTAGCCAACTAGGGGCCAGCCCGGTGGCGCAAGCGGTTAAGGGCACACGTTCCGCTGCGGCAGCCTGGGGTTCGCCGGTTCGGATCCTGGGTGCGCACCGACGCACCGCTTGTTAAGCCATGCTGTGGCGGCGTCCCATATAAAGTAGAGGAAGATGGGCATGGATGTTAGCCCAGGGCCAGTCTTCCTCAGCAAAAAGAGGAGGATTGGCATTGGATATTAGCTCAGGGCTGGTCCTCCTCACAAAAAAAAAAAAAAAAAAAAGTAGCCAACTAAAACATGCAATCCAAAAAGCTGAATTATGGTACTTTGAAATGTTTATTAATTCATCCACAAGCCAAATTTAATATTGTGAGAAAGTGAATTCATTTCAGACCAATAAGAGGATAAGATGAGTGATTCAGGGAAAGAAAAGCCTTAACAAATCTGATCTTCAATTTCCTCATCTGCAAAATAGAATCCAAAGTATATCTAACTCATTGAGATGCTAAGTGCACAGTAAGCACACACTAATTATTGTTAACTGTTTTATTACACATGAGAAGCCTGGTATGGCAGAGACAATGCTATATAGCCACCAAATCTTGTTATATTTTGTTTTTCTTCCTGGACACACAGGAAGACCATTATTTCCCAGTTTCCTACGTGAATAAGTTTCGATCATGTGACTGAGTTCTGGGTTGTGGGAAGAAGTGATGTGATCCACTTGTGGCCTGGCTCTCATTAAAATCCCATGTGATCCTCCTGCCGGCTCTTTCAGTGTTATGTTACTGCTAAATTTCAAGGCATGAGACCAAGTGTTCATATTGGCCACTAGATGGACATTGAGTAGTTTTACTTTATTAAAATATTTAATAAGATCTACTTAAATTTACAATGATGTCCTTTCACTCATGTTTCCTGTTTTCCATTTAAAAATGCAAGGTAAATTAATAACTAAGAAGGATAGCTCAAAATCTATACGAAAATTAATATGGGGAAATGGCTTTAAAATATCAGATAAAGTTGCAAAATCCGTGGGCAAATTCTCCCTAGGGAAGCAAAGTAGTTACTCCTTGTAGAACAAGTCTGCCTCTCTAAGTAGGTGCAAGTAAGTATATTATTTATGCCTAAACATCTACCAGAGAGAATGCCTGTAAAGAAAATGATGTCCTTAGGCACATACATTTGTTTTTCCTTTTCTCAAGTACAGCCTAGACCTCTTATCTTCTCCTGCAGCTTATAACACACTCTCTGCATTTCCACTCCGTCTGGCAGGGCTGGTTTCAAGGAAGATGTGGGGTTATGGGAAAATGCCGAAGGAGAAATCCAGCTCTCCTTCTAGTTGGATCACATTACAATGAGATGTGAGCAAGTAAAATGCACGTGCCTGCTAATGTCAACACAGTTTTCATTTGATGAGTCTTATCTCGTTTATAGCAACTCCTTTCTGTAAGCAGGCACAATAGAGTTACAACTTTTGTTCATCTAATTAAAAAAGAAAATGCCATGAAAATAATTTCTATGTAAGTTACCTAAAAGATAAAGAAGTCTCTAGCATTTTTTGAAGAAACTTAGCTGGCATTATAAATTTTTTAACGTGAACTATGCAATGTGGAATACTACTGACTTAACAAAGGAAATGATTTTAAAACCATAGCTCAATGAAAAATAATGTACATTCTCATTTGAATTTGAATTTTGTATTTCACTTGAAACAGGAATTAAATATGAATTTATTGATTTTGCTATAGCTTGACTTTGAAAATATTAAATTTTGAACACTTAATCCTAAAGGGTCCACCTCACTGGAAGATTTAAAAGAAATAGTTCTTTTCAGTAATGGCATGCACTTTATAACTTTTAAAAATACATATTAAAATAAACTGATAAGATGTAGAGAAGAATATAGAAACTGCATTCATGTTTAAGATAAGATTATGAAAACAAAAGACTTCAAAGAAAGTTTGCTGGAAACTATACACTGTCACTTGGCAGTAAAAGATCATACCTCTCTGTTGATAGGGATACGTTAGTGGCAAGTTTTCAAAAGCACTGTACAAGTTGTTTGGTCAAGTCACTTATCTCTAGCTTGATTTTGCCTCAAGAGTTTCACATCTAAGTGGGTATTCTTGAACACATCCAGGTACAAGGAATCTCATTCCCTTCCTTGCGATCCCTTCTACAGTTGGACAGCTCTATAAGTTAGAAAATACATTAGTCAGGGTAAGTAAATCTAGCTGTTATAACAAAAGACCCCCAAATCTCCATGGCTTGACACAATAAGGGTTTATTTCTTGTTCATATCACAATCCAACATGGAGTTCCTGTCCTGGCTCTTCTCACGCACCAGGCTCCTTCCATCTACCATCTTCTAGGGCCTCGGAGTTTTCCCCGGGGTCCTTTGCATCCAGCCAGCAGGCAAGGGAACAGACAGCATGTGGAAGATCTCAAAAGAGGCTTTAGGAGTCAGGCCTAGAAGTAGTGTACATCCATTTTACCACCATTTTATTGGCCTGACATAGGCACATGGCACCACCTAGCTAACAAGGGGGCTAGGGCATATAGTGTATCAGGGTCCCGAGGATGGAGATGAGCTCACAGATATTGGAGAGCACTAGCAGTGCCTGTTATGGAAAGCTATCCTTCCACTGAGCTAGTGTTTCTTGCAGTAGCTTTCACCTATAGGACCCAGCTTAACTTCGGGTCATATTGACTTAAGTTTAATTCTGTTTTCACACAACAGCCCTACAGATATTTCCAGAAGGCCTTTCAGAAAAGATAACAGTTGAGCAGAGACCTGAAGAAAGTAAGGGTGCAAATTATTTGGTTGATGGAGGTTAAAAAAAAGACAGTGAGGGAAACTCATAGCGATACAAGCCCACCTTAACAAACAAGAAAAAGCCCAAATAGGCAACCTTAAATTACACCTAACAGAACTAGAAAAAGAAGAAAAAACAAAGCCCAAAGCCAGCAGAAGGAGAGAAATAATAAAAATCAGAGCAGAAATAAATGAAATTGAGACCAAAAAAACAGTAGAAAGGATTAATGAAACAAAGAGTTGGTTCTTCGAGAAGATAAACAAAATCGACAAACCCTTAGCCAGGCTTACTAAGAAAAAAAGAGAAAAGGCTCAAGTAAATAAAATTAGAAATGAAAGAGGAGAAATTACAACGGATACCACGGAAATACAGAGGATTATAAGAGAATACTATGAGAAATTATATGCCAACAGATTGGACAATCTAGAAGAAATGGATAAATTCTTAGACTTATACAACCTCCCAAAATTGAACCAAGAAGAAATGGAGAATCTGAATAGACCAATAAAAAGTAAAGAGATTGAAATAGTAATCAAAAACCTCCCAAAAAATAAAAGTCCAGGACCAGATGGCTTCTCCAGTGAATTTTACCAAACATTCAAAGAAGATTTAATACCCATCCTTCTCAAACTATTCCAAAAAATAGAGGAAGATGGAACACTTCCTAAATCATTCTATGAGGCCAACATCACCCTGATACCAAAACCAGACAAAGACAATACAAAGAAAGAAAATTACAGGCCAATATCGCTAATGAACATTGATGCAAAAATCCTCAACAAAATATTGGCAAACCGAATACAACAATACATTAAAAAGATCATACACCATGATCAAGTGGGATTTATACCAGGGATGCAGGGATGGTTCAACATCCGCAAATCAATCAACGTGATACATCACATCAACAAAACAAAGAATAAAAACCACATGATCATCTCAATAGACGCAGAGAAGGCATTTGACAAGATACAACATGCATTTATGATAAAAACTCTCAATAAAATGGGAATAGAAGGAAAGTACCTCAACATAATAAAGGCCATATATGACAAACCCACAGCCAACATCATACTCAACGGGGAAAGACTGAAAGCCATTCCTCTGAGAACAGGAACGAGGCAGGGCTGCCCACTCTCACCACTCCTGTTCAACATAGTACTGGAGGTTTTGGCCAGAGCAATTAGGCAAGAAAAAGGAATAAAAGGAATCCAAATAGGTAACGAAGAAGTGAAACTCTCATTATTTGCAGATGACATGATTGTATATATAGAAAACCCTAAAGAATCTGTTGGAAAACTATTAGAAACAATCAACAACTACAGCAAAGTTGCAGGGTACAAAATCAATCTACAAAAATCAGTTGCATTTCTGTATGCTAATAATGAACTAACAGAAAGAGAGCTCAAAATGATAATACCATTTACAATTGCATCAAAAAGAATAAAATACCTAGGAATAAATCTTACCAAGGAGGTGAACGACCTATACAATGAGAACTACAAGACATTATTGAAAGAAATCGATGATGACATAAAGAAATGGAAAGATATCCCATGCACATGGATTGGAAGAATAAACATAGTTAAAATGTCTATATTACCTAAAGCAATCTACAGATTCAATGCAATCCCAATCAGAATCCCAATGACATTCTTCACAGAAATAGAAAAAAGAATACTAAAATTTATATGGGGCAACAAAAGACCCCGAATAGCTAAAGAAATCCTAAGAAAAAAGAACAAAGCAGGAGGCATCACAATCCCTGACTTCAAAACACACTACAAAGCAATAGTAATCAAAACAGCATGGTACTGGTACAAAAACAGACACACAGATCAATGGAACAGAATTGAAAGCCCAGAAATAAAACCACACATATACGGACAGCTAATTTTCGACAAAGGTGCTAAGAACATGCAATGGAGAAAGGAAAGTCTCTTCAACAAATGGTGTTGGGAAAACTGGACAGCCACATGCAAAAGAATGAAAGTGGACCATCTGCTATCGCCATTCACAAAAATTAACTCAAAATGGATCAAAGACCTGAAGGTGAGACCTGAAACTATAAAACTCATAGAAGAAAATATAGGCAACACACTATTTGACATTGGTTTTAAAGGAATCTTTTCGGATGACATGCCTACCCAGACTAGGGAAACTAAAGAAAAAATAAACAAGTGGGACTTTATCAGATTAAAGAGCTTTTATAAGACAAATGAAACCAGAATCAAGATGAACAGACAACCAACCAGCTGGGAGAGAATATTTGCAAAACATACATCTGACAAGGGGTTGATCTCCATAATATATAAAGAACTCACACAACTGAACAACAAAAAAACAAACAACCCGATCAAAAAATGGGCAGAGGAAATGAACAGACACTTCTCCAAGGAAGATATACAGATGGCCAATAGGCACATGAAAAGATGTTCAACATCTCTCATCATCAGGGAAATGCAAATCAAAACAACGCTAAGATACCACCTCACGCCCGTTAGAATGGCTATAATCACCAAGACAAAAAACAACAAATGTTGGAGAGGATGTGGAGAAACAGGAACCCTCATACACAGCTGGTGGGAATGCAAATTGGTGCAGCCTCTATGGAAAACGGTATGGAGGTTCCTCAAAGAATTAAAAATAGAGATGCCCTATGATCCAGCCATCCCACTACTGGGAATCTATCCAACGAACCTGAAATCAACAATCCAAAGAGGCTTATGCACCCCTATGTTCATTGCAGCATTATTCACCATAGCCAAGAAGTGGAAGCAACCTAAGTGTCCCTTGACTGACGATTGGATTAAGAAAATGTGGTATATATATACAATGGAATACTACTCAGCCATAAAAAAAGACAAAATCGTCCCATTTGCAACAACATGGATGGGCCTGGAGCGTATTATGTTAAGTGAAATAAGCCAGGAAGAGAAAGACAAACACTGTATGATCTCACTCATATGTGGAATATAAACCAACACATGGACAGAGAAAACTGGACTGTGGTTACCAGGGGCAGTGGGGGTGGGGGGTGGGCACAAGGGGTGAAGGGAGTCATATATATGGTGATGGACAAACAAAAATGTACAACCCAAAATTTCACAACGTTAGAAACCATTAAAACATCAATTAAAAAAAAAAAGACAATGATAATTTTTATGGCCTTTTGCCAAAATCCAGTGTGACTTTTGGAAAAGAAAATACTTCCCAGCCATACCTTTTAAGGTTTTGCTTCATGGGAGTGCAAAAGAAAATTTCCAAAAAATTTATGTTGTGTAATTCGTTCCTGCCAAGTTTTCTATTTGAATAACAGAAAATTCTACCAATATTTTAATAGAACTGTTCTTTAGCTTCAATTAATTAAACTCCTTAGTGAAGCATTAGAAAGATCTATGCATCATTTCTATGGTGATGCAGACAATGAATATTTGTGGAGTGCATGTTTTATACACAGAGTTTGAGAAGAGAAAAAGATTATTCTCAGCAGAGATAGTTCTTGCAAAGATGGAATTTCTGCTGGGTCAACTGAATCTTTAACCAGGATATCTAGATATAGCCATTAATATAGTTATAGTTATATATAGATATAAATATAGCAGCAACCAAAAGGAATTTGGTCTTATTCTATATAACAAGTTTCATGTACTTCCTCTACCTTGAAAATATAATTTAAAGAGAGAAAAATAATTTTGTCATGAGAAGAAACTTCGCTTCCAATAGCATTAGCAACTTTTCTTTTCTCTGGTAAGTCAGTTATTTATTTAAGAACAATTTATGGGGCTCCTACACATGCCAGAGTGGATAGGGCACTGGAGATATAAAAATGCATAAAATCCTCAAAAACCCACGGTAGAGTGGGGGGGACAATTGAAGGGCAACAATAGGAGTGTATGCTACAGAAGACTCACTCTGATTTATTCATTCACTCAACAAATACTTCTTGAGTGCCTGCTATGTGCCAGGCACTGTTCTAGATGCTTAGAACATATCAGTGAAATAAACTGACAAAATCTCTGTCTTTGATGTGCTTCTATAGCAGGATAGAAAGATAATAGACAAGAAACAAAATAAACAAGTGAATTACATAATACCTTAGAAGATAAGCCCTATGGGGAAATAGAATACGGTAAGAGGCATGGGGAGTATTGGTGGCAAGTTGTAGTCTTTGTAATTTACATAAGAAGTCAGAGAAGACCACTTAGGAAGGTAACATATGATTCTCTCAACTCATGTAATGTGCATTTGTGGGATGACACCAGTACGTAGTGGAAAAACCTTGATTTTAGAGTCAAATTGGCTTGGATCAAAATCTGTTCCATGTTATTTAACAATCTGAGCCTGAATTTCCTCCTCAACAAAATGGGAACAATAACACTTCCATCACAAATTGTTGGGAAGATTGAAATAATATTTGCCAAATCTTTTTTTTTTACATACGCCTGATGTATAGTAAGTACTTAATCAATTTAGACCCTAGAGTATCTTAAGCTAAGGGCCATTTCCCATCTGTGGAAATCCACCTGGAAAGAGCAACCCATCTTCATCCCTCAACGTGCAGGTCAGGCCAATCACCTTTATGCTCAGAATTTTCTTAATTTGGCCTAAGAGAAGAGAATACTTTCCTCTCAGGTTATGATGCAGTGAGAATGTGAGCCAAGAGCTGAAAGTGACCAGAGCCCCTGTCTTGTCAAGACAGCTGGCCCAAGAGATTGAAGTGGGTAGAGAGAGAATAGAAAAGATGGGAAGTAGAGAAGGTGTTCTATCATTGTTGTATTCCTGATTCTGTGTGTCCTCAGCTGCCCTCCTCTAGTAGATTGCAAAATTTGGCCACAAATTCCATCAAAAAGTGTAATCCATCCACTCCTTGAATCTTGGCATAGCTATCTGGCTCTTCTCGGCCGATGGGACTTTAGTGAACATGAAGCAAGTAGAGGCTTAAAAAATGTTTGTGCTTTGGGGCTTGCCCTCTCTTGCTGCTGGAAACCTTTCCATTAACATATGCAATAGTCCAGGCTAGCCACCTGGAAGATGAGAGACATGTAGAGCATAGATCATATAGACCATGTAGGAGCATCTTAGCTGATGCTTCCTAGACCAACCAGTGCCCGGATGACCTGCCAGCTGACTGCACACACATGAGTGTCCCCAGATGAGACCAGCAAAAGAATCACCTAGCTGAGTCCAGCTAATTGCTGACCCACAGAATCATGAGGTAATGATTGCTGTTTTAAGCCACTAAGTTTTAGGATGGCTTGTTATGCAGCATTGGATAACTGATACACTCTTCTCATACACACCCAACACAAACTTTCCACTTTTTTCCTAAAGTAAAACAAGTTTGGTTTTTTTTTTTTGCTGTTTACAACCAAGAAAAGTATTGACTAAGATGATAGGGCTTCCTATGCTCACGTTATTGACTTGGTGCCCTGTCCATTAATTTAGTTTATTCCGTGACTTGAACTATGCCCCTAAATCCCGAGCTTCTCCTTCCAACCCTCATATTGCATTACCCACCTATGTTCTGTCCTCACCAACTAGCAAAGAACTGTCTCCTCCCTTCTCTCCATGCCCAATACCTGCAGGTTGGACCTCTTCCCATGGCCTTTGCCAAGGGTCTGTACCTGCCACTTCCTGTTGGCTCTTCTCAAGGCCAACTGCTTGACAATGTGACTCTCCATCTGTTACTGATCATCAGACCTCCTGCCACCACTTTTCACTTGTCTGTGCAGACTTTCTCCTATAAATAAAAGAGCTATCCACCTGCCAAATGCTGACAGCCAGTTTCCTCCCTAGATGTTCTCTTCTGTGAGGCCCAGATTCCATGCTCTTATTCTTCTCGTTTATCCTCTGTCTGAGATACAGCTGAGCCTGGGATGTTAGGCGAATCTCTATGAGCTCTCATATTCAGATGACAAACTGTATATAGTAGAAGTAGATGGTGATTTTTTAAAGACAAGTCATGAGGAAATCATGTCTCTTCCTGGTAGAAGAATATTGACAAGGCTATCGCAGGGGCTTGTGGAGTGTGTGTGCTGTCTCTGGGGTTGGTAGACAGTGAAGTTGGTTCCCAACAGTATGAACCAGATAGGCCAATGCTCTACTCATATTCGTTTACGTCTTTCCATTTCTGTGCCTGGTAGCCTGACGTCCCACTGCCAGCCTTTACATCTTTTTGCCAGAGAGCTTTCTCTGGTGCTGGAGCCAACTTTTGTTTGCTCTGGCAGGCCAGAGGTGCTGGAAAATTAAAGTCTCCCACCTCTGTCCCTGTGCAGTCCTCATCCAGTGACTGAGCAGAGTTGGTATACAAATATCCCAGCTCCATCACTTGGATGGGATACCTCTGAAGAGTGTGTTTTATACTGGCTCCCAGACTTCCCCAGTAGGATTAAGCTCCTGTTGCTCATAGTGATAACTTACTTGTCAACACTTTCTTTATTTGCTTCCTTCCCTCCCCTGTCTCTCTCCTCCAAATAAATTACTTGCACTTGAAATTTGGTTTCAAGATCTGCATCCAGGAGAACTCAAACAAAGACAATAACACACCTATTGGATGCCTTGAAGGACAAGAACTGGACCAATGAAGGTGGTGGCAACAATTTAGGGGGAAAAGAATGTAATAGTGTGATGATAAACAGAACCAGCCGCTTGGATGGTAAAGAGGATAATAGCCGCCAACAGGCCCCCTTTGCCCTCTGTGCAAGAGTCTGGGTGATTTTCCTGATAGTAGAGTAATTGAATCAAGGATGAATACGGGGGAAATTTTGGTTTTAACGCGATTCATCTATAACATGGGCATCAGTCACTTGGCACAATATCCATAAGGCAATAAACTTAAGGAATTTAATTTCTTTTAATGTGGAGCTATTTAAGCATTACTTTGCAGATTTTTATGGGAGAATGATACTCTGATATGGTTCTTTGTCCAACAACAAAGTACAAGTTAAAAAGATAACCAGGGGTGTTCCAATAACTATGTTCAAATATTTATGAAACACTGACTTTTTGGTCGTAGGCTAAAGCACAGAGTTTAAATTGGTTAGTTCTATTGCCAAATGCCTTCAGACTTCATTGACTTTTTTGGAATTAGTACAAAAGCAGAGATTAGATCCAAAACTTGGTCAAGGATTCTGTGTGGTCCAGAAAATTATGAGTCTTTACTTGTACATATGAATTAATATTGAATTTTCTCTTTGTTCACTCTTCATCTTTTGGGACAGTGAGCAATCAAGGTATCTGAACTGATTGGGGAAAGACCTCTATAGAAATCTATGATCTATTCTTCTAACAGAGAGTGGGAAAATTCTTAATAGTTCTGAACGGTGAACTTTCTAAGAAAAAAAGTGATTTCAGCATCTGGGAGGCAATGCTGACCCTCTAAAGAGGGCTCCCTTTGCTTGCAGCCAGTATCGCAGTCATTGCTTCGTCAAGGATCCTGAGAGTCTTCAAGCATGAAAGGAAGGGTAGGGAATCAAATCTCTCTACTTAATAGGGAATGTATTAGAACTGCTTCGAAATTAGCCTTGGCTCAGCTTAATGAAATTTCCCCATTGTTCAGCAGCGGCCCACCAAATCCACAGCATTCAAACGGCAGCCCTTCAACTGTAAAAAGCCTCGAAAATTAGAGCACTTACAAGATAAAGATTATTATTCCTCTCCCTCAGGTTCACAAAAACACTCAAACCTGCTTGGCCTTTTGAGTAGGCTAAATATTAGAGGCATCCCGACTTGGGAGGACACGCTTTATTCTCAGTGCACAATTTAACTCGTGAAATGCCTATGATATAGAGCCAGAACTTTCTGCAAAGAAACTCACCAGCCCTGCTGTGCCCGAGAAATCATTTTAGAGGACAGCAGAGTAACCAAGAGACAGGAATTGGAGCTACTCCTCTCTGGTGTCGCTGAAGTTTCTCCAGTGGGATGTTATTTGGAAGGCCTTCTCCCTCGAGACTTCTCCCCAGCTCTGGGTAAACTAATTTGCCTTCACTGGCCTGAGATAAGAGAATTATAATTGCTTCTTCACTCTCCATCCCTTCCATTCTGCACCCACACACAATATTTGTGTTTCCAAAATTCTTAAAAGATCACTGTAATATCCAACATTACTTTCTTTATGACATCAACATGTGCATAAAATCTGACACTCAAAGCTCACGTTCTCTCACTCACTCTCTGTCTATTCGTCTTCCTTTGGCCTGAACAAGAGTACGCCCACACGTACAGTCTTCGGAGTACAAATCAATGTAGCAACGTAGCCAACAAAGGATCTCCCGATTCAAATTATACCAATGTCAAATGCTGATGTGTGTAAATAATTAATTGTGTTTTCACTGGTAAGTCCAGTTTGATCTTTCATTGCTTGGCGACCCCTGGGGTCTGTGGCTCCCCAAGAAGCAGGGACATTTAGGATTTTTTATTACCAGCTCATAACTAATTTATAGGCTACTATGGAGTCAGGTGCACAGATTCAGCATCTCATCTATCACTATAAGCAGCTCCAGCATTAAAGGATGGCTACTTCCCAGAAATCAACGAAGGGGAACAGAGATAAGGAAAAGGGACAAGGCACATATGCCATAGAAGGCATATCTTTTAGAAGAAGCACAAATGTTTCGAGGTAAAGAATTTCCTACTTACCAAGCCAACCAATGATAAAGTTCTCTAATTATTTCCTAAAGGTAAAACCCACTGTACGTTGCATAGCAAACATATATCCAATTGTTATCACTGATCATTAAAATTCTTTATCTGGTTTTCCTCTCTGATTTACCTTCTTCAGTGAAATTTTTACCAGAACAACTGCATGAGATTCAAACTTGTCGAAAGTACAGTTGCTTTGAAAAAAAGAAAGGGGGGAGACTTTCTTAACAAGAAAATTTTATCATGCCAGAAAATGACCTTGAAAGAAGAAAATATTGAAACTTAATTACAGCTTTGATAACATATGTGCTGTGTCTTTTGGACAACAGCATTGAGTGTGGAGTTCATTTCCTTATGATTTTCTGAAGCGTGTTGTATTATATACACATGTTGACATGTGACAGAAAGAAGGGAAAAGTGCAAACACTGAAAGGGCCATTTATTACATACTTTCAAAGAAACCAATAATGACTTAGAGATGTATATTACATTCCTGAGTTTTACACGGCTTCTTGGATAGCGAGCGTTAATAGTTTTCTGCGAACCTACTCAAGAATTCCATTTCCATCACAGCCAAGTATGTATTCCCACCCTCTGACCCCTTCATGTGTCCACAACTTCTACACAAAGCTCGTTCTCACAGAGCAAAGGAAAGATGGGTTTCGTAAATAGAACCTAAACCCAGTGGAATCTGAAACAAGTACTAGCGGAATAAAGAAATCTCTGAACATATTCATAAGGAGTGTTTCTTTATGGTACTTTTCTATGTCTCACGGACAGCACCGAAGCTGTGCCACATTCTGAAACTGTTGCTATGGCAAAGCGTCTTGTTTTATTGACTATGGAGCACATTGTTGTGTTTAAGTCATGTAAATGATCAGGACACAAAGGAAAGGGCCCGCAGCAGCCGCTGCTCAATCACGACGGCGCTGGGGTCTTTCCCCCTTGACACATGCCATTTACGCAGCATGGGAAGGCATTTCTTTCAGAAAGCCTCACTCCCTGGGTGCTGCGAACTGGTCTTTGGAGATATTTGTGAGATCTGCACATCTTTCAGAGGCGATTCTGCAGGGGAAAAAGAATACACAATGATGAAGCCGTTGCTTTTGTTTTAAGGCCAGGAAATTTCTATAGAAATTTTGCATTCTCTACCTATTAACACACTTTTGTTTCCAGGCTGCTGGTTTTGTCTAATATTTCAACTTTCTATCAGTTTCTGTCACTTAGAAGCAAAGTAGGAGAGTTTCTCTTTTGTTTCCCACTTATATCTCAAATATGTGTTTTTAATTAAGTATTTTACTACCGCATCAATTCACACTGATTAGACATAATTACAGAAACAAAATATGCAGAATACATTTTAATAACGCCTGCCACCTCCGAGGGAACAATGAAGATCTAATTTACTGATCTAAGTGTTGTTTGAAAGCAACGCAGAGTTAAAAAAATAGTAATATATTTTGAAATGGAGCTTATTAGTATTTTTGGATACAAACGTAAGCTAAAATGCACTATTATCCAGATTTCAATGCTTGTAATTTAAAAAAACAACACTTAGGGCAACATTTGTTTACAGGAAGAATCAAATGACACCCTTTAATAATAAAAGCTTGATCAAATGAAAACAGTTTCAATTGTGACTTGAAGAGCTTTGATAATTTGTAGCCCAATTTCCAAGGGAAATTTTACCACTATGAAAATCGATTTTTGATAGTATTTTGTCAATGTTGATTTCCAGGTTTTGACACTATATGTGTTTATGAAGGATGTTATCATTGGGGGAAGCTGTATGAAGGGTACACAGGAACTCTCTGTACTAGCTTCAACCCCTTGTGTGCCTTAAACTGTTTCAAAATACAAAAAAGTTACAGCAAAAATCTATTTTTGATGCAAAATAGAAATGTACTTTTCCAACTTGTAGAGGAATGTGCTGTCTTTGTGGAGCTTAGATAATTACAATTACAGAGCCATAGGACATGTCATTCCCAGCACTTGTGTTGGCATCTGGAATCAAAGGAGTTTTGGACAATGAGTTAACTTTCTCAAGGAAAATTCCGTTTACCCCACATTTTCAACTCATTCAGAAAAGAATTCTGTTAACAATTATAAACGAGAGATCTATTTATTCTTACCATTTCAGATGCTCTTTCCGTAGTTATTAAAACAGTATTTACAATTCCCATAAACCTGGTTGTGTTACTGGATCTCTCACTTTCTTTAACTTTCTTGTTCTCTTTTTAAAAAATTGGTAGTTAAAATCATAGTTTTGCATTCCTCCCCATTACGAGTGAAGTTCAGAGATTAAAAAAAGAATATAAAATATATCACAAACCAAGATTATATCTAATGTAAATGTCCACTTATATTTCATTTGGGTGTGATGTGTGTGTGTGTCTGTGTGTGGGGGGAAGGTGTGTAATCATAGAATGTCGGGATTAAGAGGACCATAGGAATCACTTAATTCAACCTAAATATTAACATATTAAACAGACATATATTTGATATTTATAATACATAATGCTGGTTCGATAATAAGTCTTTGCATTTCCATGGCATTCTATAAGGGGCTGTGATAGCACACGTCTAATTTTATCCTAATATAATTCTGTGAGCTTGCTAGAGGTTGCTACCATTATTCTCACTGAGGAAATGGGCAGCTAACTTGCAAAGAGGTCCAGCCTTTGGCTTACTTTTGAAAGGCACGCTAATGGTGAAATTGGGGACTAAAACCTAGATTCCATCTCCTTGTTCAAGGTACTTCATTCTGGGCCACATTCTCTAAGGCCACAATCATGCTTAAATTGTCTTGTTTGATATCTCCAATAGTGCCACTTGGAGAAAATTTTTAATTAAAATGATAACAGGAGTTAGTTACCTCTTTTTAAACTATAACAAATGAAAACATTTTTTGAATGACCTAGGAACACTGGGCTCTGTATCATAACTCCCTTTCTTTTCCTCTTTAACAGCCTCATCGACATACAATTCACATACCATATAATTCACTCATTTAATGTGCACAAGTCAACATTTTATTTGTATATTCACATTGTTGTGCAACTAGCACCACAATCTAATTTTAGAACAGGCTCATCTCCCATAAAAGAACCCGTGTATCCATTAGCAATCACTTGCTACTCCTCCTGCCTTCCACCCCCCGACCTTGACAACTACTAATCTACTTCCTGTTTCTAAGGATTTACTTAATCTGGACATTTCATACAAATGGAATCATACAATATGTGATCTTGTGTGACTGGCTTATTTAATTAGCATAATGTAGCATGTATCAGTACTTCATACCTTTTTATTGATGAATAATATTTCATTGTATGGATATACCCGTTTTATTCATCCATTCATTAGTTGATGGACATTTGGGTTGTTTCCACTTTTTGGCTGTTATGAATGATGCTGTTATGAGCATTCATGTACAAGTTTTTGTGTGGACATATGTCTTCATTTCTCTTGGGTATATACCTAGAAGTGGAATTCCTAGGTCATATGGTAACTTTAGGTTTAACTTTTTGAGGAATTGTGAGACAGTTTCCAAAGTGGCTACACCATTTTACATCTCACCAATAGTTCTTTTTCTTAACCTGAGCTGACAAAGTTACTCTGGTGTCTCCAGTCATTTACTGTAATTAGTAAACTCCAAAGTCCCTTCTCTCACACTCTTCTGGGTCTGGCCAGTTGAAAGGTACGAGAGTGTATTTGCCTCACCATGATTTCAGAAAAGTGATCAGGAATTAGAATGGGAAACAAAGAAATTAAGGATGCGTTTATCAATTCTACACCTAGAATGTGAACCACCTTTTGGTGAGGAAATTTAAAATTTTAGTTGCAACAAATACACACACACACAAAATTCAATTGGCCATACAAAAATAAAAAACAAACCAAATCAACCAACCAACCAGCCACACAGAAACTCCCAATGTATGTGTTTGCTGTTCCATCAGTAACCCTGGAAGAAGTAGGGGCTATTTGAACTGCTTTTTTATAGTTTTCAACAGCAAGAGATATTTTTGGCTATAAAGACATCCATGCAAAAGCCCTCACACCTGCTTCTTGCCCACAGACACACAACTATTTAAAAAATCTTCAAAAATCTATGAATAAACCTTTTATAATCTCAAGGATTCTTACGTTTCTAGACAGAGATCAATACAGACCCTGGCTTTTAAGGCAAGCTGGGACACCTTCTGGAATGTAAAACACATGCTTTGCCCCTGACAAATTAAGTAAGAGTCTGGACATGAATTAGATTGGTTCTTTTATGCACAAACCTAGCAACACTCTGACTAGCTCTTTTTGTGTGGCCAGAAAGGTATGTGCTAGAAGAGGGATGCAAACATTTTCTGTGCTGGCACTGTTAGGCAGCTGGGGCTGAAGTGGCCATTTTTGCTTCATCACCTTGATTCTTATAATATCCATCAGTTGGTGCTTTTGACTTGTTCTTATCTGTGACCTACGTGGCCCGATTTCAGCTAAGCCAGTGCAAAGCTAGAAGGGAAAATTGTATGGGATGTTTCTCTTATTCCAACGTCTCCCCCCGTGTCACCCCCAACCATGATAACCAGACAAATTTTCTGGCTGGGGAGCAATCTCAAGCAGGGATAGCTGGAAGGCGTTGAGTGAAAATGGAAGAGATGAAGAGGGGGAAGGAATGAGTACCAAGAAAAAAGAGAGTGAAATAGGGAAAGAGGATGTCATGAGACAAAGGTCAAAAGAGGGGAAGAGTGGCAGAGAACGATAAAACAAGAGGGATGAATCCTTAGGCTGAACTAGCAAGTGATGTTAGTTAGTGATACTCTCCTGGGATCATCCCAGTTCCCACTGAGGTCTTCATGTCCTTGGTTTGTGGAATAATTCATTGATAATGCCCAAATTGAGTTTGCAAATGACTTCAGACCTCAGCAGGAGTTACCGGTGGTTTATAGCTTTGCAAATTGAAATTGAAACTCAAAATACCTTTGATAAACTGCAGTAAAATATTACAAAGCAAATAGAAGAAATCCCCTTTATGTTACAGAATAGCACACAAATAGAAAATCAAATTCTTTTAAAAATGGGAGAATAAACAAAGCTGGCCAGCTAACTAATAGCAAGGACTGATTGTAGAAGTTAGTTCAATATGGAGGTACACTAAAGTGTTAGATACCTATCCTGAGGAAATCAGGCCATTCACACTATTTCAAAGGTACTTTGCCTAGTTCCGAGCTCCACAATTAAAGAGGGGTGTGGAGAACTTGGAAAGAGTTCAGAGGAAAACCACAAAGAAGATCAAACAGTTAAAGAAAAGGGACCTGAGAGGACAGAGTCAGGGAGCTGGAAAAATTCAACCTGAAGAAGAGAAAGTTAAGGAGATAATTTAATTATTCCTCAGCTACATGAGGAGCTTCTCATAGGCAAGGTGGCCACCTGTTCTCCACTTCCACTATGGGTGGACGAAGCGGCAAGAGGCTTGAATATGCAACATGCGGGATCTCCGTTAAGCATAAGGAATTTCTCTACATGAGAGATAGTCAATAATGAAATGCGCTCCTCATCTTGGATGGGAATAAGGAATATCATTCTCTAGCGTCTTAGAAAATAGGCACGCTTTTCATATGTTTGGGATGGCTTACAGACCTTGCTACCTAGAGTTGGGGTGGGATGGGGTATATTCTAACATTCTAGAACACACTCTGGTATTTAGGTTTTACTCAGACTCCTGTAGTCATCACTTGCCTGGCCAAATTTCTCACACGTCTAGGGCTTTACACAGAATGCCTTGCCTGGAATATCACTTTGATATATAACCATTTCATCTGTGAAAAAGAGCACTGGAAAATATCTTTTGAAGAGTGGGAATCTGTTGAAGAAAAAAAAGTCAGCTAAACAAGACCCACGGGGTGGGGGTGGGGTAAGGCACCTCGGAGTGCATGCTGGGATTAGGGCTAATTAAGATGTTGACTGAATCTATGCTAATCATGTCCCACCAGACTCTGCTGGATTAGTATGTAAATTGGTATAAACTCTGTTCTGAAATTGCCCTACCAGCTGAGGTCTAATTACTGACTAGACATAACAAATAATAATGGGATTTGTATTTTAAGATGTTTAATTACGGAAATACACGTCTGGAAAAAATACCAGTTGTATTGCGCAGAAAGAGAACTCATAATGTTTTACCAAAAGTTTATGAAATTTTACACCTTTAACAAGGGCACCATGAACTGGGATGGGTGGGGGAGTCCTTTCAGAGATCTAGCATTTGCGAAGGGGGCCCAGAATCACAAAGACTAATTTGCTGCTTGCGCAATTTCCCCCAAAACTTCTCAAAGACTAATTGTTTCATTGCTGATACACAGCATCTTATGAGCTTTTAGTTCTATCACCAAAAGAACTGGAACTCATCCATGAAGAATAACCAAGATGCTATGGATTTAACCCAACTACTCCGTAGCATGTATTCAAATGGAATTAAAAGCAACAAGCCAACAATATTGTAGGAAATGAAGCCCCTAAAATAGTTTTTCTTCACCGCAATTATTCTATGATATTGAAATCATTAAATTTATAAATCAGAAAATGGTTAGTCCAATTCTGAAGCAAGAGAGTGTATTTCATGGTTTTAGAGAAGAACAGCTTGAGCTCTAGAATTCACTGAATGGGTATCTTGGGACAGAAACTTCTTTGCAACCATTTATTGCATCATTCTGGGACCCACCCTTTCCATAAAGTAACTAACATAGGAAGAGTTATAAACAGAGTTTTAGACAGAGTTGTAATAGCTGCCTATATTTGCCCACCATATTGCTCTCTCTCGCACAACTTTAAAGGCATATGGGTGATCGTTAAATCTTTATTAGGTTTTACATCATAAAATAAATTATTCATGTTATTCTAATACTTACTGATACCTTTACAGCCCTTCTGCCCACATTTAACTAAACAACTCTCATTTGCATACCATTTTTATTTTAATTTAGGACAGTTTTGTTATGAAAATATAAGGCTTAAATGCCTATTATGTCCCAATTATGTGCCAATTTCCTACACTTTTCTTGGGTCTATACAGTGCATTCCTAATGAGGGAAAGTTCACATAGTTAACAAAGATGGATGATTTCCTTTTACTTATAAGCAGTTTTAGAATGTTTGCTCTTGCTGTTATATGGCAAGAGGCTAGGTATTATCAAATAAAATTCAGTGAGTAAGCTTGTGTTTGCAGTAGCTTCAAGCCTCTATATATTTGAAGTTACACCTGTATATGGAAATTAAATTTGTTGATCACCTTAAATTTGAATTAGTGAAAACAAAGCGTTACCTTATCCTTGTGGTGCAGAGCTACAGGGAAGAACAACACACTATTACATATACGGTATGTGACCTGAGGATATCCAAACTGTGTAATGGAAATTCATTGAATAAAATATTTTTTAATCGAGGATTCAGGCTATTTGTCTTTGCAGATCTTATGGGCTTATTGATAACTGTATTTATTTAGGTTTCAACTGTTCATTTTAGCTTCTTTTTTCATTAGTCTTAAAAATATAAGACACACTAGGAAATGTTTGATTCCCTGACGGTGGATGAAAAAATCTGAACACACTTTCCCTATCGATATGATACTGACTTCTCACCTTCAAGCACTGCTATTAAGCTTGCATGATGACATCTTCCTGCAGGCAATATATCACTAAAAACATTATTTTAAATATTATTTCCCAATGCCCAAAAGCACCTGTCAGCAATTATGTATTATTTACTATTACAACTAATCGTGACCTACTCTAAGCATTGAACCCAGGGTCAGATACTCTAGGATGATAATTCTTGCTGTGTCCCCTTCTTGTCATGAATTTTGGGAGACGTCAATGTGGGGTGAGAACATTTGGAAGGTTCACAGAAAGTGTTTTGCCAACACATATGTAAGCAGAGTGTAAGCCTGAACAGATGTCATCTTGAATGTAAATCTCTCAGCGATTGGCCAGCAAGCCATTGGATAAATCTCATATTTTTTGGAATTCGCACTTTGAAGCAAATTATACAACTGCGAGAGTTATCCTTTCAACAAATGGGCTTTGAAATCCTCTTTCATTAAAGCAACCTGCAGATTATCTTGATAAATAGGCATATTGATCCCAAAATGTGCCTAAATTTGGTCATGGGGATATAACCAAACTCTCCTAGTGTGTTATTCCAAATGAAGAAATATCATGGAGTCTTTCTCCAGCAGCTCTGAGCACCCAACTTAGCTCAGTAAGTCGAGGGGCATGCAAGCAAATCTTTCAGGCTAAGGGGCAGAAGCTAGGAGCTCAAATTTGGCTGTGCCATTCTCTGAGACTCTCCTTCCTCCACTGTAAAGAGGAGCCTTCCTAACAAGAATTGCAAGAAACAAATAAAATCAAATGCGTGCCCAACACACAGGATAGCAAATGATTGTTGGTAAATAAATGTCCAGCAGAAAAGATTAAGCAAATCTAAATTTTTCTGTTACATAAATTAAGGAGCAAACTTAAGGGGCAAGGTCCCATATCTTCCTGGTGATCTAGCTATAACAGAAAAAGAAAGCACCACATCCCTATCAATAATATCTCTTAGTATTTGTTACCTAACGATTACTATATATATATTTTTTTAGAGCAAATAGGCTCATGTTTCATAATTTCACATTATAACTTCTACAAAGATTATAGAATATAGAAGATAAAAAGAGAAGGTTAAAGAGAAGTTTACATACATCTTTCTTGGCAAGGATGATTTTTCTTTTAAAGACCACCTACTCTGAGCGATACTCAAATCTTCACTCCACCCAACAGACTAGTCAAAGAGATTGATAATAAAGAACAACCATATTAAGATACCAGCACCTTAAAGAATGTAAACATTATTTTAGGATTCCTGAGGCATTTTAAAATTTTATTTAAAAGTGGTTCTCTCTGGTATATTGAACCCACATCCTTTCAACAAACACGTGGCAGAGTGAGAAACGAGATCTTGGGGTTCAAATTTCACTCTGTTGATCATCACAGAGTTGTGGCCTCAGGCAAGTTCCTTAACTGAAACTCCCTCTGCCTTGATTTCTCCATCTATAAGGCAGAGGTAATTTTATAGTGCGGTCATAAGGATTCAACGGGAGAATGTATAGAAAGTGCGGAGCACATCGAGTCATTTCACGAATGCTTGCAGCATCCCTGCATCTGATCATCTCTATCTTTTCACTGCCTTGCTCATTCCCACTCCTTTAGAAAAGGACTATATCCTCACTTCAGATTTATCCAGAGGGCCTTGGAACCATTTCATTTTTAATCATCTATTTTTTATGATTGCAATATGGTTTTCTCCATGTGGATATAAATTCTTAGAGAGCAGGGAAATAAGATCTTTCTTTAATTTTGCCCTTATGCCCAGTCCAGTGCGCCATACAAATGTTTTATTTTATCATGGATCACATCCTCCTGATGGCCAGGAGTCTATGGGAATTTGCTCAGAAAAATTCACAGTTCATTTTGAGAGCAATAATTGCTATCCTTGTGGCCCTCTCATGGAAATGTACAAATAGCTGTCACACTAAATAACCCATAAAATTATAATTAGTTGTGAAGCGAGGCAGTAGAGTGTAAGAATTAAAACCATGGACCCTGGAGCCAGACTACTTTTCTTCAAATCCCTTCTCTCCCCTTGTGAATTGCTCAAACTTGAGCAAATCATATAACCTCTCTTTGTCTCAGTTTTTTCATCTGAAAAATGGAATGATAATGATACTAACATCTACCTAAGAGGGTTGGTATAAAGATTAAATGTAATGTGCTTGGGATAAGAAAAAGCATTCAATAAATATGAGTTATTGCTATTATTACTATTGATATCTTCAAAGATGGGTTTGGAGCTACATGAGCGAAGAGGTGTTCTGGCCACAGTCGTATCCCCAGCACCTAGCGCAGTGTACACACAACGTCTTAGAGTCACCCATTCTCTCTACCTCCCCATCATCCATCCAAGTTATCAAGTCACAAACTCTTCCTCTCAGCTGTCCTGCCAATGCACTCTTTTTAACATCTCTCAAACTTTTCCCCATTCCGTCCTCTACAGACTCTGTCACAACTCATGTTCTCAACTCCCCTCTCCTGCATTCCAGTCATCTCAGTTGGGCCTCCATTTCCATAGGGCTCTCTCCATAAGCTTTCTAATATGGAAACCTGATTATTTCACCTTTCCACTTGAAATCCTTCCATGGCTCCCCATTACCTATAATATCATGGAATAAATAAATATAGTAGCCATAAAGAAATATAAAAAAGGGTGTGGTAGTCAGAATAATGGCCCCCCAAAGATGTCCATGTTCTAATTCCCCAAACCTGTGAATATGTTATGTTACATGGCAAAAGGGACTTTGTAGATGTGGTTAAAGATGTTGGGCTGGGCAGATTTCCTTGGATTAGCCTGGTGGGTCCAATGTAATCACAAGGGTCCTTATAAAGGAAACAGGAGAGTGAGAGTCAGAGAAGGAGAAGTGATGATGGAAGCAGAGGTCAGAGTGATGTGGAGTCAGGAGCCAAGGAATGCTGGTGGCCTCTAGAAGTTGGAAAAGCAAGGAACAGATTCTCCTCCAGAGCCTCCAGAAGGAATGCAGCCCTGTTGACACCTTGGTTTTAGACCCATTTCAGGCTTCAGACCTCCAGGACTGTAAGCAAATAAATTTGTGTTGTTTTAAGACACTAGATTTGTGTAATTTGTTACAGCAGTGATAGGAAACCAATACACCAAGCAATTGGATAGATAGTGCTGACTAAATAAATGTGCTGAGGTCAATCAATGACTATACTAGGAATGTGCTAGACTAATGCATCAATATATTTAGAAGTCTTTTTTATTAATGACGTGCCATTGTTTCCTTTCTCTCAACTAACAGCTTTAGAAGAGGGCAGGGCATGCATTTCCTAGGTTTCTACAACCCCATCCTTTCCTTTGCCCCCCTGCTGGAGGCAGGAAGTGAGGCCAAGCGGGGGATGGAAACTCACATTTCTATACAAATTGAGAAGCAGACACAATTGCATCCCAGCTCGCTTGCAGACTGGGGTTGCCTACTAGATATATAGTGAAAACCAGGGCAGGCATGGCCAAAAACCAAACCGAATTTACTTCTCATTTCCCCCAACCAAGCAAATCCAATATGCTACATTCTGTATTTTAATCGAACATGTTGTTTCCACCTTGACATTTTGAAAGCAGCTTTTACACATAATATGTACGACACCTAAAGGAAGTCAGGGAACAGGCTAAAACTGTCAAGGGAGATTCTCTGGAAGTATTAAGATAAGCTGTAGGGCATTATCAATTGATATGGGATCTGGGAAGAAAGACGGGTATTAAGAGAGCAGTATAGAAGTGGCTAAAAAGTGCTTTTGTGGAGCAGGAGACAGATCTGGGTTTGCTGCCTTAGTAGTTGCATGACATGATTTCATTCTTAAATTCTCTGGGCCTCAGTGTCCTCATCTTTAAAATGGACAAAATAATATCTATTTTGCAGAATTGTTGAGTAGATTAAATGATAACATGCTTGTGAAGATGCCAGGGCAGTGGCTGATTCATTGTGGATTCAAGAAACGCTCATTTCTTTCCCATGATGCCCTGTTCCTATTGATATTATTAATTATGTACATTATTGTGGTATGCCATTTAACAAAACAAAAATATTTAACAAAAACCATCTAACAAAAAAAAAAAACCCTAATATATCAAGGCAAAAAATGAGAAGGAACAGTAATTTATAAGTTATAAAGATTAAGCTTGCTAAAACATTTTGGTCCATCTTTTCCCAACTTGAGCAATGGCCAGATTAATTCATGAGAAATCTTACTTTTTAATTATTTAAATGCCCAGGGATGAGAATAACATACAGCAGGTCTTGTGCAATGTGAGAGGATTATTGATTAACTCAACTCCCAGGTTCTAAGTAGCCAGTAGCATATTTTAATGTATCAATAATTCAGAAGAACGAGCATTTTCTGTTGTTGCTGAAACCACATTTGCAATTGAACAACGTGAACATGCACAGAATTGTTAGAACAGAAAAAGTTGGTCTTTTCCCTTCTAGCCTTGGCCACCTCTGCAGGAAGACCCATCAAAATATAGTTTTCATCTCTAACAGCAAACATGGGCCACACTAATGACACTCAATAAATATATGCCAGATGAATGAAAATCTCATGAGGTGGTAGAGAAAAATGACCAGCAAAAGTATTTTAAAAGATCAACCTGGAAAGAAAATCAATTCTAATAAACTCGATGCTCTCGGGCTCAAATATTATGAAGGTAAATAGTCTTTGAAACTGGATCGAGCATGCAGTAGAGAATAGTAAATAACATTGATCACAATTTGAAAACCTCCCAGGCGTCCTCAGAGATCACAGATAAATTGATTAACTGTTATCTCACATTCAGGACCCTCAAATTAACTGCTTGCATTCCATAGACAATTCCTAAAGGCAAAGATAGAACTGTTTGGTTGAATTAGCATTTTCAGTTGAAGAAGAATGAAGACTGAAATTGACAGGGAATTGGCTTTCATTTTTTTGCGAATTTTAGGGCAGGCAAATAATTAGCTCATTTTAAAGAAAGAGCATATATTTTTTTCAGGCATTCACATTAACATGCATGCAAGGAAAGTTTATTTAAATAGTTATATACTTTAAAAAACTGATTGTTGTTAATGAAATAAATGCCACACATTTTCAATTTTTGAATATTCTAATAATCAGGCCATCTTAAGACAGCAGAATTAAGTAGAAAAAACTCTATGGGCCTAATTTCAAATGAAGTTAAAATTGCAGACCTGGGTAATTAGTTGGTGTTGATCATTTTATTTGATCATTTGTTTTCATGAGGCACAGATTCAACTGGAATAATAATAAGTGTATTATTTGTTTGATGTTAAGTTTAGAAACTAAACATCTACCATCAGAACTTTGCATAAAGATTTTCGTTTTATTTTACTGAGGAGGAAAAAAAATGTAGAGTCAGCTACGTTAGGCAGCATCCAAACTTTCTCAGGGAAAAACAATCACCACAACAAAGATTACCACCCCCTCCTGTGGGGTGGGGGCGGGGCGGGCGGGGCGGGCAGGGCTTGCAGGAATTTGGTTCTCAGCTCCGAGTACAGGCTTCTGACTTGTCCATCACCGAAACAACAGCTGTCTGTCACTTATATCTTCTCCACACATACTCCAACTCAGAAGGACTTGAGCAGTTTGCTTGAGGGATAATTCGCCTCAAACTGAATTAATATATTTCTAAACTATTCAGGGTCAAATTTCCCAGGATATAATAAAAGGATATATATATATATGTGTGTGTATATGTAGCCATATAAATTATGTATATCTCCACACAAATATAAACATCAATTCTAAAAATAACAGAATGGAATTAGGGAGTAAGAAGTACCGTTTGCCGAATAAGGCTGTCTGAGCGAGCCGATTCCTTGAAAACGCTAAAGGAGACGTGGTACCTATTCTTTCTGATTCTGGGGCAGCTTCCTTATTTCTTCTTTCTGATTAGAACGCTGGCTGAGTAACAAATAGAGAATATAAAGTTCTTCATGACTAACTCAAAACTCTGTTTTCCTCACTTTAGTGGGACCACTCTCCCCTTATTTCACCCTGTCTGGAACTTACTCTTGGGACTACTTGGTTTATCAGCAGTGGTTTTGGTCCCCACAGCCCTAGTTACAAAACAGGGGAAATGTACATTCTCACAGGAAACAGACAATTTGGAATTTTCCAGAAAGGCTTGATTTTCTCCTACTCCCCATGCAGTTGTACCCCCAAACTAATCAAATTTAGATATAAATGCTTTAAAAATATGATTATCCTATAAATAGGTGCATTCCTATATGGAGTATAGTTTCTGTGTGTGCATATGTTTTGTTTAAGTCAGTTGCTCAAAAGTGATGCTAATCAAGTTTGGGAAAAGTAAAATTATGCTATGGCTACCGGCTCTTTGTGCAGGAAACAGTACCTCTCTCATACATCAGGCAGAGACAATGCAGGATGTCCCCAGAATCACTAACCAATTTCCCTTCCTTCCAACACCAGCACTTTAATAAAGCAATTATAGTAGCATCCCAGAGCAGTAGAAAAAAATGAGCCTTACCAGTTTCTCCTACGGTAGACGAAAGAAAACAACCCCACAGCTGCTCTAGGCCAGGCAACTGGGTTTCTTAGAGTCACTTCACTGAGGGGACCAAGAAAGCTGAAGTCTTCCTTCCCTCTGTTTGGTTTTTCCCCAGCAACCTCTCCCAGGATTTTTCTCACAAAGCACTCTCCTATTCTCTAATCCCCTCACAAGGAAAACCGGCACACACACCAAATGACTTCTGCAGAAGCGCCTCTCCTGGGGAGCGGGAGGGGAGGCGGGGAAGGGAGGTGTTTGCTGGCATTAATTCCTGCAAGGCGAATCCTCACAGAGGCATCGAACTCAGCCCTCTGCACCCCTCAGCGACAGGACACGAAGTACCAAGGCGGGGAATAGGACAGGTCCCTGGTAAGGCATGGAGATGGGCGTTTGCTCTTTCTACACCCTCCAAACGCCTGGCAGTATCTCTCGGGGATGGGAGAGGGGGCTCAGCCTAAAACTTCATCTGAGTTCTACACCCCTTTATACTCCCTTCCAGAACAGAATGATTTCAAACAAGTTATGTAGACATCAGCTAGAAGCTGCCCAAATTTACCTAGCACTTTAAAAGCCCTGACAATTTATAGCAACTGTTTGTTTTTAATTTATCCCCAAACTGAAAATAAACTGAAAACAAACTTAAAACACCAAGAAAAGGCAGAATATCAAATACGAAAACGTGGATCTACATGCTCTATCAAAGATCCTGAAAATTACTGTTTTTACAAAAATTTGTATTTTTAAAATATTAAATAAAAGTAAATTGCTAAGTTGTAAGGCATGACCTTTTTTAAGATCTAAAGTTTACCTTATCTTCCCAGGACAGGGTTTACCCTTGCATTTCACAACAATATTCACACCTTATAAATCCAAATCCCCTTCTAACTTAAGGCAAATATTTTAATATATATTTCAGATATGCTATAATCAATCTGGAATTCCTCCCTTTCCCCTCAAGTTTTTAAAAAGAAGACTTACCTTTCTATTACGTCATTTAAAACCCTGAACCGAATAAATCAAAGAGGAGACAAGCAGATGGCACAGTTCTACAATTTGCAATGAGGGCTGTTTGCCTTGGAGTCATTATTTCTAAGGAGACGCTGTTGTGCTTGTGTCTCTGTTCGGCAGCGTGCCATTTGGGCCTTTGAAACCAAATGAATCGGCTTCACACCACCAGCTCTACTACATGCTAACACTTAAGAATGCCCAAACTGGGGCACGCTGCCTCTTTCCATAGTGACCCTGCATAGAATCAGAGGTGACAGTTTGATGGATGAGTTTCCCAAGAGACAATGCAATCTGTGACATCACCGTTCTGTCTGCACCCCCTACCCCAGGCCCCCATCCAGCCTCTCCTCTCTCGAAAGAAAATTGCCTCTGCTTGGTGACAATGCCATCTCAATAGCAAAAATGAGCCCAGGGTGCATAGCAAATGCTGTAACTTATCTGTCCTTCAATTTTCTGATTCCCCTTTGCTGGGTTAATGGAAGTAGGATGAGATATGAATGTACTGGGTAGAAAATTCAGAGGAAACAAAAAAAAAAGTGCAGAACTCAATATTCTAAAAGTTTATCACCTGACAGCAAAAGAGTAACCTTCAAAAGGAATATTTTGTTTATTTTTTATATCACTATTAAACACTTGCACAATGATACTGTCTTTCTGTTATATGTGATTTAAGATATTTTACATTAAAATTATACGTAAGCAACTACAAAGATATTTAAAGTGACTGTATGAGGACTTTCAGACTTAACTGGAACTCATTTAACATCACATTTTCCATGATTATAAAAGATTTTCCTTTTCCTCATTATCGAGTAATATATAGCTCTTGAATTAAGCTTGACCATTTTGCTCTATCCTGTGTCTTTTTTTTTTTTTTTGCAGGGAAGATTTACTCTGAGTTAACATCTGTTGCCAATCTTCCTCTTTTTTTTCCTCCCCAAAGCCCCAGTGCATGGTTGTATATCCTAGTTGTAAGTCCTTCTAGTTCTTCTATGTGAGCCGCCACCATAGCACGGCAACGGACAGACAGGTGGTGTGGTTCTGCGACCGGGAAGCGAACCCAGGCTGCTGAAGTGGTGAGAGCGCCAAACTTTAACCACTAGGCCATCAGGGCTGACTCTCTATCCAACGTCTTAGTTGTTCTCTGTACCAGTATGTGTCACCAGCCTTAACTTAAATCTTATCAGCCTTAAAATAATACTTGGTAAATCCATTTGAACTCCAAATACTAACTTACTTACAAATAAAAACTCTAATATCTTTACGACTTTCATCATCACCTCCATCCTTTTCACCCATTTAAATTTCAGATGTTCAACACGAGAATAAAAAACCCAGAAGATATCTATATCTACATCTACATCTATATCTATACATCTTTACTACCTATATCTATATTCATATCATATATATCTACATCTATATCATCTATATCTATACTCTATCTATCTATGGCTGATTGGTAGATGTATCTACATAAAAATCAAAAACTTTCCCGTGGCAAAAAACAGCATAAACCAAGTTAAAAGAAATGATGAACTGGGACAGAGAGCCCATCTCCTTCATGTTTAACAAGTGCCTAAACTTGGAAAAGAGAAAAACTTACCACCCAAAAGAAAAATGGGCAAAGGTTATGAAATAGTGGAGATATACAATTGGCTCTTAAATGTATGGAAAGGTGTTCTTTCTCACTTGCAGTAAAATAAATACAAATTAAAACTATACCAAGATATCGTTTCTTGTCTAACGGAGTGGACTGCGTCCAAAGGTTTGGCCCCATACACTATTAGTGAGGTTACGGGAAAACACGTACTCTCACAGGTTGCTGGGAGGAGTACAAAATACTACCACAAATATGGAGGGGATTTGGCAATAAGTAATAAATTTACAGATGTGTGTACCCTTCCACCCAGTAATACCACTTCTAGGCATCTATCCCACAGAATCACCAGTACAAGCATAAAATATCACACGTTCAAGCAAAATGATGGAAACCACACAAATGCCCAGCAGTAGATTGATTAATCTATGGCATATCTACATAGTAAAGTACTACTTAACTGCAGAAAGGAATATCGGATCTCTATGTACTAATATGGACCAATGTCCAGGTAATCAAACCAAAGTGTAGAACAGGGCATGGGGCTGAGAGAAATAAGGAAGGTGCAGTGGGAAGACTAAAAGTCTATATATGCTTATGCCTGTATTTGCAAAAAAAGTAACTCTAGAAGGATAAACAAGACTCTAATAAGATTAGTTTCTTATAAGGAGAGGGAGTGAATGGGGTGAAAAGGACAGAAATGGACATGAGATTCCTCTGTGTTTGCTCAATCTTTTATGCCAGGGGCTGGCAAACCATGGTCTAAGGATCAAAAAGGCCCTCTGCCTGGTTTTGGAAATAAAGTTTTGTTAGAACACAGCCATGCCCATTCATTGCATATTGTCCATGGCTGCTTTGATGCTACAGTAGAAGAGTTGAGTAGTTGCAGTAATGGACCATGTGGCCTGCAAAGCCGAAAATGTTTACTATCTGTTCCTTTACAGAAAAAATTTGCTGACCCCTACTGTGTGCGATGAGTTTTAGCATAATGCAAGAGACAGACTTAAGAAGATGGCGTAGATGTCCCTGGTTTCCACTTTAGAAAATGTTGAGATCAGAATACTTGTGTTCAAGTCTTGGTTGTCTGTCTGGTTACTTAACTTCCTTGGACTTGCTTTCATCATCTACAAAGTGATGACCTCTTGGCTTTGTTATGAGGATCAAATAAACAATGAAAACAAATATGGGAACACCTTGTAAACTCTAAACTACTATACCAATCTAGGTATTATTATTATTAATATTATTATATTGGAAGGTGACAGGTAACACACACATACATAATTAGTAAAGACAATTGATACTACAATGGCCATGACACTTTAAAAATTTGCAGCACTTAACACAAAAACATTGCCTTTAAACATTTCTCCACTTAACATTTTTAGGTAATAATTGCATCAGCTATAGTCACATGGTAACTCTCAGCTCTTGTCTGTTCTCCACAACCAGTCAAACCATTGCATCTGGTCATCTGACAATACTGACCCAGAGGTAAAACCCTAATCAAGACAAGGTCTTCAGACTGCAGTAGAATTGTTTGGTCTCCAGAAAGCTCTAGAAATTTCTAGACTTGAAGATATCTTTAAGTTCTAGCTGTTAAAATTCATCTAATACAGGTTATCTTACTATGAAGTGTGGTATATTAAGTGACTAAGTATACAGCCATGCATCTCTTAATGACAGAGATACATTCTGAGAAATGCATTATTAGGCAATTTCGTCATTGTGTGAACATCACAGAGCATACTTACACAAACCTTAGATGGTATAGCCTACTACACACGTAGGCTACATGGTACTAATCTGTTTTTTTTTTAAGGTTTCTTTCTTTCTTTTTTTTTTTGAGGAAGATTGGCCCTGAGTTAACATCTATTGCCAATCTTCCTCCTGTTTTCTTCCTTTTTTCTCCCCAAAGCCCCAGTAGATAGTTGTATGTCATAGTTGTACATCCATACATGGTACTAATCTTATGGGACCACTGTCATATATGCGGTCCATTGTTGACTGAAACATTGTTATGTGGTGCATGACTGTATTTGGGATCCATCTAGGGATTATATGTGACAAATATGTAATCAGACTCGAATAAGAGACTCTCACTCTCAAAATTCATGTTTGCATAACCACTTTTTCTTCTTAATTTAAATATTTGAATGTATTATTTTTAACTTAAAAGCCAGAACTTCTTTTTGATTGAAATATCAGTGTTTTTTCCTATACTCAATGATCTTTCCTTTTCAGTTATTGAATTTCTAGTGATTGATTTTGCCAAAGTATTTTAAGTTTAACTGTTTCTAAACCACACATATCTGTGAGCTTCTAAACTACATTAAAGTGAACTGTTCCAAATTTGCATCAAAATCCCTTAAAATAGGCATATCATTTGACCTGCACTTCTACTTTTTGGGAAATAATATTGAGGAAATAATGCTACACATACAATTGTATTCAGAGATATATATACAAGTGATGTTTATATTAGCAAAGCAACAGCAACATCAAAATACTAGTAACAGCAGAAATGTCCAAAAACATGGAATCAGCTACAAAAGTTGTGGTATGGTCATTCAAAAGAATACTGTTATTCCAATTATCTACTGCTGTGCAACAAACCACCTGGCAACTTAGTGGCTTAAAACAAGCAACATGCATTTTGCTCACAAATCTGTGATTTTAGAAGTATTCACCGGGGACAGCCACCTCTGCTCTACTTGGCATCTGCTGCTGTGGCTGGAAGGCCAGAGTCATCCGAAGACTCACTCATCGCATGGCTGAAAGTTGATGCTGGCTGTTTGTTGCCTGAGACCTTAGCTGGGGCTGTTGGCTAGAACACCTGCCACAGCCCCTCCTATGTGGTGTGGGCTTCCTCACAACATGGTGGCTGGGTTCCAAGGGTGAGTGTCCCAAGATAGGGCTAGGCAGAAGCCATATTATCTTTTATGATCTCTCTTGGAAGTCATATGGCGTCACTTCTGGTGGATTGAGGCAGTCATAAAACTTCACCAAGGTTCAGGGTAAGGGGACATAGATTCTACCTCTTGGTGGGGCATGACAAAGTTCAGAAAGTGAAAGGGGTGAATGGAAAGGTTGCTGTTGCCATTTTGGAAAGTACAATATGTTGTAATTATGCAGCCATTAAAATGATATAGCAGATCCAAATTTATTGACATGGAAGGACATTCAAATGATAGTAAATGCTGAGTTGACAAAATAGCAAATATGGTGCCATCCAGTAGAAATAACACTGGCACATAATAGACACTCAATAAACATTTGTTGAGTAAATCTTTGCATAGAAACCAATTATGTTTTATGTTCATGTCTATATTGAAAACATTCTAAGAGAAGCTACATCAAAATGTGAACATTAGTTATTTTATTGTGATGGGATTGCAATTTAACTTTTTTAAGATAGTGAGTTTATAATATTCTTATAATGAATGTTCATAGAAAATTAGAAAGTATTTCAAACAGAACCTCAGAGGACAATAATCTGAGTTGATTGTCAGAAAGGTTGACCTAATTTTTTTTTTAGATAATTGAAAGCTAATTAGAATGCTCCCTAGCAAAGCACTTTTTCTTTTTTCTGCTTGTTGGAATGATTTATTGTTTAGCTATTTGTAAGCGTTTAATTGACATAAAGTAAAGTATTTAAGCGATGTAAAAATAAGAACTTTTTTGTTTGTAATAACAAAAGAACACCAGCAACATAAAATACAATTTTTTTAAAAAAATAAGAAGATAGCTCATTAAAATAAATATAATTTGTCTCCAAAGTAGTCGTGGGTGAGAATAATAATAATAATAATAATAATAAATTCACATTTTAATCACTGAAACATAGGATATAGTTCCATGGGGACCAGGATATCAGAAAAAAAAAATTGTGATGTGCATGTAATGTAATATTTTTAAAAATATAGGAAAATACAACTTATTTTTGGAAGCAAAATTGTTAAACTTCTCATATAACAAATACTTTGGAAGCGCTGTTTAACCAAGATGTTAGAATTGATACATGGACAAATTTGAATGTAGCGTTTCCTCTTGTGGTAAGAGAACAATAGTCAGAGTGTCAAATTTGGGGCACTGGATGAAGCTGGATTAAACAAACAATCTTGATATAATGAGAGTCACTTGTGTGACACTAAAAGGAGAATATAGTTTTATCTGAACTCATAAACTCATTTAACAGTAATCAGCTTTTAGTAAACTTTGTCTTATTTGTATTCAATTGTAGTCATTTCCTTTTACTTGACCCCAATTGAAATCTCTAATACTTCATGCTAAAGCTCTTCAACCCTTGAAAGGTCACTCCTCTAAAAGAATGCGTGGATGAACTCAGCACGGATTGTCTAGACACAAAAAGAGTTCCACTGTCAACCCTTAATGACAAAATCATTAACATCGTGAATAAACAGTTCTTCTTGTTTCTGGAAGCTAGGGTTTCTGGTCCTTCTCTTTGGAATTGGATCATTATTCACTTGAATCACACACATACACACACACGTAGACTTTATTCATCCAAAGAGTCAATCATTCAATAGTAAATGTAACCTCTCACCAGGAAGTACTCTATGATGAGACATGTGCTGTAGGAGCATTGAACACTAAGGTCCAGCCTTTCTGGAAGGCCAGGATATACTCTGTAAAAGAGGAACTGCCCATCATTTTTCTAAAAAGTTTTTCTTTTTTTTAGTTTGTAAGTTAATTGCATTAAGTAATAAATGGTAAATGTAGAAAATTTAGATATTAAAAAAATCTAAGAAAAAATCACCTATAATTCAAAAATGAAGTGATAACCACTATTAACAGTTTGATACATATTAGAGATAGCATTCAACTAGTTGAGTTCATACTGGATACATATACATTTTTATATTGTATCTTTTGAAAAGTGTCATTATTTTTGAATCTTTAACAACTTTATTGAGGTATAGTTTACATATTATAAAATTCATTCATTTTAAATGACTTCTAGTGTATTTGCCAAGTTCTGCAACCATCACCAAGAGTCAGTCTTAGAATATGTCCATCACCCCAGCAAGACCCCTGTGCTTTTTTAGTTAACCCTCGTTCCTACCCCCAGCCCAAAGCAACTCCTTCCTGCTTCTATAGATTTGTCTTTTCTGGACACTTCATATAAATGGAATCAGACAATACGTGGTCTTTTGTGTGTGACTTTTTTCACTAAATAAACCGTTTTTGAGCGTCATCCATGTTGTAACAGGTATCGTTACTCCATTGATTTTTATTGCTAAATAGTATTTGCAGCTCTTCATCAAACTTACCATAAAAACACTCAGGTTTAACCACTTTGTTGGGTCTTCATTTCTTTATGAAGGCTCTCACGTCATGTAAAACATATTAAATACATGTGTATTCTTTTCTCTTGTTAATCTGTCTTTTGTTATAGAGGCCTCAACCGAGAACTTAGAAAGGTAGAAGAAAAAGATATTTTTTTCTCTCCTCCAAGAGTATTTATATTTGGTTGATTCATTCCACAATATTTATCAAATGTCTATTATGTGCCAGTCCACTGTTCTAGATGATAAGTTCACATTAACATACAGGAAATTCAGAGCCGTTCCTGACTTCCCAGGGATTACAGTCTATTTGGGAAGAAAAGCACTAAACTTGAGAGGATAATAAAGTGAGTGAGAGCTACAGAATGGGAGGGACAAGTAGCATTAGGGCATGAAGTAGCAAAACCTAACCTCTTCTACAGTTCTGTGGGTGCCCACTTGGAACTACAGAATTGGTATAACAATTATTTTAAGCTGAAGACATTTGAGATTCAACAGATGCAGAAAGAAGTCTTCTCGGAGCTTCCTTTATCTGACTAAAAGCAGAAACTTCTGAGAAATGCGAACTGCCATAAACTCCCTCCTCAGGGTGGCTTCTACTCCTAGGAGAGAGACTGAGAGTAAACCTACCATAAATCTCGTCTCCAGGGGAGTTGTATGGTCATGAAGGAAACAGAAAGACTACTCACACCTGCATAAGCAAACATTATCATAAACTTTTTCTAATCTACCATTTGTTCTCCTAAAAACCCATTTGACTTTCCTAAAGAAATCTATTTGTTCTTCCCATAGAAATCTTTTCTCCCCACTCAATTTCCCCTACTAAAAGTGAGGTTTATAAGCCCCAAATTCTAACCCCTCTTTGAGCTACTCATCACCAAGCTCTCCCGTGTATGTGGTGCACACATAAATAAACTCTGTCTGTTCTCTTGCTAATCTGTCTTTTGTCAGTTGACATTTTCAGGCCTCCAATCACTAAACTTAAGAGAGTAGAGGAAAAGTTTTTCCCCCAACAGTTCTTTCCGGAAGAATCAACTTTTGTGAAGAATAAGTAGGAATTAGCCAGGTAGGGTGGGAGGCATCGTGGAAAGTGTTCCAGGGAGAGATTTGTACAAAGACCAAGAAATAAGAAAAACAACACTTGGGGCTACAGAGTTGAAAGAAGTTCCCTAAGGCTGGAATGTGCATTTTACAAGGGAGAGTGAAAAAATAGAAGGAGTTGGCGAAATAGGCAGGTGCCGGGCTGTGCTGTCCAGTAGAATCGCCACCAGCTCTATGTGACTACTGATCACTTGAAACGCGGTAAGTCTGATTGAGATGTGCTATAGACGTAAAAATACACACCAGAGTTCAAAAACTTAGTATGAAAAAAGAATGTAAAATATCTCATTAATAATTTTTAAAATATTTATTACATATTGAAATGATAATAACTTGGATATATTGGGTTAAATAAAATATATTATTACAATTAATTTTATCTATTTTTTCTTTTATTTTTAATTTTGCTACCTGGAAAATTTTAATTACATATGCGGCTCGCATTATATTTCTATTGGACCGTGCTGCTCTAGACCAGGGAGGGCCTGGAAAACTAGGTTAGGATTTGTTTGTAGGACAATGATGTATCCAGAAATAACACTGACTATAAGTGGTCTCTATCAGCAATTTCACCCAACTACATCCTGGCTAATAATTGTGTTGCCTAGAACAAACAGGAGGCTGACCTTTGTCCATAATCAACCCAAGTGTTTTTCTGAAAACAGTTTTTTGAGAAGTCATTACTACAACAATTCTCATCTACCTTCACGTTCTTATACATTTGCTACCCCCTCCCTCCATTTCAAGAATCACAGGGTGCTGGGACATCCCCAGGTTCCCAATATTATTTATGAAAGAATTGGGAGATTGGAGACTCTATTTACTCCAGAAATCTATCAGGTGGTTTTGCTTTTCAGTTACAAAAATCTGCTACTTCCTCCAAGAAATAGAAACAATGGCTTACCAGGGCTACTCTCAGCGGGTGAAAACACTGACTTGATTCTACAAAGGGATACCACTGCCAGCTCTTAATGGCTCTTTAATGATCCATCCAAGGATCAACATTCAAAGGACTGGATCCCAGAATGCCTCAGGGGACATTCCCTAAACTCAAATTCCAAACAAAACCAAAAGAAACACTGAGAGAAACCAAAAGAAGCTTGGAGTAGGGGAATTTGGGGATGAGAATTGCCTCTCAGTTAGCAAGAGCTTTCAAAAGGAGAGCAAGGGAGATGATTTATACAGGACTGCCTGTGTCCACTCATCACTGATGACTTTTTTCCCCATGAAAAATCCACTTTGAGTCTAATAAAAAAGAAAAGCTCAAATACCTTTACTGATGATTCAGTGTGTTTGTTTAAAAACACACAAGAGTCTTACGAATTGATTGAAGGCTTCGGTCTCTTTCTAAATACCTGGCGCGGCGTCTGCGAGTGTCCTGCGGTGGTGGTTTGTTTTCGGAGCCATGGTTGGGAGGCAGGGGTGGATGCTCACTGACATGTGGTGCCCCGTGATGTAAAGCAGGTTTTCTCCATCATGGCACTATTGACATTGGGGCTGGATCATTCTCTGTGGTGGGGGGCTGTCCCGTGCATTGTAGGATGGTGAGCAGCATCCTTGGACTCTACTCACCAGATGCCAGTGGCACCCCCACATTCCAGTTGTAAGAATCAAAAATGTCTCCAGACTTTGCCAAATGTCCCCTGGAGGGCAGAATCACCTTCTTCCTCCTCTTGAGAACCACTAATGTAATCCCTTAAAATACAGTCTTTATAGAGACAAAGACTTCAAAGTATGGATGTGGATTTTCCTGCTTGTTTCTTACCCCTAAGTGCTATGATGCATACCTTGATTTGTGTGTTTCTAAAACCTTTCTAACGAGCTGGACAATGATGGAGAAAACACATTTGCCGCTGAGCCATGACCCTGTCAGGCAGGCTGAGATTCCAACCTTGGTCTGGAGGGACCATTTACTGGGGAAGCTCTGGTCACACGTTGACATTCTGATGTGGTGAGTCCCACCCCCATCCTCCGTTACCATCAAAAAGAAACCGATAAATGAGATAGTCTCATAACATCGATTTGAGTTCACCCTTGAATGAAATAAAATGTTAACAACAGTCCGTCATAGTTTTTCAAAAACAGATCTCATTTAAATGCACAGCTTATGTCTTGACAAGTGCACAATTCTGGAGAGAATATACATTTAATAGTAAGGTAGACTGAATTTATACAGGTGTGCTATTCTGAATGTTGTTCTAAAAGTGATTCAGAAAGGGTAATAGGGTGCCATTTTATATTGAGGGTATTAACATGCTCAGTGTCCCCACTTTTTACTTCTACAATCATATACCCATGGAAGGGGATCAGAATATGCTATCCCAAAATATGCTACTTTGGCATAATGATGATTTTGAGCTGAAGGCAATTGAGAAACAGCAGACACAGAAAAGCCCTCTATCCTCCCCTATCTGCCTAAAGGCAGGGCGTGAATTTCCCCTTCCACTCTCCCGTATCAGGGAGGGGAAACAACTCTTATCACTGGAGATGCACTGACTGAAATCTGCATAAACAAATCTTACTGAAATAATCCTTATCTTCCATTAGTTTCCCCCATATATTACCTTCTCGCTATTTCTCCTAGAAGCCTGAAACCCTTTTCCATTGTCTTGTGACTTCTCCACAAATTTATAGCCCTTTGTTAAAATAGTATATAAGCCTCCAGGTCTGATTGCCTCTTTGGGGTTTTCACTTCATTTTTGTGAAGCTCCTCTACATGTGTATTAAATTAACCATTTTCTCCTGTTAATCTGTCTTTTGTCAGTTTATTTTGCAACGTCCAAGATACTGAACCTAAGAGGGTAGAGGAAAAACATTTATCCCTCTCTAATTCCACGTTGGTACTGTGGGAGATCAAAATTTGGCCACCCTGAAATATATCTCTTTACCTTGATTGTTTTCTCTGAAGGACATTTGACCTCCCCCACTAACTGCCTAAAGAATTTGACATGGTGGCTCCTTCCTGGAACAGATCTTCCATCTGATGGCTGTAATATAATGTAAAATAGATGTTAAAATAGAAAAAGCACCAACAAGCCCTTCTTATCAGAAGTTCTGTCTCTGGCCACATTCTTTGGATGGCCCTGCGAGGAGTTGTCAGACAATCATTTACAAGGGAAGTCTCCATTTGTAAAGGTATCTCCCTCTCTGTATTGAGAAAAAGGGGGGGTGAGCTCATTTCTAGTAACTTATCAATGTGGAAGATGAGGCCTTGGGGCTGTATAATAAACCTTACTCTTGTTTACTGTGCTTTAGTGGTAATCTCCTGTAACTGACTCCCCCACCCCCAAAATCCTCCTTTGTCATTGGCTGAAAATGATATTTAAGACGAGAATTTCTGCTACTGTGTTGAGAAACGCAGTGTCCCTGCTTTCTCCCATGTATACATGTTATTAAACTTGGTATTATTTTCTCCTGCTAACCTGTCTTGTTGATTATTTGGCCAGGCAGAAGAACCTTAAGGGAAAGGGCAGAGGGAGATTCTCCCTCTTCCCCCGACAGTTTTGGCGAGCCAGCCAGGAGAACCTTAAGGGAAAGGGCAGAGGGAGATTCTCCCTCTTCCCCCGACAGTTTTGGCGAGCCAGCCAGGAGAAGCACTGGCTGGTAAGTTGCCTTCTCTGGCTGGAAGACCTGCCTTCTCCCTGGACTACTGCAGATGGTGAGATACGGGAACGCCTGACGAAAGCCGGCAAAAGGTAAGACTTCTTACCACGTCAGCCTCCCGGAATCTCTATCTGCGGAGTCCGGCGGAAGGAAGTGGTGAGAATTTTTTCTCTTTCTAAATTTAGATTGGCAGGAGAAAATATTTGGGAAACTAGTTTCTTGGGCTTTTAGTGACTCTTGGTTTAAATTTGGTAGAGTACTCTTGGTTTTGATCTTGATTCCTTTTCCTCCCAGAGTAGTCTCTGTCTTGTTCTGTGTCCTGAGAAAACTTGGCTTTGTGACCAGTGAGAATATTCTCCTTGGTCTCCACCATACGGAAGGTGCATTTACCGGGGTGCACCTTGGTGGCCAGTCGAGTAGACTGGGGTTCCGAACTGTCTCTTTGTCCGGCTGTGCCAAGTTCTCAGGGGAGTTTGTCATAAAAGGCCCAGTCCATAAGGGCTTTTGTCGTCTTTACCTTCGTTGCTTGTTAGTGCTGAAAAAATCCCATTCCAGTATCGCCCGCCCGGTGTCACAGATTAGCGGGTCTGTGACTGGAGGCGTCCCACACTATTGTGGGAGACCGGAGACACCCTTTTATCCTTACTGCCTGTGCAACGAAGGTCTTTACTTTCTCTGAATATCTTTGGGAGTGAATTCTGTGGATCATGGGGGCTACATCATCTGCGCCCTCACCAGGGACGCCTCTTGCGTCCATGGTGAAGATTTATTCTAAGCGTGGAAAGTTACCTCCGGGTCTTTCCTTAAAAAGGCTTATTGGTTCGAGTCACTATTGGAATAAATATACAAGTGAAGATCCTACTCGTCAATGGCCAGACGACGGATCCTTTGAATTGGAAAAACTTCTAAATTGGGGAAAAAAAAATTTTTTTGAGAGCTCTCACATAATTGCTTAATTGGTACCTAAGAATTAAGGCCAGAAAAAGGAAGGGAAAAATTTGACTAGTCTTAAGACCTTGACTCAGGTTACAATTAAATTGAGAACATGTAAAAGTGTAAGTGTTGATAAGATTATAAAGGTTGGAATGTTTGAGCTAATTTTATGCAAAGAGGTTACATCAACTTTGCCTGAGTATGTTTTAAAATGTCTGACTGGGAATGCTTCTCTTGTCCAAAGTTAGAAGACCAAGACCTATTGATAAAAATCTTAATGATAATTATGTTTAAAGGTATAAGAGGTGACGAAATTTACATGAAATTTTGTAAGAAAAAAACTGATGTTATTTCTATTACAGAACTGGTTAACAAAAATAGTAATTTAAATGATGGCTAATTTTATCTAATGTCTTATGAAGTCTTATAGGCAATCTAAATAGTTATTAGAAATAAGTAACTAAATAGTTGTAAAAAAGATAAATGTTAGATGAACTTTAAACAATAATTATATGTTATTGTGGTTACAGCTTCCAAACTCTTTTTGGTGACTTAAAACTTGAGAGTTTTGCTAAATTTTATAAAAAAAAATTCTCTATCATCATTTCCAAATAAGATAAGACATTAGACATTGATTGCTAAATGTACATTTGTCTACTTTTGGCTTTTCATTACAGGAAAACTAAAAGGTGTTTTGGCTCTATTGGTAAACATGTGTTTTATTAAAAGATTGTACTATAAAGTAACATATTTCTAGAAGTTATGAAGTGTTTATAAATTTTCCAAGCCACAAGATACTAATGTAAAAGAAAGTTTACAATTGTTTACTTAGTTTTTACTTACAAATTAAGGTTTCTAAGGGGTAAAATTCCTAATTAGTATATGTGATTGAAGCTACTAAAAATTAAGAAAAATATGTCTGTGTACAAGGAAAGTAAGATGTATAAAGGTACAAAGAATGGAAATATTTTGTTTGGTTAAGAAAGATAAATTTGTCCTCAAGTACTAGGAGGGAAAAGAAAGACATGGGACAAATTCTGAATGTAAAAGGAAAGTTATAGAAGGTTTGTGGAAGAGGAATTCTGGAAAAGGAGTTTTATGCATGGTCAAGTTGGCTAAGATTGAAATGAATTTAATTAAGTAAATGAGTTTTAATAGCAGAAATAAGCTGGTGCAAAATTAAAATTTGGTCTTCTGTCTCTTAAAAGGATAATTTGCTTAAACTTGATAAAGAGGTTATAAAGATTTTTCTTTCCCTTTGAGTAAGTCTACCTAAAAGACAGAGGAAAAAAAAAAAAAAACCTGTTAAAATAATTTCCTACGTTCAAAAGACTGAGGTCTCTCTATTAAGGCTTTTGGACTGTTAATGCTCTGTTTGCTTTGATTGTTTATATTTTTGACAAGCTCCACCAAAATTCATATCTTAAATAAAGTCTTTTTTTTACTTTTTCTTTGAGAATTTTCAAAGGGCCCTGGAACTTCTCAAAGAAATTTGCTCTCTTCCTATAAGGGGAAAGATACTAAACTTATTAGGCTTATTCAATATGTTCAATTATATGGAAAGCATTGTCAGACAAGTGATGATAAGCCTGCTTAGGTGCTATTATGTGGGCAAATGTTATTGATATAGGTGTTTTAAAAGTATATAACATTACTGAAATTCTGATCTGTCCTGGTTATCAGTCATAATTCTGGTTATTATTATTTTAAAGTGTTGTATGTCACAAAATTAACCAAATTTCCTTGTCAATTGCCATTTTGAGGTCTTGTTGTTTACAGACTTATTTCTTTGCTCTAATGCTTTTGCAAAATGTTTCGACTTCAGAAAAATTCATAGAAAGGACTCTGACATTTACACTGGAACTGTACAGGTTTCTGACAAACTTTCTGATCATAAAACTGAACTGGGTAAAAAATTACAGAAATCTGATGGAGAGACTGATAACTTCATGAAGCTGCTAACAAAAAGACTGGGATCAAAAATGGATTACACAGGACTGAATAAACTGATAAAGATGATTATAATTTTTATGATTTTTCATTTGAAGTATTGCTGAATTTTTAATGTTTTGTTTTTTCAGATTTAAAGAAAACTTTTTCTCTTTTCTCCCGAGATAGCTATGACTTACAGCAATTTAGTAAATGATATTTTTATAAGTAAAATTAAAATATTTATCTTTTTCTCTCTATCTGATCCCTCCAGGATTTAGAAACTCTTAGTAAGTAAATATTGTTGTTTTCATGGCAATATGTTATTTGCATAAGTTCAATAAGAATCTGTTCTCCTTATAACAGGACACAATTGGAAACACTAGTTCTATTACCAAGGTTGTGACTGGAACATCATATTTGCAATATAACCATACAGCTTTTGAGGAATGAAGATTGGACTTTATGGAATAAAGCCACGTGGAAATATTGGCCTGGTACCTTTATGTTCCAAGCAGCACTTACCAGGATAAGTAAAGAATGTCACTTATCTGGCAGGTACAAGGAACCTCAAAATATTTTGGGGGAACCTCGGAAGAGAGGAATTCACCCAAATCTGTAGGTATTGCAGGCAACGTCTGACGATAAAATCCTTGGCTTGGCTTTCCTGGCCTCGAGAGACCTTTAAAGTTCAATGTGAGATTCCTTATAAAAAGTTCCAGCAAAGCAGATTTAAAAGAGCCTATGTGATCAACTGCTATTCTTGCTGTACTTATGTAAATAATTGGGCCAACTCTATTGGAACTAGACTTATTTTGCAAACTAGTTTTAATTTTGCTATCTTAATAAAAATGAGGGTGATTTTAGAGAGAAAAATTATATTTCAGTAAAAACCATAGTATACATTTGCGGATATTAGATCTTAGTTTTGTTAATTGTCTTTTGAGGTTTTTCTTTTGTATCTATTTACTGGACTGGATCCTGATTTCTTCTAGTCTCCTGAAATATCTGGCTACAGACGTCCAAACTAACGTTTTTGATTTTTTCCATCATTGTCATTTGGAATCACTAAAAACTGAACCTGCCCTTTTTCCTGAAGCCTTACAAACTAAAGCTGATGGACTTGATACAAACTTAAGAGATTACTTGATGACATCATCAGAGACATTTTAAACTGCAAAAGATGCTTTGACGCTGACATCTAAAATTCTTCTTCACTGGCTGTCCTCTAAACTCAAAAACTGCTTTACAACTTGCTCCAACCATTAACCTTGTTTTTCTTTTATAAAAATGCTTCTATTAAATACTTGATTGCTTGCTTCCATAATATAGGCGTAACCTTGAGAGCCCACCTGCATTACCACCTCCTAAAATGAACTTAATTGAACTGATCTATTATCAGGACTAAGAAATGTGTTCAGTGAGATGAAACAATCTACCAACTCAGCTTCTGGACTATGAAACTTCTTTAAGTTTCAAAAGGACTGTGAAACTTTTAGTTTCAAAGGCGGGACTGTGGGAGATCAAAATTTGGCCACCCTGAAATATATCTCTTTACCTTGATTGTTTTCTCTGAAGGACATTTGACCTCCCCCACTAACTGCCTAAAGAATTTGACATGGTGGCTCCTTCCTGGAACAGATCTTCCATCTGATGGCTGTAATATAATGTAAAATAGATGTTAAAATAGAAAAAGCACCAACAAGCCCTTCTTATCAGAAGTTCTGTCTCTGGCCACATTCTTTGGATGGCCCTGCGAGGAGTTGTCAGACAATCATTTACAAGGGAAGTCTCCATTTGTAAAGGTATCTCCCTCTCTGTATTGAGAAAAAGGGGGGGTGAGCTCATTTCTAGTAACTTATCAATGTGGAAGATGAGGCCTTGGGGCTGTATAATAAACCTTACTCTTGTTTACTGTGCTTTAGTGGTAATCTCCTGTAACTGACTCCCCCACCCCCAAAATCCTCCTTTGTCATTGGCTGAAAATGATATTTAAGACGAGAATTTCTGCTACTGTGTTGAGAAACGCAGTGTCCCTGCTTTCTCCCATGTATACATGTTATTAAACTTGGTATTATTTTCTCCTGCTAACCTGTCTTGTTGATTATTTGGCCAGCCAGAAGAACCTTAAGGGAAAGGGCAGAGGGAGATTCTCCCTCTTCCCCCGACAGTTTTAGGGCAGAGGGAGATTCTCCCTCTTCCCCCGACAGTTTTAGGGCAGAGGGAGATTCTCCCTCTTCCCCCGACAGTACCTAGGTGAGGCCTCCCATGTGGACGTAGAACAGACCAAATCGACAGACTGTTGCAATTGTGCAAATATATGGGACTGGCATCTCCTATTCAGAAAAAACTTTACCAACACTTTTATTCCACCAGCTGGCCTTGCCAGTTTTAACCATCGCTAAATAACTAAATCCCTGGACAACTGTCCCCCTAACCCCCTACAAAGAGCTGCCCTTTTGAGCTTGCCCAGTTTGCTCCATTGCAAACTGAAGGCTGCAGCTTGGAGCTTCACCCCTATGGCTTATGCCTGGAGGCTCACATTGGAGCCGTTATTTGTTTTCTGTAGCCCTGTTTTGATAGGTGTGGCTGGTCTTTCCCCAGAGCAGTTATCTGCGTCTGCCCCTTCCTCCTGCAGAATTATGTTATACTTCTTGGTGGCAAAATAAATTTCTGGACATCATAGAGACTATAATTTAAATCAGATGATCACAAATCTACTCTTTGGATATATTAAAGAACTACCTAAATCTTTCCGCTTAACATCATGCAGTTTCTAGATAGACACTTGTAACACTTGTATGTAGATTAGGCAAAGGGGCTAGCTCGGTACTTGAATAAAGTTTTCCTGTAATGCAGTGGAAAGGTAAATTTATCCTGTGATGTAGCAAAAAACTGTTATAATTTTCTTTATATTTAATATATTTTATATCTCATGGACTGTGGAAAATATGAGTATAGGAAACAGGGTAAAAAGAAATTTTTAAAAAGTTTTTTACCTTTAGGAAAGCGGGACTTCAAATAATAGATTAAGTGGCAAAATCTTCCATAGTAGCAGGGCAAAAAAAGAGGGAGGCAGCTTTGAGATAGCTTAAGGAAAGAACTGGATTTGCCTTGGATAGATAGAATTAAAGGAGCATTAATATTTTTGACTAAACAATTGGAAAATAAACCAGGTCACTGTTACTCTAAGATGATGTGAAGCCTACATATGCAATGGTAATGTTCTTTTCCAACATCAGTGAGAAAAATGATTTTGTAGACTCTAGCATCGTTTTTTTAATGGCATCTACAAACAAACTTCTTTGAAATTATGAAGACAAAAAATCGTTTCTTTAGACAACTAAAGAGCGGCTTGCAAGCCTGAACACAAACCACTGAGAATGTAGTGTGAATCCCATTAGTGTCGAAGTGTTTTCCCCCTCTTCGTCCTCACATCTTAGCCAGAACAGATTTAGGATTTTACTTCCATCTGCATCTCAGGGCTGGTAAATAGGACCCATGGAGACGCGCAAAAATGGGGAAGCCATTCAAAAGGCATCTTCGTCTTCGTGTAAGACTTTGACATACACACAATAGGCAGTGGCCAAAGCCTGCCCGAACACTCCTTTAGCGTGCTTAGGTGGACAAAATAGGGAGCTGGCCTCCTCCAGCTTCCCAGCTTCCCCTGCTGCCCCCATTGTCTCTTCCCAAATACACAATGATGCCACTTCGTGATTGGTACATTAGAAATGGAGCGCTTGGAAAAGTTTCTTTGGGGAGCTCAGAATTTAAACTTGTTCCATTTAAAGAAGAAGAAGGGGAAAGTAGAGGAGATGTGGCAGCAGCTAAAAAAGTAAAACATCTGGAAGTTATCAATGATTTATTTATTTGTGTGCCCAATACCAAGGTGATACACTAACTTTAATATTGTAGTCCCGCCGACACTGATTGTTTATTACAGCAGTTCATCTGCAGGGATCTGTAATGCAAATCCTTGATTTGTTTTTTTCTGTACCAAGATCTGTCAAGTATGTCTCCTAAACCAGATTGTGTCATTGAGCAGAACCAAATAAAATCATAAAATGAAGTTACCTATTCTCATAAAGAAAATATCATACCTTGGCAAAGATTTTCAACATGGTTGCAATCAAGTCATTTTCCAATTGTATAAGTAAATAACATTGACCACATGAACTATTCTGCCAGAAGCACATAGTTGCTATGATATTTTTAATTAAAGGTGTAAAGCTAAGTGTTCAAATTTAAAATTATTAAACTTGAGTTTCAGCACTGAATGTGTGCAGTGAACATGCAGGATGATTATACCACTGTGTGTTTAACACAAAGAGCATTTCTACCTTGAGGAAAACTTTCTGATTCTCAACTGCACAAAGCTGTACCAACCTGTCAAGAATGAGGAAATTAAAAAATCCACTGGAAATAACATTTGGTTGTTCACATTAGCATTGAAGACAACTGTGGTTTAGAAATTTCCCTTTTTTAAATCACAGCAAGTAAACTATTCTGCCAACTCTCTTTGGGCAGCTCAGTTTTCATCCTAGCTGACGAGCCTGAAAACGAAGCTGTCAAAAGTCCTATGTTTTACTGAAAAGACTGTTTATTATAATATTTCTCCAAAAATTGTGGCAAATCTGTTAAGAAAGATACATCTTCTTTGAGTCCGATGTGTAGTTTTATTATTTAAAGTGAAGAAGATCCATATGAAAAGTTCTTTTAAATAATGTAAATAGTACATACATAAAGACTTCTTTTAGTTATCTTATTATTTGCCTTTAAATGAACACCGTTTTCAGAATCCATGACTAAGTTGGATAAATACCATTGTGGTTTTTTTTTTGCGAGGAGGACCAGCCCTGGGCTAACATCCAATGCCAATCCTCCTCTTTTTTGCTGAGGAAGATTGGCCCTGGGCTAACATCCACGCCCGTCCTCCTCTGCTTTATACGGGACAGTGTCACAGCATGGCTTAACAAGCGGTGTGTCGGTGCACGCCCGGGATCCGAACCCGCGAACCCTGGGCCACCAAAGCAGAGTGCATGCACTTAATTGCTGCACCACCGGGCTGGCCCCCCATTGTGTTTTTTTGAAGGCAAAGTCAGGTTTGCACCAATACAAATTATTTCCCAACACTCATTTAACCACCAGGAAAGTTCATTGATAGTTATAAAAAATTCCATTGGACAGTTTACTCTTTTCTCTAATTAATGAATGTTACAGACTAAATGTTTGTGCCCCCTCAAAATTCATATATTGAAGCCTTAACCTCTAATGTGACACAATTTGGAGATAGGGGCTTTATGGAAGTAATTAAGGTTAAATGAGGTCACAAGGGTGGGGCCTTGATCCAATAGGATTAGTGTCACAAGAAGAGACACCAGAAAACTTGCTCTGTCTCCATGTGCATGCACTGAGGAGAGGCCATGTGAGGACACAGTGAGAAGGTGGCAATCTGCAAGCCGGAAAAAAAGCCTTTACCAGAAACTGAATTGGCCACCACTTGATCTTGGACTTCCCAGCCTTCTAGAACTGTGAGAAAATAAATCGTCACCCTGTCTGTGATATTTTGTTATGGCAGCCCAAGCTGACTAATACAATGAAGAACAAGATTTAGTAGGATAAATATATTTTAGTTGGAAACTTATCACTATGGCAGGATACCTAAAGCAAGCACAAAGTATGCTAGTGTCGGGGATCAGAATTCACCACGCCAAAATGTGTCTCTTTGGCTTGATTATTTTTAACAAAAGACTCAGAAATAAACTTTGACCCTCCCCTAACTGCCTAAAAGAATTTAAGATAGAAGGTCTGTCCCAGGAAGGAGCTATCACCATAGATAACTCTGGGTCTTGTAGACCGGGAGGAACCTTGCTAAGCCCATTTTTATCAAAGTTCTCTCTCAAGTCACTTTGTCTATAGAAGGCCCAGCAAACATATGTTTACCAAACATTTGCTTTTCCATCACCATGTAAATTCCCTTCCTCCCCTTTGGAGTCTCAAACCACTACCCCCAAAATCACCCTTTGTCTTTAACTAAAGATGATATTTAAGGTGGTGGCTTCAGCTATTTTGGTGAGTTACTCAGTTTTGTTGGGTTTCTCCCATGTATATGTGTTATTAAACTTTGATTTTCTCCTGTTATTCTGTCTCATGTCAATTTAATTCTTAGACCAGCCAGAAGGACCTAGAGGGTAGACGAATAATTCTTCCTGCCCTACGCTAGAATTCAAGAAGGAAAAGTAACCAAAAATCACACTATCAGCATCTTTAACCTTTAAGTATTTTTACCATTTCTTGCTAAAATGGTAGTTTGCAATATCCACATAATTAAATGTGATATTTAGCTGCCAGCATATACGGTCTCATGAAGTAACAGCAAAACATAGGGAGATAGTCATAAGTTCATTACATCTAGAGTCAGTTTTTTTAGCCCTTGAAGGCAATGTTTAATACATCCTTTTTGCAACACAAAATAAAGGTGATAGACAATTCACAAAATAAAATAAGATGTTGCCTAAGAATTCTGGAGGTACTTTGAATCCTCTCTTCCAATACAATTTTCTCATTTTAAAAATGAGAAAGACCAAAAAGTGGAAACAATCTAAATGTCCATCAACTTATGAATAGGTAAATAAAATGTGGTCTATCTATGCAATGTAATATTATTCAGTAATAAAAAGGAATGAACTACTTATGTATACATCAACATGGATGAATCTTGAAAACGTTATGCTAAGTAAAAGAAGCCAGTTACAAAGGACCATACAATGTATGATTCTATGGATAGGAAATGTTCACAAAAGGTAAATCTATAGAAACAGGAAGTATATTAGCAGTTGCCAGTGGCTGGGGGTAGGAACAGGGAGTGACTGTCAGTGGGCAAGGGGGATCTTTACGGGTGATGGAAATGTCCTAAAACTGGATTGTGATGAGGGTTGCACACTCTGTAAATTTCTAAAACTTATTGAATTGTACACTTAAAATGAGTGAATTTTATGGTATGCAAATTATATCTCAATAAAGCTGTTTTATAAAAAATGAAGAGAGAGGGGTTTTGAAATGCTGAGAAACATACCCAAGGTCCCCCATCTAGCCTAAATGAAAACCCAGGCCAAACTTTGATTGGGTTTGGTAGCATCATGAGGTTAAAACCTCAGAAGACTTAGATCTTCATTCAGATTCATCAAAACTTTAGATGGATTTGGACCTAGTCTATTTACACACATTCTTTATCTTTCCATGTTTCAACAGGAAACTGAGTAAAATTTCTGAGTGAAAAAAATACAGTGAGTGGTTTCTCTAACTTTGCCTTTGAGTTTTCATTCAGTAACTCTGGCCTACTGTAACATCAATTTTTTCTAAATTACAGTAAAATTCTATTTTTCTCTTTTTTTTGGTGAGGGAGATTGGCTCTGAGCTAACATCTGTTGCCAATCTTCTTCTTTTTGTTGAGGAAGATTAGCCCTGAGCTAACATCTGTGCCCATCCTCCTCCATTTTGTATGTGGGATGCTGTCATACATGGCTTGATGAACGGTACATAGGTCTGTGTCAGGGATTCAAACCCGCGAACCCCGGGCTGCCAAAGTGGAGCGTGCAAACTTAACCACTATTAAAGAACTTAACCACTAGTAAACCACCAGGCCGGCCCCAACTTCAATTTCTTTTACCTGGCAAAATCAGGATGGGAATGTTCTGTTTAGAGATTACTGATATAGGTAGATTACCACTTTTTACAAACAACATACTGTACTTTCTTTTAAGATTCCAGGACCCTGAATAATTTGTGGAGTGCCTACGCTTTTCAAATATCTGTTATTACTGGCCTGAAACCCGATGCCACTTGCTGTTTCCTTCTTTCTACTGAGATGACACCAAGTTGCTTATAGTGCACTCTCACCCCCTCCCAGTGCACTTGCGTGCACGGGTAGACACACACACACACACGCACACACACAAAATACACTGCACATTGACTTTTACCTTCAAACCTTGACTGGCCCTTCTGCCTTGAAAGCTATAGCCACCCCTCCCAACCTCACTTTCCTCCTTCTTTCTGGAGAAACCTGCCCTTTCAGGTAGAGGTATGATATTGCCTTCTCTGGAACTCCTTCCTGCTCCTCTTTCCCACCAACAACCTCACTTCTCTGCCTCGTAGCACATTAAGCACCTCCCTTCTGGGCACGTCTCTCTCTAGCTGTACTACTCATATCAGACTGTAGTTAGATATGGAGCTGTCTCTGCCTCTATATTGGAAAGCACAGGGATAATAAGGTCTTATTCATATATGTATCCTTAGGGTCTAGGATAGAGCTTAGCACACAACAGGTAGTCAGTAAATGTCACAAAAGCGTAGGAAGGAGAAGGAAGGGAAGGGGAGGAAAGGGAAGGGAAAAATGAGGAAAGGGAATGGAAGGAAGGAAGGATGGACGGACTGTGAGGGAGTAAATAGTTAACGGCGATTGCTGTCTTCAAAATTCCCTCCATTAAAACACTTATTTGTTTTTGCACAGTTTAGCTCACTAAGAAGAAAATAAGAAACTATCAGGACAGTGCAACCTTTCTAGCTCAACCCTTTCTCCTACCTTGGCCCTGATGAGCCCCAAACTACTTAGTGTCCTTCACCTCAGGACCATTTCTCCTGTCATTGAAGGGAAGAGACTAATGGATCTGAGGCAGAGAGTGCCACCTTGGAAATTCCCATCAGATTAGAGGGGAATCTAGGTCCCCAAAGATTCTGCCTGTCTGCTGACTCTGAAAATGCTTCAGAATCTTCCCAACGTATGCAGCAAAAGAGCTCTGAGGTTTGCTACAGGGAGATAGAGGTCTGCGTATGTGATGATGTGGGGGCGGCAGGGAAAGGGAACTGGATTCTTTAGGCACATCCTGAGTTTAGCCCAATTTCCCTAGATCCTAAGGGACCACATCAGTGGGGTGGGGAATCATGATCAGCATTGTAACAGTAATAGTAATAGTAATAAACAGTAAGAGTAAGAGCCTTAATAACATACAGTACCTGCTACAGGTTATGTAAAGGTTTCACATATCTTACCTCATCGGATCACCCAGAATAAATACAATGTTTGGTACAATTTGTTCCCATTTTAAAGATGAAGACACAGATTTAGGTAGGAGATGTAACCTGCCCAAAGTAATAGATTCAGCAAGCGATACTTGGAACCCTCTTTCTTAAGACACCTGCTCCCTCTCGCACTTGCTTTCAGATCTTCTCGATTGTCTCCTTTCTATAAGGCCTTCCCTCATCTCGTTATTTAAAATTGCAGCCTCCCCCAAGCCCCTTCCTTGTCTTACTTTTCTTCATTGCACTGACCACCTTCTAATCATTCAGAGCTCACACATTTATTTTTATATTGTCTATCCACCAACATTCCCCTCCTCAAGACGTCAATTCCACAAGGACAATTCTCCTCAATATCTGTTGAATAAATGAAAAATTCAACAAGGACTCTGAAGCCTAGGTCTGTGCCTTCTCAACTATTTTTCCAAAAAATATTACACCATTTCACATTCAACTTGTTAATTATATTCTACTTTCTGGCTTTCTGCAGTTTCAATTGTTAAGTTTAAGTGTCCTACAAAAAGCACTAAACACAATAGTGGTGCCTTCAGAACATTAAATTTGCAGAGAACTTAATAGTGTAAAAATAATTGTTAAAGCTTGACATAATATTAAATGCTATATATGCATGTATACTATCAAATATGAATTTTCCTTTTTCCAAGATTTAGAAATGTGATATACTTAATCTAACTAAAATGAATACTCCTCCATATATGTAATTATATATTTTAGCAGCTATCTCTATTGAAAAATGATGTGCTTGCTTATCTATAATTATATCTCTATTTTAGGTACAATGATCAGGCACCCTCAGTGTCTGGACTGAATATACGTAAAGAGCTTTCTGAAGGGTAGAAATAATTGCCCCACATGTTTTGCCAAACACAGCAGCTCCTAAAGTATGTTTCCTTGAGATACTTCCCATTAAGAATGTTACGCGACCAAGGAAGTTTGCCATCATAAAGCCTCTGAGAGGTCCTGTGTAAAGACACCTGTATAACTTTGTTCAAGTGTTTCCTCAATTTATGTGACCACGGTACTCACTATGTGTGGACATCTGGAATAATTCATTTTCAGAAAGCTGGTTAAAAGCAATTAAAATTCCTTTATTACATCCTACACCAAACACCCTAACCATTCTAACCTTTGAGGGAAGAGGGGGGAGAGAGAGGGTAGGAGGAAAAGAAAAGAGGAGAGGTGAAGAAGATAGCTTAAAATAAGATAAGCTTTGTTCATAATGATTTCTTATTTCCCTTTGGTGGGTTCAAAATAGTTCCTTTTTTTAAAAAATCAATACATAAAGACTAAATGCCAGTTTTGTTTCATTTCCAAGTTCTGACAAACGGGAATGAGATTTATCCTAATATAAATCACTAAAAGAAATCCATTGCCAAAACATCTCTTAAATATATTTTGGAGAGCTGTTATAATATAATTTTTGTTGATAGACTAGTTATTGCCTGTTGCACCAAAACCATATGGTGTTAGTTTCATGGGAAAAGAAGATGTAATGAATGCTTTACGGTGAAATACTTGGCCTTTCTCCACACAGTGCCTTGTCCTGTAGGCACAGTAACCTTTCTATCAGTCACCTCACTTTTTGAAGTGGTTACAAAATCTTTGCTAACTGTTTATACTTTAGTTCTTCCACTTAATTGTGACATTTTAAAGGTACATTTAGCTCTAAGCTTCACTTATTATGTCATTAGCAGGTCAAAGTTTTCCTATGAATTTTTTTCTAAAGACAAACACAGTTTAATGAGAGCCCAGGGACCACTGCATTGCTACTGAGTGTGGTGGTTGTTAATGACGTGACCAAGGGAACGGCCATATTCAAAATGGCCTCCCCTGACTCTCATCACCAGTAGCTCTGCCTCCCTAGTCTTTATGAGCCTCCAGACTCTTCTAAAGGTTGCTGTGATTTGCTTTTGTGAAGCCAGCAAAGCTCCATCAAGTTGATATAGCATGTGAATATCAATAAAAGTTACAACAGAATCCAAATGCTATCGTACTGACAAATATTACTGAAAAAGGAGATGAGTTGAGAAATATTAAACTCAAAGAATGAGAGAAAGAAAGGAAGAAAAAGGGAAAGATTATAATCACCTAGCTTCCTTTCCTTTATGATTTTATTTGGTTTTGATTCTCAAAACATTGTTAAATTTAATTTGCTAAATCTTGTTAAGCATGAGATGGATGTTGGATAAGCTTTAATAGGAAATTTGAGGCTTTTTATTAAATCCCTTTGTTACTATGAAGTCAATGTTAGTTTTATAGCACTCTGGGGTGACTTTTTTGCATCTTAAAAATTGAGACGACTATGAAAACTGTATCTAGGTGAATAAACATGATTTCCTCCAGGCAGTATGGCAGTAGGTTTGCCTAGAGAAATCCATACTACCCTTGCTAGGAGCATTGGATCAGGTATTACCACAAAAGAAACGGAATACAGTGCATGGTTATAAGAAACTTAGAATCCAGTAGATAAAACAGGGAAGGTACAAAGTTACAGATGAATATAGGCATTCCTCCTTTCTCGTAAATCTAATATTTGCAACTTTGATTTTCAAGGAATGGTACAATACGGGACCAACGATTTTATAACCTGCTGAATGTGTTGGCCAGAGTTCATTATATGTTAGAGGAAAGCTCTGGAAAGTGGGATATTGCCACCTAGCTCAATAAACATTGTCAATACCACATAAAAGGAGCTTTGTAAAGCCAAAAGGGATCACCTTCATACCCTTTGATTTTATGGAAGATAGTGAGATTTCAGGAGTTTAAGAAAGAAGCCAGTGTGTTGTGATGGAGGGAGCCTGGGCTTTGGGGTCTTATGATTCCCACACTGTTTGTGCCTCTCAGTAGCTGTGTGAACTTGGGCAGGTTGCTTGACATCTCTAAAACCCAGTTTCCTCTCCCATTAAATGGAAACAAAAAGTCCTACTCCATAGATATTGTCAAGAAGATTAAATAATGTGGTATGCATCCTTAACTCTGTACCTGGCACATGATAAAAGCCCAGGAAACATTGGCTTCTTTCCTCTTAGTAATAATAAAAGTTAATATTTATTGAGGGTATCTCAGCTCCTGCACTGAGCATTCTATATGCTTCATCTTGTTTAATCTTTACAACAGCTCCACGAAGTTGGTACTTTTATTATCCCCAATTTACAGATGGGAGACTGAGACCTAGAAAGGTAGGGAAACTTGCTCAAGAACACATTCCTACTGAGCAGTAAAGCTAAGATTCTAACTCCAAATTCTGCTTTACCCACTATCCACGTATGGCCCCACCAGATGATTTGCTAATCGGGAGGGGCTCAGTCCACTTATTCACTAAACAAATATTATATTACTAAGTACTCACTATGTTTCAGGCACTTTACAAATTGCTGAAGATGCAATGATGAGTAAAATTGACATGGCCCTCGCCCTCACGAAGCTCACAACCTAGCCCAGAGGTTTCATAACTTTGGTGCTGTTGGCATTTGGAGCTGGACAATTCTTTGCTATGGAGGGCTGTCCTGTGCATTGTAGGATGCTGGGCAGCATCCCTGGCCTCCACCCACTAGATGCCAGTAGCACCCCTACCCACCCCCACCCCCTCTCCAGGTTGTGAAAATAAAAAATGTCTCCAGACATTGCCACGTCTTCTGGGGAGGAAATGATCCTGAATAAGAAGCACTGCTCTTGCAAATACAATAGTAAGAGTCTTGTGCTTAAGGAATTAGGAAACTCCTACTCAGTCTGAGTCTCTTCTAAGATTCACAGTTTCTCTTTAAAAAACAAAAAACCCCAGTCACCTGCCATAATGTGGAGCCTGACAGGTAACTACCAACTCACAAAAAGGTTTCACATTATTCTATTGAAGGCTTTCCTGGTGGAACTATCTCTAGTTTGGAAAAGGAAATCAATCAATTTGCTCTATAAGAATATGTTCTATAGTCAAATTACCTGAAACAGAGCATTGCTATGTTTTCAAAAAAATTGAAAGGGATATAAAGACATAGCGACTCATACTATAGTTGGGGCTAATTATAGTTCTATAGTTGGGTAGGTGAGGAAAGCATTGAATTTGGGGAGGCTGGAATCAAGGGTTGCTATGTTCAACATTTCTATGTTTATCACAGTATTTTCAGGTTGCTGGTGGTATTAGTCCTGGTAGGTTAACTGTTGCAATCCAAAAATTACACAATAGTCCCACATGGATGATCCTGTTTTTTCAGGGCTTCTGGGATGCTCCCCTCTACACTGAGACTCAGGAACCCAGGCTTCGACAACCTTATGGCTCTGCTTTCTTTTAGGTATTTGAAGTTCTCGCCTTCACCATTGAAAGGGGGAAGAGAGAGTGTGTGGATTGCAATGGAAGCTTTTACAGACCATGACTAGAATTCTGATATTCCATTGGTAAGAACTCAGTTACATGACTACCACTAACTACAAGGGAAGCTAGGAAATGGAGTCTAGCTACGTGTCCAGGAGGGAAAGGAGAGTTGTTTGGCGAACATAGCCATACTTTGCCAGTATGGTCAAAATCATTTTCATTGCCCAAGAGCCACACACTTTCTAATTTTCTGGTTTATAAAATCAGGATATTATATACTTTGTAAAGATTCTGTGAGGACTAAAGAAAGATGTGTAAGCTACATTCTTCCCAAAGACTTTGTGCTATGTGTGTATCTGATATCTGGAGAATAATACACTATGCTAATTTATAGCCCCATTATGAATAGACACATTCTTAATCCCTGGCAGACATCCTGATGTGGTCAATCCGTTATCATTCACTAAAGAAAGGCAAGTGTGCTATGCAGTACAAGTTCATGCCCCCCAGCAATGGAGTAATATTTTCTTTTGCTCTCAATGTGTGAATTATTAAAAATAAGCTAGCTACAATGTCATCATTTTTGATTACATCAAAAATGAAGGCAGAGACAGGACTGCTTCCAATCTGTGAAGTTATTTAGCATTTAATATTCCCTTTGGGAAATCGATATGGTTTGGGGGAGATTATTTATATACCACTAGTCAAGTATGGTTTAAATAAATGCACCGTGTTGCTAGAGCTATGTGAATGAATCTTTCAATGTCAAGACCTTACTATTGAATAAAGAGATATAATCATAAATCAGGTAATGGGAAAATGGTTAATAGAAATTATCTGGTCACTTCATTGATATAGATGAATATCTTAGGTTCTGTTTTTCTAGTATTTATTCAAATCATAAAAATGAATGTCTGAGCATTGCATGTCAAAATATTAACATTTATTAGTTATTTAAAATATATATTCTATAAAACTAATTTTATCTTAGGGGAGTGAAATGTGGGCTAGCAGTTCAGACATGTATAAATAATTCATTTTTTTAACCACTTAGGTAAAAAAAGAATTAATTGAATGGCAACAAAATAATTCCTACTCTTAAGTAGTCAGGGTACATTCTGCATAATTCAGGATACAAATCAGTTCCTTCCAAGCTTGATGGAAGTTTGGAGCAGAGGAGGATGGTTAGCAGGTCAGAAAGAAAAACAGAAATGAAGAGAAGTGTAGGGTCTCCGAGCTAAACCACACATTGGTTAATTTCTCCTTAGGCGACTTGACTCCTATTAAAAGTAGAAATTCCTGGGAGAAACAAGAATAAAGCTCAACTAAAGGGATTGACTTTTCTAAAGCAATCCTGAGGGTATTTTAGGAGTGAGAACCTGTAAGCCTCACTTGGAACAGAGGGCCAACACTGGCTTTCCTTTTCTCCATCCAGCTATTTCTCAGACAAGGGGTATGCCTTGCTTTAAGCAAATGGAACATGGAACCAGATGGATACATTTGTTTGCCATTATTAAATTTACAAAGGGATTCAACACTTTACCCTGACATTCACTATAAAATGTATCTAACCAGTGACTTTTCCCTGGAGCCAACGAAAAACATTTCGGTTTATAAAAATTATTTTCACATATTTAGGCTGAACAATATGAAATTGTTGATATCCAGCCATTTTGACTGGCAAAAATGCCAGTTTCTTAGGGTCCAACCTTAAGGTTTAGCTTTCTAGGAACATATCCTTTGTATAAAGATGTGTCCTGCTGAGAAACCCTACAATAAATTAGATAGGGAAACAATGGAGTGAAATAATTGAAAGGGTATTATTCTGAGGTAATTCAAAATCTCCAATATTCTGACCTCCAACACTCTTAGATGTGCATACTCAAGAAGTGTTTAACCTAAAAACTGATGCTGTCCACCAATTAAGCGATTGTGCCAATTTGCAACAATAGCAATAACCAAAAAGCTAGATCAGTCATCGGCTTTACAAAAGAAAAAGAATTCGTTGGCTGACGGTATTTTCCTTTTCCACTGTTAGAAGTTTCACGTGTGCAATGAACTGCATGGTTGATATCACAGAGTTCTGAGTCTTTTTATATCTGAGAGAGACAGACCAGCAGTCTTCAGGCGGGTTAGGCGAGTTTTGCCCTTTCTGGCTCATTTGTCTAAGAAAGAATTTGGTGACTTGACAAGTTTCTGAAAGTGGAGAAAAATTATTTGAGTGAAGGCAGCCAGAGGCAGTTAGCAAATTCTGACCACCATCATAGTTGTCACCCACCGAAATTTAAACTCGAGTCCAAATTTATACAAGTGGATTCACTTACATGGTACAGAATTCACATGCTATTTATTAACTATCACTGGGTTCTTTCTTCTGAACCCTGTACATTTTTGGATGGCATGACATTTTGGAAGCTGTAATCCTCTTGTGACAGGTTACAAGAGCCAGGTAAAACTTTCTTATTTTGTTCTAATGTAGTATACTCACCTTTAACTGCAGTGAAAATTTTGATTCAAGAGACAAACTTCAGGGAAGGAAGTGAGAAAGTCAGAGAGTCTGGAGAAGGTTGGAGAAGGGAGTGTGTGTGGGATGTGGGGAGAGAGGAAGACGGCAGATTCTTCCTTTTTTTAAAAATGATTATTCACTTCTAAATGAGACAGCTGAATTTGCCCCAAATTTATGGGTCTAACCATTGGGGAAGATTATGTGTCTGGAGTCCTCTGGGTAAAGAAGCTACCTGGCGGTCCAACACTCATGGTCAATTGTTATTACAGGTGCGGAAACTCATTGCTAGCAGTAAGAGAATTCCTAGGGCAGGAAATCCAGGTGGGGTTCATTGATGGGTTGGTCGGGAGGCAGCCAAAGCCGTATGCCAGCAAAGGGTTTAGGTAGCTACCAGAGCTAGTATTTTCCGCTCTGTAATTTAGAAGAATGCAGCAATCCATTGTTTCTCTCTTTATAGAAATGCATGCATGACTAATTTTATGTGTCCATTGACTTTATTTTGCCTGGAAGTTACACTAAAATAAGAAACTGCCAACTTTTTCCTCTTTCTAGAGTGAAAAGATTATATTGTATTGTTTTCATTAGTAAGTTACATAAATTCATAAGTATATTAGTTATTGGGCAACAATTATGTCTTTGCGATCAAAATTTGTGTAGTGAAATGACATATCTAACAAATGCATGAGTGCCTTAGAATAACTCTTGAGAAAAGGCTGTTACTATATTAGCCAGTTAACCAGTTAGTGATCAGGATAAATGGATGAGGTGGACACACATTGAATTATTTTTTAAATACTTTTTCTTCTCTTAAAATTACTCAAGTAATTCATGGTCATTGTCGAACTATTAGAAGATCCAGGGAAGTAAATCAAAGCAATTTATGAGCTAGCCTACCTTCCAAAGTCAACCACTGGTAACAATTTATTGTGTAAACTTCCAGAGTTTTTCCCATGTAAATATAATATAATATGATATGATATGATATGATATGATATAATATAATATAATATAATATATATTTTAAGTGGGATTATTCTACATATACCACTCTATAATCTGCCCTTTTAATATTATCATTATCATTTTAACTGCTATATAATATTCCATTGTATGGATATGTATGTACTGCACATTATTTCAACCAATCCATTTTTGTTGGTCCTTTAGATTGTTTACAGTCTTTTGGATCTAATATGGATTGTTGTTATCAACATCATTTTATATTAGTTAGCATATTTGTCCAATTATTTCCTTAGGATAAATTCCTAGAAGTAGGATTGATTGTAACAGGATATATGTTTTCGTGGAGGTTTTAATACAGATGATGAAGTACTTTCCTTAAAACTTGTACTTATCTGCAATCCCACCAACCATGTGAGAGTTGTTAGTTTGTCTTAAGAGTTTCCAGCCAGGCCATTCCCTCTTTTGAAGGAGAACAGGGCACATTTGCCAACTTCCTTCCCTCTTTCCTTCTATTCCTCCTTCTGACAAACACTGATCGATCACCTACAACGTTCAGGCATTGGATACAAAGTCTCCAATCATATTAGCCAGCATGTGCGGGAGAGTAATGATTTTGCATGTTTTCTTCTTTTGCCCTCTCGTTTAATCTACATAAATATCATGGAAAATTCCAACATGTCAACTTCCAATCTCCCTTTCCCAGATGCTTTTCACATCTGGAAGTAACACAAATTCTTGTGTCAGACCACGCTCCTTGATTTTGCTCTGGAAATACTGTCATCATAACTGTGGGAGGCAGAAACCAGCCATGCCCCATCTTCAGGCTGACTACTGAACTCATTAAGTAGCTCTTCCTCTTTTCTCCGCCTCAGTGAGGGTACTATGGTGCCTCCTCCCCATATCCCCACTCCCCCGCCCCAGGTCCAAAGCAGTGGAGAGACAAGAGTGCATGGGTTATTCAGAGGACTCTTTCAGTGCCCCTCCTCCCTTGCATCACACTCTCTATTACATTAATGTGCTATTTTCACAATGCTCTAAGAAGCCAGGATGAATAATAGTCTTCTTGTCAAGAAATGTGAGTCAATTAATGAGAATTTTCTGTATTGTTGCAAGTAAAAAGCCCTCAAATCACTTTTAAATTACTGAGAGGAACTTCAGAGCTCACTCTAGGCCCAGAATGGTCTGACAAGTTTCAAATCATTAATGGACCTCTTTCAAGCCCCTGTAATGTTTGGGCTTTTACAGTGACTACTAAAGTCAAACAAACCACTCCAATAATTATAAATTAATAAAACACATCGAGGTGTACATGACGTGAAACATGACTGAAACACTCCCAGCCATATTGATCCCATATACAATATTAGGATCTTAGGAATTCTGCCCATGCCTCTTTCAAGTGGTCCAAAGTAAAATTATACTGTATTTAAATTGTAGTTTTATTCTCTTTTCATGTATTTCCCCCTTGGACAGAAAGAGAAGGGGCAAATGTTAGGATCATTGAGTTGATGAGGCAAAGGGTCAGGATGCAATAGACAGTGTATGAAGGTTTGCACTGGGCAAAAGTTGAAAGTGATGTTCAACTGAGTTATGGTGGCATGCTCTTATGAATGTATCTTGTAATTCTTTTCTACATTTCAGTGACCTTGTGAATGATTTAATGTAGTGGTTCTCGGCCAGGGGTGATTTTGCCCTGCAGGGGACATTTGACAATGCCTAGAACATTTTCGGTTGTTACAACTGGGGTGGATGCCTACTGGCATCTAGAGAGTAGAGATCAGGGATGCTGCTAAACATCCTACAACACTTAGAACAACTTCCCACAGTGAAGAATTGCTGGCCCTAAATGTGAATAGTGCCAAGGTTGAGAAACTCTGATTTAAAGTACTTCAAATTCAGCTTGTTTGATTCAAAGTTGATATTTGAATAATTATTTCAAGCATTATCAGCTGTGACAACATGCGATCTTAAGATTCAGCTCTAGCCTAGGCTACAGGTAGAAGTCTTCATTTTCATACCAGGAAATTTCTATGGAGGGGTAGTGCTTCAGCAACATTTGAGTTCTGAAGTATAGTAGTTGTGGAAAGAAACTATGAAGGGGATCAATGAGAAATGTGCCTTTTCAAGGAACCACTGGATACATCTTTGGGTTCTAAAAAAATCATGTAAGGTTTGGGTGCTTTCCTTTGTAAACTTATTCTAATTATCAGGTGAGGGGTTAAGGAGGATTCCTACTGAAAGTAATTCCTTCAGATCACCCAAAATCTTCTGCAAGGCCTCAAAAGAACAAGAGACGGCTATATGATGAGACTGTAGCTCAGTGGTTCTCAAAGTGTGGTCCTCGGAGCAGCAGCACCAGCATCACCTGGGAACTTGTTAGAAATGCAAATTCTGAGGCCCCACCCCAGCCCTACTGAATCTGAAACTGATGGTGGGCTCACTGTGGTTTACCAAGTCTTCCAGGTGATGCTGCTAACACGCCCAAGTTCAAAACCATCTGTTTTAGCTAAAAAAAATGGTGGAGAGGGAGAGAGAGAAACAGAGAATTTCTTAAGGACGTTCTAGATTTGTGTTACTCAAGAACAAATCAATGGGCTGGCCTGGTGGTGTACCGGTTTAAGTTCACGCTCTCTGCTTCGGCAGCCCGGGGTTTGCCGGTTCGGATCCTGGGCGTGGACCTATGCACTGCTCATCAAGCCATGCTGAGGCAGTGTCCCACATAGGGCAACTGGAAGAACGTACAATTATGACATACAATTATCTACTGGGGGCTTTGGGGAGAAAAAAGGAAAAAAAGGAGGAAGATTGGCAGCAGATGTTAGCTCAAGGCCAATCTTCCTCAAAAAAAAGAAAGAAAGAAAAAAACAAATCAAGATATTCCCTTAACCTCCACAACTTAAATTAAAAATATAAAATCTGGGTTGGGATTTTCACTTAGAATCTCATTTCCAGAGCAGACCATGAACTCATGGATACGTAGACTTAAAGTTCACTAGTTGAGATGGTCCAAGGTCTTTAGAGTTTAAGTGTTGCCATTTAGTAAGTTTCAGGCCAGGGGGTGATGGGGTACCCTCTCTTGATGAAGTTTCCTGGGCACATTCAGTCTTTTTACGATAAAGAGGGCAATAGTTAATTCTCCCTATCACCTCTGCATTCATCTCAATTCAAGCTTTGAAAAAAATGTCATCATTCATGTTGGCATTTTTGTGCCCTGTGACAGTGGGATGTGGAATGCAGAGGAAAGAAAACGCTCTGTTTCCAGTTACTGTTATAGCTCTGCCCTGGTTTAATCATCTATTCTTCCCAGGGGCACCACTGTACTTAGAACACTTGGAATTTTACGCTCTGGCAGAATTCCCTCTTACAGACTCCATAGCAAGATGCTTTCTCTTTGCATTTTGAAAAGACTACCTTTAAAAGAAAATGAAAATACAATTAAAGGGTGAGGGGAAAGCCTCCTTTTGTGCCAGTCCTTGGGAACCCAAAGAATCAGAAACATTCATTAGCACGCCAGCAGCCCACACCCAGGGAAGAAGCATGCCTTCCTGGAGCACAGCTGAAAGCCAAGCCCAGGTTAAAGCTGAGTGGGAGAGGGCAAGGAATACCCTCAATTCCACTAAGTGATGTGGCCCTTGAGCCCAGAAATCCATGCAGCTCATAGGGCCTTTGTGCCCAAATCAAGAATTCCTCTTCTAAAAGAAGTACTGCAGATTCATATTTGACAGTTGCTGATCTTGTGTAGAACTAGCACCTCTTTAGTATTCGTGAGCTATCTATTCTTGTTAATTGAATCTGGAACATTCTAACACGGTTCACGTTTCAATTGTATTAGCGGCGTTGCTTATTTAACTGTAGTTCATGATTCCAGATAGCCATAGATAAAAGTAAATCACATGTAGCATGTCAATAGCCTCATTTATAATACTCCAAACATAATGAAAAGAGAATGAAAATAAAGCCATGTCTGGTAGGGCTTGAAAGGATTTTATATCCAAGGAGCCTGCCAAGATGTTAACATAAGGGAACAATATCAGCAGACAAAATGAAAAAAAAAAACTATAAAGCAATTAGCGATAATATGTAGAATGCCAAGCTTTGTTGAAATGAAATAAAATTATATCCCATTAAAATATGACAAGTTCAAAAAAGTGTTTATTGTTCTAATTTCATTCTAATGAAGACATAATATTTTCTTCTGTATACTGTACATATTGCAATTTTTAAAGAAATAATTTAAGAGTGGCAAGCATTAGAAAGTTGGTCTTCTCTCCAAAATGAAGTTAGGTGTTAAGAGGTTTTCTCGTATTAAATAGGATATTTACCATATATGTGTATGCATGTGACTAGATAGACTTCTCTGTAATCAGAACTAAAGGACAGCTTTCTACAGTGTGAATTAAAGAGTAATTAATCCAATACCATATCCACAGGGCTGAGTAATAACAGATGTAAAAAGTTTGTATGTTTCAAACTCAGAGACAAATTCATATAAAGTATAATTTTGTGAGTTTTTGTCTTATCATATCTAAAGATATAGCATTCCTTGCTAATGTTTCAGCACCATCAATCAATCAATCAATCAATCAGTATTTTCCATGGTCATTCTGCGCCTAAAACACAGCATCAAATTCCCCCTCACCCAAAGTTCAACTTGGAATATAAGGATTGTGGGGGCAAAAAACTTCCTTAACAGATGATGCTGGCAAAAACCAGCAAAAACCAAAAATTGCTTTCTTGGGCAAAGGAGATTAAATCTAAAAACAGAGAAGTCAAGATGGCGGCGTAAGCAGACTCTGAACTCACCTCCTCATGCGGACACAGCCAATTTACAACTACTCGTGGAAAAATTACCCTGAGACAGAACTGAAAACTGGATAAGAGGAACTCCTGCAACAAAGGACAATCCTAATTGAGGTGGAAGAGGCAGAAACTCCCTTCTGGAGAGGAAAAACACTGCCTTCACAAGCCGCAGTGCCTCATGGCCACCCGGGAGCAGCCCAAAGGTACACAGCCCTCCCTGGAGGAGCAGGTCCCTGAGCTGGGGAGCGCCCCCGCTGTGGGCATTTTGTGGACCCAGCACAATCGAGACGAGTGGCATAATATCTGACTTTGCCTGCTACTAAAACATCGGGGAGTACCCCCAGAAAAGCTGGATCACAAAGAAATTAAAACCGGCTCTTAAAGGGCCCACACACAAACTCACCCATTTCAGAAAGCAACCTAAAATCACCAGAAAGAAAGGTGCACAATGCTTTGGTGAAGGGAGACTCACCTGATAGGCCCTGAGTGCATCTCGGTGAGAGGTGAGACCTCTCCAGGGACTGGGACATTGGCGGTGGCCATTGTTGCAGCCTGGTGTGGGCATGCTGACACAGACGCCATTGGAGTTCTCCCTGGGGCCTGCTAGCCCAGGTCTGCCCCACCCACTAGAGCACCGATTTAATCCAGCTCAGCCAGGGCAGGCAGCCCACCCTAGAGACTGGCCCCACCCAACAACAAGCCCTCAGGCAACTTGTGGGCCTGCATAGACTGGTGACTGGATTCTCTGCAGCCTGGCAACTGAGCCGACTTCAGTGGGGCAGGGTGTACACAAGGAGCGGGTGGAGAGTGCGGGGCAGTGGTGGAGTGTGTGGGGCTCCCGCTGTGGAGAGACTGGGTCCACTTCAGGAGGTCAGGGCGCGCACACGGGGCAGGACTGTGTTGACTGTGTGTGTGGACCTGTGGGTGGCAGGGCTTGTCAGCTGCAGAAGACTCGTGCTTCTCAAAGACCCACATAGGGGGTTTGCCCCACCTTCCAAAGCCTGAAACAATTGGGTGCTCCCGTGCCTGAGGCCAGCCCCACACAGCTGTAATCCTCAGAGAGATGACAAGAGACCTAAAGGCTGGAGGCTTATATTATTTGTAAGCCCCTGAGCCTAACAACTTGCCACTCTGGGGGCCTACTAACTTAAAAGAAATACTGCAACACAAATGTGGTATTAGAACTTGCAGCCAACTGTGCTGGGGCTCCCCACACCTCATAAAGAGACTGAAGGGCCCACAACAACTACAAGCAGCTGAGCATTACAACAGCTGGCCAGGAGCATAACTTGGCCTCCCTGGGCGCCTACAGGGAGAGCAAACAGGCCACAACAGAAGGACACACGTAGCCCACATAGGGGTCACCCCTGGAACATTGAGAACTGAGGGAAGCACACTGCAGGCCTCCTAAGGCATCACTTATATAAGGTCACCTATCCGAGAGCAGGAGACGTAGCTGACCTACCTCATACATAGACACAAGCACAGGGAAAGAGGCAAAATGAGGAGGCAAAGGAATACATTCCAAGTAAGGGAACAGGACAAAACCCCAGAAAAGGAACTAAGTGAAACAGAAACGAGCAACCTACCTAACAGAGAGTTCAAACAAAGAGTGTTAAGGATGCTCATTGATCTGGGGAGAAGAATAGATGAACTCAGTGAGAACGTCAACAAGGAAATGGAAGATATAAAAAAGAACTAATCAGAAATGAAGAATACAATACTGGAAATGAAAAATTCACTAGAGGGTCTCAAAAGCAGAGTAGAGGATACAGAAGAACGGATCTGTGAGCTGGACAAAAGACTAGAAGAAATTACCCAAGCAGAACAGGTAAAAGAGAAAAGAATTAAAAAGAGTGAGGACAGTCTAAGGGACCTCTGGGACAACATCAAGCACACTAACATCCGTGTTATAGGTGTCCTGGAAGGAGAAGAGCGAGACAAAGGGGCAGAGAATCTATTTCAAGAAATAATAGATGAAAACTTCCCTAGCCTAAGGAAGGAAACAGACATCCAGGTACAGGAAGCACAGAGAGCCCCAAACAAGATAAACCCAAAGAGGCCCACACCAAGACACATCATAATCAAAATGTTCAAAATTAAAGATAAAGAGAGAATCCTAAAAGTTGCAAGAGAAAGTCAAGTTACATACAGAGGAAACCCCATAAGGCTATCAGCTGACTTCTCAGCAGAAACCTTACAGGCTAGAAGAGAGTGGCACGATATATTTAAAGTGCTAAAAGGAAAAAACTTATAGCCAAGAATACTCTACCCGGTAAGGTTATCATTCAAAATGGAAGGAGAGATCAAAAATTTCCCAGACAAGCAAATATTAAAAGAGTTTGTCACCAAGAAACCAGTGCTACAAGAAATGTTAAAGGGAATGATTTAAGGGGAAAAGAGAAGACCAAAAATAGGAAAAGTTATCTATTTCCATGATAAGAGGGTAATGGATACAAATGCACAAAAAAGAGGTTAGATATGATATCAAAAACATAAAATGAGGGAGGAGGGGAGTTAAAGAGTAGAGCTTTCAGACAGAGGTCAAACTAAAGAGACCATCAATTCTGTATAGAAGGAGAAAGGAACAGAGAAGGACTACTAAAACACTGAGGAAAAAAAAGTTAAAAAATGGCAGTAAGTACATACTTATCAATAGCTACTTTAAACGTCAATGGACTAAATGCTCCAATTAAAAGGCATAGGGTGGCTGATTGGATAAAAAAACAAGACCCATATATATGCTGCATACAAGAGACACACTTCAGACCTAAAGCCACTCACAAACTGAAAGTGAAGGGATGGAAAAAGATACTCCACGCAAATGGCAATGAAAAGAAAGCTGGGGTAGCAGTACTCATATCAGACAAAATAGACTTTAAAACAAAAACTGTAAAAAGAGACAAAGAAGGGCATTACATAATGATCAAGGGAACAATCCAACAAGAGGATATAACACTTGTAAATATCTATGCACCCAATGTAGGTGCACCTAAATATATAAAGCAATTATTAACAGACATAAAAACAGAAATAGACAGTAACACAATAATAGTAGGGGACTTTAACACTCCACTTACACCAACGGATAGATCATCCAAACAGAAGATCAATAAGGAAACATTGGCCTTAAATGACACACTAGAACAGATGGACCCAGTAGATATATACAGAGCATCCCATCCAAAAACCGATGAATACACGTTCTTTTCAAATGCACATGGAACATTCTCCAGGATTGATCACATATTAGGCCACAAAACAAGTCTCCATAAATTTAAGAAGATTGAAATAATACCAAGCATCTTTTCTGACCACAATGGTATGAAACTAGAAATCAACTATAGAAAGAAAATCAGAAAAGCCACAAATACGTGGAGATTACACAAAATGCTACTGAACAACGACTGGGTCAACGAAGAAATCAAAGAAGAAATCAAAAAATACCTGGAGACAAATGAAAATGAAAATGAAAATACGACATGCCAGACTTCATGGGATAGAGCAAAAGTGGTTCTAAGAGGGAAGTTTATAGCAATACAAGCCTATCTCAACAAACAAGAAAAATCTCAAATAAACAATCTAACAATGCACCTAAAGGAACTGGAAAAAGAGGAACAAACAAAGCCCAAAATCAGGAGAAGAAGGGAAATCATAAAAATCAGAGCAGAAATAAATGAAATAGAGACTAAAAAAACAATAGAAAAAATTAATAAAACCAAGACCTGGTTCTTTGAAAAGATCAACAAAATTGACAAACCTTTAGCTAGACTCACCAAGAAAAAAAGAGAGAAGGCACAAATAAGTAAAATCAGAAATGAAAGAGGAGAAATTAGAACAGACACGTCAGAAATACAAAAGATTATAAGAGAATACTATGAAAAGCTATATGCCAACCAATTCGACAATCTGGAAGAAATGAATAAATTCTTAGACTCATACAACCTTCCAAAACTGGATCAAGAAAAAGTACAGAATTTGAATAGACCAATCACCAGTAAGGATATCAAAACAGTAATCACAAACCTCCCCAAAAATAAAAGTCAAGGACCAGACGGCTTCCCTGGTGAATTCTACCAAACATTCAAAGAAGACTTACCTATCCTTCTCAAACTCTTCCAAAAAATTGAGGAGGGAGAGAAGCTCCCTAACTCATTCTACGAAGCTGAAATTACCTTGATAACAAAACCAGACAAGGACAACACAAAATAAGAAAATTACAGGCCAATATCACTGATGAACATCGATGCAAAAATCCTCAACAAAATACTAGCAAATCGTATACAACAATACGTTAAAAAGATTATACACCATGATCAAGTGGGATTTATTCCAGGTATGCAGGGATGGTTTAACATTCGCAAATCAATCAACGTAATACACCACATTAATAAAATGAAGAATAAAAATCACATGATCATCTCAATAGATGCAGAGAAAGCATTTGACAAGATACAGCATCCATTTATGATAAAAATCTAAATAAAATGGGTATAGAAGGAAAATACCTCAACATAATAAAGGCCATATATGACAAACCCACAGCTAATATCATCCTCAATGGTGAAAAACTGAAAGCTATCCCTCTAAGAACAGGAACCAGACAAAGATGCCCACTCTCACCACTCCTATTTAACATAGTACTGAAAGTCCTAGCCAGAGCAATCAGGCAAGAGAAAGAAATAAAAGGGATCCAAATTGGAAAGGAAGAAGTGAAACTGTCACTATTTGCAGATGACATGATTTTATATATAGAAAACCCTAAAGAATCCACCAGAAAACTTTTAGAAGTAATAAACGAATACCGTAAAGTTGCAGGATACAAAATCAACATACAAAAATCAGTTGCATTTCTGTACACTAACAACGAAGTAGCAGAAAGAGAAATTAAGAATACCATCCCATTTACAATTGCAACAAAAACAATCAAATACCGAGGAATAAACTTAACCAAAGAGGTGAAAGATCTGTACACGGAAAACTACAAAACATTGCTGAAAGAAATTGAAGAAGACACAAAGAAATGGAAAGATATTCCGTGCTCTTGGATTGGAAGAATTAACATAGTTAAGATGTCCATACTTCCTAAAGCAATCTATAGATTCAATGCAATCCCTATCAAAGTTCCAACAACAGTTTTCACAGAAATAGAACAAAGAATCCTAAAATTTATATGGAACAACAAAAGACCCCGAATAGCTAAAGGAATCCTGAGAAAAAAGAACAAAGCTGGAGGTATCACACTCCCTGATTTCAAAATATACTACAAAGCTATAGTAACCAAAACAGCATGGTACTGGCACAAAAACAGACACACAGATCAATGGAATAGAATCTAAAGCCCAGAAATAAACCCACACATCTATGGACAGCTAATCTTTGACAAAGGAACCAAGAACATACAATGGAGAAAAGAAAGTCTCTTCAACAAATGGTGTTGGGAAAACTGGACAGCCACATGCAAAAAAATGAAAGTAGACCCTTACCTTACACCATACACAAAAATTAACTCCAAATGGATTAAAGACTTGAATGTAAGACCTGCAACTATGAAACTTCTAGAAGAAAACATAGGCAGTACGCTCTTCAACATTGGTCTTAGCAACATATTTTCAAGCACCATGTCTGACCGGGCAAGAGAAACAATAGAAAAAATAAACAAATGGGACTACATCAAACTAAAAAGCTTCTGCACAGCAAAGGAAACCATCAACAAAACGAAAAGACAACCTAACAATTGGGAGTAGATATTTGCAAACCATACATCTGATAAGGGCTTAATCTCCAAAATATATAAAGAACTCACGCATCTCAACAACAAAAAAACTAACAACCCAATTAAAAAATGGGCAAAAGACCTGAACAGAGATTTCACCAAAGAAGATATACAGATGGCCAACAGACACATGAAAAGATGTTCAAAATCACTATCAGGGAAATGCAAATCAAAACTACAATGAGATATCACCTCACGCCCGTCAGAATGGCTATAATTAACAAGACAGGAAACAACATGTGTTGGAGAGGATGTGGAGAGAAGGGAACTCTCATACCCTGCTGGTGGGAGTGCAAACTGGTGCAGCCACTATGGAAAACAGTATGGAGATTCCTCAAAAAATCAAGGATAGAACCACCATATGATTCAGCTATTCCACTGCTGGGTATTTATCCAAAGAACTTGAAAACACCAGTGCATAAAGATACATGCACCCCTGTGTTCATTGCAGCGTTATTCACAATAGCCAAGACTTGGAAGCAACCTAAGTGCCCATCAAGGGACGAATGGATAAAGAAGCTGTGGTATATATACACAATGGAATACTACTCAGCCATAAGAAACGACGAAATCCAGCCATTTGTGACAACATGGATGGACATTGTGGGTATTTATGCAAAGTGAAATAAGTCAGAGGGAGAAGGTCAAATACCGTATGATTTCCTTCATTACGTAGAAGATAATAACAACAATAAACAAACACATAGAGACAGAGATTGGATTGGTGGTTACCAGAGGGGAACGGGGGAGGGAAGAGGGCAAAAGGGATAATTCGGCACGTGTGTGGTGATGGGCCATAATTAGTATTTGGGTGGTGAACATGATGTAATCTATGCAGAAACAGAAGTATAATGATGTACACCTGAAATTTATACAATGTTATAAATCAATGTTACTGCAATAAACAAAAAATTTTTAAAAAAATCTAAAAACATACCCTTCTAAAAATTAAGGCCAAATCAATAGTTTTGCACTCAAAACAGAATGCTTTCTTCTGTAGGGCATAGGCTTGCTGTTTTGGGGATAATGCATAGAAATATTTCCAAATTGCCACCCACACAGTCTTTGGTCATCTCCTTCTACTTCTGAGTAAATGTATGGTTAGGAAAAACATTTTGATGTTATCCTATGCCAAGTAAAATTTAAAAAGTAAGCATGTGGCTGCATAAAAATCACATCATAGATGATGTTTCTTGCCCAGAGTTGAGAGAAAGGGGACATAAATTTCTTGAAAATTCCTTCCAGTTCTAGTATTTTCTTTTGCCCTGTAAAAGGATCCACCTCACTGGCTTATCCCACTGAAGTACATGATGTTATTATAAATACATAGCAAATTATATAAGCAAATGTGAATTTGGAGTCTCAAAAACCCTTTAAGTGTGTATTTACATGATCTGGATATTTAGTAATGCTGATCACTTATTTATTATTAATCAACCGGAGATGATAAATCTTTAAATAGTCCCCGAGGACACAAATGACCATTTCAATGGGGGGAAAAATCTAAGACAAACAGGAATCAGTCAATTGTTCTTTCCCACAAAATCAGCCACGAAAGCAAAAATACCTTCCCTGGTTGAGAAACATCCTGTAGTTTAACTTGCAGGGTTAATGAATATCAGCACTCAAGAGTAAAACTGATATTTATCTTATCATGCTAGTTTATATTATTTATTTATTTATTTGAGCAGAAAAGGAATTTCTGAAATGACTGGAGATCTAGCTCAGAAAATGGACAGGGACAAAGGGAGACTTGGCAGTCAGAAACCCAGCTCAAATCACATCTTAGAATTCAGTTTTTCCAAGGAGAAACCCCCATTAGCAACCTCTGACACTGAGAGCCTCGTTAGAACTGCAGAAGCTGCTGCTTCTGGAAAGTATAACTGTCTTTTTCTCGCTAGTCTCCTCCACCCCCCACCCCTTATCAGAAAGACTGTGTGTCTAGGTTGAGGATCTAAAGAAGCTCTTTGAGGGGTTTGCTTAAGTTTGGGGACATCAAGAACGGATGGAGGTGTAATGGTGCCCTCTGCTGGGAAGAATCAGTAATGCTGCCCAGTAAGTTTTCTACTGGGGCTGAAGTAATTTTTTTTCTTTTTTTGGCTCAAGGGTGTTTCTGAAACAAAAAGTCCTGAGAAGTACTCTGCAAAAAAGTAGTTGCAAAACCCCAAACCACATGAAATTAGCTTGATTCTGAGTTGACAGTAGAATTTGAAACCAGCTGTATTTCATCCTAAAATGTTAGTGCTATAAACCCTTCATCAAACCCGGAGACAATTATTTTCTCACTATCTGGACAAGACCACATTTCTAGCGGCTGAATTTTTCCAGGGCAGGCTTTGCTCTCCCATTTTCCTTTTGTAGAGCTCCCCTCTTGCAGACGTGCATAAACAAGCCTCACTCAAGAATGAAGGATGCTAGGAGGTCTAGCCCCGTTTGACCCTCTGTGATTCCTCGACTAAAAGTCATAAAAGGAATTCGTCACAAAAAACACATATCACATTGGCATTCCCAGTCTTCTTAGAAATACATAGTAAGGCCAAAAATGATTTTAAAAAAAGTCATTTGAGAAAGTTTGGGAAAACAGTGGTATTTCATGAAAAGTGTAGTTTCTTTACCTCATTTACCAGTTCTGGATCCACAGTTGAAATATTTAAACTACCTATAACTTAAAACAGCTAAAAATAACTGAGGAGCAGTAAAAGGAGACTGTCAAAATGCATTGCACGGTGACTGAGCTTTTGGTAAAAAGCATACTGTCGGCTGGACTATCTTCAATGGTGTCTACTAACCTATGAGATATTAAGAAAACATCTGTTTAAATAAAAGTGATGAGTAAAAGAGACAAAATATAATTGCTTCAAGGAATCAAAAAACTTGGCTCCTGGCTAGTGTGGTTTTTTTCTTTGTTGTTGTTTGTTTTACAACCCAAGCCATGGCTAGACAACCAAAAACCATGGCTTTGTTTGGTTAAGTGAATGTCGGATGGATTCATTCATTCATTTATACACCCGTGAGGCCAGCTTCATGGGTGTGCAGCCTGCGTAGTTACACAGGGCCCCGTGCTCTGAAGGGCCTCGAGCTTGGTTTACTGCTCTGCCGTCACCATCTTGAAATTCTTAATAATTTTTAAGCCAAGGGCCGCACATTTTCATTTTGCACTGGGCTCTGCAAATTATGGAGCCTGTCCTGTACATATGCTTATTCAGCATGTAGTTATGAGCACTGGCAAAGTAAGATGCTGGCCTTTCTAGGGAACTCAGTGATGTCTAAAGTATGATGCTCATGTTGAAGGAGCTTATAGAAAGTCTATAAGAAAGGAGTCTAAGAAAGGAGATAAGACACGTACAAGGACAATGAGAACATGCAGCCAAATATAATAATTCAATAAAAGAGGCCTGGGTGCTCTGTATTTCAGAGGTTGATGGCAAGATCATTTCCAGCTGGGAAAACCCAAAATGCCTCATGAATGGGGTGTCATTTGAGCCGGGACTTTTCAAATAGATTCTTTAGTACTTATTTCTCTGCAGGAAAATAGAAAAACAAAGAAAAGAAATAGAGGAGCTTTTCCTTTTTGCCATTTGGTCCACTTTGTGGTTTCACTGTTTTTCTTAGTCACCTTAGTTGACTTTGGAGTTTTAATCATAGGATTCCAACGCTCTTTTACTCATAAAGTGTGGTCTTCCATAGAGAAAATAGTTTTAATTTTTAAAAATAGGGGGACGGGTTCAATTTGTGTGCCTCTTCGCAAGCTTGGTTGGAGATGTCAGATGAAAGCAGTGGGGGGCTTCATTTTCTAAGGAGGTCGCTCCCTTAGGTTATAGCCTCACAGTTACAAAACAATAGCTGTGGGCTCCAAATCTGTAGCATTGCGTCAGCGATTCAGGGCACACTTCCCGGAAAGGTGGGGACTCATCATCTTACTGTAAAAAAAGCAGCATTCTTTTTCCTCCCACGGATGATGTCACTGTGACACTGAGGGTGTCAAACCCCTATCTAGAAATCCAACTATGTCCATTTCAGGACACAGCCCTAAAGAAGCTCAATGAATAAAATCAGGCACCAAAGCTATAATTTGTTGTACACAGACGTCCAGACTGCATCTCTCTCGACTTCCACAAGTGCCTTCCCATCGAACACTCTGCTTGAGAGAGATTTGGTTTTGAGGAAAGCAAAGAGAATACAATAGTATTCTCTAAGAACCGATGTAAAAATTATAAAAGTATTCTACTCAATAGGGATAAAGCTGCATGTAACCAATTAAAAAATTATTTTTAAGATATATTGGCCACGTTAAATATTCAACATTAAAATAATAGTGAATTTTAAAAATCTTTGTACATTAATGGACATAACCAAATGCCATGCTTAGGGTCAATATCCTTAGAAAAAGAAGAACGTATTACACAAAAGAAGTAATACAGCCAATGAACTTTGCAGAGTACTCAAATATTTTTTCTTTCCTGCACTATCTCATAGTTACTCTTAGTATGCTCTATATTTCTAGAACTTAGTCTCCTTAATTCTTAACGGAACAAGGTAGAAGTTTTAAAAAAATCCACTATGTGTTTTTAAGCCTCTGATTATGGATAAAGCTAAGTAAGCAAGGTATATGATACATAATATGTTCTGAGATTTTTCTTTTAGCCCTGTCTTATCTCAACCTGATTTCTCACTAGATATTTAAATCAGAACCAGCAAGCAGATACTCTCTGGATATCAACCAAGCAGTATTTGTTATTCCTTATAAATTGATAATTTTGGCACACCCCATATAATACAATTAATAGAAATATTTTATTATTTTAAGAAGCTAATAATCTAATTCCCCACAAGGGAAAAATAGTAAACATTTAAATCAAATTATTTATGTATATTTTCTGACAAAAATCAAAACAGAAAAGGAGGCATTTCTAACACTACAGGTTTTATGACCAGGTTAAGAGAGAAGGTCGGGGATTTTAGGTATTCAGTCTGTAATATAAAATTTAGTGTTTCTTTCTCTGAGAAAAGAACAGAATAATGAAGATACATTTGACTAAATTCAACAGCCAAGCCTGGTTGAATGAAACCACCGTCTGGCAGAATTTATGAGAGAAAAATAAAACTGTGTAAGCAGCAGTTGGCTTTAGAAAGGGGTGGCATAACAGAACCAAGTCCAGAACCAGCAGAGTTTACCTTTGCCCTCACTTCCCATGTTAAGAACTGTGGCGGTGTCACATGTTTCCAACCTAAGTGTTCTGGTCCTTATAACCACTATGCTTCGGCATTCTGGCAACTCGCTGACCCACATTTTTGGTGGCCAAACTGTGGTTACTGTGGGCCAGGGAGCCAGGAATTGCTGACTAAAGTCTTTCTGAAGCTTGTGACTACACAGGAACCAGTGGGCAACAGTTGGATTCCTCTTCTGTGCCTGTAGCACATGACAAAGGAGCACTGGGAAGGGATACAATTAGCAAATGTTACAAGACTACTTTCTTGATCCCAATGGAATGCTCAGAAGAGCTGAAGCAAAGAACTAAGTGTGCAATCAAATCTCCATTTATGCAATGTCTCTATGTGGCAGCATGAAGATTCATGCTGTTTCTATTTCATCGTTATTATGTTTAAACTCTGCTTTTTGAATTATCAAGAACTAACTCATCAGAGCCATGTGTAGATATAAATTAAACAAAAATTTGTCTTAATTCTGATAAAGTAGAGGGGGTTTTGCAATTTCTTTTAAGACTTGAGAGCATCGTCACTCTGTCTAAAGCAGTGGTTCTCAAAGTGTGGTCCCCCGGCCAGCAGCAGCAGCATGGGGGAGGGAGGGATAGACTGATAGAAATGTAGATTCTCAGGCTCCATCTCAGTCCTACAAAATCAGAACTCTGAGGTCGGGTCCCAGCAATCTGTGCTTTACCAAGCCTTGCATGTGATTCTGTTGCATGCTCAACTTGAAAGCCACTGATCTAAGGAATCATTGTGGAGGTGACTTCTATGAGAGTAAACAGTGTCTGCCCCCACTAGGAAATGGGCTGCTTGCTAATCTGTTATCAGGGACACTTCAAATTTGTATTTTGTCCATGAAATCAGACCACTCTAGTTTAGTTGAAGAAAATAAGCCATCTGCTCCCTCAAATTCTATTATTTGACTTGTTCAAATTTGAATTACTAAAGATTTTCCTAAAACCCCAAAGCACAAAATATAATTTGTAGTATTGAACAGTGATTCTTTGGACCATTCTCCGTATATTGTAATTGGTTTCTGTGCAAGTGAAATGTTTATTTTCTCCTCAAAATAAATTTTTCAGAATTTATAGGCTCAAATAATTTTAGAGTTGGAATGGATTTTTAAAAATCATCAACATATTTGTTTTTAACCCAACAAGAAACTCAGGCCACAAGATGATGACTATGAGAGTTATGCAAAGAAATCTTCATGGGTTAAACGAGAGTAAGTGACCAGCTGCTAAGCTATGAGTTCCTCTATTGGAATCTGAAATCAAGGACCACATCTTATTCATCTCTTCCCCCTGACTTCCACATCACAGTTCTTGGAACAGTGTTGGCATAGTTCAATAAACCTTTCTTGAAAAATTACATGAAATAAAACGTGTGTTCCTTTTTCCCTTGCTCCTACAGGAGGGAAAATGGCATTTTCTTCCAGTCTGCCAGAAGGGATCAGTGAAGATGAAAAATTACTTTAGTTTCTATTAAATAATAGGCTACTTCTTTTAAGCTACCAACCTAGTAGCCTATTATCGTATAAAATGGATTCTATTAATAAGAGGCCCAGGACAACGAATAGGAATTATCAGGACTGAGATCTGTTGGAAAGGCTATTTGGAGATGTTTGTGCAGCACATGCTCATTACTATGTCTGGGTCAAGTCAATTTTCTTTAGCACCATAAAAACAGACTTAGATTATGCTATTTTAAGCATCTTAAACAAAGCAAGATTTATGCTATTGGGCGTGACTTTGGACCTTCCACTGTACCAGGTTTTCCACAGGTCTGGAGAGGCAAGAAACTGTTTCTTTATGCATTGCAAGTGCAAAGTAGGAGCCCCCTCCTTCTCCCTTCTAATATCACCAGGAATGAATAGGCAGCGTGTTTCCCATAATTCAGCAATAACTGGGCTATTATTCTTTAATGCTTCAGTTTATTAATGTAAGCACTGTGTCATTCCTACCATGCCCATGTAATTAAATTACCCGACAGACATTTGATATGAAGCTCTCAATCCCCACAAAAGCCAAGAATTTCTATGCCCCTTTGTGAGTCCCTAATGAATGAATGGCACAGACACTTCTGTCATCCATGTTCACTCACTGTCCTCTCTGACTGCTCTCCTATATCATAGGGGCTTGCTCCTGCAGACAAACTGGGAACTTTTCAAAAGCAGAGGGTCACGTTTCCAACAACAACAAGCACTAGGCATGCTATCACCTTCCCGTCTCTTTGTCTGGCTAAACCCAAGGCTGACCAAATTAAATTCCAAAACCACGTCTGCCTAGGTGGATCAATGGTACATTCTTAAACCTTGGCTACTGAATGCTAATCCATCCTTAAGTCATGAGCATAAAGGGAAAATAAACTGAAAAAAAATTAAAGCAATCATTGTGTCCATCCAAATATATGTCATCCTATCACCTTCTGAAAAGGCAAAAAAAATTTTTTCACTTAAAAATTGTGTTTAACTTTTTAATTTTGAAAATGGAGCTACAGTAATGAAGCCTCATTCAGATGCTATCCCAGCCTAGCTTATGAAAAGGTACCTGTGATTATTAATAAAATAATGCACTTTTTTATAAATCACTCGACTATTCATTTCAAGCTGTTAATTTCAAAACACAACTCACTCTAAATGTTGTAGAACTTAGACATGAACTCTTTAAAATAATCAAAATAGATTGTACAGTAGGAATTCTTTTGTTTCTAGGAATGGCATTTTAGAGAATCTAGATGTTTCTAAAGATTTAAAAAATCTTATATTTTACATTTAACAAAATGTAATACAATTAGCCTAGTATATAGTTGTTGTAAGAGTAGAGTGCAGATTTGAATGCAAACCTTGACACCTGATTTTTGAATATTTAAATTACATGCTTTATATATGGCAGGAAGAATATGAAGAAATGTAAATATACAAGAATAAAAATTGAGATCTAATCTAAAAAATGATTACTTTAGAGCCAGCCCTGATGGCCTAGTGGTTAAAATTCAGTGCTCACTTCTTTAGTGGCCTGGGTGCGTTTCCCAGTCTCAGAACCACACCACTCATCTGTCAGTTGCCATGCTGTGGTGCGGGCTCACATAGAAGAACTATAAGGACTTACAACTAGGATATACAACCATGTGTTGGGGCTTTGGGGAGGAAAAAAAAGTGATTACTTTGCTTTGACTAGAAAAAAGCATCAAATCAAAGCACATGATGCCCAGAACCAGGAGATTGGCAATGTTTCCAACCAACTAACCTTTTAGATCAGATACTTGAGAGAGGAAATTGCATCTTACTGGAATCTAGATAATTTAAATCTGGCTAAAATCTGAATAATAATTACTCTATTACTATGACTGCCCTTTAATATTGAAATTTATGTTATCTATATATGATTAACATTAATTTTGATTTATGTGATGTCTCAAGTGCACAGGTGCACAGAAAAAATATTCAATTTAAATCCTGAAAATACTTGAGATGGAAAGAATATTTGTAGTTATTAGTAATTATTCTGTTAGTCTCAAAAGAAGGCAATAAAGGCATAAGAATGCATCTAAAACAGCGGGGACAAATATAAAACAAATAGCCAGGTAGTAGACCTAATCTAACAATGCCAATAATTATATTAAATATAAAGGGACCAAGTGCTCCAATTAAAAGGCAGAGAGTGTCAGAATGTGTTGACAAACAAAAGAGCTAATTATATGCTGTGTAGAAGAGATGAACTTTAAGTATAAAAATACAAATAAGGGGGCCGGCCCCATGGCTTAGCAGTTAAGTGCGTGTGCTCTGCTACTGGTGGCCCGGGTTCGGATCCTGGGCATGCACCGATGCTCTACTTGTCTGGCCATGCTGAGGCGGCCTCCCCCATACAGCAACTAGAAGGATGTGCAACTATGACGTACAACTATCTACTGGGGCCTTGGGGAGAAAAAGGGAAAAAAGGAGGAGGATTGGCAATAGATGTTAGCTCAGGGCTGGTCTTCCTCAGCAAAAAGAGGAGGATTAGCATGGATGTTAGCTCAGGGCTGATCTTCCTCACACACACACACAAAAATATACAAATAGGTTAAGTGTAAGAAGATAGAAGAAGGTATACCATGCAAATACTCAACATAAAAAAACTGGCAGGGCTACAATAATTTCAGATAAGACAGTCAATGAATATTACCAGAGACAAATAGGAACATTTCATAATGACAAAAGGGCATATCATCATGATGACATAACAATAATAAATGCGTATGTACTTAATAACAGAACTTCAAATTAAATAAAGAAAAACTGCCAGAACTAAAAAAGAAAAAGACAAATCCATGCTCATATTGCAGAATTTTATACCTCCTTTTAAGTAACAGAAAAAACAACTCAACAACAACAAAAATCACATCTTTTAAAAACATCGCCAAATATTTGAAAAGTAAACAACGCACTGCTAAATAATCCATGAGTAAAAGGAGAAATCACAAGGGAAATTAGAAAATAATTTGAACTGAATGAAAAAGAAAGCTCAATACATCAACATTTGGGAGATGCAGTTAAAACACTACTTAGAGGGAAATTTGTAGAGTTAAATGTTTATAAAAGAAGAAAAGTTTAAAATCAATGATCTAAGTTTACACCTTAGGTAGCTAGAAAAAGAAGAGCAAATTAAACCCAAGGTAATAGAAGGAAGGAAAAATAAAGATAAAAGCAATAAGTGTGAAACAGAAAGCAGATAAATAAGAGATATTTAACAAAGTCAAATGTTGATTTTTTGAACTAGTTAATAAAATTGACAAACTCTTGGCAACACTGATCAAGGAAAAAAACCATAAATAATCTATATGAGAATATAACATATTCTGAAGGCATCAAAAAATTAAGGTAATATTATAAACAATTTTACGCTGATGATTTCAAGAACTTAGTTGGAAGGGACAAATTTGTGGAAAAACACAAGTTACCAAAACTGACACAAGATAAAATAGAAAATCTTATTTGTCTTATATCTATTAAAGAAATTGAATTTAAATGAAAATTCTTCCCCCAAAGAAAACCTCAGGTTCGGAGGGTTTTACTAGTGAATGTTACCATACATTTAAAGAAGAAGAAATACTGCCAATTTTACACAAACTCTTTCAGAAAATAGGGGAGAAAGAAATGTTTTCCCAAGTAATTTTATGAAGCCAGCATAAATCTGATAACGAAATCTGACAAAGCAAATACAGTATAGAAAAGAAAATCACAAATCAGTATCCCTCATGAAGATAGACATGAAAGTCTTTAACTAAATGTTGGCAAATCAAGTCTAACAACATGTAAAAAGCATAACACATCATAACCAGGAATATAAGGTAGTTTAACATTCAATGATATAAAACTCTCTGTAAATTAGGAATTGAAGGCAATTTTATCAACCTAATAAAGAGCATCTATGGAAAAGCTACAGTTCACATCGTACTTTACTGTGAAATATTGAACACTTTCTCCCAAGACCAAGAACAAGGCAAGGAAGTCTGCTCTAATCACTGATATTCAATGTTGTACTGAATACTATAGCCAGTGCAATAAAACAAGAAAAGTAAATAAAAGATATAAAGATTTAAAAGAAAGTAAACCTCTCCTTTTTCAAAATTCCATGATTGCTTATGTGGAAAATTCTGAGGAATCTACAAAACAATTGCTCAAACTAATAATTACATTTAACAGTTTTACAGAATACAAGACCAATATAAAAATCAATTGTATTTTTATATAATTGTAGCAGGATAAAATACTGGGGAATTTATTTAACTAAATATGTGTAAGACCTAGATTGAAAACTATAAAATACTGCTGAGAAAAATTTGAAAAGACAGAAATAAATGGAGAGATATACCATGACTATGGCTTGAAAGACTCAAAATTGTTAAGATGTCAATTCTCCTCTAATTGATCTATAGATTCAATACAATTCCAATTAAAAGCCTCACAGGGTGTTTTGTAGAAACAGACAAGTTGATTCCAAAATTTATATGGAAATGCAAAGAAACTAGAATAGCCAAATAATCTTTAAAAGAATAACAAAGTTGGAGAACCTACCCTACTTTTATTTAAAAACTAACTATAAAGCTACAGTAGTCAACACAGTTTGTCAGTGTTTTGTCAGTCACTGTCTGCTTATTTGAAATCCAACACAGCAAGCTTAGGGGTCAACTGCTAATCACAGGCACTTCTGTTTGGTATCTCTTCCCCTCTATTTTCCACCAAGAGTCCATCAGACATAGTAGGGATTTTTTTTTTTTTTCGGTGAAGAAGACCAGCCCTGAGCTAACATCCGATGCCAATCCTCCTCTTTTTGCTGAGGAAGACTGGCCCTGGGCTAACATCCGTGCCCATCTTCCTCTACTCTATACGGGATGCCGCCACAGCATGGCCTAACAGGCGGTGCGTCGGTGCGTGACCAGATCCGAACCTGCGAACCCCGGGCCGCCGCAGCAGAGCACGCGCACTTAACCGCTTGCGCCACCAGGCCGGCCCCTTCATAGTACGGATTTTGAAACACATGCACTACACACTAAGGTAGGCGCCTCCAATTACAACATAGTTTCTCTCTGTCTTTATTGTTCTTGTTGTTTGTACTCTGTGCCTTTTTTTCTGCTACACTAAAAGAGAATCTATTATCTGTTCTCTATGAACAAGTTTAGGAAATTTTTGTTGAATTTTATGTATTGGTGAGTGTCAAGTTGAAGTTCTGTTTAAATTTCCTATTTTTCAAACTTCAAAATATTCTGCCCTTAAAGATACAGAATTCCAGCATATGATTCTTTTTTTTTTTTAAACATTTTTTTTGAGGAAGACTGGCCCTGCGCTAACATCTGTTGCCAATCTTCCTCTTTTTTCTTTTCTCCCCAAAGCCCCAGTACATAGTTGTGTATCCTAGTTGTAGAGTTGTAGCTCTTCTATATGGGACGCCGCCTCAGCATGGCTTGATGAGCAGTGAGTAGGTCCACGCCCAGGATCCAAACTGGTGAACCCCAGGCCGCCAAAGCAGAATGTGCATACTTGACGACTATGCCACCGGGACAGCCCCCTGCATATGATTATTTATACTTATTTATGATTTTTGAGGTACATTGTCAGGATGTGTTACTGTCTAGTATCCTTCTAACCTCGACCAAGGAGTAAATATTGTAAATTAATTAAAATCAGTTGTTAAGGGTTAGCTATGATACCCTTACTCTAAGATTTGTCTTTAATTACTATTCTCACACAGAGTTTTGAAAGCAGAGGGTTTTTTTGAGGGGTGGGTGGAGGGGTTGTTTTCAAAGCAACACTTCACAGTGGCTCTGTCATTGAGTTTTTCTTTGGAAAGAGCAGAGAGACATTTTGCTTGTGATGTTCATAAGCCACGTTTTTTTGTTCAAGACTTTAACTCCAACCCCCTCTTCCAAATAGAACCAAAGATATGGCTGTTGACGTGTGTTGGGGTTTGATGATGGAGGTGGAGTGTTGTTCTCAAGGTCAACAGGTTGTCTTCATCCCCTGGATATGTGGCAGAACACAGAAGAGACATGTCGACACGTGGACTTATTCCATTCACTACCAGAATGTCAAACTTCTGAATTCTGAGTTTGCTTTTTCCAGGACTGCCTTCCTTTCCTTGCTACCAACTGATTGTTTGAGCTGGAGCTCATTTCCTTTTACACTTATTTGTGAGAGCTACTTAAGATATCTCTTTTATTAAAGTGCTTAAGCCTAATTTAAACTTAAACCAAGAAGTGGCATAGTATCTTTAAATAAAATCAGAACCCCCCAAATTCCTCATTCTTTCATCCCTAACCATGGTTCCTGATAACATCCTAAACAGTCTCTTTATATAATCAGGTATTTATATACAACCACAGGCTTTAGAGGATTTGTATGTATATGTGCACAGTAGAGATTGCCATTCAGATATAGTTTATATATATAAAATATATTGTTGAGAAAGTACATGCATAGAGTTATTGTATTTACATTGTGTGTATATATATATACATATATACACTCTAATACAAATATATATGCACATTCTTATTTCAAAATAGTTTCTGCCTTTCCCCTCCAGATTTGGGAAATAAAGAGTCTTGGAATATTGCTTTGCATTCTCAACAAAGAACTTGAAAAGAGCTTATGAAAACCTTATTTTGATCCCTTCAAAAATATGCTTAGGAACAAACATAAGCTCCAAGGATAAGAGCGATTTGATGGATTTGTCTCAGAATTCTTGCAAAACTGGTTTCTGCAGAACCAAGCAAAAGCATCAAAGACACACACACCAGGGCCCTTGTAAATGAGGCCCTATCAATACGCAAGGGCCACTAGAAAAGACTCTGCACATTGTTTCAGTAAATTTGCCCTCTGGATGGATCCTGCAGCCCAATTAAGCAGGTTTGGTGTGTAGATTTTGGCCAGCTCCTCGCTGAACATGTTGCTGTGTCCAATGGAAGAGGCTGAAAGGACAAATATCACAGAAAATCCATGTCGCAGTCTCAGAAATGCCACCTCTGTAGTGTGAAACCCATAGGAATGCATGAGACACATGGGAAAGGGGGGGAGAAAGGAAGAAAGTGAGAGAGTGTGGGAGGAAGGGAAAAAGGAAGAAGAGGGACAGAATGGGAAAGAAAAAAGGAGGAGAAAAGGAGTAATGGGGCACAGGGGAGGGTCATAGTGGAGGGAGGAAAGTGAATGCTGGAGAAGAAAACCGAGGGAAAGGGCTTACAAGATGGGGGGAGGGGGCGGGATGTAACAGAGCAGAAGTAGAAGGGGACCGAGAGAGAGACACTGGCAGAGACTAAAGAGAGAAAGGAGTGAGAGGGAGGCTGTGCACATCCATTGGGACTGTGCTGGCAACTACGCCAACAGCCAGGGCAGCAGAAGGGGACAGTATCGGCGTGGTCCAGCTGTGATCTACCCCTGGGGCTGCTTTGCTCGTGAAATGCAAATCTCAGAGGGCTGAGTCCAGGGAGCTTGGGGTCACTTCTCCAATCACCAGGCAGTCCTGATATCACCACTCCGGTCTTCTCACTGTCTTGATGAGTTACAAGAGGCATTATCTTTTCCTTCTCCCATTAGGGCTCAGAGGAAGAAGAGCATACATATAAAAGGAAATGCCACAGTGAAGCCAGGGAGGGCTGGAGTGGGAAGCAGAAGTTGTAACCTTGAAGTAGAACCATCCGCAGCAATTCTTACTGCCTTTCATAAGATCAAGGGTAGATTTTACCAGTCACACCATCTCCTGTTGGTAAACAGAGGGAGGCCCCACCCAGGAAGGAGTAAGACCCAGACCCGAAAAGCAAATGAGAATAGCTCTGGTGTCAGCACCCTTTGTCTGCAACCTTCTTTCTCTAGGAAGTCAGTGGGCATTTCAGCCAGAATTACCAGGCTTCGCAAATACACACACAGACACTCAGTTCAGTTTGAATTTCAGATAAACAATGAATAACGTTTTAATAGAAGTAATACTTTTTTAGGATAAGTATATCTCATGCAGAGAGAGGGAGAGAGAGACAGGATGCTCTGGAAAGGGGGGTAAAGTGGGAAGGGGAAGGAGAGACACAGAGTGGCAGAGGCAGAGACAAATGCAATGTTTGGGACATACTGATACTGAAAAGTTATTCGTTGTTTGTCCAAAATAGAAATTGAACTGGATATCCTGTATTTGATCTGGCAACCCTAGCTTCAGGTCTGTTTTTATCCCCCTAAGTTATTTTCCTAACTTATTTTCACTAACTAATTCCACTGTCTCATTTACTGGTTAATGATGGGTATTAGGATTCACCCTCATAGTATAGCAATTTTCTGCTAAATGCAAAAAATTTCCTAAGCTTTTGTTCTACATACCGGGTTTTTTTTTGTCTTGTTTTGTTTTATTTTGCTTTTAATTCTAGCATCTCTTTTGATTCAAGCAATATTTTGTCAGGAGGAAAAGCAAAGTGTTCCCTTCTTCAAATAGCAGAAAACCTGGTGTGTGTTGGGAAGAGCATCAATTGGTTGGATAAATTGTTGAGTGAAGATCCAGGGAGCGGAAATAAGATTGGGGAGGGGCAGTTGAGGAGATGGAATTGCACAACTAGACATCCTGTTCCTGTGTGTGGGTAGCCTGGATTCTCTGTCCTTGAAAACGATCAACGGGAGCTATATTATTGCCTTCCAGTAGGAGTGGTGGGTGGGAGGTGGGAATAAATGATCTCTAAGATTTCATCTAACTATGATTTTTCTGGCGTTGATTTTAAAAATGGGCCCCTGTGTATTCTTAAGAGACTCTGTCTCCAATCCAACGAAAAACTCTATCACAGAGCCCCCTCATTTTATGAAATAACTCCTATTTGCCTTCAGAAGGAATTAGCATAGGAAACTTGGGAATGAAAAAAATGATTAAGCTAAAATTTTATATTTGCCATTAAATATTCTCAGAGAATATCAGGGCACTATATGGACTTTGGAATGATTAAAGCATGTCTTGGTGAAGTGCCAGTGGGCTGAGTGGAATGTAGAGGTCACATGTAGAAGGATAAAGTTATGAAAATGTATCATTGGAAGAGTGAGAATGTAAGATGAAGGTTAGAAGCAATAACTGGGGCAAAGAACATTCTGACCATGGAGAGTGAGAAAACCTATTCAAATTGAATGGGCATTATTTAATGTGGAGTGCAGTACATGCCTGCGACCTCTCACTCCCCGGTCCTAAAATAATGTTGACTCTCTTCTGAGCATATAGCCACAGCATTTTAGAACTCAGAAAAGAATTAGCCAGAGGCTAGACCTTGGAGGATAGGCTGCATCTGTTTTGAATGCTTTTCTACCCCACGTGTCGGCATTGACCTCCTGTCAGAGAGGGCTCTGAACTGCAACCCAAGAAGATGTATTGATCTAGAAAATGTTTATATAAATGCTTACATACTAGAAAATAAATCTTTTGTATCTTTGGTACATAAGTCAAAGATATTCTAGAAGCACACCACTATCACCTTTTTTTTTCTTTCTTATTTTTGAGAACTGGGATGCCATACGGCACATGGGTGACATATAAATGGAGAAAATCCAATACATGAACAAACATTACCTTGCATTTACACGGCACTTCAGACTTCACACAAGACTTGTGGTTGGCTATGGTTCACCTGTGATCCTCCCAACATTGCTATGAGGTAGGAATTATTGATGGCATTTTAGAGATAGGGAAACAGTAACTCAAGAAATGAAGGCCCAGCCAGGGACCAATACCAGAGCTTCTAATTTTCAAGTTCCGTGCTTTGGTCACTCCACCAGAGGTGCCTTCCATAGTGCCATATGACTGATACAAAGTAAATTGATCTTTTCGGCCTTTATTTGTGCCCAGACAACTTACAGAGGTTAATGAAAAGGGGAAAGAAGTGTAGTACAGTGATTAATTACTGAGGCCTGGAATCAAATCCCTGTTCCATCATTTACTAGCTGTATGTCTGTGGACAAGTTTCTTTCCCCTCTCAGCCTCAGTTTTTCTAACTGTAGAATGGGTTTAATAATAATGTGTTCTTCACTGAGTTGTTAAGAGGATTAAATAAATTCATATATGTAAAGTTCTTAGCATAGAGAATGCCCCCACCTACACTTATTATTTTTAGTATTATTATCTCAAGATATGGATTATAACTCTTTCCTTCACTGTTGACTTGCACATTAGTTTAGGATATCGCTTGTGAACTCTTGTTTTGTGGGCTTGCTCTAAGAGCATCAGGCATTTTGAAAGAAGGAATTAACAACTTCACCAAAAAATAAATTATCTTAAAGTCTAGTCAAAGCAATCCATAGAAATATTTCCTAACCATTTTTGAGAAGTGGGCAAAATTATCAGAAATCAAGTGAGAGATGTGAAACCAAGCATATTAGCAACTCATGAAGCTTGGCTTGGAGGAAATGTGCAAAAAAGGGAAAATGTTCATTGTGATCCAGCAAAAGCGTATCTGTGCCCTGTCAACATCATTTTTGCTTAAATGCCTCCAAATTTCTAAAGCCCAGAAGATAACCTTGGACCTTTAAAGTTAGGACTTTGCTGATAGGATATTAGAAGATGAAGCATTTCATGACACTGTTATTTAATTTGGAGAGAAAAAATAGACTTTGGAAATAAATTAAGACTACCAATTTCAACACTAAGAGGACCAAAGTATGGAGGAATTCCGGAAACGTTTTGAGACGGTGAGAGTCCTACATGCTAGGGATGTGTGCAGACAGGATGTGCAGATAAAGACAGTGGCCTGGGGCTCTTGGCTGAACCCTGAATTAATGTAAGTGATAACAACAGAGAACAAGGGTACGCTTTCTTTTTTTTTCTTCTTTCCAATGCATTCTTTCCTTCTTAGGTTAAAAAAAAAAGATTTCAGTCTTTGAAAATAATCTTTGTTCTTTTTACAGCTATTGAGAATCTAGAGGAGAAAGGTAGTTGTTCCAAGCCTGTCCACTAGGGGAAGGAGACAATTGTTCATAATTTGCTGAGCTGTCAGTGGAAACACCGTAAGATAAGACCAAACAGAAGATTGATCCCACTGTTGGGGTGAGGAGATGTTCTACTAAAGAAACAACTTGTAAAATGAATCATGTAAAATCATATCTCAAGAAGAAAGGGGATTTAAGAAGAAAAATAATAATGAGTGACATTTAATTTAGATGCTTTGTCTTTCTAGGAAAATTAGTTTACAAGTAAATGATACTCAAGGTTACAATTGAGTGGAACCTCAGGAGGAATAAGTGGCTAACACTAGCTATACTCAAGGGGATAAAAAATGTACATTATGTTTCTATAAAGCTCTTGGTAACAAAAATCAGTAGGAATAGGCAAATCTAGGAAACATTTTGAAATAAGAAGAATTTGAAATTGAGGCCTCAATCTGCCAACTTGGGTCCTTTTTCCCCTTTTCGGTTCGTGTTGCTACTACAGACTCTCCCTTACCCCACCTCTCTCTGTGGCCCAGTGCCTTCGTTTTCTCCCTCCCTCCCGTATTCGTTATTAATTCCTGATCTCATGTGCGAGTCTGAAACTCTGGCATTTAAAGGTATAAAAACCGATACGAGATTACTATATTTTACCTCCCCTTTTCCAGAACTGCATTTTAATAGGGATCAAAGATTAATGCTGAAGTAAGGATTTTACACGGCATTCAAGATTGTGGCCAGAAAGCGGGAAGACAGAGAAAAGGGAGTTTGAGGAGGAAAGGACCAACAGAAAGGTCTTCATGGAAACATAGTACATAAAAAAAAAAAAAAAACCAAAAACGCCTCTTGACCATTGGCCTGCCAAAGGCAGTATGTGCTTACTGCAGAAGATAGAATTTAGCCCTTCTAACAACTAACCGAACTAAATCTGCTTTTCTCAAATAGCAATGAAAGGGAATTTTCTACAATATCTTATTATGACTTTTCTTTGTTAATACCTTAAAAACACTTTAAATGGTGAAAGACAAATTGCTTGTGGTTTAAACATCCAGAGGGCAAGATACTTTATCCCTGACTTCTTGATTTCTTCAAATAATTACAAATGATTCTCAGTAGAAAAATTAGACTCATTTTATTCACAAGTCTGAGATTTTCATGTCCCCATCCTAACATAAGTGGCCCTGTGGCATTTCAAATCTCCAGTCATTGGAACAACTGGTTGATTTTGGCAGTCTCTATGACTAATGCGCTAACTTGAACCTATCAAATGAATTAAAACCGAGTGTGTTTTGAATATTTGGTCTACAGATAAGCCTATTGGGGGCATTCAAACAAATGAGGTGAACTTGACTTTTCTGGTCCTTTCAGATTATATTCAAGGGAAAGGTTACACAACAGTTTGGTAGAGTCAAGCCAAAAACATCCATTCCAAAAGCCTTCCTTTAAACAATATACCATCTTTGCATTTTACTAAATTTTGTTACTTGGAATTAAAAGCTTATTAGAAGCAAGTCTTCCCTGCAAACTGACGTATTCAATTACAGTCATCTGTTCTCGAGAACAGACTGCGTCTAGACAGAAGAATACCACTGTGGCTTAGAAGGAACACAATGCGTTACAGCGGCTGATTCTAGGGCTGGGTGACCGTTTTTATAGTCTGCGCTGGGAACACGGTCTGATAAACTATTTCACAGCTTCCCAAATGTGTGTAGGTATGAACGACCTGGATGGCTACAGCTGAGAACAAACAACAAGATGAGATTCAATTACAGAAATGTGGTGGTGATGGGAGAAGAGCACAGAAGCCAAATATAAATATGAAACAGCAGTATTAAAAATGCAAAACAAAAGCAAACAAGCAAAACCAGATTAATATAAATTAAAGCCAAGATTCCAAGCTTTGTGAGAGAAAGATTTCTAATCTTTGTCCCATGTTCCAGGATCCTAACAACTGTGTTTAGGGCAGGGGGTGTGGAGTTATTTATTTACATGTACATGGAATAAGAACAAGCAGTTGGCTGGCTATTAAGCATCTGTCCCAGGAAGCTTCCTCCCAAACAAAACCATACTGAGTGCATACCATATGTAAAAGAATAGGCTAGGGGAACTGGCTGTTATTGATAGAAACTTGTAAGAAAGCAGTCTTCATGTTTTGAAATGTTTAGGCTTAAATGCATGTCTAGCACTTCAGCGAGTTACAACGCAGTAGACACGTTTGATCTTATGAAGAATCTCAGTTTAAATCAATTTCCCTAAAGATGAATTTACACATGCTATAAATCCCACATGCTTTGCAAAGCCATTGCCAATATGTAAGAAAAGGATTCTGCTCCCCCTACCCCCAGCCCATGAAATTGGTCATCATTTTGAGAGACTGAAAATGCAATCATTGTCAATTTTCTGGTTTCTATGGCTTGGAAATCTGAGAAGGCAGGGGTTCATTTCTCCGTAAATTTGCCCCCTAGGTTGGAAAAGGAAGACACAAATGAAAGGAGAGGACATGACGTATGGTGGTTGCTAAGAAACATGCAACTGAACACAGGCTGCCACTTAATAATGGCCAGAGGGGGTGTGAGCTGTGATAACATCAGCCATGATAGCTCTGCCTCTCAGCCCAGCAGGGGCCATTGCTGTGGGGAAAATGAAAAGGAAGGCAGTCTTGTTAGGGAAAATGTAAGAAGATCTGGAAAGGGAAATGAAAGCCGGAGGCCCTTCTCATACTGAGATGGTGCTACAGGCACCTTGTGGGAAAGGTATGCTTTGTGTTATTTCCTACTAGTAATGAAAGTGGATGGGATTAGGGCTGATTCACACTCGGCTACTTGCTCACCCGGTAGCCCATAGCTCTTGTTTGAAAGACCTGGGTCCTGTGAGTGAGTTCATTTATCAGAACTCAATGAACCAACCCATGTTCCTGACTTGATCAGCCCCATAAAAGGAGAAAGGGACTTTAGCCCTGAGCTAACTAGCTAACTAGCTCTAAATAGCCATAAAACAGACATATTATGCAACTGGCATGATCAGCACAGCCCAGAAGTCCAGAGTGTAGCCTTCTGGGGTCTGGATAACCTGGGTTCAAATTCTGATCCTTCCACCTGGTGACCTTGGGCAAGTTACACAAACTCCTTAAGCCTCAGAGTCCTCATTGTGTTTAACATGGGCATAATAATATAACCTCGATGCATGCTTGTTTTCAGCCAGCACCACTTCCCCCTTTTCTTCCAGTGACAGACCCCCCTCTCTTATTTTGGGGAGATCCCCAGCCAAAATACGCTCTAGTGGGTGTTACAAATAAGAATACCAACATCCCCCAAACCCACTCCCACCTCAGCTACAGTAATTAGTCCAAGGATTTGGGCAATGACTCAAACCAGGCTGACCAGAACCTTGCCATTGGGATTTTAAAAACTAGATCATGGTACGGGCTCACATATGTCCAGGGCAAGACCCTTTCTTCCCAGTGGTGAAGCTGGCAGGGCTACTGGCAATCACATTTCCTGTCACGTGGATAAAGCTGGACTACTGAGGAAGAGAAGGACACTGACAAGGAATGACATGCAGACATGGGAGAAAGAAGCTCCCCAGGTCATTTGAATATCTGGCTCTAGCTCCTCAGTCTCCTGAGACACCCTGGTCCCCACCTTCCAAAGATCTAGGTGACAATTAGATGAGAAAATGCATGTAAAGCCTTTAGTACAGTGCCTGGCACAGAGTATTTAATAAATATTTTTATTATTACTCTTGAGTGGGGAAGAATCATTCCTCCTTTCTCATGCTTGGGTGAAAAAGTTCATTGGAACAGCTGCTTCTCACTCTTTTGTTAACTGAGCCCCATAAGGTGGCCTGCCTAGGATGGAGGAAAGGGGACACAATGTGACTGCAGAGTGATGATCTGCCATCGAGTGGCATTGTTGACAGAGATTACCCTCACTGTACCACCTGACTCACTGAAGCAAGTTGCTGCAGCTGCCGAGATGTTCTGGCCTCCATCTGGACCCACTCTTAGTGGCAAAGAATTCCTAGTTTTCACTAAGTTAAATGCAAACAACAAAAAGAAAAGGGTTGGACAGAAGCATTACAAAGACTAGATCCCGGCCCTGCTTCTGCCACTTGTAAGTTTAAGTCTAAGCATCACTTTGGGAAGGGGTGGAAATCGAGTTTACCCTACGTGTTTACAGTGCTATTGAGAAGATCCCATCTTTTGACAAGTAAAAACTCTGGAGAGCTTGAGAATGTATGGAAGAATTATTAATATTTTCCTAGAGGGCAAGAGAGGAATTGGTGTAGACTAAGGCCAGTTCTACACATGTAAAGAAGAGAGTTGAAGCAAAGATTTAGTCCATTAATTAATGTGTTGAGCATCTTTTGTGTGTTTACACCGAGGTTAGAGAAATAAAACATAACTGTTGTTCTTGTAGTGGTTCACAGTCTGTCCACTGAAACAGACACAGAGACAAGCACTAAGAGAACAGTGAAATCTCAGAGGAAGAGGCAATGATTTACGTCTAGGAGGAGACCAGGGAAGGAGACACAAATGAGATAATATTTGATCTGAGCTTTGACGTTTACCAGGCAGAGAAGGGCTGGGAGGTGTTCCTGAGCAGAGAGAATTATGCTTATGGAGTCAGGGTGGCGGGACACTGCAAGGCATGCTTGGGAAGAGCCAAAGAGGCAATGAGGACTGTGGCTAGAACACAAGATATATTGGTGCAGCAGCCTTAGTCTTTTTTCTGAAATGATCTAATTGTAGCTGAGGGCCATTGTGTCCCTCGAGATCTCAGTATGATTGACACCCCATGGCCATGCCTACTACCAATTTTTAGGCTTGTGCAAATCCAAAGCCGAGATTTCCGGGAATGTCCAGTGGATTACCATTTCCAAAGTTGTTCAGCTTCCTGGATCCTGCATATGTGACCATTGCCTCTTGATTTTTGCATGAAATTCTGCCTCTTCAGTTTCCATCCCAACAAAATCACTCAAACACCTAAACTCACATTCCTGAGTTTAGGAATCTTTTCTGAAGCTTTTGGTTGGTCAAATTGCACAGTCTTCTACCATCTTCCTAGCTACATGCTCTCTCTTCCATTACAGAGTTCTTTGGGAATTCAACTTATTCTTCCTGTATTAGGCAGAGAAATGATCTTCCCTCCATTTAGGGGCAAAACCTATTCCTCTACTTGTCTCACACCCAGTGCTTTAGAAATTGATTTTTGTTGCTTGAATAGGCATTTTGGATTTCACTGTCCACCCTAAGTGGCTTATTAAAAATACTTCTCTAAGAAGAATTTTGATACCAGCTACAAAGGTAATAGTAATTTTTCCATCACTCTACCGACAAGTCATAAATCACTAAATGAAAATAATGTGAGTTGCTATGGAGAAGGCAAGAGGTGAAAGAAAGAGGGAAGAAAGGGCTTAGGGGGAGAGCTGTGGTCACACTGTCAATGCCGTGATATCCAGCTAAGCAGATGGAGGGGAGCCATTGAAGGCTTTGGAGCTTGGGAGTTAGGTGCTCAATTAGTGGGGTCAGCCTGGGGACAGGGTGAAGGGTGGATGTGATAGGGGAGAGGCTAGAGGAAGGAAGAACCATCATAATAGTTGAGGACAGAGTTAATGAGGATTAGCATGAAAGTGCGAGTTAATACAGTGGCAGCTGGGATATGAGCTTTTTAGAAATCTATGAGTCAAAGGATTAAAAAACATTCAAAGCCTGTTTTAAAACTCAAATATTTGTGAGTTTCAAGGTAGAGCAACTTTTCAAAAATTGCAACCTCATGACCTCATTTAACTGATATATAAATTTTCCTAATTAAGCCAAGGGATATGGATAATAAGAAAATAAAATGATAATTTGTGTGCACGTTTTTAAAATTTTTCTCTAGGCCTTAAACTCTTTTCTTCATGGAAGTCTTTCTGTCTCATTAACTTCCCTGTTGTGTGTACCTGGAAGCTACCCATTAAATATTCCCTCCTTTGAATCCCAAGTTTGTGAGAGCTATTTTATCAGAAGACATGTTTATGCATTTCAAATCTGCACACACTTTCTAAAAATTCCTCACATAATATCTATGCCCCTTCAAAACCAAAAGCTGCAAACATTGGGCCTGATTGGGAAAAAGGAAGAAAATATTTTTTTGTGTGTCGATTCTTTAAGCTTCTGGAATCCATTTAGTGAGCTGGAGATGACAATGGTTCATGAGAGCCTAGTTGCCCAAATCATTAGGAACCTGGTCTTGCTGCCCCTGAGACTAATATATTTCCGTTGACAACTGGCTCCAGCTTCTCCGATCCGGCTGGCCTCTCCCCTGCTTGCTGTCCTCAGGGCCTCCCTTCAAGCAGCCCTCTTGTTCTTTGGCCCCTGCCCATCTAGTAGGCTGTCACGATGCTAAGACATAGAGCCAGCAGCAGCAGGGCCAAGGCTTCACGGTCCCAGGTCCAGGTTCAATTTATAGCACTCCCCCATGGGACAGAAAATAATTAAATGTAAAAACTCACCTTTGATTTGTTAGCTGCACTTTGTGAAGTCTGAAATTAAGCAACAAGCAAGTTGAGATCGTGCAAGTTGATATTGCTACCATCAAAGATTTATATACTATCCCAAAAGACTCAGAAGGAGGTCTGAGTTATAGATAAATGTATATTTATAGGTTTTATGCCTTTACATCAAGACAACTCTTCTCTTAATTTACATGAATTGACTATAATGTTGGGCAGTTATCACCTGAGTAATTTATTGTTATGAATTAACCCATCCAAAAGCTAGTGCGAACTATAATCATTATAATAAAGTGAATGAATGGAAAACAAAGTAGGGTTCAGGGAGATGTAAAACCAGTTTCAAGATTATCAACATATCTGTTAGTGGTCGTGTAACATGTATGTGATGTCACCGCAAAGAAGAATGGCCTCATCCACAGTGTGCAGTAGATGGTGGGTTGTAAGCTAAGCAAGGGTCTGACCCCTGGTACTTCCAGCCTCATTAATTAAATGTGCCAGAGAAACCTGTTACAAGGCATGTCAGTACTGTGGGGGGTAGGGGTGGGAGGCACACTCAAGTGCTGTCATAAGGCAAGATAGTCTTTGCTGCTGCTATTACAAGGGTCCCTTCTTTCTACTGCTCCTCTGCAGTCAGCTCTGGGGTCATGTATATTTCTCATTCTTGCGAGGCAGATTATTTCTGGAAGGTTCTAAGGCTATCCTTGTACATAGCCGCACTATGTAATGTGGAGAGGTTTGTATATCTTCACTGTCAGAAATGCCTCTGCTAATAGCCCGCCATTTTCCCATCCTCTTTTTCAATTTTCTCTGAAATTTCCCATTGCAGGGGCCCTCCCTCAATGTTTGACTAGACCTGAAAGAGCTTTGTCTCCAAAGGACACTGATAAATTGCAGACATTACATGGAAGAGGAAGGCGCAAAGGGTCTGAGCAGAGATGCCATCACTAGAAAGGAATGAGCCTGAGGAGTAGACCAGGCCTCACTACCCAAAGTGCGGTCCATGGACCAGCAGCACTGGCATCTCCTGGGAACTTGGTAGAAATGCAGGATCTCAGGCCCTACCTCAGCCCTGCTGAGTCAGAGTCTGCATTTTAACAGGATGATTTGTTTGCACATTACAGTTTGCACTGACCTTGAAGAAAGAAGAGCAGTGTTGTTAGGAACAAGGATGGCCAAACCAAGATGACTAAAAAGATGACTGAAGATAAACTGGCTGTTTTGCTGACTCTTCTGGAGCGATAGTCTACTCATTGGTTCCCAAAGCAGGCTGGGCATCTGACTCACTATTTACAAATACACATTTCCAGACTACACCCCAGACATTCACATTCCACTGATCTGAGCAGGGTCCCAAGAATCTCCATTTTTAGCAAGCACTTGTATGATTCTCCTGGAGCTGGTTATTTGGATCTCTTATAGATCACTCTGTGTCCCAAGTAACAACTACCTACCACTGGTTCTAAGTTGCCATCATAACTTCATGGCCATCAACGTCAGGATCTGGTTGCTGAGTAACCCAGTAACATTCTCAAATCCGTGGCCATCTTCAGACTGGTTGACCAACCTATATTTGCTGTTGGCCTGACTAGTTATTCTAGATAGCTGATGAAGTGTGAGTCTTTATTTAGAAGCCTATTTGTGAACACACATTTGTTGAGGAGAAGGCCAATGACTCACAATGTGGGGTGGGCATAGGGTTGTGTCCTCAGTATCACAGTTATGCCTGATTGTGATGTTATCGCTTCAGCATAAAACTATGAAATGTCAATGCACAGTACATGATTTCTCTCAGATAATTTTCTCACTCAAAACACAGGTCTTTATTGCCTGAAATAAAAAGGGAATTTCAGGTCCCATGGTAGATCAACTGTCAGCATTTGCTCTCTCTGTCTCCTCCCAAGGCTTCAGAAGAAACACCCAGCTCTCCACACAGCAGCCGTTCCTCTCCTTGAGTCACAGCAAGCCAGCTGGTTTCTCTCACAAAGGACTTTGCGTCACACAGCAGCAGAGTTTCAAAATAGCCTTCTTTTCCACCCAAATGCCAACATAAGGAGTATAGTGCAAGGACCAAGAGTACTAAGAGTGTGAATTCTCCAGCCAGTCTACCTACTTCAAATCCTACTAGTCTCTTACAAACTATGAGACCTTGGGCAAGTTACCCAGAGTCCCTGTGCCTCCAGTTGGCACCTAGAAAACGGAATAATCATAATACCTGTGTCACAGACCTGTTGAGAGGATTAAGTGAGAAAATGCAGGGCTACCGCATTGTCAATCTGCTCTTCAAATCGTCCCTCCGCCTAGAAACCTGCAAGAGCAGATGCAGGCCAATTGCCCAGGCCCCTTCTTCCTTGGCCTCCTGGGTACCCAGATTTCTCCATCCTCTGCAGGGAAGCTGGAACCCAAGTGGGGACATTGTTCTGTAGCACAACCTGTTAGATGAAGACATTTTTCTGCTTTCCTCTTGCTAACCTCACCCTTCAGAGTCTAGAGAGAGTCTATTACAGTTTTCTTTTCAAAACAAAAGCCTGCAAGGACTTCGCTCTAACATGCCCAATCAAAACACATCTGACCTACTAAAGGCCCTGCCTCTACCTGCCCCGCAAGTCCCCTTTCATCTGGCAGTCTCTGTCCTACAACCAGGTGGGACGGACCCTCCTCTTCCGTTAAGTCCTGCCCCTTTCTGCACATGCCTGCCGAATCTGGCCCCTGTTGCCCTCATTTGCTCAAATGGCTTCTGCGGTATTAAGGGGAAGTGGGTATAGGACATGTGGTAAGGAGGGGAGGGTGGAAACAGAAATCTTAAAAGACAAAACAAATGAGCGCTGAGGCCCCTGCTTCCACGGGTAACATCCATGGGAGTCGAAATTGCAGAACGGTGGCGGTAGTCAGCTAACCGGGAGGGTGAATGGTATGCTCTGTGCTGGTTTGGCTGAAAAGACTGTCTTCTCTAGTAAGCAAATTATTGATTATAAACTGTTATGATTCCTTCGGAGCCATTGTGGCCAACTGTATTATTCCATCTGCCTTAAATGTCTGCTGTGTTCCCATGCCAAAACCCTTATGAAATTTCCACTGGAAAAAAAAGTGAGTAGCAAATTCGGGTCTCAGTGCTCATATATAATTTCAGATTTCATTAATGGTTATTAAATATATGCCCTGAGGAAGAATAAAGTTCCTCATATGAATGGAAAGAGAATTGAATTTATAAATAAGGTGACTCTGTTTTCAAGGACTATTCATTAGACATATCCAGGACACTTTTAAATGAAAGGCGTTTAAAATCTCACAGGATAAAAATGCCATGCTGGGAAAATACAGCTCTGCTCAAAAAATTCTAAAAACCCCCAAGAAACATTTTTCTTTGCCTGGAATTTGAAAATGAATTTGGGGGAAATTTTCTTTTTGTGTGTGTGAGGAAGATTAGCCCTGAGCTAACATCTGTTGCCAATCCTCCTGTTTTCACTGAGGAAGATTGGCCCTGGGCTAATATCCGTGCCCATCCTCCTCTTCTTTATATGGGATGCTGCCACAGCATGGTTTGACAAGTGGTGCGTCAGTTCGCACCCGGGATCCGAACCCGTGAACCCTGGGCCACCGAAGCAGAACACGTGCACTTAACTGCTACGCCACCAGGCCGGCCCTGGGGGAGAATTTTAAAAAGTTGTAAAAAGATTTTCATATTGTGGCCTAAAGATATCCACATTTAGAAAACATGGATGTATACATTGGTAGGTGGAAAACTGAATGCTAAAAATAATGCTGAAAATTTTTCCTTAATTTCCTTTAAAGAACTACAATTATAAAAAGACTAAAAGAGCCTATTTAAGTAGTTTTGACTAAGCAAAGCCCTTTGAAGTTTTAGGCTACTAAGCCACATAACCTGGACAATATATTCTTAGCAGGAGTTCTCAAAAGTCCAAGTAAAAAACTGAAATGCTTTTCAGACCTGTTGCAAATCTCCCCAAAGGCTGTACAAATGATATAGTTTTAGCTTAACGTGAATCAGTAGATGGAGAATGTTTGAAAGAGTGAAGTTGTCAAAAGTTTGGAAGAACCGAGCTTTTTTTGGTTTTATATTATGAGGGCAAGTGAAAGCTTTGCATGAGCACTGAATTCCTAAGGAGAGAGATTGTAGAACTTTAAGACATTTAAGTATCAGGTGAGTTTTCTAACATCTATTTATACTGAATTGTCTTATTAGAAAAGAAGAGATTAGATAATTTTGTTGTCATTTGCTGGCCTGCTGCTGCTACATGAGCCACCATTAGAGATAAAATGTACAGAATGTCTTCAGTAGTAGTGAGTTCAAATTTCAGCTTTTCTCATGAAAAAATGAAGTTGGTGATATTTTTTAGCCCCCCCCACCCAAAAGCTTTTATAAATAACTTTAACACAAATGGACTGTTGAAGCAAGGGAGACAATTTTTCTATTTGAATTTTATCTCATAAGACCCGCTAAAATGGAATTTTATCTTTTAAAACAATTCCTATCAGAGAGGGGCTGAGACGAATAAACCCTGTCCCCTGCTCTCTCTTGTATTTATTTCTTGAGTGAGGTGCACCGTGCAATGGAGCAAATGTGATTAGCTTAACCTGTGGGACCAGAAGGCCGTTTTCTATTGACCCTGTAATCTCCACGATCAGTTTCAGATCTAGGGAACATTTCCCTCGGAAAATTCACATCATCACAAATGAAAAGTCTCATTATTCACAAACAGTAATTATTTAGCTGCAGAATACATCAAACATAATTCTTATTTTTATTGTTTTCCAGATATCCAAATTCAAAGAAGTTGGCCCCAAACATACGAAAATGTTGAGTTTTATATCATCCTAAAAATATTTTTTCTTATAAGTTCGATTCTAAGATATGTGATTTTTTTTTTAACCAGGCTGTTTCTCATACCAAAAGTGCAATGCCAGAGAATTTGTAGGAAAAATTTGAAAAAGCCATCTTAAAGTGACATTTATATAAGAGAATAAGCAGGAAAATGCTAGTGTAAATCCTATTCAGCTGGTTATAAGGTGGGCTGTGGTTGAAATTTGTTTGTAGATTGATGATTTAACCAGAGATGCTTTGGAAAAATAAGCAAAAAGCAACGTGAATCCAAATATGTCCTCCATTAGGCTACAGAGCAGCAAAAGGGATTCATAGAGAAGATTGTAGAAAACAAAAATCTACTTCCCTCCCTGAAACAGTAATGAAAAGTAGAAAAAATGAAGAATATTGACTCATTTCCATTGTCTAGTGTACAGATTTTTTTCAAGAGTTGCTGATGGGAGATAGTAACTAACCTGGCAACGAGCATGGAAAAATGAATTTTAAAAACAAACTAAATGTCAAATGATGCTTTCATGGAGCAAGGGGAGTTACCTGTCATTTCACAGGGGACCTGAGAAAAAGAACAGATTTATCCGTTTCTTAGCAAAGACATTTGGTAAAAGGCAGACTATAGCCCGGCTAAACTGAATCTCACCAACCCCCAAGCCGGGGGTCCTTATCGACAGCATAGAAGCTCAGGTGACAGCTGTGGAATTTCAGATGAACTAATAAATGTGGAGCGAGCAAGCCGAGTTCAGCGGGAAAGAATGTCAGCAATTTACCAGTGGACGCCTAGGAGCATGTTGTTAGCGCATCTTGTTATGGTTTTCAGAGAAACGGAGTTCCAGAAATTTCAGAATGGCAGAGATGGCCCACTGAAGTAAAGAAATTCAAGGACAAAATTAGGGTGGGACGGCTGGTGAAAAGGGGACATGGCTTGTTTTTCGTGTGTGTGAGGAGGATCGGCCCTGAGCTAACATCCATGCTAATCCTCCTCGTTTTGCTGAGGAAGACCGGCTCTGAGCTAACATCTGTTGCCAGTCCTCTTCCTTTTTTCCCCCAAAGCCCCAGTAGATAGTTGTATGTCATAGTTGCACATCCTTCTAGTTGCTGTATGTGGGACACGGCCTCAGCATGGCCGGAGAAGCGGTGCGTCGGTGCGCGCCTGGGATCCGAACCCGGGCCGCCAGTAGCGGGGCGCACACTCTTAACCACTAAGCCACGGGGCCGGCCCACATGGCTTGTTTTTATTCTCTGTTGCTAAATGCTCTCCCAAGCTTGCACACCACACACCCAAAACTTACTATGAGGAAGCAAAAAAAGAAGGTGCGCTTTGTAAAAAGTATCTAATGAATAGAATTCTAGCTACAATGTGAATCTGTTACTAATTTTCTTGGTGACATGACACTACCTTAAGAAATGAAGAAGATATCAAGGAGGTAACCTCGTTTCTCTATTTCTGCATATGTGCACACATACAGTCTCACATGGAGAAGCAAAATTAAAAGCATATAGCAAACAGCTATTTACAACATAGAAGGTTTCTGTAGTCCATACAAATTAAACTCCTTTGGAAGGAAAAAAATCCCACGCTATTTATTTATGCAAGTGTTTTCAAACAAGTTTCTCAGGTTATTTGATGATAAGTGTTACTTGATGATAAGTGTAATCATTTACAAGCAAGCAGTGAAATTAAAAATCAGGACATTGTGTGTTTGGAGCAAAGCAGAGAAATTTCACAAGGAGCTTTTAATTCTGGGAGGAACATTTTGAATAGAGTATTAAGATTGATTGTATCTAATTAAAATGCTAAATCATATAGTGAACAAAGAAAGACAAGTAAAAACATGTAGCGTCTGCGGACTTACAGCGAGGGCCTTCGGGAATCTCCGGTTCAACTCCCTCCCTTCTCAGACGAGGAGCCTGAGATCCCGGACATTCCTACCATGTGAAATCACACACACAAGCTCGGGTCAAGGCTATGTGTCCAGTCATTTATGCATACATCAGAAGGGGGAGATATGCACACACTCCAACACGTAGAGAGAAAAAGAACGTGAAAACAAGGCAGCGTGCATTTGTGGTGACCTATCGTCCTCCAGGAAGAAAACACACACGCTTTGCAAAAAGAAGAATTTATCAAATGTCAAGTCAAGCCTTCCCTTTGTGGGCTGAAAGCTTAGGTGGCAGATGTGGACTTTCAGATGAAGTAAAAATGACGAGGGGGCCCAATTCGCTTGTAAAGGATACCAGCAAATTCCCAGGGGAGTGGACCCAACTTGCATTGTCAGGTTATCTCTATGCTGTCCTCAGAAATCGGAAGTGCTCTCACCCTGTTTAAAAACCACTTCCTCCTTGAAGCCCCCTTGACTGAAAATCACCTCTTTGCCACGAATACTGGGCATTCAGTCTTACTCATAACATTGTCCTTGCCTCCTGTGTGCACCCAGGCATCCCAGTATGCTGGTCGTCAAACTTGAGCGCGAATCAGCATCACTTGGGGGGCTTGTTAAGACGGATTAGTGAGTTCTCCCTCCAGAATTCCTGACTCAGTAAGTCTGGGTGAGACCTGAGAACCTGCATTTCTAACGAGTGTCCGGGTGATGCTAAAGCTGCCAGTGCACAGATCACACTTGGATCTAGTACACTGCACAGGCACAGTTTAGGTTGGTTGAAATTGGATTACTGAATTGATGGATGAAAATAATGCTCTTTTATTGGCCCACATAAAATATGGTGTGTGCGTCTATCACCTGCAGATGAAAGCAGTGACAAAGCCTAAGGTTTCTAGCATTGCCATCAGGAAAATATTGACAAGCATCCATTAGAAAAATTTTCCAAAGAGGGGATTAAATGATCTCCATATGCAAGATCAACGGGATGGAACTTAAAAAAAGTTGTCTCAGTAATAAAAGCTAAATGAGTAATTACTGTAATTGCTGAGGTTTATGCATGCGGTTCCAAGAAGAGTGGGGAATTTTTATGTCATTTTTGGGTTAAATTAAGTATTTATGAAACTACCTCATTAAAAGAGAACTTTTTAATTATTGAAACTTTACATCTGAACTCTCTTTTCTAAGAATATTATTACATAGCTTAAGCTGGATGTTCTTACTATGGGATTTTACTTTTCAGCAGAAAATGAAACTATCAAAATGAGGAAATAAATGTTCTGCTCAAGCCTGCTATTCAGAACAATGTAGCTATTTATAAAGCAGGTTTTCTATTTTGACTAACTTAATATGTACAGAAAAGGAAAAAAATAATTTAAATACAGATTTGAGGGCAACTCAAAATTGTATTTATTAATCCTGGTAATGGTTTTAAACTATATTAATGTACATCAATTGCTCTCATAATTCACTTCATATTTTGCATTAAAGACTAGTTTATCTATCAAGGCAAGATACAAAGCTTCTTTGTTCTGAATTGGTTTATTTATTCTCTTTATTAACCCTCAGGTGTCCAAATGGCTCCATGTCTTCTTGAAAACAATCTTTAATAGTACTTTTTACTATGTCACTCTCCTCCAAATGTAATTAAAATAGATTTAATATTTTGTTCCTCAAGCTTTAAGAAATGCTGCAAAAATTTAAAGAATGCAAATCACAAATTATATCTCTGTAACAAGCAGATGAAGTGAACTATTTAAAATCTGGGGGCCAGCCCGGTGGCACAAGCGGTTAGGTGCGTGTGCTCCGCTGCGGTGGCCTGGGGTTCGCCGGTTCGGATCCCGGGCGCGCACCGACGCACTGCTTGTCAGGCCATGCTGTGGCGGCGTCCCATATAAAGTGGAGGGAGATGGGCACGGATGTTAGCCCAGGGCCAGTCTTCCTCAGCAAAAAAAGAGGAGGATTGGCAGATGCTAGCACAGGGCTGATCTCCTCACACACAAAAAAATAAATAAAAATAAAATCTGTACACAGTTAATTAATTTTGCACTGGCAGGCAAATGATTACAGACATTCCCTACACATAACCTTTCCCATTTTGCATCTTTTATCCTGTAAACCACTCATTTCTTTCTCAGGAGCTCCCAGATAGAAAATACCCCATTTTTAATGGACGTTGACAACATATATGTTTATTATTCTAACTGTGCACTGACAAAGGTGGCTGAACTCATGCAATTTCTGTAGTAATTTTACCTTGGAGATAGGTGACAAGAGGTTCCCATAGAGTGAGCCTCTGAAACGTTTCCTCTATGCACTGTTGCTCCATTTTGCACCACAGTTGAATATTGGAAGAAGATCAGAGGGAGGCTCAACTTGCACGTGGTGCCTTTAGGCTGTGGGGCAAGTAGCTCTAATGATTTTCAGGACTTTCTCCAGCAGTGTGAAGGGAGACACAAAGAAACCAACAAAGACACACCAAATCTGATTTCCGAGGTGATGTGAGATGAGGAAGTCTTCTGGTGGTCTATGCCCACTGGCAAGATAAGCTTAGTCACTTTTTTCCCCCTCTGCGAAGCCATCTGGCTTTACCTGCTCCCCTAGGAGCGCCTACACAGTCTTCCTCTTCCAGACAGTGCCCCAACCTCACTTTCCACTGCCTCCTCCGCCTGCTCCCAGTTTTCCCTTAGCCACTGATGTCACTGTGTTGCCTGCTTGATACACGATTCTCTGCATCCATTTTATTTGCACAAGTTTCCATTTTTCAACTCCTCTCTTCAGGGCCAACTCGGCACTCAGTTCTCTGGCATAAGAAATGTCCGTGTGGTTGGTAAAGTGCAACTTAAAGACAAATATAAGACTTACTCTAAGCAAGTGAATTCAGCTGTCAGATATATTAGGCAAGGGGAGGCCGAATGGGAATCTGGGCTGGACTTGTCAGTTGACCCCGAGGACACAAGACACGAGACCTCTCCTAATGTGCTCTCTCATGTCGCTGCTGCTTCACAGGGGCCTCCCCCTCGAGTACACCAGGCCTTGTGGCCGCAGTCCTCATGCTATGCTGGGAAGCACTTTTCCAAACCAATTTGTTTTCAGAGTCGGACACTTTGCATCAAGTCGACCACCGACCACCCCTCTGACAGATCAATGCTCGGTGCATGACGGTGCCGTCAGTCCTGGATAGTCAAGAGCAGGTGAAGGCTTTCATTCCAGGGGAAATAAAAGTGCATACTGTCTTTTATAAATCTATGATTGCCCCATTTCCACAATGGTTACTGTAAATACCCCTCACCGTTCTCTTCACTCTTCTACTGGCTTACTTAGTTAAGTCCCCCTCTCCCTAAAGATATGAGAAGAATGTAATATCACTTACATTCTTCATTCCCAAACCGTAAAATGACTTTTCTTTTCTTGGATATGCCTCAGATAGCAAAGAAAATGAAAAAATTACCTTTTCTTTTTATACTGTCCCCACAAACATCTCATAAATTATATGCGCTTCTGTGGCTCTATTATTGTGGGGGGGAATGCTAATACAAAATCATCTTTGTCTCGTCAAAAAACAAAACAAAACAAACTGCACTCATCTTGAAAAAACTGTTGCCCTAAGCTTCTGTTAATCATTGGGAAAAGTCCATAATTGTCTTGCTTGCTCTTCTAGCATGAGGAGACTCTATAGAATATTCACACCAATCAATACCTCCTGCCTTGAAGCTAATTGTCTAAGCTTCACTTTCACTTTTATTTTCTATTAATGGCTGCATAAGTAGCTGAGAATGGCAGAAGTTATCTTATCACACAGCTGGCATCAACCATTATCTCAGAACAACTGACAGTAAGGAAATGATTCCTTTTACCGAAATGTAGACTAGTACTTTGAAATAAATTGTTACAAGAGTCTAATTATGTGGAACCTGTGTTCAGTTCCTTCATTTCTCGCTCTTTCACACACACCTGTGCACTTTTGACTCTTCTATTGGTGAAGAAGATGCTGCTTTCCTTAATTGGTAAAGACATTTATTTAATCAATGATAATATATCCTACCAGGCACCAACAGGGTCTTGTTCTCTAACTAAGAACTCTAAAGTGGCTACTCCCAGGGCAGAGTTTAGTATAAAATAGGACTCAGGTGGTTGAAAAGGATCCAAGGAACCATGTGAGGTTGTGTGTCCAGGATCCTCCATGTGGACCTCAGATGTTGCTCTCATAAGGTCTTGGTGGAGAACAATAGTTGGCTGCCTCTTTATAATTACAGGGTAACTACAATGGAACATAAAAACAACTCTGGGCCTGGCTCTCAGATAATCCAAAATTATAACATTTGGAATAAAGTACTTTTAATTTTAATCAATCTATGAGTAGAAGATCAGCCCCAATCATTTACCTCTCCCTGTATCCCAGCCCTTTGTCATAGTACACTGTGGGCAGAGTGTACTTCTCTGCCTCTTGCCTTGGCCACACAACTTGTTTTGGCCCATGGAATGAGGCAGAAGTGACAGTGTGTCAGTCCTAAGCCCAGGATTCAAGAGGCCTTGTGTATTTCCACTTGCTCTCTTGCAACTCTGCTACTGCCATGAGAATGATATGGCTGGGCTTGCCTGCTGGTCCCAAGAGAAGAATGAGAGGCACCAAGCTAAGACCAGATAAGCCAACACCCAGCTGATCAGCAGACTTGGGAGACATAACAAATGATGATCATTTTAAGCCCTTATGTGTGGAGGTGGTTTGTTATATGGCATTAACTTACTGATACATCAACAAATCACTATCAGGCAGGTTTGGTTTACAGCACTGATCGGTAGTGGTTCATTTGAGTTGTTTATTTTTAATTTGATATAACAATACAATAATGTTACTCATATAATCTTAAGAGAATCCTAAAAAAAAACAGATTGGGGGCCGGCCCGGTGGCGCAAGCGGTTAAGTGCGCGCGCTCCGCTGCGGCGGCCCGGGGTTCGCTGGTTCAGATCCCGGGCGTGCACCGACGCACTGCTTGGTAAGCCATGCTGTGGCGGCGTCCCATATAAAGTGGAGGAAGATAGGCACCGATGTTAGCCCAGGGCCGTCTTCCTCAGCAAAAAAGGAGGAGGATTGGCGGATGTTAGCTCAGGGCTGATCTCCTCACAAAAAAAAAAAAAAAAAAAAAAAAAAAAAAAACAGATTGGCTTTCAAGTAAGATGGCTATATATTCATACAGAGGTTCTGAAAGTTCCCTCATCTTTCAGAGGCTCAGTTTGTGCATCTGTAAAACAAGAGTTACCTTACTTACCTTGAAGAGTAGGAATCAATGGATAAAGTATGTGATTTATCCAGCATATGGTAGATCAATAAATGTTAGCTATTATTTTTATTCAGTACAATGTACAAAAGAAAGTCTATTTATACTTGAGTCATTATTTGTATTCCATGATTTTTTTCTTCTTTTAATTTTTTGCTCATTTTCTTCTGGTTTCACTTACATAACTCCTCTCTTTTCCTTGCCTTAGGTCTTTTGAAAAATTCAAGTATAAAGTGTGCCATTCTTTTTGCCCAGTGCCCAAAAGTGGTAAGTCCCACTGAGCTATTTGTATTGCTCTGGACACAAGTTCCATGTTATGGACAAATTTTCAAACATAAAGTTCTTTTGAAAGAAAATCAAGCATAGCAGATCATTAAATGTCTTCCTTAAAAAGTGAGTGTTCTTTTCTCTCCCCTGTCTTCCATAAACTCCCTCAAATAAGTATTGGATATAAGTGAGATTTTTTTCTAATTAAATCCATGACCTATTGTGTATAAAGCAATGACAACAACAAAATGCTTGCCTTCCTTTCTGTTGTAGCTACAGAGGTAATCTTAGTTTGAAAGGGATTGTCAAATGATTTTGTCAGGAGTGAGCAAACTTTTTCTGAAAAGGGCCAGATAGCACGTATTTTCAGTTTTGCAGGCCATATGGTCTCTGTTGCATCTACTCAACTCTGCCGTTGTAGCACGAAAGCAACCATAGACAATATGTAAACATACAGGTATGTATTCTAATAAAACTTTGTATACCAAAACAGGTGGGCCATAGTTTGCAGACAGCTACTATAAACAATAAATTATAAGGAAAAAGTCATGATATTCATGCAAAATTAACCACACTAAAGTTCAAATATGTTTTCTAATATAATATCCACATTATATGTAAATATCTCTTGCGTTTGCTTTTAAATACTAGAATTTTTTTAAGGTTCTGTGTAGGACAATTATAAGGTCGGGTTTTATTTATTGTATCTATCCTCATGGTCCAAAGTTTCCCAACATTCGCAAGACATAATTTTTTAGTATAAATCCTGCTGGCAGGCTGATTTAATGCAATTTCTATCTAATTATTCTGTTTAGGAGATTCATTCTGTTATTTCCACATATATCAACACTGGGTCTATGTAGCACCAATGTAACAGTATTTCTACCTATTTGCATGTTACTCAATCTCGTTTTGATGGTGACCCTATTGGACAATACACTTTTCGTTTTCCAAATAGGAGTCAACAGAAATATCAATGGAAATACATATTTTCCCCAAAGACTTTCATGTAGACTCGCTCTTTGGCTTCTGAAAGCTCATCATCAAGGTGTACTCTGATACCATTTTTGTTGAGCCCCTCCTCATGTTAAAAGGTTCTCACACAAACCCAATAATCACTGTGGTTTACCCTGTGAAGATTGGCTAGCTAACACTCTCAGCCCATAAGAAACACGTTAGGGAAAGGCACGCACGTCCACGGAGTTCACTAACCCAGCTGCTCTGATATGCTAAGGAAGCATTCATGTGCAAGCTAAGTTTGGTGTGCAGATGTTGGTGAATGGTTCGGGAAGACCTCTACGATAGCATCAAGCCTGCTGCAGAGTGAACTAGCTGAAGGTGAATTTTTTCCAAGTTTCCATCATTAAAAACATTTCATTTACCGAGACGGGTTTCAGCAATCTTACAGTGTGACAATTATTTTATCTGGTAATTTAATCTGTCCTTAATTTCAAAGAGCGGTATTCTGAGATAAAGCGGGACTGAGCAGTCTATTCCTCTGGTGAGGCAAGATGCAGGTTCCTCGCATCTTCAAGAAGAAATGATTTATCATGTAGTATGTGATAGATCAAGCCATAGGATTCCCTTTCATCTCTGAGCCTGTCTGAATTCCCAGTTTTTAAGACTGTATTTTCTTCTACTGTCCAGATTTTGATTATTTTTGGTTTCATATCAGCATAACCAAAAATGTTGCCAATGTGGGCTTTTTTTTTTTTAATCCAGTTCATCATGTTAATGTAAAGAAAGACAGAGTCAAGAAATTCATGTGAAATTGGAGTCTTGGTTTGGACAATGAGCATGTGTAGAAACGTCGGTGTTTTTAAAAGCTCGCTTCCTGATACCATATGAAAACAAACGGATGTTTTTATTACTGGAATTTGTGTAACAACTGTTAATACAAAGCTAAAAGCTAACACAGAAACCTTTTATCTAGGAAGCATACTGTCTAATGTCATGGAGGCTGAAACAAAAAGAAAAAAAGAAAAACACAAAAAACGGTGCTCAATTCCCAGAAGCAGAGCATCCTACCTTAGGGTCTGAGCGGGGAGCATACACGCAAACACACAAGGGGAGACAAGCAGGGAGCAGAGCTGAGGGCACTGGTGGAATATAAGAAAAAGAACAACACAATCATGCCACAAATGGTCCTATCGCTCTGCCTCTGTCTTCAGTGGACAGTTGGTAGCCCCCAGCTAGTGGTTCTGAATGTGTGTGTGTGTGTGTGTGTAGGGGTGTGATTTTTCTTACCAGAGGACATCTGGTAATGTCTAGAGACATTTTTGGTTGTCACAAATGGAGGAGAGGGTGCTACTGGCATCTAATAGATAGAGGATGTGTAGGAAGCTACTAGACATCCTACAATACACAGGGTAGCCCCCACAACAAAGAACTATCTGGTCCCAAATGCCAATAGTGCTGAGGCTGAGAAACCCTGTCTGGCCTGGGAGGGTGTTTGGGGGGGTGGTCTATGGTGAACTCTCTCTACAGGGGCAACAGATCCGAGGTTCCAGCTGACGTGGGCATGCGGGAACCTTCCATGCAGGAACAGAACCAAACAAAGGATTGAGACTTATTCAGGATACAATGGAATGACTTCGAATTATCTTTAGAACCAGATGAGAAGAATTAAAATATCTTAAGAGTTTTTGCCAGAAAGACAATACAAGGAAAGCCGCCTTCTTTCAACCCAAATCAGATTAAAGAATTGGGTAAAGAAATGGATTTAGGGTCACATGTTGACATGGTGATTCTAAAAAAAGGATGTCCCTTGATGCCCAGGGCACATACCCTGGATGACAGCACACTCTGTGTCCCACTCCTGGGTCAAATCTCTAATCCAGAAGCCACCATGTTAGCAGTCAACCCATGATGGAAACTCAATTGAGTTAATAAATTAATTTCATCAGTTAATTCTTTTGTTTTAAATTTAGGAACACATTTAGTAATTATAGTGACAATCTGGGTATGTGATTGAAAACATTTTTAATGTTTAAGAGATTTTGGCATATTAGAAAATGGACATACTCACTTAGTAAATATTTGTCAAATGATTAAATGTGTTAGCCTTTTAATTCCAATTTTAAATGTGAAATTGATTTTAGACTTGTGATTTTAAGTTGAAAAGTATAACAGAATTTAACTGTTTGGTAAATAATATTGGACCTTTCGGGTGAACTTTCAATTCTCTAAATAAGTATGGATATTTTAAATATTTAATAAACTTAAATATTGAAAAGTTTAAATGGTAAAAGTCTAAATATTTTAAAGTTTTAATGGTAATAAGTTGAAATATTTAAAGTTTAAATGGTAATGAACTTAAATACACACACTTGCTGAATAGATGAATGCATGTATTAGATTTATAAAAGTTGTTTAAATTTTAAAAAAAGATTTTGCCTGTTAGGGTTGTAAGTTTGCCCAGCTAGATAGATACTTGAACGGTTAAACAGAAAATGGAATATATTAACTTTATAAATGTAGATGAAAATGTATAAAGAATTTTAGCTAATTCAGTTTAGAAATGAGAGCAATTGTTTGAGTTTAGATTGTTCAACTTAAAGTGATTCAACACTAATCAGAACCCTCTGTGAAACTATTTGTTCTTATTATATACAAAAAAGTTACTAGAATTATAAGCAGAAAAATAAGATTTATAAGTTGAACTTAAAAGCTTAAGGAACATTTTGATTTTTGTAACTTCAATAAGTTAATATCATTTTAAAGTCTACATAACTGTAAGTAGCCTTTTCTGCACAGAAAGAAAGAACAAGCAAAAGAAGAAAATGCCAGCCTTAGACATCTAGAAAATCATTAATAACAGCCAAATTTGTCTTTTAGCAATCAAGAAATAATATTCCTGGGCCGGCCCCACGGCCTAGTGGTTAAGTTCGGTGTACTCCACTTCAGCGGCCTGGGTTCCGTTCCCGGCCACTGACCTACACCACTTGTCAGCGGCCATGCTGTGGCGGCGACCCCACATACAAAATAGAGGAAAATTGGCACAGATGGTAGCTCAGGGCTAATCTTCCTCAAGCCAAAAAGAGGAAGATTGGCAATGGATGTTAGCTCAGGGCAAATCTTCCTCAGCAAAAAAAGAAAAGAAAAAAGAAAGAAAGAATGTTCCTATTGAGCAAAGTGGACGTGTCAGAAAGGTGCCTCACTTTCCAGGTTCCAAGGATACAGGATTTCTGGAGCCAACTCTCTGTGCCCCATTTGCCTCCAGGAAATCACAAAGGATTTTGTGGCCCTGGACAGATAAGACAATGGTGCTGACTATAGTCTCTTCTGGGAGCTCAATTACTATGAAATGGAATATAAAAATGTTAGTCTTGGAAGAACCCTTAGAGATCAGGGGCCTCATCCTCCTCCTCACTTCCCCCAGGGGTGAAATGGCCTGGACTGGTCCCCGGGAGCAGGGCCAAATCTTTGTCCAGGGCACCAACTTTAGAGGATGTTTCCAACAGGGTTACTCATACATTCTTCCCCCTCTGTTAATTTGTTAGGCTTCATTCCACAATATTTGCCAATTTTTATACAGTAATGGCTACAAACCTCAATGAGTTCCTTTTCTGTGTCAGCAGATGAGCAGTGAGGTGCCATGAAACAAAGTATATGGAGACAACACACTTCTGAGAACCGTCCGACAGTGATGTGTGTGTGGGTGGGTGTGCGGGAGGGGAAAGTGAAAGCTGGCATCTACATTTTCTTTTAATTTTCTATCATTTGAAAATGGTACCAACACTGTGCTCTAGAATATCGTGACATGCAGCTGTTAAAAGAGGCATATTATTTTATTTTCCTGCTCTGAATTTAGAAAATGAATCCAAATGACCTATGATAACACTTTATAACAGCTAGAATTAGTATTTAGACAGACTGTATGACAGGCTAGTAAGCTGAAAATAAAAGCAAAACCCTCTTTATCCTACTTTAAAAACAAAACCAGGAGGCTATCAATTTAGCACAAAACCAAATTGCGCCATCTGCTGGCTGTTTGCTAACAGATGTTATCTAATCAGGGCCACCAAACAAAGGTAATTGATAGGAGAAAAGGGAGAAGCCCGTTCCCTCCTCATTCTTTCCTCTGTGCCCTGGGACTCCCTGTCACACGCCCTTTGAAACACAAAAATGACAATGTTTCCTTCTAAGAAAAAGCACTCCCATTTCCACTGGGACCCATTTTTTTCTTTCTTTTAAAGAAGCACACAAGAACCCAAAATACCTTGGCTTTGGCTTGGCCATCAACAAATACATTTCTAAGCAAAGATTATGTTTAACTCTCTCACTTTCTTTTTCCACTCCTGTTCTTTTCAATAAGAAGATTAACTACAAGCTCGCCAACCAATCAACACAAATATATGGAGACTTTGAATCTTTCACTGAAGCTTCATAAGGCCTGGACAGAAGGAGGCAAAGATAATTGTTACGACTACTCTAGCATGAAGCATGCTGTTTGTTTCTACTCACTGGCTTCATGTTTCAATTCATTATGGCATCAGGGCAAACGGATTTTTGTGTAAACTCTTAGCTGAGATGATACAGCTGGGCTTTTGACTGTCTTGCCATTTCCATAGATGAGTTGGCATGAAAAATATTTATATTTTAATCAAATACAAATACACATGAAACAGTCTTTTTAGGAGTTTCTTTTCCTGTGTAACGAAGTGAAATGAGGGAAAACACTGAACTGACTAATCAGATTCACCACTCCAAAGAAGCTCAAATGTCATCACTATGGCAACATGTCAGCCAGGGTCCACCCTGTCTCTTCCTCAGATTGGAAACTGTGCACGTGGTTGCCGTGCTAATGAATTAACGTGGCAAACACCGTAAAAAGAGTGAGTTTTGGGCTATGAGGAAGGATCTTAAGACTCATCCCATTCATGCAACACTCTATCCTAATTTTAGTTTTCTTTCTCCAAATTTAATTAGCCTCTGAGAATCTGCTTTGCACAAAAGGATTTGTTCACTTGCTCGCTCACTCTTTGCTTTCAGAGGGATCCCATGTTGTTGAGCCCTTTGTTCCGGGAAATGACAGTGATCATTTCCACTTTGGATCCCAAACTGGGCAAATAGCAGGTGATATAATGCAGAAGGTGAGTCTAGTGTATATACTGGGAGGTTAATTTTAACATATTAAGAAAGTATGTAAAAGATTCTTTATTCACTGGAAGATCACTTATTGAAAAATCTGAATGAGTTTCTGACTAAACTCTTCCAAGGCTGGTGTTTATGTAGGCAACCAATTAGTTTTAGAACTCAGGAGAAGTGTCCCTTTCATCAATTATGTGTCTGATGTTCATGTTCCTTATGAGACAAAATTAATCTCCACAGTTAGTCTAAATCCTTCATTTTATTATAATTAATCATTTCTTTTTATCTATTCTTAAAATTGTAGAAAATGGCTCAAAACTATCTTCCTTAAGATTCTTTTTACACTTTATAAACTTAAATTAGGATCTCATCTAGCTTTCACACAAGGAGGCCAATTTGCCAAAAGCTAATTTTCCAAGAACACACCAAATTTACCTATTGTAGGTTTAATCACTTCAATAGTTTTAAGTGGAATGTTGGATTTTAGTGACTGATATAAATTTTCTGAAAGTTAAGTAAACTAAGAGTAGCATAAGAATTCTAAAAATGCTAAAAGTCTGGCAAAAGAGAAGTAAATGTAAACTTCCCATATGGAAAACTATTTTTAATAAAAAAATTGGCATTTTAAGTGTAACAGGACTGTTTCAGCTACTTCCGATTTCAATCTGGATGCTTTTAAATGACACTCCCTGTTTTTTCTAATTTAAACCATTTATCTAATTTTTAATGGACTATCAGCTTTTCTTACTATGTCTAGCACTTCAAAAAATTTTTTAAATGAAAATGAAAATTAAATAGAAATTAAATTAAACTGTTAAACTTTAAAAGTACAAGTAAAAATTTTTTTAATGTAAAACACTTTTTTCTTTCATTTTCTTTTTTGAGGAAGATTGGCCCTGGGCTAACATCTGTTGCCAATTTTCCTCTTTTTCTTTTTTTTCCTGCCCAAAGCCCCAGTACGTAGTTGTATATCCTAGTTGTAGGTCATTCTAGCTCTTCTATGTGGGATGCCGTCTCAGCATGGCTTCATGAGCAGTGAGTAGGTCTGCGCCCAGGATCCGAACCGGTGAACCTGGGGCCGCCAAAATGGAACGTGCGAACTTAACCACTATGCAACCAGGCCGGCCCCCAAGTAAAATTTTAAATACAAAATTAAAAAAAAAACACATCAGATAAATCAGTATTTAAAATTAAGAATTAAGTTAAAATTTAACTCAAATTAAGTATTGAAATTTACATCCAAAAGCAAATATTCATAAATTGCCAAAACAATTCCATCATATGGTTTGATGATATATATATATATTTTTTAAATAGTTGAGATTTATTGAAAGATTTGACAGGAGAGGAGTGTAAAACAAGTATGGTAGCCCAGAAGAGACATACAAGGGTTGAATGAATGATAGCTCAATTTTGAAATATATTAACTGTAAATATGTGATTGGATATGAAGGATAACAAAAATAAATTGGTTAAAAACAACTAAAATGCTGAAAGATGAGTGCAAAACCAAAGGACATTAAAAAGTATTTCATTTAAACTCAAAGACAATCAATTCTGATATTTTGATTATTGATAATGAAATAACGCATTTCTGAATGTATTTAATATGCTTTATTAATTATTAAATTTAATATGCTTTATTAATTATTAAATTGATTGTATAGAAAATGCACATGTAACCCATCAGTAGATATTAAGGTGAATAGTTCTGTTAAAGCTGTTTAGATACTCCTTGGAATGCTCTAATGCCATTTTTTAATAAATCAGGCAATTTGTGTATTAGCTTTTGGTGAATTGACTGTTGTGTGTGTGTGCATGTGTGTGGTGTGTGTTTTAAATACAGCTATTTCATACCTCTCCTCCCTTAATTACTGTGTTCTGACCAGTGCAGAGAACAGCAGCTCTAATGATTTTTCTATTTTAGACACTATGATTCTATTAACGTGGTTTGGTCTCTAAGTCACACTGTGCCTCATATTAGAGCTTTTAGTCAACTGATACTGCCAAGTATTTTTCGCTAGAACTGATGTAAATTCAAATCTCCTTGATTCTGCTGTTGTGCAGTTGACCTTTTTTGAACTTACGTACTAGATCTTTCTTCCTGGTTACATTTTCTCTTGTTTTACACACTACCTTGTATTGTTTGTTGTGTATTAGTTAACTCTGCTCAGCTTTATTGGAAACCTCTTGTCTAATCAAGGCCGTGGCTTCTACCTCCCCCACAGTCCTTTGCTCCATTTTGGCACAAGGTAGGCTATGTAACAAATCCCTCATTGAGGAGTGATACATACTTGCTGACACACTTGTCCTGTCCCCAGAGCAAATACTTCCAAAACCTTCTAAGATTCTATTTTTCCAACCCTTTAAAACTAATATTTTCATCTTTCCTGCCCTCACTTATTTGAAGTTGAATTTTGAAATGCAAGAAAAGTGCACTTGCAAATGGCATTTTAGTAAAAACTTAATCAACCAATCATGCCAAGTTAATTAAAAATTGAAGTGAAAACAATCTGATAAAACCATTAATATTCCTGAAAGTGTTTGATTAAAACATAAAGTATATCTTCATTAACATGAATGCCATAGATATCTTAGTTACAGCGACATCTACATAATCAACTCTAAGTTTAGGTAGCTATCTAAAATAAAAGAAAGTCAAAATTACTTATATTTTATTGGGGATTTGGGTATATTTCAATGGTGTGTATGCCCAGTATACTGAGAACTCACCATACCTCAAAACAAGATAATAATAATGAATCAAACAATAAAGAGAAAACCTCTCAATTAATTCTTGAATAAGAGAAGAAATCTAAAGTTTTAAGTGACCTTCCCCATTACAAACTCAGAATTCTAAAGGACACCAAGAAATTATGAATTTACTGGTAAATTCTTCTGAAGTCTCTTGAGTAGCTATTCTCCATGTTAGCAAAACCTTTCTTGGAGATAATTATGACCTCAATTCTAAAATCTGATAAACTTAACAAGAAAAAGTTTTAGTGGCCAATGTCACTCATGGACTTAAAATTGAAACATTAAAATCAAGTAACAAATAGAATCTAGTAATGCTTTGAGATAAAAGTAATCCCAAATCCAGGATGATTTACTTCAGAAATATTAGGATAGCTGAATAAATGGAAATACACTAACATAGCATTCTATACTCTAATGAGAAAAATCATATGAACGTTTCAAGACGTAACAAAAGATATTGGACAAAAATGAATGCACACTTTCTTAAAGAATGAAATAAGAATAGAAGTAGTGCCCCTTCACGTGTCACTGCAGACCCATCTTACACTGAAAGCCAGCAGTAACACTCTAGCACATCGCTGCCCAGTAGAACTTTCTGTGATGACGGAAATGTTCTCTATCTGCGCTGTCCCATATAGTAGCCACCAGCCACATGTGGCTACTGAGTACTTGACATGTGGCTGTTGTGACTGCAGGACTGAATTTTTAATTTTAATCATTTAAATTTAAAAGTCATGTGAGGCTAATGGCCACTATAAAGCGTAGTACAGCCCTAGAGGGTGTTTCTTTATCCAAGGTGGGAGGGAGGGCAATAATGCACATTTTAACCATTATTTTTGATGGTTTAGTAGTTGCTGACATCAATTACTAAGAAATTTTTTAAAAATAAAGCATAAAAATTTCTTAAAAAACTATAACTTTGCATAGATATTGTAATTTTCTATCTAGACAATCAAAAGGAGTTACCTTTAAAAAATAATCTTAATTAGAATTGTGTAAATGGAGATTGAAAAGGTAAATTTACAAAAGTCAATAGCATTGATGCCCAACAGCAATATTGACATTCTGAAAATACTGAAAAGTAATGCCATTCACAATAGCAGCCAGAAAAAATAAAAACCATCTCTAGATATTAGAGTACCTGACTATAATATAATATGGCTTATCCAGGAAATGATAGCATAAGTCTATTGATGACTATCATATAAATATCTTGTGGGGCTTTTCTTCCAGCTTCTCAGACTAATACTAACCATTCATCCCATAGAAGAAGAAGGCTAACATTGACTTATGCAAACCCCATGCTAGATGTTTTCTCTATCAGCTTGTTATAATAGAACAACTGGATTAATTTCTTATTTTTCACTCCATTTTTACAGGTAAGAAACTTGAGGCACAGGGAAATGAAGTAAAATTACCCAAGACACAGAGCTAACAAATGGTCACCTTGGAGCTTAGCTCTTTCTCCAAAGCCAGTACCCATGGCATTAAAACATCTGTATTTATTCCCTTTCTCACCTTTCTCTTTCACAGCTGTCCTGTTTATTTTGAGTATCTGCATATCTGATTTTAAATGCCTCATTTTGGGATCACAGAGGGCATGAAGGCATAAAACCAAAAGAAACTCCTGATAATTGTTGCAGAATTAGTTGAAAAGAAGAGTTTTGAGTTGATGCAGGGGATAAGCAGGCCCAGCTCACATACAGGCCAACAGCCAATGTTTAAGTTGGTTGTTTGGAGCAGGGAGTACATGTTCTATGAAACACAAATAATAATAAAGACATAGAACTCTGAGAGAGATTATTAATGTACATGCTGGAACCTACGCATCTAAATGAGCATTGGTCCTTGGCGACAGCCATCTTGGAAGCTCAAATGCAAATTCTAATTAAGGTAAACTTGTTCAAGAATTTCATAATCGCGCTTTTAAAAGTTCCTCCAGAGCCAGTTTATAAGTAACAATAAAATTAACCTTATAGATTTTCTGTGGGAAAATAATAAAAAACAATATTGTGAGAAACAAAAAATAAAATTTATTAGGAATACTTTTAAAAATTAATTTAACTCGAATTCTGGTACTCCAGGAAAAGCAGCTTTGGTTAGAAAAGAATACGGAGGTGGTCAAAGGCTTTCATCAAATCCTGAAGGGGGCTTCTAAGCACTTTCAAGGGATTTAGAGATTGGCATCTTTGGCTCTTTATTGCCTCTAAGTTCATTTTAAATCTCACCGACATTTATTTTCTTTGCTAAAGTGGTATAATTCTAACTCCTTTTCTGTTTGGCATAGATGATCTTGAAACTGTCTTCCAGCTCTAGAACGCTTTGTTTCTTAGTAAGAAGCAATTTGCAATGGGTTTTTTGGAGGTCCTGAATGGCACTGGGCAGTGGGGCACGGGATGGGGATGGGGTGAAGAGAATGATAGGGAGAGAGAGAGAGGACACCAATGGAGGTGTTACCAAGGTCGCCAGGTAAGAGTTGGGAGTGAGGAAGAATAGAGAATGGGGATTATAGAGCATGCATATGAGATGAGATTATCTATAATTAACTGAACTTCAAGAAGGACTAGTTGGGTGGGGAGGGAAGAGCAAGGTAGAATTAAAAGAATGGGGGAAGAGGGAGAATTTGGGTCAAGAAACCTCACATTAGATACTTCTCCACATTGGACACCAAAGACCACAAGACTCAGATGTGCTTTAGCTGCTCCCTGGTGCAGGAGAGGGGCAGGGAAGGGAGGCAAGGAGGCAGGGGGTATCCATGCATTTTTATATACTTGTCAAGTCCAATGTTCATAAATTCAGTCACTAATGAATTATTTGTTTTGAGATATCATATTGAGAAGCCTCATGATGGAAAAAATAGCATTAAGTATTATAAAATACAATAATGCAGGCATTAATAAAGGCCTTGCATCATACAGAGACACTGTAAATTTCTTTATACCTGTCAAAGGATTGTACCACCTGGTACAAGCTAGCCTTGGCCTCCCTGAAGACTGGCAATCCCCTGGATTCCTTGTTGTGGGTAATGGGACCCAAGAATGTCAGCCTGTATAGCCAGGTTGATTCAAAACCAGGTGACCCTAGGGAGAAAGGTATTTCTTCTGCTAATTTAATCAATGATAGCTTCAAATGTTCTTAAACCTCAGGTTCCTACACAAACAACCCCTGACAGGTAGATAATGGAGGAAGCCTGTTCTGTTTTGAATACTTAGTCATGAGTTAGAAGGGCCAGATGGAGAGAAGAGATTAAATTCCTATAGTAAGTGTCCAGATTATATAAAGGCATTAATGCTTGCCCTCTATTCCTTCTCCATCAGCATGAAGAAGGATTTTCAAGAGCCTTAGCCCACAAGACAAAACAAAACACTATTCTTTTCAAAATCAAATCATAACAATAAACTGCTCTCATAGAGCAGTTTGTGCTTTTTTCAAGATGCCTTTCTACTATCCTGTTTGATCTTGATAATACTACAAGGTAGGGGCAGGCAAATTTTCAAAATGAGGACACAGAAGTTCTAAAAGGTAAGTGATTTACCTTAGGCCACTCCAAACAAGTTAGTTACAGAATCCAGACAGAGCTTAGAAGGCTTGATGTATATTCCAGTATTCATGACAGCCAGAATATACAATTTCAGGCTTCTTAACTGAATTAAAGTTTTATTTAACTTTATTCGAATTAAATTCTTGCAACAGTGATGAAAAAAAGAGCATCTAATTCAACTCCACATAATTATTGAGCATCTAGAATACTCTAGATGCTATTTTTGTAGTTAGGTTACAATAAACTAGATGTAGTTCCTACTTTTAAGCATATTGTCCAGCCTAGGAGACAAGAAAACAGGGAAATAAACAGTTAAATGAGTCAGGTTTTCCCAGGTGGAGAAGGTGGCAATGGGCATATCAGTTTATTCACTCGTTTTCAATTGTTTACTCAAGAAATATATATTAAGCAGCTTCTATGTGCCATACACTGTGCTGCCATGTGCTAGGGACACATAGATGGAAAGGCATATGATTCCTTCTCTCTACAGAATCTCTAGGAAATAAATACATATGCAATAGCCAAATACCATGCAATGAGGTTATTTCTAGGGCAAAAAGATGCACATACAAGGAGCAGTGGGATCACAGAGAAAGGAGCTGCAAGTCTACATGGGGAGTGAGAGTTTTCACTGAGCATGCCTATGAGAAGAGATTATCTATAATGAACCGGGCTGCAAGAAGGGCTAGTTGGGTGGGGAGTGAAGAGCAAGGCCAATTGGAAAGGAAGGAAAAGAGGGAGAATTTGGAATCTGATCCGAGAAGTTATGTAACACCTTGTTTTGCCCTTATGAAACTTACCACCTAGCCAGAACAATAGCCATATAAACAGAGAACTCCAATAAACTGTGATAAGTGCTGCTGTGTTTATGAACACCAAGTGCTGTGCTAGCATATCCTCTAGCAACACCTTCTGCGTGAGCGTGTGAGGAAGCGTCTCAGTGCTGAGGACTGAGCTGGCCCTTGGAGCATGAACAAAAGTCTATCAGGTAGAGAAGGGAGAAAGCCATTCCAGGCAGATGGGAACATATAAACAAAGTCACAAAAGCATGAACATGCGTGGTAATTGAGACTGGGGAATAGGGAGACCTGGAGTTTGGAAACAGGATCTGAGATTCAATTGAATAAAACAGGACAGGAGGCAGGGAAGCAATTTGGATGGTGTTTTATGAGTCCAGGGTAGAAAAGTAGAGGGCCTAGGCAGTGGACGATTAGAGGCAGTGATGATTAAGATGAAGAGATTGTATGGGGGCCGGCCAGGTGGCGCAAGCGGTTAAGTGCGCACGCCTACGCTGCGGCAGCCCGGGGTTCGCAGGTTCGGGTCCTGGGCGCGCACCGACGCACTGCTTGTCAAGCCATGCTGTGGCGGCGTCCCATATAAAATGGAGGAAGATGGGCATGGATGTTGGCCCAGGGCCAGTCTTCCTCAGCAAAAAAAGAGGAGGATTGGCAGATGTTAGCACAGGGCTGATCTCCTCACCAAAAAAAAAAAGAAAAAATGACGAAGAGATTGCATATTTATGAGGAGGTTCAGAGGGAGAACATATGGGATCTGGGAAACTTGCAATGTGAGGAGTGAGAGGAGTGGAAGATGGCTCAGAAGTTTCCAACTTCACTGGCTGACTGGCTGGAGAAGCGTTCACTGAGATAAGAGACAGAGAGAGGAATGGTTTGGGGCTGTGGTAGGCAGAATAATGGCCCCCAAAGATGTCCATGTCCTCATCCCTAGAAACTGTGAATATGTTACCTTACATGGCAAAGGGGTTTTTGCAGATGTGATTAAGTGAAGGATCTTGAGATAGGGAGATTATTCTGGATTCTGGAGATTATTCAAGTGGACCCAATGTAATCACAAATGTCTTTTAAAAGAGAGGTAGGAGAGTCAGAGGCAGAGAGGGAGATGTGATGATAGAAGCGGAGGTGTGAGATGGGGGTAAAGAGAGATAAAAAGAGAGAGGTTGATTTGAAGATGCTTTGCTGCCTGGCTTTGAAGATGGAGGAAGGGGTTATTAGCTAAGGAATACAGGTGACCACTAGAAGCTGGAAAAGGCAAGGAAACAGATTCTCCCCTAGAGCCTCCAGAAGAAGGCAGGAATGCTGAACCATTTTGGACTTCTTACATTGTTCTAAACCACTAAATTTGTGGTAATCTGTTACAGCGTCAATAGGAAATAACACAGGGTACAAACAGGGAAATGAATTCAATTTTATGTGTGTTGAATTTGAGTGCCTGGGGTGCACCCACTTGGAATTCTGACCAAAGCTGGGGTAAAACTTGTTGAATCAGGCGTCTGCAGTGTATAGGTCATGGCGATGCCAAGGGGTTGAAAGGTTAAAGGGGTTATCACTAGGGGCAAGAACCAGAAAGTGGCTGGGGTCACACCCTAGCAAACAGCAACCTTGAAGGATTTCACAAAGGAAAAAGGACCAGCAAAAGAAATGAGAAGGAGGTGAGAGGGAAACTTCGAGAGGGCTGTGTCATAAAAGCCCAAGTGAGATGACCAGAAAGGGAATTGTCAGTAAAGTTAGAGTCTATTTCAAGGCCAAGCAGGAAGAGCTCAGAGAAGGGGGCACTGGACTTGACAATATCGCAGGTCTTTGGTGCTGTGGGCAAAAGTAGCTCCAGTGAAGCTGTGCGACGGAAGCCAGATCAGGTGGAACAGTGAACAAGAGGCAGAGAAGTAGAGACAATGACAGCTCATGATTTCTAGGAGCTTCTCTTTAAAGTTGGGTAAGCAACAGGGCAAGAACTGAGTGGGTTGAGGGAGAAGTATTTGAGTACTTGTTTATTTGCTAAGTTTTGAAGGTGGGGGTTATCTGAGCTGAGAAGTAAAGATAGTCAAGTGTAAGAAAGAAGAGGAAACGGCGGATAAAGTCTGGATTCTTTGGAAGCCTCAATTTTAAAAGTAACAATTTGGAGAGAGCCTATCTTTATTCATGTGTGTAGTGTGAACACATAACATGAGGCTAGCTCCCCAGAGCCTTTCAAGTGTCCATTCGCTGAGAAAATTAGATGTCTTTCCAGTCCTGTGGTTTTCACAACTTATTTCATTAATTTCTGTCCATCACTGGGGCTCTGATGGTGGAAGGGGTATGGAGGGGTGGGGAATTGAAAGTAGGGATTGTATTTGTATAATTTGCAGGGAGCATTAGAAAGAAGCAAAAAACTTAATCCAGGCACCTGGTCCTAAATAGATAAATCTTTTAGCTTGTTTTGGGAGTTAAACTAAATGAATTATTGAAACATTAATTTTAATCAGGAGCATATTTTTAAATACAGTTCGGGAGGAGAGAAGCAATGAGTCCAACCGGACTCAAAGAAACATGGATGAAAGAAGTGACGATAAATTCCTGAGTTCCTTCACACGGGGTTGAGTGTTTACAGTGTAAGCCGAGGATTGAATACTGAAATGGCCTAGATAAGTCAGGAAAAGAAAAAAGAAAAAAAAATGTGTTTTTGCTTGAGTTAATCAAAACAACTTTTTAATATCAAATTTCCTTTAGTTTGTGAACATAAGAATTTTCAGTGATGTAGGAAATAAACAATGCATTTTCCACTTTTTGAAAAGTGTAAGGAGTAAGAGCTATATTTGAAAATGAAATTTCCTTGCCTGGCATCATGGAAATTTGCCCTAAACACCTAGGACAGTGATACCTCCAGTGTATACCTGCGATATGATGTGCAGGTCCCTCGAAAATAATATTCTCAAGATGGCCACGCGCTATTTGTAGGTTTAAATCTGATAGATGTGTTACGGATATTGAAAAAGAAAGAAAACCATCAAATTCCTTTTAGTGACCTGAGGAGACTTCCCAGAGCCTTTCTTTTTTTTTTTTTTTTTGTGAGGAGATCAGCCCTGAGCTAACATCCGCCAATCCTCCTCTTTTTTTGCTGAGGAAGACGGCCCCGGGCTAACATCTGTGCCTATCTTCCTCCACTTTATATGGGACGCCGCCACAGCATGGCTTACCAAGCAGTGCGTCGGTGCACGCCCGGGATCCGAACCAGCGAACCCCGGGCCGCCGCAGCGGAGCGCGCGCACCTAACCGCCTGCGCCACCGGGCCGGCCCCTCCCAGAGCCTTTCTAATGCATTATATGACATTAATTTGTTGTTGCTAAAATATCCCAATATTCTGTAACTTGTTAAATTCAAAGGTAACTTCACCATTTACTTCTGTGGGTTTAAAACAGTACCTATCTAATGACTTCCATCACTAGATCTCCATATGTAAATGGTACTTAGGAAGATCTTTTGGATAAATAGTAATACATTCCAATAAGTTTGATCAGTGTTATCCACTGTTCTTGGAGATATGATTTTGTATATATAAAACAACAATACATTTTTCTAAATATCAAGAGATTAAGTTGTTTTATAAAGCTCTTGAGTTGTTTCAAGAATTCTGGACCACTCTCTAAATCTGCAAGCTGTACAGTACTTTTCCTAGGTGCTTTGGATTGCTGGAACATTATTTATCTGTGCCATTTCACATGTCCATCTCACACGCAAATAATCTTCATATGAGTCGCTCACCCAACAGGATGATTTTCTGATGTGTGTAATAATGACTTATAAAGTACACCTCTGAAACAAAAGTCCACGAATACCCTAAAGAAAACCCACACATATGAATGAAGCTTGGATCTGATCTTAGGAATCACAAGAAGGGTTTGTATCTGTTCCTCAGCGTAAAGGGACTCGGGTGCCTCTTGTTTTCCTGTTTTGCTGAATGCCATTGCTGCCTTTCCAGTTGCTCAGGATCGAAACTTCCAAGTCATCATTACATCTCTCCTCTTCCTCACACCCCACATCCAATTAGCTGCCCAGTCCTGTTGATTCTATGACCTCAACGTGTTTGGCATCTGATCCCTCCTGTCTGCCGCCCTTAGTTCCTTCTGCCTGGATTTTGTCATGGCCTTGGAATTGGTCTCCCCAACTTTGGCAACATCCTTTCTCCATTACTCCTCTCCATTGCCACCACATTTCTCTTCCTATGATTTGGATTCCATCATTTCCTTACTCAAAAGCTGTGAGGAATCGCTATTACAAACAGCATGAAGTGCAGGATCCTCAAGCCGATATTCAAACTGCAACAGTATGGCCCATGAACCCCTTGGTGTGGTTCACCGTGGAGATACATAGAGAAATAGGGAGTAATCATTTAGAAACCTCTCTGGACATTCTTTCCTTTTTTCCTACATTTGTTCTGATTATATTCATTGAAATGTAATTACACGTCGGTGGAATCTACTAAATATAGTTTTCAATTTTGTAAGTTAAAAAATTTTTTTAATACCCTTTTACTACTAATTCATTTTCACTGTTGAAAAATACATGTATAAGTATACCACACACTGGAAACTTAAAACAGTGATCGTTTGGGAAGCATTGTTCTACAACAGTGCTACACCAAGTGTGGTCCCTGGCCTGGCAGCATCCACATCACTTAGGAACTTGTTGGAAAAGCAGAATTTCAGGTCCTACCCCAGTCCTACCGACTCAGAATCTCTGGGAGTGGGTCCCAGCAATCTGTTTTAACAAGCCCTCTAGGTGCTCACTAACGTTTGAGATACACTGATTAACAATCTTGCCACCACTCCTTCAACCCCTTGTAGCCCCTGGTGGCTATTAAGCACTTGAAATGTGGCTAATATGACTGAGAAACTGAATTTTTAACTTTATTTAGTTTAAGTCTAGATAGCCACACGTGGCTAGTGGCTACCATATCTTTCCTTATACTATATCCTTAAATATATAGCCACAGTGTTCTCTCTGTGCTGTTTTAAGCTTTTCAGTCCAGCTAGGAATATTTGTTTTCCAACCCCAGCACTCTCTTAGTAATCATCCATTTTTCAATATTTTCACCTCTTCCAAGAAGACCTCCAGGATCTTCCTTATTTAAATTAACTTCCCTCCTTGTATTCCTTTTACAGTGTTTCTTCTAATTCTCTTATAGAACCTATTTCCCTCTGCTTTGTGCCCAAGTTACTTAGGGATGGGTTCACCCTCCCCTAGATGGAGAGCTCTTGGTTTAATCATCTTTTATCTCATGACAGCACCTACCTGATACTTTGCAAATGGAAGACATTCATCAGCCATGTAATTGAATTAAACCTACATGAAACCTACAGAAAGAAAAGTCTTCAACACCAACAATGCATCCTAGTGTTCTTAGAAGTCCAGACAGATCAAAATGTTAACATACACAGTTTAGTTTAGAATAGGAAAAATGTTAAAGCCATGGTGAAACATTTGTCACAAGATCAAAATACATTGTTATAAAAATAAACAGAGTGCCTGCCTCATCATTTCTTTAGCAGCAGGAAAGCATTTTTCTTTGGCAATCTTCTACCTCCATCAGAATTGTTCCTTAACTAAATTTGAGATTAAAAACAGACTTGTAGCTTTTTTAAAAAATGGCACTCCTATTGGAGAAACATATTCTTGGTGATAGAAAAGCAGTTTTCCCATCAATTTCATGAAAGATACTAGATTTCTAAATGGATCAACATTTTGCTACAAATAAGAAAAATAATGTTTATTTTTATAGACAAGGTGAGAAGAAAACAATTCATTCTGCTTTACTTCAGCATTCTATACTTGATCCTGTTTTTACAAAGCTATAAAATTGAAATACATGAAATTAACCACACCAAGGCAAACATTGAGGTGGTTAAGAATTAAGTATATTCTGCCATCAATGTAATAAACCTCATTAGACTTTTATAGGGATTACATACGCACACTGACTCACAAATACAGCACTCCGAAGAACTTACACTTCACAATGCCTTCACACAAAGTGAATGGGAAATGTATGTTCCTTTCCAACAATGGGTAATGGCAGCATTCATATTAGATTTGAAAACCTGAATGTCAAATACAATTGACAGTTTTCTGTGTGCCTTTCATTATGGGGACTCACCAACTAACATCAATGCCAACTTCCCTTATAAGTTGTATTTTTAAAATTTTTAGGTTGTCTGATTGTGCCATGGTAGAAAAGTACACGATTCAACAAGCTCCAAGCGTCCACACATGACACATTTGATATTCTTCTCAATCTGTTTGGAGAAGGCTGGGAAGGTGCAGGTTTCTAGCCATTACTTTCTAATTTATTGTAGGCACTTAATTTAGACGAAGAATAGGCTGATAGTCCAAGAAAAGACTATCTCAATAATCCACTATTTATTAGAACATAATGGCAAAAAAATATTTTAAGGCATATAGATAACTGAAAAAAAAACGATGTCAGTACAAAATATATAATCCTAGTTATGTGAAAAATAAAGTAAATACATGCAAAAACATAGAAAAAGAACTTGAACATGAAACTGTTAAAATTTGTTTCCCTTGAGTAAGTAAGTAATGGTGGTGGGAGTAATGAGGAATGTATTTTTCATAAATCTACTTTATGTATTTTTGCTAGTTTGAATCTTTTATAACAAGAATGTTTCCATGTACTACTTGTGTAACCAAAAGTAAGAATTATTTTAAGAAAATAAAAAAACATTCTATTTAAAGAAAAGCAAAAGAATTTTTTTTTCTTGACAGTAGTTTTTCCTAAAATGTAGTACAAACAAAAGCAAGTTTTTAAAAAACGTTTTTTTAGGAAAACCTAGTAAAAAATTAAACAGGCTCCCTAATGACCTCTGATTAATGCTCATTAATGATAATGAATATTTATATAGGACTTTATAATTTAGAAATTGCGCTTCACATTCATCATCACATTTATTAATTTGATGGTGCGATAGATTTCACCATCATCATTTTACAGATGAGGAAACTGAAACTCAGGCGTGTTAAATTACTTGGCTGATATCAGCCATGTAGTAAGTGGTAGGGCCAGAATTTGATCCAAATTCTGATTCCAAAGCTCAGGTATCAGCCACCACATTCCCTCAACTCAAGGAGATGGTGCTCAGAGAAACTGATTAACTGAATCTGACTAGAGAAGTTCACCAACCCAATCTACACAATTAATGACTTTGTAAAGTTTAAGGGGTTTATTTGAAGCAATTTTGTATGAAATAGTACTATTTTATGCAGCCTGGGAGGTGTCTAATAACTTCCCTCCACACTCTTTCTAGTGATCCTTTCTTTAATTGGAAGAACTGGCAGTGGGAGAGAATTACTTAAGTTTCCTTGAATCCCAATCCCATGCTCACGGTTCTATCACATTTAAGGTCAATCCATCAATCACCCACTTGTTTCACAAACACGTATTGATCTCCTAATATAGCTTACTGTGTACATAGGAAATGGGGTCAGGGAGAAGAACGAGGCATCATACCTGCTTTCAGGGAATCCCAAATCCCTGGGAAAATAGGTGTAAAACAATTAACCCATGTGGAAGAAAAAAGAGCAACACCAGAGCATGTGCAACCAGGGGTGACTGTGCCACGGAGGGGATGTTCAACCAAATCCGGAGACATGTTGCTTGTCACAACTTGCGGCAGCAGGGGTGGGGGGGGGCTAGCATGTAGTGTCCTATAACGCACAGGACAGCCTCTACAGCAAAGAATTATCTGGCGCAAAATGCTAATAGTGCCAACGTTTAGAAATCCTTTTGCTAAGGCATATCATTCTTTCCAGATTTTAAATGAGGAAATTTATACTGGCTAAACTATAGGAATTTACAATTCCATTAAAAATGTAAGTAATCTACTCTAGGGCCGGCCCCGTGGCTTAGCGGTTAAGTGCGTGCACTCCGCTGCTGGTGGCCCAGGTTCGGATCCCGGGCACGCACCGACGCACCGCTTCTCCGGCCATGCTGAGGCCTCGTCCCACATACAGCAACTAGAAGGATGTGCAGCTATGACATACAACTATCCACTCGGGCTTTGGGGGAAAAAAGGAGGAGGATTGGCAATAGATGTTAGCTCAGGGCCACCCTTCTTCAGGAAAAAGAGGAGGATTAGCACGGATGTTAGCTCAGGGCTGATCTTCCTCACAAAAAAAAATGTAAGTAATCTACTCTTGAATAAATGCTCTAATCCTATTTTTATCTGTCTGTGAGATTAAGACAAAATATAACTTTTCTAGAAGTGGGCAAATAATACATTATTAGGAATAGTTGGAGATTCTCCATTTTTAGGAGAATGAGTTCTCATTCTTCTGCCCCATCCTTGGCTGAGCTCCCATCGTCTCTCCCTCCCCAGACTGCTGCACACCAGAATCAGGCTGTCTCCTGTTCAGCCCTCTTAACAAATCCCCACTGCACTGGGGATAACATTCAACCTTGTTTCAACACCTACAAGACACCTACGACCTGGGCCTTGCCCACCTCACACCCTCACCTTGTTAACTCTGCTTTGGCCACAATGATCCCTAAATTCTTTTCCCAACTCAGAGGCTTCACGTATTTTGTTTCCTCCAACTGGAAATCTCCTCCCCCCACCCTAAATCCTTATGTTTCATATCATGACCTAAATATCATACCCTAGAAAAGGCTTTCCTAACCTACCATTTCCTTTCATCCCCTGCTTCCTTACCCATTCTCCACCATTCTCTGCCCTGTTTTGTGCCCCTGACCCCTGTGTGTCTGTATGACTTAAGCACCCTCGCTAGTTGGTTCTGGGTTTGATTCGGCCAACTGGAAGCATCAGCAAGAGGGCTGGAGGAGATGGACATCCAGGCATTTCCAGCCCCTTTCCTACTTGGGTGCCTTTCTGGGAGAGACCTCCTCCTACTAGCACCAGAGCTCCAGCTCTCATTAAGCCCTGGTGCCACATTCTGTCCCCTTGTCGCTCCAGCTGACACTAGTTTCTGGTTAAGTTGGCATCTCTCCTGTGTTCCCTTAACTCTGCCCCCACCTCTGGAAGTAGCCTTTTCATTAACAAATTTTCATTTGAATCACTTAAAGTGAATTTTGTTTCTGGCCGGCACCTTGACATTCACACTCTTCAATCTAAATCAGTATAGATTCTTTGCATTATTCTTCGTATAGATTCTTCCACAGCTCCCAATCATTTTTCCTCTGAGCTCTTATTATATTTTATAAATGCGTGTATGTGTTTGTATTTTGATTCTTTGTGTAACATCTGTTGCCTGACCCAGCACAGTTATATATGTTCCACAAAGATCATGGCTGTTTGGTTAATAGCTGTTGAATGGATGGATTAAAGGGCAGGCAATGTCATCATCAAAGATAGACACTTGAATTTTTAATGAAATAAATAATTATTAAAAATAATATTAATATAAAGAATTTATGGATGACTAAAACAACATATATGAAGGAAAATGCTTGAAGCTTTAAGCGCATGCATGCATTCAACTCACATTTGTTCAGCACCTTGTAGTAAGTAACACATTCTTCATTAGGCATTGGGAGTAGAGGCATGAAAAGGAAACAGTTTCTTTTCTCAAAGGCTCATAGGCCAGTGGGGAAGATAGCAATGTAAAGATAATGGGGTGTGCAAGAGTCTTCGGGCAGGAGCACAATGGAGTCAAGAAAGACATTGCTATCAAAGGGGGAAGATTTACCAGAGAGGCATTTGGAAATAAAAAAAATTAAAAGCATGTTTCAATTTTGTTCAGAAAACACCATGGCTAATATGACAATAAATTCTTTGTTGTCCCTCGAATTCAGGGAGGAAAGGAAGGAAGCAACATCCAAGCCAAATAGGTTGCTTTGGGGTCATGGCTCAGCCCAGATAAAAGGATCCAGTTGGCTTTGGCAGGCAAAGAGGCAGTGACATAAAAATTGCCTGAGTTTTACTACAAGACTCCAGACATGTGGGTCCTGATCGTAATGGGAGCACAAGTAGTGCAATTGTGGAAGCCTCCAGCTAGAGCTCTTGGAAAACCTGCATTTTCTGAGTTCAGGAAGGTTTAAGTAATTCTCTCACTGTCAACTTTGATACACATGTGTGTGCCACTGGGTGGTATATATGGATGTGTGTGATTACAATATGACATTTATAATCCTCAAGGTAATAGTTATGTTCACCAACATTCTTTCTGTCTTGCAATATTAAAAAATATTCTACCATCTTTTTTCATTGAAATAATATATTTTTTTACCCTCTTGTGTAGAAGAAAACAGTTATTTCAACAAATGCTTTTATCATCTTCATGATTTTGTCGATGAGTTGCCCTGGTCCAGAGAGGTCACGATGAGTCGCAAATCATTCTGATTAGAACCAAATAAACACTGAGGTCCTGTCCTCAGTCAGACATTAGACCAGGGGTCGGCAGACTTTGCTATAAAGGCCCGCCAGTAAATATTTTAGGCTTTGTGAGACTTTCTTGCAACCACTCAACATTGTCATCATAACATGAAAGCAGCCACAGACAATAAGTAAACGAACGGGCATGGCCATGTTCCAATCAAACTTTGGTTACAAAAAAACAAACCACTTTGTTTACAAAAATAGATGGCAAGCCAGATTTGGCCCACGGGCTATAGTTTGCCAGCCCTGCACCAGACTATAGAGAAGAAAAGGGAAAAAAATGACCTGGGAACAAGGGAGACAGCTCCAAAACAAGTGGGAAAAATAAAATCATTGATGGAAACACTGCAGTCATACCAAGAGGAGAATATTCTAGTTGTAAGATATACTAAGGTAACGACAATAAATCAATAAACTTTGACTAACTGAACACATATTCTGCCATGTGATAAAATAAAACTAACTAGTAGAATTTCCTATCAACTATAACTACTACACACACAAAAATACTATTTTGAAAAATATAAATAAATATATAGTTCAGAAATAAGAGCCAACGTTATATAACACGGATGAGCCTTGAAAACATTATGCTAAGTGAAAGAAGCCAGGCACAAAAGGCCACATATTGTATCATTCCACTTATATGAAATGTCCATAATAGGCAAATCCATAGAGACAGAAAGCAGATTAGTGGTTGCCAGGGGCTGGGGAGGAGGAAATGGGGAGTGACTGCTAATGGGCACAGGGTTCCTTTTTGGGGTGATGAAAATGTTCTGAATTATATAGTGGTGATGGTTGCATAACTCTATGAATGTACTAAAAACCACTGAATTGCACACTTTAAAAGGGTAAATTTTATGGTATATGAATTATATCTCAATTAAAAAAAGGGAGTAGGACATTTTCATACAATGCTTCCATGTTTCTGGAAGGCAATTTGAGGCAATATATTAGAAGTTCTAGAAATGTGGAAAGCAAAAGAGAAATAGGAGCTAAGAAGATGTGGAAACTGAAAAGCAACAAATAAAATAAAATAAATAATTTCAGCAACTGGGATCGTTCCATGCACATCAATTTGAACACAAAAGGGGCTCTATCATGTCTTGAGGGCAATTAAAAGGTAATACTTTACCTTTCCACATCCCTGGAAAATGGCCATGGATACTCGATCGTTTATATGAGTTAACAACAGATGTGCCGGGACATCAAAGGATTATCGCCGTGCACTGGGCTAGGAGCTTTTCATACTTTGCTGATCCTTCCCACGGTTCTGCAGATTATGCATTATAAATCCCATTTTACAGATAAGCAAACTGATTGTCAAAGGCCATGCTCTTTCCCCCATCCCTCCTGATCTCACAGATCTCATGTGGAGGGTGCCTACAGCAGGAGGCGGTTGCCAGCCTGCGCCTCACTCCCTGAACATTCCTTAGCTGTGTTCTCTCCCTGAAAGGGGGTGCATATGAAGCCCTGCAAACAAGTTCATAGTACTGCCATCTGGATTTTAGCAGCAACCTCTCAACTGGTCTCCCTGCTCCTTCTGCCCATAACTTTCAGAGGGATCTATTTAAAACGTCACAGCTCATCCCCTCCACCCCCCCATTAAAAGAAGCCAAGCTCCTCACCCAGATTTAGAAGGGCCTAGATGCCCTGGTTCGTTGGCTATCACATGTACTGCATCTTGCCCTTGCCTTTCTTGCACCGGCCCATGGGCTTTCCTTCACATCAAGCCTTGGAGGCTTATCCTAACTGGTCCCTCTGCCTGGAATGCCGTTCACATGGTTGACTCCTTGTTCAGGTCACCTCCCACAGAGACTGTCATTGTCTACTGTTCTGAAGTAGCAACAATTCACTTTATTGTAATCCTCTGCAAAGCTCTTACCATCTGATATTTTCCCTCCCTCCCTTCTTCTTTCCTTTCTTTTTTCCTTCTTCCTTCCTTGCTCCTTTCTTCTTCCCTCCCTTCCTTTCTCCTTCTCTCCCTTCCTCCCTCCCTGCCTCTTCTCTGTCCACTAGAATATAAGCTCTTTGAGAATATGAACTCTGTGCTATTTGCTGAAGGATCACCTGCCCCAGCCCATTTTAGGCACCCAAATATTTGTTGAAAGAATTAATGAATGTGCATGTAACTTGGCAAATGTTCTCTGTTTAGCTAAATGATTAAAGATTTAAATGCCACAGCACATAGTCTTGGCTCTGCAGAAGGCTAACCAATAAATGGAAGTTCTAATGACCACAAACTTCAGAAGGTCCTAATCGACACCGACCATTTACAACTGCCCCCACCCCCAAAATTCCATGTCTAAGACAAGTTTCTGCCTGGAGAGAGTTTTTATTACCTACTCATAAAGCCCTGAATCATGTGGTTTACAGGGCAAGTGCTAATGTAGTCATAATTATATTGGTGTGAACACATTGTCATAGAAATGTAGCAAACATAGACAGGCATTTAAGAGAAACCAGCTGCTCCCAACACGAGATCAACCGTCGCATAGAAACCAGTCAGCAGGCACACAGCTAAGGAACTTGAACCGAATGACTGAAGGTGACATACCCTATAAATCACAGAGTAAAATGACAGCTTGCACCAGCACCTCAGAGTAACCAAGTCACTACCCAGAGAGCAATGCGTTTTGGGGAAATCCACAATTAAGACATGGATACCATTTTCCTCCAAATGGTGACTGCCATTTATTTTCTGTTTAATTAACCCAAGCATAAAATAAGTGTAAACTTCAGTCTGTGCATGATTTCCTTTATTTTCTCTTTGGAAGCAGATTAAGAAACAAGAAGGGACATGAATTCATTATAAATTCAGCACTTACCTAGAGTTTTTTTTTTTCCTTTTTAATCTTTGAAATAACAGTTGATCCGTTAAGCGACTGGAAGGTGAAAAATGTCAAGCCTTTGACCTTTTCTTAATTCACATACATACTGAGCCAATGAAAACATACCCACCCACCCACTCCATCTCCCCACAATTAGTACTTTCCATAGACTCAGTGATGATTCTAGAGCAAGGTTTCTGGGTCCAGGCACTACTGACATTTTGGATCAGATAATTCTTTATGGTAGGCGCTGTCCTGTGCACTGTAGGATGCTTAGCAGCCTCCCTGGCCTCCACCCACTAGAAGCCATCAGCACCCATCCCTCAGCTGTGACAACCAAAAATGCCTCCAGACACTGCCAAATGTTCCCTGGAAGGCAAAACCACCCCAGGTTGAGAACCACTGTTCAAGACACTGTACATAAAAAACTAGAAGAAAAAAAGATCAGCTAATACTCTCTAATTATTTTCCTCTTTTAAAATATGCTGACACATTTTATTTCTTGGACACTATAAATTTATCTATCTAGAATGTACACATATTGCCCCGACATCATTTGTTGCTCTGTTTGTCGTGGATGTTTCTCAGCATCTTACTGAAATGCCATGAGGGCAGGACTGCCCTTGTAGGAAGACTCCCTGAAATTCAATGCAGGATTTTATGCCTTCATCAAGAACTGTATGCCAAGATTACACTTTTTTAAAACAACAAGGGCCTGTAAATGCCTCTGAGACTCAGCAATATTTGCAGTTGGTGGAAGGATCTTAAAACTTGTTTCAAATCAGACATTTAAAGATCATAATATTTGTACGAAGAGCTCTTTAAAGGGAAAGAAGAGAGCTGGTTTTAGTTTGAAACCAATGAAAAAAACAAGTCGTTTGTCTCTGCCTTTTGCTAAAATAACTAACCTCTCTTAATGACGATGTATTTAGATTAACAACAGAAAGAGCAGAACTAGCCCTGGTATCAGCCTTACAAGATTTTACAATTCTGAAAAAAGGCCATTAATCAGCAAACAATCTATAAAGACAACCTAAAGAAAATGTGTTCCAACTACTTCATTCCCTTGTCTTGGTTATAATCCAAGAGAAAATCCTCCAAGTCTAAATCTTGCTACCCATAAAACTTCTTATCTGCCTTTACTCGGTAAAGGCCATCAACCAAATCTCTACACACTGTTTTTCCCATGGAGGAATGAGGCTGTAAGTTTGTTCACCAAGAGGCACTAGGTGGGAAGGAAGAATAAGCAAGAAGTCTAACATAAATCTTCATCAGCCTTTTTGTGTAAAGCTGACATGGATTTAGAAAAAGCTTTTCTTCGGGGTTTTCATAAACTTTATTATTTGCCGAGGAATAATTTATTCTAATTGAAAAAGTGCATTTTAAAAGCTGTTGACAATCATACATGGACTATTTCACATTACACAGGAAGCTGACCAATGGAACACTCTCATGGCATAGTCACCGTATCGTGTGATTTTGTTTGCTTTCACTATTTTCTTGTATGATGTTTTATGGTTATTGATTTAGCACCAGATGCATATTTGGCATGAATGGTATAATTTCTTTAAAAGGTTGTTTACAGAGAGATGAAAAGTCAATTAGTATAATTTTTAATTTTTTTTCTGGTGAATTAATGACTTGCTTTGTTCAAGCCCCACATTTTTATTTGGGCTGAAGAGAAAACTATTTGACGTAGTCCATCTCAATCTAACTTGTGGTTTTGCTTTAAGCCCTCTATGAGTAGTTTGTGATCTATTTAATACCTTGCCTTTCTTATTAACAAAACCAAAACTAGGCCATGTTCAGGGTGATCAGCTGGAAAGAATGTGGCTCATCAGAGAGGGTGGGTGTGTACCCAGCATTCTTCCCTAAGAATAGTGTGGCTCACCACAAATGTGGAGGGTGGGGTGTGTGGAAACTCTGGGTCCCTTGTCTAACTCTTGATTAAGGGACTTTTGAGCTTTTATTAATGACAATTTAAACACCTTTCCTTTCTATAGGTCTCCCATCAACCAATTCAACAGCTGCTTGGGGGACAAACTGACATGATGGATTCAGTTTAGGAGAAGGAGTCTAAATGCTTCCAAATAACCTTCACATAATTTCTAAAATACAGTTGTACCCCCTTATCTGCAGGGGGTACATTCTAAGACCCCCAGTGGAGGCCTGAAACCTTGGACAGTACCGAACCCTATATACACTATGTTTTTTCCTATACATACATACCTATGATACAGTTTCATTTATAAATTAGGCACCGTAAGAGATTAACAATAACTAATAATAAAATAGAAAAATTATAACAATATACCGTAATAAAAGTTACTATAGATCTTAGCAACCTCAGCATATGATTTTTTTTCTTCCCTTATTCAGTGAAAAACTTTCACCTTTTTACTTAAAAGAAGCACTTTACAGCTTCTCTTTGGCGTATCTGAATTGCCAGCATCACTACTGTTGAGCTTGGGGCCATTATTAAGTAAAATAAAGGTGACTTGAACACAAGCACTGCAATACCATGGCAGACGATCTGATAACCCAGACGGCTACTAAGTGACTAATGGGCGGGTAGCATATATACAGTGTGGATCCTCTGGACAAAGGGATGAGTCACATCCCGGGGGAGATGGAGCGGGACAGTGCAAGACTTCATCACACTACTCAGAGCAAAACACAATTTAAAACTTTTAATTGCTTATGTCTGGAATTTTCCACTTAATATTTTCAGACCTCGGTTGACCATGGTAACTAAAACTGCAGAAGGCAAAACCTCGGAAAAGGGGGGACTACTGTCATGATTAATGAGCATCTTGTAAGGTATAAGTCAAGGAAATTAATGATTTGAATACTACTTGAATAAAGTATGATGCTGTCTACCCTCTCATCCCTCTGTTCAATGAAGATACATCTATCAATATACACTCTTTGCAAAAGTTTGGTTGCTACTTTTAAGGTGACCTAACATAAATTAATCCATTCAAACTTCTACACAGTGAATGTCTTCGTGGGCCAGAATTCACTGTATTCTGTCTTCTATTTTCAGATGTAAAATACTATTTAAGAAGTATGAGGACAACTGGAGTCATATTTACAGTGGGGCCTAATAAATCAGAGCATTTCTCTTCAGCTTGCCGAATCCTTCACAGAGCAATTCATGAGGAGTTTAACAATCCATTCATAGTCTTTAGTGCCGATATCAGCTCCCTTTAGAAAAGAGCCACATTGACCATCACCACCAGCATAGAAATCCTGCAATGAGAGCTCCTATTTGCATTATTTTATTCAGTCCTCCACTCACCTTGTGAAGTAAGTGCAATTTCTCTCATTTTACTGAGAGGTTAAGTAATTTGCCGGAGTCATGCAGCCAGCAAGGGGCTAAGGCAGGCTTTGAAACCAGCTCTGTCCAAGCACAGTCAACACTTTTCCCACTCCACCTAGAAGACTAAGTCATTGCCCTGAGGTGGAGAGCTGTTGGCTCCCATTGTAAGGACATGGTGAATGGAACCACTGAAGTGAGATCCAGGAGTTGTTGGATAGGATGCCAAATCAGATGTATGTTTGATAGGACAGTAAAGCATTAAGGGCATCACCAGGCAATATTAGTACTTGTTACTGAGTATCTTTCCTATATGTTACTCCTTCTATGAGACAAACAGATATGCAAAAACCCATGCTTGATGCATTGCTGCTCCTTAAAAATCTCACCAGTGCAGGCCAGTCAATCCTGTTTTCTTCTCTAGCCTTTGCCAATCAGCTGTTCCTTATTCTGCCAGCTCTTTAAATGGACAGAGAACAGGCCTTGAGTAGGGGGCTAGCCTAAGAAAGCACCTTGAAGTACAGTAACAGACCTGCAAACTGGAGCACTGTGTTCTGAAACAGTAGTTGTTTTATTGTTATCAATGCCTAAACTACAGGGAGCATGGCAGGGTTTTGCATTAGCAGTGGGCTTTGCTGATGGGGCCCTGCAAGCAGTGGCTGTGACCTGTAGAATTCCTTATATTCTCCTCTTAGAGCAGTTATTCTCTGCAGCTCCCCTCCCCACAATGTGTCCCCGCGGGATCCTTCTCTCCGCTCTGTTCCCAACTAGGTTCAATCTATGCTTTGTCACCTTGATCAAAACATGTCCTGACTCGTCCGTCTTGGCCACAGGATTTGGAGTCCCTTAAAAGCAGATATGCTACTCATTATTTAGGATTGCCTAGGAGTCTAGCAACCATGCTTGGCACACTTCGATGCTCCCCTTCCCTCCCCTCTCCTATTTTGGTTTATATCCTCTGAGAGTTCTTATCTGAATTCTTTAAATTTCATTGATTCAAGTACCCACCCAGCTTTATAACAACAATTTACCACTTTGATTCCTTACTCCACTTTGCTTCTATTATTGTTTTATTCTGCCTTAGATTTCTAGTGCAAGTCAGAAAGGTGAAGAAGAAACATTGCAGACTTTGGAGTCACTAGCTAGCTTGTGGCAAGGGGTGTCTTAAATCGCTCTGAGCTTATCAGGGTCCTCACTCTATTTCTAAGGAGAGAGTTGAGTGGAGGAGAAAGGAGGGAATGGAAGAAAGGGAAGGAAGGAAAGAAAAAAAAAGAAAGCAAGAAAGTCAGTCTGGTATGGTCGTTGTAGGAATTTTAGAGACCGTGTTTTGTAAGTACCTGGCATTTAACAGTCATTTACTAGATAGTAGCCATCCATTTTTTGTGTTCCTGAGTCTAACTGTGAATAATCTTGGGGTCAAATAGAAGACACACCACATAGTGGAATAAGAGAAGATATGTCTTTGATTTTTTTTGTCACCGTGATGGTATTTGTGGGTGAATTTTTTTCTTCTTGTTGTTGAATCTCATTGGAATTTTTATTTATAAAGTGAATTAGCATTACATTTAGTTCCCACTGGTGTTAGGATCAACCTTTTGAGATGTCTAATATTAGCAAGCAGCACTGAGTTGAGGTCATAAGATCAACGCTCAATTCAGGGACAACCGTCTTGAAACTCCTCTCACCTGCCAGGCCACCATTACTAATATTACTGTGATATGGCCATCTCTACCTTGGTTTCTGCAGACAGCTCTTTAATATGAATTTCATTTGTCCTTCTTCCTTTTTTTCTTCCCTCAAGCAAAGGTTAGTGAGGAATAATGGACAAGCAGACTTAAACATCTTCTAATCACATAATGAGCCCTCAAAAATTGTTTTAGAGAGAATTGCATTGAGTTTGGGCAAAATGATCAATTACTGACCAGCATGCAGAGTGCAACGAGGGACAACAAATACTGTAGAGTTTGTAGGAAGCTTAGATTTCTAATCGTGCTTGTAGGCCATGGCATGAAGGTAGCAGAAAAAAATCTTATGACAGTATAATGTTGGAATCGAATTCCTTGGGTTATTTTATAAAAATATCATGATTAGAAACCATCATTACCAAAAAGCATTCATTACTGAGTTAATCAATATGTGGTTCTGCTGAGATACTACAAAAATCATGACAACTCAATATATTTCCAGAACTTCCTGAAGGTTTAGGGTGGGATTGAGATGCCAAACAGACTGATTAAAGTCTCAATTATAGCCATGAGGGAAGTGAAGGGATATTAACATTCAGTGGGCAGTTATACCCACCATGTGGGACACCAGCAGGCACTTTTCTTATATCCTCACAACTGCTAGGCAAAGCCAGTATTTTTATCACCTTATTTCCCAAAGGATAAATTGAGACCTAAAGAAGTCAAGAAACTCTACCAAAGGCCAGACTTATTGGAAGTAGCTGAGTTGGAATTTAAACTCATTTCTGGCTCTAGAAGTCTTTTTGATTAGCCTGGCACAACAGTTACCTAATTATGCTGTCCTTCAAACTACCATAAATGCCATGGTATGTACCTCTAAGATGGTCCGCAATGGTCGCTACCTCCTGGTATTCATGACTTGGTATTTACCTCTCCTTAAGTAACTTGCTTCTAACTGATAGAATATGGCAATGTTGAGAGGAAACTACTTCCATGATTGGTCAAAAAAGATTGTGATCTCCATCTTGCTAGCAGACTCTCTCCCTAGCTGGCTTTGATGAAGTAAACTGGCATGTTGGAGAGGCCCAGACTGCAAGGAACTGAGGGTAGCCTCTGGCCAACAGTCAGAAAGGAAATAAAGCCCTCAGTCCAACAGCCTTCAATGAACTGAATCCTGCCAACAACCACATGAGTGAGCTTGGAAGCATATTCTTCCCCAATTAAGCCTCCAGAGGAGACCTCGGCCTCAATGGACAGGTTGATCACAGCCTTGTGAGGCCTCAAGCAGAGGACCTAGTTAAGCTGTGCCTGGATTCTTAACCCACCAAACACGTGAGATAATAAATGTATATTGTTTTAAGCCTCTAAGTCTGGGGTAATTTGTTAGGCAGCAATAGATCACCAATACACGGGGCTCACAGAAAGGCTAAATAAAACCAATTAGCTTGCCACTTGTAGCCACCAGTTTGAGAGCCACAGAAGACAATGATGCGAATTTTCAAAGCGACAGTTACCTCAACTCCCCCACTATATCATACCTAGAACATGGGCTAAAAACAATACAGTGAACACATTGTCCCCTGGACCTAATACCTTTGCTTAACTTCTGCATCAAAAGCATAAAACAGAAAGGGTGCCACCATTAGGCAGAAAAACAGTGAAATAATACATAGATGTAATAAATTAATACAAATGAACAAAGACCAAGTACATAGTGAGTGACAAGAGTTTTAGAAATCACTTGATCTAACCAGGGTAGAGTTAGAGAGAACTCCAACCTAAACTGAGATTTAAAACTAGGGAATGGCTGAGTCACCACCTCAGGAATCATTTTGGTAACCTGGCTGGTTAGGCTAGCTCTGTTTGGCTTAGCTTCATCATTAGGGAACAGTCCTTTGGATTAGAAAGTTTCCATCTTTTACAGGGATTTTATTTTTTAATAAATGGATAGTCAAGACTCAAATTCAAAAATTTCTGGCCCAATTACATTTAGTAATATGAGATATTATGTTATTTCCCTTGGCTTTAAAAATTAGTCAAAGCTCATTCGGAATTTTAAAAATTCCTATTTGTTTGATTTTGTTTCTCTCTTCATTTAAAGATTGGCCTTTATATTCAATGTCAATTCCTTTGTATAAATATTAGAAGTGACAATTTATGTTTGACGATCTCCATACCAATGGGAAACCACAGCTCTAAACTTTCTTAACAAAATGCAGAAATTTGTGTCTTTCTGTTCTGAGGTCAACACTTACTCATTTCACTAAGTCATGCCCCATCAGCATTATTCCTTAGTACTTATAACACAGCTTTTGGGATTAAGTGGCCCTGAGTTTGAAGTCTGGCCAATTCACTTACTAACTGGGCAGCGTTAATTTCCCTGACCCTCAGTTCTATAATCTGTAAATGGGAATAAACATAAAGTCTTTAAGATGGAGGTATCCATATAAATTAAATGACATAATGTAAGTAAAATGTTTATATTATTCTTGGCACATAATAAGTAGCTGTTACTGTATTGTTAGTATATTACTATACTGGGTTTTTGCAGTTTGAATATGATATGGCTAAATACAGACTTTTTGGTATTTATCCTGCTTTGTGTGCTATGAACTTTCTGGATTTGTGGTTTGGTTTCTGTCATTAATTTTGGAAAATTCTCAGCCATTGTTACTTCAATTATTTTTTATGCTCCTTTCTCTCTCTCTTCTTCTTCTGGAATTCCCATTATGTGTGTGTTATACCTTTTGTAACTGTCTCACGGTCCTTGGATATTATGTTCCATTTTTTTCATTCTTTTTTTTCTCTTTGCATTTCAGTTTGGGGGAGTTTCTACTGGCATATCTTTCAGCTCACTGATTCTTTCCTTGGCCATGTACAGACTACTAATGAGCCCATCAAAGACTTGCTTCATTTCTGGTACAGTAGTTTTGATTTCCAGCATTTCCTTTTGATTCTTTCTTGGAGTTTCCATTTCCCTGCTTATGTTGCCCATCTGTTCTTGCATGTTGTCCACTTTTTCCATTAGAGCCCTTAGCATATTAATCATAGTGATTTTAAATTCTTGGTATGATAATTCCAAAATCACTACCATATCTGAGTCTGGTTCTGATGCTTACTTTGTCTCTTCAGATTGTGGTTTTTCTTGCCTTTTAGAATGCCGGGTAATTTTTTATTGAAAGCTGGACGTGATGTATTGAGTAATAGGAACTGAGATAAGTTTTACGTTGATCTGCCTAAGAGTTTGGCTATGTTTAGTGTTTGTTGTAGCTGTAGGTGTCAGAGGCTTCAGTTTCCTCAAGTATCCTTGTTTTGTTTTTTCCCTCCTGTTGTCTTTGTGTTGCCCTAGAAATTCCTTCTTAAATAGTCTGAGGATTGCAGTTATTGTTTTGGGAGGTGGTGAGGAAGATTAGCTCTGAGGTAACATCTGTTGCTAATCCTCCTCTTTTTGCTGAGGAAGATTGGCCCTGGGCTAACATCCGTGCCCATCTTCCTCTACTTTATATATGGGACGCCACCACAGCATGGCTTGATAAGCGGTGCGTAGGTCCACGACCAGGATTCAAACCTGTGAATCCTGGGCCGCCGAAGCAGAGTGCACGAACTTAACCGCTATGCCACCGGGCTGGCCCTGCATTGCAGTTATTTTACTTGTAAACTAATTATTATACAGAAGCCCTATTAATGTGGTGGTAGAGGGTGTGGAGGAGGGAAAACATTCTATAATCTTATGCTTAGTTCTTAATTTTTTAGTGTGCCTGTGCCCCTGGGCTGTGACTTGCACAAGTGCTTCTCAGCTTTTATTTTACCCCTTATGGAAAACAGGAAGGCTACAGGGGGCTGGAATTGGGTAATTTCCCTTCTCTCAGGTGAGATAAGGCTCTGGTAAATTCTTTTCCCCTGCTGTGAAGAATGCTCTAGGCTTGTTTCAAAATTGTTACCTTTCCTGTGGGCTTATTTCCAAATGGTTACTTTTCTCCTCACTCTACTCAAGCACTAGGGGATTTTTCTGCTTTTCACCATAAGAATTTGGTGGGGTCCTAGAAGTGAAACCCACAAAAGTGTGGGGCCCTCACTTACACTGAGCCCCCACTTGAGTAGTTTTTAACTCTCAAGCTAGTCCATACTCAGCCCCCAGCAATTCATTGAAGTTAACAGTTTAAGTATTACTACCAGCTACCCGGTCCAGTGCCTTCTGCTTCAGGTAAACTCATCTATATTCTCTGTATTTGCCTATCTCTCCAGTTTTGGGGATGGCAGTTTGTCCTGTGAGCTCAGTTCTATTATGGAGCTAAGAAAAGTTATTGATTTTCAGTTTGCTCAGACTTTTTCTTATTGAGAGGCAGAAGTGATGGTTTCCAAGCTCTTTACACATTGCAGTGGAAACCAGATGTTTCTGCTGTTAATATATTTTAAATTTATGAACAAGTTACACTCTTTTCAACTAGAGAGATCTATAAATCTAGAGATCTAGAACTCCAGTTGTCCAAATGTGTTTCTATCACGGCACTCAAGTTCCTCACATTATCAACCATAACAGATCTTACTAGATGAAACAAATCAGAAATAGGTAAACAACTGCTCCTTTTTGGTTAAGTACGAATGTTACTGCAGTTCATTTTGAAAATGTTCTTTTCAAGTAGTCTAACTGGCAATTCATGATCTGAAATAGGAAAGAAAAAGTTATCTCAAATCAAAGAGGGAGGGGCGAGGAGGGAATTCTTTTCCTACTTAGAATTGAAAGAAAAATATTTAATTAGAATATTCATTACAAAATCAATTCTGGGAACTTTTTAAGAGAGACAGTGACAAAGGATGTATTAGTTTTCTATTGCTGCATAACAAATTTAGTGAATTGAAACAACACTGTTTCTCAGCTCACAGTTCTGTAGGTTTGAAATCTGGATGGGCTCTATTGGGTTCTATGCTCAGGGTCTCACAAGGCTGTAATTAAAGTGTCGCCAGCCAGGGCTTTTATCCAAAGGCTCTGGGAAAGAATTCACTTCCAAGATCATTCAGATTGCTGGCTGAATTTAGTTCCTTGTGATTGTAGGACCGAGGTCCCTGTTTCCTTGCTTGCTGTCAGTGAAGGGTTGCTCAGCTCCTATAAGCTGCTTTTTCATCCTTGCACGTGGCTCCTTCCCTCTTCAAAGCCAGAAATGGTGCATCAAATCTTTCCCGCACTGCCAGTCTTTCTATCTTCCCCTTCTGCCAGCCAGAAAATGTTCTCTGCTTTTAAGGGCTCATGGGAGCAGATCATGCCCACCCCGATAATCTTCCTATCTGAATAGGAAATAACATAGCATAGTCATGGGAGTGATATCTCATAATGTTCACAGGTTCCAGTGATTAGGACAGGACATCATTGGGGGGCCATCCTAGAAATTCTGCCTACCACAAATGGGTATCCAGAGGACTCTTAGGTTGGAAAGAAGTCAGGAACATTCAGCACATTGGAAATTTTTCTAAGAACTAGGCCAATTCAGTCTGCAGAAGAGAAGACATGGGTAGCAGGTTCTACATTTTTCAAAGGCCACGTGTAGAAAAAAATGGTATACATATATTCATTCCACAAACAAGATTAAGTCCCTATTATGTGCCAAAGTGTGCAACAGATGTTGGAAAAGTAAAGATGAATAAGACCCACCCATGCTCTCAGGGAGCTCATAATCTGGGGTCCAGAGAGGAGAAACTGACATGAAAGCCTGTAAGATATCCCTGTCTGATAGACTTCTCTAGGATGATCCTATGCTGCTCCTCTCTATGATGAAATTATATATGATAACCACCAAACTCCTTCCTATGATGTCTGTGTCTGTAATGACCTTCTATGATGCTCCTTTTTATGATGCCCTTATCAGTGATGAATCGCTCTATGATGCAGTCAGTTTCTGATGCCCTTCTCTATACTGCCCCTCTCTATGGTGCTCCTCTCTATGATGCCCTTGTCTATAGTGCTCCTCTCTATGATGTTCCTCTTCATTATGGCTGTCTTTACGAAGCCATCATCTAAGATGCCTATTTTTTTATTGATGTTTTAATAGTTTATAACATTGTGAAATTTTTGGTTGTACATTTTTGTTTGTCCATCACCATATACATGTCTCCCTTCACCCCTTGTGCCCATCCCCTACCCCCACTTCCTCTGGTAACCACACTACAGTTTTCTCTGTCCGTGTGTTGGTTTATACTCCACATATGGGTGAGATCATATGGTGTTTGTCTTTCTCTTTCTGGCTTACTTCACTTAACATAATACCCTCCAGGTTCATCCATGTTGTTGCAAATGGGATGATTTTGTCTTTTTTATGGCTGAGTAGTATTCCATTGTATATATATACCACATCTTCTTGATCCAGTCATAAGATGCCTATTTTTAAGAAGCTCCTCTCTGAGAAGCCACTCTTTTTTTTTAAATTATTTTTTATTGGGGTAAAATATTTATAACATATAATTTACCATTTAAATCATTTTTAAGTGTACAATTCAGTGGCATTAAGTACATTCACAATATTGTATAGCCATCACCACTATCTATTTCCAGAAGTTTTTCATCCTCCCAAAGTGAAACTCTGTGCCCATTAAACAATAACTCCCCATTCGCCCCTCACACCACCACCTGGTAACCTCTATTCTCTTTTCTTTTTTTATCTTATGTTTTAAAATTTATTATGCTTCTCTTTGCTTCCTTCCCCCATCTTTATGGAGGTATAGTTGACAAATAAAATTGTATATATTTAAAGTGTACAGCGTGATGATTTGACATATGTATACATTGTGAAATGATTACCACAATCAACTTAATTAACATATCCATCACCTCACATAGTGACCTTCTGTGTGTATGTGTGTGGTGAGAATGCTTAAGATTTGCCATCTTAGCAAATTTGAAGCATAGAATATGGTATTATTAACTAGAGTCACCATGCTATATATTTGATCCTAAGAACTTATTCATCTTATAACTGAAAGTTTGTACCCTTTGACCAATTTTATTTTAATTTTTTGTTTTCCATAATGGCTCTACCAATTTACATTCCCACCATCACTGTATAGAGATTCTCTTTTCTCCACATCCTCACCCACATTTGTTATCTCTTGTCTTTTTGATAATAGCCATCTTAAGTGTGAGGTAATATCTCATTGTGGTTTTGATTTGCATTTCCCTGATGGTTAGTGATGTTGAGCATCTTTTCATATACCCATTCGTCATTTGTATGTCTTCTTTGGAAAAATGTCTATTCAAGTTCTTTGACTCTTTTTAATCATAGTATATGTTACTTTGCTATTGAGTTGTATGAGTTCCTTATATTTTAGATATTAACCACTTATCAGATATATGGTTCGCAAATATTTTCTCCCATTCCGTAGGTTGCCTTTCCATTTTGCTGATTGTTTCCTTTGCTGTGCAGAAGCTTTTTAGTTTGATGTAGGCCCATTTGTTTATTTTTGCTTTTGTTGCCTGTGCTTTTGGTGTCATATCCAAAAAATCACTGGTAAGACCAATGTCAAGGAGATTTTTCCCTGTGTTTTCTTCTAGGAGTTTTATGGTTTCATGTCTTACATTTAAGTCTTTAACACATTTCGAGTTAATTTTTTTGAGTGGCATAAGATAGGGGTACAGTTTCACTCTTCTGCATGTGGATATCCAGTTTTCCCAATACCATTTATTGAGGAGACTATCCCTTCTCCATTGTGTGTTCTTGGTGTCCTTGCCAAAGATTAGCTTACCGTATATGCCTAGGTTTATTTCTGGGCTCTTGATTCTGTTCCATTGGTCTATGTATCTGTTTTTATACTGGTACCATACTGTTTTGATTACTATAGCTTTGTAATATAGTTTGAAATCAGGAAGTGCGATACCTTCACCTTTATTCTGTCTCAAGATTGCTTTGGCCATTCAGGGTCTTTTGTGGTTCCATATAAATTTTAGGATTGTTTTTTCTGTTTCTGTGAAAAATGCCATTGGAATTTTATAGCAATTGCATTGAATCTGTAGATCACTTTGTGTAGTAGGGACATTTTAACAATATTAAGTCTTCCAATCCAAGAACATAAGATATCTTTCCATTTATGTTTTCTTCAATTTCTTTAATTGATGTCTTAGAGTTTTTAGTGTACAGGTTGTTCATCTCCTTGGTTAAATTTATTTATAAATATTTTATTATTTTTGATGCTATTGTAAATGGGATTGTTTTCTTAATTTCTCTTTCAGATAGTTCACTGTTAGTGTATAGAAATAACTGATTTTTATGTGTGGATTTTGTATCCTGCAATTTTAGTGAATTTGTTTATTATTTCAAACAGTTTTTTGGTGGAGTCTTTAGGGTTTTCTATATATACTTTTCCTCTCTCTAGTGTCTCTCTCTGTGATGTTCTTATCAGTGGAATGAACTGTCCTTTGGGGGACAACATCCTTTTCCTGGAGGCATTTGAGCAGAGGCAAAATGGCAAGGAGTCAGGGACACTGTAGAAGAGATTACTGAGGTCACTGCTGACGAGGTTATGACAACAAAGTCATCATCTTTGCAGCATGGCTTTGAGCTGTTATTTCAGTGTCTGAGATGTATTTTCACTGACTTATCCAGACACCTTCCATATGGGTCCTTCTCCAGGGCCAGTGGCACAGCCCATGAAAAAAATGACAGGGTATAGTTTGGTATGCTGTCTTTGATCAGGTAACTTGTTTTTTTTTTTTTTAACCTATTTTTGCTTTATTTAGCCATCACTTTTATAGCAGTTACTATGAGCCAGGGACTGTTGTAAGCACTTTATAAATACTAACACATTGGATCCAGTTAATTCTGATTTTACAGATGAGGAATTGAGAACAGAGAAGTTGAGAAACTTGTCCAAATTAACAGAGCTGGTAAGTGGAAAAGCTGGGAATCAAACTCAGGTTGTCTAGTTTAGATCCTATGCTCTCCAGCATTGAGTTGAAAAGTCAACAAATATTTTCTTGAAGCCTGACCATATACAAGGTACAAAACAAAGATAGAGTTCTTGTGTTTATTAAAGAGTCAAGTCCAGAGAGGGAGAGAGGCTTCTACTGACAGTGATTCAAATACACAGAGGGCATGAATGTGAGTGGTGAAAAATATGGCTGGGAAGGTAGATAAGAACTGGATCATGAAGAAGAGACTTGTCAGGGATATCGGAATTTGAAACCACGGAGGATCAGGCTAAGACTGATCCATGATGAGGTTTCAAATGTCCCGTAGTAAATGTAGAAAATTTAATAATTTTTTCATAAAACTAAATTTATTTAATATAAATGACTGCTCTTCTAAGACTACATCCTGCCTATATTTTTTGATGGTAAAATGTCCATTTTCTTGATATATTGTGTGTAAGAAGATTTTTTTTGGTATGACATTAGTGGCAAAATTTAAAATCAGCAACTCATAGTAGTTCCCTGCCATTAAAAAAAGGGTGTTGGTCCCTAAAATTTGAAGATCTGGGAAGCAATGCATAAGAAATGTCAGGACAAAGTAATATAAAATATCACAGAGGAGTAAAGTGCAGTAAGGGCTAAAGTGATGAGTGGATTTGGCCAATAGGAGGTCATTGGTGAAAGTATTTGGAGGCAGTTTTGACAGAGCAATGGGGGTGGGAGGCAGGCTACAGAAGGGATAGAAAATTCTCATTTATCTCTAGGCAACTAAACTTGAGTGGCCATACAGAAAAAATATATATTGGCTCATTACATACATGTAGTTGCATTCTGCTGGTTGTTAGGTTGCTTATTTTTAAGACACATGAGGAGGGGGACATACAGAAACTAAGTAATTTAAGCCATAGCTCTGAAGCAATAAGATTGACAAACTCCCAAAATACTCATTTGACTCAATCAAATCAAAAAAATCAATCATTCATCAGCTTTTTTACCTCCCCCCTTCAGTCATGCCAATATACCGCCAGATTGGAAACTAGATAAACATCAGCATCCTAAAAAACTCCTCTCTGAGCATCTCTATGAGGGATCAAAGTAATGATCAGGGATACATGTCTCCATCAGCACTGGAGTCATCCCTGTTTGGTTCTGCCTGGCCCAGAGTAGGGAGGACACTTGAGACTGGATTTTCTGTCCTTTCCAGAGTATGGGTGTCATAGAACACAGGCCTCCCAGCCACCAGCCCAACTTGCCCTACGAGAAGTTGTGTGGGAAGCACGCCCAAGTCCCCATTGAACCAATGTGGAGAGGTAATCACAAGCCAGGGCACTTTGAATTGAATGTTCACCTATGATGAACTGGCAAGCCAGTCTCCCTGCATGTTTCTCTTCAGACTATATGATTTCAGTGAGAAGGTTGTCTCTATAACCTGAAGCCCTGGAAACATTTTAAAACGTGAATTGGCCTATTCCTGGAGACTAGTGCTGAGCCTACTGGGATAACATCAATCTGCAGGTTTCCCCCAGCACTGAAGACATATTTCATCCTATAATTGAAAAATAGATTTGATTTATATTCCATTGTGTCAGAGCCTACACTTGGGTCTCTCAGTGGAGAGGTCTGGGCAACAGGGAGATGGTCTAGTTTTGAAAAAAGACACTCCACAGACATTTGTGGAGAACACTGCAAAAATGGAGCCAGAGTGATGTTTGAAAAAGGATTCCAATGCCTCTTTATAGATTCTGGGGTTAGACTGAGGCATGTGAGGCATGGAGAGCCAGACACAAAACAGCAATTAGTGGCTTTCCATCCTGGACTAGCATTTGCTGAATCCCACTACATGCCAGGCACTTGACAGGTGAGTTCATTGAATCCTTTCAATGTCCCTGAGACTGAGTATCATTATCTCTATTTCCAAGAGAAGTAAAGGAAGTCCAGAGAGATGGGTAACACAGCTGGTAAATGACTGAATGGTAATTTGAACTTGAACCCAAGTCTGTCTCGCTCTGAGACTATATTCTTTCCTGTGCTCCATAAGAAACCCTGCTCGCTCTCTCTAAACAGATGCTTGCTGTCCTATGGGCTGAGTTTGTAAAGTTGTGATGTTTCTGTAAGAAGGGCAGAGTATACAAGCAAAATAACCCAAGATTACACGCTATTGACTCAGGCAGTGACACTTAGGTCATTTTCCTATGGAGTTTATGTTGTGAACTGTTAGCATTCTTTTCCTCATTTTTCTCAGGGAATGCCTGGAAACCACATGTCTTTTGTCAGGGTTACCTTAGGAAACCCAAGTGACAATGGGAAGGCCTCACAGCCTAGCAAATCTTGAGCAATTATATCTTTAGTACAGAGGTGGACAAACTTTTTCCGTAAAGAGTCAGATAGTCAATGTTTTAGGCTTTATGAGTCAGGCAGTTTCCATCACAACTACTTAACTGTGTTGTTGTAGCCCAAAACCTGCCATGGACAATGCATAAATGAATGTGTGGCTGTGTGCCAGTAAAACTATGGAGACAAGTTTGAATTTCATATAGTTCTCACTTATCACAAAATATTACTCTTCTTTTGAACTAAAAAGTGTAAAAAACATCCTTAGCTTGTGGGTTGTACCAAAGCAGGTGGTAACCTGAATTTGGCCCATGGACCAATGTTTGCCAATCCCTGCTGTAGAGGATCATACTTTATTCTATTTTTTCATGTATGTTTGAAATTTCAGAAAGTTTACAAAAGTAGAATAGACGATCCATTGATAAATAATTCACAAAAACTACTGAGTATAACGACATTTTAAATCATATTACCATGAATTTTTGGTTACTAGGGTGGCTCACAAAAACAAAGTTCTGTACTGCTTTTTTAAAAAAACCTTTTTAATTGAAATTTTTATTGTGATAATTTTAGATTTGCATGCAGTTGTAAGAAATAACACAAAGAAACGCCTTGTACCCTTTGCCTAATTTCCCCCTATGGTAACAGTTTGCAAAACTATAGTATAATATCATAAGCAGGATATTGACGTTAATATGACCTACTTATCTTATTTAGATTTCTCCAGTTTTAGTTGTACTGGTATATGTGTGTATATGTGTATTTAGTTCTATATAATTTTTTCACGTGTAGAGATTTGTCTATCTACCATCAGGATCAAGATACAGAACAGTTCCATCACCACAAGGATTCCTTGTGTCACCCTCTTACAACTACATCAACCTCCCCCCTTTTCCCCATCCCTAATCCCTGACAAACAATCTGTTCTTCATTTCTAAAATTTTATTTCAAGACTGTTATGTAAATGGAACCATACAGTATATAATCTTTCAGAATTGACTTTTTTAACTCAAAATAATTCCCCTGAGATGCATCCTGCTTGTTGAATGTATCAATAGTTCATTCATTTTCATTGCTGTGCAGTATTCCATGGTATAGATGTACCATAGCCTGTTTAACACTTTACCTGTCGAAGGACATTTGGATTCTTTCCAGGTTCAGGCTAACATGAATAAAGCTTCTATAAATGTTTGTGTACAGGCTTTTATGTGAATATTTCATTTCTCTGGGATAAATGTCCAAGAGTGCAATTTCTGGACTATATGGTAATTTCAAACTTATTACTTTTTAAAAATTCCCCTTGCACATATTTCAAAATAAGCTTTTTTAACTCTATCACAAAAACACTTGATAACAAATGATGCCATGGTAAAGGTCCTTTAAAAATTCTCTGCTATCTTGCATTCTCATTTTATAGACCCAGGAATTCCAGACTAAAGAACTTAACTGACCCCAAAGGGTCACAAGATACAGAACGGTCAGTGCGGGCTGAGCCAGGACAAGAAATCACTTCTTCCATCTCACCATTTAATGCTCTCATCCTATCACACTGCACCAGTAAAATTACAGATGGAAACAGCCAAAGACAGTGTGTTTCTCATCACAGAAGAAAGGACATGATTTACTTGGCTCTTAGGGATGTTGTGAGCTCACATCCAACCATCTGTCCTTGCCACAGCCTCCCTCAATGGGATCTTGTGTGGCTTCTCCATTCAAAACTTGAAACCGCCTCATGGTGTGGGCAAATGATCAGGGACAGCAAAGTGCGAACAGGCAAACAACGTTTAATAATTTCCCCGGGTGTGTTTGGGAACTGGGAACTCTAAAGCTCTGTGACCACAGCAAACAAACCTTTATTATCAGGCCCCCCAGGGGTTATGCAGCTGCATGGTTAACAAGTTGACTATACTGACTAGGAGGGCTGAACTAGTTCTGATAAGTTACAATTCCTCAAATCTAAAGCCTTACTAGACAAGTTCTGAGGTCTTGAACGGTCCAAAGAAGAATCCATTTCACTTCTACATTAGATTGGGCAATTGTTTTTTTCACTCCACTGGCCATGACCAGAAATGCAGATTTCCTACCATCTTTCACTCTTTGCTAGGAATGTAGGAGGCATTGCAACAGTGCGTCCATATCTTAAACTGGTTCTACTTAAAATAAGGTCTTCGGACCAGCAGCATCAGCATCACCTGCAAACTTGTTAGAATTGCAGACTCTCAGGCTCTATCCCAAGACTGGGAGAATCAGAATTTCTGCAGGTGGGGCCCAGCAATCTGCTTCTTTACTAGCTCTTGCCTGGAGATTCTGAAGCTCGCTAAAGCTTGAGCACTGTCTTCAACCACTTCAGAACTATTTCAAGCAGACAATGGAAATGTAAGGCATAGCTTGCAAATAAGTTAAGAAAAACCAGCCAACAAAACAGTTTCAGTTCTTTTCTGTCAATTACACAGTCTTTATGAGGTCAATATTGATATAAGCATAAGCCAGAGCTGTTTTTTCTGACATTCAACAGATCATAGCTTTCTTCACACATGCTATATTTAAAGTATGTTTCTAATGAAAAATGTTCAGTTTGTGCTTCTACTTAGCACCTATTTAAAATTCTTTATCAAACTGTAATTTCCTTGAGGGCAGGAAACGTGTGTCTCTACAGCCTAATAAATAGCTGCCTAATAAATGGTTGTTGAACAAATGAATGGCTTGTGTTTTATATTATAGTTGCTTTGTCTTCCACTAAACAGTGCACTTTAAGGTTGTAGAAGATGCTGGATTCTTAAAAATATTTTATCTGTAAGCATCCCACAGATTTCACAATCAGTTCGCAAAAATTGTAGAATGGAAAACAACCAACTAAATTGCATCTTTGGTGTTACTACATAGACTCCAAATAATTTACTGTGGACACTATTTCCATGTGCATGTGGGAAAAACTAATTTCACATGTGTCATTTTGAATATTGTTTAACAAATATCATTACCTACAAAATGGAACTTGAGAACACGCTTGGGGAGGCTTGTGGGTAAACAAAGGTACCTATGACACAGGTACCTTCTTTCAGAAGGGTCCCTCATGGAACAATAAAAGAGAAAGGAGGCAATGGATACCCAGCCACGTGAGCTGGCAAGCTGCACTTCTGCTTCTACCACAATTTTGCTAGTCAAGAAACCAAATTATAGTCTCACCAGATGATCCAAATTCTGGCATTACGGTAGGGGTGTCTCAAGCCCTTTGATGTTGAGCTTTTAGGTTTTTCTGCCTTGTTGATTATTCTGTAAGCTTGAGAGTAACTGACACTTCCACAGAAAGGTGTGATGACAAATAAGCACACTTGAAGGATCAGATATGTGTGAAGGAAAAACACAACAGCTTTACTCAAGGATCCAAGATAATTTAGCAAGGAAGATCTATGCTCTTTAATTTTCATGTAACTCATTTGAAGTTCAGGAAATTCTAAGTGTTTTCCTCAGTGCTCTTTGTTATAAAACACAACAGAGGGATATAGTTTTATAATCTGCCTTTCAGTAAAACAAGCAAATAAATCATTCATCCTTGCCTCGGAATCTAAGAGGAGGAAAAAGTAAAATTAAGTGTTTATGATAAGTAGACTTCAGCAATGAAGTACTTTGGAAAACTCCTACAATTATTAGTAATCTGAGGATGACTTCAACATGATTTTCTTTTCCACCAAAACATTTCCTTGAGAGTGACAGGAAGAGGAAATGGCTACAACTATTAATTTCTGTCATTCAATATTGCTGCCATTTTTGCATATTTATAGAAATAGGATTTTGTTGTTCATTAGGGTTCTTGCCCTCTTGAAATGTGTCTTCAGGACATGCATATTTCTAAAAGGACTAACATGTTTCTGATCCAAAAGGAAATACAAAACCAGTCTGGGTAAAACATCATCCTCCAAACAAATTTTAAGTTTGTATTTAATTTGTTCAAGCATTTCACAGAGAACTTGTCTCCAGGCAAAGCTCTTAAAAGCTAGTTTTGAGCCAACATACGTTACAACGGTTGCTTGCAATTGCTGAATATTTTAGTAGCATTAGTTCAAATTTATTTGAGCAATGCTTTACATGCGAAGCTTCAGGCCAACCTAGTCTCAGAAAGATTCTTTAAAGGTATAAAACTGTCCATTGTGAGCTGAATGGACAGAGTGGTAGAAAATGAATGTCCACCTTCAACTCTGGCAGGTCACTGCCTTGACATGCTATCAATCCTTTCCATCAATTATATTAACAAAGAGATCCTAAGTCCTACCTAAGTCCACAGACCTCTGAAGGAAGTCTAAACAATTCTGAGTGACTTGGAGTAAAAGCAGTATTAACCAACAAATTTACAAGCTTTTAGTGGGCACCCTCTCCCCCAGAGGCAGTGTTGTTCATGATTTGTCCTTCAGAGTGACAGTTCCAGAGTTCACATGTTTATCAAATATTGGGCCATCACTCTGAAGGAACTTAGCGGTGATGATACTAGCCAGCATTTATTGAGCACTTACTCTATGCAGAATACTATACATACATCTTCTAATTTACTCTCAGCAAATGACCCTGGCAGGTAGGTTTGGTAAAAGAAACCAAGGACTGGGATTTAAGTGTTAAAGAGGGGCAAGTCTAGCTAGCAAGTGGCATGGTGAAAATTCTAATTCAGGTCTGCATGGCTCAAAAGTTTGTTCTCCTAACTTCTATCCAATCCTGCACCTCCTTACAGGGCGTTAAACAGCTAGTGATGGTGGCTGTGGAAAACTGAGGGTTGTGAAAACAAAGCAAGTTCTTTTCTACATCTTTCCTTAGCAACACATATATATTAGTTTTGTTCTGGTTTATTTACGGGAGGATAATATGCATCACGTGTACATCTGTGTGTGTGTGTGTTTGTGTGTGTGTGTGTGTGTGTGTGAGAGAGAGAGAGAGAAAGAGAGAGAGAGAGAAGGAGAGAGAGACCAAGGGAATACCTATAGATATTTAAAAATTTTGAAAACCACTCATCTAGTCTTTTTGACTAATTAAATGAAATTAATTTGAATTGTAATATATCTCCCTTACTCACATTTGTCTATTTGTGACTTATAGAATACTATATTCTTTTTCTTAAACACTACATTGTAGTTGTTACATTTACTCCATGCAATGGCCTCAAATTTTTCCATCTTATTCTTTTTCTCTCCCCAGTCATGAGGCAGTGGGTGTGCTTTTCCCCACCCCTAGTTGCTTCCCTTTGGTGCACGCTCATTTCCTCCCTTCCATTTTCATAAATTCAGTATTTGGAACCCAGACAGAGTAAGAAACAAATAGATGTTAAGTGGAAAGAAATCATTATAACCAAATATTTCCACATTTTCTCTGTCTGGTCTCTTGGAGTTCTCAATTAGTCCTTGTCTTAATTCTTTGGCAAATTTCAGAAAGTCTCATAACCCTCAAATTATCATCTTCCAATAGTCTTCCCTTGGGAATTCCATGGAAGCCTCCTGCCTCTATGCAATCTGAGTAAGAGCCATATTTTATGGAATACCATGAGAGTGCTCTTCCAGATGGCCTATTTTGTAACATTCTACAAGTTACAGGACACAGTATGTATAGATATGTCCTCCCAAGCCATTTTAATCAATGGGCTAAGGAGAGCCATTTTACTACTCAGTATACCTTTGGCCAATCTTTTCTCACATCTGGGATCATAATTGATGGGTTTTGCTTTTCCCATAGGTAGAGCCTTTGTTTCATGGCTCTCATTTTCTTAAGCAGTCCCATTGGTGTCAAACCCTTACTTGCTATAAAAATAAGATAAAATTGTCCACCAAGAGGTTCTGAAACACAGTGCATTGAAATTAAAGTGACAGTCCTTGCTGCCCCAAAGCTTATCTGCATGGACATGCGCACAGCCTGGAGGGCAAATAGATTACACAAATGATATGCAGGGAAGGAAACAGCACACCTTTGCAGGGCAAACTGAACTAGGCAAACCCACAAAGCTATGGTCAATGAGCAAAAACCAGCAGGTTGACTGTCTGATATTTGGTAAATGGAAATGCGAGGTTTCTTTTGACCTAATGTGCTATGGTGGGGCTACGATTCACACAGCCTCGAAAGACAACAAATTCTGCAGCAGGCCAGGGTACTTTCGTCATAATGTAATCCTTGAAAAAGGTCAGGAAAGTAGAAAATATGATCTTTATAATTTTTGTGTACCTAACGGGCCAATTGTCTATTAAACAGCTATAAAGAGTGATCATTTCAGGGAAACACTAAAAGAGTCTTTAAAAATAGTCAGTTGATTCAGTGATTTACGTCATAAAGAAACAGACCATCTTAAGTAACACATGGGCAATAAAAGCAAGCAGATGTTTGCATTCTACCCAGGGCACTAATGGAGGTGCTATGGCACTGTATCAAAGTAAAGTTTGCCATCTTCAGAATCGCCCACTGGAGTTTTAAATACAGCTGCGTAACTTCGAGTCAACAACTGGTAAGCTTTCCCGACTGCTCTGGGTATCATTCCCTGCTGCAGGTAAGAATTAATAATACACTGTTAACATGCTGTGTCAAACACGTTTCCTGAAATGGGCCTTGAAATGTGTGATTGACTGTAAGATCCAAACTTGCCATAAAAACATTTCCTCGGGTTGCTGAATTACAAACATAAGTTATTATGAGCGAAATCACAGCAAAAATAAATGGGCAAGTCCAAACCCACAAGAGACTGGATTTGGAATTTCACGTGCAGGCTTAAACCTGGCAGTTCCCGAGTCAAGCACTGGGTACTTGGCAAAGCTTGACAGTGGAAATGGATTCAGATAGGACAACCTCTCCTTCTCAATCCCCTGCAGAAATTCAAAGCATTTAATAAATATTAAGCCAGGTACTGCTGGCTCAATAAGTGACTCCTGGGACTATGGGAGGCATTTGGAGGATTAACTCTTCAGGCCACCAAGCTATTGTTCACTGCCCTAGAATAATCCTAAATCAGAAATAGCCAAACTCCTCTGGAGCACCTTACAGCTTAGAAGCCCAGGATTCCTGCTCCACAAGACTTTTCGAGTAGGGACATTTAAAAAGCAAATTGCATTCACTCTACTATTGCAGAATAGGACTAATTACAGATTAGACAAGTCCTGCCATCTTCAGGGGTCGGTTTCACTAGGGTGAACCCCACCGGGCCATTATTACGCAGCCATTCTCTGGGACATAGTGCTTGGCCGGTGGTCTTCTCATGTGGGCTAACAGTGCCCTCTTTGCCTTTTTCTTTCTCTCTTCTTGCTGTCTTCCACTTGCCCACCTTCCCTTCTGTACTGCCTAATCCTCCTTTCATCAAGACGCCTAGAGAACAATGTCTCCTCGGCCATCCACCAACTCAAGTACAATGAGCATTTTTGTCTCATATCATACTTCTTGATTTTTTAATGTTACCTCCTCATTTCTTACTTTCTTCTGTATTTCCCTTTTTTGCTCATTTGCTTTAACTTTGCAAGCGTTTCCCCTGAAGTTGCATTCTCATCCTTTCTTTTGTTCTTTCTCTCTTTTTTTTGGTCTCCAGTATTTTCTAGCAATTTGTGGCTTGCCTCTTCTTTTCTCGATCCCTTAGTTCTCCACCTGTTTGTCTGCTGGGCTTTTGTTTATATATGGAGGGTGGACTTGGCTGGGGAGGGGAGAGTAGATTTTTGTTGCTTTGGGACCTCCCTTCCTCTAAGATCTCTTGCTTCTCTTTTCTTTCCTTTTCTCTTTTCCTTTCTTCCTGACCTCTTTGGACTTCCACTCATCTTCTAAATCATTATACTTGGTCTTAAAATATTATGACATTTTCTTTTCTTATATCTTGCATCTGACTTTGAAAAAAATCAGTAAACAATGGCTACAGCTTACCCTCCTTAATATAGAGAAACTTTCAAATGGACACATACATTTGCATATATGTAATATACATAGAAACGTACATAGATACATATAGCGTTGCTTTATCACTGATAGCTACTCTAGTAGATAAAACAAGAACTGGATGTACTAACACTAGTAAGTGGAAATATTCTACTGAAACTATATAAGCCCTGCAAAGGTCTTGGAACCAGAAATAAAAATTAATTTTAATAAAAATAAATATATTTTGGCATATAACATAAAGTTAACTTTGAAATTCCTGATCAACAATAAATTATATATGAGACACAAACAGACACACACACACACACAGCACTGGTATTTTCCCCACAGAAGGCAGGTCATTTATAAATAAACTTTTGTATAATCTAAAACTCATATATTGACTTATGCTACCAAAATACAGCCTAGAATAAGCAGAGAAACAAATAAATCAAATGGACAAGTCTATATAAAATAGGCTGTTTCAGAGATAACACAGGACAGATTTTATTAACTAATTTATGACCTACAATCTGTTGGCAGCAGCCTTCCTCCTCCCCAACTTCAGTCTTTCTGAGCAGGATAAACAGACCAGAAGGCCAGATGGTATACAAAGCTCACATCTTTATCTTTGCAAAAGCTTTCTTTGGGGGCCTGGAAACAGAAGTTCTCACCATTTTTCATTCATTGTAATGTTTGATGTGTTTTTTCTTTGCTGTGACCTTCACTCTGGATCATTCTACCAGGTTCCTTCATTATCTTTGAACTATTGGCAAATGATTTATTGGCAGGTAACTACATTCACGGGCAAAGTGAACTCTTTCTCTGGTTTGACATTGTCTAGCTCTGCTTCCTCCTATTGCATTGTGACTTCTAAAACATCCAGACTTGGAACAACTGCTATTGCACATGCTAATTGGAAGTTTCTTTGGAATGCTGCTGCTTTGAACTCAGCAAAACTAAAACCAAGTGAGTCTTTATGAAGTGAAATGGCATCCCCTCAGAGAGATACAATTCAGATTTAGAATTGCCTTTTTAAACTGCTTTATATCTTGAAATGTGTTTGCACCAAAATGGACCATGTAGAGAAAAAATTATGAAGGCAGGGGAAGGTAAAGGAAAGAGGAAGCTCTTAAAAATGTGCCTAAGACTTCTACTTCAGATAACAGCTTCCACTGTACTTCCTTCTCCACTCCTCCCACACACCCAAATCCCAGTCTGGGGGTATACAGTAAAATCGCAAACACCCAGATGGAGAACCAAGTGCAATCTAGTTATCTGAAAGTTCATACAAATGTTTCACAATCTTCCACCCAAACATTACACAAGTGAAATGACAAAATGGAATGCCTCCCACTCTCTCCCGCATGTTTTTATATGTGAAAATAAGTGTTTCTTGTGGGGAAAAATAAACGGGGTTTTTATGGGAAACAATCTTCCTGATAATTCAGTGAGAGATAAATGCAGCTCTAAAATAAATAGACTTAATAGTGTGTGTCAGGAACAAAGAGAAATAAATGCAACAAGGCAACAGGAGGAGAATTTTGGTAGTGGTTTGGATCCTAAATGCCAGAACACCTGCAGAGAGGGAAGCTAATACCTGGATTCCACAGGGCTTAACTCCCTCCTCCCCTTCACCTGCCCATTCCAACGTTTTCCTAACCCTATAGTTGCAGCTTTCACTGACTAATGGCTCCCTTTAATGAGAGAATATTTGGAAGCCAGAAAGGAATTCGCTGAGGTCACTCAAGGGCAGTGGAATTACACATGTCATATAAAATGCTCTCGCTAAATTGATGCTAGAAAAACACAATGGTAAAACCTTCACCCAAAGCCTACAGGGAGTGTGAAGTTAATCAAGTGTGCTCATCTGTTAGTGCAAACTCTCCGGTTACATTTTCCTAAATCTTATAGTCCTCTTACAAGTGATAAGGGATCTCAGCTGAGAAAAGCAATGTAGCTTATTCCTGCATGGGATCCCTTAATCCAGGTTGAAGGAGAGGAGGAGAGGGGGTTGGAATGAAATAGAAGGAATTCACCAGACAACTGAAGTTAATAGCTGCCCTGTACATTATCAACAAGGAGAAAACTTCACTTAGGTAAACTTACAGAGTGTTGAGATCTCAACTGTCAAGACTTTCACACACACCGCCCCCGCCCCAGGAAGTTATTGAAAATAGCTATTCTTCCTCTAGGCTTCATTGCTGGTGAATTTGTGGAGTAATAATAGTAACCCATGTGTGTAGACCTTTGACCATTATGAAGTTATTTTGATTGTCCCAACAACCCTGTGAGGTGGATGTTTACAGTCTCAGTTTTAAAGATGGGAAAACTGAGACTGAGAGAAACTTAGCATCACATAGCTAGTAAACGGATGACCTAGGACTTGAACCCACACCAAGACTGTCAGCCCCAAAGCTCATGCATTTTCCACTCCATCAGGCTACAAATGATTCCTCTCCCTACCCCCAAACCAGGTCAACTTTCATTGTTCCCTACATCATTAGTGACACCACTATCCCTCTAGTTAGGTGAGTCAAATTCCTAGGAGTCTACCTTGATACCTCCTGGTCCCTCACCATTGCCCAAGTCCCATTCATCACCCACTCCTGTCTATTTCACTTCTGAAATATAACTAAAATCCATCCACTTCTTTTCATCTCTACCACCATGATATTAGAACAAGTAGACATCATCTTTCCCTGGACCCCTCTCCTAGGTTCCTGTCTGGTTCACCCACATTGACTCTTATGCCCCTCTGATATATTCTCCAGGTTTCTGCCAATGTGGTCTTTCCGAAAGACAAATGTCATTTCTTGTTGGAAACTCCCTAATACAGTCTGGCCGTTTCCTACCCCTCCAAACACATTGACTCACATCCTTTCCTACTAGCTCTCAGTTTAAGCATCCCTTTCTTGGGAAGCTTTCTCTGTCTTCCCTCCTAATTAGCAAAGCCCTCCCAGTACAAACTCATGGCAACATATAGCTACACTTGACAGCTTTTATTCCAGGTACACCTTTATGCTTGTTTGCATGATATTTCATAAATGTTTGTCTCCTACACTAGACTGTTATCTACTTGAGTGCAGGCTCCACTTTAGCCTTAGCATGTAGGGTGATGCCGGGTTCAGAGCAAGAATTTGATAAATATTGTTGAATGAATGTTGGGCTTCTCCTTTTTGTTTTTCTCTTTTCTTGCCCTCTCTCTATTCCTGTATCCTCATCCCTATCCCATTCCTTGTCTCATCTTTACAGGATATTGCTCTCTTACCCAGTCTTAGTTGGAAAGAAATCCATGCCAAAGCAGTAAATATGGTGACTACAGGTGTTGCTCACTCTAGAGCCATTAGTTTCCTCTAGGACACTCTTGATGCCTTAAAATACAATTAAATCATTCTTAATGCTGAGATTCTAGGCATCCCTGTGGGATGGGGGAGATATAGTCTATTTCATGAGTTCTCAGGGGGAATTCTTTCTAGTTTAACATAGCTGATATTGGGATATATCTTACACTTGTTGCTGCCCAGGCTACAGTCATGATATAATTGTCGTTGTCTGCCCATAAACATTCTCAGTCATAGAAGTTCATATTGTTGTTACTTCTGTTGATTTCTAGGCATTATTTGAAACAAGCCCCACCTTAGGAGAAGAGAAGTCACACGCCTGGCAAAGCCTCTCAAAGAAATGGAAAGGAGAAAGGGTTTCCTCCAAGCCAGAGAGAGATCCTCTCAGGGCTTAGGTGGGCCTGGAGGAAAGTTGTATGGACAGATACTCAGGAGATCTATGGAACCCATCAAGCGTGCTGCTTCTTAATGCATCTGTGGACATGTGTTAGAAGGATTAAAGAATCAGCTCACCGAGAAGTGTAGTAACTTGGTGGATATTCCCGGGGGTACGAATGGACAACTGCATTCCCTTGGTAGGACCACTTGAGGACTGAATATAGTTCTTGTTGTTACCTTTTGGTAGTGACTCAGAGACAGTAGAGAAGCTCTTTTAAAAGAAATGCTTATATTTTGGCACAAAGCATGATGGGATGGTACAGAAAAGCACACACATGACAACTCCAACTGAAAAGAGATTTAGAAAAGTTGGAATCTTAAAAAGTTTATCTTGCCTATATTTTCCATTTTATGTATGCACAGGAGGAATATATGATCTTTAAAATATTGGTATAAATAAGCCTAAAAGAATTCTTTCACTAAATATAGTATAAAATATTTAAATGCTAAGAAAACATTGTGTTATAGTCTAATTGGAGGAATTTTTTTTCTTTATTAGTGTTGTATCTTACAATAGATGATATCTCAAGTTCAATGAAAATAAGTCAGAAATAGGGAGTCACTTGATCTACATTTTGATAAAGCCACTGCTATGGACTAAATTGTGTTCCTCCACCAAGTTCATATGTTGAAGCCCTAAACCCCAGTGTGATGGTATTTGGAGATGAGGCCTTTGGGAGGTAATTAGGGTTAGATGAGGTCACGAGGGTGAAGCTTTCATGATGGGATTAGTGCCTTTATAAGAAGAGGAAGAGAGAGAGATTGTTCTCTCCCCAAATTGTGAGGACACAGCAAGAAGGTGGCTATCTGCAAGCCAGGCAGAGAGCTCTCACCAGACATTGGATCTGCTGGCATCTTGATCTTGGACTTCCCAGTCTCCAAAACTGTAAGAAATAAATTCCTGGTATTTAAGCCACTCAGTCTATGGTATTTTGTTACCGAGCTGACCAATACAGCTGCCCTGTTTCCTCAAAATACCAACACCGTATGGTCCCCACTTGCTTTAGCCAAGAGTGGATTCTTGTCAGGGCACGTCAGCTCATGGGACACATTCTCTCCACATCATGGGAGGTACATCAGATTAAACATTATATTCCACTGGAGTGGGATGTGGTGCGTGGGGAGTAGGAGAAAGAGAGTGGGATCTGAGGGTAACCTTGGGGGCATTACACCTTTAGAGAGGTCCAAACTCAAGACCCCTGGAAAACCACTGTTATGAGCTGAAGCCAGGGAAATGTTTTACTTGTTGTTAACAAAATAAGTGGCTTTTACCAATGAATTACTAGCCCAGTCCCTCCTGCCATTGCTGTGGGAAAAGCTTTCAAATTGTCAATTAATAAGTATGAAGTGAGTATTTTTTGTTTTGTTTATAAGATGTATTACTTTTGGGAAAACACCTTAAAAGAGGGAAACTTAATGTTTAAGGTAACATAGATTGCTACAGAAGGAAGAAGCCTTTAGAACAAGGGTCTCAAACCCAAAAACTTACAGGGGACAAATAGGTAACACAAATAAGCAAAGAGGACCTGGTACAAGACATTAGAAAGCATATCATGCTTGACTGAAAAGCGAGTTTTAAATCACAGAGTGGGCAAAATTACATACAGGCCACCAGTGTGTGTCTATTTCTACTTCTTTAACTCCTTGTTTACTTGAAGATGCCTAATCCACCCCCATCCATTTCAGATCCAACAAATAGTTATTGATTGGCCCCATGCCCAGCATTGTGCTAGGTGCTTTCACAGACATGACCGTTTTCAATACTCATAACTGTCCAATGAATTGTGTATTTATGTCTCCATTGATAGATGAGGAAATTGAATCCCAGAGAAGTTTAAGATGACTTGGCCAAACCCACCATCCACTGCTTTGGAAGAAACTTGGGAAACACTGCTATTCTTTTGTTTCTTAACTTTAAGCCAAGTATAGCAGTTCGAGTAAACTTGTTATCCGTTCTCTAGTAGTTTATATACTGTTTTGTTCCCCAAGGCAATACATGATGAGTGTGTCAGTACAGATCTAAATAACTGCACAATTAGATACTCAGGGGGGAAAATAATTTTGGTTTAAATAACCAAGGCCTCTGTTGCAGAACAATACCTATAAATAATGCAGCATTTCTTGGCTCAAGCTCTTTGACCAAAATTCCAATTCTGTCACGTGTTAAAACTCAAACTGTCAAATTGAGGAGGTTCTGCTTAATTTCATTCCTGTCTCAAGTTTAGACAAGTGAAGAGCAACTCACAAGAGAGTGTAAGCCTATGAGCACATATAGTTTAGAGCCATTGTTTATGCAGATCCAGCTATTAAGTACCAAGCATATCTGAGAATGCTATATTCCACAAAGCACTGTTATCCATTTTTATTTTCCTTTTAAATAAAAAATAAAATTAACTGAACCCTTGGCAATAATATACAAAGTAACTCAATTTTTTTGAAAAGTTCACTCACAGAAGATTCCCTTATATGTGATTGCAAGCAATTAATTAAAAAATGGAAATGTACTTTTACATTTAACTAGAAGTCCTACTCCTGTCTATCACCTCGCCAGCTAACCTTTCTTCAAATATAAATATAGTTTAAATTGGTTTTGCCAATACCCTAGACACTTGGAAAATCCTACTGGCACAAACTAGTTATTAATTCATGGTCCCTAATTCTAAGCCTTACATGTACAACCTTAGAAGTAACAGCAGCTTCTCTTGTCTGCTTCATAAGAATTGTCACTGGAACTTGTACCTTAATAATTTCCAGTGGTTAAAAGCCAATATAAAAGTTGTTGAGTTACCCAATACTATGGAAATCTCTCCTCTTCACGTGGTGCCCTAGGAACCCCTGACAACCCAAGAAAGTGTTGTCTTGAAAATCACACTAACAAAACATAAGGAGGCATCATCCAGTTCTCTGTCATTTATAGATGGGCTGCAAGGAGCAAGGTGGCCTCTTTCTTCAGAAAGTATACCAAGTTCATTGGCATCCACCTGACGTGTTCTGACCCAGAAGTCCTTTGGTCACTGAAAGCATGAACATCTTGCCCTGTGTGTTACCTGCTTTGTGCCCACCAGTTGGGAAGCTCTGACTTAAAGAACGTCCCTGAGGATGATCAGCAAAAAAGTGAGTGATAGAGTAAGTTTGTAGCAAATCATATTTCCTATGCTGCACACCATTCAGGTCATGATATTTCTTTTTGCAGAAATGCTATTGGTTGCATGAAGATTTGGTTTAAATTCATCTGTCTCTTATACACGCACTTTTCCTCCAGAGTACTTAGCATAGGACTTCAAAAGGCACTCAATAAATATTTGCTGAATGAATCTAACAGGAATTAATAACGCAAAATGTTTTTGAAAAGGTAATTGATGTCAAATGGTAGGCAGAGAAAGCCAGAGAAAGTTCACCAGGGATAGGAATGCTGTGTACAAATTTGGTACAGTGTCCAAGGAAAGAATTTACATTTAATAAATAACTTTTGAAACCAGGTTCTTTTATGTCATTGCCTCTGGACTAGGCCACACTGGTGGTGGGAAAATCTCAGCCAAATAAACTCTGATAGCAGTTTGAGAAAGGCAAGTATAAACGATAACTAAACGTTAGAAAGGATCCCATGAGGAAACACTTTGCCATCAGCTTTCCAGGAGACCTTTAAGAATAGAACAACACACACACACACACACACACACACACACACACACACACACGAACAACTCTTTAAATTCTTCATGGAGTAAAGAGGGCAAACTGGACAACATACAAAGGGCCTTGACATCTCTACCACAGCATGAAAGACAATAAAAATTAGGATATTTTTCTTTACATTGAGCCCCAAGGCTCAGGTTAACACAGTGTAGCATTATTTTGACTTGCTCAATCTATATTCTGGGCCTTGATTGTCAAAGACAGTTTCCTAGCTTTTACACATCATGATAAATATAGAACCTTATCCTATCTGTACAATATATTGGGGCAAACTGAGGGAGCTATGTGGCCCACAGATAACCTTCAGGGGGATATACCCAGCCCAGGAACAGCTTAATGGCCCAGATGCCAAGAGGAATCAATATCTGGGCATGTCTGCAATGCACTCATCATCTACCAGTGCTCTGTAGCCCATCTGTTGGGAAGCTTTGTCTTAAAGAATGTTCCTCAGGATGATCAGCCAAAAAATGAGCTGTCAGGTAAGTTTGCAGGAAATCATACTTCATATGTTGCACTTTTTCGGGCAGTCACAGCACATATTATCAAGTGAGCATATTAAGGCTCTGAGAAGACCTGTTTCTCTGTTTTTTTTGCCCAGTATTTTTCAATCTCCTTTAACCCGGACACTTACTAACATCTCACAGATCCAAGAAGGCTGCCACATGGTTACATCCTCCACACAAACACACAGTACCAGTGACTTGAAAAGGCTAATGCAACACCACAGCATCCTAAATGCCTTTCATTAGAGGATTAGTTCTGACACTGAAATAACTTTAATCTTCAAGAAGGAATCCTCTTGGAACTCTATTAACGCCAAAGTGTTAAATACAATAATCACTATTATTGCCCTCAAATGAGCTGCCGACGAGCCAAGGATAAGTAGATTCAGGAGCCGTGGTTCACAGTCATCTCCAGTAATTCATATGCCACTGGCAAGGGGAACTCTATACATGAGAGTCAAAAACCCTATGCTTACCCCCGGCCCTCCTCACCCCCAGAGACTTATCTATCTTTCTGGTTATATACTCCCTTGGCTGTTGATGTAATTAGTGTATAATAACTGTGTACATATCAACTCACAGGAAAAACGGCAGACGTGCTGGTTGATTTGGCTTGGGGCCATCTCATCGGCAGGGTGAGGCAACCTGGTATAAACATCTGTTATTGACCATATATTTTAAAATAAGTGTTTTGTGTCTCCTGGGTTACTGATTCCCACTGAAAGCAACACAGTATCAAGACTCCTGTTTTTCTGAGCAGCACCTAGGAGCTAACAAGCTTCAAAACATTTGCATTAGTCCCCTCAGTTCTGCTGCTTGTGCCATTAAGAATTGTATTTACTAAACGTCTACTGGAGTACACACACGGCTTTTCTAGGTTTCGTTCTCCTAGAGATGATGAGCAGGTTTCGTTTAAACTGCGTTACTGGGAACAGTTATGCTTTTTCAAGTCAAGGGCCCTAAGTAAAACTGGCCTTGGCTTTTGTTTTTATGAATAAGCAGTTGCCAATCCCTGTATTAAATCAATGGCCTCACTAGGGAATGGACCATGACTTGCAATTTTTTTAAAAAGTGGTCATTCTCTCAGATCTGCTTGTTTGCTGATTACTTTTCATGAAATTAATTTAAGAAATTAATTTCTTAATATGAGAAATCAGAAATTGGGTTCTCATGCCACTTGCCGCAATCAGTAGCACAATCCTGCTCCCCAAACTCAGGATTAAGTCACTGTGCATGACAGAAAACGATAATATTTCTTTGATAGATGAGCAGTCAAATAATTCAAAACAATTACCCAAGCTAACTCAGTTAAGAAAACCACCTTGCCATGAAAAAATAAAAAATAAAAATTTATACCTGATTCCAAATCACTTTTGACAGCTATAAAATCGACTTTCTTTTAAAAAGTTTTCCCTGTGCCCCAGAACTCAGTTGGAATAATTTTTTCCTCTTTCCCAGTTGCCTCTTATAATTGGCCATTCCCAAGTATAACTAAAATTCCCCTGCAAGTCTGTTAAACACTTTCACATTTCCATGTTTAATTACGTTCAGATTGAGATTTTTGTATACATATAGAATAGAGCCAAATTTTAACTTAATCGACCGCAATGCCTTTGACATAAAGCGTTTATTCATCATTCTCGCCTTATATATAAATAGACAGACGCTAGTTGTCAAACTGCAAGAGTGAGCTTCTTTACATTGTCTAGAACAAAGAGCCCAGCTCGGCTTCTTTCTTTCCTCAGTGTCTCAGAAGGTGTCCTTTATTACATGTGCAGGATGCAAGGATTTTGCTGCGTGAATGAAAAATGATACCTTCAGACTGCCTTTTTAGTGACAAATTGCACTTCTGCAGAATATCACACTGCCTGAGGTTTTAAGAACCCCTCTTAGATTTACTATTACTTCCTTGGGGATTCAGCCTTCTCGAAAAGCACCCCAAGGCTCATTTCCACTGTTTTAGAGTGCAACAAAGATAAGAAAGTTTGCTCATCGCGATGGTATAGAAACTCTTGGCCAGTAAAAACACTCTCTGGAATGTCTAAGGTGCTAAAAGCATTGCCTCTGTGGATTCCTGGTGTACAAAACAGCCAGGAAAAGTTGTCTGGAGGTATCTGCGAAGCATTGTGTTTGTTCAGGAAGGAGCCGTGGGGTTAGAGGCTGAGCCGTGCCTCTCCCTTTGCTTCCTGGGTGAGAGCAGTGCGGCGTGCCACTGAGCAGAAGCGAGCAGAGAGAGATCGGTAAGACTCACCGGCTTCCCCATTTTTCCCAGGACGGGGTTTTTGTTCCTCAACTGTGATCTGGAAGAGGCAAACCTGTAGGTCCTCCAAGCAGGCTGCCTCGGATCAGCTGAATGGCTGGGGCGTTCAGGAAGCTTGCTCTGTCCAGCTCGGAATGACTCCCCCTCTCCAGGCTGTGTGCTTACACGCCTCCCAGTCAGCGCAAAAATCCGCCAAACTCAGGTCAGCCTAACAGGTTTCCTTATATAGGTAAACATGAATTGCATTCCTGGTGAAAGAAGTTAACTAGGAATCCTGGTAACCTGGTTAACTCTACACACGCCAGGATGGCTCAGAGTCAGTCAGCCTGCAAAGGGTTTGGTTGCAGTACAAAGGGATTTGTACGATTTAATTAAAATCATCTTTATCCTGGCAGTCTGTAAAATTGGCCCTTCTAGTGTAACTGTGAGTCAACAGCTAGTATTTTATATCATGGGCTGTGACTAACCTTATATTATCTGAAGGCATTGTAGGGAGCAAAACCAAAGTAGAGGATATTATCATTTGTCTTTCATATTTTTAAAACCAGAGTAATTTGTCCTGAAATTATTTTCAAAGAAGTGAATAGAGCATGTGATAGGAAGAGAATGTGAATAAACTTCTATCAAATAAGGCTCAAATGCCTTATTTGAGCATAGTAACTACCAGTTATTCAACTTTCCCAGGCCTTGAGTAGATAATGCAATCTGATCATTTTGACTTTTCTCCCTTTACAGTACAGTAATTGCTACTATATTTTTTGATGGGTGAAATGACACACAATGACATTTATTTATTCCCCATAAAATAACCCTACTGAGCCCACATATTGAAGTGTTATTTGATGGTTTCAGGAAAGAAATCTGACTTATAAATTTGCATAATTACATGTAAAAATTTTTAAACAACTTCTTGGACTTAAGAAGATGAGAATATACGTCTTTAAAAGAACTCTGTGTAAGGCCTAACTCTAGGCTCAAAACATGGTTTTTATTTATTTTTTATTTTAATTTTTTGTGAGGAAGATTAGCCCTGAGCTAACATCCACTGCCAATCCTCCTCTTTTTGCTGAGGAAGATCGGCCCTGGGCTAACATCTGTGCCCATCTTCTTCTACTTTATATGTGGGACGCCTGCCACAGCATGGGTTGATAAGTGGTGCATAGGTCCGTGACTGGGATCCGAACATGTGAACCCCAGGCCGCCAAAGAGGAGCATGCAAACTTAACCACTATGCCACCAGGCTGGCCCTCAAAACATAGTTTTTAAATGTAAGTATGTAACTTATATCATTGTCTAATAATTGACTGTTTCCTCCTACATTTCTCTATTACCTAGTAAAGTAATAATTCTTTTTAATTTTAACCAATTCCACAAAATCTTAATATGAAGTAGAGACTCAAGACTTTCCAATACCCAAGTATTCAAGGTATTGGAGGTGAAGATTGCCTGCTAAATAAAACTTATCTTAAAATGAATCGTTTGTCCTATTTCATCCACTGGCTGACTGCTCCTTGAGTAGTGACAGTCTTAGTAAAAATAGCTCAGCACTGTTATTTTAGGTCTCTGCTTGGGAAGTGGGAGAGAATGAATGTTTACACACTACCTAAGCTAGCACCAATACAAACCAATGGTAAAGAGTTTCTGCTAAGAGCAGTAAAGTGCAAAAATCACACTGTCAGGAAGGGTAACTAATCTCTGAATAACACTTTATATTGGGCAAAGATTTTCCATACAGTTTCTCTTCATATCTGCACAGGAACGCTATGAAGTGTGTGTTATTATTTCCTTTTCTTGATAATAAAATTGACTCACAGAAATAAAGTGATTGGTTCAAATTCTCATGATCAGTTTGTGGCAGATCCAAAATCCCAGATCTTTTAGAATTTAACTCCAATAGAATTTCCAAAAATAGAATCAACTTTAAGAGACAGAAGAACATTAAAATGGCAGTTTTCCATGTTCAAATATAATTTTTAATAATCATATGTCCAGAGAGTTTAAATGTAATGTACAAACTGATTAAAATACTCTTTATAAAGTCACAACTTAATGCTAAAATGACTACCTCTAAATGACTCCAGAAAGATCATAAAATCAGATAGGAAGTGTATTTTTATTGAATATGAATTTGGGTTATAAAATATTATGAAAATATAACTTTGCAAATATTGCACACATTTTTCTGTTCACAGTACACACATTTCTATTGTATCAAGTTAAGACTCATCTTGACTCCCCCACTGGAAGGAATATTAGCGTTTTCTACTTATTGTGTTTTCATTAATCTTAAATAAAACTCTGTGTGCCATGCTAGGTAAATGGCTTTCACTAATATAGTCCATTTATGATCCCGCACCCTTTATGTTCTCATAATTCCCACTGAAGCAAGTTCTGTTTATGCAGGAACTTTAGACTTTATTAACATGTTGATGCAAGACAAAGAATGCATTTTTTTCCCAGGGCAGGCTAAACCTTTAAGTGCCTTAAGCTGGCCTCCAAATTTGTTCTTACAATTCTAAGCAAACAATCATTTAGGTTTTAAACACAAAATATCTTAGGCTATAATTATTGAATTGGAAGGTCAAAATGAAATTTGGATCTCAAAGTAGCATATTTCAAAGAGGGAATATAACCCTCTGCTAAATCCATTTTGGATGCCTCAAGAAATGGTTTGGGAAAGGCTGGGTCACTGAAGCTGCATGAATTTAACCTAACCATAGAGGACCCCAATGAGAGAGTACTTGCAGCTGAATAATTACACCGTGCCAAAAAATAGTACTTATGGGAAACCAAATAAAATACAAGACCTACTTGAAGGGGAGAAAATATCATTGTGGTTTAAAGAAAACATTGGGGGATAGATTTTAGAAATTCCCAATGACATATAACTAATGAGTAGTTGAGCTATAATTCAAATCTTGGTCCATCAGACTCCAGAACGCTTGCTATTTCTACTGTACCCTGGGTGCACCACACTATCCAAAAAAGAGCAAATGCCTTCGAGTCAGAAGATGCTTCCATTCTGGCTCCATCTCTTGGTTGTGTGACCTTGAGTAAGACACTTAGAATGTTTCTGAGCCTCACCTCCAAAGTGGAAATAAAAATGGCCACACATCTCACAGATTCCTGGAAGTACCTAAGGAGATTTTTTTTTCAATCATTCCGCATATATTTATTGATGCTTCTTATGGTTCAGGAATTCAGCTAGGTCCTGGGAATATAGCCATGAACAAGTTAGGCGTGTCCTCCTCTCATGGAGCTAACAATTTTAAAGGAAAAACTGTATACATCTATATCATGGAATGTGAAACTCTTAAAGTTTCCCTAAATTTCTCATAACACAAGAATGTTTAATTGAAGTTCCACATCAATGGAGAAATATTAATAGACAAATGTCCAAGCTAATGCTCTCACTGTAGTTAGTGCAGTTTACTGTCACTGGCTAGAGGCTGGCCTTACCAAGATTAGACTTGGAGGACCTGGGCTGAGCCAAATAAGGTAAATATCAGGAAAAGGTAAAACTTGATACGTCCGTCATATCATGACAATGTCCTTTTATCTAACAATTGAGGAGGACCAGCAAGTTCAATTGAAAAACATCTTGAAGATGTTCAGGAAGCTGGATGCACATGGAGTTATTTTTCTCATTAATTCTGTATATAAGGAAGTGGAAAAGCATAAGAAAGCTTCTCTAAATATTGTAGCTAGTTTTCTATCTACTAATCTCCTATTAATTCACTACTATGCAATAATCATTTAATTAGTGCGCACTATGGATAATGGTCTGTGAAGGATACATACAGAAAAGGATACACAGAGAAAAAGAATGGTCTCTAGCTTTAATGGAGCTTTCTAGAAAAATGTTATGGTGTTCAATATCTATATCAGGCAGGATGGGTAAAGTTATTCTCTGGTAACAAGCAATCTCCAGAAACAAGAAAGGCGTGTTTCTCACTCATTTTGCATGTTTACACATATCAACAGGGAGGGCTCTCCTATTCATAGCCACTCAGGAACCCAGGCCAATGAAGGTTCCTTTCAACACGTACTTCCATGGTTGCTGAGACAGGAAACAGGGACTTGGTGAATTATGCACTGCCTTTCAAAACTTCACTCCATAAGGGACATTTAAACTTCTGCTCACCTTTCATTGGTCAGAGCGAGTCATCTGGCCCTGCTTAACTTCAAAGAAAGGGAGAGAACTAGAATACATGACGAATGAAGACATGACATACATGGCAAACCATTTGGCTGGAGGAAAGGATCAATTAAGTAGGCACATTCAATACTCCTTATGGCATATAATGACTGGCATTTTAAGGTTGGAAATCACTGACTAGATCCAGTTTCCAGAAGAGTGGGAGCTTAAAGGTGGACTCAAAGATTATCAGTGGTTCTGGCTGAACCTTGAGGGAAACAGTGACATTTAAAAAGAATGTCCTGAGGCAGACTCTTCTTAATATTTCTATCAGTTACTTGAGTGATGAAATAAAAGACAAGTTGATTTAATTTGCAGATGGTGCCAAATTGGATAGCTAACACCTCAGAGGATTGTATTATAATTCAAAATGAGCTTGAAGAGTAAGGGGAAAAATGACGTTAAGAAAGATGCTTGTGTTCAATAGTGATAAATAGAGGATTGGAATGAAATGTCTACAAACTACATGGTAGAAAAACTATATTGAGCTAATTGTAGCCAGTGAGTTGAATATATACTGACAGCTTAGCACTTTGACTTGTAAAGCCTTTGGTATGGTAGTATTAACCATGCAAGCACTGGAAAATAGGCATTCTCAGAATACTGCTTCATTGGGGATCCACATTTCAAGAAATAAGAAATCAGAGCAAATTCAGAAGCAAAAGCAGAAATTTCCAAAAGACTAAATTCTCTAGGTCAGGAGCCAGCAAACTTTTTCTGCAAAGGGCCAGATAGTAAATATTTTTGACTTTGCCAGCCATAAGCCTCTCTGTTGCAACTACTCGACTCTGCTGTTGTGGTCCAAAACAGCCAGAGATAATGCCTAAATGAATGAGTGTGGCTGTGTTCCAATAAAACTTTATTTACAAAACTGGGCAGTCAACCTTGGGCTATAATTTTCAGATTCTGCTCTCCACCTTATAAGAAGTATCCCAGAATGGCAAGGTACTCAAATTGATTGCAAGTGCCTAGAAGGCAAGAGGGACCCTATTTTGACCATTTTCCTATCGTTGAAGTTCCTTTAATAGTGCTTTCCACACAAGTGCTAGTGAATAAATTGGTGAAATAAATTAAACTAAATTAGCCAAAAATGTTACTATACCAGCTTTCTTATCAAATATTCAAAAAGTATTGGAATACGTAATTCTTGAAAATGTCATGGAAATAAAATCCAAAATATAATTTACCTTCTCAAGTTGTCAAATATTTATCAATTATATTGTCTTTTAGGTACAAAAATCTTAAAGATGAAAAAACATAGTAAAACCTAGAAAAGAGGATTATAATAATGAAATTAGAGGGAACAAAAATTTGCAAACCGCAATATATGCATATAGCACTTTTAATTTTTTTCATAACCAGCTGAGGTCAATAAAGCAAATGTTGTCCTTATTAGACATGGGTGAAAACAGACACAAGGAGAGGTTAAGTCAACTGTCTAATGTCACCAAGCTAGAGGTGATGGAGAGGGAAATAGGACCCAGGTTCCCTGGGTTTACAGTCCTAGACCATGATAAACACCAAGTGCGTAGGAGCTGGGAGAATAAAGAGCCGATATGGAATGTAATGGAAGTCCTACAGTGTGTCTTCTGGGGTGCCTCGAGGAAAGCCCAGCACTCTACACACCATCTCTCCTTCCCTCTCCCATGTGCCCCCCACACCCTCTCCCTCTCCAATCCAATCGAGTTTGTAGTCAAACCCCATAGTCTCTCCTTCCTTTGATAAAGGCCCTGAAAGCTGAAGCCTAGTTATGGGTGAGTGTTTGTCTATTCTATTTCTTACCATCACTTCCCACCCTTCCAGTCCAAGCCAGCATCATCTCATGCCTAGACCAGTTTCTCAGCCACGGAACCATTGGGCTGGATCATTCTTTGTGCTGGGAGTGGTCCTGTGCATTACAGGATGTTTAGCAGCATCTCTGGCCTCTTCCCACTCCATGCCAGTGGCACTCTCTCTCCCCTCAACCCCCAAGTCATGACAACCAAAAGTATCTTCAGACATTGCCAAATGTTCCCTGGGTGGGGGGGCAAAACTGCCCCTGGTTGAGAACCTCTAAGCTAGATTATTGTAACTGCCTCTTAATTGTTCTCCCTAGTTCTGCCCTTGCCTCTCTATAGTCTATTCACAGAGCAGTCAAAACCATCTTTTAAAAATATATATCAGATCATCCCACTTCTCTGCTTAAAACCTCTAGTGGTCTCCTCCTATAATTAGAATACAATCAAGTTTTCATACCATGTCCCACAGAGCTCCCCATAATCTGACCTCTGCCAACCTCTTTAGACTAATCTCATGGCTCCAGGTCTAGCCACACTGGCCTTCTTTCTCTTTCCCCAACATACCTGTCTTATTCAGACCTCAAGACCTTTGCATATGTTCTTCCCAACTGCCTGAAACGCTCTCCCTAGTGTGGTAGGCAGAATAGTGGCCTCCCAAAGATGTCCACATCTGAATCCCTGGAACCTGTAATGTTAAATGACAATGAGGAATTAAAGTTGCTAATAGGCTTACTTTAAGATAAGAAGATTACCCTGGTTAATCCAGGTGGGTCCAACGTAATCACAAGGTCCTTATAATGTGGAAGAGGGAGGCAGAAGAATCAGTGTCAGGGCGATGTGATGTGAGAGACTTGACTATCTATTGGTGGCTTTGAAAATGGAGGAAGGAGACCACAGTACAAGGAATGTGGGCAGCCTCTAGAAGCTGGGAACAGATTTTCCCCTAGAGCCTCCAGAAAGAATGCAGCCCTGTTGACACCTTTATTTTAGCCCAGTGAGACCTGTGTTGGACTTCCGACCTCGAGAACTGTAAGACAATAAATTTGGGCTGTTTTAAACCACTAAATTTGTGATAATTTGTTACAGTAGGAATAGGAACCCAATACACCTAGCATCTTCACTGCTAACCCCTAAAGCCTCAGAATTTATGCAAATGTCTTCTCCAGTAGGAGGCCACTCATGACAACCAGGACTGACGTCACCACTCATCCCACCTCCAGTGGTTCCATATCAATTTACCCATTTTATTTCCTTCATAGCTCTGATCACTATCTGACATTACCATAGTTCATTCTTTGCACAGCAAAAAAAAAAAAGGCCCATTTTGACAAAAGGTAGAAAACAATGAGAAACTTGAAAAAATAAATGTGGTGATCATTTTATATGCCTCAGAATAGGAATGCCGGAGAAAGAACCAGGTTTGGATTAAGCAAAGAACTTTTATGTTGGATGAAAACACATTCTTGACGGTAGTTGGAATAATTGCGCAATGAAACAGGCTGCCAAAAAGGGCCACGGAGGCCTAGATTGCGGCAACACTCACAAAGAGATTAGATAACTCAAGTCAAGAGAGTAAGCGGAGCTCAGCCTCAAGCATTTACTTGATGACCTGCTTGTTCTTCCTCCAGCTTTAAAATGTGTGGAGCACAAAGCAATGAATCACGGGACAACATCTGCATGTAATTGCATTTCTGTTCCAATAATAAATGTTTCAACTGCTACGCTATTTACGAAAGCTGTTATCATAAAGAGCCAAGTGGGGGAAATTCGAAACACAAATGCTTATCTTAAGAAACCTTTGCTTTGCAATTCAGTGTCCAAGTACCCAAACACCAAATTTGCTGTAGTATATGAATTGTCCTGAGGACTTTATTTTTGAAATTCTATTTTAAACTGATTTTTAGGGGTTTGATTTCCTGTAAAAGACCTGTCACCCATAGTGTTCTTAATATTTTTTGAACCCAAAGAGGAGCAAAGGCTAGAAATTATTCATGTTTCCCTCATGGACCTATCATCTGAATTTTGGACCCATTGTTAACCTTGGAGAGGTGTTTGGCACCTTCTTTTTAGTCAAGAATGTTTCCTCTCAAAACAGAAGACTAGAAATACAGATTTCCCCCACCCGATTAATCCCTACAAACTTCTCACCCCTCCCCAGGATTTTTGGCCTTTAAATTGCTTGCAAAATGCCAGGACAGTTTAAAATTATTAAGAACCAATGTAGAAAAGAACAGGAAGTAAAAGAAACTCTTATTCCCTCCGACCAGCCTTGTCCTCTCATCTCTCCACTGTGGCAGATACGTTTTCTGTATGCCTTGGCACAAGAGAAGCCGACTTCTCCACTCAACATTCCCCAAGCCAATGTGCCACCATTAAAGCCCAGCCATTGTTTTGGCCTTTTAAACTTAGCTTTGAGAGAATGCATGTTCCACAAAATAAAGCAAGTTGAATTTTTAAACAATTCACTTTGCTTTGCATCTTTCAGTTGTGTCTGTCGGCACTGTAACATTCACTGCTTTGGGTAAAGCATGAAAACTCAGGCAAGCTACAGAGAAAATAAAGCCACAGCTCTTAAAAGGTGGCCTCTTTCCATTTGGCTAGGCAGGTGTTTCAAGATGATGTCGTTGAGAGTTTCTCTTTTAATGAGATGGCAAATAACCACCCGGGAGGGGAAAATCCTCAAAGAGCAATGAAAACAAGCAATTTTACAATAATAATTCTAAACAACTTCCTCATTCCCCAAGGTTTATATTCTTAACTCCTAGATGCTTAGTTTTCACTTCATTAGCACTGTTTAAAACACCACAGTTGAGTATCAAAAGCAAATGAAAACTTAGAACATTCTTTCAGGAAGATAAAAATATATCACAGTCTTTCAAAGTTATTTTTAATTAACTCTTTAAAACCCAGATCGATAACAGTAGTTGGGCTATCAAATGGTTAGCATCCAGGCTGCCTAAGACTTCTCTTTTTCCCACCCAGGGACAATGACCCACGGTGTAGATGAGGATGGAGACAGATATAGAGATAGTCATTCCTTCATTCACCAAATATATTGGGTAAATACTATGTGTCAGACACACATTCATATATTATGGTAGATAACAGCAACGTAATTAAAAGTTGAAAGAGTTTCAAAAGTTTTGTTTTAGTGAAACATACAAAACATTCCATTTTCTTGTTTTGAAATTAAGAACAGTGTGTATTTAGTGGTATTAAAAATCAACAAGAACACATTGCCAGTGATAAGTGATGTTGACAGAATGTACCCCCATTACAACATGATGAGAAGGGTGCTTCATCTCTGTGGCATTTTCCCCCAAACCCATAACCCCAGTCAAATCATGAGAAAACAACAGATAAACCCAATGTCTTAGTCTGCTTGGGCTGCTGTAACAAGATACCACAGACTGGCTGGCTGATAAACAACAGAAATGTACTCCTCACAGTTCTGGAGGCTAGAAGTCCAAGATGAGGCTGCCAGCATGGTCGGGTGAGCACACTCTTCTGGGTTGCAGACTTCTTGTCCTATCCTCACATGGTGGAAAGGGCTAGGGAGCTCTCTGGGGCCTGTTTTACGAAGGCAATAATCCTAATTATGATGGCTCTGCCCTCATGACCTAATCACCTCCCAAAGACTTCACCTCCTAATACCATCACACTGGGGCTTAGGATTTCAACATATGAATTTTGGGAGAATACAGACATTCAGACTGCAGCAGCTAAATTGAGTGACATTCTACAGAATAGCTGACCAGGACTCCTCAAAACTGTGAAAGTGTCGGAAAGGAAAGGAAAGAGAAACTCACAGCCCAGGGGAGCCTAAAGTGACATGATGACTAAATGCAACGTAGTGCCTTGGATGGGATCCTGGAACAGAAAGAAGACATTTGTAAAAAAAAAAAAAAAAAAAAAAGAAACAAACTAAAAAACTAGAGAAATCCAAATAAAGTCTGGAGTTTAGTTAATAGTGATGTACTGATGTTGGTTTCTTAGTTTTGACAAAAGCACCATGGTAATGTAAAACATTAACATTAGAGGAAACCAGGTGAAGGCTATACAGGGTCTCTCCATACTTTCTTTGAAAGCTTTTTGTTAATCTAAAATTATTCCCAAAAAAAATTTAAAAAAAACAAAAAACAAGAGCAACAAAACAATATACCACATTAGTTTTACACTGTGGCACGAGAAGGGGAAACAAGGTGGAGAAAAGATCCATCCAAGAAGGACAGAGACAGAGGCAGGGACATGCAAAGAGCCACAGACAGGTACGGAAATAGACTGGTGGCTTCAGGAGGCTGTTAGAGCTCTAGTGCCCGGTTAGATGGCTCCCTGCTAGTCTCTTAAGCTATAGAAATCAGAGAAAAGGAGCATTCTTTAAAAGAACTGAGAGACTTGACATAGGTTGGAAACATATATCAAAGTACTGAGAAACTTCTCTGCTTTTTCTATTTTCTATTTTTTTCTATGTGGTTCTGAAGGTTTTGCAGATGTGTCAACGAAGAGCTTTGGTTTAGCAAGTTTTTCAGGAACCGTGGAGAGATTGATCACCTAGCTTTTAACACTGAAAGCTGTCATGTGCCATAGAGTTGTTCTTTGAGAATCCCGGCCTCTCTAGTGTTCCAATGCCAACGAGATACATCTAGAGTTGGCCTTGACTTCATCTTAATGGGCACTTCTATTTAGAAATCAATCTAGTTTTTGATCTACCTGGGAATAGATATAATGGGAAGTTAAAAAAAAAAAAAAGATAGTTAAAAAAAATCCCTAAGGGCCGGCCCCGTGGCTTAGCGGTTAAGTGCATGCGCTCTGCTGCTGGCGGCCCGGGTTCGGATCCCAGGCGCGCACAGACGCACCGCTTCTCCAGCCATGCTGAGGCCGCGTCCCACATACAGCAACTAGAAGGATGTGCAACTATGACATACAACTATCTACTAGGGCTTTGGGGGAAAAAAAAATAAATAAAATAAAATTATAAAAAAAAAAAAATCCCTAAGGTTAGGTTAAGTTTTCACAGTTGCACATATGAAGTCTTCGGGGGTTTTCTTCTTAAAAGAAGAGTCCCAGTATTTCACAAAAGTTTCCCAGATCATTTAACCCTGCAGTTGATCTGCAATTAACGTATGCTAAGAATTTCTGCAGCCCAGTGTGCATTCACACTTTCCATGGTGTTTTTCTAAGAGGGACTTGAAAACAGTATTAACTGTCAGGATACTCTTGACAAAGTTAAGTGTGAGATATTAACAGCCAATCAAAGGTATTTGATTAGCGCGTGCCCCAAATCAGTCCAAACATGTGTTTTATGGATGGGATACTCACACCCAGGTCTCCAAATCTTTTATTGATGTTGATCAGAGAATCCACATACCGTATTACATGGAAGAAATCTCTATCTAGAAACAGATTAAGACTGTGGTAATGATTGGCGTGTTGGAAATGGGAGAGTAGGGAGATAGATCTGAGAAGATATCTCAGAGGACTGCATTTTTCATCTTGAATTAGTTTTATATCATAAATGTGAAGTTCTTGTGAGCTTGGATTTAAACTTTAATGCGGCAAATTACATAAACTCTTTAACAAGAGCCAAAGTTCTAAAGTGCCCTCTTATATTTGTTTTCGTTTTCCACTGAAACAGCATACCAAATCTGAATCTGATTAAGTCTTCTGAATCTGTTATCAGTACTAGGAACTATATAGTCTCTACAGAAAATTAACTTTGCCTAGAAATGCATGTTTTGGTGGTTTTACTCCTAAAAAATGCTGATTAAAAAGTCAATAAATATTGGGAGAGGCCAAACTTCATTTTTCCCAATAAAGAATTGGGTTTGTACATAGGCTGTAAACAAGGCTGGGATTTTGAGGTGTGAAAACACATAACGACTTTACATTAAGTTATGCTGTCAATGAGGGATGCTCTGGTTATTCTCTGCCGAGCACTGTGCCTAGCACTTGGTATATATGTAGCTTTATTCCTATGTATCTACGCATCTACCTATCTATCTAGCTATCTTTGTATCTATCATCTATCTATCTATCTTTTTATCTGTCTCCAAGTTTCTCAACTTCAGCACTATTGACATTTTGGATCAGATAATTCTTTGCTGTGTGTGTGTACGGGGAGGGGGGCTGGCCTGTGTATTGTGGTATGTTGAGCAGAATCCCTGGCCTCTACCCACTAGATGCCAGTAGCACCCCCTCTCCCAGTTGTGACAACCAAGTATGTGTCTAGATATTGCCAAATGGTCCCTGGGTGGGGGGAGTGCAGAATCTCCTCCAGGTAAGAATCACTAATTATCTCTATCTCTATGTATCTACATACCTATAGAAGAAACAAATGAATGGACAGATTTTATAGTAAAACATCCAGGCTTCAAACTGGCATGATCAACTGAAAAGGTGAGAACAATTAGTGGGATTTATTGCATATGATAGTATGCATAATATATATATCCATTACAATAATAAACTACAAGAGAATATTTTAGGATCCCCCATGCTTCCCTCTCCTATGCCTTCTACCTATTACTCTTCTCCTGCATACCAGGTGGCAACAAACTTTTTCTGTGCACACTGCTTTCAATATTGTTTAGAACACGTAAGTCAGTTGTTGGGTGCTGAATCAACTTAGTAAATTTATAGCAGATAATAATAATCTAAAAATCAAAGCTCACTTGATATATAAAAATTAGGCTTTTTTGGGGGGGGGGATGGGACTTTTTTTAATTTAAAAAGCTTTTCCTTAAATATCAAGATCCAGAGCCCCAGCTAATTCAGACCACAGAAATTAAAAAAAGAAAAAAATGGACCAAAGAGATTTGGTTTCTGAAAGCAAAGAGAGCTGTGTCCTATTTCCCATCTAGAAAGTGGGGGAAAAGACAGCTTTGTGAGGTGCCCTGTCCCATTAACCCAGTGGCTTGCACACAGTAGGTACTCAATCATTATCATTTAAAATAAATCAGGGTACGTTTTTAAGAATACATAACTGGTATCATTTCATACTAAACCTTAATCATGAACAAGACCATAATCAGAATAACTTGGGTCACTTTCTTTGAATCGAATCTCTGTGTTTGCTTTCTCACTGTGTCTCAGACTCCTCTGCACCATACTGAGTAGAACATAGACATTCAACTAGGAAGTAGACAAATGACCTTGTGTATGCCAGTAAAACTCTTTAAGGCTCTTTGATTCCATCATCTGTAAAAACGGAGGGATATTAATTTCTATCTCTCAGGTATTCTCTGGGATGAAATGAGACCAATAAGACCAAGTACCTTATTTTAAACGTTTAGTCATTTGCTTAATGCCCCTGAAGACTGGCTTCCATGGTCAACAGCTTCGAATGCCGTAGCAAAATTAATTTCCCCCCTACACTTGAATCAAGAATGTGAAAGCCTGCTGAAAAGAGTAAAACATGATATAAATGTAGGTAAAGTGGCAGCAGCGTACGCCCTACTCCTTCGAAGTACTTCTACCCTATCTCTCCTTAAACGGGAGCAGGATGCACTTGAAAATATGACTCCCTTTTAACTCTGACCATTGTTTAAGGGCCCCCAGGCCACCTAATCCTAGGAGGCAGACAGAGTGGAGACTAGCTTCAGCCTAAAGTCAGGACTGAATTGTTTGTCCAGAGCTGCCCTGGCTGAGCAGGCTTACTGACCCTTGTCTAACTCCCAAAATATGGTGGACTTGACTATTCCATCGTGGGTTGGGTGACCTCCATTAACTCGACCCCTGGTGTAAGTGATCTCCATGGCGTCATTCACTCACTCCCTTATTCATTCACTCATTTCTTCCCTGAGCAACTATATTCATATTATAGTAAAACAGTGACTCTGAGTCTTGTGGAAGATCAAAGGATGATTAAGGGATTCACTGTGCTCACAATGTGTGCACACACACATATATATTATATATATATATATATAAAATAAAGGTAATATGTGACGTAAAGAGAATCCAACGAAGATGTTCTTAGAATTCGATGAGAAAAAGACTACAAGTAAGAGGCTTATGCGAGTCTTTGTTGAAGGGCATCTAATCTGGTCTTTGAGGGATGGGCAGAATTTGGGCATAAGGAAAAAGTGGCCATGTAGATGTTCATTTTATAAAAATTGTTAAGCTGAACACATATGCTGAACTCCAAAACACTTTGACAGACACTTTAATCATTGTATTTCTAAAGTTTGCACTACATTCTCTGCTTCTCTGACCATTGCAAAGTATGGTATCTGAAATCTATATTTTAATTAGGCTAACAAAATTATTTTGTCAAACCACTTCTAACAATAATTGGGGTGTACTGTTGAAATGAAAAACCAGGATTGGGATTCATCTATCTAAGTCATCTAAAACCCTGAAACCAAGATAATTTTCCCAAAGAAATAGAACCTATACCTCTTTTTGCCTTCTTTGACTCAATATTTCCTCTTGTAACATATGGATAATATTACTTGTCTCCCTGAGGTGTGTGGCTATTATGGGAGTTACTAGGGCAATTTGTTCAAGTACTTTAATGAGCCCAGTGTATTTGAGATCAGTTCAGAAGATCTTTCTTCCATGGGCAGGCTGACCAAGGGTTCAGAGACTAGTTTATCCATCACAGCATAAAGGGCCTTAGCAGAATCTACCCAATGGGTGGAGGGTGAACTACTCACCCAGGGTCCCTTGGGGGAAATTGACAACTAGATTGGTAAGTGACTTTGGGGGCCAGGGATGGCTAGTGGGAAGGACAAAGAAGGACAGGTGGAGTGAGATATAGAAGAGAGAAAGTCCAGGTACCAAGTGAGAAATGTTTTCACTGGCTGGTGGCCTTGGAGGGTAAGAGATTAGGAATCAGGGGACCTAGGGGTTAAGGCTACATATGAGTATTTGTATATTCTACTTATGTTTCAAAATCAGCTTATAATAAGTGACACAGATAAAACAGAACTATCAAAATAAAGATAAAAGAGTAAGAACAAAATAAAATAATGAACCAAGGGAAGCAGTTAGATTAGAAAACAAGTCAGCAGAGTTATTACAACTGAACGTAATTATTAGTTCTAAGAGCCCTGGTAGCCAAGGCAGAAAGGGAAACAAGACAAAATACATAGTTCACTAGATAAAGAAAGAGGCAAACATTTTGCCGGCAGCAAGACCTAGATATTTTATTCAATTGATCTTGTGGTAGGCAGAATAATGGCCCCCCCAAGATATTCATGTCCTAAATCCCAGACCTGTGAATGTTACCTTACATGGCAAAAGGGACTTTGCAGACATTATCAAGGGTCTTGAGATGGAGGGATTCTCCTAAATTATCCTGGTGTACCCAATGTGACCACCAATGTCCTTATATGGGAAAGAAAGAGGTAGGAGGGGCATAGTCAGAGAAGGAGATGTGAAGACAGAAGTAGAAGTCTCAGTGATGCCATTGCTAGAAGGGGGCCATGAGCCAAAGAATGCAGGCAGTCTCTAAAAGCTGGAAAAGGCAAGGAAACAGATTCTCTTCTAGAACCTCCAGAAAGAACCAGTCCTGCTGAAACCTTGATTTTAGCCCAGTGAGATCCATTTCAAGGCTTCTGACCTGCAAACAGTAAGATAATAAATTTGTGTTTTTTCAAGCCACTAAATTTATGGTAATTCGTTACAGCAGCAATAGAAAATGAATACAGAGTTTTAAAAAATAATAGACCAAGAGAAAAATCATTGAAATGTAACTTTTAGGTCACTTCTGTCAGGAGTAAAAATAATATGGCTGAGTCATATAACTTTCTGGTGAGGCTGACTAGATGTAAGAATAAAGATTAGAGAATTTGGAGTGATGATTTCTCTCTCTCTCTCTTTTTTTTTTTTTTTGCTGAGCAAGATTCGCCCCGAGCTAACATCCACTGCCAATCTTCCTCTTTCTGTATGTGAGCTGCTGCCACAGCATGCCTACTGACAGACAAGTACGGTAGGTCTGCGCCCAGGAACTGAACCCAGGCTGCCAAAGTGGAGCATGCTGAACTTAACCACTAGGCTACCAGGGATGGCCCTGGAGTGATGATTTCTAAACAAGGTACATCAGAATCATCTGAGGTGATGGTGAACAGTTCAGATTCCTAAGTCCTTCTCCAGTCCTACTAAACAGATTCTGTGGCTAGGACCTGGGAATCTGTATTTTTTTTGTGCGTGTGAGGAAGATCAGCCCTGAGCTACCATCCATACCAATCCTCCTCTTTTTGCTGAGGAAGATTGGCCCTGAGCTAACATCTATTGCCAATCCTCCTCATTTTTTTTTCTCTTTTTCTCCCCAAAGCCCCAGTAGATAGTTGTATGTCATAGTTGCACATCCTTCTAGTTGCTGTATGTGGGACGCGGCCTCAGCATGGCGGGACAAGGAGTGCGTTGGTGCACGCCCAGGATCCGAACCTGGGCCGCCAGTAGTGGAGCATGCACACTTAACCGCTAAGCCACGGGGCTGGCCCCGGGAACCTGTATTTTTAACAAGCATCTATATTAGTTATCATTGCTGCAAACAAATTACCACACATTTAGCAGCTCAAACCAACACACATTTATTATTTCACAGTTTCTGTGGGTTAGAAATCTGGGCTTGCCTTAGCTGGCACCTCTGTTTCAGGGTCTTATAAGGCTATAGTTGATTTTCCAGCTGGGGCTGGGGTATCATCTGAAGGTTTCACTGGGGAAGGATCCACTTCCAAGCTTGCACAGGTTGTTGGCAAAATTCAGTAATTTAAGGGCTGTTTGACTGAGGTCCTAGATTCCCTGCTGGCCATTGGTTGGAGGCTGCCCTCACTTCCTTTTCAGATGGGCCTCTCCAACATGGCAGCCTGCCTTATCAAAGCCAACAAGAGAGAGTCTGCTAGCAAGATAGGGGTTACAATCTTAGTAACGTAATCATGGAAGTGACATCCCACTACTTTTGCCATATTGTATTGGTTAGAAGCAAGTCATAGGTCTCGCCCACATTCAAGGGAGAGGATTACATAATGGTGAGAACACGAGGAGGAGGGGATCATTGGGGGCCTTCTTAGAGTGTGTCCATCACAGCATCTCAGATGATTCTTGTGTACAACCAAGTTGGGAAGCACTAACCTAGGAGAATAAATGATTAGAAGGAATCAACCATTTCAGTTGGGCTTTTGACAGGAAGTGGATATAAAACAATTCAAGATTGTGGGCTCTGGTGATGTCTCAGCGGTGCCCTTTCCATAACAAATGCTATGGGTTAGCATAGTGTCTGGGCCTTGGAAACAGTCTCTATCATTACTCTCAGGCCCCTCTCTGCTGCCAGCTAAGATGCTCACTGTCCCTGAGCTGACCTCAACATCTCAGGGTAACAGCCCAATTTGGAGGGAAAGGGGTGAAGGAACAAGGGGGGATAAATTGACATAGTAAGGGTGGGTCTCTGAAATTTATGAGTTTTGATTATTTTTACTTTCTTGTCAAAAAATGTAAATTTTGCCCTGTCACAATATAAAGAGAATCCTTTTCGCAATTTACATAGCTGATTTTAAATACTATCCCATTCCAAGCTCCATCACATTTTCCTCAGATATTGAAATGTTATTCTGGCAGAAACATTGGCATGTGCTTGCCAAGCCCTCCTGGGCACAAAACTAAACATCATTTCCCAGCCCCTTGCAGCTAAGTGAGGCCAGGGAATGGGGTTGGCCTGTGGCAAATAACCTTACTCATAAAGCCTCTTGCGTGGTCCTTAAGATTCTCTCTTCACTCACCTCTTGGCCAGATGATGAGAACATAGCAAAGGTCTCTGAGGCCCTAGTGGTGACAGAGTCACTAGACTGAAAGAACCTGGGTCCCTGGACAACTACTCTTCTTCTACTGTCATTGGCCAACTGCATTGAAGTCAAATGTGAGTGAGAAATGAAGAGTTGTTGTGGGAAGTCACAGTTCATTACAGCAGCTGATGTCACTTATCCTGGCTAAAACAATTGTATTATTTTCTGTGTGGGACAGATGTCACTTGCTGGGTATGGAGGGACATGTAATAGAATAGGTCATGAGGATGGTGATGGGGGCATATTCCCTTTGTGTTCTTTTCTTCTAAACTTTCTTCTAAACTTCTACATTAGCATGGATCATTCTAGACACTAGTTCTCTATCTGTGGAAATTGAGGTCTTTTCTCTGTGAGTCTGTATGACAGAGTGGAGCCTCCTATTCTACCTCAGACAGTGATTATAAGGGGGCTGATTGTCTGGAATTGTCATACTCCCACCCATCTGACTTGAAATCGTGATACCACTGGAAGCCCCTGATACCAACCTTTGCCCCCAGATCAGAGAGCTTTTGTACTGATGCCAATTTGGTCCAAGCATATGTTGGCTACACCTTTTACACACTATGTAGTGGAATGCTGGCTTCCACTTGAAGGTTCAGTGATGGCTCAGGCCCAGTCTTGTTTCTACATTAACACACAAGCCTGTGCCATTAGCATATCAGCCCCTCTTGTATCAAAATCCAAGACTTATGCTTTTAAAAAGAAGAAAAAAATATAAGTCATCAAATAGCAAAGGTCTTGATTTGCAATCATGCATTTCTTGGAGGAAGCAACTATTGGAAAATGCACTGCTTCTCATCAAGCTTTTTAGAATAGTGGTAATAATAATAATCATAATAGCAATAACTACCACGATAATAATGCCATTTAAAATGTGTGAGGCCTTGTGCTCAGCGTATTACGTTGTATATAGTTTTATTTAAATTTCTGAGGTAAAGTATTAATATTATATTGCCACGTGCTGATGAGAAAACTGAATCTCAGAGAAGTAAGTTGCCACAGAGCTAATAAATGGGAGGATCTTGGATTAGGAGGCAAAACAAATTCCAAAGGTGATATTGTTAACTCTGTGAGTGTATGTGTCTGTATTCATTGAAATGGAGTCTCCAAGGAGAGAATACTGACTTGGCCAAGGTCCCAAAGCTCGTGACAGAGGTGGAAGTCTATCCAGAGCTCCCCCCATCTATACAAGCTGGCTTCCTTGAAATCCTAAGTGTTAATCTTTCAGAGTAGCTTCTAACAATTTCAGCACATGTTTTTCAAAGGACCAGAAATCTGCATCTCCTGCATCATGCCAATAGAAAAGGCCATGAGACCATCTAAAATTGGAGTGTCCTGTGGATTATAAAAATAATATTAAAGGTTATTTCTAGAGTTCCTTATAATGCCATATTTGAAATGCCTGGATTAAAAAACAAACACATGATATATCATATAACTAATTCAGAACCTGTGGAATTTGTGAATTAGTACGTATGCTAATTTTTAAAAGTGCAATTCTTAAGTTTTTTTTAGAGGGTTTTAAAACATAACCTTTTTAACTTAGACTGCACATACACAGAGCTTTGGAATATCATCTCCTATATCACTTATAAAAAATTATTTGGTAATAATTCTTAGGGCTTGGGCAGAAAATGCTCTTAGTTGATATTCAACTAACGCTTACTTATTTACTGAATGAATGAATGAACAAATAAACGAATAAGTGATATGAGAATCACACTATTAAACCTGAATGATAACTAAGGTTATAAAGTATATACCATGGATTTTTCTGAGTAAAACAAATCAGGCAACACTATTTGCAACACATACAAGATGACTGTCAGGTTACTAAATGTTAACTGATGATAAACTTGGCAGTTTGGCTGAAATTATGAATTAAAATCTGATATGGGTCCTGGTTTTGTATTCCACAGTTTGAGGAGAGTCTTATGCCAACTCGGGCTGCCATAACAAAATACCATAGATTGGGTGACTTAAGCAACAGAAATTTATTTCCTCACCGTTCTGGAGGCTAGAAGTCTGAGATCAGGGTGCCAACATGGTTGGGTTCTAGTGAGGGCTCACATGATGGAGAGAGACCAAGCTCTCTGGTCTTTTCTTACCAGGGCACTAATCCTATCAAGGAGGCCCTACCCTCATGACCTCATCTAAATCTAATCACCTCCCCAAAGCCCCATCTCCAAATATCATCACATTGGGGGTTAGGGCTTCAACATATAAACTTTAGGGGGACACAATTCAGTCCATGGCAGGGAGTATAGTAATGAGATCTTGACTTTATTTTTAATTTTCTAACCAACACTCTGGTTACATTTCTAGAATTTTGTTATACTGACCTCATATCACAAGCCCCTCACAGTCATGTCTGTGTAACAGAGTTTCTCGACTTTGTCACTATTGATGTTTGGGGCTGGATCATTCTTGGTTGTTGGGGGCTGTCCTAGGCCTTGTACGGTATTTGACAGCATCTTTGGTCTCTGCCCACTAGATGCCAGTAGCCTCTCACCCAGTTGTGACAACCAAAAGTGTCTCCATTCATTGCCACATGTCACCTGGGGGGTTCAATTGCCCCGCTTGAGAGCCACTAGTGTAGAAAAATGAGGAGCGCATTTGTTATGCCTTCAGCAGGGAGCTGTAACCCCATGACCTGGACTCGGTCGCAGCTATCAACTTTTATCGGGTGGGACTCAGGACGTTGACCTTCCTTTCCATCTTAGTTGGCTCCAGGCCTCTTTACAAGGTGTCCTGAAATTAACCAATGACCTAGTCCAATCTCTCCACCCAGTTTATTTTTTATTTTTATTGAGATATAATTGACATGTAACATTGTGTACGTTTAAGGAGTACAATGTGCTGATTTGATACATTTCTGCATTACAATATGATTATCACTGTAGCATTAGCTAATACCTGTATCATGTCACATAATTATCATTTCTTTTTTGTGGTGAGAACAATTAAGATCTAGTGTCTTAGCAACTTTGAAGTTTATAATACAGTATTGCTGACTATAATCGTTATGTTGTACATTAGATTTCCAGGACTCATTTATCTACTAGCTGCAAGTTTGTACCCTTAAACTACATTTCCTCAATTCCCCCACGCCCAATTACCCCTGGTGACCACCATTCTATTCTCCGTTTTCATGAGCTCAACTTTTTTAGATTCCACGTATAAGTAGTATCATACAATATTTGTCTTTCTCTCTCTGGCTTATCTCACTAAGCGTAATGCCCTCAAATCCAGGTTGTTGCAAATGGCAGGATTTCCTTCTTTCTTATGGCTGAATAATATTGCATTGTATATATATACCACATCTTCTTTATCCATTCATCTGTTGTCGGACATTTAGGTTGTTTCCATGTCTTGGCTATTGTGAATAATGCTGCAATAAACCTGGGAGTGTAGATATCTCTTCAGTATCCTGTTTTCATTTCCTTTGGATAAATACCCAAAAGTGGAATTGCTGGATCATATGGCAGTTCTATTTTTAATTTTTTGAGGAATCTCCATACTGTTTTCCATAGTGGCTGCATCAATTTACATGCCCATTCATCCACTTTAAATTTTGGCCATATGGATAGGACTTTTTTTTTCTAATCAGAATAACTAAAGTTTAAAGTTTAATTCTTACCTAACTCTCTTGGGATCTGGTAGAGTTACCTCAAAAAGAATGTGCTATTATATAGGCTACTTTTTAAATTATTTAGATCAGAATAGATAGTAAATGTGATGCATTTCATTGTCTTGACATCGACAGCTATTTTAAAAAAAACCTGATGAGCATGCTTGTTTACAAGTATCTTCTTTCTCAACAGAATCTCCCAAGTAAACAATCTCTTTTGCCTACTCTTAGATGAGTTTTTAATAACATTTTATTAAGATCTCCATAAGATTTGTAGCAACATTTACCTTTTGTTTTCAATGCTATAAGGAATCAATTGCTTTTCCTCAGGGGAAGTAAGGCTTCCCAAAACACCTTATTGCTTAAGGGAAACAGTTAGCTACAAATGCTAAAGGTTAGTATTTCAGCCCAGAGATAAACTGAAGAACCTCTCTTATCCTCAGAAGCAAATGGAGTTAACTCCTGAATTTGCTACCAAAAATATATTTTCACCAATGCTCCCTGTGAGTTAAATCAAGTCTGAAGTTCCACAAAATAAAAGCATTATGCAGTAAGTGGGCAGGTGTGGCTTAAACAAAGAAATACAAACCATTATGCCTCTACACAAAAAGAAAAGTTCTCCAAGTCACTCTCAAGTGTTTCCTCTGTGTGACTCAAGTTTCTATGTCCAGATTTGCAAACGCTATTGTTGACAAAGTCCTCTCAAAACCAGAACATAACATTCTATGCTTATTCTCTCTCGGTAATTCTCTAGTAAATTTATTTGGAACCAAGATATGTTATTTCAAGCCACAAGGTCCTCAACACAGCATGAGAAATCTGGGTTGTCTTCCATCTGCCTCTTAAATCTTTTCTCTTAATAACGATCCAGTAATCCAATTTTAGCTTGCATTTAACTCAGTGCTCTATCAGGCAGTACAGAATTCAGTTTGTTCGCTTGCTTCCCAAGTAGTCAGGCTGAAAAAAGTCTTGTTATTGTCAAAGGAAACAATGTGACTTGAAGACTTACAAGGAATTAAAAAGATAAAGAAAACGAGCCCCTATTCCTTCCATATGTCATCTTTCACTTTTTATTATTAAAACGGTAGCAGAACGTGGATTTGTTTTCAATAGAAAGTAGAACTTGAAAAAAGTCTTTTGTAAATAAGCAATTTTCTCAGGTGCTCCATGGATGACTTTCAAGGGAACAAGAATAGCATGTGATATTACTGAGAGGATGTATTCATCAATAGTTAATGCAAAAGCTTCCTTCTTGCCATTCCAAATTGCCCATGGTAAGCCTCACGACTAAAACCACATTAGAGTTCCAGCATATATTTATCCCTCTCTGCACAAAATTCTTATCTTATGTTGTTGGTTCAGATCATCTCCCTCAAGATATTTTCACCAGAAGAAATATTTTGCTTTAAATCAAGTGTCCCAGGTCTCAGCTTAAAATCAGTGATATGCTGAGAACATTTCTGTGGGGCAGCACTTCGCTACATCTGCCTACCAGCTGCCAGAAATGTAAATACATAGAACAAATTTTGTATCAGAGAGGCAGGTAATTTCGATCTCTTAGAAGAGAAAAGGCAACATAGAGAAAAGCTGCTGAAATAGAGCAGGAAATTCCCCTTCTTACCCTGCCCTGGACGTCCCTCACCCCCATCCTAAGTTTTTAAAAGTCGTCCTACAATTCAGAACTCTAAGCTCAGACTTCTCATGTTCTTATTGTGGCTTCTGACCTTTCAGCTGACCCACTGATAACCCAGTATAAGAGAGATTAACTAACCATATGCTGAAAGGTTCGACCATCCCTTAGGGGGTATCGAACTACATGGAGAACTCTATGTCCTGGCAGGGGAAACACAGTTTAACCCAATTTTCTTACCACTACATGCATTTCACGGCCCTGGGAAAAATGGATCTTCTTACTTGTTTTACCAAACTCCATCAAAACAAGACTAGGTGTCGCCCAAACAACTAATCAGAGCCTGGATTTTATTGTGGCTCGAGGGGAAAGCAGAAAGATCATTGACATTTTCTTGGCTCTAAAGCTACGTTAGGGGACCTCACAACCCAAACATTCCTCCAGGGATACCAAATGTCATTATACTTGATGTGGAAAGGGGTATTAACTCAAGAACCCAGATACCCTCATTCTTGTTTTGGAAAATTGACATATATGAGGGTAGTCATGCACATAGACATTGTGCTACATTTGTTCTTAGTGCCTTCTTAGAGTCTAAAATATTGAGCTGATTCTCAAAGCCTCCCTTCTGACGCCAGAAAATCTGTATGCGAGAATTAGGTGCACTATCATCGGCAGAGAGCTACTGCTCAACCTAGAGGCATTGTCTGCTGGGTAACCTCCCTTCCAAAGCTGTAGATCTCTGTCTTCCAACAAAGCAAACATCCAACACCAGGATGGGAAAGAGCCATAGTCCCTTTCTCAAAGCCTCTTGGTCAAGGTGCCAAATTTTCCAGTCATCTCTCCCAACCATAAGTGGCATTACCAGTTTCAATCACTTCTCTACTTTTCATCCCCAACACCCCTACTTTGGTTCAAGCCACCATCTTATCTTCCTTCCATTATCACAATAGCCTGTTTTGTTTTGGTAAAAGTTAATGTGGTATAATTTACATATCACAAAATTCACCCCCTTTATTGTGTACATTTCAATGACTTTTGGTAAGTTCAGCGAGTTGTACAACCATCACTGTATTCCAGTTTTAGAACATTTCCATAACTCCAAAGAGATCCCTCTTTACTATTTACGGTTAATCCTCGTTCCCACCTCCAGCCCTGGACAACCACTAATTTTCTTTCTGTCTCTATAGATTTGCCTTTTCTGAATATTTCATGTAAATGGAATTATACAAGATGTGACGTTTTGTGACTAGCTCCTTTCACTTAACATAATATTTTCAAGGTTCATCCATGTTGTAGCATGAATCAGTACTTCATTCGTTTTTATGGCTGGATAATATTCCATTGTATGGATAGACCATATATTGTTTATCAATTTAGCCATTGATGGACATTAGGGCTTTTTTGACTTTTGGAATATTATGAATAATGTTGCTATAAACATTCACGTACAAATCTTTAAGTGGGCATAAGTTTCACCTCTAGGATTGGAATTGCTGGGTTGTATAGTAAATTTTTGTGCAACAGTCTCTTAACTGTTCTACTTATCTCACATCTTGACCCACTTCAAGACCTTCTCCCTACTCCAGCTAGAATGATCTTTTGAAAGTGCAAATCCAGGCATTGTTTTACCGGGTTAAAAAACACTCCAGAAGCTTCTCATTGTTCTTAGATTAAAACCAAAACTTTGCTACATTGTTTATGGAGCCCTGCGTGATCTTTTCTCACTTCTGCAGCCTCTACTCCTGTTTCTCCATTTCATCTGGCCCCTTCTCCTTCTCTATATCAGCCAGACTAGATTTTAGTTTTCTGTACAGACTCTCTCAAGGCCTTAGCTTGGGCTTTTCCCTGTACCTAGAACTCTCCTTATCTCTAGGGTAGTGGTTAAGAGGGCAGCTCTGGAGTTAGATACCTGAATTCATCAATTAAAGCTGTGTGACACTGGGCAAATCATATCCCTGTGCATCAAGCTCCCATCTTTAAATTGGGGATTAATAATGGATCCTGATTCATAGGGTCCTTGGAAGGATTACATGTGTTACAATGTGTGAAGCCCTTAGAACAGTCCTCATTGAAAGTTAGTGATGGCCAATGAATTCTTCATGTTTTGGCTTAGCCTTGACTCCCCTTTAGAAGGCTTCATTGACCTCTTATGTCTAGGCTTGCTCCTTTAAATGTCTCCATAATACTCTGTTCTTGCTGTATCATATTATCATTGCCCTCATATTGTCATCTACTTGTCTGTCTTCCCCTGGCATTCTGAGTTCTGCAAGGCAAATTAAACCACTTCTATCACTTCTCCCACATGCATCTCACAAAGCACGGCTCACAGTAAGTGCTCATTAAAATATTTGCTGAATTGCAAAGCTGTACTAGATATTCTCCATATTCCATCCATTCTCAGCTTTCTTTGTCCAGTTCTCTCTCCCAGAGAGATCTCCATGGAATATATCATCCAGAATACTGACCAGCTGCAATTTGGTTGGGTTTGGCCAAGAGGAGGCTCTGGTAAGAAATAGATGGGTGGGTGGAAGAAGAGTTCATGGTAATTACCCTTCCCACTTCCTCCCTGCTGTGGTTCTGCTAGTGGTTGCATTCTGCTATAGGTATGGCTCCTGTCAGGACTTCCTACTTCCATAGCTCTAGCTCTTTCTGGTACCAGAAAAAACATTCCCTCCCTTTGCCCCTTCAGACCTAGGAGTGGTATAAGCAGTTTCCCACTATTGCTAATCCCTTGGTGCTCTACAACCCCTCCATCAGTCCATCCTCCCTGTTCAACCCTCTGTAAAAAGTTCATTAATCACTCTCCATGTAAACCCATTTGAGGGTGTCATCTGCTTCCTGTTGGGACCCTAATTGTTGGTACAATGACTGAGTATAGCCATTATTGAACAATCCACATTCCCGCTGGGAGGCCCAGGTGGCAGAGGGGTGAGGGGAGACTCTTTGCTGTGTTTTGTTGGAGAGGTGGTGGAGAGGTGTTGGAGAGGCTATTTATTAAAATAGCCTGTGATGTTTACAGTTCTTATTTTTATATGTATACATGTCACTTGCCATATGTCAGGATGTGTTATTGCCAATGGTTTCCATATGGATCGTTCTTAAGCCATTTTACTGGTGGATCTTGCTTTCCAGAGCACTCTGTAGTGAAGACTGAGTAGCAGCACTTGACTTGATTAATGGAAAATCGTAGTCCACCCAGAGTGCTAAGCAAGTATCACAATTCTTTCCAGTTCCAGCTAATGGTACATTTCCCAGGCTATTATTTCTAGTTCTATTTGAGAAACAACGCTGAATATGTGATACCATAAGTTCCAATACAGGAATAGGCTGTAGATAGACAAGTATCAGACTCTGAAACCAGGGAAGATCTGTAGGTCCAAAGACCACCTCCTGGACACCTGTGTCTTTTGTGTTGATCTGTTAACATTGGTTGAGCACACACTCCTTGCAGATCATGGTCTTATTTGCTCAGTTCCCAACAAATAAGAGGCTTGGACTGAACATTCAAATAGTTTATGATATAATTATTGCTTTGTGTCAAATAGATTTTTTTTTGCATGTGAACTTAGAGTTATAAACAATCACTCACAAGGACTTGGCATTATTATCCAATTTGCATGATTTAAAATGATTCTCTAGTATGATCAAAGCTAAGATTTCAAGAGTTCTAACTAAACTATTTTGTTGAAGTCATCAAAATTTGTCACGTGCTAAACGTGAGAGGCTGCACAGAGGAATTGATGAAATTTTAAAAGTGCACATTCTAAAAAGGTAGCTGTGTTAGTTTCCTATGGCTGCTGTAACAAATTGCCACAAATTTAGTGGCTTAAAACAAAGCCAACTTATTATTTTACAGTTGTGGAGGTCAGAAGTCCAAAATGAGTCTCACTGGACTAGATTCAAGATGTCAGCAGGGCTGTATTCTTTCTGGAGGGTCTGAGGGGAATCAGTTTCCTTGCCTCTTCCAGCTTCTAGAGGCTGCCTGCATTCCTTGGCTCGTGGCTACTTTTTCCATCTTCAAAGCCAGCAATGGCTGGCTGAGACTTTCTCACATCACGCCATTCTGACATTGCTTACATCCTCACATCTCCTTCTCTGCCTCTCCTGCCTCCCACTTTCACTTATAGGACCCTTCTAATTACATTGAACCCAACTGGATGATCCAGGATAATCTCTCCATCTCAAGATCCTTAACTAAATCACATCCACAAAGTCCCTTTTACCATGTAAGGTAATATACTCATAAGTTTCAGGAATTAGGATGTGGATGTATTTGGGGGCCATTATTCTGCCTACTACAACACCTGTTAAATTACTATTTAAAATTTTAGAAATCTTTGCCTTTGTTGTTATAAATAATGAAAAATGGTGGAAATAAAAACTATTTTATGAGTGTTTTTAGTCTTTCCCTAAGGCCATAAGAAAACCCTAGACACGGTCTGTTGCCTTGATGTCTTTACATATTAAATGAGGGTAAAAAGAACCACTTCAAAGGGTTTACATTTTTGAATTTTAAGTTACTAATACAGGTAAAATTACTGATGTAGAGAAAGCGCTCAAAAATAATCCCCTATTCATTACATACCATTTTTATACATATTATTTTCCCTGAGTTAGGAAACATAAATATTTCAGTAGTAATAATTATAATCATTTAGGTTTCACATAACATTTTATGACTTGGAAAGCTCTATGAAATAATTTCATAGTTTGTATCCTCTCATCTTCAAAATTAACACAGAGGAAACACAGTTTTTGAGACTACATATAATTTTTTCTTAAGTAGTTTTGGATTTGGCTTTCTATAAGATAGGAACTAGAAAATTTTTTTGGTTTCTGTGATGGAAGCTAGGAATTCTTCCCCAAATTCACAAGCCAAACATCATATGTGATTATCTATTTCAGCAACTGAGAAGGTCATTGGAAGATCTGAAGAAGGTCAGGTTCTACTTTTTTTTTTTTGTGAGGAAGATCAGCCCTGAGCTAACATCCATGCTAATCCTCCTCTTTTTGCTGAGGAAGACCGGCTCTGAGCTAACATCTATTGCCAATCCTTCTCCTTTTTTTTTTTTTGTTCCCCAAAGCCCCAGTAGGTTGCTGTATGTCATAGTTGCACATCCTTCTAGTTGCTGTATGTGGGGCGCGGCCTCAGCATGGCCAGAGAAGCGGTGCGTCAGTGCGTGCCCGGGATCCGAACCCCAGGCCGCCAGTAGCGCAGCGCATGCACTTAACTGCTAAGTCACGGGGCCGGCCCTCAGGTTCTACTTCTTAGCACCACAAAGATATCAGAGCTGTGCCACTGTATTGAGGACCATGAAGTAAATGGCTACCCAAAAAACTCATATTAATCAAAAGATTAACTGATTGCCAGATCAAGGGACAAGGGCGGTGCAAACAGACAGGGCCCCTGCTTTTGTGGTGCTTACATTCTATGGAGGATAAGGGGGAAATAATACACCAATAGATAAGTGAGTCGATACACAAGCAGTATAATTCCAAGAAGGTTAAATGCTATGGTGACAGTGATATACTGGGCTGTTTGTGCCAGAGTGGAAGCTACTCTAAGGGAAGACGTCTCTGGAGAGGGGATAGCTGAACTGTCATTTGATGACAAGCAGTTCATGCTGTAGGTTCATAAAACTCAGATCCCTATGGCCTCTTCTCCTCATTTCCAAAGTAGGGTATGTGGACTACCAAGGGTGAGCAAGGTAACCAGTTGGAGTAAAGAGAGAAAAGGTTAGAACTTCGATTTGTATTTATTTTTACCTAGAAAATAAGAAAGAAATTAAATTTTACTAATATTTAAATTTTTACATTGGCAATCTACACTTGGTCCTTATGACAGATAGTCATCCTCACTCTGGAGTATTGCAATGTACTGCATTTTATAAGAACCTAGTTAGGTGAATTTAGAGATTATATTATCTAATTTTAACTAGAATAAACCTCACATAATGGACCAATGGCTGTAAAAGTTTTCTGTAAGGAAACCAGGGGTTGAGGTAATACTATTATTGCAATCTTAAGTTAATAAGAAGAAAATGTCAGAAGCAACTCTTTCCCTCCTCCAAGTAGGCCATCATGAGCCACGTTATGACTGTTTATTCATAGCTGAAGAGAACTCAGTCACAAATATTTAACGTTATCAAGAAATCCATATAAAACATGTATTGACAATAACGTTCACTACAGACAAACCTTACCTAGCCTTCCCATAGGATGAAGCCATCACAGTGAGCAACACATTTAAAAATATTATTTATTTACTTCATCTTTATTCCATTATGTGTGCTTTATAATATACAAAATGTATTGGTTCCTGATTCATGTATATAATTTATAAATTGATATACACATATTTAGGGTTTGTGTGCATTTATTTTTACTTCTAGGCTTGCATAATCAAACATGCTTTGTGATCACTGTTCTAAACTATTTGATAGTTTATGGCCCTTGTCAGCGACTGTCAGCAACCATATACGGGACAACCCAGCTCTGAACTCTGGAACAGATTTTCAAGATGGTGTGAAGTTTTGAGCATAATTAAGGTGCCAAGAATCACATAATCCAGCAGAATCTGGGTGGAGCGACAATTCTCTAGTGATTTGGAAGGAACATTCCTATTCCAGCTAGAAGCTGCAGGGAATCTAAGCTGATCCCTGAGGTAGCACTATAATGCCTGTGCCTTTGGTTCATACAGGATATTGGCCAAGATTCCTCTGCAAATTTATTCCTCAAAAATAGAGTTCCATGAGTCTATAAAGGGTCTGACCAGTGACAAGTTTTAAGTGAGTGTGAGTGCAAGTGTGTGTGTGTGTGTGCATGCACACACGTGCACCAAAGTGACACCAAGCTTTCTTTCAGCCTTGTAGTTTTATCAAACACCTTTGAGGTGCTTTGATGCTTGCTTTATTTTAACATTGGATAAAGTATTTCATAAAAGAAATTGTTTTACTTTCTTTGGTCAATAGCCAAGAAAATCCAAAATATAACTATGGGCACATTTAGCATTAAGAATTAAATGTATTTTTAAGTGTGTGTGTGTGTGTGTGTGTGTGTTTCTTTTACTCTAATGGCATTGATGAAATAACTTGCAATTTTATTTGTCCTTAAGTATAGGCTTAAATGCATCAGGTTTTCAAATGCTCTAACGTAATCAATTGCCTGTGGTAAAAAGGATCTAGTAATCTTTAAGGATTTCTTGGTGATTAGATTGCAGATGCTTTAACATGCACAACAGAATGTGTTCCCAGGAGAAAAGGGACAATACAAATTCAAAGGTGCCCCAGGGCTTCTGTGGCCTATATCCCACATTTATCAAAGTAATAACTGTCCTATCAAAGGACTTTTCTCTCATTCCCTTTTCCTACTCCCTTTGTCCCCTCTTCAGCTAGGCACACACACCCACTTCTTGGAATACAGACTAACTCATCCCAGAAACATGAGCAGGGTAGAGTTACCTAAGACTCAGCCAGTGATTAGTATTTTAAGAGATTTGGTGCATTTCATTCCCATTTTTCATCTATATCGATACCGTCCCATGCTTTGAAGTGTAGTACCCCATAAAGGACACGAATACAAGCATTTTTGTGTGTAAATATATGTGTGAGCATGCGTGTCTAGGTTATAGTGCCCAATATCTGTGAGGAGATAGACAAATTCATGGAAGTTTTCCTCAGAAGTCACTGCTCCAGGCATTTGAGCTTTGGTGGTGGTGGGGGTGTGTGTGTGTGTATGTGTGTGTGTATGTGTGAGTGCACATACATCGGCAAAAGGTGAAGGAACAGGCTTTCGTAGAAAACTCTTTCCCTTACTGTGGGAAAGAAGATAGGGTTGAAGCCTCTTAAATTACTAAACAGACACTACTTGAGGGCCCATACCAGGCACGTGAAACTTATGAAAGTGGCTTGCATGATCCATGAAAACTCTACATTTGGACCTGATTATTTGTTCCTTAAGAAACATCTTCCATTCCTTTCTTACTTTTACCAAATCTACCCTGAAGGTAGATTCTGCATTTAAGGTTCAGGGAATCTGTGAATTCTAAATCTATTTTAATAAAAATATTTCTGGTTCTAAGCAATTCAGGGGTAAGTGACAAGCTAGCCCCTATCTGGGTGAGGTGGTCAGCTTAGAGTGGGACCTCGCGGATTTGAGCAGTGGTGAGAAAGAAAGGGGTGAGGATGGGGCCTCTCAATCACTTTGGCCTCCACTTTCTTCTCCCCAGAGACCTACTTAGTCGCTTCAGTCTTTCAATATTGAGGTCCTAGTGGATTTCTTCTGCAGAGGACAACTTCCCAGGGGGCTTCAAAAGCCCGATGTCCTAAATTAAAAACACAGAAACTCAAGCACCCCCTGCCTCTTGTCATCACAATAAACATGTACCACAATAGGATGGTTTAATTTATTTTCCATGTGGAAGATTTTATTAAGTTTAAAGTAGACTGGGTACACAGTTCTTTCCTGCAGCTGCAGTTTATGACGAGGGTAACCCAAAACACATGACCACATGATATAACAATGTAATGCAGCACTAGAAGAATTCCAAGTGGACAGAAGGTTGGAAAGCGATCCTTTGTATAACTAGGAGCTGGCCTCACATAATGGTAGATGCTTATAGATTTGAAAATCCAAAGAAACATGTGCTTTCCCCAGGATGTCATTCTCAGGATAATAAACATGATTCCAAATACTTTTACATCAATATTGTCACGTGAAGAGCCTGGATGTCTGTCATCCTCCAGCACCATCTATTTGGACAAAATGTAAATCTGGAAATCTCTGGAGGGGCTTTTTATTTTTATAAAGGTAAATTCAAAAAATATTTCAGCATTTTTCTTTTTCTTGATCTTGCTGTCAGGTTACCAACCGACTTCCTTCCTTCCTTCTGATGTTAGCCCAAGTGGAAGAAACTTCTTAGATGACTTTTGCAGGTTCCTCATTTCCCTGCAGCCCATGGCCTCTTTTCCTGGCCAATCCAGACACACGTCTTCAGGCCCTCCACCACCACCAGTGACATGCTCTAGCACTTAGGAAACTTTTGCAAGATGTTCTTTCATTCTCACAAGTATAATCCTCTCACAATGTATGAAATATTAAGAGATAAAAACAGTATTTTGGAAAATATTTTGGATGACAAATGCAGGAATTGGACTAAGCATGAAATGCTGTGATTTACTGGAAAGAGGACATGCTTTTTAGTTAGAAGGCTTGATTCACAGTTCTCACTCTGCCATTCACCAGCCAGGGCAACTTGGGCAAGTCATTTGGTCTCTCTAAGCCTCATGATCCTCCTAATCTTAAGAAGGACCAAGTATATCTCCCCTACCTACTCACAAGGTGTTTGTAAGAATTCGATTATTTGTGAAGTGATACACTTGGGTTACTTATTGGTATACAATGATAGGTTACTGTGCTGAAGAGAGTTATAGCAAAGAGGTACTTCTTAGAGATTATTTGATAAAACCAGTTCATTTTCTGGATGAGTGATCTGAGGTACAGAGAAGAGAAGAAACTCAAAGTTTGTCATTGCTACCCAGTGGATGTGTTTTCAAGATACAAAAGAATGACAAACAATTGTGTTATCCTGTGGACTCACTCACTATAATAATTTACATGATACCTATAAGGAACCAGTTTATAGAGTATGACAGGAATATTTTTTCCCCAATCACTCCTTTCAAACATTCCTCATTCCAGCTCCCTTTTCCTTCCTCAAAGATCCAAGGCAGGCCCCTTACTTGCCTGCTTATCCTTATATTTGAAAATGCCCAGGTTTAAAACTTCAATCTCATATTCAGTTTATCATGAACTCTTCCTCGGGGCCCCCAGCACTGGGCCTTGGCCTGAGGAGTTTTGAGTAGGGGGAGAGCTTTTTCGACTTCTTTCACACCACCCTCTTCCGGGTTCTTTCTTCCTGTTTTGTGTCAGAGCCTAGGGGGAAGGAACAGGAGTGGTGGTATCTGAGGTGGACATCTCTGGTAGACGAGGTGCATTTGTAGTCTTCTCTGTTGACTATTCGTGCTCCTCCGCAGAGGCCCTGTGCATGCGTGAATACAAACGCTCCCTCTGACCAGAGGCTAATGGATATATTTTTTCAGAGGCCCCTTGGGATGGATCTTCCCACTACACAGTTCTCAGGTATGAAAGATACACTTCAGTTTGAACCCACTTCAAATACTGCCTGTGGGCAGTGCACCACACAGCCTCTGGTTGCCAGAGGCCCGTTGCCCGATAGGCAGCCATCATGGGTGAGGTGATGGCTCAAGCCCAAATACCTTTCTTTGTGTCTGTTTGACTCATGGGAAACCCAAATATCTTGGCTTCACCCAGAGTGAATGCTCCTTGGTCTCTTTCTTGCTATCTCTCCCCAGCGATTGTTCTGCCCCTTAGTCCCAGAGAATAAATCAGCAAGTCTGTTACACAGGCAAATAGCCAACTATGGAATGAGATACCACCCTTCATCTCTAATAATGATTCTCTAGAACCTTCTCCATCATTTGACTTAAAATTTAGAGATATTCTCTGATGATTCTCCAGTGCATTCCCAGACTTCTACCTATATATGTTGAGGGAGGTGGTGAGGAGATTGCAGCAATGTAGGGCCTCCAAATTCTCCTTAAGTTCTATAAAATTTGTGAATAGAATGTGGGAACATTTGATGCCTGTTGTTTTCATCTTGGTGTCTTTATCTGCTCAAATCTGTTGTTGAGCTCCTCTAGTGAATTTTTCATTTCAGTTCTTGTACTTTTCAACTCCAGAATTTCTATTTGGCTCTTTTTAAAAAATAATTTCTAGCTCTTCATTAATATTCTCCATTTGGTGAGACATCTCTCTCATACTTTCCTTTAGTTCTTTAGACATGGTTTCCTTTAGTTCTTTGAACATATTTAAAATAGCTGATTTAAAGTCATTGATTCGTAAGGCCAAAATGTGACTTCCTCATGGACAGTTTCTATTGACTGTTTTTTTCCCCCAGTGGATGGCCCATACTTTATTATTTCCTTGCATGTCTCATAAGTTTTTGTTGAAAATTAGGTATTCAAAATAATATAAAATAGCAACCCTGGAAATCATATTCTCCCCTTTCCCTATGATTTGTTGTTATTGCTCTTTTTGTTGTTGTTGTATTCTTTTAGTGACTTTCCTGAACTAATTGTGTAAAGTCTGTAATCTTTGTCACTCATGGCCACTAAAGCCTGGGCTCAGTTAGCTTAGAAGTCAACTAATGATTAGACAGAGATTTCTTTAAATGCCTGGAATCAGTAAGTCTCCCAGTCTCTGCTGAGGGACTGTGTGTACATGTTGGGTCACACCTTCAACACTCAGCAAAGCAGTTTACAACTTGGCCTAGCCTTCACATCCTGTTTGCACAGATCCTTAAGGTCAGCCAGAGGTGAGAATTTAGTGCCTTCTCAGGTCTTTTTGGACATACAGCCCTGGGCATGTACACAACCTTAAACATGCATGCTGCTGTCCAGGTTCCCAGTAATATGTCAGAGACTTTCAAATCTCTCCATGGACATCTCATTCTCCAGCTTTTCCTTTAAAGCTTTTTTTGGTTAGCTTATTATTTGCCCCAACTGTTATCCACTGCCTAAGGTAGCTGAGATGTTCAACAAAGGCCTCTAATTTTTTTAGACCCAGTGAAAAGGCTGTTAGCACCGGGCAAGCTCTGAGTCAGGTCGAATAAAGACAACCTTGTGAGCGGGGTCTTCTAGGGAAACAACAGACTGGTCAAATATACAGTTCTATGGGAATGAGGCCCTGAAGGAGATCTAGCTCTATTTTTCCCCCTACCGTAGCTACCAGGCTGCTGGCTTTCACCACGATTGTGAGCTGTTGGGTTTCAAGTCTACCAAGATTCAGTCATTTTTCTTGAATAAATGCTCTTGGATTGCTGGAAGGCTTTGGTTAATTTTCAGAGGTCTTAAAAAGTTGATTCTGAGCATATTTTGCCAGTCTTATCTTTTCTCTTACGGAGGAGAGAGTTTTTGGAGGTCCCTCCTCTGCTATTTTCACTGACATCCAATTCTACCTTAGAGTTTTTAGCCGTAACTCTGACACAAGAGAAATGGACCTCTTCAACAGCCTGTTACATATGCTTAGCATGTATCTGGTTTCATTCTATTATACAAATGATCCTCTGTTAATCAAATGATTCTATTTGACTTCATTCATATGGTCCCACAGAGATAGTAGTGTATGGTCATAGGTAAGAAAGAATATTGATTAGAAAATATATGAATTAGTGCCATGTTTATACTGCAGTAGGTAACCACTATAATAGTTTTGAACTGTAGTTTTCTCACTATATTAAACTTGTCACTCTTGGAAATGGCATCATCTTGTATTTCCGGTACAGGTCTAGACTTAGCCAAAGTCTTCTTCTGGATCTTCCCAAAGTAGTCCTTGGCTCCTAATGACCAATAATAGAATCAAGGTCCTGGTGTGTGGCATCTCTAAAATTACTGTTGTCACACACTCCCTCTTGGACATCCTTAGCTTTCAGCCTAATGGATATATATATATATATATATATATATATATATATTTGGATATATATATATATATATATAAACACACACACACACTATACACACTGATATAGATAAAGGTATGCTAATCTATCTAACTATCATCTATCTATCTATCCATCTATCTATCTATCATTGGGTCTAATTCCCTTACTAATATTTCTTTCCCTGGATGACTCATTTCCTTCTTGCAGTTTGACAGAGAATGAGAAAAGTGAATAGAGCTCTATGTCAACCTGTGGGTCTGGTATGAATGTTCTAGGTATCTCAAAGTTCATTAGTAAGGATTGCTCCCTTAATCAAAAACTTAGCCCAAGACTCAAATTTTTCTTAGGTCCTGGAGGATGACTCCAAGGTGGAGAGATCACATGAGCTGTCATTCCGTTGGATCCCAGCTCACTATTCTTCCTGTCAGCCTTTGCTTTCATTCATTCATGTATATGTGGGTCTCCTCTCCCCTAGAACTATGGGAGGATATACACTTAACAAACTCCCTTGCCATTGGACAGAGTCATGTGACTAGTAATAGCCAATAGGCTGTGGGCAGAAGTAACTTGTATCATTTCCCAGCTGAGGAATTTTATTGCCATTGTGACACCCTGCAGCACTCTCTTCCCACTGATGTCATGACAAGTGATGTTCCACACGTTGGTGCCTCTATTAGACTGGGTTCCAGAGGTAGGATGACACAGAGAAGCACCCTCACAGACATTTGCTATTTATCAGCTATGATAAAAAAATAAACCTCATTGTGTTACAGGACTAGGATTTTGGGGTTGTTTGTTAATGCAGCATCATCTGTGCTATCTCGACTGGTATCTTACTTCATTTTATGATTTTAAGCTTGACTTACCTACAATCCTCTGGCTTGGCCATCTGCATCATTTTTTATCACATATGTCACATTCATCAGCATCCTCATGCTTATTTGAGACAATGAAGGGAGGCAAGGGGCTCATAATTTTTTTCTTTTCCTCTGAGTCTCCCACTAACATATGAAGCTACAACACAAACCACGACAAACCATAGTCTGTTCTATATTTAACTAACATTCTCTCTCTAAGAGACAGATTTGACATGGAACTCAACTATCTAAAATTAACTGATGAGAATATACACATACTCAGAGTTTGAATGCCTCTTTATAACTTCAGCAAACCACCATCATCTTGGGTTTCCTTTTGCTGCTCTGTAAAGCAAGGGCAAGAGTGATATTTCCCAAGGTGGTTATGAGAATGAGAATGTGTGGGTGTGTGGGGGAGTGTTAGGGGAAATGTGGTGTATTTTGCATAAAGTAAGCTATAATTGAAAAAGGCACTCCATTCTAAGGGAGCAATCAAGAGAACTATAGACCTCCAGAGCATGCTGGAATCTGCTTTCTATTTTCCCACATTTGTAACATGCTAAACTATTTGGGTCCCCATTCCTCATTGAGATATTTGGCCCCAGCCAAACATGGAATTGCTACACTTATTTACTGATTTAAGAATAGTAGCCAATCCAAAAAGAATCATGCTTATGTCAGCCTGAGGGGATAATAAAAAATTATGTATCTTCAAATTCTAAATGCTTTAATTTTTAACTTTTTGTTATTTTATTCATAAAATAACTGGCCATTATTCATGAAAACATTAATACAGTTACACAATATTAAAATAATAATTAAGCCTTATAAAAGGATATGCAGGGAAAACTACATTTCATTTTCACCCTAGGCATCCAGATTCCAGTTCTCCCCAGAAGCAACTCTTGTTACTATTACATGTTCTATGCTATACAAATATAATATATGGTATATACAATGTAAAAAACCTACCCCCTCCCCATATTTATCAACATAAACGGGAGCAGAGTGTGTACACTGTTCTTAAGCTTTGTTTTTTCACTTAACAATGTTATCTTGGCCATTGTTTCTCTTCAGCCCATATAGACTTACCCATTTTTTCTAATGGCTAAATAACATTTCATTGTATATTTAGGACTTGACTTAATGGGGCAGTTGGCCAAACTGGAGGGCTGTAGGTGGGTCTAGCTCAACATCATGAGATGCAGTAGAACGTCTGTTCTGATAGTGCAAGTTATGCTGCGGTAACAGACAACCCCCAGGTGATGGACATTTATGTTGTTTTCAGTCTAAGGCTATTGCAGACAATGCCATGGAGATCTTGTTTTACCTTTGCATACACGTGCAATTATATCTAAATGATAAAGTCCTAGCAATGGAGTTGCTGACAGAAAGCGTATGTACATTTTCTTTTCTTTTTAGTAAACTTTATTTATGAACAATAAAATGTACCCTTTTTAAGTGTGCAGTTTGTGTACACCCACGTTACCACCTACACAATTAAGATATAGGACATTTCTGTTTTCATAAGCTTTATTATTATTGAGTTATAGTGAGGCCAACAGATCAAGAGACGACTGTCGTTGAAAGGATAGCTTACTACATCCCCAGTTCCCAAGAGAGGGAGTACACATCTCAGCACGGGGCGCCACACATGGAATCACCGCAGGTGAGGTAATGATGTCGGCGGGCAAGAGAGAGAGGAACTGTGGGCCAAGCTTTTATTGTGGTTTCCACAGGAAGCGCAGGGGAGGAGAAATGACTTCATCGGTTGTTTGTGAGGGGTATAGATTCTGGATTGGTTGGTTAGTATTTGAGATGACTTAAATCGAGCTGTGCAGAACAAGGTGTGTCTGGCATCTGCATACAGGACAGATGTTAAAGTATCAAGGTTACTAAACCTAGAAGTATGCTTAGTACAATTTCCATTACTGCAAAGGTTCCCTCACAATCCTTTGCAGAAAATCCCTCCCCAACCTCTGGTTCCGGGCAACCACATATCTGCTTTCTGTCACCATCTGCTAACTGTCACCAGTTAGTTTTGCCTGTTCTAGAATTTCGTGTAAATGGGATCAAATAGTATGCACGCTTTTGTGCCTGACTTCTTCTGCTCAGAATAATGTTTTTGAAATTCATTTATGTTGTTTTGTATATCAGTAGTTCTTTATTTTTTCATTGTTGAGCAGTATTCCACTGTATGGATATACTACAATTTGTTTATTCACTCATCTTTGATAGACATTTGAGTTGATTTTAGTTTGGGGCTGTTATGAATATTACTGCTTTGCATATTCTTTCCAATGTTTTTCAAGGGCACAGGTGTGCATTTCTCTTGGGAAAATACCTAGGGGTGGCATTTCTAGGTATATGTTTAACTTGATAAGAAACGGCCAAATGGTTTTGCAAAGTGGTTGTGCCCTTTTATACTCAAGACGGTGCACAAGAGTTTCAATTGCTACACATCCTTGCCAATACTTGATATGGTCAGTTGGGATGTACATTTTGATAAATGTTGTTCTCCAAATGTGTAGCAGACACTGCTAGTTGTCTGAACCAACAACTGTTCCCATCTTCCTTCTCCCTTGCCTCCCATCATTAAGCTAACACTTTCTTCGTCTACCTTGCAGCTATATGTGATCAATATATCACAGTTCCAGCCAGTAAGGGTATAAACCAAAGTCTGCTGGGACCTGTCTAGGTAAGCTTTTATTTACCTAACAAAGCGACAGATGTGCCAGCACTGCTCCCTTCCTTTCTCCCTGCTCCTTAACGACTTGATTGCAGACATGGTTCCTGGTGCTGTGGTAGGCATCTTGCCATCCACCATGAGGGAATGGCCAAGAGAACCACAGCAGACAATGGCCATCCAGAGCCCTTGAACCAGCAGCCACCTACCTCCAAACTTTGAACTATGTGAGAAAAGTAAACCTGGACTTATTTCAGCCATTATGCCCCAGGTATTCTCTTACTGGAAGGATATCAGATGAATATACCTCACATTCTTATCATTCATTTAAGCAATATCAAAGGGGATCCCCAGTTGACACCCATAGCGAAAGAGAATGCCTGTGTCCCCACGTTTTGCCCAGCACGTGGCATGGTTTTAATCTTTAGTATTTTGTTGTTTTAATATACATTTACTTAATTATGGCTGAAGTTGGAACTTCATTTGCTTAAAAGCTATACATTGTCCTTTCTGCGACTTGCCTGTATATGTCTTGTGGGTGTTGATTTATGAAAATTCTATCTTGATAAAATCAGCTCTTCATCTGCCATATTCATCATTTGTCTCTCAAATTTGTGTATGGTGGGTTTTCTGCTGGTCCGAAATTTTTACCTTTTATACAGTGTATTTTTTTTTTTTTGCTGAGGAAGATTCACCCTGAGCTAAAATCCACTGCCAATCTGCCTCTTTTTGTACGTGAGCTGCTGCCACAGCATGGCCACTGACAGACGAGTGGTGTAAGTCTGTACCTGGGAACTGAACCCAGGCCGCCAAAGCAGAGCACGCCAAACTTAACCACTAGGCCACCAGGGCAAGCCCTATACAATGTATTTTGAAGTGAAACATCCTTGTATTCAAATGCTGTTTTTGCTCCTTACTAGTTCTATGATCCAGAGGTTATTCTACACTCAATTATCTATCTTTAAAATATGTATCTCTAACACAAGTTGTGCTGGGATTTGAACCCAGGTCTACCTTACTCCAAAACTCATGATCTTTTTACTACGTATCAAAGTACTTTATTATTATTTTTTTTTTAGTGAGGAAGACTAGCCTTGAGCTAATATCTGCTGCCAATCCTCCTCTTTTTTCTGAGGCAGATCGGCCCTGGCCTAACATCCGTGCCCATCTTCCTCTAGTTTATATGTGGGATGGCTGCCACAGCATGGCTTGATAACTGGTGTGTTGGGCCGCGCCTGGCATCTGAACCTGCGAACCCCGGGCTGCTGAAGAGGAGTGCGCAAACTTAATCACCATGCCACTGGGCCAGCCCCTGTATCAAAGTACTTTAAATCCTACAGATTGTATGCTGTCTCAGTCCATTGGTGTACACAGTATTTAGGTCATCATTCTAAGGGAAATCACAGAAAAGATTGGCTTTCTTAAGTATGCATACTACTTCCAATCTTTGTGAAAATGTGGCTCCCCTATGGCTTTGTCTGCAGGTTATGAACAGATATGTGGATCATCTTTCTAAGAGAAATCACACCTAAAGCACTGAACAAAAACTGGCTTTCTCTGGTTTATGGAAAAGTTGTACTCCTACTTCCAATCTTTTCTAAAAACATGGCTTCTCTATGACTTCATCTGCAGGATATGTATAGACACGTGGTAGGTCCAAGTTGGTCTCCTAAGATCAAACTTTATCTCCCTTTTCATGATCTCTACTAAAATAATTTGTTTTAGTTCATGAAATCTTCCAATGCCATTATCAATTGAGCCCCAAAATGTTATCAACAATTTAAATTATTATTAACATACAAATGTAAGAACCACGGACAATCTGCTTAGTGCGGACTTGTCTTTCCTTCTATGGCTATACAAGGGTAGGAGTTTCATTTTTTTAACCTACATGAAATTAGCATTTTACAGTACATGCCAAACAAAATCAGCCTTTTCCTCAATCCCATTTCCATTTTAGACTGTGATTTTGCTTTGGCTTACATTTTAATAAAGTTGGCATTTTTACCTCTTCTGCATCTGGAAATTCCCAATTGACTCTGTCACGTTGTGAACTGAAATAGTAATTCAGTTGGACTGAATTTGCTTTGAGGAATAAACCACCACTTTTTACATTTTTCTCCCTTATGATTTATTGATTTGCAAGATATGCCATGAAATATATGTCTGTGTACATATATATATGTATATATATGTACACACTCACACAAACTGAAGTTAAAAACTGAAATTAAAAAAGAGCAAGAGCTGCATACATGGTTCAGTTGACTGTTAATTTGATTTCTTCATTTAGGGCAGTTCCAAGGAGTTAGAAGCTGAATAAAAGCAAACTTAGGAGAGAGGACAAACAGCAAACATATATGTAGATGGTTGAAAACACAATTGTTTCAATCCATTCATTGCTTTTGGAAAATAAGCAGTATTTTTTTAATGTGTTCAGTATTCAATTTTGAGAAGAACATATTCTGATAAATCATTAACTATAGGTAAATCTACTAGATACCCTATGTCAATGTAACTCTTAAATGTTTGAAATAATGTGACAGCAATTAAAGATGTCTAAAGGGGTTCTACTTTTTCATCACCTTTGAAAGTAAATAAGAATGTAATTTGCCAGCCAAGAATGGCCATCCTGCTGATGGCACTTTCTTCTTTTGTTTGAGGGGAAAAGCAGGATAAGGTGACCGATCATCCCATTTACCCAGAATTGAGCAAGTTCCCAAGATGTGGGACTTTCAGTGCCCCGGAAAGTCCTGGGAAATGATGATGAGTTGGTCAGCTGAGAGCAGGGAAACCTGTCATGGGTGTTACAAATTGCACCCATCTGGTTTTGATATTGGAGCACATGACTGTCCTTCATGTGCCCAGAACTGAGATCATCCCTGGAAATGCTCACAGTGTCTAAATGGAAGAAAAAATTCTGAAACCACAATAAAACCTTAAATGTTTTAAAAGTTTAAAATGAGTGCTTTTTGTAGTTTAATGTCTCCAGAGTAATCAGGGTATTGATATAAACATAATATATTCTAAAAACAAATTCAGTTGGAGAAAACTATCCTTCCCTAAGATAAATGTCAAGTCTAAGATGCACATCAACTTAGTGTTTTGCTATGAGGGGAAGAGAGACATTTAAGGTATGGGTAAAAATGCAACATTATGTTCAGAAAGCAATATAGAAAGTAGCTTTTTTTATCATTATGAGCATTGAATTCTCCAAGATAATGGAATGCCCATTTTATGTGACAAAGTCACCAGTGGCTGACATTCTGGTGGCAACTTTCAGAAAAACTTTACTTGAATCTATCACTGTTATCTACATTCAGCTATGCTCAGAATTGGGGACTATATCTCATGTGAATCCGAAAAGGAGATATTTACACTCACAGATTAAATATTAAGTACTTAAAAAACAACTAGACACCTCTCTTATCTCTCCTTCACTATTGGCCATTTTGTAGGAAGTGTTTCGGTTGAGAACTTTTCCATCTACTTTTGAGTTGATGGCACTGCTAGATAATATGCACAGATGAGGGATGAGAGGGACCTGGCTGAACTTGACCCATTTCATTCTATGAGAAGAGTCAGGGCGTAACCCAGATGTCAGCCCAGCCATGCTTTCCCTTTTGATTTTCATTAAATTGGTTGTATCTCCATCCCAACTGCAGTAGAGATCCTCCAGGGGGTGGGTGGGGCTTGGAGTTCTGCTAGTTGTTTCGGACTCCAATTCCTGCTTCTGATGAATTAGTTCAGTGTTTGGACCACCTCACCCTTATGAGCTTATCATCTTTGGCGGCCACTGAGTGGTTGCGCCACTCAGATCTCCCTTCAAGAGAATCTGTTGCCAGGAGTGTGGTTAGCAGACGGCCGCCAGCTGCTGTACCTACAGATCTGCTGTGGCATTTATGCCAAGGTTATACTGTCTCAGAGCCATTCTCAGCCAAAGACAGCACGAAAGCACACTAGATCCAGGCTGATGTGGATTCTTTAATGGGCAAGCTTTGCTCAGGGGCTCCCCATCAGCCAGGCCATGATGGTCTCGGAGCTGTGCTGCAGGCTAGGAGGCTTCTGTCCCAGTCTTCTGTCCTTCCTTCTTTCCCCTCACGGGTATTAGAGGTGCATCATGGATTAAAGGCTCTCCCTGCCTACTCCTGCTCTCTCTCCTCCTTATTTTTCATTGGCATTTTCTCCATCTGTGTATCCGCTTCTTGGAGGACCTGAATTGACACATAGTTCTTCTTATTGCCTTATGCTAGATGCCACTCAAAGTACCAGTGACACAAGGGTCTGTGTGCAGAAGTTTTTTTTTTTTTTAAAGTTTCCTCATACCTCCTTTATTTATTTATTTTTTTGAGAAAGATTGGCCCTAAGCTAACATCTGTTACCAATCTTCCTCCTTTTTTCCTTTTTTCCTCCCCAAAGCCCTGGTAGATAGTTGTATGTCATAGTTGTACATCCTTCTGGTTGCTCTATGTGGGATGCCACCTCAGCATGGCTTGATGAGCACTGTGTAGGTCCGTGCCCAGGATCTGAACTGGTGAATCCCAGGCTGCCGAACTGCAGCGGGTGAACTTAACTGCTACACCACCGGGCCGGCCCCTGTGTGCAGCAGTTTTTTATTGAAAGTTGGAGGCAAAGGACGGCATTTACCCTATAGCACACCAAATGATGTAAAACTGAATCTTTAGCATCCTTGTCCTTAAAATCTTTTGTTCACATGCCTATCTGAGAATTTCCCATAAACTGTTTTTCCATAGGCTCCAATCTCTTGCCACCTCTTTCACGTTCCCTGCTTTGCCTCGTTTCTTTGATCTCCACTCTGCACTAAATATTTGCTATGCCCCCTAGATTCATGTTAACTTCCCTTTTTACAGACTATGTCTTGTGGATGTCACCTGCCACAGTTCAAGTGGTCTATTATTTCTCTTTCTAAAAGCAACTGTCAGGTCAAGGTAAAAAATAACATTTTTTTTCAAACCCCACTATGGATACTATGCACGATTAAAGATAAAAGACCACAATTCTCATATTTACAGATGAAAAAAGAAATATCTCCATAATTCTATCCAATCAGAAAGAATATTTCTTTACCCCTTTGAAGTCATGAGAAAAAAGGAAAGGAAAAAGAGCTAAATTGGGTCAAACAAATGGTATTGTGGTTATGTTTTTATACATTTGGGATTTACTGTAGAATATTCTCTTATTTGCCATAAAACCACCTTTAAGCACCTACTGATAGCTGCTAATTCTAATGATGCAGAATGTGGAAGTGATTAACCACCTGTTCACTAAACACATTTCCCTCTTTTGTTGGGCAGTTCTATGGGATCACATGACTGAACTGTGGCTAATGAAATGTGAGCAGGAATGATGTACACCACACACCACCAGGCTAGGCTCATAAAATCCCCAATTTATGGATCCTCCATGCTCTTTCCACCTCTTCAACAATTGTTGAAGATGGCAAACACCCACCAAGGAAGGATCATGAGTTTCTAAAATTAGGCATGGAGAAGAGCATCCTACCTGTCTAAAATTTTGCCAATTTTTTATTAGGTGGCTAGTTTTCTTATATTAAAGTTTGAGAGTTGTTTATATATTGTGGATACAAGTCCTTCATCAGATATATGATTTGCAAATATTTTATCCCAGTCTGTGTTTGTCTTTTGATTCTCTGTTTTGATTCTCACTGTTAAGTGACTTTCAAAGAGAAGATATTTTTTCTAATTTGATGAAGTCCATATTTCAATATGTTCTTTTATAGATCATATTTTGGTGTTGTATCTAAGCAGTTTTTGCATAATCCAAGACAAAAAGTTTCTCTTATGTTTTCATATGGAACCTTTATCATTTTAGGCTTTACATTGTGATCATAGATCAAATATAGTATGTACGTGGCATGAGGCATAGATCAAAGTCCATTTTTTTTGTATATGAACATCTAATTGTTGTCATCATTTTTTGAGAAGACTATGCTTTCTCTGTTGAATTTTATTTTGTTCTTATGTCAAAATTCAGTTGTCCATATATACATATGGGTCTATTACTGGATTTATTCTATTCTATTGATATATTGGTCTATCTTTGTGTCAATATCACACTGTCTTGATTACAGTAGCTTAATAATAATTCTTGAAATTTGGTAGTGTTAGCCCACGTTTGTTCTACTTTTTATGAGATGCTTTGGTTATTTTACATTACCTGCATTTCCATATGAATTTTAGTATTAGTTTGTCAATATCTATAACAAGCCTGCTGAGATTTTGATTAGGATTGCATTGACTCAACTCAATTGATTAATTTAGGGAGAAGTGACATCTTAACAATATCCAGTCTTCCGACCCTTAAACAAGGCATATCTGACTATTAATGTAGGTAATTATTTAATTTCTCTCAGGAATATTTTACAGTTTTAACTGTACATGTCTTTTATATATTTTGTCTAATTTATCCCTAAGCATTTCATACTTTTATGCTACTATAAATGATATTTTTATTTCAATTTCTTATTATTTCATGCCAGTATATAGAAGTACAATTATTTTTGTATATTGATCTTATATCTTGCAACTTTGCTAAACTCACTTATTAACTCCAGCAGATTTTCTACATAGGCTATCATGTCATCTGTGAATATAGACAGTTTTCCTTTTTCCTTTCCAATCTTTATTTCTTTTCTTCAATTAATTTCTCTGGCTAGAATCTCTAGTACAGTGTGAAATAGAGGTGATGAAAATGGACATCCCGATCTTGTTTCTGATTTTAGAGAGAAAGCTTTCAGTCTTTCACCATAAGTATGATATTAGCTGTGGGTTTTCCACAGATGCCCCTTATCAGGTTGAGGACGTTCTCTTCTAATTCCTATTTGCTGAGAGGTTTTGTCAAATGGATGTTACGTTTTGACAAGTGCTTTTTCTGTGTATATTAAAACATAGTTTTTTTCCTTTTTTAATTTGTTAATGTAGTGAATTACATTAGTTGATTTTTATATTTTATGCTACCCTGCATTCCTGGGATTAACACCACGTGGTCATGATGTATTATTCTTTTTATATATTGTTGCATTTGATTTGCTAAAATTTTATTTAGAATTTGTTTTTGAGAAGCACTGGTCTAGCACATACTAAATGTTCAAGAAATGTTAGTGACCCCTCCCCTCAAATGTACATACCACTTCTATAGTTGCTGTTTTTCTGGAGTATGATGAACAGAACTACAAAAAAATGTGCCCAGTAGTGCATTTAAGCACCTGGGCAAATTTAATTAACCTGTTAGGAGTTGTCATAGGAATTTAGGTTAAATTACATTTAAACTTAAGTTGAACTTCTATTTCTTAGCTACATGAAAATAATGAGCACATGTCCCTTCCTGTCTGTAACAAAGGGTTTCTGGAGCTGACGCTGTGACCGCAATCTCAAATTTCTTTCCGATTTTCTATTTTCAGTTTCAGACTTATACAAGCAACAGAAAAGCCCACCTTTCAAAACCATGGCCAATGGGGTGCCTTTACATCCACACAGGACAGCAGGGTCAGGCTTCTAGTAGAGAGAACTGGGGAACCCATCCAAATACATTATGTTCTGTTAAACCTCGCACTTGAGATCCATTCACCCTCGAGCACACGATATGTCCAATTCACATTCTACATAAACAAGGCTGTTATGCAAGTTGGCACAATTCCAATGCCTGTAATCTTCTACCCCATTCTTACCTGTCAAGCAAAACCAGGGACAACCTGATGCAAGAGCAGACAATTGGCCTTCAGATTGAGCCCTTTGTGTCATCACCTTCCACCATTTCCTGGGTTAGTGTCATGGGCTGCATAACACAGTCATTCAAACTACCCAAGCCAAAAGGAAAAGTAGCCCTTTCTGTTATCAACCACAGACTGTTTACGCAACAGCTAGACAGACCCCGGGCAGCAGCTGAGTATTAAGAGGCCTGAGAGAAGGGAGACAGCAAAAGAATCAGTAAATGTTTTGGGTATGGGGGGACTGTCTGTTGTGCCATAAGATATAATGTAATATAATCTAAAATCTCTGTATAGAAAACAATATTTAAGCTTAGCACATTTATGTCTAAAAACCTTGAACGTTTATGGTTACATTTGACACTAGGCTGAAGCATTCAGGGTGTGGTAGCAATTTAATCCCAGGGGTCTCAAGTACTTGTAAGGCAGGCTTGGTTGGTCTTCCAATTTGTCTTCTGATCATCTTCTGAATGATCCCATTTGGGGTTCAAAAAAGACTATAATTTAATCTAATATTTTGTAATCAACCTCAGGCGCAGTAGAGTGGAAGTACATTTCTAAAATGAATCATGGCCCTACTGTTTGCCTAATTCTCTTTTTCCTTCTCTTGGTCTCTATTTGCTATTATTATATTCTAGGCAAAGATAGGATGGTAAATTAATAGAAGTTTTGTTGACTGTGATGTATTGCTAAGAAAGCTCTGAGCTATTTCTCATGAACAAATATTTCTAAATTTATATTGTTTCTGGCATTAAGTGAAATGAAGCATTCTTTCTCTTCATTTCTTATAATCAACATAATTTTAATGCATAGTCTTTCATTCAACTTTTTTCGAATGCCATCTGGGTGCCCAATGCAAAGTTTCTGTTTTTAAAATAGTAAGGCCTTTGTTTGCAAAGATAATCTTTTATATTTATTTTTTAGACACCAGTATACCTAAGACAGTGCATGGCACATTATAAAATTTCTATAAATACTAAACAGAATTTGAAAAATTGTGTAGTTAGGGCAATTCTTTGTGTTGTTTGGATATTTGGTCCAATGGTTTCCTTAATTCTTTCTTATTTTCTGTGATTTTTATCATAGACAAATTCTTCTTTTACTCTAGCAGGAAGTAGATTTTCTTTTAAATAAATAAATGAATACATAAATAAATATAAAAATTTTATAAATTTATATATTGTATATTTTTGTATTTATTTATGCATTGATGTATTTATTTATTTCCTTCTGAAAACATTATTGGCCATGATCATGAAAGAAGGACATTGCCAGAGACCACACTCTGTGTGTTGAACATACTTTGGCAGGACTTTCTGAGCTATGACCACTCCCCTCCCCTGGAAGGAGGAAGCACAGACTGGCAGAAATGCTGAGCTGACACTTCTAATGATGATTTTCTCTCTTTCACTTGGAAGGCAGGTTGAACCATGAAAACAATATCTGCAACCAGAAGTTTGGGCAACAGGAAGCAGTAGAGAATGGGATGTAGCCCATCTTCAGCAAATGAGGTTTGGAGGGAGGATTTCAGGACAAGTAATCTGGACAACTTGCCCAGTGCCTCAGTCCAGTGTTTAAACACCTCTGATGTTTAAATTGTGAATGTTTGGAAGGTCACAAAGCTCACATTCAAATTTCATTGCAAAAGGAGTACTCCAAAGCCACACGCAAATATCATGTTTAGGTATCTGAATTATCTGAGACTCTGCTCCTCTCCTTTCCATAGTTAGTAAAGAGCCAACAGAAGTAATATTTCTGCCCTTATTCACCTAAACACTGTCCCTCTCCTTGCATTATTTATTATCATTCAAAGCAACATGATGCTGCTAATCTTATGGCTCTATACAGCCTGACCAATCCCCTGGGAAATACTCCCAGGGTTAAAATCTGCCAACACTAGACTAGTCTTAAAACACACAATTGGCAAGTAATTAATTTTAGATATCAACCAAGATGAGCAAAACAGCAGAGACTGAAACAGAAATAGGCATGCTAGTCAGAAACTCAAAGTGGAAAGAAGAATAGCATCTGCTGGAATTGTTGGAGGGAAGCACCAAATATCAAAGAATGACATGCACCAGGTAGAACAATTCAAGTTGAAAGGAAGAAGAAGGTCAGAGATTCCCAGAAGGAGCAGAGCCAGAATCATCAGGCAGGAGGAAAGAGAAGGGAATGCTTAAAGACAGTCTTGGGAGAAAACATGACTCAATGAATGACCTTGGACTCAAGTCCCTCAACCTCTCCGTGTCTCAACATCCTCCTTCATATTCCCCTTCCTAGGCAGTTACACTGGAACATTCTGATGTCCAAAAGTCTAGGAATTGAAGTACATGAATGGAATGTATATTTTTAATGATGTCAGTGCCTTATCCAAACTCTGAATTTAACATAGCATCCTTTAAACTTACACCCTTGTGTTTTATTTCACTAGTTTCTTCATGAAAAAAATTTCATTTGGAAGCCAACTAGTAAGCATAAAATAAAATTAATGTGGTGAAAGTTGTCAGTAGACTTACATGTATGTGTCAATAGGTGGTGAAAGGGATTATCTGATTTGTTAACACCTCATTTTTGGATCAGCCCCTCCATAAATACCCTTCTCACGCTTCAAAAAACAAGAACAGAATATATTTAAACTGGGCTTGCTGGATGAGTCCAAAGCATTGTCAGAAAATTTGAAGCCTTGAAACCATAGGTTCTCAGTATATGAACAAAGTGGCACATAAATTTATTCCAACCCTGCAATCTGTTGTTTAAAGGAACCATGTTCTTGTCTCTTCTTGGTTTTACGTATTTGTTTGTTTTGTTTTATTTCAATTTATTGAAATTTCTTCACATCTGGAAAATATCTATATGGTAGAGGGGAGAGGGAAGGAGATGGAATGGGGAGAAGGAAATAATCTTGGGATGGGTAGGGGGGAGTTCCAGAAATATTTTCCATGCAAGTTTCCATACCAAGCCAATGGTAATGAGAACTTGCTACACGCCAGGCACTGGGTGAGGCAGACAAGGCACCATGCTAGATGAACATCAAAGAGAGAGCAAAGAAACACAACAGCTTGGCAGACACACTAACTTAAAAACCCATTTGCACAGGCTTGAGGAAGCCTGTTGTCTCCTGGGGAGGCTTTGGCATGACCAGAAGAAAACATCAAAGACACTCCAGACTTTAAATCTCTTCCAAGGGTGCGATCAGCAGGACAGGAAATGGGAAAGTCATCCTAGAAGGGATTTGGAAGGGAAGGGGCTTATCCAAGGATGCTCCTGGCCCTGCACATGAGCTCTCACCATGTGTACATTCAACAGACGTGATACGGTGAACAGCTTGGCACCCAGTCAGTAGCAAGTCTTGCCTTAGCCCCCCACCAAGAAACTGCAGGGAATAAGGCGACACAAGAAAAGATAATTCAATAAGAGTGTTTTGTAATCTTCATGGTTGACTTAATATTTTGAAAGGATCTCATGGAACAAGAAAGCCTGCATTCTAAAACAACAGAAGCATAAATAAATATCCAAAGAGAAAAGCCCAAAGGGATAGGAGAAGACCCCATTCAACCAAGAGAAAACAAAAAAGTAGGGTTTGCCTGAAATAATATCTGGCATGCTAGACTAAAACTCCTGGTAACCCAGCAGGGTCGCTTCATGCTTATAGTACCTCAGTATGACCGAGGAACAAAAAGTTGCCAACAAACACAAGGAAAGGCCTTTAATTCCATGTTGCTGGGAAATAATGACAGACTATGAAATCTGCCCATGTGCAGAGCCCAACCAAGACTGAAGTTTCACATGCGGCCTACCATTGAAGTAGGATGGTAAAAATAAACTTGGCCAAGCTGCTTTTCAAAACACAAAGTTTCTACAAAGGCAAGGGATAGGAGCTTTCTTGAAGTGACGGGAACGTTAAAGCAAATGTATGGGATATACTGGATATATACTGATTGTATGTATCGTGTGTATGTTGATTAAACCAAATAATACACACTACATATATACATACATTCATACCTATATATATATAAATATATTTATATATTTTAAAATAAATTAAAATATAAATTAAAAAATATATTTTAACTTGAATAAAGCTGAGATCTTAAAGTAAGACCACAGCAAGTGGGGAATTTTTATTTATTTTTTTATTTTATTTTTTTTTTAAATTTTTTGTTTATTGCAGTAACATTGGTTTATAACATTGTAAAAATTTCAGGTGTACATCATTGTACTTCTATTTCTGCATAGATTACATCATGTTCACCACCAAAATACTAATTACAACCCATCACCACACACATGTACCAAATTATCCCTTTCACCCTCCTCCCTCCCCCCTTCCCCTCTGGTAACCACCAATCCAATTTCTGTCCCTATGTGTTTGTTTATTGTTGTTATTATCTACTACTTAATGAAGGAAATCATACGGTATTTGACCTTCTCCCTCTGACTTATTTCACTTTGCATTATGCCCTCAATGTCCATCCATGTTGTCACAAATGGCTGGATTTCATCGTTTCTTATGGCTGAGTAGTATTCCATTGTGTATATATACCACAGCTTCTTTATCCATTCGTCCCTTGATGGACACTTAGGTTGCTTCCAAGTCTTGGCTATTGTGAAGAATGCTGCAATGAACACAGGGGTGCATGTACCTTTGCAAATTGGTGTTTTCAAGTTCTTTGGATAAATACCCAGCAGTGGAATAGCTGGATCATATGGTAGTCCTATCCTTGATTTTTTGAGGAATCTCCATACTGTTTTCCATAGAGGCTGGACCAGTTTGCACTCCCACCAGCAGTGTATGAGAGTTCCCTTCTCTCCACATCCTCTCCAACACATGTTGTTTCCTGTCTTGTTAATTATAGCCATTCTGACGGGCGTGAGGTGATATCTCATTGTAGTTCTGATTTGCATTTCCCTGATAGTTAGTGATTTTGAACATCTTTTCATGTGTCTGTTGGCCATCTGTATATCTTCTTTGGAAAAATGTCTGTTCAGATCTTTTGCCCATTTTTTAATTGGGTTGTTAGTTTTCTTGTTGTTGAGATGCATGTGTTCTTTATATATTTTGGAGATTAAGCCCTTATCAGATGTATGGTTTGCAAATATCTTCTCCCAATTGTTAGGTTGTCTTTTCGTTTTGTTGATGGTTTCCTTTGCTGTGCAGAAGCTTTTTAGTTTGATGTAGTCCCATTTGTTTATTTTTTCTATTGTTTCTCTTGCCCGGTCAGATGTGGTGTTTGAAAAGATGTTGCTAAGACCGATGTCGAAGAGCGTACTGCCTATGTTTTCTTCTAGAAGTTTCATAGTTTCAGGTCTTACATTCAAGTCTCTAATCCATTTGGAGTTAATTTTTGTGTATGGTGTAAGGTAAGGGTCTACTTTCATTTTTTTGCATGTGGCTATCCAGTTTTCCCAACACCATTTGTTGAAGAGACTTTCTTTTCCCCATTGGATGTTCTTGGCTCTTTTGTCAAAGATTAGCTGTCCATAGACGTGTGGGTTTATTTCTGGGCTTTCGATTCTATTCCATTGATCTGTGTGTCTGTTTTTGTGCCAGTACCATGCTGTTTTGGTTACTATAGCTTTGTAGTATATTTTGAAATCAGGGAGTGTGATACCTCCAGCTTTGTTCTTTTTTCTCAGGATTCCTTTAGCTATTCGGGGTCTTTTGTTGTTCCATATAAATTTTAGGATTCTTTGTTCTATTTCTGTGAAAAATGTTGTTGGAACTTTGATAGGCATTGCATTGAATCTATAGATGGCTTTAGGAAGTATGGACATCTTAACTATGTTAATTCTTCCAATCCAAGAGCATGGAATATCTTTCCATTTTTTTGTGTCTTCTTCAATTTCTTTCAGAAATGTTTTATAGTTTTCGGTGTACAGATCTTTCACCTCTTTGGTTAAGTTTATTCCTAGGTATTTTATTCTTTTTGTTGCAATTGTAAATGGGATGGTATTCTTAATTTCTCTTTCTGCTACTTCATTGTTAGTGTACAGAAATGCAACTGATTTTTGTATGTTGATTTTGTATCCTGCAACTTTACCATATTCGTTTATTACTTCTAAAAGTTTTCTGGTGGATTCTTTAGGGTTTTCTATATATAAAATCATGTCATCTGCAAATAGTGACAGTTTCACTTCTTCCTTTCCAATTTGGATCCCTTTTATTTCTTTCTCTTGCCTGATTGCTCTGGCTAGGACTTCCAATACTATGTTAAACAGGAGTGGTGACAGTGGGCATCCTTGTCTGGTTCCTGTTCTTAGAGGGATAGCTTTCAGTTTTTCACCATTGAGGATGATATTAGCTGTGGGTTTCTCGTATATGGTCTTTATTATGTTGAGGTACTTTCCTTCTATCCCCATTTTATTCAGAGTTTTTATCATAAATGGATGCTGTATCTTGTCAAATGCTTTCTCTGCATCTATTGAGATGATCATGTGATTTTTGTTCTTCATTTTATTAATGTGGTGTATTACGTTGATTGATTTGCGAATGTTAAACCATCCCTGCATCCCTGGAATAAATCCCACTTGATCATGGTGTATAATCTTTTTAACGTATTGTTGTATGCGATTTGCTAGTATTTTGTTGAGGATTTTCGCATCGATGTTCATCAGTGATATTGGCCTGTAATTTTCTTTTTTTTGTGTTGTCCTTGTCTGGTTTTGGTATCAGGGTAATGTCAGCTTCGTAGAATGAGTTAGGGAGCTTCCCCCCCTCCTCAATTTGTTGGAAGAGTTTGAGAAGGATAGGTATTAAGTCTTCTTTGAATGTTTGGTAGAATTCACCAGGGAAGCCGTCTGGTCCTGGACTTTTATTTTTGGGGAGGTTTTTGATTACTGTTTCGATCTCCTTACTGGTGATTGGTCTATTCAAATTCTCTACTTCTTCTTGATCCAGTTTTGGAAGGTTGTATGATTCTAAGAATTTATCCATTTCTTCCAGATTGTCGAATTGGTTGGCATATAGCTTTTCATAGTATTCTCTTATAATCTTTTGTATTTCTGAGGTGTCTGTTGTAACCTCTCCTCTTTCATTTCTGATTTTACTTATTTGTGCCTTCTCTCTTTTGTTCTTGTTGAGTCTAGCTAAAGGTTTGTCAATTTTGTAGATCTTTTCAAAGAACCAGCTCTTGGTTTTATTAATTTTTTCTATTGTTTTTTTGGTCTCTATTTCATTTATTTCTGCTCTGATTTTTATTATTTCCCTTCTTCTACTGATTTTGGGCTTGGTTTGTTCTTCTTTTTCCAGTTCCTTTAGGTGCATTGTTAGATTGTTTATTTGAGATTTTTCTTGTTTGTTGAGATAGGCGTGTATTGCTATAAACTTCCCTCTTAGAACCGCTTTTGCTGTATCCCATAAATTCTGGCATGTCGTATTTTCATTTTCATTTGTCTCCAGGTATTTTTTGATTTCTTCTTTGATTTCTTCGTTAAACCAGTCGTTGTTCAGTAGCATTTTGTTTAATCTCCATGTATTTGTGGCTTTTCTGATTTTCTTCCTATAGTTGATTTCTAGTTTCATACTGTTGTGGTCAGAAAAGATGCTTGGTATTATTTCAATCTTCTTAAATTTATGGAGACTTGTTTTGTGGCCTAATATGTGATCAATCCTGGAGAATGTTCCATGTGCATTTGAAAAGAACGTGTATTCTTCGGTTTTTGGATGGAATGCTCTGTATATATCTACTAGGTCCATCTCTTCTAGCGTGTCGTTTAAGGCCAATGTTTCCTTATTGATCTTCTGTTTGGATGATCTATCCGTTGGTGTAAGTGGAGTGTTAAAGTCCCCTACTATTATTGTGTTACAGTCTATTTCCGTTTTTATGTCTGTTAATAATTGCTTTATATATTTAGGTGCACCTACATTGGGTGCGTAGATATTTACAAGTGTTACATCCTCTTGTTGGATTGTTCCCTTGATCATTATGTAATGCCCTTCTTTGTCTCTTTTTACAGTTTTTGTTTTAAAGTCTATTTTGTCTGATATGAGTACTGCTACCCCAGCTTTCTTTTCATTGCCATTTGCGTGGAGTATCTTTTTCCATCCCTTCACTTTCAGTTTGTGAGTGGCTTTAGGTCTGAAGTGTGTCTCTTGTATGCAGCATATATATGGGTCTTGTTTTTTTCTCCAGTCAGCCACCCTATGCCTTTTAATGGGAGCATTTAGTCCATTGACGTTTAAAGTAGCTATTGATAAGTATGTACTTACTGCCATTTTTTAACTTTTTTTTTTTCCCTCAGTGTTTTAGTAGTCCTTCTGTGTTCCTTACTGCTTCTATACAGAATTGATGGTCACTTTAGTTTGACCTCTGTCTGAAAGCTGTACTCTTTAACTCCCCTCCTCCCTCCTTTTATGTTTTTAATATCATATCTAACCTCTTTTTTGTGCATTTGTATCCATTACGTTCTAATCATGGAAATAGATAATTTTTCCTATTTGTGGTCTTCTCTTTTTCCCTTAAATTAGTCCCTTTAACATTTCTTGTAGCACTGGTTTCTTGGTGACAAACTCCTTTAATTTTTGCTTATCTGGGAAAATTTTGATCTCTCCTTCCATTTTGAAGGATAACCTTGCTGGGTAGAGTATTCTTGGCTGTAAGTTTTTTCCTTTTAGCACTTTAAATATATCATGACATTCTCTTCTAGCCTGTAAGGTTTCTGCTGAGAAGTCAGCTGATAGCCTTATGGGGTTTCCTTTATATGTAACTTGACATTCTCTTGCGGCTTTTAGGATTCTCTCTTTGTCTTTAATTCTGGACATTTTGATTATGATGTGTCTTGGTGTGGGCCTCTTTGGGTTTATCTTGTTTGGGGCTCTCTGTGCTTCCTGTACCTGGATGTCTGTTTCCTTCCTTAGGTTTGGGAAGTTTTCATCTATTATTTCTTGAAATAGATTCTCTGCCCCCTTGTCTCACTCTTCTCCTTCCGGGACACCTATAACACGGATGTTAGTGCGCTTGATGTTGTCCCAGAGGTCCCTTAGACTGTCCTCACTCTTTTTAATTCTTTTCTCTTTTACCTGTTCACCTTGGGTAGTTTCTTCTAGTCTTTCTTCTAGCTCACAGATCCGTTCTTCTGTATCCTCTACTCTGCTTTTGAGTCCCTCTAATGAATTTTTCATTTCCAGTATTGTATTTGTCATTTCTGATTGGTTCTTTTTTATATCTTCCATTTCTTTGTTGACATTCTCACTGAGTTCATCTATTCTTCTCCCCAGATCAGTGAGCATCCTTAACACTCTTAGTTTGAACTCTCTGTCAGGTAGGTTGCTCATTTCTGTTTCACTTAGTTCCTTTTCTGGGGTTTTGTCCTGTTCCCTTACTTGGAATGTATTATTTTGCCTCCTCATTTTGCCTCTTTCCCTTTGCTTGTTTTACGTATTAGGTAGGTCAGCTACGTCTCCTGCTCTTGGATAGGTGACCTTATGTAAGTGATGGCTTAGGAGGCTTCCAGTGTGCTTCCCTCAGTTCTCAATGTTCCAGGGGCGGCCCCTATGTGTGCTACGTGTGTCCTTCTATTGCGGCCTGTTAGCTCTCCCTATAGGCGCCCAGGGAGGCTGAGTTATGCTCCTGGCCAGCTGTTGTAATGCTCAGCTGCTTGTAGTTGTTGTGGGCCCTTCAGTCTCTTTATCAGGTGTGGGGCACCCCAGCACAGTTGGCTGTAAGTTCTAATACCACATGTGTGTTGCAGTATTTCTTTTAACTGAGTAGGCCCCCAGCGTGGCAGGTTGTTAGGCTCAGGGCCTTACAATTGCAGTAAGCCTCTAGCCTATTATGTCTCTTGTCAGCTCTCTGAAGATTGCAGCTGGGTGGGGCTGGCCTCAGGCACAGGAGCACCCGATTGTTTCAGGCTTTGGAAGGTGGAGCAAACCTCCTATGTGTGTCTTTGAGAAGCACAAGTCTTCAGCAGCTGACAAGCCCTGCCGCCCACAGGTCCACACACACAGTCAACACAGTCCTGCCCCGTGTGAGCGCCCCAACCTCCCCAAGCGGACCCAATCTCTCCATGGCGGGAGCCCCACACACTCCGCCACCGCCCCACACTCTCCACCTGCTCCTTGTGCACACCCTGCCCCGCTCAAGTCGGCTCAGTTGCCAGGCTGCAGAGAATCCAGTCACCAATCTATGCAGGCCCACACGTTGCCTGAGGGCTTGTTGTTGGGTGGGGCCAGTCTCTAGGGTGGGCTGCCTGCCCTGGCTGAGCTGGATTAAATCGGTTCTCTAGCGGGTGGAGCAGACCCTGGGCTAGCAGGCCTCAGGGAGAACTCCAATGGCGTCTGTGTCAGCAAGCTCGCACCAGGCCACAACAATGGCCGCCGCCAATGTCCCAGTCCCTGGAGAGGTCTCACCCCTCACCGAGATGCACTCAGGGCCTATTAGGTGAGTCTCTTGTCACCAAAGCACTGTGCACCTTTCTTTCTGGTGATTTTAGGATGCTTTCTGAAACGGGTGAGTTTGCGCGCGGGCCCTTTAAGAGCCAGTTTTAGTTTCTTTGTGAACCGGGTTTTCTGGAAGTACTCCCCAATGCTTTAGTAGCAGGCAAAGTCAGATATTATGCCGCTGGTCTCGATTGTGCTGGGTCCACAAAATGCCCACAGCGGGGGCGCTCCCGGCTCAGGGCCCCGCGCCTCCAGGGAGGCTGCGCACCTGTGAGCTGCTCCCGGCGGCCGTGAAGCTGGCGGCTTGTGAAGGCGGCGTTTTTCCTCTCCAGAAGGGAGTCTCTGCCTCTTCTACCCCAGTTAGGATTGTCCGTTGTTGCTGGAGTTCCTCTTATCCAGTTTTCAGTTCTGTCTCAGGGGTAATTTTTCCACAAGTAGTTGTAAATTGGCTGTGTCCACGGGAGGAGGTGAGTTCAGAGTCTGCCTACGCCGCCATCTTGACTCCGCCTCCCAAGTGGGGAATTTTTAAATGCCCCCAAGCCCAGTAATCCTTTCTTTCGCGTGCCTAGTCAGCGAGGACCCATGCATGCAGTTTGGAGGCCGTGTAGCATAATGGTCAAGCTTGGAGTTTCTGGAGTGAAATCTTTAGGCTTTAGATGCCAACTTCACTACTAACTACAGTATGTAGTATGTAGACTACACTACAGTATGTCTTAGAAAATTTCCTGAACCAGACCACAGAAAACATGGCATAATATCAGTACTTACCTTACATGGCTATTGCGGGGATTACGTGAGATAACATATGTAAAGCACTAGACTAGACCCTAGCACATATTAGGGACTCAATAAACATTCACTATTAATATCACAAATCCATTAGAAGCTCTGTGCCCCACATCCCTTTCTAGTGTCCACAGAAACTAACAGGGCAAAGAGTAACCAGTAGTATTTAATACATGCCTGTTGCTTGATTTAGAAATTAGGGTTCCATAACTTGTTTGAATCCCTAAATCCCACAATATAAACAGACATATAAAACAGAAAATTACTTTTCTTTTTTCTATGTGGTATTTCCATCAGTTATTAAACAAATGCATTTTTTCAGTGTACCTAACTTTTTGTTTAATTTCGGCGTCTTAGAACAGAGTAAATGCCTGGTCCTTGTCATCAGTATTAAATCCCATAAATAATTCTCCTAGATGTCAGCACAATATTAGTACCTTAGAACAATGTTCCTCAAGATTTCTCCAAGGAGGAGATTCTCCAGATGTGAATAGGTACCCCTATTAAAACAAATAATTCTATATTACAGTTAATTTGAAAAATGTTGGATTAAACAATGCTAACTAGGCATGCAGGATTTATCAGGGCCTTAAATATGCTAATGTGTGCTTTGGCTCTCCAAGAGATGAATATAAAATGCCAGGTTTCCACAAATCACTTGTCCACACAACCCCTTTTTCATGGAATTACCTCTTTCACAGAACTATGACCCTCAGATAGAACTAATGCTCTGTCATAGGCACTTTCGGATACCCTATCTTAGAGGGACTATCTGAAATCTACTAACTTTCCCCTGGAAAGCAGGTTCACAATCTCATGAGAACACAATCACTTTTCTACTCAGATGGTCTGCATATAAAGCAATAGTAGCTATAAAAGTCAGTGCCCTGATCCCCAGGGTTGATCTTGATGATTTTGCTGGTTGGGAAGGTGTTTCTTTTCTCTTATACACTCCCTATATGGGTTCTTCCTGCCCCTATAAACTCAGAAAAGCCAAATTCTTCAAAAAGTGAATGCAATACCATTTTTAGTCAAGGCAATCACTTGTTATGGAAGTGTGTTATGTTATGATAAACATATCATCAGCGGATACAATAAAAGATAACAAAATCTACATTTGTACTGAACTTTCCATAGTTATTTAAGCCTGCATTCCAATTTTGTCTTTTTATCAGTGTTTCCCAAACTTTAGGATAATAATAATCACCCATGGAACTTGGGGTAAGTAATTATTCTTGGGTTCTACCAGTCCACGTGTTTTGAAATGCTTCTCTGGTGAGGCTTATGATGAAGCATCTTTGGGAAATTCAAACGTGGCTACACATTACAAACCTTATTTTCTTGAAAATGCCAGACTCCTAAACAAAACCTACTGAATCAGAATCTCCAAAGGTGGGCCGGTATCTGTATTTTTTAAACATCTAAGAAATTTGGAGAGCTGGTTCTCTGAGAGGAGCCATGGCTCTACACCTCAGCTCATCTACTGACAAAGCTACAGAGGGAACTGCAAGGCAGCTCCTCCAACATGAAGTCCCAGGCTTCTTCTATGAGATCACAATAGTGGTCACGAGGTACTGATCAGCATGACGCCCTATACTGGGGAGGAGCCCCAAACACATACTGAATGAGGAAGGAAGGAATGTCAATAGTAATGTCTAAAAATAAACAAATAGCTTTCTTTGAAAGGCAGAGTTGAGAGCAGGAAATTTGTCCAAAAAGCCCCAACGTGGTTTGATCAAGAGGCTTTTCTCTAGAAGATATGATCATTCTACTTTACTTTCCAGTATTTTCTACAGTATAAAACAGCTCCTTAGGCTTTCTGTACGTGCCATGAAATAACTTCCCAAACTTCACCAAGCAGTTTTCTGACTGGTGATGTGGTTTCCCTATATATTTCCATTTCGGTTTGGTCCCCCAACCCCTTGAGCCTGAGGCTGTTTAGAATGAGCTCTCTACAAGGGCCTTCTTCTGAGTGGATAATGCATGAACATTGCTAAAAAGCAGAAGACTCATAATCAGCTATTGGGTACTAGACACTTCATGCTGGAGAGAAGAAGCAATATCAACACAGGTTATGGAATTAATCAATAATTCTGTCAACCTTGAGAATATTTTATTTGGAGAATTAGCAAAAATGGTAGAGATATTGGGAAGCGAAAAAGGATTAAAAGGGAACTTCTGGAGCTAATTTTGTTAACAGGATTCCTACAAGACACATCTCAGTAACCAAGATGCAATTTCTTTTTAACAGTTAATCTTTTCTTTTGGAGATAATTGTAGACTTACAGAAGAGTTTCAAAGATAGTACAGAGAGTTCCCGTATACCCTTCACCCAGCTTCCCCATCCTTAACATCTTATGTAACCATAGAAATTTTTGTCAAAACTAAGAAATTATCTTTAGCATAATACTATTAGCAAAAGTATAGAACTTTTTCAGATTTCACCAGTTTTCCCATTAATGTTCTTTTTTTTTTGTTCCAGGATCCCACATTGCATTAAATCATCATGTCTCCTTAGTCTCTTCTGTTCTGTGAGAGTTCATCTTTCTTTCTGGACCTTGATGCTTTTGAAGAATACTGGTTGTTTGTTTAGTAGAATGTCCCTCAATTTGGGTTTGTCTGATGTTTTCTCATGATTAGACTGAGGTTATGTATTTGGGACAAGAATACTACAGAAGTGATGAGCCCTTCTAGTGTATCATGTCTGGGGATGCATGATGTCCATAGGTATTACTGGTGATGTTAACTTTGATCACCTGGCTAAGGTGGTGTCTGCCAGGATTCTCCACTATAAACTTACTATTTTTTTCCCTTTGTAATTACTAAATACCTTGGGTGAGATACTATTTACGCAAATATCCTATTTCTTCTTAAAACTGTTACCCACTCATTCTAACATCCATTGGTGCATTTTGTCTGAGGTAATCATCACTGTAGTTTTATAATTCTATTTAGAACTATTTTATTTAGAAATTCTATTTTCTATTTCCATCATTCTTTCTACTTGTATTAATTGGAATTCTTCCACAAGGAAGAGTTGTTATTTCTCCTCCATTTAAGACAAGAGATTGAAAGGACAGAAACAGGCTACATAATTTTAGGTAGACCAGTAGGACAGCATGCATAGTTGATTGGGTCTTCAGAACATGATGCTATACCACCATCCCCTGATGGGATTCTGCCCTAAAGACAAGCCAAACATGCACTAGACATGGAAAATCTAGAGGTTAAATCTAAACGTAGGGCTAGGGCAGGGATGGCAGGATGGTGAGGATGTGAGGAGGGGTTATTCCTGGTGGTGTCCATCTGAAGAAGATGGAAATGCTAGCCAGAAGCAAAAGAATTTCTGGGGTTCAGAGAATTTAGGCAGAAAATGTTAAACAAGTTGATGGCAATTGGATGCTTGGTCAAAAAACAAGTCACTACCAAGAGAGTTCAGACAAAAGGTTGCAGGGCCAGTGAAGAAATTCTAGAAAGAACATAGGCTAAGATCTCACAGGGATTATGACTGGGCATTGAGGAGTCTGGGTGAAAGCAAGGAAGCCAGGCAAATGTGATGGACCCAGAAAATAGAAAAGATTAGCTGGTATAGTCAGAATTGTTCTCTATAAAGGGCCAGAGAATAAGTATTTTGGGCTTGTGGGGTGTACGGTCTCTGTCCAACAACTCAGTGCTGCAGCTATAGTGTGAATGCAGCCACAGACAGTATGGAAAGGAATGGACATGGCAGGATTTGGCTTGCAGTGAGTCAGATTTGGCCTGCGGATCATAGTTTGCCAATTATGAAGCAAATAAAGCCAATAGTGCACTGTGTCCTTTGGGCTATATAAACAGTACCTCTTGGTTGGTCCTCTCTTGACTTAAAAACCTCCCCAAGGGGCAGAGGACTAAAAAAATGACCACAATCACTCCAAACAAGGCATAACAATTTTGGAGATTCTTGATAGTGAGGGGTCATGGAGTTACCTAGTTATTACTCTATACCTAAATAGAGGGGTAAGCATTACCTTGGAATTTAACCAAATTACTTATGTTTATAACACATTCCCCCAAACTGGATACATTATATATTTTATTTGGAAGTTAAATTTTAGTAGTACTTTATGTTGAGGTTTCTTAAGATATTTTGAATCAAAATTGAATATAAGCCACTGCTACTACTAAATGGCCTCTTAACTTGGAATTTTATGATATGAGTAATTTGAACCAAGTTCTCGCCTTAAATTATTTCAGTAAGTTGAAATAAAGAAAATACTAACATTCTCTCGATCCTTTCATTCATCTCTGGTCTGGTGTTTTGTTTAATGTTCTCCTTAAACATTATACCTTTGAAATATAAGCTTTTATAACATAATGGTGGCTAAATAGAGGAGGATGAACCAGAGGAGAACTTCAAATCATTTTGCTCTAGGGGAGTTAGAATATATAGAAAATATTAAACTAACCCTTTTAGGAATGAGATATCAATTCTATTTTCCCTGTACTCTCTGGGCTTCTCTTGAATTTTTGAAATCTCTTCTCTATAACTACAATCCTTGTGAAGATATTTCTGTATATTTATTCTCAAGTAGCATAAAAACATTTTGGAATTCTTTACTGACTTAATTTTATAATTTTAACAGCCTTTGAAGTTATATAGATGCAAGCATAATGCAAGATAGGCAAAATGCTTGGCCACTCATCTGAGGGATTAATAAAAAGAGAAAAATATCTTTCAATATTTTAAGTTTCCATAATATCTTATTAGTTCCCTAGAAATTTAATATAGAACTTGTGTCATACTTTACAGATCTGATTTGAAGTAAAGAGTAAAGAGTCAATTTCAGTAAAACATCAAAAAGATGTTTTCACGTTTTAAATTTCATTAGACTGAATATTGGTGCAAGACATATGTGGATCCATGTCTCAATCTACTATTTTGTAACATTGGAGTTGAAATATTAAGCAAATTGTTTTTCATGTAAGAAACTTGTCAGCAATTTGCTTTTATCTTGTGAAAAAATAAAATAATAGTTTCATACCCAAAAGCCAGTAAACAGAGAATCATTTGAATCTTAGGGCTATGAATATTCTGATTATTATATTTATGCATTCCTTTGGGCATAAATTAAGTAGGCCACAGGGCAGTTGGAGGGTGACCACAGCTTGACAAACCTTATGGTTCAGCAAATGTGGTTGTAAGATATGGCTTCACTGAAAAATATTCACCACTAAGCAATTTTAGGACTCCACTTTGAGGTTTTGATTTAAAAACTGGGAATTTCCAATAGAAAAGGAGTGGGTTTACCATCATATTGGTCTTGGGATACAGAAATATTTAGTTGCCTCAAGTAAGCAATAATGTGAACCAACGAAGTATTTCAAATTGCAATATTTCTACAAATCTGTAAGTCATGAGTTGAGGAAGGTTTTCAGCACATGCAGTAATTCTGTTTCAGTTTCTTTTTGTTGACTTCCAGATACCCAGGGGCTTTTCTTCGTGTATATATTAGAAGCCTTTATGTGGGTCATTCCCTTTGAAAGATCAGCTCAATATTCGAATAAATTATTTGAACAGTGTATTTATTCTCTGATTTGGAAAATAATATGTGTATTCTCGAGTAAATGTAGAATTATTGAAATGTTCCAACACTGTAAAGGAACTATCACAGCCACTATAATTTCCTGGGCTGTGGAGCTGAACACCATCATCTATAATGTACATTGAGAAATTCCATAAAATCATGAGATGCACATGAATCGAGTTAAGTACCTAGACATGCAGGAGAATAGGGATGAAGGAGCTTCAGAAACAACCTAATGTCAACCTCATGCTTCCAAGGTTTGGGTTAATAAAAATTGAGGCAGACCAGCAGTACTACTTTGATCTGGATCAAAACTTCCCACTCTAATTCCTTGGCTGTGAGAGGAAAGTGAATTTCCAGATTTCTCTTTGTAAAGAAAAAAAAATGTGAAAGATGCTGACATACTTCTTTAACGGTTTTAGAACTTGTGGTTAAATTTATGAAATTTGTTAAGTTACAATCTAACATTTACATAAAACAGGAGGGGGGTTGATGAAATTAACATGTCCAAAAGTTACAAAGGAAACCTCTAAAATAAGGCAGGATTGCAGTATCTTTTCCTCAATAGGTGCTGGTTCTCCACCTGGGGGATAATTCCTACTAGTTCAAATACTTAGTCTACAGATCCTCTTGATTTGTTCCAATTTCTTGCTCAAGTTCCCATGGAATATTCAGAGTATCACTGGTTTTATTAGTCAGGATGCTTTGATTGGCCAATCAAGGCAATATTTATTTTAAAATATTCCTATTTACTTTTAGTATCCTTGAAAGTGACCATGCAAAAACCTCACTGCACTCACTCATACAGATGAATGAAGACCAAGAAAAAGTCGTATTCCCATTGCCTAGCAAGTTGGCAGTGTTCCCTCACTAGACTATAAGCTCCGTGAGGGTAAGGATATTAAGTATTTGTCCTTCAGGGTGTCATCAGCACTAGTATAGTGATTTGCACATAATATAGCAACTCAATAAATATTTCAGTTTGTTTGATTACATCTGGGGTTATCAGCCCCTGCTCAATGTATTTCCTCTACTTATTATCAATTACACCTCACGACTTTTCTAGCTAGGCAATGTCATCTTCATTGTATCAAGTCCCAAGGTCACACAGCAGGAAAGCAAAAGAATTGGGATTAGAACACAAGCTTTCATATTCCAAGTTTATTACCCTCACCCACATCAGCTGCCTGAAACAGTATTCAAGGGACAGAAGCAGTTTCAAAATCTTTTCTCATCCCACCAAATAAAGAATAATAGTTGATTCTTCTCATTTTTACCTGAATATCTGATATAGGAATCCTTCCATAACCACAGAAAAGGAAGAGTTTTGAGATCCATTATTTCTTTCAATTTTGAAGGAACAGCAAAGTCTTCAATCAATTATTTGAGAAAAAGCTTCTCAATCTCCATTCCAATATTTTCCTAATCATGTTCCTGGTTGGAACACAGGCACTGAATTTGGAACCTGAAGCCCATTTCCTGTCTAAAACCATTTTCATTCATTGAATGTGAACACTTGTTTTTTATTGCAGTTGTTTACAAAGCTGAGCTGCTGGAATTCATTTCTTTTAATGAACAAAAGAGTGATGGAATATTTAGCTGGAAGGAATTCACAGAGAGTTGCATGCAACTGGCAAAGAGTTTTAAGGAAAAGTTTTCAGTTGTAATGGAGGTTGCTCAGTCCAAATTGGAGGAACATTCAGGTAAAATTCTTTTAAGGAAAGAACTGGATGACTGAGAAAAGGAAGTTTGATAACCTCTTCAAACTAAACAGAGCTTGTTCTCATCCAAAAGAATCATTTGTTCAGGAAATATTAATGAACATAAAATCCTTGCTACCTGCCAGGCACCGGGATCCAAAGTTCACCAAAACTGATCTGTACCCATAAAAGATAAATAATTTTACGTTTTTATGAAAATGGCAAGTAATTGTTATTCTTAAAGATAATTCATTGAAGTGAAAGCAAATCATACTCAGAACCCCAATAGGTAAAAAAATAAAATCAACACATAAGGCTGAGATCAGCTGCATATACAAGTCACCTTGAAGACCAAAATTTGATTGATACTTGATCTATAGAATATATGTATTAAAATAAAGTGTTCCTTTTTTTATTGGTGAAGCTTCAGTCTTTTTATTTAAATTGAGATACAATTCACATACTATAAAATTCACCATGTTAAAGTGAACAATTTAATGGTTTTTAGTACATTCACAGAGTTGTGTAATCATCACCACTCTAGTTCCAGAACATTTTAATCACCCCAGTAAGAACCTCTGTACCTTTTAAGCAGTCACTCACCATTCCTTCCTCTTCCCAGCCCTGGCAACCACTAATTTACCTTTGTCTCTATGGATTTGCCCATTCTGGACGTTTCATATAAATGGAATCATACAATATGTGGTCTTTTGTGACTAACTCCTTTCACTTAGCATAATGTTTTCAAGGTTCACCCACATTGTCAGATGAATCACTTCATTCCTCTTTATAGCTGAATAATATTCCATTGGATGGATAGACCACATTTTGTCCATCTATTCATCAGTTGGTGGACATTTGGTTTGTTTGCACCTTTTGGCTATTATGAGTAATTTTGCAAAGAACATTCGTGTACATGTTTTTGTGTGAACATGTTCCTTTGATATGGTCAACTTATAAACAAAAGCAAGAGTCAGAAATGTACCTAGCACTGTGCCAAAGACAGAAAATGTATGAGTAGTCTGTTCCTTTTGTTGCTGAACAGTATTCCATTGTATGAAGATACCGCTGTTTGTTTATTCATTTACCAGTTGTAGGATGTTTGGATTGTTTCTAGTTCTTGGTAATTATGAATAAAGCCACTATAATCATTTACATACAGATTTTTGTGTGAATATAAATTTTAATTTCTCTTAGGTAAATACCTAGGTGTGGGATTGCTGGATCATACGGTAATTCTATGTTTAACTTTATAAGAAAACTGCTAAACTCTTTTCAAGGAGACCCAATCATTTTGCATTTCTACCAGCAATGTATGAGTTCCAGTTGCTCCACATTCTTGTCAACACTTAATATTGTCGTATTTTTTGTTTGTTTCTTTCTTTTGTTTTCAGCCATTCTAATAAGTGTGTAGTGGTATCTCATTGTGATCACTTTAAGTTTTGATGCTTTAAACTATCCTAGGTGGGGTTTTTTTACATTGTTTTTATCCAGTAATTAACCTGTTTTATTGTTTTTTTTTTGTTTTTTAGCATTTTTAAAAACTTGCACAGAAGTAGAGAGAATAGTATAGTAAATCGGCATAAACTGATCACCCAGCTTCAATGATTATCAACATTTTGCCAATTTGTTTCATTAAGCACCACCACCATTTTTTTGTTTGTTTTTTTCTGCAGTCTTTTAAAGAAATTCTCATAATTTCTTTCATTTCACTATTAAATATTTCAATATGAATCCCTTAAATGACTTTAAAAATAAAACAATGTGTAATCACAAATTAACAATAATTCCTTAATGTCCTCTAATATTTTGTCTATGTTCAAATATCCTCAATTGCCTCAAAGCTGTCTTTTTAAAAGTTGCTTTTTAAATTTAATTTGCTTATGACATGAAGTGGAAGCTAAAAAATTTGAGGTCTTACTTTCTCCAAATGACTGAGTTTCCACTCAACTTTCAGAAATAGTTTGAAGTTAGTTCAGATTTTACCTGAGTTATAGTTTAGCTATTCCAAATTATATTTTTATTACACAGCAGCAATTGGGGGTTATAAGGTAGATATTAAGAATACAGTATTGGCATATCATTTAACCCACAGATCAAAACACTTAAAAGATGCCTGCCACTATTAGACAGTGCAGCCAATTGATTCTGTTGGCACTGAATACATGGTTTGGCACTACCAGCCCATGATAGGGTGGCAAGGACAAATACAGAGTGGGAGGACATGGGAAGGGGTTCTTTATTTGGCCATCAGATAGAAAGACTTGCTTCTCTCACCTGGCATTGTTCAAAGCAAGGCTTATTCATAGTAGGCCCTCAACACAACTGGAAAATTAATAAAAAATTCTATCAAGAGGTGTATGTGTATGTGTGTGTGTGTATTGTGCATCAGGGGCCTTAGCCAAATAAAATTTTGGTTTTGTTTTGGAATAAATCCAAATAAGGAATTTTTTATCATGCCAGTTTTACCTTTCACTTTATTTAGTAAATAGATAAGACTTTATTTTGAATTAGTTTCATTTTAGTTTACAGTTGAGTCATACAAAAATCCAAAAATTAATATGTATATTTGAAGTTAAGTAACTTGGTGTGTTCTGTTCTAATTTTAAAAATTAACATCTCAGTTTAAATTCTTGGCTGTAACAAGACTTTTCTTCAATACAAACTGTAGTGCTGTGTTATATGGCTCCCTACAGCCCCTGAGCTCTTTTTCAACGTTTGCACAAATGTATTTGCTTGCTTTATTACCATTTAGTCCAGATAACGAGGCTCAAGTAAATGTAGCCTGCACAATAAGAATATAATCACTGTTTAAAATCAAACTTCAGAGCGGGTCAACATGGCATAATCTCTCGTCTAAGTGATCTGTAATTCGCCTCTCCAGATAGTCATCTTGGCCCTGGAGCAGTTTAAAAGGTAGTAGCTGCCAAAAATTGTTAACCATTAAACAAAGGTTTGCTTTTCTTTTATGTGGTAGGAACAAAGGTGCACTTCTAAATCCATGTCTGAAAAACTGGTAGGTTTTGAAGAGTCCAATCTACTTTACAACTCTTGCTTCTGGTATCCAGAACAAACATTTTAAAAGTGTTCTGGGGGTTTTGGTTTGTTTTTTGCTTTTTGTTTTGCCTTGGTTGGGTGATCTGATCCAAGGTAGGTGGGTTTTATTTCTGGGGGCAAAATTGACATAAAGAAAACTTGGAAAACCTGAGCGAGTCCTGAAAGGGGGGTGTATTACACTGGAATGTATTCCATCAATTGCCAGAATATTTAAGAACACTGAGTCATCATCATGGTGAATGTTCCCTTCATGGGGCCAAAGATGGGTTTTCATCACAGAGAATATTCATCTCTCTTATTGAATCATGGTGCAATTTAGCAGTCCACAAATTTGCCTTTCATGGTAGCTAAAAAGTAACATTAACATTTTTGCTCACTTTTCAATTTCATAAAGTTAGCCGACTGCATTATTTCCAGCTTCAAAGAATTCTATAGTTTCATTTTCAAGAGAACTCGAGAAGACATGGCATTTTAAGCACTAGGGGACTCATACACGCGCATTCCCTCATAGATTCAATTAGTCACCATTAGAACCTGAAGATCTAAATTGCTACTTAGTTGACTCTGCTCAAGGCAGGTTTCTCCCAGGGCATTGTGCCTTTTCACAATTATATTTGGTTTCTGCCAAGTTCTCCTTCTGGAACTTAGAATGTCTTTTTAGACCTTCACCAGTGGAAGGACAATGCCAGGTTTTTCATTAACGTAATGAACCCATTCACCAAAGCCAATGGGATATCATATTACTTATCAAATTCCTTAGAGTAAACATGTTGGCAAAGTCATTGCTTCCTCTACCCATTAGAATTCTGTTTTTTTACTGCCAGATGAAAGTTACGAAGATACTTGATGTGATGTTTTACAACCAGGGTTTTTCATCCTCCTTGGTACTATGAACATTTGGGGCCAGATAATTCTTTGTTGAGGGGGCTATCCTGTGCATTGTAGGATTTTTAACAGCATCCCTGGCCTCTACCCATTAGATGCTGGTAGCCACCCCCCACTGAGTCGTGACAACCACAAATGTCTCCAGACATTGCCAAATGTCTCCTGGGGGACGAAATCACACCCTGTTGAGAACTAATGTTTTATAACCAGCAAGACAGGTATTCATCTTCTGTCTTTTGAATTATTTATTCATTAATACATTCCACAGTCAACTACTATGTAAGGAGTGGTGTTGGACACAAGGTGGTACTAGACATGATCCTTGCATGATGCTTGTCCTCACAGAGTTCATGGATTAGCCTAGAAAGACAAGTCTAACTTTATTCATAACATGTCTCTAGCAAGAGTCCTGAACCATGGTCAGTATAGGCTAGGACCCATTCTGTGAACTCACATCTTATCTTGGCTCATGACCTTCCTATTTGCCCCCAAATCCCCAAACCAGAGCACCTGTATGGCCTTGATGGCTCCTCCAAAGGATGACCCCACTCTCTTTTGAGCTCTTTCCTGGTACTGGGTTTGTACCATTCATTATCTACTGTCCCGTTTATAGATGCCATGTACAGCTCATTATTTTTTTTTTCCCCTGGTGACTAACCCCTCTCTAAGACAGATGTCTGGCCGGGTGCCTGAATGGATGGTTGGGTTGATTACTGTGGAGTACCTTGGCAGCCAAACTAAAGAGTTTGGAGACAATTTTTTTTTAAGTATGAGAATGACATGACCAAAACAACCACTTAGAAATATTATCCATGTGACACTGTGCTAGAAAGATTGGAGAAGGGAAAACCTGAAGCCATGGACTTAGTAATAAAATTATTTTATATTCTTCCTATGGATCAATAAAGTACATTAGCAGAATACTGGCAACATGAATGAGGAACAAAATAATAAAAAGGAGAAGCATTTCAAAGAAAAATAAATAAGATTTTGGAAGAGGAAGTGATCATTACAAAGGAAATGGAAGTCAAAGGACTCTGAAGTTCAGAGTGGGAATCTGAAAATAGGGTTTCTCCATTAAATATAAATAGAAATATTGAGATGAGTCAGGGATATTCTGGCATACTGAGGTCATCATTCTTCATGTAACTTTCCTCACCTGAAAGTAATATTCTTATGAATTTCCTACTGTTACATTAAGTTCAGCAGTAATCTAAGAGCAATGAAATTAGGGAGTCAGATGATTGACATTGTGAACAATATCATATGGAAAATAATGATGAGAAAAGCAACACAATATGGGTAAAAGAGGACTTACAGGATCCCTCTTCCATTTTGAGGAGAACAGACTATGGTGCGGCAAGGGTAGAAGTGGGGATATCTTTTAGGAATTTATTACATTAGACCCCGGTATCAGGGGTGGGGACTATGAGAAGTGGTCAGATTAGGGATATATTGCGAAGACGGAGCCAACAGAATTAGTAGATGAATTCAGGATAAGAAGTGACTCAAAAAAGACCCCAAGTTTTATGGCATGAATTACTAAGTTGAGGAACTTAGGGAAGTAGTCAGTTTGGGAGGATATCAAAAATTCCTTTTTTAACATGGTAACATTGAGAAACTTGTTAGATATCCAAGCATAGAAATCGAGTAGCCATTTGGAAATATGAATCTAAAGTTAGGTGATTGGCTGGAAATAAAAACTTGGGAGTGGTATTGCACAGGTTCTTAATTGCAGACAACAGAATCCACTCTAACCAGTTTAAACAGAAATGGGATGTTACATAGTTCCAAGAATTTCTGGGTGAGATAGAACAAGACTTGAATGTTATGCAGCCAGAAACAATGCAGCCAGGGTAAATGCCCAACCACACCATGGGAAAGTTCTAATGGAAACACCACTGTTGCTACTACCCACTGTGATGTTAGGGACTGAACACTGGAAATCTATCTGACTTGCCTCAGACAAAACAGATGCCTTAGCCATCATGAAAGGTGATCCAATCTTTCCTAGCCATGACTGCACCCTAACCTTGCACCTGTGCATTTGAGTCAAGAAAATTCAGTCACGTCTCTACTCCAGCTACAATAAAAACACACAATTTTAGCTTTACAACCTCTCTAGTATGGGAAGGCTAAGTAGAGGGTTTGGAATGAGTGTTGAATAAGACAACTTGCTATATCTGATTGAGGGAGCCATTGGTGTATAGCTGGTATTTACACTTATGGTATTGGGTAAGGCCACCGAGGAAAGAAGTACAGTCGCTGGGATGAGTCCTTAGGCACCCCAATATTATGTGTCCAGGAAGAAGACTGAGAAGGATCAGGTAGTGAGGAGAAGAAAAACCAAGACAGTGTAGTGTCCTAGAAGCTCAAGGAGTAAGTGATCAACTGTAATGAATGGTGCTTTCAGATAAATTAAAGTCAGAGAACTGACCACTGGGTTTGAAAAGACTGAGACCCTTCATAACTTTGACAAGAGGCATTTTGACAGAGTGATTAAAATGGGCGCAGAAGAGATTTGGAGAGAGTGAAGTGGTGACAATGTGTATAAAATGACAAAGATATGGTGCTGGGAGTTGGAGGGGAAAATAGGACCAAGGGAAAGTTTTGTTTCAGATGGGACATATTTAAAAATTAAATATGAAAAGAAAAGACATAAAATAGCCACATTTTTAAACCCAACCAAGTTACATATTTTAAATTGTCTCTTTCACAGAAGTTACTTTATTTCCTGATCTTTGCAACAACTGTGCTTTTAAACATTTTTCCTAACCAGTTGGAATGCGCTTATGGGGGATGCCAAGGGATTTCTGTTTATCAGCTCATTGTGCTCTCAGTCTTGACACAGTCAAAGGCAATCATACTTTCACAAGTGGAGAATAAGGTCTCTGATCTTGTTCACGCTTCTCCTGAAGCACTTCTCATTTCAGCTTTCTCTACCTTTAACAAACAAGTTCATCAGAAAATACTACCTTGTGTTATCCAGAAGAAGAGGTGTTTACTTTAGAAAGTGCTAGAATATAAAGGTTTTGCTGTAATAATATGTATCTCTTCATCTGTTTCTGAAGCCCAGCTACTATGAAAACAGAATGAGTAACTGCTTCCATTCAACACTCCCAGCCCTCCCTAAAGGAAACATGTCTGAAGGATTAAGTGATTTGATCAACTTTAATACATTTTAATTTTCATAATACACTCTTGACAATTCAGGTGCCACAAATTCCTCCATTCAAATCTCCCACTGGGCACCTCTATCTTTTCACAAACTTTTTAGTTAGCACTGTTTTGCCTATGGAGATTAGGTTTGCTGCTATGACAAATTAGAGACAATTTTAAAGGATGACATTAATTTGACAATTTTAAGAACATTCATTCATACCTTTAAATATTGAAAGGAACAGAACAGTCATTTGGTTTTTCATCATCTGTTATTAAAAGGAAAAATAAAGGGCAGGTTGCTTTTCTTTCACCATCTATCAGAATCTGTGACTTTCACTTTATAACTTTATTTATTTTTTTCAAAATAGTTCTCTTGTGCCTATTATTCCCAGACTCTGGCAGCTGCTGATCTGCATTCTGGCCCTATAGTTTTGCCTTTCCAGAATGCCATATAAATTGAATCACATAGTATGTAGCCTTTTGAGACTGTCTTCTTTTACTCAGTATAATGCTTTTGAGATTCCTTTGTGTTGTTGTGAGTATTGATAGTTTGTTCCTTTTTACTGCTGAGCAGTATTCTATTTTATGGATGTGCCACAACTTCTTTATCCATTCACCAATTGATGAACATTTGAGTCGTTTCCAGTTGTAGGTGATTACAAATAAAACTGCTAAATACTTTCACATTCAGTTTTTTCTGTGGATAAATGAAGAGAAATGTCTTCATTTCTCCTGGGTAAGTATGGAACGGGACTGCTGAATCATAAAATAAGTGTGTGGTTAACTTTTATCTATACTGGTGGTGGTAACCATTTAACATTCCAATCAGCAATTTATCTTGTATCCTGAAAACTTGCTAAACTCACTTATTAGTTCTAAAAGTTTTTTTTGTAGATTCTTTGGGATTTTCTACATGGTCAATCATATTGCTGGAAAAAAAGGACTGTTTTATTTATTCCTTTCCAATTTGTGCCTTTAAAAAAAATGCCTTATTTCACTATCTAGGAGTTGATGTTTACTAGAAGTGGTGAGAATAAACATCCTTGCTTTATTACTAATCTTGGGGAGAAAATATTCAGTCTTTAACAGGAAAGTGTGATGTTAGCTATAGTTGTTTTTGTTGATGCCCTTTATCAGAATGAGGAATTTCCTTTTTTTCTTAGACAGTTTGCATGATGCACAGATGTTGAATTGTGTCAAGCGATTTTTCTGCATCTATCAAGATGATCATGATGAATTTCATTGATGTTTGAATGTTGAACCAACCTTGCATTCCTATGATAAGTCGCACTTGGTCATAATACAATTTTTTTATTCTTGCATTTTATTTGCTAATATTTTGTTAAGAATTTTTGTGTTTATGCTCACAAAGAATATTGGTCTGTAATTTTCTCTCCTGTAAATATCTTTGTCTGGTCTTGGTATCAGGGTAATGCTAACCTCATGATTTGGGTAGGAATGTATTTCATCTTCCTTTATTTTCAGGAAGAGTTTATATAACATTGTGTTATTTCTTCCTCTAATGTTTGGTAAAATTTGCCAGTGAAGTCATCAGCGCCCAGAGTTTTCTTTGTTGGAAAGTCCCTAACTACAAATTTAATTTCCTTATTTGGTATAGGATTGTTCAGGTTACCTGTTTCTTCTTGAGTGAGCTTGAGTGGTAGGTTTATGACTTTTGAGCAATTTTTTCCATTGCATCTAAGTTATCAAATTTATTAGCATAAAGTTGTTTATAATAGTCCCTTATTTCCCTTTTAATGTCCTTAGGTTCTTTAGTGATGTTTCCTCTTTAATCCTTGATACTGTTCATTTGTGAGTTCTCTCTTTTTTAATCTTGAGCAGTTTGGCTGAAACTTTATCAATTTTATTGATTTTTTTCAAAGAAAGATTTTGCTTTCATTGATTTCCTCTCTTCTCTGTTTTCAATTCCATTGATTTCTGGTCTTATCTTTATCATTTAGTTTTTTGTTTATTGCTTTCAGTTAAATTTACTCTTTTTTTCTAATTTATTCAGATAGAAGTTTAGGAAATTGGTTTGAGATCTTTCTTTTTAAACATTTAATGCTATACATTTTCTTGTTAGTGTTGCTTTAGCTGCATTCCACATATTTGATACGTTGTTTATTTTAATTCTTCAAACTACTTTCTAATTTCCTTGTGACTTTCTCTTTGACTCATCTGTTACTTAGAAGTGTGTTATTTCATTTCCAAATACTTGGAAGATTTTCCAGATAGCTTCTCATTATTGATTTCTAGTCTAATTACTTTTTGATCAGAGACATACTTTCCATATTTTGTATTCTTTTAAATTTGTTGAGGCTTATTTTATGGCCCAGAATATCATCTATTCATATTTTATGTTTATCACACTAAGTTTCACTACAGAAATATTCATATGATTTCTTGGGGTTTCCCCAGCCTCCACTGTGGGTGTTATATAATACACAGCATATACACCATATAATCTTCCTAAAATATGAAAAATTATAGATTCTAAAACACATCTGGGATTTGGGATAAGAAATTGTGGGCTTGTTTATTGGTTATATTATCATCCATGTGATCCAGAATATGTTTATATTGTTTGTGGATTATCACTGACATGAAAACACATAAATAAAAAATTTCATAGAAGAACTTGAAGACTTTAAAGGATATTTTCTTAGACCATGGAGGCCATGGTTCCCATAAAAAATACTTAGCCATGATGAATTTATGACATAATAGTGTTGAGCTTTCTTTGTCTCCAGCTGCTTTTCTTAGCAGAGACTTCCTTTGAAATGCTACACTATTTGACAGGCAAATTTGGGTGGCACTTGTTGTTTCAGATTTTCTTGACTATGATCAGAATTGTCAAAGGTAATTTTACTGATTTTCTGTGATGAGTACTAAAAATTCCAAGGAAATCTCTGAGGAGATAGAGAAGATGAACAGTTCATGACAAATATCAACCTCGTTCTAGATCAGAGCTATCTTGTTTATTGAAATCCTATAATTGTTTATTGAAACTAAGAAAATTGCTTATTGAAACCAAGAAAGTTGACAGTTTTAGAAGAAATTCTTACTAACACTATTCCCAAATCTGCAGTAATAAACCAGAGGCAAAGAGTACATTTAAGTGTCCTTATAATTGCAAACCTTAGCCCAGACTTAAACAAATAATGCCAATCTTTATAAAAATATTATTGAATGGAAGTGATAAATCAAGAGGGCCTGAACTGTGTAGGCTGAGGGCAAAAGGCCTCAAGATCAGCTAGTAGGACTTAAATTAGTAAATTCAATAGACTTTGTGTAGGTCAACCAAACCGACAGGCAGGAGGAAGACGACAGAGGGAGAGAAGGCAGGCAAAGCTATGACATGGTTTGCATTCTTTTAACCACAAGAATTCAAAGAACCAAGAGAATTGCGGGAAACTGACTACATATAAGAAAGGTTGATGCCACAACTGCTCTGTACATTTTCCACTTCTGGTTGCCCAGGAACTAAGATCTCCACCTTATTTCAATGACATTATAAAGAGAAACTCACATGCTAATGAGGAGAACAGTACTTGGTGGTGGAGCACAAGATCATCTGGTTAGCTCTATCTCAAGATAGACTTGTCAACAGTCTTGAGCAGGAAGTTGGGTTTGATGTCATTAAGGGGAAGAATATTAAAAATTACTTTTAACTGGTGCTGATGTGTTGCTTCCTCTCATGGAATCTGGGAGGACTCCATGTTAAATAATAAAAGTGATGTGGTTATGCATTTGAGGTGAATTACATTGTCTGCTCTTAGATCCCTGCTTAGAAGGAAATGTCCAGGAAGATAAGATCCAGGACAAGAACCAGATGGATGCCCCATCTCCTGGTGCTCTGTGCAGGGCAGGGGGTGGGTGTCAATATCTCTATTGCTGGAATGGCCCTCTCTCTTTACCCTTGCTCTGAGGGGAGGAGGTAGCACATAGAAAGTCAACAGGGTCTAGACAGCATTCTTGACTGGGCACTAACTTTTCACTTATATTTCACCTAGATTTTTTTTTTTAACTAGATCGGGGCTTTTCAAGAGCAAGTTACTAAACTCAACCTTTAGTAGGGATGTGGCTTAGAAAATCCTGTTATGATTCCAGTTCTTTTTCAAATTTAGGAAACATGCACACTCGTCTGCCTCAGCCTCCTCCATACATGAATTAAACTTTTAGGGTAGAATGGAGGTTTGGTTAAGTAAAAGGTAGGAATGCATAACATGCTTTGAAGAGAGAAAAGGCCAAGCCAGTGCTGCAGGCAGTCATGACTAGAATTCTTAAGCCCTGTGAGAAATCAAGCTGTGCATAATTTTGTTCTAGCATTGGCTACTCTCAGTTGCATTAAGTGACCACTTCAAGTGAAAGCAAAGTTCAGCTCCCCATGCTGAGCTACACACCTGAATGCTCTGGAAAGTTGTCCTTATTTTATTTTCCTTCAAAACCCTACAGGCTGCTGACCAGGTAAAATAATAGAACATATGGTCTTTATTTAATTCTTTCGTGCTTACTGCCAAGACAAGAGGAGGTTGAGGAGTGAAGATCTTTTGGCTGTCTCCAATGCTTTCCTTTAATCTTACTTTATTTACTAAGAGCTAATAAAAAATCTGAAGTGCTTAACTCTCAAGTGTTGTTTTTCTTCTGGGCATTGGTATTTGATTTGTTCCTTGGCCTGAAGCCCCCACTCTTTTTACTGCTGAATGTGCCATTGTGAATCTCCTTTCTTATGCTGCGCTGATTCTCCTTTCTTTGATATATTTTTTAGCTTCTAAAAGTTTGTCCTTTTCCACTCTTATTCGAATTACTCTATGTTATTTTAAAATACAATTATATTGGATTTATAAAAGTAAAATAATTGAATCATAAAAGTAATGGATACATGAACAATTTTGAAAAAGAGGAGAAAATCATTTATAATCTTACTGCCTGATTGCAATTGCTATTGATTCTCTTTTAATATAAATATTGCATTTTGCATACTGACAATCAGAGTGTGTATAGAATTCTTTAATTTCAAATGTCTTTCACTCACATTATCCTATCAGCATGGTTCCAGGTTTGCTAATTCTGCTTTGTAATTATTAGGTTGGATATTCGAATAACATTGCCTCAATTTATTTCACCATCCTGCTATTAATAGGACATTTAGATTGATAATAGCTGTTTTTAAGGCTATGTTAACACTGACAGGAGCTTTGTAAAACAATCAAACCTGCACAGAATTAACATGTAAGGGCTAATAATGTGTGAGACTTCAGATATAAAAATGACAAGTTATAGAAACTTTGTGACAAATAGTTCAACAAGAACAACTCTCTTTGGTTATTTTCAAGACATACAACTGTAGATTGGGGAAGTAAGCACAGCTATGACTAGAGTATCAGCATTCTTAAAAAAAAAAAAGATTACTAGTGTAATCATCCATGCCCAAAGAGTCAATTTCCTGCCATACCTTTTCTGAAATTTATGCTTGAAAATGTGATTCTTGATATATCCAACTCCCAGGTCAAACTAATTATATCTATATCAAAACCTTTAATATTTGTACGAGATAAGTATTTCTTTATCAATTACATCATAAGTAGCCTTTTAAATATCTTCCCACATTCTAATATTTTATTTGGAGCTTTTTAAAAATTGAATCGCTCTTCTAAGAGGTTTGTATTTCTCTATAAACAATACAAACTGAGAATAAGAACTTAATAAAACTGAATGCTCCATTACTATCAAGCCTGATCACCTTGTTTTTTGATAACCAGGAAATTGTAAAATATACAAAAACGTGCACTTAGCCCTTTATAAATTAGTCACCGTATTAACTTTTTAAAAAATTTTGTGCTTCTTAGTCTGGATATCAATTTTCTTTCCTTTAAAAATTTTTTAAATTTGTTAATAAAATACTTAAAACATGATCCTTGAGATTCTTGATATAATCAACTCCTAGTCAAACACGTTTTACCAATCCCACAACCCTTTAATAGTCTTCCTAGATAATCACTTTTTCCTTACTCATTCCATTTTTAATATTTTTAATCTTTTAATTCATTTTTTCTTAAATTCTATTTTATTTTATAATACACTAGTATGCCTGTTTTGTTTTGTTTTTGTAAATTGGTATTTCTCTGAATATCTTTTTTAAATCCCTTTATTTTAAAACATTTTGTGTCACTTTGTTTTATGTGTTTCTCTTGTGAGCAGAGATAATATTCTATTTTTATCCAATCTGATAATCTTCATGTTTAATAAGTATATTAATCTTTCTGCATTTCTTTTTACTAAGTTAATTTATTTATACTGTCTTCTTTTTCTTTTTCCTCTTTTTTTCTTTGCTACTATTTTTGTTTTCCTTTTCTGACTTCTGTGGTGTTAGTAACTTTTTAATCTGTTCTTTTAAAAAGATGTGGCTTGCATTTATATTACTTCAGTGGCTGCTCATACATGTTAACGTACATAGTATTTCTAAATTTTTCAAATAACTTTAAGGTTATTTGGTAGCCCCACCCTTTTCCAGGACACAGTAAGGAATTCAATGCCTTAAATATCCATAGAAACTTCCACTCTTTCTCTTTTTATTATTGTTTATAATTTTACTTTTATCTCTTTCAAAAAAATAAATTTATTTCTTGTCAGAGTTAATTATGTCCATTTACGTATTTTATTAATTTTATGCTCCTCATTGTGTCTTGTACCCCACATTTTCTTCTGGGTTTACATTTCTTCATGCAGAAGCCCCTCACTCCTTGTTACTTTAGTGAGAGTCTCTAGGGGGTAAATTCACTTAGTCTTTGTGTAACTGAAAATGTCTTTATTTTGCTTTGCTTTTGAATGATAGTTAACTGAGTATAAAACCCTCAGTTGACATTTACCATCAGCACTTTGAGGCTATTAGTTCATTATCTTCTGGCATCTACTTCCAATTATGAAGAAATGTCCTGGGAGTCTAACTGACAATAGTCCATCCTCTGTCTTTTCTCTCTGGCAGTTCTAAAGACCTTTTGTATATTACCCTTCATGTTCTGTAGTTTTATTACTGTGTGTCTAGGTGTGGATTTCTTTCCATTTATCCTCCTTGGTACTTGGGGCATTCTTTTAAATTGAGGACTCATACCTATGTCCAATTTAGGTATTTTAAAGCTATTATGATAGTCATTTCCTCTATTCTAAGCTCCCTGCTTTTCTGACACCATTCTGACAGAGTTGGGTATGGTGGGGTTGAGGTACCTTGTTACGGCCTGGTGAGGGTAGAAGTCTAAGCTCTGCTCCTTGCCTTTGTTGGCGGGGGTGGTTGTGTGCTTGCAGTCTTTTCTGTGGTGTTCGGCTAGAGTAAAGTGGTTAGTGTCTAAAAGTTCTTTGTATTGCCAGTCTTCCTTCTCCTGGTCGTTTGGCTGGAAAGAGATGGCTTTTCTCAGGCTTTTTTGTCTGCACCTGTCAGCATTTCCAGGTAGCCAGTCTGGAATATATGACGCAAAAATAAAACCTTAGGTTCCAATGTCCGTAGTTGGTTTGCTTTTTTTTTCTCCACCTTTCAAAGTGTTGTTATGTTTGTTTTATGTGTAATGTTCAGAGTTTTTAGTTCTACTTACCTGGAGAAATATGGAAAAGTATGTCTATTGCACCTTCCTGAAAACAAAACCTACGTATTTTAAAGTCTTTGTCAGACTTCTCTATAAATTAATTTTAAGTGGGAAGAACTTAAATAATGATTTAATTATCAATATTTTGGGCTAGGTTCCTTGTACTAGATTTCTTCACTTGTTTTTGCATTTGGTTTGCAAGCTCATTTGGAGAGGGAGATTTTGCTTTATTTCTCTCTCTTTCTTTCAAGGATCATCCATCTCTTTCTAGTAATTTTGTTGTTTCTTTCTCCAGACTCTAGACCTCAATTCTATAACTAGGCTTAAAATGTAATTCAGGGACACTGCCCTTTGTAGTGAGTAAGAGTTATCACAGACCTGGGCCCCAAGCCATTTGGTGATTTGGCTAAGCTCCTAGTTGACCAATTATGCCTGAGTTCTCCCGTGGGCTTGGTCCACAGGTAACTGTAAGGTATGGCCCCAGACAGTCAGTGGCAGCAGGTTTTTCAGCCTCCTTTCATTAATAAGGGAAGAGGAAGTGTGGGATTTCCTAGCTTTAAGAAATGAGCCTATCCTAGTGCATTTCAAGTGGAGATGGAGAATCAGAGAGTACTTTAGTTGTCCTTACTTTGCACAAGTCCAACTGCTGGCTATCGGATTCAGATTCCAAGAGGTCTCTTGCTTCACTTCTGCCTACCATTTTGCTTTTCTGTTATATTTCTAGACCACAGAAATGTTTACTCTAATCATGTGCTCTTTTTTCTTTTACCTTTTTGGTATCTCATTGCCATGTGCTGGGAGCAGAAACTGGGCCATCTAGATGGAACATCTGAAGTTTTCTTAAACATGCTTTGGTAAGACTTGAGGGAAATAGTTTATATAAGATAACAAGCTCCAAAATCCAAAATTAGCTCTGATTAAGTTAGTTTCATAATGGAGCCAATTTTTAAAAAGTGACATCATCTATTTATTAGCCATTTTGATACATAATTGTATAGTTCTCTTACATTCCCCTTCACCTCAACCCATCATCCAAATATGGGTAGATGATAACTTTCTGTTAAATTGTTAGTCAGTATTATTGGGTAAATATAAGCCACCTGTTTACTATGATTAACTTTCTTGTAAACCTTTATTTTTCTAGTGCTAATAATTGTCTCATTTTCCTTTGTTTAGTTGTCTTTTTACCTATGGATAATTCTTTTGCTACTGTATAATATTATGGTAATACAGTTTTCCATGCAATCAGATCTTTCAATTTATGTATCAGTTATCTTTTTCTCCTTTCTGACTTCCTTCCTAGTACCCTTCCCATCTTCATGTTACATTAGGACCAGTTACTTTCTTGGACTTCTGACAGTTGTCTTCTTGAAACTTTTTACCATCAACCTTCTCCTCTTTCCTCTGTTGCATCTCCTGTTCTAAGGACTTCACCACTTCTCTCTTGGTTTACTGTAATATGGCCCATGCTCCAGGAACGTCCTAGGAAAAGATGCACTAGAGATACCTTTTAAAAAAATCTTTGTTTTACTCTCATTTTAAATGAGTAGCTTGGCTACTATAGCATTCTAGGTTGGAAATTATTTTCCCTCAGAATTTTTGGAAGTCATTGCTCTATTTTCTTCCAGCTACCAGAGTTTCTAAGTCCAAAATAGTTTTCATTCCTGATCTTTCATGTAGGACCTGATTTTTCTACCTGGAATATTTTAGGATCTTCTTATCATTTATATTCTGCAATTTCACAATGATGTAGTGTGATGTGGGTCTTTTTTTATTCACTGAATTATGCTCTTGGTGGATTTTTTCAATCTGGAGATTTATGTACCTGAGTTCTGGAAATTTTTCTTGAATTATGTGGCAGAGACAGCTAAACTACCATTGGAATTTTGTTTTTCTCCTTTGCTATGGTCAGAATATCTGTGTCACCTCAAAATTCGTATGTTGAAATTCTAACCCCCAAGGTGACGATATTAGGAGGTGGGGCCTTTGGGATATAATTAGTTTTGAGGGCAGAGTCTTCATGAATGGGATTAGTGCCCTTATAAAAGAGACTCCGGAGCGCTTGCTAGCCCCTTCCACCATGTGAGGACATAGCAAGAAGTTAGCAGTCTGCCACCTGGAAGAGGGCCTTCACCGGAACCTGACCATGCTGGTACCCTGATCTTGGGCTTCTAGCCTCTAGAACTGTGAGAAATACATTTATGCTGTTTATAAGTCATCCAGTCTATAGTATTGTTGTTATAGCAACCCAAATGGACTAAGAAAATGGAATTTTGTTTTTCCCCTTCCAGAGTCCACTCCCCTTCCTGCATCCAGGTAGGCCAGATGATAAGTTCTCTCCAATAGAGTAGGAGAAGAAGTGACATGTTACTCCGGGCCAAGGTAATGAGGAAGTGGGTAGATGGCTCTATTCTCTTTTCCTTCATTTGTTGGATGGATGCAGCAAATATGAAGGTGCTGCAATGGCAGAGCCACAAGATAGAAAGATCACGGGTCCCTTAGTCATCATGATGACAGAAGCAGCTTGGTGGCCAGTAGCTGGGAGCATTCACCTGTTATGTGAGTGATAAATGTACCTTGATTTTATTAAGCCATTGATAGTTGGAGGTTTATTTGTTATAATAGTCAGTGTTCCCTGACTGATACACTTCTTTGAAATATTCTTTCAATTGCTTTCTCTGCTCTCAATATCTGGAATATTGATCAGTGAGATATTAGACTTTCCATATTAATCTTCTTATTTCTTATCTTTTTTCACATTGCATCTCTTTGACTTATTTTTTTCACCTCTAGTTGGATTTATTTGAAAACTTCTTTCAACTGTTCTATTAAAAACATTGGAGGGTGGGGGGAGAGGGAGGGAGCTTTCACCTTTTTAATTTCTAAGAGTACCTTCCTTCGATTCTTCTTCTTTTATAGTTTATAGTTTATGCTTGATTCAATATTTTCCTTATCTCTGGGGATAACAATTATAGCTTTAAAAATTATTTTCCTGTTTTTTACATCTTTTATTTCCTTTTTGTATGTGTGTATTAGAAGCTATTCCTCAATGTCTTATGCTCCAAGGCTGTCATGGTTTTTTAGATTGAAACACTAGAAATCTGACTGAAAGGTCTATGTGTGGCAGGGGGAGTGGTGATGGGTCTTGGCAATTACTGGGCTTCAGGTAGGGCAATTGGAAGACTCACTAACTTCTCCATTGGATGACCTCCAATTATGTGCCATGGATTCCCAACTTGGCCCTGATATTCTGAGAGCCATACAGAGGCAGGGGGCTGGGAGGGGGTGCAAAATGAGGTTTCCATAATTTTTTATGCACACTTGCATTTCACCATCACCTCTATCTTAATATGTGCCAGTTTTTCCCTCTGTCTGAAGCCTCTCTAGTTCAATGTTTTCATGTAATAAGACTGCTGGTCTTATTACAAGGATTGAGGAGAGACAATTACCTTAAAAGAAAGCTAAGGCTCGGTTGTGGAAGCAGAGCATGGTCAGCCTATTGGGATGGTCCACACTCCCAGAATTTTACAGGGCAAGAGATGTATTAATGATTCCTTTGGCCAAGATGAGAGCAACGCAGGAGAGATAGTAAGTGGGGTGTGGTTTGGGGTCCTATCTAATTGGTCTTCCTATAGGATAGAAGGATCTCAGCAAAAGATAACCTGGATTTACCAGGGTATCTCATTTTGGGGTTTTCCTGAAAACAGAGGCTGAGATAATGACTTTAATGGAGTTAATTGGGGAGGTGATATTTGAAATACAAGTGAGGGAATGAGGAGAGTGAGACAGGGAATGGAGAAAAAGCCATGCAAGAATGAGTTACTGAGTTGGTAAATAGTGTAGGCAACGGGGGCTCAAGCCCAATCAAGACCATCCGGGGAATTAGTAGGGCAGATCTCAGAAATGGCATATCAAATGAAATGGAAGTAAAGTAATTTATCTATTGACTCTCACTGCCCCTTTTATAAGAGTCACTCCGGGAGCGTTAACATTCTCCTCACACTTCCGAGAAGTAGCTGCTCAAGGCCTAAAGGGTCTCCTCTGATTTGGAGAGAGCCCCTAGCTGCCAAACAAGGAGATGCTGAGATGGGGATATGGCGTGCTGGCAGAATGCATGGAATGTTGATCCCAGTTGCGGGGAGATCAATTAGACTAAGAGCACATAGTGAAAGACATCATGAGGATTTGCTACATGAGGGCGGCGGAAGGAGATGACGTAAGTGATCAAACAGAAGAGATAAGCACCTGCCTAGCTCAAGGGGATCAAGGTCAGAAGGTTCAAGCAGAGATCCTCCAAGGAGCCCTCAAAAAAGCTCACATGACAAAGACCCAGCTTTAAACATCTGCCAGGCTTGGGGAAAGCAAAGCCAGCTTAGAAGGGACCAACTCCATTCCTTTCCCCTTCCTTTCCCCACTCCTCCATATGCCCAGACCCTTGAACCATCTGGCCAACATGCTAGGGGGTTGGGGAAGAGGAGAAATCCAAGTCCATGCCCCCTTTCTCCACTGGAGGCTTCAAGCCTGGGAAAGTGATGAAGTGCTGCCTTTAAATCAAGTTTAGAGTTTTCATTAATATCCTGGTTTGGACACTGATTTGTGAACCAAGACTGTTTGCAACTCTCTATAACCATAAGAACTACAAGTTACCTAAGAATGAGCAGAAAAATTTTCGTCTCGGGGCGGAGGACATTCCAAAATAAAAATAAAGTTCTATCAGGGGTGTGGGAGAGAAACAAAATGGCATTTTGATTGCAGCACGGGTTGTCCTTATTTGATCTACATGTGTCAGGACATTTTAATGAAATAAAATTCATCTTTGCTTTCTTTTTTTCCTGGGGGACCATAGTTTCCAAATAAAAAAGGTGATGAAGGATATAGCAGACAGGAAGTTTGGCTGGAGACTATGAGATAGAATCCAAACTCCTTACCACTGCTCACAAGGCTCAGTGTGGTCCTGAGCCTGCTTATCCCTCCTAGTCATGTAATACTCTCTTCCTCAAATTCCATGCTCCAGCCACACTGAGATTCTTTCACTTCCTACAGAGCACCATAATGTAGTTCCTCCTCAACCCTCCATATTGTTGTTCTCTTCCCCCTCCTCCCACTTCCACCTCCTCTTTTACACGCATCTAATTACTTATTGTTCACTAGATCTCAACTTAAACGTTGCCTCCTCCAGGAGGACCTCCCAAGCATCCAAATTTATGTAACGTGTCCTTCAGGTGCTAAAATAACGCTTTGTGCCCCATCTCCCCTAGCGCCTCATCACTACCACATTTACTTGTTTACTTTGCCGTGCACCCCTTGCCCTCACCCACTACCACAATCTCTGTAAAAGGTGGTCTGTCTGGTTCACATCTGCAGCCCCAGAAGCTAGCGTAGTGTCTGGCATATAGCGGGAACACTTGTCAAATGAATTAATTTGTATGTGTATTTTCATAAGACATATGACAAATGTACACAAATTAAGCCACAGATTTTTTTTAAAAAATCAGCTTTGCAGAAAATAATAAAATGACAAGATATTTGAAAATTCAGGATTTATGGTGGCTATAGATTACATATTGCTTAGGAGAGTGTTTTTCAAAGTGTGGTCCCTGGACCAGCAGCATCACCAGGGAACTTGTTAGAAATGCAAATTCTTAGCACTTCCCCCCAATCAGAAACTCTGGGGGAGGGATCCAACATCTGTGTTTAACAAGCCCTCCAGGGCACACTCAAGTTTGAGAACCACTGCCATAATATTTGAAATGCCCCTCCCTGCAAAGTACTTAAGTCATAATTGGAAGGAGGAGATGGTGTCTATTAAACATCCCTGAAAAATCGAGACCCAGATGATTTCCTTCTTCTTGATGCCATCAAGTTAACCATCCAAACTAAAGACTGTCCAACACAGTCCATTACCAGAGGACTCAGCTGGAAAGGATTACAACTGAGCAGCACTGTCAACATCTACAAACGGGGTCCAGGTGCGTGCATCTGGTACTCCTGGCTAGGAAATCACTGGATTACTTGCTTCATTTAGTTCTACATTTTAACGGTCTGACATTTTAAACTGCATGGCTGGGTTTTTAATCAGATGGGCCCATCTCTGTACCTATCTTGGCATGACAACTTACTTTGTGGGAGAGTTGAATTAGCAAGGGTGTTAAGCCTCAGGTTTGGCCAAGGGGGGAGGAAGTGACACTTGAAACGTTTGGCAGATCCATATGTGACCTCAAGACGTGAGATCAAAGCCTCTAGGTGGACAAGAACAGTGACGAGCCATATAGAATCATCCAGAACCCTGAGTATTTGCTGATTCCTTCAGCCAAGGAGGCTGCATGTTCTTAAAATCCTATCAAGTTCAGGGAGATGGGAAGTCTTGTACCATGGGTCAGATTCTATTTTATCCGTGAGGGTCACCAACAGGACCAGTGGGACAGACCTAAGACACGGGAAGGAAAACAAGTTTTTAAGTGGAGTAAAAATAAATATATAAATAAACCAAAACACAAACAAAAAACAAAACAAGAAGAGCCAAGGAAAGAAAGGAAAAAGAGTGAAAATTTTTCACTTCAGGTTAACAAAAAACAAATACTAAATAAACAAATAATGTGCCAGACACTATGTTCGGGAGGAAAAAAGAGAGAAGAGTAAAAATGCTCACCATCTTAGTGCCAAACGCTATCTACTTATCCTCTAGAGCAGCTCTGTCCAATAAGGAAGCTGGTAGTCATATGAGGCTATTTAAACTAAAATCTATTAAAATGAAATAAAATTAAAAATTCACGGGGGTATAATGCAAAGTGAAATAAGTCAGAGGGAGAAGGTCAAATACCGTATGATTTCCTTCATTAAGTAGTAGATAATAACAACAATAAACAAACACATAGGGACAGAGAGTGGATTGGTGGATACCAGAGGGGAAGGGGGGAGGGAGGAGGGTGAAAGGGATAATTCGGTACATGTGTGTGGTGATGGGTTGTAATTAGTATTTTGGTTGTGAACATGATGTAATCTACGCAGAAATAGAAGTACAATGATGTACACCTGAAATTTTTACAATGTCATAAACCAATGTTACTGCAATAAACAAAAAATTAAAAAAAAAAAGAGAAACAACAGACAATAAAGAAGATTCACAGAGAAAAAAAAAATTCAGTGCATCTAACAAGCCATATTTCAACTGCTCAGTAGCCACGTATGGCTACCGTATTGAACAGCATAGATTAGAACACTCCCATGATCCTAGAATGTTCTATTGGACAAAGCTGCTCTAGAAATGACTCTAAGATCAAACTTGTACTTTTTTCCGTCCTTCCAGGGATACCTAAATTCATAGAATACGGAAAACCAAAAGGTAAATGGCCAAAGATGCAAGTAATTTTGCTTTGTTGATGAATTATAATTCTCTCTGAAATTCAGTGTAAATGTGGCCTGATTTGTTTGTCTACATATCTCTCAAGCAAACATTCAACACAACAAATGTTAACTTGAATGCCTGCTCTGGGAAAGGCACTGCCCGCGGCACCACCTAAGGAGTAAAGATGCATAAAATGCAGTCCCTGTTCTTCAGGGATGTATTTGACAGAGACCAGGACACAACTATGAGATAAGAAAAATAGGTATGTTGGGAGAAGTATAAACTAAGGAGTAGATCTCCAGTGTTGCTGTGCATATAATAGCCTTGTTAAAAATACAGATGCTCCAGCTCCATCTGTAAAGAGGAATATTCTTGGGCTCTGGGACAGGCTTTCAGCATCAAGAATGTACCTCCTTCCTGGAGGCAGACACCTGCAAGATGGCTGTTGGGTGTAAAGAGATAGGGCAGTGTAGGAGACTCAGCATTGGTATGGGGGTCAAGGGAGGATTTATAAACTGGCTTTGGTACAGATATTTGTGTGTTGCTGATCAAACCACTTAACCTAACTAGTTACTGTTGTCAAAACATCCCATTATGATTTGTTTTTAAATTTTCAAAAGCTGAGAGAACAGTTTAAATCTTTGAGTAGGAAAATGAACTCAGGAGTTAGTGAGATCTGAATGGAATTAACAGGGAAACCAAGTCCTGACGTCACCAGAATTATTCAAAGGCCTTAAGCCAAGCTAGAAGACAATATAGCCAATCCTTTGGGACAGATAAGTCATCTATTATACTTATCAAGCTATTAATTAATGTAAGGGGATCATCAATCCTTAAGGAAAGAGCACACTTTTGTTTTTTTTTTACAGATAGAACAACATTGGAATGTAGGAAGGCATTCCTGGGGTTTGCAATATATAAAGCTGAGAGCAGCTGGCAAATACTATGTCCCGAGATGCTGCACTTATCAGAGGACAAAAACGCTGTGAGTCTTAGCCAGTGAGTAACTTTCTGAGGCCACGTTGTCAATAGATATCTCCTGGCTCATCCGTTGTCAATAACGGCTTTAACATCAATGGCTGATTAACTTGGGCCAGTGAAATGGACACCCCTCCTGTGCTTGAGCAAAATCAGAGAAATCAGCATTAATTTTGTAGTTGATTTTGATAACATCATAGCCTAAAAAGCATGTAAGTATTAAAATTTTAACTTTTCCATTTTCATCCTGGATTTCTTTTTTGTCCATCTATTCTGGGATATTGCAAACTCATCCCTTTCTTTTTCTCTTTCTTTCCTTCTCCCTCACTCCTTTCCTCCCTTCCTTCATCTTTCTTTCTTTCTTTTTTATTTCTTAAAAATTGGAGATGAAGGGGATTGCTCTTTCTTAACAGGATAAAACAGGTAAAGAACAAGAACGTTGATTCACTCAAGGCTGTCTTAATTTCCTTTGTTTGAACATATCCCTTTACCACCACCAGAATGCCTTCTCTAATGACAAACAATTTCCTGCTGTACCAGATTCCAAGACTTTAATCCTTGTGAAGGGCCATGCAAATGTTAGATTTGTAAGTCATATATAGTTGTTTCAAGGAATTTTTATTGAGTTTCATTGGACATGCAGGCTAAAATGCAATTTCTGGCTTTTATTAGACACTAAAATTCTTTGTTTCGGCTAACTCAACAAAAAGAAATTGGGGTGCAATACATAGCAGATGGGAGGCAAGACTGTCATGTAAGACTGTACTGGTTGTACACTGCTCAAGTCCAGGGAGAACCATTCACAAAGTCTTTGAAGTGAATAGTGTCCCTGGGAGTTGTACAGTGTACAACTTGTTCATGACAGCCTTAACAGGAAGCTTTCTATATAATTATCATAGGTTATTTGTTCACACAGTTAAGTATTTATTGGGTGCTTATCATATGTAGGCTCTGTACTAGACCTTGGTGAGCAAGACTGACTAAGTCTCTGCTCTCATGGTGCTAATACTATACTAGAAGAGTCAAATAATTAAGCAAGAACTCATGATTAAAGCATAATAAGTACTGTGATCCAAGAAATACAGGGTGCCATGGAGCACAGAGGAGGGAGTCCCTTTGGGATGAGGTCAGGGGAGATTCCTAAAGGAACTGATGGTTATTGCAAAATATTGTGGATGAATAGGAATTAGATGGTTGGGATGGGGCAGAGGTAGGGGATACTGAGGAGAGAATGTTCCAGGAAGAACATTACACATGAAAAAGACTGAATGAAATGTGGTACACTGAGTCACTGGTTACTTCTTGATGCCAGTTTTGTTGGAGCCAAGTACACTTGGCCTATCAGTGTCTGTGGCAGAGCCAAGCCATGAGTCCTGCTTGGGGAAGATGTCATCTCTATGCAGTCACCTGGACAGCTGTGCTTTGCCCCTGTTTAGTGACACTTGTCTCTAATCTTATGCTTTGTTCCAAAGTAATCAAGGTACTTTACTCCCCACTCAACTGTGGGAGCCCACTGAGAAGAGAGAGTGTCTTAGCTCCTGAAATTCTGTTGTTCTGTCTTTGCATGTGGTAGGTGTCCAATAAATATTGATAGGAAATAATTAAACCATCATCTAACTTAAGGTAAATCAATGTGAGATAAGGACTTGGGAATTTTATTTTTCCTTCTCCCAACCTTTCAATCAAGTGAAACCAACGTAGACATTTAACCCAAGTAGACTTTGAGCCTGGTTTTTCTAATTTCAGTTGTGCTGTTAGTGAACGCATAAAGAGCAGTTTCCTGATATTGTAATATGACAGAAAAGGACATTTAAACAAATAATGATATTTGCAGCAAAAGACTCATGATCTCATGTTTTGATTCCAATCTTATAAACACTTGAAAGTAGGTTTATAGGTGTCTTGGGCTAATTCTGAGAGAGCATATAGTTCTTGTGCAGTCATTGGAAAGAAAACACAGTATCCTGTTCCAATAAAAGTTTCAGACACGGCAGTAAATCAGGCTCGCCTTCCAGAATGCAACATTAGGCCATTGGTTTGGGCATAACATTTGGTAATATCATTGAGACACTGAAGGCAATCGTCATAACCCACATATATCTACGTTCCAAAGGCAGCTTGATGTTGAATTCAGAACATGACAACGGCATGTGGTTTTTTACATGGTATGGAGAAGACCATAGAGAGATACAGCCTAAAATCCATTAACGAGATCAGCCTTTGCTTTGACGCTAAAGGAGTAGATTTTCCGAAAGCTCATAAAATATTTTTGTATCTTCACTGATAAGTTTGCAATGACAGTGGGAGAAAGTTCTCAATTTATTTCATTCAGCTTAAAATTTTTTTAATGTTAGATTGCAAATACGTGCACTGACCTAACTCAGTTACACCATTCCTTTCTCTTATTAGTGACAATGTGGCCAGTAATAGTAAAGATAAGTGACCTAAAAAAGTAGGCTTTCATAATTTGGCTTATATTTTCGGCTTGCATTTAAAGTAGAAGATTTACTTACAATTTTATCCTGACTTTTTGGACTACTTTAATTTCTCACAAGATCTGGTTCCAGAATCACTATGCCAAATTTGGTCATCCGTGATGACAGTGGTCTAAGTTGGAGAAATATTGGCCTCCAGATTTCTTTGGAGAAGAAATTCAGATATAATGCTGCCAATACTCCATATTTCTTGGGAGAAATATGCTAGAATCTTTGATTTCACCTATAGGGCTACTCAATAAAAATGAATAAAGTTACCCATTTAAAAGCCTCTCATTTACTGTACATTCTCATTACTTTAAATTCCGATGATCTTGGATTACATTGGGCTGTTTCAACACTTAATTTTTCATGGTTTCTTGAAACTTTCAACAAAGCAAATACACTTTTCAGGTGCAAATAGTTGATATATTACAGCATAGATATAAATATCTTCACAATTGAGCATCTTTCCATATTTGCTTTGCACATAGTTGTCCAGTGAATGTTTTTTGAATAAAATAATAAATAGTTCTATAAATATTTCTCCATATCAATCAGCCAAAATATGTTAAGGCCAGACTGTCACTTGGGTAATTTTCAGACAACATACTTCCAATTGCAAAATGCAGTTCAAACCACTCAGCATTTTCAGTCCACTGTTACTCTGGTCCCTAGGTCTATGTTCTCTCACAGGCCAGCCCAGCTTCCAGGAAGAGTCAGTAAAGTGACCATGCCAGAGTCACCTCAGTGAGTGGCCCTGTTCTCCAGGGCACATAAATGTTTACTTTGATCTGTAGGACCCTCAGTAGCTCCATTCTCTCCCATGGCTGAGCCCTTAGGCTTCCTACAAAAATCCTTCTCTATAACTGAAGGTTCAATGCTGTGCTAGTTTCTAGAACCAAACTTTATCTTTGTTGGGAGGTTTTAAGGAATTGTGATTTAATATCTAGAACATCCTTTCATACTCTCTTGGCTGCCATTTTGGCCCTGATCTTGCCCCCAATTCTTGTAACCGGATTTCTCATGTATTCCCAGGATGGTCGCCTCACCTGTGGCCTCCTGGCTCACCCCTTGGACTCAATCTGCATCTCAGTAATTAGAATGAGCTCAGTCTCCTTAGGGATGTACTATCTTCATCCCTTCTAGTGGTGAAGGGCTGCATTCTCTTGCTCTCCATCAGTTCAGGGAAGAACACTCCTGAAATCTCCTGCCTGCCTACTGCTAAGATTGCTGGAAATGCCATTGGCTACTGAATTTCCTGCAAATGTGCTTCTCCCATTTGTCAGACACCCCAATGGATCTCCTTGCCCCTGTTATCTGTAGCCACAATGGCTGGATACTGTGATCTACCTGTGTGTTAGTTCACATCCTCTGAGAAACAAATGCTGTGCAAGGATTTCATTAGGGGATATGCCTGTGTGAAAGGCACTACAATGGGAAATGGAGAAGGCTGGAAGAGCATTCAGATTGTAATGCACGACTTCCAGTGAAGGAGAGAAGAGGAGAAGGTGGAAGCTCCTAGTCTGCCCTTCAATCTTAGGAAGGTTCAGGAAAGCTGTCAGGCATCTCAACCAAAGCCACCCATCAAAGGGGTACTGTGCCTCTCAGGGACAGTCTTCCCTTTAGTATCTCCTCATCATTTAGCCATTGGCAGGGAGCAGCCTGTGGGAGGGGGGTTTTGGTGCAAATCCCGCAATGGATTCCAGTGGCAGCTGGGGCCCCCGGTCAGTTAGGCTCTGTGTAGTCACAGGTCTGCCAGGTGCTTGCTCATGGCCTTCACAATCTGTCAGGCTAGACTTTCCTCCATCACTCGAAGCTGGGTCTGTACCCCAGGAGACAGCCCCACACTGCAAGCATGCTGTTTTACCTCCAGGTCCCAGCCTCCCCCCGCCTGCCCCATCGACCAGAGTCAACAGACAGCCAGGCCATGCCTTATCACGAGTAGCACTTTCATGTGTGAATTCCCTCGTGGCATTTCTCAGGGAATTTATATGTGTTTCTAAAATGCAAATTCTGAGAAAATTTGTTGAAACATCAGGGAAATGAGAAAAGGTGTTATAATTCTCCTCCGAGAATTAAAACTGAACAATCAATATAGAGACATAACTGGCTTGATGAAAGCCACTGACACAAGGTCAAAAGTAAGAGCAGAAAACACTGACGCATGGAGTCAAAGACCAAGGTGGGCATTTCCAGAAGTGGGACAAGAGCACAGAAAAGGGGTCATGAGCTAATCAGTCAGCCTTGCTTGCAGTTGTTGCCATGTTACACGTCTTTTCATTGCAAATAAAATATTAATAAGTTTATATGCATAATGTACTTTACACAAATCACATGATTGGTGTTCAAGAAATGACGAGTTTTTGAAGTAAAATTAAGTCCTTCAATTGGCAATTTCCACATGTGACTCCAAGTAGTGTTGTTACTCTTATAAGGCGATCCGAATATAAGGTTATTTGAATACCACTCAATAACATTTGCCAGCATTTTTCAGTGTTTGAGCATTCGTTAGGGGGTACAATTCTTTGTAAATAATGTTAAACTGAAAATTCCTTATTTATTAAATAATTTTTAATATCCATAATAATTAATAGAGAGAATGAAAAATGTTGGAAATATTTTCACAATAATGCATAATAGAGAATAACTTATAAAATGCCCCAGAATTCTAATTTCTCATTCTGAGTCCTGAAGGTTGGAAACACTGAGAGATAAAGCTTGGGAATTCTCCAGGATTGAGCAGAGAAATGGTGATGACTAAAATGAGCAGGCTGCCTTCACCTTATCCAATCAGAATTCAACCCCCTTAGCCAATCAGAACCTTAATCTCACTGCGCTGTGAACCTAATTTAACTGCTCCATAATAAGGAAAATAATCACATCATATAAGTTTCAATTGTGGATCTTCCCATTTTAGAAAAAGACAAAACAATTTTCTTTTAAATTATTTGTCCTCTATAGGGTTTGGCAACCACATGGCTAAAAGGGAAACAGATACTAGAATTTAAGAAAAAGAGAAGCACATCATTTTAGCCATGATATTGCTGCAGAAGATTTCATACACTTGACCTTCGATGAATGTGTCATCTCTACAGAGAGCTATTCCCAATTCTACTCCAGTGTCAGTTTTCTTGGACTGCCAAAACAAAATATCATAGACCAGGTGGCTTAAACAACAGACATTTATCTCTCACAGTCTGGAGGCTGGAAGTCCAACATCAAGGTGCTGGCCAATTTGGTTTCTGGGGAAGGCTCTTTTCTTAGCTTACACCTCACTATGTCCTCACATGGCAGACAGAGAGAGAGAGAGAGAGACAAAGATACAGAGAGACAGCAAGCTGTCTGGTGTCTCTTGTTACAAGAGCACTTTTCCTACCCTGAGGGCCCCACCCTCATGACCTCCTCTGATCCTAAATATCTCCCATCTGAAATACCATCATATTGGGGGTTAGGGCTTCAATACATTAGTTTGAAAGCAACACAAACATTCAGTCCATAACATCCAGCATGGCTTTCCTGAGACCAGCACAAGCTCATAAAAAAGGAGTCCAATCGGGGAAGGGTGACTGGGCAGTTATCACCCCATTTCCTTGGTGCTCCACATTCCCTGTGGGCACCAGTCCCCTAGTGTCCTCAAGGGGTCCCTCTCTTGGATTTGGGTAGGGAGTGAAGGGGGCAGCACACTCCCATGTGTTGAGGGTAGACCATGTGCAGGGGCTCCACAAACATCATCAACTTTCATCCTTCCAATACCCCTGGTGGGAGCCCTCGTCCATTTTATAGACCTGAGACATTTTGCGTTCAAACAGTTTCAATAATTCACATGCTCATGTCGCACAAACAGTAAGGACTAGACCTAGTTTTTTAAAGATATAATTCATACACAATAAAATTCATCTTTTTAAAGTGTATAGTTCAGTGTTTTTTAGTAGATTTACAAGGTTGTGCAACCATCACTACTATCAAATTCCAGAACATTTCATGACTCCAAAAACAAACCTCATACCCAGTAGTAGTCACTCCTCATTTCCCCTCTCCCTCCAGCCTCTGGAAACTACTAATCTACTTTCTGTCTCTATGGAATTGCCTATTTTGGACATCTCATATAAATGGAGTCATACAATATGTTGTCTTTTGTCTCTGGCTTCTTTCATTTAGCATAATATTTTCAAGGTGCATCCATGTTGTAGCATGAATCACTACTTCATTCTTCTTTATGGCTAAATAATATTCCATTGTATGGGTCAACCACATTTTATTTATCCATTCATCAATTGATGGACATTTGGGTTGTTTCCACTTTTTGGCTCTTGTGAAAAATGCTGCTATGAATACTTGTGTAAAAGTTTTTGTGTCGACATATGTTTTCACTTCTCTTGGGTATATACCTGGGAGTTGAATTGCTGGGTCATATGGTTACCCTTTCTTTAACTTTTTGAGGAACTGCCAGTCGATGTAGATTTGAACTGTCTAGTTTTGGTCTGTCTACGTTCTTCCCACCACATCAAGCAATTATCACAATTCTTCTCGATGTTTACTACACATTCTAAGGGCCCGGGGATGTTTAAAAATACACTGAAGTCCACGGGTACCCCTGCAAGAGATTCTGACTTAATTGATCTAGAGTGAGGCTCAGACACTGGTATTTGTTCAAAGCTCTAAGTGGATTCTACTAGGAAGCCAAGGTTGAAAAAGATTATATTATGCTTTACGTATTCCAGGTCTGTAGACTTTTCAGCTGAGGTTGGCCTCTCTACTGTTTTTTTTTAACTGAAATATATTTGACATATAATATTGTGTAAATTTAAGGTGTACAGCACATTGATACACTTATATATTGCAATATGAATGCCACTGCAGCAATAATTAGCACCTCCATCATGTCACATAACTATCATTTCTTTTTAGTGATTAGAATAATCAAGTTCTAGTCTCTTAGCAAGTTTGATAATTATAATACAATATTGTTGTCCACACTCACCATACTGTGCATTAGATCTCTAGGACGTATTTACTACTTGTTGCAAGTTTGTACCCATAAACATCATCTGTCCCTACTGTTAATAAAGAGAAATAACTGACTAAACCAGTCTAGGGAAGTGTTGCCTGCCTCTTGACTACGTTATGCTTTAATTGAGTAAAGATGCACAGGTCCCTGACAGAGGATCGGACTTACCTTGGAAGCATGGCAAGACCATGGCAGGCCAGTAGGCCCCTTGGGGCCCAGAGCACAGCCATGGAGGTAAGCACACATCCCTTTTCTGAGCTTCAAGATGACGCTGTTGTCTGTTAATCTCACAATGGCCCTCTGAGGTAGTGATGGCCATAATGTCTATTTTATAGATGAAAACTCTAAAGCTTGGAGAGCCTGAGCACCTCGCCCAAGGTTCTCAAATGGCGGAGCTGGGATTTGAGCTAAGAGCATCTGACTCCAGTGTCCTCAGTCTTAGCTGCTTTGTGATATTGGCTCTATTCTAATAAACAACTTGAACAATGATGAAAAAGATTTCTTCACCTTAATTACTGCAAAAATATCACCAAACACAGTATTCTATATGAACAAAACCAAAACACTCTGGTGAGAAATGAACCAAAGAGTTTGAAATTTGGCCAAAGGCACTAAGAAAATAAACACTGATATCAGAAAATTTCAGATGTTCTAACTTCCAAACTTGTGTACCTGATCCTAGGACAAAAAAATGTATTCATATGTACCCATGATGGACATATTTAATGTTTCTTTTCTGTTCTGAGGATGGAGATTCTGATAATGCACCATGCATGATAACATCACCCTGAGTCTGGGAGGAGTTGTGAAGGTTGAAAAGATTGCTAAAAGTTTGCCAGTGCAGTGAGGCCTGGGCTGCTGTCTCCTTCTACCAACCAACCCATATCAGTTTCAAAACTGTCTCTCTCAGTAGCCTCTGGTTTTATTTAATTTACTGCACTTGGAATTTGATAAGTTCCTGGCTAGCTTTTGCATTCTTTCGCATCCTCGTCAGTCACATATTATCTTTCAGCTTTCAGTTCTTCGAATCTTCTAGTTACTCCTGGAGAAAAGCTGCTTTCGTGTTTTATCCAGTTAATGCCTCAAAAACTTAGTTAGCATCAAACACAGGGATATATTCTTACCCAGAAATGTCGCTGTGGTCCAGACACTCCTCAATGTCCGACATTTTGGGAGGTCCAATTTTGTTCATGGGCCCCACTAGGGATCTACAGATGAAAGAGAGTGTCTCCACCCTACAGGAGTTCACATTTTTGTGGGAAGGACAGACAACAGCCAGTTATAATATAATATAAGCATTCTGACGGAGGTATGCATGTGGTGCGGTCCGTGCCCATGATTGAGGCGGCTTGCACTGACCGTGGAAGCCAAGGAAGTTTTTTAACCAGAGGTTGTGGAACATGGTAAGTAAAGAAGAGGGACAACTGTATTCCAAGAGGCAGGAGGGCATCTCCAAAGCATCAGCTATGAGAGTGGATGCGACCCGAACATAGATTTTGGGGCATGGAGTGAAGAGATAAAAATGGTTAATCCTTACATAGTCTTAATACATGCACAGTTCTTCCTGCTTAATAACTCCTAGCAATCCTCACAGCCCTTGAAAGGTAGGTATTACTATTTACCCATTTTAGAGATGAGGAAACAAAGGCAGAGAGAGGTCACTGTGCCCAATGAGGGAATGAAGCTAGGAATCAAACCCAGGTAGCCTGGCGTCAGAGTCCACAGTTTAGTTCTACCAGGCTGGTGTGGAGATCATGAGTCAGCATGAATGACTTTGCCAGTTCATCCCATTCATTCATTCATTCATTCGCTTGTTCATTCATTCAACACATATTCGTGGAATGCTACTATATGCCAGGTGTGATGATAGGCTTGAGGACAAAAGAGACAAGGCCCTTGAATTCTCCCCTTAAGGCAATGGTGTAGGCAGGACACTGGGCAGGCTGCCATTTAATTAAGATTCAATGGAATAATAATAAGATATTGCCTTCTGGGTACTAGAGTCTAACAGGAGGAAACGCTATAAAAAACAGGAAATATTCCAGCAAATAAATTCAGTCAAAATCATGGAAAAAAATTTAAGCTCAGCATTGGACCTAATAAAGGTAAATCTCATAATGTGTAAGTGGGTAAAGATTGCTAAAGGACATATTGTTGCACACAGAAGAGAAGGAATACAGTCTGGAGACAGTTGATGCCAACATAAAGGGAAAACAATTTGATATAAAGGGGTGAATGGAGCAGAGGGCAAGACAGGCTTGCTGGGTTGGTAAGTGGCACCTGAGTCACCATGAACATCACTTGGGTTTCTACCCAAATCCGTCATGGCTTCTCTTGGAACATTTGAGGATGTTGCCAGCACATACTAGCACCTGGAAGCCAGCCTTAAAAATCCCTCTGGCTGACCAAGAGAAGCACTGACCTAAAGGAACATAGCTCTTAATTCTTCCGGGAATACACTCAGTTAGAATACTCTGGTCTCAAGTGATAACAACTTCAGCAGACTGGGCACAAAACACAAGATCTCATCAACTCCTGACCGACCGACTTGCCGAAAAGCGAACCCCCTCGCCTCCCCTGTCCCCTCCAGAACTTGCCAGTGACAGGAGAGGGGAAACTACTGGGCTTAGAAAGTTTTCCTCTAAAACTCCTTGAACCGAAGCAGGGACAATAGTTTGGGAAACTCTTTCCAAAGCAGATTTTTCTGCTTGACCAAAGGTATAATTTTTCCTCCAGGAAGTTAAGGCACCTCATGCTTCTGTAATCGAGTTTCCCCGGGAAGAAGCCGCTGCCCCCTGGGTGGTCACTGCTGCTGAAAAATTAAATGCAGATGTTTGGCGGGTCGCCTCCCCCATGCATCCTGCTCTTTGTGTTTTTCCTCTTAGAGACGGGAGTGGGTTCAGGACGTCCCTAATGCTGGGCCTACGTACTCATCAACAACATTTCCAGGCAGTTTGCTGTTACACAAACCTCTGAAATTTATTGGTCATCCAGTGTATCCATCAGTCACTCCCCATATTGTTTATCCCTTCTCCCAGCCATTGTCCTAGCCAACGGGCACAGCAGTTGTGTCCCTTCTTATCTGAGGAATGATCATGGGAAAACTCAAAAATTTGTGAAATGCAGATTTTTAAAGCTGTGTTCTTATTTATTATTTTGAGAAACACATGTTGACGATTTTATCCTTTCAAACTAAGGGGAAAAGAAAGGGCAACAGCTGCTTTCCTAGCATGGTGCTATAAAGTTAGGGTGATGGATATTGATTTGCTAGTGCATTCACCTATTCATAGTAATTTTTGAGAAATTACGAGTGGGGAAAGGAATAGGTTAAACTTTTAAAACTAATCTTTACAAATATCCTACTATTTCTTCTATTTAAATAAAACCATATTTACTCCAATCCCTCTCCAGCTACTCTGTCCTTTATTTCTTGTCATTTATAACATATCTCCTCTAAAGAATTGTCTGTGCTCTGAGCTCAATTTCTCTTTTCCTATGCATTTTATGCTCCTTCAATTTATTTATCTCACTGTAAAACTCATTCGTGTGAAAATCTCCCAAACACAAAACAAATCAGCCCTGCTTCTAGGCTGAATCTCATTTTCTTTCCAGTCCCCCACTCTCTCATCTTAGGACCATGTTCTAATTAGGCTTGTGTATCAGTTCAAGGCTGGCTTCTTGTACTAGCTCAGGGCTATGCTCCTCCATGGTGGGTCCTTAAACAGGCCAATAAAATCATAGTGAAAACACTGTCTACAACTTCATTCTGCAGTACAAATATTAATCTATTGTCAGCTATTATTTGCAGGCAGCAGTATTTTCTAGTATCAACAAGCCTGTCTAAATCTGGTACAATGCCAAAAAAAGCATCATGATACACAATTAAAATACTGTGTTTCCACTCTTTTTAGTCAGGGCCAGTAAATAGAGTGTGTGTCCACGTGTGGGCTGTGTACCCTTTAAGTACACAAATGTCACTCAGTCATCTTGCACTTCTATAATTGTGCTCACTGAATGTGTTGCTTCTCTAAGTGATAATAGTAGGGTAGGGTGATGGATCGGTTTGCAAGTGCATTCACTCTCCAATGGTAAACCCTGCCAGAAACTTTTGAGTAATTATGGGGTGGAGAGAGAAATAATTCAAAGTTTTAAAATCATCTTCGAAACATGCAGTTATTTCTTCCATCACCCAGTCCTTCTCCGGATATTGCCCCATTTCTTGACTTCCTTTTACAATGAGAGTCCTTCAAAGTGTTGTCTCTACTTCCTGTTTCCAATTTCCTGCCTCCCAATCTCTTGAATCTCCTCTGATCAAGCTTTTGCAGCCACCACTTAACAAGGTTGTTCTACTGAAGGTTCACTAGTCACTTCCACATTGCTAGATCCAACCTCAATTCTCAGTCTTCATCATGCACGGCTCATTAGCGGTATTTTACAAAGCTCATCACTCTGTCCTCCACAAAACACTTTCTATACCTGGCTGCCAGGACACCACACCATTTTGGTTTTCCTTCTGCCTCTCTGGCTGCTTCTTCTCAGGCTCCTTTGCTTATCTCTTATCCTCTCCCTGAGTTTTTTAAAAAATTGAGGTGAAATTCACATAACATAAAACGAACCATTTTAAAGTGAACAATACAGGGGCACTTAGTACATTTACAACATCGTGCAACCACCACTTCTATCTAGTTCCAAAACATTTCCATCACCCCAAAGGAAAGCCCATACACATAGAGAAGTCACTCTCCATTCCCCCTAGTGCCTGGAAACTGCTAATCTGCTTTCTGTTTCGATGGATTTAACTATTCTGGCCATTTCATATAAATAGAACCATATAATATGTGACCTTTTGTTTTTGGCTTCTTTGACTTAGCATAATGTTTTGAGGTCTGCCCATGTTGTAGCATGTGTCCGTACTTAATTTCTTTTTAAGGCTGAATAATACTCCATTGTACAGATAGACCACAATGTGTTTCATCTGTTGATGGACATTTGGGTTGGGTTGTTTACACATTTTGGCTATTGTGAACCTGACCTTTTATTATCAGAGGGGCCTGGGACTCAGTCCTCCCACTTCTTCTCTCTTTTTTCCTTTTCCACATCACTCTTTAGTGGATCTCGTCTAGTCATGTGGCTTTATGTAATGTCTATATGCCGTATATCTCCAACTCAGACTTCTCTTCCAAACTCCATACTCTTATCATTTAACTGCCTGCTCAACATCCATTGCTGGGTGTCCAATAGGCATGTCAAATGTAACATGAAAGGCATGTCAAATGTAACATGTCCAAAATGGAACTTTTAATATTCCCCCCACCTGCCATTTGCTGCCAATCCTGCTCTTCCTGGTCTTTCCATATCAGTTAATGACAACTCCATCCATCCATCCTTATGCTTTGGCCAAAGAGCTTAGAGACACTCTTGACTCCTCCCATATTCACTTTTGATTCATCAGCAAATCCTATCACCTGCTCTCATCACCTCCGCTCTGACCACCTAGGTCCAAATTACCTAGTCCAATTTCTTCTAGATTATTACAATGGTCTCCCGGTTGGTCTCTCAGCTTCTGGCAAGACTGGGTTATAACACACACACACACACACTATATGTGTATATATATATATGTACATATATATACACACACACACATATATATATATACACACATCAAATCCTCAGGACTCTCTCTTTTTGGATGTTTTTACATACTGTTAGCCTGCATCTGATTATAAAAAGTTTCTTGGGCAAAAGCATTATGAGCTTCCAGGAGAAGTTTAAGTTTATCCATTATCATCTGGTGAGAACATTCTCAAATGAAATAAGTATGGAAGAAATGACTTTGATTTATTCATTTTTAAATATTCTTGTGTTCTGGCTTTATTTTCCTTGCTTCTTACTCTTAAGGAAAAAAACATTAACATAAATTAAGTTTCTTAGGTCCACTCCAAGGGAAAGGAACAAGTTCTTCTTTGTGCAATTTCGAGCGTAATCTCCCTCCATCCATTTTAATATATGCGCTAACTCTCGATTCCCTGCCCAGCTTCTATTCCGTGTATGTGAATTAGCTCCACGTTGCCTGAGAATTTAAAAGGGCAGTAAATTAACTCTATGGAACCCCATTCACAAAATGAGGGCAGCATAGCAGCACTGAAAACTTAAAGCAGGGTTCCGTTAGCATCAAACTAGTTTCAGTTGTCAAATGTATAATTAAACCAGTATTATTTTCAAGAAAACAAAATTTGTGATGTCATATCATTGTCAACTTATCTTGCTATAAAGCTGTGGTTTTCAATTGGGGGCAACTTTGTCCCCCATGGGACATTTGGCATTGTGTGGAAACATTTTTGATTGTCATAATGGGGAAGGGGGACTGCTACTGGCATCTAGTGGGTGGAGGCCAGGGATGCTGCTGAACATCCTACAATGCATAGGACAGTCCCCACAATGAAGAATTACCTAGCCCAAAATGTCAAGAGTGCCAAGTTTAAGACACTCTGATTTCAAGTTAAAACGTTTATCACTCCGTTGGTCCATGATGTAGAAATATAATTAGGAGAGATTTAAATTTTATGAGCAGATTTTTGGTTTTCAGATTTTTGGCACCCTTCATCGAAGGCACAGCTTCTACATTTTCGTTTCTCCATAAATTAGCATATGTCACCTTTAAAGTCACTCATGTGGCACTAAACCAATTTCTAGAAGTACTCTGAGAAAAACTCAGTAGCAACCAATTTTCTGAAACACTGATCTGGCACCAAACTGATGATCCAGAGATACATGCAAAAACATGAAGGAAAGAGCATTGCACATAGTAGGTGTTGGCAATATCTAGTGATTTATTGCCTCCAATTCAGAATGTATTTGCAATTCAGGTTTCTGGATGGTTTGTTAGTGTCTATATTTATTAACCTGATAAAGTATTCAAATCCTTTTGGGCCCAGTAGGGTCTCACAATTTCTATAAATGAAGGTGGTGTGAGATGATTTAGAAAGATTTTATTCCAAAATGCTCAAATCAATCTCTCTTTCTATTACAAGTATAGGCATAGGTATAGGTATAACTCTGTAACCATTGGGGATATCTTAAATTGGAAATCCCACATGTACTGTATTCTCTACTATAAGAGGCTAACCAAAACATTATTAGCTTCCAGAACATGGATATTTGAAGGACCAGTGAATATCTAGGGCAGCCACTCCACTTTTATTACAAATGAGGAAGGAGAAGCTCCCAGAGGTTATGAGACTTTTCCAAGGCCATAGAGCTGGTCAGTGGTCAACCCCAGACAAAAGCTCTGCTCTTCTGTTAGAGTATTCTGGGATTTTCCCAATAGATTAATCTTTCTTTGTTTGACTTGTTTGGAATCACACTTTCCAAAACTGCTGTGTAAAGTTGTGCTGTCTAATTTATTGTGAGTCTGTAAACTCGATATAAGTTTCTCAGCAAGTTATTTATTCCCATCATTTTATCTTAAATTAAAATCCTTCCACTAAGCATATAGCATAATTCTTTAAAGTGAGCTGAAAGTTATAATAAGACTTAGTAAATGTAATATTAATACATAATACTTAATGCATAATAACTGTATAGTTAATGATTTTTTTTTGCTATAATGGTTTTTGAAGAGTTATGTCACTTTCGGGATAATTTTTTCCCACAGAGTATCAACTTTTTCACCATAAAACCCACTAAATAGATAAACTATAAGAAGTTATTCCACTTTTGGGTATTTATCCAAAGAACACGAAAACACTAATTTGAAATGATATATGCACCCCTATGTTCATGGCAGCATTATTCACAGTAGCCAAGACTTAGAAGCAACCTAAGTGCTCATCAATGGATGAATGGATAAAGAAGATGTGATATATATATATATATATATATAGCAATAAAAAAGATGAAATCTTTCCATTTGTGACAAGATGGATGGATCTTGAGGGTATTATGCTAAGCAAATAAGTCAGACGGAGAAAAACAATTACTGTATGATTTCACTCATAAGTGGAAGATAAACAAACAAACAAACACGTAGATACAGAGAACAGATTGGTGTTTACCAGAGGGGAAGGGGGGTGGGGGGAGAGTGAAATGGGTAAAGGGGCACATATGTAAGGTGATGGATGGCAACTAGACTTTTGGCGGTGAACACGATGTAGTCTATACAGAAGTCAAAATATGATGATGTACACCTGAAATTTATATAATGTTATAAACCACTGTGACTTCAATAAAAAAAGTGATATGTCAACATGATTAATTTAGGCAGTGATATACTCATCAATTTACTTGACACAACAATTTTTAGTGAGAGAATACAGTAACATGGAACAAATTTCATGTCTACCATGTCTGAAGAAACCCAAAGAATTTTGCTTGGTCCTTATACAAAGCAAGAGGGATGAACAGTTGGTGACTGTTGGCCACATGTGCCATTTCCACATCTTGAAGCACAATCTTATTTAACCTTAATGTTTATCCAAAGGTATATTTCTGTGCTACAACTTTATTTGTAAGTTTACTTTGAGTAGAATGCAACCATAAGCCTCAAAATGTTGAAAAATTGGTAAGGAAAATGGGTCAGAAAAAAAATTACAACAAACCTACATAACATTCTATTTTAGGTATAAAATCTATTTATGTATTTATGTATTTAGTACCTAATCTAATTAATGGAAACTTCTTTTTTCATTTAATGGTTTTTGGGAATGAATTAAATTTGTTAAGCAAAGAATAGAGTTGAAAATGATTTGGGATTTTTATCATCAAGTTGAGTAGTCAAAGACTGTCCACGCTTAGAATTCTACAGGTCACTTTTCCTTGTACCCCAGTAGAACTAATTATTAGAACATTTGATTCCAGATCTTCTTTTTGCCTATCTTCTCTTTACATCTTTTCCTGCCAGCTAAATACTGAAGTGTTGTAACAGACACTTCAAAAATGCCTGGAGTCAAGCATGTGACTTTAATAGGAGGCTCTGGCTGGAGCTTTTTGCAATGAAAACCAAATAATTCTGTGCTCAAATGGAAATGGAAATATTTCATCCTGAATTATCTTTACAAGATGATTCCAGCTTTTACATATGAAAATAACAGTTGAGATTTTTATCTGTGAATTTCTCATGAGCTCCATTTTCAGACTATGTGGTCTATTTTAAACACACCATATGGATTATGTACTCTAAGAGCTACTCTGGACTAAAAAAACTGTGCAAACACAAACCACCCAGTTCTAAAGTCCCAGCTGGCACTTCTGTTACCCATAAGTGCTCTTTTCTGTTTATGTTTCTTACACCCACACGTATATATGTTTGCAGTTGGAATCTTTCACTCTTGTCTCTTAAAAATTCCTTGAGCAACAAGGCGGCTGAGAATGGGATTTCGCTCAATTTCTGCAGGTCAATATTCAGCCCAGCAGTGTGGACAAGGCCAACACTGCAGGCAGAAGGCTGCCAGGAGGATGCATGATCTAGAATCTTCTCCTCCTCCTCTTCCATTCAAATTTACTTGTCTGATGTTCCATTCCTTTGAGGCTCAATTCTCTGCTTTCGCAGATGCCACCCAATATGATGCACCAGCATTTCCCAAAGCCGTGTGCCTTACAGGCTATTAACAAGAGTCCCATGGAAAGAAGGGTCCCATGGCTAAAGTATGGGGACTCAAAACTTCTCAAAACCTTTTATGCCCAGAGCTTTCCATGTTAATGTTCATTGTGAATATCTTGGATGGGTCAGTGGAGCAGATTTTTTTGTAATGTATTTAAATATGGAACTCTTCCTTTCTCCTGAGCGCCCTGCAGGAAGAATATTCCACGGAACTCATTTTGGGAACGACTACTAATGTTAACAGCTTAAAGGAACTTCTCAAAATCTAATATTATATCCCAGGGCATGAATCTCAAGTAGGATGTGCAGGCCTCCCAGATGGCTGCTGGGGAAGCTATTTTTAAATAAGTGAGCTATTGGCATGTCAGGACCCACCACACAAGTGGTTGCCTATTTCAGCCCTGATAATGTACTTCCCTGTGACATAGTCACATTGTCACACATCTAGGAGTGACAGCAATGATTTCAGGGATGATGAAACATGAGAGGCAATGCAGAAAGTAGATAGAAATTTTAGCTGTGTCATTTAGGGTTTATGAATTACAAATAGTAGCAATCTCTTTTGTCCTTTTCCCCCCACTACATAATGATTACCTTGAGAGCGGGGCCAGGTTGTCCCTAGTTGTTGCTCTGCACTCTAATACAGGACCTGGCACATTTGTGCACTCAATGAATATTTGCAGAGTGACTCAGTGATTCAATGATCACCAAATTTGGGCATTCTGCTCAGTTTTCATATTTTTCCCTTCCTCTCTGCAATTCTAATCCCTGTTTTCACAGATGATCATGGGACTCTGTAGATATGGGAATCAGAAAGGACATATGTTCAGTTGTTTGTCCCCAGTCCGAAAGCTACCTACATTAGGTGAATGATCAGCTCTGCTGTATCTAAAACTCTAGTAAAAGAGGCTTCAAGGCATCCTTAGTACTCTATTCCAGAGCTGCATGACACTCATGGCTAACAAAATCATCCTCAATCACACCTTCTATCTTGTGCAACTGTCTAAAAGGCACTTGAGTGATGGTGGCCATTTCCCCGGAAGTGTCAAGTTCAACCATACTTTTCCCTAAACACTTTGGCAAAATCACCAAAGATTTTTCTTTGCAATTTTCTTGCTGCATAATTAGATGAAGGACATTCTCTGGAATCTTATTTCCATTCTCACCTTAAAAAAATACACACATACATATACACACATCTGTATGCATGTGTGTGTATTTATATATGTGTGGGGGCATGTACTAATATCATCTGCCTAAACATATAGGTTCAAGACGTTAGCCATTTTCATGTCCTCCTTCTCCTGTGAACTTTGCTCATTTAACTAGCCACTGAATTTGATCCGTACTGTTCCTGAAATGACACTCACATACATTGGATCCTCTCCAAATTTCTACCATTAGTTCCAGCCTTCCTTCTCTTTCATTTAGACTGTGCAGTAGGCTCCAAACTAGTAGATATTTCCGAACCAACCAACCAGTATTGCATTTTTATGGACCATTATAACTGCTAAAATGTCTTCCAATATATTATTTAATGTTCGTGACAATTCTATGGACCAGGCACTATGGCCTCTGTGTGCAGATGAAGTCACTGAATGGTAAACAATTAGCTCAGTGTCCCACAGCTAGAAATTTATTTGTCAACAAATCATGCTTCCTCCCACCTCATTTTTTCCCCATGGACCTTAGGTATTTTTTAAAACATAATTTTTAAAAAATAAATTTTAAAAGACTGCTAATTGGAACTTATTTTGTGGGAAAAGACAAAATTTGTCTTTATATATCATTAATAAAGTTATTAGCCATTAAAATCTTAAAATAAGTATCTACTGATCAAAATTAAATGCATTCTACTTAAAACTAGTTAATTTATACTATGAAAAAATAATGAGATACTTTTTTGTTAATTCCTAAGGGCATGGGAAAAGTGGTATATTACCGTGAAAGGGTTCTGATATTCCCTAATTACTGGGATTTGTGGATCTTGCCAAGTACAACTATTTGCTGGGTGCATACACTCTATTTGTCTATGCTTTTCTCCTAGCATAGGATGACTCTTTCCAGTATCCCCAACCTGCCAAACCCTGCCCAGCCTCCAAGTCTCAAGCTCATATGCCACTCCTCCTCCCCCACAAAGCCTTCTCTGCTACCCTAGGTGGTTGTTTATAACTCTCTAAGGGTATTCATCAGATTCTAGCCTGTATCAGGGTTATCTAGATACATATCCTCTAGCCTTAGAAAATCATTCATTCATTCACTGATTCAACAAATAACTTTTCAGCATTGTTACCATGCCAAGCACTATTCTGGGCTCTGAAAACAGAGAGAGTAATAAGAAATAAATTCTGCCTCAAGACTGCAATCTTGTGCAAGCACGTGCTGCCTTTGTTATGTCACGTATATCGATGAATAGTGTTGCTGGCCGGTCCAGCATGTCTGACTGCAGGCTCCAGTTTACAGAGTGCTGTTCACTCTTCCACGTCTCTAGTGTAGCCTGAGACTGTAAATCCATCAGAAAGAAATCTTGCATTTCAGCCTTACATTTAGCATCTAATAGCTGACTGCACTTCAAACAGAATGGTGCTTCTATTGAGAAAGAGCTATCCCTTACACGAGCCCAGCATGCCATTAGCCAATGAAAGAAAGTGCTGTTTAAACATACTGTTTCTCCCTGAATTCTTCTCTTAATTAATTATGTAGCTCAGAGTAGTAACAGTAGTGGAGAATTCTGTCAAAGCCAGAGTTCTTTTCCACTAATGAGCTAGTTATAACTTCCTTTTTATATTCATATTTATGTGTGAGAGTGAGTTAATTTTGCAAAGTGTACTGATGAGAAGGGTCCCTGGCATCCTTGAACAATTAGAAACAATTGTTTGAGTGCTTTGGTGCTAACTATAATTGTCAGTTCATCATTTATATAACAAACTCTTCTGAGGACCGCTTTCCACAACCAGTGTAAACTAATACACTAAGGAAAACAAAGAGAAACTAAGGAAACAAAAGGAAAACAACTTTCGGTAAACCCTAGAAATTACAGACTCCTTCATTAGTTTACGTCTTGGCCAGTTCTTTCAAAGCAGGATTTGGGACAGTTCTCAAGTAAGTACATAAATTTCAAATAAAAATAGGAAATTGAGGCCATGGAAGGAAGTAGAAAGAAAATGTACACTCATGCATTTGATGGAACTAAACAACGAGTGTAACTCTGAGCTTCCTGTTGGCCAAGGCAAACAGAGAATAATGACCAGTAACTGAGTTCTTCTTAGCAGAATGGACCACATATATGTGTTTTCTCCTTGGCTGAACAGCTCAGTTGGAGATTGGACAGTAGCTTATTCACCTTTGCCTCCCAGTTTATTAAACTGGATCTCCCTTTCCAAGTGGAAGTCTGGGCTCCAATAAATTTTACTAAGTTTCCTCTGTAACTGAAGACAGTATTCTGTTAATAGATTATACCTGAGATGACTGCCTTCCCTCCTGACCCCTGATAATCCATTCCTCAGAGAAAAATTAGAGTGATCCCTCATGAACATAAATCAAAGCATGTCTCTCACCTGCTTGCCATCCTCGGAGGCTTTCCATCACATTTACCATACTAGACTCCTGTACTCTGACACACATGGCCCTACAAGATCTGGTCTCCTGCGTCAGCTCCCACCTCCTTTCCCCTCCCTCTACTCTGCTTGAAGCACTGTGGTCATCTCTCTCTTTCTGGAACACACCAAGCTCATTTCCACCTCTGGGTCTTAGCTCTTGCTGTTCCCTCTGCCTGGAAAGCTCTTTCTCCTGATTTGCACATACTTGCTTCTTCATTCATTCAGATTTCATGCCAATGTTAAATTCTCAGGAAGCACTTTCCTGACCATCACAGAACCTGTCTACACATCACTTTTTAACCCATTACTAGGTCTGACTTCTTCACCCACTTGCCATCTGAAGTGATCTGGTGCCTGTCCTTGTTTGCTTGTGTGTCTGTTTGTTAGTCATCACACTAGCACGTCAGTCCACAAGAGAAGAGGCCTGTGTATCTTGCTTCCGTCTCTGTCCCCAGAGCCCAGAGCCATGTGTGACACATGGTGGTGATGAATGAATCAATAAATGAAAGACAGTATACTATAAACTGATTTTATTATAAAAATGAATAAAATGAAAAAGAAATGCAAATATATGTCAGTTAATTCTCTTCCCAAACTATCTGGTTAAAGTCCAAACAGTGTATTCATCTAATGCAGGTGTCAGCAAACTTTTCAGTAAAGAGCCAGAAAGTAAATATTTTAGGCTTTGTGGGACATATAGTCTCTGTCTCAACTACTCAACTCTGGCATTGCAGCACGAAAGCCACTATACACAATACATAAACAAATGAGCGTGGCTGTGCTCAGCTAAAATATTATATGCAAAAATAGGCATCTGTTGGATTTGATCTACAGGCTGTTTACCAACTGCTGATACAATGCATAGATTGCAATTAGTATCAGGAAAATAATAGTTGCTGTTAAAAGTAAAAACAAGGGGGCCAGCCCGGTGGCATAGTGCTTAAGTTCATGCACTCCGCTTGGGCGGCCAGGGGTTCATGTGTTCGGATCTTGGGCATGGACCTACACACTGCTCATCAAGCCATGCTGTGGCAGCGTCCCATGTACAAAATAGAGGAAGATGGGCACGGATGTTAGCTCAGGGACAATTTTCCTCACCAAAAAAAAAAAAAAAAAAGTAAAAATGAACAAACAGAAAAAATCAATGTTAAAAAAATCCATAAACACTAGAGTGAAAATTTGTATGTCTAGAAAAAAACGAAACCAAGAAACAAGTGAATCCACGAGAAGAACAATAAAAGAAAGACCAAACAGTAGCAATGCCAATGGCCACGTCATGGTTTAGGCCACAGTCACAGGCTTCACCCCGTGAATGTGGAGAGATGACTCTCTTTCTAGATGTTGATGAGATCACACTTGGAAAAATGTAGACAGGTCCAGACACTTCATTAAGGTGAAAATGGAAAAAATAGTCCAAAAAAATTGGAACGCTTTCGTAGTCACTGGCATGAGTTCAGAGGCACACAGCCAGAAAGAAGGCTCAGGAAGCTAATGGTTGAAGAATGATTAAAAAGACCCCATGACATGTAACAAGGTGGAATAAATGAAGACCGCAGAGGACATGTGAAAGTGTTCACGTAAGAACACTGCAAACACTAGAAAGAAGAAGTATATGTTGTTCATCTATCTGGGAAACATGAAATAGAATGAAATGTGGAAAATACATATGTAAGCCAAATTTTCCTACCAAAGTCTAGAATAAAAATATTAATATCCATCTCTTTAAAGTCTCTTCCAGTGATTCCAGAAAATGTTTCCAAGAATGTTAAGTATTTTTACATTTATTTAACACTTGACAGTTTTCGAGGTACATTTGGACACTCTATTCCAATTTGATCACTGAGGCAGGTAGGAAAAATTTTATTATGCATTTCATAGATGAAGAGACAGAGGTTCAGAAACGTTACTAATTAGCCAGTAAGTGGTGGTAAAAAGCCCAAGCTTTGGAGATCAGAATTTAAATTATTCAAATTCTGATTCCTCCATTTACTAGTTTAAGAAAGAAATTTCTCTAAACATCTACAACTTCACGGACTCAAAGAATGTTACACTTGGGGCCGGCCCCGTGGCTTAGCGGTTAAGTGCGCGCGCTCTGCTACTGGCGGCCTGGGTTCGGATCCCGGGCACGCACTGACGCACCGCTTCTCCGGCCTTGCTGAGGCCGCGTCCCACATACAGCAACTAGAAGGATGTGCAACTACAACATACAACTACCTACTGGGGCTTTGGGGGACAAAAAGGAGGAGGATTGGCAATAGATGTTAGCTCAGAGCCGGTCTTCCTCAGCAAAAAAAAAAGAGGAGGATTAGCACGGATGTTAGCTCAGGGCTGATCTTCCTCACACACACACAAAAAAGAATGTTACACTTGGAGAATTTCTGGCTATACATTAGATTTACTGGAGTGATTTTTAAACAATGTAGCAATGCCTGGGCCCCACCTCAGGGCAATTAAATAAAAATTTCGGGGAGTAGGATTCAGACATCAGTAATTTTGAAATGTTCTCAGGCACCACCAAAGTTGAAGATCACTGATCAAGTACAGAGGTCGGCAAACATTTTACGTAAAAGGCCAGATCATAAATATTTGAGGTTTTGCTGGCCATATGGTCCCTGTCACAACTACTCTGCTGTTGCATGGCTAAAGCAGCCATAGACAATATGTAAACAAATGGGCATGTCTGTATGCCAATAAAACATAAAGTTTTATTATAAATAAATAATATATGTAAATAAATTACAAAAACAGGTGATAGGCCAGATTTGGCCCAAGGGCCATGGTTTGGTAACCCCTGATCTAGTAGAGCCTTTATGTGGAAGGAGGCCTGGAGATGTTAAATATTTTGCCCAAGGCCTCATCATTCTTCAATAACAGACTCAAGGCTGTTCTTCTGCCCATTGGCCTGCTATGATCTTGCTACCAGCTCTCTCTCCGACTTTCAAACCACAACTTTGGACATGCTATGCTTCACTTTCCACAAGCTTAAAACATTACTCTCAGAATAATGTATCGATTATTTATTGGGAAGATGGCTGCCTTTGGACATAGGGATCTATGGTTCTGAGTCCCAGCTCTTTCACTTACTAGCAGGGGAACCTCTGGCAGTTCCCTAAAATCCTCTGAGTCTGAGTTATAACTCGGGGATGAGATCCCCCACAGAGAATTTCTGTGTGGATTAAGTGAGTACTAAATGACCTGGCACCATGCTTGGCACATGGTAAGTGCTGAATAAATATTGATTCCACCACTTGAAGACTTTTCCTATTTTAAGCTTCCTTTTTTACACTTCATGTGGAAAAAAGACTTGAAAAAATTAGAATATTAGGAAAAGACAACCATTTCACCAAAATTTACTCTCACTATCAGAGACAGGAGCAAAGACATTGAAAAGGGGATGAGAAAAAATAAAGGAAGTGTGTGAAGAAGATCCCCCAAGAGATTCTGATGGCCATGGTCCTGCCCAACCTCGCCACCAACTGACAATCACTAGCCAAAATTTGGAATAATTTCCCACCATTTCAGAAGCTGAGATGAGATGAAGAGAGTGTGAAGATTATATTTTTTCTTTTGGAGATATAAGAAATGGGGTACAGGTTTGTTAACTCCATCCTCCTAAATTTGGTTGCTTAAATATGAACCTAAATCTCACAATTCATTATCTTCCATTGAATATAAGAAAGAATGTTAGTCAAATTATGAATTCAGGATTTAGTTGACATGATAAGATTGATTTATACTAATACTATTATTGAATTTACTGACTGTTCAAACTATTCTAGAGTGACCATCAAACTACCTATTTTTCCACTGAGGTTTAGAAGATTTCTATCTCACATATTCTAAAATATTGGGATGGTCTATTAGCAGGAGTTGTTAGTTGACTATACAACATGCATTCCCTTCCTTTCTTGCTAAGAGTTCCCTATTTCATTCAAACATCCCTTACTCCCATGACATCGTGTGTTTCATGCTAGGGAAGCTGAACCTATTTTCAGCTCCATCTGTGGATCTGATTGATCTAGAAGTAATATATTAGTCTTCTCACCAGTGTTTGGTTAGAAAATGGGTATATGACCTTATTCTGGCCAGTGAGAGATGAGAGGACAGGTAGGGGCTTCTGGGAAAAGTTTCCTAATTCTTCTGAGAGGGCAATAGGACAGATTATCTCTTGTCTTTCTTTGGAAAGCATTGTATCTGTAGGTGATGTCTGGAACCGCTGCTGCCATCTTACCTGAAGTTAAACCAATCGTGAAGATGACCCAGACAAGTGGAGTCAAGAACCCGGATCCTTGTTGACATCATTAAGTCATGGAATCAACCACCCCAAACATGCTCCACCTGTGGACGTTTCTTTACGTGAGCTAATACCTCTCTTTGTGGTTTATGTCAGTTTGATTGAGAATGTCTTGATTCTGAATGCATGCTACTGAAGCCTTTTATGTGATGCTACTTCCTGGATGCATTTCTCTTCCATCTCTTCTAAAATGACTTTTCAAATTATTAGTTCAAAATACAAAAAAGCATACAGTAGCTGTACTGCTACATTTGGGAACCTGATGCTTCAACATGAAAGCAAATAGTTTGGCATTTTGAAGGTTTTAGAAGACAAATATCCTTTATTAACAAATTTCTGCAGACAAACCTCACAGCTGGGTGGCAATATACCCAGAAATAATATCCATTAATACTTGGGGAAAGCAATGTCTTTGGAGCTCAGACCACTTGAAGGCATACATATTTTCTGATCATGCACATAATTCAAAGAATTTTGTCTTTAATCCAGCATTTCTAATTACAATCAAATGTTCACAAGAGCAACCGAACAAATGAGAGAAACTTGACTGTATGGCTTCAAAATAATATAGATTATAAATTATTTCTCCCAGCTCAGTGTTTGAACTTCCTATATGTATTCATCCCACAAATATTAATTGAGCTCCTACTGTGTGCTAAGCGTAGGGAATACAGAAATAAAAAGGGCAAAATCAATCCTTTAAGGGGATCAGAGGCTATCGGCACTGTCCAAAAGAACTTTCTGCAATGATGAAAATATTCTACATCTGTACTTGTCATGAAATTAGCATATTCCATTTTATCAATCTAACCATCTCCCACTTCATACATTTAGTTCCTTGCATCAAGTATATTCATTAAATACACATATTAGAGCTTTCCTGAATCACTCACTCCACATTTGATCCAGAGGAATTTATACTCAACATTTTTATGTTAAATACATAATACAAAAACACCCACATACCAGCTTGAATTGGATATCTGCTAACTTGCTGCCGAGTGCAAACTACCAAAATAATTTTATTTGACCCCACTCTATGTGTGTTTTTCTCTCCCATCTATTCTAAAGATTGGCTTTCAAATTACTATTCAAAAAACATATTTGACAAAATTATATTTCCAGTTATATAAATAGTAAGTGTATGGAGATTCGTTTTTCTTTCTGTTCCTTACAGTTTACTGAGATAGTCATTTCTGATCCTTAAGCTCTTTCTGAAGCCATGAGGCCCACTTGTCTTCTGGATTAGCACAGAGTGCCAACCTCTGTGAATTGATTCTGGGTCCTATCACACCCTCCATATTCCCTAAACACAACATTCTGTCTCTGTCCAAGGAGAAGAGCTGAGAATATCTGAGTTTCTCAGTGCAGTGGGCTTTAGAAGACGAATAGGTGCAGAGTGAAGAGGACAGGTGTGGGAGTAGGGATTCTGCTGCCTGATGAGCAGAATCATTCGGAGGCCCTGACAGTGAGGAAATGCACAGTTAATAAGTGTTGGAACTCAGGTGATAGCAGCAGGAATGGAAAAGCCAGAGGCAGAGGTGAGGAGACAATTACAGGTAGAACTATCAGATTGGAATCACATGGAATGCTGAAGGACAGAGAGGGCCAAGGCTTTAAAGTAGGTGACTGGGAAAAGTCAATGTAATCATTTGGTGTATAAAATGTGGAGGAAGAGATGGCTTCTTTTGGGGATGGGGTGAGGTTCTGCTGGATTTTAGGAGCAGTCGGCTGTGGGAAATGCAAATTTGGAAGCCAGTGATACAGAATTCAGAGACATCACTGAGAGAGATAAAAGATGGGAAGGAGAGGGAAGTAAGATGCAAGAAATTAGATAGGTAGCAACCACATAGATGAACTGATCCTCTTGGAGGTTTCCAGGTCTTCAAACAGGTATATGAGACCCAGATGAAGGTATTAAATGAAACAACTGGAGGAGGGGGAAACCTGGGATGGAGGTGGATGAGGAACCACAGGTTCAGTGATTCCCACTGAACAATGGAAAATATATTCCAAGAGTGCCTAACAGGAGAGGAAGCATGATGTAGTAGTTAAGACCACAGCCTACGCCGCCATTTAACCTGTTTTGGAATCCTGACTCCACCACTTCCTGGTTGTGTGAACTTGGACAAATCACATTGTCTTTCTGTGCCGCACTTACCTTCTCTCTAAAATAGCAATGGTAGCAGTGACTTGTGTGTGCCATTGTGAGGATTAAGTGAGTTAATACATGTAACACATGTAATAAGTAGAAGAGGTAGAAGAAGGTAAGTGATCATTCAGAGATGGAGATCTTGAAGACTGGACAGCTTTGAGTGATGGTGGTGCCAGGGATCAGCATCAGAGGCGAGGTAGAGACGGAGGTTGAGGAGCTGGCAGACAAGTGTGTTGGGAACGTCCTCAACATGAATGTTAAAGTAAAGGAGAGTGAAAATAAGAAAGAGTGGAAGGAAGATTATAAGTGTTCCTGGTAGAAGACTGGTAGCATTCAAAATTTTAATACCAACATATAGTATCGATCTAATATGCTAGCCTCTATGGTCAGCAGTTTGCATACCTTTATCTCATCGTCTGCTCACAACAATCTTGCAAAGTCAATGTTTTCCTCCTCTTTAGAAAAGAGAAATTGGCACAAGCGTTTTATGTACAATGCTAAGGCTGCCACACACAGGACATGAAAAAGGGGCCCTTAGAACATGGGCTTGTTTAACTTAGCTATGATGGGGGAAAAATGGGAGTGGAGACAATGGGTTGGGCCTCCAAAGTGGAATAACTGTTGAGCTAAGATGGTGATAGTGAGGGGAAGGCAAGGAAGAAAGAAGAGGCAATCTTGCAAGACTGAAGGATAGTCAACCCCGGTTTCTGTATTCACGAAATTAAAAGAGAACCAATTGTTTTACATCACTCCTTTCTGTTATTGCAGTTACTCACTGAACTGAGAAAGCCTTTTGCTTTTAGCTTTTTCTGGAGAATAGCATAATCATTCAGGTTGGGTTTAGTGTCTGACAATGTTTTATGTAGTCTTCTTATTTCCTAGCCTGAAAACTTATTCCCCATGTAATAGTTCCATATTCCTTTTGGAATGTGTAGCTTGATATGCCCCCCTCCCTCCTAGCAACCTGTCTTCTATGATATATGCCATTTCATCCCTTTAGCATTTGGGAAATGCATTTCGGGAAGCCAGTCTCTTGGCAATTGATGCATCATTTTTCCATTAAAGAGAGTACTCATGCATTCACGAAGAATTGCAGGTTTAAAGTGTTTGGTAACGATCTCTGGTTGCTTGTCAAGCAGAATTTCTATCTGAACATGAAAATACAACATTAATATGATTTGCAACCCTTCCACTGGGTTCCTAATTTCCTCCAGCAACACAGTGATTTTTCTCCATGCTTAAAATCCATTACAGGTGCTTACTGAATTTGGTCTCCTTTGGAGGTACATCTTCTAAGTCTGACACAGGAAAAAGTTAAAAATGTTCTAAATGAGTAATCCCCCTACCCCACAATCTTTTAACTCTGATTTATTCCTAAGCTGAAAGTATTCATCACTAGTTGAGCTAAAATAAACTAACTCTTATGACATATAATTAAATTACTGGCAGAAATAAAATGTAAAATTCCTCCGGAGTACTTCACATAAACATCAGCTGAATAATTGAGTTGAGGTAAAATATTTTGTTGAAAGGCCAAAAAAAAAGTCACCTGAAGGAATTTGTTTCCCTAATCTCTGACAATGTTTAATTTTCTTTTCATGATAATTACAGAAAAAATTTCACTTTTGTGTAAAATCCTCTTTTCTTTCAACTCTTCTTCACCTCCCTTCCTTTTCCGTATCTTTACCAGAAACTGGAAATAAAAACACTAGGAAAATGTTTAAACTTTAATTAAATGATAGCCTCCAAGATCTGGCTAAAAGAAATTATGCATTTACTCAGGATTCACAGCTTCTAAGTTAAAAGTCTAGAAAGAGGGAGTGTTATACTTCCATTCTGTCCATCTGATTTTCCTTTTAGCTGGCCTAAGAACAGACTCAATTACCCCAAAGATTTTGTAACCAGGTCACATCAATTTGGGAGAGTAGTGATTTCTGGGCCCCTAATTAAATAGCCTTGAGGAACACACATCCACGTGTATGCACAGATGCGCGCGCGTGCACACACACACACACAAACACACACGCCACTCAATCACTCTGCACTTCTGCTCAATCAAGAACTTGTAAGAATGACTTCAGCTTTGTTTTGCTTGGGAGTTTGTCCTGCTTTTCTGTCACTTGAAATTCCAAAATGATACAGTCATTTCAGAAGCCAGAATTGCAGCGTCCATACCACATAGAAAATTTTTAAGCCAACTTTTTCAGGGTTCACTGCAAAATGAACAATAAGTCAACACAACGGTGGTTCACAAGGCAATACATTTTTCCTCAGATTTTGTGGTATCATTTTCATATTTACTTATGACTTTTAAAAATTCTCTTAACCACCTCCTCCCTTTTTCTGTTGAGCAGCAATTTTTAAATTATCTGGTGGTTTAATAAGTTTCCTTTGTTTTTCTCACACTCTCTTCAAATGTGCCAGTATTTTTCAGGCCACTCTCCTTTCTAGATGCAGAAAAAATAAAAAGATTGGACTTGGATAAAGAAAATTTGTGATCAACCCCAACTCTGCCCTTTATTAGCCACGTGGACTGTGGCTGGTCCTGTAGTTCCTGTCAGCCCAGTGGGCTTATCTGTAACACAATGACTTAAATACCTATCGCACAAGTAGAGGATTCAAATAAATGGTAGTTTGTGAAGAAGCTTTGTAAGTGTCAGGATGCTGCACATAGGTATTTTTTATTCAGACGCATCTCTGTGATGAGGAATATTTGGCAAAAGAATGTGTTGGCTTTCCCTCTAGGAAGAAAGGGCACTGTCTCACGTATCAGCACTTGGTGCTATAAGGACAAACATCTTCCCACTCTGATCTCCAGAAAACTCATTCTTGCTGTTCAGAACTGTCCTAGTCCCAGTACCCAGAAGATAACTCCACTCCTATCATTTTGGAGCACACAGTCTACTGATAACATCTCCCTACAACTTCATACTCTCTCATCTCTCTGCCCCTTGACTTACCCTCCCCTGACTCTTATCCTTAAGGCTCCACCTCCCTTCCTGACCTTTCCAAAGGAAGGTAGGTCACTCCTTGTCACATCTCCCATGACACGGGGATGGGGGTAAAATGACTAGGAAGAGATGGAATATTCCCTACTCTCCTCTGCAGCCTCTAGGTTCCTGCCCCACCATTAACGTGTAATAGTATTCTTAGTTTTTAAGTCTTTGCAATATGCTTACACATCTCTCCTTTGCCATTCGTTGTTGTTACATTCTGGACATTTTCCAGGGTCCTTTAAGACACTGGGCCTCCATCACAATCTTCCCTTTCAGTGGCCATCATCCCTTAAGGCTCTACAACCCTAGTGAAACCCTTTCTGGCACTACCCCTCATAGATCCTTGTCCTTCAGGGCCCTAAGAACTCATTTTTTGGCACTTCCCTTCTGAGGAAGCACCATAATTATACTTGGCCATTTATTGCTACCAAGATCTCAAACTGTGAGAGCCCTCTAATAGGCCACAACCTCCTGACCGTTCAACTCTTTCAAATCCTAATTTCTGCTACATCTCCTTCCCCATCCTGACATCCATTTCCTTGCCCCTTCCCTGCTTTCCCAGTAGATCACCAACTGTAGTCAGACGAACAATGGCCCCCCTCAAAGGTGTCCACATCCTAATCCCTGGTACCTGTGAATATGTTGCCTTATATGGCAAAAGGGATTTGTAGATGTGATTAAATTAAGGATCTTGAGATGGGGAGAAGATTCTGGATTAGTCCAGTCAGCCCAATGTAGTCATGAAGGTCCTTATAAGAGGGAGGCAGGAAAATCAAAGTCAGACAAGGTGATATGAGGATGGAAGCAGAGATTGGAGTGATGCAGCCATGAACCAAGGAATGTCAGTAGCCTCTAGAAGCTGGAAGAGGCAAGAAATAGATTCTCTCTTGGAGCTTCCAGAGGTACCAGCCCTACTGACACCATGATTTCAGCCCAGCCCAGCAAAACTCATTTTGGACTTCTGACCTCCAGAACTGTAAGATAATAAATTATCTTTTATTTAATCCACTAAGTTTGTGTTAATTTGCTACAGCAGTGATAGGAAACTAAAACATCACCCACACAGCTGAATGGCCTCTTGATCCAGTTCTGAGAGAGCCAATACTCAATAATTTCAGTTTTGCCCTTATCTTCACCCTAGAATTCCTCTCGTTTGGGACATTCCTGGATTCCTGTCTTGCCAATCCCCAACCTGGATTGACTTCTATCCCAATGATGGATTTTTTTCATTCCTGCTCATCAGTTTCTGAGTGATGTTGGAACAGATCCTAAACTAGTTAATTAGGATCATTTATAAACCTCTGGAGTTTAGATTTTTTTTTCCTTTAAGATTTCTCACTAGTGGCTTAGCAGATGCTACAAATATTTCTAGTCTGCCTGGGATCCCAAATCCACCTCCACCCACTTCACTCTTGGATGAACCCACCTTCTCTGAGAAGATTGAGATCATCTACAGCCTTTCGACTTTTCTTCTATCTTTAGCTACCTCTTTTTCTTCACTCTTGTCTCAAAATCAGTGCCCTTTTTCTCCTTCTCAAATCCACATCCTCTCCATGTCCCCTGGATCCCATGCCATTTGCGTATTCCTCGACTTCATTCCATCCATTAGCTTCTGTCATTGGAGCACATAAAGAGGGGTCATTAGCTCCACTCCCATGTGCAGGGAAGTGCCTGCTAAGGTCATCTAAGCCATGGATTTATCTAAGCCATCCAGGACAAATCCTTCTCTAGTTTTTTCCTGAATATCTCCAGAGCTAGAAATCCATATCTCCTCTTATTTTCTCTTATAGTGTTTCCTTGCCTTAAAAATCAAGAAGTTCTCAAGTGGGAGAGAACATTCAGTTGTTCTGCCTTTTAGAGACGCACAGGAAAAATGATAGACAAAATGACACTAATAGGAATTCTCTGAGATTGTGCAGATTGCAAATATTCTATACCATTTTCTTCATAAATATAAAATGATTCTTTGTCTTGTTTTGGAAAATAGAGTCACTCTTTCCATGAGTCCTAAAGAACTTGTGTCTTTTATGTAATAGTCACTCACTAAAAGTTTATTGAATTAAATGGTCAAAGCATCTCATTGAAATGGAAATTTTCCATGAGCTGATCATCACAGGCCATAGAACTCTTACCCCAGATAGCTAGATCTGCCTTCAGGTAAGAATCTTTCCATCTCTGTCTCCATAAGTTGGTTACAAAATATTATTTTCCTCAGCATATAACCTTTATCATATGGCTTCCCATTGTTGAAAACAGATTTATGTGCCTTCTACTGCTGACACTAATATATTCTTGTTATAGGTTTCAAAAACCTCACATACTAGTTCCAACAATTTTTGCTGGCAACTGAAGCCTATGGATGAAGAGAAAGAAGCATAAAAGAGAAAAGTTACTGAAAAAAACACCACTGACTTTATGTAGATGTTAAAGATGTCAACATTTTTTGGGAAAACAATCTTGTTATTTTAAAACGTCTAACATTATTCTGGCCAAATAAATACAGAACTAAGCTCTTGCAGAAATATAATCCTTGTGGAAAAGATACATATTTTTTCATATAGCTATTTACTTTTTGCTTAAATTAATTGCATATGTATGTCAAGTACCCAGACCTATATTTTAAATACATATTAAATACATTAACCTTCTCAAAATTTATATTTTCAACCTATGAATTTACATATATGTGAAATATGCAAACCATTTCAATGATAGTGCCAAAATACATTTGAAATACCAATTTAGCAAAATATCTTAAAGAAATTATGAACAAGTTTAAATAAGAGAAGCAATATGGAGTAGTGAAAAGAAAGTACATGTATGAGTCAAGTTGATCTGTATTTGAATCTTTATCACTTGCTATATAATATTTAACAAGTTCAATCCCATTAATACAAAAAATTGGGTATAATAAATTCAGTAAATATGAATGAATGATAGACATCATTCAGTAGGGTTAATATCCAAATGTTTGATATCAAGAAGCCTTCTAAATGTATCTCACCATGGTTATAAATCAAAGAAAAAAGATAATTGTTCAGGAGATGTACAACTGTCTGAAAAATAAAGGCTTCCTAATCAAATCCTATCATAACAGAAAAATGGATTGAAATGGATAGGTCAATAGTGCTGTAGATATTAAATATAGATTATTAATGTGTTTGCCTTTAAATAATTTGGGCTAAAAATGAAGTTGTTTTCCTAAAGCAAAGCTTGGGTACATTTTAACATTTTACTCTGTCATCATTATCATATGGTATTTGAAGAGAGAAAAACAGGTATATAATTTGGAAATAAAGAAGCGAAATTCCAAAAAAAATTGGGAAAATAAAAATGTAATTCTTATTTTCCAGGGATATCATGGGGCTTAAATGAGTCATGCGTTTCCAAAAACATAGATTTCCCTTCTTCCTTCTGTTCAAGGACTGTATTCTTTATTCCCAAGAGTGCCCAACACAATGTTTTGAACAAAGTAGACATTCAATAAATATTTGCTAAGTAAATCAATGTCTTGGAAATCATTGGACAATGTACCTTATCTGCTTTCTTCCACACTGAGAAAGAACCCTCCAAAATCAATCAAGTTAATCATTTCCTTTCACATAAGAACTACATCTCAATTTCTTTTGGAGAACCTTACATTTTGAGTTCTGAAGAGTTTCTTTTAAATTATTTGTCTTTTATGGTTGGCAACCATGTGGCTAAAAAGAAAAGAGATGACAAAATTTAAGAAAAAGAAAAGCACATCATTCTATTGCTGCAGAAGGTTTCCAACACTTGACCTTTGATGAACATGTTATCTCTCCAAAGAGCTATTCCTAATTTTACTCCAGCATGGCTTTCCTGAGACCATAACCAGCTCACGAAAAAAAGAGTCCAATCGGGGAAGGGTGAATGGGAAGTTCTCATCCCTTTTCCTTGGTGTTCCTCATTCCCCTGTGGGCACCAGTCCCCTAGTGTCCTCACGGGGTCCCTCTCTGGGATTTGGGTAGGGAGTGAAGGGGGCAGCACACTCCCAGATGTTGAAGGCAAACCATGTGCAGGGGCTCCACAACATCATCACCTTTCATCCTTCCAATACCCCTGGTGGGAGCCCACCTCCATTTTACAAACGAGAGACATTTGGGGTTCAAACAGTTTCAATATTTCATATGCCCGTGTCACACAAACAGTAAGGACTAGATCCAGTTTTATTTTCTTCAAAGATATAATTTATATACCATAGGATTCACCCTTTTAAAGTAGAATTCAGTGGTTTTTCAGTAGATTTACAATGATGAGCAAACATCACCACTATCTAATTAGAGAACATTTTCATCCTTCTAAAAAGAAACCCCATACCCATTAGTAGTCATTTCTCACCACCACCACCGCGCCCCTCCCCCAGCCCTAGGGAACCACTAATGTACTTTCTGTCTCTATGGATTTGCTATTCTGGACATTTCATGTAAATGGAATCATACTATATATGGTCCTTTTGTGTCTGGCTTCTTTCACTTAGCGTAAGGTTTTCAAGGTTCATCCATGTTGCAGCATGTGTCAGTACTTTGTTCCTTTTTTTCTAGCTGAACAATATTCCATTATAAGAAAAATACACTTTTAAAGCATTATACTGTTAGACAAAAAATGTTTGTGGTCATAAAGTTCAAATATGTTGTAGCAAGATATAGAAAAGGAGACGCCAGTTTTCAACTATCAGATTGGCCAAAATCTAAAAGTCTTACAACACTCTGTGCTGGTGAGGCTGTAGGAAACCACCACTCAAGTATTGCTGTGGCAAGGAGGATGAACTGGTTCATTCTATATGGAGGGCAATTTGATAATATCTATTAAAATGACAAATTCCCCTTCTGGAACTTCATTCTATAGATACATCTGCATGTACGCAAAATAATGCATTTCTTTCAATATGATTTGTTGTAGCAAAAGACAGGAAAGCACCCTACAGTCCACTACTAGTGAACCAGTTAAATAAATGATGGTGGAGTATCCTAAAGCTGTAAAAACAGAATGAGGAAGTTCTATACATACTGATATGGAAAGTTTTCTAAGATATAGTCATACTTGAAAGAACAAGGTGAAGAACACTATGTATAGAAGGCCATGTTTCGCAAAAGAAGGGAGTAAAGTAGAATGTATATATTTATATGCATAAAGAAACTCTGGAAGGATAGCAAGAACCTAGTAATAGCTCTTACTTGTTTGGTGGAAGAGGTGAGAACATTATAATTGGGGGATGAGTTGAGAAAGACTTTTGGCTGCACATACGTATGCCTATGTTGTGGTAGGCAAAATTATAAAATGTCCCTCCAACCTTCCTGTCTCCTGGTTACTCACTCAAATACTAACGTAGATACTGTTGTGAAAGGACTTTGCAGACAGAATTAAGGTTGCAAATCAGCTGATCTTAAAGTAGGAAGATTTTCCTGGAATATCTGAGTGGGCTCAATGGAATCACATGAGCCCTTAAAAGCAGGAGAGGAAGGCAGAGGAGTCAGTCAGAGAGATGAGGGAAGGGGTGAGAGAGACTCAACATACTGTTGCTGGAGGGGGCCATGGAGAAAACAAGAGAAAGAATGCAGGCAGCTGCTAGGAGCAGAGTGTTCCAACTGACAGCCAGCAAGGAAATAAGGGCCTCAGTCCTACAATCACAAGGAATCTAATCAGCCAACAACCTGAATGAGCTTGGAAGCAGATTTTCCCCACAGCCTCCTGAGGAGAGCCCAGGCGGCTGACACCTTGACTTCAGCCTTGTGAGTCCCTGAGCAGAGAAAACAGCCAAGCCAACTTGGACTTCTAACCTAAAGAGCTGTGAGACTTTGTGTTGTTTTAAACTGCTATGTTTGTGATAATATGTTACAGCAGCAATATAAAACTAATACATATATGGCCATATTTTATTTTATTATAAATAAAGATTCAAAGTTAATGGAAATCCAAACAGATCTTGCTAGTTGAAAATAAGGTTAATTTTCTAGGAGAATATCCATCTAGTTAAAAGTTCATGATAGTCTTCTTTGTTTTGTGAGCCTACACTATACTAAATAGTTTTAGTCTGAAAATCGCAATTTTGATAAAAATCCCCTGGGCAGCAAGTGTGTCTTGTAAAACCTGAATGGCAGACTTGTTTTCCCAAGGCTCTCTGTCTCCTAAATCTACAGTCTTCTCTAAAGACTAAAATGCCAGGGTATAAACACAGTTTATTTAATTCTTAGAAAGTTAGTTAAAACTGATAAAATTAAATTGATAGACACTAAAGAGACAGACACTTGGCTTAAAGAAGAATGTTTTTGTCTTGTCTAATTGAAATGTCTAAAGGTTAAGCCTGCACTTTGTCTAACCTTTAACTACATGATTCTTCCCTTTGGTATTGGGTATGTTCCAGAGCATAGCTAAATGAGTTTATTGTTCTCACATGGAAAAAAATGGTCAAATAAGTGATCTTTAGTACAGAATTAAGATGAAAGTTCTAAGGACACCATTTCTCTTTATTATCATTTAGCTTTTTTGTAGCTAAAAACTTTGTATAAAAACAAAAACCTTCCAAAATTAACTACTTTCTGTGAGAAAAAGTAAAAATGTATTTCCTTTCCAATTTGTCGGAATAGTTAAATTAATCTCACTGTTGAGAAAAACCTACCAATTAATCTCATTGACAGGTAAAATCTACTTCTTTTCAAAACCGTCTCTCCTCTTCTAAGACCTTTGTCCACTTCTTGCTGTTCACTGCTGGTCAATATCTATCTCAGTGGTTCTCAACTAGGGGTGAGTTTGCCCTGCGGGGCACATTTGGCAGTGTCTGGAGATATTTTTGGTTGTCGCAACTGAGGAGGTGTTACTGGCATGTAGTGGGTAGAGGCCAGGGGTGCTGCTGAACATCCTACAGTGCACAGGACAGCCCCACAACAGAGAATAGTCTGGCTCCCAAATGTCAATAGTGCCAATATCGAGAAAGCCTGGTCTAGATGTATCTAAAAGCATGGATCAGTAATGAATAAAGATGTGAGGTTCTCCCTCAGTGAAAGCCATGTTAGTACAGGATTGTTATGAAAGGGAGAAAGAAAGAAGGAAAGGAAGGGAAGAAGTTCCTTCCTTCAATGTTTCCCAATAACTGAATTGAATATCATTTTAAAATTTAAATTTATTAAAAGAAAGTAAAATTTAAAGTCCAGTTCCTCAATCACACTAGCTACATTTCAAGGGTTCAGTAGCCACATATGGCAAGTAACTACCAGGTTGGGAGCATGAATTCAGGCAATACTCCTGGGCCACAGATAACATTTAATGCATGAGAGGGAAAGAAGGAAAGAAGGATGGAAGGAAGAAGGAAGGAAGGATAAAAGGGAGAGAGGGAGGAGGGAAGAAGGGAAAGATTTGAACAAATGCCTACATTAAGGGGAGGGAAAGAAGAGGCAAAAACCAAATGATCAGAGACATGAGAAGACAAGGAGAATGGAGAGTCACCAAGACAAGGACAGGGTTCTAAGGAAGACTTAGTCAGCAATGTTGACTGCTATGGAGCAGGAGCACTGAGTGATCACTTAGGAAAGTCCATGAATTTCCTACGAGTATATCATGGGTAATCTCCTGGATACAAGCTTCAAGTGAACAGATGAACTTTAAGGAAAATTTCAAGGCTTGAAGGAATAGGAACAGATGTTTGTTTTTATTTATTTATGTTTATTTTGTTTGTTTTCTTGCCTTTTGTTTATGACAGAAAAAATGAAGAATGTGGTTATGCTGATAAAATGGCCACCAAGCAGTCTCAAAAATATCATTGTGCTAAAAATCCTCCTCTGAAAATTAGAGTTTCAAATAATAATTTTACAATATTTCACAAATTCAAGCAATCACATTTAAAGAGGCATTTATCATGTATAATGGTTAAAGTCAGGTATGAATGGTCTTGTAAAAAAAGAGAAATGATCTAGTACAAAGAATATACTGATCATTCCTTGTTCCTCTTATACCCAGTTGTAAAGTCCAGTTCATGCAGTGTGCAAAAAACAAAAGGCAATTCAATCTAAACAGTTAGTCAACTGGAGTGAGGGGAACGCAGCAAGAAAGAGAGAGCATTGGTTAAATTAGCGTCTGGCATGAAGAGAATCAATTGGAAAACTGATTTTCTTTTTTTCACTTTTCAGCCTCTTTTTCTGAATAGTATAGACAGCTTAAGTCTGATTTTCCCATTTGAAACCAAAATGGATTTGACATCACAACTATTTCTTTGAGGAAACCATAAAAAATTATCTATTCAACTACTTGCTTGCTCCATCCCGGACTGTTGGTTGCCATGCTGGACTGTGAACTGTCAGGCCGGGCCTGAGAAGCCATTCCTTCACACAGAACTTGGGCTGCTCCTGCGTCCCCACACTGCCCTTGAGGGGCATGCTCTGTGGCTCCTTGGAATGGATCTGAGAGCTGGAAGGTCACTATAGAGCAGCAGACATGAGTTGTTCACACAAACACTTCTCCTCTCTTTCTGAAAGTGCAACTACAGGAAACAACAATAGATTTCAGATTTCTGGGAGGGAGTCTTCTCATCCCATCTCTAAAAAGAGAACACTTTTGTCCAGACTCTTGAGAGAATTTGGTTCTAGCATTCTCTTGGCTCTGGGTTAGAGAATCTAGCTGAGTAAGATCTAACAAATACCATAACGCATTCATTCTCTTCAAAGTCTCTGACATGCCAACTTGGGGACTGGAATTGAAGCCCAATGCCACATACGTTTCAGCCTTTGTAGGTTGGTTAGTTTTCCCTGTGTCACAGTGTCTCATCCTAAGTAGGTCTACATGAAGGGGTGTGGATAGATCGGCATATTCTTTGTAACTGCTGGAAAATAAGTAAAGACACCATCCTTCTGATGCAAGGCCTATAGTATCTTCCACGTGAAGGGAGAACATTCTATTATTCTTGATGATAAAAGTATATATCACGTAGAAGATATGCACATAAACAATTCTACTTCCAATTCATTAGCACTTGAGCTGGCTGCTCCCACAGTGCTACGCTCTCCCACTGGTTTTGCAAGTCAACAGCCCTCAGTCTATCTATCTGCTCCCCTCCTGCCCCCCCTTCAAAACTTTGACTTGACACACACTTCTGTCTCTCTAATCCCTCCCCATCCATCACCTTGCCCAACATTTCAGAAGGATACCACAGGATCTTGGCATTTAACTTGTGAAAAGTCACCAGGCCTAACTGTATCAATGCCCCTACTGAATGCTCATACAATGAAATTGTAGTTTAGTATGAAAAACCCCATCACTTTCATAAATTCTGTGATAACACTCATTACATCAATACAGAGCAAGAGAAAGGAGCTCAGACTTAATCCGTTTTAATCTCAGTTATTTCCCAATATAAAAGACTGTGTGCCTTTTCACATTCTTTTGGAAGGATTAGTGAAGGCAAACATGAATAACAAATTGACATTTCTGAGTTCTGGAAGAGCCAAAAGCAATACAAAAGGAAGGCAGACAGATCAAATTTCTGAACAAAGTTATTTTTCTAAGCAGAGTTTAAAAGTTAACATTAGGAACAAATGTTAAACAGCTCTGCACAGTTATTTTTCTTTACCTGGAACACATTTTGCTAAACAGTTAAACTGACAAGTTAGAAAGACACATCTTGATGTTATAGAGACAAAGGAACTTTGTCTATGTGACAAGCATAATAAGAGAATTCTTTCAAAAGAAGAGTTTCTTGAATAACAATTTTTATATTCCTCTAGTCATTTCATTGTCTGCGATATTCTAAAACTATGGTATCAATTATTTTTCTAGTGAAGAATATGTTGATTCCCATAAAATCATTGAATATTGGTGTTAAAACAGATTTTAAAATAATCTACTTTGGTCTCTTCATTTCACGAATGAGGAAAGCAAGATCTAGAAAGAGTCTCCAAGCCATCCAATGTCACAAAATCAGAGATCCATGACAATTCAGGACTAGGACCCTGGTTTTCTGATGACTCATCTAATGATCTTTCCATTTATCATTGTTCTTCTCCTTGAGAAGACTATATTTTATTGTTGTATAGTATTAACTTGCTCCTCCATTATAACCCCATTCCAATTTGTTCTGATGTATCTTGAATCAAAATAGCAAGAACAAATTGATTCTTGTGGCTCTACTTGTCTTAATGTCCCACAAAGTCACTAAGAAATGCTGTGAGGATTGGGTCTGCCCAAGCCCCTTGATAGCAATTCATATACAACTAATAGAATTATAAGATAAAAAGATTCCCAAAAGACTAGTTCCATGATAGGATTCTGGATCCTAACACACTCCACCTTCACACTTAATCCTAGACTTGGGGTTCAGTCTAAACTCGGGGTTCTCAACCTCAGCACTATTGACTTGTGGGGCTGGATGATTCTTTGTTGCTGAGGGCTGTTCTGTGCATTGTAGGATGCTTGGCAGCATCCCTGGCTTCTACCTACTGGATAGCAGTAGCACCCTACCCCTGAGTTGTCGTAAGCAAAAATGTTTTCAGACATTCTAAATGTCCCTTCTAGGGGTAAAATCACCCCAGATTGAGAACCACTGGTCTAAATCCTTCAGCACCTATATAAACCTTGACATAAAATAGGAACAAAAGCAGAGATGAAAAGTAGGATAAAAAGGAACTCACTGGCACCTTTGACTATGAACCTTCCTTGGCTCTAAAGCCATTTAAATGTTTTGGTAGAAAAAGGAAAGTTGTTTTAATCAACCATATGCCTTTCCTCACTCCCACCACACTTTTGCCTTCAAGTGTGTTTTTGTTGCCATGAAAACAGAGCCTGCCTGTTTGTAATTATAATATTATTCTGTAGCAAATTTCAGAAAGAGCCAATTGGTCCACTTCCAACCTCAAATTCTCTCTCTCCCCTTTTCTTTTCCCTAGCTAGGAGTTTGGAGAGAGGGAAAGAATGAGAGAAGAACACCTCATGTGCTCAGCTCTGACCTGGTTCTGATACCTGCACTCAGCACCAACATCTCAGGTCTTCAGGACCTGCCAACCAAATCTTCAAACATCACCTTGGCTCTGCTCCAACTTCATGCCACAATAACGTTCTCATTTGCTCAGCATTTTCACCCAAGACCACAGACCTTTGATGAGGGATGGTCAGGACTTAACAATAGTGATGCGGTGAAGGGAGGGAAGGAAAAGTAGATACTCATTCTTAATCGAAATGAGTTATGATCTTTTATTCATAGTTGGAGTTAATTTTCTGAATATGCCAATGATAGCCATGCTGGAGAAATATAATAGAAATGTTTAATAGATGTGATTATTACATAATTTCTTCTTTGGCTTTTTATAGATTGAGATATAAATAATAAAATGCTTAAATCTGAAGTATAAAGCTCTATGAATGTGTATATATATATATATATATATATATATATATACACATTCATGCAATTGCCTCCCAGATCCAGATAAAGAACATTTCCATTACTCTAGAAGGTTTCCCTGCCTTCACCCAGTTAATACCTACCCCTTACCTCCCAAGGCAAGCAATATTCTGATTTCTATTAATGAAGATTAGCTTTGCCTGTTTTTCTTAGCCTATAAATTAAATTGCAGAATATATACTCTTTGTGCCTTTTTTTCATGCAACATGTTTCTAAAGTTCATGCATATAGTTTTGTGTGGCAGTGGTTTGTTCTTTTTTGTTGCTATGTAGTGTTCCATCACGTATATGTACCACAGACCTTGTCAACAGATATCTGCGAGGTTTCTAAAAAATATTTTGAGACTATTATGAGTAATACTTCAAAGAGAATGTGTACAAGTTTTTGTTTGGATATACATACTTGTTTCTCTGGGGTATCTAACTAGGAGTGAAATTCTAATATTAACAAACAGAAAATATGATTCATTAAAAGTGAATTTTTATATCAGTATAATGACTTGAAGGACACAATGATTGTCACCCATTTATTTTGCATAAAGGAAAAACAGCTGAACCTTTTTTTATTAATGAATCAGGAAAAATATACCCATGCAGCTAAGTAGGGTGAACATAGAATTTGTCCTGAAACCGGGAAACTTTTCAGAGTGAAAGGGGAACTATTAATATTTGCATTGGGACCATCTAACCTGCATTTTCCTGAGAAAAATGAGTCTCATGGTCACTCACGCTAATTCTGACTGAGAAGGTGGATGTCTCATGACAACTTCAGAATTAACTTCCTTTTCGACCTTGGCCAACTTGTTTAAACTCTTGTACTTTAATCATGACATTGGTCAGAATCTTCTCCACTGAAATTTTATAAATACTCCATAAATGGCAAGTCATAAATCAAAAACCTCAAAGCCAATAGAGCTGTCTAGGAAAGACAGAGGGCTGGAATGCAGTCTTCCAGGGTTGAGACATAGGCTTTCAAGAGCTTGGCTATACTCGCATCTAAAGTGCAACTCAATTAATTTATGAGGTTCTCTCTTCCCTTTCATTTTCTTTTCCAGTTGTGAATACATTCTGACTTAAAAAAAAAGTTTAGGCTAGCCACATATGCTCTATGTTATTTCACTGAAAAAAACTGCAAATTACATCAGCGGTTGCGACACATTTGGCAATATCTCTCTTCTTCATGCTTCAGTCACTGGACTTACTGTGTGATGAGAATCCCAGAAGCCCAGTGTGACAGTGCCTGAAATCTTCACTAAATCAAATACCATGAAATTGTCTCATCAAGCTGACTCTCAACTTTGAGTGGAAGGGGGTTGGAGTTACCCCATCGAAGCTGATGTTCTTAGTCTCATGTGGGAGAACAATGAAGCTTTATTTCTGCCATATTTACAAGTTTGAAAGCAACACAAGACAATAACCATAAAGTACCAAAGCCTTTTGAATATGAAGGACTGCCAGTTTTTACAGGCATTTAAAACTACATTTGTCAAAACAGAGATAGAAAATGGAAAACTAAAATAGTGTCCCTTGAAAGGAAAACAATATATACTGGCTACATTTAGAATGTCCCCAGATTCACTGTATTGAAATGATTAGTTGCACAGAAAGAGTAAATTTAAGTGTAATAATGATGATATAACATTAAGGATGTTGTGTTTCCTATTGCAGAAAAGGAGCCATTCTAAGTGAATTCACTGGGAGTCATAGCCTGTTACAGAATTATAGGTTAGAACGAGGACTAGAGATATAGTTAGATATGAGGTTAGAAAACTAAACAATATTTATAACATGAATTCCGTATTGACAAATCCTTATTTTATAAAATCATCATTATCTTAACGGTAAGTTCATCTTTTCTAACAAAGTATAACACATATTTGGCTGAGTCTATACCTTCTAGCTGATATCTAAAAATTAACCGACGTGGTTGCATTTTTGTATTAAAAAAATCTAGACACTAACATACGACCTAGTAATCACACTCCTGGGCATCTATCCCAGAGAAATGAAAATTTATATCCACATAGAAACCTATACACAAATATTCATAACAGCTTTATTTGTAATAGATAAAAAGTGGAAACAACCCAAACATCCATCAACTGATGAATAGATAAACAAAATGGTACATCCATACCATGGAATACCACTTAGCAATAAAAAGGAAAAAACTCTCAATACATGCAACAATTTGGATGGATCTCCAGATAATTATGCTGAGTGAAAAAAAGCTAATCTCAAAAGGCCACATACTGCATGATTCCATTTATATAAAATTATCAAAATAGCAAAATTCTACAGATGGAGAACAGATTAGGGATTGCCAAAGGTTAGAGACGGTAAGGGGGAGTGGGTGTGACTATAAAGGGTTAGCATGAAGGAGACTTCTGGTCGTGGAACAGTTTTGTAACTTGATTGTGATAGTGATTACATGAATTTATGTATGTGATAGAATGGAATAGAACTATACACATACATTGTACCAATGTCAATTTTATGACTTTGTAGTGTATTTACATAAGATATAACCACTGGAGGAAATTGGGTATACAGTACATGGAATCTCTTTATTATTTTTGCAGCTGCCTGTAAATCTAATTATTTCAAAGTAAAAACTTAAGAAAAAGCTACAGCCACATCTATATCTGAATACACACACACACACACACACACACACACACACACACACAAATCTTATCTCCTACCTTCTGCGGGTCATTACCACCTGGAAAAAATCCTTTCTAAGGTGAATTTTCATAAGTAAAAAATAAAATCCTTAGTAGCAAAGGGAAAAGTTTTATGCATTTCTGACATCCAAATCAAACCTATTTATGCTAAAGCAATACCAAGTCACATTAAAATGAACCCAATCATGTCAATATTTAACATGAGTTGTCATAACATGAAATAATAAGGAAATGGTCTTTCAATTTTTCACTAATAGGGTTATCTATCTATACATGTTTCACTCTTTCCTAGCAGTTATGTATTGTGCATGGAAGCCTGTAATCAGAACACATGCATTTGACACTCAGTGTTTAAGTAATTGCACATTTAGTTTAAAAAAAACAAAAAGAATAACAATGACAAAACTATCAGTGATAACAATAGAGATGGTGCCTGAAATCATCCCTATTCCAAATTAGAAAATCAGGCATTTTTTTGGAAGAAGAGACGGCAAGAGGCACCAGCTGCCATGTGCCTGCTCTCCTTTCTTGGCACACAGCTGCAGTGAATACAGCCCAGTCTTCCTGAATGTTAAGAAAAGTCCATACATGTAAGTAGGAATATTAGACCAAATTCTCCTGAAAAGTCCAATTCTTGTAACCTGAATGGCATAAATTGAAAAGAAGAAAAGCTGAAGTGGTATATACCTAAATCTTCAAGGTAATTTGCAACTGGATGTCACAATTATGAGTAAGTTTGCTCCTCATGTTTTTTTTTTTTTTTACATTTTTACATTTCATTGGTCATATTTTACTTATAAAATCAATTTTAAAAATATATACATACTTGCACATGTGTATGTATGTATGTATACATATGCATGCACACACAGCTACAAATGGTAATGCTCACCATGGGTCCTTGATCTGAGATGAAATCGTACTAGTAGTAGACATTTTCACTCCCTCCAGATCCCCTGAGGTCCTTTTCACTCTTTTTTGGCCACTTCCCCTGGTTTGGGTACATTTTTGCCTCCAGGGACTGCACCTGGCACTGCTCTTGGGTCACGGGAACAACTTTGGCTGCACCACATCCTGACATACTTGGGAGTTGACCCTTAGCTCATGACTAGCAAAAGGGGAGCAAGAAAATGCAGCTCCCTTGCACCAGAGGAGGTGGCAATCTCTGAGGTATAAGTTGCTCTCCAGAGCTACTCTGTGGGGTATCAAGAGGAGGGTGGGGCTTTGCTTGATATTGCATCCCTGCTTGGCTTTCACTTGCTACCTGCTCTCCCTACTCCCTTAACCTGCTTCACCTGGAAGCATTTTTTTAATCACTTACATATAAATCATCATTTCAGAGTTTCTGGGGACCAAACTGAAAACAAACTTTTTTTTCACATTAAAAATTTTCTGAAGTCAAGGAGTATCTTACAATTGTTATGAACATCTCATGCAGCTTTTATTATTGAAAAATCTGTTATTAAATAGATGTTGTATCTCCTAATTGATAGTATCTAAGACTATAAGCTATGTGAGGGCAAGGTTGGTCTATTTTATTCTCCAGTGTTCACCCAGTGCCCCAAACATTGCCTCAAGCATATTTTAGTCAATAAATTTTTGTTGAATTAATGGATTTAAAAAATATAGTATTATAATTGGTCTTGTATTATAATTGAAATTATGAATTTCCTTGATGGCAGGGCATGAACCATGTCTGTATTTATATTTTCCATAATACTTAACACAAAGTCTTGTCCAAATTCAGCACCAAGAAATGTTGCCTATAATTGGAACACAGATGCAAAAAATTTTGCAAAGGGAAAAATAAGTACGAACCAGGGAAAGCAGAGCAGAGAGAACAAAAAGAAAGGGAAAGAAGAGATTAGGGACAAAAGGGAAAAGAGATGATTAGAGAGGAGTGAAATCACTAATTAGAAATGTGAAGTTGTGGATACTGGTCAACTTTCAAGTGAAAACAAAGAAGAGATTACCAAAATTATAACAGCTGGGAATAAGATGCGACTGGGAGGCATCTGATTTACATTGAATTTAAGTGGGAAGGATACATGCATTTTCCAAGATCAGCAAATTAAGATTTGGAAGAGATCTCCCATAGTGTGCAAAATTCTCCATCCAGCAACTATGTACAGGAAGTAAGAAGATGCCATAACACAGTGGCATAGCACAATGGTTGACACAGCTCACCATGACACCAGGAACATCCAGACACAACCACAACATGGGAAGACTCCAAAAGCAAAGTTGGAAACATTGGTCATCCATATTATTTGGGCCAACCGATGAGAACTCAAATGCCCTTCCATCTGTCCTCCACCATCAGGACAGAGTCATTTTTCTCTAGTATTCTTTAAAGACAGTCAGGCAGACACAGGGGTGATATTTGCAGTTTGGTGAGGACTTGATCAAAGGTAAGGTGACTTTCGAAGCTGTCCTGCATTAAGAGGTGTCTAGATAAGACAATAGAGTAGAGGAACAAAAATACACCATTTCAGTGGGAGCAAAAGTATCGTTATCTGTGTTTGTGTTAAAGCACATATGTATCCATGTGTGCCTTGATGCGTCTAATCACAGTTGGCAAGTATTGCTGTGGAATTTGCTGAGTTAAGAGAGTCCATGTCATTGGGAGGGAATGAAGTCAATGTAAAGGATGTAATGCTTCCTTTGATACACAAAATTCAACTCCTTCCAATGAGTCTCTCCTTTTACCTGAAATGCCCAAACTCTCCATGGAAGTGGCAGAAGCAGGGAAAAGGTGAAGTAGAAAGGAAACCCAGGGCTGGGGAGACACGAAAATCTGAGACAAAAAATTCAAAATCTATCAAGGATGGGGATGGGAGAGGTACGGGCATGGGCAGGGCTTTAGCTGTCCCCCTCCCCATTTCTAGCTCACTCAGGAGGGAGGAAGCAGGAAGAAGAATATTGGATCATCAGTCTGTCCTACCCAGGTGATCCCCCCATTCATCCCCACCTGGCCCATCTCTCAGGGCCATCAGTTTCACCCAGGCTCTGTCTGAAGCCCAGGTGGCCTGCTCAGCCCAGCTCACTCTGTGCACAGGTCTCTATATCCTTGTCTGAGAACAGCCAGCCACTGGTATGGCAAATGTGGCTAGAGCAAGTTATGAGGGAGCGTTAATGGAAGTGAGCAAAGAAACAGGGTCATCTAAGATGAGATGTCTTACTACTGGAACCCCTAAATTAGTGGTTATCCACAGGGGGCAATTTTGCCCCCTAGGTAACATTGAGCAATGAAAAACGTCTGGAGATATTTTTTGTTGTCACAACTAGGGGCAGGAGAGTTACTGACTTATAGTGAGTAGAGGCCAGGGATATTGCTAAACATCCTATGATACACAGGACAGCCTCCTACAGCCAAGAATTATGTGACTCCAAATATCACTAGCGCTGTGGTTGAGAAACCCTGGCCTAAAAGAAGCCACTCCTAAAGGTCAGCATGGTGATGAAAAAGCAGCTGGATTACATGGCCAAGAAGGACAGAGTTGGATAGAGCCAGGCATGGGGCATCTCTGGGCTTCAGAAGGACTTCTAACTCAAGGTGACGAACAAACAAGAACTCAGAATCATGCAGTTGAAATGTCAAGGGCTTCACCAGTCAGAATCCAGAGCTCACCTCTTCCCAGCTACACGAACTCAGGCAATTACTAAATGTTTCTCAGTTTCAATTTCTTCATCTACAAGACCAGGGTCCCAACATCTGCTCCATAGGAATTTGCAAGGGTTAAAAAAGATATTGAAGGGCCAGCCAGATGGCATAGCGGTTAAGTTTGCATGCTCTGCTTCAGTGGTCCCGGGATCGCAGGTTCAGATCCCGGGCAAGAACTAATGCACCACTTATCAAGCCATGCTGTGGCAGGCGTCTCATATATAAAGTAGAGAAAGATGGGCATGGATGTTAGCCCAGGGCCAATCTTCCTCAGCAAAAAGAGGAGGATTGGCGTCAGGGCTAGCTTCCTCACCAACAAAAAAAAAAAAAAGAAAGAAAAAAGATATTAACGTGAAGCACTTCTCACCAGTGACTGGCTAATAGAAGGCACTCAACAAAGAGCACTTCCATTCCCGTTTCTCGCTATGGATAATTTCTGGAATGAACATCATAGAGGTAAAGGAAGGAAAGGGACAGTCCAATTCTCTTCCCACAGCCTGACTTTTTCAGGGCTCCTTGATCATCTTTCACTATTTTTTTCTTTCTCCTCCACCTCCTTTTGAGAATTATTTCCCACTCATCAGTAATCACAGCCTCAGGCAGGGGCTTGAGCTATCAATTTTTTCACCTTGTGACTCAAGAAGATATAGCAGAGTGAACTCAACAGGGATCAATGCACACAAAAGACCAAGGAGCCTCTTGGAAAATTACTTATCCGAAGAGAGCAAAGGGTCAACAGGAAAAGTGTGTTTCAAAGACAATAGGTGAGCTTTGAAAGAAATGGGTCATTCTGAGCACAGCATAGGGCTTGTATTAGAATTAATCCTTCATTCAATCACTGTAGATTCACCCTGAGTCTCTTGACAAGGAAACTCTAATAAATATCTACTAAAAGCCAAAATTGTTTTCGCAAAATTCCCAAAGGCTACTGAAAGCACAAAGGATCAGAGGATCAGCAATTGTGGAGGAAGAGTTAGCATTGGCAGAAACAATGACGGCAGGGGCCATTTTATATTGATGACCGTGTTGGTGACATGGTGGTTCCTATCCACACTCTTGGCAGAGGGCATTGGTTGTACCTGCAGCAGCAATGCCCTCGAGAGACATCAGCAGTGGAAGTAGTTCCTTTGGGGTCATTGAGAGCAATCAAATTCCTCCCCACAGAGACCTAGAGTAGGGTAGGAAAGAGATGGCATTCACTCACTCCCACAGCACTGGGAGTACACATCATGAGAGAACAGGGGCACATCCCCGGGAAACCCCAGTGCCCTGGAGGGGCAACTCAAGCAATGAAGCCAGAGCAGCCAGATAAACATTGGTGGTTGTCATTGGTATCCTTTCTTTTTTTCCCAGAGATATAAATAGAGTTTAATAACTTTCTGATTATAGAAGTAATACTGATTTTAGAAAGGTTGGAAACTTCGACAACAACAAAGAAGAAAAATGGCAATTGTCAATCATGCCACTGCCCAGAGATGACCATTGCTGGGGCTGCAATGCATTTCTTTGGGTCTTTCTTTGCTATGGATATTTTTACATAGTTGGGAATATGTTGGATGTCCATTTCCATGCCCGTCTTTTTTTCCAGCTCACGTTGAGGTGGTCCAAGAAGTTGATGCTGTGGGAAGATTTGCTATGGCCCCACCCACCCAGCTCCATGAGAAGTGGAGAGAGAGGGGTTAGAATTCTTATAACTTAGCTGGTCTCCAATTGATGCTTATAGGTCACTGTATCCTCACTTCCCTACTTCAATTAAGAAAATATATTAAGTTCAAATCTTTCCCCTTAGGGTGAGGGAAAGTGAAGCCGAAGTAGCTTGGCTTGCCTTGCAACACGCTAGGAGACAAAGGAGGGCCCAGGATTCCTCCCTCACCCAGACAATCACTGCACACAGTCTCCCCTGGAATCAGACAGCCTGGAATACATACAGTGTAAATAAAGACCTAAGGAGGAAATAAAAGCCTAGCTCTCTATGATATATTAGAAGAATGCAAAATATTAGACCTAAGGCATTCACATTGAATCTCTTACATTCCATTATTTGTATCCGAAGCTCCTTTTCTTGTTCTTCATGTCATTTTTTGATGGGATATTAATCCTAAATCAAGACTGTAAAACTAAACCATTTAAAATATATGCATGCTTAGCAAAAGGATCCTAGGGTTTAAGAATCATTTTTAAAATTAGATTTTTCAATTCAATTCAATAAACGTGTATTGAATGTCAGCCCCAGAGTCTCCAACTCCATTCATTGTAGGTACTAAAGGCTCCTAAGAGGCAAGCCCGCTCTAGTCCAATCCCAATTAATCTAGCCTCCCACCATTAATAAACATATTTTCATTGAGAACTGCCCATGTGCTGGGGCACTACGCAAAGAGCTATTTGAGCTCTGTACCCATTATGTCTATGATCAACACACATTTCCCTCTTTACTTGAGAGAAGAAATATTTCACTTTCCTCTTAACTCTCCTGTATGTATATATGTACAAATGTATAACTCTCCTATACACACGTACATTTTATATATACATGCTGATACATGGCACCTAAAGTATGGCTTCTATGCTGGGAGGCAATAGGAAATATTGGGGACTATGGTGACCCAGAGTGTTCATTGTCCAATCAGTAGTGACTGATCCTAGCTGATTATTGCCTGTGGGTTTGTGGGGCCAATGTCAAGTTTTTCAAGAAAACACAAAAATCTGAATTCTTAATTTAAATCTCCCTTTTCTAAAAATTCATATTTTTTAAAAATACTGTGGAGATCAAACAAAAAGTGATTAAAATGAGGAATGTACTCTCATACATTATGAGAGTGTGCAAAAATTGGTTCAATCTCTATGGAGGACATTTTGGAAATATCTGTCAAAATTAAAAATATACCTTGGGAAGAGGTGTCATGATGGTGGTGTAGGTGGACTCTGAACTCACCTCCTCCCACAGACACAACAATTTTACAACTACTCTTGGAACAATTACCCCTGAGAGACAACCGAAAACTGGATAAAAAGAACCCCTGCAATGGTTCATTGGTTCAGATCTTGGGCGTGGACCTACTCACTGCTCATCAAACCATGTTGAGGTGGCATCCCACACAGAAGAACTAGAAGGAACTACAACTATGATATACAACTATGTACTGGGGCTTTGGGGAGAAAAAAGAAAAAGAGGAAGATTGCCAACAGATGTGAGCACAGGGCCAATCTTCCTCAAAAAAAAATCAGCAGTTATAAAAACTCTACATGTGTATATTTCATTAAATGCTAACAACAACAACAACAAAAATGAACCGCCACAACAAGGGACAATCCTCACTGAGGTAGAAGAGGCAGAAATTCCTTTCTGGAGAGAAAAAAAAGCCACTTTTGCAAGCCACGGCGCTTCATGGCTGGCTGGGAGCACTCTTAAGGTACACAGCCTTCCCTGGAGGAGTGGGGGACCTGAGTGGGAGAGTGTTACCACTATAAGCAGCTTTTGGACTCAGCACAACTGAGACGAGTGTCAGAATATCTGGCTTTGCTGGCTATTAACTACAACAGGGAATACCCCCAGAAAAGCTGCTGGACATAAGGGAAAAAAAGCCAGCTCTTAAAGGGCCCATGCACAAATTCACTCATTTCAGAAAGCAACCTAAAATCACCAGAAAGAAGTGTGCACAGTCCTTTGGTGAAAAGAGACTCATTTGATAGGCTTGGGGTGCATCTGGGTGGGAGGTGAGACCTCTCCAGGGACTGAGACATTGGCGGCAGCCATTATTGTGACATAGTACGTGTGCTGACACAGACGCTGGTAGGTGTCATTGGAGTTCTTCCCCTGGCCTGTTAGCCCAGGGTCTGCCCTACCCACTAGAGCACTGATTTAATCCAGCTCAGCCAGTGCAGGCAGCCTGCCCTAGGGACTGGCCATACCCAAGAGCAAGCCCTCAGGCAACTTATGGGTCTGCATAGGCTGGGTGCCTGGATCCTCTGCAGCCAGGCAAGTGGGCCTGCCTCTGCAGGGCAGGGCGTGCACGAGGAGCAGGTGGAGCATGTGGGGCATTGGTGGAGTTTGTGGGGCCTCTGCAGTGGGGTGACTGGGTCTGCTTCAAGGGGTTAGGGTGCATGCACAGGGCAGGACTGTGTTGATGGTGTGTGTGGCCCTGGGGGCAGTGGGGCTTGTCAGCTGCAGAAGACTTGTGCTTCTCAAACAGCCACATAGGGGGTCGGTCCCACTTTCCAAAGCCTAAAACAATTGTGTGCTCCCATGACTGTGGCCAGCTCCACTTGGCTGCAATCCTGAGAGAGCTGACAAGAGCCCTGCAGGCTGATGGTCTACCACAATTATAAGCCCCTGAGCTAGCAACCAGCCACGCTGGGGGCTTACTCACTTAACAGAAAAACTGCAATAGGAAAGTGCTATTAGACCTTGCAGCCAACTGTGCTTGGGCTCCCCACGCCCAATAAAGTGAATGAAGGGTCCATAGCAGCCACACACAGCCAAGCATTACAACCAGTCGTCCAGGGGGACAGGCTAGACTCCCTGGGCCCTTGCAGCAAGAGCAACCTTGCCACAACAGAAGGACACATGTAACCCACACAGGGATCACTCCTGGAACACATGGAACTGGTGATGAGATGGAAGCACACTGCTGGGCCTCATAAGGCATCTCTTACATGAGCCCACCTCTCCAAGATCAGGAGACGTAGCTGACCCACCTAATACATAGATATAAGTACAGAGAAAGAGGCAAAATGAGGAGACAAAGGAATATGTTCCAAGTAAGGGAACAGGATAAAACCCCAGAAAAAGAACTAAATGAAATAGAAATAAACAATCTACTTGACAACGAGTTCAAACAAAAAGTAATAAGCATGCTCACTGATCTTTGAAGAAGAATGGATGAACTCAATGAGAACGTCAACAAAGAATTGGAAAATATTAAAAAAGAACCAATCAGAAATGAAAGATACAATACTGGAAATGAAAAATTCACTAGAGGGACTCAAAAGTAGAGTAGATGATACAGAGGAATTGATCAGCGAGCTGGATGAAAGACTAGAGGAAATCACCCAAGCTGAACAGATAAAAGAAAAAAGAATGGGAACAGTCTAAGGGACCTCTGGGACAACATCAAATGCACTAACATTCATATTATAGGTGTCCTAGAAGGAGAAGAGAGAGACAAAGGGGCAGAGAATCTATTTGAAGAAATAATAGCTGAAAACTTTCCTAACCTAAGGAAGGAAACAGATATTTGAGTACAGGAAGCACAGAGAGCACCAAACAAGATAAACCCAAAGAGACCCACACCAAGACACATTATAATTAAAATGTCAAGAATTAAAGATAAAGAGAGAATCCTAAAAGCCACAAGAGAAAGGCAACAAGTTACATATAAAGGAAACCCCACGTGGCTATCAGCTGACTTCTCAGCAGAAATCTTACGGGCTAGAAGAGGGTGGCACAATATATTTAAAGTGCTAAAAGGAAAAAAACTACAGCCAAGAACACCCGGCAAGGTTATCATTCAGAATGGAAGGAGAGATAAAAAGTTTCCCAGACAAGCAAAAATTAAAGGAGTTTATCACCAAGAAACCAGTCTTACAAGAAATGCTAAAGGGACTTAATTAAGTGGGAAAGAGAAGACCACAAATAGGAATAAGAAAATTATCCAAAAAAAAGGCAATAAATTCACTGGTAAAGGCAAAAATACAGTAAAGGTAGTATATCAACTACCTATGAAGATAATATGAAGGTCAAAAGACAAAAGTACTAAAATTTACTATGTCCATGATAAGAGGGTATCAGATACACACACACACAAAAAAGAAGTTAGATATGATATCAGAAATATAAAATGTGGGAAGAGAGGAGTAAAAGAGTAGAGCTTTTAGGAAGAGGTCAAACTAAAGAGACCATAAACTTAATATAGATTGCTATACATGTAAGTTATTATATATGAACCTCATGATAATCACAAACCAGAAACCTATAATAAATACACAAAAATTAAGAGAAAAGAACCCAAACATAATAATAAAGAAAGCCATCAAAACACAAGAGAAGAGAGCAAGAAAAGAAAGGAGTAGAGAAGAACTACTAAAACATCCTGAAAAAAAGTAACAAAATGGCAATAAGTACATACTTATCAATAGCTACTTTAAATCCAATCATAAGGTATAGGGTGGCTGATGGGATAAAAAAACAAGACCCATATATATGCTGCATACAAGAGACACACTTCAGACCTGAAGACACTCATAAACTGAAAGTGAAGGGATGGAAAAAGATACTCTATGCAAATGGCAATGCAAAGAAAGCTGGGGTAGCAATACTTATATCAGACGAAATAGACTTTAAAACAAAAACTATAATAAGAGACAAAAAAGGGCACTACATAATGATAAAGGGAACAATCCAACAAGAGGATATAACACTTGTAAATATCTACGCACCCAACATAGGAGCGCCTAAATATATAAAGCAATTATTAACAGACGTAAAAGGAGAAATAGACAGTAACACAATAATAGTAGGGGGCTTTAACACTCCACTTACACCAGTGGATAGATCATCCAAACAGAAGATCAATTGGCCTTAAATGACACATTAGACCAGATGGACTTAGCAGATATATACAGAACCTTTCATCCAAAAACCACAGAATACACATTCTTTTCAAATGCACATGGAACATTCTCCAGGATTGATCACATATTAGGCCACAAAACAAGTCTCAATAAATTTAAGAACACTGAAATAATACCGAGCATCTTTTCTGACCACAACAGTAGGAAACTAGAAATCAACTACAGGATGAAAATCAGAAAAGCCACAAATATGTGGAGATTAAACAAAATGCTACTGAACAATGATTGGGTCAATGAAGAAATCAAAGGAGAAAAAAAAAAAAAAACCTGGAGACAAATGAAAATGAAAATACGTCATGCCAAAATTTATGGGATACAGCAAAAGTGATTCTCAAAGGGAAGTTTATAGCAATACAAGCCTACCTCAATAAACAAGAAAAATCTCAAATAAACAATCAATCAGTGTACCTAAAGGAACTGGAAAAAGAAGAACAAACAAAGCCCAAAATCATTAGAAGGAAGGAAATAATAAAATTAGAGCAGAAATAAATGAAATAGAGACTAAAAAAAAAAAAATAGAAAAAATCAATGAAACCAACAGCTTGTTCTTTGAAAAGATAAACAAAATTGACAAACCTTTAGCTAGACTCACCAGCAAAAAAAGAGAGAAGGCTCAAATAAATAAAATCAGAAATGAAAGAGGAGAAATTACAATGGACACCTCAGAAATACAAAAGATTATAAGAGAATACCATGAAAAGCTATATGCCAACAAATTGGATAATCTAGAAGAAATGGATAAATTCTTAGAATCATACAATCTTCCAAAACTGAATCAAGAAGAAATAGAGAATTTGAATAGACCAATCACCAGTAAGGAGATCGAAACAGTAATCAAAAACCTCCCCCAAAATAAAAGTCCAGGACCAGACGGCTTCCCTGGTGAATTCTATCAAACATTCAAAGAAGACAATACCTATCCTTCTCAAACTCTTCCAAAAAATTGAAGAGGAGAGGAAGATTCCTAACTCATTCTACAAAGCCAACATTACCCTGGTACCAAAACCAGACAAGGACAACACAAAAGAAGAAAATTACAGGCCAATATCACTGCTGAACATTGATGCAAAAATCCTCAACAAAATACTAGCAAATAGAATACAACAATACATTAAAAAGATCATACACCATGATCAAGTGGGATTTATTCCAGGGATGCAGGGATGGTTCAATATCTACAAATAAATCAACATGATACACCACATTAACAAAATGAAGAATGAAAACCACATGATCATCTCAATAGATGCAGAGAAAGTATTTGACAACATACAGTATCCATTTATGATAAAAACTCTGAATAAAATGGATATAGAAGGAAAGAACCTCAACATAATAAAGGCCATATGTGACAAACCCACAGCTAATATCATCCTCAATGGTGAAAAACTGAAAGCTATCCCTCTAAGAACAAGGATGCCCACTTTCACCACTCCTACTTGACATGGTATTGGAAGTCCTAGCCAGAGCAATCAGGCAAGAAAAAGAAATAAAAGGGATCCAAATTGGAGAGGAAGAAGTGAAACTGTTGCTGTTGCAGATGACATGATTTTATATATACAAAACCCTAAAGAATCCACCAAAAAGCCTTTAGAAATAATAAATGAATAATAAATGAATATTCCATGCTCTTGGATTGGAAGCATAACAACAATAAAACTAAGAACCCAATTAAAAAATGGGCAAAATATCTGAACAGACATTTCTCCAAAGAAGATATACAGATGGCCAACAGACACATGAAAAGATGTTCAACATCATTAATTATCAGGGAAATGCAAATCAAAACTACAATGAGATATCACTTCACTCCTGTCAGACTGGCTGTAATTAACAAGACAGGAAAGAACAATTGTTGGAGAGGATGTGGAGAGAAGGAAATCCTCACACACTGCTGGTGGGAGTGCAAACTGGTGCAGCCACTATGGAAAACAGTATGGAGATTCCTCAAAAAATTAAGAATAGAACTACAATATGATCCAGCTATTCCATTGCTGGGTATTTATCCAAAGAACATGAAAACACAAATGTGTAAAGATACATGCACCCCTATGTTCATTGCAGCGTTATTCACAATAGCCAAGACTTGGAAGCAACCTAGGTGCCCATCAAGGGACGAATGGATACAGAAGATGTGGTATATATACACAATGGAATACTACTCAGCCATAACAATGAAATCTGGCCATTTGTGACAACATGGATGGACCTTGAGGGTATTATGCTAAGCGAAATAAGTCAGAGGGAGAAAGTCTAATACCACATGATCTCACTCATAAGTAGAAGATAAAAACAACAACAAACAATCACATAGAGACAGAGATTGGATTGGTGGTTACCAGAGGGGAAGTGAGGAGGGAGGAGGACGGAAGGGATGACTAGGCACATGTGTGTGGTGATGGATTGTAATTAGTCTTTGGGTGGTGAACATGATGTAATCTACACAGAAATCGAAATATAATGATATACTCCTGAAAACAAAAACAAACAAACAAAAAGTGTACATTCTTTCTGAGTCAGATATTCCAGTCCTAAGTATTTATCCTGCAGAGACACATTCACAAGGGTGAAATAACAGGTGTTCTATATTCGTTGCAGCATTGCCCACCAATGTAAGACTAATCAAGTAAATTACAGCGCACCCATACAATAGAATTCTATGTCGTTATTTAGAAATAGAAGTAGCTTTATATATAGAATGATCGTGTGGAGAATGCTGTATAAATATGCTACCATTTGTGTAAAAAAATAATAAAAGGATGTATATTATATATATATATAAAATTGTCTATGCTTCAAGATGGCCAAGGGCCACTCAATCTCCCTCAGACTTGCATGAGAGAAAGAAAAAAATCTGTATGACTCTGGATTCAGGGCTTTAGACCACTCTGCCACAGCCTCGAGGCAGTTATTAGAAGCACCACACTTATCCCCTACCATTATTTTCCAGTACATGTTTCCAGATGGGCACTCCAATTTCTCAGTGCAGCTGGAGCCCTGCCCTAAACAGCTAACAGAAGCTGTGATCATCCCTGTGTGGGATTCTACCTTTGGTCTTCCCAGGCCACTCCCTGCCTTGCCACTAAATACTGCCTGGGATATGGGCAGCCTACCCAGAATGAGCCCTTCCTTTGTCACGCCTCCATGGGCATCAAGGAATGGACTACTTACTGTCTCCTTCTTCTGAACCAAGTCCTTCTATGGCCTGGTTACAGCACCAAGCCCAGGTGGCAAGAGTACACCATGGAGCACAAGAACCTCATTACTTATATGGTCAAACAAATCTTACAAATGCTGCATACACTTGCATATTCATAAGCAGCTAGCATAATAATGACCCTGAAGACTATGGTATAGAAAAATGGTTGCCTTTTTTCACCCCACAGTTGCCCAAGATTATTTGAGTAATGAATCTTCCCTCTTTTTGTTGTATGCCTGTAAACCTCATGTGAAACTAGTGTTTCCCACATATAACTCACTTGGGAAGATGTATTCTAACCCAAGTCCAGCTTCCATTCTTTTCTCCAGCTTGCCCTTTATAGAAGAGACTCCAGCAACCTTCCCAAACAAAGCCACAAGGGTTATGACCAATCACAAAAAAAGAGACTAAATAGGAGAGGGAGAGAAACCCAATAAGGAGGAAAAATTCAAAATTAAATGTCTAATTCTATGATTTGATGGTTTCATTCATTTCAGACTGAGAAAATGAAACTGATTGTAGAAAGTGATAAATCAGAAATCAGGAGGCAAGCAGGAGAGAGAACAGACAGGAATGTTGAAGGTCACAGCAGGCAATGGGTCATAAATCTGAAGCTAAGAGAAAACAAAAGCCTGAGGAGGTCAAGGTCAATGGTTCCACTCTGGGCAGCCCATCAGAAACCACAAAAAAGACACTGGAGTGAGATGGTTATAGACTCTTCCCCAACAGAAGCTTCAAAGATTACTACTTCACGTTTGATTGATCTGAATCCTCAGAGGCCAACATGATTACCCATGTTGTACATCTAAGGGGAACCATTAAGATGGCAGACACTGTAGATTTATATATTTATAGCCATAATTTTCTGGCAGACTTTTTCTAGCAAAATTTTTACATTACAACAGTCTAGAAATAGATTATATTTCTAATTCATGTGAAGGTGCCATATGAGCTAGCAGCAGCCCTTCCCCAAAAGTCTACTCAATCCACAGAAGACCATGGGGCATATGGCAGGATGCCAACTCTTAAAATCAGACGACCTGCATCCCACACCTGGTTCCATTGGACAGTTTTCTTCACCCTTCTTGTCTGAATGTCCTCATCAGCTAAATGAAATTTGGTTCTGGATGATCTTTCAGTTATTTCAATACACTACACACTTTCTCACTCTGATTTTTCACACATGCTGTTGCTTCTACTTGGACTGCTTGTCCTTCACTCATCACCAGGCTGACCCTCCAAATCCTTCAGGTCTCAGCATAAATGCCAAATATTCTGGAAGGCCTTTACTTCTACCATGGTTAGGTCCCCTACTGAAAGCTTCCACAGAGCATCTCTCATCCACCGTAACAATTCACATCAGATTTTACCATAATTATTTATTTCAGTGTTTGTCTTTCCTGCTAGACTTTAAACACCACTGAGACAGGAAACATCTCTCTTGTTAAAGGTTGTCTCTTCATTGCCAAGTATAGAGTAGGAATTCCATCAATATTTGTTAGATGAAGACATCAATGATTTCAAAATTTATATGGAAACCAACAAGTTTCATTTTTTAAAGATAGTTTTCTGGATCTAGTGTACCCCTTCATTTAAATTTATCAAAGTAAGCCAAATTCACTTGTCTTCTGCTTAAGAAAGTCAATTCTTAAATCCTGATTTCTTATCTCTACATATTTTTCTAAAATTAAAGCGCTATACAGGTGCAAATATATTCCTCTAAAGTTGTGAAAATTGGTTTCTATTTTCATTGTATTCGCAACTTAAATGGAATGGAGTCATCTTATAAACAAATACCTCCCCACCCCAGTTTACCTGTTTAGTAAATTCAGATTAATTAAGACTATTTTTATGTTAAAGGAATGGGATCTTGATATTAAAAGGGGAGGGGAATTGAGGAAAGCTCTCTTATTACTGATATGGAAATATCTCAACCATTTTTTCAGTGAACAGGCAACATAAAGAACACCAGAAGTGTTATTTACAAGAGGCCTCCCTACAGCCTCACTCCCTGCTCTCCCAGAGGACTTTGTGTTGCATGGTCAGGTCTTGGGAAGCCAGAAATGATCCTGTCAAACTAGAAGGGAATAGAAAGATGAGACCACCTGGATCTTATTGGGAGCAGGGACAATGTTTAAGGGAGATGGCATATATCTCTGCAGGAGAGAGAATTCGCTAGCTGGGAGGCAAGAATCTCAGCACATGCACATGTTTAGGAGCACAGACTCTGAAGCTGGACTGCTTGGATTCAAATCCTAGCTCTGCCCTAACTACCTGGGGAAACTTGTATAAGTTACTTAACCTCATGGGCGTAGTCCCCTCATCTGCAAAATGGAATCGTTTTGGTAATTACATCCTACTGTTGTCACACAGGTAAAATGATTCAATGCATTCAAGCGCTTAGAAAAATGCCTACCATGCTAAGTGTTCAATATATGTTAGATATGACTTTTATTATCTTTAGCTCTCTATTCATGGGTGGGGACTGGGAAGGAGTTGTTTTTGGAAGGCACAGAGTACACCAAGGTTCTCCAGCCTAATCCAAGGCAATTGACAAAAACTAAAATGGCAAAATTTCTTTGGGTGGAGGAGCTCAAAAGCGCTGAGATCATTTAAAGGCCACACTAGAATCGCTTGGGATTCTCCAGATTCTCTGACTTTAGTGTGGGCAGTGGCAGCAAGGGAGAAGACAGAAGGCAGGGTGAAGACAACAGTTAACACAGGGAAGATGACAGGACGAGGAAACAACAGCAGTCAAGAAGCAGAGACGAGAAATGCCAGGAGACAAAGATCATTAGTCTCACTGGTCAAATGTTTGCCAGGCTTTCCTTTTTAGGTTCCTTCTTGAAAACAGGATAGGAAGTGCCTTATGGTACTCAGCAACCGAGTACTCAGGTACTCAGAGCCCAAAACCTGTATAATTGTCCTCCAGTTCTTTAACTCAACAGGGAAAATCTCATCAGACAACATAGAGGCCCTGAGGTGGGAGATCAAAAATTAAGGTTCTCCATCAAAAAGTAAATTGTTAGTCTACTGTTCTCACTTTATAGTTCTGTACCATTTCCTGCCATTAAATATCAGAAACCAATTTTCACCTAAAATTATAAGAAGCTTTACACTTTTGCATTGAGACTACTGATTCATCACTAAGTTGTCATTACATATATATATATTAGCCTCACTCAAGAGGTCATTTAGAAGAGGAAGTCACGATCATTAACTTAATTTATAATAGTTGGTCTACTATAATAGTATAACCTGGTTGTTCCTTTCACAAAACATCTGTGACATTGTTGGAACTTGTCATTAAGTCCCTTGGCAGCAGGCTCTACCTCTAATCTTTGCTGGGCACTGGCTTCTTAGTGCCCTGTTTTCTCACCCATTTCCACATGCTGTAACTGAAAATTGTGGCTGGGCTTACATATGTAATTAGAGTTTTGCCTCTTTGCCAGGTGGTTTCTCCCTCCTCTACTAATTAGTCCAGTTTTCCCTCTAAGGCATGTAGGAACTATCAGTTAAGTCAAATGAAAACAATAGGCTGGGTGATGTCAGTTTTTGAAACTGTTGATTACTTTCCATATTATATCATATGGTCATGAGGATTACTCTGCACTTATGGGTAAACAATTCAGCTACTCATTAGCTCAGTTCAGACACACCGAGGCTTGTCCTGGTTAACTATCCTTTTAAGCCATGTGACATGGGGAAAACATATCCTTGTCCAAGAGGTGTTAAACTGAATATCATACTAAGACCTTCCTTTCCTAGTGGCTTTTGTAGTCATTTTTCTCACAACACAACAATTCCAAGACAAAGATTTGGAACAAAAAGCAACAAAAATAATGGTATCTTGAGTATCTCTTAAGAAGCTAGAGTCATATTTTGCAAATATATCATTGGTCCATTTTTCAAGCATCCTAAAAGTGTGATAATAGAATTAGAAACTTCCTGGTAGTAGCATAGGTTGTTCCAACACTTCCAACCTACCAAGTCCGTAGGTTACACTGGCACAAAGAATAGTAGCTTCAGATGTTGGCTTTGGGGCATTTGCTATATACTCTTACTTCCTTCTCCAAGGGTTCTCAAAAACTGCCATTAAATATCACTAACATCAGCAACACCTGGGAACTTGTTAAATAGGCAAATTCTTGGGACTCACCCCAGACACTCTGAATCAGAAACTCTGGGGGTAGGAGGCAGCAATCCAAGTCTTAATGAACTCTCTGGGTGATTTTTGTGCATCTCTCTCAGATGGAGCTCCACTGTCAATCATATGGCCAAGCAGATATGGGCAAAGCCAGTCTGTACAGATTATGGTGGAATCCTTAAAGCTCATCCTGTTACTATGAGTCTTAGATCACAGAAAACAGAGTGTTAGGATCATTGTTAGTTGTATGAAGAAAAGGAAGAAGGAAAAAAATACTCCAATTTCCTGGTAAATTTCCCCAATGGTTTTAACAATCTTTACCATATGCAAAGCATAATGTTCTCAAAGATTAAATACCGCTCTTGGGACTTAAAGAAAAGAGGAATAGAAGACTATACTTGGGAAAAGAAATTTCTCTCTTTCCTGCTATGGAAGAAATATAACACTCATTAGGTCATTCTAAAATCTATTGCATCAGTTTCTAAGACAAAGAAAACTTTTAAGACAGAGTGGCCAAGATGAATCAGAATACCTTTCTGTAGTGACTTTTCTAGTGCTGACACACACAACTTCTATCACAAAATTTTTCCTGAAGAGATTAACGTAACTACTAAAGTTCTCTTTACTCCAGTCACAAAAGGAAGGGGAAGGGAGTTCAGGTGAAATTGCCTTGAAATCAGAGCCGCAGACTTGTGCACATTCCTCACATTTGTGGCATTCTTGAGGTCATTAGACCACACCTAATGCCACAGAAAAGAAGACTGACTGGAGACAGCACAAACAGCGATTATTAAAGACATTTCCAAGTGGATGTCTCACAAAAACACATTTCTTTATAGCCATTAAGTGGCAGTAAGGATAAGGGAGGGCATGCCAGCTAATGGAAGAGCGTGAACTGAGCAAGATCCTTTCTGAACTTATCAGCAGGAATGGGCTTTGAGGAGATGGAGATGCCTGGGCACTGAGGTCATCTGAGCTCAAGCAGCCGCCCCACCAATTCCCAGTCCTGTCTAAATCCAATTGCTTATTTGGATTAGCTCTGCCACTTTACGATAGATGCTTTAAGGAAATCAAAATAATTTAGTGTGCTGAGTGAAATTATATGACCAGGACTAGCCGGGAAATTTACTGTGAAGGCACAGGCGCTTTGTTCATTAGCATTGACCTTGGTCAAATTATTAAATCCCTCATTGCTCCAATGACCTCATGAGTCCAGTGGGAATATTATCACCAACTTATTACTGGATCACTCCTGAGACAAATGGATGAAAAGAGTTGGGTACTTCTGTACTATATTCTGCAATTTTGTATGTATTTTTTATTTTTATTTTGAAGAACAAGTCAGAAACAGTCCATATTCCAAGTCCTTGTCACTGAAATCAAGTGAGGAAATCACCAAACTAGTAGGCAAATGTCATATTTTACCTAACATTGAATGTTCAAAAGAGACTAATCAAATATTTCTATTAACAGCAGAGCTTTTCTTCATTCTGTCTGTGTGTGTGTGTGTGCGCGCGCGCTGCGTTCGCATGGAGGAAAGAGTACTTTAAGACAACTAAAAAGGCTGGATTGTCAACAGTGCCTAGAAGCCTGAGAAGTTTGTGATAAGCGAGAGTGACATTAACACCATTAGAATTGATTCCTTTAGAATAAATATTCTACAGCTATCTAGCAAACCAAGTCTTCAAATGAGGAAGTCGCTGAGCCAGTAGGGTATGTGCCATGTTCTTCGTCATCAAGGTGGCCTTACATTCACTATTTGCCTACTAATGGCATTTCTTTGAGCTACCTCTGAACCTCTCCCTAAGCAATACCAGTCCTTCAGGCTCAGCCAGCTGGGGTTGCTGTGCCATGGCCCAAGGGCAGGCCAATTAAGATTCATTACGTCACATCAAGGGAAGAATTCCAAACACTGGGCCCTCCACCAAGAATGCAGCATCCTCGCCCTCCCACTTCAAGCCCTGAGATGTTTTCAGTAAAAATAACCTTAGTTAATCATAACTGCTAGAGAGGACAGAGGTAATCTCTGTGAGGTCACAAGGAGCTAATTTAGAGATCCAAGAGTTATACTAAGAAGGGGTCAGAAAATTCAGGATATAATGACTCATCTTATATCCTTCTGCTGTTTCTGAGACTCAGATAGGGCAGGGATGCTGGGAAACTGGAATGCTGGGATGTGGCTATCTGTCCCACAGGTCAAGCCTCATTTTACCTTCTCAAATAAATAAGCAGTATGCAGCTAAATAACATTCAAAACAGAGAAAGTCTTCATTGTGACAGACTTGTAAAAGGCAGTTGCAGGAAATTGCACAAAATAAGTGGAATAAATATTACTGGAGTGAACTGGATACTTTATGCAACAACCACCTGACACTCCAACTTTCTTTCAAATTTCACTTTTCCTCCCCTCTCTTTTTTTGCCAGATGAATATACTTCCAGCTGGACTCAGGAGAAGCAATGGTGTCAAACAACGACTTGTTAAGAAATATACACCTGTCATAAATGCAAGGCTCTCTCAGGGGATATATTGAATTGCTTCCTATGAAAATGTGCAATGAAAAAATGAATTAACTATCAACTACCAGATGTTTCTAGCATCTCTATTAGTTTGAGAAAGATGAAACAATTCCTGCATTGTACAGATGTATAACTCACGTAAACATAAGTATTTAGGATGTGGGAAGAAGGCTCAACTAAATGTATCTTGAGAATAATTGATCTTTTCTTTTCGGCAATGCTTCATAATAACAGGAAGAAATCTCTTCTCCTTGAATTGACACATCCTACACCAACACAAAGAATAAATGGACATTTTTCTAAGGGCGTGATCATACGGTTATGCATTTTTAGTTTGACTTTGCTTCACTGCATCAATTATAATTATTTTGAACTTCCTGGTGATTCTCATACATGTACATTTCAAGATTTGAAGACTTCCTAGTTACAGAAAGTTCTAAGGACTGTAAATCTCATTCCCCAAATAACAAGAATGGATTCCAGCGGGGAGAGATGGTGTGGTCAATGGTGTGGGAAGCACAGAGCTGCCCGCATCTTAAAATATTAAGGGAGAATATATACAAAATGTTTGGGCTACTTTTGACTTCACAATCAAATGCTCAATGTTCAGGTCTGCAGAGCAGTCATCAATATGTGTCATTCAAGGAAAAGGACAGGAGTATATCATAGCAACAGCCTCAATCTCTGCCTCTGGCTCCACATTATTATGTCTCACAAGTGATTGGGCTTTGAATTCAGCCCCCTGTCATCTCAGTTCCAGAGGAGAGCCATGGAATGGAAAGCAGAGGGGGGACACCATTTTGTGTCAAGTAGTACAGGGCTCACAAACAGGCTTTGCTCAGATTTGGCATGTGAGCCAAATCTGATGGATTTTCCCTAATGGCCGCCTAGGCTCTTTCTGAAGGATTCTGAGATCGTATCTGGGCTTAGGCAGAAAGAGAGTTGGAGTCAATTAGCAACATTTGCCAGTATTCCAGAAGGAGAGGGTGTCAGCTCACGTGCAGGAATTTTCCAGCTTGGGGCCTGGTAGCAGTTAAGAGAGTGGGCTTTGTGATCAACCAGACCTAGGTTCAAAAACCACAGCTCCATTAACAAGCTCAGACACACTGGGAAATTTACTTAACTTCCCTAAGATTGTTTTTTCTTCTCTCTAGTAGGAATAATAATGAAAATTACCCAAAAGAGCTATTGTAAAGATTAAATGGGATAATGTATGTAAAGAGTTTCACCCATTTCATGCCATAGAGTAAAAGCTACAAGAATAACAAGTGTCGCTATGACAATAATAGTAGCTCTACCAGTAGTAATAGCAGTAGTAGTAGAAGTAGCAGCAGTAAGAGTCTAGTAGTAGCAGTAATAGTAGTAGCAGCAGTAACATTAGTAGTAGTTTAAGGACACAGACCTGAAATTTTTCTCTTATGGCTTAGAGACGAACACTAATATGAAAGAGAGAAAGAGAGATTGAGAGAGAGGTATTCTGACTAGCCAAGTAAACTGGAACCAGAAACCATCACTGGAGATCATGGCCCAAAGGTAATCATCCTTGGATTGAAGTGACCCCTTCAGCCCCAGAGAGGTTTCCTTTCTCTCTTGGGTGCGCTCAGTAGTGTGGCATGTGCCATATCTATTGGACTAAAACTCTGCCTGTACTCCTGAGGTGAAGGGTGTGGGTTTGAACTCTCTGAGTAAAGTGAATATCAACCAAGAAAGAAAAGGGGCAGTGATAGGCGGTCAGTGTACTGAAAATCTTTAAAAGGTAGAGAAAACAGAAATGAAGTGAAAGCTACCATCCCTTGAGCTGATCCCTCATCCCAATGGTATCAGCTCTTATGACTCCACTTTTTGAGCGACACCCAAAGATGAGTTATCAGGTGGCTTGGAGAGTTGAGAGCATGCGTGGATGAGTAAGAAGGAAGGGAACTAGTGAGCAGTTAAATGCTGAGAACACGGGTGGCGAGTATGTTCCCTCTGGATACTGGAGACACTAATTGTAGAGGAGTGGGTTTGAGAGGATCAAAGATTATGGATGTTTTACAAAGGCTGTATGCTCCAATAAAAGTATGGATCAATTTGTGAAAGAAATAGTGGCCACCTTCCAGACCAATAGTGAAAAAAGAACAAATTCAGAGGGAGGAGTTTAAAAGAATTTTAAGGAGAACTGTTGGTGGAATAATAAAGGACTAGCAGCTATAGATCATAGACTTTTATTCCTGGAATAAGCCTTTGGGATCATTTAATCTAATCCCATTTTATAGATGAAGAAATACACATCTTGTGGGTAACACATCTGTGGAAAAGAAATGTTAAAACTGCGAGTTATTGTACTAGAAAGAGGGAAAGAGCCCAGAAATGGACATGAAGACTTAGGGATCACCTAGGTACATGCAGTAATTCAAATCACATAAGATGATACAGTTCACACTAGCAGAGGGAAGAGATGCATTTTGGCTTCCAAGCAAATCATGTAGAGAATGACATACCCATAGTGAAATGGCCAAATGGGCATCACCCAAACATAGGTAACTGTATGGTCTAAACCATGTGAATAAATAGAGGATATTTCACATTTTTTGATATATCAACTGAACTTTAATTATCTTTTACTCTTGGGATGAATCTTTCTGCTTCTCAAAGATTGTTAAGGAAATAAAGGCAGGTTCAAAATTTACACAGTGTGATACTGTTGAGCTAAAAACTGTAAATATATAAAAGAAAAAGAATATAAGAAAGGTTTAAAAGATCTGTTGGTAAGCGTTGAAAACACTTAGATCCAAAGTGAATCAAATACGTATGATTATAACAGAATGCAAAAATAATTCAGCATTCTTGAAAGCAAAGATGTATGAGTTAAAATAGCTTCAATATTAAATAATATAGCTCTACGATCTCAGATAATTCCAAAAACATCATGAAATATATATACAAAGAGGAGGGAGAAATAAAGGCAAGCTAATAACTTCATCTTACATGGGATTCAAATAATTGTATTTCCTTTGTGAAACTGACAATTAGAGATATATAGGCTGTATTTTTTTTATTTAATGGTAACAATTATAATCAAAATACATTCAGTGTTTCTAGAAGAAAACAGCCCTGGAATTAACTAATAATAGCTATGAACACTTATTTTAGCCCTCTTAATAACCCTGTGAAATGGGTACTATTTTTATCCCCACTTTACAAATTTTATAAATGAGGACATTCAGGTACAAAGAATTTAAGAGCTCCGGATTCTTGAAATGTTGAAATGGGATCCAAGCTCAGGCAGGCATATGCTTGAGTTAATGGACTTAACCATTATTCTACACATGCATCAAAAGATGGAAACCAATAGGAATCACAGAAAAATATTTTTTAAAAAACATAAATCAAGCGGCCGGCCCCGTGGCTTAGCGGTTAAGTGCACGCACTCTGCTACTGGTGGCCAGGGTTCGGATCTCGGGTGCGCACCGACGCACTGCTTCTCCGGCCATGCTGAGGCCGAGTCCCATATACAGCAACTGGAAGGATGTGCAACTATGACATACAACTATCTACTAGGGCTTTGGGGGAAAAAAAAGGAGGAGGATTGGCAATAGATGTTAGCTCAGAGCTGGTCTTCCTCAGCAAAAAGAGGAGGATTAGCATGGATGTTAGCTCTGGGCGATCTTCCTCACAAAAAAAACAAACAAAAAAAACCAAAAAAACATAAATCAAGATGTTAGAAGATCAAACATATTAGTATAAAAATAAACATAAATTTGTTAAACTGATTTTTAAAATATTTAAGCAACAGAATTATATATTATTTATGAGGCAATACATAGAAAAAAATGATGTAGAAATATTAAAAATAAAAAGATGGGCAAATATATACCAAGCAATTAAAGGAAAAAATAGAAAGCATTAAATTCAGATTGTAATAAATAATAAATATAGCAACACTATACTGATTAAAAGTATAATCCACAATAAAATATAATAGGCTAAGTCAGTGCTGTCTAATAGAACTTTCTATGACAATGGAAATGGCCCACACTTGTGCGGCCCATATGGTAGCTACTAGCCACATATGGCTATTTAGCACTTGAAATATAGCTAGAGTGGCAGATGAACTGAATTTTTAATTTGATATAATCAAAATTTAAATTAAAAAAGCCACATGTGGTGAGTGACTACAATATTGGATAGCACATGTCTAGGTCTTGGTATATATGTAGTAAATGTTGCTATAATTAAAAGGAGAGTTTAAAAGGAGCATGTTTTAGTCTTAGATTATATAATAATCTTGGAATATTAAATAGACCAAAAATAAATAAGAATATAGATAACTTGAATAATTTAATTACTAAAATTACTTAATAGTTACATATAGAACTTTGCCCTCTACAAAGAATGTGTATCCACATTCATGAATGTTTACAAATGGTCATCTACAAAAAACCCCTGTTTTTAGATTTCCCCAAAGTAGAAATTTTACTGGCTACATTGCAACAAACTAGAAATTCATAGCAAAACTTTAGTTAAATACACACAGAAATCAACAAGTTTGAAATTTTAAAGCATTAATCTAAATTTGTATCAATTTATAATGTAAATAAGCTCTACAATTAAAGCTAATTACAACATATCAAGGTATACTGGCTGGGTCAAAATTATACTGAAAGGTAACTTCACAGCATTAAAATGTATTGATTTTAATGAAAGAAGACAATGGAAATAAATGAGCCAACTCAATTAAGAAGAGAACAAGATAATAAGGAAAGTTAGAGACAGGAAATTATAAAGGTAAAAGGTAAAATTAATGAATTAGAAAATAGAAGAAAGTAGTAATTATAAAACCAAATACCTGAGAGTTGAAAAAAAAGAAAACAATACAGGGAAATCCCTCAGTCAATTTTTAGTAAAAAATATTAAGAAGTATCAAACACAAAAATGTGAAAATGAGAAAGGGAAAACACAACACTCACAGAGATGATTTTTAAAATATTATTGTAATTATATGCTAACACATTTTAAAATCTTAATAAATGGATTATTTCTAGCAAAGAATAAATAACCAAATTGACATAAGAAGAAATAAAAAATTTCTGGATATAACAATAATTTTATAATTTTTATTTTTTATTTTATTTATTTTTATTTTTTACCCCAAAGCCCCAGTAGATGGTTGTATGTCGTAGCTTCATATCCTTCTAGTTGCTGTATGTGGGACTCAGCCTCAGCATGGCCAGAGAAGCAGTGCATAGGTGTGCAACCGGGATCCAAACCTGGGCCGCCAGCAGCGGAGTGTGCACACTTAACCGCCAAGCCACAGGGCCGGCCCCTATAACAATAATTTTAAAAATTTCTCTATGGTTATCAAAAACTATCTCCCCAAAAATCCACCATGTCTAAAGAGTTCTATAGATGGGTTCTATCAAATCTTCAAGAGACAGAATACTGATGCTCTAGAAACATTTCAGACCATAAGAAATCTGTAAACATCAGGCTGATTAAAAACCTGACAAGGAAAATTTATAGAGGAAATTACAGTCTAAACCATTCTTAAATCCATAGGCAAAAATCAACATTGAATAGAAGCAAATCAAAACAGTGTATTTAAAACAACTGCTCTGTATTATTAGAATGACGTTGAAAACATGGGATTTATCTAAGATTTATTACTAGGAATTTTATTATTTTGATTAAACACTTGAGTATGTCAAAGGAGAAAAACATTATTTCAAATGGATGTTAAAAGGGTATTTTGTTAAATTCAACACGTTCCCAATTTTTAAAAATCTTAGAATCCAGAAATACATGACTATTTCTGAAACATAGTAATTAACATCTCTGTTAGAACAACAGTCTATTTCACACTTAACTGTCAGCAGAAATGCATTCTCATGGAAATCAAGAGCAATTCAGAATGCCCAATTTCACCATATTCTTTAACACTGTCCTAGAAGTTGTAGCCAATGTGGTAAGACATGACAGAAAAGAATATTTATAGTTATTCCCATAGAGAGGGAAAATTCTTACTTTGTGACTGATTTTATCCACCTAGAAAATGTAAAACAAAACAAAACAAAACTGACATTGGTACAAATAGAGTATAGTAAGTACCTTGATAAAAAACATAGAAATATAAGATATTCTTCTATATCCCCGTAGTAACAATATAATGACACAAATATTACAGTCACAACATGAGAAAAAACCCCTAGATTTAATCTAAGATTAATAGGAAATGTAAAGAAATTATCAAAATCTGTTGTGAGACATAAAATAAAATTTTTTTTTCTGCCCTTTGGAGGTTTTTTTTTTTTTATTTTCAGTGTAACAAGATTATCTTTCCATGTCTGTACATAGGAAGCAACATCAATCGTTTTTATTTATTTATTTATTTATTTATTTTGGATTTGCAAATTTTTTTTTTTTAATTTTTTGTTTATTGCAGTAACATTGGTTTATAACATTGTAAAAGTTTCAGGTGTACATCATTATACTTCTATTTCTGCATAGATTACATCACGTTCACCACCAAAGTACTAATTACAGCCCATCACCACACACATGTACCGAATTATCCCTTTCACCCTCCTCCCTCCCCCCTTCCCCTCTGGTAACCACCAATCCAATCTCTGTCCCTATGTGTTTGTTTATTGTTGTTATTATCTACTACTTAATGAAGGAAATCATACGGTATTTGACCTCCCTCTGACTTATTTCACTTTGCATTATGCCCTCAATGTCCATCCATGTTGTCACAAATGGCTGGATTTCATCGTTTCTTATGGCTGAGTAGTATTCCATTGTGTATATACCACAGCTTCTTTATCCATTCGTCCCTTGATGGGCACTTAGGTTGCTTCCAAGTCTTGGCTATTGTGAATAACGCTGCAATGAACACAGGGGTGCATGTACCTTTGCAAATTGGTGTTTTCAAGTTCTTTGGATAAATACCCAACAGTGGAATAGCTGGATCATATGGTAGTTCTATCCTTGATTTTTTGAGGAATCTCCATACTGCTTTCCATAGTGGCTGCACCAGTTTGCACTCCCACCAGCAGTGTATGAGAGTTCCCTTCTCTCCACATCCTCTCCAACACATGTTGTTTCCTGTCTTGTTAATTATAGCCATTCTGACGGGCGTGAGGTGACATCTCATTGTAGTTTTGATTTGCATTTCCCTGATAGTTAGTGATTTTGAACATCTTTTCATGTGTCTGTTGGCCATCTGTATATCTTCTTTGGAGAAATGTCTGTTCAGGTCTTTTGCCCATTTTTTAATTGGGTTGTTAGTTTTTTTGTTGTTGAGATGCATGAGTTCTTTATATATCTTGGAGATTAAGCCCTTATCAGATGTATGGTTTGCAAATATCTTCTCCCAATTGTTAGGTTGTCTTTTCGTTTTGTTGATGGTTTCCTTTGCTGTGCAGAAGCTTTTTAGTTTGATGTAGTCCCATTTGTTTATTTTTTCTATTGTTTCTCTTGCCCGGTCAGATGTGGTGTTTGAAAAGATGTTGCTAAGACCGATGTCGACATAAAATAAAATTTGAAGACATGAAAAGGCATTCCATTTTCCTGGATGGAGAGACTAATTAATTGATAAATGTCAATTCTTCTCAAATGGTAAGACTAATGCAATTCCAATTAAAATTCCACCAGGACATTTGAAGAGTCTTTAAAAAGTGATTCAAAATTATATCAGGAAGATTAACACCTAAAAATAAAATTTTGAAAGAGGAAAAGATTGAGGAAGTGTGAGAAAGTATGATCTACCTGATATATATACCTATATATATATATGCAAATTTATGACACACATGAGAATTTATGTATTTATTGCATAATTAAATTTATAGTATATTATATCATATTAGTGATAAAGGAAGACAAATTCATTAAATAGTACCGTGACAAAAGCACAGATTTTATCTTCGTGACTATATATATTCCAAAGTAAATTTCAGAAGAATTAAAGATTGCAATATAGGAAACATCCAGCTACAGTAGCTCTGAGGCGGTGCTGCTACAAATATATATAAATGCTGGACACAATAAAATTTTAAGTGTATAGCTGACTTTGAAAGAAGGAAAGGAAAGAAGGAAGGGAGGGAGAGACGGAGGGAGGGAAATCCTCAGGTACTGTACCACAGAAAAAGAAGGACTCTTAAGCTAGAGTAGTAAATAAGTAAACTGATACCAGAGTGTCCCAAGAGGATGTGGACCTTATTGTGAATGGGGTCTGTTCTACTTTGCCGTGTGGGTGATCTGGGAATGAATTTATAAGAGGCTGTATTATGGAAATACTAGTCTAAGAAATTACATGAGCCCCACTGTTGAAAGTCACACAGTAAGTCCTAAGGAGAAGAAAAAATAAATCCATACCTATACATATCATGGGGAAATTGCACAACACCAAAAACTATTTAAAAATTTTAAAAGCAATCAGGGAGAAAAGACAGATTACATACAAAAACAAACAAATAAACAAACAAACACAGTTAGACTTCCAGCAGACTTCTCAACAGAAGCCAAAGACAATGGCTTAATATCATCAATGTGCTGAGAATAACTGTCAACCTGAAATTCTATTCACAGAAAAAAACATCATTCAAAGTGGAGGAAAAAACAAAGACGTTTTCCAAAAAAGACTGAATGAATTTCCCATTCTCAGACCTTTAATAAAAGAATTGCTAAAGCTTAGCTATAACTCAGGAAAGAGAATTGACATGTAAGAAGTAATAGTGAGCAAATGGGAAAACACGATAATAAATCTAAATAATCACTGACCGTAAATAACAACAATAAACATTACAATAATGCTGACTAATGGGCATAGTAACAATAAGCTGAAACAAAAAAATCTAGACCACAATAATATGGATATGGGAAGGAGAATAATCAAAGTTAGAGTTCTAAGCTCTTGTATTGCTTGGAAAGAGGTTGACTATAAAATGACTGAGACCTTTTGTAGAGTTGCTGAGGCACAGAGACCAGCATTACAGGAAAGAGAGCACAGAAACTCATCTGCGCTGTGGACAGGCAGCAGGCTGGGACTGGGCTCCCCAGGAGGTACTGAACAGCTGGGACCCCAGAATTCCTATAAAAAGCTGGCGCCCCAAATCTGGATAACAAGCCCAAAGCAGCCTGTGTGTTCCCCTGATTGTTGAGAATGTTTTCCAGTCTGCCCTGTAGGAAGAGAGAGGTTCTGTGCTGCCTTGCAGGAAGGGGCAGGTTCCCGTCACAGAATACAGGCACGTACTGCAGGCTCAGCAACACTGTGGGCCCAGGACGGCTCTCTGTGGATGGTGGGCTGAAGGGAGATCTGCATCTTCTAGTCTCTTGCTTGGATTTCCCCTATAAAAGCCCCTTCTTTAAAGAGCCCCATACGCCAGGGTATACTTTGTTTCAAATCCAAAGGGATAACCGGTGGTGACCCAGAAGAAATCCACCTGGCATGGTCATATATACTTTTATAATTTTAAGGCTAACATTAAATTAATAGAATGCAATAATTTCAACCAGCAGAGAAAATATGGGGAGATAAAGACAACTCAAACAGAAAAATGAGAAAAAATTGGTAAACAGAAAATGAAAAATAAGAGGACTGAAATAAGCTTATATATCACAATAATCACAAAGATATAAACAAATTAACTCTTCTTGTAAAAGGATATTCTCCAATTGGGTAATATAACTAAATTAGTTTTGTGACGTTTATAAGAGACATAACTTAAAGATAAGCCACAGACTTGGAGGAAATCATTGCAAATCATATATTTGATAAGGGACGTGAATCAACAATATATAAAGAACTTTCAAAACTCAACAATAGGAAAACAAACAACCCAACAAGAAAAAAAAGTGCAAAGGATTTCAACAGACACTTCAAAAACAAGATACACATATATCAAAAAAAACCCAACCACACACACACATGAAACGATGCTTAACATCGTCATTAAGGAAATGCAAAGCAAAATCATGAGATACAGCTGCACACCTATGAACATGACTAACACTTAAAAAATTAACCATACCAGGTGTTGGCAAGGATGTAGAGGAACTGGAACTCTTAGAGGCTGCTGGTGAGAGTGTAAAATGGCTCAACCACCTTGGAATACATTTTGCAATTCCTTAAAAAGTTAGTTATATGCCTCCCATATACTCCAGCTATTCCAGGAGAAAAGGAAATGTATACTCATAACAAAGACTTGCCATAAATTATCACACTACTTTGCAATAGTCCAAAACTGGAATCAGCCCAAATGTCCATCAATAGATGAATAGACCAAAAAAAAAAAAAATGTAGTGTATCTGTACAATGGAATACTACTCAGCAATAAAAAATGAAGGAACTACCTATACATCCAAAAATATGGATGAATCCACAACAATTATGCTGAAAAATGCCACATTAAAAAAGAGTACACACTATATAATTCAATTTATGCAAAACTCTAGAAAATACAAACTAATCTATAATAACAGAAAGCAGATCAGTGCTTGCTTGGAGATAGGGACTGGAGAGGGGCAGGAGGGAAGGGTTAGAAAGGGACACACAAAGTAACTTTTGGGGGTGATGGATGTGTTCATTATCCGGATTTTAATAATGGATTCACAGGTGTATACATATGCCATAAGTTATCAGATTGTACACTTTATATATGTATAGTTAATTGTATGTCAATTATACTTCAATAAAGCTGTTAAAAAGTATATAATGACATAGAAAGGTGAAAGTAAAAGAATGAAAAAAGATTTAAGGGGAACATTCCGAAAGAAAGCTGGTACACATTAAACAGAATAGACTTGAGAGAAAAAAAGGTTTTAAGATAAAAAGGATCTTCATAAAATGGCAATGGAAAAAATTCACCAGGAATATGTAAAGATCCTGAACATGTGTGCATCTGACAGAGTAGCCTCAAAATATATAAAGCCAAAAGTGAAAGTAATATAAGGAGTAATTGTGAAAATGATACTCGTAGTAGTAGACTGTAAAATAATTGGCGCAGAAACCAGGTATATAGCAAGGAAATAGCAAATTTGAATGACACAATTAACAAGTCTAAACTCAGTGAATTAGAAAATTCCCTGCAACCCATAATATCAGAGAATTGAGATTCTTTTCAAATATTCATGCAACATTTGTAAAAATGACCATGCAATTGTTAACCAAGAAAATCTCAACATCAAGGAGTAAGTCTCATACAGTCCATGTTTTCTAATCATAGTTAAGATACAGCTAGAAATTAATCTTTAAATGATAGAAAAATACAGTAGGAATCTAAAAATCATATATCAGCCTGAATCCACATATTTACCTCTACACCCTCCCCAACTCCACTAAAATTACAGGGCTATACAAGGGCCAAAACTCACAAGGATAAAGAAATCGGAGAAAAGGCCATACCCACAACATTTTGGAAGCTGAAATACAGATGGAATTTATAATGGCAATGAGAAACCCCCAAAGCAAGCCAATTCATACTACAGGACCCTGGAATCACTCAGGAATTGGAGCCACTGGTTACCTTTAAAATTGGCTTACAGGCAAGGCAGAAAAGAGTAGAATGAGTTGCATTTTAGAAAGCAGTTAAAGGCGTGTATCTTTTCTCTAACCCAGGTAATTTGGAAACTACTCTCATTTCGGTAAAAGATGGCATATATACTCTCGGGAGGTGATGAGTCAAAGGGTCTCTGGACTCCGGGATGGTCAGAGAAAAGGGTGCTGTAGTGTAGACGGGGCAATTAAGTGAGATACTACTGAAAAGTTTTCAGCCAGCATGACATTCCCTCGGAAGAAGATGGAGCACTTCTCCCTGAGGAAACTCAACTCAGAGAAAACACTCACAGATCCTGAGATCTGGGGTCCCCTCACAAAATAACACATCCCAATGATCCTACATTTAAGCCCGTCACTCTAGAAGGCCCTCCGCCCCAACACCCACACAGGAATCCAGAGCTACCAACTAGCGCCTTTTAATAAGCTGGAAGCCAAGGATCCCGAGACCTTCCAGAAAGCCTCTAGCATGAAAGACAGACAAATACCAAAGGGGAACTAAAGAAAACAGAGGTACGTCAGGGAGAAGGACACTTTAAAGAACTAGAATATCATCTAAGAGATAAGAAAAAGTAGGGCATTCAGCAAAGAAAGACAGGATGATATTTTTAAAAAGAAAGAAATATCAGACTATAGAAAGTAAAATCATGATAATAGAAATTAAAATTTATGAGAAGGATTAAAAGTTGAAGTTGATAATATTGCCCAAAAAGTAAAATACAAAATTGGGAAAACTAGATAGAAAGATAAAACCATTAGAGGATAAGTTTAAGAGGTCTAAAATCAAAATTATTAGAAATTTCAGAAAGAGAGAGCAGAAAATATTGTAGGGAGAAAAGTATGTAAGAACTAATACAAAAATAAATTTCCCAGAACTTAAGAAGTTTCCAGATTGAAAATGCCTGTCAAGCGCCCAACACAATGGAGTCCTTCAGTCAGGTTGAGCACTGTTCTCTTTTATTATATGACCGCAAAGTAGCTTACCCTTAACTAATTAATTATATCCCGGTGAAAAGTACAATTACAGTACTGTTGTCATGTAACTACTAACAGTCTAGCATCATGATACATGGGAAAGCAGCCCAGGGCATCTTTGTTTCATTATTAAGATCAGCTTCCCTATGTCACCATGGGGAATACATCTAGAAATGTTCTACTATTAAAAAATATATTCACAAGAGTCAAAAGGTAGAAGCCACTCAAGTGTCCATTGACAGATGAATGGATAATCAAAATGTGGTATATATATATATATATACCACCATAAAAGTATACCATAAGTGTGATATATATATATACCATATACATTGTGCACATATATACACAGCAGAATATTATTCAGTCCTAAAAAGGAAGGAAATTCTGACACACGCTTCAACATGGATGAACCTTGAAGACTTTATGCTGAGTGGAATAAGCCACTCACAAAAGGACAAGTGATTCCACCCGTATGAGGTACTTAGAGTCGTCAAAGTCATAGAGACAGAAAGTAGAATGGTGATTGCTAGGGGATTGAGGAAAAGGGGAAATGGTGAGTCATTGTTAATGGATACAGAGGTTCACTTTTGCAAGATGAAAAAAGTTCTGGTGATGGATGGTGTGATGGTTGCACAACAATGTGAATGTACTTAATGCTACTAAACTGTACACTTAAAATGATTAAAATGGTATATTTTGTTCTGCATATTTTACTACAATTAAAATATTTAAAAATAAGGTATTAGGGAATTATTGGGAAGTTAAACATTTAAAATTTTATCTTTTCTTAAAAAAGAGATAAAACTTCCATTTAGCATTCTCAGCTGCATATGTATGATGTATACATACATATAAACATATATGTGTGTATAGCATTTTGCATTCAATATTTAACTTTGTACTTCATACTGATCTAAAGTGCATAGGTCTTCATGTAGATAATCACATGACTACATACAGTAACTCGGACTGTAATTTTACTAAAAAGGGCTTTGAGTTCATGGTGGTCATAATTATACTTAACCTAGCATCATTTGCTTTACAATTACATGGCCTAACATAAAGGACTAATGTGCAGAAATTAAAAATGAAAAAAAAAGAAGAAACATAGCCGGTGGCCATAGGAGCTTTGCATTCTTTAAATGGAATGTTTCAGAATGTTAAATTTATAATAGCATATGTTCAGAATACAGAGCAATAAACAAGTATGCCTCCTTTAGTTTTCTGCTGAGAGATCTCTCTTCTTTTTCCTCTCTTCCCATTATCCTCTTATCAGGTTGAAAACAAACTTTAAAAAGCTATCTTCTACTCCATCTCAGCCTTGGATGAATGTCACTCTTACAACAGCACTTGGTGAGTACACATCTATTTATGCTCTCTAAGTAGCATATTTTATGAGCTCCCTGATAACTCAGGTCTGTTTTAACTACTTCTCTTAAGTAACCAAAGTTCTTCATTTCTTTCCTGCTTTGCCTTTAGTGGAAAGAGACACAGTTGAAATCTGTACGTTTTAGGTTCAAATCATGTTTTAATGTGCTCATTGTAGAAACATTGTAAAGGTAGACTAAAGTTTAAAAACTGTAGTATCATATACTATATGATCCCATTTATGTGAAATTCTAGAAAAGGCAAAATTTTAATGACAGAAAGATCAGTTGTCTGGGGCCAGGGATGGGGAGAAGGGGATTCACTATGAAAAGGCATTGGGAAACTTCTTGACTGGGGTGGTAATAATTGATTGTATACAATACCACAATTCATTATATTGTACTCTAAAAATGGGTGAATTTTATCGTGTGTAAATAATATCTTAATTTTTAAAAAGTGGTTTGTTAAAACAAATAATAACCAGGGGCCAGCCTGGTGGCATAGTGGTTAAGTTTGGGCACTCTGCTTCAGTGGCCCAGGGTTCGAGGGTTCGAATCCTGGGTGCGGACCTATGCACCACTCATCAAGCCATGCTGTGGTGGCATCCCACGTACAAAATGGGCACAGATGTTAACTCAGGGCTAATCTTCCTCAGCAAAAAGAGGAGGATTGGCAAGGATGTTAGCTCAGGGCCAATTTTCCTCACCAAAAAAAAAAAATAATAATAATAACCAGCCTGCCGTCTCACTACTCAAACACAATCACTATTAACATATTGATGTGTTTCCCAATAATGTTTATCATAGACACTTTTTCTTCACTTGTAAACATAAATGGGGTCATATAGCCTTTTTGTAGCTTGTTTTTATAACAATTTATTATAAACATTTTCTATATTACATGGTCTTCAAAAAATCACCATTCTCATTGGCTACCTAATATTCAATCAAGTGACAGGAATTACTTAATGGTTAAAACTATTTAATCATGTGTTTATTGTTAGTCACATTGGTTGCCACCAATTACTTACTCATGCAAACATTACTGAGAAGAAATTTTTATACATAAAGTTCTTTTTTCCTTCAAAATTTGGAAATATTTTTTAGGATATATTCCCAGAAGTATAATATTGAGCCAAATGGTGTAAACATGTTTAAGATTCTTGCCAAACTCTAGATTCTAGAATCTAAATTTGTATGGCCGCCAAAAGAGCCATACAAATTTATACTGTCTCCAGTAATGCTTAATGCCCTTTTCACCTTTCCAGAATTGGATATTATCATTTTTAAAATCTTAAATACTTCCTAATTTCCTTTCCTCACAGCCTTTCAGCCATAATTAACGCCTCTAATTTTTTATGTTTCAAGCTTTTCAAAACCTCTCCTTTTCTGTGTCCCTATCTTCATTCCCCATTTTCTCTTCCTTCTTACCTTCTCTCATCACCCCATCCTCTCCCTCCCCTGCTCAACTGGTTTCTACTGTAGTTGATGTTTTTCTTCTTTATTGAGTGGAACACTTGATATAATACAAATTTGGGAAGGAAGGTTTCGCCTAGGCCAAAACAGAATTTAAGGCATGGATGGAAACAACTGTTCTTTCCTGGAACATAGTGCAGAAAATAGAAAAGTCAAATGCATTTTAGATACTGGAGTGTCAGAGGTCAGAGACTGCAAACCATCCTAGGGATAGCGAGTCTTGGAAAGCAGAGAGTCAAGGAGTCAGGCTTGAAGGCTTCCTTTCTCAAATCCTTCCTTAAAAAAAGGCAAAAATCTGGGGATAGAAGAGTCACCAGGCCCTGGTGAGAAACAGGCACAAAATAGTCAGCTAAAGGAATAAATAAATTCGTAAATTGCCCTTCCCAATTTGGACTCCAGGGTCAGTCTTTTCTTTGGCTCTCCTGGAAACCTTCAATTTGTCCACTATACGCACTTCTGTCAATCTCCACTCATAGCAGTACTTTAGGTTCTCCACTCTTGGGTTTGTGCTGAAGGCTGGTAAAAAATTACATAAGTGCTGTTGGTTACCATTACAAACCTATATGCAATCCAGGGTAATTCTGCTTGGGATTCATTGTATAAGTCACCAGAGGAAATGCCAAGTAAATGTAGGATGAAAGAGCATGTGCCATGATATTGTTGGTGATTTCTTACACCAGCAAATAGGGTAAGGGTCCCAACCCTCTCTGGATCTAGGAAGAGGCAGGAGGAGAGTGTAGAGATGATTCCAGGTAGAATGGGACAACAAGGTAATAGCACGTTACAGGAACGAAGAATGCTTTCCTCCTCTTGGCATTCTCCAAGATGAAGAAATATTATGCACCAGTAGGAGAGTCTGGGGAATTGAGTATTCAAAATCACAGAGGAAGAGTGAATGTATTCAAGAGCTAAAAATCTAGAAGTAGGGACTAAGGTGACTCTGGTCTTTTGAAGCTATTGCCAATGCTGAAAGTCACTTGAAGGACTGTGATCACAATTTCCTGGTGGGAAAACAGGACTGTTAACTTCAATCAAGTTCTGGAAAGAAAGGTTTCTGTACGTGTGCTAAATGTTTCAAATCATATGAAATTTACATTGAATGTTCCCACTTGGATGATCTATGAGAGCTCAAACTAAGGTGTCTGGGCTATCAGTATTATGCTGGTTTGGTTACCATTCCAAAAATAATTGAGGGTAGAACTTACCTAAGGAAACTTTTCAGGTTGTCTGCTGTCACTTACCACAAAGAATTGTTGGGTTTTATTGTTTAGCAATCTGTCAATAAAAATGAAGACTGCCCGTTTTCTGTGAAGAAGATCCTATATAAAAATTCTCTTGGTGGGAAATCTATATTTGAAATGAAAAACTAAGTAACACAAAAAATTTCTCCATTAGGTGTACAAATCAGGTGCCTGCATGTCTCTCTTTTCTATGTGCAACTTTCCTCCCCAAGGGAATTGGTGTAGGATGCAGTAGGGTGATCATCTACTGGATCCAAGATGGGTCCATGACTCAATGGAGTTAATCCTCCCATGTGGCCTAGCATGAAAAGGAAAGTCAAGCCAATCAGATTCCTGGGCCTTGTAAATTTAAATAAGGAAATGCAAAACAAGGGTTGGACTTTCCTTCCTGCTCTTCTTTAGGAAAGATTAAAAGCCAAAGTTAAAAGGTAGTGAGGTAGAAGCAGGGCCACAAGCAGGACCCCCAGAGTTGTGCAGTGCAGAACCTGGGCAGCCGTACGTGGTAACCTTGGCAATGAAACATAGAAGCTGTGGTTATAAGGATGCACAAGTCACGAGTAAGCTGAATCTATGAGGTAAGGAAAAGATAAATGAGGTGGAACAAAAGAATGAACCAGCCACAGTGGCTTCAGGGGGGCAGTTCAGCCTGGGTGCAGATAAAAGGGGGTATATTGTCTACAGATAATTTAAAAAGAATAATAAAACTGGCTAAAAGTTGGTCTTGTTTCATTATTACCATGCACCTGTGATTCTAAAGAATGTCAGTGATAAAATATTACTAACTCCCCTCCTCCTCCATTTTGGTACGCCACTGGTCAATGAGCAGGGAGAGGAGGGAATAGAAATACAGAGTAAGGATGAGACTTCACAAGAAAAGGATCATGTGGTACGTGTGTGTGTGTGAGAGAGAGAGAAAGAGAGGGAGTGGGGCTGGGTTCTAGAGTTGCCTCAATTCTAGACAGTTTTCCACTCTTTTTTCAGTCTAGTCAATTTGTATCTTTCCAATAAACCCCCAAACCTTGAGGTAAATTAAAGAGGCTTATTTCCTTGCAATCAAAAGGCCAAGTTAACACCAATCACCCATCAGAACACCCAAACCATGTGCTTAATACTTACTCTACTGTATTTATTTTACATACATTACACCTTCTTCTAAAACCTTGAACATAGTGTTTGCAAGATGAATTAGTAGCTGACATTCCAATGTATGCTGTATGGAATACTCCAGTGAAAAGAAAATATTTTAAAAGATAATAGGGCCTTCATGTTAAGGTGAGATAACACAAAGACATTGATTTCTAACAACTAAAAGACTCAACTCCGCATGAGCATGTCTTCTGTTTTCTTTCTACCTCGCTGATGATCCTTCCTCAGTTTTCTGTCTCCTTTATTGGTTTCTTTCTGTCCCCTTAAGAGGACATCTCTCCAGTCTGTACTCAGATCACTGCTCCTTTGTCCATACACACTCTCCCTTGTTTATTCTACTCACTTCCATAACTCCGACTACCACTCAATTACTAATGATTCCAAATTTTATCTGCAACATTGACCACTCTAAAGAACTCCCAACTATCTCTTTCCTTCAAGTACTTAAAATTGATTATGTCTAAAACCAAACTATGCTTGCACATTCATTTCAGCACTTGCCTCTTCCATTATATTTCCCATCTCAATAAATTTCATTACCATCCACCTAGTAACTTAAATTAGAAAATTTGAGTTATCTTTATTTTCCCTCCTCATTACCCATCACTTTCAATGTCATAAAGTTCTACTGCTTCTCCCTCCTAAAGATCTCACAAATTCATACCCCCACTCTGGTCTTCATTGTAACTGTCACATTAAGGCCTCATTATCTTTCACCTGCACTATGGTATCAACTTCCAAACTCTCACCGGCCATGGACTCTGTCCTATTTCTCTTGTCTGAGTTATTTCTCTTGTCTTGTTTGACCTATTTCTCTTGTCTTGTCTGACCTATTTGCTTTGTCTTGCTGAGAATTGCAAGTGTTCCTTTCTCTAATGTCCTTGAGGTTATTTGTTTCCAGGAAAAAGATAAACAACCACCCTGAATGGGTCCAGACCACACTGCAAGACTGATGCGTGTGCAGAATAACCAAGCAGCACCCTAGAATAAACTTTGTTTCATTAAAATAGTGAAATCCCTGTCCAGGGGGGAGCAAGTACACATTTTTAGGCACAAAGGGGCATGAACAACAAATGCGTCTGTGTGAGTTAGACTCCACCTAATCATGTATAAATCAGCACATCCTTGCTGAATATTCATTCCCTACCCCTAATAAAAGACACCCGCTTTCCCTTGCTTGGGCAGTCACAGCTTTGAGAAATTATTCCCCGTGGTCTCCTTACTTGCTGCAAATAAATTTTACTTTGTGTGACAATTACTTCTGGTGAAGGCTTTGATTTCAACTCATCAACAAGCAGACCCACTTTGGTATGGTAACAAATTTTGGTGACCCAGATGGGACTCCTGTCCCTTTGATGTTCCAGTCCTCTGACTGCCCTGTTTCCAACAGATGGAGCAGTGGGCTGCAGCAGCATGCTTGGGCTAGTCTGTTTGCACTACCGGGGGTCAAGTATTCGACCTCACAAGGAGGATTCCCTTCTTGGTGCTTGTGCCACTGGCTTAACATCGCTGCCCCATTGGGAGACGCAGCACCTGCAATGAGCTCTTTGCTTGGAGGATCTCTCGAGGGAGGTAAGTGGTGCCAACCCCATTGCATGGCTGTAAGAGTTATTTCTTTAAGTTGTTTCACAAAGTCTGTCTGACCCTGGCTTCTGGTTAAGAGTTTGAGGCCCCTCTGGCTGAAAGGATTGCATGACCTGGCCATTCCAGGGACCCAATGCTGGGATCTGGTAAAACGGGAGTGATCCATCTGTTGACTAGTCACTGAGTCTGAACTGCCCCTTTTGTGTTTGTGTTGTGTCTGTGACAGAAGGAGGGGTCCCTTTAGGTGGGGTTAAATTCTCTCCGGAGTCACTGAGTCTGTCTTGTGTGAGTTTGAGGCTGGAATTGCTGAGTTTGTGTAGTCTGTGTCTGTGTGGTCAGGGATGCTTGACATTAGTTTTGTTGTCTTGTAATTTCCCCTGCCACCCTGGCTTTCCGGACTCTTAGGTCCCCTTCTTTTCCTTGTAGGCTCTACCAGTGGTCCTTGGGTGAGGCCCAGCATCCACCACTGTTGTTTTCTCTCATGCTCATTGCCAAAGGGTTTCCAATGCCTTCCAATCCTGCAAAACCTAGTTGCTTCCCATTAGTTAGTCCTTCCTCTACAGACCACATCCTCAGGTCTCACTGGGGTGATTTCGTGGTATTGGTCCTCCTCTTAGGAGACCTCTACAAACACCAGGACCAACTTTGCTGAGACCCTTCTGCCTGTCAATGTGTAGCTCTTATTGCTGACTTTATCCTTTTTCTGAAGCAAGAAATCCAGTCTGAACTCTTATATCTCAGGCAAGGCTATCCAGAACTCCTGCCCAGCCAAATCCTGTGGGAATGTTTGGCCGGTGAAGGGCTTAGAGAGGCCTCCTCCATAGTAGACTCCTGCCCTGGGAGACAAGGATATTTAGACTCCCTGGGGCATCCAACTATAGACCCATAGTCAGCCTGGGTCTGGCATCAGGCCAATAGAGTGTTGAGCGTTGTCTGGGCAAAGTCTTGCTGCATCTATGTCACTGCTAACCATTATAAGCTACCCATGGGGGGTTGTAAACAGACTCTAAAATGAGATCCTAGAATATTGGGGGGCAAGCTCCATTCCAGAGGAAAGCCCACTGGGCTGCATCCTCCAGAATTGGAAGGCTTTTGGGTATTCCCCAGTAACCCCAAAATATATAATCTTTTTCTGTAAAACAGCCTGGCCACAATATTCATTGGAAGATGGAGAAAAAATGGCCAGCAAATGGGACCCTAAATTTTAACACCACAAAATTGGATCTATTTTGCAAAAGAAATGAGAAATGGGAAGAAATCCCATATGTCCAGTGCTTTATGGCACTTTATCAAAATGAAGGGTTACAAAGAAAATGTAAAATTTGCAAATTAAAGGTTGAACCTAAGGCTTCAAAAATATTTCCCATATTGCAGGATCCTTCTGACAAAGAGCACTTGCTCCTCCAAGTCAGGAAGCCTGGGGCAAGGGAAAGAGTCCTGAGTCCACCCAGCGCCCTGACTCTGGCTTCAGCCCCACCATCAGGCCAGCTGGGGACCCCTGAGAGACCTCTACCCTCTTCCCCTGACACCCAGACCTCACCCCCACCTAAGCCGAAGGCTGTAACCTCAAAGTCCCTCACCCCTGTGGATTCAGGACCAAATCTGTTGCTGTCCGCCCTGAATAATTCCCCTACAAGGAATCTGACTCTCCAAAAACCCAAGACTCTTTACCCTCCTCTTCCAGATAGCACAACTAGATTGGGAACTAGTTACAAGCCTGGGATCTATCCCCTGAGACAGGTGCCTGATGGCTAAGGAAGACTTATTAATGTGTATGTCTCCTTTTCCACCTCTGATTTGTATAATTGGAAGGCACACACTAAAGGATTGAGGGCTGACCCAGAGAAATTCATAAACTTAACACAGGGAATCTTCTTCACACATAGCCCAACCTGGGTGGATATTCAAAGCCTGTTAACTACCCTCCTCACAGCCAGGAAAAAGTCTGCTGTTCTGTTAAAAGCCAGCAAATAAGCAGATAGTGAATATGACCCAGGTTCAGACATCCGCAGACCTGGTGAACAGGCTATGCCAGGGACTGACCCTGGATGGAATCCCAATGACCCTGATGATCAAGAAAAGTTAGGACATTTTCAGGGTCTGCTTTTAAAGGCTATGCAAATGGTGAGCCAACCACCCATTAATTGGTCTAAGTTGAGGGAAATCCAACAGGGCCCAGGAAAAAAATCCCTTGGCCTTCTTGCAATGGCTGTGGGATTGCCTCAGGTGATATACAAAGAGGGACCCTGAGGCCCAAGGCGGTACAGTGGTTCTTGATACCTATTTTGTATCTCAAAGTGCTCCAGATATCCATAGGAAACTCTAAAACTTGGCAATAGGGCCTGATACCAGTTCTACACAATTAGTGGAGGCAGCCTTCAGGGTGTTTAACAACTGGGATATGACAGAAGAAAGAAAAGATGATCAAAAGATGCAAAAGCAAGCTGCTCTGCTTGTGATGGCCCTCCAGTCTGTTCAAGGTAAGTAGAGGGAGAGGAAGAGGATGCCATGGGTGAGTGACCCCAGCCCCCACCGAGGGACCAGAAGGCCACCAACAGAGTTGGGCTTAATCAGTGTGCATACTGCAAACAGGAAGGGCACTGGAAGTGGAATTGTCTGAGCCCTCCTCGGAGAGGGAAGGGATTGGACAAGACAAAACCATGGCAACTTCCCGTGACTACAGATGAGATGTGACGGGGCCGTGGGGCTCCGCAGTTGGCTCCAGGCAACCAAATCCTCATCTCCCCTGAGGAGCCCTGGGTGACCTTGGTAATGGGAGGAGAGCATGTTGAATTCTTGCTTGATACTGGGGCCACATTCTCGGTGTTAAATACTCAAAAGGGAAACCTTTCTAAAAGAAAATGTGACATAAATGGGATATCAGGAAAAGGAGAGACCAAAAGGTTTCTGGAGCCCTTGACATGTGAAATAGGATCAAAAATGTTCAAACATTCCTTTCTGTATATACTCAAGTGCTCTGTTCCCCTCCTTGGGAGGGACATATTATTAAAATTGGGGGACTCAATAAACTTGGAACAAGATAAAATAGAAATCCAAGACCCTAGAAGTTGGGGAGTCAAGCTTATGGCCTTATTACAAGATACACCAGTACCTGAAAAGGAAGAAATTCCCCTAAAACATTTTAAACCGAGTTAACTTGGAGGTATGGGCACAGGGACAGGTCAGACGAGCAGCCAGTGCCATACCTATAAAGGTGGAATTAAAGCAGATAAATCATTGGCCCCAGGTATAACAATACCCCCTAAAGTCAGAAGCCATAAAAGGAATCCTCCTTTTAATCAATAGGCTTTTAAAACAGGGATTGATCAGGCCGTGCAGATCCCCATGGAACACTCCCATTTTACCCATTAAAAAGCCAGGAACAGGGGAGTACAGATTTGTTCAAGACCTTAGGGCTGTAAATGAAGCAGTCTGAGACATACCTCCTGTAGTACCTAATCCTTACACCCTGCTAGCTAATCTCCTTGGGGACAGCAGGTTTTATACAGTGGGCATTTAAAAGGTGCTTTCTTCTGTACCCCATTGGACCCTGAGTCCCAGGAGATATTTGCCTTTGAATGGGAAGACCCAGACTCCCACCAGAAGCAACAGTACTGCTGGACTGTCTTACTCCGGAGGTTTAAAAACTCCGCTACTATCTTTGGGGGAAATTTTGAGACAAGATTTAAGAGAATTAAAACAGAGGACTGTGTTACAGTATGTGGATGACATCTTGATAGCCAGCCCTACTAAGGAAATCTCTGATGAGTACACTATAACCATGTTAAACTTCTTAGCCAGTAAGGGATAAAAAGTGTCTAAAGGAAAAGCACAGATATCTAAAGAGACTGTAAAGTATTTGAGATTTGTCATTTCAAAAGGGCAACACAGCCTTCCTCAAAAGGGTTATATGGTAATATATCAACTTGCTCCACCAAAAACGTGTAGGCAGCCACAAGGATTCTTGGGGGTGGCTGGCTTTTGCAGTGTTTGGATCCCTAATTTTGGGTTGATTGCTAAGCATCTCTATGATAAATTACAGGGGCCAGAAATGGGCCCCTTTGAATGGGATAAGCTATGTGACCAAGATTGCAATAGGCTTAAAAGCTTACTGATGGAAGTGCCTACACTGGCCTTACCAGACCTGAGCAAAACATTTGACATCTATGTACATGGAAGACAAGGAATAGCTCTAGGAGTATTAACCCAAATGTTAGGACCCTTAAAAAGAGTGGTAGCCTATTTCTTAAAGCAGTTAGACACCGTGGCAAAAGGATGGTCCCCATGCTTGAGAGCTGTAGCTGCCACCTGCCTGTTAATCAAGGAAGCAGAAAAATTGACTATGGGCCAACCCTTGACAGTGTGGACATCCCATCAAGTCTCTAGCTTACTAGAGACTAACAGACATCTTTTGCTATCCCAAAATAGAATACTACAATATTAAGCTATGCTGCTAGATTCCCCTCAGATTTCTTTAAAATCCTGTCATACCCTAAACCCAGCTACCCTACTCCTTGATTCCAATGGGCCTATGACCCACACCTGCCAAGAAGTGATTGATCAGGTTTACTCTAGCTGCAAAGATCTCCAGAGTGAACCATTGCCTAATACAGACGAAGTATGGTTTATAGATGGGAGCAGCTTCATGCACAATGGACAAAGAAGAGCAGGTTATGCAGTAGCGTCCCTGTATACAACCATAGAAGCCAAGGGGCTGACAACAGTCACCTAGGCTCAAAAAGCAGAAATAATTGCATTAACTAGAGCTTTGGAATTGGAAAAAGGAAAAATAATAACAATATATACAGATTCTAAGTATGCTTTCTCTGTAATTCATGCTCACGGGGCCATTTGGAAAGAAAGGGGACTTCTTAACAGCAGCAGTAAAGAAATTAAATATGGGCCAAAGACCCTTAGACTGCTGGAAGTGGTACAGGGCCCTGAGAGAGTAGCTGTGGTCCATTGTAAAGGCCATCAAAGAGGAGAATCAGAGGCCATAAAAGGGAATAACTTGGCAGATGTAGCTGCAAAAAAGGCTGCCATATCCGGAGAGCTTCTCCAATTGCCATTAATTCCCACTGTTCCCTTCTGTGTGTTACACCAGTGTATTCCCCTGATAAAGTAAGGGAAGCCACTCTAAAGTGTTACCAATGGTCCCCAATAGTCAAGGGCTGGATGATAAACTCACGAGGAAAGATTTGGATCCCAAAACAAACAGCTTGGGTGCTTCTTAAGATGCTCATGATTCTACCCATTACGGAAAAGAGATCTTATGCCTGTGGCTAACAAACGTCACGAGCACTCCAGGTATGAAGGAACTTATTGACAAAATAACTGAACAATGTGTTTATTGCCAGAAAAGAATGTGCAAACTAGACCTCCTGTACACCCCCTGGCCAGAGCAACTCAAATTCGGGGAACTTTATCAGGAGAAGATTGGCAAGTTGACTTTACTGTTATGCCCATGGCCCCCAGGGGATACAAATACCTCTTGGTGTTCATGGATACATTTACTGGATGGATTGAAGCCTTCCCCTGTAGATCGGAAAGGGCACATGAGGTAACAAAGATGTTGTTAAAAGAAATAATTCCTCGTTTTGAGTTGCCTAGATCAATTCAAATTGACAATGGGCCAGGCTTTATATCAAAGATAACCTCTGAAGTAGCCAGAGTTTTAAAAATTAAATGGAGGTTACAAGCTGCACGGAAACTGCAGCCATCTGGAAAAACTGAGCAGGCCAATCAAACTCTAAAGAAAACTTTGGCTTAACTGTGCCAAGAGCCACAGGAAAATTGGCTAAAATTATTGCCAGTAGCCCTCACTCAGATAAGATTAGCTCCTAAAGGCAAACTGAAGCTTAGCCCCTTTGAAATGACCTACAACAGGCCATTCCCTAAAGACTCAGATTCACTCACAAACCCAGACCCAGAGGTTTCCATAGCAATCAAGCACACAATCAATCTGAAACAGGTGGTAAATGCATTCAATAAATATGGAAACTTCTGTCTTCCCTTGCCTACAGAGGTCAAGCTACATCCATATGAACCTGGAGACTGGGTCTATCTTAAAACTTGGAAAAGCGGCTCGCCACAAAATCAACTGAATCCTATTTTGGTGGGGCCTCACTTCGTGTTACTAACCACGCACTCTTCCCTAAAATTAGAAGGAGTCAACCCTTGGATCTGTCACACGCAGGTAAAGAAGGTGCCGATGCTGGAACACCAAGAAAGACCATTTCAGACACTTAATGATGCTGAGTTTTCCTGTGAGCCACTCTCTAATTTGAAACTCTTGTTTTGGTGACATCAGAAAGATAAGTAAATCCCAATGACCTGCCAACTTACCTTGGCAGAAGTACTAGGGATTGCATTTGCTATATTTTTGCTAATAGCTCTAACCTTCATGCTTACCTGTGCTCCCCCTGGGACACCTATAACCGAGTGCTTTGACTTTGCTAATAGAATGCATGCCTAACCCCAAATGATGCATTTCTCTTGCTGGATAATAATAGTAACACTGACTTTGGGAACCTCCTTGGTTTCGGGATGGAGATGGGAAAATAATACTCTTGTCAGAGTAACATGGGATATCCTCCAAGGAAATAGCCTCTCTGACTGTTGGATCTGTCACCATCAACCCATAGTAGATGGTGCCCAACCTCTCTTGCAAGGGATACCGGCCTCCCCTGGGGACATTTACAGACAAACACCTACTCAGGAAAATCTATCACACCCCAACCCAATAATCTGGATAAACTCCAAGCCTCTTTTGGGTTCCCCTACACCTTGGTGTTTTCAATCAGGGCTTCTAACATGGTGGACCAATGTGGACCCTAACTTTAGCCTAACAAGGAACCCAGACTGAATATATACACTACATACTCACATGTAGTGTATAGGTTCAGGTTCAATAAAACATGTTTTGCCTGCGAGTCCACAAGGCAATATAGTATAACCTATACAGACGGGTCTGTGGCCTCTGGCGTCTGCAATGACTCCATATTAGACACCTGGGTAGGGGCTAAAAAAAATCTGTCCATGGGCCAGTTACATGTAACACTTTAGAGAACCATTGGGACCTACGGCTTAATTGGCACCTCAAACCAAAGACATAAAAACTAGGCCTCAATTTATAAGCCAGTACCCAGGGTGCAGAACTTCCACGTTTCCAAGTCCAAAACCATGGCTGCAGTCCACTATTACCTGCCAAATGAGACTATCCCTCCCAAACCCGGCCTTGTCTGTTTACCTTTGGGACTCATGTTCCTCGGGGGTCAAACAAACCAGGGATGGGAGATCAGATGTATAGACACTACCCAAATGAGAGGTACATGGACAATAGCATATGTAACCCCACCTGAAGATGAGATTAACATTTTCACAAATAGAACACACACACATTGAAAACTCATCCTAGATGTACAAAACAAGTTTGTTGGCCTAGTAGTGGTAGGGATAATTGCCTTAATTGGGTCACTAGTGACGTTAGCTGGGGGTGCCGTTTATTATGCAGTCACTATCAAAGAAGTCACTGTCACAGTGGCCATGATGGCTAGCAAATCAGGCTTAAACTTTAAGATATTACAAAAGTCCATTGACTCTTTAGCCAAAATGGTTCTTGATCATACAATTGCTTTGGATTACCTTTTGGCAGACCAGGGTAGAGTCTGTGCCTTAGTTAATATGTCTTTCTGTCTCTATATCAATGCCAGTGGCACTATAGAAGAGAATGCAACCAGGTTATTGGAAAGGGCCATTTGGCTAACAGAAAGGAGCCAGCCAGGCTTCACAGAGCAAATCTGGAATGGGGTCAAACAAGCCCTTCCCAGTCTAACCTGGTTCCTTCCTCTCAAATTACATATGGCTTCAATATGCTTAGTCACAAATTATACCAGGCAATTAAAGATGCAGAGTCTAAAGTGTAAGAGGAAAAGGATAGCTACCAAGGGATTTTGTCACTGGCCATGGACTTTGACCTATTTCTCTTGTCTTGTTGAGAATTGCAGGTGTTCCTTTCTCTAATGTCCTTGAGGTTGTTTCCAGGAAGAAGATAAACATCAACCACCCTGAACTGGTCCAGACCACACTGCAAGACTGATGCATGCACAGAATAACCAAGCAGCACCCTAGAGTAAACTTTGCTTCATTAAAATAGTAAAATCCCTGCCCTGGGGGAGCAAGCACACATTTTTAGGCACAATGTGGCATGAACAACAAGTGCATCTGCATGAGTTAGACTCCACTTAATCATGTATAAATCAGCATATCCTTGCTGAATAGTCATTCCCTACCCCAAATAAAAGGCATCTGCTTTCCCTGGCTTGGGGAGCCACAGCTTTGAAAAATTATTCCCCATGGTCTTCTTACTTGCTGCAAATAAATTTTACTTTGTGTGACAACTACTTCTGGTGAAGGCTTTGATTTCAACTCACCAAGAAGTGGACCCACTTTGGTCAGGTAACAAAACTAGTTTTCCTGCCATGAACAATTCTTCACTTATGCCTCCTCCCACTGCCACCAGGGTTCTTGCTTGAAAATACAGATGTCAAAATATCTGTATTTCCAATTAAAATCTTCCAAAGAGTCCCCATTTCCTATGAGGTAAAGTCTAGATTATTTAGAACTACATCCAAGTTCACCTAAAGTCTAATATTAACTTCACTTAATCTCATCTCCTTATAGTTTTCCCTACTCCAACCTCACCACAAATGGTCCAATGGAAAACATCCCTGTCATACACCAAACTTGGTCTACTTCTTTAACTCCTTTTCTTAGAACATCCTCTTCTCTCTGCCTTGTTTGGACTATAAATACCCACATATTTCTATCAGTCAAGGTCCTTGGGTCCAAATCATATCTGCTCTAGCAGAAAAGACATTTATTCTTACCTTTAGGATATTAGTAACTCACAAAATGTATTGAGTGGTATGAGGAAACTTACAGAGTCTCCAGGAAAACCAGGGACTAGCTTGTTTACTCTGAGGCCAAGAACAATACACAACCACTCTAATAACCTCCAAATGATGCCAACACACAGCTTTCCGCATTATTGCATAGCTTACACCAAAACTCTACTTCTGTCTCAAGAAGGCAAATCCCACACAGTTCCATTGCTCACTTCTATATCAATGTTTCCTGTGGGCACCTGTGACTGCTGAAATGTAGGTTATGGACAAGTGTCTAGCTCCAAATGAGGCTGGGGAAGAGAGATTTTTGCCTTCTATTTTGGGGGGCAAGAAGTTTCCCAATTATTATAAGAGTGGTAAAAAAGATCCAGGCAGCAACCATCCACTACCTCCTTCCTCTTTGATGGCCAAATTCATACTCTCCTTCCAAGACTCATCACCAGATTCCCTCAGATATTGGGCTTCCAATCACATGGAGCATACCTGTGCCATGGCATTCTGTATTGGAAGTGTGCATTTGTGTTTCCCTCACTCATAAACTCCATAAAACCTTTGCACGTCATGGGCGTGCTTGATCTTTCTTTGCATTATTCTCTTCTCCCTAATTAACATGTAGCCAATGTCTGGCATATGGTAAGCACTTAATAAATGTTCTCCTTGGGAAAATGAGTAAAAACTGAAGAAGTCCTAATTAAAATGTTCTTTATCTGCAAATATTTCAGTGATGTAGCTTTAGCTGAACTCTCTTTTACTCAACACCCCCAATTCAAGGGAAGATTTTAAATTCTGATGCAATAATATAGCATTGTAATGCACAAAGTATCTAACCAATACTAAAAACTTTTTAAATAGTTTGTGGTTTTCTAATATGCTCATGGGAAATCGGAACTCTAGCATGAGTTTTCCCAAGACATAGCAAAATACAAGCAATTTGAATTCAGGATCCCATGATATTATTCACCAAGTTGTGACTTTGAAATGGAAACATAGTAGTGGGGAAAAGTCCAGAGAGGGAACCTCAACTGTAAAAGTCATTTAAAACAAGTTCTGTTTGTTTTGTTAATAACCGCGGGATTTGCATTGATGTCACTTTGCCTTTACTTTGACATCATAAAGTGGTCTCCATGGACCTGCTGACAGTTTCATGAGCTGATTGTGACAACAGTCTATGTCTAAGGAGAAGGAATAGGCAAGTAGGGAGTATGTATTTTTATAAGTGAATATAAAGAGAATAGTGAATAAGCAAGTTCCCTTTCTATCTTCGAAATATAGGTGCTTAAATTTTTGAAAAAAAATCTGTCATTTGGAGCCAATTCAACGTATTTAACATTGATCTTTGATAGCTACTTAGTCAAAATTAATTGTTATGAATCAGTTAGTTCCGTGAGTGGGACAATTCACACAGAGCTTGAATGGTGGCTCCCCACTCAGGTTCCCAAAGTTGTGCGATTCCATGGGCCTGCAGTCTTGTAGCGCAGACAATGTATGTAGGGGATGAAAGTGAGGTAGGGGAGACTTAATGCAACAAATACCAAATATACTAGAAAACACTCAAAAAAGATACATCCTAGGGCCACTCTGATCACTGAAAATAGTGGTAGAAAAACAAAGTCAATTTTAATATTCAAATCCACTCTTCTCTCCACATTTTTAAAGATGAAAAAATAAAAAGAAAATGAGAAACTTGACACTGAGCCTAAATCATTCCCTCTCACATAAAAAACCTTTTTTAATTTGATAGGAAAATCATGCAAACTTTCCTGTGTTAAACGCATTCGCTGTATTCCTGAGGTTTTTCTTAAAGAGCAGAAAGAATCCAGTTTAAATTCCTACCATAGTATTTTTATTATTGCAGGTAGTATACAGGGCTACTTTAAACATATTGAGAGCATTTCAGTACAATATAGATAATTTACTTTCCAATTATGATGGCCCAGGTTTAATCTCATGGTAGACTTGGAGAGAGAGGAAGGATGGACTAACATTCATCTGTGGTCTCCATACAGTTCTTGGCTAAATTTCACCAATGTAAAAGACGCGCTATGAGGGACCATTAATTAAGTCCAAAAGACCAGGCGGAAGATGGATGTTTATTCAGTGAAACTACTATTTTCTCGGTCTGTTTCCACAGTGTGTGAATAAGGATTTTCTCCGGCAAATGAAGAAAAGAGAACATTTCGGAAATGTCTGTACTTCCAAATATTAGGCTGAAATTCAAACACTTCTCCTAATAAATTTTGACAGTGTTTATACATGTTTTTAATCTAATCGTTTATATATTCTTTTTTATTCTAAAATGATTAATCTGTTAATGCACGTGGCTTGGGCAAATAGCAGAATTGTGTTTTTATAGACGTGGTCACACCAGTCTATACATAGTTATGACTTCTCTTTTTTCCTACATTACTTCAGTGTTAGATTTCTTTCATCCATCATCCCTTCTTTGCTCTATTTTTCTTCCTATTTCTCTTTCTTTCCCTACCCCTCTTCTGTCTTTCTCCATTATGTATTGTAGTATTATAGAACTGTGATATATTTTCATACATGAAACATTTTATACCTTAAATAAAGTGGAAATGATAATAATACTAACTTCATTGGGTTCTTGTGAGGATTAAATAAGTCAAGGCATGTAAAAGGCTTAGAACAGCACTGGGTACAGAGGAAAAGTTGTGTAAGTATAATTTAGCAAAAATTATCTTAACTTTTAGTAGCTGTTGAATAGAATTTTATAATCTTTGCTCTTAATTTAAAAGCAGATGAGTGAAACGTCTAGCATTTCTCTTATAAAAGCAATCTGAATAACTTCCTCTTTATTTGTTTTTCAGTCTCCTCTGCTTTTAGGAATTCCTAGCTTCGCCAACTTTTTAGAGTAGTGGTTCTTCATTTATTGGGGATGGCAACAAATGCTCTGCCTTCACCCCAGAAAACCGCCTGTATACACAACATTTTGCACCCTATTCCAGGGCTCTCATCAACTTCTTCAGTTCATCTATTGGCCACTTGCTTAGTTGTCCATAAACCTTCTTTGAGAACCTCTGCTCCAAAGAGAAAAAATTTTCCTACCCTGGCTAGTACCAGATGATACAAATGAAAAACAAAGCATGTGCTTATGACAACACCAAAGCAGGAGAGAGAGACAGGGAGTGGGAAGGCTCTTTGGAAATATTTGGTTATTGATATTTCCCTAATAACTAAACAAAATAGTTACCTTGGGAAAAATGTAAAACACTGAGGGACGTTTTTGCACTTATTTTTGGGTTTGGCATTATTTTATTTTGCATTGCATTGGAGGGATCCGTCTTTTTAGGTGTCAGGACCATGATCCATCCATGCCCTGCCTCAGCACTCAGCACTCAAAATAGTGTGGTCAAGTGGAGAGAGCAGAGATCCTGGAAGTTTATCTTCTGGTTCTCTTCTTCACTTCCTTGCTTTGAACAAGATATTACATTACTCAGAAGCCTTGCTTCCTTGGTGCTAACAAGGTCATATTACCTACCTCTCAGGCTCGTTGGGGAGAAGACAAGATTGGTGTGTTAAGGTTCATAATGCTTGTAGGCTTCCTTCTCTTGTTTTTTTTTTTTTAACACTAGAAGTTTGTTGAATGAACAGATGATGGTGAAGCCTGTTGCCCTCAATATTTTATGAGTAATTGCAGAAACTGTCACACCATGATTTCCATGCCTCAATGATCCTATATGAATGACAGGTTGTTTTTTATTTTTTACTGTAAAATTTGAATTCAGAAACATTATTGTGGAATAGTGTTGCTATTCTGAGAATGGGACATCCCCAAACACCAGAGGGAAATTGTCCATGTGCCAATTTTCTCTGACTGTATAAGGGAAGGTATAGAGAAAATAAATGAGAAGGGGGACAAGAATGAAATGGTAAAAATGGGTGTAAGATACCTGTATTCCTTACATATTTTATAACCGAGAACAGTACAATTGGTATTAATCCTCTGATACTTTTAAATTTTCATTTGAAAGACAGGTTATCATTCTTTTACCCTTATTCATGCTTTTCTCCTTGCTTCATAATCTAATAAGTGAAGAAATGAAATATCACATCTGGCAATGGTTTTTCATGACAACATTGTTTGTGGTATAACCTTCTTCATACTATTTGACTAATTAAGAATTCCGCACAAATTCCATCTGCTTATGCCATGTGCAATAATTAATCTATTGTAAACAAGGCAATTTTTCCTATCTTGTAAATGAATTTCTATTGGGAGAAAAAATTAATATTTCCTTAATTCTTTCCCATCCACGTCTTATGCCAAAAGTACACATATTTTTTTTCTGTACTCTTAAATATTTCTACAAAATTAATCAATCAAATATCCACTCAGAAAACCTAAATCTTGAGATGGACACCTCTGAGAATAATTGTAAAAATTCCTTTTGAACTTCCACTCTACCAGACACTGGACAAATGAAAAATGTTAGAGGCAGATATTTGGGTAGCATGTGATTCTCCTTTGGGAGACAGAGGCACACATGCAGAGGTTGAACAATGCAAGTAGGCTAGCATCTTGGAAAATCATCCCCCAAATCTGTCTGCAAGGATTTTTTCTTCCCTTTTCTCTTCCCAACCTTGACAGTTACTGTACTACTCTTTTCCTATTTCCCCATCCTTCTTTTGACAAAACCAAAGAAGACACTTGCTTTTTAAAATTTCCCTATCACAAGCATCCTAAAATAGACACATAAGATTTGCCCTTTCTTTGTTTTCCTTCCTTCTTTTTTCTTCTTGTGGTGGGAGGATAGCTGTTAAATGGTTTTCATTTGAGACACTGAATTTACAAAAACATGAAATTTACATGAAATACCAACGATTTCCACCAATAAATATTTATTGAGCATCTACTATATGCCTCAACATTAGGCACTGGGAACACACACGTGGGTTAGGTATAATTGGTTCCCTGTACACATGAACAGTCTACTGGGAGAAACAGATGCTTAAATAAGTTATTATAAAATGGATACACTCTCCAATCAGGTATATGCCCAGGAGTTTACTGGAATAGGGGATGACATGATGAATTCTGACTAGAAGCAAGGAGTATCAGAGATATAACCTCACAAAGGAAGGATGTGGAAATGAATCTTAAAAGGTGAAGGGTTCTAATAATGGCAGACTAGGTCATTGGAACCACCCATCCCCCTAAGGAAAGCTGGACAAGATATTAACAACAGCTGATTTAAGGCATTTAACAGCTAACAAGGGAATAAACAATTTTAAGATCAAGGAACTGGAAACAGACAGAAGTGCAAAGAGGTAAGCCTGCCGTTTGGGTGCTCCTTCTCCCTTAAGGATATCTGTCAAGTCCAAAGGAAGGGACTGAGAGGCTGAGAACTTGAGTAGAACTTCTGACATTCTCCTAAGTCTAGGGGAACAAAATTGGGAGTCCAGGATCACCAAAGTGAGTGAGAACCTGCTAACCACGCCCGGCTGTGGAATGGGCCCTGAGGAGCTGCAGTGTAATAGCCAGGGTAAGTTGTAAAAACACCATCCTTCATAGGTACTGCAATCTATGTGCCAGTTACATGGTGGTGTGCAATAATAATTGTTGAATGACTGATTAAGTGTATCAAGGAGGTGATGACTCCTCTTTTTGCCAGGTGCCCCATCAAAGAGCGTATAGCTGCCGGATGGCCACATGGCAGAGGCAAGGGGGGCTCAAGTGCCAAAAGAATGTGAATCCACAGAGTTGCAGTTCTGAAGTAGGAGGAGTTAGGCAAGAAAAGAAAGAGGGTGGAAGGGACATGCAGCCAGGACCACCATTTCTATGCAACTCTGTCCCACTTGGAAAATTGAAATGGGGGAGAGAGGGGGAGTAGGAAAGAGGATGGATGGTAGGATGAGGAGTTGGGAAAAGAATTCAGTTAAGAAACAGGAGAAAAAACCGCATTCTATTAGATAGCAATCACAGTTTCCTACAGTTGTACAGAAAATGTATTCCTTCAATCCACTACGATATTAACTAATTATGTTAACATCAATTTCACTTTGCACCACATTGGAACTAGTTTTATTTGTGGTTTGTGGAGATCTCTGATCTCTCTTGATTCGCAAACCCCTTCTAGATTCCCATTATTTAAGGGTTTGAATCTCCAGATTAAACTGTTTTCTTATCTTGTTGAAACTTTTTTCTAAGTTCTAAAAACTTAGGGTTTCCTGTTGACCACTCAGAAGAAGTGGGAGTTGTTCAAATCTGTGCGTGTTTTCTTGAAAAATTAGAGTTGTGAGTGAACAAAGGCCAAGTTTCCGTTTTGAAGCCAAATGATAAATGAGGTAAGCCTAGCACAGCTTTTATACAAAATATAAAATAAAGATTTGTCTTTCTCTTCCTCTTGTCGTGCTTAGAAGGACAAGCTGACTACCCTAAAAAGTGTATTTATTCAAACAGCAAACCTGGTCTTATTGAACTGTTTTCTGTGGATGCCATGTGGTTATACATATCCTTATCCTCAGTTTCTTCCTCTTCTCTCAAGCTAGTATTCTGTATGGTGTGCATTAATGCAAAGTTGTTTAAAGGGTAAAAAATCAAAAGTCAGGAAATGCATAGTTAAGGATCTTAGGAGCAATGAGAACTTGGCCATATTACATACCCTGGGCAAATTATGACACAGTTTTTACCACATGAACAGAACTGCATTGAAGGTATAAATTTACAAGGGAAAGAGGAATAGAAAAATTACATTCAGGCCACAACACCCACATAATTGGGCTGTAGAACCTTTGGAATTTCCTGACAACTGTTCTAAAATTTGGACTTTGTACATAGATATTGTGGTAACAGTATTTGCATTTAGTTTCCATGGGCTTATTAAAGGAAGAGAGCATTCTAGAGAAATATTCAATTTAGCTGTCCCTAACCCAAAAGATCCTAATTCAAGTGTCTTTATGGGATTGCAATGGAACAAAAAAAAGTCAGAACAAAAGATTAATATGTCTGTATGTCTTTTATTCCTTACATTTGTATTGAGAATTTTTCCTGAGAAATGATGACCATTCTGCTAAAGTGAATTTTTTTTTGTGTGAGGAAGATCGGCCCTGAGCTAACATCTGCCAATCCTCCTCTTTTTTCTGCTGAGGAAGACTGGCCCTGGGCTAACATCCATGCCCATCTTCCTTCACTTTATATGGGACACCGCCACAGCATGGCCCGCCAAGCAGTGCGTCAGTGCGCGCCCGGGATCCGAACCGGCGAACCCCGGGCGGCCGCAGGGGAGCGCGTGCACTTAACCACTTGCACCACCGGGCCGGCCCCTAAAGTGAATTTTTAATAATTTATCATTCAGAAATTTGAAAGCACAGATATTTGTGCTTTAAAATTTGTTTTGAGCAAGACATAAATGGGTAAAAGTGATTGAAAAAGTCTGAACTTGGAAACTATCATTCTCTCATTTTTTTCCCTCATCAAACCCTTAATGATTAAAGAGTCAAGTTTTCACAAGGATAAATCTTTAGCACTTCTTCTTGCTCCGTATATGCAAATAATAACCACGTGTAGTAGTGTAGTTTTCCAGATAAAGTCAGATCAATTCTTTTGTAGCTGCTGAGAATTAGAATCAGTGGCTATCTAAAGCACAATTTCCCTACCAACCTCCTGGGGAGGTTGAGGATTTAAAACAAAATTTGTTATTAAATTCTAAGTCTGAATAGTCACATTTTTCATGGATGTACCTACCCCTGGCATCAAAGCTCTTTTGAATTGCATAGATTCAAATGGATGAAAAAAGAGTATATGAATTATCATGCTTTATAAGTTTAATTTAGTTTTGGAAAGAGGGTAGAAATGGATCAATTTACCATTTATCTCTTGAGTGGGTGATAAAATTCCATCTAGAGAATTTAAAGGCTCCTATTGGGTTAAAGTTAGAATTTCATTCTTAAATTTATTAAACACGAATATAAATGCTTATTATTAACGACAATTCTATTCTCCTGAATAACAATGATAACAATAGCTAACCATTATTGATTTCTCACTTTGTGCTAGTTATTGTGCTAAGCCTTTTGCCTAGTTATCATATTTAGGCCATTAAAAAATCCTGTATTGGAGATGCTATTACTATCTCCTTTATATAAAAACAGAAATAGCTGCTTAATAAGGTTAAGGAACTTGCATGGCAAGTGCATGTAATGGCAAAAGATGCACACTGCTGGTGCACACTGAATTGTGGTTTATTACTAGTGAATAGTGTTCAACAGAAAATACAGAAACAACCACAACATATCTCCTTCATGATCTAGTTGAATCACAGCTTCTGGAGAGTGGGAAATGTGAGACAAATGAATTTAGATTCCCACTATTCCAAATGAGAAGTTGATTGCTGAAGAAACAAACACTGAAATGTTCGCTCTTTCCCCAGAGGGTATTAATATATCACAAATATTTTAATTACTCTCAGGGACAAAAGGATACACAGAAACAATCCCCTCACCCTATGATGTGCTCAAAGTTGAGAAATGGCAGCTCTTGTTTATTTGATCAGCTTAGCTTCCTGAAGGTCATTTTTCAAGGGAAATGTATGTGATTGGGAAAAGGAAATTCTTCTGTTCTTTCGTGGCATTTGTTCACACATGGAATAAGCTAATTGAATTTCACCGTTTATAATCTTGTTCATTTATAAACAGCCCATAAAGGGGAGGGATTTGAAAATGCAATTAAATGAAAATGTCATCTCAAGGACCAATCTTAGGTATGTTTAAATTAATCTATTGAACTTTCAATTCTTTGCTTTAGAATTTTCACCTTTCCAATTTTCACTTTTTTCCAATCTGTACATTCACATATATTAAAGAGTCAAGTACCTCTACAAGGTTTTAACGAGGTCCCTAAGGAGTTGATTACAAAAGTTACCTGCCTTCCGCACTCCTATTTTTCCCTTCCCACAGGCACTATGATAGGCATACATTGCCATTTCTGAATTTTTCTATGATTATCTATTCTACTATGGAAGATGAAGATTTTGTTCTTAATCCTCCTCACCTCCACCCCTACTCCCACATATATTTCCCATCTCCAATCCTCCAATCTATTTACATATTTCAGGACACACTACCCCGAATATGACACCTTGGCATATTGAATATTTCCAGCTGAAGGAATTTGAGAAATGACAGGTGCAGGAAGGACTTTCTGACCTTCCTCTGAAGCATGTCAGAAAATCCTCATGTGAGAGGTTCCCTTCCTATACCAAGAAGAAAGGAGCATCCTTCTCTCGCAAGTTGAAGAGACAAAGGGAGGAATCTGAATGAATAGGCCTTGCTAAGTTTCCCTCACTTTACTACACTTTCCTCATACCCTTTGTCCTATCATATCTTTCCATGACTTTCCACTCTTCATCAAACCAACATTAAAACACTCACTTTCAATTGTTTCTTTGGGTCTTCATTTCCTTATGGAGGCTCCCGTGTCACGTAAATCTTATATTAAATAAATTTGTATGCGTTTCTCCTGTTTATCTGTCTTTGTCAGTCTAATTTTCAGACCTAGCCAGGGACCTAACGAGGGTCGAGGGAAAATTTTTCCTCCTCTACGGTATTTATCATGTAATTTTGCTTAGACTGTCATTTGGTTTTTACATTATTATAATTCTGTAAATCCTATTTGTAACTGAGTCATGTTACATACTATTACTATTTTCCCATGCAACCTTTTGTTTTTCTTAGTTACCAATGGTCTTGTGTTTGATTGCTTGGTTTTATGTGTACTTACTACCAATACATTTTTCAATTATCCTCAAGTTGTGTACATCTTTTAAGACGTTAAGACAATTTTACATCTCTGGATAAATCCCTCTAGAGTCTCCTGAGCTGCTCCAATCTGATTGAATTACCATCTATACTTGCATTAGCTATCTACTGGCACAAAGTTAGTGGCTTAAAATAACACATTTATTTTCTCACTGTTTCCCTGGGTCAGGGGTCCAGGCTTGGCATAACTAGTTCTCTAGTCAGGGTCTCACTGGACTGAAATCAAGGTGATGGCCAGGGCTGCGTTCTCATCTGAGGCACAGAGTCTGCTTCCAAGCTCATGTGGCTCTTGGCCACATGATTCAGTTCCTTGTGGTTATAGAACTGAGGCCCTCAGCTTCTATAGACCACCCACCATTCCCTGCCATATGATACTCTCCACAAAATGGCTGTCTGCTTCTTTAAGGCCAACAAGAGAGAATCTCTGCTGCTTCAAATCTCTCTGACTTCTTCACTTTATGATCTCTAGACCCTCTTTTAAAGGGCTCACCTGATTATGTCAGGCCCACCCAGAATAATCTCCCTTTTGATTAACTTAAAATCAACCAGTTAGGGACCTTAATTACATGTACAAAATCTCTTCACCTTCACCATATAACATAACTTCATCATGGAAGTGATATCCATCATGTTTACACATCCTGCCCAGACTCAGGAAAGGGAATTATTCAGGATATGTATATCAGAGGGTGGAAATCTGGGAGGCCATCTTAGAATTCTGCCTACTACTGTGTCTAATATCTGGAAGCCATCCAGGAATCTCTCTTTATCACCATCATGGGGATTCCCTTAGCCTTTCTCTTGGGTTGGAGTCCCTGTTTCCCAGACCCTATGCCTTCTTTTTTTTTTTTTAATTTTATTTATCTTATTTTCTTCCCCCAAAGCCCCAGTAGATAGTTGTATGTCATAGCTGCACATCCTTCTAGTTGCTGTATGTGGGACGCGGCCTCAGCATGGCCGGAGAAGCAGTGTGTCGGTGTGCGCCCAGGATCCGAACCCAGGCCGCCAGCAGCGGAGCGCGTGCACTTAACCGCTAAGCCATGGGGCCGGCCCCCTATGCCTTCTTTCTTGATTAACTCCATAATTTTGCAGAAGCACATCTCAAAAAGCTTTCTGAAAAGGGCTGCATGGGAAGTAAGTTTTGTTTTTTAGACACTGAATATGGTATTCTTGGTTTGAAGTTTTTTTTTTTTTTTTTTATTTCCAACTTGTTTTACTGACATCAGAGGCAAAAACAAACAAACAAAAAACTCTGACAGCTTCATGTAAGAAATTGCTAAAATCATTTTTCCTGCATGGACTCACTACTAAGTCCCAGTGCAAAGGATATATTAGGAAAAAATAAATGCTTCATAAGCACCAAGGGTACTTGACAACACTCTAGTCCAATGTGTACATCATTAAACTTCTATTTCTGCATAGATTACCTCATGTTCACCACCCAAATACTAATTACAACCCATCACCACACACATGTGCCGAATTATCCCTTTCGCCCTCCCACCTCCCCCCTTCTCCTCTGGTAACCACCAATCCAATCTCTGTCTCTATGTGTTGGTTTATTGTTGTTATTATCTACTACTTAATGAAGGAAATCATGCGGTATTTGACCTTCTCCCTCTGACTTATTTTGCTTTGCATAATAGCCGAAATGCCCATCGATGTTGTCACAAATGGCTGGATTTCATCGTTTCTTATGGCTGAGTAGTATTGCATTGTGTATATATACCACAGCTTCTTTATCCATTCGTCCCTTGATGGGCACTTAGGTTGCTTCCAAGTCTTGGCTATTGTGAATAACGCTGCAATGAACACAGGGGTGCATGTATCTTGACGCATTGGTGTTTTCAAGTTCTTTGGATAAATACCCAGCAGTGGAATAGCTGGATCATATGATGGTTCTATCCTTGATTTTTTGAGGAATCTCCATACTGTTTTCCATAGTGGCTGCACCAGTTTGCACTCCCACCAGCAGTATATGAGAGTTCCCTTCTCTCCACATCCTCTCCAACACATGTTGTTTCCTGTCTTGTTAATTATAGCGATTCTGACGGGCGTGAGGTGATACCTCACTGTAGTTTTGATTTGCATTTCCCTGATAGTTAGTGATTTTGAACATCTTTTCATGTGTCTGTTGGCCATCTGTATATCTTCTTTGGAGAAATGTCTGTTCAGGTCTTTTGCCCGTTTTTTAATTGGGTTGGTAGTTTTTTTGTCATTGAGATGCATGAGTTCTTTATATATTTTGGAGATTAACCCTTTATCAGATGTATGGTTTGCAAATATCTTCTCCCAATGGTTAGGTGGTCTTTTCGTTTTGTTGATGGTTTCCTTTGCTGTGCAGAAGCTTTTTAGTTTGATGTAGCCCCATTTGTTTATTTTTTCTATTGTTTCTCTTGCCCGGTCAGACATGGTGCTTGAAAATATGTTGCTAAGACCTATGTCGAAGAGCATACTGCCTATGTTTTCTTCTAGAAGTTTCATAGTTTCAGGTCTTACATTCAAGTCTTTAATCCATTTTGAGTTAATTTTTGTGTATGGTGTAAGGTAAGGGTCTACTTTCATTTTTTTGAATGTGGCTATCCAGTTTTCCCAACACCATTTGTTGAAGAGACTTTCTTTTCCCCATTGTATGTTCTTGGCTCCTTTGTCAAAGATTAGCTGTCCATAGATGTGTGAGTTTATTTCTGGGCTTTCGATTCTATTCCATTGATCTGTGTGTCTGTTTTTGTGCCAGTACCATGCTGTTTTGGTTACTATAGCTTTGTAGTATATTTTGAAATCAGGGAGTGTGATACCTCCAGCTTTGTTCTTTTTTCTCAGGATTCCTTTAGCTATTCGGGATCTTTTGTTGTTCCATATAAATTTTAGGATTCTTTGTTCTATTTCTGTGAAAACTGTTGTTGGAACTTTGATAGGGATTGCATTGAATCCATAGATTAGGAAGTATGGACATCTTAACTATGTTAATTCTTCCAATCCAAGAGCACGGAATATCTTTCCATTTCTTTGTATCTTCTTCAATTTCTTTCAGCAATGTTTTATAGTTCTCGGTGTACAGATCTTTCACCTCTTTGGTTAAGTTTATTCCTAGGTATTTTATTCTTTTTGTTGCGATTGTAAATGGGATGGTATTCTTAATTTCTCTTTCTGCTACTTCATTGTTAGTGTACAGAAATGCAACTGATTTTTGTATGTTGATTTTGTATCCTGCAACTTGACCATATTCGTTTATTACTTCTAAAAGTTTTCTGGTGGATTCTTTAGGGTTTTCTATATATAAAATCATGTGATCTGCAAATAGTGACAGTTTCACTTCTTCCTTTCCAATTTGGATCCCTTTTATTTCTTTCTCTTGCCTGATTGCTCTGGCTAGGACTTCCAGTACTATGTTAAATAGGAGTGGTGAGAGTGGGCATCCTTGTCTGGTTCCTGTTCTTAGAGGGATAGCTTTCAGTTTTTCACCATTGAGGATGATATTAGCTGTGGGTTTCTCATATATGGTCTTTAATATGTTGAGGTACTTTCCTTCTATACCCATTTTATTCAGAGTTTTTGTCATAAATGGATGCTGTATCTTGTCAAATGCTTTCTCTGCATCTATTGAGATGATCATGTGATTTTTGTTCTTCATTTTATTAATGTGGTGTATTACGTTGATTGATTTGCGAATGTTAAACTATCCCTGCATATCTGGAATAAATCCCACTTGATCATGGTGTATAATCTTTTTAACGTATTGTTGTACGCAATTTGCTAGTATTTTGTTGAGGATTTTTGCATCGATGTTCAGCAGTGATATTGGCCTGTAGTTTGCTTTTTTTTTTGTGTTGTCCTTGTCTGGTTTTGGTATCAGGGTAATGTCGGCTTCGTAGAATGAGTTAGGGAGCTTCCCCCCCTCCTCAATTTTTTGGAAGAGTTTGAGAAGGATAGGTATTATGTCTTCTTTGAATGTTTGGTAGAATTCACCAGGGAAGCCGTCTGGTCCTGGACTTTTATTTTTGGGGAGGGTTTTGATTACTGTTTCGATCTCCTTACTGGTGATTGGTCTATTCAAATTCTCTACTTCTTCTTGATCCAGTTTTGGAAAGTTGTATGATTCTCAGAATTTATCCATTTCTTCCAGATTGTCGAATTGGTTGGCATATAGCTTTTCATAGTATTCTCTTATAATCTTTTGTATTTCTGACGTGTCTGTTGTAATTTCTCCTCTTTCATTTCTGATTTTACTTATTTGTGCCTTCTCTCTTTTTTTCTTGGTGAGTCTAGCTAAAGGTTGGTCAATTTTGTTGATCTTTTCAAAGAACCAGCTCTTGGTTTTATTAATTATTTTCTATTGTTTTTTTGGTCTCTTTATTTCATTTATTTCTGCTCTGATTTTTATGATTTCCCTTCTTCTACTGATTTTGGGCTTTGTTTGTTCTTCTTTTTCCAGTTCCTTTAGGTGCATTGTTAGATTGTTTATTCCAGATTTTTCTTGTTTATTGAGATAGGCCTGTATTGCTATAAACTTCCCTCTTAGAACCGCTTTTGCTGTATCCCATAAATTCTGGCATGTCGTATTTTCATTTTCATTTGTCTCCAGGTATTTTTTGATTTCTTCTTTGATTTCTTCGTTGACCCAGTCATTGTTCAGTAGCATTTTGTTTAATCTCCACGTATTTGTGGCTTTTCTGATTTTCTTCCTATAGTTGATTTCTCGTTTCATACCATTGTGGTCAGAAAAGATACTTGGTATTATTTCAATCTTCTTAAATTTATGGAGACTTGTTTTGTGGCCTAATATGTGATCAATCCTGGAGAATGTTCCACGTGCATTTGAAAAGAACGTGTATTCTTCGGTTTTTGTATGGAATGCTCTGTATATATCTAATAGGTCCATCTGTTCTAGTGTCATTTAAGGCCAATGTTTCCTTATTAATCTTCTGTTTGGATGATCTATCCGTTGGTGTAAGTGGAGTGTTAAAGTCTCCTACTATTATTGTGTTACTGTCTATTTCTGTTTTTATGTCTGTTAATAATTGCTTTATATATTTAGGTGCACCTACATTGGGTGCGTAGATATTTACAAGTGTTACATCCTCTTGTTGGATTGTTCCCTTGATCATTATGTAATGCCCTTCTTTGTCTCTTTTTACAGTTTTTGTCTTAAAATCTATTTTGTCTGATATGAGTACTGCTACCCCAGGTTTCTTTTCATTGCCATTTGCGTGGAGGATCTTTTTCCATCCCTTCACTTTCCGTTTGTGAGTGGCTTTAGGTCTGAAGTGTGTCTCTTGTATGCAGCATATATATGGGTCTTGTTTTTTTATCCATTCAGCCACCCTATGCCTTTTAATTGGAGCATTTAGTCCATTGACATTTAAAGTAGCTATTGATAAGTATGTACTTACTGCCATTTTTTAACTTTTTTTTTCTCAGTGTTTTAGTAGTCCTTCTCTGTTCCTTTCTTCTTCTATACGGAATTGATGGTCTCTTTAGTTTGACCTCTGTCTGAAAGCTCTACTCTTTAACTCCCCTCCTCCCTCCTTTTATGTTTTTGATATCACATCTAACCTCTTTTTTGTGCATTTGTATCCATTACGTTCTATTCATGGAAATAGATAATTTTTCCTATTTGTGGTCTTCTCTTTTCCCCTTAAATCAGTCCCTTTAACATTTCTTGTAGCACTGGTTTCTTGGTGACAAACTCCTTCAATTTTTGCTTGTCTGGGAAGCTTTTGATCTCTCCTTCCATTTTGAATGATAACCTTGCCGGGTAGAGTATTCTTGGCTGTAAGATTTTTCCTTTTAGCACTTTAAACATATCATGCCACTCTCTTCTAGCCTGTAAGGTTTCTGCTGAGAAGTCAGCTGATAGCCTTATGGGGTTTCCTTTGTATGTAACTTGACTTTCTCTTGCGGCTTTTAGGATTCTCTCTTTATCTTTAATTCTGGACATTTTGATTATGATGTGTCTTGGTGTGGGCCTCTTTGGGTTTATCTTGTTTGGGGCTCTCTGTGCATCCTGTACCTGGATGTCTGTTTCCTTCCTTAGGTTAGGGAAGTTTTCATCTATTATTTCTTGAAATAGATTCTCTGCCCCTTTGTCTCGCTCTTCTCCTTCTGGGATACCTATAACATGGATGTTAGTGCACTTGATGTTGTCCCAGAGGTCCCTTAGGCTGTCCTCAGTCTTTTTAATTCTTTTCTCTTTTACCTGTTCAGCTTGGGTAATTTCTTCTAGTCTTTCTTTCAGCTCACAGATCCGTTCTTCTGTATCCTCTACTCTGCTTTTGAGTCCCTCTAGTGAATTTTTCATTTCCAGTATTGTATTCTTCATTTCTGATTAGTTCTTTTTTATATCTTCCATTTCTTTGTTGTCGTTCTCACTGAGTTCATCTATTCTTCTCCCCAGATCAGTGAGCATCCTTAACACTCTTTGTTTGAACTCTCTGTCGGGTAGGTTGCTCATTTCTGTTTCACTTAGTTCCTTTTATGGGGTTTTGTCCTGTTCCCTTACTTGGAATGTATTCTTTTGCCTCCTCATTTTGCCTCTTTCCCTGTGCTTGTGACTACGTATTAGGTAGGTCAGCTACGTCTCTTGCTCTTGGATAGGTGACCTTATGTAAGTGATGGCTTAGGAGGCCTGCAGTGTGCTTCCCTCAGTTCTCAATGTTCCAGGGGTGACCCCTATGTGGGCTACGTGTGTCCTTCTTTTGTGGCCTGTTTGCTCTCCCTGTAGGCGCCCAGGGAGTCCGAGTTATGCTCCTGGCCAGCTGTTGTAATGCTCAGCTGCTTGTAGTTGTTGTGGGCCCTTCAGTCTCTTTATCAGGTGTGGGGAGCCCCAGCACAGTTGGCTGCAAGTTCTAATACCACATTTGTGTTGCAGTATTTCTTTTAAGTGAGTAGGCCCCCAGTGTGGCAGGTTGTTAGGCTCAGGGCCTTACAATTGCTATAACCCTCCAGCCTTTAGGTCTCTTGTCAGGTCTCTGAGGATTGCAGCTGGGTGGGGCTGGCCTCAGGCACAGGAGTACCCAATTGTTTCAGGCTTTGGAAGGTGGGGCAAACCCCCTATGTGTGTCTTTGAGAAGCACAAGTCTTCAGCAGCTGACAAGCCCTGCTGCCCACAGGTCCACACACATAGTCAACACAGTCCTGCCCCGTGTGCGTGCCCCAACCTCCTGAAGCGGACTCAGTCTCTCTGCAGCGGGAGCCCCACACACTCCACCACCGCCCCACACTCTCCACCCGCTCCTTCTGCACATCCTGCACCACTGAAGTCGGCTAAGTTGCCAGGCTGCAGAGAATCCAGTCACCAATCTATGCAGGCCCACAAGTTGCCCCAGGGCTTGTTGTTGGGTGGGGCCAGTCTCTAGGGTGGGCTGCCTGCCCTGGCTGAGCTGGATTAAATCAGTGCTCTAGCGGGTGGGGCAGACCCTGGGCTAGCAGGCCTCAGGGAGAACTCCAATGGTGTCTGTGTCAGCACGCCCACACCAGACCACAACAATGGCCGCCGCCAATGTCCCAGTCCCTGGAGAGGTCTCACCCCTCACCGAGATGCACTCAGGGCCTATTAGGTGAGTCTCTTTTCACCACAGCACTGTGCACCTTTCTTTCTGGTGATTTTAGGATGCTTTCTGAAACGGGTGAGTTTGCGCGTGGGCCCTTTAAGAGCCAGTTTTAATTTCTTTGTGAACCGGGTTTTCTGGGGGTACTCCCTGATGTTTTAGTAGCAGGCACAGTCAGATATTATGCCGCTGGTCTCGATTGTTTTGGGTCCACAAAATGCCCCCAGCGGGGGCGCTCCCCGGCTCAGGGCCCCGAGCCTCCAGGGAGGCTGCGGACCTCTTCGATGCTCCCGGGCAGCGGTGAGGTGCTGCGGCTTGTGAAGGTGGCGTTTTTCGTCTCCAGAAGGGAGTTTCTGCCTCTTCCACCTCAGTTAGGATTGTCCGTTGTTGCAGGAGTTCCTCTTATCCAGTTTTCAGTTCTGTCTCAGGGGTAGTTTTTCCAAGAGTAGTTGTAAATTGGCTGTGTCCGCAGGAGGAGGTGAGTTCAGACTCTGCCTACGCCGCCATCTTGACTCTCTATCCTGAAGTTGTTTTTACTCAGAATTTTGAGTGTGTTGCTGCTCCATTGCTTTCTAGTTTCCACTATTGCTATTGCCAAGTCTGATGTCATCTATAATACTTGATACTTTGTATAAAACTTGTTTTTTTCCTCCCTGAGAGCTTGTAGAATTTATTTTCTGTCACTAGCTTTCTGAAATTCCTTGATAATGTGCCTCGGAGTTGGTCTACTTCATCCATTGTTCTGGACACTTAGTAATCCCTTTTAATCAGGACATTCATATTCTTCAATTCCGGGAAATCTTTTTTGAATTATTTTATCAATGACTTCCTTCCTTCTGTTATCTCTGTCCTTTATTCATAGAACTTCAATTATTCTAGAACATTCTAGATGGGTCTCTTTTTTTAAAAATCTTATGTTTCTTATTTTCTTCTCTGTTTTCTGTTATACTTTCTGAAGGGTTTCCTTGAGTTTATCTTCCAACAGTTTGTGCTATCATATTTTTAATTTCTAAGGTTTTGTGTTCACTGAATATTTCTTCTTTGTAGTATCCACTTTTTGCTTCACAGATTCATATCTTCTCTGAAGATATTAATAATAGTTACTATGGATTTTTTCTTTCCACTTGTATTGATATTTCAACTTTGTTTTTTTAAAGAATAAATGTCTGGCAGTCTTTGGCTGTCTGGTCATATTTAAGAGTGAGGCACTAAAAAGATGACTGGGAGCTCTTGGGGGGGATGCTTATCAATGGTGCTTTTTTCTCTAGGATGATATTTGGAAGACCTCTGATTTGAGTATCTTGTGCTCATTTCTCTTGGAAGTTAGGTTTCCAGAGAAGATACTTCTGACCTCTTGCATAGAAGGTACATGTCTGGCTGCCAAGATTCTTGAGCCATGTGAGGAGAGAAGGCTGGAGATCTCAAGTCCCATATATAAGGTTTATCTTAATCCCCATGTTTTCTCCTTGGTCTCTCTGTTTTAGCTGTTCCTGGCATCGTCTAGTTCAAAGATCATCTATTTATCCTCTTTACAGAATAAACCTCAAGTCTCCTGCCAGAATGGGGTAGAGATGTTTGCTCAGCTGCCTAAATCTGGAATGGAGATATGAGGCACTAAATTCTTAAACAGACTTTCGACCAGTTCTTCCACCTGCCAAACCCTGCTCCTTTGGAGGATTCTGCTATGTACATTAGGTTATTTCTCCCCTTTTCCAACTTCCAGTTTAGGATTCAGCTTTCTCATGTCTGTTAGGTCATTTAGCTCCCATCTATCTGCCTACTAACTTACAAAATTTTGTCACGGCTGTTTCCTATCTCATTTTTTGTCCTTGTGTATCTATATCTTCTTTAAACACTCCTTTACTCTCATTTAGCAGGATTCTGGGAGGAAGAGGAGTTAAAAGTGCTTTTGTGTTCAATCTGCCATTCTTAACTGTATATGCAAGACAATCACAATCAAAGCCAGAGTGAGTTTTGGCGGGGGGGTAATCTTAGCAAATGATTTTGGTGAAGGAAGTGAAGAGTGAAGAATAGAGCGTGGAAAAGAAATCACGTTTGGTTTTGGACATGTGGAATTAGAAGCACCTAGGATGGAGTACTGAAAAATACAAGTGTATTCCTCACAAGTGTATTCCTCCTGTGAGAAAGCCAAGAAACTTCTGGGAAAAAATAATGATGAGACATTTCTCTATAAGATATTCAAATATATTATAAATATATAATTATTAAAATGGAATCATTTCGGTGGTTATAGACAGACAGATTAATGGAACAAAACACAGCAAAACCAAATACATAAAAATATTTGGTATGTGATGATGTAATATTTCAAATTGGCAAGAAGGACTAGCTAGTGAATTAACCAGTTGATAAATGATATTATAACAAATGGCTAACAATTTTCACACACATATATATAAAGCCTTCATCAGAATAAATTCTGAGAGTCCCTTCCCCTTTCCAGGATCAGACAAGGGTCCCAGGGGCTGACAAAGATTCCAGGGATGTCTTTCAATATATGGTTGTAACTGCCATTTCTCTTTGCTCTGGCTCTTATGGCCCATCTGAAGGCAGCTGGCTTTTCTGACACCTCCTCCCTCACACTCACACACACCCTAAGGAGTCATGACAGCCTTTACCACCACTCTCAAGATCTCTGAGCTTAGTATTTGGTCCACAGGCCCCCACATTGCCAGCCCTATTAGTGGTCCTGCCCCTTTCTCAAGGCCCAGCTGGGAGTGGGACACAATCTCTGCTGTTCTCTTATCTATGGGGCTTGGGAATTTTACTCCTTAGGGGCTGGACTGCTGCCTCACTTCATGAGCTCTTTGAGTACTGATCTTGTTCTCCCTGACTTTTGAAAACAAGGGTTTCTTATCTGTCCTCTGAAGCAAAAAACTATACATACCTCCAGAACAGGAAGTCCTGGGTTATAGTTCTCTAATCTTGAATAACAAATCATCCCCAAACTTTGCACCTTAAGCAAAGAAAAACTCTTATTTTGCTCAAAATCCTGCAATTTGAGGCTGCTCAAAGCTGAGGACTGGAATATAGAGTTATCTGGATACTAGCACACTAACATTTCTAGCAGCTGATGCTGGCTGCCAATAGGAGGTCTCAGCTAGTGCTGTCAGTCAGGATTGAACACATGGTCATCTCATGTGGCTGAGGCTTCCTCATAGCATGGTGGCTGGATCTCAAGGGTGAGTGTCCCAAAGAGATAGAGCCAGCTACAGCCATAACACTATTTTTTGAGCTGGCCTCAGAAGTCATGCAGCGTCACTTCCACTGCATTCTATTTGTTGAGCCAGTCCCAAAGTTCTACTCAAGTTCAAAGGAGGAGAAATAGATTCCACTTCTTGATAGGAGTGTGGCATGGTTCTAAACGAACATGTGAGACTGGATATACTGCTGTGGCAATTTTTAGAAAATATAATCTGCCACACCAGGCTTCCAGCATTAAAAAGAAGAGGGAAAAAAATGTTTCTTTTATTTGTGTGTGTGAAAAGCCCACAGGCAAGAAAAGATACAGTTAATTTGTCAGTTAGGTTACCCTGCCCATCTGTTTTCATGGTTGAGATACAAGTGCTAACGAATCCTTTGCTACATCAATTAACTTTGCTTTGCTTCAAGGTCATGGAATAGGTCCTTAACTCAATCCAATTACTTTGAAAATAAATGATACTGCTAACAAGGACAATCAGAACAACAACAACAAAAAGAATGGCTCACTGTAAATCTGTTTTCACTAGCACATGATCTACTAAAGATACATCAGGACATCTTCTATGCCTAAATAAGGTAGCCCATAAATACTTATAGTGACAAGACTAGGAAATTATTTTCTGTTTTCTTTTCAAATAAATCATTTGTATATTACTGCTCTTTTGAACTCATTTATAGAAGACCAGATCACGTTTTTGTTTTAACTAAGAACAAGCCATTTTATTGCTAAAATGCAACATTACTGTCTTGGCAGCTCCGTTTGGCTAAATCTTTGTAGAGGCTCTATTGTTTGGTTTTCTATCATGACTATGCTTTTAAAAAACATATCCATGAGCAATTAGCAATTGCCTATTACAGTATTTTTTTTTCCCTTAGGAATTGGGCAATCTGCTCAGAGATTTCTAACATATAAATCCATCCATCCATGGATGGAAATCCATTTAGAACCACTGGATTTCCTTTATATTGTATTGTAAACACTTGATAATCCATGCCAAACTCCAGGTTAGTCTTAGTAAATGACATGCCAAAAAGTTGTCTGAGAGTAGCTCCTAAAATTCATGGGTGATATATTTGCACCTAGAGTTGGAAGAGAAAGAAAGTTTGATTTGCTTATATCCTTTCTTATTCCAAATAAGATTTGAACTAAGTAAGCAAGCTTTGTCCCACGTATTGAGGGCGTTTCTTAATAAATGAGTTAGAGAATAATTTGCTAATGACCTCAAATCTATTGCAAACCAGGGACATGGCCTATTTAATTCCCAAATCTAACCTTGATCAATGGAATTTCTTGGGAGACTTGTTAAGAATATAGATTCTTAGGGTCGCCCTTAAGAATTTGAGTAAGTTTGAGGTGAAATCCCAGAATCTGTATTTTAAACAGTGCCCCTATTGGAGACTGATATCAATGGACCTGCTAACCTAGACGAAGTTTTATTTTTAGTTTTGACAATGTCATAGTTAGAGAACTCTTACTCTATGCCAGTCATGGTTCCAAATGCTTTACAAATATTAACTCATTTAATCCTCATAACAAACTAATGATGTAGGGACTATTATCAACCTACCGATAAGGAAACTGAACCACAGAGAGGTCAAGTAATTTGTCCAAGGGCCCACAGCTGAACCCAGGCAGTCTGGATCTCGAGTCTGTACTCATATCCACTACGCTTTGCTGACATTTGATAGACTTAATCGCACACACCTAAAAATAAAGTATTTATAGGATCAAAGACCAATAGATTGGAAGTTTCCAGCTTTCCTCTTTCTCAGCAATCTGTAACTGGGGTTATCATTGTAAGCTCAATGCCACCAGTTTCTGAGATAATGTGGCCACGAAGTACCAAGTCCTACCACCAGGAGGAGACAGTGCTATCCAATTGTTGGCCATCATAATTCCCATATTTCCATTGTGGCAATTGTCTTTATCCTCTGGGTTCTCCACTGGGACGGCCTGGAGCTCTCTTGTGATCCCTACCCATTCTTACTGTTATCAATTTTGTCCCTTGAGTGATGGGTGCCGTTTCCCATAGACCCACAGCTCCTGCCTGGGGTCCTTCTCTGAGTGACTTATCATCTATGACCACAAAGTCTATCCTTCCAGTGACTACCACTCTGATCCAGCAGCCAGATCACATTACCTTGGACACATCCACCATCCAGAACCAAACTCACATTTTTCCTAAACTTGGTGTCCTCAACCTCACATTAGCCCATGCCTTAGAGCGTTCAAATCCAGAAATAAGATATGCAGCTCCCCCAACATGCTTTATGGGGTATTCCACATTCCAATATTTGGAAATAAGTTGATATCTCATACAACTGTACTTACAGTTTGTTATCCTATCTAAAACAACCCGTTCCTTCTCTGAAAATGAAGACAAGCCAAAAACTTGTCTTTAAAATTTTTAACTTACATACAAATAATTTATGATGCCTTTGAATTAGACACTTTCAACTTTTGCCTTACAAAGGTGGGATCTGTCAGGTCCCATAATCTGGTTGTAGAAGTTTAACTCCATGAATTTACTTTATATAAAATATTTATCAACATTAGAGATATGTTATAGAAGACAAGCTCATTATGTTCCTTTTTTTAGTTCGTCGAGAGGTACATTACGAAACTAGGACTCGATCTTAGCTGCACATGCTGTACAAATAGGTATAAGGCTAAATTTTTCATTCCTAAGCATTTGGGTCATACATAATCAATTTGATACTGTGTGTTTTCTTGGCTTTATTTCTTAATTGTATTTATGTACCCTAGGAGGCAGCAGAAAGAAAATATGTCAACTATCCATTCTTACTAAGCACAATTTGAAGAGAAAGATGACCTGTCAAGGTAGCATGGTATGGTGGAAATATTATTGGCAATGGAGTCAAAGCAATCAGTGCTCAAATTCAACTCTGCAACTTCCAGGTCATTTAGCCTTTCAAAGCTAAGTAAAAGTTCATGGCCTTATTGCCATGCTAGAAATAATTCCCAGTAGAGAAGCTGACAATGAAATAGGACTGACTGAAGAAAATTAAATGGTTTCTTAAAAATGTGCTTTGAATCTTAGAAAGGAATGAAGCAGGTGTACATCAACACCCCCATCATGTGTCTTTCCCAAATGTCTGAATTATATCATTTTATTAAATTGTTTCAGGGATCTAATAAGTTGAATTGGGTAGTTTTAATATTTGAGGTAGTGTTAGATAAGCAGAAGGGAGAGTGTACTGTGGACATTAAATGAAAGGCTTATAGAAGATTAGTTTGACTCCCCTCTCATTTCCTGGTCATTTCCTGGCGTACTCCATGAAGAGGTCGGTGAGAAGATGACAAGCTGTGTAGGATGTGAATTGCCATTTGAACCAGTTAACTCCACTGAAGCATTCCACCTAATTCAGAGAGCTTCGAAGGAGGGTCATGGAGGGGCACCAGGAATACTAAACTGATTACATGTAAGGGGTCACCAAGGGAAGACTGAGCTAATACTTATCCTGCAGGCAGATATCAATAACAAAGACAAGGAACCCTATGGTGAATAGACTCCGAAGAATCAAGTTCTTGCTGTGATTTTGAGTTTTAAGTTATCTCCTAAGCTGCTGGCTTTTCACTTCATTTGTCTCCTTAAGGAACTGATCTTTTATCAAAGGTCACCAATGAAATCCTGGCCACCAAGCTCAGCAACTTTGTTTCAATCTTTTGCTTCTTTCAGTTCTATTGGGTTTGCCGCTGCTGGACACATCTTCCTTCCTGAAGTGTTCCCTTGATTCCAGGACAGGGTTTTTTCTGGTGTTCCTACTTCCTATCTATCCATTTCTTATCTGTTTTATTCCTTTTTTTCTCCCCAGGCTTCTAAATGAATGCATACCTCATTGCTTACTTTTTGGCCCTCTTTTAATATTTACTCTCTTTTGGTTAGTCCATTCACTCCTTTGGCTCCTACTTTTCTATTTCAAACCTTAATCAACTTCTCAAGCATGGTTCAAAATTTCTAAACTGCTTGTACTCATGTCTAACAAATGACCCACTAACTCCTAAAACTTTGCATCATGCTTCCTTTCTTACATTTCCTGCATCCACCCCAACCCCCAAATTCCCCAACACGGCTTCTCTTTGCTGCTTTCTTCTCAAACTCCCTGGGCTCACAAACTTGAGGTCACCTAGGACATCCCCTTCTCATTAGCCCTCGCACCTTAACAGGTGCTAATTACTACAGATTTTGCCCCCCAAATTCATCTAGGTCTATGCCACTCCTCTCTTTCCACACTGACACTGTGTGTTTCACCCTCGCCCCACATTACCTCCTGCCTAGAGTTAACATATCTCAAGAGAAATACAAGTCAAGCGTTCTAGTTGGTCAAGGGAGATTAATAATTCTTAACTGGATTATTCATGTATCTGTTCCAAATAACACAAGGCAAAAAACACTGAATGAATAACAATCCATGGAAGATAACCCAAAAGGCTACTGAAAGACTAAAATGAATATTGTTATCTTAACATAGAAGCTAACTGTTGTAGGAAGAATTGATATTTATGAAGGGCAGGGCTCTTTTTAAATTAGACAAAGCATAAGTAAAAATCCATAGTTTCTTCCCTCTTCTATCCAGTCGATGTATGGTACTGATATGATGGCAACATAAGGAGGTATATCAAGCTTTCCAACTGCTTTTTATACACCATCTGAATTAGAATCTTCTGGAGTATCTGTTAAAATGCTATTTCCCAGGCCCCATACTGTACCCTTCTTTTGTAGTGTATGTAGAACATGCCTTTTAAACAAGTTCTACTTATGATTCTTATGTACATTAAAGTTGTGGAGCCACTAAAATATAAACAAAGAAAAAAAGGCTATAAAATTACATTAAAATATTATAAATTACATTTATTTTCTTTTTTATACTTGTCTCTATTTTTCAAATTTTATAGTTATATAAAATAAGTAATAAGTTGATTTTAAAACAAAATTTGTAGACTATCTCTGAATTTGGCCTACATATATCAGGCAATAACGCACAGATAAATTCTTTCAAAATATTAAGAAGATTCTATAAAAGGGGAAGAGATTTGAGGCAGAACTTTTCCATATATTCTCAAAACTACAATTAAACTCAAGAGTGACTTAAAAAATCTAATGGGATATTTTTTATTCAAAAAGTTCTCAAAATTCCAGATGTGTAGGAAAAAGATAATAAAATTATAATGCCATTGTTCTTTTTTAAAAACTCAAGTTCTCTTGCTAATAGTTAAGGATACTGATTTATTTAAAACATAACATGTTTCTGCTTCATAACAACATCTGTATTATTTTACATTTTTATTGGCAACTTTCACTGTACCCTGGTGATTTCTAAAAATCCTCATGCTTCCCTGCTGGTCAAAGTTTCCAAAAAATAATAAACAAATGATTATTAACTATGATCTTTTTATTCCATGACCATGTATTCCATAAGAAACACTTGAAAAAGCTGAGCTATTAACTTTGGGGAAAATAAGGTCTATACACCAGATCTCAATTGCAGAGATATTTTGTGAGGTGGACAGATCATCAAGAGTAGATAGTATAACACCCACCACAAGTGTGTTATTCCCAAAAGAGAGTATCAGCATCTGGGCTTCCATCAGCATTAACCACACTCCTAACTTTTCCACCTCACAAAAGAAAGGTTCTTTGCTCATAGAGAAGCCTCTATCATGGCAAGTGTTGCCTATTGCTAAAGTTTCTAGACACGTTGTCCTCAACTAGGAATGATTTGTACCCCCAGTGGACATTTGGCAATATCTAAAGATCTTTTTGGTTGTCAGATCTGGGAGAACTACTGGCATCTAGTGGGTAGAAGCCAGGGATACTGCTAAACATCTACAAAGCACAGGACAGTCCCCTACAACAAAGAATTGTAAAGCCCAAAATGTCAATAGCACCAAAGTTGAGAAACCCTGGGCTAAACCCATAGTTCCATAAATTAATGCCTACTTACATCAAGTCCTAGGCTCTGTCTGTTCCTGCTTCCCAACCTTCCACTATAATAACCATCCTTTGAAGCAAGCACCCGGGTTTCAGAGTTTTTTACACCATCATATTAATGGTTATTGATCTCTTTGACACCTTCCTTGACCTATGCCCTTACCCCTGGCCCCTGACCCAACTCTGTCCATCAGACAGTTTAGATCCTTCCATATTACCTTAAATTTCTATTACTACTATTTGCATTGGAATTAAAGGTCTGTCCCTCTCGCTCACAAGAATCATCTTCTTGAGTGTGAAAATTCTTACCTAAGTCTCCCCAGCATCTGACATAGTGCCTTGAACACAATAGGTGCACAATAAATATTTGTCAAAGTAATGAAATAACTTTAGACTTGCATTGTACTAACAGTGATGATGATTCACAGACTATAAAACATAACCTTTGCCCTCAAGTACTTCCATTTTGGGGTGAAGATAGGAAAAGATAGCTAGCAATGTAAAACATAGTACTTAATGAGTAGCAGATGTAAAACTTAGATAATAATTACCTTAAAAGATTTCTAATGAGTGTGAATTTCCTCAGAATGCAAGTAAGCAGAGAGTGCCTCACAAAAGTGAACACTGAAATATATCTGAAAGGATGAAGACATTTTTTATAAGCTAGGAAAAGTGAGGAGGCCATTCCAGGCTGGTAGGAGGGGGTTGTGAAAAGTAGAGCTTGAGCAAAGCTGGTCTGTGCAGAAGCATTTTGCCAGATAGAACTGTGACCTTTGAAAGCACATTCATTGGGTCCTCTTTTGTACTCCTTATCATACAGTATTCTGAGGAGGTGGGGGGCATTGCAGAAAAGCAGTGGTAGAGGCCTAGGGGTTTTCATCTCTGAAATAAAACTTGGAGTCTCAGTCTATCTCTTAGAGGTAGATTTCACTAGTGTAGTAGATGCTGTAGTATGCTGCCCAGACTCCCAACTGCCAGGAGTATTGGATGGCGATGACTCACAGCTGAGTACCTCTCTAGGAATTACCCATCGCTGAAGAGAGCCACCTCACCCTAGCTCACACTCCCTCTCTGAGAGCAGCTCACATCCAATGACTGTCAAATGTAGAAGGATATAAAGTCCTGCCCCTTTGTTTCAAGGCAGGACAACTTTGAAGATCCATCTAAGCTCTAAAGCTTCCTGACTCATGACAGTTTCAACTCCTCCCTCTATCTGTCCTACTTCTTTCCCTGCCCCAAAGGTGTTGAGAGCACGCCACAGTAAATTATTTGCATGCAAATCCCCATCTCATGGTCTGTTTCCTTGAGAACCCAACTAAGACTACAGGAGGTGGGAAAAAAAAAACAATGGTGGTGGCAATGAGATAGGATGGGGTCTAGCACCTTTTAAAACTCGCCTGTTTGGGTAGTCAGCACTTAGGCCACTGTAAGTAGGTAAGGAATAACTAGTCAACCATCTTGCTCACCCTGCAGTATTTCATTTCCACTACCCAGCTGGTACCTAATATCCCTGGGAATTTTTCCTACCCACCCTCTACCAAGAACTGCTTTCAAAGCCTTCATCACATGGGTGCTTAAATGACTGATAATATTTTAAAATTTCACCTAACAGGAATCAATGTTGCCATTCAACTTTGATTCAAGCTGAATCAAGGAATCAGCTTGCCATAGGAGGATATTTGGAGAACATCAGGGACCTTCCTGATGCCACTGAAATCGTAGTAGGTCGACCTGTACAGGGGCAGAGACAATGCTATGAACTCACTAAACTCCATTTTCTTGTCCATGTAGGCTCAATGTTATAGATTTACCAGCCTCCTCTGTAATGCTGCTGGCCCTATGACTGAATCCTGGCCCAATAATGTGAGTAGAAGTGCTGTCTGCCACTACTAGGCCAGGTCCCTAAAACCTCCCTGCACAGTTCTCCATACATTCTTGCTCCCTTTTTCTACCATTTGGTTGTAGATGATCCAGTCAAATTCTGAGGCCTCAGGGGAGAGTAGAGCCATAAAATTTATGGAACTTGGGCCCAGAAATGGCTGAAGGCAGTAGAACCTTCCCCACACCATATCAATCATGCTTGGGTTATGCCATGGAGATCTGCGGGTCCGTTGTCACTGCAGATAGTGTTGCTTGCCTTAACACATTGACTCCAGCTATATTTGAATGCAGCCATAAGAGCTAGGTTTGTAAGAAGGTTCCTCAATATTTGAGGAACCTTGTCTCAGAGAAGCCCTACACACAACGATATCTTAGAAAATTCAGGAAAAAGAAAAGACTTCTATGCCATTATAGGCATAGCTAGTGGACATAATTTAATCAAAGGCATAACCACTTACAAACCAACAAACAAATGGCATCCTGTATTTAGCTATGGAAGATATAAATGGATCATGTAATTGCATTCACCCATACATATTATACAGATCATTGATTGTGTGTTAACGTGTTTAAATTTTGTTTCAAAACCAAAATACCCTGCCAGCATGCTCCGGGTAAACAGACTCTCAGAAAAAATGATGAACAATGTCTGGGAAGAGAGAAGGAAAACTTGAAGAAAATGGACCCAGATTTTCACTTTAAAGTGAAAACTTGGGAAAGATATAAGGCTGGTTGGGTTAATATAGAAATACATACAAAAGAAGAAATTTTAAAAATGTGTGTTTTAAAAGCCAAGATAAACAAAGTGATGAATATTAACTCAATGTTACCCTGCTTTCTAGATTCCTATGTTCCATATTTGGAAGAGAAAATAACCAAGTGAAACAGGATGATTGGCTTTTCTCTTTTTAGTGACTCTTCTTTTCTGTGTTGAGGGATGCTTCAGTTCTATGTTGGCTATGCTTCAGTCCTCTGGAGGGATTGTATTTTTAAAAAAACTTAGATTGTTATCTTTGAAACCATCTTTACAAAGGGCTCAAATTTGAAGTAGTAAGAAACATTGATTTAAAACCTAGAAACGCATCTGATTTCATTTTATTTTAAATGTTATCCTCAAGGAGCACATTATGTAGTTTAAGTCACTCTGGAAGGGGGCTTCCAAAAATCTTTCAGTTCATAGGACTATTCACTAGACTGCAACATTTTCATCCACTTACTAATGTCTGAATGCCTCTAACACTCATTGCTGGTTCAATCCACTGTCTGTATGTGTGTGTGTGTGTATGCTTCAGGTCATTTTGTTGCATCAGAGGCAGTTTTACGTTTCTTTAAATTTGGAATCGCACACTGCTTCAGGGAAAAAAATGCATTAGATAAGCTAAGATGCAATGAATGGATATAGCAACTACACATAGTCAAACTCAAGTTTATGGTTCTGGTAGTAGAAGTCTGTGCACTATCAATACAACATTTTGATAAATTATGTTTCTCTCAATTTCTATCAAAAATGCAAAAAAAGTATGATGCATTTATAATTGTATTTGTAGCATTACTGAGTATATTTCTGACTGGAGAAGATTTCTAGTTTAACTAGGTATCAGTGAGCATCAAATCCGATGCATATAATTTTACACATTTTTTCATTAGAAAAATTGTCCATAGAGTGGTTTCTGGATTCATATATTTCAAACCTTGTTTTTCCTCTACTACCCACATACTTTGGTGGCAGGTACCGCGGTGCATACTCATACCCTGATACAATCTGTGGTCCTGTGTCTCAAGTCACAACACAGAGTGAGTCAGCAGAGTAGAGAGAAGGAGTCTTACTGGAAGCCATTCCTACACTAGCACAACTAGTAGTAATATACACAGAAGAGATTGATAATAAATAAAGATATTCCACCAATAATTATGGAGACGTCAAGGTGCATGTCCCTGCTGGGAATTTTAAATATGTATCTTTTATCTATGAGTAAAGATATGGAAAGTTAGCTATTTGTGTCCCCAACTCAGCTTTCCATTAGCTAGATCCCCCAAAAGCCCACAGCCTCTCAAACACCTCTTACCATCAAGGAAAGCATGATGGAGAGGATTTTGAAATGGGAAGAGACAGCAGTCTTAGCCCGTTGTGGTTAAATTACCTCATTTTTGCAAATTTTACAAAAATATATGAACATTTGAAAACACCACCAGCATTCTGGAAGGGACCCATCCAGCGGTGGGTCCTCAAGCTTAAGCTTTATCAACTTCAGGATGTTTCTACTTCTACATACAGGATTTCTTTTTTTCTTTGTAAAAACTTTTTATTATGGAAACATTCAAACATATACAGAAGTCAGGAGAATATACAGTATCTCACCATGTACCCATCAGTCAGTTTCAGCAACTATCAACTCAGGGCCTTTCTTATTTCCTCCATAACCTCACCCACTTTTCCCTCCCCTCCCCACCCCAGATTATTACCATTTCACCTATAGTTATTTCTGTACATACATATATGTCTAAGTTTATATTTCCTGTGTGAGATTTTATACCGAATTTATCAGTGGCAGTAATTAAATGAATATTTGTTTTGACCTCTAAAAGAATAATTACATTTATTTCTACTGTTTTCATAACGGGGACCAAGTCTGTTCAACACTACTCATTTTTAACATTTACAATCAAGACGAGATTTCATTTGACCTTAAACTTATACGTTATATGTCAATTATATGTCAATAAAGCCGGAAAAAAAGATTTCATTTGAACTGACAATGACCTTTCCTTTACAATAGAGCTGTGAATGAACTTCTGCTCCACAAACTCCCACATGTTCCATTTTTCTTATCACTATAATAGTCATTAATCAATCATCATACATATACACATACAAATACACATGGAAAGACACATGTAATTTTTCTTCCTATATCACATTCTTCTAGCCTAAACCAAACCAGATTTTTTGGTCATGGGGAAAAAACCTGTAAATAAGGTGTTGAAGAAATAAGAAAAATACATGAAAAGTCATCTAACATGTTAACAGTTAAGGGAACCAATGCCACAGCCATTCCACACATGTGCAGATTTTCATATCACATTTTATACCATAGTTATAAGTAATTTCATATTAATATATCATAAAGCATGCCTAAAACAAAAACATTTTAAAATCTCATTACTAGCATTTTAGTCAAAGTGAAGAGAAGGGATTTAAGTTGGTGCCTTTAGTTCAAGGAGAAATTTATAAGATTTTATTATTCTCATTAGTTAAAATAAAGCCTGTTGGGGCACACCACCTTGGGAATTTTCCTTTAGAGCCATAAATCTTCTAGCATGAGAAAAATAGTATATTAGTATGTTAGAGAATGTTGGTACATGCCTTGGCTTAAGAACTGCTCTAATATTAGAGTTGTGATAAATTCTTTCATAATTTGAGAGTCCACCCTGGGCTGGAATCCAAGGATTCTGGGATAAACAAGACAAGTATAGTCTCTACCCTCACAGAGCTTATGATCTCTTGAAAAAGACAACTACGCAAGGGGTCACAATCAAGTATCACACTTGTTACAACAGAGGAATTACAGGGGCTTCAGGAGGGCAGAGTAAGGGAATTGAAACCAGGGATGACATGGGGGCAGTGAGGTTTAAGCTGAGATTCGCAGCATCCTTCTCGGTGCGACATTATTTTATTAAAAGTATGGTTCTATGTAGAGTGGAGGAGAAGTTCAGGAGACAATATGGGGGCAGGGAGAACAGGTAGAAGACCATTGGCATTGATATGGGCAAGAGAAGATGGCATCCTGAACCAGGGCAGTGGCGAGGAAAATGGGCAGAAGCAAACAGATTCAAGAGCTATTTCAGAGCCAGTATCCATGGAGTTTGGGGATCAATTAGTCTGAGTGGTAAGAAAGCAGAAAGAATCAAGTATGTGTCTGAGAGTGGAAGGTGATGATTTTTGTTTTGTGAAGTTGGACAAGGAGTTGAACTATTTGGCTTCAAGATTTCTATTTCAGTTGATTCTCCAGAGACAGACAAACATCTCCCATTAGAGCTTGGCCTTGCTATTCATGAAATTTTTAAGAACGTGTGCATGTGATGTAATTACTGCTATACTGTAATGGGGCTGCTTTGTGCTTCAAGCTGATAAGCGAGCATACCTTTGTGCGTTCAGAATGTTAATTGAATTACCTCCGACTTTAGTTTATGTTCCTTAAGTACAAACTCTTAAGTCAGGCAAAAGGGATCACAGTTATGTAGTACCATACTTAACTACTCTTTTTATAAGCAAGGATTTTTATACCAAAAATAAACAGAGGCATATAGACATAAACCCATAAATTATGTGGGCTAGTACTTTAAAGGACCATGTATTTGCACAAGGACCAGCAGAGCTTTCCTAAAAGGGACTAGGTCCTGGGAATTTTCTCTAAAAGTGATTTATTTCTGTCAACATTCTTCTTCAATTTAAACACACACATTCACATATATTTAAATTTCTCCAGGCATTTGACTTGAAAGCTTTACTTCTGATGTCCTGAGTAAATACCTTTAGCAAAGAAGCAATAAAATATGTTAAGGCAGCTTTTCTCTTCGAATCTACCTTTCTTGTACAAATCTTCCTCTAAACACCTGAAGATTATTTGATAGTATTTCTTCAGAGATATCTCCTATAAAGTTTTTATATATTTATATATATATAATGTATATAATACATATCATACACACATATATTACAAACTATAGTTTGTATGTTTGTATGAATGTTTATTATTGCTTTGGATTTTTTTTCTTACAGAAGGGCTCTTCTCACCTTTCTGACAACATAGATTTCAAAAAATCAGACGACTTAACTAATAAGTAAGAATGTTAAACAACTTCACAGCTGCAAATAGAAACAGACTCATGCAACCATTTTCTACCTTTCTAGTTTATTAAGGGGACAACTGAGAACAAAAACAAGCTTTTATAAAGCTTGTTCCTGGGTGTATCATAACAGGAATTGTTCATTCTCTAGCCCTGATAATCCATTCTCCGTAGAATTCTGATTATCATTTTCAACAAAAAGATATTGCACATGGCCAATGGTACATGTCAAGTTATTTCACAACCCAGGTCATTACTGAGTGCCCAGAAATTCTTCACATTATTTATATTTTCTGTAAAATAATCTTTAGTTCCCAGTAGGAGGTAACTTTGCATTAAATGATGAAACTGCACTTCGGGATATGTATCCTATTAGTGTGTATCATATTAGTATATTATCCCTAATACAAAAATCTCGTCTGTTAGTTTAATGCAAAGCTTTACTTTCTCCTCACTTATAACTTACAGAAAGACATGTTGAACAAGTTAGTTATGTCAATACATGTCTGTTAAGCCCATGAGCTGAATTCCAAAAGGACTGGAAGAATTTTTTTAAATGCTCTGCTTACACTGCTGCTGCATTAACATTGCTGACCCAATTAAAAACATACATGGACGGTTCTGTATTTGTAACATTTTGTATGATTTAAAAGACAACGTACCTTAAAAGGGAGCAAAAATACATGTTTTGATGTTTCAGAAGTGATTCTCTCTGGCAGATTGAGTGTGATTCTCCAGCTAACCAGAGAGTGATCTCCTTTTAAGTCTAGATTGGGAGACCCTCAGCATAAGAAAGAGAATGAGCACAAAAGTTGTCCAGAACAGAGTAAATTTCTATATTGTTCTTCAAACCTTGTGGTACCAAGAAATCTTGCTGGTGTGAAGACTGGTACATCCATAGCGAAATCGCCCCAAGGTGTTGTTGACGTGACCCTGAGACTTTCAGCCAGGCAGTCCACTACACACCAAACAGCTGCACCCAATAAGACCATGCCTTGGCTCTCCATTTCCTACACAATGAAACATCATGGACAGACCCTCTTATCTGGTTCCAGGGTTTGTTCCTCGGTTCCTGCTCCATCCCTGCCTTTACTCAGCTCCAGACTTTTTGGCTTCACTTCCTGTATCCTGCTGCCAGTCCCACACCTGTACTTTGGACAGATTTGGACACTTGTCTTAGATATGATTTGAACTCACTCTCCAGCACCCATGCCTCTGGCTACCGCTCCAAACTCTGGTCTTCAGGAGTTCTCTTCTTGGCCAGTGCATCCACTAGACTCAATCCTGCCCAGCCAGAGCAAAGCAAACAGTCTGAACGATATCCTGAAGGTACTGTATCAATCAATCAAGATAAGCTTAGTGATGCTTACGTAACGAACAGCTCTAAATTCTCTGTGCTCTAAAGCAAAGGTGTTTTTTGGGGGCTTATTTTACTTTCCCATCATGGGCCAGCTATGACTCTGCTCCAAATCACCCTCACTCAGAGGCTCCTCTACTTGGAACACCCCTGGTCCTCATGGCTGAGTGAAGAAAGCATGCTGCATTGCAAACGAGCTCTTAAAGACTTGCCCAGAAGTGATACATTTCCAGTCACGTTTCATTGACCAATGCAAGTCATATAGCCCTGCCTCATGTCAAGGGGGCACAAAGGTACAATCCCACCCAAAGGCAGGAGAACCAAAGATATTGCTGAATAATGTTAACTGTTACCACAAGCACTAATTTTTAAGCCACAATTTTCTGATCTATTTGTTCATGGAACTGGAATATTGACTGCAGTGTTGGTTGGCTATATCTGTTAACTCTTATTAATCCTTAGAAAAAACTTTAACTTAAGGTTTCATTAAAACACAAAAGAGATTGGCTGAGAAGAAATAAGTCCTTGATAAAGAAACCTCTTATGCTATAACTGCTAAATATTATTAGTAGTAATATACTATTATTAATAACAGCTAGTGTTTCATTTATAAGACATTTGCTGTGTGCCAAGTATGCCTCTAAGCTCTTTACATATATCAATTTGTTTAATCCTTCAACAATCCCATTATCCAAGTACTCTTTTTATTCCCATTTTATAGACAAGGAAACGGAGTCACAGTGCTGTTTACTAATGTGCTCAGGGTCAACAGCTATCATGGTTTACTGGGTGCTAGTTTAACAGAAAATTGTAATATAGTTTGGTTCTTCTGCTAACTCCAGGGTTTCCACACTGGGTTATTGTGAACCATTTGGCTTGTTATGTCTAAAGCAATGTCTCTCTCTAGGCTTTAGTCTAGAGAGCATTTCTGGGACATCACAGGAAGGAATGGAGTGGGGAGAAATGTGTAGAACTTCTGCTTCTGGCTCGAATGTGGAAAGTCACAAGAGAGCATCATTCTCACCCTAACCACCAAAGCAAGCCTGATAAGCTACAAAATCAAAGTTTTATAAAATCCATCTGAGAGGGGGGGATGCAAAGAAACCTAGATGAACAAATTTCCAGAAAGCAATGAGCCCTTCATGGGTGAGAAGAGAGCTGTAGTTGTTCTCATTCAGAGCAGAATGATGGGTGGAGAAGAAATCCACATGGAAAGGGATAAGGAGAAATTAGCCCAGATTGCAGTGCAAGTTCAACGGTCTCATGTGGTCTGGCATGACAGAGGAGAATGCCAAGGGGCTCAGCCCCAGAGTAAGTCTGCACCGACCCATCAAATCATTCCCACAGGGTGTCACCAAGTGCTCAGGGGTATTATACCAAAGGCTAGGACAGGACAAAAGAGGGAATTCCCCCTGAGATGAACAGGACCTTTTCCAAGTGCAAGGCAGCCATCTCCAAAAGCAGAACTGCTTTTGGCACTCTGGGCTCTGAGGTACAAGCATAGGTTTGTCAGGTAAATTGAGAGAAATCCATCTGTGACGGTCCCACATGCCAACAATAAAAAACAAAATAAAAATGGGAAAAGAGTTGCTTGAACAGACCTTCACAAAAGAAGATTATATGAAAGGCATTAAGTACAGGAAATAGTGCACCACATTATTAGTTACCAAGGAAATGCAAATTAAACCAAAATTTAAGAGACTGACATCAAATATCGGTGAGGATATGGAGCAAGTAGAATTCTCATACATTTCTAGTCAAAGTGTAAAATAGTACTTTGGAGAACTGTTTGGCAGTTTCTAATAGTTAAACATACATCTGTCCTAAGAACCAGCAATTCCACTCCTAGGTAATTATCTAAGATGAATGAAAATGCATGTCCACAAAAAGACTTGCTTACAAATGATCAAAGCAGTCTTAATGATAAGCTCAAAGCTGGAGACTACCTATATGTTCATCAACATGTAAGTGGATAAAACATTAATAGAATACTACTCAGCAATAAACAATATGAATTACTGATACAATCAAAAACATAGATGATTTTCAAAAACATCATGCTGAGTGAAAGAAGCCAAGCACAAGAGTACATATGTATGAATCCATTTATATGAGGTTCTAGAACAGGCAAAATAATGTATGGTAATGAAAACCAAAACAGTAGTTGAATTAATCAGAAAGGGGCACAAGGGAGCTTTCTGGGATGATAGAAATATTCTATATTTTGTTTTGGGTGGTTAATACATGCAGTTGTCAAAACTTAATTGAAATGAAGACTTGTACAATTTATTGTAGCTTAATTATATCTCAATTTAAAAATGTAGAAGACCAAATATCATTATTTCAGAATATTGAGAATGAGTCAGCTCCAAACTGAGTTCATGATACAAGAGTTAAAAGCCAGGTCCTGTAGGCCACCCAAGGTCAATATAAAATAATCACAGCATTTCTCTTATCCAAAGTGTTTAACAGTCAGGTGCAGACACGACAGGACTTGCTATAAAAAAGGCACAACCCCACACCTAATGAGTGATCCTATCCTTTCATCTCTCTCTAGCCAGTGTTATCTCATGCTGATTCACCCCAAATCTGCTGATGTGTCACTTCCATAATCTCTCAGTGTCAGCCTCTAATTGCTCAAGGTCAGCCTTTAAACCACCCGGGATTCACACTCTAACCACACAGAGCTTATCAATTGTATGGCTTGCTGGAGCTCTACTATTAACTGCTTGATTGTTTCATTATTAGCATTTCTGATCTTAACTTCTCTATAGAAGTCTGTGCAAATACTCTCCTGTGAGGCTCCTTTTAAATGCTCAGAAATGACTACTGTTGTAGTTATGGAAAGTGGTATTATGCAGTAGGGTGACTATAGGTGAGAAAAAGCACATCCTCTAGTTTTAGTACTGCCTAAAATAGCACTTCTCATAATTTAATGTACAGAGGAATCACCAAGGAATATTGTTAAGACAAAGATTTTGATTCAGTAGGTCTGGAGTGAAGCCCCAGGTTCTGCATTTCTAACAATTTCCAGGTGATGGGGTGTTGCTGGTCCATGGACCACACTTTGAAGTATAAGAACCAAGTATTCGTTTCTCTATGCTTATGTTCTCTGTTTCTAGAAGGTGCCTCTCTCCATGTGTGAATTCTCAGTCCGGGCTTCAACATTCGACTGCTTCATGTTGAAAACATGCAAGCTAGGGTCCCAACGGTGGACAAAGGATTGCTTTTGGAATTCAAAATAAGGATTCTGGAAAGGAATTCTAATTTTCATGTATTAACTCAAAATCAATATGTATTCCCATCATTAATCTGTAGGATTCCCATTGACCAGCAGCTCCCACAGGGCAGGCAGCAGACCCAGAATCATCTGGGACCAGAGCAATGGGCCACATGCAAGAGCCCCACCAACATTTCAGCTTACATCGGTTAACAGGAGCACTCTGCCTGACAGCCAGGGAGGAAAGGAAAAATGCAGGTCAGTGAGTCCCCCTCTGGAATGGCCAGAGCCTGCCTCCCTAATCAGGCGGAGAAAACGGCTTCTTTCCCCAGTAACTCCGCTGGGTACAATATTGCTCCACAGGCAGGTACAAGGGAAAATAGGTTTTACCCCAAAGTGATCTTTGGGCAGTAGCATTACAGGAGATAAGATTATAATGACAGTATGATACTTGGCATCCCATGGGGACATATTTTCAAAGCCTTAAATCTCTAAAAAAGTGTTTAAGGTAAAATATTATTTCTATGCAAGAGTTCCAGACCTTCTTATTTCTTAGAAAAATACACTTGAATCATTGAATCTAAATAATTCAGAATATTCCTAAATTCCCGAATCATTGAATCTAAATAATTGAGAATATTCCTAAATTCCCTAACCATTTTATTTAAGCATTTGATTTATCATTCAGAATAAAACTTTAAATGTAAAATAAGAAATACTGATGCTTAATGTAGTATGATATACAAGAGTTACTACAATTGATTAGGTTTATCGCTAATTGGATTAGTGGCATTAATCTTTGGGCACACAAATACTTCGTCAAAGAAACACAAACACTAAAGCACATATGCACACACAACATGGCAGCAAAAGGAGGAATCTTCGATCTGCCCGTGGTTCTGCTAGTTTAAGAAGATGAGCCAGGCATAGTGTGATGAAGGTTAGGAGTTCTCAGATTTTGCATAACTAGCTTAAAATGTGAAAATAAACTCTAAATGGAGGTGGTCAGTTAAGTGCTGCCCGTAACGTTCAGGGATCTACCTATACACAGAAATCTTGGGATTTATTAGAAATAGGAACATTGAGGAGTTCAGCTGGGATTCCTGGTACTCAGCAAGACAGCTATATAAGCATGAACCAATAGTCAACTATTTTATTTTCACTGCTTGCTTTCCCTTCTAGAAGTCTTCCTCTGCCATCATAGGACATTTTATGACAGTGGTTCAAGGTTGTGGAAGTCCCTATTCCTAAAAAGTAATTCAGCACTTCTCAACATTGCAACATTAACATTCTCCTAAGACTAGCCCAATATTTTGGTAGGAATTGTAAAATGTATACTCTCAGGCAAGCCTAATTTTCCTAACATGGGTTTAGTGAAGAATCAGGATTTCTCTCCACACTCAAAACAAAGAGCAATAAAATCTGAAGGTGATTAGATATCTGAGGATAATCAGAGCCAAATTGAATTATTACAGAAAAGCTCTAGGTTCTTTTGCAATATAGTATAATCACCACCACCACCACACTCACTACAATCACCACCGTCACCCTCATCACTACATCATCACCATCATCACCACCACCACCACCCCATCACCATCATTACCATCATCATCACCAGTATCGCCACCATCATATTCTATTGATAATACAAAAAATTGTAGAAGCCTTATTGAAAATAATTTTGGAAGTAACTATTAAATCTTAAAAATTCATATCTCATTTGAGTCATCAATTGCTCTCAAAGATAACTGTCCAACAGAAATACATATACAAAAAATGCATGGCAAAGCTTAATATTATAAAAATGTCAATTCTTGCTAATAAAATTCCAATCAAAGTCCCAACGGGATTAATTTTGGGCAAACTGACAAACCACATCTAAAATTTACATAGAAACATCATTTGAAACAAGGAAAAATTACAGACACCCTTAAGTAACTTTAAAGATGGATTGATTTAATAAATGTTGATCAAGTGCCTATTATGTGCCAGGTATTGCTTTAGCCAAAGGGATGACTAAATAAAACCTTAGTATGCTCCTACTAGAGAACACTAAGCTGCATATACTAAGAACAAAATACACTCAGTAAACTCATGTGGAAAAATCTACAAGACATATTGTGAGTTAAAATAATTACAGTACAATATACGCAGTGTAATACTATTTGTTTTCTAAAAACCATCTTCATCTGAGCATATAAGTATATAAATACATAGAAAATAATCTAGGAATATATGTTACTAATGGGATGGATGGCTACTTTGGGAGAGGAAAGTTGGATTAAGTCATGGACAATTTTGGCTTTGTGTAATATTTGGATTTTTACAAAGAAGAATGTGTTTATCACATGCATACCTAAAATATATCAGGCTACCTGAAAAATACTGATGAAGCATTCATTGTCACAATCTCATCTAGAATAAACTGTACTTAATAGAATGTTTTCAAATACATTCCCACCTTTGGTGGTCATTTTTCTAGGACTTCAAATTCTGTAGGCTGGTGGTAGATAAAGTTTATTTTTGTTAGAAGAACAGACAGGTGGGAGAGAGAGAGAATAAACCAGGATGGTGTTTACCATCAGTCAAACTTGGATTATAATCCCTATTCTGGTGCCTGAAAAACATGTATGTTCTCAGAATGTATACTTTCAATAACAAGTAACACGATGTCTAACAAAAAGTGGCTTAAACAGTAGGGATTTGTTAACTCACACAACAAGAAATCTAGAAGCAGAGCAGGGCCAGGCAGGACAACCCCAACAGCTCTCCCTGGGCTTTTTCCTCATGGTTGCAAGATGACTGTTGCAGCTCCAACGAAGCACCACATCCTTATAAGACAGCAGTCCAATGTAAAAAGGAAGGAGGTCTTTTATTTATGCAGGTCTCTACTTTATCAGGGAGGGTGGGTTTTCACAGCAGTCTCCACAAATTTCCCCTTACCTTTGACTGGCCAGAACCAGGTCACATGGCCACCCTCAAATCAATCACTGGAAAGAGGTAGAATAATCACGTTTGACTTAAGCCCAATCATATTGCATATCCTAAGACTGAGCTCTCCTTCCCTGAGCACATAACTACCTGATACCCACAGTAATTCTGGGTTCCTCTGTTAACAAAAGAATAAAAGAGAAATCGCTGTTGAACAGCCAATCAACAGTTACAATAAGTAATTAAAGATTCGGTTTGTTTATCTATAAGTTGGGCCAAGCGACCTATTGTCATAATTGTTTAGAACACTAAATGAGATAGCATATGGTAAGCACTTGGCTTATACTAGCTGTTCAATAAATGCCAGTTTTCTTCCTCAACCTCCTCTATTAATAATTATAGCATTATTACCATTAGGAGCTTTTAAAAATACAGACACTGAGAAAACTAGAAGGTGAAGTGTCTAGGTATAGTTTTCCATTCCTTGTATTTAGATATTCCTATATACATAATATGTTTACATTCTGCAACCAGAAGTGCCACTATCTGTATGAGGATCATTACCTAAAGTGCCAAATTAGTTTCTGAAAAGAGTCCTGTACAAAGCAATACAACTAACTGATAGAAGTCATTAGAGGAGATATAATCTCAGGAAAAGACTTCTTCAATATTAATTTCAAGTTTATCTCTTGAAGAAAAAAGGGATCCAAATGGGTGCTAATTGGACACTATTATCTCAGGTGGCAGAAGGGAAGAGGGAGCTATCTAGGGCCTTTTTTATAAGGGCACTAATCCCAGACTCCCATTCCTCTCTTCACAACTAAGGATGACCACATTTACTTTCTCATGGAAAAACATTTCCCTGCATATTCCAAAATAATAACACCAAAAGTCCTTCGCACATGATGGCAATCAATTTAAAATTATTCCACCACAAACTATTTGATGACAAATTTGGCATTTTGATTTCAACCACAGTAGGAGGAGGAAGAGTAAAGAGGCTCAGAGCTGCGCTTTTCTACATCCAAGTAGGCAGATTTCCCTGGAGCAGCGGTCCTCAAACTTGAGTGTGCACCCCAGTCATCTAGAGGGCTTGTTAAATCACAGATTCCTGGGTCCTGCCCTCAGCTGGTCTAGGATGGACTCTAAGAATCTACAGGTCTAACAAGCTCCCAGGTGATGCTGATGATGCTGTTCGGGACCACTCTTGGAGAACCACTGCCCTGGAGTGATGCAGGAGCCATGAGCATTACTGATGGCATCAGTTGCTCCCTGAATCCCCTCCTGTGAACTCAGGCTCACACCCAGTCAAATGACACTGCAGAGCAGAGCTGTGAAATTTATAACTTTTCTAAATAGTTTCAAGTTACTTCCAGGCTTCAGAACTTGAGACCGGAAGACTTCATTTGGGGATAGACCCCTTCAAGTAAACTTGAAAAGAAGAGGAAGACCACCTATCAAAACAAGCTAGCGTCCCACCGTCTTACCTGCTAACTTCCCAACAAAGGGAGAACAAAATAATAAACACTCAGATTCTAAATGATTTTAAGGGTTTGCAAGTATTTCAAGTAAATTATCCTTCCTTTTTTTTATGCCCAATAAAATCATTTAAACAGAGACCCCAAGAATTTAGGGCTCTTTTGCATCTTTGCCAAAGCACAACTCTCCTTGATTGAGCTCCATCACAAAATCCAAGAGTGTGGCCCAGACGAACTGGCTAGATGAGCCTGCTGTCAACTGCTTTGCCAACAATGGACCAAAGAACTGAATTAGAAAAAAAAATTTTCTGTCATTTGATGCAACAGATTTTTCAAAACAATATTTTAATTTGCATACCAAGCCAAATTCCCTCTCGAAGGAGGAATAGAGCACATTCCATTGTGTAAGACAATACTCATTCCCACGCGGTGATGTCAGTGCTCAGCGAGCAATTCTCTTTCTGGGATTCTTTTTCTTGCGATTAAGATTCCTATTATAAAATTTTAACCACTTCACAATCAAGCAAGACGTTGCAAATCTTTCTGTTAATGTTTTTGCAAAACCGAAAGAGACAAGACTGTTGCCAACTGCCTCACGCACAACTATTTAATGACTTTTCCCTCATGGTATGAATAGGATTTCTGAAATCTATCTTCGCCTCCCATGACTTTTTTCTCATAGGAATACTGATTTAGATAGTTTATTTTTGCCAGCTTTTAACGTTCGGGGAGTAATCTGATTGTTTGCTAAAATGGTTGGAGGCATTTCAGGGCTGTAAGACTGAGTCCTGGTAGGAATTTTGAGGTTAATGGAAAACACAAGGGGCATTTTGCTTTTTAGAGGAATCCTGGGGCACAGGGAAGATTAAGGACAAAATGCATTCTAACACATAAATGACATAAAATGGCATGAAGTAGGATAGCATAACAGGGAGATTTTGGCAAGAGCCCGTTCTTATGGTTACTTGAAAAAACACCAAGTAAAAAAATCTATCTTTTTTATCTGTCTGTATACATGTCCCAAAATGTTAAGATTAAAGAAAAAAAATTGATTTCCATTTGAACTCTAATAATGTGCTACTTTTTTTAATTGTGAAAAGCTTGAAAAAATATATAGAACAGTGAAGAAAAGAAAACAATACAGTACCAACCAGCTTAAATCAACTATTGTTCACATTTAGTTAATTTAGCTGAGCTAATTTGAAAATGAAAAAAAAGGAGCAGTATAGAAAAAATTAAAATCTTGATTTTTTTTCCTTGTCTCATTTGCCTCTCACTATTTAATTTGTTGGGAACCCTTCTAATACAGGGTTTTATACTTTTATTTTGTATACATATATTCCAAAACAAAGCTGAATACAGTCTTCTATGTTTTTTAATGTCTACAAAAATGCTATCAATACAGTACTTATGATACTGCCACTTGATTTCTTTCATTGTGTTATACTTTTGAACCTATCTATTTTGATACATATAGATCTAGGTCATTTTTAATGGCACCATAACATTCCATTCTATGAATACACTACAATTTATCTTTTAGCCAGCTGCTGAAACCTTTAAGTGTTTTCCATTTTTCACGATTACAAACAATGCTGCAAAGAATAGTCTTGCCCGTGTTTCCTGAGTCTATAGTGGAAGAGTTTTTCTTGGGATGATATTGAGGACAGAGCCGCTGGGTCGTAGCATCTACACATTTTCAATGGTAGTAGATATCATCAAAATGCTCTTCTGAGAGGCGATAGCAGTTAGTATTCCAATCAGCAGCGTTAACAGTTTGCTTTCCCTCATTCTTGCCAAAAAGCCAACTGTGTCATTTTTAGTTATTCCACTCATCCATGGGTCCCTGGTAAACGACCAAGATGAGTTTTCTGCCTTCACCTGGAATGATACTGCCCTGGACATCTCTTACCTCTGCCCACCAGTATCCCCTATTTCTAGAGACAGAACCTCTCTTTTCTATAAAGAACTGCCCTTCCAGCCAGTGGGTTGTTAGTCACATAGTCATGAAGGAGCTTCTCTCTATGTATAGTGATCAATCTGGGGGTGGAGCTCAGAATATGGGCAATCAGAATTTCTCTTCAGGGGTTAATATGGCCAATGGGAGAGAAAATCTCTCCTTTCTTTAAAGAACTTGAGGAGTAAGGAACAAGCTCTCTTTGCCTGCCAGAGGAAGAAGCCACAGAGAGGAAAGAGGAATCAAGATTAGATACATAGACATTCTACTCCTGGGTATATAACCCAAAGGAATTGAAAAAAGGACTCGAACAGATATTTGTACACCAATGTTTATTGCAGCATTATTCACAATAGCAAAAGATGGAAACAATCCAAATGTCCATCAACAGATGAATGGATAAACAAACTGTGGTATATGCATATGATAGAATATTATTCAGCCATAAAAAGAAATAAAGCACTGATATCTGCTATGACATGGATGAACCTTGAGAACACTACGATAAGTGAAATAAGCCAGACACAAAAGGATAGATATTGCATTGTTCCACCTATATGAAATATCTAGAATAGGCAAATTCATAAATACTTCAGAAAGTATTTATGCAAATTAGGCAAATTCTTCAGAAAGTAGATTAGAAGTTACCAGTTACTGCTTAACGATTACAGCGATTCTGTTTAGGGTGATGGAAAATATAGTGGTGCTAGTCGCACAACATTGTTAATGTAATTAATGCCATTGAATTATACACTTAAAATTGGTTAAAATGGCATATTTTATGTTACATATATTTTATCACAATAAAAAACTTTCTAAACCACAAGACTATTGAGAACGAAAAAAGAAAAAAAAGATTAGATAGATAGGCAGACAGATAGACACACATATGTATCTCCTAATGACATCATTTGACTCTCTGGATCCTACAGTGCTTGAAGTCAGAACTAATTCTTTTATTTCTTAGTTACATAAATCAATATATTCTGTTTTTCTCTTTATATAATTCAAATTGGCTTCCTGTCACTAGGGACTGAAATAATCCTAGATCAGGCATAATGGTATACAGTCAGGAAGGAGACAAAAATATGATCTTAACATCCACTTAGGTTCTAAACATTTTATTTAAACCTCTGCTGCTTGCAGGAAATCGATCAAATCTTATTCTCATTGAGTTTGTGTGTGTGTTATTAGCAACTGGTAATAGCTTGAATAAACATGATAATTCCTTAATTTCATTTTGCTGCTTGATACAAGGTCTATCCTAACCAAATTTTTTCCACATACATTTCTCCTCTGCTTACTGTGCTAAGAAGAATGGAGTGACATGCTGAAGAGGACAGAAAGGAAAAAGAGTCCACAACAATGAGAAGATGGACATTAAAAGTGATTCTTTTACTCTACTACCAAACTGAAAAAGAAATGACCAAAAATCCTAAGGCAAAAATAATTCTGACATTTTAAGCATTTATATTGACCTGGAGAGTGGATGCTCCCTTTAAGAGAGTCACCATCCTTTCTTGGAGGAACCAGGAGTCCCCTCCTTTTTCACAAAGGCGACTAATGATTCTTGCCTTGATTTCACCTGTCCTTGGTAAGCAATTGACAAAGCCTCGGTGGCAAAGAATGAGGGAGAGGAGAAAGATGACTCCTTCCCCTTGATTTTTCTCCTCGTTTAATTTGATGTTTCTATCTTCACATAAATTTAGCAACAGACAACATAAACATAGCTAGATGAAAATTGAAGATTTAGCCGTTAGTAAATTCATGAGAACAATTATACTTTGAATCCAACAGTTTCTCCTTTCTCAGAAATTACACATCTGGCAAACCTGGTTAACTTGCCCGTACTCTTGCTCGTAGTATGATTTAGAATGAAGCAAAAAAGAAAATTCAATAAAATAAATCCATTTACAACGAGACAAGCTACAGGATTAAAACAATTATTTATTGTAGAATTTCCTTAAGGACTTAAATATGAGTGGTGGACAACAAAATTGTGAAAGGTCCCAAAATAACTAATAAGTGTGATAAAAGTCCTAGAAATGCAATAGTCTTCCAGACAGGCAAGAAAAAGAGAAGGGATTTGCTTGTGTGGAGTAGGAGAAGGGAAGGCACGTGCAACAGTAAATTGGCAGATACTAGTGATTGCTGTAGGCAAAATCCGAATATCAATAATAGTTAGGTTTCTTTTATAAGTGTTTTCACAGTGGCCAAGTGCTAAAAATGCAAATTCAAAAGGAAATTAGAAAAAATATAACAAAAATGAATTATTTGTTCAACATGAAAAGAAAAACACAAAGAGAAGATAGGAAAGGAACACTGCAACATTATGCAAGTTGAAACATCATTGTTCTCCCATGTTTCTTTCTTTTTTTTTTTTTTTGGCTCTGAAATAGCTCCATCAGGACTGGAAGGAGGGGAAAGCAAAGGAATCAGGGACTCTCCTTTGGAAAAACAAACAGGGTTTCCAAAATTCTTTTCTGCTTCTCTTCATCTAGTTTAGTCTGTTTCTTCCCCCCTCTAAACGCTTCCATGGGTGCTTTTCCTGCCTGGTATTCATAAGCAAGACATTTTTGAAATATGTAGCTTCATACCAGTAATGGGGTGGGGTGGGACACCACACAAAGGAGCTTTCGTTTCAAATATTAGCACAAAGAACCACTTCTTGAAATATGTAACATTTCCAACTCGGGGAAGGCACAGCTGGCTTCATGTGTCAGTGGTATGTAAGATCTTCCAAAAGGAAGCAACATGAATGACTACAATGTATGGTCCATATCTCATTATACCGCAATCAAAAATATGAGCTGATATTTTCACTTCTGACACGGTGTGAGTTTTCAGTCTGCTTCACGTTCATGGGGGTTCAGTTGAATGAATAATGCCATAGTTAGAGGGAAAAATTATTTGGCAGCAAGTAGAGACAAGGAGGGGATAGGAGGAACAATTGACATGGAAAGTCATTTGATATTACCAGTTAAGCTCCAGAATCAGGGTTTTGAGGATAATTCCAAACAAAATCCTAGACATTGGTTTGGAAACTGTTTCTCTAATCTGTGTTCTACTTTTGTGGCATTCCAATGAGTGATATCCCAAAACTATAAATGTTTTCTTTAAACTGAATTTCCTGTGAATTGGCAATAATTAGTTTAATTGGATTGAAGAAAATACGATTAATGTTGAGAAGGATATATTTGCTCTGAATCTTCTGGAGGAAAATCTATTCTGTTTCAGTAAAAGTATGAACCATAGTTATAAATAATTCACTATACAATGCAGTTATATGATCAATTTGAGGGCTTACTTAAATACTGACTTTTTTTTGTAATATTAGGCTATAATAATTAAAGGTATTACAGAGAGTTAAATTCTTTTTTTTTTTTTGGTGAAGAAAATTGGCCCTGAGCTAACATCTCTTGCCAATCTTCCTCTGTTTGCTTGAGGAAGATTGTCCCTGAGCTAACATGTGTGCCAATCTTCCTCTATTTTGTATGTAGGACGCTGCCACAGCATGGCTTGATGAGCGGTGCGTAGGTCCACGCCAGGGATCTTAACCCACAAACCCTGTGCCACAGAAGCAGAGCACGTGAACTTAACCACTACACCACTGGGCCGGCCCTAGATTCTTTCTTAAACATCCATTTTAATTCAAGGCCAAAGTCTTAATTTCCTTTGCACCGTTTCTCACCTTTTCCTCATTTATGCAGATATTTCACTGCATCCATTCATCAGCTCACTCTTTAGAAACAGAGCTATAAAATTATTGCATATATAAATTAATAACTATCATTTATTAAACAGGCACTCTAGCTGCTTTATATATTACCTAATTTAATCCTTAAGACAATGTTTTCATCACCATTTCAAGAAAGCAAGCCCCTGAGGTGTTGAGTAACTTGACCAAGGCTGCATTTAAACCCAGAGCTAATACCACAGCCTCTGCAGTTTTCACTAAGCTATGCTATCTCCAACTGAAAGAAGTTGCCAATACCATCATAAAGGGGACTATATTGAAATACCAACTAAATGTTCATTGATGATGAATAGAACAAACTATATCAGAGAAAATACCTTTTCCAAAATATTAGTTACAAGAGCTTTAAAAAGTTCTGGAACTATATCCCCTTAATCCTAAATCATTAATAGTACTTAATTATTTATATTTAAATTATTGGAGATTGAATGTTTATTTTTTTAGATCCTAATTAAGTGCTTGTTAGCATTTTCATAAATATAGCATTTACTACTTGTAATAAAAATTCAAGGTATATACAAACTTTAATTTCTCAATAAAATACTTATATTGGATTTGAAGACTATTTCCTACGAGAAATTGGCCACATTCTCCTCATCATCCTTGCGCCTGTTTTATTCTGTACTGCTAAGAAGACTGCAATTTACCACAGGACAAAATTAAGAAAAAGAGGAGGCAAAGGAGTAATGTTCAATCTGAGAGTAAATCATCACACTCCTGCCACCACTGTCTAGCAGCCCTATTGAGATTTGGGGGGAGTTGCAAGGAATATTTTAGTTGAGCCGCCTAAGTGGCTACATTGCATTACCAGCTCATAAATGCTAAATTAGCTGCTTGACCCCTCTTCCTGGTATTGCACAGAGGCGAAAAGTAAAAATGAGATGTCCTTGGACCAGACCTGGGAGAAGAAGGGAGGATTTGTATACCAACTTAAGAATCTGACAAAATCTATTTATTTTTATTGTATAGAGAGATATGAAAATATGTATAAATAACATTTTCTTATGTAATTGAAACATTAACTGTCATTGGAACACAATGTAGTATTTTTTTACCAGATAACAACACATATTTGAAACAATATGCTATTGTGACTTACATAATGCTAAGAATGAAGGTCTGTTATGGGTTCCATCATGTGCGTTCCCCCTCAAAATAGTCCCAAGTATAATTTGTAGCAATATACAGAGCTTACTGTAGATAAAATAAAATGGAATCAAGTCCAAGCACTTTTTAAATGTAGATCCAAATCCATCCCTCCGTACTTTTGTGTATGTGATTTAAATTATTTTAATAAATCTTAGGATATAAAATAAGGTAATTCATGATAATTGTAGGAAATCATATAATACTAAGCTATATATGTAAAAATAATCATATTCTAACTCTTCCAAAATCCCAAAATTTTATTAGCAGTTTGGTATATATATCTTTCTACATCTTTCTTAGGCTCATTGTAATATATGCCTATTTCTTTTTAAATTTTTCTCAAAAATAGGGTTATATTACTCCACAATTTGCTTTTATCATTTACCAATAAATCATTAATGTTCTTCTGATACATGAAAACACTCATTCTATTTTAATAGTTGCATAATGCTTCGTAGTATAAATATATAATAATTTATTCACTGTTCCCATTTTTAAAGGCATCTTAACTATTTTTAGTAATTTGCTTCTATAAGTAATGCTCCAATAAATACCCCTCTACATATATGTTTATCTATTTTTGGTTTTATTTCTGTAGAATCAACTCTCCAAATTGGGAGTACTGGGTAAAAATAGGTGTCCATTTTAAAATTGAATAGATACGGCCAAAATTCAGTAGCTTTTCATGTTTAGCTTAATTTAGGTACAGATGTTCATATATAGAATATTTATAGATATGTGCATACACATAGCTTGATTTATAAACATATATATCCTTGCTCTGTCAACTGAGAGGGCCTAGTAACAACAATCTCACTTAGCACCCAGATCTTGGTTTCTAATACCATTCTCCAATAAAAGGAACCAGGGAGCCTTGGAGAAACGACTAAGTCTAGGGGTGGGGCAGGAAATATACAAAATAAGTCTGGAACAATTTGAGCAACAAAATAAATAAAACAGTTTTGTATTATAACCCTAAATTTAAAATAATTTTATATGATTCCATATTGGCATAAATAAATAATTGAATAAATAAATAAACAGGGGAGACCAGACTTATCTGCTATGCAGAAGAATTCCAAAGAATTCATGGAGATAGTCTGCCCTCAAAGAGGTGGAGGATAATTCCCCATTCCTTAAATATCAGCTGGGTGTAGTGACTTTTTTCCAAAGAATGTAGTGTGGAAAGGGGCAAAAAACAGTAGCTTTACAGTGGAGAAACTTGACAAACACTACCTCAGCCAGGTGATCAAGGTCAACAGCAACAGTGATGCCATGTTGATAGCATGTACTGTTGATAATGTGATGAGAATGGGATTTACCTCCATGGTCTTCCTCCCAGTAATCCATAACTCCAGTCTAATTATAAGAAAAACATCAGACGAATTTCAATAATGGGGCATCCTACAAGATACCTAACTGGTACTCCTCAAAATTGTCAAGGTCATCAAAAACAAGGAAAGTCTGAGAAACTGTTATAGCTAAGAGAATGTTAAAGAGACATGACGACTAAATGTAATATAGTTTTCTGGATGAGATCTTGAGACAGAAAAAAGACATTAGGTAAAAACTAAAGAAATCTGAATAAACAATGGACTTTAGTTAATAATGTTTCACATTGGTTTGTTAGTTTTGGCAATGTATCATACTAATATAAGATGTTAATAATAGAGGAAACTGGGTGTAGGGTATATGGAAACTCTCTGTACTATCTTTGTAACTTTTCTGTAAACGTAAAAGTATTCTAAGATAATAGTTTTATTATTTTAAAAAAACAATAGCTTTTAAAATAACAAAATAGAAATTGAAAGAAATCATAATAGCAAGAAAAATACTTCAAAATAGATGTTTTTTCTTTGTGAGGAAGATCAGCCCTGAGCTAACATCCATGCCAATCCTCCTCCTTTTTTTTCCCCCAAAGCCCCAGTAGATAGTTGTATGTCATAGCTGCACATCCTTCTAGTTTCTGTATGTGGGATGCGGCCTCAGTATGGCCGGAGAAGCGGTGTGTCAGTGCGCACCTGGGATCCGAACCCAGGCCGCCAGAGGCGGAGCGCGCGTACTTAACCGCTAAGCCACGGGGCCGGCCCAAAATAGATTTTTAAAAGAAGGTACAGAACCTATATGAAGAAAACAACAAAATTATGTTAAAGAATTAAAACAAGATCCTCTAAGTGGAGAGAACACCAGGTTCCTTTTCTGGAAGACTTAAGGTCATAAAAAGGCCAATCTATGGGTTTAATACTAAGTATAATGATGTACACCTGAAATTTATACAATGTTATAAACCAATGTTACTGCAATAAACAAAAAATTAAAAAAAAAATAAATTCGATTTCCATTAAAAAAAAATGCTATTTCCATAAGAATCCAAGCATGGTTTATTCAAATTATGGGGACTTTTTTTTTTTGGCAGGGAGGTGAGGAGGTTGAATCAGATGAAAATGATTATAAAGCTTTGTGAAAATTGCAAGAAAATTTTGGCATATAATAATGAATAAAGATTTGCTCAATGATGTTTTAAAACATATAGTAAAGTTAGTATAATAAAAGGTTATGGTGGGCCAGCCCCGTGGCTTAGCGGTTAAGTGCGGGCACTCCGCTGCTGGCGGCCTGGGTTCGGATCCCGGGCGCACACCAACGCACAGCTTCTCCAGCCATGCTGAGGCCACGTCCCATATACAGCAACTAGAAGGACGTGCAACTATGACATACAAATATCTACTGGGGCTTTGGGGAAAAAAAGGAGGAGGATTGGCAATAGACATCAGCTCAGAGCTGGTCTTCCTCAGCAAAAAAAAAAAAAAAAAGAGGATTAGCACTGATGTTAGCTCAGGGCTGATCTTCCTCACAGAAAAAAAAAAGGTTATGGTATTAACATGGGAAAAGACAAAGAGATCCAAATATATATATAAAAATTTAATGTCTGTTAAAGCAAGTATTTCAATTCAAAATTGAAAGAATAGATGATGCATTTGGAAGGGAGAGAAGGAAGGAGAGGAATGGAACCCTGCAAGCAGGAATACAGGCGAGCAGTTGGGGATTAGGGAAAGCAGATAGGAGTATGTTTGGAGAAGGCCAAAATGCCAGGTTGTGTTTAGGCTTTATCCAATAGTGAAAGGACTGCTAAGAAAAGATTTGATTGAGACAAGGAGTTGGAGTAGGGGGCAGGGGTAGAAGACTAACATTTATTGAATACTGACTGTACCTGAGGTGTTATTCCCAGAAATTGACGTAGATCGTTTAATCCTCATCACAACTCTATGAGTTCGGTATTTTTCAATTAGTAGTTTGCTCTTCTTATTACCATTCATCCCGTTGTTTTATTTTTGTAATAATATTTGTATTGTTATTTTGAAATATTTTCTTTATTTTGCAGTATAAAGCAAAGAAGTAATTATGCTAACAGTGCTACAAAAAAGATTTTTCCATATAAGAGAACAAAGTTACGACTATAAAATTAAACAAGTGAAAAACAAGTATTGTTAATTTGAGTTGGAAATATTAATATGAACTCATAAGTTTTAAAAATGTGTACTTTCTGGCTCTGTCAACTAAAATGACCAGTAGAAATAAATGCCCAAGCCCCAAGATTTTGGCTTCTAATTCCATTCCCCACTGAAAATGTATCAGAGTTTCTTGGAGAAGTGGCCAATTCAAGATCTGGTTCAATGGCAGGGAAGATACAAGATGAGCCTGCGACATTTTGCAGTGCCAGAACTCAAGAAAGATTTCAAAGACAAATAGTCATTGCAAAGGGATACTGGAACCAGCTTAAAGAGGCTCCTATTAGTCAAATCTATGACAATCTGAGCGTCAAACAGAGTAACTGCAGTTGAGTATCCCCCATTTATAAGTAATAACTGTAGAAACTCAGGCTGGGTGAAGTTAAGTAATTTTTCCAAGGATGTCCAGCCAGTAAAACGTAGAGTCAATGTTGAATATGAGTTTCCATAACTCCAAAGCAGTGCTTCTACCATACACCATCCTTTTTGATCAAAGCAATGTTTAACTGAAGAGAAAAATGCAGAAGGGAGAATAAAAAGAGATAGTTAGGAAGAGACAGGTAAGGAAACCTGAATTTAATTTCCATTGGAAAGGATTTTATAGCAAGTAGGCCCATCCAACAATACAAAAGGATGACTACAGATATCTAAGCCGTGGCTAGATAAGATGGTGTATTAGAGAAACCACTCAAGTCTCTCCAGTACTAATGTCCAGATGTGCCAAGTGCTCCTGCCTCATGGTAGCACTTCACTTTAATGTCCCAGTAATAGTGGTCAAATCCCCACCTCATGCCACAGTATGTTCTCCAGCCCAGGTATCTCTGATATGGAGATTCCTAAAGATTTGTTCCTTCGGTTCACCCTGGTGCCCTTGTGGCTATAGCCAGTCCTGGAATTCAGTGCCTTACTGTCTCATAACCTTTCCCAGCAGGCTGCATTAACTCTTCTCACAGCTTTGCCCTCAACAGGGATCCTGGCCCCTCCTTTAATTTCACAAAGCACTGCTAAGATCAGGCTATATAATTTAATAAAATTTTACTGACCACATGAGGCTAAAAGGAGAGAATTGTAATGCAGAAGAGAAAATTTAAAACTAGATATGAGATAATGTAGTTCTCGGTACCCACCGTGTTTCAGAGTAGAGCCCTCCTCTCACTACCCACTCATCCTGGGAGAGTTTTTGACCATTGTCTCCCCCATACCCAAACTCTCCTGGAACCTAGAGAGAGGAAACAATAGTAGTTTATGCTTATTTACCACCCGCAGGTTCCCCTCCTGTGAGGGTACATCTCTGGCTTACAATGAAGAATTACTATGCCAAAGCTTCCCTTTGGCATAACCAAAAGTTTTACTGTGGTCATTTTTCTTCCCCACAACTGAAGAGCAATCATCCTCAAAGGAAAATCAAGCATCTATCTCTAACAACAAAATAAACCACAGAAACATCAACACTAGAGTGTCTTTTTCTCCCAAGGCTCAAATATGCCAGGAACAATTTCTCCAATTAAGGCCCAGGGTTAAAATTCTGGGACTTTCTTTCATCCAGATTCAGAAGTCTCAGTGAAAGCAAAGCTGCCCCCAAGCATGTGGCCTAGGACAAAAAGATCAGCCTTGATATGGGGGCAAGGAGGTGGGGAAGGGGAGGAACCAAACACGATACCCCTTCCCTTGCCAGAGCAAACACCAAGGGACAGATTACTCCCTAACGTTCGTTCTCCCGGCCTTTTTATGATTCAGCTAGACCCAAGAGTTTCACTTTATCCTGTATCTCATCTTGAAGACTAAGAAGTTGCACTAATGTATTGTGATCTCAGGGTGGTATAGAGTATAGACATGCAAGGTGGTCTCAGCTCTCAGCTGAAAATCTTCTCCCCACCTCTCTCTCTAGCCATCACAGGGTGCAGTCCAGCTGCCTGCCGTTTGGGAAGGACAGGCAGTGAGTCTCTCTTCCTCTCTCTCTCTCTCTCTCTTCCTCTTTCTCCATGTTCTAATCCGCCTACTGATAACTGCAGCTTTGAACTCCATCCAGGACCCAATGGAGGAAGAGAGGATTTGCACACTCCACTCTTGTAGCCTGGCTCTGTGCCCCTGGGGGCTGACCTGTATGTACTGCATGAATCAGCTCCCCAGTGGGAAGTCCGAGTATACTATCAGAGAAAGTGAGAAGAGTGAGTTTGCAGTAGGAATTCTCCCAGTGCCCTAGCTGCAGGGTCATCTCAGCCAGGCTTTTTTGTTGGCCGAAGGTCACGGCCTAGTCCACTGGCCCTCTTGACTGAGCTCACCTTGTCTTTGGGTCCTGGAAACGGATCTCTCCCCTCCACTCTTCAGGCTGGGGATGTTAACAGCATCCACTCTTACTAGCTCCAGGGTACTGTACCCTCTCTTGAGGCTTCCACACCTTTGAAACTAGACCCTTTATGAAAGTCGTTACAAATTACTCAACATGAATGTGCCATCAGTTGCCTGCTCATACCCTGACTCATCCAAGTGGTTAGGAAAGTTCTAACCTAACTCATACCATTGTGAGATGGATTTATGCTCTCTGGGATGGTTACCTTCTTGAGGCGTGTACCTATGTTCTTGGGAGATCCCTCTGACTACAATCCCTGTGACATGACCTGGCCTTTCCTCTGACTCACTGTCTCCAGTACCCTCTTAGCTTCTGCCCCCAGCAGTACATACACTTGCCTCCTAATGCTGAGATACCCTTATCTTGTGCAATGGGTATTGAGATGTGCTATCCGGATCCTCCTTCAAGGAAAGGCTTGTTGTCCCAGCTGCTGGGAGTGCTGCAGGCAGACAGCCTTCAGCTGGCAACTTAGCAGCAGAGGGCTGTCAAAGCCAAGGTTATGTCCTTCCCAGAGTGGCCTATACTCAAGGATGGTTGGTCAAAACAATGATATAAAGTCCATGCCATTTGGCCCAAAGCAGGACAATTACGATGGGCCAATTTTACACTAAAACTCTCCATGAACACGGCCAAGGCTGATGGCCTGCATTGCAGCTCAACTTCTCCCTCTACCCAATCCTGCTTCCTTCCTCTCCCTTTCCCAGGAGTTGACTCCAAGGGCATCCCTATTGGACATGTGCACACTAAACTCCTTCCCATGGTGTGCTTCCTGGAGAAACCAACTTGCAATAGTCTGCTACAAGATCCCTGTTAAAGCAACCTTGGGCCAATATTCCCATCACAAACTCCACATACGGTCTCTGGAATCCATGTAACAGGGAGGGAGGGTGGTTTCCTTCCAGATGGAGCCCCCTCCCTCTGCCATAGGCCATCCAGGCTTCCTCAAACGAGTCAGGCACCAGCCCTGTGGGCTCCTTAGATAATAACAACAGACTTGATATTTCTCAGCATGGATCCCACATGCTCCCTTCACTAGGACAGAGGTTAAGGGTAGGAGCCCTTGCCTTCATTCTTGGGGGTAATAAATGGTGGGACTCTCAGTGCCACTTTTTCCAAGGAAACCTCCTCACAAACTCCTCTTAACCTTGACTCTTCTCTTCCATGTCAGTGGGTCCTCTATTCAGATTTTCCATGGTCTACTTAGAATTATTGTCCTGGTGGTCTCTTGGAATGTGGTATTTATTGTCTTCATTCTTGACCAAATATGACTCTGGAAGAGCCCCATTTTAACAACATGTTACATTATGGAAATGCTTGAATATGGCAAGAATATCTTTTGGAAGAACTCCAGCGGTGGTCTTCTCTAAGAAGGGACATGGGTGGGCAGGGGAGAAGGATATGATTGAGACATAACTTGTCACTCTCTTTGTTTTTTGGGATTTTGTACCATATACATGCATGTTATACCTATTAGATTGAACCTTATGGAATTATCAATATTGGACCATTTTTGATCTACAATTTTCTTATTATCTCGTCTATCCTCAGCATAGTCAATTGTAGGAAACAAGAGGTGACCTACTTGATGTTTCTCCCACCGTTAGATTACAATAACTGTAAGTGGCCTAAGCTGTCGCTTATCTCTTCCTTTCAAACCTTGACCCTGCTGTATAATTTTCTGACTTATATCTTCTATACTCTGTTTGCTTCTGGAAGCAGAATAGAAACAGGATGGAACCTAAGGAAGACAGTCATTCCTACTCTGTCCCCACTCAATGTCCAATACTCTCCCCAAGGCCCCAGATAAACACCCCTCTTTCAAGACTCTGCTAAGACACCACCTTCTCCCTCTAGTCTTTTCTGAATTTCTTCTCACTAACTACAGTCCACTGAAGAGAGCTTGACCATTCCATTGTGCAGATGCCTATCAAAGGATCTATCACAGTATTGGCCTCATGTGTAGACATATCTGGCTCCTTCATTAGACCACTGATCTTTTTAAGAAAAAAGTTCATGTCTTTATATCCCAAATTACAACAGTGCCAGGATCAGACCAGTAGGTTCTGATAGAACAGGATCAATAAACGATTGTTGAATGAACGAATGACCTCGTTATGAAAGCTGGTGTTATTTCACAGCATAAATGAATTCAGCAAATACTTTATGCTGTACACTCCTTATTCTGGTTTGAGTGCAATATTCTGTCTACATGTGCAACGGGATACAACTGTGAGTCATTAGCTTATGCGGACTCAATTACTCAATGGTCCGTATATGATAGATGTCTTGGATACACAGTCCTAGCACACAGAAATGCACTCTCTCTGAAAACATACCTTCACAAAGAAGGGGAGCCAGTAAGACCCTGGCTTCTACAGACGATAATTCCGTTATGCTTCATAGCCTACAAATTTCTATCTTGCTTCTAAGTGATGAGGAATTTCAAGTCTCCAAGGAGGACAAATAACATGAGAAAACTTTGTCAGGAAACTACAGGCCCCCAGGGCCAGAATTTAGAAAACACTTATGCAGGTGAGGCTTTTTTCAAGAAGTTTCAACTATATAAATTCCTCTTTGTCAGAGTTATCATGTATTAGTCTAAGACAGTTATTATATTTTCTTATTATAAGCATGCACTGTGTTCTGCATCTGGAACATTTGCCAAATTGTAGATTTATTCCTATTTCTATACATCTGTGAAAAGAATGTGTGTTCTGTTTCATCAGGGAGTTACTTGAAGTCACAGGTTGCTAATTCCAAATGAATAGAAACAGTGATTAATCTGGGAGATATGAGCTCGCCACTATTCATGTAACAGATGTCCATTATGATGAGTTACACATTTGTTCCATGTTTACACTAGCATACAAAAAAAGAGGATTCAACTATTTGGTAAAAAAAAAAGAAAATAAAGAAAGAAAAGAATGAAAGGGGGATGTGGGAAGGTAGGGAATTAGAAAATACTTGAAAATGTTTATTCAGGTGCCAGGTTAGATGCAATGGAGACGTGTGGTATGTCTGCAGGGTGGCAGGTAAAGAGTTGAGGGGAGGTAGAGAGTTAGGGGAGAGAGGGAGAAGCTGGGGGTAAATGTTTCTGGCTGCATTTCAGGGTGTGGATATTAACTGAGTTCATCTCACTAGGCTGACAGAAGCACTAATGCCAAAACCAGCAATTTCCTCAGCATCAGCTACACAGAAGATGGGATTTCAGAGGGAGGCACAAGAAAAGGAGAATGATGTATGTAATTTTATTCAAATAATTAAAAACAAAGTTGGCAGTCTATCTTCCTGTCAAGAAGAATAAATATCAGAAGTGGAGTTGGAAGGAGATGTGCAAGAGGCTCCCTGCTGCTCCATATTAACTCTGGTCCAATACAAACTTTATAGTTGATTCTTCACAAAAAAGTCCATTTAAAATGATCCTCCTATGTTTTTTTTCAGTTACTCTGTGAGCAGAGCTAACACAGCAAGAGAATACAAGCCAGGAGTACATGTGGAAGAGGCTGCCTGAATGAGCCACACTAGAGCTGTTAGTTTGATAGCCACGGATACAGGGTTTGTATAAGCGAACTATATCTCCAAAATACGACGAGTGAAAGAGAGGTTTCCAAAACTTTCCTTTCTCTCATTATTTCCCTCCTGTCTTCACGCCCAGGAACTAAAGCACGGCCTGGCATATAGTAGGAACTAAATAAATACATATACACATATATACACACAGATTTTTTTAATGAATTAAGTGAATGTGGGCTGGACTTAACGAATGACATGTGCATATGGATGGATAATATTTATGAATGGATTCATTATCTTACATATTTGCAGGCTCAGTGAATTATAGCAGAGCAATATCACAACCAAAAGTTAAAGAATCCTCTCTGAATGTCATAATGTGGCCATTACGTGTCCTAAACTATACTTTTTCAGAGTTTCTGTTTGATAGCAACACTTTTTAGAGGAAAGGGCAAGTTTCATTTTGTTACTTAATAAAGAGAAAAGATCAGCATGACAACTTGATAAAGAAATAATAATTCAGACAGACTCACTGAGGGGTTTTGCTTCTAAAGCATTTTAATCAATATTCCTCTATATTTCCAGTAACGTATCAAATTGTTCTTCAATTGCTTCTAAAATGTTGAACTTAAGATGTAAAATGCTCCACTTTTACATCTAAATCTTTCTTTTTATTATGTGAAGATTATGACAGAAGTGAGCACTCCTCCTTGCATTTGCGACACTTACAAGTCCAATTAGAGAGCAAAACTATTCTTCAGAAAAGTCCTCGTGTTGATTGGACTTCTGGGAACTATGCAAGGCAACAACAGCATATTTGTCTACCTTAAGCAATGTAAGGAGGGAAACACCACAAAGGTAGCCAAAATGACTAAGGAGGAATTCAGTTAATTAAAAATGACATGTTGCTATGCCAAGTTAGAAGTGTTGGTGAGTGGGTACTTCGAGCCAACTAAAAGGTTCTTTCAGGCATCCTAAATCTCTTTGCCAAAAAAATTAATATTTTTAGTCTAATCCCGTCAAGTAAGCCAAGTTGATGATGACAGAGAAAGAAATCTTCAATTTTTTAATCTTTTTTTTTCTCTTTTTGGTGAGGAAGATTGGCCCTGAGCTAACATCCATGCCCATCTTCCTCTATTTTGTATGTGGGACGCCGCCACAGCATGGCTTGACGAGCAGTGTGTAGGTCCATGCCCAGGATCCGAACCCATGAACCGCAGACTGCAGATGTGGAGTGCGTAAACTTAACCACTATGCCACCGGATCAGCCCCCAAATCTTCAATTTTTGAAGGAAGTAGGAATTAGGATAATATAGAGGTCAGCAAACTTTTTCTGTAAAAAGCCAAATAGCAAATATTTTAGGCTTTGTGCACCATGTGGTCTCTGCTGCAAATACTCAACTATGCTATTATGGTGAAAGCAGTCACAAACAATATGTAAACAAATGAGCATAGCTATGTTCCAATAAAACTTTATTTATAAAAGCAGGTGACAGGCTGGATTTGGCTCACAGGCCATAGTTTGCTGACCCCTAGGATAATATGTAGATGGCTCTCCAAAATAGACTGAATCCTGAGGAAAGATGCAGATTTCAAGGTCAAATTGCAAATTATAGTATTTTTTAATTCATAGTATTCTAAAATGTGCTTAGCAGTACCTCCACTTCTTGTGTGGATCTTATGGTATTTGCCTTCCAATAGCATTTTCCTTAAATGCATCACTGAGATGCACATCTTTTCATAAAACTATCTGCATAAGCTTAGATTCAGTCGAGAAAATAAAGTCATTCTAAATATTCCAGGAACAAAGGATTTAATGTGATAATTAGAGCTTATACCAATGTTGGGATATCTGAGAAAGTGGGGTCAAGAAAGTCACTACCAGGGGGCCAGCCCCGTGGCTTAGCAGTTAAGTGCTCGCGCTCCACTACTGGTGGCCTGGGTTCGGATATCCAGCATGCACCAACGTACCGCTTGTCCGGCCATGCTGAGGCTGTGTCCCACATACAGCAACTAGCAGAATGTGCAACTATGACATACAACTATCTACTGGGGCCTTGGGGAGAAAAAGGGAAAAAAAAGGAGGAGGATTGGCAATAGATGTTAGCTCAGGGCCGGTCTTCCTCAGCAAAAAGAGGAGGATTGGCATGGATGTTAGCTCAAGGCTGATCTTCCAAAAAAAAAAAAAAAAAAAAAGAAAAAGAAAAAGAAAGTCACTACCAAAGACCAGGGAGGCAGACACTGAATATCTCATCCTGACATAGCAAAGTGGGTGGCTATCAAAAGCGCTACAGAAATATGCCCCAATTTGCAAGAATCGCTGAGAAACCTCTCACCAACTGTCTCAGTCTGTTCCAGTGTTCCAGCAAACATCTGGTTCTCAATCACTCCCTGAAAAGCCACTGTGAGCCTCCTGCCCGCCCAACAAACAGCTGCAACCAACCCTGAGCATAAGAGCTTCTACTTCTCTTACACCTGAAAAAAAAAGCTTATGTTACTCCAACAAACTCTAACTCAGGACCATACAGGGAAAGGGATTCTAAGAGATGTAGTACCCAACTTCTCTGCAATGCAGAAGAGATCTTAGAAGGGGTGGTAGTGATGCTTACTTGGCAATGGATAAATCATCACTTTGTCAATGTAGCATCCATATACTCCCTTTGTACCCATTTTTAACTTCCAAATACAGTAAACAACATAATGCTCCTGTCCTACTTGATGCCACTATTCCCCATACATCTGAAACTCACTTGTGCTTTCCCCCAAAGTAAAGCCACAAAGTCCTATTTATTTTATCCATAAATGGTTGATGGTTATTTGTCTTCTAGGTAAGTCACAATAGCTGTTTACTGTCCTGCAATTTAAATATTGAAATATATGTTTTAACTCACTCCATAATAGGCAGAGGGAAGAAGGACAAATTTTATAAATATGTACAGATATATCCACATCAAAATAAGGAAGAAAATATGCCTATTACAATCCTCATTTCTATAACTGGTCACATGACCATTGTTAGTTTTTATAACTTTCTTCTTCTATTACTCATGAGGATCACAGATACCCACCACACTCAAGTGGGGTCATCATCCATCCTGAACACCAAGCTGGGATCTGCTACCCTCTAGTCATCGTCAGGTAACCCCCTCTGTGCAGTAGTCCAGCCCAGGTCTCTCCAACTGTGGGGACCCCCAACAGACCCCAAGGCCTCACCTGCTCTAGTCACCCATTTCATGGCAGCTGCCTGGCTCAAGGGAGGCAAACAGATTAGAGTTGGGAGTGCCAAGGAAGGGAGCAGAGACCACACATGCTGCCATCTTCCCATATCCACACACCCCTCCCACCTCCCATGCCCACGTTTGAATCTTTAAATCTGATCCCTGGTCCTCTTGCTGGGTACAAAATTTAACTTTGCCTTCAATTAATGTAATATCTATCTACCTCTCTCTCTCTCTTTCTCTCTCTCTCACTCTCTCTGATCTTTCTCCTTCTCTCTCTCTTCCCGCTCTTTCTCTGAAATCCAATAGATTTTAGAGAGAATATCTTCATTCAAATTACACCTAAAAGGCATATATTAACTCTCTTTGATCTAAGCTGGATAGCTGAGTTGATTACACACTGGGGTTCATGGATTTACATTCTGCACGAACACATTTTGCTTTGTACCAAGGAAAAGCCAATTTCAGGACTTCAAAGTGTACCTCCCCTAGCCAGTCAGTTCTCAAATGTGTGCTGGTGGTCAAGGGCAAGGATAATATGTGTGATGGTTCAGTGCAAGCCCTACCCCCAATTCCTAAGAAACCAATAGAGAAGACTTCTCCCTTAATCATAGATATTCTAATGGGCGAGGGATAACGAGATTTTTTTTGGAAAAACAAAGGAAAAAAAATGGTCAAAATGTTAATATCTTCTGAATAAGCTTTGTCAATAAAAGCCCCCAAAATATCCAGGTTATAATACCAGTTTCCAAATCTTCTCTCTCTCTCTCCCCACATATGCATACACACACCAAAGAATTTTACAGGACAGGTCAAAATGGATTTCAACTAGTATAAGAGAATGGGTTTGAGTGTCAGAAGGACCTGGGTTCCAGTTTTGCTCTGTCCTTATTATGATTCCCTTATCACATTCCCTTATCACATCTCTAAGCAGCAATTTCCTCATCGGTAAAATGTGGATAATTATAATTTTGTTAAGAAAATTATCCCAAACTTTGAATGAGGTGAAATGGGCTGTGGCATGACCTTTCAAAATCTTACTGGGGCACTGACTGGCCTACCTAAGAGTTATTTACTTATCTGGGGAATGTACTTGTGTTTGACTTTCTGTTTTTTATTTGATTAGAATTCAGATGCTCTGAAGTTACATGCTAATTCTTAGATTTCTGTCCAAGACAAAAGATAACCCCAAAAATTGTGGTTTTATTGTCCTGTAGGACATTAACCAGTTTTGAATCTATCTTAAAAATCTTATTCAGTACTTTTTTTCTCAAAATGCCTAGAAATACCAAGTTCCTCAAAATGCTCTTGGAATCAGCTTTACCTACTCTTATGGTTCTCATCGTTAATGAATTGAATAAATTATTGGCATGTGTTCATTCTGTATTGGTATGATATTTGTGTTTATAGCTTTTTAAAAATTATACTTTGACAGTACCTATGTCATGAAGTTGTTATAAGAATTAAGTAAAATAATACAAATAAAGTAATTAATAAGGTCCTGACATATACTAAGCAGTTAATGAATGTTAGCTATTATTAAATGCAGTTTGATTCACAGAAAATAAAAAATGTAGCATACTCCATAGTTCATGCAGACACCCAGGCTGTTAAAACAAAAGAAATAAAACAAAGAGACTATTCATTTAACGGTGAACTCCAGCTTGATTTCCCTCGGGACTTTTCATTCCTCTAGAATCCAGCCCAGTGAATTAAGCTTTTGAATTAGTAGCCATTTTCATGGATGATGCCAGATCTTATAATTATTGGGATCTATTAACTGTACACAGAATAAGTATTCTGTCCCATAAAGAAAAAAATACAATGTTCCCACCTCACATGGTGAATAATAGATAATAAAATTTAAATTGAGATTAAAGTAAAAATTAATATTTTTCCTCTCTATCCTGCTTTGATATACCCAAATGCTATCCCTCATATTATTTCCTACAATTTTAGTGGGTTATTCCCTGGGGATTTTTTCCAAATTTTTTAATAGCTATGTTCTTCATATCTTTCTTTGTCTTATTTCAATAACTGCTAAAAATAATGGAGTTTTCCCACAAAAAAACTTGTCCCTTAAAAGAAACTAAAGGATGATAAAGGGAGAAGCAAGACCAATTTCTCCAATTTCACCATGATTTTGGTTGCTATTTATACTCAAATAACTTTCTCTGATTATAAATCCTCAAAAAGAGAACTCAGTCAATTTTAGTTTTTGTTTTTTGGATGTTTGTCTTTTAGAACCTGGCATAGGAGTTAAATCAGCTTTGGCTCAGAAGAATCAAATGAATAATTGAATAAATGTTGAAACAACGCTTCAGAAGTAACTCATAACCTTTCCATGTTGATGTCTAAAGAAGAATGAAAAAGCATCTACAGAGAGAAACAAATACTGGGGCACAACATTTCCACATACAAGTACAAGGGAGCCAAACAGAACTGGGATTTACTCTGCACTGTACAGAAAAGCACAGAGAGCCTGGGTCACCAAGTACTTTTTAACTGCCTTCAAACATTGAAGCACAATGCAGGAAACTACAGCACTCATTTAAAAAGCAAACAAATGAATATAGGGACTTACATCAAGATTAAACAGTCAGCTGTTGTTCAGTTACAGTGAACCAAGGAAGAGTAAGGTGAATTTAAAATACAGTGAAGACAAATAACATACGTAGTCCTGAAGTGTTCTTTATATTTGCAGAGCTTACTTATGTGTCTAGACACATTCAGATATATATACATATTCAGATACATACACATACGTATGTGTATGTATTTATATACATATATATTTTATATATATTCACACAAATGCACACATATCCTTGCCTTTGAAATGAGAGAATACCACTGAGCAAGTGGCGAAACCAGAGTTGAGGTAGTCCTCATTCAAGATTACTGTAGTCCCTTGCTACTCAAAGTGTGGTCCCTGGACCAGCAGCATCAGCATCACCTGGGAGATTGTTAGAAATGCAGAATCCCAGGCCCAACCTCAGCTCTCCCAAATCAGAACCCAGATTTTAGCCAGATTGCCCAGTGATTTGTGTGTCCAAATTCAAGTTTGAGAATGCTGCCCTAGATCCATGCTAACCATTACCAAAGCTATTAACTACATGTGTCTGTTCAGCAATTGAAATGTTATTAGCGAGACCGAGGAACAAGCAGTCCAGGTGACACTCATGGACTTAAGGTGAGCACAGTTTGAGAACCACTCCTAGAAACACAGGTTCTTGAATACTTTTTAGGTGATGTTCTTTCTGGATTAACCAACCGCCCTAAGAAAACAGCCACTGAAGGTACCCAATTCATCAGTTCAGCAAATAACTGACTGGGGAAATTTTTCTAATCTAATTAAACATATCAGTAAATTGTTTAAGACCATATGCAAGAACAACTACAAAGGGGATCACCCTGGTAGCCTTGAAAGGAACTCTTTCATTGTCAGGAATTCAGCAAAGAGGGGCCAGGGAGGCAAAGTAAGTGTGTGGCATGAAGTCATGTCAACCTTGAGTCTGAATCACTGCTTCTGTCATTTGCTAGCTGTGGGAATTTGGGCAAGTTCCTTAACCTCCCTGTGCCTCAGTGTTTTCATCTGTAATGATGGAATGAATAATTTATACCTATACTGAAAGTTAGCCACGACAATAAGAAATAATGCATTGTATCAGACAAACCCCAATTGAGGGACATTCTACAATATACCTGACCAGTCCCCCTCAAAACTGTGAAGTTGTCAAAAACAAGGAAAGTCTGAGAAACTGTTATAGCCAAGAGGAGCCCAAAGAGATATGATGATAAACTGTAATGTGACATCCTGGAAGGGATCCAGGAACGGAACAAGGGCAATAGGTAAAAACTAACAAAATTCAATTAAAGAATGGATGTTAGTTAATATTAATGTATCAGAATTGGTTTATGACTTGTGACAAATGTACTGTACTAATGTGAGATGCTAATAATAGGTCAAACTGAGTGTGGGGTATATGAGAACTCTGTATGTCTTTGCAACTTTTCTGTAAATCTACAACTATTCTAAAATTAAGTTTATTACCAAAAAAAATGCCTAGCATAGTAGTGCCCAGGCCAGAAGTATACAGTTAATAACAGTTGTTACTATTATTGTGAACTGTATATTAGGGATGATACCAGCAAAGAAGAACATCATCTTGATTCAATATTTTCAGGAGAAACTAGGAGCTTGAAAGCCTTGGAGATTATGGTTGAGGGAAAAGAAGATGAAAGGGAAGATGCAGAGGGCATAAAGACTGCTTATTTTCTCTAGGGCCAGTCCCACGCCTGTAACTTCTGTCACACGATCTTGTTGGTTTTCTTCCTGATGTTGTTCAGAGTCTGTAATTATTTTATTGATTCAGTGGTTCTCTGTTCTGAGCCCAACCTCCCCTCCCCCTCCGCCTGCACAGACACACACACACACACACGCGCACACACACACACGCCCCACTAGAAGTAAGCTTGAAGGCAGAGACCTCGTCTGTCCTCACCACTTCTGTATCTACTGCACCCAGCACAGCACCAGACTTAGAGTAGAAACTTTGTATTTACTGAAAGAAGGAGATGATACCATTGATCATCAAAGGAGGCAGGCAAAACACTTTGGGCTAGAACTAGAATCCTTTTCACACACGTTTTCTCCTCCTTGCCTCCTTGTAGCTCCTCTACCTCTCAAAAAATGAAAGCACGCAAGGAAATAAAAACAAACACCACTCCATTGACCAAGTAACCTCACTCAGAGGGGAAAAAGGGCCTCAACAGTTGGGTCAAGATTTGCTGTCCAACATGGTAGTTGACATTTGCAAATATAGGTGATAGAGATTAAATAAAAATACTTCAGTGATCGCTTGTACTATATTGTGCCTCACGTTTTCTATTTAGTTTAAGCCTCACAAAAATTTTGTTGGATAAGCGGGGCAGATGTTTTAACCTCCAGTTGAGAGATGTAAAATTTTTTTAAAGGAAAGGAGAAAGGAGGAGAGGGAGGGAGGGAGGGAGGAAGGAAGGAAGGAAGGGAAGAAATTTAAGGTGGCAACAGCATTCACACAGTTAATTAATGAGTCATTGTTTTAGTCTACTGGGCTGCTATAACAAGACACCACAGACTGGGGGGTTTAAACAACAGACATTTATTTTCTCACAGTCCTGGAGGCTGGAAGTCCCAGATCAAGGTGCCATCAGGGTTGGTTTCCGGTAAGAGCTTTCCTCCTGGCTTGCAGTGGCCACCTTGCCCTGTCCATACATGGTGGAGAGAGAGAGAGAGCTCTGGTGTCTCTTCCTCTTCTTACAAGAACACCAGTACTATGGGATTAGGGCCCCACCCTTATGACCTCATTTAACCTTTACCTCCTTAAAGGCTCCATCTCCAAATACAGTCACATCTGAGGTTAGAGCTTCAACATATGAATTTGAGGGCACACAATTCAGTCCATGAAAGGATGTTCTCTGACAAAGGGCAAGAGGGTGAACAAGATGAGCAGGGAGGAGCTAACACTTATTGAACAGGGAGGAACTAACAATTAGTTAGACCAGAGGTCAACAAACTATGGCCTATGGGCCAAATTTGAAGGTCACCTTTATTTCCTAAACACATTTTTACTGGAGCCCAGCCACATTCATTCATCCACATATCGCACGTGGCTGCTTTCTTGCTGCCATGGCAGAGTTGAGTAGTTGCAACAGAGACTATGGTTCACAAAGCCCAAAATGTTTACTCCCTGGCCCTTTACAGAAAATGCGTGCTGACTCCTGGGTTTGACCCATATGTGATTATTCATTTTATCACAAGATAACTCCATAGGTTGGTATTCTTGCCACTTCACTGATGAGGCAGTAGAGGCTCTGAGAGGAGAAGTGACTTACACATTCATAGCCAGCAGCGAGAGAGCATGGGCCTAGAGCTTTACGGGGCATGTGTTTTGTATGATTAGGATTTACAAAGAAAGCAGATCACTCACATTAATGGAGCCTTGCAAATAATCATGTAGACCTTAAGGGGTTTCCAGGGATCACTTTGGAACTGCTAGTCTCAAATGCGATTGTTGGTCCTTTTCATTATTAGACAGTACGTTCCCTTTTCTTTTCAGCATCCAACAATGAATTCATGGGCTTTCCTTATTGTATTGAATACAACTGGGGTTCCTTTTTATAGAGGCATTTGTCAATAGAAAACAGTTCTTAGATCCTCTTTGAATTAGTAGAGACATTCCCCAAATGATTTACACAAGAATCCAGAGCATTTTCATTACGCCTATGGTAGAATTTAAGTAAGCAAAACTGCAATTAGGATTAATTTTACTATTGGCTAACGGGTCTCTTACTATTACTTGGCTTCTTGATCTTCCTGTCCATACAGACAAATTATTTGCATGTAGATTCATGCTGCTTTAGTCTGTCCAGCATCAGTTCCTCTGAGGACCATCCTCTCTCCTATTTCATGTGGTCCTAGGTGGGCTGTCAATTACAAGACTCCAGGCCCCCGCAAATCATATTGCCCCATGCTGCCCCTAGACGCAGTAATTGATCCAAGGGAAAGTATGTGACTCGATAGGAGCTAATTCGTCAGAATGTTCAAGAAGTTGGGAGAGAAGTCATCACACAGAGGGACACTGGGCTGAGAGAGGGAGGCAGAGCTCCCAGATCCAGCCCTTCCTGCGGCCTTACCCACCCGGACTTGCTAGTGATGTGAACCAATAAATTCCTTTTTCTGCTTAACTAATTCAAGTTGGGCTTCTCACTGGAAACCCGAAATGTCCTCACTGGTATAACATACTTCCAGATTTTCTGAGTGTCCTTAGAAACATGCATCAGCAACTTCCAGAGGGCACAGGGCACTGAGCATTGGGATCCATGTGTCCTCATCCTAGCTGCAATCTCAGAACTCCCAAGCTATCCCTCTGCCAGATTGGAAGGCTTTAGAAATGGAAAGCCTATGTGACATGGGATGCAACATAATTTCTTGGATATGTTTATGCCTTCTCTTATGCACAAAAGTGCATTCTGGACTTCCTTTCTTAAGTTCCACATCTCCCTGTGCTTTGGCTCTTCTTGGAGTGGAGGCAGAACAAAATCCTCCTGCTGATGACACTTTGATGGTATCAATCTGGGGAAAGAAAAGAAGACCAAGTAGGATTCGTAACTGGACCCCCAACATTGATAGTGCTTGACGGAGTGGGCTGGCCAAAGTCTGGTGCTAGAGTTGGACCCCAATACTCCAGTGGTCCCAATCACCACAGAGGTAATCAGCAAGGAGAAATAAAGCCCACGGTATACCAGCAAGTGGCCACAAAATTACCCCTTCAGTGAAGACACATTTTTTTCTCTCCTTTGTTTTCCAAGATACCTTTCTAAACCTGTGTAAACTCTGCCTCACTAGATTCTTTAACTGTCACCTGAAGTGTTAGCTATGACTCAGAGTTTCCTAAGATAAACTCTACAACCTCCCTCCTCCCCCGAGGAAAGTTCCTAACTGAGGCCCACCCACACCAGCCAAAATTCTGATCCAAGTGGCTGGGAGATGACTTAATGCTGTTGAAACTGTGCACTTACATGTGTTTGCAGGTAATGATAAAAAAGCACCCTTCTTTGTTGTCTCCTTTCTTTGCAGTTTAACTTGGCTTGCTCTGTTTCAGACTGATGGGAACTGAAGTCAATTCTTAAGACACACAAGTAAGGAAAGCTCTTTGTGTTAAAGGCGGTCTGCCAAGGTGCTAATTCCATCTTTGGTAGGTTTTTCCCAGGACTGTGTTCCTCATCCAGGAATTTCCCTGAGCTTGGTGGTTCGCACGTCCAAATTCCAGCTTTGAATAAATAAACCAGCTGAAGTGCTCTGTTGCCTCAGGGACTAGCGGGGCAGTTTCTGAACTTCCATCGCCCCCCAGTGGCAATTTCTTAAGTCTTTTTGTTAGGGATTTTCCTACTCCAAAAGATTTAGGTTATGATTATTCCCGTCAAAGTTGTTTAAAAATTTAAACATAAATTCTCACACTGAAGATTATGAAATGTTTGTGTGGAGGCAGGTTAGTAATGTCGAGTTAATAGCTGCTGGGTCACAGGGTCATAGATTCATGCAATTGACAGATCTCACCAATTGAGGTTCCCCTTGTAAAAAATTCCCACCTATCATAGATGGTAAAGTCCAATATTAAAGTGATTACCCCAAATAAGTTTTTTTTTTTTAATTTAGAGAATCTAGGTTTCCATTTTTCTGGTCCAGTTAAATCACTGTCCTGAACTATGATTTTTTAAACTCATGTTATCCTTTTGTAAACTTTTCTAACATAAAATGTTTTGTAACATTGTCCAAGGAGGTGAGAAAACATTTAAAGCCAAAAAATATAAGGTTTATAAACTATATATGTATTACTTTTCAAAAGCCAACATTGAACCCACATAAAGTAAGTAGAAACGTCACTGTTATTGTCAAAACTTTCAGCAGATTATACATGAAGTGGCAGAATCAAATGAATAAAAGGGTCAGTGATTTCAAACTTCAACCAGATGAAACTCAGAAATAGGTGATAGAGTTGCCCTAAGTCATCAGATATTGATAGTTTAATGACACTGAATAGTCTCAATGGTCAGTAGGGACTGATGTACAACATTTAATTCATCCGCCACCCATCCACCCACCTATTGTCCCATCCTGTCATCCGTTAGCCCACCATCCATCAGTCTATCCTCCCACCCATCCATTTAGACAAGTTTAGAAAGGTATTCAACGGAAAGCAAAGGAGAAAAAAAAACTGTGTCTTCACTGCAGGAATAATTTTGCAGTCACTTGGTGGTGTGCTGTGGGCTTTATTTTTCTTCCTGTTTACCTCCATCCATCCATCTATACAGTAGGTGTGTGCCAGACATTGTACGCGGTACCAAGGAGAGAAGATGGATAAGATGTAGTATCTGCTTTCAGGATTCTCAGAGCAAAAGAGACTTTTTAGATTTTTTTCAATCTGGTCTCTATTCTGAGGCTCTGTTCTCAGAGAAGGTGGAAATAACCAGTACCAAATTACTAAACACAGAAAAGACTCTCAGCAATTGGCATCAAGATGGCCTAGAGACCTAGCTGGCCTTGGTTGCGTAGAGTAGAGAAGAGAACTCATCCAACCACAGCCATTGAATGTTTTCTCTGAAAAACAAAATGTGGGCTATGTAGGATTCCAAAAATACAAACTATTTTGAGGGAGAGAGCATAAGAAACAGCCAAGAGACATTCTTATAGCATAATAAGCTCACCAATTCACATTAAATACAGTTAATGCTTTTGGTGGCTGGCATAAAGTATTTCACCTCGTTTTCTAGAAAAGGAAGAAGTGGAATTTTGGAAAGCAAACCAGACTGAAGAAGCTTATCATCAACTCAAAAAAGGGAAGGTTCTTGCCTCCCAACCCATAATGGAGTTAGTACTTCAGCTTATTTTTCAGCTCACGCTAAATTCCTTTGGTTCACCACCTGCTGTGCCCCACTCCCACACCACTTTTAAATTAGAGGCCAGGCTTGTAGTCCTTTAAATAATACTAACCCAGTGCTAACCTGCTACACACCAAGCATTCCTGCCACTGTTAAATCCTGAGTGGAAGTGTGTGTCCTTCAGCTTCCTTTACTCAGATCTTGTCTGCTTTCCAGCCAGCACATTCTGCTCTTCTGGCCACTCGTCTCCTCTTGCCTTTGGAGGATAAACTTCATCGAATTTCTTTGTTCAAGAATCCTAAATCCTAATGGTCTGGGGGCCTCATTATGAGTGCCAAAGCACATCTTTTCTCTCTCTTTTTGTGTCTAGCGTAATATCTTGGACATAGTAGGTACTCAATAATTTGTTAAAAGCAAAGGAACGGGGACTGGTGGGGAGAGAAGGATGGAGGGACAGAAGGAAGTGAGGGAGCGAGGGAGAAGAGAGAACAGTAAAGAAAGAAAGGAGACAGCCCTGATGGCCTAGTGGTTAAAGTTCAGCACATTCCACTTCAGCCGCCTGGGTTCCGTTCCCGGGTGTGGAACCACACCATTCGTCTGTCAGTAGGCATGCTGTGGTGGTGGCTCACATAGAAGAACCTACAACTATACACAACTATGTACTGGGGCTTTGGTCGGGGGGCGGGGAGAAAGGAGGAATATTGGCACAGATGGTAGCATAGGGCGAATCTTCCCCTGCAAAAAAAAAAAAAAAAGAAGAAGAAGAAGAAAGAAAAAAAGGAAAAGTAGACAAAAGAATGATTTTACAAGGACCGTACGTTCTCTCTAATAAACACCACCCAACAATTACTCACTTGTCATCTTTAACAAATGTCCTAAGCATGCTTCTGAAGTTTGTTTTCAGTGACATAACTTTTACTAAACAAATGTAATCTATTGGAGTTGATGGTTTAAAGTGATGGCTTTCAGAGTGTTTTCCTGTGGTACTTTGGGGGCCAGACTGAGCTGTTCCCTGTTAAAATAAAATAATAGATCCACACACACATAATTTTCAGGAAATCTTTAAATTAACACATAGAACGTTTTTAATTTTAACCCTTTTTCCATCACACAATTCTGATATGTATCAAGTGCTCATAGAGAACACAGCATATGAACACACAACAACAACAAAAATCAAAGAAAGTTCTGAGAAATGGAATTTCTTTTAAATGTTTAACCACTAATATAATATACAATCAATCATTTCCATTTAACCTGACACAATAAAACACATATTTAACGTTTCACAATGAATGCCAGCGCATTTTCATTTTAGCAGTCACTTCTCAGTGTTAATTTCCAGCACCATGGCAGACTCACCTGAGGATAAATATATTTGGGGAAGGGAGCCCAGTAGGTGATCCTCAAACCACATCGGTGCAGCATAATCCTTTCTCACCTCAGGTGGCTCAGTGCTAGGTACTACAGTACTGCAAAAAGCAATGAAATAAAGTATGAGGCCACTTTGAGCAATTATAAAGGAATTTTAAAAAATAAATCAAGTGTATTATTGTCATTGATAATTATTATTTAAATTATTATTTAAATAAAGTTAGGGGCTAATTATATTATTATTATTGTAGATAGTAGAATAGTCATACTCATCTCTTCTAGTCGCTAAATATATTATAAAGCTGAATTAATTTTGGGTAACTGAAAACTTTAGACAAATGCTCTTGCTTCCACATGAGAGAAAAGAAATAAGCAACTTTCTCTCACTATGAGGTACTTTAAAGTAGTGCTTCTTCAACTATGTGTAAAGAAGGACTAGTTATTTTTTAATTTCTAATCAATTACAGACTGATATTTTTGTAAAACAAGAAAAAAAATTACTAATGAAATGAAATAAAAAGCAAACATACAAAATGCAAGCCAAATTTCTTTAGTATCAGGTTCATCAGATATAAAATCACTCTTTTAAACTGTACAAAAGTTTCTAAATGCTTACTCCCTACCTCTGTAATTTTTTTCTCTGGACAACACATTGGGCACTCTAAAGCCTGACCATCCAAAGTGTGGTCCTTGGACTAGCAGTACTGGCACTACCTGGGTGCTTGTGAGAACTAGAAATGCAGACTCCCATGCCCCATCCAGACTTACCGATCAGCATCTGCATTTTAACAGAATCCCTGAGGGATTTGTGTGCAAACTGAAGTGTGAGAAGCATTGGTCTGTACAGAAATTGGAATACAATGATGTACAACTGAAATTTACATAATGTTATAAAGCAATGTTACCACAATAAAAAAATAAAAATAAAATAAACTATAAAACTAAAGCAACTGTACAGATACACAGACACACATATATAACTCTATGACCAAAGAATGCTTCATAATCAACTCACCACATTTTGTATAATATTTATTTAATAAATTCACCCTTAAGCAAAATGTAAGCCTTTGTTAGCTAGGCCTGACCTCCCTAACCCCTGGAGCTCAAGATCTGATGCACTTGAATCTCCAGGTCCATGGAAGATCAAGTTTCCCGAAGCTACATGGTACTTCTCAGGGCCTTATGTACCCATGGTCACCTCTGTCTCTGGACTCCTCTTTCTGCCTGTGCTGGCTCAGTTCACATTGACCTAGATGGGAAACTCAACCTCTTTATCATCTTCTGTGGAAGTCCACTCACAGTTGATTTTGTTAAAACTCATAATAAAACAGAGATAGATAGATACTTCATGAACATGATAAAAAAAACTATGTCCATGCCAATCTAAAAGTTAACACAATGCTTAATGGATAAATAACACTAGACACATTCCCACAAAAATTAGGAATGTCCACTACTACTTCTATTATTTAATATTTTACTGGAAAGTTCTAGCTCATGCAATTAGCAGGAAAAAAAATTATAGGCATTAGAGTTGGAAATGAAGAAGTAACATTATTACTGATTGACATTATATGAAAGAATCCCTGGAAAATCCAAGATAAACAAACAAAAAATATGACTAAAGATAATAGAATTCAAAACATTGCAGAACATAAGGTGAATGTAGTCAATAGTTTTCATAAATATACCAACAATGGTTTGAAGATATAAGGAAAGAAAAGATTTCTTTTACATTGCAACAACGAAGTTTACGTACCAAGGAATAAACTCAAGAAATATTCAAGATTTTAAGAAATACTTTGAAACAGTATTGAGGGACACCAAAGAAAACTTGAACATTTGGGAGGGCACTGCATATTCATGTATAGGATGACTCATTTTTCTAAAGAGTTCTAGTCTTTCTAAATTAATATACAAACTTAACATAATCCCAATAAATTACTATCCAGATTTTTTTAAAAAAAACTTGACCAGCCAACTCCAAATTTCATTCAGAAATACAAACAAGCAAAAGTATCAAGAAAAATTCTGAAAAAAAAGAGTAATGAGAGGGGACTGATTTGCCAGATGATCCTAAAACTTAAACTAATGTGGTATTGATGTGTCATGGATACAACAATGGCTCAGAGTAAAAAGTCCAAAAATAGATACAAGTACACATGGGAATTTAGTGTCTTAATAATGAGATGACATCTCAAATCTGTCTGTGTGTAATGGGAGTGGGGGGATGGTTTATTGGATAAATAGTCCTAAGACAATTGAGTAACTGTTTGAAAAAAATAGAGGGGGGATTGGAGCTGTACCTTATTTCTTACACCAGGGTAAATTTCAAATATATGAAAGGTGTAAAGTAAAAAGTGAAAACCTTTAAAAATTTGAAAAAACTTGGAAGAATTCATTTAGGACTTAAGAGAAAATGCTTCAGAAACCATAAAAGAAAAGACTGTAAAATTAAGGTGCATAAAAATTACTCAAAGCAAAACTCACCACAAGCAACAACAAAAGAAAATGACAAACTGAGAAAATATTTCTAACTCAGTTACGGACTGAATTGTGTCCCCCCTGCCCAATTCATATGTCAAAGCCCTATCCCCAAATATAGTCATATTTGGGGTTGGGGTCTTTAGGGAGGTAATTAAGGTTAAATGAGGTCATAAGGGTGGGGCCCTAATCTGATAGGACTAGTGTCTTACAGGAAGAGACACCAAAGAGCTCCCTCTCGGCATGTGCACAGAGAAGAGGCCAAGTGAGGACGCAGCAAGAAAGCAGCTGTCTACAAGGCAGGAAGAGAGTCCTCATCAGAAACCAACCCTGACGGCAACTTGATCTTGGACTTCCAGCCTCCAGAACTGTGAGAAAATAAATTTCTGTTGTTTAAGCCACCCAGCCTACGTTATTCTGTTATGGCAGCCCAAGCAGACTAACACACTCATACTTTAAAAAAAAAGAGTTAATTTCCTTACTATGTAAATAGTTCCTACAAAATCAATAACCAAAAGAGCGATACTCGGTGTTGATGCAGGTGTGGGGAAACAGGCTCTCCCAAACATTCTAGAGGGAAGTGTTAATTGGTACAACCACCTATTGAGGGTAATTTGGAAATGTCTATCAAAGATGAAAGCAAATTCCTCCTGACCCAGTTACTTCGATTCTAGGTGTTATTCCACAAATATGCTCACACATGTGAGAAATGATGTGAGTACAATATTACTCATTGTAGTATTGTTTTTGATAAGAAAGTATTAGAAGGAATCTAAATTTAGTTTATCAGTAAGAGACCAGTTACATAAATTATATTAATCTGTGCAATGGAACAGTGTACAGCTGTTAAATAAAAACAAAAAAGAACACTTTATATATCGATATGGAAATCCTCCAAGATATTTTAAGTGAAGAAAAACAAGAGTGAAAACACTATGTGAAGTATGCTACCATTTGTGCAAAAAAAAAAAAAAATGGAGGCAGGGAGAGAATAGCTGTTCTATAGCATCTAACAGTGTCTGCTACACTAGAATAACCCCTACTTAGCCCTTCAAAGTCAATTCACAGTGATGATTGCATAACATTGTAAATGTACTTAATGCCACTACATTGTGCACTTAAAAATAGTTAAAGTGGTAAAAAAAAAAAAGTCAATTCAAAGGCCATCTCCTCCAGAGTAAAGGCCATGGCTAAATACATTTTCTTTATACTCTCATAGTAACTTTATAAATTAACTGCAATAAATGAAATTATCAGAAGGTGTGTGTCTCACCACCTAGAGTATTGGTGAGGCAGCAGGGAACATATCCCACCAATCTCCTGGCTTCTGGGACTGGCTCCATATCCAGCACATAGCAGGAGCTCAGGAAATGTTTGCCTGACAGCCTGCACTACAGATTTCAGACTCAAGACTGCAATGTCAACTTCTGCTGAGTTTCCAGCCTGCCAGCCTGCCCTTCAAATTTCAGACTTGGTAGTCCTCACAACTGTGTGAACCAATTCCTTAAAATAAACCTCTCAATAGATACATAGAGAGACAGATAGATCTCTTATTGGTTCTGTTTCATTGGAGAACCCTGACTGATACAGGTGATAAGATAGAGATTTGGGGACGAAAGAGCACTCCTCAGATAACCTCGTGCATTAGGCTTACTACTAATATGGCTGCCTCTGCTTCCAAAGTGACATCAAGGTAGGTGCAACTAAAGAGGACCCTTGAGCAAATTAGTAGAGAGCCCCCAGAGCAGAGGGGCAAGAGTAACATATCTTAGCATTTACATTAACAATTTTTTTTATGTTTTATAATTCACAATGTATTTCTTTGGATGTAAAGCTTTATTTTGCTGGTGCTGTAGTGTGTGTATGAGAGAGAAAGAATGAGAGAGAGAGCAAGAGAGGGAGAAGGAGAGAAGAAAAATCCAAACCTTTGCTACATTCTGATTATATCTTTTAAATATTTATACCAATAACTCTACATTTAGAGCCTGTATATATTTGGGTCTTTTTTTTCATAAGGAGACCATGTAATAAAATAATATCACAAACATCTGTACTTACTAAGATTCAAAAGTTAAAATATGAATTTTAATAGCCCCCAAAGCATATTTCTTGGAAAACTGTGTTTGATGTGGTGGTGGTAGAGAATGGTTTGTCAACTTGTCTTTTGTGGCTTTAATTCTTCAATCCCACTTTAGTGTGAGTCCAAACCACTCAAGAGAGCCCTTCCCTCCTTCCTCCACAGCCACGATACCTCACCTTCTTGATTTTCCTTCCACTTTTACTTCTCTTCTCTCCAATTTATTCATTCACAATGTTTACAATAAGAAATAAAACTGCCAAAGAGGCAGGAATATATTTAGGTTGACTAGTCAAGCATTCCCTTCTTAGTAGGGAAACCCAGTTAAAGTCAGAAGATTCTTTGGTAAATATGGAATGATGGCAAAGAAAAACAAAATCCTTGAAGGATATCACCATTCATACTTGTGGCTTTAATGTCCAACCACACCAGATCATTTGTGTTTCTTTATTTGCAACCAGCTCTCACTTTCCTGAGTTTCACCTCTACGTTCTGAACTGCCTCTTGGATTTCACTGCCTAGATAACCATGGTCATCACAGATGCAGGGTGTCCAACACTGAACTCATCTTGCCCCTAAACCTATATATTTTTCAAAGACAGCAGCCATTTCTTTTACTCTCTCTCTTCTTACCTTCTTCATCTTAGTTTTCTCTTTATACAGTACAATGGTAATTTCAGACAACTATAGTCTACTATGTTCCTCCCCTTCAAAAGAAAAATCATGTTGGAAGGTGCTTGACTATAGTTTATACTTTAAAATGTGAAAGGCAAATCCAATACCTGTTGGAAATGCCATTAACATAACCCTATTTTTGCTCCATTTCTCTTTAACTTTGGTAATTATTAGCAAACCAGATCCACTATGAATTATTTCCACAGGGAAGGAAGGATGAAATCTCCCACTCCTCTAGGCAAGATTATACTGATGTTTCCTGCCTGCGTGGGTGGTAACTAATGTTGCTCTACATAGCTCCTCTCCAGAGCAACGTGCATTTCACCTATTGTTACCAGTGATACTCCCACATTTATCAGTCTACCATGTTAAATCTGGTCACTCATAAAGGCCCTCTTGTGGCAACAACTAGCCTAATAACTTAATCACAATAACATCATCATCATCATCATCATAAGTTTACTATTAAACAAAAGTTTCTTCCCCGCCACCCCATTTCAGCTTCAGAATGACTGTGAGTGTTGGTTTGGGGTGGAAAGAAGGGGAAATAAGTTAAATTGTCCCAATGTAGTTACTTAGTGTACACATAAACACACACACGTATACACACAAGTACGCACATATGTATATTATATACTGGCCAGGCTGAGGAGATAGGAGCCCATGCTCCAGCTGCCAGGTTTCAAGGACAGAAAGTTTCTTGCCTTTGGTTTGCCTAGAACAGGGTTTCTCAACCTTGGCACTACTGACATTTGGGCTAGATAATTCTTTGTTTCGAGAGCTGTCCTGTGCATTGTAGAATGTTGAGCAGCAGCCCTGTCCTCGATCCACTCAATGCCAGTAGCAATCCCTACCCTCAGTGTGACAACCAAAAAAGTCTCCAGGGGCCAGCCCCCTGGCGTAGCAGTTAAGCGCGAGCTCTGCTGCTGGCAGCCCGGGTTCGGATCCCGGGTTCAGATCCCGGGCGCGCACCAACGCACCACTTGTCAGGCCATGCTGTGGTGGCATCCCACATAAAGTGGAGGAAGATCAGCATGGATGTTAGCTCAGGGTCAGTCTTCCTCAGCAAAAGGAGAAGGATTGGCATGGATGTTAGCTCAGGGCTGATCTTCCTCACACACACAAAAAAAGTCTCCAGACATTGCCAAATGCCTCCTGGATGGGGATAGCAAAATCCTCCCCCTCAGTTGAGAATCACTGCTATAGAGGGAAGCAAGGTCCTGCCTGCCTCCTATCAAACCTTATATATGATGGATTCCCAAACAGAGAAAGAGGCTGGGCATCACCTTGTCGGCATTCATCAGAGCACAGCCTTCAGTTTTCAGAATTGGCTCCATAGCAGGCCTGTCAGTGCCCACCCAGCCCCACTTGGCAGGTATCAAGGAGAGTCCAGTCTTAAATAAGTTCAGCTATAAATTGGAGAAACTTTTTCAAAGAGTGATGTTCTGTGTACATCTGGAGACATGGAACTAGGGTTCAGATAAGTCGGGAGTGATCCACAATAAAAGATAGTTATCTAAAATCAGTGAATTAAAATTAATTCATTTTTTAAAGGTTTATATGAAGAGATCCTGGACTCTCATAAAAAAAAACCCACAAAAGCTTGGGACTTACTGATTAGCAATAATATATACTCTGAAGTTATTACTATGGTATTGAAAATGCTAAACAGAATGATAACCTCTAGTAATCTAATTTTACTGGCAACAAATCCCTTTGAAGAAACGTAGCATTTATTTCAAAGAGTGAGAGGCAGCCCTCGCCCTTGATACAGACATGATATAGACATGGTCCCTCTAAGTACAGATGTGGTGAGTCCTGGTGAATCCTAGCAGGCCCCGTGGAACACTGAGCTATGAGGGAGCCCCTTGGCTGTGTCTTAGGAACTTGCTTTCATGTGTTCAGGCCATAGCAAAGACTGCGATGTTCATGGGAGCCAAGTGAAGGTCCCCAGGCACAACTGGAGAGTGGTGAAGAGAAAATTGAGAAAAACAAATTCTCAAATAACTCTTCTTTTCAAAACCCATCTATGGCTTCACATTTCACTTAGATTAAAATGCAAACTCCTCCCCGTGGCCAAGGAGGCCCAGTGCAATCCAGCCCCCACATCCAGTCCTACCCTTCTGCCCCACACTCACTCTTCTGTGCCCCTCACCCACTCTGTGTGGGCCACACTGGCCTCCCCTGTTCATTCCAATTGTGGAACGCCTTCCTTTGCTGTTCCCATTGTCTGGACCATGTTCTGATCTTTATGTTCTGGGTCCTTCTCATCATACAGGTCTCAGCTAAAATGTCACCTCCTTAGAGAGGTCTTTCTGACGACCACATCTGAGGCAGGATCCAGAGCTCTCAATCTGTGCTGTGCACACGGATCTCCTGTTACAATACAGACTTGGACTCAGTGGTTGGGGAGTGAGGTTGGGGCTGCCATTCAGCATTTCTAGCTCCCAGGAGATGCAAACCTGCTGCCTTTGAGTAGCAGCACACCCTTCAATCTCTGTCACACCACCTGTTTCATTTTCTTCATGGTGTTTCTCATACTTTGAAATTATTTACCTGTTTGTGTATTGGATTGGTCATTGATTGGTTGATCTATTTGTTTACTAGAAGGGAAATTCCATAGGAACAGGGACTTTGCCCAGCGTATTAACCTTTGTATTCCCAGCACTTAACACAGGAAAGACCTGGCAAATCACAGATGCTCCATAAGTACTGCTGAATGAATGATGTAGTCCAAGATTCATTGACTCCTTTATCCCTTCAGTGCCTGCTTACTGACTGCTTCAATGACTGCTCATTTGTAAGTCAGGAACTAGACTGTAAGTAATAGAGCAGTGCTAGCTACTCAAATGCCATTCAGGAACTGCTAGTTACTGGTCCAAGATGAGATAACAAGGTTGTATGGAATATAAATCTGCCGTCCCTAAGCACGATTTTTTTTGAGATGACATGTTTTTCACAGCAACATATTCTTGACAGAGGAAGCAATGCCTTGCTTTCCTTCTGGTCCAAGTTCCTCATCTCATGGTAGACTGCTTAACAGTCTGTGAACTGGGCCCCACTGGGGTGACACATTTTGAGTAGCACTAATATAGGGGGTAGACAGCTTAATAAGATATATTTCTAACTTCAAATAGGGAGGTAAGAGAAATATACTTTTAAATAAATAATTACAATTTTTTTGGTCAAGTGCTATAATAGAGTATTGTGTGAGAGACAAGGAATTAGCCCCTTGTGCTCCCCTTTAGCTATGCCCTCCCAGGCTACCTGCACTCCATTATAACCATGAACTTTCCCACTCTTGCCCTGCTGGAGCCATTCCTCTGCCACCTCCATCACATCCCTGCACTTTTCCATGCCCATGACCCTCCCTACATGGCCATGCCCCTCCTCTCTGCCTAGCCATACACCACTCATCTGGCTCACGCTCCTCTTGGCCTACCCTTGCTTTCCTCCTTGGCCACACCTGTACCCCACGCAAAGCTAGCTGTGCTTTGCCGCTGAGACCCTACCTTCTGTGTCACATCCTCATTCGCAGGTCATATCCTCTTCCCACACTCTGGCTATGCCCCTCCTGAATGGGATGCAATCTTTGTGCTCCCTTCACCTAGGGGCCTGGTCCTGGGAAACCTTGGAGATGCGGGATGGGCCCCAGGTCTTTGAAGAAATTGTGAAAGGGATCTAAGAAATTTTGAGAGAGAACAGAGAATAGTAGAAGAGATGGGGAATTGTGGGGGAGATGAGAGAATTATGGGAGAGAAGGGAGAATTGTGGGAGAGACAGGGAATTGTGAAAGAGAATGGAGTATTCTAAGAGAAATGAGAAGTGTGATAGAGTAGGGAACTGGAAGAGAGACTAGGGGATTGTGAAAGAGAACATAATATTGTAAGAAAGTGGAAAATTGTGAGAAAGCAGAGAATTGTGAGTGAGAATAAAAAATTATGGGAGAGACAGTAAATTATGGGAAAGAAAGGAAATCATAGGAGATACAGGGAATTATGGGAGAAACAAGAGAATTATTGGATAGATGGGGAATTGTGGGAAAGAAGGAGAATTATGGAAGAAACAGAAAATTGTGGGAGAATCAGAGAATTGTGGGAAAGAATAGAGAACTGTGGGTGTGATGGAGAATTGTGGGAGAAAATAAAGAATTGTAAGAGACATGGAAAATTGTGAGAAAGAATATAGAATTATGGAAGTGACAGGAAATTGTGAGGGTAAAATAAAGAATTGTGGGAGACATGGGGAATTCTGGGAAAGAACAGAAAATAGTAGGAGAAACAAGGAATTGTGGACAAGAAAAAGAATTGTAGGTGAGATAGAGGATTCTGCAGAAATAAATAATTGTGGGAGACAAGGAAAATTGTAGGAAAGAACAGAGAATTATAGAAGACACAGGGAATAGTGGGAGAGAACAAAGAATCGTGGGGATGAGAGAGGATTGTGTGAGAAACAGAAAATTGTGAAAGATCAAGTATTGTGAGAGAATGAAAATTTATGAGAGAAAATGGGGAATTGGGAAGAAAAAAGAATTATAAGAGAAACAGGGAATTATTGGAACTAAGAAAAAATTGTGAGAGAGATGGAAAACTGTGGGAGAAAAGAGAATTATGGGAAAAAACAGAGAGTTGTGGGAGAGTTGGAGAATTCTGGGACAGAATAGAGAATTTTGGGAAAAAAAACTGAATTGTGGAAGACAAGGGGAATTCTTGGAAGGAAAAAAGAATTGTGTGAGATTAGGAATTAAGGGAAAATCAGGGAAATGTAGAAGAGATGGAGAATTGTGGGAGAGAATAGAGAATTGTGGGGAAAAAACAGAATTGTGGGAGATAAAGGGAATTCTGGGAGTGACAGGGGAATTGTGAGAGGCACTGGAAAATTGTAGGAGAAAGGAGAATTGTGATGGGGAAAAAATGGAATTGTGGGAGAGATGGAGAATTGTGGGAGAGAATATGGAATTGTGGGAAAAACAGAATTGTGGGAGAGAATGGAGAATTGTGGGGGAAAACAGGAATTGTGGGAGACAAGGGGAATTCTGGGAAAGAACAAAGAATTGTGGTAGAGATTAGGAATTATGGGGAAAACAGAGAATTGTGGGAGAGAGAAAGAATTGTGGGAGAGAATAGAGAATTGTGGGAAAAACAGAGAATTATGGGAAAGACAGAGAACTGTGGGAGAGAATAGAGAATTGTGGGCCCAAACAGGGAATTCTGGGAGAGATGGAGAATTTTGGGAAAGAATAGAGAATTGTAGGACAGATGGAGAATTGTAGGAGAGAACAGATAATTGTGGGAGAGATTAGGAATTATGGGGAAAAACCAGAGAATTGTAGGAGACATGGAGAATTGTGGGAGAGAATAGAGAACTATGGGTAAAAAACAGAACTGTGGGAGGCTAGGGGAATTCTGTGAGTGACAATGGAACTGTGGGAGGCACTGGAAAACTGTAAGAGAAAGGAAAATTGTGAGAGGAAAATAACAACAGAATTGTGGGTGAGATCAAGAACTGTGGGAGAGAATAGAGAATTGTGAGGATAAAACAGAGAACTGTGAGAGAGAACAGAGAATTGTGGAAAAGAACAGAGAATTGTGAGAGAGACCAGGAATTATGGGAAAAAACTGGGGGTTGTGGGAAAAATAGAGAATTGTGGGAGACATGGAGAACTGTGGGAGAGAATAGAGAATTGTGGGGGAAAATTGTGAGAGAGAATAGAGAATTGTGGGAAAAAAACAGAATTGTGGGAGACAAGGGGAATTCTGAAAAAGGACAAAGACTTGTGGTAGTGATTAGGAATTACTGGTAAAACAGGGAATTGTGGGAGAGATGGAGAGTAGCTGGAGAGAAGAGAGAATTGTGGGAAAAAAAACAGGGAATTGTGGGAGAGAGGGAGAATTTGGGGAAAGAACAGAGAATTGTGGGAGAGAACAGATAGTTGTGGGAAAGATTAGGAATTATGGGGGGAAAACAGAGAATTATAGGAGAGATGGAGAATTGTGGGAGAGAATAGAGAACTGTGGGGCAAAAACCTGAATTATGGGAGGCAAAGGGAATTCCAGGAAGGAACAAAGAATTGTGATAGAGATTAGGAATTATTGGGAAAACAGGGAATTGTGGGAGAGATGGAGAATTGTGGGAGAAAATAGAAAATTGTGGGAAAAAACAGAATTGCAGCAGAGATGGAGAATTGTGGGGAAAAAACAGGGAATTCTGAGAGAGATAAGAATTATGGGATAAAAGGAAAATATGAGAGAGATGGAGAATTGTGGGTGAAAACAGAAAATCGTGGGAAAAAATAGAATTGTGGGAGAGATGGAGAATGGTTGGAGAGAATAGAGAATTGCTGGTAAAAACAGGGAATTGTTGGAGAGATGGAGATTGTGGGAGAAAATAGAGAATTGTGGGAGAGATTAGGAATTATGGGAAAAAACAGGGAATTGTAGGCGAGATGGAGAATTGTGGGAGAGAATAGAGAACTGTGGGTAAAAACAGGGAATGTGGGAGAGCAGGAGAATTGTGGGAGAGACTAGAGAAATGTGGGGAAAAAAAGAATTGTGAGAGGCAAGGGGAATTCTGGAAGTGACAGGGGAATTGCGGGAGGCATTGGAAAATTGTAGAAGAAAGGAGAATTGTTAGAGAGAAAACGGATTTGTGGGAGAGATGGAGAATTGTGGGAAATATTAGAAATTATGGGAAAAAAACAAAGAATTGTAGGAGAGTTGGAGAATCATGGAAGAGAAGAGAGAATTGTGGGAGAGATTAGGAATTATGGGAAAAAAAACAGGGAATTGTAGGGGAGATGGAGAATTGTGGGAGAGAATAGAGAATTGTGGGGGAAAAACCCCAAATTGCACGAGGTAAAGGGAATTCTGGGAGTCACAGGGGAATTGTGGGAGGCACTAGAAAATTGTAGGACAAAAGAGGATTGTGAGAGGAAAAAAGTAGGGATTTGCGGAGAGATGGAGAAGTATGTGAGAGAATAGAGAATTGTGGGGAAAAAACAGAATTGTAGGAGACAAGGGGAATTCTGGGAAAGAACAAAGATTTGTGGGAGACATTAGGAATTATGGGAAAAACATGTAAATGTGGGAGAGGGAGAATTGTGGGAGAAAATTGTGGGAATAAACAATTGTGGGAGAGATAGTGAATAGTGGGAGAGAACAGAGAACTGTGGGGAAAAAACAGAATAATAAGAGACAAGAGAATTGTGGGAAGCAACAAAGAATTGTGGGAGAGATTAGGAATTATGGGGAAAACGGAATTGTGGGAGAGATAAAGAATTTTGGGAGAGAAAAGAGAATTGTGGGAAAAAACAGGGAATTGCAGGAGACGGAGAATTGTGGAAGAGAACAGAGAACTGTGGGGAAAAACAGGGAATGTGAGAGAGAACAGAGAATTGTGCGAAAAATGGAATTCTGGGAGAGATGGAGAATTGTGGGAGAGAATAGAGAATTATGCAAAAACATGGTATCTGGAAGAGAATAGAGAACTGTGGGAGAGAATAGAGAATTGTGGGAAAAACAGAGAATGTGGGAGAGAATAGAGAATTGAGGGAAAAGCAGGGAATGTGGGAGAGAATAGAGAACTGTGGGAAAAACAGAGAATGTGGGAGAGAATAGAGGATTGTGGGGAAAACATGGAATTGTGGGAGAGATGGAGAATTGTGGGAGAGAAGAGAGAATTCTGGGAAAAAAACAGGAAATGTGGGGCCAGCCCGGTGGCACAAGCAGTTGGGTGCACACGTTCCACTGTGGCGGCCCGGGGTTCGCCGGTTCGGATCCCGGGCACGCACCGACGCACCACTTGTCAAGCCATGCTGTGGCGGCGTCCCATATAAAGTGGAGGAAGATGTGCATGGATGTTGGCCCAGGGCCAGTCTTCCTCAGCAAAAACAGAGGAGGATTGGCAGATGTGGGCTCAGGGCTGATCTTCCTCACACACACACACACACAAAAACAACAGGGAATGTGGTAGACAATAGAGAACTATGGGAAAAAAAACGGAATTGTGGGAGGCAAGGGGAATTCTGGGCATGACAGGAATTGTGGGAGGTACTGGAAAATTGTAGGAGAAAGGAGAATTGTGACAGGAAAAAAACCAGGGGTTTGTGGGAGAGATGAAGAATTGTGGGAGAGAATAGAGAACTGTGGGAAAGAACAAAGAATTGTGCATGAGAGAGGGAACTGTGGGAAAGAACAAAGAATTGTGGGAGAAATCAGAGAATTATGGGAGAGATTAGGAATTATGGGAAAAAACAGGGAATTGTGGGGAAAAAGAGAATTGCAGGAGAGATGGAGAATTATGGGAGAGAACAGAGAATTGTGGGGAAAAAACAGAATTGTGGGAGACAAGGGGAATTATGGGAGGGAACAAAGAATTGTGGGAGAGATTAAGAATTATGGGGAAAACAGGGAATTGTGGGAGACATGGAGAACTGTGGGAGAGAATAGAGAATTGTGGGGAAAACAGAATTATGGGAGACAAAGGCAATTCTGGTAAAGAATAAGACATGTGGGAGACATGGAAAATTGTGGGGAAAAGCAGAATTGTCAGAGACAAGGGGAATTCTGGGAAAAAAGCTGGAGAATTGTGAGAAAAACAGAGAATTGTGTGTGAGACAAGGAATTATGTGAAAGAACAGGGAATTGTGGGAGCGACAGAAAAAATAGAGGATTGTGAGAGAGAACAGAGAATCATGGGAAAGAAGAGAGTATTACTGGGGAGGAGAGAATTGTGGGAGATAATAGGGTTTTGTGCAAGAGAATTAAGAATTGTGAGAAAGACAGGGAACTATGGGAGAAAAAGAGAATTGTCGGAGGCATGTGGGATTGTGGGAGTGAATAAAGAATTGTGAGAAAAACAGAATTGTGGGAGAGATGGAGAATTGTGGGTGAAAAACAGAGAATTGGGGGAGAGATGGAGAATTGTGGGAGAGAATAGAGAATTGTGGGAGAGAAAAGAGAATTGTGGGAGAGATTGAGAATTGTGGGAGTGAATAGAGCATTGTGGGGAGAAAACAGAATTGTGGGAGACAGAGAATTCTGGGAAAGAACAGAGAATTGTTGGAGAGAAGGAGAATTGTGGGAGAGAAGAGAGAATTGTGGGAAAGAACAGAATCTTGTGTGAGACAGGGAATTGTGGGAAATCAGTTTCATTTCTATACACTAATAACAAGCTATCAGTAAGAGAAAGTAAGAAAACAATCCCATTTACAATTGCATGAAAAAGAATAAAATACCTATGAATAAATTTAACCAAGGAGGTCAAAGATCTATGCACTAAACTATAAAACATTGGTGAAAGAAATTGAAGAAGACACAAATATATGGAAAGATATCCCATGCTCATGGATTGGAAGAATTAATTTTGTTAAAATTTCCATACTACTTAAAGTGATATACAGATTCAATGTAATCTCTATCAAAATTCCAGTGGCATTTTTCACAGAAATAGAAAAAATAATCCTAAAATTTGAACGGAACCACTAAGCAAAGTGGTCTCGAGAAAAAAGAACAAAATAGAGAGCCCAGAAATAAACCCATGTATATATGGTCAATTAATTTATGACAAAGGAGCCAAGAATATAGAATGAGGAAAGGATAGTCTCTTCAATAAGTAGAGTTGGAAAAATTGGACAGCCACATGCAAAAGAATGAAACTGGGCCACTATCTTATACCATACACAAAAACTAACTCAAAATGAATTAAAGACTTGAATGTAAGACCTGAAACCATAAAACTCCTAGAAGAATACATAGGCGGTAAGCTCCTTGACTTAGGTCTTGGAGATGAACTTTTGGATTTGACAACAAAAGCAAAGGCAACAAAAGCAAAAATAAACAAGTGGGACTACATCAGACTAAAAAGCTTCCGCACAGCAAAGGAAACCATCAAGAAAAAGGCAGAGGAACTAAATAAAATTTTCTCTAAAGAAGACATATGGGGCTGGCCCGGTGGTGCAAGTGGTTAAGGTGGCACAAGTGGTTAACTGCGCACACTCCGCTGAGGTGGCCCGGGGTTCACCGGTTCGGATCCCTGGCATGCACCGATGCACCGCTTGTTAAGCCATGCTGTGGCAGCATCCCATATAAAGTAGAGGAAGATGGGCATGGATGTTAGCCCAGGGCCAGTCTTCCTCAGCAAAAAAAAAATAATAAAAAAAGAACAGGATTGGCAGATTTTAGCTCAGGGCCGATCTTCCCCATAAAAAAAAAAGAAGAAGACATACGGATGGCCAACAGGTACATGAAAAGGTACTCAACATCACTAACCATCAGTGAAATGCAAATCAACCCAAATGAGATATCACTGCACACCTGTTAGAATAGCTATTACCAAAAAGATAAGAAATAACAAGTGTTGGTGAGGATGTGGAGAAAAGTGAACCCTTGTGCACTGTTGGTGGGAAGTAAATTGGTGCAGCCACTATGGAAAACAGTATGGAGTTTCCTCAAAAAATTAGAAATAGAACTACCATATGACCCAGAAATTCCACTTCTGGGTATTTATCTGAAAGAAATGAAAACACTAACTCAAAAAGATATATGCACCCCCATGTTCACTGCAGCATTATTTACAATAGCCAAGAGCAAACTAAGTGTCCATCAATGGAGGAATGGATAAAGAAAATGTGGCATATATACAATGGAATATTATTCAGCCATAAAAAAGAAGGAAATCCTGCCATTTGCCACAACATGGATGGAACATGAGGACTTTTTGATAAGCAAAATAAGTCAGACAGAGAAAGACAAATACCGTGTGATCTCACTTACATGTAGAATCTTAAAAAAAAAAAAGATCTCAGAAAACAGATTGTTGGTGGTTGCCAGAAGCAGGTTGGGGGGCAGTGAAATGGATAAAGGTGGTCAAAACGTACAAATTTCGAGTTATAAAATCAATAAGTCCTAGGGATATAAGGCACAGCAAGCTGACTACAGTTAATAATACTGTATTATATATTTGAAAGTTGCTAAGAGAGTAGATCTTAAAAGTTCTGATCACGAGAAAAAAAAATTGTAACTATGTGTGGTGATGGATGTTAACTAGACTTATTGTGGTGACCACTTCCCAACATATACATATATGGAATCACTATGTTGTACACTTGAAACTTATATAATGTTATATGTCAATTATATCTGAATTAAAAAAAACAATTAAAACAACCCCCCGCCAAAATTGTGGGAAAGACAAGGAATCATGGGAGAAACAGAACTGTGGGAAAGAACAGAGAATTGTGAGACAGGGAATTGCGGAAGAGAATAAAGAATTGTGGGAGACATGGGGAATTCTGGGAAAGAACAGAGAATTGTGGGAAAAAACAGAATTGCAGGAGAGACAGAGAATTATGGGAGAGGCAGGGAATTATGCGAAAGAACAGAGAATTGTGGGAGAGAGGGAATTGTGGGAGAAACTGGGGAATTGTGAAGGAGAGTGGCATATTACAAGAGAACAGAAAATTTTGAGAGAAAATGGAGAACAGTGGGAGAGATGGGGAATTATAGGAGAAACAAAGAATTATGGGAAAGAAAGGAGAATTGTGCAAGAGACAGGGAATTGTGGGAGCTCTGAGAAATACAAAAGTAGCACTTTCGTAAACATAAGCAACTGTAGGTTTTGGAAAGGAGACGCATTTTACCAGGACCAGTCACAAATTCAGTTTGTAACTCCAAAAGAGCTTCATTTTTCCTCTCTGCTAAACCCTTTGGTCTGACAGCAGCAGTTCATATCACATTACCAGGGACTGGCAAACCCACATGCCTTGTATCTGCACATGTATACACACATGCACATACACACACATACACACTCACACAAACACACACATGCATATACATGCATACACACATACATACAAATACATACACACATGTCTTGGAAATTTCAAATATGATAGCAGAAATAAACCTAATAAAATGGTTGGGAAATTTTTAAAATTTCCTAAAAAATAAAACAAAATGAAAAAGTGATAGAAAATAAGAGAAAAATATAAGAAAATTAGCGTGCCAGTCTAGGAATCCAACATATGAGTAACAGAAGTTCCTTAAAAGAGAGAATGAAGAAGAAGGGAGGGGAGCACCTTATCAAGAAAATTAATAAAACAAGAAAATATCCCCCACGTGAAGGATATGGGTTTCCAGAATGAATGGTCCCATCAAGTGCCAAGCCAATGAAAGCAAAGTGGTGTATATCAAGGCACATCTTTTCAGGCCACTGGAAGAAAGAGAAGATGTTAAAAATATTTAGGAAGAAAAAAAAAGAAATGGCATTTGACTTCTCAACAGTAACAATGAAAACTAGAAGACAATGAAGCAACTGCTTAACAATTCTGAGAGAAATGTTTCTAAACCTAGAATTTTATATCCAAACTACCAATCAAGTGGGTGGGTAAAATACAGACATTTTCTGATTTTCAAGATCTCAAAAACTGATGTGCTCCAAAAACAATGCAAAGAAGAATACATGGTACCCAGGAACCAGAGACCCAGCACAGGACAGGAAAGGCTAAAAGGAAGCCCCAGGAAGACAACAGGCAGAAGTCATTTCCAAACAGTCTAGAATTGGGTGGTGGCAGAGGTGCTTATCTAAGAGTGACATCTCCAGGGGAAAAAAATGAAACATATAGAGTAGTTGATATCTTTGAATGAATTGAGAGATTTACAACGCTGACAGGAAATTTAGGAATAATCATTAAAAACTAGATAGATAAAGGGAAAAAAGGCAAGTATTAAACTCTAGTGAAAAAGTTGTACAGGAAACAAATTCATCATCAGTCATTACAAATATGTTCATAGTCATAATAATGTAAATACTAAACCATGATTTATCCAAAATTGTATATAACTATTGGCATAGGGGAGGGATGTGTGTGTTTGTGTGTGCGTGTTTGTGTTAGCATGTTGCTTGGAATGTGGAGTGACAAACTAGAAGAAACAGTTAAAGAGCAGTAAATCTTTGCCCTCAGAGAGTGGACATAGGGGTGAAGGTTTCCCACCACAATCTTCTAACCCACCTACACCTCTTCTTTTAACACTCTGCTTCAGTAGCTTCTTCTCTAGAAAGTATTCTTGTTACTTACTCTTTCCTTTCTATCCACTTCCTGCACATCACCCTCACAATAGTCACTTCTTATTTTTGCCCAGAAATCGTTCGCCCATACATATATTGAGTTGTTTGCATGCCTGTCTCTCCCATTACCAAAAGTTCTTGCCCTTTCTTGTGCCATATGCCCCTTTGCAGTCTGGTGAAGTCTATGAATATCTTCTCAGATTAATATTTTTACATGCATACAAAAGAAACCAATTGTTTTGAAATATAGTTATCAACATATTAAAAATGTTTTGATTGTTAAATGCCGGGTTCCCCAGGAAATATACACTGATGTAATATCGTTTTTTTTTTAATGCTGTCTTGATCCAGTTTTGAGGCCCTGGCTAGAGGTGGGTCAGTTCCTTTTCTTGAGCAGCTGAGTTTACACCACCCAACCACCTTCCTTATTGGGCTTTTATACTCTGAGCCACTATACACCTGCCCTAATTGCCCTAGAGCCAAGTATCAGACAACTGGGGACAGCCCCTTTGCTCCAGAGCCTGCTAAAATTATTCAAATTAGCCAATCTTAAACATGCTTACCCTGCCTCACCCATTCCTTCCTATGGAAGCCATAACAAAGGCTCTTGCCCACAGTTTCCCCCCTCTCTCTGCCTCGTGACTGACCTTAGTGCTTCCTTGTGCGGTGCCCCATGGTGTGACATGTACTCCCTCTCTTGGGATCTGTGAATATAATATATTATCTTTTCCATGGCAGTTTTTTCCTGATCTGTTGGCCTTATCAAACCTAAACAATAATTAAACTTATTAAAACCGCTGAGACTCCAAGATTTGTGCATAGGCGTGCCCTCATGAACAGCTGTGAGAGAGTGATGGAAGAAGGACTGGGCAAAGCGAGACGTTGAACCGTGATGCAGTCACAATGAAAGCCTCAGCTGATCCTGCGAGCAGCTCTGAAGCTGGGAAGAAGGCCCTTCTGAGTTGTCCCCCTTGAGGCTAGGGGCCTGGGCTTTTGTACCCTTGCAGAGAGCACTCATGGTCTGCAGCCCTTCCCCAGCGAGAGAATGTGATTTTGCCTGAGGCAGTTCTTTTAGGCAGAGCGCAATTCCTGGAGAGAGCCTCAGCCCAGAGCTGTCAGCTGTCAACACTCCCAGCACCCTGGAGAGGGACTGCTCCGTCCTGAAGGGGCATCTGGGCATACTTCACAGATCCACTACAGCGATATAGAAAGACTATGCTTCTTATTACCACTTTAAGTAACAAGATAAAATTATCTTAATTTCAAAGTAGTGATGAATAGGATTTTGAGACAGAAACAACAATCATATGTGACATAATTTCTCTGTGATTTCTATTAGTGCCACATATAACAAACACTACTAAGATTTGTTGCCTTCATTCGTAATGGAAGAAAATACGAAATTTCTGTTAGAAGCAAGTGAAAAAAGACCTTCAAGTCCACACACTCAGTTAAGAAGGTCTTGGGAGCCGGAACCTTGTTTTGTTCCGAGTTGGCCACGGTTCTGGACACCTACTGGTGTTTCTTGAGTCATTACTACAATTAAAACTGACAGAATACAATTTTCAAGATAGAAATTTTAAAACTAACTCCTCCAAAGCAACCCCTCTGGGGCTTAAAGCATTTCCAGTCGAGAGCCTCACTTCGGGGGAAGTCTCCCGCCCCGCCTAAACTCTCCCAGCCCGCTCTGGCCCAGAGGGGCGGGGCCAGAGAGCGGCCCTCGTGCTTATAGGTCGAGGCGGGAGAGGGCGGGGCCCACTCCTTCGTGTTGACGGAAGCCTTTCCTCTTCAGCCTGCGCCCAGCCGCCCGCGCGCCCGGAAGTCCCGCCTTCGGAAGAGGAAGTAGCGGCGCGTGTGAACGCCGGTGGTGACCGCGGCGATAGCGGTGACCGAGCGGGGGGAAGGTGGCGGCGGCGGTTAGCTGCCGCTTCGGGCCGAGTTGACTGTTAGAGGCGGGACCGGCCGCCCGGAGCAGCCCGGGGCAGGAGTCAGGTGCGGAGGGGCGGGCTGGCTGAGGTCGGCGGCGTCTGGGATCCCAGGGCTGGAGCAGGTGGGACACGCGGGGACCTTGTGAGGAAGACTCTGTCCGCGCCCTGCCCTCTTCCGTCTTTTCCTTCCTTCCTCGATTCCCTTTTCTGCACTGCACTCTTCCCAGACTTCCAGCCCCCCGCTAAGCCCTGGGGCCAGGGGTCTAGTCTGGACTCAGTGGGCCTCCCCTCTCCCATCCAGATCACCACCTGGAACCCCCTGCCCCCCCGGCCTACAACTTCTCGCTGTAACATGGTTTCTCAGGGACCTCCTCACCTCACCCCCCAAATCCACACACTCTTAGAAAGGTGCACCCAAAGAGTGGTGTAGATTTCACACTAGTGTTTCCCAAAGAGGTAATATATTAAAGCTAACCCTCCCAGTGGATACCCTACTGGGTGGATTTTCTTAAGGATGACAAGGAGGAAGAACAAGGGTTGGCCAGATTAAGAATAGCAAGGGAGTAGTCAGATCCCAGTCTTCAGCATTAATCTGTCTCTTTGCTTTGGCATGTGTGAATTTAGAATTGTCTGGATTCAGCTCTGGGATTCCAATCATGGGTTTGTCTGCCTCTACCCCTGCTGTTGCGGTTCAGACCTCAAATGCTTCAGATCATCAGACAGCATCTCCACCTTCAGGATGTCCAATGCATGAAGGGAAAATGAAAGGTAATCAACCTTTTGTCTAGAAAATAAAAACAAAAGAGAGGTCTCAAAAGGATTTTAAGGAAGAGGCAGTATAGCATGCTAGTGAGGCTCCTAGGCCTGGGAGTGAGGCAACCTGGGTTTGGTCCTTATGTTGCTACTTACAAGATATGTGACTGTAGACAAGTTACTTCTCTAAGTCCTTACCCATCATATGTAAGATGAGGATATAATAATATTATTTCATAGGGTTATTGTGACGATTAATTGAGATAATGCATGAGAGTGTAGTGATTGCTCCATACATCAGCTCTCATCTCCCAAAGTTTGCCTGTGTCTACGTCAGTGGTTCTCAACCTGGGGTGCGATCCCCCTCTCCCCAGGGGACATTTGGCAATGTCTGGAGACATTTGTGCTTGTCACAACTGAGAGGAGAGGGTGCATGTAGTGAGTAGAAGGCAGGAGTTCTGCTAACCATCCTACAGTGCAGAGTGCAGCCCATAAACAAAGAATCATCTGGCCCCAAATGTCAAGAGTGCCCAGGTTGAGAAATCGTGGTCTAGATCTAACTGTATTTATCAAGACCACTTTACTCCTAGGTCCATTGCAGTTCTCATCTATGTAAAAATAAGTCATCACCTGATGGACTTGCTGTTCGTTCTTTAGGTGCAAAGGTGAGAATGGGAAAGCTGTTTTTCATTTTTAATTTGTCCATATCTGCTTTACATAGTTTATATGGCCTGAATCAGCCTGATATGTGACTTCTTGTTTCAAGATGTGAGAGGAGGAACCAACGCAGCATGCTTACTGAGTGCTAATGCTTCCTTGCGTTGTAGTAGTTCTTCCCCTTGGTCGGTCAGCAGGGATTTACTCGCTGCCCACTCTGTGCCAAGCACTGGTAGGTTTTGTTTTCGCACTGAGAGAACAGTAATGTATAAAACAGACAAAAATCCTTTGCCTAGGGAGTTTACATTCTCATCCTCGTTATCCTGTGTGGTAGGTTTTCTCATTATTTTATAAAGAAACTTACAAGTCACACAGCTCGTAAGTGGCAAAGCCAGCAAAAACTGTGACCTTGGACAAGGACAGATCTGGTGCTCTTCCAGGATTTCTCTGTACAGGAAGAATTGAGACAGATTCAGAGGAAGCAGGTGTGCTCCTGCTCTGAGGGGCCCCGGGGAGATACAGAGCCCTGTCTATGGTTTGATTTCATTTACTGTGTGTCCAGAAGAGCTGTCAGTCAGATTTATTTGCCTTAAAGAACATGGATATTTGTAGGAGTTTGAAGGGGCTAGTGGTTATGTAATATGAAAAATGTAAACAGTATTTTCTTTCTAACACCCAGCTGGGATCAGTGACCCAGAAAAGACTGGCACTTTGAATGGTAGAGAGGAGAGGAGGTATAGCAAGTCTCCCTTCACCACCAAAGCGGACAGCGGGTCCTAGGGAATGAGGGTCTGGAAGGAGAAGCAGAAGAAGGGAAATGAAAGTGGACTTGTCTTTTTCACATAGGGCATCCAACATTCAGTGTATTCCCGGTGTTACTGCTGCTGCCTGAGATGAGGCTTCCATTACACAAGCAGCTGTCTTCCTGGGCCGTAGCTCTCCTAACACCTGCCCCCTCTCCTAAGTCTTAGACCAGCTTCTCAGTCCCCACATTTGCTTCCATCAGCATCCTGGATCCTTGGGCACTGACTGCCCTTCTTGCTGCTGCTCTCATAGTTTCAGGCCTTCCCTTCTAAGTGGCATCTGGATCCTACATGGATTGTGCAACATTTTCTTTTCTTTTTTTGTGAGGAAGATTAGCCCTGAGCTAACATCCGATGCCAATCTTCTTCTTCTTGCTGGGGAAGATTGGCCCTGGGCTAACATCCATGCCCATCTTCCTCTACTTTATATGGGATGCCACCACAGCATCACTTGATAAGCGGTGCGTCGGTGCACGCCCAGGATCCGAACCTGCGAACCCTGGGCCACGAAAGCGGAGTACGCGAACTTAACCCCTGCGCCACTGGGCCAGGCCCGGAACATTTTCTTTAATGTCTGCCTTTTCTTGTTAAACTCTTGCTGTCTACTGATGGGGAAGAGAACCTTAGCCAAGTGCTAGTTTTCTGTACTTTGTTTTAGTCCTGGAGCAAAGCACAAGCAGAGTGGCGCTCTGACTTTACTCCAGTAGCCTTTTGGAAAGCTCCTCTGCTCATTTTCATCTCCCATCCCCAGTACCTGAAAGTAGCCTTCAGTAACGAGAGCCTGACTTCCTGTGCCCTAGTTGGGGATGGGGCTTGTCTAGAACTTGGGGAGAGAAAGTCAGGGAGACCAGGTGAAGTGTGGCCCGGCCCCACTTAGGTTCCTCGTAACAGCTCACAGCTTGAGTCTAGGCAGGTACCTTCTAGCCTTTTATTAAAACCATGGCATGGACAGTATGTTCTCTTGCAAATGTCGAGTGTTTTTGGTTTATTTTTGCTAGGGGCATGACACAATAAGAGAATAGGCACCTGTTTCTCTTTCAAAGGGAAAGTAAATGTATAGAATCTTCTCTTGGTCTTTAGGATATTAGAATGTTAGCTAGCTTAGCTCTTGGCAGCTTTAGACAGTAGAAACCTGGCTTTGCCTGTGGTGGTAATCACTGGTCAGAAATTCAGCTCTTTAGGGCCCTGACTGAGAGAACCAGATGTCCTGCCTTTGTGGTGTCACTGTTTTTATGCTTGATTTATTTCAGGCTGTCCAGTGAGTGCAGAGCCATCTGACCCAAGCCGTGAGAGTAAAACTAACTCTGTGCCTGCCCACCAAGATCGCGCCTACGAGTACGTCCGGTGTCCCATCACCGGTGCCGTGGCTGAGAATAAGGAGAACCTAGATCCTTCTAATCTGGTAATCTGCGCTCGGCCCCTCTTCTTGGAACTTTTTATGCGGAGATGCTTTTACGGCTTCACAAGACAGACTACAGACTGCTAGTATTGATTCTTCTGTCCTCTTAAGAAGTCTGATATTCCATCTACAGTGAAAATCTAGAATGCGTTACTAAGTGTAGTTTCAGAGAGCGCCTGAGAAGGAAAGTGGTGATCACGAAGTGCTCCAGACCAGGTTGACCGGGAAGCAGCCAGGCCAAAGGGATATTTCCTCTTGGGATAGTGACTAGGTGGTAGGCGGGAGATTCCATTAGGAGTGCCGCTAGAGTGAGTAAAGGTGTTTCTGGTCTTGGGAAACCTCGTAGGCACACTGCAAGATTGAGGTGCTTCTTCAGGCACAGCTGGGTGCCAGCCTGCACGTGAGTCACTGGGGTGGTGCGGCATCACAGGGCAGCCAGCAATGGAATGCCATCAAGAAAGCACAGACAAGACAAGCGTGGCTTCACTGTATTTGTGATAGTCAGCCAACGTAGGGAATTGAGTTTTGCTGTTTGGAATCACACTTGAATGGAGGGACAGACTCAGGCCTGGACTTGAGAAGGCCACCGGGTTATCAAAAGTATCTAGAAAGCTTGGCAAACCAGGCAACATTTGAGGGAACTAGACATATTTAGTCTGGAAAAGAAAGGGTGTGTGAGCTGTATATATATAAGAATATATATTTTAACATATATATAACAAAACCATAGACTGGGTGGCTTGTAAACAACAGACGTTTATTTCTAACACTTCTGGAGGCTGGGAAATCCAAGATCAAGGTGCTGGCAGGTTCAGTGAATTTAGGGCAGACATAAACATTCAGTCTATGGCATTCAGTACAGATGCTGTCAAGCTATAAGGAAATTGCTGTGTTGAGGAAGAAAGTGGATGAGGTCAGGGTTTCTCGGCCTCAGCACTATTGGTATCTGGGGCTGGATGATTCCTTGTTGTGGGGCTGTGCTGTGCACTGTGGGATGTTGAGCAGCATCCCTGGTCTCCACCCACTGGATGCCAGGGGCACCCTCTTTTCTCAGTCGTGACAACCAAAAATGTCTCCAGACATTTCTGAAAGGCCCGTGGTACACTATTGGTCTAGATCATCCCACCCTAGTGCTCCTACACTCTTTTGGAGTCCTACACTCTTACCCCATGGGATTGTTACGGGTAGTGAGAATATTAATAACAGCAAACTTTTCTTTTGCTCACATCTGTAGCCCTCGTGCTAAGCACATGTTCTCTCTTGTAATCCTCATAACAACTCTATGCAGCCAGCAGTGTTAGTGTCCCCATTTTAGAGCTGAAGATAGAGAGAGAGGAGGCAGTTTGCCCCACATCACTGAGCTAGGAAGTGGCAGAGCCCAAACTGAATCCCCATCCGTCTGCTACCTGTGTTCGTAAACACACGGTGCTGATAATGCAGGTGAAATGCTTGATACGGTGTCTAGCACACCTGGCTCTTCTGGATGCCGTCATTCTAACCAGGGGCCATGTTGTGACTGAGACTTAATGTGCATCTTCTAGAAAAGCCTTCATACTTTCAACACAAGAAGAAGTTCTAAGCCAGTGCTTCTCAGCCTGGGGTGATTTTGCCCCTGGGGGGACATTGGTTGTCATAGCTGGGCAGGAGGGGTGCTAGTGGGTGGAGGCCAGGGATGTTGCTAAATATCTTACAATGCTCAGAAGAGACCCCCATAACTAAAAGTTGTCCTGCCCCAAATGTCAGTAGTGCCAAGGGCAAGAAACCCTGATCCAGGCTAAGTGTCTGCATAATGGTATTGCTGCCCCTTGTGTCTGGGAGAAAGGATTCTTCTCCTCCTTCTAGTCTGCCACTGTGGGCACGTCCATACTCATCTATAACGGATTCAGCCCAAAGGCTGAAAGCATAAGCAAGATCTTAAAAGTAAAGAATATTTAAAAAGTAAGTGTTGGTGTACGTATATTTTATGAGACTTTTCCTTAGAAGAGTGAACAGTCATTTTTGAAAAGCCCATCATAGAAAGGTTTTTAGAAATGCCTGCAAATCATGATGTTAGTTTTTATTTCTTAATCCTTGAGGAGAAAGAGATCGAAAATTTAACCACAGCATGTATCTACCATTTATGAGAACTTAAACTGTTGGAAAAACAACTTCAGTACTCTGACTCTTCAAAACAGCCAAATTATGTGAGAAGTCTGAAATTTTGATGTCATTGGTTTAATTAGGGAACCTGTGCCTTATGCGTGATATGTTGCTTTCTAGGAAGTGGTTAATTGTATTGCTTGGTTCTACTTTTTATCAGATTTCCAACATTTAAAAAAAGTTCTGCTTATTTTATTTAGATGCCACCACCTAATCAGACACCAGCCCCTGATCAGCCATTTCCACTATCTACTGTGAGAGAGGAGTCGTCCATTCCAAGAGCAGATTCAGAGAAAAAGTGGGTTTATCCTTCTGAACAGATGTTCTGGAATGCGATGTTAAGGAAAGGGTAAGTGAGTGAGCATGTTACTGAGAATATAAATATGCTTGTCAAATTCATCTAAGAATTGAATGTTAAAGATGTTTTTATCCCCCAAATGTACAGTAAGTTTTTATAAGTTAATTAGTTTATAAAACTGATTTTTCAGGCTTATCAGAATATAAGTGCAAGGCCAGTATATTAGTCAGGATTCTCCAGAGAAACAAAACTAACAGGTTATGTATGTCTTTACATAAAGAAATTTGTTATAAGGAATTGGCTCACATGATTATGGTGGCTGAGAAGTCTCATGATCCATAGTCAGCAAGCTGGAGACGCAGGAGAGCTGACATGTAGTTCTCGTCTGAAAGCCAGCAGGCTGGAGACCCAGGAAGAGCTGATGTTTTGGTTCGAGTCCAAAGGCAGGAAACAAACCAATGGCCCAGCTCAAAGGCAGTCTAGCAGAGAAGTTCTCTCTTGCAGGAGGCTCAGCCTTTTTGTTCTGTTCAGGCCTTCAGCGTGTTAGATGAGGCCTACCCACATTAGGGAGGGCATTCTGCTTTACTCAGTCTACCCATTTAAATGTTAATCTTATCCAAAACACCCTCACAGACACACCCAGAATAATGCTTAACCAAATGCCTGGGCACCCCATGGCTCACTCAAGTTGACACACAAAATTAACCCATTATAGCCAGTAGTAGTTAAAAAAAAAAAAAGAAACACTATTATATAAAAAGAAAAAGTTAAGGAATCATTAATCAGTGGTACTAACTGAAAAAATATCACCTTAAAAGTAGTTGGTTCCTGGGCCAGCGGTTGAGTGTGCACGCTCCGCTACTGGCGGCCTGGGTTCAGGTCCCGGACGCGCACCGACGCACCGCTTCTCCGGCCATGCTGAGGCCGCGTCCCACATACAGCAACTAGAAGGATGTGCAACTATGACATACAACTATCTACTGGGGCTTTGGGGAAGGAGAAAAAGGAGGAGGATTGGCAGTAGATGTTAGCTCAGAGCTGGTCTTCCTCAGCAAAAAGAGGAGGATTAGCATGGATGTTAGCTCAGGGCTGATCGCCCTCACAAAAAAAAAAAAAATAGATGGTTCCTTGATATTTGTGTAAGTCTGTTTTTTGGCGACTCACTGAAATGAATACATAGATTAACTTTATGGCATCATCAGTAATATTTGTCAAATTTTATGCAATGTTCTTTCCTAGGTGGAAGTGGAAGGAAGAGGATATTAGTCAGAAAGATATGTATAACATCATTAGAATTCACAATCAGAATAATGAGCAGGCTTGGAAGGAGATTTTGAAGTGGGAAGCCCTTCATGCTGCGTAAGTATGTTTGGGATCTTAAAAAACATCCTTCCATCACCTTTCTTATTTCATATCTACTTTCTAGTGTTTTGACATTTTATTCAAACAATGTACTATTCTAATAAACCATTTGAGGTAGCAGGCCTGTTCCAGTGACCATTGTGTGACAGACCGCCCCCACTTAGCGGTGTACAACAGCAACCGTTTAATTATGCTCATGGGTTCGGTGGGTCCCGAGTGCAGAAAGGATAGAGCAAGGATAGCTTATCTCCACTCCCCAATGTCTGGGGCCTCAGCCATACTCAGTAGTCAGGAATGGCTTGACAGCCATGGGCTGAAATCCTCTGAAGGCTGGATCATTTACTTGTCTGGCAATTGGTGCTGGCTGTCAGCCAGGACATCTACCCACAGCTTCTAAATGTGGCTGCTTTGGCTTCCTCCCACCATGGTGGCCAGATTCCCAGATTTAGAGTTTGAAAAAGCTCCAGGGAAGCTGCATCTCCTCTGATGACCTAGCCTTGGAAGTCCCATAGTGTTATAAGTCTGCTCAGATTCAAGTGGAGGGGCCATAGACCCCACCTCTCAACGGGAGGAGTGCCACAGTCCATTGAAGGCACAGCACATGGGATGGGAGATACTAAAATGCCCTCTGCCCCAAGGGAGCTGGGGAAAAACAGTTCTGTTCGCTCAACAGCATTTATTGATTCCCCATTAGGGCTAAACTTGGCACATGGGCCTTTTTCTCAGGGAGAACAGGTAAATGCAGTCTTGTGTTTGTTAGTGTTGATGGGCCATCAGTCTGTTCAGAGCAGTGGTCCCCACACTTGAGCTGCATCAGCATCACCTGGAGGGTTTGTTAAAACACCGAGTGCTGGGCCCCACCCCTGGGGTTTCTGATTCAGTAGGTCTGGGGTGAGGCCCAGATATGGCATTTCTAGAACAGTGCTGATGCTGCTGGTTTGAAGCCTCCACTTTGAGAAGGGTAGGGGGCGGGGCATGTCTGCACAAAGAGCCAGATTGTATTATCATTGGTGGCTTACATTTTAAATTCATGGCAGAGTGTGATTGATTAATTTCTTTTTTTTTTTTGTGAGGAAGACTAGCCCAGAGCTAACATCCGATGCCAGTCCTCCTCTTTTTGCTGAGGAAGATTGGCCATGGGCTAATATCTGTGCCCATCTTCCTCTACTTTATATGGGACGCCGCCACAGCATGGCTTGACAAGCGGTGCATTGGTGCACGCCTGGAATCCGAACTGGCGAACCCCAGGCCGCTGAAGCAGAGCACACGCACTTAACCTCTGCGCCACTGGGCTGGCACCTGATTGATTTATTTCTTGACTAAAATCCACCTAATGATGTTTTAAGGTGTTCTGTTTGTTTTAATATGTAGACTCTGAAGTTCATTAGTCACTCCCTGGGTGTCACTGGCTGGGCACCAGGCCTGGGATGGGTGCATGTGTGGGGCAAATGACGCTGCAACCATGTTTCCCCTCTCAGTAACCCATAACTGGCAGCAGTCATCCTCCTGGTTTGCTAATGAGGGGACCCACAAGCATCTGCAGTGACTTATGCTGCAAGTGTGCTATAAAGCCACCTGCTAATTACTTGTAGCGTGATTATGGAGCAGAGAAGAGAGAAAAGGAAATTTCAGTTGGTTGGTTTCAACTCCCTTCTAGTCATTTTCCAGAGTTCCATCAAAATTAAGTCGGTCTTTTAAAGACACATGCTATGGCCTCCAGGAGAAAGTCTGCTTGGGTTGAGTTTACTTCTTTGCCTGTGACCCTCTTAAGAAGAGATGCTAATGAGCAGTTCCCAAGGGGAGAAGTAAAGCAACTCAGATAGTCCTCCCATACGGGTCCATTACCCTTGGGTTGTTTAGAGAGACCCATCAAGGCTGAAGCCTGTCTTACCAATGAGAGCAGCTGCCAAGATAGGTGGCCTCCTGTATGTACCACCTCCCCCTCCATCGGGGACACAGCTGTGTTCCTCATGTGTAGGCCGACTAAGCTTCACAAGTGCAGGGCTCAGAGGGTCTTGTGTGTGATGCTGCTGGACCCCCAGTGCCAGGAAGCCGGCTGGCTGGCACCTGGGAAGTCCTCACCAAGGGTCTGCGGAGAGAGGAAGTGGATTTTCTAGCCAGGACCTTGCCACCTGTCAGCTTGTGTGTCGTTACTTTAAGAGCTGGTCCAACACTAATTACATTAGTTTCTAGGGATTCATCCAGCATTTTTCTTTAGAAAGGCTGTTCATTGGTTTCAAATGAAAGAAGAGTATAGGATTTTCTTATATTCATTTGAAAAATCGTAGCTGCTGTATGCAAAAGAAGCATGGTACCCAATACTTCACATTTCTTTTTTTCCTGGGAATTTGCCTGTCTCCTCGCACCCAGTAGAAAGGCCCTATTTCCTGACTCCTGCAAAGAGCAGTGCAGATATTCAGAAGGAAGGGGGAGGAGTGGAATGTACCTGATCCAGAAATAAAGAACAGCAGTTTTAATGAATAAGGATATTTCTTGGAATGTTTTCGAAGTTGCCTTTCTCTGTAAATATGATATTATGTAAAATGCATACAGAAAATGTATATTGTTGAGAAACTGCAAATCATATTTTTCAAAGGAAAGAAAATATTTTAATGGAGTTTTCTCATTTGGGGATTTCTAGGGAGTGTCCTTGTGGTCCCTCACTGATCCGATTCGGAGGTAAAGCAAAAGAGTATTCACCGAGGGCAAAAATTCGCTCCTGGATGGGGTGAGTGTCGGGGCAGAAATGTCCTTTTACATTTCTCAGGTCAGGGTCTGCTTTCTCTTGGCACCGAAACCAAACAGTCTAAGAACTGCAGTGCCGTCTTCCAGAACTAATCAGTGTTCACCTTTAGATTCCTTCCTCTCCCTGAAGTTGGCCTGTCGGTGGGCAGATTTATTAGGTTCCATGGGTTGCATCCTAGCTAATTAGCATGGGATTGAATTGAGTTGTCTCTGTGTTCTTGGATCTGTCCTCTTATTTCTCCCGTGATTGATCTCTTTGGTCTGTGCACTTAGCCTTCCTCCTCTGTCTTCCAGCATGGTCCGATTCTTAACTCACACCTGGATTTCCACAGTATCTCAGCCCACCTCCCTGGCCTGGGTCCCTCTCCTGTTCCCTTGTTCCTTTGTAGACAGACAAGCTATCTCATCTGATTTGGGCTCATCACGGTTCTTCACCACCTTCCTCCAGCTCTGGAGATGAATTTTCAGTCTCACCTCCCCAGTTCAATGTTTGACTCTGAGAGCAGGCATTTCCATGCGCTGCTTCTCCAACTTTCTCACTGCTGAAACCAGAGATGAACACACCGCAAACGTTTTTAACACTCACTAGCATGTTTTCATTCCAGGTATGAGTTGCCTTTTGACAGGCATGATTGGATCGTCAACCGTTGCGGGACAGAAGTCAGATATGTTATCGACTACTACGATGGCGGTGAAGTTAACCGGGACTACCAGTTCACCATTCTGGACGTCCGGCCCGCTTTGGATTCACTTTCAGCGGTATGGGACAGAATGAAGGTTGCCTGGTGGCGCTGGACTTCATAATTACTGCTTTGTTGGAGATGGGAAAATATAAACTATTTTTTTTCTGAGTGATGCATTAAACTGTTTTCCCCAAACTGAATTGCACTCATGATGTAATGGGAACATCAAGTGGGTAATGACACCGTATACTTCACTTAGCGAAGGATCCCATGCACCATGTTCTTTTGAATTCCGTTTTTACCTTGCAGTTTATAGCACATCATTTTAATTTTCCTTCCTACTTAGCCCAAGTGGGCAGCAGTCCCTTAGTTTTTTCTTTAACTGCAGTATTGCCTGTGGATTTAATCTAGAAAAGTCTGAACGACCTCTGAAAAAGAACTTTTCTTACAATGTGAAGAGAGCTGCTTTTTTCTTACTGTTTTCTCATGAATACTTGAGATGTAGACCTGAAAGCCCACGTGATGCTCAGGAGCTTTTACCTGGCCAAACATTTTAACTAAAACTGTTCATTACAAATAAGTAGTTATGCTTTTTAAAAAGTTACCCACATTTCATTGTCCCTGCGATATAGTAGTGACCCCTGAAGAAGAGGCGCAGGTATACACTGGACATGCACTCAGCAAAACTAAGGCATGTCTTGGCTCTCCAAATTCTCATTTAGACGAATTTTTCAGACTGGACCTTGTTATAGAATAGTTTCAACTCCCCCATGATTTGATGATGCTCGTGCATTGGAATATATGTTTTAACTTTTAAAATATTATTTTAATTCCCATTGTTCTCTTATGTAACTCTGCTCCCAATAAGCAGGTCTCATTGTCCCTGGTGTTTGACAGGTTATCTCACCTTTGAGTCCCATTCCTTCTCCTGCCTGAAGCCTTTCCTGCAGTCAGCCTAATCTGAAGGTCTGGCTCAAGTCACGGTGCTAGGGACCGTCTCTCTCTAAAACATGATTATATTTTGTTGAGTGTTAGAATTCACAAGAAGAGTATTTTTCCCAGTGTAGAATGTTTGCATCCACTCACTGCCTCAGTGCAGATTTTTTTTTAAGGGGGCTCTAGGTTTGCCATTGAAATTCTTTTCAATCCATAAACTGGTTGTTTTACTTACAGCAGCATGTTACAAATGACTGTTGGTTTTTTTTTTTTTTTTAAGCATTGATAATATTAACACCTTTAATTTATCCTGAATACTATAGTGTTAAGTTAGTAGATGGAATTGGCAGTCTGGAGTGATTAATCTGGTATGCATTTCTTTGTTGTGTCATTTTAGTTTTGAACTGAACTATCTGAACTGTTGTTCAGTTTTGTGTGGCATTTTAAAAATTCAGTAACCTTAAACTCGTCTACCTTTCAAAATATTTGTATATTTTAAAATAAAATAAAGCTGATGGTGAATAGGTTTTGAAAATCTAAGAGTAACTTTATATTTAACAATCGTTTCTTCAGACTAATCTTTACAGAAGTAATGCTATCCTCTCCCAGTTAACAGTGGCCATTTTCTCATCTGTTAATCACATATTTTTAAACTACTGAGGGAAATAATTACTGTTGGCATTTTTTTGTCCTAAGTGCTCTTGAATAAGTGTAGAAGGATAAGATATTATTATGAGAAACAAAGTGTTGTAACTGGAAACTGAAAATTAAGCCATAGGCAGAGATTCACCCCTTCTATAGAGCTGTACTATTTCTTGAGAAAAACAACCTCTGAAGTAAACTGTCAAGCGAACCTGATGACAAGATCACCCTTCCACCACTCCTGGACAAGACTAGCCTACTGGATATCAGAGATGTTTTGTGTCTGGATTATACTTGATCATATACAGGGATCAATACTTCTCTGCTCTTATAGGAGATTTCATTTATAAATTGAAATTCACTTTGGATATTCTCTGGGGTCTTACACTAAGCCTTTTGTCTATGGAAATAGCACTGTTCAGAATCAGAAGAAACTACTGTACATTAGGCTAAGTATTAGCAAACAAAATGGGAGTTCCAACTGAGATTGTATATTAAAATATAGTATGCCTAGTAGTTCCTTAGCTAACATCTATTCATTAAATGTTTATGTACACTCTGCATCATACTTGGAATACAGAAATGGAAAAGGTGTAGCCTCTACTTGCAGGTACTTGCAGTCTGATGGAGGACAGTCTATAAATGAAATGGTAAGTTCTAGAATTCCAGTTTAAAGACAGCCTAGTGGTAGTCTAGGGGGTGTAAGTTCACTTAAGTATTTTTGAATATATGTTGAGTATATAGTTACCAACTTCTTTACTGAGTCACCAATATGGTTTACCCTCTACCAGAGTAATTCCTCCCTAGCTAAAGTGGAGCAATGCCCATTTCATGCCTTACCTCTGCGGTGACTATGAGACTTGGATCATTTATGTCTCCATGGGCTTGAGGCCCTGTGTGGTGATCAAGAATGCATGTCCTCGAAAAGATATCTGCACTCCCGTGTTCATTGCAGCATCATTTACAGTAGCCAAGACATGGAGACAACCCAGGTGTTCACTGACAGATGAATGGATAAAGAGAATGTGCTGTCTATACACAATGGAATATTATTCAGCTGTAAAAAACAAATCTTACCATTTTCAACAACATGGATGGACCTTGAGGGCATTATGCTAAGTGAAATAAGTTAGAGAAAGACAAATACCACATGATCTCACTTATATGTGGACTCTAAAAACAAAAAACCAAGGTCATAGATACAGACAACAGATTGGTAGTTGCCCGGGGGGTGGGGGGGGGAGAGCAAATGCGTGAAGGGGGTCAAAAGGTACAAATCTCCAGTTATAAAACAAGGAAGACACAGGGATGTAATGTACAGCATGGTGACTATAGTTAATAATACTGTATTACGTATGTGAAAGTCGCTAAGAGTAGATCTTAGAAGTTATCACAAGAAAGAAAAAAAATTTTGTAACTTTAAGGTAATGGATGTTAACTAGATTTACTGTGGTGATCATTTCACAATATATACATTGAATCATTACATTGTACACCTGAAACTAATATAATGTTGTATGTCAATTATACCTCAATAAAAAAAAAAAAAACGTATCCCGGAGGCAGATGGCTGATTAGAATAGTGGCTCACCACTTGCTGTGTGATTAATATCTCTGGGCCTCAGCTTTCTCGGTCATAAAAAGAATAATAGAACCAATTGTTTTAGTCTGTTTGGGCTGCTATTACAAAATACCATCGATTGGGTGGCTTATAAACAACAGACATTTATTTCTCCCAGTTCTGGATGCTGGGAAGTCCAAGGTCAAGGTGCAGGCAGATTCGGTGCCTGGTGAGGGCCTGCTTCCTGGTTCACAGATGGCCATCTCCTGGCGTCCTCACATGACGGAAGGGCGAGGGAGCTCTCTGGAGTCCCTTTTATAAGGGCATTAACCCCATTCAGGAGGGCTCCACCCTCACGACCTAATCACCTCCCCAAAGGCCCACCTGGTAATACTATCACCTTGGGAGTTACATTTCAGCCTATGAATTTGGGGGGACACCGACATTCAGACCATAGCTCTGACCTACCAGAGTTGTTTTGAGGGTACTATAAGATGACACCTGAAAGCACTTAGAGCCCGCAGGGAGGAGATGCTCAATGAGTGTCAGCCATCACCTCTTCATCAACAAGGAAAGGGAGATTCGAGGGCAAGGATGGGAATAAAAGAAGTACTGGGACTTAATACACAGCCTACCATGCTCTGACCTCCTCCTCCCGAGAGGACTCTGTCTAGAGGGGGAAGAGCAGGGTCTGCTCCTGATTTGGGTTAATTGTAAGGATTGGCAGGCACTTGGGTGGTTGCTCTAAGCAGGGTCATGTTATCTAAACTCACTAAAGAGAAAAGGTAGCAGTCTTTGACCTTTTAAAAAATTAACATGGCATGGTGACGTTTGGTTTACTTAATATGCAAGTCCCACTTGACAAAAATAAAGATTATAATTAGGCACTTGTGCTTCCTAATCTAAAATGTGGCTCATTGTGTCCTCAAGATCACAAAGGTATCCTCCTTCATAAAAACTTAATATGTATCCAGATTCAAAATGGCTATTACAAGGTTATGTTTACTGCAAATCAAAGAGCACCAAAAATTATTTCAAAAGTGATGTATTCCTCCTAACTTAAGGTGAAATTTTCAAAATTGCATAATTTCTTAGACATACAGTGTATTAAAGCAAAGTATATCAGTTATCCATTCCCCTCCCATAACAGAAATAATACATTTGTTACTGTGGTGGAGGTGAAGCCACCGTACCTTCAATAAAATTCCACGCCACTTGTGTAAGTGGTAATGCGTCTACTTCATGCTTGTGTACTCTAGTCCCTTGTTTTGAAGAGTAAGCCGACAGCACTTTCTACTAGGTATTTAACATCACACAGCAAGTATTCTAATGTTTTTGTGGAATCGTTCCAGGTGCTGGAGCGAACGTTCAAGTTTCTAAGGCGAGTTTCTTCCTGGGGAGCCTATATCTACTTGGGGGATGAGGCATGGACACATGGGTGCTATCTTACATTTATAATTAGCTTTTATTTAATGCTTTAACATACAAGGTCATGTATGATGGGGGCCACAGAAACGATAAATATTGAGTGGTGTAATGTAGGAATTGCGAGAAGAGGGAAGACTTCACAGTAACGGTTGAGTGGAGTCCTGAAGGATGATAAAAGGTTATTATTTTGGAGCTCTGTGCAGAATCATCATTTAAACACTTTGCTATTCCTTCTACATTTAGAATGAGTTAAGTGGCTAGTTCCTGTGGCCCTTCAAATGGCTGAGTATGAAATGTTATCAGGATGCTTTGGCTGCAAGTAACAGAATCCCTTCTGGGACTTACCGCCACAACTGCAAGGCTGGGTCTGCACCTGGCCAATTCCACCTCTCTGGACATGGTTTCCTTCCATGCTCAATTTCAGCTTCATTCTAATTAGGGCTGATTCCTTTCATCATCATCAGATGGCTCCTAGTTGCTGTCTGAGATTGACGATCCTTGTTTACAGCCAGTAGATATGAGGCGGGGTGGGAGGGGGCAAGTCTCCCACAACCATGGAAAAGAAGGCTTCTCTTCAATCTAATTGGGCCAATTTAACACTAGGCCTGTGTGCAGCTGCTCCGCCCCTTTACATTCCCAGGAGAGTGCTTCATGTTTAGATTAACCCAGACGAATCATTTGCAGTAAACTGCAGTGCCCACTAGAGGAGTATTTCACTATTAATTTAAAAATCCCATCCTTGGTCGTCATTTCGTTTAGGTATTTTTCCTTCATTTGAGCCCCTTTCTTAGGCCAGGGTTTGAAATCTGGAGATGGCGGCTAATGTAAGGGCAGGAGGCAGGACTGGAGTCTTCACTTCTGCGCTGATTCTCTGCATTAGCTAGGGGATTTTGGACAATCACTTTAGGGCTGTAAGCCTCACTTTCCTCAGATTATTTCAAAGGTTCCTTTCAGACCAGAATTCTAGGTCTTATGTGGCCTATTCCTCTCATGTCCAGATGGACTGGGTCATGCTATGTTTTAGGCTGAGAATTTTTAATCTAAGGGAAAATAATGTGGTTTAAAAGTGTACTCCAAACTAGCTTTTACATAAAGAACATCAGTAGATGCACTCAAAAGACCTACACTTCAGCTAATTCCTAGTTAACCAGTGCTTTCCGTTCCTTCCATAAAATGTGTTGGCTTAGAAACAACCCAAATGTCCATCAACTGATGAATGGATAAACAAATTGTAGTATATCCATACGATGGAATATTATTCAGTCATAAAAAGGAATGAAGTACTAACACATGCTACAACATAGATGAGTCTTGAAAACATTACGCTAAGTGAAAGAAGCCAAACACAAAGGGCCACGTATTGTATGATTCCATTTATAACAATGTCCGTAATAGGCAAATCTATTGAGGCAAAAAGTAGATCAGTGGTTGCCACTGCTGGGGTGAGGGGGGAATGGGGTGTGACTGCTAATGGGTGTTGGGGTTTCTTTCAGGGGTGATGAAAATGTTCTAAAATTGATGGTTGCACAACTCTATGACTATACTAGCAACCACTGAATGGTACACTTGAAATAAATGAATTGTATGGTATGTAACTATAGCTCAATAAAGCTATTTAAAAAAAAATGTGCTGGCTGATCCCTACAGCTAACAGATCCCCACTCTGCTCCTATTAATTGAGTAGTCAGTTTACCAAGAGCCATAACTTTTATTTTAATTAAGCAAAACAAAAGACAATGCAATGTAAATTCATAAACATAAATGCCAAGTCTATACATACTAATGAATAAGAAGGCTGTAAAAGAGAATCACTAAAATATTACCATGAACCTGGAAAAGGTTGGGAAAATCTTATAAAAATCCAGAATAATTCTTTGTTCGCTGCTTTGCAATGGATTCTTAAATTTGCTGTAAAGAAACTGGAAGAGGAATGGTAGATGATGGCTATGGATGAGGTCAACGTAAGAAGGATGAAGTGGCCCTGCTGACCCTCCTGTACCCAGAGAAAGAAACAGCCTTGGCTCCATGTTGAAAGACTAGCAAACGATGTATGTTTATGTGCTTTCAGTGAAAATGTAACACCTAACCAAATTATGATTTCCTGTTTCATCTGACTTAAAAAAAAAAATGATTCCACATTGTTTAGGCAAAGTAGTGCATTAGAGCAGCACTTTTCCCCCTCCACCTCTCTTTTTCGTGCTTTCTCTAGCTTGATGCTTCTCAAATTTTTGTGTAGATCAGAATCCCCTGGAGGATTGTTGGGTCCCACCCCCCACCCCCAGAGTTCCTGGTTCAGTAGGCTCATGGGGCAGGAATTTGCATTCCTCTCGGGAGCTCCCTGGAGATGCTGTTGCTGCTGCTCCAGGGACTGTGATTTGAGCTTCACTTTCCTCTCTCATCCTTTAAATCCTTTGTACTTCTACCTGCCCCCATCTCTGCGGTGCATTTACAATCGCCACATATTTACATAGCCATGAGTCAAATCCAAGTAGGAAATGTGAAAGCGAATCAAATGTAAATGCCACGTTTCCAATTTTGCTTATTCCCGTTTCTTCCCTAAAGTCCTCCTGCTCCCCTCAGTTCTGAATGTTGCATAATCTCACTTTTGTTTTGTTTTTAATAATGAAAACCTTTCCTTTGAAAGTTCATCTTCTCACATGACTTCTGTAGGTGATGACAATGGGGTGAAGACAATGGCTCCCCAACTGGGTCACAGAAAACCTCCCTTAATTCTGTGTCTTCTACATGAATCGTGGTCTCAAAAGGAAAATGCTTTCATGGGGGCCACTCACTTGAGCTGCAGAGGTGTTCTGGGTTGTCTCTGCTGCTTGAGCTTTGCTCGCCATATTAGTCTGCTAGGGCATAACAAAGTGCCACAAACTGAGTGGTTTAAACAATAGAAATTGATTCCTCTACAGTTCTGGAAGCTACAAGTAAGATCAAAGTGTAGAGCCATGCCCTAGGGAAGGTGCTAAAGGCGCTAGGGAAGAATCTGCTCCAGGCCTCTCTCCTAGCTTCTGGTAGTTCCTTGGCTCGTGGGAGCAGAACTCCACTCTTCACATGGTGATTTCCCTGGATGCATGTCTGTCTCTGAATCCAAATTTCCCTTTTCATTAGGACACCAGTCATACTGGATTAGGGCCCACCCTAGTGACCTCATTTTGACTTGATCATTTGCAAAGACCCTATTTCCAAATAAGCTCACATTCACAGGTACTGGGGGTTAGGACTTGAACATCTTTTTAGCGGACACGATTCAACCCATAACATTCACATTTGCAGAATGGTCGTGAAAAGCCTCACCTAGGGCCAAGCCAGCTAGTCCCTCTGGCATCTGAGCTCTGTCACTGCTGATTGCTCCACTGTTTTTGTTTGCACACTTTGCTCAGCAGTGACGTTGCAAACCACCACTGGCTTGGTCTCTAGCAAGTCTTTGCCCTCCTGCCAAACTCAGATGTGCTCATGGCCGCAATGGCATCGTCTCCTCCACAGATGGGAGAGCAACTGACGGACGCCTCTTGGTGGGAGGTGAGAGGGAGGGCAAGACACCGTGCTCATCCCCTGCAAAGCATCAGGAAGGAAAAAGAGCCAGGTAGCTCATTTGCCCTCATGCCCCTCTTGTGACTGACTTTCTCAAGCAGATCCTGGACCCAGACGCTTGATCTTGGACCAAGTAAAATGATAGAACTTTAAGAAGGCTCTGAACACTGACTTGCCATGTTTCTTTCCTGTAGGAAGAAGCATGTTTCTAATTCCTTCTCTAATTCATTTTACCCTTGTAGAGACCCACTCGGAACCCCAGAGTTGGCCTAAAGACTATTTTAAGCTGAAGACATTTGAGATTCAACAGATGCCAAAAAAAAAAAAAAAAAAAAAAAAAAAGCCTTCTCAGAGCTTCCCTTATCTGACTAAAAGCAACTTCTGGGAAATGAAGCTACCATAAATCCCCTCTCTGGGGGAGTTTTATGGTCCTGAAGGAGAGGGAAAAACCACTCATACCTGTAGACAAACATTATCACAAACTTTCTTATCTCCCGTCTCTTCTCCTAAAAACCCATTTGTCTTTCTTAAATAAACCTATTTGTTTTTCTCATAGAAGCTGTTTCTCCCCCCTCCCTTTTCTCCACTAAGGTAGAATTATAAACCTTTAACTTCAACCCTTTAGGAAGCCAGCTACTTCTTTTGTTGGCTCCCGTTATGCATATGAAATACATCCTTTTCTCCTATTAAGCTGTCTTTTGTCAGTTTAACTCACAGGGCTCAGGTAATAAACTTAAGAGGGTAGGAGGAAAGTTTTTTCCTCCCCTACACCCTCTAAGCAAATGCAGGCATCTTGTTTGTATGGAAACAAGAAATAGCTTTGCCCCACTAGTGGACAACGGAATCTTCCGTCCTCCTTTCCATTCATTTGCCCAATATTACATTTTAATCTTGGAACTAGGCAAGAGGACAAACACGTTAAAAGGTAACACCAGAGAAGTGGTGACTTGGAAGTAAGAAGACTAAAAATATGGCAGAAATAGAAATACAGAAAGGAAGAAGAAGAGTATGGGAAGAAAGTGGATGGATGGGTGGGTAGATGGGTGGATAAAGGGAGGGAAGGAGGGATTCATCTATTCATTCATTTCTTCAACAATTTACAGATTGCCTACCATGTACCAGCCACTGGGATGTTTGCTGCATTTGTGTGTGGCACTTGGCAGCATCTGCTGCCATTCTCACAGTGCAGGACATAGGAATGACCATTTTATTAGCTGAGGGGTCTTCAAAGGCAGATCTGGACTTGTCTTTATAACCCTGGAGCCCAGCACTGGAGCCCCTGCCAGATATTCATTGGATAGATGATTGGATGAACCCATCAACCAATCTGCTGATCTAATGGAGTCAGCACAATGGCTGTTGTGGCTGTTTGAAGCAAGGGACAATCTGAAGACAATGCCAGACTATAATTAAGCGCAAGTAATCATAATTAATTGCTATGTAAATGATATAATTATTAATTATATTTCACTTAGGAAAGTTCAATTACTAAATCATGCCCATTTTCCCCCATGTTTTGCTATCCAAAACTCCCCAGAAATCAAACTTACTTTGGGCCTTTATTAATTTTAGCTTCCACTTCTCTTACTTCAATGGGAAGTAGGCAGGGGGCCTGGGGCCCTCAAGCGCTCCCGTGCAGCTGCGGTCATCACGGAGCCAGGAGCTCCTCCCCTGGGGAAGACTCAGCTGAGCACCCCTTTCCTTCATGAGAGAGACCCAGGGCTCCAAGAAGCACAGAGCTTTGTTCACTCTGCTCCAAATTATCCAGATGGCAGGTTGGCACAGTTGGATGGCCTGCCACCAAATCCTGGTTCTGCCACCTTGTAGCTGTACGACCTTGGGCTACTCATTTGTTGTCCCTCTGAGTCATTTGTGCCCTCTGGAAAATGAGGATAGGCATGGTTCTTGTCTACTGCTTGGAGGGGTTAAATGAGTTAATGAGTAAAACACTTAGCCTGGAGCAGATGTTGTTAATAAATGTAAGTTAATAATAGTATCTGCACTTTGCAGCAGAGCATCCCAATTTGTTTTTTCTAAAATGATCTCACATGGAACACCAATTACATTGCCAGTTGTTGAGTATTTATTGTACGGCTGACGCTACTCCAGGTACTTTCTTATTTAACTCTCAGAACAATCCTGGGAGTTAGATGTTATTATGTCCCGACTACTCTGAGAAAATGAAGAGTCAGTGAGTTAAACTAACTGGCCTGAGGTCCTCCAGCTAATGAACGATAAAGCCAGGAGTCAAACCCTGTTCTCTCAGACCTGGAAGCCCAGACTTTGAAATGTCATTGTTTTTTTCAATCATTAGGTATTTATTGAGTACCAACCAGGGAGCATGGAGATACACATTTATCTTCCAGTTTTACTATTAAAGTTTCACTCTTAAGAATGGAAAGGGAACGCATCACAAGTCACCCACCCTCTCTGTCCCCTGCAGTACAGAGCTGGGCGATGCATCTTTGTGGGGCATGGCTGGTTAGGAGACAGGGTCTCTGTGCTTGCCATCAGCTTCTCCTCAGACTGTCTCACCCTTTCTTTAAAAACGTTTTTATTTGGAAAATATACCCCATCTCTACATTTGCTAGTAGGTTGGCGGACTTGTATTTTTTCTCCACTGCATGGTAAACTGCTTGATCATATTTATATGCATACATTCAGCTAACATTTATCGAATGCCAATTTTACGCTGGGTCTTTGCCCAGTCCTGAGGACATAGTCCCTGCCTTTGGGGACACAGTGGGAGTGACCTCGAGATAAAACATACAGTAGTACCCATAATGCACAGCTATGCTTGCTAACATGGCCACGTGTGCCAAGTGCCTGAATAAGTTTTGATTCAGTGTGTTTGTGGGAGGGGAAGACTCAAGCTAATTTTACAAGAAAAATAGCATTCGACTGAATAGGAAAAGCAGGAAAGAGCATTCAAGCCCCTTGGAACAGAAGTGTGAAAGTATGTCGTGTATGTGGGAATGGGGAGTTTTCTGTATGGGGCCAGAGCGTGGGGTACCGTGTTAGGGAGAGAAGAGAGGTAGAAGGTAGACTGAGACTGGATTGTGGATTTTGATGTTATCATAAAGGAGTATGGACTTTGTCCTCTAGGCCAGAGGAAGAGGAAGGCATCAGCAGTTTTTAAGCAGGGATGTGACAAGTCCCTGCATAATGTGACAAGATGCGTGTTCCTGAACTATAAGTGGTGGTGGTGTGGAGGAGTGGGGAAGAAGGAGATGGAAGGCTGCTGCAGTGGCCCAAGACGGAGAGGGTAAGGGCCTGAACTAAGTCGGTTGAGGGTGGACACACAGGGGACACGTGTGAGAGTCAACAGACTGGGATCCCTGGGAGGCTGTGGGTGAGCCACCCTGGAGGAAGAGGTGGGTGGGGGCTGGAGACAACGGGGCTCCACATAGGAGTCGAGGCATACAGTTGGTCCTCCAGGGCTGCTGAGACACTGTGGGTCATTCAGTGACAATGTCAAACAGGCCATTGGGGACCAAATGGGAAATCAAGGCTGGAGATTAGGGCCAGACTAAGCAAATAGATGCTCATTTCAATTGGAATGTCAGATAAACAACAAATCCCTTTTTAATATAATGATGTCCTGTGCAATACCTGGGACAAGTAATCTTTTTTTAGCATATCTCAGATATTGCACAGGACATACTTATACTCAAACATGATCAGTCGTTTATCTGACAATTGAACTGAGTGTCCTGTATCTTACCTGGTGACCCTACTTGAGAGGTGCCAAGGTAGAGTGCTCAGTATCCCTGTCCCGCCTCTCCCCTCACTGCCAGCTAACAGCATGGCTTGTGCCCCAGGACATGCGGCTTTTACTACTAAACTTGGGATGTCCCAGGCAAACTGGGACAAGTTGGTCAGTCTAGGCTGCACAGATGTTGACTGAATTGAATTTAGAGACTCTTCTGACCCTTCTGTGACCTTCTGGGGGCCTTCAGTTGGGGCTGGTGCTGCATGCACCTTGGTGAATTGCAGGCCACGCCAGGAAAGGGGTCCACACTCCAGACACCACCATCTGCGGTTCAACATCTCCACGATGCCATCCACCACCTTGATTGTTCTGGAGAATTCCAACCTTTATTGGAACTTTCCTTTGGTTTGTATTTTTTTCTCTTAAAGAACATTTGCTGCTGATTTAGCTCTGTTTTAAAATTCTGTCCAGTCTAGATGTCCTGTTTTAATCTCTGTGTGACTTTTCTTGAGTCATTTCCTTTCTTCTCAGTTCAGTAGTTCACCTCCTGGAGTTTGCTTATCAGACAACATACACCACAGGCCCGGACTTTGTTCTGACATCTCCTTATATTTAATCCCAATGCTGTTTCTCTGCCAAGCAGATGTGTATTAAAATGTGCATAAGAAAATAAGCGAGCTGGGCTTATTTAGAAATTTCCTAAATTTGCACAAACTCCATTGGTATGAGATTTTTTTTCTATAAAAAACCACAACAAACGTATGTTAATAGCTACTTAGATGGATCAAGACAAATTCATATTTGGCCATTTCTGCCATCATCGTTCTGGCCCCATTGCCAGAGACACAGAAACAATGATTGAGTATTCATGGATGTGGAGACATCTGCAGCACATGGTACCTTTTTTCTTGCTTGTAGGAACCCTTTGCTCACAGGAACGAGTGACTTGAACAGCCTGTTAAATGGTTTTGTCCAACTTAAAAGAGTTTGAGTTTTATTTTTTTCTTGTCAGGTATTCTATCATTTACAAGGTGTTAGAAATGACTTCAATTTCCACTCAGGTCTTTGGGTGTCGTGTGTGTGTTTTAAAACAGCTTATTTTCAATGTGATAAAGGCATTTAAGAAACAAGCTTTCACTCACTAAGCTAAAGATATGGCTACCAAGCTTAAACCATACAAAGAGAAAGGGAGAGTGAATATTGTTTATTACATACACATACGTGTGTGCGCGCACACACACACACACACACACACACATGATTTAATTATTTAAAAAATATTCTGAGGGGCTGGCCTGGTGGTATAGTGGTTAAGTTCATGTGCTCTGCTTCGGTGGCCCTGGGTTCGCAGGTTCAGATCCCTGGCGCAGACCTATGCACTGTTTACCAAGCCATGCTGTGGCGGCGTCCCATATAAAGTAGAGGAAGATGGGCACAGATGTTAGCCCAGGGCCAATCTTCCTTGGCAAAAAGAGGAGGATTGGCAACAGATGTTAGCTCAGGACTGATCTTCCTCACAAAAAAAAAAATATTCTGAGCCCTGTTTTCTGGACTGGCTATTCTAGATCTGACTATTAAAGGATGGACATACTTTTCATTATCTTTTGTGACACACACATCAACCTCAGGGCCATTCGGTCTGGAAGTTTTAAAAAAATAGAACTGTTACAGCAAGAACCTGGCGGGAAGGGGGTCCCATATATCAGGCAGTGCAGTCCAGAAAGGAGGGAAAGAACTGGCCAGACCTGGGTCAAATTCAAAGCCAAGAAAACACAGGGTCAGCAGGAGTAGGAAGAGAGCAGGTGGCATGGAAAAGCAACCTGCGATCCACAATCAAGTAGTATTTGCTCTGGGTCTTGTTGACAACTTGTGGCTGCGTGTGGGCAGCCAGGAAGATCTGGAGGCCTGCAGGCAAATCCTTCCTGAGTCCCAGCCAGTGGCTGAAGTGCTGGACCCAGTGTCAGAGCCTGAAGATACCCCAATCATTCCCCCAAGAAGAAACATCAGACACTAATTCTAGACTTTATTATTTCAGCCCTGAAGCAAATTAAGCATCTAAGGCCTATAGGCCAGATGTAACTTACAGGGATTGTGTTGGGCAACACCTGTCCAGCAAGTTGGAACCTGAGTTCCGTCCTGTAGAAAACCACTTCTTCATCGACGACTGAGTTTCAATTGAGTGACAGTCTTCACTTGCAACAAATAATTATTGTAAATTTCTAAATGCATCAGTGTCACTAGGGTTATGTCCCCAAGCCATCTGATACTTTTTCCTAGCTCTTTAGCTATGCATGTACAGTATTGCCATTATTTATTACACCTGGACTTGTGGATCATGAAGTGTATGTCTGGAATTGGGTGTGAGTTCATTCATTAGATTTAATGCCAGGGAACAATGCCTTTGCTTAATTTTTTATTCATCATGGCACAAGATAGAACTTTAAGAAACACCACTGAAAATGTCATCGCCAACATGAAAATTAAGAGTAGCATGTTTTATAAAAAAATTCTTTTTCTATAATACACATTCCCTTATGAAGTGAAAAAAATCTCATAAAATACTGAAGCGAATTGCCACCTGCTGGTCAAAAATGGTTTTGCAGTTGTTGAAAAACTACTGAAGTACGGTAGGAGCATCTTACAATACACAAAAAATTACCAAAGAAGACATTTCCTCACCCTTTGGCATGATGTAAATACAAAGCTGTGGCTTTTTTCCAAATATGATTTACTTTACAAAGAATTGTGTATAATTTGGTTAATACTGATTATGGGGCAAAAGGAAAAACCATGTTCTGTAATTTGAATACTCTATTTAGATTTTTAAACACTTTATAGTTGGATTCCAGTTTGTAGTTTTGAAAAATACATAGAAATTATACATTATAAATATATATTATATATGGTCTATATAAAATTGAATTTGACCTAAAATGGGAAGGACAACTTCTTAATTATTCTTTCTTTTTTAGGCACGGCCTTTCTCTTGTTCGATTAACTGAATCCTTTCTAAACAGATTCTAAAAATATATTCCATAATGTATCAAATTTAATATTTTCCTTAAAACACATTCAATATGAAAAAGCATTCAGTGACTATATTTTTTTGTATCCCACTACTATATAAAAATATGGCTTCTCATATTCTGTTTTATTTTGTTTTGTTAGTGTTTTTCTTAGGCATTGAAGGAAGGGCTGTCCCCAGTTAAAAAGCTATGGCAAAAAGCACAGAAACCCGCTTGTGCATATTCTAGAACATTCTATAGAATCTCATTGCTTAGTATAAGTGAAGTGATTAAAAAAATTGTTCCTTCTGTTTTCTGTGAATATATCATATATGATTATCATACATAATCTGTTACAGAATACACAATAGTCAAAACTGAAGACATATAAATACAATTAAGCTATACCAAAGCAAGAGTTTTATCTTATACAGAGCCAATGTGAGTACTTTTTAGATCGGATATTGCCATCCGTTTATGTTTTTTTTTTTCTAAGGCTGGCTACACAATAGAACATTATAAATGGCAAAGGTACTAGTTAGTGCTCTATATTTTTAAGTGAACTGAGTTTCTCTTGTGTTATTTTTTAAAAGTGTAAAATAAAAAATAAGTAAGTGTCCAATTGTTCAACAACAACTTTTTTCCCTACTGAGTGGAAGAAGGCTGTTTGGGATGTGAGGGCTCGAGCTCGGGTGGGCTCATACCAGTGTTTCCGGGAGGGCATCGGGGTTGTCGGTCGATAAGAGCTCCCAGATTTGCCACCGCTCTCTCTGCCAGTCGAGCCAGTTGGGTTCACCCAAGGTCTTACTGTTTTGATCGCTGGTGGGACTGGAGTAGGCGCTGCTCAGTTTTTGCTGGGCGGCCTGATGTTCTTGCTCGGCTATTTGGCTTCCCTCTTCCAAAGCTGTTCCAGAGCCTTCTTCTGGCCTCTGAGGCCTCCACAATGGTGGCTCTGTGGGCTGGTGAGCCGATGCTAAAGCTTGCTTCCCTGGACCAGGATAAGGAGGAGGAGGCCTCTTGTCATGCCTCGCACTCTCTCGAGGTCTCTGGTGCAAAGGCTTGGCTCGGCTCTGAGGCCAGGCCACATCCAGCTGGCTCTCGGTGAGGTCTTCGGCACTGCTCAGAGTCAAATACTGCTCTGACCTTGGCGTGGCCAGCTTGGCTCTCCTGCTGCCACCCTGGATGTGGGGCGTGCTGCAGACGCGGGACACAGGAGGGTGGGCCCTGTGCTCCACGATGGTGGCTGTGGTCTGAGTCCTCCGAATGACCTGTGTACCACTGTCCAGTTCTGTGGGGCTCCCTTGCCACCGAGGCCGATCTGGGGACAGGTTCCCTTGAGAAAGGGAGCATGGTCCCGGTCGTAGGGAGCTGCTTTCAAAAATGTCTCCATAGGAACCTGGGAGCCAGAGAGAAGGGCAAGAAATGGAATTAGTTTGTAGAATCCCTGTTGATGTCTTGTTATTTCCTTCCCACTGCCAACTTCAAAAATTGAAAAGACACAGGATATTCTCAGCTGCCGCTGCCTAAAGAAAAAAACTCCTTACTAAAAGAAATGACAAACACTTTTTGATTATTGGCACAATTCACATAGCAGCTCCAAATACAGATGCCTAGACTCTGATAGGTTAGCTGTCAAACTAGATTAAATAGTCCTTGTCACTAATTTCTGTCTCAGGAAAGGCCCCTTCTACATGGCTATAAAAACTTTCCTGAATCTAGAAGGTGAAGGAAGCATTCCCTTCTTGTCCAGTACAGTTTACAATCCAGAGGAGATACAAATTATAATGTTTCATGTTTATACCATGTCAATAAAAGCTGTAGGAATAAATGAATTGACTCTAAAATGGCCCATTTGATGGCAGAAGATAATGAAGACAGCAGTCACTGTGTATATTCTACCACCACCATTGTGCAAAGGACTGGCTCGTGGTTCACCAAATCTTCCCCTTCCCTTTCTGGATGACACTTCCCTGCCTCCCTTCAGTTAGGAGAGCCACATCAATGAGGTCCGGGCAATGAATGTGGAGAGATGTGATGTGAGCCATTTCTAGGCCTGGTCTGACAAAAACAAATGCATCCCTAGTCTTCTTTGCTCTCTCCCTTTGCTCAACCTCCAGCCTGAGAGGGAGAAACCCTGGAAGACTCCGAGTGCTCTGAGGATGGGGGAGCCCCCACCTAGATGGAACCTGGGCCTCTGAATGACCATGTGAAACAGAGCGCTCTCACCCTTCCTTACCCTGCACGATCCGCAGGGGATTGTGATGTGAGGGAGAAATCAACCTGTGATAGGTTAAGCTGCTGACTTTGAGGGGGTGTTTGTTACAGCAGTTAGCCTTCCCTAACTGATACAACTTTCTTCAGGAAAGTGAAGGGAGAGTGAAACAGTGCATTTCATAAGCAAATGAAGAGTTCTTGGGGTCTATCTCCCCAGACTGCTACTTTCCTATGGGTCTGCCCTGTCCTCTCACTTCTTAAAAAGTAGGCAGGGAAAGAGAATAAGATCATTTTGGAGGGGGGATGTGAGCATTTACATAGAGACAGATCAGACTTGAAACAGCAGAAGGAAAATGGAGCAGAACATCTTGGAATAGTTTATCCTTGGGAGAAAAGGCAGTAAAGCATTTCATAGGATACAATGAGACGTGGTTAGATAATGGATCAGTACTGAAGTCAGCTGGATTAGAGGCCATTAATTAAAAATGCGCTGATGCACCATGCTTTAAAAAATAATATGGGAGGTATTACAAAACAATGAGAAAGGGACTATATATATGTGTGTGTATATATATATATATATATATATATACACACACACACACACATACACACACACATATATATATATACATATACATCTGGAACAATGAAACAAAATAATTTACATACTTCATGCTATATATCAACATATATTCCAGATGGATTAAAGAATTAAGGGTTTAAACAATGAAATACTATGGAAGAGAAAAGCGTTATAGATGACTGAATATCTGATACTTAAGTAAAGATTAATTTTGTGAAAGAATTCAGAAAAAGAGATAGTGATAGACTTAATTACATAAAACAAAAAATAAAAACTTCAGATGTCCAAAGCGGGGCAAAATGCAAGGGATAATATCAGCGGCAAACAATATGGACAAAGGGTTGACATCTTTACTATAGAAAGAGTTTATAAGAATCAATTTAAAACATTAGCATGCATAAATAGCCAATGACATAAACGATAATTCAATGGGTGAAATTCAGCTAATTAATAGAAAAACTGAAAAATAATGGTGAGAAAGAAATGCAAATGAAAATAATAAATACAACTTTGTTTTTTAAATTAGCAAAAATGCAAACCCAGTGATTTGCAGGACCAATGAGATAAAGCAACATGGACAGTACAGTGAAATGCTGTATTTTCCAGTAATATTTGACAAGCATGCAACATGATGATAGCAAGGCAAAAATTAAAGTAAATTAGTTTAAAAAGTAAATGCAATAAACAGTGTTTTAAAAATAATACTTTACCTGTCATTCCTGGGTCTTTGGGTCCACTTTTTAATGTTGAATGCCAAGTTCCCCAGATATTGAAAGGCTCCTCTGACATATCTAGGAAAGAGGGTACAAAAAGGTAGGTAACTCACAATAAATATTGAAGGGCAAGAATCAATAAAGAAATATTTTATAACATCTCTTCTATGCAAAGTACTATATTTCAGACTATGGTGAATACAAGACAGACTATGATGCAGAGCTGCCGTTCAGGAGACTTATTCCATTTGGGATTTGCAAAAAGGCTCTTTCTATATCTGGTTGTGGTAGACAGAATAAGCGCCCTCCAAAGATGTCTATGTCATAATCCCCAGAACCTGTTAAGATGTTACATTCAAAAGGGACTTTGCAGAGGTGATTAAGTTATTGATTTTGAGATGAGGAGACTGAGTGGGCCTGAGGTAACCATAAGGATCCTTATAAGAGGGAGTCAGGAGAGAAGATGCTACATTGCTAGCTTTGAAGATGGACGAAGGAGTCATGAGCCAAAGAATGCGGGCAGCCTCTAGAAGCTGGACAAGGCAAGGAAACAGACTATTTCCTAGAGTCTCCAGAAGGGAACGCAGCCCTGTGGACCCATTTTAGACTTCTGACATCCAGAACCGTAAGATAATAAATTTGCGAGTTGTTTTAAACCACTAAGTTTGCGGTCATTTGTTATAGCAGTGATAGGAAACGAATACAATGGTTATGGGTGACGACAGCCCTTCTAGGCTCCAAGGACATTAACATAGAGCGAGAGGAGCACTAGTTATAGTTTCTGTACTATCCTCAGGAATACTCGGCTATTGACATCAGCAGATTCATTCCTGCATGTATTCATTCATACATCCCCTTAGTCTATCTGTAAATATTTACAAGGTAAGCATTTTCACCATCTCATTTAATCCTCCTTATAATCCTGTGATGTGATTATAATGCCTATTTCTAGAAGCAAATGTCTACTGGGTGCTTCCCTGTGCTCAGCAGTTTCTATGCATTCTCTCATTGAATCCCAAGGAGATGCACCTGAGTCCATACAGATGCGGCAAGTAGTGAAAACAGCAGGTAAGAAATGCCACAGGGTTACGTAGCAAATATTATCGAGCACTTACATGCCAAGTCCTGGGTTAAGGACTTTACACGGATTAGCTAACTAAACCCTATGAATTAATACTGCTATCTTCCTTAGTTTTCACAGGAGGAGGAAATGGGGCTCTGAAAATTTCAATCACTTGCTTAATATCCTGCAGGTCCAAAGCGGCAGAGCAGGTTATCAACTCTAAATCTAGCGTTCTTGTCATTGGATTCTAACAGTTTGCTTCTAGTTCCTTCAGGGTTAGTTCCAGGGAGAAAGTTACAGGTTAGACACGGTTGCTCAACCTTGGTACTACTGACTTTTGGGGCTGGATCATTCTCTCTGGTGAGGCTGTTCTGTGCACTGTGGGGTGTTGAGCAGCGTCCCTGGTGTCCACCCACTAGATGCCAGTAGCACCCCTCTCAAGTTGTGACAACCAAAAATGCCTCTAGACATTGTCACACGTCCCCTGAGGGGCAAAATTAAGACCCACAGTGTTAAAGTTTGCTAAGATATTGAAGGGATGGAAAGAAATAATGTGTGCCTTAGTCTATCTGCTAATAAATGAAAGCTACTATGTGTCTTAGCCTACCTGCTAAAAACTGGGAAGCAAAGACACTGACCCTGGGAGGAGAGAATTAAGCTTTCCTGCTGTGAACTTGTCTAATAATATCTCTTTGAATCTGTATTTAGAAATCCAAATACGCCATGCCTTTCATAATAGCAAAATTGTCTTCAGATTGCTTTTTTGTTGTTGTTGCAGAGAATATTAAATATAGAAAATTTGTCACTAATTTAAAAGAGAAAAAATTAGAGATCATTTATATATATATCAGAAAGGGAATAGTTAAAAATCTATGATATATCAATTTAATGGGAATATATCATGGCCATGAAAAACGTTAGCAAAATGAAAAATGCTTAATGATATGATTTTAAGTAAAATAAGCTTAGTCCAAAAGTAGCTATACTATGAAAACAAATATATAAAATTATGTATGCATATGGACAAGGACTAGGAAAAATCAAATTTCACATTTTAAAAATAAATTTTATGCCTGGTGGGAACATAGATTACTGTTTTCATTGTAAATTTTTAAAGTTATTTTTTGACACGAATATTTGTAAAATAAAAATAAAGAGACATGATTTAAAAACACCAAAAAAAAGAGAGAGCCTTTTTATAGCAGCTCTTTGGATTAAATTATAAATTGAAGATAAAATAGCAAGAATTTGTACTATGTCTTCCAATTATTACTTAGTGTCTTGCTAAGTCCTGGCTCTGAGGAATTACTCTGTGGAGGGAAAGAACAGAACAAAACATTGGGTGGTCAAATAAATTTGGGAAAAACTGAAAATCACACCCTCATTCCTATTGTAGAAATTCATGGTGCCCATTAGCACTTCAAAGAGTTGGAGAAATTGTACAGTAGAGAAACCATTAGCTTGGTTAACCCAGCATTTCCGAAGTGTATTTGACCACGAAGCCCTTATTTTGCCTAAAAATCTTAATCTCCCATGGAGGCCTCTTTGGAACATGATATCTCATGTAGATTCAGCTTATTAAGTAACAGCAATAATTGGGAGACTAGCAAATGTGCACCCAAATTCACTGACCAGGATACATAAAATTCCTCAGATGCTGGAGGGAAAAGAGTCAGCTGGGAGTACCAGTGGCTTTCTGAGCATGAGAGTGTTTCCTAGACGCCTGGCTCTGCAGGGACCCTCCAAGACAATAACTGGGCTCACCACACCTTCCTCTTCCTAGAGTAGGTGTTTAGCAGGTACTCCGCAAATGTTCAACGAATTACAGAAACATAAAACAAGGAAGGGATGGAGCGAAGGTCCAAAGCGCCTACTCCGTGCCACACTCAATCAGAGTCACTGATTTGGCCAGCGCTGGCCAGGCGCCTTACCTTTCCCAAGCCTTGGTCCAGGAGAACTCTCCCTTGACTTTGACGATGGCAAGCGGCCCACCAGCACATACTGCTCTGGCCCTTTGTAAACCTTCTCCGAGCCCCCCGAGGCCGCTTCCTCTTGCATAGCCAGCAGGGAGCGCTCAGACAGCACTGGGGAGTTGTTGTCATAAGGGGAGAGGTCTCCACTGGAGGCCTTGTTGGAGTCTGTGGATGAGTGCCTTCCTCCCACGGAAAAGGAAACTTCCGACCGCAGCATGTCAGGGCTTCTGGTACAAGGAGACAATTACAGGTGCGTGAGTGTGTTAATAATTAGTGACCAGATTCAAACAACACAACCGTTACACAAATGACAGGAGGAGAATGCCTGGACACAGAGGCTGAAACAAAAAGACCTTTTGAGCAATGTTCCAAGACTTCTACATCAACAAGGTGAAAGCGTTTCCATGAAAGACCAGCAGAGGGCAGCAAAACCCAACAGATGTTACAGGCAATGTCAAGGCGAAGGGAGGGAGGGAAGATGCAACCGAGATGGATCCCTGTATTTTCCAATGTGCTTCGCTGAAATGCCTGTTGATTTAATCCCTGTTTCCATCTTAAAATTAAAGTCTCATGCTCACTCTCTGTTAAGTAAGGAAAAACTAGTAGATAACCCTTTAACTTTCCTCAATATCCTGAATTAAAAATAATTCAGATAAAACTATGATTGAAATTTTACATGAAGTTCATTATGGCTTTATGAACAACTTTTCTTCTCCCGCCCAAATACTTAGTGTAAGTAAATCTATCTTTCCTGTGACAACGACGACGACGATGATGATGATGATGCTACTGGTGGGAATAATTGTTTCATGTAGAAAATGCCTGAAAAGATAAATATATGACCATCACTAGAGTCCATTGTATTTAAATACACCTAAAATGGTTCTACAAGGCACTAGTGCTTTTACAAATTGATATAAAACATACTAATTAGCACATCCATTACGTTTTACATGTGCATGAATTGTCACAGCAACAGAAATAACAGCGAAAAAATGAGTGGAACAGGAAAACGAGACAGTCAGGAACATGAAAGCAGTGTTCGAAGTCTTACCTGGGAACATCTGTATTTTCTACCTTCCTCAAAACAGTGGCCCTGACAACATCTTAAAGGGAAATGATGACAGATTGATTAAAATTTCCAGAACCTGGGGGCCGGCCCCGTGGCTTAGCGGTTAAGTGCGTGCGCTCCGCTACGGGCAGCCCGGGTTCGGATGCCGGGTGCGCACCAATGCACCGCTTGTCCGGCCATGCTGAGGCCGCGTCCCACATACAGCAACCACAAGGATGTGCAACTATGACATACAACTATCTACTGGGGCCGTGGGGAGAAAAAGGGGAAAAAAAGGAGGAGGATTGGCAATAGATGTTAGCTCAGAGCCAGTCTTCCTCAGCGAAAAGAGGAGGATTGGCACGGATGTTAGCTCAGGGCTGATCTTCCTCACAAAAAACCATACAAAACAAAACAAAAGTTCCAGAACCTGCTTCTGTTGCCCCCTACTTCACTTCTCTTTGCTTTCTTTTGGTTTAATTTTTCAAAACAAATCCTTTGTGACCTTAAAGAAGATAAACACACGCCTGAGCGATCCTTTCTTAACCAAATGGTTTTGTGCATGCAACACCGACGAATTGCGCTCTCAGGGGATCCAGCTCTGTCTGGGGTTTCCAGCAGGGGTCAGTGTCCGCGTGGAAAAGCAGCTCAGCGTCTGTGACATGCCTCCTTGTCACTGAGGCAGCCAGGGGCTCCAGCACTGTTTGCTGAAGGAATTTCTTACCCACATGGAATAAATAAGTCCTTTCCTTGCCTTCTCTTTAAACCGATGACAGATAATCTTATGGGAAAGAGTCAGAGGACAACCACGAGGATGATTTTCCAGAAACTTTAGGCCTCCAATGAATGAAGGAAAAATAAAAGGAACTTACGACTTCGACTGGAAAGTGGAGAAAAAACTATTTAATCTCCGTATCTAACTAAAGGTGGAAAAGTCTCACTAATTCTAGTGAAGGGAACATAAAACAAAACAAATGGACAGACGTCTGTCTTCACGGGTTTGACTCTGGTTGAGGAAACTTTACTACGAAAAGGAGAAAAATGGAATATGTAGAACTGGTAGCTACACTGAGCTCAGGTCAGAATCAGGGTTCTATGTTGTGACCAGGGCTAGAAAGTATGTTGCTGGGCTAATCTCAATTGTTTTCTCTGTTTAGTTGACATTTTTCCCAGTCATTAATGAAAATGCCTTATGTTTGCTTAGCAAGAATAAGTCATGGTGTTATGCCAGTAATAGTGGGTACATAAAGCCTTATTTTATGGACGTTTTAAAGAAAGTCAAGTCAGTTCATTAGCCAAAACAAAATAACTATCAGGGCTACGAATGCTTTTCTGCCCCCTCCCATTGGGAGGAAAGTTTTGGAAAGGTTGTATTTTAGCTCATGGAGACTCCAATTGTTCTGTCTCATGTCTTGTTCATCTGTCTTAAAAAACACATAGAAGAGAATACATTCAACAAAATATTATAAGTTGTAGATTCAGCCAACAGTTACGTGCACAAAGAAAGATACCCTATGGAAGAAATTTCTCTTAAGTCTCAGTACTAGGGAAATTTGGGTTTCTACCACGGAAGTAGGTTGTTTTCACTCCACGGAACCATGCATCACATAATAAATAATGTATCTCTCTTTGCAATGACTTCTAAAACGCTCCAAGGAATTGGGGCTCCATTCAAGTTGGTGTATCAGAGCTTGTGGTATGCCTTTGTGTGTTTCACACCCCAACTTCATCTTATCTTATCACTCTTTCCATTGTTTTCCTTTCTGTAGTCTCTCAAATTATTTACTACAATATGGTTCCACTTTACATATTCTTGCAAGCTGCTTCAATAAATTGCTTTTAGACTGATGTACAGATAGGGAAATTACACCCACATTAATTGTTGGGTGTATTGAAAAGGCAGTGTGCTTTGTGAGAACATTTAGCTTGGTTAAAACAAAACAAAGTAAAACAAAGAACAATAATAACAATAGCATATGTACCCGAAGCTGCCACATGGTTTTTCCCTCTATTTTCATGGCTATGATTGGATCTGACCAAGTAGAAGTGAGACAGGAGGAGGCGGAGGGCCATTGTCCCTTTCTTGTTCTTTGGGCTGACTCTGCAAAGTCTCACTCAGTGGTACTGACACGGCAGCATCCACATCACCTGGGAACTTGTTGGAAATGCAAATTCTGAAGCTCCATTCTAGACCTACTGACAGGACTGGCTATAACATGCAGGGCCCAGAGCAGAATGAACATGTGGCACCCGAAGTTAAAAAATTATTAAGAACTTCAAGATAGTGCGAGCAGATCATTAAGCCAAACACAGGATTTTTCTGAGTGTGGGGTCCTGTGTGACTGCACAAGCTGCAGCCTGTGAAGCTGGCTTTGCCAGCTAATTGAAAGGAAATCTCTGGACGTGGGGCTAACAAACTGTGTTTTAAAAAGCCCTCCAGGTAATTTTGATGCATAGGGAATTTTGAGAACCTCCGATACCAAGCCCACTTTCCCTCCCCCAATCCATAGATGTGATAGTGGGCCAAGGATCTGCTGAGTCAAATCAGGAGGGAAAGCACAGATAGTGGCCCAAACCTCAGCACTAGCAGGCAGTGGGGGGTAAAGGTGGTGGCCTTGACCTTGATGTGGCCGAGGCCACAGCTGAGTGAAGGAGGGAGAGTGTGCCCATCCCAGCCAGCTCCAGCCAGCAGGATACAGACAACTGAATTCAGTCTGGTTACAGATCAGAACATGTTAAGGTGAGAGAGGGGCAGGAGAGGCCAACCTGTCTTTCTCTGCTCTTCTGGTTCATTCTCCTAAGTCAAGCCACCAAAGTGACCACAGCTGGGGCCCCAATCAGGGGAGACACTGGGGGAGGTGGCTAAAGCTAACTCCTGGAGGTAGAGGTGGATGAGGTGTCTCACAGTTGACATAGGCCATGAACCTCCTCAGGGTGCCTGGGGTCACAGCCAGGGACATGGCAGATGGGGCTGTGCAATGACACGCGTTGCCTTCTTTTCCCAGCCACCCAGCATATCTTGGTGATGGAAGGGGATACAGCTTGACTACACACGGCAAGCAGCTTGTGAGATACACTTATGTGAAATAACCCCTCGGCCTGTGAGAAGAATAAAAATTGATGTTTATACAGAGTTCATTATGTGGCAGGCACTGTGCTAAGCTACTGCTAACAACTTTCCTTGTTCCTGATCACAGTCTAGAGATGAGTGAAAGAAACGAGGAGACGACTGAATAACATGTCTTTCTAACAGTAGAGGCAGCAGGGGTTAAGACCCTTCTAAAACTTATTTGATAAATAGTATTCAAAGTTATTGAAAATCAATAGTAAAACGGTATATTTTATATTTAGAGTTGATGGCCCTTTAAATGTTTAAAGTATTTCCTATCTATCATTTTATTTTCTCAGCAGAGGTCAGTAAGGTGTTGGCCAAATTTGCCTAAGAACCCATGTCCAAGAATTGTCTTTCCATAAGAGCCCACCACTAATAAACATAACAAAATTATTTTATTCACTCCTCAGGACTCTCACTACAACATTGGGAGTTCAGAGTTTTAAAAAATTTAGTGTCATTCCATTGCTTTATCATTAAATCTATTGGAAGCAAATCCAGAACCCTCACTTGGGTATCTCTGAAAAATGAGACAAGCGGTTACCAATGTCATCTCTGAGATTTGTCTCTGAGATGATTCAAATCTATAAAGACAATTTTAAGTTCAGTGCTCCAAGTAAAGGTAATAAATTTATGTATATAAATTCATATATTTATGTATATAAAATATTCATTCTAACCAGTGATTCACTAGACGAGAAATAGTTTAAAAGCACAATAGGGGACTCTCTCTCTCTGTCTTGGAATTTAATGGATTGAGGTTGGGAATATTGGGTGGATAGGTAGCCAGTTGACATGGGTTTGCCTCCATGAATGGAAGGTTTCCCTGTGAGACTTGAAAACGCCAGGACCATCCACAGCATGCATGGCCAGTTTCAGCTAACCAAATAAGCATGAGATGGACATGGAGAGCGAATCACTTTCTCACCCTTAGCTGGTCCCTCCAGGTCAGGGTGTAAACACGCTGGCAGGGTACTGTGGGCAGGCCTGCACTGCAGCCGGAAACACAGAACTTGTTCTGTGGATAAATGGAAAACTCCGGTTCAATCACCGGATGTGGCCAGCCCAGCCTCTCGCTGAGCTACTCCAGTGAGAAACATCCTTGGAGATTTCAAACTTGCGTTGGCTTCATCCTTGTTCAATTGGCTCAATTGTTCAACTGATAAACCTCAGTCTGTTGGAACTCAAAGCACATAACCATCTCAGATGATATTAATTGATCTGGGAAAAGAATCCACTGCCACAGCAGATCTGTATTTATGGAGGATTTTCACATTAATCATGCTCAGTTCTGCCAAGCATCCATTATGAAGAATCCTAGGAAGAAAGGCACCTCACTCCAAAGAGACACAGACATGGATCCAAACTCCCCACCAGGTGATGAATCCAGCACCCTGGACATTAGAACTTGTCCAGGGCTTTTGTGAAATTTTTCTCCTCATTTTTAGCTCTTATTAATTCCCTCCTAATAGCCCTGGCATATGGAGGCATATGACAGATGAAGAGAAAACAATGTTAACTTTATTAATTTTATTTACAGTATGCATGATAAAACACCTTCAAATGAACATTTTGCAAGTTTATAAATAAGTTGTGAATCACAGTAAAGATGTTGGAAGAAAGAGGTGATGTGATAAATTCTCCCTCCATCTTGAATTGCCTTTCCATAGAAGGCACAGTTACACTTTTTGGAATTTTTCATTATGGAATTCTCTATTCCACATACGTTTTTCCTAAAATCGTCTGGCTGAAAAGGCTTTCTTGAATGGAGCGTGTGTGTCTTTGTGTGTGCATGTGTGTGAGGTTAATGCTTGATAACTTCAAAGGAACTGGGACAGAATGACAGCTGAGGCCACCAGCTACGGCCAGTCAATTGGATTCCTTCCTGTTACGCTATACTGGTAAAGTGGGATTTCTTGTCTCTGAAAATTTCCTGAGAACTTTTCTGATTTTACAAATCCTAATAAAAGGAAAACAGAAATTATAGTTCATCTTGTAACACTTCATGGTTTTGTGGAAGAAGACATTTTTTATGACAATCTTTGAAAGATTAAAATAAATTACATGATAATTTGTGATTAGAAGAAATTCTCTACAGGATTTAAATGTGATGCTTTTAAATTATAAGAAGGCTAAATGCTCCAGCATCATGAAGGAGGAAGACCTTATTCAACAGGAAAGCAATTACTTTCCAGTTCTGAAATTTTACCTTTGAGACGACTATGGGTCTTCATCCATGATCCTCATTGGCTGGCCATCAGTTTTGCTATTTTGGGGGGCAATTTCAGTAAAAACTTTGTGAAGGCCATTAGCAGAATTAAATACAATGAAATTTAAAAGTGTATGCCTATGGATTTGGTTTATCCATATCGGCCTTCTTCCCAAATGCAGTTAAATTTGTTGTATACTGATTTTGTTCCCAGAATATAGTAGGGAAAAATGCTCTACTTAGCCTTGTATGCTGTATAGGTATACCATATAGGTATGCGTGGTTTTATGTAATTTTTTAATGGTTCGTTTTTTCCCCAGAACGTTAAAGCAGTTGAAAAATTGAAGAGTAGGTGCATTAGAACTTACAACATTATATTAAGTTTAAATGCTTTATTTATGCCCAAACAGAATTTTATTATTATTTTAGTTCAGGTTAACTCAATTAAAAATTATTTACGACTGTCACTTGGTCCAGAGAAATTGTCAAACATAGCAATTCTCTCGGTTGAAAATGAGATAAACAAAGAAGCACATTTTCAAAATGTTATTGATGAGTTTGCTTCCATTTAAGCCAGGGGCACATATTTTCCCTTTTGTTTCAGTCTCTAGTATGGCTTGGCGCGGCATTAGTCTTTTAAAAGATTTTTGACGTTCTGTTCATCACAGATTTTTGGCGTAAATTTTGATTTATAAAAATATTACATTTCAATATTGTTCATTTTGATGACGGAGCTTTTTTTAAAATTTTGCACCTAGATGAGCACCTCATTCTCCTTGCCCTAGCCCCAGCCCCGCTATGACACCTCTGTACCTTGTCATCTTGATTAACCTTCCATTCTCATCCCCTATTTCCTTACACCCCTAAATCAAAGGAGGGGGATCTATCTTAAGTATCTCTGAAGAAAAGCATATAATTCTAATAAATATAGCAGACAAGCAATTAAAAACCTCGAAGTCTTGCATTGTTACTAATGTCTCTTCTAATCTCCCTTTGGCATTCCATTTTGGTTGAAGCCAAAAATGTAAGTAGACAAGCCCAGGAAAAAATAATGAACCCTCCTTTCACTCCCCTAATTCCATTGTTGCATAAAGAAGAGAAAAACTCAAACCAAAACATCAAATTCCCAAATATCACTAAATGTTTGATCTTTCAAAACAGAAATTATAATAAATATGTTCCTATTCTTGGTTCTACACTCTTCTGAAAATTTACTTTTCCACTCCAAATAAAATCTTTTGCAGTTTCCACGTGGAGGGCAGAAATCAAAAGCTTTATTTAGATATGTGAACTGACGGTAAAGAACAGAAGCTTCAGGAAAAAACCCAAAGGGTCAGAAGAGAATAATGAGGGAGATCATGCGTCACCGCACTGAAGGTATTCATTTTAGAAGCTACTGATGCTTCCCACTCTGTCGTCTTCCTGCTAATCCTTTGAATTCTTACCTTTTATAGCCTAACTCTCAACCTTTTAGCTGAGTTTTCACTCAATAAAGTCTTCAAAACAAGAATTCTGTCCATTCCCATTGTGCCACAGCTCGTCCAGGCCCTCTCCCTCATTCTCTGCAAACATGCAATCACCTCCAGTCCCTCCCCAAATCTGCCTGGCCTAGTGCGAGCAGGCTGTGTTCCCACTTCAGTGCCTTTTCACTCTCACCCCTCTCTCTGTTCCAGAACCAACATCGTCATCCTGATGCCAATTAGATCAGGCACGTACAGGTGGGCTTTGCCTTTAGACACTGGCACAACTCAACATGAATGGGTTCTCTCTTGTGCCATATTGCCTTCATAGATTGCTATCTCGTGGATAGCAAGATAGAATCTGGTGATGCCCAAGTCTTTGGTAAGTAGTTGTAAATAAACAAAATGGTGAAATTCGAAGTAATGTGACAATAATCATTAACACTTATTAAAAACCAGATACTATTCTAATAACACAACAACTCTATAAAGTAGGTGCTACTTTTTATCTTTAGTTTACAGATGAGAAAACTGAGACAGAGAGAGATGAATTTATTTACCAAAGACCACACAGCTACTAGCAGTGGAACCGGAAGTTGAACTCAGATGATCTAGCTCTGGATTTGAGGCTCGTAACCAGCACATTATGCTATACAGGTGTGTGCTATTGATGGATAACTGACATACCAATGTAGCCAGCACCATCTGGCATTTGGGGTACCGTAATTTGTCACCTCTTTAATCTATCATTAATGTAATCTATCATCACTGTAATTCATTGCCACTACTTCCTGATTTAAGCACCACCCCTAGCCTGCCATTTAAGGGCTTATCCTCTCTGTGCTGGTCAGCCTCTTTTTTGTGTCCACAGCTAGCCAACATATTTACTGTTATTTACAGGCCCTGGTTCAAGCTCCCCAAACATCCAAGCCTGGTGACACCTCTCCAGTCTTCAAGTTCACTGCAAATCCTTGCTCTTCTTAGAAGCCATCCCTGAGACTACATGCAAGTCACATCTCTTTCACTTCTCCAAATCCCAAGTGGATTTATGGTTTGGAGTATTGGTTCCCTTCCTTTGTCAACACAAAAAGCCCTTTTTAATGTCAAAAATCACCTACCTAGAATCTCCATGTGATAGTAAATATGTAGTATCTAATGTGGAGGATCTAAGCCAGAGGTTCTTACCCTTGGCTGCTCAGTGGAATCTCATGGGGGAGCTTTTAAAATCCCAATGTCCAGACGGTACCCTAGAACAATTGAATCAGAATTTCTAGGGATGGCATCCAGACATAGTGGTTCTTCAAGCTCCCTAGGTGATTAGAATGGGCAGGCAAGTCTGACAAGCAATGGCCCAGCACATATCATTTTGCACTCTGTGACATACTTAATAACATGCCTCCTATTGTTTTTACCCTTGCAGGCTTCCTTCAACAAGTCTACAAGCTGTTAAAGTCAAAAATATGCCTTGAATAACACTGCAATGAATAACAACAATAAACAAACACATAGGGACAGAGATTGGATTGGTGGTTACCAGAGGGGAAGGGGGGAGGGAGGAGGGTGAAAGGGATAATTCGGTACATGTGTGTGGTGATGGGTTGTAATTAGTATTTTGGTGGTGAACATGATGTAATCTATGCAGAAATAGAAGTACAATGATGTACACCTGAAATTTTTACAATGTTATAAACCAATGTTACTGCAATAAACAAAAAATTAAAAAAAAATATGCCTTTATATTTTAAGCTTTCACTACTCAGTGCGCATCATGGACCAGCAGCATCACAGCATCATTCGGGAGCTTGTTAGAAATGTGGATTCTCAGACTTCCTCTCCCAGACCTACTGATTCAGAAAGAGCATTTTAACAAGATTTCCTGGTAATCCATATGCACAGTATAGTTTGAGAAGCGCACATTTAAGGCATGGAGAGACTACCTACAGCTTGAGAGGTAGGATTCTCAAGCCTCAAAAGGCCATTAAAACTAAATATTTATTTATGTAAGTATTTTTCTTCAGGACATCATTATCATTCTTCTGGGCTGATCCTTGGCCTGTACCTAAAGGAAAAAAAACAAACATTCCCATCTCCTCCTTACTAAGAAAATCTTCTCCAAATGTATTCTATTTGATAATGCTGATAGTCTCTGACATCCACAGAGCTCCTGTGAGCTCCCCTCCCTTTCCTTGAAGCCCTGACACTCACCTAAGGTCTTGGTCTAGGGTCAGCTTGCCTAGACCTTACAGTTCTTATTCTTATAGGGATAGGGAACAGAAGAGGCTTGACAACTGTACTTCTTGGGATGGGCTTAATATGCCTGCTTCCTCCTTTTCCTAAGAGTAGAGAAAGGAAGGCTCACTTCTTGGTATTTACATGCAAAGATCGTACTTGAAAACCACATAAAAATAACTTCCACCAACCATTCTTCAAAGTACAATATTTATATATTTAAAAATGCCCTATAAAAGCAGAAATTCAGTAACTCAAAATCAGTGGTTTTTTAGGTGTGTGTTTTCTAGCTCTCCCACAGAGTACCCATGAAATGTTGTAAATGCAGTTTAATGAGGGATTCACAAATAGACATGCAGCCATGTCTGTTTTCTTGCGCAGAGGAGAGAAATATGTGAGTTTCTTAAAATTCTGGTTATACAAGATCTACTGTGAAAAAAAGCCATTTGTTAGTTTAAATTAGAACTTACACCTTGATGACAGTTAGAAATCTAGGAAAAATTTAAGCGAGCCTAATTCTCTAATATGAAAAGCAAAACTGTGAAATGTCAGCCCATTTACACAATTTGAATATATTTTTATTCACTCGTGGCTCTTGGGGCTTGAATCCGGGCAGAACAACTTACTTGAACCAGAATTGGGCCTCATAACTATTGGCACAGAGATGGATTTTAAAAAGTGCATTTGAAAGGATGATCTAATTAAAAAATCTTCCCTGCTCTGCAAGAAATAGAGTGAAGCTGAATTTAGCAGTGCTGTTAATGCAATGACCCAGGAAAGAAGGGGTCTGAACAATGCAAAATTTCTTTTCACCAAATTTCTCTGAAGAATATAATTTTTTAATGTCTAAAATAGTTTTAAATGAAAATTAATACATCAAATTCAACATCAGTATAAAGGAACAATTTAACCGGTGTCAGTGTTTCTAAAATACCATTGAATAAGACATACCACTATTTTATATACGACTAAGAGAAAATGCTATGAATTAAATTAGGACATGCCATTGATTATGAGATTAATCTTAATTTCAGAGATGATAAAACATGGGGTAAAATGTGCCTTAGAATTGTTGAAATTCAGTAGATTAAATGCACAACATAAGTGATACTTTCATGAGAGGATAACAACTTTTCCTGTCACAAATTTAAGGTCTGGGGTCATGGTGGCAACATCGCTCCTGGTTAATGATGCACTATTATTCCCTTAACTGGCTTTGCCAAATGCTCAGCAGCGCCATACACTCTGCCTCTGCAGCAAATGGTTGAGATTAATCATAAAATCTGACTAACGCAAGAATTCATTGCTCCTCCCTTGGGGGCAAAAATGGTGGCAAACCATAGCCTACAGCATAGCTTGCATTTTACTCATTACAAACATGGGTGCATGTGGAGACCAGGGTGCATTTTTATCAAAAGGATGCTAGCTACAAAGAGTGGGAGAATCAAGAGGGTGCACACCTCTATTTTCAAATGGGCACCTAGGCCTTGGCTGAGGTCTGTCTTGTGGTTTGTTAATGTGTTGCTCGCGCTGGTAAATTACACACATACAATGCATCCAGGCACAGCCTTAGCGGCCCCTAGTAAAGTTATGAAGATTCTAGAGCGAGAATCACTGATAGGCATCATGATCAGTCCCTTGAGCTTCTTCTCAGTGATTTAGTGCTTTTTTCCCCCAGTAAACACAGTCAAAAAGACATCAAGGGGCTATAAAAAGACAAAAATAAAACAGAAAAATCCCCTAAAGCAGTTTCTAATTCAATAAGTGGATTGGTAAGACGGAAGTATTTTCTGGTTAAGTGGACGGATCAGATTTGCCAGAAAGTTGCGAAAATTCCACTTCAAGTCACCCTGCATGGAGTTATATAAACCTTTGTAATTATTTAGAAATGGAAATAGAAATCCCCAGGGTGGCCCTAGCGGATGGAACAACCGGGTACTCACGATGATTGGGAGGCCTTTCTTCTGAGTAAATAGTCCACCACGTCTGGATCAGTCTCCAACAGGCTGATCAGCACTTCATTCTGGAGATCCGGGGGAACCTAGAGGGGCCAAATGGTGAGGCGTAAATAAAAACCATTCCAGAAAGAGGCAAACCAAGGTCATTGGCAACTTTACAATAGCATAAAGTAGAGCCTTAAACGTCATAAGAGAAGAGAGTGATTCGTTGGTTAAAACCAAACCTACACTAACCCATACAGCCAGTGTAATTCTTAGGGCAAATTGGATGATTACCAAATAGTCATATTCAATTCAAATTGTCACTCCTCTTAGGACTGGAGATACAGCCTGATCACTTGGATACCTCTGTTGTTCAGACAAGATTTTTCTTGGCTTTGAACAAGCAAAATATCGTGGTTAAGAGGAATGGTGTTCATAATTTATTGTCCAAACAGGGACACTTTCTAGAGTTCATATTTATAATTATGCCAAGGCAACAGGCATAAATTATGGCTGTCTTGGGCAGTTCTGGAACATATGATCAGTTTATTAAGAGGACAGGCCCTTGAGCCAGACTACTTGTGCTTGGGTCCTGGTTCCAATTACCAGCTATGGGTCTCAGTTTCATCATCTGTTAAATGGAGATAATAATAGTACTCACCACAAAGTGTTGCTGTGGTGATTAAATGACTTGTTATATATTGAGAACTCAGAACAGTACTTGGTAGATAGTAAATACTCAAAAAAAAAGTGCTGACTACTACATTTGCACATGTCATTTTATCTTTCAGTGCCTGCCTTCACTCCTTTCTTGCATCCTGGTCCATCAACAATTAAAAGTTTCTCGCTTATAATTTGACGAGGCATTTACTAGAGTTCTATAGATGAGCATCATGTTTCTCTAAGCCTAATCCACAATGCATTAGAAGATGATCTTACAATCCTAAATCACTCATGTGGAAATGTTCAATGAGAAAAGACTGAACTCAGCACCAACGGTTTTCTACTCTGTAGGTGTTGGTAGCTCAACCAAAGGAAATTCAAACTACTGAGAGAATAAATTTTCAGTCTGACTCTCTCACACGTGGGCTCAGAGACAAGACTCTTAAAAACTGCTGGGACAAGTTTTTTGAGAATAAGTGGTTGGTGGAAGAATTTGCCTCCTGCCTCTTGCAGAACTTAATTCTTCTTGAGCTCTGAGAAGCTGGAAACAATTTTATTAATAAAAACAGGGATGAGAAAGCAATGAAATGCTTTCCTTCTCTCGTAAATCTGTTCCTCCTACTTCATCCTGAATCTTCATTAATGACGTTGCCAAACCCTAGTCACACAAACTCAAGATCTGGGTTGCATTCAAGCTTCTTTGTGTCCTTTCCTCTCCCTGTTCAGAGCCAGGAGGTCTACTTGATTTCATCTCCGTGATGCCTGTTATTTCTTTCCTTTATCTTCCATTCCCATTGCAATGATTCAAGTTCGAGCCCTCAGTACCCCTCTGTAGTGGTCATCTGGTGGCCATTACCAGCTCCATTTCCCTCTTATAACAGTCATATCCCAAGTTCCCTCTGGAGAACCAACTACTCCCCAACTCAGCTCAAGGGTGAAGTGTAACCTAGTTTAAGCCAATGATCATTCCATTGCCAGACTACCATGGTTGCCTGAGCAATGGGCGTATGACTCCATTAGAGGCAATGAAAAGCTGTGAGAAGTTCCCTGAGACTCCTGAGAGAGAGGATACAGGGCCTGTAGCCATATGGGACCTGAGGATTGTGCTGACACTTGAAGAAACAATACCAGGAAATGGAGAGAAAGAAAGAGTCTCTTGACATCATTTGAGTCCTAGGTAAAGCTGTGCCTGAAGCCATCCAGTATTTGCTTTTGGATTGTTCAGCTATGTGATTCCTCAAATTCCTTAAGCTAGTTTGAAGTTTTGGTGGAAAAGAAAGGTACATCCTTGATGGGTCTTTGATGCAACAGTTTGCTAACTTGTGTACTATCTATTTCCTTCAACATGTGCATCAAATTTCTTCTCTGCCTGGTTGTCAGAATGCTCTGATCAAGATACTCGCTTGCTCAAAACCCTTTTTTGTCCCTATAGCTGAAGCCCTCCACTTGCTTTGCTGGCCTCAATCTGTATTTCCCACTTTCTCCTTACACACCTTCCACTTCAGCACCACTGCACTTCTCACTCTGGCCTTTTCCCACCTCATTCCTTTAATTCATTACATAAATATTTGGTGAATGCTGACTGAGCGCCAGGCACTGGATGCTGGGATTCATCTACAAACCAAACAAACAAGAATCCTTGTCTCCTTGAAGCTGACAGTGAATATGGCAAGACTGGCATTAACCAAATAAAGAAAACCTAGCATGGATCACATGGAGAAAAACAAAGCAAAGAAGCGTGATGGAGAATGCTGGGGGGTGGGAGTGTGATTTAAATAGGATAATCAGGTCACAGAGAAACTGATATTTTAGCAGAGAACTGAAGTTGATAAAGGAATTGGAGAAAATCATTCCCAGTAGAAGGAAGAAAAAGTCAATAAGATCTTAAGTCAGAAGCAGCAAGGAGGCCAGTGAGGTTGGGACGGAGTGAGGGGAAGGAGGCGAGTGGTAGGAAGTGGGTCAGGTAGCCAAGGCCAGATGTTGTGGAGTCTTATGGGTCACAATAAGGACTTCTGCTCTCAATCTAAGTGGGTGGGGAGCCACTGGAGGTTTTGAGCAGAGGATTAACATGAATTGTCATCACTCTGGCTGCTGAGTTGACAGCAGATTCCAGGGAAGCAAGGGGTGAAACAGGGAGTGCAGATAGGGGCTGCCGATATATCCAGAAGAGAGATGATGGAGTGCTGTAGGAGGATGGTGAGCTGACGGGAAATATTTGGATCCCGGAGACAGTGAAGGTAGCGATGATAGCATTAGCTAATTTGTTAGATGAAGGGAGAAAGAGAGAGGGAGAGGGAGTAGGAGAGGGAGAATACAAAAGAATGACTGCAATGTTTGGGGCCTAGACACCTGGAAGGATGGGGTTGCCGTTGACTGGTATAGAGAAGCTGCAGGAGGAGGAGGCTGGGGATCAAGATTAGGGGTATGGCTTTGATATGATAAGGGTGAGAGAGGCCTGTGAGACATGCAAATAAAGGAGAGATCTAGTAGGTGATTGGGAATAAGGACCTGGGGTTCGGGGGGAGGCTCGGGCTGGACACAGAAATTTGGAAGACACATGTAGATGACATTTAAAGCTCTTTTTTTTTGGTGAGGAAGATCAGCCCTGAGCTAACATCTGATGCCAATCTTCCTTTTTTTGTTGAGGAAGATTAGCCCTGAGCTAACATCCGTGCCCGTCTTCCTCCACTTTATATGGGAAGCCGCCACAGCATGGCTCGGCAAGCGGTGCATTGGACCGCGTCTGGGATCCGAACCAGTGAACCCTGGGCCGCCACAGCTCTGTGACCAAATGTGATGGCCTGAGAATGAGAATGGAAGAAGAGAAGTGGCGGGACTTTTAGGTCAAGGCTGACAGATTCTGTTCTCTTACTTTATTGAATAAATTAAACAAATAAAAAGACTGCTAATTTTTACTGTGATTTTTTCAAACAATGTGACCCAACAGATATGCACTGTTATATCAGTTTGTGAAAAAGTAATACCTAAAGGGTGAAAATGAGAAGAGAAAGAACTCATTTTTATAAAATGAACAGCAAAGCAAAAAATAATATAGGCCAAAAAATGTATATCCTGAACTTTTAAAAAAAGAAACTTCCATGAGCAAATTAGAAAAAATATTTATATTTTCATCCAGTTAGTTTAATTTAAAATTTTCTATGCTTAGACATGTAATAAAAAATTTTGCTCCAAGCACCAATCCATTCCCACTGAAGAATAAACAACTAGAGTGCATGTCCTTCAGAGTGGTATAAGCATCACAATATTAATTCTTTGAGAGTATATGGCGTGTCTAATGATAAATTATTAACTTGGATACATTATTAGAATAGGTTACAGAAAGTATCATTATTTAAAAAAGAACTTTCCATAACATTTTGTTAAACTATTCTGCAATTCAGAGTTTTTACTCATTCAACTAGGCTTGATTCCCAACCACTTATAATTATTGAGGTTTATTTTATGTAGCACATGTGACTTTCACTGGGTAACAAATGCAAATAGAAAGGGTCAATACTATAAATCTATCTATAGTTTCTTTTTAAAAGACCCATGATCCCATTTTGGCTTGGAGACGCTATTTACAAATAGGTAAAAAGATATAGTTAAAAAACGTGGATCTGTGCATTGCAGGAAGGGTAGATAATATTTTCCTATGTATTATGTAAGACTATAGTGTACACTGACTATCTGTACACAATCTGTTATTTTAATTAATTTATTTATATCCCTTCTTGTTACAAAATGATTTAAAGCAGCTTCAAAAATTCATATGATAAACCCACGTTTGTTTGTTTTTTAATAAAAGAATGGTTCAGAAAATTGGGGCCAGTGGGAAAATGAGGGTAGAGAACTTGAAATGATGCCTGGAACTGACTTTTAATATTCATACATCATCATCCAGTGCTCTTTTCCCAATAATTCCTCTAATCTTTATCTATATTTGCACATTTCATTTCCTATTATTTAACAAAAATTTAAAACTACTGGTTCAGTTCAATTGGATGAGCATTCATTTTCTATTAATTTAGATACTTAATAGAGAAACAAAAGTCAAGGGAATGAGGTGATAGAAAACAGGAGCTTACAGTAAGTAAGAAATATCCATCAGACCATTCCCATATGCATTCCTTTTCAGGAATTAGGATGCTGTCAAAAGAATATCTGACTAAGAGCTGATAGCTCCTGAGGTCCAATTTTGGCTCTGCTGCTTATAATTACAGTCACGTGTGCTTAATGACGGGAACACTTTCTGAGAAGTGTGTTTTTAGGTGATTTTGTCATGCGAACACCATAGAGTGTACTTAGACAAACCTAGATAGTACATAGCCTACTACACACCTAGGCTGTATGGTACTAATCTTATGGGACCAACGTTGTACATGTGTACCGTCGTATATGCAGTCCATCATTGACGAAAATGTCGTTATGTGGTGCATGACTGTAATGTAAACTCGGACATATCAACCATCTTCTTCAGGGTTCTGTTCCTGCATCTGAAAATCCAGGCATATCCTCTCTGTCCCATTTTCCTTTACGGAAGTGTTAAGGGGATCAAAAGGGCTAACAGATTTGAAAGTACCTTACCAACTGCAAAGGGGTTTAGAACAAAAGATTTTATTAGAAATAGACAAAAAAATTAATATATTAAATACTTAAAAAATAAAAGCAGGTAACATGGAGATGGCCAACATTTGTTTCGCAATTTTTTTCTTGACTAACAGTCATCCATCTCTGCCTCTTATCCTGTATTCTTGCAGAGAAGCATCACTCTCTTCTCTTTTGCTTAATTCTTTTGGTGGGGAACTAAGTGATGGGATTTGCTCTCGATATGCTTCTGCTCCTGACCTCCCCCTGAATTTCTAGAGTTGCAGTTTGTGACCTCTCAGCACCTCAACTGCAATGGTCTTGAAGCCAGACTCTGTGTAGCTTCTCCCTTCTGGTTCCTTCTCTTCTGCCAGACCTCAAGTCTTTGGGTTGGTTGCATCACTGAAAGGTAAATTTCCTGAAGGCAGGAATTATCTGACTTGTCTACTCAGAACTGATACAGGCTTCTCAGGTTGCAGTTCTCTGTCAGCTAGCCTCCTTTGCAGCTAGGGCAAAATCATGTGTGCTAATCCTGGCCAAGGTACCCCAAGGGGGTTCTTGTAGGAGCTTCTGGAAAAGGTTCTTCTCCATGTTAAGAAGAGATGCACAAGAGGAAACATCTCCCTTCATCACTGGATGTGATGATGGCTGCAAGAGATGCTGGAAATGACTGCAGTATCTGCAGCTGAAGATGGCAGAGCAGAGAGAGCAAAAGTATGAGTGAGCTGCTAAAACTGTGCCCCCCTAGGCTTCTTATTATGTGAGATAAGAAATCCTGATGTTAGTAGCCACCTGAAATTGATTTTTCTCCTCCTTGCAGTCAAATGCTTCCTAAATTATGCCTCTTTTCCTCCTCTTTGCCTCTCTACTCTTTTCTCTCCTGAAACTCCTCGCTGCACATCCATCACCCTTCACCCACTTACTCACTCAGTATTGTCCTCTTCCACAACACAAGCTAGGTGGTGTTTTCTACCCAATGGATGCTCAATAAATGTTGTTGGAATGGCTACAAATAATAATCAAAAATAACCCAAGATTATTGCTCTTCATGGTGTACACTGGTTCTGTTACCTTTGTCTAGATGCTTCTCTCTGCTTATAAGTAGTACCAATGTCACGCTCTAGCAAAATCTCCTTGTCATTAATTTCTATAGTTGGAAAATAAATTTCCTTTCCCAACTGAGGATCATCAAAAATTTTCTAACAGGTTCTTAAACTATTGTTCCTGTCAATAAAAAACTCTAAAAATGAAAAATATGACTCAATAATCAACAATTTTTTTCTTTTTTCTTCTGGGATTTTGTATATAGCAAAATGGAAACTAAGGAGCAGGATCATGAAAAGCACATTACTCTTTCAAATCAATAAATTCTGCACGTTTGAATGAAGAAACAAAACACAGACCAAAAGGCTTCTTCGCTTACAATTTATTGTTTCACATTAAAATCTCCACTGGGTTTTAGTCAACTATTTAGTAACTTTAGATATTTTCTAAAGGTACCATTTATGGTTGTGTTTATCTAGAGACTCAACTCCTTAGATTTTCATGCGTTCCTTCAAAGCATAATGCTATTTCAAAAATCAAAAGAACTTTGGACTCTCCTGCTTCAGAGAAAAAATGTAAACACTGCACATATGAAGGAATAAAACTGTCACAATTAAAATCCATGCTATCAAATTAAAAATGAAACCATGAATGATTGCCTAGGGTGGAACTGCTATGATGTACTTTATTCCATAAACCACAGAAAGGGAAAAAATGATTCGAGTTTTCTCCATTTACTAAGTCACTATAACAAACCATTAAGGGCATCTCTAAGAGCCATTCCCAGGATCCAGCCCTACTGTACTTGCCACTGGGTGCTCCACACCAATCCACCACTTTGCACTGGACCAAGAAGGATGCTTTGGCATTTAAAAGTCTACTATTCCATAGCAAAAGTAAATAGCACTGGAAGTCATGATGACATTTTTTTAGTTAACAAATACACTGAAAGAAATCACTTTGGTTGTTTATGGGAGAAAAAGCTCAAACATGGGCAGGCCCAGCCTAGAACTTTTGTGTGGCTCTGTTGTGGAGGATGGCTTAATATTATATAAGGGGGTCTGGGTGCATTGGAGGGTCAGAATGCACTAAATTCAACAAATTTTTCTCAAGTGCCTGATACATGCCAGGCAGTGTTTTTGGCAACTGGGGCACATTAATGAACAAATCAGTCGAAGAGCCCAGGACTCATGGAGCTGTGTTGGGGAGGACTCAAGGGAGGAAGATGAAGAAGAATTAGCAGTCTTTGCTCCATGGCAATAGGTTAAAGGAAGTGGAAACAGCTCAGATGTAATACGCTTCTGCTCCCCGCCACCTGCGTGTGCTGCCAACAGTACATGCATTCTGACATTGAAGACAGGGACAACGTGGGCAGGCTCCAACAGGAACACCTACTGGCTCTTGCAGCCATCTGCTGGCCTGAACATCAAGTGGGTCAGTGTTATGATTAGTCCAGAGGGATTAATACTGTTGAAAGTCTCCTTTGCTCTCCATTTCCAAACTGGCTAAAATATTCTCTTTCTTCCCCCGCAAATGGACTCCATATCTGAGACGCCACATTAAAACACCTTGTCTTGGGTGTGGGGAGGAATCATGCTATAGAAGTAATTCAATTAGTTGCTGCAACACTTGGGCAAATGATATTGGCTTAGTCCTCATGAAATGGTGGTGAAATGTAGATAAGCCAATGATGTACGTGATGACTAGCCCAACTCCTGGCACATAAAACAGTGGTTATTTAAAAAACAGTGGTTATTTAAAAAACAGTGGTTATATAAAAACGGTAATGGAAATCATATATGATTATCTGGAAACGTTGGTAGGGGGTGGTTTCTTGTTTGATGACCTGGATTACTGCTTGACTCCTTTTGATTTGGCATGCAAAAGAAGTTTTAAGCAAATGCAATATGCGCTGGGGGATGAAGAGAACACAGAGCAAAGCTTGGCTTCCGAGCTTGGAATCCTCATCTCAGCCTCTGACCCTTGCTCCCAGTAGTTCTCATTTGAAATTTCCCACGTGCGCTGTGCTGGTCCCCAGCTCAGGCTGACGAACCAGCGGGGTGGGAACGCCAGTGCGTTCCCACGTCTCCATTGCACTCCGGACCTTTCATCAGCCTACGAGGGTGGTGCCTTCTCTTCTTTCTCTCTCTCCAAAAAAGAAGCCCTAGTAGCAATCATATAGTATCAGCCCTTAGAATGAGCTGACAGTTTTCTCCACTGTGCTCTGAAGCTCTTATTAATTCCAAGAGCAACGATGAGTTTTCTCTGGGATTCCCAACATCAATTACAGAAGCAACAGCTTTCAGAATAATTAATGTGTAAATGATTTAGTTGGTGAATGCTTTCTGCCTTATAATGATACCAGTGACCATTTCTAGATATGATCCTCCTTTTTTATTTCCAGTGTTCTTGGAGAGTATCATTTTATGTTACCCAGTTTTTAAATTGTTGTTGATATCAGAAATGGAGGGTCATGATTTAAAGGTAAGGGAATATAAGGGGTATGGGCACTAAACCAAAAACAAACAACAAAAATAAATTTTTTTCTAGCAATATATTGTTGCTGTATTTATTCAACAAATAATTATTGAGCACTCATTTTCTGTAAAGTACTTTTTGTAAAGGTGCTGTGGATGTCAGTGAACAAAACAAACGAAAATCCTTGGCTTCATTAAGTTTGCATTCTATTAGGTGTCAATAAGCATGATAAATAAGTAAATTATATAGTGAGTTAAAAGGGGATAAAGTGCTATAGAAAAAAGAAAAAGTGCAGAGTAAGGAACTAGGAGTATATATGTGCGGGAGCAGGTCACACTGTTACACAGAGTGGTCAGGGTGGGCTTCGTTGCAAAGGCGACGCTTGAAAGTGCTTTGATAGGGCAGACATCTTATCAGTTTAATATAATAAAACTGATGAGTTTATTAGCAGTGATCTTTTTTTTTGAGTGCCTAGTATATGTCAATTCTTTCCCCAAGTACCTTAAAATGTCATTTCTAATTCTCAAAATAATCCTATAAAGTAGGTAACTTCATGTCATTTTTTTACAACAGGAAAATGAAGGCTTAGGGAAGTTAAATATGGGGCCAAGACCACAGAACAAGTATACACCGCTGAACAGAGATTTGAATTCTGGTAGCTCATTCCAAAGCTCATGGTCTTTTCACCATCTTGGCTGTTTCCCAAGATGTGGTTTCCCAAAGTGTGGTTAGGAAACTACCAGAATGCCCTGGAGGTGTTCATTAGAAAGTGCAGATTCCTGGGCCCCATCCCAGTGCTACTCAATCTGATTCTCTGGAGTACGGCCCAGGAATCTGAATGTCTGACGAGTTTCCTTGCTACTCTGCTGCACACTCAAGTTTGAGAACCACTATTACAATTTGCTGCCTTGGCCTTTCCATAGAGTGATCATGATGGCTGTTATCATGACCTGTTTCCAGCTCTAGGATTTCCAACCTAGTGCCCGAAAAGCAAACACCTGGTGCAAAAGATGGTCCTAGCCAGACTCTTGAACTGTGTGTCAGCCTCTGAATCTAGGCACTTCTTATTATGGGACAAAGCTAGGTTCCTTTCTGTCCTTTCCCATTAACTCAGATACTAGCCACTTGGGAAAGGCAGTCTCAACATCAGGAAATGAAGGACATTATTAACATGCAGAATAAACTTTCGCTCCCTGCCAGGCCTCTGTGGGCTTTTATATTCCTTCCATCCAGGTTTTGTGGAACTGCTGCCTCTAGGGTGCATTCTGCCTTCAAGGACAAACTCACAGCCACCTTTTCTAACAAGTCTTCCTTTCTAACACCGATGGGAAGCAATGCCTCCCTTTCTGAGCTCATAAACCCTTCCAAGGACTGTGAAACTGCACAATTGCTAACTACCTTTCCCCATCAGGTCCTGTCTCGCTTCATTCTTCCTTGTTTGGAATTATTGTACTAATTCTGAAAGCTTCTTAAAAATACAAAACAAAACAGCTATATACATGATTCAATTTTTGCCCACCCACACAGACCAGCTTTGCCAACCAGCCACCAGCTTTGCTATAACCAACTAGATTCTAAAATACCAAATATGCCAAGAGAATCTACAAAGTGATGAGATTAATTTTTCTCTGTGCCTTATGGAAATAAAAGTGGTGAAGTCAGTGCTAGACATAGAACCACACAGAGTTTAGAACTAGAAGGATCTTGGTTATCACCCGTTCTAACCTAGTCCTTTGATAACTAAACAAATAGAAATCTAAGAAAGTGAAGTCACACAGCTAATGTGTAGCAAAGATAGGACTATAACAAAGTTTTCTGATTCCTCACTGTCCTTTTTCTCAATCTATAACTCCTATAATCTGTCCAAGGAGATCAAGAATGCCTACGTTAATGGTTAACTTACTCTAAGAAAGTATCCTTAATTCCAACATGCCTAAAGCTTTTCACATGTATAAGGAGTAAAGATTAGTAATATGGAAATCATATGTCACAGAACTACAACTGAGTCGTCCATTGATTCAACCAATATTTCTTGTGTTTTGACCATGTGTCAGGCACAGGGGTATTGCAGTAAAGAAAGTAGATGGAAATGGACAAAAATTCATCCTGTCAAGGAGCTTACATTCTAGTGGGGAAACACAACAAACAAGAGAAATTAGTAAAACCCTGTATTAATAGTGGTGAGTGTCAAGGAGAAAAAGCAGGGAAAAGGAATAGGTAGTGGGGCTGTGTGTGTGGTGGTGGTGATAGGGGGTGGATTCTAGACAAGGTGGCCAGGAAAGGCCTCGTTGACAAGTAAAGACCACAGGCAGAGAACACAAATATGAGCTACTGCCCAAGAGAATCTAGACATCGATCTCTACAGAGAATGGCAAACAAAGATCAGATTTGGAAAATGTCGGAAAAGGTGGAAAACTGATGTTCTTCTGCTGTTTCTAGTAGTCCAGGTGGCCGGAAATGGGAAGGAGAGCAATGGCACAATTAAGATGATGACAACTGTACTTTCAAGGGGGCCAGGATGAGTTTTGTTAGTATCTGAGGTGAAAAGAAATGCCTGATGGTTTCTGGTTTCACATGAAGAACTTTGCTTAGAATACAGGATTTAGAGAGCAGAATTAAGATTGACGAGAGGTATTATTGTGTTAAAAAAAAACTCCAGAGAGCATGAATTAATGCCAAGACTACTTGGCAAGATGATATGTGACTTAAAACTTGATAAAAATGCTGAAAAGTTCAGACATTTGATTCATCCAAATATGTAATTAATTACAAGGATTTTGGCCAAAGTGTGAAATTTATGTAGAGTCAATGACTCCACATTTTTTGAGAGCTTACTGTGTGCAACACAGGGACAGTGCTTCAGAGACTCAAAGAGGAGCAAGACACTGTTCTATCTCAGTGAACTTTCCACTGTGGTAAACTCATTTTCTCTTCCTCCTGGGCATCCAGCAAGAACACATTTCCCAGCCTCCCTTGCAGCTAAGTATGGCTTGTGGCTGAGCTCTGGCCAATGGGATTTGAGTGGACATGATGGATGTCCCTTCTAGGTTTGGCCCATAAAATCCTAGAGGACTGCAGAGTCTCAAGATGCAAGGAGCTGGGGTCCCTAAATCACCACCTTGAAGGCTGTTTGCCAAACATCTGGTTAAACTTTATGTCAGCAAGATATTTACGTCTGTTATGCTGAAATACTGATATTTGAGCCAGCTCGTGTTGTCCAACCAATATAATTATTAATTAACATTTGCATAGAATTTTACAGTTTGAAGAATGCTTTCACATATCAAATGATTCTGGGAACCACCCTGGGAAATAGGTCATATTTTTATTTTTCCCATTTTACAGAAGCTGAAATTGATGCTTATGGAGTATTGAATTACTTGGTCGTGATCACATAGGTAAGACACAGAGGGCAAAGATTCTAAACTACTGGCTCTCAAATTTACAAAAAATAATTGGTGTAAGACAAGTATGGAAATAAATCTAATGCAAGGCATTTGATAAAGGTAGATAAAATATTAAGCAGATTCAAAAGAAGGAACTAGCACACTTAGTTGAAGAAGCCACAAAAGGCTCTAGTGGAATAGGTAAGATTTATGGTGAGTGTTTGCTAACTGACAAGAGAAATGGGAGCATAAACATGGAGAAAGTTCCTGCAAATTCTGACATGCAATATAAGTAGTGAACAGAAATAGAAGAAAGTTGGCATTTGTTCTAATGTTTCAAGGGAAGTTGGAGCAAGCAATGCAGTTTTCTGAAGGAAAACAGGAACTGGTAATTCAATACAAATCAAAAAAATGTTTATTGAGTGTGTGCCAGATGGAGGGCCTTCCAAAAGTGTACAGAGGATACAGAGAGGAGATAACAAGGGCACCGCCCATGTTTTAAATGCGTTTATAATCTACTAGGGGAAATAGTCATAAATGACTGCAACACAATGTTGAGTAAGATAAACATCAATGAGAACAGTAATGGGGTTCAAGGGACAAGAGAAGTGACATGGGAAAGTGACATGAGAAGGACACGGGAAAGATAGGTGAAGCTTCCTGGAGAAGGTAAAATGTCAAGGTTGACTTTGGAGGAGGTGTCATTGCTGAGGATGGTTGTGAATACATGAATTCACGAGGACCACATATAATTCCAAAAAGAAGGGTTTTATCAATATTTTGAGAAGGACACTGCTATATGAACAACTAAATGACTCCAAAATGTGACCATTGTTTAGGGAACAACAAAATGAAATTTATAATTTGGATATGTTTGTTTAAATATGGAATCACAGGGAGAGATGTCAAGATGGTGGCGTAAGCAGACTCTGAACTCACCTCCTCCCACAGACACAGCCAATTTACAACTACTCGTGGAAAAATTACCCCTGAGACAGAACTTAAAACTTGATAAGAAGAACTCCTGCAACAACAGACAATCCTAACTGAGGTGGAAGAGGCAGAAACTCCCTTCTGGAGAGAAAAAACGCCGCCTTCACAAGCCACAGCGCCTCACGGCCGCCCAGGAGCAGCCCAAAGGTATGCAGCCCTCCCTGGAGGCGCGGGGCTCTGAGCCGGGGAGCACCCCCGCTGTGGGCATTTTGTGCACCCAGCACAATCGAGACAAGTGGCATAATATCTGACTTTGCCTGCTACTAAAACATTGGGGAGTACCCCCAGAAAAGCTGGTTCACAAAGATATTAAAACCAGCTCTTAAAGGGCCCAGACGCAAACTGACCCGTTTCAGAAAGCAACCTAAAAATCACCAGAAAGAAAGGTGCACAGTGCTGTGGTGAAAAGAGACTCACCTAATAGGCCCTGAGTGCATCTCAGTGAGAGGTGAAACCTCTCCAGGGACTGGGACATTGGCGGTGGCCATTGTTGTGGCCTGGTGTGGGTGTGCTGACATAGACGCCATTGGAGTTCTCCCTGAGGACTGCTAGCCCAGGGTCTGCCCCACCCGCAAGAGCACCGGTTTAATCCAGCTCAGCCAGGGCAGGCAGCCCACCCTAGAGACTGGCCCCACCCAACAACAAGCCCTCAGGCAACTTGTGGGCCTGCATAGATTGGTGACTGGATTCTCTGCAGCCTGGCAACTGAGCCCACTTCAGTGGGGCAGGGCCTGCACAAGGAGCGGGTGGAGAGTGTGGGGTGGTGGTGGAGTGTGTGGGCCTCTCGCCGTGGAGAGATTGGGTCCGCTTCGGGAGGTCGGGGCGCGCACATGGGGCAGGACTGTGTTGACTATGTGTGTGGACCTGTGGGCGGCAGGGCTTGTCAGCTGCAGAAGACTTGTGCTTCTCAAAGACACACATAGGGGGTTTGCCCCACCTTCCAAAGCTTGAAACAATTGGGGGCTCCAGTGCCTGAGGCCAGCCCCACCTAGCTGCAATCCTCAGAGAGCTGACAAGAGACCTAAAGGCTGGAGGCTTATAGCAATTGTAAGCCCCTGAGCCTAACAACCTGCCACGCTGGGGGCCTACTCACTTAAAAGAAATACTGCAGCACAAATGTGGTATTAGAACTTGCAGCCAATTGTGCTGGGGCTCCCCACACCTGATAAAAAGACTGAAGGGCCCACAACAACTACAAGCAGCTGAGCATTACAACAGCTGGCCAGGAGCATAACTCGGCCTCCCTGGCCGCCTACAGGGAGAGCAAACAGGCCACAACAGAAGGACACATGTAGCCCACATAGGGGTCATCCCTGGAACATTGAGAACGGAGGGAAGCACACTGCACGCCTCCTAATGAATCACTCAAATAAGGTCACCTATCCAAGAGCAGGAGACGTAGCTGACCTACCTAATACGTAGTCACAAGCACAGGGAAAGAGGCAAAACGGGCAGGCAAAGGAATACATTCCAAGTAAGGGAATAGGACAAAACCCCAGAAAAGGAACTAAGTGAAACAGAAATGAGCAACCTACCCGACAGAGAGTTCAAACAAAGAGCGTTAAGGATGCTCACTTATCTGGGGAGAAGAATAGATGAACTCAGTGAGAATGTCAACAAAGAAATGGAAGATATAAAAAAGAACCAATCAGAAATGAAGAATACAATACTGGAAATGAAAAAGTCACTAGAGGGACTCAAAAGCAGAGTAGAGGATACAGAAGAACGGATCTGTGATCTGGAGGAAAGACTAGAAGAAATTACCCAAGCTGAACAGGTAAAAGAGAAAAGAATTAAAAAGAATGAGGACAGTCTAAGGGACCTCTGGGACAACATCAAGCACACTAACATCCATGTTATAGGTGTCCCGGAAGGAGAAGAGCGAGACAAAGGGGCAGAGAATCTATTGTAAGAAATAATAGATGAAAACTTCCCTAATCTAAGGAAGGAAGCAGACATCCAGGTACAGGAAGCACAGAGAGCCCCAAACAAGATAAACCCAAAGAGGCCCACACCAAGACACATCATAATCAAAATGTCCAGAATTAAAGATAAATAGAGAATCCTAAAAGCCGCAAGAGAAAGTCAAGTTACATACAAAGGAAACCCCATAAGGCTATCAGCTGACTTCTCAGCAGAAATCTTACCGGCTAGAAGAGAGTGGCATGATATGTTTAAAGTGCTAAAAGGAAAAATCTTACAGCCAAGAATACTCTACCCAGCAAGGTTATCATTCAAAATGGAAGGAGAGATCAAAAATTTCCCAGGCAAGCAAAAATTGAAGGAGTTTGTCACCAAGAAACCAGTGCTACAAGAAATGTTAAAGGGACTGATTTAAGCGGAAAAGAGAAGACCACTAATAAGAAAAATTATCTATTTCCATGGTAAGAGGGTAATGGATAGAAATGCAGAAAAAAGGGGTTAGATATGGTATCAAAAACATAAAAGGAGGGAGGAGAGGAGTTAAAGAGTAGAGCTTTCAGACAGAGGTCAAACTAAAGGGATCATCAATTCTGTATAGAAGAAGAGAGGAACAGAGAAGGACCACTAAAACACTGAGAAAAAAAAAAGTTAAAAAATGGCAGTAAGTACATACTTATCAATAGCTACTTTAAATGTCAATGGACTAAATGCTCCAATTAAAAGGCATAGGGTGGCTGATTGGATAAAAAAACAAGACCCATATATATGCTGCATACAAGAGACACACTTCAGACCTAAAGCCACTCACAAACTGAAAGTGAAGGGATGGAAAAAGATACTCCACGCAAATGGCAAGGAAAAGAAAGCTGGGGTAGCAGTACTCATATCACACAAAATAGACTTTAAAACAAAAACTGTAAAAAGAGACAAAGAAGGGCATTACATAATGATGAAGGGAACAATCCAACAAGAGGTTATAACACTTGTAAATATCTACGCCCCCAATGTAGGTGCACCTAAATATATAAAGCAATTATTAACAGACATAAAAACAGAAATAGACAGTAACACAATAATAGTAGGGGACTTTAACACTCCACTTACACCAATGGATAGATCATCCAAACAGAAGATCAATAAGGAAACATTGGCCTTAAACGACGCACTAGAACAGATGGACCTAGTAGATATATACAGAGCATTCAATACAAAAACCGAAGAATACACGTTCTTTTCAAATGCACATGGAACATTCTCCAGAATTGATCACATATTAGGCCACAAAACAAGTCTCCATAAATTTAAGAAGATTGAAATAATACCAAGTATCTTTTCTGACCACAACGTTATGAAACTAGAAATAAACTATAGGAAGAAAATCAGAAAAGCCACAAATACGCAGAGATTAAACAAAATGCTACTGAACAACGAGTGGTTCAACGAAGAAATCAAAAAATACCTGGAGACAAATGCAAATGAAAATACGACATGCCAGAATTTATTGGATACAGCAAAAGCGGTTCTAAGAGGGAAGTTTATAGCAATACACGCCTATCTCAACAAACAAGAAAAATCTCAAATAAACAATCTAATAATGCACCTAAAGGTACTGGAAAAAGAAGAACAAACAAAGCCCAAAATCAGCAGAAGAAGGGAAATAATAAAAATCAGAGCAGAAATAAATGAAATAGAGACCAAAAAAAAACCAATAGAAAAAATTAATAAAACCAAGAGCTGGTTCTTTGAAAAGATAAACAAAATTGACAAACCTTTAGCTAGACTCACCAAGAAAAAAAGAGAGAAGGCACGAATAAGTAAAATCAGAAATGAAAGAGGAGAAGTTACAACAGACACCTCAGAAATACAAAAGATTATAAGAGAATACTATGAAAAGCTATATGCCAACTAATTCGACAATCTGGAAGAAATGGATAAATTCTGAGAATCATACAACCTTCCAAAACTGGATCAAGAAGAAGTAGAGAATTTGAATAGACCAATCACCAGTAAGGAGATCGAATCAGTAATCAAAACCCTCCCCAAAAATAAAAGTCCAGGACCAGATGGCTTCCCTGGTGAATTCTACCACACATTCAAAGAAGACTTAATACCTATCCTTCTCACACTCTTACAAAAAATTGAGGAGGGTGGGAAGCTCCCTAACTCATTCTATGAAGCCGACATTACCCTGATACCAAAACCAGACAAGGACAACACAAAAAAAGAAAATTACAGGCCAATATCACTGATGAATATCAATGCAAAAATCCTCAACAAAATACTAGCAAATCGCGTACAACAATACGTTAAAAAGATTATACACCATGATCAAGTGGGATTTATTCCAGGTATGCAGGGATGGTTTAACATTCGCAAATCAACCAACATAATACACCACATTAATAAAATGAAGAATAAAAATCACATGATCATCTCAATAGATGCAGAGAAAGCATTTGACAAGATACAGCATCCATTTATGATAAAAACTCTGAATAAAATGGGTATAGAAGGAAAGTACCTCAACATAATAAAGGCCATATATGAGAAACCCACAGCTAATATCATCCTCAATGGTGAAAAACTGAAACCTATCCCTCTAAGAACAGGAACCAGACAAGGATGCCCACTCGCACCACTCCTATTTAACATAGTACTGGAAGTCCTAGCCAGAGCAATCAGGCAAGAAAAAGAAATAAAAGGGATCCAAATTGGAAAGGAAGAAGTGAAACTGTCACTATTTGCAGATGACATGATTTTATATATAGAAAACCCTAAAGAATCCACCAGAAAACTTTTAGAAGTAATAAACGAATATGGTAAAGTTGCAGGATACAAAATCAACATACAAAACTCAGTTGCCTTTCTATACACTAACAAGGAAGTAGCAGAAAGAGAAATTAAGAATACCATCCCATTTACAATTGCAACAAAAAGAATAAAATACCTAGGAATAAACTTAACCAAAGAGGTGAAAGAGCTGTACACGGAAAACTATAAAACATCGCTGAAAGAAATTGAATAAGACACAAAGAAATGGAAAGATATTCCGTGCTCTTGGATTGGAAGAATTAACATAGTTAAGATGTCCATACTTCCTAAAGCAATCTATAGATTCAATGCAATCCCTATCAAAGTTCCAACAACATTTTTCACAGAAATAGAACAAAGTATCCTAAAATTTATATGGAACAACAAAAGACCCCGAATAGCTAAAGGAATCCTGAGAAAAAAGAACAAAGCTGGAGGTATCACACTCCCTGATTTCAAAATATACTACAAAGCTATAGTAACCAAAACATCATGGTACTGGCACAAAAACAGACACACAGATCAAGGGAATAGAATCGAAAGCCCAGAAATAAACCCACACATCTATGGACAGCTAATCTTTGACAAAGGAGCCAAGAACATACAATGGAGAAAAGAAAGTCTCTTCAACAAATGGTGTTGGGAAAACTGGATAGCCACATTCAAAAAAATGAAAGTGGACCCTTACCTTACACCATACACAAAAATTAACTCCAAATGGATTAAAGACTTGAATGTAAGACCTGAAACTATGAAACTTCTAGAAGAAAACATAGGCAGTATGCTCTTTGACATTGGTCTTAGCAACATATTTTCAAGCACCATGTCTGACCGGGCAAGAGAAACAATAGAGAAAATAAACAAATGGGGCTACATCAAACTAAAAAGCTTCTGCACAGCAAAGGAAACCATCAACAAAATGAAAAGACAATCTAACAATTGGGAGAAGATATTTGCAAACCATACATCTGATAAGGGCTTAATCTCCAAAGTATATAAGGAACTCATTCATCTCAACAACAAAAAAAACTAACAACCCGATTAAAAAATGGGCAAAAGACCTGAACAGACATTTCTCCAAAGAAGATATACAGATGGCCAACAGACACGTGAAAAGATGGTCAAAATCATTAACTATCAGGGAAATGCAAATCAAAACTACAATGAGATATCACCTCACGCCCATCAGAATGGCTATAATTAACAAGACAGGAAGCAACATGTGTTGGAGAGGATGTGGAGAGAAGGGAACTCTCATACACTGCTGGTGGGAGTGCAAACTGGTGCAGCCACTATGGAAAACAGTATGGAGATTCCTCAAAAAATAAAGGATAGAACTACCATATGATTCAGCTATTCCACTGCTGGGTATTTATCCAAAGAACTTGAAAACACCAATGCGTAAAGATACAAGCACCCCTGTGTTCATTGCAGCGTTATTCACAATAGCCAAGACTTGGAAGCAACCTAAGTGCCCATCAAGGGACGAATGGATAAAGAAGCCGTGGTATATATACACAATGGAATACTACTCAGCCATAAGAAACGATGAAATCCAGCCATTTGTGACAACATGGATGGACATTGAAGGTAGTATGCAAAGTGAAATAAGTCAGAGGGAGAAGGTCAAATACCGTATGATTTCCTTCATTAAGTAGTAGATAATAACAACAATAAACAAACACATAGAGATAGAGATTAGATTGATGGTTACCAGAGGGGAAGGGGGGAGGGAGGAGGGCGAAAGGGATAATTAGGCACATGTGTGTGGTGATGGGTTGTAAATAGTATTTGGGTGGTGAACATGATGTAATCTATGCAGAAATAGAAGTATAATGATGTACACCTGAAATTTATACAATGTTATAAACCAATGTTACTGCAATAAACAAAAAACTTAAAACAAAACAAAATAAATATGGAATCCAAAACTTATAGTGATATCACAGGTATGTAAATTTCTATTCCTATTGAAACCGCCTGGCTTCCAATGAGTTCAGTCAACGACCAGCACTGTAGACCAGAAGGCGCTGTGCGTGAGTTTCATTATGCCACCAAGAACAATCCATAGGCAGTTTACTGAGATGTTCTGTCAAAAAAGGGCCACCCGGTGGCGCAAGTGGTTAAGTGCGCACGCTCCGCTGCAGCGGCTCAGGGTTCGCCGGTTCGGATCGCGGGCGGGCACCGACGCACCGTTTGGCAAGCCATGCTGTGGCGGCATCCCATATAAAGTGGAGGAAGATGGGCATGGATGTTAGCCCAGGGCCTGTCTTCCTCAGCAAAAAAATGAGGAGGATTGGCAGATGCTAGCACAGGGCCAACCCTCCTCACAAAAAAAAAAAAATAAAATAAGGGCCACCTACCATGAACAGGGCTTCATAATTTTCAATCATTTTCTGCACCACAGCGATGATGGCTGTGCTCTCCTCAGCCCTGGCCGAACTCTGGACTGAGAATTCTTTGTCTGACGACTTCTGCTTGTGCAGCAGGTTGGGTCCAAATATGGTGGCCAAGTTTAGCGATGTCATTTTGTTCCCAGTGACCTACAGGAGCAGAGAATACAAGGATTGTTGTTACTTTTGCTTTTCAAAATGGTGGGTGGTTCAATAATCAATGGAACCTTTTTCCTTTCCTTGTTTTTTTTGAAAGGACTACATCGTCTCTGGCAGAACCCATGAGGAGCACCATCATTTTTCTTTTACTTCATTTCTTGGATTGAAGTTCATAGCTCAGTGGTCATGTCAATAGCATACGGAGTAAAATTTTACAACTCTAAGTTATTTATTGTGAAACTGGTACTATACAAAATTTCTATCCTGTTTGCTCTTAAAAAATATTGATGTCCATCCATCTATTCATTCATCCACCCATCCATCCATCTATCCCTTCATCCATCAATCTATTATCTCTCCATTAATTCATCCACTCAGCACCTATCATAGGCTAGGCATTTTTCATGGATTCTAATTATTTAAAAAATTTTCCAACAATGATCATAACAGAGTCCTTATTTTAAAGGGTTCACATTCTAGAGGGCAAATAAACTTATCAATTACAAGTAGTGAGTACAAAGTATGAAGCTATCAACTCCAGAGGACCCAAGGACACTCCAAAGAGGTGGCAACATTTACACAAAACCTTGAAGGAAGAATAGAGTTTGTATGCTGAAAAGCAGAGGAGCTGGGATGGGGGCAATTTCACAGTGGTGAGAACACCATACGCAAAGACAGAAACATGTAAAATACATCAAGGCACCCTGGGAAACTCAGTGTGGCAGAGGGTTCTGTAGGAAAGGCAGACAAGGGCCGGGCGACAGTCATTGCCACATGTTCCCCTGTGGGGCAAAATTGCCTCTGGTTGAGAACCACTGGTGTAGGCGAATTTTTATTTCTCATGTTGATATTAATTGAAAATCTAGGAACTTCTGGCTAAGTATGGGAACTGTGGCTGCTTGGTGGGGATCCTTTGCATGTGAAAATCTGCACAGCCTTTGGAGGCACCTGGGTGTGCAGCATAGAATTCAAGAGTCCTGATTCACAGCTGACACAAAGCCTCCTGTGTCCCACTCTTGTCCCGTGGAGCCCTGAGCCCTGAGCTGGTGGCTACCCCGCCCTGCAATCCCAGCATGGCACATCAGGGGCGTTATTTTTAGAAGGTGAGCTGTTTTCAGCTTTGCTGCCAAGTGAAATGATTTCATGTGGTGAACACTGGGAATTTTCAAGAAAGTGCCCTTTATGAACAACTGTTTAATTCTTTGTTTTATTTCATCGATATAAAACTTGACAAGTTTTCATTTCTCTTCCTGGAAATTCATGGTTAAGGATAAAATCAAATATGTACCATTTTCAAATTTATCCCTTTAGAACTCAGAGGCATTTGGAGTGCTTCCCCTTCCCCTCTTAAAGTAATATTAGGGTTTTCTCTTTTTTTAAACATTAACAAATAGAAGATTTTGTTTTCCTTTAAAAGAATGTTTAGTACAAGGACTCTTTCCCCTCTCTCCTTCTCCTGTTGCTATTCTGGGAATGCAATACAATCTGTCTGTAAAATTGCACACAGATTCCAGCTGCAGACCACGCTGCTATGGTTTGTTAACGCTTTTTTTGTTTTTGTTTGACTGTTTTTTAAATTGGAAAGGAGACTTGTGCGCAGAAGCTTCCACCCTCGCTCCTGTGTTTCAGCATATATATAGCTATGTCTAGGTAATCTAATGTGCACCTGGGGCTGGTTCATTATTTAATTATTAGCCAGTCAATTCGAGGAAAATTTTTATCTTGACTAAATAAGCATCCTACATCATTTATAAACCTAGCATGCATAGCTCACATTTATTAAAGGTTTAGCATGTACAGTCTCTGGGGTGGGGGCTTTCCAAAGGCTGTTTCAATTCTTTCTCACTATAAGCTCACGAAGCAGCTGCTGCTGTTGTCCTTTTTCACAGACAGGGAAGTGATGCCCAGAGCCCCTCCCACCGTTCACTCCTGCGTGGCAGACTCTGTCACAGCATGGGGAAATGGGGAAACTAGCTTCAAAGCCAGGTCAGGACCAGGGTGCGGAGAACAAGGCACTGGTCCTGCTACAGTTCCAAAGCTAACCTTCCATTTTCTAGAGGCATGTACCTCCTAAAAGATCAGGAATCCCGGCTCTACGTTGGTGGTTTGTAACTTCTTTTTTGCCTCATAGACTGTTTGAAGAACTAAAAGCCTACTATGGACGCCCTCACCAAAAAGTGTATATTCACAACACATTTTCCATGCAATGCCAGAGGGTTCTTGGAAAACCTGAAAAACCACTGCTCAAGAGGTTTCAATTATGTTCCTGCAATATTCTTTCTAGAAGAAATGAAATCTTTCTTACATTTGGGAATTTCTCTTTTCCCCTAAGGAGCAAAGCAAATAGCAAACTAAATGAAATGGAATAAAACAAAACAAACACAAGATAGCAAAACAACACAATCCGATAAAATACCACTATTTTTTCCCAAGAAAAGCACTGATTGACTAGTCAACAATTTTTCTCACGCCCTTCTTTTAGACATCTTTAAGATCCCATTAGTTAGTGATGTGTTGAATTTTGAGTACTTGTTAGAAAGGAAATATTATGTTCATTTTATAGAGGAGGAAGCTCAGAACTCTTCCCACCCCAACTCTGTTTTCCTTCCTCTTCCTCTATTTTATAAAACAAGGTCATGTAGCAAGGTGCTGGCAGAGCCTGTGTGAGCCTCCAAGCTTTTGGATGCTCTGGTTCAGTTTTCTTCCATGTTGCAATCCATAACAACTACCCAACAAACAATAACACATCTAACACCAACTAACAAATAGGTAAGAGAAAAAGTTGAAAACTGCTTTGTTTCTCACCATATTTTACAAATTGATTTTTGCCTCACTCTCGTCTGCTCATCTGTGTTCTCTACCTGCTCACAACAAACCAACTAGAAAAATAATAAACAAAGAACCTAGCTCTCATTTCTTTCCCACCACTCTTAACTTCTACCAGGAGGGTTTTGTTTTTTTGTTTTTCTGTTTTTAGCTAACTCCCATTCCTATGCCATGCTTATGTGGCCCGTTTACTCAATCCCTACACACCCTTTATTCAATTCCTACACACTCTGATGTGTAGTTTAAATTCAGTCTCCTCCATGAAGCCATCCCTAACTTTTCTGGCCCATGTTCAGCACTTCTTCTCTGAAGTTCTGCAGTGGGTCCTCACCTCTTCCAATTCCTAGATGCCACAGCATCCCAGAAACAGTAATTAGAAAATTCCTGAACAATGCTCATTGGTTTAGAGGAACTTGGGGTAAGTGCTCAGGACATATGTGATTCAAATACCAAGGCCATTCTTACATGGGAACGTTTATAATGTGAATTGCTATTTTCCGTATTGTTTTTCATGCAAAAGCTTCCTAACTTACTCTCTCCTTGTCTCTAACCAATCTACAACATGGATTATATCACTTTAGTGGAATCCTTCCAAAGATTCAGGACTTAAAAGAATTAACCACCTACCCCCTTGCAAAGACATTCAGTACTCTATGAGCATAGCCCAGTTTCCCCTCATACCCTACCAGTACTTCCTCATTCCATAGCCTTTATTCCAATCCAGGGTGGTGTGTGGGCTACTTGCTTTCCTGTAACTTCTAACCATTTCACAGAAGCAACGCTTTCCTCATATTTCCCCTGCTGCTTTAATTTTTGGTTACTAGTCATTCATTTTTATTCAAGGTTTAGGTTAAGAGTATCTAGAAACCCTTGCGATCTCTTGTTTTCCTGTACAACTTTGCTGTTACCAGGGTATTTTCACATTCCTTATAGTAAACTAGTCTTGTCAACCACTATGCAGTGCCAGATGAAGAACATTTATTCCAAAAGTTCAGATAAGGAAACTCAGGGTTAGGAAGGTTAATAGAATTCTCCAATAGATTTCTCATGGTCAGCGAGAGCACTACCAAGTGCTCTCAATCAGGGGTGATTTTGCCCCCATCCCCAATCCCCCACAGGATACTTGGCAAAGTCTAGAGAAACTTTTGATTATCACAACTGGGGTGAGGGGGACCTGCTACTAGCATCAAGTGAGTAGAGGTCAGGGATGCTTCTAAGCGTCCCACAACGCACAGGGCAGCCCCCATAACAAAGAATTACCTGGTCCCAAATGTCAATTGTATAGAGGCTGGGAAACCCTGAGCTAGACCCCCAGTTCAGGTTTTTTTCTACTTCTTATTCTATCAAAACTGTTTCTGTTCTTAGTAAGTTGGACTGGTTTGGGTTTGAGGCACAGCTAGGACTTTACTAGTCACAGGACCGACCCAACCACTACCCAATATGCCAACTTTGTGTGAATTTAAAAAGGATCCCATTCCTTAAGATATTTTACTGACATCTGCTGGGATATTGTCCTAATAACTCTGCAAATCTACAATGACTATGGGGTACACAGCGCCTCTCCCAGAGTTATGAAATGCACAAATGTGCAACTTGCACAACCACAAGTGGATGCTCCCCGTGGGACACTGGGCAAGTTACTTAACCCCTCTAGCCCTTAGTTTCCACCTCTGAAACATGGGGGCAATGATATCTCTCTTGTGTAAAGAAAGATTAACTATAATATATAAAGCCCCTAGCACACAGCCAGCACATGGTAGGAGACACACACATGGTAGCTAGTATTTCAGCATGCTAACCTTCATTTGTACCTATTCAAGAATAGTTTCTTCTCTTTGGCATAGGCAGTGGAGTCCTGTTTGGCATTCGGATGGAAAGAGTATCTGACAATTATTCTAAAAAAGCAAGAGTGAGTTAGTTCAGTTGGACTTTTCGTTTTCCTCAATGCTTTCTTTTCTTTTTTTTTGAGGAAGATTGGCCTTACGCTAACATCTGTTGCCAATCTTCCTTTTTTTTCTCCCCACAGCCCAGGCACATTGTTGTACATCATAGTTGCAGAGTTGTAGCTCTTCTATATGGGACATCACCTCAGCATGGTTTTGATGAGCGGTGAGTATGTCCGCGCCCAGGATCCGAACCGGCGAACCCTGGGCCGCAGAAGCGGAACGTGCAAACCTAAAGGCTATGCCACTGGGCTGGCCCCTTCCTCAATGCTTTCTTAATCACCTAAAACCTGACTTTTCCCTTCTCACATAGTACTTAAGAAATGTCAGAGAAGCAACTGACATACCTAGGAACACAGAGGGCTCTGCCTTTACCCAATGATTAGGCAGATGATTCTACAGCTTCTGTTATATCTATAGTTGATAAAGGATGACACCCAGATGGGTAATATAACTACTTAACAATTATGAGAATTATAGCACATCTATTGAAGAGCTGTGTCTGCTGAAATAAGGTGTCAGTGCCATATTATGAAACCTGAAACCAGCAGAGGTTTCACTAATTATAACTACTGTGAAGATAAATGGCTAATGCAGGAAAGTTCCATTCTCATACCAATAGAGGGGATGAGGATAAGAAATGTAGAACTGCCTTTCTGGACTAAAATGAAAAAAATTATATATGACCATGACTTTTGGGAAAGAAATTTGACAAACACAGAATTGAATCCATAACACAGCTGAGTTCTGCTTAACAAGGATTTAAAAGACAAGTTTCTGTGGTTAAGTAAGTTTGAAATGCCTTTGGCCCCTTCTTGTTGATTTACAATGCATGTTAGCATATTATAGGGTCTGAGATCTCCTGGAGAATCCAAGGTCAAGGAGAAGTATGACTGCATGGTATCATAAAGGGAAACAGTCTCTTGTTAAGGTGAAGATTAAATAGGTTGCTTGCTAAAAGGTCACCTAAAATTGAGGCCAGCGTCACCTTTGTCCAAGGGTGAAACTGAAACACACCTTGAAGTATATGAGTGTGACCGAAGAGAACCAGAGCCCAAGACCTTAGATGGGGGGTTCACACTAGGGCCTGAGTGGGGACCAGGTCCTATAAAAACATCCCAAAAGGGTCCATGGGACTGTGCAGAACCTGTCTTCAGCAGTCGACATCATGTGGCAATGGTCAGCAGATCAGACCTTCTAGTTCCCTCTACACCTGGTTTGGAAGCAGCACTGACTCTCCATTGCATTGAGCCAGTCCCTATTTTGGGCGGAGGGTTTAAAGAGAGAAAGGATCTCTCAAAAGGAAGATACTAGATTTCTAGCTACAGGGAACATGGGAGCTCCGGGGAGAAACTGGAAGAATAGAGAGGTGACATCATGTTCAGGCTCCAAGTTAAAGAAGCAGGTCAAATTAATCACAAGGACAGCAATCTCCCCCATCTCTATCACTCCATTTTTTCATGATTGTAAGCTTCTCTGTAGCTCGCTGTTTGTCTTCTTCGCACAAATGGAAATTCAAAGTCTCGAGTAAAGCATCATCATGGAAAATGACAGCCTCATTTGGAAGTATTCTTGAAACACGGGAGGTTAATGGCCTATGTGCACTTAGGAACTGTCCCTCCAGAGAAAACCCTGCATCAGTTCTTCTTCCTACATAGACAGAGAGGTTGGGAAAGGGGAGGTGTCATTTCCTCCAGGGGAAATGTTTAACCAAATTGATGGCTTGCCCTTTGAAAACAGGAGGAAAGAAGAGTCACAGCTTCTATGGCTGCAGAGGAGTGCCTACCTCTTGTCCATCTTTGCTGATGTTGTCATCGGCGTGCCTGGCCACGATGGAGAGGAACTGTAGCAGGCGGTGGAGCGTGTCGCAGTTGCAGGGAGGTAGAAGGTAGATGAGGAGCTGCAAGGTGCCCAGCTGTTCCTCTGGCTCCAACACTAAGCAAGGCAAAAAGGGGCACTCTGTGTAAGTAAAAGAGAAAACTCACACCATTCAGCCTCGGAGGAGAGGCCCCTCTCAGCTGTCTTCAGAAAGGGATCATCAAGGGAAGTCACATTTCATTCCTTCACCCACTCTCTCATTGGTTTAGCAATTTAGCAGCAGGTTCTCTGAAGGATATAAAGATAAACTAGACCTGGGGAAATGTGGCAGCTAGAGAAAGCATTATAATCCAGGCTAGAAAGGTAACTTAATTCCCCTTCCTTTCTTCTCCCTCCTTGCCCTGGTGTAACTTGTCACGTACTTTATGGATTGCAGTCTTTCATTGTTGGTAAATATTTACTCACAATGACTGAGAATTGGTGAACATTCTAAAATTTGAGTTTATGACAGATTTGAGGCCCTTTTCTGTTGAGTAATACATAAGGGATAGACTTTTTTTTGGCAATAACCAAGACACAGCACAATGACAATGCCTTCTCTCTCTTTTGTGATCCTGTTTTAATTGTAGCATTGGAGGAAGAAATATATGGAGGTGGATACAGCTCTGCCCTATTCCTCCCCACCTCACCCTCTTTTTGTCTGCCATGGGATCTGAAGCAGCCACACTGAAAGTCCCGGCAACGGGCTATGCCGTCCTGCTTCCCTGAAATGTTGCCTGCCTCCTTTGCACTCTGGGCTCCTGTGGCTACCTCCTTCCTCACACCAGAAATGCAAACTCATTTTTAGGCACAGACTCAATGTGAACTCTTGCTGTTACTCCAAAGCATCAATTTATAGCACTTTCTACTGTCCTACGGTCATTTGAAAGCATCCCAAATTCTTCTTGGCTACTTCCATTTGTTTTATTGCAACTTCCTTCTTGCTAATTCTCCCAAGGGTAAATCTCAGAAAATTCCACAAATAGCTTACTTATTAGAGACCAATAAATAAGGACAAAAAAAGTTATCAGGAAATGCATGCACAAGGTTCTGATGAGTGAGTTGGACATCCCAGTAATCCAGGGACACTTTCCTTCAAATGGCCGTATTACTCACAGAGAGTATTGATGAAAGCTGTGTACAGCTCCCTGGTGAGAAGGGGGTCTGGCATGTCCCTCAGGAACTCTTTCAACAAGGCAGCCACATCATGAACACTGTGCTCTTCCTCCAGAGAGACATCAACTCCACGGTCAAATTCCTCACGTAACTGGAAAAATAAAGATTCAAGTGGCAGTCAGGTAACACCATACCTTAACACTTAGTGCCCAGCAAAAGAAGTGCTGTGACACGCAGCATCTGGTATTAAATTTGCACAGACCCCAAGAAGGAGAAGCAAACAACATGTCACCTTGATCTACACAGTCTATGCAACCCAGCCATGAATATGTACATATATATATATGAAATGTGTTATTAAATAAAAGTATCTGTGGGTTTACCACTAATGATACAAGCAGAAGGGCTCAATAATGACATCCAAAAGGTTGGGAGGAAGATCTAAGGGGTTAGGTCAACTGTAAATGTGGGCGGGAGGAATTAATCTATTATACAGCAGTTTTGCAAGTCAGCAATCCTACCATGTTGGAATTTTGACATTTTACAGAAATACTCGACAAGAAAGCAAAGAGATTTTTCCACAAACAATGAAATCAAAAAACCCTGATAAACCATTTGTGACTAAAGCTTCAAAGATGACAATAAGTAAATAAAATCTGCCTTAGATTTATCAAAGTAGCCTTATGAACAATTCCCAGCAAGATTCTCTGCCTTAATAGTTATACTGAGTCTATTAGCATTTATAACAGCATGAAAACACAATAGCAAGAAGGGAGTCATAACTCTACACCCTTCTTTCATCTTTGACAGCTTAACTTCTCTTATATGTTGTTCTCTGCTGTAAAAATAATTATGAGTTCATGAATCTACTCTATGCAATAAACTTCGATAAGAGTTCATTTGTTCAATCATTCATTCATTCAACAAAGATGTACTGCACACTTCCTGTGTACCAGGCCTTGTTATAGGCCATCGAAGTACGGTGGTGAATAAACAGGAAAGTCCTTACTCTCCCCCAGCTCTCAGGCTGATAGAGAGACAGGTGATAAACTGGTAATCCCACAAATGATTAATTAGCTCTTAATATCATGACAATCGTTCTGAAGAAAAAGTGTTGGGTGCTAATAGATGAAATAACAAGATAAAATGGTGAGTGAGAGCTTATTTCATACTGGAAATCTAAGTCTAAATAATCACTGATTATATTGTTATTGGATAATCCTTAAATAAATCTCCATGCAAAGATATTCCCTTTGGTGGATCCAGATACAACCAAGGAATAATTTCTGACACTCGCCACCTCTCTACCTGATGAGAATGCCCATTACTCTCCTGAATTAATTGCTCATTGATTCCAGGCAACTCGTCATTAGCGTGCATCAGGCAGCCAGAACGAAGAAGGCTTCTGTCAGCACCACTTCTACTTGTGATCATTCAAATACACCATGTTTCTTTTCTGAGCACACACACATGCAGAAAGAATGGATTGTGGAAAGAGCTTGGTATAAGTTGTGTGACCTTGAATTTAACATTGATCTTGAATTTAACACTGGTTAAATTGTGTGATCTTGAATTAAGTTTCTTAATCTGTCTCAGCCTCAAATGAAGTGGGTGAAAGCTGGTGGGTGGATTCAATGAGATAATGTTTGTGAAAATATTCTGCAATTCTGCACAGGTGAGAGGCCTAAGAAATGTTACTATGCTATCTTCCTTCCTGAAAGTTCTGTTGTGAAATGTTGAATGTTGTTCAATAGTCTCTTGTGTGACTATTTTATTAAAAATAAAAACCAACCAACCAAACAAACAGAAAACATACTTCTTCTGAAAGCCCCTTTTATCTTGACAAAAAAGATATATGAGAAGGCATTTATTTCAGTTAGTTTCAATAATGTGAACAAATATCATTTCTTCAGCTTCATCCAACTAAAAATTATTTTCCTTTGGCTTCACTTTTGAGTTGCTGAGTTCCTTACTTCTTTCTGTTGGAACCAACAGAGGGAAAATAACATTTTAATTTTCTTTTAGCCAACAAATAAATTCTTTTCTCAAAGGATGGTTTGCCTTTTATGAAGCCATCACAAACACGGATACCCGCCTGGTCATAGGAACCTATTCCTGAAGGTCTAATATCAAACTTCTGTTGCAAGAATGTGGCACAGTGCTGAAGGAAACCAAGGGGTACAGTCCCTACGTGAAAAATGAATTGAGGATCAATGGTTCTCTGGACACTTAATGAGAATTATTTATTTTTGAGAAAGTAAAGCTATAAGCATAGCACCTTTTATGAAGAGAATGTTAATGGCATTATTCATATTGCATTTTAGTAAAAATGGATGCTATACAATTGTTTTCTATTTATTATCACTTACTGAATAGGTACTTCCTGAATCCCCTGCTTTTACAGTTTCAATAAGGTATTTATAAATGAGTTTTGTTTGGCTGTACGTGCCATGGACACATCCAGACGTTTTGCTTTCAAGTGTTTGATTCTAACTCTATCACAACCTTTCTGAGCTTCTGAGTTGTTGCCTTTTACCTCTTGGGGCTCATTTATACTATAATTGGTGGGAGGGTACAGAAAGATATTCAGAAATGAATTTGCATGAGCTTGAACTTTGCACAAGGTAATTCAACTGAAAGTCAAGTGAAATGTACAATATAATCTCACTTTTCACTTACTTGTCTCACTCTCTTTTTTGAGCTTCCAACTCGGAATATCCCCACTGTCTGGAGGCCTGCAAATAAGTAAACAAAATCAACAGTCCTGTTTTATGGCTTGAAACTCTGTATAAAATCAAAATAGAAATACAATAGAATGCCAGCACTGTGCTGCAACATGCAGAGCAATAGTAACGACAGCGTGCACTAATGCTTATTTAGCCCACACTATATTCTCCAGCTACCCAAAGGTCAGCCCTATAAGCACCAGGATCATTTTATGTTAAACATTTCTGATGAAAAATTTTTCATGTGGTATTATGTATTTCCACACCTTCTCCGTATGAAAAAGATAGTGTAACATTTTCTTCATTATTCAGAATAATTACTTAAACATGAATTTTATATGAATTTTTAGCTCTTTATCGATTTTATTATTAGGTAATATTGATAATAAATGAATGAATTATTTTATTGTTATAGTACATAACTGATTATCACTTTTATATAGGAAATATATATCTTTTTGCATATTTATTTTATGGTCTCACGACATTATGTATTAAGTATAAGACTTTTTTAGTTGATTTTCCAGGGTTGGTTTTATAGTTAGAAAAGATACCACCCATAAATAAACATCCAATTTATCAGCTCTGTATTTTACAAATGTTGTCCTGAATTTCCAGAATAATCTGAGAGATCCAAGCTGATTTGCGTAAGCACATATTGGTGCTTTACTCTTGGGTGGGATTTTGCTTTGCATCTATTTTCAAAAGACTTCTGTACTCTCCTTGTTGCTGCTATCAATTTGCCTCATAACTGAGTCCACCCCCAGCCTAATTTATTGCTTCTTCCTCTCTGGGAACTTGAAAACAGGATAACCAAACTATTTAGAATAAAATCCAGAACTATATTTCTTCATCTGCAAAATGAGCATAATAAGTATCCACCTCAATAGTTATGAATGATTCAATTTACTAATGCATATAAAATACTTAGAATCATATCTGGCATCTACTATTATGCAGAGAGAAACAGCCCTGACTGAACTGAATGGATCTTCTTTGCGCAAAATAGAAAAATTTAACATAATGGTAGGTCTTAGCAATTTTAATTTTGGTTGCATTTATTTTCTTATTTTCCGATGGTTTCCGAATAGTTGAAATTTCTACATAAGTGAGATATCACATAAGGGCATATTCTACACTATTCATTTGGCTGAATTCCTCTAGACTGTTCAGAAATGCCCATTTCTATGACATTATTTCTTCAATTATAGTACTTTTCCACTCGGTAAAAATGACTATGATTTAAAAAATAACTAGTTAGTGACTGATTGCTGTAATTCTTATGTATCTCAATTGATTATAATCTCTTTTATGTTTTTAAAATATTTATTTATTTATTTTTAGGTAGAGCAAATGACAGCCTTCAGACAGCCAATGCTGTTCTCTGACATAAGCCTTACAGTGATTTTCCTTAAAAAAAAGGTACAGTCCAGGCATTCAGTAACCTTGACTTAAGACAGTCACTGATAAAAACAGATGTACACCAAAAAAGACATAGATCTGGCAAAGAAACATGACTTTGCTGTGTCTTGTCCCAGAAATCGACATGATCACCTTTCTCTCCCTTTCATCAGAAACTGAGATGGCAACTAGATCTGGGGCGCCTGAATCTCAGGCTTAGGGAATTCGAGTAATGAGGGCAGGCATAATAAGCAGGAGGCCCCACTTTAACATCAGCCTAAATCCCAGAAATATAATCGAGTCTGACTCTTTGTTATATTGTCTTTTTTTTTTTTTTTGAAATGTGTGCTTCTGGGAAATTAAGGATGCTTAAGGAATTTTGACCTAATAGTAAAGAAAGCATTTGGGTGAAATATAAGTAGGGAAAGGTAGTGTACCAGATTGTAGATGGAGTCAAGATAATTGTCCAAGACCAATTCTGGAGAGAATGAAAAGCTCTCTGACAGATGTTTATAAGGCTAAAGTGAATCACTCCCTGCTACCCATTTCAAAAACCGGCAGATAAAATCTTGTGCAAGATTCGTTTTTGAAGTTTGCTCCTTTTTCATTGGTTTAAAGTGACCAAGATTAATATCTGTCTTAATTTGAACATGTCTCTTATTTTTCAAGAGCCATTTGGTCTAAACACCATGGAAAACCAGAACAGAATCAGGGCCTTGAAAGATCACCTGGTCATCATCTTTCCTTTAGGCCCTAAACTGCATTTTAACTATTCCGAAAAGAAAGTGAACTGCACTGTTTTTTAGTAAGCACAAAGGAAATGCTATTTTACACATTGTAATTCATGAAAATTTATTTTCAAAAAGAAAATAGAAAGAAAAACCAAGTTTTCTTTTTTGTTCACAAAAACAGTTACTCAACCCGGCACTGGAATTTTGCGTGATTGGAGTAGAATTTTATCATTTAGAATTCTTTAAAATGCTTACAGTTCACTCTCTACATTCTTTATAGGAAAAAATTATAATTATAAAAGTATGTGTCTTTTTTTCTACCTCATAGTGATATTTAGGCTGAATTTACATATTCACAGTACTGAACTCTAGTTACTAAGCTATTTTTAAAAATAATTCTGTTCAAGTAATACTTAGTGAACGTCTATGTTGTGTTGATCATGGTACTAAGTGTTGGAAATTCAAAATGACTAACACACTTTCCTTGACCTCCAGTTTACTTTCTAAGGAGGAGAGGCAGATAAATAAACACACACACACATATTAAAATTTTGTATAAACAAACTTTCAATACATATTAATTTTATTAAGTCATCCAAATGCTGTCTAGTGACATCCATATATAATTAATTGATTAAGAGATTTAGATATTTCCTTAATAATTTTTCTATGAAGTCTCACTTTTATTAGAAAGAAATAGATGAGAATTTTAACAGTAGTTATGTCTACACGATAGCCTCAGAATTTTCTTTGCTTGTCTGTTTCTTTTTTTTCTTTATTACAACGAGCATATTATTTTTATAGTAAAGAAGCAATTAATAAACTTTTCTAATGCCCATCAAATACATGCTAACATTACAGCAAACAAATTCAGATTATGGAAATGGCAGTTTGATGTGCCAAAAGTCTAAATTTCAGAAAAATTTTAAAAAACTGTACATCATTTTTAAGTCAACATGTTAACTGGAACTGAGTTGCCAAAAGAATCATCATGAAGAAATTTTAAGTGGATGTCTTTCCACAAAAATGCAGGTAGCAATATAAAAACCTGTTGTCAAAAACTACGTATTTTCGATTCACTTAAGGAATGGTTTTCAAATCTTTTTTTAAAAGAAGTTGGACTATTATTTTTTAAAGGAAGCCTTGTGAGTAACCTCAATGTATAAAAAAGATAAAAGTGGCCCTGCTCAAGGGGCCGGCCTGGTGGAATAGCGGTTAAGTTTGTGCGTTCTACTTCGGCAGCCTGGGGTTCCCTGGTTCCGATCCTGGGTGTGGACCTACTCACTGCTCATCAAGCCATGCTGAGGCAGTGTCCCACATAGAAGAACCAGAAGGACCTACAACTAGGATGCACAACTATATACTAGAGCTTTGGGGGGGGGGAAGAAAAAGACAAAGATTGGCCACAGATGTTAGCACAGGGCCCATCTTCTTCTTCAAAAAAAAATGGCTCTGCTCTGTTTGAAGGGGGTCCTGGGGACAGACCCAGCCTGACAGATCTTGCCATCGCCTAAATCATTTGGCCTCCAGGGTGCCTTCTGAGGACTCTCAGGGGCTGGGCAGTCTGAATACCATCAAGTTGATTACCCCCCACCCCCCAGGAATCTGTTAAGCAAACACCCATACCTGTAAACTTTCTTCACAAAGGAAATTTTGGCCCAGACCCTGATCAATGAACACAGAATTGAAATTGGTTGCTTAAATGAATGAGGATTGAATAAATAAAAGTCTTTAGTACTTACTCACTGTCAGTCAAGTCTGCTTACCATGTTTTTCTAGATGTTGACAGCAGCTGTCCACCAGTCTGGGGACTTGTCTGTAAATAGGATTCAGACTGAGTTTCTTATCTCTGGCTTTTTCTTTTTTATTTTGAGCCTCGGCAGGCAAGGAGAGTTGTAAAGCTTCCAGCAGTCGAGACTGATTGTCATCAAGATCTGTGATAGAATCCACTGACATTGCACCCTGCAAATTACACACAGCCATCAGCCAAGTGTGCAAGGGAGAAAATAAAAACAGCTTCCCCCACATGCTAGCCAATAAATACTTTTGCCCATGAATATTTATGACACTTGAAATAATACTGCTTGATTTAATTGTGCTGTTTATATATTAAAAGAAAAGAAACCACTTTTTGTAAAAGTAAGGAAACCTCCACAACATAGGGTAAGGTAATGGCAATTACAATTTCAACAAGAGACAACATTTTCCAAATGGAAGACAAGAGATGGCAAACGTATCATTAAAATATTTTGACCCAACCACTTCATTTCTTGAAACAAGAAAAAATCACATACTCAATGAATGAGGTAAAGTCAGAGAAGTCTTGTGAATAAAAAAAACCTCAACTATGACTCTAAGAAGTAGATGTTTAAAGTAGGAGGATTCCATAAAACAGTCTTAATTTGCTTTCCTCCAGAAGTGGCACAAAGCACTTTACTAGGGAAGTGGTCCCAGGAGACACTTGTAGAGTGGGGAAATGAGAAAGGGAAGTGAAGGCAGCCAATTAAGGGAGCATCACCAACCCCATGAGCACCAGGCACAGCTGGAGCCCAATTGCCCTGGGACCTCTGGGAGCCAATGTAGATCATGCACCCCAGAGGTATCCCTGCTAAGGAGCGAGGCAGCTGGGGTATTTATACCGCAAGTCTCAAGAGTCATTGATTAAGGGCAGCTTCTGGTAGGGGCAGGGAGGTGACATTAATGTCTTGGTACTTGCAGCCTGTCATCTGCATGGGTGGGTGCCTCTGGCCATTAGAGAAAACAAAGAGACGAAGTGCTGACAGGTGGAAGGAGGGCTGGCATGCTAGGAATGGTAAAGGCTGAGGGGAAGGGAGCAGGGCATCAACCACGTCTGTATAGCTACCTATCCTTTGATGAAGCGTAGAGGAAGAAGTTGGCTGCTGGTGTCCTAGCAAGGCCTGGACAGAGGAGAGGGCATTTGGGAGGCCCATTGCCAGGGCTCTAGACTTCCAGAAAGCTCAAATGTGGAGTTTTGGTTTTATTGCCATATAGGTTTATACACACAGTCTGAGAGACAATGACGGGATTGGAAGAACAATTCCATCACGCAAATTCAAATATTCCATAATGTTGTCACTTCTTCATTTTTAAACATAGCTGAAGCCTTGAAAAACAGCAGTGGCTCAGGTACCCTTCTATCTTGGAGAGGTCCTGAATGCTGGAGGCTGATTGAGAAATGTGGATTTTAAGTGGGAAGTGTCTGCGGTTTTAACTAGGGCAGTAGTCAACGGCTGGAGGTGGCAAAGATTTAGGGCCTCCAGGTGAGAGGAAAAGGAGAGATTTCCCAGTGACCTGGGAAATTTTAGACATGCTTATCAACTGACTCAGCCAATTGCCAATCAATTTCCGTGAAAACTCAGCTTTCCTGGATTGAAATGTGAAATTTGAAACATCAAATAATAGGTACCATATTGTTACAGTATTGATTTGAAAGGGGATATATACAGGTTTCTATGGTTATGTTTGAGAAAAAAATTCTATTGATAAGAAAAAAATCTCATTGTTTATAAGATTGGCAGCAAATTCACTAGGCCAGGCATGGTTTTCAGACTGAAGACGAGAGATTAACAAAAGTACCTGGCCTTGCCTCAAGCCTCACAGTCTCATGCGAAAGTCTAGTAATATAACAGAAGATTACACTAGAGCAGGATCAATGGTGATGTTGTAGAATGTTCAGGATATCACGGGGCACATGGGTATCCAAGGAGGGGCACGCAACAGCTTTGAGAGAAGTCAGGGGAAGGCTTCCAGGGTGTGCCAGGTGCCACATGGCCAGTGCAAATTCCCCGTGAATGAAGCTGTTGACAGATACCTGGACACAAAATACATTTCCAGTTTTCACAGAGCAAAGACTCACAGAATAACCTTATAACTCTTCAGTTGCCCTAGCATTGGTTTCAGAGAAAATACTGGCCAACTCACCCTCCTCCTGGCCCGAGGAGCTGGTTCCGGGGTGTTTGGCGATGTTGACTCATTTGGTGTTTCCGAGGTGGAGCTGAGAGATGAGTTACTGCTTGAGAGTTCTTTATTTTGTCTTTTATTTCCAAATGGGAGGAGGGAAGCCACAAAATCGGACGCGTCCTTCTGCTCATCCCTCTGTGAGTCTTGCTTGAGTTTATAGGCCCGGTCATTTGCAATGACTTGGGATAAGGGCATTCCAAATGCCTGCGGGATGAATTCTGGAATCGAAAAACAAACATTCACTGAAGGACTGGACCAGTGAAGACTCTCACTCATGTTTCAGATTTAAGGGCAGACATATTCAAATGACTGCCTGCTGAAGAATTGACTGATCAATCAAAATACAGAGATGAATTTGTGTGTTTATCAGAGTGGTCCAAGTTTCTATTTCAATAAAGAAAGCTAATATGTATAAAGAACACAGGTTTTAGAAACCTAGGCCTTTAGTTTTTCTCCATATATCTCAAGTATGTTTTAAAGGAAATAACTTTATAGAGAAATGGGACATTTTTGATAAAACATACGTAATACTTTATCCTCATGGGTACACAGTTTTACAAACTGTTAGTTTTTGATTATACGTCTCAAGAGGCCCTGAAGCTTACAAGGTATGAGAAGACTCTGAATTATCCATTCATTTGACACGCACTTATTGAACACTTACTACCTGCCGTGTCAAGCTACGCAATTGGGAGTACAAAGCTTAAAAAAGGCCTAGTCCTTGCTCTTGAAGGGTTCAGAGTGTTGGGTGGGGTGGGGGAGTGGAGAGTCAGATATATAAATAATTATAATAATGTCTATCACGTACTATAATAGAGAGATGCATGAAGTGAAGATTGAAACTTAGGTAAGTGGATATACTTTGAGGTTCGCAGTAAAAGAGCCAGCATATGAAATGATAACCTGAGAGGCAGAGGACAGCTTGGGAAGAAGTTTGCTCTTTTTCCTTTGTGTTTCTTGTCCTCACATGCTGCCTCCAGTTGCGAGGTTGGGGCTGTCACTCTCATGTTCTATACTCAAGCCATTCTGCTGGCCACATGCAGAAGTGGAGTCTCACCAGGAAATATCCAGTGAAGCGCCCAGGATACAATTTGTTAAATCCTCTAGTAAGGACAAGTTTGGGGAAGGAGCATAATGCAGAAACATACGGCATTTTTTTTTTTGTGAGGAAGATCAGCCCTGAGCTAACATCCATGCTAATCCTCCTCTTTTTTGCTGAGGAAGACCAGCTCTGAGTTAACATCTATTGCCAATCCTCCTCCTTTTTTTTTCCCCCAAAGCCCCAGTAGATAGTTGCATGTCATAGTTGCACATCCTTCTAGTTGCTGTATGTGGGACGCGGCCTCAGCATGGCCGGAGAAGCGGTGCGTCAGTGCGCGCCCAGGATCCGGACTCGGGCCGCCAGTAGCGGAGCGTGCGCACTTAGCTGCTAAGCCACGGGGCCGGCCCAAATCTACGGCTTTATTTGGAGATGTACATACAGTTGCTTTCTGAATCTCTGTAGTAAATCTATTTGTATACACATACAATGTAAGCATGCTGATCTTTAGGGCCAGGAATTTTATTGGCAAATATTTTAGATTCATGTTGAAAAGCATTAATAATTAAATTAAATGCATTATTTCTTTTAGACTCAAAATTAGGTCTCCTAGCAGCAGAAAACTGGAGTCCAGCCTCTTACTTGTTTTTATAACCCCTGTGAATAAAATCAGAATTATCAAAGGAAAAAAATTCTAAGGTTGTTTGTTCTTTGAAAGAAAAAGCTAACGTTAAATCAGGTGGAAAGAGGCTTTAAAAGGTTTTCCTACCTGATCCATGGCAACATTTTTAACATCACTAGGCTAATGGCCAAGTCTACATTAAAAGCGGAAATGGCGGTTGAAAAGTCTGCACCTCAGGTTCTATCAAAACACGCAATTCGTTTTGAAGTGAAAAATAAAATCTTCAGAATTTTGGGATTTTCAGAGGATGCTTATCATTCTCTATCAACAAACTAGGTGGCATAGGATATTGCAAAAAAATAATTTAGGCATTTGTTTTGAGTGATCAATGTGGACAGTGTAGAAAGGTCCAGTACTCACTACTGACAAAAGGCCATTTCCACTACTAGCAGAATTAGAAACCAAAGGGGACACCACAAGACCATCTGCCGTGTACCTCAGGATTTCTTGTGTGAATAAGCTCTGTCTTGCCTACAGGAAAAATCAAATAGTCTTGCTTCAAAAATGTTGAGGAAAGTCTAGAAACATGTGGATGGCAAGGCTGAGAGCTACACAGAATATACCAAAACTCTTGGGGTATAATAGCAAAAAAGACATTGATAAATGTATCAAGGGACACGTGTCTGCTCATGTAGGCATACGCATAGCAGGGATCTAATATGAGATGGGGACTACAGATTCCTCTCCTTGCTGGCTTTCCATATAAGGAAAACCAACCAGACTCATTTAGATTTCTAATATCCTGGAAAAAAAGGAAGAAAAATGGCGTCCTTTGGACTCTATCATTTTTAATATCTAGAAGTCTATCACTCTACTTGTAAATTGGAATAATTGACTACAAATTAAACAGGTGGAATACATAAAATCATTCTCCTGAAATTTTTATTTCTCTTTTATTTCCATTCAATAGATGTAGCCCCCTATAATAGATTTTTATTTCTCTCTAATAGGCTTTCTTTCCTGGCTGAGTTTATTTATTCTTTCAGTAGTAGATTTTTGATGTAGTCTCTTTAGTTTCTTGTTGCTTTCTCTTGAGGACTCTCACAAGCTTCAGAAAGGAGACTCCTCTATGCTCTAAACTTTTATTGCAGTGTCTAGTCTCTGTAAAATTCTAGGCAGGATTCCTCGAATATTATTCCTTCCCAACATATGGTTATTGTGAAATTGAGGACTCATCACAAGTCTATTGAGCAAAACACTCTTTTATGTGTAAATAAAGTGTTGGGCTCATATGCTTATCTGTGGGTTCAAAGCTCTTTTTCTAGGGAAAAAGGAACCTAGAGACTCTTTGTGTTGATAGTGGCTAATAAAGTTGATAATAGGCTTTTAAAACCATAAGGACATTACCCAACACTCACTTGTTCTGGGGCCAGGAACAGTGTGTATCTATCACGTTTTAATCTAGAGTATGTGCTCACTAGGAAGATTGGTTTCCCTGCTGTCCTCATTCGTAACGACTGCCTACTCTCCCTACCTATGAACTGTGGGTTCGGGAGGTGGGACACCATCCTCTTTGCCCCCTACTGCAACTTCCAGGTCTTCACCCTCGCATAGTGTGGCAGAAACCTGCTACAACAAGGTGCCCATTGTCTCCTGCTCGTTGTTGTCTTCTATTGTTGTTGACTTTGACTTACAGTCAGACGCCCAGTCTACCACCATCCTGGGTGACTTGGATATCTACCTAAATGACCCATCCGATTCTCTGTCCTCACATCTTCTCCTCTCCTCTTCTCTTACTTTTTCCTGCATGCCACCTTTCTCACCCACTCCCTCGGTCCCATTTTGGACTTTGTCCTCACCAGAAGTGATTCCACCTCTGGAATCAGGCTTCCTCCCTCCACTCTCATCTTACCCCTACCCCAAGTTCATGTTTTACACTGCAGTGTGGCAATCTGTTTAAAGACACCATTAAGTCGCCCCCTCCTTAATACACATTGATGGTGTTTCAATGCTCTTAGCATGAGAACCAAAAGTTGTGCTGTGGCCCACACAGTCCTGTGTGAGCTAGCTCCTCTCTACTCTTCCCTGGAATCACACTCCCCCTGCTTCTCTCTTCTCCAGTAATAGCACTCAATGACAGCATCCAATACATTTTCTTTGAAAATTTCTATGCAGTGATAACAGATACTTGATTTTTCTACTGCTATTTAATATAAAGATCCAAAAATAAAGTTGTATCAACTATTCCTATATAGTGCTACTTCACAACTCACATACAGTAGCACACTTAGAAAGTGAGGAACAATAAAACATGGCATAATATGATTTCAGTATAAAGAAAGGTGCCAGACCTGAACTATCTCCAGATTTTCTGTCGATAAATACATGGTATTTGTAGTCTGAAAATATCCTGGGGGGAGAGGACCTATCTCAGAGTTATGCCACAGTAAAAGCTATTCCCCTTGTACTCTGATTAAGAACCACATTAACTGGAACAAAGTAGTTATTTTTAAACCTTTTCTCTCAAAAGTGATTTCTTTTTGACACAAGAAAGAAATTTTCTGAAGTTCTGAAAGTTTAAAAAATACTATTTGGTTGCCAAGTAATTTAACTAAGAGAAATTAAGGACTTGGAACTATTCTGTATGAAGATATGTTTTCTGAACTAGCATCAATCTTGAATTAGTTTCCATATGGAAATCAAAAGTCATATGGGCACTGCTTAAGTGTCAGGAGGGACACAGGAGTGTCACATAATCTGCTGTATATTATGTCAAGGCAATTAAATACAATACAGGACATGATTCATTCTGATTGAATCAATTAATATAGTGGCATATCAAACATTTAATGAATCATTCTTTATTGGGAGAGCAATATGATTCTAAAAAGCTGCTTCTGTTTATTTTTAGATGACCTAACCCAAGAGGTCATTTAGAGTTTCCTGTTTTCTTTCTTTTACTCTTGGATTCAAATGATTATCATTTTTCACATGTGCAGCTATTATGAACCCAAATGCTAATATTCCACTGGAAGGAAATAATGTGAACTAGTTACAACTGTGTGAGACCTGCACGCTGCCCCTCACACCCTGGTTCCCAGAACATCCATGCAATGGATGTGCTGACATGGACAGGACTTTATGTTCAGAAAAGATGCCATATAATTAAGCTTCACTTAAGCCTAGGACATCTTCTTTTTAAACATCAAAGCTACTTTAAAAAAAAACAAACTTTTTGTCGTGAAGCCTGATATTTCTGTCCTTAGTTGGATGGGCAATGTGAATTTTCTTTGGAACCACCAGGACCCGCCTTCCTTTCCCAGCCAGATGCCCGTGCAGCCTTATAGAACACTGTCAAGTTTTCACTGAGCCTATGTAATATAGAAATATGATTTGGTCTGAAAAATGTATAATGGGGGCCGGCCGTGGCTTAGCGGTTAAGTGCGCGCACTCCACTGCTGGCGGCCCGGGTTCGGATCCCGGGCGCGCACAGATGCACCGCTTCTCCGGCCTCGGCCGCGTCCCACATACAGCAACTAGAAGGATGTGCAGCTATGATATACAACTATCTACTGGGGCTTTGGGGGGAAAAATAAATAAATAAAAATCTTTAAAAAAATGTATAATGGCCCAGTGCATATTGGTCGATTCCTTCCTCTGGCCCTTCCTTCCCTGCTCATTCACATTCTTGCTTTCTGCTGTTTTGTAATATAAACAAGCACACATACATCTCCTTCCATTGAGGGAACTCAAATATCTCCTGTAAAAGTGCTCTTTCTTCTTATTCTAGGCCGAATGGACACTTCTGAAGAATCATCTAAAGTTTACATGATGAGTATTCAAATCCCAGTATCAATATAATCATTCTAGAATAAACCAACTTTAAAAGATAACTTATTACCAATATCAGTCTGAGTGATCCCTTTAATGCGCTCTATAAACACCGAGAATTACTTTAATCTAGTGAGGTAAAGGTGCTCTATGGCAGGAATAGAATGAGCAAAAATTCTAGTTTAAAAGAGCTACCCCGGCTACTAATACTCATTAAAAAAAAGGGCAAGATCATATGAACCATTTAAATAAAATGCAATTTATCAGACAAGGAATAGGTTGCTGGAGAAGAGTTAACACCTTTGTTTGCCTTCACTATTCCAGCAGCAGATTCTGCTGTGATAGGACATGACCTGGTGAATATACTGGTTAATACAGACTGGAGCTCTCATCTTCAAGGTTGTACAATAGTAGCTTATAAAATTTACTCATGCCCAGCACTGCTGCAGAGCAATGGAATCAGATTTCTGGGGTGGGGGCCTGGGCATTGGTTTTTAAAGGTTCCACAAACGATTTTATTGTACAGTTAGGAGTAGGGATCATTGATATTTTCACCTCCTTTTCTCCAGTTTGAGGTAAACATTTGAAATGTTTGGAGATATTTTGGTTGTGGGCGGTGCTATTGGCATCTAGTGGTAGAGGCCAGGGATGTTGTTAAACATTTCACACAATGTACAGGACAGCCTCCACAACAGAGAATAATCCAGGCTAAAATGCCATAGTTCCAAGGTTGAGAAATCATGCTCTAAGGGAGTAAAACATTGGTTTTCCATTCTTTAGAATTCTTTATTTCCTTTTAGTCCAAAGAACCAAATGTCATGACCCTTTAGGCACAATTGAAGATACAGGTGTAGAGTCTGGGATCTGTGGTGTGGACTAGGTCTTGTCCAATACTGATCACAATGCATTTACTTTTATACCTTCAGTTTCATTGCCTTCCATTACTTTTCAAGCAGAAATTCAATCATTATACAAAAGACCTCCCAGGTGAGACATATAGCTCTCCTCACTCAACACTCATTCACTATGTCACATAAAATGAAAATACACTCATATGACCACGCCATTCAACAGTAATTTCATATGGGACCATAGAAACAAGACACAAAAAGTTGCACTGTGCTAATGGGGCCCAGGTGCCCATTATGCGGACTCAATGAATATTAGTTAAAAATGATCACAAATACCTCTGAAAGAGTGGCTAAAGTGTCAGTTCCCTAAATAGACATAGAAGGGGACACAAAACAGTATGAAGAGTGTCAACAATTCCTAAAACATATAGGGCAAAAATAAGCATGCTCTGATCTAACGTAAAAATGCTGAGAGTGGCCCATTTTCAGTAATCCATGAGGATGAGACTGTTTCTTTCCAGTAGTCATGGTAGGCGAATCCAAACTCTTTCTCATTCAACTAGCTCTGCCTAACTAGCTGGATTTGCCACACAGCTGGTTAGTATTAGCGATACTACCCATGGCTACTCAACCCAAGTTCTCCTTATGCATTGCTGATTGGCCAGCATCATAATTGGAACCATAAACTTGGCCAAAGTCACACTTTTCTCAAACCAATTGAATTCATCAATTCAGTGCAGGGCCACACAAACCCAAAAGAGTAGACCAAAACAGTCCTTAATGACATTCCATCATAGAAATGCAGTTTACGTAATAGAGTCGAACCGTGTCAATCTATGCAATTCAAAAACCCCAACAAATTCAACCATTATGCTCCATGGAAGATGCATTCGCTCTAGTTCATTCGGTTTTTTACCTCTGTCTTTGTTTTTCTCCTTCCCTAGTGAATCCAGTTTCTTTCTCAAAGATTTCTTTCTCTTTTGTCCATCTGTAAATATTAAAAGAATGAAAAGTTGTAAAAACAAGCACACAAGTGATATTTTACATTATCAATAACTACATTTGAGCAAAATCATGACTTCTCACTTACTTCACTCATAATTTGGCATTTTACACAGAGTAATGGCTCTGAAAACACATGAAAATCCCTGTCTTGGATTGCACACACAACCAGAATCTTGGTGTACACTGTTAAATTTTGTTTCAGTCATGGAAAGTACAGAAAACTTACCTCTTTTGGAAGTAGTTTAGTTTTGACACATATGTATGTTTGCTTTTACTATTATGTGAGTCTCTTCCTATTCTACATGTTTATGCAAACCAATGTCCATCTTGAATCAAATCTCCATGAGAAGAGAGTTAACAATACATATGGCTGTGATGTTCATGAGCTAGCAGAGTGTAACTGGACAAGGAAATGAATTTGGGGGTCCACAGAACTCAGATCTAATTATTGCTGCACCATTTACTAACTGTGTGACTTTGGACAAGTCTCAGTGTCCTCATCTATAAAATGGGAATTTCATGGGGTGGTTGTGAGAATTAAATAAAATGATGTATATAAAGTGCTTAATGGGGAGTCTGACACAAGTCCATAAATTCAGACCTATTTTCTTTTGGGGAGTTGCATAGTATTCCATAGTATAGCTATACCATAATTTAATTAACCATGTCCTTATTGATGGACACTTGGGTTGTTTCTAATTTTTCACTGTAATAAGTAAGGCATATATCCTTTTAACATCTTGTACTTGCAACAAATGTACCTAATACGTCTGGTTAACTCAACAAATAATAAAGATACCATTCATATCAATAGGCAGCTGCAATTGAATTGCTGGGATATCTTCATAAAATATTGGCAGTCATTGTTGCAAGAATGGGTTTCAGGATTATGCAGCTGTCAACTTAACATGCAGGAGGTGCAAATCAGGAATTCACACTGTGATCAAATAGGGGAACTGCAGCCCATGACACAAGGAAACTTATGTGTAAAAGGGGGATTAAGAATTGTTTTTTTTATAGGATACACTAAAAAGTGTAGTAAAGAAAGAGACTCAGACCAATAAAATTTAAAAGCAAGACTGATATCAGGAAAAAACAGACTAAGCATTCTTAAACAGAAATGAGCATTCCTGGGATCCTCAAGGGGTTGCAGATGTTCCCAACTCCTCCTCTCTGAATTTTTGGAGGCAAAAGAAATCACAATATAATGAACAGGCACATTCAATCCCTGCTCCCTTTCAAAAAGCAAAGAAATATTTCAAAAATTATTCTCCTCTTATAAAATGGAAATAGTTCATAAGAGTCTTCACTCTTGGGGCCGGCTCGGTGGCACAAGCGGTTAAGTGCGCGCACTCCGCTGTGGCGGCCTGGGGTTCGCCAGTTCGGATCCCGGGCGCGCACGACGCACCGCTTGTCAAGCCATGCAGTGGCGGCATCCCATATAAAGTGGAGGAAGATGGGCATGGATGTTAGCCCAGGGCCAGTCTTCCTCAGCAAAAAAAAAAGAGGAGGATTGGCAGATGTTAGCTCAGGGCCGATCTTCCTCACAAAACAAAAAAAAAAGAGTCTTCACTTGCAGTCATGAGATTTGTATAAGGGAAAATTATGTGAATCAGTTGTAAGGTGGCAAAGAGCCATCAATCTATTTCATCGTGTGTATGCTCTTATCTTCAGTGTCTAAAAGACAACCTAACTATAGGGCCTACCGTGACTTATTATATACATACAGACAATAAACATACTAACTGTACAAGATTCTAATCTGTTCTCCAAATAGGACTGACAGGTCTTTTACTTTGTAACACTTTTGTTCATCATTAGTTCATATCACCAAATATATTTGACTGTAACAAGAGTATATTTCTTTAAAAAATCCTATAATTCCTGCATTTTAAATAGTTAACCTAGAAGAGTAACTAAACCATATATTAAAGCATAAGCGATTTATTTTTCATAACTAATGGGGTGATCCTAAAATTCAAACAAGTTGTCAAAGAACCAGAATGCATATTGGATAGCGGATATTTTCTTAAGATAGAATGATTATTTTAAACTTCTTTTTAATTAGGGGATGTATCAAATATGCATATGTGTATAAATATAAATGTATAGCTTAAATAATAATGAGGAGACCAGCTCCTACATAACCAGCAGCCAAGTTCAGATGCAGACTATTGCTAGTACCCAAGGAGCCCGTGTATGCCTCGCTCCCCCTCACCCCAGGTAATCACTGGTCTGACTTGTACAATAATCAATTATCTGCTTTTCTTCATAGTTTTACCATCTATGTATGCATTTATAAAGAATATAGGTTTGTTTTTCCTGCTTTTGAATTCACATAAATGGAGTCACACTGTAGGTATTCTTTCTTGCCTCATTTACTTCATTCATTAACACCTCCTAAAATTTATCCTGTTGAGGCAGGTAGTTGTAGGTCACTCATTTTGATTTCTCTACAGTGTTTTCTTGAATGAATATACCACAGTTAATTTATCCATTGAACTGTTAATGGAAATTTGAATTGCTTCTAGTTTGGGACTATTAGGAACAATGTTTTTGAAAAATTTTGCTCGTGTCTTCTTACGTACATGTATCAGGATTTCTCTAAGACAGCGGTTCTGAAAGTGTGCTTCTAGGAGCAGTAGCATCATTATTGCCTGGGAACTTGTTAGACACGCAAATTCCATCGCAGATGTACTGAATCAGGAACTCTGGGGTGGGGCCCAGCAGTGTGTGTTTTAATAAGCCCTCCAGGGGATTCTGGCTCACACTAGAGTCTGAGCCCCACTGTTCTAGGGCATATATGTAGAAGCTGCACAGCCGGGTCAGCATGGATGCAATCTTAGGCTTTAGTAGGTAATATTGAACTGTTTTCCAAGTAGTTTTGCTAATTTATGTTCCCACCGGTATGAGAGTTTACAGAGTCCCAGAAGAATAATATGTACTTCAAACTCCAAAACTCCAAACAATATCTTGAAGCAACCTTATAGGAAAAAATGTGATCTTTGTAAATACTGGCCTACAAAAACACGCTTAGCTATTTACAACAAATATTATCTTTTTCACTTAATTAGACAGAGGTGAATGTTATTAATAGGCAACTGGACGAAAAGATGGATGATATGCAATAATGTGACATGATGCGTTGTTTTAGCATGCCATTTTCTCATTTAAAATCCTCAGGAAAATGACCAGAACTGCACAGTGAAACTGCTCACTCTTTCTCCTCTCTCTTGCACTCAATCAGTGGTTTGCGGATTGAGTCTTCAGTTTTTGAAGAGTGTCTTTTGTTCCCATAGAGCACAGAAAGTCTGCTCAAGAGACTGCTATATTATGCACTTACAACCACACAGAACAGTTTATGTTCAACCAGTTCTTTGGATGGCAATAAGTGTGATAAAGACCATTCCATCTTTTAAAAAAATTTAAGCTTCCTAACTAACAATACTGCACAGAAATATTTTTATAGTGCAAATGGTGATAAGCACATGCTTACTAACTTCTCCCAGAGTGTGCACTGTCTTACAGACAACAGTGACCTGTAGAGAGAATTTGGGTCCCATATCCTGATCAAAGCCATCTTGGAACAAACACTTGGGGAGAGGACTCCATGTGTCCTCCTTTTACCTCATTAATATGCCAGTAGGAGACCATGACCCACATGGGAGACCCCACAGACATACATGACACAATAGCACATGGCAAGCCTTCATAGCCTAGTGATCCAAAAGCAAGGGAATCATGAGTATGGAGTGTGAGGCCAATACCAAACAAGGTCTTCAGGAGGGTTGAGAACAAGAAAACATGAGATTGCTCCTTTAGGACATGCTTTTCACGGATTCATTGCTGTCAGGTGATGTTCCATTTTAAGGCCTGTTTCTCTAGCTAGACTAGAAGCTTTCTGAGGGCAGAAGCATGTCTCCTAGGCTTTCGTCTCCCTCCAAGTGAATAACAGAGGGTGGGGCATGTCATGAGGACTTGTCAGCACTGTCCGTGGCCAGAAGTCAGATGGAGGTTTTGGGTTGGTTCTGACAGAACCCAGAACCAATGAAGTACACAACTCCTAATTTGAAGGTGATCAGATTCAGAGAATGCAGGTTATAAAACAGTATTTTCCGTATTAAATTGATTCTAGAGATAATAATATAAATATCATCCAAGGAAAGACTCATTTTTGGTGATAGATGAAAGAGTAAGGGCTACTTTTTGGGAATGGATATTGCCTGAAAGGGGGCATGAAGGAGCTCCCGGGGTGCTGGAATGTTGCTCTGGTTGGTGGTTACGTGATATATACATATTAAAAATCCATTGAGTTATACTTGTGCACATTCATATTTATGAACATTACTATTTATATGTCATTCCTCAATGAAAATAACAAAAGACTTCATCATTTTTACAGAATGACACCAACATACAAATTACATTAGCTGAATGGGGCTGAAAACTCAGCCAGAAAGTCCTGCATAAGAAAGTTCCTGCATGTTTAACTTTTCCAAATATCTGAATACCTATGATCTCACCCGACCACTACGACTCCCCTGTGACACAGGCAGACAGCAGGAATAAATAGCTAGTGTTTATTGAGCATGTACTATAAGCTAAGAGCTTAGTATCCATGACCTTGTTACATCCTCACAGCGGCTCCCTGAAGCCCACACTATTATTTTTTCCTATTTTACAGATGCGGAAACTGAGGTTAGGAGACGTTAAGTAACTTGTTCAAGGGCAGAAGTTGGGAATCCGTAAATTCAGAACTTGCACCCAGGACTACCCAATGTCAAAGCCAGCGCTCTTAACCTCTACCTGTGCTGCAGTGCGGAAAATATAGCACCTATTTGAGAGATGTGACATTAAAGGCCATGTATATGGACTAACACGCCCAAGGTAATACAGCGTTAGAGAGGAAAGAGAAAGAGAAACTAACAATTTTTAAGCTCTAAGTATTCATCAGGATTGTCATGAGTCATTTTTGTATATATGATATTATCTAATACACATCAACATACAATCCACTGAGGTAGCTTTTTGATTTACTCATCCACAGTTGAGGGAACTGAAAACCAGAGAACTAAAGCAAACTGTCCAAAAAAATCACAGGACTGGTAGGTGGTGGAGCTGGGATTCAAACCCAAATTTCAGCTCTTTCCAAAAACACGGCTCTGTCTTGAGAGGGGTGGCTAGGAGCAGAACCCAGATCTCTGTGACGAGAAGCTGAAAATCCTTTCTTTAAGGTAGCTTTGCCTCTGCATCACGAGAGATGGCTCTGGAGGTGTTCATTTGTGAGGGTCGTTTAGACTCTGTCCACCCAGAAGCCTGGGTGATGGACAAGAAGACACTAAGGCTCATGCCTTAGAAAGGCAGTCACAGAGAATGGGTGTAGACAGCTTAAATTCATAGGTACACCTGGATATGGGACAGGGCATCAACATTTAACCCTTTAAATCCATTCCCTTGCAGAGGTCCGTAAAGATTACATTACTGGAAAGGAAAAGAAATCGCCTGTGCTGAGATATGAAACGAAGACAAATAGAAGTTACCAAATGTAACCCTGGTGACAAAACTCCCTGGTGATACTGCTACAGACACAGGCAAAGAACTCAACCAGTGGGTGCAAAACAACCATATCCGGCCCCTGCTATGTGGGTGGTGTTTAACTCACAGTGATTTCTAAAAACTTCAGTTCTAATGCAAAATCTTGGTAAGCTCACATACATACCTGCATTTCTAACCTCTGGAGAAAGTAGAAGAGCTGGCAGCACTGGGTCCCACATTCCTCACGCTCGCCCCAGGCCAGCACAGACGCCTCACCCGGGGGTACTGCACACCTGGCAAGCCTTGGAGTTTGCAACTCCATCTTAGCCTAAAAGGAAGGTACTAGCTTGTTTCAAATCTTCAAAAAATTCCTGCTGAGAAAAGTTTGAAGGAATGCTTTTTGGCACCAGCTTCTCTGCTTTTCCCAACCACAGCTGCCTCACTATTTACTTGGACCAGAAAAATAGACTTTCAAAGAACGCAAACCAAAGGAATTCATAGGCAGTGAGGGCAACTCAGTTAAAAAGCAAAGCAAAAGTGAAATAAAAGACACTTGGGTGGCAGAATGGGAAGTGGTCCTTTAGAAACCACATATAATCTATGCCAGGGTTTTGCAGCCTCGGCACTAGTGACATTTGGGACCTGATAACTGTTGTGAGGAACTGACCTGTACACGGTAGGATATTTAGCAGCATCCCTGGTCTCAATTTACTAGATGCCAGAGCACCCACCCATTCCCTGTTGTGACAACCAATAATGTCTTTGGACATCGCCACATGTCCCGCAGGGGCAAAACCACTCTGGTTGAAAACCGCCGATCTATGCATAACTCCACCTAGAGGGCAGCTATGGGCTCAAACCATGTGACACCCATTCACATTTTCCCACTTGTCACAATGCTAAATTTATACCCAATCTCAGTTTCTGTTTTAAACGGAACAATATAAAAATGTTTACAAACTGTTGAGCCTTTATATATCAGGTTGAATTTTGGGCACAGTAACATTTTCCTTCAATTTATAAAGAAATGTGAGTCTGCCTATACCTATCTTTCTACCAAATTCCTAACTATAGGTAGGGGAATAAAGCAAGTTCCTTGAGTAAATAGCCTTCTATTTCTTCGTATAAAGTTGTTTTTTTTTCTCCTTTAGAGGGGCCAGATCAGGTGTGGAACAGCGTCTGATGATGAAGAGTTGTATGAATAAATGTATGAATGGAGTGTGTTTAGCATTCAGGAAAGACTCAGGGGACACCGTAGTTCTTTTTTTTTTTTTTAGAGGACTAAACATGGTGGATGAAGAGACTTACTGGTCATCCTTCCATTGGCCAGAGAAAGGATTCAGGAGGAAATTATAGGAAGACAGTTTCGTTAGCAAATGGAACTGTTCAGCAATGGAATGAGTGGCCTCAAAAAAAAAAAGCACCATTCACTGTGGCTTCCATCTTGGTTGCTCTCTCTGCCATGCATCCCTCACTCTGGAGGAAGCCATGTCATGAGAAACCCTACGCAAAGAGCTATGTGGTGAGGAACTGGAGTCTTCAGCCAGCAGCCATGTGAGTGAGCCTGGACACTGATCCTCTAGCTCCAATCAAGCCTTCAGATGACTTCAGCCCCTGCCGAGCTTGATGGAAACCACATGAACCAGAACATGAACCAGAACAACCAGGCTAAGATATTCCCAGAAACTGTGTGAGATAAGAAATGTTTGTGATTTCAAAAAAAGAAAACAAGTGTTGCCTAGATAAATGCATGTGGTATTCTGGGTGGGACCCTGGAACAGAAAAAAGATATTAGTGGGGAAACTGGTGTAATCTGAACAAAGTCTGTAGTTTGATTGATAGTAATGTACCATTGTTGGTTTCTTAGTTGTGATAAGTATACCAAGGTTATATAAGATGCTATCATTAGGGGAAACTAGGTGAGGGGCATAAGGCAACTCTGTATTATCTTTACAACATGTTTGTAAATCTAAAATTATTCCAAAATAAAAAAAATTATTTTTCAAAAAGCCCTTTCGCCCAGGCACTGGATGTATTCAAGCGAAGGCTGAAAACTCATTTGTTAAGCATGTGAGAAAGTGGAGACTTGCAGTGCTCACTGGAGTACTTCTGAAACACACAGACTTGGGAGCTCAACTCTATGGCAAGAAGGTGACTCACAAGCCAGAGTTTCTGACCTGGTTTAAACCATTGAAATAATCTTCCTATTCACATCTCCCTGATCTGAAAGAAAACATGTGTCTAGGCCAATATAAAGCATCCATTATGTCTGCCATTCTGGTGTAGCATGTTTTCTGGAAAGGGAGTGGACAGATGAAAGACTTGACCAGATTTATTTTTATGGCCCTGGTGATGTTTTCATAGGTGGCTGATTAGATTGTCTTAAGATACCTCTTATTTCTTGGGTTCTCTAAATCCCTTTTCTGCTTAAGTTATCCAGACTTGGTACTTATCATTTGCATCCAAGAACACTGATAAGTACAGAAATCTGCTTATTTTTCAAGTTCCTATGCCTATCCTGATAAAACAAAATGTTTTTTTTTATTGAGATCACATTGGTTTATAACATTGTGTAAATTTCATCTGTACATATTTCAATTTCTGTACAGACTGCATCGTGTTCACCATCAAAAGTCTAGTTTCCATCCGTCACCATACATATGTGCCCCTTTACCCCTTTTGCCCTCCCTCTACTCACTTCCCCTCTGGTAAACACCAGTCTGTTCTCTGTATCTAAGTGTGTGCTTGTTTGTTTATCTTCTACATATGAGTCAAGTCATATGGTGATTGTCTTTCTCTGACTTATTTCGCTTAGCACAATTCCCTCAAGGTCCGTTCATGTTAAATTATATATATGAATGTGGATTAGATGAGATATATTCTGTGGATGTTTTTTAAAAATAATTACTAAAACTATATTTTATCCTTTACTACAACTAAAATCCATCCTCTAGTCTCATCTGCTTCTCCTTTTTGAGGGCTCTCAAGCTACAGACCTCCCAAAAATAAGGCAAGAAAGAGACTAAACCAGATATTTTATTTCCAGTTTGGAACAGGAGGTTTGTCAAAGAAGTAATAATGTTATTAATGGCCCTGGCACTTGAGGGCCATTAATTGTGCCCTTGCTCCATGTCTAGTGTTTTGCAATGATTAAAGTTAATTTGGCCTGGTAAGTCACCGTTGGAAAACATATAGGGACTGATGAGAGCTGGGCAACCAAAACCCCAGTCAAAATCATATCCCAGGAAAGGTCGGGATGGATACTGGAGCTAGTTACTGCCATCACCATCCTCAGTGGAATGAATTCAAAATTGTTCCTGCTACTTTGAGTTGCTTACTCCATATTCAAAGTTCAACCCAAGAAATGGAAGGGAGAGCAGCCCTGACAGAAAAGGGGGAAGTAGTTACTATGAAAATGGCCACCTCTGCTTTGTGGCAGCAAGCCCAGGACAGGGGAACCAATGGGACCAGTGCAATAGCCTGATCTAAGAGTTGAACCAGGATTAACCCCAGAGATTTAGGAGAAGAACCAAAGCAGGGATCTCTTCTCCATTCTAAAACAAGTATTCTCTATCCAGGGATGCTGTGCCACAGACCGTGATGAATCTCCTTGGCTTGGGAATATTATTTACACTATAATAGTTATCTGTTTAAATGGTATCTTCCTCCTAGAATGTGGGCTCATCTCCCATACATTGATCTACTCATTGCTCCATCCATCCCTCCATCCAACATTGATTAAGCACATGTTGTAGATGAGACAGAGGTAGGTGTTATGAACCCAGATGAATGGACATTATTTTGACCTTTTAGAAACTCAGAGTTTAGTGCTAAAGACAGATACATGGAATTCATTAAAGCAAAATGAAGAAAGGCTTCAATGGAGACATTTATGAGGTGGTAGGTCAGAAGCAAGAAGGCCATCCCCAACTCTGTTTGGGAAGGCCAATGTTTGAGTTCAGTCTTAAAGGATGAAGTTACCCTTACTTTCCTCAGGGGCCTTTGAATCTTGGTGGGGGTTTCCCCCAGTAAATCTCATGGTGACTGCTTAGTCTAGGATATCTTTTCTTATCCTAAGCCTCTTAGTGTTTTATTCCTAGTTATCCAACCCTTTATCAAGCAAGCATTCTATTGGTGAAAAAAGATGAGAAAATTGCAAATTGCAAGGAGTGGATTGATAGTTTCCTTAGTGAGAACTAGGGCTCAAGAGAGGGACAAATAAGAATTCTGGAAGAAAAGAACCTACATGGAAAAAGTGAAAAACAATGTATTCAAGCCCAAATTGGCTCTACCATTCAGTCAACTTTGGATCTCACTACTATATATATATTTTTTCATGTTATTCTCAATAAATCTTCCATGCGACAGACTGTTGGTTATTTAATCAAATATATAGGTTAGAATTTCCATTTATATATCACCTTATCCTCAGCAATTCTTCCACAAATTTAATCTAACCTTGATTAAAATAGAAGGCAGGTAGAAGCAGGGTGATTGAGTCATTTTTCTCGGTGTAAATCCCAATGAATTAAACATCATTTCTTTATCCTGCTAGCACCTTGTGATTTTTCAAAATGTTTCCAAAGTGTCTGTTTCTTGGGGAAGGAAATATTTATGATATTCTTAAGCAATACAGATGCGTCTCCTTAGAACTGAGGCTCCTCAAAGTACTTGTGAAATGTACTAATCCCCACAGTTTACGTGTTGAAGTGGTGGTGAAATTATCAAAGCTGTGGTCAGAAAATAAGAACATTCTGTGAGTCTCTCACTGTTGTAAAGGAGTCAGCTCTTGGAGGTCATCATGATTCCAGCTAAATTAAACACTAAGAAACCTTTTGCATTTTATGTAAATTATTTTGGCAAGGTAATTAGTTCTGAATTTTTTCCTCAAGAGGAAAAAAAAAAAAAACCTTGTAGATTCTTGAACCTCAAAGCAAGTGTTTTTCTATTACAGAAAATCATTGAGATATTTGATTTGTTGAGCATGTCTTGTTATTCTATCAAAACGTGAGGTAGGGAAGCTGATTGCATGGCTTGGATGCCATGGGTTTAAAAGCTCAACTATGGTTTTTCCTTAACCAGGCGTTCTTTGTAATCACTGCTTGCTGTAATAACTGGTCATGATCAAATTATGCCCTAGAAGGATCTTTTACTTGCTGTCGCTTTTTCCACATTCAAGTGCTATGAATAATAATAATTAAAAAAAAGTTACAAGCTCATGTTCCAAAGGGGCAGCCCTGCTGTTATCTTTTCCTAAGCTAGGAGCTAGTCTGTCCTTCCAGGTTTCTGAATTTGCATCTCTTACCCCACATTCCTTAAATCGAAAACAATATTTTTAACTTAGTCTAAGCAGGCATTGTATTTGCAGAGACAAAAATCTCCAAATATCAGAGCAAGAAAAATGGCTTTTGGCAAGTCATTTCCTTAAGCTATATTTCTTCCCTGGAGCATAAAGGAAAGAAAGCAGGAGAACAAAAAGACAGAAATCACTTATCCCAAAGAAATGCCCTGATTGTTAACTCCAGGAAATTGAACTCCAAATTATGAGTTTCATCACTACTCGTTTTAAAGCCACAGCTTGTGGTTCAAGTTGAAAAGGTAGAGTCAGACAAGGGTGTCTACACATGGTGTGCTTTTTGACCTGTGTAAGGGGCTAATGCTATCTACTCTCTTTTGACAGATATTGTTTTATAATGAACAAGTAAGAAGGGAATCAAATATCTTTAAATCATAGACTGTAAGCCTTGGGAACACCTCAAAATTTCTGCCGGTTGCTCCCATTAAAACAGCTGTCACAGATTCAGTAACTGAACAGAAGATGCAATTAGATGAAAACTATTAGGCTCATCATGCTTTCCTTTTCCATTCTTGTTTTTTTGATTATTCTTTGAGCGATTTGAAACAATTCTTATAATATAGAAATACTATATAAATAAATGTGCTATGATTGAATTTTTGATCCATTCCATTCAATTTCTCAAATATTTCCCAAGCAGCAGGTATATGAAAGCACTGTGCTAGACACTAAAGTAAATAAATATAAGAATAGTTTCTTCCCTGTTGCTTGTTTGCAGTGACAGAAGATGACTCTGCTATTATGTACACCAAGAGTTTCTAATCGAAATCCATCTTTATCCTATCACACCCTCTCCCAATTTTTTCTTTCCCTATTTTGTTAGGTGCTCACTCTCCATGTGGTCATGCATCCTGGGATGAATCCTCACCCCAGGCTCAGGAAAGGAATCTTAGGTCAGGCCAGTTCTGGTGATTACTTTCTGCTTGCCAGTACTGATTTGGACACTGGCAGGTGTTGCAATTCTAGGGATTGAGAAGGGAGGGAAGTATACTAGCAGGAAGCAGGGAAAATACTTCTTTATTATTAAAAAGATACTTGCTGAAAAGTCACTGCTCGTTTCTGCCTCTTCATGCTGCCATAGAAGCAGTGATGCTGGTGGCTGCTGCAGTCATTTTGTGACAACGAGGGAAGCCAGCCAAAGAACAAAGAGACCCACTGATTATGGCATAGAAGAAAGATGGAAGGCCACTGAATTAATGAGTCCTGGAACTAGCTTATCTGTGGGCCCCTTGTGAAGTAATATAATCAATTTCTGTATTATTTAGGCCACTTTTGGTTTGGTTTCCATAATTTGCAGCCAAAGAATCTTAACAGTGGATAATCCAAAACTTTGTTGTGGGATGTGTTTTTCTACTTATATTTGCACCAGCTGTGTCATGTAATGCCAGGTATCCCTAAGAAAGACATCCCTAGAGATTCTGAATTTGCGCATGTTGGGTGGGATCTAAGATAAGGAGGGTAAGAAGAGGGAGATCAGAATACAAAAACTATAAATCTGTAAATAAGTAATGTCCTCAAAGATAAATATTGCTAAATTCTCAGTTACCAAACCAGATAGTAATAATAAAGCTTATAATCAACCCAAAGTGGAGATTGACTTATTATTAACATCACATTTAATGCATAACTTACATTCCCGTAAACTGCATGGTGGCGTCAGTTGTTTAAGTAACTCATAAAAATATTAATGTTTCTTTCTAGTTTAGTGCCACCAAGGGAATTTATTACCCACTTTGAAAAAATATTTGGTCACACATAATATAAACACTAAAATATATGAGAGTAGCGAAGGTCTGATCATTAAAAAACACTCAATTATTGTGAAATAAAACTAAGATAGTTAAGAAATTGAAAGGAATAAGATGGTATAGTTGATCAACTGCATGGATAATAACTATAAATTACTATATCAAATTAATGTTAATTTCTCAAATCAGAGGCCAGCAAGCTTTTTCTATAAAGGTTCAGATAGTAAATATTTTCAGCTCTGTAGGCCATATGGTCTCTGTCAAAACCACTCCACTCTGCTGTTGTAGCACTAAAGCAACCTTAGACAATACAGAAATAAATGAGTGTGGTTGTGTTTTAATAAAACTTTATTTAAAGAAAACAGGCAGTGGGCTGAATTTGGCATTCGGGCTGTAGTTTGACCACTCCTATCTTATGTGAAGACCTCTTAAACTTCTTTTCCAAAGCTTTCCATTTGTAAAAATTTTATAAACACCCACTAATTGAATTTTTAAATAATCTTGAGGGATTGATTTCAAATTATCTAGAAAGCCAGATTGGTTTTAAAAAAAACCACTTGGTATTTAATTCCAATTAATACTTATTTGCCCTTGTTTCACCTAGGGGGAAACAAAGAAAAAAGCAAAAAGGGAAGCTTCTATTCGTATTTCAAGGTTGGGACATTCTTTGTAATTATCAAGTTTACTTTTGGGCCATGATCCCAACAGACAGAATAGTTTGAAATCTTTGAAAGGTGCCAGAATTTTTCAGAAACTGCAGTGACAAAAGTTTTGTTCAAGATGCCAAAGCCTTGTGCAATAATAGTTGCTGCTCCAACAAAGATATATAAATACGTGTAAATGTGACCAGTAGGGACAAGACCTTGGATAGAAAACTGTATTGTCTGAGAACATAAAGAAAGCCATTTGTGAATACAAAGGCACAAAGTATATGGCTTAAAAAACCACATACTATCGTACTGGCCTGCCTGCTCAGCACCAGAACGGAATCATACAGCGGCACACACTTGAGAACTTGACATGGTAGAAGCCCTCGGGAAGAGAGGAGATCATCTGAGAAGAAAATTACAAAAGACCCTGCAGGGAAACCTCTGTTCTTCCTGGCTTTTACTGGAATAGGTAGATGAGGCAGTTTCTTTCTACAAGGGTCACCAAAGGTAATGTGGATAGATGATATCCACTGCTCTGTCTTTTAATATAATTAATGTATTTGTGTTTTCTCTATCGACTGACTAGGAACTCCTTGAGGATATGGACTACTTTTGACATGATATTGTGGGCTCCATTAGAGGCTTCTACCTCTTTAGAACCTAAAGCCCCGCATATCTACCTCCTCCAGGCTCTACGCCCAGCTTGGTATTAAGAGAGAGAGCAGTGAAGCAGCACAGGAAGCCCCCTGGGTGGCACTAAACAGTTGGGCTCTAGATAGAGAATGCTGAGGCCAAGGGTCTAGCCTAGGTTCATTTCTGTGGTCCTACAGAAAAAATGCCCCATCCACCTTACCAAGGCCCTAAGAGGCATAGCAAAGAACAACTTAACTCAAAGTTTTCCATACTGACATTTTTGTTCTTTTCTTCTTGATTGCCTTTTCTCCATTTCACCTGTCTTCCAAGACTGAGTTATTCAAACTGTGGGTCATAACCTATTAATGAATCATGAAAATTTAATGGGTCATGACAAATGTATTTTAAAAATGATATAGAATCAAATAGAAGATGATAGGAGAGAAGGTTATAGAGAATATCAAAGTATATCTCTGATAAAGATAAGGACCATTTGGCTCATGTGTTTCCTGGGCTGAGATGCAAAATGTATTTCTCACTGTGGATGGGGGACAAAAAATTTGAAACCTACTGCTCTAAGACAAATAAACTTAAATCTGTGATGCATTCTCAGAATAGGCTGCAAACAAAATGGATTTCTTCTTTTATATGAAATAGTATTGTAAATGGCTTTGATAATGACATCAGTAGGTAACAGGGGCCTCAGGAGTTTTGTTTTGTTTTTGTTTTTTTTCCAACAAAGGAGTAGATTCTGTGGTTGAAGATTACTCTGGTGGTTTTAGGTGTAGTGGGCAGAATGGGAGAGAAGCCCTGAATTGAGGAAAGCAAGTGAGTGTCTATGGTTATAGTTACGGTGAGACGTGATGATGGAGTGACCTAGGATTGAGGGCAGATACAAGACAAAGTGATATGGTGATGATGATGATGATGCTGATGCTGATGATGATAATGATGATGATGGTGATGGATAACTTTTATTGAGAGTATAAAATGTCAGGAGATGTTTTAAGCTCATCATGGTTATTACTTCAATTAAACCGCACATCAACCTTATGAGACCATTAATCAAAGTTGGAAACTGGGCATAGGATGAAGCAGTAGAGAAGCATTGATGTTGTTCCAAAATCATTACTGGGGATACTGAGGAAAAAAAGAGAAAGGTGATTGATGCTCTTTAGAGAGATAGGGAAGAGTGAAGGAAGGAACTTAATTTTAAAGGCGAATATGCATGTATGCACACACACATTCATTCACTTCTCAAAGATTTGCTGAGAGTCAGTGGAGTATTGGGCAGTATACCTGGTGTTCCAGATTCACAAACAAATAAGAAATAGCCTTACCCCATGCGAAATCAGGATCCTTTGGGAAGATCACAGAAAAGGTAATTGTGGACACATAGAAGATACAACCAGCTCTGCAGCGCACACAATGGAGACGTTTGTTGAGGGCCTCTAAGCCCAGTGGTCATGCACTATTCTTTGATCACCCTGTTTGGTGGTGTTTGCTTCCTATCAGCATTTCCACCCACAGTGGAATTTGTGGATTTTATCCCAGGTTTCAACTTCATTTTTACTTACACAAAAGGCTTCGACAAACAGTTTGAGCACATCACCTGTTTGACTGGCCACTGCCAGCAAGAATAACATAGAAATAGGAAAGTTATATTTTATGTTCCGGGTTGTTACCTAAACACCCAAGCTCAATTTCCTTGCCTACCAGGTTGTCCTTATTTTTGAAATCAACATTTAAATCACAAACCAAAGATAGCTGCAGTGTTAGCCTACCAAGAATATCATTTTCTTGATTTCCTTGAATTGTTTACTTGGGTTTTACATTGCCTGAGGGACAATGGCGAGGGACCACTTCATAAGGAAGCCATATAATTGAGCGATTTTGAGGTGTCAGGGTACTCTTTTATTAGACTATTGTCCACATTTCCTTAAACCATCAGCTATTCCTCATTCCATGATACTGTTTTCAAAATACATAAGCAAAGCCTTTCTCAATTGTGATATCAGAAATTAACTGAAGAGAAAAAAAAGAGCACTAAAGAAAACATGAATATGAATTTCTCTCTTGTGGAACCATTTGGCTTTAAATGCTTAGTGTACAGTAATGGAGTTAAGCCATATTGCCTACACTAACCTGCTTTACTGATTGTGGCAGAAATCAGTCACTTTCCTTCATTTTACCTTAGACCAGAGGTCAGCAAATTTTTCCTATAAAGGGCCAGATAGTAAACATTTGAGGCTCCGTGAGACATACAGGCTGTCACAATTACTCAACTCTGCCACTGTCACGTGAAAACAGCCATAGAAAATATGTAAATAAATGAACTTGGCTGTGTCCCAACAAGACTTTATTTACAAAAACAGATGGTGAGCTGGGTTTGGCCAGCGGGCCAGTTCTCTAACCTCTGCCTTCAACTATTTGTATTAAAATGCTATCAAAATAATATTAATTGAGCCTAACACACTACCTGATATATAAATATACTCTGTTGATGTGTTTTGAATAAATGAAAAGTTCATGCAGGCCATTAAGTGTTGTTTAATTTCTCGACCATGCTCTCCGCATTTGTTTCCTGGTTCTGCTGTTAAGGATTGGGCCATTTACAGACTAGAAAATTTGATCCAAGAGCCTATGCCAAGAGCAGCCTTGGACCAGGCAGAAACATTCCATGGTTGCCCCATGAAGCAATCTCAGGCTCACAGGGAAAATTCTACTGATAAATATGGTCTCTTCCACCGAAAGTTCTCCTGATTTCTACCACTAAAGATTTCTCTAGGCTCTCTATAGCATCTTTTCAAAATAGCTTAAGTTTAGAAGGACATTGAGGGTATTATGCAAAGTGAAATAAGTCAGAGGGAGAAGATCAAATACCGTAGGATCTCACTCATTAAGTAGTAGATAATAACAACAACAAACAAACACATAGAGACAGAGATTGGATTGGTGGTTACCAGAGGGGATGGGGGGAGGGAGGAGGGAGTAAGGGATAATTCGGCACATGTGTGTGGTGGTGGGTTGTAATTAGTATTTGGGTGGTGAACATGATGTAATCTATGCAGAAATAGAAGTATAATGATATACACCTGAAATTTATACAATGTTATAAACCAATGTTACTGCAACAAACAAAAAAAAGGGGTAAGAAATTCAGGTTATCAGTCATCTTATAACATTTATGTAAATCTTATTAATTTTTAGTTTGTGTGTCTCCTGGCTGAATGGATATAGAGGGGGGATGCAAGAAGCCACACAGATGATTCTTTTCTTTTTTAATGTAATGAAATGTGTCACTTTCTTTCTTTATGTTTTCTGGGTAGTGCCTTCCCCAATGTAAAAATATATAAATATACAGTTATTTTGTTTTGGTGCATTTATACTTTCATTTTTTTATCTTCAAACCTTTCTTCCATATCAATTTATTCTGATGTAAGAAGGTCAGAATCCAGCTTTTTCTCCTCAATGATTGTCTCATTGTTACAAATACAATCATAATCCATCATTTCCTCCCTGACAAGAAATGTAATATTTATCATGTCACAAGTTCTCATATTTATTTTAGTTCATATCTGAACTCTACTGTCTCCCACTGATCTGCCTATTGTGAAGCAGTACAATCCTCTTTTAATTGCTTTAGTTTTATGATATTTTAATACACGGATAGGGATAATTTCCATGCGACCTCTTTTTCAGATTTTCCCCTGCCTACTCTCACATAATTATTTGCCCAGATGATGTTTAGATCATTTTAGTGATATTACAAAAAACAAATTCTGTTGGTATGTTTTTTGGAATTACATTCAGTTTACAGATCATTATGTCTTTTGTATTTATTCCTAACTTCCCTTCTTATCCAATTTAGATTCCATTGTCTGGGATTATAATCATTCCCTTGGATACTGTATTAGTATATTAGGAATACAATACAATACAATACAATAGTTTCCTATTGCTGTTGTAACAAATGACCATAAACTTAGTGGCTTAAACAACTCAAATTTATTATCTGACATTTCTGGAGGTCAGAAGTCTGAAATGGGTCTCACTGAGCTAAAATCAAGGTGTCAGCAGGGTTGCATTCCTTTCTAGAGGCTACAGCAGAATCTGCTTCCTTGCCTTTTCCAGCTTCTAGAGGCTGCCTGCATTCCTTGGCTCGTGGCCCCTTCCTCTATCTTCAAAGCCTGCAACACTACATCTCTCTGACCATTCCTCCATAGTCATAGCTCTCTCTGACTACAGCTGGGAAAGTTTCTCTGCTTTTAAGTACCCATGTGATTAGTTTGGGCTCTCCCAGATAATCCAGGATAATCTCACTATCTCAAGGACCTTAATTGATCACATCTGCAAAGTTCCTTTTGCCATGTAACATATTCACAAGTTCCAGGGACTAGGAGACAGCCATCTTTGCCGGGGGAGGGGGTATTATTCTGCCTACCACAGATGTATTCTCAACTGCCATGTCTCTCTCTACCTTCATTGAACTCAACTAGAAAATCTTAACTCCAGTGAGAGGAGATTTGGATTAACCAGGGCTGGGGAATTTAAAGTGCAAAATGGTGTGTTTTGCTGCCACGATGTTTATTTCGCAACTTAAATTCCCAGCTACTAACCTCAAATGAACTCTTTCGGCTGCCCTGCAATCCTGCAACAATCCTTGTCTATCAGCTCCCCTTTCTTCCACTCCTCTCCTCTCTCCTCAAACCTCCAGGACCTCCTTCCCATCTTTGCTCCTAGCAGATGCAATTGTTTCCTATTTTGCTGAGGGTGGAGAGGCAATCCGGAGTGCAATTCCACATGCTCTCCCACCATCTTCTAAATTGCCTGCATCTGTACCCATATAAGCCATGTCCACCTATTACTACAGTTCAAGAGTTCATGCTCTTGACTTGTGCTCTGGGGCCCACTCCTGCAGTCTGCTCTAGAAAATTGCCCCAATAATTTCCCAACCCCCCGATCCTCAATTCTTCCCACTCTATGGTGAATCCCAGCAGCTGATGAATATGTTATACCCTTCATCTGAGTCCTGAAGGCACCAGTTTCACAGAGGGAGAGGGTTCATAAATAAATCCCGACAATCATCCTAAAGTGACAAAGAACAGAAATGTGAGCTTGAGTATGTTTCCATTTTTTTATATCCACTATCTCATTATGTTTGGTATCATTTCTTTAGGTTCTAGGCCTTGGCCACTATATTTTTTTTCCCGAGTAAATTATTCATACAAACAGGGTGAATCTGACCCTGTTTAGAACCTCCACTTGGGGGTTTGTATGGAACCAAGTGACCACCCTCAGACCAAGGCTGCCACCATAGCACTCAGCACTGGCCATGCATTTGAAGGATCTCAGTAAATATTCGATGTCTATAATCATCTGCTGAAAACAATAGTTTCAGAACTCTTGGGTGATGCCTGTTTTTTTCCACCCAACCACACAATTCCTTCTCTCTTCCATAAGTAAAAAACTTATTGGTAAATCATTAGTTCCCATTTTGATAGAAAATATCAAAATAACTCCCTGTAGCCCAAATGTCTTTGAACATTTTGATAGAGCAAATCTTTCCCTGAATGTGCTAGGAGCCACATGGTCTCAGAAATAAGCAATAGAGACAGAGCTTCTAGCAGACAGGTTTTATAAAATTGTCTGTTTGGTAAAGGTTACTTATTTAGTGGACTCTTTAAAAAGCAGGAACAAAGAGAAACATCAAATTAACTGGATTTAAAAACAAAGCTACAAAGAATATTTGTTCCTTGTTATCTTATCTGATGTACATTCAATCCAGGTTTCACATAACTTTTTAGAGTCATCATTCCCTTCACTACAAATTGGGTTTGCCAACAACATTTCTCCTTTTTTTAGAAACTGAAAGAACATCTGTGCTTGTGAAAGAGAGACAGGACTCTCGGGCCCCACCTGGCCCACCTTGTGAGTTAACAGGGAGAGGAGAGCAGGCCTCATCTCCTCTCTACAACCAAACCAAGACAAGGTGAGACAGGACAAGTCTGTCCTAGAGAGAAGCAGCAACTGGCCTGACACTGATTAGTACTCATTTTTCACCAGTTGCCAAAGGGATTTTCTTCTTACTTGAGCTGAGAGTCTCTATGTGTTAGGTTCACATGAAAACGTAGAACGGGGTAAGGATTTCCTCCTGGGAGGAGCTGGCTCTGGTTGTGGCGGCAAGCAGTGTGTGACGAGGAAGCCAAAGTAGCAAGGCGTATGTTAGTGAAATGTGCCTGTCCCGTCAGCCCTTTGTCTTTATCTACCTCTCTCTTCTCCTGAACTCTTTCATGGCCTCCAGTGGAGCACCATATTCCAGCTTTAAAAAAAAGAGTGGCCCTAAGAGTCACCATCCAATGAAAAACTCTGCGTGGTCAGTGTTTTTGTGCTACTCTTTCTAGTCAACAAAACTGAGTCTCCTATCGCGGAGACGAACTGCCCAAGATCACATGTGGCGGGAGTGATGGGACAAGTCCTCAAATCCTGGTCTTCAGACTCCCAAGCCAGTGCCCTTTCCATTAGCCACAGCTGAGCCATGAATACAGCACTGCCAGCACTGTTGTCGACCGAATGTGAGTACATGTTCGAGTGCATATCAAGGTTGTTCAGCTTCTGCACTTGGGGCCTGACAATGCTTGTGGTGGGGACTGTCCTGTGTATTGTACGATGTTTACCAGCAACCCTGGCTTCCACTCACTAGATGGCAGTTGCATCCTTCCCCCAAGCTGTGACAACCAGAAGTGTAGCCAGACATTGCCAGATTTGACCTGGGGATGGAGGGCAAAACCATCCCTGGTTGAGAACCACATATCTATGTGTATACGTGTATATATATGATATGAATTATTTTATGAATAAATATTCATGAAGCATCCTCTCAACCCCCTAATAAAAGCCAACAAAGCGGAAGTTCTGCAGACACTAAAATCCTCCGAGGCAATCTTCTAGCTTTGAGATGCCTGCTCTCCCTCTCCTGCTTTCCTTCAAGTTTCAGGTACACCAGCCAAGGTCGCTTTTTATGGCGGGTTTACTCTATTTGTATAACTTCATAGCTTTTCATTCCATCTCAAATTACCTTTCTACTACACACTAACACAAATTATAAAGCGTCCTTATAGAAGACAGTAAACATTCAGAAACAGACTTTTACAGATTAAAGGATTTCAAATACATGCTTCTCCTCTTTACCAGAATCAGGATCTGTGTTTGTAAAAACATCAGACAACCAGGTCCGCACTGGTTCCAGTGTCATAGTGGTGACCCCAACATAGACTCGCCAGGTGAAAGACAAGATAAAAATGAGTTAACATTGGTATAATCCCTGAGTCTGGGTTTACATAAAGTCAAATGACAAGTTTAACACATTGTTAAAACATTCTTTTCAACAGGTTATTTTGAAATCATGTTGAGATAGACAGTTTTTCTTCTACGCTTTAAATTGATCTTTCTGAAACTTTTTAAATTGGTTGTTTTGAACATGTAGACTATTGAGATATACACGGCTTTCCTTTTTAATGCCCCAAGTTGATCTTGCCTTTAAATAAACATATTAGTTGACATGTCAGTTGTCCCGCCTGAACATGTCTTTCAAAATGGACACTAATGCCAGCCAACGACCAAGAAGCTCTAGTTTCCTTCCTGTGTTAATGTTAGGTGTGAGATGAGTTTGCAGCTTGCTGCTTTGGGCAGAGCAGATGTTGGACTTGGAGGTTGCCTGATGGAATAGCAAACAGGGCCTTACCTTTGGGAATGGTGATCTGACAGCTCAGGTCACAGTCCTGCTGCAACTGATAAAAAGCCACTTCCTGCAGCCGGGCTCGCTCCAGCTCTGAGAGACTCTGGATGGGGACAGACCTCAGCCGCACGCTGCGGCCCGACATGCTGTTCCAGGTGAAATCACCCTGCAGACCAAGGGAAAAACATCAAGAGTCACACAGTTCATCTACGTCTCACAAACCTCTTCCTCTCTCTTATTTATAAAGTCAAACAAATTTCATCTTTATGTTCCCAAATTGGCTCTTAATCCTTAAAATCAAATCCACTCTTAGTTAACCATGGATTTTTCTCAGTCAGTTGCAAACATCAATATTTCGAGTATCTGCTGGGTCACCTGATCCCACATAACGATGCACACGTAGGGCAAAGAGCAGTATGTGGAGAGATGCTTCAAGGGTCCTACTTCCTTTCTTTTATGGGAACACATGGGAACTTTTTGGTTTTGTATCTCAGTAGCAGGAAAAACTGCTGCTAATTGCCATCATGCACACTAGATATAGGAGGGTGAACATGTATTGATAGCCTACTGTATACCAGCTGTGCCAAGGGCTTTTAAGTTATTCCCTCCAACAACCTTATGAAGTGGTTACCATTTTTGACCCAGTCTTATATAATATTTAATAATATAATAACATTATATAATAATATAATCTAGTATATTTATAATATATAACAATATATTATTATATAGTATATACTCATGATACATTATATTAATATTATAGTAAAGTATAATATATGTAAATATAATATAATATAGATGAAATTGAGGCTTAGGGAAGTTAGGTAATTTTCCTCAAATCATAAAACTTACAAGATTTGGAACCAACCAGGACTCAAGGTAAAAAACTTATGCCCTTACACTCTATGCTAAATTATAGTAACTGAGTTTCTATTTACAGCACTCTAATGGGCTTTTTTGATCACAATAAGCACAGAGATATGATTAATAAGAACTAGATATATTTATAGAGACATCTGATGCTAAAATATTCCACATCAAAGAATCGAAGCAAAGAGTCCCACAATCCTGAGTTCATTTGCGTGCATGCATACACACTTCTAACGTCCACTGAGCCTGAATGGCTCTACCTTCGATGCAGACAGTGAGAAAGTGATGGACTACGAAACAACACGTCACAATCCTCTGAAACTCAATGTCCCCTTACTGAGGAGGACTTCCTGTGAATCACAGATATCAGCCAGGGCACAACAGCTTTGAAAAGGTACCTACGGTTTCCTCAACAATTAAGAAATGTTCCAGGAGGAAGGAACAGTGCTGGCTCCCACAGGCACTGCCAAAGATTTGTTGTGGGTGTATGGAACACTTAAGGAATTCCATAAGACTTCACCATTCTCATCACTAACTTTAAAGAATAGAGGTAGAAAGATTGGCCCCAGCAACTATTAAGACACCTTTGTTCCCTACTGGTAGCAAATCCCTGCCTAGAAGGTTCATTCCAAAGAGTGAATGGCACTATGTTAATTCTTTGATATTTTTCCTCTTTATCTGGGATTCCACTTATTCATTCATTCATTCATTCATTTAACAAATGAAGATATTATAGTCTAGTACGGGCAGAAAATGAACAAGGTAAGTAAAGGGTACAGTGTGTTAAATAACGATAACTTCTAGGGAGGGAAAAAAAGAGGGGAGGGTCTGGCAATGTGAATAAAGGACGAGGATTTACACCTTTAGGTACAGAGGCAGGAAAGACCCCACAGAGAAGGCCACATTTGAGCAGGATTTAAGGGAAGTGAGGGCTTTCTCTTTGTCTGTCTTCACACGCATGAATTTGCATCCTGCAGATAGTGGTGAAGACTAACAGGAGCCCAGGAGGGGCTCAGGGAGCGTGATATGGGAATGGGTCTGGGCAGGGGAGTGAGTGAGCAAATCTAAGCAAAGTGGGCAGGCTGCAAGTCACATTTGGTGAACTGAAGAAAATTCTTCCAGGTCTAGCATATTTTGAATTTTTTTCTTTCTTTCTTTTTTTGGTATAACTGGACTAAGCACAAGTTTAGACAGTTAGGAGTTGGGGACTCAGGCCTTGGGTGTACCCATCACTCACACCCTTTAAGCTTAGGGTACCGCAAGGTACTATATCAGTGAATTGCTTTTTTTCCCCCCAAATGGAAAGTTTCAGATGACTTGGTGACTTTTAAATATGATGTGTAGGCATCTGAGGGAGCCAACTGTAATTTGAAGTGTCAAAATGGAATTGCATACCTAGTCTTCAAAAGCATTTAAAAATGTGACCTCCAATGGGCTCAATTATCTATAGCAGGGGTTGGCTATCTTTTTCTGTAAAAGGCCAGATAGTAAATATTTCAGGCTTTACGGGCCATGTGGTTTCTGTCAAAACTACTCAAATCTGCCTTTGTGGTGTGAAAGCAGCCATAGACAATTCGTAAATGAATGAATGTGGCTGCGTTCCAATAAAACTTCATTTACAAAAACAGGTGGAAGGCTGGATTTGGCCAGTGGGTAGTTTGCCAACCTCTGAGCTATAGCCTATAACTGAAATAAATCAATCCCTAGAAGATACATTTTATTTTTATTTACTATGTCCTCCTGGTTAATTAATTCAAACAAAATTTAATGAGCACCTATTACATACTAAGAATAGTACTAGGCTTGGGATTACTAAAATGACAACACGGTCCTTGTCCTTAAGGAGTTAAACTTTGGTAGGAAGAACACATGCAATCCATCAAATACAGAGATCGTGATACTAGAAGTAAATACCAAATGCAATGGGGTGCCTAGGAGAAAAGGCTTTGACATCTGTCTAGGGGATGAAGGAAAGCTTTTTATAAAAGGCAGTGTTTCAATGGAGACTTGAAAGTTGAATAAGAGGGGTAAGGATTTGCCCAATAGAAATGGAACATTGGAAAAAGCAGTGGGTGCCAAAGCAAACGAATTTGAGCGAACAGGCTTGTTTTGGTAAATTACAAGACTGGAAGGAGGGAAATAGCAGGAGGCAAAGCCATGCAGAAGTCAGGGCCAGATCCTGGAGGCTTTCTCTGCAGGCATTGCAAAGTAGATTGGATTTTACTCAGTAGGTGACAGCCAGCCATTAAGGAGTCTTGAGTAACAGAGGAACATGATCAGATTTGCATATGGAAAAGATGACCGGAAACAAATTTCTAAAGGAATTGAGGGAGGTAGCAGCCAAAGATGTAGAGATCAGAAAAGATGCTGGGCTGGGTATGATGCTGATTCAAATTTGAACAGACAGGGAGACACTTAGAATCACATAGATACCTGGTGACAAACTGGATGCAGTGGGGGGTGGGAAGGAGTAATCTAGGAGGACTCTTATGTTTCCAGCTTGGGCAACTGGGAGGATGGTACACTAATCACCAAGACGAGGAATAGCAGAAGGGAATTAGGTTTGGTGGGGGAAGAAAGAAGATGTTCAAGTTTTGACATTTTGAAAGTGATATTTTATCTTTAAAAGATAAATAAATAAAACACATTCCCAAATCTGGCAAAATAGAACCTGGCCAGTTTACATCTTTCTTGAGCCTTCATTTTCTTTTCCCAACTAAAACAGTTCCAATGCAATCAAGTAATACATAGTTTTTGAAATTGTTCACAAATGACTACACTTAGCATAATAAAAAGCGAAGTATGATGCTTTAAATTTCTCTTAGTTCATTGTATATCATGGCTTGTGATTCTTACCTTCTTAGATTTTTTAACTTCTTTGGTAAATTTGGAATTATTAGCCAAAAGAGAGAAAAAGCTTGGTTTATTTGTAATGACTTGAATTTATGGAGTTCTTTTCTCCTAAGACTTTAGTTCTTGTAGCTGCTGATGGCCCAATAGAAAGCTACAGCTGAAGCCCAAAAAGAGAAGAGATTGTGGCGTTTTCTTAAAAGCAGGGCAGCTGCATTGGTCAGGCCTTGGAATAGTCATTTCAAAAAGGAGGTAATATTGGTTTCAGAGCCAATTGTTTCTTAAACCCATCCTTAGCACGTGGCCGAAAAAGAATTTTCCTAGGAAAGAAGATTATCAAATAATAAACAAAGAGGGACTTCAAAGGTATCTCCAAAGGTAGCTATTATCAAGTGGGAAGCATCTTTAATAATAACAATATCATTCAGTTACATTTTTGATTATGGGTAATGGACCAAGTTGTTTCATAATCCATCTTTTTACCACAATTTGAATAATGGAAGCCTAAAGAGTTCATACGGACCCGGAAAAGTCTGTATGGGCTACTCTAGTTCATCAGCCGCCTATCACCTCCACTCCTCCACCCTCCACCATCTCATTGTCTTTTTCTACCTGCCAATCAGCAGTAATGAATACATCAAATAATCTGCATCTCCTCTATGTCCCAATTCTCTCATTGCTCTCAATCTATATTTCCACCAGTGTGAATTTTAATATGATCTTTTTGGATTAAGTACCTGCACTTTCAACAGGTTTTTTAAAGTTGGAAATATATTAGGTCCATCAGCGGGAAATTATAAAATTAACACAATTAACACATAGGCTAAAACCCTGTTCATTCATAATATCTTGAGGTAAAGTCAGGAGGTATAAGTGACTACTCTAAATGACATATAACAGTGTTCTCCATTTTTATTTTTACTCTTAATTCAATATAGACATTTGGAGAATCGAGACGTCTAATTTCAGAGCCAAGCACACATAGAGTCAAGCAAATGTCACAACATAATGGCTGGGAAACACTGCAAACATTACGTCTTAAAACTACTGTTGTGTTGCTTTTAAGACGTGATAATTTAGTGTTGGCTAACAATTAGTTACTTGGTGGAATCCATCCACCTTCCTCATTTCAATCCACATCATTTTTTAAAATTAATTTGTTTCAAGAGCCGTTCCTCAAAACATTCACCCAATGTCAATCGAAATTATCACAAGGTTTGAATCAGAGTGTTAGCAATTAGGTACCTAGAAGTCTAAAATAAGCCTGTTTCTCTCCTGCCTCATCGCCTCTCTGTTTGGGTTACCGCATCTAAGGATGGAGTCCCCAGATGTGGCTCCCATGAGAACTACACGGACCAGTGTTGGGGAAGTCACTAAGCAAATCCCTGAAGTTTCCACATCTCCTCAGTTGCCTCTTCCTAAAGTTCCCAGGGGTCGTATTGTTTATGTGCTTAAAATACATAACATGTGCCTTTATATTATGAAAATTGTCAAGTATATGCAAAGAAAGATATTAGACTAATGAACCTCCAGAGGTTCTGATTCAATTGTCTGGCATGCAGTAGGGCATCCATATTTTTTGGTTTCCTGATTGATTATCCCATGCAGCCAGGATTGAGAACCACTGAGCCTAAGAGTTGATCAGATTCACGTTTGAGTTTGCACCCCATCATTCAGTTTGGTTATAGTAAGTCTGCTGTTCCCAAAAATCCAAGAAATTCTCTACCACCAAAGAAAGATGCAAATCCAACACAAGAAACAAGGGGCTATTTCTATGATAGTCGTAATGGTGATGACGTTACTTTTTGAAACAAAACGTGAGCTTTGAGATACCCAGGAGTAAGCATGTCCTGCTTTCTTTTATTGAACAAATGTAGTGATGCCATAATCCTTATTCATTCACTCAACAACAACAAAAAATGACTTGAACCTGACACTCAGAATCTAAAGCCTATATTCTTAGCCACTACAATATCTTGGCTGGTAGTTACAAGCTTTAGAGATGCCCTTGAGCCTGCATTTTGTTCTGCGGAGGTAAAGAGAATTACAGTGTGGAGTTACTGGATAGAAGGTGTGTTAGATGGAATAATACCTCCTGCCCCAAAGACAGCCATGTCCTAATCTCCAGAACCTGTGAATATGTTACCTTACCTGGCAAAAGGAACTTTGTAGATGTGATTAAGTTAAGGGATCCTGAGATGCAGAGATTATTCTGCATCATCCAGATGAGTCCAACCTAATCACAAGAGTCCTTACAAGAGGGAGGAGGGGTGGCAGAGTCAGATAAGGAAATGTGACAACAGAAGCAGAGATCAGAGAGAGAGAGAGATTTGAAGATGCTAGGCTGCTAGCTTTAAAGATGGAAGGAGCCATGAGCCAAGAAATGCAGGCAGCTTCTAAAAGCTGGAAAAGGCAGGGCACAGATTCTCCCCCAGAGGCTCTAGAAGGAATGCAGCCTTTGATTTTAGCCCAATGAGACCCATGTCAGACTTCTGACCTCCAGAACTCTAAGATATTAAATTCGTGATGTTTTGAGTTTGTGGTAATTTGTTGCATCAGTAGGAAACTAATACGGAAGGAGTAGGAGGGAGCATTAGAAGAGGAGCGTGGTGGACTGAAAGGGATTGAATTCAGATGAAGGTATGCTCCCAGACACTTAAAAAAGTAGGTCTTGACCTCCCATGAGATTCTTATTTCCCTACTTCCCAGTGCTAACGTGCTGCTTCATACTACAGGTACCACTACCATGATTTGAGCTGGAGAGGTTCCAAGATTAAATTCTGAAAGCACTTTTCTCACAAAATAGAATTATAGAAAGTTATATATGGTAAATATTTTAGGTTCGTGGGTCATACGATCTCTGTCGCAACTACTCAGCTCTGCCAATGCAGCACAAAAGCAGCCATAAACCATATACAAACAAAAATTCCAATAAAACTTTACTCGTGGACACTAAAATTCAAATCTCATATAATTTTCATGTCACAAAATATTATTCTTGTTTTGATTTTTTTCCAACCATTTAAAAATGTAAAAACCATTCTTAGCTTGCAGGTCATAAAAAAACAGGCAGGAGTATGAGTGTCATGGGTTATGACACCCATCAGCCTCTTACAAGCAGGAAGACATGAACACAAAAGTCAATGTTGCCCTGTGACCCTCATGACATGGGCCACAAAGCAATAAACAAGCATCCAGAAGAGCGCCAAAGCCCACCAGCACAGTCCAGAATGTGTTTCTGGCTGTTCCTCAACTCTCAAATGCACATTCAAGGCCAGCATTTTTCTTTGGTGACTGTTTATATCATAAATGAATGACTCACTTTAGGGATCTCTGGATCCAGTCTCTTGAGTGGTTGTCATAGGATATTTTTTTTTAAGATTCAAGGTGGATGATTTCAAATTTGTTTCAATTTCATAAATGTAAGTGAAGTTGAAACTGACCCAATGGTTCTGGATAGACTAAAGGCCTTGACAGTTGTAAAAATATCGTTTTCTTCCGAGGTGCTATGGGACAGCACTAATAAAGGGTAACAATATGTTACAAAAGGATATAGCACAGCAGTTCTTGGGGGTGATTTTGCCCCCTCAGAGGACATTTGGCAACGTCTGGAAACATTTTTGGCTGTCATGACTCTGGGGGAGGGTTTGCTACTGGTATCCAGTGGGTAGAGGTCAGGGATCTGCTCAACATCCTACAATACACAAGACAGCCCCCACAATAAAGAACTATCTGGCCGAAAATGTCCATAGTGCAGAAGTTTAGAAACTCTGGCATAGCACAAGTTAGGTCTGCTCTTAGGCTCAACTTACATAGAATTTCCATAAAATTATGGTGCTAGGAGATATTAACAATCATTTATGAGTTTTTTTTATCATCAAAGGCATACGCTATACGTTCTTACGTATATTATGAATTATTATGTATATTACATATGTATTATTCTGTATATTATGTAAATAAACAGAATCATAGAAGTTATTTAAAACTAGCACTAAAAAGCACAAACAACACATACCAATTCAAAAGAGGCAAACAAGAAAAAAGTCTCAATACAACACAATCTTGACTAACTGGAGTACAACTCACCAAAAGCATCAACTAAAGAGATTCCCTTCCCACCAGAAGTATACGACTCCACATTTAGAAAAAAGAAGCAAAGGACAAATTGAAAAACCAACAATCTAATATCTGTGATTTATTCAGAAAGGTCATTCTTTTGAGCTAAATTGTATCTTTACAAACAGATTTGATTTTCCCATGAAATAAAATTGATTAAAATAATTTTGGTTTTGGTCTCTACCACATTGTTTTCTTATGTCCTTGAGACTAGTCTCTAATTGCAGCATATCCTTAACCTCATCCAACTGGAAACTTCCCAAGGCCAAGGGAGTCAGCAAGGAGTGATGCAGGGCTGCTCAAAATATGGCCTGCAGACCCAGGGCAGTGGAATTACCTGGGCAGATGGTTCTTGTTAAACATGTAGGCTTCCGGGCTCTAAGGCAGGTTTAGAGAATTAGGGTCATAAGGAGTGGGGCCCAAGCACCTTCATCATAAACCAGCATCCCCAGATGATTCTTATTTTTGCACGATACAGGTTGAGACCCACTGGTATGGTGGTGAAGACTTGGGTTCAAATCGATTAAGCTCTTTGGCAAGATGGAGAACATCTCTGAGCCTCAGTTTCCTCATCAATAAGATGGAGCAAAGAATAAGACTTCACTCTCAGGTTTGTAGTGATCATAGGAGACAATGCAAGTGAATTTCTTGCAGAGTACTTATTAGCTCCCAGTTAGCCCTGAATACATGATAATTAAAGTTATAATTAATATTAACCATCATTACTCTAAATTCACATCCCCCTTTTAAACCTGGTAGTTTTAGTGATACCAAAAACTCTTAAGAAATGTGTGTGGAATAAGTGGTTCCGCTATGTGTAAGATGCCTTTTCTAGTTGTTTACAAGCCAGTCAGCTGGACTGCGGTTCCATATGGGTAAGAAGCAGAAGAAAAGACCGGATTAGTAAGTTAAGGCCTGAAAAATAGCATGCCATTTAGATAAACTGTGCCAGGGGCTGAATTTATTTTAACTGTCTTCTACTGTGGCCAGCTGTCATTATTATTAATAATTAGTACAGCCAAGGTTCCCAGATAATCATAATGTGTTGCTGAAGCATGGCATAAGTTTAAATACCCGGCTCACAACCAACATTTCTGAAAAGGGCTGCCCAGTTCTTTGTAACTCCAAAATAAACACATCACCAATGACAAGGAACTCCCTTCTTCATGAGCTTCCAGGCAAAGCCGAGGGTATTTGCGTAGTTGTCACACCCCTGTTTGGACTCTTAAAAGAGGTTATTCCTTTATGAACACAACAGGATAACATTTGCTAATTCTTCTTTTGATTCTTCAGCCACTCCTCCCTCAACAGATCTTTAAGATTTAACACTTCTACTACATTGTACATAATTTTTATGTTTCATTTATCGATTCTTGTCTGGTTTTTTTAATCAGGAAGTTTAGAAAATTCTGAACAGTTGGTGGGTATGGTCATCTATTTTTACCTTTTGCCTTGGTATATTAGCTGTTAATTGTTACACGAGGAGTGTCAAAATATGTCACAATAGTAAGATGGAAAAGCGTGCCTCACTCATTCAACAAATACTTAATGAGCACCTTCTCTAGGCCAGGCACTCTTCTAGGTCCTGGGGATTCACCTGTGAACAAAACAAAAAGCCCAGACTTCATGGAGCTTCCAGGCTAGTGGAGGAAACTGATAAGGAGCAAACATAATAAATGAGTAAATTACATAGCAAGTTACAAGGTGATAAGCCCTAGAGAAAAAGAGAAGGTAGAGCAGGGTGAGGGGAATCAGGAGTGCCGGGAGGGTTTCAGGACAATCTTACTGAGAACATGATATCTGAGCCAACCCTTATGGAGGTGAGGTAATGAGCCAGGCAGATTTCAAGAGATGAGCATCCCAAGGCAGAGATGAGTTGACACAAGGGCAGCTTGGGGTAGTGGCTAAAAGCAAGGGCTGGCAAGCTAGGCTGCCTTGGCTTGAGTCCCAGTTCTGCCACTCTCCAGCTATGTGGCTTTTAGCAAGCTCTTTTCCCTCCCGATGCTGTGCTTTCCTAATCTATGAAATGGGGATGACGACCAGACAGAGTTTGGCAAACTACTGCCCATGAGCCAAATCTTGCCTGAAGATTGTTTTTGTAAACAAAATTTTGTTGGAACACAGCCAGACTCATTCATTTAGGTGTCGTCTATGGCTGCCTTCATGCTACAACGACAGAGTTGAGTAGTTTTAACAGAGACTGTGTGGCCTGCAAAGCTGAATATATTTACTATCTGGCCCTTTACAGCAAAGTTTGCTGACCCCTGGAATAGACTAAAAGTAAAGGCACTTCTATGATTAGGATTTGTCCTTGGGATTAACATTTTCCTCCTCTCCTAAGATTTTGTTTCTCTGGGCAACATCCCAAAGAACCCGTAAAGAGCATGGTACAAGTTAGGAATATTGGAAAGTATGTAAAAGCTAGGGTGAAATAAAAATGGTTATCTGCAAATGGCCTGTTCATCTGGATTATTGACAAACCAAAGAAGTAGAAATGAACATTGTCAAACCCAGTGGTGTGCTAACACCATTCAAAAAAACAAACGTCACTCACATTTTGTTTCCAGTGGAAAGAACCTTTCCAATGGCTGGCATAGAGGGGATACAGCCACACATTAGAAGTCCCCAAAGGCAAAACATTAGAACAGAAGGCCAATTTCATTTCTGTGTATCCCTAGCTCAATTGTGGACTTGTCTACGAGCCACCAATTTAATTCTGAGTTTTAAGCAAAACAGCCTGCACGGATCTCAGGGGTGTGGAAAACGGAAAACACTTGCAAGAATTAGAAACTTCTCAATGACAGGGCCAGCAGCTGATGGTTTTGCTTGCCTTTCTATAATTAAATTTGGTTCACTCAAATTAGAACGACAGACCTCCAGAGATGGGTTGATTGGACCTTGAAGATACTGCTAAAATTTATAGATGGTCCACTCTCTGCTGGTTACTGTCCTAAGCCCTTTATTTATATTAACTCATTTAATTCTTACAACAACTCTAAGGACTATGTAACCATTAATTTCCTTATATTTCAGATGAGGAAACCTAGGCATGGGTCTTAAGTAACTTGTCAAGATCACACACCTACTAAGCTGCAGGCTCCGGAATCTAGACCCATAACCACTATATATATTTCACCACTTCTCAAGATAAATCAGTCCAAACCCCTACCTTTGCAGAGGAGCAAATCAAGGTCCAAAGAAGTTAGGTAACTCCTGCGGTAGCAGAGTGGAATCTGGGACGTAAGGGTCACATTTTGCCTCTCTCTTTCTACCACCAAGTCTTTTCATTATGAGACACACCCTTATAATAAGGTGAGCCAAACAGTGTTTAAAAATCCAGAAGCTTAAGGCTTTCCTCTTTTGTAAAACAGAGCACATGAGATTTATTATTAGTTTTATCTAATATCCGAGTTATTCTCCAAAGCCCATATTTATCATAGCCACAAGCAACCAAAATGTTGCACCGAGTTCACGACGTCCAGAGGGGAAGAACAGCCACTGTACTCCTTCAGACGTCACAATGTCCTGTGTCGAATCTTTTGCAGAAATTAACCCAATTATGCTGTTGCATTTCAGCACAGCACACTCCTTCCTGCTCCAGTTTGCTCATTTCAAGCTGCTCCAATATTATCAATCAATCTAAAAATAATGTTCTCATAAATCTCTATTGGCATAGACAGTATTTAGCTGTCACACATCTCAGGCACTGATCAATCCACTTTTCTTCCCAAATCACAAGATCGATGCGGAAGAATCACAACATTTTATCACAATAATCTTCTGGAAAAGAAGTATAAGTATAGATATTTATATCGCTTACCCATGAGTTATATGCGGCCACGTCTTTGCTGTCCTCTCTAATTTAACTGAACTAAGCTTGGAGTAGGAACTTGAGTCTGTTTAAAAAATTTTTTTTGTTTGGTGAAAAATTCATCCTGAAACGGCAGATTACATCGAGCGTCTGAGAAATGGCCCAGCTGGCATAGCTGTGACTCCCACGATACCTCGTGTTGCCAGAGACCTCCGCTACCGTGAATCTTGGGACCAAAAAAATGCAATCTTTTCATCGGATCATTGACAAGTTCCTGTCCCTTCAGAACGGAGGCAGGCTGTGTCACTGAGTGAGTGTGTGAGTGTGTGTATGTGTGTGTGTGTGTGAAAGAGAGAGTGTTGAGGGGGAGGGATAAAAAGAATGCAGAGAAATTGAAACTGGATTTCCTGCTTTTTATTTTAATCAGACTATTTTGAAGAGATATTCTGGAGCTAGGAAAGGGTTCCTCTAAAAAAAAAAATCCCCTTTTCCACAGGGATCTACAAATGGTAATTGGATTGTAACTATGCAAACTGTCCTTATTAGGAATCAACCAAAGAATGTTGGAAGCCTCGGGTAAAACCCCTGAGAGCACGATAAAGCACATAGGGTGCTTTCTTTGTTTAGGACAAATTCTCAATTCTTAAATTATATTTTAAAACCACTGACTTCTTTACTTTTCCAACACTAGTAAAAAGCATGAAAAAAAGGTTTCATTCTCTTTTATACTGAAGCACAACACATGCTCTGAATTTTATGCTCTTTGTGGAACAATAGTCCTTGAGAAGTTGTTCATTTCCTGCACAGAGGGTGTGGAGGTCAGAGTGGATGTAACCATGTGGCCATGTTTAAGAGGGTGCAGGTGGGGGTGGGGGATGGAGGGAGAGAGATCCAGGAAGAGCAGAGAGAAAAGGGAAGATTAAAAACATATCCCGATCACTAATTACCTTGATATCCACGTATTCCACGTGGCACTGAACCAAAAACAGCTCAAAACGACATCTTTGTTTTCCAGTCGATATGAAGTTATAGTTCTCTCGTGGTCTCAAGTGAATTCCAACAAAAGAATCACTGTGATTATAACTGACAAACTGAGAAATGATTTCATGGAAGATCTTACTGACTCAAAATTCAGGGACTCGGTACATTTTTTACTAGGATTCTGTGAGGTTAATCATCACTTGATGTAAGCCACACACAGCTTCTGTTGCCGCTGGTATTTATTTAGCAAGAGGAAGGAATTTAAAAACAATAAAAAGTCAGATGGTTTTCTTTACTAGAACAATTACACTTAAAGAGAAATTCAGAGGAAAAATCTACCTGTTACTGCGTATACCTCCACCTCCACTACCCCAAAAATTCAGATATTGAAAATACTCATCAATTGTTCCAGCAGATAGTCAATATGGTTCCTGTAATCTGGATACTCATTAATGGAATTTAGACCCTCACTTAAAGTTATTTAATATAATATTTTACATGAAATTGATAAGTATGCAATTTGTTATTGTTAGCCAAATATCTTTTAGTTTATGAATAGATGAAAGCAACATGTAGTTCTCATTGAGTGCTTACTAAGTGTCAGATGTTGTTCTAAGCATTCTATGGGCATTGATTCATTTAACTGCTAAAAGAATTCTAAAAAGTAGGTTACATTATTATCCTCATATTACAGATGAGGAAACAGAAGCTCAGAGCAGTTAAGTAACTTGCCCAAAGATTCACAGCTTGTAAGTAACGCAGCTGTGATCCCAACCACTATGAGGCTTACAGATTACTGGAAGACAAAGCCACAGTCCACAGTGAGCACTAGTCAGAGCCATGTCTTACGTGTCCAAGGAGAAATAGACATAGTGATTTAACATGAACAGTTACCTAAGACTGGAGTGGCCTGTTAATTAATTATTTACACTGTCAGGTCAATGAATATTTCATAAGAAGGTGACTATTTCTTTAAGTGAATAATCTCAAATAATCTCAAGAGACAATGTCTTGTGAAATTCCTAGTTTGTTTTAAGAGTGAAACCAAGTCAGTCTTCAAGAGGAAATGCAGAAATAATGGCGAAGTTGTGTATCTTTGGAATTCTTTGGAAAAATGCATTCAAGCCAGAAAAACAAAGGGTGGAGATAAAGACCCTTCTTTAAGATTTAAATATCATCTCTTTAAGTGGAACCAATAAGAGGCCAAAAGTCACCCAAACAGCCTTAGAAATAAATATCAGGAAGCAATTAATAGGTCCAATCTGTGGAAGAGTTTTGCTAACCAGAAAATATGCTGTGAACATGACAGTCATCTTTTACCCATTTAACTCTTCATTAGCCAAGGATACCAAGCAACAATTTACAGCCTCAGAATCTATGCCATTAAGCATTCACTCTACCTTCTTCTTGGCTCTTATTCTGGATTATTTCTGTCTATACCATTGGGGACATTCTGCACATTCAGAGCAAAAATATTATAGAACCATCTGTCAAACTTTTGGGGTGAATGCATTTCTGATTCAGCACTCTTTTGCTTAAAACCCTTTGATTTCTCCTCTTTAGCTCTCAAAGTCCAAATTCCTTAGCATGGCATCCATTGTCATGTGTGTTGATTTAAACAGAATAAAATCAAATAAGTCACTCATTATGGCTAAGATGACATGTGAAGTCTCTGCAGAGCAGCTCATTTATTCATATATGGGCAGATTCACTGCTCACCCTAGGAATGGATTTCGGAACAAGATTATCTAAAAGATACAGGGATGGATGCTGAAGTAATGTTACCTCCAACTGGAGAACTCAATCCCAAATCAGATATTTACAAATCAGCAGGAAATAAAGCAAGCCTTAAGGATAGATGAATATCATATTTAGGAGATGGAAAACTCTATACTGAAAATTCTTAGGCAAAACAGAATAGGCAACAATGACAAAAAATACCAAAGTGAATTCCTTTCCACTTTCTCATTTCAATGCTACATTGACAACATTTTGTTACATCAATTGCACCTAACATTTTGCAGAAGTCTCCTTTCAATGAGATTCTTCTCCCTGATTTCAAAATGAACTACAAAGCTATAGTAACCAAAACAGCATGGCACAGGCACAAAAAAAAGACACACAGATCAATGGAACAGAATCGAGAACCCAGAAATAAACCCACACATCTATGGACAGCTAATTTGTGACAAGGGAGCCAAGAACATACAATGGAGAAAGGAAAGTCTCTTCAATAAATGGTGTTGGGAAAACTGGACAGCCACATGCAAAAGAATGAAAGTAGACCATTATCTTACACCATACACAAAAATTAACTAAAAATGAATTAAAGATTTGAATGTAAGACCTGAAACCATGAAACTTCTAGAAGAAAACATAGGCAGTACACTCTTCGACATTAGTCTTAGCAGCATATTTTCAAGCACCGTGTCTGACTGAGCAAGGGAAACAATAGAAAAAATAAACAACTGGGACTACATCAAACTAAAATGTTTCTGCACAGCAAAGGAAACCATCAACAAAACGAAAAGACAACCTAACAGTTGGGAGAAGATATTTGCAAACCATATATCTGATAAGGGGTTAATATCCAAAAAATATGAAGAACTTTTACACCTCAACAACAAAAAAATGAACAACCCAATTAAAAAATGGGCAAAAGATCTGAACAGACATTTCTCCAAAGGAGATGAGATATGCAGATGGCCAACAGGCACATGAAAAGATGTTCAACATCATTAACTATCAGGGAAACGCAAATCGAAACTACAATGAGATATCACCTCACTCCTGTCAGAATGGCTATAATTAACAAGACAGGAAACAACAAGTGTTGGAGAGGATGTGGAGAGAAGGGAACTCTCATACACTGCTGGTGAGAGTGCAAACTGTTGCAGCCACTATGGAAAACAGTATGGAGATTCTTCAAAAAATTAGGAATAGAACTACCACACGATCCAGCTTATTCCACTGCTGGGTATTTATACAAAGAACATGAAAACACGAATGGGTAAAGATACATGCACCCCTATGTTCATTGCAGCATTATTCACAATAGCCAAGACTTGGAAGCAACCTAGGTGTCCATCAAGGGACGAATAGATAAAGATGTGGTATATATACACAATGGAATACTACTCAGCCATAAGAAACGATGAAGTCCAGCCATTTGTGACAACATGGACCTTGATGGTATTATGCTAAGCGAAATAAGTCAGAGGGAGAAAGTCTCATACCATATGATCTCACTCATAAGTAGAAGATAAAAACAACAACAAACAATCACATAGAGACAGAGATTGGATTAGTGGTTACCAGAGGGGAAGGGGGAAGGGAGGAGGGCGAAAGGGATAATTTGGCACATGCGTGTGGTGATGGATTGTCTTTGGGTGGTGAACATGATGTAATCTACACAGAAATTGAAATATAATGATGTACCCCTTAAATTTATATAATGTTATAAACCAATGTTACTGCAATAAAAAAAGAAAACGAGATTCTTCTCTAATAGGAAAGGAAAATAACTTCCTAAAAATGACATTAGACTTAATAAACTTATTACCTTAATGAATTTTGAGTATCACCAAATATATAAACATCAATCACCTGTAATCCATCCCCAAAATGTGAGCTGTTGACTATAAGCCTCAGTTTCAGTTTATGATAATTTATCTTATTAAACTCTTTCAATAGGTAGTTCAAAATCAGCATGAATAATCATACTACTTCAACCTAAGTGGGGAAAGGCAATTTATACATTTTCAATCGAAGGCTGGTAGTTAACTCATATAAACCTTTACTTGTAGTGCAAATGAGCAGGCAAGCTCTTTTAAACAAAAACGTATGCATCTACATTACTAGACTGCAGAAAAAGTCTAGCTTTAATAACATCCTGGGAATATCTGCTTCAAAAGCGAAATTAGTTCAGATGCAAGAGGTGATAAATTTTGGAACAAATTCTATAATGACCAGCAGTTCTCTAACCTGGTTGCACATTCGAGTCACTTGATGTATACCTCAATTTTAAAAGAAGGAAAAAGAAAAAAAGAGAATTACTTGGTGCAGTTTTCAAAAATACTCATGCCCACGCCCTCCTCCAGACCAGCGAGGTCTGCTAGACCTTTCGATGATGATAGAAATTTTTGTTACCTGTACTGTCTGACATGGTGGCCACCAGCCACCCATCGCTAATGAGCACTTCATATATGGCTAGTGAAACAGAATCATTGACTTTTTAATTTTATAGTCACAGTGGCTAGTGGCTGCTGTATTGGACAGGACAGGTATAGATAAAATCAGTTAGACTCTTTAGGGTTGGGGCTCAGGCACTGGTAGGTTTACAAAGCTCTCCAGAGGATTCTAATGTGCAATCCAGGATGAGAACCATTGTAATGGCCTGGCATTAAAGAAACCATCAGGTGTGGCAAATTCCTTGCCCTTTTTTCATAAGGTATTACTTTTCTCCAAATTCCACTAAGCATTTGCCATACATGCACCTTTGCCTCTTTTCCTCCTGCCTCCACTCCTCCTTTCTTGCACCCCTCCACACTCCCATGCGATAGGTGTGCTATCTATATATTCCTTCGTTCACTGACTGCCAGATTTCTCCGACATCAAGGGCAGATTCATATCCTCTTCCCTTCTCTTTCACTGGCAGCAGAAATAAAACCTAATAATGCTACTGATTAAGACTTAAATCCCCAAACTTGTGCACTCATAATTTAAAATTGTTTTTCACTTGTGCAGGCTTGATCCAGATGCCACTTTCTACGATTTCTGCCATGGATGTGATGGGGCATATTTCTAATGGTAGCACAGTTCAGCAGCTAGGGTCTTTGGGACAGTGTAATAAGCAGGTCTCATCTGCTCATTTGCAGCTGTTTCCTTCAAATTGGATGTGATGTTACAGCACAGTGGTTGCAGGGAGGGCTCTGTGGTTCTACCGACTGGCTTTGAATTCCAGCTCAGTCCACAACTAGCCATGTGAGTATCTAACCATTCTAGGCTTCAATTACCTGCTCTGTAAAGTGGAGATAAAAATAGTCCTGTGGGGAGGATGGAGCAATGCATGTAATACGCATGATGAATGAGACACATGCTACACACACACTCTCCTAGACCCAGATTTTGATTTCCCCCTACACACACACACACAGTTTTGTGGTGAGTAAACCAAATAGCAGGGCAAACTTTTCAGGAGGAAGTCATGGAATTCATAAAAGTGTGTTTCAAGCACATGATCAATTAACGTGGTAATACGAAGGCCACTTGGAAAATGGTTACAGGGAAAATTAAATAATATGCTAATGTGATTTTTTAAAAATATTGAACTTATTTATTTTAATGAGTCTTCATTTTTATTGACTTCCATACCACCAGTTGACATTAATATGACAGTCAAGTATGCGCCAATAAAGGCGGATAAACATCACTTTATTTGTAAAAATGGTAAGATTCAGAATTCCAGAGTTCAGTGATAGTGATATGAAGAGCCCACCGCACAATTTTCAGGCACATTATCACTTTGTCAACCTTTTAGTAATCTCAACTGTTGTAGCCTAACAACATGTTCCAATGTTGTTTTCACTCACAGGCACTATTGATTTATGTTCACGTTTTCTACACTGAGTTTTGCTGCCTTCTTCTTTGTTAAATATCTGTCTATGGGTAGAAAAATTTTTAATGTAAGAAAATATAAAATTATAACCCATTAGCATCATGAGAGTTTGTAGTCAACACAAATGTTCATGGTAAGGATTGCGCCTCAGTGACTCACAGCACAGATAAGATAAGCTGGGAGCTATGCTCCACCCTAGGGGATTTAGATATGTGAGGAATAGCTAACATTTCTTGGGGATGTAAATATGTACTCATTATTATTCCTAGCCCTAATTATGTACTCTCTGCTTTAATCATTAAGTAATTTTATGAGGTAAGGTCTACTAATATGTACCCATTTCACAGATGAAGAAACAAGCAGCTGGAAGTTAAGTTGCTTGTCCAAGGAAACAGATTGCAAGTGACAGAGCTGGGCTTCAAACCCCAGAGTTTGAGGTCTTAACCACTACCCTTACACTACCTCCCTGGGAGTTCCATACCTTTCTCTCAAGGTATGGCAAGGTATGATTCAAGAAAGTCCATCAGAATGATTGTAAGTGTGAGGTAGCTCTAGGCTCACCTCAAATCCCCTCTCCTAGTTTTCCTACAAAGTAAAATTCTGAAGTTTGTAAATGATCTATTATCAATAATAAATTACTTCTAACACATCGATTGAGGCATGACTTGACCTTAAGGTGGCAACTGTTGATCTAGAGCAGGAGTGGACAAACTACAGCCCAGCCACATCTAGTCACTACCCCCAACCTGTTTTTGTAAACTAGAGCCCAGCCAGGCTCATTCATTTCCATCTTGTCCAGGGCTGCATCCTGATACAACGGCAGGGTTGAGTGGTTGCAATAGAGATGTATGAGTCGCAACTCCTATAATGTTTACGATCTGGCCCTTCACAGAAAAAGTTTGCTGATTCCATTCTGGATCCACTGAAAAGAAATCACCAGACATCTAGCACAGGAAATGACTCAGTTTCATGGAGTGTTTCACTATTTCAAATAGCAAAGGAACCACATCTTTTTACAACTATCATTATTACAACATGCATGTATTTTTGAGTAGATGGATCTATAGAGATCACTCAATAGCTTATTTTCCTTTATGTTTCTTTTAAAGACCCAAATGACCTAGACAATTGAGATGTGTAGAGAATCAATTGTGATGTCTCATTGAGGAAGGGAAGAAGAGGACTGGGAATGTTTAAATGTCAGTTATTTTCCCAGAAAACTCTACTTCATACAATAACTCCCTCCTATGTAACCATCACACTTACTTTCCCATCCCTCACATTTCAGCTATTTTCTTGACTCTTATTTAATCGTTGAAAATCTATTTGATTCTCTCCATTTGTGCCTTTCCTCCCTGGCTAGACTGTATATTCTGGAAGGATAGACACAGCACTTAGAAGAAATAGCACTTGCATTTTGTGCTTTTGCCTATTTGTTGGTTGAAAGAAAGCTTTTGGGAAAGTAAACTTCTGCATCTACACAGAAAACCATTTGTGTCTATTAGCATGGCAACAACACGACCAGTGGGTAATATTTATATTTAGGACATTTGTTCTAAAGTAGCTAAAATCACTTCCAGTAAAAATGAAAAATTCTCACTTCCTGGCTTTTACTATCAAGTGTCAAAACATGTAAAAGGGGCAATTGAACAGAGAGAAACGAATTTGCGGAATGACACAAAATGCCAGGTATGACATAAAAACAAACCATCTGCACTTACAGGCACAGATCTGATTTTTTAGTTGCCATTTTTCAGACTTTTTTTTTTTCCAGAAATGTTTCCTCCTCAATATACTACTTTTAAAATGATAAATTAAAAAGCGTTTCACAGAGCTGGCTAAATACTTTTGCTTTGATATAAGGAAAATAATGCTTCCTTTGAGCAATAAAACAGAAACTGAAGTTTTTAAAAATAAATTATAGTAAAATATTACAGGGGCTTGGAGAGTTATAACTAATGGGTGCATTTTTTAATAAACTATTTTTTTAGAGCAGTTGCAGTTTCACAGGAAACTTGGGTAGAGGGTACAGAGATCTCCCATATACCCCCTGCTCCCACTCATGCATAGCCTCTCCCATTATCAACATCCTCCATCAGAGTGGTACATTTGTTATAATTGATAAATCTACGTTGACACATCATAATCACCGTAAGTCCATAGTTTACATTAGGGTTCATACTTGGTGTTGTATGTTCTGCTGGTCTGGACACATGTTAGTGACATGTATTCACAATTATAGTATCATACAGAGTAGTTTCATCGCCCTAAAAATGATCTGTGCTCCACGTATTCATCCCTCTCTCCTCCCTAACCCCTGGCAACCACTGATCTTTTTATTGTCTCCATAGTTTTGCTTTTTCCAGAACGTCATGTAATTGGAATCATACAGTACATACAGTGGACACAGCCTTTTCAGACTGGATTCTTTTCACTTAGTAATATGCATTTAAGTGTCCTCCATGTCTTTTCACAGCTTGATAGCTAATTTCTTTTTAGCACTGAATAATATTCTATTGTCTGGATGTACCACAGTTTGTTTACCCATTCACCTACTGAAGGACATCTTCGTTGCTTCCAAGTTTTGGTAATTATGAATAAACACCCATGTGTAGGTTTTTGTGTGGACATAAAGGAGTTTTCAACTCCTTTGGGTAAATACCAAGCAATGTGATTGTTGGATCATGTGGTAAGAGTATATTTAGTCTTGTAGAAACTGCCTTCCAAAGTGGATGTGCCATTTTGCATTCTCACCAGTAATGTATAAGAGTTCCTGTTGCTCCACATCCTCACCAGCACTTGGTGTCGTCAGTGTTCTGGATTTGGGCCATTGGCCTCTTATTGTTTTCATTTGCATTTCCCTGATCACATATTATGTGGAGCATCTTTTCATGTGCTTATTTGCCATCTGTGTATCTTCCTTAGTGAGGTGTCTGTTAAAGTATTTGGCCCATATTTTATCAGGTTGTTTGTTTTCTTATTGTTGAGTTTTAAGAGTTCTTTGTACATTTTGTACAACAGTCCTTTATCACATATGTCTTTTGCAAATACTTTCTCTCAGTCCGTGACTTGTCTTCTCATTCTCTTGACATTGTCTTTCACTGAGCATATGTTTTTAATTTTAATGAAGTCCAGCTTATCAATTATTTCTTTCACGGCTCACGCCTTTGGTGTTGTATCTAGAAAGTCATCACCATACCCAAGGTCATCTGGGTTTTCTCCTGTGTTATCTTCTAGAGTTTTATAGTTTTGCATATCACATTTAGGTATGTGATCCATGTTGATTTAATTTTTGTGAAGGGTGTAAAGTCTATGTCTAGCTTCATTTTATTTTTGTATGTGGATGGATGTCCAGTTGTTCCAGCACCATTTGTTGAAAAGAATATCTTTGTTCCATTGTATTGCCTTTGCTCCTTTGTCAAAGATCAGTTGATTATATTTACATGGGTCTATTTCTGAGCTCTCTATTCTGTTCCATTGATCCATTTGTCTATTCTCTTACCAATACCACGCTGTCTTGATGACTGTCATTTTATACTAAGTCTTGAAGTCTGGTAGTGTCAATCCTCTAACTTTATTCTTCTCCTTCAATATTGTGTTGACTATTCTAGGTCTTTTGCCTCCTCATACAAACTTTAGAATCAGTTTGCTGATATACACACAATAACTTGCTGGAATTTTGATTGAGATTGCCTTGAATCTGTAGGTCTAGTTGAGAAGAACTGACAACTCGACAATACTGAGTCTTCCTCTCCATGAGCATGGGCTATCTCTCCATTTATTTAGTTCTTCTTTGTTTTTATTCACCAGAGTTTTGTAGTTTTCCTCATATATATGTTTTACATATTTTGTAAGATTTATACCTAAGTATTTCATTTTTGGGGGGTGCTAATGTAAATGCTATTGTGTTTTTAATTTCAAATTCTACTTGTTTATTGTTAATTTCAATTCCTCCGGTATATAGGAAAGTGATTGACTTTTGTATATTAACCTTGTATCGTACAACCTTGCTATAATCACTTATTATCTCCAGGAGGTTTTTTTGTCGATTATTTCAGATTTTCTACATAGACAATCACATCATCTGTGAACCTGGTAGAGATCCAGGAGGTAAAACTCACAAACGTGTGGGGGCCTCCTGATGACTGGGTCTCCCTGGAGATTTTAACTTTCCGAGTTGTCCACACTGAGCTTCCAGCAATTCATCAATTACAGTTCAGGTTTCCCTACCCTAGCACTGGCTCCCTTGGAGACTGCTGCTCTGATAAGTTGTGATTTGTTGTGATTCTCTGTATTTGGCTGTTGGTCTCTCCAATTTTTGGAGGCAGCAGTTTGCCCTGTGACCTAACTTCTCTTATGGATCTAAGAGGAGTTGTTGAGTTTTTAGTTTGTTCAGACTTGTACTAACTTGTTAGGTGGAGTGGTGACTTCCAAGCTTCTTACATGCCGGCTTGGATACCCAAAATTCGGATGCAATTTTTTTTTTAGATAAAATTTACATACCATAAACTTTACCATTTTAAAGTGTATGATTCAGTGGTTTTTTTGGTTAGTCACAAATATATGCAACAATTACCATTATCTAATTCCAGAATACTTCCATCACCCCAAAAAGAAACTGTATATCCACTAGCAGTCACTCTCCATTCCCCTCTCACCCCAGGCCCTGACCATCACTAATCTACTCTATGTTTCTATGGATTTGCTTATGTTTGACTTTTAGTATAAGTGGAATTATACAATATGTGGCCTTTTGTTTCCAGTTTCTTTCTCTTAACATGTTTTCGGGGTTCATCCATGTTGTAGCATGCATCGGTACTTCATTCCATTTTATGGCCGAATAATATTCATTGTATAGATACACTAAATTTTGCTTAACCATTCATCACTTTATGAACATTTGGGTTGTTTCTACTTTTTGGCCATTATGAATAAAGCTGCTGGGAATATTCATGTACAAGTTTTCATGTGGACATATTTTTTCAATTCTCTTGGGTATCTCCCTAGGAGTGGAATTGCTGAATCATATGATAACTCTATAAATAGCCAAACAAAAACAACAACAAAAACTTAAACAACATGAGTCCAAACACCAAGATTTAAAAATATTTTTTTAGTGCAAAACTCATTTTCCACCTCATTCCTTTCATGTGAAATAAAATATCAACAACTATGAGCAAAACCATACAGTGTTTCCACTTTTCCTAGATTGGCCATTGGAGCTTTTACCAAGCAGTGAGAAGGAACACAACCCTTCAGTTTCTTTTCTTTTCACAAGCTGATGATCATGAGTGGCTTAAAAAATTTAAAAGTTTGTAGTGTTCATTTTTTTTAGAAATTGAGCCAGGTAATGATTATACCAAAAAAGAGCAAATAAACTCTTTTAATACCTTTATATTAATATTTTAATTCCAAAGAGTAACTGTTGATATTCAGCCTGGCACTTTTACGTGTTAAAATAAAGTACCGTTCAGAACCTAGTTCTTTTCAAGGAGATATTCTTGTCTGTATCAGGAGAGAAGCTAAAAATAAAATGCTGCACAGAACAGTTCAATAGCCTTGTTTTAATTAGTCTTGTGTTCTTTGGTTTTATTGCTCTTTAAGTGAGAACAAGCTAGAAGAACTTAATACCTCTTGCAAGATAGTCATTCCATACTGCAAGAGTTGATAGGGTCAGGAGCAAATAAACAAGAAAGATAATCACCTGAGCTTCTTTCTGGCTCTACAGAACACTACCTCACTTCCTCCAGTGTTGAGACATGGAGAAACCACTGGGAAAGATAGTGTGGTTGGCAGAATAATGGGCCCCCAAAGATGTTCATACTCTAATCCCTTGAACCTGGAAATACATTGGTTTGCATGGCAAAAGAAATTTTTCTGATGTAATTAAGTTAACGATTTTGAGATGAGGAGAGTCTCCTAGATTATCCAGGTGGGCCCAATGTAAACATGGGTCCTTAAAATAGGAGAACCTTTTCCAGCAAAGTTCAGAGTGAGAGGGTGATGTGACTACAGAAAAGTGGTCAGAGAGTTGCAACATTTCTAGCTTTAAAGATGGAGATAGGGTGCCATGAGCCAAGGAATGTGGCTGGCTTCCAAAAGCTAGAAAAGGCAAAGAAACAGATTGTCCCCTAGAGCCTCCAGAAGGAATGCAGCCCTGTTGACACCTTGATTTTAGTCCAGTGATACCTGTGTCAGATTTCTAATCTACAGAGCTGTAAAATAATAAGTGTGTATTGTTTTAAGCCACTAAGTTTGTGGTAATTTGTCACAGCGGTGATAGAAAATGAATACAGAAGGAATCAGGAAATTTCTATGCCTACAAAGGACTCATAAATTACTAATGCAGGATTTCCCAAACTTTTCTATGATCAAATAAGTTTGAGAAAGTTATACATCTTAGACCCATCTTAAAGAATCACAATAAAAAATAACTAAGGAAAAATTGAGAAGTCCTGCAGAGGGAAAATTGTAACTCACAGTACTTTCTAAAAGACATTTTCTATAATCTCACCTGCTTTTCTTTTTTCTTTTTGAAAACATCTCTTCACATCCCTCAAATTCCTTAGAACATAGTTGGGAAATGCTGAACTAATTCCACCTGCTCAGTTGAGAACCTGAGACCCAAAGAGAAGAAGTGACTCACCAAGATGGCACTTTGGCAATACAAAGACACAATCCTGGCCTCACACTCCTCATCTGGAACCCTGTCCAGGATGCCACTCTGTCCCACTGACAAGAAGACACTGTTTCCTGGCACCTGAGTTTACCTAAGTTAGACCTCTGGTGGGAGAAGAGGATATCAGGCAAGAATCAACCCAAGAAAGCTCATAACAGATAAAATTCTCTACTCAATAATAACAAAAACAATATGGCTGCTTTAGTACTGAACATATTTTATCATTTAAAATAAAAGTGTTCAACAAACTATTGAAAATTTACTAATTTCATATTAACAAACACAATAGAATATTTCCCTATAGTGATTTAGCATGTTCCTGAAAACACCTAATTCTGCTGCCAAAGTCCATTTTCCACAAACTCTGGTTTCCATAAATGCTAATTTGAGAAGGAACAGAGATACAACCAAATGCTGTTGTGTTCCTTCCTAGCACTTAAAGAATGCTTTTTCCACATTTCCAACTGCCTGTTCCAAGAGCTGTGAACCCACTGTCCTTTGATGCTTCTCAGATACACATTATCCACATCCTTTTCCAGAAAGTGAATACTTTTTTTCACCACCTCAGCTTTTAAATAATAATAATGAATAAAAATATTATGACTAATAAAGCTAACAACTTTGGATACTTATTTTGTGCCAAAGACTGTGCTGCATGCTTCACATGAGGAATCTCATTTAATCTTTACAACAACTGATTAAGGTAAGTATTACTATTAACATCTGTATTTTACAGATGAGCCAACTGAGGCACAGAGAGTTTAGCCACTTTGCTCAAGGTCACACAACAAGAAGTGGGGGAGCCAGAATCTTAACATACTCTGATTTAGAGCCAGGGTCTTCTGTAAGCAGTAGCCCAGTGATCCTCAATTAGGGGTGACTCTACTTCCTCGAGGACATTTCGCAGTGCCCGGAGGCATTTTTGGTTGTCACAACTGAGGGGTGGAGTGCTACTGGCATCTAGTGGGTAGAGACCAGGGATGCTGCTAAACATCCCACAGTGCACAGGACAGCCTCCACAACAAAGAATGATCCTGCCCTAAATGTCAAGAGCTCCAAAGTTAGGAAACACTGCCCTGGCCTAATGCCTCCCAGTGACAGAGCATTTGATACGTGATTCACTTTTCCAGCTTAGAAACATCTATCTCCACCTGGGAAATGAGGTTATCTCAACACGGGGTGGAGGGCACTTAGAGCCATGAGGTCCATCGTATCCTCTCGTAGCATCAATTTACTCCATAGTTTCAGCTGGCAGTTTCACACTAACCTGGGACACTAGGTCATTTTAATTTTTGTCCTTCAGTGGACACATGAGAGAGGCACTAGCCCACTAGGGAGTATCTGAAAAGGGCCAGAAAGAAGATTTTGGTTTTCATTAGCCTTACCTTGTACTCCAGAAGACACAACATCAGCATCTGTATCACAGATAATGGCAAGAGCAAAGCGATGCAGCCACAATGGGTTGCTAGGGGGGCAGGGTGAGCTTAAAAGTCAAAATATTTTTGGAGAACAGTTCTGTCATATATACTCAAAATGTAATTGTGGATACCATTTGACCCAGCAATTCTATTTCTAAGAATTCATTTTATAGAAATATTTACAAAATGTGCAAGATAAATTCACAAAACATATTCACTTCAACACCATCTCCGATAGCAAAAAAAACGTCAACAATAAAAACAATAGAAATGTATGCATATATTCACGAAAAGATGTGTGCTGGAATGTTCATAGCAACATTATTTGCAACTGCCTAAAACTGTAAACTACCCAAACGTCCATCAAAGTAGAGTGGATAAATTGTGGTACATTCACACAATGGAATACTACGTAGCAATGAGAATGAGTAAACAAACTCCAACACCTACAACAATATGGATGAATCCCATAGACATCACATTAAGCAAAAGAAGTCTGACACAAAAGAGAATATAATGTATGAAACCACTAATGCAAAGTATAAAAATAGGCAAAACCAATCTGTGCTATGAAAAGACAAATTAGGAGTTACTCTTGGGGAGAAGTGACTGGAAGGGAGTCCAAGGGGACCTCTGGGATGCTGGTCATGTTGTTTCTTCATCTGGTCTGTTCACTCTGGAAACTCATTAAGTTGTAAGCTTATGATATGTGCACTTTTCTACATTATATATATATATAAATTTTCAAGATTATATATATGATACATATTCTACTTTATATACACACATATATAAATAATATATATATACACATCAACAACCTAAGTGTCCATCAGTGGGTGACTGGAATAAACTATGGGATGGGATATCTACTCAATGGAATTCTGAGCAGCCATTAAGAAAAATGAAGTGGATCTCTCTGTATAAACTTGGAAAGATGTCCACTATATGTAAAGTTAAACAAGGAAGTTGCAGAAGAGCATGATAATATGTCTATTATAATTTTTACAGGAAATATATGTTAGTGTAAGCACAGAAAGAGCAGAAATTATATTCTCAAATGGTTAATAGTAGCTATCACTTGAGGATAGGATTCTCAGGGACTTTGACATTCTGCCTAACGCATTTCTATGTTGTTTGAATTTATTTACAAACACGCATCATGTTTGTAATCAGAAAAAAAGACATATATAAAATTAAGATGGACAAAACGTGCCTTAGGTTTGAGATCGTTATTATTTCCTCATTCACGAAGATGAGGGCTTTTACGGAGGAAATGATGATGGAATAAGCCTAGTGTCTTGCCTGCAGGGTTACTAATTGAACCCAGTGGTAGAGGTCATGTTGGTTTGTTGCTGGCAATCTTAACAATTGATTCAAATTAGCACTTGCTTGCTGGGCTACTCCACATTCAAATCTAGTTGTGGTATGGCCACCGCAAACAGGATTCTTGGCCACACATAGAATATGTCTACAAAACGGCAAAACAACTGGATTTGTTTGATTAAATGAACAAAACCATATATTCAGAGGAAGGAAAAATCAAAACAGCTACACCCAAAGTAACCCACTCAGATGGGTGGTTCATGAAATGCACCCATTCATTGAATCAACATTTTAGCAGCCTCATGCAGACTCTGTGAGAGATTCAGTTTGAAATGAAATACCCGTGGATAAACCAAGAGACTGTGAAAAACACTTTTTTGCCCATCATCAGTAAACGTTTTCTGAGGGCTCACTGTGGGTCTGCCATCATGCCAAAACTCTGTGGGTCCGATACTACTATTTCATAATCAATTGCAAATGTCATTGTGTTGAGTGTTCTTAATTCCACCCATGGCACTGAATGGAAATTCACTTAAAAGAAAAAAGACCCACTGATTTGAGAAAAGTTGATAAAACTACAACTTTTCATATACAGTAATGGTCTAAGAGACCTATATAACAATTAATTCATAAGGTGGAATAGATTGTGTCCCATGGATCTCAACCCTGGCTGCACATTATATTCAACTGAAACAGAATTTCTGGAGGTGACACCTGGCCATTGATATTTTTAAAAGCTCGCCAGGTGATTCAAAAATACAATAAGAGTTGGAACCATTGCTCAGACCAATTAAATCAGAAGCTAGGTGGAATGGGACCCAGACATGAGTATTATTTAAGTGCTACACAAGTGGTTCTAAAGTATAGTTTGCACTGAGACTAATTTCTTCTAAATTTATATTATAAAAGAAGTCAGAGGTGGCCCTTCAAGAAGCCTTTTGTAAAGAGACCCAGTATTACTTGGTCTCAGCTTGCACAGTTTTGCTAAAAAAAATGATCACAAGGTGATATTCTACCATGTTATGGTTTCAGATATTTCAGCTAATATATATATATATATGTGTGTGTGTATATAAGCTCCTAGTTTGTTAAGTGCTCACTGTGGTTAAACACTGCTTCACGTGCTTGATTTAGATCATTTCATTTGATCCCCACAACAATTCTGTAAAGAACTGAGTTGGAACAGGTCTTTACAGATGAACCACCACACAGATAGTTTTTTTCCAGAAATTTTGCCCTCACCCGATTTTATAGTTGATCTCTTAGACCTAGCCTCCTCCAGATGCTCTATCCATTCTGTGTTCTAACTGACAGAATGGGAGAATAACTTCAGCGAAAAACCTTATAAATATACACACTTAAAATCTTGAAAACATCTTTGGAACATGTCTTTTTTAATAAATTTAAGTCAGCATGAGTTTAAGGCACTCAGTAATATCTCTGATATAAACAAAAGCTAAAAGCAACATTCTGTAATTACTATGGTCCATGAGAAATAAGAAAATTTATGTTTTGTATTTACAGAGAAGCCACTATGTAATGGCAACCTACTTGTAAACACAATCCGAGTTTCCTAACTTTAGTCTGATAGCACTGCCATACACAGGGTATCAAGTCCTAGACGGTCAAGGTTACATACAGTAAGGCAGTTTGAGAAAACACTTCCTTAAAATTGAGAGCAGGAAACATGCCAGTTATTACCTCAATAATTTTAAGATTCCCACTCTGAGCAGGGCAGATCTTGAGAACTAGAATGGACCATAGACACGATTTCCTTCAGCCTATTCGTTTATAAATGGGTTACCAGGGAGAAGGAGGGCCTCCTCCACTCACGCATTTCTGAACAGAAAAGAGGTCACGCTTATAAACTGACTTTCTGAAATTTACGCATTTCTAAAGCCCACGTGCTTCCTCTCTTTCTCCCATTCCCTAGACAAGTTAGATTAGTAGGATATGATTAAACTGTGATTGCCCACTTGTTTTCGTTAGCCACGGTATAAATCAAATCTCATGCTTCTTTTTGCTGCTCAAGGGGTGTTTATAGTCTGTAGAATAATTTTAAAGCTGAGTTAAGCAAAACTCTTTGAGAACCATTAATACACTTTTACAGTTGTAGCAGAGAACATGCCAAATCCAAATTTACATACTTTTTGAATTATTGGCACCATGGTTCCAATCCTTTATAATGAAGGTAAAGATCACTGGAATAGACCATTTTATTTTTTAAATAACAATTTCAATCTTTTTTAAATAATCTGGAAAATGGGTGCTTTTTCCCCCACAGACGCTTTTTGAACAATAATTTCACCTAAATAACTATTGTGCTTCTTTCGCCTATTCGTCTCTTCACTATTTTCTATAAGGAATCACAGAATTTTAGAACTCAGGGTTCAACATTTGGACCTTCAGGGACCCTGAAACAGTGGTCTTTCCACAACAGCAGCCTGGGTCCAGGCACCCACCCTACTTCCTACACCTCCACACTTAGCTCAATTCTTAGGTAACTGTAGATCTGTGGTTCTCAACTGGGAGTAATTTCGTCCCTCCTTCCCTTCAGGGAACATGTGGCCACATCTGGAGACATTTTTGGTTATCACAACTCAGGGAGGAGGTGCTACTGGTATCTAGAGGGTAGAGGCCAGGGATGCAGCTAAACATCCTACAGTGCACAGGGCAGCCCCCACGACACATAATTATCCAGCCCAAAATGCCAAGAGTGCTAAGGTGAAGTCCTGCTGTAGAGGTTTTCAGAGATCCATTTTCCAACCACATATTGTATGATTCCATTTATATGGACATGTCCAGAACAGGAAAATCCATAGAGACAGAAAGTAGAAAGCTTCCTGATGAACTCTTGTTTGAAACCCAAGAAAGGAAGGACGGTGAGAGCAAATGCTCAGTGCTTCACCACTGCCAATTGTACATGACTCACGTTCCTTGCCCTGGAATTCAGGGTCTCTCTCTTCCCACCAGCCGTCTGCATTGCGATTTTTCTATCTAAAACCTCCGCTCCTGCCTAGCTGGTCTCCTTATGCGCACCCAAACATGCTCTGCATTTTCCCATTTCTGTTTTTCCAATGACAAAGCCCTATGATGGAACTGTCTCTATGTCTATCCAAATCCTTTGCATCTCCAAAGCACGGACATCACTCCACCTTTTCCCAAAGCCTCTGATTCATGATGAATGACAGCAGTTATTTTAGGTAAGGAATTCTACATTTAATTGCTAAGAGCACGGAAGCACTACAAGATGTCACCTCTTGGATCTCATCTCGTACTACACCCTTGACCTCATACCACACCAGCAGCACTGGCTTCCTACCAGTTCTCCAACATACCGAGCCACCTTCATGTTGGTGCCTTTGTGCTGACCCTTACCCTAAAGATGCTCAGGTGAATGCCTCATCTCCTTCAAGGGTTTGTTTAAAATTGACCACTCTGTTGAAACTTGCAACTCAGCACTTCTAATCCCTCCTAGCCAGCTCTACTCTTTCCTTTTCCTTAGCCCTTCTCACCTTCTAACATATTTGTTTATTATTCTATTGTTCATAGTTGCTCTCTGCGAGATTGTGAGCAGGGATCTTTGTCTTTTACTCACTGATGTAGTCCATGAACTTAGAACACGCCTAGCATGCGGAAGGTAATCAATAATTAATTAAACACGTAAAATGCTAGAACATTGGTTGACACTTAATAAATGTTAGCTTCATCATCATAGTCATCATCATCATCAACTGTATCATCATGGGGCAACTCTTGTGCTATTATTCCACACCGTTGCACTGTGTTTAACATTTCATGTTTCTGTATTTTATATAGTGTATAAAGACTGCAAGCTTCTTGAGGGTAGAGACCAATGACATGTACAAATTTTTGATATGTCTTTTTTTTAGATTGAGATATAATTCACATATCATAAAATTCGCCACTTTAAAGTATACAATTGAGTGGCTTTTAGCATAGTCACAAGGTTGTGCAACTATCATCACTACCTAATTCCAGAACATTTCCATCACTCCCCCCAAAACTCTGAACCCATTAGCAGTCACTACTCATTCCTCTCTCCCCTAGCCCCTGGCAACCATGAATCTACTTTCTGTCCCAATAGATTTGCCTATTCTGGGCATTTCCTAGAAATAGAATCATATAATATATGGTCTTTTGTGTTTGGCTTCACTCACTTAGCATAATGTTTTTAAGGTTCATCCATGTTGTAGCATGTGTCACTACTTCATTCTTTTTTATGGCTGAATGATATTGCACTGTATGGATATCATGCTCTATAGTTATACATGTCCTCTGCCTTGGATATTACAGATATTCAATAAATATTTTATCCTTATGAGTTAAAAATTCTGGAGATGTATGGAACACTATTGAGAATAGACTTAGCACATGACTATGATTCTTCTAAAATACTATGATGATGAAGATGATGCACTAGGTAAGATAAAAAAATGGAGATTTTATGATTCTAAAGCTATGTTAGCATTATACTGGGGAAATTGTCATCTACAGTTAGGACAAACTTGCACTTACACCACAGAATTCTGTGACAGGCTATTGCATCTGTTTAATTTCATTTCAAGTAAATATTCCCTATAATAAAATGTATGTGAGTAGAATTAAATTAACTTCTGGTCTTCCTCCTGATTTATTTAATTCCTCAGAATTATATCAGTTTCAGATCTAGTTAATACTTTAAGCATACATACCATTCATGATGTGATTTTTTTAATAGAGGTGTGGAAATAATTCTCAACTGCTATCACCGAATTTTATATAATTTAGGGATGTGATGAAGAGGATACTAGCTGGAAAGCTGCTCAGGGCTCTGTCCACGTTCAAGGGGCTGTTAGCTAAAACAATAACTGGAATGGATACCAGGAATGACAACACAGCCAGAATTGGTGACACTGCTGGTACATAGGTCCTACCACATATTTCTTTTTCCCTGTAGAGTTAGCAGATCATATGAAAACAGTATTCTGACATTTTACATTTATGTCTTTGTGGGCAGTTCCTTAAGAGATGAAGATGAAAGGTATGCTACTAAAGTGTAACAACATAAGACTTTTCTGTCCAAGAACAATAGAAGAAACTGCATAACAAATATGTGAGAATGATAATTTCCAACCTTTTGGGTGGTGAACTATTTCCTTTGTTTCTCTAAATTTGCTCTCTTTCCTCCTAGAGCAGTTACTAAAGTTGTCACTCTTAATATTGGAAATCATGTCTAAGAAGAGTCAAATGTACACTGAATGACATTACTAGCTTCCCTTACTGATGTTTCCCCATTTTCCAGGCGGTAAGGTAAGTGCACAAAAGAGTCAAGAACATTGGCTAAGATCAGGCAACATGAATCGGTGGCCCAACCACAATTCTGACCTAGGCTTCCTGCCAAAAACAAGTTCTCTCTGCCATAGCATATTGCTTTTGTTTTGAAACTACCAATCTGTGTATGTGTACGTCGGCCCCACTAGGAAAGTGCAACTTACTTTGGTGTATTTTGCCCAATAAGCAGAAATCAAAATGCTTGCTTTTACATTACTCTGTTATCTCCGTTAACACAGATGTAACATTTTCACTCTCGGCAGTTACCAGTTAATTATAACCCAAACAACACACTACCCATCTGCATATAATTTCCCTTATTGAAAATTGCTCCACCAGATATTTAGCAAGTGCTTACAGACCTTTCAAATTACAAGCTGTATGAACTCTTTCTGTGAATGCTTATATCATTAAAATATTTTCTAGTAGTGATCTAAAAGGAACCCTATCGCTTTAAAAAAATAGCACTTTTTTTTTTGCCTTTGATTTTATGTTCAGCCTTTTTTCTCCCCTGAGAAAGAACATTAAATAAACCCAGGGCCTATGGGAGATCTAGCATTACCACTTACTCACCACTCTTGCTGAACATGAATGAGAAATATTATGCCTCAAACTTCTTGTATCTCCCCTGCATTTGTTCCATTCATGGATTATTTAAAAGAAATAAGATGAAATTTTGGCTTCCCAGAGACTTTCAGGAATGAGACCTTTAGATAACTACTGTCAATATTTTGGTGAATATCTCCCCAAATGAAGAGAAAGGGAGAGGGAGGGAGGGAGGGAGGGAAGAGAAGAAGGAAGAGGAGGAGAATTATTTTAGAGAAAGCAGACTGTAAAAATCTATTTTTTCCACTTAACTATGTGCCACAAACATCTTTCTATGTCAACAAATACAGATTGAGACCCTCATTTTGAATGTTATATGTGCCATAGTCAATTTGAACCAGCTCCCTATTGGTAGACATTTTCTTTTAAATGTTAATTCATAAACAACTCTATCTACTTTATATGGTCCTTGGAAACAGCAGGGACTGGCTATAATTTAGTCTTTCCCTTATGACTCAATGTGTGCATATCAGTTAACGCACAATTACCGCACAAGTAGGAAGTACAGGCCTTCAGGCTGAAAGACTGAAGTGGTCCTATACACAATTAATATGCCCCTTCCTAACCCAGCCAAAGAACTATTAGAATACTCTAGATGGCCCGCTTTTACCATATCGCCCCCAAGGCCTTTTGGTGTCACTTCTCTCCCTCTCCTCACTCTTCACCCCTTTCTCACTCATCCACAAACACAGACAAAGGCACAGAGTGTGTTAGCTTCCTGAGAGTGAGAAGGATGATTTATTCTGATACCCACTCCAAGCCTTCTCTGCCACAACTCAAAGTGGAGAATTCTTCTAGTGGCTGTGAGCAGTTTGAGAACTGGACCACTGCCCTATTTGTCTTTGTACTCCAAGGACAATGACTGTGTTAGGCACATACTAAGTGCTCTGTAATGGCTGTTGAAGTCATATCACAATTTTGGCCTATGAGGGATAAATTCAGGGCCTGTGCTCCTAGGACCATCTCCCTTTACTGCATAGCTGTTTTATTTCCTATTGCTTCATTAATACGTTTCCTCTTTTTTTTTTCAAGACACTTGTGGCATGCTGAGCCTGTCACCACCTTTGATCACCACCTCGAATACCATCACAATGCATTTCCCTCTTCTCATATGTGCTTTTCCTCTTTCTGGTTCCTTATCTGTTACTGCTTTCCTTATGCTTCTTCTCCCAAGTCTACTCACTTATTAAATGTTGTTAGCCAGTAGAAGATCCCTCTTTTTATCCATAGATTCAAACAACCAGCCATAAAACATAGTTAATTCCAGCGTATTCTGGAATAGCTACTGATGGCTTGCAATCAATAAAGTATGTGAATGTGGGTGACAGAGGGTTTCTTTGTTGTTATTCTTTTCAAATTACTCCTTGGGCTGAAGTGATTCTAGAAGCCTAATAATAATAATAATAAAGTTTTATTACATTAAGCGAATAAACTAAGTCACAAATAAAAAATCAAGTATCTATCATAGTATATTTGCTTGTAGTATACTATGATTTAAACCAACAGGTCAGAGCCAAATGTAATAAGGATGTTAGGATAATGGATTATAAATCTTTTACAGCATCTCCCTTTTTTTAGGTCCTTATCAGAGGCCATTTTCACAGAAGTCCATAGGAGCAGTTAAAAGCAATGCTAAGTTCTCTGTCTTAGCTGTTTAAAAGGCCCATCTAAATCACTGGAGGATTTCTTTGTCTATGGAGAATCCACATAGATCAAGGGCATTTTTTATATTTTCATAATGTCATAGATAACTTCTCTACATTTTCATCAATTAATTGATTCATTTATCTAGCACCTACTTTGTAAAAGAGACTTTTCTAGGTACCAAAGAGCACCCAGGGAAGTATAAGACACAGTACCTGACTTCCAATGGTTGCAAAGGGACGTCTGTGTGTTTCTCAGAATCAATTAGTGGTGGTATACCTAAGTTCTGAAGAGGGTACAACTTCACTCCAGCAAAAAACCAGAATGATATTTTCTTATAAGTAAATGTCTACAGAAGAAACATTTAAAAGCTGACTTTAGCTCCAGTTACTTAAGAATGCTCACTCTTGAAATTATTCCAGAATATTGGACAATCCTGGACCTGCTTTAAAAGAAGATGCAAGAGCTGAGCTCCCATAGATGATAAGAAAGGCTTCTGGAACTTAAAACATCTGACAACCAAAAATCACCCATATGCCTCAACCAATGCTGAAAACCAGGAACTTAAGCAAAGGGGGAAAAACCCCAAACAAAACAAAACATCCTCCCAGCAGTCAAAAACCAATGCTACAAGACTGAAAATTTTTTTTTTGTGAGGAACATCAGCCCTGAGCTAACATCTGCCAATCCTTCTCTTTTTGCTGAGGAAGACTGGCCCTGGGATAACATCCGTGCCCATCTTCCTCCACTTTATATGGGACGCCGCCACAGCATGGCCTGACAAGCGGTGCGTCGGTGCGCACCCGGGATCCTAACCGGCGAACCCCGGGCCGCAGCGGGGGAACGTGCACACTTAACTGCTTGCGCCACTGGGTCCGCCCCCAAGACTGAAATTTTTGAGCTTTTCTCACAAGTGAGCCTCCCAGGCCTCCTCTGCTTAGATCATCCCCTTACTTTCAGTAGACACATATTCCTAACAAGCTTGGGCAAATGAGTGTCCAGCACACTGTAAATTAGAAGCAGCAAATTAGAAGGGAAGAAGTTGCTAGCATAAGCAACATGGGAAAAGTAAAATGTGATGGGCTACAAGTCAAGAAAAAGAATAAGTACTACAAAAAATGGGTAAAAGAACTTTTTTAAAGTGTAAAGCACCACACAAAAATTATATATATATAAATATATGTATAATTTGTTGTTGAGTGCCTACTCTCTGTCTGAGGCTGGGCATTGCAGGCAGTGAAGACACTTAAGACGTGCTTCTTCTCAGAGCTCACAACTGCTTCAGCTCTTGACTACCATGACCTCTCTTGATTAAAAGTATTCAAGTGGGATGAAACGAGGTGTGATGGAGGTGGGTCAGACTCTTCCTGCCTAGGTTTAACACATGCTTTCCTCATCTCTGACCAATGGCAGGCAGGAACCATCTGATTCTTGATTTGTCCCAAAAAGAGTAGACGACTTCCCAGCCTGAGGTCCTTCCACATGAATTGCATGTTTTGCAGCCTCCTTGATCCTACAGGCCTCAGGAGGGACTTAGAGCAGCGATTTCTGGACCAGAAGGTGCCCCAAATGTGCTATTTTTATGACCCTTTGTTGGACCCTCCTCCTTCCCACTAAGGAAGAATAGGAACCTATGATTCATAAGGAAGTTTATTCACTCATCGTTTTGGAGAAAAGCTTTTAGAAACAGTAATAAATTCATGCATGTATTTGTCCCCTATAGTGACACAATGGTCTCAGGTTCATAGATATTCAACATATATATTTGGAACAAATGCATAAGTGACTGAAGACACATCCTAGGGCCATACTGGTGCAGCTGTTCCACAGATATTGCCATAGGAGAAAATATTTTATGCTTATGATCCATTTTTAAAAAGTGATTTTTTTTAAAAAAGAGAAGAAAATATTTGACGTCAAAGAGCAAGAAAAACAAGAACACAAATACTTTGGAAATTTATAGCCTCTGCATAACAAAATAAATAGTTAATCTAGTAAATTCTGTTTTCTTTTATAAAGTCAACTTATTCATAAATGAAATAATTGCCTATAGGAAAAAATGTTCAATTGAAATTTTGTTTTTTTCCCCAAAAGATTGAGTAACTTTCAAACTACATATGTGGGACCTAAATTAGTGGAAGAGATTTCAAGCAGAGAGATCCATATTTTGATACCCTATGACTCAGGATATGCAGTGGGAGAAAATAAATAGAAAGAACCACATCGTTTCTCTTATATTGGTCATCGAAGCCTGAACAACTGTGTGTGGAGAATTAGCAATAACTAATCTAGTGGACCAGAGAAATTAATGCCACAATAAAGGAGCATTCTGTTGATCCTTGTGACCAAATATATGACTCTCTCATTCTTAAAAGGAGAGACAAAGTAATGAGATAAATTTTCTAAAACTACAAGACCACTAGTAGTTCACCAATGACTTAATCATTAGAGATTAACCACAATTTTGTAGGAAAAATATATCCTGAATCTTTTTTTTTTTTTTTGGTGAGGAAGATCAGCCCTGAGCTAACGTCCATGCCAATCCTCCTCTTTTTGCTGAGGAAGACCCGCCCTGAGCTAACATCTACTGCCAGTCCTCCTCCTTTTTTTTCCCCTTTTTCTCCCCAAAGCCCCAGTAGATAGTTGTATGTCATAGTTGCACATCCTTCTAGTTGCTGTATGTGGGACGCCGCCTCAGCATGGCCGGACAAGCGGTGCATCGGTGCGCGCCTGGGATCCGAACCCAGGCCGCCAGTAGCGGAGCACGCGCACTTAACTGCTAAGCCACGGGGCTGGCCCCCCTATCCTGAATCTTCTTAGGCACTCCAGTGTATATAATTAAATAAAATGGGGGAAAAGATTGAAAAAGAATATAATGTGGTCTACATTTTCCTTCCTCTCCCTCCTACTCTCCCTTACCACCTTGCTGCGCACATCCCCACCCACTCCTCCTCCAAGTAAGCTGATGCCAATTCTCCTAAAATCTATTTTGCAACTTCCTTAAAAGGGAATCCTTCTTGCTTCCGATATACAATTCATCAATAAATATATTCATAAATAAATTCAAACCCTGGACACAATTTGCTTTTAGAGGCATATTCTATGTTCACTTTCATTCCTACGTTTTGCCTGTTATAACCTTTCACTTTATTCTTTGCAATCTCTCTCTCTTTCTCTGACGGAAAGATGTACCTTTCTTCGTGATGGTTATTTATTTCCTACTGATTTATCCCAAAAGATCTTCTTAGAATCTTATTTATTATGATTTTTTAAATATTTACTGTATGCCAAGTAATGGGGTTGGAGAGGGTGATAAATAACTTTCCATTTCCTCCAGAGATGTCTCGTATTTAGTTTTCACACTAATCCTCTTAGGTAGGTTCAATTATTATCCCTATTTTACTGATGAGGAAACTGAGCCTTAGATAGGCTAAATATCTTGTCAATGGGCCCTCTACCCTTGGTGAAGCTGGGGTCAGGACCCATATAAGTCTAAGCTCTAACTCTTAATAATACTACATTGCCTTTCATGGATATTTTCTCCTTGAATTTAATTCAGCCAATGTGGAGCATCTATATAAAAATATATGTACATGTACAAACTTCAAAAGTATTACTTATGTAGTCAAAGAGATCCTGCTGTACCACCAATAGTATCTGGGTATGTATTCAGTATTTCCTTTATTGATCTAATATTGGTAGACAGCTCATCAGCTACCTCATCACTAGTTACAGATTCGATTTTTAATTGATTAGATTCTAGAATAAAAGAAAAACTCCATATGCTTTACTAAGGTAGAAGAGTAAAAGACTTATGCATTTAAACAGCTAGATCAGAGGTCTTCTTAGAGAAGGGCTTTGGTTGTTGTTATTTAGGCAAAAGAGAAGCTGCTGAGAACATGGGGACAATGCAACTAAAGGACAGTTAAGAGGCTCTGAAAAAGAAAGAGAGAGGAATTTGGATTTGCTTATAAGAGAAAGTAGGATTGGGCCAGAAGGATGTGGGCAAGGAAGGGCCATCATACCGAGAGAGGCTGAGTTGCAGTGTGGGGTGGGGGAGCCAGGGCAATATCCCCTGTGATACATATTTGTTTGCAAGGATCAACATACATTTCTACGTGTGCAGTCTGGTGTGTGATATGTTCCTTCCCCTGTCCTTCAGATCTTCAGCAAAAATTTTGCTACTTTGATAACCTTGAATTCACAGTTGCTTGGATGGCAGATGGGTTGCAGGATGGAACCAAAGAGAAGGAACTTTGTCCCCTCTTTTGATGGACACCAGAATGGTGATAAAGGAATAGCCACAGGGAACAGAGAAAATACCTACAATGGAAGTAGAAAATAGAGCAGTGGTGACCTTGAAATTATAATCCTTCAGAGAAATATTGGGAAGAGCTTTGGGGTTTTACCAGAATGGGGGTTTGAATCAATTTATCCTGATCAGAAAGGGCTGGGGAACCCTAGGGGATGTCTTGATTACACTAGAGAAACTCAACCATCTAACTTTTTTTTTTTTTTGTAAAGAACAATGTTATGTTTGCTAGAACCAGGGAACAGACAATGACATAGCTGCTTCTTAAAAGTAAATTTGAATATATCAGCATGGGCAGTCAACTTACTTGCTGACTTAAAAACAGCCTGATGAAATTTTTTGCCTGTTAAACCCATTATTGTCCTTAATGAAAGAGTCTATATGCACTAATCACAACATACAGCCTTATGTTTGATCACAGCTTCTAAAAATTCATGATACAGGGATTTTGAGTTATACTCAACACATTTTTCCTTGAGAAACCTGATTGGTTGTTCTTGATGCCATGAATGATATAAATTGAGCTCTTAGTTGGAAAAAATCTAAAGGATCAAGCATCCCTGAGTTTCAGACAGAAACTTACTCTGAATACATATATTCAAAGGTATGTGGATTTTATTCATAATTTGGTATCTTTTTAATTGTGCTTATTTCTCTGCATTTCATGTTCAAAGGATGCAAATGTATTCTGTATTTCTAATACTTTATGCTGTCAATATTGAGTTACTTCTTCAGTTTGTCCATAATTAAATTAGACTCTGACTGCTTAAATAAATTCCTTTACTTTCTAATGCAGCAGAGTATTCTTCTATATTTCTTTAAATTTTAGTTCCAGACTCCCAAAGCACTTTTCAGGGCCAATTTTAACAGCAAAATATTTATTGTAATTACTTATCAATTAAAATAAAATAATTCTTTCTCAGGCTGTGATCCACTGCTTTGAAAAACATTTTATTTAATTACATCAAATAGAACCATCAACTAAATGTTTTCTCTCATTAATCCAGCCTTTAAAAAAATAGATTTAGGAGGTAGAAAATGTCAGTGTACTTTTCATAGCCAGCATTACTACACATGATATTCACTTCCTATGCAAAATTTAAGGTCTTTCTTCTGATGGTTTTCAAAGTTAGTCAATAATTTGCACCACAAAGCAATGTGTGTATTTGAGGATGATATGTTTTGCTTCACGTCCCAAGGGTCTTATTTGTGGAATAATTATAGTGCAGTGTCAAATAAAAAGAAGATACCATTGACTAAATATAGATCTTTTAAGTAGAAGTCATTCAAAATTCATGGAATAATACCAAAATATTAGCACTGTCCTCTCCTTTCTGTTCAAGCACATCTTTTGCTCCACCTCTAGAGCTCAGAGATGTTACCTGAGGATCTTGCCTGAAGTTCTACCACTCAGAACACCTGGAACTAAACTCCACTCCTTCCTTACTCTATTTTGGCAAATTACTTAATGTCTTTTCTTAAATGGTTAGTCTTTGTTTTTAACAGTAGCAATGCCCAGGTGGACTGTACAAAAGAACATTTCTGTGCCTCCTGGTTCTAAAAGTATAAAACACTGTGCACCTTGATGATCTCCTCAACTTTTAGAGCCAACTCTGTTCTTTTATTCATGAATTATAAGCTGCGTTTAGCCTCTATGTGTCTACAGGCTGTACAGGTATAGGAAAATGGCATTCAAAAATCATGTAATGATGGATTATTCACGGCCCTACAACGTGTTCATCCGTCAACCTAAATGAAAAGCATCTTTATCACTATTGTGACTCCAGAAACAACAAAATGGGCTGAGAACTGGAAATCACATATGAATGAAGTAACCTCACAAAGAATGGTCCCACCCATTTTACTAGCAACAAACTAATGTGGATTATGTGGGTTTTATGGTGCATTAATTATGTCCATATTTGAGAATAGATACGAAAAGTGGATGTTGACTTATATTTTAGGGCCATCAAGAGATGGGGACCTGGATTTTGTTTGCCAGCCTCCTGGGAGCAGCCTTTGCTATGCCCGTGAGTATAAATCAATGTCCAATTTCACAAGCTTGGAAATAAAAATCTGCCCCATGGTTAGTAAACTTTAGTGTTTAAGACAGTACAAGATCAGATGTCTTCAAACATCTCTGTTTGAAGAGCTTGTTATAAAAAAATAGATTCTCAGATGCCTTCACCAAAGATTCTGATTCAGTACAGCTGGGATGGGGCCTAGGACTCTGCATTTTAACAAGCACCCCAGGAGATTCTGTTGAAACAATTAGCTTGTAAATATCATTGCCCATCTCTAGATGGAGCAAACTTTTAGAAGGAACCCTTGAAAGACCTCCAGAGAAAGTACTTAATCAGCCTTAGGCAAATACTACAAAAATGCCCGTTTTCTCTAAAACTCTATTTCTCACAAGTGTCCAAATCTCTTTCTGCCCTTCAAACTCCACTGCTGTTGCCCTTTAGAGGGTAAGATTTTTGTGTTATGAATTCCCTTCTTGAACAATCTCCTGTTATCACAGGCCTCATCCCTTTGGGTGCATCTGCTAAGCACATGACTTCCATGTGGTTGTCCAGAATTCTACCTATGCCCAATATCTGTGGATATATTTTACACTCAAATATACCAAGGACCAGGAAGTATGACCCATTCTCTCTAGACAGAGGTACCTAAGGTCAGAGAGCTTAGATCACATGCAGGCAAAGCAGGATCCATCTGCTTTACAGTGGCATAAGGAACAGTTGATACAACCAGAAGCCAGCAAAGCTTGCATACTTGCCTCCTCTCTTCCTCTCTCACCCACAAGACCAAGATTCTCTGCTCTGCCTTCCTAAAATCCTGCATTGTGGCAATCCCTAGTCCCCTAGGTCCCTGCATTACAAATTCAGCCCTTTCTCCACTCCTCAATTCAACACCCCTACTCTCTGAGGGCTTATATCAAGAAGGTATAGAAAAGGCAGTTACCTGACTAAAATAATTCACACTCAGATGACGGCAAATAAACTCTTTTATGAAAAATGAGCATTTAAAAAGAATAGAGCCTTAATTAGCTCGATATCTGAGGGAGATGTTTTGCATGATTCTCTCTCCTCCCTCTCCCCCCGCTCCAGGGCCAACCAGAATTCCACAATGTAGGCATCAGTCACTTGGCCTCCACTTTTGAAAGGACAGACGGTCCTGGTTTAGATAACTATCTGGGTTTTTTTTATTTTGAACTTTTCAATTTTTCTGCCGTAAAAACATTGACAGAATATCAAAAAGAATTGGCCTAAACTTCATAAATCAACTCTTTCATTTTCCACGGGATTACGTTTCCACTGCATCCATCTTGTTCTCACATTCATCAATAATTCACATGTAGTTGTTTGTTTCATTGTTGTTTTATTTACTTTGCATGACAATTATGAGGAGTCTCTTTGATACTTAAGCACTTATCCACCTCATGATCTGTAAAGGAAGGTTTGTGAGACAATTCTCTTCTTGTTGGTATTTCATAAGTGTTTAAGAGAAACATAATTCTCTTCCCAACATGGAGTGAATTTCATCAAGAAGTAAAATGGTGAGTGGGATAGAGTTGGATTAATTAGCAACATGGATGGAGGGGTGTCTGAAGATCACTGGAGGATAAACGTGTGCTGGTTTCTACTTCCAGGTCTCCCACCATAAGACTACAACTCCTGGGAAAGTCATTTAGTTGTTCTGGACCTCTTTAAAATAAGAGAGCTCCTCTCCTACACAGCGTACATGTTCAAACTAAAAGTAGATCTCAAATATATTTGCACTATATGGATTTTTTAAAGTAGCTTCAGTCTCTCTTAATGTGAACAATTGCATATTGACTTAATCTCTTCCTCTCTCTCTCTCTCTCTCTCTCTCTCTCTCTCCCTCCCTCTCACTCTCCCTCTTTCTTTTTCTTCTCCTTTCCCCCTCCCTATAAAAGCTACCACCTCATCCTGGGCACCCTGGTTATATCAACTTCAGCTATGAGGTAATTTTTCTCTTTACTAATTTTGACCATTGTTTGAGTTAACACTGCCCTGGGCTCTGTAAAGAATAGTGTGTTGATTCTTCATTCAAGATGTTTTTCAGTCCCACTTTTTCAGTTCCCACTACCTGCTTCCTGGTGTAAGCCCTGAGGGGTCGCCTCAAGCCTGCATTGCCCCAGCACACTCCTACCTGGCCTCTCTGACTCAGTCTCTCCTCCTTACATGGCTATAAAATTACCCATCATGAACTACCACTCAGGGGGGCTGCATGGTAGGGCAGAAAGCGAACTCTGGCTGAACAGCTCTGTTCTATCCCAGCCCGTAAAATGTGGGGATCAGGTAAGATGTTATTTAAGATGCTTTCCAGCTAGAAAACACTTGCTTCTAAGATGTTCACAATCTATGTGTCTCCCTCATTTGTATTTACTGAAAGATTAGTGAAGAAGTGGTCTATGAGACATTCTGCAGAGCAATGGAAAGCACGAGATTTCTGTAAACCGGGTTTCAGGCTCTCCTCAACCCCATACTAACCATGTGACCTTGGGCAAATCATTTTCTCTCTAGAACTTTGGTTTCCTCATCTGGAGAAGGGAAATAATTATAACACCCACACTTCAAAATATTGTTTGGGGAGCAAAATAGTTAAGGAATATAAAAGATACTTGCTCAAGTATTACTTGAGCAAGGTTAGTAATTGTTTGTTGTATTGATTTCAAATGCTGTACTGAAGCAGTCCCCGGACCTGAGGTTAACCAAGTATATACTGTTATGTAAGGAATGAAAAGGAATGAAACTATTACTTCTTTCATAGATTCAGATGACAGTCTGTGAGTCTGTTTACTCATACAAACAGAGGAAAAATTTAAATAAGAATTTGAGGCAAGATTTTCTGTTAAACCTTAAAAGGTTGACATATTTCACCAGAAAACCTATGTTTCTAGGATGAGGGACAGTGTTTCTGCCTCCTTTATTTTGTCATTGTGACATCAAATCAAAAAAGGATATAATTAATGTTATGTCACAATAATTTTTCTGTTTTGTTTTGCTCTTGCAAAGAGCAGAAGCTGTGGAATTAAACAGAATGACTACTTTTGTAACTTCAGTCAAGTTCATGAACCTCTTTATGACCTTGTCTGTAAAAGTGAGGGTGATGATACTTGCCTCAGAGTATGTGAGAAAACTTGAAAAATGTGTGTGATCAATGTAACATAGTGCCTGACTACACAGAAAGCACCTGATAAATGTCTACCTTCTTTCTTCCATAGAACTCACATGATCAGGTTATCAATATTGATGGGACTGCATTAGCGAGTCTATATTTCATGTAACTAAATTAAAACAAATGTATTCTAATGTCTCTTTCTCTTAAGGTGCTTACCCCTGTGAAGTGGTACCAGAGCATGATAAGGCCCCCGGTATGTAGCATTTTATTCTTTATTCCCTTAAAATATTAATCATGCATTTCAATTCCCTTTTAAGTAAAATAACATATATATATGCCACATACAGACATTAATAGGAAATGTAGTTTGTAAAAGGTCATATCTGTGTACACAGTTAGAAATTCTTGCACAGGAAAAAATGAATAAATATTCATATTGTCATAATAACAAAGAAAACATTGCTACTTCTCCAGTTGGAAGTCAATGGAGCCAATGGTAAACCTGACTCTTTGTTTCTCACCAGTACACTTCCTATGGTTACGAACCCATGGGTGGATGGCTGCACCACCAAATCGTCCCCGTGGTGTCCCAGCAGAACCCCTCAAATCACGCCCTGCAGCCTCATCACCACATCCCCATGGTGTCAGCTCAGCAGCCCGTGGTCCCCCAGCAACCAATGATGCCAGTTCCTGGCCATCACTCCATGGTTCCAACCCAACACCACCAGCCAAACTTCCCTCCGCCTGCCCAGCAGCCCTTCCAGCCCCAGCCCGTCCAGCCGCAGCCTCACCAGCCCATCCAGCCTCAGCCTCCTGTGCACCCCATCCACCCCCTGCCGCCACAGCCACCTCTGCCTCCGATATTCCCCTTGCAGCCCCTGCCCCCTATGCTTCCTGACCTGCCTCTGGAAGCTTGGCCAGCAACAGACAAGACCAAGCGGGAGGAAGTGGTGAGTATACCTTGAAGTCACTACAACACCCGCGAAAATGGTAAGGCAAAATTGGCCCTCAGAGTTCTAAGTTGTTAAACAATCCGGGTCTAGAGTTTCAGTAGCTACAGGTCAATGACTCTATTAGTACAAGCATGTATTGTAACTTTTTACTATAAATGAGTTTATCTACATGGCTTAGTAATTAAGACCATAGCTTTTATGGTGGGTTTAAATTGTACAATTATTTTGAATTCCTACCAGAATATATATTATTGAAACTCACTAATTTTAAGGACAACAGTATAAGGGAATATCAGTTCTTGTCTTTCAAGGGTTTGACTAGCAAGAATAGGCTAGAATTGCACTGAAGATATAAAAGGGTAACTTTTGAGAGTGAGAGGACGCAAATATTTGAACAGGCTACAGAAAGTAAGTGGAAAATCCCTTTAAGGACCTAAAGGAAGATTACCTGTCTAAAGTAGTTTTTAACCTAACTTGGAAGAAGCTAAGCTAGACAGACTATTACATTCCTTTTCAGTGCTGGGATTCTATAGATTAAGCCTTTAGCAAGAAGTTTTCACAATTAAGCATAAAATTTTCTTCCATTATGGAAAGCTCTTCCAAATGAGTGGGAAATAGTCAATAAAATAAATGACCCTTATCCATATCCATAAACCCTTACTTCTGTGTATATGAGATTATGTAATTCTACTATAGGTATGTATCCAAATGTAATTCCAAGTTATAAACACCATTGATGATTTTCTACTGAGAAGTAGTAAGGGGTGACGTGGAAATGGCCTGGCTGGGGATCCAGGATACCTGGGTTCCAGTTCTGGCTTTGCTCCCAAAGAGGAGATGGTATTCTACAAGTTACTTAAAATTTATGGATGTTTTCCCTTCTTTAAAATGAGAGAAAGTGACTAAATCAGATAATTTTCAAGCTTCTGTCCAAGTACAAATACCATAGTTTCCCAATAAAAATGATAATATGCACAATATATAGCCTCACAATTATGAGCATATTTGTAGAGAATATGGGAGAGAATTTTTGAAATTTGATTGTATCCCAAATACCCTGGTGCCCAGAGTTGATTATTCTAGCCGAAGGTACATGTTCCCTCTTTGTATAGAAAATGCATTTTTTTGTCTCTTTATTAATAATTAAGGCCATGAACTGTATAACGTGTTCCCAGCTTGCCAGAGCTATTTATGGAAAGGCGACTTCAGGCAGGTAGTTTGAACTCTTTAATCCTGTGCAAAATTAGAGAATAAATATTGATAACTTCTTAGAGGTGTTTTATGGAAAATAAAATAAAGTGATGAACTCAGAGCCTGGCATGTAAGATGTATTCAATAAAAGGTAGCAATTGTTATTTTGTTATTAATGATAGTTTTAAGTGTCCTGAAGGCAGGAGTCTCCGTCGTGGATACTTCATGTCTAATGACAATGAGATAACAAAGAAACTTTGAAAATTATAGAGTCCAACTTAAATGGTTGTACGTTGTTTTGGCAAAACTGAAGACATATGTATTATTGTAAATGGCACTCACTAGGAATATTTGTAAATTCTTTTAATTGTTCCTTTTGCTATTTTTTTCAGGATTAAAAGATCAGAAAATGAGAAGAGAACTGAAGCAGATACTCTAGTTGCTTTCAGAATGACACAAGAACACAATGATTTGTGCCTACCATCACTTTACTTAGTAAATTCTGTAACTAAAAATAAGTACCGTTAGCAAACAATAAAATGTTTTTAAAAATCATTCACCTCTTTGTGTTGAATTAAACTTAAAATTTCACGTCACTTGAAAGAATATATTATAAATGGTTATTCTTGAATAAGATAGGAACTGCTCATTACACCTACAAATTGAACATTCTGCAGGCAAATGAGGACTATATTTCTTTTTAGAAAAATTTTAATTATACTATCTCAAATCTTTAAAAAACGGAAGTTTATACAATAGTTATAATAGTTGGTAAAGTGAAAAATTATGAATGTGTACAGTCACTGAACTTGAACCAGATGAAGGGAAGTTTATATGAAGAATTCTTTACATTGAAAAAGATAAGCTCTTGAGAAATGTTTACATTACAAAACAAATTAAGACTTGGAACACTGGCTTTATATTTCACACCACATTAGTAATCAAAATCTGGTCTTTTAATCTCATTCTACTGAAAATGATTTTTTAATGAAATTATGTGATATGTATAATAAGGTACTGAATTTTAGATTGTTGAGGTAATTAGTTTTCCTAAGAAAACTTTTATTAAATGGAGCTTCAAATAGAGAATCACAGTGATTTTATATGCAAGTCATTTCTTTCACTTCATAATCTTTAAGATGATAAATTTTACCGAATAATCTTCGAAATGTTAACAGATGCATAAAATGGACTCGATACAAGTTTTCTTTCCCACTCATATTTATATTTGAATCCTTTTTTCCTCCTACACCCACACAGAATTGTAAACAGTCTTTTTAGGGTTTATATTACACAGCACCCGCAGTAACTTTATTCTAGTACCTTTATGATTAGATTAATCATTTTCTGGAATGAATAAACATAACTTTACTGGGAGGATGTTGATATTCAAACAAATAACTTGATTTTAAAGACTTTAAATTCAATAAAAAAGTAAGAAAGTTTTAATCAATTGACATGGCCCAATTCTAATCAATTTAGTAAATATTTATTAATCACGCTCTAGGGCAAGGCACTATTCCATGTCCTGGTAAAAATAGTAAGTCCCCATCCTTAAGAAATCTAGAATCTATCAAAGGTATAAAATAAGCTCACAAATAATGATAAGAGAAGGCCTCATTGTATCAACACTGTGACAGATGTATAGTCAAAATGCCCTGACAAATATGGCAGACATCATTAGCTAGCTGTCCAACAGCTTTCCTCACCACTCATTCCTTGTTGGCAGAGCTGGAGTTAATCTCAGCATCTGGCTTTCCATGAGCTTAGGAGAGATGAGCCCCCTCCCCTGTCCCAGGGAATGTTCAGTCCTCCATGCCAATTATGGTGTCGATTACCATAACACACCACATCCATACCAAATATGGCCTCTACTCCCCTTGCCAGTGATTGGTTTAGGGATGGGTTGTGGTGGAACCTGAACAATGAATGAGACTAAAAGGGAAGTCTACTAGGAGACGAGGAGCTTTTGGGGGAGAAGATTACCCTCTAATTAAAAAAATATATACATATATATGCATGCTAGGAAAAAGTGCTGTTCTGTCCTCTTGTTTGAGGATCTATTTGTTTCAGGATGTGATGCCTGGAGCTGTGTCTACCATCTTGTGATCAGGAGGGGCAATTGAAAAGATGGAAAGCCCCTAGGTCCTTGGTGGCATCATTGTGCCCCTGAATTAACCAACCCTGGGAACATCTACCTCTAGATGGATGACACACTCTATTTCTATGCTAGTGCTTTTCACTTGGGGTCATAACTGATAAGTGGGTCATGACATCAACATCAGGACCCCCATCATTTATGTCATGCCAGCAAATTGTCTCTCCAACAATGTAAAGCTTATATGGCTAGGACTAAGGAGAATTATTTTGTCAAATCAGTAAAAAAGCAAAAGTAGATTATTTACAAAGCTGTGCTATGTCTTTGAAATTAAGCTAAAGAGGCAGATGAAGTTGAGTAAACCACCTCAATGAAACTCTCATCTCATCACAACCACTCCCATGTCACTAGTAAATTTGAAATCTTCTCTGTTCTCATTCACTCTTTGTTGGTGAGGGCTTCAACATGCATAATTTTTCCTGAGGTGCAAATACATGTCTAGGAATTACCCTAAGAGTGTCATGAAAATGCATGGAAAGATATGTGCAAAGATGTTGATTACAGCATTATATACCAGTGAGAATTCGGACCTCACTTAAATTTTCTTATATCTATTTGAAGGAGTACTGTGATAAAAAAGTATGCTATAGAAGAAAATTTATTAGTGGATAAAATGTGATAAACTAAAATTTAAGACCAAGACTGTATATTAAAGATGAATATTACACACGACCATAACATGTAAATAATTTAAACACATACACATAAATGTGCATAGAAAAAAACCAGGAGTCGCAGCTGTTTGTACAATGATCCAACTTTTTCACAATAAACATTAATTACTTCTGTAATCAGAAACAAATTTGATTTTTTAAAAGTTTGTTCTCCCTTTCTTCTACTTCAACCCAGACACACCTCCTTCCTTCAGTTCTGGTTGACGTGAGCTTTGGATCTTAGTGGGTCCCCTTCAGGTAAATTCTAAGTAGAAATCAGTTCACAAGTACTTGATTTTTCAGAGAAGTATTTTGACCGAGGGGAAAGGGAAAAGAGCTATAGGCTTTAGGAGGAGCAAAAATTAGCAATACAATAAAACAACAAAGAAGAGATGAACATTATTTCTAAAAACGGTAGAAGTGCCCTTCTCTCCCTCAGGTTGAACCACACACACCAAAATGGTTTCCCCTCTAGTTTTCTTGTAAAACAGACGAATCCAGAGTTGAACTAAATTAATTTTTCTGCTTGTAATAGAAACTATTTTAGTTCCAAAGGAAAGGCCATTTATTTTTAGACCTCTACCAGCCACATCCACACTGGAGGTAGAAAGAAGGCCTTGACCTAGGGCTTCATTGGGAATAGGCCAAAGTTTAAGCTGATGGAAAGATAAAAGAAAGAAACACAAGCTTTTGTCAATCTATGAGAGTGGTTAACTGCCTGTAAACATCAGAAAATATTTACATTCTTCTCTATTTTGTGGTTCAAACCAACAGCACAACATAAGACAAGTGGGTTCACACACACACACACATACACACACATGCACACATGCCCACTGAGTTTATCTGTAGTAAAAGAACACACGTGGAGACATATACCAATTTTAATCAATTGATGTGGGCCAATTTAATCAATTGGCAAAAGGACACATGTGAAGACATTGAGCAACTTGAAATTTGAAGTAAAACTTCTCTCCATTCTAATCATTTAGAGACTATATGGCTATCCTTATCAGTTATCATCACCAAGACACGTTACACTTCTTCCAATATAAAATTCTATCAAGAAAAAAAGGCAAAGTTGATCATTTTATTTACAAGCAATGTCAAGTTGACCACCTCCTCTCCAAACTTCACACAAAATGAAAACACTGACTTTCCCCCTAAATATGAAGTTTTCCCCTTAGTAGTAAACAATTGCTGAAAATACCAAGATTGAGTTTAAGGCCAAGACTTAAAAAAGAATATAAAATAGCAAACAATTGTATTAATTAAAAAAAAACACACAGATCCAATTGTGAACAGCTTAACATGGGAATCACAAGATAAAAAAGATTTCAACCAATTTCCCACCTTTCCAGAACATACTGGCCTCTAGTTGTGTTCCATATTGCTTTAATAAAAGAGTCATCAGCCTATGTTTGTTGTGAAATTCTTGTTAATTGGAGTTTTTACTTATTGTTTTGTGATTTGGCTTATAATTCCTTTTGCCCCCTTTTGGTCTAGAGCCTTATCAGCTGGGGTCATTGGCTGACGTTTAGTTACTTAAAAATACTTCCCTGCTAGGAAGAATTCATCCTGCCCTCATCTGAAACACCTGACCCTTCTAGACAATAAATAATACTTGAGGAATAAGATTGGGCTGGGAGTAATGAGGAGTGAAGAGGTTGAGGGGAGAAGAAAGGAATGGTCATTTCGGTCCCAAAATATTTGCTTTGATAAATCACACCTGAATAATCTACCAAAAAATCAAGATCGATAAAGCCCTCTTACAAATAACATTGCCCTACGGTCAACAAAAAAATAGCCCACGAGGTCCAGCATTTATTTTCTTTTTATTAATCAAAAAAAAATTTTATTAATAATGTTAAATATCTTCCTCAGAATAGCCAAATCTTGTTTTCCTCTTTAAAGAATTCTCCATGCTTCAAATTTGTCTGTGGAATGTGGAGGCTTTGGGGTCAGTTAGGTGTCCACACAAGGGCAAAGATGGCTTCCCAGTGTGCTGGTGGGGTTTGCAGGTTCTGCAACCAGATTGTCTGGATTCATAATCATGACCTTTGCCTATCTGCTATGGAAACTCGGACAAGTTTCTTAGCCTCTCTGTGCCTTAGTTTTCTCATCTATAAAATGGACTAATATCCATCTCTGTGTCCTTTCATGTCAACAAGCCCTAACTCAATAAACGTTGGCTAAAATCCTTATATTCAAAAAGGGAGCTGTCTCCTGGCTCTGTAGACCCCCAAATGGAACACTACACCACTGGAAGCAGGGATGATGTAGAATTTGGACATAACATGGAAGTTTTCTATGCCAAAGTCTCCAAAGTCAAACACATCTGTCATTTGTCAATGTGCCATCTCTGACTTATAGCCACCTGAACACTTTCCTTACTGATTGCTTCCATGCACGATCCCTGCATTCTCCTATCTGACATTCCCAGAGGCTGTTCTTCACCATCCCCAAGGTCATCCTAAGGGTAATATGAGAGTAAATCCACCAGGAAGGTGTCATGGGCTGCACAAGGCTCATTGGAGGCCAGAGCATTAGACCTCCTCCTTCCGAATGTCTTCCTTTCACTTTCTTTGTAAGGCCTGGTCCCCATGTATACTAACTTCCAACTCTGACCCTTCCCTTGTCACTCTGGCATTGGTCACAGCTCAGCTAATTCCACTTTAGCGATTTCTTTACCAAATTCTTTTTCTCTAGAGCAGTAGTTCTCGATTGGGGCAGTTGTGCCCCTAGGAGACATTTGGCAATGTCTGGAGTCACAATGGTGGGCAGGGATGGGGGTTGGAGTGGTACTATTGGTATCTAGTGGGGAGAGAACAGGAATTTTACTAATCATCCTACAATGCACAAGACAAACCCCACAAGAAAGAATGATCCAGCCTTGAATGTCAACACTGATGAAGTTGAGAAACCTTACTCTAGAAAACAACGCCAACATTCAATCATGTTGTGTGCTCAGAACTTAACATACAGAAAGAATGAGACTCTGAACAAACGTAGAATCTGTGTGCATTTTTAAAACATAATGGAGAGAGAAAAACCAAGAGCTCAAATCTTAAAGTTGGTAAACTTGATATAGGACTTCAGACAACGGGTTTTTCACTTCTTGCATGAACTGTATCCGAAAAATCTCAACAGTTTGGAGAGTGACCAGGATGTGAAAGAAAATTTGCAAGATGAAGAGATGGATGCCCCAGGATTAAGTCAGCTGATGTCTCTAAATCAAAACCATTCTGCAGAAATTAGAATAGTTATTTGCTTCTTCAGAAGTTACTTAAAAGTGAGTGTGTTCTTTGTTTCTTGGGAGGTTTTTTAAAAGTGGTTGTGTTACCTGAGTAATAAAGAGGAGAAAAATAACCAAACCATTAGCTATTAGTGTAACTATTGAATGAGAGCTCACTTAGTTTGTCAGGGAAGAGTCCTGTTTTGGAATTCGCTTGAATTTAGCAGAAAAATGAGAAACGAGTAGTTTTGTCCATAGAGTGGGCAGGGATTTAAGAAGCCTTAATTCTCACGATTTTCAGAACCAGCATTCTCCAAAAGTATTATTTGATGAATATAATAAGGTTTTTGTTACAAAATCATTACCAAATAACCTCTGACAACCATGGAGAATATAAAGCAGTGTGGTATAAGTAAAGGAGACCCACTTTGATTGAGCTCAGACCTTGGGAAACACACCATATTTGACAGATCCAGGACACAGAACATCATATCTATACAAACTCCAAACTCAAGATACTCCTCCAAATGAGATTAACCCCCTTCCCCTGGCCCCCATACACCACACATCAGGAGAACGGCCATAAATGAGCATCAGCTCAATGCCTCCTTGTCTAGGAACCTTCTCTTGCTGGTCTACATGGGCTGGAGTGCTCAGGCCTCGAGGTTTCCCAGGGTATGTTGGGCATGCCTCTATTGCAAACAATGACTTGTTTCTACCTTGGTCTCCCCACTAGCTGGCAAGCTCCTTAAGGCAGATTTAGAAAAATACCTGGAAACTGGTCAGTGTGCTTAATCTGCTCAAGGAACCATCATTAGCATTAAAATGCCACCGTACTGTCATATAAAAGTAATGATAACAACATCGAACATTTACTGGGCTTCTATTATATTGTAGGCATTGGTCTAAGCACATGATATATGTTAGCTCATTTAATTCTCACAACCTTATAGAGGAAACGTTGTCTCTATCCCCAATTTACAGTTGAGAAGTTGTCTAAACTTATAACTTTAGAAAGAAATGAGGCACTTCTTAAAACACACACACCCTGTCCCGTTTTTGATGAGCGCCCTTTCAAAGGTAAACTAATTTGTCATCTGCTTCTAGGATCCTAACGAAAACAACCTATATCTATTTCCAACAGCAAATATGAATTCAACTCAGTCAGAGTCATGAAGATCGTCTCCTTTTGTCACTTAATTTTTCCTGCCCATTTGACCTCCCAAGGATTCCCTAAGAAGCTAATTATAAAGAAAGTTAAAGAATCCCCAACCCAGTAACTCCTCTGCAGTTGTGGTAAACCACCACAGATGGGGAGGAAACCTCTGCACATACAGGCAAGTATCACCACACCAGGGCAGCATTGCCATGGCAACCAGGAGAACCCATCCATCCCAGCTATGGGTGCAAACCTGAGCATGAACGGCCCTCACTCCTTCTTTGGTTCCAAAAGATGGATTGAAAGCAAACAAACACAAGTCCTGTCCTCATAAGAACTACAAGGTGCTGACTTTCTCTCATTGATATGTTCATAGAAAGCTACAGTGGGAACTAATGATGTCTTGTTAGAAAATCCAGACCTTGGTCCTCCATTATCTTCCTTCCCAGGTGATGGAACACATACTCAACACGTACGGAAAGGCCATTTCAAGAGACAGTCTGAAGTTCATTGAGAATGACTGGAATAGGAAGGCTACTGATATATTCCTAGCATGACACTGAATAAGAACTAATTTGCTGGCATACTTTCTCTATCTGGCATTTGATGTCCAGATTAAAATATATGAAAACTTTCAAATATTTTAATAGCTTCCTGCATTGCAGCTTCCACAAATGTTAGCTATCAAAGTGGCAGTCCAAACTGGCTCCTTCCACAGGGTCCTGACTAGAGAAGGAAATGTTTGCAAATTTGCACAGCTGCATGCAATAACAAATTCAGGCTCAGAGGATTTACAAAATCCCATTTTTGCTCTGTGATGAGGAACTTGGGCTCAACCTAGTTTCCACAAATGATTTTTTCTTAATCTGAAAATAGGCACAACAGAGCAACTTCAAAATCTATTTCTTTTTAAAGACAGTAGTGGATTTGTACACTACTTATTGAACATTACTTTAACATGTAATTCCTATCAGCAGGATTTACAAAGACAGTTGGACAACAAAAGGGGATTTACTGCCTTTGTGGCTTATTTTCCCACAGGTAGAAAAAAATGTTCCTGATGAACGGTAATAGGTATCCAGGAACCTGCAACCACTGCTACCTGAGTTGATTTATTTTATAGTTGCTATTACTGAAAATAATCAGAATCACAATATTAAACCTTTGTCCTCCTTCAAAATAGAATCATTCAACATATTGTAAATGATGGTGATTTAAGAGCAGTAAATTTTCTCCAAAAGCAACTTGGTTTTTAACAATTAAATAATTCATATATATCTAAATTACTTTATACTTATAGTGGCATGCACACACGATAGAGAGAGGAAGAAATCTGCGAATGAATTGAAATGGCATAGTCACATAGTTTAAGGTCACAGATTGCCAATCTGTAGGAAAGCTTGTGATTCCATCTTATTGGTGTCAAAAAAAATTCACCATAATGTTTTAAAAAAATTCAACTAATGTTTAATATGGTACTGTCTGTTCCTTTAGGAAGGATTCAAAGAAACTCTTGTAGCTATATGAAGCCAGCAAGTATCTAAGCTCTGTGAACACTTTGGTAATATTCTAAATTAATAATAAGATAGATTCTGAGATTCTTTCTATGAAATAATAAAAAGTTGGAATCATAAAAAATAAGGTTTATACAAGAGGCTGCAAGCAGCAAAACCAACGCTTTCTGATTTTCTGAACCAATCATCTGTCTTTGCTGCATGGAGCGTCCACAAGCAAAGAGTCAGACCACATTTTGTGGTTTTACCTCAGTACCTGTACCGCTTGTAGATGTCATAGAATCTTGATCCTTCATCATATTGAGGGGAAGGGCAATGTTTGTCCTTGTCCCTAATGTCCATCATTATACAGTACCCAATGATCGAGACCCAAAGAGAGGCTCAAAAGCAATGATGTTTAGTCTCAGTTCTGTCACAGACTAGCCAGGTGACCCTGCCATAACTTGATCCACTCTCACCCTCAGTTTCTTTATCTGTCACAGAAAAACATTGCATTAGAAGACCACTAAGACCTATGCAACAGTAACATTATAAGCCAATATGCATGGTTAAAGTCAAATTGTGTCAATTTAAAAATCCTGAGAAAATAGCCAAAAGGAAAGGTGCAGAAGAAATGACAGGTCCTTACTAAATTTGCTCTAAGCTTTCAATAAAAATATGAGTGTCTTGGCAGCGATATATAACATTCCAGTCGGCCTGACTTGATTGCTCTGAACCTTCTCCTGAAGTAACAGGCAGAGACCTATCTTAATTGTCATTTGAACCATCTGAACTTTGAAGTTGAAAGAGACTCGAGTGCTGGAACCAGCTGAGTGAATCCCTTCAAAGCTATTGCTTCTCTCACTCTTTCCTGCTTGTGTCCACCATCCCCCGATGCTGCTCCAGGATTATTGCCCCACAAAGTCTTTCACATGTTACTGGCTTGAGTCTTGCCTTGCTTCAAGCAGGAGGCACAAAACACAGAGCCTGAATTCACACACTGTATCTTCTTACCTCTCCAGGGTCCTTACACCTCAGCAGTAGCAGCAGCTCCAGGCAGAACTGACCCCCCATCCGCCCCACGCAGAGCCCTCGTCCAGTGTGGGAACGGAGAAGGAGGCTGGAGACAGGGATGCTGCTCAAAGAGCTAGAGGAGCCAGGCAGGCAGGCTCTCCGGCTGGAATGTGCTGCGAGAGGCCCTGGGAGGGAAAAGGCTTCGGGTCACTGTGATCCTCTGAGTCAGACACCCTGGGGAGCGAGCTCTCAGCTCTGAAAGGCCTCCCTCAGCACACAAGGGTGAGAGGCACCAAGCACTTACTAGGGGGAATAGTCCGAAAGTTAAGGTAAATGGGTATGCCAGTTCACAGTAAATAGTAGAGATGCAATATGAATGCTGGAGGGAATAAATCATTTAAATTAAATGCTAACTCACATATCTGATAAGGGACTTGTATCCAGAACGTATAAAGAACTCTTACAACTCAAATAAAAAGACAACCCGATTTATAAATGGGCAAAGGTTCTGAATAGAAATTTATCTGGAGAAAATATACAAATGGCCAGTAAGCATAAGAAAAGATGCTTGACATCATTAGCCATCAGGGAAACGAAAATGAAAACCACAATGAGATGTCACGTCACACCCACTAGGAGAGGTAAAAAGAAATGTTGGCGAAGATGTGGAGAAATTGGAACTCACATACACTGATGGTGAAACGTTTTGGAAAACAGTTTGGCAGTTTCTCAAAATGTTAAACATAGAGTTACCATATGATCCCACAATTCCACTCCTAGGTGTATACCCCAAACAATTAAAACCAGGTGTTGAAACAAGTGCATGTACATACATGTTCATAGCATCACTATTCACAGTAGCCAAAAGGTGGAAACAACCCAAGTGTCAGTCAATTGATGAATGGATAAACAAAATGTGGCATATCCATACAACGGAATATTATTCCACAGTAAAAAGGAATGAAGTCCTGACACATGCTACAACATGGATGAACCTCGAAAACGTCATGCTAAGTGAAAGAAGCCAGTCACAAAAGGCCACGTATTGTATGATTCCAGTTATATGAAATGTCCAGAATAGGCAAATCCATAGAGTGGTAAAAGATTAGTGGTTGCCAGGGGCTGAGGGGGCTGGGAGGATTGAGGGCAGTAATGACTAAGGGGTGCAGGGGTTTTTTTGGGTGATGAAACTGTCTAAAGTTGATTGTGGTGATTGTACAATTCTGCGATGCCGTTACATTACACGCTTTAAAAGAGTGAACTGTATGGTATGTGAATTCTATCTCAGTAAAGCTATGTTAAAAATGAAAGGCTGACTCTTATCCCCTTGTCCCAACCCTTCCCCAATTACACTGGGCTCTTCTGAGGTCACCAATCATCTGTAGATTCACCTATGTGGCTTGGCAGGGGCCATGGCGAGAGAGGGCTGCCATCGAGCGTGGAGCTACAAATGCCGGCCTCTGGCACATTGGGACTCTTGTCCTTAGCGTCATTTCTAGGCCACTGATGACAAGAATTCTGCTCCAGTTTCATGGTTCAGGCTCTTCCATGATTCCTTGATTCCTTTCCCAGCATGCCATGGTTCCCATTGGTGAGAGTATTTTTGAACTTGCAGTTGCTCTTGTATCCCATGCGGCCACCCTCTCCAAATAGACTATATGTGACTTAAGCACAGCGGGCCCTCACAGCTCAGCGCTCATTTCTCATTGCTGAAATCCAGTAGTTCATTTTTACCCTCAACCTTTTTTGAAGGGAAAGGATCTATTTTTTTGAGCATTTTTCAAGTAAGGGTATTGCCTCTAGGAGCTATTGTGCATTTTTACTATTACAAGTAAAAATGAAATTAGCAGATGATGTTAATGAAGGAAGCAATTCAATGAAGAGAATACCACAGTGGTTAATGGATTTAAAAATATTCCAACATTCTTATATGATTTTATAATCCACTAAGAGAACTACATTCAAGCTATTGACACATTTTAATTATTAGTATTCATTATTATTATTATTTGTTTGTTCCCAAATCCTTTATCTTTCCAAACTATTCTTGAGCACGATGCACCAATGCCCATAAAAATTTTCTTAATGATAACTAGTTCCATCTTGCCCCACGCTCAAAATTTTGTTGGAATCAGTACATTCTGCTATTAGTACTAAAGTCTTAAGAGAAAGATTTGCTAGTGGCACCGATTAGCTACAATGCATAGTGTCGAATTTATCACATTTTGGACCAACGTGTAATTTTTCCCTATTCTGGATTGGTCTCAAAATTTTTCAATCTTTAAAAGTCCGTAAAATTATTCATCTTCAAAAGTTGGCACCATTGCCCTTTGAAGGATGTTGGTGGAACTATGAAGGAGTAGGCTTTCCCATCTGAGGATAAGCAAGGCTGCAAATGAATGCTCCATAAAGACCTTGTCCATGTTCATTCTGTGCTGGAATGTCCATACAGGCTTTTTCTCCAGCAACTTGAATGCTGTGGGTAATAGATGTCAAATAATAAAACTCAGAGGCACACGCTATGTTACTTTTTAAGGGAAAAAAGTGGGGGGAAATCAAAGGGTTTAACAATTTTATTCACTGGCTTACATTCAGCGACTCTGAAAATTTGGCCACTGCTCAGGTTTGTGAATTTCTACGGAAAACGAACTGTGTTTGGCAAGCTTGACTAAATATGAGGCTGATAAAAAAATGTTTCATGCTTTCTCAAGACCTTATGCCACTAACTGTGTGGGATTGGAAAAACTGTTCAAATGTCAATTTAAACACTGTAAATAAATGATTTTCTGTACCCCCATGAATTAATATAATTCTGTTGATTTCAGACCAAGACTTGAACTAAAGTTGCTTTGAGTTTTAATTAGGAAATGTTTCACAAAGAACATGAACTTCAGAGTAGGCAAGTTGAGTTCAGTAGAGCTCTGTTTCAGAGTCAGAAATGTAAATGTAATACTTTATTTTACACTATGGGGAATTGACTGAAAATTCAATTGACATGAAGGTTGTTAGGAAGCAGGTCTTAAACTCAAAAAAGGGATTAGGCCAAAAGAAATAAAACATTATTGTAACAGCCCAAATCATTATATAAAAGAACACTGTGGTGAATTCCATTGCAAAGTTCATGACTCGTGAATATTATCTCCAAACCAGTCATCTCTGAGTTTTATAGAGTTGGCTATCCAATTGCCTTCTTGACCCTTCCATCTGGTATCTCAGGGTCATCTCAAACTTCACTTATCCAATGCTCAACTCTTGACTTTCCCTTCTGGCAAATGTCTTTGTACCTAAGCCTCCCGCATCTTAAGAGGTGTTTAGAAAGCATTTATCTCAGTGCTTGGCATGCAGACCTGAAATAAATGTTGATGATGATGATATTGATGATGATTGACGATGATGAAGATGATGATGGTTTTTATGCACCCACTGAGTTGATCCAGAAACCAAATAGTTTTTCTTTATTCTTCTCTTCACTTCATGTCCCACATTTAATCCATTTCCAGGTTGTGTCAACTCTGCCTCCAAAATAAATCAGGAATCTGACCCCTCCTCTCCAACTCCATTTTCATCATTCCACCTCCAGCCTCCATCATATGTCTCCTGAAAACATTTAACAAGCTAACCATGTCCACTCCTGTCCTTTCCTGATTAATTGTCCATGGGGGAAACCAGAATGATCTTCTTAAATACAAATCTTCATTACTAAGATGTATATAGTGCTTATCATGCATTTATTAAATATGCTAAACAAACTTATGAGGTAGGTACTATAATTACTTCCATTTTACAGGTGAAGAATTGAGCAGAGAGAGGTTGGAACATGTCCAAGATCACTCTGCTTCTAAGAGGCAAAACCAGAATTCATGCTCGAGCAGTCTGGCTCCAGAGCTGAGTGTTACAACCGTTACACAAAGTACCATGCCATACCCAAGCTTTAAAAAATAACACATAAGCAAAGACTGTCAATTTACTTCCTTTGCACTTAGAATAAAATCCATCTGCATAGGACTTCCCTGTGCCAAAGAGTCTGGGCCTCCTTCCTCAGCCTCCCCTCTCATGCCTCTCTCTTCCCTCCTGTTCTGACACTCATGGGCAAGGTAAGCTTGGTCATGTGTCCAGCTTTCTGCCTGTGCCGTTCCTGGTGTCTGAACTGCTCTTCCCAGATATTTTCACAGGGCTGGCTCCTCCTTCTTCATTCTTTAATCCCACTCCCTCAGAAAAGCCTTCCCAGTCTGAAGTCAGTGTTCCCTGGCTTCTCCATCTCAAAACCCTGTTGGTTTTCTTCTCAGCACCCATCTCAACTTGTAATTGTTTTCATACGTTTGTCCATTTGTCTATTGACTATCTCTCCCACTGGTCTGGAAGATTCACAATGATAAACTTTGTTTTCCACTGTATTTCTATCATCTAGCATCATGCCTTGCACATAGCAGGTGTTGAGAAAATTTGATAAATGATTGGATGAAAACAAGAATGCTTTGGTGACATGAAACATCCACCTAGACCTTTGGTACTCCGAGTGTGATTGCAGGATCAGAATCAGGATCACCTGGGAATGCTTTTTATCAAAAGTAGAGTACCAGGACTTTGTGTTATTTTACTTATTTTGAGGCCTATCACATAGTTTTCTAAAGAGTTTTTACAATTTTGATTTTGACATGATTTGGCAATTAGTAATTCATAGAATTCTTGTTTGGCTGAGATTTTTAAGTAATCATAGTGCATTTTCAGGAATACTTGCTAAGGGAGAAAAATGTACATTATAAACTGCTTTCACATGTGATAAGATTGTTAAAAATACTAACAATGAAATATATACGTACTATGTTGTTAGATATATAGGTAAGCATTTACATAATTACCTTGGGAACCAGTAATTTCGTTTTCAGCTTGCAGACTTTTCCATGGGCTCCTGGGAAGCTTGTGGTTCCTGGGTCCTGTAATCAGATAATGGTGTATAATGGACGAAATGGACCGGCTGGAATCCAGTCCTGAATCAACCACAATAGGACTTATGGGGCCCAGGAATCTGCATTTTAAGAAAATTTCCAGGAAATTCTTATGCAAACAAAATTTGAAAGCTATTTTTTCTCTTTATCTAGACTTATGTATATTGCTTTAGAAAAATATACAATGGAGATCCAGTGTCCACTCTCGAAATTTGTGGTTTAATTCTGAGAAATCCAATATAATGTTTCACATAAAGGAAAAACATACACTATTAATTGATGTTAAGCTCAGCGAGTATCCAGAAATGCAGATTATCAATAACCTTTTTGGTAAAATAAATCATCTTTGATAAATATCTTTTGTTAGCCTGCATCTACACACAGGAAGAAAGGGACAGGCATTTCTCACCTTGGAGGGGAAGGATGAACCACTGGGCCAAATGGAAAGAATAGCAAGGTAAGTGCTATAACTTGACTATGTTTTAGGGTATAAGTGGATAATGTTAAGAAATTTAAAATTGAAGGCAGGAAGAGGCTTCCTGGCTTGCTCAAAAGACAAAAGTGGCTGCTTTTTCTCTTTTACGGAAAGACACTTAAGTTCAAGAATATGACAGAAGAGCTTAAGTTAAAAACAAAAACAAAACAACAAGAAAACATGCAGCTATGTTTTTTTTTTCAAATAAATAAATGCGGTAATAAACCATGCCCCTGTGCCAAAAGCAAAGGGAAGCTTTGGTGAGTATCTCACCATGGCTTGCTTTGTCTCCATCCCATCCGTACATTTTCCTCAGTCTTCCTTGACACCTCCAGGACATTCAGTATTAGTGACTAATAGATGCTGGAGATGCTCTCTTCCCTGGCCTGCTGTGACATTCCTCTCTTCACGTGCCTCTTCCCTACTCAAAACTCTTCCATTGTTCTTCAATCAAGACCTTTCAGCAGGAGACCCCAAGCTTTGCATGACCTGACCCCAATGCATTCCTCCAAACCTTTCTCTTGCCCTTCTTCCCAGCAAACTTTGCACACCAGCTCAACAGAGCTGCTCACTCCCATACTTTTCAGATTCTCTGTCCTTGCTTTTGTTATTCTTCTTCTCCAGAGTTCCCTTTATCCCCTTATTTCATGTGAAATATCCCACCTGTTATTACATCTTGCTTGTATTCACTGTGCCCTGGTTCCATCCCCTTTTGCCTACTCAAGAACACCACTCCAGCCACCTTCTTGTGGATCATCAATGTTCTCCTCTCAACTGGATGAGTCCCATCAGCATTAAAACATACTGTTATAACTCCCACCGTACAAAAGTTCTTGATCACACTTCCCTTTTTAGACACCACCTCATTTCTCTCCTCTTTATAGAAAAAAATTCTTCATAGAAGTGTTTATATACCCCGCCTTCCATTTCCTCTCATCCCAGTCTTTCTTGAACCCACTTCAATCAGGCTTTTGTCCCCACCATCCATCAACACTGCTCTTATTAAGGTTACCAACAATCTTTACATTTCTAGATCCTCTGATTAATCCTCAATCTTCATCTTACTTGACCCACCAGCAGGGTAACTCCCTAACTTATCCAAACCAGAACTCTTTTAAGAGTCAAAGGAGGTGCTAGTGATAAGTGTACTAATTGATATTTATGTATTACCTCGGGCTGTACTTGGCAAACAGACTTACTGTCATCTACTCATCGGAAGCATCACACCTACTTATCAGAGCCCATTGCCCCCACCCTTTAAAACACTTTCTTCACCTGGCTTTTCAGATGCACACTCTCCTAGGCCATTGATTCTCAGTCTCCTATACTGTTTCCTCCTCACTGCCTGAATACAACGTAATGTTGGAACTCCTCATGGCTCTGTCTTTGGATCTTTTTTATTTTTCATCTGCAATCACTCCATTGGTGATTTCAATAAATCTTCTTTTTTTTTTAATTTTTATTTATTTATTTTTCCCCCAAAGCCCCAGTAGATAGTTGTATGTCATAGCTGCACATCCTTCTAGTTGCTGTATGTGGGACACGGCCTCAGCATGGCCGGAGAAGCGGTGCGTTGGTGCACGCCCGGGATCCGAACCCGGGCTGCCAGCATCAGAGCGCACGCACTTAACCGCTAAGCCACGGGGCCGGCCCGATTTCAATAAATCTTATAGCTTTAAATGACGTCTATCACTGATAGCTCTCTAATTTATATCTCCAACTAGGATCTTCTTTCCTGAATTCTCTGAGGTCTTCAACTTCCTCCCAACCTGCTCCTGTACGGTCTTCTCCATCTAAGTCAATGGCAAGTTCATCCTCCCAGTGACTCAAGCCAAAACCTGGACTCCCTATCATCTTTGACTCCATATCGTACTCCACAGCCAACCCATTGGTAAATCCTGTTGACTCTACCTTCAAAACATGCCTGAATCTGATCTCGTCTCATCATTTACTCTGTTCCACCCTGGTCCAAGCTAACGTCACCTCTCACCTGGATTAATAATAAAATTGCTAAATGACTCAGTATAGAAACTGGTTCTGCAAACCTATCCCTAAAATAGTCATTTCTGCTCATTGAACATAATTTTCCTTGAGAAAATCTTTGGATTGTCGATGAGTCACTTCCAGTCATATCTTCTTCTAGAAAGGTATTAATGCAGATGACCCAGAAAAAAAATACAGGTGCACAAGAGCTTTCCCAAATCCCATAGTGAGGACATGAATTGGCATGGAGAGTGTATTTATTCTTTAGCGGTTCACAGGATTCGTAATGATGCCTGAATTACCCTTTCTTACTCATTACAAAAGAGTACCATTAAATGGTGTGCATTTATTGTTCACGTGGACAGTCCCATGCATTTTGGGGCTGAGTGAGTTGATCTTGGTTATACCACCCTTCCTGTCCATGATGGATCCTGGAACCCAGACCTAAAGCCATCAGCCTTCCCTAATGCTGGAGGCACATGAGGGAAAGGTGGCTGGAGGCAAAATGTTTCCTTGAACATAAGCAAGAGACACAGGGTAAAAAAAAAAATACACATTTCTTCCTGTATGCCAGGGTTTCTCAACCACAGCACTATTGACATTTTGAGTTGGATCATTCTCTGTTGTGGGGGCTGTCCTGTGCATTGTGGGGTGTTTGTTTAGCAATAACTCTGGCCTCCAGCCACTATATGCCAGTAGCATCTCTTCAGTTGTGGCAATAAAAAATGTCTCCAGACATTGTCATATGTCCCCTGGGTCGGGGGGGATTACTCCAAGTTGGGAACCACTGGCTAAACATTGTCCGATTTATCCCCAAACTGCCATATGCTATCTCAATATCAGCTTAGAGATGCTTAGAGGAACATCAAGGGAAGAGAATTGCAGGAAAAAGATCCACAGTCACTGGATGAAACCCACCATACCTGGGGATTTTTGGTGACGTGAGCCTCTACAATTCCTAATCATTTAAGCTGGTTTAAGTGGGTTTTGCTGTTATTATCAGCCAGGGGCATCAAAGTGAACTGGGGTCCCCTATCACAGTTTACAGCACATTGCTTTATTCCAGGGCATCCTACAGCTTAGAGAAATGACACAGGTCCCATTTTGGGGCAAGAGTCCATGGGTTCAGTTTTATGTGTAGAACAGAAATAAAATGGCTCATTTTCCCGTTTGTTAATTGCCGCTTATCCACATGTCATGGAATTGTAGAATTTTAGGGCAGGAAGGGATTTTAGGGAAGGAGAATTAAGCTAAAACCAACGTCTACGTTTATCTTCAAAGGAAGGCTTTCAAAAGAGGATTAAGCCACGTGCCTCCAAATATCAGGAAAAGAGCCATTATCCACTTCAAAACACTTCCTGAGTATGACAAGTCACCATACATCTTGCGTAAGAAGCAGAGGGAGACATTTTCTTATGGCCTTGTACACTTAAATATTACCTTCTCCCTAAATAGGAATTCTACATGGTTTTAATGACTAAATCAATTATCTATTTACAGTGGACTTCTTGTCATTTCAGTTGGTGGAGTTGTCATTTAATTTTACCATCTAGCAGTATTTTTTTTAACGTGAAAACTGATGAACAAATAGAGTTGGCATAATTCGTGGACTGTTAAATTCAGGGTATAGTAGGGAGTGGGAGAAGATAAAAAATTGTAATCCATTTCTTTTATTATTTTTATTGTTATATATATATATTAATTGATATTATCTCTGCTTATTACAAAAGCAATGCAAGCTTAAAACTAAGAAAATCAGAAATTCAGAAATAAGCAAAATGAGTAACATTAAAATACTCTATAATCCAAGAATCAATCACTGATTTTGTCTTAGTGAATATTCTCCCAAATATTTTTCTTGCATATTGAGATTTTCTTCCCAAATATTACCATATTATTTTGAAATCTGTATTAATGTATTTTAAAAGTCCCTTTTATCAGATATTTAAGTTGTTTCTAATTCATCTCCATTGCAAACGATGCTTCATATGAGCGGTTGAAATAAGTTATACATGGTCAAAAACAAAAATGTAAGGAGAAGACACAAACACAAAAATAAATCTGAAAAATGGAGCAATGCTTAGGATATCATTGGCTTCAGAATCCTACTCCTATTAACTTGTAGATCCAATCACAGAAAGCAGCCTCGAAGAGGGCAAAGGGGAAGGAAGAGCAAACCAGTCTTGCAGCGAAGGAAACTACCCCGGCAATAGCCATGATAGGGCAAACACTAAATGAACCTAATGGAGAAACGTTCAACAAATGAACCCCAAGCAGATTTTCTCAATTTATTGCCCAGAAAAAGAACAGGTTTTACCCAATCACACAATTAGTAAAAAGAAATAATTGGCTCCTGTACAAAAATCCTGTGATGGCTATTCCAAATGTCTCTATTTACATATATATCTACATATCTGTATTTATATCTATGTCTATATTTGTATTCATATCTATTTGTATTTATACCTAGACCTATGCCTGTATCTATATATGTCCTCGTAACTCTACCTGTATATCCATCCATCCAACCATCCATCCATCCATCCATCTATCTATATATGATGGATTCTTAAAATGGATTCTTAAGTGGTTCTTAACCTTGAATGTGCATCGGAATCCCCTGGAAGACTTGTTAAAACACAGATTCCTCTACCCCATCCCCAGAATTTCTGATGCAGCATGTCTCCAACAAAATCTAAGAATCTGCATTTACAGTAAGTTCTCAGGTGGTGCAGATGCTACTGGTGTGGAGACTCCACTCAGAAATGCTGCCTACACTTCTACCTCTATCGTTATCTCTTTATCTCTATCTCATTACCAATCTATATTTTGGTGAACATATGATTACCCCCACATACTTTAACTTTCTTTATCATAAATTGTAAATATAAACCATGGTGTTATATACTATACAAAACAGATATTATGGTGCTTTCAAATACTCTCCACTTAATAATAAAAATTATAAGATATAAAAATTATTACCATGTATCTTCTTCCTCCCAGGAGAATAGTTTAATTGTGGTAAATTTCTTGCTTTTACTTAGTTTTCACTGCCTTTGGCTTTTAACTTGATGTATTTACATCTTAACGATTCGGATTTATTTTCCAAACAGTGAGATGAAACAGGGACGACTCAAAGGCAGCTTCATTTTGAAATTGGCCAGGCTTTTGTAAACAAGCTCTTGACTGAGCAATTTATAATTCTCTAAACAGTTGGGGGAAAATATCACACAGAAAAGCAGATGTTATTCTCCTAACTCTTTTTTTCAGGTCTACAATCATTGTCTATAATACTGAACCAATCACATTACTTCAAGTAAATTTTGGCTTTGCTGGATGTCAACCATGTTAGCCATACTCAAGATGTGGTTCAAAGAACAAAGCTTCTCAGAGACAGCTCTGTGGCCTGCTTCCTCATGTTAGCTTGACAGCACTCAATTTAGGGGTTGTGTTGGCTCAAGTTTGCAGCATGCAATGGGAACACAGTTCCCCAGATGCCAACCTTAACCTAAATAAAAGCTAGGCCTGCATCTCCTCAGGGTCAAGTTAAAGAATACGGGTTGTGCTGTCCCAGACCTCAGCGGGTACCAATTAGGGGGAGACAAGACATGCACGCAAGGAAATGTAATAGGTAATTTTCATGGGTAGACAGTTGCAGGATCAAGAAAAAGAGAAGTCACTTTGCACTGGTGCAGTTGGGAAAAACTTCATACTCCATTTGTTCAAATCCTTTAGAAATAAAGGTTATCTCTCCAGAAAGCGAAATGCAGACATTGAAAAGGGAGGCAAATTTTTACAGATGAAATCAAAGCAAAGACTGTCTGGAGCGAGGAGTTAATGTGTGACAAGGGAGAGAATAATCCCAAGCATGATGAATTTGACTACTGAAATGATCATAAATTATGGCCACCTGCAACCTATCGCGAATGTCTTCTACGGTCGGAGAACAGGATAGATGGAAGAACAGGAAAAAAACTTGCTCCCCAATGGAGAAAAGGAAGATGTGTGCTTTGGTCAGTTCAGAGAAAATCTTTCTTTCCCCCTTAATATATATCTATATATAGATAGAGGTGTGCGCACAGACACACATACACACCCTCTCAGACTTCACGGGATAATTTCAATTTATATGTAAGATCCTCTTGTTCCCATTAAGCATTCAAAATGCCCCAATTGTAAATATTTCAGCAAATAGCCACTGAATGAATGATATAGTCAGCAAACATTGAAATAAATCTGTCAGTAAAAAAAAAATACATCACAAAAAGAGAGAATTCATAGTCTATAGTAATGCAAAAATCTGCATTTTAACATTTACAGCTGTATATGTGTGTAAGTGATATTTTTTGGTGTAAAAGACACGTGTGATATAAAAAGATAATTTATCCCAAATTGTGCTATGAAGAGAATTTATTGGAAGCATTGCAATAGGAGAAATGGTAAATGTTTCTAAGAGTTTTCGATGCAGCAATTGACCTATAGCTCCAATTTGTTTAAAAATTTGTTGGATTAGGCACAAATTTAATTGCAAAATGGTATTTTAAAGTAAAAATTAGTATAAAAGATAGAAAAAGTTAACATTTTCCAAAATGAATATCTTTTCTAAAGAAATGTAATATTTTATACATAAAGAATAATGAGATAAATGCTACTCACAAGTAACTTTTCAATAAAATGAATGAATAAATAAAAGAATACATTTTAAAAATGTTCTCAGAGCTTAGCTCAAGAACCTCAACAGATATAACACACACACACTCTTATTTTCAAATTAAATGTAATCCCATTAATAACAAACTTGTGCCAAAAGAAGTTATAACTGCCCATCACACCCAAAATGCAATTTACCTACAGCCATTATAGAATTTCCATATTGTTCAAGTTCAGATTTTAAAAGCACAAATAAAACACAAGTAGTTATTCCAAACAAGTGTGCATCAGAAATTCAAAAACATTTGTCACAGGAATGGATTAAAACTTTTTACTCCCATCATTAATATAAACTTACCATAAATATCAAAACTGTCTGTATCTTAATGAGAAATCTTTATGAAGGAATTGCAGTTAAAACGACAGCTCTGGAAAATGAGATAAGGGACCAATTAAGAGATTATTTTTTCTTTGTACTGTGATGGGACATACATCAGTAAGATGGTTGGCGCCACCACTGAAACACTGATGCCAACTTTAGAGTTGCGAAATGTCCCAAGTCTGAGGAACATCTAAAGAAACTGTTGGAGAATAAAGAAAATATTTTAGTGAATCATCTATAGTACAGATTTTCTCAACCTTGGTATTCTAGACATTTGGGCCAGATGATTCTTTATCACAGGGGGCTGTCCTGCACATTGAAGGATGTTGAGCAGCATCTCTGGCCTCCACCCACTAGATGCCAATAGCAAACCACCCTCCCGGAATTGTGACAACAAAAATATCTCCAGACATTGGCAAAAGTGTCCTAGGTGGCAAAATTCCCCCAGTGAAAAGCACTGATAACACACATTTACATAAACTTGTTTGATCAATTGATGTAGTAAATATTATAAAACTGTCCAAAATTTTCTATTCATGCATAACTCATTTTGTGAATTTTGCCAAAGTGTTCTATACAAATTTTCATATTTAACCACAACAGATTGACGAATCTGGAGTGACTGCTTCTTAGGTATAAACATTTTAAAAATTCACTAAAATACTTCTGATGATCTTATGAAAACTTTCAAGGATTCTCATGCAGAATTTGTGATTTGGGGCTTAAATCAAAATGTTATCACTATTTTGCATAATGATCTCTCCAAGATGGAAGCACAGATTGTGTTAGCATTGGAAACTGCATGAGAATGATGTTGCTTATGTTATACTTTAGATGAAGGCAAACAATCTATTTCCCCAGTTTAAATAGAATCTCAGAGCAATATTGCTGAGGATGATATACTCTGAAATTCTAAAGATTTTGATATTAGTTATCAGATATATCTTATATAAATAGTGATAGTTTGTATCAATTACTCAGGAATCAGCTGGGAAAAAATCTTCCCTGGGGAGATTATTATAGAAATACTCAATTACAATAACCATTTAAGTGACATTTTTGCCCTTTAAAATCTGTCTTAGTAGAACTTTCTAGGAAAATGAACAAAGAGAGAGTATATGCAGGTCAAAGGTTGTTGACTCTACATACAGTTTTTTAACCTGAAAAATTAATATTCCAAATAAGGAAAATAGGAAAATTTTCTTGGCTAAGTTTATTTAAAATATGTGACTACGTTGTTTAATGATAATAAATCTGGAGATCAAAATGCTTATCAATAACTTTCAAAATTATAACATATTCACTGACAATATAGAGGAATTACTTGAATTTGACAAGAAATGTTGGAAAATTTTAAGAATAATTATTGAGCAGGTCAAGCGAGTACAATATGCCTACTTCAATAATAAAGGACAAAATATGAAAGCTATTATTTTTTCTAAATTGTTCATTTCTTTTCACAATTTTCTCATGAAGATGACTCATTTACCACTAAATGTAATCATATTATCATATCACCAAAAGACGTTTCTTATAATTAAATGCACAAGTCAGAAAAAAAATACCTTTGTTAGTTTTACATATAAATTATTGGTTCAGAAAATATTATCCCTATGTTATTCACACTCCCACATAGATAAACATCTCAAACCTAAATTTTGACTTCTGTAATTATTTGACATTTGTTATTGAAAATATAATGATCTAAAATGTACCTCATTTGAAAGATGAAAACATCCTAGATCAAACTTCTTTTAAAAAAATAGTTATATTTCTGTTGCTAGATGAGTGGCTCTCAACTGGGGTGACTTTGCACCTCACAGAACATTTGGGGATAGCTGGAGACATTTTGGGGTGTCACAACTTGGGGGAGGGAACTACTGGCATCTAGTGGGTAGAGACCAAGGATGCTGCTCAACATCCTACAATGCACAGGACAGCCCTTTATAAAGAAGAATGATCTGGTCCCAAATGTCAATAGTGCTGAGGTTAGGAAACCTTGCTCTATCTAAGAGTATTTCCTGATTTAACCTGTGCAACAAAGCAGGAAGCACTCAATTCAAAATTGTGACCAGAATCCCTTTTTGCAGAGCATGTGATATTTTACCAAAGAGATTTTTCTTCTTCCATGGAAGGTGGAATTTTAACTATCCCTTCTTGCTATTATTGGCATCTTACAGAGCAGGAAACAAAAGCGAAGACTGAGGGGACAGTAGAAGCAGCCCCAAATGAGCAATCGCTGTACTGCTGTTCTCTAATTGAATATATCTTATTTGAGCAGCGAGTATGTACTTTGATACCGAGTCAAAGCAACGCCTTCACTGTAAAACAGGAATCACTTGACATGCTGAGAAAACCACATCATAAAAATCAATACAGCTAAAGCTTAAGCAACGAGTTTGAATAACTGTCTTTTTAACTCTGACATCAGCCATAGTGATATTCTGTATTGCTTGGGAGTCACTACTAAAATCAAACTTTTAACAGCCCGAAGTAAACATCTTCATTCTCCACGACACTAAGTGATGGCAGAGTAATATGATTGCTTACTGCTGCAAATACCTCATTGTGAACTAAACACGTGTTAAACTTTGGCTAAAATTTCTCTTCAGTGGCTATTATCTTTTCCAAATAAAACCAGTTTTTACTAATTCATTAAATAATGCCATGGTAGACTCCTTAATCAAATCATGGGATAGACTTGACACAAATAATTCTTTGATTACACAATAAATGTACATTCAGTAAAAAAAAAAACACCCAATGTTCCTAAATATAAATTACTTTATAATTTTACATTAGGGACTAGCACTGTGTAAATTACTCATGCTTGACCCCACCCAAAGGAAAGAAAAATAGAAAACTTCATGCTAGGAAGGAAAAAAGTTTCCTGTGTATTTACTTTTCCTCAGTGTCTATGATATTCTTTAGGTTATGAGTCATCAACATTTCAAGAGACAGGTGTCAAGTTTCTGAATGGGTTAGGAGTGCGAAGCTGGGGTAAGCAAAGGGCATCTGGCATTCGTTCCTGCTAAGAAAGAAAGAAAATCTTGCTCACACATTCCATTGCAAAGACTTGAAAGGAAAAAAAAGTTCCTCTTGAATTTCAAATTGTCCAGGGCAAAATATATCAGTCATTTACCATTTAGTGTGAATTACTTTAATCAGATTCTTTTGTTCTAAGGCCAAATTGAGTTCAGCCCTTTAAAGACTGGGAGAGATTTGATGTTGCTGGATGTTTTGCAATGTACCAAATAATTCTGGAATGTAAACACCTCTGGGAATGTTTACTGGGAAGGGCACACCAAGTGAGTACCATAATCCAGAGGGGCACTATTGGTGAGTATAGAGGCATTGGATACCAACAGAAAAGCAAGAAACATCATTCTACCAAAACACAGATATTGTGGGTTCATTTAGCGACTACTTACCAAGCCCTCTACTAGGTGCCAGGAATGGGGGTGCTGAGGTAAAAAGATATGAGTAGTTGAGTCTGAGCCTAACTTCACAATGGTACTTAGGAATTTTGAGTCAAACACAACCTGCTTTTGAATGAAATCTTATGCTAAAGAGGAAAATAAACTGTGTTTATCAAAACAAAAGGACTGGATCTTCATTTACAACTGGCTTGGTGATCAGAGAAGTTACCCCAAATCTTTGATTAATCTACTCCATTAGTGGAAGGTACTTTACAGGGATGGCCAAAAGCATCGACACAGCCATTGCTGGTTTAGTCGGCACCCGGCCTGCTTCTCTGGACATGCATTAACGTGGCACCCTTCAAACAACATTCAGTGATAGTTTATAGTGAACCCCTTACACTACAAGAAAATCACTTTTGTTTTTGTAAATCCTGTTGTTTGGGTATTAGATTGGTGAAAACGTTCTCATTTTACTGAAGGAAGAATAAAAAGGTGTCTAAAATCATTTCTGAACTTTGTACATTCATCCCCAAACACCTTAGTATTATTATTCTGTGCGGTAGTATAGCTATGGTACAGGAACGTGTCCTACTGACTTAGTGGACCAGCATAGGACAGGACAGTGTGGGGAACAGTACAAAATCTTTTTAGTACAACTTATCTCCAAGTCTAGAGTTATTTTAGTGCCCTGAAGTTGCCAAAAGGCACCTGAACATTTGGTGTGCAAAAATTCTAATTTCAGTTTAGTTTTCAACACATTCATTCAAGGAATATTAACTCACAGCTAGATTGTTCTTCAGATCAAATGACTGAATGTTCTAATCAAATTCTCTCAGGGCTACAAAATAACTAATTCTGTGAAAGACAATCGATTTGATAATCATAGAGGTATTATGGTGACTCATTAAAACAGGCAAGTGTTAGAAATGAGGTTTTCCTCTAAATGGCAGCTCTCGCATCTTTGTAATTCAACTAATCCCATTACACCTACACAAGAACAGTTCCAAACTTTAATAATGAACTTTGCGAAGGGTGGAAAAACTGGGGATGTTGTCACCAGGGTTATGAGATTATTACGGAAAGTTCCTAGAGCTGATGCTAGGGGAGTGATTCACTTATTCTCTCCATGATGGTAAAGATTTTATGGATCAACATTGGAGTAGTCATTTGTCAATATTTCACAAGTCTGGTTTGGGTATTCAATAATCTAACATTCTTATTATCATCATCACTGCTTAGCCAGGGCAACACAGAAGAATGACAAATTGGAAAATTTGAAGTTATTTTTCCCTCGCCTACCTGAAATTAAGTAACGAATTTGTGTTTAACGAATTGACTAATTTAGTAATTCAATGGTCCAACTAGCTAACCCTTATTTCTGTTATCTATCTCATCTCCTTCCAACAAGTTGTTTGAGAATTGCATCTGTGTGCGCATTCACAAGCAGATTCTGGCCATCATTTTATAATCACCACCACAACTACCACAATAACAACAACAAAAGCTAACAATTATTCAGCAGTTACTATGAGCTAGCTACTGTGCTATGCATATCCCAGGGTGCTCCACCGTGCTGGTTAAAAATCCTAAGGGAGCCCAACAAATTTATGAAGGGTGAACGAGATACACATAGGTCTTAGAATTCCAGAAAGCACAGCAACTACCATCTTGGCATCTCTGAATGGGATGGTCTTATGTTGAAAAACAAATAAGCATGATCCTTCATGCATTCCACAAATATTAAGTGAGGGCCTCCTGTGTGCCAGGCACTGAGGTCTATGCTCTAGATATGTTCACTCATTTAATCATTACAACTACACCATCGTTCTCATTTTACAGGCAGAAAAGTAGACAAACTTGCCCACAGACCCACAGCTAGTAAATGGCAGAGTCAAAATGAAGAGAACAGATTTAGGTAACTATTTGAGTTACTTGGTGAATGGTGTCACCATCCATCTCAACACCTAAGCTGGAAACTTGGAGATCCGCCCACTCCTGTTCTCCCTTATTACCTCCACAGAACTGGCCAATTCTCCTAAGTGGCTTCTCAGACTTCTGCCTTATTCCTCTCCATTCCCACATCCTTGCCTTGGCCCAGGTCCACACAGGCTTTTCTTGTTTGTTTTTTATTGAGGTGAAATTCACATAATATAAAATTAGCCATTTTAAAGTGTACTATTCAGTGGCATTTAGTACATTCACGATGTTGTGCAACCACCACCTCTATCTAGTTCCAAAATAGTTTTACCATCCCAAAAGGAAAGCCAGTACCCATTAGGTAATCTCTCTCTGTTCTCCCTCCCTCCAACCACTAACGTATTTTCTGGCTCTACGGATTTACCTATTCTAAATGTTTCCTAGAAATGGAATCATACAATATGTGACCTAATGTTTTCGGGGTTTATGCATGTTGTGGCATGAATCAGTGCTTCATTAATTTTTATGGCCAAACAATATTGCATTGTGTGGATATACCACATTTTGTTTATCCATTCATCTGTTGATGGACATTTGGGTTGCTTTCACTTTCTGGCTATTGTGAATAGAGCTGCAGTGAACATTCATGTACAAGTATTGTTTTGAATACCTGTTTTCAATTCTTTTGAAGCATATACTTAGGAGTAGAATTGCTTTTTTTGAGTATAAATCTAGGAGTGGGATTGCTGGGTTACGTGGTAACTCTATGTTTAACTTTTTGCTGAACCTCTCACAGGCTCTTGCATGGACTCATGCGATAGGATGGTCTCCCTACCTGAAGCCTCTCCTTCTCCAATCCTTCCTGTTCACTGCTAACAAAAACAAAAGTCTATTGATGCCATTCCACTGCTTATAAACCTTCAATAGTTCTCCAAAATGTAAAAGGACAACCAGAAACTCCTCAGGGCTTTGGGCAGCCCGCATGGGCTGATCCCAACATGCTGGTCTCAACCTACCCCATTTTCCTTAGACTTTCCCTTCATCCCCTTTCTTCTTTCCCTCTCGCCACTGCCCTAGTCTCCAATCCTAGAGCATACACTTTCTTTCAGCAATGTGTCCCTAATAGACAGCTAGCTAAAATTCCCCATCCCATATTAACACTCTGCCTCTCCTGGAGATCCATTCAAAAGCCATCTCTTCTAGGCCAACTTTGATGATGCTCTCTTCCTTTCCCCAGCTAGAGACAATCATTGCTTTATCTGATCTCCTCTAGACATGTTATCTGGGCCATTGTCAGGACATTTGCCCCCGAAGGCCTTTCATCCTGAAGACTTGTGTACAAGTCTCATCTCCTGCATAGCATGTAAATTCCAGGATGGCCAAAATCTTATTGTGTTTGCATTGCCCATCATAATGCTTTGATCACGGCTGGCATTTAAAGAAAATTTGATGAAGGACCGAACGAAGGAATAAAGGAAGGAAGCCAAATGAAGGAATGATAGACTCAGTACATCAAATGTAAGCATCTCCTTTGCTTTATCAATTAACTTCATCATTCATGCCTGTCTGAGGACTCTAATCAAATAGGCATTAATGGCTTGATCATAGAGACTGTTGTCTAGAGGTGAATCCCGAAAGGAAACCATACTTGACTGGCTGTGTGACTTTGGGCAAGTTTACTTAGCCTTTCTGTGCCTTAGTTTCCTCATCTTCAAAATGCAAATAAGCTAGGTTGGCTTTGAGTATTAAAATGAACTCATATTTATGAAGCTCTTAGAATAGTTCCTGGCATGGGTCAGAATTTTAGAAGAGTTTATTAAATAAAATAAGTAAAAGAAATGAGCCAACTACTCATGCTCTAAATGAGTAAAACTGTGATTAAGACAGGCAGAATGAACACAAGGCTCTGTGAGCTGCAAAGTAAAGTTATTTAGTCAGGCCCACTAACCAAACTTTCCATGTGAGTTCAAATGCTACATATGTTATTGATTTACTATATGTTATTCTTCTACTTTATTAGTTTTGGAGGTCTGAGGCCATCATAGAGAAGCACTTTTGGTCTAATCCTGGTATTCCACCTCACCCAATGCTGTCATGGGTAAGAAAACTGATAACTATTTGTTGATTAAACTTTTTTGGGCAAGTGAAACTGATTACAGAGAAATCATAGCCATAACTGGCTATGGCTTAGTTTAAAACTAACTGTGAATCTATATATAAACAACTAACAAAAGTGAGCATATTGCTAAGTCAATAAGAGTAAAGTACCTAAGTAGAAGAATATTTCCAAGTGATATGTTTACTTCTCATTCTAATCTATTCACTTCAGTTCCTTTAAAGTTTTAAAGTTTCTCACAAGAATAGCTAAAGCATTCTCGCAGGAACTAGACCTGTTGCTCGCACTCAGTGACCCTCTTTCTGCTACCACTAGTTTCATTACCAAGCTCCTCTTGGATCTATCTCCTAGAAATATGCCTTCTCTGGGTAAACTCAAATTATCTAGTTCTTTTTTTCTGTACTTCCCGTTACAGAGCCTCCCCACGACATCTGGTCTACTCCTATATTTTGAGTGCTGATGAATCTGAGAGATGTATGTGTATATTCACCCTCATTTGCAAATTTTTATGATGCAAACAAACAAAGCAAACTAAAATGTTCTAAAGGGTACATGCATCCCCTCATCCACAATGCAGAAAGCCCATCCACTGATATACATGTGGCTTGGCTTGCTGGTGATATTGGAGGTCTCCTCCATCCCGATACCCAGTGGAGTGACTACAGCAACAAGCCTCTCTTCCAACATTAATATCCAGGGTTTGACCCAATTTCAACAGTTTTGAGAAAATGTATTTTTTTAATTAAATTTTTTGTTTTGAGATAATTGTAGATTCACATTGAGCTGTAAGAAATAATACAGAGAAATCTCCTATACCCTTCATCTGGCCTCCCCCAGTGGTAACATCTTGCATAACTGTAGTACAATGTCACAACCAGGAAACTGACATTGATATAGTCCAATGACTTTATTCAGATATCACCAGTTTTGCATGCACTCATCTGTGTGTGTATTTAATTGTATGCAATTTTATCACATGTGTAGATTTATGTGACTATCACAACAGTTAAGACACAGAACATTCCATCACTACAAGAATCCCTCATGCTACCCCTTAATAGCTACTCTCACCTCCCTTTCAACCCACCACCTTCTTTTTTTTTTTGTGAGGAAGATCAGCCCTGAGCTAACTTCCATGCCAATCCTCTTCTTTTTGCTGAGGAAAACCGGCTCTGAGCTAACATCTATTGCCAATCCTCCTCCTTTTTTTCCCTTTTTCTCCCCAAAGCCCCAGTAGATAGTTGTATATCATAGTTGCACATCCTTCTAGTTGCTGTATGTGGGACACCACCTCAGCATGGCAGGACAAGTGGTGCATCGGTGTGCGCCCGGGATCCGAACCTGGGCTGCCAGTAGCGGAGCACGCACACTTAACCGCTAAGCCACGGGGCCAGCCTCCCCCACCACATTTTTAAATCTGGCAACCACTAATCTGTTTTCCACTTCTATAATTTTGTCATTTCAAAAATGTCATATAAATGGAATCATACAGCACGTAGCCTTTTTCGACAGGTTTGATTCACGCAGCATAATACCTTTGAGATCCATCCAAGTTGTTGAGGGTATCAATAGTTCATTTCTTTTTATTACCAAGTTGTATTCTATGGTATGACCATACCACAGTTTAACTAGAAATGCGTTTTTTGATTCAGTGCAATTTTATTAACTGCACCAATGCTACAGAATGTAATGTGACTTGATGGGGAATTACATAAACGACCTTGTTTTCTATTACAAGACCTCCACAATGAAGTGAAAAATGAAGTCAATTTTTTATATACTTTAAAGCTTGCACAGGTGTTCCAGTCAGCTAAATATTTCAGCCTAGACTATTTTACCTCTGAATTACCCAAATAATTATCTCAAAAAAATTGTTTAATTTAGCACACAGAGAATTGTGAAGTAAGTGGTGGTAACTTAAAGTAATTAGCAATCATAATTATCGAGATTTAGTCTTCTAGCCATTCTCTTCTTTGGAATTTACAGGGAGCCTATGAATGTTCAAACACACTGTATTTTTGGCAAAGGACCCTCATGCTTTGTCTGCATTTTACTGCTTCCTTTGCACCTGGAAGCAGCTATTTTAGGACTGTCTAGACAATCACCCCAGCTTTAAAGGTCTTTTCCTTTCTTTTCACATAATCACTGAGCATAGAAGGTAATAAATAGATCATGCTGGCACTCTCTCATCCAAGATACTATTCAAATAGAGTCAAGAACAAGAATGCCTTTGCTCTGGCTCACAAAATTGAGAGGCTTTAATATATGGTCCCAGACTTCTACCAACTGGTCAAGAAGGTTTCTGACCATCTATACCTCTGCACATGTAAAATCAGGATCTTGGTTGAACTGTATGAAACGATTAATATTTGACCATGTTGGACCTATAAAAATGGTGATTTCAAATGATTCAACTCAAGAGATTTGGGAAGGAATCTGGGGGTGGTTTGGTTCCATTTCCCTTCTACAGTTCCCAGGCAACACTCACCCAGATCCTAGCGATGACCCAGAATGCACAGTTTCTGCAGGCCACTCTTGCCACTGGAGCGGAATAATGGAACTAAGTATAATCCCTGGACATACTCCACACACTTGTCCTAGGCAATCCTCTGAGTCAGTTAAATAAGATCCCAGGGAGATGTGCACAGAGTAAGTCTACTTCACTTCTCATACTCCTTTCTTTCAAGAGGTGATGGCTTTCCAGTTCTCTACAGGACTCCTAGATCCCACTGTCTCCAGGCTCCTTAATGGGTCCTGAGAATGCTTCCTGATCTCCGACCCTCCAGGGAATTTTCCTACTGGTACTCTCTGATGATCACATTATTTATTTCTGGAGGAAAAAAATGTACCAGGATGGAAATATATATATAATGACACCTAACAATAATTGGTTAGTTTTATTTGCATCCTTATGTTTACTATTAGTGTATTTATTTTACAATAAAATAAGATACTCACACATGTTATTTTTCTGCTAACACTATACCATTTCCACTGTCACTTTCAAGTGCTTTCTCCACCCTTACCTCTGTTTATCCAATTTTCTCCACTGCTGATATGTGTACCCGAATTAGCTTGGGGGTCTGAAGTCAAAAGCATTTCTCTTGAATACAAACTGGAGCACCAGAAACAAGACCAGCCCAAGAAGGTTGAGCCAAGGGTCCAGGAATTTCACTTGGATGCCACTCACTGTGGAGAACTTTGCCTGTGCCAGGCACTGGGCTAAATGCAGTGGTGGTGGTGGGGATACAAAGTCAATGAATACTCAGTCTGTACTGAAGCAGATTATAGCTCTGTAGAGGAAGAAAATTATAACACCAAGTGGAGCAAACACAGCATAGAACCAAGTCAGAAGATGTGGATTCCAATTCTAGGGGCCATGACCTACCAGCAGTGTTACTGGGGCAAGTTGCTTGACCTGCCCTATTTCCTCCCTTTAAAATCAGTTAATAATAATAATTTTGATCTTACTTTTGTTTACACTTGATATTTAAAAAGATAATTAATGAGAATTTTATATGATGTGTAAAGTGTGACTGGTAAACTTAAAACACTCTACAAACGCAAGCCATTACTTTTAGTGAGTATTCATTGTATGCATATACTACCCCATTTCATCCTCAGCAATCTGAATCTTAGATGAATTATTACTTTCCTCCTCGTAGATGGGCAAGTTGGGCTTAAAGAAGTCAATTAACCTCACCACTGCCATAAGACTCTTCCTGCAGGACAATAATGAAGTCTCAAGCTTAAGGCAAATTTCTCCAGAGTCATCAGCAATTTTTCACTTTCCAATTGCTAATATTGTCTCACTTTCCAATTTTTCACTTTCCAGGCACTCTTTAATACAACTCAATCTGTTTTCTACTTCTGCTATTCAGATAAAACTGGTTTGGTCAAGACCACCGATGATGCCACGTTGTAAAGTTCAAGGGGGCCTGTTCCATCTTAATTCTACTTGACCCCTCAGCAGCGTTAGACCTAGCTGACCACTCACCCAGCCATCTTGAATCCGTTTCTTCTCCCAGCTTTTGCTATATGCACCGCTTTCCTCACTCTTTCTTCACTAGCCACTTCATCTAGCTTCTTTCCTGCTGCTCCTCCTCTTTTCCAGCACTCCTCACAGATCTGTTCTAGGCTAACATCTCTGAAACCAAACCTTCTCAAGATGTGCCCAGGATCTGTGAACCTCCTGAAACAGACTCACCAGAAACAAGCTCTACAAGGGAAGGAAACTTTTCACATTAATTGCCAAATTCCCAGCACCTGGAAGAATCCCAGGCATACCTCGGTGCTCAATAAATACTTGTTGAAGACATGAGTTGCCTGACGTGCTTGTGAAAACACATGCTTCTGGGATGCACTCCTGGACTTCTAAATTGGAATCACAGTATATCTGATACCTGAGAATCAAAATCTCCGGTCTTCTATCACATGACGTTTCATCCATGCTCTTTCTTCAACCCAATACCCTCTTGCACTTCCTTATCCTCCAGTGTTCTGGGAAGATTTTCCCGAGCTCCACTTATACTCAGACTAAATCTCTAAGTCTCCCTATTGTTCCCTTTCACAGAAGCCTTTCCTTTGTAGAACTTATTGTCACTCTACTTTTACATATACATGTGTGACTACTTAATGAAGTGCTATCTCTCCTGCCAGCCTGCCTCCGATCATGTAGGTTTCTCTTTACCATCATATCCCCATTTCCTCATCTAAACCTTGCTCATAGTGGGCCCTCAATAAATACCAGTGAATAAATTATATTTATGATATGGATTCTATTATATGAATGCTAATATATTGAGTATAAAACAATAAGTATATGTAAAATATAGTAAATTATATATTAATGATATAATAAATAATTAATAGTTAAACAATGACACAAATTTTTCCCTCCAGCTCCAAGCTCTCCTCTGAATTCTAAAGGCATATATCCTTCTAGGGGCTTCACATCTCCACATAAATATCTAATGGGTTTCTCTATTTCAAACTGTCCAAAACCCAAACTTTTTATGTTTCCCTCCCATCTTGTTTCTCTCAATATTTTCTTCATGTCAGTGAATAGCATCACTGACTGAGTTGCTCAAGCAAGAACTTGAGCATTTGTTTCCTTCTTTTCCTTCACCAGCCTCCTATCGCATATCCAATCAAACATCTAGTCCTGTTTCTTCTACCTCTAAAATATATTTAAAATCCATCCTTTCTCCATCTCTACAGCTGCTGCCCAAGCCCAATCCTCCATCAACAGTCAACTGGATGATTGCCACGGCCCAGTGACCACCCTGCGTCCATTCTTGCTCTCCAACAATCAACTTTCTACACAAAACTACATCAAGCAAATCATCCCCAAGTAAAGACTCACCCTAATTCAATGGCTTCCTGCTGCAATGGGATGAAGTACGCACACCTTAGCTAGGCCATGCCTATCTGTCCACAGCACCTCAAGCCTTTGTTCCCTTCCCTCACTAGACTCCTGGTCCCTGTTTTGCACGTGCTGTTCCTTCTGCCTGGAATGATTGCCCCATGTGTCCCCACCCCTTGCCCATTGTCTCCCTCTTGTCCTTTGGTCCTCACATTAAATGCCACCTTCTCAGAGCAACATTTTCTAACACTCTATATAAAATTACATTCTGTCTTCTGATATCTGCTGTCATAGGAATCTGTTTTCTACACAGCATTTACCACACTTTGGAATTACTGATTTACTATTATTTATTCTCTTGTTTCTGCAGGGAAAGTTTCATATCAGTCTTATTCACCATTTCATCTCCAGCACCTCAAACAGAGCCCAGCACACAGTACTCTCAACAAATGGTTGTTGCATGAATGACTGGAGAGAAGAAAAATAGTCAAAACAGAACATCGCCAACAGAGGAGTGGTTGCCAGGGCCTGGGAGTGCAGGGAAGGATTGACCATAAAGGGGAAGCATGAGGGAATCTGCGGGGGAGTGACAGAATTCTTCTGTATCTGAATTGTAGTGGTGGTTACACAACTTTACGTATTTGTAAAAACTTATAGAACTGTACCCTCCAAAAAGATGAATTTTACTGTATGTAATTTAAAAAATCAATTAATAAAATTATTATGTTTCCAAAACCCAAGTCAACCCAGAACAAATCTAAGAATCCAAACTTCACAGGTTTGGGCTCTTTTGGGGGGGGGGTTGCTCAATTAACTTCCCATGTTCATGGTCAAGTACTGACTCAAACCACACTTCCCCATTTCTCATTTACCAGTTTAAAGAAAGGAAACCGGAAACGAAAGAAAGATGTGGAGGATAAACAATACAAGAAAAGACACAGTGGTAAAATCATATTTAAAATAATCATGTGATAAAATGTCAGCATTTATTTGTGACATTTGGCTTTGTTTGTATTGGCTCACTCAAGCCACATATACACCCACGGCTAACCTCTGCTTTGTGCAGTTGATAATGACTAAACTTCACAATACGCTGGCAAAATCCATCCTTTCCCTGGAGGGCTGTTACACACAGGGAATTAGAGTTTTACAGCTGAACAGTGTTCTTTCTCAAAATATATCATGATCAACTTTCATTAGAACAAAGCTATATGGGCTGATAAATTGTTGTCTTTTGCCAAATTATTACTTATCATTGTATACTCACCCAACATACGCCACTGAGAAACCCCATTCTATCCAGGGAAAGCAGGATGCAGAGATATTAATAGATTCTTTAGACACAAGTTGCATTCTCTAAAGTAAGCACATGACATATGAATTTCATCTTGTGACCTTCCCCCTACAACTTCACTATTGACTTTTATCCATTAGAACATGTTGATGGATATACCATTTCAAAATGAAATATTTGGATATATGACTCTGATTTGGGGAAAGGGAAATGGTGAGCTAATTTCCTCTTTTATCAAGCTGAATCACTGAGCTCGCTCTGTTGCTATGCACGCATAAGTCAATGCCATAGCAACTTCCTGGTTTGCTCTTAAACACACAACAGCAGAACGACGCTAGTAGGTACATTTTTCTTCAATTCTTAGATTTTATTTGTTCTCTTAGCAGTTTTATTTTTATATTATATTTTACAGTACAGGGTTATTTAGTCATCCTTTTGGAGTCTTACCATTGCTGACTGCCATATATATTATTAATATCAGTACAACAGAAGTGTATACTTCTTGGAAAATTCTCCCATAGTTTCCCTTCATTCTTCTCAATCCCTTGCTCACAATGAAAAGTTTGCAGTTTGCACAGTATAGACTGGATCCTCTTTAGGATTATCTTTATGAGGATCCTAAATTTAAATGGGACTGAAACATATGATTTGAAATGCATGAAATATAGCAATGCGCAGATTTTTCATATACCTATTTAAGTAAATTAAGTGAAAGCATAATTATCAGTTGGCATGTACTAGGAATTGTGCCAGGTTCTAGTAAGAAATAAGAAAATCTTCGCTATCAAGGGATTCAGAAAACATCTAAGAGGCAGAGATGAGAGTGTATTCTGGTTTCTATGAGCTCTTGCTGTAGAAAGTAAGGATGGGTACTCTCAAATTCTACCACTTTGGAGCTTAGATATTTCACCTACAAAATATGCTGTGATATCTAACTTTAGCCTAGTTTAGGAAAACCACAAAACACACCATCTAAATCACTGCCATCTGTAAAGTGTTGTTGGCTGATGGACTAGAAGAGTAATTGACTTGTTTTCTGAAACACTCGAAATAGGTTTCCAATTCCATACTTTTAAGATTATTTAGCTGCCTGTGCCAATATTCCAATTAGTTAAGGAACTAAGATGTGTTATTGTATAGATAGGCAATAAATTTCACTAAAATTTTAGAAATCCATCCACCCTGCCACGATCATATGTTAATGTGTCCAAAGCTAGGAAAATTTAGTGCAAGTCATTTTTCATTTAAGCATCTACTTATAATTTGAAGAATGCACATCAGGTACCTTAGAAAATAACTCTCTCGTTGACCAGATGCATTTTAAAATGCCTCAGTGAACTGGCACCTTTTCATTTCTGATCAGGTGGAGAGTTGTGCATTCTTAACACTAGACCTGTTCTTTACACGAAGCTTACTGTAGCTAACTGCTGCTGTTCTTAGAAGTGGGACCAAAAGGTTCCATTCCATAGGTCTGCCTTGACTGTAATTGTAGAACTAGAAGACCCTTGTACTTCTTGATGAATCATATTTTTATGTTATTTGTATACTATGATGAAGTAATTTTTGCAATTTTAGGAATATTAAATTGTAACGTTAATGGATAGCCCTGAGGTTAATATTCCTTTGAAAAGCTAACATAGAAATGCACTTTACACCAGTAATTCTCAAAGTGTGGCCCCAGAACCAGAAGCCTCAGTCCCAGATAGAAGCTTATTAGAAATGCAAGTGCTTGAACCCCACACCAGACCTACAGAATCAGACCCTCTGGGGGTGGGACCCAGCAGTGCGAGTTTTAACAAGCCCTCCAGGGGATTTCAGTGCACGCTCAAGTTTGAGAACCACTGCTTTATATAATACACATTTCTTATTTGGAATCATACATATATATACCTAAATTGAGAAACAGCTCTTTTCTTCTTTTTGATGCTGTGTTGTTTTTTGTTGGTTTGTGTGTTGTGTGTTACCTTTGGTATTCTGACAAAAGCAGGATTTCTGCCTATCCTAGTGTGGTTGTGACACAAGATCACCCAGTTCTGGATAAACTAAAAAGTCATTGTAAATATTTTAGCTTCGAAGAACAATCTACTTAAAATACAAGTTATTAGCAGCAATAATAAGATGATGACTAATTTGAATAACCTGGCAACTTGGGACTAAAGAAAGAACAATGGCTTAGAGTCAGAGGGACTTTAGTCCACCACTTACAGGTTAAATGGGGGTTTCTCAATCTCAGCACTATTGGCATTTGGGGCCAGATAATTCTCTGTTAGGAGGCTCACTGTAGGATATTTTAGCAGCATCCCTGGTCTCTACCCACTAGATGCCAGTAGCACCCCCTCCCCAGTTGTGACAATCACAAATGTCCCATTGTCAAATGTCTCCTGGAGGGGCAAATATCCCCCAGTTGAGAACCACAGGGTTAAAGGATTTGGACCAGTTCTACTGGTCCACTGGGGATTCTCAATCTTGGCTATACAGTATAATCAATTAAAAATACTGATGCCCATGGTCCATCCCAGCCTGGTTGTATCAAATCTCTGTGGGTAGGCTCAGGGATCCACAAGTACTTTTTCAAAGCTCACCAGGTGGTGCTAAGGCACAGCCAAGACCTACAAGCATTGTACTGACATTGTTGTGCCTTAATTCCCTTACCTAGGAGATGGGTGCAATAGTATCTGTTCTAACCACCACATAGGATGTCCCAAGGTTTGAATGAGAGAATGTTTGTTAAAGCACTTGTTCCGTAAAGCATTAACTATGTTAAGGGCAGCAGAGAAAAATAACGCATTTGAAAAAGTTGCCATGGAAACGAAAAGCTGTATCCAGCACTTTATTTTGAATTAGAATGATTTAGATTCACTGTCTCTTAGACACATACCTCATTTACAATAGAGAAGAGATGTGGGGAATTCACAATCTCTCTTGGGAGCAAACTTGTAGCATTATTTAGTCCTGGATAGATAGAAAACTATATCAAATCAGATCAAATTGCTCATACTGTGCACCAATGATAATGTGCACACCTAAAATCAAATCACTAATATTTCTACTCTCTTGGTTCTCAAGAACTCAGTTTAATAAGTAGAAAAGCATGTAGATTCATCTGAAAACAAATTGCCTCTTTAAAAATTGTGGAAAAATCGTATACATTAAAAGTCTGGTATAGGCTTCAATTGTGTCCATATGTATTATTTCTTCTAAAAAAAAGATAAAAATATCTGAAGCAAACAATAGCAAATGTTAACAGTTATTAAATCTGGGTGACAAATACATAGATTTTTGTTTAATTTTTCTATACTTTTCTTTACGTTTGAAATATTTGATTAAAACTAAAAGAGGATGTTAAAACCAGTTTGTGCAAAGCACCAGAGAATACTGTAACGGAAAATAAAGAAAACATGTTTAGGTGACCGAGGAGACCCCATAGGGCTGGAGAGGCCGTCCAGCTAGAGGCAAAGGGGCTCCATCTGGCAGTGCCTGGCTGTTTACGTGGCTGAATATGCAGGTAGGGGACGTTAGGCTTTTCACATTCAAGATCAATTTTGAACTTGCCCAGCACGTGAGGAAATCTTATTAGTGTCTTTTTGTCAAATGCTCTAGCAGCTTTTAAACTAAGCAACCTATTATGAAATATCTGCTTCTACTCTCCTGCACTCCTCTCTAATATCTCTAGAAACTAATATGGTAGCAACTGTGACATTTGACACAAAAGGCAGTGAGAGTACAGCCTTTTAGGCACATCTTTTAAAAGAACCAATTTGCTTGAAGCACTACATTCACAAGTGGGCTGTGATCAGATAAGTAAGCAGAATAATTTTTCTCCTGGAGTAGGAGTTGGCAAACTGCAGCCCACGGGCCAAATCCAGTCTGCTGTCTGTTTCTGTAAATACGGTAGTAATTTAACACAGCCTAGTCTGTTCCTTTACATATTGTCTCTGGATGCTTTCAGCTACAACATCAGAGTTAAGTAGTTGCGACAAAATCTGTATGGCCCCAAAAGCCTAAAATATTTACCATCTGGCTGTTCATAAAAACATTCCTAACTCCTGTCCTAGAGTGTTAACATATAAAATTTTCCCATAGAAACTTAATAACAAGTGATTGGACAAAATAAAATGTTTTTCAATGACTTTTTGTATTGTAGTCATGTGATAATATACATTCATACTATATTTTTCTTTTAATCTCAATAAACAAATTATAAAGATTCAAACATTAATTACCACATTTTCTCTTTAAAAAACCTGATGTAGTCTACAAAGGAAACCTAAAAGAAGATGTATTGATGATTAATAATCTAACACATTGTTAAAATATCACCGTTTGACAGTCTCTCAAACAGGCCCTTTTCAAGAGCAAAACTATTTTAATTGTATAGCTATTTGCAGTTGAATAACTGCATTACATGTAAAAAAATACTTATGGAAATTTATTGACTAAGAAATTTTCCCTTTTTAAAGAAATATAGAAGTCATAGTTGTATGCTAGAGAGACATATAAAAGTGGTCATTTCTTTCGTCCTTTAAAAATAATTACCTTTGTATAATGTAAAGATGATATTTATGTTTCAACATAAGTAATAGCCTATTTTCACTTCATTTCACTTGCCTGGACTTTCCAATGTTTTGGGAAATTTTAAGAAAAGGAGATACTTTTATAGCTACATAAAGTTGTATCATTCCCAGCAACCTCATAAATTGAAAATGAGACCTTATTGATATCCTTGCCTTTGTTTCTCCTCAAAATTACCGCAAAATAGGAAAATAGTAAGTAATAAAGCAAAGAGAGTGCAGAGCTATGGTTGCCAAGGCAACCATAATCATATTTCTTTTGAACTTCAGTGGAGCATCCACTGCAGTTCAATCCAAGTTCACATTTCCTTAGGAAGCTTATATAAATTCAAAGTCCTTATTATGACAGCAATATCACTCTGATCAAGCAGGGATGTAGAACAGAAACCGAAATGCCCATGGCATTCGCATTATGGAAGAAAGATGGGAAAATGACACTTGCTAGTGTACGCGATGGCCAAGAGAACCTTTCCCTCCACTCCACTCCATTCAACATGCATTTGTGGTACTATGCAGGCTACTGCCATGAATGAAAATGGGAGTCCCACCCATAGATAATAAAATAGACACAGATTAAATGAGTTACAATCCCCTTGTAGATCCTCATGGCCTTAGGGAACTATAACAAACTACAGAATAGCTGGTATACACATTCCACAGATTACCATTTGTGGACCTTTTTCTTAAAGGTGAATATTTATGATCATCAGTTTGTCTTCATAGTGAAGAGACAAAAACTTTTTCCATACAATTTTGAGGAAGCTATTACTAGTTATTTGTATCTCATTTGATGCTGCGGTCAGAACCGAAGAGAATGTTGTTTACTCCAGGAGATGCTCAATATCTTGGAGGCTGAGCAGCCAAAGTTTGCCTCAATGGACTCTAAACAATCTTTGCTCATATTTTCCAACTCAGACACTCTCCAATTTGGAAGTTTGTAAAGATGGCTGATATTTGAAAGTCTGAAGGCATTTTCCCATAGAAACAATATACACAGTGGTTTTGGTTCCTAGGCCAGCTAATGTGGTCTCATTTAACCCATAACACACTTGAAGTGCAGAGTAGGAAATCTAAATACAAATGGGAACACCATTCTCATTCTTCTCAGACCCTGGAAAAGAAAGGAGATTCTCCATCATAGTATAGGGGAATGAGCCCTGGGTTGGGGTCAGAGATCTCTGTATGTGCCTCTAGGCCAGAGACTATCTCCTGTGAGTCCTGCTGAATCTCCTTAATCTATCTCAGTAGCCTGGCCCACTGTAGGAACTCAGTAGATAACTTGTTGGATAAATGGAATAATGAGCACCTTGCCATGAGATTCTGGACTAGTTATTTCAATATTTCTGAGATTTGGTCCCCTCCCCTCTAAATCAGATGTTTGGGAAGAGTAGACCAGGTTCTTGTCTTGTTCTCTATTCATATCCCCCTTAGATTCGTGGGCAACCCATTTTATTCCTGTTTTTTTGTACTATAGGGATAACAATGATTTATACAAGGAATAAATGGGAAGAGGTATCACGAGGATGGAGACAGAGTTCAGATAAGCATTTTACCACTGGTGGGGATTGGAGTATTATGGTTTTGGAAAGAAATTTGCTGAAAAAATAGACACCTACTGGCATTTTTCACTGAATCGATAATGTGATAACAAAACTCCCCAGGTTCACCCTCTTGGTGAAGTCCTTTTTGACTAACACCCACCCCATCTTTCTGGGGTCTCCTTTCCCTGATTTTTTTCTTTATTTTCTGTTTCTAGGACACTTACCACCATCTCACTTACTTTATTTTCTGCTACTTATTGGTTATCCCCTGATACACTAGAACCAAAGTACCACCAGGGTAGGGATGTGTGTCTGTTTTATTCAGAGCTGTATCTCCGAAGCCTAGAACAGTGTCTGCTCATAGTAGGCATTCAATACATATTTATTGAATGAATGAATGAATCACTGGATGAGAGAAAGGAGTGTACTCTTCTTTAGATCTAAATAAAGGAGTTAGACATTTTAAAGTATGTATTTTCCAAAGGAGAAAAGGAAGCATTAATTGAAGACAAATTTTGGAATATCATTAAATCTAATAGGAGTGCGATAATCATTTTTGTCAGAAAAACTAAGGTAAGGATACCCAATACCCCAGACTACTACCCATCAAATTCAATAACCAGAGTGGTTGCTTAGATGGAGATGCACTTGATATATTACCTATAAACATGTATAAAGAAGGGATGCTGCTTAGATTTTAGACTATATTGAGGCCTGGGAGCCAGGCTGGTACAATAGAAACATAAAACCTTCAGAATCAGTGGGTGTGCATTTGAATTCTTGCTCTGCCTCTTAACACCTATTGACCTCAAGCAGTTAGAGAACCTCCCATGTTTCAGTTTTCTCATATATAAAACTGGAATATGACCCATTGCCTTGCAATGTTGTTGTGAGGGCAAAATGAAAAGATGTAAGTAAACCCAGGAAATAGAGGACTTTCAACAGGTGATGAACACTCTCACTGTTGCTTACCATCACCCTCCCAGCTTTGCCCTCACTAGCAGTAGCCTTGGCAAGTCACTTAGCCCCTCTCGTCACCAGTTCCCTTCCCTACAAAATGAATAATTGTGTTACAGTGACTCCAAATAGATCTGCCACTCTGAAAATCCTGTGCACTCAGTTTTACCTCCTCAAACATGTAATTACAGGGCTGGGTGAAATAATGAGATATTTTAGAGATAATCTAGACTTACCTACAGAGGCTTATTAAGTATTGTGGACTGTCTGTATTATAATTCTATACTCATAACCCTAAAATATAATTTTTCCTTCAAAAATATTCTGGAAGAAAAGTTTTCCATGTCTCAGCAATTCAAACTCCAAAGAACTTTTCAGTGTTTGGAAGGGGCTGAAGGAGCCCAATATTTTAAAGATGAATGTAATTTGGTGCTGAAATCTTCCTTATGCGTTTATGACTGTGTTCCAAAATAGAACGCTAGAAAAGAGAAGTGTGGTTCAGAAATATCAAGAGACCTCCTAAGAATCCAGCAGGGTTTCACATACATTTTAGGTGATTTACACTTTATGTTTGTTATTCATTTACAACTTCCCACATTTATACTGCCCCAAACAGGATGAATTTAACGACTTGCGAATCATGAAAAAAGGAAGAAAATCAAGTTACTAAACAAATTATTTTCCCTTTGGGTCCTATGTATCCCGTAAGATAACTTTGATGCAGCACTTACATCACAGAGATATTTACTTAGGATTAGCAGAGAACAATTTACTGGTTGCCATCTAGTCTTTAAAAATCCTTTTAAAAAACATATATTTAAAGAACTCCCTGGGCAGAAAAATCTTTTAATTCTAATACTTCTGTCCAAAAAAAAGGTCTGAAATATTTCCAAATATATTAGTGAAAAAGAGCTTCCTTGAGTACAAATAAAATTTTTAATTTCTTAAAGCATATCTTGGTTTGAACAACACACCTTCGGGTCATATTCAAATTACACACACACACACACACACACACACACACACTGCACCACCCCCTTCTCCCATTTCCTCCTATAACCAGAAAATGGAATGTTTTACTGTAACCATGCACACCCTTTCCATTTGCATAAAAATAGTGGCTTTCACCAATTAAAGAAGCACAAGAACATAATCAGGGATGAAATTAGTCAAAATCAATAAAACGTTTTTAAAATAAAAATAAATCTTAAATTCTAATAGAATTTTACCTGGATAAACAGCTAGTATGTTAAAATAAACATCTATATCACATAATTACATACAGGTGACCTAGAAACACCCAACTTACAAATATCCTGTACCTGGGAACAGCCAGCCCAAGTGAGCTGAACCAGGACCAGGGCAGGCTCTGCCCAGACTTGAGGCAGGAGAAGTATTCCTCTAGGATTCACCTTGATCTCTTCCTGCTGGACAGTGGTGTTGGTAGTGATTAGAGTAGAAGGGGAAAGTGGGAAGCCATGGTTCTCATGCCACCGCAGTACTCCTTTCCCACTATGCTCACCAAGGAATCCATTTCCCATAAATGTGACAAAGAGTGCCTCGGTTCCCAGGCCGGTCCATCAGAAGTCCGCTGGACCCACAGTACAGCTGGAACCGTGCTATTAATACTAGGCTGACTTCCCACTTGGAAGCCAACTCCAGCCCTGACAGTGCTCGTCAGTTCTGTTATGGTTAAATGGATTTGTGGGCGGTCCTGGGAACCTGCCAGTTAGAACATCCTTTCTGTGGGAAAATTCCTGCTAAGGCCCAAACAACTTACTGACAAACACAGTTGTAGACCACACGTTGGGAGACCCTTAGGCATTGACAAATCAATCCTCACCTTTCCCTTCTCGAAATGCTTGGGTGATTATTACCCTTGCACAGATAAACATACGGCAGGTTCAACACTCAGCACACAACTTGCTCCAGGGTAACTAATGGGTATGTTTTGCTGTCATCATTAATACAACAACAGATCTACCCCTCTCCTGACACACACACATATGCACACGAATATAGACACATTACACACACGTACACACACACACACACACTCCACCATACCATGCTCCATGCAAATATGTTTTCATCTATACAGAAATGTCTTTGTCTTTTCTTGGGGAAAGGATGAACCATGATCCAGGCTTGAGCTGTGTACTTGAACTGTTGTTCTCTTGTTCTGGGGATTGATTTGTACTTGTTCATCCACATTTTCAACTGGCCTTCCCAAGGCCAAAAGGACAACTGTAGGACAAGCAGCCAAAGCATGGAGATGCTCAGCCATGGAACAGAAAGTGAAAGAGTTGTAATCAAGATCAGACCTAGGACCTCAGTAACACCATATTTGAATCAACTGAAGGACTCACTATTATATAATAGTCCTCTCGAATTCGTGGAACTTATGTGTGCAAAGGATACTGTTCTCACCAATGGCAAAGAGATAGTTTGGTACAAATTGATGAATTACAAATTCAGATGGTTTCTACACACACACACAGAGCTAACAATGCAACAGAGGAGATGTTGGATGATTATATCAGCAGAGTGTAATCTGCTAGGAGATGAAGAATAGTCACTGCCTAGGATCCTTAAAAATGCACACTGTTAACCAGTTCAAATGCAACAATGGTCATGCCGAAGCAGGTACATCTGGTATACCTTCAGTTTATTCAGCTCAAGGAAGCCAAGGCCTCTGTTATTTTCTTAAAGACAGCACAGGAACCACTGGAGACCAGTGTAATAGTATATGAAAGAGCAGAGAGTCTCTCAAATCTGATGTCTTCTTAAGTCAGTTGACCAGAGTCTTTAATGAAAGGGCCAAGCTCAGTGTAGTGAGTCCATGGAGAGGCCAGAAGAGAAATTTCAGCATGCCTGAATGACCTCCCTTAACTCTCCAGTTCAGAACCATAACAACACTTCAGCTTTGGTCTTCTACATTTCTCACTTAATCAGCCCCAAGGACAAAATATTGCAGCATCTGTGGGGACTCTGAAATGAAGTAAGCAGACTTGGGTTTATTTCTTAAAATAAGCACCTGAGAATGATCTTGTAGTTGGCATATATCAATACACATATACACATACTCTATACTATGTTATCCAGATTGATGTATATATACTGTGTATATGTAGATATATACATACTATTTTTTTAGACAATATGAATGTTAGCTGACCTTTAAAAATGCCTTCAAAGTCTATTATCAAGTTCAAGCATACTTACTACCACATTCATCTGTGAGTAGCTAATTAGAAATTACTGCCTCTTGGGGCCTACCCGGTGGCATAGCAGTTAAGTTCGCGAGTTCTGCTTCGGCAGCCCAGGGTCCGCCAGTTCAGATCCTGGGCGCGGACCTACTCACTGCTCATCAAGCCGTGCTGAGGCGGTGTCCCACATAGAAGAGCTACAACTCTACAACTCTGACACACAAGTATGTACTGGGTCTTTGGGGAGAAAAAAGAAAAAGAGGAAGATTGGCAACAGATGTTAGCGCAGGGCCAATCTTCCTTAAAAAAAAAAGAAAGAAATTACTGCCTCAGTAACTAATATGTTTCTAAACCGAAGGTAAGCTGCATATTTGTGTTGGTTGTGAAAAGCATCATCCTTTGCACTATTGTATAAGTTTCAACAAAAATCTGTCCTCCAGAGTAGTCTCAGTTCTTTGGACCGTTCAGTCTGATCAATACACGGAGGTAAGCCCTGGAAAAAAGGCATTTGGAAAGAAGGCAAGAAAAAAATTTCCCCATTCACGTTAGGTTAACCTGCATGGTGCTGTGTAGATGGAAGAAGGTATTAATTCCACATAGCGCTCTCTCCCAGACAAAAGTATTTTAAAATAAAAACAGTGAAAAAAAAGTTTAATTTCAAGTCACCCTGAGAACTAAACTCCTTCATTTCAGGGAATTTACCAATCTTTAGTGCTTAGAAGTCTTTAGTGTTGATATAATGTTGGAGTGTCCTTGTTTGACCAGAAGCAATCTGTCTCAGGCAACAGCAACGCTTACACTCTACTGAAAAAAAAGTGGGTGTAAATCTGGGCTAAATGTCCCAAAGGCCACATCTATTTCTTGGTAGTTGAGCAAACCCAGTTTAGGATAAGGAGTTTGAATATGTGGCAAGTGGCCCAAATGAATTTTTGCCTGACCCCTCACTCCTTGTTTCAATTCCCTCTTCCCTACTTGTTCTGCTTCCTCTCAACACTTTCTGGTCACTCTCCTTAACCCCATCATGGGAGAGGGTGTGCCCATAAAGTGGGTGCAGCCATTTTCTAGAAAAGTCACTGCCCAGGTTTGAAATGATCCAACAATCTTTTGTGACTGCATCACGCAAACTTTTCATGCAAAGAGATGCTTAGAATATCTGAAAGGACAGAAACCCTAAATTTTTTATTGTTGTTGTCAAGCTAACAAAAAAAGTTGGGTTTTGGTGCCTGCTGTCTAATAAATGTTTATATATGTGGGAGAATTCAGTCTTTCATTAAATCTGATAGTGAAATGGTGAAGCAGTAGTTAACCATTACCACCCTGCACTTCTTAGTGGTTTCCAGCATCTACCAAAGAGAACCTAACAGTTGTAAATGTCCAAACTGGCCAGGGTCAGTGCAACCTCTAGGCCACAAGATTGTTGTGATGATTAAATGAGATGATAATTGTAAAGCATTTAAGACAGAGCCTGGCACCTGGAAAGAGCTATATATATGTTCATCACCCCCACCATTATCGTCATCATCACTATCATTTAAAACCATCATCACCATCATTGTCACCACCACCACTACCATCACCATCATCATGACCACCACCATCATCACCATTTATTGTGAAATGAGGACTATTAATTATAGAATTTTAGTTAGGAGAGGAATGTGATCTATGATAGAGTAAACTCAAAGATAAACACAGTAATATACAGTTCTTCTATATAGAAGGATTCCCTGGTAGTTCCCTAGCTTCAATATATTTTCCCCACAGACCATCTACCCACCTTTCTTCCATTACCATGGAACCTGACCCCAAAAGGTTTAGATAAATGACTGATTTCAGTGAAGTACTGGACAAATTTTTTTGGAACCTTTGTGGACCGGACAGTAAAATATAGCAGAAATTGTTGTACATTCAGGTGGACTTAAGAACTATGAATATCAGGTACTAATTAACAAAGAGGGCAAAACTACAATGGCAGGCACTTGACCCCATCTTGCTCAACACCTCCATCAAAAACTGACATAAAGGTATAGGTCATGTTTATCAAATTTGCAGGTGACACTAAGCTAGGAAGAATAGATAATATAACAGGAGAGAGAATTAGGGTTTTTAAATATAGTTTAGATTTACATATAATAATTTAATTAGATCAAAAGTTTAGAAAGAGACTAAACTAAAAAGATTTAAAAAATTAGAGAGAAGTTTGCGTTTAAATTATAACAAAATTAATTGGAGATAGGCGACTTGAGGAAGAGGCAGAGCTCTTAGATTGTCCACTAAACTCAAATGAAGTCTGACAAAAGCGCTAAACCAGGTAATGGAAAGTTGGGCTGCATGAAAAGAACTTTAGAATTTAACTTGAGAAAAGTGATAACGCAGGGGGCTCCACCCGGGGCCAGAGCACACGTGGAGCACCAAATTCTGTTCCAGAGGCCCCATCTTTGGGAAAGACATCAATGCATCCAGCAAGCTCTGCAGAAGGCAGTGTGGATGGGGAGGAGAAGGTTCTGGAAACATTGTCATTTAACAAACCTTTGACGTCCATGAAAGTAATTGAAGCTGTTTAGTCTGGAGTTGTGGAGACTGTGGGGTAACAGAAACGCTGACTTCAAATATTTGAATGGCCATCAGGTGGATTCAGTAATAGATCTGGTCTATCTTTTAAGAAAGATTTAAAATGACTGAATGGGAATTCCAGGGAGTAGGCCTGGGCCTCTCCTAAGGAGACTCCTTAAAGAAAACATTTACCCAAGGATAAATGACTTAAGGGGAAGGGGACTCAACACTCAGAGACTCATGCAAATAACCATTTGATCATCCATCCCCAATGTGGTGAAAAGGACTCTTGCTTTGGGCGAGAGGCCAAACATATGACCTTTTAGGTCCCACCACTGTCATTCAATTCTCCTACATTAGATTTAGGTGAGAGATATGAAGAAGAGGAAGAGGTTCGTTAAGGGAGAAGCGGATACTTAAAAAGGAGAGACAAGAAGTTTACTGATGGCTTGGGGTGGCTGAGGAGTACAGCAGGTGGTGTAGTCTCCACGATAAATGGATTCATGCTAATTAATTAATAAAGGCCTGAACCAAACTTTAGAATTTTGCTTAAAGGCTGGTCCTATTCTGAAGACAATGGAGTGGAAGACAGTTTTCCCAGTGCGCTATGCGCTAATCCATGCCCTCGGAAGAGTGGAATGATGTCTTATGCTTTTTCATGTTCCCCACAACTCCATAAGTACTAGGCATGCGGAAGGTGCTCACCAACCACTTGCTGCTCCATTAACTTCCTACTTTTTCTCCAGGGGATTCAGGTTAAAGAATGAGGAATGATGTAGTCAACAGTGGAAATTCTAGTTTGGCAAAGTGGCTATTCGCTTGACCGCTTTCACTAGGGTATATGACCCTAACCTAATTGGAATTATTTTGATGTCAGAGTGATAAAAACATGGTTTTTGCTGTTTTGTGGCAAAATATTAGAGTAGTATGTCAATATGGGTTTTTTTCTTTAATCTTTTGATTACTGTTAATTTTTTTGTCTTTTAAAAAATATTATTATACTTTTCTTATGTCTGGTGGGACATCAATGAATTTTGTTAGCCTGTGCTTCAATACTATAATGATTTAATATAATTATTTGATATAATATTGTAAGAAATATAGCATATATTTTAATAGAATATCTGTACCTTTTAATATCTAACAAAACTTTCTAGAAGATTTACATCCACCTAATTACTATATAAATAATACCAAAGCAAATTGAGAATTTATCACATAATTAAATAACACAAAATATCCACATTGCCTTGACTCAGAAACAAGGAAAATGATACTACAGGGTTAGACCAAGTTTAGAACATTACTGTATAGGGCATAGTTGCTAGAGGGAGTACATTTGAAAGTATCCCCTTTACCTCTTTGTTGCTATGTTGGTTACACACTTAGTACTAACTGAGCCTGTGCCTCTCAGTAATTCATTTTCACCTTCTATTGCTGGGGAATTTCATCATAGCTGTGTTACCTGCCCGTAGATGATAGTTCAGGTCAACTCAGAAAGCCTACAGCTTTGCTCCTGTAGTCTCTGAGTATTTCATTGTGGATTTTAATGTTGTGCTTATGAACCAACCCCAAATTGCATTGAATTGGGAAGTCATTTTCTTTTGGTTACCTTTTGTAATTAATCTCAAAATGACAGATACATGCCCAATGCATCATTCTTTACAGACATTGGTTCATCATTGGACTTAATCACTTCCAGAGCAATGGGGATGGATGAAATCCAAGGGGCTCTGATTCACAGGATTCCTGGCTTTTCTCCCATTCAGTTGGTGGGAAATTCTTCCTCTTTTTTAGTTAGATGAGGGAGGGAGTTAGAGAAACCTGCATCCTACACTCTCATGATTTGGCTCATGTCTTTATTAGTCTCTAAATTTGATATGTTTTTTGGTCAGTTGATCAGACTTCTAATTCTGTCCATGGCATTCAAATAGCTGTAGTATTTTTTTCTCTTTTCTCCCTCCAAAGTTTCAGCACTTTTCAGATATGGGGGTCTCTCTGGCTAGCCTCACAGATTCTGCCTGAGTGACACACAACATCTCTCCCTTGTGCTAACAAGTCACTTAGAGCCCAGGGATTCTCTTGGGTATCCTACAATTTGTGGCCAGCAGTGTGCTAGGGACACAGTGATTTTCTTAATAAATATTTTCCATGTAGATAGAGGAGGTAGAAATACCAACCAGGTTTGCTTTTTCACAAACTTGGATCTTAACTCTATCTTTTTTTAAAAATTGAGATATAATTCACATACTACAAAATTCTCCATTTTAAAGTGTGCAATTCAGTGCATTTTAGTATGTTCATAGAGTTGTGCAACCACCACCACAATCAATTTTAGAACATTTTCATCACCCCAAAAAGAAAGCCACACCGAATAACAGCTATTCTCCACTCTGTCCTCCCCCAGTCCCTGGCAACCACGAATTTGCTTTCTGTCACTATGGATTGCCTATTCTGGGCATTTCATATAAATGCAATCATACAGCATGGGCCTCTGTGTCTGAATTCTTTACTTAGCATAATGTTTTCAAGGTTCATCCATGTTGTAGTATTTATCAGTCCTTTTTATAGCTGACTAATATTCTATTGTATGTATATATCACATTGGCTTATCTATTCATCAGTTAATGTACATTTGGATTGTTGCCACTTTTTGGCTATCATAAATAATGCTGCTCTGAACATTCATGTATATGTTTCTGTGTGGACAAGGGTTTTCATTTCTCTTAGAAAGACATCTAGGGGGGCGGCCCTGTGGCTTAGTGGTTAAGTGCACGTGATCCGCTGCTGGCGGCCCGGGGTCGGATCCTGGGAGCGCACTGACACACCGCTTCTCCGGCCATGCTGAGGCTGCGTCCCACATACAGCAACTAGAAGGATGTACAGTTATGACATACAACTATCTAGTGGGGCTTTGGGGGGGGGAAGTTAAAAAAAAAGACATCTAGGAGTGGAATTTCTAGGTCATATGATAACTGTATTCCTAACTATATCTTAATTGTTTTCCTCAGGTAGTGATGAGTTATCTCAAGTCTTCTGTAAATTCTATAATTTAGCGACTCTATTGACTTTTCATAATAGAAAGATCAGTTTGGGATATTTCATTCTATTTTGTCATCATGTATTCATGTCTATAAACAGTTTAATGCAAAGTCCTGCAGAAAGTCAAAATTAAATCCTGAGTTTATTTATCTTCTTAAAAATAAACTCATCTTAATTTAGAAGAATTCTATATATAAAAGAATGGGTAAATTCTGCATTGATTAATAATAATATTTTATTATATTAGTACTTGCTATAGCATTTCCTTAAAAGAGCAAACACTTCAGGGACTAGGTATTATAAATCATTTCTTCCTTACACGAATGTCAAGTCCTCTGACAGCTGATGGCATCAATCTATAGAGAAGCATTACCTGCTCACCCCAAAGTCCGGTAGTGTCAAATCCATCTTTCATGAGACAAATGGACCCACTTGAATTAGTGATGTCAGAAAAAACTTTTTATATGCAACTTTTTTTTATACTCAGGAACACATAATCACTCAGAATAACAGAAAAAGAAACTTCATTAGATAATGAGAAGAAATTATTTATAATTAACAAATTAATTCTGTAAATGGCCCTTAAAGGAAGATTAAAGGCAACCAAAAAGTCTTGCTAATAAGTATTTTCAATATAACCTCCCAATCTGATTTAACCTATAATAAAAGGCTTGTTTAAAATGTGTATCAGTACCAAACTTCCTAACACCATATTCCAATGCAATCAAAATTCTTAATCATCTTAGCATAAGTAAGTATTATTAAACACTGTAATTGTATATTGCATTGCTTCACACTTAAAAAAAAATATTCCTTCTCTTGTCATCTAAGAAGATGCTTCTTCAGGAATCTTGTAGACTTCAGATTTGCCTTCTTTCTCCTGCGTCCTTCAGCCTTAGTGAAATCATTTTGCAAATCCACTGGGATCGAAGGCCATTAGCAACTCATAAGTCAGTCACATAGATAAAATCTGCCTTTGAATCTTATACAAATACTGTCCACAAACAAAATATTTTTTCCACTTTTTCAATTGACTAAGAGAAATATATTTGTAAATTATAACAAAGGCACTATTTCTCTCTGATACTTCACTTTGAAGGTCCTCTTAAAACAAGAAGAAAAAAATAAAACCATTAAAATAAAGTTGAGGTACAGGATTTTCCAACAGTGTCATTCCTACTAGTTTTGCTTTTTTGAGATGGCTACTGAGTTCCACAAATTGTTAATGAGGCCACCACCCTTGAAATCCAAGTGCTATGCCCTATCCCGAAATGGAGTTGCAATGTTAAGGGAAGTGAAACTTCCAGGGTCAGCACCAGGATGGTGTTGACAAGGAAACCCATGTGCTTGGTGAAGTGCTGGTCGTTTTTCAAATTGGCCTCAAACTTTAAAAAGCCCACAAACACATATTTGGGTTGCCTTCCTCCCACCACTCAAAACAATCCCACTTCACCTCAATTCCGCCTCCACCCCCCGTCCACTTCATACACTAGGGAAATACATGCTATTTCAATATTTAGCTCAAGCAAACAACATTAGCAAGGCAAATTTTCCTCGCATTACTACCCATGGCCAAGTATATAACTCTGAGGTGGTTTGCTCTGTCTGCTATTTTTCCTCGTGCATGTAACATTTACCTATATGTATATAATTCTCACCAATGCAGAGGTAACTACTAACCATTTGTACCTTGGTAAGAGGAAATTAAAGAAGCAATAGATGTTTAACAGTTGGGGTGTCATCTCCCAGCTATATCTGAATTTCCTTCATAATATCAATGACAAATTGTCAACTAAACTCAGCTTGTAAAGATGAGTCCACTGAACTTGCTTTTATGCAACCTGAGTTGGAATTTCTTTTCCATCAATAATTAGCCATGTAACCTTGGGAAAGTTACTTAACTTTGTTAGCAGCCTCTGCTAGTTGCCTACCCAACAGTCATTTCTCCTTCCCTCCTCCTTCCAAACAGAGGTCTGATGTTTGGCTATTCAACCTTTCCCCATGTGACGAAGGGTAGATGACCCATCCCTGGCTCCAACAATAGATCCTCATTATTTTTAGTCAGTTGTGGTTATACCCTTCCACTTTCCAGGTCTTAATAAGGGAAATGGATATCAGACTAATTTTGGTTGCATAACGATTACAAAAAGAGCAAGAAATAAAAATAATGGTGGCTTTAAATAAAATGCAAGTATAGTTCCCTGTTGGGGAAAAAAATTCGGATGTTAGGCAACTTGGAGCACTGCAATGGCATCAGGGATGAAGCTCCTACTAGGTTACTTGTCAGTCATTTTGCTGTGCTGTCTCAGGTCTGACATGGCTGCTTGAGCTCTGGACAACGCATCTGTACTTCAGCCAACAGGAAGCCCTGATTGGTGGAGTCTTAGTCAAATGGCCACAATTAGCTATATGGGAGGCAGTGAAAGGTAGGCAGGGGGAAGGCAGGGAGAAGGGGTGGCAACCAGCAGTCATTGCCACAGCCTGCAACTCAATTCCAGCCAAGGAGATATGAAGAAGCTTCCAGGAAAGAGTCTCCTGCTAAGAAGGAGAAAGAAATAGATGGCCTGTACTTCTTCCTCTGGTCATTGTCATATCTCAATGTGATGCCCGGAACTGATGCAGCCATCTTGCTACCAGCCTGAGAGTAAAGCCAACACACAGAGCAGGACAGAGCCTGCAGGGAGAAAGACCTGCTACCCTAACATTCTGTACCTGAATCCTACACTGCTCTGGATTTCTTACTGTGTTAGACTACAATTTCGTTGCTACTTAATTTTGTTGGAGGGGGAGCGTTCTGTTACTTGCAGCTGAATGCCTTCTAATTCATTTGACCTGTCCAACAGGCTTTCCAAATTCGAGGACAGTTATTTTTCCCTCTTGCTCTGTGTTTTCACAAGCTAAAAATTCTAGCAACATAAAAGACCAACCAATTATTGTTTTAATCACTATTATCAAAATATACCTTGGTTACTGCTTGTTTTATTTAAAAATGAATGCAGAAAACCACATTGCATTCAATTACTCAGGTATTCAAATATTTCCTAAAAAGCATAACAGTTTTTAAATCTTGGCTTCACCATTTCTGGCACTGTGATCTAGAGCAAGTAATTTAGTCTGTAAGAGCCACAGTTTCCTTATGTGTAAAAAAGGGGGAAAATACCATCTCTTTTTAGGAGTGTGTGAAGACCAGAAATATACGTAAATGACATAATGTGAGGTATATAGTAGGTGCTCATTAATTGGCAACTATTATATCATAGGCAGCCACTGAGGACACAAAGATGAAATGAGTAGATTTGATTCAAAGTTGCATTCATTCCTTCCCTCTTTCCTTCCTTCATTTATATATACGTGCATAAATATATATTCCACCTAGTTCCAGAAGGCACTGAAAGCAGCCAGAAGGCAAATATAAAAATTATAACAATGTTTTAAGTTATAGAATAAAGTGTATATACCAAAGAACTATGGGTAGTCAAAGACAGAGCAGAAATCAGGAGGCAGCAGATGACACAAATGAGCAGAAACCCTGAGGGAAAGAGAAGGAAAGTCGAAGGTATTTGAGACTAGAGATAAGAAATGGGTAAAGAAGAGAGGGGAGGATCGAGGGAGGGAGGGATGTAGGGAGGGAAAGAGAGAGAGACTGAAATAGTGAGTGAAGTTGACTCTACAGCCTGGGAAATGTCCAGCATTGCTAAAGACTCATATTTTGCACTGTGTTGAGTTCCCTCTGAGTCCTGCCTGGAGTGGTGTCCCAGTTCTCCCAAGGGTTAAGAGGTTTTTCTCCTCTTACATTCCTTCCCTTGTAACTTTACAATGAATTTCTACTACCTGAAATAACCAAGCATGTCTCTACTCCTTGCAACATGAAAGATGCTAAAACAAAGTAAATGATAGCTAAAACCATGGAATTGACAACAGGGTGAAAAGAATGTGTGTATAGTGATAAGGGAAGAGGCCTAAGATGGAAACGTGCTTAAGGAGCAAATGAAGAAAAAGATGCCGGTAAAGGAGACCAAGTGGTGGTCATAAAATAACTTTCCTATGTAGTATGCCCTTGGCCTTGCAAAAGAACTCAGAAAGATAGGAGGAGAAATAAACAGAAATAAAGGAATTACGGAAAACGGAGGAAAAGAGGTTGCCAGGGAGAAACAGAGCTGGATTCAAAAGCCACCAGAGGTTAAATGCAATACCTTATACTAATTATCCTGATTTTGGCAGTGAGGTCTTCTGTAACCTTGGAAAAAGGAGATTCAAGAGAGTGATGGAGTAGAAGCCAGCTGGCAGAGGGTTGCGGAGTGAATAGAGATGAGTATGTGAAGTAGCTTTGAGTGTTAACTATCCCTACAAGAGGTTTATTTGTAAAAGATAGAAGAGATGGCTTTCAGGAGAGGTTTGCTCAAGGAAGGGTTTTGACATAAGAAGATAATTGAGTGTGTAGAGAAGTTGAAACTAGAGGAGAGTGAGATGATACTATTTGGAGTGGACCCTGAAGAAGCATGATTGCACAGGACTTGGATAGGAAGACAGATACCTTTACCTCTGAGATGGGAGGAAATGGAGCCTGTGCTGTTCTTATTTGAATTCATCTGTGATAGATCTTTTACCCCAAGGACAAATTGACTCAGTACTTTCATATAGAAGTAGCTATAACAAGGAATATTTTAGCTTTAAATTAGCTTGTTTTAAATTCAAAAAGTATTATGTGTAAACAATATGGCTATCTATAATTTGCTAATTATTGTTATTTGCTTTCAGTTGTAAGCCCATTTCACAAGAGCACTGATGGGACTAAGTTTCTGGAAGTGATGAATCTTGTAGTTGTGGCTGGCCAATGAATCACCCAGGAAATTTGAGAGACCAGGATGTTGTTACCTCCCGATCTTGGGGCTTCCAGGCTTCCGGCCTATCAGGCAGGCACATCTGCTTCTCCAAATGAAGGAAACAAAACCAGAATAGAAGAGACAGTTGGCAAAGCCACAAGGTCAATCCTTGCCCTCTCCTTCCTGGTTTCCTGCAGTGACCTGGGACTATCTACGTGAGCTGCCTTGGAGCAATTCTGCACTCTGAAAAAAGAACTAAAATAGGAACAACGAATACTGCTTTCCTCTTTCAGCATGTCTGAAATGCCACCTGATTCATTTACTCATCCCACAAATTTTAACTGACTTCCTATTATGTGTTAGACTTTGTTCTAGGTGCTGGTAAGAGTGGTGGTCATAAAATAACTTTCCTATGTAGTATGTCCTTGGCCTTGCAAAAGGACTAATTATTAATAAGGATTCTTACCGTTTATCTAAACGGATGCATCTGTAAATCTCACTAAGCATATTGCATTACTGTTTACAAAAGATGAGGTTACCGTTTATTTTTCAGCATGGAAGATGCACACGTTGTACTTTTCATTTACGAGATACAGCTCAGGGTAGACAAACCCTTAGGATAAATATTCCATTTTAAAACCCACAAAAGCTGATGAACTCCAAAGCTTACATGTGTTCAAATTTTCTTCATGGCCCATTTGGCCCAGAGTTCCATATCTGTCAGAAGATCCAGGTGACATATTAGAGAGGGCAAGTTTATTTTGTTATAGTCTAAAATAGCATTCTTATCCCTCCTCCGATACTAACTTCCCAACTTGCCTTAGTTATTACATTTGGATTCACCTTCCATGAATTTATCTAAACTTGTTTTCAAATTTCTAAATTAAAAAATGTTAGACTATATCACTTCTTAATATACATGATTAAAAATAGAACAAAGATGCTTTTAGTTTATGACACTCATGAGGTTAACTCTTATTCTATAATCATGTTTCCTACTATTGCTGCTGTCAAGCTTAAAGGGTATTATCTAGTCCTGTTAAGTTCTGTTATATTATGTCTACCTCTGTATCGCCATAGCCTGTAAAATACCAGACAAAGAAGGAAAGGGCTTAAAAATACTTGTGTAATAAAACAATTTAATAAACAAGTAATTGTCACTCTTTTTAATTTGTAGGCTTTAAACTTCCCATCTCTCTGCCTTCTTTTTTTTTTTACAGAACTAGAGAATTTTTTTTTACTAGACTAGAGAATCCTAATATTTTTGTGGATTCTCACCAAACAAGACTTATGTGCTACAATCGAGGTGAACATATGTCCCAGTTTGCTTAGTGCAGTTCCAGTTTATGCCTAACATCTCAGTGTCATTATTACTAGTGACCCTTTCCCTTTCAAAAGTGCCCTTACTTGAATAACCTGGATCCACTAGTCTCCTGGGCTCCGTTGAGCTCCTCTACAGTGTTCTACACATGGATTTCAGGAGTGGGTGGAACCTTTCTTGTACCCTGCAGTAGTTTCTGTTTGTTTCCCAGTCACCTTCCAGATGGTAAAGTGTTTCTACGGGCCGTCAGACTATTGGTTAGGAGTTGTCTTGGAAAAGTCTAGGCCTCCCTCTTCAAATTTTAATGCGCATGTGTATCACGTGGTGCTGTTGTGAAAATTTGGATTCTATTCAGCAGGTCTGGAATGGGAAGAGAGATTTTGCATTTTTAACTGGCTCTCAGGTGATACTGATACTGCTGGTCTGAGGGCCACACTTTGAGTAGCAAGGGTCTGCAAGTGTTCTCATTTAGCCACAACTCAGAGACCAGCCATTATGATATAGTATCGCTTAGTGCCTATGAGCATGCACGTTAGATGCCACAGCATTGAGGTCAAATCCTGCCTCTATCACTTACTGCCTGTGTCACCTTAAATAAGGTATTTGATCTCTCTAAGACTCAATTTTCTTATATATGAGGTAGAAAGAATAATATCTATCTCAGGGGGGTGCTGGGAGGATTAAATGAGATAATAAATATAAAACAATACTGTCCTAACCCATTGTAAATGTTCAAAAATGATGGTAGTTGAAATTGTCATCGTCATAATCATCAAAGTGCAGTTTGCATTCTTCCCCCTTCCACTCTACCCAGCACTTCTCTGCCACTTTCCGCATTTTATTCAAAGTTTAACATCAGAGGGTACTTGTTTAGAAAAGCATCAGGAGGTAATGAGCAGAAGCATATTTTGAACAGTGCCTTAAAAATGGACACTTGAGTATGCTAAATTATCAAGTTGTCAGTACATGCAGGAGTTACAATCAGGGTTTGGACAGATCCACAGGAAAGGCAGGAACAAACATTTGGCTGGAAGTTGGTGATTAACTCCAGTTCATAGATGTTAAATTGTCACTTGGGCGGATTCAGTTCTCTGGGCTGTGGCTGCCTTCCCGAGTTTGCATGTGTCAATAGTGGCAGCCAGGAACAATTCAACTGTATATATTATTCTAAAACCCAGTATTACCAGCAGAAGCAACAGAGCAAATATTAGAAAAACTAGGTTTTGTTTTAAACTTCGTCTCCTCTTTTTCCTAATTGGGTATCAGGAGGAAAAATTCCAAGTATTTCAGTTTCACTTTCTTTGCTTTAGCCTTTCAAAAGTCACATGACCAGAACCTTTGTTTTAATTATCATAAAGTGATAGGATTGAAATAGCATTTTGTAAACAATAACTTGCTATTTAAATCTATGGAGTCACAATCATTGTTGTGGTCATCAAAATTATTATCCTCTTCCTCATCTTTTAGGTCCTCTCCAGCTATAAACATTTCTCTTTCCTCTGATGTCAGTCCTAACGTAGGACCAGTTCTCTCTCTCTGAGTAGAGTCAACAATGGAAGTGGAAAAGAGAGATCAGAAACTTGGATAATTTTCTCACTAGAAAATTAATCTCTATTCATTGCAAAACTAGACGTTGAGTTTGAAGTCACAATGTGCTGTATTCTCACCTCCTACAATTCAAAGCTCACTGGAGACTATAATTTTCCATAAATTCATTTATTGACTTATTTATTTAACATCTGACTTGAGCACAGTACCTACGGCATGAAGAATGTAAGAAAATGGTCTTCCCACTGAGAGCTCACAGAACTACAAGGGCATGTTTCCTGAGGCCCATCACTATCCACAGGCTACTCGTGCTCCATCCTGAAATAACTATCTTGGCACCTGGATAGCAGGTCACTTTCAAAGTACATCTCCAATAGAAAATATGTTCATAACAAACATTGGCCTAACTATGACAATGACTGAAAAAGAGGGCCTGCTTATTGAGAAAATAAGTAGAATTAATTTATATTTTTTCCACTAGGGTTGCGCTTGGCACTGACAGATCTCATTTGGTGCATAAATATCAAAAACTCCTTAAGAAGGTCTCCGTGCAGACAGGGAGAGAAATCTCCAGTGCATTTCCATTATCTGACTGGAGGGATGGCTGTTTCCTAGAGAATGGGCAGCCAGGATACAGGCAGGATCAAAATTAACATGATCACTCAAGTGTTTATCACCAAATTGGTTCTACAGGCACACAGCTATTTATCCTCTAAGCCAGTGGTTGGCAAACTATGACCCATGAACCAAATTCAGCCCATTGTCTGTTATTGTAAACAAAGTTTTATTGGAACCAGCTATGCACATTCATTTATGTATTGTCTATGGCTGTTTTTGTGCTAAACGGCAGAATTGTAATGAGACCATATGGTCAGCAAAACCTAAAATATTTACTATCCGGACCTAACTAACTAAAATACTATATACTTTACAGAAAAAAAATTAAGCTCGCCTTGACAAATAATTGATTTAGTTTGAAGAATTCATAAACATCTTTAATAATTTAATTATAATCCCTAATAGAGACATTAAAAAGCTAGCATGAAGAAGTTTTTACTAAAAATTTCTTTACCAATATCCTTTTGGTATATAGTTAATCAATAACAAATGAATCAAGTATTATTTGTGAGAAAGATAATGCCTATTTTACATATTGGAATTCAAGTGGGAAGACAGGTAATAACATAGATATTCAATATCTTTGTTTTCTGCAAGTAAATCTTAAAGTAAATACTAGTATTTGAGGTTACGCTCATATCCTAACTACATAATAATTTGGAATAGACAAGTTCATCCAAGACTCCTCTGTGAGTAACATAGGAAATGCCCCTGTAAAGGTATAGTATTATCTTAATTTAGATTTAATATACCTCATTATATATTTTTAAACAATGCAGCTGTGTAATTATTTGAAGCCCTAGAGCCAATAAGGAAAAATTATATTTAAATGGAGAAGAGGGTTATCCTTGTGTCTAGCTTTAGTTAATTCTATGATGTGAACACTTACATTTGATAAAACAAAAGGAGAAACAAACCCATCTGTCATGAATAATTTGCAACTTACGTCCGAGCTACTTTTGAAATATAGTCCTTCTCTCTCCTTTCAATGGCCCTCAACTATCTCCTATAGCTTTATTTTCACAGTATCTAAATGTGTCATTATAATCAGATGGCAAATTCAACAAAATTATACTTTTTCTAGGTAAATGAAGTACACAATTAAAATCTATGTTTACTACCAGTTTTTTACTACTTGACACCAATGTAAAACTAGACATTATTTTTCTTACCACAAATACTTTTTGATTAATGAATCAGTGATTAACTATATACTAAGTAGATAGTGATAAAGACTGATTTTATTTTTAAAAAATCTCCACGATTACTTTAGAGTATTGATCTCATATTCCTCATTTCAGGTGCATCTTAAATAATAGTTAAGAAATTATAAATAGCATAATTGGAACAATGGTTTACAATTCTAATTATGATGAATTAGGCTACGGAAAGACTTTGGAAATTCAAAAGTCAAACAATTAATGTTGCTTTATACCTTTCTTCCTTATCAGGTGCAAAAAATTAAGAAATGCTTACTATATGGAAATGTTGAAATAAAAATCATTCATACAAATTCCTAAACATGAAACTAAAGGTTCCAGTAATTCCGAATTTTTATATGAATGTTTTCTAATTTTTCCACATCTCTATATATATTTTCAATTATTTTATTGAGGTTGCATTGGTTTATAACATTGTATAAATTTCAGGTGTACATTATTATATTTCAGCTTCTGTATAGACTGCATCATGTTCACCACCAAAAGTCTAGTTCCACCTATCACCATACATATGTGCCTCTTTATCCCTTTCGCCCTCCTCCCACCCCCTTTCCCTCTGGTAACCACCTGTCTGTTCTCCTTATCTGTGTGTTTGTTTGCTTATCTTCCACATATGAGTGAAATCATACAGTATTTGTCTTTCTCTGACTTATTTCGCTTAGCATAATACCCTCAATGGATGAATGGATAAAGAAGATGTGGTATATCCATATAATGGAATACTACTCAGCCATAAAAAAGACGTCTATATATTTTTTATAATTAGGATGCTAAATCTCTGCCCATCAGTATCAGCCTTTTAAAAAGCTTGTGGTAGCTAACCCTCAATCCCAGGATACATGGATGTTAGTAGGTGAGAAACCAGCTCAACAAATTCCTGCTTGGCAAGTCAAATAAAAAGTAAAATAAGAGATTGTGTTTTCTCTACTGTGGGAGAAAAAAAAATCACCAGCCCTCCCAAATTTATAATAAAGACACTGTTAGGGGCCGGCCTGGTGGCATAGTGGTTAAATTCAGTGTGCTCTGTTTTGGTGGCTTGGTTCACGGGTTTGGTTCCCCAGCATGGACCTACACCACCACTCTGTGGTGGTGACCCACATACAAAATAGAGGGAGACTGGCACAGATGTTAGCTCAGGGCCAATCTTCCTTACCAAAAAAAAAAAGACACTGTTAAAAAAAAGAAATAAAAGCAAATGATAGCAATGTTTGCCCAGATTTCTAAAGCACAAGGGCTAACATTTGACCCAAGAACTTCCTAACTTTTAAAAATGATGGGGCCAGCCCAGTGGCGTAGTGGTTAAGTTCATGTGCTCTGCCTTGGCGGCCCGGAGTTCGCAGGTTCAGGTCCTGGATTTGGATCTACGCACCACTTATCAAGCCGTGCTGTGGCAGGTGCCCCACATATAAAATAGAGGAAGATGGGTACAGATGTTAGCTCAGGGCCAATCTTCCTCAGCAAAAAAGAGGAAGATTGGCAACAGATGTTAGCTCAGGGCTAATCTTCCTCACCAGAAAAAAAAATTAAATCTTTGACACTGTGGATTTGGAAAATAGACTGCTTTTCAAGCTTATAAATAACAAAAAAAAATTGTGCCTTCACTTTGAAAAGCTATTTAAATTCCAAAAAAAGTGACATTCTGAAAGGCATACTTTGAGGATGAAATTTAAACAAAGGGCATAGACCCAGCTTAACCAGTTCTTCTCAGCTGGGCTTCACTGGAATGGGATGATTGAACAGTTGCCAACTCCTCAGTAACATGGGCACAGGTGTTGCTAGTGAGGTAAATTTGATTTGTGATTTGTTTCCTTTGGAGTGGGACTCTGATGAAAAATAAAACATAGTGTTCATAACTAAACTTTTCTTTCCTCTGGGAAATGCAGCTAAGATTAAGTTGATCGGCATTCTACAGAAATAGCAGCACCCACCCTTCTGATTGATATTCCAATATAGAAGCAATTTCTTGTTATTAATTGAGACCAAGCAATTATCTGCCTTTCAGCTGTATAACATAACATAACAGAAGCGAGACCAGTAACCCACGTAAATTATCCAAAGATGCAAGCACAAGCCTGAGGAGACGTCTCTACAGCTTGCAAAGGAGTGGGGTTTCACAAGGGGCTCTTCCTCCGTCACAGAATCCACAGTGTAGGCACCCTCTCCGTGGAGTGAGCCCACTCCAGGCATGGAGTGAGCCCAAGATGGAGCAGCTTTAAAATCAAAACTGGATTCAGGAGAACCGTAGCTTACTTGGCCAGGCCCTTGCGAGCCACCACTCAGATCTTAGGGAGCCCCATCTCTAGGGTAGAGATTCAGTTTTTCTGGCCCTGGGGGCATTTCAAACAACAGGGGCTTGGCAGCTATAAAGGAAAACCTCTAAGGAAAATTATTGACCAGGACAGAGCAGATATAAAATATTTCCAGCATCACAAAAATTTCTATTGGACAATGCTGTATATCTAGATGCTGTAAAAATTTAAGGTGTCAGCTTTTTAAAATTTCTTTTTCAAAATTTATCTGCAATGATTTCTTCTCTCAATTACCCAGAAATGAGCAATCTAATACCATTTTTGGAGTGAGGGTTTCAACGGATAATCATATGTTTTCTCAGTCAAATTGGAAAACCAAATAAATTTGAAGGAGTATGTCTTCTCTGGAATGTGCTAATTTCTAGTTACTCATGGCTATGTGTAAGAATTTAAACTAAAACCTGTTCTTCACATTAACAGACAAAAAGGGCTTTGTCTGACTATCTAAATTGACTTCCCACACAGGAACCTAAGCGATAGCAAGCCGTTACAATGGTTGACTCATCCTTTAAATATCAGCTCCCCCATTATGTCATATCTCTGATTAAATATCAGCTTCTGAGAAAGCTTCACTTATCATCCTGCCAAATAGACTCCATCATTCTGTCCTCTTATCTTATTACCACCTTGTATATTAGATATTTATTGATTTGTTGTCAATCTCCCTATTCTACAGTGTAATCTCTATAAGAAGTTTTTAACTATTTTATTCACTGATGTATCCATAATGCCTAGAACAGTACTTCTGTTTTGTTCACTTTGTATATGTTCAATAAATACTTGTAGAATGGATTTATGAATAGAACCTCCTGAAAATGGATACAAAATTTTGTGCATGTGCATTTCTCTGGAGAGAAAATACATAATTTAGATCTTATTTTGTATGGATTAGGTCTGTGGTCTAAAAAGACTAAGAACCTAAGTTATACATGTATAATACCATTTCACTATCAGTAACATTATTATCAGCAATGTCCATGAATGAAAATTCTGCAACTGATAAAATGCTCACTTTACTAGAACCCATACAAAGTAAACAAACATAAATTGAGAAAGCAATGACATGGAATATTTATATTTTAAAGGCTTGTTGTTCTTGTTGTAAATGTAGTAAAATTTACACTGAAAAGAATTTAATCCATACTAAATAATTTAGATTACCCCAAATTCTACTCTGACCCTTCTTATAGAACATACATATATATTAAAATACATGTAATCAATGAATATGCATATTTCGTCTTCAAGGTTTCCCTAAGGATTTTAGCAGGAGCTCTGGAGGGTCAAGTTTAGGTGCAGAACTTGGGGCATCCTAAGGCAGAGCTGTACCAGCCTAGGTTGTGATTCTCGACACCAATGGCTTCTCTCTGCTATGTTTGCTTCCCCAACTCCTCTGTTTGCTAAAATATAAACTGCACAGTCAGGGCTGAAAGACCCACAAAAGTGAAACAACGTGTGTGCATGGAGATAAGAATTCTGGATGAGAGCAAGGGTTAGGAGGGGAAGTTGAAGAAGGACAGAAAAAGAGATTGGGTCAATGCTGTGTAAAAATAGACACTAAGTGGGCTCGAAGGAAAGCGATAAGAAAATTAAATTAGAGAGAAAAGAACAGGAAGATAAAACAAGTTCAAAACAGCCACAAATAGCTAAATGAATAAGAAATCCAAACAAAATGGTAAGGGGGGAAGAATTGTAATAATGAAGGAAAAAAGTATGTAGCAAGGAAAAAGAGAACGTAAAATAGGAATAAATAGTGATGTATCATGAAAAGATAAAACAAAAAAGGATATAAATACAGAAAGGAGAAAATAAAGAGATTATCATGCGCACACACTCACAAACACAGTGGAGTGTGGTGGGGAGAGCAATACCAGAAACTTACCTATTGACTAATATGGTGCAGTGGGCACAATAACAGCCCCACAAAGAGGTCCCCACACTAACCCCTGGAAGCTGTGAAAATGTTACCCTACATGGTAAAAGGGACTTTGTAGATGAGATTAAGCACATGGACCTTGAGATGGAGAGAGGATCCTGGATCATCCAGGTGTGCCCAATCTAATCCCAATGTGTCTTAAAAATCGAGAGCCTTTCGCAGCTGGGGTCTGTCAGAGAGAAAGATGCGACGATGGAAGAAAGGCACAAAGGCACAGAGATGCAATATTGCTACTTTGCCGACTTTGAACCCCAAATTCATGTTATCTTCTCCCATTCTTTGTCTTGCCTAGTCTTCAACCTTAATCCTTGCCTCACATGAAGTTCCATCCCCAGCACTAAAATCGCGTTAAGACCATCTTCATTTAAAAGTGAAAAGAAGGAAACAAATTTACGAATACCAGACATCTTAAAAAACAAAAAGCTGATTGGAGAATTAAAAGTTTGTTGAAGTATGCTTTATTTTTGCTGAGGAAGTTTTACCCTGAGCTAACATCTGTTGCCAATCTTCCTCTCTTTTGTATGTGAGCTGCCCTCACAGCGTGGCCACTGATAGATGAGTGGTGTAGGTCCACGCCTGGGAACCAAACCCGGGCCAATGAAGCGGAGCATGCTGAACTTAACCACTAGGTCACTGGGGCTGGCCCTGAAGTATCCCTTTTGTTTTTAAGGTTCCTGAAAATGAGCATAAAAAGGAATCAAAGACCCCCTTGTTATCTCAGCTTTGTCACTTACTAGATGGTGTGATCTTGGTAAACTTTAAGTCTCTCTCTTCTATAAACTGATGCTAATAATGCTTACTTGCCCTCCTCACCTCACAAGGCAGAAATAATTAATATGACTGTTACATGATAGAGTCTATAAACTCTACAGCCATGTACAAAAGTAAAATCTTGCTTCTGATCAGTGGGTCTAGATCATTCATTGTCCTATTGTCTTAAATTATAATATTCAGAGACACTGTACATTTACTATAGATCAATAAGCATTGCTAACATTTTAGCATTCTTTTTTCCTGCCTTCCAGACTCTACACAAATAATTTGCCAATCTCTAGTGAATTCCTTGAGGATAGAGGGGAAAATGTGTCCTTGAAAAAAAAGTTAGTAATTCTTTTGAGTAAAACAAGAAAACATCCATCTATCTTTCTAATAAATTTGGGTTTCCATGGATTATCTTTCTTAAAACATGTCCCATCTTAGTACAAGTGACCTAAAACAATGGCACCTGTCCCAGTGCTGATGATAAATTCCATTTTACATGTTGCAGAACCTTTGAACATGTAAGACACTAAAAACCTCGTGGGGAAGTCCTGTTTTATTGCCATGCTACTCCTTACCTAATGTGTTGGTTTCACACTGGAGTGATGACCTAAGCAGACAAGAGCTCTTGAGAAAATTCCTTGTTTTTCCTTACTCTGTCACTTGGGTTCTGTAGCACTGTCTCTTGGTCACTGTTGTGTTTGGCATAGGGAAAGATAAAGTATCCTGGAAACTGGAGCCTACCAAAACCTTTCAAAGATGACAAGGAGGAATCTGCAAACAAATTAGGTTCTTGAAGAGCATAAAATTCTATGAATTCTCACCAGAAATAAAAATATGTGCCATGAGATTTAACAAATAAAATCCTTTAACAACAAATAGCAATATTTATTCCTTCGGGCCCTTGAAAAAATCATGACAGAAATGCCTCTGCTTATTTGTTTGTCTGTTGTTTAGCGGCTGGAACTATCCGGAAGATAATCTTAAATCTGGAAGTAACCCCAAAGCTTTCCCATGAACTTTCCTCTCAAGATAGGGAAGCTCTGAGATCCCCCTCTGGCCAGAGTTGATGGGCTTCATGTTGTGTTTCTAACTAAAGTTACTTAATGAGCATGGTTATCTGGTTTCCTGTAGCAGCCTTAAATTTTGCTCTCAGAGCCAAGCAGAGGAGTCTGTGAGATGGGTTGGAGGACAGTGATGGATAAGGGGCAAGAAGAAAACCAGCTAGAGTAGCTGGACTGTCCAGAGCCATTTGGGACGAGGCAAACATTCCTACACACTTGGGCTCTCTGACGTCCTCCTGAATCTGGATCCCAGTAGAAGGCGATCAGGGAATTTGTCTACCACGCAGGACGATTTTCATGCAGCCAACCTTGTGTAGAATACTTTAGAAGAATATTCATTTTTTTATAACCATAATATAGACGGTGAAGGAAAAAAATAGCCAAGTTAGAAAATTGCTTAGATTTTACAAAAAGTTTAACCTTGTGAAGTCAAAGGAGTCAATCAATATAACGACTCTAAATTAGGGAATATTGTTCTTTTCAAATTTTAAAAATACGTTATTTTTTAGGTTCCAGCGTGTTGTTTAAGGAATGAGGCAGAGAATGGTGTAGCATTATAGCACAAACTACCGGAACACATGTGCTTTGTCTGACATTTTTTTTTTTAATTTTTTTTTGATTGCAGTAACATTGGTTTATAACATTGTAAAAATTTCAGGTGTACATCATTGTACTTCTATTTCTGCATAGATTACATCATGTTCACCACCAAAATACTAATTACAACCCATCACCTCACACATGTACCGAATTAATCCCTTTTACCCTCCTCCCTCCCCCCTTCCCCTCTGGTAACCACCAATCCAATCTCTGTCTCTATGTGTTTGTTTATTGTTGTTATTATCTACTACTTGATGAAGGAAATCATACGGTATTTGACCTTCTCCCTCTGACTTATTTCACTTTGCATAATACCCTCAATGTCCATCCATGTTGTCACAAATGGCTGGATTTCATCGTTTCTTATGGCTGAGTAGTATCCCATTGTGTATATATACCACATCTTCTTTATCCATTTGTCCCTTGATGGGCACTTAGGTTGCTTCCAAGTCTTGGCTATTGTGAATAACACTGCAATGAACACAGGGGTGCATGTATCTTTACGCATTGGTGTTTTCATGTTCTTTGGATAAATACCCAACAGTGGAACAGCTGGATCATATGGTAGTTCTATCCTTGATTTTTTGAGGAATCTCCATACTGTTTTCCATAGTGACATTTTTATTCTATACAATGCATCCTTGCCTACAATGTATCCCCCACAAAATCACATAAAATACCAAGTGATAAGCAATTCTTGAAGAGAGACCCAGATCAAAATAATTATTCCACTGGCTCTCTAAAACACAATTCATGATTCAAAAAATGCACATATAGAGTGGAAGATTTATTTGGGGGTTGTCAGTAAATCAGAAACTCAATTTAATTTGCAGCTTAGCTCTCTGCGGCTCTTATCCTCTTCAAAAGGTGTTTTACTAAATTTAATTGTAAGTTTAATTTTAGATAATCAAACCCCAAACCAAACCAGTGTATGGGTTGACATTTTTAAAAATATGGACTGAGTTTCCAAGACTTCCCTCCTTAGGCAGAGAAAACAAGAAAAAAAGAGCCCCCTAGATTTTTAGCTGGGCGTGGTTTCTGGATTTGCAATTGCACTGATTTCCCCATGAGTCACACTGTTCCTAGTATAAGCCAGACTTTCCCCTTTTGGATGCCTGAAGAGAAACTTCTATTTGACAATGGAACACTGGAAAGTGATGAGGAAACCATACAATTGTGTCCAGCTTAATAAGACAGAATGGCCTGGTGTTTTAGAGCAGAGCTTCTCCCACTTGGTGTGCAAGAAGTACCTAAAGGGCTTGTTAAAATACATATTCCTGGGCCCCATCCCCAGAGTTTCCAGTTCACTAGGTCTGGAATGGGCCATGATTCTGCATTTCTAACAAGCTTCCAAGTGATGCAGATGCTGCTGGTCCATGGACCACACTTTGAGTATCACCGGTTTAAAACAAGTTTTCTCTGCCTCAGCACTACTGACATTTGGAGCCAAATAATTATTTGTTGTGGAGCCTGTTGTGTGCATTGTAGGATGTTTAACAGCATCCCTGGTCTCTGCCTGCTAGATGCCAGTAGCACCTCCCCAGGTGTGACAACTAAAAATGTTTCCAGATATTGCCAAATGTCCTCAAAGGACCAAATTGTCCTCAGTGAGAACCACTGGCTTAGAGGATGGGTTCTGAATAAAAAAGATGTGAGTTGGAGTCTGGCTGAACCATTTAATTACCCATGTGACTCACAGTAGCAGTGTCCAAATCATTAAATCAAGAGTGTGATTGTGCCTTCCCCATAGAGCTGTAAGGACTCATTAAAGGAGGGTGTATCTGATCATGTAACATTGGGGTCTGGCCCAAAAGCAGGGCTCAATAAGGGGTAGTGAGTGTTTTCTTAAAAGTACAGTCTTTGCATGAGCCAACATCCTCCAAACTCCGGTTGTCACAGAAGGGTAAGTTTCTATCTACTGAGTTAGAGAAATTAGAGTGTTCAGCGGCAATAACAATAAAATAAGCCCAAAATCTATTTCTATGGTTGTGAGGCTTAAAACCTAGTTCCGTGACTAATATGCTGAACATATTGTTGTGATCTTGAAATCATCTTGATTTACGACACAAATGTGTTTCTCAAGTTGTCTCTAAGGAAAATGTTATGCCAGTTTGTCAAATCCCTTTCATCTCAATGACCTTAGAAGATAAAATCAGTTGTTGTCCAAAGCACAAAAGCAACCAAAGGGATTGAGATAAAAATTTCATAAGAAACTGGCTAAATGGGTAAGGCAACATTTACATATCCCATATCCTATCAATACTCTCCTATAAGGAACATTATTGTTAGTTTTTCTCTTTCGCCACCAGGAGGAGTACCGAACTTTCTCACACAGTTGCAAGCATTTGTCAGATGTGCATTACGGAGGCTGGTGAACCAGAGTTGAATGCAGCTTTTAGTTACTTCCTAACAGGATAAAAATATCTCCTGGCATAAATTCAGCAGAGAAGGCTGTACAAACCACTGCTGTATATAAGATTCTTTTAAGCTTTTCTATTCCAAATACTGCGACAACAGCTTTTTTTGATCCTGGGAGGCAAGAGATGACAAAGTTGACTGTCTCTTGTTGCTCTTTCTTTTTTCAAATTGCAGAGAAAGTTCTGCAATTTAAAGATGAGAAAAGTGCATGGCCAGTGACCAAAAAATTATTATGGGGAAGAGGGTAGAAAGAGACGAGTTGAAAGGATGTAGAGAGAAATGGCCATGTGGCTCCCTTTAGCATCCCCGAACCAAGTATTAAAGTATTAAAAGACAATGCCATTCACATCCCTACCCAGTTCTTTCTTTTTTTATCTATTCCATCAGCAAGTAGTGGACACATGTTATCAATGTCTTGGTAATTCTTTGAGTGAAATTCTTAAGACCTTTATTTTTATAGTATATTTTAATATCCTGGTAATTGGCATGGCTTTTCAATTAATAATGAAGTCTTCTAAGATATAACAACAAACTTTTAAGTAGAGGAACAAAAATGGTTTTCAGATAGTCCCTATGTCCATAGAATAATTTGAAATTGCTTTGAGTGTCTCTGCCTGCTAAAGGTAAAATAGTAAGACTGTGATGACAGTGATAATGATGATAGTGATGATGATGGTCACAGTGTTGGTTGTGGTAGTGATGGTGGTAAGAAGAAGAAGAAGATGATGATACTGGTGATGAAGAAGATGATACTGGTGATGAAAGTGATGGAGATTTTAGCTAAATTTCATGAAAGCCTACCACCATAGGACAGATACTAGGCCAAGAAGTTTATGTTAGTAGCTAATTAAAACCTCTCCCTGACTCTAGGAGGAAAGTATGGAGCTTTCTTCATTTGCTTATTTTAAAGTTAGGGCATCCAGATCATTCTTAAAATCCTTTCAATGCCCCCAAACACAAAGATAAATAAGGAAGCAGCCAGATATAAAGTTTATTGTTAATTAAATATTAAATTAATGATTATTATATAGAGAATGCTTTTATGTTCAGATAAAATCCCATAGAGCTGTATTTGTGAAGGCTGGCTCCTCGTCTGATGATTTATTGGCCCATTTTCACCGATGTCCATATAAAATAAGGAAAGAGTACACACACTACACGATTCTGCCATATACACAGAATTTGTTGTTACTACAGACCATTCTTTATAATTTTATCTACAGTTGCAACATTTTTACAACGAGCATGTGTTACATGTATAACCAAAACCAATACAGCTCTGTCATCTTAGAACAAACAAAAGATGTAGCTTCCAAGGATATTCTCAGAATAATTACTTGCATTTATGAATCCAAAACATGGATGTGCATATTTATTAAAATATTTCCTAAGTCACTAAAGAATCACTGAGTTTTCACCCAAACAAGTCAAAGTACAAATGAAACCAATAAAAAAATACAAATGAAAATGCACCTATAATAAAAGTCAAAAATAATAAGGCCAAATAAGCGTTTACTTACATCAAATTTCACTTGGATTTATCTGTTAGAAATGTACCTAAATGGAGAAGTGGGTGTGGCATCTGTAGTCATATTATTAGCAACAATAATTATTATTTTCTGTATGGATATGTAAACTCTACATTATTTATTAGATATTCTATTTCCTCTTGGCTAAAATCACTTTGAGGCTTAAGCCAAAGATACCCCTAAGTAAAAGGCATCAGTCAGATTAGCATTTACCAGAACATTCCAAAACCAATAAGGCATGTATTTTTAAGAGCCTTTTTTGCTGGCTATCTTTAGGTCAGCAAAGGAAGGAGTTCTAAAGGACCAGGACTGGGAGTTCCACAAATAAACAGCTTGCTTCATGGTTCCTTGTGGAGAAAAGTCTGGAAACTCTCAAGGGGATTTTATTGCTGATCTAAAGTGACTTGACAAAACTCAGGATCTCAAATGAGGGAAATCCTTTGGATAGTGAGGGTTTGCCTGCTGTCTTCTCAGAGTGAATTCTAAAATTAAGACTTATTATAAGATCAAGTCAAGAAGACTGCTAAAGGGTCTTCCTGGATATGTTACCTCTCTCTTCCTTCACCTTCCCTACGAAACCCAGGGTGAGTGTAAAACTCACTAAAAATAGCATCTATGTTATCAATAGATCCTTAGTCTGTGGTCCCTGCCATTAGTGGCTATACTGTTCTGATCTGAAGTTTCTGATCCATATCCTGAATCTGTAACCTCAGATACAAATTATCAGCCAATATGATGATGGAGGGAGTGGTTCTGCTTATACATCTCCACCTCTTTTAAAATGGTAACAAAATAGCTACCTCCTTTCATTTCGGAGGAAAGCTAGCTTTCCATTTTGTGTATAAAACTCAGTTGGTTATGGCTTATGAAGAAATAGGCTAAAGAGTGATGAAACTTCAGGAAATATGAGGACTGGAGAAGACAGAAATTATCAAACTATAAAAGGAAATAGTGTTTGGGCCTGGAAAAGAGAACAGGGTGTTTCCCCTGGCCTCTGACCATAAACTAGAAAATACACGAAGCCTATTCACATATTTTTCCTGACTCAAACACAGTTGAAATTTGAAAAGAGAGTAAGTAAAGGAGGGAAAATGCTCGAAAACAGTGCAAAGAACATAGTAATATCAGTTTGTAGAAAAAAGATAGATAAAATAAGGATAAAAAATCATAGGATGGCCAATGAGATACACAAAAACCATATGAGAGAATTAAGGATTTCAATTGCAGATAAGGTCATGAGTCCAAGATTTACCTGCTATCAGCACTTATGTAGAACAACTTGATGTGCACCCCTATAGCCAAGATTTTGTCTCTCAAACTTTCCTCACTAAAAAGAACCAGGGATTCTTGGAGAGTAATCAAATCCATGTCTTGCAGCAGGACAAACTCAGGATGAATCTGGTACTCTTTGTTGTCACTGGAAGCATGAATACTTTCAAGGATGGTGCTAAACGGACAAATGGGCCAGCTTAAAGGAGTTCTCATTGACGAAGGTATGACAATTTAACCACCAAAAAGAAAAAAAATAATTCTGTGACAATCCAGAGGACACAATGATACCCCAAAACAACAAATAACAGGATATGCTCAAGAAAGGTGTACATTATTTCCTCCAGGAATATTTACTAGAAATGCTGCACATTGATGAACCCAAATACACGTTTGTCAAATTCAAGATTTGCTGAATTCTATTAGGTCATAATGAACAGTAAAATGTTGCACTAGGTATTTCAAATTGGGTAGAGAGTGCAGGACAGTGGTTCTCAACCCTGGCTACATGTGAAAATCACTTGGGGAGATTTTTTAAAAATATCAATGCCTGGGCACTATCCCAAGACCAACTAAACCAGAATCTCTGGAGGTGGGACTTGGGTCCTAGCATGCTTGAAAAGTTTCCCAGACCATTCTAGACAGAGTTGAGAACCACTGATCCAGAATATAGGGTGACCAGACATCTTGGGGACTTACCAGGTTTTAGCACTGAAAGTCCTATGTCCCAGAAAACCCCTCAGTCCTGGGCAAACAAGGATGATTGGCCACCCTCTCCAATCAGGTGATAAAAAGTTGTTACAGAAATTTTCAATGTAAATCAGATAAGAAAATACTGTAAAAGTATTGGATATAGGTGATCATGATTTGCCAGATTTCAGGAAAGGGTTGAGGCTTAGAAAATACTACTAGTATATAAATAACTGTAGCATAACAAAGGCCCACTGAAGTTGAAGCATCAGGTTGACAAATCCTAGTTCTTGGTTTCTTGGTCCAAAATCTCTAACGAAAAACCCTGAATTTGTAACTTTTAAGCCACATTTTCAACCAATAACTGTATCCACAATCTCTGTTTTCCTCATTTGGGTCCGTATAGTAATACTAACTCTAAGAGTAAGGCTAATGCTAACGCTGGTGTTGGTACTAGTATTAATAATAATGGTAGTGCTAGTATGAGCACTAACATGAATACTAATGTTATTGCTGTTACTAGTACTAACACTAATACAGGCACTAGTATTGGTGTTAACACTAATACTAATGTCTAGTCTAATGCTAAGCAGTAATACTACTAGCAATGTTGCTAATAGTACTACTATTAATACTAATACTAGTACTGACCTTGCACTAATATCAACATACTAATGTTAGTAAGAATACTAGTGTTCATACTAATACTAATGCAAATACTAATGCTAGTGCTGGTGCTAGTATTAATGCTAATGTGAGTACTAATATTAGCATTTTACTATTAGTAATAATACTAATGCTAATGCTGGTGCTGGTCCTTATGCGAGCACTAATACTAGTACTGATATTAGCATTAATGCTTGTGTTAGTATTAATTTTAACTTTAATATTAATTCCAATGCTACTGCTAATGTTGGCACTATTACCAATAACATAGGCACTAGTACTAATACAAATACTAATAAAATATATGGAGCTAATAAGAAAATTAATGAAACTTTCATATTAACACTATTGAGCTGGGTATGATAACTTCTGGAATCAACATGTTAGGATATGCAAATTTTATTTGTTCTTAGAGGTCTTTGAATTGTTTGGGAGAATCTGATATATTAAACTTATAATTTTAATTAAAATACTTGGGATTTAATAATTTAAGTTTGCAATCACTGTTCAAATATTTGGGGAAATCTGATGTATTAAATCTGGAAATTTAGATTTCATAAGGAATATTTAGATGCTCAGTGAAACTTCAAAGGTTAGATTTGAAAATCTGACTGGCTGGTATTTAAAGGATCAACAGAATAGTGGGTTTTTTTTAACATTAATGCAAACATGTTAAGATTTACAAATAAAATCAGATTTGTGAGTTGAGCTTAGAGGCTTAAAAGAGGTGTTTTTAAAAGTATAACTTGATATGGATATACTGAGTATTACACAAAGCAGGAGTCAATGTTAACATGTATTCTTGTACACGTGCATACATAAACAAAAACTCAGGTTTTAAAAAACACAAATGGTATGATGTTTCTAGAACAGGTGTGGTGTTGTGGTCTCAGAGGGGACAAGAAAGCAAAGACAACTCCTGGAAAATTAGAAGGGGGAAAAGGACAGGCAATGAATCCATCCTTAAATTTGAATGAAAAGACCAAAGGGGCCCATACAATCACTGTGTTTTTGGAGCCTCCACTGCAAAATCACAGAGATGAATCCAAGGGGTCTTTTTGCAGTGATTCAGATACAGTACTAGATTTGAGAACATGTGACATAAGTTTTAGCAATAAGGCAATTTGTGATTCATTTTGGAAGAACTATCTGAAGAAACAAGAAAAACGCTGCTGGTGGGGCTTAGCAGAAATACTCTTAAGCAAGCCAAGGATAAAGATTATTTAGATGTTATTTATAAGTGTGAAGTCTTCTAGAGACAATGGGATTTAAGGAGAGGCTGGCTACACAGTTATAAGGCAGGTGAGCCCATCTTGTGGGAAGGGGAGAGGTGAATCTAGACGTGACGAGATGCCTGAGGCCTGGGATGGTTTACCTGGCCCAAAGCCACCAGCCATAATAGAAACCTGGGAGCCCTGCAGACATGAGGTGTCACATTTAAATGCTCAGGTTGGGCAAACAGGAACATAAGAGCATACATTTTAAATAACTAATGCACAAACAAAACACACTGGTCTCAAGATAAAAATAACAGGCAGGTGAGGATCAAAAAAGCAAAGAGATCAGCACCAAGTGAAACATACTCTCCAGCATCTTGAAACACACTTACGAATTCGCAAAATGTGAGCAGGTCATCTAAGGCTGGAAAAATGAATAAGAGGGAGCACAAAGAAAAGAAAGAAAATTAAGCTATAAATAGCAGTAAGGAGAAAAAGCAGAGGCAAGTGATGATGGGAAACATAAATGGGAATTGGGGATAACGATCTGCTGGCAGAAGAAGAAATACCCGTTTAAAAACAATAACGGTTTTTCAGGTGGAATGAGGTTAACAGATGAAACAGAGGCAGCAGTCAAAGGAAGGTCATGGATTAAGTGGACTAGATTGAGCCAGCAGTTTCCTTGCAAGTCCAGGTCTGAGCAAAGAAAAAACACTTGGAAAAAAATGATTTGGTTAAAAAAAATAATAATACAGGATAGGCAAAAGAGTTTGAGCAGCATTTTGCAGATAGGAAGAAAGCAGGCTACAGGTAAATGTAAGGAAGTGACCAATGAAGGATAAAGGCAGTGAAGCCACATCTACTTACATCAGTGTGTGTCAACCCTGGCTGCACTCTAGACTCAGCTGGGCAGCTTGAAAAAATACCTATGCCCCACCCTCGACAACTGAGTTGGAATCTCTGGGAGTTGAGGGCTGAGCATGAAATTTCCACAGCTCCCACGTCATTCCAGTGTACAGGCAGGGTTGAGACCCACTGCTTTGCATGTACAGAGTGAAAGCATGAGGTCCCGTGTCTCTAGATTATCAGACCAAAACAGCCACTTGCACCTGAAGCACTCCAATGATTGTAGCCAAAGTCATTTCCTTATTTGAACCTGGCAGATAGATGACTTGATTTTCCACTTGACTTAAGGAGCTTGAAAATTCAGAAAGAAGAAAGTTTTCTCAACTAATTATTTTAAATATTTGTAACCATCTCTAAATAGAAATCCAATGTACCAATGCTCTTCACACTGACAATGCACCCAGCCGCAAAATATAAACTAGTGACACTGAGAAACAAGGTGTCTTATTTAGATCATAACATATCTACAGATTCTTTTTCTGCTTTCTTCTCTGCCCTACAACAGTGGTTCTCAACTGGGGGCAATTTTGTCCCCTCAGGCGACATCTGGCAATGTCTCAGACATTTTGATTGTCATAACTGGGAACGTGCTACTGGCATCTAGTGAGTAGAGTCCAGGGAGGCTGCTAAACAGCCTACAATGCACAGGACAGCCCCCACCACAACAAAGAATGAGCTGGCCCAAAATGGCAATGGTGCTGAGGCTGAGACACCCTGCTGTAAACAATACGGTTAACATTTCTACAAATAATAACTAATATTCACCGCCTTCCAATCTCAATGCAAATAAAACAAGTTTCAACATGCACAAATTGTATGCCAAATTAAAGAAAAATAAAAAGGTCTCACGTAGAAAATTAAACCACTAATATAATTATATTATATTTGATTGTTGGAGTTGAGTTTATATTCAGATGAACTGAGAGTCTTTTAAATAAAGACTTCTAAAGAGCACGCCTTACCATCAATATTTACCAAACGATGCCTGAAATAAAATATCCATGTTGAATATACATGTAAACTCCCCAAATCATACATTTGTAAAAAAATAAAGGTTTTTAAAACTATACAGTTATACTGATTTCCTCTTAGTAAATTTACTCATTTTATGAAAATCAAAACGAAAGTGAGATATTGAGATGTTTTTCAGGATTGCAAAGCAAGCAGACAGTGAGAAATAATATAACCCCCAAACATGAGAAAGTGGGTGTGGTTAGAGCTGGAGTATGAGTCTTTTTTTTTTTTTTTTTTTGGTGAGGAAGATTTACTCTGAGCTAACATCTGTTGCCAATCTTCCTCTTTTTTTGCTTGAGGAAGATTAGCCCTGAGCTACCATCTGTGCCAATCTTCCTCTATTTTGCATGTAGGTCACTGCCACAGCATGGCTTGACGTGTGCTGTAGGTCCATGCCCGGGATCCCAACCCTCAACTCGGGGCCACTGAAGTAGAGTGCACTGGACTTAACAGCTATGCCACAGGGCTGGCCCCTGAAGATTGAGTCTTATCTGGCTTAAAGACAAAGAAAACTGATTAATCATTCATCTCCAGTCCCTGATCAGTGATAACAGTAATGTTAAATGGGAACTAGAAGAGTATTTTACAATTACAAGACTATTTACAAATTATTAAGATTATTTATTATAAGTCAGAAAACATTGAAAATGACTGGGAGTACTAAAAGAGGCAATATAAATAATTTATGAAACTAAGTGCTTGATAGTTATCAGTTATTGAGGGCCTGTGAGTGGGAATGACCAAGCCAGTGGTTGTCAAACTTGGCTGTATGGTCTATTTTGATCAATTGGAGATTGGGCACTTTTTCTTTTTTTTTAATGATGCCCATGCTCCTCCCTAGACCAAATAAATCAGAATTTCCAGGGATAGGGCCTGGCCTTTGGTAAGGTATTGTACAGCATATCTCAAACTTTCATGTGTATGTAGATTACCTGGGGATCTTACTAAAATGTAGATTCTGATTGAGTGGGTCTGGGTGTGCCTGAAAGTTTGCAATTCTTCATACCACCAGTGCTGGTCTAAGGGCCACACTTTGATTGGTGAAGTGTCAAATGCTTCCTGGATGATTCTAATATGCAACCAGCATTGAGAACCATCAATGGTTGAGTCCATAGCTTTGGGTTGGGTGTTATGTGGGCATAGAAATGAAATAGAAAGTACAAAGAAGCATTCCTCAAATAAGGAATTACTTCATCCTAAATCAGAGCTTTCACTGTCATGCAATCCACATATCTTTGTCTTAACTTTCAAAAGCAAAAGAAAGAGTCAGATTTTTCTAAAGGAAACAAGATCCAATGTGAACCAAAACAATCCCGGTTACTCTTTTGGAAGGGCAGTCCATTCCATGTTGATCTTATATCAATGCAGGCAACATGCCCCACCCTTAGCATTTGCTGTTCCTTCTTCTGGAATACTCTGATTTCAGCAAAGTTCTGCACAGCTGACTCCTTCTCATCATTCAGGTCTCCTCTCAAGATACCACTCCCAATCCCATGCCATCACTTTCATTTCCTTATCCTGATTTTTGATCCAGGTATTGATTAATGATCAATTAATCAACAACAGTAAGTTATTAGTGAGCTCAGAAACCCACAACCATTCCAAGCCCTGCTGAAACATGCATGCATCCTAACTATTGGTCAGTAGAGGGGTGTCGGGGGAGAGAAATTCTAAGGTAATAAAAAGTAATATATGATCTTAAAAATCAGGGGTTGGTCCCATGGCACAGTGGTTAAGTTCAGCATGCTCTGCTTTGGCAGCCTGGGTTCATGGGTTCAGATCCTGAGCGCAGACCTACACCACTTGTTGGCCATGCTGTAGTGGCGACCCACATTAAAAAATGGAGGAAGATTGGCACAGATGTTAGCTCAGGGATAATCTCCCTCAAGGAAAAAAAGATGAAGATTGGCAACAGATGTTAGCTCAGAGCAAATCTTCTCCACCAAAAAAAAAAAAAATCATACTGGCTTGTGTTTTTTGGGAGTCTTTATACTTATAGAATAATCTCTTATTGATTATCTCATTTGATGCCTAGGGAAAACTCATGAAATAGGGTGGGAATTATCCCCATTCTTAAGATGGGAAAACTGAGTTTTGAGATGCCACAGAGCACAAAAGTAACAAAAAATAGGAATACAAGGCAGACCTCTGGATTCCAAGTCTAAAGTCTCTCAACTTCACTTAGCTGCCTTCTTTATTTTTTCAACATGCTCTTAAGAACCAAGGATGCAATCCTAAGAATATACACACATTTGAACTTAATATTCAGAGAATAAATTTAACCCACCACCATCTAGAATGAGAAAGGGCCACAAGCCCAGTCCCTTTGGTGAATTCGTCTCACCCTTTCACCCTGCTTTTTCCCTGCGATTGTAGATGGGGACCCTTTCCATTGCCTGAGTGGAAAGCACTAGGAATTTTTTGAAAAAGACACTGCCAAATCCAGGAAAAAGTCCGTTTACTTGTATTATTCATGATTTATAAAGCAATCATTAGTTTTTTTATTTAAAGGAAATGGAAATTTTAATTTTTATTTATTCCAAAGATTGTAAAAGTTGAATAACAGTAATCTAAGAGATCCTATGATAATGACTACAAATCTATCAGAGAACACTTTAAGTTTCTGAAATCTTGACTTTTCCTATTTAAAAAAGTAATTCATGCTTATTTAAAAGAAACAAGGAAACAAGCAAGAACAAAAAACATCATAAATTTACTGCAGAAAGAGGAAATCCCCTGTAGTTCCACCCCCTAAAGAAAGCCATTGTAAGTAATAATGGTATTAATAATATTATAGCTTTATAAGATGAATAAGTTCTGAGGATCTAATGTACAGTATGGTGACTGTAGTTAACAATACTGTGTTGTATACTTGAAAGTTGCTAAGAGAGTAGATCTTAAATGTTCTCACCACACACACACACACACACACACACACACACACACACACACACAAAGGTAACTCTGTGAGGTGATGGATGTATTAACTCAGCTTATTGTGGTCATCATTTCACAATATACACATGTATCAAATCATCATGTTGTATACCTTAAACTTACACAATGTTATATGTCAAATATATCTCAATAAAGCAGGAAAAAATAAAAACACATGTAAAAATAATAGAGCTAATATTTATTGAGTGTAAAACAATGGTCACATACTGTGCTATTGATTCTTTTTTATTTTTCAATGTATTTACTAAAATATATGCATATACACTATAGGTTATTAATAAAACTTTGATCATATTATATGATCTGTTCTATCCTGCTGTAATACCTTACCAAATGGTGGTAGATAACTTTACATGACAGATAGAATCATCACCCTCATCATCATAGCAGCTAACATTTAGTAAACATTTATTGTGCCGAGTACTGGGTCTAATGCGTTACATGACTTGTTGCATTTAATTCTCACAACTATTCTCTGAGGTAGGGTCTAGTATTATTTCACAGTCTAGTTTAGGAAATTGAATCTTGGAGAGATTGAGTAGCTTATTTAAGGCACAGCTTTGAGCAGTAGAGCTAGGATTTCAACCAAGGGCTGTCTGAGTCCAGAGCCTGAATTCTAACCCATGGTATTTTTACTTTACTTGTTTTTATGCTGTGAAAAAATGTATTGTTAATATTGATGAAAATTAACTCAAAAAAGCTTCTTTATAACTGCTAGAATATCTTTGCAATTGAGTGATAATTTCAGAAAGTATTTTTGGTAATAACTAAATTCAAATATCGAGTTCACATAGACCTTCAGAAATAGTATATAAACTTTCTCCAGGAGGTGAGGTGAATGGTTGTTCTGGAAGGTGCCAAAATGGTATTAGAGTAGATGCTGAAAATGGGGATCCTTTAGAATTCATCGGGGCGACCTTTCCATTCTAAATGGAAATTTGAGGTAAAATGAATGATGAGGTAAAATCAAGTAGATGAGTATTATTTCTCCTGCACAAACCTCACACATCCTATGAATCTTTGCCTAAAACTGTGCATTTATGCCACACCATGGATGAACCTCAAAAACATGATGCTGAGTGAATGAAGTGAGTCACAGAGGTCGCATATTGTATGATTCTGTTTATATGAAATGTTCATAAAATGCAAATTTGGGGGGATAGAAAGTAGATTAGTGGTTGCTAGGGGCTGGGGACACGAACAGGGAGTGACTGCAAATGAGCGCAAGCAATCACACTGAGGTGACTGACATGTTCTAAAACAGATTGTGGGGATGTCTACACAACTATGTAAGTTCATTAAAAATCATTGAATTGTACACTTAAACTGGGTGAATTTTATGATATGTAACTAATATGCCAATAAAATTATTTTAAAAGTATGCATTAATAAGAGTATCAAAAAGTACTTACTTGCAAATAAAGGATTGAAATCAATCTTATATGCTCAAACTTAAAACCAATTAGTGACATTATAGCATATCTTTTTCCTTTATGGGCCACCCTCTTAGAAAAATCAAAATGTAATAAATGAGAGCAAACATCATTTTTTTACCACTCACTCAGGATTCACAGTGATCTGACCAAGCATCCATCTGTGGTTAATATAGAAATATCCCACTGATCTAGACACCAGACTTCTAAGAAATTCAACTTTCTAAAATCAGAAGCAAAAATGACATCTGATCAACTATCAGCATTGCTTACATAAATTATGAGGCCCTGAGCAAAATGAAAATGCCAGACCTCTTGTTCTTAACGTATTCAGAATTTCAAGACGGTGACAGCAGAGCATTAAACTATGCATGAGGCCTTTCTGAGCATCGGGCCCTGAGTGACTGCACAAGTCTAATGCCCATAAAGCCAGTCCTGGCAACCAAACTAGTTGTCACAAAAGCTCTGGGCCAAGGCTATGCACGTGATTCAAGAACTTCATTCTTTATTTATTCAAGAGCTCCTCAAACTCTCATTTGTTTTTCTTCTATATGCACACCTAGCAGACTTAGCTCTCTAAATCAGAGACTGTGGCAGTCAGAGTCAACAAATGAGAAGTGAGCGAAGGCTTTCAGAAGGAAGAAGCCTCCTTCTGATGGTAAACATGAAGAAGGAGACACTAAAAAGCAGACACAGGTATATGAATTATTATTATATAATGAGGCCAAGAAGGAATAACCTTTTCCATTACACCCTGTGTTTGCAAAGAGGGTGACATATAATATATTTTAAAGAATATCTATCAAAAAAGTAAGGACAGAATGCAGCAATAGTGTGCTGGTGAAATGCTTAATAACTGACTCTCTGGGGGAAAGCCCTGATTTGCAGCCTTTGTCCATTTTCATGATGTAAATACTCTCATTAAGGCAGATTTCAAGGTACCCAGGTGGGGAAACGGAACACAAAGTTGGAAAGAGATGCACACAATTGGTTCTCTATCCAGTGCAAGCCAGCTCCAGCACACGGCCGAAATGGGGAAAACACGAGGTGCTACAGGCAGTGAAAATACAAGACAGGCCCCAGACTCAGGAAGAGAAATAAAATTCAGTTATGTTTCCTAATAAAACATTTTTCCAAGGGTTACCAAAGAGAGAAGGTAACTGTTGCTATTTGTTAAAATGGGATTTTAATTCCAGTGGCAAAATCATCATGGATAATCAAAAACTTACTACATAACTATTTCCCTTGTCATTTTTCTTCCAAAACAATTATCTCTGAATGATTTCACAGTTAAAGATTGTATGCCTAAAGAGCAACTAATTGTGAAAAGAACTGAAAACTATGCCAGTGATACGGTTTTAAAAAATAGTAATATTTGTTTTTAAAAAGGAGGGCATAGCCAAGTAAAAATATTTCCTTTTTTCTGTTCTAATGATTTAGCCTATGAATCACCCTGTAGGAGTACTATCATACCAGAGACATGGGACTTTTACTCTTTAGAGCAAAAGCATAAGACTTCACTATCAGTTTTAGTTGCTTCCAACAGAAATGAGGGTAAGTGGGATGTTGAAATGTAAACATTTCAAATCACCATAGGCTATGTTGAGAACCACTAACTCATACCACAGCTCCCACTTCAGGAGGACTTTAAAACCTCTTAAAAGTCAAACAGTCAACCAAATTCTGGCTCTGGACATGACACAATACAAGACATTTCCCAGATGGTGTCTAAGGTAGCAGCCATCTTGCTCACCCAGCATGCCCTGCATTTCCCTAACTTCTCTTCAATTGTCCTTCTTTTACAAAGAGGCAACAGAAGAGACCTGGGGTGATTGCCGCTCTTATAGCAGCTGCTCCGTCCTCCGAAGTGGGCAGGGGTTAAAGTTATCTTTTTCTATTACCTGATAAAACTGTAATCAATCCGCTTATTTTTTCAAAAGTACTTATTGAGTGCTTATTATATCCTGGCACTGTTCTGGGACTCCTAATTTTGTTATTCTTGTTAGGTACTGGTTCAAATTCTGAAACAGTCCTTGGAAGGCAAGGTAATAGACTGTGCACATAGCAGCCCGTTTAAAAATATGTTCTGGAATGAATGCCAAGATGAGAAACACTGATTTATATTAAAGAAGCCTATACAACTGTGATTGTTCTCATTACATCTATTTAATGTAAGCACTATTTTTTAAAAATATCTCACAGCCTATATGGAAATAATTAGTTTTAATCCAGTGTCTTCTCAGACTTTACAACTTTCTGTTATGAGCACATGCAATGTCCTCCTTAATTTGAGATCCTCTAGGCATGGAATAATAGAAGGTTTGATAACACTCATTATTTTGGCCCATTAAAATGCACACACACACATGCATGCACAGATACCTTAAATGATTAAACATGGGGGAGATACTGCCAGTAGGAGTTGCTAGTAAATGGGGCCCATCTTTGGGAAGCCACTGCCAAGTAGATGAGTACAGGTTTGCCATTCTTGGGAGTAGCTGATATTACAAGCAATTGCCATGAGATGTCCCTGTGTGTAAGAACCATGACAAGAAACTCCTTTTTGTGGAAGCTGCTTCTAGAGCAGAGAAGTTAGTGTCAGGCTGCCAAGCTGTGGATGTGTCAGAGGTCTTTGGACCTCTCTTTCATAATCCATCCTCAGTGTACAGAGATAGATGGACACTGTTGATCTTTCAATATACTCCTCACCAAGAAGAAAGAATAATAACTTCCAAGAATACTAGTAGCACTGCAGTTCCTGAAAGTCTGAGAAGGGAGGAGCAGGGATAGAAAGTCCACGTTATTATCTAGGCCATGGAGGCACATGGGAAAGGGTAGCCTGCAAGGGGCTAAGCATCTATGTGTGTGTGTAATATATGCGTATGTGTATAAAATAGAGCATTAATATATGTAATATGAAAAATGTAATATAATATGCATGATCTATAATGTATAAAATATGGTATGGATAACGCATTATATAGACCACAGAAAATATAGGTTACAACATATAATATATTTTATCTCCCACACTTAATTTCATTGCCTTCCTAGGCTGTATGAAAAATCCTGCAGCCAACTGTCCTCTGAAACCTGGAATGACGTCAGGCCAACAGAATCCCCACGTTGGAATCAACTCAATGATTACATTCTTTGAGAGACAGACTAGACTAGGTACTCTGCTGCCAAATTGCATGGAATTACACTACTTGGGTGACCTCAGGCAAGTTACTGAAACCCTCAGTTTCCTCATCTGTAAAATGGGGTAATAATTGTACATGTTATCTAGGCTTGTTATGAAGAGTGAAGAAGTTAGTATTTGCAAAAATCCTAAACCAGTGCTCAGTAAATAGTAAGTGCTGTGTAAGTGCTTATTAAATATTGAACCTATGGGAGAATCTTATCGTTCTTCTATCTTCACTGAGTCAATAAGAATTTCACTCATCTATATCTACTATGAACACACAATTCACTCTTAGTTTCTTAGTTTCTCTTTACCATAAACAAATCTCTTTTCAGAGAACAAACAAATCACAGAAGAATTTTTAAGTCATTGTTAAAATTGATGTGATTTAAAAACTGGAATAAAAGTGCCATTCTTTTTTCTTGAATGCATCAAGTGATCAATAACTTTTTCCTAAATACAAGAAATTCCTTTATGCATCTGCTTTGGCATAGCTGACATTGACATTTTTATATCAGGTAATTAAGAACTCAGATGAAAACAATTTGATACTCTTGTTAAATCACTAAAAGGCACAATATAAGATGCATTTTAATGATCATATTCTTATATTTGGATAATTGTACCTTCATATGGCATAAAAAGTCTTTAATTTCAACAGTTTGTAGTTTGATTCTTTTCATTCTTGACTTTGTTTAGGGATTCCAAATATCTTAATTTCTCTTGACCACTGACTGGTAGCTGAAAAAAGAAAAACACAAAACCAGACTGACTGCAGGTGAAAGCAACATATGGACAATTTATTTTTGAGTCCAGAGGAATTAAAATTTTAGGTTCCTTCTCTCTTCTTAGCCTAGAGTCTCAAGCAGCTTTTATACTTACAAGTCAATTAACATTCTTGATGATTCACTGTTTCAAAATAACTCACATTGTACTTCCAAAGTTACTGCTAGAAATATTGCTGGCATTTAGTTCTTTAAGCATATTTGCTAAGTGGTACTGAAACACAAAAGCCCAAGAGAAAAATCAGTGCTTCTACATTTGGACTAAAAAGAGGACACACACAGAGATCTGTTCTTTCTCTAAAATAGAATGTATTAAATAGTAGGCTTGAGTGGTGTTTGTAAGTATGACATCGTGGGAGGAAGACAATCAATATGAATTCTGGGAAGCAAAGTCTGTTCCTTGAATAGGCAGTCATTACTGCACCTGTCACCCATAAATGGGCTTATGTGATGGTCTATGCCTCCTCCACTAAACAGAGCTTTTTCATATTCATAGCCTTAGCACTTAGTAGTTCCTGGCACACAGTAGGCAATCAAGAAACATTTGTTAAAATAAAGACTGAACAAATGGATCACAGTCTTAAGTAGCTTGCAGTCGAATTTGGGAAGTTAGATTAACATATGTGAGATAATTCATCCTGAAGACAAATAATGACATCAACAGATTTGTGCAGATCAAAATGTCGAAGAGAATGTGGAGAAATCAGAGCCCTTATACACTGCTGGTAAGAATGTAAAATGGTGCAGCCACTTTGGAAAACAGTCTGGCAGTTCCTCAAATGGATAAACATACAGTTACTATATGACACAGCAATTCCACTCCTAGCTATATTTCATTTCAAGAAAAATGAAAACATATGTCTACACAAAACCTTGCATATGAATGTTCATAACAGTATACAAAATAGCCAAAAAGTGGAAACAACCCAAATGTCCATCAACTGATGAATGGATAAACAAAACGTGGCATATCCCTACAATGGAAGGGTATTTGGCCATAAAATGAATGAAGTTTTGATACATGATACAACATGGATGAACCTTGAAAACATCATGTGAAGTGAAAAAAGCCAAATACAAAAAGCCACATATTGTATGATTCCATTTATATGAAATATCCAGAAAAGGCAAATATATAGAGGCAGAAATTAGATTAGTGGTTGTCACGGGTGGGGTTGGGGGTGTTGAAGGGAAATGACAGGGAATTGACTGTTAGTGGATACAGCATTTCTTTTTGAGGTGATAAAAAATGATCTGAAACCTGTGGTGATGGATGCACAACTCTGTAAATGTACTAAAACCCACTGAAATGTACACTTTAACATGATGAATTAATGGTAGGCGACTTCTATCTCAATTTTTTAAAAAAGATGCCAAAGAGGCACGGGTACAGGACTTCCGTGAAGTGAAAAATATTAATAAAGTTTGGAAGACCTTCAGAGACTTCCAGAAAGACGTGAGAATTGAGCTAGGTCTTCAGGAATGCATTGGATTTAGGTGTGAGGAGGGAAGGCATTTTGGGCGAGAGGAAGAAGATGATAAAGTGAGGCTGGTCACTGTTCCAATCATGAAAAGAAAGGCCAACATATGTTGCAATAGTATCATCAATGAACTCATGCCCTCCCATGTCCTCCCATGCCTGCCTCTGCTTCAGGTGGAATTCACAACTAAAGAACAGGCAGCCGAAAAGAAAATCATCTAAGCTTCTGTTTTCACTCCTGTGGCTTACCATTTTCCCTTTAACACACTAACTTTTAGATTTCTACTCTAGCAGGTTATATCGAAAGAAATCCCAGACTTCTTATCATTTCAACCAGGAATGCTTCAATATTAGACTCTTAATATTTAACATTAACCTCGCTTGACCTTTCACTGTATAATGATACTTGTCCTATGACTGTGCAGTATTCTATTTCTTTCCTGATATTTGAGGGACTGAATTTCAAGAAGGTGGATGTCTTTGTATCTAGGGGGACAGCAGTGGCAGCTTCTAGTCATGTAAATAGATCTGGAAACCCCTAGTGTTGTTTGTTTTGATAGGTTTTCGATAGTTTACTATTAGAGATTAGAAGTCATGCCTCCGCTTGGAATCAGCCCCATTCAGGAGACTGTATCATGGTGTTGCAATAGCAGAATTCTATTTACAAATAACATTCTCAGCACATTCATCAACATTCCAAAATTGTTGCTTGGCTTTGATGGCGGGATCTGAGAACAGGCTGGTCATGAGGACCACAAACTTTGGGAAGAATTCTTGCTGAAATACAGCTCTGTGGGGCAAAAGAGAGAAAGCATGGGATTCTTGGGATCAGAAGGACATCCAAGGGTGGCTAATCCAGCCTCCTACCCAATAAACAAATTACCTCTGACAACCCTTATATGTAGGTATCACCTTTGCCTTAACACTCACAGCTTTATGTCTAGCCAGCTCATTGACTGGACAGTTTTTACCTAGATGGTCCTAATAGCCTGGCCAAAACCTTAAATGAAGAGAGACAACACAAATTCTAGAAAAACACATAATGTCTATAACAGGTTCCTCAATCTCACACTACTGACATTTTTTGTTTGTTAGTGCCGTCAAGTGGATCCTGACTCCTAGTGCCCCTTGTGTACAGAAGAGCAGAACCCTGCTCGGTCTTTTTGTGCCATCTTCCCACCTTCCAGCACTCTATAATGCAATGCTGCACTGCTGTTCACACGATTTTCAGGGCCAATTTTTTCAGAAGTGGGTGGCCAGGTCCTTCTTCCTAGTCTGTCTTAGCCTGGAAGCTCTGCTGAAACCTGCCCACCATGGGTGACCCTGCTGGTATTTGAAATACCAGTGGGATAGCTTTCAGCATCACAGCAACACTCAGCTGCCACAGTGTGACAACCAACAGACGGGCGGTGTTGTTCCCGGACCAGGAAATGAACCCGGGCCTGGTGGTGAAAGCGCTGCATCTTAACCACTAGACCAACAGGGCTTGCTTCGCGTTGACATTTTCGGCTGGATAATTCTTTGTGGTGGGGTCTGTTCTATGCATTGTAGATATTTAGCGGTATCACTGGTTTCTACCCACTAGATGCCAGTAGCACACCACCTCCACCTCACTTGTGAAAGCCAAAAATGTCTCCAGCCATTGCCAAATGTCCCCTGGGGGGTAAAACTGCCTGGGTAAGAACCAATGGTCTAGAGTGTAAATGCTGCCGGGGGAGCAGATTTACCAGAGCACATCCATTAGGCATGCATTACTAATAACTAATTATTCTGCCGCTTTACATTTTTCTGTGTGTGAGGAAGATTGTCCCTGAGCTAACATCTGTTGCCAATCCTCTTCTTTTTGCTTGAGGAAAATTGTTGCTGAGCTAACATCTCTGCCAATCTTCCTCTACTTTATACGTGGGACGCCACCACAGCATTGCTTGATAAACCTTGCGTAGGTCCATGCCCAGGATCCAAACTTGTGAACCCCAGTCTGCTTAAGTGGAGTTTGTGAACTTAACAACTACACAACTGGGCCAGCCCTGACACTTTACATTTTTTAGTGGTTTTTCAGGGTATTTCTTTATAAGCTGGCATACTATGCAAAGCTGATGCCCTCTCAGACCACAACCGGAAACTGTTTCTATAAAAAACTGCCCTGGCTGCAAAAAGGCAAAGCAATGAACATTTAAACCTACAAATGGTGGAATTATCATCATGCTTTCTGTTCCATCCTCACACATGAATATTGACACTATGGGTGGTCACTATGAATAAGATGACAATAAACAGGTAACAACTCCCACTGATAGATGGGTGATATTTCAAAAATTAATTTTTTAATCAGTTCTTGAGAAACTCATTGAACATTTTCTCTTAAAACCATAGGATAAACAATTACCAGTGTTCTAAGCTTGACCTGAAAAATCAACCTAACCCACATTTCAGCTGAAATTTATTACACATGCATTGAAGAACCACAGAAAGCAATAATGTTACTTGATTACATAAAACAGTAGAACGATACTGAATAAGACTCGTGTTTATCTTGAAACCTGATGCCTCAGGAAAAATTTTACAAGAGAGAGATGAGGAAAGAGATATAAGACTAAGGTGATACAGTTCCTAAAGGGACTTTTTGGCAATTCCAAGGGCTTAAAAGATCATGGGAATTGGTCTTAAGATGGTGTTTCACTAGCAGTTTACCTTTGATTATAACCTAAGACATATTTTTGTTTCCATATAAAACAGAAAGAGCAATAGTCAAACAACATACATTTTTAAAATAACTCCCCAACATTTGGAAGAAGGAGGAGAAGGAAAAGTGAGATTGTTACACATGATAATGAATTGCTTGAAGTAGAATGGAGTGAGCCAGAGAAAGCGGAGGGTCGAGGAGGTAGTAAGGCATTAGTTGTGTGAGATATTTGCCCTCAATGGCCATCAACTGGTGTTGTCCCCACTGGCCATTTGGAGTGTACGATTTTGTACAACAGGACTGGGGGTAGAATGGGGTAGGACAAATCCAGGATTTCTTAACTTTTGCATTATTGACATTTAGAACCTGACAATTCTTCGTGGTAGTGGCTGTCCTGTGTATTGTAGGATGTTGAGAAGCATCCCTGGGCTCTACCCACTAGATGCCATTAGCACCCTTCCCCCAGTTGTGACAATCAAAAATGTCTTCAGACATCGCCACATGTCCCTGGGGAAGGGGAGGGCAAAATTGCTCCCGGTTGAAGACCACAGGGCTAGAGGCATTACAGTCTAAGACTTATGGGAAGGGAGCTGTGACCTAATAGTCATTCATATGTATAGGATGTTAGGATACTCAAAACTTGACAATAATGTACCCCTCATCACCCAACAGTAAGTTCTTTGACATTACCCAAGCTCAGTAAATATTTGTTGACTTGAAAAAAAAATGATTGGACATATTTCCTGTTTTGAAATAAGAAAAATTAGGTTAAAAAGCTGGTACATTATATATATGATATTGAAAGATATCTGACAATATGTTAACATTTAAAACTGAGTAATTACCATTTATTCAGGGTTTACTTTGTCCCGATCACTGTCCAAGTGCTTTACGTACATCATCCTAGTCAACTCAAACTCCAGCCCTGCTAGATAGTTTTGCTGACCCAATTATGAGATGATAATACTGAGGCTCACAAAGAACCTGCTCAAAGTCATCCAGTTAGTAATTCTGGAGTCAGGATTTGAAACCATGCCTGATTCCAAATACAAATTCAAAGGATGACATTGTCCAGAAATTTAGGGTCTGATTCACAAGCTCTTGGCCACATGATTATACTGTACATAAGTGTCTTAAATTTGTCTCATTTTAAAGAAGAATTATGAATAGTAACAAATGAGAACAGCTCAAATACGCATATAATTTTTCCATCCACTTTGGTTTCATCTTCTTTGAATATTTTCCAGACATTAAGGACTGTTGGTGAGTCATGCTTTGAGCCCATGACTAATTTAAGCAAAGCTTTATATAGCAGATTAATAAACAAAATAGAAGAGTGCTCTTTTCATTTTGCATGAGAAAATGCATCATAACAATTTGGGCTTTATCACGTAGAAGTCACCTCTCCTCTAGGATGGCTTTGTCCATAACTGTGCTTGTATCGAGAGGTCTAGTAATCGCCGGCTTTCTCTGTGACTATCTGCTCCAAGATGCTACCCTGGCAACACTGAGCCATGCTTGCCGTGTAACAAACTCTGAAACTGGAAGCAAAAAGAGTCTTGCGCCTAAATGCTGGATCTAAATGTTTCACACATGAACGATGTTTGAAATATCTATTCCACTTTTGCCTGCCACTTCCCTTCTTCCCAGGGCCCTATTACATAAACGCTTAGGAGTTCTGGGGAATAATTGGGCGTCAATTGTGGCAGGGTGTGGGAGGATGCCTAGGTTACCTCCAGTATTACACACGCTATTTAGGAGGTGGGCAATTCCTATTTATATAACCCCCAATGAAGATACACCCCAGCAATTTGAGAGGGGGTATTGCCAAAACAAGTAGGTAATTTCACTTGAACACCTTGTACTAAGGGCAAATCTGATCACTGCCTTCATCTTCTTAGAAAGGAACAGGTATCACTGCAAACAACAGTTTGTGTTGGCTGCTCAGCGTGGGAAAGTCAAGGGGCTGAAAACATTCAAAGCCAAGTAGAACACCAGCAGAGAACAGCAGCTGAATTTTACCATGCAACAAGAAAACATGGCTCCATACCCGCTCCACCTACGGAGATATGAGATACTGACTATTTCAGTGGAAGAAGAGAAATGCAGTCCTGGGGTGCCCAGAGCTGGGGTACAGGCATGGGGGAGAGTGGAGAATACCACTAATTGACATGAAAACTTCCCCAGTAGAGAACTGAATCAAATCTGTCATCTTTTGACTCCTAATTCAGTCCTCTAAGCCTGGTGTCAAATACGGTAGATACTAGCCATTGTGGCTACTGAGTGCTTGAAATGTGGCCAGTCGGAATTAAGATGCAGTATAAGTGCAAAATACATGCCATATTTCAAAGACTTGGAATGAAAATATATATTAATATACCTCCTTACTAATTTTTCTATTGACTACATATCAAAATGATAGTATTTCAGATATATTAGGCAAAATAAAATATGTTACTGTTTCTTTCTACTTTTCTTTTACTTATTCAAATGTGGCTATTAGAAAATTTAAAATTACCTATGTGGTTTGGATTACATTTCTATTGGACAGTGCTGGTCTGAAGGCTGAATGTTACTTTAAGGCATGATTTATGTTGAGCTCAAAGATGTTTTCATGGGAAAGTGTTGCTTGACTGAGCTTGGCTCTCTATCACAAAATGTTAACTTCAAACATACTTGAAAACCGAAATTTCATTCACTGCCTTCTTGGCAAAATATGTTAGATAAACAAATCTGCTGTTTTGAGACATGAAAAGGGATGGTTAACAATGTAAGCAAATTTTCTTCCTTTGTAGACGTACTTAAACCATGTTAAAGCAGAGATGAAATAGGCTCTAACATTGAAACGCCCATAATTAGGTGCTAATGTTGAATATCCTGCAATGCTTCAAAAAGATACATCGATGGAGAAAGGCCAAGACTGTACAAGGCAGGAAAGAAGAAAATGTTGAATATATGAATGCAAATATGCTACAGATATCTGAGTTCCACTACTCTCTGCCTTCCTGGTACTACTGGCTTTTCAGCATCTCCTCTCCTTTTTCACCACCACCGCCCGACTGATTCATGCCTGGGTCAGAGGCACAAGCCATCTTCCTCATGTCTCTGATGAGCCTCTCCACCCTTTGCATCTCCCATTGCTAATCTGTCCTATACCTTACCATTGTAAACCATCCTAACCTTTGGCTCCAGGACCTGGCATAGTAGGAAGGAGACTTCAGGTTGGAAACAAGGTCATCCTTGCATCAAAGCCTTAAAATCTGACTCCACATGACCCACCCAAGCAAGATTCAAAAGATGAGTGTGAGACCCATTCATAGTCAAGACTTCCAGTCTATTCAAATCAATCTTCAATCTTTTTAATGCAACATATAAATTAAAATATAAAAATAATCCTTTCACTTTGTATTTGTTTAATTCATCTAAAAACTATTTCATGGAATTAGAACTCAATGAAAGTAACAGCGCCTGCCAACAAGAATCAAATTTTCTTCTCATTTCATAAGTTTCATGTCCCTTAAAGCCTCATCTTAAGAAATTTTGTATTTGTGGGTGGTTATAGATTTTCTTAATCTAGAGCTCAAAGAAAACGTGGTCAAAGGATACTGCTGTGGGTAACCTCAGGAAGGAAAAATGTCTCCAAAAATATTTTAAAAAGAGCAGGTCACAGTTCTTAAGGCCCAGTACAGTAAATCCTCAGTGACATTGGATCATCTAGGAATGAGTCATTCTAGATAAGCACACATCCTGGAGAGCCCAGAGTTTATGCTCTAACCATCTTATTGTAAGATCTTTTATTTTTTTAATGGAGACATTTCCTTGTCTTTTTAAACCATTGAACCAGTTAGTCTTATAGGCATAATTATAGGTGAAAATGTAGATCAAATACAGAGCTGAATGAGTCTGTCATAGTATTAGCACATGAAGTGAATGTGTCTCCAGCCATCCACACCGACAATCCATTACGACTGATAGTGTCTTTTCAAAGTGGTGCTCGATGTGGCTTATGGGCCAAGGGTGCAGGCTGCCTCTCCTGCAAATGTTAGTGCAGGTCTTGGTTCTACCTCTTCATTACCCTCACTCTTTTCCATTGTCAACAGTATGGGCAAATTGCTATCCCACTGTTGATTTTCACCTCTACCACCAAGCGGCCATGGGTGCCCGCCCTGGAGTCCCAGGTGACCAGAATGCTGCTACCACGTGATCTCCACCACCCTACTCCTCTCTGCTTTTCCCTTCTTTGTCTAGAATTGCTTCTACATACTTTCCAGTTCTCAAGATGAGCTTTTTATGCACCTATATCCAATAGTTTGGCACATCTGTTTCCTTCTACAAGAAAAATCCATGAAGGATGACATCACTGAGTAAAAGCACATGCTGTCTGGATCCCAACTCTACTTCTCAGGAGAATTTCTTTTTTCTTTTTTTTTTTTTTTAAATCATTAGTCATTTCTGCAGTCTGGTATCCTGAAAACTAAGGGTTCACTAAATGATTTTATATATTCACAGGAAAAACAAAACAACTAATTTTTGAATCTGAATGGCTAAGGTCTGTCATGGAAATTGGAAATCCTTGGTTCCTAGTCTAAATACTGAACTGCTGTATAATCAATTTCTAGTCAAATAATCGATTTCTGCTTCAGCTTTATTAATGATTATAATTAAGTCAATAGCAAAAGAGTAAAGGGTATCATTTCTACTTGGGAAGATGAAAAATAGCTTAACATGAAGGAGTCTGAATATGGTCTTTGGAATCAGCTAACATGAGTCCAAAACCCAACTCCACCATTAATATCTTTGTGACCGTGGGAAAGTTGCTTAGCCTCTGCAAGTCTCGGTTCCCTCATCTATAAAATGAGATAAACCCCATTACAGAGTTTTTCTAAGGATTAGAAAGTATACACATAAGGCATCAAGTATAATGTTTGATAAAGAGTGGATGATGGGGGGAAACTTCTTTTTCCGATTCCTGATCCTCTGGCAACAGAAGACTAAACCAGGCCTTAGCTGGGAAAAGCAATCCTTGAACAACTGACGGCATGCAAGAAGGTATTTTCAAAGATATTGATCTTTCTTCCTTTTTCGAGGTTCATGGTACTGTTTGGCCTAGGGCAATCTGACTGAGCTTGCTATAAACACACACACACACGCAATGTAAACACACACACACACACACACACACACACACACACACGCACCTCCCCTATTACACCCCCCCACCTACTACAACTACCACACCAGTTAAATAGATTATGCTACATTTGCCTACAAAGGTCTACATAAAATGTATCCTGCTTTCCTGTGGTTGGCAGTCATAGTTGCTACCAGCATGTTGGCCCTGATTAATGCGTGGGATATGTGGGTTTGGGGCATTAAAATATATTCAAGTCTTCAGTGAAAGGCCAGACTATGCTCACGTAAACAGTCCTCGCTCATTCTGTTTCCCACGGCACAAAATAAACTGGCTGCGACACATATTGTAAGTAAACTGAAAAGTTTCTCAAGTACATATACGGCAAAGCAACACATAGATAGATAACTGGGGAACTTTTCTTTTGTAAGTGAATGTACCTAGACAATTACCTTACAGTGGAATACACCATTCAATTCTACCATTATTTTTTTTATAACCACTTTATTGAGATATAATTCACATACTATACTATTCATGCATTTAAGGTGCTCAATTCAATGGTTTTTAGTATATTCAGAGTTTTGTAACCATCACCAGAACCAATTTTAGAACATTTTTATCACCTCGAAAACAAACTCCATTCCTATTAGGAGTCACTCCCTATTTTCCCCCACCTCCAGCCTTAGGGAACCACCAATCTACTTTCTGTATCTATGGATTTGCCTATTCTGAACATTTCATATAAATAGAATCATACAATATGTGACCTTTTGTATCTGTAACTTCTTTCACTTAGCATAATAATTTCAAGGTTTATTCATGCTGCAGCATGTATCAGTACCTCATTCATTTTATTGCTGAATAATATTCCATTGCATGGCTATACCACATTTTATTTACTCATTCCTCAGTTAATGGACATTTGGATTGTTTCTACTTTTTGGCTGTTATGAATAATGCTGATATGAACATTCATGTACAAGTTTGTATATGGACACATATTTCATTTCTCTTGGGTATATACCTAGAAGTTGAATTGCTGAGTCATATGATAACTCTATGTTTAACTTTTTAAAGAACTGCCAGACTGTTTTCCAAAGTGGCTGCACCATTTTACATTCCCACTAGCAGTGTATGAGGGTTCCAACTTTCCAATCTTGCCCAAACTTGTTATTATCTGTCTTTTTGATTATTACCATCCTAGAGGGTGTAAAGTGGTATTTCCCTGTGGTTTTGATCTGCATTTCTCTGATGGCTAATGATTTTGAACGTCTTCATGTCCTTATTGGTCAACCGTACATATGTTACTTTTGCTTATTGGCCATTTGGAGGTGAATGCGGTAGAGGTACATGACGGAATTCAACAGAATCATGGAGGAATCAGATACAGACATGATATTCTATAGCTCTTTTTTTTTTCTTTTAATTTCTACTAGCACAATGAATGTCCTAAGGAATTTGTGAGTAACTTTAATCTTGAGACTGGAATTTGTGAGCTAACCATAAATCACTTAACCAAAATACGATGAAATGCTATTCAACAAAACATTGGAGGAAGTGTTGGAGGTAGACTAATAACTAAAGAAAACAAGTGACTTCAATACTATAACTTTTTTTTAAAAAACTATGAAAATAGAACTATAAGTCATCTGTCCACTGGTCAAAGGTGTTATCACTGGCTCTTGTGTAAAAGATTAAGACCCCCCAGCCTGTAACCTGTCAAGCGGAGACTCCTGAAGTGATGTGTGTAAGTGTGTGGGGCTGGGTGGAATGGGATGGTTAATAACAAAAATCGCAACCAACTTCTCAATGCACACTATGTAACAAGCATTGTTGTGAACAGTGTGGCAAGCATTGTATAAGTTTCACCTACAATATCTGTTATCCTTGCCACAATTCTGCAAGATTTTTTATTATTGCTCTTGGCAGCGGTTTGCTTGTTTGTTACAGAGAAGGGCAACAAAGTCTTTTCCATGTCCACAGTTGCCTCCTGCTGAGGTTAGCAGCCATTGGGGGCTCTTTAAGCATAAAACTCCACCCAGGTACTATAGACCCACACTTAGCCATAACTGATTGGCCCAGGGGTGGTGACTGATCCAACAGTCATCCAATCAGTAGGGGCCTATGAGGAGGCATGGTGACAGAGTTTTCCTAGCAAGGATGCCACTGCCCAAACTGAACCAATGGGATTCTCTCTGTTGCTAGTTAGCTGAGAGACGTAGTGATTGCTGTTCTGTGAGTGCCAGAGTAGAAGGAGCCAGGAATAGACAGAGCAGATTTTAAAGTAGTAGGATCCAACAGTAGTAATCCATGAATTCTTCCTACCAGGGTTGACAAGATATCTGGGGCTGGAGATCCTGTGGGTATCCTGGCAATAAAGGACCTCCTATCCTGAGTGCCCAAAATGCTGTAACACAATTTCATCATGTTTTTTTTTATAGATGAGGAAATTGATCATCATCACACACACACAAAACCCCCAATCCTCATACTGCTTAAAATCTTTCAATAGCTTCCTCTTGCTCCTAGGTTACAATCTAATATTCTTACTCTGCGACATACAAGACCTTGCAATTCTTCCTGTCCACCCCCACCTATTTCTCCAAATGCCTCTATGCCACTCTCCCCCTCACTCCCTCTGGAATTTCTTCATTCAGTTACTCGAACCTGCTATGCCTCTTGTTCCTCAGGGTCTTTGCACAAACTATTCCTTCTTTTTGGAGTGCTTTCTCCCTTTCTTCCCCAACTTAATGCCTCTTCGGCCTGGATGTCTTGGCCTAAACATCACTTTTCCAGGCATAACAGATACAACAAGGGCCACAGCCAGGTCAATCTGGTTCTACAGCCCTCAGGGAAGTAGGAGCGGGGCAGTCTCGGAATTGCGCCCCATGATTCACTGGATATCTACGTCAAGTGTTTCCTCAGGAGCACAAGCAGGGACCTGTAGCCACACACCCTCTGGCCTTCTTAGAGTCTTGCCACCAAGCCCCAAGGCTAGAGAGCTGTTAAGCTGGAGGATCCCTGCCATGTCCTCCTAGGAGAATTGCAAAGGTAGTGCAGGGCCTCCATACTCAGAGAGACACATAATCCTAGACAAGGAGAGGACGAGGGAGCCTTTTGTGTGCACGTTGCTGTTTGTAATGGATACTGCTGGAATGTGCAGACTGCAGTGAACAATTTTTTTAGAAAAGTATACTGTTATTTAAATACATAGGTGGTCTTGTGATTTTAAAAAGAGCACTACAGAAAATAGTGCTGTACAGCAAATAATTACCTTCTAATGTGCCCTTGTTTAAAACTAAAAATTATAACAAAACTGAGATAGCACTTCATACCAACCAGGATGGCTATGATCCAAAAGACAGATAATAACAAGTGTTGGTGAGGACATGGAGAAACTGGAACCTTCATACACTGCTTACTGTAAAATGGTACAGTCGCTTTGGAAAGCATTCAGGCAGTTCCTCAAATGGTTAAACATAGAGTTACCATAATGACCCATACATTCCACTCCTAGGTATATACCCAAGAGAAATGAAAACATATATTCATAGAAAACTTATACATGAATGTCCATAGCAGCATTACTCATAATAGCAAAAAAGTTGAAACAACCCAAATGTCCATCAGTTCATAAATGGATAAACAAAATATGTTTCCATATAATGAAATATCATACAGCAATAAAAAGTAATGAAGTACTGATACATCCTACAACATGGATGAACCTTGAACACATTATGTTAAGTGAAAGGAGACAGTCACAAATGACCACATACTGTATGATTCCACCTACATGAAATGTCCAGAATAAGCAAATCCATAGAGACAGACAGCAAATTGGTGTTAGGGGCTGGAGGGTGGTGGAAGTAAATGGAGTGTGTCTGCTAATGGGTATGAGATTTCCTTTTGGGGGGTTACAAATATTCTAAAATTAGCTATTGGTGATGGTAGCGCAATTTTGTGAACATACTAAAAACCAATGAATTGTACACTTTAAATGTGTGAATTGTATTTAAATGTGTGAACTGTATTTAAATATGTGAATTATATCTCAATAGAGGTGTTAAACAAATGATGCTCTACCTCAGGTTTACAGAGGAAGGTGTCCCTACAGAACATTGTGTGTCCATGGTAGACCATTTAGCATGCAGGTCCCTCGAGTTAATGAATACATCTTCAGCTATCACAAGACAGTCTTACTAATTGCTATGAAACTAAAAGCCCATATGAATGGAACCACAGGATCTGAATGACCTTGACCACAAGTGCAAGAGAATGATGAAAAGAAGTTAGAAAAAAAAAAAGGAAGAAAGAAAAGAAGTTAGATACTTCCATTGTGCTAGAAAATAAAACAAAGGGAAATAAAAAATGGGTGAAAAGCTGTTTTCAATAGAATCTCTTTAAACAAAGGGAATAATTTCAACAGCCCCAAGCAAACTTCAGTGTCACACAGTCAAACCCAAAATGTCCCAAATAAGTTGAAGAGGACAAGACTACGGCCATGTGGCTGTGACTTCATTATATGGAATGCAGGCATTGGGTCTGTGTCACGAGAAGGTATTTTATGTATATTTATGAAGTTAACTTTATCATAGTATAATTTATATATCATAAAATTCACCCATTTTAAATGATTTTTAGTAAATTTACCAAATTGTGCAATTACAATTATAACCCAGTTTTAAAACATTTTCATCAAATTATGCAGATAATCCTGATGGTTGCTCAGATGCCTTTTTTGCTTGTGATTTGAGAAAGCTGAATTTCTTAGAAGTCTGTTGTCTAGTTCAGTGGGATGTTTCTGTGTTAACCACAAATGTATGCTTGGTCAGATTACTGTGAATCCTGACTAAGTATTAAAAAATGGTGTTTTCTCTTATTTATTACATTTTATTTTTCTAAGAGGGTGGCCTAGAAGGGAAAAAGATATACTATAATGTTACCAATGTTTTTCAAGCTTAGTTGTATAAGATTGATTTCAAGCCTTCATTTGCAAATGAATACTTTTTGATTCTCTTGTTAATGCATACTCTTTAAAAACAACTTTATTGAAATGTAATTTACATACCATAAAATTCACCTGTAAATTTACTGAGTTGTGCAGCCACCATCATAATCCAGTTTTGAACATTTCCGTCACCCTAATAACACCTCTGGTGCCCATTAGCAGTCACTCCCCTGTCCCATCCCCAGCCCCAAGTAACCACTAACCCACTTTCTGTTTCTATAGATTTGCGGAAGGAATTATATTTTTACACACATATACAAAATATAGATCAAAAATATATCTCTCCTTTAACAAAATCCTACTTCTACACCAAGATTTTGATGTCTATGATGTTTAAAATTTCTAAGTAACAAATAAATTAAAGGTTGCAAACAAACCTCTGAAAAACAGTCCTACAAACAACGTTTCTCCACCGTAAAATATTATTTTAAAGCTTGTGACAACAAACCAATAGACAGCATTTTTCCATCATGCAATATTTTCCTCATTAAAGTCAAAAGGATCCATTGTACCCTCTTCCAGTACCCTTACCCCCCCAAAAAACCAGACTTTAACAGGTTAAAACAGTTTATAGCACACATTCTTCGTTTTATTTGCAGACAAAACCCTGGAAAGGTTTAGTGTCCTCCAAATTTGGATCACGGGCTGAATCAAGCAAACAAAACTTCCCCAAATGACATCCTGTTCCACAGCTTTTTAAGGGCTACGGTAAAGTTTCCAGACATTCAACTCTCTTTAAAGATATTCTGGAAATTCATTAGACTAGTCAAAAACCACCAGCTTTCTGAGAAAACTGGTAATATTGTGAGTATTTCTCAGTTAACTATAGATCTGTCATTTTAAGGAATAATCATTAATTGAGATCTTTTAATTTAATTAATAAGGGGAGATTATATATCTTCTACAAAATAATCCTTTGTCTCTTAACAACCAACGGAGAAAATTCTTATCATGGTAAGTTGGAAGTTGCCTCCACCATATATACATACACCATAGTTCTCAAGAAAATATTGTTCCCAAATTGCTTTTCTCTAGTAAAGAATTGACCATTGATCAACATGACAAATATATGAAATTGAGTCATTTCCGCTTAACTCTCCAGCCTAGCACAACTGTGAAAGTAGATAAATCATGTTTCATTTTGGGTTTGCACCACCCAATTACTGCCATAAAACACAACACTCTTATTCAGGCCAGTCCACGGACTTCTGATAGCAGCCTTCACAGGCCACAGGTTGCCAGTTTCTGAGTCTAGTACGCTGGCTCTCACAAGGGTGCTGACCTGGTTTCTATTTTCAACTGGAATTTCCTCCTCTGGGGTCATTTGATCCCCACCCTTAGGGGTATTTTCCTGGTTCTCTGTTCAGTGCCCCACCTTGCCCCTGGCTTTGGAACTAAAGAAAATTCTAGGCTCATCTTCCTGCAGAGTCCAATGAGAAGAAGACTCATGAACATTATGCTTCATATCTGATGGGAACCAGGTTGTGTGAGCCTCCCAAGCTCCTCTTAGGAGACACCAAGGTGACATTTACTCAGGAAGCTGCTGAGATCTAAGACAAGACCTGCAGGAAATGATAGCAGGAGGCCATGTTGTAGGGCCAAAGCTGCAAAGACATCTCCATTCAAAGGGTCAAAAGAATGTGGAAGCGTCAGCCAAAAGAAACATCACAAAGCATAAGACGGGGCCACATCCCTTGGCAAAACATGGGCTGCACTGGCAGGCCCAAGAGCTCTCTCACCGCCCAGCTCTTGTGGCTAAGCGCTCAGCGAGCTATACAGAGTTTAAAGAATGGAGCAGTGGTGTTTTTAGGGTCAGCCCTTGGAGGCCCTTTACATTCTTTCCTCTGAGGGAGTTCTGGATACACTAACGTAAAAATCTCAAATGCAAAACAATACGAACCAGCATTTTAAACCAGAGTAAATGACCTTTTTCAGACTTTAATTCTCCACTTTGAACTGGTAAGAATAGCAATGCTCATGAAAATTATTCTGCCTAGAACATTTACAAAATAAGCTATGAAAAAAATACTATTTTTAACTTAATTCCAAAGGGTTTTCTGGTGACTTAGAGACTTAGACAAGGCAGATAGGTTTCAGACACTATGTCCTATATGTGGATGAACCTTACTTTTCATTCAAGAGGAAGCCTAAGGGTAAAAGTTAGATTTTATCCTTTTCTGAAATTTTCCTTTACTGCTGGATACATATCCAGCTCTCCACACATACTGGTGAATAAATGAATGTTCAATGATATTTTGCCCTTATCTGAATGTACCCAGAACTCCTCTCCACTCTAACGATGTGTGTCCCCTTTCTTTTGCCCTCATTCTTATACAATAGTAGACCTATCTATAGCATCTGTGGTAATTTGAGACATAGCTTTAGACCAGAGATCCGCAAACTTTTTTGGTAAATGGCCAGATAGCGAATATTTTAGGTTTGCATGCCATACAGCCTGTTGCAACTACTCAACTCTGCTGTTCTAGCATAAAAGCAGCCATAGCCAATATGTAAATGAATGGGTGTGGCTGTTTCCAATAAAATTTGGTTTACAGACATGAAAATTTGTATTGCATATAATTTTCACATGTCATGAAATAGTCTTTTGATTTTTTTTCACTGTTTAAAAATATAATACTTATTCTTAGCTCTCAGCTGTAAAAAAGCAGGCAGTGGTCCGGATTTGACCTGTGGGCCATAGTTTGCTGACCCCTGATTTAGACAAGTGAGTGACTGAAATATGGCAGGTGCTCTACATGAATGAGCACCCACAGAGAAAATTGGAAAAGAAAAAACAACAGGATTTGGCAACTGTGCAATCAGTTGATATAATGGAAGAAGACAAGGCAAAGGTTTTAAAAATCAGAGAGGAGATTTTGTGTGTGTGCATTATTTTTAATTTAGCTTATCCATTTACATGTCAAAATTGATCAAACTAACCAGCTAATTTCCAAACGTTGGCTCTAATTTGTTTGAATTAAAAGATTAATATATTTTTCTTTCAATTGTAAATGACCTCATCCAGAATGTCTTCTAGGTTTTAAAACAGGAGCTAAATTCACAAATCTTTTTAAAGTGATGCTACTAAATCAAAGCAGATAAAAAAATCCCCTGGGAGGTGATTCTGAATGTTTTCCTTTTGATAGATTGAGGAACCAGAGCTGCTAAGCACAAGAAAACAGAGGAAGACCATGACAATTCTGTTTGACCATTAATATTATTCAGTCTATTTCTATGAAATTCCTTTGATATCTATTCAGTCTATATCCAATCAATGTGGATTTGTGGGAACTGGTATCAGTGGCACGGCCCTATCTTCCTGCCTTTGTTGTTTAATTAGTTCATAAGAAAATATATATTGACATCCATGACAGAAAGAACTCATTGACCAAATAGGAAAAAAAATTGAGGTAAATAGATTTGCACCTTCTTAAAAACATCAGTATTTTCAGGAGAATTTTATTACATACTGTGGCAAAGTGAATGATTTGCCTCATTTCTTCACCCCTCACTGCACTCACACCTTGCCACAGCCCCATCCTGGAGGGAGTCTATTTCTCCACCCACTTATGTTAGGCTTGGACATGTGACTTGCCTTGGCCAATGGCAGGTGGGTACAGATGAGAGTGTGCCAGAGTCCCGCCTATGCATTAAGAACGCTTAGTCGATTCTACTTGTTATATTGTGTTTCTGCACTTCTCCAGGTAGATGCTGTCCCACCAACCCAGGCCCCAGAATAAACACATGTGGAGCAGAACTGACCAAGGAACGAAGCCCTGCAGGACTAGCAGCTTGATCTCAGGTCAAACAGCTGAGCTCTGCCCAGATAAGCCAACCCCAGCTGATCCATAGATCCACGAGAATAAGTGATGGTTGTGTTAAGCCACTGAATTTCAAAGTAGTTTGTTACGCAGCATACGTGTGGCAATAACTAACCAATATAAACACAATTCTACATTTTAGACAACACAGCTATAAAGTACAGCACCACTGTGTGTGTGTGCATGTCAGGAGTTCTACATTTCATTCCTTTTCAGTGATATCCAAAATGAAAAAGTGTCATCCAGGGTAGAAATCTCACGGAAGGCCCAATGGTTCTTCAAATCCAGGTTCTTCTTAGGCTCCCTACAATGGACATTATGAAGTACCTACACAGTAATGATGGCATTACCTGCCTATCTAATTAAAAGAAATAGGTTGGTCTAAGAATGTCTAGGTTTTAAATAACATTCTCCCTTTCTAATAAAGATAAGGGCAAATCATACAGTAAAACTGTACAACAGTTGAAGTATCCAGTAAGAGTGTGCCTATGTTTGCAGAATCAAACAGCATCAGCACTTTCTACACCTTTTTTTAAATAGTGGGAACCAAATAAATGCAGGAAGTCTTTATAACTGTGTCCCGATGATAAGGTTTCACTCTGTAACCATCCTGAATAAAAACAGCTATTAAGGTTTTTTTGAACCAGTTAATCTTGATAAGGTTCAAACTTTTCCCCAAGAGAGGTCTATGAACTGCCACTGCCTTTGAAATGAATGAATAAAAATGCATGTGTACCATGAATGTCAGGGTTTACATAACCCTTGTGCTGCCCAGAGTACATCTGGTTCGTGGCTACCACAAATACATGTGGGGCTTGTGTTTATCCTTGTTCATAAATACTTTTGGAGGGCAGAGTGCCAGCTCTCATGTACCTTTTCCAGGCTGCTGCAAGTTTAACTACATGGTTGTCATTCCTGAAATGGATGTTCCATTAGAACAGCCATGCAAAGAGGGAGCATGGAGCATTCATGCAGGAGCTAAACTCTGTGGTGTTTCCATCAAAAGCACTTTGCTAGAGAAAACACAGTTGGAATTATAAAATTACCACAACACTCAGCTAAAAATATCAAACAGGATGTTCTTTATTTGTGGTTGTATATGCTACTAACAACAAGAACACCAAAATCCTCTCTGATCCCATTATCAATTCACCTTACTCTCTCCTGTTATGTTTCTGGATGATTTTGGCATAAATGATCAATGGAGACAGGAATGTTCCCATTGTGCCGGAAGGATAGAGGGAGTAATTTAAAAGGTGTCATTTTACAGAGAACAGGTCAGCGGCTGCCCGGATTAGAGATGGAGGTAGGAGGTAGCGTGGGTGTGATTACAAAGGGGTAGCATGAGGAAGTTCTTTTGTGGTGATGGAACAGTTCTGTATCTTGAATGTAGCGGCGGATATGCCAATCTATACACATGACAAAATTGCATGAAACTACACACACACACACACACACACACACACACAGCCTTTCTCTCATTCACTCACTCAAATGTACACAAAGGAGTGCATGTAAAAACCTGGTGAACTAGGAACCAGGTCTGTAGTCAGGTTAATAGTATTGTACCAATGTCAATTTCCTGGTTTTGATATTGTACTATAGTTAAAGATGCTATCACTGAGGGAAGCTGGGTAAAGGGTACATGGGTCTCTCTACTGTTTTTGCAATTTCCTATGAGTCTACAATTATTACAAAATGAAAAGTTTTTAAAAGCATCATCTCAAAGGTGTCATCTCAAGCCAATGCCATTTTAACAGTCAGCCATTGTGCAGTGGTTCAAGCATTGAGACTCAGCAGTCAAACAGACAAAGATTTGAGTCCTAGTACCACTGCTTATTAGCTATGTGACCCTGAAACAAACCTAAACTCAATGCTTTGGTTCCCTCGTCTTTTAAACGGGGATGATAATAGGGTCTACCTCATAGGGTTCTCTTAGGACCTTGAGGGTATTATGCAAAGCGAAATAAGTCAGAGGGAGAAAGTCAAATATCGTATGATCTCACTCATAAATAGAAGATAAAAAGAACAACAAACAAACACATAGAGACAGAGATTGGATTGGTGGTTACCAGAGGGCAAGAGGGAGAGAGGAGGGTGAAAGCGGTGACAGGGCACATGTGTGCGGTGATGGATGGTAATTAGTCTTTGGGTGGTGAACATGATGTAATCTACACAGAAATCGAAATATTAATGATGTACATCGAAATTTATATAATGTTATAAAACAATGTTACCTGAATAAAAATAAAAATTAAAAAAGTTAAAAAAAAGATTAAATGAGATAATATATCTAGAATGTCCAGGGCTCATGGAAAGCATTCAATAGACATTGGCCATTATTATTCTTACTGTAAGTCAACCTAAATGCTTCTAAGAGCTCTAAATCATTGACTAATTTTGCTGACATTCAAGGACATACTAAGCATCAGGCACATGCTACGTGTGGCCAAGGATATGGAGTCCAGATAAAGTCCTTGGTTCTGGCCTTGCTCCTTTGGATTTTTCAGTTCTGTAGTGAATATGGTCTTTAAAGAAGCAACTACAAGCAAGATGAATATCATGAAAGTGGGCGAACAGGGGCCTCAAGGAGGAACTAACAAGAACGAGAGGCACTTTCTGCAGTCAAGGTTGAAATGAGAATTTCCTCTCTGCTAAGGTAACTGGAGTACAGCGTGGCTAAACTGCAGTCCTCAGCCACAACCATTCCTTAACCAGAGACAAATGAGAATCACTTTTCATTCAAGAACGGGTTAACCCATTTGTGCTGATGTGTAACTTTAAGGGTTAAAGCTCTTTACCCATCAACCAGAAAAAGAGCTAAACCAGTTCTTCCTTTTTCATTGTTTGAAAAATAAATTACATCAGACTATCCTAATGGGCTTAGAGGAAAAAAAATCTATTATAGTTTGAATTTATATTAATAAATATAGACTAAAGCATTTCTGAATTAAGTATGGAGCTTCTCAATATTAAATTAATTACAGTATATATGTAAAATACATCACTATCACAATAATATATCATTGATATATATCTGTATATATATAATAAGTGAAGAGTAAGTACTTTAATAGGCTTGTAATGTGAATATTCTTAAAGACTTAGACATCACATATAGAGTAGGCATAACACGTTACTAGTTTAAATGTGGTAATTAACCCACAGAGGAGAGGAAAGAGATATTCTAAGCAATTTGGGAGTCCTCTATATAATTAGGAATTTAGGGTCTTTATTAATGAAGGAAACCCCAAATAAGACCGAATGTGCATGTGATGATATTTTCTGCTGTTTGCCAACTCCCTCCCACCCCCCACGCCACACAAAACAAAAACTTCTGCCCTTCTCTGTGCTGGCCTGAGCCCTGTGAGACTGATCTCAGTGGAATGCATCTCAATGCAACCAATGGATTGGTTGGGTTTGGTACTAGAAGGAGACGGGAGAGCAGGAAGACCAAGAGGTCGGGGTATTTATCGTCCCACAACACTCCTGCTTCTCTATATTTTGCCCTTGCTGCAGTCCTCTCTGAGTACACTACCAGGGTCCCTTACAGCCGAGGTTGGAAATCCCTAGTTTCTGGTAACACTGATCCCTCCCTGTGCCCCCGTAGTAACAGCTTCCCCACGTTGCTAATTGCTGTGTGCTTCACCACCCCTTGTTGTTTCCCTTAAACCTGTTGAGATATTGGTGATAGTTCATTCCTTAAGTCAAGCCTTTTTGAGTGTGCCATCTGTCTCCCGCTGGGATCCTGATGGATACAGTGCCCTTCTCTGTGAGTCAGTAGCTAAGGTGGGAGAATGCCTCATTTTTTGAGATCAAAGTTAAGACTGTTTTACATTTTGCTTAGAGCATCAAAATGACATCATAATGGGACTATTAAAGGTCATGTGCATAAATACTTAAAAAAATAATACTACGTGTTACCATTTTCAAATTCTCCCAGCAAACTCGACATTCCATTTTCTTGCTAAACGATTATTATTCTGTGGATCTAATAAAAACAGTGCTTCCAAGTAAGAAATCGAGAGCAATATCAGGGAGTTCTGTCCACACGGAGCGGCACCCACCCTGGCACCGGGGACCTCAGCAAATGCAGAGCCAGGGTGTTCCAGACGCGAGAGGTTTCTAGCCTCTTTATTTCACTTGGACTGACTTATACATTTCTTTACCAGATATTTCAGTCAGCTGTAGAAAGGGGTCATTCAAAAAATATTTTTAAAGTTTATTCATCTGAACGTCTTTTGCTGTTTCCATGGCAACATTTCCCCAAAGCCACAACTCCAAATTCTTCTGAAAACTTCATCTCAGAAATCTAAATTAGCTGACACTCCAAAGGCTCAAATTTTACTATAAAAAATTTTTTAAAGTTAGAAGAGTTCTAAGGATGTGTCAAATAGCCAAAGAAAAGGGGGAAAAATCTTGACTGGTTTTCATTTCAAAGGGTCATGACATCTTTCAAGGAAAGGGCCCTTAGTAACAATAATTATATTTGAATGAACAGACTAGTCTTATACTTTATGTATAACTTATCCGAACTGACATGTATCCTATATTCACATCCAAGTAGTCACCGTAAGGATAGAAAAAACAGTACCATATAATGATTGGTGGGAGTTCTTCTTGTTTTCCTTGACCTATCTTGAAGTTTTTAAGTACTCAGAATGTATTTAAGAATAAAATAAATCAGAAAACTTGATCTTTTGAAAATAAAGTTAGAACCAGGCAATCTGAGAAGGTACATTAAAAGATATTAAATTAGTTCTATTTGTTTGCAAATGTTGGTGATCTTAGTCCAAAATTTTGCAAGCATCTAAGATTTTTAAATCTATTTACTCTTCATCATTTTGGAGTTTACAATCTAAAACAGGCCATGCTAATGAACATTCTGTGATGTGGCCTAGATTTAAGAGAGGTCCCCGCAATCCTTGTCAATGGCAGACTAGACAGACCGCCAACACACCTGCCACCCTGGGCTGCCTGGGAGAATTTTAACCCTGATGGAATTGAGAAAGAAGAGCTGGGAGGAGCGGTCTCCTTCCTCCTTTCTTTTGCTTTTCTTTTGGCGCCTTTTGCATTTTCCCCAGAGCAGACCAGTCCACAACCTATGCTCAGTGAGTGGTTGCTGGACAGAAGTGGGCCCTAGCTTCTCACTCACGTAGTCACAGATCCAATGTCCACACACAAAGGCTTTCTGAGAATCCCTCAAATCCTAGTTCAGAGATTATGACTCCTAATTTTAGATCTAGGACTAACAGATTTAATAAACTTGTATTCCAGCTAAATGAGAAGAGAAGTAGTGAATTAGACAAGGCTATTAGGCATTAGTACATCAAGAAATCAGCTAACGTCTGATAAAGGAGAGAAAACAGGAAACGCTTAAGAAATAAGGCCCAAAATTACAAAGGGCATCAGAGTTGAGGAGTGAAGAAGCAAAGAGCCCAAGGCACTGAGGCTTCTAGAAGGGCCACTATCGCCCTTCCCAGAATAATCCTGGCACAGTGTGAAACATGCTGTTCATAATGGTGACTCACATCTGGAAAAGGTAACTCACATTCTGTCAACTCCATCTCTTAAACAGCAGGGAAATATGTATAATGCATTTTAGAGAGCACCATACAAAATTATTCTCAAAAACAGCAGAGATTTTGATGTCTACAGAAATACACTTAAGTGAAGGTTTCTCAATCTTGGCACTATTGCCATTTGGGCTGGACTACTCTTTGTTGGGCTGTGCTGTGCATTGTAGGATGCTGAGCAGCATCTCAGGTCTCTACCTACTAGATGCCAGTAGCACCCCTTGCCAGTTGTGACAACCAACAATGCCTCCAGACATTGCCCATGTCCCCTGATTGAGAACCACTGGCTTAGATTACCTAGAAAATGGATGCTGAGGGACATATTGCCAGACCATGCTATGTACAGGAAGCATTCCTATGCCTCTTGTATCCTTGGAGGGTTCAGTTGAAATGAACACTAGATTAAAAAACAAAAGACCTCTCTGAAAACTTGTAGTACATTAACTCAGAGTCATATGAAGCACTCTCCAGATTCACTTTTCCATGAAATCCTAGATTTTGTAGGAGTTTCTTGAATGGTAAGTAGTTTACCACGTAAATCAGTTGATTTCCAAACATGGCTGATATCAGAATCACCTCCAAAGTTTTTTCAAAGTATCAATTCCAAGTCCAGGCCTTGTACATTCTCATTTAGTAGGAATTGGGTGAAACCTTGAAGCCAATATGTTTTGCAGTCATCAATTGATGATGATTTACCTGGTGTAAACTAGGTAGAAACACCAAGGCAGCCAGATTCATCTACTCATAGATATTTATTGGGTACCTACCCTGTGCCAGGCCCACTCTAGGCAGTGGGGATAGGGTGGGAAAAGAATGATTGGGTCCCTGCCCTGAATAAGCCTACACACTAGTAGGGAGAGACAGACAAACAATGAGTGTATAATATAATACCAAGTAGTGATGCAAACAACGAAGGCAGCAGCTAGTGCCATCAATGGTAATTGAGTGGAGTCAGAAGCACTTTGGAGAGAGCAGTCATGGAAGGTGACATATTTTTCTGCAACTTGTAGGATAAGAAAAAAGCCAGCTGCACAAAGAACATCCCAGGCAGAGGAACAGCAAGGACAAAGGCCTCGGGCAGGAAAGAGCTGGTCACCTTTGAGGAACAGAAAGGACACTAATGTGGCCAGGCAGTGGTAAGCTGAGAGAGGGTGTTACGAAGCAGGGAGGATCATGTAGGAGGACTTGGAAAGCCAAGGTCATGGATGAAGATATTAGTCTAAGTGTAATGGTAACCAACTGTAAACCTTTAAGCACTGAAATGTTATGACTTCATTTTCTTTTTAAGAGATCTCATTGGCCACAGGATTGGAATATAGGGCTATCCTATTGCCTTAGTGAGGACAATGGATGCTGAGGGTTTGGATTTAGGTGACAGCAGTGGAGATGGAAAGAAGAGGATGGATTTGGGAAGTGCTGTGAAATAGACCTGGCAGGGCTGGCTCAGAGATTCAATGTGGAGGTTTCAGGAAAGGGTGGAATCCAGGGTGACCCTTAGGTGTTCTGGCTTGGTCAACTCACCAAGTGGCCAACTGTTTACTGAGACAGGAGGGACTGAGAGTGATACAGGTAAGGGGCAAGTAAGGAATCAAAAATCCAGTGAAGACTGTATGACTGGACAATAACATCACAACCAAGTTGAAACTCAAGTGCATTAGGTCCAGGGTTATCACAATGTGGGGAACAGGAAAAGTATATAATACAAGTTTATTACCAGAAAGGACTAGGCAAAGGATAGTACCTGTTTTCCTACGATTGGCAGATATCTCTGCTATGCAACACCCAACAGGAATCTGATTATTTATCAATTAATGGTGGTGCTTAAGAAGCATTTTGCAGGATGGGAAATGTGGCTTCTTAAGATGATGGGAGCTCCAGACCAAAGAGGCCAAATCCAGGAAAAGCTCTGAGTGCAGCAGAAAAGAAAGCATGTTGCAGGGAGGTGGGGTGGGGGGGTTGGGGAAGTTATCCACAATTAATAGAGGTGTTAATTAAGGGGACTCAATAATCTCCCATTTCTTTGTAACTTGCAAAATTTTTGCTTTTGTGAGGAGATAAATGACAAGCAAACAGAGTGTTATACAAGTGAATTCCAGGCCATGCCACAGGTCAGTACAAGTTCTGCTGAATTTCCTAAGATGTCTACACTGGCAGTACTGATGGGGGATGATAACTGATTCATATCAGCTTGGCCCTGCAACAGTGCCCAGTTCTGGGCGTTTTCAGAATTACCAAAGAATATCCTGTAATCAACACCACTGAGTTAAGTGAACTTAATGACTTCAAAGTCTTTGGAAATCAAATGTTCATAGAGAGCAAATTTGGAAACCTCCATGTTAAGACCTTAACCATTTTGAGTGACGAGAGGCTCCCTGTCAGAGTAAGCAGCTTAGCCCTTCCAGTAGGTTCCTTAGGGAGGGGTTAAGTAGAGCGAGGGAACAGTCAGCATTTAATGACGAGGCTGTGGTCAAGAGCACAGATGGTGGGGTGACTGCACCAGACAGGAAGTGAGGTCAGCAACGGAGGAGCTCAGAAGTAGACTGGTCCAAGGGACGAGAATGGCTGCATCTTTGGCAGCTGGACTCCACGGGGCCCAGCGCCAAATCAGAGTCTAAGCCCCCTGCTTTTGACCACACCTCAGGGAACAGAACACACATCACCCACCCATAGATTTATCTTAGCCAGAAGCATCACGAAATCTTCTTATTCTTTCTCTTTCATGGAAGGGGGGTGAAAACAAGTGTGTGCCTCTAGGGAGTTGCTTGCAATAATAGTATTCATAAGCTGTTCCAAAGTGCCTCTGATAATTTGTTCTAAAACTAAGGTTCAGTGCAGTAATTCTACTGAAGGAGTCGCCATACTTAATTGCATGGGTTGACATGAAATTAGACATATGTTACACGATCTTGGCAGACAATCAAGGTTTGTAATATTTTGTTTGTGGTTAATGGAAGGAAGCATACAAGGACTGTTGGGGAAGGCAGATTAACACGATTTTTAACCCAGGCCGAGTGACCCAACTTTTGGGGGTCACCAAAAGCAGGAGAACATTGTTAAAGTCATGATAATTGAAATTGGGGTATCTCATTACTCTTACCACAGCACCTGTGCTGAGTTTGCAGCTCTGTCTCAACCTCTTTGTCAGCCTCTCTCTGAAGTTCTCTGTGTTCACTGAATAGTATATATAATACTCATAATATTTCCCATACCTTCTCTTTTCTGATCTTCTTATTATACAATAATTGTTACATCTTCTTAAAAGCATGAGTGAAAATCAGACCAGTGGGTCTCAAGCGGGGGTGATCTTGCCCCCCAGGGGACATTTGGCAACGTCTGGAGACATTTTTGGTTGTCACAACTGGGAGGTGGGTGCTATGCTAACGGCATCTAGTGGGTAGAGGCCAAGGATGCTGCTAAACATCCTACAGTGCATAGGACAGCCCCCTCTACAAAGAACTATCCTGCCCAAAATGTTCATTTTGCTGAGGCTGAGAAACCCTGAGAAAGACATAAAGATATGGCATTTAACCTAATGGATATTTAAAAATTTGGTTTTTATTTATACCAGTCCAACTAAATAGCTATTTGGCCATGCAATTCAACAATATGGATGGTCACATTAAGTCACTGAAGGTACAATTTTGATTGCTGGTTTACTACAGTGACAAAAGGAGAAGGAGGAAGGATAATTTGGTTCATCTATCTCAATTGTCCAAACGAGTCAGACGAGCTCTGTGGGATCAGGGCACCTGGATAAAGCTCTCAGTTCTATCACCAGCTACACCTGTGCCACCTTGAACTCCACCGCCCTAAGCTTGTATTTCTTCAGCCACGAAATAGAAAACCTAACCCACCAACTGTATTTGAGGCTGAAATTTACACAGACTGTGTCCAAATACTTTGCAACTTATATAAGACAATAATAAGGAAATATTATTATGATCTGCAGTTTCTCTAGGAGTGCTGCCAGGAAATCATTGATTCATGACCCTTGTACTCGAGCACCTCTATAGCCCATCCAAACAAAGTCTGGCTGGGTTGATGTCCTAAGTATCTCTCAAATATGCCGACTGCTCTCAAACTCCAGCCCAGCTGCCATCCTAATGTAGGTCATCTTCTCTCATCTCTCCATGGCCCAAATGCTAGGATGTACTCTGGCTCCTCCTCACCCTGGACTCCATCCTGGGACCAGAGCAGGCTTTTCAAAATGCAAATCTGATCAAGTCACCAAAAGGCGCCAAAGACGACACCCAGCTGGAAGGACGGAGTCACCATAAACTGAATGTGGGAAAACCGTGGGAGGAAAGGTTGAGGGGAGAACATTAGCTGCTAACACACATTTTTGTTATGATGATAAAACAAGAAAGTTGTGCTATACTTTGGAAAAGTGTAACTGATTATGTAAATGCAGGATGCTCTTATCTAAAGTATTTGTATTTCTCTCTGACCATTTAAAAAGATGAGTGAAGCGTTCACAGCAACTCTTAACATTTTCACTATTTAATTGTCTCTTTGGAAAACTGACTAAATAGCTGGCACACAATAGGCACTCAATAAATATTTGATGAATGGACAAAATGCAAACCACTGATTTCTTCTACACAGTCTCATCTTGGACAACTGAAAAAAGCACTGAAGGAACAACATTAAATGCTTGCCCCCTAGATTGTATTTCAGAGGAGGCGAGAGGTACTAAGGACACATGGAGGGTAATTCTTTTCCAGGAAGACACTAACAAAAAAAAGCCTCCAAGACCCTAAGACAATATGCAGTAGGGCAAAAACATGTTGAGCAAAATAAGTGGAATATTTGTGCTAAAATGCAAAACAAACTTTTGGAATTACCTAAACCAGTATGGGGGAAGCAGACGAAGAGCGTACGCTAGAATAGATAGTAATCTATAGAGGGTTATGTTAATATGAAAAGCAATAGATCACACTTAATAAAGAACATTCTTTCAACTTGTGACTGATGCAGAGCTGCTGAATGCTGTTGCTGTATCATTCTAAAAGTATACATAGGCAACTTCAGAGGACCCAGGTGACTTCTTCCAACCTGAAAGCCAACAAACTTCCTCTAGAATCTTCCTTTTTATAGTCTTAGATCAGAAAATATGTATGTGGTGATCCGTGCTAGAATAAACGGCTATTTCATCAGCAAATCTTCAGAGCACAAGAGGAGACATTAGCATCAGTGTGACTCTAAGTTTATGCTTGCAGGAGAATGAGACAGCTGAACGAAAATTATTTTTAAGTTGTTTTGTGATGCGTTGGATGTATTTGCATAATTGAGGCAATAATAATTCGTGGAGTGAATAGATTTTTTTTAAATTAAGGAGCCAGTTATCACCTTTCCTCCCACACCTTGTAAATGGCATAGAGACTTCAGATTACAAATCAAAGGGCACCAGCATACAGTTTAAAATCTGGAAAAGGTGGTGGGGTGAGATGCCGATTGGTCATAATGAGCACAGACTCTTCAGCGCAAAGAAACCTCTGCTGAAAACGGGTCACCCTTAATACCACTTTAAAAGGCAAATTACTGAGCCACTAGCGTCTCCAGAAAATGAACAAGCATTAGTAACTCACTAGTGTCTCACTTGGCATTTCAAGGCAAGTAACTCTGGCAAAAAGAGAGAAAGAGCCGTCATAGGTTCCTAGAATGTTCGCCCGAGAAGGGATCTTAACAATTTTCTAATTCAGGCCCTCTCTATTCCAGCCCTGCAAAGTGAAATGGCAGAGGTTCGTCCTGAGCTCAATGGCCCCCAGCTGATCCAGGACCCATCCGGCAGCACCAAGAACCAGCTGAGGCAGCCCCGGGACCTCTGTCTACCTCAACTCCTTTCTTGAAAAATATTTTTTTTTCCTGTGGAGAGTGCATATTGGAGGACACGAATTCCAGGCAGATAACTGTCTTTGCCTTATTATAAATATTGATGATCCTTGTCTTAACTTTCTGCCTGCTTTTCTCCAATTTTTAAGGTTGGCATTCAGCATGTCCAATCTCACCGATGAAAATCATGTCAATTCAGTAAAGTAGCAGATGACAGAACAACTGCAAAGCCCCATCCAAAACGACACATCTCACAATTGGAAAATACATGTCCAAAGACAGGGGTAAGCTAACACTGCCACCTGCCCCTCCCTGGAGGCAGCATTCAGAATCTTCAGAAGTATTATTTATTCCTCAGAAACATCTTTCTTTTCTCTCTCTCAAAAATAAACTCAATCTACAATCTGGATTTGGTCAGTTGGTCATTAACCTTGAAATCTTGACTCCTTCTTTAAAGGAGGCAAACCCCATGAGCTGTTTGCTGTGTCCTGCGGGATTCCAGGGCCGAACGCAGTGCCTGGCACCTAGTAGGTCCCCAATACATATTTGTGGAATATTTGAGTCCCCAGGGAGAAGAGAGGCCACCAATAGAAGATCCCCTGGCATCCTCTTGTAATTAATCAGATAATGTGCAACATTCTGTCCCGCTACAAATTCAGAGGGAAATGCGCACCCTCTTTCAAGGAGCAAACCGGATGCACCCCAACACGCCCTGCAGCATTTCTCTGGCGAGTCCACTAGCCACACTCTGGGATCACGAAGCGGTCCTGCCTCTCGTCCAGTTCTATTCCCGTTCTTGCAGCATATCTGACCGAAGACTAAATGGGTGAACCGGGGCCCAGCCCTAGGAGCCCCATTTCTCAGCCATGGCCAGCGAGACGGCAGCAGGGTCCAGCCCCGGGCGCTAAACGCAGTGACTACCGCGCGGGGCAAAGGAAATCGGGCTCCTGCGGTGGGGGCTCCCCTTCAGAGGGGTAGCCGAGTTTCCGAGCAGGTGACACTCGGGGGTGACGCACCATCCACCCCCCCCTCCACCGAGGACCTCTGGGGAGCCACGGATCCCATCAAACCCGCGCCGTCCCCTCGCAGGCCGGCCAAGTGGCGCCCCCTGTTGCCTCTGCACGTGCAGGGACACTTACCGCGTAGTGCAGCTGCGGTTTCTCGCGGTACACCGGGTCCCCCATGTCGCCACCGAGGAGTGGCGGGCCCCCGGTCACAGCCTGGGGTCGCGGCGCCTCTCAGGGGTCCCCCTATTTCACCGCCATCCCGGGGCAGCCCCCGGACGCTAGCCCTGCTCCCTGCGCCCCGAGCGCGGTGCACAGCGCCCCGGCCACCAGCGTCCCGCTGCGCAGCTGGCGGGGACCGGGAGGAGGAGGCGGCGGCGAAGGGGAAGGAGGAGGAGGAGGAGGAGGGAACGGCCGAGTCAGATGCGATGGGCGGGCATTTAATTCCTTCCGCTCCTGGCGGGCCCCTGTCGCGGCCGCCACCGCCAGCTGTTGGGAGCTGCAGCGACTGAGCGCGTCCACGACAGGTGTCAGGGCAGCCGCCGCTCCTACCTCCTGCCACCCCCGCCGAGTGGGACCCCGGTGGGACTCGGACCGCCAGGGCTGGGGCTGCCAAAGCCTTCAACACCTGCGAGAGGGCGAGCTTGGGTTTCCAAGAGAGCGACTTTCACTAACTTTGAAGAGGGTGTGGGCCTGTCGCTGGAAGGCGATTCGGAACCAGCTTCGGGGAGGGCGGAGTTTCGGTGTTTGGAAAGCCCTCCTTTGGAGGAGTCTCAGCGGCAGGAACCCTATAGGAGAGGGCAGGCCTGAGAGGAGCCAAGTAATGCCGCCTAGGGGAACAGCTGAGGGGAGAGAGACCTGGCCGCGCCACTTTGGGAAAACAGAGTCCCAGAGGGCTTGCGGGACCTGGGCATGTCTGGGGAACCCCGCTGGAAGGAGGAGTCCTGGAAAATCTTCTGGAACGTGAGGACTGGCATTAGTGCCAGGCTGGATCTGAGTTGGTGGGCGAGGGGAGGGGTGGAGTGCTCAAAGCTCTGCTTTCTGTGTCTTACTTAGCTCTTAGGAGCAAATTGGAAAATGACACAGCAAGGATTTGGAAATAGAAGAAACACACTATTTGCAAATGCTGCCAGGTAAACCAAATCACTTTTGGCACACGCTGGAGGTTCCCCACAGCACCTAAAACTGGCCTCTGCTCTGTAGTCCCCTCATGGAAGCCGGCACTATAAAACACCTGTGAAGAAGAGTACCAAGTTCCCTCCAGAGGCCTGGCATGCTGTGATTTATGTGCAGCCTCCCGCAAGCTGAGTCTAGACAAAGACAGGGTCTGAGGCCAGAGTGGGGACTCCAAACCCAGTGAAATCAACCAAGCCAAGCCCAAGAGGGGTGGCCATCAAGTGGAAGATGGATTTGTGGGTGGCTTGTGTCAATTCTTCACAGTCCTATTTTACTGGACTCCCTGAGTGGTTCTCCACCTGCTATGTGGGGGTGGGGGTGAGGGGGTAGTAAAATAGGATGTGGCCCCTGTGTTTGAGCCCTTACAATTTGGTTGGACCAACCACCCACTGGCATGTAATATTTTTACACAATTGGCATAATAATAGTAAACAGCAGTGGGAATGTGAAGCCAGTGGTGCAGGTATCCTGAAAAATCTACTACTAGATAATCCTGACAGTTCATCTGCCAGGAAAACTGTAAGATTACATCTACTAAAACTGATCATATGCCTACCCTCTGACTCGGCATTTCCACTCTTAGATATATAGAAAAATGGGTGCCAATGGCCTCCTCATGTACAAGAATGTTCATAACACCTTCAGGCAGAATTGCCAAAATGAAAACAATCCAAATGCCCATCAACTGGTGCATGACAAACTGATCATAGTTCCACACAATGGAATACTACTCAGCAATGAAAGGAAAATGCTGCTGATGCACACAGCAACATGGATTTCTCTCACAAATGTTATGCTGAGAGAAAGAAATCAGACACAAGAGAGGACATACTCTAAGATTCCATTTATTTATTCTGGAATTGAAATTCAAATGTTGAACTGAAACAGGCAAATGTGATCTATGGTAATAGAAGCCAGAATAGTGATTACGAAGATGGGGAGGTGATATTGACTGGGAAGGGGCTACAATGGAGCCTTCTGGGGTGCTGGAAATGTTCTGTATCTTGATCTGTATGACAGCTACCCGAGTATACACATATGTAAAAATTCATTGAGTGGTACAGTTCAGATTTGTGCAATTTACACCCTTCACTATGTCTATTTTATACAGCAATAACATAAAAATAAAAATAAATTTAAAATCAATCCCCTGCCCCAACTTCCAGCCAGAATGCTTCCTGTCTTAAGAGAAAGTCAGTTTCACCATTTGCCCAAGTCTCTTTCTCCCTGCAGCCTGCCCTGCCCAGGTCTCCTTTCCCTCTGCTATGTGGGAGAACAGAGCATGCCCATTGACCTTGGAGGCCCTCCCTGCTCCCCAACATGTCCAGGCAAAGCTGGAAAAATGACACACTAAAGTCCCCTCTTCACTTTCACTCTGCTCTGCTGCTGAAAGCAACCTTTAGAGCTATGTCATCAAAGACCCTTAGAATGAAGCAGAGAACTAGCACGAGCTTCACCACACCACACCCTTCAGAGAATGCAGCCGGGGTAGCCAAAGGATGGCATGCGTACACAAATGCCTCAATTGAGGGGCCTTTGCTTCACTGTGGTCTATTTAGAAAGATGAACTCTCCAGCCTTAGGAATTCTTCCTCTATCATACCTGCCATTAAACCTCCGAAGCTAAAAATCCCTTTCCCTACAAAATGTTTCATTATTAATATATACAGTTGTCCCTCTGTATCTGTGGGGATTGGTTCCAGGACCCCAGCAGATAACCAAAATCCGAGGATGCTCAAGTCTCTTACATAAAATAGTGTAGTATTTGCAATATAAGCTATATACATACTCCCATATACTTTAAATCATCTCTAGATTACTTATAATACCTAATACAATGTAAATGCTATGTAAATCGTTGTTATACTGTATTGTTCAGAGAATAATATCAAGAAAAAAAGTCTGTATTGAAGGCCTTTTGATCAGCAGTTGGTTGAATCCACAGAACCCATGGATACAAAGGACCAACTATATAAACAATACAAGGTGGGTCCCTGGATTTAAAAAACCTTAGCCATAGTCTTTTGATCATTACCCCTGAGTAAGTCACGTCCATGTTAAAATTGGGTCATCTTAGATTTTGTTCGTATTCTGCCTTTGGAAAATGTATTAAGTCACTAAACAGCATTATGGTAAGCCAAAAATAATCCATCATTCCCAAACTGTGTACTTACATTTTAGGAATGACTTCTGCCTGCTAGCATATTCCTTGATAAATTGTCATTGCTAAGTCAGAGTTAAATTTTCAAGTGCAATAGGGTTGTATTTCTGTGTTTGAAAGCTTTGGGGAGATAGGACAAAGCATTTAAGAAAAGAAATTATCAGTCCATGCTACAAGACTCTCAAATTCACCTCAGAGTGAATCATACACCTCTTCAGTTCTCAGTCCATTTGTTCAAAGCTCGAGAAGGGATCTAGAATATTGTGCAGAATTCTAAGAGGTCTCTTAAATCTTAAACAAGTTAAATTCTACACATTATTTCTGTTTGAATATATTTCAAGGTATATTTTAAACACTCATAAAATTTTCTTATTTGCACATCTCTACTTCCAAGTATCCTTCCTATGTTATTTATTTATTCACTTGGTCACTTATTCAATAAACATTTTTAAGTGCATACAATTCACAGATATTGCTCTAGGTCATTTAAACTATATATTAACACGGCAGGTGGTTTTAAAATTCAGGCTAGGTCTTTTGGTTGCAATGGAGGGAGATAAAAAGAGAGCACATATAACCTTACTTCAGAGAAGGCGGAAGTTCATCTCATTCACTGGTTAGGTTAAGAGCCTGCTTGGCTAATGTTCTCTTTGGTTAGTAATTTTTTAAAAACAAATTTCTCTGACGTTTATAATTTCCCCCAGAGAGCACTCAAAAATAGTCTCTAAGAGTTCCTCTGCCAGCATCAATTTTAAGAGAAAACGTGTCACGCTAACAGTAGCATTTCCACGTCTTCCTGCCCCCAAACATTACAGCATTTCCAGGATTGAAGGCTGCCCTTGCTGCCAGAACATTCAAATTAAAATCCTCGTTGGCATTTACTCTGCCTACCTATAGATCGAGTTAACAGTTCCCACATTTAGTGCCAACCCAAGAGGGATCACTTTTTTCAGGAAAACTTTACCTAAATCCATGGAAGCAAATTCAACTTCAGGGTTTAGGAGGAGCTGAGGGCCTGTGTGAGCACTAAAACCCACTTAGCATCAGAGGATGAAGCCCTTCTAGGAAGCCCAGCTCTGTCGTTGTTAACAGAGTGACTATGAGACCCTCTTGGGTGGGGAACTCTTTCCCCCAAACCTAGTGCCTACACTCTTCCATCCTAGTGTCCTGTCAACCCACCTCCTAGAGCATTTTTTAATTTTAAAATAGAAAAATTGATAACACGTAATGTTCAGCTTAACAAATTATTGCAAAACATACACCCAATCTAACCATCTCTGAGGTCAAGGAATAGAATATTGCTAGTGTTCCTTGGCTGCATTATAACACCTTCTCCCACTCCCAGTGGCAGACACTGGCCTATCTTTCATGTACTTCACTTCTTTGCTTCCCTTTTCTAGCAGGGTTTCTCAATCCCAGCACTGTTGACATTTGAGGACCGATAATTCTTTTTCCCTTCAGCTTTACTGAGATATAATTGACATATATCATTGTGTAAGTTTAAAGTGTACAACGTGATGATTTGATATACATATATATGGTGAAATGATGACCACAATAAGGTTAGTTAACATATCCATCACCTCACATAATTACCTTAATGTGTTAGTATGTGGTGAGAACATTTAAGATCTACTCTCTTAGCAACTTTCAAGTATACAATATAGTATTGTTAACTATAGTCACCATGCTGTACATTAAATCCCCCAGAACTTATTCATCTCATAACTGGAAGTTTGTACCCTTTGACCAATATTTCCCCATTTCCTCCACCCTCCAGCCCCTGGTATTCTCTATTTCTATGAGTTCAGCTTTTTAAAATTCCACATATAAGTAAGATCATACAGTATTTGTCTTTCTCTGTCTGATTTGTTTAACTTAGCATTAATGTCCTCAAGGTTCATCCATGTTGTCTCAAATGGTAGGATTTCTTTTTTTAAGGCTGAATAATATTCCACTGTATATGTGTACTCCATATCTTCTTTATCCATTCCTCTGTAGATGGACACTTAGGCTGTTTCCATATCTTGGCTATTATGAATAATTCTGCAATGAACACGGGAGAGCAGATATCTCTGGGAGATCCTGATTTCAATTCTTTTGGATACATACCCAGAAGTGGGATTGCTGGATCATATGGTAGTTCTATTTTTAATTTTAATTTTTTTGGGGAACCTCCACACCGTTTTCCACAGTGGCTGTACCAATTTACCTTCCCACCAATGGTGTACAATTGTTCCCTTTTCACCACATCCTCACCAACACGTTATCTCTTGTCTTTTTGATAATGGCCATTCTAACAGGAGTGAGGTGATATCTTTTTTTTTTTTTTCGTGTTTCATTTTTGTTTTTATTTCCTGCATCTGCATCTGCTACCACTAGAATCTATTATTGCTCTCTGGGGCTTGTGCCCCTGACAGCAATTATTTGTACATGTAAAAGGTGATATCTTATTGTGGTTGTGATTTGCATTTCCCTGATGGTTAGTGGCACTGAGCACCTTTTCACGTGCCTGTTGGCCATATATATGTCTTCTTTGGAAAAATGTCTATTCAGGTCCTTTGCCCATTTTTAAATTGGATTATTTGTTTTTTTGCTGTTGAGTTGTATGAGTTCCTTATATATTTTGGATATTAGCCCCTTATCAGATATAGGGTTTGTAAATATTTTTCTCTCATTCTGCAGCTTGCCTTTCTATCTTGTTGATTGTTTCTTTTGCTCTGCAGAAGCTTTTTAGTTTCATGCAGTCCAACTTGTTTACATTTGCTTTTGTCACTTGTGTGGTTTTGGTGTCATACCATAATTCTTTGTTGCAGAGGCTACCCTATGCATCATAGAATATTTAACTGCATCCTTGACATCTACCCACTAGATGCAAGTATTATCCCCCTCCCCTAATTGTGACAACCAAAAATATCTCCAGACCTTGACAAATGTCCCCTGGAGGGGTGGGGAGGAGGAAGATCACCCCTGTTTGAGAACCACTGCTTTTTAGGAAGTTAAGCATCCATAAATCTTAGAGCTCAATGTTGCGTGTTTTCTAAGTTTATATAAATGGATTCATAAATATGTTTTTATTACATCTGGCTTCTTTCACTCAACATAATGTTTTTAAGGTTCTTCCATGTTGTCGTATGTAGCTGTAGTTTGTTCAGTCCCATTGCTGTCTAGTATTCCATTGTATGTGTTTACCACTCTTTATCTTTTCAACTGCTGATGGACATTTGTGTCCTTTCCAGTTTTGGACTACTGAAATCCACACTGCTTGAATATCATTATACATATCTCCTTGTGCACATGTGCGTGCATTTTACAGGGTGCAAACCTGGAAACAGAATTGCTGGGTCATAGGCATGGATATCTTCAACTTTACTGGACAGTGCCCAACAGTTTTCCAAACTGATTGTACCAATTAGAATCTTTATTTACACTACAGTATAAATAGACTGAACATAGTTTATATAAAGACTGAACATAGTTTAGAGCTGTCTCTATTCTAGGTTTTCTCATGGGGCTACAAAGATAAAATTCAGCAAATCAAACTCCAGGATTAGGAAGGAGAGATGGAGAAGCAGCTTAAGGTCCTCTTTGTCCAAAATCACGTGTCTCCCGTAAGTGAAGAAGAACCTAACAGCCCTGCTAGGCTCTTGGCATTGCAAATGCCATTGCTGACTCCACCCACATGTATGAGTAGGAGCAGTGGACACACTGCTTATGCTTTTGAGGGAGGACATTTTATTAGGCAGAAGATCAGCATACTGGGGGGAAAAAATCTCAGAAACCCAACTGTAAACATAAGTGCCACTTAAGGAATTACCATTTTGCTCCACAGCCATAATTTTTCCCTTCCTCTTAACCCTAACAGGGATATGGAGATGAGAGGGATCCAAGGAAAAATGAAGGGTCCCATTCCTTTCTCCAGATAAGTTAGAATGAAGCAACTCCCAGCATGAAGACAGACCTGGTCTGAAGACCAGTGAATGAGGAATTCCTGGGGGTCCCAAGAACGGTGCCTAGAGCTGGACAGAGAAGAGAGACAAGAATGCCCTAGCTTCACTTAGTACTATTGACCTCAGCCTTGATCCCTACTACAAAGAATATCAAGAAGTTATACATCAACTGGAACTGAGAATGTGATGATCGGTGAATGCCAGGAAAGAAGGCAAGAGAGGGAGGGAGGGTAAGGAAAAACTGACCATTACAATGGGTTCAGTTTGGTATCATCTGTTTCTCCTGTTCTTGCCATTCTGATATGTTCACTGAAGAATTGCCACTCAGTGCCTTGGAGCCAGGGAGAGTACTCTTAAAAAGTAGCCACAGAGAGATATTTCTAAAATAAATTTTCTATTCAAAGGTCATTAGACAAAAAGTAGAGGGTGAAATCCCTCTAGTTATGACTTCCCAAAAAACAGTTTAAGAATCAGAAATTACTTTTCATTATATCCATAATCTAATGTTAGTCTATTGCTTCCATCTGACCAATTACAACTTCCTTTCCTCTGCATGGTGTTTTAAGCATTTACAGCCAGTGAAATGCTCTTGACAACACCAATGCTGCAGATACTAGAATTATCATTTGAAATGATAACAATTCCACTAATTATTGAGCATCTACGTCACTGGCCCTTTGTTCAAGTAGATGCTAGCAAACAGCAGATCTGGATCTTCAGACTAATAGTGCAAGGAAAGTATGATTATCTCCATTTTATCCATGAGGGTAATTAACTTGCTTTGCACATCTGGTAAATAGTGGAGTCGAGATGTAAATGGAAGTTGGGTCCAAATCTCTTTGCAGGTTGTTCCAGTAAGATTTAAAGTAGAGACTCTTTTCTATAAGTCAGATTCATTCGTTAGATTGCTATGGTGCCTTCTTACAAAAGGGGGGTCAGACACTGCCAGTGCTCCATCCATATATCCTAGGCCAGTGGTTCTCAATGGGGACAATTTTCCCCCAAGGAGACACTTGGCAACGTCTAGAGACATTTTTGGTTGTCATAACTGGAGTTGCCACTTGTATCTAGTGGGTGGAAGCCAGGGATGTTGCTAAACATCCTACAATGCACAGCTTAGCACCTCTCACAACAAAGAACTATCCTCCCCAAAATATCAAGAGTGCTGAAGTTGAGAAACCCTTCACAGATGTAAGAGATTCATCCTTTAATAATTTCCACTTAGTAGTACATCTCACACCAACAACAAATTTTCTTTCAGTGGAGTGGGTCTTGCACCACCCAAGAAAACAAGGAGGAATTTCCCCAGAGCAGAAGAGCAGGTCTGAGTTTTGGGACTTACACGCAAGTAGGTCTCCACCCGATACGTCAAAAGATTAACAGGGGCTGGCCCCCTGGCTTAGCGGTTAAGTGCGAGCGCTCCACTACTGGCGGCCCGGGTTCGGATCCCAGGCGCACACCGACCCACCGCTTGTCCGGCCACGCGGAGGCGGCGTCCCACAGGCAGCAACTAGAAGGATGTGCAACTATGACATACAACTATCTACTGGGGCCTTGGGGAGAAAAAGGGAAAAAAAGGAGGACGATTGGCAATAGATGTTAGCTCAGGGCCAGTCTTCCTCAGCAAAAAGAGGAGGATTGGCATGGATATTAGCTCAGGGCTGATCTGCCTCAAAAAAAAAAAAAAAAGGCTAACAGATAGGGTAAAAATTGGCCATTTGTGTGATCAAAACTGGAAGCTATGGAGTCCTTTGGAATACTTCACTAGTCACCCAATGAAACCACTGTTATAACCTCAAAAACCTGTGGTTTAGGAGGCTCAGCAGTGTTATGAATGATGACACCTGGCATTACTTTGGTGCCTGGAGCTTGCAAGGCAATTTCACATGTAATGGTCTCCCCTTCCCCAATTAATATACTTCGTGATTATGATTTTCATTTTTTATAGGGAGCAGAACATATAAGGCAAATATTAAGAATTTGTTGTCAGGAGTGTAATAAAATGAGGAGAATGAAACAGAGTGTCCTTCTCTTGCCAAGTCTCTTAAGCTGTCTGTTTCCTATTAATCCATCAAATAGAGAGGATGGGCCAGAGAGTTCCAGACCTTCAAGGAATGCTTGATACATAAAGGTTGAGCACCAACAGTTTAGCAGTGCTTCTTTGCCTTGCTGTCCAATGAGAGCCAACCGAAGAAAACTGCTCCAAGTCTAATTTCTTGATTCTTTTTCTTTGGGACCATGCTTTAGGAAAGTGATTCTCAACCAGGGGCAATTTTGTCCCTCAGGGCATATTTGGTAATATTTGGGGTATTTTTTATTGTGACAAGGGAGGGGGGTCGGGTAGTGCTATTGGTATTTAGTGGGTAGAGGCCAGGCATGTTGCTAAACAACAAGCCAATCCCCCCCAACAGACACATACAGAGCAAAGAATGATCTGGCCCCAAATGTCAATAGTGCCAAGGTTGAGAAACTCTACTTTACATATAAAACTGTTCTGGTCAAAATAATTCTAATACATTAGAAACTAAGCATCAGACTAGGACTTTTCCATTATTTCAACTTTGGTTGTCATCTTTCTTCACGTTCATACACACAGCATATATGGAAAGATATTACCTGGAAAAATTATAAGATTTCTTCTCCCTTTTGGCAGAAAATAGGACAAGAGGAAAAGGGGCCAGAAAGAAATGGCTAATCAGTGTCTGAATGTGTGATCTTCAGGACCACATGCATCAGAATCACCTGGGGTGGGATTTGAAAAATATATGTTGTGAGGACCTCCCCCAAAACACACTGGATCAGAATCTCTTGGAGCACCACCTCAGGACTGACATTTTTAGCAAGACCCCTTGATATCATCTACAACACAATGAGAGAACCACTGATGTGGTGGTAGTAAGATGCAGAAACTGATGCTTAGAAAGGCCGAGTGACTTGTCCAAGGTTATGCAGCTAGCATGAGACAATGTCAGAATCCATACCAAGCTCTGGATTTAACGTTAAAAGAAGGTGGAAAATATCTCTAAGTTTATAACTAACAAACAGCAATCAGATCCATTTGTAGTTATTGAAGAAGACATGAATATAACATTTGGCCCAATTTAGCACAATCCAGAGCCTGCTAAGTGATTTGCTACATTTTCCTGTGATTTTGTCAAGTTTTCTCCCCATTGTCTTCATGACTAAGAGGAAAAAGAATGTTCACAACACTTCTTTCAAAGCTCTTAGTATAACTGATCTCCATTAAATTTTATTTTTCAAAACCAGGGAATTCCTTTTCTTACATGAACATGTCAAGAAATGACAAATGTGTATAAATTACACAATTTATTAGTCCTTTTAGATTTTCCAAAGGGAAAATCCCTTCAAAGTCTATTGAAAAATTTTCCCATCTAGAGAATAATTGTCTCTCATCTTGGCAAAATAAAGTTATCAGCCACTAGTTCCCTATTGTTGATGGGAAAGTCTGAGATTTGGAAAAAAATAAAGCTGTTTTGTACATCATAACAGACAATGTGACAGCTTCAACGCTATCAGTTGCATTTCTGTAAGTCCCATTTTTACAGTGGAATGATGGAAAGAACAAAGAAAATTCAGTCTGTGCAAGTTGAAGGACATGAAGACAATGATGAATGATATGAGGGGATGTAATGCATAAGGAAGGAAAGCCTTGTCAGTTTTCTCTAGAAGGTTGGACAAGGACCAAGAGTGGAAGTTATGAAGACTCAGATTTTGGCTCAACATAAGAAAGAACTTTCTATATTTGACCTGGCAATTCCACTCCTAGGTATATAATGAAAGGAAATGAAAACATACGTCCACACAAAAACTTGTACACAAATGTTAATAGCAGCATTATTTATGATAGCCAAAAGGTGGAAACAACTCAAATGTCCATCAATTGATGAATGGATAAACAAAATTTGATCTATCCAGACAATGGAAAATTATTTGGCCTTAAAAAGGAATGAAGTGCTGTTATATGATAAAACATGGATGAACTTGAAAATATTATGCTACATGAAAGAAGCCAGACACACAAGACCACATATTATATGATTCCATTTATACTAAGTGTTCAGAATAGGCAAATCCACAGAGACCAAAAGTAGATCTGTGGTCATCTAGGGCTGGGGAGATGAGGGGCTGGGGAGTTGAGGAGGTGATAGTTAAAGGGTACAGTCTTTCTTTTCGGGGTGATGAAAATGTTCTAAAATTGATTGTGGAGAAGGTTGTACAGCTCTGAGTATATTAAAAACATTGAATTTTTCACTTTAAATGGATGAATTGTATGAAATGTGAATTTTATCTCCATAAAGCTGTTAAGAAAGAAGGGAGGGAGGGAGGGAAGAAGAAAGAGAGGGAGGAAGGGAGTAAAAGGAAGGAAGGAAGGAAGGAGGGAAAGAAAGAAAGAGAACAAGAGAGAGAAAGAAGGTCTTGATAATAAATTGAGTGGTGCAAGAGAAGGAAGGTAGCTATCCTGGGAGGTGGTGATTTCTTCTTCCCAGCAATATTTAAGCGGAGCCTGGATGGCCATCAGCTGGAGAGGCTATACTATGTGGGCAGCTTCGCTGTAGGACCTGCAACTCTGAAATGTCATAGTCAATGTTTTATCCCTTTCCTGACATGAGTAGCTCAAGGCTAAAGACTGGCTTCTATGAATTCATTCAGTCCATTCTTTTATTCATTCTTTCAATGCTAACTGAAGGCAAGGCCTTGTGCTATTTCCCTCTCTTAATAATATAGTTGCTTCTTGCCTTCCTCAGAAACAGACACTAAGATAAGGATTCATGTGCAAGTTATTTATTAAGGACATGTTCCCGGGAGAAACTGGTAAGGGGTAAGCATAACAGGGTAGGAAAAGGGAGGAAGCCAAGTAATGGTGTGATTTCTGGCAAAGGCCCAGTCTCAGCCTGATCCTGAGGGGGAGTTCTGGAGTGCAAATTCCATCTCAGAGTTGTCCCACCTCAAGCCAAAGGAGTTGAGCTTTAATATTCTCTCACCCACTAGTCACGGACTATGGGATGCCCCAGGGTGACGTAAACTCCCAGGCACTTCCTGCTCTTTGTGAGTACAGGGAAACTGCTTGAGAACCCCAAGGGAAGTTCGCTGAAGAAGTTCACAGATGTTGGTCATTAGAAGCAAACCACACAGAGGCTAGGGGGTGGGGTAGGCACACAGAACTGGTAAAAGATCTGAGATATTCTGGGCAGAGCACCAACAGCGAGAGTCCACCACACTTTTTGGTTGAAAACGACTTGTTAATCTCTAAAGGCTATTTATGACACTGCTCCTATGTCCAGAGGTCCTGAACAGGATAGAAGCTTGCAGCCCCCAGATGTATTTCCAGCAAGGTGAAGTATGAGCTGATCTTCCAGGACTTTCCACTCCAGCTCATTCCTTTCCTTGCTGACAAATGCTGTATCTGGCGTCTTTGCCCACATTAGACCTATTTCATTCCATATACTGAAAATCTTCCGAAGTGGTCAATCTGCCACAAGCACCACAGGGAATTTCTCAGCAGCTTCAGCATCCCCAGTTGTCATTTAGCCACTTGCTTTAAGGTTGGGTAGATTCCAAAAGCTGCAAACCCACGGAACCATCCATGACTGGGTTACTTTACTTAGCACATTTGTTTTCTTCCCCTGGATTATCACAAATAGGTCTAAGATGCTGATCCCCAGCCACGCAGTTCAATTTTCTGTTTCATCAATCATTTTATGACATCATTTGTTGATTGCCATCTTTTTTTGTGGGGATTAAATCAGTGTGTGTGTGTGTGTGTGTGTGTTTGTGTGTAGCAGTTAGAACAGTACCAGGCATATATAAGCCCTATATCAATGTTTGCTATTATCACAGGGTACAGAACTTCTCTCAGGTTGCATGATCAGGTCTTTGTCCTCAAAACTGTTCTTCCTGCCAAAGGACTTGCAGCAATTTTTCTGACCTATTTCAATTTTTAAAAATTGATTCTCTCTTGCCTTCCTTTCTGCTAATTCTCACTAGCACTTTCTTCTCCCACTTCCTCTGAGGTTATCATACAAGATGGGGTTAATGGCAAAACTCCTCAGCACCGAGCAGAAATAGAGTAAATATTAGGTAGACTAAAAAACAAGGATTGGGGGAAAGACAGAAACAAAAAGAGCTCCCAGAACCTCTTAACATATTTTGGTGGTGAGGAGAGAACCAGAGGGCTTTACTCCGGAGTATGGTTTTGTTTGTATCTATGAAAGTGCACAAGTTGAAATTCCATAAATAGAGGAGCTTCTGTACCACTTTCTATTGCTAATATTTTCTTTTCTTCTGATGTCTGTTCCCAGCATTTCAGTTCATGGTGAGCGCTTAATAAATGCCTGAGGACTGATGTTAGAAAGTGTTACAGGAGCACAAAGCATTATAGCAGGAACATAAAGCATTTTAGAAAAATCGAGGTAAATACCAAAGGCGAAAAATCATCATTCAATTAATTTGTAAAAACCTGAAAAAGAAAGCATGTTGCACTTCGACATTATTTTGTTTTGTTTGTTCTAAAAGAACAAACAAGGGGAGATGTTTGTCTCAGATTTGGTATAGGAGTTGGTAAGAATGGTTTTTACATTTCCAAACAGTTGAAAGAAAAATCAAAAGAAGAATAATATTTCGTGACATGTGCAAATGATATGAAATTCAAATTTCAGCAGCCATAAATAAAGTCTTATTGGAGCACAGTCGCACCCATTCATGTACATATTTGTCTATGGCTGCTTTCTACGGCCTAACATATCTGGTCTTTTACAGAAAATGTTTGCTGACCACTGATTTAGAAAACTAAAATAGCACCTTATCTCATTTGATTTTTTTTTCTACTTTTGGTTTTTATCTTCTCCCTCCTGGAGTTTTACAAGTCCAAAGAAAAAATATATCTTCCATATATTTGTTTCTATTAACATCTCAATTATGTTGTTTCATTTATAGCCTTGAGGCAGACAGACAACTTGCCGAAGATAAACCAACCTGTTTAGGTCAAGCAGACTTCCAAATGGGTTCTGCTGCTTCACGTATCTGAGCTTTTAAAGACAAATTTATGTTATTTCTAGAAGTCTCAGGTAAATGTATGTGAAATTCATTTGGTCTGTAGAAGGCACTTCCACCCCCATTTCTTCTAGAACAATCTAAATCATAAACATAAATCATTATTGTGTTTGTATTTACTATTCTCAAATCATTTGTCAAAGTATTTCCCTCTCAATGATTGATTGGTGTTTTCTAATTCTCAGTGAAAGAAAAGCTTTCCTTGTGCCCTCACCTTGCAAGTGTAATCCTGCTTTCAGACACATGCTGTTGCTTGGTATCCCTCACTCCAAACCTGAACTGGGTTTGTACCCATCTGCACTGGATTCAATTACACACCACACCACGCCATGTGCTCTGAGACCAGAAAAGCAGAAGATTCTAAAACATCCACGTCTATATTTGGCCCTTTGAGTCCGACAATTCTGTCTTGTCTTAAAAACTCTGGGCCACTCAGAGGAAGTGAACTCAAATTGTTATTTATCTTTACGGCATAAATTTTTCAACAGGCTGTCACTTCTAGATCATGCCATACTGTATAGACAAATATATGTGTATATAAAACTTTCAGATTAGTCAAGATTCTGGAAGGTATTCAGAAATCCAATGCATTTTCTACAACTAGCACAATGCATATAACATCCTTTTCACATTCTGAACATTCCAAAATGCAGCCATCCACTTTCTTGGCTTCTTGCCAGGGGAGATGCTCTTTGAAATTCTAGGTAACACATTGAATGTAAGTCCTTTATTTTCAAGGGGAAAATTCCCTCCAACTGTAACGCCCCTCTTCCCCCATCACATCCATCATCTCCCGCCCCCCACCCCTTCCATTTCTCCTTTGCCTGTATAACTCCCACTAGCCTCTCTGGATTTCCTGGACCTTACAGACCCACCCTACCACCCTCCAATAGGAGACTCTGCTACCCTTCTGGTCATACCTCTGTTAGGGTGTCATCTTGTCTGTTTCCTCCTGAAACACTGTTCTCCTTAAAAACAGGGGCTGTCATAGTCATCTTTTACCCCTAGAGCCTGGTCCCGTGCCTACTATAGAGAAACGTGGAGAAATATTAGTTGAACGCTGTTATTAAATACGATTCCAGGAGATGAGAACAATCAGCATTTGGTGGTTACAGCACCAGCAAGCCTAGAAAGAACCTGGACTGGAATCAATTACAATGGCAGTGATTGCTGCCTGTAGTAACCTGGTGATTTATCCAACAGAATGGTTTCCTTGGGCTCAGTCTTGAATCCCATGCCTGGATATTGAATGTTGCAGATGGCTCACAATTATCATCAGGACACTGTGATGTAGTATTGAAAAGCAAAATCTTGGGCAGGCCCCGCGGCTTAGCGGTTAAGTGTGCGCGCTCCGCTGCTGGAGGCCCGGGTTCGGATCCCGGGCGCGCACCGACACACCATTTTTCCGGCCATGCTGAGGCCGCGTCCCACATACAGCAACTAAAAGGATGTGCAACTATGACATACAACTATCTACTGGGGCTTTGGGGGAAAAAAGGAGGAGGACTGGCAATAGATGTTATCTCAGAGCTGGTCTTCCTCTACAAAAAAAGAGGAGGATTAGCATGGGTGTTAGCTTAGGGCTGATCTTCCTCACACACACAAAAAAGGAAAATCTTTTAAAATCATAATTCTTGCCCTTAGGAAAGAATAAACCACTTTTCCAGAAAAAGGAAAGTCCACAGGGATACTATCCAATCTCAGGGCTGCCATTTTAGGTTATAGAATAAATATATTCAGGGGCCTCCCACAAGGGAATTCAGCATGACCAAGAGGTAAATGTGACTCACACAACAGGGGAGCTATCCAAGGGCACAGCAGTCTGCACAGGGTTGAGGAAGCAGGGCTCTCTACATTGGTTTCTCATGAAACAAACAGAATTCACTTGAAATCCTGTGAAAAAAACTGAGCTTTGATAACTATGAGGCCGATATTTGCACATTCACCCCTATTCAATTCTGTTATAAGACACTGAGACCTAACCCCTTGATGGTTCAACAGTGAGGGGCCACCAAGGGGCAGAATAATTTCCCTCTCCTAAGACGAGGCTCTCTAAGTGCTTTGGCCCACAAAGTAAGAAGCCCACTCAACTTCTGACCACAAGAACTTGGCAATGGCACTCTTGTTCCAACGCCCCCAGTCCCCCAACTCCACTCTCCTCCTGGGACTGATAAGAAGAAACAGGAAGAAACAGAAAAGTTATTTCCCTAATGAGGAGTCCCCCCAGAAGCAGCAGTAACCCAAACACTGGGGCCCAAGCAGCTGGGGGGCTGTCACTTCACCTTCTACTGCCAGATCTTAATTTCCACAAAAATGTGAGTCATGCAATTTCTGTGGTTTTTGCCAAACTGATACTTGGATCTTTTTTTTTTTTTTCAAAAAATTGTCCTTCCAGGTACTAAACCAGACCTGGGATGTTGCATCAAGATAATCTAAATCTTCTGAGATTCTTATAAACAGTGAGCTCCAGGTCCTGCTCATAATCTGCCAGTTGTTTTTCCTTTCCTTTGGAGGGTGGTGAGTTAAAAAAATCTCACGAATGTCTACACATATGTATTCAAATATATATATATACACACACACACACGCATACATTTGTAGTCTCAATTCTCAGAAAGATACATAAAAATGACGTTATATCTTTAAATTAAAGATTTCAGATAATTATGAAATATGAAAAGTACACCTTATGTATGTGTCAGAACTTTTGGATTGAATATCTAGATTTATTTACATTTATTCAATTATTTAAATCTAGTTTATAATACTACCTTTTTTAAAGTATGGTCATCAATTAATGCTCGGGTTATTACATCCCTTTTATTAATTCTTAGCATTTAATATTTTTCTTTCTTTCATAACTCCCCACTTGCATCCATGAGTGGGAACAAATTTAACTCAATGTATCAGCCTCAAATTTGAGTGATTCTTTAAAAAGATCTAGCTATTTCTTCTGACCTTCTCCTTTGAAACCTGACTCAATTTCTGGCTTTAGAGGAATAATACTTTAATCCTTTTTAAAATCTAAAATTGATGTTTTGGAAAAGTGCACACATCTTAACCAGCCTCCCACACAAGACTGGGTAGCTAGCCAAAATTCAAGAGTGCAATTGAGGCAGACAACACACAGCACAGAAACAGCTCCCTCAGTCTCCAGCGCCTCTTTACAACTTCACAAATTTGAGACTAAAAGAAATTTAAAAACACACAAACAAACAAAAAACGCTCCTTCCAAACTGCCTTTTTAGGATCCATAAATTCCACATTCAGCTGACCTTGCAGCCTTCACTTTCTCCTTTGGCCAGAAAGCCCAGGGGCACAGGGTCTGCTCAGTGGGTTAATCCACTGCAGCTTAGATACAACCTTCTTATCCTCACTGTGGGCTTCTTAGAGCTGAGACCACCTAAATAGCCACACTGTCAGGGTGGATGTAGTCTATCACAAAAAACTGGGAACAGAAAATGTATTCCATTTCTTACCAAGACTAGAATGCAAACAGGGGGTCAGGACTGTTGTGTAGCCTAGTATGGTTGTCTTATGAGGAACACATCATCATAGGCAACATTTTAATAGAAAACTGGCTGACAGCAGCACTCCTAGGTTTCCATCACTAAAGAGATGCATGTTCTTTTTCCTTTTGGGGAGGGGGGTGTTCCTTATTGAAATATAATATACAAGCCGAACAGTACTGAATCCGTAAGTGCACAACTCAGTGCATTTTGTCAAAGTGAACACCCCTGTATAATGACTACCTAGAATAAGAAAAACCCCCTCCCAATCTTTACCCCCTAAAAGCAACCGCTATCCTGATTACCAACACCATAGATTTGTTTGCTTGTTTCTGAACTTTAGATCAATACAATCCTACAGTGGACAGTCATTTTTTTATCTGGATTCTTTCATCACTATTGCATGTTATACCATGTAGTGGTACTTCATATTCATTGTTGAGAAGTATTCCATTATATGACTAAAACATGATTGTTTTCCTTTTCTACTGTTGAGAGACATTTTACCAGCTTGGGGTCATTAATGAATAGTGCCCATATGAACATTTTAGTACATGACTTTTGGTGAACATAGGTAGACATTTCTGTTGGGTATACACCTGGGAGTAGAACTGCTCAATTATAGGGAGTACCTATGTTCTGCTTTAGTAGATACTGCCCAACAGTTTTCCAAAGTATTTGTACCAACCTACACTGCCACAAACAATATATGAGAATTCCAGTTGTCCCATATTAATGCAATGCTTAGTATTGTCATTTCTCTCTCTCTTTCTTAATTATAGCTGCTCTGATGGGCAAGTAGTGGTAGTGTGCTGTGGTTTTAATTAACATTTCCCTGGAGACTAATAAGTTGGAGCACTTTTCGTATGTATATTGGCCTTTGGATAGTCCTTTCTCAAAGTGTCTGCTCAGTCTTTTGTCCATTTTTTCCAATGAGTTATCTGTCTAGAATGAGGTTGGCAACATTTTCATGTAAAGGGCCAGATGGAAAGTATTTTTGGCTTTGCAGGCCATACAGGCTCTGTTACAACTACTCAATTCTGCTGTGATAATGCAAAAGCAGTCACAGACCATACATAAATGAGTGGGCATGGCTGAATCGCAATGAAACTTTACTTACCAAAACAGTCAGTGGGCTGAACCTAGCCCACAGGCCATGGTTTTTACCTCTGGTTTAGAAGATCTATGTGGTTTTGATTTTCAAATATTAGCAAAAGTTGAGTTGTATGCCAGAGTATGCTAATTGTCTATCCAATATCCATTCTTCTATCATTTCTTGGTACCATAACACTGGAGGAGGTGTCATAATACCCGGCTGAAAAAGTTAAAGATATCAGAGACTGAGTGTTGGGTGGAGACCTTCTAGGAAATTATTAAATGGATCTTAAACTACACTTAAAAGAACTAGGAAAAGAAGAACAAACAAAACCCAAAGTCAGTAGAAGAAGGGAAATAATAAAAATCAGAGCAGAAATAAATGAAATAGAGACTAAAAAAAAAAAAACAATAGAAAAGATCAATGAAACTAAGAGCTGGTTCTTTGAGAAGATAAACAAAATTGACAAATCCTTAGCTAGACTCACTAAGAAAAAAAGAGAGAAGACTCAGATAAATAAAATCAGAAATGAAAGGGGAGAAATTACAATGGATACCACAGAAACACAAAGGATTATAAGAGAATACTATGAAAACCATATGCCAACAAATTGGATAACCTAGAAGAAACAGATAAATTCTTAGAAGCATACAACCTCCCAAAACTGAATCAAGAAGAAATAGAGAATCTGAATAGACCAATCATAAGTAAAGAGATTGAAACAGTAATCAAAAACCTCCCCAAAAACAAAAATCCAGGACCAGATGGCTTCTCTGGTGAAGTCTACCAAACATTCAAAGAATATTTAATACCTATCCTTCCCTAACTATTCTGAAATATTGAAGAGTATAGGACGCTTCCTAACTCATTCTACAAGGCCAACATTACCCTAATACCAAAACCAGACACGGACAACACAAAAAAGGAAAATTACAGGTTAATATTGCTGGTGAACATAGATGCAAAAATCCTCAACAAAATATTAGCAAATCGAATACAACAATACATTAAAAGGATCATACACCATGATCAAGTGGGGTCTATTCCACAGGTTCAGGGATGGTTCAACATTGGCAAATCAATCAATGTGATACACCACCTCGTTAACAAAATGAGGAATAAAAATCACATGATCATCACAATAGATGCAGAGAAAGCATTTGACAAGATCCAACATCCATTTATGATAAAAACCTCAATAAAATGGGCATAGAAGGAAAGTACCTCAACATAATAAAGGCCCTATATGACAAACCCACAGGCAAAATCATACTTAATGGTGAAAACCTGAAAGTTATTCCTCTGAGAACAGGAATAAGACAAGGGTCCCCACTCTCACCACTCTTATTCAACATAGCACTGGAAGTTTTAGCTAGAGCAATTAGGCAAGAAAAAGAAATAAAAGGTATCCAAATTGGAAAGGAAGAAGTAAAACTCTCACTGTTGACAGATGACATGATTCTATATATAGAAAACCCTAAAGAATCCACCAGAAAACTATTAGAAATAAGCAACAACCACATCAAAGTTGCCAGGTACAAAATCAACATACAAAAACCAGTTGCATTTCTGTATACTAACAATGAACTGGCAGAAAGAGAAGTCAAGAATACAATCCCATTTATAAATGCAACAAAAAGTATAAAATACCTAGGAATAAATTTAACCAAGAAGGTGAAAGATTATACACTGAAAACTATAAGACATTATTGAAAGAAATTGAAGAAGATATAATGAAATGGAAAGATATTCTGTGCTCATGGATTGGAAGAAGAAACATGGCTAAAATGTCCGTATTACTTAAAGTAATCTACAGATTCAATACAATCCCAATCAGAGTCACAATGACATTCTTCATGGAAATAGAACAAAGAATCCTAAAATTTATAAGGAACAATACAAGACCTTGAATAGCCAAAGCAATCCTGAGAAAAAAGAACAAAGCTGGAGGCATCAGAATCCCTGACTTCAAAATGTACTACAAAGCTATAGTAATCAAAACGAAATGGTACTGGCAGAAAAACAGACATACAGATCCATGGAGCAGCACTGAAAGCCCAGAAATAAAACCACACATCTATGGACAGCTAATCTTTGACAAGGGAGCCAAGAACATACAATGGAGAAAGGAAAGTCTCTTCAATAAATGGTGTTGGGAAAACTGGACAGCCACATGCAAAAGAATGAAGGTAGACCATTATCTTACTCCATACACAAAAATTAACTCAAAATAGATTAAAGACTTGAAGGTAAGATCTGAAACCATAAAACTCCTAGAAGAAAATATAGGCAGTATACTCTTCAACATGGGCCTTGGCAGTATCTTTTCGAATACCATGTCTACTCAGGCAAGGGAAACAAAAGAAAAAATAAACAAATGGGACTACATCAGACTAAAAAGCTTCTGCAAGGCAAAGGAAACCATCAACAAAATGAAAATACAACCCACTAACTGGGAGAAAATATTTTCAAATCATGTATCTGATAAGGGGTTTATTTCCAAAATATATAAAGAACTCATACAACTCAACCACAAAAAAACAAACAACCTGATCAAAAAATGGGCAGAGGATATAAACAGACATTTTTCCAAAGAAGATATACAGATGGCCAACAGGCACATGAAAAGATGTTCAACATCACTAATTATTAGGGAAATGCAAATCAAAACTACAATGAGATATCACCTCACACCTGTCAGAATTGATATAATTAACAAGACAAGAAATAACAAGTGTTAGAGAGGATATGGAGAAAACAGAACTCTCATACACTGCTGGTGGGAGTGCAAACTGCTGCAGCCACTATGGAAAACAGCATGGAGATTTCTCAAAAAACTAAAAATAGAAATACCATATGATCCAGCTATCCCACTACTGAGTATTTATCCAAAGAACAAGAGATCAACAATTCAAAGAGATTTATGCATTCCTGTGTTCATTGCAGCATTATTCACAATAGCCAAGACATGGAAGCAACCCAAGTGCCTATCAACGGATGAGTGGATAAAGAAGATGTGGTGTATATATACAATGGCATACTAGTAAGCCATAAAAAAAGACAAAATCATGTCATTTGTGACAACATGGATGGACCTGGAGGGTATTATGTTAAGCGAAATAAGCCAGACAGAGAAAGACAAACACTGTATGATTTCACTCATATGTGGATGATAAACAAACATACAGATAAGGAAAACAGATTACTGGTTACTAGAGGGGAAGCGGGTAAGGGTACGGCGAAAGGGGTAAAGGGGCACATATGTATGGTGACAGATAAAAATTAGACTATTGGCCGTGAACATGATACAGTCTATACAGAGACTGAAATATAGTGATGTACACCTGAAATGTACACAATGATATAAGCCAATATGAACTCAATAAAATAATTAAATAAAAATAAAATAAAATATATACAAAGCCAAAAAAAAAAAGCCGTCTCAGCAAGGATGACCCTTTGACCTCCCCTTCCTCATTCTTTCTGTCTGAGACGTGTGCATGATGGCCTGATATATAGTAGCCATCTTGTGACCATGAGACAGCCTAGACTATGAAAGCTGGCACTAAGAATGGCAAAACAGGTAGAATGTGAGACACTTATGACATTGTTGAACTGCTATGCTAGCCCAATCCTTTCATTTGTTTTATATGTGAGAAAAATTGCCTTCTACCTTGTTTAAGACACTCTTATTTCAGTTTTACAGGCAGCCAAGTGTAATCATTAATGGATAAAGGAAAACTCTCATCCTGTTTTATTATATTTTTATTCCTCCTAACTCCTTACCGAATTTTAGCCTTAAGTTTTATTGTTTAGCTATATCATCCATCATCACTGAGCACTTAGTACATGCTCTTTTATCTTTTTGTGCTTTCTCTCTCTCTGTTTCTGTCCTGTTTCCTTCCTTTGGTCATACACTTTTCGATGGAGAAGAAACATCCCATATTTCTCTGCATCCACAGTACTTAAAAGTAAGTTCATCATGTGTAGCCAGTGCTACAAAAAATAGTGCTTTGTGATGATAATGTTGATGTTAAAGATGCTGAAGAATATCCTTCTTTAGGCAAAATGATAGCTATTTTAGGTCAGAAAGACAGTTAAAGAAAGGCAACTTTGGGGTCTGTAGGCAAAAGGCAGAGCTGGGCAGCCTCTTAATAGACATACCGTTCTATGATACTAATACTCTAAATTTAGGCAACTCAAAATTACACTCTTGGGTGTTGTTTAGTCTTCTGGCACACTAATATGAGAATGATTTCTTATACTTCGAGTGCATTTAAGCTGAGGTTCATGTGATCGTAGAATGCTCTCTTACAAGGCAGGGTAGAGGGGCCCACAATTACTGGTTACTGTCCCTTGCAGTTGTGTAGAGCCAAACTCACACTCTCCTAAAACACCGTATCCTAAGACAGTATTCTATATAATTTGAAAGTATGAAATATACTTTCCAAAGCATGATCCAATTCAATGATTTTAAAACAGCCACTTCCGTCATATTCTTCATAGTCGATGTCTGTTAGTTTACAAGGGCTGATTATTTTGGGCTAAAGACCATTTTTGGAGTTGATTGTTTCAATGGAAGGCTACTAAACTGAGAACCACAGGAAAATACAACATTTCCCAACTTGTATTTTACATCCAAGATGGAAAAGCAACAAGACCCAGGAAATACTTGAAAAATCTACTGAAATCCAATTGAAGATAAAGACACAACCTTCATCAAAGTGTTAGAGACAACATCCATTACAATTTTATGCCAGATGTACCAGGGAGAAAACATCACAACACGAAGGTAAAGAGATTGGGACAAGGAATTGTTAGTTGGTGAATCCATCTGGTCTCCTTTTTCTTCTTTCAGGGATCCACAATTTTGGCCCTCCAGACCTAGAGGGTTTTATCTGAGTTAACGGGAAGATAAAGGCTCTAGGAGGCTGACAGAAGAAGAAAAGTATGGGGAAGAAGGGAAACTGTATGTCCAACATCTCAAATAGATTCCATGAATTTGTATCACTTTAAAAATCAAATCTCAGCTGGTACTGAGCTGCAGATAACCAAATTAATGCTGACCTTTTGAATGGAGTGGCCTCACCTAATTATCTTGCCCTCATTATGGGCCGAAAATCTTGTCTTCATATTTTCAAGTGGGAGGCTGATTCTGATTACAGATTAGAGTGCCTATTACTACCTGGAGATTTTTTGCGTGCTTTTTAAAGTAAAGGTACATGCCAGGAACCACACAATCCAAACGTCCACTCAAGGCTTTAACAAGCAGTCTGTTCTACATGTGACAGGATTTATTGAGGGAGAAAAAAAATTATTTTCCTTATTCTTAAGACCAAAGGAATGATTGCTTTTAAAACCACCTCTGATTTCTTTAATTCTCTTCTATTGTAGCCTTGTCTTTTCCCAACTCTTTCTCTTCTGTCTGAAGTATTGCAAAGCACTTTTCCAAGCAGGAAGCCTAATCCCAGTCATAGTGTAATTGTAAAAGCCAATATAAAAGCCATTATAAACTCAGTAGCTACTCCTTCTTACTTAGAATTTTAAACTCTGTTTCTGTTGGGAGAAGAACATTCTTTTAAAACCACTGTTCTTTTCCCTATGGTCTGAGCTTACTTTACTTATTTGGTCAAAAACTGAAGTTGTTAGGAGTTAAGGCTCAAGACTTGAGTATGCAGTCCATATGGGCATGAAATGGTTAAACTTCCAGGCTCCTAAAACAGGACAGGAAGGAGTCAAAGGCCTCTGCAGAGGAAAAAAGCCTTTTGAGATTCTAGGAGCCCTTGAAACTCTGCCCCATACTCCAAAGCCAAAAAGCCCACATTGCAAGGGGGCTGGGTAATTTTCACCCCTATTGGGACACTCTTTAGGGTGGTGCTACTTAATAATTACAACCAGGCAACAGACAAAAACCTGATTGTCCTAGACAAATCTAGATGTGTAGACACCCTACACGCGTAGCAAAGCTGGGGTCAAATGTGCAGAGAGAAGCCCAGAGTGGTGTGGGGATGTAGCCAATGCTTTTTAAAACATCAGCTAAATGATACCAAATCCAGGGCTGTGCAATATCAAATTAGAGCAGTGGTATTCAACTAGGGTGATTCTGCCTCCCAGGAGACATTGGGTAATGTTTGGAGACATTTTGTTTGTCACAGTCAGGAGAGGGTAGGGTGGGAGAGTTGGAGGGGTGCTACTGACATCTAGTGGGTGGAGGCCAGGGATGCTCCTAAACATTCTACATTGCCAGGACAGCCCCCACAACAAAGGATGATCCGGCCCCAAATATCAAGAGTGCTGAGGCTAAGAAACCCTGAATTAGAGCAAGCAGAAGCTACGGCAATACCTAGGATAGGTCATACCCATTCCAAAGCACACTGGATTTAGAATTTAAGAACACATGCACTACCTGCTATGCTTAATGAATGGTGCGGAAGGGAGATCCAGTCACAAGTTGGGCAGACTTAACTTTCCATCACATCACATTCAGGGTTCACCAGTTGCTTCATGCAGAGGGATTAAAAGTTCGTGTTAGACTCTTGTTACCGTATACAGTCGTCCCTCGGTATACTCGGTTCCTCATCTGAGGATTCAGCCAACAGCAGATGAAAAGGCCTACGATGGCTGCATCTGTACTGAGCATGTAGAGACTTTTTCTCTTGTCATTATTCTGTAAACAATACAGTATAACAACTATTTACATAGTATTTACATTGTATTAGGTATTATAAGTAATCTAGAGATGATTTAAAGTATACGGAAAGACGTACATAGGTTATATGCAATCATTACACCATTTTATGTAAGGGACTTGAGCATCCCTTATATAAAATTTTGGTATCCATGGGGGTCTTGGAACCAATCCTCTGTGGATACGGAGGGATGACTGTATGTTCAAGCAACATTTCTAAATAAATTGTAAATCTAATTTATTCCATCCAGAGGTTAATCATTCTTAATGAATTCTTTATGTTTTTGCTCTACAATCTGGAATAAAATAATCCCTTCAGATATTATTCCCTGAAGTTGTCCCAACTGACCACTCTGACAAGAATTTCTGTGACCAGAGTGAGAAAAGCAGATCATGCTTTCTGGGATCTCCTTTCAGAATGAGGCCTAAATAAGGTCCATTCCATCTGGGTGTGTTCCATGTGAAAAATTCAGTAATTATGCTTTAAAAAAAAAAAAGGTAACCAGAGATGCTATTTGGTACCCATTTTCCAATGGGAATAGGACCAACATGGATGTAAGGAGTTTTTTTTTTCTCCTTAATTGCTTTTCACTTCTTCTTTTGATGTCCTCCTCAGATAAATTCTCCATGTGACTCACACTGAAAAGAAAAAATTAAGAAATTTTCTTTCAGCCAGAAGAGTCTTTGGCAGAAAGTTGACATTCCATTCCTTCCCTGTCCTATCAACGTACACACATTTAACTCCAAAGAATGACTGATCAAAACAGCCCCTCTGGGCTCTGATTGAAACATCAAACCACCTCAGAGAGTGGCAACCTTAGGAGCAAATACTGAATAAGCTCTAGTAGTAAGTATTTAAATACTTTAAGGGGACAATGAAACCACATAACTCTGATTGACACTTTAACGAATATTTATTTGTGAAGAAGTATCCTCCCACTTCTGTCTGTCTTCTAAATCACAAGAGCAACATTGATTCTTGACATCTTATCAGAGATATTTTTGGTCAAGCCATATTTTACTATTAAAAAAAGGTGCTTATTAATGAAGAGTCTCTAAAACCTCGGAACAGATTTGCAGTCCAATGTTAATTTTCCTAGAAGACTGAGTTTCCATGAGGAAATATTTTAGAACACAGGCATCAGTACAGTGAACGCTATCATACAGTTTCACTTGTGTCAATGGATGACATGATTGAAGAGAAATGACACTGCAGTGTCAGACACTCGCATTTCTTCAAGACCAGGAAGGACATGCTTGAGTGTTCAAGGAACCAAGTTAAGACGATAAACCTGATGATTGTCTATATCAGTCTATCATGACCTATTAGGTTTCCATAAACACATCTGTAGTTAGAACCTTCCATGTGTCACCATCATTTATAAGTTATTTCAATTCTATGGAGTCATAACAAACTATGGTATAAATGTTAAAAAAAAGCCAAAATTGAAAAGTCAAACCAATTAAAACACGAACTTCAGGAGACTTTCCCACAAAATTACACGACGTACCAGAGTCTTTTATTAGTTTATACCAGGAGCCAGCAAACTACAGCCCGTGGGCCAAATCCATCCCATTGCTTGTTTTTGTAAATAAAGTTTTATTGGAACATAGCCAAAATTCATTCATGTATTGTCTATGTCTGCTTTTGGCCTACAAAGGTAAGGGCAAGTAGTTGTGACAGAGACCTTCTGGCCTGCAAAGCCGAAAATATTTACTCTCTAGTCCTTTATAGAAGTAGTTTGCCAGCCTCGGCCTTAGATCCTTGGCCTCTTCTAAGTAGACACTTTTACAGAGAGGTATTTGCGTATATAATTAATAATCTTCAAAAAAGAATGTTATCTATAGATTTAGCAACAAACTACGCAAACAATCACAAGTCAAGAATACATAGTTCTAGCAAGAAAGGTGTTTTTAAAGGATGCTGACTCCTCAAAGCATTAGCTTAAAGCAATGCAATTTGCATAAATAATTTCTGACGGACATAAGGAGTTTGGCTGATATGTACATTTCCCAATGCAAGGGTGAGAGTTTTTGATTTGTTGTGGTGGGTGTTTTCAAATAATGGAGATAGAATATAGCTGTGCTAAAACACTCCAAGGTCAACGTGAGATAGCCCTTATGTTAAGGAAATTGGCAATAACCAAGATAGACTTCCAGAAGAAAGGAGTACAAGAGAAGTGAACACATATTTCTTCACTCTTATGCCTTCCATCTCAATTGCAATGGCTTTCGCTTCCAAGCAAATCCACTCTTTCTCATGCATCAACCCTAATTGCACTACTTTGCAATCGTAAACTTAAATATTCCAGTCTTTAAGCACTACCTCCCATCCTTCCCCTTCTCTTGATTTTCTTCCATATAATTAGCCCCCTCTCAACCTTGCTTATCTATCCTGGATTTTCAGGGTTGGCTGCAGAAATTCTTCTTTCCCTTCCTTTGTCTTCTTGATGTGATTCAGCAAAGTCCACTCCTGATCAACTTGACTACATCCCCTCCCTCAAATTGGATATTAAGTACATTGGGAAAAAATTGCACAAATGTGCAGACTGTATTATGCTAAGTGAGATAAGTCAGACAAAGACAAATACCATTTGACCTCACTTATATGTGGAATCTAAAATAAAAGTCATAGAAAAAGAGAATAGATTGGTGGTTGCCAGAGGCAGGGATGGGAGGTGGGTTAAATGGGTGAAGGGAGTCAAAAGGTAAAAACTTCCAGTTATAAAATAAAGAAGTCATAGGGATGTAATTTGCAGCATGGTGACTATAATTAATAATACTGTACTGTATATTTGAAAGTTGCTAAGAGAGTAAATCTTAAAACTTGTAATTACGTGTGGTGACAGGCGTTGCCTAGACTTATTGTAGTGATCATTTCGCAATATATACAAATATCGAATCACTATGTTGTACACCTGAAACTAATATAATGTTGTATGTCAATTACACGTCAATTAAAAAAATGCGCAGATTGGACACCAATCCACTGTTCTTATCTCAGAGGGGCCCAGAGCACTACCTGGCCATCAGTTCCTCATGTTCCCCCCTTCTCTAGTCCCTTCAGCTTTTAGCCTACAGTTCACTCCCCTTCTCAAGCCCTTATTCAAACTTGCACCACTTGAAGTTACCCCTTCTCTCACTGAGAAACTACAGCTATTACTGTGAACTCTTCCTCCTTCCCTTAAAATATACATATACTGATGTTTGGGTCTGATATAATTTGTCTGGGGCCCAGCCTGGGCATCAGCATTCTTAAAGGCTTCCCAGGTGACACAATTAGGTTTGGGAATCACTGACCTAGACTTTAATTCCTCCAAAATGAACATGTTCATCCTAGCCCTCTCCTGAGCTCCAGGTGATCTACCAAAAGGCACCCTGGACACCCCCGAATGGACATTCCACAGGCTTCTTGAATTTACCATGTGAAATATCAAACATTATCCACACTCCTCTCCCACCATAAAGTGTCTGTTTCACTGAAAAGCCTGTTTTACTCAATTTTCAAAGCCAGGAGCCAGTGACGCCTCCAGAATTTTATACACAGCACTTTGGTTTGTGGTGGGAGGCTGGGAGCAAGCTGTTTTCACTTGGTTTCTATGCTTATCTGGAGTGGTTGGGACCAGGATGCTTGTGAAAATTCTGAGAAGCCAGACCTTCCTCTAGCCTTTTCTTGCCACTGCCAATCGAGATGCTACCTCCTCCAACCCAACAAGGCACAAGGCCAGTTGGCCCTACATCAGAGATCTCCCTTGAACCCATTACCTCCTTTATTTTATCACCACCAATAAATAGTCTCTTCCTTGGTCTCTCTGGCTTCAGCCTCTCTCCCTCACCTTCCCAGATCCCAATCCGTACATGCCCCTCTCTACTTGCAGAATTGTCTTTCTAAAATTCCAGATAGATTAGTCACATCCCATTAGCAATGGGATACAAACATCTGGGCAGTCCTTGTGCATTGCTTGTGAGTTCTTGGAAGATACCACACTATTCTGTTTCCATGCCTGCATCCCATTCTCACAAGGCTTTTATGGCTGAGCTCTAAAGTCACACCTCTTCCGTGAAGCCTCCTCTGACACCCACAGGCCAATGCACCTCTCCCTCCTTGGGCTACCTCTGCCCCTGTACGTGCCTTCTCTTGGATTAAAATTCATCATTTATTTTCTGCATATGCCTTCCTCCCATGACTGAGTTCTCCTGAAAGCAGGGGTCACATCTTCCTGATTTCTAGAACTGCATCCTTGAGCCCAGGGCCTTGCACACTACAGGAGATGTGCTAATAAAGCCTTAGTGAATTGATACAACCAAGCCCAAGGATTCAGAAGGATTCCAGGATGATCTGTATCTGACTGACATCAGTGACCACAAACGCTTTGGGCAGATATGTGAGTAGATGCTCATGGATTGACACGTCTGGAAAGTCCTGGCTTGGAATAAATGACAGGCTGTAAACTTCCACAGTACTGCTGGGAAGCACGTGAAGACACTTACACAGGTGTGATATTATTTCCCTGTGACAGGTGAGGTATTCACCCTGACAGCAATGGCTGATGAGTGAGCACATTCCAGAGCTGTGTGCACTCACAGTTGTCATCAGAACGGTCCCCAGATAAGGCAGTTTGTTCTTCTTCCTTTAAGGAGGGTTTTCCAGAATAATAATAAGTAGACCAACATATAGTTAATATTTGCACAGAGCTTGATAAGTGATTTACACTTGAAAACTCCTTTCTAGAGCAAAGAACAAGTTTGTGTGTGTGTGTATGTGTGTGTGTGTGTGTGTGTTCTCTTTTGCTATGTCCTGTGTGTTTGATCCCAGGCTGATGAGAAGGGTGATGAGAAAAATTGCCTGGAAAACAGCTCGATGCTCTTGCAGCCGTTTCAACATATGGTGTTCAAACAAAGTACAACAAACGTGTCATTTCCATGTGCTCTGCTACCTACGTGAAATTCTAAACAAGTAATACAGTGTGAGGCAAAAGGAAATTTATTTCTGGAATTGAGCACCTGAGCCTCTCAGGCTTCTGAGTCATACGAGCTTTGAGATGAATCCTTGACTGTGAGGCTCTCACGAGGCTGCCGTTAGTAACCCACGTTCTTCCAAGGTGGAGCATCTCTGACAATCCCCTGAGAAGTCACAGAAAACTCACCCTGAAGAAATCCGTCTCATGTCATCAGATTCATACACTGACCCTGTTCTTACTTCCTGAATGCTAGCCATTCCAAAACCATGAAATTCTTGTTCTAAATCAGGGTTTCTCAGCCTTGGCACTATGGGTGTTTACGGTCAGACAGCTCTATGTGGTGGAAGCCTGTCCTGTGCATTGCAGGATGTTTAACAGCATCCCTGGCTTCTACCCACTAGATGCCATTAGCAGCCCCCCCCCCGAAGTTGTGACAACTAAAAATGTCTCTAGACATTGCTAAATGTCTCTGGGGGGGGCGGGTGTGAGCAAAATCGCCCATCCTCCAGTTGAGAACCACGGGTCCAAATGATGGCATCTTGCTGGGGAATCATCAAGGGAGCTGTTAGTATAGACCCCAGGTGAGAGACTCAAACATGCCCACTCACGGATCCAGCTGTGAAGCATAGCTCAACCAGCAATAATTAGCCCCCTTGCACCCTGCATGCATCAAAAGTTTCCTAAAGCCAGTGTCACGTGGAGCCTCCGGAAAGAGTTATTAACAATAGTTGCCTCTTCCAAAAGTTCATTCCGATACCTTTAGTAGTTACAGGAATATAATTTAGCTGTTAAATGCAGGGACAAACACCAAGATATCGCCTTTATTTCTTTCTCAATTTTTTTTTCATAATTACTGAAAGAGAAAATGTTATCACTATGGCCTATGCTGGAACCAAAAAGCAGGAGAACCACTTGTAGCAAGACAGCCAAGGTGCATCTATTTCCTGTAACCCTCTGAGTTCCCAGTGTAGACTCCCAGTGCCATCTGACTGGATTTTCTACGTGCTTTAACAGAGGAATCACTACACTCACGCATTATAATTCAAGAAATAAAATCTCAGTTATAAGCGATGATGAGCTTTCAAATATGTGGTTCCTCTAGCTGAAAAGGGCCTTTATATTTGGAGAATATTCCAAGGGGAAACGCCAACCCTGGAGGCTCTTTGGAGACACCTGTCTTCACTTCCGAATGAAGGCAGAATCTGGGAACACAAGTAAATATCCTGAAGAGCAAACTTCTGGTGACTCACAACCTCACTAGTTTGTACTCTCAGCTCTGTTTTTCTTGGTACCTCTGTCCACCGTGCCTTCTGCACCCTGCACAGGTGTCACCTTCCTGATTCCCCAGGCTAAGATGACGCCCATTCTCCATGACCCCACAGCTCCTGTTCATAATTTGCCCCGTTGTGGCAACATTCTTTTACATGTCTGAATTCACTGCTAGACCTGAAACTCCTTGAAGGTAGAGACAATGTCTTCCTTGGTGTTTTATAAGGGTTTACTAAATGTCTGCTGAATTGAGAGGACCCTTTTATGTTTGACACTTAAGAAAAGATGAAAATCGAAGGATAACAAAAGAAACTCATACCAGAATTTAGAAAAACAAAAAAAAAGGCACAATTATGAACCAACATCACCTCAGACTTCTGGCAGGAGATTTAGGGTTAGTACAGAAGAAATCTGGAATTCTAAATTTTCCATTGATGGGTTTAGAGTGCCTACACCATTCATTGGTTCATCCATTCATTCAAGGGATATCTGCTGAATGTCTACTGTGTGCTAGGCACCAGGCAGGTGAGAATAATAATGTTTTATGCTTTCGTAAGATTTTATAGTGTATGTAACAGTTTCATCCACATAATCTAACCAGAGGAATATCCAGAAACTCATTGTGTGGCTGTGTTTCCTAAGATCATACAAAGTGAGAGATTCACCTCTCCTGACTGATGCTATGCTTACTGTTCTTTTTACGACCATTTCCATTCAGAATAACACCTCTAAAGAACTTCATGCTTCTCAGTAAGCAAATAATTAAAATCTCCCAACCTTTAAAATTTTAACTTTCAATTCACATAAGAACCATGCTAGTTAATCAGAGTTTCACTCTAAGAAGATTTGTCATAGAAACAGGCATTTGTACATAAGAATCTCTCTCTGTGGCAAAGTCCCCTGGGGTTTGTCCAAAGGCAGGAATCTCACATAGTTATTAAGATAAATAGCAAAGGGAAGCCAAGTAGAAGCTAAATGAATTCTACAATTTTTCTTAGCCTTGCAAAGTTGTTAAAGCCAAGTTTTCCAAAACTACTCCTTACTAGTATACTATGAAAGGTTGACCTAGAGACACCTTTACATGGGCATTTATAAAAGCCCCTATTCAAAACAAGGTAATGCTAGTGTGGGTTTTGAAAATCCGGAAATAATTACATACATTTGAGTCACTCAGAACTCAGAAACAGGCAAGCTACAATTTCATTTGGCATGCATTAAATTTATTTGCTGCTGTTGGGGCTGGCCACATGGCTTAGCGGTTAAGTGCGCGTGCTCTGCTACTGGCGGCCTGGGTTCGAATACCGGGCGCGCACCGACGCACCGCTTGTCCGGCCATGCTGAGGCCGCGTCCCACATACAGCAACTAGAAGGATGTGCAACTATGCTGTACAACTATCTACTGGGGCTTTGGGGAGAAAAAGGGGGAAAAAAGAAAGGAGGAGGATTGGTAATAGATATTAGCTCAGGGCCGGTCTTCCTCAGCAAAAAGAGGAAGATTGGCATGGATGTTAGCTCAGGGCTGATCTTCCTACAAAAAAAAAAAAATTATTTACTTCAATTTTATGTGGAATAGGATACTTTTTTTTTTTTTTTTTTACAAATTTTTAAAAATGTTCTTAGATATTTCCCTCCCCAGTAGGCTAAAGATCTTCTGGCTTGTCTAGCTTCAGTATGTGCCTGCCCCGGCTTCCAAGGGAGACTCAGTCTCAGAAAAGTGGTTCTTGGACTTTTGAGCACTTGAAAGTGGCACGGAACTGATTATAGTGCTTCAGAGTGGTAGATGGGATGGGAAAAAAGACACTAAGTGGTATTTCTGGGTATTGAATATTTGGTTGTTTCCAAGAAGTTCAAGTAAATTACTTGAGTTATTTTAAAATTACTTCTGGTTGTACCAAAAGTATTCTTTTGACTCTTCCAAAACTAAGCCTCAGATGAGTTACATGGCATATCCCCAGCCCTCTGAAGGTATATTATTGCTCAGCAAGGCTCATAAAAGCCTGTCAATCCACATTTTTGCTTCAGTATATTCAAATGAAGAGTAAGGAAAATAGCATGTAAAACATACATGTCACCTCTCGTTTTTGGTAATTATACCATTTTACTATGCTTTCATAATATATCTTCCTGAGCTATCGCCCGTGGTTTTGCACCTCAGGAGTAGTTCAGTGTCTTTCCTTGGCTTTGTCTCATGCTGTCCCAGACACCAGAAAAAGGGTCAGTCTTAGAGGCGAGCTGTTTCTTGAAGGCTCATTTCTGAAATGAGTGGGCTCTCATGGAACCTTACAAGATGAAGCTCCTTTTTGATAAAATCACACTTGTGAAACTTAAGCTTTAAAATACTTTCTTTGAAGAATTCAGAGTACAGAAAGAGAGAAAGGATGCCTAATTTGCAGCCACTGAAGTAAAACTAAGGGTATCTTTTTTAAAGAAAGTAACTGCTTGAATAAGAGGGATTCATTGTTTCTTAAGGAGAGTTTCCAACAATCTGGCATTTGAATTCACTGGAGCATTTCCTATAGTGAGTTTCCATATGGGGCTGCACTGGCAAGGATCAAGGAGTGTGGTTTTCAGGTCTTGGAGTTGATTAGGCTTATGCTGTGTTCCGTTTACTGATCATACAGCTGGTCCAGCACTGCCTTATGTGAGTCACAGCTGCAAGTCCTGCTTACAAATTCTCAATTTCCACTTCCATGTGAAACAGATGGTTCGACTGGGGAACTTAAGAAGTCCTTGGTCCACACTGGGCACTTCAGAAAGCATTTGGCATGGGAGGAACTTCATGACACAGGCCACATACTATGCAAAATATTTGTTATTCAGTACATACACCTCAATCCACTTTGGCCTCATGATTGGAATTACTGAAGACTATGGACCAATATTGTACTACATTGGAATAGAAGCTATTTGGCTTTATAACCAAAACACATTTTTTCAAGCACAACTTGGGGAGATGCCAGATCTTTATTATAAACATGGAAACCAACACTTAATCTTTCATGAGTTTTCCTGGACCCCATTTCCTTATTATTCAATGGGCAGATTCTAATATATCTACTTGACACTGGAGAGGAAACATATTCTCCAAGGCAGTGGAAGAAATTCCTTTATTTACCAAATGGAAATTCCTCCATTTGCGTTCCAGGCCTCTTTGGAAAATAACCACAGGAAGAAATGGGATATACTCTTAGAGAATCCAAACGCTAAAGTACTTTTGCAGATTCTGCAGAGTGAAGACAAAAGAAGAAATTGTGACCTTCCACTTGGAATAATGGTTAGGATGATATAAACATGGCTAGACTTGCTGGTGACATCTTTGTCAGTCTCTAAAGCATTGTGAGAGGTAGAACAGTTAGTGATATCAGTTCCGACCACTTGCGAGGTGACCAGATGAAACTGTAGCAGCCTGATCTTGCCATGGTTGTGTAAAAGCAGCCAAGGACTTCATTCCCTCAGTAGCATTGGTACAAAACTGAAACCTTAAAGTTTATAAACATAGCAATGATATTAAAGGTTGCAAACTGGACAAGAAGAAAAGAAGTTTGTAAGTCCCTCTGGTCAATAAATCAAGACTTGGCCAATTCATAATACTTCGATATTCACAGGGTAACTGCAATTATTTTCCTCTTTTTCATCTACTTCTCTCTGATTGTAATTTCTATCTCATTTTCATGGTGAGTGATTTCAGGAGGCATCATATTGTGTTGAAATGAGAGGACAGGAGACTAGATTCTTCCACTTCAGGCACTTGGTACCTATGGCAGGTCACTTAAAATCTTTGGATCTATTTCCTCATTTCTAAGATGGGGACAATAATATTTGCTCTGGGAGAATAAGATGGCATAATACATGTGAAAGTATTTGAAAATTCTAGCCTGTTGTCATAATCTGCAGATGATATAACTGCCTGCATAGGTAACTCAAGAGAATCTACAGATAAATTATTAGAATTAACAGAGGGGTTCAGCAAGGTGGCTGCAATAATTTCACTACACAAAAACAAATTGCACTTTGATCAATTTTCAGCCAGCACTTACAAACTGTAATATTGAAAACTGCACCGTTTATAATTGCAAAATAATATATAATGTACTCAGGAAAAAACTATCAAATATGCAAGACTTTTATGTAGAAAATTATACATTTTTAATTATTGAAAGTAACTAAAGAAGTCTAAAGTAAGTGGAGAGAAATCCCACATTCATAAATATGAAGACAAAATATCAGTGAAGACGTCAGTTTTCCCAAATTTTTTTATAGATTTGATACAATTCCAATCAGAATCCCAACTGACTATGTTTTATGGAAGTTGATAAGAAAAGGCTCAATAATGACCAATATTTTCTTTAAGGAAAAAAAACAGGTAGAGAGACCTGCCCTACCAAATATCTTTAAGAGAATGTGGCAAGGGTGACAGAATAGACAAAGAAAACTTTGAAACAGAACAGAGTTTAGGTACAGACTCACATATTTGTGAAATTTTGATATATGACAGACCTGGCATCTTGGAATAAAGAACTTCAATTACTCAATTTGGCCAGTGGCAGGGGTTAGGGGTGGGGCAAGCCCACCGATGTCTCCTAGGACCCAGCAGAAGATGACCATTCTTTGCATATCACAGAACATGAGAGCACTCCTTTAAAATGGGAACAACATAAAACTTTGTTACAAAAATCAATCCTGGTAATTTTCTAATATGTTCAACATAATTCACAAAAAGGAATAATTATGATGTTCACTAATTAGTGACTCTATTATATCCAAAAATAGAAAAGGTGTCTTGCCTTGAAAAAATGAAATACATAATGAGTATTCAATAGGCAATATATTGTTACATGTTCATAGATTTTCCCCAATATTATTATTTTTTCTTGTTGTTATCCTTAAAAGGGGCTAGTACAACTTAGAGGAACACAATGCTTAGCTCTAAGGCTCAATCAAACATAGAGAATGAAATAGAGATTAAGTACTATCAGGTTAATACTGCTATCAATAGAGAAAAGCACAGCATGTGGTAGGCACAGTTAGAACCCTGTCCATATCCCCTAGATCCACCTTAGAGATCCTCAAGAACTTTGAAAGGTCTGAGATTTTACCCTACTTGCAAGCTAACAAGTCTTTCTGCCACAGTTTCATGAGTGCTGGCAGAAGACATGAGTATCTGAGTCAGAGACAAAGAATAGTTGATTACTCACAGCAATAGTAGTAGCCAGAATATCAGCATTTGCTCCAGTTCTTCTGAGGCCCAATTCCCACAAGGTGACCTAAAGAGAATCAGCTGACACCTGCACACATAATGGATTGCATTACAGGAAACGAACTCTGAACTTAGGGAACTTAAATTTTTGTAATGGGCAGTAAGCCTGCCTAAACTTTGTCCCAGAGGGAGACATTATCTTTATTGTACTGGACAGCAAGCAAACCTGCCCTTCCCTCTAGAGGAAGACATGACTTCTATTTCTCAAGAATGTTCACTATAAAAATTTGTTTGAAAAGATATTCCAAAGCAAAGGTATCTTGCCCCTGCTCACAAGATGTATGAAATGTGAGAGACACATAGACACATAGAGATTAATCTTTCAACAGAGGTCACCTGCAGACAGTTCCCTACATTCAGATGGCTTCCTGTGTCTGCCTCAGGACAATCTCTGGCCATGGCCGTATGCTGGATCAGCTGCACAGGCAGACTGGAAGTGCAGAGGGGCTGAGGGCCCAGGAAAGATTCCAGATGATAACATAATACCTCTGCTCCATCACCCCACACTGAGACATTCCTGAGGTGTGTTCTACACAGTCTTTCAGCAGAATTGAGTCCCAGGTTCCCATAGCAGTAATCAGCTCATTAACACATTATTTATTGGCTTTCCTCATTTCCCTGTATCACCTCGCTACCTCCTCACTGTGCTCCTGGGATCACCTCCCAAATAAACTACCTGTACTCAATTCCTGGTCTCAGAGTCTGGTTTTGGAAAACCCATACCAAGACAGAAAGAGCAAAGAAATAAACACATGCTGAATTTTCAGTGTCCATAACTGACATCTTTACTTTGCGATGTGCAGGCAGGGCCTCAAAAACGAAAAGAAGTCATACTTTAAACATCTTGGTATGAAAACAAATTCTTTCCTCTAATAGGATGGTTCCTGATTCACAGAGTTGCCATGATGACTCGAATCTTGATTCTCCTGAGGTCCCAGTTGTAGTAAAGCAAGATAATCCTAAGCTTGACGGAGTCCAACCTTCTGCAATGGATTTGTTGAAGACTTTGGCAAGGCTGCAGGCCAGGGAATGAGTTCATCCTTCAGAAATATGCCTCTGCTTCTTGCCACTTCAGTATTTTGAAATGTGGCAGTGCAGGGATAAGTAACTGGCTTGGCATAAGCCAGTGTATCTAAAACCCAATTGTATAAACATACAAATTGCTTGTGGGTTCCTAGAGCTGGGCAATAATGCCTGGCTCATCACGTCTGCCCTAGGGCTCCTCCATATAGCACACTATGGCTAAAACAGTACTTTTGGAGTTGTACCAACTAAATTGTGTATCTTTTGGCAAGCGGCTACGTCTCTCTAGTATTTGCTTTCATCTATTAAATGGAGGTGATAACATCTACATCTCATGGTTTTGTTGTGAGGATTATATGCAATAATATATATAAAGCTCATATCACAGGTGCCCATTTATTTCATCCAGTAATTATTTATTGAGTGTTGTTTATGTCGTAGGCATTGTTCTAGGAGGCTGGGATACATCAGCAAACAAAATAGACAAAGATTCCTGTCTTAGTGGAGCTTATATTCTAGCAAGGAAAGATAGACAATGAATAGGAAATATAATACACAAGTAAATTATTTAGGATGTTAGATAGTGGTAAATTCTAGGGAAAAATTAAAAGTACAGCAGAGTAGGGGAAGCATCAGGAGGAGGGAGTGGGGTAGGGCAGCATACCGTATCAGATAAGGTGATCAGGGTTCTCAATGAGAGGTTGAGATTAGAGAAAATACTAGGAGAGGAGGAAATTGAGGCATTGATATTTGGAGAAAGAGTGCTCTAGGCAGAGGCATAAATATACTTCAATGTACATTAAATTTCTTCCACTAGCCATCTTTATAGTGGCTTAATTGAATTAAACAATATTGACAATAACAATAAAAGAAACATGGTAAACATTTACTTAGTACTCATTGTGTGCCAAGTACTATTTAGGCTTCTCATATATTAACTAAATTGATTCTCATAGCAATGCTTTGATATAGGTAGTATCTTTGAGAGAGGTACTATCCTATTTTAAGATAATAAAACTGAGGCAGAGAGAAATTAGTAAATTGTTCAAGGTCACACAGCAAGTAAGCGGAGGAGGGAAGAATCAAACAAAGCATTCTGACTCAAGTAGTGTGCACTCAACCACGACACCATACTGCCTTCCTTTCATTAAAAGCATAGTTAAAGCAGTGCTGGACAGGTTGCCTGGGGTGGGAAGTGAGTGTGTGGAGAGAGGTCTGGACTGCAAAGGGGCATGAGGAGACTTTTGGGGGTAATGAAAATGTTTTGTTATTCTTTTGTGGTGATCATTTCACAACAATCATCAAAATTTATTGAACTGTATGCTTGAAATGGGTACAGTTTATTAGACATAAATTATTCCTCAATAAAATTGGCTTTAAAAAAGGGTGCAGGAAAAATTAGTTTTGCATATCTTGAAGTCACCAATTCCATTTACCCAAGTTACCCTGCAGAATATTTCTCTTTATTTAACGATGTTTCTAATGCGTGGGCTAAGTGTGATTTATGTGATTTCTCTTAACTCCTTTATTTTTCCTTGAGGTATGACTTATATGGACTATTAAATTTGAGTCTCTCCACAGACTCTACGGCTGGGTTCTACATTTAATGAGTTTGTAGCCCATGAATTTGACTGACCAAAATAAAGTATAACAGTTTCTCTTTGTTCACTGCTTGTGGTAGGCACAATTCTAAGATGGCCTGCAGTATTCTTACCCACTGGTAAATGCACCCTGTATAACCTGTTCCCCTTGAGTGTGAGCAGGGCCTGGGAATATGATGGGCAATATAAAGTAACCCTTGATGAGGTTACCCCATCTGGCAAAGATGATGGGATGTCACCCCCATAATTACATTACATTATATAAGACTCCACAGTAGCTAACTGGAGAAAGACTCTCCCTTGCTGGTGTTGAAGAAGTGAGCTGCCATGTTGAGAGAAGGCCTGCGAGAGGACCACATGACAACGAATTTTGGGGTGCCTCTAGGAACTGAGAGCAGCCCCTGGATAATAGCCAGCAAGAAAGAGGAACCTTAGTTCTGCAATGACAAGGAACTAGATTCTGCCAACATGAGCATGGAAGAGGATCCCGAGCTCATGATGATACCTTCTTTGCAGCCTTGTGTGATCCTGTGTGGAGGATCCAGTTAGGTGTACTTGGACTCCTGACCCACAGAAACTGTGAGATAAACAATGGGTGCTATTTTAAGCCACTACATTTGTGGTACTTTGTTATCCAGCCACAGAAATTGAATACACTGCTTCTTAAAAAGATTCATTCATTCATTTAACATTTATTGAGCCCCTGCTGTGTGTACAACCCCAGAACAGCTCCCTCAGGCTGGAAATTTCCACCATACTTCCCTTGGTTTATCCCAATTATATTTAAGTACTTCCCTCTGTGTTCCTTGTGCAGCTTATCATGGGACTTAGAGCATGGTCCTAGGAGCCAACTACCTGGGTTCAAATCTCAGTTCTGCTTACTAGTTGTGTGCCCTTAGGTAAATTATTACCTTCTTGTGTCTCAGTTTCCTCATTTGTAATAGGGGATAATAATAGTTTCTACTCCATTCAAATGGGTCATATTAGTCAGAGTAGGTTGGGTTATGCTGGGGTAACAAAGTAACCATGGAACCTCCGTGGCTTAAAGCAATGAACACATACTTTTCCCTCATGCTAGGTGTTCAACTTGTGTTTTCAGTGGCCTCTGCTTCTCATAGTTACTCAAGGACTCCAGCTGGTGGCAGGTCCTCCAAATTGAGATGCCACCATCTTAACATATGGCCTAGAGAGAGCTGGAGGGTCATTTACTACCTTGGCCATGAAGTAACACGTTACGTTCGCTCACAGTCCATGTTTTAAACGCAGTCACATAGCCCACCTAATTTCAGTTGGTCAGGAAGAGACTTGAACAAAGAAGGAGGCTGTCATGTAGAAATCTTTCCAGGTAGAGAAAAGAGCCAGGATACAGACTCTGAGGAAGGAATGACTGACGTATTCAAGGAGTAAGAAGCCCACTGTGACAGCTGTGTGGTGACAAAGGACAAGAGTTGTAGAAGAAATCATTGGAGAGGCAGGGGACGGGTGAGATCATGCAGGGTCTTGCCATGATCCACATGGCAGTGGCTCATTCATCAGAAACAAATCTCTATCTCTGAGAGCTTCTGTCTACTGTCGTATCTGAAATAGCATCCCCCTTTCACCAGTCAGCCCCATTCCTTAGCCTGCTTTAATTTCCTCCATTGTACTTACGTGTAATTGTATCATGTATTTATTATTGCTCCCCTACAGTCTCCTCTACTGGAGAGTAAAATCCATAAGGGCAGAGATTTCTGTCCTGTTCACTGTATCCTCAACATCTAGTACAGTACCTTCACCTAGTAGACTTAATAAATGCTCATTGAATGACTAACAGAATGAATGAATGTGGAGTTTGGCTTTCCTTCTACACACCAACTTGGATGAGTTCAGCTAAGGAATGCATTGTCTGCCTCAAAGGCCATTCCAAGATAAACTTTCCATTTAGATCCTGTAGGATTCAATCACTGGAGAGAACGTTAGCTCTTCATAGGAGCTGATGGCAGGAAATACATCCGTATCTTACTTCGGAAAAACACGGTGCTTCCAGCCCAAATAAAGGAACAGGCCAGCATAGGAGCGAGTGTCACTTGGTTCTTTCCATCAGTGGTCCCTAATCATACCTAGTATAAAGGGTCTCTGAGGACAACAGCAGTCCTGGAAGCCACATCCATCCTCAGGCAGGCTTGCTCTCAGCAACGAGTAGATCCAACTCCCTTGACTATTCAGAAATCCAAACTTTCTTCCCCTGGAGTCTCAAACTAAGAGTTGTCTGAATAAATCCAGACTGCCTAAGATCAGCTGAGTTTAAATTCACTTTCCTAGAGTAGAAATATATGTATTTTTCATTATTAAATATCTTTGTTTGAAAGCCTTGGGTACTTTTTTTCAAGTGGGTTTTATTTTTACTTTTTTATTGCGATATAATTGACATATAACATTATATTAGTTTCAGACATGCAACATAATGTTGTAATATTTGTATATATTGCAAAATGATCACCACAATAAGTCTAGTTAACATCCATCACCACATACAGTTACAATTTTTTTCTTCTGATGAGAATTTTAAGAGCTATTCTCTTAGCAACTTTTAAATATGCAATACAGTATTATTTTTTTTTCAAAGTTTACAAACACCTTTATTAAGGCATAATTGATGTACAAAAACTGCACATACCTAAAGTGTACAATTTGACTAGTTTTGACATATAAAACCATATTCAAGATCATGCCATCTAGATAGTATTCATAACGTCTTCGAATATTTTTAACGTCTGTGTGATCTGAAGTAACTCGCCAGAAGTGAAAATGCAATACAGTATTATTTAACTATAATCACCATGCTGTACATTACATCCTTAAATATTGTATATGGGCCAGACAATCAATAATTTATCTAAATTTGTTCTCATGGTAATATTGACTATAGGTATTACCATCACTATATCATAGACAAGGAAACAGAGATCCAGTGAGGTAAAGCCATTTACCCCAAGATCATCCAATTACTAAGGAGAGAAAAAGAACTTGAACTTGTGTTTTCAGATTTGCATATCAGTGCTCATCCTATATTCCATGACTAGAGGTAATAAACTGTGGTATGACTTCCAGATTAAATCTTTCTGCTCTTAAATTACTCACTTTGTTATAAATACTTGTTTAAATATCTCTGTTTCACCCAGCAATACCACACACTCCCAAAGATTGGTAGACAAATGTTCATAGAAGTGTTATTCATAACAGCCAAAAAACAGAAACAATCCAAATGTCCATCAACTGGTGAATGGATAAACAAAGTATGGTGTATCCATACAATAGAATTCTATTCAGCAATAAAAAGGAATGAAGTACTAATACATGTTACAACATGATGAACCTCAAAATTTATGGAAAGCGGAAGAAGGACCCAGACAAAAAAGATCATGTGTTGTATGATTACATTTATATAAAATATCCAGAATAGGCAAACCTTTAGATACAAAGTATATTAGTGGTTGCCAGAGTCTGGGGCGGAAAAAGGGGAGTGACTACTAATGAGAACGAGGGATGTTACTGGGATGACGTAAATGTTCTAAAATTGAATTGTGATGATGGTTGCATAATTCTGTAAATTTACTAAAAATTGTTGAATTGTACACTTAAAATGAGTGGATTTTTTGCTATGTAAGTTATACCTCAATAAAGCTGTTAAAAAAAGAGTAAGAAAAAGCAACAGAGAGACAGAGAGATGTCTGTGTTGCCTCTTAGACTATTAACTATCTGAATGCAAAAAGCCATCTGTATTTTTCACTTCTATACCCCAAGTGCCTAGCACATTTGCTGGGCACAGGTTGGAAACTCAAAGAAGCTTTGCTTACTGAATGACTAAATGAATGAGCTGGTGGGGTTGACAGATTTGTCTCACTGAATTTTCTTCCCCCATCTCTCCAAGGTACAGATTTCTTCTTAATCATCACAACCAGGCTTTGGAAACAAATCTCAGGATGATGAAAAAAACAAATTTTCTTGTGTACAGGACAGCTCAGCAGACCGTCATCAAGGAAATCACATTCCTATCTTGGAGGCTAAGGATGGAGCTGAAAGATGTGACTGGAGTTTAGACTTCCTACAGGCAGTAAGGCTTCCCCACTGCAGGCTCTGACGGCCGAGAACCAGGGGCCCCTGTCGAGGAGAAACAGATCATGTCTGACCAGGAACTGGCCAGATAGGATGCCCTACAGAATGCCCATAACCCAAGGCTAGGAGGGAGGCTGGATGAGGGACAATAGCATCTCTGGAAGTCAAAATATTTTCTTTTACCCAGTTGCCAACTTGCAGGGAAGGAAATTAAAGCAAAGCTGCTTTCCTAATTTAGGGCAAGGATATTTTCCATATTTTTTTAGAAAACTTTTATTTATGAGACACGAAAGGAACCAGGGGCATACAGAAAGCAACAGTGTCTACTGGCCTTTTAGCCCATGGTGGGCTGCACATTTCCTTCTTGTACTTTCTAAAATGATTTAAAAAAAGAAAGTTCAACGTGTAAAATCACACACATATGATTCTCTCTGAGATTTAAGGCCAAGAGATGTGACCTGAGCTGAGTCACATCTGAGTCAAAGGGAACTGCCCCATCTCTCTTCCACCCACAGCAGTGCCCTCTCCATAAAAAAATTCTCGAACTGTATTTGTCCCAGATTAACATCAGACCTTGAGATGTGGGAAAATGACCTTTTGCTTTATTTGTACGGTGTAGTAATGGCATCCTTGTGTTTCCTCCTTCTCAACCCTCTGAAAACACTTTCCGAATTTATTTCAGCTCTGGTCAAGGAAGAACACAATAGGAATACAGCAGTAATTTTGTCATTTTAATGACTCAATCAAGAAAGAAAACATCACCACCGTGCTGTGTTTGAAAATTCGTTCCAAACGGATTGATTGAATTTTTATGCAATTTAGGATGACATTCTGATCTCCCAAGTCTTAGAAAGCAGCAATTTCTTCACCCAAATCAACCATAAAGGCTATACCAGGATGGGATTCAAATTTACAATTTTGTGTGGCAAAGACTCTACAATGCATTTTCTCCCAACTTTCTAACTAAAATCCTATGGTGACACAACAGAAGATAAAAACACACAGCACCAGCAAGAGCTGGACCTATGCTAGTGCTTTGCTGGACTCTCGTAGGTATTTCTACTAACCGCATGGTTGATTGAAATGTTTTTTTAACGTAGGAGTTAGGCCCTTGAAAGTATGTGAGAATATTCTTCCATTTCTCCCTTCCTGTCTGCCGTACTCTTGAGAAATTCACGATCTCTCCCAGCATAAAATCTGGGCAGCCAACTTTCTACTGTCTGATCGCAGCATTTTATGTGCCTCTCCTTGGTGGCATTGGTGGATTTCTCTCTTCCTGCATTCAGTTCAGGACTGCAACACCCACAAGACATCTGAGCAAAGTGGAAGGTGATGTTGGGGGAGTGGGGAGACAGGTAGGAGTTACCTAGCATGCAAACGTGTTTGCCTTGAAATCCACAATAGGTGCTCTGGAAAAGATGTGGGCGGGGGGTATGGAGAGGGATGAAGGAGGGAAAGAGCTCCAGGAGAGAGGGCATGAGAAAGCACAGTCATCATTTAAATATTGATTCCACACTACTTTCCACTCAATGAATGTGCGCCTCCAGGAGTGCACATAACTTAGAAAATGTCACTGCTCCAAAGTCAGAACCACTGACTTCATTCTGTCAGGGTCTGTCTCTGCTTGCCTCCCACAGAGGGAGCAGCTCACCAAGCTGAGCTGTATTTAGTGTTCAGAGTCACCCATTTTTAAATACAACATGGCCTTCATTTGGAAGCCAACTAATTCAGACAGTGCTCAACCAAACACCTTGAGATAAGCTCCATTGTCAGAAAATAAACTAGCATCCATCTGGGTCAGGCAGAGCAGGACTAGTTGTAGGTAGACTAGACATCTGACTTTGGGCTAGGACCTGAACCCATCAAATGCTGACCAGTGGTTGATCTGAGAAAGGATGTGACCACGGATGCACCTATGTGGGCAGAGTGTGAGCTCAGGGGATTCAGTTGAAAGACGTCATTATTAATTTCTGTAGAAGGGATTGTTGGTTATTCACTCTCCCTTGCTTCCTTAGTTACAGAATCCCACTGTCCTGTGGGGAGGACAATGTGTCCAGCCAAAATATTTTCATTTTCCAGCCTCTCTTGTCCCTGGGCGTTGCAAAGTCACTAGGAGCTGGCCAGTGAAACATGAGCAACAATGTGAGTGGATTTATGGGAAGGCTCCTAGCTAGGCCATTCATTCATTCATTTATTCATCCTTCATTCATTTATTCATGCATTCATGCAGAAAACATCTATTGACCACTTACTGTGATCCAGTCACAGGGCAAGGAGCTGGGAAAGAAGACTGATACATGGCCCTTGCCCCATAGTCTAGTGCGGAAAGGCAAATCAAAGTAAACAGGCAATGATGGTACGATATGATGAGGGTCACCTACCATGGGGGTGAGTATGGGGTGTTGTGCAGACAAAGAAAAAGGGCATTGACCCAGGCAGGAGTCAGAGCAGGTTCAGTTGAGTTGGTGACAGAGGTGAAAGAGCACTAACCAGTTGAAGCAGGGGGCACACTCCCAGCTGGAGGAGTGGCATATTTAATGGCCTTTGGTGTACTTCACGGAGTTCACTGTTTTCACTGGGTCCTTAATTCTTCAGCCCCTAAGATCACTAGATCAGCATAGGAATTAGAAGTTCTGCAATTGAGAGACTCCCTGAAGGAATAACCTTTTGGAACAAATGGTCAAGTTCAATTAATGAATAATAGAAAAGAACAAGGAATCAACCTTTTTTTTTTAATCATCTACCCATGTTGTTGCACATATATGCACCTTGTTGCTTCTAACTACTGCACCATGTTTCATAGTGTGCGTCTACTACATTTAACTTATTCATTGCCCCAGTGATTCACACTTGATGGCCTAAAACTCCCCACTGCCACAAAATGCTGTGATGAACATCTCCTGCATTGCCCTTTATGGACCTGTGTAAGAATTTCTCTGGGATGTATACACTCAGGAGTAGAAGTGCTGGGTCAGAGAGTAAGGTACTTTAATGTGACATATTACAAGACCGGCTTCCAGAATGGCTGCACCAGTTTATACGCTGATATTGCATGAAGAGTCCCAGATCTCCATGTCCTCACCAACACTTGACATTTTTCAGCTTTTTAACTTTTGCCAATATGTTGAATTCAAAGTGACATCTCGTTGTTGTTTTAATTTGCATTTCTCTAGTAACAAATGAGCTTGAAGATTTCTTCATATAATCATCAACATCACCATCATCATCATCATCATCATCATCATCATCATCATCATCTCTCTCTCTCTTTTTTTTTTTTTAATTTTCTCCTCTGGGAATTAATTATTCATATCTTTGCCTGATTTTTCTCTTGGGCTTCCTGATCCTAGCATTGCTGCTAAAACCTGAGTTGAGGTAAAGTGCTCCTACAGACTATTAGTGACCTGTGAGTCACTGTAAGGAAGTGAGGGGCAGTATAGCAGAGTGATAAGGACATGACCTTTGTAGCCAGACTGCCTTCGTTCAAATCCCACCTCCACTCCTTATAGCTGAGTGACTTTGGACAAGTTACTTAACCCCTGTATGCCTCAGTTTTCCTATGTGTAACCTACCTCATAGGACTTTTGTGAAGATTAAATGTTAGTATATATAAAATGTTTAAAACAGTGCCTGGAATGCAGGAAGTATATACAAATGTTAGCTATTATTATTAGACTACTGTCTGCCTCCTACTTAGCCATGCTCTGTACCCCTTAGAAAACAGATACTTCTACCAGCAGGCAGTAGGAACAAGACAGAGAGAAAACAGCTCTCAGCCTAGGATCAGAGCTCACCATTCCTCCTCACATGTATAACTCTTGCCAAGGTCTTGGGCTCTGGACCTGTGTTCTCCTACCTAGCTAGGCTCTTTAAAGAGCCTTCACAGAAACCCACCAATACTGCCATTTCCTACCCTGCCTGTGATGGGGCCCCATGATGCTACCACAGAAGCAGTCATCTTAGACCATGAAGTGCCGTTGAGAAGAAAGACATGTGTGGGAAGATGGAGGAGGGAGATTGAAGGAAACTGGGTCCCAGGTAAACGTGGAGCTAACATCCCAGCCTCCTTTAAATAAGCTATCATTATTTTGAGTTTTCTGATACATGCAGCTAAATCTCATCCTCATTTGTACATTGTTTAAATGTAAAATGAATTCCACCTTGAGATATACAAAGCATGTCCTCTCTGTGGTCGAAGACAGACCACGGTGGAACTCCCCCCCAAAGAGGAATATTTACCAAGTTATGGCTTTACCTCCAGGTAATCAGTGATTATGTTTCTTGCTGAACTTTTCTTGTTCAGCATTTTAAGCTCATGTGATTAACTTTACTGAGGGTCTAAAGCACGTAGACATAAAAACTGAAACTAAATCCCAGATAAACAAGTAGTACACATAACAATATATTAAAAGGCAAAGAGACAGGTGTCCTAACACCCAAACAATTATTCATAAACTATAATCAGAAGGAAAAAGGCACAGGATGTTCCTACCTGTTTATAAAAACTAACAAATCTCAGCCAAAACCTCCTTCTTTTCCTTATCTCCAGTAACTGCCGAGTAAATTCAACTGCAAAGTTAAAGAATTTGCCTATCCCTTCTTTCAAAAGTCTATTCCTCTTTGTACACACTGTTCATTTTCTTCAATATTTCATCAGATGTTCTTTATACCTACCTTTAAATAAATTGCCTCTTTTTACTTAACTACAATGTGCCTCACGTACAATGCAAAACCGACGTTTAAGAACAATTTACTTTCCGCTTCTTTACACCAAATCAAACAATTGGCCCAAAAAGAATATGTCATTCTGCAGATGCTAAAAACAAGCATGGCAGGTGAGCTGGCTTTCCCACCTTCACCCAGTGTATTCATGGCAAAGTCAAAACTGGCTCCAAACTTAGAACAATCCTGCAATTCCACCACTTTCGTTGCTCACCTGCCATCTTCTTTCAGCTTTCTCAATCCTTGTTGCCGATCCACCACACATCACTCGTTACTCACAGATCATTAGGTTTCTGATCCTTATAACTACCCATGTCATTACATATTTTATAAAATCAGGCAGTCTTACTGTTTTCCCTTTTTCTGCAGAACTTGGTTCTCTTCTTATCTATTTAAATATAAGAATAATGACCCCCAGTTATTGAGCCAGTTATTATTGTGTTTATATGGGCTTTCCATGCAAATATAATTTGCCCTCTCAATAATTGTATGAGGTAAGAACTATAGGAGATCATAAAATGGTCTCAGAGAAGTTAACTTGCTAAAGTTCCCAAGACACTCTCACTTTATGCTCCGACCTTCTTCTGTCTAGAGTAGCGCTGTCCAATAGAAACGTGATGCAAGCCACATAGGTAATTTTAAATGTTTTATTAGTCAGACTAAAGAAGTAAAAAGACAGGTGGAATTGACTATAACTGGACATTTTATCTAACCCAAATATCCAAACAGTAACATTTTAACATGCAATCAAAGTAAAAATAATTATTAATATGATATTTTACTTTGTTATAGCATATCTCAATTTAGACAATAAATTTTCATTAGAAATACTTGACCTGGATTTAGATTTCATAAAATATACAGTTGTAAAAGTAGATTCACATACCCAAGTTGTACCAAACATATTTAAAAGTTTTTTGGACACTGAGCATAGTATCAGTTTTTTTCAGTAAAGTCTAAATTTAACTTCATTATAATTACATAAAATTAAAATCCATTTGTCAGTTGCACTAGCCACATGTCAAGGGCTCTGCAGCCACATGGGGTCAGCGGCTGGTATGTTGGATATCACAGCTCTAAATCTAGGAATGTGTCCTTACAGACAACTCAACTACACATCTGAGCTCAAGCAGTGAGTATGTCTCCTCCATGAGAAAAGTTCATCACCACCCATCCTTCAAGACCCAGCTCAGATCTTCCTCCTACACTGAGACTTTACTAATCCATTCAAAAGGTATCCAAAGATCCACTCCTCCTCTGAACTTGCAGAGCACTTTCTGTGGGCCTCCTGAACAGCCACCATCATATTTCTCTTTGTATAAAAGACATTTCCTTTTATTCCTGTCTCTTATGCTGCCATCTTTGGCCTACCTCAAAACTGTGTAAAAAGCAGATCCTCAAAAGTATTTTTTTGCCTGAATCACCCAAAATAATTTGTGAAGGAAGTATTGAAAAGAGACAAGTCTAAACCTTTGAAATGAACTTGTTTACTCTCCACAAACAAAACCAGAAGAAGAGGAAAACAATTTTAGTAAAATATTATAATCTCTTTGGTGTCCTTATATAAGTTGAGAAAGAACATGGAGAAAAGAAATATTAGTGTACCTTGTTTTTTTATAAGTTTTATGACAGACACATTGGTCTCACAAACCAAGGGGCATTTTCAAAGTACATATTTACATATGTTTCTTACAGTAAGGTAGAATAAATATACAGGCAACCTTCCATGGAAAACAACTAGGAATTTTGGATAACATATTTTAAAACTATCCAAGATATGCTTGAGTAGACAAGAAAGTAAGAAACACTTAGGTCTCAAAATAATCAGAGAGGACATTGCAGCCCTACAGTCAGTGTTAGCCTGGAAGATATTTGTTGAACCCAGTGAATCTAAATTCTAGTTTTCCAGGCCTCATAGGACTCAGGGGATGAAATGCAAATTCCAGGGTCTGCCCAAGGTGGCACGTTGAATAAGACATTCCTTCCTACAAAGCTGGAACTCCAATAGGATATATCCCTGTGGTAAAAGGGAACACCCCCCCTCCAATCATAAGCAGGAAAATTTCCTACCTCAAACCTGGCCAGTGGAAAGAACTCTAATGTACATCAACAGTAGAATGGGCAGATTGTGGTACATACATAGAAGAAAATGTGGCAGAGCAACAGGAAACAATAGACTACAGATGAATGCAACATTGTGGATGAACTCACAAATATAATGATAAGCAAAAGAACCAGACACAAGAGAGTACATACCATATGATTCCATTTATATAAAGTACAAAAATGGGGAAAGCTAATCTATGGTGCTAGAAGTCAGAGTATTAGCCACCCTTGGAGAGGGTGGATTGGAGACCATGACTATTTATCAACCTTCAGCAGCACTGTAGTTTGAAATTTGAGGGCATGATGTCCATTGTAGTGTTTGTTCATATATATGGGTGTGGGTATTTATATATAACATATATTAATTATAAGTATATATAATTTATATTCTAAATGTATTTATATATTTAGTTATATATACAATTATATATATTTAGCTATATAATTATATACATTTAATTATAAATATATATATTTAATTTATACTCATATCCTCTCCATAGAATGCTGATATGGTCTCCTAAGCAGTCTCTTGCCTCAAATCTCTTGCAGAATTCTAGCAACTCTAATCCAGTAAAACACAGCCCAAAACTCTGAGTGAGTGACCTCTTTGCATCCTAGGAACTAAGGTCCAAGGGTGGAGGATGTAAAGCATCAGGTCTGCACACCAGTTGCACACAGCACAGACACACAGGGAAGGGAATGAGGGTAGAACAAAGGCTCTCCCACTGTCATTCTCAGTGGTCATCTGCCCATTTGCTTGCATTGGGAGTCAGTTCCCAGAAGCCAGTGGGGCACCACTGTGAGCAAAAGAGACAGGAGAGAGAGACACGGGTGTATCTCTCCTAACTGATGGGATTTTGTTCCATAGAGGAGCCAGTGTCTATGTTGTAGAAACAGGAGAAAACAGCCCCAGATCCAGGATACCTTCTTTGACATGAGAAATAGGACACGAGTGAAGAAGGGAGGGTGTGTCTCAACGGAGGTGTGTAGATCGATCTGGATGTGCAGCTATCTGGCTAGCTCAGTTAAATCAATAGCACAAGTTGACATTGTGCCCTCAAATTTCAAAATACAATGCTGCTAAAGGCTGATAAATAAACAGTGAGGCTAAAACAATTTACACTTGTGTATTTCCCAGATACTTTCAAAACCCCAGTTTACCAAGAGCTTTCATAGTTCATTTCCTCATGGGTACTTTTGTGATTTCATCAGAAATGACTGGCTGATGGGTTCCCTTGTGAAAGTGCCCCATTTGGACAAGTTAAATGAGTAAATCTGGTTAAAAAAAATATATTCACCAAGAGCCTCTGGGTATAAGGTACGATTTCCAAGAGCCCAAGCATTCTTGGCTACTTGTAAGTATTATTGGAAGGCACTCAAAACAAACACTCCATTTGCCTGATCTTCAGCAAAGAAAATATCAGCCTGTGTGAGCTAACGTGGATGTTATTTTAGAATTAGCTTCGCTGCCATTTCAGGGTAGCTAATACCATTGTCCTCACCTCAAAGCCTTTTAAACTGAGATTTAGAAGGTGGGCAAGCTACAAAGCTTGTAACTTTGAGCGTTGTTCTAGAAAAACTCCCATAAGAGTAGATTGGGCCTGGTCATGCAGAAGACTTTCCCTTAACTTACTAGGTATTTGGATCATGGAGGAAGTTGAAATATTGGTAAGAACAGCAAGGGCTGGCTTCATGGGTGTACAACCTGGGCAGTCACCAGGGCTTTGCACTGCAAAGGGTCCCACAATTAGTTTAATACTCTGCTGTCACCATCTAGAAATTCTTAACAACTCTTCAACAAGGGGGTATACATTTTCATTTTGCACTGGGCCTCTCAAATTAGGTGACAATCCTGGAAACAGCAAGGTGGCTTTACTTCTACTGCCTCTCTAGACATCTTTCTTTCTTGTTGTTTGCATATAAAATATTCCTTATTTATATTAAATTAAAAATTTACTTTTTAGTGACTAGGTCTCTTTGAAAGGTTTGGCTCACCAGGAGGATGAACAAGAGAATCAAACAACAGTAATGTGAAAAGATACCATCAGAAGGAATGGAAACTGGGTGCCGGATATACAGGGATTCTCTGTAAAATCCTTGCAACTTTTCTATAAATCTAAACTTATTCCAAAATAAAAAGGCCAGCTCATCATAAACTTACGAAGTAAAATAAGTATTTTTAAAAAGACAATTGTAAAATAATAAAAAACAAAAACAAAACGCAAGCTTCTCACATCTGAAAATTAAAAATAAAAAGAAACAACAATGTTCTTCTAAACAATTACTGGATCAAAGAAAAGTTAAAAATAGAAATTATAAACTTGACAATATAACACTAATGTTATTTTTAGAACTATTAAAGGATTTAATTCAAATGTTTAGATATAGCAAAACTATGTTTAAATATCAATAGTTTACTTTTAAACCAACAACAGCAAAAATGAAAATCCTCTTTGCAATTGCCACAAAAACTATAAAAGAGCTATGAATCAATTTAGTAAGAAATTTGCATTAACAATATACATGTATGTGAATGGACTATAAAATTTTGCTAAAAGATACTAAAGAAGACTTGAATAAATGAAGAACCATACTCTATTTCTGGATGAAAAGACTTAATTTTGTACAGCTATCAGTCTTCTCCAAATTAATACATAAAAATAAATTATTTTAGTAATCTGGAAAAAAATTAGGTAAAGAAAAATCTCTCTATCCCCTCCAGGGGGAGGGACAGGAAAGTACACTGGGGGGAACGGCAAGGTCACAGTCTGACCCCTGAGACCCAGGGACACAGATCCTGCCCAAGACTGGGGCTTAACCAGGTCAACAGTGGCCTAATTCACTTAGAAATATGTTTAGTGAGTGTCTCTTGTGTGAGTGTGCTCTAAGAAGGTGTTACAGTTTACAGCAGGAAGAATATTCTCTGTCCTTGTCTCCGTGAAGTGTGCATTTGAGCAGAAAAGAGAATTTTGCCATGGCTACAGAGGTAAGGCAAAGGGAGTGCAAAGCTGAGATGGCAATTGCAAGCCAAGGTGGCTAGGAGAAGAACTTTTTCTTTTTTGAACATGGAAAAGGAGAAAGGACATGGAAGCAAAGGTTTAGGGTGAGAGGCATGTGACAGCAGTATGAGCTACTGTGAACTGATGGCTTGTTACTCACCAAGTTTGATGTTCAATGTCTTAGAAGCATTTTTCTCATTCAGTCAGCACAATAACTCTAATAAATTAGGCAATTTTATGATTCCTATTTCACAGATGAGGCAACCAAAGCTTGGAGCAGTTAAGCAATGTTCCCAGGCTCAAAAAGCTAGTAAAAGGTAAATCCAGGGCTTGAAGCCATTCATTCATTCATTCATTTATCCCTCAATGATTTTTTGAGCACTAATCATTGTTGGGGGAACCAGAGATACGGCAGTGAGTAAAACACAAGACAGAATAGGTCTTTGCTTTCTTGGAATATACATTTGAAGAGGAAGTTAAGTATAGAGGGAGAATAGGAAAGCAACAAATAAATCAGAGTTTCTCAACCTTGGCACTATAGACATTTGGGGCCAGATAAATCTTTGTTTTGAGGGCTGTCCTGTGCATTCTAGGATGTTTACCAACATCCCTGGCCTCCACCCACTGGATGCGGTAGCACTCCACCCCTACTCCCAAATTGTGACAACTCAAAACATCTCCAGACATTGCCAAACGTACCTACGAGGCAAAATCACTCCAGGTTGAGAACCACTGAAACAAACAAACTTAATAATTTCAGGTAGTGATAAGTGATAAATAAAATAAAATAAATTGGATTATGGATAGAGAGTGAAGGAGAGGCACCACTTTAGACTGAAGGATCATAGAAAGTTATTCCAAGGAGAAGAGGCCAAGAAGCAGACATTGATAAGTGGGGGCAAAGAGTTCCAGGCAGTGGGAACCGCAGGCGCAAAGGTTGTGAGATGGTAAGGAGCTTGGTATGCTAAAAGAACATAAAGAATGCAGAGTAGCTGGAGTGTAATGACATAGGACGGATGGGCAAGGGCCAGATCATATAGTGACTTGTGGTTTATGTTTTAAAAAGATAATTTAGTTGCTCTGTGGAGAGCGGTTTTGGGTGGCAAGAGAAGATAGAGGAATTGGTTGTCTAGGAGAGAGATGATGGGGGCTGGAATAGGGTTTTAATGGAGGAAATGGGGAGACACTGGACAGATCTGGCACATGGAGCTATGGAGCTGAGAGGTCTGGCTGACAGACTGGGTGTAGATAAGTTCCCTTCCACTTTGGGTGTCTGCCGAGATGAGCCCCATTTTCCATATTCCTGGAAATCTACCCCTGCTTCCGGCTGGGCCAGACTTGCCACATTTCTGTTTGCTTGGGCTCAATCTCTGGTTCTTCAATGCTCTCTGTACCTTCATCTTCAAGATGGTCGCCCCTGATCTCTGCCCAGCTCAGCTCCATGTCCAGGGGCCTCATCATCCCTTAGCCTCCCTGCCGTTCCCTCACATCCGCTTTCCCTCCAAACGTTGCCAGCATTCTAACTCTCTCGGGAGCTAAAGTTGAACATTCTGTTTCTATGAATATAGAAACCCACTAACTATCTCCATTACGAGTTCCAGAGAAGGACTTAGGAAGTTTCTCAGAGTCACTTTATGAACAAAAGACACGGTAGACGTGGGGTCAGAAATGCAAGAAAGAGGAATGGCTTTCAGCTTAACAGTACAATATAGCAGCCAAGGAGGAATATTTAGACAGTGATTTTTCTAGTGTATATGCTTACAGTGGGTTGAATTGTGTCCTCCCAAAAAATATGGTCCAATACTAGCCCCTGGTACCTGTAAATGTAACTGTATTTGGAAATAGGGTCTTTGTAGATGTAATTAGTTAACATAATTACATTGGATTAGAGTGGGCCCTAAATCCAATGACTGGTGTCCTTAGGAAAAGAGGAGAGGAAACATACAGACACACATAGGGAAGAAGGCCATGTGAAAATGGAGGCAAAGATTGGAATGATGCAGCTACAAAGCAAGGAAGAGCAAGGATTGCTGGGAGCCACCAGAAGCTAGGAAGAGGCAAGGAAGAATTCGCCCCTAGAGCCTTCAGAGGGAGCATGGCTCTGCTGACACTTTGATTTTGGACTTCTGACCTCCAGAATTGAGAATAATAAATTTCTGTTGTTTCAAACAACGCAGTTTGTGGTTCGTTTTGGCAGCCCTAGGAAACCAATACAATGCTCATTTGGACAATTTGACCCAAAACGTACATTTCATCTATGTGAATTTTTTTGCTGAAAAGCTGTAACGCAGAGTATTTGAAAGATGAAGCTTAGCAAGACGAACTCCACCGTTTGACCTTCTGAGTTCGGCTGGTATTATACACATGTACACTGATTAAACCACCTTCTTGATACTCCCTTTAGCTGCACGACTGCTGCTCTAGACACCAGCTCCTGGGACCCAGGGCTCTCGTGCTGGGTTCTTTGCACAGTGAAGGTCAATGTGCACCCTCAGGGCCCTGAAGCCTAAGTGCTGGGTGGGCGGGAGTTCATTAAAGGTTGACCAAGCCTTTGCATGTTCTAATTACTCTTTCCCACAAGCCATAAGCTTGACATAGGCCAGAACCACTTCAAAAAGACCTAGGTAGAGTCTTCTAGAAGAGTCACCCTCGCACCACACCTGAATCAACCTTGGCAAAATGCCAGGGAGTACACCACGGTTTTATCCCCAACTCCATCTACAGCTTCACCTACTGGTGCTCCTTTGCATCTGCATACCTCCTTCCCAAGATCAGATAAGTCTTTCTTGTTTACATCTACTTCTATCTCCATCCACTGGGAATTTAAATGGAGATATAAATCTTCCAGAATTATAAATGACCCAAGGCACTATAGCTCCGATGATAGAACACTAGGTAGTAAGAGAAATGTTTTGTATGGTGGCACTTCTCTGTCATGCTTTCAATTCATAGGCAGGGGACTAACTGCCCCTTTTCTTAGCCATACAGAAGAATAAAGACATGAAATCAAAGGAACAAACTAGAAGATAAAAACAACAACAACAACAAACAGAGACATAGATACAGAGATTAGATTGGTGGTTACCAGAGGGGAAAGGGGGAGGGAGGAGGGCAAAAGCGGTGACAGGGCACATGTGTGTGGTGATGGATGGTAATTAGTCTTTGGTTGGTGAACGTGATGTAGTCTACACAGAAATCGAAATATAATGATGTACACCTGAAATTTATATAATATTATAAACCAATGTTACCACAACAAAAAAATGTATAAAAGCAGTAAACAGATGGCAATTTAGAAACATTTTATAGCATGATATGAAAGTTCTCAGTGTAACACATTCACTTCCAGTTATCATTTACCTCAATGCTTCCCCTTCCCTCACACGTTCTATTCTTCGAAAGTCAAAATTTTAAATAAATTTTTTTCCTGGAATACATGTACATTGCAAGAACTTTAGAAACACAGGTAAGCACAAAATCCTGGGGTAAAAATGTAGGCATTTATGTGTGTGCACACAGATTAAAAGGCAATCAATTTATAAGCTCAGTTTTAGAATTTGTCTTGCACTTAAAAATGTATATGAACACCATCTACAACATTATGATCAATGGTTAAACAGTGTTCCATAATACTGGTATATGGTAATTTAAACAATTCACTGTTATAGACTGTTTCTAGTCTTTCCTTGCCCTTATAAAAAAGGCTGAGATAACACATCCTTGAAGGTAAATTTTGGCACACATCCAGGATTATTTCCACAGAATAAATTTGTGGATGTGGACCTATATGGATGGGGTCTCAGGAATTATTATTTTTAGGGCTTGTGATTCCTACTGCAGAATTTCTCCCCTACGCACACCAAAAGACTGCATGCATTTGTACCTCCAGCAATATAACTGAGTGTTTCTTTCCCTACCCAATCCTCAACACTACTAATTATACATTTTTCAACTTTTTCAAATTCACTCATGAAAATTGGTAACAAGGCATTTGAATGTTATATTAATTAAAGAAACTATACATATATACAAATCAATTTTAAAAATAATCATAGATCAAATTTTAAAAGCTAATACTTAAAAGCTTCTAGAAGAAAACATAACAGAATATCTTTCTGACATTGGGGTAGGCAAACATTTCCTAGGACATAAAATTTGACATATTTGACTTCATCAAATTAAAAAAAAACTTCTGCTCATTAAAAACACCATTGCTGAAGTGAAAAAGGCAAGCCACAGACTAGGGAAATGTTTACAAAACATATATCTAACGAAGGACTTGTATTCACATATATATTTTTTAAACTCCTATAAATGAATAATGAAAAAAACAATCAAATAATGAATGGGGAAAAAAGATATGAACAGCAATTCTCAAAATAAAATACTCAAATGGTCAATAAACATGTGAAAAGGTGTTCAACAAGGAAACTCATAGTAAAGGCCTAGTGAAATTCAATAAGAGGTCCTAGACAGTACTACAAGATAAGCAAAAATAAATAAATAAATAAAGGGCAAACACACTGGAAACAAAGAAGAAAGACTAAATTTATTTCCAGAAAACATAATCGTGTATTAATTACATAGGAAGAAAATCCAGAAATCTACCCAAAAATACTACTAGAACTGTAAGTGGATTTAGCAAAATCTGAAGTTGCAAAGTCAATATACAAAATCAATTGTATTTCTATTGGCTGTCAGTGAAGAATTGGAAAATGAAATAGGAAAACAACACAGTTTAGAATTTAATCAAAATACATAAGGCATTCAGAGATAAATGTAACAAAATATACGCACAACCTAAAAACTGAAAATTTAAAAATATTACTGAGCAAAGAAATAAGACATGAATAAATCAATCTATAAGTTCAGTGCAATCCCAATCAAAATTCTAGCATCATTTCTTGCAGAAATTGACAAACTTAGTCTAAAATTTTATAGAAATGCAAAGAGCCCAGATTATCCAAGACATTTTGAACAAGAAGAACAAAATTAGAGGGCTGATATTACCTGATTTAAAGATTTACTATAAAGCTACAGCAATCAAGACAGGGTGATACTGCATAAAGACAGACATATAAAACAATGAATCAGAATAGAGAATCCCCAAATAGACACACACATAATATAGTCAATTGATTGTCAACAAAAGGTCAAAAAGTAATTCAATGGGCAAGAATAAAATTTCAATAGATGATGTTGGAACAATGTTTTTTTAAAAAATGAAACTGTCCCACTTCATCCCATATATATACCAAAATAGAATAGAATTTATACATAGAATACACAAATTAAAATAGAATATACATATATACATATATAGAGAGAGATCAAAATAGAATTATAGACCTAAATGTAAATGTTAGAACTATAAAACGTTTTGAAGGAAATATGCAATCTTGTGGTAGACAGATTTCTTAGAATATAAAAAGTAATAAGCATAGATAAAAATATTAAAAATTGGACTCCATCAAAATTATAAACCCCTGTTCTTTGAAAGATATTATTAAGAAACAAAAACCAAGACATAGATTAGGAGAAAATATCCATAATACTTACGTGTGACAAACGACTTATTCACAGAATATATAGAGTTCTTACAACTCAAAAATAAGATGACAAACTATCCAATTTTAACAAATTGGCAAAATATTTGGAAGCTTTACAAAGGAAGATATATGAATGACTGACAAGCACATAATAAGATATTTATCTTCATTAGTCATCAGGGAAATACAAATTAAACCACAATGAGGTACCACTATAAGCCTACTAGAATTGAAACATATTGTATGATTACAGAATGAATAACAAGTATTAGCAAGAATGTAGAATAACTGGAGCTCTTATACCTTGCTGATGGGAGTATAAAATGTGACAACCCTTTAGGGAACTGTATGGTAATTTCTTATAAAACTAAACATACACTTATCATATGATCTGGCCATTTTACTTCTCAATATTTACCCAAGAGAAATGAAAACACATGCCCCCAAAAGAATTGTACACAGTGCTTATAGTAGCTATATTCATAATAGCCAAAAACTGGAAACAACTCAAATGTTCATCAACAGATGAATAGATAAAACATTGTGATATGTCCATACAATGGAATATGACTCAACAATAAAAAGAAACAAACTACTGATATACACAAGAACATGCATGAATCTCAAAAATAAAATATTTGAGCAAAAGAAGCTAGACAGAAAAAGTGCACATACCATATGATTCCCATTATAAGAAATTCTAGAACGAGCAAAGCTAAGCTATAGGGTCAGAAAGTAGATCAGTGGTTGCCTGATATAAGGGAGATGGCACTGACTGGAAAGGGACTTGAAGAGACTCTTTGTGATGTCGGAAATATTTGATATCTTGATTGTTGGGGTGGTTACATGGGTGTGTGTGTGTGTGTGTGTGTTTATGTCAATGTGTGTGTGTATATACCCACGTATATATACACATGTACATCAAATCTCATCAACTTGTACAGTTAAAATGTATATTTTATTGAATGCTAATCATACTCCAATAAAATTGATTTTAAGAAAAAAACATAATGAAACACAATTATGTACCCACAAGTAAGACTAAAACTACAAAGACGAGTAAGACCAAATAATCAAGAGGATATAAAGCAATTGGAACTCTTGTACATTGATGGAAAACCTTTTTTGCAGTTCAAGTTAAACAAACAGCTTTCCTATGACCCAGCAATTCCACTCCTAGCTTTATACCCAAGAGAAATTAATACATATGTCCACGAAAAGATTTGTACAAGAACGTTCATAGAAGCTTTATTTGCAACAGCCAAAGACTGGAAAGTACCCAAATATCCATCAACAGGAGAATAGATAAATTGTGGTATGTTCGTACAATGGAAAACTACTCAGTAATAAAGGAACAAACTAACAATGCTCACAAGAACATGGAAAAATCTCAAAATCATGCATTAAATGAAAGGCACATTAGAATACATAGTATGATTCCATTTATATGGCTTGCAAACACAGGCAACACTAATCTACGTGGATGGATATCAGAATGGTGGTTGCGTCTGGGCAGGGGAGCTAACTGGAAGAAAGCATGAGGAAACTTTCTGGGGGGGATGGAGCTGTTTTATATCTTAAATCGGGCAGTGGGTGTGTGTGTTTCTCAAAATTTATCAAGCTGTACATTTTAAAATTGGTGCATTTTACTGCATATAAATTATACCTTGACAAAGCATGAAAAGACAAAAATAAAATTCAAAGCCAGGAAGATTTGGGGGGTGGAGAGTTCTTCAGAGCTTGTGTTCATTTGTGCTTACTTTCTCATTTTCTTAGAGATTCCAAAGATGCTACTTATCAAGAATATTCTTCACAGAAAAGCAAAAGTGCTCTGAGAGCAAAGTGACACAGAGCTCTAGTCCTCTGAGGGCCCAAAGAAACGAAAACAGGGGCCTGCTGAGATGTGGAAGCCCAAAATCTTTGAACTCATAGAAGAAGGAATTCTAAATTGGGAACCCAAACATTTTCTGTTTCCTAGCAGACACAGTCATGCATGCAAAAGCTTCAGGCAGGCAACGAGGCTATTAAAACAGCAATCTTGTCGTCACAGATGTCTTAAAATGCATTCAGAATCAACTCAGTGCCCACTTTAAACAAATGTGGCTTTCTCCCAGAGTTACTCATAACAACCCGTGCACTCTGCGGTCACAGTTAATCTGACTTGCAGGGTCCTGAGCTTGAGGGCCATGTGTGTCAGAAGGTTTCTCATATGCCTTTGGACAAACAGTGCTTGCCACACAAGAAGCAATGCATTACCCATGGCGTTTTATTGTTGCTCTCATGAAATATGAAGCTGCGTGACTGCACAATCAACAAGGGTCCTTCCAAACAAGGGCAACATCGCAGTCCAGCTCATCGCACCACAGCTCCAAAGATTCAAACAAAGAGATTTAATATTACAGACACCTAGCTGCACACTCATTTCAGAGGGTAGCATCCCTCTGATCAATAGATCATAGTATAAATTCAGTTGCTTAGGAGGCATCTGCAGATGTGTAATTCTGATTACATGCTGGTACTGTATGGCAGATGTAATCCAGAAATTCTCAAATTTAGAAGAACTCTGTTCAAGGCCGGCTTCATGGGTGTAAAACCTGTGCACAGGGCTCCATGCTCAGAAGGGCTCTGAACTTGGTTGAATGCTCAGCTGTCACCATCTTGAAATTCTAATAATGTTTTCAAAAGGAGCAGCAAATTTTTATTTTGCACTGAGCCTAGTGCAATTTAACGCCAAATAGCTCATAGACCTAAATGTAAGAGCTAAAGCTATAAAACTCTTAGAAGAAAACAGAGGAGTAAATCTTCATAACTTTGGGTTAGGCAAAGCCTTCTTAGATACAACACCAACAAACGAAAAAGCACAAGCAACAGAAGAAAAAATAGATAAATTGGACTTCAACAAAATTTAAAACTTTTGTGCTTCAAAGGACACCATCAAGAAAGTGAAAAGATAACCTGAAGAAAGGGATAAAAATATTTATACATCATATATCTGATAAAGAATTTGTGTCTAAAATATAAAGAATTCTTGCAATGCTATAATAAAAAGACAGATACCCAATTTAAAAACGTACAAAGGATCTAATAGACATTTGTCCAAAGAAGATATACAAATGCTCAATAAGCACATGAAAAGGTTCTAGCATTAGCCATCAGGGAAACGCAAATCAAAACCACAATGAGATACCACATCACCCCCACTAGGAGGGCTATAATCAAAAAGACAGATGATAACATGTGTCAGCAAGAAGGTGGGCAAATTGGAGCCCTCATACACTGCTAATGGGAATGTAAAGTGGTGCAGTCACTTTGGAAAATGGTTTGGTAGTTCCTCAAAATGTTGAACGTAGAGTTATCCTATGATTCAGCAATTCCACTCCTAGGTATATACCCAAGAGAAATAAAAACATATATCCACACAAAAACTTGTACATGAAAGTCCATAGCAGCATTATTGATAATGGCCCAAAAGTGAAAACAACACAAATGTCCATCAACTGATAAATATATAAGTAAATTGTGGTATACACAATGGAATATTATTCAGTAGTAAAAATAATGAAGTACTGATATATGCTACAACATGGATGAACCTTGGAAACATGCTAAATGAAAGAATCCAGAAACAAAAAAATCACATATTGCATGATTTATAAGATATATCCATTTATACGATATATTCAGAATAGGCAAGTCCATAGATACAGAAAGTAGATTAGTAGTTACCCAGGCCTGGAAGAAGGGGTGGGGGAATGTGGAGTAATGGCTAACGGGTATGGGATTTCTTTTTGGTGTGATAAAAATGTTCTCATTAATTGTGGTGATGGTTGTATAATTTTGTGAACATACTATGTCATTTAATTGTACCCTTTAAATGGGTGAATTTTATGGTGTGTTAATTCCATCTCAATAAAACTGTGTTTTTAAAAAGTAATGTTTAAGTAATCAAAGTTTTAGCATGTTAGTTGTTTTTTTTCTTCCAATCCTTTTCAGTTGAATGAACCAAGATACCCAGAAAGGACCCAGCAATACATACACTATAACTCAAGCCCAAATTCCCTCGGCCACTAAATGAACAGACATGCGAGTTATCTGAGTCTCTTGGATGGCATTGGATTCCCATGATGCTGCCTCCTGCGTCTTTGCCCTCAGCTGTACGTACCTCCCTTAGCCACCAAAAGCTCACTACTGTCCTTCCTAACACAGAGTTAGCACATCTAAGGGAGATGATAAGCAACATTTTTTTCTTATTTTTTGATTTGCTTTATTCAAACAACACAAAATTCAGCTGCTCTTTTAGGCCATGATAGTATTAACAACGAAAATCTTTTAGAGAAATTATCCAAAGAATGTACAACATATCAAAGGTTAACTGCATCCGGTCTTTAAAAATACAAACTACTAGGATGTCCCCTGGAGTGTTATTATTTACAGAGGATTTTTTCCTCTGCCTCTAATATTTTCACGGCTGTGCTGACTGGAGGCTTTCAGAACAGGGGCTACTATGGAATGCTAAAGAATTCTTTCCCCAGGATCCTCCACAGCTCTATTACTCTATTCCATTGTCATGAGCTTCTCTTAGGGACAGTAATCATTTTTTCTCAGACATATGCACATCCACGCACAACTGCATCAGGCCTTAAAAGTCCAAGTCCATTATGATGAGTTTGGAGAAGGACACGACAACTGAAGAAGGAAGGGACAGGGGACTATAGAAGGTAGAAGCAATGCTTAAAGTGTTACGATGGAAACAGTCTAAGTGGCAGGGCTGTGGTGAGTGGAGTAGAAACTAATCAACCTGCAGAGCAGGGATTCAGTGGTGGAAGGATAAGCTGAGTGCACCCGAAGTCAGTAATACCGAGCATTTCTGTAGTGGAGTCCCTGGAGAAAGAATTCATTCCAAGTACAGCTGTCAGATAAAATACAGGACACCAAGTTAAATCTGAAGTTCAGATAAAGAAAACATACTTTTGTAGTATAGGCATATCCCAAATATTGCACGGGATATATGTATAAAAAATTATTTGTTTTCTGAAATTCAAATTTATTTGCTAAATCTGGCCAATTCCAAGGAAATTCCAAGGGAAGAAAGCCTCAGCTCAGCCAGGTAAGTATGACTGGGGAGAGGAGATTCTGAATACAGCCACAGTACACTTCCCCTAGTACAGGAGAGACAAGACACAAATATCAAACTAGCTGACTAAATAATAAAGAATGGAAGAGTTGTTGCACTGACAAATTCCCATGATGTTTCTAGAGTTCCACCACTTGGACGACATTTTCCCCAGTACAGCAGATGAAAACCTGGAAGCCAGAGTTCCAGGAAGCCAGTGTTCTAATCTGGTGGTTCTCAACTGGTGGCAATTTTGACAAGGTTTGGGGGACATCTGTCACAATGGGGGGTGGTATTGATATCAAGTGGGTAGAGGTCAGCAATGCTGCTGGACAGCCCCCCACAGGACAGCCTCCCCACAATGAAGAATGATCTGGACCCAAGTGTCAATAGTGTTTGGGGTTGAGAAACCCTACCCTCAGCTAAAAACAGTCAGAGGAGGCTGAATCAAGAAGAGAGGAGCCGCATTAGAAATATCCCTGACAGCTGGGGTACCCCTGCAGCAGCTGGATTGAAAGATGAGAATCGGGCTGACTCCACACAGTATCTGCACAGCCAACATTTCTGTTCTCGTGTAAGATCCCCTCCTGGAGGCACCTTAATGAGTTGGGGGAATGTGCAGACGGCTGATGAGGGGTGTCCTGAGATGCTGACCTCTCAGCACTCGCCTTTCTGTTGAGGCCACCCTCTCGTGCCCATATTGCCCCAGTTTGCATGGCGACCACTGAACAATGCCCACCCACTCCCCGGCTTTGGAGTGCAGACTTGATGCACGTCTGGACTCTCACGCATTCTGTGGCAGATGCCCTCGGGGCTCTGCTCATACCCCCTCCAATCCCTTCCCCAGTGTTGTGCTCAGTAGCTCTAAAGTGTCCTTACTCCAAACAGCCAGTCTTGTGTCTCCTGGTTGAAGGACTTGGCCTGTACATGTGGAGAACATGAAGTGCCTGGAAATTTACATTCCCTCTCCACAGGGTTGAAGGGGCAGCACTGATGGGGACAGCAGTGCTGAGTGGGATCTGCACTTTTCCCAGTGCTCCTCTGTGGGGTTGAGCTTAAGTTACTCTCTGGAGAGGACTTTATGGAACCTTGAAACCTTGTGGGGCCTCCTTCTCTTATTCATCTCACTTCCCTTACCACTTTTTCCTGGGAGTATTTCCTGATCAATCCCTTTCATATTAATCCTTGTTTCAGAATCTGTGCCTGGGGAATGCAGCCAAAGGCAGAACTCATCCACTGTCCTTAACAGAGCTAACGGATGGACATGTGACCCAAAGAGCTGTGGTAGACATTAGCCATTACCTTACCAACAACCATCCGCGCTTATGCCCTCTCCTGCCCTTCCCACAGAACGTGAGAGGTCTTCAGGTGGCAGGCCAAGAACCCTTGTTATCAGGGCAAGCTGTCCCTTCCCTTAGCCTCAGAGGCTGAGTCATGACTGTTCCAAGCCACTCAGGGCAACCCCATTGTTCTGTGTCAGTGATTTGTCTCAGAGTGGACACGTGACCCACTTCTGGCCAATAGGATATAAAGAGAAGTCTGCTGAGGTTTTATAGAGTAGAGATCTACTCCCAAAAATAAGAGTGCTGTGGAAAGAAAAACCTCTTGACTACCCTTCCTTCCTCCCTATGACACTGACATGAAGAAGTGATGCTCAGAGCAGCAACAATCATCTGCAACTATGAGCATAAACACAAGAGATTCACAATATGCTGCCCAGTCCTGATTTCATGACTCATCAAATCAACCCAAGAGCCCCCTACCTTCAGACCTGTGAGATAATCAAATATTTTCCTTTCACTTAAGCCATTGCTGATTACTCTTTTGCTTACCAATGAAAATATCCCAAGATGAAGCCCAATTATTGCTCTCCCATGAAATTTGTTGAGAAACTGGATGCTGTAATAGAGAGGGTTCCACTTTCTTTGAGACTATAGGCTGCAAGGATGGATGTTTCTGTTGGCCAGTGATTATCTTCCACGACTATAGAAAGAAAGACATCTGCATTGGTAGAAAACAAACCCACCAGGGAAGGAAAAAGAGCTGAGAGACTGTGCCTATAGTAAAGTTAATTCTTGTAGTGACACTGGCTCCAACTCCAGTATCTGTAAAATGAGAATAATAATTCCTACCATATTGCTATAGTATATATGCCATATATATATACACCATATATATATACCATATATATACCATACAGGACTGCTATGAGAATGATTTGAACTAACACTTGTAGAGTATCTAGTTCTACTTCTCTTAAATTTAAAAACCTTGGATAACAAGGTGTTCCAGCCTTATCTGCAAAGAAGCTTAATGCTGTTATTTGATAGTGTTTGGGTTGCCTTCTAGAAGTCGGTGTGCGTGAGCTTGAAAACTGGCTTCTGAATAAGACTTTGGCATCTCATCCAACTTTGCCTTGGTTTGTGCATCTCTATGCTCAGAAATGGCAAAAGTGGGGGGGGGGGAAGGGAAGAGGATGGTGAGAGGAAGAAGAGGGAGGAGGAGGAGCAGGAAGAAGAGGAAAGGAAGGAAGGACCAAAGTGGGTAAAAAAAGGAAAAAAAAAGATATACTTTATTGGAATTGCAAAAAGCTTCATGGATCTTTCATTCATTGAGGATCTGTTGAGACCCACTCCATTAAAAACAAAAGCTAAAATTTTGCCAACTGCTCCCTGTCATAGAAACTCTCTTTAGCATTTCATTTTCAATATTACATTTAACACACACACAAAAAAAGAAAAACTATTAAGTAGGGGCTTTTACTATTCCTATTTTACATTTGAGAAAATAGAAGCTCAGAAAAGTTATATAAATTGCCCAAAGTCACTGGGTGGGTAAGCAAGAATTCAGCTCAGGTGTGCCTAAGACCATAGTGGTGCTCTTAGCCATTCTTACACCAAATGCCACTGAAGGCCAGTTACTAAAAATGAAAAGATACATAATACAGCACTCAGTGTCATGAGCTATCCAGTGTAATTACCTCAATGCTGTACACTTGAGATCCTTAACATAAATAAAATAAAACAAAATGAAATGCAACATCGCTCTGTCTGGAAGTTCACAGCCTATTGTGGAGACAGAATGTAAATACATCATTTTAATGCATGAGAGTTGTTCTAATAAACTCGCTGGAGAGCCATTGGAAATTTCATACAGAAAAAGTTTTTCATTACAGGATGAGTGAGGATTTATCAGGGAAAGGTCTTAGAAGAGAAGGGTGAGGGAAGAAATAAGTCTTCCAAAAGGCACGCAAGGCACAAGGTATTTTGAGAGAGGTGAGCAGTTGAACGCATTAGAAGTAAAATTGTAGGAAATGCCATTTAACTTCCAAAAAATATTCTGAGCCTATGTAATGTTAGTCTCCCTTCTCAGCCCCTGAGGCAGTTCTTAGTCATGAAATAAACATGATTTTTAAATTCCTAGCCACCTTTTCTTTTTTCCACATGCATAAGTAAAATAAACTTTGGAACTGCACAGCATTTTATAGTATTTTTATGTGACTTTTTTAGGGAATCGGTTATAATAAATGCTAAATGAAAAATATAATTTTATAAATTGCAATGCCTGTTCACACACATTGCTCATTTTCCTTGTGATGACTTGGGGTGGGGGCAGTGAGCACAGCAGCTACATCAGCCCAATTCATAGGTTCAAGAGGAAGGGATTTTCCCATAAGAACTTAGCTAGCTAGTGAAAGGATGAGAATACCATCTCCCGACCCCTGGATGAATCTAGATGTGTTACTGCTCCTTCTCTCCAACTAATTATTCAAACATCAATCCCAGAAGTGGTCCTCAATTATTTCTTTCTATGTGAAGAAGTAGCTTTACTGAGTAGATTCTTGTTTGGTAACATTTTGATTCTGAGACAGAAACAGCAGTTGAATTTGATCTCCATACATTTAAATCACCATTAGGCATGCTATTAAGCCTGCACAGGGGATGGGAGCAGGAGAAATCTGAGAGGCATGAAATGTGAGCCCAACACAAACACATGAGCCACCTCCAAATAAGGAAAAATTATGTTCTGGCCATTCTCTTGCAAGGGAAAAAAGTCTGGGTTATAGTGACCTGAAAATAAACTTGCCCAGACATCATGCTAGGTCAGGTAGGAAACCCAAAACAATCACTGGGCTACCATGGATGAATTCTACATCAAAAGCCAAATGAGTTTAAGTGATAAAAGAAAAGAAATTTTTAAGGGTATTAGGATTTATTTTTGGAGAGTGAACAAACTTTAGGTTTCCATGTATCCATTATTCATTCATTCACTCACTTACTCATTCAATGAATTAATCTTTGAGTGCCTATTACAGGGCAGGCACTCATCTGAGTCTGGATAAGATACCAGTGAAGATACCAGGTTCAGAGTGGGAAACAGACAACGAAAAAGTAAATCACTAATAATTTCATGTGAGAAGTGCATGAATAGCTTCCTTCCCTTCTTCCTCCCTTCCTTTCTAAATAATCCAGTCCAAGAGCCATGCGGTGAGCTGTGCACGGTAGGTATCTGCGAAGGGTGGGGTAGGGGTGGTGACCCAGCAGAGTGTATCAGAGTACAAGTAGGGTGAGCAGGGCATTTGCTCAAGGTGGCCTGCTGCTAGAGGTTAGAACCCGAATGGCACGAGGAAGGGGTGCGGGGGCAATGAGGCTGGCCTGGTATAGGCTTGTGGAGCCTGAAAGTGATGAATAGTGTATCCATGTGCCACGTGGTTTTCAATATATAAAAATAGATATACAAGTAAATATATATGGAGATGTTAGTAGGTGTGTGTATATATATATATAAATAGATACATACATATATTCCCCTGGATTTCGCCACTGAAGAAGTCTAGGAGTTATGACACTCAATTGCAGTGAGTATACTTTGTGTCAAGATCTTGGTTTCTAAATACCATTTTATACTGAACAGAACCAGTGGTTGATTTGAGTGCAGGAGCAGCAAAAGTACAAGCTGATCCTGGAACATCTTGTTGGGCCAGAAAGCAAGGAAGTGCTCAAAGAATGGTGCGGACAAAACGGAAGGACACACAAAGCATCTTGAAGGAGCTCCCACTGTAGGTTTGCCAGATTCAGCCAATAAAAATAGAGAACGCCCAGTTAAATTTGAATTTCAGATAAACAGTGAATAATTTAAGTATGTCCATGCAAAATTAACTATATCTATGTGATGTTTCAGACATACTTATACTAAAAAATTATTCATTGTTTATCTGAAATTCAAATTTAGCTGATTGTCCTGTATCTTATCTGGCAACCCTATCCCACTGTTAAATGTGGAACTCTTTGAGCATTGAAATAAATGAGAGTAATGGATTATAACCCACTGAACAAAATAGGAATCCATAAGTCCATAGTGATATAAATAAACAAATAGGAAGAGAAGAAAGCTTTTCCCTATGGTGGAATGGCAAATTATATTTGTAGAAGGAGTGATGGAAATAGAAAGTTATCATCTGGCAATTATCAGTAATAATTTAGCTAAGAAATATCAATGAATGCTGAAACTAATGGGTAAAAGTTTGATGAGGAATGGGATATTTATACCTCCTAAAATGTGATATTTCTGACAAAAATGAATAACCTGAGCCTAATAATGAGGAATCATCAAACACAAATTTAGGGACATTCTACAAATCAACTGTCCTGTATTTTTAAAAAATATCAAGGTCCTGCAAGTCAAAAAAAGACTTAGGAATTGTTCTAGATTGAAAGAGACTAAAGAGACATGACAACTAAATCCAACTCTGGATCCTTTTGATACAAAGAAGATTATTGGGATGGTTGGTAAAACTTGCATAAGGCCTAGAGACTAAATGGAAATAATGTATCAATGTTAATTTCCTGATTTTTTTTTTTTTTTTTTTTTTTTTGTGAGGAGATCAGCCCTGAGCTAACATCCGCCAATCCTCCTCTTTTTTTTTTGCTGAGGAAGACGGCCCTGGGCTAACATCGGTGCCTATCTTCCTCCACTTTATATGGGATGCCGCCACAGCATGGCTTACCAAGCAGTGCGTCGGTGCGCGCCCGGGATCCGAACCAGCGAACCCCGGGCCGCCGCAGCGGAGCGCGCGCACTTAACCGCTTGCGCCACCGGGCCGGCCCCTTAATTTCCTGATTTTGATGGTTGATTGTGGTCACTGCTAGTAGGAATTACACACTAAAGTACAAGGAGTGATGGGGCATCATGGTGGCAACTTACTCTCAAATGGTTTAGGGAAAATGTTCTTCGTACTATCATTGCAAACTTTTAGTAAGTTTGAATTTATTTAAAGTAATTTTTTAAAAAATCTCACCACTGTTAAAAATAACATAAAATGAAGCAAAGCTTTATTTTTTTTAAATAGTAAAGTAGTTTGTCACACAGACCTATAACAGTGTACACTTTCTATACCTCTTTGTCCAGCTCAACCTGGTGCTAAGCATTTTATCAGATGCAAAATATACGGCACAGTTCTTGAGTGCAATGATCTTATGATCTACAGACGATCTAGGGCTTATATAGGGCAAGAGAAAACTATTAATGTTGGACAATTTATGAGAAGTGCTAAGTGAGTCGCACACCCAATACAGGCAAAATTGGGTAAAGTATTTGAGCTAGTGTTTGCTGTCAGCCTGCTCAAGAAAGATGGGTTTCTACTGACGAGAACAGGTAAAGAGAAAGAAAAGGTAAAGAGAGGAAGCACAGGTAAAGAAAGACAAATTAATTTGGAGCCAGACAGGGAAGAATCTTAGATGCTCAGACAATAGCCATCCACCAAAGGCTTCAAAAGAGAGAAGCTCTAATTAGCTGCTGGGTCCCAATTAGGAGATGACTGTGTCAATCCAGGTGTATGAAAATGGGAGTCAACTAGGATGAGTAATGGCAGAAGGAACAGATTGGAAAGGAGGCCACCAGAATTTTAAATCAAAAAGAAACAAGTTTGGTCTTCTTTATTCTAGAGCACAGATCTGCAAATGTTTTCTACAAAGAGCCAGACAGTAAATATTTTCAGCTTTGTAGGTCAGACAGTCTCTGTAGCAACTACTCAACTCTGCCATTGTAGTGCTAGAGCAACTATAGACCATACTTAAACAAACAGGCATAGCTGTGCTCCAATAAAACTTTATTTAAAGTAACAGCCATGTGTATCACATTTGCACCACAGGCCTATAGTTTGCTGATCCCTGGTTAAGAGAAGTCCAAGATAACTCTCTGGTTTTGACTTTGGGTGACTTGAAGAATGATCACACTGCTGAAGCAAGTAGAAGAGTCAGAGGAGGAGGTATTCAACATAACAGCATCAGCTTCATTTTACCCATGTCGGTTTGAACACTAAAAGGAGGACTAAATGGAGTCAAGAGATCAGTGACTTGACCAGAGAGAAGAGAAGATCATGGAGACAGGCAGAGGGATGCGTTTTGTGGAGGTATTGGAAATGCAAGGTAAAAGGTGATCAGGAAGCAGGTGAGAGCTCAGATCATGTGTGGACCAGACAGGTGGGGGGTTGAAACCAGGCACCAGACGGGCACCAGAGGGGCACTGGAGATGAAATGGAAAGAAGGCAGTGAAGTGAGTTAAACCATAAAAGCGGTGTGGCAGACACACCCTCAGATGATCCCTAATGAGTCACATACTTACATAATCCACTCCTCTTGAATGTGGGCAGAACCTGGGTCTTACTTTGAACCAACTGAATGTGTCAAAGGTGATGGGATTCTACTCCCATGATTATGTTCCACTATATAAGACTCCATCTTAACAGACTGGAGCAACAGACTCTCCTTTGCTGACTTTGAAGAAGTAAGCTGCCATGTTAGGAGGCCTGTGAGAGAGCTTGTGAAAGGGCCATGTGGCAAGGAATGTGGGTGGACTCCAGAAGCTGACCGTGGCCCCTGTCCAACCACCAGCAAGAAAACAGAGACCTCGGTCCTACAACCACAAGGAACTGAATTCTGCCAACAACCACATGGGTTGGAAGAGGATTCTGAGGCCCAGAAAGGAATGCAGCTCAGCCGGCACCTTGATTGCAGCCTTATGACACCCTGAGCAGTGGACTCAGTTAAGCCGTGCCTGGACTCCTGACCCAGGGAAACTGTGAGCTAATAAACGTGTGTTATTTTAAGTCTCTAAGTTTGTGGTAATCTGTTATGCAGCAATAGGAATCTAATACAGATGATTTGGAACAAGGTGTCCCACATGGTGGTGTCATTTCAGATGCAACTGGTGGCCAGGTCAGTTTCTGTTTGCCAGTTTATAGCTATTCACAGTCTTTGGAGGACCCAAGCCTAGAAATATATCAGGTATTAGTAGCTTTTTACATTTTCTTCTTGCATTTCAAATAATTGGTGGGAGGTGGAAGGAAACCATACCAAAATTGTTTTACTTAAGTTTGAATTTGACTTTATTGTGGACAATAAGACTCATTCATAGTATATCAACCTTAAGGTATCAGACAAGAACCCTATCAATTTTTCAAAAAGAAGAATATTTAACGTTGAAATTGTAATGCCAAAGAACAGCGAAGGGCGGGAATGAAGCAGTCAAGGTCAGAATTGAAATGGACACTGTGTTATTCTTCAGCCATTCTCTCCTCTTCTGAGGTATGTCAACAGTGTAAAAGCAAGCCAGCAACAGACTTCAGAGGAATTTAGACTTGTCTCCAGTTCTTGGAAAATAGAATACAATGTTCTGTGTATCATCTTAATTACCCTTGTTACTTAACAATGCAATAATAAACAGAACAAGTGAACAATTCTTTAACATATGATTTTGGAGAATTACCAACCAAACATTCTATATCAGAATGCAATTTCTATACTAGAATAGAATGGCTGAAAAAAGGAAATCCTAGCCAGTCACGCAAATAGCACTAACATATATTGGCCAAGTCCTATATGCGCTGAGCATTCAATCAACAGTTAAACAGACTGAAGGGCTCAAAAGAGCAACTACATGGGGAAGAAATTATACATTTGCCTCATGAGAGTCAAGAATACATAATCCACGCATTCAAGTTAATATAGTTCTTTTAAAAAGAGGCATCTTTATATGTATTAACATGGACAATGTTCAAGGTAAAAGTATAGTTTTTGTGGTCCTATTTATTTTGAGAGACAGAGACAGAGAGAAGAGAGAGACTGACTACAAAACGATTAGGTAGCTATCCACCAAATTTGTTCTCCACTTCTTGCATATAATAGAATTGTAGCTAGGCATATGGCTGCACAGCTACACTTCGATTCCTGGTCCCCTTTGCAGTTAGGTATGACCATGCAACCAAGTTCTTGCCCAAGCCTGTCCTTTAAGTCAGGGCATGTGCCTTCTTCATGCTGTGTTTCACTCTTTCTCACTAGATGGAATGGTGATCACCAGAGTGACCAGTAGGACCACGTGATGAAGATGGCAAAGCCATAGTCATCCTGGGTCCCCAAATGACAGAACGCCTGGAGCAGAGCTGCCCACCAACCTGGACTACACATGTCAGGCCTTGATGTGAAGGAAAAATAAATCTCGTTATTCCTTAAGCCACTGAATTATGGGGGTCTCATTGCAGCTTAGTCAACCCAAAATTATATGTACATTATAATATAAAAAGTATATCACTCAATATATGCGTCTGTATATTCATTGAAAATATTTGCAAAGATATTCAACAAACTGTTAACAGTAGTTATTTATCAGGGAATTGACATGGTGATGAGGGACGGGAATTATTGGGTGGATTAAAAGTTAATACATGTAAATCCCCTGGTCTAGAACCTATCCCAAAAGCTCAGACTCAGTCAGGGGAACTAGGTTAGCCTTTTGGATGCTCCTGACCAACTCTCTGAATCTATAGAGAGGGAGACAGGGTCACAGGGCAATGAGAGGCAAAAGTAGCCCTTTGTCCAGCAGGAGTGGTGGCAAGTGTCTATAGATGCAGCTTCCTTACCTGACTATTCGTTGATGTGATCATGTTTGTCCTGTCAACTACTAATGGCTTGGGATATGAAGAAGAGAGTCAGATTCCTGAGGGTCTTGGCAGAGAGTTAAGCTGTGGGGTCCAGATGTAATAGCAAGAAGAATTGCTCAATAGAGATAAATGAGACAAAGATGTGGGCAAATATGGAAAAACCTGGGCTCTACATTCAAACATAACAATATTTAATAGAAATTCACATCAAACTGACAAAAAAGGGCCGTATGAGACTTCCCATACAAAACTAGATTCCATTTCTTAAATTAAATCAGGATTTCTCAACTGTGGCAGTATGGACCCTTTGGGTCAGATCATTTTTTGTTGCAGGGATGGTGGCATCATGCACATTGTAGAATGTTTATTAGCATCATTGGGATCTATTTGCTAGATGCCAGTAGCACACTCTCCCTCCCCATTGTGACAACCAAAAATGTCTCCAGTCATTGCCAGATGTCCTCTGGAGGACAAATCCTCCCCTCTCACCCAGGTTGAGATCCATGGCATTAAGTGAACTAATAGAAATCACTGCTTTCCCTCTAATGTGTTTTCTTTTAAAATCCCACAAAATGGTCAGATCATTTGGGACATAACTGAGCACTGGCTCAGTCAGTTAATACGCCTGGACATGCTTTAAAAATCTGTGGCTGACACAATGCTGAGCATTACACTAATTAAGGGAGATTACAGAAGCAGGATTCAGAAGTCATGGCAAATGGGCCTAATAAATACGACTCTATTCAAAAGGGATAAATAGAGCTTATTCACTTGAGTCCAGACCACCAACAGCAAATTATAGGATGGAAAGAGACATGATTTAGCTTCTGCAAGTGTAAAAAGAAGTTCTGCGAGAGCAACTGCAATGTGACTACCAAAAGGAGTGGTACTTTTGGAGTCATTTTATACAAACTCTTTGCGGTCAGATAGGTTGGCTAGTCAGGTCGGCTGGTTGTAGGTTCACCCGTAGGAGATGGTCACCAGGCTTTGAGGGACTCCAAGGAGGTCTGGAAGCCTCATACCCAATTATGATTAATTTATTTAGGAACCATTGGAATAAAAATAATCATAACAATAATAGGGAACTTTGGGCAGCTTCAGAACCTATATTTGTACTTATTTGTACAATAATGTTTGAGCTAAGTAAAAACTCAATGACCTCACAGAACACTATGTGAATAAATGTCTCAAGTAAGGAGAACAGATAAAGGAGGCAGAGAATTCAGCCATCATGTGATCTAGGAGAGTACAGACAAGTACGCCTGAAAGAGCCTGTCCCTCAGTAATTGGTGCCTGTGGTAGATGCTTATTGCCTCCTCAAGAGCAAGTCCCCAACTCCTGCCTCCAGCTTGCTTTTCCTTGCTGGCAGAGACTTGCCTCCTACTAAGGGCAAAAATGCCAGATACTCATACTTACTTTCTCAGACACCTTTGCAACGTAAATATGGGCACATGACCTACTGCTGACAAATGAGCCCTGAGGGGAAGTCTGACACCGGACTTCTGGGAAAGTCTTTCTTTAAAAATAACAAAGGTGTAAATGCCCTCTTCTATCCACTGAGTGTGTCCTGAGAGGCCCATGTGGCAAGGAATTGAGGGTGGCCTCTGGCCGACTGCCAGTAAGAAACTGAGGACCTCAGTCAAACACCCCTTGAGGAACTGAACTCTCCCAACAACCAGGGTGAACTTATAAATGGATCCTCCTCCAGTTGAGCCTTCAGATAAGACCCCAGCTTAGACCGCCATCTTGATTGCAGTCTCATAAAAGACTCTGAAGTAGAGGAATCAGCTAAGCTGTGTCTGGACTCCTGACCCACAGAAACTGTGAGATAATAAATATGTATTGTTTTAAGCTAGTAAGTTAGTGGTAATTTGTTATATAGTAATAGATAACTAATACGATGCCTGTGTGAGATAAAAAATATCCTTATTGTTTAAGCAACTTTCAGTCATGTGTTCTGTTACATGCAGCCTGGCTGATACACTGGGAGATTTCTTGTGCAGATCCTGTCTTTTTCTACTTGTAGTATTTCATAGCATAATAATAAGCTACTTCTTATTATAAGATTTATTATGTTATATCTGCTCTTATAAGATCCAAAAAAAGCTACTGTGCTAACTTTATATGCAAATGAGATTCACAGAATTATCATGTGCTCTTCATTAGCATTGACATTTGAGAGTGATTCATTTTGGTTAAATGCATTCTGATTATCTTGAACTAGTAAAAAAATTATTATATTTATTAATATCATTTTTACAGCATTCTTATGCAAACAGGCATCTTCTACATTTGTGTGTTGAAATCAAAGCACAGAATTGGATCCAAGTCCAGTGGGGGTGTCAAGACCTGTCTGTATCCTCCATGCCTTGAGATCTTAGGCTACTCATTTCACCTCCCTGAACTTCAATTTCATCCTAACCGTAGTGGGTAACACTCACCTCAGTGAGTAAATGGTAAAAAGTAAACCAAAGCTTGATTACATTGAAGCATTTGGGAGCGAGGAGAAATTTTTTTAAGTAAAATATATTGTCCCGGTTCTCAAAGACTATTTTGTTGTTATTAAAATACAATTATACACACATAGAAAAGGTGACCTCAATTATTTCTGGCCATGTTTTGAAGCCATTTGGTAAAAGAGTATTTTCTGGAAGCATTTTAAAAGGAACATACTTAGCTGCATTTGGTCAGGGTCTCTAGTAACTTCTGATAAAGATTTTAAGAAGCAGGGGAAACCATCAACTGAATTATATCTAGGAAAGCACTTGTCCCTTTCCCCGTCCCAGTAACTAAAATAACATCCTGGAATGAGATATTTCTGTTGTAGTAATATTTTCTGGCTGTGTCTACAGGATGCCAAAACAAGTGAAAACTAAAACATCCTGGCAAAACAGGTACTTGGCACTTTAAGAATTGGTTGTTTTATTGACTTAATCTTTTCTCCCCCTAACGCGTTGAGTCAAGCTGACTTTTCTGTGTAGACATAACCTTGGTGTTTATAGTTGAATTTGGGGTCATTCATCTCTAGTCAGTCACGCATTTGATCTGAAAATATTTGTGAAGTTTACATTTATGAAAATGTTTTCTTAACTTCATCAAGCAGAGTTTTTCTTCCTTCTTAACACATCATAGGACTCTCTTTTTCTATTAATTCGTTTATCTTCAGAATAGTAGTCCTGTGCTTCTCCACTCTTTCTTTCTTAAACAAAATGGCATCTCCTCATTCTTCTTCTCAATGTCCCTTCAGGGGCCTCCAACACTAACAGATTCTCTGAATTTTTTTCCAGTAATTCCTCTCCAGAGAGCAAAGGTTTCTCTGACTTTTGGGTGTCTATAAAATGACCTGTTTTCTCACATCTCTTTGCTACCCTGGGCTCCAGGTTCCCTGACTGGTTCCCAGTGTTAATTGTTCTCGTTTTTGATCCATCTCATTCTTACTGCCTGAAGGGACTCTGATCCCAGCCTCTCCCAGGCACTGCTGGATGCAAGTGGGAAGAGGAAGGAGCCGCATGGAGGTCTGCCCCTGGACAAAGGCCATCTTTACATTCTGAAGCAACTGGCTTTGCCAAGCGTGACTTCAGTTGGAAACAATCTAGAAGCGGGAAGACTTACTGAGCTATGTTTTGCAGTTTTATGTGTGTGCGCACCAGCTTTCTTCTCAAAGACTGATTCAGACCTAGGTCAGTGTGGGTTGTTTTGTTATTTGTTTAATTTTATCTTTGGAAGACCAACACTATTTTCCAACAAAGTATAGGAGGATATCCGAAGAAGGGAGAAAATTGCCTTCTCATATGTAAAAACTTCCCTGTATGTGATTTTATAAAACCAAAAAACTTGAAAGGGCATTAAGAGTCACCTGGCCTACCTTTTCTTCTTTTTATTGAGATAATAAATATTTATTGGGTCCTTTCTTTCTTTGGAAGGTGCTTCCCAAGACGCTCCATCATCATTGTTGCTGTCTATCTGCCTCACCTGTGGGGGCTCCCTCTCTGTGTCTGTGAGCCCCACCACAACACAACTAACTAGCCTACTATGCTGTACTCCCCGAGAATAAAATATCCTTTTCCCAAGAACATTTTTAAAACTTTTCAATAAATCCCACAGTTTAAGATTCAGAAGCAAAGAGAAGCATTTTTTTCAAAATGAAATAATTAGTATACCATTTAGAAAAATCATATAAAATAATCAAGTCTTTTTTGGTGTGCAGGGCAATTACAGAGCCTTATGTTGGGCTCAACACTTAACCACAATGACAACTATCTCCTGTAAACCTAAATTCTAATGTATACAAAGATGTCAACAGGAAAATGCACATGAATACTGTAACATGATACATGATACCTAACAGGATGCTCACAAGAATAGCTAACATGAAGCAGCACACAATGCAAGTGTTGGCAAAGTAGTGAAACTCTTGGAAATCTAACGTAGAAGTCAGAAAACTTTTTCTATAAAGGGCCAGATAGTAAATAATTTTTAAAATTATTTTATTGAGGTCATATTGGCTTACAACATTGTGTAAATTTCAGGAGTACATCACTATATTTCAGTTTCTGTATAGACTACTTCATGTTCACCACCAACAGTCCAGTTTTTATCTATTACCATACATATGTGCCCCTTTACCCCTTTCACTCTTCCCCCACCCCCTTCTTTGGTAACCACTACTCTGTTCTCCTTGGCCCGTGCAGTCTCTTTCACAACTACTCAACTCTGCCCTTGCCACATGAAAACAGACAGACAATACATAAAAAATGACTGAGGCTGTGTTCCAATAAAACTTTACTTACAAAAAACAGGCCTTCAGGCTATAGTTTGCAGATTCCTGCTCTAATATTTTGTCAGTGATAATGTAAATTTGTACAAGCAGGTTGGAAAATTACGTCTGAACAAATATATACATGCACTAAGCCTCAGCAATTGTGTTTCTAGGTATATACACATGGCAGTACATAAATGTGTTCACTAAAAAACATATGCAAGAATATACATAAAAGCACAACTTGTAATAGTCAAAAATGAAATAAGTCAAATGTTCATCAATAGTAGAAGAGATAAAGAAATTGTGGTATATTCATACAACAGAATACTACACAGCAATGAAAATGAATGAATTATAACTGCATGTGACAACTTGGATGAATCTCACAAAAATAATGTTAAAGCCAGACACAAAATAATATACAACATGTGATTACATTTATTTAAAGTGCAAAACTAATCTATGGGCTTAGAAGTTGGGACAGTGGTTACCTTTGGTGGATGGGGGCAGATAATGCCTGGAAGAGGGAGTGTGAGGGGTTTCCAGGGTTCTATTCCTGGTGATGCTGTATTTCCTGATTGGGTGCTGGTTACATGGGTGGGTCCACTTTGTGAAAATGAAGCCAGGTGTGCATTATGATTTATATACTTTTCTGAATGCATTTTATACATCAATAAAATGTTCATAAATAAAACTTGTGAAGACTTCTTCAGTAACCCACACAGTTCAAATTTCACTTCCTCACTGAACCTTTCCCTGCAGCCCTGACAGAATTAATCAATTCTTCCTCTGAGTTCCCATGGCACACTGCACATTCCTCTACTATGTGTACTAATTCATGATTATTTATATATCTTCTTGCAGGGCTAGACTCTGCTGCTTAAGGACAGGGAACACATTTTAATCAAGTTTGTGTGCCCAAAGACTAGTACGTTGGATGATCCAAAATAGACCAGAAATAAATGCTACTGAAAGAGCTCAAGCAAGCACTTAGGGTGCTCATCAGACAATTCCACCATGAAGTGATTACTCCTTAGCCCTTTCCAAAAACTCATTGAAGTCATTTGACAATCCAGAGAGAGAGTCCCAGAGTCTGATGGAAATATCAACCATCTCTCTCTCTCGGATCTTCAGAGACTCTACCTCTTATTTGTTAGGTCACAAACAAGGACAATACCCAGATCATATTTGTTCAGCTCCTCAAAGAAATGTCTTTAATTTTACAAGATCTAATATTACACCCTCTGTTACTTTTTGGTAAAGGGTTGAGACCAGAAACATCCATTTGCGCACATACACACACACATATCTGTGTCTTTTCCAAAACCACAGTTAAAAACGTGTCTATTTTATTACATAATGTCCCATATATAAAGTCCTGGAAGATATATTTCTCTTTGAATTCAGGGCAGGAATAAAAAACAAAAAAAACAAAAAAAAAACGTGGTCTTTGCTGATAAACTTCTATGTTAAAGATTGCTTTTGGGAACCCAAGAACTATGTTTCTTCTTTTTTTTTTTCATTTGTCAGAAAATTCTAAACTCAATCAAATGTTCAACTCTAATGATTAGTCACTTCAGGACCAGGGTGACATCTATGCTTCTGCTCCTTTTATTTTGTTTCAGTTCTACTTTTATTTGTAATTGCTCTTTTTTATTATGTTTAATTTGTCAAGCCTCCTTGGAAAGTAGGTGGAGTATGAATCTTAAATCAGGGTTTCTCAATCTTAGTACCATTTACATTTTGGGCTAGATAATTAGTTGATGTGGGGCTGTCCTGTGCATTGTAGAATGTTAAGCAGCATCCCTGACCTCTATCCGCTACATGACAATAACACCCCCATCCAAGTTGTGATAACCAAAAATGTCTCCAGACATTGCCAAATGCCCCTGTTGAGCAAAATCACTGCCAGTGAAGAACCACTGTCTTAAATATATAAATAAATATTCTAGAACTCTTTTAAGTCCTTATTTCTAAACTTGCTCACCAAGTTGCTATTAAACAAGATGCAATACAAAGTATTGACTAAAACACAACCACATCTTTCACCCCCATTAAGTGCTATACAAGTAGGTTTTTAGCCAAAAGAGGAAAACACATACACACCCATTGGCTTACTTAGCCAGGAGACACGAGGTTGAAGAGATATTAAGTAAAGGCCAGTGAATGGAGGATGGTGGTTCGTGCCTTTCCTGAAGGTAAACACGTAGGGAAAAAAATGAATGGAAGTGGTTAACAGCCACAGACAATGTTATAAAGATATTTCAGATGCCTCATTGGGAAAGTCCTAACGGGAAGAGTACACCCAAAAGTTAGTGGGTGCTCCTTTTTATACTTCTCCCTAGCCCAGGTAAATTAGAACATCTGGAGGAAGGTTGGATTTTTTTTTTTTTCAAAGGAGAAAACGGCTGAGAGGTCTGGATGGCTTTTATTCAACAAACATGGAAGCTTCCCTGAAATTTTCCCCCAAAGAGCAACCTATGAGGGAAGGAATAATGACAAGCCTTTCAATAAGAACACCACCCACCAGTGTAGTTCATTCCACTTCCACCCCCAAGCTCCCATTTAGCTAAGTGGGTTAGGTTGCATTACCCTCATTTTATACTTGGGTAAGTCAAACATGTATATGGCACAGAGTCATGAACTTGAGAATGCACAAGAGTTTGAGTGGGGATTGCATTAATTCTATACAACCTAAAAAACCCCAATCCAATGCCTCTTCCTCCCATAGTTCTCCCCTGATTTCCTCCAACCCTCAGTCAGAAGTATCCAGTTCCTCTCTTTAGCCCGTGTCTTTCCCTCTTTTATTAGTGTTGTCTGTGTGTGAGCTTTTTCTCCCTACTCTAGCACAGCGTAATCATCTCTGTTTTCTCCACTGTTTTTACCAAGCACAGAGCCTTGTAAGACTCAAAAATATTTGTTTAATTGAGCCTAATCTATTAATATACTTCTGAATCCCTGCTGGTCATTCAGTAGTAAAAGCTGAGCAATAAAGTCCCATCCTAAAGGGGAGAGGATTTCCTGAGAATATCTGGAGATTTGTGACTCAGTGACCCTCTACAAAGGAACACGAATGTTTATGCCCAGGGAGAGGGAACTGACGACTGCCCTTTGCAGGATGAATTCCTCGCCTACACTCTCCAAGAAGTGACCTTAGGGTGGCACATGGGATGTACATGGCTGCACAGCTTTTAAGCAGTTACTAGAGGGCACACTCAAGTGTGAAGGATTCTACATCTCACTGTATACATCTTTAAAACTAGGGATATCTGTTCAGTTGACAGTGACACATCTCTTCGGCATCTACTATTTTTACAGCATGGAAATTTGCATTTGTGTCTCTAAAGTACACAGCAAAATTATTTCCAATATGTACCTTCACTTACATGAAATCTCAATCCTTCAGAGCGCCCACAAGTCAGGGATTTTAATCACCATTTTGTAGGTGAGAAACTGAGGCTCACAAATGTTGAGGACCTTCCTTAAGTCACTAACACACTTAACAACAGAGCAGGCCATCTGATTCTCAGTATAGGGCAGTGGGTCTCCACTAGGAGTGACTGTGTCCTTCAGGGGACATGTGGCAATGTCTGGAGGCAGTTTTGAGGAGGGAGTATGAGGAGGGAGTGCTACTGGCATCTACTTGATATAGGGCAGTGATGCTGTGGAATCTCCAACAGAAATCTCCTACACAAGGCAGCCCTGCAACAAGGACTTATCTGACCCTGACTGTCAATAGCATTGGTGTTGAGCAACCTTGGTCTAGATCTCTCTCTCTCTCTCTCTCATACACACACACACACACACACACACACACACCTGGGACACAATGCATTATACCATTGGAACCACAGCCTATAGAATCACCTAGAAGACCCACAAATCCAGAGTAAGTCTTGAGGCTACATGGCCCCTAAGCCAACGCTGGCCACCATATGAAGCAGGGAGTATGGAGTGAACAGGAGTGTTAACCAATAATTCTCTAAAAGGTCCTCGGGTCGAATTCTTTCACTCTATGATAGTGGTCACCACTGTCTCAGTCTTCAAATCTTTGAATACACAGAGTCAGGTTAGGAATATTTCTCTACCAAGAGGAGCTATAAATGTGTCATTAGACAAATCTCAATGATTTAAAAATTAGTTTCCTCCGTGCTCAATGCCAAGCACTGAAATCATCTTGGAACAATACTTCAAGCTTCTAAGAACCAACATCTCTTTACATTTTCTCTCATTTTTCACTTTTCTTCCCTCCTAAAATATTTCAGATCATTTATTATTTGCCTCTCATTTAAATAAGAACCTTTATTTTAAACCATAACCGATGAGACCTAACAGCATTGCCCAACGTGCTTTTAGAATCACAAAAGACCTTTATTTTCTAGTCCTGGAATAAACCACTATACAGATCTAGGCCAACTGTTTCTAGACAGATGCAGAAGCAAGCCCCTGGGAGGGGAGATGACTTGCTAGCTCAAGGGCATCCGGTGGCAAAGCTAGAGCTGAGACTCAGACATCTATGCTAGCCACTCTTTCCCTCTCCCTTGCCTCTCTCGTGGTCTCACCATTCCTGTCTTTGTGGGAGAAATAGCAAGGTTTTCCCAGAATCTCCCTATCCCATATACAAGCTACCATACAAACTCCAAATGTCCCTCCCCTCCACTTTTTTTCTAATTATGTTTGTATGGATGAATGCACTTCATGGCTCACTATGCTTACTTTTATTCTATTTGTCAAACACTGAGATCATGCTCATTGTGTGTCAGACACTGTTCTAGGTGCTTTACAAATATTAATTCATTTAATTTTCATAACAACCTTATGAGGTAGATGTGACTATTTCCCTCTTTTTGCAAACCAGGCACAGTGAGTGTGAGCAACTTGCTAACATCAGATAGCCAGTGGGAAAGAAAGCAGGGATCTGACTACCATGGGCCCTGGCTCTCGAATTTCCCCTCTCAACCACCAGACTGCCTCTCTTGAAGGTTTTACTACGAAACATATCACAAAGAGTGTTACCATAGTTGCGGCTGTAAATATTATCTAGATCAAAGAGGAAAGTATACTTTCTGCTGGGTTTGTTCTGAGTGTAACATACCCAGTATTACATTCATGAACGTATTCATAAATACCTTCATGCATTTAATTATGAGAATGATAGTTAGGGGGATTGTCACCTGTCCTCTGTGCATGCTCATGGAGAAAATGAGAGTAAGCTCTCTAATGTCTCTTCTTATAAGGACACTAATCCTATCAGATCAGGTCCTACCCTTATGACCTCTAACCTTAATTAGTTCCTTACTCCAAACGTAGCCAGACTAGGAGTTAGGGCTTCAACATATGAATTTGGAGGATACACATACATTCAGTCCAAAAGAAGCTCCTCAAAGACTCATGTCGTCTTAACCAGCTAAAGCAAATAAAATTTGAGATTTTGGTACCTAGTTACCAGGAAGAGTTGGGGGTAGAAAAGAAGGGGAGAGCCTGGGGGCTCAAGAATAATGTTTTCTGGTCAATTATATACCCTATATCCAGATAATAAAAATAACTTTTTGAAATTTTATCTCTAATTCCATACAGAATTCCAGTTTTGTGCTTTCTGTGGCACCTCAGAATCATGTAATTTCCAAGTTGGTAGTGACTTCAATTTCACATGCAAACACTGAGGTCCTGCAAAGCTAAGTGGCCCTCCGAGCCTGGCAGGTAGACTGTGCACATTCTCAGTCCTCCCTGATGTTTTGCTATAGGGGGAGATGATGGTTCATCGATTCACTATTTTTTTAAATTCAGGGTGCATGCTAGAAAAAAAGGTGGTGTTGTTTTGAGAAATGTTCTATTCAGGAATTCGAAGTCATAAGTATAAAATCCAGAAGGTTATCAGAAAAGAAATCCAGAAAATGAGAAAGGTTAAAAAAACATAAGACACTTTGTCCTGTGTTAAAAGTTGCATCAACAAATGGTGAAGTGGAAGGAATGTGGCTAAAGGCAAAAAAAGCTATGTGAAACCGTCCTCGGTCAATGACGTGGGTACAGCCATTGTAGGAAAAGGTCCAGTGGTTTCATAGGCTCCACTTCCAGGAATAAACTCCTCTCACCTCCCGTGTGTGGAACAAGAGGATCTCTTGGGTAACAGGGAACCTTCAGACGCTAAGTAAAGGCTATTCACAGACAGCAGTTGATGCTTCGAAATTCTCTCACAGAAAATATTTGGTTGACCTTTAGTGTATCAGATTAGGCCGTGGAATGTCCAGTCAAAGACATGTAATGTGTACTTTCCAGTAAAAGAGATATCGAATGAGGGCAAAATTATAAATGGCATTTTCTTGCAAATGACTAAGAGTAATAGTCATAGGAAGTTGTTCTCTCCAGAGAGAATCTAAGATGGATTATTTCTTCTCCTCTTTTCTGTCTTGAAGACAGTTGGAAGAAAAATAAGATAGAGATCATTACATTTTTCAGTAAATGAAAGGGAAAGTGAGTGTAATAGATTGCATTAATGGTCCCAATTCTTCACAGTTCCCCGAATTCAGACTGTATTGAGTTCCTCTCACTAAAGATTATATTTTCCTGCCTGTTGATTTTGAATTCCACCATGTGACTTGCTCTGGCCAGTGGAATGTTAGCCTGCATGATGCGACTAATGTGCTTGGGTGACTGGGCTTGCTCTCTTGTGCCTGTACCATGGCCATGAAAAGAGGCTCCCCTAGGAGTTGCTGCCACTCAGCCTGAGCCCCGGAATGAACACACACATGATGACGTTATCCTCCACGTGGTGAGAAATCAAGATTGGCTGGATCCAGAGCCTGAAGTAAAGTCACCCTGGCCTATGCTTATATCAGCCCACACCACTCCCCAAACCCCCACACCAACCTGAAGACTAGCAAATGATAATGATGGTCCTTTTGAGCCAGGGGGCCACAAACTATGGCCTGCAGACCAAATCCAGCTGCCACCTAACTTACCCACCAGCCAACTATTAATGGATTTTATATTTTTAAAGGGTAGAAAAAACATCAAAAGAAGATTTTGTGACACATAAAAATTATACAAAACTCAAATCTCAGTATCCATAAATAAAGTTTTTTTTTTTAATAATTTTATTTTTTTTATTTTTTCCCCCAAAGCCCCAGCAGATAGTTGTATGTCATAGCTGCACATCCTTCTAGTTGCTGTATGTGGGACGCGGCCTCAGCATGGCCAGAGAAGTGGTGCATCAGTGCACGCCCGGGGTTCTGAACCCGGGCCGCCAGCAGCGGAGCGCGCGCACTTAACAGCTAAGCCACTGGGCCGGCCCCATAAATAAAGTTTGATTGGAACACAGCCACTCTCACTCATTTATCCAATGGCTGAGTTGGATACTTGTGATAGAGACCATATGGCCCACAAAGCTGAAAATATTTACTACCTGGCCCTTTCCAGAAAAAGTTTTTCGACCCTGCTTGAAGCCACTGAGTCTTAAAGTGGTTTGCTATGCAGCAATATGTAAGTGATTTTTCGCCGACAATAAACTAGTAAATAATTAGTAGTAATTGTCGCAGGAAATGAACACATTTAAAATAACACAAAAATGGCAGAACTAGAAGATCTACTGGAATTGGCTACACAAGCCTTATATTGCCTCATATTATCATGGACTCTTAAGTAAATTGATTATTTTTCTTGTACTTCTGTGGATTAATTCATGTCCAAACGCAGTGACTAAAACAGAGAAAGAAGACTATGCAATGCTTGCAACTCCAGAAGAAATTGGCACCTGCCTCCTTACATTGTTTTAGACTTGACACTGGGCAATACTGCACCCAGAGAAGAGATCGAAATAGGTGGATGAGTGTTCCTTCCTTAACCACTGGGAAGGGAGGAACCAGGCCTTGTATGTCCTCTGCATTACTCTCAGTGCCTCGCACGTTTCAAAGCAAACAGTGAGTATTTGATAAATGTGTGCTGTTTGGAGACATATCTTTGAAGACAACGTGGTTTTATGGAGAGTGCATGGGATTGAGAGTCAAGAGGCCTGGCTTCTATGCCTGATCCTGCAACTAAGTGGTGGGAGTCACTGGACCCAATATTATTTCGGCCCATTGCAGAACATCCTAACCAGCCCATCCTGCTGGCGGGTTACAGAAGTGTGGAGGTGGGAACCCCTCAGGCCAGCTAGATGGGACCTGGGAAAGCCAGAGCCCCCAAGGCTAGTCTGCCCAACCACAAGTACCCTTCTCCTTTTACCCTAGTGTGCCACAAAATTACAATTATTTTCTCTATATACCATAACATGAAAATGGTTAGGACACACTTGGGGCAAGTTGAGCCAGGACTTAACATATAAGGAAACTAGTTTAGGTTAGTCTAACAGCTATTTATTTTGAAAATGTAGGGAATACATTAGGCCTTTTAAATAAATTATTCACTAATCAAGGGTAATAAATATGGTCTTCAAATTATTCTAAGAATCTCATTAATTACCCGGGAGATCAGGATGCTCAGAAGTGAACAAATCAAGCTTAGTGTTCTCTCTCTCCACGCTATGTAGTAACCTCCTTCCAGACTGTGATGGATTGATTTTATTTGATGGTGCCAATTAATAGACTCTCCATATCCACACCCTTTGAAACGTGACTTTGCAACTACTCCCATAAAGAGTTGGGTTTATTTCCCCACCCTGAATATGAGCTTGTCCTGCACATTGCTTTGGCTAATAGGTGGTAGCAGAAGTGATGGGACTTTAGTTTTAAGCCTAGACCTTAAGAGGCCTTGAATGCTTCCACTCTCTCTCATGGATCTTTGCCCACACCATGAGAAAAATCCAAGAGAGTCTAATGGAAGATCAGAAATCATACAGAAAGGAGCCCAGTTTTCTCACCATGACCACCCTAGACCAACCAACTTCCAAACATAGGAGAGAGGCAGCCAAGATCAGCAGAGCCACCTCCAGGACCCACAGGTAACTGTGTATGCATGAGACACCCCAGGCAAGACCAGAATGACCACTCAGATGACTCTTAGGTATGTGACCAATAATAAATGTTTATTGTTTGAAGCCATTGAGGTGTGGGGTGGTTTCTTATGCATCAATAGCTGATATACAGATACATTAGCATCAAGTTTCTCTCCATTCTAATGAAAGGGAAAATTATTCTTTTCCTCATTTCTAATATTCAAATATACATTGAGCCATGCAATCAACAAAACATTATTAATCATCTATTCTGTGTCAGGTTCTGAACTGGGCTCCAGGGATATAGAAGTGAAATCCATTCAACTGATAACTGCCCCCAAAACTACATCTCCAATGCTGCACTCTTATCTAATACTTTAGGGCTTAGCTCTATTAGAATATTTTGCCATTACTGAAAAGTCATCATGCTCTAAATCTTAAATCATTTTCTCCTCCAGGAACCCCCAGGAAAAACAAACCAACAGCAACAAGGCTTTATTTCCATCTTCTTTATTTCTATATATCCATTCATGAATGCACGATATGTGGACCATGAACTGTGCCCCAGCGAATTGAGACTTCAAAGAGGAAGAAGACTCAAGACTACCTTCAAGGAGACCCGGTTCTTCTTCTTGGGCACAGAGCTAAACCACAATTCCCAGCAGCCTTGCATTTAGGTGGGGCCATATGATGAGTTCTTACCAAAGGGATGCGAGTGGAAATGATGGGTCATTTCTGGTCCAAGGCACATAACAGAAAGTGCAACTTCTCTATGAGCACACTCTCCTTCCCCTTCCATGGTTACCTTGGTGTCTACATATTAAAGATAGTGGCTTTACACAATGGAAGGTGCCTGGATCCTTGAGTGAATACTTTGTATGAGCAAGATAGATATTTGTTGAGTTAAGTCGCTGAGATTTGGGGTTATTTCTTACAGCAATTAGACTATATCAGAGTTTCCAACCTCAGTACTACTGACATTTTGGGCTAGAAAGTTCACTGTTGTGAGGAACTGTCCTGTGCATCATAGGATGTTTAGCAGCATCCCTGGTCTCTACCATCAGAAACCAGTAGAACCACCCCTTCCACCAGTTGTGACAACCAACAATGTCTCCAGACATTACAAATGTCCCCTGGGGGGGCAAATTGCCTCCATTTGAGACCCACTGTCCTATACTGCCTAATATACCCCATTTCTGATCTATTTGGTGTGCACAGGCTTCTCTCCGCCAGTATACCAAACAGTACTCCATTCTTATCACTGGAAATCTAAAGTCCTCTGTGCTGCAATGAACATGGGAGTACAGATATCTCTTTGAGATATCTGTTTCTTTTCCTTTGGCTATATACCCAGAACTGGAATTGCTGGATCATATGGTAGTTCTATTTTTAATTTATTGAGAAACCTTCACACTGTTTTCCACCAGAGTTCTTGACAATTACTACCCAACACATCAACTGAGTCTCTGTAATATTGCCCTCTTCTCCTTTGTGGATGCATTGCATACATTCACACATTTCCATCTCCGTGTATTTGTTCCTACTATCTACTCCCATGAGACTTTCAATCACACCTTCACTGATTTCTCCCCTCTGTCAATTCCCATAGCCACCTAGGCATCTAACATGGGGTAAACAATGGGTTTCATCTCACAGGCAAACTATAACTGACAGTGGCTGCTTGGAGTATGGCATGGAAAAGGCGAGGCTATTATACAGGCTCAGCAGCAGCATGTTGTGATCAATTAGTAATGTCTGCCATGGACCTGAAATAAAATTGTGGTATCCAAGCCATCCTAGATAGATTGTCTCACATTGCTCTCTGTAAGAGTCCTATTATAACTTTCTAAAAAGCAGGACCAATGTTTCACACAGGAAGAAAAACTCTCTCAGACAGGCAGACACTCAGACCTTATAGGTCACTAAGTGTACAGAGAACTTTTTGAAATCATCCTAAACCTCTTACTAATACATTAATCAAGAAGAAAAAGTTGTATCCTGATGCAGTCATGCCCTAGGCTCTGTGTTAATCACACTGTCATGTAAGGAAGCTTTATTTTGATTTCCTCAAATTATCAGTTTGAGTAGCAGCCATATATTATATACTTATTAGGGCATAAAAATATACCTCCTCCTTTTTTGATAACCAAAGCTTCCTCTCAATAATCTTGGCCAAATTTATGAACTTGTGTAAAAACCTCAGGCCATGGAAATTTATACCTTTTAAAATATTTTTTGAACATCAATTCCTTCTAAATGTTTCACTTTTATTTTTCTTTTAAAACATATTTTGTGCTAAAAGAACCAAATGTGCCATTGTCGTGGGCACAAAATCATCTTGTTTATTAAAAAGTGATTCACACAAATTAGTAATGGAAGAAATCTGTCCCCTTCCAGAAACAGTAAACAGTTTATTTGCCCAAAACATTCTCTAAAATTTGGTTGAGCTTTATCTCAAAACTTCATGTGATTCGTGTAATTTTACTGGTATTTCTAAAACAAGAAATGAAAACTAAATTATTGAGATGGAGTGAAAAGACCTCATCAGCCTCTGCACTGCCAGACCACCCCCAAACGTGAAATCTTCAATGGAAACGAAGAATTTTCCTGTTGAAGTTGATTGTCTATGAGTAGACATAGACCATCCAAGTTTCCTGTCAATCTTATGTGGCTATTTATAATCCTATTTCTGGGGAACTCTGAACTATCTTGCACTCACATTCTCATTTGCAAAAATGGCTATTGAGCACTTCCTATGTCTCAGAGCTAGTACACTGGTTGACATGCTATCCTGTGGATACTACATCTCTTACATCTGCTGCACCCTGGCCCAGCATCTCTTGAATTCTAAGAGCCTCTACTTCCAAGCCTCTACTTCTCTGTGTTGGGAATTCTAAGATTGGCCTATTTCTCCCAATGACAAAAGTATAACTAGCAAGTGGAGGGTGTATAGAAAGGCAAATTTGGGTTCAATAGAAGGAATAACAACCAGAGTACTCAAGGAGAAAATGGGAATGGTAGTACAATGAGTAGAGTCCAGGTTTTAGTATCAGACAGCCTGGGTTCATAATTGGGCTCTGACACTTACTAGTTGTACATTTTGGAGACATAATTTAACCTCTCATGCCTCCGTTTCCTGAAATGTAAAACGAAGATAATAACAGGATGTACCCCTTTAGGCAACTGGGAGAATTAAATGAGTTAACACATGCAAAATGCACACAAATTCATAAAACATATGAGTATTCAACAACTAAGGGTATTATCATCACTCTCATTTTTATAATAAAGGAAGTGATGCAGTTACCCATTAGGGCAGAGAGTGCTAACTAGTCAGCAATACTCCTTCCTCTTCTTTCTGGGTAAATGATTAGTCCATACTTCCCAATCTGCCTTGCAGGTAAGAGTGGCCATTGACTGATATCTAGCCAATGGAATATGAGAAGAAGAGCTGTGTGTTATCGCCAGATTTGGCCCATTTAAGCCTCCCACACATGCTCCTCCATACCATTTCCCTGTTCCAGCCTGCCAGAATGGAGGGACCCTGGTGTGGCCTTGGAAACAATATGCTCAAAATGATAAGAGCACCATCAGGTGGTATCCTTGCATGTAGAAGGGCTGAATCTATCCCCCCCAACTCCCACAACTCCATCCTAGTCTAGCTCGAAGCACCCTGGACTGCTATAGAAGCAAAAAAATAAATTTCTATTGTTTTGAGCCATTAGATGCTTTGGTCTGTTTGTTACCTTATTCTAGCCCAGGATTTCTCAACCTTGGCACCAATGACATTTGGAGCTGGATAATTCTTTGTTGTGGGGAAGCATCCCTACCTAATAGGTGCCATTAGCACTCCTCCTCCCTAGTTGTGGCAACCAAAAACGTCTCCAGATATTGTCAAATGTGCCCTGGGGAGCAAAAATCACCCTGGCTAATAACCACTCTTCTAGCCTATCCTAACCATATACCCATCTTCAGAGGTATTCAAGATGCTGCATGTATGGCCTCTTTCCACGGGTGGTTGAGCAGGAAAGCTTGACATGTTGAATTCTGTCCACAATCTAGGATCCCTTTCAATTCTGCAATTTACACTGGGACTTTTATTGGTGGAAAAGATTGTACACATTTATTAGTGGATGGATTCTTAGAGATAATTCGGTCCCTAAGGAAAATAGAACCTGGAGATGTTATAGGACTTCCCAAGGTCATGCAGAAATCAGGGCTCCCAACTCCCAGTTTAATTTTGCTTTTACTACCCCATACTGCCTGACATGAAACTGAGTGGATACATTGTTCTGTTTCATTATTACACAGCTTTCTCACCAAATAAAATCATCTAATTTATATTTCATAGTTTAGTTCAAGGAAAATGCCCAAAAAAAGATACTAGGAAGGAGGCACAGAAGGACACTAGTTATTCGCCATGTAATGTATATAAAAATCTGTCAATTCTTCATTTACAGTGACTAAAATTTACAGAGGAAAATAATATACACAAGAATAATTAATTGATGTCAGGTTCAGTTTACACATGTTGTTAGTAACTACATGGGCCCCTCTGTCGAGAACTGATATTAACCAGGCTCACCAACCTACTAACTCTCAAAAGGCTAGACTCATTCTCAAGGCACTGAGTATCAGAAAAAGAACTGAGAGCTAATCTTTTCTAGTATTGGTACCGATGGCAGAGTTTGAAAATATAAGAAACCTTCTTAATCCATATCTTAACCTTGGGTTCTCCCAGAAGCAGATAGTGAGATGAGAACTTACATGCAAGTAGTTTAATTGGGAGGAGGTCCTCAGTAGCATTTGGAGGGGAGGGGAGAAGTGAGACAGGGAAGGAAAGGTGGCCAACTCAGAGTGGGTTAATGAGCAGATGACTACTGTGGCCAACTTGGTGGGGCTCAATCCTGCTGGGCCCCCCTGGGAGACTGTGTAGGGCTTGACTCAGTCTTCCCACCCAGGACGCAAAGAAGCTGGTCATATTAAGGGTTGCTTCCTGGGTGGAACTCCCTGCCATTTCCAGATTGGCTTGCTATTGGCTGAACACAAGAAGTAGGGGTGGGGGTGGCAGAGAAAGCCTTATAGTAAAGTTTCAGGTGTTTGCAGTATAAAGCCTTCAGGTGGATGTGGGCAGGGCACCAGAAGCACCTCCTATGGTCCAGAATTAAATCATTGACCCTTCACTCCCCTGCCCCTTGAATTTCTCCCCAACTCCAGTAGTCTCTTTTCCTTTTATCTCATTTCTGCATTCAGGTAAAGGACGTTCATTCATTTTGGGTCTATCTCTAAGACTTAATTGCTCTAATTTAGAGATTCCCAACCAGTAGGACACAACACTTGGAGGTGGGAGTGGCGAGAGCCTCAAATTTATATAACGGAATCCTCAAATCTCTTTTCAGACCAACTAGCATTTGTAGAACAAATAATTTATTCCAAGATTTATATTTTACTGTTTTTGTATGTTGTTTGATGCTACTGTGAAAAATCATATATGAATTCATTTTAAAGTTCAACTTAATTTGCTAATTTCTGTCATTATGTGTTTTTTTAGACAACAAAACCTAAAACTACCAATTTAGCAATTTGAACTTTGAGAGATTAAAATGAGGGAGCGGAAGGATCCCCATAATTGAAAAGTTCAGAAACCATTGATTTAATAGTTGGAGAACACTAAAGGAGAATTAGTCCAACGATACTTTGCTAATATGAAGAGGGTAGGGTGTTTCTTTTAGTCCATCTGCTTCCAAAGTATTATTAAATGCCACTTAGACTGCACTGAAATGTTAAAGAGTCCAGGCTGCAAAATTAAACATGAGCTTGAATCCTAACTCTATGACTCGGTAGCTGTTTGACCCTAGACAAGCGACTTAACTTCTCCATGCCTGAGTTTCCACACCTGTAAAATAAGGTTTCTAATGATATGTCTTTCTTCGGTGAGCGTTGTGAAATTTCAATGAGATATATGTATAAAACTCAGAACCTTGTAGATAGTAAGTATGCAATGCATGATAATTATATTAGCTTAACCACTCTTCTCCTGCGTCTTTTTATCTGTTTCCACATCGTTTTATCAATGATACCAGGCAAATTTGAATGTCAGAAAATGAAGTAATATTTTTCAGTATAAGTATGTCCCAAATATTGCATAGTTCTAGGAGGGCTGGGGGCAATATGCTCTTTAGAAGCCCTGAAATTCACAACCTTATTGTCTGTTGTGGTCTTTTCAAAGCATTGCACAGGACATACTTATACTAAATACCAAATATTGCATGGGATATACTTATACTAAAAAATTTGCTGTTTTACTGAAATTTAAGTTTAACTGGGTGTCCAGTAATTTTATTTGCTAAATCTGGCAACCTTACATTACATGAATATGCCTGATCACAGGGGAACAAAAGTCTTAAGGATTTGTGAATACAAGTTTCAGTTCAGTTTTATAGTCTCTATTAAAATTTTTAAGAAGCCTATGTGTGTGGTGATGGGTTGTAATTAGTATTTTGGTGGTGAACATGATGTAATCTATGCATAAATAGAAGTATAATGATGTACACCTGAAATTTTTACAATGTTATAAACCAATGTTACAGCAATAAACAAAAAATTAAAAAAAAAAAAAGATGCATGGCTGGATTTATTTCAGGAGGCTTAGTCTAAAGATTCATGTTCTTGTATGAATAATCACTGCACTGCCAGGACCCTGAATTAGGAATCCCTGTTTGAGAAGAAATGGCCTATTGAGCTATTTGTTCTTGTAATAGACAGTGTTTATGGTGCCTTTCTGTGACACGTTTCTATAAAATATCTGCTAATTTTTCAACAGAGAGTGAGATGACACACTGCTAGTGAAATCCAGCTTATCTAGGGCACATCTTCCCATTCCATTTAGGCACACGTCTGAGTTAGCCCAGGCATGACGTAGGCTCCGCTGATCCTCATATTTCACTGCCTGCGTTTTACCAGCAGTGTTGCCTAGCATGGTCCACAGGGTTCCCAAATACAGGAAACTATATCACAGGTTGCTTGTCCTTTTAATCTATAGAATGTTATTAATGCAGATTCTTTGGATGCTTTGAAAAGACCACAATGGACAATGAGGTTGTGAATTCTAGGGCTTCTAAAAAACAAACTGCCCTAGCCAACCTAGAGCTGAACGGGTTACAGCAAGATCTTCAGATCTTGGACACTAATGGCTGTGTTTCTGGGTCAAGTATGCCAGGTTTCCTGAAGCAAAAGGTTCTATTAAGCTTTTGAGTTCTCCACCAGGTCTCTAAGGCATGCCTAAACAAACAAATAAAGTAACCTGAAACTCTTAGCCTTTCCTGCACCCATGTATGAGGTTAATGGTTTAAATTCTCAAAACATTACTAAAACCAACCCGGTAATGAAAAAGAATGAATGTTCAAATCAGCATAACTGTCAGTGGAGTGGTTGGCATTCTAGACTTCCTGTAGGAAAATATTATCCCTAAAAGAAGTCTGGCTGACATAGACCAACAAACACCTGTGATTCTGATAGCACCCTTCCTCCCACCATATCTACTTTTACTTTCCTCCATCCCTTGCTCTAAATGATATCTTTCAAGTCTTTAGCATAATGTCTGGAACATAGTAAGTGCTTGATAAATGTCAGCTCTCAGCACTATTAAGAGGTACTGCCACCTGCCTGAAGTTTGAGGCTAGTGGACTCCAAGCTGAATTTTCCATGTCCCTCGTAGTTCAGACTTTGTGGCACTAAAGGCAGTTCACAAACGACACTCTAGAGCAATGTTCGTCAAATGACCTGTACTGGAAGATCAGAGTTTTGCTTTGTTTTGTTTTTTTAATCCATTACAGACTCATACTTTTGTAAAATCTAATAGAAATAAAGTAAATTACTAAAAAATAGGGGAAAAGGCATAAAAAATACAAGCCCAATTTTTAAAATTAGATTCAATAGATATAAAATTATGCTGTCAAATTTCTATGAAAGTTTCTAAATGTGTACTCTCACTTGAGTTGTATATCTCATTGCAGACCTGCAAGGACTGTCCAATGATCAGCAATGGTCCAGGGACCACACTTTGAGTAGCATGGATCTAATGGTCATTACATACGCATTTCACTACTGAAAATACAGGCTCTCACACTAAAAGAATATTATTGTTTTAACCAATGAGTTGACATTTGGTACTTATATTGATAAGAGAAGAGTAACTCTAATAAGCCAAAGTAATGTGTTGGGTTTGAAATTTTATCTAATAATATTTTCCATGGTAGATTTAATTTCTAACTATATGTAGTATTTAGGCTAATGTTAAAATCTGTACTTTCCTGAGCACACAGACTGTCAACAGGTGGAGGTGTCTGCTTAGGGAATACGATTTACTTTTGTTAAAAATGTACTGTGAATACTACTACTACTACACACACACACACACACACACACACACACACAGAGAGAGAGAGAGAGAGAGAGAGAGAGAGAGAGAATAATACTCCTGAAAGAAGGAGAAAAATCCTAGAAAAGCTAAAAAGTATATGGAGTTACAACTTCAGAAAGCCACTCCTCACGTGTGTGGTGATGGGTTGTAATTAGTATTTGGGTGGTGAACATGATGTAATCTATGCATAAATAGAAGTATAATGATGTACACCTGAAATTTATATAATGTTATAAACCAATGTTACTGCAATAAACAAAAAATTAAAAAAAAAAAAAAAAGAAAGCCACTGCTTTACCTGGATATGGCACTCTCGAGTTTACAAGCCAATTTCATTACCATGCTGTGTTACTGCTTGGAATACCTTTCCCATCCCCATCTACCAAGTAAAATTCTGCTTATCTTACAAGATCCAGATCAAGAGTTACTTCTCAAGTGCTTTCTCAGTATTCATTCATTCATTCATCATCCATTCATTCATCCATCCAACAAAGGCATATTGCCAGGCACTGTTCTATCTAGGTGCTGGAGATACAACAGTGAACAAGCCATAGTTCCTATCTTCTTGGAGCTTTTGTTTTAGTGAGGAAAAAGGAGAGAAAAACAAATTAACAAATATATTCATAATATAGTGTCTGGTAAGTGAAAAGTTTTATGAAGAAACTAAAACACAGACTCAATTTGCTTCCCTCATCAGAACACAGAAAGTGGCTTGAGAGACTATTTTCCCAATTTCCCCAAAGATGATGCATAGCTGTTATGTTCTAGATACACAGGAGAGAAGTTAATTCATTACATACAATGGATGCCTTAGGGAACGAGGTCTTAATTTTCAGACTAACAGAGAGTGAAATAGAGAGTAACCGAGATGCCATTTTAGATAATGTGCTCAGGGTGACCTCTCTAAGGATTTTACAGGTGAACAGAGATCTAAAAAACAACCCCTACGGCCGGCCCCGTGGCTTAGCGGCTAAGTGCACGCGCTCCGCTACTGGCAGCCCGGGTTCGGATCCCGGGCGCGCACCAATGCACCGCTTCTCCGGCCATGCTGAGGCCACGTCCCACATACAGCAACTAGAAGGATGTGCAACTATGACATACAACTATGTATGCTTTGGGGGGGCTTTGGGGGAAAAAGGGAGGAGGATTGGCAATAGATGTTAGCTCAGAGCCGGTCTTCCTCAGCAAAAAGAGGAGGATTAGCATGGATGTTAGCTCAGGGCTGATCTTCCTCAAAAAAAAAATAAATAAATAAAAAAAACACCCTAAGAGCAAGCCATGTAGATAACTAAGGAAGGAGCATTCCAGGCGAGGGATAGCAAATACAAATCCCAAAAGAAATAGGGAACCCGTTGACTATGAAGAACAGCTGGGAGGCCTGTGTGATTGGAAGGGAGTGAGTGAAGGGCAGAGGAATGGAAGATGAGGACAAAGGTCAGGGTTATGAAGTAGAGGGGTGCTTATACCAAGCCTCACCGGCCTAGCACTTTGTTTGCAGTTCAGTTATAGCACCACCATCCTATTTCTATTCAGTTAACAATGCGTTGTTTGAAGACAGAGTCCGTGTGATGCTCATCTTTGTATTTCAGCAGCCAGCACTGCAACATATTAAGGCTTAAATCTGTTGATTGAATAAGTGAATAGATGAATGAATGAACACGGGGCTTTCACAAACATTACTTCATCAATTATTTGCCAACCTTTGAGGAGGCAGGTCTGGTTTTATTACATGTATTTTACAGATAAAGAAATCTTCTAGGATGTTCATCAACTTGCTTGTAGACACAGAATTGCTAAGATCTGGGGCAAAGACATTCCAAATTCAGATTTTGTTTGTTTGACTCCTAGTTTAGTGCCCTTAGTACACATCAAGCTTCTGATTATGGTCAATAGAATGGACAGTAGATGTAAGTTTAAAAAAAACTCTGTGTATCACAATATTTTCTGAAAATGGTAGATGCAAACATGAAAATTTAGTTTGCTAGGGGGCCGGCCCATTGGCACAAGCGGTTAAGCGTGCGCGGTCCGCTGCGGAGGCCCAGGGTTCACCAGTTCAGATCCCGGGCGTGCACCAATGCACGGCTTGTCAGGCCATGCTGTGGCGGCGTCCCATGTAAAGTAGAGGAAGATGGGCACGGATGTTAGCCCAGAGCAAGTCTTCCTCAGCAAAAAAAGGGGTAGGATTTTCAACGAGTGTTAGCTCAGGGCTGGTCCTCAGCACAAAAAAAAAAAAAAAAAATTTTAGTTTGTTAGGTTATTTTCAGTCTGGGGACTTGCTGCCCTCTCCTGGCAATGTGAAAAATAACATGAAATAAACATCAGCATTCGACATCCCACCCTACTCCGCACCACTCCCTGTCACTCAGTTTCCTTTCTTTTCTGGATATACTTTTCATTCATATTTGTCAAGTTTGCTTAATGACAGGGGTTACTTTTTTGTGCTATAAGATGTATTTTAAACCTGAATTGCGTCAGATATTTAATTCCCATTTGTTTTCCATTTGCTGCTTTAAAATTTGTTATAATCCAAAATTATTTGAAAAAGTGAACAGATGAATGAATATCTTGTTTTCATTTCATTCTATCTTTAGATGGAACACATCTTACAGTAATTTTTCCCTTAAGTTATGAACCTACAATGCACAAGACCTCATATGCCTATAAAAGTTGTATCACTACGATCATGTGTGACTTCATTAATTTCATGTGCTGAGAGTATGACATCTGCTTTGGTATTATACTTTTGGTTCGAAATTATTTCTAATTTCCATGAATATCATTAGGCATTGGTAAATATACTTAGATAAACATCAAGAGAAAATCATTCTCCAAAAATATATGACAAACTCTGAATGTTGTTAGGATTTTAACAACCTACTGTTTTCTAGTACTTCTGAAGATGCCTATATTTCAACTAAAAACATCCTAATGTTCCCCCAAAGGCTGAGTTAATTATTATAGAAACAAGAAAATGACAATGAAATAGTAAAATTCATTCTTGAAAAAGATCTAAGTACTGGAGATTATGGTAACCAATAAAAATGTGCAAATATGAGAAGTATTTAAATGCTCACTCTATGGGATAATAATGCTACAATACAAAATAGTTTTTGTTTTTCAAATGTACCAAAGTAAACATCATCAGAAAAAAGCAGGTCATTGCATTAATTCTGTCTGACCATTTCAGTGGTATTAAGTTGGGCTGGGCTTTTAAAACTCTGTAAGGCAGCATGCAGAAGGCAAAGAAAAGATTGGTTTTTCTCTGGCAAGAAAACACAGCGACAGCTATCCAGTTTTTGAGCTTCAGTTCACACTTCCTTTTTATCCCTATTTTGTCCAAAATCCAGACAGCTGCATTGGATCCCAGCCATTAAAGCCAAGTATATGTAAGATTACTGAGATGAAAAAACCTGGTCTTGCCCTTATTAGCACAGTATTCTAACTCTTACTACTCAAAGTGGAGTACCCAGGCCAGCAACATCAGCATGACTGGTATTAAAGATGCAGAAGTTCAGGCCCCCCACAGTGCTGTTAAGATAACCCAGGTGATTGTACACACAAACCCAGGTGATTGTACACACATCCACGTTTAAGAAGCACTGCTCCTACCAGATGCTCTGAAAGCACTGACCTGCACTCAGCTACTGCACGGAGGTGAGCAGGGGTTAGAGAAGGATTTGGTGAACACATGGCAGGGTTGCCACAATCCCTAATAGAATTCCTGCTGTTTCCTTAAAAATACAATTTCTTTCTTTCATTCATGCATTCTTTATTAGTTAATGCCATTCCTTAGCCATGTTCCTTCGGTATTTATAATAACATAAACATGTTCCTGAACATATCTACTTTAGGACTTTTAGCTTTTAAATTCAATACATATAAAGGGATTATGAAGAACGTGGCTAAGAAATGGCATCAACTGGTAAAGAATAAATGAATGAATGAAATTGTATTCTTAAAGCCACGGGGTGAACTATATTAAAAATTGTGCAGAACACTGCTCTGTGTTCACCAAAACCTATTCTCTCTCCTTCCTGGCTATGGTCATGTGACGGGGTTCTGGCCAATGGTGTAAGCAGAAGTGATGGTGCACCACTTCCAGGCTGGCCCAGAAGCCTCCCGTGCAAGATCTTTTCTCTGGCTAGAAGTAAAGGATTCCTAGGCCCTAGGGCAGGGGTCAGCAAACTACAGCCTGCCCCCTGGTTTCGTACTGCCCATTAGCTAAGAATGGTTTTTACATCTTTATGGTTGAAAAAAAAAAAGGAAGAATATTTCATGAAAATTTGATGAAATTCAAATCTCAGTGGCCACAAAACAAGTTTTATTGGCACACAGCCACACTCATTCATTTACATGTGGTCTATGGCTGCTTTCACACTGCAACAACAGAGTTGGGTAGCTGCAACAGAGACCTTACAGTCCACAAAGCCTAAAATATTTACAATCTGGCCCTTTACAGCAAAAGTTTGCTGATTCCTGCTCTCCTTTAGGGCTGAGCTAGAAGATGGGAGGAGCCTGGGCCCCTCAGTCGCTACAAGCAAGGCTTCCCACCAAATATCCTCATTGGACTATTGCTTAAGAGAGAAAGAAACTTTCATTTTGTTATTCCACTCGGATTTCAGGGTTCATCCTTTTCAGGACATGGGGATACCAAAGTAATACAAAGATTTTCTTTGATGCCTAGGGCAGAGGACAGGGACAAACAGATGAATGAGACTGTATCAAGTAAACTGAATAAAGAATGTGAGAATGTATATTTTTAAGGAGATACCATTTTGTGCTTTATATTTACAGTGCTTAAGTCATGCTAGGGCTACCAGGGTGAAGGGAACAAATGTTCAGTAACGTATTCTAAAATATATTGTGTAATATAACACCTCATTCCCACTAGGTGGCATCTAAGAGCCTTTACACTTTCCAAATGAATCCATTTCAGGATCACAACAAAGTTTTCAACTTAATTGATAGCTGGTATCTAGTGAAGGCCACTGTGTATTCATTATTATTGCTGGAGATACAGAAAAAGATATAAATCAGAGCCCCTCCCTTCAAAGTATTGATCTTTTATAGATTAAAGTAAAACAAATTTGTAGATGTAAAGTAAAAAATGTTTGAAGTAAAACATAAAACGTCTTATCTAACCCCCAAATTAAAGTCTTATTCCAATAAACTTGTTGCTGGTTTGATAATTATTTAAATCTTATAAATGCGTTTTTATCCAAATGGTCTTGGGTCCCACTCTACACAAGCAAAATACTGCCCCCCACATCTGTTTACAGAGCAGAGAGACGTCACTAACCCTGTCCTCAAGATACATTTCTATTAATGACAATCACTAATGTAACACTGCGCAGTTACTTTTTGATTCTTACCACACTTAGCCCAAAATACACTGTGCAGCCTTAAGAAAAATGTATTGAATCCGAATCATAGTTTGTAGGCTATGACATAGAGTGTAGACTGTATCCTAAGGGTAATGAAAGAAATATTGAAAGGTTTGTTTTTTGGAAAGATCACTGTGGCATGGAGAAAATAATTGGAGGACTGAGTGGTCAACACTACAAACCAAATAGGTGGCCTAGACTAGGGTAGTTCTTTCAATGGAAAGGAAGAAATGGAGTCAGGAGACTTGAACTTTATCTAAGCAGTTACAGTCCTTGTCTCTGTGGCGGATAAAGCTCATGCGCTGGAGTTAAATGGCTGAGATTCAAATCTGCCTCCCCACTTCCTAAAAGCAATAGCCCAGCCAAGCTCCTTGAGTCCTATGAACTGCAGGCAATTTAATCAGTAAAATGGAGATACTTCCCACCTCATTAGTGCTCTGATGGGGATTAAATAAAATAACATCAATAGAAGGTGCTTGATGTACTGCCTGGCAATTCACAGATGAGCAGCAAAGGATGTTATTATGAGTCCCACTGTCTCCACTCTAAAGAAAACCCTTACACCCTCACACCTATATTGATACTGTAACCTCCCGTTGGGTCTCCCAGCACCCTATAGCAATGGTGTAGGGTGGGATTTCTCAGCCTCGGCACTAACGACATTTGGGGTTGGATCATTCTTTGCTGTAGAGGGGCTATCCGGTGCATCTTGGAGTTGTTATGATTTAGTGACATAATTTGAGCAAAAATACTTTTGCATTGTCTAAATTAGGGTCTCTCAAATTCAGCACTATTGGCATTCAGACGTGGATAATTCTTTGTTGTAGGGAGGCTGTCCTGCGCATTGTAGGATGTTTAGCAGCATCCCTGGCCTCTACCCACTAGATGTCAACAACATCCTCTCCCCTCTACTTGCGACAACCAAAAATGTCTCCAGACATTGCCAGATGTTCCCTGAAGGCAAGAATCACCTCCAATTGAGAACCGCTAATATAGAACACGGTGTGGAACAGTCCTGCCCAATAGAAATACAATGTGAACCACAATTGAGAGCCGCTATGTAATTTAACATTTTCTAGTAGCCATATTAAAAACGTAAAAAACAGATGAAATTAGTTTTTAAACTATATTCCCCTTAACCCATATAGCCAAGATATTATTATTTCAACACATAATCTACATAAAAATTATCAATGATGTATTTTACATTTTTTTCATATTAGTCTTTGAAATCCAGTGTGCCTACTTAAAACCCTTACAGCACATCTCCATTTGGACTCACCACTTTTCAACTGCTCGATAGCCATGTGTGGTTAGGGGCTACTGTATTGGACAGTGCAGGTACAGAATCTTACAGTGTGCACTTTCATCTTCTGATATCCTCTTATTTTATTTCCCCCTATTGCCCCTTCACCCCGCTCACTCTTATTAGTTTTATATTTTTAACCACATACTAGAGATGTTCCTATAAGTATGACATGGCTCCTTTTTTATTGCAATGAAGAGTGGTAGAAATAAATTATAAACAAGTGACCCCATCTTTAGTTCTTCCGTCATCTGGCCACTGCTACCTTCATTGACCTAAAACACAACTTTAATTTTGCCACTCTCCTTCCCATGTACCACTTATGTGCTCCCCATTCCCCATTGCCCATACAATTCTTTATCTCTTCATCATGTCCCTCTGCTCACTGACCAACACTTGCTTTCTAGAATCATTTCCACTTACATGCAGACTCAAGGCAGCCATACTGTGTCCTTGAGAAAATTGCTTACATCTTCTATGGAATGGCTCAGCAAACGTTAATGTGATGTTCTGCAAACAATGTGGACTCAACCAGTATCTGCCGATGAGCACTGGGTCATTAGGTGAGGTTACCTGGTTTACTTATGCTCAAAATAATAAGCGTTCTTGCTGAAATCAGCAGGCCTGGGGTCTTTTCTCCTCACTGGTCAACAGCTTTGATACACTATAAAAGGAAGCTTTTAGGGCATCTGCCCTTCTTCAGGTCACCATATTGCTTCTCCACATTCCACAGCCACCCATCTTCTCTCATCTCCATGCGCATCTGTGTTGAAGCAGACACTGATTCTGGGGCTGAATTCCAGATGTTCATTAACAGAGATCTGGTTTACATCTGACAGCAAGTATGGTGCAAAGATGTCCCCGATTAACATCCTAGAGAGGATGAATCTGTGATATGTTCAAGTCAAACAACAGCAAAAACATTCAATTCCCCATTTTTACTCTGCAGATCTCCTTTGGGCTGGAATTTAAAACTGTATTGCTATGGCTCTTGCAAACCAGCTTCATATTTTTGTTAAAGTATGTGTCCTCCTGACTATCAAGCTGATGAAATTTGTTCATTTATTCATTATGCAAGGATTTTGTCAGCATCCTTTTGAGGTTCTGCTTCAGCTGGTTTTCCTTTGCTTAGTCAACCTCAATAATCCCACAACATAACATACAACAAGGCTGGTGGGCTAGAGGCTGATGAGTGAGTCAAGCCAACTAATCAGCTTATAAGGTGGAGCAGACACAATTGGTGCCTCCTCACATCCTCTCAGCATTCACTGTTTCAGTACATATCTATGGCATCCTACTGTACACATATGCAGCTCTCTGCCTAAGGGCTTTCTCTTGGCCAGAGACGTGCGGGAGGGCAGAAGTGCCAGGGAGCTCATGCTCCGGGATGTAACCCTGAGCCAATGGTACACGGGAGTTGGAGGATAAATACCCCAGCTTCCTTACCCTTGGGTGGGATAACTCTGAGACATGTTCTACATTGGCTCCCAGGTTCCCTAATGGGATTGTAGCCCATTGGCTAAAGTGGAAATTTGTTTGATAGTACACTCTTTATGGGATTCCTTCCTTCTCTGTCTCATCTGCTTCTTCTCTACTTTATTCATATTTCCCAAGTAACCTTCTTGAACTTGAATCCTAGACTCAGATCCTACTTCTTGGAGAACCCCACCCAAATCATGCTAACTTTCATTAAGAGATAAATATTTTGTTTCTTGTGAACAATGACCATCAAGAGGTATGATAAAACCTTAATGAAAGCTGAAAAGTAATTTAGCATATGGTGTGAAAACATGCACGAGAAAACATATTTTGGGGCTGAAATGTGACTGGGAGAAAGCCAAGATCCTGTACAATTATTTTAATATTTGTTTCTGATATTTTAATTTTGTCCTGTTCAATATCTACCAAGGATAAAAGGTATGTTTGAACTCTCTCAAATAATAGCATAATAGGTTTTTGCATAAAAGAATATTACCAGTTAGAAACTTTTCAATGGAAAAGCCTCCAAATTTCTAGACCTAAATACTTCAGTAAAATCCAGTGACTTGTTTTTATCTTAAGCTGGTAGAATGTGCTATCACAATCACAAATATTTCAGGCATGAATTCTCTTCATACACAACGCTGACTCGGAGCTGTCCCCCAATACTTGTTCTCCTCTTTTGCCACAGTAATAGAGAATCCAATTTTAGCTGGCATCTACGCAGCCAGAATAAATATTATGTTACCCAGCCTCCTTTACTGTCAGGAATGGCCACGTGACTAAATTCTGGACAATGGGATATAAGCAGAAATGTACTGTTGCAACAATAGAGAATTGCCTTAAGAGACAGTTCTTCTCAACTGTGGTGATTTGCCACCCAGGGGACATTTGGAAATGTCTTGAGACATTTTTGGTTGTCACAACTGGAGGTTGCCACTGACATCAAATAAGCAGAGACCAGGGATGCTGCTAAACAACGCACAATGCACAGGACAGCCCCACGACAAAGAATGATCCTACCCAAAATTTCAATAGCACTGAGATGGCAAAACTCTGAATTAGAGATTAGATTTGAAACCAGAACTCAGAAACAACTGCTTCTGGGTCTTTCAAGCTCTTAACAAAATCAAAATGCCTTTTGCTTCCCAGATATCTAAAAAGAGATGATGCTGGCTCATGCTATTAGCCATGGTATTTAAAGGATTCTGAGTCCTGAATTTTTGTTTACCCTGATTCATGTTCTCTGTCATTCACTAAAGCAGTGGTTCTCAGGACCCCTTTAGACTCTTACAAATTATTGAGGGCTTGCATTTATGTGGTTTTATGTATTGCTATTTATTGAATTAGCAATTAAAACTGAGACAGTTTTAGAACATAAGCACACATTCCATGAGCTGTCAGCATGATGACATCATCACACACCATGTGATCTCGGGAAAATTCTACTGTACACTCCTGAGAGAATGAGAGTGAAAACACACAAATACTGTCTTCATATTATTATGAAATTAAGTTTGACCTCAAGGAACTCCTGAGACTCAGAAATCTCCAAGGTTCCTCAGACCATACTTTGAGAACCATAGGACTAAAGAACCCAATTTGTTGTTACTTGCAGTGAAGTTGGCTCTGACTCCTGGCGACCCTATGAATGAGCGATGTCCACAATGTCCTGTCCTCAACCGCCCCCTCAGCTCCTGTAGACTCACGCCTATGGCTTCCTTTATGAAGTCAATCCATCTCTTTTCCTGCTGCCTTTTACTTTCCCCAGCATTATTGTCTTTTCCAAAGAATCCTGCTTTCTCATGATGTGTCCAAAGTAGGACAGCCTCACTTTTGTCATTTCGCCTCCACTGATGGTTCAGGCTTAATTTGCTCTAAGACACGTTGTTCGTCTTTCTGGTAGTCCAGGGTCTCTATAGAGCTCTCCTCCAACGCCATATTTCAAAGGAATCCATTTTGTCTCTGTCAGCCTTCTTCACTCTGCAGCTTTCAAACCTGTACATAGTAATTGGGAATACAAGGGTGTGGATAATCTTGGCCTTGGTCTCTAATGACACTTCCTTATACTTGATGATCTTTAATAATTCTTTCATTGCCGCCCTTCCAAGTCTCAGTCTTCTCGACTTCTTGGCTGTAGTCTCCATTTAAATTGATGATTGAATCAAAGTAAACAAAATCTTTAACAATTTCAATGTCTTCATTGTCTACGTTAAAGCTGTGTAGTTCTTCTGTGGTCATGATTTTTGTCTTCTTGATGTTCAAATGCAGACCTGCTTTGGCACTTTCTTCTTTCACATTCGTCAGAAGTCGTTTCCAGTCATTGCTGCTTTCCGCCAGTAAGATGGTATGATCTGCATATCTTAGATTGCTGATATTTCTTCCATCAATTTTCACTCCTCCTCCATCTGAGTCTAGCCCAGTTTTTTGTATGATATGTTCTGCCTACAGATGAAACAAATAGGGAGATAGAATGCACCCTTGTCTGACACCTTTGCCTATAGGAATCCATTCTGTCTCTCCATATTCTGTCCTGACAGTGGCCTCTTGTCCACAGCACAGGTTACACGTCGGGACAGTCAAGTACTGAGGCATGCCCATTTCTTTCAGAGCAGCCCACAGCTTTTCATGATCCAGGCTGTCAAAAGCTTTACTGTAGTCTATAAAACATAGACCAACCTTCTGAAATTCTTTGGAGCACTCCAGTAGAACAATTAGGTCTTGAGTGCCTCCCTCTTTTTGAAATCCAGCTTGGACCTCAGGCATTTATTGCTCCATATAAGATAAGAGCCTTTGCTGCAGCACCTCAAGCATCACTTTACTTGAATGGGAAATTAGAGCAATGGCCCTAGTGTTACTGCCCTCCTTGGCATCTCCCTTCTTGGGAGTGGAATATATAGCAAGTGTTTCCGGTCTGAAGGTCATTGTTTTATTTTCCATATTTGTTGGCATATTCTTGTTAGGATTTTGATAGATGCAGTCTCTGTGTCTTGAAATAATTCTATCTATATCCCATTTACCCCTGGTGACTTATTTCTTCCCGGTATTTTCAGGGCAGCTTTCACTTCACTTTCTAGTGAATTATATTTCTCTTTGCTTTTCCTAGCCCTTTGAAGTTGAGCACCTCCCAATAAAATTTATTTCTAGAAGAGCAACACAAGCTGTACCACCCAAAAATCAATTGCCCAGAGAGGAGAACTAGAATGACTTTCTTCTTTATGAAGATTTCAGGAGAACTCAATACTTTTGTAACTTCTTTCTCTACTTGAAAAAGAATTAACTCCTAGACTGTGTACAATTATAACCAATTACCGAATTTCTCGTAGAGAGAGCTATGTATAGTCTCACCGCTAAGGCATCAGTATACGGAAACCAGTTGGCTTTTCAGAAAATATTTCTATCTTTAAAATATCAAAGTGCTGGGGGCCAGCCCAGTGGTGTAGCATTTAAGTTCACATGTTCTGCTTCTGCGGCCAGGGTTTGCCAGTTCGGATCCTGGGCGCAGACATACTCACTACTCATCAAGTCATGCTGGGGCGGTGTCCCACATAGAAGAGCTACAACTCTACAACTATAATGCACAACTATGTGCTGGGGCTTTGGGGAGACAAAAGAAAAAGAGAAAGATTGGCATCACATGTCAGCACAGGGCCAATCTTCCTCAAAAATAAATAAATAAATAAATAAATAAAATATTAAAGTTCTTCATTTTTATTTTTTTGTGTGTGAGGAAGATCGGCCCTATGCTAACATCTGCCAATCCTCCTCTTTTTTTTTTTTTTTTGCTGAGCAAGACTGGCCCTGGGCTAACATCTGTGCCCATCTTCCTCCACTTTATATGGGACGCTGCCACAGCGTGGCTTGCCAAGCGGTGCGTCAGTGCGCGCCCAGGATCTGAACCAGTGAACCCTGTGCCGCCGCAGTGGAGCACGCACACTTAACCGCTTGCACCACCGGGCCAGCCCCCAGTCCTTCATTTTTAAGCAGTCATTTTCTCCATTTCTTAATATTCTGGACCCTTGATTTTTAGCATAGATACCTGGAAGCTAATCCAGTTGATCCACGTAAATAAAGATCATGATTTCTCAAACGTGGCACTATTGACATTTGAAGCCAGATAATTCTTTGTTGTGGGGGCTATCCTACGCATTTTAGGATATTTAGTAATACTCCTGGCCTCCACTCACCAGATGCCAGTAGTACTTCCCTAGGCGTGACAACCAAAAATGTCTCCAGACATTGCAAAATCATCCTCAGTGGAGAACCACTGATACAGTCTACCAATTTACCATTCAGCCGTGTGAGAAATGGGTCATTGAGACAATTAACTTACCGTCAAAACCAAATTTAGAAGACTTGGGAATATGGCTCTCTATTTTCTTGGCAGGATCCACATCAGAGCCTTGTTTCATTACTATAAATTCAACTTAAAACTATTCCATTAATTCCAAGACAGTTAACTTCTCTGTGATTATGCAGAGCTGACTACCCTGCTGAACAGATGACCCCTTAGACATCCACATGGACCTAATCCCAGACACATGGGCATGACATTTTCTTCCCATCCTCTCAGGAAATGTTTCCCAGAGACCCAGACCACAACTCCCACTTCTGAACTACCCTAACCAATCTAGCATTAGGGAATATTCTCATTCAATAAATGTCAGTGGAGTGCCTAATCACTGCCTAGCACTGTTTTAGGCGCTGAGGATGCAAAAAGGAATGTGACTTTATCCTCGCTCTGGAGAAAAACACAGACTTCCAATCACAATGCACGTATCTTCATGCTTTCCCCACACTCTGTTCCCAGCCATCTAGCCTTTGAGTCTATAAGCAGATCTTTTAAACCTGTGTAGGATGAAAATAAACAAACTTAATGGAGATAACTAGCCAGGGTAGACCAGTTAGCTCTAAGCTTACTAGGTGTCTAGAGGCAAAAAAATCAACAAGTGCAATATTTAAAAGAATTAAATTAGAAAAATTACCATGAGGATCAATACTATAGTTTTAGAGAGCAGCTGGTAAAAAGAGGAAAGGGCACTCTGCCACAAGAGACCTCAAGTTTCCTCCCACTCTTTCACTCACTTCTAGAATCTTTTTTTCAACAATAATGGTAAATGGTCATCTTTTGGGGGAGGGGAGGAGGTTCCACAAGCCAGATTACCCATCTAAAGATAACTGTCTTTCCTCAGCCAAATGACTAGTACAGCTTGAGAGAGTCTTAGATCCCACTTTGAAGCCTCTAAAGGTGACCAGCTCCCACCCAGCAGCCACCAGTGCCTTTCATTGTTGGAAATGGCTAATAGACACCAAGATGACCCTGAGAGAATACATAGAAAATTCTATAAAAGATTGTTTCTTTAAACGAGGCACAGTGCCCCTTCAAATAAAGAAGGGACAAAGCAATGGTATGGTGTTGGAAGCAGTTCATAAGCAGTACTGTTAAAGCAAAGTGATGTTTCTATGGGCTGCGATTTAGGAACAGTATGCAAGTCATCTGTTACACAAATCAAGCCAGTGGGGAGCCAAACAGCTGCTGTGAACCAGCCATGGAGTAAGAACTGCATTCTGTGGCACAGTGTGGCACAGCTGTGAGTGGCTTGGAAACAGTATCCAGCTGTACTCCTCTCCTGAGTGCCTATATGGAGCTCCATGGGCACACAACGTTTTTTTTTTGTTTGTTTTTTTTACACAACGGTTTTAAAATGTAGGTTTTATTATTATTCATGTATGGCGAGGCCAACAGATCAGGAGACAATTGTCATTGAAAAGACAGTTTGTTACTCAAAGTTCCCAAGAGGAGGGGGCATACCATGCCACACAGGGCCACATGGGGAAATACTAGGGTTGGTCAGGAGGCAGAGCAAGGGAAAGACATGGGCAAGAGCCTTTATTGTGGTTTCCATGGGAAGGAATGGCAGAGGCAGGGTAAGCAGGCTTAGAATTGGCTAGTGTGAATAATTTCAGCAGGCTCAGGGATGTAGGGCTGTCACTGGTGTTTGGTGCCTGCCCTGGGGTGATTGGGGCAGGGGAATAGTGGCCTGGAGTGTGACAGCCCAGCAAAGGAGGTAGTTGGGGCATCAGATTTAGATTGGCTAGTTTGCATATGGAAGGAACGCTTGCAGGTGGGTTGTTTACTATCTCTAGGAATTGGCTAACCCTGGGAGTGGCATTTCCCTCCAGAGTCAGCAAGAATCCAGATGTCAAATCATCAGAAATAAAGAAAATAAAAAGGCATGGTTAATAGCACTTCACCATGTCATCACAGGATTAACAATTTAGAGGTCTCCCCCACAAAACTACAGGCTTCTTACTTATCTTTATTGTCCAGGACTCAGCACATCTTGTAGCTGCTCAATAAATCTGACTCCTGGTGCCACCACTTACTAGCTTCATGACCTTTGGCATGTTACTTAACCTCGCTGCGCCTCAGTTTCCTTATCAGTGGAATGAGGATAATAATAATAAATAATAATAACACCAACCATGTATGATTGATATGAGTATTGAATAGGTTAATATTATTAAAATTCATTGTAAATACTATATAAGTGCTTTTCAAAATGTCAATTGAACTGAAACGAAAGCATATCAACTTTCTACACTGGAATGGGAATGATGAGCTTTTTGTGAATGACTTCTATCTTTAAGGTTGTGTTTGTGTTTTTTCCCACTTAGATTTAGACTGTATTTGTTGTTTGAAGCTGTAAATGATAGTTGGGCAAATCACTACATGATTTTTTTTCTCCCCCAAAGGGAGAAGACAGCTCTGCTCAAATAAATCCTATTCCTGACAGCTCATTCCCTAGGAGCCAGTCTTCATGCCAATAGAATCAGAGTGGGGAGACTGGGGGAGAAGGGAGGGGAGAGCTGGAGGAAACCTTCTATGATTCATGGACAGATCACGCCCATGCCCCCACATCCAATCCCCTAGTTCAAACAATCTGTCCAACTTCAAGTCTGAGTTTGGGATTTGGCCTTCAGAAAGGTGTGATGGAAGGGCATGAGAGCTGATTCCATTTCCAGAAAATAGGTTTGCTTGCTCCCCTCCCCTGTCACTTCCACCCCAAGTATACACAATCTGTCATATCTTGGAGCTGAAGTTAAGGTTGAAGTGGAAAGACTCTCTTTGAGGTTGAAGAGTCTGTGAGTCTAAGACGCAAAGTTAGAAAACCTCTAGGCTTGCTGGAGGGCAACCCCAAGGATCAGCTGGCACATATGTGTCTTTGTAGCAACCACCTTATTTACCATAAGTCAACACACAGACACATTAGGATATGGGGTGGGAAGGGTCCCTTTTGGGTAGGAAAGAAAATATGTATTTAGGGGTAACCAAAAAGAATAGCTTTTACTGGGGGTTCAAATGAGAGATGAAGCAATGACCTGAGAAACGGAACTGGTAGAGTTTACACAGGGATGATTCATTTCAGATACTAACAGAACTTCAGGAGGTCAGAAAACATAAACAGGAGACCCTCACGGCTCCTGCAGGGGCTTGTAAATGCTCCTGCTCTATGCAGCTTCTCAGTTCAAACATCCTTAGTGACTTGATTCATTTCAAGTTTCCTTCTCTTCAGAGACTTGGAATGTCTAACCATTACTTTGCTTTATCAAAAAGGGGGTATTTGTAGAGCAGTGGTTCTCAATGAGAAGCAATTTTGCTCCACAGAGGGCATCTGTAATGCTTGGAGACATTTTTGATTGTCACAACTGCGTGGGGAGGGGTGCTACCGCCATCTAGCGAGTGGAGATCAGAGATGCTGCTAAACACTCTACAGTGCACCAGAGAGCCTCCACAATAAAGAATTATCCAGCTCTGAATGTCAATAGTGCTGAATTTGAGACCCTAGTTTAGAAGTATTTTGCTCAAATCATCTCACTAAATCCTAACAGCTCCAAGAGGTAAGTATTGCCCTCTCCTCTTTGTTGTTTACATGACGATGGGAACCTGCCAATGTCAAAAGTGAGTGACAAAGCTGAGTCTAGACCCAAGACTGCCTAACTCCAAAGCCTGTACTCATAAACAGTATGCTATATATATGGCCCAGAAATCCTGTAAATAATTACATGTGTGTATGAGGAATTACATGTGTGCGTGTAGGAAGAGAGGAGAGTTTTAAATTCGAGTGCTAAATTTTTTAAATTTGCTTAATTTTTGAAATCTTTGTTGAAGTCAGGATCCTCTAAGGAACAGATCAATGCAGTCAAGGCCATATGTTCATAAATGGATTATCAATTTTCAAAGAATAAGAATACAAGGAAATTGCCTTAACGCTAAAACCATATCAAGTGTAATTCAATCTTCGATGATTTAGAAGGTACCTTCAGCCCTAAGGCTCCCAACAACCCTTTCCTTGTATATAGGCTGGTTTAAATACTTTTAGGCATTTGGGATTATTTTGAAGCATACAAAGTGAAAGATACAACATGTGAAAGGTGCACTGTCCATGCAAAGGATAATGCTCAGTAAGAGATAAGGAGATATAATGAATGAAATGATAAAAAGATGAAGGTATGACTACAGGAGCTACATCAACAGCAGGTGCCTAAAAGTCTAATTAATGTTTACTTAGGAGAACATAAAATCTTTGAATGCTTAAAATCCACATGCGGGGAAAGTTCTACTAGCCAGAATTTAGTCAGAAGTCACAGATCTACTATATATGGGGCAAAGTGACAAATGTTTAAACTATGCCAAAAACCGGAGTGGCCATAAGAATATGACCGAGGTTCTAACAAATCCTAGAGGCTGGGTTATGCCTGGCATTTTCAAATTGACTTCACAACCATTTTATTTTTGAGGTTGAAAAATCTGGCACCCAGAACAAACATCTTTTTAAGTCTTCATTATATTTGTTGATGCCCTGTTTGGAATGTGGTTCAGTTCATCATCTACCATGTTATTTGTTTCAAGCAAGGATCACTACCAGTATCGTCAGTTCTCTGGTAGAACTTAATTTCACACTGACATCTCGGTCATTTGAATAGTGTGATTTCTGTCTTATGAATAAATTGATTCTCTATCAGCCTTCCTGACCCCAGCATGTTCCTATGCAGTGGTAAGAAGATCAAACATTTCAGCAAATAGAGGAAATGATAAATATTTTATGCTAGACTTACACAGTGCAAGTTTTCCAATAGGGCTGAAGCTATTTGGCAGAAATTAAAACATTATCTCAAACAAACAAACAAGCAAAATCTTTGAAGAAATGATCTCATCACCCTGAAACTCCCTACAAAAAATATGTAAATAGATCATGATTACGTTTAATGTTCAGCTGGAGATCCAACACAGTGTGGACTAGATAACCTCTCAGGTTTAACTCATCTCAGACACTAGCAAGCTATTTGACCTGGTGCAAATACTTTTCCTTCTCTGATGCCTCACCTATAAAATGAAGGAGGAGGGGAGTGTCCTACATGAAACCGGAAGTGATTCTTGGCAGCTACAAAAGGCCCAGGATTCTATTATATAATTCTCGGGAATAAGAAAAATCCTATTTGGCAAACCAATATTTAATTCTCCAAACAATAATGCCTTTCAACAACGTTGACTTCAAGTAGATATTGTGCTTCTTATTTGTAAACATTAGATTAAATAAGACCTCTGTTAATTTCAATAACCCTTAAATTTAAAATACAAAAATTCAGGTAGCTATACAGTTTATTTCCTTCAAAGTTTTGCATAGTAAGAGTTAATTCTCTCGGATAAAGCTATTGAACATTTTTTTTTTTTTTACAGACTTGGGTTTCAAAAGGGCTCATCAAGTATGACTTCCAGATTACAAAACAGACAGTACGCAAGCCAACATTTAGAAGCTTGAGCATGGGAGTCAAGTGGACACCCTGGCTCTATCCCTCATTTCTAGCTGAGATTTGGAGAAAATTATACCCTAAACCTTAGTCTCAACATCTCTTGAATATTAGTTCAGAAAGTTGCTCCAAAGACTGCATGAGCTGATGTTGGCTCAAGGTAACACCTCAAAATGCAGTCATGAAATGTTAATAATTTTATTATTCACAGAGTATCTTACCATAGACAGCATGTTTCCTACCAGTTTAAGAAAATGAAGTGGAAAAAAATAATAACGGATCACGTTTTTGTGAAAGGATGTAAGAATTCCCAATTTAGGAAAGTAAACATGGGCGACACCCATCTGGAAACGCAAGAATGGAGCCACTGTGATTTGCCCTGCAGCCGACCTTGTGTTTTTATTTCTTTTGAAGTCCTGTCTTCAAAATAATAAAGAAAAATACGAAAAATGAACCTTCTCCTACTGGGAGAATTAAGAAATGAACTATGATCTGAGGGTTATTTTATTGTCTTTTGTGGAACTCCTGATTTATATATTGTTTTTGCTTTTTATGCTGGGACATTATCTTATTTATATGTATATCCCTAACTCCTGGCACTTATTAGGTTTGCAATAAAAGATTACTAACTGTACGTAAATGTCTTTCCCCATCCAATAAGCCCTTTTAAATCATCATAGTGGGAAGAATTTAATTATGATAGCAAGAATCTTTAAAATACGTATATTTAAAATATTATAAAATATAAAAGTGTGAGGATTAGGGAAGTATTAAGCCTAAATTCACATCTGTTCTTTCCCAAGTTCCATCAAAGTGTTGTTTGATGTTCAGAGGGTTAGAAAGCAAAGGGCAATGATGCACATTTGGAAACCACTTCTGATTAATACTATTACGCTGAGGTAATTTTCTTCTTCCATGGCCATTTTTTTTCTTTGAAGGACCATGTGTTGTTGTTCATTTTTTACACTTGCTCTTCCAGTCTCCATGGACTGTCCCAGGTGGCTGCCTGCTTATTTGTTAATCACTTCCCAACAGCTTCCAAACTCCTCTAACAAAAATCGAAGAAACTAGAACCTCCTCCACCCCCTCTCTTTTCCAGGTCTACATCCAATGTTCCTCTCCATCCCAAACCCCAAGAAAAAATTTGATATGGAGATGACCATCCAGTAAAATGTAATGCATATCAATCAAGTTCTGGTTCTATTTCTCTAATAAAACAGTTCCAGGAAACATGACATGTCTTGGTAAATGAAAAAGGGGGAAAGGACAACCTACTAAGTGGGACACAGTAATATGTGGGCTTCTTTAGTTAGTAAAAGGGGGCTGAACTCAAGAATAAACACCCAAGACATTTTTTGAAGAGCAAGGGTTACAAGAAAATCTGAGACATATCGGCCTCACGTTCTTTAGAGTCATTTGGGTAGCAGAATCTTCGGCCTGTCCAGAAAACCTAAAAATAACCTATGGCTCTACATGATGGCATCTAGGTAGTGACTTTCCAATAGAACACGTCACAACAGTTCTGCTGCAGTGTAAAAATGGATGTTTGAATTCCCAAGTGAAGAATGTGCCTAGACTCTTGATGGTCTCCCCATTGTGGCAAGCCTGTCTTCCATGGCATCAGAAAGAATTGCAAAGGGATTACAGAAAAATAAAAAACAAAATACTCCGTTTCTTACGGACCACCACTTCTCAAACTTTAGTGTGCATAGGCATCACCTCGGAATCTTGCTGATCCTGCAGGTCTGGGTTAGGGCCTGAGGTTCTGCATTTCTAATGATCTCCTAGGTGGTGTTGATGCTGCTGGTCCATGGCCTACACTTGGAGGAAGAGAACAGAGTATTTCTAAGTGGGGGTTGTTCTCCACTCCCTTCTCTTTGAGTAACCAAATGGCCCAATGAGCTTACAGGAGTAGAAATTGAGACACTAAAAAGTCCAGGTGAGCAGGCATCAGAGTGAACCTCCAACAGTCTTTCTTCTTGTGCTCCTCTTTTGATCAGGGAGAGAGCTCCTCAGCACCATTCTCTTATGTCTTATTGGCCAGAACCAGGTCACAGAGCCATATTTAAGCACAAAGGAGGCTGGAAAAGATGGTATCTGGTGTTCCCAGACACTTTCCTTGGGGGCAGACTCTGCCATTAGGAAGAAGGGAGAAGGGAATGACTGTTGGTCAGGCAGCCATCTGCACACTGCTGGGCTCCACTCCAATTGAAAAGACACAGCCCTTGAAGTTACATTTTAGAGATGCACCTGTCCAATTTCACAGATTGTTATGCAAAGAAAGGTGGAGAACCACTGATCCAAGCAGTCCTCCTAAAACTGCCCACAAAGCAATACCTTATATTTGGTCCCGATGTTCCCAAGTGAAGGGAAAGGAGTAAAAAATGGGTCTCTGGGAACTCAAGCTGATTTGAGGGTTAGAGCAATGGGTTGACCACTTTTGAGGGCCTCAAGGATTCTGGACTCACTTAGCACTGGTTTTCACTCTGGGCTACATGTAACAGTCACCTGGGGAGCTGTATAAAAATACTGATGCCTGGGTGCCACCCCCAGAGATTTTACTTTAATTTGCCTGGGATACAGCTTGGGCAGTGGAATTTTTAAAAGCTCCCAGATGAATCTAATATGCAGCCAAGGTTGAGAGCCACTGCCCTAGAGCTGTGGTTCTCAGTCTGTAATGTGCACACAAATCACCTGGGGAACTTGTTAAAATGCAGATTCTGATTCAGCAGGCCTGGTGCAGGGCCTGAGTTCCTGAATTTCTCAGAAGCTTATGGGGATGCTGATGCTGTTGGTCCACAGACCCCACTTTGTCTGGTATGGCCTTAGAGCAGTGGTACTCAAAGTGGGGTCCATGGATCACTGCAGCCTGAAAACTACTTACTACCATTCCACAAAAAGTAGAGAATTTGAGAGTACTCATTTAGAAACCTTTATTTGGTATTGCTGAGACACCCAAGAGCCTAATTTTGTATTTTGCAAAAGTAAAACAGATTGGAACAAAACACCTGGTCCTTGCACAGAAAATCTTTAAAGCACCGACCTAGAGGATAAGCCCCTCCACCAACATGCAAACTGGAGGGCAGAAACAACATCTTATTAACCATTGAATGCCCAGTACCTGGCCATAAAGAGCAATTAGGAAATGCTGGTCAAATGAATGAATGAATGGATCAATCAATCAATCAAATGTTGGCCATCTGTTTGTGGTTAAGGATAGGTTTGAAAAGGAGATAAGCCCGAGCTTATGTGGACTTCAATATGCAGAGAATAAGGCTAGAAATTTGGGAGCACATTGAAATTTAATTTGGTTTCAAACATTTGCTGAGAGCTTCTACACTATACTTTGGAGACATAAAGATGGCAAAATGTGGTCCTGGATCTCAGAAAGCTCAATTTATCACCCTGCTACTCAACATGTGGACCAGCAGTACCAGTGGTTGTCAGAAATGCAGAATCTCAGCTGGCCCTAAACCTGCTGAATCAGAGTCTGCATTTAAACAAGGCAATTACTATACACATTAAAATTGGAGACCTGTTGCTCTAGATAGGTGGTTCTCAACATTGGCTGAATATTAGAATGACTTAGGGAGCGTTTAAAAATCCTGATGCATAGATCACACCCCAGATCAATTAAATCAGAACCTCTGGGAATGGGATCCAGGCATCAGTAGTTTGTAAAACTCCCCAGGTGGTTTCAGTGTGCAGCCAGGGCTGAGAACCACTGGTTTGGAGCTCTAGTAGGTATATGAAGGTGAAATGTCAGACTAAGGAATTTGCTTTCATTGCATGGACAATGGAGGGAGGAGCCTTGATAGATTTTGAACAGTGAATTGCATTTTCAGAATTATACATTAGAAAGATAATTCAAATCATTGCACCTTAATTGAATCAGATGAGGTAGAAACTAGCGATGGGAAAAGTCATCTAGGAGGCTATTACAATACTTCTCTTGAGATGACAATATATTCTTTTGTCAAATTCCCCACTTTGTGGAGAAACTAAGGTGGCCTATTCTGTGTACTGCTGGGTGGACTTGTTGGCAGTGGTGGCCGATGTCAAAGGCTGGCTAGAGGGATCCATCCAACAACTTGATTTGAATCAGGCAGAGCCAGTAAAGCATGTCTAAGACAAATTCTTTAGGGGAGGGTGAGCAGAGAATTCCAGAGAACGAATACAAATGCCCAAAAGCAGGAGAGAGAAGCAAGATTCAGGAGCTGGAGGAGTGGTTAGAACAAGGCAGAAGGGACTTAGAGAAAAGTCACAGACAACATCAGGGTACCTTGATTTTGCCATAATGGGCAGGCAGGTTTGTGAAATGGAATGTGGGCCTGAAGGAAAGGCACAAGGTCAAGATGGAAACTATGAACTAACCTGAAAGACTGTTAATCATCAAAATTTCAATTACGTATATTCTACTGGAGGGATCAGAACTGGCATCTCACAATGTCATTTACAGGCTAATTCTTGGTAAATCAGGAAATTCCATCTGTTAGAGCCTTTCATCCTAATCAGGTGAAGTTTTACTGTATCTAGGGAGTCAAAGTTAAAGATGTGATAAAGAAGAAAATGAGTTCCTTTTACTAACTCCAGAGTTTCAAGTTTCAAAAGATGTGTTAATGGGTTGTATTAAGACATGTTGGAGTCCTTACCCCCAGGACCTCAGAATGTGACCTTATTTGGAGATAGGGTCTTTATAGAGTTAATCAAGTTAAAGTGAGGTCATTAGGGTGGGTCCTAATCCAATATGACTGGTGTCCTTATAAAAAGGGGAAATTTGGACACAAAGACAAACGTACACAGGGAGAACACCATATGAAGATGAAGGCAGAGATTCGGTTGATGCATCTACAAGCCAAAAGATACCAAAGATCGCCAGCAAACCACAAGAAACTAGGAAAGAGGCATGGAACAGATTCTCTCTCACAGCCCCCTGAAAGAATCAGTCCTGCTGACACCTTGATCTCAGACCTCTAACCTCCAGAACTGTGAGACAATAAATTTCTGTTGTTTTAGCCACCCAGTTTGTGTGACTTTGTTACAGCAGCTTTGGCAAACTAATACAATGAGCTATAAGAGAAGATAATATAGATAGAATCAAAACCAGGGGAAGTTTATTTGTTGTAAAATTAAGATGATGCTACTAATGAAAATGATAACTATTTGTTGAGAATATGTTTTGTGAGGAAGGATGTGAGAAGGTATTTTTAAAAATCTTTATTTGCAACGAATCAGGCTTAAGTGGGTAGAAAAATCCAATCTTGAACAAACAAACAAAATACTTGTTTGGAACTTTTTTAAAGAAGAGCTATGACAGAATGAGATCCTCAAGAACTACAGAAAACAGTCCTTTCTGATTAGAAATGCAGAGCATTTTTACCCTTGAGGCAATTTACCATTAGGTTTACTAAAGCAGATAATAGATTCCAAAAAGCCAAGGGGGAGGGAATAGAGGGAGTTGGGAAAGGAGGAAGGAGCCAAATGGATGAATAAGGGAAGGAAGAAGAACAGAGAATATCAACATGTATTGCACAACCAGTTCTTGAAAAATGTGTCAGCAAGTACCAGGCCAGCTTCAGTTGGCAAGTAACTGGCCAAGCTCCTTTGGGTAAGGGAGGCAGTGATACTGAGTTCAGTGTAAATATCAACATGGGTTTAACTATTTCAGAAAGACATTTTTAGGGCATAGAGTTTGTGAAAATCTGCTATATTCAAAAGCTACTAAAAACGCTAAAAACCATGGCAAAAATCTAAATATAGAGGCCTAAATGTAATCAGCTAGAAGTTCCTTTTAAGCATCATCCTATTCAATCTTTTGAAGTTAGGAATTTGGGGGAGTTTTTAGACAACTGCATTTCATCAAAAATAGAAAAAATATTGTCTGACTTTTATAACCTTCTTGGTAGTTGGTCTTTGGTGTGGTGTTATAATAATACAAAATTAAGCCCAAGTCCACCACATTTATTTGAGAGTGGAGGTACAAATGCTTTTGTATAATCTCTCCTCCCATAGATATCTACAATGAAAAAAGAAATGTATGATGAAATGTCAAAAATACAGGAAGAAAAACAAGGAGATTGGAAAATGGCAAAGCAGAGCAAGGAAGAAGGGCAATCCTCGAGGGCTGGGCCTTTTAGACACTCTATGGATGAATAAGTATCCACTGGAGCGACTACTCTAAGAATGAGTGTGCTAGGCTCCATTTGGGACAACAAAAGTTTCTGTTGGGATCTCTGTCCTGAAGGGGCTCATACAACCGAGAAGGTGATAAGAAGGACAAACCTACAAAGATATCTAGAAAGATATCTACAAGCCAATTTATGAAGTGTCCTCTGATGGTATAAACAATTCATTAATTCATTCATCAATACTTACAGACCTGTGCCTGTGTACCATACACTGTTGTAGGTTCTGGGGAAATGGATTTAAAGAAACAAAGCAGTTGCCCTCATGTAGTTCAGATTCAGTAGAGACAGAGTGGGAGAGGAAAAGCAGGCAATAAATAAATAAATAATGCATAATATGTAAACGTTACCAAGAAAAATAAAGCCAGACATCTTAGTCATGGGCTACTATAACAAACACCACAGACTGGGGGGATGAAACAATGGACATTTATTTCTCACAGTTCTGGAGGCTGAGAAGTCTAAGATCAAGATGCCGGCAGATTTGGTGTCTGGTGAGAGCTCCCTTCCTGGTGTGCAGACAGCTGTCTTCTCGCTGTATTTTCAAATGGTGGAGAGAGAGATCATCTCTCTCATGTTCCTTCTGATAAGGGCACTAATTCCATTCATGAGGGCCCTACCTTCATGACCTAATTACCCACTGAAAGGCCCCACCTCCAAATAGCACATCAGGGATTAGGGCTTCAACATATGAATGGGGGCACATCCAGTCCATAGCACCAGATAAAGGGACATGGGAAGGAGGTAAGGGTAATGTTTTTTTATACATGGTGGCCAGAGGAGACCTCTCTGAGGAGGGGACACTTGAGCAGAGATTTGAGAAAGTAAAGGAGTAAGCCACACTGATATTTAGGAGAAAAGCATTCCAAGCAGAGTGAAAAGTATGTGCAGAGACCCTAAAATGGGAATGTGTATGGATATTTGAAGAAAAGCAAAGAAGCCAGTGTGTCTAGGAAGTGATAAGAGTAGAGGTCAGAGTGATATCAGGGGAGGAACAGAGTGCATAGGTCAAGGCAAGAAATACCAATGTTATGTTGATGAAATACAAGTCCACTGGAGGGTGTTGAACAAAAGGGGTGGCATACTCTGTGTTACCTTTTAAGAGGGAAACTGACTCTTCATTCCATCCTTCAACAAACTTTTTGAAATCTCTGCTCTGTGCCAAATACTAGGCATACGAGAATAAGTAAGAAACAGTCCCTGCCCCATTATTACTGTTATTACATATCCTTATCATCAAGATCACCAGCAGTGGGAGCACTATCAATGCCATTATCATCATCATCATTACCAACATCACTATCATCACCACCATGATCATCACCATCATCACCATCATCCTCAAAATGCTGTTACTTACTACACAACCAGTGCTCAGTACACTTTCCTGAGTAATGGGCCAAGATCCAATACCTTTTCTTTCCGAGAGAGCTGGGTGCATGGGGTGAGAGTTACAGGTACATCTGACCTCCATGTAGCTCCCATGGCTTGCAAGGTGATTTGAGTTGTGACGAAGACCCAGGAGGCCAGGCCACATGCCAGTGCAAATGGGGCAACCTGTGCCATGCCACAGCAAGGCTGCTATCTGACTAGCCAACACTCAATTGGGTGACTTCTTGCAACTGACCGATTCTTTGTAGATAACAGAGTTTTTCAAAAATATCAAAATTCCCCGCCCCTACACTTACAGTTTCTTATTTTGGGTCTCCCATGAAGATAGGGCTCTTTGAGGACAAAAGCAAAGGAGTTCCTCCAGGACAGGAGATCAGTTACTATTAGGATAACAAAACTATAGCTAATTATGCTATGGTATGATTCTAGGGTTGCCCTTACTTTCAGGAGTTTAATTTCAGAACCTAAAGTTCTTCTGCAAGAAATAGAAATGACTCTGTTTTCAGAGTCTTCAGTGCTTCTAGAATAGCCTGTTTATTGCTTCCTATATTATACTATATTTCTGTGACTATCACCCTACTAGGTCCTAAAATTCCCAAAGATAGAGACCATGTCTTATGCACATCTGTACTCCAATAACTTGCTCAGGGTCTGGCACATAGTAAGTGCTCATTAAATCTTTGCCAGAATAAGTTGTTTTCCTGCTTCTCCCCCCACAACAACAATCACATTTTGTACCCTAGGACATTGCTATTCAACAGTACAAAGACACTGAGATAAAAAGGAAACATAAAGTTATTTCAAACCAAGCTTTGTCCAGTAATGGAGGAGAACGAAAATGAGGAGGAGGTGGAGGAGGAGATGGTGTTTGATGTTTTGCTCCTTCCAAGAAGTTAATACTTGTTATTCAGTTGACAGTTTCCTCTATAAATCCTATCACCCATGTAAAAGTCCTTTCTGGAAGCAGATCAAAAGTTTTGAAATTACGCTGTCAGAAACAGTATGACAGCTATGAATAGAATGCAGTATGAATGCTAGATTACTTATGATGAGAAAGATAGCAGCCCCAAGCCTGCAATAGAAGTAAAACTCTAAGCTTGCAGGGGTCGCAAATGGCACCAAAAGACTGCAAGTTTTATACCCATAGCCACAACAATCTCTTGAATTTTAACAGTTTCTTCTTTATTTTTACTGAAATGCAAAAAGCATATGAAAAAAGGCACAAACAAATAAAAAATTCCACGAAAGAAATGAATAGAAATATCACAGGAGCCAAAGCATGAACAACATCATTTCAGGAAGAGTCCTTTAAAAATAGAAGGGACACTGTCTTTTTCCAAAGATGAGCCTTGTGATTCATCCCAGTGTTAATTATCATGGCAAAACCTGTGAGCACAAGGAACTTCATCCAAAATCCATCCCCCTGGTAGGTACCATCAAGTCATCCTTAATTAGAAAAATGTCAAAGGTGCCACAAAATAAACTGGGAATTTGAGATCAAATCACAAGAAGGGAGCTTTTTAACCTTCAACTTGCTAATCAAACCCAGGCTTGCTTTTGAGCAAATCATAACTCCAAAGTCATACTTAAGGTTAATATGGCCTCCAATGACTTGTACGGGTGAGAAATGACCCAGACTGGGAACAGATTCTCTAAATCATTCTAGACAGAAATGGCTTGTTGACCCACCACAATGCACATTCAAATCACCAAGTTAAAGAAAGCTGGAATGGAACCATCAGCAGAAAATATTGGGATGGAGCTACTATTCCCAAGCCCATACACTCCACGTTATTTGCTGCCAAGATTAAAATCCAAGCAATCTGCCTGGGGAATGATGAAGCTTGACCATTAGGACACTTTAGAGGGGGCCGCAGCACGACCTCGAGGCATTATTTATTATTGGTTTTTGCTTATTTTCCCCCCAAAGGCTGTGGTTTATCCACAACATCTGGGCTTCATCGTTGACTGGAAAGCTTATGAGAGCCCTCGTGCCGAGTGAGGCAATGGAAACAGAAAATGATGTCGGAGGATTGTCAACAGGCCTTTGGACATTGCCAAATGGCATGTTCTTTTCCAAGGAACATTCAGGATGTGAATAAAAATCAAATAACACTTCTTCTTGGCAAAAGAATGGGCTTAATTTGCTTTTGTTTTCTTTTCTCTTGCTTTTAACTTGAACTGGGCTGCAGAGGGTTATGAAGACGTTATCAATTCTAGTTGCTCTCCTAAGATAAAGAGATTTAGCTAGAGTTTGAAAAGGAGAATTATTACTTCCAGGAAGATGCCCCCCACCCATGGAGATTTCTAGAGTGGAGTCATGTAAACTCCCTCTGTCTCCAGATTAACTGCTTTGGGATTTACTGGGACCTGTCATTCTGCCTCTGGCAACTTGTCTGCTCTGGCCATACCTACTTTCCAGCTGAAGTGACAGATTCTCACCCTCCCTTCCTCTGAAGAGGTCAGAGATGGCAACAGCTCCTCCAGAACATCAGAGTCCTTCATGTTCCAGCAATTTCAAGGTCATGGTCCCCTGATGGCCAGTGGTGGTACGGAAAGGGGAGGCAATGCTTTCACCTTACTCTTGCATCATTCGTGCCCTTGGTCCTTTATGATGAAGCCCCTTGCTTACTCTGTTCCCTCCTCTTCCATTACTTCAGGCTATTTAAAGCAGTTTAAGGCCTCAGCACCTTTGTATACACTAAGTGTACCCTCTGCCTGCCCAGAATGCCTTCTTCTTCCTTCTTTGTCCAACTCCTACTCAACCTTCAAAACTTAGCTCGTGCTTTACCTTCCTGCATTTGGAAGACTTCGCTGTCCTCCAGGATAATACGGGGGGCTCCTCCTCCATAGCAGTCCCTTCACACTTCTGTCACTCGCTATAACCACTGATGTATTTATCTGTGTCAAGCATTAGGCCCCAAGATTTTGAGAATAGGAAATCAATCTTATTTACCTTCATATTCCCAGGCTTGAACATAACAGGTGTTCAACAATTGTCTGCTCAGCAAACTAGGAGTTCACTGTGCTGAAAAGACAAATCGGCCAAACAACCGTGCCTGTTCTTTAAAAGCTAAGAAATAGGCCTATTTCAAAGTCTCAGTCCTTAAAAGCAGGAATAGACCCCCACAACTTCAGAGCAGAGAGCATCAAATTCTCAAAGTTGGGGAAAAAACAGTACATTTAAAAGAGGGGTTGGCAAACTTTTTCTATAAAGGGCCAGATAGAAAATATTTCTGGCTACAGTCTCTGTTTCAACTACTCAGGTCTGCTGTTGTAATGTGAGGAAGCCACAGACAATACATAAACAAATGGGTGTGGTTGTGTTCCAATAAAACTTTATTTCCAAAAACAAGCAGCAGGTTAGATTTGGCCTGCAGGACTTAGTCTGCTGATCCTTGATCTACAACTTCAAATAATTCAAAAGTATCGAATTTAGTATCTAACAAAAAGAGAAGTACTGTCACGTGATACCTAGGACCCCTGACAAGAGTTAGAAAGAGGAAAATGCCATGAAGGACATTATGGGCATGATACTCATTTTCAAGAAGATAACGCTCATCATCTGAAACCAAATGGCTTTAATAACCATGAACTATGTCACTGGACCCAGTTCTATGGATGATTCCAATTTGCCGGTGAGACTGAGGGCCCAGAGGGCAGGAAGTAAAATTTCAGAAAGTAATAGTGCTAGGAGGAGTCAGATCAATCCTTCCTCCACTATATAATTTTCTCATTCCTGATTCTGCACTTAAAAAAGAAGTCAGGGCCGGCCCCGTGGCTTAGCGGTTAAGTGCGCACGCGCTCAGCTACTGGCGGCCCAGGTTCGGATCCCCGGTGCACACCCACGCACCACTTCTCCGGCCATGCTGAGGCCGCGTCCCACATACAGCAACTAGAAGGATGTGCAACTACGACATACAACTATCTACTGGGGCTTTGGGGAAAAAAAAAAAAAAGGAGGAGGATTGGCAATAGATGTTAGCTCAGAGCCAGTCTTCCTCAGCAAAAAGAGAAGGATTAGCATGGATCAGCTCAGGGCTGATCTTCCTCACAAAAAAAAAAAAAAAGAAGTCAAATTATTACCTTAAAAACATTTTTTTAAAAAAACCAAAAGGTAGCATGCTCTTAAAGTCATGCATTTGCCATTTAACTCTTTTTTGATACCAATATGTCCTGTTCAACTCTTTCATTGTTTAGCATTTTCCCTATTTCTAATAACAAATTTCCAGACAACTCATCAATCAATCAACAAATATATATTAAACACTTGCTGCAGCCCAGTCATGGTGTTAGGTTCTATGGCAGTGCTTCTCAAAACTGTCTGATCATCCAGAGCAGGGGCCAAATCTGGCCTGCTGTCTCTTTTTGTAAATAAAATTTCATTGGAACACAGCCATAACCATTCATTTACATATAGTCTATGGCTGCTCCTGTGATACAAGGGCACAGTTGAGTGGTTGTGACAGAGACTGCATGGCCTGCAAAGCCTAAAATATTTACTATTTGGCCCTTACATAAAATGTTTGTCAACTCTTGATCCAAAGCAAAGGACCCAAAACAATATAAATGTCCATCAGTAGAGGACAGGTTAAATAAAATAAAGGACCACTGCAGAGGTATGAAACTATCCCCAAGGTACATTAAGTGTAAGAAATTGTATACAAATAGTGTACTACAATTTGTATGTGTGTGTATAGAGAGAAACACGCATGCTTACAAATGTATATGATATCACAGGAACAATGGAAATACATGCAAGAAATTGGAAGGTGATGGATGGTAACTAGAATTATTGTGGTGATCATTTCATAATATATACGAATATCAAATCATTTTGTTGTACACCTGAAACTAATATAATACTATATGCCAATCATAACTCAATTTAAAATTTTTTTTCAGTTAAAAAAAAGAAACTGGTATCAGTTGTAGTCCCTGGATAAGTAAAATGTTATACTTTAAAAGGCACATACTGTTTTGGATCATCTGAAGTTTTTTGACCATGTGTACATACGATCTGTTCAAAATTAAGTATATAAAAATGAAATAATCTTTAAAAAACGATACATTAAATAAAATTCAGGCTGGCTATTACCCCAAAAGATTAAAGTTATATTTGGCCAACTCAAATTTCCTTCCAGCTCTGGACAAAAGTGGACTAGCCATTTCAACTTTCCCTATCGAACTCCATTTTTCATGTCAAAGAAGGGAAGCTGCAGGAAGTCCTAGCCTTCTTGGTATCAGGAAGCTTTGATGGTCCCACATGAACAGCAGGGGTGCAACATCCATACGTCCATGCATGGCCAGTGTCGTGAAGCAAACTCAGACGAAGGCCAGCAGCAGTACCCACTGGAAGAGGGAAGCACTGGAAGAGGACTAGCGCTGAAGCTGCTGGAGCGGGGGACTCAGCATGTCTTCGGAGAGGCTGGAGGCAGCGCTGACTGTCTATGGGCAACATGAAATGCGCTGCTCGACCCGGAGGACCAGAGAAGGGAACAGGATCTCTGAGGGAGGGCAAGGAAGCAAGGGCAACAGGGGTAATGTATCATCCCGGGACTGGCCTTGAGTGAACAATAACGACAACAACAATATGGATACCAGCCACGCTGGGGGAATCAATGTAAAGGTGTGCGTGTAATTCTTTTTAAGAATATGCCAGAAGTTATGTAAAATGAAAATTGTCTTTCAAAACAGTGGAACTAACACAGGACTCTGGGGAACTGCCCTCAGATCTCCAAATCTTTGGATTCGAAACAAATCTTGGAGCCTGAAACACGAAGTCTAGCAGCTTCTAACGAAAATGGCATGATCATTCAATTATACATTCTTAAAATGCTACACATTTTTTAAAAGCCTATTATGATATAATTGATAATAAAGAAAACACAAAGCTTAGAGCCAATGATTTCACACATAAGATTATTAGTTGGAGTTGTTTCTTTTCAAAATAAAAATAACTTTATTATTATTTGAATATTAGGAAAATAAAAACAACATGGAAAACTATTTAAAAAATAAAGTTTTAAAAACCATCTAAAGTTCCAAATTCAGGGATTATTTCATAAATCACTTTCTGATTCCCACAAAAAAAAAATAATTTCTTTATGTACCTAGCTAAAATTTTCAAAAGAGTATAGCATGTACTACCTTAGGTGATTTCAAAGTGAAATCTCTTTTTGCCACTCCAGTACCAACAGTGACCTTCCCCCTGGCTCCCACCTTGGAAATGCAATGTCACTCAAGGTTCGCTGGCTATTTTGGGAATAAGCAAATCTAATTACTCAAGACTTGTGCAAGCTCACGCCATCCAGAAAAAGTTAATGCCTTTATGTTAATTTGATTTAGTTTCTATTTTTGGAACTTTATTACTTTGAACACATGCCAGCTTTCATATTTCTAATTTAATTGCCTAATTGTGAAATTTCTATGCCATGTGTATTTGACTGACTAATTTCTGCTTTGGGGAGAAAACCCACACAAATAAAAGTTATTTGAAGAAACATAATGACCATTGTGCACCTGGGATAAATGCACCCTTATGCCTACAGATTAACATCATTTTTTTAAAGGTATTGAGCTAAAAAGAGAGAAGGAAGAGAGAAGAAAATACTCTTTTATTAGAAAACTCATGAGAAAACAAAAAAGATATTAAATAAATATATTATTTGAAAGAAGTAACTTCAATATTGAAATTCCTTGAATAAATTAATTATCAACAGTAATCAAGTGAGCCAAGAGTTGGAATACTCACCTATTAAAATAATCATAAGAGAACCCAATTTAATAATAATGATGTTCAAGTATATTAAGAACATGGGCCATAGAGCAGGCAGTATGGAAATGTGTCTTGAAGAAAATTCAGTATTATTGTTCTGCCCAGCTAATTTTCAATTTTATGAAATCCCACAAGATATATATATTGAGAAGCTCATTCACGGAGAAGAGTAAGCATCTCTCTTTCTTACATGCATGCACACATATATAAGTACACACCCACTGATTAATCAGAAAACCTGCCCATGAGTCAGAACAATAGCGCATTTATACAAAGATTGTAAACATACTTTGTGTATATTCATCATTTGTAATAATTAGGAACTTAATCACAGCTACCAGTTCCTGATTTCATATCACAACTTAAGTGTAGAAGGAATTGGCATAAATTCACGTATATGTTTACACATTAAATTAAGGTGAAGTTAAATTCTGGAACAAATACTGGTATTGTTGGTTTCTACTACAACTGAAACATAATACCCTTTGATAAGTTATTATTGATTAGCTTCGAATGATTTCTTGCAGGCCTTATTTTCTATAACATGTCTCTTAGCATTCTTAGTTTTGACTTGTCATCTTTGTGCTAGTCTAGAAGTGTAAAACATCATGTATTAAAGATCACAAAGAGTCACAGGTCCCAAACCTACTCTCTTATAAGACATTTTTCTGACATATTATCTTATCATTGTCAACAGAAAAATCATATGAAGTCTAGAAAGTGCCTTTACTCCAAGAAAAAAAAAATGATAGATAGCAAGAAGAGACAATAAACTGGTACTTAGTGCAACTAAGGGACATTTCCAATATACACATATAGAGGAAAGAATGCAGCTTCCAATTAATTAACTGTATCTACTTTGGAAAATAATCTTAAAATTTAATATTTTCATTATTAAGTTATTATGCCTTTCTGTTTGTTTGCTAATCATTATCAAAGAAACAAGATTTCAATATTATATATATCTCTGTGAAGTACTTTCCAACCAGAATTTTTAAAAATTTTCAGAATAATATTGATTACAATTACAATACAAATTTCCTATAAGAAATACATTAGAAGTATTAGTTATCAAGGTATTAAAAAATTTGAACTTAATATTTTATTTGGATTAAATCAAGAGTCCCTAGGTGTTTAAGCAGAGTAACTTTTATTTGGCTTATCCAAAAGAACAATTTGTTTTACAGAGTTCTGGTTTAATAATGTGTTCTTAAGAAAAAAATACATCGGGGCCGGCCCGGTGGTGCAAGCAGTTGGGTGCTTGTGCTCTGCTTCGGCGGCCTGGGGTTCACCGGTTTGGATCCTGGGCACGCACTGATGCACCGCTTGGCAATCCCTGCTGTGGCGGCGTCCCATATAAAGTGGAGGAAGATGGGCATGGATGTTAGCCTAGGGCCAGTCTTTCTCAACAAAAAAAAGAGGAGGATTGGCGGATGTTAGCTCAGGGCTGAGCTCCTCACAAAAAAAAAATAATACATCATAGTTTGATATTTACTATTAATTAATCTAAATAGAATAAAATTCCTTCACAAAATCTAACGAATACACAAAGACTATTTTACATTGTGATGAAAAGAAAACTGACTACTAGAATTCTATGAGGAATAAGTCAGACTTTATGACTTATAACATGCGCTAGCATTTTTAAACAGCATGAGTTCCATTTCATGAATGCTTCAGCCTTCCAGTCTTGTACTCAGGCCAAAAGCACAGCTTTTGGAAGCAAATGTTGTGAATCAGATGACAAGTAGAATATGCCCCAAAACACAGCCCCACTGTAGGACTAGTTTGACGGAGCAGGTGTCCAGGGATGACCCTCTGCCAATTCCCATTGCCTCCTAGAGACTTTTTCCAAGGCTTGTCTCTAGAGGAGCAGACTTATCCAAGGCTCTGACCTTGGCATACAGGAGTAGAACAGACACTCAACCAGCTGATTCAAGTACACAATATATTTTACCAGAAAGTAAGGAAATCTCAGAGTACAACTATTGTACGCATACTAAGGACATGGGTATAGAGTTGCCTAATTTTCCTGGTAGCTCTGTTTGAAGCATAAGTCCCTGTCTCTTCCTATTTCACATCAACAACTATTACAGAGTCCTCATTTTGAGGCCCATCATGTCCCCACTTGCTATTTCTCCCTTATTTCTATTGGTCTATCCCAGATCATATATGTTTTTCTTAGTACCTTTGATTTTGGAAGAATAACATGCTCTTCTTTGAGTGCCCCAGGCTTATAAATTAGCTTCAGGAAATTTCTAGAAATAGGATATGGCCTGAACTATCAGTAAGCTACTCAGTACCATGTTCTTTCTTTTATGCTGTTCCCTGTATCCCAGGAACTAGAAGTCCGGGTGCTACATTTTCCAGACTCACTGCCATCACAGTTCAGAGTGAGGTAGCACAAATGAGACACACAAGGCAGAAGAGAAGCCAAAGTCCAGTATGGTGGTGGCAGGCAGGTATGTGGGCTTTGGCAGATGGCCAGTTGGAGATGTTGCCAGATGCTTCCCGTTACAGCAGGTAGCTGAGATCATCAATGATGCTTTCTTAATATTACTATCTTCCTAATTTCTAGAATGCTAGTTACAGTCCTTTTCAAGTCTTTAATAAGCCTCTAACTCTTGTATTAAATCACTTTCTTCTCAAAATATCTAAGGGTTTTCTGTTTTCCCAACCGAATCCTGGTTAGTGCAGAATGGCTTAGTCCTAACTGAGGTTCATTGTTGGTGGAAGGGCTAAAGGAAGTTAACTGGGTGCCATAGGAGTAATTCGGGTACCAAGAGTGGACAACAGACAAAGGTTCAAGAAATCAGACCGAGCTCAACACCAGGGATGGCAACTGCCAGCGGGGACTCTGACTCAGAGCTGGATATCAGATGCAGCAGTCTAGTTACTGGAAGGAACAGTGTCTACTAACTTTGGACCTGACCTCAAAATCCAACGTTGGTATTTGAAATAGTGATGCACTTCCTCTTCACCCCAGGTACAAATTTAGTGCAAGTAAGATAAAGACTGTGTGTGAACCAACACAGTGGTGCCCGTGGTCTCCTGACTGGTGATGCAAGAAAGAGGGACAGTAGCTTTAATGGTGCTGAGAAGCCACTAGAGACTGACGGCAATAGTGAAGGAGATTTCTCACAAAGTGAGAAAAGCACCTGGGAATGCTGCTTTAATCTCTGACTCACTAGTGTTAATTTTATCAAAGAGCGCTAGCGTAGAGTGCTTGCTTCTCTCCCTTACATGAGAATATGGCCAATTAAAAATCTAAAAGAAGGGGCTGGCCCCGTGGCTTAGCGGTTAAGTGTGCGCACTCTGCTACTGGCGGCCCGGGTTCAGATCCCGGGTGCACACCAATGCACTGCTTCTCCGGCCATGCTGAGGCCGTGTCCCACATGCAGCAACTAGAAGGATGTGCAACTATGACATACAACTATCTACTGGGGCCTTGGGGAGAAAAAAAAGGAGGAGGATTGGCAATAGATGTTAGCTCAGAGCAGGTCTTCCTCAGCAAAAAGAGGAGGATTAGCATGGATGTTAGCTCGGGGCTGATCTTCCTCACTAAAAAAAAAAAAAATCTAAAAGAAGACAGGATGTAAGGCCACTGCTGAGGTCATCCCCAAGCTCCGCATCCTACATCCCACATCCTACAGCTTTGCTAATATATGTCACGCTGCTTTTGGAGGTTACCTTCTCCTTTGTTGCCTCCGAAAAATGCTGATCACATTAATGAAAATTCTATGTTAATTCATGACTGGATAAAAATGCTAAACAGAAACTTGCTTAAACTCTCTGGAACTTGGATTCCTCTTTCATTAAACTGTGATGATAATCCTATTATTCAGGGTTTTTGTGAAGACTAAATGAAACATTATATATAAGAGCTTTAGAATGTAAATTATTACCAGTAAAAATTCATTGCAATCATATCTATACAAAAACGTCTATGAAATACCTCTGTGAGCATTATGCAAAGCCATGCACTAAACAAAGGAAGTTAAAGCCTTTAGAGCAGAAACGATTGCAAAGCATAACAAAAGCCAAAATTAAAAACAAAACAAAACTGTTTTGTTTCTTTAAAAATAATATCACCAGCCAAAACTGTTTGACTTTCAAAGTCATGGCTTAGAGCATGCTCAAACAATTTCTAAAATGTGGAAACATTTGTGGAACTTGTGGGAAAACACAACTTCCAAAAGCTTTACTCAGAACAAACCCACGAGAAATAACAATGTCCACATCATCACAGACATACACGTCAGTCCACACCCGTCCCCAGTGCAGTCTGGCCCACCCAGAACGTAGGCCTTAGAGCACTTGGTGACAACAGTGATCGACAGAATTTCATGGACAAATCTCTATGAATTAGCTCAAGATTTTTCTAAACATAGTGAATTGCCATGTTTGTAACATGTAGTCTCAGTTTGGGTTCACCTGCAAGTGGACCCTGAGACAAGGATTTAAGTGTAAACAGTTTATTTGAGAGGTAAGTCAGAGAAGGGAAAGAAATCTATAGAGGTGTATTATCAAACAAGTTTACTTCTGTGGGCACTGGAGCTCAGTCTCACTGGGGAACACTGGGAAACAGTATACAACATGCCTCAGAGGTGCCCCAGTTGAGAGTCTAGGAAGCCAGAGCCACTATCCATCAAATCCCCACCCATCAGTGACTGAGGGCTGCTTTGAGAGCCATAAGCACACCAGCACTCCCCAAGGTCAGAAAAAAAAAAAAGCCCTTGGGCGCAGAGTTTCAGGTGTTCCCATTAAGCACCCTATCAGGTGTAGAGTGAATGCTGAGGGGGCAACAAAGAACTAACCATCCCCAAATGTTACTAGTGTCACAGTGGAGAACCCCTGTTTTAGATGATGAAAAAACTAAAAGGTTAACACGGAAAGCAAAAGAGGCACATTACTTTGGAAAGGATGTACCAGGTGACTAGGTGTTGGGGGAAAGGAGCAGAGTTAGATGGATTGCAAAAGGTTCTGTTAATTAGTAATTCCTCTCCTCTCCTTATGTTTTAGTAAGACATGGAATCCATGTAAGGTGATCAAAACCAAAGCGCTGACTCCAGCACCAATTATAACATTATTGTACCACTGAGCATTTCTATTGCTGACTTCTACAGATGTTGGGGTGGATGTCTGCACCATGGTGGCCTCTTCCAACCACACCCTCCATGCTAATTGAGGTCTGGGTGGCCTCACATTTTCTTTAGCATATGCTGCTTATAAACAATCTTGGAGGTTCCTCCTGATATCTCTGTCCTTCATACTTCTTCATTCAAATTTCTGTTTAAACCACCAGGGGTCTCAAGCTTCCTCCCAAAGAGGACTCAATAGGCACTTCTGTTGGCTGCCACAAAGTCTTCATTCCATGACATTTATTTTTCTCACATTTACAAAGTTGGCTTAACAGAAGCCTAGGAATGTGGTGAAAATGCAGAAAGAGAAAAGCTCTGAACTAAAACGCGGAGCAAAAAACTAAAAATAAGTTTCTTATTTACAGCAAGTTCAAGTCTGGATTAAAAGTAAAATGAAACATATGTTAGAGACCTTACAATAATGAGTCTTGCATCAAGAGGGAAAAGAAGGGTAAGTTGAGAGGAGGGCTCTGAAAGTGACACTAAGTCTCATGAGTTATGACATGAAATTTACATGCATTTAAGTTATTGGCAGAATCAAAACCACGTGGACAAACTCTACATTACACGAATGGCAGAGAAAGCATCTCCTCCTCTTTTTCTAAGTCTCCAAGAAATAAAAAAATTACCAAGTCTTACATTTACCAATTCACAGCTGAGGCTTCAGCAGCAAATGCAAGTTAAAAATGAGATCATAGGCATAATAATTTTTCTGCTTATTTCATAAATGAACATGATTTATTTTATATGTTGTTGATATGAAATTATAAATATTTGATAATATGTTTAATACATAGTTACTGTCTGGACTGATGGTGATGACAAAATGACAATGATAGTGATGGTAACAGTTAACAAGTAAGTGCTTACAGTGTTCCAGGAACTATGACAAACATTATATGTGTCATTGTTTCAGTCTCTCAATGCAACTGTAAAATACTATTATTATTTCCATTTTGCAGTGCAGAAACTGAGGCTTGGGGTTTCAGAGTGAGTAAGTGGTAGCTCTTGGAATCTATCCAGATCTGTCTACGTAGCCCACATTCCTATCATCTCTCTGGTGGTGGCATTTTGGGAAGAGCCACTATTACTTTGACGCACAATTTTAAAGTATTAAATCTATAATTTTAAATATAAGAATTATTTAAATTATATGCCTCTAGGTTAGGAATTGGGGTCAGATTTTCCTTCTAGGACATTCTCTTTGGGTATTGCCCACCACTCATTTCCATAGAGGGGAAATGAGGGGCAGCCTGGTAGATGGAAAAGGCATAGACTTTAATGCTAGATATCCTTGCTTCCCAACACTCTAGCTGTGTGAATTCAGGCAACTCAGTTCCTGTGGCAGGCAGAATACCAAAGACAGCCCCCCAAGATTCCCAAATCATGGTTAATCAATTAAACACTAATCTAGGTACAGATACAAACGGATTTTGTAGATGCAATTAAAGTTGCAAGTCACTTAACCTTAAGATACAGAGAATATTTGGGTGGCCTGCTCTAATCACTTGACCCCTTTAAAAGGCAGAAGTCAGAGAGACTGGAAGCATGAGAAGGATTTGACACATCATTTCTGGCTTTGACGACCGAGGGACCATGAGCCAAGGAAGCTGATGACCTCTCAAAGCTGAAAAAGACGCCCAGCCAACAACCAGCAAGGCAACAGAGACCTCAGTCCTACAACCACAAGGAACTGAGTTCTGCCAACAACCTGAACGAGCCCCGAAGTGATTCTCCCCCAAGAGCCTCCAGTACAGAACACAGTCACTAAGTTTGTAGTAATTTGTCACATAGTAATAGAAAACTAACATGGTTACCCTCTCTGAGTTTGTTTTCTCAATAATCAAATAGAAGAAACCATACATACCTTGCAGAGTTACCAGGAGGATTAAAATGAGAATCTACATAATGTGTCTAGAGAGTATCTGACATGGAGTAGGCAGTCAGTAAATGTCACTAATGGCTCCAGAAATCAAGGCTGAGGGGCAACTGCACTTTAACACAGACGAGACATAAAATTAACATAAAACAACAAACTAAATATAAACTACGGTAAAGTAGAAATTAAATCAAAATGAACATGCACTCTACAAAGCTTATAGAGGAAGCTACTAACTTATAAGTTCCAAGAACTGATTTTTAGCCAGTGGTTTGGAATTGGGTAGGCATTTTCCCATAAGAACAATGTTAAGATCCGGTGATTAGGGCTCAAATCCACTAAACCCTATTAACTTATTATGTGCCTAACTGTCTTCAGGAGAACCCAACCATAACGGGTAACCAGGTTTCTCTGAGGAAAACAATCCTTCTCATTTATACCACAGGTTTTACTCTAAAAGGAATTTACATCTATTTTACATTTTTAACCCACATAGCAACATTTTGAGGTAAGCACCAAGAGGCAGAGATGGCAAGCTGATGACTAAGGATTTGTGCTAAGCCAGGGGTCCACATCCTCCCTTGCCCCTTGCAGCTAGGATGGGGCCGTATGATCGAGTTCTGATTAATGGAACACAGGCAGGCGTGATGCACGTCACCTCCAGGTCAGGCTCATGCCATTCTCTCATGCCATTCTATGGAGCATACATCGTGAACGTGGAAGTACCACAAGATGGAAAAAGCCCGAGTCCTTGAATGCCCGCACTGAAGTCTGTCCTTCAAACACCTTGTTCAATTCTAATGCCAACAAAAGGTAAACTTTTATTGTGTTAAACCACAGAAGTGTTCAGATTGTTTGTTCCAGCAATTAGCTTTTTGTTGCAGCAATTAGCCTACTGTAGTAGAGATATTTGAACTTTAAAAAGAGGTGCTGTCATAACCAAGACCTAATATATGTAGAAATGGCTTAGCCATCAGCTAATAGGCAGAGACTAAATAGATATCAGGGATTGGAAAGATGGGTGACGTGTTTCACAGCAGCAAAACACTTGCTAAAACCTTCACCTGTGACGATGTGGAAGGCTGACCCAGCACCTTTAGAATTAAAGTGTTAGCACATGTTGGCTACTCTTGACTTAATTTAGAGTAAGAGATTGCAAGATAAAGGGGGGACCTGGGAGAGAATTTCAATTCTGCCAGCAGAAGTAAAAGGAACAGAGATTCCAGAATTCGAACCTAAAAGGTTGGAGAAGCTTACTCTTCTAGATGCCCAACAATAGAAAATAGAGAAAGGCTTGGAACGTTAGTGTGTGCTGGCCTCCATTGGCCAACTGACTTTAGAGCCTCCCATCATGGTCTTTATTTAACAGGTGTAGTTCAGAACAGTTAAATTTTTGGCTGAGATCACGTGACCTTATGAAGCGACAGATCCAGAATTCGAACTCATATCTTACGAATCTGACTTCAACTTTCTTTCAGTATATTTCACAGCCAAAACGCTGCAGTAAATTAGAATTTTTTTGATGTGTTGCTGGTTCAGGAGCTAAACAACAGTGAATTTCCTTGGGAACAAAACAAACTTTGCATGCTTTTTATGGGAACTAGAAGGTGAAATCAGTGCTTCAGTTTCCCTAAATGGGGTCCTTGCATTGTTTTCACTTAGAACTCCTTGTTCTCCTTTTTTTCCACTGACAAAATGAGATTGACCTCTTTTAGGGCAATACTATCATTTTATTAACAATTAGATTTGAGAATTTGCTATTTTTGTTGGCAGTGACCATGGCATATATTTGTATACGCTATTTCTCTGATCAATGTTCACAGTGGATACTTAACAAATACTTATCGTTATGTGACTACTGAGAGAAAAAACACTGAATAGTACAAGGCACATTCTAGAATTATTTTGGGCTTATTTCCACTGTTAGATTGTAAGCTCCATGCAGGGAACAGCTGAGTTCATTTCATCTTTGTGACTAGCCTTAGAGCAACATCAAGCATATAGAAGTACACAATAACTAATTGCTTATTGAACAATTGAAAAGCATTGATATTTTAAGTGAGATAGAAATGAGCATACAATGTCGGAGTGGGAAGTTCTTAATTTGGATTCCCCCAGAAGCAGATGCTGAAGCAAAGATTCATGGGCAAATAGTTTATTTAGGAAGGGTATTAGTTTCCTGTTGCTGCTGTGACAAATCATCACAAATTTAGTGGTTCAAAACAGCACAAATTTATTATCTTACAGTCCTGGAGGTCAGAAGTCCAAAATGGGTCTTACTGAGCTAAAATCAAGGTGTTGGCAGGGCTGCATTCCTTTTGGAGGCTATAGGGGAGAATCCATTTCCTTGCCATTTTCAGCTTCTAGAAGCTGCCTGCATTTCTTGGTTTGTGGCCCCTTTTTCCATCTTCTAAGCCAGCAGTGTAGCATCTTCAAATCTCTCTGTGACTCTGCTTCTCTCATCAAATCTCCTTTTCTGAATCTGATTGCTCTGCCTCCCTTGTTCACCTATAAGGACCCTAGTAATTATATTGGGCCCACCTGAATAGTCCAGGCTAATCTCTCCATTTCAACATCCTCAATTTAATCCACATGTGCAAAGTTCCTTTTGCCATGTAAGGTAGCATATTCACAGGTTCTGGGATTAGGACATGGACATCTCTCAGGAACCATTATTCTGCCTACCATAGGAAGTGACACCAGAAAACACTGGCAGGAGAGTGAAGAAGTGAGACAGGGAAGGGAAAGAAGTCAATAAAATGTGAGTTAACAAAGCAGCCATTACCGAGGGCAACTGGGGCTCAGTCCTGCAGGGATACTGTGTAAGACAGGCCAGATATGCTTCCGAGTTATCCCAGAAAGGGAGTGATTGCCTACCAATTGCTCATCCATCACCATTTGAGGGCTGCTTCCCTGGTCATTAACCCTGTGACACTTCCGGCTTCCCTTTTGATGGCAGTGTGCTCCCATGACCAGAAATAAAGCACCAGGAAGAGAGCTGCAGATGTTCTTTTCAGGCATTTGCCATCAGGAGGAAGCGACTTCTAGAATCGTCTTATCTGACCATATCCCTATTCAGAAGAGCAGAGGCCCAGAACGGTAGAGGGATTACGCATGGACACATGACCAAAGAAGACCACTGATGGTGGCTTCCATTTAGTATCTCGGGCTATTATGTGTCAGGCACTGTATCAACGGCTTGACATGTGCTTCCACATTTAATCTTCATAGTAACGCTTTGACGTGAGTATTAATATCGTCCTTACAAACTTGGCCAAGATCACACACCTGAGAGTAGGCTTAGATGTAATAAGTGGCTGTTTGGTGGAACAGAGGTCTATGGAGCATAGGCTGGCAAACTACAGCTCATAGGCCATATCTGGCCTGCCACCTATTTTAGTACAGCTTATGAGCTAAGAACTGAATGCAGTATTATAGTTGTGGTCTTGACCAGCCTAAAATACAGCAGGCCTCTCATTTCTTTAATTCTAGATGCTATACTTCCATTACTGCAATCCAAGAAAACTTTAATTTTTTTTTTTTGGAAATTGCCTCAACAAGTTGCCTTCTATTGCCAGCTTATTCTCATTTAAAAGACATAAGCATAGTTTTATTTTAAGTTGTATTCCCTCTATCCAGGATTTATACAGGTGGTTTTTCTGCATTTACCTTTAAGAATTTTTATTTATCCTTGTTACAATTCATTTTGTTAGATTCAGCCCGTTGATCAAGGGAACCCAAATCTTTAGCTCTCAATCACTCTTCTCAGCTGTATAGCTACCTATAAGGCACCTTGATTTGAATGGCTCCCCAGCTCTTAAAACTCAACACAGTCGAAACGGAACTCATGCTCTTTCTGCCCACATCTGCATTTCCTCCTTTATGGTTCCCAGCCTACGATTGTCTGAAGAACCATATCATGATCGTCATCTCAAGGGAGCACTATGTCCTAATGTCTGATACACTCTCTAGCATGTATGAGTGTACTCAATAAATTTCAAAGGAAAAAGGAAAGAAGGGAGGGAGAGGTAGGGAGAGGGAGGAAGAGAAGGAAAACAGGGCATTTTTACAGTTTTTAAAGAATAATTAAAGGAGTGGAGGTTCAGTATGAAAAAGATGTAAAGGCAGCACTGCTGTGCTCTGGACAGATGGGACTCCAGGGTCCCAGTAGCCAGGCATGGGCACCTTGTACCCCAATCTCCAATCTCCTAAGGCTGGCCAGTGAATAACAATGTGGAGATTCCACCAACTAAATAATGGGATATTATTTCACAAATGGAGGGTTACCACTCCAACTCTGGCTGTGCATGGGGAGGATCTCTTTTGCTTTCATGGTCAAAGATGCCACTTCTATTCAAGGGGACTTTCCCTAGAGAAACATTTGACCAATAATGGGCCCACTTGGAAAAAGTAAACAATTTCAAGGACAGACTATGAAACATCCTACTTACCTTCTGAACTAAGAAATAAAGAGGTTACAAATTCTTAGCCTCACAGTATTACCTGTATAGTAATACTACAGCATTATTGTAGTATAACATTATAAATTAAAACTTTATTATTTAAGCTAAATTTAAAAATTATAGTCACATTACTTCAGAGTAAATATTTTCCAATTACAAGAATGGGTGTACAATAAATATTAATTATTAAAAGCTCCCAGAAATAAGATCTTAATTAAGTAACTCTATAAATGAACCCATCTCCCATAGTCCCTCTCAGCTTAGGATATGGCAAATTCCCTAAGGGCCTCTTATCTGGGGGTAGAGATCTTTGGCCTGCCTAACTTCCCCAAACCTACAATCCAGAAAATTCCCAGTGCTTCCAGCTGCCTAAAAGGTATCTCTAAATGAATTATTATGATTCTTCACAGCTTGCAGGTTTAGCTGTATTTTCAGAGAGAAATTTCAAATTCCAAAGGAGATGACTTCATCTGGGTAAATATTTTACTGTAAAAGGTACGAGACTCAGGACTTGTGAAAGTCTCATTCAAAACTGCGTCAGGAGACAAAATCTCCCCAGAGGAGGGGCAGAGGAGAAGATGTTGACAGGTCCATTATGAGCTCTAACCATGTATGTGCATCCCCAGACAAATCATTTCTGGCCTCATATTTTCCATTTTAATGTCTCAACAACAGAACAGAAAGCACCTCCAAATTATACCACCAGCCACTGCAACTAGCCTTAACTACTGCTATGACTCAAACACCAGAAACATCCCCTCGGAAGTGAAACAATACATCCTGTAGGGTAGGTGAGGAATCTGTAAGGGTGATGGCTACCAAAAAAAGCAACTCATTTGAACCAACCCCTGGTGTTCACAATTAATCTCATTAAATTGCATTTTTCATTTCCGGCTTCTTTTCTGAACTTGTGTTTCCTACAGCCCTTTCACACTGTGGAGGAAATTAAGCCCCTGGAAATAACATAATTTTGTTTTATACTCGAGTGGGGTCTATGGACAGCAGCACTACCTGGAAGCTACTGGGAAATGCAGATTCCCAGGCCTCACACGGGACCTAGTGAAGCAGAATCTGCATTTTAACCAGGGCTCCAGGGTGCCTATGTGCACGGACATGTGAGCAGCACTGATCTACCAGAGAGTAAGAACTCGATAAAAATGATAAGTGTTGCAACTCAATAATTGAAAAGACAAGTCAATTAAAAAATGGGATCTGAATAGACATTTTCCCAAAGATTTACAAATGGCCAATAAGCACATAAAAAGATGCTCGACATCATTAGTCATCATTAGGGAAATACAAGTCAAAACGACAATGAGATACCACTTCACACCTATTAGGATGGCTAGAATCAAAAGATAGATAATAAGTGTTGGTGAGGATGTGGAGAAACTGGAACCTTCATACACTGCTGGTGAGAAGGTAAAACGGCACAGCCATAATGGAAAACAGTCTGACAGTTCCTCCTATGGAATATGAACCAACGATTCCACTCCTAAGTACATACCCAAGAGAAATGAAAACACACATCCACACAAAAACTTTTACATGAAAATTCATTGCAGCATTTTTCCTAAAATCCAAAAGGTAAAAACAACCCAAATGTCCACCAGTGGATGAACTGATAAACCAAATGCGCTATATCCATACAATGGAATATTATTCAGCCACAAGAAGCAATGAAGTACTGATACACACTACAACATGGATGAACCTTGAAAACATTAAACTACATGAAAGAAGCCAGCCACGAAAGATGAAATATTGTATCATTCAATTTATATGAAATGTCTAGAATAGGCAAAACTAGAAAGACAAAAAGTAGATTAGTGGTTGCTTAGGGATAGCTAGGTGGATAGGGTATGTGTGAAGGGAGGTGAGAGCTAAAAGGTATGAGGTTTCTTTTTGAAGTGATTAAAATGTTCTAAAATTGGTGATGTTGCACACATCTGTGAATATTGTAAATATGCTAAAAACCACTGAATGTTAAAAAAAAAAAGCAGTGAACTCCCCTGCTGTCAAACTTTCACGTGTGACATGCTGCCTAGCTGGAGATATGATGACCTGCAGACTAGAACAAAGAGAACTGATAACAAATGCTTTGTGCTAAATGACACATCACTGATTGAGCACTTCCTATGTGCAGGGCCCTATGTTGGTCCTGCACAGGAATTTTCCCTTGAAATTCTCCCCACAGCCTTGAGAGTTAATATCACCATTTTACAGATGAGAAAACTGAGGCATTGGAAACATACCCAAGGTCAGCTGGCTGGTGAGCACTGGTGAAGGTCAGATTTGAACCCAGGGAGTCTGGGAGCAGAGCCTGCACACAATATCTCTCTGTCTCTGAAGTCCCCCTATAAGATACTTTGGCTGATTGTTAACTGTCCTGGGCAACATGTAGAAGAACTCCAGCGGGAGCGATGAGAGGTGGGAGTCACCCCCGTCACTCATAACTCATATTCTCCAACTCCTAGTGCTGGTTGACTACAGGTGGCCAATGTTCAATGATTTTTCTCTTTGTATCAATAAACAGATTGTATTATTCTGATAATCAGCCTCAAACTCATCCTTCTGAATGTTCCAAAATATTTTGGAAAAATCAGCCAGCCCTTTTTTATTGGAAAAACACTTAGTCAAACAAAACTGCCTATTTTCAGAAATGCCTTGAATGAGTAAAGGACTAGTCAAATTCCACATGGGATATGTTTCCATGAGTCATATATAAGAAAAAACAATTCATGTGTGATCATAAGACACTGGTATCTGCAACAAAACTCCTGCCAAATTAACAACTCTGACTTGATTACTGAAAATCACAGCTAACATATACATAATACTTACTATGCCCTAAACACTTTTTAAGTGCTTTATATTTACTTATTTAATATTCACAATGACCCATAAGCTACTTTAAATAGTCCCATTTTTAAAATGATGAAACTGAGGAATTAAGGTTTTCACAGCCAGTTAATGGCAGAGCTGGGATATGAAACCAGACAGTTCATTCTCTGAACAGCTCCACCTTGCTAACTGCTCTTGAAGATTGATGGAAGAAAAAGCTATATCCTCTGCAACTAGACATTACTGGGCAAAGATTAATGTGACACATTGAAATCAAGGAAATTTCATGATTGTAATAATTTCCACAAACTCAGAAAAGAGTTTTGTCAGTAAGCGATGCTTTTTGCAACTTGGGTGAACATGAACAGGTTGTTTAAACACACAAAATAAACCATACAGGCTACTCAATGTTAGACACCAGATGAATTACCAAGAAAAATATGGTCTACACAGCCAAGAAGTCATTCCTCTTTTACGATCAAATCCTATTGCTCATGTCTGCATGGAATGGAATTATTCAGAAAACAAAGTGAAGAGTATAGCCAACTAGGCTATTTGTATTTCCTGGTATAATTTCAACCAACTTCACGGTTCATTAGATATTTTGATATACTCAGCCAGTAAGTATTTTTTAATGGAGAATGATTACAAAGCTAAGTAAATAAAAAACTCCATAATAATAAATCATGATCAAGTAGGCTTTATCCCAGGAATTCAAGGAGGTTCAACATTAGGACAGCTATTAATGGAATTCTCTATGTATTTATATTAAAGGAGGAGGAAAATAACATCGTCATCTCAACAGATGCTAAAACATATTTTACAAAATTTCAAAGGCTGTCCAGATTAAAAGAAAAATATAACTATTAATAAATCAAAATAGAAAGAAACTGCTTTATCTTGGTCACGAGTATCTACCAGAAATTGATAGAAATCATCCTTGTTTAGAAGTGGTCCCATTATACTCAAGGAGCGAGGCAAATATGTCCACATTCAATATCATACCAGAGGTCTTCATCAATAAATAAGATGAGAAAATAAAAAGGAGCCTTAAATATGGAAAGGACTAGGCCAAATGGTTATTATTGGCAGATAAATGATTTCATATCTACAAATTCAACCCTGTTAATTTCAAGTTTATTAGAACTAATACAAAAGCAATAAGGTCACTGGATATAAGACCGACATACAAATTAATAGATTTCCTATATGCCATCAATAAGCAAATTGAAAACATAATGGAAAAATAGATATCGTATAGATAAGCAAAACAACTAAGAAACAAACAAAAATAAATCTGTAAAGTACTGAGGAATAAAATTAACAAGAAATGCTCCAGATCTATATAAGAATTTTACAAAAATGAAAACCTGTTAATTGTGGGGATTTCTTTGATGAATAATTATCAGCAAATGGGAGTATGTCAGCCACTAAAACCCCACAAGAGAGAGATGTCAAATTATTCACTTTGGCTGCCTGGATCTAATTTGCCAAGTAATTGATATTTTGCCAATGTGGCCAGCTTCAGAGCCAAAAGCAGATCCCATCCCTTGGGCATTTATCCTCATCCTCTTGAGTGCCGATCAGCCTCTTAGAGAGTAGAAGGCCCCAGTGATGCCTTCCTGGCCAGCATTCTGTTGTACCTTACACAGTGCCCTGAGGAGGAGGGTCTGCCCACAGGCTGTTGTGTGTTCTAGTATTGTGAATTACCCTACTGTTTCAAGAGTATAAATAAACTCATTTATTGAGCAAGAGCCCACCTGAGTCTCTTGTATATTCAGACCATTTTGCTTTCAAAACTGCTTTACAGTGCTGATCCTTTGTGTGTATAGCTCCAAAATGTTATGATTGTAATGACTATAGATGTAATGTAAAGGCATAAAACTACACAAATTTTAAAGCAATGTGTTTGGTAATCCACATGAAGAATATATGTACGTCAAAGAGAAGAGGATTCTAGGTGAGAATTTGGGAGATAATTATAGGCATAGAGGGTAATCTGAAAGAAGACTCTAAGTCAAGATTGATTAAAGGGTTCCAAGAGCTATAGCCAGCAATATAGAATAGTACGATTGGCATAGAAGGATGGGAGATAGAAATGCAGGTATAAGCATAAGTAATTGCATGGTTCTGAGCCATCAGTTCTCAATAATATAAAACAGGAAACAAATATGAGATGTTTGCTCTCTTCAAGAAAAGACTGAGCCATGACTATCCCACAGGGTCTGCTACGAATAACTGTGGGAAGAGATCTGCTAGGAATAACTATGGCAGGGAATATATGCTGTTGAGGGACTAGAAAAGTGAGTCTTTCAGCAGAAATGGATTTCCTGAAAATATTAATTCCTTAATATGCTGCAAGATGGAGAACACCGTAAAAATCTATGGGCCTCAGGATTCTCCACTCCCACCAAAAGAGCAAAAGAAGAAGAGTTAACTTTATTTAACAGAATAAATCCTTACAGTACCATGATTTCAGTGGCATGATGTTTTCCATATATTTAACCCTTCTCCCTGATTTCCAAAGTGATATGTGTTCACTGTAGAAAGAATTAACATTTTCGTTGTTAAAAATAGAAGTGTGATTTTTACAAATATGTTTTGCCATTTATAGAATTGACTTTCAGATGTTCAGAGCTTGAGGTTTCCCAAGTCCCAAGCTCCTGCCTTTCATCTCTATCACCAGACATTCTTAAAGGAATTTGAGAGGGCCTCACTTCTGGGATGATCCAACACTTCAAAGATAATGAGCTTGGTTCACTAGTTTAGGAAAATTTTTTAAGCTCTCTGGGCCACTATTGCCTGATCCACAAATGTAGATAATCATCATTTCCCATGATTATTGAGTTTGAGAGAGTGAAGCTGCTCTGAAAAATGGTTTTCCAGTTCCTCAAAAGCATAAACATAGAGTTACCATATGACCCAGCAATTCCACTCATAGGTATATACCCAAGGAAAGTGAAAACATAAGTCCATACAAAAACTTGTATACAAAAGTTCATAGCAGCATTGTTCATAATGGCCAAAAAGGTGGAAACAGCCCAACTGTCTGTCAAATGATGCATGGATAAACAAAATGTGGTATATCCATACAATAGAGGATTATTCAGCAACAAAAGGAAACGAAGTACTGACACATGCTACAACATGGATGAATCTTGAAAACATTATACTAAATTAATGAAGTCAGTCACAAAAGACCACATATTGTATAATTCCATTTATATGAAATGTCCAGAATAGGCAAATCCATAGAGACGGAAAGTAGATTAGTGGTTTCCTAAGGCTGAGGAGGATGAGAGAAATTAGGAGTGACTGCTAAAAAACACAGGATTTCTTTTTGAGGTGATGAAAATGTTCCAAAATTAGAGTGATGATAGTTATACAACTCTGCGAGTGTACTAAAAAAACCCCAGAATTTTACACCTTAAAAGGGTGAGTTTTTGGTATGGTAATTATAACTCAATAAAGATGTTAAAAAATAATCCGGTTTTCTGTTGTTTATCTGTAATCCTACTGTCAATATCTGTGTGTAGGATAATAAGATATATTCCTCTGCTGCACGAGAACTTCTACTGGTTTGTTCTACTACACTTTTAAATAATAAAGAACTTTTGTAACCATTTTTTATAACCAGCTTCTCATACATGGATATCAAGCAGAAGACTGCATAGAAAGAGACATGCTATGTTTCTAGGAGTCTGTGAGTAGATCAAACTATAAAAAGCCTGGGAAAATACACTCGCTTGGAAAGCCTGCCTCTGAGAAGTACTTCAGCAAGCTCTTCTTGTTTTCTATAAAAACAAGGAGCTTTTCTAAGTGAAGGAAAGAAGGTGTTTAGTTACTATCTGCTGAAATGCTGAGTCCGAACAAAATTATCTAATGAGGAACCTGATAGGCTGGTTTGGAAGAGAAAGGTTGATACATGAGAGTGACAAAATCCAGACCAGCTCACTCATGTGGTGATGTCTCATTAAGAGACTTGCAGAAGAAAATTTACCTCATTGCAAAAACTTTTGCCCTCACTTCTCAAGTCCCCCTCGATCTCTGTGAACTGTTAACTTATCACTAGCTTATGAGAACCCGGTACATCAGCCTGAAACTCAGTGACGAAACACACTCAAAATGCTCTCATTAAAATCTAAAAAAGTAATTAGTCAGCTGCTGTTGATAAGAAAAAAAAGACAAGACTAATTAGGCATGATTTTAAGAATCAGCCTTACTTTTGAAAAAACAGAGGAGTTGAGAAAGAAAAGAGAATGAGAAGGCAGGATGAAGATACATAGGATAAGAGAAGACACAAATTATACTGGCTTTGTGTGTTCTGAGGTTTCTATGGCCCTGAATGGGGATATGATATTTTAAAAATATATTGCAATGATAATAAAGAGGTTTTAAAAATCCATTCAGATTTGAGAAAAATTTAGATCACAATTCCACAAAGATAGAGTCTCCCAGAGATCAATTACTATAATTCTTTGCAAGGATGTAGAGAAACTGGAACCCTCATACACTGATAGATTGTGAAATGGTCTAGTTTCTTTGCAAAACATTTGTTGCAGTTCCTCAAAAACTTAAACATGGAGTTACCACATGACCCAGCAATTCCACTCCTAGGTATATACCCAAGAGAATTGAAAATATAAGGACAAAGACTTGCACATGAATTTTCATAACAGCCTTCTTCATGATAGTCCAAAAAATGGAATCATCCCAAACGTCCACCAACTGATGAGTGGATAAACAAAAGGTGGTATATCCATACAATGGAATGTTATTCAGCAATAAAAAGGAATGAAGAACTGATACATGCTGCAACATGGCTGAACCTCAAAAACATTATGCTAAATTAAGGCAGATACAAGAGATTACAAGGTATTTTATGATAACATTTATATGAAACATCCATAATGGGCAAATCCATAGAGAGAGAAAGTAGATTAGTGGTTGCCAGGGGCTGGGATGGAGGTAAATGAAGATTAATGTCATTTAAATCGGTATGACGGGTCTTCTTGGGGTAATGAAAATGTTCTAAGATTGATTTGTGGTGATAGATGGACAACTTAGCAAATGTATTAAAAACTCATTGAAATGTATACTAAAAAGACTGACTTATATGATACGCAAGAAATGCCTCAATAAAAATTTTTTAATTCATAGAAAAAGACAACAGTGGGTGTCTTGGGGTGAGAGAATGGTGAGTGATTTCATTCTGGTTCCTTTTTTACACTTTACAATGATTTGCAAATTTTCTATAGGAACAAATTCTTATACTAGGTTCCCCCAGAGCAGACCTGAGATGAAGAATTGCATGAAAATGATTCATAAAAAGTGTTTCCAGGGTGAACCAGAAGCAAAGTGGGAAAGAGAAACCAAGAAAGTAAGGATGCCAAGCAAAGACGTGGTATCAGGAAAAGATCCAAGGAAGGTTAACTATGGTTCAATCCATAGGGGTGGGGGGAGTTGGGGAGAGAGTGTGGGTCCCACATCAGTCATCTGATCAGGAATCTGGAATATTTATAACACCACACACACACACACATACACACACAACACCACAATACCAATAAGTCATTGGCTCTCCCCACCACACCCCACCCCCTGCCAGGAGGAGTAAATTCTCAGGAACTTGTGGTTCTTTGTGTGCCAGCTAAGTGGTGGGACCCACAGCCTAGGGTTGGGCCTCCAAAAAAGAGATACAGGTACTGGCCGTTGGGAGTGAAAGCATCCAGGAGCCGGTGTGCACAATAAATGGAACAAGGATGCCAGAGAATATAGCTGAAACCCTGGCAGCATCTGCAACAGCATGTTTTAATTATATAGGCAGAAAAAAAGCAAAAAATGTTTTAGGAAAAAAATCCTTATTATTCATGATATATAATATATACAAAAATATAGTATATTAATGATATAATCCACATGTACATAATAATAAAGGTTTGAAATAATAATAAGGGTTTCTGAAACATTCTATAATATTCATAGAAAAGCCCAAAAAGATGTGGTTGCCGCTTTCTTTGAAGAAGGGAGAATTAAGGGCCAAAATGGCACAAAAGCAGGGAGTCATCAACTCAAGGGAAACTTTCATGGAGGGGGCTGCAATATAAGAGAAGCATGGCTTTGAAGAGCCTCTCGTAAATTTCTGTTTAGGTAGAAGATGGTCCTCACTGCCAATCAGCATTCTGTTAGAGCACATTTGCACCTTTAATTCTTGTCAGCCCCTGGAAGTGATGTCTGTAAGTACAAAGTTTGACATGCAAAACAACTTTACTGTATGGGATCTAAGGAGGTATATTTAATATATCTCATTAGCTAATTGTTGTCTAAAAATTTATTTCCTTAGGATTTGCACTGAATGACCAGTCAGTTGATAAGATCTGGCAATTCTGTAGCTACCTTGAACTAATCTGGAAACGCAAAAATGCCTGAAGAAAACATCAATAAAAATTCCCACATCCATGTTTTATTCACATTATTTCTCAGGAACATCATGACCACTGGAGTGTTTATTTGTCCTCTAACCCTCTAAAGTTGATTGCTCCTGCAAAACCTCCTGTTCCCAATAATTATTTCAGGAGGAATAGAAATGTGACCTTTGGATCTTACAGAGTGACCTGTAGAATTATCTGAAGCTGGACGGGAAAAAAAATCTGTGAGAAGCAGCCAACTGAAAAAGCTACACACAACATGATTCCAACTATAGGACATTCTGGAAAAGGCAAAACTATGGATATGGAGCCAGAAAAAGGATCAGTGGTTGCCAGGGGTTAAGGATGGGGCAGGCATGAATAGGCAAATCACAGAGCATTTGTAGGGCAGTGAACCTACTCTGTACAATACTATAATGGTGGAAATATGTCATTATACATTATACATTTGTCAAATGTGAATGTTCATCACCAAGAATGAATCCTTATGAAAACTATGGACGCTGGGTGATTATTTTGTGTCAATATAGATTCATCGATTATAACAAATGTACCACTCTGGTAGGATTTTGATACTGGAGGAGGCTGTGCATATGCATGTGGAGCCAGGGGGTATATGGGAAATCTCTGTACCTTCTCCTCAATTTTGTTGTGAACCTAAAACCACTATAAAAATAAAGTCTATTTAAAAAAAAAGCAGTGAGTGGAAAAAATGGTCCTCTCAACTCTCAGTAGACATTAATTCACTATCACCATTTACCTGGAGCCATGGCCAGGGCCAGCTAGGTAATTTGCAAGGCCCTGAAATGAAAATCCAGGGCCCCTGTTCAACAATTACTAAGATGTCCAAGATGGTGACAACAGAGCATTAAGCCAAGTGTGGGCCCCTCTAAACACCAGGCCATGTGTGACTGCATAGGTCACATGCCAATGAAGTGGCTCTGGCCTTAGCATATTGTTGCCACTCCGCTGCTTAAAACACTTAGGAGGTGATGTCAGCATCAAGGTGGAGTGAGTTGTCCCCATAGTCTCTCCCCTCTAAGTTATAATCAAACAGACATTCATTAATCAACAGAGGATTCCCTACAAAGCAGAATAGGGCATCTGAGAGATCCACGCAGCAATACATCTGAAGGTAAGGGTAGTGGATCCCTGGGAAGCAGTGAAAGGAGGTGAGCAGATCCCCTGCCCAGTGGCAGCGATCTAGGTCATGGGTACTCACACAGCAGCCACACGCAACTGTAAGAGGAAGCAGGGGGCAAGCAGGCCTGTGGCATGAACGCTTTCACATTCAGAGCTGCAGCATAGCCTGCAGAAATGCTCCACACCGAATGGCATGGCTCAGCCACCATGTGGGCACCCCTACCAAGCGCAGCAGCCCAAGTGAACTGCCTATGAGTGCAGAGCAGGTCTGTGCATGTGAAAGAAAGTGGCCCTCCCCTCCCACCTAGTGCACCAGCTTGGCCAGTCCCTGGCAAAGGCAGCCGTTCCACACTAGAGTGCCTGCATGTGCATGTGTGACTCGCCAAGCAGCTGCAGCCAGCAGAAAAATGCAGATGAACCCTATTGGCACAACTTCCAGCAGACACTGTGGGCTCAGAAAACACAGCTCCTGCCCGCCTCCCACCCCCAGAGGCAACAGGTGGGATCTGCAACCTGATACTACTACAAATGTCTCAGCAAAGGATTGGTTCATCAAACACCATGAAAAACTACAATAATACTTCATAGCAGAAGAAAATGACAAGTCTCCAGAAAGCAATCCTGAAGTCACAGACATTTACAATCCAAATGACAGAAAATTCAAAATAATTGTCATAAAGAAACTCAATGAGTTACAAGAAAACTCAGAAAGACAGTTCAATGAACTAGGAATAAAATTAATGAGCAGAAGGAATTCTTCACCAAAGAGATTGAAACTCCAAAAAAGAAACAAAAACAAACAAACAGAATTCCTGGAGATGAAGAACACAATGAATGAGGTAAAAAACAACCTTAAAAACCTAGAAACCTGAAAAAAGAGAGCTGATGTTATAGAGAACAGAATTAGTGATTTAGAGGACAGAAATATAGAAATGCTTCAGGTGGAGGAGGAGAGAAAACTAAGACAAAGAAAATGAAGAAATTCTTGGAGAAATATCCAACTCAATTAGGAAATGCAACATAAGGATTATAGGTATTCCAGAGGGAGAAGAGAGGGAGAAAGAAACAGAGACCTGGTTCAAAGAAATAATAGCTCAGAACTTCCCAAACCTGGGGAAGGAACTGGACTTACAAGTAAATGAAGCCAATAGAACTCCTAATTACATCAATGCAAAAAGACCTTCTCCAAGGCATATAATAGTAAAACTGGCAAAAGTCAATGACAAAGGAAAAATATTAAGGGCAGCAAGGCAGTAGAGAATAATCTACAAAGGAACCCCTATCAGGCTTTCAGTGGATTTCTCAGCAGAAATCTTACAGGCTAGGAGAGATTGGAATGATATATTAAAAATACTGAAAGACAGAAACTTTCAGCCAAGAATACTCTATCCAGTGAAACTATCCTTCAGATAGATTGCAGAAATAAAAGCTTTCCAAGATAAACAAAAACTGAGGGAGTTCATCACCACTAAACCTCCCTTACAAGAAATGATCAAGGATGCCCTCATACCGGAAACAAAAAGGCAAAGGTTTACAAAGATTTGAGCAAGGAGATAAATAGAGAGACAAAATCAGAAAACTGCAGCTCTCTATCAGAACAGGTTAGCAAACACTTAATTATCACATTAAAGATAAAAGGCAGGAAAGCAATAAAAATAACTATAAACACTTCAATTTAGTCACAAATTCACAACACAAAACAGAATAAGTTGTGAAAACAATAACTTAGAAGGGGAAGGAGAAGAGATGGAACCTGCTTATGCTAATGGAGATAAGAGGCTCTCAGAAAATGGACTAGCTCCTCTACAAGATCTTTTATACAAACCTCATGGTAACCACTAAACAAAAAATCAGAGCAGAGACACAAATCATAAATAAAGAGAAAACCATCACAGAAAACCACCAAACTGAAATGGCAGTCAGAAATACAAGTGAGGAGAAAGAAGGGAAATATAGGACAACCAGAAAACAAGAGATAAGATGGCAGTATTAAGCCCTCATATATCAATAATGACTCTAAATGTAAATGGAAATGGATTTAATTCTCCAATTAAAAGACAGAGTGGCAGGATGGATTAACAAAACAAGACCCAACAATATGCTGCCTCTAGAAAACACATCTCAGCTCTAAAGACAAACACAGGCTGACAGTGAAGGGATGGAAGACGCTACTCCAAGCAAATGGCAAGCAAAGGAAAACAGGTGTTGCCCTACTTATATCAGACAAAGTAGACTTCAAGATAAAAAAGGCAATGAGAGACAAAGAGGGGCAGTATATAATGATAAAAGGGACATTCCACCAAGAGGACATAAAAATTATGAATATATATGCACCTTACACAGGAGTACCAAAGTATATAAAGCAACTATTAACAGACCTAAAGGGAGAAATTAACAGCAACACAATAATAGTAGGGGACTTACAACACCCCACTCATATCAATGGATAGATCATCTAGAAAGAAAGTCAACAAGGAAATGGTGGACTTACATGAAAAACTAGACCAGTTGGACTTAATAGATATATATATAGAACATTCCATCCAAAAACAGCAGGATACACATTCTTCTCAAGTGCTTATGGAACATTCTCAAAGATAGACCATATGTTGGGAAACAAGGCAAGCCTCAATAAATTATGGAAGACTGAAATCATATCAAACAACTTTTCCAGCCACAATGCTATGAAACTAGGAATCAACTACAAGAACAAAGCTGGGAAAGTCACAAATATGTGGAGACTAAACAACAGGATACTGAGCAACCACTGCATCAATGAAAAAATAAATGGAGAAATAAAAAAATACCTAGAGAGCCAGCCCTTATGGCCTAGTGGTTAAAATTCGTCACACTCTGCTTCAGCAGTCTGAGTTCATTTCCCAGGAACCATACCACTTGTCTGTCAGTAGTCATGCTGTGGCAGTGGCTCACATAGAAGAACCAGAAAAGCTTATAACTATACACAACTACGTACTGGGGATATGATGGGAAAAAAGAAGAAAAAGGGGGAGGTTGGCAACAGATGCTAGTTTACGGTGAATCTCCCCCTGCAAAAAAAAAAAAAATACCTGGAGACAAATGAAAATGAAAATACATCATTCCAACTCTTATGGGATGCAGCAAAAGCAGTCATGAGAGGGAAATTCACAGCAATACAGGCCCACCTCAAGAAACAAGAAAAATCTCAAATGAGTAATCTTAAACTACACCTAATAGAACTAGAAAAAGAAGAACAAACAAATCCCAAAGTCAGCAGAAGGAGCAAAATAATAAAAATTAGAGCAGAAATAAATGAAATAGAGACCAAAAAACAGTAGAAAGGATCAATGAAACTGAGAGCTGGTTCCTTGAGAAGATAAACAAAATGGACAAAACCTTAGCCAGCCTCTCTAATGAAAAAGGAGAAAAGCCTCAAATAAACAAAATTAGAAATGAAAGAGGAGGGCTGGCATCATGGCGTAGCGGTTAAGTGTGCGCACTCTGCTGCTGGCAGCCTGGGTTCAGATCCCGGGTGTGCACCGAAGCCCCGCTTGTTAGGGCATGCTGTGGTGCCATCCCACATAAAGTGGAGGAAGATGGGCACAGCTGTTAGCTCAGGGCCAGTCTTTCTCAGCAAAAAGAGGAGGATTGGCATGGATGTTAGCTCAGGGCTGATCTCCCTCACAAAAAAACACAGAAATGAAAGAGGAGAAATTACAATGGATACCACAAAAATACAAAGGATTATAAGATAATAATATGAAAAACTATATACCAACAAATTGGATAACCTAGAATAAATGGATAAATTCTTAGACTCATACAACCTCCCAAAACTGAAGCAAGAAGAAATAGAGAATCTGAACAGACTCAAACTATTCCAAAATATTGAGGAGGATGGGATGGTTCCTAATTCATTCTATGAGGGCAGCATTACCTTGATACCAAAACCAGACAAGGACAACACAAAAAAAAAGAAAATTACAGGCCAATATCGCTGATGAACATAGACGCAAAAATCCTCAACAAAATACTGGCAAACAGAATACAGCAATACTTTAAATGGATCATACGCCATGATCAAGTGAGATTTATACCAGGGATGCAGGGATGGTTCAACATCCACAAATCAATCAATGTGATACACCACATTAACAACATGAGGAATAAAAATCACATGATCATCTCAATAGATGCAGAGAAAGCATTTGACAAGATACAACATGGATTCATGATAAAAACTCTCAATAAACCCACAGCCAACATCATACTCAACAGTGAAAAACTGAAAGCCATCCCTCTGAAAACAGGAACAGGAAAAGGATGGCCACTATTGGCACTCCTATTTAACATAGCACTGGAGGTTTTGGCCAGAGCAATTAGGCAAGAAAAAGAAATAAAAGGTACCCAAATTGGAAAGGAAGAAGTGAAATTCTTGCTGTTTGCAGATGACATGAGCCTATATATAGAAAACCCTAAAGAATCCACCAGAAAACTATTAGAAATAATCAAACAACTACAGCAAAGTTTCAAGACACAAAATCAACTTACAGAAATCAATTGCATTTCTATACACTAATAACAAATTAGCAGAAAGAGAACTCAAGAATAAAATTCCATTTACAATCACAACAAAAAGAATAAAATATCCAGGAATAAATTTAACCAAGGACATGAAAGACCTATACACTGAAAACTATAAGACATTATTGGAAAATTGAAGATGACATAAAGAAATGGAAAGATATTCCATGCTCACAGATCGGAAGAATAAACATTGTTAAAATCTCCTTATTACCTAAAGCAATCTACAGATTCAATGCAATCCCAATTGGAATCCCAATGACATTCTTCACAGAAACAGAACAGATAATCCTAAAATTTATATGGAATGACAAAAGACTCTGAAGAGCTAAAGCAATCCTGAGAAAAAAGCACAAAGCTGGAGGCATCGCAATCCCTGACTTCAAAATAGACTACAAAGCTATAGTAATCAAAACAACACAGTACTGGCATAAAAACAGACACACTCATCAATGGAACAGAGTTGAAAGCCCAGAAATAAAACCACACATCTATGGACAGCTAATTTTCGACAATGGAGCCAAGAACATACAATGGAGAAAGGAAAGCCTCTTCAATAAATGGTGTTGGAAAAACTGCAAAAGCCACATGCAAAAGAATAAAAGTAGACCATTATCTTATGCCATACACAAAAATTAACTTAAAATGGATTAAAGACTTGAAGGTAAAATCTGAAACCATAAAACTCCTAGAAGAAAACATAGGCAGTATACTCTTTGACGTTCCTCTTAGCAGTATCTTTTCAGATACCACATCTACTCAGGCAAGGGAAACAAAAGCAAAAATAAACAAATGGGACTACATCAGAATAAAAAGCTTCTGCAAGGCAAAGGAAATCATCAGCAAAATGAAAAGACAACCCACCAACTGGGAGAAAATATTTGCAAATCATATATCTGACAAAAGGTTAATATCCATAATATATAAAGAACTCATACAACTCAACAACAAAAAGACAACCGGATCAACAAAGGGGCAGAGGATATGAACAGACATTTTTCCAAAGAAGATGTATAGATGGCCACCAGGCAAGTGAAAAGATGTTCAACATAGCTAATTATTAGGGAAATGCACATCAAAACCACAAGATATCACCTTATACCTGTCAGATGGCCATAACTAACAAGACAAAAATAACAAATGTTGGAGAGAATGTGGAGAAAAGGGAAGCCTCATACACTGCTAGTGGGAATGCAAACTGGTGCAGCCACTATGGAAAATAGTATGGAGATTTCTCAAAAAATTAAAAATAGAGATACCATACGATCCAGCTATCCCACTAATGAGTATTTCTCCAAAGAACTTGAAATCAACAATTCAAAGAGATTTATGCATCCATATGTTCATTGCAGCATTATTCACAATAGCCAAGATGTGGAAGCAACCCAAATGCCCAACAACTGATGAATGGATAAAGAAGATGTGGTATATATATACAACAGAATACTACTCAGCCATAAAAAAAGACAAAATTGTCCCATTTGCAATAATATGGATGGATCTTGAGGGTATTATGTTAAGTGAAATAAGCCAGACAGAGAAAGACAAACTCCACATGATTTCACTCATCTGTGGAAGATAAACACATAGATAAAGAGAACAGATTAGTTGTTACCAGAGGGGAAGAGCATTGGGGGGTTGGCGAAAAGGGTAAAGGGGCACATATATATGGTGACGGATAAAAATTAGACTATTGGTGGTGAGCACGATGCAGTCTATACAGAAACTGACAAATAATAATGTACACCTGAAATTACACAATGTTATAAACTATTATGACCTCAATAAAATAATTTAAAAAAAAACCACTTGGGAGCCCCCTGTAAGCAATGAGGAAGTCCGAAATCCTTAATTAGTTTCACATGCCCTTTGGGATCATCGCACCACTCTTCAGCGTCATTTATCACAGCTCCACCCTACTTCCTATGTTCTAGTCACCTAGAGCTTCCTTTAGTTTCTTGAATTTTTCCATGCTCTTAGCCTCAGGGTTTTTGCATGGATTTCCCTTACCTGGACTACAATTCCCTCAGTTTTTCATCACTCTAACTGCTACTGATTCTGTAGGTCTCAGTTAAGCAGAGAAGTGATAGCAGGTAAATTAATGTTTATATTACATATTAAATAATATTTTAAAAGTTAAGACTTTAAAAATACTACTTTAAACACAATTTAGGAAAGAAAAATATCTTTTTACATAAGAAATAACCTTCTAATTTTTTGTATACGTATATCTATATTTTTACAAAGCAGTTTTACATAAAATAAGACAGACTGGTAGTTTTCAACATAGCTTGTCATATTGCCAATTGTTGAAAAAGAACAAATTTCTGAATACTTGCTTTTGTTTACAAAGTAAAAAACAAAGTCTGCAATGATGCTGTCTCTGCATGAATACAATTTCCTGCCGATTTCTCCATTCTCTTAAAAATGAAGGATCAAAATATGGCTTAGACTACTCCTCCAAAACATCATTTTTGTTACATCACAATTTTGGTCAAACTTGTCCAAAATTAGCACTCAAGCACTTAGCGAACAAGGTCTGGTCCTCCCAGGCTTGGAATTTGGAGGGTGTTCAAATTGGGCCCCTTCTTATTTTCTGGCCTCCTGACCTACACTTATCTTCAAGCCGGGGCAATCTAGTTCTTGTGACACTCTTTAAGGTTTCACACCATGGCATCATCTTTGATCACACTATTTGTCTGGATTGTGAGTGTCTTGATATATTTTTTCTGCCCACGTGATCCAAGCATTTTCTGTTAAAGCTAATTGTTTGTGCTTTCTATAAAATGACTCATGCTATGAACCTGTATTCTGATATGTAGCTAGAGTGATCGACCCGTCCCAGTTTGACCACTGAAAATCCTGTATCTCAGAACCCCCCTCCTCCCGCAATTCCCCAAGACCCAGGCAAACAGGGATGGTTGGTCATCCTGTAAACTTTGATGTAAATTATGAGCTTATCTGTGTTTTTCACAGACTTAACACAGGGCTTTGAGCACAATGTTTACTCAGATATATTTTTGATTAATTTCAATTGCATGCATTTGTGTCACTGTGTTTTTAAGCAGCCATTTTCACAAGTGATTTTCTGTGAATTCATCATAAGATCCAAGTACTGTTATAATTAGACAAAATGGTCTGTCATTCCTGGCAACTTAGACATAAAGAGAAAAAGCAAGTTCAAAGCCAAAATGTTAACAGCTTTTAAAAATATGGTAGAGTTAGGAAAATCCTTGTTAACTGAGTCTACAACTTATCTGTGAACACCAAGAAATACCTGAGTAGGATTGAAGTTTATAGCCAATTAATATAGCTGATTAACATCTGTTTTTCCACCATCTTTATTCTTGGTGTTAATGATAGGGTATTGAATCTGCCCTGTTTTCCTTGTCAAATATATTACATTAAAAATTACTTTGAATCCCCATGGGGGAGGAAAATATCATTCTGTAAGCTGTAAGGAATTATGGAGTTTATCATTGTTAATATAAAAAGCAAAGCCAAAATCAACATTTTTAATCAAAAACTGACATCAGGTCAGGGCTTGAACTTGGCTCTTGAGAAAAGCAAGCAATCAAGACTAAGCAATAATGTTCCAGGCGGAGGGAAGGGTGTGTGTAAAGACTTATAAGTGAGAGACCACAAAGCGTATTCAAGGAGCTGAAAGAGTTTATTTTGTTTGAGATAGAATTTGAGAAGAGGATAGTGATAGACTAGTGATGAAGAAGTAGAGAGGTGGATTCAGATCCCAGAGGGTCTTACAAACAAGGTCATGGAGTTTGGACTTAATTCGAAGAGCAATGGAAAGACATCAAAGCACCTCAATAGAGAAGTGGATGTCAGATTTTCATTTTCTGACAGACCACTCAAATAACAAAAGGAGACAGTGCATTGTGGATGGGTCAAGTTGGAGGCAAAGAGTCCAGTCCTGAGGCTGTCACGGGCTGTGGTGTGATCGAATACGGGGCAGAGGGGATGGAGAGACGGAGACTGGAGAGATGTTTAAGAAGTAGAAGACATGCCACTTGATAACTGATTGGATGTGGAGTGGGAACATGCCAGAGAGAATGGCTGAAATTGACAATCAAGAGTCCAGCTTCAGCAATCAGCAAACCTGGTACCCTTCACAGGTATGGGAACTCTGGAAGAGGGTCAAGTGGGCTTGCATGAGACAATGAATTCAGTTGCTTTATGTACTGACTCCTAAATTGACAAAAACTTATAAGGAACACTAGTTTACAGTGCCATGTTTATAACCCAAATGATATTTCCATTTAAGAAACACAGCCCAACAATCAAATACAGTTTCAAAACAAATGTTTCCACTTGTGCAAAATAAAGAATGCAGGAAGTAAATAGAACAGAGGTGTCAATTTGTAATAAGTCTAGGCTTTCAGTGATAAAATGCCCTGTGTTCCACCTTACACCTGTTAGAATGGCTATAATTACTACGACAAAAAACAACAAGTGTTGGAGAGGACGTAGAGAGAAGGGAACCCTCATATACTGCTGGTGGGAATGCAAACTGGTGCAGCCACTATGGAAAACAGCACGGAGATTTCTCAAAAATTTAAAAATAGAAATACATACAACTCAGCTGTCCCACTACTGGGTCTTTATCCAAAGAACATAAAATCAACAATTCAAAGAGATTTATGCACCCCTATGTTCATTGCAGCATTATTCACAATAGCCAAGACGTGGAAGCAACCCAAATGCCCATCGACCAATGAATGGATAAAGAAGATGTGGTATATCTATACAATGGAATACTACTCAGCCACAAAAAAAGACAAAATTGTCCCATTTGCAACAACATGGATGGACCTTGAGGATATTATGTTAAGCAAAATAAGTCAGACAGAGAAAGAGAAACACCATATGATTTCACTCATATGTGGTAGATAAACAAATACATGGACAAAGAGAACAGATTAGTGGTTACCAGAGGGGAAGGGGGTTTGGGAGTAAGCATAAAGGGTAAAGGGGCACATATATATGGTGACTGACAAATAATAATGTACAACTGAAATTTCACAATCTTATAAACTATTATGACCTCAATAAAATAAAATAAAAATGCCCTGTGTTCTAAGGCAGCTTTTTTTTTTTCTGTAAACTTTCTCATAGGTGGATGGCTCTGCAGTGATAGCCAAGATACTATGCACCACCCTCAAAAGCCGTTTGACCAGAACATAGGCCAGTGTGCTTCCCATGCATGAATTCCTGAGAATCCAAGGGAAGTCAAAGGAAAATGGTATCCAGAAGGAAAGTTGTAAGTTTGACTACATAAGAATCCCGGAGCGTATCTGGATGATAACACACCAGCTCAGTGAGATTGCCAAAGAACCAGATGCTCTCAATGTTTAACATGGGGGAAAAGACAGTCTTGCATTCTATTTCAAGATTCTAGGCCCAGAAACAAACAATAAAAACCTCAATACTGCAGCAATATAACAAAATCATGTACAAAATTTAATCTTGTAGAGCAGATATTGTTGATGCTCCACCCTTGACCTTCACCTCTGCCTGCTGAAGGCTATCTACCAGGAACACTGTAAATCTCTGCCTCAGGGATTTTTCTGGCTGAAGGAGCAAGACTTCTTCACACAGGGCAAGCTAGAAATACTAGAAAGTTAATGCCCCTGGAAGCAGCCTTTACAAATGACAGATGGGCTGTTGGTGGGCAAATATATCAATCTCCTGGGCCCCCAGTTGGGACAACTATGAGGGGTGGTCTACACTGTCTCCCAAAGTCTTCTGGCAGGATTGAGCCCAGTTACGGGTAGTGGGCAAGCATTTGAGTGCGTGTAGTTTATTTTGGAGGTGTTCCCCAGAAACTAGTAGAGGAGTGTAAAGTGAGTTAGGGAAGGGAAGGTATCCAGTAGTGCAGATTATCATGTGGGCAACTGGGCTTTGATCCTGCTGGGGACCTGTGGGAAACAGTGTAGAACATGCTGCAGAGTTATCCCAACAAATCTAAGGAAGCTGGCATATTTATGTACCAATGCCTATTGGTCATGGGCTAAGGGTTGATCTTGGCAGATGTGGACTGCTTGGCCCTTCCAGTCTGCACCATGCAGAGGCCAGGCAGACTGCAGCGTCCAGAGAGGCAGAGAGCATATGCTGGTAAGTAGAAGTCAATGGGGCAGGAATGGAGAATGCTAAGGAGCACTGACAGCATCTGCTACAGAGAGGCACCAACCCCGCAGAAGGCTGCCAGCAAATAGTTCCCAGTGACTGATTGAGGTAAGTCCTGAAAGACAAGTAGGAGCTAGTAGGGTTTGGGAGAGAGCTGTGGGAGAGAGCAGGAGCAGTAGGCGGGAAGAGAGTCAGTCTGAAGGAGGCCCATTAAGCGGGAGGCTGTTGCACCTATCCAAAAAAAGAATTGGTACAGGCTTGATGCCAGGGAGAGCAAGTAGAGCTGGAATCAAGAGGATGTGATGAATAACGTGAGGGTAAAGAATCCTGAAAAGAAGGTGATTCTTAGTTGTCTCAAGAGACCAGATCACTGCACCATTCTTTATGCCAGGGATAGAGAGGGACAGACCATTTATGCCCCAGAGAGAACATTACGATTTAATTTTTTTAACATGCTGAGTTTGAGGCCTATGGGGAATCCAAGTAGAGATATGCTGTGGACATTACTGGTCAGGAACTCAAAAGCAATCTGTGCTGAAGGTAGAGATATGATATCATCAGAATATATGAAATAAAATTAATTCCACAAAAATTTTTTAAAATATCTACTATGTGCCAGGCACCATGTTAGTCTCTAAAGATATGTAGTGGTGAATAGGAAGGAAGAAGTCCCTTCCCTCCTGGAGCTATCAGTACAGCAGTTTCTGCCCACCATAGATGTTGGCAGAAACCACAGTGGCTGATAAGATGTCCAGGGAGAGTGTGAACATTGAGAACAGAAGAATTCTGAGCCATTCCAACATCTGAGGGACAATCAGCAGAAGGAAAGCATTTGAAAGAAACTGAGAACAAATGGCCAGTGGAGTAGAAAGAACACAAGGAAGATCAAGACTGAAAAGAACCTACACCAACCATGTGGTTTTGCTGGTCAGTCGTGATGCATGTGTTGAGGTGGGCGTGGGGTGCTGAGCACAAGCGTAAATGCAGTGAGTTCAAGAGTTGATTAAAAATCAAAAAAGAACTAGATATATTTATATCATAAATGTGGACATCATAAATATTCACTACCACTAGATATTTTGCTATAACACTAAAATGTAATCGATACTTTAAAAAAGCCTAATCTTGGATCCTTCATAAATATTTCTAACTTGTTCCTCAGATTATGACATATCTCAATAAGAAAAGCAATACCTCACATTAGTAAAGTGCTTTAAAGTTTATCAAACAAAATATATGTCTGGATATCTGCCAGGATTCTTGGTTGTAAGCAACAGAAATATGACTCTAACTTAAAAAGAAAAGGAGTATGTTGCAATATATTGGAAGAATATCAGTGTGTTCTGGGGAGTCAAGCTTGAAAATGCATAGGAATGAAGAGAGGCTAAGTAACAAAAATGTCTATCCTGGATACCTGACACTGCCACAGTGCCTGTGCAGTGTCACTGTCACAGGACCCAGTGGCCACTCCACCCTGCCACTCATCTCCAGGCCTCTTTGTCTCTACATCACTTACTCAAGGGAACAAGCTCAGGCAGAGGAATCTGATTGGCTAAGTCTGGGTCATGCACCCTTGCTCTGCCCACTGTGGGATGGAAGGACTGTCTTACCCTTTAGCCTCCTGCAGAGGAAGGTGGGACTCTGCTTTGCATCACAACTCACATAATGGGTAGTGCCCAAATCTAGGAAAGGGTTGCTGATGTGGCACAGCTCACTGTCCACAGTCTTCAGCTTAGCTTATTTGTCAGCTCCATGCTCAATCTCTACACTTATCATCTTCTTTGGGCTTTACTAAACTTCTATGTGGTGAGTCATCATTGCCCTCATTTAATGTTGGAGGAGACTGAGAATCAGAGAAATTATGTGCAAGCATTAGTATCAGGATTCAGATCTGAGTCTTCCAACTTCAAGTTGTAAAAATTCCCACTGGGTAGGGTTAGCTCAATTCGCCTGAGTATTTATGGACTCATACCTTGCCCAGAAAACCAGGATGTCTGTAAGAACAAAGAGCAATGGGTATTAAAAATTCCCAAAGACTGAGAACCACTGAACTGGCCCACCTGACTTTATGATTATTCTCAAGTCATAGAGATTGTCATTATGCACATTCATCATAGACTTGACTGGGGCTGTGTGCTCAAGAAATGACCAAGAATATGATCTTGGTTCTGAAATATGGAGTGGAGTTCCTGCCCTGGAATGTAACACCAAAGTTGTCCATCTCATCCCACCGGTAGTGGCTCTCAAGTGGCATTTACACTCTGAGCAGAAATTGTGAAATTCCTAAATCAGTTCTCAGGTAATTTAATCCACTGAGAGTATAATTTTTATACTGGGAAATAGCAAATGCTGTTCAGATGAAGAGGATCTATATATGTGAACATTCCAGTCCTGTTTTTTTCATTGACCAAGCTTCAATATGAAAGTCTTTTTGTTTCCCACACAAAACAACATGGGAAACAATGCTCTGAAATGTGGCTTACCCTCAGCCAATTGCTGCTTTGGTTTACAAATACATGGGTGTGTGTATGCCATGTTTATAGACCTTGTTTTTGTATACGTGTGTGTGTCGGGGGGATGCTTTAAATACATAAAACTTGAAACATCAAAGAGCCAGTGGTTTCTGTGACTCTAATACTAGATATTGATTGATTGATTAACAGGACATTTTTTTGGCCTTATTCACATAGTGGGGAAAGAGGGATTACATATCTGAATATAGTTTACCAAGAAAAATAACATAATTTATACTTAAAGATGAAAACTGGATTGTGGGTAGAGGACTTAGGTTTATGCATAAAGAACAAAATCTTCTTATAGGTGTACTTTTCTAGTCTGTATACATACTGTCTTAGTCTGTTCAGGCTGCTGTAACAAACATACCATAAACTTGGTGGCTTATAAACAACTAACATGTATTTCTCACAGTTCTGGAGACTGGGAAGTCCAAGATCAAAGCTCCAGCAGATTCAGTGTCTGGTGAAGGCTCACCTCCTGGTTCATAGATGGCCGTCATTTTGCTGTAACCAGGGATCTCGCTGAGGTCTCCTTTACAAGGACACTAATCTCATTCATCTGCCCTCATGACCTAATCACCTCTCAAAGGCCTTGTTTCCTAATATGACCACCTTGGGCTTTAGGGTTTCAACATATGAATTTGGGGGTGACATAAACATTTAGTCCATTGCACATATCCTATATCATATTCCTCTGATTTAACAAGATGAAAGAGTATAATAAATCAAAATGGAAATGAGAAATATTCACAATTTTTTTGTGGATGAAGCCATTACAAATACTAACCAAGATCGTTGAGTTGCTGCTATGTGTCCGGCAGTGATCAGCCTCATCCAATCCCCATGACGATCTTACAAGATGGGCTCCTATCCAGGAAAGTAGCACTGAGGTTGTCTAGCCCGTCCCATTGGTAGTGGCTCTCAAGTGGCCTTTAAACCCTGAGCAGAAGTTGTGAAATTCTTAAATCAGTTCTCAAACAATTTAATTCATTGATAGAAAAAATTTTTATTCTGGAAAATAGCAAATGTAATTCAGATTAAGAGGAATCTATACCAATGAACATTCAATGTGAATACTGTCCTCTTTTGACTAAGACTTACAGGTTGAGGACACTTGTTTAAGATTACAATGTCTCACTTTCTTTATTTTATAATATCTCCCCATTCCCTAATTTGAGATTAAAATCAAGAAAAAAATGTTTTTCCTATAATGCTTTTCCAACTTCATACTTTGGATCAGCCACTCTGGCTGACAATCCAAATTATTTCATGTTAAAAGAACACAAACCAGTTGGGATTAGTGTAATTATGAGAAGTCTGAGGGTATTCAGCTACCATTCTTGACACCTGACACCCCTTGCACCCTCCTCCACACAAATGGACAGTGGAGGAGCCTGGTATCAAGTAAGGACCCTTAAATCCAGGGGTGCTGTCCAGCCCCTAGATGGGGTTGACAGGCCTATAGAGTTCTAGGGTGAGCAGGAACCCTGAAGTGGCTCTTACATCAACAGCTGCCATGGACATGAACCTCAAGCTCCAGAAACCTTTCCACTATCAACCCTTTGAGACCAGCCCCAGCACTCTAATTCAAAGTCTAAGATAGCATGTTGGCCCTTCAAATGAATGACTCATTTCTATGACCCCTGCCCAGGCACATAGCTTAGCCAGGCTACCTCCTCACCAGTAACATTCAGTCCCTGGTGACCCATTCTGGTCAGGCTTCAGATTGTGAATCCCCAAGCATTTACCTCTAGCTTCTCCACTTTTCGCTCATGCCAATATCTCTTTGTGTCAATTTATGACTAATGGCTGCCTGCAAGACTAGACCGCAAGCTCCATGATAAAAGGGACCTTGACTGCTTTGCTTACCTTTGTATTCCACAATGCCTAGCACATACTAGGGGCTTATTCTATGCTCACTGAATGAATCGCATGACCTGAAATATTCCTTATCTTCCTTGACTTGCTCAGGTGTCACTTCCTGCATGAAACTTTCTCAGACTATGCCAAACAAAATGACTTTCTCCTTTATCCCTTTTTTATGCCACATGCACCACCACCAAACTACATGAAAGCACAACTGGGAGGAACAGGGTTTTTTGGGCTCAGAGGATGGACCAAGGAAAGGAGAACATAAAGTTCAGAAGAAGATAAAGATGAAACAAGAGAAAGATGGTAACCTTGATTAAAGTGATTTAAGCTGAAGAATGTGAAACATGGATCAAAAAACAAATGTGTATTTTGATATATATTATATTTATTATATGTATTACTAAATGATATGTATTAGTCATTTATAGCTGCAATAATATTAGATGACAAACAACACCAAAACTCTGTAGCTCACAAAAATAAGCATTATTTTCTCACTCACACATCTTAGGTGGCTCTGTTTCAGGCTGCAGTCAGCTGAGTTTGGCTCTAGGCATCAGGTTGGGTCCAGATCTGTTCTATGAAGCCAGACTGAAAGGGTAATGGCTACCTGGAGCATGTTCTAACCACTGCAATATTAGGATACCAGAAGCCAAGCCTAACCATGTAAGCATATGTAAGAACTTTACTTGCATCATATCCGCTAACCTTCCACTAGCTGATGCAAGTCATGTGGCAAAGCCCAAGACCGATGGGGTGTGAAAATATACTCTATTCACTCTAGTACACTGCAAGATCATACTGCATGAAGAGAGTGAAGACTTGAGAACATAAGCTAACACACTGTACAAAGAGCCCATTACTATGACCCAAAAGAACAAAACACTCGAGCACTCAAAACGCATTTTGATGAGGAACAGTTTTGTGGAGAACGTAAATGTGAATGACTTACTCACCGAGTTCACCATTAGCAGGAAACTGCTGCTTAAATCACAAAACAGCTCCAAGTTTCATGTGTGAGTTAGGAGGATGGGTTCTACAGACATCTAGAAATTCCCAGTGTTTACATAAAATCTACACACTCCATACTAGATGCAGCTGTTATTTATTGTGTAACTGGGCTCAAATGTAGCCTATTTGGAGCCTCCTCCAAGTTCTCTATCCTCACCAAAGAGCAGCATTTGTCATAGTCTTAGGATTAAGTTCTCTAGAGAAAGACTCTGCACAAGGGAGTTGCATGCAGAGGGTTTATTAGAGAATCCTCCAGGGAAATAAACCTGTGAGGAGGGAAAGATCAGGCAAAGGAAGGAGTCGATCTGCAATGCAGTTTCAATGGAGGCCTCAGCTGACCAGACAAGGAGCTCTGGATCTGGGGTGGCCCTTCAGAGGCAAGGAGGCCAGGCCTTTGTATTCCCAAATCAGCCAGTCAATGGCTATGGATTGCCCTCTCACAGGGAGTGTAACCGTGGGAGAGTCAGTTCTGTGGGGCTGAGGACAATTCCAGTGAGGGGCGCAGCTGTGAGCCTTCACCAGGTGCCATTCCCAGCAGGTGGACTTGAGTGGATTGTCCCTGAAAAGGGGCCTGGACAGAACACCAAAGTATCCGCTACAGTTGGTATCCACTGATCTGCTTGGGAACCTATGCTAAGTAACTGGGGGAGGAGAGAAGAGTTGGTGGTTGTACATGAGGGACAGGAGAAGGGGGGAGGAGAATCAGGGAATATTCTCCATTTGGTCCCTAGGATTGGATTTGAGTTCTGTGGTTAAGGCCCTTAGATTTCCACGAGAGACTCCACACCCAAGCTTCAGGTCAAAATGACTAAGGCGAACCCAGAGCTGGGGAGCTGTCCATTCTTCCCCGCTTCTGCATGGAAGCCAGCAGCACGCTTGGAGAGTACAGGATATGGCCGTTGTCTGTACTGATCTGGGTAATGGGTAGAATGGTAAACTGAAAGAAGTTTGGAGAAGATAGCATGATCTACATGACAGTCGAGAGCAACTCCATCCCAGGGAGAAAAGAACAGATCCAGAAAGGAAGTGCAGGGCAGTACTGTGAAAGAGACAAGATCCTGAGTAGGTTGAGTAGGGAGAGGATAAGGAAGAGAGGGGAGGGAAGAGAGGAGAGTGGGGAGGAGAGACAGAAATTATGTAAAGACAGTTACCATGCTGTGAGGAGTAGGATTTAAGGATTTAGATCATTGAAGATTTTCTGTGTGTCATGGTATTTAATTTCACTTTAATTCTTTAAATTGCAACAAATTCTTTAAAGTGTAACTTAATTCTTTGACTAGAACAAAGATTTAAGTTGCTTTTCTACTTTTGGAGGTTGTTGCATTTGTGTTTATTTGAATGTGACACGCAGTGGATGTCCTTGTGATGGTTCTCAGAGGGTTGTCTTGTATTTCATGAAGCTCCTTGCTATCTTATCGACTTCTGAGAACTTCAAGAAAGGGCTATAGCTTCCACTTATTCATAGTGTGTGCATGATTTATCATCTCTTTAAGGGTAAGGGTTGTCCATGCAGATCCAAAGTGCTTAGCAGTCCTTGAAGATCACAGGATCAATGAATGAAACCTGAAAGAATGAATGGATGGATCCTAATGGGGTCACACATTAATTAAAGTGAAAATGAAATCAATGGCCAGGATCTCCCTTAGGCCTAATCCAGGAAACATTAGGGGAAACATTTTCCCTAATTATTAGGAGTATCTTAGTAGTGTGAAAGACACCATTTCTCAAATTGCTTTTAGATCTCTTGAGGCTCAGTTTTACTTTTTAAAATCTTAAAAACTCCATCTGGACCCCGTAGGAAGTTTAGTCATTCTTAAGTTTAGGTGCCACTTTCACTTTCAAATGAAACCTGTCTATCAGTAATTTAATAGCTTAAATATGTTAGGAAGACACTTAGCAAAACATAAATGTTGCTCAAAATGTAATGATTAAAAATGCCACGTTGCAAAATCACCTCATTCAATGCTTAATCTTCTCCAATCAGTTCCTTATTTCCTTTGTTCTTCTTATTTCCCGTAACAAGATGATCAAATACTTCTCCCTCAGTAAGTATTAATTTGATTAAGTGGGATTTTGTTCTTACAGTTGCTAATTCATGAACTATATTTGTAATTCCTACATGTTTTGTTTATTACATTTAAAACACTGGAAGCATCTTCATTATGGTCTTTAAATGCTTAGCTGTCACTTACGGACAGCGAAGACTGCAATCGGTATAAATGTGTTCCTGGCAGACTATGCTTTTCCGCCCCTTTGCATTTTGCCAACTTACAATTCTCACCTCTTCTTGCATTCCATGCTGCCTTATAAAGAATGTGTTTCTCTTATAGTTTCCACCATCTCAAGTGATAATATCCACAGAAGTCTAAACAGATGGTGGACAGTGACTATGCACAATTTATGCAGCTCATTCATAGGTAGCATTTTCTGTCCAGAGTTCCCTGAGAAAGCTAGATCTGGAAATGAGTGGCTATAAAAGGAAGATCGCTGGTGGTGATTATAGCACAACGGTTGGTTCCACACTCCTTGTTTAAACAAAAGCAAGCTAAGAATATATTCCCACCACTATTTAGTGTTCAGAGAGAGGTCAAGTATGTTTGAGTCGCCCAGAGGAAAAATTCATAAAGCTAACAGAATTAGAATTATAGATAAAGTAACTGATAATTTGAGGTTATATTCAGGGTCTAAAAATCTCCATCTTCCTTTGTAAATATATATTTTAAAAATAGCTATGAAGGAATGTAATCTAGTTCTTATTGCTGGCTGCTTGGTTACTGTTAAATTAGGCCATGTATAAAAGTATAGCTTGTCACAGTGACCTTATATTCTACTTCAAATTTATGTTTAATTGTAGCCAAAAAGCTGGGCCAACAAATAACTTGTAATCTCCTGGCTTCTTTCAACAAAGTTTTGAGTGAACCAGCGCAAAAGCTGAACAGCACAACTGACATTACAGGCTACAATGAAAAATAAGGGAAAATAATCACATTTTAATTCTTCTTAGGGTATTTGCTTCAAAAACACGAATATAATAATTAAATCAGCAATCTGTGTGAAATTATATCTTGGGGATAAAACAGAGTATAATTTAAAGACATTTTCCCCTCCTTACTGGAAATAAACAGATAAGCCTGGTTTTCATTAATCTTCCATTTACTACCATTTCATAAATAAATTTCAATTTTATGAAGTGATATTTCACAGCTCAACTCTAGAGAAAGTAATGGACTATCACGCCAAAGTGGCAGGATTATGTGAGCACAGTGACTGAAATGACACTCTTCCTACAAATACAAGTAAATTTAAGTAACAGAACAGTATTACTAATGAGAAAATGATGGTTCTGGTACACTTAAGTGTTCAAAATATGAAGAGATGTTATTTTTTTCTTTTCTGTGAATTGAATTGTGGAATGTATTAAATATGAGAACATGACTATGGTACATTGCACATTGATGGGCTAGTAAACTTTGGCCACCAAAACTGCCGCCGCCATCATCAACATTATCATCAACATCACCACCATCATAACCACCAAGGAGAAACAGGGGCTCCTAGGAGAATGGATATAGGCTTTGGAGCTGGACAAGTCTGGCTGTGAGACACCATGATTTCCTGCCCTTTCAGATGTCCTTTGCCCACCTAGGGCGTGGTTGAACATCTATGTGGCATCATGAATGGCAGATTCCATCACAATTAAGAAAGAAACTCCTGACCTGTAATAGTAGTCTTGGCAGTGGCTGGAAGACAAAATGCCCTGTGACCAGATAGACCCGGGTTGCAAACCTGGCTCCATTGTTTATGGCCAGTGAGCCTGGGGTAAGTTCCCCAACTTCTCTTGAACCTTAGTTTTGCATTGACAAACTTGTTATCTTAATTTGAGCTGTAGCAAAAGAAGACCCTGAAGAAGGATGGGAATGCAGGTAGTTTATATGGGAGGTGATCTCAAGAAGCCCAAGGGAGGGAGTGGGGAGAGTAAGGTGAAGACATAAACGCCAATGAAAGGTGCATCAACGAGTGGGTTCCTGATATGGACAGATGGGGTTCAATCTTGTCGGAGATGCTCTGAGAAACCACAAGGAAGACATTTCAGAATCACCCACTACAAAGGGGGAAGCTGTAGCATTTTTCTACTTACTTCCATCCGCCAATTGAGGGCTTCCCTGTGGAGTTCAATCCCCCTCGGCACTTCCAGGTTGCCTCTACATGCAACACAGCAAGCTCCTGGGATGCTAGAGGAGGCCCTCGGGCAGATTTTAAGAAGGAGGAGAAGAAAGAGAGGGAGAGATGACAAAGATGACAGTTGCAGGTCCTTGCAGTGGGAACCTACCAGCATGCCAAAAACTGTAGCTGCAGGTAATATCAGGTGGTTAGAGAAGATATGGGGAAGGGCACAACAGCATCTGCTACTCTCAGGACAATATTAGTTATCTTGCCAAGACATTGTAAGGATCAGAGACAGGAACGTAAAGTGCTTGGTCCATAACAGAGACTCAGCAAATGGGAGCAATGTTGGCAAAGATGCCCTACAAGAGGATGATGGGCACTACCAAACTGAAGAACATGCCAGTAACCTGGTCTGGCCAATCCAGTGCTCCTCCTCGCCTCCAGGTGGGTGCCTCCAGGTGTGTGCAGGTGAGCTGCTCTGCATAGGCTGCTCGCACTGTTGATAAATTGCTGGTGCAATTTTAGAGGAGGTTTTTGTTGAGTTTGCAGAGCAATAACATAGACTCAGCCCGTGTCACTGAGTTACCACGTTCAAGTGCACTTGATGCCTTCCATGGACCTGAGGCACTTTTGCCTTCATAGGCCCCTTCTTCCAAAAAAAAATATATAAAATATATTTTATGACCACATTGGTATAAAGATGAATATATTAATATTATATATTAAAACATTTTGTTGGACCTAAAAGTGCATTTTTTCTTCTGAGTTTAAAAGAAATTAAAACATTTTGTGGGCCCCTGAAGTACTGTGGGCCCCAGGCACTGTGCCTGCTGTGCCTAATGGATTAGTTGACTGACATATATTATTTCATTTAATTCTTTTCTTTTTTTTTTTGATGAGGAAGATCAGCCCTGAGCTAACATCGGATGCCAATCCTCCCCTTTCTGCTAAGGAAGACTGGCCCTGGGCTAACATCCGTGCCCATTTTCTTCTACTTTATATGGGACGCTGCCACAGCATGGCTTGACAAGCGGTGCACCGGTGTGCGCCTGGGATCTGAACCTGCGAACCCTGGGCCGCCAAAGTGGAGCGTGCGCACTTAACTGCTGTGCCACTGGGCCAGCCCTATTTCGTTTAATTCTTACAAGGACCATGCAAAGACGATTTCTTATCCCCCTTTCTCAGATGAGGAACTAAGGTTAAGAAAGGTTAAATGGGGGGCTGGCCCCGTGGCTTAGCGGTTAAGTGCACGTGTTCCACTACTGGCAGCCCGGGTTCGGATCCCGGGCATGCACCAACACACTGCTTGTTCGGCCATGCTGAGGTGGCATCCCACATACAGCAACTAGAAGGATGTGCAACTATGACATACAACTATCTACTGGGGCTTTGGGGAGAAAAAGGGGAAAAAAAAGGGAGGAGGATCGGCAATAGATGTTAGCTCAGGGCCGGTCTTCCTCAGCAAAAAGAGGAGGATTGGCATGGATGTTAGCTCAGGGCTGATCTTCCTCACAAAAAAAAAAAAGAGAGAGAAGAAAGGTTAAATGGCCCATCCAAATTCACACAGCCAATGGCAGAGCCCAAGATACTTATGCACATTCTGAATTCCTCCAGCAGACATGGAACAAGGGCCCACCCTAATGATTCTTGCCACCTTTGCCAAAATCCGAAACATTGCAAATATCTGTAAACATATGCACACAGAAACTTACATACACACACACACAGAAATATGCCTTTAATTTTTTAACAGCTTTATTGAGGTATAATTCACATACGATATAATTCACCCATTTAAACTATATAATTCAGTGGTTTCTAGTATATTCAGAGTTGTGCCACCATCACCACACTCAATTTTAGAACATTTCATCAACCCAGAAAGAGACCCCATACCCATTAGCAGTCACACGTCATTCCCCCCAATCCACCTCTCCCCAGCCCCTGGGAACCACTAATCTACTTTCCATCTCTATGGATTTGCATATTCTGGACATTTCATAGAAAGGCAACCATATTATGCAACATGTAGTCTTTTGTGACTGGCTTCTTTCACTTAGCATAATGTTTTCAAGGTTCATTCATGTTGTAGCATCTATTACTACTTCATTGATTTTTATTGCCACAGAATATTCCATTTCATGGATGTACCACATTTTATTTACCCATTTATCAGTCAGTGGATATTTGGGTTGCTTCCGTTATTTGGCGATTATGAATAATGCTATGAAGATTTGTGTACAAGTTTTTTGCATTTTAACTCTAAATATGTATTATTTTCCATCCGATTGTTTTCATATAATCCATCACAGCCTAAGGAAGATCCCTAGAGCCAGGGCCCTAAAACACAACTTTTCAAGCAAATAAAGGGCACAATTAATAAGAACCCATAAAAGAAGATACTTTATAAGGGAATAGAAGACCTTTACAAGGGAACAAAATTGCACCTTTAAGAGAAACAGCAAAAAGCCAGGGCATAATGTACCTGCTGAAATAGAGTGTAAATACATTTCTGAACATAACAATTGGAAAAAGTTATCCAGCAATCTTTACTCCTCACATAGTACATGATGAGCAATAAATAGGATTATTCTCCTTAGGGTGAAAGATGTAGTTGCTAAAGCTTATCTTTCCAAAGGAATCATTTAGGACCTAGCGAGGATCTAATCATTTATATGTACTTGCCTAACACTCACCCAGAAACTAAGGAAAAACCTTGCAACAAAACCTTCCAAAAAGAAGTGCACAATGACTTTCCTCAATTCAAACCAACAAGCCTTAAATTCTCTCTTTACAACATCTCATTTCACTCCCTGCCCCCCAATTTCCACCTAAGACTCATTCCACACCACTGAGTGCTTATGGGCACTAAATAACATGCAACAACTGAGCGCCTGTATGTGCCAAACATGGTGCCAAGCCCGAGGGACAGAAAAATACTAAAAACAGACAAGGCCCATACCCTCAAAGAACTTACTCCCTTTTGAGAAAGAAGAAGGCTTATCAATCAGTATACAAATAAGTAATCAAAAACATTTCACATATAGAGATATACACACTCTTTTGGTTGCAAGTAATAAAAATTCACTCTAAACTAGCTTAATCCTCCAAATACAATCATTGAAAAGATACTGTAGTGTCTCAATCTCACAGAACTAGAAGGGCCACATGTACAGCTTGCCTTGGGAGGAAGTAAAAATCATCATAATTCCACGCGACTGTTCATTTGCACATGGCTGAACATAACTGCTTGCCAAAATGCAAGCTTTATGGGAACAGTAACTTCTCTCTTATTCAACACTGTGCACTCAACTTTTAGCTTCTGGCACATTGTAGACACCCAAACTGACTAAGGTCTCCCAATCCCAATTCTAAATTCCAGAAGAGAAAACTAGATTGGCCATCTTGGGTCATGTGTCCACTTGTGATCCAATTAGCTATCACTACACATACTACAAATGTTTGTTGGGACCCATCCCCTGAGATGAGGGGAAAGAAGAGTTCTCACAGAGGACAGTTCTACCATAACTCCATATCCATAGAGATGCAATTTTATTGTTGTTCTTCCAGTAAGCAGTGTTATCATCCAGCTAATCCTTCAGCACTCTTTTTTCCCCAATCTGTTGAGATATAACTGACAGATAACATTGTGTACGTTTAAGGTGCATAATGTGTTGATTTGATACACTCATATATCTCAAAATGATTACCACCATAGCGTTAGCTAACACCTCCATCACGTCACATAGTTACCATTTCTTTTTTGTGAGAACATTTAAGATCTACTCACTTAGCAACTTTCAAGTATATAACACAGTATTATTAACTATAATCACCATACTGTACATTAGATCCCCAGAACTTATTCATCTTATAACTGGAAATTTGCACTCTTTGAACAACATCTCCCCATTTCCCCACCCACAGCTCCTGGTAACCACCATTCTACTCTGTTTCTAATCCTTCTGCATTCTCCCTTACTCCCCTTTGGATCCATGGTAAATATTTATAAGAATTCTGGTTTAAGAATGAAGAATGAAGTCTGCAACTGAAAATTAAACTCAACTCAAGTTATTACTCGTTGATTATGTACCAACCAACTAAGCCATACACTTAAAATAAAGAAAGAACATTGTTTAAACACTAAAGTTTCCATTATTCAAAATGCCCATAATTTCCTGAAATTGAATGGTTTATCTCAGGTGGGAAAATCAGTGATCACTGCCAGTGGCAGACACTTTCAGGAGCCAACAATTCGTTGTTATTTTCTCTGGGGCCTACCGTCTGCTTGCCTACCCACCCCACTCCCACTCCAAGGATTGGCCTCCAGCAGCCATGCTTATTTGGTTACAGCTGACAAACTGGAGCATTTATCTGACCTAAGCAAGGCCAATCATATTCTTGCATCTGGGAATTGGGACTGCAAGGCTGAAGGGGTGTTATCAGGTTCTGTGGGGAATAGGCCCCATTTGATATAACCTCTGAGAGCAGGATGCCTTTTGGCCACCGTGGGAACCAAGAATCTGAGAAGGAAGGTAAACAGGGAAAGAAGAATAAAGCAGACGCACAGCGATGAGAGAATTCAAAAGAATACATGTATAATTCTAATTTTAGGTTCCAGCCTTTTCCTGAGATCTGGCTATATCCCTGCTCTTGGGATCCACAGATACCCCCACATATTTTTACAAAATGTCTTTTAGCTAGTTCAGTCAGCTTAAGCTACTAGCAACCAAAATCCTGACTAACACATGAAGTTATTGGAAGCCCTGACAGAGCTTCTTACAGTAGATGATAAAGGACAAATTTAAAGGTTCCTCATATTTCTTAATTGGTATTTCACTATCTATAATTAAACTATAAGGCTTTTGAGTGTCAGTCCCATCATACTTCTGACACTATAGTTTGTGGCCAGGTTGCCATTCTTTGGAAAAGAGGAAAGAAAATCACACTTTTATGAAGGGTCTATGGTTGGAGGTGTTTGATGGCTCTGGACTAAATCCCGCCTGCCATCGACCTCCATTCCCCACTCCCAGGTTTCTGCAAGAGCTCCATACACAAAGAAAAATAGCAAAAGAGAAAATAAAGTTCTACTTTATTTTTAGCTGAGCCTGTTTCTAATAACCTCAGATGAAGGTAGGAGCGCTTGGCAAGAAACAGGAAGGGTTTTGGTCTCCAGGCCATCATGGCGCCTCACCCAGGGTCCTTGCACCATGGGTACACATGGTCCATTTGAAGAAAGGCAACTTTTCTGGTAGCACTCACTTCCCTATATGTCAAATTAAGCAAAGAGGCCCTTCTCCGTGGCCCACATAGCCAACTTCATTCCAACCCCTACCTCAAGGACCTGCTGGGCAGACACACCACACACGAGCAGGATCATAGCTCCTACACTTCTCAGAATCTCCAATTCCAGTCTTTCCCCTCAAGGGTCAAGAAAGCGACTGTTTTCAGGGCAGCCCCTGAAACACAAAATTATTGTTAAGGCCTTTATAAGTCAAGGGAACCAAGGACAAGAACACTATTCATGAATGCCAGAGTTAGTGCACTCATTCTCAATGGGGCGATTTGGCCACCAAGGGGGTGGAAATTGATTCTTGGGGGAGGAAAAGAAAACTCACTCTTTTTTTATGTATAAAGTACAGATATACATACACTACATTAATAGATAAACAGTATATCTGTGTTATTGAAATTTCACGGAGGAGGAGGTGGCAATTAGGGAAAAAATGTCTAAAAAAGGCTCCTTAGAAAAAAATGTTGAGAGACATTGGAGCCTGTAGTGGATTCCATGGTGCGGTTTCCAGGCTCCCCCACCGCTGGGGAACCCACTCCCAGCTTTGTGCACACTGGCTGGTAAGAACTCCCAGTTGACTCCTTCAGCCAAGAATTGTCCTTTGCAGAACAGGACACACCTTTCCCAGGGAGGCTATGCCTCCACTTTCTCCTTTTCTATTTCTTTCCTCCCTGCTATGCTCCACTTCTGTGATTGTTGAGCTACTCCACGAACTTTTTCATTCTGCATCCTCTCAGACCTTCCCCCGATCCACTGTTTGTTTTGCAAACTGAACCTTCTCTTTACATTCTGCTGACTCTTTTCAAAGCACCATTTCCATCTGAATACTGTTCATTAGTCTCACTGCCTTTTCTCCTACTACTCTTGTAAGCACTCCGAGGGACAGAACCCTGCCTCATTCTCTTTTCTACTCCCAGGATCTAGCACTGTTCTTGGCAGGAACAGGTGTTCAATAACTGTTAGATCGATCAAAGTAACTTACTGAACATCTTTGCAAATTCTTTGGGCAGGTTGCACCCTACGAGAACTGAGAAGGCCGCAAAGCAGCTCCTAGTTATTTCAAAGTTGGTCCATTCACTAAAAAGACCCCGTTCTACTTATTTTTGCACTGCCACAAGTACCAACAGCCAAGAGAACAAAATACCTAAAACATCTTGCCCAAGCTATAATCCAATTGTCATAAACAGAACATATTTTAAATAAGTCAAATATTATGAAAAAATTTATCAGTACTGAAATAGTCGTACTTAAATTAGAGTGCTAAACATAAATAAAATGTAGACAATGCTGACTTCCTCTTGCAGATCATATATAGTTTACGGAGTTGTTTTATCTACACTGTCTCTTTTGAGGCTCAGGCAGCCCAGACAATATTTTACCCACTTTAAAAAGGATGAAAGTATTTTAACAAGTTCAAGTGGCTCCCTCCAGGTTGCAGAGTAATGTGTAGAGAATGGAGTTCAAACCCAAGCCTTCTATGTCTAGTCCAGTGGTTCTCAATCAGGGGCAATTTTTCCCCCTAGGGGATATTTGGCAATTTCTGGAAACATTTTTTGGTTGTCACAACTGGGGGAGAGGTGCTACTGGCATCGAGTGGGAGAGACCAGGAATGTTGTTAAACATCCTACTATGTATAGGACAGCCCTCCATCCAAAGAATTACCTGGCCCAGAATGTCAATAGTGCTGAGGTTGAGAAACCCTGGTCCGTTCCAATGTGTTAGACATCATATCACATTCCTTTGAGCAGACATTCTGGCTCTTAAATGGGTAGGGAACTATAAAACCTTTGGCCACAGAGCTGTGCTTTCCAATACAAGAGTCATGAGCCACATGCAGGTATTGAGCACACGAAATGTGTCTAGTCTATATAGAGATAACTCTGGGTTTTGAAGACAGTGTGAAATAAAGCATATAAATTATCTCAATATTTTTATATTGATTGCACGTTGACATGATAATATTTATACATGTTAATATATTTAAATAAATATATATAATTAAAATTAATTTCACTTGTTCCTTTTTACTTCTTAAAACGTGGCTAAGAGAAAATTTAAAATTTGATATGTGGCTTGCATTATATTTCTTTGAACATTGGTGCTATAGAGATTGCTGCTATAAAAAAAAATATCTAGTTGCAACAGTCTACGTTGTATCTATTATGCAAAGTAGCATGAGAACAAGTTATTTCAAAATAGTCTTCCGATTTGTGATAGGTAAAATAATGTCCCCCCCCAAAGATGTCCACCTCTTCTTACCAGGAACCAATGAATATGCTACTTTACATGGCAAAAGGGACTTTGCAGATGTGATTAAGTTCAAGACCTTGAGATGGGGAGATGATTCCGGATTATCTGGGTGAGCTGAATGTAATCACAAGGGTCCTTATAAAGGAAATAGGGAGGCAGGAGGGTCAGAGAAGGAGATGTGATGACAGGGGCAATGTCCAAGAGAAACTGGAAGATGCTACGCCGCTGACTTTGAAAATGGAGAAAGGGGCCACAAGCCAAGGATGCAGGCAGTGTCTAGAAGTTGGAATAGGCAATGGAACGAATTCTCCCCTAGAGCTTCCAGAAGGAACACAGCATTGCTGGCACCTTAGTTTTAGCCCATTGACACCCATTTCAGACATCTGACCTCCAAAACTGTAAGATAATAAATTTGTGCTATCTTAAGCCACTAAGCTTGTGGTAATTTGTACAGCAGCCAGAGGAAACTAATACAGCATTATGCACACACACAGATGGATTATGTTGCACATCAGCTTTCCTTCAAAATAGAAGATTCTACCAAAATATATGACTCCATTTCAGAAAGCAGAAATCTATACGACTATGATTAAGCACACTCACTGATAGCTGATATATTTTGGGGGTCTATACCATCTCCACATTTATAATACAATGCATTTTCTTTTTTTTCCTCCCCAAAGCCCCAGTACATGGTTGTATATCCCAGTTGTAAGTCCTTCTAGTTCTTCCATGTGAGCCACTGCACCAGCATGGCAACTGACAGACAGGTGCTGTGGTTCCATGACCAGGATACAAACCCGGGCCACCGAACTTTAACTACTGGGCCATCAGGGCTGGCGCGACAATACATTTTCTAAAACTACTTTATCCAGTGAATAAATTGTAGTGGGTCCATGCATGGTTAATTGATTTGCACAACATACATGGTACCACAAGTGGAAATCACTAAAGAAAAAAAGAGGAAGCTAAGAAATAAAAAATTGACTGTCCTATATAGCATACTTTCTTTATATGCAATACCATGTCCCACAGATAAATAAATGGATGATCATTACCCAACCTACGCTATTGAGATTCCAACACAAAAGCAAATTGCTGTGAGTGAATGACAATTATATATCCAAGGAAGAAGACATTTATTTTTTATTTATTTATTTTTTTGTGTGAGGAAGGTCAGCCCTGAGCTAACATCCATGCTAATCCTCCTCTTTTTGCCGAGGAAGACTGGCTATGAGCTAACATCTATTGCCAATCCTCCTCCATTTTTTTCCCCAAAGCCCCAGTAGATAGTTGTATGTCATAGTTGCACATCCTTCTAGTTGCTGTATGTGGGACACGGCCTCAGCATGGCCAGAGAAGTGGTGTGTCGGTGCGCACCCAGGATCCAAAGCCGGGCCGCCAGTAGCAGAGCGTGCGCACTTAACCGCTCAGCCATGGGGCTGGCCCCGAAGGAAGAAGACATTTTATCCAAACGCCCAAGTGGAAGTACAAGTATAGTTACTGTAAGTCCCTCTACTTTTCTATAATATTTAAACTCATGTGATTACCAGGCAAATGAAGATTTTTAAAATACAGACCATCCCTATTCACAATCTTCTGTGTTTGAGGGCATAGCTGGATAGTTAATCCTTTGGATAATATCACTTTTCAAGGAAGGTGGGCTTTAGTAAAATTTTTTTTAAAAATAGGAGGGATTAATAATACACTAATCTCCTTAGTAACTGAAGCTAATTTATGAGAACTATAAACTTTAATCTATTTCCAACTTTAAAAGCAGAGAACATAAGTCAACCAGAAAAGTATTTATGGCTAGCTACCAAAATGAAAATTGATTCTCTTTTGGACAGAAGTAGCAAGAGCTCTGGATTAGGGAGAAGACATAAGATCTAGTCCGTGTTCCAGAACCAAGATACTATGCAGCTTTAAGCAAGTTTCTTGGGCTCTCAAATCTTGATTTTTCTCCTCTACAATATTAAAATGTTGGGCCAGTTGTATATCTCTAAGGTTCTTTACAGCTCAAAAAAATCTATGGTTAAACATTAATGCAGGATTGTTTTATTAATTTCATTTTTTGTTAATGTCTAAAAGCATAATTTATAAAGACATTTAAATCCTAGTTTGTGTCCATGACAATGCAAGCCTGGTGACCCAGTGAAAAAGAGCAGCATGATTTGTCCTATAGTTTATTCAGTGTTTAGAGTTTTGATGTCTTCGCTTGGCTTGTAGTGAAAATGTTGACATGGATTACTGCCCTCTAATAAAAATAAATTTCATTATGTTTGGCCAGAAATCTGTGTGCGACAAAGAGTAAGGTCCAAACAACACATCAGCACATCAGCTTCGGCAGCTTTGCCTCCTCCCTCCCTCCTAGCAGTCCCCTCCCCCCCTCCTATCCCTGTCTAACATCATTAATCAAAACCAAGGCTTAACTATAAATAGGTGCTGGAATTGACTTAACTAACTTTAACATGGAAGGAAAGGGCTGGGGTAGGTTCCAACTTGGCTATATTTCGCATCATTCCTGAAGATTTTCCAGCAAGGTCTAAACCTCCTGCTGCCCTCTTCTCCCTCACAGTCTTCACTGTCCTTCTGCATTATAACTACAAACAGCACTTTCTTTTACTCTACTTCTTACTTTGTAGGACAATCTCCTCATTGTCTTAATTTGCAACATGCAATGCCTGTGCTCTATCCCAAAGAGACAATACAAAAAGTCATAGAGAGATGTCTGTATAAGCCACTCAAAAATGTCTAGAGGCTTTAGTTAGTCTGATCAATACTTCAAATACAGAATTTGGCTAAAAATAAAGCAGGTTTATGGAGGCTTTTGTTGTAAATTTAAAAAAAGACAAAACAAAATCATAATCCAGTTGGGGCAGGAAGGTAATAAGAAAACATCTAAAGGAACTGAACTATGAAGAGAAAAATACTCAAAAAAAAAAAACCCATATTTTTCTGTAAAACTTTTCTTCTATGACTTCTGAGTAAGAAAGAGTTTCAAGTTCATGCTGTATAGTGTCCCCTCTGCTCCAAACACACAGTTGTGGTAAGTGAAATATAAAAAGAGAACACAAAAAAAACAACAGCAAAATACAAACTAAGATATATATTTTCAGGAACCAGTAGCAGTGGGTGTAAAGTCATAGTCTTCTAGGTGCTGGGCCCTTAAGTGGGCAGTGGATCGGGACATTTCTTTCCAGTGGGAGATTAAAAGTCCTCTACTTAACAGAAAGGACTGAACCCAGGCTCTAGGGTTAAAGCTGGACAGGATTTGGAACTCTTTGCTTGCTAAAGTTAAAATGAACTATCGCCAATTGATTCCAGGATTTACAGGTTATACCATTAGCTATCAAGGGAGAGGATATGACTTTATTCCCCAGGGAACATTTGGCAATGTCTGGAAATATTTGGGGCTGTAATAACTGGAGAGAAGGAAGTGCTACTGGTGTCTTGTGAGTAGAGGACAAGGATGCTGATAAACATCCTGTAATGCATAAGACATTCCTCACAACAAAGAATCATCTGATCCAAAATGTCAACAGTTTCCCTATTGAGAAATCCTGGGTTATACGAAGCTGAAGACCTATGGAAGCAGGAGGCATCAACACAACCTGTCTAGACCAAGATCTAAACCAAGCTGCTACTAGCTTGGAGACTGGTTCTGCATTATTTCTAATTTAACTATGGGACAGGAGCTCCAAACTATCATACAGGGTGTAGTTCTATCCTGGGGGCCCAGGTAGAAGTCAACTGAAAAATGCCAGGCACAAAGAGATGCCCATAAAAAAAAGACAGTAAAGAGAATGAAAGTGCCAGAAAAAATGATCAAGAGAGAGCTAGAAAAACACAAACAAAAAATTTCACTCAAAATTAGCCTACAAACCACGTAAAGAAATATAACACTGAAAAAGACAGCCAATAATATAAATATTTAGAATATGAGTTCACTCCAGTGAAATTAATTTTATCAAATCACTTGACAAAAACTTTAAAAGAAGCACATCTAAAATGTTCTGGAAAATAAAAGATGAAATCACATCTACAAAAATAGCTGAAATTATGACACAAAATCAGGCAGAGGAGAGAAATGGACAGGTAAACGTAAAAGAAAATAAATTAAAAATTTGAAAAAAATTTAGTTTTTAAAATTAAAAATTTAAAGGACAGCATAATCCTCAGACTTGAAATAGCTAAAAAGCAAATTATTAAATAAGATTTGGTACCAAGAAATTTGCCCAGAAGCCAGGAGAAACAGAAAAAGAAATTAAAAATTGTGAAAGAGGCCTGGCCCCATGGCATAGTGTTAAGTTCAGTGTGCTCCACTTTGGCGGCCTAGGGTTTGCGAGTTTGGATTCCAGGCATGGACCTACACCACTCGTCAGCCATGCTGGGGTGGTGACCCACATACAAAATAGAGGAAGATTGGCACAGATGTTAGCTCAGGGCTAATCTTCCTCAAACACAAAAAGAGGAAGATTGGCAACAGATGTTAGCTTAGAGTGAAGCATCCTCAGGAAAAAAAAATTGTGAAATAGCATTTAAGAAGCAGGAGGGATGGTGTGAGAATCTCCAACTTTAGAGGCCTATTAGAGATTTAGAACTTCTTATTAGAGATTCAAAAAAAACTGTGGAACAACTGAAGAGCAATATTTGTATATAAATATCCAAAAGTTTCCTTTCAATTACCGAAGAAAAATGAGAATCCTCAGTTGAAACTGCTCTATGAGTATTCAGCAGCATAAATACAAATAAATCCTAAACCTTGACATATTTTAGTAAAACTGAAAAATGTCAATCTTAAAAGCCAGCAGAGACAAATGGTAGTTTAACCTAAGAAGAAGTGACTATCAGACTCATGGCAGATTTCTGATCAGTAACGAAAGTTGGTAGAAGAACCTGGAGCAATACCTTTAAAATGATGAGGAAAAATAACTGTCACTATAGAATTTTATTCCCAGATAAACTATCATGCAACATTTATAGCAAAATAATAATATTACAAAACATAAAACACTAAGAGTGTTTAACACGCATAGGCACTCACTAAAAGAACTATTAAAGGATCTATTTCAGCAAAAAGAAATGTAAATTCAGAGGAAAGGCATGGGATAAAGGAAACAAAGCATTTCCTTGCTTTCTTATCAATGAAAAACAAGTGACATTGCTATGGTGGTTAAGCTGTACCACTCTCAAAAATGCCAAATGCCCTTGAGTCCAATAATCTTAATATTTTACCTCACTCTCCCTACTTTAAAATATTGTTTTTAATTTCACTAAAGGAGAAAATCCTATTTTCAAGTACAGAGACAAAAGACATTTTTGGCAAGAACAAGCAGGTAGAAACTTAAAATGAGCAGAAAAAATCAATTATAGACAGAAACAATATACCAAAGAAACAAAAATAGTTACCAAAGAAATAGTTACCAAATATGGAGGGAAAAAGGTGAAGGGAATATAACCATCAAAAAATTGATAATGGGGAGAACTGTTGTATCCTGGACTCTGTCACAAAATTGAGATGACTTCATTCACTTAATCTACAAAGTAAAAGATTGAGGGAAACCAACATCCTTGATCCTTGATCAAAGGTGTTGTTAATCTAAAAGATTATTAAGGTATGTTTTTGCTCTATTATTTAGCAAAAATTATATATCAGTCACAAGTATAAAATCTTAGCCTTGAGATATATATGAATTAAAGTTTTAGCTGTTCCCAGAAAATATTTTGCATTTTCTCCATGGCTTTATGCCAAGTTTTTCAAAGTAGATATTCAATAAAGACAATGGAACCAAAACATAGCATTTGTCAACAGCTCAGATAAAGTCTTAATATTGATAAGCCAGAGAAACATGTTCTATGTTACCTTTAACATTTGTTGATAAAATTGCAAAGGAGTCATTGAACCCTGAACTACACAATTTCTAATAACTCCTGAAGTTTTTTACTAATCGTATGCCAAATATCTGAACAGTGCCTGGCCTATGATATATTCTCAATACATTTTCATGAATAAATAAAATAAAATTACATGAAAAAAATAGAATATAAGAGAAAATCAGAAATTGATGGTATAGAAAACAAGCTACAATAAAAGATATGTAAAACCAAAAGCTAGTTTTTTACTAAAAAATAAATAAATGGAAAACCTTAAGTAAGCTATACCAAGAGAAAATATACCTATAACACAATATTAATAACATAAAAAGTACAAATACAGTAAAGATTTTAAATCATAAAAATAATATGAAAGTAATGCAATAAATTTTAAAAATGGGCAAAATGGGTAATTTAAAGAAACATATTAATTATGAAAATTGCTCAAGAAAAAACAGAAAACCAGAACAAATAAATAATCATTAAAGAAATTTAATTGGCAACTAGAAGTGTGCCCTTGAAAATGACAAGATGGTTTTATAGTTTGTTATAATTAACTATAGTATAGTTAACTATAGTATATAGTTTGTTCAAACAACTTCAGAAAATGGAAAAAATTACACAGTTCTCTAAATGCAGCTAGAATGGTCTTTGTACCAATTTGATAAGGACTCTATGAAAAATTAAAATTGGAGACCTACCTGACAATGAACATTTGCCAGAGTCTGAAAGAAAATATAGCAGAATTTTTTATAATCTATCACGTATATCAATAATGCAAGGATGGTTCAAGGTTAAAAAAATCTGGGCCGGCCCCATGGCTTAGCGGTTAAGTGCGCGCGCTCTGCTGCTGGTGGCCCGGGTTCGGATCCCGGGCTCGCACCGAGGCACCACTTCTCCAGCCACGCTGAGGCCGAGTCCCACATACAGCAACTAGAAGGATGTGCAGCTATGACATACAACTATCTACTGGGGCTTTGCGGGGGGAAAAAATAAGTAAATAAAATTTAAAAAAAAAAAAGTCTAAAAACGTAGTATACCACATTAGTATATTAAAGATGAAAAGCCATATCTGCATATTACTGTATTCATAAATTCCATAAAATTCATCACTCATTCATTATTTTAAAAATTCTTAGCAAATATGAATTAAAGGAGACCCCTCTTAACTTGACATACATTAAAAAAAACTTAAGACAAAATGCTAGATCACCCCTTTCACTCTAACATTTCTGAAGGTCATAATCAATGTAAACAAAACAAAACAAAAATAAAAGAGTTAAGAGGTATAAGAATTAGAAAGGAAGAGATAAAATAGCCCATATTGGTGAAGATACGATGAACTTCCATAGAAAATCTGAAGAATTTATAGACAAACTATTAGAATGAATAAGAGAATTCAGCAGGGTTGCTGAATCAAGATCAACACACAATAATCAACAGCCTTGCCACATACCAGTAATAACCAAATCAGGAAGAAAATACATCATACAAAATATCAATGATAACTATAAAATTCCTAGGAATACATGTAATATAATTAGTACAAGATATGTGGAGAAAATTTTAAAAATATTGCTAAGAACATAAAACATTACTTTAGTAAATGGAGAGGTATACCATTTCATGATAGGAAGACTCAATATCATACATAAGCCAATTTTCCTAAATTAATGTATAAATTCAAAGCAATTCCAAAAAAAAATCCCAGCATGATTGCTCAGGAACTTAATAAGTTTATCAAAAAATTTATATGAAAGAAGGGTCCAAGAATAGCCAAGAAAATTTTGAAGAATATCCTGTTCATCAATAGGAAAAGAGATAAAGGAATTGATAAAATTGAATACTATGTAACAGTTAGCATGAGTAATTGGAACTTTGATGAGCAAAGAAAACATGTTGTAGAATGATACCTATAAAATAATACCACTTATAGAGATTTTTTAAAACATGCAAAAATGCTGAGTTACTCATAAATACATAAGTATATAGGTCACAGTAAACTGTCTTTATTATCATGTTTCTCCCAGTTGTAATGAATAATAACACAGTAGTATCAACAATGTAATTAAGTCAAAGTGATTAGGAACACAAACCTGGCTTCAAGTGTTGGCTCTGCCCTTACTGGTTTTGTGATTTGGAGCCTATTATCTAACCTCTGGGCCTCAGTTTCCTCTCTATAAAGGGAGGATTAACAGAATTTATATAAGATTAAGGGGAGGACAAAATGTAATTACAGATCTAATTCACTCAGTACCTGGTCTGATAAGTAATAATCCTTCATTAAATGATGATTGTTACTGTAGAAACCATTTCTCCTGTGGAGTTCAGAGACTGTGGCACCTGCAAACTCCAAGCATTTGGGTAGCACGCGCCATTCAGAAGAAAGCTACGGTTTCCGCAAAATTCAAATTCTAAAAGTTACTTTTCCATTCAACTCATTGTCTTTTGTTTCTACTTTTAGACTCTTAGGTAAACTTTCATTAACAATGTAGTAAAAAAAAGTGTACTGAGTGTCACTGTAAATGTGAGAAAAAAATGAAACAAAGATGAGCCATATTCTTTGCAATAAATCACTTCACTATCCAACTCTTTATTAAGCCACAACTTTGAAAAGGACTGGCTTGTGTAATATTTGAGATTTTAGAGGAAAACAAAATGTACTACGTGGATCCAACTATCACCTAAAATGTTTGACATAGGGAAAAATATTTATGATTTTGCTGTCGTGGTTAAGCTTCTGAAGTAGAAATCACAAAATGATTTCACAGACAATTATTTAAAAGCTACAGAGAAAATTACATTACTGTTACATTGGAAAAGCAACTATCCCTCAACATCATCTTCTGATTCAGTCAAGATATATGTGAATCTGTAAAAAGGGAACTTCATGATTATCTGCTGTTGAGGATTTAAAGGATTTCTGATTGAAAACCTCACCAGTCTTTTTTATAAAAGCTTCCTTTTCAAATAGCTATATTCTTTGTATATTTTGCATCTGTGCAAACAGCAGCAAGACTATGTTCCCTTCTGTGGTACTCTACAGCAAGTTGCTTATCAGAGCATAAAGAAATTCTGACCCCACACAATTTTAGGTACCACTGTGAACTGTAATAATGATAACCACTTCCTCCAAAGCTCCCCTGAAAATGCCACCAAAAATCTGCAACATCAAAGCAAGTGGGCAACGAACAGATCTAATTCCTAATAAGGAGCCTTTTCAACAGAATGGATGTAAGGATAGTCTGGAAAAACTAATAATTGTTTTCTCCCCGTTTAAGTATTTCAGATGTGTATAAATATTTCCTGCTTTTCTATCAGCAGAAAATAATGATGTGTACTAATCATTCCATAGCTCCCAATCATGGCTAATTTTGGTTACTTGTCCACAGTAAGTGTTTAATTATTAGTATTGTCGTGTGATCATCTCAGATGCTTCGGATACTACAGTGTGTGTGTGTGCACGTGTGCACATGAGTGCACAAGTTGGAGAGCAGGTCTTGCAGGTCTTATATCTTTATATGTCTATACAAAATTACTTAATTCATCCCAAGAGAGAGCTAGGAAAGGAGGGGTCTTGCCTACTTTCCTCCATCTCCACCTCTTTCTTCTGCCATCACCGTTAGTGACTTGAGCATCAATGCAGTCCATAACCTCCTAGTTTTTCAATTTCCTCAGATCCAGAGAACTCTGTATTTATTCCAATGTTTTCATTCATGAGGATGGTCACCTCACCTTGGATATTTGCCATCATTTGGAAGTGCTTGACCTACAAATGTTCTCTGACTATAAACTATTCTTCCATTTAACATATGTCTTTCATCTTTCTAAACCTGCTCTTTATTGTCATTTTTAACTCATTCAACAAGCACATTTATGACAAGCACTGCACTTGGAGCTGGGAGTACAATAATGAACAGGACCAACACAGTCTCTGACCCAATAAAGCAATTATGAATATGGATATTATATATATACTATATGTCTTCATTAGGATATTGAATTCTGAAAAAAAAATTTGCTACAAGTCACTCCCAACTCCCAAAGGCAGCATTCCGTTATTAAAGCACATACTCCCACAAATTGAAAGGCAAAGTCATTCTTTCTGTGACCAGGAATAAGCTGGTCCCAAAGGCACCGTGTGGCAGCAGGATGGCTGAGCTGAGGTTCCCCTTCACCACCCTTAAGAGTTCCCTGCCAAATCTGACCTCATGTTTCAACCACAAACACACAGCTAATAATAGCTTCTGCTCTTAACTTACAAAATACAATTCTTAAAGGCAATTTTTGAGAACCAGCCAAACGTCTGAAAGGAAAATTTACAGAGCCTAACCAGTAACTACTACCAAAACAAAACTTCTCCCAACAGCCACACGGTAATTCCAAGTTTCACCAGCAAAGTCCTTTGAAAAGATCTGAGGCTCCCCCAACCAGTGTGTGTGTCTGTTCACCCCAGAGGTCAAGTCTATTAATTGCCCTCTGCTAGCTTCTGTTCTTTCAAAACAAGTAACAGATGAAAATCTTTTGGGAAAGGATCAAGAAAAATGTGTAACCAAATATTTTATTTACATATGTAAATAGATATAGATATATAGTTGTTAGTAGAATTTGGTGTGTGTTAGGTAGCTCTGAGGGAAATATTTATGAAAAGTGTTATACTTAGTTTAAAAAAAGCTAATGTCTGGTATATTTTTTAACCTTCAATTAAAAAATCAAATTATAACATCTTCATTCCCCATTCAGACTATTTATAAAATTAAAACATCCAAGACGTCCAATTCAAGTGACTTCTGAAAGGGCAGATTGTGAACCATGCAGACACCAAACTCCACATGTGATGAGGATGCCTGGGCCCTAGAGATCTGTGGCCAAATAAAATTCATCCTGTATGTGGCTCTGGCAGGTGAAAAAGGACTGTAACCTCTATGAGGGCAGGCACCATGTCTTTTCTGTTCACAACTGTATTAGTTTACATCTAATGCCTAGTGCAGTTAGCATGATGATTGGCATGAACTAGGTACTCAATAAACATTTGATGTTTGAATTAATGGTGAATGAGAGGGAGGATGGAGGCATGGATGGATGCAATGGATGGACGGATATAAAGGCGGACGAATGCATAGATATTGTTCTTTATTTGGGCGAGTGGAGGAGTTAGGGGTAGGGAATAGTCAATGAGTTAGGGAAAGGTTTCTGACCCATGTTAATGACACTCTTCCTTTGGCAATAAGACAAAATACTCTGAGCAAAGCTTTGAAGTTAGGTGAATTAAGGTGTAGATCTTGGAGCGACCTTTGATTACCTATGCAATGTTAGGCAACTAACATCGTCTTTTTGGGCCCATTTCTTTATCACTAAAACTGAAAAGTAAAATTTACTTGGGTTGTTGAGAGGATGAAATGAAATAACAATGAAAGAGCCCATTGGACTGCCTGGCACTGTGTTTTAAAAAAATTCTGGGAAGAGATAAATTGAAGCGAGTTGATGATCACCTCTGTGCTAAAGGACATGTCAGTCACATACAGGGAACAGAGATACCATTTCAGATAATTCAGGCCCCTGGGAATCTACAATCACTTCTTATACGCATAGATAAAAGATCTTTCACTATATCTGTGTTTTCTCATATGTTTTTAGGTAAAATGCTCATCAAGATAAACTGAAGATAATCATCTTTTTCCTAAAAAGGTAAAATGAACTTTATTTTCACCATTGCATGATTCCCCATGTTGTGTGTGTTCCACTGTCGTTTTAAAAGATCACAAAGTATAGGCAAAGGGAGGCACAAAAGTCTAGAGCAGGGGTCGGCAAACATTTTCTGTAAAGGATCAAATAGTAACTATTTTAGGCTTTGAGGGCCATACAGTTTCTGTCACTACTCAACTCTGGTGTTATAGCGTAAAAGCAGCCAGGACAATACATAAATACACAGGTCTGTCTGTGTTCCAATAAAAATGTATTTATGGACACTGAAATTTGAATTTCATGTAATTTTCACGTGTCACAAAATATCTTTCTGGGCCATAAAAAAAAAAATGCGTGAAAGGCTGAATTTGGCCCATGGACCATAGTTTATTGACTTCTGGTTTAGAGCAAGCAATTACTTTAATACTCAACTGGAGTTCTTTAATGAATCAGGAGTATTTGCCTTAAATATGATGTTAATGTTCTCTTGATCCAATGTTAAAGGTTAAATTTTTTTAATATTTTACCTAGAAATGAAGCACTGTTATCAAGTTACTGTATTAGTGAAGTTTGGGAATACTTAAAACTTGCAGATGTTTGCTGCTGGACACAGATTAGCTAACATCTACGTTTTCTAGTAAAGACATCAAGTTAAGAAACTAAAAGTAAGAGAAAACAATTTTCTGGTTTCTGCTGAATCAATTATTGAAGTGTGTTTTAGGGTGATGACAATTGGAAAGGCATATTTCATTTCCTAATATAATAAATAATACATAATGATTTCCTATCCTGCTGTTAGAGTCTTTGGGATTACTATTTCTGTGACTTAATTAAAACCTGCCTTTGGGGGCAGAGAACTGAAATGCCCCTACCATAGATTAACTGTTACCATTTGGAAAGCTCCAATTTGATTGATTCGAACATTAACCCTCTAAGTTATAGACTTGGAATTATTTGTCTTCCTTTTTATTTTCCCTTAGAAAGCTGCATTTTTATTTATTTATTTTTATTTTTTTGTGTGTGAGGGAGGTCAGCCCTGAGCTAACATCCATGCTAATCCTCCTCTTTTTGCTGAGGAAGACCGGCTCTGAGCTAACATCTATTGCCAATTCTCCTCCTTTTTTTTTTTCCCCAAAGCCCCAGTAGATAGTTGTACGTCATAGTTGCACATCCTTCTAGTTGCTGTGTTTGGGACGCGGCTCCAGCATGGCCGGAGAAGTGGTGCGTCAGTGCGTGCCCGGGATCCCAACCCGGGCCACCAATGGTGGAGCGTGCGCACTTAACCGCTAAGCCACGGGGCCGGCCCAGAAAGCTGCATTTTTAATTGACAAATCTAGCTCCCACAGATTCTGCATAAATGATCACAGTGTAAAGAACTTAATATAATGTCTGTACTTCTGTTTGATACTTTAAGACTCAGCGGGAACTGCTGCTCAACTGTCAAATTAAAAACTCTTCCAGTTTTCACAAATACATAGAAGCAATATTAAAGTGGATACAATTCATTCTCTTGATATATTGTTGCTATGGACTGAATGTTTGTGTCCCCCAAAATTCATATGTTGAAGCCCTAACCCCAGTGTAATGGTTTTTGGAGGCTAGGCCTTGGGGAGGTAATTAGGTTTAGATGAGGTCATGAGGGTGGGGAACCCGTAATGGGATTAGTGTCCTTATAAGAAGAGGAAAAGACCAGAGCTCTCTCTTTGTCCACCATGTGAAGACATAGTGAGAAGGTGGCCATCTGCAAGCCAAGAAGAGAATTCTCACCAGGAACCAAATCTGCCCAAACCTTGATCTTGGACTTCCCAGCGTCCAGAACTGTGAGAACTAAGTGTCTGTTGGTTAAGCTACCCAGTCCATGGTATTTTGTTGTAGCAGCCCTAGCTGACTAAGAAAATTGCATTGCTATATGTAGTTTCAAACATACTTTCTCTAGCTGTGCTGCCCTCAGCAAGTTGCTCTTTGCCTATTTTCAGTAAAATGAGGGTTACAGTGATACCTGACTTGGAGTTGTCATGAGGATCAATAAGTTAATATTTACAAAGCACATAAGGAGCACTTGATAAATGTTCACTTACAAACATCCTCACATTTATATATTTACTTGCACATCTAGTGGTTTAAGCCATATACATAGCTAATTATTTTTATTTAAATGTTTAGTAAGCTTTAACCAACTAATAATAGTCATGTGAAAATATAATGAGGGAAATGAAAATTAGAATAACAAAGAGATATTATGTCTCAAGTTTGCTAATTTTTTTTAACTGTTCAGTGTTGGCAAGTGAAACACTCAGAGGCATGTTAAATGGCCTAATCTCTCTGGAAAGTAATTTTGCAATATTCCTAAATCCTTAAAATTATTCATACCCTTTGAATCATTGATTCCTCTTTTATCAATGAATCATAGCGAAATAACAAGATGTGTAGTTGAAGATGGGTGTATAAAGATATTCACCATAGCATTATTTATAGTAGCAAGTAATTAGAAATAATCTAAATACCCAACAATATAAGAATCATTAAAATATGCCATATCCTTACTATGTGATTCTTTGAAGCCATAAAAAAATTACAATTTCAATAATTTTTAATGACATGGGAGTTATTTATAAGAGAATGTTACATAAAAACACTATAAAACTATAATTGAGACATTCTCTAATTGTATTAGTTATCTATTGCTATATAACAAATTACCTCAAAACTAAGCAGCTTAAACAATGCACGTTTATTATCTCACAGGTCTTGTGGGTCAGGAATCCAGGCACAGCTTAGCTGAGTCCTCTACTCAAAGTCTCACAAGCCTGTGATCAAGGTGTCCACTGAGGGTGGGGTCTCATCTGGAGGCTTGACTAGGGAAGAATATGCTTCCAAGCTCATTTATGTTGTTGTTGGCAGGATTCAGTTCACTGAAGGCTATTGGACTAAGGGCTTTATTTCTGGCTATAGGCCAGAGGCCTGCTCAGTTCCTTGCCATGTGGGCCTCTCTAACATGCCAGCTTGCTTCGAGAGAGTCTGCTAGCAAGTCAAAATTCACAATCTTTTGTGCCCTAATCATGGAAGCGACATCCCTTCAAAGTTGCCGTAGTCTACTGATCACAGTAAGCTACTCACAGGGAAGGAATTACACGAGGCTGTGAATACCTGAAGGCAGGTATCATTAGGGACCATCTTAGAGACTGCCTACCACATATAGACGCGTTTATGCACTGATATATAAACACACAGAAAAAGTACTACAAGGAAATATGCCAAAATATTCCAAGTAATTATCTCTAAAATAAAGGATTATGGGTGATTTTCAGTTTTGTCCCTGCACTTTTCTATATTCTATGAGGTTTTTTTTACAATTAGCATATGTTACTTTTATAATTAGAAAAATATGTGTTTTATCTATTTAATAAATACTTAGTAAAATTTAATTATAATTTCACTCAGAATGCTACAATTAAGTTATTCTCAAATGATCCTTGCTGTGAAAAAATACTCCTATAAAGGTCTGGTTGTAGCTAAAACATTTAAATATAGGTGGATACTTTCTAACATCTGGTAACTAAATGAGTACTTGGCTCATGATTAACTATATTTGGCTTAATTTTTAACCCTTTCTACTATATGAGGTTACAAACCCAGGAGAAATATTTTTAAATAACCAGTTTTCTGGCACCGGTACCCATGCTTTTAGTCACAATCATAGAGATGAAGGTTACTATGAAGGCAAGTCAACTACGCAACAAGAATTTCCTCTCTCTTCACTTTGGGCATTGCAATATGCTCAGTGCTTCAGGGAGACATGGTACTTGTATTCAAGAAGGTTACATTCCACTTGGTAAGAGAGAACAAATACACATCAAATGACAGCACATAATTCCTTCCTTAAGGTGTGTAAAACATCCTAATTTCCAACATGCTTGCACCACTGATGCCTTAATAATTCAGATAAAGGAAGGCTGAAATACTCCAAAGATCCTTCTTGGAGGAGACTTGATCCAGGCTTTCCAAAGTGGGTAGTACTTAAATACACGTGGGAGGGAGAAGAACAAGACATTCTAGGTGAGATTTGACCAGTAAAATCTCACATTATGCTTGTTACTCTGGTGTAATTATTAATAGCGCCCCTTTTCACATCCCAAAGTGCTCCAATTTTGACAATAAATTATATGAACACCCTGAGTAAAAATGCTCTAAGTAGAGGGCATTCATGTTCACTAAGTTGAGTCAATCTGCTCAATAGATAATAATTCTTACCAGCAAGAGCAGGAGAACATTTGCTCATTTGAATTATTTGTTCATTTATTCAACATGAATTTAACTTAAAAGAGTAATTTGTTTTAACTTTTTTACTGTCAGTGCAGAAAAAAATAAATTTTTTTCCTTTTTTCTTCCTCTTTCCTTCATGGTAACAGGCATATCTAGAGTTTGTAGTGTGAACAAAGTTCCCCAATCACTTGGGGGAGAGGATTATGTAGATTTTCTAGGTTTCTCCAGGACAGAGATTGAGATGAGATTCTTTTTTCCCCAGCTTTCTCCTTAGAACTAGAATTTAAGGCTCACAGAATTAAATGACTTGCTTGTCTGAAATCAACTGAGATTTGGGGAAGGGGCTGTCGTCTCCGTGGTCATCAGATCAAACCTCAGCTGGGCATCATCATTTCTCAGCACAATGTGAAACTGGAAGTACTAAACCATATGAAATGGCTGGCATCAGAAAAAAGCCACAATCATTCAGCATTCTTGCCATCACAAGAAAATCACAACTTGTTACAGAGAGTTCACTGGTAACTGTGGCATATGACATCCAAATTTTGGTCAGGCCGAATTTAACAATAACTTCAGTCAACCAAATATGTTACAGAAAATTTCAAGCCATGATCAATTTGATTAAAATATCTGCAAAATTTCACTTTGTGCAAAGTGAAATTAAAAGGCTCTGTAATATCAGAGTTGAACTACCTTCTGATAAAAATATTGCTTCGCGGTAGTGCCTTATTAAACTTATAAGCAGTAAATTTAAGCAGAAAAAACTTGACCCAAAGGGGAAAAATAATCTATTAACCAATATTTAATTAACAGTTAGCAAGATAGATATTTTTTTGAAGAAGAGGAGCCATTTTTAGAAAGTTCTTATTGCACAGCATTCATTACTTAGCACATCATGGGTTTTATCATTGTCTGACTGTGCTGGCAGCAGACCTCAAACGCAAGAGTTGAAATGGTCAAGTTGATGTTTAGAACAGGCAATTCCATTAAAATCTGGCAAAAGGCAACATTGATAATATTTGACACAGAACCCTACCATTATCCAAGATTCTACTGGGACCACATCAATTAATTTCAACAATTCTTGAACTTAAAAAAAAAATTTATTCTGAATTTTGCTTTTACTTTCATTAGATGTGGATTATTCCTCTAATAATATATGGAAACAAAAATTATTAGGCTAATTATTTGAACTCCTATTGGAAAGAAAAGCTTATTACACTAATAGAAAACAAAGACAAAACTAACTTTTGGTAATAAGCAGAGTTTTAACTCAAGTGTCTCTCTGTGAAAAGCTCAAAAAGTCACTTTACTGGGTTTAAATAAGTTTCTGTTTCCCGAGTTCTTCCCAAACCTAATTAAATTTTTCTGTCATTGCTTTTACCCTTTCCTCTGAAGTGTTCACTGTAATAAACGCAAATTTTAATAATGTTTTTGTTGGCATTTTAAAATCTTCTTAATTACCAGTGACTGGGTGGCTTAAATTAAAATAATTCTTTTGAGACTCTCTGAAATTAGTCCTTGAGTAGTTTCATTGATGTTCAGGTAATAAATAGTGATGAATTCCTCCTTACAGAGAAAGAAAAATGAGAAAGGATATTCAATAATACAAATAGGTTGTTTTCCTGTCAAAATAATATGGTCAGAGCTAAAACAATGACAATTTTCAGAGAAATCCTATTTTTGAATCCCATAAGGAAGCAAACCAGAGGAATACGCAGATAGAGACAGCTAATAGTACAAGTTTGCCATACAGTGGTGGGACACTTTTTGAAAGCAAAATACAAACAAGTATCATCAGAAGAAACAAAAGTGGGAAGAAGAGGCTGTTCTTAGACATTTCATATCTAGGACTGTCTACTCCAATGAAAACAAATTCTGAATAATGTTTACAGTTGGACTGAAGAAAATGGTAAAGTCAAAAAAGAGCAAGCATAACACTGAAAGATGTAGACAGAAGCAATACAAATTGAAAGGTCTGAGGTAAATCTGCCAGAACTAAGTCTTTGAAAGTTGTTTGCAAGTTGGCATACATTAAAAAATGAAGCTTGAAATAATGTTCAGGCTCTGTGTGCAAATAACCAAATTTCAGGCAATTAGATGAGTTTTCTACATGACCACACTTAGACTGAACTGTTTAGATATTTTTAGTGATTATTGTCATCAAAAATTCATTCTAGACCCTCCATTAAAATCTCCACTTGTTTTCAGTTGCAGCAGTAATTCTTCCTGGTATCTGCCCAAAGAACAAGGAGTCAGCTCACATATGGAGAAAACAAGGCCAAATTACTACTCCCCCCCTATTAAATTTAAGTTTTAATTCCCAACCCCAAAGAAGAAAATATTAACTTATGGCAGATCAAAGAAAAATCATATGTAGCCCCACACTAACTAGTAATACAAAGACTTAAATTTTTAAATTTAAAAATTTCTTAGCTAGTAAGAAAGAGAGGTTAAAGTACAAATTTTATATACTAGAATGAATAAGATCTAATAGATAATGAACACTATTTTTAGACAAATGCTAGGCTGCAGAGGAATGCCACACTTATAAATGGGAAAGTTTATAATTTAGCTAATCTGAAAATTAAAGGTTTCAAGAAGCACAAATTGACAGTCTCCTCTGAAGGGATTTCTGACTGCCAATAATCAGGAATGGAAACCAGAGTCTCAGAATGTGGAAGGGTAAAAGAATGACAAGGCAGCAGGAGTGGAAAGGAGCAGAAACATAAGGCTGAAACAAAAATGGGACATTGGGGTAGATTATAAAAAGAGTACAAATTATTTTTAAAATATTCCTTCTGGATTAGACAACTGTACGATGCTGTGGTCTAGTAATAGATTTTCATGAGATTTTCTCTTTGTCATGTAATTTAGAGTGTGTGCGTGTGCGTGTGCGTGCTCGTGGGGGGAGATACTGAGAGAGATCATCACCAGCCTGCTTCACCACCAACTCCCAAGCCGCATGTCCCTGGCCTTAACCACTGAGTTTTAAAAGTAGATGAGAACCATACTTAACATTTTTAAATCTTCCTTTTAAGTTTAAACCAATTTTTATTATATTTTAAGTGATTTTTAGTAAGCAAGAAGGTCATCCTACAGCTATGATTTTATGCCAAAAAAAATACATTTGGATGACTGCTGATGTTAACAGAAGAATGAATCCTGTCTCCACTACCTTATTCAACGTGTCCTCTTACAGTAATATTTTTTGATAAGCTTCTGATTTCATAGTTTTAAAATCTAATAAAATGTAAAGGAGACATAAGGGCAATGCCCTGGGAAAGCAAACATAACTATTCCACTCTTTAATTCATCCTCACTGCTCTCTCATCAGGCTAAAGTTGTTGATTTCACATTCATTGCTCAAGAAAATATAAACTTGGCATCTGTATTATTTTCTAGGCTTGTGTTTGTATTTTCCTTCCCATCTGAAAATAACAAAAACCCCAAAATACTAATCTTTTCATTGAATTGAAAAGGAAAATTCTCTTACACTGGAATTGAGTGTTCATTCTAACTCTGCTTTTGCTTGCTTCCTGAAGTCCTAGCGTTGTTAAAATTGAATACATAAATGCAAACCTAGTGAAGAATAGTCTTGCCCTTGCCTTAAAGAACCTTCTATTGTAAACTATGCAATGGGGCAAACAGGGACACATTAAGAAAATAAGAGGTTTGCTCAGATGCTTAAAAACTAGCTTTCTGGTTTTGCTGCTTTATCCTATAACTGGGACTCTAGTCATAATCTCACACATACAGTGACTGCTTCTTCCTTGGAGCTGTCATTTAGGCTGCTTCTCTCTCAGAGCTATTGTTCATATTTCTTCCTCAACCTCAAATGCCTGGAAGGGTCTCCACCGCTCTCAATTTAGATGGAATTATCAGGCATCCCAATACAGTTTTACCCCAATTTAATACTTCTCTGTTATTCTCTCATGGTTCCTGTGTACTATCCAACTAGAATGGTAAGCTGTATGAAGGCTAAGGCAGTTTTACATCACAAGATTTTGGACAGTGACAGGGGCATGGATGTTTGACAAATACTTGCTGGTAGATGGACTGATGGATCAATGCTTTTCCTGGCTGGTAAGTGGGAGAAGGTACAGGGAGAAGACTTGTTCTTGGCACAAGCAGTCACCTAATTATCTGATTCACAAAGGATTACAGCATAAGAATCACATTCTGCCTTGAGAGAAGCACAGGCCAAACATGGCCTCTTGCTTTGACATTCACCACATCCTTCAAATTGGCGGCTCCCCTGAATTAACAGTGACAACAAGGACTTGCCGAAACTATACTGACAGGGAGAGGGGAGAGTAAAATCTATTGTTTCACACGAAAGAAGGAGACATTTGTGGTTCCAAGAAGATTGCCCAGATGGGAGAAAACTTCTTCCAAAGCCATTTATCTTGTTCTTCAGCAACAGCAGCACATAGCCTGGGACTTGGCATACCGACCATTATGGGAAGTAGCTCAAAGCCTCGACATTTAAGGAGGAGAACCTTTCAGTTGTGATAAGCTGAGCAGTTGCTTTCAGCCTGAAGAAGGTCACATCACATGTGACATCTTGGTAAAGTAACAGATGAAGCAATAAATTCGGTCATACAGACATCGAAAAACTTCAGAGAAAAATTAAAATTAAAAAAGCATGCATTTAAATTATGTGAATAAACTGATATGTACATTATAAATATTTCCACAACTTGTCTTTGGAGCATTTCAGCAAAACATACACTCTGCATGCTTGAATAGACTCCACAGTTTAAAACAGGCAATATTCTCCTTGTTCAAATGCTCTTAGGCTGAAGAATTTTAACAGCCCGCAGGGAGGAAAGCCTAGAAACTGCTTAAGCAAATTCTAAGCATGCCCACATGGTTTCTGCTCAGCTGCAGGTAATTATCAATCATATCATTCTGGCAAAAGCTTGACAACATCACTTGCTTTCTCATCTTTCTTTCTCATTATGCTTTTCTCCCTATAGAAAAATACCATTTAAAAAAAATAACAAACGTTCAGACTTTTTCTACATTGCTTGACAGACCAAAGAATAGTTTATAACTTTACCCTTTCTTTTACTCATTTTCAGGCCATAGGCACGGAGCTATTTCATCTGTTCCAATTCACCATGTATGCATGGTAATATCAAGGATATGCAACATACCATATATTCAATATCAAATATAAGATTTCATTTTTTATATATGTAGTACATGCAGGAAACAAGCTGCAGAATTTACATAATCACTTCAAAATACTCACCTAAAGATGCCGAGCACCTATTCCAACACTGGGGCTATTGCTTAAAATCATCTGCAAAGCTACCTTTTGGAAACTCTCCTCAGATGTTTACTCATAACATGCCTTATAGTCACACCTTGGTTAAGCCAAAAAATTATATTCCCAGTAAAACCAACTATCATATTTACCAAATGAGCCTAAGTGATGAATTCATTTAAACCTTAGTGTACCCAGAAATTCCACTCCTAGGTATACACCCAAGAGAACTGAAAACATATGTCCACGTAAAGACCTGTACAAGAGAGTTCATAGCAGCATTATTCACAATAGCCAAAAAGTGTAAATAACCCAAATGTCCATCAACTCGTGAATGGATAAACAAGATGTCTCTATCCATACAATGGAATATTATTCAGCAACAAAGAAGAAATGAAGTCCTGATACATGCTACAATGTGGATGAACCTTGAAAAAATTAAGCTAAGTGAAAGAAGCCACATAAAAAAATGCTACATATTGTATGATTCCATTTATATGAAATGTCCAGAATAGGCAAATCCATACAGACAGAAAGAGAAAGCAGTTTAGTCGTTGCCAAAGGCTAGGGTCAAGGAGGAATGAGGAATGACTACTTAATGGGTACAGGGTTTCTTCTTGGGGTAAAGAAAATGTTCTAAAATTGATGGTTGCACAATTCTGTACCTATACTAAAAACCATTGAATTCTACACTGTAAATGAGTGAATTGCATAGTATGTGAATTAAATATCAATAAAGCTTTTTTAAAAAAATTAAAGAGAATAATGGCTATAACTGAAATCTAACTAATAAACGGGTCCTCCTGTAGCACTTCCCTACTTTTGTTTTTGTGAAAAGAACATTTGAGATTTTCCAGAAAGCACTGGGGAAGAAAAGTGGTTTTGTTAGCCATTACCCCATCCACAGATCCACCATCCAGCTGTCCACCCAACAACAGTTAAACAGAACAGTCCACAGCACATAGTTCCTTCTCCTGCATGATTCCAATCTCCCAAATTTAAGAGCTAACACTAGAATGTCTCCTCTTCTACATTCTTTCTTCTTGGCAGACAGCTATTGTGAAAAATAAGTATAAAAACTCTGAAGGTTTGGTTCAAAAGCAGATGTTCCCATCCAAAAATAATGTATTTAACATTTTACACCAAAAAAAAAATTCTTAACAAGTTTACCCTCCAGAGCGCTACTATTTACAATTCTTGCTATTTAGGAAGAAATGATAGTACCTTCCTCACAGGCAGAAGTAACCACTCCCTCTTCTATGATCCCAACACACTTTGTTAATTTTTTTACAACTATTGTTTAACTTATGCAAGTATTACCTGTTTATTTCAGAAGAATTGAAAATACAAAAATGCAAAAAGAGGATTTAAATTCATCCAGAGATATTACAATTGAAAATTTTAATGTATTTCCTTCTGGATTCTCTTTTATACACACTCACTTCAAAATTCCAAGTCACTTACATATAAAATAGATTGATTACTGAATTAGATCCTTGCAATGTGGCAGAAACTTCCATTAACAGGTGGAGTCCTTGCCCCCATCCTTTGAATCTGGGCTGGACTTGTGACTTGAACAATAGAAGACAGCAGAAGTGATGGTGTACAGTTTCCAGGCTATGCCTCAAGAGGCTTTGGAGCATCTTCTCCCTCTCTTACAACCCTGCATCCACCACGAGTACAAGCCTGAGCTAGCCTGCTAGAGAATGAGAGACCACATGGAGCCGAGATGAATTATCCTTTACCAACATGCTGTTTGACCACATATACATGAGCAAGCCCATTAGAGATGAGCCAAGTTCTGCCCACATCAACAGAACTACTCTACCAACCTATAGAACCATGTGCAAAAATAATTATTCATTGTTTATGAAGCCAAGTTTTGTGGTTGTTTATTACACAGTTTTATTGTGGCCATAGATAACTGATGCAGGATAACTCTTGTCTAAGCTTTTAGAAGCTGACTCCAGCTAATCAGAAAGGGAGTTGAGAAGATTATTGGGCAGCTAACAGGATCATGAAGAGGTTCAGAACCAAGTTTCTCAGAAAATTTTCCAAAACCACATCATAGAGCTGACCTGGTGATTAAACTGCATCTGGCCCTCTTCAAGCTCCAGATGCTGTAATTTATGTTGCTTCCAAAACCTCAACTTTGCTGTAACCACACTGTCACCAGACACATGCCACTCTCATCAGAAACTCAACCTTTCTGACATTGCTGCCCCCAGGAGCTAGAAGCTTCTGCCTCTACTGTTGCTAGAAAATGGATGCCTTCCTTATGCTCTTACCCAGAGAAACCTAGGAAGCATTTTCTCTTATGCAAATTAAGTCTACTTGATTATCAAATGGGCAAAGGACTTGAACAGACACTTCACCAAAGAGGATATAAGGAGGTCCAATAAACACATGAAAAGATGTTCACCATCATTAGCTGTTAGGGAAATGCAAATCAAAACCACCATGAGATACCACAACACCCCTGTTAGAATGGATAAAGCAGAAACCACTAATACCAAGTGGTGGTAAGGATACAGAACAACTAAAACTCTCACACATTGCTGGTGAGAATGCAAAATGGTACAGCCACTCTGAAAGATGGTTTGACAGTTTCTCATCAAGTGAAACATACACTCACCATGCTATCCAGCAATCTCACTCCTGGAATTTATCCTGGAGAAATGAAAATCCATGTTCACACAAAAACCTCTACACAGATGTTTATAGCAGCTCTATTCATAATCGCCCCAAATTGGAAGCCGCCTAAATGTCATTTAACAGGTCAAAAGATAAACCATGGGACATCCACACCATGGAATTTACTACTCAGCAATAAAAAGGAACAAATTATTGATAAGGAGTGATGACTATAGGTAGAGTTTGTATGACAGATGATATTTTGTCTTGATGGCAACAGGGACTTCATAACAGGAATTAAATGATGATATTAGTGCTAAGGTAGAGGAAAGCATGGATTAAAATGAAGAAAACTCATCATCCAGGAAACTAGTTAGAAAGCCTAGTATGAGAGATGAGGGTCAGTGCCAGTATGGACAGAGAGAAAAGAATAAACATGAATGTTGTGTAGAAAAAGGAACAAGATTTCCCCCACATGGAGGCCATACGAATATAGAATATAAAAGATAAGGAAAAATCAAAAATATTTTCAAGGTTCCAAGGCTGTGAAAATGGTTATCATGGAAGAAAACAGCAAAGTTTAGAGAAACAGCTGGTTGTGGTTTGTTTATTCATTTATTTACTTTTACTTTTAGGGATACAGGATCATTAATCATTTTGAACATTTAGAGTTTGAAGTGATGGTGGAACCTACAAAGAGAACCATCATGTAGGCAAATGGAAATATGGGACTAGGATTCAACTGATGAGGGAAAAACAATTTGCACGTCTAAAGGATAGAAGTGATAGTTGAAACTAAGACATTACATTAGCCAAGTGAACAAAATTGTTGAGAAAATCCATTTCTTCCATTTGACTAAAATTATTTTTGACAAACATGAATATCTGATTACATCTACAAATTTCTACCATGAAAGCACATTACAAACATCTATTTTAGTACCACTTAGTTTTAAAAGAAAGCTTATGTTAGATTTACCTTATAAAAGATATTTAATTAGTGAATATCATAGGAAATAATGACATCAACTTTTGTCAACCAAGAGAAATATTTAAGCTAAAATCAAGCTCAAAGGTAACAGTATATTCAAGTAATGCAGCATAAACCAGGCATATTTTGCTTCTCTTCACAAAGCACCTCCCAAATCCATACTTTGTTCTCTAGAGGTATTAACATAATTGCCGAGGATGCTAGCCAATGGTATTTTTTCCAATGGTATTTATTATAAAACAGTCTTGGCAAGTGAAAGAAAACAGCACACACTGCTAATATTTTGGTAGAATTATGTGTTTATTCTAGCACTGTTAACAAGAGAGAAGTAAGCATCAAACTAGCACAAAAGAATGCTGCTGATGTAAATGAATATTTACTCAAAGCCTAGCTCTTCCTCCCCACTCTGATAGGGCAATGACAAACAGCAGTTTGATCTTGAATTTCTCCCAGCCTCACAGACCAACAAATGCACTGCCCAAAGAAATGATTGTTGATGGCTCAGGGTGGCAATAAGGAGAGACACAGCAGTACCCTATGAGAGAGCTTCTCATGTGATGGAGAAGAAGGGTGGGCAAATCCAAATTAGAGAGAGAGAGAATATGCTTGAAGGGCCAATCAACTCAACTGGTGGCTGGTGAGGTCACTTTCTAAGGTAGCTTTCTTCAGTCCCTTAGCCATAGTCTATACCCTCAATATTGCACCTGCCCAACAAGCATATGACCATGCTACCATGCAGACAGGACAGGAGGATGTGGCTGATTGGGTGAAAAGTATCACCATTAATAGACACATAATATTTTACTAATGTAGATAAACAGTGACACTTGGTATTCAAACAATGTTGAGTGTATTCTTCCCATCACCTCATTCTTTTTTTTTTTAATTTTTTGTTTATTGCAGTAACATTGGTTTATAACATTGTATAAATTTCAGGTGTACATCATTATACTTCTATTTCTGCATCACCTCATTCTAATCATGAGAAAACATCAGACAAACCAAAATTGAGGAACATTCTATAAAGTGGAAAGGTCATGAAAGACAAAGACTTATTAGATGAGACTAAGAAGCCATGCTAACTAAATGCAATGTGGGATCCTGGAACTGGAAAAGGACGTTAGTGGAAAAACTGGTGCCTCTAAGTAAGCTCTGTATTTCAGTTAAGAGTACTGTAGTTAAAGGTATCACCAAGATTACCTTGGTAACAAAACTGTTACCAAGGTTTATTCCTTAGTTTTCATAAATATACCATAACTTGTTTAAGATATTAACAATAAGGGAAGCTAGGTGAAGGATATATGGGAACCCTCCGTACTATCTATGCTACTCTTCTGTAAATCCAAAATTATTTCAAAATAAAAAAAGTTAAAAAGTTATTGTGTATTTATTGTTTGTCCTGTTCTTTGGATCTTAATGGCTGGTTGGGTACGAGATTAACTCATATGCAAAACAATTCCAGAATTCATGACCCACCTTCCAATCACATCAGATAACTTTTAGTTTCTGGACTATGCCCTGCTTACTAATACTCCCATGCTTTTGCTCATTCTATTTCTTCTACTTGCCTTTCTCCCCAACCTTGTTCCCTAGACATACTACTTGTTTTAAGAGTGACCTCAAATGTCATCTCCCCTGGCTTCCCCAGAGTTTGACTTTCCCTCTTATCCATTCTTAGAGTCCCTTCCACAAACCTCTGTTTTAGCTCACACGATAAGGTACTGAATCTAGGCTATATGGAGTGATGGTTGCAAGCAAGAGATCTAAAACTAGGCTATCTGGATTCAAATCCCAGCCCAATCTCTTACCAGCTGTGTAACCTTGAGCAAATTACTTAATTCTCTGTGCCTAAGTTTCTTGTCTAGAACATGGGGCTAACAATCACAACTCATGGAGTCATGAGAACTAAATGAATTCATGCAAATAAAGTAACTCTAAGAGTGTTTGAGTCAGGAAAGCACTCAATAATTATTAGCTATTGTTATAGTTATTACACGTCTCTCTAGGCTGAGGACCTTTGGAAAAAGAACCATATATATTTACTTTCCTGAGTGGAATTCTCCAAGCTGGATTCAGATCCTCCCCTTTGCCATTTACTGGCTTTGGACTTCCTTGGATTATTGTGAGGATTTAATGATTCAATGCCTTTTAAAGCATTTAGTAGGATAACTAGCTCACATCAAGCATTCAATAAATATTATTCTTATCTTGCTAAATCCAGAGTTTTACACTTAAGATATGCTGAATTGTTTGATGAATGAACGAGTGAGTGAATTAATCAGTAAGAATGTTGGATAATACTTCAGTAGCTGATATAGATTAACATTATCGAGTAATGATAGCAAAAAATAAATTTCTTCATTTGCAACCTTATGCCTCTAAACTTTAGAATGCCAGCCCTAATTAAAGATACCTGTTTATGTTGCTCTATGTTTTGTTAACAGCCAGTCATTTGGAAGGATCTCTATGGAGTAGATAAAAAAATTCTAAGAACAAGTAGCTTTGCACAATGATGCTCTTATAGCCAGTGGAGGTGACCTGAGCCGCAGTTATTGACAATTGAAGAATATGTGAAAATTCCCTAAGGGCAATAGATAAGTCAATATAATCCTCTCATCTAATAAACAACTACTATAGGGCTGGATGAATAGTCTTAATTAAATTCTTTGCCTCAACTCTGAATATAATTTAAAAAGGGAGGAGGGGCTTATTTTGCTATTTACTCATAGGTATACCAATTTGACATTTGGCAGGAAACAAACTACATTCTTTTTGATACAATTTAAAATATAACACACAAATCTTAAAAGCTAAAATGTAAAGGAAAAAATACACTCTATCATAGTTCCTCAACTACTATATATTTTCCTTAAAGTTTAAAAAGCCTAAATTTACATCTTATAATTGTCATTTACATTTACCATAATATTGTTGCCTTTTCCCCCCTGAAAGCATCATAAAATCTATGCGCACCTGTCTATAACAGCATTTCAGAATGAAGTACATCCAGTAATAAACAATAGACTCCTCTGCATGATCCCTCATAGCTCATGGGTCCTAAGTGCACACAGCAATTGATTTCACAACCTCCTACAGTGAAACAATTATATTCCCTTTAAAGATGAAGAAACCGAAATTCATACCTCATAAGTAGTGGCCCTGGGATTTGACCCCAGGTTTAGGCATCTCCCAGCCTATGGTCATATTGTCCTTCAGTTATGCTTTTAGTTAGTTAAGATTGTGGGTGACACTCTAAATGCTGCTCTCCATGAGCCTGCACTAAAAATCTTGAGTTCAGCTGAGACTCTGCTGGGAAGTTCTGTGCAAGCTCACACTGACCTTGTGCTGCCAGTGATCCATCTCTCGTGAACACTCAGTCATGTGCAAGAAGTTACAAGGCAGTTAAAAACCCTGGAAGGAATCTCAACCAATGGAAAATGGAAACGAATGAAAACATTTTCCAGCTCCCCATCTTTTAGCTTGTGACAGAGCAAAGGTCACAAATTCTTTGTTGCTTCTCCCATCAAGAGGTGGAATCTTTTTCCCTTGCTCTTGAATCTGGGCTGGCCCTGAGACTCACTTTTACCCAATACTACGAGATCACCATGCAGTGAGGAAGCCCAAGATAGCCACTGGAGAGAGAGGGGCCACATGGAGAAACACTGAAGACATCTTGAACTTTCCAGGCATCCCAGACACCAGCTGAAAGCAGCCAAGTGAGCGAGCCCAGCTGATGCCATGTGGAGCAGAACTGTCCAGCTGAGCCCTGATCTAATTCCTGACTCACAAAATCATGCCACTAAGTTTCATTGGGGGGGGGAGGGTTGTTATGCAGCAATAGATGATGGAAACACAGACAGATCATCCTAAGAGGCATTCTATAAGTTTTCCAGTGGTCCTGGTGGAACCTTGGTCGTCCCTTTGTCCACAGCTGCGAGTTCCATGACACAACCTTATAATGGCATTTCATGCCCCCTTATTCTTCACTCCTGCTTCTTGGGGTCACCTCCCAAATAAACTGCACTCACTCAGGTCCTGCCTTTGGAGGAACTCAAACTAAGACACAGATTTTGCCCCTCCTACATTTTTTTTCACGGAGTTTTAAAAGCTTATGGTTTCATAAAGATAATTTATCCACATTGCTCCAATTATATATGGTAATAACCAACCATTCATTTTTATTTCTAAAGCAAGACGTTATTATGAAGTTAAAAGTTGGATGTATAGATATATAGACAGAGAAAGAAAGTACACTAATAGACTGTGATCTAAAACTCTGCAAGAAGTCTTTCCAAATAAAATTGAAAAATTCACCTTTCTGCACTGAAAAAATATTGCATATAAACATTTAACTAATGACTTGGAGGGAATCTTTGCAGGTATACTGAGTTAATTTTCTTCTTGACTATACAACTTCCTTATTCAATGAACTTTTTAAAAATTTACTTTTTTAGAATGGTTTTAGATTTGAATGAATATTTACATAAGTTACACCTACCACATCTTTATACAAATTAGAAATGATATCTTATGAGGAGAATAAAATACATAGCAAGATTTTAAACATTTCCTGTAAAAGAGATATTTCTAGATGAGGAAAGGAAAACTGGACAATCATGACCCATTGACTCTCCTGCATCTAGCTCCTCCCAGAGACAGCCAAAACCCCAAGGTTTCTCTCTCCCCTTCTCCATCTACATTTGGGTCTCAGAGTACCAGCTTGCCAAATTGTTTCTCAATCCCTGAGATATGAAGTTATCGGCAATGCAAACTGAGAATTGACCAGATGCTTACTCACATTTAAGCTCCTGTAGGTGGTATTAATTCACCTACTTCCATGAGCCATTCAGGTACACAGAAATGAAAACATGTTATTTTCCTTAGTCCATGGGTCACCCAACTCAGTTCACTTCCAATTTCTCCAAAGACATGGATATTCTAGGCTCAGCCTTCTCCTCTTGCGTCCATCAGCACATCGCTTGATGGGTTGTTTCTCAAGTTGCTTTTAATTCTAATGGCTCCTGAAGATCTTTGGCTATTTAATAGCTCTGGTGTGATACGGCCAGGCAATTTTTCAAGATTGTAAGTAGTCTTCAAAGTCTCTGTCTATTCTGAAAAACAATCTTTTTAATAGCTTCTTTGCACTTGCTTCCAAAGCATAATAATCAGGACACAGAATTTCCACGGTAACCTATCTCAGAAAATCCCCTGCTGGCTGTTGACTCCTCCATTGAATCTGCCAGAGCCGTTACTACCTCCCTTGTTGCATCTTCAGGACAGCGTTTAATATACACTAGGCCTGGGCCTACTACATAACTCTGCTCCACTACACTTACATTTCTGATTTATTGAAAAGATGATGTAGCAACAATATTGGTATATTTTCTAAAAGTCATTCTTTTTTTAACATTAAAATTCACATGCCATAAAATTCACCCTTTTAAAGTGTACAAGTCAGCGATTTTTAGTATATTCACCAGGTTGTGCAACCATCACCCCTATCTAGTTCCAGAACATTTTCATCATCCCAAAAAGCAACTTAGTATCCATTAGCAGTCACTCCCCATTCCTCCTACTGCCAGCTTCTGGCAACCACTAATCTCCTTTTTGTCTCTATGGATTTGCCTATTCTGAACATCTCATATTTTTTTTTGAACATTTCATATTAATAGAGTCATACAATATGTGGCCCTTTGTGACTAGCTTCTTTCACTTAGCATATTTTCAAGGTTCATCTATGTTGTAGCATCTATCAGTACTTCATTCCTTTTTATTGCTGAATAATTTTGTATTGTATGGATACACCACATTTTGTTTACCCTTCATCTGTTGATGGGCATTTTGTTGTTTCCACCATTTTGGCTATTATGAATAATGCTGCTATAAACATTCATGTACAAGTTATTGTGTGGAAATATTTTCACTTCTCTTAGGTATATACCTAACAGAGGAATTGCTGGGTCATATGGTAACTCTATGTTTAACTTTTTGAGAAACTGCCAAACTGTTTTTCAAAGCTGCTGCATGATTTTACATTCCCACCAGCAGTGTATAAGAGTTTCCGTTTCTCCATATCCTCGCCAACACTTGTTACTATCTTTTTTATTACAGCCATCCTAGTGGATATGAAGTGGTATCTTGTGGTTTTGATTTGCGTTTTCCTAACAGCTAATGAAACATCATCCTTTGCCAGCTAACACAATAACTAATTTCATTTTCTCATATATTATATTCCACTTGTTTTGCCAGATTATAACATAGTTGCAATTATAGTCTCACTCTCTTTATCATGAGCAATGGCTCAGAGAGGATGCAGTAAACTTTAGAACAAGATGTCATGCTCCAAAGATATATCTCTGGGATTTGGAGAACCGCTGTCAGAACACAGGCTCCCTCAGTCATTGGCTGGATTCTGATATGAAACATACTTTCCCTTATGCGGCACCAGATTGGAAGAATCGGAATCTCACTATGGGAAAATGAGCTCACATTTCTGCAAATCCTGAATGTGTCATGACGCGTATCATAGTCAAAGCATATTTATTTGAAGGTGGCATCTGGTTGAGCCATAAAGTAGAAATGGAGTTTTCTCAGATAGATATGAGACCAGGTGATCAGAAGCAGAGTAAGAAAGAGATTTTAAAAAATCTCTGCAGGGAACCTTTACATTAAATCATAAAATCTGTATCATGAAGCTCAAGGCCCAACCAGACTTATTCTTTGCCATCTTCCCACTCCTATACTCTGTTCCAGTTGGATTTTTCTACATTCTTGAAGCATACTATGTTCCCTCTTAACTACAGCCCATTGATTCTAGCTGGAATGCTGTCTCTCTTCTTTTTGTTTGGCAAAAGCCTCCTTATCCACAGGTTTCATTTGAGACATCCAGACCTCCTTAGTCCTTGTATAAGTTTCCTATGGCTACTGTAATAAATTACCACAAGGGTCATGGCTTAAAACAATATATATTTATTCTCTTATAGTTCTGAAGGTCAGAAGTCTCATTGGGCTAGGATCAAGATGTCAGCAGAGCTGCGTTCCTTCTGGAGGCTCTAGGGGAGAATCCGTTCCCTTGCCTTTTCCAGCTTCTAGAGGCTGCCCCATTCTTTGGCTTGTGACTCCCTCCATTTTCAAAGCCAGCAGTGGAGCATCTTCAAAATCAATCTCTCTCTCTCTCTCACTGATTCTGTCCTTATATCTTCTTCTCTAACTCTGACCCTCCTGCATCCCTCTTATAAGGACTCCTGTGATTACATTGGCTCACCCAGATAATCCATGCTAATCTCACCATCTCAAGATCCTTAACTTAATCATATCTGTAGAGTCCCTTTTGCCATGTAACGTGGCATATCCACGGGTTCTGGGGATTAGGACATGAACATATTTTGGAGGCCGTTATTCTCTCTACCGCAATCCTCCTGTCATAATGCCACAGCATTCTGAAAAAGTGCAGGGAGTTATTTATTTGAAAGTATTGCTTTCATAAAACGGTAAGCACCTTGTGGGGCCGTGCCTGTTTGTTCTGCATACATCCTCGGCATCAAGTGCATAGCCAGCACTCAACAAATATTTGATGACTGTCTGGCTGAGTGGCCAGTTCGGCTTTGTTGGAAGGGGAGGAGGTAGGTTAAGATTATATTATAAAAGACTTTGAAATGGCTGGCTAAGCAGTTTGGATTTCATTCTGTACACACTGAGTCCCAGAAAAGGTTTTTGCTTAGGGGGTTAACATGATTACAATTCTGTTTGGAGTGGAAGACCCATAAGCCAGATGGGAAGAGGGGAGAAACTGAAGGCAGGGTGACCAGCAGGAGGCCACAACAAATGAGGTCCCAAATTAGGCAGTGGCAATGAGAAGGAACAGCTGGAGAGAGATGTAAGAACTTGGATACATTCCACTTCAAATCCTTTCTAGAATGGAGCAAATGAGAAGTAAACACAACAGGATTTGATAACTTATTGGAGAAGACAGGAGAAAGAAAAGAGGGGAGAACTGGAGACATCTCCGGCCTGGTAAAACCAAGCAGATGGAATAAGAGTGTCACCAACCAAAATAAGGAGCACAGAAAATGAAACGTGCTCAGAGGAAAGGGGGGCTGATCTGTTCTGTTTCAGATATGTAGAATATGAAGAGTCCAGTGGGCACCATGAGCAGATGTCTAGCAGGAAATCAGAAATAGATGTCAAGAGCTCATGCACAAAATAGCAGCCAGACACTGAGTTAGGAGTGTCCCCGAGAGGGATGATGGCTGAAGTCACAAAAGTGAATGAGATCATCAAGGGAGAATGATTTGAGGGACAAAATGCAGAACCGTAGGGATGGGTGGACACAGGAAAGCACAGAGACAGAAGAGCAGCAAGAGACATTAGAGACAGAGACGCGGACAGTGAGGAGGCAATTGAGACTCCTCTGTGTGTGGTGGGGAAAGGAGGAACAGAGTCCAAAGAGTGCTGTCAGTTCTGCCCAGAAGCCTAATCAAAGCAGGTCTAAGAAGAGTCTTAGGATTTTGGCACCTTTGAGAGAATTGTTTCATTAAGTAATGGGGATAGAAAAGAGATTTCCAAGGTTTAAGGTGCTCGTGGTCACTTACTTATTCCAGAAGTTTGGCAGTTTACATTGAGAGTCAAGGATTTCAGGGTGGTTCTGCCCTCACCTTGTTGTCTGAGTTTGAGCTTAATACTTTCAGTCCCTCTCTTTAACTGTAAAATAAGGAGGCTGCAGCTAGATGCTACCAAGGTCCTTTCTGAGTCTAAAATTTGCTCTTTCCAGCCCTGAAAATTTTGGTGAAAGCTTAATTCCAAGGCATCTGAGAAGAAGTTGTCTTCACATTATTCTCTATTTAAGTTAAAAGTTATCTTAGAAACGAATTCTAGCAGACAGATACTCCAAGAAAGAGCATATGAAAACTAAATAACTATTTTCCAAATTTATAAATTCTTATGGCATTATGCTGATTTCAGACATAATTTCTTATAAAATGCCTTTTGTCAATTTCCCATTTGAAGCTATCTTACTCTAATTACTTCCTCTTTGGTGACATGGTGATGAGCCTCTATTTTTAATCACAATATTCCTTTCTGCCCACGTTTTAAATTTTAATTCCAGTTTCCGTCATTATATATTTACCATTCAATTCTTCCCTACACATATATTTAGACACCCCATATTCTTTTCCTATCCTCAATACCTTTTGAAAAGGCATTTTTTTTTCCAATTCAGAGCTTGATTGACATATACCAGGAAAGAAGAAGAAAATGACAAAGAGTGAAGCCAGAAGAATGAAAGAAAATGGTACTGGAAAGCAAAACCTAGAATTCAGTTTCTTGCATAAAGTAGCACATTATACAGGGTTTCTCAACCTTGGTGCTATTGAAATTTCAAGGTGGTCTGTCCTGTGCACTGTAGGATGATTAGCAGCATCCCTGGCCTCTACCCACCAGACGCCAGTACCGCACTCTCTGCCCCAGCTCTGGCAATCAAAAATACTGCCAGGTATTGCCAAATGCTCCCAAGGTAGAAACTCACCTCTGGTTGAGAATCACTGGTTTACAGAGACCAACTTATTAGTAGTAGTTCAATAGTGCAAGAAAACAATTTGCTAAAATGGAAAAGTAAGAAATACAGAAGTATTATGCTTATATGCCAACTCCCATTTGTTTGTTGGATGCTTGGCATGGTTTCCCCATGCCCACCTCCCCTGAGTATCTGTCCTCCTGCTTGCTTCACTCTATTAATGAACGCCCCACCCCCAGACAACAGAGTGATCTCTCTAAAACACATATTTGATCATGTTACATCCTCATGTTTAAAAGTCACCAATTTCCCCCATTTTCTACCACAGGGTTTCTCAACCTGGGTACTCTTAACTTTAAGAGCCAGATAATTTTTTGTTGGAGGAGCTGTCCTGTACATTGTAGAGTATTTAGCAGTATCCCTGGCTTCTCCCCCACTAAATGCCAGTAGCACCTCCCCTGTAGTAGGCAGAATAATGTTCCACCACAGATATCCACATCCTAATTTCTGGAACCTGTGAATGTGTTCAGTTACATGGCAAAGGGGAATTAAAGTTGCAGATGGAATTAAAGGTTGCTAATCAATTGACCCTAAAATAATGAGATTATCTTGGATTATCCAGATGAGCCCAGTGTAATCACAAGGGTCTTCAAGTGAGTCTGAGGGAGAAATGACTATGGAAGAAGGTCAGAGAGATGCAACATGGCTGGCTTTGCAGATGGAAGAAGAGAGCCACTATAAAAGCAAAGGAAACAGATCCCAGAGCCTTCAGAAGGAACGTAGCCCTGCCAGCACTCTGACTTTAGCCCAGTGAGACCTATTTCAGACTTCTGACCTCCATAACTGTAAGATAATAAATTTGTGTTGCTCTAAGCCACTAAGTTTGGGGTAATTTGTTATGGCAGAAATAGGAAACTAATACATCACCACCCCCAGTTGTGACAACCAAAACTGTCTTTAGACATTGCTAAATGTCCCCTGGGGCAAAGCTGCCTCCAGGTTGAGAACCACTGCTCTACAAAATGTAGAGTCCAAACTCCTGAGACGTGCACAGTGGGGCTCTTCGTAATTAATGGTACCCAGCCTGTTGAATATTACTATCCAACACACAGTGAAATACAGCCTATGCTCCAGACACACTGAACTTCTAACTTCAAAAACACTCTACATCCTTTCACCTCTCTGAATATTCGATGCCAAGAGGTGCCTTGGAGGGTGGGCAGTGTTCTTTGGCCCTCCTGCCATTTTTATCCATGCCCATAGTTAGTTACTATCCCCCAAATATGTACCTAATTTCTGGTTTCATTAGGTCATTACATAAAAAACCATGTGGTTGTGACATATATTAAACCACAGATATTCTAACCTTCTTCTCCAAACAAGCTTCTCCACTTTTAAGCCCTTCTAAGTCCTCTTCATTGGCAACTCTAGTGTCACCAATACCTCCGTGCCTTCGCATGTCCACTCCTTTCTCTTTCGTCAACGAATCACTACCCTTCTTCTTCTTATAAATGGCAGTCATCCTTGAAGATCAAGTTCAAGTGTTCTCTGCACAGTGAAGCCTTCCAAGGCTCCCCAAAGCATAGTGGATCATCACCTCCACCCTGGTCCCTTATTGTGCTGATCCTTCTGCACTGTGCCTATTGGTTGACTCATCCATCCTCCTTATCAGACTGTTGGCTCTTTAAGGGCTGACACCATATTTTAGCCTCTCTGCATTGCTGGTACCTAGAGAAATGCTTGTACTCAAGAAGTGCTTGTGAAATGAACAAAGAAAAGAATAGAAGTCATGGATAGAGAGAAATCCTTTTAATTATGGGTGCCCGAGGCTGTAAAACTCCAGCTATGAGCATAATCCTAGCTCTGATCCATGAAAATTAGGAGAAACCCAGGGTTGGAGAGAGACCTTACCCCCTTGGCTGCTAAGAACAAAGTTGAGAAGCATGTATCAGTTGTGTCACCATGCACCATTTATCCCTTTGTCTTCTCCCTTTTTCTGCTCAATAGATATTCTACCCAGCATATCCATGAATCGGATTTTGCTAAAGTAATCCTGAGACACGGAGTAAGGAAACATTAATAGAGTCATAGTTGACATTGTCTAACACTCCTGGTTTTAGGCTATAAAATGGCCATTTGTGAGCTTTGAGTGAGCACAAGGCATAGAGCTACAGGCATTTATGAGAGTCCTGGGAGCAGGAGCTGTTGTACAAACAGTTTAGTTTAAAACCAGAGAATCTGCTGAGAGAACTAAGCAAAAATGGATGTGATCCATCACTGTTTAAACCTGAATGAGAGTGAATTCTCAGCTTTGCCTACGGATTCAATGGAAGAGAAACAGAAAAGTTGAACAAACCATAAGAGGTTCATGGAGTCTGCAGGCATGACTCAAGAGGGCTCTGCATGGTTTTGGAATTGGATGAAGGCCCCAGGGAAACTTTATTCCAGCTGAAAGTACTTCCGTGGGCACTCACTAGATGGCCAGCATGCGGTGCTACATTCAACTCACCGGTGCAGTGGTTCTCAACTGGGGCAATTTTGACCCCTAGAGGACATTTGGCAGCGCCTGTGGACATTTTTCATTGTCACACTGGTGAGGAGGGATGCTATTGGCATCTAGTTAGTAGAGGCTCAGGATGCTGCTAAACATCCTACAATGAACAGGACAGCCCACACCACAAAGAATCATTCAGCCACAACTGTCAATAGTGCAGAGGCTGAGAAACCCTGAGCCAGAGCAACCAGGAAAAGCACAGGAACCAAATCTATATGAACCAAATTTCCCTTCCAGGGACCGTAAGTAACCTTGCAAGGTTTGCTGGACTTTTGACATCATTAGCAAAAATTCTCTTTTAGGACAAAGGACCCAGATTGCTTGCAATTGAGAAGGACAAGCAGTGCTCAATGGATGAATTGCCTTGGTTTTTGAGAGGGTTCCAGGGCGTTAAAGCTTTGAAAGATACTCCATGTCATTAAATTCCAGACCCAGGGGTTGCGTTAGGATATCTGGACCTCTACTAAACAAAACCAGCCCTGGACCTTCACGGCAGCATTCCATCCAATCACTCCATGTCTGCCTCAAGAATAGAGGGATCTCATACACACACACACACACATGCACACACACACACACACACACACACGTGAGCATTTTATGAGAAAATATTGTTCTTTTGCTAGATGGCTATGTACTTAGTTTTAACCATTGCAAAGAGGTGAAAGTCACAGCAGATGAGCTTGCATACTGCCCAAATACTCCATAGAACAGTTAGAAGACACCCAGTATTACCGCAGTTCAGATACTTGTCTACTGATTATGAGATTTTAATGGATAAGAAGATAATTTCTAACCAGTCGTGATCATCTATAGTATAATTTCTAACCTGTCATGATCATCTACAGTAGAATGCCTTTTGGTAATTACAGCAATGAATAGCATCTGTATACTATATTCCAAGTATGTGCAGTTGCTAAGAAAAGCAGGGACATTCTTAATGATGCAATAGGGTTTAAATGTGAATGTCAGTGGCTGTCTAGTCCAAGAACTTGGCTTGCTTTTGAATTTCTCTCTCTTATTCTCAGCTCCTACAGATTAATCTGATAATGTGTGCTTCTGATATAGAGCAGGAATCCAGCCCCTTCTAGAGACCAAGAGAAATTCAACGTTTAGATTTTTGATCCTCTTTCTAATGCTGAGTTCCCTAGTTTGGAGAGAATCTCTTACTCTCTGACTTCACTTTGCTTTCTACTGCCTATCTTCCTCAAGAAAATGAGCAAAACAGTCAGCAATGTTTGTTAGTTTTTCTAATCCATACTCCCCACCCAACAGCAGCAGTTACTTTGACACAGTAACTAATATTTTATCAATACGTGATGTTAATATTTCTGATAAATACTGCTGATTATTCTAAGGTGGTCTATTAAAAGTTGAAATCTCATAGTTATCTCATGTTTACAGAGCCAGGTATGATCCTGGATGCTATATTCAAACTGTTTTTCTTGGTTGTGTTTCCTTTATTTAGTCTAAATCTCCAGCAATTACATGGTATTTCATTTCATTTCTGTAATTCTAACTGTACTTTAAAATATTTAATTACAACTAATGGAATCTCCCTTCCGTAATGGAAACAGATCTAAGGCAAATCAATCTATAGAGTTTGTGGACTGAAAGAGATAGAAGTTGTTCATTTTTAAAACAACTACTATTTATTCTCTAAAAGTATGCTGCTTTCCAAATACCCATCAACTACAGTTTCCGAATAGCTCTGTGCTCCATTCTTCTTAACCAGAGAGCAAATATTTTAAAGGTACCAAATAGCTCCCTCTGAGTTCCCTATTTATTAATGATTCCCGGTTCATGTATATTTCACTATTGGTTGTCCTTAGTGGGATATTTCCATGAGCTTTCATAGCCTTAAGCAGAGATTATTTTCTCCTAGATTTAACCAGTACTCAGTCCCATAGATTTCTGAAATTAGAACTTTTGAGAGAAGAAAAGATCAAAACTAGAGAATTCTAGTAATTACTCACCCCCACCCCCCAGCCACCCAAAAACGCAGACCTACACACACTATCAACAACACCCTCCAGAATAATGTTCCTGAATTCTCTGTAGAACAACCAGGTGGCAGACATATTTGAAAATATATTTCATCCAATTCTTACAAACAGCTTAGAAATAGATCATTTGAGTTCCGGAAAATATCAACATTGGGTGAAGGGATAAGATGACCCTCTGAAATCGCCTGCAGTACAAACAGGAAAGCAGAACACCATCTCTTCCTCCAGCTCCCACCACTGCTCCAAAGTGGAGCCAAGAAGTGCTAACAAGACACACGCGGGTGGCCACTAGGGACGTCCCATTTCCAGGCACCATTTAACCAGCCAAAGAGGAAGAGCCACACCATAGAAACCTCTCAACGGGTCCCTGGCTCTGTAAATGTGATGGAATTAAAGAACTGCCCAGGTGTCCAGCCTTGGGCCATGAGAACGCGCAGCATCAGACCCTACCTCGGACTTCCACACGACGTAAGGGTGGCCGTGGCTGTTGGGTGGGGACTGGAACTTTCTCTGCTGGAGCCACCTCCTGGGAGAAGCGAAGATGCCGTTGGGGCCTCCCCCGGAGGAGCAGAGGATGGCGCTGCGGCCACCGCCCGGCCCAGACAGGACCCAAGGCAAGTCCCAGGCCATGCTCTTCTTGAGGCCGCTGCGACCCAGGGGGACCTCATAGTCAAAGTGGAAGCTGCCAGACGGCGACTTTTCCTGCGGGGTACTGGGCGTGGAGAAGGATGAGCAGAGGGGTCTAGGGGGCGGGAGTCGGTTGGCCCGGGGGGGTGGGCCCCGGGGAGAGGACGCTGATCGGGGACTGAGACCCTCGGCGGGAGGCAGCGGGGAGCAGACGCGGCCCGCAGTGGCCCCCCGCGAGCCACCCTCCGCGCCCGCCTCGCCCCCGCAGCCGCCGATCAGGGCTGGGTCCAGGCTGCGGGTCTGGCGCAGCTTCCTCTTGGAAAAGCCCTTGGCAGAGGCCGCGCCGCCCGAGGCCGGTGAAGAGCAGGAGAAGACACTGTGGAGCAGGCTCTGCGCGGACATCTCGTCGAGGCTGTGCCCGAGGGCCAACCTCCTCCCGCTCTCGGAACGCTGGCGACTTGGGGCCCGGAAAGAAAGGGGGCTCGGGCGAGGCTGCCAGGCGGGGCCAGCCCGAGGCTCGCCGAGGGCGGTGGAGGGCAGTGCCCGGCTCACGCGCCACCAGCGCGCTCCAAGTACCCTCGCGGGGGCAGAAGCAGGAGATCCATCACCAGCCTTCTAGGAAAAGGGATCGGGGGGCCTACTGTGGCCGCTAGAACCTTCCCTCGGAGCCCAAGTCGCGAAGGGGGTAAGGAAGAGAAGGAAGGTCAGGCGTTCGCTCAGTTCCCAGCTCTAACCCGCCAGCGCCACTCCCCCTTCCCAGCCGAGGCAGGAGATGCCGCGCTCCTGCTCACTGGCTCTGGACAGCCTCGAAGTCTCCAGCAAGCTCCTCCTCGCGCCCTGAGGACGGTCCCGAGGGCTGGGGAGGAGGCCTCCTGGGCGTGCGCCCAGGGCGCGTCCGTCGCGCTCCCCGCGCCGCGAGAGGGACTTCCTCCGGCGCTGGAGCTGGGCGCCCGAGCTGCGCCCCGGCTGCACCGTCGCCGTATCCGGGCCCTTGAAGCTGCGTGTCTGGCCTCCACTTGGCTGCTGCGCCCACTCCTCCGACTGGCTAGGCGCAAGGGTGTCTCCAAGCTCCAGGTTCCCGTGCGGTGCCAGTCTTGCTACAAAGTAGGGACACGGAGAGCGCTGCACCCAGGGCCTTCCAAGGGCTGAGTGGCTACGGTGGGAGAGAATTCCTGGCTACGCTCAGGGACCTAAGGAGAGAGCCCAGGGGCGGATGCCCATGCCCCACCGGAGAGGGGCTCTTGATATTAGCAGCCCTGCCTTGGGCCCAGGGCAGGCGCGGAGATGTCCCCGCACGCTCTCGCTAGAGGCAGCGGGAAGGGGGCGGCCGGGACGGGTAGGGCGGGAGGGAAGCCAGGTCTAGAGGTGGGGCGGAGCCAGGAGCAGGAGAAAGCAGAACGTGGAGTTTTCCAGGCTCCAAACCTGGGAGCGGAGCAGAGAGAGCGCTGCTCGCCACTGATACCGGGTCTCCTGGGGAGAAAGCCATGAGGACGGAAGTGCGGACCTTCTCCCCCGTCTCTCCTCCCCCAGATCAAGGGGGGCGCCAGCTCCACTCACGTTTCTGGAAAGGAAAGGAAGTGTCAGATTGCACCCCACCCACTGGTGTCAGATGGGCAGCCCGGGACGGTTGCTCTGAAGTTGGAGTTAAATCTCCTGCCTCCCCCCAACCACCACCTCCCGCTGTTTTTGTTTTAAAAAAGGAAGGATAGAGATCCAGTTCAAATACAGTGGCTGCCGATGAATGGGCTGGAGATCTCGGGACCTACTAAGAAAAGTAGGGGGGAGGGGTCCTCGCCGTGTAAGGGTCGTGTGTAAATGTACTCGAGGAGGAGGGGTGAGTGAGGCCAGGCAGGGGGCAGGCGCCGGGCGCAGCGTCAGCCCAGAGGCTGCGAAGATTGGCGCTCACAAAGCGATCGGTCTCCGGGTTCGGCTCTGGGACGCCTCTGGGCGCAGCGCGCCGCGGCCACATTTTTGGGAAGCTGGAAAACACTGGCGATGTCAATGTTCCCTGCTTGGAAACGAGTCTGGGAGCAGCTTCTCCGGCTACTGTCCTACCCCTGGAATCCATAAAGCTCAAAGCCTCGCCGGCGCGGAGTGCTTTTTGACGTAACATTTAAGTTTTGCAACGCATCTTACAACCGTCTCAGCAGGGGAGCAAAGAGAATGTTGGAAATGCCTGCGTACTTGAACTGTGTTCGTGTGTCCTCTTTTACCACTTCAGGGTGAAGAGAATTTTATATGAATGTAAAAGTGACTTTCCTTTACCGTTTCTTTTATTAAAGAAAAAAACTTACAATGAACTTATAAAATCAAGTGTTTGACACAAACATTCGCCTTGTGTATATATCAGAATTGTCCAACTTTGATTTTGGAAGACTTCTTTTATTCTCTATAAAATTTTCAGGAGAAAATTAATTTTTTTGTCTTTTTAAAAAGTGTGCTCTGTGTTCCTAGATATTCGACTATCTAGGTGGAGGCACGTCATGAATTCTAATCAACAGAAAAATTCGATGCCTCTACAAAGGGCTTCATTCGGACCCCAGGATCTATGATGTACACGTTTTTGTAAATGCAGTGGGGCAGACTGCACCCAGGGAGTTCCTTCGGGTAACTTGATGACCTATCTGCTGCCTGAAAACAGAATGAGATACAAATTTCCCATCACCCTCACCGCTGTCATTCTCTTCTCACCCTGAAACTTAAGTTTCAGTGGCTGGCCATTAGGTGTGCCGTGGAGAGGCACAGCGTTTAAAATCACTTTCTTCCCTGCTTCACTACACATGCCAAATTACATTTGGGGGACTGTTGGCATTTCCTTTCTTCCCTCCTCAAACAAGTCACATTAGAAGTAAAAGAGGGCGGGTCTTGCCTGCCCTTTCCTTAGTTAACAATACCTTGTAACTTGTCACTAGCAATGAAAACACTTAATGCCTACCATTTGGATACCATTGCATGGAATTGGTTATGCTTCACTGGATTTTGGCATTTGGAGTAGATGGTTAACAAAGTCACACTTCACAGGAACACTTATAACTCAAGGTGGTCCAGCAAATGTAATTCATGATTCATATCCGTTTTATTTCTCTAAGCCTATATGATGACCATGGGGTTGAAAATGCAACCCTGTCACGATTATGTAGTGCTAATAAGAATGTCCTCCAGGCACGAAGTCATACGTTCTTGGTCATGGATGCTGGAAAGCCAATGAGCAAAGGGACTCTTCTATTGGCACTTGGGGCTTGGAGCAGACACATTCAGTTAATTCATCATCTTGTTTTCCAGTGGGTCCTGACCCTCCATTAGCCTGGAGCTTGCCTCACTTTGGGGAACAATGAATAAATTGTTTTAAATATTCAAAAATTAAGCACAGGTTCCTTTTTTAAAACCCTGTGTAAGTAGGTATTCTTTTAAAACACAGGGGGAAAAATGTAATGGCTCGTCTGGAATGAAAGACTTATAAGAAAATTATTTGGATTTTTTAATGATATTTTAAAAACTCTTTTGATTTCCGACCTGACTGCTATTAAGTTTATTTTGCAGTCATTGGTGGCTTATGGTTTATTCATTCATTCCTAGTTAGGGCATCCTATTTTACTCTTGTTTGTTATATAATCCCTTTGCTTATATAGACCCAACTCACACCGGCCTTTCTGATTGACTGCCATTTTATGCCAAACTTGATGAAGGAAGATCTGGGTTTCATTTACCAGTTTCAAAAACGGCTGGTTTTGTTACATTGGTCCCTAGAATCTTTCTCACAATTCATCAGCCTGCTTCAGAAGCAATATAAATGGTAGTCTAGAAATAAATGGTTTTGAATATATATACTTTAAAAAGCAAGTCTCTAAGACTTTGCTCCTTTATTTGGGCAATTGCTATTGAAAAGTAGTGTTCATATTTGTTTTTTTTTCCCCTCAGAGCCAAAGTTAATCAAAGCCTTAGGATACATTTTAATAAAGGACAGCACAGTCTGTTCACTATTCCATTCCCCATTATAATTATCATAGAAATTTAGGATAAAAAATATATCTATTCCATTTGGTCATGGCACGAGAATATTCTAATGAAAGCTCTAGAGTACTTTGTCTGACATCAAGGTATCCTCTTATCAAGGATCCTAGAAAACTCATCAGTTTTCTTTCCATTCCCTTGAAACACTGTTCTACAAACACATACATCTTACTACTAAAGAATATATTCTGTTAAACCTAAATTTCCCTTTTCTTAACGTTACCCCTTGAAGTTTTTCTTATCTCCAGCCAAAATTCCTCTTTCCCCTTGGTGTTTAGATCCTTGAGCTATTTGTAGATTTTATCATGCTCCTTGGGTCTGACTTTGTGGTTTGGCTACACTATAAATTTCACATTTTGCTTTAAACCCTCATTGTAGATGATCTCCTCTGGATTCCCTCCAGTTGCTTATTTCTTTTCAGTCCTGAGGTCCGATATTCCAGGTTAGGGCATCCTATTTTGCCTTTGTTTGTTATATAATCCCATTGCATCTATAGTCCCAAATCACATTGAACTTCCTGATTGGCTGCCATATAGTATTTTAGACTTCTATCTGATTGGCTCCCAACTCTTAGCATCACTGATTTTTGTTTCATGCCCATGTCTCTCCAACTGATTGTGATCCCTCTGATATCATTTCTACATTCTTAGTGGTATCTGGGTTAAACAGTTCACAGCATCTCACTCTCCCATAAAAGAAGACAAGGGTTCTGCCTCCAAGTTCCTAAAACATGAAAAGGGAGACATGATTTTTATCTTTGTGTTGTGGAATATATGAGAAATGTGTGGAGAACTTTTATGGGATTTAAGAACGATGATTACATTAAATAGCCAGACTGTCCCATGCCTAAACTACTTCTCGACTGTAAGCTAGGAATTTTTTGCAGCTGAACTAAGAATGTTTCCTTAGATTCCCATTCTAGGATCTCCCTGAATGAATATAATTGCTGAGGCACTTAAACTACAACTGATGGATGTCAGTGGAGGTAAGTCTAGAGTCACAGGATAATTCCAGATGGGTAAGATTAGCAAAAACTCACTTTCTTAAACACCAACCCAGCGTTGAGGAACAGTGATCATTTTCCAAAGATGGAAATGTTGTCATAGGTGTTCTCTGGAAGGTGAATATAACAATTTGCAAGACATAGAGTATTTGAGAGCTTGAGTCCTAACTGGTACCATGATGTGAGAAGACTAAGATATAAGTTCCACTGTCCACCTTAGAGAAAATTTAATATTACAATACTAAAAGAGATATTCAGAAAAAAAATCTTTATGCCAACACTAAAAGGAAAAAGTGTTGAACATGTCTATACCATTTGCTAACTTGAATTTAGTGTTGTACTCAAGACCGTCTACTCAAACAGCTTGGTCCTGACCCTTTAATCATAACAATATAATAACAACTAACAATTGTGGGAACTTCAACAGTTCTATGGCAGACACTGGGCTGAAATCATGCACACGCTATCGAAATCAATAGTCACACATACACAAAGCTAGAATATTTCACTCCCAATTTTATAGATGAAGAAAACTAAGACCTAGAACAGTCCCACAGGTCACTCCTTGGTTGAGTGGCAAAGCTAGTATTCAGATCCGTGTGATCTAACCTCAACCTCTAACTCCTGCAGAACTAGAATTGCAGATTAAGAAGCCATTCCATTTGGAGGAGCTTTGGGACCCTTTCTGGATGGATTTCAACTTGTTCATTTCTTATCTAGTTGTGTGACCTTGGGCACATCGTTTCACAGCTCTCATTCTCACTTGCCCATCTGCAAAATCATGTCCACTTCAGAAGGCTGTCGAGATGCGTAAAGGACCTAAGGTGTATAGCATGCTTAGCATAGAACATTCTGGAGAGAATAAACACAGTGATGGGAGTTAATACTATAACATACAAAATCTATAATTTTTAAATTATTTTATGAGTCCAGATATATTGAATGACCATCCCTAATGAGAGTTCACTTGGTCTTACATCCAAAAGACCTATTCAAACCTTTTTAATTTGCTAATGAATCGTTTGTTTAAAATTATTTGAAAAAGACCCATGGTTGACCCAGTGAATAGTTATAGTACGGATTTTCACCATTCTCCACCAGTTTTAGTGAGGTGTTGTCAACACCAACTAAATAAAACCAACACAGTCTTTCAAGGCAGGGAACTTTTTTGAGTTAAATGAAAGACAATTTGGGATTCTTTATATTCAGACCAGAGTGTAGGAAATTTTTTGCCTTCTATTACACTTGTATACCAACGGGCCAGTTTTTTTGCTCAATATTTTGGATCAATTTCACATTGCCCAGAGTTGGAACCATGAATCCTCTCTTTAAAACAGGCACCAAATTGACGTTTTCATATCCATCTAGTTAATATCAAGATCTGTGACAATTTCTTCTGACATTACATTCAGAAATCTAAATGACTATTCTTATTCATCTTTCTCACTTTTTCCCCAATTTGTGTGTCTAATTTCACCATTCCTCACCAATCATGACCTTAAAAAAAATCAAAATCAATGAAGAGAAAAAAATTCCTGTTTCTGTGTCAGCATCCACATTGAACACAAAAAAGTCACTTGTAACACTGTCCATTCTCTCATTTTCTGTGTGAATATTAGCAACACAGTCTCTGTTTTCTAGTGTTTTATCTTTTCTCCTAGACTTTAAAAAGCGGTTTTGCATAGGCACATTGTTCTACTCTTTCACTTACATGTTTATTTCTCAAGTGTTTCTAAATATCAAGCCTTCTGTTTTCAGGGTACCAGTTAGTGAGGCAGGTGAAAAGCAAAGTTGTATAAAAATCTCAAGCCAAGTTGCAGTATGGATGTGCTTAGGAGAGTCCCAGGGGCTATACCTGCAGCCAGCATTTAAAAGAATCTTCCAACATCAAATCCTAAATGCGTGACCATTGGCACTTTTGTTTCTGGGTTTGAAACTTGATCTCAAGAGATTTTTAATAATAATACAAGCTGGCTGACAACCAAATTCAATTTCAGTTTATAAACATTTTGAACATGCATTTTGTGCCAGCGGCATTCCTTCTTTGTTAGTTTTACTTTCTTCTGTCTTTGTGGGTGAAGGTGCATTTGGCGTCTCTAAGTTAATTTTATCTGAACCTGGTATATGGTTGAGCTGTACTTAGTTACTTAGTTTTTAACATCTTCCCATAGCTTATGTTTTAAAACTACTTTTGAGGATGAAGAATTACATAATAATGTAAACAATTATTAATACTTTGTTAATTACTCTAAAATTTTCATAATCTAAACATTTTTCAATATTCCTAATTTTTAAAAGTAACTAAATAATGTAGAATCTTTTCCTCTGAAATTTTCATTTTTTCCCCCAGAATCTTCACTTCTCTATATTGAATGGAAACAGGAGAACCTATTTGCCCAACGTGTCTTCTAGTGACAAGATAGGATGGGGTGCGGAAGGAAGAGGGGAAAAGAAAGACAACTGGTACTGTGCCTGGGATATATATCCTTTTTTCTCATCTACTTTATTGAGGAACAACCTACATATGATAAACTGTACCAGTGAGTTTTGACAGCTGCGTATACCTGTGAAACCATCACCACAATCAAGATTCAGAACATTCCCATTACCTCCTGAACGTGCTTTTATTCATGCCCCACGCATGTTGACAACTACATTCTGCACTGTGTAATGCTTGAATTGTGCCTTCAGTCAATATAGAAAGGGAGGAAGGGAGGACTAGACAGAGATCAGAGCTTTTTACTTCTGGTAGTGGGTTGAATTGTGTCCCCCAAAAAGATATGTCCAAGTCCTAATCTCCCGTACCAGTGAATGTGACCTTGTTTGGAAATAGGTTCCTTGCAGATGTGATCAAGTTACAATTAGGTCAGACTGGATAAGGATGGGTCCTAAATTCAATGACTGGTGTCTTTATAAAAGAAAGGAGAGGGCAACTTGGATACAGACACACACACATACGCAGAGAAGAAAACCATGTGAAGACGGAGGCAGAGATTGGAATGTCTACAAGCCAAGGAACACCAAGGATTGCCTGCAAACACCAGAAACTAGAAGAGAGGCATGAAACGGATTCTCCCTTAGAACCTCCAGAAGGACCCGACCCTCCTGACACCTTGATCTCGGACTTCTGGCCACCTTAACTGAGAGAGAATAAATTTCTGTTGTTTTAAGCCACCCAGTTTGTGGTCATTAGTTATACTTCTTAAGCATAGCATGTCACAGCTTGGTTCTCCTTGTTTCTAACAATTTAATAAAACCCAGAGCCAAGGGTTTCATTGAACAAAAAGCAATCTCAAAGAATTTTGAAATAAGGCAAGAGAATGGCTAATGAATGCTTGTCAACGCTTTATTTTAAAAGAAAGGAGAACAATCGATCGGACATCCCGCCTAGGTGCTAAGCACGGTGACATCATTGTCATGGCAGCAGCTGAGCTGCAGCTGGGTCTCACTTGGAGTTCACTTTTCCCCCTGGGAAACTTCTGCCCCTCCATGCATTTGTTTCTCCAAAGGTGTTTAGCGCTTGGTTTTGTAATTGATTAGCAACACACAGAACAGTATCATTGGCTCAAGCCAGAAAGTGACAGTCAAATTCAGAGAGCTGTGAAACTTTCATGTACCTTTTTTGGTGTTTAATTCACTCTGCATTAAAGGGGCTGAGCGCACACCTGATGTGCAAATGAGTTCAAGTGCCAGAACAGGTCCCAGAGGAATGACTTTAAAAGGACAGAAGAGAGCTGATCAGACTCCTCAACAGGCGTGGAGAACCAAAGCCTGGTAAGATTTTCTCTAGAGAGAACCTCTGGGGAGCCAGTTGAAAAAGCAGAGCTGCTCAAGCTCGTAGCTACATGCCCTTCGTTTGCCTCCTGTACGATTCATTGGGAATTCCTTGGGTATTTTTCACAGTTGACTGCTTTGTGGCGTGACACAGATTAGAGACATACCAAAGAACTCCCACCTCCCTTTAAAGATATAGGAACGAAAATAAGACACTCACAAGACTCATAAGCAGGTGGTGGATCAGGGAGCTAAACTTAAGGAGTTTTCCCCCTTTTTAAATAGAATGGCTTCATAAAGCAGTGTCATGGAGTTGGCAAATGCAAACTGTCAGAAGTTGTTGAAGGTTCACAGAGCAGTGGGGAAAACCCAGGAATGAGAATCATAGATCTAACTTTTAGTACAGACTAAGCTACTAACTAGCCAAGTCAGCTAAACTTTTGCAAAATAAATTCCTACTCACCTTCCAGGGATTGGCTTAAACGTCACTCTTCTGAGAAGCTCTCCCTGACTTCTCCTCTTACATTGGCTAAATTAGGTCCATGTTATATGCTCTCTTACTCTCAGATCTTTCCTCCATCATAGCACTTATCAAAATGGAAATTATATGGTATTCATTAGTGCAATTATGTATGTTCAAGCTCTAACATCCCCAAGATCACAAGTGTCATGAAGCAAGAGCCGTCACTGATTGGTTTCCTGTTGCATTCCTAGTGCTGGAAGAACTCATATCACATAAGAATAAGGGCTCAATCAATAAGCATAAATCGACCTCCCAGTCCATCTCCTCATCTGAATTTGGCTTTTCAGGTCCCTGATGGCTCTCACCTTCTGTGTCTCAGAAAACTTGGAATTATCCTCAGGCATCAGTGGGAAGTATCTTTGTTGATTTGACTTTTTGTGGAAGAACTAAAATAAGCAATAATGATATAGTCATCTGCTTATCAAAACTGTTGCTATTTCATTAAATGTGTGGCCTTTGAGTTGGACATCACCAAGTTTGAGTCCTAGGGGGGTATGTTTGTGTGTGCGTGTGTGCGTGTGTGTGTGTGTGTTTGTGAGAGAGAGAGAAAGAGACAGACAGACAGACAGACCAATCTTGGGTAAAGTTATTCTTCAAATTCTTCAATTCTTTAATCCTCTGATACACGGAGTTAATAGCTATAAGATATAAAGCACTAGTACATTTTCTGATATAGAGCAAATACATGATAACTGTTACCTATTATTAATAAAATTTGTTAGCATGAATTATAGAAATAAGTCACATAGTATGGCTTGTCTAGGCTTGTCTATCTGTGCGTACCATCATAAAATTAAATATCTAATAACAATAACAGTAATATTAATAATAGCCAACACTTAATATTCATCAAGTGCTTTGTCAAGTGCCTTACATGGTTTATCTGATTTAATCCTCAAAACTTGATGAGGTGGTTATTATCTTCATTGTCCAAATGAGGAAACTGAGTCATTAAAAGGTTAAAAACTTGCCTGAGTGAGCTAGTAAATGGTAGAGCAGGATTTGCCCAAGTTAGGAGGTCAATGGTGGAGCCAGTAAGCTAATCCCAACACACAATACTAACTCAGTTTTTAAAACATTTTCTATGGAAAATGTGTGACAAATAGAAAAGTCATGCTAATCTCCCCCATTCACACGATCTAGACCACATAGCCACTATTGGGGGTGTCTGGGTATGGGAGTCAAGTGTGGAGGAAGGGAGGAAGGAGGGCTTAACATTTCCCAAGCAGCTATTCTGTGCCAAGAACTTTACATAGATTATTTCTACACAATATTGCTGTGCTGAATATTCTTGTTCCCATTTTATAAATCAGTGATTCACACCCACATCTGTCCAATGTCAAAACCCATCTACTTCCCACTATACTTTATGATAGTCAAATCTGGCTAACAAAGCAAAAAGATCATGGTCATCATAAAACATGAACAGGAATGTCATACCCCTAACTTGAAATTGCTCTTCGTATTTTCTGAGTGCAGATGGGAATTAGACAGCCATAGCTCTGTGTTTCTCGTGCATATTTTCATGTATTATAAGAGTTTTAGACTTCTTTCCTCCAGGAGAAATCTTCAAAAAATTTTTTTCTGTTATCACTATCTAGTGCTTTAAACATGTTCTTTTCAGCATTTTTCATTTACCGCATATTCCTCTTAGGTTGTGAAGCCCCAAACTAGGTACAGTGCTCTTATAAGGGACGTTTATTCAAGCTGTGTTTAGTTTGATTCATGCGTGCTGAATAAGAAGTTGAGTAGAACGCTTTTACTTGCCTTTTATGATTTTCTTGATATCCTTAGGGCGGTGGTAAGTACCTCAAATTCTTGTTATCTGTAAAGTGAAGGAAGGTGAATCCTGACAAATGGGGTTCTAAGGTTATGAGAAGTTACTGTTACTAAATTCCCTTTTATTGTTTAGAACAGCTCCTTTTGCCTAAATGAGTTCTCATCAGTGGAAAGTCAGCATACTTGAGCCAGATGATCCTTGGGGCATTTCCAAATTGCATGCTGGAGCAAACTGTGTCTTCCTAAATGGAGATTGATTTGATAAAGCAATGGCTAAGAAAGGATGTATTTGACTTAAGCATGTGACACAATGTGCACCATTAAGATATCAAAAAAAATATATGTTTAAACTGCTTGAGTGTCTCATTTGAGGAAATAATCAACTTTGATTTGATTGCACAAATCTTTTATTCAAAAGTCCTGAATTTATGGGCTGGCCCCGTGGCTTAGCGGTTAAGTGCGTGCGTTTCGCTGCTGGCGGCATGGGTTCGGATCCCGGGCGCGCACCGACGCACAGCTTCTCCGGCCATGCTGAGGCCACGTCCCACATACAGCAACTAGAAGGATGTACAGCTATGACATACAACTATCTACTGGGGCTTTGGGAGAAAAAAAAAAAGTCCTGAATTATGAAAAAAAAACAAAACATAATATCCTTTGTTGATAGCAAGCACTTACATCTCAGCAACTGCCAGGGTAATCTTTTATGTATTCAGGGCATCCTCGAATCTATGCCTCTCTTTGACCTAGTTGTTAGCATCTCCACCAACAATGAGACTCATACAAGTAGGAGAAGTGCAGCATCTAGTCCATTTACTTAAGAAATGGAGAAATCTGTGACACAGAAATGGCAAGTGACATGTCCTTCATATGAGAGACTGTGTTCCATTCATTTTTTTGTCCCCAGAGTATTCCACAATGCCTGATACAAGATAGGCACTCATTAAAATGAAAAAATGAATGAGTGAATGAATGAGAGATTACTGGAGCTAGAATTCTTGCTATCTGACACACCGAGGTCACCCTCTGTAACATTATTCTAAATTGCACCTGTGACATTAATTCACTCAGCTCGACTTATTTTCTTAAACATCTTTCTTGAGACACAATTCACATAAAATAAAATTATCCGATTTTCAGCTCAGTTTATTTTAACTCAATTTAGCCAAACAGTGCTGAGTTATATATATTTATTTCAAGTCTGCTTCCAGATTTGTTGGGAGACAGGATGAATATGCACAGTTAAAACTAGTTTTGGACTCCATCTCTTGACTTATTTGTTAAAGTATCCCTTTAACCAATAGAGAAATTAGTATATTTTCCAAAATATATATTGCCTGTAACTAACAGGTTTTTTTGTATATTTTTAACTTAGTGGAGAAATCACTATAATGATGAGAAGATTGCTTTTTTGAGTCAGAATCTTGCTAGAAAAAAGAGCTTCCAAAGGAGAGTCATGGGATTTTCAGATGATTGACCAGGTCCAGAGACTAAGACTTCTAAGGAGAAGCCAGATGGATTTACTATTACCGATTTCCAGTAAGATAAAGTATTTGTTTTCACAGGTTGCTTTAGTGTCCTGGTTTGACGTTTAGTGTTGTTTTAAAAGGCAAATTAAAAACACTGGAAATGAGAGGGCCAGATAAAACATAATCTCAAACTACCCTCGAGGGACAGAGTAATTGATAAATGTGACCTGAAGTCACCTTCTGCAGCCCTTGACAGCCCACAGCCCCAAGAACTATTTGGCTGGTGCCTATCTTTTTTGGAAAAGATTTAATCCATGGCCAACCAGTTTCTTTTTCTTAGAGAAGCCCAAATTATTAGTCAATGCACAACATTATCAACTTTTTAAAGGACGGCATTGAACTCAATGAGACTTTCATTTGATAAGATTGCAAGTCAAATGAAAGTAACCTGCTGGTGAGAAAGACTTTTTCCCTTCCTTTTTCTTTTCTTTTCTTTTTTTTGTCAGCTTTTATGTTCTGTTGCCAAAGGAAGTGAAACGTCTCGCAATATGTAGCCTCTTTTGTGTGGCAACCACAGGACACCTTGGAAATATTGATTTTCACACAAGACCTTCTTACAGAAAGAAGCTTCGGCACAGATCACTTGACTAACCTGACTCAAATTAGATAGTTTTCAGTAGGTAGGTTTGAACTTCCAAATTCTAGTCAAAACATCTCTTGAGATATTTCACCCCAAAAGGGTGATCATGGCTTTATACCCCTAGTCAGACAGTCAACAAATATTTATTGAGAAACCACTTATGCACCAGGAATTCTCCTCTGTGCTGAATATAGCAGTAAATAGGAAAGAAACTATCCCTGCCTTCAAAGAAGTTACCAAATTGTGAAGGGAGGCACATAACAAATACACAAACAAATTAATATATAATTTCAAGAACTAATATGTGCTATATAAAGAGTGGAAAAAGGGAACTGGTGAGCTGCTTTAGCTACAGTGATGAAAAAAGACCTTTCTGTAGGAGTGGGAGCCAACTTGGTTTCTATTTGCCTGTAGAAAACTCAGACTAAGACAATAATCCAAAAGGCAAATTGTGGTGACCCTAAATATCCTGAACAACAAAGGCAAATGTAAAGAGTGAGCCTTAATAACTCTGAAGCTTTCCCAAAGGCTTGGTTCACTGTCCGTATGAGAGAAGCAAAGGCTGGCTTCTCTTAAGAGACCTGTTACAGATTTTAAATAATCACTTGCCTTGGGGTTAACCCAGTGGCTCTTACCTTTAGAAGGCCAGATGTTCCAATTCAACCCACAGATCTATAATCTCTCTGAAAAGACAGTACCTCTGTGATGAAAAAAAAAATTCTTTGTAAAAATACTTCACTTACACTGGAAATATAGTCTCCAGAACTAAATTTAGTTTTGGCACGTATGGCATTGGCTGACTTCCCTGCATTGCATTTGCCTTTAAGGGCATGTTCACTTTCTAGTTCTCATGCGTTCAGACACCGCTGTCAGTTGGGTTCACAGCCTTGCAGGGGCAGTGTTTCAGTGACCTCCCATGTTTTCATTAATTCTTAAAAAACCTTACACAAGCATTTCTATTCATATTACATTTTGCAAACCTTTGCCCTTGTCCTTTTCTTCTTTGATAAAATCCTAAATCTGGTGCTTAGACTAATTTGACCCCAAAATATATCATCTTTTAAATAAATACAAGACTTGACAAAATCCAGAAACCGGTGCTGAAATGGAAATCAGGATCCTCTCCAGTTTTCTGAGGCCAGGTCAATAGAGCTACAATTATCCCAACAACTCAAGAGGAAAATAAAACACTCTATTGTGGGGAAGGAAAATAAACAAACATTCAAGAGGAGTATCTATTTTAGAGGGAATCCATGACAGAGATCTTGATGAGTGTTACCTGAATTCTTCACCTGCCTGTATCTTTTGAAGTATTTCCTGGAGTCTATTTCACCTTGGGCTATGAAGATCAGCCCCAATGTCGCAATTTCTTGGTCACAAATATCCAAAAGAATTCAAATGATCAGCAGTAAATGAACTAATTAAACATAACTCCAAGATTCAAGGAACTACTTCTGACTCCAACAAAACATGTTACTTTGGTCAAATCTCTAAACAACTGCAGCCCTTTTAGCCTGCTAGTCTGATGGTGAGGATGGTGATAAACGTCCACTAACACGTGAGGTACCTTTGTGCACTCACTCGTCCACAATGAGTGAGCACTATGTAAATATCAAATGCCAGTGTTGAAGTAGTAGAATCAGTTTTTAAAAGAAAATAAACGTGTGTCTTACACAGCAAAGTTTAAACATATAACTTTCATTACTTGTTAGGTTTTGAAGGAAAATTTGGAGAACACAATTTCTAAGCCGTTTGCCTCATTATTTCCACAGAAACCACAGGGGGAATTAAATAGAAGAGTTGAGCAGTTATACGAATAACTCACATGGAAAAATAGCAGCTTTTTAATGAATTTCCTGAGTATTACAGCACTGTAGAGATGATGGAAGAATGCTTTTTAAAAGTGGGGCTGAACCAAGCATGATTAATTAATTAAGATGCTGGCTCTTGGAACGTAGAAAGTTTAAGCGTATCAGTGGATTCATCCTACAGCCAGGTTCTTTAGTCCAATTATCTATGAGACTCAGAGATAAATTCATAGTTCCCGGAATGATAATTGTTTAGAATAAAGACTGAGAACTGAGAGGAGGGTGGGTGGGGGGAAGAAATTCCATCAACTCAGATTGTTTCCTCGCTACCCAACAGGGCTTTTAGCAATAAAAACACAAACACGAGAAGGGAGGGAAACGAAAAGGGTGGTGGGTCAAAAATTACAGGCTGACAGGTTGCAAAGGGGGCTGCACCCTCTCAGGAGGGTTGTGAAGGGATGCAATGAGAGATGATAAATGAGAAAGTTCTCTTGTTCCCCTGTTACAAGCATCACTGGCTGTCAAATACTGCAATACTAGACAGTTTGCATTGTTTTCTTCTTCAAGGGCCACCATCCAGCAAATCACACAAATAGGAAAGGCATATCCATGAGGCAATAAAGAATGAAAAGCATGGATCCTGGAACCGGAGCTGGATTTGAATTCCGGCTCTGCTCTCTACCAGCTCTGTGCCTCCATTTCCTCCGCTGAAAAATGGGACAATAGCCATCTTTTCTCCTAGGCTCTTATGAGAATTCAGTGAGTTAATACCCGTAAAATGCTTAGAACCGTGCCTGACACTCAATGAGTGTTTTTTAAATTAATAAGTACAATTACACCTAGCACTCTGTATTCTGTGTTTTGGTAGGCTTGTCAGCTGATAGAAACCAGTATTTTGATTGCTCATAACTCATACTTCAATTTCCTTCTTTCCAAGTGTTTTTGTTTATAAAGAGCAACTTGTTATAATATTTCCACTTATTTTTACAATCCTGGAAAAATTCTCTAATAGAAATTTTCACCAAATTTTTTTTTTTCTGAAATGAAACTAGTCTTTAGAGAGTTGATTAATTCCGTGACGGCCAGCCAATATTTTTTTCCTGCATAGCATGTACACACAACGCCTTATAGGTACTGAGGATTTTTCCCCCTCTGTGAACTGCCTTGACTTTCTTTCACACTGGGGCTTTCAAAGAATCCTTTTGTGATTTTATGGAAACTCTTCTAGTGAATGGTGCTGCTTTTGAAGTTGAATACATTCTTGCTGTGGAAAATATAAGTAACATTTGGCATGGAGATGAGCAGGAAAATTCTGAGAAGTAAACCAAAATATTTATATATTGGTCCACAAAAGATGTGCACCAGTGATCTTAGGATATATAGGAAAATGAGCTTTGCCCTTGATGCTAAGACCTACATCCATTTGCAACAACAACATAAAAGATACCATAGCTTTCCCTTTGTTACTGGGTTGCCACAAAAATGTGAGTTGGGTGAACTGAGTGTGTTCTTAGCACTATCTTTAGCTTCTAGTCTGGTGGTCTTTGTTGGAGCCAGACTTCTCTTATTAACTCAAAATTGTTTTGGCAAAGTGTAAAATAGCTATTTTATTATTCTTCGTATTTTGGAAAAGATAGTTTTAAGTTAATACTACTCTTTGAATTTATTCTGTTTCTTACACTACTTTGCTTCTATCTAGTTGCCCGGCATTCTTGCACCATCAATTTGAATATTCTGTAAATGATTTACATTTGATGAATTTTATTTCCTCAAACATATTTTAATGCCAATTTTTTTCCCCAAAGAAAGTACTTTGAATGGAATAATACTAAGTTTCAGCAAAGGAACTGAACAAAATAATCGTTTCATGACAGTAATTTCTTACAGATTTAATTCTAGGCTACTAGGTTAATTTAGAGGAAAAAGTAAGAATAGAGTTCTCTTCTAAATAATAATCTATAATATGTCCCATTTATTATTCTGAATATATATATACACATATATGTATAGAAACATACATGTATACATGTAGACATACATATATATATACACACATATAGACATAGATGTTATAAATATGCCTACCTAGCTTTCTTCCACATATAACGGTTTATAAGCTGAAGTAAATTCTCTTCAGTGAATGATGTCAGGGAACTTGAACACAAGCACTTTAAAAGTTCACCCTCAGCTCTCAACAAGAGAGATAAATACCGGGTGATCACTTCCAAAGGCTATAAGACACTGAAGCAGGTTTCAAATAAAATTGTTCATTTAACTACCATTTCCCCATTAAGCAGGTCATGCTTTAGTATATTATGCTACCAAAAATATAAAGTCTGCTCAGAAAACTGGTATAAAGAGTGTCGAAGAAAGCAAGCTAAAATGTATCCACTAGTCAAAGGCCCTTCCTCCCAAGTGTACTTTTCTCCAGGCAATTATATTCGTATCTCCTGCCCATGGCCAAGAAAGAATCTGATGCATGCGACCTAAGAAGCAAGTCACACAGGCCCTTGACACCACGCTCCCCAGGAATGCTCTTCCAAGGACACGACGAACAGCTTTCCTTGGCTCACAGGAGCTCACACTCGTGCAGATCAACACTAACCTGCTCCTTACACAGCTGGCCATTCTCTCCAACTTTTTGTTTGTAGATTTCATTCCAATAGTCCTGTCTTAGTCAGTTTGGGCTGCTATAACAAAGTACCATAGACTGGGTGGCTTATAAACAACAGAAATTTATTTCTCACAGTTCTAGAGGCTGGAAATCCAAGATAATGATGCCAGCATGGTCGGGTTCTGGTGAGAGCCCTCTTCTGGGTTACAGATGGCTGTCTTCTCATTGTATCCTCACATGGCAGAAAGAGGGTGAGGGAGTATTCTGGGGTCTCTTTTATAAGGGCACTAATGTTGTTCATGAAGTTCTTCCTAATACGATCACATTGGGGGCTAAGACTTCCACGTATGAATTTGAGAGGAACAAAAACATTCAGTCCACTGTAATTCCAAACTGCATGTTCAGAGTGCAAGTGGGTTGATTTGGACCTTGAATTTTGACTGGCCGTGTTCCATTGTTTCTATTTTCACAGGGCCCTTTGAACATCCATCAGTGCATATAACGAGAGTTGCATTCTAGTGAATTTAACTACTAATGGGAATTACAGATGTTAAATAAAACTATATTTTCTTTCTACCGTTGGCTAGAAAAGTACAAGCAATACTTTTCCTCTATAATTAATTTTTTTTAACTTCAGAAAATAAAAATAGTATATATTTTGCCCATCTCACTTCTGGCACAGTGAGGAAAGACATAAGCTTCATAATAAAAGTTATTTTGAGAGCAATCTCAAGTCCACAATTGGAAAAAAAGCAGTAGCCTCAATGGACTGGAGGTGAAGTAAGGGGTCAGCCTAGAGAAGGTGCTTAGGAATTCCAGGATTGTCACAGAGGAATGCAATTCATTTAAAATGGAACTGAGGGGGGAGGTATGTTCTTTATTCTAGAACTTATAAGGCCCTGGTCAGCACAGGGACACATGCTTCCCCTGGCAAAAGGAGAACTAAATCCCCTCCAGCTATGAAGTGAATAACATAAACCATTTTGAGGTTTTAAAAAAATGCAGTATTTCCTTTTTTGTGGTTGCACAAAAAATTCGAACTGATTGAACCTTTGGGGGTGTTAACTAGGCTCATTCTCCCATTTAAGTGAAATAAAAGCATCGAAGAGGGAATGAGAAGGAAAACACCAAGAGACCACATTTGACACTAGTGTACAACTCTGAAAACCATTCACAAGACTTATCATGTGAGTACTCAAAGCAGCCAAACAACCGGGTTAGTTTAGAAGAACAATTTTAGAACCACAAGTTATTTTGGACCCAATATAACCCAACTTCCCTCAGTCATTGAGGAAACTGGGGCCACACAAAGTCACTCCAAGCTGGGTTTAGAGTCTTCTTATCTAGGATTCTGGTCTAAATTGTTTGGTTTTCTTACACCTGGAGTGCCCAAGTCTTCTGACCTGCTGGGTTCCCTTGAGTATCCAAATAAAGTAACTTGAGTCTAGGGTGTCTTCCACTTTACCACCCCCCGATGCTGCTCCAGTACTTTTAAGGATTTCTGGCTGTATCTACGTTGTATCGGTGGACACCTGTTACTCCTCACCTGAACTCCTGATCCCCACCATATTCAGTTACATCTCCAGGCTTCTTGCTACCTTTGTCTTCAAGCTACTTTGCCCTAGGTTGGATGCACAGAGTATCCTCTTCTTCATTGCCAAGATGCAACTCAACGAAATGTTGTGTAGCAAAGTCTACCAAAGATTGAAAAAAGTGGAGAAGAATTGCCACATAGTCCCAGAAATCACTTAAAAGTGGGCGTCAACACTCTTCTGGCTTTCCTCAGCTATAGCTGTTATGGAGAAATCTCTTATTGAATTTCTTTCCCTAGGCCTCAGCCTCTTTGCTCTGCCCCAGTTCTAAGACCTCAAATCTATTTCTCCCAAAGCACAAAGCAGGTAGCTCCATCTTCCTCAAACTCCTGATCTGTGACTAGGTCCCGGGACGGAGATTTGCAGAGCTCAAAGGCCCATTAAGTGTCTTCCTAAACCAAAGAGAAGTTATTTTCTCAAGTTCTATCTCCTAGCATACACTCATGACTACAATTTTAAAGCACAACACCATTCTTTCTTAGGTCATGGCCACATTAAAATAAAAATCAGACCTATCGAAACTATCAATCCAGAGGCCTTCTACTCAACTTTCAGAGCCATTTGTGGTTTACAAATTAATTTTGCTCCCTGGCTACCTCTCTAACCCATCCCCTCCTCCGCATCACCACTGCCCTTGCCAGGGACCAGGCCCTCACCATCTCACCCTTGACTCTCACCATTACCTCCTAACCTTATCTCCCTGACACCAGCCCCTTCCTCTTCCAATTGCATTCACCTGGCCACCAAAGTTTTGTTTCAAAAATTCAAACTTCATCAAGACACTCTCCCAGTTAAGCACCATGATGACCATCACCAGCTCTTGGAAGCATGTGTGGTCTTAACCAGTCACAGTCTACCCCTAACTTAGCATTCCATTCTCCTAAAGACACTGCCTGGCTGCTATTAAAACACATCTTCTCTTTTCACACCTTGGTATCTTAAAGAGGCCTTTTTCTCTTTGTGGAATGTGACCTATAACCTCCTTAAAAATGTCTAACACTTACACCTACTTCAAGAATCAAGGTCCAGCGTGAGCATCACTTCTATGAAGTCTCCCTTTTGGTTCCCATAACCTTCAGTACATGCCTTCATTACTGCATTTTCCACATTATGTTATTAATGGACGTGTTTCCAACTAGATTGTAAAATAAAAAGGAAGGTTGACTTTAATTCATCTCGGTTTCCTACTACTGCGCACGATACTTAACTCTGAGTAGTTGCTCGAGGAATATTCCTTTAATTGAATTGAATAGACTTAGTTTTGGTGAGCCATATCAAGAAATAAAACAAGATATTTAAGGTACTGTGTTAAGCATTTTAAATTAATTTCAGGGGCCGGCCCATGGCTTAGCGGTTAAGTGTGCGCGTTCCGCTACTGGCGGCCCGGCTTCGGATGCCGGGCACGCACTGATGCACCGCTTCTCCGGCCCTGCTGAGGCCGCGCCCCACATACAGCAACTAGAAGGATGTGCAACTCTGACGTACAATTGTCTACTGCGGATTTGGGGGAAAAAAAAAAAGGAGGAGGATTGGCAATAGATGTTAGCTCAGAGCTGGTCTTCCTCAGCGAAAAGAGGAGGATTAGCATGGATGTTAGCTCAGGGCTGATCTTCCTCACAAAAAAATAAATAAATAAATTTCAACTTACATTTCTTTAAAATAAGTGGAGAGAAAACCCTGACTTATTTCATTCAAAACCAACAATGATAATGTTTCCTGGATAATGTTGATGAAATTGGCTCTTTTTATGAAGAAAAGTAATTTGTATCAACATCTCAAACCACTGTGCAAAAGTGACCTCAATGAATTAAAAATCCAAAAATGAAAGTCGCCCATGGAAAACAAAGCAGTGATCAGAAGCAATGAATTGAAAGTACACAAAAATGCATAGATCTTAAAAACACAGAGTTAAGTAAAATCATAAGAAACAGAATCAGATCTAGAATACAACAGCATTTATGTAAATAAAAATCATAAATATAAAAATACAAAACAACAGTGAATATTTTTCCAAAATATGTTCTTATCCAAAGACACATATTAACCATGTTAGGGTATATGCCTCAGGTAGGGTACAGAATGAAGAAGAAAATTAACAAAATAAACAGGAAAGAGACATTGCGTGGACTGAAGATAATAGTGGGCTATGAAAGAGAATTTTTCAAGGGTACAGTCATACGTAAAGACATATATTGAACCTGTTTGGGTGGTGTAGTGTGAGAGGAAAATAAAAGGGAAAAATAACATTTTTTAAATGGGTAATGTAGGGGATAGTATATTATGCACTGAGGAATATAAGTAACTCAGTTGTGGATCTAAGGTCTAAATAATGAAATTAAAAGCTTAAACAAATGCAAGAGAATATTCAAAGTCTGGTCTCATAAATCAGTGGGTGTTCAGGGCAGTGGAGCGTCTGTCTTCATGGTATGATGTAGTGTTCTGATATCTGAAGATCAGCTGGTGGCTCCTTTCTGAAGGCAGTGACGTAGAACAGGCCACGGGCGGACAGAAGGTTCGAGTTCCTGCTCTATCTGGGACTTCCTGGGTGATCCCAACAGGCCACTCCACTCCCCTGGGCCTGCTTCCTTATCAGAATGTCACAGATAACAATACCAATACTGTGCCTCACCACAGATGGCTGTGAGAAAGCAAGCAGAAGGGACCACACCTTAAAAATGATTTCTTTCCCTCCGTATATTTAATACATTAAACAAGCAGAGGGAACTCTAGCTCCCAGGTGGACAGTGGTGCATGCCACCCATTGTCGGAAGGCTACAGCCTCTGTATTAGAATCAGGGAGGGAAGGAGAGTGCTAAGGAAGAGAAATGGCCCATCCATTGAACCCACCAAACTGTTGTCTCTTAGCTTTTTGTCTTTGGATCTGTTGAAGTTCACTTAGCCACCCGTGTGTCTTTGGGGAATCATCCAGATTCTGGGGATCTATGGTCAATATAACCCAGACCCTCTCCATTGCTGGATACCCTTGGCCCCCATTTCATCTCTGGAGAATGGGGCCAGATGGAGGTCATGTGATAATAGCCTGAGACCTACATTTCAAAGGGCTGAGAAGATGGTCCTCTTATAGAAGGGTTGCCCTCAAAATTTCCTTCCTGTTTTGATTGAAGACAAATTGTTAACTGTTTTTGTGGGTCCAAATGGAAGGTTCACCCGTTTTGCTCGTCTGCCAATACAAACAGGGAAAATCCTCATTCTTTTATATGAAACAGCGCATCTGGATTTATTAAATATTATTGCTATTTTGACACAATTTACAGTATGTCATACAATTTAGACTGACGGCAAATATTTATAAAATGTGAAAAATTAATTTTTAAAAGAACTCCAAAGTACTTTTATTCAGACAAAAAGGACAATATTTTTTTTTAACCATTAGCAGTTTGACCTGCTGTGTTAAAAACGTGAACTCTTCCAGAAGTATACTGAAGAAGACTTACACTGAAGTCTTTTCATGAGCTATTATTGATAATGCCCTTAATCATTAGCTTTCTCTCTAGGAATTTGGCACGGTTTTCATGCCATATCTTATACAGCTGTATAACATGCCATGGGGGCAGGTGAGTGACCAATGGAAAAAGTCTTGAAGGAAAGAGAGCATTGACTGTTGAAGTTACTCATGAGATTTATATTCTAAGAGCTGGGCCTAGAACTCAAGCCTCTGACTTGATCTTAGAAACCTGGGTTTCTTTATGATACCAATTATTCTGTCTATGCAGGAACAAAAAAATGTATATTTTTCTTGATGCAAAAATTCCTGACTTTGGGCTAAAAATGAAAAAGTGGTACCCTCTGTATTGGCAGATGGAGGGACAACTTGCAAAGGCCTTGTTCATATTTTGTTATTGAGTATGCATGCTGTGACGCAGCTCTACATTGTTCACATGAAGATAAAGCAAGCAAGGAGGAGGGGGCTAGCAAGAGAAGAAAACTTTATCTTTGACCTATTGAGCAGCATTTTGAAACCTGAGTCATGGTTTGGGGTTGTCCTGTGGGAAAGGACCAGGAAGTGATAAACAAAATAAACGATGGAATCCAAAGGGAAAAGCACTGCTCTGTGAGCTACTGGCTGCATAAAGAGGAAGACGGGATACAAATGTTTATCCTCCCAATGTGCATACAGTACTTGGACAAATCAGTTTCTAGACTGAATGTACAGTCGTGTGATGTTCTGCTCATTCTTTCTGTGCACAAGCCTCATGATGCCATAAACTCAAAGTGATTAATAAACCTGCTACTTTCCATTCAATTTACACAGTCATGTTCTGACAGCAGAAAAGATTTTTATACTGTAAAGCACCAGGAAAGAACAGTAGTGACATAAACTGAACTAGATAAATCTGATGGCTCTAGTACCACTGACGCTATTCCTTGCCTAACGTCAGTATGAGGAAAACAAAACCCCCGGTTCTCAGCTAATTCAATTCAACACATCAACAAGATGTTACCCTAATCTGGGAAGACAAGCACAGGAAAAAGTTTATAATAAAGAATAGAGGGACTAATCATCTTATTGGAAATGAAGAATCTTTTATGATTATTATAGGTGTGCACAATTTCTTTAACTATCATTCAGATACTAAAGCTTAAATAATAAATTAAAGATAATAGTGTATACCCCAGTCTATTGCTATCATTTTTTAGTGGATCATCAAGAAATAGACTGTACACGGGCCAGCCCAGTGGTGTAGTGGTTAAATTTGCAGGCTCTTCTTCGGCGGCCTGGGGTTCGCAGGTTCGGATCCCAGGAGCGGACCAACACACCACTTGTGAAGCCATGCTGTGGCAGCGTCCCATATAAAGTAGAGGAAGATGGGCACGGATGTTAGCCCAGGGCCAACTTCCTCAGCAAAAAGAGGAGGCTTGGCAATCGATGTTAGCTCAGAGCTAATCTTCCTCAAAAAAAAAAAAAAAAAGAAAAGAAAATAGACTGTACAGAGTAGGAACCATATGTTTTCTTTAACATATTATATTAAAGATATTAAACATTGATAAAATAGCTGCCATTTATTGAGCACCTATGAAGTATTAAGTAAGTGGGTTTATTAATCTGTTTCCTTAATCCAACAATCATTAAATGAGCAATTATCATGAGTAAGGTAATTCAATTTTCTTTTTAAAAATCTGCCAGCTGAGTGAGTTCCCCAATATAACCACCTATAAAGGCGGTGCATATTATGTGGTTATTACTTAAAATACGTGGAAACCCTTTATACAAAGGGCCTCCAATGTCTGTTTAGAATAAAATAACACTTGTTTCTTTACTTTAAAGCTACATATTATTTTGGTTCAAAATATATACGTTTCACCTTAACTCATCTTTCTTATCAGAGTTGATCCAAGTGACTTTTATCTGAGTCAAAAAATTAAATACATTCTCAAAGCATTCACCACCACTGTGCTAAGCACGATTTCAAAAGAGGGGTTGTCCCAATGCTCTGGGCAAAGACATCATCACTGCGCAGTTTAATGCCTCCCAAGTCTTTGTCATGGGAATACTTGTACTTCTTTTACAGGAGTAAATTCTGATGAGAATGCATAAAAAAGATCAGTCACAGTGATTTGCGGGATAGTTAAGGAGCTATAACTCTCTATCTGCCCTCCTCATTCTCCTCTGAGGTCCCTGTCTCCTTTTTCACTGAGAAAATCTGACTTCCTCCTTTTTTTCTCTACTAAATCTATGCCGCGTACTCTTCCTTCCAACCTCTCCTGCGGAAGAGCTGTCCACACTCTAATCTAGTGGTTCTCATGAGCTTTTAAATCTCTGTGGCATCTATAATTAGCTCTTTTTATATTTCTAATAATGGGGTTTTTTTTTGCCTTCTCTGTTTTACAAGTTTTGTCAGTTGCTTGTCACTACTGTTAGTCTTTTAAAATAAATAACTTGGCTTTTATTTTAATCTACTCTATTATATCTTTCTTTTAATTTATGTTATCTTTATTATTCTAATCTTTCTACATTCTAATCCTTCTACATTCTTCGAGCCTATTCTGTGTTTTTTTCCTAACTTCTTAATTTGGAGGTTTCATTTATTTTTAGTCTTCTTTTCTAATATAAGCATCTAAGTCTATAAACTTCCAATTAAACATCACTTTCCCTGCATCCCCCAAATTTTATGTGTAGTACTTTTAATATCTTTAAATTATAAGTATTTTCAAATTTCTGATATGATTTCTCCTTTGAACTGTATACATATTTTAATGTTTCTTAATTTCCAAAAGTCTAGGGTATGTTTTGTTTCCTGTTGTTTTGTTTGTTCTTGATTTCTAATGTAGTTGTGATCAGAAAAGACGAGATGCATGATAATGGTTTTTTTGACATTTGTTGAGATTATTTTATGTTCCACTATGTAGTTAGATTATGTAAGTTCCATGTGTGCTTGAAAAGAATGTGTACTGTCCACTTGTTTTGTATAGTCTCTCTCTCTCTCTCTCTCTATATATATATATATATTTGTATGTATGTATATGAACAAGCTTGTTTGTGATATCTTCCATATTGTTATGGTTTTCTTCATCTATGAATTACTAAGAAAGAAAGGTGAAAATGATCCCTATGATTTTAAGTTTCCTATTTCTCCTTATAATCCCATCAAAATCTGTTTTATAGATTTTGAAGCTATGTTATTAGATAATATAAGTTTTAAATTGTCAAAATTTCTGATGCGTTACACCTTTTATTAATATTTATTGGCCCTCGGTAATAAATTCTGTCTTAAAGTCTCTTTTGCCTGATATTACCATGGATATACCAACTTTCTTTTGATTAATATTTGTCTGGTATAATCTTTCCAATCATCTTACTTTCAACATTTCTGTGCTCTTTTATTTTAGATGTTTCTTATAACTTAGAAAAAGATTTTTTAAAAAAATTCCGGCTATTTATCACTGCTTTTTAAATGGAGAATTAGTTACAGTTATTGTGATTACAAACTCTTTGTGTTCATTTTTCCGTCTTATTGTATGCTTTACCTTTATCCCAATTTTTCTTTTCTTTTCTCTTTTTTCCCTTTTCTCTATTCTTGCTATCCTTTGGATTAAGTTTCCTGTCTATTTTATTTTTCCTCTCTCTTTCCCCTGCCCTAGAGACCTGCACACTGGCCACTGCTTCTGTTCCTTGAGTTTTCCCTCAATAAACAGAGCTCCAATAGGCCTGGGGTGTGTCCGCTTGGACAGTTGCTCATGTTTGCATAATAGCAATTCTAGGTAGTTGGAAAAATATTTGACTTTATTTTCATTCAGATGGTTAAATAGGCGCAATCTAATCTCTCTTTGGAGTATAATTCAACTGCCATGAATAGTATCAGCTGGTATATTCTCTAGACTTCTCAGTAGATGAAGCCTACTCTATCTTCATAGCTTACTAACCTGATGAAGCAAAAGTATTTGCTAATTATACTGCTGGGCAAATGTCAGTTGCCTTCTTGGGGTACAGAAGTGTAAGTCCCTACCCTTGCTCTTGGCAAATGGAAACTCCATTTGGGAAGAGAAGCATTCCATGCTGAAAACAATAGCAAACAAGAGATAGGTCTATGATTAAGGGCTAAGCTGAGTAGTAGAAGGCTGTATTGTAGACGTTCAGAAATAGGAATTGTGAGCTGGAGTGGGTGGAAATGGCTTCTTGCGGGAAGTAGACGCTGAGTCCAATGAGTAGCACTTGAATAGCACATTTATCTATTGCAAAATGTACCATTCTTTATTAGCTATTTACCTGTCTATCATTGCTTACTCTGAAGTGCTTCTCAGAATATGGATCACCTGGGAGTCTTGTTAAAGGGAAGATTCTGGTTCACTAGGACTGAGGTGGGACCTGAGATTCTGCATTTCTATAAGGTGATGGTGATGTTGACACTGCTGGTCCAAAGACCACACTTTGAGTAGCAAGATGATGGATTATTAGTTCTCTGAGGCAGAGACCATGTTTCATTCACCTTCACATCCCCAAAACCTAGCACACTGCCTGGCACATAGTAGGCTCAATAAATGCTGAATGAACTCATACATGAATGAGGATTAAGAAGAAGGAGCGTCATTCCAGTGAAGGATTATTTAGAAGGGCAATAGGAAAGGGCAATGTTGATGCAGGAAAGACCAAGTGTTAGTTTGACAGGTGTAGAGAATTGGGTCAATTAGGAGTAAATTTTGACACTCCCTGCAAACCAAGCCTAGAATTTTATTTTTGAAAAGTCTTAAAATGTGGAATTAGTAAGGACTTTGGACAGAGGACAAAGGTGATGAGAAGATTTTAAAGATGAATTTTTCATTAAACCATAAAACTGAGAAATTTCTTCTACTAATAACTACCATAATTGCACATCAAATACTAATCATGTTACTCAGTTACAGGATTTCTATAAGATGGGTGCTCACCAACTCACACATTTTTATACACAACCAAGTTTTTACCACCAAGGCTGGACTAAACACGCTCTCTTACTTTTGGAGTCTCCATTCTATATTATATAAAACATATTAAAACAAACCCACATCCCACAGGAAGCATAATTTATTGCTGTAAAAAAAAGTTAAGTATTTTATAATTACGTTTTATGATATTTGGCTACAAGTAACTCTTGATTTATGAAGTGGTTATAATTTCTCAGCAGTCATCATGCATACACCCGAACGCTCACAAAGTGAGAAAATATAACTTACAGATGGTTTTCAATGTAATGAAATGTTTCTGGATACTAAATTTATTAATTATTGAAGTTCACATAATGTTAGGCTTTGTGGATGTTTAATTAAATGTTTATTCATTTCTATTTTATAGTTCTCACTTTGTATTTTTGAGCCCATAAATTTGATTTCGTCTTCAATATTTTTTAAATCCCCGAAAAGCCCCAAAGCCTTAATCATATGCTCATAGGATATAATGACTAAATTGGCTCTACCTCTATCCCCTGCCTGCTTTAATCCTGCATCAAGAATATGATCAATCATTTTTATGATCAATCAAAACAATTGGCAACACTGATCCCTGTATTGTAGAAGAAGAAACCAGCCTATGTGATATTGCTATAATGGTGAATGTGCCAGTTTTGCTCCAAAACATCAAGTAGAAATTTGCTTCTCATTTCTGCAGTATTGGTACACCCACTTTCTTTGGAAATGATCTTTGCTGCCCAAGTTTTCTCTGCTGTAAGACTTCTTAAGTTTAGACACTAATTGACATGAATTTTTAAAAAGATGTTACTTAAAGTGTGAAGCAAAAGAAGTTATCCTTGAGCCGAATCTAGTCTATGGAATTCATCGGCTCTTAATTATCTGCACTATGGCAAAGTTTGCTAAAGGTTGAGACTTCCAAATGATGAAAAAGTAGAGAATTGTACAATTACGTTTGCTTTTAGATGTTATTTTAGTCTTTATATCAGATGTCCTGTGGACTTGCAATACTTGAAAATAATGGAATCATCCTATTAGGATCTCACGGTCTTTGCTACTATGCTTCCCTTCAAAGCACCTTTCTGATATTCCAATATCAGAAAAGTAAGCAACAACAGAAAGCAAGGTGAGTGTTCTCTGGAAGGTACAGAGAAGGAAAGAAGAACGTTTTTGAGGGCCTACTGCATGCTTGACACCTTACCTACATCCTCTCATTTAACCCTGCGAACAATCCTATATGGTCAACATTGGCAATAGTGTTTGGAAATAGTCTGCGTTAAGCCAGCTGACGAAGGTGGCAGACGCAGGTTTTAAACCCAAAGCTGTATCTAAAGCCAAAGCCATGTCTTTGCACGTCATCTCTGGAAATGGATTTTTTTTTTTTTGGTTCATGCCATCCTAAGACACAGACATAATTATGTTGACTTAAAATTTTAGTTTATAGCATCTACTAGACTATTTAAAAATCCCATGTATATTGACTGACTGATTCATTAAGCAAAGTTGGTAAAAATGTCAATATAGCCTTGAATAATTGAAATCTGATTTTACTGATATTTAACATTAAAGTTAATTTAATATAGATATGAATTTTCTCTCTCCCATTTCCAAAGAATTTGCTCAACTTTCTTACAAAGTAAATCTGCTTGTCTTCTTCATAAGAACCATTTTTCATGCAATTTTATTACACATCCACTAATTTATTTGACACTAGTTAAATATATTACTGTAACATGTATGACTTCTTAAAATAGGACCTAGAGTTATTTTGACTAAAATAATTCCCCCTCAGAAGCCCCATTTGCAGAGTCTATTTCAGACATGCCTTTTGAACTTAGTTTTGATCTGTGTTTAGTGTGTATCACTAGTCTTCTATTTATAGCCAGGGGATTAACATTCCCATGTTCCCTTTGCCCTATTATTCCCAACATCTAATTCCTTCACCAAGACCTAATTAAATGTAAATTAAAGTATTTGAGAGTCCAAATTACTTAACTGAAGTAATGTGGTCAGTGCTCAGTAAGAATTTGAACATTTTCTTGAAGAATTGAAAGCTGACTTTACCCACAATTATATTTTGTGTAATATTGAAGATCATATTAGTCTTGCGTGATATAATAATTGTAAAAAGCAATTGACCCATTGGAGCAGCTAAGTAAATCTTCAAATGGTTACTGTCTTAGTGCTTCTAGGCTACTGTAACAGAATACCATAGACTGGGGAGCTTACAAACAGCAGAAATTTATTTCTCACATTTCTGGAACCTGGGAAGTCCAAGATCAAGCTGCCGGCACATTCTGTGTCTGGGGAGGGCTCTCTTCCTGGTCTACGAATGGCCATTTTCTTGTCGTGTTCTCACATGGTGGAAGGGAAAAGCAAGCTTTCTGGGGTCTCTTTTATAGGGGCACTAATCTCATTCATAAGGGCTCTTCCCTCATGACCTAATCACCTCTCAAAGGCCCCACCTCCAAATACCATCACATTCGGGATTAGGTTTCAACTTATGAATTTTGGAGGGACACATTCAGTCTACAGCAGTTACTAAGTATCTTTTAAGTATATATTTAGAGGTTAGGTATCAGAGGAAAGCTATATAGAAGTTATTTAACAAAGGTAGGATGAACCTAGATGGAGCAGATCCTGCTAGTTGCTTACTCAATACCCACTTTCTCCTTCTTCCCAGAAGACTCATTTTCCCAGTCTGTCTTGGAGTGAGGGTTGGCCATGTGACACCAAGATGATATGTGTAACACAAGCCAAAGCTTTCTCAGCGTTCTGAAAAAGCTTCTGCTCTTGTGATTAAAGGAAACAGCTGGCACAGGCCTTCTCTATTCTTACTTCCTTGAATGGGAATATGAAGTGTGAAATTGCAGTATCCGTTTTGTGGCCATTCACCAACAAGAACGAGGGAAAAGCAAGAGAATCACAGCCATGCTAGACTTGAATCATGGAGTCACAGAACGAATGCTAGCAGCCATCTGCCACCTCTAGATTGCTTGATGTGTGAGAACAAATTCCTGAAAAGACACTCTTAGTTGTTGTGTTACATGCAGCTGAATGCATTCCTAACACTACACTTGTGAACTTTCCTTCTAAGACTTTGCCACTCAAAGTGTGGTCCATGAACCAGCAGCCTCAGTGTCACCTGGGAGCTTGTTAGAAATGCAGAATCTCAGGCTCACCTCAGACTCTCTGAATCCAAATCAGCATTTTAACAATATTCCCCAAGTGATTTGTATGCACATTAAAGTTAGAAAACCATGGTTCTAAGACATTATGGAAACAGAAAAAATATACTCTGTGTACACACATAGAATAACAGTAATTTTTCCAAACAAGGAATTGTAAAGAAAAAAGGGGAATAGAGGGTTTAGTTTCCAATATTTGTCTGTGTATTTGTCTGGATATCACCTTTTATGTTCCAGGTTTCAGATATATACACACATATATATATATGCACACATACATACACACTACAGTTTATATTCATTGTATTATACAAACCTCAGATATGGTAAGCATTTAGTCATTGATCAATGGGGTATAGATGAGAAAGTGAGGCTTAAAAAAGTGAAATGATCTCCAGAGCCATCAAGACAGAGCTGTTTTTTGAACCTAGGTCTTCTTGACTTCAAAGCCCACCTCTTTCTGCTATAATACACTGACTTTCTGGCTACAGGTTGAAAAGAGGTGGAAAATGAATAAAAACTTTTGAAGGGAGGGAAGATGTGCTTTAATGGTGAGAGACCAATAGAATGAACAGCTAGGGTCTGCATCTCTGGGCAGAATTTAGGAGATTAGGGAGATCAAAGGCTCCTGAAGGAAAAGAGAACAAGATGGGGAAATATGGGGGAGAAGGGAGTTTACATTGTGAATGGCAAGTTACAGGCACACACTTAATTCAGATGAAAAACTAAAGCTGTTAAGGATAAAGAAGCAACCAACATTATGAAATTGACTTGCTTCAGAAATCCTCAGCCAGAATTCTAAACTCGTGCAGTTATTTTCTGGCATGACATCCAGGAGATCACTTCTTATCTGAAACACTCATTTTTGCTCATATTCATAGGCAGTTCTGCTGACTATGCTGTTGGCTTAGAATTGCACATCTGGTCAGGGGGCCTCATTGGGCAAATCTGAACTGCCTAAAATGGTGTTGATTCACATAACCTGTGAAAACACAGACTGAAATCAACAAGCATTAGGACATTTATTTTTCCTTAGGAACCGTAATGTTCAGTGGAAATGACTGTGAGGGAACGTGCACAGTCACTGACATTGTATGGATCAAAGGGAGGCCCTTTTTCCAAAAAGCCTTGGCTCCTTCAGCAACAATCACGAACAAAACCCAAAAAAGAAACTTCCTGTTGACCTACACTGGGAAGGTGATAACTTGTCGTGACTTCTCACTTTTGAACTGGGATCAAAATCTCTATCATTAGAGATCCTCTTAATCAACTTAGAAAACAAAGGTGAATAATTATCCCCAGAAAAGTTCCACTCAATAAATGCTTTATAAAACTCAGAAGAGGAGAGGAGGCCAGGAGACTCCTCTTTCCCATTGGTGTCTTGAGTGTTTACTAAGCCAAGAGAAATGGAACTTCCTAAGACATTGTTTTGATAGTGTTATGTCCTTGCTTTAAAAATATATATATATATGGTCCAAATGTGTCCCTAGCCCTAAGTTTCGCCCTTCTCATCATCCTGTTTTATTATTTTCAACATGGTTGTCATTATCTAAAATGATCTTGTTAATTTGTTTTCTGGTTTATGTTCTGTCTTCCCCCTTCTACAATGAAGGCTCCAGGGCAGCAGGGACTCTGGGTATCTTAGTCATCGCTGCATGATCTGCTCCTGGGATTGGCCTGGCACTCCAGAACAACGTGGTGAATGAATGAATCGTGTCCAGTATAGAGAAAATCACCTCCAAACTTGTCCCTATTTTCGCATTTGAGATCTTACATGGGCTGACTCCAACCTTTAGTTTCCCAGACTTGCTATTTCTCTCCTTTCATGTTTAACCCTAGCCACACTTGCCCTGTCATTGGTCCGCAAAAAGGAAGACTTCCTCCCCACAAAGGTTTCTTACTGAGTGTCCCCATGCCTGCTGACCTTCCTTACCCTCTGCCCATTCAAATTCTGTTCATGGCCTATTGATGTCTTTCCTTCTTTGTGAAGCCACCCAAACTACTCTGGTCCATACACACCTTGCTCTTCTCCACACCCACATGGTATCTATTCATTCTGTGTAGGGGACAATCATGTATATTCTGCCTGCATTCTCCTTCTCCTCTCATTAGTATACATAATACTAGCAATTTAATATGTTAATATGTAAGTTTTCATATGTTTCTATTTTATTTTAGTACATGTATACTAAGCAACCATATTTTTTTCACCTGGTTTCTCAAATAGCAAGTTGCACAGGGCTTTTCACATAACAGATTTTTTAAAAAGATATAAATTGGAGGATTGGTGTCAAGATGGTGACGTAGGCAGACTCTGAACTCACCTCCTCCCATACACACAACAGACTTACAACTACTCTTGGAACAATTACCCCTGAGAGAGAACTGAAAACTGGATAAGAGGAACTCCTGCAACATGTGACAGTCCTGACTGAGGTGGAAGAGACAGAAATTCCCTTCTGGAGAGAAAAAAAGCCACAGCACTTCACAGCCGCCTGGGAGCAGTCCTAAGGTACAGAATCTTCCCTGGAGGAGTGGGGGATGTGAGTCAGGGGACGTTGTAGCTATAAGCATTTTTTGGACCCAGCACAACCGAGACAAGTGTCATAATATCTGTCTTTGCTGGCTACTAACAACAATGGAGAATACCCCTAGAAAATCTATCGGACATAAGAAAAAAAAAAAGCCAACTCTTAAAGGGCCCATGCACAAATTCACCCATTTCACAAAGCAACCTAAAATCACCAGAGAGAAAGGTGCGCAGTCCTTTGGTGAAAACAGACTGACCTGATAGGCCCTGGTTGCATCTTGGTGAGAGGTGAGGCCTCTCCAGGGACTGAGACATTGGCGGCAGCCCTTGTTGTGACCTGGTGCAGGTGTACTGACACAGTCATTGGCAGACACCATTAGTGTTCTCCCCCTGGCCTCTCTGCCCAAGGTCTGTCCCATCTACTACAGCACCAATTTAATCCAGTTCAACCAGGGCAAGCAGCCCACACTAGGGACTGGCCCCTCCCAACAAGAAGCCCTTGGGCAACTTGTGGGGCTGCATAGGCTAGGTGCCTAGATTCTCTGCAGCCAGGCAAGTGGGTCCACCTCTATGGGGCAGGGCATGCGCCAGGAGCAGGTGGAGTGTGTGGGGACATTGGTGGAGTGCGTGGGGCCTCTGCCAGGGGGAAACTGGGTCTGCTTCAGGGGGTTGGGGCATGCGCAAGGGGAAGGACTGTGTCAACAGTGTGTGTGGCCCTGTGGGAATGTCAGCTACAGAAGACTTGTGCTTCTCAAATGGCCACATAGGGGATCGGCCCCACCTTCCAAAGCCTGAAACAATTGGGTTCTTCCCCTGCCTGGGGCCAGCCCCACCCAGCTGCAATCCTGAGAGAGCTGACAAGAACCTTATGGGCGAAAGGCCTACAGTAATTGTAAGCCCCTGAGCCTAACAACCAGCCACTCTGGGGGCCTACTCAAGTAATAGAAAAACTGCAATAGGAATGTGCTATTAGACCTTGCAACCAACTATCCTGAGGCTTCCCACACCAGATAAAGAGACAGAAGGGTCTATAACAGCCACACACAGCTGAGCATTACAACCAGCCAGCCAGGGGGATAGCTTAGCCTCCCTGGGCATCTACAGCAAGAGCAACCCTGCCACAACAGAAAGACACATGTAGCCCACACAGGGATCACTCCTGGAACATCTGGAACTGGTGACTAGAGGGAAGCACACTGCTGGGCCTCATAAAGCATCTCTTACATAAGGTCATCTCTCCGAGATCAGGAGACGTAGATGACCTACCTAATACATAGACACAAGCACAGAGAAAGAGGCAAAATGAGGGGGCAAAGGAATACGTTCCAAGTAAGGGAACAAGACAAAACCCCAGAAAAAGAACTAAATGAAACAGAAATGAGCAATCTACCCCACAAAGAGTTCCAACAAAGAGTCATAAGGATGCTCACTGATCTTGGGAGAAGAACAGATGAACTCAGTAAGAATGTCAACAAAGAAATGGAAAATATAAAAAAGAACAAATCAGAAATGAAGAATACAATACTGGAAATGAAAAATTCACTAGAGGGACTTAAAAGCAGAGTAGAGGATACAGAAGAATGAATCAGCAAGCTGGGCTAAAGACTAGAGGAAGTCACCCAAGCTGAACAGATAAAAGAAAAAAGAATTAAAAAGAGTGAGGACAGGCTAAGGGACCTCTGGGACAACATCAAGCACAGTAACATCCAAGTTATAGCTGTCCCAGAAGGAGAAGAATGAGACAAAGGGGCAGAGAATCTATTTGAAGAAATAATAGCTGAAAACTTTCCTAAACTAAGGAAGGAAACAGACATACAGGCACAGGAAGCACAGAGAGTACCAAAAAAGGTAAACCTAAAGAGGCCCACACCAAAACCCCGAATAGCCAAAGGAATCCTGAGAAAAAAGAACAAAGCTGGAGGTATCATACTCCCTGATTTCAAAATATACTACACAGCTATAGTAACAAAAACAGCATGGTACTGGCACAAAAATAGACACAGAGATCATTGGAACAGAATCGAGAGCCCAGAAATAAACTCACACATCTATGGATAGCTAACTTTTGACAAGGGAGCCAAGAACATACAATGGAGAAAGGCAATAAATGGTGTTAGGAAAACTGGTCAGCCACACGCAAAAAAATGAAAGGAGATCATTATCTTACACCATACACAAAAATTAATTCAAAATGGATTAAAGACTTGAAAGTAAGACCTGACACCATGAAACTTCTAGAAGAAAACATAGGCAGTACGCTCTTTGACAGATTTTCAAGCACCATGTCTGACCGGGCAAGGGAAACAATAGAAAATATAAACAAATGGGACTACATCAAACTAAAAAGCTTCTGCACAACAAAACGAAGAGACAACCTAACAATTGGGAGAAGATATTTGCAAACCATATATCTGGTAAGGGGTTAGTATCCAAAATATATGAATAACTCATACATCTCAACAACAAAAAAACTAACAACCCAATTAAAAAATGGGCAAAAGACCTGAACAGACATTTCTCCAAAGAAGATATACAGATGGCTAACAGGCACCTGAAAAGATGTTCAACATCATTAACTATCAGGGAAATGTAAATCAAAACTACAATGAGATATCACTTCACGCCCGTCAGAATGGCTATAATAAACAAAACAGGAAACAACAAGTGTTGGAGAGGATGTGGAGAGAAGAGAACCCTCATACACTGCTAGTGGGAGTGCAAACTGGTGCAGCCACTATGGAAAACAGTATGGAGATTTCTCAAAAAATTAAGACTAGAACTGCCATACGATCCAGGTATTCCACTGCTGGGTATTTATGCAAAGAACATAAAACACAAATGGATAAAGATACATATACCTCTGTGTTCATTGCAGCATTATTCACAATAGCCAAGACTTGGAAGCCAGCTAGGTGCCCATCAAGGCATGAATGGATCAAGAAGATGTGGTATATATACACAATGGAATACTATTCAGCCATAAGAAGTGATAAAATCCAGCCATTTGTGACAACATGGATAGACCTTGAGAGTATTATGCTAAGTGAAATAAGTCAGAGGGAGAAAGTCAAATACCGTATGATCTCACCATAAGTAGAAGGTAAAAACAACAACAATCACATAGAGACAGAGATTGGATTGGTGGTTACCAGAGGGGAAGGGGAGAGAGAGGAGGGCAAAAGGGATGATAAGGCACATGTGTGTGCTGATGGATTATAATTAGTCTTTGGCTGGTGAACATGATGTAATCTATAAAGAAATTGAAATATAACGATATACACCTGAAGTTTGCATAATGTTTTAAACCAACGTTGCCACAATAAAAAAAAAGATATAAATTGAATAACAGATTGAATTAGCTAATTAACATTTAGAAGGTACAGTTCTAAGGGCCTAAAGAAGTTCTTTGTGATATGGGAAATGTCAAGAGAGCAATAAAAGAGGAATTATTTGACTGGTGTTACCCTGTAGACCAGGGACAGAAAATAAATTTCCTTTCAAAGGCCATATTGAAAAACAGTTTTCAAAAAGCAACTTCCCATGCCATTTTGCCAGAAGTAGCAAAATCAATTGCATTTAAAAATCATGCTTGATTTTAAGTGGTACTATTTTGGTGACTATCAGATAGATTTAAAAAGTCACACATGCCATGTTTGGTCCTCAAGACTTCCCAATGTTTGACACACGGAAAACCACTAACAGACACTCAATGGAATTGTGAAAAATTCACCTATGATCATCTCACCCACTAGCTCAGTGGGAAATGTATTTTATTATAGATAGTAGGTCTCAAAAACCAATGTTAGATTGGTCCAATCATTAATAGCCACCTAACAAATATCTGAACCGATTGTTCTTTCCGGCATATCATCTAATTTAATGATTGCCCCCCCCTTTCCTTATTTCCTACACAGCAGGATACAATTTCTAAATGTATAAACAATACAGACAGTGATTTTTATCAAGATGAATAGGAAAAGAATCTCACATGCTGACTTGTAACCTCTTAGCTTATTTTCAAAGGTTGATGTATATCTCAGGTTCACTGCAATGTATGAACGCATGCAAAACTGTTCACTCTGTTTTAATAATCATGGACTTTAAATCCTGGATTAACTAGGATTCCTTTGAGTATGACTTAAAAATTAAATTTACTATCAGAAAAAGCTTTTTATTGTTTTCTTATATTAAATATAAAAGTAAAAAATTAGCTTCTTTTGCATAATTTGCAATTAAATCTGATGTTTTTGTCACAATCTCTGATAGCATGTTGCCTGATTTCAAATTTTGACATAAACCAAGGATAACTCTGAGTAAAAATTCAAAAAATAAATTTTCTATCACAAAAGGCTTTTAGTTGTTTTACCATTTAAATGTAAAATTACAGAATTAGCCGCATTATATGATTTGAACTTTTAACAAACTTTAAAAAGAAATATATTTTCATTTAATATATTGAAAAATAGGGGCCAGCCTGGTGGCATAGCAGTTAAGTGGGCGTGCTCCACTGTGGCAGCCCAGGGTTCAGATCCTGGGCGTGCACCAATGCACCGCTTGACAAGCCATGCTGTAGCGGCGTCCCATATAAAGTAGAGGAAGATGGGCACGGATGTCAGCCCAGGGCCAGTCTTCCTCAGCAAAAAGAGGAGGATTGGCAGATGTTAGCTCAGGGCTGATCTTCCTCACACACAAAAAAATATATATATTGAAAAATAATTGCTCTATGGACACTGATTTTTTTCTTTCCTGTAACTAATAAGTGTTTTGATTCCAAATGAGTTTTCTATAGTATATTTTCTATAAATGACTATTTTGGAACCTATAAATAAGAAGTTTCTTTTCTCTGTTCATTCTGTGGGTCAAAATATTTGAAACCATACGTCTGTGTGAGCTATATATGTGTGTTCTTTATCCACCATCATTTTGAAATTCCATTTAGCTGTGTCCTCTTATTTAAAAAATCAGATGAAGCAGAGGACTGATTAAATAAATCCTCTTGCTTCCACTAACAGAATACTGTGCAGTCGTAAATCCAAGGTTCAGAAAGTTCTCTTTGTTCCAATGTGGGAAGATGCCCAGGTTACGTTGTTGAGTGAAAAATGCAAGGCATACATTACTGTATATAGAACAATACCTTTTGTGAAGAAAAGGTGGGAAGTAAGAATAAATATTTATAAGAGTAAAACTTCTCAAGGAATAGAGTTTCATGTATTTTGCCTTTTGAATCAAGTAAATCTATGAGCTATTCAAAAATAACAATAAAATCTATTAAAAATCGTGTGAAACAGGTTTCTGATTTGGTTAACAGAGCATAAGATGACAATTAAAACTCAAGATAAAGCTACTATTCAAATTTCTTTAAGTGTACAATTCAGTGGTTTTTAGTATATTTACAAATTGTGCAGCCATCATACTAATTCCAGAACATTTTCATCGCCCCGAAAAGAAACCCTGTGCATTAGCAGTCATTCCCCATTCCCTAATCCCCTAGTCCGCTATTAATTTTTTTTAACTATAAAACATTCAAGCACAACATGAATTCCAAGCAAAACTCAAAGCTGGTTTTTAGATAACACTTGTTATAGTAGCACTTGTGACCAATATCTGCAATATGATTTCTAATAGATTTCAGTCTACTATTGAGCTCTGTATCTCCATCATCATCGCCATCTCCCTCTCCCCCACTCCTCATTATGATTGTGATTATTATTATTTTGAGGCCAATTTGGGTCCTGTAGGAGCACAATGCTCACATTCACACAGTGTTGCCAGACTTACCCACCCCCACTACGTTCTTCTCATCTTGTCTTCTGCTATAGGCATACTTGGGAATTTGCACATTCATTATAATAAATACCTAAAACTTTGCTGTTTATTCAGTTTGGGGTTTACATTTTAATTAGAATGTCAAAGTGTATTTCAAAAAAAAGGGAGAAAAAGGAAAAAGAATGCCTCCTATTCCTGACATGTCAATATTTTCATGTGTCATGAATTATCCATATCTACTATAGAAATTCAAATGTTATAAATAAAACCAAAGTTAAAAAATTTTTCTCTCTAAAATAGAAGTGTGAGAATGGCAATTGAAGGTTAGCCTAATTAAAGAAATCATTCAACAAATATTTATTGAGTGCCTGACATGTGCAAGGCATGGTGAGAAAGTGATGGGAAGAGGGTCACCGGGGAACAAGAGAGAAGGTGAAATCGCCCCCACCCACCATGTCTATATTCCGCATTTTGTCAAGGATTTTTTATTCAGTTGTCATTTCCCACTTCTCCCAGCTTCTGGGTGTTCACTAAGCTTTTTTATTATAACGCTAGACTGCTTGGCCTCTCCTTTTCTTCACCTCCACAGTCAGCACTTTGGTTCATGGTCTTACCTTCTCCCACCTGGATAAAGAGAGGGCTCCTCACTTGGGTCTCACACAGCCTCAAATTCCCTTCTCCTCCAATCCACCCTCTTGATGGCTACCAGAAGCATTTTTCTAAAGCACAGATCGTCATGTCAATTCCCTCATTAAAGTCATCCAGTGACATCTCCTTGGTTGCAGGATAAATTCTACTCCTTAGCTTGGCATATAAGGCCTCCAAACCTAGCCATAGCCCACGTCTCTAGCATGAACAATCGCATATACTGCCACCCCCAATTCCAGGGCTGCTCACACAACTAATGCCCCTCATAGCATTCCCCCAGACAGGTCATACATTTCTCCACACCCGAATGTCCAATCTCTTCTTTACATTGTTCCCTATGTCAATAGTTCCTCCCCACCCCTGTCCACTTAGAACACTTCCACTAACCTCCTAAGATCCAACTTAAATGATACTTTATCTCAGAAGCCTTCTTTGGTGGAAACATACCACCATCACAGATGCAACCCTTTTAGAAGGATTCAAGACTCTCATAAGATTTATTAAGTACCTCCTTCCAAAGTCTTGATGTTCAGGAGCAGAGTTGGGTTATACCCTGAGGATAATGAGTTTTCATTTTATGTCTGGTTGCTCTAGATAATGGGGAAGAGTGGTTGGGCACCCAGTGATGTAAGCTAAAATAATCATGGCTGCCCATCCTTTATGAACGTGAGGGAGTGTCTGATAAGTCTGAAAGGGAACTGGAAAATGTCACCAAAAACTATCCAATGGTTTGGACTGTCCAAAGGAAGACTGTCCAAAGGTTTTCATTGGTGACACAGAATGTAATTCCATATATGTGCCATTATTTTGTTTGCCTAAAGAAACCAGGTATAAAATAGCAGACCATAAATAACAATACCTGTAGCTTCATCTGTTTTCTGGTAGTTTTTTTTAAATAAAGTTCAAGCAGGGTTGAAAATTACATTTTTCATACTTCATATTTCAGATGAGGATAAACATCTATACTGGGGTAATCTTTTGTAAAACATTTAACTTTTCAATGAGGGTCCAGTCAGGAAAAGGAAAATCACATCAGGTATTTTAACAGAAAGAATTTAATATAAGGAATTGGTTGAACAGGTATGGGAGTACTGAAGGGACATAAAGGACCCACTGAGGTAAGACGGACATAGTAATTGCAAGAAGTAGCTGAGGGAACAAAGGGAAGAGTTTGGGGTTATCAGAGCCTAGGAGATCAGAGGAGGAGCTGCATAGCACTGGGACCCAGGCCTCTGAAGAGGGGGCACTGGTTGGCTGGTGCTGGTATCTCTGAGGCAGTGCAATGAGGCTGGTTCTGAGAATACGAAAAAAATAGCTGGAAACTTAAAACAACAGCCACTGCCAGGCAAAGAGCCATTGCCAGGGTGATACTGACAGGAACAAAAAGCAAACAGTAAATAGCAAACCCCTCCAGCCTCGTAGTCTCCCTGTAGCCCCCAACTCTTTGGTCCAACCATAATAGGGAGCCAAGTGGCAAAAGAGAAATGAAATTTACAGACTCTCAGCCCCAACATCCCGGAGAAGAGTGTAGAAGACTGAGCTTAGGCTGAGAGCTTAATGGTTGGCACGTTTCCTAACTTAGTAATGTTTAGGTCCATGTTTAAGTATAAGAAAAATTCCCATGTAGGAACAAATGTATGCAAATTTAAATGCTAACAATCTATCAGCTTTTACAATTATAAGTTACATAGTTTCTGTGTTAATGTCTTGGATTCATGATTTCAGGGCTCCTGTCAATTCTCAGTAAAAGATGCCTTAAAAATTCTAAATCCAACTTGGAAATAGGATCATTGTCAATGAGATGTGTATCTAACTGAACACACATTTCAAAGTTAGCATCCCCGGCCTCTACCCACAAGCTGTCAGTAGTGCTCCTACCCGAAGTTGCAACATCCAAAAAATGTCTCCAGACATGGCCAAATGTCCCCTGGGGGACAAAATCACCCTGATTGAGAACCATTGGTCTACCACCACATGGGCACAATATCGATTAAATGTTTTTGATAATGATAAAGAGAAGTGAGAAATAGGCTTCTTATTTTTACCAACCGTAAGTGAAATTGTCTCTCTGCTAACTCGATGTGAAATTTGTATCTGGTTTTCAAAATCCTGTTGGCTTCACTTTGGAAAAAATAGTTTCTCATCTTTGGGGAGACCATTCCCATATTTGGGCCAGAGTCATTTCACCAATGCTTGTAACCGAACAGAGAAGATTCCTGAATCTGAGTGTGTTGTTGCATTCCCAAGGACAAAGCTCAAAATACTGAGTTATGTTTTTTAACCGCTCCATACTATTTATCTTAGGCTTTTGTGGTCAGAAGCCAGAGTTCTAAGATGTCTGAGTCTTGAAAGCTCTCAAACTGGAATTAAAAAAAAAAAAAGGTAGGTGAAAGTAGAAAATAATTTTTCTCAACCATCAGTTTTTAGATTCATTAGTCAAGGAACCATTAAAAACAAATACTAAAAACGGAATAATTTTGTCTCTATTTAGACAAATACCTAAGAATATTTGAAATAATTGTAGCTAATATTTGAAATGTTTGTTTCTCTCTTTTTCATATGCTTTCAAGAAAAAACCCAACAGAAATAAATACAGCACAAAGAAAATGAAGGCTTCCAAAGCACATTTGGTTACATGAACTAATAACTAATTTTGTTTAAATTTTCCTAATTATGGAAAGAGGGTCATTTATCCCCCCAGAGCTATTCCATACAATTAATATTCCATACAATTAATGAAGCCAATGTTAACAGGCATAAATAGCTCAATCAAAAGCATGTCTCTCTATTCATTAATGTTATTAAAATAGTTTCTGTCCAAGGAGATTTGGTCTCTCCATCTTCTTTTTCCTTCCTTCCTCTCTTTGTAATGCATAGTACATGCTCAATGTGGAAAATGGACAAAATAACCAAAATAAAGAAGAAACTAATCTCAAAATCCAGACAATATTTTAGTGTATTTCATTCGTTATAGCATTTTTTTCTCTCCACTATTTTTGTCAATGTATTTGTTTATCAAAAGAGCATAGCTATGAATTGGGATCATACTTTCTTTAAGTTTTATAGCTGAATTTTTTATTTAACATTATATCATGCACATTTTCTCATAGGGATAAATATTCTTCAAAAAGATAAAGTATTCTCAACTTGTTCATGTTGGAGTAATATACTTAATTGTGTTTGCTTTTTTCCTGAAAGTATTAGCACTCGTGGAATTAAGCTTCTTTTGTGATTTATTCAGTGTCTATATGATTTTTAAATCAAGTTCTAAATTTACTGTAAAAAAAAGTCTCTAATAAAAAGTTTCCTAGATTCTCATCTTTATTTTCTGCATCAAAAGCAAAGCTGAGATTTGGGAATTTGTAAATCATTTCTTCCTATGTATCACTGTTGTAAATCACTCCTGCTTACGCAAAGCAGTTATCACAGTGCTTGGCACATAATCAGATTTCAATGAAAGTTAGTCAGTACTGTTCTTAGAATTCTCACGATTATTCTACTTGAAATTTTAGCTTTGAGAATGAAGCAAACTCCATAAAAGGAGTACCTAAGTACGATTATTTTCACGTATGTTACTCTAGGTCAGGGATTCTCAACCTCAGCATGACTGAAATTTGAAACTGGATAATTCTTTGTTGGGGGATTGACCTGTACATTGTAGGAAATTTAGCAGCATCTCTGGTCTCCACCTACGAAATGCCAGTGGCACTCTCCCACACACAGTTGTCACAATCAAACATGTCCCCAGACATTGCCAACTCCCCTCTGGGAGGCAGAATCACCCCAGGTGGAGAAGCTTTGCTCTAGGTAAATCCTCCTGAACCATAAAAATATCCCTTTATAGAGACCTTCTGCCATCTCCAAGCCTTCAGCATGAGTGTTTTATTCTAAAATCTCTATACAGGGTGAGTTTGCCTTTTTTCCTGAGAAACCACTTAAGCTTCCTCATGTTTTTCTTGAGATACTAAAACGTGTATGGTGCCAGAACTAGTCACCAGATACGTCTGAGTCAATAGAATTGAACAAAGAGGCACATAATGAAGATATCTGGCTGAAAGTCTGTGCATACGGAAATTAAAACATCGTTCCATTCTTATCTAAAAACCAGGACAGGACAACACGATGTCAGAACAACGAATGAAAAGAAAATACCCGTGAAGAACACACTGCCTCTTCCATATCCTTAATCTTCTCCTTATTTGTGCAGTATAAAGACAACAAGTTACTTCACCATTAATAGCAATGTAAAAGTAAGCAAAAAATTAGTTTTAAATTTAAATTACTAATAGAACTAATATATCTGGAATACATAAGGAAGTTTTACTTTGGAAGAAACATAGTATATAGTATCTATCCCTATAGCTTGTCCAAATTTGGGATAATTTGCATTTTTTTGCTTTCTTTCCATCATTAGCTTAAAATCATATTGGAATTTAAATCATATTTAATCGAATATCAACTTCCATGAGAATATAATGAAAGGGAAAACAATCATGCCTGTCGAGCACATTAGTTAGAGTGATGCTAACTGCTGTAACAAATAAACCACTCAAATTTAATGGCTAAACTAAATAGGACAGAAGTTTAGTTCTCACTCCCATAATAGACCAATTTGGATATTTCCCGTTGCTGGGCAGGCAGTTTTCCTCCATGGAGATCTGCCATTCCCCAAGGCCTCAGGTCCTCTGTCTTAGGAAAAGAGAATAGGAAAGGTACCAGTGTCTTTGAAGACGCAGTCTGAACTGACACACTCAATTTGATCCACATTTCATTGGTGAGAACTAGTGGCATGGTCACATCGGAAGCAAGAGCAGCTGGAAAACAGTGCCAGGCTGGGCAGCTGCCTTGCAGTGGCCACACCTCATGATGGAAGGGAAGCGCAATAGTTGGTGGACAGCTAGCATCCTGCCATAATGAATAAACTTCTTTAACTCAAAGCAGTTTGGAAAAAAAAAGACATAGTAATTGTTACAGGTTGAATTTTGTCCCCCCAAAAGATATGATAAAGTTCTAACCCCCAATACCTCAGAACATAATCTTATTTGGAAATAGAGTGATTGCAGATATAATTAGTTAAGATGAGTTCATACTGGAGTAGGGTAGACCATCAATTCAATATGACTGATGTACTTATAAAAAAGAGGAGAGGGCCGGCCCGTGGCTTAGCGGTTAAGTGCGCGCGCTCCGCTACTGGCAGCCCGGGTTCAGATCCCAGGCACGCACTGATGCACCACTTCTCTGGCCATGCTGAGGCCGCGTCCCACATACAGCAACTTCTAGGATGTGAAACTATGACATACAACTATCTACTGGGGCTTTGGAGGAAAAACATAAATAAATAAAATTTTAAAAAGGGGAGAGACATACAGGAAGAAGATAGTATGTGACGACAGAGGCAGAGATTGGAGTGATGTGTCTACAAGCCAAGGAACACGAAGGATTGTTGGCAAACACCAGAAGCTAGAAGAGGCATGGAAGGACTCTCCCCTAGAAGCTTCAGAGGGAGAATGGCCCTGATGGCACCTTGATTTCAGACTTCTGGCCTCCAGGACTGTGAAACAATTAATTTCTGTTGCTTTAAGCCACCCAGTTAGTGGTATTTTGTTACGGCCACCCTTGGAAACAATACAGCAATCAAATACCAACATGTAATATAAAACAGTCATGTGAACACTCCCTGGGCCTGTATATTCTGTCTACCTTTGAGTCTTAAGTGTCTCTGCTTTATATTTGCTGAAGGAAGCATGGCTGATGGTGGAGGAAAGGGGAGGGGAGCTGGTTGGAGAAACAGAGCTGTTTGGTCATGATTTCATCAGCCTTCATCCAAACTCCCTCAGAGAGGCTGTTAGATCTCAGTGCACATCTTTCTCCATCTCTGTTCCTTGAACATCTTGAAAATGAACTTCTTGAAATGTATTTAGCCTCTTGGGATTCTAAAAAGGCCTCCTTTGCAAAGGGAGGAGTTATTATAAGAGGCAATAAACACCATTGGGACAGGAACTGTTCATGTGTGCAGATTCCCAAGGTGCTTTCAGGACCCGCTTCTCTGTCTCCCCATGACTCCTATGGCATCTCCCTCATGGCACCTCTGCTTCCTTCTGTCTGCTCCGTTTTTCTCTATGTCCTGACCAGCCAATGCTCACTGTATTTTCTCATCCAGACTTCACCTGGAGCTAGTCTCATCAGCTTAGCTAGTTCCTCCTGCCTTATTAGGCAAAGCCTTTACACCAGCTCATCTCAGGGGACTCCCCATCCTGTGGAGATTCGGCCCTTTGTTCTTGGGCCAGCTTGGCTCCAACTGGATGGCCACTCCTGTACTAAGAACAGACCATCACCAATTCCCCATCAGGATGCTGTGTATAGGGTGTGGCCAGCTAGGAGGGGACGCTGCACTTTGCTGGTTAGTACATCTGACATGTCCAACACAAACCCAATATATGCTGCTAGTCTTTCCTGTATCTTAATTACTTATTCCTCATGCATGTCATTTTATCTTTTGAGGTGGTGTGGTTGCTCAACATGAGCAAAGGCATCAAAAGCAGAGCCCGGAACTTTCATGGGCTAGTTTGGAGGCTATGTGGTGGGAGCAATAATGGCTCCTACCATAATAGCTAACTCTTATAGAGAACTTTCTAAGACACAGACAGGCAGGCAGTCTTCTAAGCACTTCACATATATTAGCTCATTTAGTGTTCACAACAACCCTCCAAGGTGGACACGATTAATATCTCCGTTTTATAGTTAAGGAAACTGAAGTAAAGAGGGATCAAGTAACTTTGCCACACATGTGCATTAATAAATGAATAAGAAGGTATATGCAAGGGAAAAAATTATGAAAGGCCTGGAAAAACCAAAGACATCTGAACTGAATTTGGTAAGACACAGACACTGAGGTTTTTGAGGCCAGAATTATCAACAGAGTCAGATGGAACAGAGACTTTTGATGCTAGAGGAAGGGGGCTCAGCCAGGAAGCTCCTGCAGAAATCCAGGTTCAGGGGAGAGGTTCTGAACTGAGTGACGGCAAAGGCAGTTGAGATAAGGAGTAGGTAGTCGGAATCTCAGTCCTGTAGGACTTCCAGGGTAATAAGAGCAGCTGTTAATACCCAGTATTCAATAAGAAAAGGGGAAGTGCTAGGAGAATAATATGGATTGAATTGTATCCCCCCCAAAATTCATATGTTGAAGCCCTAATCCCCATTGTGGTGGTATTTGGAGATGGGGACTTTAGGAGATAATTGGGTTCAGATGAGCTCATGAGGGTGGGGCTCTCATGATGGTATTAGAGCCCTCATAAGAAGAGACTCCAGAAAGCATACTTTCCCTATCTCTGCCTGTGTCTCTCTGTCTCTCTGTCTCTCTACATTTGAGTACACAGCCAGAAGGTGGCTGTCTGCAAGCCAAGAAGAAGGTCCTCACTAGAACCCGACCATGCTGGCACTTGATCTTGGACTTCCAGTCTCCAGAACTATGAGATAAATTTCTGTGATTTAAGCCACCCAGTCTATGGTATTTCATTATGGCAGCCCAATCTGACTAAGACAGATGAATAGAGAATAAGGGATGACTTATGAAGGATAAGGCTTATGCAGTTGTGGGAGCTGCAGAGCAGTCCACGCAGATCAGCCATCTGGAAAGAATGTTCAATGCTGTTGGTGAAGCCAACGCGCTTCACAAGAGTGCCAGTTATCCGCACACTCGGCCCAGGCTTTGGGGAAGCTGAGAGGGGCATTGGCAGGAACTGAAGGAGCTATGGTCTGAGTGCTGCCCCCACGCCAGCTGTTTGGTGATCATGTGCTTGGGTTGCCCCAGTGCCTGGAGTCCTGCAGAAACCTTCAGAGTGTACAAGATGTGACTCCCGCTTCAATTCCCATTTCCAAATTGCACGCAAAACATCTTGCATGGCCAAGGCTACCCAGAACCAAATGAGGAAGGGAATGCTGGGAAGCCTGGTTCTAGCTATGTTAACACAATACAAAGCCAGCACAGCAGTGGATGACAAAGAGGGGAGTGAAGATTACTCCAAGTTTTTATGTGTGATTGACTAGAAAAATGGTGCTGATCCTAGGACAATAGGATTTGGAGGAAGAAGATGGTGAGTTTAGTTTTGCTGACTTTAGTTCTTGGCATGTATGTGGAAACAGCCAGCAGGCAACTGAAGATTTAAAGAGAGGACGAGCTTAGAAATAAAGACATAGGAATTATCAACCAAGAAGTGAGCAGTGAAGTCATGCAGACTTCTCTATTCCCTATGGTCTTGAAGAAAACGATGTGAAAAGAAAGAGTCTGGAGACAAGAAAAAAATTGGATTTTGTTCCTTTTAAAATCAAACTTTATTTTTTCTTTTAATGACCATTTGTTGAGCACCTGTATGAGTTCCTCACAGTGGTTCTAAGATAGAAAATCTAGGGTCTTGCAAACAAAAATCATTTTAAAATGTCTCAGACCAGGTGGTTAAAGAGTTTGTCCATGTTTTGGAAGCTGCTTTGAATATTACACTTGGAAAAGAAAGGAGAAGGCACTTTAGAGGGTCAATATATGTGAGATGTACAAATTTCTGCATTTACTCTTTACTTTATAACAAGAGGTTGCATAGTTTTTGGAAAGGATGTATTGTTTTGAATCAGTGAATTGAGAGAACAGACCCACTAGAAGATCGCAAGAGAAAAATGCCTACCAGGAAGTTTCTTTCCTGCCTGTCACATCCCGAAGAGTTAAAGGAGCTTCCACATTCGGGCTGCTGGCTTAGCCTCGCTGGCTCCTACCTAGGCCAGTCCTAACTTAGTCTGGCATCATGTAGTTCAGGATGGCTCTTGCTGTCTCTTCACACAGAGGTTGTCAGTCCCTCTAGCATCTCCCCAAGTTATGTCCCAGCCATAGTTCCCCTTTGGGAGCCCTGTCTAAGGACCCTTCCATTTGGATGGGGCCTTGACAATCCTTTCAGTCCCTCTCTCTGGGCTCTGAAACATGAAAGGACATGTTCTCCACTCCTGCCCACAGTTTGGATTCCTGCCCACAAAGTGGACCCTAAGGTCCTTGTTCCCCATGGGACCTTGTAATTTGGATGATCAGCCACCCTTCTAGTCAGGCCTTCTTAGAGATAAGAAATATCTTTAAATCTGTGGTCCTCGGACCACCTGCATCAGAGTCAAATATAGTGCTGGTAAAAAATGCAGGATCTGGGGGCCGGCCCGGTGGTGCAAGCGGTTACGTGCGCGCGCTCCGTTGCGGCAGCCTGGGTTTGCCAGTTCGGATCTCAAGCGTGCACCAACGCACCGCTTGTCAAGCCATGCTGTGGCAGCGTCCCATATAAAGTAGAGGAAGATGGGCGTGGATGTTAGCCCAGGGCCAGTCTTCTTCAGCAAAAAGAGGAGGATTGGCGGATGTTAGCTCGGGGCCTATCTTCCTCACCAAAAAAAAAAAAAAAAATGCAGGGTCTTCAAATTGCTGAGGCTTACTTACTAACAGTGTGGCTTGGGGGTAAAAATACCTTTTAGCAAGTATTGTAGGTGATTCTTTGTTCATTACAGTCTGCAACCATTGCCTTAGATCAAGCATAGATTACTTATTCCTGGGGTGCTCCCATCTCCCCAAAAGCTAAGATTTAGGCCTCAACCTGTTTCCCCACAGAGGCTATTCTGAGTTTGGCACGATTTAGTTGATATCTAAATTCAGACTGTTCACAAAGTGTTCACTTTAAATAATGCATAAGGTATCTCTGTAAGTAAACGTTGACAAACCTTTGAACCACCTGGTGGTCATAGTAGGGAATGGCATGTTTTCCTGGGAGGAAATGATAAGCAACTTTGTAAAACGGTGGGAATTTTAAATATTTCCTTGGTATCTTAAGGGATTGGCAATCACAGTCTTTCCTTTTTGTCTTTGTGCTCTGAGTTTTTCTTTATTTTAGCAGAGAATTTTGACATACAGCTGTGGAGTGTACTTTCACTTTCAAACAGGAATGATTTCAATTCGTTGATCTAGCCCAGCAAACCCTTTCTATAAAGGGCCAGATAATACATATTTTAGGTTTTGTGGGCCGTATGGTGTCTGCTACAATTATCAACTCTGTCGTTGCAGGATGAAAGCAGCCACAGACAATATGTACACAAAGGGGTGTGGTGAGTTCCAATAAAACTTTGTTTATGGACACTGAAATTGAATTTCATGGCATTCTCACATGTCATGAAATAGTATTCGTATTTTTTTCACAGTTAAAAATATCACAACCATTCTTAGCTCAGAGGCCTTGCAAAAACAGGCAGCAGGCAGGATATGGCCTGCAGGCCATAGTTTGCTGACTCCTGGTCTAGCCCACAAACTGCCCTATTGATTACCTTCCTTCAAGATGATTGTGAAGGATACCTACTGCATATTCGCACTGGGGTTCTTTTGTTTGTGTCTCCACATATTAAAGAAATGTGGGGCTGTGAGATTAACGTTCCATCTGGTCTAGAAACTTTGAACCCTGTAGAGCCCTGACAACGACAACCATGAAAAGCAAATAATAGGCTGAGTAAAGGATCCATATAGCTCATTTCTTCTAAAGATGAGCTCACAGACAAAATTTACAAAGCACGTGAGGAAATAAAATGCCATGAGAAATAACAAGGATAGACAGATAGTAGACGAATCTGATTTCATCATTAAAATAAAGGATTCAGAAAATGAGTTGAAGAGTAGGGTAGACATGGCTGAATAAAGAACTGTGAATTAGAAAAGAGATCTACAGAGAAGACCAAATCATAGTGCAGAGGGTTAAAGATATGCAAATTGCTAAATAGGAGCTAAGAAACCAGACAGATGAAATGGTGAGCTCCTACATATAATTAAAAGGAGTTACAGCTGGAAAGATGGAAAGAAGGAGAGAGAAGCAATAATTGAAGGGATAAATGCTGAGATATTTCCGGGAAATATTCTTGCAGGCATGTATAAATTTTAGTATACTGAGGGGCTTGAAAATGTGGACTTTGGAACCAAACAGATTTTGGGTTGATTGTGGTACCATAATTTGCAATCTGAGATCTTAAGCAAACAGCTTAAGCCTTGACTTTCTCATCTGTCAATCTACTTTCCACAGGAAGATTGTGATAACTAATGTAGGGGAGACTTACCACAGGGGCCAGCTCTCGTTAGCCATTACGATTACTGTAACTGGGAAGCACATAAAAGATCTCAGCTAAAGGGTGGAATTGATTTTGGAACTAAGGTGGACCTTGGATTTCCTCACTTCAATTCTTGAAGTGTTGTTCTTCTCTCCCACAATGTTCCTGCATAAATCATTTTTATTTGTCTTAATTTCTCTCTTTCTTTTGGGGGAGAGTGTTTTGTTTTCTTTTTACTTTCCCTGTCATCTCACACTGAGTCCCTATCATGGCCAAATTCCCTGGTGAGAACTGTCACAGTATCATTATTGAGGTATTCCATTTGGATCCCCCAGTGCCACTTGCACATCTGGTGGTTCATTTGTACACAGAGGTCTTTTTATTTGTTATCCTCTTGTCTTGAAGTTAGAGCCCCCTGGGACCTTTAAGAAATGAGAAGTCCATGTCACTTAGGCATCCCTGGGACAGAAATAAAAAATAAATAGATTTCATTGAACACTAAGTGGTTTCTGACTCTTAAGTGACTTTCCTATTTTATTTATTTTCTTTTTATGGAGCTTGAGGTAATACTACTCTATCTTGTTCTCATAGATTTCATCAGGAAAGGATGCTTGACTCACAGGGAGGAACTGGCTGCCCTCGCCTTGCCATTGTCCCTGGATTAGCACCTCTACTTTGATTCTTTATGTCCACCCCTACCCCACCCCCAATGTCTTCTATAAATCGAGATTTTTCTTTTGCAAAAAAAAAAAAAAAATCAGCTAAAGCTTTGCAGAATAATTAGGAAAAAATTCGTGCCATAATATCCCAATTTTAGCTGCTAATGGGGACATCAGTTTGGGTAAAATTGAAACCAGTAAAAATCTTTGTTCATTATTGAGAATCAAACTAACAATTAACGGCTTTGGTACACTTGGACGACAATTCTCCTTGGCTTCACTGCTTTGGTACTTCACCTCATACAGAGTTAAAACTGGAGAATACCTGAAAATCATACCATCTTTGTACCTTGCTTTGCATATCAACCAAGTAGAAGCCCAGAGAGATAAACTGAGCAGCCCCTCCCACATCCTCCTCTCTGCAATTCTGCTGCTTTTCCTCTGTTCCTGTCTTCTCGGAAGACAGCATATTTAGTTTCATTAGTCAAGGGTATGATTTGGGATGACAAAATATTGATTTAGTCTCTCCGTCCCCCTTTGACAGCTGTGGACTTTGGGATCCACTGAAATGAGGTGGATTATAATAGCAAGTGCATTCACTTCCTACGGCTGGTGTAAAATATTACCAGAAACTCAGTGGCTTAAAACAACACAAATTTATTATCTTACAATTGTGGATGTTGGAAGTCCAAAATGAGTCAGCAGGACTCTCTTCCTTCTGGCAGCTCTAGGGAATAATTTGTTTCTTTGCCTTTTCCATGTTCTAGAGGCCGCTTGAGCTCCTTGGTTCATGGCCCTGGCTTACTCTGATTGGCTCCCCTCCTCACATCTCCTTCTCTGCCTCTGACCCTCCTGCCTCCATCTTAGAAAAACCCTTGTGATACCGTTGGGCCCACCCAGATAATCCAAAATAATCTCCCCATCTCAAGAGCCTAAACTTAATCATACCTGCCACTTATGATTTGTCATGCAGGGTACCATATTCAAAGGTTCTGAGGATTAGGATGCAGACATATTTGGGGGGGCATTATTCTACCTAGCACAGAAGTATTGGCTATTCTTGTTACTGGTGACATGTCTTCCATTAATGTCTTGGTGTATAAGTAAAACATTTTATTGCCATCTAAGTTGTTCAAGTGTATGTCTTCTCAACACCATTATTGTTGTAGTTTCCTTAAGGATAGAGACTCTTCCTTAGGTGCCTTTTGTCCCCTCCAAGGTCAGAACTTCACACATGGTAGTTTCTTGGTAATACTGATGCACCCAATTTGATTTTGTATAAGAGTACGCTACATTAGAGGATTATCCAGGTGTAGGTCCCTGATATTATCCTCTATAGAACATATGCATCAACTTCAAAAAAATGTATATGGGTTAGTGCTAACAGCATATTTACAAAATGACTATTGTAAGTAAAGAACAAGGCATAAAATAAATATTTAATCTTCCTTATTAAGCTGCTTTAAATCTGTAATTCGCCTTTCTTCATTCTCGTGTGTTTTCTCTATTCTTCTACATTTCCTTTGACTGATTGGCTCTAAGTCATGAGTCAATCCCTCACATGGGGAAAGTTAGTTGTTGTCTTCACACAGTGAAACTTATGTTTTATGATCATGATGATGTATGACCAAAATGTAATATGACAGTGAACATATGCAAACTGAGCAGATTCTATATGTGGAGTTTCCACATTATCAACGTTACTCATTACCCCCTTAAATAGTCTGAAGTAAATGGAAAAAATGGGGTCTTAGAGGTGATCAAAAATGGCTCCAAAGCTTGTACATATGCAAAATGGATTTCTGAACAGACCACTGGTATTTGGAGAGCCATGAGGAACTGTCTTTCTACTTAGGACATCCTAATATCTTACCTCTACTATTTTGATAAAATTACATGCAGCATTTTGCAAGACAGACTAACACTGAGATAGATTCTTGACTGCTCAGTGTTAAGGGTTGGTAGAAACTCACACTGACCATCTATCTCCTTTGAGAACCACTTTTTGTATATCAAATATATGTAAGATGTCCTCCCCTTTGTGTACGGAGGTGCCTTTACTGACCCCTAACACCAAGGGGTCGGTTGAGGATAAGTAGTGGTACTGATTCACCATTGTCTTCTTGCTCCTTCCCATTTGTAAACAAAGATACGGATTTCTCAGTGATGAGCTGGGATCCACAGGTAAGGAATAAAGGGAAGTGTACCTGACCCTACCTGGTATCAAATATGGACCTTTAAATTCACTAACACCCTAACAAATGGTAAAATAGAATATGAACAAAGGGATGAAAATAATGCTCAGGTTCATCTGTTAAGGTGTATAGTGTGTGTTTGTGTGTTCACAATGTTTATGAATAACCCAACCAAGAATGATGACAATGGTGCTGAAACTCAAGACAAGACCATCTGTGTGAATATCTATGCATATGAAAGGGCTTAGTTGTAGATTTCTTTTCAAGTTGCTTCAAGGGTCCTCAGCTCTGGCATGACATTATTCAAAATAATTCACCACTTTCCTGATGAACCCTTTCATTTTAAGATATCAGACAATGTTCCTGGGCTGTAAGTTACAATCTCCTAAGTGGAATTAGTCAGAGGTCAGTAAGCGCCATTTTGATAGTCAAGGACCAATCACAGGTATGTTTTACTTTCCATTGATTTAAATTAGAGGGGATTTTGAATGATTCAGGGCCCTGCCTTCTTACAAATGAGTCTGAATTTAGAGGAAAATGCAGATTAAGGCAGCTTTTTCTGCTCTTTATTCCCAGCCAGCCTTCTTTTCTCCCACTTCTCTTCAACTCCCTAGCTGTGTTCCATTCTGGTTCATCTTCTATGTTAAATAGAGTTAGCTGAGTAAGTTGCTTAAGGAGGAACCTTGAACAGAATGTGTCACAGTCGGCGGCTAAACTTCTGAAGAAGGTGGCTATGATTATGAAATTACAAGAGGTAGGGTGGACAACAGGGCCTGAGGTCCTCTCCAGAACCCCTGAAACCATACTATGTACACCATATGGTGGCTGCCTTCTCCACTAGTCCTAGAATGCAGTTATTGAAAGCTGGACTGTTTTATTTTTAATGTACTTCTAGGAAAATCCAGTTAGAAGAATTACTTTCTTCTCTGACATATTTCAGAAAGTAAAGGAAAATAAGCAATTTCATACATTTTTTAAAGTTTTGGAATTATTTCTTTTTTCCAGCTACTTCCCTCATTCTCTCATTGGACCTTCTTTTTTCTCTAAAAGAAAATGACTGTAAGACTGACTAGCTGGCATATACAGACTCAAACATCTGGGTGCCAGACTGGAACAGATGTTTTTTATGGATTCTATACTGTAGCAAACTCCAGACCAATTCATTTGAAGTGAATTGAGCAGAAGACCTACAAGGAGAAGGGGTTGAGGGGGACACGAAAGTTCAAAGCAGAGGTTAAGTGTCTTTGTCCTCTGTTCTTGCCTGTTCTCTCTTTCTCCTCAAATTTATGTTGTTCTTCTGCCTCTCCTCCTTGCTCCTGTTTCTAGTTTTAGATCACCACATTATAGTTTAGTAATAATGAATATTTATTCCACAAATGATACTTATTTTTTCAGACAAATGCTTTGTATAGAACATTCTTATCTTATGAATTTTTCCCTCCTGTGCACACTGAAGGGTACAGAGGTTTAGAACAGGGTTTCTCAACCTTGGCACTGCTGACATTTGGGGCTGCAAAACTCTGTTAGGGGGCTGTCCTGTGCACTGTAGGATGTTTAGCAGCATCCTAGGCCTTTTCTCATTAGATGCCAGTCACTCCTCCCCACAAGATGTGGCAACCAAAAATGTCTCCAGATATCACCAAATGTCCCCTGGGGTGCAAAATTTTCCCCAGTTGAGAACCACTGATTTAAAGGAATACGTATTTCTTATTTCCCCAGGTTACAATAAATACAATTAATTAAAAATATAAATTTTCTACTAAAAGACTTATGCTGCAGCTGGATATTTTTATTCTTAAATAGAACTGGTTTCGTATCATTTCAAGTGTCCTTAACAGTCTTTCTAGTCTAACTAATATATAGCCCTTATAATATTAAGAGATTGTCATATACAGTTCGTGTCACCAGCAAGTTAGACGGTCCCATGTGGTAGAGCCACAGCCCTAATCACTATTTCTCCTGTATGCTCATGCTTGCACACCAACCTATGTCATAGTCAAAATGACAACATCTGGACTTCCTCCTCTGTTTTTTGAATGTAACTTCTTCTTCTATCTATTTTCATTCTGTCTCGTTCTAAACTTTTGTTTTGTTCTCTAGCCAGTTTCTCCTTTTCCCAGGGTTCCATCAAGAATCCCCGCTGTCTTGGGTTTAAGCAGCCCATTAGATGGAACAGTATCAAAGGCTTCTGAAAATTGAGATTATCCATGTTGCATGCATTGCTGTTTTCCAATGTGTCTGTAAGCTGCTCCAAAGTATACAAAAGAGCCAGTGAAGTTAGATAGATAACATTTTTCTACGTAAAACCTCCTCACTCTGTCTTCTTGAGGCCAAAACATCCATCTGAAAGGGAGAAAGATGCTTGCCGAATATGTTTTGAATGTAGTCCAAATATTTGGGTGCTTGGCATCATGTTGACAGCCATCTGGAAGGCTGATAAAATTTTTCTTCTAGATACTTTGGTGGTATGTAGCCAGAGCTTCTGAGTCTTCTTGGAATACTAGTGGCTGTAGCTGGTTCAGAGTTAACTAACATTTATTAAGCCCTTACCATATATCGCACATACGATAACTATTTGATCCTGATGAGCATCCCATAAGGCATGTGTTTTTGTTCTTATTTTACAAATATGAGAAATGAGTCTCAAAGATTGAGGTCACAAAATAAGTGGCAGACTCAAATTTGAACTTGGGTGTTCTGACTTCTACTCCAGTCTCTCTCCTCTACAACACAGAGGAAGAGCACAGAGTCCTGTGCCCAACATATGAGTTGTAATTCTCATTTACTCTCCGTCGCCACTACTCAAAATGTGACCCTTGGACTGACAATGTCAGCAACATCTATGAGCTTGTTCGAAATGCAGAATCAGGGGGTCCACCGCAGATCTACCTACTGAATCAGAATCTGCATTTCAACAAGATCCCCAGCTGATTTCTATGTACATTAAATTTTGAGAAGTACTGCTCTTCACCTCTATGAATATGGAAAGACAATCACCTGGTTGGTCACTATGCTGTGTCCCTTTGCAACACCAGGTTGACCAGCTACTCAGCCTCTTCCTATTGCCCTTGCCTACCTTCCTCCACTGTGGTACTCTTACATCCTCCTGGACATGGCATTCTGCTTCACATTCTAGGCCAGAAAAGACCAAGAGCTTTCAACTCCTTTGCCAACACCAATGAATCTGCAGTGGTTTCCTAGAGCTTTGCGTTGAGCAGGATTCTGAGGCTCTATCTGGCTTAGGCTGGCAAGAGTCTGATGTTCACCATGGGTGTGGGAAGTGGAAGAGGAGAGCATGCATGGATTTGCCATTCTTGTTCCAGACATTCCTTTCCCTCTTCTCACTATCCATACTTATGCATTTATTACCTCAGCGCCTCAACACAGTTCTAAGCAACTGCATAGAAAATATGATGAGCCAATTTTAGCTAAAAATTGATCAGTGATAATAAATTATTTATAATTCTCAAGTAACTATGTGCACTTTGATAGGGCCCTTTAATTTTTTTATATAAAAATTTTTATATAAAAGCATAATTAATGGCAGGATTGGGACTTATTGTGCTTTTCATCATCTTTCAATTCAATAACCTTAGGATCACAAGAAGCGCCTCAGCCTCCCCATCTTCTTGTAAATGGGCAGCATTAGTGAGGAAGGGTACCTTGTGAGAGAATGTAAAGGACCAGTTCACATCCATTAATGCCAACAAGGAGAAAGAAACAGGACCTGTTTAATGGGAACAGAATGAAAGGTTGTGTGGGACAACCGACCAAGCTACAGAGACTGGCCCCACCAAGAGCAGTTCAGAGACTCAGGCCCAGCCGAAAAGAACACTAGTATGTCACAGGAGACTGAATGACCATAATTACAGGTCACATTCGCATAGACTGCTACCTTGCCCAAAATACTTTCTCATTTTCTCTGATTGATCCTCTGAGTTCTTTTGCTAAACCTTACTTTATAATCAATACCTTTTTAGACTTTCTATAAATGTTTTACTAGGGCTAGAGTCAGGATAACTGAATGTAATGCTTTTAAGCTACATTTTCATGAAAGGAACAAAAAGATTCATTGAGAACTCTGATTCTACTCTAGGAAGTGAATGAACAAATAGTATGCAAATAGTAATAGACACAGGGGCCACAATGATTATAAAAGCCCAAGTAGTGTTTATACACCCCTTCTGTATTAGTCAGGGTTCTCCAGAGAAACAGAACCAATGGGGGAGACATATTTTATAAATTTATGTAATATATAAAAGATATATCTCATATACAATAAATCTCATTCTAGATAGATAGATTAGATCTATGAGATTTATTACAAGGGTCATGTGATTATGGAGACTGAGAAGACCTATGATCTTCCATCTGCAAGCTGGAGACCCAGGAAATCTAGTGGTATAAATTCCAGTCTGAGTCCAAAGGCCTGGGAAGCAAGAGTACCTATGGTGTAAGTCCCAGTCCAAGGGCAGGAAAAGACTGATACCACAGCTCAAGCAATCAGGTGGGAAGAGAAAATTCAACCTTCCTTCACCTTTTTGTTCCATTCAGACCCTCAACTGATTGGATGATGCACACCCATATTGGGGAGGGCAACCTGCTTTACTCAGTCCACCAATTCAAATACTACTCTCTTCCAGAAACACCCTCAAAGACACACCCAGAAATAATCTTTAACCAGGTACATGGGTATCCTGTGTCACAGTCAAGTTGTCACATAAAATTAACCATCACAAGCCCACTCCTTGTAACCTTGACGCTCACATGCGTCTCCTTAAACCATACTTAATCTCCAAATATAATAAGGTCATAATTCCACCTAATGTGATACGTCTATCCTGTGTACAACCAAAAACGTACTAACCCCTCCCCACAAAGAGGAGGTAAAGTCTTTGAGTGATGTTTACTCTTCTCCTTGATATCCCATAACTTAAATACTATGATGTAAAACTAACAATATTTAAATACTATGATGTAGAGTCAATATATCATATATGTCATATGAAAATGGAATGAGAGAGAAAAGAAAACAAAGATATTTGTTCAGTGTATGTGTGTGTTTGTGTGTGTGTGTGTGTGTACTTGTGGGCATGCACAACTACAAGGAACTGTGCTAGGACCAGAGGAACAAAGATGAATAACAGGAACAAAAATTTTTTCTCTCTGGAAATTCATGATCTACTGTGATTCTGCTCCAGATTCTTCTTTCCACATCTTAATATCTAATGTTTCTCTTTCCCTTGCTAATCCACATCCAGGCTGATCATGCAGGTCCATGTAAATACATTTGCTTCCTTTTATCTGGGTTGATTTATGAATATTCTCAGTTCTCAGTTTTTTGGTCTTTAGTTCATCAACATTCGGCTTTTGAAGTACAGACGTTTTCTTTGCAAATTTATTTTTAATTACATGACGACTACATTTTCATTTATAAGATGGTCGACAATATGGCTCCATTCAGTCACCTTTGATATTCCTGCCACCTGTGCCCAGAGTCTGAGGCTCTTCCACAGAGGTGATGACTGCCCTCAGTCATTCTGGACTCTTCAACATCCTTTAGCAAGGTCTGTTCTTATTTGCATATCACCAAACACGAAAATACACCTGGCTTAGCTAATGTCTGTGAATGCCTTCTACAAAATGTTTTCCCTGACTCTGATTAGAGAATGACAGGACTCTCTGGCTTGAAAGAGCAGGGGATTGGGGGGTAAAGGGAGATATCTTCAAAACTAAGTGTTGCCTGAAGGTTCATTTCTATAGCCTTTAAAGAGTTTTCATTTTCACCTCTGCAGATTCCCCTGAGCAGCTAAAGGCTGGAAGTACAAGCTGACCCTGGTTGCAGAGTTCTGCCTTGCTGGAGTCTGGCTGTCTGACCATATTGTCACAGCCGCACTATTTTAGTGCGGCTTTGGAAGGGAGATATTCAGATGGCATGGTGCTGAGCTACACCAGGTGCCCAGTTTCAGGAGTTGGGTGATGTCAGTCTGTTCAGGCTGTTATAACAAGATAACCACAGACAGGGGGGTTTATAAACGACAGAAATTTATTTCTCACAGTTCTGGGAGCTGGAAGTCCAAGATCAGGGTGTCAGCACTGTCAGGTTCTGGTGAGAGCCCTCTTTTTGGTTGCAGACTGCCGAATTCTCCCTCTGTCATCTCATGGTGGAAGGGATGAGGGAGCTCTCTGGAGTGTCTTTTATAAGGGCACTAATCCCATTCATGAAGGCTCTGCCCTCATGACCTAATCACCCCCAAAGGCCCCACCTCCTAATACCACCACCTTGGGCCTTAGGTTTTCAACATGTGAATTTTGGGAGGACACAAATATTCAGACAATAGCAGAAGGCCAGATTCAAACCTGCCTTGGCCAGTTTGAATTCTTCTCTACCTTTCTCTCCCCTGCCCCCAAGTTAAACTCGGTTCCAGTTCTCTAACACCCTATGCTTCCTTACATTTGGGCATGCCTCGCTGCCATTTTCCCTTTTGCCTGAGAATGTTTGTTTACATTTTTTCCCTACTTGAGAAGGACATCACTAGAACTTTCAAATGTTCACAGAAAGGTGGTATGTCAAAAGATGCTGAGAGTCTAAAAGATGAAGAATGTTAAGATTGCTAGATGGGAACCAAGAGCCAAGGTTCTATTGGCAGCTTGTCCCTTCCGTCTCTTTCAATAATGCTCCAGTCGCTTGCAATAAGATGCAGTTTTAAGGTAATAGGAGAGGGCTGGTCTGTAAGTACACTGTGTGTGTGTGTTTTTTCTTTTGATTTTTTTACTTTATAAAACTCTATATAAATGTATTCCATTAAGATAGACTTGGATATTGTGTGTCTGGACCCATGATACCGGCAGTCATGAGACCAGTAAATTTGTTAAATTCCTGGAGCTACGTTGTTGCTGCCTTCTCTATGGTATATCATGTATTAATTTCCTATTGCTATTATAACAAATTGCCAAAAACTTAGTAGCTTAAAATAAAACAAATGTATTCTCCTTGAGTTCTGAAGGTCAAAAGTCCTAAATAAGTCTTAATGGGCTAAAATCAAAGCCCCTATGGCGAGGCTGATTCCTTCTGGAGGCTCCAGGGGAGAAGCCATTTCCTTGCCTTTTCCATCTTCTAGATGCCGTGTGTTATTCCTCGGTTCCTGGCCCCTCCCTCCATCTTCATAGTGCATCACTCCAACCTCTGCTTCTGTCGTTCCATCTCCTTCTTTGACCTTCTTGTCTCTTTTTTTCCAGCAATTTTATTGAGATCATGATGGTTTACAACATTGTGTAATTTCAGGTGTACATTATTATTTATCAGTTTCTGCATAGACTTCATCGTGCTCACCCCCAGTAGTCTAATTATTGTTCGTCACCATACGTATGTGTCCCTTTACCCCTTTCACCCACCCCCTACCCCCTTCCCCTCTGGTAACCAATAATCTGTTCTTTTTATCGATGGATTTGTTATGTTCCACATATGAGTGAAATCATGCAGTATTTGTCTTTGTCTGGCTTATTTCACTTAACATCATACTGTCAAGGTTCATCCATGTTGTTGCAAATAGGATGATTTTTTTTTTTTATGGCTGAGTAGTATTCCATTGTATATCTATATATACCACGTCTTCTTTATCCATTCATCTATGGAAGGGCACTTGGGTTGCCTTCACATCTTGGCTATTGTGAATAATGCTGCAATGAACATAGGGGTGCATAAATCTCTTTGGATCATTGATTTCAAGTTCTTTGGATAAATACCCAGTAGTGGGATTGCTGGATCATATGGTATTTCTATTTTTAATTCTTTGAGAAATCTCCATACTGTTTTACATAGTGGCTGCACCAGTTTGCATTCCCACCAGCAGTGTATGAGGGTTCCCTTTTCTCCACAACCTCTCCAACATTTGATGTTTTTTGTCTTGGTAATTATAGCCATTGGACCAGTGTAAGGTGATATCTCATTGTAGTTTTGATTTGCATTTCCCTGATGATTAGTGATGTTGAACATCTTTTCATCTGCCTATTGGCCATCTGTATATCTTCTTTGGAGAAATGTCCGTTCAGATCTTTTGCCCATTTTTAAAATTGGGTTGTTAGTTTTTTTGTTGTTGAGTTGTATGAGTTCTTTATATATTTTGGATATTAACCCCTTATCAGATATATGGTTTGCAAATATCTTCTCCCAATTGTTAGGTTGTCTTTTCATTTTGTAAACATAAGACAAATATCTCCAACCCATGAAAGAAAACACTAACAAATTCAACCACACAGGAATACATGTGTGTGTATTGCGTGTGGAATCAAAAGACAAATGACAAAATGGGGGAAATGTTTGCAATTCATATCAAAGACAAAGGGCTAATTTTCTTAACATTAAACACATTCTTAAGTTGATAAGAAAAAGGCCAATAATTCAATAGATGTGAAGAATAGTTCACAGATATTAATATAAAATCATTTTATTTAATATCTGAAAAGATGCTCACTTTCATTCATAATAAAAGAAACGTCATTTTCAAATATTAATTTGAAAAATTAATTGAAAATTAATTTGAAAATTTGAAAAACTTTCAAATATTAATTTGAAAAATATCAAGAATACTGAGCACAGACTTGGTGAAGGTACAGGGAGAATATCATACATATACTGCTACTGGGAATGCAACATGTACAACCTCTAGCCCAGTCCTCATCAAACTGAAAAGTGCACACTAATCATTTAGGGATCCTGTGAAAATACAGATTCTGATTCAGTGGGTTGTGGGTAAGGCCCGAGATTTTGCATTTCTAAACAGCTCCCAGATGAGGCCAACACTGCTGGTCCACAGACCACATTCTGTCTTATAAGCTCTAGTACTTTGGCAATGCTTAATAAAATTTTCAACGCACATATCTTTCAAACCAACAATACAATTTCTAGGAATTTATCCTACTTCTATTCTTGTATATATGGGAAATGGTGTGTGCACAAAGATATTCCTTGGGAGAATGGGTGTAATAGCAAAAGATAGTAAGCAACATAAATGTCCGTCATCATAAGTGCACTAGCACAGAACTTTCTCACCCTCTTCTTTATTCCTACTTTGTACCCACAGGGGTTTAGAAGACTAAAACCTATATTTACCACGCTCTCATGCAGCTAGGATTTGTGACATAATTTAGATTTCATCAACGAGCTATATGTGTATGAAATTTAAAATAAAAATGAGACATCTTCCTGATGCTTTGGAGTCTGAAAAGAAAAGTGAGGTGGACATGAGCATTTGCAGCAGCTGGACTCTACATTCCAGGGTCTACTCACTAGCTCCGTGAGTAAGAGTGTCAGTTGTGGTGGCAGTAGTGACAGCATCAGTAGCAGCTTCCTAACTTTGTAATCACAGCAATTATGGTGTGACCTTTAAACCTTTAGATCCTGAATTCAGCTCCCGACTTGCTTCCAATGAGTTTTCAAGCACCTAATTTTCTGTAGTAAATCACTTTCTACTTGAAATACCTAGAGGACTTTTTTTTTGTTTTCTTCATGTAACTCTGACTAAAACAGTATTTGGCACCAAGATGGAGAACTGGAATTAGATATCTAACCTGTTTGGTTTTCATGGCAGTGATAACTTCATCACCATACTGGCTTATATTATGCCACCATTTAAATAACCATAACCAACTGGAATACTATTCAAAGGCAAAAGGAACATAGAATGCTAAATGAAGAAAGAAATTTGTAAGCACCAAGTACAACCTCATGATTAGTTGTCAAATGGAGGAATACAATAGCTACATATATTTTTTCCTTGCCATTTTATGTATATACCTTTATATATTAACCAAATTCTTTTCTTCCTCCTCCTTTCTACTATTATTTTATACTAAGATGTATAAATAGTGGTTATTTTTATCACTTAGTCCTCAGTTTATAGGATATAAAAGTTCAATTGTGACTAACTTTAAAAGAGTATTAAAATCACCTAGAGATGAATGCTGCAACTGATAGAATTGGCTCTCTCTTTTATGAGGAAAGAGTGAATATATTTTCACTTGCATAAGGTATAATTACATTATATAAGGCATGACCATATTGTTGTTGCTTTTTAAGGACAGGTGGAAGACTGGGTATTTATGCTGCATAGCCTAAGGGGTCGACGGAGCTGGCCAATCAGCCCTAGGTATTCATTTCCACTCCTCTATTTTATTTAGGTTCTGCCATGAGTTGCTCTAATACAAGAAAGTGAGTCCAAGCTAGAAAATGTGCAAGCTGGAAGTGAAACCAGGGCCATCTCTCTGACATTGTTCAGGCTGCAAACAGACAGGCATGTGTATGCGTGGCTGCTGGCCTTCATCTTCCAGGGTCTATTCTCCAGTTTCATGGGTATGAGACAGCAGTGGCACTTGTGTCTATGGCAACGGCAGCTTCTAAAACACCAGATCACAGCTATGGTTGTGTAACTTTGAAATCAGCAGTCCAGTGGCAACTACATGACTTTCACTCTCTCGTCCCTTTTAGTTACTTCATTGTCACCTAAATCCCTTTATTAAACATTTTTATGCCAGAAATAGAGTGAATTTCTACTTCCTGCATTAAACTCTGACTGATACAAGAGGGCTGGTTAAATAAACTATGATATATCCATATGTAGGCATACTCTACATCCACCAAAAAAATGACGCAGCTCTGTATGTTCATATATGGAACAAGCTACATGATGTATTATTAAACAATTGCCTTAGTCCATTCAGGCTGCTATAACAAAATACCATAAACTAGGTAACTGAAAAACAACATAAATTTGTTTCTCACAGTTCTCGAGGCTGGAAGTCTGAGATCAGGACACCAGTACGGTCGGGTGAAGGCCCTCTTCCGAGTTAGAGACTTCTTATTGTAACCTCACACGGTAGAAGGGGCGAAGGATCTCTGTGGGATCTCTTTCAGAAAGGCACGAATCCCATTCATGAGGGCTCTGCCCTTGTAACCTAATCATCTCCCAAAGGACTCACGTCCTAATACCATCACCTTGGACATTAGGTTTTCAACATATGAATTTGGGGGGCACACAAACATTCAACCTATAGCAGCAATAAAAGTATGACACAACAATATTGCATATAGTATTATACAGCGTCTTGTGTACACCTGTATATGCATAGAATGACTGCAAAGACACATAGGAAATCCATAACAGAGGTTCCTCTAAAAAGAGAAACTAGGTGGCTGGGAGTAGAAAGTGAAGTAGACTCTTCACTCGTCACCCTTTGTGCCTTGGGAATTTTGTACCAACTAAGCATATTACTTATACCAAAAAAAATTTATGGAAGAAAGAAATGAAAAATAACTTCTGGCGCAGGGTGAGAAGAAAAGAAGGCCTAGAAGAAAACCCTAAGCAATATCAACAGACAAAGGAAGAGAAGCAGACAAAGAAAACTGAGAAAGAGTGCCACAGGCCTTGGAGGAAGAATGGGAAAGAATGGTGAAAGAGAAGCAAAGGGAATAGAGCATCTTAGAAAGGCAAGAGTCATCAACTGGGTCAAATGCTGTGACGGGGACAATAAGAGCAAGACTGAAAACTGAATTGTCACTTGTTGCAGCAACAAGGTCATCGGAGGTCTTGGTGAAAGAAATTTTAATGCAACGCACACTCCATCCATCTGAGGAATACAAAGAGGTTATTAGATTGAAAGAAGAGATACAAGTATAAATTTTTCCAAGATGGTATTGCTTTTTTAAATGCTCAGAGTCAATTCAAATGGACTCTAAAGATTCAAATAATTTTGCAGACCCTTACATACTGTTAATAAATACATACTAATAAAGTGCTGTGATTGAAACGCCTATATATTGCTTGCTAAATGAAATTAAGTCACTTAGGCAGAGCAGTCATTCAGTGAAATTTAGAACTAAATTTATGCTAACTTCCTAGGAAATAGCTTGGTTACCCAGGAGGATCTGGCCTTTTATCTCTAAATTATAATCCTAGTCCTTTACTACTGTCTATAAAGTTTTTACTGGGTTGATGATTGCTAGTAATATGGAGGGTAATATACACGGCTACCTTCGGTTTGTATATGGAAAATGAGATTCAAAGGATTAAAGTATTCTCAAGGCTAAGGAAAGGGTTATTAGGAGGAAACAGTGATGTCATGGGTTTTAGATTTATTTTATTTTGATTTCTTCCACTAAATTCGTGTTAAAGCCCACCATCTCCATTTGTCTTCCAGAATAATTAGATAACTGAGAGTAATTTATCAGCCACAAATCTTGCCCCCTGGAACTTAAAATCTAGTATAAACAACATTAATATGGATATTCAGTGATGCAGATAGCATAAAGTTTAAATTATATGTAAGTTGAAGAAATATATATATAATGTAATAATATGTATATCTATACATATATATTTCATTCCATAAGCTTTATCATCCTCACTTATGAAAGAACTTAAAAATCCAACCACTATACATTTTGTTGTTTTCGTGCTCCTTTTGGAAGGCCTATTGTTCTCAAATCTGTAAGACACCTATCTGCAAAATAACCAGTCCTCATTTTAAAATCGCCTGGAAAATGTTATTAAGCTAATAAAAGTGAATTAGTATTTAGGTCTACTTGAAATGACACAGTTTAAACAATGAGTAAAGAATGCATGACTTGTCCCAAGTGCTATTCTACAACATCAGTTTATTATAATCCTAAAAATTGTTTTTTAAACATGGTTGGATGAAAATTTTAAAAGATTTCCAAAAAAGGGAAGTTTGATAGCACAAATCTATTTGGTCAGAGACACTGTCTTTATAGGGAATCTAGGCACTTTCTGTTTATAAAATGAATCCAGTATTATTTGTATTTTTTCCTTTGGGATATAAACAAGGAAAATGGTAGAAAAGATTCAATACAGTAAACTGTAAAGTTATCACATTTAATCTACCAATCTTAGTGAGAAGACTCAAAGATGTTTATAAGATAGGTGACTTAGATCAGCTACAATCCAATATAAGGATTTAGGAAACACAGCGAGCTGATGTGACATCATTGACCACATTTTTCCGTTGTCAACTGTGGTCAAAAAGGCCACTCTGGGCATTAAGTAACTCCTGAAGCTCCTTCTGATGTCTAGACTGCAGGCAAAGCAGGCTTGTTCACATCTTCTAAATCTTTGCACATGCTTTTCCTGTTTAGCTCCACAACCAACGTTTCCTCTCTAGTTCCTTTTTCTCTTTCAGCGCAGTATCTCCTCCAGAAAACCCTTCTGTGACCTTCGGACATGAAATTGCTTGTCCCTCTATGTGTTCCTCTAGCACTCTGTACTTCCTTTATCGTTAACATTTGTTTCTTCACTGAGTTTGTAAATTCATCTATCTATCCAACTAGTCTCTAGTTGCATGAGGCCAGGAATGTGCTTTTGTGCTGTCATCTCCTCAGTCTCTCCTCCAGTATCTAGTGCCTATTAAATACTTTTTGGTGAATTAATGATCAACATGACCACACTGCATAATTCTCTTTCCTACTTTCATTGTTTCTCAGTCACTGTGTTTCTCCTCCTAAGGTAACACATCTCTTTCAAAATGCAGAATCTACATTACAGATTCTTTGCAACATCAACTTTTCTCCTTGGTGTAAAAGTACTGCTGGGTAGAAAAGGTGCAGGTCTCTTTAGGACTCTCAAGTTCTGAACCACACCCAACATGAACTTTTATGTGTTCACTTCAGTATTAGATCAGGAAAGTTTTCATGAGTCCTGTTTTACACATTTTTTGTGAGTTTGCCTGCCCATAAATTCCTGCAGAAAAGGAAAGTCTTAAAACTAGCATTCATGTCTACTTTTGGGGTTTGCATTTGATAAAGCTCATAAGGGATCTAAGGAGAGAATAAAGTGGTAGTTGATGATGATGATGACAACGACAATTATATGTGCCAGGCACTGTTCTAAGTACTTTACAGTATATTATCATTTAATCTTCCCAGCAATCCTCCGAGTTAGATATGAATATCTTACTCAATCGACAGATGAGGAAACTGAGACATATGTACATGCACACACGGTATATGGAATATGGAACAAAAAGACCTGGGTTGGAATACAGACTCCACCACCTGCTGTCTCCATGTGCCTCTTAGAACAGAACCTGACATATAAGGGCTTTCTGAGTGCTGACAATGCTATGTTTCTTGACCTCAGTTTTGGTTAAATAAGCATTCACTTCACAATAATTTGTTAAGCTATATGTTTAGGTTGTATGCAGTTTTTCTGTGAATGTAATATTTTACAATTAAAAAAATGTTGAAAGAGAAAAAGAAGGGAGGGAGGGGAGGAGGAGAGGAAAAAAAGAGCAACAGGGAAGGGGCAGGAAAGGAAGAGCCTGACATAAAGTAAGCATTATATAACTGTCAGCTATTATTGTCTGAAAACAATTCCCTATGCTTTTGGATGCATTTCTGAACCTAAGAGCAAGATACTGATCAGTAAGATATCTTGTGTGAAGTGTCATCGGCACACGTGTATAACTAGCTCTTTTTTTGAGGGAGGTTTACTTTTATCGAAAACAGCCCAGTGTTTCACTTCTTTTTTTTTTAATTTTATTTATTTATTTTTTCCCCCAAAGCCCCAGTAGATAGTTGTACGTCATAGATGCACATCCTTCTAGTTGCTGTACGTGGGACGCGGTCGCAGCATGGTCGGAGAAGCGGTGCGTCGGTGCGCGCCCAGGATCCGAACCCGGGCCGCCAGCAGCGGAGCACGCGCACTTAACTGCTAAGCCACGGGGCCGGCCCTGTTTCACTTCTTATTCCTGTTAAAACTATTATGAAATATTGCAGACAGAAAGTTAGAGAGAATAACATAAATACCTGCACACTTACCACACAGCTTTATCAATTCTTTATATTGTGTCCCATTTGTTTCAGTTATTTTTAAGTAAAAAAATAGTTATACAATTATGCAACTGGAACACCCCCTCCCCAATATGTGCCCTTTCCCTCATCCTGTATCTCTCCTTTCTTGGAGTCAACTGTCATTATGAATTTATTGTTCATTGTTTCCATGCATTTTTATACAAATACCATATATAATATGCACTATTGTTTTGCTTGTTTTTAGAATTGTTTTCCTCATTATTATGGTTTTGATATAATGGCTCTATGTTGTTTATTTCATTTGCTGTATAGAATTCTATTGTACACACATATAATAAATATTTTATCCATTCTCCATTTATCATATATTTATATCATTTTCATAATTTTTATAATACGCAATATTAGAAAGAACATTCCTATGCTTGTCTCCTATTACATAATGTCAAGAATTTTTCTAGATATCTCCCTAAAAATGACATTGTTGAATCAAAGGACAGTGTGTCTTCAACTTTACCATCTATGGCCAAATTGTTCTCCAGAGCAGTTTTTCCCATTTGCACTCCCACTAGCAGCATATAAGAATTTGCATCTTTTAGTATCTTTACCAGAACTTGGTAATATCTAGCCTTTACGTTTTTGCCAATTTGAGAATGTGAAATTAATATTGTTGTTTGAAGATACATTTTCCTAAACACTAACAAGGTTATACATATTTTCAAATGCTTCTTCCATTATAATTTTCTCCCATGATAACTGCCTATTTATTGCTTTGCCTATTTTTCTTTTAGGTCGTTAATCTTTTACTTATTGATTCCTAAGCATTCTCTAAAAATTCTTCTCTGACTTCTTAGTTTTCCTCTCTGGTAAGAAAATTCTTTAGGTAAATTTTTAAATTGATATATAACATACAGACAGAAAAGTACACAAATTATAAGGGCACAGCTCAGTAAATTTTCACAAAGGTAACCAGTGGCCACATCACAAAATAGAACACTACTAGCACCCAGAATATCCTCTTTTGTCCCCCTCCCAAGAATAAACACTAGCCCAACTCATAACACTATACATTATTTTGTATGTATATTTTGTATATATATATAATTGTTATATATATAACACTATGCATTATTTTGTATATATATATTTTGTATTAACACAAATAGAATTACCCACTATGTGCTGCCTACTGTGTAGCTTCTTTCATTCAATAATATTCTTGAGAGATTCATCTATGTTGTTTGTTCTCTTGGATATATTATATTCTATTGCACTACTATATTACAATTTACGTATCCAGTCTACAGTTGATGGATATTTGGATAGCTGACAGTCTAGGGGCTATTACAAAGAGTGCTACTATGAACATTCTTGTCCATGTCTTTTGGTAAACCTGTGTAAGCGTATAGCTAGGAATACAATAGCTGGGTCATAGGGTGTTATATGTTCAACTTTAGTAAAGCCTTCCAAACACTTTTCAAAAGTAGTTGTTTCAATTTACACTCCCACCTGCAAGATATAAAAGTTACAGTTGCTCCACAGCCTGGCCAAAACTGGTATTATCTGTCTTTTCCATTTAAGGCATTCTGGTGGGCATGTAGTGAGACCTTCGTAATTTGCATCTCTCTGCTAAAGTTCATCACTTTTCAAATATCCTCTCCCACACTGTGACTTGCTGTTTCACTATTTTATGCTGCCCTTTGATGAATAGAAGTTCTTAATTGTAATGTAGCATATTTTTATTCTTTTAAATTAGTGCTTTTTTTGTTAAAAAATATTATTTTGCTACCTCCAAGGTCATGAAGTCATTTTCTTATGCTTTCTTCTAAATATTTTGTTGTTTTTACCCTTCACATATACCTCTACAATCCATCTGAGATTGATTTTTGCATATGGTTAGGTTAGGGGGTCAAGAGATCTTTTTCACATGGACATGCAACTGACTTAGCATCATTTATTAAAAAGACCATCCTTGCCCTACCGCGCTGAAGCAACTCCTTTCTCATAATTCAAGTGATATGTGTGGGTCTATTTCTGGGGTTTCTACTCTGTTCAATATGTTTCTTTGTCTATTCTCATGTTAATACCACAGCATCTTAAATACTCTAGCTTTTTAATAAGTCACAATATGTGATGATACCTTATAAGTCCTCTAGGTTTGTTCTTGTTTTTCAAATTCTTCTTGACTATTTCTGGCCCTTTTCAGTTCCATACAAATTTTAGAATCTGCTTGTCAATTTTTTAAAAACTGCTAGGATTGCACTGTACTTATGAATCTATAAATCAACTTGGGGAGAACTGGCATCTTTACAATATTGAATCTCCAAATTCATAAACATGATATATCTCATACAGGTTTTTTAAACTTCTCTCAATAATGGTGTGTTTTTTGCATCTTTTATTAGATTTATTCTAGGCATTTGATGTTTTTGATGCTATCATAAATGGCATTATAAACTTCATTTTCTAGTCGCTTATTGCTGGCATACAGAAATACAATTGACTTTGTAGGCAGCAACCTTACTAAATGTAGTATTAATTCTTATAGGTTGTCTATAGATAGAGCTTTTGGATTTTTTTTTACGTAGACAATGGTGTCATTTGAGAATAATGATAGTTTTATTTCTTCCTTTTCAATCTTTTACCTTTCACTTCTTTACTTACCTTATTGCTTTGGCTAGGACCTCAATACTGACCAGGACTGAGGTATAGTGGGCATCCTTGTCTCATTCCCTATCTCAGGGGAAAAGCTTTCCATAATTCACTGCTAAGTGCAATGTTCTGCAATGACTTTTTTTTCCGCAATGACTTTTCATCCTTAGATCTTTATTTTTTTTCTTTTGTGAGGAAGATCAGCCCTGAGCTAACATCCAGGGCAATCCTCCTCTTTTTCCTGAGGAAGACTGGCCCTGGGCTAACATCTGTGCCTATCTTCCTCCACTTTATATGGGACGCCGCCACAGCATGGCCTGACAAGCGGTGCATTGGTGTGCGCCCGGGATCCGAACCCTGGCCACCAACAGCAGAGTGCGCGCACTTAATCGCTACGCCATGGGGCCAGCCCCATCCGTAGATATTTAATATTCATTACATAGGTAGTTTGCTTCATTTAAGAATCTCCCTCTTTTTTATAAAAGTAATCTTTAAATTTTTTTTAGAGAATAGTCAGCTCGATAAATTTCTGGCACAAGATTTCTATTTTGAATATCAGTGTAACTTTTACTAAAATCTGTTAAGTGGTCTATCGCTATTTGCTGTTTGAATCTTGCCTTTTTATTGCATTTTGAGAAATAAAAGGAAAATAAAAATACATAGATTTAGGTTTATATCAAAGCTATTCAGGTCACTTATCCACATTTTTAATTTAAACTAAAATGAGATCAAGAGGGGGCCGGCCCCTTGGCTTAGTGGTTAAGTGCGTGCTCCGCTACTGGCGGCCCGGGTTCGGATCCTGGGCGCCACCGACGCACCACTTCTCCGGCCATGCTGAGGCCACGTCCCACATGCAGAAACTAGAAGGATGTGCAACTATGACGTACAACTGTCTACGGGGGCTTTGGGGGAAAAAAAAGGAGGAAGATTGGCAATAGATGTTAGCTCAGGGCCAGTCTTGTTCAGCAAAAAGAGGAGGATTGGCATGGATGTTAGCTCAGGGCTGATCCTCCTCACAAAAAAAAAAAAAATGAGATCAAGAGGACGATTGAAGGCTAAAGATCCATTGATTTATTTTTTTCATTCAACAAGCAATTCTGGAGCAATTGTGATGTACCAAGAATGATTCTAAGCTCCAGGAACTTTGAAGGGTGAACACTCACTAATTAATTCACTTAACAAGCATTTTTGGAGAAATTATGGTGTACCTGGAAGCGTGCAAGGCCCTGGAGATACAAAGGCATTTTCAAAGAGGTCCCATCGCACAGGGAGAGACTGAGACACAGATACTTATCACACAGCACGGGAAACTCACTGACAGACATACACACATGATGATACACAGAGAGGTAGCTGGCATCTGTGAAGAATTTGCACAAGAGGCGATGCCTGAACTGAAGCTAAAATGATAAATGTGAGTTAATTAGGCAAAAGGGGAGTAGAGGTAGAAATACTGCATCATGAGTAAAGGGCCAAAAGTAAGCAAACAAAACAGCATCATTCATTCATTCATCAAATACCGATTGAGTGCTTTCTATGTCACAGACGTTGTATTAGGCACAAGGTACTGAGAAGTAAAAATAGATATAGTCCCTGCTCTCCTGAGTAGCTCTAACATGAAGGATAAGAAGCATTATAAAATGATACATAAGACTTTTTGTCTAAATAGTCATTAACCTCCAAAGAGGTTCTTATAATATAGTCTGCATGTTGCTATATTTCTAAGTGAAAATACATTGTAAGTGGTGGTTAGGTTTGTTCTCCAGCCCCCAAAGCCTATTTAATGCATAATACACATGATGTAAAGTATTAATAGTCCTGTTTCAAATATACTGAATCACCGTTATGTCATGGGTTTGGAAAAATGGAAAAATATAAGGCTCTGGGAAAACGTTGTAAAAGAAGACATAGACCTGGGTCTCATAGAAGTTACAATTTAGAAGAAGAGATAAATAACTTAAAAACTATGCAAATGAATGTATAATGATAATCTGAGATGAGTGCTCAGATAAAATGAAAGGATCACTGGAGATATAATGAAGCATCTTACCCTACCCTGAGGTCTGGGAAGACCAACCTGGCAACCAGGAAAAGGGATGAAGGAAGAACAATCTAGGTATGATGTTAAAGGAACTGGGACAAGATCATTGTGGGTGATATAGGAAAAGAGAGGAGGAGAGTAGATTGAGAAAGGCCATGTCCAGACTACACAATGCTTTGTGAGTCATGTCATTTTTTTTCTAAGAGCAAAGGGAAGCCGCTGAGAGATTGAAAGCAATGGAGTATCATGGCAGATTTACATATTAAACAACTCGTCCCATCTGCACTCTAGAGAAAAGATTGTACAGAGTCCAGATTGGATGCAAGGCATCCAGGTAGGAGATTACTGTGATGATCCAGGAAAGAGATGACAGTGGCTCAGACCAGGGTGGCAGCAGCAGAGATGGAATAAAAGGTAAATGCGTTGGACAGCTATTTAGGTGCTAGGCCTTGGTGCAGGATTACTGAGAGGGCTGAGAGAAAGGGAGTGTCAAGAATGACTCCAAATTTTAAAAGCTATTTAGGAAGTAGAATTGATTGATTGAGGGTGAATAAGAAAAGTGAATGGGTGGTATCCAGATATATGGCTTGAATAATAGGGTGGATGGTGATTTAGCCACTAGATTCACTGAGCAGGAAGTTTAGGAAGAAAAGTGATGAGTTCCATTTAGGACATTTGAGATACTTTGGGTATTCCATGGGTACAAGGTAAGCATAAGCAGGCAGTTTAGAGACAGGCATCTGACACTTGGGAGTAGAGTGTCTGGAGCAGATATAAAGGTATGGAAGTCATGATTTTGCAGGTTACAGTTGACCCCATCGGCAGGGTTGACATGCGACTTTGAGGAAGTACCACCATTAAGAACTAGGGTTGCAGGTCTGACCAACTCTTGCATTAATTAGAGTCCAACCTTTTTGCAGCCACATGCTTATATAGCCCCCAAATAATTCATATCTTGTCTGTACAACCTCCCCAGATTTAATTACAGCCCTCCCTAGGTGGGTACATAGTGATTGAGAATCAGATTCACTAGTTATTATTTTCCTTCAATGGAAACCAAGTATTGAATAAAGCAAAGCAGAAGAATTATTTTCACATTTTAGCCTCTTTTGCAATCTTTCTCTTCCTTTATGAGAACTGGTCTTTAACCATCCTTTCTAGCCTCCTACTGCACCATACCAACATTTACAGAACAATATGCACAAGCCGGGCTTGTGTGAACCACTCTCAGAAAACCATTTCCAAAGCCAGGATGGGATTAGAACACTCACTATAGCTAATATTTATTTTCCATTATTAAACTGTAATTGGATGTCAATAAAATGAAAAATTAAATTTGGTACAAGCCTTGTACAATAAACCCTTTACATTTCAAACTTTGTTAAAAATGTGTCTAAAATAACAAGGCTCACCTTCCTGCTTTTGCTACATACATAATAATGGCCACATCAGCAGGTACTCAGTATTTGACTATTATACTTGTTAGGACTCTTGGTCGCACGTGACAGAAACCCATCTGAAAGCAATTTAAAGAAAAATGGATTTATTGCCATTGATAGCTGGGTAGCTCATTGAATCTAAGAAAAAGCTGTAGAATCTGAGAATTCAGGGACCACCACCACCAGGACACTTTACCCGTTGGGATTTCAACTTGTTTCTGCTTCTCTTTATGAGTCCGTTTCATACATTGTTATTGCAAATCATCTTCTCCATGGGGTGGGGAAGGTGTCACTCCAATCCCAGTTTAGCTGCTTCCTGTCCGCTTGAGTTGCTTTCTCCCCATGTCCAAGTAGCAAGGACAGGGAATGATTCTGTTTGGCCCTGCACCCCACCAAGATGACTGCCTTTTTGTTCAATCACTTTGGTGGGGAGATGAGATATTCCACTGGGTCAGGCCTGTGCCATGTGCCCATCCTGTGGTCAGTAGGAGAGATCTGCTACCATAATAAGGAATATGGCAAATCTTGCGACTAAACACAATCACTACTATACAATACATACAATAGTGATGCTCAGAATCCAATCTCTTGGGTGGCATGAAAAAAGATGTGACAATACCTCAGAATCATCATCGTGTATGATAATTCCCATCGGAGAGTTTTGTGTACGTAGACAGAATAAGATTGGGGGCTGAATCCTATACGTCATTGAACGTCCCTAGAAGTTTGAATGTTTTTAAAATATCATATTTGTAGTAAATTATTAATCTCTGAAAAATAGAATATGAAAATAATTTTCAGTTATTTTTGAGCTCAAATTTGCTATTTTCAGTCTAGATTTTACTACATGTAATACAAGTATAATAAAAGAAAATCTGGGTCAATAATTTCTAACTTAGTGATTGAGCTCATTTTTTTTTCATGATCGATTAATCACATACTCATATGGTATTCTCTTCATGAGATTCTGTCTTAAAAACAATGTCAACAGGACATCTTATAAACGTTAATTATAGATTTGAGTAAAGAGGAAGTATACCTATAGCCATGATTCCTGGGAGAGCTGAAAGCTAATAATAAATATTACTGTAGCTCAATTCTCTTCATTCCTTCTTTAAAAACTTAAAAAACAAATTAATTACAGGGACAAAAAGCCACTTTTCAAACATGATAAAACCAAAGAACATTGTTTGTTTTCAAAATTCACTGACTGGAATGTGAACACTTAAATGATCGAGAAACTAATAAATTTCAGACTATGGTTAACAGCAAAATTTAAAGTTGTGAATTTTGTTCCCCAGTCAAGGTTCACCAATAATTCACAATATGCAATTAACAGAAGTAGATTTATTATTCCTAATATGAAGTCATTTCTATGTGAAATTAGCCAAGGATATAGTCATTTTACTCAGAAACATCATCTGAGTCTTAAGTAAAGCAAATTTGAGATGAATAAGACATTCGATGCTCCCTTTAAAATTCTTACACCCAAACTTCAATTAGGCTTTAATATTTCAGAGGCCTTGGCATTTGGAGACTCTCATTATTATTTAAGTCAAATTTTAAAAATATTGATTTCATATTATGGACCTTGTATAAAACAATTTTGTGGAATTCTTTTTTTTATTTTTTTTAAATTTTTTGTTTATTGCAGTAACATTGGTTTATAACATTGTAAAAATTTCAGGTGTACATCATTGTACTTCTATTTCTGCATAGATTACATCATGTTCACCACCAAAATACTAATTACAACCCATCATATTTTGTGGAATTCTAAGTGTAAGGAGACTCTTCTAATCTGGCTATTGTAACTGATATGACTCTCAATATCATGAAGACTGAAATGATTCTATGACTGTAAGCTCAGTGTCCTTTTGTCATGCAAGTGATATTCTCTGTGCTAGCACTAATTTGATATGTCACAGGTGCAGAGAGCATAGATTACATGGCAGTATAAAGACATAGACATCTGAAACCTCTTTAGACTTTTGCATGCCTTTTTCAAAGCTTGTAAAACTCGTTAGGATGTTAACAAGTAAACTGAGAAAGTAGCAGGACATGGGAACTGGAATCAGAGTGGAAGACACATTTATTGACGTGCCACCTTGAGCAAGTCCCTTAATGTCCCTGAGCCTTAGTTTTCTTGTTTTTAAATGGAGATAATAATACCTACCTTGGAGGATTGTTTATGGGACTAAATAAAATGACAAATGAAAAACCTGGCATGTAGCCACTTCATAAATAGCTGCTATTATTATTTGGTTCTGTTACATGGAGTAAGCCTCTGCTTTGAACATTTAATCTTGACTAAGAAGGTTGAGAACCAAAAGTTACTTTTTGGATTTGTCACTAGGGACAAATCTAATGCCAATAGTGGCTTTACTCAAAGTTGCAAATGGATGTAAATAATCACTCTCACCATCTTGGAAAGCACCAACTGACCCTAGTTAAGTGTAATGTCCAGAGAGAATGTTAAATAGCCATGTCCTACAGTTCTGAATTCATCAGAACCCAACTATATGCTCGGTGTTGGCCAGTAACATTCCTGATCATACAACAGGAAAGCCTGACAAGCACCTGCCCCGGTTTACCCCTCACAACTCTAGGCTTAGCCTGTACAAAAGTTTGAATTCTTGGGTGCACAGATGCTGGAGGCCCACCATCAATATTTTGTCTCAGTGGGTCTAAACTGCAGGTTTAAAAAGCTCTTCAGGTGAGCAGAAAGACAAATTCTATTTTGCAATGCTTTTGTTGTTACTATATCATTAACAGTTTTTCATGTCAATAAGTATCTTTCTACAACATAATTTTTAATGGCTTCATAACATAGGTGTGCTGCTATAATTTGTTTCAGACTTGTGATTGGCTTCTAGTTCAAGCTAGACATCACCTATATTAATACACTTGCTATTTATAAAGTGACCTTGACTTGAGTCTTACTGCCCATGCACAGCCTTATGGTTTTTTGAGAGGAGTGGTTAACAGCATCGTGGGCTCTGGTGTCAGCCTGAACTCACACTCCAACCTTGGGCAAGTCAGTTAGCAATGCAGGTCCCAGTTTCTACATCTGTTAAATAAGGATGATCATAATAGCACCTCATAAGGTTGTGGGGATGACTCAATCCAAATATGTAAAGTGCTTAGCACAGTGACTATCACAGCATCAACACTCAATAAACCTTAATTATTGAGATAAAAGAAAAAAGCAGCCTCTGACATCCAGGAGCTGGCCAGGTCTTCACAGCTGGGCCTGGCTGTTCTCCTATTGACCACAAACAATGTCACAGAATATCAGACAAGACCACTTTAGTGACCGTGGTCACTAAGTGACCCACTCTGTAAGCATGTCTGAACACAGACAAAACACGAAGACTGTCCAAACCACAAAATATGAAACAGTCCCTCTCCCAGTAAGCAAGTGATGGCTGCTTCTTTGCCAATTACAGCTTCAGCCTCAGTCTAGTCTCTTCCTAGGTAAGATGCACTCAAATACCCAATCATAAAATCCCCTCTTCCTGACAGCCTCCAATCCAGAGAGCAAAGCCCCGCTTCCTTAACCCCTCCCCAAGTCACCTAACACAAGCCCAAGTTCTCTAATAAGCCCTTTCTACCTCCTTCACTGAGACTCCCCACAGTTCTCCATGGTGCACCTTCTCCCTGGCTGCAGTGAGCAATAAACCCAACTTGTTCCACTGAAGCTGAACAAGTGTGTTCCTGGCGGTCTTTTGCTGGAGGGCATTGATGGTATTACTCTGGAGCCCTTTCTTCATAATGCAACCACAAAGTAGAGAGCTTGACTTCACCTTGGAACTATAGTCCTATATCATTTGAAAAACTAAGGGTGGAAGCCAAGAAGCAAAGAAGGTCATCCCCACTTGACTTGAGAAGCACCAACACAGATTAAGGATTAAGAAACATTGCAACTTTTGTAAAAAGGTCACTACAAATTTTTTTGTCAGAATATTCGTTAACCACAAAACACATTCTTAGAATACAGATCTGCATATTAGCCAAGACCACAATAAGACAAAAAAAGTACCTACTTATAAGCTCAAAGTTGTAAGGCCATAGGTTGTTCCAATTTATAAATGGGTTGTTCCAGAAATTCATTTAAAGTTTGTTTCTTTTTTTTTATTTTAATTTTTATTTATTGCAGTAACATTGGTTTATAACATTGTATAAATTTCAGGCGTACATCATTATACTTCTATTTCTGCATAGATTACATCGTGTTCACCACCCAAATACCAATCACAACCCATCACCATTAAAGTTTGTTTCTAACATAAAATAGAGATTCCAATTGAAACCATATCATAAAGTCATTAAGTTTACCCTTCATCCTCAAAGCCTATTTAATCTTGAATATATGTGAAGTGCTATTTCAAATGCACCATCACTTACGTCTTCATATCCAGGTAAAAATGCATTCCCACTGCAGGAGGTCCATTTCACCAATATCTCCAAAATTAGCAGTATTAAATCATGCTAGGTGCCAATAACTCAACTCTATACAACTGCAGAAGAAAGGTGATCAGGATAGTTTTGGCTGCACCAAGGTTTATCATACAACATAGCAAGAAGCCAGCAGGGTTGGTTAATTCAGTGAGTCATGGGCTCAACAACACATCAAGGCCCCAGGTGATTGAGCACGCCCTAACTTTTTGCCTTCATCCTCAGAGCAGCAGGGATGACTGGCTCCATGGTGCCAAGATGGCTACAGCACTTACCCACATTCCCATGCAGGCAATAAAACACAGTGAGGAAAAGGAAAGTTTAGACCATATTGATCTCTTTTTCCTGGAGAGAGGGGAATCTTCTTTTCCAGAAGTGCCCTCCTCACCACTTTCCCTCACTATGAAAACTTCTCTCATTGACAAGGAGTGTATCACATGGTCATGCCAAAACCAGTCAATGCAAGAGGAATGGTTCGCAGCCCTACCTGCACATTCCCACCAACACTGCACAAGAGTTCCCTTTTCTCCACATCCTTGCCGACACTTGTTATTTCTTGGTTTTCTTTTTTGATTATAGCCATTCTAACAGGTGTGAGATGATTTCTCATTGTGGTTTTGATTTGCATTTCCCTGATGATTAATGATGTTGAGCATCTTCTCATGAACCTGTTGGCCATCTTTATGTCTTCTTTGGAAAAATGTCTATTCAGATCTTCTGCCCATTTTTTAATCAGATTGGGTTTTTGTTTTTGTTTTTGTTTTTTTGCTAATTCATTGTATATTTTGGATATTAGCCCCTTATCAGATATATGATTTGCAATTATTTTCTCCCATTCAGTAGGTTGCCTTTTCATTTTGTTGATGGTTTCCTTTGTTGTGCAGAAGCTTTTTAGTTTGACGTAGACCCACTTGTTTATTTTTGCTTTTACTGTTTTTGCTTTTGGTGTTAGACTTAAAAAGTCATCACCAAGACCTATGTCAAGGAGCTTACCACCTATGTTTTCTTCCAGGAGTTTTATAGTTTCAGATCTTTGATGCATTTTGAGTTAATTTTTGTGTATGGTGTAAGACAGTGGTCCAGTTTCATTCTTTTGTACGTGTCTATCCAATTTTCCCAGCACCATTTATTGAAGAGATTGTCCTTTCCCCATGGTATATTCTTGGCTCCTTTCTCAAAAATTAATGGACCATATATGTGTGGGTTTATTTCTGGGCTCTCTATTCTGTTGCACTGATCTGTGTCTGTCTTTATGCCAATACCATACTGTTCTAATTACTATAGCTTTGTAATATAGTTTGAAATCAGGGAGCATGATGCTTCCAGCTTTGTTCTTCTTTCTCAAGATTGCTTTGGCTGTTTGGGGTCTTTTGTGGTTCCATACAAATTTTAGGATTGTTTGTTCTATTTCTGTGAAAAATGCCATTGGGATTTTGATAGGGATTGCATTGAATCTGTATATTGCTTTGGGTAGTATGGGCATTTTAACAATATTAATTCTTCCAATCCATGAGCATGGAATATCTTTCCATTTATTTGTGTCTTCTTCAATTTCTTTTATTACTGTCTTGTAGTTTTCAATATACAGGTCTTTCACCTCCTTGGTTAAATTTATTCCTAAATATTTTATTCTTTTTGATGCAATTGTAAATGGGATTTTCATAATTTCTTTTTCTGATAGTTCATTATTAATGTAAAGTAACACAACAGATTTTTCTGTATTGATTTTGTATCCTGCTGTTACTGAACCAGGTTCGCTTTGTCCACCGCCCAGAAAGCCAATCACCAAAACAATGAGATTGCAGAGAGAGAGGGTTTAATCACAAGGCAGCCAAGTGAGGAAATTGGAGAATGAGTCTCAAATCCTCTTCTCCAAAAACAGGGATTCAGGGATATTTATGGGATGGGGGGCAAGGTGGTCTGAAATGTGGATATGGATGATTGGAGGTGAGGAAAGATGAGGTAATTGATGATCTGTGCAAGCGTAGTCAGACTCCATGCCTCTTCATAAGACACATGTTCACAAAATGGCGGCATTGGCATGACCCGAGGGTGGAGTTTTTAGCCTCTTGATGTCAAAAGGTCGCTTATTGGACATCTGCTTGGGCCCAGTTGATGGGTTGATGATAGTCTCAACCGGCCTGAAGTGGACGAGGGGTTCAAATTCCTGAAAAACAGCTCAAACATTCATTACCATGGTGATAACCAGGGAGATGTTATCTATGGGAACCTAGTGGGAATCAGATAGCGTACTGCCTAAGCAGCGTGGGTAACAATGGATTGGGGAACAACTGAAAGCTACAATAAGTAATTGCAAAAAGGAAAAAAAAAAAACCTTTAGCTCCTAGCTACTTAATCATCAATGGCTAACTGTTTGCCAGTTTCACTGCAACTTCACCGAATTTGCTTATTAGTTCTAAAAGTTTTTTAATGGAGTCTTTAGGGTTTTCTATATATAATATCACGTCATTTGAAGATAGTGACAGTTTTACTTCTTCCTTTCCAATTTGGATGCCTTTTCTTTCTTTTTCTTGCCTAACTGCTCTGGCTAGGACTTCCAATCCTATGTTGAATAAAAGTGGTGAGAATGACCATCCTTGTCTTGTTCCTAATCTTAGAGGAAAAGCTTTCAGCTTTTCACCATTGAGTATGATGTTAGTTGTAGGCTTGTCACATATGGCCTTTATTATATTGAGGTACATTCCCTCTATACCCACTTTATTGAAAGTTTTTATCATAGACGGATGAGACCCGCTGGGACACTCCACTCACTCCAGAGCCTATAGATGGCATCCTGGGAAAACTGGCAAAAGCCAGCAAAGGGTAAGAATCCTTACCAAAGTCAGCTCTCCCAGATCACCATCTGTAGTGCCTGGTCAAGAGCGGAAGGTAAATTTTCATGTTGTCCCTTGCTTTCCAAATCAGATTGAAAGGAAAAAAACATTGTTTATTGATGCTTTCTCCCCCAGGTACAACTATTGCCTTCTTGTTTGTCTCATTTTGTGTCCTGAGAACTTGGCTTGGCAACAATCAAATTGGGAGCCCCCAAAATAGAGCCAGAGAGAAATGTGGGTTGCACCCCATCTGTGGCTAGATATGGCTGGACTGAACTGTGAGTTGCACTCCATTTGTGGCAGGAGTCCTACAGACTATTGCCTAAGTCTTTCATTTGGTTATCTTTCTCAGTGGCTCTGGATTTTGGGAGGGTAGTATCTTTTGCACCCTCTTTGAGGATGGCCACTCTTGTATCCATGGGGTTGTTCAATACTGCCAGGAATATTTACTGTTTGTCCTGGCTGAAGCCAGGACAAGATATTCGAAAGGATAGGATTTTTTTCTTAAGTAGCTCTACGGTCAGAGGTTGGCCGAATTGGAAGCTGATATTCAAAGCCTGATATAAACTTTTTTTTTTAAAGTCTTCTCCCCTAAGCTAACACGAAACTATGTATCCAAAGGGAAAGAAAAACATTCTGAAGCCATTGTGGAAGGATTTACTAAAACATTCCAAAGAAACACAGCTATAAATCTAGAACATAGCAATCTTTTGATTTCCATCTTAGTTGAAGATCTTCTCCCTGATGTAAAGAAGCAAATTGAGGATAATGTAGTTGGATGGCTAGGTCAGTGTCTAGATATCATTCCAACTGCAACCCAGTTCTTTGAGGAATTAACAACTGTACTTGTCTTACAGAGTCTTGACAAGAACAGAAATGCAGCTCTAGAAACAATTCAAAGGCCATCTATCCTTTTGACCAATCCCAAAACCTCCCCTATTCATCTAAAAAGGTTTGCACAGATATTGTAAAAGATTTGGACTTAGAAAGCAAAAGCCCTTCTTGTAGAAACATGCATTCTTTCTCTGTGCCTTTGAGATGTAAATGTCCTACCTGGTCTTCCCTGGGAACCCAGAGCTATCTCTTGATATGCAAACTTCAGGGAGGTAATTCTTATCAGAAAAAAAGAAGAAGCTATTTGGAAATTAAATGAATGAAAAATCTTACAAGTTTTTCCACAAATATTAGTAAAATCTTTAGCTGTCTGAGTAGGTAACCTTAACTTATTCTATCTGCCAGGAACACAGTTTGGATCCAACCATTCTTTTACAAACTAGTGAGTTTTGCATTGTCATACCTGTCTCATGGCTAAAATTTTAAAACAAAAGCTATAACATCTCTGTGTCCATCTATATGTTTACATATATCTATACATGTATGTTATAGATGTGTGTTATTTTTCTGCCTCTAGATGGTATTGCCAAAATTAATTTGTAAAGAGCTCTCTTTAATAGATTTAAACACAGACAAGTGTTTACATAAATCAAGTATATGCTCAGAAATATAGAAACTAACCCAAATGTTTTTCAAGTTCATGTGACCTAGGATAATCTTTAGTAAATAAAAGCTAGTTTAAGTTTGTTGGTTTAATTAAAACAGGCATGCCTTCAGTTATCATCATGAAATACTATACTTTTATTCTACCTACGTTTACTGAAAGTCAAATAAGCTCATGCTATCTCTGTTACAGAATTTGTCAGCAAGAAAGATAACTTAAGATGATGGTTAGCTATTTAATGGCTCATGAAATTTTCATGAGTAAGCTAAACATAATTTTTAAGAACAAGCAAATTAAATAGATGTAAATAAGATTAAAGTTTATAAATGAACTTTTCAACAATAATTATGCTTTGTGGTATGTCTACTTAAAAAGTTTCCAAAATCTTTTTCGGTAACTTGAAGCCTTAAGCTATACTGAGATAGGTTAAATGATAAGATAAAATACTGAAACGTTGGGGCCAGCCCTGTGGCATAGTGGTTAAGTGCATGTGCTCCGCTGCTGGCAGCTCTGGGTTCAGATCCTGGGCGCGCACTGATGGACCGCTTGTCAGGCTATGCTGTGGCGGCGTCCCATATAAAGCGGAGGAAAATGGGCACAGATGTTAGCCCAGGGTCAGTCTTCCTCAGCAAAAAGAGGAGGATTGGCATGGATGTTAGCTCAGGGCTGATCTTCCTCACAAAAAAAAAAGAAAAAGAAAATACTGAAATGTTAATTACTGAACATGGGTTTACCCACTTTTGGCTTTCTTTTACAGAAGAACTAAAGATATTTGGGTCTATTAGTAAACAGGTTTTGTGCCACACCAAAAAACTTACTCTGAGGAAGAATATACTTCTAGAAATTGTGAAATGTATTTATAAATTTGCCAATCCACAGAATGCTAGTGTAACAGTCCACATTGCTTACTTCCCGTTTTCACTGAAAATAAAGGATTCTAAGGGTTAAGAATTCTAATCAATATCTGTAATTAAATCTACTTAGAAACAATAAGGGTGAAAGGAAACAACTGTGTATCTATAAACCAAAATCTAAGCCTGTAAATGCCTCAAGGTTACAAAATGAAAACGCTAAGGACCACCAATCACAAACAGCCAACTAGGTTTAAAGGTATAGTCAGTCAATAATTTCGTTACTTCTGCCTTTTCTCTACAAAAGTCTCTCCCTGAGCTCCTGAAGTGAAGCACTCTTAAAACCTCCAGTTTGGCACTGCCTGATTCCAATTAATTTTTGCTGAAATAAACTCTTAAAATTTTTTTTTGTTTGTTTGTGAGGAGATCAGCCCTGTGCTAACATCTGCCAATCTTCCTCTTTTTTTTTTTTTTTTTTGCTGAGGAAGACTGGCCCTGGGCTAACATCCGTGCCCATCTTCCTCCACTCTACGTGGGACACTGCCACAGAGTGGCTTGCCAAGCAGTGGGTCAGTGCGCGCCGGGGATCCAAACCGGGGATCCGCACCGGTGAACCCCAGGCCACCATAGCGGAGCGCGCACTTAACCGCTTGCGCCACCGTGCCGGCCCCATTTTTTTTTTTTTTTGTGAGGAAGACCAGCCCTGAGCTAACATCTGATGCCAATCCTCCTCTTTTTTGCTGAGGAAGACTGGCCCTGGGCTAACATCCGTGCCCATCTTCCTCCACTTTATATGGGACGCCTCCACAGCATGGCTTAACAAGTGGTGCGTTGGTGCGCGCCTGGGATCCGAACCAGTGAACCCAGGCCGCGGCAGAGGAGAGCACGCACCTAACCACTTGCACCAGCGGGCTGGCCCCTTAAAATTTTTAATATGCTTTAGTTTATTGTTTCACGAGTGACTTCCTCTCTGGAGCTTTTTCTGACACTCTCCCTCCTCCTAGGGAGACCTAACCACTTGTGTCTGCTCTCTTCTGTGCCAGCTTTATCAGAGCGTGTATGAGGCTTGCACTTGTTTGCACGCTCCTCTGCCCCTTCTGAAATGTGTCCTCTTTGAGGCCAGGGATAATATCTGTATCTACTTTGTGTGTTTAGCGTCCAGCACACAGGAGGCTCAATAAATATTTGTTGAATGAATGAATGGGGAGGAGAAATGGTGGAGAAATGCCTAATATTAATAGCAAGCATTTACCCAGCACTTATCATACGCCAGGCACTACACAAAGGCATGTACGCTGAATAAACTGATTTATTCCTAAGACATCCCTAGGAGGTAGGAGCCACTATTAGCTTCACTTTAAATGTAAGAAAACTGCATCACAGCAAGACTAATCACTTGTCCAAGGTCACACAATTGGAAGTGACAAGTGTGAGAGTGGATTCCAGAGCCCACCATGTTCTTTATCTTTACATCCAAGAGGGAAAAGGATGCTCCACCCGCATTAGAGACGGAGACCTCTCTAGTGGGTCCCAATCCAGAGGAGGGCTGCAAGGGGTGAGTTTTGTAGCTTTTAAGATCCTGAAGGCTTTTGCATTCTTGGACTTTTTAGGGGGACAAGGGGAAAAAAGCATTGCTCAAGGACTTAAGAACGGGTGGAAATGGAGAGAAACAAAAGAAAGCATCTAAGGTTTTGCTCTGAAAGGTAAGAGTCTGGAGAGGAAATCTCCACTCACCAGCAAGAAAAATAAAAACACGAATACTTCAGTTATGGTTTAGCCATGACATGCAATACTTGGGCCCCAGAGCTCCTCCTAAGAACCCAGTGAAGGAGAAGGCAAGCGCAAATTTCTGGAGGCAAGAGTAGAGCCCACAGGGCGGAGAACTGGCAGTTCCCTACGACCTCAGAGCCTCGAAGCTGATCTCCAGCCCGGTCTTAATCCAGGAACTAGCTGCCCAAAGACTTTCCATTCCTCAAAAGAAAAAAACCTGAACACCGTCTTTCCTGCCTCTGGAGGTTTGCCCTTCAAGAAGAGTCTCCCAGCACTTGTCATTCGGTCACCTAATATCTCCTGAGCACGCTCTCTATGCGGGTACTTGCCAATACCGGCCTCACAGTACTTTCCGCCTTTAGGGAGTTTTCAACGCATTGTGGAAGACAGACCTTGAGGGAGTAACTCGGAAAGTGCTGGGGGTAGGGAAATCATGCTGGAAGCCGAGACTCAACAGATCAACGGCCTGGGAAGGACCCATCAGCTTCCCCGCCCACTGCTCACTCGCTGTCACTGGGGGACTCCAGACTTGCCACCTGCTTGTCCTCGCCCAGGGGTGGCCCAGTGCTTTATTCACTCCCCCGCCACTATTCTCCCCCCGCCCAAGGCCACTGCCCATCTAGACCCGAGCGCAGCCCGGCGTCCTCCTCGCCGAGCCACACTTGGCGGTCTGCAGCTCTGCTCTAGCGGCCGCCGCAGCGCGGGCAGGGAGCTCGCGTAGCGCAGCCACCGCCGACCTCCCCCGCACCGGCGCACAGCCCAGACAGGCTCGCCCCTAAGCGCCTCCCACTGCCGGGGCGCACAGCGCACGCACGGCGCGATGACACAGACGGCACAGCCCACGTCAGCTGCCTTTCCCACGGGGCGGGGGCGGCCGCTCTGCGAGAAGCCCTTGGCCACGGGTGGCGCTCCCGGCTCGCAGCCTTCCCCGAGCCCGGCGGGGACTCGCGGAGGCGCGCTCGAGCGGGCGCGCGCGCACCCGGTGGCTCCCAGGTCCGTCAGCGGCGCGGGGCGGGCGGAGGCGGGACCGAGGGCGGGGCGGCCGGAGCCTCCGCCATTCCCCGCTCCCTCCCCGCCACCCTTGTCGCCGCGCGCCACCTCCCCACCCCCACCCCCCTCCCCCATCGCGCGCGCTCCGCCCGCCCCGGAGCCTCGCCCTCCGCCACGATGAGCAAATGAGCGCGAGCGAGGGCATGAAATTTAAATTCCACTCAGGGGAGAAAGTGCTGTGCTTCGAGCCTGACCCCACCAAGGCGCGAGTGCTGTACGATGCCAAGGTGCCACCGCGGAGGGACAGGGAGGAGGCGCGGGCCGGGGGCCCCCGGACGGGTGGCGGAGGCGGATGCGGGTGCGCGGAGCTGGGGAACCGGCGGGGCCCGGGCGCTCCCTGCCGGCGGCTCCTCAGCCTGCGCGGTGCGGCGCGGGCGGCAGGGGGCGCTCGCGGGCCAGTCGGGGCTAGGGCGCTTCCGCTTCCGCCCGGCGCGCGGGGTTTTGCGCGCGGTGTCGCGATGCTGGGGCCACGGCGTCGGTTTGCGCGCGAGACGCCAGTGAGCGCCGCGCGTCGAGGAGGCTGCTCGCCGACGCCTCTGCCTTGGAGTTAAATCTCTCCTCATCCTGCGCGGGCCAGCGCCGTGTAGGCGCCCGTGCGACGCCCTGACCGACCGACCCAGGTCCTAATCCATAGCGCCACAGCGCTGGCCGTCGACTCGCGACATCGTTGCCCTGGGGCCCTAGTCGTGTCTGGGCCTGACCCCTGCCGTAGGCCGCGACTCCCACCCCTAGGGCAAGGTTGACCCGATGCCTTTGTCCCTCAGGGCCTTGCAGCATTTAGGTTTTCAATCCCCAAGTCGCGCCCCTAGCCCGTCCCCTGAAGTCTCGGGGGCTGGGGGAGAGAGGGAACTGAGTCACAGCTGCAGCTTCTCAGGTCCGGCTGGCGAGAGGGTGTGGGCACCGCAGTCCGGGGGTGGGGACTGGCCCCGGTCCCCAGGGCTCCAGGTGCGTCGGGGCGGCGCTGCCCTTTGGGAGACTTCCCACGCCTCCGGGCTCTCAGTGTTCTACTTTCCGGCTCCGCCCTTGCAGCTCCTGTCTGTTTTCTGTTTGTTATCTCGCCTCCCTCCCTGCCTTGCGTCTCCCCAGGGGTGCCACGCCCCATCATTTGCCCCAGATGTTCCCTCAGGGGACACCGCTGGGAGGGATGGCAAAATCTCCTGCCAGCCTTCCTGGCCCTGGACGCAGCGGAGCCGGGGAGACTACAACTCCCAGAGGTCTCAGGGCTGTGGCTCTCTTGTCTGGCCTGGACTCTTTCATTAGTGACAGATCGGCCGGCCAATGGCTTCAGAAGCTGCAGTCTCTTCTCACGCTCAGAGACCAATCACGGGCTGGTTGGAGGGATGTTTCCTATTTTGAGGCATCCACTCAGGGAAAAAAAAATGGAATTGAAAGGAAAAATGTTTCAAGCCAGCTCTCGGTCTAAAAAAGGAGAGAATACTTTCTTTTCTTTTAGAAAAAGGCGTATGATCTAGTTTTCCTGATCTAGCTTCTGACATTCTGTATGTTCTGTTATTTGTGGACAATATTTCCTGGTTTCAGATTGTCGATGTTATTGTTGGGAAAGACGAAAAAGGCAGAAAGATCCCAGAATATCTGATCCATTTTAATGGTTGGAACAGAAGGTGAGTGTATTTGTTAAACCGGACTGAAAATTGATAATCTCTGTAGCATAGGAATGTTGCATACTTCTTTGTTAAGTTTTACAAACACTTGTAGAAAAGCTTCATTTCCTGTTTTTGCTTTTTTATCCAACTTTGCCTATTCTGAAGAGTGATTACTTTTAAGTCGATTATATTTGGATTCTCTATGGGTAATTCTGGAAACTACAGTTGCTTCTGTGTCTGAATGAGTTCCTTTTTCAGTTTATTTGCATCTTTTTTGTGTGATTTCAAAATATTTAAATAATTTTCTAAAATGTAAGTAATTATGGGACACTTCTGTTCCTGTGAGGTGCTTTTAGCATTTGTTTCATATCAAACTAAAATACTGAATTTTACATCCTTTTTCTTTTTTGTTTGATTAGCTGGGATAGATGGGCAGCTGAAGATCATGTCCTTCGTGACACGGATGAAAATCGGAGATTACAGCGTAAATTGGCAAGAAAAGCTGTAGCTCGCCTGTAAGAATACAGAAATCATGACATAAATGTTATTTGATGTGTTATCTCTTGGCATTTAGATTTTTATGATTTAAAAGTAGAAATATGACAAACATGGTTTATGAAGTAATGTTACATATTTAAAGTGTGTTAGTGAAGAGCGTTTCTATTGTATTCTAAATAACTGCTGTGTTTTCAGAGAGGTTATTGTATAATATTCTGAAATGGAGATTACCATTTATGTTCTAAAGTTTAATTTTCAGGTACTTAAGAATCATATTATTATGTCTTGTTTTTACCTGAAGACCCATATCAGTCAAGGTGAAAATTTATTTCAGCTGTGTTTATCTTCTCCAGGAGAAGCACAGGAAGAAAGAAGAAGCGCTGCAGATTGCCCGGTGTTGACTCCGTCTTAAAAAGCCTCCCTGTTGAAGAAAAAGATGAAAATGATGAAAACTGTGAGAGCCTTAACTTCATTTTCTCTGGCTAAAAGAACTTTTACCTAGTTCTTTTATATCACAGGATTGAGGGGGAGGATTCACTGAAATTATAGACAGAGAAACATTTTAAGCTCATTACATATAACATTTACCCCTTTTGTTTTTGACAAAGTAGCGGTCAATAAGTCCATAATTAGACCTCATCAGTCATGTCATGACCACTGCCTTCTTGGCCAGTGTTTTTATCCTAACCCCTTAGGGTAGTTAGTATAACCCCTCATGTTTTCTTCGTGGTTCCTCCTGGGCCTTGGCCCCACTTATGAATGCAACGGGGAACCATAGGATCCTAGGTGACTAAACACTTTTAGATCATTAGCTGTGTGGTTTTTGCAGCCATTGAAATTGGTGTTATATTTCTCAAAATAAATTTTTGTTCTTAAAGATATAGTATTTTTAGCATTTAAAATGTGCAGGACTGTAGTTTCTTCTTGCCAGCAGTAGGACACACACTCTACCTTAAAGAAGTATAAGGGTTAGGGGAGTATATAATGCAGGTTTGCCTGATATTTTGTTGTTTTACCTAGCAATAAGCAGTTCCTCTGGTGACAGTAGTGAAGAAAAGGATGAAGAAATAAGTGAAGAAAGTGATATTGAAGAAAAGACTGAAGTGGTACAAAGTTTTTATTGTAAAAATTCTTTGTCTTTGGTATATATTTTAGTGGTAAAATTCTCCAGTTGTGAATCATTTTGTAAAAATACATTTTTTTAACCAAATATTATAAAGTTGTACTTGATATTTAGGCGAATATAACCCTTATTTATAGTCACCATATGAACCTCTTGGTGGCTCTTTATGCCTATAAAGTGTTTTCACAAATCATAGTTCTCCTTCCAATGAAATTGTGAACTTTATTTTTATAATCGTGATTAATTTTTAAATGTTGTGTATCAGAATTTGGCATCTTCTGTCTGCCTTTAGAGTTGGTGTAAATCCCTCTGGTAAACTTAAGTGGGGAAGAAACAAAGTAAGCATTTGCATTGTGGTTAGTGCCCTAAAACAAGTTAACTTTTGACCTTTAATGTACTTGTCATTAGAATATGCGGCATCATTACTGATATAAACACTGAGGATTTACTGGGTTTGTTTCGTAGGAGGCTCTCATATGTGAGTCTTTCTTTGGATATAGACTCTCCTACTATTTTAAGTAGTTAAAATTGGAATTGTGATATTGCAGAAGGAAGAACCGGAGCTGCACACAAAAAGGGAAATGGAAGAAAGAACAATAACTATAGAAATCCCTGAAGTTCTGAAGAAGAAGCTTGAGGATGATTGTTACTACATCAACAGGAGGAAACGGGTATACAGGGAGAACACATAAAACGTGGATTTGTAATGGAGCTTTCATTTACCCTTATTTCGCAATCACAGACTCAAACAATTGAGAATCTTGGAGGAATGAAATTCATGTTTTCAGTTTTCTGTTGAGTTGGGTTTTAAAGTTCTCTGACAATAGTGCTCTGCTGATAATTAAATTAAGGCGTGCACAGTGTTGCTCAGCCCTGGCTGCCCATTAGAATCCTCTAGGGAGCTTTGCAAACTCCTGATGCCTGGGCTTCAGCTAAGAGGTTAAGATGTAACCTGTGGTGGAGGCCTGCTGTGGACATAGTCTTAGAGGCTTTCTAGTTGGCTCTAATGGGTCACTAAGGTAAGGGTCACTACTTAACGTTTATTTTAAAAATTAATACTATACATGGGGATGTGGTCAGTAGAAGAAAAAAAACAAAGAGCTTCAAAGCATATTTATTTGAAAGATTCTCTTCAAACAGAATTGGCTTTATGTCTGAGTTAAAAAAAAAAGTGATATAGGGGCCGGCCCCGTGGCGTAACGGTTAAGTGCGCACGCTCTGCTGCTGGCGGCCCGGGTTTGGATCCTGGGCACGCACCGATGCACCGCTTGTCAGGCCATGCGGTGGCGGCGTCCCATATAAAGCAGAGGAAGATGGGCACGGATGTTAGCCCAGGGCCAGTCTTCCTCAGCAAAAAGAGGAGGATTGGCATGGATGTTAGCTCAGGGCCGATCTTCCTCACAAAAATAAGAAAAGAAAAGTGATATAGACAAGATCACTGTTTCTTGGAATATATGGTTTATACAATGGGATGCCTACATCAGATGTCTCTATTTTTTATAACAGTTAGTGAAACTTCCGTGCCAGACCAACATCATAACTATTTTGGAATCCTACGTGAAGCATTTTGCTATCAATGCAGCCTTTTCAGCCAATGAGAGACCTCGTCACCATCATGCTATGCCACACGCCAACATAAATGTGCATTATATCCCAGCAGAAAAGAAGTGAGTAGGGGAGGGAGGGTTGGTGTCTCGTGGTTCTTCTCTTCGTGTATTAGAGAAGTGACTTTCATTTAGAACAGGTAAACTGTGTCTCCGTTTCTATAATTTGGAATTTGTTTAATATATCAGTTAATAATAATTCACTTAATAACCAATTTAGTATCAAAATATTGTCCCTTTTTCGAAATGTTCAATAACTTCAGGTATCTGGTCTGGATGCATTGAGTGTATGCTCTGCTTCAACACCAAGACCAGTTTTTTTCAGTGATATAATTTAGGGAGATAAGTCGTTTTCCTTGAGAAGCACCAGAATGGGCAATAAGAATTTTATCAAAGCTTGTTTATAAACAGGTCCTTATTCCAATCATGCTAATCATCCTCATAGTCTGCCTTGTGCACGTGACCCAGCTTCAGTAGAGTCATGTCGATTGTTCATGTTGAAACAAGTGTTAGGAGTAGTTCATCAGCTCCACCCCCTTCAGCTCCCAGTGACTGGAATCTGTCCACCTTCTGCAGCACAGGCTGCTGGAGCTCCTTGTGTGGCACTGAACATATGCATTTGTGTTCAGTGTGGTTAGTTAACATTACTAGTGTACTCTCTGCACTTTATGTTATAGATCTATGTTCCCATTTAATTCTTTATTGTTAGCATCTACAAATTCATTTCATTATTTATGTGTGTAGGTGTAATATATAGTAGTTAAGTTTAAAACTCTGCCTAATTAAAAATGTGCAGCTTCATTATGATGTTTTGGAAACTCTCTATTGCATCTCTAATCTCTTCTTTTTAATCCTCCCAGCGTTGATCTTTGTAAGGAGATGGTGGATGGATTAAGAATAACCTTTGATTACACTCTCCCATTGGTTTTGCTCTATCCGTATGAACAAGTTCAGTATAAAAAAGTGACTTCGTCCAAATTTTTTCTTCCGATAAAGGAAAGTGCCACAAATACTAATAGGTAAGTTAGACAGCCTGCAGTTTGACCATCAGATGGCAACAGTCAAATAGTTGAATGTTTTTGAAGATTTCGATTTGATACTATGGGGCCAACATGTTTGGAGGAGGGAGAAGATTGAAAAGTGCCTATACTGGTGTTTTTTTTTTCCTGGGTTAGCTAAGTTGTCGTTCACTTTCAAATGGCTCTGAAAGATTTTACCAAGTGAGGATTCCAGTGTGAGAACTTGGTTGGATTTGAGCAGCTTTCCTCGTCTTTGCAAAGTTAGTGGGGTGAAGAGAGCACAGGCTGTGAAGGGTAGAAGATGTGGGTTTGAATTTAGCTCCCTCACTTATTGGTTGTGTGACTTGGGGAGGTGTCTTATGAGCCTCTTGCTTCTGCCTCTGTACAATGGAAAGAACATCTGCCTTCTTGGGTAGTTATTATTAAATGAGAAAGTTCATGAAGGGCTGGCCACCTTTGGCCTTCAAGTAAAGGTTGGTTCACTTCTCGTTCTACTGTGTCACCACTTTCTTCCTGCAGTGACCGAGCATGCCCAAGTCTTTCTTCTTTGGGGGAAAAGAATCTCACCTGAAGTCTATACCTTCATTTGTATAAGCTACTTCCCTATCTCATGCCTCTCTTCCTGAGAGAGTGGTCTATTCTCATGAATTCCACTCATCCATCTCCTCTTGCCTGCTTACCATCTGCCTATGTCTACCAACACCCCTTCTCACTCTGCTCCTTGAGGGAGGACACTAACAACTTCCCACTTGCCACACGCCATGCTGTGCATCAGTCACCTTTCCCCTCCATCCCCTTCTCCCTTCCCTTCATAGCTCCTATCTCCTGGTTCTGTCTGCCTCCTGATCGTCTCTTCCCAGCCTGCCTTTTTTTCCCATTGGTTTCACCCCAGGTGAGAGGCCTGTGCGACTCACTGGGGACCTGTGTCAGTGTTCCCGTACCTTACTGCAAACTTCAAGGTTCCCAGTGTCTGAGGTGGACTGTGTTCCACAAAGCTCAGCCGATGCTTGTGGCTTTTCTAGTCCTGAGAATAGTTACATTGTGATGAGATAACGTGGTATTCTTATTCTCTTGACCAGGGTTTCTCAACCTTGGTCCTGTTGACATTTTGAATGATATCATTCTTTGTGGTGGTGCTGTCCTGTGCACTGTAGGAAGTTGGGCAGCAGCCCTGGCCTCTACCCACTAGATGCTGGTAGCACTTTCCTAGTTGTGACAACCGAAACTGTCTCCAGACAATGCCAGTGTCCCCTGGCAGGACAAAATCACTCCCAATTGAGAAGCGCTGCTCTAAGACAAATAAAAAAGGGGCATCACGATCTTTAATGCCAGCATGCCTCACAGAGTTATTGAGAGGATTAAAATGACTTCGTATGTCTAGTTACTCTTTAAGAAAACATTTGTTTTGGCACATTTGGAAGTGAAAGTTTATAACCCTCCTGGAGTGGAGTTGAGAGTGTGTTTTCTGTTCTGTCTGAAGGAGAACATTTAAGAACCCTTCCAGGTTTTGCAGAGATTATCTGTGGGCCAGGCATGTATGATGCTCTCCCCTCTTCTTTCATAGGAACCAAGAGGAGCTCTCTCCAAGCCCACCTTTATTGAATCCATCCACGCCGCAGTCCACAGAGAGTCAGCCAACCACAGGTGAACCGGCTACCCCCAAAAGGCGCAAAGCCGAGCCCGAAGGCTTGCAGTCTCTGAGGCGGTCCACGCGCCACTCTGCCAACTGCGACAGGCTGTCTGAGAGCAGCGCCTCGCCTCAGCCCAAGCGCCGGCAGCAGGACACGTCCGCCAGCATGCCCAAGCTGTTCCTGCACCTGGAAAAGAGTAGGTCCATTCCCGGGTGTGAGAAGGCCATTTAGTTAGTGCTTGGTCTGGGCCGGGCACTGTGCTCCTAAAAGGAGTCCAGCCGGCAGGAGGGCTGGGGGAAGAATGGGGATGAGTGCACAGTCACACTCCGATTCATCCACTCAGCTGTGGGATTTCAACTCAGGAGTTTGGCCTCCCCTGAGGCTCGTGAGGCATTTTCCCCAACCTGCAAGCAGGAGCAGCCGGCAGGAGAGGGGAGCCCCACCACACCTTCAGCTCTGCAGTTGGATGCTTGGCGCCTGCTGGTTTAGCTCTGTCTTAAGAGTCCCTTAGCAGTCACTCCCCATTACCTGCCCCCCAGGCCTAGTCTACCATACTAGGCAACTACTAATTACTTCCTATCCCTATGGATTTGCCTCTTCTGGGCATGAATTCATATCAATGGAATCATAAAATAAGTGGCCTTTTTTTTTGCTAAATAATATCCCAGGCACTGTCTTGTATACTAGGAATCTCTAATGGTTGAAGATTAATAACTTCTCTGCTGTTTGTAACGGTCTTCCAGCAGCTTTAATTCAGTAGCTGTGTGATTTGCAAGCAAATAATTAGTATCTTTTCCTTTTGAAGAGACACCTGTGCATAGCAGATCATCCTCGCCTGTTCCTCTAACCCCTAGTAAGGAAGGGAGTGGGGTGTTTGCCGGCTTTGAAGGCAGAAGAACTAATGAAATAAACGAGGTAAAGCATTAGTGTTTGCTGGTCATCCCCAGCGAGTCCTTCCTTCTGTGGTTGCTTAAGTCTTGTGGGAGGAAATCAGGTTTCCTTAGAAGCATTATGTTGCTCTTGCTGTGACTATTAACAAAATTGTTCATGTGATGATGTTTAACATTGTGTTTTTGTTTTTTACAATGAGAAAGTCATTAGGATTCCAGCCCTACACTTATAGTCATGTTTTATCTTAAATAAGTGCAGGTATTGAAATATGAGTACTTTCATTTTATAGAACAGGTGTCGGCACACTTTTTCTGCAAAAGGCCAGAGAGTAAATATTTTAGGCTTTGTGGGCAACACAGTCTCTTTTAAGACTACCCAACTCCAAAAGCAGCCTAGACACTGTGTAAATGAATGGGCATGCTGTGTTCCAATAAAACTTTGTTTATGGACACTGAAATTTGAATATCAGGTGATTTTCATATGTTATGAGATATTGTTCCTTTGGTGTTTTTCCAAGCATTTAAAAATATAAAATCCATCCTTAACAGTAATATTAACAGCCATCCCTTTGAGGGCATGCTGTATGCCAGCATCGTGCCAGGCATTTGACCTAAATTACCTCAAATTCTCGAGAACAACCTTACCACCAAGTTTCCATTTTACAGATGAGGAAACTTGTCATTTTAAAACTCGATTTTTAAGGCCAGTTAACTGATGTATAGGTAGTGTTTCAGGGGTTCAGGAGATGGGATGTGTTATTCCACTGGGATAGTCTGTGAATTGCACCTAGGAGGGGGGATTTCCTTGGTTCTGTGTTGGGAGGGAGATGGCTTTACCAGGCAGAGAGAAGATTTAATGATGAAGGTCGGCATACTTTTTCTGTAAAGGGTCAGATTGTAAATATTTTCAGGGTTGCACACCATACAATCTCTTTCAAGACTACCCAGTCCTGCTGTTACAGCATGAAAGTGGTGTGGGCAGTTCATAAATGTATGATTGTGGCTCTGTGCCCCCAAAATTCATTCATCCACACTGGTAACTGAATTTCATATGATTTTCACGTGTCATGAAATATTATTCATTTGATTTTTTTAAGCATTTAAAAATATAACAATCATGTTGAGCACAAGGGAGTCAGGGTAGATTTGTCCCAAGGGCTATAGTTGGCTGACCCTTGATAGAGAAGCTAGAAAACCCAGTTTGTTTTATAGTGATGTGTTGAGGGACGGTTAGGAAATTCCTGGTACAAGCAGTCCCTAGTGTCCAGTTTTGTTTTGTTTTTTTCCAGAGAAGAAAGCCCTGTGTGTGTTATTATTTAAGGGGAATCATGTTTCTTTTAAAAGGCATCTGAATATTCAGGCAGGGCCATTCCCGCTCTGGGCAGTGGTGTGAGCCCACCATCTAGTGGTTATAGGTACCACTGCAAGCTCTGGTGAGAAAGTAGGATTTCTGGTAAATGGATGGAGAGTGCAGCAGCCAGTCACCAAGACTCATGAGACCTTAGTGAATTCCCACCTTCAGAAGAGTCTCCATCACAGTGTATTTTAACCAGGGCTGTGCATTCGAATCACCCGAGACTCTCCCAATGCCGTTCACTGACCCATGGCATCAGGGGAGGCTCTGGATGCACACATTTCTCCTTAAGATGCACAGGTGATTTCCGTGCACACCCCAGTTGAGAATCCTTTCACTAGAAACCTATTGTTTTCCCCCATGAAATGTGTGTTGATAAATAGGAGATGATGCACTGCTTTGAAATGCAGAGTTGAGTGAGTGAGGTAGACTGGCTTGCTAACTAGCTAAATGACCTGCTTCTGCATGTGTGCTTCATGCCTCCAATGATTGCAAACTCCCACATGTTCACCTCAAGTATCACTGTCCAAACAGTTCCCGAGCTTGAGCTGTGTGTACCACGGTGGTAGGTGCTGGGGCTGGCATAAAGATGCTGAAACCATATCCCTACCCTCAGTCTTCTACAGCACAGGAGGGTGGGGTCGGCGAGGCAAGAGCTGAAGCTAGGGCCTTCGGCATGGAGTCATCAGAACCATAGTGGTACTTGTTAGCTTCTACAATTTCATTTTGTTAAATTGACTACATCAGCCTCGGGGGTTGTTTTGGCACCCTTCTGCTTTGTCTTGTAGAGGGTTTCCTTTGGCCCTACTGTTGCCACATTAAACTTGACGGATCCCAAAAGGCAAAGCAGCAACTCAATAGAATATGTATGTAATTTGCTGAAGTATTTCTAGGGAAGCTCACCAGAGAGTTTTGAAATATAACTTACTTTAACAAAAGCCCAAAATCTACCCAAAGTTCTGAAGTTCAAAGTGAAGGAAAAGAAATCAGTTACCAGGGTTGAGGTCTATTTTCACTTGATTCAATGGGTCAGATTAGTTTCCAAAGTGAATCTAACGTAGCAGGAAATAAGGGAATCTGGAAACAATGGTAATATTACTCAAAACATCTTTGGGTTACATTTTACTGCTTCATTTTCTAATACAGCAAGATTTCCAGTAAAGGAAAAGGGACGAAATGACCACAACAGTTACAGCTAGTTTATAGGTAGTAGCTGTTGAGAATTAGGAAATCAAATATTTCCTTAATCTAACTTTGTCTTCCTCCCTCATTTTTATAAGCTTGTGTTTATTTTGATATAGTAGCATTTTTTTCCTTTACATACAATTTATTGTCATAATTTTTAGGTGATTAGAAGTGTCTCCATGTTGCCAAGGAAGACAGGTCCTCCTGTGATTGATTTAAAAGGCAAAAAATGTTTTGAAAATATAGTAAAAGAATGTAATATATATGCTAATATATAATCTTTATGGAAAACACATACCTATACCCCCCTATACCCCGTAAATCATGATTCCACCACTAAGAAATGAACACTTAACATCTTAGTACACACTCTTTGGTATTTTTTCTATGTATTTACATGATAATTAAACACGTTATACTGTGTATTTACTTTTTTGCAAGTGTCGTATTGAACTTAGTTATTTTGTAGTTTGATCCTCTTCACCATAATACATTATACTCGCTTATATCCTGAGATCATGCCCCCAAAGAGCTTCGTGAGAAGTCAGAGGGGTGGCTTTAGAACTTCCACATTGGTTTGTTGTCACTGCTTCCTCCCATTTTCTGGTCCAGCTGTGAAGCAACTCCTGAAGTGCCAGAGGGACAGGAAGCTTGAGTGGGGGAATGTGACACTTGATTCATGACATCTGTCTGCTGGCCTGAGAATGTCAAAGCATGTGTATTGCTGGCAGGATTCCAGATGTTGACATCTGTTGATAATGGAGTGCTAAGATAAATAACAAAGCATTTAATTCATGCTTTTCCCAGGTCCTCTCTTGGAAACTGGTACCTGACAGTTACCCCCCAGGTGACCAGCCGCCTCCACCCTCTTACATTTATGGGGCACAACACTTGCTGCGATTGTTTGGTAAGAAATCCTGGTCCCTGTTTTCTTCTTTCCTTTTTTTTATTTTTTGCTTTGGTTTTAACACTCTTGTTAGCTTATGTACATCTTCTGGTAATTTAGGGGTGTAAGAGAAATCATTGAAAGATGACATCTTCAAAAAAAGGCACTGAGTAAATCTTAAATTTCATAAAAGTTGTGCTTGTGATATTTATACTACTACTCTATGTTCATTAAGAGTTTTTGGTTTTGTTCGATAAGGTAGATGTTAATTTCGGTTTGAATAAGGATAAACAGGAACCCAGACAATCCCTGAGTATGTCCTACTCATTGCCAGATTCTGCCAATTATAAATGGTTTTGCTTTTATTCTTAATGCAGTGAAACTTCCAGAAATCCTTGGAAAGATGTCCTTTTCTGAGAAGAATCTGAAGGCTTTACTGAAGCACTTTGATCTCTTTCTGAGGTATTTTTATTACTTTGTCAAAACTTACCTCTGCTACCTTATGTATGACTTTTCTGAACTTCTCTTTAACAAATGTGGAAGCTAGCCCTGTGGTATTTTAAATAGTAGCAGTATTACCTAAGTATTGATGGTTCTAACTGTAATTGTAATGTAGGGGATTTTTTTGCCTATTTCTTTTTTTCCATAATTTATCTGGTTTCTGAGTCAAAGGTATTCATTGTACAAAGGTAAAAATTTTTGGGTCCCTAGAACAATCTAGTTGGATAACCATGTGAATAAAAAAATTAATTTTCTACAGTAGAAGTGATTGAGATTGATAATTTAATTTTACATTTTTTATTCAGGAGTATCTTAAATATTAGACTTTTCTTTGTTGTGTGTATATAAACTAACTTAAATATTAGCATTTACAGGTTGGATTTTGGTATTTACTTTAGAGTTAAGATAAATGACCAATAGTCTGTGCTGACAGTTTGTGAATTCAGAGAAAGGTATTGTTTTCTTTACCTGACAGAGCCATTTTATTATCTCTGTCATTTTTATCTAAAATGACAGAGTCATTTTATTATATCATAAGATCATGCCCCAAGGCTCTGCCCCCTCCCCACTCCCCTCACCATGCTGTGGGCCCCAGCTTCATTTATGCCTGTGGACCAGCTCTCTCCCACCTGGATAGCTATTGACCAGTTCCTCTCCTTGGCATTCAAGGCTGGTCATCACCCTGCCTCACCCAGCTCATCCTATCTGCCTGACCTTGTTTCTTCCTTCTCTTTAAGGGGGGTACCTTTTCCTTGTAGTCAGGCCCCAACCTGCAAGAGCTAATCAAGTAGGATTTACCACATAGTGGAGAGCATTCCAGCCAGAGAAATCGATCTTGGAGTTTTTAAAAGATACTTTCATGTAGGCATTTTGAATAAAGTGTTTGTGAATGGAACTAGACTTTATAATATTTTATTAGAAACAAGTTTCAAAAATATCCTCTTCCCTTTCAGCCTCCCCATCAAACAAACCCACAACTCTATTTAGCATAAAAATTTTATAAGCTGAGATCAAATGATGCCAATAAAATATGAAGAGGTAGCTGCAAGTTAGCATAGGAAAGCCTGCTAATTTTGAGGTATGCCCAATAGAAAATAGCAATTAGGCTTTTAGGAAGTAACTTAGATGTACAAGTAAATATAGTAATTGGTTTTGAAAATGTATCCAAAGGTGTCAGCTAGAGAATCAGTGGACTCAGTAATCACCATAAACAGGGTACAATCAAAGAAGAAAAAGAGTTAGCTGTTGAATGAATTTTGACTCGGTTTTTACTAAAGAAGGTATTGTAGAGGTTTATCCTTACATTTTTAGGAATTTGGACAGGTGGGAAGAGGCCGGGGAAACAAACATGAAGCTCATTAAGTTACTAGTTGATATGGCCCATGTGAGAATATTTTAGCTCTTCATGGTGAAATCTTTGATACTTCAGAATCAAGACAGCATCTGTGTATTGCAGACTCTTGAATGACTGGCCACATTTTAACATCCACTGTCAGACATAAGTCAGTCTTCTTTATGAGTTTTGGTACTGCTGGAACTGTAACACCTTTTGGCATGGCAATTTAGGACACAAAATGCTCTTTACTAGTTATACTGTTCAACTTTGGTTTAACTTAGCCCAAATAAGTGACATTTGTTGAGTTTATAATTTATTTTTTATAGTTTGTTTTTAAAACGGGAAAATGTAAAAATAGTCATTGAGGCCATTTTTGCACAGAAGTGTTTATATAATCAAGACTGCCACCTAGGGGAATTTGGGTTCTATTTCTATTTGTACACTTGATAGTGAAAGGATTCCAATGAAATAGTAATTAATGTAGAAGTCGGATATGTGCAATGAAAGTAATAAGTATATAGACATCAGGATTTTATTCATTTTTTTTCTTCCTAATACTAAACGAGTGAAATATTAGAGTGGTTGGAAATTAAGATTTTGCTTCCGGGTATTTACTCCTTACTGTGATGATCATTGGGGCCATTTTTTTCTTTTTCCAGGTTTTTAGCAGAATACCATGATGACTTCTTCCCAGAGTCTGCCTATGTCGCTGCCTGTGAGGCACACTACAGCACCAAGAACCCCAGGGCTATTTATTAAGGTTTTTGAGGGTTCTGGAAAAAGAGCTGCTCTGTCTAGCTTTGTGCCCTGGGTTCCCAGTGAAGAGCTAGGGAGATGGTGGGCCTTCAGACAAACAGAGTAAACGCAGTGCCCTCCCTCGAGACAAGCCCATTTATTTGAGTTGCTTACATACTGTAGTTATTTCTGTTAAGGATTACTTCTTAGGTGCCTGAACAGCCTCCAACATCTGACCCTTGCCACTGTACACATCATCTGTGATGGCAGAAAAAGAGCAGCTGTGTTCACAGTGAAACGTTCATGAAAGTGTGTGTAGGTTAGTCTGTTTCAGTAGATGTTGGAGTTATTTGTTAGCAACAACCACATTTTTTAGTTATTTGTTAGCATTAAGCAAAATTGTTTTCCAGACTGTTTTCATTCTTATGATGAGGCTGAGCAGCTCTGTCCAACAAATTTCAGTTTTGCTTGGGAACCGCAGAGTAGTCCCAAAATGTTTTAGAGGGAATTGATATTGATGGCGAAAGAAAATTTGCAGCTATACATTTGCTTGTTACAGTTCCTTTTCTCTAAAACCTTATTTTTGGTGATCTAAATAAAGCGTTTCCTGTCTTGTTTGAGATTTTACAGCTGTACTTTGTTGTGTAATGTTATGGTTCCCTTTCTGTAAAACCATGTTTTTGGTGATCTAAATAAAGCGTTGCCCATCTTGTTGGAAAGGACCAGGAGAGAAAGTTTTCACTCTGGTCTTGTCTTCCTCCTTTCTTGTAGAGGAACAGTAAGGTAACCTCTTGACTCTAACTTTTTGTTTTATTTTGTTTTACCTTTGTGCCTTTTCTGTTAAGGCCTTTTGTTTTTCTTTCCTTCTTGGATTTTGCCTCACTTGGTGGCTTGACTAGAAGTGGTTACTAGAAGTTGGTGCATCTCTTCACTGTCTTGTTGCCGTACTCTGGGCTGGTCTGGGGCCAACACATTTATCCTCCTCCATCATTACCAGCTGACAGTCTCTGAAGTCACCCTTCTAATCCTCATCTTTGTCTCTCACGTGCCTCCCCCCTCCCCTCTCCCCCAAGATGTTTTAGAAAGTTCTAACTCGATTGAAGGGATACCAGTACCATGCAAGCCTTGAATATAGCACTTGCCTTTTCTTATAGTTCAGCTCAGTTGACCTTAACTTCCAAAGATCACTGATCATGAATGACAAGGGCCACAGGGAGTTTTTTTAAAAGCTATAAATGGTCCATCAAAGAGACTTATGCATCTACTGACCAGTAAGAATCAGAACCTCTAAATTGGAGTAGACATCATCTTAGTGCACTTAGTTGCTAAGTAAGACTTTTTGGTCTCTAATCTAGAGTGGCATTTAGATTCATGCTAGATTTCATCTCCATTTGGTTTATGCAATGCCTCTTTAAATTCTGGTGCACCTGCAGTCTGCTCTGAATTGCTGAAAAAGTTTAATCACTAATTATTCATGGCCTGGCAAAGGAAAAAGAAGAAAAAAAATTTCCCTTATAAGAATTTACTTGTTAAATGTCCCCAATGAAATGAACACAGACTGTCTCTTGGAGCATTCATATGATTATATACCTTGAGTTTACAATCAATTCATTTTTTAATAATGAAATATTATTTTCTTCCCCCAAAGGCATTTCTTATAACAACTTCCCTTAAGCTGATTATTTGCAGCTTAGGTTGATTTAAATAACTGTTGAAAATGTTACTAATTTTTCAAATAATTTGTCAATTAAAAATATGATTTAAATGTCTAGACCATCCTTATAAAAATACATTATCCTCCTCTTGTCAATTTTTAAATTGTTACTTTTCTAAACTGCCAAACCTTGCATTTAAGTACACATTTATGGTGTTACTGTTTTCCTTTTAAGTCATTTAAAGGTTGTTGAAAATAATATTTCAATAACTTGTGTATCAGATCCTTGTACTAGGACTTTGGAAAGAAACGTGAGGACAAAAAAGACTTCTGAACAGAAGTAGATTATAAATCCATAGTACAGTGTACACAAAGCAAAAATTTATCAATTTATAAAAGTTGACATCTGTCATTAGATTGTTATCAACTCTAAACATTTGAGGAAGTGCAATTACCCTGTTTTGCCATTATTTTTTTAATAACTCAGGGGCTTCTGTCCTTTAATATTTAGTTTATTAATGGTAAGTTTATCTGAACATGTATTGAAAACCACCTACTGTGGTGCCAAAAACTGCTAGATATTGGAAAGATGAGGATATGAATAAGGCATGGTCCTTGGTGGGAGAATACACTTAAGAGAATTTCTCCAGCCGTAGACCATCATTATTTTTACTAATCAAGTTCTATATTAAGGAAATGTGTTACTTTAACCAGTTCTTAATTTTGAAAGGCATAATCTTAAATGCCAGCATTTCCAAAATTAATCTTCCCATTATCCAAGAAAGAAAGGATAATTCTACTGTTTAACTGGCGTAGATGTCAGTTTAGGTAGGTTTGATTATTAGGTTTTCACTAGTTATAAAATCTGGCAAGGTGGTGTTAAGAGACTTTATATCCGTTGGGAAACAGCATTTCAACAGATTAAAATTAAAAGCAGTAACTTGGGGAAGTCATGTTTACATCCCGATGAGATAACATTCCTTAATAAACCAGTTAAATCTTTTTTTTTAAGCAATGCAGTTGGAGAGACACTTTTTATTCTAGCTTCTGCTTGTCTTATGCTTGAGCCTAACTCTTCCAGATGTTCACTTGGGGCAAATCCTTAGATAGTGCATATTTAAGCTAATTGAATTGCATTGTTTTCACCTAGTTCCAGTAAAAAGAGAAGGCTATTCTCTGCCTCTCTCTTTCCTAGAATACATCTTCTAAACTCAAAGTGAATTTGTAAATGGCTATTTCTTTGCTTCAGCTGTCTCTCTGACTGGTGTAAATAGAGGGACAAATGAGCAGAATGTTAAGTCTCCAGTGCTTAGCCAGCTTTTCTTCCTCTGCACGTTGACTAGGAGGCCAGCCCAGATCATCTTATCAAGATTATATACATTGCCAATGTATCTCATGCGTTGAAAGCATGTGTATTACATCTGTCCTCACACAGCAAGAAATACAATTACTATAAATGGGGGAATAAGCAAGTGTTCATGTGTTGAACAGTCGGGTTGTGGACTCAAGGGGATGGCAGAGATTTCTGAGGACGAAAGGAAAAGAAAAGCTACAAGGGATCGCTTCAGAAAAAAAGAAGGATTGGGGGCATTTTTGATGAGTGACTTGCAGTGTAAGCCTTCCCTTCATCTAAGAGACCTCTGCCAAAATGTCAACCATTCCCTTAACACATGAGGAGGTGGAATTGTGCATTTGAGGAGATACATTTGTGCTTTTGTGGGATGGATTGCCAGACTGAGACTGGCCTCCAGGCAGGCAGGGAAAGAGTAAGGACACCCCAAGAGTTGGTAACATCAGGTTTATAAGTTCTTTCACTCATCAAAACGGTTCCAGGAGAAGGCAGACACAAAAGGCCACATATTATATGATTCCATTTATATGAAATGTCCAGAATAGGCCAATCCATAGGGACAGAAAGTAGATTAGTGGTTGTCAGAGGATGGGGAGAGGAGGGAATTGGAACTGACTGATAATAGGTCTGGGTCTCTTTCTGGGGTGGTGGAAATTTCTGGAATTAGACAGTAGTGATTGTTATACCACTCCGTGAATTTACTAAAAACCACTGAATTGTATACTTGTAAAAGGTGAATTTTATGGTATAATAATTATATCTCAGTTAAAACGGAGATCTAGGGATTGGCTATGCCTAAAACTCAAGAGAAATACACCATGAAAACCCATTTTTGAGAACTGAAAGGCTATTTGATCCAATACTCCAGCGTGGCCTCTTTCATGCATCATTGCCCAGGGCAGACCAAGGTTCATTTTCTCACTCCACTGAGTTCACACTTCACCTGAAGTTCAGAAAACCCAGTGCTGTGCCTTCATAAAATTTCCTTCATAAGCAAATATGCAGTTGACAGATCTTCAAACTTCTTTGACTTCCAAATTCTTCTGCATGGCAGGGCATAAGGAGTAAGTATATACCGATATTATGCTATAAGCAGGGCCGGCCCCGTGGCTTAGTGGTTAAGTGCGCGCACTCCGCTACTGGCGGCCCGGGTTCGGATCCCAGGCGCGCACCGACACACTGCTTCTCCGGCTGTGCTGAGGCCGCGTCCCACATACAGCAACTAGAAGGATGTGCAACTATGACATAGAACTATCTACTGGGGCTTTCGGGGGGAAAAAAAAGGAGGAGGATTGGCAATAGATGTTAGCTCAGAGCCGGTCTTCCTCAGCAAAAAGAGGAGGATTAGCATGGATGTTAGCTCAGGGCTGATCTTCCTCACAAAAAAATAAATAAATGATATAAGCAAAAAAGGTTAATAAACAGAGGTTAGTGACAGCAAAAATAACATGAATTAAGAATAATGCAAACCATAGCCGGTTCATCTTTACAAGTCTTCATGTTTTCGAATTTCTTTGCAACATCAATCTTCATCCTTCCAGAAGGTCATGAAAAATCATAGGTAGTAAAGTGCTCAACTGTGTTTTTCTATTGATTTGTGTTCTTCTCACTCAGATTTACAACCTTCAGTGGAATGATTTAATAAGTCATTTTGGAGATCTACTTTGGCACAAGGTAAATTTCACCAGCCTGCAGGTTCTATTTACTGCTCAATCTTCACTATGATAAAGGTGACTTTTGAGACAATTTCAGGTCGTCATCCTCTATTAGTTGTCCATTATCATCCAGAAAATAATTTTGAGTGAGATGATTTGTGAGCTGTATAGAAACACACCTATTAGTGTCAGAGGATGAAGGCTGTTTAAATGTGTTTGGACAGTACATAAAGTCTTAAAACCAAAAACACTCTATTGGAGAGAAAACCTAGTAAGATTTCCTTTTGATGTATGATAGTTCATCTTATCTTTTATATTCTATAGTGCATAAAGCTTAATCAATCATAGCGTTGAAACCCTTTGTTAATTTGGTGGTCTATAAGAAGCTATGATGTGGCAGATGGATTGAAAAATGTTTCTAAATCTTTAAATACACACACACACACACACACACACACACACACACACACACACCATGTCTTTGTCCCTAACCTTTGAAATGTGAATTTGCAGTTTCTCTTATCAAGAGGTAGGATCTATTTTCCTTCCCCTTGAATTTGGTCTGGCTCTTTTTTTCTCTTGTGTCGAGGGCTGACTTCCAATAGATAGCGGCAAGGGAGCTTCTCTGCTATGTAGAAAACTTGGACTAGTCTGGCTTTGGGACTTGCTTTGGCCAAGAAAATATGGCAGAAGTGATTCACTTCCCTTCTCTCCCTTGGGACTTTGCTGAGATGTGAACAAGTCCAGGCTAACCTGCTGAATGATAAGAGACAAGCTGCCTAGTTTTTCTCATTGTTCAGCCAACAACCAGCCAACTGCCCAACATGTGAGTGAAACCATTTTAGACCAGCCAACCCCCAGCCTACCTACCAGCCCACCTACCAGCCCACCACAGATGCATAGACAAGCCAACCAAAATCTGCCAAGCCTAGGTTAGCAGAACCACCCTGTTGACCCATATATTGTTGATCAATAATAAATGCTTATTGTTTTAAGCCACTGTGTTTTAGGGTGGTTTGTTATGCAGCAATAGCTAACATCACAATGTGCTTTTGTGGTATATATGTTTTGTACCCTGTCTACGAAACAGCTCAAACTTCGTTGCCTTGGCTAAAATTCTGGCATGTTCAGAAGCTATCAGGTAACCAAAGGAACATGTACCTGCTCCCACTACCACTCAAGTAACAAGCAAGAAAACAGAGATAGCAACACATCTTAGAGATCTTGTAGCTAGCACAATGTGGTTTTATTTTGTAAGAAATGTAAAGTTTGCAGAAAATGAGAAAGGAGAATATGTAAAATATGTTTTGGCCATAAAATTAACAACTATTATTTTGTAATACTTGTTGCCAGCTACTGTTTTAAAAAGAAAGAAAACATTTTGGATTTGGCTAAAATTCCCTTCCCGTTACCTGGACCTCAAGCCCCTGCCCTCCTCCCAGAGGCAGTAATACCCTGAGTTTGGTGTAATGTGGCCTCATATTGTGCACATGGAACTTCTTGCTCTTGTGCTCTTCATCATGTTTTTGACATGTATATAGATGCATATTTATACATATATGTATAATATATACATATATTAGGTACATACACGTAACTACATCAATTTGTGTTTTTACATTTACACACATTTAGTTTAATCCTTTTAACTGCTGTCTAAGAGTCTAGCCCATGGATATAATACCCCGCATTAATCCCTTTACCATTGTTGGACATTCGGATTGCTTCCAAGTTCCCCTTTTACTAAGAGTGCTCTGAAGAACAGCACTTGTACATACTTCCTTGTATGCAAATGATAGTCTTTCCCTAGGTCATACACCCAGAATTGCTGGATGGTCAGACACATGCTTTTTCACATTTTCTAGAGTCTAAAGTTAGCCCATTAGACAGGGATCTGGCTTTACAAGTTTCCGGGTGTTAAGTTGCAGGGCAGTTGTCTTGTGGGACAGATTTATAACACAGGGACTAAAAGAAAAGAAAAACTGGATGAAAACTTGAAATGTCTTTGAAACATTCTGTACATTACCTCATCTCACATCACCCCACCCCCCAGTGTTTTTATTCGGTATTGGGGATTGTTACTTGATCTCACAGAAATTAGAAATAAAAAAATTAATAACTTTACAGTGGTAAAAAGCAGGGTAGGATGGTCTGCTACTTTGCTCTCCAATTGGTTTCCAGGGCAACTATTAATGACATTATGGAAAGGAGTTGTTTGGTCATCCAAGGAATATTTCAAATATTGTGTTGAAGGGGGCAAACGTGCCACACTAATTTCTGAGGGGGTCTCTGGTTCATTATTCAATAAGGCAAACTAGTTCTTTAGGTTTTCTCGACTGAGAGGTCAAGTTTAAAAACCTGCATTTTACCACGCCAAGACATGGCATGGTAAACATACCAGGGTATGATCAAGCTTAGGTCAAATAATATTCTCTCTGTAAACAGGAGAAAATCACTCTTGTTGGTTGAGCAGTAAGTAGCTAAATGTTCTTAGATTTTACACATCCCCTATCAAAAGTGAATTAGTACACAAGAAGCCTGTCCTCATAATAAATGTTCTTCTCAACAAACTGTGTGTACCCCTTTGTCCTTTGTGTTCAGTCCAGACCAGCTGGTCATAATACGACGATGTCAGCATCACCCTATTGCTTTCATGTGTAAGCATATCTGAGCGCTGCCGGAGGGTTTGCGATTTATGTCAGGTTACATTATAGATGCTCTGTGATGCAGCTGCTCTTAGCTTAAAATTCTTACAACTGGCGATGAGAATTGCTGGTTTGTAGAAGTGATACTCTTACACATTTTGTATAGAAAAGTGAGGAGAGATGAAACTATTGAAAAACTACTTCCTTGTCCTCAAAACTTCCAAGCCAGACTGATCACAAAATCATGATTAAAATGAGTAATAACAAAGTTAATGAAGTAAACTCCTGCTTGCTCCCAGAAATTAGTCTAAAAGGAACATCTGCTGCTAGTTTTTTCTGTCCTTTAAGATTTTTGGAGTCAAGCCTCTGTTTTTGGAAATGTCCAGCATATTTTGTACACCTGAGGGAATGTTTATAAAGAGGTTTTGAGTTTTGCTGCTGTGCTCCGTTTTTCTGAAAAGGGGCCTCTGCAAACCACATTTTTTCTTATGCCTGCTTGCTTCCTGTTTCTGCCAGTAGAGGGCGCTGGAGAGGAAAGACAGGATGGGAGAAAGGGCTTCACCCTGACTGGCTTGCTTGCTTCTCCAGTTCCGGATGCAATGGCACCTCGCCCTGGCGGCGGCAGCTGATTGCAGCCTACACCTTCTTTCAGCACTTCCAGAAGCAGCCTCCTGGGAGGCGCCCGCCTCCTCAGAGGCCGGAGCCTTGGCTCTGAAGGCCCCTTCTCTAAAACCCTGGTCCAAGCAGCAGCCCGGTAGCCGCGCTCCCTCCTTCACAGGTATCAATACGTATAAACATTTTTAAAGTTCTTGATGCATTTGCCAAATTGCTTTCTAGACGAATTATTGTGATTTACACTCTCATCGGTTATGTGTGGAAATGCTTATAGAAAGCCCTCTCCCATACAATTGTTGTTAATCAACTCGTCATTGTCTCACTGATTTTTACATTTAACTCTTCAATTCAGTGGTTCCCAAATGCTAGTGGAGATTGAATGGTTGCAACAGAGACTGTGTGGCCCACAAAGCCTAAAGTGGGTATTATCCAGTCCCTTACAGGTAAAGTTTACCAAACCTGATCTAGATTTTTAAATATATTATAATTGGGCCTGCCTATTTTTTACATTTTCAGAGAGATTTTTCAGTAGCTGTTGTTAAGGTCTATTTTAACACTTATGATTTATTCAGGAGTCTTTTTCCTCCTTTTTTATTGATTATATTTGTCAAAGGTGATCACTTTTATGTTTTTTTCCAAGAAATTTGCTCTTGGATTTATAAATAATGCTATATTTTTTCTCTTTTCTAATATATTTATTTTTATGCTTTATTTTCTTCAAACTACTTAGAATTAAAAAGTCCTTTTCTAACAGTGTTAAGGTAATTATTGTTATTATTAAGCCAACCAACCCCCATTTCTTTTAAAATCACATGATACTAACATTTTCAGCCCCCCCAAATAAAACCAAGTTAAAAACTAAAAGGCACATGTACCGAATTACCCTTTCACCCTCCTCCCTCCCTCCTTCCCCTCTGGTAACCACCAATCCAATCTCTGTCCCTATGTGTTTGTTTATTGTTGTTATTATCTACTACTTAATGAAGGAAATCATACGGTATTTGACCTTCTCCCTCTGACTTATTTCACTTTGCATTATACCCTCAATGTCCATCCATGTTGTCACAAATGGCTGGATTTCATCGTTTCTTATGGCTGAGTAGTATTCCATTGTGTATATATACCACATCTTCTTTATCCATTCGTCCCTTGATGGGCACTTAGGTTGCTTCCAAGTCTTGGCTATTGTGAATAACGCTGCAATGAACACAGGGGTGCATGTACCTTTGCAAATTGGTGTTTTCAAGTTCTTTGGATAAATACCCAATTCGGTACATGTGTGTGGTGATGGGTTGTAATTAGTATTTTGGTGGTGAACATGATGTAATCTATGCAGAAATAGAAGTACAATGATGTACACCTGAAATTTTTACAATGTTATAAACCAATGTTACTGCAATAAACAAAAAATTAAAATAAAATTAAATTAAATTAAAAATTAAAAAAATAAAAATAAATAAATAAATAAAAGGCACAGACACATCAAGGCACAATTAAAAAGAAGGGAAAAAAATCATCCATCATCCCACCGCCCTAGCTAGTTGCCATAATCATTTTGGAGTTTTTTCTTTTAGTCTCCTCTTTGAGGATCATGTGTTTCAATGGTTAGTTGAAGTCACTCTGTTCTTTGAGATTTAAATTAAATTTTCCGGAGCCCTCTTTTCCATGCTCCATGGGAAATCAAATCCCCTGCTCCAAGTTTCTGTGACTCCAAGGGGACTTTTATTCTCATGTCTGTATTAATTTCTTTTCTCATTGCCTTCCTCTCCTTAAGCATTTTCTCTTTTTTCTGGGAGTAGTTATCAACCTTGGTCATTTTATCACTAGTCAATTGCAAGTCACCTCTCATGAGCGGACTTAAATTCAACAACTTTGTTTTCGGTTTCCATGAAGTCTTTTTTCCTTCTGACCTGTTTTCTGTTTAATAAGACAAGCATGGGAAAAAAATGCTTTCTTCAAAGTTGAGATTCAGAAACCTTTGACACTGAGATGGTGGATTTACAAAACAATTTTCCAGAGTTTAGAGTATGATTATATTTTGTCTTATTGCTGTTGCCAGATGATTTCACTCTTCCTTAGATGATTCTCCACGTCTTACCTGTAGTTTAGGAGAGGCATTTTTCATCCAACCTGCTCACACTACCATGTGAACAGAATGAGGTTTCTTGCTTTTGAGATATGAGAGAAGATGATGGAGTTGGCTTGTTCTAGAACTATTTTTAAATATCCTAAAGAAAGTTTTGAAATGCTAAATGGAACCTCAAAACCTTAGGTTGAGTTCATTTATTGCTGTGTAATGACAAAGCTTAGTGGTTTAAAACAACGATTCCTTCTCACAGCCATGTGAGTTGCCTAGACTGAGCTAGGCAGTTCACCACGTGGTGTTAGCTGTGGCCACTCCTGTGGCTGCACTCAGCTGGGAGCTCAGCTGGGGCAGGGACGTCCAAGATGGCTTCAGTCAAGACTGGCATCGCAGCTGGGGTGCCTGCTATGTCTGGGGACTGGTGGGGCCTCTCTCTCCAGCAGAGGAGACAGACTTTCCACGTGGTGACTCCACATGCCAAGAGCAGAGCAGAAGCCGCCAGGCATCTTCTGTCATATTCTGCTATCAAAACAAGTCACACAGCGGCCCCAGATTCAAGGAGAGAGAAAACAAACTCCATGTCTTGATGGAGAGAGGGGAATGCAACACAGCAAGAGGAGGACTCTTTGGCAGCCATATTTGTAGAGATAATCTACCAAAACTTAATGTAAATCCCATTAATTACATTCAGAAAAATAACACACTAGATGTTAAAATTTTACATCTCTGGTATTTATTGTGCCATAGGGACAGAGAGGATAAATAATTAAATGTCTAGTGCATCCCTGGTAAAGGACCAGCTAATAATTTAGGCTTTGTGGGCCATGCAGTCTCTGCTGCAACCACTCACCCTCTGCCGTTAGAGTGTGAAAGCAGCCAGAGACAATATATAAATGAAGAGACAGGGTTGGGTTCCAGTGAAACTCTCTTTAGAAAAATGAGGTGGTGGGCAGGATATGTCCTGTGTGCTGTATTTTGCTGTCCTCTGGTCTAGAGAAATAGTGCTTTCCCCGCATTCTAAAGGGATTTGCAGTGAATTATGTAGGCAGGAGATTTCAGATTCTAATAATACCCACATAAACTATCTGAAACTAACAAAAGTTAGTGGAATAATGAACACGTAGTGAGCTTGTACTTGCTATTTTTGAATCATCGACATCGCCCCATGCTAATAGCATCAAGCACCATGTGTGGAATCTGTTTATTACTTGAGAGTGGTGCATGGGAGCACATCCTTTTTCCTTACTAGATTACCATGGCCTTTTGAATTCTATAAAATCACTTAACGTCCTCAGAGAAAGGATATTTGATAATGTGAAATCCTATTTGGTGAGTAAAAGGCAAACAGTGGGATAGCTGCTATTTTCAAAATACGTTTACTAGTTTTTTGTTCCCGTGACTCCAAATATTTTGAGTTCTTGGGTTCTTAATAACGAAACAAAAGGAAAGTTGTGACTTCAAAACCCTCCAGATTACTTTTTGTAGTGAGCGATTTTTTTTTCTGACCTCTGCACTTTTCTATAAACCCTCAACATCTCATATTTCATCCGTGATACATTAGTGCCTTGTGAAGTCAGTTTGCTGGTTTTTTTTTTTTTTTTCACATCCACACATGTCCATATGGAGTGGAAATTGTGGAGAGTTTTTCATCAGTATGCATACCATTTAAAAGTACAAGAGATCCCAGGGAAAATAATTTCCATCTTCAGCACCAAAGATATTTCTTTTCATCTATTTTTATGTATCTGCATTATATAAATCAAATATGCCATTCTTCTCATTGCTATAATATGGCTTACATTAAACCCAAAGAGAAGTATTTCTTTTTGAAATTAAAATAGGGGAGCTAAACAATATGCAATCTATTAAAAAGTAAATATTTTGGATGTTTTTCAAAATTGTAGTCATGTTATTGCCCTTTACAACTCTCAGATATTACACTGCAGTTTCATTCGTAATTAGCATCCTTTGTTTTCTACCTGCAAATGAGGCACCCGTATAGAAAAGCTCTCGCTGCCAGCTGGGCTTCTTTTTCTTGGGTACTGACTGACAGGCAGCACCAGTCTGTAAGAGCTAATGTGAAAATGCTTCTTTTGTTGTCCTGTCGTCATATTTTCCGGCTTGCCACTTGCTTCATGCTGTCACCCCGCAGGCTGCAGAGGGAGAGGCTTCAGGCATAGTTCCAGGTCGCTCTCCCCTGGGAAGTGCAGCACAGGTTTGGAGAGAGGTGTGTGCCTAATGTGTGCTCGCAAGGGGTTGAGAAAACCTGCCCCTCCCTGGAAAGTCGAATTTCCTAAGTGCCTGTTTTGTAAGTGTGAAGGGATTTGTTTAGCTTGTCTTGTGTGTCCTTGTCTGTATAGCTCATGTTTGATTCAAATAGCATTGGGCATTCGGTGGCTTCATGCAGACAACACGTGAAGTGCTTTAGATTGAAAATTTAGACACCACTAGAATAGCAGTTATTGTCTGAGCTCCTCCTACTCCTGCCCCAGAAAGTTCCTCCTCTCTCTCAGCTCCAGTGCCCACCATAAGTCTCTCCAGGAACTGTCTCAAAAATAAAATAAAAATAAATAGAATCCATTCCTAACACCTTTGTTTGGAAGCGGGTTTTGCCTTCCTCCTCAGCCCTTTCAAATTGATGCTTCCTTTGTATTATCATTTCATGATTTTTCCCTTCAACTCTGAGCACTCAGCCTGACGTTTTGCTCTTCCCCTCCAACTGGACAGGATCAGGCTTCTTAGAACCCAGCACAGATCCTGGGTCTCTGGGACGGACTATTTTTCTTTTATGCTTCCTCGAGGAGAATCAATCGACAGCGATGCACAGACTTTATTCTATTTCATTCACCAGCCAGCTGACTGGCACTTTTTTTATACATATGAAATTGCCATGCATTGGGTTAGTTTCTTTAAGCTTCCTTTCGGAACCATCTTCTTTGATTCTTGTCTTATTTCCTTTTCCACCATCTGTTGAAATATCTTCTTTAGAGATACTGAAATTGAGGCATTAAATATGCTTGTGAGGCTGATGGCTGCTGTTGGTGACTAAAGGCTTGAGAGAACAAAGATCCACTATGAAACAAAATACAATAGTCCCCCCTTATCTGTGGTTTTGCTTTCCGTTACCCACGGTCAACCATGATCCAAAAATATTACATGGAAAATTCCAGAAATAATTCATGAGTTTTAAATTGCACGTCGTTCTGAGTTGCGTGATGAAATCTTGCAGCTATCCTGCTGCCTCCTGCCTGAGACATAAATCGTCCTTTTGTCCAGCAGATCCACACTATACATGCTACTCATCCGTTAATCACTTAGTAGCCTTCTCAGTTATCAGATGGACTGTCCCGGTATCGCCCGTGCTTTTGTTTGAGTCACCCTTATTTTGGTTAATAATGGCCCCAAAGTGCAAGAGTAGTGATGCTGGCAGTTCGGATATGCCAAAGAGAAGCTGTAAAGTGTTCTCTTTGAGTGAAAAAGTGAAAGTTCTGGACTTAATGAAGAAAGGAAAAAAGTCATATGCTGAGGTTGCTAAGATCTATGGTGACTTTAACAGTATATTGTTATAATTGTTCTATTTTATTATTAGTTATTATTGTTAATCTCTTCCTGTGCCTAATTTATAAATTAAACTTTATCATAGGTCTGCAGGTATATGAAAAAACATGGTGTATATAGAGTTCGGGACTATCTGAGGTTTCAGGCCTCCGCTGGGGGTCTTGGAACATATTTCCCCTTCCAAGGGGGAACTACTGTACCCCTTTTCTTATATTTTCTAAAAGGCACAGAGTGGTTTTAAAGTGCCAGTAATGAGTTTTTTGAAGACTTAGAAATGGTAGTTATTTCATTTCCATTTCTTACATTACTGTGTAAATGGCCACCTAGTAAGGATCTGGGCCTTGGCAGGTAGAAAATGAACACTCTACAACATGCCATTCACTTTTCAGCCTAGTTGCCTTCATAGAAACGTCTATATGCTTTCTGTGGACACTTCGCAGTACATATTTTTGAGAAGTTATTTTTCCAATAGACTGTTCAATACTTCTAAACTGATTATTTTATCTTTAATGTCTCATTGTAAACAATAATTTTAAAGATACTCTTTTCCCAAGGATATTTTCCTGTTTCCCAGATTTTCTGTGTCTAAGTGAACCAAATCTAATCTTTTCCTGTGATGCACCACAAAATTAGCTTGCAATCAGGATATGCAAAAAGAGTGAAGTGATGCCAACTGTTTTCATTGTTGGTAACTGAGTTGTGCGTTTCGATCAAGTCAACTAAAGAGCATCTGAGCATATTTTAGTCACCTTAATATATGGAATTATTTAAGACAGCATTACACAGACAATACCTAGTAATTAGTGGCAATCATGTGCTTTTTGCTGGGGACTTTCTAGAATTGTGGCTTCGCCTCCAGTAAGCTTGAGTAATGTCACATGCTTTCGGGACTTATCGCTCCTTTGGAACTTCACGAGGACCAGGTTGACAAATAATCCATGCCTGGGTCCCTCTGAGCAGCACCATTTTTCATAGTTGGCTGTTCAGTGGCTAATTTATCAACATGGAGTCTGCTCTAAATTGCATTAAATTAAGTGGTTTAACTTGGGCATCGCTGCATGGTTCTGTACTATTCATTTTGCATTGGTATAACAAGGATATCCTTTCCACATGGTCTCCAAAACCAAAATGTAAAACAAACAAAATATATATATGTATTCACGGTACCTCTTGAACAAAGAAAGAAGAGAAAATTTGTCCACTGAAATATATTTTATGTTTTATAACAGAAAAGGATGGTGTAATTATTTTTCAGCTGAGATGAAAATTACAAATTCAGTATTTTTAAAAATATTGGCTTAAATCTATGAAAGTAATGTATAAAATATGTTTATTTTTAAGCTTTTTATTATGGGAAATGTTGAACATATACAAAAGTTGACCCAGTACAATATTGGGCCTCCAGGTACGATCATCATTAACCATTATCGATTCAACACCAATCTTGTTTTATCCATACTTTTACCCACTTCTCATGTCACTCTCAAATTATTTTGAAGTAAATTCCAGATATTATATCATGTAAAAATACCTTTATAAATAGAATCATTTAAAAATTTTGGACAAAATAAAGCATAAACAGGTAATAGGTAATAACAGCTATTGTGTCAACATAATTCAGGAAATGGAGTGAGATCTGGCACTTAAATGTCAACCGTATGGCAGAAAACCAGACTTTTACAAAATACTGAACTAGGTATAGCTTGAGAGCCAGGCAAATGGAAATGTTCTCATTGGTCATCAAATATTTATTTTGTGTATGTGCATATTTATATATTTATATGTGTATAGAAAAAAGAATTTAAACAGTCACTGAAATTTTAACCACAGTTGTTCAGAGGAGTGAGGCTTTTATTTGCTTCTTTGTGCTTTTCCTTGTTTTACAAATTTCTTGCAATGAAGATTATTGCTTCTGAAATGATTTCAAGGGTATTAAAAATGACATTGACGATGCGCAAGCTATTGTACAAAGTGTCAGGTGGAGGTGGAAAGATACTATTAGCTTATTTCTTGTTCTCAGTTTGTGATTGGTTCACCAATCATCCATGATGTTTAGATATCCATGATCTAAACACATGGAAAGCCAGCGCGGCAGGCGTTCTTGCTTTTTGCTCCCTTCTTTGTTCCCTCTTCCTCACATTTCCTGTGGGGGCCACGCCCCTTCCACACCCCCAGTCACTGTGGCTTGTATGTGAGGTGAGTGGCTTCCTCTCCAGCTCCAAGGCTGCACACAGGACATAGACTGGCCAGTCAGCTCCTCACAGACCCTCGGCCACCATGGTGATTGGTTCAGGAGGGACATGCGACCAAGGCAAGCCAGTCCAATAACAGCTTGAGTGTATTAGACACCTGGAAGATGTAAGTATGGGGCAGTTACTCAAAAAGTTAAGCATAGAGTTACCATATGACCCAGAAATTCCACACCTAGGTATACACCCGAGAGAATTAAAAACATGTGTCCATACAGAAACTTGTGCACAAATGTTCATAGCAGCGTTATTCATAAAAACTGAAAAGTAGAAACAATGCAGATGTCCATCAACTGAAGAAGGGATGAACAAATGTGGCCTATCCATACAGTGGAATGTTATTTGGCCATAAAAAGGAATGAAGTTCTGATACATGGACGAACCTTGAAAACATTATACTATGGGAAAGAAGCCAGACACAAAAGAACATATAGATTACATGATTTCATTTATATGAAATATCCAGAATAGGCAAATCTGTAGAGACAGAAAATAGATTAATGGTTGCCTAGGGTGAGGAAAGGGCCAACAGGCAAAGGTAGGGTGGGCTCTGGGGAGGGAATGCTAATGGGTATGGGATTTCTTTATGGGGGTGATGACATTGTTCTAGAATTAGATAGTGGTAATAGTTGCACAACTTTGTGAATATACTAAAAACTGCTGACTTGTACACTTTAAAGGGATGAGTTTTATGATATGTGAATCATATCTCAATCTAAAACATGCTATGGAAATAAGAATATCTAATCATACCAAAAGAAGTAGATAGATCTGCTTTGCCACTAAAAGCTTGAAGGGTTAGGGCAGACATGTTGATCATTAAGGTAAAATGGTGAAGTGTTTTAAAAACATCTGGTATAAAATTAAACAATGCAAAGAAGATATGAGAATATATTTACTGTCTTCTGCCCAAGTCAAATTTCAGATTATCAGGCCCAATCATTTTTATACTAATTTTCAAAAATGCAGCTTGCATTTTGCTGCCTTCTTGAACACCAGGTATCAAGCATAATATAACCTTTTCTATTTTGGTCCAGGATAATTACTGCATGCCTTGGTCGTATTAGGTATTCAATAAGCATTTGTTAACTGCATGGATAAATCAATATTTGTTCTTACTATACTGTTTTCTTAAGATACTGGATGTGTAGGATTATCCTCTCTCTTAAAATGAATGATTTAAGAATAATGTATTTTGTATTTGTCTACTTTAAAGTTTCTCCTTTATCTATGTTTATATCCTTAGGCTTCTTTTTCACAATTTATTTGTTCAGATCAGGATTGAAATAATGTTCAAACATTGTAATTATTGATATGTCCTTTAGTCTCCTTTTAATCTGTAGGTTTTCTCCCTCTCTCTTTTTTTTGTCACCCTCTTGCACTTTAGTTTTTAAGATCTTAGTTCTTTGTCTTGTAAAATTGCTCACAGTCTAGATTTTGCTAATTGCATTCACATGGTATTGTTTAACATGTTCCTTTGTCCCCTCAAGTTCCTGTACATTAGTAGATAGAACCAAAGGCTTAATCAGGTTCAAGTTCAAATTTTTTGACAAGACTACTTCATAGATGCTGTTGTTACTTTAGTGGTACTTCATGTATGGTTGTCTCCCTTGTTGTGATGCCAGCAGCTGTTGCTGATTATAGCACAGACCTATTAATTCATTGGGAGTTCAAAAATGGTGTTCATGATAGCCAGCCTCTAAGATGGCCCCCAATGCTCCCTGCCGCCTTGTATTCATGCCCTTGTGTGATGTCCTCCTGCATTGTATCAGGGTTGGTGTCATGACCAATAGAATATGGGAGAAATGATGGTATGTCACTTGAGAATGTAGCTTCTAACTCTCTCTCTTGGGCCACTTGCTCTGAGCAAAGCCAGCAGCCATGTCATGAGGACCACATGGAGAGGAACTGAGGTCTTCTGTCAATAGTTCCATGAGTGAGTTTGGAAGTCAAGTCTTCAATGGCTGTAGCCCCAACTGGCATCTTGATTGCACCTCCTGAAAGATCCTGAGCCAGAACCCCTAGCTCAGCCACTGCTGAATTCTTGACCCATAGAAACTGTGTTGTTTTAAGCCTATATGTTCCAGGGTAATTTGTTACTCAGCAAAGATCACTAATTCAGTGTTATTCTAATCCTTTCATTCAATCTTCATTTATTAGCTGGAATATTTCTATAAAGAGAAACTTTCCTTCAACAACAATTTGATTACTCTGTGGTACTGTTGGTCTAGGAAATAATAGTTATTCTTTTCATTCTGAATTATAATCATACCATATATATGCTTTTGTACACAGTATATACATGCACACACATATATGTATACATAAATGTGTAGATGATGGATGGATAGATAGATAAATTGATAGATAAATTTAAAGAATTTAGAGCATTTTCTTATATTTTTACAGGTTGTCCTGAACATCATATGTTACTGGTTGTGTGATATTCCACTGAGTTTATTTAACCATTCCTCTTTGTTGGAAATCTGGTTTGTTTCTAGTGTTACTGCTAATAGCCTATCAGTTAGAAATGTTTTTGCATGAGGCGTTTTATGACTTTTAGATTATTTTGTTAGATCAGATTCCTAAAAATATAATTGCTGGATCCAAAGTTATGGGCATTTTTAAGGCCTGATACATTTTTCTAAATTACTTGCCAAAAAAATACACTTTCTACTGGCAGAAGCAAAATCTGTGTGGCCATTTCACTGCATTCCTCTCAGGGATCTGCGTTATTTATCCATTCAATATTCATACAACAAACATTTGTAAAGTGCCTACTATGTGCCAAGCGCTGTTCATAAAACAAAACAAAAAACTCAATTTCTTTATTTGTCTGGTCCTATAGTACCTCAAAAATTTTGTTTGAAACTTTTTATATCTCCTTTTAAAATATCTCAATACCTCTTCTTCTTTTTTTTGTTTTTTGTGAGAAAGATCAGCCCTGAGCTAACATCCGTACCAATCCTCCTCTTTTTTGCTGAGGAAGACTGGCCCTGAGCTAACATCTGTGCCCATCTTCTTCCACTTTATATGGGACACTGCCACAGCATGGCCTGACAAGCGGTGCTGCGTTGGTGTGCCCCTGGGATCCGAACCCGGGCCGCCAGCAGCGGAGCGCACGTACTTAACCACTAAGCCATGGGGCCGGCCCCAATACCTCTTCTTTTTTACCCTCTGAGTCAGGCAGTCATTTATTTGTGTCTGCTCACCGCCGCCAGCCTTGCAGTCTACCCCCCTGAACCTTCTCTCTCTATCCCTCTCCTATTTCACTTCTTTTATTTCCTATAGGCTGGGAAGGCAGATAACCATCCTTGTTAGGACAATGAATTAAATGAGGTGACTTTAATTCATCTACTGCCACTATCCATTCTTGTAAATGGAAGTGTAAATCTTTTAGGCCATATTTTATTTAGCTTGATTTATTATTTCTCACAAGCATAGCTTTCCCTGAAAGTCCTGAAGGGAGAGCAACCTTGTAAAGATGCAACAAGATATTTTCTAAGAAGGAGTCTTTTGTAACAGAGACTATCATCTTCTAAACTAGAGAGACATGGACTTGTTGCTCTTTTAGCAACATTTAGGGTGATAAATTGAGAGCAGTGATTAGATTCCTTTAAAATTGGTATCTCATAGATTACGTCTTTAAAGGAACCAGCGGTTATTTCCAGACCAAATCACCAAGTAGATTTGTTTCTTTTGAGGGGCTGCCATTCGGGTGGTTTCAAGTTCATTTTAGGTGATAACTATCCCCTCTTCCATTCTAAGGGAAAGGTAGAAACTTTGCAAAGTCAGAAAAACAGAAAGAAGAAAATAGCCGTTGCCTACAGCACCCCCACCCAAACATGATCACCACCAATATTACAGCTTACGTCTGTCATGCAAGTGGTTCCTTTGGCTGCCTATGGGTCATTTATCAAGATTTGGGATTAACTGTGTGTTACATAGTGTGGGACAAGGAGTAGGTCCTATAGGGAATGGGTAGGCTTATAAGACGATGGTTGGCAAGATACAAGAGGCATGGGCACCTCATCCTCCCAGTATTCCACAGAAAAGAGTGCTAAAGTCAAGGCTTTTTGCTGTATGTTCATCGGAGGTCCATGTCCTAGTGGAGTCACCCTGCCCCTCAGGAATTTTCATTCTTATAGGAGAGCATGACAGCGATCATGTCAAGGGTGGAGTAATCCAAAGTTTGACACTTGGAAGTCTAGATTTGGGTGCAACACATTTGCAGGACTTGTCTGGAAATGCCGGCTACCCAGGACTCAAGGCCTTTGGAGTCCATGGGAACTTATGACTCCTTCTGTCTCAGCAAGGGAGCCAATGGGCCTATGGGAAGCTGAGTTTAGGTGAGGCACCTCTCACAGGGAGAAGGGGTGGAAGCATTTTTCTTACATAAAGCATGATCCCAGCTGCGTTTTAGTCCAGGTGACCCAGCTGGGGGTGAGGGGTGGGGTCCTGGGTCATTCTTGTATTCTAATTTCCTTTTAACTGGCTGTGTGTATGTGTGTGTGTGTTTGCCTATTTATCTGTCTCTCTATACACACACACAAATACACGTACACACATATTCTGCACAGGTTCCAAAGTGAGTTCTAGTTCACTTTCAGACACAGAGTTCTTCCTACTACCTCCATAGCTGTAAAGCGTCCTACCAATTCTGCTTTTAGTATGCTCTTCACTTGGAATGGTTTTTGCTAATGTTATATTCTTATTTTTAAAATAAAACATCAAGTAATCATCTTTAAGTGTAAAAATTTTCATGTGTTCTTGAAAGGTAAGCACAATCCAATATACAAAAACTGGATTTATTTGCACCTTGGCAGGGACAGATCTTTTATGTCAATCAAGCCATATGTTCTGTCAGTTTCTATTGTCATATCTGGCTACTTCTCAGCTCTTGGGGACAAAAATGAAAAAGAGTGAAGTCCAGGCCATGGCTTCTTCATTTACCTAAGTTTATTTCAGTCAAAATTGGGATTTTTCCATGGGGAAGCAGGAGATAATTATAAGACCATTATACGATTTCTGTTTAATCCCTCACACAGAGAGAACAAAGCAAGCTGAATTATCTGGCAGGAGATTTTAGAAATTTAGAGGCAAGGTCAAGGAGCAAATGTTGGCTAAGTGCCCCCTAAAATGTCTGCTCATGCAATCTGGCTGGGGCCTTGTGCCAAGAGGAGGGGAGAGGAGCAGAACCACCATTAGTTTAGCACCTGCTGGGCCAGAGCTTCATACACGTGCTCATTTAAGCCTCTCAACAGTTCCTGGAGGGATCTGTGTCCCCGTTTAGCTGACAAAGAGACTGAGACACAGAGATAAATAACATGCAGCTCATAAGGGAAGAGTAGGAATCTGAACCCAGATCTGTCTCCTAAAGACCATGTACTTCCCACTCCCAGGACCCATGATACCCTCATTGGCTCCACCCTCCACAAAAAAATTATTAAAAATTTTATTTTACTACTGTTTTGGCATAAAGACAAATATAATCCAGGTTGGAGTCGTTATTATATATATGTTTTTATTTTGTTTGTTTTTTCTTCTGATTTTAAAAGAAATTAAAATGAAAATAATTTTTATGGGCCTCTAGACATATTGTGGGCCATGGACCCTGGGCTTATTGTGCCTAATGGAGAAGTTGGCCCTGTCCTCTCAAACACAATTCTTCCTTCCATTTTTTTTTTTATAGCAGAAGGGAAAGTTAAGAGAAGCTAGAGCTTTGAGGTCAAGAGAAGCGGAATGAGTCATAGAAGCAAAGAATATCCAGTACTAAGCGGAGTTTTAAAGTCATTGTGATCAGTCATTTTTCAAAATTTTCCTTTAGTGTTGGCACCCTTTTTTGTAAAAATATGAATTCTTATATGCAATGTTAGTATATAAAATTGGTCAAAGTGGGCAGGTGCTGGAGCTCTCATTCCCTGCCACCCTCTGATTCTGAGGGGCTCTCGAGGGACCCTCGCTGACCCTTAAGGTGCAGTGGAACATAATCTGAAACCTCACCTCTCTCCCAGGGAATTCAGTGAGACCCAGAGAAGCTGAGCTGCTCACTGAGAGCCGGGCCTGGGTATCTGGACCCTGGGCTGGGGCTATTTCCACTAGCCTCCTCCTGCACTTATGCCTATCTGGGTCCAAGGAGTCACAGCCAAATCCAGTTTTGAATCCTTTAAACATGATTAAACTGGGAGATATGTGAAAATAATGATAGGTCAGCAACCATCCCTTCATCTCCAGATGACTTTTTAACCTTTGGTTCCCTGTTCCCTTAGCATGATGGTTTGGAACCAGGCAGCTGTGCTCAGTCAAGTGCAGGAATCTCAACCACCTCCGTTCCTGCTGTTGGAACGGTGTTACGAGGGTTCCCTACTGACCAAGGCCTGACCATCCGAGGTGGGAGAGGTCTCCAACACACTCCTGTGCAGAGGGGTCTCATGGACAGAAGATGGTCCCAGCTCTGCCGCCCATCCTCCCCTCTGGTCCTTCGGTGCCGTGGCCGCCTGGCTGGTTGCCCTGAGGATCATGTGTGTGACAGCTCAGAAAGCAATCCAAGCGAGGGCACTCTCTGGTTGTAATGTGGGAGTCACAGATAGGATCAGAATCCCCTGAATGATAGGTTTTGCTTGACAAGTGTGCTACACGTAGTAGCTAATTAATTAATATTGAAAATGAATGAAAAATGAAGACATTCAAACACCAGGAAAGGTTTCGAGTTTTTTTTTGAGGTCTCCTTTGGGCTTGAGGCTCAGGCCATCAGGTCTTCCTCATCCTCCCTCTGATGGGTCCAGTTGTCCCTGTAAGATTTGTTTCTGAAGATCCTGGGAATAATAAAAGGCTAGAGAGGAAGATACTTCATCTGGGGAAGGGCAGAAGATTCTAGGATGTGAGTACAGACTCACACAAATCCCTCCGTGTTACCCTTCGGTCAGTGCCAATTCTGCTCTGGGCTTCATTGTTTTCTGCATCTGGAGGCTTCTAAGGAGATAGTGAGGTGTGAGCTTCAGAAAATATAGACATTCAAGTCCTAGCTCTGCTGGGTGACCTTGGGAAATTTATGTAATCCTTTGAAGTTTCAGTTTCCCCTTCTCTACAATGGAAAACAATGATACCTATTTCACATCATTGCTTTAAAGATCAATTGTGATAATATCTGAAATAATGCCGAGTAATCTCTCTTCTGGATATTTCTCAGGGAAATTCTCACATAGATACATAAGGAACATTTTCGAAGATGTTCATCATGACATTTATAGTAGTGGAGTGTTGGAAATACCACCACTGGCGGGAGGTGGGGAGGTTGTTAGTAAACTGTGAAGAAAGCATACTCTGGAATATTTCTTAGCAATTAGAAGGAACATACTGGATTTGCACACAGCAACATGGGCAGATCTTTAAAACAGTGCTGTGTGGAAAAAAGAAAGAGAATGATATGGGTTTAGAACCGAATGCCACGCATGTAACATAAAATACAGGTATACAAACACATCCCTAAATGCTATACAAGGTCATGTACAAATAAAAGTATACATATCAAATACATTAGAATAGTGGAGTGGGGGAACAGTGGTAGAAAATAAATAAATAAAACAAAATCAGGCCTTGTAGAGTCTAATGATGAAAATGTACCATAAATTAGGGAGTCTGATTAATTCAACCCTCTGCAACTGAAACCCCAAAATAAAATTTCTTAGCAGTTAGCCTATCACACAGTAGGCCTAGTTATACCTAACTAGTTGTAACTGACTAGTTATACCTAACTCTGGAGCAGGATTTCTCAATCTCAGCACGAATGACATTTTGGACTGGAGCATTCTTTGTCATCGGGGCTAGCCTATGCATTTTAGCAAATTTAGCAGCATCCCTAGCCTCTAACAACTAAATGCCAGTAGCATCCCTTCCTCAGTTGTGTCAATCCAAAGTATCTCCAGATATTGCCAAATGTCCCGAGGGGGTGCAGAGTCACCTTGATTGAGAGCCACTGACTTAGAGAGTGGTGATAGAGAAACTGAAGATGGGCTACCAGAAAAATAGTCTTACTGCTATGTGCTGGGTGAAGTTATAGGTCAAAAATCTGTATTTGGTGTGAAAAAAGTATGTCCAGGCAGAGAAGCAAATAAGGAAAGAAATAGGAAGAACAAAGTATCAAGAACAGTCGGATCTCCATACCACTAACAAACCAGTTTTGTTTTGAAGGTACTCACCTCTGGAAGACACAAGCATATTTCATTTGTAATGAAGCTAAGAAAAAGCACTTTATCATTATTAAGATGTGTTTATGCCTCTATATATACAAATACACACACATATATATGATTCTTCCTTCATTTAGCAATTCATAAGAAGATAGTATCCTGAATATTCTTGTTTTTTCCCCTGTTCTGAGTATGGTGAAATATTATATTTTTCTTTTTGAGTCATCTTCTAAACAGATAGTCCATAATTTGATAGAGTGAAAGATGATTAATTCTTCAGGAGAAATTTGGAAACTTTCTATCATATAGTGTGTGTTCAATAAATACCAACTAGATGACATCTGTGATTTCATCTGCTCTGTGGTATATATTTTAATGCATTCTTGTGTACCTTGTATTCTGTCACTTGTAATTTATGTCCCTTTGGAAAGGTAGATCTTACCTTTAAATATATTATTAGGATCTCTTGAAAACATCTGTTTTGTAAATATCCCATCAATTCTGTTTCTACGACATGTTTATGATCAAATTGGAGATGTTAGAAGAGGTAAGGAAAAGGGGAATAAGGATGTTACAGCTTTCTAAAACTCTGGCTGGTGTTAATTGAAAATGAAGGTACTTTTATTCCCCTTGTCATTTTGATGTATCTCTGAATTTTTGTAAAAGGATTTTCTTTTTAAGCTTCAGAGATTACAAGCTATGCAATATTCCACCTCAGCTGCTGTAATTGATTAGCCACATCTTCTATTTTAACAGTGCAGTGACTAGGGTGAAAAATAATAGATTACCGTTCCAGCCTTCCAAATTGAACTTCAGTCTGTTGCATTTCAGCCTGGGACAAAAGAGTTTCCTTTGAGTATCTAAGTTTCTCTTTGACATCAGTGTTTTCAAGTGTGATGCATACTTAATTTTGCAGAAACTATTCTTTTTATTTCAGTCTATGAAGATGTGCTACTTGAGTTTTGCTATAAACTAAGGTTAGTTCCTCCACTCAGATAGATGGGTAGAAGACCAAAACAAAACCTCTTTATTTTCAGACAGTAAGTTAGCTCAGGGTCAATAAATGTGTCTGAAAGAAAATACTTTTCTCAGATAACAGAAAAACATATCATTTTCCTGATCCAGTCCTTTATTTATGAAAATCCATTATTATCCCATGAGTATGTGTATGTAGAATTATAGCATTTTAAAGAAAATTTCCTTTCAGATATATACCTCAAAACACCAAATTGAGAAAAAAAGATTTCAATATATAAAAATTCCAGTATGAGCTGCCTGCCCAAAGTTTTGTGTGAGGTAGGAATTTTTTCAACTGCATTTACAAAATGTGAAAAATTTATTTACAAATTTGGGATAATATAAACCTGCTAATCTTTGATTTCTTCAAACTGTTCTCAGATATTAAGCTTTCTCATCAACATATTCCTGCTTGTTAAACGTCGTTTCTCAACCTTCATGGGGAGCACATCCAGAGTGATCAGTGATAGTGGAGTGATGGCCCCATACCTGGATCGGGGTTCGGAATCTGCAGTATGGAACGTGGGATGCTGAGAGCCAGGCAGTCTATTAAGGTCCAAGCCAAGGTGGAGGCAGCTGAGGTTCAAACTCCTTGAAGTTTCCCTCAAACAGCAGGGCCAAAGGGTTCGAGATGGACTAGGCAGAGGTCAAGACTTCACAGTTCAGAGCCCAGTAAGGATAAGATTGGAGGTTTGAGAGAATGGAGAAACCATTGTAAGAATTGCTCCTTGCATGTTCTCCAATTGTCCTCCGATCCCAGTTCACGGACATATGCCACAGTTCTAGGGAGAGGGGACTGGAAATGTCTTTTTTTTAACTAATAGAGAGCCCCCATGCACTGCTGAAAATCCTGGGGGCTTGTTAGGATTGTCCGAGAGGGTTACTGTAGAGGCCTAGGGGGCCACAGAGCCAACATTTTCAGAGGGGATCATGGCCACCTAGACACAGAGCCCCATAACAGACTACTGAGAGCTGCACAGCTGTCACAATAGAACACAGGCATAAGATGTCTCGACATGTGGGGCCAGTGAAACATTTGATGAGTATAGGTGAGCTGCAAAGAATGCTGTTTGTTCTTCCTCATGTGACCTCGTGCCTGCATACTCTCCATGCTATTAGAGCCCACAGAAACGTAGTGCAAAATATTAACATATTTTATTACATTCTGCCTCTTTTATAGAAGGTAAACATTAGTACAACAGTGTTAGAACAGTTGCCATAATTTCTTAAGATTTTGCTCCATTTGGAGCCTTTGAAAGAAATCTAACTTGCATTCTAAAATCTAGACTGGTCTATAAAGATTCTGGAAAATTTCTTATGAGTGGGGAAACCATGAAAACAACAATGTATGTTACCTATGAAGAAGAAATTTCTACTGAGGCATAATGTACAGGCAGTAAAATGGAAAGATCTTAAGTGCACAGTCGAGTGAGGAAGGAAAATATTTTCCTTTCCTTGACAAAGGAAAATATCTGTACCCATCATCTCAATATGGAACATTTCTATTGTCCCAGAAAGTTCCTTCATGTCCCTTTCCAGTCAAATCTACCTCCAACTCTTCCATCCCCAACCCCAGGCCACCACTAGTTGATTTCTTTACTATAGAAGTTTGTTCTAGAAATCGATATAAATAGAACCATACAGCATGTACTCTTTCATGTCTGGATTCGTTCACTCAACATACTGATTTTGAGATTCATTCATGTTGTTGCATGTATCAGTAGTTTGTTCCTTTTTATTGCTGAGTAATATAACATTGTATGAATATACCACAATTTGGTTATCCACTCACTTGTTGATGGAAATCTGTTTCCAGTTTTTGGCCACCATGAATGAAGTTCCTGTGAACATTTACATATAAGGAATACCTAGGAGTAAGAGTATGGAAACTTTATAAGAAAATGTCAAACTCTTCTCCAAATATGTCACACACCATTTTACACCTCCACCAACAATGTCTGAGAATTCCTGTTGCTCCACACCCTAGCTACCACTTATAAATTCTAATCTTTTCATTTAAACCATCTTATTGGGTTTATAGTAGTATCTCATTGTGATTTTAATTTGCATTTCCTGATGACTTATGATGCTGAATATCTTTGCATGTGCTTATTGGCCATGTATCATCTTCTTTTGTGAAGTGTATTTTCAAGTCCCATTAAAAATATTAAGTTGTTTGTCTTTTTATTATTGATTTGTAGTACTTCTTTTTATCATCTGGATTCATGTACTTTGTCATGGATGATGTATTACAAATCTGATCCTAGTCTGTGGCTTGCCTTTTCATTTTCTTAGTGGTGTCTGTTGGTGAGCAGAAGTTTCTAATTTTGATGAAGATTCTAATTTATCACTTTTTATTTTATGGTTAATGCTTTTTGGGTCCTGTTTAAAGAAATCTTTGCTTACTACAAAGTCAGGACGATATTTTCCCCAAAAAATTTTACGATTTTTGCTTTTACGTTTAGGCCTATGATTCTATGAAGGTATTTCTTATTTACTATTTATATACAAATCTGTGAGGGACGTGAACAACAATTTATATGACAAAACAGCTCTTTGTGAAAATAATGGCATGCAAAACATATGTCCTAAAAATAAGTTATTCATAGTGGCCTATTAAGTTGCAATCATGTATTAGTAAGCAAGTGATTTAGAAAATCAGCTGTCTTTCATTCTGCTGGGAGAGCTTGCTAATTAATGTAAAACTCGATTTGTAATAATATGGGAAAGATTATCTAGCTGAATTCAGTTTTGCTAACAAAAGAATGTGCAGGTTTTTACATGCATGTCTTTTACGCAGATGCATTTCGCAATTTGAAATAATTACTTATCAATGGCATATTGTCTCTAGAAATAGTTACGGTTTTGGAAATCTCTTTCCTCAGCTTTTATGCAGAACTCATCAGCCCCTTTCTTTTATGAGAGGCACATGGTGAACCCTCCAAGAGGTGCTGAGGATGGTCTTTATCAGCAGCAAGGCCAGCTGTTATAGATGACCTCCATCTCTATTTCCAAGCAGAAACTCCAGAAAAGTTCAGTTTGCAGATGAAAATTCTTTCCTCCCTTCCTCCTTCTTCCATTTATCAAAGATTTATGCAGCACCTCTGATGTGCCAGGGTTAGTAGATGTAATTAGAGGAGCACCAAGGATACTCCTTGCTCATTAAATGCAATTTTCTTATTATTTTTTACCTACATGAAATATGTGAATAACTATCAGTCAAGGTTCTCTAGAGAAACAGAACCAGTAGGATATATGTGTATGTACATGTATATGTATGTGCATTTATGGGTATCTATGTGTAATGTATATATATGTACACATACATACATTAAAGAGATTTCTTTTTAGGAGTTGGCGCACGTGATTGTTGGGCTTGGCAAGTCTGAAATCTGTAGGGCAGGCTGGCAGGCTGGAAGCTCAGACAGGAGTTGATGTTGTAGTCTTAAGTTCTAAATGTGTAGGGTAGGCCAGAAGGCTAGAAATTCAGGCAAGACTTCTCTGTTACAGTCTTAAGGCAGGATTTCTTCTTTGGGAAACCTAAGTTTTTGCTCTAAAGGCTTTTAACTGATTGGATAAGGCACACCCACATTCTGGAAAGTGATCTCCTTTACTTAAAGACAACTGATTGTAGATGTTAATCACGTCTACAAAATACCTTCACTAAACTAGTGTTTGACCAACAACCAACCATAACCTAGACAAGTTGACACATAAAATTTAACCATCACAATAACCTTTAGCAGATTCTTAAGTATTAGGTTATTTGGAACGGAAATATTTTATAATAAAGTCCAATTTTTCAAAAGCGATACAATGTATCACAAATCTTGTAGTAGAGTATGGCATACATTCAACACTTTGTATAATAAAAATATATATTTCTACTTACATGAAGGTAAACAATGTCTGCCATAGGCATAAAGTTGTGGCTTAGTTTCTATAGAAATGATAAAGGGGGAGTAGGGTTCTTTCTCTTAGATCCAGGCAGCAAATATACCTAGCAGTGGATAACCCAAGCCTTATCTTTTCTTCCGGAAATAAAGCTGAAGTGTTGGACTGTCTGATGAAAGACTGGACTTCTGCATCCTGTCTTGGTGCTTGAGCTGGTTCTCCTTCACCTCTCTCCCCTAGCCCCAGGGCTCCTCAAACTCCATCTTGTCTGTGAAACCAGCAATGCTTCATCTTACAAAAATTTTTTTCTCCAGAGATAATACCACCCCATGGGATAGCTGGAGGTCACCAGGGCTCTCTCCTGGGCTCCTTTCTCTACTCTTACTCCCTAGGGGACTTTATCCAATCTCATGGTTTCAGCTACTGATGATGATGCTGATGACTTGCAAATTTACAACTCCAGCCTAGACTTTTCTCCAGACTCACAGGGTCAAATTTGTAAGTGATACTGCCATTTGATTGTCTAAATGGCATCTAAGGATTCTGATACCCTATTCCAGTGTGTATGTGGAGGGGTTTTCCCTGTACCACTAAGCAATTCTCTGACACCAGCTGCGTGTCCTACGATTCAACTCAATTCTGACACTATCTACCTGGAGATAGCATCAGATCCCACAGGTTAAGGACTCAGTCCTACAAGACTGCCCCCTCCTCCCACTTTAGATGCCAGTCACAAGTCCAGGTTGTCACCTGGGCTTCTGAACGACCCACTTGACTGACCCACTATAGATCAGAGACTCCAACGACCCCCTCCTCGGGTTCAATTAATTTGTTGTAGTGGCTCACAGAACTCAGAGAAACATTTTACTTACTAGATCACTGGTTTATTATAAAAGGATGTAACACAGGAACATCCAGATGAAAAAGATGCATAGGGCAAGGTATGTGGGAAGAGGCTCGGAACTTCCATGCCCTCTTCAGGCATGTCATTCTCCCCAAATCTCCACAAGCTCACCAACCCGGAAGCTCTCTGAACCCTGTCCTTTTGGGTTTTTATGGAGGCTTCATTGCTTAGGCATGATTGATTAAATCATTGGCCATTGCCAATTGATTCAATCTCCAGCCCCTCTCCCCTACCCGGAAGTCGGAGGTAAAACTGGAAGTTCCAACCCTCTAATCACATGGTTGATTCTCCTGGCAACCAGCCCCCATCCTTAACTGTGGTCCAAAAGTTACCTTATTAACATAACAAAAGATATCTTTATTGCTCTCATCTCTTAGGAAATTTCAAGGGTTTTAGGAGCTCTGTGCCAGAAACAGGGATGAAGACCAAATATCTATAGTTCTTATTATAAGTCACCATATCCCAGCATCTCAACCTTGACATATCTAAAAGAAAATTACTGAAGTTTCTCTTCAAACCTCCTCCCGCTCAGGTTTTCCTTAGCTTGGTAAACAGTACCACAAACCACTTGGTTGCTCAGGCAAATATTTAGGCATTATCCCTGATTCCTTTCTTCCCTCCCAATAGTCACAATCCATCACTAAGTCCTGCCATTGTTACCTCTAGAATATATCCTGATTTGTCCACATTTGTCCATCTCCACTAATATTACCCTGGTCCCGGCCACTATCACGTCTTGCCTGTACCACCAAAATACTTTCCTAACTCTTCCTCCTGCTTCTATTTTTGCCCCCGCAATCCATTCTCCAGTTGCATGTTAATTTAGTAACTATAGTACTGTGACTTTACTAGATAATAAGGATATGAAAAGACTACAGGGTTCACTCAAGTCTTTAGAAGTGGAGGAGAAGGTATTCAGTATCTTCATGAGCCAAATGTATACAAAACCTAATCATTTAGATTTGGGGAAGGGCTACCAGGCTTTCATTGGAGAACTCAAGAATCAGATTACATGGAGCTGAGCTGTGATACCACCCAGTGTGGAGAGCATTAATGTGTCAGCTATAAAGAGAGCTCAGTGTGGCCCTTGAGGGTTGGGTGCAAGAATCTCATAGGGGCTGAGGCATGAGCCTCTTTTCAGGGAGCTAGATGACAAGCCCAAACATCACCTGGGGAGGTAACCCAGCCTTCTTGGAGGATGCCATAACTGCTTGAATGAAAACATTAGGATGCTTAACACTTAAGGAAACAGTTACGTTTCCTTAGTGGATAACCATCTTTTAATCCAAGGAAAAGTTAAAATTTAGAACAAAATTTAAGAGAATCAAAACTATAGCATTAATATTTTTGTGTTTAAGAATAACCTATACATATTTGGTATTTTAGGTGTTTTTAATATTTAAAGGAATTTGACCTATTAAAATAACCAATCAGCTTTTTGATACCAGTTCCAAATGTGTATTTGAGTTATTGATTTGAACTTGTGATTTTAGCTTGAAATCTTATGAAGTTTATAAGCAAAATTAGAAAATTCAGGAAAACTTAAGTTTATCAACATATTTACAAATTTAATCTATTAGATTTATAAACATTACTTTAGTACTTGGGAAGGTTTGTTACTCACACAATTGAAGCATGTAAAAAAAGAATAAAATATATTAGAATTTAAAATCCTGTTTAATATACTAGAGAATATCTAATCAACTACATTGACAATGGGAGCAGACATTAATTAAAGATCCCCCAAGAGTGATTATTAAAATTTGGTAGATTTATAAATATAATAATATGATTAGTAAATTGAATGTAAAAGCTGAGAAGAACTAGTTTTTGAGTTGGAAACTTTACTAAATTGATTATTTTTAATCTCAAAGGTAATTTTAAATACTATTTTTTTGTATGTAAAAACTAAAATGAAAAAAAGCCAAAAATATTTATTGACATTTAATAATTAACCTTACTACTTACGAGTAATCAGGAGCTACCCAAGGATGATGACTCAGCTCTTAACATATGTATGTGAACCAGAAGGCTCACGAAAATGGCCCCTCCTTCCAACAGAGTCAGTTGGAAGGACAAATACCTGCAGCAATTGAGGAAGCAGATTTCTAGAAGTTTGTTTACTGCTTCTAATCAGCAAATGTTCAGAAATATTGAGGTTGAGTCTTGGAGTGTCTTGCCATGCTATTAAAAAATGTTTTTTTTAAAGATGAGAAAATAATAACTTGTTTAACCCACCCAGTAACCAATGAAGTAGGCACTATTATTCTCCTCATTGTCCAAATGAAGATGGAGAGAAGCAAGATGTTTACGTGACTTGCTAAAGTACACAGCAAAGAGTGGAACTGAGATCCACCCTCAGAGCTCCAGAGAATGAGATCTTAACTGTCTGGCTTAAAATTTCTTATTGCATTGAGTATGAAGCAAAAATACAGAAGTAGCTGATTAATTACTGAACAACTGGAAACCCGACCTAGGCAGAGTTGTGGAGTCATTCAAGTCCAGTCCTCCTAGTTCTCAGCTCAACCTTTCTGTGCCCTTTTTCCTAATTCTTTTTAATCTGTCATCCTTTCCTTACATGAGAAGGTTAAGTCTGTGATATGAGTCTCCCCACCTATTGGCTGGTAAACTTTTCCATTTTCAGGTATGTCAGTGTTTATTTCAATTGTCACTTTCATTTCTTGTCTCTTATCTCCAGTTGTGGCTTTCGCCTTGATATTAAAATGATTCTAGCCTTCAGGATACAAGTGGATAGATATTTGTGAAGCAAAAGTGTTCCTAAAATCTAAGATAATCCCTTGTTTCCTGCCAGAGGCTGTTCTAGCCAGTTCCAAAGGCCTATTTCTGGACCTCTTGGCAGTTGTCAAAGGGTGGAAGGTTTGTGTTGCTTATCAGCTTCTTACAGGAAATGGAGTTTGTCTTAGGTCTACCAGCAAGCCCACTCTGGTCTTTGCCTATTCTCTCTTGCTTTATTTGATGATTTAAAATATGTCCACAAATTCTTTGACACATTCTTCAAAACATGGAGCATAATTTCTCTCCCCTTGAGTATGGCCTTGACTAAATATGTTGCTTCTGATAAATAAAATAAGGTGGAAGTGTAATACATGACTTCTGAGACTACATCATAAAAGGCATTGTAGCTTCCTCCTTGGTCACTCTTGGACCATTCACTCTGGAGAAAGCCAGCAGCCTGCCATAAAGGGCACTCAAGTAGCCCTATGAAGAGGTGAATGTGGCAAGGAACTGAGGCCTCCTGCTGGTAGCCAGCATCAACTTGTTCACCATATGAGCCATTTTGGAAACAGATCCTGCAATCCCAATCAAGCCTTCAGATGACTGTAGCCCAGCCAGTACCACGACTGCAATCTCATGAGAGACCTTGAACCAGAACTAGTCCCCCAAGTAGTTCCCAAGTTCTTACCCACAGAAACTGTAAGATAATAAATGTTTGTTGTTTTAAACTGCTAATTTTTAGAGTAATTTGTTATGTAGCAATAGATACCTAATGTACTTTCCTTGATTGAACCCCAATCTAGGCATCTCCACATGCTCACTTACTCCTAAATAGCTCCTCCTCACACAGACTCATTCAAGGCTCCTAAGAACATATCTGGTTTTTCCCATCACCTTTGAACATCTCATATTTAAGATAATATTTGTATTACAAACTCTTTCTTGGACAGATCTTATATGATCAATGTTATATTTTCTTCCAATATTAAAGCTTTAAACAATGAAGCATGTTGGAAATCTTTCTCATTCTTCAGAGAGGAATTCCTGTAATTTTGGGGTAGTTTTAATGTATTATGTCTATTCCGTATTCTTCTTCTGGACGTAAAGAGCTTACAGACATGACTTCATTCTGATAAAGCCCCTTGGACACGAAGGAGACAGATCCTCCTACTTTGTGGTCTGTGGTTAAGAAATGGTATATGCTGTATGCTACAATTTTAGATCAGTAGTTCTCGACCCTAGCTACACATTAGAATCACCTGGAGAGCTTCATAAAAATTTCAATCAGAATCTCTGTTGGGGTGGGGGTAGGAATTAATATATTTTAAAAGGCTTCCATGCACCTCTATTAGGCAGCCAAGGTGGGGGACCACTGCTTTGGGTCATACCCAACGTAGAATTCAGTCCTTCAGTACCAGCTCTAAAGAAAGCACAGTGCTGGTGGTTCTGCTACTAGTTAGCTATGTCATCCTAGGAAAGTCACTTTTCCTCTCTGGATATCCATTTTCTAGAATAGAGCAGTGGTTCTAAAACTTTGCTACGATACTGGGGAGTTTTAAAAACACTGATTTCCTGAGTTCCACCCTCAGAGATTCTAATGCAACTGTTTTGGGGTGTGCTCTAGACATCAGAATTTTAACAAGCCCCCCGCCAGGTGATTCCAAATGTACAGTCAAGATTGAGAACTAGTAAAGAGATAATTGCTAAGATCCTTTCCAGCTCTGTTTTTATTCTCAATGCCTGTGATTTGGATTGACACAATCCATGATAATAAAATATTTTATACTCACGGGGAGAAGGAATTCTCAAGCTACATAGCTGACTCTTGACATATATGTAGCATTATTCATGAGTTATTTGAAGTTATTGAATAAATAGAAGGGTTGGAACTAGAGAGGGTTAATCTTGGCACATTTTCAGAGGAGTGGTGTTTTTAGCAAAGTTGGGAAATCAGGGAGCACACTACGGAACAACTAAGAGGCCTAGCTCTTCTGACACCGGGTTTCATGGATTGTGCATGAACACGGAGAAAAGGCCACCTTACTCAATTTTTCCAAAACTAGACATTGACTATAATTTTTCCCTGGCTGTCCACTTATCATCTTGATACTGCACCATGGCAACAAATAAAGTACACATCATCTTTTGTTTTTCTTCCTTAAATGGTGTGACAAAGCAATAGTTGTTGTGCTTCCATTTCCAGAAGCAGGAATGGAAGCAGTTCTGTGGTCACTTCACAGAATGTCTAGTGCAAGCTGGTTTGAAATCAGTGATTTCAGTAAGAGGTGTTTGTGGTCTCTGAGATGTCCCCAAAGATCTCCACATCCTGGTATTCTTGCTTTTGTGTAATCTCCTCTCCTTGAGTGTAGGCTGAACCTAGTGGTATGCTTCTAACCAACAGAATACAGCCAAAGTGATTGGATGTCGCTTCTGAGATTAGGTTATATAAGACTGTTACTTACAAAATATTTAGACTCTCTCTCTCTGACTCATCTCTTGCACTGGCTGTGATGAAGCAAACTGGAGAGGCCAACATGGCAAGGAACTGAGGACGGGCTCAGGTCAACCCCCAGCAAGGACCTGAGGCTCTCAGTCCAACAACGCTTGAGGAAGTGAATCTTGCCAGCAACCACCTGAGTGAGTTTGGAAGTGTATTCTTCCCCATCAAGCCTTCAAAAGAGACTTATGTCTTGATTGCAGAGATCCTGAAACAGAGGACTCAGTTAAGCTGTGCCCAGATACCTCACCAACAAATGTGTGGTGTTTCAAGATAATGAATGTGTGGTGTTTCGTGCTGCTAAGTTTTAGGGTAATTTGTTAGGCAGCAATAGATAACTAATACAAGGATATCTAAAAACGTTCAGAAAGAAAAGCAAAAATGGCAGCAATGCAATAGACGGTAATGTGCTAGCCTAGCATTTATTAGGCTGAAATTTAGCAAAACTTTCTCATGTTTTGCCCCCATCAGCCACCACTCTTTTCCTGCAAAAGATTATAGAAATAATATGCCAACACAAAAGGTTTGGAAAATAGAATAGAAAATATTCACCTGCTATTCACCACCCTAATATATAGTTCCATTTTTATATATTTTCTCCATCTGATGAAAACCATATGTGATAGGAAGAATAATGACCCCTCAAAGATGTCCATGTTCCAATCCCCTGAACCTGGTAATTTGTTTGGATACATGAAAAATTGGAAATTAAGGTTGTAGATAGAATGAAGGTTGCTTATCACTGACCTTAAACAGGGAGATTAACCTGGATTATCTAGGTGGCCCCATTTTTAAGCGTGCTTAAAAATGGAAGAGGAAGGCAGAAGACTCAGAGGGAAATGTGACTGTGCAAGGAAGTCAGAGTGATGCGACGTGAAAAGGACTCAACTGGCCTTTGCTGACTTCAAAGATGGAAGAAGGGGCCGAGAGCTAAAGAATGTGGGTGCCCTCTAGAGGTTACAAAAGGCCACAAAACAGATTCTCTCCTAGAGCCTCCAGAAAGGAATGCAGCCCTGTTGACACCTTGATTTTAGTTAAGACCTGTGTCGAACTTCTAACCTCCAAAATTGTAAGATAATAGATATGCATTATTTTAAGCAGCTAAGCTTGTGGTAATATGTTAAAGCAGCAATAGAAAAACAATGCACCATATTTTTCATAGTTACATCATGCCTAAATATTTTTTATGTTGTTATGGTTTTTATAATTATTTGAATGGCCACATATTATTCCATGGAGCTGAAGTACTGTCATTTCCTTAAGCATACCCTTTAATTGAACATTAGATGTGTGAATAGCCTTCTGCAATTTTCTTTTTTCATAAGCTTCAGTATTTCCTAAAGATATTCTACCAGAAATTAAATTTGGACTTTCAATTTCCTCCAGTTTTTCTATATTTAACTTTTTTTACAGTCTCTTAAGCCCACTTGAAATTCAACTTGATATATGACACAAATAAGAGTATACTTTTTTCCTAATATTTTTCAACAGCGTATGCTAAATGAATTTTTTCTTTTCTGTTGTTTGATAATACTTTCTCTATTAAATATTCCATTTTACGTGAAAACGAGCTCATTTTCTGGGCTGCTGATTCTCTTCTGTTAATTGGCTATTCTTGAGCAGGATTGCACTGTTTGAATTCTTGTTGCTTTATAAGACATGTACGTTCTTGTGAGGACAACTCTTCTCCCTTATTACATTTTGTTTGATTTTTTTAATTGATTTTTTCAGATGAATCTTAATTTATTGTTTCTAGCTCCTAGAGGAATCCCATTGAGAGTGGCTCGTGTCCATTGCCTGGGCAAACACCTTCAAAACCCTTAGCCTTGCAGTCATAGCCCTCAATCATGTGACCCCACTTTTCCTATTTCCATTTTCACAAACTTCAATTATAGTTAGGCCATTTGTTTCATTCATCCCTATTGATTGTTTTCCATTTTATGAGTCTTTGTGTATTCTATTCTTGTCCAGGTTGCACTTCTTACAGTGAAATTATCTGTGATTTGTCTCACAAGCTTTTCCTCAGCAGCTTGGTATATGAAGAGTGTGAGCATTGGAATTAGACAGCCCTGGGTTTGAATCCCAGCTCTGTTTCTTACTAGCTGTGTGGCCTTGAATGAGTCACTCGTCCTTTGCACCAGTTTCCTCTTTAAAATGAGGTCAACATTGTCTTCTTTGCAGAGTTGGAACTGGATTATAGCTAATGGATACAAAGAATCTAGTGAGATCCCTGGTGCCTAGTAGACAATCAATGAATATCACTATTCATCTCATGACCTTATTATCCACCCTCATTAAACCATAAATTATTTAAAAGTAAGGATACTTTATTACTCTTACATGTATACCCCATGGAGCCTATGATATAATAGATGCTTAATAAACATTTAGTATTTAAGTTTTCTCCTCCGTCTCCCTGTCTTATTAAAATCCCATTCATTTTCCAAGGCTCCTACTGCAGCCCCATCTCCTTTATGACTCATCCTTGTCACCTTCCCCATATTTAACCTAGTGGGTGAGTGCAGCTGAATGATGTAAAATAGAGGATAAGGGAGAAAAATACAGATTCATAGAGATGATCCATTAGATCCCTTGTAGCTCTAACTTGTTATATAGTTTGGGATTTTTATGGGGAGAGAGTTACTACTGAGCTCTTCTTAATATGCTCAAATGTTCTGCATATGCTAGGGCTTCTCATCAAGCCACTTAAAACTCATCCCAGAATGAGAAGACAAGCCACACATTGGGAGAAAATATTCGCAAAAGACTTATCTGATAAAATACTGTTATCCAAAATACAAAAAGGACTCTTAAAACTCAACAATAAGAAAATAAGCAACTCAATTAAGAAATAGGCCAAAGACCTTAGCAGACACCTCATCAAAGAAGATATACAGATGGCAAATAAGCACAGGAAAAGATGCTTCACATTGTATATCATCAGAAAAATATAAATTAAAACAATAATGAGATACCACTACATACCTATTAGAATGGCCAAAGTCTGGAACACTGATAATGCCAAATGCTGGCAAGGATGTGGAGCAACAGGAACTCTCCTTCATTGCTGGTGGGAATGCAAAATGATACGACCACTTTGGCAGACAGTTTGGCAGTTTCTTAAAAAGCTAAACATACTCTTACCTTGTGATCCAATAACTGTACTCCGTGGTATTTACCCAAAGGTGTTGAAAACTTATGTCCACGCAAAAACTGCACATAGATGTTTATAGCAGCTTTATTCATAATTGCTAAAACTTGGAAGCAATTAAGGTATCCTTCAGTAGGTGAAGGCGTAAATAAACAGTGGTACATCCAGACAAAGTAATATTATTCAGCACTAAAAAGAAATGAGCTATCAAGCCATAAAAGCCATGGAGGAACCTTAAATACATATTACTAAGTGATAGAAGCCAGTCTGAAAAGACTACATACTGTGTGATTCCAACGATATGACATTCTGGGAAAGGCAAAGCTATGGAGACAGTAAAAAGATCAGTGGTTGCCAGGGGTTAGGGAGGAGGGAGGAATGAATAGGCGGAGCACAGAGGATTTTTAGGACAGTGAAAATACTCTGTATATACTATAATGGCGGATATGTGTCATTATATATTTGTCAAAACCCATAGAATGTACAACACCAAGAGTGAACCATAAGATAAACTATAGACTGTGGGTGATGGTGTATCAATGTAGGTTCAAATGTTGTAAAAAATGTCTCACTCTGGTAGGGGATGTTGATAATGGGAGAGGCTATGCATGTGTGGGGGCAGAGGATATATGGGAAATCTCTATACTTTCCCCTTAATTTTTCTGTGAAACTTAAACTGATCTAAAAAAAATAAAGTCTTAAGAAACAAACCAAAAACTCAACCCAACCCTTACCATATTATACTCATTTTTTTAGATAAGTAAATGAAGAGACAGAGAAGTTAATTAGTAGAACCTGGACTTTTATCCCAATTTCTTTTCCTCCAAAGCCTGTGGTCTTTCTACTCTATCACTCTGGAGGGACACTGACAGTGCCCTGCCCATGACCTCTCAGTTCTCACTCTTCCTATACATGCCTACAGCTTCCTACCAGGAGCGCCTGTGCCTCTCTGCCTTCTCAGACTGCAGAAATGTGCTTGGCCTATGTACCAGGCCAGAAGGACCAGAGTAAATGTCCTTGGGAGCAGCCCTTGACAATGATGGGCAGGTATCAGTGGATAACTGTCCCAGCTTCCTTACCCGGTAAGAGGGACTGCAGGGCAGTGAACTGTGGTGATGGTCATGGCTGAGATTAAGGGCTCAACCTGTCTGTGATAAATTAGGTGGAGAACTTCAGAGTAAGCATTTAGAAACTCTTATAGCAATTGGACAGAGACATTGTGTGTCTTTTGATTCTAATAATTAAAAAAAGACTTGTTTTTGTATGTCTGTTTTTTTAATTTCATTTTTCTAATGATTCATTTTTGTTGTATTTACGAAAGTCTTGTTTTGCAATGGGTTGTACATATTTTAAAAATTGTTTTTTTACCACGGGAGTTTGAGAAACACTATTCTATGGTAATGGATTGACAAACTATAGCCCTTTGGCTGGCTGCCTGGTTTCGTAAATAATGTTTTATTGGAACACAGCCATGCCCATTAATTTACGTACTATCTATGGCTGCTTTTTCTCTATAATGGCAGAATTGAGGCATTGTAACAGACACCGTGTGGCCCTCAAAGCCTAAAATATTCACCATCTGACCTTTTACGGGAAAAGTTGGCTGACTCCTGTTCTACTCTGTCTCCCCCTTCCCCTGCTGGAGTGAGCTCCGGTGGCCCACAGTGCTAACTTGCTTGCTAACATACTTTCCCTTGCATTCTTTCCCTTCCCTGTCTCATTTTCTCACTCCCTGCCGGGGTTTCCTAGATCTCCTCCCAAATAAACGACGTGTACTCACGTTCTTAACCCAAGGTTGGCTCCTGGGGGAACTCAAACAATGGACACATCATGTCCTTGTTTGTCCTAATCCTAGGCCAAACTTACTAACAGAGTAGGGACCACTTACTAGCACTGTCAACCTCAGCATGTCAATTAACCTATCTCACTGCCCCCATCCCCACCCTCCTGTCTCTTCTGCAGCACCGTGTGAAAATTCAACTTTGTGGGCGTGAATTTTTCTGATTCATTTACTCTATCTTATCAAGCGCCACCTCTGCACCAGGGATGGTGGAGGAGAGGATAAAGAGGGGGAGGAGAAAAGAAAATCCCATCTTGCCCTACATAGGATGCTCCCTTTTTATAACAGCAGTCTGCTTAGAGCCGATCCTGAGGTGTCCATGTACCTGAGTCACGGCCAGTTGTTTTTAGCCCCACAGGGCATGGCCAAGTCATTACCCACCCCCACTTTATTGCTGCTGCTTTCATTTGTCTCTGTCTGCCCCTCCTAATTACTTAGGTCACTTCAGACTTTAATTCTGTCTTCTAAAATGTAACACAGCCATAATTAGGCCATATGTTAATTAGCAAAATGACGTCTTGTCACTTGTGAGAAATGTGGATCATCTCAGAAAGTACCATAGAAAGGGGAGTTCAGTGGGAAGAGGAAGTCTAAGGAGGCTGGAAGTGACTCTCTGCTCAGCCAAAACTGCCTTAGAGAGCGAGAGAAAATGGCGGGATGCAAGAGGGGAAAAGAATGGGGTCACACGAAGAAAAAGAGCTAGAGTTGACCTCTTCTCCACTCCAGGAATGAGATGTAAGCCAGGAGGCAAACCTGAGGCCAAGAAGCCACCATGGATGGCAGAATCTCCTGAAGGACTGGAGGTGGCCAGGGCTGAGGTCAAGGCCCCAGTGGAGGCTATGGGCAAGGTGAGTGTCAGGCATGCCCCCATCTCTTATCGCTAGAAGCCTGTGGGGATGTCCTTCACAAATGAAGGCCAATCTCTGCCTCTATGGCCACTTTAAGTGCCCTCCAGGAAATCTGAAAGAGTGGGGTTCTGGGAGCTTGGGGACTGTTTCTACATGCTATTTACTAACTTAGTGTTGGTTCCCCAATTTTCTGTTAACTTATTTTCTGACATTCTTGGGATAAGAAACTGGAAAGAGGATTGGGCAGGTCATCATGATTTCCTATTTCAGATAGTGTCACCTTTATCATTCAGGAGACAATTTTCTAGGAAACTAATTACTCAGGGAATTCATGATTAGGTTCAATGACATGTGAATTATAAAGATATTAACCTCCCTCCAGTTTGCTGTCAAAACATGATGTGATGGGAACTTGTTCTGTCATCACCCAACCTGTAGGTGAAAGGGACTAGGACAGTATTCTAAGTTGTGTATTTGTCTGGATTTCAGAAAAAGGCACGTGACACAGGAACTCTCAAGGCATACCAAAGGGGAAATTTTGAGGGGTAAAGTTTGTGCTAATAATAATATTAATAAGTATTATTATTATTGCTAATATTTGTTGAGTTCCTACTATACTACAGACCTTTACAGATATTACTTCTAATACTTCTAACAATCCTTAAAGGAAAGTATTATTATCTCCATTTAATTTGAGGCTTATGAACATTGGATCATACTCAAAGATCACACTGCCACCTGAGACAAAACTGAAATCCATGTTATTTTCTTCTTTTACTCTGAAATTTGAGCTCTTGTGAGTATAACAGAGTCAGCAAACTTTTTCTGTAAAGGGCTAGATAGTAAATATTTTCAGTTTTGCTGGCCAGACAGTGTGTATTGCAAATACTCAATTCAGCTGTTGTAGTGCGTAGGCAGCCATAGACAATACATAAATGAATGAGTGTGGCTAGGGCCCAATAAAACTTTATTTGCAGACATAAAAATTTGTTTTTAATATAATTTTCACATGTCATGAATTATTATCGTTCTTTGGAATTTTTCCCAACTGTGTAAAAACGGTAAAGTCATTCAGCTCACAGGCCATACAAAAACAGGTGGTGGCCTAGGTTTGGCCCATAGGCTGTAGTTTGCTGACCCCTGCACTATACAAAGCTGCCTGTCTAACAAGGACTTATGAAAATAATGAAGTGAAAGCAACTGGGCTACATATTTTACCTAAGGGAGCCAAGTTAACTACAGGAAAGCTTATCAGACTTGAAGCTATAGGAAACAATAGTTCTCATTCTGGCTCTACCATCACATTAAATGTGTAGATTTCGACACATCTCAAAAACTCCTGATTCTTGCTTTCCTCATCTCCCAAATGAGACAGATCCCTAAGAACTCCACTATTCTTTGCTTCTAATCATAGTATGCCTGCACCAAATGATTTCCATAAAATCAGAATTTGAATCTAAGATGCTGCCATCATTGATATGGAGAAGACTGGGGGAGAAGCAGGTTTGTGGATGACAGCAAGAGTGTGGTTGTGAACACGTTATGTTTGAGGCACCTAATAGACATAAGTGGAGACAGTTGCATATAAGAACTTGGAGTTGAGGGAGAAGGCAGGACTAGAGATTGAAATTTGGGAGTCACCAGCATGCAGACTGAATCTGGGTATATCATGGCATTAAATAAGATCTTTTAGGGCAAGATTTCATAGCCTTGGCACTATCTACATTTGGGGTGGAATAATTCTTTGTTGTGGGGGCTGTCCTGTCCTACAATGTACGTCGTAGAGTGTTTAACAGCATCCCTGGCCCCTACCCACTAGATGCCATTAGCACACCTCCCCCTCCCCGCCCCCCAAGCTGTGACAACCAAAAATGTCTCCAGACATTGTCAAATGTCTCCAAGGGTAAAAATCACCCTTGGAAGAGAATCACTGTTTTAGGGAAAAGGCTGAGTATGGTCCCCAAGAACTCCGATTTGGGAGGTCAGAAAGAAGAGGAGGAAATGAGAGAAGAGACTGAGAAGGAGTGGCCAGTGGAGTAGGAGAAAAACTCATGTGTGAGGTCCCCCCTGTTTAGGGTGGACTTGGTTCAATAGATGATGAAAGGCAGAGGTGGAGGTACAAGAAGTAATGGCCCATAGCTCAGGGCTGAGCCCCAGTTAGCTCCACCATATTTCCTTTTTGAGACCCCCAGTGGTAGCAGAAGGGACAGAGGCACATGAAGCATTAAGGTTGTACGTTTTCTAACTGCATGGAGGCTGAAGATAGTGCAATGGACAGACTGTTTTCTAGTAGGGAATTAAACTAAATGGGAGGTTAAAAGTAACATTTAGAAACCGAAGATAGAGACTTTACATGTTTCTTCTTTCTCATTTTATTTTTAGAAATAATTCCCAGAGGATAAAAATGTTGCTGTCTGGGTGCAGGAGAAAAACAAAAACAGAAATAGAGTTGCTATGGTTTTGAGGAAAAGCAAAAGGGACTTAAGATCTGGAGCTTTGGCCGTCCTGAGCTGCAGGATGGACCCTCTTTGTTTTGTGACCTCTTCACTCACTTTATGCCTAATGGTAGTAAAAAAAAAATGGTGAACAGATTGTGTGAACTTTCTCTTTATACGTTTGAAAAATGAAGAGCTATGACTTAATAAAGGCTCAATATAAAGGTTTAAAAAAAATCAATCCCTGATATTGAAATTAACGTCATTAGACAAGTGTAACTCTTAGCTACAGGCTTGATACTAAAGGACCAAAAGAAGGAGAAATATCTGCTTTGTCCTTTTTATGTAAGTCTTCTCACTCTAAAATGGAGATAATAAATTTACCTCATAAGGTTATTATGTAAAAGTGCCTAAAAATGCCTAGCGCATATCTGGGCTTCCATAAATGTTTAAAAATAATAGCAATGTGTGTCCTGGTTGTAGTGGTGATTATAGACGTCTAAACATGCAATAAAATTCCATAAAACTAGACACTGCACTTCTACCCCCAAAAGAGGAGAGCAAAAGAGTAAACCCAAGTAAGATTATTAGTTGAGTTAATAGTATTGTGTCAATGTCAATTTCCTGGCTTTGGCAATATAATATAACTATAGTTACATAAGATGTTCTCATTTGGGCAAGCTGGGTATAGGGGACACAGAACTCTATAGTACTTTTACAACTTCTTGTGAGTCTTAAACTATTTTAAATAAGAAATATTAAAAAGAAACAAATAATTAGATGTTGAAATAGACTGAAAAGACCTCCTGTTTATGATTATTGTATTGCTCAGAATCATTGGGTTTTATGGTCAACTTTACTTTGCAGATTCATTTTTATTTTAATGGAGACTTGTATCATGAGAAAGCCAAATTATCAGGTTTTACCTATAAATAACAAAATAGATGGTAATCAATATATGTTTAGGCTAATGCAATAGGTTATAATCCAGATAACGAACCTAAATTGATCTTAATAAATATGCAGTGTTGAAGCCCAGTGAGAGGTGAAAGTCTGAAATTAAACAGGATTACCATTTAGTTTTTAGTTTTGGCATATTTTATTTTTGGATAGTCCAGGAGTCATCTAAGTTTGCCAAAGATTGAAATTTTCACACAACACATCCTTAAATTCCCTGAGAAGTAGAAAGTAGAGGTGGCTTGCCTACTTTTTTAGGTGAGAATTTCTACTTCAGCAGACTTTGGGGAGGGCAAACCTCCTCTATCTTGCTGATATGCCTAAGATGTGATCTATTTATATTACAAACCATATGCAGAACCTGGCAAGTCTTTCTGTAAATGAGCTCATCCGCTCTGCCCTAAAATAGAGGCTGGGAGAGGGGCGCCAAAGACATTAGGGACCTTTTACAACCATTACACCTCTTGGTGCTGATTGAACAGGAAGGATGAACAAAATCTATGAGTTCTGGTAGGAAGGATAAATAATAAATACCTGTCAAGGGGAACAAGATGCTGTCCTTGGTCTTCTTTGCAGGTCATCAAAGTCAAGTTGTTGAAGACTTGAGTACTTTTTAATGGGTTTTCCTTTTTTGTGTATTGTACAAATTGCAAGTACAGATAATTTAAGATTTGTCTTACTGATGGGCCTCCTTCAGAGTGCGATGAGTTTTATCTAGAGCTTCATTCAAAGCAGCCAGTATTTATAGAACATTTATCCAGTGTTAAGTAATTAGATTTATCTGTAAGGAAATAGAGAAGAGCAGTTGCTGACCTCAAAAGGCTCCTAGACAAGTAGGAAAGAGATGAGAAAACAAAGTGTCTTATAAAATGACAGGCACAGCGGGAGAGGCATGTATAAGTTTCAGGGAAAGGGGTAGGAGAGAAGTCATTAACTATTTAGGACAGGGTGGCTTAAACTGGGCCTGCAAAGGGATGTATTCTTGGGACATGTTGAGTTTGCTACAAGAATTTTAAAATTTTGTGTTTTCATTTAGATGAAAATTATATGTTTATATATATATATACCTACACACATATTTTTCCAGTTATCTGGATGAGTCTGTAACTTAAAAAAAAAAATTTATTGTAGTAAGAACATTTAACATGAGATCTACCCTCTTAACACATTTTTAAGTGTACAATACAGTATTGTTAACTTATAGGCCCAGTGTTGTACAGCAGATCTCTCGAACTTATTCATCTTGCATAATTGAAACTTTATATCTGTTTCCCCCTCCCCTCAGCCCCTGGCAACCACCATTCTACCCTCTGCTTCTATGAGTTTGACTACTCTTAGTTCCTCATGTAAGTGGAGTCATATAGTATTTTCTTTCTGTGACTGGCTTATTTCCTCTAGGTTTATTCATGTTGTCACATATTGCAGTACTTCCTTTTTTTTAAGGCTGAATAATATTACATTGTATGTATATGCCACATTTTCTTTATCCATTCTTCCATCCACGGACATTTAGATTGTTTCCGCATCTTAGTTATTGTGAATTGGATGAGCCTGTATCTTATTGAACACTCATGGCCACGTGGGTTTAGTGCATTTGCATCTGCGTACTCTTCAAATGAATATTTTGCTTTAGTTTGAATAGAGGGAAGTGGATAAGAAAACTGAGTCATTCCACAGCACAGGGTATTGGGAACGTGGAATTCAAAGAATCTGGACTAGAGCCTCAGGGGCACTTTCCAAGTTCCAGTGGATGTTTTACAGAGATGCTGTCTTTATTTGCCCCAACTAGCAAAACTTCCTTAATAGGAAATGTAATAGTACATATTCAGTGAAGAATTTGTGTGCTCCTAATTTCCACCAGAACTGGTTCAGATATCCATTTAGTGCCTGAATAATGTCCCACTGCTGACCCTGTCTTTAAGTAAACAGGAAAGCTGTGCCTGTGACTGACCCTGTCCCCCTTTTCCATATTCTTGTCATGAGCAAAGCAGCAGCAATTTTAATACTTTAATGAAAAGGCCAACAGAGCTATAGATACATTGGCAGTGTATCAGTCAGAAATGGCATTCAGGGGCCGGCTCCGTGGCTTAGCGGTTAAGTGCATGTGCTCCGCTACTGGCGGCCCAGGTTCGGACCCCGGGCGCGCACAGACGCACGGCTTCTCTGGCCACGCTGAGGCCGTGTCCCACATACAGCAACTAGAAGGATGCGCAACTACGACATACAACTATCTACTGGGGCTTTGGGGAAAAAAAGGAGGAGGACTGGCAATAGATGTTAGCTCAGAGCTGTTCTTCCTCAGCAAAAAGAGGAGGATTAGCATGGATATTAGCTCAGGGCTGATCTTCCTCACAAAAAGAAATAAAATAAAAAAGAAATTGCATTCAGCTGCCAGTAATAAAAACCCATGAACGAGTGGCTTAAATTAAGGCTTTATTAAGTCCAGAGTGGGTAGTCCAAGGCTATTATGGTGGTTACGTGACATAACCAGGGATCCATGCTCCTTTTGACTTTGTGCTTTGTCATCCTAATCCTCCTGTTCTCAAAATGGGTGTCAGAGCTCCAGCCATCATCTTTTCATTTTGGGCATAAAGAAAGGAGAGCAAGGAGAAAAGAAGGCATATGCTAACTGTGTGGACCCCTTCAAATTGCCTTCCTGGAAGTCCCCTTCAGTGACTTTTACTTACATCACACTGACCAGGACTATCTCAAATACTCCTAGTTGTAAGGGAGACAGGAAATTTAATTTTTAGCTTGTCACATTGTCCCTTCAAATAATCTCAGGGTTCAAGTAATACAGAGAAAATAGATCTTTGGTAGACAGCTAGAAGCCTCTGCAACACTGGGATCTTATTATCAAGTTCTTCATCCAACTTCAGCAACCACCCACTTCCAGACTTCTTGATATATGAGAGAAAGAAACCCCTATTTGTTAAAGATACTGTTATTTAGGTGTTTATTATTTGCAGCTAAAACTATTCCTAACTGAAACAAATATAAACACTGCTTATTGATGTTTAACTTATAGAATTGAATCGTTGACCCAGAATCACAAATTCAAGTACATTCAGAACTAGATGGACAATGTGAGTGAGTGTTGCTGGTTGGGCAGGAGGGCACGGCAAACTGGAGAGTGTGCCCCAGCTAAAGTGGGCTGCTGCTGCTGCTGCTGCTGCTGCTATTGAACTGAGAGGGTGGTCTTCATACAGGATCGCCAGCCCACTGTTACCAGATAAAAAAATTTCAAGAGAACCAGAGAGCTGGATCTGTATGCATATGGATAGGTCAGAAAATTTTTTTCATACCACATTATAGATATGAAGAAAAGAATCTCATTTCTTTATTTAGTCTGTAATTATGGCCTCTCCCAATCTCCCTTCTGCTGGTTAGAGGAAAAACACAAGAAAACACCAACACCACCTGAAAGTCAATCTTGTTTAAGTGTTAGTCTACTCTGAAAATTTAGGAAATGTTGCTTTCTTCTTTTGTAAATTATTAAGGTATAATTCAAATACTATAAAATTCACCCTTTGAAGGTTTACAATTCAGTAGTTTATAGTATATTCACAAAGTTGTGCAACAATTGCCACTGTCTAATTCCAGAACATTTCATCGCCCCAGAAAGAAAACTCATACCCATTAGTAGTCAGTCCCCTCTGCCCAGCCCCTGACAACCATTAAACTACTCTCTGTCCGTATGTGTTTGCCTACGCCAGACATTTCACATAAATGGAATCATACACTATGTGGCTCTTTGTGACTGGCTTCTTTCACTAAGTATAATGTTTTCAGGGTTTATCCATGTGTAGCATGTATCAATACTTCATTCCTTTTTATATCTGAATAATATTCCATTGTATGGATAGCCCGCATTTTATTTATCCATCAGTTGATGGACATTTGAGTTATTTCTACATTTTGGCTATTATGAGTAATGCTGCTATGAACATTTGTGTACAAGTCTTTATGTGGACGTATGTTTTCACTTCTGTTAGATATATACCTGGGAGTGAAATTGCTGGGTCACATGGGAACTTTGTGTTTAACTTTTTGAGGAACTACCAAACTGTTTTCCAAAGTGGCTGCACCAATTTACATTCCTATCAGCGGTGTGTGAGGGCTGCAGTTTTTCCTCTTCCCTGCCAATTCTTGTTACTGTGTGTCTTTTTGATTATAGCCATCCTAACAGGTATGAAGTGGTATCTCATTGGGTTTTGATTTTTATTTCCTCATTGACTAATAATGTGGAGCATCTTTTTTACGTGTTTATGGGCCATTTGTATATCTACTTTGGAGAAATTATTTAAATCCTTTGCCTATTTTAAAAATTGGGTTGTCTTTTTATTGTTGAGTTGTACACTTTTTATATAGTTTGAAATATATGTTATTGTCATATTTTGCAGGTCACAAATGGTTGAAAATTGGCAACTAATATGGTTCAAACTAATAAAAATACCCAGTCTCCTCTGCTTTTCTCCCTAGAAGAGCATTGAGGTGTGTGGGATAGGGTGTAGCTCCTGTAACCTCCTGGTAGGAGGCTCTTTGGATTGTCTTCTTGGCTCCTGAAGCAATGTTACTTGTCTGCTTGGGTGCTGCTAGCTTGGCTGACATTTGTGGCTCACGTCTTTGATGGGGGAACTGGTGATCTGGCCACTCGTGGCTTTGTGAGGGTCTTGTGTTGCTCTGGCTGCTTTGGCCTCAGCTCTGCCTCTTTAGTCACTTCAGACCCCTCTGAGGTCTGACCCTGACTTCTGTTTGACCCTGTCTTAGTCCATTCGGGCTGCTATAACAAAATATCGCAGACTGGGTAGCTTATAACAACAGAAATTTATTTCTCACAGTTCTGGAGGCTGGAAGTCCAAGATCAGGGTGCCAGCATGGTCAGATGAGGGCCCTCTTCTGGGTCACAAACTTTTTGTTATACCCTCACATGGTGGAAGGGGCTGGGGAGCTCTGTGGAGTCTCTTATAAGAGCACTAGTCCCATTCAGGAGGGCTCCACCCTCATGATCTAATCACCTCCCCAAGGCCCCCACATACCAATACCATCACCTTTGGGGGTTAGGATTTCAACATATGATTTTTTAGGGGGGACACAAACATTCAAACCGTAGCAACCCTGACTCATAGTTCCATTCTGAATGCCAGCAGGCTCAAGAACCAGGAAGAGCCAGTGTTTCAGTTCAAATCCTAAGGGAGGAAAAAGCCAGCATACCAGTTTGAAAGCCATAAGGTTGGAAGAGTTCTCTTTTACTTGGGATAGGCTTTTTGTTCTACTCAGTCCTTCAACTGATTGGATGAGGCCCATTCTTCCATAGAATCTTCGGTGGATGCCACCTTACCCCACTATGGCCATTCCCTTTAGCAAACTCCACATCTAAAAACTCAGCTACTTTCCATAGTGGAATGCAGGGCAACTTGAGCAAGCTGAATTTCAGGGTCTCCTTTTGCGTGACTTGGTTGTCAGGCAAAGTGATATGATTGCACTGTAGAGTGGTATAAGGGAGATCCATCTCAGAGGCCCAGATCCTCCGCATTCTCCTCAATTTGTCCATCATGTCTCTCCTTTGCCAAGCACAGGCTTAAAAGAAGAAATCAGGAGACCCAACTGCCCACTTTGCTCTCCTGCTTTTTTCTCTCTCCTTCTCACAGTTCCTCAGATCAGAAGATAGGAGGGTATATTAGTCAGAGTTCTCCAAAGAAATAGAACCAATAGGATGTATGTGTGTGTATATAAAGATATTTACTATAATGAATTGGCTCACGCAATTATGGAGGCTGACAAGTCCCAAGATCTGTAGGGTGACTTGGCAAGCTGGAGACCCAGGAGAACCAATGGTGTGGTTTCAGTCTGAGTCCAAAGGCCTGAGAACCAGGAGAGCTGAGGGTGTAGTTTCATTCTGAAGGCCAGCAGGCTCAAGAATCAGGAAGAGCCAATGTTTCAGTTCAAAACCTAAGGGAGGAAAAAGCCAGTGCACCAGTTTGAAAGCCATCAGGTTGCAAGAGTTCTCTATTACTCGGGATGGCCTTTTGGTTCTATTCAGTCCTTCAACTGATTGGATGAGGCCCAACCACGTTTGGGAGGACAATCAGCTTTACTTAGTCTACCAATTTAAATGTTAATCTCACCCAAAAACACCCTCACAGAAACACTGAAAATGTTTGACCAAATATCTGGGCACCCTGTGGCCCAGTCAAGTTGACACATAAAATTATCCATTGCAGAGGGCTGTCCCTTCACTTCCTTTATAACTAGCATGGCCCATAAAATGTATCATCTGATCTGGAACACATTTGAGAGTGAAAGAAGGCACTAGCTGGCTGGGATGCTTGGACAACAGGTGTAAACTGGCACTGTACAAGTCAAACCAGGTTGTATAGCGACCCTGCGTATAACATATCCTCTGACTGCCATAGCATGTGTACAGCTGGCAGATATGGAAGGATCACATATTGTCAGGCTACTGTAGAAATCTGTGAGGCTGGGTCCTCAAAACTTGTCCCTTGGAAAACTTAAGAGGGACAGAAAGTAATCTAGAAAACCTTTTCTCAAGAAAAAAGCTGATTTTGGAGGATTAGAGTCCTGCTTCATAAGCCTATTTTTGAAGATCAGAAGATGAGCATTCCCTTGGACTTTCTCTTCAGATTTCCTCTGTAATGAATTCTGGTCTATCTCCAGGCAGCTGGATGACTGAGCATTCTAGGGTGAAGGTCATGAAATTGAGAAGGCAAAAGAGTGAAAAACAAAAGGAATATTAAGAAAATAGTACTTCAGTTACAGGTGAAATCTCTCAGTTTAAAATACTGAGAAACTAATTTAATTTATAAATTTCCATTTAAATCCAACAAAATGCCTCTATGTCATTTTTCACTCAGGGGCCAACAGTTTGTGACCCTTGCTGGACAAATCACAGATGAAATTTTTTGAAAGAATCAGATTGGTGGGAATGGGAAAAGAGCAGTGGAAGGAAAGGAGAGAACATTACTGCTTCCCCTTCCAGAATTAAGAGCCAAGAGACATTGCCTATGGCGGAAAGAACATGAAATAGAGAAACAGAAGTGTACTTACTTACTAGCAGCATTGACCAATGGAGGTCTTGATCTGGAGATATGATTAGAATATATGCCCAAATATAAGTGGACCCTGAATATAAGTGAAACCACCATTTTCCTAAATGAGAAAGTTGAAAGCAACTTCTCTTTTATCAACTTGAACATATAAAACTTCGGGAAAGAGTTGAAATGGCCAAATGTCTATCTATAATATTTAACTTAAACTTTAATTATAAGTATATATTTTAAACCTTATGTTATATAAAATATATTGTTGTACAAAATTGCTCTTTTTCACTCTCACATCTCATGATACAATTTTTTTCAAACTCTGTATGTGCACATTGACATTCATTTCTCCTTCATCTAGAGCCACTTGACAACAGGGCCATATTCGCATCTACTAAGTTGTTGATCTCAGCACTTGTTGAATCTGAGCATACTGCTGCCGTTAGAACTTTTATCATGATTCACATATACCCGTTAGTTCATAGTGAGCTCCACAACATAAGCATTTAATATATTGTAACAAACTGATTTTTTAAAAAGGCTTGGACACAGGGGCACCCAGAGCAGCAATTTGAAGTTGTTTCTCCAGAAATGATGACTCAATCTGTGTTAAATTTATTTACCTTTCCCCATCATGTCAAGTGACCTCTATAAGCATCCAAATTGAGTTTGATTGAGGTCCTTTCAGGTTAATGTATCTTCCCCAAATAGTACTTTGTCATTCAAAATTAAGTAATTGAGAGACTGCCTATAATATGAAAGTCTTAATAAGGACCTTAGTTTTGATGTGATAATTTTGAGGAAAAATTTTACCTTATATTTGAGTATGTACAGAATTTTGGGAAAAAAGGCTCCTGGAAATTTGGGAATGAGAGAAGAAGGTTAAATCTTCATCTATAGTAGCAGAAAATTAATAGAAATTTGATTTTAATAAACCAAGAAATTGTGACATAAAGCACACTATCTAGAGATCTTGAGGCAACTACTAGATAATCAAACACCAATAATAGTTTCAGTTAGTGACTTGTGGGGTGCTAGACTGGGACAAGGTAAGACCAAGTCAAGAAACTTGTTGTTCATTATAAAAGCACCTAAACTATAATATACTATAATGAAAAATGTAAAAGTTAAAGCAGAATATTACAGTAGACCAAATGAGAGATGTGAACCATTGGTGATAAGGAGGGAGGGAAGAGGCAGATTTTAGAGCTGCTTGGGGGTAGAGTTGTTGGGACTTCATGCCTGGATTATTGGAGTTCGTGGAGAGATAATAATGCAAGGTGCTTCTGGTTTCTCAGCTTTGGAGACTGGGTAAATATGGTACCAATTTGGAAATGCATGAACAAGGAAGAGAATGACAATGGGATCCATTGTGAGCCCACATACTCTTGGTATCTGTGGCCTGTTCAGTGGAGATGAGTTGGGAGCACAGGACAGAGGCTCTTGGAATATACCTATTTGGGATTCATCAACGTGAGTGTAGATACAGCCACAGGAGTGGGTAGATTGCCCAGCAAACGTGTTTTATGTGATATAACAAGGTTGGGGCTTGGGCTTTGGGAAAACCATCTCTACTAGAAGGCAGAGGAAAGAATCTAATGAAGGAGGCTGAGAGATAATGGGCCAGAGATAAAGAAGGTCAAGACAGGAAGAGGCAAGTGTCAAGAAAAGAGCAGTTAGTAGTGTTAGATTTCAAAGGAATATCAAGTGAAATAAGGAATGAGAAGTATCCACTTGATTTGGCAAAACTTTTATGTTTTCTAAATAAGGCTGTGAACTCAGAAGATCGATCTTTCTGTCTGCAAACAGTTTAGAAGAACGTTTGGGGAAGGTACGATTTAGAAATAGTTGAAATAAATTCAGTATTAATCAAGAGGATGATGACACTGGTAAAAACAAATGAATGTGCCCTTTGTCCAAATTTGCCTGTGGCCCTGCACAGCAATAACCTCGTGAGCACCTAAACTGAGCCCCTGCCTTTGCCCTCCGGGACATCAAGGTCACTCTGAGTCTGGCTTGCTGTCTGTTTTGGTTCTGTCTGGTTGTCCCAGATCCCTGCCTCATTTTCTTCCAATGTCTACCTCTATGGCAAGGGCTTCACATTTATTGGTGGGATTTTTATTGAATAGATATCAGATTTGCCTCCAGACACTCATTGCTGTCTTTCTGATTCCCATGGATATATCTAAAGGGTGGGAACTCTAGGGCGACAGATTGTCTCAATGCAAGGATGACTCTCAGACAAAGTGATTCAAGGAGGTATTGAAAGAGTTAATCAAAGAGGCACCAAATTTCCATTCTCTGAAGATCTTCCAGCACAGACTAGATGACCTTTCAACAGTCATGCTGCAGAGAAAAGAATTCATCCATTGGATGACCTTTAAAATCCCTTCCTGTCCTAAGAGTCAGCATATCCGGACACCAAACAGAGCATAGAAATCAAGGAACCTCAGGGTTGGAAGGGACTTTAAGAGGTCATCTGACTCACTTCCTACCAAATAAAAACATCCCTTCTACTGCCTTACTGAAGAGGAGCATCCCCAGCTTTTTTTTTTCCCATTAATAAACTTTATTTTTTAGAGCTATTTTTAATTCACAGCAAAATTGAGCAGAAAGCACAGAGAATTTCCATATACCCGCTATCCCCACACACGCACAGCCTCCCCCACTATAAACATCCTGCACTAGAGTTACAGTATATTTTTTACAATGATGAACCTACACTGATACATCTTTATCACCCAAAGTCGATAGTTTACATTAAGGATCACTCTTGGCCTTGCACACTCCATGGGTTTTGACAAATGTGTAATGACATGTGTCCACATTATAGTATTTACAGAATAGTTTCACTGCCCTAAAAATCCTCTGTGTTCTGCCTATTCATCCCTTCCTCCCCCAAACCCCTGGAAACCGTAATCTTTTTATTGTCTCCATTGTTTTGCCTTTTCCAGAATGTTGTATAGTTGGAATCATACAGTATGTAGCCTTTTCAGATTGGCTTCTTTCAGTTAGTAATATGCATTTAAGCTTCCTCCATGGCTTTACATGGCTTAATAGCTCATTTATTTTTAGTGCCAAATAATATTCCATTGTTTGGATGTACCACTGTTTATTTATCCATTCACCTACTGAAGGACATCTTGGTTGCTTCCAAGTTTTGGCGATTATAAATAAAGCTGCTATAAACATCTGTGTGTAGGTTTTTGGGTACACATAAGTTTTCAGTTCATTTGAGTGAATAAAAAGGAGCACAATTGCTGGTTCATATGGTAAGAGTATGTTTACTTTTGTAAGAAACTGTCAAACTGTCTTCCAAAGTGGCTGTATCATTTTGCCTTCCCACCAGCAGCGAATGAGAGTTCCTGTTGCTCTATATTCTTGCCAGCATTTGGTGTTGTCAGTGTTTTCGATTTTAGCCATTCCTTGGCTTCTCTTTGAATGCTCAAAGAATGGTAATTCACCATGTCAGAAATTCAGAATGTATTTATTGGGCTGGCAAGGAAGGCCTTATAGGAGAGCAAGCTGAGATAAAGAATATTTGTGATGACCTCCATGTGGACACAGATTTCTATCTGGGCTTGGGGCAATGCACCCTCTCACAACAGAGAGCTCACTGAGTGTCCATTTTCTCCCCTACATTTCCTAGCCTCTCTTGTAGTTAGGTTGGGGCATGTGACTGAGCTCTGGCCAATGGGAATATGTGAAGAGGTGAAGCCTCACTGTAGGTCTGAGTCACTTAAGAGTCTGTGTGTTCCTGCCTTTTCCTCTTTCTTATATTCAGAGACATTGGAGCCTCTGTGATCCACATGAAGCAGCCGTAAGGCACCAGACCTCTGCAAGCTTGGGCCCTAGAATAACTGTGTGGAACAGAGCTCCCTACCTCCCTGCATTGGGACATGTATTTTGAACAATAAAATTTGTTGTATTAAGCCACTGAGATTCCAAGGTTAAGTTCTGTTACTTCCACATAGTCTAGCCTAACCTGACTAGTACACCTCTCTTTGCTGACACTTAAAGTCTCTCTTGGATCTCAGTCCCTTTCTCTCCATTCAGTTGGAATGCCCTTCTATTGTCTGTGCTAAACTTTAACTTCAGACGTCTTTAGTTATATTTGGCAACCTGACCCACTTCAACAAGGCTTTTGGAATCTGCCCCATGTCAATAAGTTTTCCCAGGCTCTCAATTCATTCCTGGCAGCCCCTCTTTGTCTTTGGACTCTGTGGGAATCTCTATGTTCACTCTTCCACCCAGTCCTTCCATTGTCTCTCCACTGATTCCTCAGAGTCTCATTAATACCAGGGCTCCAGTCATGAGCTCTCTCAGTGACAATGCCCCTCACTTGACAGTTACCAAATAAGGCAGCCCATTCTATTTTTAGAAGGGTCTAACTGACATCAAATTTTTCCTTAAGTAGGTTTAATGTGCCTGATGAAAATTGTCTTGTATTTGTTCAACCTCCATTGTCTGGAGTTATGAAAATACCTTCTCCTTCTTCTATGTAGTAAACTTCTAGGTAACTGAAGATAGAAAGCTATCATGGTCCTCCTAATTTCATCTCTTATCTAGGGGGCCTGTTTTTATCCAGGGGGATATATATGTATTTTTACAAAAGTGAAACCTTCCTGATAATAAGAAAATGGAATGATAAAAGGATATATATTTCAGTACACAAATATAACTAATATTAAACATTTAACACAAGAGAGATGAACTTGTTGAAAAAACCATACCACATGCGTAGGCTGTATGATTATATCTATCATCCATCTGCTTTTTATACATCTTTCAGTTTTCTTGTTAAGATTTCACTTGGGGTTGAGACTTGGCAAAGCCTCAGTCTGACAGCAATTTTTAAAATACAAAATGTGAGAAAAGGAGAAAAGGATCTGTCGTATTTTTCAATTACAAAAACACTAAAGCAAGGAATAGCTTCTTTATCTTCTTTTTCTTTTTATGAACTCAGAAAATCAAAAAAGGGAGGGTTGGAAGAATAAAACCCTAGCACCTTTCAAGTTTTTTAAAAAACTTACTCTAGATAGTTAAATGAAAGAAGTAACCAATGACCTCTCAGAAGTCAAGGAGGCCGCTGTAATTTAAAAGTGCACTCAGAAGAGCCCATTCTGCCATGATGTTTTCCCAGTGTTTCTTGTCTTCTAAAGCCAGAACAACTGCATTTTTGTTTCAAAGTTCAGAGGGGGTCCGGGAGCCTATTATTGCCATCTTGTTCCATTTAGCTCAAATGCCTTTTCCTATTTAATCTCATCATTATTGGGCTTTCTCCTCCTCATCCTTCTCGCTCCTTATCAAAGCAGCCAGATTACACCAAGGCAGCAGGACCAAGGGCACAGATATGTATATAAACAGAGGGGGTGAAAAATAGGCATGTATGATGTGGCATCATAGGAAGTAGAGTGTGAGGTGGGGCGTTGGGAGGAGCAGCATTGAGCGAGGGTTTTAGAGGGTTAGGTGGCCAGAATAAGAGGCCAGGATGGGTAAGCCAGGTGAACACTTTCTCTCCCTTCTGCCTTTCCTCTTCCTTTCTCTTGTCTTTCCTTGCTTTCCGCCCTTTACTTCATTTTCTCTCTTCCTTTCAATCATTTTGTCCTTTCTCTGCTTTCCCCAATTCTTATTACTCTTCTTTCCTGTAACTTCTGCCCTCTTTTCCCAGTTTATCACTTGCTGTGTGTGCAGGGAAGAGTTAACATAGCAGACCTGAGGCTGCTATCTTTAAATGGCATTCTTATGGCTGGCATCTTGGAACTGTGCCTTTGAAACATTCTCTGAGTGATAGATTGTTTTGCCCATCTGGGGCCCTGAACACCTGCTTCCTTCAGGGAATCTGGAGATTTGGCAGTTGTGGAAGATCTTTATGCCTAAGTGACAAACTCCCAATAAAACTCTGGACTCTGAGTCTCAAGAAGGCCTCACTGGGCGGAACACTGCACACATGTTGCTGCATCTCATTGCTAGAGGAGGAAACACCTCCCTTCCTGGTGCTAGGGAGAGAACAGAGGAAATCTGGGCTTGGATTCCTCCAGACTCCTCCTGATGGGTCTTTTCCTCTTGGTGATTACTGTGATACACTATAACCATGAGTCCAACCGCTTCTGAATCCTGTGAGTCCTTCTAGCAAATCACTGAATGTGTGAGTGGTCTTCGGACCCCTGAAACACATACCAAGACCTATGTTTTTCCTGGCCCATCTTTCCTGCCTTCAAAGTGGTATTTAAAAGTCAGATAAAGGACTGCTGATTTTTTTTACCTTGTGAAAACTATTATTATTTCCCATTGGAAAGAGACTTATTTTAACAAAAGAGATGAGGATGAATGGAGACTACTACATACCAGCCACCATGCTAAGTGCTTTATATATATTGTGTCATTTAATCATCAACCCTGTGAGGTAGTTATTATCATGCCTACTTTGAATGTAGGAAGCTGATTTACCAAAGATTACAAAGAAAGGAGTTGGAGGAAGCAGGACTTCAGTGGTTTAGTTCAGTTCAGTGAACATTTATTGAACAACTATCAGGCAACATACTAGGCACAAGGGAGAAAATGATAAATGAGACCAAGAACCAACTATAGAGTTGCTCACTATTTACGGAGGAGACAGACAGATAAACCTAATCATTATGCTCCAGTGAAAGTTTAAGGCAAATATATGCCTGGGTTGCTATGAAATTTGAATCTAAATATTTTTGTTGGCAGTTTAGGCTTTTCTTTTTAAGTTCATTATTGCTATAGACCCCCTTTCTTTCAAGGGAAATGCATATGAGGAAGTGAAAAAGCTCCATTTTGATCTTCAATAATTTTTATTAGGTTTTGAAATGTAAAGGAAGTAAATGTTCATGACAAAAATGTCTGACAGTTCAAAAAAGTAAAGTGAAAAGTCAAAATCCACATCTATTTTTCAATAATTTCCCCCGTTCCATTCCCCAAAGAGAATCACTTTTCCATTTTCCCATGTCCCACTCACTCCTTAATATTAGGAAATATCAAATAAAAAGATATGAGCCCAACAATACCTAAATTTACTCCTTAAAATAAGAAATCACTTTTCTCACAGCATTTCTACGTAGAGTTTAAGCATCTAGACTGCCCATGGCCGTGTTGGACTGAATTTGTGTTTCTGACTATAAATTATATTTCTGACTATAAATTATATTACTGACTATGAATTATATTTTAATTTATATTTCAGTTGATTTTTAAACTGAAAAAAAAAAGTGTTGTGTTTCAATATGTTTCTTTTTCATTTTTCAAAAAATCCTACCGGTCAATCTTTAAGTTAGGAATCTTGAATATTTATGTCTATGTTGGATTTTGAGGAAATTATTTTGAAATGTTCCTGGATTCAGTTTTTCTAAAAGCTGAGATTTTGTTTCTTCTATCCTGGATCTGCAAAAAAATCTTACTTTCCTAAAAATGTGGTAAAAGAACAGTGTGACAAAAATAGATTCATGCTTAACTACTACAGAAATAGGTAGTAATGGGTAGAAATGATAAATAATAGTCAGGAATAATAGAGGGTCATGATTTATGTTAGAACTGGAAGGACTCTTAGAGCTCACCCAGCGTGTCCCCTCATTTTACATATAGGACTCTCCATACTGCTAATGATGAAAAACAGAAATGAATATTAATTCACAATGAGAGTACAGTTTGTGGTTTGTTTTATCCTAGAGGCTATTTTCTGTTTGCCCTAGATATGAGTATTCTTGTGTATGTTTGGGGAATTTGCAGCATACAAGCTGAGTAATTAAGGAGTAGAAAAGCCACTATGTTAGATTCGATTCAGGGGAATGGCTCAGTCTCACCAAGCTTATTCCTATGAATTTAAATCAAGCAAGTTCAGTTCAAATTAACTCATCAAGAATCCAGCACTAATTCTTGCCCTATATTCTACGGTGTTCTTCATCCCGTGAGAAATAGGACCTTCAACATGAAAAATTAGAAAGCAATATCAGAGTTCAAATATGAAACATAAACAAGAGATACTAGAAGGATATTCATGTATTTTTATGGGCTGAACAAGGCAGTTTTCTTACTTGTAAAATAAAGATTTTGTATTAAATTGACCCAATTTTTTTTAATTTTTAGTAAATCTATAGAGTTGTGTAACTATCATCACAATCTTGTTTTAGAATTTTCCCATTACCCTCAAAATTTCCCTTGAGCCCATTTCTAGTCAATTCCTAGCCCTATACTCCCACTCTCACTCCCACCGGATTCAGACAAACACTGCTCTGCTTTCTATATCTGTAGATTTGCCTTTCTGAAATTTCATATACATGGAGTCATAGTCTTTTGCATCTGGCTTTTTTTCTTTTTGGTGGGGAAGATTAGCCCTGTGCTAACATCTGTTGCCAATCCTTCTCTTTTTGCTGAGGAACATTGGCCCTGGGCTAACATCCATGCCCATCTTCCTCTACTTTATATGTGGGAAGCCGCCACAGCATGGCTTGGTAAGTGGTGCATAGGTCTGCACCCAGGATCTGAACCTGCGAACCCCAAGCTGCCGAAGCAGAGCATGCAAACTTAACCACTATGCCACTGGGCAGGCTCCAACATCTGGCTTTTTTTATAGCATAATTTTTTTGAGATTCATCCATGTTGTAGCATGTATCAGTAGTTTGTTTCTTTTTATTGCTGAGCAATATTCCATTGCATGGATATACCACATTGTGTTTATGGAGTTACCAGTTGATGGACATTTACGTTATTTTCACTTTTTGACTATTATGAATAACACTTCTATGAACATTCACATACAAATCTTTGTGTGGACATATGTTTTCCTTTCTCTTGGGTAGATTCCTGGGAGTGGAATTGCTGGTTTGTATGATAAGTTTAATTTTTTTGTTTTTTGTTTTTTGTTTTTGCTGAGGAAGATTCACCCTGAGCTAACATCCGCTACCAATCTTCCTCTTGTTTTTGTATATGAGCCACCACCACAGCATGGCCACTGACAGATGAGTGGTGTATGTCCAACCCCGGGACCCAAACCTGGGTTGCCAAAGCAAAGCACACCGAACTTAACTACTAGGCCACCAGGGCTGGCCTGATAAGTTTAATTTTTAAAGAAACTGCCAAACTGTTTTACAGAGTGGCAGTACCATTTTACCTCCCTACCAGCAGTATATAAGAGTTCTAGTTTCTCCAAATAACTAATGATATACACATCCTTTCATGTGCTTATTATTTTTTTGTGTGTCTTTTTTGGTGCAATCTATTTAGGTCTTTTATTCATTTTTAAGATTGGCTTATTTATCTTTTAATTATTGAGTTACAAGAGTTTTCTTTATGTATTCTGGATACAAAGAACTAAGAAATGAACTTTTAATTTTTGAACTCTTATGGATTTTGTTAAAGGATTTTGGGAAGTACTTGACCTTAGCTTGGGTATGATGACAATAGAAATTTTCAAGAATGGCTAAACTCACACCTTGGAATGCGAATTATATGCAGTTTACCTACAATAACTTGGTGTAAATATATATAAAAAAAAAAACACCTCTAACAGATATATAGTGAGGTTCTGTTATCACCTTCTAATTCTTTTTTTTTAATTTATTTTATTGCGGTCACATTGGTTTATAACATTATGTAAACTTCAGGTGTGCACCATTGTATTTCGCCTTCTGTATAGACTGCATTATGTTTACCACCAAAAGTCTAGTTTCCATCTGTCACCATACACATGTACCCCTTTACCCCTTTTTCCCTCTCCCCACCCCCTCTGGTAAGCACCAATCTGTTCTCCTTATCTACGTGTTTCCACATATGAGTGAAGTCATATGGTAAATGTCGTTCTCCATATCACTTATTATGCTTAGCATAATACCCTCAAGGTCCATCCAAGTTGTCACAAATGACACAATTGCATCTTTTTTATGGCTAAGTTATTCCATTGTAAATATGTATACCACATCTTCTTTATCCATTTATCCATTGATGGGCACTTGGGTAGCTTCCAGGTCTTGGCTATGGTGAATAATGCTGCAATGAACACAGGGGTGCATAGATCTTTTTGAATTAGTGTTTTCATGTTCTTTGGATAAATACCTAGAAGTGGAATAGTTGGATCATATGGTATTTCTATTTTTAATTTTTTGAGAAATCTCCATACTGTTTTCCGTGGTGGCTGCACCATTTTGCATTCCCATGAGCAGTGTATGAGGGTTCCCTTTTCTCCACATCCTCTCCAACATTTGTTATTACTTGTCTTGTTAATTATAGCCATTCTGATGGGTGTAAAGTGAAATCTCATTGTAGTTTTGATTTGCATTTCCCTAACAATTAGTGATGTTGAACATCTTTTCGTGTGCCTGGTGGCCATCTGTATATCTTCTTTGGAAAAATGTCTGTTCATATCCTCTGCCCATTTTTTGATTGTATTGTTTGTTTTTTTGTTGTTGAGTTGTATGAGTTCTTTATATATTTTGGATATTAACCCCTTGTCAGATATATGATTAACAAATATTTTCTCCTAGTTGGTTGGTTGTCTTTTCGTTTTGTTCATGATTTCCTTTGCTGTGCAGAAGCTTTTTAGTCTGATGTAGTCCCATTTGTTTATTTTTTCTTTTGTTTCCCTTGCCTGAGGACACATGATATTCAAAAAGATACTGCCAAGACCAATGTCAAAGAGTGTACTGCCTATGTTTTCTTCCAGGAGTTATATGGTTTCAGGTCTTACATTCAAGTCTTCAATCCATTTTGAGTTAATTTTTTGTGTATGGTATAAGATAATTATCTACTTTCATTCTTTTGCACCTGGCTGTCCAGTTTTCCCGGCACCATTTATTGAAGAGATTTTCCTTTTTCCATTGTATGTTCTTGGCTCCTTTGTCAAAGATTAGCTGTCCAAAGATGTGTGGGTTAATTTCTGAGCTCTCAATTCTGTTCCATTGATCTGTGTGTCTATTTTTCTGCCAGTGCAATGCTGTTTTGATTACTATAGATTTGTAGTATATTTTGAAGTCAGAGAGTCTGATACCTTCAGCTTCGTTCTTTTTCCTCAGGATTGCTTTGGCTATTTGGGGTCTTTTGTTGTTCCATATAAATTTTAGGATTCTTTGTTCTATTTCCTTGAAAAATGTCATTGGGATTCTGATTGGGATTGTGTTGAATCTGTAGATTGCTTTAGGTAATATGGACATTTTAACTATGTTTATTCTTCCAATCCATGAGCATGGAATAGCTTTCCATTTCTTTATGTCTTCTTCAATTTCTTTCAATGATGTCTTATAGTTTTCAGTGTATCAGTCTTTCACCTCCTTGCTTAAATTTATTCCTAGATATTTTCTTCTTTTTGTTGCAATTGTAAGTAGGATTGTATTCATTTATCTTTCTGCTAGTTTGTTGTTAGTGTATAGAAACACAACTGATTTTTGTATGCTGATTTTGTGGCCTACAACTTTACTGGTTTCATTAATTATTTCTGATAGGTTTTTGGTGGATTCTTTAGGATTTTCTATATATAGAATCATGTCATCCACAAATAGTGACAGTTTTATTCTTTCTTTCCAATTTGGATATGTTTTACTTCTTTTTCTTATCTAAATGCTCTGGCTAGGACTTCTAATACTATGTTGAATAAAAGTGGTGAGAGTGGGCACCCTTGTCTTGTTCCTGTTCTCAGAGGATTAGCTTTCAGTTTTTCACCATTGAGTGTGATGTTGGCTGTGGGTTTGTCATATATGGCCTTTATTATATTGAGGTACTTTCCTTCTATACCCATTTTATTGAGCATTTTTATCATATCCCTGCATCCCTGGAATAAATCTCACTTGATTGTGGTGTATGATCCTTTTAATGTATTGTTGTATTCAATTTGTTAATATTTTGTTGCGGATTTTTGCATCTGTGTTCATCAATGATATTGGCCTGTAATTTTCCTTTTTTGAGTTGTCCTTGTCTTGTTTTAGTATCAGGGTAATGTTGGCCTTATAGAATGAGTTAGGAAATATCCTCTCCTCTTCAGTTTTTTGGAAAAGTTTGAGAAGTTTAGGTATTAAATCTTCTTTGAATGTTTGGTAGAATTCACCAGAGATGCTGTCTGGTCCTGGACTTTTATTTTTTGGAAAATTTTTGATTACTGTTTCAATATCTTTACTTATGATTGGTCTATTCAGATTCTCTGTTTCTTCTTGATTCAGTTTTGGGAGATTGTATGATTCTAAGAATTTATCCATTTCTTCTAGGTTATCAAATTTGTTGGCATATAGCTTTTCATAGTATTCTCTTACAATCCTTTTATTTCTGTGTTATCTGTTGTAATTTCTCCTCTTTCATTTCTGATTTTATTTATTTGAGCCTTCTCTCTTTTTTTCTTAGGGAGTCTGGCTAAGGGTTTGTAAATTTTTTTTTATCTTTTCAAAAAACCACCTCTTAGTTTCATTTGTCTTTTCTATTGTCTTTTTAGTCTCTATTTCATTTATTTACGCTGTGATTTCTATCATTTCCCTCCTTCTATTGACTTTGGACTTTGTTTGTTCTTCTTTTTCTAGTTATTTTAGGTATCATGTTATATTGTTTATTTGAGATTTTTCTTGTTTCTTAAGGCAGACCTGTATTGCTGTATATGTCCCTCTTAGTACTGTTTTTGCTGCATCCCATAAGTTTTGATATGTTGTGTTTTCATTTCCATTTGTCTCCAGGTATTTGATTTCTCCTTTGATTTCTTCATTGATCCAATAGTTGTTCAGTAGCATGTTGTTTAGTCTCCACATATTTGTGACTTTTCCAGCTTTCTTCTTGTAGTTGATTTCTAGTGTCATACCATTGTGGTCAGAAAAGATGCTTGATATGATCTCAATCTTCTTAAATTTATTGAGGCTTGTTTTGTTTCCCAACATATGGTCCATCTTTGAGAATGTTCCATGTGCACTTGAGAAGAGTGTGTATTCTGCTGCTTTTGGATGGAATGTTCTATATGTATCTATTACGTCCATCTGGCCTAGTGTTTCATTTAAGGCTAATATTTCATTGTTGACTTTCTGTCTGGATGCTCTATCTAGTGATGTAAGTGGTGTGTTAAGTTCCCCTACTATTATTGTGTTGCTGCCAATTTCTCCCTTTAGGTCTGTTAATAGTTACTTTATATACTTTGGTGCTCCTATGTTAAGTATGTATATATTAATAAGTGTTATGTCTTCTTAGTGGAATGTCCCTCTTATCATTATATGATGTCCATCTCTATCTCTTGTTATCTTTTTTGGCTTGAAGTCTATTTTGTATGATATAAGTATGGCTATACCTGCTTTCTTTTGGTTGCCATTTGCTAAGAGTATTGTCTTCCATCCCTTCACTCTGAGCCTATGTTTGTCTTTAGAGCTGAGATGGGTCTCCTGGAGGCAGCATACTGTTGGGTCTTGTTTTTTAATCCATCCAGCCACTCTGTGTCTTTTGATTGGTACATTCCATCCATTTACATTTAGAGTGATTATTGATATATGAGCGCTTAATACTGCCATTTTATCTTTTGTTTTCTGGTTGTTCTATATTTCCATTGTTTCTTTTTCCTTGTATTTCTATCTGGCATTTCAGTTTGCTGGTTTTCTGTGATGGTTTTCTCAGTTTTCTTTTTGTTTATGATTGGTGGCTCTGCTCTGATTTTTCATTTAGTGGTTACCATGAGGTTTGTAAAAAAGATCTCATAGATGAGACAGTCCTTTTTCTGCTGCTAGCATCTTATCTTCATTATCCTATGCGGGTTCCATCCTTTTCCTCTTCCTCTTCTATATTTTAGTTGTAACAAATTATCCTTTTTTGTGTTGTGAGTTTGTTACCCAATTGAAGTGGTTATAGTTATTTTTGATGCTTTCTTTCTCTTTAGCCTTTATGTTATAATTAAGTGTTTACTGACCTATTCTGATATAGAGTTGCAATTTTCTGATTCTGTCTGTCTATTTGTCACCTTGCTCAAAGCTTTGTAAACCTTTTCCTTTTTGTTTCAGGTAGGAGGGCTCCTTTCAACATTTGTTATAAGGCAGGTCTAGTGGCAATGAGCTCCATTAACTTTTGTTTGTATGGGGAAACCTTTATTTCTCCTTCATATCTGAAGGATAACTTTGCAGAATAGAGTATTCTTGGCTGGTAGTTTTTGTCTAACTTCTAATTCTTTATCACAAGGAATTTAATGAAATCCCTTTATCTGGTATGAGTAAAGTCCTTATTTTGATCCAGTAGCAAAACTTCCTTCCTCATTGGATATTATCTGAAAATAAGAGTCCAGCCCATTTGGCTGAAAAGTGGATGATGGTTGAGGAGCGGGTTGGGATATTCCTGTTTAGCCATTTCACACCATTGGAGCCACATAGTCATGCCTTCTATTTGGGAATTACTTGTGTGTCAGTAGGAGGAAGCACAGGCTTCATCAGTAAAGTGGGCCACACTGCACTTTCTCAGAGTCTATGATAAGAACACATTTTATATGATCTCAGCCTTTTCAAATTTATTGTGACTTGTTTTGTGGCCCAGTCTATAGTCTATCCTATAGAATGTTCCATGTGTACTTTAAAAGAATGCTTACTGTGAAAACTCTTATAGAAGAAAAGAAGTTTATTCTAACTATAAAGTATCCTGTGAAATGTACTTTGAAGTTTTTTTTTTTTTAGATTTTATTTATTTATTTTCCCCCCCAAAGCCCCAGTAGATAGTTGTATGTCATAGCTGCATATCCTTCTAGCTGCTGTATGTGGGACGCGGCCTCAGCATGGCCGGAGAAGCTGTGTGTCGGTGTGCGCCTGGGATCCGAACCAAGGCCGCCAGCAGCGGAGCGTGTGCACTTAACTGCTAAGCCACGGGGCCAGCCCTGAAATGTACTTTGAATCAGTTTATGATACTCTTGTCTAAATGGGGCTTCTTCCTATTCTCCTAAAGTGAATTTAACGAGAAGATACATATTTATGATACAAGTTATTAAGAAAGCAAATATTATACTTGCAGAAATCTTTAAAAATGTAACTATCAATAACTTATTTTTTCCTATCCCTGGTTCTAATAAACAGTAGAAGGTGTGAAAATAGTATTTATTTCCTCACCCCGCCCTTCAATATTTGTGTACATAATATAGGCTTATTAAGGCCATTCCTATACTTGAACTATTTGACATTTATTTAATTAAAAAATTATTCATTTACTGCACATGGGAAGAACTACACTTTCAGACAAGGACAAAATTATCAAGGATATCAATTTTTATTCTCTGCAATGTGAAGTTGATAATAGCTATAAGCAGGAAGCACAAACCAGCAAAGCACAGCATTATGCAGTGTTTTGAGGCTTTGTCATACAGTGTTTAAAAGGAATTTCAGGTTTTCACATGATAAAATTTTGAAAAATATATTTACTTCTGTTCTTTCAAACTTGGAATTGATAATTTTGAGACAGAATCTTGAGATGAGGTGGACATTTTCTAAAATAGTTAAAAAAAATAAAAACGATATTAGAACCATAGAATTCCTCCATTTTGTGTAAAGTAAGGAAGGCCTCTTTCTATGACTTTGAGTTTCTGCCTTTTCATGTTTTAGAAGCTAAATAGTTAAGATTGCTTTGTTATTCAATTTATCACTATTTTAGAAATAATTATGAGATTCAAGGTCAGGGAGGAATTACTGAAATTGCTTTCTCCACGTATTTTAAGAGTTTTGCTTTTGGGGTTATCTTTTCTACCACCCTGCCTCCTCCCTTGTTACATTAAGTGGTTTCCCGTAGAGTTTAGACTAGCTGCTACTGCCACTTCAAATGGAAAGCTTTCTGTTTCCTGATGTTTTCACTCTGCCTATGTGCTTCTCCTTCTTTGGGGATATATTCCTATTGTGGGGTGTGCTTGTTCTGGTCTTTATACTTGAGGATTTGAACTGTCACTTGTATTACCTTTGCTTAACTTTTGCCTTGTGTGTTGCAAACTTTCAAGAATTATTGTTGACGTAAATTAGTCAAATTAGCAATTAAGTGCAACAAGGATACTTCTTGGGACAATATAAAATTAAGAACACATTTGCCAGAGCACTTGAAATCTGCAATAGGCATATATTTTGGAAAGAATAGTTTCTCAATTTGTTTTCTCTTTAAAAATGAGTTGCTGTGGTTCTTGGATGTCTATTTTATTCTGAGCAAACTTATTGCTGGTTAATATTAATTAACCTGATTAAATTAAATTAATTAAACTGGTTACTATCTCTCAGCTTAATCACCTTTTTGAGATCGAGGTATAAGGAGAAGAATTTTTTGGTTGAGGCTTTTCTATGGGATATTGGCCTGAAGTTCAGCTTCTTCCAGGGTGTATCTGGACTGTGTGGTTGAAGCCACCACGTGACTCAGGTGGAATTTGCAATCCTGATTCTTCCCTTAGCAAGCAGTATATTTATGCCAGAGAATGTCTCCTGATTATCATCAAAGTTCCCTTTGCTCAGATACACTTGGTTTTTCCAGGAAAGGGAGCTGGTAACTTAGAGCCAGTTGGCACCTGACTAGCTATTAGTAGTGTGTTCTTCTGTCTCTGGGTGTCAGCTCCCCAAGGGCTCTGTGCCAGTCGCACTTTAATGATATTTAAAAGAGATCAATTGTCTTGGAGAGAATATTTCTGCCTTGGAAGCATCTTATGAGGTTCTTGAAACCTGATTATAAATGAACTCATGAAGGAGAGAAAAGTTTTATGTCAGTTGGATTTTTCCTAAACTGAGTTAGGAATAGATGGTCCTTCATTGCTGCAGGTGAGGTGGGATGAGTTTTAAAGGCTTTCTCTAAAGCTCAAATTCCTGGTTATCCTCAGAGATGAAGATTGATTAATCTTCATTTACTACTGGTTGTTCTTTTACTGAAAAGTTTGCAAGGTTCCCAATTTACATAGAAGTAGAATCAACTTGGAGATTTTCTTTTTAGTCTAAGACTCTTGAATTCAATTGAAATTTTTCACAAAGTATTTAATTTTTTTAATAAAGAAGCAGTTAAATCTCTGCTCTGGGATTCTTAAGCAACTTCAAGGCATTTAATGATTTTATTTCTTCGTATTAATTGTTAATATATTTGGGACAAAGGTGTTCAAGAGCCAAAAGCTCTAATAGCATGTTGACACTGAGATCTGAGCTAAGTGATATCTGAGAAAAAGGAGATAGATAGCTGAAGAGGTATTATTAGGATTGTTAAAAGATAAACTGAGACATATTAAAAATTTTAAGGGTTTGAGCAAAAATCAATTGGAATCAAGCAGCACTAAACCAGAAGTCGTTAGGAGTATTCCACTAACAGGAGCTCAGGGAGACGCTTTGTATTTATACAGAGAAGATGGAAGCAAAGTAAATAAATTATTGATTGGCTAGCGCTCCAAGCCTAGTTGGATGTTTGTGATTAGTTATCCTCGCCAACTTGGTAAGGTCACCAATTTGGCCAACTTCTGACCATGGAGCTACTTAAAAAAAAAATCCTTTTGAATATTTTGTCAGGTTTCAACTGGGACAAACAGTAAATATTCCTGGCAGTATTAAACAACCCCATGGACACAAGAGCAGTCCTCAAAGAGGGTACAAAAGATACTACCATCCCAAGATCCAGAGCCACTCCCAAAAATAACCAAAAGAGAGAAACACTTAGACAATTCCCCTGAAAGCTGGAATTGCTGGGGAATTGTAACAGTTGGTAGGACCCTAGCTGCAAATGGAATGCAACCCACATTTATGTCCAGGCATATGTAGCCACAAGTGAGGTGCAACCCACATTTCTGTCCAGCCATATTTTTGGGGCCTCTAACCTGATGGTTGCCAAGCCAAGTTCTCAGGACACAAAATGAAACAAACAAGAAAGCAATAGCTGTCCTTGGGAGAGAAAGGATCAATAACCAATGTTTTTTCCTGCCAGTCTGAATTTGGAAAGGAAGGGACATGTGAAATTTTACCTTCCTCTCTTGACCAGTCACCACAGATAGAGATCTGGGAGAGCTGACTTTGGTAATAATTCTCACCCTTTGCCAGCTTCTGCCAGTTTTTCCCAGGATGCCATCTGCGGGCTCCAGAATGAGTGGGGTGTCCCAGAGGGTCTCATCCTGATCACCAGAAACTAGAGGAGGAAAAATTATTTTTTCTCTACCCTTTATAGTGGGTACCTGGCTGAGACTCCTTTTTCTCTAGGGCAGTTCATAAATGGATAAGGTTATCTAAGATGGTTACAAGTTCCCCACTCAGACCACTAAAGATAATTCGAGATTATCTTTAGTAAGGTTAACCTACTTGTTCAGCCTTAAAACAAAATTTTATTCACTTGAGGTCTCACAATGGACCCAGTCTGGTTTCTAAGTCAGACCCAGTCTGTCCTGGAAGTGGTCTGGTTTCTATGTTGGACCCAGTCCATCCCCAGACCCAGTCTGGTTTCTAAGTTGGACCCAATTCATCCCCAGACCTGGTCCAGTTTCTGAGTTGAACCCAGTCTCGCCCAGGACCCCGTCCGGTTTCTAAGATGGAACCAGTCCAACTCCGGCCAGTTTCTGAACCCAGTTTGGGAAAAGAAATGCTCAAATAAAGTCTGGAAGCTCATAACACAAAAGCTACCAAGCTGGGATCCAGGATCCGAGGGGGACTTGCCCACCACCTCCAAAGGCAGTGAGAAAGCAGTGAGCTCAAGGGGCTCAACAGGCACCTATGCTTGGTTGCTGGTTGTTCCCGGGGGCTGTTGGGGTCTCCTTCAGTTCCCTCTTCTGACAGGAGAACTGTTAAAAGATAAACTGAGGCATATTAAAAATTTTAAGAGTTTATCTGAGCAAAAATTGATTCAAATCGGGCAGCGCCAAACCAGAAGTTGTTAGGAGCACTCCACTGACAGGAACTCTGGGAGATATTTTATAGAGAAAAGGAGGAAGCAAAGCAAGGAAGTCATTGATTGGCGGTAGCTCCAAGCCTAGTTGGCTGTTTGTGATTGGTGGTCCTTAGCGTTTTGGTTTCATAACCTTGAGACATTTACAGGCTTAGATTTTGGTTTGCTTGCTCAGGCCACCACGGCATTAGAGCCGCCTCAGTCTAATGGCCTCCTTGTTTAATTTAATAGGATCTTATTATTTAAGAGAGATTTAAATAAATCTCTCACAAAATAGTCATTTATTGGGTCAATTTCCTATGTCAGCTAATTATACTGTGTGGATTTCTCCATGACTGCAGAATGATGGTGTCCTTTCCCAGGTCTGTGGGTTTTTTGCCTTGAATGTTAGAAGCAATATTACTTTGAGTTTGATAATTCCTGTTTATCTTATAAAATTAAAAAAATCAGCACAAACATGAAAATAAAAAAATAAGAGATAAAGAAGGTCTTTTAACTTTATTTTTAGTCCTGCACCAAGTCAGATATGCACCAAGTGGGAATTTATCTTTCATTAATTCATTCATTTATTCAATGTACCATTTGTACAATATTCGGGAATAGAAACTTGAAATGTGTGCAATGCTTCCTGGGGTTTGCTACAGAGATAAAACTTACAACAAGTAAAGCAAGTAGAAAGTGCTTAATACTCTAAATGCCCATCTCTAAGTAGGTGAAGTCCCCTGGAAGTTCTGAGGTGGGAGAACCTTTGTATTGGGTAGGGGTTGAGCAGATGGGGTGGGGGCAAGAGTTTTGAGGACAGGCTTAGTGTTGAATTGGCATTGCAGATGGACCTTACAGAGTAAGTAGGATCTTGAAAAGAGGGTTTGAGATGGGGAAAGTATTGGAACAAGGAAATAGCATGAGAGAATGCATTTTGATCACCTAGGGGGCTCATATGGGGACCAAGGGGGTACTTAGACTAATATAAAGGTGTCAAAAAATGAAGTGCTAGAAATTACAGTTTACACATGGGTTAGGTGGAGATCAGAGAAATTTTAGATGCCAGGTTCCAGATTTATTGTACAGGTACAAACATTTGAATTTCTATGTAGCAGTGGAGTGTTGGCCCTGAGAATGCACCTCGCAGACCTTCTACGCTGGGGCACAGTTGTCCCAGGGCCCTAGCTTCTCTACTCTGGGATCCATTGTGGATCTTGCCTCCCATGGGCTGCTCCCCAACAATGACTGAGCAGGATGGGGATGCTAAGGTATACTGTTCCAGGAGACATAGACTCCTTTGTTGGTTGGTCTTGGCTCAGGAACTCCCCGGCAGCTTTGCTGAACCTTCCTTAGACATTAAGGGAGTCTAGGATGTTTCCACCCAAATGAAGGTGGATCTGTCACCTCTCTTAACCTTACCTGGCTCCATCCGTATTTCCCTTTGCACAGGCATTTCCACTAATAAAATCCTTGTACATTTAATCTTGTCTTGACTTCTGCCTCTTGGATGAAGGACCAGGAGTAATTCAAGGGGTTTAAGAGTAGCAACCTGGTTGGAGGTGTATGGCTATGGAAATTGTCGTGAAGATGTATTTGTATGGGAAGCACACTACTTTTATTTAGATTGTGTGGATATTTGAGGAGATTTTGGTGGATCTGGTGGAGATTATGAAGGTCTGTAGCACCCCCTAGGCTATCCTGTGTCTTGGTAGTGGGGAGTCACTTAAAGTTTTTGACTTATTATAAGAATGATGGCACAGATTGTTTCATAGCTCAGTGATAAGCTATGACTAAAGTCATATATATTATGTATGACTAAAGGAAACATTATTGCAACTCTAGTTAATTCAATCTAAACTAAAAATAATGAGTAATGATAATTTCTGCCTCTAGTTCACTGCTTCTGACTTAGAAAGAACTGATGTCTTAAGTGTTTGACAAAGACAGCTTGGAAATTCTTTTCTTCATTATTTTATTCCCCTCAGTATCCTTTTAATATATTTTATCAGGAATTGTGGCATGGCCATACAATTTCTTAATTTGTGGTGCTCCTTCTTTGTAGAAGTTGTGAAAGAAGTCTTATGACAGCCAGAAATTACTTTGGCTCAATTGAATGTTAATAAAGACATATATTAAAGCATCTGCCTTGTTCGCCTGTTACTCAGCTTTGTGTTATGCTTTGTCTTGCATTGAAATAATTCTATGTTTAGGACCTTGCCATTGGTTGCCTTGGATATCGTGGTACTGTCACAACTTTAGGCTGTGACTTTGCTGCAGGTGCTCGCGGGAGGAGACAATAGGCTGCCAGGCAGAGGCAGAGGAAGGGAAAACTGGACTCCTACTCATGCTGCTGCCTTGGCAAGTCGCACATGTTGCATGGGTCTGTGAAAATCACTTCTACCAGGAATATGTGCCATAAATAAAGACTGCTCAGAAAGTTAACAAGAGTGCAGCAAAGAGGGAGGAAGCAGAAAAGAGCCTGGGTGCAGACTGAGGACACTTGAAGGACATTGCATTGGCAGCACTAGATGGGTGGTCAGACACACCAGAGGGGCAAGGATAGAGGAAGCCACCTAGGAGATGCTAGAGCCCAGGAGAGTAAGCCAAGACTTTGAACAGGGTAAGTAGAAGGGATGGGGAAAATGACCAGTGGTTTTGATTTGCATGCACAATTGGAGAATAGATTTTGGTATCCTTTGGGGAAAGGTGTGCTTCCTCCTGAGTGACTGAGGGGTTATTTAGCAAACACAAAAGCAGTTGGGCCTCTTGTCTTTATATGCAAAAATAAAACAGCCTCCTCTGTCATTCTTTTGTTGCTCTGCGAATATTCTAGAGAATCGATGCCTCCTTTATCCATGAAGACTTCCACTCACCTACTAATCCCCTAAGAACAAAGATGCATTCCAAAATTGAAAGGAGTTTAATGGACACTTTCCATTGACCTTATCGCTCTTTGATTTTGTTGGCATTCTTGACTTCTATTTATAGTAAAATGTGTTTCCTTCTATAGTGAAATGGGTTTTTCTCTAGTACATGTTTGTTCTTGTGCAGAAAAATGTGAAAGAAATCTTATAATTCATTGTTACCAGTAGTTTCGTAAAGTTAATCCTTATTTAAATTGAGGGTGGTAGAGGTAGAAAAGCCAAAAGAATATCCATTTGTGACGTTCCCAGGAGAAGAATGCTTGTGGTGAGTAAAACCGAGTGAATTATACTGTTCTTTAAATGTATAACACATTTTGTACAAAGAAGGTAGTCAAAACCAGATATCATTTATCTTATAGGTGGATGGAAAAGAAACCAAGAGAAAAAATAAGTGACTTAATAACCTAACTTTACCCAGAGAGTGGAAAATAAAATGCAAGATTCCAAACCCTGCCCTTTCATTTCATCTTCATCTATGAAAAATACAGGTGAGTGCTTATATTCATTTTGAAAGTCGACCTAGTGGCTACGGAAACAGAAAGTGGTCAAGACAGCAGTGCCGATCTAACTCAAGGATTGTTTTAGTTTTCTCGCAAATATAATTAGGATGGTATTCTTTTCTTACTCATGAATGTGAAAATGTGTGACTTGATTTTTTTTTTCTCTTGACAACAAAGAAGAATGGCTGGGATATAGAGAGGTGGGCTCAGGCTGCCAGACCAGTCCAGATTTTGCCAGCAATAAATGACTAACGCCTCCTGTATTTAAACTCTTCTGAGAGGTTCTTCCCAGTCCTTGCCCCTTCCCAGCCACCCACAGTGAATGTCTGGCTATCTGAAGGTTGCCTGGCCTGGACACTATATTAAACCAGTTTAGCAAGCTATGATGCTCCTGCCCCCATGTTAAGTGGCAGGAGGGGTTACTGAATTTGTGTATTAATTCTAACAGGTTTTTTTAGTGGAGTCTTTAGGCTTTTCTATACAGACATACCTTGTTTTATTGCATTTTGCTTTGTTGCAGTTCACAGATATTGCATTTTTTTACAAAACCTTCCACCAGCAAAAAGATTACAACTCACTGAAGACTCAGATGATGGTTAACATTTTTTAGCAATAAAGTATTTTTTAATTAAGGTGTATACATTGGTTTTATAGACATAATGCTATTGCACACTTATAGATTACAGTATAGTGTAAACATAACTTCTATATGCACTAGGAAACCAAAAAATTCGTGTGACTCACTTTATTATGATATTCACTTTATTGCCGTGGTCTGGAACCGAACCTGCAATATCTCCGGGGTATGCCTGTATACAATATCAAGTCATCTGCAAATAGTGACAGTTTTACTTCTTCCTTTCCAATTTGTTTGCCTTTTATTTCTTTTTCTTGCCTAATTGCTCTGGCTAGGACTTCCAGTACTATGTTGAATAAAAGTGATGAGAGTAGGCGTCCTTGTCTTGTTCCTGATCTTAGAGGAAAAGCTTTCAGCTTTTCACCATTGAATATGATTTTTTTAAAGCACATCTATGTGAGTTATATACAATATATGAAGATGTGCTACACAGAACTAAATCTCCACAGGAAAGATGACTATCACAATAGCAGCAGTGATAGCCACAGCTAATGGAGTACTTATTCTATGCTGAGCAGTGTGCTAAAGTGCATTCCATAGATTTTCTAATTAATCCCTATAATAGGATTAATTAGAGGTATGTATTCTCAGCATTTTATGAATATGAAAACTGAGGTATAGAGAGGCTAAGACAGTGGCTGAGGTTCATATATCTATTGTGACCAGTCCAGGTTTGTTTCTCTCTCTCCAAACCTCGAGGGCAGATTATCTGACTGGGTAAACTGAGTAGTGATTGGGACACACCAGATCCTTTCACACATTCGATTTTTCTAAAAGAATATCCAGATTGTAGAGTAAGTAGAATCGGAATGAACCTATTCATACAAGGCTTTGGCATGGGAATAACTACTATGTGGCCTGGTCTTATGATGTCTATGTCCATCAATCACTTGCTTTGGGGAGAAGGATTTGACAAAGTAGGTACAGTCTCTAGGCTAGTAGTTCAGGTAATTAAGGACTGCAAACACTGAGTTAGACAATAGCAGGAAAAACAAGGTGGAAAATCACAGTTCTCAGTTCTAGGGTCCTGGAAATCCACAGACAGATAATGAAGGTCCAAGGTAGACAAATTCTGTGAGCTATAGTGGTGGTCTCCAAACTTATTTGTTCACACATCACCTCAGCAAAGAAATGGTAAGACTGTCCATATATGCCTGTGTCTGTGTATGTATATATGTGTTTACAGACTATATACACACACTACTGAATTAATATATTAAGAGAGCTTAAAAGAGACTTTTAAACATGCATCAAGTTTAGTAAAATTTTGTAAAATAATGAATTGAGTCTTGTCTTGTGGTTTTTAATATTCCTGGAAAATATGGTAGTGGTTTGTTTTCATGGTCTGGATGCTTAGTTTTTTAAATATTTTGCAAATTGTGATGACTTCATGCTACCATTAGCCAATTTCTAAGGGGAAAAATATACTCTTGTGGTGAGATTGATGGTTAACAGTAATGGATGTTAACCTATATTTAGGTAGTCTTAATGTCGATTTTGTGTGGCTGATTTCTCCTTGGATCTGATTGTATTGGTATTTTTCAAACTGCATATCACAACCTATTGGTGAATTATAATATTAATAATAAGTAATATCACTTTTAGTAAAATAGAAAAGAACATGTCAGAGTATATTATTAATAAGTATTGTTTTAAGAAACTCTTATTTCAGTTATATTCCTATATCTCTATAACTGTATACATTTACATGTCTATATATACATATCTAAATACTGAATCACGACGTGAAATGTGTCAAACACTGTTGAAAGTATTGAATTAGATCATTATTGTTGTCACCCAGGACATGTTGCTGTTAAAGAGCTTATACTAGGGGAAGGAGAAACGTAAACTCTACTATTTTCTTGCTTTTCTCTTATGCTTGCGTTATTTGTGTCACTTTCAATCCTTGATTCCTTTGCACAGAGCTTTTTAAGCTATCCATGTGTTGTGTGAGGGTTCATTTAGTTACAATTAGAGAACATAATCTGTAAATTCTCTTAACAAGGCACGTATCAACTGCAACAGAACAAAAGTATTGCAGGTGCCCTGCAGACCCTTTGATAACTCTTTTCCCTCAGGAAATTTCCAGTAACATAGCTTGGTTCATGACCTTCAGACATCCTGACTAAGAGAGAGCACCAGTGGCAATCTTTATATGACCTCTTAGCAAAGCTTAATTTCTTTTCTATTATTTTAGACAAAAAATACATTTAAATAAAAGTGCTGATGTTTTTATCCTGCACCCCAGTGGATCATCTAGGGCCATGCCCTGTGGAGCACCACGTACCCTGCTTTGTAGACATTGACTCACAGGCACAATGGCCAGGGATTGCAGCCACCTCTACCTTCTGTTTTGACCTCATCTCACACCATTATTTTGCTTATATACCTGCACTAGTCTAACCACACTGAACACACCAAACAAGTTCCTGCCTCAGGACATTTGAACCTGTGGTTCTTATTATCGTGATCCCTACGAGGCTGACTCCTTGTCATCATGCAGGACTTATCCTAAAAGGCACCCTATTGAAGAGGCCTTCCCTGATCACTGTATTTTACGTAGCCCTCTTCTCTCTATCCACAGCTCCCAGTCACTCTCTAATCCATTACTCTCTTTTGTTTATTTATTTTCAGAGAACTGATCACTAATGCCTCCCCCAACTCTACTTTTAGCTGCTCTATAATGGGACCTTGTCTCTAGACTTCACCCCTATATCCCCAGAATGTTGTTGGAGCTAGTAAATATTTGTGGAAAGATTCAACAAATGACTCAACATTTCTCCTGTCCCTCTGCTTCGCTTGAGTCCATCTCTTTGGATCTAGTCTTCTCATTTTCTCTGAAACCAGTTCCTCCCATGATATCATTTGGCAGAGACACTGTATTAGAAAGGATTAAGTGGTTGTAGGGTGAGCCAAATGCTGTGAGAACTCCCTGGAAGAAACCCTCATGACCCAGGGGATGGGTAGGGATGCTGATCCTGGAAATCCTTATGGTTCATTTCTGGTAATAAAATTATCAGGCCACCTATGCATTTGGGAACAGAGACCTACAACTGTAGATGTATTATGCTATTAGCTCTAAAGGAGATCAAATTTTTGTGTCCCATAGACAATTTCTATGATCAGAAATTTGATCTCCAATTAGAGATGTTTTCTTGAGACATAACTAGTGGAGACTGCTAAATTTTATCCCTGTGGACAAAATATTACAGTCTGAACTTGGAGTTAATCAACTGCACCAAAATGCCCTACTATCCTGCCTCATATCTGGCACCCAATAGACTCTTAATAGGTATTAGTTAGATGAATAAGTAAATAAACATAGCCAGTCATGGAAGCTGGGTCTGGCCTGGCCATGACAATATTCAGCTGTGCAATCTAGATCAGGGTTTGGCAAACTACGGCCCACAGGCCAAGTCTAGGCCACCACCAGTTTTTGTAAACAAAGTTTTATTGGAACACAGCCACACTTATTTGTTGAAGTATTGCCTTTCACACTACAGTGGCAGAACTGAGTAGTTGTGACAGAGACCATAGGGCCCACAAAGCCTAAAATATTAACTATCTGGCCCTTTACAGACCCCTGGGCTAGAGAACACCACTTAGTTTTTCTGGGCGTTGATTTTGTCATTTGTAAAATGATTTAAGTGGACTCAGTGGTGTCCAAGATCCTTTTCAAAGCTCACGTCTGAATTCCCTGGAGTCTAAGACACCGTGTCCGTAAAGAAACTCCAAATAGTATGGAGTTAAGGTTACATTCATTGTCTTCTTAGAAAACATGTGATTTCAAGAAGTTATGTTCTAATTAAATGGACACAAAGGTTTTACCACATATATCTTGAAGACATATGGAACATTCCAGGTTGAGTTCATTTCTGGGGTTTGATGTTTAAGGGCTTGAAGCAATAGACTCATTATGATGCTTAGTACCTACCCTGTGCTTTCCCCAAGGGCTTGACTAATTTTAAAGTAACTCTGATAAATGGGTTTGCTTACAATCTATAATTCTTTAAGTGTAGGTCTGACATATTGCGTTAAGAAGTGAAAAATAATGTTAAATATGACATTAAAATCCCAGTTGAATTTCTTTGACTTACTGTGAGGTCATTTATGGGCCAGATAAGAAAATTATTAGTTGCTACATATTGCAGGAGAAAAATTCTGGTTTGGGAAGAAAAATTTGTCATTACTAAGTTAGAATCGATTACATTATCTTGATTGGTTTTCTTGTTTTCGTTTAAATTATAAAAGCTTAGGTAAGTAAAAACATCATGGATACATTTCAAAGGTCATTAGATCAGCAAAAATTTTCTTCGAGTCATAATATTTGCATTGGATATTTCTTCCCATACTTGCCATCCTCTTCCTTAGCTACTCCTATTACAGTTGAGTGCACCCTATATCAGAGGCCACAAAATATGAACATCACCATCAAATCATGTGGTCAAGAGTTTCTAACAAACTGAGCAAAAAGAAGTAGAATACATTGATTTTTATATGAGGATAAGCAATAAGTTGCAATTCAGGGACTCTGTTCCTCATTCATTAAACATTACTGAGCATTTACTATGTGGCAGTTCTATGCCAGGGGCTGGAGTATCTTAGTTTTATGTCATCATTTTTTAAAAAATTATTTTACTAAGGTCATGTTGGCTTATAACATAGTGTAAATTCCAAGTATACATTGCTATATATCAGTTTCTGTATAGACTGCATTGTGTTCACCACCAATAGTCTAGTTTTTGTGTGTGTGTGTGAGGAAGATCAGCCCTGAGCCAACATCCATGCTAATCCTCCTCCCTCTGCTGAGGAAGACTGGCTCTGAGCCAACATCCATTGCCAATCCTCCTCCTTTTTTTTTCCCTAAAGCCCCAGTAGATATGCATGTCATAGTTGCACATCCCTCCAGTTGCTGCATGTGGGACGCGGCCTCCGCATGGCCGGAGAAGCGGTGCGTTGGTGCGCGCCCGGGATCTGAACCCGGGCCGCCAGCAGTGGAGCGTGCGCACTTAACTGCTAAGCCATGGGGCCGGCCCAATAGTCTAGTTTTTATCCGTCACCATACATATGTGCCCCTTTACCCCTTTCACCTTCCCCCCACCTCCTTCTCCTCTGGTAACCAGTAATCTGTTCTCCTTATCCATGTGTTTGTTTTCCACGTGTGAGTGAAATTGTACGGTGTTTGTCTTTCTCTGTCTGGCTTATTTCACTTAGCGTTAATACCCTCAAGGTCCATCCATCTTGTCACAAATGGCACGATTTTGTCTCTTTTATGGATGGATAGTATTCCATTGTAAATATATACCACATCTTCTTTATCCATTTATCCATTGATGGGCACTTGGGTTGCTTCCATGTCTTGGTTATTGTGAATAATGCTGCAATGAGCATAGGGATGCATAAATCTCTTAGAATTGTTGATTTCATGTTCTTTGGATAAATACCCAGTAGTGGAATAGCTGGATCATATGATATTTCTAGTTTTAGTTTTTTGAGAAATCTCCATACTGTCTTCCATAGTGGCTGCACCAGTTTGCATTCCCACGAGCAGTGGATGAGGGTTCCCTTTTCTCCACATCCTCTCTAACATTTGTATTTCTTGTCTTGTTGATTATAGCCATTCTGACGGGTATAAAGTGAAATCCATTGTAGTTTTGATTTGCATTTCCCTAATAATTAGTGATGTTGAACATCTTTTCGTGTGCCTGGTGGCCATCTATATATCTTCTTTGGAGAAATGTCTGTTCATATCCTCTGCCCATATTTTTTTAAATTTTTTAATTTTTTAAAATTTTTTATTGTTGTCTTAATAGTTTATAACATTGTGAAATTTTGGTTGTGCATTTTTTTTGTCAATCACCATATACATGTCTCCCTTCACCCCTTGTGCCTACCCCCCCACCCCAATGCCCCTGGTAACCACAATACAGTTTTCTCTATCCATGTGTTGGTTTGTATTCCACATATGAGTGAGATCATACAGTGTTTGTCTTTCTCTTTCTGGGTTATTTCACTTAACATAATATACTCCAGGTCCATCCATGTTGTTGCAAATCCTCTGCCCAGTTTTTGATCGTGTTGTTTGTTTTTTGGTTGTTCAGTTATATGAGTTCTTTATATATTTTGGAAATTAACCCCTTGTCAGATATATGATTTGCAAATATTTTCTCTCAATTGGTGGGTTGTCTTTTCGTTTTGTTCGTGGTTTACTTTGCCTTGCAGAAGCTTTTTATTCTGATGTAGTCCCATTTGTTTATTTTTTCTTTTGTTTCCCTTGCCTGAGAAGATACGGTATTCAAAAAGATACTGACATCAAGACTGATGTCGGGGGCCGCCCCCGTGGCTTAGCGGTTAAGTGTGCACACTCCGCTACTGGCGGCCCGGGTTCGGATCCCGGGCGTGCACCAACGCACCGCTTCTCCGGCCATGCTGAGGCCGCGTCCCACATACAGCAACTAGAAGGATGCGCAACTATGACATACAACTATCTACTGGGGCTTTGGGGAAAAAAAGGAGGAGGATTGGCAATAGATGTTAGCTCAGAACCGGTCTTCCTCAGCAAAAACAGGAGGATTAGCCCAGATGTTAGCTCAGGGCTGATCTTCCTCACAAAAAGAAAAAAAAAAAACTGATGTCAAAGAGTGTACTGCCTATGTTTTCTTCTAGGAGTTTTATAGTTTCAGGTCTTACATTCAAGTCTTTAATCCATTTTGAGTTAATTTTTGTGTATGGTGTGAAATAATGGTCTACTTTCATTCTTTTGCATGTGGCTGTCCAGTTTCCCCAGCACCGTTTATTGAAGAGACTTTCCTTTCTCCATTGTATGTTCTTGGCTCCTTTGTCAAAGATTAGCTGTCCGTAGATGTGTGGTTTTATTTATGGGCTTTCAATTCTGTTCCATTGATCTGTGTGTGTTTTTGTGCCAGTACCATGCTATTTTTATTGCCATAGCTTTGTAGTCTATTTTGAAGTCAGGGATTGTGATGCCTCCAGCTTTGTTCTTTTTTCTCAGGGTTGCCTTGGCTGTTCTGGGTCTTTTGTTGTTCTTTATGTTATCTTTTATAGATAGTAAATTTATAGAAATTTAGAGATTTCACACCATGATCCCACTTGATTTCTACCCCAAATTTGGGGGGGAATCAGAGCAAGAATTCTGTCCACATCTAAGGTTTCTGTGGGACCCCTCTGGAGGAATACTGGATGTTAGAGTAGAGAGATGAGCCCAGCCTGGCACTGCCTGGAGAAGCTCCATCCTCCCGGGGGGTGGGGTGGTGCATTCTTTATATGAGATCTTGGCTCATATAAAGGCGTAAGGCCAGGCATCTTGTTGACCTGAGGGTGGGGAACAGAAGAAAAGTCAGTGACATGGCTCCGGGGCAGGGTGACCTCTGCATGGAAGAAGCCTGATTCCTAATTCACACCCTACTCTGCCTCCTAGACCCAAGCAGGAGGCTGAGTTTTCAGCTCATGGTGAGAGGGGCCTTTCTGAGTCTACATAATGTCCAGATAACTCTGGAGCTTGCCCATCACACCACTCCTAACCAAACTCAAAGAGCTGCTTCTCCCTTGGGTGTGGAGTGGTAGGACCACGGTCTGTGAAATGTGAAAATTCTTTGCAAAGCATCCATCACTGTTTGATAGAGACCTGACAATAATAGAAACAGCATCTTGGACCTGCCAATAGGTAACTCTTTCCCTTTAGATAAGAAACTCTCTCTGAGCCATAATGTCCTGATCTGTGAAATAAGGGAGTTGGACGAGAGTATCTTTGAGGTCTTTCCCAATTCTTACTTGCCGTGATTTTTGGACTTACATTTGCCTCCCAAATTAACTCAGTTTATAGGGGCTCATGATGTGGAGAAATCACTGTAGCAGATGCTGTCACGGCAGTGCCTGTTCATATCTCCTTGGCACTCACCATTTCTACTGGCTTTGCTGTAAGCACCTATCACTTTCTGCCACTGGCTTTCCTCTGGCTACCAAGACATGCTTAGCTGGAAATGCTGAAGACCTAAAATCCCCAGGAGCGATCCTCAACTAATGCCAAATGTGAGTTGAAGAAAGATATTGCAGCATTCTTGTCCCTTGGGGGAGACATCTCTAAAGCGACTTTTCACTTATCCACAGCAATAACTTGTTGGTTAATGCACACTGTACTGGCTTCTTTCCCTTCTCTCTTTTCTGTCACATCCCAAATAAACCACTTGCACTCAGATTCTTATCTCAGGGTCTGCTTCCAGGGGAACTCAACTAAGACCAGTCTCAAATTCTACTGTGATTCATCTAGTAGCACAAATGTTAATTCACAATGGTCAGTTCCTTGAGGAATGTATTTTATTTGCCCTGACTAGGGTTACCAGATTTAGCAAATAAAAATACAGGACTCCCAGTTATATCTGAATTTCAGATAGTATCAAATAATTGTTTAGTATCAGTATGTCCCATCCCAAATATTGCATGGAATATACTTATACTAAAAAATTTATTGTTTATTTGAAATTCATATATAATGGGAGTCCTGTATTTTACCTGTCATCATTAATCCCAATTCTCATTGAGAGCATTGGGCATTGCAACTAGACCAAATTCCAGAGCTGAGGAATGGGGGTGGTGTGACTGAGACTGGCTTAGAAGATGTAGAGTGTGGAGGGAGTGAGGCAGACCTAAATAGCAACGCCCAGGGATAAAGCCAAGTCAAGAACCATACAGTAAAGGGATGTGGGGTTGTGGATAAGGAATTATTAATTCAAAGGGCTTGGGCAGGGAGGCAAAAAACAGGTACAAGAAAACTGCAACTAGCAGTCTCAAACATTGTGGGGAGGGAGATGCTGAAGTCACTGAACTGGCACAGACATTATTCATTTCTCTAGCCCTACTGCCTAGCAAAATGCTTGGGTCACTTTCGGTGCTCAGTAAACATTGAATGAATGATAGGGAAGGAAGATTGATGGAAATATTAAATGCTGCCATTGTGAGTTTTATGGAAAATGGTGCCCACTGGAAAATGCACAGGGCCTTTTTGAGCAATGACTTGCATGTGATCATAGATGCATAGAAAATATGAATTGCTATGTGAATTCTACGTAATGAATTTTTTTAATTCTTTCCTCATCTTTCATTGCAGGTACAATTCAACTTAAATCTTTCCTGGCTAGACAGGTTTTTTAAATGCCACTTGTATGTTCAAAGCTAATTTACTTAATAGCCAACTTATCTGAACCTCAACACTATTATTGGAGCGTTTAGATTGAGAGAAAGAGTTTGGGAGGAAAACTTCACATTCCATTTCAAAAGACTATAATCAATTTATGTTTTTAATGACATTTCCTTTTCTTTCTGCTGGAAGGATAAAATCTCATTCTGTGTTTATTATTTCTAGCTATGAGTTCAAAGTTGAAAAAGATTAGTCTTAGTCTCAGCAAGCCATGTGATATTTTCCTTACTCTTTTATAGAGAAAACAAAGGAAAATAGAAAAATACATGACAGCATATAGATAACAGAAAAGTAGCGCCAACATTTCCCCAATTTTCATTAAAGTCAGCTCTTATTGTTAGTAGGGAAAAACATTTTTACAAAACACAAGCAGGCTGCTCTCCAAAGAGTGATTTTAGCTTAAAATGATTTATTCTGTAAGTGATGTATTTTTTAGAGTGAACATGTTCTTTCTGTTACCACTGTGTCAGCCATTTGAGAAGGGCAGAAATCTATATATGGAGAAGTATTAAAAATGAACCTAGGAATTCAAAATAATATATATTTTGATGTAAATTTAAGGGTGTACGTGTTCTTAGCATTCTATCAAAAATAAAAGTTTCCCCCAGGGGTCGGCCCAGTGGCACAAGCGGTTAAGGGCGTGCGCTCCGCTGCAGGGGCCCGGGGTTCGCCAGTTCGGATCCCGGGCGCGCACCGGCTCACCGCTTGTCAAGCCATGCTGTGGCGGCGTCCCTTATAAAGTGGAGGAAGCTGGGCATGGATGTTAGCCCAGGGCCAGTCTTCCTCAGCAAAAACAGGAGGATTGGCAGATGTTAGCTCAGGGCCAATCTTCCTCACAAAAAAAAAAGTTTCCCCCAATGCTGTAGAACCAATGATATTACTTTGAGGCTTATTGTACCAACTCTGTGTGGTACTGTCATAGAAATTTGTTAAAAAAAAAAAGTAAAAGGAAGTCCTGTTTCCAAGAGTGGCAGGGTCAGTTATTCAGACGAATTCCCTGGATAAAATATTTTTTAAAAAGCTTAAAAATTACTGAAGAGCTGACAAAAGTACAAAAGTGAAGGAAAATGTTAAATAACTGTTGGTGAGGATGTAGAAAATTGGAAACCTTGTGCATTGCTGGTGGGAATGAAAAATGGTGTAGCTGCTGTGGAAAACAGTTTGGCAGTTCCTCAAAAAGTTAAACATAGAAATACCATATGATCCAGCAATTCCACTCCTAGGTATATACTCAAAAGAATTGAAAGCAAGGACTCAAACAGATGCTTGTACACCAATATTCATAACAGCATTAGTCACAATATCCAAAAGGTGGAAACAACCCAAGTGTCCATCAGCAGATGGATGGGTAAACAAAATGTGGTGTATCCATACAATGGAATACTATTCATCCATGAAAAGGAATGAAATTCTCATACATGTTACAACATGGATGACCTTTGAAAACATTATGTTATGTGAAATAAGCCAAACACAAAAGAACAAATACTGTATGATTTCACCTATATAAGTTACCTGAAATAGGTAAGTTTCATAGAGACGGAAAGTAGAATAGAGGTTTCCAGGGGCTGGGGGAAAAGGTGATGGGGAGTTATTGTTTAATGGGCACAGAGTTTCTTGTGGGGATGATGGAAAATTTCTGGAAATAAATTGTGGTGATGGTTGCACAACATTGTGAATGTACTTAATGTCACTGAATTATATACTTAAAAACGGTTAAAATGATAAATTTTATGTTATATATATTTTACCACAATAAAAAAAGGAAAAAAAAGTGAAGGAAAAAATGAGAACTTTGACAGGAAAATGAGCACGGAAGCTGCTTTTGTCCTGAGGGCATGTGCCATTTCTCAGAAAATTAGGACCTTTTCTTTACAGCCTCCTGCAGCAAGAGAGACAGAAATCAAAGCCCAGTGTCTTTTTGTTGGATTTTTAATATTAATCTTCATTAATTTTATCTTCATTGTGTCTATGAGGTTTTCTGAATCAGAGACAGGCTATCATTAGTGTTATTTACTTAATAATCACTGCATTGGCCACCTTGCCCCAGACCTTACCCCTGGGGCATCACAATGAAAGCCAGATGGAAAAATCTCTTATATGAGGGGCCAGATGATCCATAGGTGAGGAATGCAGAAAAATGGATTTTCTCCACTTATATACAGGAGAAAAAGGCATCTGCCTCCCCCTTTTCTCTCAAAAAGAGGGAATAAAACTTCTGCTCCTTGGAGATGGGGTGAAAGGATCCTGGGTTCTTACTCTAACCTTTTAGAATGTAATTAAATCTTCTAAGGACTAGACAAGCCTGAATGTCTCTGGCTCTCCAAGGCCCTGAGCCTCATTTTCTCTTGAAATGTAAACACATACCTCCCAAGTTAGGTAAATCTCTCTGGAGTTCTCTCAGTATCTATACAGTTATACAGTCCATACAACATAGATATCATATCTATACAGTAGCTATATAGTTCATCCCAGGGGTTGCTCTCAGCTCAGGATCCCAAGTTTTCGGCAAAATTTATTCAGAAATCCTCAACTCTGCAGAAATACAGAAATATTTTCTCTATACCCCACACTGTTGAAGACCACACTTTTAAATTTTTAATAAAGTTCAGTTTATCTACTCTTTGTACTAGTGAAGAATGCTTTCCCCATAAGATCAGGAACAAGGCAAGGATTTCCATTCTTACTAGTTCTATTCAACTTTGTACTGGAGGTTTTAACCAGTGCGTTATGGCAAGGGGTTGGGGAGTGGGGGGACGGAGATTGGAAAGGGGAGAAGTAAAACTTCTTTCATTTGCAGATTACATGATCATCTATGTAGAAGATCCTAAAGTATCTATCAAAAGCCTACTAGAATGATAAGTGAGCTTAGCAAAATTGAGCACAAGTACATACAATGTAAGGCAGAGCGTGATAGCTGCTTTTACAGAGGTACCACGTCCTTTAGAAGTACTGAGGTGGTGAGATTAATTCTCTTGGAGAAAGTGGAAGGCATCATAGGAGGTGGGCTGTGAGTCAGGTGTTTGAAGAAGGATTAATTTTGATCAGGAAGAAGGGAATTTGTGTTCTAATGGGAGAGAAGGAAAAAACCCAAATGTTTGGAGGGAGAAAATCATGGGGGAGCTCATTGCATTTTTTGATATATAGTTGTCCCTCGGTATCTGCAGGACATTGGTTCTAGGACACCCACAGATACCAAAATCCACTGATGCTCAAGTCCCTTATATAAAATGGTGTAGTATTTGCATATAACCTACGCATATCCTCCCATATACTTTAAATCATCTCTAGATTACTTATAATACCTAATACAATGTCAATGCTATGTAAATAGTTGTTATAGCATATTGTTTAGGAAATAATGACGAGAAAAAAAGTCCGTACGTGTTCAGTACAGACGCAACCATTGTAGGCCTTTCCATCTGTGGTTGGTTGAATCTGCGGATACGGAACCCGCAGATGCAGAGGGCTGACTGTAATTGGCACTGAAAGTATGAGAAAAAGCAGAAGAGAAGAAGGGCCACAAAGGAAGGTTAGAAAGAGGTGGCAGAGGCCTTGAATGTCAGACCCAGAATTAAGTTCTTTATCTGAACAACTTAAATAATTCTCAGTACCTTACTAAGAGGGGTATAAAATTATTTTCTTAACTATAAAATAGTAGTCTTCTTTTTCTATTGGCTGGTCAAAAAGGATGATTATGTTCATAAGTAATTTTAAAGTCACTCAATTAAAGTGTACCTTTAGTTTATTAAACTAGGCAAAATAATCCAGTTTTATGTAAAAGGATAAAATGAAAACATGAAATGAAATCTTTCAAATCTGCTGCTCTTGGATAGTTATCATCTGTCTATATAATCCTAGACTATAAACTCTCTAAGGGTAGCAACATGTGATCTAAGTCTTTCATATGTGCCATTGTGCAGGCCATTTGCTAGGTGTTTAGTGAATCCTTGGTACCCAGCTATGATGTAAAAATGCAGTAATCCCATTGGTAGTTCTTGACATTATTAAGAAATGAGTGTTTCCAAACCAAAAGAAAAGAAAAATCCACAGCACGCAGCCAAGGAATAAATATGGGAAATAGGCTAGAAATAAAGAGATTTTATTTCTTGAAGCTCCTGCTTCTGGGACCCAGCACTCAAGTGGCGTGTCCTTCCCCAATCCAGGCCACATTGAGCACCCTGGGCATTTCTCAAGGCAGACAGCTTCTTCCTCCTAGAATCCAGTCCATAGAAGGGACACAGTTTACCCATCTCAGAACACCATTCTGCTTTATTAAAAACTCTTTTCCTTATCCCAAAGGAAATGGGGCACAGCACCTCTCGTTCCCTGCCCACTCAATACCCTTTCCCATAGGAACCTCGAAGAACAAACCCAAACCTCAGCCCTTCAAAGACTGACCTCTCCACACTAATTTCCAAAACAAGCCCTAGAGTGACAGACAGCCATACTGACACAGCTTACCACGTGAGGAAATCGCCTTCCTTTTGATCACACTCACTACTACTCAAAACGGAAATTCTGTGGCTCAGAAGGCTGTTCCTTCTCCCAAGGCAATTTCCCCTCTGCATGATTTCCCCCTTGGGCATGCCATTCTTCTTAATGAAAAGATGTCCACCATCACCTGTGGACTTGTAAAACTGCACTTTTGTTTTTGAAACCATCTGCCTAATTTTCTCAGTGTTGAATTTAAATAGACTGCTGTTATTGTATTTAATTGAATAATTTTGCACTAATTTAAGGCTCATAAGGAAACTTCCCAACTGGGGTTGGTTAAGGTTACATGACTAGGCAGAGAATCTATATCCTCATTATCTCTGCCTTGATTTGTTTTGCTGTCAAAGATCAGCTCAGAATAGTTTGCCAGAACAAACCCTACTTGCAATGGGATGACAGAAACCAAGGTAAAATAAAGAATATGTAACTAAGGAGAAATTAGCATATTCCAAACAGCAGGTTAGGATTCTCCAGAGAAACAAGAGCCAATAGAATATATACATATATATATGCACACACAAATACATACATATATGTATGTATGTATATGTATATATATATAGAGAGAGAGAGAGAGAGAGATTTATTATAAAGAATTGGCTCACGTGATTATGGAGGTTGAGAAGTCCCATAATCTGCCTTCTGCAAGCTAGAGACCATGGAGAGCCAGTGGTGTAGTTCCAGTCCTGAGAAACAGGAGAGTCAATGATATAAGTTTCAGTCTGAGTGCAGAAGACACATGTCCCAGCTCGAAAACAGACAGAGAGGGGGAATTCTCGCTTACTCCGCCTTTTGTTCTCTTCAGACCTCTAATGGATTGGGTGAGGCCCACCCACATTGGGGAGGGCAATCTGCTTTATTCAGTCTACTGATTCAAATGTTAGTCTCATCCAGAAGCACCCTCACAGACACACCCAGAATAATGTTTAACCAAATATCTGGGCATCCCATGGCCCAGTCAAGTTGTCACATAAAATTAACCATCACAGGTAATGAGCAGTTTGGCAAATGTCATTGGAGAGTTGGTATTCCCCACTTTAAATGTGTCTCCACTTTGACAAATCAAATTGGCCACCTGCATATGAATCCTATGGTTCACCTAAAGCCTTGACTATTTGCCTACCACCTGTCTTTGGCATGAGCCTATCTCAGATGTAAATGACATTCCTCCTCTTTTGAAAAACTTCACTAAAAAAATAAGTCTAGAGCAGTAATTTCAATCTGGGGTGGGTGATTCTGCCTCCCAGGGGAGATTTGGCAATGTCTGGAGATATTCTTAGTAGTCACAACTGGGAAGATGCACTGGCATCTAGTGGGTAGAGGCGAGGGATGCTGTTCAACATCCCTCAGTGTACAGCCCCACAACAAAGAAGTATCCAGCCCAAAATGTCAATAATGCTGAAGTTGAGAAATCCTGGTCTAGAGAAAAAGAGACATTCCATACCACTTAACACAAGTGTGCCCCAAATGTCCCCTGTCTATGGCATGGGAAGCCAATGCTTTCTGAAAGCTTTCTGAATCAGCATTTTCCCATTGAGTTTAAATTACTGGGTAGGATCTAGCATTAAAATTGGCAACTTTGGAACAGCTTTAAGGTAGACGTGTTAAATCTCTAATTTGGATGAAACACTTGAAAGCAATGCGAGAAGTTAGCAGCACTTTGAAATCTAGGAGAGCTGTGAGAATTGTGTGCAGGTGGCTTCATTCCAGCTCATAGCACCAAATATCCCATAGTGAGTTCTCAGATGGGGAGGAGCAAGTGTTCATTTTTGTCAGAGGCAAATGCTGAAATTGCAGTAAGGGCCTCTTCAGACCTTCAGAAGGTGCCACTTCGTTCCCAGTGTAATATCGCTTCAGCTCTAACTGCACTGGATTGTCCTGATTCATAGGGGTCAGTGGCAGAACGTCAGAAATCTTGTTTCTTGACTTGTCAATTTTTATGCTCCATGCCAAACCTGATTGCTTTTTTCTTAAATGAGTAACCTGTGCATCTTTGCTCATGGTCAGGAAAAAGGTCCCTGTTAATAATTTACAAAAGACAGTGCTACTCCTCTTTTGCATCCTCAAATCTCTCAAAGCACGTGATTGTCTAAGCATATCTGGTTTCCAAGTAGCTGAGTGATGAAATATGATTGGCCTCTCAGCATCGATTCCTTCTCTCCTTCCTCTCTCGCTCTTCTTGTCTAGCAGTTGTTTGTTATGATACCATCATTCTTCTTATAAAAGAATAAGGAACAGAGTTCTTTCTTTCCATCCTTAGGAAAAGGTGGGCTGTTTTGGCTACCTACCATGGATGAGGATCTTGAAGGAGAAACTTGGCAGACCTTCTCTATTCCCTGGGGCTTCGGCAAGGCGGTAGAGGATGAAGGAGAACGTATATGCCAGTGAGTAATAGTCGTCAAGTAAAAATATCAGGGGTCTTATCACTGCTTTCTGAGATTAGCTCATGTTTTTCGGTAGGACGCATTTATCTGGACAATGGTTGAAAGCCATGTCTCAGAATTATACAAGAATGATGTCTTTGATAGAAAAGTGATGAGATCCTTCTGAGTTTTGTCCAGGTAATTCTAATACTTAAAAAGAATATTGGAGGTGAGATGGGAATATCCTGTAAATGAAAAGTACAAAACCATATAGTACTTTGGTTATTTCCTTAAGACTAAATGTCCAGAGGTACTTTTGGGAAAAGAGAAAGTGATCTTAGCTGCTTGTCCCTATATATAGTATTATAATAGACTGTAATTTGCAGTAAACTTTTGACTGCACTTTTTGCAAGGGAAATTGGACTGTTCTGTGTCTATATTCTTTTAAAAATGATATCTTCTCAGTGACAAATATATCTGTCAGGATGAAAAGTTTTGATTTTTAAATAGAAAATGCTATGTTGGCTATGCAAGTTGGTTTGTATTTAATTGCTTCTTTATGTTCAATGGTCTTGATAAATAAGTTTTTCCCATTTGAGAAAAGCCATAATTTTACAGAAGGTTCAGATCATTGCTGAGTGGCTTATGGTTTATATAAATATGTAATTCTTTCTTGGAGTTGTCTAAGTTTCAAGTATGAGAAATCTGTCAGTAATGCATACATTTTGGTATGCTGATTAGAAAGTTTCCAGTCATTCTGCTGTTTAATGCTTTCTCATTAATCACTGACACTGTGTATTATAAGCCACTTATGAATTTGTTTAAATTATATTCTTTCAGTAGATTCTGATTATTGAGTGTTTAAGCAGTGCAATAAGAGCATTATGTGGAGGCCCAAGTTTAAAGGAACTGCCACAGTTTAAGAGAAGCTCTCCAAATGGATAAAATTCATTACTCTTGACTTTTATTACTTGGGACTTTGAGCCAAATATTATTTAGAGTTGCCATAATTTTCCATGACAGTAATCACTTGGTGGCACTATTTGTTTTAAAGTAGTTTTGAAAGTTTGCATGAGTAAAAATGAAACCTCTTTCTGTTATGTAGTTCATTGTAAGGAAAATTTAGAAAATGAATGTTGTCATTCTATGGAACTAAAACACACAAAGCAGTCTGACATTTTGGAACCAGCAACTGTGATCCCGCCAAACTACTGTTTGCTTGTGACGTAATTTCATTGGATAACTTTTCTTTTTAGTGCACGCATTTTCCTCCGGATTTCATACTTGAAGGATGAAATGATTGAATACTTGGGCTAAGGAAAGTGACCACTTAAGACATAGGATCCTGGGATTTGTGTCTCTTGCTTACCTGGTTAATAACATGAAAAGAAATAGATTCAGCTTCAAGCTCATTGAAGCATGTTTTTTATGGGTTTGGGAGAAAGTAGGTAATAAAAGAGATAAGAAATGTTTTAAATCAAAATACTAAAGCCAAACCACTGAATTCCAGTTCAATAGTTTGTTGGCCATAGTTTTAACTCCATATATCCAGTGAAAAGTTTAGTGTGTCTTGTTTGACTAGAATTAGTGCTAGATATGTCTCTAAAGACTGAAGTTCTATGTTATCCCTGGATGTGCTTTGTCATTAGATGATTTAGATTAGTATATTAATTTTATTCTTTATATATAAAATAATATTTTATTTTCATGACTCAATATAAAAAGCAACCATTATTATAACTTCAGCTCATGTCTCCAGTGGAAGATGCTCTCAAGTATAAAACTATGCAAACGTGGTTCAAGACTCAGTGGATGGGGATAATTTTCACAGAGCAACAAGTGATGTTGGTCCAGTTTGCTCAATTGAGTCCCACTCGTGCTGCTGGCTTCACGGGAATAAGATCTAAAATCCTTAGTCTGTCCTCCAGTCAGGCTCCCCAGACTGGGGATCCTCGCATCCCCCATTCATATGCCTCATTGCTGATCTGAAGGAGCTATCGTAAGACTGATGTAAAGACGAGAATGGTTCACTTTCCTGAAGTTTTATAACCCTTCAAAATTAAAGTGACTTGAGATTGTTTTTGTTATTTTTGTTGTTGATTAAAGAGTAACTGGTTCCTTTGCCCAATAGAGCAGCCACATGGAATGGTTAAAACTATGGTTTCCAGAACCAGCCTGACCTGTGTGTGCACCCTAGTGCCTTCACTTACTGGCTGCATGACTTTGGGCAAGTTTGTCAGATTCATTAAACCTCAGTCCCCACATCTGTAAAATGAGGATAATACCCACCTCATGGGGTTGGAGAGGTAAGTGAGTTATAATGGGAACAGCTCCTAGCACAGCGCCTGGCTCATCCAATTATCTAATTACTGATGGTGATTCTTATTGTTAGTACTAGTAGCAATGATAGTGGAGCCTTTCGAAAGCAATTTTGTTTGCAAGCCTTCGAGTTCAGTTTAAGTTTGAGTGAATATGGATTATATTGCTATATCAATCTTTTAGCAGGAAGAATGATTTATTTAGGACTTGGGAGGAGTCAGTACAGGAAGGTAGGAGGGAGTTTAAAACTTCTATCCCATGCAATGTCTTTGGTTTTTAAACACAAAGCTTGGTAGAAAGTATAATGAAAACATTAGTGAATTTTAAAACATGAGTTAAAAAAACAGAATGATTTTATTTCAGTTCAACAAATATTTATTGAGAACCTGCCAATGTGCTAAGTGCTGGGGTACAAAGATGAGAAGTCAAGGCTACAGTGAGATACCACACCACACCTACTAGAATGGGATAAATGAAAGATGCTGGCAATCCCAAGTGCTAGCAAGGATGTGGAACAACTGGAACTCTCATACATTGCCAGTACAATGTACCAGAAAAATGGTATAGCTGCTTTGGAGACCATTTGGTAGTTTCTCATGGAGCTATATATACATTTGCCATAAAACTCATATAATCCCACTCCTGGGTATTTACCCTAGAGAAGTGAAAACTCATGTTCACAGACAAACCTTTCACAAATGTTTATAGCAGCTGTATTCAAAATTGCCCCAAGCTGTAAACAACCCAAATATCCTTCAATAGATGAACGGATAAACAAATTGTGTTAAATCCTCACAATGAAGTACTACTCAGCAATAAAAAGGAACAGACTATTGATACACACAACAATTTGGATGAATGTCAAAGGCATTATGCTGAGTACAAGAAGGCAGTTTCGAAAGGTTGCATATTGTATGATTCCATTTATATGACATTCTCAAAAAGACAAAGCTATAGCAACAGAGAACAGATCAATGAGTGGCAGGGGTTGGGGTGGGGGGGAGGGTATGATAGTACCTTGTGTGGTTGAACTATTCTGTATCCTAATTGTGGTAATGGTTACAGGGATCTATACGTGTGATAACATTTATAGAACTGTACATCAAAAAAAGTGAATTTTATTGTATAATAATATAAAACATGAAAAATAAGAATACAAGGTTCTTGCCCTTGGGGAGTTCACAGGTGCAATGAGGGACAAACACAAACGCAAGTAATTATAACACAGTGAGGTAAATGCAGTGATTGTGACATACTGGCATGCCGTGACTGGGTTACAAGTGTACCCAGATGTTGCTGCACAAAGACTATGGTGGCCTGAGACCCAGGCCACTTGGTTATGGCCATGCACAGCCTTGTCCATTTACCCTCAACCATTTTCTATGTGTACCATGATGTGGAAAAGTTTGGGAAGTCCTGGCTTCAGATATTATGAAAGCACAGAGGAAGGACACTTTGCCTTTTTGCCTGGGAAGTGGGGGTACCCGGGAAGGCCTTCATAGGGGGGTAACACCTGCAGTGGGGATTAAAGGAGAAGGATGAGATAGCTAGGCAAAAGAAGGCTTTTCCAGGGGAGTGAAAGGGTGTTCCAAGCAAGCCATTTCTCGCCTGAGAAAGGCACCAGGAGAGAAAGAGTGGGGTGGGAGTTGGGAGCTCTAGGGTATTAAAGATTATAAGAATACGAAGTGTGAGATAGGGCTGGAGAAGTAAGACTATGAATAGATTTATAGATAGCCTTGTACAATAAAGGAACATTTTGTTTTGTGATAGTAGATTTCAAGCATATTTAGAGGCAGATGGGGATAAAGCAGCAGAGAGGGGAGAATGGAGGGGTGAGATAATGGGAAGAGGTATAGGGTTCGGTCGTAACTGTCACATGCTGGAGAACCCTCTTGTAACATGTGTAGCATTAATGGAAGACTCTGCCTCCTGATCTTTTCGTTCATTCATTCAGTCATCATCAATTTATTCAACAAATCTTTATTGAACACCCACCTGCATGCTAACACTATTTTAGGTCTTGGGCATCCAAGAGTGAACAAAACAAGGTCCCAGCTCTTATGGAGCTGATATTTTAGGGGCTGAATCAGCTCAGCTTTGGACAATTTTGAAGTATAAAGGGTCTCTGAAGTAATAACACCTAGTAGATGGGAGCCGCAAAGAGCAGTCTGGGCTGAAAATACAAATTGTGAGTCACTGGCACAAAGATAGAAATTGGAGCCTTAGAAATTGGTTGAATAATCTATTTTTTTATACCTCAATAACACTGGAAAGAAAATCTAGTTTCTTCACCAAAATTCTCAATGATTTGCCATCAGGATTAGTCCTGTGAGAAAAGGAGAGATGCATCTAGTTTATGCTATAATCTCAAGGGTGCTCATCCACCCATATTCCTTTTTTGTGACATCCTGGTAAAAGGCTCTCTAACCTTTTTAGAAGAGACTGTCTTAAAACTAACAAATGTCTCCGACATGCAGAGCATTATACTAAGCTTTGCGGGGCGGGGGGGATAGGAAAGAAAGAGTAGACCTCATCTCTGTTCTGAAAACATTTAGAATCTATGAGGATAGTCTGTGTACCCTTTGTAAATATTCATGGTGCTTGAGAAAAGCCATAAGCAAACAAGAAGAAATTATAGGTTGCTAAGGGGACTGAATCTTCCACTATATACGCACAGGCAGAGTTGTAAAGCAATCATCGAGGACTCTTTCAAAAAGAGTATGTGCTGAAGCCAATTATTAATGACCTGAATCTGTAGAAGCTTGGAATGGCATAGGCTGAGTTCTTGGGTTTGACCCTGGATAGTGTAGATGGGCACATGTGTTTTGAAGAGATTATTTTAATGAAACAGTTTTGACCCAGCTGTGTCGTTAGAGCTCTTGTGACTCAGGTACCTATTGATGCCACCATGTTGACATGGCCCCAAAACCAAATCATTAAAATTCCACCTGTTCTGATAACCAGGAAATAAACAAATGGTTGTCCTTTCTCCGTCCTAGGCCCTCATCTCCCATGTAGTGGGCTTAGGACAAGGCGGGAATCAGAAGTGGAGAGTTGAAGGGGTAGGTTCAGGTACCATCTGGCAAGCAAATTACCCATGACAGGGAGTCACGTGCTAACCATTGTCCTTGGCTCATAAAGGACTTTTCGTTATTCTAAGCTGAGTAACTGCCCATTCTTGGAGCCCTCATGGACATCTTGAATGGTCTACATCTCATGTTAATTAATTTCACCCTTAAAATTTCAGTGGCTCTACTTTTTTATATTTAACAAAAAATTATACTTAGTCAACTAAAAATTTAACTTATTTCCTTTTCCGTTTGATAATTCAGGGGATAGACACCTCTGCTATTTTGAAGACTTCTTGAATACACTCAGTTTTATTGATCAGTTTTATTTATTACTTTCATTCACTAAAATAGCACTGTGCTAAAAGCATCTTGCTATAGCTTGTTAGAAACATCTTTATATAAATTGTTTTTAAACACTTCACTGCAAGCATTTCAGAATGTGTATCCCTTCCATTCACCGGAATAACACTAGTGTTATGTTGGACACTCAGGGGAAAGAGGAGAAGGAATTTATGTGTTCTTATTCTCAGCTCCATACTGCACAGAAAGTCTTCAAATAAATTTCTAACAGGTCTTCTAATATATATATATTCATTTACCATTCTCCGTACCATTATTCATGTTATAAATTTCCTTTGAATTGATGGTCTTAAGAGATAGTTGAGATACTCTTAGATTTAGTTCTAACAGACTTTATAAGATCTTTATTGCCTTTTTATTATAAAATTAATGCATACTTGTAAAAATTCAAAAAATACTGAAATGAATAAAGTAGAAAGTGAAATTCACATAATTGAGAAGGGCTTAAGTATAGAATAAGGGTCAGGGAAGTCTGTCTTATGTATGACTTGGTAATGAAACACTAATTTCACATTGTGGAGAAGCCCTTCTGACAAGGGACCTGACCCAGGATTGCTGAGTCATAGTGTTCCTTGCATCCAAAGGGCCCATCAAAATGGCCGCATCAAAACCATTGTGTCATTCCACTTCTGGGTATGTATCCAAAAGAACTGAAAGCAAAATCTTGAAGAGATGTCTGCACACCCATGTTTATAGCAAAATTATTCACAATAGCCAAGAGGTGGAAGCAACCCAGGTGTCCATCAACAGATGAATGGATAAACAAAATGTGGTCTATCCATATTATTCAGCCTTTAAAAGGAAGGAAATTCTGACTCACACTACAACATGGACGAATTTTCAGGACATTATGCTCAATGAAATAAGCCAGACACAAAAAGACAAATACTGTATGATTCCATTTATATGAGGTACCCAGAGTAGTCAAATTCATAGAAACAGAAAGCAGAATAGTAGTTGCCAAGGGGTGGGGAAGGGGGAAATGGAGAGTTGTTGTTTAATGGGTATAGAGTTTCAATTTTGCAAGATGAAAAGAATTCTGGAGATTGGTTGCACAGCAATGTGAATATACTTAACACAGCTGAACTGTACACTAAAAAATGGTTAAGATGGTAAATTTTATGTTATGTGTATTTTATCACAGTTTAAAGGAATTGTTTTAATGTTTAAAAAAAGGCTACATGGGGGCCGGCCCAGTGGCGCTGGCAGTCGAGTGTGTGCGCTCTGCTGCGGCGGCAGGGGTTCGCCGGTTCAAATCCCGGGCGTGCACCAACGCACTGCTTGGCAAGCCATGCTGCAGCGGCATCCCATGTAAAGTGGAGGAAGATGGGCACGGATGTTAGCTCAGGGCCAGTCTTCCTCAGCAAAAAAAAAGAGGAGGATGGCAGATGTTAGCACAAGACTGATCTTCCTCACAAAAAAAAAAAAAGGCTATATGTCGACATGGCCTGCTTGAGTGTACACTTCACCTATAAAATTAAAACTCTTCTCCTAGTGCCATGCAGACCTGAGATGTTACTATTGTCACATTCTTTGTCTTCCAGTGTCTCTAAGGCTGGGGCTTTAACAGTAGACCCAGGAGATCCATGAACTCCTCCATGCTTAATGGAAATTCTTACCAGTTTAAGCATGTTTCTGTGGCAGAGAGCCCATCACTTTCTTCAGTTTCTCAAAGAAGTGTATGAGTCCCTCCCCCTCAAAAAAAGGCTGAGAAGTGCTTCCTAATACATTGCTCTATCCGATAGACTTTATTAAATTAACTTTGCACAAAAGCTATTATTTCAAAGCTTTGAGTTGAATATATACTCAAATAAAGAAAAATCTTATTAAGGCTCATTTAAGCGATTAATTGTTCCATCTATACTTTCAGTGGCTGGGATGAATTTATGGCCAAATACTTATATAACAAAGGCGCCCTGTGAGATGCCCAGCTTACAGAGTGCTTTATTCCACAAGGATGCATACGCCCTTGAGAGATCATATTTGTTAGTTTCTCACCTCTTCTCACACAAATCAAGGTGTGTCCAGTAGTAATCAATGCTTCAAACCCCGCCAAGTTGTACTCCCCATTCATAATTTTCCTCTAATATGCACACGTGTTTTCTGAAAATCTTTAAACATGACCGTTAGGGAGTCTTCTACTGTCTCAATAAAGTGGATTTCTAGAAGAAAACATGTTGGAATTACAGAGAGGAGATCGATTTAGACAAACCATTTTTTTTTCTGATTACAAAGCACAGACAAACTCAGTGCTTTGAAAAGCAAACAGAGATGTCAGAAGGCCTTTCCCCAGGCAATTCAACATGCACTTGAAGGACCCTTCTCGGGCAAGGACTGTGCTTTGTCCTTTCAAAGCCAACTCTCAGGTAAAGATGGTTATCCTGTATTACAGATAACTGCTGACGGGATTGAACACAATCCTCCCAGGGGACTGTAACTAATGGGTTGGAAGTTCTCCGTCTTTAGTATATTTGCCAGGGGAATACCATCCTCCCTTCCCAATACAGAACTCAAACCCCTAAAGCAGGGTATATGCACACGCATTCACACACAAAGCCAGCTCCAGTAATCACATCGTTTCATTTTTGTTGTTTAATTTTTTTTTGCTTATTCTATTTCTCTATCTTTTAATATTATTTTTGTTGTTATCTGATAATCACATCTTAATACTAACTCTCCTTTCTGACTCAGGATTTTTGTGCTAATTGGTCCCTTTCTCTGGAATGTTCTATCACTCATGTCTCTGCTTAAATATCTCCTCCTCAGAGAAACTTTTCCTGAATACCTTTACCTAAAAATTGTTCCTGCTCACTGCTTTCCTCCTCCTGATGCAGTTTTAATTTTCTTCAGGGTAGTTGCAATCATCTAGCATTCTTATACATTTAGCAGTTTGTTTATTGTCTGTTTTTCCTCGCCAAGGTATAGCTACTCAACAGATATCCCTTTACTCTGATTTTAAGTTACTGTAACTTTTTCAATATTGGCCTTTTAACTTCATTGTTAAATGGATGAATGAAGAAATGTTCAAAGGAAGATTCAACTACAAGAGGTTGTGAAAAAAAGCCCTATACTTTCTTACTTCCTCTATCCAAGGCTGTCCTTGAGAAAGCTTGTATGCATTGACATTTGTTCATTTAATGACTCTATTTGACATTTAACGACTTTATCAAGTACTAACTATGTATCTGGCACTGATCTGTAATGTTAGTGGGAGGGTAACGTTATACCATTACTAAGCCAGCCTTTTGTCTCTTTGTGAATACTCGAACACTCTACTATGATTTGGGGTTGGAACTTTCATCTAAAATGGGTACTATTCTGAAGTCTCACAATACTAGTATATCAGGATTGTATTCTTTCCCCTTGGGTTTTCATGGGGAAAGAGGTAGCAAAATGATAACATAGATAAATGGAGTTTTGAGAAGGTGCCTACAAGATTAATTTGCTTTTCTAAAAAAATGGATTGGTTTATTTATTTTCCAGCACGGTTAAAACATGATTTGTAAGTGCATAATTTCCTTACAGAAAATGCTCATAAAGAATATTATAAAAATAAGTATAATTTTATTTTTCTTATGTCTTATTCTTAAACATTCAACTCATTTTATTAGAAATTTTTAATTCTCAGGTTTCGCATTACCAATAGCAAGCGCTTAATATAGAAAATATTTTCCAAAATGAAACACATTGTAACTGGGATGTGGATGAGAGGGCTAAAGATGATCACTACATACATCAACTCCTTTATATTTATTTCCCAATTCTATTTTGTGTACACTTTTCCTCTTCAAAGTTCTATGTCATCATGTTTTGGCTTTCACACTAAACTTTCACAATTTTTACCTGTATTACATCTCTGAAATTCTACTATTTCTATTTCTGTAGCATATATTCTATAATATTCTTGAATCCCCATGATTTACTAATTTAGTGAAATTATGTGTGCCATGTGCCATAGCAAATAATAATTTTAAAGGTCTATTTAAAATTGTTATTCTCTGTATAAAAAATTTTAAGAACTTTCTAGAATTTATTTGTCAATAGGGCTGACTTTTTAATTTTTGTATAGCAAATTTGAACACCATTATTCAATCATTACATACTTCTTTTTACTCCTTCATTTATCCAGGTTTAAGCTGTACTTCCTTTAGTGAACTGTTCTCTGATAACTCGAGAATATGCTGACAACTCTTTCTAGGTGTCCATAGAATTTTATCGTTGATGTTAAAATATTTTGATTCTCAAATATATGTTTAGTGCACTATTATTAATTTATGCATGTTTTCTAATTGTTTTCTTTGTAACATACAGGCACACCTCATTTTATTGAGCTTTGCTTTATTGCACTTCACAGATACTGCATTTTTTTACCAGACTACCGGCAAAAAGATTACGACTTGCTGAAGGCTCAGATGATGGTTAGCATTTTTTAGCAATAAAGTATTTTTTTTGTGTGAGGAAGATCGGCCCTGAGCTAACATCCATGCCAATCCTCCTCTTTTTGCTGAGGAAGACTGGCCCTGGGCTAACATCTGTGCCCATCTTCCTCCACTTTATATGGGACACCGCCACAGCATGGCCTGACAAGCGGTGCGTCCGTGCACTCCCGGGATCCAAGCCCGGGCTGCCAGGAGCGGAGCGCACGCACTTAACTGCTATGCCACGGGGCCGGCCCCAATAAAGTATTTTTAAATTAAGGTATGTACATTGTTTTTTTAGACATAATGCTATTGCACACTTAATAGACTATAGTATAGTATAAACGTAACTTTTACATGCATTGGGAAACCAAAGAATTCATGTGACTCACTCTATTGCGATATTCACTTTATTGTGGTGGTCTGACACTGAACCCACAATATCTTTGAGGTCTGCCTGTAGTAGTATTCCCAAATATATTGCAAGTTTCTTGGAATTATGTCTCCAACTTTTCTCACATTAGCCCTGAATAAAGACTTATTAAATTGAATTGAATACAGAAGAGAGATCTTCATTAGGAACTCTCTAAATGTAAGTCAGCTCTTGGCATATATTCTGCCCTCCTGTTGGTAGGCATGCTTTATGGTTCTTCCAAGCATTCTGGCTTTGGTAATTTCTATTATTTCTGTTAGCTCCTGTGTGAGTAGAACATGTGTATCGCCTATCAATTGCTATGTAACAAACCACCCCAAATCAAAATGGCTTAATACAACAGAGATTTGTTATTTCTCATAATTCTGTGGATTGGGCTCAGTAGCATGGTTCCTCTGCTGCATGAGAGCTCAGCTGGGGTCACTTGTGTAGCTGCATAAAGCTGGGATGTCACCTGGGGCTGGAATGTGCAAGACAGCGATGCTGACGTGTCTGGCCCCTCAGCTGCAGTGCCTAGAGCTAGGGGCCGGCGGGCCCTCTCCTTCTTCCCATTCAGCAGTCTAGCCCGAGCTTCTTTACATGGCAGCTGGGTCCTAAGAAGGCAAAAAGGAAAGCTGCCAGGCTTCCTCAGGCCTAGACCTGGAAGTCACACAGCTTTACTTCTGCCACATTCTCCTTATCCAAAAAAGTCCCAGTACAAGCCAGATTCAGAAGAAGGTCTCCACCTCTCAATAGGCGGAATAGCAAAGTCACTTTGCAGAAGGGCAGGTAGGATGGGAGGGATTGTTAGCAGCCATTTTTGCAGGTGATCTATCACAACATGACAGCATGAAAGGAATGTGAAATTATCTAGATAAAGTTTTTAAATTTTGCATCTGAGAAAGCTGAAGCCTAAAGAAGTAAGATGGCTTGCCCAGGGTACCACAGTTGTTTTCCCAGACCCTTGCTGCACAAAGTGTGGTCCCTAGGCCAGCGGCATCAACATCGCTGGGAGTTCCTCAGAAATGCAGACTCTCAGGCCCCGCCCCACACCTGCTGAACCAGAGCCTGCCTTTTCCCAAGATCCTCAGGGGCTCTGAATGCACATTAAAATGTGCTGATAAGCTCCATTGCTCTTTTTACTTCCAAAATTGAGACAGAAGACCTACTACCTATGAAAGGAGAATGTGTTACAGTCAGAGACTTGACTCAGCATGGAAAAGGCTTTGTTTCACTTAATACCTGTAATTTTTTTTAAAGCACTGCCCTTAGCTCTTTACAATTATTATTGAATTTAATCCTCACAACAACCTTGAGGGGTAATTACTATAATTTTCCTTTTACAAAAGAGGAAACTGATGCTCAGAGACCCATACTTATACATGGACCAAAATTCAAACCTAGGGTTTTCTGACTCCAGTCTCCATGCTCTTAATTACGAGACTGTATACATTGGCAACTGCCATGTGGCAGCAGTGAGGGAGTCTAAATGTTTAGAGGAAGAGCCCATTAGAGGGGAGCCATGGCATGTGGCTGGCTTGGTGAGCTGTTGCTTCTCTCCTGATGCCTCCCACTCCCACCTTGCCTGAAGTGAAGAGGCTGGCACAGGCGTGTGACAGATGGTGCAGCCCCGCTCTGCCGTATGTGCGCTGCTCTCTGTTCCTGGGCGCACAGCTGCCTGACACAGGCCTTGCCAATTGGGCAGCTGCCTCTTGAGGTGTCTCCAAGGGCTGTTGCTCAGAGAGTGCAGCCCAGCATTTTCTCTGCTTTCCCTTTTAGACACCTCTTCTCTCCGCTCCTTGGGTCTCCACCTGGGGCAGAGAATACTGTTTGGGCTCTGACTAGGAGCCATGCCAGACCTTGAGCTGCACGTAACAGGTGGCATGTGGATAAAGCTCATCCAAAAGTGGGCGAGCCAAGGCGAGGAGCAGGGAGTGGCTCCTCCTGGATTCCCGCTTGTGGGACAGCTCGGTGCCTGCCAGAGCTTCCTTCCTACAGCTGTGTGTGGGATGGAAAGGCAATTTCCTCCTTGCTGTTCCCTTTCCAGAAATGAGAAAGGAAGGAATGAGGAATGAGGAGCAAGTGCAAGCAAGGGCAGTCCTCTTCCTAGACCCAGAAGCTGTGGGAAGGTGGGGCCAAAAAAGAAAGCTCCAGAATCCTTCCACATTAGAGGAAAGAGAGCAATATTTATGTTTGCTTTGGTCCCATCAGCACTTTATGCCACCACTGGCTAGGTTAGCAGTTCACATCTGACACTGAATGTGCGATATTAGCTAGCTCAGGTGCTGCGATTACCCTCTCTGGATAAAAATCTATGGGCTATCACTTTCCTTGGGTAACTTACTTGATCTTGGTAAGCTTCAGGGTTCTCATCTGGAAACTGAAAGTAATAATTTTATCTCCTCATATGGTTGCTGTGAGGAATAAATGGGAAAATACATATAAAGAGATTACATAGCCCAATAACTGGCATTTAATACATATTTGATAAATGATATTTAGTAATGTTAAAGTTTTCGTGAGGGTAGAAACTTTGTCTTGTCCACTGTTGTATTCCCAGCTCTCAGAACAGTTCCTGGCGCATAGTAGATACTCATTATGTGATGAATGAATGAATTATTTGATGAATGAATTAATGAACAAATTCTATGATACTCTAACAGTTATTTTTGTGCTTGATCAGAGGACTCAATAGCTTTAGATGTAGAGGGTTGAGCACTCACGTGTGTGTATATATGTGTGATTGTGTGTGTGTGTGTGTGTATGTATAGGAAGTGTATATATATGAGGGTAGACAGAGATTTTTCAGATGCTGCTCACTTGGTCAAAAATGACACTGCCTTTTTTTTTTCTGGAACTAGCTAACTTCCTTCCTTCCTTCGTTCCTTCCTTCCTTCTTGCCCACTCTCCCTCTTTCTTTATTTCTTCCTTTCTTTCTCTCTCTCTCTCTCTCTCTCTCTGTCTCTCTCTCTCTCTCTTTCTTTCTCTCTTGTTCTTATTTTGGCTTTGGTGTTAAAATTCTGCCTCAGAGCATATCTAAATGGATTGGTTTCATGCTCACAGTAGAGCAGAAAAGAGTAACCTGGATAGAAGCCCAAGGTCTTCGCTAAGTGAAATAGTACAACCTTTCTGCTCTAAAGATGATCTTTCAACAATGTGCTCGCTTTTCTGGTAGTTCAAACCAAGTGCCAGGAGCGTCATTCCACAGTCCTTCTTGGGAGAGTGAGAGGTGGGCGGGAGTGGAACTCCTCTTGGCCTGTTGGAGGCCAAGAGGCTCTGACAACCACCTGCTCCTTCACTCTCGCATGTGCTGGAAGGAGGACAGGATGAGCAAAAAGACACATGTGCACTAGAATACAACCAAAGCATAAGAATTAGTACACAGAAATCTACTGTTCAGAGAGTGGAGTTACTCTGTTCAATAATTAAGTTCTGAGATGGTGAGACTGAGGAGACTTTTCACAAAGAAAGGGCAATGAATGAAAGATTAATCTTGCATTTCCTAGGGTTTTGCTGCTTTTGGTCAGAGACTGAGGGAGCCCAACAAGGATCCTGGACATAGGTTGCTCTCTCATCTCTCAGGTATCCTGTGTTTCCTGAAGGGATGACTTTGTAACAAGAATTTGGAATAGAATATATTCTTTAGAAATGAAGCTTGGAGAGGGGAAAGGGGGAGGGAGGAGGGTGAAAGGGATAATTCGGTACATGTGTGTGGCGATGGGTTGTAATTAGTATTTTGGTGGTGAACATAATGTAATCTATGCAGAAATAGAAGTATAATGATGTACACCTGAAATTTTTACAATGTTATAAACCAATGTTACTGCAATAAACAAAAAATTAAAAAAAAAAAAACAAAAACACAACAGAAATGAAGCTTGGGATAAGTCTCAATCCTGGGGTTTGCTTCAGAATCAATGAGAGCTTTCTCAATATACACACGTCTGGACCTCAGAATTTTGATCAAAATCCCTGGAGGTTCATCCAGATTTGTTTGTTTATTATTTTATTAAATCACTCTTTTTATTTTAGAATAATTTCAGATTTACAAAAAAGTTGCAAAGATAGCCTAGATAGTTCCCACGTAGCCCTCACCCAATTCCTCCCATTGTTAGCATCTTAGATTTCCATGGTACGTTGGTATATGTCTATTAACTAAACTCCAGACTTTATTGAGATTTCTCCAGTTTTTCTTCTACTCCTTTTTTTGTTCAAGGATCCCATCTAGGATACCACATTGCATTTAGTTGTCATGTCTCCCCAGTCTTCTCTGGTCTGTGACAGTTTCTCTGTCTTTCCTTGTTTTCCATGACCTTGATGGTCTTGAAGAATCCTGGCCAGGAGTATATTTGCTTTTGAAAAGTTTCAACTTGCTTCGGATTCTGAAGGGCACGTCTGTTAGGAACTCCTTCCTGTGCTTGAGCTTGCATTTCATTTTTGTATGTATTTTTCCTGAGTTCTTAAAGGTTTTATTAAGGTTTTATACTGCCTGTCAAGTATCTATGATATTTTGGTGACAAATAACCTATTTTTGGTTGGGGGTGAAAATACATTTTGGCTATAATGTAAGCCAATGTGAAATTGACATTGAGATTTGACCATTATATACATTATATGCACAGCGCTTTGGTATAAGAATCTTTGGCTAAATAAACTTTTATGGCTTTGATAAGGACAGTAATCACTTATTGGGTGATAATCATGAGCGAGGTACTGTCCTCAGTGAGTTAGGTGTGGTAAGGCATTTAACTCTGTGATAGCTTTGGATGTTTCAACTTGGCTAGGCTCAACTACAGTCAAAGGTTCCCTTCTAGGGAATTCTGTTTTTGGTTAGGGCAGGCTACAAGGGATATTCTCTAGAGAATCAGAAGAGGAAAGGGAGGCAGTAACTATTTTGTAACACACACACATCTTATCCCAGTTATTCAATCAAACACTAATCTAGATGCTGCTGTGAAGAGATTTTCCAAATGTGATTGAGAACCATAATCAGTTGACTTTAAGTTAATCAAAAGGGTGATTATCCTGGGTGGGCCTGACCTAATCACCTGGAAGGCCTTTAAAAGAGAGCTTGGGCTTCCCTGAGTTAAGAGACATTTGTGGACAACAAGCTGAAGCAGCCTGCTTGTGATCTTCCCTTCCTGACTGCCTGCACTACGGACACCAGACTTGATAAGCAGTCCCACAACTGCATAAGCCAATTCCTTATAAAGTATGTGTGTGTGTATATATATATGTATATATATATACACACACACACGCATGCATACACACACACACATATATAATCTCCTACTGGTTCTGCTTCTATGCTTGAACCCTGACTGATGGAAACCCTCATCATGTGAGGTAGTTATGCCCATTTATATCTGGAGAAGCTGAAGCACAGACAGATTAAATACCTTTCCTGAGATCGTATGATCAGTAAGCAACAGTTGGAATTCAACCCAGAGAGTTTAGTCCCAAAGCCAGGCTCCTGACTGCTATATTGTACTGGCTCTTCTATAGACATTGGAATGTACAAATGAAAGAAGCCAGTATGAACCATAACAAGAATGATTAATCCAGAGTAGTGGTTCTCAACCTCAGCCACACATTAGAATCTCATGGGAAGCTGTCAAAATCCCAATGCCCAGGGTGAACCCCAGACCAATTACATCAGCCTTTCTGGGGGTGAAGCCCAGGTACTGATGTTTTTAAAGCTCTCCACGAGATTCCACTGTGCAGCCGAATTCAAGAATCACTGCTCTAGACTAGAGCAGCGTGTCTCAGACTTGGATGTGTGTGAGACTCACCTGGGCATGGTGTTAAAATGTGGGTTCTAGGGCCAGCCCCAGTGGCATAGTAGTTAAGTCTGATGCATGCTGCTTCAGCAGCCCGGGTTTGGTTCCCAGGCATGGACCTACACCACTCATCTCTCAGTGGCCATGCTGTGGTGGCGGCTCACATATGAAAAACAGGAAAATTGGCTGGGGATGTTAGCTCAGGGTAAACCTTCCTCAGCAAAAAAAAAAGAAAAAAAATGTGGGTTCTAACTCAGTAGGCCTGGGTTGGGGCAGAGATTCTGCATCTGTAAGAGACTCCTCCCAGGTGATGCTGGTGCTATCAGTGCAGGGACCACACTTGGGTAACAAGCCTCTTGAGTATGCTTCAAAGTGTAGGATATTTGAGAGGAGAAGAGAGACTGGAAAAGAGGAGGGTATCCTTGCCTGTGAATAATAGGACATGGAGCAGTCTACATGCACCATGGGAGAGAAAGCATTGGGGACAGACCAAGCAACTGGAGTCGCCTGTCTGATGGGTGGACCCAGGCTGGGTGCAGAAGCTAGGGGCTCAGGGAGGGTCATTGGTAAAAGGTCTTAGAGCCTTCTCCCAGAAATGTGAACTCAAAAGACTGGAAAGGTTCCTGAGTGGTTGATTTGGACAAGATAATTCTTGCTCTTCTTGTACAACAGATTATAGTAGAGCATGGTTTCTTAACAGCAGCACTAATTGAAATTTGGGGCCAGATGATTCTTTGATGTGGGGCTGTTCTGTGTATTGTAAGATGTTGAGCAGCATCCTTGGCCTCCACTCACTGCATGCCAGTAGCACCCCCAGTTGTAACAACCAAAAGTGTCTCCAGACAGTGCCAAATGTGCCCTAGAGGACAAAATCACCCCTGGTTGAGATCCACTGGTATACACTGAAGGTTATCACAGGGCTGTTGCACTAGGTCCCAAGATCATACATGTATAGCGTTAATGAAAACTGTTGGGAAGAAAGAATGAATGGCAGATCCGATCACGGCCCTGGAGAACATGGAGCACTTGCTCCAGGGGCAGAAGGAAAGAAGGACAAAGGGCTTTGTGTTCATCCAATGTAACAAGCACGACCTTATTAAAGTCAACAAAAATTTTTCTGAACTTCAAAATTAGGCAATTTAAGGATAATAAAACAGGGGAGTATCCTGCTGCTGTTGGTAACATTGCAGAGAGCAGTGGATGGGAAGATAAACTGTTGCAGTGTGCAGGTTCATTTCACTTTATGTTAAGATGGGGAATGTCCTCTGCCTTTTAGTCTTCCATTAGTGCCTACCCAGGGCCCGGGTGCCTTGTTGTTCTAGAAAGCTCTCAACCATGTATTAGGGAGAGGTCTACCTCACTTAGGTTGTTTTCTTCCTGCAGCTGGGTCAATGTTTGTGGTTCTGATAGAGTTGCAGAGGCATCCTGAGATTTGATAGCCATTTTAAAAGTCACTATATTTGCACCTGAATCCTTTTTCCAGTTTTTTTTTAAATCCCCTCTAATCAAGCTACCCTTCTGCTTTAAATGAATATATAAGAGCTCAAGTGTTCTTTTCTTCAAAGGAACTATCCCTTATCAATGCTCTTCAATGTGATCTCTCAATTTCAGGCTTCCAGCCGTGGAGTTCTGAATGATTTCCCCCGTGTAATTGCACAGATGCCCTTCTTGAGCTCTTTAGGCTATCGTAGTTTAGGTAATACAATTAGCTTTCCTAAATCTCAGAGGCATATGTATTTCCTTTAAGAAGGAAATTCAAACTGTACTACATGAGTTGCTTTCTCCTGCAGTGTTCCTTTCTTATCTTTCCACCTCCTGGTTCCAAACTGGTGTTTGGAAAGAGGCCAAGGTGATATTAGGAGTCTTTGCTTAGTTCATGTCAAGTGACCAGCAGTAGAGAAATGTGCCCCGGCTGAGCCTTGACACAACAGTCAGCGGGTGGCATGAGGCCTGGGCTACTGAGCTGCTCCCCAAACGGGTGTTTCTTGAACCAGAAGGTGCCTCCCATGTCGCTTAGGCATCTTGTTAAAATGCAGATGCCAATTCAGTAGGTCTGAGACAAGGCCTGGGATTCTGCATTTCTATCATGCTCCCAGAGGATGTTGATGTAGCTGGTCCCCAGAATAGACCACACTTTGAATGGTGAGGATTTAACCCGGTCTTGTGATTGGAGGTTTGGAATCTGCTAAATTCAGTATCTGAGTTAATCTGGGTGTAAGTTACTTAACATTCATTTCACCTTGCTTTCCTCGAAAACCTTGATAATTACCATTCCAGTTTTCTACTTTAAAATATGGTGTGAAACGTGGATGAATTGCAGAAGCATTATGCTGAGCAAAAGAAGCCAGACACGAAAGAGTACATATAGTATGATTCCATTTACATGAAATTCTGGAACAGGCGAAACTAATCTAAAGTGACAGAATTTAGATCAGTGGTTTCCTGGGGCTAGGGTTAATGGTGATGGTGGAGTTGTCCAAATTTGTTAGGAGTGATAATGGTCCTTATATTTTAGAGATAATACTGATATATTTACAAATAAATGCTACGATTCCTGGGACTAGCTTCAAAATAATCTGCTAGGGGAAATGAGTGGAAGTACAGCTAAAACAAGGATGGCCATGTGTTGATAATTGTTGAAGCTGGGTGTTGGGTACATGGCCCTCATTGTACTATTCTCTACTTTTGTATATATATGAATATTACCAGAACACCAACTTAAAAATGAATGATTTTCTGTTGGGATGTTTCTTCTCATGATAAGCTTTTTGTGAATGTAGGACATGTTATCACCAAAGACTGCTTACATTCATTTATTCAACATGCATTCATTGTGCACCTACTGTGTGCCATGCACTGTGCTAGATAATGGGGATACATCAATGAATGAAGCTAAAAAATAAATTCTCTACTGTCACAGCACTTGCATTCTGGTGCAGAAGACAGGCAGTAACTGATTAACGTAGTAAGTAAACAGATTGTATAGTATGTAAGACATAAATGCTGTGGGAAAAGTAGAACAGGGTAAGAGGATCAGAAGTGGTAGAAAGATGAGAGGGTGAGAGGGACAGGGGAGGGCTCATTGAGGAGCTGGGTGCTCAGGGTAGGCCTTCCTGAGAAGATAACGTTTGCATCAAGTCCTGAAGGAAGTGAGGGATTTAGCCTATGCAGATAAGGGGACAGAACATTCTAGGCAAAAACAGCCAGTAAGAAGGCCTCAAGCAGGAGCAGCCTGAGGCTCTAGCAAAAAGGAAGAAGCTCTTGTGACTGTGTGTGGGATGGGAGGGGGCAGTGAGAGAGGAGATCAGGGAGGTGGTGAGTCCAGATCAGTCATTATAATGACTAATTTTTACTCTGAGTTGGAGGCCACCTGAGAGTTTTGAGCCGAGTGGCATGATCTGACTGCTGGGTTGACAATAGACTCTAGGGGGCAAGGGTGCAAGTAAGGTGGTCAGGCAGGCAGGTGACTCCACTTGCTTGGACTGTCCCCAATGCCTTCTCCCACGTGTTGCATGTAGATTGCTCCATATCCTATTATTCACAGCCCCTTTTCCAGTCTCTCCCCTCCTCTAAAATATCCTTCAATTTGAAACACACTCTAGAGCTTTGCTACCCAAGTGTGGTCCCTGCACCAACAGCATCAGCCTCACCTGGGAGGAGCCTCAGAGATGCCCCATCACTAATCCAGGTGAGAGACTATGGGAGAGTCAGACAAGATGGAAGCAATGGAGGTAGGAAGAAAAAGTTGGATTCTGGAAATAATTTGAACATAGAGCCGACAGGATTTCCTGAACTGGCCGTGGACTGTGAGAGTACCAGTGAGTGAAGGATGTCTCCAAGGTTGGAGCCTGAGTAAATGGGAAGACGGAGTTGCCTTTGAGATGGGAAGACTACTTTGGGTGTCTAAGTAAGGGTTTAAAGGTTGTTTGACAAACCTTGCACTCTGCAGTGAACATAACATCTAACTTCCTTAAAGACAGACTTATGTTTGTGCAATAACTTCATAAAAACTACAAAATGGCTTTTCCATCAAAGCAAATCTGAAGAGGTATTGAGGAATGCAGGACGTCCGAACTATAAATTTATTGGGCATTTTGTGTGATGTAGCAGCTAATGGCAATATGCTCTACATTCCTCTCTGTGGCATTCTAATTTTTCATGCCTAAAATGCACCTGGGTGATTGAGAATGTATTTGCTTCCTTTCAGGAAGTGGCTGCTGACTATAGCAAGAGGAATGTTGCAGAATAATTTGTTAGTACAGAAAAAAATGGCTGAAGAGTTTACTGTAGACTAAAACCTGACATCAATCCTAATCTTATTTTCACTTGCTGTGACTCAGAAGTGATGTTGACTTTCTTTGCAGCTGACATTGTGCTGCCAACCTCCCCTTTTATTTCTTTGTTTTTGCTTTTTATTGTCACCCCATTGACATCTTTCTCTTTCTTCTCATGAGAGCTAAGGATGAAGGTTTAAATGATAGATGATATAATATGTTAATGATGATTTCACCATGGTCACTGAGTTTCATTTTCAGTTAAAAATGAAATAATACTTTCATTTTTATAAGGAGTTTGAACACAGGTACACATTCACTTAGATGGAGTATTACGTGAAAGAATTTTTATGGGGCATTTTGTACCAACAATAGGGAGCACAATTCCAAATGGACAGTATTCCTACCTTTCCATCAATTTGCTATTTGCTATCAGTAGAGCATAATAGTTCCCTGAATCATTTTCTGCTATTACCACAACCCCACAGTAATACAAAAGTATTGGTTATTAAAGAATTATCCAAATGCTTGGTCTTTGGAAAAATACTCTATTAGTGATTTAGGGGTCCATGCTTCTGAACAATTTTCTTTAGGTCAATTTCTTTCAGGTCTGTCAGGAAGCAAGTTCCTTGTTTTCTCTTTTGCTTTTTTATCCAATTATAAGCAATTCTACATGAAAGATATAATAATTTGACAGATTATTAAGTTGCCTTTCAGTGAGATTTCTTATTTAACTCTAACTTCAGAAAAATAGAATTACTAGGAATCTGCTCTGTGGCTGCTCACACTTGGCATAGGAAATCATCTGTTAGAATGGAATGGAAATGGCAGTGGCCTCTGACTTCCCTCTCACACCCACTGTGGGGTAGAATACCCAGAAGGAGAATGAATGGCTGAGCAGAGAGCAAAGGTGAGTGCCAGGAAACTGGTTGGGAGGTTATTGCAGTAATCCAGGGGAGTGATGAGGAAGGCTGGCACCACTGGGCTGGCTGCAGAGCTTCTGGGAGTTGGGAAGATTCTGGAAATGTTTTAAATATAGGACTAACAGGATTTGCTGATGGGATAAATACATGGTGTAGTCAAGGATAACTCTGAGGTTTTGGGCCTGAGTAACTGGAAGAATGTAGTCGATAGGCAGGGTGTTGTTGGATGCCTATAGGTGGGAAACTGAGGAAGGCAGGATTTGGAAGAATCAAGTGGCACTGAGCAGGAGACAGTTGCCATTTTTCATTTTGTTTACAGTCTTTGAGTGTGATTACTAGTCTAATCTACCACTGGACATTTTCCAAATCTTTCTAGTAAATGAAAAATGCTGGGCAAGATAAGTAGTATGTGTTTATATGTTGATATTGAGCACAGACTTCAACCCCAAAATGGAATATATTGCCCTAGTTTTCTAAATTATAATATTTTCAGTTTTAATCTTTATGCTAATATAATACTCTTGTTGCAGAAAATTGAATCAAACTTTGAAGAGAAAATTAAAGCAAATCACATTTATATAAATTTAAATTTTATTTAAATTCCTTGAGCCAGAACATCAAAACATTCAGTGTAGCTATCAAATAATGAGGCTGATTAATAAAACACACAGAAACCCATTCTTGATTCTTTATAGCCCTATTTCCTCTTTGCTTTAAACCCAAATAACAATTCCATTTTATTCAAGTTCCACCTTTTCTATTCCATGCTTTCTTGTTTGAAGTCAAGACATTTTTAAATAACAAGTTTAAAAGTCATTAAATTATATCAGAAACCCAATACTTGAATCATAGTTGTAAATTTAGATTCTATGTTCTCCAGCCAAAATTTCCACAGAAATTGTAGCCCTCCTACTTGTCTTCTTTTAAATTACTGTTATTTTAAATCCTGTGCTATTTGAGTTTTAATGTGTCCTGCTATTTTGAGTCTAATTTTTAGAATATTAAGTGAAACATCAGGATATTGCAGAAGCATTGTCGGTTTATTTTGAAATGGTCACATTTATCCCCTCTGTCTTTCTCTTTCAAATGGGTGGGTACAAATAGTCATCATCTGTTTTAAAGCATTGTCATTTTTATTTTTTTACAATATCTATTTCAAGAAAAACCAGACAGAGCCCTCCATCATGAAAGTTAGACTTCGTAAAGTGCTGCCTTACTCACTGAACTCAAATAGTTAAGGAGAGACTTGGCCACTAAGCTCCAGGCTAAGGGGGGTATTCATCTCTTTCATCAAATCCTATTGATTCTTGACCTTTTTGGTTGAAGGGCAAGGGACACTGTTAAAATGTTGGCTTCAAGGTAGGCAAGAGCTTGATTTGGGTTTTAAATTTAGCATTCAATTTTGTCCTACCAACATCGAATCAAGTGGTTTTACACAATTAGCTGAAACCAATATCGAATTTCCTGTCTTGGTCCTCACTTTCACCCTTCTCAGGAAGCAAGTGGAAATTGACTGTGCATCAGCCTTGACCTCCAAGACCCATGGGAAGTCAATACTCATCAGCCAACTTTTAGGAATATCAACAATGACCATAGTAGGACAGAGTCATTATTGATCCTTTCATTGCTGTTCTCACTTTAATTTTAGGACTCTGAAGTCTTAACCTTGTCGACATAGCTCTTGAGCTTTTATAATATGATTATTTTTAAAGATACAATCGTATTATTGACATGTAGAGAATAAATCTATTTTTGGTGATAATGGAAGTAGCTCCCCAAATAACAAGACTTTGTTTTTTATATTACTTTCTGTAGCAAAGTTGGTTGTATCCATAATAACATTTCTCTTTTTCCTTGCCACCAGGAACTCAATTTATTTAGGTGGCAGTGTGCACAAGAGGATGAGTCTAAACCAGCAGTCTAAACTGGTGGACTAAATAAGTGCATGGTAATTCCATTTCCCTTGGACAAATACTCCCTTTCTCAGCCACTCTTGCAAACTAGGTGGCCATGTGACTTTTGGCCAATGAGACATAAGGGTAAGATTGCTGAGGGATATCCAGGAGAGATTTTACTGACAAAATTGAGAGTTTGGGAGAACACCTCCTCTGCACTACACTTTCCCCCTTCTTGGTGCCTTGAATGTGATTATAAGATGTGATGCCTGGATTTGCAGCATCCATCTTGCAATCATGAGGTTACAAACTAAGGTAAAATGCTGAGGATGGCAAAGTGGATAAACGTGATCCTGGGACCTTGGTGATTTTGTTGATCTAAGGCATCAAACCAAGAACTCCCTACCTTCTTTTATTCTGAGATAATAAAATATATTCATTGTTCACATTGTTAATAATTCTATTCCTGAGTAAGAAACATTCCTTATTTATTCAGCTTATGTTGTATTCTTCAGGCAAATCATCCACATACTTCACTTTTTAGAAGCAAGCATAGTCTACTAAAAAGAGCCCTAAATTAGCCCAGACTTGGCTCTAGTCTTAGACCACTTATATTTGAATGCCTACTATTCATCAGATTCTGTGATAGATATTGGGGATATTAAGACTGATAATATGTGCTCTTGACCCAAAGGATCTCAGAAACAAGTAGAAGAGATTGGCTTTAAGTAGATAAATTTGATACAGTGAGTCAAGCATAATAACAGAGATATTGACTAAAAGTAGCAACAACTGGAGTTATGGACTCCATGTTGTGAGGCACAGAGAAAGCTTCTGAATAGAAGATAATCTTTTTTTTAATAAGCTTTATTGAGGTATAACTTATAAACAACAAAATTCACTAATTTTAAATTTAAATTCCATGTACAATTGTGAAACAGCCACCAAAATCAAGATATAGAGTATTTACATCATTTCGAAAAGTTCCCTTTGCAGTTAGTCTTCTTCCCAAATCCCCTGATCCTGGCAAACACTGACTTTCCTTCTGTCCCTTTATCTTGCCTTTTCTAGAATGTGAAATCAATGTCTTTAGTTCCCCCTCATTTTCAAGATTAGTTTTGCTGGATTCTTGGTTGACAGTTTTCTTTTCTTTTTTGCACTTTGAATATATCATCTCATTGCCTTCTGGCCTTCATTATTTCCGATAAGAAGTCAGCTTTTTATTATATATTTTTTTCTACTGTGTATAATGAGCTGTTTTTCTCTTGCCACTTTCAAGATTTTTTTTTCCTCTGGCTTTTAACAATTTGACTATGGTGTGTCTATGTACAGATCTCTTTGTGAGTATCCTACTTGGAGTCCGTTGGTGTCTGTAAATTAATGTATATTATCAAATTTGGGAAGGTTGCAACAATTATTTCTTCAAATATTCATTCTGTCTATTTCTCTCTCTCCTCTCCTTCTGGCACTCCCATTACATGTAGGTTAGTACACTTAATATTGTTCCACAGGTCTCCAAGTCTCTGCTAATTTTTCTTCCATTTTTTTTTTTTTGCCTTTCTATGTTCAGATTAGGTAATTCTATTGATCTATTTTCAAGTTCACTGATGCTTTCTTCTGCCATCTCAAATCTGCTACTAAGCCCGTCTAGTGAATGTATCATTTCAGTTATTGTATTTTTCAACTCCAGAAATTTTATTTGGTTACTTTTAATATAGTTTCTATTGCTATATTGTTATTTTCAATTTCTTGAGTCATTGTCATTACATTTTTCTTTAATTCTTAAATAAACATGCTTTGAAGTCTTTGTCAGCTGAATCCAACATCTATACCCACTCAGAGTCCTTTTTTTTTTTTTACCCCTTTTGTTTTCTTGTGTATGGGTTACACTGTCCTGTTTCTTGTTATGTCTCATTTTTTTTTGTTATTGTTGAAAACTGGATTTGAAAGCTGGATGTTTTAGATGATATATTGTAGAAACTGTTGGTTCTATATATTTTCCTCTTATGGTTATTTTTTTGCTGATTTTTGGTTTATTTATTTGTTTGTTTAGTTACTTTCTTTGCTTTGATCTGTGGAATCTTCTCCACCGCTCCCTCATTCCTCAGGTTTATGCCTGTGATGTCTCTGCTGTTTGATTTTTTTTCTTCCAATTTAAAAAAAAAATTTTGACCTGGCTTCCTGTGGGTCACTCTTTTGTCTGTATAGCTTAGTTTTCAGTCAGTGATTGAAGAAAAGTTGTGCTTGAACAACTTATGCCAGTAAAGATTCTACTTTCTGCTGATGGATCTGTGTGTGTGTGTGTGTGTGTGTGTGTGTGTAAGCACTTTCAAAGTTTAATCAGTTTCAATCTTCTTTAATTTTTTTGGCTGGGTCCTCTTGTAGAGCATTTCTAGCCCCTATATGGCTCTCTAATTTTCAGGATCTCCATGTTAAATTTCTGGCTTTCAGCTGGTCTGCCACTCACCCCCAATGGGACTACAACCTCAGGCTAATAGAACTGTGGACTTTCCTTTTTCGTTTCATACTGAATTTGCAATTTTTACTGACAATACCACTGGTCATAGGTTTTTCACCCTTTGCTCCAAATCAAGGCAGCTCCATCTAGTGGCAAATGTTCTGTTTTACACTACCAACCCCACCTGATATTACTACAAAGTATCACTACTTTGCTGATTAATCTGGCGAGTGGATTGGGATGTATGCGATCAGTTCCAGGCAAGAATGCCACAGACTCCCACTATTTTACTCAAAGTTCATCAGTTTTTCATGAATAAATACATCTCAATTTGTTGTCTGCCTTTGGTCTATTTTGAGATCCTTGAAATGGTTGTTTTTGGTAATTGTCCCATTTTATAATTGTGTGTTGGGAAGAGATTTACTGACTCCTTTATTCTGTCATCACTAAAAGTCTTGCTTTCACATTGATTAGTTTTTTAATATCAGATCTTGCATTCTTAGAATAAACCCTACTTTATCATGACATATACTTTTTCTATATTGCTATATTTGATTTACTAATATTTTATTAGGAATTTTCCTATCTGTGTTTGTAAATGACATTTGTTTCTACTTTTCTTTTCTTGTAATATCTTTGTCTGATTTTGGTATCAGAGTAATGTTAGCCTCAAAAAGTGAGTTGGAAATATACCCCCATCTTGTAGTTTCTGGAAAAGTTTGTGTATAATTGGCCTTATTTCTTCTTTAAAGATTAGGTAGAATTCACCAATGAAGCCTTCTGGGTCTAGAATTTCTTTCTGGGGAAAGTTTTTAGCTACAAGTTCAATTACTTATAGATATGGGCTATTCCCTTTCTTCTTGAATGAGCTTTTGTAGTTTGTGTCTTTCAAGGAATTTGTCCATTTTACCTAAGTTTTGAAATTTATTGCCATAACACTGGTCATAATATTCCCTTAATACCCTTTAATGTCTGTAGGATCTATGGTGATCTCTCCTTTTTCATTCCTGATATTGTTAATATGTATATTCCCTCATTTTCTTGATCAGTCTGGCTAATTTTTTTCAACTTTATCTTCTCAATAATGGTTTCATTGAATTTATTTATTGTCTTTCTATTTTCTGTCTCATTGATTTCTACTCTTTCTTTATTCATTCTTTCCTTCTGCTTACTTTGGGTTTCATTTGCTTTTCTTTTTCAGATTTCCTTGAGTGGAAGATTAGAACACTGATTCGAGATCCTTCTTTTTTTTCTAATATACTCATTCAATGCTACAATTCTCCCTCTAATCACTGCTTTAGCTTTATGCCACAAATTTTGACATGTTGTGTCTTCATTTTCAAAATTCTGTTTAAAATATTTTCTGATATCCCTTGTGATTTTTTTTTTCAACCTATGATTTATCTAGAATTGTATTGCCTAATTTCTAAATATGTGAGATTTTCCCAGTATCTTTCTCTTATTGATTTCTGGTTTAGTTTTGTTATAGTCAGAGAACATACTTTTAATCAATCATCTGAAATGTATTGAAACTGGTTTTATGTCCCAGAATATGCTCTATCTTGGTGAATGTTCTATACATATTTTAAAAGTATATGTATTCTTTTGTTGTTGGGTGGATTGTTCCATTAAAGACAATGATATCAAGTTGGTTGATAATGTTTGACAAGTCTTTTATATCACTACTGATTTTCTGCTTACCTGCTCTATCAACTTCTGAGAAAGGAATTCTGAAACTTCCAATTATAAGTTTTGATTTTCCACTTTAAGAAATCTTAATATTAAAGATGTGAAGCTTTTCCACTCACTAGCCACATGATTGTAAACAAACCCCTTAAGCCCATGGGGCTCAACTTCTTCATGGTTAAAATGCTGATACTCTCTCTTCCCACCTCAGTGGGTTGTGTTGAGCGGGTGTTGAGTTCACCAAAATAGATAAATCAGGAGGAGGCATTATAAACCATATAATAGTATGTAAATATATTATCTTATTCATGCCCACATTATGCAACAATGCATAAACACAAGCACAATAATTTATAGTAATATAGGATTAGAGTGTATGACTTTGCATTTGTAATGTGGTGCTCCTACCAAAGTATCAAGCCTTCTTCATAGGTATGCAACATGTCAAAACACAGGATGATAGCTGGTAGGTCTTAAAAATTTGTCTTTTGTGATTAATATTAAGCATCCATAATAGACCTTCAGAATCACCATTTTTGTCATTATTTTTCAAGAAATGTAGTTATTTTTGCTGTTACAAAGAAGTGAAAATGGAACCCTCAATTAAAATCTGCCAAGAATCACTGTACAGGGACTGTCTATTCTACTTAAGTGTTGTAACAGAATATTTTAGGCTTGCTTTGTCAGTCTAGCACAAGGGTCAGCAAACATTTTCTGTAAAGGGACAGATAGTAAATGTGTTAGGCTTTACAGTCTCTATCTCAACTAGTCAACTCAGCTGTTATAGTACAGAACCAACCATAGATAATGTGTGAAGGCATAAGCATGGATGTATTCCAATAAAACTTTATTTACAAAAACAGATTGTGGGCCTGATTTGGCCTGTGGGCCATAGTTTGCCAGCCCCTGGCATAATAACCTCTACTTTCCCCTCCCCCAATTCAAACACTGAATTTGTTTATCTCTCTCTATATATTTGGTAACTGAGAGTGATAAGAAGATATTCTGTTCAGGGAGGGTGACAGGTAGAAAGGACAGAAAGATGAAAGAGGTTAGGATGATCAGTTGGATTGGTTTTGAACTCCCTACAGTGAAAGCAATATAGAAGCCAAAGTTAACAGAATCATTCAAGAACTTTAGGAGAACCTGGGCACAATTACAGAAACTTTGGGGGGCTGACTGCCAAAGTGTGGCACTGTGTTTTGACAAATGGCTGCTCTGTCCTTCTGGATAGACTCCAACTCCATTCTGGCACCTTGGAGAGCAGCCACAGAGAGACTCTTGGCATAATTTTGGTGGGGCCTGATAGGTGCTGGCAGAGGGAGGCTTCTCCTGGAGACTGAGTGGACAGGGAATGGAGACCAGGTTAGTAAGAGCAAGAAAGTAGAACAGGGTAGACATCTTGGGTGGACTGCAGCTGACAGATATTTTTGAGGACACATGGGAAGCATCCTCTTAAGAACTGCGAGATGTTGTGCTGATAATGATAGGAGAGAGTTGGGGGCTTCAGTCCAGTGGCTTTACAAGTGAGTGCTATTGGTCCAGAATATATTTAAGCAACATGAGGAAATAACTGAGATGAGCCAAAGTGGTGCCAAAGCCAGATCTGGCCAGAGAATAGAAGATGGGCCGGCAAGACCCATACGCCTTCTGCCTGGGTGCTTGGATGATAGCAAAGAGGTGGTATCCTGGCTCTGTTTGCAGATTTAACTGACTGGCTGGCTATCAGGAAGAGATTATCAGTGCAGAAAGAGGGGAAGGCTTTCACAGGCACTTCAACTGTAAAGGCTGTCTCCTCCTACTCAGAAGCCACCAAAGAAGAGGAAGAACATGCCCCTGGGTCCTCTCAATTGAAGTGGGCAGTTATGGGAGAAGTGAGTTTCTTTAAGCCACTCCCAGCCTTTTTTCTTATTATTTGCCTCTTAGTTTGAAAGTTTTAGTATAACCAGGTTGGCCTCACATCTTTATATGTAGCTCTGCCTTAGAATGTTACCTTTGGAAATGGAAATTCACCCTTAACACAGGACAAATTGTATTTTCCTCTTCTCAGAGATCAAAAAGATCATTTATCAGGAAGATATTTTCCTCCCTGTCTTCCATCTAAATGACTGACACATTGAACAGACAGTTTTAATTTACTACTCCTCTTATAGGTTGGATAGCAAATGGTTTGTTGGGATAATAACACATAAAAGAAATATAAAGACTTTGACTCCTCTAAGGACAAAAATGCCGCTTGACAGATGAGTCCACTGGCCTGACAAGCTAGTGAACTTCTCTTGACCTATGGAGAAAAAAAAAATCCTAGGTATGCATGATGACAAAACAAGATGTGGGACTCTGCCTGCGGATTTCCTTTTGGTCAAACAGACAACTTTAAAAAGCACCATCAATTCTTGTAATCTTTTTTATATATGGAAGCATTCTGTTGTCCAATCACAGTTGTAGGACATGACAACAAATTGCTTATTTTCTGATATTTTTAGCAGAATAAATGAGATTACAAAAGAGAGACTTCTTCTAGACAATAGCAAAATGAGGAAAGAAATTTGTGGACCACCAACTCTACCCCAGGCCTGGGACTGGGTGCTGTAGTTTCATTACTTCGTATTATTTGACTTAATTCTGAGGTCATTACCATTATCCTATTTTAGATATAAAGAAACTAGTGCTAAAAGAGGTTAAGAAACTGACCCTTAAAGGGAGCCTGTTGCTTTTAAGTGGCCAAGTTGAGATTCATACTCATATCTGCCTCCAAAGCCAATAATCCTTGTAGTTTTCTACTTTTGTCTGTCCTGTGCTTCACAGTCTTTATTGGGCCTACATATTTCAGAGAGAGCTGGGAATATGCAGATTCCTGAACCCTGACCCAAGAAATCCTAATTCTGTTGCTTTTTGGGGAATGCAATCAGAAATTCTTATTTTTCCAGGCATGCCCTGTGATTGTGATGCTGACTGTCTGAAGACAATACTTGGAGGAATGCTAGTCTGGACCTGAGGTTCTCCACATTGGCTGCACATTGAATCACCTAGGAGGTTTACAAAATAACAATGTTGGTATCTCATCTCAGATTCTCTGGAGTGGGGCCCAGGCATCAATATATGAAAGTAAAGTCCTGCCCGCTCTGGGTCATGGTCACTATGATGGACAGTGAGGGTTGTGAATCTCTGGTGCAGCTAGTTCTGGTCTCACTTTCATTACTGAGTAACTGCATGATCACTGATAGTCCTTGCTCCTCTATAAGCTATTGGACTAAAATGGTTAATTTTACGTGTCAAGTAAACTGGGCTAAGAGATGCCCAGATAGCTGGTAAAGTATTATTTCTGAGTGTGTCTGTGAGAGTGTTTCTGGAAGAGATTAACATTTGAATCAGTAGACTGAGTAAAGAATACCCTCATCAATGTGGGTGGGCATCATTCAGTCTAGTTCTACTAGAATTCTTGAAGAATTCTTGAAGAACAACTGTGACATGAAGAACACAGCTCTACAACTCTGTATTCCATAAATATTTCTTGGATGAATTAATTCCTCCAGATTTATAGATGGCTCATAGATGCAGAAAGTGAACATGTCCTTTTTGTTTAAAGGATTAATACATCTAGCATGGTGAACTGATGGTGTGTTGCATCAGAAGAGCACATTTCACAGTGTCCTTCAATTATGATGTCATTTCAATAATAACTAGGTCAGAGTATGACTTTTTTGGAAAGCATCTAAGTGCTCTGAGTTCCTATAGCAGAATACTGCCTGCCTAACCAGAGATTGCAAACTCAAATGCCTACAGGGGGCCAGGTGGATAAACTAGATAGGAGTACTGAGCAGGTGTAAAACAAGAAGGGAAGATGGGAACTATGGGAAGGTTGAGCATGCAAGTCCTATCTGAAAGCATTCAAATACACATTTCTAAAAAAAACGCGTAGGTGGGATAAAAGACATCCAAAGGATACCATTTTGCACCCCCTGATCCAAACAAAACCAATTAGTATCCTGTTACAGGCTTGTATTGTATAGCTTTAAATCTATAATCCCCTGAATTGTTTTAAAATTCTTTACAACTTTTACCCATGCCACTTTGTTGCCAAGCTCTCTTCTCTCCCTGAGAAAGAAAACAAAACTCAAAACACACAAACAACCCTGTGTGTTCTCTAAACTGTAGCAGCTGGTGGCTAAGCATATGGTAAAATTATTTCTATGGATATTATTATTCTCTGTGCACTGTGCTGAATGAGGGAGAAAAATTAACTTTTTTTCATGTATACATTAAATAACATGGTGTAGACACAACATATGCTGACTTTGTCACATATATTTTCACACTGAGTAGTGAATAATGTTCGGAAATTTAAATTAATGTAACTTCTTGATACAGATATCCGCCTAAGTTTCTAAGTATAAATCTCCATAGGATATATATTTTTTAGGGACAAAAGAAAAAAAAAAAGAGCTTTCTAGCAATACAAAACAAATAGCTCTCAGGATGTACTTGTCTTTACTGTAGTCGAGTTTTATTCCCTGTTCCTTGGCACAATGTGCTGACCTTATAAATGTTATTAGATGTTGATCTTGTAAATATAAATAAGAACTGTCAACAAGTGGAATTGTATTTCTGAACACAGAAGTCAGATTCTCCTCTAAGCTGCATAAGGTTGCTTTGTGAGCTTGTAGTATCAAAAAGTAATAAAACAGGTTTTTGAGAAGCGTTTTCAATTAGAGTTGGTTAACCAAATTTTCTAATAATAGGGATTATTCAGCATATGCTGCAAAATGGGAACTCAGCAAAATAGTCTTATCCCTCGGTTGTAGGGGTAGAAAAGCTGTCCTACATTTTTATGGGAGAAAGGGCAATAGGCCTGTTTCAATCGAACAAACATCAAAGCTGGGTCCTGGGCTGCACCAGTTTGCATTCCCACCAGCAGTGCATGAGGGTTCCCTTTTCTCCACATCCTCTCCAACGTTTGTTGTTTTTTGTCTTGGTAATTATAAACCGTTATTATCTCAATAAAATTACTGGGAAAAAATAAAAAAGAATAAATAAATAAAAATAAATATTAAGTAGAGAGAAAAAAAAGAAGATGAGTCCTGGGGTCATTTGGTAATGAACAAGCTGTAGTCTCTGCCCTCATATGGAGAGGAATATGGTATAGAGCCATGTGGTCCAATATGGTAGCCACTAGCCACATGTGGCTGTTTAAATTTTGCATTAAATTAATTAAAATTAAATGAAATTAAAAATCCAGTTCCTTAGTCACACTGGCCACATTATAAGTGTTCAGTAGCCACATGCGGTTAGTGGTTAGTGGCTACCATATTGCACAGCAGAGATATAGAACATGTCCATCATCACAGAAAGGTCCATTGGACAGCGCTTGGTGTAGAGATCATGAACTCACTTCTGGAGTCAGACTGACTGGGTTTGAAACCGAGGAGAGTTCCTTGAGATCTCTGTGCCTCAGTTTCCCCCATCTGTAAGTTGGGGATGATACTAATAAGAGGGCTGCAGTGAGGATTAATTGAGTTTATGATATGAAATACTTTTGTAAGTACCTGGCCCATAGGAAGTGTACAGTAGACACAGTGGAGGCATTTCTCAGTAGAGGTTCGGCAGAACATTCTGAACATCCAGAAGAGGCAGCAAATTAATTCTGACCCAGAGAGGTTGAGGAAGCATCATGGAAATGGTGACATTTAAGTTGGACCTAAAATGATGAATTTTAACAAGTAAAGAAGGGAAGTGGGTGGGGGGCAAGGGTAGTCAGCCTATGCAAGTCATGGAGCATGAAATTCCGTGGCACCCAATTTGTGGAAAAAGGGAAAGGCAGACGGCAAGGCTAGAAAGATAGGTGAAGAAAGACTGTGCAGTGCCTTGCATGCCACACTAAGAAAGCCATATTTTCTTTTATTAAAAAGTAAGGAGCCAGGAAGGCATTTTGACATGACTATATCTAAGTTTTAGAAAGGCAACTATGGTGATATTGTGGAAGTTGGATTAAAGTGGGGGTCCAGAAATCAGGAAGGAAAGAGAGAGATGATGAGATCTTGAACTAAGCCTGTGATCTTGAGCTAAGGCTAAGGAAGTATGGAGGTAGAAGAGAGAGAAGTGTTGATAAGTCTTGGTGGTGAATTACATGTGGGGAGATGGAAAATGGAACTTTGAAGACAATTCCTTGGACTTCTGACTTGGGTGTAGATGCTCTTACTAAAACAGGGATTTCAGCAGAAGGATCAGGCATCACATATCCTATGAAGACTTCCTTGACCTTTCCAGACAGTGCTGACAGTTCTTGTTTTGTGTCTTACATTCTAGCCCTAGATGGCAGCAGCTACCAGCCACCAGCAGTGCCTTGTGCTAATCTGATTCTCCCGTGCTGTAGGCTGTGAGTTCCAGAGAGGAGAGGACCAGGCAGTGTCTGGATCATGAAGAGAGGACCAGACGGTGTCTAGACTGTCATGTGCCTTCTTGTGGAACCTCTCACATCCTCTTTCTTTCCAGCAGACACCCCCTCCAACTAAGATGCCAGGTACCTGTGTTCCCAGCCTCTTTTGCAACTAAGGCGTGGGCATGTGATTCAGTCCTGGCCACTGTGAACTGAGGGAACTATTGGGGCTGGGGCTGGGCAAAAACTTTCTTCCTTGACAGAGGAGCAAGTTAAAATGGGAAGCTTCTCTCCCCTTCCTGCTTTAAGACATTGTTCTGTGAAAATGTGACAATTAGAGCTGTGGCCGCCATATTGTCACAATGAGGCAAAGGTGAATAGATCACAGAAGCTGACTCTGAACCCTGATATTGTTGAGGCCCTGGACCAAACATGGAACAGCCCTTCTCCTCACACTCCCCGCAACTCTTTATATCCCCTTTAAATAGGTGTTCTCTTACTCATATCTCCTGGGAGGCAAACTCACTCCTAGTTGAGAACTACTGTTCTAGGCAAATGCTTTGGTTATATGTCAAAATCTAAAGAGCAAATAATAGGAACTACACAGATATCTGTTCTGAATCACTGGTGAGTCCATGAGAATCCATCAAACAGCCTAACAGATTGGATGGTGGGGAGGACAGGGCCCATGGGGAGTGGGAGGCTGTGCACAGGGGTCAGGGGGGCAAGGTGAGATCATGGGTGCTGTGGAGGGAGGGTTGGTCTGGCTGGAATGCTTCAGGGAACTCCTAAGGAGTCAGAGTCAACCATGGGCACTAAGAAATCATGCTTGGCAGTTATCATGGGAGGGGTCCAATGACAGTTCCTCCTTACTTCAAGAGTTGAATTTGGGAATGAGTGGGGAAAATGCTGCCCAAATCAGAAGTTCCACCATGAAAACTAGTTTATGTTTCGGATTCAAGGCTATTACTTGAAGCTGCTTCATTATATTTAATTCTCTAGGTTTTAAAGCTTGAACAGAGTAGAGCATCTTTTGTTTTTTTTTTTTTTTAAAAAAGCCTCCCCTCCTCCTTCTTGCTCCTCTTCAGAGGTTGTCAGTTTGTGGATGGTACAGGGTTTAGCATCTGTGACAGCACTGCACGCTATCTGCTGAGGAACTATTGAACCATTCTGGCATTAGTACTGAATTACTGAAGGACAATATGGCAGTAAAGAATATGGAAAGGGATATTTATTAGTGAGTAAATCTCTTTTTAGTTCTATAATTCCTGAGTTAAAAACAACACAGCTGGCATCTTTTTATGAAACATTACACAAATGTACCAACCTCTCCTCCCTCTCACCATCTAAATTCCTGATATGATTTCCAAAGAGCACCCCCCTGCATTTTGTTTCTAATAAAAATAGAGAATTTTTCTTCTGGGCCTGATTGAGATTCTGCATTGCTAAGACCAGAGGGAAAATAAAGGAGAAAAAGAAGCCAAGTCTGTTTTCAGCTTTTGCAGGACCTGGGCTTTAATCACAATTGATGATGAGCGCTAACATCTTTATGTAAATGGCAGCGTTGTTCTGACAAGTCAAGTCCAGTCAGCTGCACAGCGTCCTGTTAAACACATGCGTGAACCTCTCTTCTCGCCTGCAGCTTGCCTCCAAAGCCTCCATTCTTCCTTTCCCATCTCCACTCTCTCCAGTCCCCAAACAATTAATCACAATATCTTCTGTACAGTAATTAGTCCTGTAAGATGAGCTCTGATTTGAAATAGTAATTTATGGAACAAAGGAGAATGTCTCTTTTGATAAGACTGGTACATGCTAAGCTTTAAATACCCCTCAGGATGAACTTCTTCAGTTCCTAAGAAGAATGTAGGAAGAAAGCAAAATCACATTTGATGAAAACCTACTGTGTGCTAGGCTTTTCTCTCATTTACTTCTCACAGCAACCCTGGGAAGCACTTAGCAGTATTCTTATTTGACAGACAAACAAAGTAAAACTCTTTGAGTTAATGAAATATGCCCAAGGCCACAGCACTAGTAAATGTTTAAATCAGGTTCCAAGGACAAAGTGCTATAGTTATGACACCCGTCTCTTCCACTGGGGCCAGCGGCTGCTCATCCTATGAAGTCTAGGAGCAGAGTCAGCCCCGGACAAAGGGAGAAGAGAAGGATATTTTATCTTTGGTGTCCCCCAAACTACCTTTGTGCATGTGTCTAGCTGGACACTCCTGATGCATCTGAAAAGTTAGCGTAACACTGGTCAATGGCGAACTGCTTTAACAAACGTTCCCCAACTTCAATGGCATAATGTGGTAGATGGTTTAATTAGTCTCCTACTATGTGGGAAGACGATCATCCACATCCATTGCAATGTAACTTGCAGTGTCTCTTTCCGGAGTGTATTAGTCTGCTGGGGCCGCCATAACAAAATACCACAGACTGGGTGGCTTAAACAAACAGAAATTTATTTTCTCACAGTTCTGGAGGCTAGAAGTCCAAGATCAAGGTGGTGTCAGATTTGGTTTCTCCTGAGGCCTCTCTCGACTTATGGAAGGCCACCTTTTCATTGTGTCCTCAATGGCTTCCTCCTGGTGTCTCTTCCTCTTCTTATAAGGACACCAGTCTTATTGGATTTGGGCCCCACCCTTATGACCTCATTTATCCTTAATTATCTCTTTAAAGGCCTCATCCCTAAATACAGTCACATTAGTGGTTAGGGCTTCAACATATGAATTTTGGGGGGACATAATTCAGTCCATAACAGGGAGTAAGTAGAGTTTCCACCTTGCTAACTGAGGCTTGGCCATATGATAGGCTTTGGCCAATGTAAGGTGAGCAAATGTGATAGATGCCACATCTGAGCAGAAGCTTTAAGAGCCTTGCGTAGTGGCTCTGTTGTTGGTTCATTTTCCTCTGTGCCATGAAAACAGTATGTATAACCACAACCAAACAGCAGTTATCATGTAATATGAACTATAAATAAACCTTTGTTGTCATAAGCTATCGAGATTTTTGGATTTTGTTTGTTACCACAGCATAACCTAACAAAAACTGATTGATACATGTAACAACATAAAAATTTATTTCTTGCTCAGTTACAGTCTAATGCAGATTGGATATCTCTCCTTTATGTTTCTCTTTCCAAACAGTGACTCAGGAATCTGAGCTCCTTGCATCATAGGGTTCTGTCATCTTGAAGTCCTCATTTCTAGCCACACAGATGGAAACAAGACAAAACCAATGATCTCTTGGGAGATTTTAGTAAACAGACCTAGAAATGGAGTATGTCACTCTGTCTTCATTTCTTTGATGAGAATTAATCTCATGGTCCAAACGTAAATGCAAGGGAGGCTTAGAAATATCGTTTTCCAGAATGCCCAGGAAAAGGAAATATTGGTGAGCATTTTGTCACCCTCTGCTTGAGCACCTATGCTCAGTGTTTAATTTCTGAGTGAGGTCTTCTCCTCTAGCTGTTAATAACACCCCAAGAGTATTAACTGACCGTGGCATAAAGTGTTGGATATGCACCTGTTTTAACAAAGGGCGTTTAAAGCTCAGAAAGCCTCGTGAACCCCAAAGGAATAAAATGCCAGTAATCTACCTGACAGATGGGGATAGAACCTATATGCATCCATTCGTAAGCGAAGCTGGACCCAACTGGTTCAGCGAGTATTTATTAAGCACTTAACGGTGCCCACGTGAGACCCTGGACAATGTGCTGTGGAAAGCAGGAAGTGACTAATTTTGCCTGTGAGGTATTAAGAAGGTTGTATGGAAAAGGTGACATTTGAACTGGCCCCAAAGACTTTATTCCACCACAGAAGGTAGCAAATGTCATTCTAGTGAGAAGGGCACTATCATGTGATCACCATCATCATACAGACACATGAAAGAGTACAGTGTATCATGGGAAGTACAAGTGGCAAAGAGTGTCCAGATCACAGCATGCATTGGGCCAGGGACAAAGGGGAGAAAGAGATGACATGAAGAAGTGAGGTGTAATGGGTTGAATGGTGGCCCCTAAAAGATATGTCCACCTGGAACCTGTGGATATGACCTCATTTGGAAAAGGGGTCTTTGCAGATACAAATAAATTAAGCATTTCCAAATGAGATTATCTTGGATTACCCAGACGGGCCCTGAATCCAATGACAAGTGTCCTTATAAGAAGAAGAGAACACACACACAGAGAAAGCCATGTGAAGACAGAGGCAGAGGTTGGAGTGATGCAGCCACAAGCCAAGGATGCCTGGAACGACTAGAAACTGAAAGAAGCAAGGAAGGATTCTCCCCTAGAGCCTTCAGAGGGAGTGCCGCCCTGCAGACACCTTGATTTCAGACTTCTGGCCTCCAAAACTTTGAGAGAATAAATTTCTGTTGTTTTAAGTCATGAAGTTTATGGTAATTTGTTATGACAGCCACAGGAAACTAATACATGAGGCTGTGAAGAGTATGTTCTGTGTCTTGCTGAGGAGTTTGGACATCATCCTGGGAGCAGGGTATGAGCAGAGGAGGCAATATTGGTAATCTTTAAGATAGAACTGATATGGTCTGCTTTGTACATCAGAAAGGCAACTCTGGTGGCTCTGAGGGGTATCGGGCAATTATTATTAGCCTGCTTGTGCTTGGGGAGTGGGACGATGATGAGCTGTGGGTGAGCCCTGAGATACAGTGGAGCTGAGGCTGGGACGTCTGCCTCTGGAGACACTGGCTGTGCTTTGGCCATGAGGTTCCATAGTCTCTTCCCAACCAGTGAATTACCCCAACACCCTCTTAGGGGATACTTAATGGGCTGCATTTATCTAGATCCCAGAATAACCAGTTCATTACTAGAGGGAGGAGAGTGATTCCTTTTCAGTGATTCCCTTCTGAAAAAGGTAGAAATTTTGTAATCAGCTGGCTGTACATTGCTTCTTCTGGTATACTGACCTCAGAAATATCCTGAATGCAACATATGTGTGAGAGTGTCCCACTAGTGAGCCCCCAAATTCCATTGAGGCTTGTTTAGTTATTTATTACTGTATAACAAAGCATCCCAAAACGTAGTGCCTTAAAACAACAGCCCTTGTGTTCTCTCTCATAGTACTGTGGGTTGCACAGGCTGAGCTCTGCAGCTCATCTGCTGGCCTGCCTTGGGGTCTTTCATAGTTGTAATCAGATAATGGCTGGGTCTAGAGTCATCTAGAGGCTCACCTGGGACACAGGGATGGCTGGGCCTCTCTCCCTCTCCACATGGCTTCTCCACGTAGTCTCTCCAGAACTGGAGTGAGACTTCTTACATAGTGGTTTTGGGGCTGTAAAGGTGAGAGTTCCGAGAGGGAGGAAATGGAAACTGTTAGTTCTCTTAAAAGCCAGGTCTGAAACTTGGACAGCCTGACTTCTGCTGCATTTTGTTGGTTAAAGCAGTCACAGTAAAGCAGATTCAACGAAGGAGAAATGACCTCCATTTCTTGGTGGGGGAAGACAAAGAATTGGCAGCCATCTTTAATCCACCTCAAGGCTATTTTCAAAAAGTTGTACTTTTGTCATTGTCTTTAAGCAGAACAAATGGGAGTGAAAGAGGCACAGTGTAGGTATTCAATGAATATTTGATTAATAGATTGAATGAATACACGAATGCACACAGGCAGTCAGCTTTGTTTCAGAATTTCTAAGTCACTTTAAAAAGAGGATTTGATAGCAAGGACATGGTACTGAAATTACCCAGAGATGTTGTTTAAGCATTAGATTAGAAAAAAGAGAAAATCTGCTTGTCTGGTTATGAGTATAATGTCAGCATGGAGTGGTGTTATTAATTAAATCATGTTGTTAATTGCAGGGTGGAGATATATATATATGTATATACACGACAATGCTGAGCCCAGGGAAGACACTGTGTTTGCCCCTTGCCATTTAGGCAGGAGACTTGTTACAAAGAAATATTAATGACATTTAGTTTCTTTTTTAAATAAATTCTGATCTAGCAGTTAAAACTGCTACAGGCATGAATTAAGAAAGCTAGTCACCAGGCCGGCCCCGTGGCTTACCAGTTAATTGCACGTGCTCCACTACTGGTGGGCCGGGTTCGGATCCCAGGTGTGCACCAACGCACCATTTCTCCAGCCATGCTGAGGCTGCGTCCCACATACAGCAACTAGAAGGATGTGCAACTATGACATACAACTATCTACTGGGGCTTTGGGGAAAAGAAAAGGAGAAGGATTGGCAATAGATGTTAGCTCAGAGCCAGTCTTTCTCAGCAAAAAAAAGAGGAGGATTAGCACGGATGTTAGCTCAGGGCTGATCGTCCTCACCAAAAAAAAAAAAAAAAAAGAAAAAAAAGAAAGCTAGTCACTTAAAAACTTCAAAAATTAAAAAGCTTTAAAATCAATATATGGGAGGGAAGTCAAGATGGCAGCGTAAGCAGACTCTGAACTCACCTCCTCCCATGGACACAGCCAATTTACAACTACTCATGGAAAATTACCCCTGAGACAGAACTGAAAACTGGATAAGAGGAACTCCTGCAACAATGGACAATCCTAATTGAGGTGGAAGAGGCAGAAACTCCCTTCTGGAGAGGAAAAACGCCACCTTCACAAGCCGCAGCGCCTCACGGCCACCCGGGAGCAGCCCAGAGGTCCGCAGCCCTCCCTGGAGGAGCCGGACCCTGAGCCGGGGAGCGCCCCTGCTGTGGGCATTTTGTGGACCCAGCACAATCGAGATGAGTGGCATAATATCTGACTTTGCCTGCTACTAAAACATTGGGGAGTACCCCCAGAAAAGCTGGTTCACAAAGAAACTAAAACCGGCTCTTAAAGGACCCACGTGCAAACTCACCCGTTTGAGAAAGCATCCTAAAATCACCAGAAAGAAAGGTGAACAGTGCTGTGGTGAAAAGAGACTCACCTAATAGGCCCTGAGTGCATCTCGGTGAGAGGTGACACCTCTCCAGGGACTGGGACATTGGCGGCGGCCATTGTTGTGGCCTGGTGTGGGCGTGCTGACACAGACACCATTGGAGTTCTCCCTGAGGCCTGCTAGCCCAGGGTCTGCCCCACCCGCTAGAGCACCGATTTAATCCAGCTCAGCCAGGGCAGGCAGCCCACCCTAGAGACTGGCCCCACCCAACAACAAGCCCTCAGGCAACTTGTGGGCCTGCATAGATTGGTGACTGGATTCTCTGCAGCCTGGCAACTGAGCCCACTTCAGTGGGGCAGGGCGTGCACAAGGAGCGGGTGGAGAGTGTGGGGTGGTGGCGGAGTGTGTGGGGCTCCCGCCATGGAGAGACTGGGTCTGCTTCGGGAGGTCGGGGCACGCACACGGGGCAGGACTGTGTTGACTGTGTGTGTGGACCTGTGAGTGGCAGGGCTTGTCAGCTGCAGAAGACTTGTGCTTCTCAAAGACCCACATAGGGGGTTTGCCCCACCTTACACAGTCTGAAACAATTGGGGGCTCCTGTGCCTGAGGCCAGCCCCACCCAGCTGCAATCCTCAGAGAGCTGACAAGAGACCTAATAGGCTAGAGGCTTATAGCAATTGTAAGGCCCTGAGCCTAACAACCTGCCACACTGGGGGCCTACTCACTTAAAAGAAATACTGCAACACAGATGTGGTATTAGAACTTGCAGCCAACTGTGCTGGGGCTCCCCACGCTTGATAAAGAGACTGAAGGGCCCACAACAACTACAAGCAACTGAGCATTACAACAGCTGGCCAGGAGCATAACTCGGACTCCCTGGGCGCCTACAGGGAGAGCAAACAGGCCAGAACAGAAGGACACACGTAGCCCACATAGGGGTCACCCTTGGAAAATTGAGAACTGAGGGAAGCACACTGCAGGCCTCCGAAGCCATCACTTACATAAGGTCACCTATCCAAGAGCAGGAGACGTAGCTGACCTACCTAATACGTAGACACAAGCACAGGAAAGAGGCAAAATGAGGAGGCAAAAGAATACATTCCAAGTAAGGGAACAGGATAAAACCCCAGAAAAGGAACTAAGTGAAACAGAAATGAGCAACCTACCTGACAGAGAGTTCAAACAAAGAGTGTTAAGGATGCTCACTGGTCTGGGGAGAAGAATAGATGAACTCAGTGAGAATGTCAACAAAGAAATGGAAGACATAAAAAAGAACCAATCAGGGGGCCGGCCCGGTGGCGCAAGCAGTTGGGTGCGCGCGCTCCGCTGCGGCGGCCCGGGGTTCGCTGGTTCGGATCCCTGGCACGCGCCGATGCACTGCTTGGCGGGCCATGCTGTGGCGGCGTCCCATGTAGAGTGGAGGAAGATGGGCACAGATGTTGGCCCAGGGCCATCTTCCTCGGCAAAAGAAGAGGAGGATTGGCGGATGTTAGCACAGGGCTGATCTCCTCACAAAAAAAAAAAAAAAAAAAAAAAAAAGAACCAATCAGAAATGAAGAATACAATACTGGAAATGAAAAATTCATTAGAGGGACTCAAAAGCAGAGTAGAGGATACAGAAGAACGGATCTGTGAGCTGGACAAAAGACTAGAAGAAATTACCCAAGCTGAACAGGTAAAAGAGAAAAGAATTAAAAAGAGTGAGGACAGTCTAAGGGACCTCTGGGACAACATCAAGCACACTAACATCCGTGTTATAGGTGTCCTGGAAGGAGAAGAGCGAGACAAGGGGGCAGAGAATCTATTTCAAGAAATAATAGATGAAAACTTCCCTAACCTAAGGAAGGAAACAGACATCCAGGTACAGGAAGCACAGAGAGCCCCAAACAAGATAAACCCAAAGAGGCCCACACCAAGACACATCATAATCAAAATGTCCAGAATTAAAGATAAAGAGAGAATCCTAAAAGCCACAAGAGAAAGTCAAGTTACATACAAAGGAAACCCCATAAGGCTATCAGCTGACTGCTCAGCAGAAACCTTACAGGCTAGAAGAGAGTGGCACGATATATTTAAAGTGCTAAAAGGAAAAAACTTACAGCCAAGAATACTCTACCCAGCAAAGTTATCATTCAAAATGGAAGGAGAGATCAAAAATTTCCCAGACAAGCAAAAATTAAAGGAGTTTGTTAACAAGAAACCAGTGCTACAAGAAATGTTAAAGGGACTGATTTAAGGGGAAAAGAGAAGACCACAAATAGGAAAAATTATCTATTTCCATGATAAGAACGTAATGGATACAAATGCACAAAAAAGAGGTTAGATATGATATCAAAAACATAAAAGGACGGAGGAGGGGAGTTCAAGAGTAGAGCTTTCAGACAGAGGTCAAACTAAAGTGACCATCAATTCTGTATAGAAGAAGAAAGGAACAGAGAAGGACTACTAAAACACTGAGAAAAAAAAAGTTAAAAAATGGCAGTAAGTACATACTTATCAATAGCTACTTTAAACGTCAATGGACTAAATGCTCCAATTAAAAGGCATAGGGTGGCTGATTGGATAAAAAAACAAGACCCATATATATGCTGCATACAAGAGACACATTTCAGACCTAAAGACACACACGAACTGAAAGTGAAGGGATGGAAAAAGATACTCCACGCAAATGGCAATGAAAAGAAAGCTGGGGTAGCAGTCCTCATATCAGAAAAAATAGACTTTAAAACCAAAACTGTAGGACGTCAGCATCATGGCGGAGTGAGCTTTCCCGTGAATTCTTCCCCCACAAGATACAACAAAAGCAACAGCCACAGACCAACAACGGAATCCCAGACAGTCAAAAGCTGGAGCGGAGGGATCCACACTGCCGCACATCTGAGAGCGGAACGTGCTGGGCCCCCGGAGGAAGTGGGGAGAGGTAAGGAGAACTCCGCTCCCTCCCCATCAGATCAGCGATCCGGTCCACGCGGCTCCTAGAGAGGGGGGAGGGGCGGCCCTCGGCGGGAAACTGTAGCTCTTCGGGCTCTCTCAGCCAGTGGGAAACTCCCACACAGAGGGCTCAGAGGAGCCACAGGGCTACCATCAACATCTGAGCACCCCAGAGAGTGGATAAAGAGGGGCAAACGAGAAGCCTCCCACGTCAGGGACCCAGAGGCAAAAGAGAGAGCTCCCCCCTCCCCGCAACCTGGAGTCTGCAGCTGGACCAGATCTAGCGATCCGAGGCAGACCTGAATAAACTGGACTGGACCCGTGGATCGCAGTGGGGAAAAAACAAAACAAAACAAAACTGCAGATCGCAGCAGAAAAACTGGGCCAGAGCGCAGGGGGCTTAGACTACACAGCCCTTTACCACCAGACAGTGGCGGCAGGTGGAAATTGCAACCAGAGACTTCCAGGATGAGGAAAATCAAAACCAACACAGGAACCACAATGCAAAAATATATGAAATCACCAGACCAGAAACAAAATGACAAGCACCCAGAAATCAACCCTGAAGACACAGAAATCCATAAACTAAATGACAGAGATTTCAAAATAGCTATCATAAAAACACTCAACGAAATACGAGACAACACAGACAAACAATTAAATGAGATTAGGAGTTTCTTTACAAAAGAGATTGAAATCATAAAGAAAAACCTATCAGTGCTGATGGAGATGAAGAACACAATGGAGGAGATAAAGGAGAATCTGGAATCTTTAAAGAACAGAGCTGACAATATGGAGGAAAGAATTAGTACTTTAGAGGATAGGAATACAGATATACTCCAGATGGAAGAAGAGAGAGAACTAAGACTAAAAAGAAATGAAGAAAGACTCCGAGAAATATCAGACTCTATTAGAAAATGTAACATAAGAATTATAGGTATTCCTGAGGGAGAGGAGAGGGAAAGAGGAACAGAGAGCCTATTCAAGGAAATAATAGCTGAAAATTTCCCAAATCTGGGGAAGGAGCAGGAAATACCAGTAAGCGAAGCCAACAGGACGCCTATATATATTAACAGACAAAGGCCTTCACCACGACACCTAGTGGTAAGGCTAGCCAGGGTCAACGACAAAGAAACAATATTAAGGGCAGCTAGACAAAAACAAAAAATAACGTACAAAGGAACTCCCATCAGGCTCTCAGCGGATTTCTCAACAGAAACTTTTCAGGCTAGAAGAGACTGGAATGATATATTCAAAATACTAAAAGACAAAAACTTTCAGCCAAGAATACTCTATCCAGCAAAAATATCCTTCAAATATGATGGAGAAATAGTAACTCTCCCAGATAAACAAAAGCTAAGGGAGTTCATGGCCATGAGACCCCCACTACAAGAAATACTCAAGAAGGCCCTCAGGCCTGAAAACAAGAAGAGAAAGGGAACACAAAGCTTGGAGTAAGGAGAAAAGTAGGTAGACGAAATCAGAGAAATAGTAGATCTTTACCGGAATAGGTTAGCAACCACTTAAATACTAAACTCAAAGATCAAAGGAAGAAATTCACCAAAAATAAATTTAACCTCATCACTGTAAACACACAGCCACAACACAAGATAGAATAAGGTATAACAAGAGCAACTTAGAAGGGGAAGAGGAAAGTGACTGAATTGACTTAGTATAAGGAAATAGGAGGCTATCAGATAATGGACTATCTCATACAGAAGATTTTTTGCCCAAACCTCAAGGTAACCACTAAACAAATAATCAAATTAAAACCACATATGATAAACAAAGAGAAAACTAGAAGAATCATAAGACAGAACAACCAAACTGAATTGGCAGTCCAAAACAAATGGGACAAGAAACAAAGGAAATGCAAAAGAACCAGAAAATAAGTGACAAAACAGCAAAATTCAGCCCTCATATTTCAATAATTACCCTAAATGTAAATGGATTGAACTCTCCAATCAAAAGATACAGAGTGGCAGGATGGATTAAAAAGCAAGACCCAACAATATGCTGCCTTCAGGAAACACATCTTAGCACTAAAGACAAGCACAGGCTCAGAGTGAAAGGATGGAAGACAATACTCCAAGCTAATGGCAAACAAAAGAAAGCAGGTGTTGCCATACTCATATCAGACAAAGTAGACTTCAAGATAAAACAGGTTAAGAAAGACAAAGAAGGGAAATATATAATGATAAAAGGGACACTCCATCAAGAAGACATATCACTTATAAATATATATGCACCCAACATAGGAGCACCAATGTACATAAAACAACTATTAACAAACCTAAAAGGAGAAATCAACAACAACACAATAATAGTAGGGGATCTTAACACCCCACTTACAGCAATGGATAGATCATCCAGACAAAAAGTTAATAAAGAAATATTAGACTTAAATGAGAAACTGGACGAGATGGACCTAGTAGACATATACAGAGCACTCCACCCAAAAACAGCTGACTACACATTCTTCTCAAGCGCGCATGGAACATTCTCTAGGATAGACCATATGTTGGGAAACAAAGCAAGCCTCAATAAATTTAAGAAGATTGAAATCATAACAAGCATCTTTTCAGACCATAAGGCTATGAAACTGGAAATGAACCAGGAAAAAAAAACTGGGAAAGTGACAAAAATGTGGAGATTAAACAACATGCTACTGAACAACCAACGGATCATTGATGAAATTAAAGGAGAAATCAAAAACTATCTGGAAACAAACGAAAATGATAACATGCCATATCAAACCATATGGGATGCAGCAAAAGCGGTCCTGAGAGGGAAACTCATAGCGATACAAGCCCACCTTAACAAACAAGAAAAAGCCCTCATAGGCAACCTTAAATTACACCTAACAGAACTAGAAAAAGAAGAACAAACAAAGCCCAAAGCCAGCAGAAGGAGAGAAATAATAAAAATCAGAGCAGAAATAAATGATATTGAGACCAAAAAAAACAGTAGAAAGGATTAATGAAACAAAGAGTTGGTTCTTCGAGAAGATAAACAAAATAGACAAACCCTTAGCCAGGCTAACTAAGAAAAAAAGAGAAAAGGCTCAAGTAAATAAAATTAGAAATGAAAGAGGAGAAATTACAACGGATACCATGGAAATACAGAGGATTATAAGAGAATACTATGAGAAATTACATGCCAACAAATTGGACAGTCTAGAAGAAATGGATAAATTCTTAGACTTATACAACCTCCCAAAATTGAACCAAGAAGAAATGGAGAATCTGAATAGACCAATCACAAGTAAAGAGATTGAAATAGTAATCAAAAACCTCCCAAAAAATAAAAGTCCAGGACCAGATGGCTTCTCCAGTGAATTTTACCAAACATTCAAAGAAGATTTAATACCCATCCTCCTCAAACTATTCCAAAAAATAGAGGAAGATGGAACACTTCCTGAATCATTCTATGAGGCCAACATCACCCTGATACCGAAACCAGACAAAGACAATACAAAGAAAGAAAATTACAGGCCAATATCGCTGATGAACATTGATGCAAAAATCCTCAACAAAATATTGGCAAACCGAATACAACAATATATTAAAAAGATCATACACCATGATCAAGTGGGATTTATACCAGAGACGCAGGGATGGTTCAACATCCGCAAATCAATCAACGTGATACGTCACATCAACAAAACAAAGAATAAAAACCACATGATCGTCTCAATAGACGCAGAGAAGGCATTTGACAAGATACAACATCCATTTATGATAAAAACTCTCAACAAAATGGGAATAGAAGGAAAGTACCTCAACATAATAAAGGCCATATATGACAAACCCACAGCTAACATCATACTCAACGGGGAAAGACTGAAAGCCATTCCTCTGAGAACAGGAACAAGGCAGGGCTGCCCACTCTCACCACTCCTGTTCAACGTAGTACTGGAGGTTTTGGCCAGAGCAATTAGGCAAGAAAAAGGAATAAAAGGAATCCAAATATGTAACGAAGAAGTGAAACTCTCACTATTTGCAGATGACATGATTGTATATATAGAAAACCCTAAAGAATCTGTTGGAAAACTGTTAGAAACAATCAACAACTACAGCAAAGTTGCAGGGTACAAAATCAATCTACAAAAATCAGTTGCATTTCTATATGCTAATAATGAACTAGCAGAAAGAGAGCTCAAAAAGATAATACCATTTACAATTGCATCAAAAAGAATAAAATACCTAGAAATAAATCTTACCAAGGAGGTGAAGGACCTATACAATGAGAACTACAAGACATTATTGAGGGAAATCCACGATGACATAAAGAAATGGAAAGATATCCCATGCACGTGGATTGGAAGAATAAACATAGTTAAAATGTCTATATTACCTAAAGCAATCTACAGATTCAATGCAATCCCAATCAGAATCCCAATGACATTCTTCACAGAAATAGAAAAAAGAATACTAAAATTTATATGGGGCAACAAAAGACCCCGAATAGCTAAAGAAATCCTAAAGAAAAAGAACAAAGCAGGAGGCATCACAATTCCTGACTTCAAAACATACTACAAAGCAATAGTAATCAAAACAGCATGGTACTGGTACAAAAACAGACACACAGATCAATGGAACAGAATTGAAAGCCCAGAAATAAAACCACACATATACGGACAGCTAATTTTCGACAAAGGTGCTAAGAACATGCAATGGAGAAAGGAAAGTCTCTTCAATAAATGGTGTTGGGAAAACTGGACAGCCACATGCAAAAGAATGAAAGTGGACCATGTGCTATCGCCATTCACAAAAATTAACTCATAATGGATCAAAGGCCTGAAGGTGAGACCTGAAACTATAAAACTCATAGAAGAAAATATAGGCAACACACTATTTGACATTGGTTTTAAAGGAAACTTTTCGGATGACATGCCTACCCAGACTAGGGAAACTAAAGAAAAAATAAACAAGTGGGACTTTATCAGACTAAAGAGCTTTTATAAGACAAATGAAATCAGAATCAAGATGAACAAACAACCAACCAGCTGGGAGAGAATATTTGCAAAACATACATCTGACAAGGGGTTGACCTCCATAATATATAAAGAACTCACACAATTGAACAACAAAAAAACAAACAACCCGATCAAAAAATGGGCAGAGGAAATGAACAGACACTTCTCCAAGGAAGATATACAGATGGCCAATAGGCACATGAAAAGATGCTCAACATCACTAATCATCAGGGAAATGCAAATCAAAACAACACTAAGATACCACCTCACGCCCGTTAGAATGGCTATAATCACCAAGACAAAAAACAACAAATGTTGGAGAGGATGTGGAGAAACAGGAACCCTCATACACAGCTGGTGGGAATGCAAATTGGTGCAGCCTCTATGGAAAATGGTATGGAGATTCCTCAAAGAATTAAAAATAGAGATGCCCTATGATCCAGCCATCCCACTACTGGGAATCTATCCAATGCACCTGAAATCAACAATCCAAAGAGGCTTATGCACCCCTATGTTCATTGCAGCATTATTCACCATAGCCAAGAAGTGGAAGCAACCTAAGTGTCCCTCGACTGACGATTGGATTAAGAAAATGTGGTATATATATACAATGGAATACTACTCAGCCATAAAAAAAGACAAAATCGTCCCATTTGCAACAACATGGATGGGCCTGGAGCGTATTATGTTAAGTGAAATAAGCCAGAAAGAGAAAGACAAACACTGTATGATCTCACTCATATGTGGAATATAAACCAACACATGGACAGAGAAAACTGGACTGTGGTTACCCGGGAAGTGGGGGTGGGGGGTGGGCACAAGGGGTGAAGGGAGTCATATATGGGGTGATGGACAAACAAAAATGTACAACCCAAAATTTCACAATGTTAGAAACCAATAAAACATCAATTAAAAAAAAAAAACCAAAACTGTAAAAAGAGACAAAGAAGGGCATTACATAATGATCAAGGGAACAATCCAACAAGAGGATATAACACTTGTAAATATCTATGCACCCAATGTAGGTGCACCTAAATATATAAAGCAATTATTAACAGACATAAAAACAGAAATAGATAGTAACACAATAATAGTAGGGGACTTTAACACGCCACTTACACCAACGGATAAATCATCCAAACAGAAGATCAATAAGGAAACATTGGCCTTAAACGACGCACTAGAACAGATGGACCTAGTAGATATATACAGAGCATTCAATCCAAAAACCGAAGAATACACGTTCTTTTCAAATGCACATGGAACATTCTCCAGAATTGATCACATATTAGGCCACAAAACAAGTCTCCATAAATTTAAGAAGATTGAAATAATACCAAGCATCTTTTCTGACCACAACGGTATGAAACTAGAAATCAACTATAGGAAGAAAATCAGAAAAGCCACAAATACGTGGAGATTAAACAAAATGCTACTGAACAACGAGTGGTTCAACGAAGAAATCAAAAAATACCTGGAGACAAATGAAAATGAAAATACGACATGCCAGAATTTATGGGATACAGCAAAAGCAGTTCTAAGAGGGAAGTTTATAGCAATACACGCCTATCTCAACAAACAAGAAAAATCTCAAATAAACAATCTAACAATGCACCTAAAGGAACTGGAAAAAGAAGAACAAACCAAGCCCAAAATCAGTAGAAGAAGGGAAATAATAAAAATCAGAGCAGAAATAAATGAAATAGAGACCAAAAAAACAATAGAAAAAATTAATAAAACCAAGAGCTGGTTCTTTGAAATGATCAACAAAATTGACAAACCTTTAGCCAGACTCACCAAGAAAAAAAGAGAGAAGGCACAAATAAGTAAAATCAGAAATGAAACAGGAGAAATTACAACAGACACCTCAGAAATACAAAAGATTATGAGAGAATACTATGAAAAGCTATATGCCAACCAATTCGACAATCTGGAAGAAATGGATAAATTCTTAGAATCATACAAGCTTCCAAAACTGGATCAAGAAGAAGTAGAGAATTTGAATAGACCAATCACCAGTAAGGAGATCGAAACAGTAATCACAAACCTCCCCAAAAATAAAAGTCCAGGACCAGACGGCTTCCCTGTTGAATTCTACCAAACATTCAAAGAAGACAACACCTATCCTTCTCAAACTCTTCCGAAAAATTGAGGAGGGGGGGAAGCTCCCTAACTCATTCTACGAAGCCGATATTACCCTGATACCAAAACCAGACAAGGACAACACAAAAAAGAAAATTACAGGCCAATATCACTGATGAACATCGAGGCAAAAATCCTCAACAAAATACTAGCAAATCGCATACAACAATACGTTAAAAAGATTATACTACATGATCAAGTGGGATTTATTCCAGGTATGCAGGGATGGTTTAACATTCACAAATCAATCAACGTAATGCACCACATTAATAAAATGAAGAATAAAAATCACATGATCATCTCAATAGATACAGAGAAAGCATTTGACAAGATACAGCATCCAATTATGATAAAAACTCTGATTAAAATGGGTATAGAAGGAAAGTACCTCAACATAATAAAGGCCATATATGACAAACCCACAGCTAATATCATCCTCAATGGTGAAAAACTGAAAGCTATCCCTCTAAGAACAGGAACCAGACAAGGGTGCCCACTCTCACCACTCCTATTTAACATAGTACTGGAAGTCCTAGCCAGAGCAATCAGGCAAGAGAAAGAAATAAAAGGGTTCCAAATTGGAAAGGAAGAAGTGAAACTCTCACTATTTGCAGATGACATGATTTTATATATAGAAAACCCTAAAGAATCCACCAGAAAACTTTTAGAAGTAATAAACGAATATGGTAAAGTTGCAGGATACAAAATCAACATAGAAAAATCAGTTGCATTTCCGTACACTAACAACGAAGTAGCAGAAAGAGAAATTAAGAATACAATCCCATTTACAATTGCAACAAAAAGAATAAAATACCTAGGAATAAACTTAACCAAAGAGGTGAAAGATCTGTACACGGAAAACTATAAAACATTGCTGAAAGAAATTGAAGAAGACAAAAAGAAATGGAAAGATATTCCATGCTCTTGGATTGGAAGAATTAACATAGTTAAGATGTCCATACTTACTAAAGCCATCTATAGATTCAATGCAATCCCTATCAAAGTTCCAACAACATTTTTCACAGAAATAGAGCAAAGAATCCTAAAATTTATATGGAACAACAAAAGACCCCGAATAGCTAAAGGAATCCTGAGGAAAAAGAACAAAGCTGGAGGTATCACACTCCCTGATTTCAAAATATACTACAAAGCCATAGTAACCAAAACAGCATGGTACTGGCACAAAAACAGACACACAGATCAATGGAATAGAATCAAAAGCCCAGAAATAAACCCACACATCTATGGACAGCTAATTTTTGACAAAGGAGCCAAGAACATACAATGGAGAAAAGAAAGTCTCTTCAACAAATGGTGTTGGGAAAACTGGATAGCCACATGCAACAAAATGAAAGTAGACCCTTACCTTACACCATACACAAAAATTAACTCCAAATGGATTAAAGACTTGAATGTAAGACCTGAAACTATGAAACTTCTAGAAGAAAACATAGGCAGTACGCTCTTCGACATCGGTCTTAGCAACATATTTTCAAGCACCGTGTCTGACCGGGCAAGAGAAACAATAGAAAAAATAAACAAATGGGACTACATCAAACTAAAAAGCTTCTGCACAGTAAAGGAAACCATCAACAAAACGAAAAGACAACCTAACAATTGGGAGAAGATATTTGCAAACCATACATCTGATAAGGGTTTAATCTCCAAAATATATAAAGAACTCATGCATCTCAACAACAAAAAAACTACCAACCTGATTAAAAAATGGGCAAAAGACCTGAACAGACATTTCCCCAAAGAAGATATACAGATGGCCAACAGACACATGAAAACATGTTCAAAATCACTAACTATCAGGGAAATGCAAATCAAAACTACAATGAGATATCACCTCACGCCCATCAGAATGGCTATAATTAACAAGACAGGAAACAACATGTGTTGGAGAGGATGTGGAGAGAAGGGAACTCTCATACACTGCTGGTGGGAGTGCAAACTGGTGCAGCCACTATGGAAAACAGTATGGAGATTCCTCAAAAAATCAAGGATAGAACTACCATATGATCCAGCTATTCCGCTGTTGGGTATTTATCCAAAGAACTTGAAAACACCAGTGTGTAAAGATACATGCACCCCTGTGTTCATTGCAGCGTTATTCACAATAGCCAAGACTTGGAAGCAACCTAAGTGCCCATCAAGGGACGAATGGATAAAGAAGATGTGGTTTATATACACAATGGAATACTGTTCAACCATAAGAAACAATGAAATCCAGGCATTTGTGACAACATGGATGGACATTGAGGGTATTATGCAAAGTGAAATAAGTCAGAGGGAGAAGGTCAAATACCGTATGATTTCCTTCATTAAGTAGTAGATACTAACAACAACAAACAAACACATAGAGACAGAGATAGGATTGGTGGTTACCAGAGGGGAAGGGGGGAGGGAAGAGAGTGAAAGGGATAATTCGGTACATGTGTGTGGTGATGGGTTGTAATTAGTATTTGGGTGGTGAACATGATGTAATCTATGCAGAAATAGAAGTATGATGATGTACACCTGAAATTTTTACAATGTTATAAACCAATGTTACTGCAATAAACAAAAAATTGAAAAAAAAGAAAAAGTAAAAGGAAACAGGTAAAAAAAAAAAGAAATAGAAGTATAATGATGTACACCTGATATTTATACAATGTTATAAACCAATAAAACAAAAGAAAGAAATTGAAAAAAATAAATAAAAAAATAAAATCAATATATGCATTTCATCTTTACTGAATAATTTTACATTCATAAATCATATTGTTTCCTTTTCTTAACTTTTCCTAATCTTTACCTTTTTCTCTTTCTGATAATAGGAATCCTGAAAGTCATAAATTTTCTAACTTAAAATACCATAATTGTTTCAATATTATAAATTAAATACTACCAGTTATATTAATGATTCAGGCAGCATATAAAAAGTATATCAAAATTCTGGGGGGAAATGTGAATAACTATTTTGGAAAATGTTATTTAAATTAGGAGATTGATTAACTGTCCAAAGGGCCATGTCCTTTTAAAGCAGGAATCTCTAGCTGTATAACGTGCAATGAAATTCTTCAACATTCACATCTTTGAGTTGGGTATCTCAAACCCCGTACCAGGTATTAAATACCCAAAGCAAGTACTCTTCTCCTGTATGAACAAAGGGAGGTCTTCAACAGGACCAAAGAATAAAACAGGAAACATTCAAAAATGCCTTAAACTCAACAAACATGTTCCTGCGTGCCTTCGCCTGGCCTGCTCTTTCCCCATATCCTCCTCTGCCTGGAACTCACATCTTTGGCAGGATTTGCCCCTGATTCCATTCAGAGGCCTCCTCAACTTCCACCTCACTCACCAGGGTCACCTTTCCTGACCACTCTTGGTAAAATAGCATCCTCATTATTCTAAGTTTCTTCATGGCACGTACATTGAGTGGTTGGTTTCCTGTTTATAATTTGTCTCTTTCTGCTGAGAGCGGGGCATTGCTTTCTCACAGCCACCCTATGGTGCCTGGCGCATAGCAGTTGCTCAGTAAATACTTGTGTATTATTCAGAAGACCACGTCCCAAAATGACGGCTTAATGTAATGCACAGGACTCGAGGTCTCAGACATTCCAAACTCAGGTGCACATTTCCACAAAAGAGAAAGATAAACACTGCCAATATAAGTTCTAACCCTAGATTCTAACGTGGAGATACCTGCACCAATTGTGGAAAAAGCTGCCAGTTCCATATTGGCCTCATTACTCATGAATCATCAAAAAGAATTGTTTCTTCTTCTTGGAAGATGGCTCATCATCAGTATTTATCGTTTCATACTAACTATGCCCTTGCAATGTTCTTCATGAAGACTAGCTTCCTACCTTTCATGGCACTCCCCCTCCCACCACTGGCTACTCTCCTTTTTTTTTATTTAAGCTATGAGCTATGTCAGCAGCCTCAAATGATTGGTTGGAAATATCTTTCATTTGGATCATTGAAAGTTTTCTAGATGTGTGGAGTTGCTGTAAACCAGGAAAAAGTCAGCAAAAAATCAAATATTTTATGTTCTTGCTGCAAATGATTTTCAATTCTTCCTACACCCAAATAAGTGCCCAGAAATTGCAAAGGATCAAAAACTTCATTGCTTCTCAGTGCCTCCACCGTCAATCCTATTTCAGGAACCAACCTAACCCACCCACTCTTAACTGGGGAGAATAATTGTATGCATTTGTAGGATTGAAACTGGGTTTCCCAAATATTTGGTGACATTATTGAGGTTAGCTTTGTTTCTTTAGGGACAATCAATATCTCACTAGAATAAATGTAGCATCAGATTGCATTATTTCAGTAGCAGGCCTTCTAATTATGATTCAGTTGATAAATCTGGTGCTAAGCATGCAATAACCTTGCCCCTTCATTTATGTTTGCCTCTGTGCTAATTTTCTTTTTAAATTAAACTCTTCAGAAGAGAGCTTAAGGTGTAGAATTTTTATTTCGGTTAAATAGTCCTGGCTCATTCGTGGCACATACCCAGCTCTCTTGGCCAATTGCTCGTCACACTTAAGGGGTGGATGAGCTTATCGAGATGGTTTGATAATGCCAGGCAACTACTCTACTACCTGATAATCTCAATTTCAAAGAATTCAAGCAAGAGGTGTGGATTTAGTCTACTGGGCTAGCTACATGGGAGGACCACTGCGTGCTTACTGGGTCACTGCACTGGGTACTAAGACTTGAAGTTGTTGGAATTTTGCCTGTTTGCTTGCCTTACTTGGGTCTCCCTAACTTTTAAAGTAGGAGAGTGTGCTTGAGTTCTCACATAAGCATGGTTCTGCCAACCTGCATGGCAGTTGGTCTACGTAGAAACAGGAAGTTGAGAGCTGGAGGGAACGTCTTGACTCCCAGTCTTGACTTGTGTTCCCCAAGCACAACACCAATACAAAGGATTGAGAAATGGAGAGCATCCCTCGGGCTGCTTAGGACAGTGGTTTCTAGGCTATAGCCACGCCCAGGAAAGTCTCCATGGTAAAGGTGGTTTACTTAACTCATAAGAGAGACCAGCCTTCATTATAAATATAAGGAGAGCAGTTGGGGGAACATTTACTGTTCCTACATGAAGAAGTAGTGTGTTCTTGCCAAGTATAATCAGGTAGTGTTTAGTATTTTGAGGAGATAACTTGATAAAGGAAGCCTTTGGTCTTTTCTAAAACAATTACTTGTTTGTAATTCCTTACATATCTGTATTCGTGCAAGATTTACACTCTTTGAAGTTATGAGCAATGTCTATCTCTCCCACTGCTGTATCCTCAACCTAGAACAGGGTCTGATACCTGGCAGAGTGTCAAATATTTATAGATTGAAAAAGGTGAAGGGATGAATGATATCCTTGAAGTTAATAACAATTTACTACCCAAGATCATTTTTGTTGTTGTTGTTTAATTTAATTTGTTTATAGAGGAACCTGCATCATATTATGTGAACCAACAAAACAGGGGCAGGACAAATTACATGCAATTGGTCTTTCCTTGTGAATGTTGAAGGTCATATATACCAGTTTGTCAATAAACTTTGGCCTTTTGTGACACTAGATTCCTAGTAGTACAATAAACTGTTGATTTTTTTTTATAGTACTGCCAGGAGGTTTTAAGAGATGATTATTATGAGAAATGCCATATGTTTATCTGTAGGCCATTCTGGTGTTTGCTGGTAACTGCATTCCCTACAGCCCCCAGCACTTAGTGAAATATAGAAGTATTCTTCTCTTCCACCCCCACAGTTAGCCATATGCCACTTCACATCCATAGGTAATTCTTACACATCACCCCCTCTTGGGAAAGAAAAACAGCTTCCATATATGAGGGCTCATTCCAAAATGAGAAGCATGTACAGTGTTTAATTTGTTTAAGAAATACTTCAGCCTCAAGTATTTAAAAGCTTAAAGAGAGCAGTACCTCTGTGGGAATAAATCCAGTGTTCAAAGTTTGAAGAAATCCAGTCGACTTCAAGCAAGCTTCTAGATTTATCCCCTAGTTTAAAAGACTTAGAATGGGAGACAGAAGGCATGGAAGTTATTTTTAGCACTATTGAAGTCATGGAGGGACACCTTTATTGCTCTGCAAGTTGAGAAGGTTTTCTGCTGTGCTGAAAACATCAGGTCTTCTTCCTCCTTCCTAAGGCAATGCTGGTTTCTAAGCCAGTGTGTGTGAGGCTCTTAGGAGCCCTGTTAATCTCAATCCTCAGTCATCAATTGTGACTGCGGGCTTCCAGGAAGGACTTGTGCAGTGGAGAGGTGAAGAAAACACACTACCCAGAGGCATATGAATGCTAAAGCTTTGAAGATGGACAAAGGCTAACCATTATTGCAAACTGGCTTCTGGTTTTGATGCATATAAAATAGCAAGGTAAAGGCCTCTACTGATCCCTCCCAGTGTAAAACCTATCTTTTTCAGTTGTACTTTGGTGCAGATTTATGCTAGATTTTGCATTTTAATAGTAACTTTGCTTCAAACTCTTACCCTATGGAAATTTTCTGAGCAATTATGTTGATTATTATTATAATTGACAGATGCATTTTTAAATTTATCATTACTTAAATAAAAACATTTAATTTAAAAAGTATTAAATAAAAATTGAGGCACGAGGAAACACAAGTAGAATTCTGGCTGTAGTAGAATTAAGGGAGAAGTAGTGGCCTCCTACCTCATGAAATCAAGTGGAAATGAGAAAGTGGAGGTTTCTCCAAATATGTTGATATTTCTTATCCATTTAGGGCCAAATTTTGTGTCTGACAAAGGGGTGTTAAGCATTAGGTTGTCCTCCATAATATTGGTCTCTTATTTTTAGAATGAGTAAAAGGAAAGCACATAGGGTCATTTTTTTTATTGTGGTAAAGTACACATAAAATTCAGCATTTTAACCATTTTAAAGTGTGCAATTCAAGGGCATTTAGTATATTTACTGTGCTGTGCAACTGTCAGAACTAGCTACTTCTGGAACATTTTCATCACCCTCAAAGGAAACCCTGTAACCATTAAACAGTCACTTCCTATTTCCCTCTCAGCCCCTGCAACCAAGTGCTTGACTTAGGCAACCAGTAAAATATCCTTTTTGTCTCTTTGCAGTTACCTATTCTGAATGTATCATGTAAATTGGATCAATTTTTTAAAAGAGGAAAATCCAAGCCAGCAATAAGAATCATTTGATAAGTGAGGTTAAAGCAAATGGCTGGATTTTACAATCCGAGACCCTCCCCTCTGCCAGCTGGCTACACCAGAAGTAAAGGACAAGCTGGAGAATCTTTATAATTGAGCAGAAACCAATGCTGGAATACCTAGGTGCTGTAGATGAAAGTCTAGAATTTCAGGTGAATTCCTACGTCCTAAAACCAGGAATTTGGGCAGAACTCCATAATGGAATCTCAAATCATTATAGTGACCTAAGTCTGGTACTTGAAATTAACCGTGCTGAGCTGTGAGGATTCAAATTTCTCCATCTCTCTTACCCTTTCTTCCTTCTTTTCTTTTTTTAAACAAGCTTTATTGAGCACATAGTATGGTCAACACTATGGAAACAATGGAGTATAAAGCAGGTATTATCTCTGCCCTCACAGAGTCTACACTTGTGTGGAGACAGACAATAAAATAAGTAGCAACACGTGCTATAAGTGTGGTGAAGGAAGAGAACACAATATTATGAGTGAGAATAATTGAAGTGGGAACTCCTTTAGACTAAGTGTTCAGGAACAGCCTTTCTGAGGATGTCATATTCAAGCTAAGATCTGAAGGATGCAAAGGAAACAGGCATGTGAAAAGTGGTACGTAAGAGTTCCTTCCGAGTAGAAGAAACACCATGTGCGCTGGCACTGTGGCGAGAAGGAGCATAGCACATTTTACCAAGAAAAGACCAGAGACCTAGTGAGTGACATGAAGCTGGAGAAGTAGCCAAGGGCCCAGTCATGCAGGACTTTATAGTCCATGGTACAGAATTTATTATAAAAGCAACGGCCTGTCCTTGGACAGTATCAAGTAGGATATTGACTTGATCCAATTTTTTTTTTAATAAATTCACTTGCTGCCATGAGGAGATAGGATTAAGGGGGCAAGAGTAGACTCGGGGAAACCAGTTAGGAGGGTAATGAAAAGCTCCAGCTGAGAGATAGTGGCGGCCTTGACAAGATGGAGATACATCTGTTCATAAAATGGTCATCTATAGAATCCTTCAGCTGTGCTAGGCAAAATGAAATGAGCATAGGCATTCATATTATTGGGATATTTTGTCCATATAACATCCCTCTAGGGGACTTGGAAACAAAGAAAATACAAATCAGGAATCAAGTTGGTAATTTGTTGCAGTTTAATAAACATTTATTGAATACCTCTCTGTGCCAAGCAGAAGATGGCAACATTTTCCTTCAGAATTCTGAAGGCGTTGCTCCCATGTGTGTCTTCTAGGTCCCAGTACCGCTGTTGAGAAGTCCAAAGCTGTTCTGATTCTTGGTCCCTTGCATTGACCTAGTTTTTCTCTCCAGAAGCTGGGGGAATCTTCTCTGTTCTGCTCTTTCATGATGATGGGCCTTAGTTTGGGTCTCTGGTCATCCATTTTGCTGGGCACTCACTAGGCCAATTCAGTTTCAACATTCATGCTCTTCAGTACCTGAAATTCTAAAAATAATTTCATCAATGATTTCCTGTCTGCCATTTTCTTTTTGCTTTCTGGATATCTTATTATATTCAGATATTATACTACTAGACTGATCCTTTGCCTTTTTTTTCCTACTTTTGGGACATTTACTCAATTTTATCTTCTAACCCATCCATTGAGCTATTTATTTTTAATTTCTATGAACCCCCCCTCCCTTTTTTATTTAATCTCTGGATGTTCCTTTTATACAGGATCTGGGAAAATGGAAATTTAATTGCTTCTTAAACATACTTTTAACCAACGCCCCCTTTTTATAACTTCACCTTCTCCCCAACTCCCCAAGGTACTCGATACCACCAGTTCCTGAGACTTTGGAATAGTCTATGTATGACAGGGATCAGCAAACTTCTCTAAAGAACCAAATAGTAAATATTTTAGGCTTTGCAGACAATACAACTGCTTGCAACTGCTCAACTCTGCTGCTATATCATGAAAGCAGACAGAGACAATACCTAAATGAATGGGCGTGGCTGTATTCCAATCAAACTTTGGTCTATGATATAAATTGGGCTGCATTGTGGCTTTCCCCACTGCTGGTTTAGGATTCAGCTTCTTTTGATCTAACTTACCAGCTTCTTATCCATCTGCTTTCCAGCTTCCAAAATTTTGTTGCTGTCATTTGTCCCCTCTTCAATTCTTGTTATTTTGAGGTTATATGTTTTTAATGCTTTTACAGTGATTTTACTTGAGTTTCAGGAGTGAAAGTAAATAAATATCTTTCTTCTTCCATCATCTTTACCTGGACATCCGTAGTTAAGCATTAATAAAAGGTAGTGTGAGGTGTGTCTGTTACTTATTTCTGTAATTTGACCCAGACACTGTAAGCCATTTAAATGATTTTACTTGTTTCACCCTTGCGCAGAGCCCACTAATTCAGGTCCTTTAATCTTTGTTTTCCTTTCTCGTGACACAAATTTTACTCCCATTTCAGCCTTTATCTAGAAATCTATTTCCAGCAATTTGTGGGACCTTAGCATCTGTAATTTCATGCAAAATTAATAGGACATAGATTTTTGGCAGTGCAATCAATGTATGAGGCTAACTTACAAATGGCAGGTGAGAAAAACAGCTCTTCCAAGGAGATGCCAGCACCAGCCAAATATGCTCGGATAACCTGGAGGCTGCTGCTTCCATGACCACCCACCAGAGGTTGAACTGAGGCCACTGAGAGCAGTTGCTAGTCCTTGCACTCTAAACCTTGTGCCATGGTGGCAAATAGGACAGGAAGCCACTCTGAGCCAACACCTCTCAATAAACTGGGGATAGCAGCACATATGTCCTCAAACCATGATTACGCTCGAAAATTCCCTCCCTTCCTCTCCTAGCGCAAAACACAAAAGTTTTCAGTGTGCTGTTGCTGAGGAAAGAGAGCTGAAAAATAAATCCACTGTTTTTTCCAACTAGAGGATGCTGGTTCAACGTTTCAGGAAATGCCGTAGGAGCAGTGGCTTTCTAATATGACTGCACATTAGTATCACCTGGGGAACTTTGAAAACTCCTGGTGCCCAGGCCCCACCCCAGATTGTTTACCTCCGACACTCACAGGGCAGGGCCCAAGCATTAGCATTTTAAAGCTCCCTGTGTGAGTTCCTTATATATTTTTGATATTAACCCTTTATCAGATATAGGGTTTGCTAATATTTTCTCCCATTCTGTAGGTTGTCTTTTCATTTTGTTGATGGTTTTCTTTGCTGTGCAGAAACTTTTTTGTTTGATGCAATCCCACTTGTCTACTTTGCTTTTGTTGCCTGTGCTTTTGGTGTCATATCCAAGAAATCCTTGCCAAGAGCAATGTCAAGAAGCTGTTCCCCTATGTTTTCTTCTAGGAGTTGTACAGTTTCAGGTCTTACATTTAAGTCTTTAATCCATTTTGAGTGGATTTTTGTGTATGGTGTAAGATAAGGGTCCACATTCTTTTGCATGTGAGTATCCGGTTTTCCCAACACCATTTGTTGAAGAGACGATCCTTTCCCCATTGTGTATTTTTGGTTCTTTTGTCAAAAATCAATTGACTGTATATGCTTGGGTTTATTTCTAGACTCTCTATTCTATTCCATTAACCTATATGTCTGTGTGCCTTTACACCAGTATCATACAGTTAGGTAAAGGATTTGAATAGACATTTCTCCAAAGAGGGCATACAAATGGACACCAAGAGCAGTATATGAAAAGGTGCTCCACATCACTAATCATCAGGGAAATGCAAATCAAAACCACCATGAGATATCACCTCATACTTATTAGGGTGGCTGTTATCAAAAAAATAAAAGATAAGTGTTGGAGAGGATGTGGAGAAATCAGAACCCTTGTGCGCTGTTGGTGGGAATGTAAAATGGTGCAGCCACTATGGAAAACAGTATGGAAGTTCCACAAGAACTTAAAAATAGAACTACCATATGATTCAGCAATCCCACTTTGGTATATATCCAAAGAAAATAAATCAGGATCCCGAAGAGATATTTGCACTTCCATGTTAATTGCAGCATTATTTATAATAGCCAAGATATGGAAATAACCTAAATATCCATCGATGGATATAGATGAATGGATAAAGAGCATATGATATATACATATACAATGGAATATTATTCAGCCCTTAAAAGAAGAAAATCCTGCCATATGCAACAACATGGATGAACCTGGAGGACATTATGCTAAATGAAACCAACTAGTCACAGGACAGATACTGCATGATTCCTCTTATATGAGGAATCTAAAATAGTCAAAATCGTAGAAGCAGAGAGTAGAATGGTGGTTGTTAGGGGTTGAGGGAAGGGGGAATAGGGAGATGTTGTTCAATGGGTTTAAAATTTCAGTTATAGAAGATGAATAAGTTCTAGACATCTGCTGTACAACATTGTGCCTATAGATAATAATGCATTGTACACTTAAAAAATTTTAAGAGGGTAGCTCTCATGTTAAGTGTTCTTACTACAATAAAACAGAAACAAAGAAGTAAAAAGTAAAAAAAAAATTAATTAAAAAGAAAAGTTCCCAGTGTGATCCCAGTGCACAGCCAAGTGGAAACCTGGAGTTTTAAAGCACAGGCTTATTTGGGAAGTCTTTCTGCTGGAGTTTGTCTCCCCACAAGGCTGCTGTTTTACCTGTAATCCCAAACATTCCTTTAGAGCAGTGGTTCTCAAAGTGTGACCACTGGGCCAGCATCATCAACGTCACCTTGGAACTTGTTAGGCAGAATCTTAGGCCCCACCCAGACCTGATGAATCAGAAACAGGTGGGGCCCAGATCATTGCGTTTTAATAAGCCCTCCAGGTGATTCAGATACACACTCAAGTTTGAGAACCACTGCACTCTATTTAAAAGCGAAAATGTCATGGGGTGTGGGTGGGGGGCATAGATTTGCATATCAGCTCACATTCCTCAGCAATAGTAAATTGACACTAGGATGTCACACAGAGCAAAATTTTGTTTTGGGAGAGGAAGTGAGGAAACTGTAGACTATAATTTTGGGTTTAGAACATAAGATTTTCAAAATGTAAGCATATGAGAATTATGTCATATTTAATTAATAGCTCAGATTTAGGCACTATTTTAAGCACTTCCCATGTACTATCTCACTTAATACTCATAACAACCCTATGAAGGAAGTATTATCATTTTCATATTTTTACCAAAAAGGAAACTGAGGCACAAGGACGTTAAGTTACTTGTACAAGGTTATATACAGGAAATAAGTGGCAGAGCTGGGAGTCCATCTCCAGGGATCAAGGTCATGGCTACACTGCCATTATACTTAATTCTGCAAATGGATGATGTCTTTATGGAAAAGAATAAACTTATAATAAAATAAATGTAAAACTGAGAAAAAATATAAATCTCCGAGCACAGCACATGTCCACAATCCTTTATCTTAATTCTAAAATACCCAAAGCTTAAAAAGCAGCTTTGTAAGTTTGGCCCCAAAACTCATTTGTCTCTAAGACCTGAACTGAACCAATATGAGGTCACGCATAATCTCTTTTTACTCCCATTAGTATAAATATTTACATTTTTCATGGCACGATGACTGGGTTTTACTACTCCTTGCTGTGGCAGACTCTACTGGGCCTGTTACAAAATATATGGCTGTGGAAATCCAATGGGCTGTGTACCAAATATTTCCAGCTCTCCACTCTCTGGGCACATTGTAGGGTTGCACTTCCTTTCCCCTTTAAAGTTATGGATGACCATGTGACTTGATTTGGCCAATTAAATGTGAGCAGATGTGATATATGTCACTTCTGAGCAGAAGTTTTAGGAGGCAGTTTGTAATTAGCCTTAGCTCTCTTACCCTCTGGGACTCTGACCAGCAACACTCCTGACAGTGCTTGCTCTGACAGCCTGGGAACTGGAAGAGATGGAGAGCACAGCCCCCACCAACTTGGATTTTGGAGATATTTGTTACTGAAACATAATCTAGCCTATCCTGACAGATACAATGGTACGTATACCACCTTACCTTTCTCAAATCTGAAAGACTCTGAATTCTGAAACAGATCTGGCACCAAGGACTTCAGATAAGAGATTGTGGATCTTTATTTGAATATTCAAAGTCAGGATTTTTTCCCAAGAAAATTTGAACTCTGTCATGGCTTTGAGCACAGCTATTTTCTAAAAAGAGTAAACTAGCATCTGAGCAATGCCCTCTGGACTGAGCTCTTGGAAATTAGGGATTGTCTCACTTATCTTGGTAGCCTCAGTGCCTACTATGGAGTGAACACTTGGTACATCAGTGCTGAAAAAAAAAAATTGATGGCACAAAGACAGTCAACATGGAGCTTGAGGCTCCAGGGGAAAGAGCAAAAGAAGATATAAGTGGTGAAGGCAAAAGTTATATAGTTCATCTAGTTCACAATTTTGCCTTGGACAATATAGTGGCTGTAAGTAAATGCTCATAGGTGGATGTCAAGATTAACTGAGGGTTTGTGTCTACCCAGGGGCTCCCTGCACCAAAAGATTAACTGATGTCATTTGAACAAGTAAGGCTCTTAGCACAGAACTGGTTTATAGTTAACCTGTAGTAATTTTAGCTGTTATTAATATTAATAAGAAAACAGGTAGCAATCCTCATGAAACTGTATAAAAGAGGGGAATTCAGCTAACACTATGGTTTTCAAACTGTTACTGTGTTCTACGGATTCTGAAGCACTTCTTTAGTACCCTGAGGATGGGAAATCTCAGAGCGGTGGGGAGGGCAAGGGACATCTGAGTGGGTAGGGCCTGAACCATCAATGCCTGCTCCAACCTCAACAACTCTGCTTTGCAGCCATCATGTATTAGCTTCCACATCGGATCTTGTTTGAAGAAAGAGTCTTGTGGGTAAAAACAACTTGAAAGCCATTAGAATAATATATTTTAGAGAGACCTTATGCAGCAAGTGTTGAAAACCAAGGTTTTTTGATAAATTTCATTTTTAAATAAATGAATTAATAAGTTATTCATAGTGTCCTGGTATTCTGGCTAATTAAGGTTTCGATGTAGCATCTTGACATAACATGTTAAAAAATGTTTAAGGCTCTAGCAATCACAAGCATATGGATCCTTACAACATTTTCCCTGCCTCTTCAAAAACCAAATGATAGATTTGGAAATTTGTAGGTTAATCACATGAGATCTTTGCTAAGCTAGAATTTAATATGTTACTTAAAGCACCAAGAATCTCCTCCTGCCTCATGAATTAGTGGCTCTGAAGGGTACACTATTAGTGTTCTTTTTTATTATTATTAGTGTTCTGATTTAAGGTAAAATTAGAGACTTCAAGAAAAGGCCATTGCATGAGTTCTATTTTTGAGGTCCCATTAATGTGATAAATGTGATGTCACTGAGTAATACTAGCTGAGTCTGGCTTTTGAATTGTGTGGGGCATGGGGAGGGTGTGTGTACAAGTTGGCAGTCCCTTCATGAACTGACTGACCCATGAGGTCTCACAAGAAGATGCTTTTCCTACTGACTCTTCCTCTCCATTCATGCTTCAGGGATTCCTGTTCTGGGAGCTCTTGTGGGGAAAACAAAAATGAGAGTAAAAACCTTCAGAGTATTTGTTCAGAAGTGGAAGAGGAAGGGGCTGCTTAGAACACCTAATCAAAGTTAGAGACTTTCAGGAGGTGGCAAGTTTCCAGAGACAAATCTGATTGCTTCAAAATTTTGTCTAGAGCAAACCCTGCAAAAGTGTGTATGTGTATGTTGGTGAGGAGTAGCTAGAGGGGGAATGGAATTTTGTCTTTTTCCTCTTTTCTCCTATCCAGAATGCCTCTGATTTCCAGGATTCTCAAGTAAGACCAATACCATTAGAAGTCTGCTTAAGGTCAAGTACAGGCTCAGCAAAGGCTGTGGTCATCCTAGGACCATGATCGCCCTGAGCAACCTTATCACAGGATGGGGAAAAATGCAACCTGGGCCCAACCTGGCTTAAAGTGGACTTTTGGAACAAGCAGTCAGTTCCATGCAGGAGGGAATCAATGACAAGAATTTTCACATCACATCTAAATCTCTTTGGTGGTAATTATTAATATTGCCATTTAATATGTAGGTGAAGAAACAGACTTTGAGAGTCTAAATGACAAAACTTGAATTTAAACTCAAAATGTCTGATGCCAAGGTCCGCCATTTTTCTCTCACTTATGGGAAAACCATTCCTATGTCTCGAACACAACTGAAAATATTCCCTATTCAATTGTATTAATTCTGTTAGTGATGTGTACAGTGCCTGATAACACTGAAATCATGAATCCTCAGAGTGTAGATCTAATAAAATCAAGCAGATTTTTCATAGGCTTGATTGGTTTTGGCACACCATTTTCGCTACTATTTCTAGCGTGAGTTTTGTTCGCTATCCCAGTCCAGGATTGACTGCTAAGAGAAGTGGGTTTTTAAGAGGCTTCCATCTGGTGTGCTCGTTGGAGAAGGGATATGAAATAACTTTTAAGACATAAGTATAGCTACCACTTAGGCTATTTCTAAATGGCTGGAGACCCGTTCCTTGAAGGGGCATTCATATTCACACTGACCCAGAGGTCCGAGTGGGGCGAGTCGGCTGTGGCTGGGCAGAAGCTGGGGATTCTCCACATGCCTATGAGTTGCCTTTCGGTTGAGACCGTGTCAAATTCAACCCTTAGACTTCCAGAAGGTGCTTGGTTGTTTTTGGTTTTGTTTTTACAGGTGTGTAACTATTAAAGGCAATTTCATTTCTTCTTTTAAATTGAGATATAATTCACATACCATAAAATTTACCCTTTTAAAGTGTCCAGTTCAGTAGTGCTTAGTATGTTCATAAGATTGGATCCCAGGCACAAAGCCTCCTGTGCCTAGTGGGCCAGTTGGCCCTGCTTTCATGAATACTCTAGCCACTGGTCAGTGACATGGGTGGAGCCAGGGCCCATGGGAGCTTTATCCCTCTAAGCGGAGCTTTAAGGGAATGACAGGATGCAAGTTCCTTCCCAGTCAGGCTAAGCTTGGCACTTTTGTTTCTTGAAGCTGCAAACTCAACACTTCTTGGGATATCAAGATAGGAGCGTTAAATCGCAGCTGCACCTGTCAAGGGAAGTGTGTTTCTCAGGGTAACCTCCTCCTTAAGTTTCTCTCACATGCTGCAGTTTGCATCCCCGGGAGCACAACCTAATTCGCCTTCCCCAGAGCCCAACTGTAATCTTTGAAAGGCAGTGGGAACTGGCAGCTGTCCAGCCAATGCCTCCCTTCTCCTTCCATCACAGGAGCTGAATGCTTGAGATTGAAGCAGTTACTCACACCTCAAAAAGTGCATTCGAAGGGCCCTGATTTTTTGCATTTCCTCCCGTCCTAGAGACTAGGAGGGGAAAAGCTAGCCCTAGGGGCATATTTGCAGCCATTACCCTACCCAAATCCTATATCATTCTCCCCTGAGACCAGTACCTCCCTTGGGGATGACTGCCCTGCCCAGGGGGCTTGGGACTCCTTGGCCAAGGATGGCAGAATGATGAATAGACCAGTGCCACTCAAAGTGGGGACCACCGGCAGCATCAGCATTGCCCTGAAGCTTGTTAGGAATGCAAAATTTCGAGCTCTGCCAAAATCAGAAACTAAGGTAAATGTCCAGCAAGCTGTGTTTTAACAAGCCCTCCAGGAGATTCTTTTGCACGTTAAAATTTGAAATGCACCGAGAAGACCCTTGATCAGGTGGGACTTGGAGTGCTACACATAACGAGATGGCTCTGAAAGCTGGTGCAAAACCAACAAAAAGAAATCAGGTGACCAACTCGAAACTTCTGAAGCTTGTATTACATGGCCACAAGCACCCACACATTGTACCATTTTCATGTAGGCTAAAACTGAACGAGCCTTCTCCTCTCCTATCTGCGTCTGTTTTTTTATCAGTTGGTCATATCCTTCTTGCTTCAAGAAGCTCTTTATTATTAACGTCTTCGCAAATAGATTAAATTCGGAAGAGAAAAAAATAGTGGGGAGGGAGTGAAAAGAAGGGAATTTTTTTTTAATCCTGGGATTTAGGAGTCTAAGATTCCTAACGATGGTACTATTTAGAATAAGAGGAGAGGACTATTGCAGTAGGGAGAGAGAATTCTGCAATAGGGAGAACAGTCTGGCCATAAGATCTGCAGGCATCTCAGTGGCCAGGCAGAAAGGAATTTTCTTTCATAAAGAGGAGTAAACAAGACTCAAAAGGACCAGCTATGGGGGAGTGGGATGATCCAATAGTTGAGCAGGAAATGTCTGGGCTCAGCTGATTCTCACAAGGGGCCAGTAAAGAGGGGTTGGTTGGTTGGCAATCCAATGCTGTTAGCAGATATTTTCTCCAGACTGGTCAGGGGGTACAACCAGTTCAGCTAATCATTTGTGGCAATGAACGGGAATGTGGAGGGTCTGTGTCTGGCCTTGTCCTAAGTAAATTCAGAAGTCTTATCTAAGTCATATGGGGAAGGTGGTTCTCTGCAGTAAGTAAGCCATTTCCCCAGACACAAAAGGATGGAGGGATTTCTTAACCCGAGCGGTTTTCCAGGCCCCCCTGGCTCAGGTAAAGTTTAACATTGTCACTGTACTGTATATCATTGAAACATCGTAAAACACAAACCTCTTAGTATTTGTCCAATAAAGCAAATCCTCTTTAATACAAAACACATTTGTTGACTTCATTTTGGTTAACTTATGTGTTTTGTAATCAAAGAGGATTTGCTTTATTGGACAAATGCTAACCTTCTCTTTTAGGAGAGGAGCCAGTAACCAAACTTAGTGTTAAACACATGCAAATACATAGCATAGATTTTTAAAAACTGCTTTGAAGGTAGAATTGAGTGAACTATTTAAAGCTGGATTCAACTTGCAACTGAGAAAGATACTACATATTTTTTCCCATGTCAGTAAATCTGGTATACACAATGTGTGACTTGGGTGAACAGAGAAATGCCAAGAAGTCATTAATTACAGTAATGACAGAACAATGTGGCTATGAGGGTTTTCACAGGTTGTCCCATTAGCACCTCCTGAAAATAATCATCATGACTAAAGTGTTTTTTTGATGTGGAAAGCTTAATAATTAAAACAAAACCACTAAGAGCAGGGGAATCTTTAAGTAGAGGTGAGGGAGGAAAAAATAATTTTTTTAACATCACATTTTTTCAGTGTTGTGGTCCACTATGACCATCAGCTTACTACAACTTCTATAAAATAATGCAAATCCTTTCTACCTTTAGCTCATACCCTTTTGTCCTGTCACATTTTTCCGTGACTTTCCACCTCAATCAAAACAAGTATAAAAACGCTCAGGTGTAATCACTTCTTCAGGGCTTCATTTCCTTATGAAGGCTCCCGTGTCACATAAAACTTAGAATAAATTTGGATGTTTTTCTCTTGTTAATCTGTCTTTTGTTATAGGGGCCCCAGCTGAGAACCTAGAAGGGTAGAAGAAAAAGATGTTTTTCCTCCTCTACAATGTCTCACATTTGGAAGATGAGCTCTAGAGTTCTTACTACCTGCCGTATGCTTGATTGCTGGTGTGTCCACTACGCCAGAGCCTTCCCCAACCCTACCCACCTCTCCACGTACATAGAACTCATTGCCAAGTTCCACTCAGGCCATTTTCCCCACTGGGACTGGAAGCTACCCTCACTCGATTCTAGTTCTTGCTTACCAAAAGGTGGTATTATAATAAACTCAATTAAAGATGTATCTGAGGTTTGGAGAGAGGAGGACCGTTTTAGAGTACATTAGCTACTCAAATATAATGTAAAGCCATTACATTAGAAGACGCTGAATATAGTAACAAGAGGAGCTCACTTCACTGTTAGTATATAGTTAGATTAACCCTTAGTGGAATTCAGGGATGCTGTGGTCTCATGATAAATGTATGCACTTTTTAAATTACCCTCTAGTGTAACCAAGCTCTTCCTTGCTTGTGGACGGTTCCTCTTTTATCAATATGCTTTCTTTTGCATAGAAAATTCTTTGAAACATTCTTCTGTACCAGTTTTAAATAGCATCTTTGTTCTTTCTCTTTTTCATGCTTGGCCTTTCAGAAAATAAACTTAGAATGTTTCAAGAGCATTACAATATTTTTTTCTGTGTTGAAGTTAGAGCACTGAGATAGACTTGTCACCAAAGGAGGCAGGCTGGTACTAACATATGTTCCAGGATCTGGCCCACAGGTTTGAAGTTTCAGAAAAGGGAATTGTGTGGTTCTCAGAGTCCATCAGCCTTAAACATAGCCTAATCATACTCACAAGAAGCTGGTTTATCATCAGAGTCACAATTTATTTGTTTACACTGAGAAATCCAGTTTGCAAGAAGACTAGAATACTTGTTGTATCTGGGTATCATATTTTCTCCCTTATAGAAATGCTGTTATTTTTGGTAAACCAGGGAAATAGAACAAGAAGGAGCTAGATGAACTCACTGGTTGGTGTCATCTCCCTCTAGATCCCTTGAATATTAACAACTTCCTGGATAGCACATGTTAAAGGATCTTTTTTTTTTTTTTTTTTTGTGAGGAAGGTCAGCCCTGAGCTAACATCTACGCCAATCCTCCTCTTTTTGCTGAGGAAGACTGGCCCTGGGCTAACATCTGTGCCCATCTTCCTCCACTTTATGTGGGATGCCGCCACAGTGCGGCTTGACAAGCAGTGTGTCGGTGCGCGCCCGGGATCCAAACCCGGGCTGCCAGCAGCGGAGCACGCGCATTTAACCACTACGCCTCGAGGCAGGCCCCTAAAGGATCATTTTTAACAAAAGGCAAGATCATGACTCTCATACAAATATAAAGTGAACACACAAAATATTTTATGTAACTCATTAATTGAGGGCCCCAGCAAGATATTACAACCAATTTAAAGTAGAATTAATGAACCACTGATTTGTATGGAGTAAAGAAATATTGAAATGAACTTACAAATGAACATAAAACTGGCTTTTTCCCGAGGGGTGTGGTTGAGGGAGTCGATTGAACTGCCACCAGGTAATTTATTTGCGTGTCTATAGGCAAGAATTATTTTACACTGTTCTTAGTTATCTATGACGTATAGAGTTGTAAAATAGCTCAAAGAAAATGAAAGGCTAGAATCACATAGCCCAGAAGGTTGTGCTCTACATAATGTATAGTTTTCCCATTGGAGATACCCAGTAATCTTTTTGCTTATTCCAAATTCTTATAAACTTGTTTGACCCTCTTTTGACTGACAGTCATTATCTTGAAGGTCAGTTGTAGAACTGATTTCTCCTGGCCTTGAGACACTTTTCTTGCCTCCCTTCTCCTTCACTGGCCAAAAACTAAGGTTCCTTAACAATATACCTTAGGGAAGTAGCTTTTATATTTTAAAGGAACCCTCAATTGGTCTTTTGTGCACTTAAAATTAAGCACTTAATGCATTGATTCCCAAACCTGGTTGATCAGAATCATCTAGTTAGATTTCCAGAAATATAGACACCCAGGCCCATCTCTGGATTTTCTGATCCAGGTTCTTGAGGACTGGAGCCTTGAGACATATGTGTTTTTAACAAAAATTCATGTTAGGAGTCCGTGGATATACTCCAGGTTAGAAACAAAGGGGTCTGAATGGAGGAAATGTCAGCGTTGATGGAGAAGAGGGTTGTGCTAGAGGAATATTTGCAGTGAAATTGGTGCGACCTCATAACAAATTAAATATTGTAATGGATGGTGGGGGAGGAGGAGTTTTCATGAATTGAGGGTGACCTCCCCTCATTGAGCAACTTGTTGGATTGTGGTAAGGTCCATTATCTTCTTTATAATATTTAAATCATTAAGACACTCACATTAGTATGGCTTTTCCCTCTACCACCAATCTGGAATTAATTTCAATGTTTACCATCACTTTAGAAAGATGCATTTTGGGGGCCGGCCCAGTGGCGTAGTGGTTAAGCGCACATGTTCCACTGCTGCGGCCCGGAGTTCGCAGGTTCAGATCCTGGTCATACACTGATGCACCGCTCATCAAGCCATGCTGTGGCAGCATCTCATATAAAGGAGAGGAAGATGGGCGCAGATGTTAGCCCAGGGCCAATCTTCCTCAGCAAAAAGAGGAGTGGCATCAGATGTTAGCTCAGGGCTGATCTTCCTCACAAAAAAAAAAGAAATGCATTTTGTGTTAGAATGTAATTCTCTATGATGCCCATACAGTAGTCCCCCCTCATCAGCGGTTTTACTTTCCATGATTTCAGTTACCCTCAGTCAACCACAGTCTGAAAGCAGAAGATCCTCCTTCTGACATATCGTCAGAAGATCATGCAGGGGAGGAAGACAATTCCTCTACCCTCTAGGTCCTTCTGGCTGGTCTAAGAATTAAATTGACATGCAACAGAATAACAGGAGAAAATCAAAGCTTTATAACATGTATACATGGGAGAAACCCAGGAAAGCTGAGTAACTTGCCAGAATGGCCAAAGCTGCCAGCTTAAATTTCATCTTCAGTTAAAGACAAAGGAGGATATTGGGAGTAGTTATTTGGGACTTCAAAGGGGAGGAAGGCAATTTACATGGAGATGGAAAAGCAAATGTTTGGTAAACAGAACTTTGATAACTATGGGCTTAGTAAGGACCCTCACAGTCTACTCATACCCAGAGTTATCTATGGTGATGGCCTGTCCTGGGGACAGGACTTCTATCTTAAATTCTTATAAGAAATTAAGGGAGGGGGCCGGCCCCATGACTTAACAGTTAAGTGCGCACGCTCTGCTCCTGGCGGCCCGGGTTCGGATCCTGGCGCACACCGACACACTGCTTGTCCCTCCATGCTGAAGCGGTGTCCCACGTACAACGACTAGAAGGATGTGAAACTATGACATACAACTATCTACTGGGGCTTTGGGGAGAAAAAGGGGGGAAAAAAAGGAGGAGGATTGGCAATAGATGTTAGCTCAGGGCCGGTCTTCCTCAGCAAAAAGAGGAGGATTGGTATGGATGTTAGCTCAGGGCTGATCTTCCTCACAAACAAAAAAAAAAAGAAGTTAGGGGAAGGTCAAAGTTTCTTTCAGAGTCTTTTGTCCTTAACCAAAGAGACACATTTTGGGATGGCCAATTCTGATTCCTCACAATCAAAAGTAGCCTAACACTACATCACAATGCCTATATCATTCACCTCACTTCATCTCATCATGTAGGTGTTTTACAATCTCACAGCATCACAAGAAGGGTGACTAGAGTACAATAAGATATTTTGAGAGAGACCACATTCACATAACTTTCATTACAATATATTGTTATAATTGTTCTATTTTTTATTATTGTCAATCTCTTACTGTGCCTAATTTATAAATTAAACTTTATCATAGATATGTATGTATGGGAAAAAACATAGTATATATAGGGTTCTGTACTATCCAAGGTTTCAGTCATCCACTGGGGATCTTGGAAGGTATCCCACACGGATATAGGGAGACTACTGTGTACTATTTTATATCAAAAAGCAATATGCAAATATACGATATGTGTGGTAGTTTTAGACTCCATTAAGTTTAGTTAAATGGGAATTAAAAATCATAATGCAAAAAAAAAAAAATCAAAATGTAGTTTGTGTCCTGGAAAGAAATCTTAAATGAAAAGCCCAAAGTATTTATTATCGCAGGTAGTATTGGGATATTGTGATGCTGAGGACTAAAAAGTTTTCCTCGACCCTTGTAGGGTCCCTGGCTGGGTCTGAAAATTAAACTGACAAAGATTAACAGGAGAAAAGCATAACCGAATTTAGTTAACATAATCTTTACCTGACTCAGGAGCCCTGGTAAGGAAATGAAGACCCTAAGAAACTGTTAGACCTCGGGCTGGCCCCGTGGCTTAGTAGTTAAGTGCCCGCGCTCTGCTACTGGCGGCCCAGGTTTGGAGCCTGGGCGCGCACTGATGCACCGCTTCTCTGGCCATGCTGAGGCCGCGTCCCACATACAGCAACTAGAAGGATGTGCAACTGTGTGCAGTCTCTAGTGTGAATGTTAATTTCTTCTCTAATACAGAAGTACCAAAAAAAAGAAACTGTTAGACCTGAGTATTAAACAAGGGAGGCAGGGGAAAGGGGACTTAGCAAGGCCTGTTTGTTCACATTCTTCTCCCTTTGTCTTCAGAGATAAGGATGCTCCCCCCGCCCCCGCCCCCGGTATAGGGAGGGCCCCTCTCGAGGGTTTTATGACCTGTTTCAGGAGAGAATTGAGGCGGGAGGGGCGGTCAGAGCGACCTTCCTGCTTCTGCTGTTTTTCCAAACTCCTTCAGCTTCAGTATGCCAAGATGCCATATTTGGGGGTAGCATGTCCTGATCAGTGATTTGTAAGAAATATATATTTGGTCTTTGTCCCTGTTCCAGGCACAGAGCTCCTAAAAATCCTAGTAATTTCCTGTGATTAGCACCATAAAGGTATCTTTTGTCATTCATAACAAGCCCCTTTCAAGTGTGCCTGTTTGTTAATGAGCTGACTTTTGGAAAGCCCCAGGTAACTTAAGGATGGGAGGTGCTTGCCAGGGGAACCTACCTTGATTAGAGGGTTGGAACTTTCAGCCCCACCCCTCAACCTCCAGAGAGGGGAAGAGAGACTGGAGATTGAGCTCAGTCACCAATGGCCAGTGACTTAATCAGTCATTCCTATGTGATGAAGCCTCCATAAAAACCCAAGAGGATGGGGTTCAGAGAGCTTCCAGGTTGGTGAACAAGAAGCACCCATGTGCCAGGAGGGTGACACACCCCAAACTCCACTGAGGACAGAAGCTCCTGTGCTCAGGACTCTTCTGGATCTTGCCCTATGTATCTCTTCATCTGGCTGTTATTTATGTCCTTGGATATCCTTTGGAATAAGCCAGTAATCTAGTAAAACTGGTTTCCTGTCCTGTGAGAGCACTGCTCTAGCAAATTAATGGAACCCAAGGAGGGAGTTGTAGAGACCTCTAATTGGTTAGAAGCACAGTCAGCAACCTGGACTTGCTATTGGTGTCTGAAGTGAGTGAGTGTGTTTGTGGGTGTGGGAGGCAAGAAGGGGGTGGTGGTCTTGTGGGACTGAGGCCTTAACCTATGAATTCTGATGCTACCTCAAGGAAGATAGTGTCAGAATTGAGTTAAATTGTAGGACACCCATCTAGTGTCACAGAATTATTGGATGTGTGGAAAACCCACACATCTGGTGTCAAAAGCAAAGCAGTATTATTGTAGAGTAGTGAGAGTAAAGGAGACATAGGAGTGTCAATGCAAATAATAACCATTCTATGGACGAGGGATAAGGTGAATTTTACTTGAGCCAGGCTGAGGATTATAACCCGGGAGAGCCACCTTCACAAAAGAAGAAAGTGCTCCAGAGAAGTATGGTCTTCAGTATATAGTTTTATACCTTTTTAGAACAAAGAACCCAGGATACATATTCATCAAAGTTTCAAAGAGGTATTCAGTTGCAGATTAGCAGGTCAGTACTGATACTGGCGTTACTGATACTGGCATGGTAGGAAAGAAAGTATGCATCCTTATTTTAAAAGAGTGCATTTATTTACTTTGAGATAATGTTTAATGCATTTTTTACTTTAATGGTTAAAGCAGACGTACAATGTATGTTTGATAGGCCATAAGTCAGGCTTCTTTAGTTTAGGATGAATCAGGTTTAAACCAGAATAGCTACCCAATAACCTCAATATGTGAAAATTTCTTATCATTTTTCCCTTTTGATCAATAATATTTTGATAGAAAGCATTGATGATCAAGGTATTGTCCCTTGGTGCCAGGGTGGTTGCTGCCTGCCCTGGGTCCATCATGTCCCTCAGCGCTAGGCTTTTATTTCATTGATTTATCCAGTTATCCACACTGGGGGGAAATAGTCAGATATAGTGGACAAGCATAGAGGTATCTATTGACAGGGGAAGCATTTCATAGATTATGTAATTTCTTAATTATTTTTAGATTATCACACAAACAATGTACATGTGCTTTTGCATGACTTCTTATGACTACGTTGTTTATAACAATTATAGAACAGATATAGTAATAATTGTAATAGATTTAATACTTGAAATTCATACCAGCTCAACACAAGGTTGACATAAAGGAAGCCATATTGTAGAAAAGAAACCATATTGTAACTTTGAATGACCTCTGATTAGCTGGCCCAGACATGCTCTGTGGATTTTATGGCCCCTCTCAGCTGCTATACATTGATAACTTTGTTCTTTTGAGTTCCTTAAGAATGTGATGATCCCTGGGCAGCGAGTCTATGCTGATAGCCATCATCAATGACAACTGAAAGATCCGGGTACAGGGTGTTGCTCCGGTCTCTGATGCATATCCAGTAAACCCAAAGACTATCAGGAACTAAGGCCAGATGTCTGCCTCCACCCGGAGATCAGATGGATGCCCCCACAGGCAGACCAGCTGCCTCCCCCACCCAGAGACCAGCCCCGTATATAACTGGCCTGTAGTCTTTGTTCTGTAAGATGGTTCTTTTGGACGTGAGTCGGCCATCTACCGTCTGGCTAGAAAGCTGTAATAAAAAGTCCTTTCTCTCCTACCACCTTGCCTCTTCACTACTGGCATGTCTAGCAGTTGTCAGATGAACCCCTTTTGGGCGGTAACACATGGACTGGTTAAAAATGCCTGATGTGGTCCTTTCCAATGGAGCTGCAAAGGGTCTTTAATTTGGTGTCTCTTCCAATAAACAAAATCTCCAGGTTATAGTCCATAATCCTTCAGGTCTTCATCTCCTGGGAGCTCACTGTGAAAGGAATCAGCTACCAACCTTTTATTTCTTTTAAGCACCTTAATGAGATCCTAACAATAATGTAATATATCTCCCTTGAGCAAAATTGGTTCATAACATTCCCTCATCTAATTGCATAGGCTGTCCTGTTATTATTTCAAAAGGAGACAGCTGATGTTTACCAAAAGGTATAGATCTAAGATTGAGAAGTACTAGCAGAAGAGCTTTTGGCCATGAGAGATTAAATGCTTCTGAATGTTTTCCCAATTGAGTTTTGATAGTGGCATAGGTTCCTTCCAGTAATCCCAAGGACTGGGGATGATAAGCATGGTGAAAATGCTGCATTATTGACCAAATGCCACAGATAGATTTAATTACTTGTCTGGTACAATGAGTTCTCTGGTCACAGTGTGTAACTTGGTAGGAATTCCCCAAACAGGAATTATCCTGTCCAATAACAATTTACATACTGTTAAAGCCCATTGCTCTTCTGCAAGTAAAGCCCCCAACTCAATGTGAAAACATATGAATCATTACTAAGATATATTTGTGTCTTGAGATAATAGCATTTGAATAAAGTCCAATTGCCATACCTCAAAGGGCCCCTTAGGAAGGAGAAAGTGACCTTGCGACACATGAAGTGTTTTCCCAGGATTATATATAGTACAATGATCATATGCTTTATGAGCTACTGAGGGAGAAAGTTTCCAAAAATATTGTTTTCCCCATAAAATCATATTTTTGGGTACCCAGTGAGTTAAATGATGTACATGCTGGAGTAATGGCAATTGTGCTCCAGCAGGTACTATAGATTTTTTTTTTTCTTAATCAGATCCAAACCACATTTGTGTGGCAGGGTCAAAAATTCCCCATTTTGGATTTATGCACCCCTATGTTCATCACAGCATTATTCACAATAGCCAAGACGTGGAAGCAACCCAAGTCCCCATCCATGGATGAATGGGTAAAGAAGATGTAGTATATATATGCAATGGAATACTGCTCAGCCATAAAAAAGACAAAATCATGCCATTTGTGATACTATGGATAGACCTTGAGCGTATTATGCTAAGTGAAATAAGTCAGACAGAAAAAGACAAATACTGTATGAATTCACTCATATATGGAAGATAAACAAATATAGAGATAAGGAGAACAGATTGGTGTTTACCAGAGGGGAAGAGGGTAGGGGGAGGGTGAAAGGGGTAAAGAGGCACATATATATGGTGACAGATAAAAACTAGAATATTGGTGGTGAGCACGATGCAGTCTACACAGAAACTGAAATATAATAATGTACTCCTGAAATTTACACAATTTCATAGGTCAATATGACCTCAATAAAATAAGTTTTTTAAAAATTCCCCCTTTTTGTTGCCATATCTGTTTCTCTTCTTCCGTGGCAATTTCTTGAGCCTGTAGAAGGAAATCTTTCACTGGGTTAGCAGGTTTAACAGAGAGCAATGGGCATTCTTGAGGCTGGAAAGGATAAGTATTTAAAGGTGCCTGCTTGGCAGCAGCATCAGCAAGTTAATCAGATTTGGAATGCCCTGGTATTTTAATAATTGCTAATGGTTTTGGTATTTGTATAGCATTAACAATTCTGCAACCTGTTTTTCATTTTTTTATAAGTTGTCCTGAAGAGGTTAAGAACCCTCATTGTTTTCATAGCATTCCAAAGTCGTGTGCCACTCCAAAGGCATAATGATTATCAGTATAAACATTAGCTATCTGATCCTTAGCTAGTTGACAAGCTTGAGTTAAGGCAATTAATTTGGCCTGCTATGCTGATTTTATTCCTGGTAAATAAGAGCTTTTAATATGTCCGCTGTAGATGTTATTGCATATCTAGCCCAGTAATGTCCCTGCTCATCTTTTAAATAGGACCTATCTGTAAATCAAATTTACAGTATTATCAGCATTATCAATAGGAGTCTCTTATAGGTCATTCCTAGGAGTAAGAAGATAATCTACTAATAAAATGCAGTTGTGGTCATTTTCCTCCTGTGGTACTAGAAGCCAGGTCCATTCAATCAAGTCAGAGTTAAGTAATATATATAAAAGTTGAACAATGTGTGAAAAGTTAGGCACCCAGTTCCTGCAGTATCCAGTCAGTTTTAGAAAATCCCTCAATTGTTCTTTTGTTAGCAGTTTTACAAAGCCATCAGTTTCTCCATTAGAAACAGTTTCTCTTACCCAGTTCAGTTTTAGGATCTGAAAGTTCATCAGAAACCTATATTCTGGAGTAAATGTCAGAGTCCTTGCCATGAATCTCTCTGAAGATGAAACATATTTGTAAAAGCATCAGAGTAAAACAATAACTATCTGTAAATGACAAAAGACTTAACATCATAAAGCAATTGACAAAGAAATTTTGTTATAACATTTTAAGATAATAACTAGAATTATACCAGGACATATCAGATCTTTAGGAATTTTATATAATTTTTTAGAACGTTTATATCAATAACATTTACCCATGCAATATAACCTAAGAAGGTTTATCATCATTTATTTCACATTGCTTCCTGTGCAATTTAATATACCAAATAAACCTAATTGACAAACCTAATTTGTTTAATATTTCCATCCTTATAGGAAGAGAACAAATTCTTTGAGAAGTCCCAGGGATCCACTGGAAATTCTCCAAGTTTCTTTCAGTTCAAAAGAAAGACTTTATTTAGGATTTGAATTTCGGAGAAGCTTGTCAAAAATATCAAAAGGTTTTAAAACACTTGGCCAGAGAGGATCATAGGTCACTGTGAAACAATGCTTAGTCATCCATTTAACCATGGTGACAAAGATTTTCAGGCAAATACAGAAATTTAAATAGCTGTAAGAAAAACCATAGTTCCTATGATTAAAGACTTGATGAAAACAAAACAAGAAATTTATTTTGATAAAACACAAAATCCCTGCCCCTCTAGTAGACTACTCAAAGGAAAAGAAAAAACCTTTCATAATCTCTTTAGCAAGAGTAGATTAAAAGTCTAGGAAAATTATCCTTTTAAGAGAAAGAAAACCAAATTATAATTTTTATATCAGCTTACTTTTGATATTAAAACTTATCCACTTAATTAAATTCATTTTTACTCTTAGCCAATTTGACCATGCAGAAGACTCTTTCCTTGGGGTTCTTCTTCCACAGACTTTCTATAACTTTCTTTTTTACATTCAGAATTTGTCCCATGTCTTCCCTCCTTCCTAATGCTTTAGGACAAATTTACCTTTCTTAACAAAACAAATGAAATATCTCCATTTCTTATACTTTCTTTACTAAAAAAATACATCTTACTTTTCTTGCATACAGAGATGTTGCTCTTATTCTTTTACATTAGCATCCTGTGGATTGGCAGACCCACAAATACTGTCTAGAAACATGCGCTTCCTCATAGAAAACGTCTCAGCGTGGCACAAAACATTTAACACTGAGTATTTTCCTAGATCACGTGATTCTGAAATCCGTTTGGGTTATTATTTTTTATGCTTAGAAATAGTTTATATAAGCACTTTCTTTAAGCAATTGAATAGAGCTGTCTTATAAACTAGTCTTAATACCATCCAGAGGTAGAAAAATATCACATATTCATAATATACATATATAGACTCACAGATAAACACACAGACAGATGCAGACAAAGATTTTATAGCCTCCAGTTTAAAATTATTCCTTAGATTTTTGGACAAGTGTGCTTCCATAGCCATCTGCATCTACAAAATCTTCTTTCCTCGTTTTTTTTCCTTCAGTTTTAGGAATCTGAGATGGTCTAGATAATAGCTCCTGGAGAGATTACAAGTTTTTGAGATAAACAGGGGAAGTTAGTTACTTATCAAAGGACTGACATGCCCATCCAATTACATTATCCTTAATTTGCTTCTTTCCCTCTGGTTACATAGTTTTATCTTAACTTAGGGAAGAAGGCCTAAAAACATTCCTATCAGGCTTTGGATATCAGCTTCAAATTTGGCCAAATTTTTTATCATATGTTGCTAAATCCTTTCAAATATTTTGTCAGGTTTCAGCTGGGAAAAACAGTAACTGTTCCTGGAAGCACTGAACAACTCCATTATTTTTTAATTTCAGTTTTGACTGTTTAAGGGAATACCATAGCAGTTTCCCAGAAAATCTCTCAGATTCTCATTAACTCTGGGAGGGGCTCATATTGGGCCCTCTTTCAAAGGTAGATTATAGGGGTGTCTGTAAAGCCACAACTTAATAGACTTTTCTTTTAGGTACCTCTTATAACTTAATTTATTATTAGCTTTTTGCAACAAAACTCTCAATAAGGCTATTTTGGAATTTTAAAGCCTTTGCTTTTAAGTGAATTTCTTAAATGATCTTATCTAATTGGAACATTCCTTCTAATTTTCAGTGTAACTCTCTTGAGGCTGGCAGCAGTTTGGTAGGGCCCTAGCCACAAATGGAATGCAACCCACGTTTCTGTCCAACCATATTTTGGGGCCCCCAACCTGAAGATTATCAAGCCAATCTCTCAGGACACTGAACAAGCTTAGTAAGATTTTGCTGTTCTTTGTAAATATTTATAGCTTCTAGAACCTTTAGTTTTGAGCAGTTGTGCCAGAAAGTGACACACTTGACTCTTTAGGAATTAAAGATTGCATTTACCCTGTCTGTTCCACAGCTCTTAAATCTAGCGTGCAAAAAGACAAGTTTTGGAAACTCAAAGGAGCCCCAAAGTGGCCACTGTAATTTTAAATTATCCCAGGTTATCTTGATCCAAAAATCCAGCCATTTACAATTATCTGCATTTTGTTAAGCACTTGCAAGTATCAGTTTCATACGTATTATACATGAAGCCAGCCAGAGTTCTAGGGCGAGGCTGCCCATTCGGAAACTGTCAGCTTTAGAAATGTGATTTCCCATTTTCTTTTAGTTTCATTTTACTATAAAGTCTGAACAATTTCTAAGGACATTGTAGTGGGTCAGAAGAGTGCTGCTTGTGAGTGCCACTTTCTAAAATGCTGTGAACACTCTTTACATGTTTTGGTTTCTCCCACTGGTAGTCTAAAACTACCGTGGGAGCTCACAGCGCTGGACAATAAATCCTTATGTGTGCGTCCCTGGACGAGCTGTCAGTTACTTAAAGTGAATGATCATGATGGAATTCCCTATGGGACTGCTGCACATCATGAGGATCAACCTCAGACACTCCCGCTAGGTTCTCAGTCACCTGAGAACACCTTACAGCTAGAAGGAGCTGGTGTCTCTTCTCTTCAGAGCTGAATGAGTTCAGTCTAAGGAGCTGGTGTCTCTTCTCTTCAGAGCTGAATGAGTTCAGTCTCTCATTTTACTACCAAACAATTTGTTCAGACTTTGTAGACACAATTCTTTCCAATTTAAAACCAAATTAAAAAGGTCAGCCTGCCTCATTCACTCCAGAGTTCCCCTGGCCTAGGAAATTCCCCCTAGGTTCCCTTGGCCTAGGAAATTCTCCCTAGGCTCCCCTGGCCTAAGATATGTACTGGTACCCCCTTAAGACACCTAGTCTTAAGACTTGAAACAGGTCAAGTCAGGACCTACAACTTAAATAAGGAAGTCTGGATTTCAGGAGAACTCACCAAGGCACCTGAAGAATACAGTGAAGCTGGAGGGGATCAACAGGCCTGTGTTGACACCAAGTGCCAGTTCAAAGCAGATTCCAGGTAGTTTCAGAGGGGTTTCTCTGAAATCCTGCCAATCCTACACCAAGAAATATTGATGCAAATAACCAATAACCATTCTATAGATAAGAGAGAGAAGGTGAATTATATTTGAGCCAAGCTGAGGATTATATCTTGGGAAAACAGCCTTCACAAAGGAAGAAAGCTCCTTGGAAAAGCATGGTTTTCAGTATAGTTTTATACCTTTTTAAAACAAAGAACATACATCAAACATGCCTATGATACATATTCATCAAAGTTTCAAAGAGGTATTCAGTTGCAGATTAGCAAGTCAACATGAACCTGATGTCTCGGAAAGGAAACTTATCTTCAAGGGAGTACCAATACTGGCATTACCAATACTGGAAAGATACGTAGGAAAGAAAGTATGCATCCTTATCTTAAGAGGGCATTCATTTACTTTGAGATAATGTTTAATGCATTCTTTAATGGTTAAAGCAGATGTACAAGGTATGTTTGATAGGCCATGTCAGGCTTCTTTAGTTTAGGTCAAATCAGATTTATACCAGAATAGCCACCCTATAAAGCTCGATATATGAAAATTTCTTATCAGGAGTGTGTTTCTCTTTACAGTATTTCTTTAAACAGTTTCCATAAATGAAGCATATATGCCCAGCACAACTACTTTCTATAAAGGATATAAAAGCCCTTGACATATGCTGTATCTCATAGGGAAAAATAAAATTACCTCAGCAACCTGTAATTAATGATGCCAAAGACACCTCTGTTGGAGGTTCAAGTTTCTCAAATAATGGGGCATCACTAAACAAATTCAAGAAACCTAGTCCAGCAGTGTTGAAAAGGAACAGCATGCACAGAAAGCAGCAGGTATGTTAGCCTTTCCAGCAGATGGGGTATGCATACCAGAACAAGCCCAGCATAATACAGCACTGATTATTACAATGTTGGGGAATAATATGTCAATACCAAGCTGCTTCCTTGTGGAGCATTTAGGATTTCCTGTGCTTCCCCTCCCCTCTCCTCCCTCCAGCTTTCCACTCCAGCTCATGTGCATGTTGCCAGGGACCATTTGGATTTTAAAGGCTAAAAAGTAAGTCAGGTTCTTTCTCACTTGGGGTTGACTAGTTACCACCAGCTGCTTCCTTCTTCTGAGTGTCAATGCATTCAGTCTGTCATTGGGAAGGCCACACATTGCCATCAAAGAGTACCTGAGAAGCAGTCTGAAACTCAGATGCACTGATCCACATCAAGGGATTTTTTAAAAAACAGTTGTCAGTTATGTTTTGCGGCACAATTTTCTAGGAATTCTTTTGGCTTTAAACATAGTTAAGAGTTTTGATGTCCACATAGATATTTGAAGATTTAAATCTCCTGTAATACAGAGATGGATGTTCCTTATGTACTTGCAGCCTTATTTTGCCTTTATCCTCTAGTCTAATCCTGCAATTTACTCTTTATAAAACTCTGCCTTGTGCATGTCATCTACGTGGCACTGGATGCACATCTTAACCATAGCCTTCATCACAGCATATTGAAGCATATTGAATTTGTCTGTATATGTATGTCTGCTACCTTTATAGAAGAGATGTCTTTTCTTCATTCTTATATCCTCACTATCCAGCACAATGCTGAATACAGTTGAGTTAAATTTAATTTATCCCCTATTGCCTGAAGAGATGAAGTCCAAATTTCTTAGCTGGTAATCAAAGCCTTATTTAACTTCTCTCCTTATTGTCCTTTGATTACCTACTTATAACCAATGTGTGGAACGAGAAGGACTTAGGGTATGGAATCATAAAGTAACATTAGTTTTGCTTCCTTTATCCCTTTAAATCTGCTCTTTGGAGTTTTTACTCTTGTCCTTGGAGTTGTCTAACCACTCTTTGATAATACAAATTCCTATAGTCACTTTAGGTTGCACAATACAACCTCAATCCAGTAATTCAAATGTCGGGTGCTATCAGACTTCCTGCTTGAACTTGGGCCTACTGCAGGCAGGAAGTCTGTAGCTAGAGAATGTGCTTGATTGGCTTTTCCTTTTTCCTCCTCTGAAGTTTCTCCTTCCCTGCTCTGACTGCTAACCATGGTTTCTGATCCTTCCAGAGTAGAAAGGGAGAGCGAAGACGGGTAAGCGAGACATGTTTTGTGTGGGAGCATCCTATTTATTTGGAATGTGATACTGTCTACTTCCTTTAGTAAGACTTGAAAAAGATCAAAATGGGATAAAGATACAGTTAATACTAAAGATAATTCAAATAGACAGAATTTCCCTCTTAACCCTTTCACAGGTGTAAAAAAATAGTCAAAATTGATGACTGGCATAAATTCAAATGGAAGAATTTTTTCTACTGAAAAGGAGGAGATTCACCTCGCACAAATGATGGTCTGGCCTACAGCAAGGCATTCCTGGTCTTCCTTTAGACCCGGAGCAGGTCATTAACTTCCCTAAGTTACAACTGAGTTGCTCTTTCCAGGCTTTTCGACACATCTTTAAGTTTCCCCACTAAGTTCTACAATTGTTCCATGTTGCAACCAAAACTAATCTGAGTGGGATTGGGAACCAGTGTTCTCTACATTTAAGGTCACCAAATATGCGGTTCTGTATATCTTATGAAGTAGATTGCTCCTTATCTGATATTCTCAATGCCAAGAAACATCAGTTATATGTGAGAGAGACCTGTCTATGCTGAAAGATACAATAATTTGGTACATGATATCTACAGAAAAACTTTCAGTATTTCAAGAAAATTCTTACTTGACTGGTACCGCCAGAGAGGTCTAGCCTTGGTGTCCTCAGTTTATTAATTATAAAAAATTAATAAAGTTAATTTTTTATATCTTGGGCGTTTTCATCTATTCTTATTTATTATTTCTCAGCCCCAATGAACCTGGAAATGCCTCCAGCTTCTCTCGACTGTGTCTGTTTGCCCCTCACAGTAGTCCTCTTATATAGGATTAAAGCAGTGCCATGCCAGCTCACCCTCATACCATAGTTGACATCTGGTCCCTGGCAAGCACTTCTGCATTATCCTTCCCGGCAGACACCAAGAGTTCAGGTCCACCCCAGTGATCCCCTCCACTATGCAGTGCCTTCAGAGAAGTGAACCAGCTGGCCTTTCACCCTTCAGATTTGTCAAGTGCTAGTCAAATACTCCAACTGTAGGGCACTCATCTTAATCCCCCTGAGTACTCCTTTGATTATCTTTTCCCCAGGCATCCTTCCACATTCCACTTCTGATCAGCCTGGTCCAGTCAAGAGAAAGAAACCACACCAGCAATTTGAACAGGGTATGAATATGAAACATTTAACATAATGTTTTATCTAGCTAACAATTTAACTACTGAAGAGATAAAAGGAGGACACTAGGAGATAGCAGAGGTAGCCATTGCTAAAAGCTACCACCATCTCTACAGCTGGGGAATAAAAGAGAAGAGGTTGGAATTATTAGAACTTAGAAACTAAGAGAAGGAACCTCATACAGCTGGTGTCTCTGGGACCCATACTTCTGGGGAGGGGCACTGCTCAGCCACAGGAACAAACTCCTGCTGCGGCAGTGATGAAGCGTTACTGAGGTACCACTCACAGGCACTTCATGCCAATGGCTGGCCCTCAGGAGAGCAAACCTGTCTTCCTCCTCCAGGCTTCCAGTCTCCCTCTAGTGCCCCTATTGAAAGAGCCTATCAAGGAGAGGCTGGCAAAGCAGAAATGTACACGGAGATCCGGCATCACAGAGCAGAATATGGAAGGGTGAGTTTTCAGCTAGATGACAATAACTTCCCTGGCAGAGCTGGACTCACTGCACGTCAAAAGCACAATCTCTTCAACAATCCTTGAAGCCCCTCTCATGAGGCTTGTGGTACCTCCACCATTCCCCCTTGAGGGGCTTGGGCTCTCAGCAGAATTATAGTCAATGTAGGTGGGGGATTTAAGAGTCAGGTAACTGGTTTTTGGACACCTCTTTTATGAATTCTCTTATGGTTGAACAGTGTCTTTTTAAATGTGATCTTTATTGTCTCTTGTTACCCTGTTATTTACCTTAACTACCTCCAGCTACCTCGGTTTCTTCATTATCTCCCTCCTACTAGTCCCTTCTGCCACCACCACTAATAAGCAAAGTTTGTGCCATTGCTCTTTCTTCCAATATCTTTCTTATTTTTTATTTATCTAGTTTCTTTCAATACCCATGCTGTGGTGGGCAAGTGAGATACCACAAAGGATAGAATTGTCAAATCAGACACAAATCAGAGATCTTGATTTCCAAGATACAAATAATTATGAGGCACAGGTGATGCATGGAGAGGGCTGGAGCAACTCACTCATCACATGTCTTCTTGTGCAGAGTGCACTGTTAGAGACTCAATATGTGAAGCTCCAAATCATATATGCTGCTACATTGATTACACAGTAGGGAGCTGTGTTGGACACAAAACATTTCCATTTTATATTTAGTTACATGGCTTAGATGACATTTCCATGCCTTATAAATCAGTAGATTCCAGGCCTGTTTACCGTAAGCAGTCCTAGACAGATCAGGTATATCTTGCTGAAAGAATTTTATAGATAAGGAATCTCTCACTAGCCATTAATTTACCTGGAGACCTGTCATTAGCATGTTTTCAAAGGGATTTATCCAAGTAACCTTTCTTTTAAGAAAGACAATGGATTGCAGGCCTGCTGGCTGACCATTTCCTTTTCAGCAAGTGAGATGGAACTGACAAGAATTAATGCTAAATATGTTGATTGAAGACAAGTGGAGCAGAAAGTGGAAAGCATCGATACATGGGCAAGCTAATTTATGCTGGATCTGACCTTTCTTTAAGAAGGTGGGGAGAGTCTAGGCCAAAATTCGTAAACCTCAGGTAAGGAATGGGAGCAAAGCCGGTGACTCTGCACAAGAGTAAGCAGATAGATTGTAAGGGAGGTTTCGGGGTGGGGGATGATAGGAGCCAGAGTCAGGTTCAACTCAGACTGCACAGATGAAAAAAGTCTCTAGGGATCATTTAGGCCAACTACTTCTTTTTAAAGATGAATAAACTACATTGATTTGCCCCTGAGTTGCTCCAGGTTGGTTACATGTACCAGAAAAGGTCTCCTAGACGTTTCCCAAACTCAGCTGGTCATGAGATTCACCTAGGAGGTGGGTGAAGCTTTTAAAAATGCAAAATCCTGGCTCCCACCTCAGACCTACTTGGGTCAGAATCTGGGGATGGGGCTGGAATTCAGTGTTTTTAAGATGCTCCCCAAGAAGTTCTACTGAGACCTTTGTGGCTTTGGCACCACTTCCCTCTGCTACAGATCAAACATGATAGGACTTCCCATATTGTCCTGACTGGGAACTGCAGCACCCAGCCTGTAAGACTCCAGGCCCTTTGGAGAGTAAGCCTTTCTCTCAGAGTGCTAATATCTTGTGAAACGTGTGGTCTGTACCTTTTGGCACTAGGTAATTACTAACTCTAATAGTTATTTTTCTATTCATGAGTATATCTGTGTTAGATTCCCATTGTTGCTGTGACAAATTACCACAAACTTAGCAATTTAAACAATACTAATTTATCATCTTACTGTTCTGGAGGTTAGAAGTCTGAAATGGTTCTCACGAGGGTAAAATCAGGGTGTTGGTAGGGCTTCATTCCATTCTAGAGGCTCTAGGAGAGAATCTACTTCCTTGTTCTTTCCAGCTTCTAATGGTGTGGAGGCAAATAATCCATAGTCAATCTATAAATCAAAATTGGGGTGAGTTAATTATGAGCCAGGTTTGAGGACAATACCCCAGGGCCTTCCTGAAGGGCACCAAAGAAGTGGGGTATACAGAGTGGTTATATACCGTCTTGGAACAAAGAGCATACATCACATATGACAGGAATCTCTCTTTTACTACTGTCACAAGATGCTTAGCTGGCACGGCAGGTCGGTGGTCAGCAGGTCGGTGGTCAGCAGGTCAGTGGTCACAAGGTGAGCACAGCAGGTCAGTAATTAATCCTTATTCTCCAGGAAGAGATGCTTATCCTTAAAGAAATGCCAATATGAGAGGAAGCTACATCCCTATAGGGGCATCATTCTTGTCTTTGAAACATAGTTAATGTTTAAAGCAGATGTACAATGCATGCTCAACAGGCCACGTCAGGCCCTTTTGGAAAAACAAGTTCAGGCGGAATTAGTTTTAAACCAAATGGCTTCCTCATATACTCCAATATATCCCATTGTTTTTCATTTATTTATCAATGGGCAACCATATTCCTTGGCTTGGGGCTGCCCTCCTCCATCTTCAAAGCCAGCAACAGCAGACTGAGTCCTTCTCATGCTACCATTTCTTCAGTTCTTCTCTGCCTCCCTCTTCCACTTTCAAGGACTATTGTGATTATATTGGGCCCACCTGGATAACCCAGGCTCCTCTCCCTATTGTAAGATAAACTAATTAGCGAACTTAATCCATCTGCAACCTTAATTCCCTTTGCCAAGTAGTGTAACATATTCACAGGTTCTGGGGATTGAGGCATGGACATCTTTGGGGGGTATTATTCTGCCTACCTCATTCCTGTTTTCCAAATTAGATTCCCAAAAGGACAGGATCACATGTTATTCTTTTAAATAGAAGGTAATTTTGTCAAAGTAATCATTTAGTAATTAATTGTTGAATGGTTGAGTGAATTTGAGCTAAATGCTGAATAAAAGTGCCTTCATTTTTGAGTTTTATTCCTCTGAAAAGGATTCCTTCATATTACTTAGTTCATACTCCAGAATAATTTTATTAAGTACATTTAATCAGGAATAAGACTCGTTAATTCACTATAACTCATCTCTGTTGAAAAATTTATTATTTCTGCTCATTTAGATCAATACACATGCTACCAAAGCTGTTGTTGTCATTTCTCCAGGACCACGCGCTTTTCATTGTTTGATTCTGTAAATGTTTCACTCCTTCACGCATCCCTGGAATGTCTGGCAGGATACGAGTCCAACAAAATCGTCTTCCTGTTTAATCATTGTTGTTGGGAATAGAAATCAGTACTCTTTTGCCGGTAGTACATGATTCCTGTCTGTTGCTTTCCACTCTCTCAGCACCTTAAATTAAAAAAAAAAAATTAAAGTACACATGAATACAAAAGAAAATGGAATTAGCTATTTTCACCTCAGTATGCAACTTGAATAGTGTCTTGATTTGATTGTTATTTAGAAGCACCCTGCTTATGTTCCATAGTCTTGCAAGGCAAGAAGTTCTATCCTCTCTAACAAGGCAGAAATAATAGTTTTCTTCTATTATCTCTCACAATATTGTCACACTTCCTGAACTCCATATTTTAATATTTAGTGAATCAATCTGGGAGTATTTTTTAAGCACTGTGCTTGATAAAAGACATCTAAGACACAAACCTCACTTAAAAGAGGCTGAAAATCTAGTGTAAATATATACAAAGTTGGAAGGAAAGAAGCTTCTATACAAAGAGTAGAATTAATTGAACCTTTTCTATGCCATGGAAACATATTTGCATCTAATAATCATAATAATATTATTATTTTAGCCTTAATTTGCCTCGATTTGCCATGGCAATGGGTTGAAAAGATAACATGGATATGTAAAAATCACCTATCATTTCAAAATTTTTTAACAAAGACTTAATTTTCTCACCAATCTGGTATTTTTCTGCAGCAAAATCGATAAGTAAAACCAACTAAGTCTCCCGTTTAACCTTTCAGTAATGTTTTCAAGTAACTATTCCTTTGATTCACACACTCTTGCTTCCATCCAAAATCCTCCTGAATGCTTCATTCCTTAAGTCTCCAGTTTCATTTATTTTTAACAGACTAACTTGTATGAATGCAGTTGATTTTTTCAAATAGGATAGATTAAACATTATGGGTAGCCACACTTATTTGGATTACACTGGAGGATTCTCTTCTAATTATGCTCATTTCAGCCCCCACTTCCCCAGCCATTAGCAAGTAAGTGGCTTGGGTGTGAGTTTTCATTGCTTATCTGGGATTCTGTTATGCTTTTCATGGCAAGAGGTAACAGCAATTTAAAAAAAAAAGAATGCTATTGCCATCCTGGAGTTTGAACTGTACAAAGACTTTAGATGTAAATATATCTTATCCATGTTGGGGCTTCCTCCCATTCCACTGTGTATGGGAAGAAGAAATTTTACTCTACCCTTCTAGGTTCTTCTGGCTGGTCTAAGAATTACATTGACAGGAGACATTAACAGGAGAAAATCAAACAAAATTTAATAACAGGTATACATGGGAGAGACCCAGGAAAACTGAGTAACTCCCCAAAATGGCTGAAGCCCTTACCTTAAATACCATCTTAAATACCAGCTAAAGACAAAAGAGAATGTTGGGGGTAGTGGTTTGGGACATCAAAGGGGAGGAAGGCAATTCAGATGGAGATGAAAAGCAAATCATTGGTAAACAAATGTTTGTTGGGCCACCTGGAGACAATGGGACACAGAGGACTTTGATCAAAAGGCCTTGCTAGGTTCCTCCCTGTCTACCACGCTTAGTTCATATTAGACTATAGTTATCTATGGTGATAGCTCCTTCCTGGAATAAGCCTTCTATCTTAAATTCTTTTAGGCAGTTAGGGGTAGGGTCAAAGTTTCTTCTTGAGTCGGTTTCTTAAAAACAATCAGTCCCAAATAATCCTCAAGCTGAAGAGACGCATTTTGGGGTGGTAAATTCTGCTCCTCTACAGTTGTCTTCAGAAATTGGAGATACTGCCTCTCCTAACCATAACTACTGAAAATGTACAAAATAATGAACTGTTTTGCATGGATAATGCTGTTATATGCTGGTGTGTTGTGAAACCCTGACAGATGCAGTTTTGTTAAGTTTAGCTTTACAGTCACAATTTATGGACTCAATTAGAACTGTGCCTCTCAAGTCCCTGAATGACTCTTATTTGCACAATGCATTCATAGCAATAATCTTTTGAATTTGTAAATTTCCAATGCCTTGAGCTCTTACTGCAGGACCTGATCATTTGCGTTTTTACAATGAGCACCTGGTCTTGCAGTTCCTCAGTTAGGACCAGATCCTGGTCTTACAGACTCAGGAATGGACGGGAAGCTCACCAGCTTCCTTTAGCTTGGACCTGGACTGACAGGAACCTGGGATACACTGAGAAATGAATGACTCCTCGGTAATTGTGGTGGTTTTATTAAGGAAGCTGATCAGTGGCAGCTGGAATAGGTTTGTTCATTGCAGATGCTACCGTCACTGTCCTCTTGGTTTTTTCTTAGAAGCAGAAATGGAAGATTGACAGGAATCTTCACAGAGGGAGGTGGCCAACATCTAGAATTCTGTGTCCCCTTTTTTGTCTATTTGGCAACCTAGGTTCACCAATCCTTTCCATTCCATCTTCTCTTGCTCCTGCATTTCCTTTTCCTGTGACCAGCTGGGGACCCCTTCACCTCTTCCCTCTCCCCCATTGTTTGAGCTTTGGGTCTATTTCCTGATAAAATATGCTGTTTTATGCCAGGCACTGTGCTAATATTTGCAACAGTCCAATGAGGACATGCTAGTATTTTCTCCTCTCCCTTCTTTTTTCCAAGATATGGCAACTGAAGCACAGAGAGGTTAAGTAACTTACCCAAAGTTACACACGGCTAATGGATGGCAGAGAGAATTTAAATACAGGCAAACTGGCTCCAGCACCCATGTTCTCAACCAACAAGCTAGACTTTCACTCAGTTATGCAACTACCTACCATCTCTGCCCCATCCTTCCCAGTTATGGAGGACAATAAAGTTATTTATTTCTGCCACTTGCAACCACATGAGGCCTGACAAACAGACCGACCAAAATCCCATTTGCTTTCATTTCAACCCCTTTCTTATTCTCTGGTCAGAGAAAATAAGGAACCAGTGGGGGGTTTACTTTCAAATATTTAGGCTGAGTAAAGTTTTAGTCTTCTCTTTTGTCTATATCGTATTCATTCCAATGCAGATATTCTTTCAACTGATGTATGCTACCTTCATAAATATTACTATAAATGAGAGTTTCATGGAGGTGCTATTAGCTATTGCTTAGTTGTTATAGGGAAGTATTTTTAAAGATTTTATTTATCTTATATTTTCCCCCCAAAGCCCCAGTGGATAGTTGTGTGTCGTAGCTGCACATCCTTCTAGTTGCTGTATGTGGGACTCGGCCTCAGGATGAACGGAGAAGTGGTGCCTCGATGCGCACCCGGGATCTGAACCCAGGCCACCAGCATCGCAGCGTGCGCACTTAACCACCAAGCCACAGGGCCGGCCCAGGGAAGTATTTTTAAAAGGTGATTGATAGATAGTCCCGAGGAAGACAAGACAACCATGAGTTTGTTGGCAGGGAGGAAAAGGATGCCCGTTGGGGCATAGGAAGCTCATATATTGTTCCATGAAGAAATTTAGAATTGTTGAAATGAGTTTTCCCTGAAAGTTTTGGTGATTACCTAAATCACCTGCTAGTTTTAAACTGACTGTGCTTTTGTCAAAGATGACTATCATTTATCTCATACTACAGTAATTGAAGCAGAGAAATATATCCCCAACCAAGAGTCTCATAGAAGTTGGATCACATTTTGGGGCAGTTAGTGGTCTTGGAGTTGTAAAGAAACTTAACAGGATGCTGGGGTGGGAAGACAGTGTATAACACCATTTCAGGCAAGTCTATTATCAAAACAAAGCTTACCACCAAGCAGGCCATCATTAGGCATGAAAGCAGTAAACTTTGGCCTGAACAATCTGAATCATTGGATCTTATCTCCAGCTGTACTGTGTCAGTAGAGACTTGACTGAAAACAGGCTATTTCTTATCAACATTTCCTCTCTGCACCAGGACAGCTAAGAGGGGCCCCTTCTTAGCTCTCTCAGTATGGCAAAGTGCCTTGAAAGTCTTCTTGCACCTCTAGCACAGCCCCTAATCCATTTACTGAAACCAGGCCGAGTTACTGAACTTTCTCATCAATATTTATGTATTCAGATGTGGAGGAGCATGCCCCCAAGATTATTACTGATGGGGTAGGGCCATCCTAAGGGTGAAAGCACCAGAGTATTTCCATGGGGTTAGTAGGCCTTAGATCTGAAAATTGGGAGCCTTTCATCAATGACTTGGATAACGGAGTAAAAGAATCATGGATATTAAGATTCCAAATGGCCTTAAAACAATTGTAGGGAGTTGTCCTGAAGCTTGGAAATTGGGTCCAAGTCTAAAGCTGCCTTGATAAATGGCAGTGATTCTCAGGATCAAACAGTTGGAGCCCAAGGCCATCTTGATGTAGACCCGCTAACGAGTTTAAGTGTGAAATGCTGTGGTCTGTTAAAGGCTGGCTAAGTTTGGGATTAGGGAGATGCAGAAAGCCTGGAATGTATATGATTTAATAAAACATCATTATCTTTGTTATTTAAAAATAGATAAACATGCCAATTCAGTCTTACTTATGTCTCTCAAGATAATTAGCTTAATAGACTAAAAGGGTTACTTTACCTCCCTCCCAATCCTGCCTCTCTCCACTCCTTCCAACCCTCATTGGAATATCCAAAATATAGGTAGTCTTATTATGGAGTTACAGTAATAAACTGTTACTAGTACATTCCTCCTCTATCCTCAGATCCAGTAGCTATGATATTTTGGGGGTTTCTAGGATACTGTAGCAAAAGCAGAGACACATATAGTTTGCTACATTTTTGGAAACTTGACTAATTTTGTGATGCCTGATGGCACCAAGAGAGTAGGTAATTTGGGTCTCCTGCTCAGACGAAAGAGGTATAATTTTCCAAAGGTATATATTATTAAGGCTCTTCTTCATTTCCCTTTCACCTCAGTAACCTTCACCCCTCCTGTCAGCATAACAACTTTCATCCCATAATAAGCAGTGCTTATCACAAGAGGCTAAAGAGGAAAGCTTTTCCCGGTGTCTTTTGCTTCTCTTCCTGGGGCCCATCTGGTGATCTGATCTTCTTGCAGGCCCTGTGCACTTTGTAATAGATGATTGGGTTCCCAGATGGAGTCTGATGCTGCCATATTGTGTGCAAGCTTTTTGATCACTCTTTTGTCTCTCCATTGTCCAGCATCCACATATCATGGTCGGGGTAAATGCATGATCACACTGACTACCTAGAAAACAGGGGAGAAGGTCTTGGTCCCAGCACGATGTCCCAATCACAAGAATTAACTAATAATGCTCTAAGCAAATGAGCTGCAGAATGTCACCACTCTTCATAGATATGAACTATACAAAAACCACCAGAGGAACAGAAAGAGTAGATGTTCAAGCCACGTCAGGAGTAAAATTTATGCTGACTGCAAATCTCTGCCACTTTGGCTAGGTGAAATGATTTTTCCCGGAAGGTTTCGGTGATTGCCTAAAGCACTTGCTAGCTTTGCTAATATGGTTTGACCTCCCTGGGGCTCTCATCACAAATGCCTGTCATTTATCTCATACTACACATAGCTGAGGCAGAGAACTTATTCCCAACCAAGAATCTAACACAAGTTGGATATTCACTCTTTGGTTCAATCCAATTTCTTTCAATTGTCCCTTGGTTTAAGCCTCCCCTGCAAATAAATATAGTATTGATCTGGTGGCCAGTATGTGTAATTGGCAGGTGTTCTTCCCCTCTTCCAGGTCATTTGTGTGTTTCACATGGTTACGATGGCTGAATTTGTCAGAGGGTTTTCCACTGGGCTTTCTAGATTTCTGCCAATCATGATCTGATCCCCAGGGTTTCTTTATGTCCTGCCTTTCTGGAATCTATGAGTCACTGAATGTCTCTTAGCCATGAGCTGGCCTGCCACTCTTACTCCATAATTGGAATCTGAGTTGCTGCCTTACACACACCAGATTTTATTAGGGCCAGGGAAACATGTTTCCTTTCACTTGCAGCAAAGCTTTTTGAGTATAACATTCTACATAACACATTATCCATGGCCTTGCCATTTCCTGTATTTGATTATTATTTGGTAATTATTTGTGGAACATAACAGGAATTATTACAATATTATAATTTTATTACTTATGTAGAAATATATATATATAAATTAACAATGTAAATAATCAGTATAGAGTATGAGTTGGTCAATGGCAGGGTCTGTATCTCATTAATCATCTATATCCTAGCACCTTGGAGAGTACCAGCTCATAGTTGGAATTCAATAAATGCTTTCATTTTAATGAATAAATAAGTAAATGAATAAAAGAATGAAGACTTTGCACTATTACATTTTTCCCCATTGGTATGCACCTAGCAACTTAAAGAACATTCCAATTGTCTTCCCAACATTCATTCCACCCTCCCCCATGGGAAATAGAAGTAATGTATTTGGTGCAGGGATTGGGGCCACTGCAGCTCTAGGGATAATTCCTCACTGGTCTAGGCCTCATTTCCCAATGTTAGATACCAAAAAGGGCATACTGTTTTAGGTCCCATTAAGAAAAAATGAGGAGTAGGGGGCCGGCCCGGTGGCGCAAGCGGTTAAGTGCACGCGCTCCGCTGCAGCGGCCCGGGGTTCGCTGGTTCGGATCCCGGGCACGCACCGACGCACTGCTTGGCAAGCCATGCTGTGGCGGCGTCCCATATAAAGTGGAGGAAGATGGGCACAGATGTTAGCCCAGGGCCGTCTTCCTCAGCAAAAAAAAGAGGAAGATTGGCGGATGTTAGCACAGGGCTGATCTCCTCACAAAAAAAAAAAAAAAAAGAAAAAGAAAAAAATGAGGAAAAACCCTGGCATAACTATACATCAACTGTAAGATGTGTTTTATTTCAGAGATGTTACAATATGAAAAATATGCATCTTACAATGGATGCAATATGGCGAGTTGGTTCAATCAGAGTGAAGTTCAGGACTTTTGTTTGATAGTTAGGGGAAGAGATGCCCCTCTGCTCAAGAGCAAATGAGGAAGCAAGTAGCCCTGAAAGTCCCTGGCCATCAACATCTTACGACTCTGAAGAGGGCTGGCCCCAGATGTGCCAACAGTTTCAATGGCAATATGGAATTCTGAAAAGAAACTGGGTTTTTGACACTATCCTATCTTGATAGTGATTTAGTTATGTGGATTAATACATTCCCTTTATCATTTAAGCCAGGTCCAATTTTATTTTTTAAATTTGGAGCCTAAAGCATCCTGAGTCAAGTATGACTTTTAATAAAGGATACTGGGTTCAGAGAGGACAGACCATACACTGAGCAGCAATTAGAATCGTAGGGAAAGAAATCTAAACAATAATGCAATATAGAATGTGAATGAAAGAAAGACATGTAAGTGGAGTAGAATATCCTTTCTATGTTCTCACTTTAGCTGGCTTCTCAGATCATAACTAGTTCCTGCTCTCGAGTCCACTTGGAGGGCTTTTCATTAGAATTGCAGATGAATTTTCCAGAGAAAGTTTATAAGACAATAAATTGGAAATGTCTAGTTTAGAAAAAAACAAAAGTAGTAACAGAGAGGCAGGATAGTGTAGTGGTTGAAAGCTTAAGGTTAGAGTCAGATGCCTGATTTTACATCCTGGCTCTATTGCTCACTCCTGAGACCTCAGGCGCATTGCTTACTTCTTCCTTTCCTCTTTCCTCATCTGCCAAATGGGTCTAATAGCGTGCATACCCTTTGCATCATTAAGAGAATTAAATGAGATTGATTCGTGTCAAGCACATAATGAATACCTTACAGATGCTAGTGATTAATACTGGAAAAATTTAGAAATCATTTTCAATTATGCCGTATCCAGAAGAGATAGTAATCAGGTGGCCTTAGCCTCGTGAGTATGTAAGAATAAATTAGTTTACATTAAAGCTCAAAGATTTAGGTTGATAAAAACTATAAAAACTTTTCAGCCAGTAAAAGCTGCTAGACCTCAAAATAGATAATAGACAAGTAATATTCTTATTTGTCTAGATTCAGTAAAGTCCTCTCTGGAGTTGGCCCAACACAACATTCTGAAAGAGAAGGCTTGACTTTGCCTCCGTCTCCCATGGAGTCGTGTCTTTGGGAATCTTGCATTCTTTCAGCAGCAGAATTCAGTAACTTTAGTTTTGCCTCATTGCCCAGTAACCTCCACTTCAATGCCTCTTTCTAATTCACAATTTCTCAGTTCTTTCTCCTCCCTTTGTTGAAAGAAAAAACTTCTGTGTTTATTAATTCAGGCTGCCATCCATAGCTATGAATAAATAAATTATTGTTATGTTTGAAAACATTTGGTTTTGCTTAAATGTATTATAAAATGTGATGTTTCAAAGAAAAGGGCGATGGTTTGAATTGGAGACCAGGGCTAGCTAATCTTGTGTGTACTGCTTAATAAGGTATAAATCCATCTCCAGGTATTGGTAGATCTAGGGCTTTGCTGTTCCAAGTGTGGGCCTTGATGTAGCCATGGCATCACATGGCAGCCTGTTAGAAATGCACCCTTCTTCCTACCTACTGAACCAGAATCTACATTTTAACAGGTACCTCAAATGACTATGAAAGTTAGAGAAGCACTGCTCTCGGGAGCACCTCTGGACAAAGGTGGGGAATTGACTGTAAAGCTCATCTTCTGATTGGAAGAAGGCCTTTGTGTGATTTAATGCTAACTGTTCATTCTGTTTTATCTGTCTTTCGTATTATCCTCCTTTGTCACTAAGAGAGAAAGCTAACCATTTATTAAGAAAGAAGCTAGAATGGTAGAGACTCGCTGGTGCTAAGGAATGTTATACAGCACTAGGGAATAGGCAGTAAAACATGTTTTCTGTCAAAGAAAGCTCAAAGGCTATAAGGATGCCAGTTAATTAGTTCTACTCAAGTCTTGAGGAGAATCAAGATTTGATCCAGTGGTGATTGGCAATGATCGAAGGTTCCTGTGCAGGGTTAACAGGCTCTTGGCACAGCTCAAAGGGGTGGCCATAGTCGTGTCCCAGGAGTGGCTGGAAGCCAGAAGTCAGGCTTGAACTAGAGATCTGGAGTGAGTGGTTTGGAGTGGAACTCTGGTCAGCATGGAGTTGAAGAATTCGCAGAGAGAAAATGTCAAAGTCAAGAGACAGAGATATGCAAGTCATGTAGGAAAGAGTAAAGAAAGCGGTTAAAAGTCCAAAGCAGTAATCAGAAACCAGAAGATCCCTGGGAGTTGAAGAGGTAGGAAAAATAAAGCAAGAGATCAGGGGCATCGGCCCTATGGACAGTTTTGCTAATGAGAATCTCTCTCAGCCAGCGATATGCTGCTGGTGAATGCAGGACCTTGAGCCTTGCTTGTGGTTCGCCAGGAATCTAAGGTTATTATTAAATGGGAGCTCTTGGCTAGAATGAGGAGACAGGGTCACAAAGAGAGGCCGCTACTGACCCAGGAGCTGTTGACCCAGGCCAACCTCTGTGGTGTGGGTGGCAGTGGGGCAAGGCTGGGCAGGAAAGATGAAGTCCACGTGGTCAAAGAAGCTAGAGCGAGAAAGGTTAATGGAGGAGCCCTTGTTTCCCTAGTGTTCCAGGCCGAGGAGCAAAGAGTTCCTGAAGGATTGCTGGGTAGCAGGAAAACAACAGAAGGAGATCAGGTCAGGTTGAAAAGGTGAGAGGAGTCAGGCAAACGAGGCTGTTGGACTGGGATGCTGAGATTTGACTGTTGGTTCTCTGCACTCTTTCACAGACCCTGATGGGCATAGGTGACTCTGAGCATAAATCACACCACAAAGGAGGGCAGAGGCTTGCAGAGAAAGAAGAGCAAGATACTTCAAATTAGTGAAGCCTGTACCTCGGTTTAGTGTTTTCAGTTAAGTCTTAATCCAAAGAAGACGATAGAATTTTGAATATAGGATACAGCATGCTATCAAGAAAATTTGCAGGCATTGCAATCAGACACACGGAGCTTTGGAAAAGTATCTTTGAGCTTTAGTTTCTGTTTCCATAAAATTTAGAAAACACTACCTTTTCAGGGTTGGTGGAAAGGTTTAAAACATGTAGGACATCTATCTTAGTAACACCTAGCACATGGTAGGGGCTTGATAAGATCCAACAAAATAACTATGGGGAGGAGAAAGCATTCATACTTGTTACCTGAGCATTCTACCTACTATTGTCTCATTATGGACATTTCATTAGTCTTTTTACATTTGGGGATGCTAATTTTTTTTTAATTTACTGTATGAAGAAGATGGTAACTCTATTTCTGGTGGGTAATGGATGAGGATAAATGTAATTCTTGGTTAAAAATATTGATAGAGGGAAAGCTGAACTCTACATAGAAGCTGCACACAGTACAGCCCTAGGAACAACTCTCATTTACTGCCCGCTTGCCTGCTGGTGGGTAGAAAGCCTCAAGGAAAATAATAGCTTCTTAAGTGCTAGGCCTGAAAATCCATGTCTATAAAGTGAGGGCCAACATCTCAGCTTACATCAATCAAAGAACTGCTATTATTTTCAATTACCATGTCTGACTGGGCAAGGGAAACAATAGAAAAAATAAACAAATGGGACTGCATCAAACTAAAAAGCTTCTGCACAGCAAAGGAAACCATAACAAAACGAAAAGATAACCTAACAATTAGGAGAAGATATTTGCAAACCATATATCTGATAAGAGTTTAATCTCCAAAATATATAAAGAACTCATGCATCTCAACAATGAAAAAACTAACAACCCAATTAAAAAATGGGCAAAAGATCTGAATAGACATTTCTCCAGAGAAGATATACAGATGGCCAACAGGCACATGAAAAGATGTTCAACATCATTAACTATCAGGGAAATGCAAATCAAAACTACAGTGAGATATCACCTCTTGCTCGTCAGAATGGCTATAATTAACAAGACAGGAGATAAGTGTTGGAGAGGATGTGGAGAGAAGGGAACTCTCATACACTGCTGGTGGGAGTGCAAACTGGTGCAGCCGCTATGGAAAACAGTATGGAGATTCCTCAAAAAATTAAGAATAGAACTACCATACGATCCAGCTATCCCACTGCTGGGTATTTATCCAAAGAACGTGAAAACACCAATGCGTAAAGATACATGCACCCCTATGTTCATTGCAGTGTTATTCACAATAGCCAAGACTCAGAAGCAACCAAGATGCCCATCAAGGGACGAATGGATAAAGGAGATGTGGTATATATACACAATGGAATACTACCTAGCCATAAGAAATTATGAAATCCAGCCATTTGTGACAACATGGATGGACCTTGAGAGTATTATGCTAAGAGAAATAAGTCAGAGGGAGAAGGTCAAATACCATATGATCTCACTCATAAGTAGAAGATAAAAACAACAACAATCACATAGAGACAGAGATTGGATTGGTGGTTACCAGAGGGCAAGGGGGCGAGGAGGAGGGCGAAAGGGGTGATTAGGCACATGTGTTTGGTGATGGATTGCAATTAGTCTTTGAGTGGTGAACATGATGTAACCTACACAGAAATCCTAATATGATGATGTACACCTGAAATTTATATAATGTTATAAACCAATGTTACTGCAATAAAAAAAAAGAGCTGCTATTTATTTGGTGAATTATGTGTAGGCCAGCTGCTACTGAAGTTGGTGGGTGGGTATAGGATAGTACCCTACCCTTTCCAGACAAGATATTTGCATTTTAACAGAGGTCTCCAGGGAAAAATGCCACCATTCAAAGCGCAGTGACTCTTGAACTGGGAATTTTTGAGACTGGGACAGATCCATGTGAGAGCAGTTTGGGGACGGGGAGACTTGATGATATTCCTATCCTTGGCGCTCCTGAACGTTCCCTCTCTGGGTGAGCCTCTCTTCTGCCAAGTTAATCCTAAACTTCCCTGATGTTGAGGAAGGGAGTGGATTCTTCCCAAACTGGTTTTTGGCCTGAGACTTTAGGTTCTGCAGGAGAGGTATCTGAATAATCTGTAGCTTATCACACACAAAAATTTAAAGACAAATTCTCTATGAAAAAGTAAGGAACAAAAGAAGAAGGGCCTACTGGCCTTTTGATAGTGACTACCGTAGAAGGTAAAAGAATTTCATCTAAAAGCTATTTTTTCTTTAAAAAAGTCATGCAGCTTTGATATTCTGGTGCTGTCTTCCTCTAAAAAAAACCCTTTAAAACACAACACTCTTGACTACACCTCCATTTTCAGGTAAGTTGTGGCCTTGATCAATAAATCGATTTTTATTTAAATGGGAAGGAAAACCTACTTTTCTAGCAAGGGCATCAATCTGGTTGATTCACGGAACGTGGTAATTACAATCGTCAAAGGAATTGGAAGTCCTAGCTTTAAATATTAGATCAATTGATCAATTATAATGTGATTCCTCAGAACACACATTTCTGTTTTGTATCAAACAAGCCTGATGCTATTCAAGTTGTTGCCTTATGAGAGTTCATGCCAAACAAATTACCAATGACTAGCCAATTTAAGAGATTAACCTTGCTCTAAAAGAGCCCTAGAGTGACTGTGATTCAGCAGTCTTCGTTAGACCCAGTTCTTTCCTCCTTCTTTACTATGACTCGTCAGCTTTGATGGGACCGGTTCTGTGATTATTTTCACTTTATTTTGTCCTTTCTTTTAAATTGCATCCGATTTTTATTTTAATTTTCCATTGCATAGGATCATATTTATTGCAGATGGGCTTTTTCTTGTAAACAAACAAACAAACAAAAGTATAAATTCTGGTTCATGGAAACAGTGACAAACTGTGCTCGACTACTAAGCAAATAGTGTTTTTCTCATGTATAATGAGTAAAAAAATGTAAAGGCATTTAGGTTGATAAATTTTGCTTCTGCTTCTTATTAAAAAGTAGCTGGAATTGTGGAAAACAAACTGAGCAAATAGCTTCATTTGTGTAAATTTGCTTTTAGAATTTTTCCGGTGTGGTCCTGGGTCTCAGAAATGGAATCTGTGTACACAGTGGAATCAAGGGCATCTGTTAGCCCACGTGTTTTTCTTCTCCAGTGCTCTGATGCGTACTCAGGACAATCTGATGTCATTGGGGCTTCACACTGGTTCTTCCTTCCAGAAAACCTATCCAAAGCTCATGTCCTTTCCCTGTGATTCAAAAGGGGCTGGCTTCCTTTTTCAAAGGGTAGAATATGTTAAATAGTGTTAAGTGGAGATGTGAGAAGAGAGCTATATCCAAGAACACTGCAGCATATCTACTTTAGCAAGATTGAGATATCTAGGGCATTTTGCCTATTTAAAAAAATAAAAACAAGACAAAATACATTTGGAATTGAAAACCAATCCAAAGAATATATGCTATCCATCTTAGAGAGGAAGGAAAAGAATTCCTTCTGGTAATTACTGCGGGAGAAATCTAAACTGAATCACTGAAGTAATGAAATGGTTGTTATGAGTACTATAAGTCAGGGCTGCCAGAAAAAATGGAATCTTAATGAGTAGAGTGTGTTTGTAGAGAATAAATCACACCCCACAAACACAAACATTTATTCTGAAGCAATTAGAAAATTAAAGGACAAAAGAAAAGAACATCTTTAAGATTTTTTATTATTATTCCATATTTTTTCCAGCTTTATTATGGTATAACTGACAAATAAAAATTGTATATATTTAAGGTATACAACATGACATTTTGATATATGTATACACTGTGGAAGGATTACCACAATCAAGCTAATTAATATATCCGTCATCTCACATCACCTCACCTTTGTGTGTGTGTGTGTGTGTTAAGAACACTCAAGATTTACTCTTTTAGCAGATTTCAAGTGTACAATACAGTATTGTTAACTATAATCAGCATACTGTACATTCGATCTCCAGAACTTCTTCATCCTAACTGAAACTTTGTACCCTTTGACCAACATCTCCCCATTTCCCCCACCCCCCAGCCCCTGGTAATTACCGTTCTCCTCTCTGCTTTTATGAGTTCAACTTTTTTAGATTCCACATATAAGTGAGATCATGCAGTATTTGTCTTTCTGTGTTTGGCTTATTTAACTCAGCATAATATCCTCCAGGTTCATCTGTGTTGTCACAAATGGCAGAGTGTCCTTCTTTTTTAAGGCTGGATAATATTCCTGTGTGTGTGTGTGTGTGTGTGTATCACATTTTCTTTATCCATTCAGCAGTCGACAAGCACTTAGATTGTTTCCATATCTTGGCACCTTAAAGATTTTAATTCACGTTAAGAGTCAGTGCTTTTTCTTGAAACTCACCGTGTATAGAACTGTAATGTTTCCTGTCTTCTCCCTTCTCCATACCACCCCCCCAACAATTCACCCTAGAATAGGTCCCTCTTTATTACCATTCTACCTTATTCTTTGCAGCACTAAGCACTTTTGTAATTACTACTATCTTAAAAAATTAATTATAGTGAAATATGTCAACAGCAGGAGTTGGGACTCATTGGGTGTCACCTTAGGGTCTGTCTGCTACAGAATCTAATCCTTAACAGCATTTCAAAATGAGGTCCAATGTTTCAGGCATAAACACTTCCAAGTTACGATTCCATAAACTTATCATGTGAAACAAGGAGCCAGCCTTTTATTATTACTGGTAACAATCCCACATCTTTGAATCTATTTTATCTTTTTCTGGAAACACAGAAGTAAATGATAAGATGCCTCAATAAATGACCATGTAGGTGCACACCGCAGCAGAATTTCTAACTTTGTACCTCTATTCCAACAACAGACAGGGATTTAAATTTAGACACTAATTGCAGTTGAATAGACTTTTAAAGTCAAGCTTAAGGATAGTGATTGCTTCTAAAAGTCCTACCCTTCTTACATCTTCTTGAATCTGAAGTATTTCTTCTGTGCTTTGAGCAATAGGAAAAATGATTTCCTTTAAATTTCAGTCATTTGCCTTATAGTCACCTGAAAACATTTAGAAATTTGCTCCTCTCAACAGAATAGGAGACAACACTACTCTTGACATTGATAAAGCATGTATTTCAGTTAAAATGCCTTATAAGAACTCAGAGAGAAGAGTTGAGTTGATTTTAGGTTTGCTTGCCCTAATTGCAAAGAGTGGCAATTGAAATCATATTGAAGTTTTATTGCAAGTGCACTCACATTCAGATCACAAGGAACCCTTGTATTTTTATATCTAGACTACTATCCAATGATTTAGAAGATAGATCTGCTCTATTTTTATTCAGTGTGTTCTTTCTGAGTGCTATAATAGGCTTTTGTTTGTACGCAGGCACCTAATTAAAAAAGGAAAAAAAAAATCCCTTGTTAAAATCAGCTGGGAATAATCAGAATGATCAGTCCGTGGCTCATAAATATTACATGAGCAATATGGGTGCATCAGTAATATTTAACTATTTTCCAGTTCCACTTAAAACTTTTTGTTCTAAAAGTCTTCAAGCCCAGGAGAAGATTGGTGCTTTAAATTCTTAATCACAAGAAGAGCTTGCAGGATTTCTATTTGCAGTGATTTGGCTCATTTATACACTTTCAAGGATTATTACAGAAACCAACATGTTATTGCTGTGGCCACGTGTTTAGTCTCTCAGGATAGGAATCTAGTGTGGCTTACCCAGACTCCCAAGGGTGAGATGCCACATTTCCTGGGCTATTTCACCACCACCCGTATTTTGTACCTTAATATTTTGACTTTTATTTTAATAAAATGAAATAAATAATAAAATTTGACTTTCGTCTTAAATAAAATACTTAATATTTTGACCTTTTTGTTGTTATTTGAGTTCTACTGCCTTTAGAGAACTTGGAGCAATGGGATATGATTACATAAATCTTCAAAAAAAATTGTCAGATCAAAGCTCTCATTCAAAAATTTTACCTGGAATTCCAGAAAAGAGATACAAAGAGAAAATAAATAGATGGTGAAGAGATTTACTTAAAGGAGGAGGAAGAATCAAGCCCCACCGGAGTTCTCTTCGTTGCCCACTATTTGCCCCCACCCTCTAGCATGGTGGCCTCTTTGTGCCTTCAGAAGGCCCTTCAGCATTATTGCCCCTCGGAGCGCTGCCTCTTGATGGAGGACAAGCAGGTAGAGGTAGCTATTCAGAGTGAGGAAAAGAGCCTTGAGCTCCCCCTGGAGGTCCCAGTGCATAACCAACAAATACTCTCTTCCAACAGGATCAATGATTTATGACTTTCATGGTTCTTCCTTTTTGCAAATGTTCCAATTTACCCATTTAAAAATAGGATTTTATTCTAACCATACTTTAATGTTTTGGTTTACCAAGAATTTTTTAACCAAAAAGAATATAGTTATTTCTTCATCTCCTCCTTCCAAAAAATCATATTTTTCAGGTAGCAATTACATGGGATATCTTCACTGGATATAGCCCTATACTTAGCATCATGGTCATTAAACAAATGGAGAAGATGTGGGTACCATCCCTTTCCCATAGGTTGTAACCAAATCAGAGGCTATGAGAGCGAGTTCTAATCATGTGTCTTAGACAGAGATTTCTCAGCCTTGGCACTGTTGACTTTTGGGGCTGGATAATTCTTTGTGGTGGGGGCTGTCCTGTGCATTGTAGGATGTTTAGCAACATCCCAAGGATGTTAGTCGCATTCCTTCTCTCCCCCCACCTCCAAATGTGACAACCAAAACTGTCTCCAAACATTGACAAATGCCCCCTGGGAGAGCAAAATTGCCCCCAGTTGAGAACCACTGGTCTCAGGAAACCATAGGGAATAGAGATGGGGAGTACAAAAAAAAAAAAGAAAGAATAAACATTCATTTTAAAATCACTATGTTCTATAGATTACTATGTCTAACTTGAGCTAGAAACATATTATGCAAGTCAGAGATCTAATATTAGCATTTTTGTAAAAACAAAGCTCTGCCTCTTCATATGTTCTTAAAAGTTATTTTTCATTTGAATGGTTTTTGTGATGCAGTAAATTCAAGGGCTACAGTGAGTCTAAAGGAATACAGTCAATTGTTTTCCCTTTAATACATTTTCAAGTAGATATTTGTAAATAAGTCTGAGAGTAGAGAATGTGACAATGTATTGAGTCCTTGCTTGAAAATATTATTCACTTGTAAATTTTTCTTCAGTGAAGCAAGAACAAAAGCTCTTGACTGGAGTCCAATTCTGCTAATTATTTTGTGATTAACAGGTTTCCTGTTTTGTTTTGTTTTTTTCCAAAGAGTGATTTATGTACTAATAGCAACTGTACCAGAATAAAAAACAAAATCTGAGGCAATGAATTTAAGATTATTGGTGTTTGCAAGGAAGGCGTGTCTTCACATCGACCAGCAGTTGTCAACTGGGTGATTTTGCCCCCCAGGAGACATTTGGCAATGTCTAAGGATTTTTGATTTTCACAACTGAGTGAAGGGATGCTATTGGCATCTAGTGGGTGGAGGCCAGGAATGCTGCTAAACATCCTACATGCACAGGACAGCCCTCCATGACGAAGAACTGTCCAGCCCCAAACTTCAATAATGCCAAGCTTGAGAAACCCTGGTATAGACATAATGGAAAAGGAGGGCTTCATCACACAAGGTGACTTGAGGGTCAGAAGAAAGTTATTTTTTCCCCAAAATGCCCCCCCGTTGGCCTATGGGAGTTCATTCCTTTGAGTCTAGCGTAGACTTCTCATTCTCTTCTTTTAAAAGGCAGATAGTCTTCAGAGAGGTAAGATATTGAGTTACTAAAACACAGTCAGAACCCTCCAGATGGCTTGCTCTATGGTAAGAAGATTGTAGGATAGAGCAAGTATAACAACTCTGTTTGGGGAGTGCATTGGGAGTGGGAGAAGTCTTTGAAATGAGCTGAAAAGGGCTATGGAGTCTGGAGGTTGAATTTATTATTGCTTCATTTCCTTATGGTTGGTTGTTTTCTGGAGCATTCTTAAATTCATGCACACACAAAATGGCAAACTCTGTGTTCAGAGGCATGAATGTGTGTATAGAAGTTTCTTTTTAGATTAAATTTAAAAGATTATTCCTATAAAATGAACTTTCTGTGCTTCTAATTCTCCAGATAATGGGTGATAATGGAGCCTATTCAATCTGATAACTCAAGCACCCCAAAGTTTACATTTAGCTCATAGACTTCTAGAAGACATCAGTTCTGTTGGAAGCTCTATGCTTAGTCCTTCCAGCTCTGCTTCTATGTTCTTTCTTTTCATTGTTGCATATTTAATGCCATATGTTCTCTGAAGTAGGCCCAGAATAATTTGAAATACTGGTATCACTTTAAAAAAAAAAAAAAACTTTTTCCCCATTCACTTTTCCACTTAAGACTAAAATACTTGCAACAGCTCTCTCCTTTTTCTCTCAGAACAGCTTGAATATGTGATCTTTGGACCTTTTCTTTTCCCCCCAGATTATGTATTTTGTCTGTGTACTGAAGTGTTTCTCATTGCTAAATTGTAGTTCTTTACAATGAAAGTGGGTTTAATTAAGAGTTTAGTAGAAACTTTCAAAAAAGTGATTTGAAGATCAGGGACAATTATCAAGAATGTCACACTACAGTGTGCTACTTTGAGGCACAACTTCCCCTAAAATTTGGGTTTCCTGACATCTGTTTCTTACAGTGGCATACTGTAGCACTTTATTTTTTCTTCAGTCACAGATCAACCTGGAAGAGATCCCAGAGAAATTGAATTTTGTCGTCCCAATCTTTCCCACTCTTGCTTGGGTCCTGCTATCTTTATTTTCTTAGGGTTCCCATTTTAGTTGCCAGTGAGCTGTAAATAGCGTTGAATCTTCAACATTTCAGACTTGTTTTCCCCACCAACAGGTGCAAAGGAAGACTCTACTGTCCTTGGAAAACACTCCTTAAAATTGAAATATTGAGAATTGAAGATAATGAATTTTTTTGATGCTCTTTCACCAGTTAGATTTTTAAACCTACAGTTATTTAAAGTATTAAGAAAGCTTATTAAATTGTTAAAATCTTGCTGCATCTGTCACTGTGATTTTTAATGTTGTTATCCTTCTCAGTCATTTGAAGACTTTTGCCCAACAGGGATATCAATTCCTCTTCCTATTTGGCATACTTGGGGACCATGGTGGACTTGGACTAAAAGTGTGGGCAAAATTATTCACTTACGTGGTTAAACATCCATTCTCATAATTAGTATCAAATTGGATTTGAAATATCCAACGCTCCAACTCTTATGCTTATTAAAATGTGGTTGAAATATTGGAGGCTGGAAGTGGTCTTCAATTAAATTTCACTTTTCATAAATACGTCAAGGCTATTTTTCAGAATCTGTTGGCAATGTTACTTTAAAATTCTGTTATTGAGTTCTATTTCATACCCAACAATAGGACTTTACATTTTCCCCAAAATGTGCCAGTATGAAGATTCAGTTATTTATATGGGCTCTCCATCTATAAAAAGAAAAAAAAAAAGCAGACAGTGTACCTAGAAAATGCAATTCCATTAGTTAGTGCATTGATTTTGTAATGTAATATGCTGCCTCTTTGATAAATTATGGAAGTTTCTACACTTCTGTCAGATGACAAGGAGAAAATTAAGAAAACACATTTATATATTTGTTTCTGGTAAACTGGAAAACTATAGTGTACATTAGCAGAAGATTCTCTCCCCAGATGCCCTTTTGGCCCTTCCTCACTGCCTTTATAAAGAAAATAAATAAGGATTGACAGTCGTGTTCCCAGAGTGGTGGCAATTAGGTTAGGAAAATTCTTTGGGAAGACATTATTGTGACTTCAGGAAATGCATCTATCGTGCTCCTCTTCCATCTTTTTAGTCTGAATAGATATAAACATTTAAAATATATGTAGCAAATAGAACGAAATTCCTTCAGAGGAAAACAGTAATGCTTCCTTTTGTATATTTATTTGTTATTCCTGTAAATTGTAAAGCTCTTGAAGCCATAGGTGATGGTTTATTCATTATTTTTCAGCCGTTAATATCATAGTGTCTGACACATAGTAGGTGCTTAATCAATATGTATTGAACAAATGAAAGCTTATTTTATGGTATCAAATATCCATTGTCTATTGTATCCAGTCATTCTGCAAAGAACTTTGGGGGGAGGGGCAAGAGACTGTAGTAAAATTTGATGTCGTTCTGGCTTTCAAGGAGATTTCAAGGTAGTTGGGAAGATAAGATATATAGAGATACATACAAAGTCAGATGCTCCTGGGATATAAACTAAAAATGTCATGGGAATGTACAGTCCTCGAAGCTCTAAGAAGTCTGGGAAGGGTGATTACTACATGAAAGAATGGTCGCTTAAAATGAAGCTTTATATATGGGGTGAAAAGAAAAAGTGAATATTCTAAATGGGGTTCGGGGGAGAGGTTCTTCTGTCTGAACAAAGATATGGCATAAATAATTAGTCTGAGATGCAAACAGTGAAGAGGTTAAACTATTTGGTGGTGTTTGGAAACGAGGCAGAATTTGAATCCGAAATGCTATATAATGGGATTGTGAGATGAGATATGACGTGAAGGCGGTGTTTAAGAAGAACAGTCTAGACATAGACTTCAGAATGGATGAGAACTGAGCAAAACCAGACTCAGGAATATGGGTTAGGAGACTGTTCCAGTAATCTAATTCTAAGAAAGGATTGAAAGAATATCTCCTTGGTATTTTGGATTTGGAAGAAGGGGTACAAGGTTAAATGGGAGGCAAAAATTGTTCTATTTCCCAATGTGCATATATTAGTCAGCTATTGCTGCAGTAATGCTGTGTAACAAATCATTCCCAAACTTAGTAATTTATAACAATAAGCATTTACTTGTCTTGTTCATAAGTCTTTGAGCTGGCTAAAGTGGCTCTTTTTCAGGCTGCAACTTGGTAAGGCTTGAATCCAAGTTTTGGAATCCATGGACCAGGTTTGAACTCCAGGCTTCACATCTACAACATGGATCTCATTATGGGGCCCAGGCTGAAGGGACAGAGGCTACCTAGAACATGTTCTCATAGTCAACATAGGAGAGCAAAGTACACTTAAACTTTCAGTTAGAGTTATATTCCTTTGGTCAAAGTAAGTCACATGACAAAGCCCAAGTCAGTGAGGCAGGGACATATATATTCTACCTCAAGGAGAAAGGAGGTTAAGTGATTATTTTTTGAACAATAATCCAAACTTTCAAAACTGGTATAATGTTTTTGAAATGCATCTAGACAAGTCATTCAAGTGGCTCCCTACTTGTGTAAAGGCCACACTTTTTAGTAAATAGAGTTCTTCATGATCTGCTCACATTCCCATCCTCGTTCTGATACATTCTCACATCTATCTTTCACTCTGATTACACTGACCTATTTGTAGTTCACCATGAAATTTTGCGCCTTCTTTTCACACATTGTTTCTTTCTGCCTGGAATGCTCCTCCTCTCCTTTCAATCCTTCAAGTCTCAACCTAAGTGTTGTCTTCTCTCAAAGGATTTTCTGGCCCCCTTGAAAGGCTGTGATTGATGCCACTTATCTTTATTCCCAGATATTTTATGCATAACTCTGTCACAACACCAATCACATTTTAATGCTGTGGCCTGGAGGTTGTACATGTGGCTTGTCTATCTATATCTCCCTTGCATGTGCCGATCGAATGAGGTTAGGATAATGGTGGTACCTTTAGAAGGAATTGGGAACTTGGGAAGCAGAACTAAAGGTTTTCTTTGTTTTGTTTCTATTGTTGTTATTGTGTGCGTGGATGAGAGATAAGAAAATGAAGAGCTTTCCCTTTGGGCCTTTTTAGGTTTGAGGTGAAGGCAGGACATCCAAGTGGCTCTCTATAGCTGAAAGTCTAGGACTTGAGCAAAGGTGAGAGGTCTGAGATAGAAAATCCAATTTGGCAACCATCTGTATTAAACTTGTACTGAAATCTTGACTATGGTGAGGTAGGCTTTCCTGCCTAATAGTCATCTAAAATTCTGTTTTTGAAAGTTCTGCCATAAAAGGGGATTTTTTAAGAAGACTTTTTGTAGTCAATTTGTAAATCGTATCTAAATCGTAGGATATGTGTGATTGTCCATACTCAGAGGGGAAATGATTGTTTCATCAACTTGACGTATCCTACCTCCAAAACTTATTTTTTGGTGTTGATGAAAAGTTATACAAACTTTGAATGCTTCTTTAGGAAACAACTTGTCTTTCCAAACAGTTTGCATCAGGAACAGCTGCATAGTCACTTAAAAGAACTAGTTGACTAAGTGCTTTTCAGTTTGTATGGGAAGATGTTTTTCCTTTGCTTAATAAAAAAAAGAAATCTGCTTTGATTTTTTAAAGCAAGGATAGCTCAGGATCCCTATCTAAATGAGCTATTAGTCTTTGCATAATTTCATGTCTATGAGACACACAGTAAATAGCAATTGATCATCTGACTTCTGGTGTATAGGATCTCATCTAGAAAGCCCTTCCACGTGCTACTTCCTGGAGTGGCTCGGGAGACAGATGGTCACCTGTGGAATTGCCCCACCTACCATATCACTTTATCCTGGGTGCCGACATTCTGCCTCTACCCATGTCCACAGGGCTCCCTTGAGGTTTGCCATATTTGTCCATGACCTGCCACTCAATCCAAAAGCAATAAAGACATTGATAGCTATACCAGACCAAAACTGAATAGTTCAGCTTGCTACTTCTCTATGATAAGTGTTCTAAAGAAATGGAAGAAAGAGATCCAGAAATGGCCCCACCCCATAAGTTAACATAGGGTTTTAATAATGAAACACGAATATTAACTATTGAATCAGAAAACTTTCAAGTTGAATAAATTTTTTTAGCAACTCCGAAAGAAGAACGTACACTAAGACAAATAACATTGGGTATGTTATAGCTATTCCCTCAAGATGTCATTAAGACATCTTGATGGGGAAAGTTATAGAAGTTACTGACAAATTCATCACGGCAAGATGAGTTAGCACATGTGAAGAGACGCGTACACCTGTAACAATCACCGGGGAACTGGATCTGCATCTCCTGCTGCTGAGCACATCAGAGACTCGCAAAAGGCAGAAAGCAAGTCTGAATGGGAGATTACAGAGAAACAGGCAGAGGAAGCAATTAGCAAATGGAGCACAGCTCTCCCAACTAAAAACCTCTTCCTAAAATGATTATGAGCATCTGTGAATGCCGTTGATGGCTATGTCTGTCCTTGGAGCCCATCAGTGATATTCAAAAAGTGGTAAAGAGGAGTCTTTCCTTGTTAACACACTGAGCACATCCTGAAAAGATGTTCTATGCTTTGAACTGTCTTCTACTTTTTGAGGAAAAGAACTCAACTTACTGACATTTAAAAGGCCCATGTTTGAGAATTAAGCTTGAAGTGATAAAATGATATGCCTTCTCAGATTTATTATTTTTGAATTATACCAAATCGCATGTTGCAATGATAGTTTAAAAAACCCACTTTACTGTATCTTACCTACTTGAGTTATTTTACTATCTCTGCTTCACCTTCTCTCTGCTCCTACCACATGAAATCTTTTCTGTAGGTTTTGATACAAGTTTGGATTATTTTTTTCCCAATTAATTTGGCATAGAGTAGATCTGTGAAAATATCTGTGAAGATTTTGAGTTACGTGGAGGTAAGGTGGTACATAAGCCAAAGAAGCATATTTGGGTTTCAATTCTTATTTTAAAGTATCCTCAGAACAGTGATTGGAATTATGCAGGAGAAACAAAGATAAGGTCCAGTAAGAGTATAATAAAAGGAAACTTTGACATAAATATGCAGCAATGTTTAACAGACATTTAGTATCATAATAGAAAATAGATGGTTTGCTTGTAGAGAAATTGTCAAACGTGGTGCTGAGTTCAGCTTATTCTGAGCATCCTCTATTCGGTCCTTCCTGATCACAGTAGCTGCCTTGAAATATATTTTCCTTGCCCAGAACGTTCTTCCCTCTCTCTTCCATTCTTCAGATTACATTCACACTTTTCAAGACTGAGCTCATGCATCGCTCTCCCACAGAAAGTGTTCCCAAACATCCAAACTAGATTTGGTGTCTTTTCTCTCTGCAACCTTACCACCCTCTGGCTAGCTGCCTTATCACACACTTGAAGCATTTCTGAGCTCCTTCCCTATAAAATTGTGTCTTTCGTTTCTTGAACCCCTGGCACCATAAAAGTTTGTTGAATGAATGGTTCTTCTATCTGTAAATTTTACTTTCCTACTTGATACAATTTGTAACTCATTGGACGCATTTAAAAAATTGACATGAATCCATATATAGTCTTTATTTATCTTGCCCAGTGTGAATATTCCTGCATTTATCTGCAGAAATATGTATGTGCTCAAGTATAAGGTGCTGTTCTGGACTCTAGGTTATATGATAAATGGTATATGCACTGCTCACCTTTCTAAAATCAGAAGAAAAAGGATGAATTCAGGCATGCATATGACCCTAAGAGTTTCAGATAGAGGCTGGTGGATCTCTCTGCATACACACTGCTCTCTGGCACAGTACCCATACTTAATGAGTGGGCATTTGTGTTAGTTGAGGTTGGTTGTGCTAGCTGCTGTAATAAAGACTGAGACAACCACATCCATTATATGATGCCTAATATTCCTTTAAGGTGGGCTACATGAAATTGAACTGAGTTGGAAGTGCAAGAGTTTCAGTTAGTTGCTTTTCTGATGATTTACTTGACAATCACACAGAAGCGTAATTGAAAATATAGGAAGGTGATAGGTGATAGATAATTTACATTAAGAAAGAAGGCAACCTGGAGAAAGAAGCGACTATATAAATGACCATATACTTCTCAGATATTTTATGAGTGTGGACAAATATTGATTTAGGAAAACACTGTTGCTGTACCATCTCTTCCAGCCCAGAGTGCCTGAAACACAAAGAAACTGACATTGTTAGAAAACTAAGGAACAAAAAAACCAATCAAGCTATTAAAGCGGAGGGGGAAAAGTCATCCTATCTGATACACTCAGAACACCAATTTTCAATTTTGAATTTTTCCTCTGAATTAGAGGCTTGCTGGAATGACTTGACCTACAAAATTGATGCATTTTTATCTTTGGAATTAAACGAGACTTCTGGAATTCCCCCATGTAAATGAATTCTTCAGAATGGCCATTGAATTAATCATCTTCCCATCATCTTTTCCCAAAGATTATTGAGTTTGAATAAAGATTGACTTGCCATCATTAAAAGACTAGAGACAGAAAATATAATGTAGAGTGGGCCATGAATGTAATGTCTGTGTGTAACCAGAATCTAGGAGGTAAATAATAATAATTGTGGCTCTTACTCTTCCCAGGGGCCAGCAGCAGAGCATCCATTGACACACAAAGCTCTGGGTTAAACACAGGATTAGGTGGCTCCTCAGAGGCCCATTCTCATAATGCCGGAGAGGAAGAGGCAAAATGTGACCACAGAGCATTGGACTTCCTTCTCTGTGCATTCTGTAGAGCATTTATTACCCGAATTCTGGACATGAAAGATGTGTTTTAATTAACTTTCTGTCTCTCCAGTGAATTCTTGGACCCCTCACTCCCCTTTATGTGGCTCAAATGATATACAGGAGCAATAGCCTGCCTGCTTCTGCTTACGTGGGCCTGGGAATCTGTTATTTTCCTAGCCTTGTTCATAGGCAGGCGGCTCTGATTGTGTGTCAAGTCAGCAATTCCAAGAAACGCGATAGCATTACTCCTAGAATTGTATTTCTAATCACAGGACAATGCCATGGACTGATTTAAAGCAAGTATGTAACAGAAAAGCCAAGTAAAATTAACGTTAGAAGTTAAAAGTGGTCATATTACATTCTTATTCTTCTCTACCTTATGCCCGATTTTTAAGCCCTTAATCTGAGTGCAATAGTGTTGACAATTGAGAGCCTTTGTTTATGTTCATTGCTATATCCCCACTTCCTGGAATTGTGCATGCACAATGTACCATGGTACATAGTAGGCGCTCAGTAAATGTTTGTTGAATGAATGAAAAAAATCTCTTGGAAAGTGGAGAAGGAATCCCTTGAGGGGTCGGTTCTGTATGTATGCATTCATTCCTTTGTTCATTAGTTCAACAGACCATTATTAAGAAGTTACTACATATCTCATATTGTTAGGCATTGGGGATGTAAGGCTGAATCCTGCACGTTTGAGTTTCTCAAGCCTAGAGAGGTAGGATTTAGAACATGTAGATGCATTGACATGATATATTTACTAAAGTTGCTACAGTAGACATACATTTCAGTAGTCCCACTTACAGAGGAGAGAATAGGAGTTTCTCTCCCCAAGACCCAGGCCCTGCGACTCCACTGAGTGGAGTTTTAGTAAAAGAAGCAAGGACTGAGTAGGTGTCTGCCAACTATTCTAGAAGTTGCTTTGGCATTAAGCTACTCTTATCAAGTCCCCACCCATTCTAGGAACTCAAACTCAAAACAACGAACCTCAATGACCCAGGAGTAGCAGCAGCATTGAGCTGGGCTTCCCCTGGCGCTCCAACCTGTTGCAGCCCTAGATAGCGGAAGAAGGTCTGAGATCTGAGAGGACTGATTTGGAATGCTAGCTCTGCAAATTGCTTTACCTTGTGTAAGCCTTGATTTCTTAATCTATAAAATGGGGATATAATAGGATTAATAGGGACAGTCACAGAACTGAGGGAAGTGATCTATTGCACCTTACTTAGAGCATGGTACATATATACCCATCAATTTCATTCAGTTCGACAAGTGTATATTGAGATTCCGCTGAGGAACTGTTAGTCACCTTCCCATTTGTCACCTGGTTCCTTTTACTGGTTCTTCCTTTGTTTTTTTTAAGATTGGCCGTGTGCTAACATGTATTGCCAATCTTCCTCTTTTTCTTTTTTCTCCCCAAAGCCCCAGCACATAGTTGTGTATCATAGTTGTAGAGTTGTAGCTCTTCTATATGGAACGCCCCCACAGCATGGCTTGATGAGCGGTGAGTAGGTCCGCGCCCAGGATGCGAACTGGCAAACCCCAGGCCGCCGAAGTGGAACGTGCGAACTTAACAGCTATGCCACTGGGCCGGCCCCTCACTGGTTCTTCTTACTGTGCCTTTTTTATCTGCCCATCATCACCCAAACACATCATTAATATTATGAAATGCACAATTTTTTTTCATTATAGTTTACCTCAGGTTGCAGACAACTGATTGAGTGTTGGTATTTCAGGCATGTGGGTTCCTAACGTAATTAGCACAACTGAGGTTCCAGTTATGAATCTGTCCCATCTCTCCCTCCCTCTACCTCCCCAAAGGGATGCTGGGCCAGAACTGGCTTTTTCTCCCCTCTCCTCCCCTCTCCTTGGTTCTCAATGCTGGCTGCATAACAGAATGACTCTATTTCTAAAAATACTCCTGGGTTACATCTTCAGCTATACAATTGAAATTGATCTGAGCCTGGACATCATTATGTATTAAAAGTTCCAGAGATTGAGCGCCACTGCTCTAAAGCAAAGCTCTATTTAGGTCCATTTAGGTAGGGCATCTAATGGGCCAAGGTCTGCCAGTCTGATTCAGGTGAATACTACTTCCAGCCTAAAGCAGTAGAATTCTGATTCAGCTGGCACTTGTCACTTACTCATTTGTCATTGCAGAATACATGAATGGCAGTTTCCTTGCTTTGGACACACAAACAGTATACGTAACAATTTTGAACATGATCTCTGATTTGCATCACCGTATTAATTGCCATGCAGCCCACATAGTACATGTCTAGTTATGTTCATCATCAGGCCTGGCCCACACCACACCATGAGCCAGCACCTGCTAAAGTTCGGCCCCCAATCCTTATATTGTTTATTGCCTTGGTGTTGCCACTTAAAAATGGGAACAAATTGGAACAGGTTAGATTTCAAGCTTCTTCTTTTTTGTGCGTGTGAGGAAGATCAGCCCTGAGCTAACATCTGATGCCAATCCTCCTCTTTTTTTTTTTTTTTGCTGAGGAAGATTGGCCTTGGGCTAACATCCGTGCCCATCTTCCTCTACTTTATATGGGATGCCGTCACAGCATGGCTTGACAAGCGGTGTGTCGGTGCGCGCCCAGGATCCAAACTTGTGAACCCCAGGCCGCCAAAGCGGAGCACGCACACTTAACCACTGCGCCACGGGGCTGGCCCCTCAAGCTTCTGATTGTGTGTTTCTGCTTGCTGTCCGTGATCTTCAATTGTCCGCTTGTATCTCTGTGGACTGTCTGGTTCTGCTGCCTCTCACTGCCAGGGGAAGATGTTCTGTCCAACTCAACCTGGCATCTTGGCCTCTGTACTGGGGCCAGGTGCTCTGCCATCCCAGCAGTAGGAAACGTGCTCTGCTGGCCCAGCACTCTGCCCGACTTCTTCCTCGCATTGTTTAGATCCTTAGCACTCCACATGTAATCTTCATCACAATTTCCTGAAGTGTGGAGTATACCATCAATAATTTGGGGACAAATGATTCTAGTAACTGATCTGTGAACTTGTCAAGTTTCATTGATTAGCATTTATTCAGCTCCTGTCAAACTTAAGGCAGTTTCCTAAATACCTAAATCACCATGAATTACACCTCATTTTATTATGCATTCTTTTGAGTTAAGCCTGAGTAAACCAAATGTCTCTTTTATTATTTTTCCTCTATCCACAGTCTGAATTGGGGCTTCTTACACTATAGCATGCTTAAGAATTATCTGGAGGGCTAGTAAAACACAGATTTCTGAACCCCACCTACAGAGATTCTGATTCAGGAGGTCTGGGGTGGGGCCCAAGAATTTACATTTCTAACATGCCAGGTGATACTGATGCTTCTGGTCCATGGACCACACTTTGAGTAGTGCTGGCTTAAATCACAGATATCCCCTCCTGGGTTGACAGTTTATATTTGAACTTAAGCTTGACCATTATTGAGAATCCCCAGCATGAAGAACTTGTGACAAGATAATCATTTGCTTGATTCTCTTTATTTTACTTTATTTTTATTATATTTTTTTCCAGTCTAGACAAAGTCCATTTTATTTCCAGTGTTTCCTTTAATCCCTAAGTACCTGGAGATACAGAACCATTCTGTAGAATTTTATTGTCCTAGTTTTTACCCTGATGAATCATCTTTTAACAGCCATGTGAGCCTTCACCAAATGCATTATGTCATCCTTCTGAGCTCTGCAGAGAGAAGAATTGATATGCCTTTGGGTCTGATGTGAAATGATGGCTTCAGTGTGCCCATCGTGCAGCAACTCTGATTTGGGAGGGTTCCCAAAGTATGACAGAAAACCCTGTGGCTGGTGCCAAGTGGGGAAGGGGTGGTTTGTGACTGTTACTCAAGCCTCCTAACTTCATGCTTATGTGAGCAGTTCTGTCTCCTCCCAGGCTGCCACATTCAAAAGTGGGATTTATTTTTAGAGAATAAATCATTAGTCATTAGACTCTCTAAAGCTTCTTTTTTTCCCTTTGGGTAAATTTTAAGAGCCTGATCTTTATAAGAAAATTTTAAGGCTGTTAGAAGAAATGGTAAAATGATGATAGCCTTGGTACAATGAACCCATTTGCCTCTCTTCCAGACAAAGGCAGACTTCCCACAGGAATCACTGCTCTTGGTCCCTACATCTAAATCAGCTTTATCTTTCACATATTATTAGAAAGTCCCCTGACTCTTTTGATTTCCTAGCCCACTCAAACCTAGGATTTCAAAAACTAATTTTATCATACACTGAACATTTGCTCTTTAAGCCCATTATAAAATCTCATAATGGAAGTCGATTCTTAGCAAAATAGCCCTCTGGCTTAGGTATGTACAAATTTTCATTTAAGAACAGAAAGATTTAATAGATGTAATCTATATTGAAGCAGAAATAACTGAAAACAAAATTTCTCTGATATCTTTAAATTCAGGGTTATGTTACAAGAATTTTTTATATGCTTCAATTGCCTAGGGCTAAATAAATGTAATGTTAATGGTTTTACTACCAGAAAAGCCACCAAAATAGCCAATTTTTCTTTTTAATTAAATTGTATCTGTAATTGTGTAGTTGAGGAGTGTCATCATTTTGAAGCATACCAAAAATTCATAATCACCTGGTGGTTGACAAAGCCCAGCCATCCCCTGGGAGGGACACAGCACATTTCATTGCATCCGTCTCTCCCTCCCCACAGCTGTAACATGTTAGTTTTACAATTTAATCGTATTCAGTGAGACAGAGAGCATCAATTTTACGAAAGCAGGAGGTAGATTTTTCAAAGGGATACCAGAAACCCAAAGGGAAAGGATTCTAAAATATGACAACCTGAAGTCCAAAGGGTTTCTGTGGTCCTGAGGTTAGAGGAAGGACCACATCATTATAATGTAGCCAATCACAGCCCCCTTGCTTTCCTGAGGTGATGGAGAAGCAGGAGAGAGAGGTTATGAGTCTCAGTCAGTCTTCTCCTCTTCTACTTAAGACAATTGGGTGTGGCAAGTTAAGATGGCCACAAATTCTTTGACATGCTTCTCATTGGAGGAAGATTCTATGTCCCCTCCACTTCAACCTGAGTGGGCTTTGTGATAGCTTGAATAATAAAATAGAGTGGGATGTTGCTGTGCCAGTTTCTGGGTCTGGACCTTAAGAGACATGAAGTTTCTATTTCCTGCCTCTTGAAACACCCATTCTTGGAACCCAGACTTCATGCTGTGAGGAAGCCTAAGCAGCTCTGTGGAAAGGCCCACATGGAGAGAACCGAGGCCAGATTACAGCTAACACCAGCATGGCAGCCATGTGACTAAGCCATGTTGGAAGTGGATCCTCCAGCTTCAGTAGAACTGTCCCAGCTGCCACCATGTGGTACAGAGATAAGCCTTCCTGCTAAGGCTTGCCCACCTTGCAGATTCAGTAGCAACATAAATGATCGTTTTTATTTTAAACTGCTGAGTTTTGAAGTCATTCTTTGTGTAGCAATAGAGATCCAGAACAATTAGCACCTCCTTTTTCTACTCCTTCCCATAGCTGCCCCAAGAGGCAGTGCCAAGACGAGGCAAATAGCTCTAAGGCCAGAACCTTTCAGATAGGGTTCTGCCGGAATTTCTAAAACCCAGGATGCCTTTGGATGTGTCCTCCCAGATCTTTTCCCTGGCAAATGCTGTAGTCCCAAGTGCTTTCTGTACCTTCTCCCAGCTCTATCATCTGCACACTGTTGCCTTCTCTAATTCAGCACCCACTGATTAACCAAGAAATGTGTTTGGGGTCAAGAGCAAGAAGTAGCCTGAAATTTCCAACCTGCTGCTAGTCATCATACCAACAGAAAGCTTTCATCAAGATTAAAGCTTTTCAGACTGCTGTATCTACGTCACTTAGGTGTCAGAAATATGCTTTAAGGGTGTAGCTGTAAAATCTATGCTATTGTTAAATTCTGAGCAGGGATTGGTGACAATCAGCTAAAAGTAAGGATTGGCCTGTTGGTGGCCACAGGATGGGACCCTCTCCCTGAAGACTGCTGGGAGGGTAAGGACCCTCACCATTAAGAAGAGGAGGGAGAGAGACACTAAGAAGGAAACAGGAAGTGGGGAGGGCATCAAAACACACGTAGGTGGTTTACCCTGACGAAGGGAGACTGTACTCCTGAGTCACTACTTGCCAGGCTGATGCTGAGACATTACTATGATTAGTACTAATACTCCTACTTGCTGATAGAGTGCGGCTTTCTTTGTGCCAGGTACTGTTCCAACACCCTGTATGGATTAAGGTGGGTGCTATTAATATCCTTGACTTACGCCTGAGGAAACTGAGGTGTCGAGAGGAGAGGACACTGGCGAAGGTCACATGGCACGGCAGTGCATAATCAAATTCAGAACCAGGATTTAATCCCAGGTGGTCTGGCCCCATCATCTGCAACCGGCTTTGCCTGACATCAGAACTCTAGGCACAGAGGCTGTGTGGGACCAGTTTGAGTTCACAATACACTTTTAGTCTTTGGCTCACGTCATGCATCATGTCACACAAATATCATGTGAGCTAACAGATGCTTCCTTTTTTTTAAAATTTTAAACACATTTTAATCTCAAACATATTATATGTGACTTTGCATGTGCTTGAAGTCCTTCTCAGAAGAAGGCAGAGTATGAATAAACAAATACACAAAGATAGGTTGCAAAAGCAAGTGTAAATGACGACAGGGTAGCTCCGTGTAATAAGAATTAAGATTTGGGGACCCGGCTAGCCCAATGGCCTTAACTGTGATGAACCAGGAAACTAGGTCACATCGGTAGTAAGCACGTGTTCCTGAGTTTACAGACATTCTGATAACCCTTATCACAGTGGCTTTAAAAAATATTAATTTTTGCTTTTAAAAAAATAGATGTAGATTTTTTTTTAGTCTACAAACATTTATTGGTTGCCCACCGAGATTTGAATGCATACTTCATGATATGTATTTTGCCAATAGGGCAGCCTCTAGCTCAGAGAACCACCTGCTTATATTGAAACCTTTCATTTGCATTAAGTTGCATGCATAATTTAAACTGACTGTAACACCTTAAAGAGGCTCAAAAATGAATCCATCCCTTCTCACTAGACAGAAATAAGTAGGCTTTCCATAACTGTAAAGAATGTGACCCGTTTCAGAGAAAGGGGCATTTAAAAAAAAATCCTATTTGTGTATCAAAAACAATGCAGTTGTCTAATATAAATGCAAAGACATTACAAATATTGTTTAAAAATTCATGAGTCTACTGTTTAATATATTTAGAATAAAGTCAGAAGATTTTTACAGGAAGAAATAAAACAAATTTCCTATATTCTTGCCACTCTGCTTTTTTCTACTTTTTCCTATCAGCTGTGTAAACAATCGATACTGAATGGTAAAGGAGTGTTGCTGGGGAGATAATGGACTTAAATTAGGTAAACTTGGTCTGGGCAGACTGAACATAGCGTTGGGGCATATTATTCTTACTTATGGTTTAATCTGATAGCTACTAACTTGAAGTCAATACCTTTACTGAAATGAATGAAAAAGAGAGAGCAACTGCCTTTGGCAGGAGGACAAACAGAGCAGGGAGAATCAGTGTGACCAGCGTGGGAAATGTACATTTTCTGTATCTCTTGAAGTTTTGAAAAAAACATTCCCTCCATTTATGGGGGGAAAAATTATTTTTTGCAAAGCTTTTTACATCTTGATTAAATTTCATTTCAAAATTTTTTGACTCTATAAACAAAAATATGTTTTTAAATGACTAGTTCTCATAAAAATAGTTGCATTTCTATTAAAAATAAGCATGGCTTACCTGGGCCATGATTATTAATTTACTAACTAGGTAAATATATACGTTTTTATTTTGGATTTCATTGGCATCTTAGTTCAATTTAAGGGAAAGCAGGTAAGCACTGAGAGGCAGAATGAGGTAGCTCAGAACCAGAAATCAGAAGATCTGGGTTTATGATCCAGTTTTGCAACTCCTTACTAGCTGTGTGACCATAGGAGAGTATCTCTTTGTGCCATAATTTCTCATGGTGTACGATATAGATAATGAGACCTACTTTCTCTGTGTCAGGAAGTTATCTTGATGAGTAAATGAGAAATTGGGTGAGATAAGGTTTGCAAATGGAAAATTGATATACATAAGCAGACATTACTATTAATTCCTTATAAACAAAAAAATCACAAAGTATTTATGACTTTACTGCTATATGTAGGGCAACACTCTAGATTTTGTGAAGATTTAAAAAAATAAATCAGAAATAATTCCTATAATCAATTCCAGAAGCTTATAGTAATACAAGATCAACAAACTTTCTGTGAAGAGCCAGATGAGAAATATATTAGGCTTTGTAGGCCAGATTGTCTCTGTTCCAACTACTCAACTCTGCCATTGTAGGGCAAAAGCAACCATAGACAATACGTAAAATAATAAGTATGGCTGTGTTCCAATAAAACTTTATTTACAAAAACATGCAATGGGCCAGATTTAGTTCATGAGCTGTAGTTTCCTGACCCTGGGTTTAATCAGAGAGATGGCGTGTACATAAAACTATAGTATGTGGTCAGAGTACTAAATGTGACAAATGAAATCGATGAAGAATGAATGACATCCAGCTGAGGCAAGAAAGTGTTCCAGGACATTGTAGATTGGAGTTAGGGCTTGAAAGATGTGGTCATGTTTGGGTTTGTAGAAGTGGAAGAAGACATTCTCAGCAGAAAAGAAAGATATAAAGCTGGAAACATGAAGGAGGTATTTAAGGAAGAGCAAGCAATTTTGCAAATCTGTAGGGGTAGAGTTAGAAGCAAGAATTCACTGGAGTGAGTATAAGCGAGGAAAAATATACATAGTCACTTTGACATAAGCTGTATTATTTCTGACCTCACCCCAATCCCTGAATAAATACTAAACTATAGTTGTTAGGAAAGCATTTCTTATATGTTTAATTGGTTAGAACTACCCTTACGTGTTTCTATGTTGCAGGATCATTTTAGGTATTTCTAAGGATGTACTGCAACTTTTAATCATTCTTATGGGTAGTTTGTCTATCTTTGTGCTACTACACACATTACTCATCAATCAATGAAGAATTGCACATAGGTTTTCCACTCCAAGGATAGAACTCTGAGGAGGAATGTCTGATTCAGAGCAAGGACTAATTCTCTAGAGCTACATTGTCTAACATGGTGGCCACTAGCCTCATGTAGCTATTTAAATTTAATTTTAAATAAAATTACAAATTCAACTTTTCAGTTGTACTAGCCAGATTTCAAGTATCCAATAGCCACTTGTGTCTAGTGACCACTGTACTAAACAATGCAGATATAGAACATTTTCACTATTGCAGGAAGTTCTATTGGAACGTGCTGCTCTTAAAAGGTAAGAAACCAAGCAGCCATTAAGCACTGACTTAGAGCCCTAGGGCTGGAAATTTGGGTGATAGTTATGACATTTCGTAACTGGCTAACAAATACATCACTTTCTAAGTATTTGTTTTGTCATCTGTGATATGGGATAATGATAATACTTACCTTACAGGTGGTTATGAAGATAAAATGATGCATAGCTCTTTGTAAGCTGTAAAACATTACATAAATATAAGACATTGCTGTTATTTCAATGATATTATCTCTGTGCCTCCGGCAATTTCCATTATTTCCTTGTTTGCTTCTATGTACAAAATCACGTCATCTGCAAATAGAGATCGTTTTGCTTTTTCCTTTTCAATCTGGGTGCCTTTTATTTCATTTTCTTGCCTAATTGCTCTGGCTAGAATCTCCAGCACAATGTTGAATAGAAGTGGTTAGAGCGGACATTCATGTCTCGTTCCTGATCTTAAGTGGAAAGTTTTCAGTCTTTCACCACTAAGTATGATGTTATCTGTGGGTTATTTGTAAATGCCTTTCATCAGTTGAGAAAGTTCCCTTCTTTTCCAGATCTGTTGGGTTTTGTGTTGTTTTGTTTTGTCTTGTTTTATCATGAAGATGTGTTGGTCCTTGCTCCCTTCTGCTCATTCAATTTGTGTATCGCCTTTTCTTAGATCCTCCACTTGTTTTTTTTTTTTTCTCTTAGCTCCTCATGAGGTGGAAACCAGCTATGTGACTGATAATACCTGCATCGGCTAAATAATCTTCTTTCCCTGACAACAAGGAAGGCCAGACAAGAGTATACGGATGGACTAGACAAATCCACGGCACCTGTGTTAAGGCTGCTGCTAAAGAATCGATGCAGAATTCATGTCCTAGCACAGCAAGAAACATAGTATCTTTTGGCAGAAGAACCATATACCATTAGTGTTTCTAATTTATTATTTTGACATGAAAAACAATGGAGTTTGTTTATTAATATGGTGGCCTGCTATAGGGGAGAAGAGGACAGAAGAGGGAGACAAAAGAAGATGAGATGAAGCATGGGAAAGGAAGGGACTCTAAGTTTGGGAAATTGCATGAGCAAAGACATGGAAGTGGAATATTCAAGAACTAGTGAGTGATGCGACTGCATTGATGTATATGGGTTCAGGTGTTTTTGCAGTGTAAGCAAGTAGCATGTGAGTCCTAGAGGTCCTCGCATAAAACTTCAGTTTGTGGACAGATCTAATGAACCCAGATCTGGAATCCCATTGTTCACAGTGGTCTCGTGATTGAGATGGAACCATTAAACAGTCTCTACGATTCTAAGGAAATTGTCTCTCAATAGAACCAAAAAATAACTCTAGTTCTTTATAATCACCACTTGAGCAGTGTATTCCAGTGTTTCAAAGCCTTCTCTTTCTCCAGGAAAGGTAAGCAAGTTTTATTGTGCCCTCCTTCTTCCATTATATCCCCAATCTTCCCTTATTTTCTGCATGTTAATCTGAGGAGTCAAGTCATTCATATACATGGTCAAGGACTGATTTTATAGTCTCCCAAAGATCTCACCATTGTGGAGTACATAGTAAGCATCATCTCCAGGGCCGTTATGTATTATATTCCTCTTTATCCATCTCAGTGTCAAACTTACTTTGTTTTAGTTGCAGTGCCAATTTACTAACTCATATTTAATTTACTTGATCCCAGACTATTTTCTCAAGCTCTGGTGTGATGTTAGTCCTATTCTCTTGACTCCTGTATCAGTGGAAGTCTAGGATCAGCTTCTTCACTGCTCATCTCCCCTTTCTGAGACATTTACCATTTTTACAACTCCCCCACCCTCCTGGATATCCAGCCTTCACCTGCCTTCCTCTTGATTTCAAAGAAACCTTATATACTTAGACTAAGCTATGAGGAGCTTCATATGTTATCTTTCCCCCAAGTGCAAACATTTTAAAACAGGACATCAAGGAGTGGTGTGGCAGGCAGCTTCTGACATGGTCCCCAATGATCTTTGTTTCCTGCTATTGACTTGTGTGATTCCCTCTCTTTGAGTGTGGGATGGACTTAATGACTTGCTTCTAATGAATAGAATTTGACAAAAGTGATGGGATGTCACTTCTTTGATTAGGTTACAAATGGTTGTAACTTCTATCTTGGTGGAGAGTCTCTCTACTGCCTTCTTGACTTGAATTCTTTGCTGAAGCAGGCTGCTGTGTTGGGGAGACCCACTTGGCAAGGAACTGAGGGAAGCCTCTGACCAAGAGCCAGTCAGTAACTGAGTATCTCAATTTAACAGCATACAAGGAACTGAATCCTGCCAACAACCACATGAGCTTGGAAGTGGGTCCTTCCCCAGTTGAACCTTCAGATGAATCCCCAGACCCTAAGCTGACACCTTGATTTCAGCCTCATTAGAGATCAAGAAGCATAGAACTCAGCCAGGTCACATCCAGATCCCTGACTCACAGAAACTGTGAGATAATAAATATGTGTTGTTTTAAGTCACTAAATTTGGGAGTAATTTGTTATGTAGCAATAGATAATTAATACAAGTGGATAATACCTAATCCAAAGTAATGACTTCCAAATGGTGAACATCCAGGCATCTAGAAGCAAAAAGGGCAATATTTTCAAGCAGAGGCTGTCTCTGACTCTGCCCCATGGAGGCTACTGCTTACTCTTCTTAAACATAAGGTCATCTTTACTGGTAGCAGCTAAGAACCTTACAATCCTTAATAAGAAATTCTTCAGGATTTGCTTTGCTTAATTTATAATTACCATTCGTATGTAAACCTGACATAGGCAAATTTCTGACGTTATTAGTTTCTTCTTCCTTTTATGATTTAACTCAGATATGTTGTCGTTCACCTACACCAGGTTTGTACTCACACAATTCTCCAACTTGTAAGAATTATTTCAACTGCTTCTCTTCAGCTGTCAGCCACATTCCCTAATATGACATTATTAGGAAAATATTATGTGAGTATACTCTTTAAGCCCATTACCTAAATCACAAAGAAAGCATCATGGTACACTAAGAACTAAACTTTATGGGACCTACTTAATACAAATTATGTACTAGTACTTCTTTGAAAATGATCCTCAAATCAGGTATATTATTTAAACTATATTTTCTTAGTTTTTCTGAGAAGCATGAAATGTGCATATCAAAAGCCTTACTAGACCCAGGTCTCATTTTTCTCCTACATGTTCCCCAAGCCAAGAATGAAAAGGTGTCTGCTCAGGTTTCCTCCACACCTTCATCCAGAGGATGCCGTACTCAGATTTGGTAGTATGGCTGTCAACAATGCCGCAGTGTATCCCTGATGGGAAACAGCAATAAGAAACAGGGGGCAGGAGCTTCTTAAGTTTTATCACTCTCTCGCTGCTCAAACAGGAGAGAAGACAACTGCTGCCCATTAAGGACCAATCTGCTGTCCCTCTAACTCAAGGCATTCATCATTCTGTTCTATGAGTACATAGTAAATTACCTGTTTTTATGCCATTTAGTTTTCACAATTCCAAATGAATGCTACCTGACTTAATAGTTACAAGTTGTTACTTTTAATGCTACATTCTTGTTGTTTGTGAGTCTGAAAGCTCACTTCTGCAAGCTTAAGTGTTTGCCCAGGTCTGACTTGTCTGACTAGGTCTGACTTGCATGATAGGATATAGACATCCCTGTCTGCTCGGTGCCTGTTTTGCAAAGAATTAAGTCAGGTATTGTGGAAAGTAAGCTAGAAAGGAAAACATAGTATTCTTCCATCAGACTTTTCAGTGCTTCGAAAAGGAAAGAACAGGACAACAAAAAAAAAAGTCTATGGATACAAAAAAATAGAAATATATACATATTTGATTGTGTGCATGTGTGGTGTGTGTGGGTGTGTGTGTGTATGTTTAAAGAATTCTAGAGAGAGAGCTGTGCCTGAATAGCTGCTGAAAATATACAGCCTCAAGTGCTCTGTGGTTTTATTGAGTGTAAGCTTCAGTGGAAGCAATAACTGTACAAGTACTGCAGGCTGTGACAGAGAAGTGGGGTGGAAGGATCTAAAGGCGCAGTTATGATGATTACGTTGCAAATCTCCATCCATTTTCCAATAGATAACAGTATAAATAACATCCTAGATGGTAAAAGGACAAGTAAGTTAGGTGGTTGGACCCAAAGATGTATAAAGAAGAGCAAGAGTGGGTGAGTTTTCTTTGCTGCATTTCTGTAACCGGCAGCACTATGCTGGATTTTGAAAAAAGAAAAAAATGCTTGCATTTTTTTTTTTTAAGTCCAAGAGTGTGGTCAGACGAAGGGATTGATCTTTATGTAGACTAGCTTTGGTAAGATTGTCATCTCCGAGTTGAGGAAATTTAAAAATATGCCCCCTCCCCACCACCATGTTGTAGTTCATTTCATGGTAAATTTTAAAAGCTTAAGTTTCCAGTTGTGGCAGTTAGGCCATCTCCCCAGTTTGAAGGTAGCAAGGAGAGAACACAGTGCCCCCTCACCTAGTTAATGCCTGTTTATTTCTCAGCTTTCGCCTATCAGTAACTTTTTTGTGATCATCTCGTCTTCCCCACGTTAGATCACATTGCCTCATAATATGTTCTCCATTTATCAAGGCTTGTCATTGTATATTTTTGTAATTATTTCTTTTATGTCTGTCACCAGATAGCTGATATTTATAGCCCCCCTTTTATTGAGGTATAATTGACATATAACATTGTATAAGTTTAAGGTGTACAAGGTGTTGGTTTGATGCATTTATGTATTGCAATATGATTACCACATAGCCTTAGCTAACATCTCCATCACATCACATAATTATCATCTCTTTTTTGTGGTGAGAACATTTAAGATCTAGTCTCTTAGCAGCTTCAAAGTATATAAAACAATATTGTTAACTATAATCACAATGCTGTGCATTAGATCCCCAAAACTTGTTCATCTTCTAATTGCAAGTTTACACCCTTTGACCAAGATTTCTCCATTTCCCCTACTCCCCAGCCCCTGATAACCACCATTCTACTCCCTGTTTTTACAGGTTTAGTTTTTTCAGAGTCTACATATAAGTGAGACCATACAGTATTTCTCTTTCTCTGTCTGACTTATCTCACTTAATATAATGCCCTCAAGGTCCACTCGATTGTCACAAATGACAGGATTTCCTTCTTTCTCATGGCTGAATAATGTTCCTGTGTGTGTGTGTGTGTGTGTGTGTGTGTGTGTGTGTAGCACATCTTCTTTATCCATTCATCCATTGATGGACACTTAGGTTGTTTCCATATCTTGGCTGTTGTGAATAATGATGCAATAAACATGAGAGTGCAGATATCTTTTCGATATCCTATTTTCATCTCCTTTGGAAATATACCCAGAAGTGAGATTGCTGGATCATATGATAGTTCTATTTTTAATTTTTTGAGGAACTGCCATACTGTTTTCCATGGTGGCTGCACCGATTTACTTTCCCACTAACAGCGCACAAAATTAGCAGACATTTGGTCCATAAGACATTTGGTCCATAAGACAAAAGGTCCTTGACATTTGGTCCTGTCCAAAAGGTCCATTAAACATTTGGTCCACACCAAAATGTCCTTGATATTTGGTCATATTTTGTCCTGTCCAAAACATCCATGGAGACATTGGGTCCACGCCAAAAGGTCCTTGATATTTGCAGGACCATTTGCTTCTGTCCAAAACGTCCATAAGACATTTGGTCCATGGCAAAAGGTCCTTGATATTTGGTCCTGTCCAAAACCATTTGGCATGGACCAAATATGCTCATGGATGTTTTGGACAGGACCAAATATCAAGGACCTTTTGCCATGGACCAAATGTCCTGGAAGGGTGCAAAGGATTCCTTTTTCTCCACATCCTTACCAACATTTTTTATCTCTTGTCATTTTAATGATAGCCATTCTAACAGTGTGAGCTAATATCTCATTGTGGTTTTGATTTGCATTTCCCTGAGGATTAGTGATGTTGAGCATCTTTGTACCTGTTGGCCATCTGTATGCATTCTTTGGGAAAATGTCTATTCAGATCCTCTGCCCATTTTTTAATCAGATTGTTTGTTTGTTTGTTATTGAGTTGTATAAGTTGTTTATATATTTGGGGTATTAACCCCTTATCAGCTATATGGTTTGCAATTTTTTTCTCTCAGTCCATAGGTTGCCTTTTCATTTTGTTGGTTGTTTCTTTTCACTGTGCAGAAGCTTTTTAGTTTGATGTAGTCCCACTTGTTCATTTTTGCTTTTGTTGCTTGTGTTGTTGCCTTTTTATTCTATCTAAAAATAACTCTATTTTGTTTGGAGTGGAAATTTTCCTCTCTAAAATCTACATTTCCTAGGCTCCTATGCATGTATAGCTGGCCATGTTACATAATTCGGACCACTAAGATGTGGGTAAAATTATACAGTGAAGCTTCAGGGAATGCTCTTTACTCATTTTTACTCATTTTTTTTTTTGTGAGGAAGATCAGCCCTGAGCTAACATCCATGCTAATCCTCCTCTTTTTGCTGAGGAAGACCGGCTCTGAGCTAACATCTATTGCCAACCCTCCTCCTTTTTTTCCCCCAAAGCCCCAGTAGATAGTTGTATGTCATAGTTGCACATCCTTCTAGTTGCTGTATGTGGGACGTGGCCTCATCATGGCCAGAGATGTGGTGCGTCGGTGCGCGCCCGGGATCCGAACCCCGGGCCGCCAGTAGCAGAGTGCATGCACCCAACCGCCAAGCCACGGGGCCGGCCCCAGGGAATGATCTTTAAAATGGCAGCAGACACAGCTGACTTGGGTGGCTTTTGCCTATCACACTCCCTCTTTTCCTGCTTAGGGAAGAGTCACAATATTGGGAGAGAAGCAGCCACATTGCAACCATGAGGCAACAAGCATTAGATGAAAGTCACACACTAATGAAGCTAAGTAAAAAGATTAATGCAGAATGGATTCTCCAGTGGTGTCATAGAGCCACCATACTCCTTGGGAATTTATTTTAACACAAGAAAAATAACCACTTTGCTGATTCTCATTGCTATTTTTTTTTGCAGTAGTACAGAAGGATAAGCAAAGAAGGAATGATATTGACTATTTTACCTAGAGAAGAGAGTTGAGTTTCATTAGACTGGCGAGTGGCATGAGGGAAAGTTATACCCCTTCCTGGGAACTCATGACTGAAGAAGTCAGCAGAAGAGAAGAAAGTTGAGGCTGAGGCCAAGATACCACTAGAGAGAAATGGAAAAAGTGCTCATTGAATGAGTTAAGTCAAAGGAAATAGAAGGGAAATTACGAGAGTCTGTGGGATATCTAATGTTTCTGTTATTAAGTGTGGTTGAGTTGGAGGAGAGAGGCTGAATGTGGTTAGTATACTTATAATGTGCATTAAGCAGACCCGAGTGCATTAAATGTGGAGTGAATTGATTTTACACAACTATCCTCTGCCATCTTTTTAGAAAAATAATGACTAATGTAACCCTGCAAATGTGTTTCTCCGGAAAAGCTTTTGGGGAAAGGAGATTTATTTTACCTAATCCTTTTTATCTGTGTTATAGATTACTTAGTATTCTTATTTGACCTTGAGAACTATACTTCTGGCCATTAGGCAAAGGAAGGCTAGCCTAAAAAGGAAAACTATATTGAGCACTATCCTTAAAAAGTCAGCTTTTTAGGTCAATTTTTTTCCCATACATAAATATGTAGAGTACACTGTCAATAAATAGAAAACTCTGCTTTTGGAAGGTGGGGTCTACAGGCCAAAGTCCGCGTTAGGCAGCTCACGACATGGCTCTCTCTCTACTCATCCCTGCCTCCCATTCCTTCCTCCAGAGAGATTTTCTCAAATGACTGCTGCTGTGGGCCTTAGACTGTCCACACTAGGGAAAGGCCCAGGCTTCCCATGAAGCAGGCCAAAGGCTCTCATTGGAGGCAAACTCTGTTCTCACCCCTCCAGAGCTTGCACCTGACCTCCTGAGTTTTACACTCTTCCTCTATTTTCTCCACTCACTAGGCTATTGTTCGCCTTAGAATAGTGCTTGCCCCATATACCAGTACTATTTTTATCCTCCTGCTTCTTGCTGATTGACCTAGCTTTGGAATCCTTACTTGCCCTGATCTTGGATAGTTGTGTATGCTTCCTTACTGGCTTGCATTGTGGCTTCTGATCCATTTCCTGCTCTGACTTCCAGTGCTTGCTCAATCAGTAACACCCTGCCTCTGTTTCCTTGGTTCCTTGGCTTGGCCCTTGCAAATTGTTGAGTACTTTTACAGTGTTAAATGCAGAGAAGCAGAAAGAGAGGGACTGTTTGGCAGGAAATTTATATGAGCACATATCCCTGCCAGACTTCCTGCCTGTGACTGTTTATAGCATCCCTTTCTCAGCCAGTTAGGAACAAGTTAATCCCTGGAATCTGATTTTATGAGCAGGCTTAATTTCAGATGTCCACAATTCAAGCCCTTAGCAATCAATTCCTTTTCTTTTCTTTTTTTTAACACTTTTATCTCAAAGGAACATCAAACTCTGCCCTTCATAGAAGAGCTTGTTCAGGCCAAATAAATGGTCAATGAAGGGTCAAGAGTCTATTGTCCAAAAATAAGGGAGAGGTTTATGATAGAAAATTATTACTTTTCCTATATGTTTTTTATTAAGACTTTATTTTTTTAGAGAAATTTTAGTTTCACAGCAAAATTGAGGGGAGATTTCCCATATACCTCAACACCACACATACATAACCTCCCCCGTTATCAACATTCTTCCCCAGAGTGGTACATTTGTTACAATTAATGAAGCTACATTGACACATCATCACCCAAAATCCATAGTTTATATTACTGTTGACTCTTGGTGTTGTACATTCTGTGTGTTTGGATAAATGTATAATGGCACGTATCCATCATTATAATATCATACAGAATATTTTCACTACTCTAAAAATCCTCTGTGCTCTGCCTATTCATCCCTCTCCTTCTAACCCCTGGCAACCACTGATCTTTTTACTGTGTGCATAGTTTTGCCTTTTCCAGAACGTCATATATGGTCATGCGTCACTTATTGACAGGGATACGTTCTGAGACATGCATTGTTAGGCAATTTCGTTGTTGTGCAAACATCATAGAGCACACTTATGCAAACCTAGATGGTATAACTTACTACACACCTGGGCTGTATGGTACTAATCTTATGGGACCACCATTGTGTATGTGGTTCATTGTTGACCAAAACATCGTTATGCGGCACATGACTATAGTTGAAATCATATAGTGTGTAACCTTTTCACATTGGCTTCTTTTACTCAGTAATATGCATTTAAAGTTCCTCCATGTCTTTTCATTGCTTCATAGTTCATTCCTTTTTAGTGCTGAATAATATTCCATTTTCTGGACATACCATAGTTTATCTATTCACCTACTGAAGGACATCTTGGTGGATTACATGTTTTGATACTTGTGAATAAAACTGTTATAAACGTTCATGTATAGTTTTTGTGTGGGCATAAGTTTTTAACTCCTTTGGGTAAATACCAAGGAGCATGATTGTTGGATCATATGGTAAGAGTATGTTTCATCTTATAAGAAACTGCCAAACTGTCTTCCAAAGTGGCTGTACTGCTTTGCATTCTCACCAGCAATGAAGGAGAGTTCCTATCACTCCACATCCTTCCAGGATTTGGTGTCATTACTATTCTGGATTTTGACCATTCTAATAGGTGTGTAGTGTCCTATATGTTTTTTTGTTTTGTTATGCAATTTATTTCCTGTTCACAATGCTTTTATTGTTTCTAGGGAATAGAAACAAGATTATGTGGTTCTCTGTTGCTAGAACAAATTCAAATCTGTGGGTCCTAATCCCCTCTCAAATGTTTAAATGAAAAAAAATCAATGAATCAATACATGTAAAGCACTTTGGAAAACGTCTAGTGCAATATAAGCACTGTGCAATTGTTTGCTATTATTTTAACTACAAGTCCATCTGCATTCATGAGAACTGCTGGCAGCATGCCGCCATGAGCCCATTTGGTGGCAGAGGAAAGTTGCTAAGTTGAACCATTGTTGGTAGGTAGACCCCACTCATTCCTTGCTCAAAGACACACATCAAAGATTTTCAACACTGGGCTTTCTCTCAGAAATGGACCTGAAGATGAAAGACTTATGGATACTCAGCACCTTTTCTTCTCCCTTACCAGGAGCAGCTCGCTCATGGGTCATTTTATGTTATTAAATCAACATGGAGCTGGGCTGGGACACAGCACACCAGGCCTTCTCAGTCATGCTCAAGACATCATCAGCATCATTATGTCTCTGAAAGCCCAGATCTATATGTCTCCTTGGTCATCTCCCTTAAGACTAAGGCTCTCTCCTGTGCTGATGCCTTTAATCACAACATTCTTTATAGTTTTTCCCAACTCAGAACTCAACTTCCCAAAGCAAGAGTCAGGCACCAACAACATATTTCTTCTTTTATCAGTTCAGTCTTAGCTTTCAGTAGGTTATTCAGCTCAAACTCCTTATAAGAGAAAATCAGTCAAGAAGGAGCCCTTGGGCTCTCTGTGCAGCTGGCTGGATCACTCTGCTTCCCTCCCATGCTCCCTCCCTCCCCACCCATACTTACATCCTTGATGCCATTATCGATATGCCTTGACACATGAGATCAAATCTCATCTTGTCCTTTATCCCTGTTTGAACTGGGAGTCACAAGAAGTTCAGACTCCCCAAGTCATCCCTCATCTCCTGGACTCTCATCCCCACACACATCACATGTCACCTTATCAGTAAGTGTGTCCCTGCTCACTGGATTTTTGTGTATGTGTGTGAGGAAGATCAGCCTTGAGCTAACATCCATGCCAATCCTCCTCTTTTTGCTGTGGAAGACCGGCCCTGAGCTAACATCCATTGCCAATCCTCCTCCTTTTTTTCCCTTTTTCTCCCCAAGGCCCCAGTAGATAGTTGTATGTCATAGTTGCACATCCTTCTAGTTGCTGTATGTGGGATGCCGCCTCAGCATGGCTGGACAAGTGGTGCGTCAGTGTGTGCTCGGGATCCGAACCTGGGCCACCAGTAGCAGAGTGCGCACACTTAACTGCTAAGCCACGGGGCTGGCCCCTCACTGGATTTTTAATTTCCAACCCTTCCCTCTAGTGCTCATCTGATTTTTATTTTTCTAAATTAACACTGCTTATAATTTCTTTAATTGTTTATTATCTGTCTCCTCCCAATAGAATATAACCTTCATGATGGCATGGACTTTGTCTTGTTCACCATGTCTCCTTAGTGCTAAGAACAGTGCCTTGCACATGGTAGGAACTTGAAAGACAATTGTCAAATGGCTCTCTACCAGTAATGGACACATGGCACTTGGGAAAAGATTCTGAGGACTTTATGCTCCCTCATCCACCTTCAAGAATTCTGCTCCATTCCTTCTTTTCAGGATCAACTCCCTTTAAATTCCCCTTTAGCATCTCTGAGCTTAGTTTCCTTTCCTCATCCGAGTCATAACTGTAGTAAATAATCCTCTTTAGGCTCTGCCTCAGCCTGTCTTTTCCTGGTTAAGCAGTTGCTGAGGAAATGCCCATTCTTTTTTTTCCCTTTATGCTTTTCTTTGGGAGGGCAGTGGTGGAAAGAGTAGAGCTAGAAGACTGCTTTCTTTTGAAAGTTGCATAACTACAGTCAAGCCACAAAGTTTGGCCAGCTTCTGAGGATCTTTTTTCTTCTAGTTTCTTTGTACTAACAAAGACAGATCTGAACACCATTTGGCAGTTTTCCCTGCCATTTTCTTTCCCCTTCCATTTCCATTTCTTTTATCTGTAATCTACATGCCAGCTAAGCTCTGAAAGATTGTCTTTTTTCAGTCCTCACTGTGAAGGTTGAATTATAGTTATCACTTATTTATTGCCTGCAATACATTCATCTATGTGTGCATACTTGTGTGTTTGCATGTACAACTATGTTTGAATATGTATGAATATTCATATATGAAACATATTCATACATGCATATGTATACACACACTCATGCATGTGCACACACACACATACACACATATATACACCATTTTACAGATGAGAAAACTGAGGATCAGAGAGGTTAAATAATTTGTTCAAGATTACTCAAAGGGTGAAATCAAACTTCTGAAGAGTCTACCCTTCCTCACCTCCCATTCTCTTTAGGCCATTTTAACCTACTCCATTTAAAACCACTCTTAAAAGGTTGCCAAATCTTGTCAGCTTTTGTTAATTTAAAATTTACACCATGAAATATTTCAAACATATAGACAAAAAGAAAAAATAATATCGGGAATACTCATGTATTAGCCTATATTTGCTTCATATTTTTTAAAGGAATGATATTACAGATCAGGTGATGTCTATTGTATACTTTTCCATAATCACATTCCCCCCTACACCCTGCCCAGATGTAACTGCTTTCATGGAATTTTTTTTTTAATTCCTATGCTTGCTTTTACATTATTCCTATATACAAATCGATCTATAAAAATATATACTTAGTTTTAGAAATTTTTAAACTTTTAAATAATATCTGTCTTTGCAGCAATTGCTTTTGTTTATCTCAACATTATGTTTTTGGGATTTCTCCATGTTGATGGGAGTATCTCTCTTTTTCATTCATTTTAATTGCTGACAGTATTCCATTGCGTGAATATACCACAATTTATTCACCTGGCCTTCTGTTGATATATACTTAGGTTGTTTCCATATTTTTATTTTAAAAATACTAATGTCACTTTTCTGTCTTCATCTTATTCTACCTCTTGCAACATTTTCCATAGTTAATCCTCTTTATTCTTCCACACTTTTCTTTCTTGGTTCTACAACACCAAGAGTCTTTGTTTTTCTCCTTCTCCTCTGGTCACTCCTCAATTTTCCTTCCCGTCCTGCCCTCTTCTACTTAACTTAAAAATGATGGGGTTCCCCAAAATTTGGTATTGGACCCTTTTCCCTTCTCTCTCCCTCCCCTTTTTTCCTAGATGGCCTCATCTATTCCCATGATTTTAAATATAGGCCAACAATACTCTCTTCCCTAGCTCCAGACTCATGAATCATGACAATTGCCTACTTGACACCTCTTCTTGGATATCTCAGAGGCCACTCAAGTTCAAACTTAAGACATCTTGAAGGAAAAAAAAAGGAACTTTTCATTTTTATATCTATCGTCTTTAATGATCCTGCCTCCTGGTATTCACATCTTTGTGTAGTCTCCTCCCCTTAGGTTACGAAAGACTGACTTCTATCTTGCTCGCGTTCTCTCTGGCTCCCCTTACTTTCTCACTCTGATGAAGCCATTTGTCATGTTGTAAGCTGCCTGGTGGAGAGGCCTACATGACAAGGAAATGAGAGCTGTTTCTGGCCAACAACCAATGAAGAACTTCATTCTACCAACAACTACGTGAGTGTGAACTTGGAAGTTGTTCCTGCCATAGTTGAGCCTTGAGATGGTTGCAGCCACTGCCGACACTTTGATTGCACTCTTGTGAGATACCCTGAGACAGAGGATCCAGCTAAGCTGCACTGGGATGCCTGACCCACAGATACTGTGAGATAGTAAATATTTGTTGTTTTAAGCTGCTAAGTTTTAGAGTAATTTGTTACAGTGTTAGATAACTAATATAAATCCTGTTCACCTCCCAGTGGTCCCCATATAAATAAACCATCCACTTGGTAACTCAGGTTATAAACTAGAGTCTTCCTTGATTCATTCCTCTTCCTCATCCTCTATAGCAACTCATTTGTTAGTCCTGTAGCTTCCATCTTTAAAATATAATGTAAATATCTCTAGTTCTATCTCCACTGATATACATTAGGCCAAGCTACCATCATCTCTTGCCTTGAGGGAGAAAGAAAAGGTCTTTGAACAGCCCCTTAGAGGATGTTAAGGTCATTTTATCCTCCTGCCTTTTTTTCTTATTAATTTATTTACTCACCTATTTAATAGATTTTTAGCATTGAAGTCCTTTTTTAAGTATTGGGGATGGTAATCAAAACCTAGCATGGTCCCTGAGTCATGAACTTTGCAATAAAATAAGGGAGAAAAATATTAATCAAATTAACTGAGAAATGTGAAAATTCTCTGAAGAAGAAGTAACTGGTTCTATGAGAATAAGATCGTATTGCTGCCCAATGTACTAATGATTTCACAAGAAATTGATATGAAGGATCATTCTTGATTAGAGGTGTTTCCCAACTCATTTGTTTGAGGCAGAATTTTCCAGCATGGTGCAGAAAATGATGGTTGATAAAGTTATGCATGTGTGATTATATTCCATCATCTGACTAACTATTCTCTTTTCTTCTTTAATTACCCTCCCCATATATGAATCTCTAGGGATGGGAAACTGTGGCTGGGTGTTCTTCCCCCCTTCACCATCAAAGAGTTTGGGCAAATTTTCAAGTTTGCATTATACCTAAGGAAAAAAGGCATATAACTGTTCCTGTAATATATAATGAGTGATTGATATATATATATATATATATATATATATCATGTTATAAATTGTGTCCCAATACAAGCATGTAATGGTGTACGATATCTCTTTAAATTACTACATCCCTTTTTCTCTAGAATGATAAAAACCTTAGAATTGAAATGGGGACTTTTACTGATTATTAGGTTCATTCTCCCATGTAGTGTGGGAATTTGCCCTATAGCCTTCATAACCAGTGGTCTTCCAACCTCTGCATAATAATTTCTAGTAATTGGCAGCTCATATCGCAGAAGGCATCTCATTTAATTGTTACAAAGATGAAATTGTTGTAACTTCTTATATTGATTAGAATTCTACTTCCTTTTGACTTATGCCTGTTGGGCCTGTTTACTTCTAGCAAAACTGATTAATTCTAACCTGAGGTCCGTTGCTACTCTGTAAATTCATATCAAAGGCTTAAACTCCTCATGACTAAGGCTTTTTATTAGCACCGTGCTCTAACCAACTGAGCTAACCAGCCTTCTGACTAAGTCTTTTTAGATGGCTTATTACTTTTATGTCCTCAAAGTTAACTCAATTTGTTCTCACATCAGTCCAATGCATTCTTTATAGCAAGAGACAATCTTCAGATATTAAATTGTGAGAAACTATAATTTCCTCAATCAGATAGACATTTGATGCTATCATCTGATGTGAGCAAGCAATCTATGTGAGAAAAACTAGAATCGGCCTGAAACAATTCCTTCCTGTTACATGGAGTGTGACAGAGTGATCAGCAAAAACTGTCCATGGAAGTCAACACTCATTCCTCAGTCCTTGCTTTCTGAAAGCAAAGCTGCTGAGATATAAATAAGATAAGCAGTAAATAAGTAAGAAAGGGAGTCCCAATGCCAAAAGAAGTCAAACAGCAACATCTCATCCCTTGCTTCCTGTAAATTGGACTTTGTGATGCACTTATAGATATCTAATGTAATATTTTGAACTAAATCGTGCCTTCTTTTTCTAATCAGAAGGAATATTAGTAAAGCTAATATCTGGGATATGTTACCTTTGCAGATAAAATTATTCCTGATAAAAAGTCAGTGTAGTCTTAAATGTATAGGAACCATTTGCTTATAAACTATGTACTCTTTTTCTCTTGCTGGTGTTTAAATATTACCCACTTCTTTGAGATTCCCGTAAGACGGAATAAGCAAGTTGATTAAATAGGTCACTGGTCTTCTGTTGCCAACCATTGAATTTTATACCAAAACATTAAGGATGCATTCGTTTTCAGTTGCTGCATAAGTTGCCACAAACTTAGTGGCTTAAAAAGCATACAGTTTATATGAGCCAGGAGTCCATGCATGGCTTAGCTGGGTTCTGTGCTCAATATCTCACAAGGTTGAAAGCAAGATGTTGACTGGGCTATATTCCTTTCTAGAGCTCAGGGTCCACTTCTAAGCTCATGTGGTTGTTGACGGAATTCAGTTCCTTGCAGTTGTATGACTGATGTTCCCACTTTCTTCTTGGCTGTGAGCCAAGGGCTGCTCTCAGCTCCTAGAGGCCCCTGTAGTTCCTTGCTGCTTGACTTTCTCACATGTCAGCTTACATCTTCAAAGCCACCGGGAGACTTTCTCTGATCTCTAGACCTTCTTTTAAAGGGCTCACCTCTTTAGGTTAGACCCACCCAAGACAATCTCCCTTTTGATTAATTTGACACCAGCTGATTAGGAGCTTTAATTACATCTGCAAAATCCCTTTACCCTTGACATATAGTGTAACCTAATCATGGGAGTGACTCGCCCATCATATTCACAGTCCACATCTAAGGGGAGGGGATTGCACAGGGCATGTACACCAGGGCAGTGGGAATCTTGGGGACCATTTTAGAATTCAGCCTACTTTATTCTATTTGCTCATTTTTGGTCATAACATCTCTGAGCCTCACTTTTATCATCTGTCAAATGAGAATTGTTATAGATCTTAGGACCCCACTCCCAGCAGTAACTCCATCTTTATCTTTATGCTGTTATGGTAAAGATAGAAACCGGTCTGGCTTATAGAATCATAAGAAATTTTCCAGACTTCATAAGGCACACTGGCATCCTGGAAGGAGAATGTTATGTCTTCTAGATCATCTCAAAGGAACAGGCTTTTCAGAGAACTTAGTATCTACATTGTAGCGTCTTTCACAGTCCTCTTCTAGCTCAGTGCCACTGCCATTAGCACAATATCCCACAATAAATAGAAGGGACACCCTCAGACAGGATGATGGAGTAAACCTCTAAATGAGACCTTCTCCTCCAGGTAAATCTGTTGGTGTTTGGGTTCCTTTCTAATTGTTTTGGGGTCTCTTGATTATGGCCGTCAATGTGGAAAGCCTCATCTTGAGGTATTCAGAGAGGTCTTATTACTTGGCAATTGAAATCTCTGCAAATCCAGCATCAGTTGATAAGACAGACAATGAAAACAGTATATATTCTCTATGGAAAATCTGGGAATGGCAACAAACCACAGGCATCTAACCATTCCTTAGTTACAAAAGGAATCTGGACCACTGTAAGACAAATGGGCGTGAAAGTTGTTAGAGAAGGCACTATCCATTAGCACTAGTAAGGAGAAAAAAGAAAATGAAACCAAAAATCAAGTTGGAGCTAGCCATTGACTTACTAGAGATAAGGAAAGACAGAATGTTAGTTGAAACAAAGCAAAAGGGTGAGAAACAAAGGCTATGTTTTAATAGTACATAATTTCTTCTTAAGCTGAGTGCCTAGTATTACTCACCCAAAATCCAACTACGCATCTCCTTTTCTTAGATTCCCTAACAGATGCCAATAATGCCTCTATAAATGAGTTTGGGTAAAGAACACTGATAATGTTTGTAAAATGTCTACTTATAATGCCTGGCAGATAATGAACGCACATAAAAAATGCTAACCTGTAGTAGTTGTAGAAGAAATACTATGAGTAGTCTACAGTGTAATCTCCCTAGAGGGAAAAACTATAAAGTAACAACACCAATGTTCACGGTAATTTATGGGAGGACTGGGGAGAGGAGTGAATACAGAAAAGCGTGTTTCAACATGCTTGGTCAATTTTCAGTATCAGGAGTGGTTGTGCTTTCCCCCAGGAGGTCAGTCTTCTGGTAGGAACTGTAGTGAGTAGATGCCTGTAGCATCTGTGTCCGTATGAGGAAAGCTATTCAGAGCAAAGAATTATTTATAAAAATCTTCTGAAATTAAATCTGCAAGGGATATTTGGCAGGTTAAGAAAAAATATAGAGGAATGTCAAGAACAAAAGCTCAAAATGTTGAAGGAGAAAATGCCCACAGTGGTGAATTTCCCACAAGGCCAGTGGCAAGGTGGAAATGATCAGTGTAGATGATGAACTAGGAGGGTGAAAGCTGAGGAGTCATTTGCTTTCAATTACCCTAGGTCACTGGTTCTCAACTAGGGGTGAATTTGCCCTTCAGGCGGCATTGAGCAATGTTTGGAGACATTTTTGGTTGTCACAACTTGGGGGAGGAAAAGTGGTGCTGTTCGTATCTGGTGGGTAGAAGTCAGGGATGCTGCTCAGCATCCCACAATGCATAGGACAGCCCCCACAACAAAGAATTATCCAGGTCTAAAGGTCAACAGTGCCAAGGTGTGAAACCCTGCTCTATGTATTTTAATTCTGTTGTTGGATCAAGTTGAACCAGCAAATGCTGCATCCATGGACTGTGTTAGTTTAGCCCGCATAGAATTAGAGTTGCAGTTTGATGTTTTGCCTTTTACCTTTGTCGAAAGCCACCACTACAAATAAACATACACAATTTAACATGGCATTTGTAATTAAAAAAAAAAAGATATTGGGAGCTGGCCCAGTGGTGTAGTGGTTAAGTTTGCTCACTCCACTTCAGCAGCCTGTAGTTTGTGGGTTCGGATCCCAGGTGTGGACCTCCACACTGCTCATCAAGCCATACTGTGGTGGAATCCCACATACAAAATAGAGGAGGATTGGCACACATGTTAGCTCAGGGCCAATCTTCCTCACCAAAAAAAAAAAAAAGATATTGTTCATGCCCTACATGAAACATTTAATGTTAATTTCATTGCTGGTAAAAAGGAATACCTTTTGCTGAGGAATTTTCATGCATTTCCTGTTCAATAAGATCTATGTAACAGGTCTTCTTTCCATTTTTGCCTTAGTAGCCAGGAAATTCGGGGCTAAACTTGAAGCTCAGTCATGATTTTTGAGCATTTCAACACAATAGCTAGAATAGTTTGTATCTTTCTTTTCTTCAGTTATGGTTTTCTTCTTACATTTCCATTGAATTACTATCCATATAGGTGAATGTTATATTATATGAATATCCTATATTCATATATATGATTTTCTCATAATCAGACAGAAAGAACCTCCCTTGCTTTATAGAGTTCCGAATCATTCTTAACATGAACTACCTGGATTATTTATACATAAGTTGTTATTGTGAGTCCCTTCTAACCAGTGTACATTCACCAATTTTATGCATTAAATATATTATTGGAATGTCAGACATAGCACTTACATCTTGCAATTGCTATGGGAATTGGAAAAGAGGTATGACCAAAGAAATACAAAGGATTACCAGTCAAAGGAATTCTGAGGCCCAGTTAAGGCTGGCTACCTTCAATGTGGTGCCACAAATCCCTTCTGGTTTGGATTCTCTACAGCAGTTGTCAGCATCTTGGTGAAGGCAGTGTCAATGTAGAGAGTTGAGTTTATTAGGGCTAAGGTTTGGCCAAGTGGATTTGAGAGAAGGGGAGTAAAGGAGGAGTATTGTGGAGTAAATATCCATAAAACTAAATTAAATGGAGAAGGAAGTGAAGACAGGATGGGGGATGACAGATAAGGAGAAAATAGTAGAATGATCAAGGAAACAGGGGATCCCTCTAGGTCAAGGAATAGCTAATTGAAAGAACTGGAAGCAGACGAAGTTGTGGTGCAAGGGGAACTATCTGAGTTTAAGATTTCAGACATGGAGGCATTCTAGGTGAAGACAATATAAAAATGTAGCCATGGGAGAAGACAGAAGTGAAGCAAAGGTAAATTGCAGGTGAGGAAGACAAGGACTTGAGAGAGAAGGTTGTTGAATGCAGTATCCAAATGAACGTGAACTGGAGAGGTAGCCATTGTGGACTATTAAAGAAGAAATACCTTCATGGAATAATGAGAGAGATTTAAAGGTAATGGCAAGGAGGAGGGAGAGGAAGCTGGTGCTGGGTGTCATCCACAGAGGAGGTATTTTAAATCAAGGATGCAGGATTGATGGTCTACAGAAGTGGGCTTGTGGAGTAAGGAGGTCATAGATCTATTTCTCAACCACACTATTTATGAGATGCGGCGACTCCACAGATTTCTCTTAAGAGACTTTGAGATAACACATGGGAGGGAAGAAGAAGAAAAAATCAGCCATTATTTCATTGTCCTTAGCAATCACAGTTAACACATTTAAGAAGATTGCACTAGAGATGGTGTAAGAATTGGTCAGAATGGGGAGACACAACTCAGACAAAAAGGTAATGAAGTCTTTCATCTAGGCCTGTGGTGGTGTGGATAGAGATGGAGACAGATACAAGCAAGATCAGCATTCAGATGGTCAGTTGATTTTCTTACCTGCTAATACCAATTTCTAAACATTATGTGTGTTCACAAGGCCTGCAAGTTTTTTCAATATTCCTCTTCCTTATCCTTCATTGTGAGCCCCAATCCATCCAGCTCTTGCCTCCTGCTGCTTCCTTCCATTGGGAGTTGATTTCACTGAAAACATACTCATCTGGTACATAATCCTGTTTTACGTGGAGCTTCAGGTGAAGTCACTAGTTTTACCAGTGCTTACTTTAGCACTTGTGAATATAGCACCAATTGCAATACAGCTGAACCATTTGCCGCCACCCTTTCTGGTTCTTTCACTGGGAAGGTACACTCAGCCACCATCCCGGTAGTTTAACTATTCAAGAATTGGATTAGATGAACTCAAAAAACAGTGTGTAGGCATTACTTAAAGGGAGTTACACTTTGGTTAACTGATTTGTTCTTTTTTCCCAGAACTGTTGTGTGCTTGAGTACACGTGTATTTGTGTACGTGTATACACACGACTGATAAAAGCAACCAGTGTTTGACTGTTTCCTATAGCCCTGTACAGGCAGCTCTAGCATCAGCAGGCTGACAACCCAAGTTGGCAGCTGTTCCTCCTAAAACTATACTTCACTCCATGGAGTCAGCATGAAAAGCAGTCAGTCTTTTGAGCAGTTTATGCCTGGTTCTTGGCATCATTAAGATTCTGTTCTATTCAGTGTTATTTCGTTTGTACAATTAGGATGTTCCATTTTCAGACATTCAAAGCGTTGAAAATTCTTTAATAAATAGATTTTTGTTTGGCATCAAATCCAAGTTGAATGATTTTTCATGTGGGAAATAACAATATAATTTTATTTTGGAGGGCATTTTCCTCTTTTTGGCTAACATTTATAAGTGCTTTACGGCTTCCAAAGCTCTTTAATGCACAATATGTTTTCTTGCTTATACAAGCCCACAGAGTTGGTACTGTGAGCTCCAATTTAAAGATGAATAAATGAATTTTCGGGAAGGAAAAGTGAACTACCAAAGTGAGTGATGGAGTTAAGATAAAAACACTGGTTGTCTTAAACTCTAGGATCTTTCTATTGTAACATGCTAACTTTGAGCAAGTGGGGTTTCTAGTGTGTTACCAATTTGTATTGTAATAAAGTATGTTCAACTTGATCTCAAACTATATTTCAAGGTTAACATTTTATAAATGGAACTAAATCATTACAGCTTAGGCCAGGGGCTGGAAGTTTATTTATTGATCCAGTCTGGCCTCTTGGGTTTCTTGATATTTGGTGAGATGGTGCATTTGTCAGTACATTGGAAAAGCATTTTGTTTCCTCCAGAATGAAGAGCGCTGCTCTTGAATTTTAAACAGAAGAAATGATGGTCCAACAGAGTTCATGAGCACAGAGCGTAAACAAGAAGCCTCATGTTGGTACAGGAAGAGGATAGGCAATTTCTGTACAGCCCTTCTATCAACATCTACTTAAGTCTATGCCTTAAAAATAATAGGAATGTAAGATAGTCTCTGAAAATCTGCATAGTAAATAAACACATCTTTCATTACCAAAACTATATCTAATGAGGTTATCAGTTGTTAAATGTGTTTATTTTCAAAGATATACTTTACAATGTCATAATATTTTACTATTAAAATATATGTAATGGAACTAAATTATGAACTGTCAAAGCATTTCTACATGGATTACTTATTATTACAAAGGGTAAAGAATCCCTTTACCGTGGAGAAATTGATGAACACCACCTACACCAAATGATCCAAGTTAACACCCCCAATACTAGGACAAATGAACATCATGAACAAATGAACAGCATGAAGGACACAATATCACATCTGTGAGGTATCTGCCTAAAATGCTTACACACAATCTAATCATGAGAAACATCAGACGAACCCAGATTGAGGGACATTTTACAACAAACCTGGCCCATACTCTTCAAAATGGAAATGTCATGAAAAACAAAGACAGACAGAAGAACTGTTCCACATTGAAGGAGTCTGAAGAGACAGGACAACTAGATGCAATGAGTTACCTCTGAATCAGAAAACAAGTGCTGTAAAGGGTATTATTAGGAGAATTTGCAAAATAAAAAGTTGAGCAAGAAAAAATAGTGATATCTTTACAAATAATTGAGAACATTTTGACATTTTTTTTAGAAATAATGTGAATTGATTTGAATGTTATTTTGAAAACAGTCTAGAGCTAAGGAATGAACAGCTTGCAGAGAAGCCTTTGAGTTTACTTCATTATTTCAAAATGCAATGAAAATGAGAAATTCTCCCTATTTCAAGTGAAACAAATTTATTACAGAACCTTATTTCAGCTCAAGCATCACCTAACTTACACAGATCAATTTTACTTGCATAGAATTTTAAGATTTGGATAGAGTTTCTTTATTTTGATTTGTGTATCTGTTTTAATCTTTGAGTCATTTGAAAGACATTTTGTTCTTTATACATGATCCCTTTTTAAAAGTGTTTATCCATTTACTGTTGTGCAGTACGATTATGTACAAAGATTCTAAAATGGCCATCCAGGCATCATTGACACAGTAGTGTGGGGAATTAGGTTAATTTATAGACTCCTCTGTTTTCATATTTGGCCATTTAATATTCCGTCTCCACACATGGCAGAGTATCTGAGTTTGGCTAAGTATCTTTGTTAGAAACCTCCTCATACAGGCAGCACACTGACTTATGGAACTTCTAGGTAGTTCTCCAATGTTCTCAGCTGGACTATAGGTAAATAGTTAAAGTTTTTAGTGTGAGAGGATGAGGAGACCTACTTCTAAACCTGTGTTTTCTCATGAGGATTATATTTGTCAATAATCTTTTTTCCCCTTTTGTACCTATTTATTTAAGATGCATTTTGACAAACGTGTACAGTCATGTAACTACCATCACAATCAAGATGTAGAACGTTTCCATCATGCCAAAAAGTCCCCTAGTACTCCTTTACACCTGTCTTGTCTCCCCCTCACCCGTGCCCCTGATCTGATTTCTGTCCTTAATGTTTTGCATTTTCCATTGTGTGATATAAGTGGAATCATACAATGTGTGACCATTTGGGGCTGGCTTGTTTAACTTAGCATAGGGCTTTTGAGATTCGTCCATGTTTTTGTATGTGTCAGTAGTTTGTTCCTCTTTATTACTGAATAGTGTCTCATTGTATGGATGTACTACAATTTTGTTATCCATTCACCAATTGATGGTGTACTTGTGTTTCCAGTTTTTTGACCAAGTATGAATGTTTATTATAAATATTCATATGCCAGTCTTTTTCGATATATTTCATCTCTCTTGGGTAATTAGGAGTGGGATTTCTGGAATGTATATTAAATGTGTGTTTAAGTTTTTAATACATGTTAAATTGTTTTCCAAGGTGGCTGCACCACCTGGCATCCCCACTAACAATGTGTGAGACTTCCAGTTATTCCATAGCCACACTAGCACTTGATATTTTCAGTCTTTTTCATTTTAGCCATTCTAGAAGATATACAGAGGTGTAACATTGTGATCTTAATTTTCCATCCAAATGTCCTTTTGTCGGCTCATTTATTTGAGTTGTAATAGTTCTTTATGCATTCTTGATACAAGCCCTCTAATAGATATGTGTTTTGGAAATATTTTCTCCCAGATCTGTGGAGTGCCTGTTCATTTTCTTAACAGTGTCTTTTGTAGAACAGATATTTGATCAAGTCCAATTTACCAGTTTTTCTTATAATGTGTGCTTTTTGTATCTACATTTAATAAATCATTGCATAACTTAAGTTCACAAAGGTATTCTCCTGTGTTTTCTTCTAGAAGATTTAATTTCAGCTCTTATATTTAGATCTGTCATCAAAATGTCTTCTTAAGAATTTGTCAATTTAAACTAATTTGCATAATATATTGGTATACATTTGTTCATAATATTTCTTATAATCTATTTAACTTTCTAGAGTTGGTAGTGATAGCCAGTCTTTCATTCCTGAGTTTGGTGATTTGTTTCTTCTTTTTTTGGTCAGGCTGACTAGAAATTTATCTATTTTAGTGATTGATTTTCTTTATTGTTTTTTCTGTTTTCCGTTTGATTGATTTCTCTTATGATCTTTATGATTTCTTTCCTGCTGGCTTTGGATCTAATTTCTCCTTTTTTCTAATTTCTTTAAGTGGAAACAGATTATTGGTTTGGGACCTTTCTCTTTTTCTAATACAGGTCTCTAGAGCTATAAATTATCCCTAAGTACTACCTTAGCTACACCTAATAAATTTTAATATATGTGATTTTTTCTTAACTTAGTTCAAATACTTTCTAATTTCCTTTTTGATTTCTTTACTTATATAGTATTTAGAAAAGTATTGTTTAGTTTCCAAGTATTTGGTGATTTCCTAAATTCTTTTCTGTTGTTGTTTTCTAACAATTCCATTGTGGTTGGAGAACATCCTTTAAATCATTCAATACTTTTAAATTTATTGAGACTTCTTTTGTGGACTAGGATACAGTCTAGTCTGAGGAATGTTTCATGCGTACTTGAAGAAACATGTGTATCATGCTGCTTTGGGTGGAGCATTCTATAAACGTTAATCAGGTGTGTGTGGTCGCTGCTCTCTCTGCTCATTTTTTTTCCTAATTTTAATTTTTCTCCTGGATGTATAGATGCCACTGCTCTGTCTGCATAACTGGACACTCAGGCAATGACTGGGCAGAGGTTGTACGCAAACACTTCATGCTGTTTGGCTGCCACACTCTGCCGATGAATTTGTGAGGGAGTCGGAAGCACGTGCAAAGTTGAGGTAATTTTAAAGTTGGCCTCGGCTGTTACTTTCCGCTGGGCCCTTTCAGCTCTCCCTGCCCAAACATAATTTTCCCAGTTAGTCCAAGGTGTGTGGGGAGCTTTTCTTGCACTTCTAAGGTGATCTCATTTCCAGGACGACCTCCTTGTTAAATTTCTGCCTGGCTTCCTATTGGCCCTGGAATCTGAGGCTGGCAGAGCTGTGGGTTTTCCCCTTTTGTTTCCTACTGAGTTTGCTACTGTTCCTGACAACACTGCTGGGAATATATTTTCAGCTCTGCCCCATGTCAAGTCAACCCTCTCCTGCGAAGCTGTTGGTTTTCAGTCTCGGCCCAAACAAGTACCACTCTCCTCTACGGAACCAGGCAGGGGTGATGGGAGCAGCCCCAGGCAAGCAGGCACACACGACCCCGGTTCTTCCAGCCTGAAGTTCTGGGAGCTCTTCATGAATCAGTGCTTCTCTATCTGTTGTTTGCCTTTCGTCAATTTTTGGAGCTCTGAAATGGTTGTTTGTGACCATTTTGTACAGCTTTTATATGTGTTTCTTGGGGAGAGGATTTGTGAAAATCTTCACTGTCATGGATGGAAGTTCTACCAATTATAAAGGTTTTAAAAGAAAAATGTTATGACTTTTTTGTGGTGAGAGAAATGATATATGGCTAATTTAGTGAGCTAATGATGAAAGCCTGTAAATCAAACAAGAAGATAATTGAAATTGATAAAGATGTAAATTAGGAAGTAAATTCAATATAAAGTTTAAGAAAAAGAAAAGTTAAAAGCTTCTGGAAGAACTGTCTTTGGTGATCTGTTGTGAGTCTTGCTATAAAGGGAAGAGGCATTTAATATATAATGATGCAGAAAAAGAATTTAATTATGTTAAAAAATCAGAGTTAAAAGAGACCTTGGATACTCTCTAATCCAGGAGTCTCCAAACACTGGGCTATGGATTATTAGGGCCTTTGGGATCTGTGAATTTTTTTTTTTAATCTGTAGCACAATTTAAAAAATAGTAACAATTTAACATGCTTTTCATAAAGCTAAATCTATTAAATTTAAAGGACTATGTTTTAACCAACCTAACATCATTTTCTTACATTTTGGTATTAAAATGTCCTTTCTCTTCTATGAAATTATGGTGATAGAGGAATATACATATCATGTTCTTATTTAGCAAAATTAAAAATTTTCCAATGCATGTTATTCTCTAGCATTTTGAAAATTTGCTGCACGTCCTGAGAAGTTAAATGCTTGTCTCAATCTTACTCAGACAGTTTTTTTGAGGAGAAAATATCATCTTATGATATTAGAATATAGTTTGTTCTTTGTAAGAAAGGCTTTTTATATAACTGACAGGAAAAATGAATTACTGCTTTCCTTTCTGTGTAATTTAGCTATTTGAGTTAATTTTTACCAAGTTTCTGAATGATAAAATCTTATTTGGGCCTGGGAAAAAACTCACCCATAGTTCTTAAATCTTTCTTTTTAAAACCAATTTAGCAATGATTAGATGACTTTATAATCAGTGATCCAGAATCATAATCATATAACTTCGTTATGTTCTCCTCACAACACTTGCATTCTGAAGATCCTTAGCTTTGTATGAGCGTGCAAGGGATTTCTGTGACATTTCTTCTTGTATTGCATGGTAAGCGACCAGTTCATTCTTATTCTGTCAGTTGCTCCTGTCTACTGGAAATGCATGAGCTTTGCCCTATGGAGACCACATTCATTCATTAATAATCTTTAAATGAGCCATTTCCAGGTGTTGGCTTCATTGATCTAGATATGAGAGATAGGAAGGTGAATAAGGAACACTCAAGCGAGAGAGAAAAGCAAAAGTTTGCAGGGTGCTGATCAGTGCTACAGGGAGTATGTGCAAAGAGTGAAGTGAGTTCAGACGCCAGAAGCATTAACGTTGGACAGTTCAGGGGAGGAGTCTGAGAGGAGGTGACCAATTTGAGCTGGATTTTGAATGACAAGTAGGGTTTTCTATGCCACTCTCCTAGTGCCAGACACTGATCAAGTCACTTAAACATTTCACATCTCAATTATCTAAGTTCTAGTTCTAAAGTTCTGCTTTCTCAGATCAGTGCAGACCCAGCCATCTTATTAGATGAGTAAATAGGAGGCTGCGGTCTCATGTACTATGAGCTATCTGACTTTGCCCTGAGTGGTACAATAAGAGGCTTCCCTTGGCCAGTTTGTCTGCTGGGAAAATTGCTATGGAAACAGAAGTATCCTTTTTAAATTAGTGATTATTAATGCTGCTTAGTTTATTAATAATAGCAAACACAAACATTACTTTCTGTGTATCAGAAAATATTCTAAACCAGGGGTTGGCAAACTTTTGCCTGTGGGCCAAATCTGACTAACTGCCTGTTTTCAGCTGAGAGCTAAGAAATTTTTTTACATTTTTAAATGTTGAGAAAGAAATATTTATTGACATTTGCAAATTATACAAAATTCAGATTTCAGTGTCCATTAATAAACTTTTATTGGAATACAACTATACTCATTCATTTATGAGTATGAGTCCATGCTGCTTTCATACTAAAATGGCAGAACTGAGTGGTTGCAACAGAGATCATATGGCCTGCAAAGCCTAAATATTTAATACCTGATCCTTTATAGAAAAATTTTGCCAGCCTCTATTCTAAACACATAATAAGGAATCTTTCAGAAGCCTAAATTGAAGATATTTCTCTCCAAATATGTTTTGTGTTTATTCCCAGGATTACTACCCTTCAGAAACCATCTTTTTAAATTATTTCTTTCTTGGGTTGGGGTTTCCAAGGATGTTTTTTTCTTTACTTCCAGGGGCATTATAAATAGGGAACCATTTGTAATTATTCATTCCTTCCCTGGCTTGGAGGGTCCTAGACCACAATGATATTGAACATCTGAACCCCAAACCATTGTGAGGGTTGGTCTGTGGTTTCAAATTCTGGAGGAAGACTTCTTTTTTTCCCCTGCAAGAGACCTTGTTGAGATGGACACATTACCCTGTCTCCATTGGCCAGTGTGGGGATTTTTGTCTAGTCTATCTTTTTGCTCAGGTCTACAGACTTTCAAGGGTCTTTGGCAAGAAGAAAATTAAACTCAAAATAGATCTCTAAGAAGGAAAAGTGGGAGAAAAATATCGCTAAACAGGTAGGTAAATCTAAATATTATGACTATATGAGACAATGGGGGCAAAAAAAGCAAGGGGAAAATAAATTAATGGGCTACAGTGACACATAAAATGGATGGGGTATTTTCAGAGTCAGATTGTTCTAGGATTCCTATACTCTTGGGAAGAGATAGACATGTTGATTAATTTCTGACAAAATATGCTTTAAGTCAAAAATCACTATTAGGGATAAAGAGGGTCATAACACAACGAAAAAAGGTACATGTCAACCTACAGATATACACATGCTAAACTTTTGTGATAAAGTAAGAACATAATCTTAAATATATGAAAAACAACTATTTACAGAATTACAAGGAGAAACCAAGAAATTCATAGTGGGAGATTTTAATACAGCATTCTCGGTAAGTGGAATATTTACAAAAATTGACCAAGAAGTAAGTCTCAGCAAATTTCCAAATATTAGTATCATACAGACCTAATTCTTCAACTATGATGTAATAAAGTTAAAAATCAATAAGAAAAATATAACCAAAAAGTGCCTGTACACTTGGAAATTTAAAAGCACATTTTTAATTAACCCATAGATCAAAGAAGAAATCATAATGGAGTTAGAAAACATTTGTAATTAAACAATGATAAAATAATACTATATGTCAGAACTTGTGGGATGTAGCTAAAGTGTTTCTTAGAGAGAAAATTAATAATCCTAAAATCTTAGATTAATACAAAGAAGAAACCTAAAGTTTAAAGAGCTAAGCATTTTGGTTAAGATGTTAGAATAAACCCCCCAAAATTAGAAAGAACTAATGAAGAGTAGAAATTAAATTGAAAATAAAGATAAAATAGAAAAAATCAACAAAACCAAAATTTTGTTCTTTGAAAAGGTAATATACGCACACACTCACACATGTATACACATATGTGTGTATAGTTATATATATATATACACACTCATGCAAGATTGGTCAAGTGCAAGCAAATATTATTTAGAATTAAACAGTTTCTGCAATGTGAAAAACAAAACTTTAAAATTTTAAACTTCTATATTTTAAAGAAAATACAGGAGCTTAATTTGAGACTTTAGCGTAGGGAAAGATTTCTTAAAAAGACACAAAAAGCACAAACCATAAAGGAATAGATAGATACATTAGCTACATTAAATGTTAAAAGCTTCTATGCATCAAAATAGATTGTGAAAAAGAGAAAAGATAAGCCACAAACTTGGAGAAGATGTTCATTATACAGACATACCTCGGAGATACTGCACATTCACTTCCAGACCACCACAATAAAGCAATTCACAACAGATTTTTTGGTTTCCTGGTGCATATAAAAGTTATGTTTACACTATAGCGTAGTCTATTAAGTGTGCAATAACGTTATGTCTAAAAAAACAATGTAGATACCTTAAATAAAAAATACTTTATTTCTAAAAAATGCTAACCATCATCTGAGCCTTCAGTGAGTCCTAATCTTTTTGCTGATGGAGGGTCTTGTAGAATATGCAGTATCTGTGAAGCGCAATAAAGTGAGCACAAATGAGGTATGCCTGTATATAAAACTGACAATAAATTATTTAGGATATATTAATATAAGTAGGAAAAGAAAACACAAATAACCCAATTCAATATAACCAAAGAGTATAAACAGGCAATTCACAAAAGAAGCCTAAATAGGCAACAGACATGCTTATCCTTGTTAGCAATCAGATAATTGCAGATTAAATAAGACACCAGTACAAACCATTGAGATTAGCAAAAATTAAAAGTTGATAATATTAAGTCTTGGTGAGGATGTGGAATGATCTGAACTTTCACATATTGCTGGTGGGCATATATGTTAGTACAGTCACTTTGGAGAGCAGTGGGGCAGTATCTAGTAAAGTCAAAGACACCCATATCCTATGACCTGGTAGTTCCAATCCTACTTAAAAATGATTCACACTTGTGCACAAATTCAGGAAGATTTGTACAAGATGTTCATATTAACATTGTTAGAGCCAAATATTGTAAACAACATAAATATCCATCAAGAGGAGAATGGATAAATAAATGGTGGTATATTACTACAATGGAATACTACACAGCAGGAAATATGAATGAGCTAGAGCTGTATGTATTAACATGGATAAATCTCATGTTGAAAGACAAAAAACATATTGCATAAAGATACATATCGTATAATACCATTTATGTGAAGTTTAAAATCCTGCAAAACAGTACTATCTATAGTTTCAGGATACATGCCTATGTAGTAAAAAGTGTAAAACTGGGCAAGGAAATGATGAACAACAAATTCAGAATAATGCAAACTTTAGGGAGTGTAGGGAGAAGTGTACACATAGAACTTTAAATATATTTGTAATATTTTATTCAGATGGGTGATGGGTACACAAGTATTTTTTATAATCAATGTCATACTTTTTTGGGTAGACTGGGTAGCAAAGGAAACTTTACCATAGAAGGTGTATGCTAATTTAGAAGGGAAACTGTGGATAAAACCTTACATGGTGGTGGTGGTGGTGGTTAAATGTTATAGATATCACAACCATACAACCATCTATCCATCCATCCATGCATCCATCCATGCATCTATCCATGAACCCGATAAATAACGAATATTGTCCCAATCACTGGGATGGTTAAAGTGATGAAAAAGAAATAAACCATGTTCCCCTTCCTCTAAGTCTAGCAGAAAGGAAATAGGAAAGTAAGTAGTTACATCACTGTGTAAGTAGAGATATATTCCAAATGCTCCAGAAGCTCAAAAGAGGGAAGTAATAACTTGGTCAGCAGAGGCAATTTTCAGCTGTGTTGAGTGTAGACAATATAAAACAATTCTTTCATTAAATAGAGCCAGAGATTTTGTTCATTAATCATTTAGACATATTTTATGGTGTACCTCAAAGATATTTTTTATTTTTTGAACAATATAAGATGTGTTGAATAAACATGGCAACAAGGTCCAATGGCATTCTTCCATTTCGATGTCTTGTGCTAAATAAGGGTATCGAGATTTTACCAGGCTCCATATTTTTGAAGTTATTTCTGCTAGTCGGAGGTAGATTCAAATGAGTCCTTTGTAAATCACTGTGTCAGATTTATAGAGAAGAGAAGGTTGTAAAAGTGTTTCTTGTGGTCATTAAATGCCCTTTGTCTTCTGCCTGGAGCTTGCTATATTGGTGGTCTAACCAACACATCAAAGAAATTTATGGAGTTGTAGCTTTGATCTCACTCAGTGAGAGAATCAGAAGGGAGTGGGGAGGAGAGGGCATCTGAGTACTCAAATAACGCCTTTACAATATTTCTACAAATGCAATGCTTTGTGTTTGTTTGGGTGGGCAAAGGAATATATGCTTTGACTCCCATAGCAAAATGGGTAAGTAGCAAAGCCCTGAATTGAAAACCAAGGAACACGAATTCTGTTGTCTTGTTAGTTCTGTCACTCTGTGACATTGGGCAAATCAATCAGCTGTTCCAAAGTAATCACTGAGTATCTAGGTCTCTTTATCTGCTTATCCCACAGCCACTCAATTACCGTGGAGGAAGGATTTCCCTCAATATTTGGAGTCCCTTCCAAGTCTCTCACTTCAGCATTCTCTCAATTACTTTATTTTAAACAACCAACAACAAAAAGGCACCTATAATAAATTAACAATAATTTTCTAACATTGATATTAATACACCCTACTATGGCAGTATTTAGGGCCAAGAACCAAGGTATTAAGGAAGGTAGAGGAGTGTTTAAGGGAAATGAAAAGTTGAAAAATTTAGTCTATGAGGGCAGTCAACATAAAGGTATTTTAAACTTGAACCATATTTTCTCTGGCTAAATCTATGAGATATTGCAGGATTCAGGATTCTGGTAAAACACTCTGTTAAGAACTGAACTTAAGCTACAGATTCAGGTGGGCAAGTTTCATGTGGAGGCAAGCTCAGTCAAGGCCTACACATCACATATAAAAAAGGCAAGAAGACAGTGTATAGGTGAATAAGCTAACTGTGTCCAGTTCTTAATTGTAAGCCTCTCTAAACTCTCTTGATGACGATGATGACATTTGGGAAACAGAGACTAATTGCCACTCAATTCCATTGATGGGCTCCAGGATGAGGGGCCTGACTGTCTGCCCTTGCAGAGCCACAGACAATGCTTTAAAGGACAAGCAGGTGGCAATGGAAGACAGACAGACATCTCCCGTCCCACAGGCCTGTGCCCTCCTTCTGTGACTCAGACCTGTCCTCAGTATTATGGTTGTCCCTTGATTTGTCCTGGTTCCTCACAACTTTGTTTAGTTTCTTGAGAGTCTAACTGACACATGCACCCCTCCCCATTCTCATTACCCTGTTCTTCTCTTCCTATTCCCCCTCTGTATAATTTACTGATTTATTATGTCTGTTGCTTAAGCATTTGCCTTGTCTCCCCAGAATATAATCTCCATGACGACACCGATCTTCATCTGGTCACCATCATCATTTTGGTCACCAACTGGTCAGGAAATATTTGTTGAATTAAGCTTAACTAACTCTGATCAGATGAAAATCAAAAGGTTTTAATTGGAACAGATCCCAAGAAGCAAATGGAAAAAAAAAAGTACATATCAAAAAAAAGTTAACCTCGTGCCAGCCCAGTGGTGTAGTGGTTAAGTTCGTGCACTCTGCTTCAGCAGCCCAGGGTTTGCGGGTTCGGACCCTGGGTGCAGACCTACACACTGCTTATCAAGCCATGCTGTGGCAGCGTCACACATATAAAGTAGAGGAAGATGGGCACGGATGTTAGCCCAGGGCCAATCTTCCTCAGCAAAAAGGGAAGGTTGGCAACGAATGGTAGCTCAGGGCTAATCTTCCTCACAAAAAAAAAAAGAAAAAAATAGTTAACCTAACTAAAACATGTTTGATATTTTAAAAGAGTATAAAAATGTGATGTGACAAGTCACCATTTATTAATGTATAACTGTTTCCAGTCTCTCTGCCTGAGCTTATTCAAACAAGAAAGGAGTTTGCCTCCCTTGGCAAAGAGTTTCTTAGGGGTTTTTGGAGTGAACCCGAGAATGAGTAGAGAAGATGAGGCATAAGGGCTTGAGGCATGGGGGCAGGAAGAGACGTAAAATAAGCTACATCTATCTCAGCCTGGTTGCCTTTAGTTCATGAAAGGCCACAGAGCAAGAAGAAGCGTAGTGGACTAGGAATAGATGGGAGGGGAGTATGATTCATGTTTTTGGGAGTTTGGACTTGAATCTGAGTTGATGTTTGCAAGATGTGTAATTAGACACGTTAGAAAGGAGACATTTTAAACAGTTATTATTCTGTTTTATGGACTTTGTGGGTTCAGAATTGATAGGGGTTATAGTGAATAAAAGAGAAGAGAAATTGTCCAGGTCCCTCCTTCTCCTCATTCCTTCTTTCCAAGTTTATCTTCTCTTAGCAGTTTGGTTTTTTTAATCTTTGCTGTTTTATTCTCACAAACCTTGTATTTTAAACATTTTTCTGTGCACAACATATAAATATGTACATAATATTTTTTAAATAAAAAATCACCAAACTATATTGTATTACAACCTTTTTATTAAATAAAACATTATGGATATATCCATGTCAGTACATTCTGACAAGCTTATTCTATTTAATGGCCACATAACATTCCGTGAATGAATATACCCAAATTTATTTAACAGTCCCTGTATTGATGAGTATGTGGGGTGTTTCTATGTTTTATTATAACAAATAATGTTGTGATGATAATCCTTATATATTTTAGCAATTATGCAATTATGTCTATTCAAATAACTCCTACAAATTATGGTTTAAAATAGTAAAAAGCTTACTTGAGAGTAAATTATGTTTTCTTCCTCTTTTTTTGCCACTGTATAAGTTTAATTTTTAGTGCTTATTTTTAGAAAAAAATATTTTTATACTATGAAATTCTTTGAAGCAAAGAATGCAAACACCATGCAGTAATTGTATGATAAATTTAATGTGTACACAATGAAGATAGGCATTTATTTTAATTATCCAAATTTTGGCAGATGTCCCTTCTGTTTTCATTTGTCAATTAGTTACATTACTGATGATGTTTTTGAATAGCACATAATTTAGTCTCATAGGCATCACTGAAAAGAGTCAAAATCAGAATTACTATTTTTAGTTATTTCTCTTGTGTCATTTCTTATCTTTGTCATAAATGGAATATATTTAAATAGTTAGATCGTGAATTTAGATTTCGGTATACTGTCCTGTGTTGTGTATTAATGATATATTGTAAGAAGTGGGAAAATACAAAAAAACTGTCCCCTTCTCACCAAGCCTTGTTGGGGCCTGAAATATTCGAAGAAAATGAATTTCCAGATATAATAATCAACGTTTACCTTTTCAAGGGCTCAAAGAGTTTAACCATTTTAATGGAAGTTATCCTAAATCAATATTAGTCACCTCCTATAGTATTAGTATTCTATTCTGAGTAACGACAAACGATAGCTTAAAACAACACACATTTATTATCTCATAGTTTCCACGGGTCAGGAGTCCAGGCGCGGGTTTGCTGTGTCCTCTGCTCAAGGCCTCTCTAGGCTGCCATCAAGAGGGTGGAGATCATGGAGGCCACCTTAGAATTCTGCCTTCTCAAACAGACCATATTATTTTTCACTTAATGTTTCTGAAAATGCACAAATAATTTTATGAATATCCATTCCTGTACTTTGCTATTCCACAGATATTAGAATTATGCTAGAGCCTAATTCGGTATTAGCGTTTGAGTTAGGATGACAATTAGTTCTTCTGCTTCTACCTTTGTATCTTTGCTTTAGGGTTGGTTTCCAGAGGGTTGAATTTACTAGACTGTTTATCACTAGATAAGTAAGAAATTCTTGTTCTGGGGCTGGTAGGAAAGAATACCCACTTCCTCTCACAGAGTTTCTATAAACCCTTTACATTGTTTCCTCACACCATTTCAAATCTTTCCTAGCAATGAGTTCAGGGCCAGTAAATTAAAATGACACAGGGAACACAGAGGGTGTCACATGTCATTCACAAGTAGAAATTACTTCAAGAAATATTGTCATAAAACAGAAGGATTATATGTCATATAGGACTCAGCCATCTAATAAAATGACTTTAAGTTCATTGAAAGGTAAGTAGGAAAAATAAATGCTAGTAAGTAAAAATGGTACACCATGATGTGGTTTATCATTTTTCATGCACTGGTTTCATAAATAGTTTTTGTAAAGTATAATACACAGGGTTGCTTACTATTGGTGGTGTAAAAACACACTTGCCCTGCAAATGAGTATGTCTTTTGCTTCAACATTTCTGGAGAGTGGGCCACAGACTCATTTTAAAAATGTTCATGCCCTTTGATTGAATAATTCAACCTAGGAGTTTATCCTAAGGAAATCATCAGTTTTCCAACTAAAGACTTTTGTACAAGTGTTTCTTATTTATCATGAAACAAATTAAAAGGTGATGAAACTAAAATGTCTATATATGTATAATGATTAAATTAAGTTATTATATGTTGTAATATTTAAAAATCATTAAAAGATGCACTTAAAGAATATTTCATGACAAAGGAGAATGTTCATCATTTCACTAAGTCAGTGATTTTTCAAACTTAGGGGGCAATTTTTCACATACTCCCCCACCACCAGGAAGCATTTAGCAATGTCTAGAGACATTTTTGGTTCTCATAACTCAGAGACAGGAGTGATACTAGTGGGTAGAGGCCAGGGACACTGCTAAACATCCTACAATGCACAGGGCAGCCCCCAGAACAAAGGATTATCCAGCCCAGTAGTCAATAGTGCCAGTCAATAGTGCTGAAGTTGAGAAACTTTGTACTAAGTGAAAGTAGTCCACTGTATTAGGTATGATTCCAATACAATGAAAAAAGTCCTAACTATGTATTTCCCAGGATATCTCTATAATATGTCTTTAAAGGATAGGACTGTTTCCCCCTTATCTGTAAGTTTAAGCAAAGAACATTATTTATGTAGAAGTTGGTGCTGAATGGATCACTGGCCTAGAATGAAAGAGTAAATCCAAGAAGCTTCTCCTCCCTCACCCCTCTTCACCTGCTGTGTGTACTCCTTCCTCCCCTCCCCTGTTTGTCTAAAATCTGTTTAAAAATAGTATATTTTGTAGTCGTGACTCTCCTATGTAGTCATGATATGTATTTTGTATTTACATGTAACGAGTCAAGATTATGCATGTAAGTTAATGTGCTGTATATCCAAATTGGCTGCTGCACATTTTTCCCTGACTCCTTGCTGTTTGGGAATAATAACCATCTACCTATTTTAGTGCAAAATATTTGCTATGTGCCTCACTTAATCTTCCTGTATGGTGGGGAAGATTATTATACCCATTTTAGAGATGAAGAAAGTAAGAAATAGAGAGATGACCTTCACCAGCTAGGAAGTAATAGAAACTGGAATGGCCAAATGGGGTCCTATAATTAGCAGAAAAGACACAAAGAAGCAAACAAATAAAAACAGAAAAAATTAAATAGTGCTTAATTTACCATCACCACATGCCAAAAGCAGGCGGTATTTTTTTTTTTTTGGAACTTGAAAATGAAGATTTCACATTTTTATAGTAACAATTACTGTGATGATAGGGATGGTTGCTTCAAAAAATCAATTTAAAAAATAGTTTACTTATTTTCATGCACCTCTCTGTTCCATTGTATTAAGGAACATTTTTGTTCCCTCAAAAGCTTGAAGTTTAACATATATTTATTATAAATCAAGGTGTGTTGAGTTGACAAATTAGGGAGATTTCATTAAAATCTCTTTTGACTTAATTTGAGATCACTAATGTTCTTATACTCAGAAAGATGAGAAACACACAATTTGTATCTGAAAGCATTTAGAAGACTCTAATAAACAAGTCTCTATTAAGTCTTTAATATCCTTAAAATTTTTAAGTAGAAAAATAAAGCTTGTTGTAAAAGTCTGAAGAGTGCAGTCACAGGAATAAAATACAGTTCTACTTCCCTGCTCTTATCCTACCCCTTCTGCCCTCCATGATATTACTGTTTGCATACAGCCTCTGGGTCTACGCACAAATATACACACTCCAATTTTTTTCTTTTTTTGACATTAATGGAATCATTCTGAAAAATTTACTTTATTTCCTTTGATAGTGTATCATGGTTATTTGTCTGTCAGTACTTATCTCACTTTTTGTAGCTTTATAGTATTCCAAAATATGTATATAACAATTTTAACCACTAATATCGATTATTTCGATGAGAAATAACTATTCTTTTCAATATTGAATCTTCTCTTCCAGGAATATGGTCAATCTCTCCTTTAATTACAATCTTTTTAAAAACACTTCAATGATATTTTATTCTTTCATATAGCTCTTCCACAGTTCTTGTTAAGTTTATTCCTAATTTTCTAGTATTTGTTTCTTCACATAAGTGCATGGATGGGTGGATGGATAGATGTGTAGAGCAGAGATTGTGTGCTATTGTGAAAATGCCCTGCCTATTTTTCCTAATTATGTTTTCTAATTGGTTATTGGTGGTATATAGGAGCACTTTGGTTTTGTAAGGTTTTCTATCTCACTATGTTACTGATTTTTCTTGTTAGTTTTACTGTTTTTTCTATTGAGCCAGTAGAATTTTCTAGGTAGAAAAGTGTGTCAGAAGATTATGACAAAAATATTCTTGACAGCTTTTTCTGTAATTTCCCATATTTATGCTTCTTATATTCTTTTTGTGTATGTGTGTGAGGAAGATCAGCCCTGAGCTAACATCCATGCCAATCCTCCCCTTTTGGTGAGGAAGACTGGCCCTGGGCTAACATCCGCGACCATCTTCCTCCACTTTGTATGAGATGCCGCCACACCATGGCCTGACAAGCGATGCATCGGTGCACGCCCGGGACCGCCAGCAGCAGAGCGTGCGCACTTAACCGCTATGCCACAGGGCCAGCCCCCTTATATTCTTTATATATTGCATTAGATAGGACTTCCAGTCCAATGTTCATTAGTTGAGATGAAAAAGTCGAGAGTATTGCCTTGTTCATGGCTTTATGGGAATGCTTCTAATGTTTTACCACCGAGAATGAAGTTTACTGTAGTTTTTTGGTAGTCATCTTTATTTAAATTAAGAAAGTTTCCCACCATTCCCATATTATTTAGTTTTTTTTTTAAGAAAAGATATTGAAATTTATCAAATGCTTTTTATTATCTATTGAAAAGATAATATCCTTTTCTGCTATAACAGAGTAATGTAGTGAAATTCATTCATACATTTCCTAATATTGTTTGCATATTATTGGGATAATCAAATCTACATAATGAAACTTGCTAATATTTTGCTTCATAACTTTGTATATGCAGTAATAAATGAGAGGGATCTTTAGTACTGCTTATTTTCTGCTGTCCGTTTTCAGAGATGTTTGGCCTAGTAAAAAGAGAAAAGAAATTTTCATTTTTGTCTGTATTCTGGACTACTTTAAATAATAGAAAATATATGATCTTTGCATATTTGTTAAGAGTTTTTCTGTAAAACCATCTATGCCTTTGTGCAAGTTGATTTTGACTACGTTTTCAAATTCTTCTGTGATTATTAGGCAGTTCCCATCATCTGTATCTCCTTGACTTAACTTTATTTTATTTATTTATTTATTTATTTATTTATTTATTTATTTATTTATTTAGTGAGGAAGATCAGCTGTGAGCTAATATATCCATGCCAATCCTCCTCTTTTTGCTGAGGAAGACTGGCCCTGGGCTAACATCCATGCCCATCTTCCTCCACTTTATATGGAACGCCCCCACAGCATGGTTTGACAAGCGGTGTGTTCGTGCGTCCCCGGGATCCGAACCGGCCAACCCCGGGCTGCCACAGCAGAGTGCGCACACTTAACTGCTTGTGCCACCGGGCCGGCCCCTTGACTTAATTTTAAAAGTTTATATTGTCGTAGAAATTATTCAGTTCATCTAGATTTTCAAATTTATCAGTGCCATGTATAGTGAAAAACTAAATGGATTTACTTTTGTTTTAATAAAGACATCTGAATTCCACCCAGACTATTACCTATGGTGTTTTCGTTGTTGTTGTTGATGATGGCTATTTATATCATAGTGCTATTTTAGGAAGCACAACAAGTGATTGAGTCTCATATATTTTGGTAGGGACTGATCAAAGATCAAGATGAATGACTAGCTTAGCTTTCCCCTTACTGTATTCCTATCTGGAAGACCATATTGTTATTCAACCATCTACTTATTCCAGGCATTGTTCTAGATGCTTTAGGTATATAATCTCATTTAATCCTCTAAACAATCCTATTAAGTAGATATTAACACTAACATTGTGGAGATGATTAAGTGCAGATTTAAGAGAGTATTGTATTTATTCAACATTCCATAACAAGTTTGTAGCAGAGTTAATCAAATTCTGCGGCAGCAGGGGAAATTTCTTGAGGCAGTACTGTATGGGAGAAAAAATCTCTTCCTCTACCTATCTTATGTTCTCTGGCTGGGCCCTGTAAATGAGACTGGCCAAAGACAGATTAACAAAACAAAAACAAACAGAAGTTTATTAACACGTGCATCCTGATGTACACATGAGAGCACTCAGTGATGAGTAACCCAAAGGAGTGGTTAGAATTTGGGTTTAAATACCAACAAAGGAAAAAGGATTTGGGGCTTCTGGGCAGGAGAGGCAAGTTAAGGGAAGATGACCAGGGAAAGTATGGTAAACAAGGGTTGTTTAATAAGGTTTGTTATGCAGATTTAGGTGGAGCCTTTTCCCTTGATAGGAGTTGTTAAAAGTCCTCTTCCTGGTAAGGGAGAGGAAGACATCTCTACAAATAGAAATTTCCTTTATAAATGGAAATTTCTTTACAAAAGGAAAACTTGTGCCCTGCTTTTAGAGCTTTGGCTGGTTTTCAATGGCCTTTAGCTTGAAATAATCCGTATGTCAAAGTACAATGTCCCTGACACAGATTTGAATTGTGATGGAACTTTTCAGGGATCTAGATAAACCAGAAATACTCCCAGAATATGCCTCCCTGGGCCTATTTCAAGCCTGACAGAGACCTATCCAAGAAATGTGTCTGAAATGTGAATTACTGGTCGGGTGTCTTTTTCTAGAGTTCAATCCAAGTATGTTTTAATTCAAGAAAATACTTGAATGTGGAGGTTTGGAATTATTGATACTCAAAGTGAGCTGCAGAAGAATGAAAAGTGAGGAACGCTGAGCTTAATCTACGCAGGAGTAAGAAATCCATCATCCACTTTATTAGGTGATTTCTCCAGTGCTTTTTTAAAAAAAATGGAAATATAGGAATCCCTGACAATATATTCTGGGAAAAAATTTATTCTAGGGCTTGATATAGTAATTAGATGAGTCCTAAAATAGTTGAGAAAATGTTCTTTTCAGTGGATTAATGTAACTATTTTTAATAAAGATTACTAAAAATTTTCTGTCTGGGGGCCGGTCCCGTGGCTTAGCGGTTAAGTGCACGTGCTCCGCTACTGGCAGCCTGGGTTCGGATCCTGGGCGCGCACCAACGCACAGCTTCTCCAGCCATGCTGAGGCCGCGTCCCACATACAACAACTAGAAGGATGTGCAACTATGACATACAACTATCTACTGGGGATTTGGGGGAAAAAAAAGGAGGAGGATTGGCAATAGATGTTAGCTCAGAGCCGGTCTTCCTCAGCAAAAAGAGGAGGATTAGCATGGATGTTAGCTCAGGGCCGATCTTCCTCACAAAAAAATAAAAAAATAAAATGTTTAAAAAAATTTTTCTGTCTGGATTAACAAAAATGAGCTAATTTATGGAGGAAGTTATATGATTTGAATGCTTCAAGTTAGTAATAAGTACACAGAATTTATAGGGTTTTTAAATGTCTGTGTGCATAATTAATAATCTTTATCTGCTAAATGAAGAAGAGGCAGTTAACATGGAAATAGAGTAATTAGACTTCCATAGATTGTAAAAGGGCATAAAGATTCCTATTTGCAAATACTATTGAATTTTAAGTCATTCTCAATTGGCAAATTGAGTAGATGTTGTGACTTTTAAGAGGCCAGTGAATACTAGAAGGAAATAAATCATTAAACCTTTAAACAGATTTCTGTATGAGCTCCAGGTATTTTGGTTTATCTCTTTCAAACAGAGCTGTTGATAGCCAGGCTCAAGGTAGTAAGCCACTGTGAGAAGCAGGTAGCTGGAAATGCATAGTGACTCATGGTGGCAGAAGGCAAGTAAAGGAGAGTGTGTCTTCAGCCAGTGCCAAACAGTGGTGACAATTTCATATTGTCATCAGGGGAACCAAGGCTTATGCAAGCGCATATTTCAGAACCTAGGACAGTTCCATTCAAAAGAAGCACGCGGGCAGGCCGGCTGGCTAGGTGGATCAGGACGGGCTGCCTGATGGCTATATTCCTCCTTCCTTCCTCTCCACTTCCATATCAACCCTTGAGGCTTATTGAACGTCAGTATCTCTTCTCGCTGTGTACACACATTGCTGCAGCAATCTACCTACTGTGACAGCTCTTGTTTCTGATTTTGGCTTGTGGTTCAAGGCTACCTTTTATGATTATTTTAAACAAAATATTCATATTACGATTTGCTCTTGGTTCTTATACCTTGTGGGATGGCTCTCTTTGTATCAAACTAATTTTAATGTTTATATATTTAGTAATCCAAATTTGTACGTTGGGACTATGTGAGAGAGTATTCATTTTTTTTCAGTCTATATAAATCTCATTTATGCTATATTTCTAGTCTTACCCATTGTTAAGTTTCAGAAATTAACCACAATGTTCAAATATATAAATTTAACTGTATTCCTCCCATGGGAGCTATATTATGTCACAGCCATTGGGCTAAACTATGAGATATTTCATGTGTTTCAGAAATTTAAATCATTTTGTTGGGACCCAAGATTAACCTGCTAGATAACAATATCCTGCAGTGAATTAAGTTTCAGCAGGTTTCCTAGATTTGTTTCTTTCTCCTGCTGTTTTTATTAACTTAAATAAATTAAATTTCCTTCCAAAGAATGACGTCCACCCCAGATACCTTCTTTTAGGATATCTGCTCAAGTCATCTTCTGTCCCTGAAATTTACACTATGTAGTTTCAGGATCTTTATCCATGTGTAGGAGCAAAATGGTGAGGCACAGATACCAGATTTGAAGCAGTGTTACCTAGGAAACAAATCAAATTCTAAACTATGTTTTCTATAATTGTCCCTGATTGGAGATGAACCCTTGAAATTTAACTTCCCAGGAATGTGTCTTTTTGTGAGCATGGTGTACACAGAAACAATTGAAAGGATCAATTAAACAAATATATCTGATGAGATATTCAGCATTTCTTCTCCGCTTTTTGCCCTTTAAACAACTTGAGTTCTATTTGCCCTTTAACAAATATAACTTTTGGCTTGTTCATGGGGAAAGAAAAATTTAATTATGGAACGTTTAGGTTTCTGAATATTTGGGATGCTTGAAGAGCAATAAGAGATATGGGATTCATATATTACAGACCATCTAAATTCCTAAAAAGTGATGTTTTATTATAATTTTTTTTAAATTCTGGATAATTTTTTTTATAGAAACAGAATAAAGTAAGCATTATTTGGGGAGAAAACACTATTGTGAAACTCAAACTCTAGTTCCTATAGTTTATAACTCCAGATACCTTAAAAACACAGCAAAACAAAATAAAACACAAACATAGCAGTGATACTGGCTCAAGACAAGGTTGACATGAGGGAAGCCATTGTAGAAAAGAAGCCCTATTGTAACTTTGAATGACCTCTGACTAACTAACCCAGCTGGATACACACCCTCCAGGAGATCTAACTGCTCTGTAGATTTTGCGACCCCTGCTTGTGCATGTACCTCCCAGCTGCGATAAGATGATAACTTTGTTCTTTTGAGTTCCTTGGGAATGTGATGACCCCCGAACAGAGAGTCTATGCTGATAGCCATCACCAATGAAAACTGAAAGATCTGGTGTGGCCACTCCCAGTCTGTAACACCAGAAGGTCAACATTCCTAACCCCCTCGCCTATAACACATTGGCCTATGTAACTGCTGTAAGATTTTGTGCCCCCTTAAGATAGTTCTTTCAGACATGAGTCAGCCATCTTCCCTCTTGCTAGTGAGCTGTAATAAAAAGTCCTTTCTTTCCTACCACCTTGCCTCTTGACTATTGGCATGTCTTGTGGTGGGCAGACGAACTCCCTTTTTGGGTGGTAACAGCAGCAGCTCCAAGATTTTAAAGAAGCACTAAACTCCATGACAAGTTTCTTGCACAGTGAACTTCTTTCACATGAGAAGATGAGAAGGTGACCCCACACCCCTGATCTCCCCTCCTCCGCTGGCTTGCAGACACTGTCCAGGTTCTCAGAAATGCCCATGGCCAGTCAGAGCTGCCAGTGTTCACCCTTTGTGACCTTGCTTACTCAAAACCAAGCACCAAGTGGAGTGTTTTTTATGTAAATAATTTGTATATTCTCAAGTTCTGCTGCAGTTTTGACAAGCCTAAGTTACTGATCTGCTGACTCAAAATAGTGTATCTTTTCCTCTCGTTCTCACAGGAAATGACTTTTGTAGGTAGTATAATGCCCTCCCCACAAAGATGTCCATGTCCTAATCCTGAATGTTATCTCACATGCCAAAGGGACTCTGCAGATGTGATCAAGTTAAGGATCTGGAGATAGGAAGATTATCCTGGATTATCTGGGTGAGCCCAATGTGATCACAAGAGTCCTTACAAGAGGGAAGCAGGAAGATCAGAGTCAGAGAAGGAAATGTGATGACAGAAGCGAGAGAGAGAGAGAGAGAGAGAGAGAGAGACTTGAAGATGATACTCTGCTGGCTTTGAAGATGTTGGAAGGGGCCATGAACTAAAGGATGCAGGCAGCCTCTAGAAGCTGGAAGAAGCAAGGAAACAAAATCTCCCCTAGAGCCTTTAGAAGAAACATAATGCTGCTGACCTTTGATTTTAGGCCAGAGAGACCCATTTTGGACTTCTGGCCTCCAAAACTGTAAGATAATAAATTCGTGTTGCTTTAAGCCACTAAGTGTGTGGTAATTTGTTACAGCAGCCATAGGAAACTATACAATGACAAATTTATGTTTTTCAAAATAGACCACTTTTTTCTAATTATAATAACAAGCTCAGATTTTTCAAGAATATTTTCTCTTCAGGAAAGTATAAAGAGAGGAAGGAAACTATCGCTTGGAGAACACAGTAGTCCTGGTGAAGATGGATCTGTGACCCTCAAGCCCCTTCCCCCACATTCTTATGTCTTAAAGTCTAATGAATACCATATATGTGTGCCATATATATATGCATTTTAGTTAAACTATGGAAATAGACTGCTTATTTTTCTAACTTTGCTCTTAACTATGAGCTCTTCGAGCTCAGTTTCCTTTTGTTTCATTCCTGGCTTTTAGCGAAATTCCCAACACACGGTAGGTCCACAACCAACAATTGCTGAATTCATTGATTAGTTGATTAATTGATGGAATGCTATTAAAATATAGTACTTTATAAATATTCATTAAGTATCAAATGAAATATTTAATTAATATTTATTGAGTATCTATTGTGTATCAGACTCAATCTTAGACACTTTATAAAAAAGAAATCCCTGCCCCTGAGGTGCTTACATCTGGAGGGGATACACAGACAAGAAAGAAACAAGCAAAACAAAAAAATATACGATATTTCCAGCAGTGATCAGTGCTTTGAAGAAAACTAAATGGCATGAGGGATGGACAGTGTTGGGTTGGTGCTATTTATATAGGGAAGTAGGGAAGGCCACTCTAATAAGATGAAATTTGAGTAGAACCTAAAGAAAATGAGGAAGTCAACAATGTCACTATCTCAGCTAAGAGCAAGGGCCATGAGCCAGGAGGATGCTTGGCATGTTCAATGAGATACAAAGAGATGCCTGTGGATAGAGCCCAGGGAACAAGGGGCAGAGTGGTGGCAGCAAGATCAGAGAGGTAAATTGAGCCGATCATGAGGGCCATGGTTAGGACTTTGACTTTCACCTTGAATGTGATGGGAAGCTTCAAGAGTCATCATGATCTAACAGTCTAAAAGTATCACTCCAGGGGCCATCCCTGTGGCCTACTGGTTAAGTTTGGTGCGCTCCACTTCAGTGGCCAAGGTTCGGTTCCCGGGCATGGACCTACACCACTCATCTGTCGGTGGCCATGCTGTGGTGGCGACCCACATACAAAATAGAGGAAGACTTGCACAGATGTTAGCTCAGCGAGAATCTTCCTCAGCAAAAAATAAAATAAAAATAAATAAAAAAATAAAAGTATCACTCTGGCTGCCATGTAGAGATTAGACTCTAGGCGGCAAGGATGGAAGCAGAGAGAACAGGAATCCAGGCCAGAGGTAATGGTGGTTTAGATCCCAGTTGCTGTGGCAAAGGTGTTGAGAAGTCGCCATATTGTGGATATATTTCCAAGCAAGTACCAATAGGATTTTCTTATGGATCAAATGTAAGATATGGGATATGAATCTGGAGTTCTGAGAAGAGGTCCAAGTTGAAGACATTAATTTTGGAAAGTTCAGTGGATAGATGGTGTTTCAATCCAGGTGGCTTGATGAGGGCACCTAAGGAGTGAGCGTGCAGTGTGAAGAGGTCTGGAAATAAGGAGACTGAGAGGGATTTGACAGTCAAGAAGAAAGAGAACCAAGAGTGGAGTCCAAAGAGTTTTGAGGAGCAGGGAGGGATCTGCATGTCAAGTATGCAGATCAGATGACAAAGATGGGAGGGAAGTGTTGATTATGAGAATTGACTTCAGGGAAGTCATTGATGACCTTGAATGAGCAGTTCAGGTAGAATGATGGAGAAAGAGACCTTATTGCAGTGGGTCCAGAGAGAATGGGCAGACAGGAAGTTGAAACAGTGAGTGTAGGCAAACCTTTCTAGGAATTTAGCTGCAAATGCAAACAAAGAATTTAGGCAGGACCTGAAGGACAATGTGGGACCACTGGAAGGCTTTTCTATTTTTAATATTGGAGATATCACGGGATGTTTGAATGCAGATAGCAATGATCAAGTAGAGAGGGGGTAATTGAAGATGCAAGAGAGATGGGAGACGATTGCTAAAGTGATGCGTTTGAGTGTTCAAAAAGAGGGATGGGGTCCAACGATCCCGTGAAAAGCTCTGCCTCAAAAGTGGTGAATGGACAGGTCACATTTTCTGAACAATTGATTGGGACATGTATTCTAACAAAGGATTTTTATGCCACTCTTTAGTGTGAGAGGCATTTCAAAATATGTAGTTTTGATGCAAAAGAGAGAAAAATAGAAATTTCTGGAAATTTTCATGGTTTAGAGGGGACAACAGGACAGAACATTTTTAAAAAACCCTGGCTTTCACAGAAAACTCTTATATACAGACAACTATCTAATTGAGTGGTAGTTATTATATATGGTTTGTTTAACTCATTTTGTTAGAATATTAAGTCAAGGCCATGGTTCAAGGCTCCAACCCAATGTAGTTCTGCTGGCTTTAAACAGACAAATAATGGTTCTGTAGCTGTGGACTGCACCACCAAAGCGAGCCGTATAAATAAAGGTTGGGGGAGCCATGAGCACACAGAGCTGATTCATTGCAAGATCCTCCTCACTACTGGAAAAAACCCAGCTCCAACGACAGTGTGTCAGCATCATTATCTCATATAAAAGAGAGGAGCTTTTGGCCAAAAAATAGATAATATATTGCAGAACTGATATTGTCAATGTAATGAAACAGACTTTTCAAAGATGAGATGCAACTGAACTAAATCATTTAAAGTGCAATCCTTAGAGATTCTTGGACATTTGCATCACAAACCACTCTGTTTCCTCACAGCGCTAGGCTGTATTAGTCATTAAAACCTTTCAGGGGAGTGTGTGCTCTGGATTTATTTTGGAGAGTCAATTTTTTGTCTTAGAAAATTACTTTGCCATATTCTTGAGATACTGGTTAAATTATCTACACATTGAGGTGACACTAAGAAGACGGTTGAGTTATCTGCCCAGAGCCCATAAATAGTGCTGATAGAATGGGTCTCTGAGTATTGAAGAGACCTAGTCAAAATTTTCCTTTGGGGTGGTAAACAGGCTTCACTTTTCCCCTTCTACTGCCTCCCTCCTTCTTCCCTCCTTCCTTCCTATCTTGCCTCTCTCCCTCCCTCCTCTTTCTCTCCCTCCCCCCTCTTTCTCTCCCTCCCCCTTTCTCTCCCTTCCTTCAACCTCCTCCCTCCTCCCTTCTCCGCCCTCCCTCCTCTATCCTTTCTCCTTCTTCCCTCCTGCACTTTTTCTGCCTCTCTCCCTCTCTCTCCATTTCCCTCCCCTTTGTAAACCCCTTGAACCATAGCATATACCACACAGAGCAGTGGAAAAGGTCTAAGTTGCACATTACACAAATCAAAGCATCTGGTAGAACAGCTAATATCTTTACAGAACTTAACCTTTTTTAAAGCATTTTTGCAGAAATTTTCCTTTAAAACGTTCCACAATCCTGCGAGATAGATATTTACCCTTAGTAGCTTACAATTTCATTCATTCGGCCTTGGGGAGGACAAAATGCTTACCCAGGATTGCACAGACAGCAAGTGAATGGCTGATAAGGAAATCCAGGTTGCATGGCTCCAAGACTCTTTCCCTAATGCTGCATTATCTCTGCTCCTTCTTGCCTCCTGGTTAGTGACGGCAAACAGGCGCAATCGGAGGAGGCTGAGATAGCCTGACAAAACACCATGTCCACTGTTTTCCCTTTCTCCATAAATTTTTCCTTACAGGGTGGTGAAAACTTTCTCCATGCTCCACCTGCACCCTTACCAGCAAAAGGAAGGACCCATCAGGCAGGTTTGACCCAGCAATGAGTGATTATACAAGGACACGAGTTTCCATGAACACTCTGGCCCCAGCAAACCTCAAACTCCCCAACATTAAGATAGATGATGTAAGATGATGTGTCCCACCTCCTCTAACATCATTCTCATTAGTATTTAATCATGCTTCGTAGCCATATCCCTCTCAGCTTATAGCCGGGGACAGCACATTTCTATTTCTTTTCCTGGTACTGCTGTTGGAAACGAAGCTGATTTTCACTCAACGTGTCTGGGAAATGCACACCCTTTATTAACAGAGGGGCGATTGGGAGATGGCTCACTCCTCATGAAATACATTGCTACTGAGTTCTTTTCTATCTTTGTTCCAATATTCATAAAGCATTTGTGTGGGGTTACAGCAATTATTTTGTCACCCATACCCTATAGAGTCACAGTAATTAGGTGGATAGTCAAAGAACACGGCTTTATGGACTATGTAATTAATCATGCCTGCTGGTGTGCATTTCCTAGCACCCAACAATGCAGGGCTGACACTAACTAAACCTCCTGCCTGGCTTTCTTCCCCAAGTGTTATGTAATTCAAAGGGCATTTATGAAAGTGACTGTGGTCAGCTGAAAATGTGGACAATAGAAATAATAGCTATTGGGGTAGTTTTGTAATTCTGAAATAATATTTTAAATTATGAAAATATTTCATACATTTCAAAGATATAAAGAACATTGCAATAAGCACACATATACCCATAGTAAGCACGTTAGGTTTCTTTTTTATTTGCTACTGATATCTCTTTCTATTTTTTATTTTATTTTTTTTTTGCTGAGGAAGATTCGCCCTGAGCTAACATCTGTTGCCAATCTTCCTCTTTTTTTTGCTTGAGGAAGATTAGCCCTGAGCTAATATCTGTGCCAATCTTCCTCTATTTTGCATGTGGGACCTCACCACAGCATGGCTGACGAGTGGTGTAGGTCTGCCCCTGGGACCCAAACCCGCAAACCTGGGCCCCCAAAGCAGAGTGTGCTGAACTTAACCACTATACCATGGGGCCGGCCCTGATATTTCTTTTTAAAGAAATAGAACATTATAGATGCAGGCGAAAGTTTCCATCTCATTCCCCTCTCCTCCTCTGCAAAAGTAACTGGCATTCTGTGGGTGTGTATTTTTCCTATCCATATTTTTATACTTTTATTCTCTATCTTTCTTAATGTATATATCCATATACTGTATATTGTATCATTTAGGGTATTTTTCAGAAACTATATAAGTAGTTTTATACTGTATCCTTTGCAACATTTTTTTTCATTGGCATTGAGTATTTGAGGTTTATCCAAGTTGATACATGTGGTTCTACTTTTTAAAAACTGTTAGAGTTCGTTGTATAAAAATACATTGTATAAATAAATAAGATTTATTTATGCAGTCATTTCTTAATGGACATTCACATTACTTCTAGTTGCTTTCTAATACAAACAACACTCCAGTGAACATTCTTACACATCCTCCTTGCACACATGTATGAGAGTTTCTCTAGGGCTAGGGCCTGCAAATTTTTTTCTATAAAGGACCAGATAGTAAATATTTTCAGCTTTGCAGGCCAGATGGCCTCTGTCCCAACTACTGAACTCTGCCATGGTAGCGCGAAACCAGCCATAGATAATATGTAAACAAGCAGGCATGGCTGTGTGCCAATGAAACCGTATTTACGAATGCTGATGTGAATTTCACATCATTTTCACGTGTCATTATTGTTCTTTTGATTTTTTTTTCCTTGGCATTTTATAAATGTTAAAAAAAATATCTCAAGTTCATGGGCCATACAAAAACAGACATTGGGCCTGATTTGACCCAAATTATGATTTGCTGACCCTTTCTTTAGGGACTATACCTAGAAGTGGTGTTACCGTAGCAAATGATATGTGCAACTCCATCTTTACAAGATAGGACCAGATTAATCTCCAAAATGGATGTATTAATTTATCTTTATATCCCTACCCACATTTTCCAATAGCCTCACTTACACTTGGTATTATCAGACTTTTTATGTATTGCCAATCTGATGTGTCTTAAATTATGTGTCATTTTTGTTTTAATAGGCATTTTTCTACAAACTGGCATTTTCGTCTTTTCATTCATTCAGGGTTAGTAGATAATATTTCATATGTTCATTAGCTTCTTGGTTTCCCTTTTCTGTTGATTTGCTTATCTGTCTCCTTTTCAAGTTTTCTCTTGGGTCGTCTGCCTTTTTTCTTACTAATTTTTACGATTCTTTATATATTCTGAATACTAATCCTTTGACAGATATAAACACTACATTGCAAATGTCTTAGGTTTGTGGCATGTCTTTGCTGTACTAGAATAGTTAATGTAAAATTCATCAATATTTTATCAATGGGTTGTGTTTTTTGTAAAAGAAATTTCCAGATTAATTTACTTGCTCTAAAATCATTGATAAGTGTTTGAAAGATCACCACCACTACCACACCTCCCACTCCAAAATTGAGAAGGAGCTGACACTTGTCTCAGGTGAGCCCATTCTCCTGACTTTTCACCCGCATCTTCCCTCCAGCGCCATCTCCCAGAACTGCCTGTTCCACTCATTCTTCCGTGCCCCTTCTCTGGTGTGTCCTATTAAATCTTGCTCCCAGGTTCCCACTTAGATACAGATCGTTGATACTCGCTTAGAGATTTTTGAAGACAAAGAGATCAATGTCTTAATCTAAAGGGATAATTGACTGATGTAAAATTTTAAGCATCAGTCAATAAAAAAAGAGGATTTTCTTGACTCCCTGAAATCAAGCCAGTTAGACTGCAGTACACCTGCCTTACCATTGTGGGGTAAATGAGATTATTCCTTTAACACAGCATATTATTGATTCAACATATGGTTCTTATATTCCATTAATGAAATTTGAGATAATAAGAATGTGTAAGTGTTCCAAAAATGTATTACATGTTTTTCTAGCTTTTCTCCAGTGATAAGAGATTGAAACTACATTTGCTCTGCATGGGTCTTGCACCATGTCGAGTGACATAATTAAGATAATCTCTTTTATCCCATAATTCTTATAACAGAGTTCAGAAATATTCTTTCCCAAATGCTTTAAATTATGGTCTTTCAAAAGAGAAGTGCAGTGTTTATAAAGGGAAGAAGGATCTTGCAGCCCATGTGGGAAGAGAGTTGTAACCAGTGATAAAGAAGCGGAAGAGTAATAAGCTTGCAGGCAGCAGAAGGCAAGTAGCCAGATCATGTCAGAAACTGAGGAGGGAGTGGATCTGATGCCTCTGCAGGCTATGATTGGAATCCACCCTCGGTCAGTGACTGAGAATGGCTGCAACCTGGAGGCAGTCCATGGCTTTGCCTGGGCATAGAATGAACCAGTTGATGCTTTACTTTGCTCTGTCTTTCATCTTTTAGATGGAAAATTATTATTTTTATGTGCCGGTGTTCATTGAGCATGTGAGAGGTGGTCAGAGATCAAAACATAGGGAATTCTGGAGAGGAGGAACTTTGGGCCAACTCTACTGTCAATGCTATTCAAGTTTGGGAGGGCATGGGCTGCCCTCAGAAGGCAACTCTGAGCCAACTCAGAGCCAACTCAGAGGCTGCTACCTGGAGGTTTCTAAAAAGAGAACAGGATTGGTGATGGTGACATATGAGAAGAAACCAAATGTACCTTGTAGAGAATCTGGAAGTAATTTTATTCTGCCTACAAGGAAGGAACAATGATACAACTTAGTTACCACAGAGTGGAGAGAAGAAAGAATGGAAGTCTGAAAAAAACTGATCTAAACAGATTTCTCTCCTTCTCTTGGGTCAAAGATGTTCTGGATACCACCAGACTCTCCAGCCTGAGTCCTCGAAGGAAAGGAGAGAAGCACAGTGGATGTTATACAAGTCAGAGAAGGATGGAAATGGGAGCTTTTAGCCCTCTCTAGATTTAATGTCTATATCAGTTTCATAGTGGTGGTGGTGGTGGTGATGGTGATGGTAATGGTGATGGTAAATGATGATTGCCAAGGGAGGATGGGCAAGACCTTACTGCTACACAGAAAATATGGTACTAGCAGTGCTGAGAGTTAAATAAAGGGTGGTCGTGCCTCGAAAGATACGACCTATATTAGTTGCCTGGGAATTTCATAAAAGGGATGGTCAACACGAGTGTTATTAGATGTGATTTTGGAATGGACACTTGACATTCCTTCACCAAAATTATGCTTTCTTCCCATTCAGTCCATCTAACTAGCCATTGTTAAGAAACTAGGAGAGAAAGACAGAGTACCTGCCCTCCATGAGCTCATAGTCTAGAAGAGAAGATAGACAAAGAAACACATGATGGTGCAGTGGGACAGGTGCTGTGACGGGAGCTTGCTGTTGGGCTTCACTCCTAGAATTGCCCCTGCCACTCTCTTCAAGCTCTCCCCACCCCCACCATACACACCCAAATATAAAATGGTTCTTTCCTCATAGACCCTGCCATTGGCCAAAATAGCCAGGCTAGGAAGATATATTAAAAGCTCTGGTGATCTTTTTAAAAAATCAATCTCATTATCAATATAAGCAATTAAGTCTATAAGGAAATAACAATATTAACTAATATAATAAAGTACTTAAATCTGCTAAACGCTGTGTTAAGCACTGTACATAAAGTATGTCATTTACTCCTGAAAATGTTTTAAAGCAGGTGCAATAGTGCCTCTTCACTTTCTCCTTCATTCGTTCCACCCTCTTTGTTTTCAAAAGGGGAGGAAAAGGAAGTTTAGTTAAAGAGACTTGCTGAACGGGGGCCGGCCCCGTGGCTTAGTGGTTAAGTGCGCGCGCTCCGCTACTGGCGGCCCGGGTTCGGATCCCGGGCACGCACTGACGCACCGCTTCTCCGGCCATGCTGAGGCGGCGTCCCACACACAGCAACTAGAAGGATGTGCAACAATGACATACAACTATCTACTGGGGCTTTGGGGGGGAAAATGGGAAAAAAAAAGGAGGATTGGCAATAGATGTTAGCTCAGAGACGGTCTTCCTCAGCAAAAACAGGAGTATTGGCATGGATGTTAGCTCAGGGCTGATCTTCCTTACAAAAAAAAAAAAAGGAGACTTGCTGAAGGAAATACAGTTAGTGATGGTCAGAGCCTTGCATTGATCCAGATCTGTCTCTAAGAGCTAAGCCGTTATCTGACGGCACTAAACTGCTACAATGCCTGTCATGTGTTTTTTGAGTCTTAAAAATAATTCTTTGGGCCTCACGACTAGGTGTGCGTTGTTGTATGAACTCACAACCTGGTCTGTAGCACTGCAGTCAGCACGATGGTGCTGCCGCGGGTGCCTGGGTCTCCCCACTACTAGCCAACCAGCATTATGGGAAAGTTAGCTTTCTTGGCCAGAACTAAATGATAATTAGAGAGCAGTAAGTCACTTTCCAGACTATTTAAAATAGCAAATTAGCAGCAAAACAGCCAATGACCACAGTGGTTGCTGAATTAGTTTGCCTGGATTGCACTAGCTTCCTGTGGGTCTTGATTGCAAAGAGCGCTGGGAGGATGAATCTGGAATTGCAGAATGAGACATTTCTCACTTGGCAAGTCGTCTCCTTCCCCTACACTGTTGTTAGTAGTGCTTTAACCCAAAATTCTGGCTTCTGCTATAATAAATATTTCAGAAAGTTATCCTATGAATTCTTTTTGAAACTGTTGCTTGCCTTTGGTTTTTATTTTTTTGAAACATAGCCATAAGGAAAGATTTTCATTGCTTTCTTCCCTGCACTGTATTAGGAATAGACACTTGGGGTAGAGTACTAAGAACATTTTTTGGTTCTATAGGAGGTTGCCTAAAGCATATCAAATGCACGAATAAAGCATTTGATCCCTCTTCCTTGACTCTTACCCTCTGCAGAGTAGCACCAACTAGTGTTTTCCACAGGCAAGTTAGTAGTCCTGAGATGGAATAATACTGGGAAAAGCATTAATTGCAGCTTCAACCCTTTCCTGAAACAGAGAGAGAGACAATCATGCCCTGTTGCCAGGATTCATAAGACAGCTTGGGGTCTTGAGACAGAAATCTTATCTAAAAGACTCTAAAAGTTACCTTCAAATCAAAGCCCATTTGTCTGAAGCAAGTGTAGTTGGGAAAGAACTCCTCTCAGCAGCTTAAGAGTCCTAGTTGAAAACTACAGATGATCAAATAGACACTTGCTATTCCCACTTTGATCTGGAAAGTTCAGATTTCCCCTTGGCAGCCCGTAGACATCAAGGACCCTTGATGTACCACAATTGAAGGCCCTCTGATTTTCCTTCCTCTGACAAGAGAAGGTTTTCCCCCATTTCGTCTACTCATTGATGACCTTTCCTTAGTGCTTGACCCTGACTGCCATTGCTTCTAGAAACTCCTGCTCGAATTCCACCAAATGGCTCTGTATTCATTCTCTCCCTGCTTCTTTTAGACTTTTTTCTGCATCCTCTTTTCTCTCCTTTAAATCTGCACTCATCCTTTTCCATCCCCACTGCCTCCAGCCTTAGATAAGTTCATATCACCTCAAGTTTCTATGATCCCTGCCTCTAGTTCTTTCGTTTAGTCACACAATGCGTCATATTTCTTCTTAATTTATTTCCTTACCTCTGCCACCACTCTTTTCTTCTCATTCTGTTTTTTTTATTAATTCATTTTTTCTTATGATCTTACAGAGCCTATGTTTTCTTTCATTTCCATCAGTTTGAGTCACTCAAAATGTTCTTTTGTTTACTTGAATAAATCTTCCCTTGATTATTCACATCATCTGCCTTCTCCATCCAAAATTTCTTCTTCCCATTACAAGTATTTTTGCTTAGATCCCACATTCCCTTTTTGTTTGTTTTGTATGCTTTGAACTGGGACAATTCTGCATGTACCACCACTCCCATTTTGTTCTCCAGTAAGTAGCACCAACAGAGTTTCCTTGATTCACTTCTATTTTTACAGGAACTCTATTTGAATCTTCCTCTTGGAACCCTGGATGGAGGACTGGGAACTGCTGTTTGTTAATCTGTGTTCAGTCCCTCAGTTTCCTAAAGGCACAAGGAGGGAGCGTGGGGCTTTGCAGCCGGAAATGAGAATTCCATCTCCTTAAAATTTCTCCCCCCACCTGGTGATACTCCTCTACAAGGGAGTTCCTAAATCAGGAATTCTCTGGTCCTTTCTCATGGAAAAGCATCTCATGTTTCTACCCACTTAGGGGTGACCTGGTCACTTTGGAGAGAAAATGGGTGAGGGTGAAGTCTGGAGGCTTTCCATAATTTTGTTTGGTAAAACAGTGTGGAATTTTCTATATGTAGCTCCCTTTGAGCCGCTGCTGCCAATTGGCCTCCAGATGCCATTTTATAGTGATCCTAATGCCAAGCATCAGCCCCAGACCTTCTCTCTCTTAGTTAGGAAGTCAGACCAATAAAGAAGAGTAGCACATGGCTCCATAGGTTTTGTTTAGCACCAGATACTGCTCTTCCTTGGTGAGTTCATCCCGTTGCTGCATAACAAATTACCACAATTTTAGCAGCTTAAAACGACACACATTATTATCTCACAGTTTCTGTGGGTCATGTTTGAGCACAGCTTAACTAGATCCTCTGCTCGGGGCCTCACAAGCCTGCAATTCTGGAATCAGGCAGGGCCGCAGTGTCATCTGAAGCTTGACTGGGGAACGATCATCTCCCAAGCTCCCCTAGGTTGTTGGCAGATCATCTCCTTGAGGTTGTAGGACTGAGGTCCCTGGCTTCTTAACTGGCTGGTAGCTGGAGGCTGTCCTCAGGTCCTAGAAGCCTCCTACAGTTCCTAGATATGTGGCCCATGTCATAGACAGTTCACAACATGGCAGCTTACTTCTTCAAGGCCAGCAGGGGAATTTCTCACTCCAGTCTTCTAAGATAGAGTCTTATATCATGTAGCATAATCATGAGAGTAACATCCTTTCAACTATTCCATGTTCTGTCATTTAGAAGCAAGTCACAGGTCCCAGCCACACTCAAGAGAATGGGATTCTACAAGGGTGTGACTCATTGGAGGTCACCTTAGGGTATGAAGAATGAGAGGCTGGCCATTTCTTTTTAGCAGGGCCCCTCAGAATTTCCTCCCTCCCTTCCTGTGCCAGAAACACCTTCTAAAGATCCTGAAGCCCTTTGAATAGGGAACATCAAGCTCCAGATGCAGTACATTCCCACAATCAGGAAACTAATTATAGAGGTATCTAATTTTACAGCCCATAGGCATCAACATAAATTGGATTGGATGAGGTATTAAATGGTGGGTTTCATCCCAAGAAATCACTTGGAAATATAGTGCTAATGTCTAGGACGGAGTTTCTCAACTACAACACTATTTGAGGCTGGATAATTCTTTATTGTTAGAGACTATTCTGTGCATTGTAGGATGTTTAGCAATATCCCTGGACTCTGCTCACTAGATACCAGTAGCAAACTCCCCCCTCCCAGGGTTGTATCAACTAAAAATGTCTCCAGACATTGCCAAATGTCCTTTGTGGGGGAGAGCATAATCAACCCCAGTTGAGAAACACTAAGCTAGAGTCTTTCCCCAGATTTCCATTAAGGAGACAGTGGGCGTCTCCTGATTGCAATAAAACCCATGCAGTGTAATTTCATGGAAACATAATTAGGATGAAATTGGTATGAATACAGCTGTGAGTCTATCCAACAGCAATACAACTGATGATATAAGGCAGTGGGAAATTTAGAGTCATGCCTCAGGCAGCCTAGTAGGGTCTAAAGGGTTCCGGTCCTAGTCTGGACTGTAACTTCTCTATGCTTAGGTCACTTCATCTGTAAAATAAGGTGTATTTTACACACCTCTGTAAAATAAGGGTATTGTAATCACAGAAACGGTACTTTGATTTGAAAAGTGCTGCTGCATCCATTGAAGCCCCCAACAATGTGCCTGGCAGTTGAAATATCTGTATTTACCATTTACGGTCTCAGGATGTTTCTTTTAACTGAAGGAGGAATGAAATTTCACAATTTATATAATTAAACAATAATAAAAATTCTTGTGAAAGACATAGTTTGCTCATTGAATCTCTACACACGATCCATTTTCCAAACGTTTGCTTATGTCCCCATTTTTGCACTTTAATTTAAGACTCCAATTTCCTAGCCCATCAAATGATAATAAAATGTACACAACTGGAAATGAAAGTTTTCAGTACACACGTTTGGCAATCCATTAGAAATTGCAATTTGTATAGGTGACCCTGTAAATCTAAATTATTGGCACTCATGAAAGATTATTTCCATTTATTTTGTTTTATTATGTAATATTTTTCATTCAAGCTGAGGTAGTATTAAGTCCTGCCAGTTCTACAGTCATAACCTGATGATTTCATTTATTTTATAAATACCTGCAGTCTTGGACCCACCTCTTCAGGTCATTCTGCTATTGGCAGTGTTAATTAAAATATATTCTGCAACCAAGGTCTTAAAATAGAGAAAGACTGTTAATAATCCATTGCTACAATATAAATTGGCTGGAAATGTGAATATCTCTTTCTGTTTCAGAGTTCAAATACAAAGTAAAATCAAAGATATATTATACCTTAATGTGCCATTTGGATCATTAACTTATTTGTGTAGAAATGAAGTTCTTACATTTTGAAAATTGTTGCTGAAGCAATTACTTTTGGAAACTCTTGGAGATCAGGCATCATATCTTTTCAATCAGTAACATGCTTTTTTCTCTGAGTGGAGACAGAATGAGGACATCCTTCCCAACGAGGAGAGGATGATAATATTATTTACCAACTCGATGACTCTCTGCTCTCCCCTCTACAATTTAGCAAATTCTGTTTCTTGGTTTACTTCTGTTACTAGGGACAAATTCACTATTTCTATCTTTAATACCTAGAATGGCCATACATCCCTGTTTACCCCAAACAGTCCTGGTTTACACCTGTTTTCCAAGTATAATTATTTTCAAAACCTCCTCTTACTCTCAAAAGCCTTCTGATTTGGATGATAACATATATGGTCCTCCTTCTAGCCATCGCTTCTTGACGGAGTCTGGGGAAAAAACAGTCCATGTTTCTATTTAGGTGGTATCACCGTAGATGTCCACCAGGGAGTGCTCTTGTTTCTGGCTTACATCCCTCAGCTGGAGAAGGTTTTTTCTCCTGGCAGATTTTAAGAAAAAGAGAAGAGGAGCTAACCCGTGGATATCTGTAAGAAGATAGTGGTTGGGCACAAAGCCCTCAGTAGAACTTATAAAACTTGGAAGCAAAAAATAAAAGCACAGTCTATACGGAAAACAGCAGAAAATATCAGAGCCTGAAGAAAGAGTAGAAGACAGTCATTGCTAAGAAAAAAATAAAATAAGAGGAAGCATCTAGAATTCTAGAAATTATTTATGGTGTGATTATTTGGGCATTATAATTCAAAGAGAATTTATGAGCTTGTCCCTTGCAGTAGCAATTACAGCTGCCTTTCTAGGTACCTGTGGAAGGTCAGTGCAATGTCATAAGAGATTTCTTGAGTAACTCAGCTAAACAATGCAAAGCTGAATTATTTCTTTATAAGGGCATCAATATTGCATTTTATTACCTTCTGAAAATGTGTCAGACTCAACTCTTGTGAATTATTTACCTATTTGCTTGCCTTTCCTCCCATTTAAATGTCTGCTTATTTAAAGCCACCCACAGGAAACTTCATCACGCCAAATTTCTCCTGGCTTTCTCACATTGATTCTTTTCATGAACTGTCACCTTGTACAGAGCACATGACCAAAAGATTAAGTTGTTCTGGTCTACCATGGCCTGTGACCCAGCGCAAGACCCTGGCCCCCTCACATGCTAAGACCACAGAGAATGAGAATAAGTTTTCCTTTGTTGTGTTTATTTTTATCTTGCTTGTAGATACAACCTGTGTGTTGTAATTCGGTTGAGGTTAATGCTGACAGCATTTTCTTCCACTCTAGGCTAATGGTATCTTTCTTTTTCAACTAAGATTTTCCCAGAAGCTACACTGTAGGAGGATGGCAAATATATTTACTTAATTTAATATGGGCAGAATAGTCTTCGTCAGGCAGTCTTCAGATCGTGGTTTTGTGAGTGGTGAACTTGTCATTACAGTACCTGTGATTTCTCTTTTCCCAGGCTTCTTTCTCAGCTGTGATTTTGACCATTGTCTTATATACTCTAAGTACTCAACAGAAAGGAAGGAAGCTCAGACATCTAGTAACAGGCTGAGAAAGAACAGCAAAGCTGCCCCAAACCTTTCCCATGCCTGAAGACACTTGGATTGCTGCTTTTAGAATACCAGTTTCTTCTATTTAATTCTTTCAGTATAATTTTAGATTCTAATGGGGAGGGAGAAATATATGACAGTGGACTCTTCTAGGAGTTGTGCTTTTCATTTTTTATTACATTTGAAATCCCCTAATGTCACCAGAATTGACAGCTCCCACCTTCGAAAATTTCATCAGTATTCTCTGCTATGGGATGAAACAGATTTCCTCGTTCCTATGAAATTTATGATGCGAGGAAGGAGCCACCGTAAATATTCTTTCCTCTCATTGTGACATTATTCAGACAGTTGGTGAGTTATACTTTTGAAATTACCTGCTGTAGCCCGACTCACAATATTTTTAGTTTGTTTCTTCTAGGAATCAAGCACAAGTCATTTTCTATAGGAGGCTAATTAATTGTTAAAGCAAAATGAGATTTTAAGCAAATGGAATGATAATACAAGAAGCAGTTAATTCTTTTTGTGTGTGTGTGAGGAAGATCAGCCCTGAGCTAACATCCGAGCTAATCCTCCTCTTTTTGCTGAGGAAGACCGGCTCTGAGGTAACATCTATTGCCAATCCTCCTCCTTTTTTTTCCCCCAAAGCCCCAGTAGATAGTTGTATGTCATAGTTGCACATCCTTCTGGTTGCTGTATGTGGGACGCGGCCTCAGCATGGCCGGAGAAGCGGTGTGTCGGTGCGCACCCGGGATCCGAACCCGGGCCGCCAGTAGCGGAGCACACGCACTTAACCGCTAAACCACGGGGCCAGCCCCAGTTAATTCTTTATTTATTATTTACTGTTTCTTTGAGAACATCTAATCATATTTGTCTGTGGTTTTGTGTGTGTATGTGCATTCTGAAGCAGCCTTCTTTTTGCAAAAGGCTTATATTTCACAATGAGTAAATATATGATATATTCAGACAATTTTGGTGCTCTGAAGGAGTAATGGGGAAATTCTGATGTTAATATTGAGTCTCACTTTTGAATCAAAAGAAAGCTAAACATTTTGGTGGTTCATTATTTAAAACAATGAACAATTTCCAACATGGCAGAAAAACAAGTAAGCAATGGATTTTAAAATTTCTTTCCTCGCCTCTGTGAATGAAAGTAGAATAGTATAATAGGTACTTAAAAGAATCTTCTGGGGCCAGCCTGATGGTGTAGTGGTTAAGTTCACACACTCCGCCTTGGTGGCCCAGGGTTCAGAGGTTTGGATCCCAGGCACGGACCTACACACTGCCCATCAAGCCATGCTGTGGCAGTGTTCCATATACGACATAGAGGAAGATACGCACGGATGTTAGCTCAGCGTCAATCTTCCTCAAGCAAAAAGAGGAAGATTGGCAACAGATGTCAGCTCAGGGCCACTCTTCCTTACCAAAAAAAAAAAAGAAAGAAAGAAAGAAAGAATCTTCTTCTGGCATAGGAAACTGCAGAAGAGAAGCCACATTGGGTGGAAGCTTTGGAAAGACCAATGACTTCAAGGTGAAGTCCCCTTGTGTGTGGAGGACTTAATGGCACATGAATTTGCATAGGGTGATATGCAGATTGACAGCATAAAAGCCTTAAGACAAACTCACATATGACATCTTGAATTTTGGTAGAGCCAGAAAAGTGTTAGGGAAAAGTGTTGATGTTTGGATATCATCGGGGTCACAAATAATGGAAGAATAGAAAATTAAAAATAACAGTATATTTAAAACTCAGTGCTGAGGATAAAAGAAATCATGAGATACTAATCTCAGTTAAATAATTAACTCTGATAATAGTATTTGCTAATGTCCCGTAATAGCAGATATACCACCAGATGGCAATTTTTTCCCAGTAAATATAGCTCCAAAGAGTTCAGTTAAACGAAGTCTTCTTGTGGATGTACCATATGGCTATTATTGCACTAAACATGTGTATTTCAATTTTTAAAAATTGAAACATAGTTTAAATGTATGAGGAGGTTCATGTTTTATAGAAACCTATGGGCATCTTTTGAATACTGAAAAAAAATAATTGATCTGACTGTATTATGAATAATCACCTCTTAATTTTAAAAAAATAATTTCTGGGTTGGGATGGCTACATGCTAGCTATTCTCCCTAATTTTTTTAACTTTTAAAAATTATTTGCGAACAATAAAAATTATAGAGAAAACATCCTTAAACCCATTACATAATAACCACTGATGTAACTATCATTTATAGACATTCTATTTGAGTATCTTCTAGTCATTTTCATATGTATATGTGTGTGTGTGTGTGTGTGTGTGTGTGTCTGCTCTCTGGGTTAGTATCTTATGAGATTCCACAGGCACACAAAAGCACACACACTAAAAAAAGGAGGAGGAGGAAATGGCTCTGAAAGTAAATAAATTATAGAAATGCTGTGTGTTTATTTTCCTCTTGTGGATGCACAAACTTCTTTAGGGTTTTAAAAGCTCTAGAACTTGCTTAACTTGGCTTTACTCAGCATTTCCCAAACATATTTGACCACAGAACTGGTTTTTTGTTTTGTTTTGTTTCTGTAACTCAGGGAACACATCTGGGAAAATACTGAGGTTTTCTATTAAAAAGTTTTTATCCCTGGATGGATAGATGACCAGGTTATTAATGTCTAATTATTAATCAATCTATCAGAGATTAGCAAGAAATTCTCTTGAAGGCCCTGGAAAAATAAGAGAGTTTGGATGTTTGAGCAAATAGGGTGATGTGAGCTCCTCTTTCAAAGATGGGGCAAACATAGGGAGGTCTGGGGGGGGAGGGGACAAAGGGGGTCCCTGAAAAGTCAGGCTAGTCCTGAGAGAACTGTATTCATTTTCTTTGTTTTTCCCAAGCTTTACTGAGATGGAACTGATGTATAATATTGTGTTAGTTTAAGGTGTACACTGGTTGATTTGATACACATATATTGCAAAGTGATTACCACTATAGCATTAGCTAACGCCTCCATTTCGTCACATAATTACCATTTCTTTTGTGGGGATGAAAACATTTAAGATCTACTCTTAGCAACTTTCAAGTGTATAATATGGTATTAGTAGCTATAAGCACCATGCTGTACATTAGATCCCAAGAACTTGTTAATCATTTTTTATTTTATTTTTTTATTTTATTGAGGTCATATTGGTTTATAACATTGTGTAATTTAGGTGTACATTATTATATTTCAGTTTCAGTATAGACTGCATCGTGCTCACCACCAATAGTCTAGTTTGTATCTGTCACCATACGTGTGCCCCTTTACCCCTTTTGCCCACCCCCCACCCGCTTCCCCTCTGGTAACCACTAATCTGTTCTCTTTATCCCTGTGTTTGTTTATCTTCCACATATGAGTGAAATCATATGGTATTTCTCTTTCTCTGTCTGGCTTATTTTGCTTAACATAATACCCTCAAGCTCCATCCACGTTGTTGCAAATGGGATGATTTTGTCTTTTTTTATGGCTGAGTAGTATTCCATTGTATATATGTACCACATCTTCTTTATCCATTCATCAGTTGATGGACACTTGGGTTGCTTCCACATCTTGGCTATAGTGAATAATGCTGCAATGAACATAGGGGTGCATAGATCTCTTTGTATTGTTGATTTCATATTCTTTGGATAAATACCCAGTAGTGGGATGACAGGATCATATAGTATTTCTATTTTTAATTTTTTGAGAAATCTCCATACTGTTTCCCATAGTGGCTGCACCAGTTTGTATTCCCACCAGCACTGTATGAGGGTTCCCTTTTCTCAACATCCTTTCCAACACTTGGTATTTCTCGTCTTGTTAATTATAGCCATTCTGACAGGTGTGAGGTGATAGCTCATTGTAGTTTTGATTTGCATTTTCCTAATAATTAGTGACATTGAACGTCTTTTCATGCACCTATTGGCCATCTGTATATCTTCTTTGGAAAAATGTCTGTTCATATCCTCTGCCCATTTCTTGATCAGGTTGTTTGTCTTTTTGTTGTTGAGTTGTATGAGTTCTTCATATATTTTGGAAATAAACCCCTTGTCAGATATATGATTTACAAATATTTTCTCCCAGTTGGTGGGTTGTCTTTTCACTTTGTTCATGGTTTTCTTTGCCTTTCAGAAGCTTTTTAGTCTGATGTAGTCCTATTTGTTTATTTTTTCTTTTGTTCCCTTTGCCTGAATAGACATGGTATTTGAACGGATGCTGCTAAGACCAATGTCAAAGAGTGTACTGCCTATATTTTCTTCTACAAGTCTTATGGTTTCAGGTCTTACATTCAAGTCTTGAATCCATTTTGAGTTAATTTTTGTGTATGGTGTAAGATAATGGTCTACTTTCATTCTTTTGCATGTGGCTGTCCAGTTTTCCCAAAACCATTTATTGAAGATACTTTCCTTTCTCCATTGTATGTTCTTGGCTCCTTTGTCGAAAATTAGCTGTCCATAGATGTGTGGTTTTATTTATGGGCTTTCAATTCTGTTCCATTGATCTGTGTGTCTGTTTTTAGTGCCAGTACCATGCTGTTTTGATTGCTATAGCTTTGTAGTATATTTTGAAGTCAGGGATTGTGATGACTCCAGCTTTGTGGGAGTCAGTTTGTACCCTTTGACCAATATCTCCCCGTGTTCTCCACCCTCCAGCCCTTTGTAACCACCACTCTGCTCTCTGTTTTTCTGAGTTTGGCTTTTTTAGATTTCACATATAAGTGCAATCGTATGGTATTTGTCTTTCTCTGCCTGACTTATTTCATTTAGCATAATGCCCTCAAATTTCATCCAAGTTGTCACAAATGGCAGGATTTCCTTCTTTCTCATAGCTGAATAATATCCCATTGTATGTCTTCTTTATCCATTCATCCATTGATGGACACTTAGGTTGTTTCCATGTCTTGGTAATTGTGAATAATGCTGCAGTGAACATGAGGGGGCAAATATCTTTTTGAGATCCTGTTTTCATTTCCTTTGGATATATATCCAGAAGTGGGATTGCTGGATCATGTGGTAGTTCTATTTTTAATTTTTTGAGGAAGCTCCATACTGTTTTGCATATTGGCTGCACCAATTTACATTCTCACCAACAGTGCACAGGAGTTCCCTTTTCTCCACGTCCTCTCTAACACCTGTTCTCTTGTCTTTTTGGTGATAGCCATTCTAACAGGCGTGAAGTGATATCTTATTGTGGTTTTGATTTGCTTTACCTGATGAGTAGTGATGTCAAGTACCGTTTCTTGTACCTGTTGACTATCTGTACATCTTCTTTGGAAAAATGTCTATTTAGATCCTTTGCTCAGTTTTTAGTCAGGTTTTTTTTTTTGCTATTGAGTTGTATGAGTTCTTTTTATACAGTCGTGTTTTGCTTAATGACAGGGAAATGTTCTGAGAAATGCGTCATTTGGCAATTTTGTTGTTGTGCGAACATCATAGAGTGCACTTACACAAACCTAGATGTGATAGCCTACTACATACCTAGGCTGTATGGTACTAATCTTATGAGACCACCATTGTATATGCAGTCCATTGTTTACCAAAATGTCGTTATGCAAGCATGACTGTATTTTGGATGTTAACACCTTATCAGATACATGATTTTCAAATATTTCTCCCATTCTGTAGGTTACCCTTTCATTTTGTCAATTGTTTCTTTTACTGTGCGGAAACTTTTTAGTTTGATGTAGTCCCAATTATTATTTTTGCTTTTGTTGCTGTGGTTTTGGCATCATATCCAGGAAATCACTACTAAGACCAATGTCAAGGAGGTTTTTCCCTGTGTTTTCTTCTAGGAGTTTGGGTTATAGTTTAAGGTCTTATGTTTAAGTCTTTAACCCATTTTGAGTTAATTTTTGTGAGTGGTGTAAGATAGGGGTCCAATTTCATTCTGCATGTGGTTATCCAGTTTTTTCAACACCATTTATTGAAGAGACTATCCTTTCCCCCTTGATTATTCTTGGCTCTCTTGTCAAATATTAGTCAACCATATAGGTGAGGGTTTATTTCTGGGCCCTTGATTCTGTTCCATTGGTCTATACGTCTATTTTTATGCCAGTACCGTTCTATTTTGATTGCTATAGCTTTGTAGTATAGTTTGAAGTGTGATGCCTCCAGCTTTCTTCTTCTTTCTCAAAATTGCTTTGGCTATTTGGAGTCTTTTGTGGCTCCATGCAAATTTTAGGATTGCTTTTTTCTATTTCTGTGAAAAATGTCATTAGAATTTTGATAGTGATTGCATTGAATCTATAGATGGCTTTGAGTAGCGTTGACATTTTAACAATATTAATTCTTTCAATCTGTGAACACGGGATATCTTTCCATTTGTTTGTGTCTCCTCAATTTCTTTCATCAAAGTTTTGTGGTTTTCAGTGTACAGATCTTTCACTTCCTTGGTCAAATTTATTCCTAAGTATTTATTGTTTTTGATGCTAATGTGAAGGGGATTGTTTTCTTTATTTCTTTTTCAGGTGTTTTGTTGTTAGTTTATAGAAATGTAACTATTTTCTGTATTTTGATTTTGTACCCTGCAAATTTACTGAATTTGTTGATTAGTTCTAGCAGTTTTTTGGTGGAGTCTTTAGGATTTTCTTTATATAAGATCATATCATGTGCAAACAAAGACACTTTTACTTCTTCTTTTCCTATTTGGATGCCTTTTATTTCTTTTTCTTGCCTGATTGCTCTGGCTAGGACTTCCAGTACTATGTTGAAAAGAAGTGGTGAGAGTGGGCATCCTTGTCGTGTTCCTGATCTTAGAGGGAAAGCTTTCAACCTTTCACCATTAAATATGATGTTAGCTGTGGGCTTGTCATATATGCTCTTTATTGTGTTGAGGTATGTGCCTTCTATACACAATTTGTTGAGAGATTTTATCATGAAAGGTGTTGAATTTTATCAAATTCTTTTTCTGCTTCTATTGAGATGATCATATGATTTTTATCTTTCATTCTATTAATGTGGTGTATCACATTTGTTGATTTACATATGTTGAACCATCCTTGTATCTCAGGGATAAATCTTGCTTGATCATAGTGTATGATCCTTTTAATGTGCTGTTGAATTCAGTTTGCTAATATTTTATTGAGAATTTTTGCATCTGTATTCATCAGGGATATTGGTCTTTAATTTTCTTGTAGTCTTCTTATCTGTCTTGGGTATCAGGGTAAATGCTGGCCTCGTAAAATTAGTTTGGGAGTATTCACTCCTCTTCAGTTTTTTTGGAAGAGTTTCAGAAGGATTGGCCTTAATTCTTTAAATGTTTGGTAGAATTCACCAGTGAAACCATCTGGTCCTGGGCTTTTCTGTGTTGGACAGTTTTTTGATTACTGACTCAATTTCCTTACTCAGTATTGGTCTGTTCAGTTTTTGTATTTCTTCATGATTCAGTCTTGATAAGTTGTATGTTTCTAAGAATTTATCCATTTCTTCTAGTTATCCAGTTTGTTGGCATATAATTATTCATAGTAGTCTCTCATGATCCTTTGTATTTCTGTGGTATCGGTTGTAATATCTCCTTTTCCATTTCTGACTTTATTCATTTGAGTCTTCTCTTTCTCTGAGCTAGTCTAGCTAAAGGTTCGTCAATTTTGTTTACCTTTTCAAAAAACAGATCTTAGTTTTATTGATCTTTTCTATTGTTTTTCTGGTCTCTATTTCATTTATTTCTGCTCTAATGTTTATTTCATTCCTTCTGCTACCTTTGGGCTTAGTTTGTTCTTCTTTTTTCTAGTTGCTTGAGGTATAAAGTTAGGTTGTTTATTTGAGATATTTTTCTTAATGTAGGTATTTACCACTATAAACTTTCCTCCTAGAACTGCTTTTGCAGCGTCCAATGTATTTTAGTAATTTGTGCTTCTATTTTTATTTGTTTCAAGATATTTCTTGACTTCTTATTTCTTTGATTTCTTCTTTGACCCATTGGTTGTTTAGGAGCATGTTGCTTAATCTCCACATATTTGTGGATTTTCCAGCTTTCCTCCTGTTATTGTGTATTGTTTTCTGTTGCTGTCTAATAAATTACTACAAACTTAGCAGCTTAAAACAACACACATTTAGTATCTTACAGTTTCTGGGGGTCAGGAGTCCAGGCATGGCTGAGCTGGGTCCTCTGCTCATTGTCTCACAAGGCTGCAATCAAGGTGTCAGCGGGGCTGTGTTACTTTCCTGGGATCCTCTTTCAAACTCACCTGATTGTTGGCAGAATTGTTTCTTGGCGCTATAGAACTGTGATCCCAAAATTTCTTGCTGTCTGTCAGCTGGGGCTACTCTCACTCCTAGAGGCTGCCTGCATTCCTTCACTTGAGGCCCTCTCACAACATGGCAGCTTACTCCTTCAAGGCCAGCAAGGGAGAATCTCTCATTCCAACCCACTAAGGTAGAGTCTTACATAACATCCCATCACCTTTGCCATGTAACATACCTTTATCAAAAGAGTAACATCCCACCATATTTGCCATATTCTATTGGTTGGAAGCAAGTCGTAAGTCCTGCTTGCATTCAAGAGGAGGAGAATATACAAAGTGGTAACTCTTTGGAGGTCACCTTAGGGTGTGTCCACCAAAAGCACCAAGGGTCTAAGGATGGGGCGTGGGGATAAGAGGCTAGGAGAAAATCACAGAGAGGAGAGAAGTTCAGAATATGACAACAACAGGCTTTCCAAACCAACTTCTCCTATTTCATAACTGGGCTCAGTTCCGTCCTGCTCTGCAGCCTGTATTTGATGGACAAGTTTATGCACTCAGTGCTGTCCTCTTAGAATTCCTTGCTCATTGTTGGTATCACCCAGGGTCAGCATCGAGATTCAGGAAGCCTCCCAGGTAGACGGATTTGTTTACTCAGGCTGGGTTATGTAATACTTTGGCCTCTTTTGTAGCTTCGTCTCTTTTTGGCATCAGTATGCACTAAGCAGAGAAGAGATACAAAAGCCTTGTTCAAGGAGAAACAAAACATACCCACATCGTTAATTTAAACATGTTTTCCTTGAATACAAAATATAAATTTTTTTGCTTTCAAAATGACAAGGCAAAGAATTGCTTGTAAGATTTTTCTCTTCCCCCCAAAGCATGTAACAACCCTACAACACAATGTACTATATAATTACTAACCAAGTACTAGGTTATGATTCTGCTGTTCAGCTACAGAAATTAGCACGTATATATAGTATGAAAGAAACAGTTGGCCCCAAAGAAAATTAATAAATGTGTCCTTTCCTATTAGATTCCTATGAAGTTTTCATAGAAAAGTATGTTGATGGAGAACTCTTGCTGCCTTTGCTATAGGCCGACATCTTTTTTTGAGCTCCAAGGATGGTCAGCTGCCCCAGGAGGGTATAAACTGTGGACCTATCCCAAGTAACTTTGCTGATTCCTAGCAAACAGAAGAGGCAGGAGTGCGGCTGGGGGGCAGGGGTTCTGGGACCACGGTCCCACCTCAACTGTGAATTGGCTGTGTGGTCTGAGACCAGCAACTCGACTTTTAGAGTCTGTTTTCTTGCCTGTAAAATGAAGTTCTTTCTAATTCTCAAGTGCTGAGCACTGTGTAAAGGATGACATGTTCCAATGTGTTGAGCAAAAGACTGGAGGTGATGAACTGGTGCTGGAGAATGGAAGGGCTTTGTGACAGTGTGAGCAGAACAACTGTTCTTTCACTATAGGTTGCGCTCTCCAGGGAATGGTGACTTTTGTTACCTACATACTCTGCACAAAACAGAAAACTCTACCTGGAAATAAAGGAGAATATTGCTAATTTACTTCTATTTAAATCAACCAAAATAATTTAACTTTATATTGAAGAATAGTCTACGTATAAAAGAGGGTACATATTTTAATTGCACAGCTTAAAGAATTTTCACAAATTGAACACGCCCATATAACCAACGCTCAGATCAAAAAGAAAGAACATTAGCAGTCTTCTCCAAAAAGATCCCTCGTACTCCCCTCTGCAAGAATAACCATTTTCTTAACTTCTAACAGCATATTTTTTTTTCACTAGGTTTTGTACTGTATTTAAATTGGATTGTACACTACGTACCCTTTTCTGTCTGGCTTCTTTCATTCAACATTATGTTTGTGAAAGTCATCCACATTGATGAGACTATTGTACATTGTTCCTTTTCTTTTCTGTGTCATATTCCATTAGAAGAATATAAGTGTTTCTTTATTTATTCTGCTACTAATCAGCATTTAGGTGGTTTTTAGCTTTTGGCTGTTACGAATGGTGTTACTATGAATATTCTAGTATTTACCTTTTAATGAACATATGTATGCATTTCTGTGGAAAATAAACTGAGTAGCGGAATTGCTGAGTCATGCAATGTGCTTATGGTGAGATTTTGTAGATACTGCCTAACAGTTTTCCGAAATAGTTGTATCAATTTGTGGTGCCATCGGTTGTGTGTGAGAACTCCGGTTGCTCTACTCCTTGCTCTGCATCTTTTTCATTTCAGACATTCTGGTGAGTGTGTAATGATAGCGACACAAGATTTTAATTCACAAAAACAATGTAGTTGAGTTTCTTTTCATATGTTTGGCCATTTGGATAAGCTCTTTTGTGGAGTGTCTGTTCAAGTCTTTCACCCATTTAACTATGATATTATTTGTTTTTCATCGATTTGTAGTACTATGTATATCTATATATCTATATATGTGAGTCCTGTATTGAACATATGCATTGTGTCAACCAATATAATTTTTAATTAATTAACATGTTTGGCACCTATTGAGAGCTCCCCCACTAAGCATAGTGCAACAGGAGATACACATGAGAAACACAAGGTAAGATCTTTGCTACCGGTCATCTAAGACCTGGTTGGGAAACAAGGCAACCATACGACCAGCAGTTGAGTAACAGCTAGTGAGTGTGGGATGAAGTGCCTTGTCGAGAGGTGAAGTTCTCTGAGTACTTCTAGAATTAAAGAAGTAGTCTGGAGAACAAGCCAAGGGCCATAGGGCAAAAAGAAGTACCTAAGCTGACACCTAGAGAATAAATAGGAACTGGAGGAGCAGAAACAACCCAAGCAGACGCTAGAGGACAGGCCCGAATTGAATTTGCTCCTATACAGTGAGGCTCCAGGTCTAGTCAGAGTGAGGGGTTTGTGATGGGGATATATACACATCCAGGCCCACGTAAGTGCATATTATGACCTGAAAGCCCTTCCTCTATAGGAGTTTAAAAATAAGACAAGAGAGGAGACCATGAAAAAAGAAAGCACAGCCTTTCTTAATCTGAAATGTCCAGAAAGTAAATAAAGCCCATATCAGTTTCACTATAAATTTGTATTTCTCCTCTTGAGTTTTCCATCAAATACTTTCAACTCATACTTTTTAAAGGCATTTGATTCTCCCCTTCTTTGAAATTACCACATCAAATATTCGTCAGAGACGATTGAAGGAGAGAGACTAATAAGTTTACTGGATGTGAGAGATTTTATTCTTTTCTGGGCAGATTTTATAGATATATAAATCAGTCCCTTAAAAGGTAAGATCATCATGTTTTCTTCGTTTCCGCTTGAAGAGTATTTTAATGGCAAACATGTATCCAGTGCCGACGACATTCCCAGGACTGTTCTGAGCACATCACACGACATTCCCAGGACTGTTCTGAGCACATCACATGTCTTTATTCATTTAATCCTCACAACAACCCTGTGAGTTTGACACCATTATCATCAGCCCCATTGACAGATTAGGAAGCTGAAGCACCAGGAGGTTCAAGGACTCTGCTGCAAAACGTATTGGTGATAAGCAGCTGAACTAGGATTTAAAAACAAGCAGCCTGCCTCCAGATTCTATCTATGCTATAAACCAAGGATTGACAACTTTGTCTGCAAAGGGCCAGATAGTAGATGTTTTTGGCTTGGTGGGCCATACTGCCTCTGTCACAACTACTCAACTCTGCCTTTGTAGTGTGAAAGCAGCCATAGACAATATGTAAATAATGAGCATGTCTATGTTTAGATAAAATTTTATTTATGAAAACAGGTGATGGGCTGGCTTTGACCTGTGGACCGTGGTTTGCCAACCTCTACTGTAAACCATAAAGATAAACTGCCCCTTATGTATGCAAAAGTTTTAAGTTAGATCTGTTTTTTTATTGCCTTCTGTTTCTGGTTTCCTGGTCAGACATCAGTAGCTCTCAGCTTGGGTGATTGTGCCTCCCAGGGGATATTTGGCAATGTCTAGAGACATTTTTGTTTCCCTCAACTGGGGGTTGCTACTGCATTTAGTGTATATAGGCCACGTATAATGTTAAACATCCTACAATGTACAGGGTAGCCCCCACATCAAAGAATTATGTGGCCCCAAATGTCAACCTTAGCAAGTTTGAGAAACACTCAACTAGTTGAATCAGATTCATATTTCAACCTATAGAGTGTCCCCTCTTCTCCTTTACTCTCAGCATGATGGCACTCTTCTCTCTTACTGCCTCCTAGGTAGATCAACCTTTCCAAATAACGATGGTGATGGTAGTGGTGGTGGTGCTGGCTGACATCTATTGAGCACCCATTATGGATTGGATAATTGTATATGCAATATCCCACTCTTAAAATATCCTATTTCATTCTAAAATAACTTCATAAAGTAGATATTATGATTTTGCTTCTTCATATGAGGAAATGCATGTGCCTATATCCAAAGTCTGGGTCTTTCCATTCCACCCTGCTGCTTCTTTCTTATTATTTTATAGTGAATTATATCATAGGACATAAGGACTTCAAGGTTTGGACAGCCTCCATAAACACCAGCTATGCCTAGGAAACAGCATTAGATTTCTGTTTTCACGTTTTATTAGTCAAGTTCTTTTAATCATTAGCTCAAAAATAGCTTTTGTGAGAGTCTGGGATTAAAAAATTGATGTTTGCCTCCTTTTTCCACATCAGGACATAAGGTCAGTGGTCAACTTCACACCTTCCCTGTTGATAATAGCTTTTGCTTTCCATTAGTACATGCAGGCATTTTCCCTTTCTGTTGCTTTACTTCCTGCCTAATTTGCCTTGGGATGGATCTCCCACTGTCCTGAATGGGAGTAACCTGTGGACAGAGGTTGTAAGGGGAAAGAGCTGGAAGAGCAGAGCAAATGTGGACTCTGGAGGAGGCCATGAACATGAGATTTGAGCAACAGCCCAAAGGCCACCCAGGAAAAGCAGTGGGGCTTGAGGCTCATGAGCCGAGCCTCACCCCCATCTCATTGTGCTGCCTTAGTTGTGTTCATTCATCCGGCAAACATTCATTGAGCCCCATGCTGCATGCCTGGAAGCCTTCTAGGTGCTGGGACACAGCAGTGATCAAGACAGATGAAACTTCTGACTCTAAGAGCCTATAAAGTACAAGAAACTTTTTTAGTATAGTGAAAGGTAACGAGCACTATGGAGAAAAATAAATCAGCAAAGAGGATGGGGAGTGCTGGAAGGGAGACTGCAAATTGTCAGTAAAGTGGTTAGAATAGGCCTGTGAAAGTGACTTTTGGCAGATTTGAAGGAGATAAGAGAGTAAGCCATGAGGATATCTAAGGGGGAAAGTTGCAGGAGGAGGGAACCGCAGGGTATAGACCCTGACGATGGAAGGTACATGGTGAATTGGAAGAGTGGTAAGGAGACTTGTGTGGCTGGACTGGTGTGAGCCAGGAATAGAGGTCAGAGAGGTGAGTGGGGAAAAGGCCACCAGTACAGTGTCTGTAGGTCATGGGGAAGATTGTGGCTTTTACTCTGGGTAAGATAGGAATCATCTGGAGGGTTATGAGTAGGAGAGTGATAAGAGCTTCATTGTTTGAAAATGGGTCCCTCTGGAAACTGAGTTGAGAAGAGAATATCCATTCTATAGGAAGAGAGGGATCTGGTCATATAAATTTCCTTCTCCTTTGAGACTCTCTCCTCCCTTTTGCCCCCAAGTCAGAGAATAACCACCCATATGAGAGTCTGCTTGGGAGTCAGAAGAGTGGTCTTTATCCAAATCTCAAGGCCAGAAGAGACATTAATGACCGTCTCATCCTATTCTCTCGTTTTCCTGATGAGCAAACCAAGGACAGTTTATTATTTATTGTTATTTGATGTTTATTGAGAGTCAACAGTCTGCTTAGCTTTGCAGTAGTGACAGACAAGACTGTGACAAAAATGTCTTGTCCTCAAGGAATGTCCAGTCTACCAGATAAGCAAGTCAACAATTTCAAAAGGGCACATGTAGTATGATAGAGGTGTTCTTGGTACCATTGAGGTACAGGGGAGAGACATCCAACTCAGCCTGGAAGTCAGGGAAGGCCTCCTGGATGAGGGGACCAAAAATCAGTGTCCTACTTAAATTCTGGGCTGGGGCCTCAGCCCAACCAGCTCTCCTGCCTCATCTGCCCTGTCCTGTCCTTTCTACAACGTGGTACCTTCTAGGAGGCAGAAGACCACCTTCCTGTGAAAAGAACTCCTAAATGCAGGGAGTCATGCTCCAAGTACGTAGAAAAAAGGCAACACAGAGGCTGAAAGTGGTCTTGTCATTCCTGTGACAGAATTTTAGGTTGACAGAGATAGGAAAGAGATTTCAAGGATTGTAATTCTTGGGCTGTGCAAACTTTCTGTTGCAGTGGCCATCATCTCCTGGCATTTAGACTTGGTTTTCTCAGGGTGATATGAATAGTTCTGAGAATAATTCATACATTATTGTTTATTCACAAAGCCTCCCAAAGACCAAGAGTGTGATAATTTAATAAATGCAACAATAAATACAAATCAACTGCCCCGTTGTACTTGTTCTTGACTTTTTTGTTCCCATCTAAAGACCTCAAGCAGTTTATTGGCCTTAATTAATTTACTCAACACCCTTGGGTGAGACTGGTGAATATTAATATTATCCTTCATTTGACAGAAGAGAAATTGAAGCAGAGCTCTCCCCTAGGCCAAAGTTTTGGACAGGCAGAGTTGATTTTCTTCACTTTTCTAGATCCCCTTTTTATTCCATCTTCCTGCCTTTCCACATTCACCCAGTATCACTAGTTCCAGAGGCTCAATGCTGTGCCCACAACCTTTTCCCAGACTTGCCAGTCAGTGAGCTGCCAACCTTCACCCTGACCGTGGCCATGCCCAGCTCGTCTGTTACACTGACTGCCTGGCAGACAGAGGATGTGGTGAAGTGTGGCCTCTGGGTCAGATTGAACTCTGTTCCCATCACTTGCTCTCTCCTGAGTGTGGGCAGCTCACCTAACAGCTCTGTGCCTCAGTTTTCTCACTGATAGCACAGGCACGACCAGAGTGCCCACCTTCTAGGTTCGTTGTGTAGATGAACTGAAAGAACACACAGAAAGATGATTCTGGGGCCAGGCTGCCTGGGTTTAAATCCCAGTTCCCCATGTTGTTGCTGTGAAACATTCTCTATGCTTCTGTCCCAATTAACATTACCTATAGCTTTAATTATTGGCAAAGGGTGAGAGTTTAAAAGGACATGCCATGTCTCTCAGGTTTTAGTCAACCTCAGAGTCTGAGAACTAGAAGCAAACTCTAATATCCTTTAGTGCAGGGATTGGCAAACTACAACCCATGGGTTGAATCCGGCCCACTGCCTGTATTTTTATGGTCCACAAGCTAAGAATTATTGGAGAAAAAATCAGAATAATATTTCATGACGTGAAAATTATATGAAATTCAAATTTCAGGGTCCATAAATGCAATATTATTGGAACACAGCCCTGTTCATTTATTACTTCTTATCTGTGGCTCTTTTCTTGATACAACAGAAGACTGGAGTAGTTGCCACAGAGACTGTATCAATCACAGAGCCTAAAACGTTTACTCTCTGGCCCTTTACAGAAAATGTTTGCCGACCCCTGATCTAGTCCAACAAAAAAGTCATCAGCTTGAATACTTTTTGTGTTGGCAAGCTCACTACTTTATTAAGCCACCTCTTCTGTTGTCCAAGAAAGTTTTCCCAAATATGCACACAGAAAGTCTGCCTCCTCATAGTTTCTCCCTATTAGTCCTAATTCTTTGGAACAGCAAATATAAGGCTGATTCTTCATCCACAAAACTACACTTCAAACACACCCCATCAATTCTTTCTTGCCTAGATGAGCCATCCCTAGACCTCTCAACTATGCCTTACTGTTTCCAGACCCCTCACCATCCATGTTACCTTCCTCTGAAAGGACGTCTAGGCTCGGTCCACCATACCTGCTCTCATGAGCTCTGCCCTCTCCCTGTGTGAAACTTGCCATGCTGGTAATGATGACTCAAGACCTGCCTTCCCTGAGAGCTTATAGGCTTCACAAGGACAAGGACCTTGTTTTCTTGTGTTTTCCTATATTCCCAGTCCCAAGCACGGTCTGCCACTGATGGCTTAATTATTTGTTGAAGGTTGTTGAATGACTATTCTGTAATATACCTCTCAAAAGATTACATTCAGAAATGGGCATGATACTCCAAATATCATCTGAATTCTGCCCTTCTATTACTGCTGCCATGACCATAATATTCTTTTTATAAATAAATTATTTATCCAATTCATATGGAAATTGTTGGTGTGTGAAATTCACAGGCTTCCTTTAAAAGAGTGATTGTGAAGCCTGGGTCTCCTTCCTTCTCTTCATGTGACATGGATTTATTGAACTTTATTGAGAACTATTCTTATTTATTTTGTTTGTTTCAGCACTTTGTTCCAGCTAATTGAGATACTTTTTAATCTTAACTCTATTATCTAATATATTTTCTGTCCCTCCTATCCTTCAGTAACTAACAAATCAAATGAAGAGTCTATGTCTCAGCAATGTCGATAACCTCCATGGTCCTGGGCAAGCCACTGGAATCTTCCCTCCAGGTTGATCAAAATCCATTAATCAAAACACTTGTTTAGTATACATTTGACGGGAACTATTAGAATCAATGCCTAAGCCAAAAGATGTGAAAGCAGTTGGGGACACAACAGAAAGGGGAACTCTTTGGGGTGTGAGGGCTTTAAACGCTCCTGAATCCTCCAGAAAGTAGCTGCAACTTACTGTACGAAAATGAAAGATTGCCTTCTAATTGATATACCCATATATGAATGAGTGAATTGATCTGAGATTCCATTATATGGCACAGCAGCAATGGAATCAGAACCTGTGAAACTTAGTGTCATATTTCAGTCTCGTTAATTTTGAGGATGAAGAGAATGTTAGAATGGAAGGGGACATAGAAATATGGACAAATTTCTCATTGCTCAGACCTGCGTTTTGAGTCCTGATGAATGGAAGGACAGTGGAAGCTTACTGATTGAGTTTCCATCCTGGTAGGTGAACCTCAATTTTCATTCAGGAAAGGTTTTATCTAGACCTATGCAATATATATTTTTAATGACATAGAAATTATATATCATAAAATTCACTCATTTAAAGTATACAATTCAATGGTTTTTAGCTTATTTACAGAATTGTGCAACCATCACCATGATCTAATTTTAGAACACTTTTATCACCCCCAAAAGAAACTCGGTATATGTTAGCAGCTACTCCCTATGCGTACTCCCCACATATATACCCAGTCCTAGCTAATCTACTTTCTGTCTCTATGGATTTGCCTGTTCTGGACATTTCATATAAATGAGGTAATGCAGTATGTCGTCTTTTTTTTATTGAATATATTTGACATATAACATTGTGTAAATTTTATTTTTTTGGTGAGGAAGATTGGCCCTAAACTAACACCTGTTGCCAATCTTCCTCTTTTTGCTTGAGGAAGAGTGGCCCTGAGCTGACATCTGCGCCTGTCTCCCTTTATTTTGTCTGTGGGTCACTGCCACAGCACGGCTTAATGAGTAGTATAGGTCCGTACCCAGAATCCAAACCCGCGAAATCCGGACCGCCAAAGCAGAGCACGCTGAACTTAACCACTATGCCACTGGGGTGGCCCCAAACATTGTGTAAATTTAATGTGTACAATGTGTTATTTTCATACATTTATATATTGTAATATGATTGCTGTTGTAGCAAAAAAATAGGGAATGCTTCACAAATTTCTCTGTCATCGTTGCACAGGGGCCATGCTAATCTGTGTATCATTCCAAATTTTAGTATATGTGCTGCTGAAGCGAGCAGAGTATGTGGTCTTTTGTGTCTGGCTTCTTTCATATAGCATACTGTTTTCAAAGGTTATCCATACTGTAGCATGTATCAGTACTTCATTCCTTTTTATTGCTGAATAGTATTCCATTGTATGAATATACCACATTTTGTTTATCCATCCACCAGTTAGTGAACGTTTGGGTTATGTTCACTTTTTGGCTATTATGAATAATGCTGTTATGTGGGTACAACTCTTTGTGTGGATATATGTTTTCATTTTTCTTAGGCAGATACCTAAGAGTAGAATTGCTTGGTCTTATGAGAAATTATGTTTAACTTTTTAAGAAACTTCCAACCTATTTTCTAAAGTAGCTACACCATTTTACCATCCCACCAGCCATATATGACAGTTCCAATTTCTCTACATCTTGGCTCACACTTGTCATTGTCTAGACCTAGGTAATATTTTAATTGATGCTAGAATGACATTTATTTGGGGACTGGTTACTTTTGATTACATATTTTATGTAATTGAATTTTAGTTAGAGAAGGCTAGAGGTGATAATAAGTTTTGAAAGATTGTTACTGCAAATTCCAAGACCATTTAAAATGTGTAACAAACAGAATGAAAAAGAAAAAAAAAATCAGAGAAAAAAATGTTGATCCAGGGTCCGGCCCGGTGGCACAGCGGTTAAGTGTGTGCGCTCTGCTGCGGCGGCCAGAGGGTTCGTAGTTTCGGATCCTGGGTGTGCACGGATGCACTGCTTGTCAAGCCATGCTGTGCCAGTGTCCCGTATAAAGTGGAGGAAGATGGGCACGGATGTTAGCCCAGGGCCAATCTTCCTCGGCAAGAAGAGGAGGGTTGGCATTGGATGTTAGCTCAGGGCTGGTCTTCCTCACAAAAAAAAAAAAATGTTGATCCACAGAGCATTAATATTGACATAAAACCTATTACAGTGAATGACGAATGATATTTGGTACTATAAAAAACATGTCAAGAAAGCATGTTAACGCATACTGACGAACTGCAATGAGTTCAAAGCTACAAAATAATGGCTACACTTCAATAAAAAGGTGGGGCTGAGTGGGTTCATGGTCCTTAAATAAAGCAGAAGAAAAGTGCTCTGACTAGATCTCACGTGGACTTACCTGCTCCATTTTTTTTGGACTAGATGTTAAGATAAAGCCAGTATCAAATGGTTTATGTCCTATCCCAGTGCTTTTCAGTGAGGGCGACTTTGCCCCAGGGGAACAGTTGGCAATGTCTGGAGATATTTCTTATTGTCACGATTGGGGGCAGGATGTTACTGACATCTAGGAGCTAGAGGCCGGGGCTGCTGCTGTACATCCTACAATGCACAGGGCAGCTCCCACCACAAAGATTTATCCAGTTCAAAGTGTCAATAGTGCTGAAGTGCAGAATCCCTTCTTTAACCAGTGCTTCTGAAAGTGGAATAATTAGAATCAGTTGCAGTATTTGTTTTTTCTTATTTTGCTTCCTAAGAGCAGATGCCAAGTCATTGCCTGACCCTACCCTGGGGGTCTTGAATCTTGGGGTGGTGGGAGCGAAGGCTGGGCTGTATATTTGTAATAAAGATCTCTAGTAGATTCTGTTACTCTTTTTCCATTCCTTCTCTTTGCAACCCAATTGAAAACTATTTTGTAAATGCCTATGGGCCCATCTTTAAAGGAAATGAATGTTTGGCATAAATAAATTGGAAGAATTGATATTTTCTTATTCCCATTTCTTGTTCTATAAAGAATCAGTAATTCAGTTCCTTTCTCTATGAGGGTGCATTGGATATTGGGGGCAAATCTCTGGGTTATTGAAGCTTGAATAAGGAAATGTTTACTAGTGTTTTCCAGGAAATTCAGGTTAACATTATTTTTTGACATTCAGGTAATAATTCTTCGGTTGATTTTGGCAAGCCCAACTTCTCACTGGAATAATACCAGCAAACCCTTTTGAGACTATAAATTTTACAATGAGCGTAGGCCCTGGAATCTTGATATGTTCTACTTGAGTTATTTGGGCACCGTTTGTGTTACGGAGCAATCGTGCATTTAGTTGAGCGGAATTTCTCCTCTGACTTGTAAATCTTGCTTTAAAATGACTGCAAAAGGTATGATGCCAATTAACACAACTCAATGTGGAGGAAAGAACATGAGGTCTGGGACATATGGTCTTAAGTTCAAATCCCAGACCTGCCACTTATAAGCTGGTTGGCCCAGGGCAAGTTGCTTGAGCACTTAGAGCAATAGTTTCTTAATTTGCAATTTGGGAATACTATCTAGCTCAGAGGTCGACAAAGTACTGCCCACGAGCCAAATCTGGCCTGCTTTTGTAAATAAAGTTTTATTGGGACACAGCCATGCCGTTTCATTTACATATTGTCTACAGTTGCTTTTGCACTACTGAGGCAGAGTTGAGTAGTTTTGACAGAGACTGTAGGTCTGCAAAGCCTAGAATATTTATTATTTTGCCCTTTACAGAAAATGTTTGTCAGCTGCTCAAAGATTTGATGGACTTAAATAGAGTTAGTATATATACATGTCATCTCAGATAGGATCTCAGAAAATATTAGTACCTATTCCTTTCTAGACTCAATAAATTGTTTTTAACAACAATAATACCAAAGCAAGGATTCATTCAACATCTATGAGTATGTACCTACATATAAGAAGATATTTAATTCTTACAACAGCCTACGTAGATATAATTCTCATTTTGTGTATGAAAAAGTGGAGCTTCAGAGAGATTAACTTCTTCTAGGTCATAGAGCGAATTAGAATTGGTGATAAAAATATAAATATCATAGCTGTTTTGGTTTTTCTTTTTCCTCCTATTTAAACAACCCATTTATACCATGTAAAACCTTTTGCAGGACAGTTTTTGAAGCATCTAAAAAAAGTAGCTGACTATTTAAGCAGGGGACTAAACCTCAAAGACCAGAGTATAAATTTATTTATTTTTTGTGAGGAGATCAGCCCTGTGCTAACATCTGCCAATCCTCCCCTTTTTTTTTTGCTGAGGAAGACTGGCCCTGGGCTAGCATTCATGCCCATCTTCCTCTACTTTATATGGGACACCGCCACAGCATGGCCTGACAAGCGGTGCCTCGGTGCGCGCCCGGGATCCGAACCTGTGAACCCTGGGCCACCGCAGCGGAGCGCGCGCACCTAACTGCTTGTGCCACTGGGCCAGCCCCTATAAATTTATTTTGAATGTTGCTATCAGTTGTTTTCTAAAAGCTTTTGTATTTATATTAATTTGTTGCAATCTTCCTTGTTCTCCATATTTCATCATCCCTGTTTCTCCTTTTTTGCTTAATCTTGTGTTTCCTTCCTTCTACTTTGATGCTCTTCCCTTTTTTTCTTAATTGAGAGCATTTTGTAGGGGAGGGTAATGACTATCCCCTGCATCTGTGAAAGCCATAAAGCAGGTGGTTGAAAGGAGCAGCCAAGCATTACCATGCAACTCTTCTGAAGCTAATTGTCGCCAGTGCTGTTGATTCCAAGGCATTCTTTGTATTCATGAAACACTGCCATCCCTAAAGGCAGGCTACTGGCTTTGTGGCTTATTATTTTAGGACATATCTCACAGCCCTGAGGAATATCATTAAGGATGGAAAACTAACTTCATGGCCACTTCTTATGATGGGTTGTGGGCAGCATCGGGGTGTATGTCTCTTTATATGTTCATTGGCATCTGGATGTATATTTCCATGTATGGTCATTGGCATCTGGGAGTATGTGTTTCCATGTAGGGTCATCCAGCATCTGGGGTGTTTCTATAGATGGTCATCTAACATCTGGAGGTGTGTTTCCATAGATGGTCATCTGAAGTTGTGCCTCCACAGAGAGGGAGCCCTAGCAAGGTTTTTAGCACACTTTCATCGTGGGAACGTATTGCCTTTTCTATTGCATGTCAGTGGACCTCCCTTTACTTAGCTATCTATTGATCCTAGTTCTTCTCGCTGAAGCTACCCGGAAAAAAGTCTCATCCCTCCTCTACATGGTTGCTCTTCAGAGTATTTGATGAGTCTTACCTCCTCTTCCAAAGCCTTCATTTTGGCCATGATAAAAATTGCACAATCCTTCAAATGTTTCTCATAAGACAAGATTCTGACCCTTTGTTATCCAGGGATTGCTTATATTGATCCATTCTAGTACATCAATGCTTTTTGTCCCCAAGTATAACTTTTTTCTGATTTCAAAGGTAATGAATATTCATTATAAAAAAACGTGGACAATATATAAATCCAAAAAAAAGAAAGTAAAGGAAGAAAAGAAGGAAAGAAAGGAAAAAGGAAGAAAATCACCCATTATCTTACTAACCAGATAAACACTTTAAAAATGGTAGTCCTTATTTTCCAGTCTTCGTGTGTGTGTGTGTGTGTGTGTGTGTGTGTGAAGGAATAGCGTATGTTTACCATAGTATTCATGAACATTGTTCTTAATGACTCCATTTCATGCTATTATATGGATCCATGAGAGTCATCTGTGCCCTTTTTGAAGTGTAACTGACAGAGGCTGCCACAATGTTCCAAGCTGAACTGACCACGCAGAGCCGCAGTGGGGCTGGCCCCTGCCTTGTCCTGCAACTCTACTTCTATTCTTAAACATGTAAATGTGGGTCTTCAAACTAACTTATTTTTCTTAGTTCTCAAGTCAAACTTTTCCTTAGCATCTGAGCAAATTTAACCTATCAGTCGATAGCAGAGAGGCCCATTGGCAAGTGTGGTGACTTATATATATATAAGCTATAAAACATACCAGAGACAGAATAAAATCATCTAAAATGAACGCTGTCACTATGTTTGATTTAACTTGTCCCATGGTCTGTGTGTGTGTATGTGTGTTGTGTCCTTGTACCAGTAATAAAAAGTAATCCAAATAGGTCTTACCACCCCTTTTTCAATCATTTTATGCTCTGTTCCTCCTCAGTTTCTATTCCTTTCAAGGTGATAAACTATACATTTAGATGTTGGCTTTTTCTGTTTTGTGCACATAAATGTGAGCATTTTAGAAAACTCAACGGCACGGTTTATCTGCTGCATCATAACACATTTCAGATTCCCAGTCATTCTGTGTGGTCGAAATAAGGAGGAAATACAGTTTGTGCATGTGTTTTAACGCTCTAAAGCAAGAGTTCTTAACCTAGGGTTCATGACGCCTCAGAGTCAATGGATATTTGGGGGGGTTATGAACCCCTGGAAATTGAATGCAAATTTATTGTTTGAGCATTTTTCCCCTGGAAATAGGGTCCTTACCAGATTTTCTTTGGCCCATGATGGTTGCTCTAAAGAGTAACTTAGTAAAACCCTCCTGAAAGGCTTAGTGTGCTCAGAGCGATGCTGTCATCGCAGTGAAACAATGGCTAAGATGAGGGTGTAATCTGAGATTGCATTACACTTTCAAGGTGATGGCTTTTTCCTTATATGACTTGTCTCATGGCATATGAGGTATCAATTTATATATGAGAATGTACTTTCAGCATCCAGCAAAGACTTTCCTCCCAATTATTTTTGAGATTTCCTCAGGAGGTGTCTTGAAAGTGGTGAGATATCCCCTGCCCCTCACCTCATGGCATCTGTCACCTTTTCCTCTCCTTTCTGTCATTCCCTGATGCAGACAACTGAGGCCTTGACACTTGGAATGCTGTGAGCCCCCCAAACACCTTCCGGTCCCCATGGCAAGTGACCTCTTGGTGTGGCTCTCGCCGCCCTAAGTCCATAGAGCTGGAGCCTTGGAAGCTGCTTTGGGTCCCTTCAGGAGTGTGTGGGATGCCCTCTCCCCCTTCCCCTTCTTGATATCACTTTGACACCCAAGAATCATCTTTATTCCCTGCTGGTGCACAGCGTTTTCAGTAAAAACAGCTACTTCACATTTGGGCAACAGGTTCTGTTTCTATTTCCCTTTCTTTCTCCTCTTCTTCCTTTCTCTATTCTCTCCCTCTCCCTCCTCCCCCTGCCTCTACGTCTCCCTGCCTCTCCCTCTTCTGCCTCCCACTCTCTTTCTCCCCATGGCTTCCTCCTCCCCCTGCCTCCCCTCCCCTTGCCCCTGCCTCCTCACCAAGCTGCTTCCTCCTATCCCACCCCTGCCATTCTTTCCCCTTCCTCGGCTCCCTTTCTTCCTGTCCTTCCTCCTCCCCCAGCTCCTCCCTCCCACCACCACCCCTCTCTCTCTTCCCTCCTTGTTCTCCTCTTGTTTCTCTCCCCTTCTTCCCCTCCTCGCCTCCCCCACTCTCTTTTTCTCCTTCTCTGGAGTCTTTGAGCTTACCCAGAGGAGCAAATTTTCAGACAAACATTTGCCCTTCTCCCACCTCACCTGCTCCATGCCCTTTCACCCTTTCACCTCCCCTCTGCAGGAATCAGAGAGTGACCTCTGCTTTGCTCAAGCCAGGACCGCTGTCACAATAACAGCGTACAACACAAACGCTCATCAACCAGCCTTCCACTACCAAAGTCTTAGGGGAATCTCACTTGCCTGCCTGGGCCAACTGGAGAGGCAAAGGTGAGTGGCAGCTGGATGTGATATCACAGGAAAGAGCCATCTGTGCTAGGGTGGGGAGGGCATGCCCACTCACAGGAATTTAGTTTTTCTCAAGCACTATGTGGCCAAAAGCAGAGCTATGGGAAGACATCCCAGGTAGGCCAGGACTAGGTGACTTCTGTCTTAAGGAACACCAAGGCTTGACATATTTTTCAAGAAAAAAATGCCACAATACAAAATCCTACATTTTAGAAGACTACGGTGGCCTAGAGATCATGCAGCAGGGGGAACTTGTTCGACAGTTCAGCTTCATGGTTAAGAGCACAGGTCTGGAGCTCAGATTTCCTGAGTTCTATTCCTGGCTCAAATCGTACAAATGATGGGTTTCCTCATCTATAACATAGCAGTGATAATAAAATCTATGTTTCTTGGTTGTTATGAGGAATGAATTAGTTAATATATGTAAGGCACTTAGATGAGTGGCTGGTGCATGGTAAACGTTCAATAAACATTAAATATTATTATTTATTAATTAATTTCTACAAATAAGGCAGCTTAGGAGTTAAATGACTTCCAAGCCATCACAGGTAGGGAGTGTCCCACTTGTAATAAGTATTTCATAATAGGCAGGTCATGCTTGAGAATTTCCTCCAGATCGACTCACTCTGGGGTCAGCAAACTGTCTGTAAAGGGTCAAATAGTAAGTATTTTAGACTTTGTGAGCCATGAAGTGTCTGTGCTACTACTCAGCTCTGCCATTGTGATGCCAAAGCAGCCATGGGTACTACATAAACAAAGGGGTGTGGCTGTGTTCCAATAAAACTTTCTACTGGAAGAATAGAAAATATAAACTCTAGTTATAGAGTTAGTACCTATGGCGGTAAAGGCCAGGGGAGAGGTGGTAGGATAATATATTACAGATTTACTCTTTTCAGAGTCATATTCTCTCTTCATTGAATAGCAAACTTCCTTATGTGATTGTCACCCTAGTTGCTTCAAAACTATTCAATATCTGTGGGGCCTGGACTTGTATCAGTATGTAATGTATCTGCTAAACCCTTTTAATCCATATCCCATATCTTTTATATATGCACACATAACTAGTTAAATTTCTTAATGATTTTAAAAGTTAATGTGGGGGCACACACATGCACTTATCTTTGTTTTTATCATACTTATATCTCTGAGAATCGTTAATTAACTATTTCTTGAGCACTTGCTATTTACTAGACATTTGTGTCATTTCATTGAATCCTTCCCAGCAGTTTATGATATAGACATACTGTTCTCATTCTACAACAAGTAAACTAAGGCTTCTGGAGGTTGAATTACTTGTCCAACACAACACAGAGAGTAAGTGGTGGACCTGGGATTTGAACTCAAGTCTGTGGACTCCTCTTAGGTCTGCGTACTTTATGTGGAGTTGCCTGGTGCTAATTATCCCCCTTCATTTTTGTTTCAGATGGTGGCCTTCCTTAGGGTAGGGGAAGTTAAAATCCCAGCCTTGAATTACCTTTGTCACTTGACAAGCAGGGACCACATAAGACAGAGTTCAGTTATTTGCATAGTTATCAGTATGCTGGCGAAGTCCCCTCCTCACACTGTGATTCCTTCCATCACATTTGCCATTCGGTTTTGCACATGAGAAAAGCTGTCTCTCTCTTCTGGAGGATGCTGAGTTTTTGTCTCTGCTTTTGTTGATTGAGACATCCCAGCCCTGCTTTCCTTGGTACTTGCTCCTCCAGTTATGGTGTTGGCACAAACTCTACCTGCAGCATCATGTTACTCTCCTGTGCTAAAAATAACCAAGATCCTGGGTGAGACTTCATATATAATTCATGGTTTTGATTTATTAATCTCTCCATTAAGCCAGAAAATGACATTTTTGTTGGCTGCATTCCAATCTGCATTATCTTAGACATTTAGAATTTGCATTAACTTGAATACCCTCTGTGTGCGTGTGTGCGTGTGTGTGTGTGTGTGTGTGGTTATTTGTGGTTTTAGTAACATCAGAATCTCTCTGTGTATAACTCCCTTAATCTTTCACTTAACCCCTGACTTCAGACTCATAACGTGAGCGTAATATCTGAAAGAAGCAAACATCAGATGCATGTTAATGATAATAAACATACAGAACCAGAATGAAAAACAATAATTTGGCCTTTTTGTATAGCCTTAAAGTTAAATTTATATTCAGCAAGTGAGGAAGGGCAACACTTTGAAACCAGTTTATTCATTCAGTATGTATTTATTGAGCATCTCCAAAGTGCTAGGACTTGTGGTAGGATGATCAAGATGATGAGGGTGCCGTAGATAATAGATCAACTTTCACGCTACCATGTAGGTCTTTAAAGTAAAATCCTTTCCCACTCCCATATTTGCATCAGAGTTGGTTCCGTTCACCTGAAATTTTAAAAGGCACCTTGAAAAGAGTGAATACATTTTCATTGTTATAAGACACTTCTCTGAGAGCTACACCCTGAGGGTCGCTTCAACTTCTGGGGCTCCACCACCTTCCATGAAACCTTCACCACCACCACCACTTTTCCTTGGGCATGACCAGGCTCTTCAAAGCAGGAAGAGAGGACACTGTGATAACAGGTCAATAAATGCAGGAGGAGACCCACTCATCAGAGTCCTGATGATCTGCCATCAGATTCTACCAACCAGAGACTCTTTGGAATTCCGACACTCTGGCGTCCCAAGCCCCCTTTAAACAGTGACCATGTCCTTGTAGGGGCAACCTTGCCTTGGGTTGAAAACAATGGCCCTTAGACTTTTGCACTTGTTTTACCTGTTATTCATGTGATAACCATCCTTCTTACTTCTGTTACCAAATTCATTTATTAATATAGAATAGGTCAGTTTTTAGGAGCCATATCCATAATGGGGGGTGGGGGTGGATCAAGAGCATTAATGAAACCAAACCTGTAATCAAAATCTGGTGTATTGTTTTCATTTTATAATAATGTTTTAAAAATTATATAATCAATATTCAAAGGAAATTGCAATATCGATTTTGAAATTTTTGATCAAATATTGAATATACACTTTTAAAACAATATGTTGTGTTTTGTACCCAGTGGTAGCAATGATTCTTATTTACTTGATATCCTTTCCTTTTCCTTATTCTAGTAACAGCACCCATCTTTCTTGTGGGGACTGAATTCCACGTGGTTTCCATGGGGCTAACCCTCTTCCGCCCCACCCCAACCATAAGGGTGGAAGGACCAAGACCTGGCCAATTAGAGTACTGCTTACATCTAGCTAAATAATTGATTCAAGGAAAGGGTATGACCTGTGCCAAGCCAACCAGATTAGCCCTTCAGCTTTTCTGGAGTTTGTGGGGTGAAAAAAGCTCTTGCTTTTCTTCTGGGGTGGCTAGCTTTAAGCAAGGCCACCACCCAGTGTACCTCAAGGGATCCCCATTCATTAAGAACAAGGAAAGCCTTGAACTGCCTGTGTTTATCTTTCTATGACATGGGGAGGAACTGCCTAAAAATGAGACCAGTGCAGAGGAAAGCATTGCTTAGAGATTATTGTAATAGACAGGTTCACAATATCAGCTGAACTGTTGGATTAAAATGGGCTGGAAGTTAGTTATACTCCTTGCACTTCCTGGTTACATTAGTGTATCAGCTTCCTATTGCTGCTGTAACAAATTATCATGAACTTAGTGGCTTCAAACAGCACATATTCATTATTTTGTCGTTTGGAGGTCAGAAGTCTAGAATGGGTCTGCAGGGCTATGTTCCTTCTGGAGGATCTAAGGGGACAGTCCATTTTCTTGCCTTTTCCAGCGTCTAGGGGCTGCTCGCATTCCTTGGCTGGTGGCTCCTCATCACTCTGACCTATGCTTCTGCCATCACATCTCTTTTTCTGACACTTGACTTTCCTGCCTGCTTTCCTCTTTTCCCTTATAAGCCGCCTTGTGATTACATTGGGCCTACCCAGATAATCCAAGAGGATCACTCCATATCAAAACCCTTAACTTAATCACATAAGCAAAAGTCCCTTTTGCCATGTCAGGAAGCATATTTTCAGAATCTGGGGATTAAGACATGGACGTCTTTGGTGACTTAACACAATGAGCAAATTCATTCCTTTTTGATTAGGCTGGTCTGAGTTGGAATACTGTCATTTGCAACCAAGAATCTTGAAAAATACCATAGTAAAGAAAATGAGATGCTGGGGCAATTTAGGACATTTATATAGATATTTGGAGTTATAAAGCATTTTTTTTCTTTTGGAAAGATGAAAGAATTGCACAGAGAACATTAAATTATACATATAACTTTAAATGGCTCCAATATTTTCCTGTCCTTTAATCTCTGTATCTTTTTTAAACACCTTTTCACTTCTGTTATGCTACCATCTGGGAATTTTGTTTCACCTAGTCTTGTTCTCATTCAAGTTCACCTTTAAAAAATTTTGCTTCCTATAGACTATAGATGCTACAGAGCCTTTCTGCAATGTTTTTTCCTCTTGTTATCCATTTTTTTTTCTTTCCTCTCAACTGTCACCCTCCTCATTTTTCAGAATATTCCTCTTTTCCTCTCTTAAATTTGAGCTGTTTTCCCTTGTTCACTGTTTCTGTGAATATTTTTTTCTATATGTCTTTGGGAGTGGGAAATAGGCTCAAAGCTTTTTTAAAAAAAAATTGCGTGCTTCTGTTATTCTAGAGAATGTTTTGTGATAATTCTCATGGCTGGTAGCAAATAAACATGAATTCCCATTTCATAATAAATGACTAAATAAATCTCTTTCTTCCGGAGTTGTTCTAATTCTTTGCTGTTTCTATGTAAATAACATAGCCCTATATTACTTTCCTGAAAAGCTTATAAAATCATATTTTTAGTCCTTAAGTAAGTACTCATCCATATTTCAATCTCATCTTTTTTTAATTGAAATATAATCCTACCAGGCCATTTTAACTTTCTGCTCATAAGAATACATTGTGCAAGCTCCTTATTTACTCAGTGGCTTTTAACTATATTATCAATATGGCAATTTAATCCAGCAAATAAAAATTCTTTTCATTGTACTAGCGTTCCAGAAATAACTGTTTTATATTTTCTTTTTATTGGCTATTTAACCATCTTGAAAATAAACGTATAAATAACTACGTGATAGACAATGAAAATACAAAATAACTTATAAAATGTAATCTTATTTACCTGTAAGATTCTACGACCCCTTTCCAATTCTTGTTCTAGTACATTCAGGGTTTATTTTTTCTTTTTCCTAAATTCATTTCGGGTATCTTTTCAGTTTTTGTTCTGCTTTGTTTGTTTATACTATGAGCGCGACAGCTATAACCAGTCTTGAACACATTTTAAGCAGTTCCTTGAGATAGATTCCTAAAGGTAGTGGACCAGGCCAAGCAATATGGTCATAACTAATTATCTCTAGTATACTTTTAGTGTTGTCAGAATAAATACCCCAGAGAGTAAATAGGATTTTGATGGAAGGAAGCTAACAGGAAGAAGCAAGGAGATGAGGTTATTCTGTCATATGAACAAGATTAGAAGTGTTTGTTCTATATTTAAATGAGACTAGGATCTGAGAGATTTGGGGGACAAAAAAATGAGATGTATCTCCTTGGGATGGATGTTTCTGGTCTTTCTGACTACTTCCTCTTTCTTAAGTGTTCCTTCCCTCCAGGGTTGCATGTCATCCCCTGCAGTGTTGCACCCTTGACATTCTCTTCCTGCTCTTCTGTCCCCTCTGTTGGCTCCTTTCCTCACTTCATCCCCTAACTCTGAGTATCCCCCCACTGCTGGCCTCTTCCTCCTTTTCCTCACTTACTTCAGACTGTGCCTTTATGTCACACATAGCCTGATAATTCTGTAGATCTGAGAGTAACTCATGACCCTTCCCTTATCCTTATTATCATTCCTACAATGTCTTCTCCTCTCCACTGTTACTACCACTCCCTTTTTGCAAAACCTTACCCTCTATCACCTGGATGATTTAAATTCATTCCTGGATGGTTTCCTTGCTTCCTAGTTTCAATCTTCACCCTTCCCTTGCAAGCTGTGCCTGTCTACACTAGTTACTGAAACATTTCTGAGTCTTGATTTATACATGTAAATCATGGATGAACAGCCCGTCGCCCCTGATATATCATATATATAGGAGTTTCCTTACTCTTCTAGGCTTTCCTTCCTAAAACTCATCCCCCATCAGTATTCCTATTGGGAAAAACAAGTCTGATCACGTCACTCTCAAACTTTACTAACTTCAGTGACTTTCCCCAGCCTAGAGGGTAAAGTCAAAATTCTTAGTGAGGATGTGTCAGGCCCTTCATGGCCTGTTCACATTTCCTACCTCATCTTCTGCCCTCAACCCCCAGTCTCACTATCCCCAGCCCCATCACCCTTCTCACCATTCCCAAATATGCCAAGCCCTTTCAACTTTCTGTCTTTGCATATGAGGATCTCGTTTTTGCTGGACTTGCAAAAATCTCTGATTTTTTTCAAGATCCATTTCAAAGCATCTCTTTTTAAAGCCGTCCAAGATACTTGCACCCTCCCCATGCTCCTAAGACTTTAAATCTTGAGCAAGTGAAGCAATAATTTGGGCACAAAGGCAGCAAGTAGTGTGTGGCCAAGACCATCTTGTTGTGGTGACATCTGCTAAACTGTCAGGCAGCCTTTCTCATTTGGGGTGCCTCATTTGAACCACAGAAACTAAAAATGATTTGAGTGACAATTTCCTCAATTCTGCCAAAGATGACACATAACTAGTACCATATTAGATGCATGGGAGAGGAGTTAAGTCGTTATATGTAATGTATGCTATAGGGTGGTGGAGCTTCATTTTCTCATGGAATTCAGGTTAGAAAGACTGCTTTTTTGGCTCTGTCATCTTTCTAAGCCTGACCCTCCAAGCTCTCACTGATGCTCTGAGTACCTGGTATTATGATAAATTTCCTTTGTGCCTAAGATAACTAGATTCAGTTTGGGTTGTTAACAAATAAGACCCTTCTCTGATATAACAACATCAGAGAATATATATTTGTTGTGTCTATGTTTATTGAATAATTAATTGGTTGAAAAACATTTGAAATTTTTCCTTTTTTTCTTTTCCCCATACCAAATCAGTCACCACACACATTAATCTTTATTTACAGTGTCACTCAGAATCTATCCTTTCTTTTAATTTCCACTACCATCATCCTTGTCTAGGTTTTTGTTATCTCGGCCTACATTCCTGCAATCATTTCCTAATGTGGCCATATACCTCTTTCATTCTCTCCCTTTCAAAGGTACTAAACCCAGATCAATATTTCCCCCAAATAAAAGGACATATTATCATTTCACTTCCAAATATACCAACTGGCTTTCAGGTTAAGGTAAAACTCATTAGCCTGGCCCTCAAAGCCTCCCGTGATTTGGCCCCATATGCTCAGTCCAGCATGCTTCCTTCACTCCACTCAGACAGGGATGTCATTCTTCTGTGAACATTCTCTTGCTTATGCTGCACATACCATCCCTTCCTCCTTGCAACCTATATTATTGACTTTAAAAAAATGTATTTGTCAGATTGTGCCAAACTTTTCTCCCAGTATCTATGTTCCAACCATTTTGTGTCCTGAGCATATTAAGCTGTATTTGTTGCTTCTTTTTCTGCCTGATATGCTTTTTCTTCCCATTTCTCATACTTCATTTCATCTGGATGATTTTCTTCATGTATAAAATACTTTTACTATAACACACATACAATGGTTAGAAAAAATAAGCAAAAGGTGAGTTACAGCGTTCAAATTCTTTTTTTTTTTAATTACTACTGACTTCTGAAACCCCTTAGTACTACATCAAAATCTACCTCCTTTCAAAAGCCTACTTGACTCTCTTTGACCTAAACACTCACTCTTTTCTAATTTTAATTCTTACACTCCATTATTGCCTTGTCTACATACTAGTAAGTAGAATTATCCACTGGAACTCTCTTCATCAAGAATCATTAACTAACCTGTTAAGTATGCACTTAAGTGAACGGCAAAGAAGACAGACTTTTAAAAAAGTGTTTGAAAGTATTCTTATCCCAGTTTCTTTTCTTTTTTATACTGAATTGCTAAATACTTTTTATATAAAAAAATGTGAAAGTCCACAGCAGGTTACTGCTGGCTATTAACAAACCTGGTAATGAGCAAAACCATTTCCAAGTCACTGTTGGGGCATTGGCATTGTCAGTGGAAACAGAAAGGCCTCCTGTGTGTGTCTGGGGGACTCAATGAGAACATCCTGCCCTGCTGAGGAGTAGAGGTGGGGGCAGGGTTGTCTTGGATGTTCAGGGCTGTGTCAGACTTAGAGCATCATGCCTCCCATACCTAAGTTGTTTGGTGGTGAAGGCGGTCTTGGCTGGGAATCATTTCGTTGCAAGAGTTAGAAATCTGCTCAAACTAGCTTGTGGAAAGAAGGCAGTTATAGTACATTTACACTATGCAATCACTTAGATACAGGAATCAAAAAGTGGCCAAGTTTCCTGAGAATGGGAGAAGGGAATACTCTGAAACAAAGCTCTCTCTTTGTCCCTCTTCTACTCTTTGTCTGTTAGCAACCACAAGACCTCTCCCATTTCTGCTTCACTTGGTCTCTGCTCTCCAACAATGTTGACCACTTGTAAAGGGCTCTAAAGGGCCCCAGTGACATGACCTTACGGTTCCTTCACCCATTATTGACTGACTGCATTTTCTGTGACTCTGAGTTCAAATTCTCAAGTAAAAGGATTTAGCTAATCTTTGGTTTGACACTGGTGGTTGACCTTAGGCGAAGTGGTCATCCTTGTTCTTCAGCACTGTGTCTGAGATGGGGGCCACATAATATAAAAATAAACATTTGGTCCTGTCCTTTCAAGGGGGCTTTGAGCGGAGTCACACGTAGGTCCCAAAGCTTCCACTATAAAAAGTTCAATGTGGTATATGTATTTGAGATTTATCATTGAGTAATAAAAAAGAAGAAGAATTTATTTAACACCCTAGGGCTATTTATTTGCCTTCCTTCAATTTTAGTGGCTAGTTCACTATGATATACAAGAGGAATTGTCAATTTAATTTTAAAATTAACATGTTACTGATGACTGATGTCATCAATATGAAATGAGGAAAAATTATGAATTAATTCTTACAATCAGATATATCATATGTTACATGGTTAAAAATCAACCTTACTAGAGACTGGGTGCAATTTGGGCCTGCAAATTTAAAAGAGTATATGGAAGAATTGAAGGGGGTCTATGGAGAGCTAAGGAAATGATAAAAGGGAAAGAAAATAAAATGTGAGTTTCAAATTAAAGAAGATGATAGGCTTATTTAGCCTGGAGAAGACTAAGTAATGATGTGAGAATTTCCCCAAACATATGAAAGTGAAATAGGGATATATTGAGCTCATCTCTATTGCCTTGATGTAATATGCAACAGAATATAGATTTTAATGACAGCATAAACTCAACCTTCCAGACTGCAATGCTAAGTGTGGAGAAATTCACGGACTCTTCCTTATATATAAAATGTATAAATGTATCTGTAGGGGCAGAATGTGGTATCATAGTCACAGGAGTATAAATTAGAGGACTTCCTTGAGATTGCCTCAAGCTCTATGAGGCTGGGATCAGTTCTATGATACTTAGTAGAAATGAAAGCCCCTCTTCCCAGCTGTGACAACCAAAAAAGTTTCCAGACGCTGCCTGATATCTGCTGAGGGGCAAAATTGCCCCCAGTTGAGAACCACTGGAGGCAAGTGGTGGCCTGGAGTGTAGTTATTATGTCCTAAATTCGTAGGGTTAAAGCACTCATGTAATGGGCTGCTGTGCTTGTGTTTCTTGGGTTCAGCGGTGGAATCCATTCTTGGTTTGTACCTTTCTTCATTCTCTACTCTCCCACCCTGGCCACTCACTCCTGGGAATCTCAGGAGTGGACATGGTGCTGCTGTCTTCAAACACACTCCTATGACTTCCATTGCTCTTTAGAGGCCAGTATCCCTCCAGTGGCCTGTGGGTCCTCTACCTCCTCTCTGACCTCACCAGCTACCACTCTCCCCCATACCATTTGCAATCCAATCCCTGGTACAGCCTGTGATCTTTCTCTCCTTTGAGACTTTGCATATGCTGATTTCTCTTTCTGGAATGTTCTTCCTCACTTCATTCCTCTTTCTCTAATTTTTACTTATCCTTCAATGCTCAGAGCTTATCACTTTAGGACAACTTGTCCTAACACCCTCCTCCTCCCAAGACAAGGTTAGGTCCTGAGTTCAATAGAACATTCTGTACATTCCATCCTACCTCTTATCATAATTGAAAATATATACACTATTGGATAATTAAGTGATTATTTTCTCTCCCACACTAGAAGGTAAGTTCCACAATGGGAGGGCCCATTGGGGTTGCTGGATCTCTTACATGTGACAAACCAAATACCAAGGGCTTTTGAGATTTTCAAGATCTATTTCATAATTTGAACCTGAGGAAAAAAAGATATGGGCCTTCAATGTATGAAAATAAGCTGTAAAATTAAAAATAATAAATAAAAAATTAAATGTCTACAAAAATTAACAATATGATATAGCAACCAGTTGACTGAAACTTAATTCTTATATAGTATATATAAATAGAATTTAAATCACAAGAACAAACCGAATATTTTATTCTGAACAAAATTCAAAATTATAAATATTTTGAACTTTTTTTCAAAAATTGTATAGCGACATCTATTTAATGCGTGACGAGTGTGCATTTTAATACGCTTGATATAATGTGGGTTGGTGACGGGGGTGGAGTGGCAAAGTGGAGCGCCCCCTGGAGTGTAAAAGTGCTAGAAGCTGCATCTGTTTGGCTCACAGTTGTAGTAGCCACAACACCTTGTACAATGCCTTCCATGTAGTAAATGCTCAATAAATGTTTCTTGAATGAAAGAATGAGTGAATCAATGAATTAAGGATTGTTCTCTACTGTCAAGTCCCACTGCTCAATTAATTTCTGCTTTGCACAGTATGTTTTCCAGCCTGCAAATCAGCTGGGAACCTTTTCACTCTCATTTCCCTCGAGACATAGTGACCTGCAGGAGAAGTCCCGCAGCCTGACTGAGTTCCTAAATCATTGCGCAAATGATGTGTTGGTGATCTTGACAGCATACTCGGGGCCCCAGAGGCTTTATAAAAGCTATGTCAGCTCTTCCAATAAGTACATACTGAGGGTCCAAAGCTCTCCTCCACTGTGTCATAGCTTTTGTTTGTAACTAGTGTAGGTCGTGTTAATTTTCCAGAAGATTCTCCTGGAGCCTGGTCATCTTGAAATATTAGGCATCTGGAGTTAGAAGGATATCCCTTGGGTCTTACAACACTGGAAGGAAATCATATCTGGAAGGCTTTCCAGGGATGGTACTAGAAAGATAGTAATCTCATCATTGTCTAATCTCAAATGTACAGGAAGCTGAGAGGATGGTGCCCAACATTATTTTTCTCATTGAGTTATCTTTCCATCTTGACTGTCAGCCTCTGATGAGAAACTGGGAGTTTTCTTTAATTTTTTTTTCTTAATTTTAATTCTTTCTTAATTAATTTTCTCTTAATTCTCTTAATTTTTCTACCCCTGGTCCCTTTCTGGAGCCTTCGTGGCAAGCACAGTGGGGTCAGGTGGATGGAGGCTGTCTTTCCCAGCTCTGTTCTGGAAGGGATCCAATGCATCCCTCCAGACAGGCGGAAGTCCTCCACAGGAACAGATTCACATCTTTCAGCCTCTTCAGAGTGGAACAATCGTAAGACAAACTTTCCACTTGCTAACATTGATAACCCCTCATAACAAGAGTTCACATGTTATTAAGCTTAAGCAAACAAACACAAAAGGCCTCCAGGATGAGGACAGCAAGGATTGAATAGGGTGAGGGGCGGAGAAAACTCTGCCCTGCCACACTGAAGGGCTCTGAGGAATCCAGCTTAGTGGCCTTTCTCCATTCTTCATGCTCCTGTCCCCTCAGCTCTCCCCTCTTACCTAGTGTTTTACTTTGGCCCACTCAGCAGGATCCTGTCAGCTGACCCCTCCCCAGAGTCCAAGGGCATTCCCAAGACCAAGGATGCATGGGAGAATTTACGTCATTCCATATACCAGTCCCCTAACAATTGTGATGACATTTTGCTAGATTACTTCTGGGTGATGGCAGACAGGGCCTCAGTAATAATACCTTGTGAGCGTAACATGTCTGTAATTAGACTGTCCTGTAATTAGGGAACTGATAACTTAGCCACAGCTTGTCACTAGCCAGTGACACAGCAGGACACAGGAAGAACCATAGAGAAGGACATCTGTCTGCAGATTTATGGCCAGGATCCCGAGGAAAGCCAGAATGAATAACATAATAATAATAATAATAATAACAAAAAGCCATAGAGAGGAGAAGATCACATTTCTTGATCAGAGACAAAGCTAGTGACTCAGGAAGAAAGGGTTCGTGGATCTCCCTCCATCCTGCTACTTTGAAGGATAATGTGTGAGAGGTAGATTTTAGCATCTCACAAAGCCAGGTACACAGCTAAGGATGGATCCAAAATTTTGGTAGTGACTCCAGGAAGGGTGATAGGTCCCACGTCACATGCAAACTGGACCAGTGCTCAAAAACAAGCCTTCTGAGTGGTTCGTGAGGGAAAGTTTGATTTGATTAAATTAAAACATTCTTCCTAGGGTGGTAAGGAGCAAGTGGACTGATCATCTCTGTCATTCCCCTAAACCTGCTTCTATTGAATTCCTTAAAGTCTCATTTGGTTCCTCCCTTCTACACCATTTTCCACACCCAGTAGGCAAGTCTGGCCACCATTCCAACTTCATCCTGTCTCTTCCATTTTGGATGCTCCAGCCCTACTTTGGGCCATCATCACACATTCTCTTATCTTGACTGACCACCACAAAAACCCCCTTGCTGGTTTCTGCACTCCAATCTCTTCTCCTCCTTCATCTACCCAGATCTCTATTGAAAGAGCTCAATTTCCTGTTGTAACTGCCCCCACAGTCTCTCTTCTGAAGTCGCTAATGCAGCCCCATTGCCTATAAAATGGAATCCTTGGCATGAAATTTAAGACATGCTTTCGGAATTCCTATGTCCCTTATATCTTTAGTTTCTCTCTAACTCAGGGCTTGTACTCCAATTGAAATACTTGTTTGGTATACCTTGCATCTTCCTATTTTCATTTTCGTGATATTCTCTTTGTCTGGAATATTCTTTCCTCTGACCTTTTTCTGAATTTTCACTCATACTTTAAGGCCTAGTGCAAAAGGCATCCCTTCTTCAGGAAGCTTCTCTTGTTTCCCTGCTTGATTTGTTTCCTTCCTCTGAACACTGTTCACCCTTCTCCATCCTCTTATGTCCCCCTGTCACAGGGTTTCCTCAGGCCCCATGGCCATTGTCTTGACTGAGGTAGCTCTGATGTAGTTGAAAGCTCAGTACACTGGAAGTTAGGATATATCTCTTTGAGGGCTGCTTCCAGTTTGCTTGCCATGTAATCTCTGATGAATCACTTAACCTCCTAGAACCTCAGTATTATTATTTACAAATTGGAGGTTGTATCTTCTGCCCACTAGGATTGTTGTAAAGCCTGAGATGATATGTGCAGAAACCTTTTCTAAGTTGGAAAGCATTATACCAATGTGGGATATCACAATGATTATCTATCTTATAGTCTAGTTATTTCTATAGTTGCCTTATTATATCTTTTATACTACAGTTATTTTGGAAATTATTTTACCCCATCCTCCCACAACCCACAATATGTTAACCCCCATATCAGTTAGGCATGCATTCAGCTGCAAGTAACAGAATACATGATTATCACAGCTTAAGCAAAAAAGAAATTTACTCATCTCATAAAATAAGAAATTTTAAGGTCACCAGTCAAAGCTTGGTTCTATAACTCAACAATATCTTCCAGGGCCAACCTCCTTCCAGCTTTTACTCCACTAGCTTCAATATCTTGACTTTCTGTTTGTCTCATAGTTGCAAGACGATAGCTACAGCTCAAGGCTTGATGATCTTGTTTGGGAACAGGAAGCAGTGGTGAGGGGTGGAGTACTGGATGGGAGGTGGGCTCTCAGATTGTCTTGAAAAGGGACTTCATTTCCACATGAAAAGAGAGAAAGCGTGCCTGTTGAGTAGGCCACAGTGTCTGCTATGGCTAGCCCTTGATGACAGGAATGAAATCTTGTTCATCTTGATTTCCCCTCTACAGTGCCTTCTGTGTAGTAGATGACATGTGTTGGATGTTCAATAAATATTAATTGAATGAATTAATAAATATAATAAATTAATACATGAATGAGAGTTCAAAAACCTGAAAGAACCAGTCTCAACTCAGCCGTTTTTGTACATACATCTCCCTGAAAGTTCACCCTCATAATAGCCTTCAGGACTAGAGCAATTTATCCATCAGGCAGAAGTGCTGCTATTCAAAGTGATTTGATTAGTTTTTGTCTAGTCAGGGGCTAAGAGGCAGGATCACTGTGTTGGAAAGACAGCATAAAAGTGAATCCAGATCTGAGAGGTTTAAAATGAGCCTGAAATATTAAAATATGTCTCAGACAGATATGAGCCTGTATGGTTTTCTTTTTATACAATGTTGCATAGGAATTCAAAATATTGTTACAGTGTATATAATAGTAAGAATTTGTATTCTGAAAATTATACACCAGCAGAATCTTTTAAATGACCTCCTCCCCCTTTTCTTTCCAGACCTCATCAGACAAGGGGAGATTCAGTGGGAAAGCAGTAATTATAATCCTTCCTACATTGACAGACTTTCAGTATATGCCTGAGCAAAATGGGTGAGAGAGGGCGGGGATAAAGATATAAAGGAAATTAAGTGACCTAATATGGCCTAGTGGAAGGTACATACAGCAAATGTGGTTCTTAACCTTGACTCAAGTTCAGCTTATAGGAGGATGAGCTAATAAATTTCTATTTTATAGTTATATGCTTGACGGGAAAAGCCTCTGATCTTGAATTTGTTCCTATAAAACCTAGCCTTCTTTTTTTTTAAATTTTAAAACAATTTTTTAAATTGAGATATGATTGATATATAACATTGTATTAGTTTTAGGTGTACAAATAATGATTTGATATATGTATATATTGTGAAATGATTACCACAATAAGTCTAGTTAACATGCATCACCACACATAGTTACAAGTTTTGTGTGTGTGTGATGAGGACTTTTAAGATCTATTCTCTTAGTAACTTTCAAATATGCAATACAGTATTGTCAACTATAGTCACCATGCTGTGCATTACATCCCCAGGACTTATTTATCTTATAACTGGAAGTTTGTACTTTTTGACCCCCTTCATCTATTTCACCCACCCCCTACCCCAGCCTTTGGCAACCACCAATCTGTTCTCTCTATCGGAGTTCTATATATTTTTTTAGATTCCACATATAAGTGATATCATACAGTACTTGTCTTTCTCTGTTTAACTTATTTCACTTAGCATAATGCCCTCAAGGTTCATCCATGTCGCAAATGGCAGGATTTCCTTCTTTTATATGACTGAATAATATTCCATGGTATATATATACACCACATCTTCTTTATCCATTCGTCTGTCAACAGATACTTAGGTTGTTTCCATGTCTTGACTATTGTAAATAATGCTGCAATGAACATGGGGGTGCAGATATCTTTTCTTGATCACAGAATTACCAAGTAGATGGGATCTCAAAATATCATACGTCTCTTGACCTTTAGGAAGATTCACTTGTGAATCTGCATTTCATGAGGGGGGAAGGGAATGGGAACATACAAACTTATTTTAACCCATAAAGCTTAGAGATGAGGAGAAACTAAGAAAACTTAAGTAAGATCTCAAGGATCACTTCTATTTACAGATTTGGAAATGGAACCGAGAAATCTTAGTGCCTTTTCTGTTGCTCTTTCTGATGCCCTGTATGGCATCTTTAATTTTTGAGTCTCCTTTAAAATAATCAAATATGAGAGAAAAAAATTGAATTATATTGGTAGAACTTGAGAGATTTTTATTCCCCAAATCTTTATTCAAAATTCCCCTTCTGATGCTCGACTTATCACCAGGAATCAATGCTTCTCATAATATAATAATCCTCATACTTTGTAGAAATTATTGTTATCACTTAGCTTTTCCTATCTCACCTTTTGTCATCACTAAAATGGGATAATAATAATGTTCTTGTCTAACTTACTATTTTAAGGACTAATGGGACAAAAACATTTAGAAAAATGAAAATTCACAAATGTACAGCATAATTTATCTCCTTATTTAATACTAATAAAAATAATAATCTTTAAAACCAACTTGTCTTGGCTTCTAACCTCTAGTCCCATCCCCTACTCCTGTAGAATACTAAGACGTATGCAAGATAAAAAGTAAAAAACGAAAGGAAGGAAGGAAGGAAGGGAGGGAGAAAGGAAGAAAGAAAGGAGAGAAGGAAGAAAATAAAAATAAATAATCCTTCTTTTACTACTCTTATTAGTTTTTTACCTCATTTCTCAAGAATCTCATTGTCTTTAGATGCCTAGTCCAGCTCTGAGAACATTGTTCCATTATTCACACGCAATGCTCCCTGGAGAAGGGGGATTCATATTTGTACTAAGTTCATCATATTTGGTGGCTCATTGACATGTCACTACTGCCCTTGGAGTCCAGGCATGTACATCTAACACCCTATGGACGTTACCTGGGTGTTTTACAACCCATTCATATTCAACATGTCACAAAGTGACTTCCTCATCTTTCCCTTCAAAATTGCTATTCAGGCACCCCCTATCTCAGAGGCATCTCCACTGGAGCAAGTATCTAAGTTAGACACCTGGGAGAGTTCCTTGACCCCCCTCTTCCTACGTGTATAATCAAATATGTAGTCCTGGTGATTTTATCTTCAACACAATTCTCCATCTCTTTAACTTCTGCCATAGACTCCCTCTATATTCTCTTAACTAGCCTTCTTATGTCCATTCTTCGCCTCACAGCCTCAAGAAGGATCTATTTAAAATATCCATCTGACCAGATCATCTCCTGTTTCAAGTCAGCCAATGACTCCATCACTGGCACCGTGGTTCTCAAACTGGGTTCATATGGAGCCCATGGTGGTCCCTTAGTTGGAGGGAGGGAAGACGGCAAAGGGGATGCCATTTGGGCTGGGGTCTATAATCCCACTTCGAACAGGGGAATTCCATTCTATATTTGCTTTCTGCACTGAAGTTCTTGTAAATAATTGCTTTTGGATAAAAACATCTTGCTATTAAAATTGTAAGCCCACTGACCATAGGGTACAGCCCATGACCTGGCCCCTGCCGGCCTCTCAAGCTTCATCTCTTTCCTCTGCCTTCTTCTCACTGTAGAAACAAGCAACACCAAGCTGCCCACGTTTCCTGCACACACAATACTGTTTCATGCTGGATTGTTTTATTATGTTGTGCCCTCTACATGAAAGCCCTCTGCACTCCCATCACTACCTTTAGAGTAACTGCATTTCACACACCTTTTCAGACACAGTACCATCACCTTCAGGAAGCATTCCCTGTTTCCCCCTTGTTGCCCTGTCTCTCCCTGAATATCTGCAGTCCATTATGTGCTAACTCAGATGTGAGAGGCCTTTGATGGTGTAGTGCAAAGAACACTGGGTTCTGATCCTAACTCTGCTACTAACTATAGTCACGCACCGCATAATGACGTTTCAGTCAACGATGGACTGCACATACAACAGTGGTCCCATAACGTTAGTACCATATAGCCTAGGTGTGTAGTAGGCTGTACCATCTAGGTTTGGGTAAGTACACTCTGTGGTATTCGTGCAACGACGATATTGCCTAACGATGCATTTCTCAGAACATATCCCCGTTGGTAAGTGAGGCATGACCGTATATGTGTGACTCTAAGCAATTCACTTCACCTTTATGGAACGTAGTTTATTTAATCATTCATTCATTTATTCATTCAACAATATTTATTGATCCCCTTCCTCCCTTTATGGAACTTACATTCTAGTAGGGGAAATAGGAAATTAAAAACAAGTTAAAATTATCCTATGGTATGAAGTGCTATGGAGAAAAATAAAACAAAGAAACAGGAGTAAAGAGTGCTGGAGGGTGGGGTATTCCTATTTGAAATGGAGTATTATAAAAGAAAGCCCTCTGATATCTAGGAGAAGAACTTCCCCTGGCAGAGAAAAGTGCAAAGGCCCCAAGGCCAACTAGTTGAGTAACCAAATGGTCTGTATGAGCAGGGGAGAGAGGGGCAGGAGATGAAGTCAGGAAGGAGGAAGGAACCTTGTGAGTGAGAGGGGAAGCTGTTGGAGGCTGTGAGCAGAGAAACGGCATGATCTGCCTGCTGTTTTAAAAGGAGCCTGCTAGTTGCTGAGTGTAGGGGCAATGGGAGAAGCAGGGACACTAAGCAGGGAGTTAGTAAGCCACTGCAGTTATCCAGGAGAGAGATGATGGCTTGAACATAGGTGGTTGTGGTGGAGTTAGTGAGATGTGTAAATAGTGTGGATCTATTTTGAAGCCAGAACTGAAAGATTTGATGATTGGCTTGAGGTGAAGTTTAAGACAAAAAAGTCAAAAGCGGTACCTAGATTTTGAAACTAAGGAACTAGGAGGATGGAATTGACATTAATTGAGATGGAAAAGACTGTAGGGAGGAGTCTTCTCTATGGGAATTAGTTTTAGGATATGGTAGGTTCAAGGTACCTATTAGACATCAGATTGAGATATTAAGTAGGCAGTCTGGAGTTGAGGATTCCAGTCCAGAGATATAAATGTGGGCGTCATCAGCATTTGGCTAGTGTTAAACATCATAAAACTCAATGAGGTCACCTAGGAAGTAAGCATAGACACTCAAAGAGAAGAAGGTATAGGACTGAATCCTGGGACATTTTAATGTTTAGCATTTGGTAAGATGAAGCACTGACAGAAGAATAACAAAGAAGATATTGATAAGCAGCAAGGAAGGAAGAAAACCATGATGTCCCCAAAGCTAAGTGAAGAAAATGTTTCAAAGAAGAGGGAATCATCAGCTGAGTCAAGTACAATAAGGACTGAGTCACTGGCCCCTGGATTTAGCTACATAGAGTCCCTGGTTACATTGACAAGAATAGTTTCAATGGAGTAGTGATTGTAAGGACGGTAAGAAAACACGATGGAGTAGATTCAAGATACGGTGAGAGACAGCAAATAGAGACAAATTTTTGGAGAAGTTTTGCTGTAAAGACAAGCAGAAAAATGGGACTTAGATGAAGGGAGATGGGAGTAGGGGTTAAGAGATTTTTTTAAAGGTGGGATAAAGAGCAGCACGTTTGAATGCACATTGGAATGATCCAGTAGTTCTGGAAAAAATGCTGAGGTAGGAGAAAGAGAGGGTAAGTACTCAAGTGAGGGTCTTGAGCAGGCAAGAGAGGTGAGGATCACACATCAGGAGGGTGGGCCTCCAGAGCATGAGAGTTCATTGAGAGGAACAGAGTACATGAGCACAGAGGCAGGGGAAACCCTTATGGTTTTTATATGTTCAATACCTGGTGAAGGGAATCAGGGTATTTTTTTAAATAATATAAATCAGTGAGTCTTCCTTGATTCCTCTCTTTCCTTACCTCCCACTTCCAATCCATCAACAGATCCTGTTCAAAACGTATCCTGAGCCTGGCTACTTTTCACCACATCCTTGTCATGAAAAAGGTATCATTTCTGAGCCACTGCTGTCTCTTGCCTAGATTATTGCAACAGGCTCCTAAATTGTCTCCCTGCCCCCATGCTCATTTCCCTCAAGAACAGTCCTTCAAAATATAAATCCAATTTTGCCACTTCCATGCTAAAAACCTTCCTAGGGATTCCCATCCCACAATACAAAGCAGATGGCTACCGTGGCCTACTGTGCCCCACTAGATCGCCCCCCTGCCTACCCCTGCAAATTCACGCACTTTCACTCCATTTAACACAATACCCTTCAGCACACTGGCCGCCTTCTGATTCTTCAAACATACAATAGCTCTTCCTGACTCAAGGACTCCGTTCTTATTCGTCCTTGTTGGTCCTTCTGTGTGGAATGATCTTGCACATGAATGCTGAGCGGCAGCCTCCTTCCTGTTCATCTTATCTCAGTTTAAATGTCATCTCCTTAGAAAGGTCTTCCTTGACCATTGGTTCTTAAATAGTCACCTAGTCACTCCCTTTCAATCAGGATGATCTTAATTCTCTGCACATCACCATCTGCTGTTTTTCTTATGTGATTTTCTTATTTTGTTGTTTATCATCTATCTTCCTTATTAAAATGTAAAGTCTACGAGAGCAGAAACTTGTCTTGTTGCCTGATGTATTCCGCAGTGCCTAGAACAGTGCCTGGTTCATAGGAGACATTTCTTAAATATTTCTTGAATTACGGATACCTTGCTTTTATTTACTCACTTCTGTTTTCAATCTGCAACCAGATGGTCAAGATGCTACAGTCCAACTGAGAAATGCGTGGGGCTCTGTCTACTGTAATTTGTAGCAAAAGAACCCTCAGCTGCCATCCTGTATGAAACATCTGGCCCAACAGCAGATTCCTGACACCAACTTAAGATAAAGCCTTAACAGTGATGAAGAAATTCCTCCCTCTTTCCCCTGAGAAGCCCTCAGAGCATAAAAGATACTACTGCTCAGGGCTTTGGTAACTGACCAGGCAACAATGAGATTGATTTTTAGGCAAAACTCTCACCTCTGATCAATCAAAGCAAATGTTTTCACCCTCAAAGTAGTGATCTTAGAGGCTGAAACTTTCCCTAAGAGTACTACCAAAGGTCAAGACAGTTGTGGAAATCCTTCTGGAGTTAATATCCATGTGCCTCAATTCGTGTGTACACAACTCTGAATTGGTGTCCAACTTCAAGGACTCATTCTAGGTAAGAGAGGGATGTATTATCATTTCCGTTTTACAGGTGGGGAAACTGAGTCTCAGAGAAGTTCAATGACTTGCTCTGGATCTGAGGCTTTGAGTCTCTTGTTCATGAATACATTCAATAGTGTTTGAAAGGGTGTTTGGTTTTCACAAACGTCACTTGGATCCAAGTAAAGCAAATTAAATATATTCTTAGGGCTGGGTAATACAGTTTCCAATGAGTAATTCTCTACAAGATCTAGAAGGGGCCTTAGAGATTAGCCAGGTTGAAGATAAAACTTCAGAAAATCACGTATGTACTCAAATGCCATTTATTGTTTTTTGTTTGTTTTGGGCAAATCTATTTCATGCTAGACAAAGAAACATATCCCAACCTCTGCCGCACACACCTGGCACAGAGACGGAACAGAGTGAGAGACCAGCCACTCAAATCTTTGCCTCTGCCAAGAGGGCTTAAAGATATAAACTGGCTGTGTTAGCATGTTTCAAGGGAGCAGATTCTTCCATTTTTACCTTAATGAAAAACAAAGGAGGAGGGGGAGAATCTCTTTCTTTCAGAAAAAGGTATCAATCCATTAGAGAACATACTAGATAATTAATATATCAGAGGAGTATAAAGACCTGGAGAAGCCAGTTGTTTCCCTCGGTGTCTATTAGGCTGTGGAGTGTGGGCATCTGTACCATTCATAACTGTAGTGCACAAACTGGCACAGATGGAAGCCCGACAGCAAGCTGTTCGAGGTAGACCAGATGTCTTGAAGGGAGGCTCTCCCTCTACAAGTAAACACAACACCTATTTCCTGTCACTTTCACTGTTGAGTAACTAGCTACTTGGTATCTGGAATAATTCTTGATTAATAGGGTTATCTTTTTAAAAAGGGCATCCTGACTATTCTGTTCTCTGAAGCAAGCACTTTTTCAAAACACATTCTCCAAAGGCATTGCTTCTTTTCCCTTTCCCAATCAAGAGCTGGTCTTGTGCTGCCACATGTTGGCTCAGAGATGAGGGAAAGTGTTGATAGCCCCTCTCTTGGGAAAAGGTAGAAAGGGTGAAGGGGAAAAATAACTGGAGAATATGAGAGGGCCTTCATTGCCGTCATTAGCAATCCAAAGGAGGATGAAGGATGCTGGGGATGGAGGAGTGGTGGGGAGATAGACGAACATCAGCAGTGAGGTCAGAGGGAGAGCAGTACCCACTGGGGATGCTTGGCCAGCGTTGGTTTGACTGTGAATCTAATGAGCATAAAATTTATTCATTCAACAAATATTTATTAAGGTCCTTCTACATCCAGGGAACTGTTCTAGGCATTTGGGACCCATCAGTGAAAAAACCTAAAAAACAACAAAAAAAGACCCCTACCCTTGGGGAGCTTTTATTCTAGCAAAAGAATCAGATAAGAAACAACAAACAATAGACATAAAAATAAATTATATAATGTACTAGTGGGTGATAAGTGCTATGGAAACAAGAAAAAAAAAAAAACAGTTAATGGGGCCTCGGAGTCCAGAGCGTGGGGGACTTGCAATTTTAAATAGGCTTTTCAGAGGTAGCTTTTTGGAAGTGATATTTGTGCAAAGACTGGATGGGCTGAAGGAGCTGGTCATGCAGATATCTGAGGGAAGAGCATTCCAGGCTGAGGGAACAGCCATTGCAAAGAGCCCAAAGTGGCAGGATACCTGCAGAGTTTGAAGTAGGGTGAGGAGGCCGGTGTTCCTGGGGCTGAGTAAGTATAGTGGCAAGGGGGTCAGAAGGGAGGGAGAGGGAGGTGGGGAGTAATAGATGAAGTCAGAGAGATCAAGGGCAGACATCTAGGGCCTTGTTGGTTATTGTAGGAGTAAAACTTTAGCTGGAAGGAGAATGGAGAGCTTTTGCACAGTTTGAATCAGACAAGTAACCTTATCTGACCCACGTTTAAAACGCATCTCTTTGTCTAGTACATTGAGAATAGATTGTGGCATAAAAATAAAAGATTTTTCTTTTTAAAACATGTTGCCTTACTTATATGACCGGGTTGCTATGAGACTCAAATGCAAAAGTGCTTTAAAAATTATAAAGCATAGTGCAGACCCAAACTGTAATTATTTTACACAAACAATACAAGATTCAAAAGCCAAGGTCCCTCTTGCCTCCTCTGATCCCCGAGTAGTAACCCTGTTCATGACATTAAACTCGTCTATCTGTAAAAAGCTCAAGGAAAATTGATTCTATTTATGTTTTAAATAATGTAGTTTTGTGCCTCAGTTTCAAATCATTTGGATTTTTCAGATTGCTACTGATTTTATGTTTAATTTTTGAAAGAAATGCCTTTAAAATAAAAAGTGGAAGTACTAGGCTTGAATACTGAAGACTTGAAATACAGCAACAGACCAGGATAGGAGCAGAAGTCTGGGAACTTTAAATCCATTTCCTTTTCCTTTTCCCTAATCCCTTCGGAGAGCTAGGAGCGGCTGGTCAGATCCTCCAACATTTCGGGGGTGGCATCTTTTCTTTGTGGTGGCCCTGCCATCAGGTGCATGCTTCTGGGTGGGAGAGCACACACTTTGTGCAGCCATCTGACCTTCAGTGAGTCTGGGGAGAAATTTTAAAGGATTTTGGAGAAGAGGCCTTGAGATTCCAAGAGAAAGAACAAGAAAAAGGGGCCCGAAGAAGCCTGAGCCTCCGGGGAGAAAGAACTGAGTTAATGAAGAGGGGTGATTATCCCAGATAATTATGTAAAAGAGAAGGCTAAGAGTTCTAAATGGCTGCAACTTGGAGTTTACTCTGCCTAAGGTGAGTGTTTATGTTTTTGTGGTTTTGTTTTTTGAGTAAGGTTTTTTCTGTTTTTTTCCCTTCTCGCTCTGCCTGCCAGACCCTCCTTCTCCTCCCTTCTTTTCCTTCAGATTCTGAACCCCATTCAAATTAGTCTCCGCGCCACTGGCTCCTGGGACCCTCATCTCTCTGCCCCTCTAGTAAGAAACAGCTGTGCCCCCCTCCCCCCATGCCTCCTGTTCTTATTTTCTTATTTCTCCGACGCTCCCCTGGTGCTGCTGTCCAAAGACACACCTTCCCAGCTAAGCCAGCTGTCTAGTCTCGCTCCAGCGGTTCGGGGGAAGCAGAGGGAAGTCTGCACTCTCCAAATCCACCCCTCTGCGTTGGGCATCTCCCTCCCCTTCCCCTTGATAAACGATCCAGCCTCGATCATCCCTGCTCCTTCCTAATTGCTAGTCTTGTTTGTGGAACAAACCAAGGCTTTGGGCAACCTGCGGTTACACAGCTCTCCTTTGGTTTGGGGAGGGAGGGGGTAGCGTTCACGGTCCCCGGTGTGCCCAAGACTGTTAGACCAGATCTTTCAGATCTGGAGGCACAGGCAGCCGGTGACAAGAGAGCCCCCCCACCCTCGTGGGTGGGGGTGGGGAGAGGAGAAGGGACTCGGCTTGGGGAAGGAGGCAGAGAGGCAGCTGCAGTGCCGGGAGGGGTGCGTGCGCGTGTGCCAGGCTCGCCCGCCGCCTCCAGGCTCAGTCTGCGCTCCTCGGCACGCGGGGCAGCCGGGGCCGGGGAGTACGAACAGCGCCCCTTGCCCGGGCCTCGCCTCCCCAGGGCGCCCGGCATTCCCCCGGGCCTGGGCGCACGGGGCGGAGCGAACGACAGGGGCTGCGCTCCCCGCCCCCGCCCCTCGCACCCTGCCCGGCCCCCTCTCCATTGAGTTTTCCCCACACCGGCGCCCATCAATGGTCCTGCTCGGGGATGCACACGCAGCTCACGGCCGGAGGGGGGTAGCAGCCGCCGCCGCCAGGTGCGGGCTCTCCCGGGCCGCCGCCGCCACTCGCCGTCGCCGCCACTCGAGCCCCGGGGCGCGCTGAGGTCCTGGCCGGCCATGGGGCTGCCTAGGCTGCCGTTGATGGCGTGAAAAGGGGCGACGGAGCCGCCACGCTCGGGGTCCCCGGCTGCCTGCATGGATGTCTTCAGCTTTGTGAAGATTGCAAAGCTCTCGAGGTAGGGGCTGCGCCGGTGCATTTGCACCCAGGGCCGCCGCCGCGGGCAACTTGGTGCTTTATTTTTCGGGAGGCTCGGGGAGAAGTAAAAGCTGGAAAGAGCTGCGGGGCTTAAGATAGGACTGCAACGAGGTGGCCAGGGGCTGCTGCGTTCAACTTATTTCTCACTGGCTGGTGGGGCTTGTGTATCGACGGGTGTAGACCACACACACAGAGATACACACGCCCTCACGCACACACCAATGTTCACGACAGTTTGTTTTCCCTTAGGAAAAGCCCCAGTGGTACTTGGGGTCACATGTATAATTCAGGGCTAAGAGAAGATGGTTGTAATTGCTACTGCTAGGGAAAGCCAGAAGAGCTTAGAGCTTTGCTACCTGCTTTCCAAGCGGTAGTGACCAAAAGTGCCCCCCCGGCCCCGGCAATTAGACCTCCACACCCTGGAAAACTTAGCTTGTTTTGGGTTGACCCAGGTAACCGGTCAGGTGTTCCCAGCAGTGACCTAGATGCTGAAGTCATGGAGACAGAAGACAAAGACCTTTAGCCTTTCTTTGGGTAACTATGTAGTCCTAAGCCTTGAAAGACAGAAATTTGCTTCCAAGTGGCCGTGTTTTTGAAGTGGAAAAAAAGTCATCAATTCAGGCAGATTTCTGGAGCAGTGCTGATAGAGGAAGAACATTTCCACTTTTTGGCCACCTAGGTATTACCTGGTCAGAGCATTGCTCCTAGGTCTTCTGCTCTGCTTCCCTTTCCAAAGTCTTCATCGAACTCAGAAAGTAGGTCTGTGCTTCTTGCAATGTGGCATTAACTGGGAAGGGCCTGGTATGATTGTAGTGCGGCAAATTAGGAAATCTTGCCCCATCTCCTCTGCCCAAGTTTTTGGAAAGACTGGCCTTCTGCCCCGGGAGCTCTTGATAGCAGTTACTACCACACCTTAGGAGGTAGACAGTAGGGGTTTCCCAGGACGCAGTTTAGACTTGCTTTCAAGACAGAGAGAATAATTCTAGGTTTTCCTTCATTCCTTAGTGTCACGGTGGGACACGAATGCATCAGGCAAGAATGAGCGGCCTCAGATAGCCTAAGTCAGAAATGTATGTTGACTTTGCTTTGCTAAATTACATTTGAGACATTTCAGAAACATTTCCTTTGGATGTGGCCATTCAGATGTGCCTCTCCAACAACCATAGGTCTTGATTTGTTCTTCTTGCCCATCTCCACCTTCCCTCACTACTCACGTGGGTCAGTCTTAATGTCACAAGCAGATTTCCCAGGGAAAGGGCCGCATTGTAACTTAGTCTGGGTAGATGTGAGGTATACAGTTGATGGGTAAATGTCTTTATTGAAGAAGAGGCGTTGCCCTGCATGTCAGAAGACATATGTCAAGCAGTAGATGATTGTAGTGTGGCAAATTGTTTGGTTTCATGCTGATATCATAGAGGGCCATGGCTTCACACCTCTATTCTATTAACTTCCTGCATGCTTCTGCCTATGGCTGGTTTATCAACAGCTGTCAAATCATGAACCATGGAATGGAAACGGCTATGAGCAACAGTTTAGCAATTGCCTGATGCCATCTGTGTGATGGCAGAGAGATTGCCAAAGGGAAAGAAGTTGAACCAATAGTATAGTTTACAGTAACCAAGGTAGATTTCAGTGGCCTCAAATGCTAAAAAATGATAAGATTAACGAAACATCTAGAGCCTAGATTTACTTAAACTTTGGAGTTTGGGAGCGCACAGAGCTGTGTGTCAGTGAAAAGATGTTTTATACTCGTTTTGCTAAATTCTAGGGTGTCTTCATGATATTCACAAATCTGAGTTTTTGCAAAACCCAAGCCAGGCTGTGGGAGATTAGTATCTTATTTTAAAAAGAGGTTAAAATTTAGTAAATGAGTGTGAATTTCACTTTCTATCCTTAACGTGATCCAAATAGAGTGTTTATTCTAAAGAGAGAAGCTGCACATGTTCTGAGCTTATGTGCCTATTAAGAAATCTTCCATCCATGGGAAATCTTCTTGTTTCTCAGTGTGAGCTCAGTGATGGTCCCCGAGCTGAAATAGAAATACCTGTAGAGGGTCATCAGCATGCAGAAACACATGTTTGCAGCTGCTTGTTTCTGCCCTTGAAGGAATAAAGTCCTGTGCGTGTGTTGTAAAGGCTGTTACAGAAATCAAGTTCTTTTCTCAAAGGTGAAGTATAAAAGTGCTTACACTGCAGGATTTTCCTGATTTCAGAATGGATAATCTTCCTAAAGGATTTAGCTTTGATCAACGTGGTTACTTGAGTGCTTAAAATTCTCTTGGTTTGGAGATGAACACACGTAGTTACCCCGGGCCTTAGCCTTGTCTTGGTTCTCAAGAACTTGAGTTTCTAAATGTTGATTCGGAAAGCATTTGCTGTAGAAGCATACCTGATATTTTCTACGTGTTCTATCCGTGAATAAAGAGAGTGGTAATTACAAAGAATTACAAGAGAATACTTATCCACACTGGAATTAATAGGCAGCACATTTTGACTTTTCAAAGTACCTACATTTAACTACTTGTTGCCAGAGTCTATGCCCTTTAAATCATGTGAAAAATCAGAATTCAGATTGCTCCTCAAGAACGTGGTACAATCTTATGATCATCAATAAAAAAAAAATGCTGCCAAGTGTTGGCATAGCTGACAAGTTGCGACTCTTTACATCCTTTTTGAATTGTGACCCTTGGTTGCATCCATCGTGGGTGGCACAGTGTGTCACGGTTCTCTCTGGAGTTGTTTTTTCTTGTTCTTATAATTTTCTGGTTATTAAACTGCTTGATAGTTTACATGCAATTTTACTTCACTGTTTCCTTGGTAACAGTTATATATCACTTTCCATCTTTGTAGATGAGAGCATTACAGATGATTGCCTTATAAGCCAGTAATCGTATAAAAATAGGCATGTATTTTTATTGTTACTGTTCTTTGTATCGACTATTTCATTTGTAAAGCAGATGCACTCTTTGAAATGTTTACAGAAGAATGCAGTTCAGTAGAAAAACATATGATTATGCCCCCTTCACCTGCGGGAAGTGATTTGAAACCCAAAACTCATAGGGGTGTTATTAAGCTGAGCCATGTGTTCATGGATTGAATAGCCTGACTTCACTTCTTTTCTTTAAGCAAAACAGTACACTTTGGGATAATGATTGGGCCCCAGTTATTAATATGAATAGTATTTCTCGTAGTGGTAGGTAAATTTGGGGGCTGCTTTATTTTACATCGTCTTCTAGTTGCACGGGTTATTTGGTGGCATACAGCAGTGATTAATATCTGTAATAGGAAAGTGTGCTAATTTTGTTACAAATACACATTTGAGGAAGAATAAAAAATCCGTATGTATAGTTTCCTCAGATTTTTATGTAACACCTATTTAGAGGTTACTAAACTTCTATTTTTTACCTTTACCTTGTTCAGAATGAAAGATTTCCCAGAGAAAAAGGGAAGTTAAAGAAGCAATGCAAAAGGTCAGATTTTTCCCATCTCTCTTTTGACCTGAGTAATTGTATTAATGTTGCTGATAATAGTGAGCTGTGGAGGCCAGCAATGAAAAACTCCCAAAGACTCTGGATTTGAATTTTATTAAAAATGCTACTTGCTCATCGTCTGAGTCCTTTCTGAGTTCTGCTGATTTTCCTGGCTGTCAGGAGGTGAAATGATGAACAGTTTCATAACAGAACTAGATTCCTGTTTTAGGAATGTTTAACTCTAGTTTCCCAGGGGTTGCTACTTTGCAGCTGTGAAAGTCAAGTCACTAGCACTTCCTGGGGCAGATGTCTACTTCAGCAGCATTTCAAGCATCTCTTTCTCTCTCTCTTTGGGACAAGTGAATTTCACCTTCTTGCTATCAGAATTTGATATAGATTGTCAGCTGCAGTGAAACTTACTTGTAATTTAAAAGCATGACCTGGAAATTCTCACTTTCTGCTTATGGAGCTTCCAGCTGTTGATTTTCTCCTTACATACACGTGTACACACACACACACACACACACACACACACACACACAGTTCAACTTTATTATTCCATTTGGAGTTTGCCATGGAAGTTTAGCTGTGAGAGAATATACATTATTGGTGAACTAGAAATTTATCTTTAGGGAATGGACTTAAAGTCACTGATTTCATACTTGGCTCAATGAGAAAAATTGAGAGCATTTTTTGAGTTTGCTGAGAAATACAGTCCTGAAATCTACCACTCTTACCATCAAATGATCTTGAAATTTGAAAGCTAATCGTAGCAAGGAAAGAAAATTATGACCAGGTTAAACCAGGGATTGGTAAACTATGGCCTCTGGGCCAAGTGTGGCTCGCTGACTGTTTTGGTATAGCCTATGAGCTAAGAAAGGTTTTAATTTTTTAAAAAATTTTTAAATGGTTCAAAAAAAGTCAAAAGAAGAATAATATGGAATTAAAATGTCGGTGTCCATAAATGAAGTTTTATTGGAACATAGCTATGTTTGTGCATTTGAGTATTGTCTGTGGCTGCATTTGCTCTATGACAGCAAAGCTGAATAGATGCTACGGAGACCTTATAAGGCCTGCAAAGCCTGAAATATTTACTATCTGGCCCTTTACAGAAACAGTTTACTGACCCCTGGGTTAAACAGTGCCTTTTCCTATTTTCTCTGCTTTACATTATCAGCACGTGTGTGGGCACAAGTATAACCAAATACACACTGTCAAAGATCAGCAAAGCCAGACACTAGATATAAAGTGGTCAGGACAGATTTTAATCAGTAACATACTAGTGCAATAGGGAAAGGAGGCCAGTGTGAACTCCACACAACGTCCATTTGTACAGAGGTGACTGGGTATTTTAAAGGGTAAGTGAGGGAAGGTGGGGGGAGCTAGGGCTCAGGAGAGGCAGGGAAGGGAAAAATTACAAACAAGCGAGAAGGGGTGTTGCTCCCTGTGACACCCATCTGCGTTTGCTAACTGGCGCTTATCCAAGTTAAGCTCCTCCTCTGCCACAGAGGCTGGGAGACAGGGACTCTATCTTCAGATATTGGCTAGAAGAAACAATAAATTCTTTTGGCAGGCTTAAATTTTCTCAAGCAGGCATGTTAGGGGGCTAGAGTCCTCCTAGGGATTTGGCCTTGAGCTGTTACGAACTAAGTTAGTATTTGTTCAGTTCTTTATAGGCCAAGGTTGAGGCCTATTGGAGAAAGGGCTCACAGGTACCTGGCTAGAGTTTGGTTAAGGAGAGAAACTTAGTCAACACATGTCAAATTTAGCATATTAAGTACACGAATTCACCAGTAGTGTACATTCACAATTAATGTAGACCTTATTTTTATTTAAACTTATGATCTCAAATTATTTATTAAACTGTTGGGACTGACCATTAGAAGTGAACGTTATTGCCTTACTGCTATTTGTTGCACTGGGGACAATTTTTGCATGCTTATTCTTTGGTCACTAAGTTGGCCTGCTTTCTTTGGGCTGGAGAGTTACCTGTTAGAGTGATTCTTGCCTTCCATAGGCTTTTAAACTTCTAGTTTAACATGGATGGAAAAAGAATGGGCGATAATACTTGTATAGTCTCAACTGACGTGTGCCGAAGAACTGATAAACAAGTCCACAGGAGAATGCCTGGTATTTCCTTACAGTACACTTGAGCCATCTGGTCCTAATGGCTGATGACCTTCATTAATCTTTTTCCAAATGGAAAGAAAACTAGATAAGTGGATTTAGTTGTAGGCAGAGGACTGGAAAGAGGCTGTATTAATTTGGAGTTGAATTTAACCCAACTTTCTTATGATTTGATTGAGAGCATTGTAATGAAAACCTGTAGACTACCTTTAGTTCTTTGTAGCAAAAACATATCAAAAGTATGCTGCCTTGCTTCTGAGCAATTTAGATCATTATGTACTTAAGCTGTGAAAATTATCTTGAAGAAATCTAAGCCTTAGTTTTAGATAACAAAGTTAACATTCCAGTTTTTTCCTGGCAAAAGGATGATAAGGGTTTCCTGCCTGAATTCTTTTAGAAATATATTTTCAAGTATGGTTTACAGCATTTGGCTTAGGATAAATACTCTATACTAAATAATTAGTAAAGTCATACACAGCCCATTCTAATACTTCTTGCAAATAAATTACCATAATTTGTTTAGCTGAACAGTTATCATGATCAGTACACAAGTTACAAAGTGGCCTGCCCTTGGATTAGATCTCGGAGAATAAACTTTTATTTCTGTTTTGACATTTAAAGCATTTTTTTTCTGTGATTGATGGTTAAAAATTCATCAACTTGGACTTCTAAGAAATCTGTGTTTTACTGCTGTAAGCTCAACAAGCAAAATTATGATTATGCTAAAATGGGTTTTTATAGATGTCAGTAAGTTTTTATTTGAGGAAGTCCTTTTTGAATGATAGGAAAACTATCATTTTTATGAAATAAATATTTCTCAAGTTTGAAAAGGAAAAGCAATTTTCCTACAATTACAATTTACTATAGGGTTTTAATTTTTATTTTGGTGGTTTTTCATATGTTCCATAAATTGTATGAGATTTGCTTAATTGAAAATAAGAACATGATGATTATCTCACAAAGATGAGCTTTAAGGAAAAAAATGAGCCAAAGTTCATAAAATTAATGTTAAAATTCGCCCAACGACTGTAGGAAGGAGTGTATTTATATATTTAATTGGCACGATTATTTAACTGGTAGAAGAGTGCTGTGGTGGAGAACGTGAAGCCATCTGGCTAATTCGAGGCTGTTCTGCATTGGATCCTACATCTAACCCTGGTGACTTTACAGTGGCCTGTCTAACTGGGGTCCAGGGTGCTTGTCTCTTATGAAATTCACATTCCTAGTCACTAGTGGGGACCCTGGGTTGGGGCAGTTAGCAGTCCAGGTACACAGTGAGTGAAGTCTGGGATTAGTTTTGTCACAGTGCTGCTCAGGGCAGTGCCCCCCTCTGTGGCCTAGGGCACAGGTTAGCACACTATAGCCACCTGATTTGTTTACTTTTATTTATATTGACTTCTGTTCTAGTAGCTGTCCTACCAGTTTTTGTAAATAAAGTTTTATTGGAACACAGCTGTGCTCGTTTATTTATGTATTGTCTGGGGCTGCTTTTGGCAGAGTTGAATAGTTGTGACAGAGACCACATGGCTTGCAAGGCCTAAAATATTTACTCTGCCCTTGACAGGAGAATTTTACTGTTCTTCCTTGAGCTCTCTGCCCAGTACTCAAATTCCCCTCTGAGGCTAGAGCTGTGCCCTGGGTGACTGCCTGATTTGCTGGGAGAGGGAAGGGTTGATGTGGTTGGGGGGACACTTGTCCTCTGCCAGCCCCCCTTTGGCGTCTTTAGCTGTTAGCATTTACTGTACTGCCTGGAGGTTAATTTAGAAGCTTTCTGAAGTGAAAATCTGATCCTCTCTGTCTTCTCTATCTCCTTGCTCCTTAAAGCCTATAGGGAAAAATCCACATTCTTTATCTCCACCCTTTTGGGGTTGGCCCCTGTTTCCTTTGGGTATCTTATTGGTGGACACTTGTTATTTCTCCTTCCCAGCCTTAACTTCCTTTTCAACCCCCAAACACACATATGCACACATTCACACACACATACCCCTACCTCTAACTATGTCGAACCTTTTAGAAGTCCTAAATGGTGTCACACCTCTGGGCCTTTACATATACTCTTCATTTCATCTGGAACAATCTTTACCTCCCCCTTTTCACCTAGAAAACTACTATTTGTCTTTTATGTTTCGGTTTGTAATCTAAGATTGTTTCCTGCAGCCTTCTCAACTCGCCAATCCTGAGTGAAATGGCTTGACTAGCATCTTTTGTTAGTTAAGACAATCTAACTGCTTTAGCAGATTAACCCCTCAATTTATAGTGGCTCATTTCTTGCTCACTTGGAGCCCCTCACAGGTGTTCCTGAAAGAGTGAGAGAGCTCTGCTACACACGCTCAGTCAGAGAACCTGGAAGATGCAGGCTGTCTCCTCTTCAACATGAGATTCAGAGTTGCCCTGCCCATTAAGGTTCAGCTGACAGATGAGGGGAGAGAAATGGGAGAAGACTGGGTGGGAGGTTTTGAAGGGCCATGCCTGGAATTGAAGTACGTTATTCTGCCTACACTCCATTAACCAGAACCATGGCCATATCTAACTGCGTGGGTGGCTGGGACATTTAGTCTAGCTGTGTACTCAGTCTCTGCTGGGCATCTTGTGCTCTACCTTTATCATAATATTTCTTCATTATGTGGGAGATTGCACTTTTGTTCCCAATTTTTAAACTTTCCCTAAACCCAAGCCTCTTCTGTGTGACATTACAGTTCCTCCTGCTAGAGGTGGAGTGTCCTTTCCTGCCCCATTGCCGTTGGGCTTGTCACTTGCTTTGGCCAATAGAACATGGGTAGGAGTCAGTATCAGTTTTGGTAGAAGGCCTTAGGAGGCAGTGTGCATTTCTTTTTTGCTTCTAATATTGCTAATGAAGAGCTGCCTGGATTAGCCTGTTGGTCCAGAAGCTGGATTCACATGGCACAGCACCATCCTGCGAACCTGTGAGCATGAAAACATGCTTATTGTTGGATGACACCGAGTTTGGGGGAAGTTTGTTATGCAGCATTATTGCAGCAATAGTTGACCAGTACATATTGTATTATAATTGACAATTATAGTCCAGTTTGGGATTGTGTCACATTTATGAGCTCTTTGAGGGCAACACCCCTTTATATGAAACTTCTTTGGTTCAGAGTAGATATTAAGTATTTGGTGAATTATGAATGAATCAGAGTGAAACCATACTGCATTCCACATGACGTCAAGTATTAATTATCATAGATATGTGTGCTTCTGTACTTCATTCAGCAGATCGGAGTGCTCCTGATTTTTAGGATCTGCTGCCAGTTCTCATTTACTGTGCCCGTTGGACACTTGGCAGTAAACTCCTGCCCACCTCTAGAATTTGGGACCCAGCCCTACATCTGGGCCCAGATCCTCTCACGTTTGATTTCTTTCCCTTCCTTCTAGTCCTGAAAATCCTAGTGTTCTCCAGTTATACACATTGTTTCTCTACTTCCAGGAGAAAATTGACATGTAACATACTTAAAGGTTTGATAATGAGAGTTTTGTGTACTTAAATGTGATATTAAAGACCTCGTGATCAGGGTTTCTTGCCTACAATATGTTGGGAAAAGGAAATAAAGAACTAGGAAATAAAATACTCACTGTACTAAATGAAAGGTATTGTCTTGCTAAAGTGCACACATTTGACCTAGAGTTAGGTTTTATATTGCTCTTTTAAAATATCACACCGAATGAGCAAATTTTAAGAAATGAGTCTATGAGAACTTTGCTTAAAAATTAACATGAAATACAGTGCAGCTGTGGGGAAAAAAGAACAAGGAAATGCTCTATGCAGTGATATAGAAAGATCTTTGGATATATTTATTGTTATGTGAAAGTAGTAAGGTACAAAACTGTTTATAAAGGGGGGGATTGAATATGTATATTTTTTGTGTTTGCATAAAAGTGACTGGAAGGATGCACAATAAACTAATAACAGTGTGTAACTCTAAATCAGGGGTACAAGGGATTATGTGTGAAAGGGATTGGATTGATAGGGGACATGGGTCCCTACTTTATATTTTTATTTTATTTTGATTTTTTAACCCTAGGAATATATTAACTTTTAAGAATTAAATGTGAATTTCAAAAAAAGCGATAGGATACCCACATAAATGCAGAGGTCCAAATAATAATATCAACAAGTTTTTGACATGTTTTTTCTGATTGTAAAAGTAAGATAACTTGCTGTAAAAAGTTTTGAAAATACAGAATATATAAAGGAAAATATTGAAATTCCACCAACCAGATATAATCACTGTTATCTATTTTCTTTAACCATTCCATCTATTTTACATAATTAATATCATATTTACACAATTATGTACTTAAATTTTTAAAAAATGTTATGTGCCCGTATCATTAAACATTCTTGATAAATATAAAATAAACAGCTTCATATATCACAGTTTATTGAAGGACTTCCTATTTAATTAACGTTTAGATCATTTCCAGTGTTTTGCTTTGGATAATAATGTGACGAATATCTTTACAATGAAGTCGTTGGATTTCATGGGCATATTTCTTTCTGACATTAACAATAGCATACTGAGTATTTCAAAACTCATAAAAGTCAGAAGGTAGTTTGAGATGCCATTAAAATGATATTCAAATTTTATGCTAACATTGTGAGCATTCTAGTTTCTCAAAGGTGTTAAAGTTGACAAGCAGCATTTGTCATGGAAGTTAACCGAATGACAAGACTTGAAGCAGCTGGTGATGGGAAAGCTTGAGTAAGGCTGGGTGGAACATCAGGTGGATTTTTAGCAAGTCAAACCTTGTTTTCTTACGTTTGTAAAATGGGAAAACTATGGGATATTCCTTCTAAGTTTAATTCTATTTCTAAACTTCCATCATTTTACCATAGAATAAGCAAATTCTAAGAAATGCATCTATGAGAACTTAGATTCAAATAGCATGAAACACTATGCTGCTATAGAACATAAAGAACAGTGGAATTCTATGCAGTGATATCGAATGATCTCCAGGATATATTTATTAAGTGAACACAGTAAATTACACAACAGTAAGTATGCTTGTATTTACATAAAAAATGCTGAAAAGATACATAAGAAACTAAAAAAAGTGTTATTAGAATGAGGAGAGGAAGGGGGAGAAGAAAGTTTATTTAGAGGAAAGAAAATAGGGTAGGGCCGGCCCCGTGGCTTAGCGGTTAAGTGGGTGCGCTCCGCTGCTGGCAGCCCGGGTTCGGATCTCGGGCGCGCACCGATGCACCGCTTCTCCAGCCATGCTGAGGCCGCGTCCCACATACAGCAACTAGAAGGATGTGCAACTATGACATACAACTATCTACTGGGGCTTTGGGGAAAAAAAGCAGGAGGATTGGCAATAGATGTTAGCTCAGAGCCCGTCTTGCTCAGCAAAAAGAGGAGGATTAGCATGGATGTTAGCTCAGGGCTGATCTTCCTCACAAAAAAACAACAACAAAAAAATTGGGTAAATATGATCCCCCAAAATGTTGAAAAATAAGCTCTAGATGAAAATATAAATTGCTAACTTAGACAGTTCTAACCTATAATTTCTTAGTTTTTTTCTATTTAGAACGAATGAAACATAAGAGAGAGTTTAATATATTAAGGATATATATCAAAAAAGTGTAATAGAAATTTCAGATCTATAAAATTTTAATGTTAGTTTTTATTAGCAAATTAAGATAAAGCTGGAAGATCATATTATTCTAAAAATGATCTCATTTTGTGTAGAACTGAGTACTCTGAAGCAAAATTCCTTCAGTTTTTATATCTAGTTCAGGCTTTCTCTGATAGGAATATAAGCAGAAAAAGTATTTTTCTTTTGTTCCTTACCCCCCAACAAGGAATGTGTATGATTTTTAAATGTAAATTTTATACATTTTTGACAACAATCCTAAAAATCTTATCCTCTGATAATCTTTCATTCACCAGCAGGGACCACTTGGTGTTTTTGGAGAACCACATTCTGGGGATGTATTGATGGATGTTTCCTTTCGGACTGTAATTTGATTATGCTGCCATTAGTTCATAATTTGGTTTTCTGGTTGGGATCATGTTGACAGGCTGAAGAATAGAGTGCTATTTCACTAAGTTGATGAAACACACATAGGAGGCAATAAAGTGCCTAATCCTTCTCTACTGGTTAATCCTTTAGTTTATCTCACTTTAACACTGATGTGGTTGTGTATAACTCCATCAACTTCCATTTATCTAGAATATAGTGGTGATTTTAATCAAATAGTCTAGCTATTATAGCTGTATGTGTTAAGCTTTTTAAAAAAATCATCTGAACACAAGAAGATACATGCATAAAACTATACTGCGCATGATTCATGGTTTTAATGCTAACCTAGAAGTCATTTTAAATTTTTTCCTGTGTCCTAGATCAGGGATCAGGGTTTGGTACACTGCAGCCTGTGGGCCCAATCCAACCTCTTGCCTGTGTTTGTATAAAGCCAGTTTGTATAAAGAATGGTTTTTACATTTCTAAATGGCTCCAAAAAATCAAAAGAATAATATTTCATGACAAGTGAAAATTATATGAAATTCAAATTTGTGTCCATAAATAAAGGTTTAATTGGCACACAGCCATGCCCATTATGTATTGTCTGTGGCTGCTTTCTCGATACAGTGGGAGAGTTGAGTGGTTGCTACAAAGACCAGATGACCCACAAAGCCTAAAATATCTGCCCCTCTACAGAAAGTTTGCTAACCCTGTCCTCTGTCATTAAATATCATCAAGTGGTTCTTGATGGAAAGAGAATTACAAATGAATATGTAGACACAGATTTAGATATATATTTTTATCTTTCTGGTTTTTTTTGAAAGTCTGCATAAATGGGAGGTTAGACAATATCACTTTGCACTTACAGATGATTCTCTGTATAATTTTTCCTACTGTGAGCAATCCTTTCTCTTCCCAAATAGATTTTAAACAACTTGAATAGGAATTGTGTTGTAAATGTTTATATTCTCCTACCGGGCAGCAAGCCGTGATTGCTTTCTTTCCCACAAAGAAGAAAGACATAAAAACACAAAGAATCACCCACACATGCTATGTAGTAAAGGATTCAAAGCAAAAGGCTGATAAGCTGTTTCCCTTTGTCCACTGGTTGCTTTGCTGTGACAGGTGCATACTTTGAAGAGAAGTGTGGAAGTGACACTGGGAAGGTAGGCTTGCTTAAGAGGATAGAAAAAACAGGAGAGGATGTGGACCCTGGGCCAGCCCTACTAGGTTATCCTACTATGTCTACTTCCTAGGAAGTGGACATCAAAACTCCGCTACAGTGTGGGTAGTTTATTTAGGGACATGTATTCTTAGTAGTTCATGTATAACCTAAATGGCTTCCATGTTTTCAGGTTAAAAATGTCATCCTTATTATGCTTTCTTATTATGAGTTTATTTTCTGAGTTTATCAGTTAAGATATTTTAGCTGCAAGTAAAGGAATGCTTGACTAACTGTGGCTTAAACAGTATATTTCTAGAGGTAGGTGGTTCCTGGGTTGGGCTTCATCGACTCAGGCTCTTTCCTTCTTTCTACTCCACCAGCTTCATGCTTGTTACCTAATGGGTGTAAAGTGGTTGCCACAGCTCCAGGCATCATATGACTGGGTTCAGAGGCAGGAAACAGGGGGTAGCTGTGAGTATTTTCTTTGTGTGGCTCTTTTTTTTTTTTTTTTTTTTTTGGTCATGGAGAAACATCTTTTGCAGAAGCTGAGACAGAGGGCAATGAGATGTTCATTTCTGGCTCACCTTCCCAGAGATCCTAATGCTCAGAATTAGGGAGGAAGAAGGGGAAGAGAAGTTGAGAACTCAATTAACATGCTATTCTTCTCTAATATTTTCTCTTTTATTCAGAGCTGTGCTTGGAGAACAGCAATAAAACTATTGTTTGCATAAAAAACACTTGAATTTGAGAGGAAGCTACCAAGTATCCATCTGGACACCATACTTATATTCCAGTAGAAATATATGACCCTTACTGCTTTATGATTAAATTGAAAGTGTATTCATTAGGATGCTGTCAGCAGCAAGTAATGGAATACATGACTACAGATAGCTTAAAGAGGAGGACAGTTTATTCTCTCACATAGAAATCCAGAGATAGGGCCATTTTAGGGTTGGTTAACGGGATTCAAGGGCTCTGGGTTTTGTCATCTTTTTCATGTGCCATCTCAGCATGTAGACTGCACTTCTCGTGGTCACAAAGTGACTGCAGTAGCTCCAGCCATCATATCTTCACACAAAAGAGACCAAAGATGAGAAGAGGGGAGCATGATATGTTCTTTCCATACTTCCCTTTTCGAGAGTGTGGAAAATTTTGCCAGAAATCTCATAGCAGAGTCCCTTGATCTTGCATTGTTCAGAATTATCACCGTGTCTCATGTCTTTCTTAAATCTACCTGGTGAGGGGAATCACCATGGCTGGTTTAGGCTTGCAGACATTGGCAAACTATGATCTGTGGACCAAATACAGCCCACGACCTGTTTTTGTAAATAAAATTTCATTAGGGGCCAGCCCTGTGGCATAGTGGTTAAAGTTCGGTGCACTCTGCTTCGGTGGCCCTGGTTCGTGGGTTCAGATCCCGGGCGCAGACCTACTCCACTCATCAGCCATGCTGTGGTGGTGACCCACGTACAAAGTAGAGGAAGACTGGCACAGATGTTAGCTCAGGGCTAATCTTCCTCAAGCAAAAAAGGAGGAAGATTGGCAACAGATGTTAGCTCAGGGTGACTCTTCCTCACCAAAAAAAAAAAGAACACCCCCATGACCATTCATTTACATATAATTTACAACTGTTTTTGCATTATAACAGCTGAGTTGCATAGTTGCAACAGAGATCATATGGCCCACAAAGCTTAAAATATTTACTATCTGACCCTTTATGGAAAAAGTTTGCTGACCCTTGGTTCAGAGAACCAGTGGTTCTCAACAGGGAGGCGGGTGTTGGGCAATGCTACCCCTGAGTGTTCTAGTTGTTTATAACGTTGGGGTCAGGGTCCTGGGGGCATATAGTGGGAAGAGACCAGGGATACCAAGCATCCTAACATGAGCAAAACAGTTCTGTATAATGAAGAGTTGTCCCACTGAGAATAGCAGTGGTGCCCCCACATTGACAAACACTGGCTTATGTTAATTATGAGTCTGTTTCTAGTGTAGGCGAGGGCCTCAGCTCCCACTACTCCCATCTCACCCCCAGCCCAGCATATGCTATCTGATACCTGCAAAATTGAGACTCTGGCAGGAAAGGAGAGGAAATGACTGTTGGTTAGGCAACCAAAAGCACAAGCTCTGGAGAGCAGATAGGATTTGCTAACTTGATCTCCAGAAAGGGATCGTTACATGGGTACCTCATAATTATGGACTGACTCATCGGCTGACGACAGTGGTTGCCCTGATGGGGAACAGCTCCTGGTGCCAGAGTTTTACATGAGTGGGAAATGTGCTTCCCTGCATTCCATATACTACAGGATTTGAGTTTATGTGAACTGAAAAGGTCTTTTCGTTCATGCTGTTCTGTAATGAAGAAATTATTTCCAACAAGAATGTATTAATCACGTGATTGAAAGTAAGGTTTTAAAGATAATTATAAACAATTAAGTAATTTAAAATAATTTTCTTGGTGTTTATGATAAAACCAATTAATTTATTAGACACTTTTGTTTGGGTGTCATTGAAAGGAAATTTACAAGTCTGCATTTCTTATTCCTAACTATTTTCTCATTGATTGAATAAGTTGTAACTGTTCATAATAAAAATGTCTCAGCTGTACTTTTTTGTATATCTATAGCCATAATCACATTAAATGAAGGCATGGGGATAGGTATGAAATATATACTAAGTATTCCTATGAATGGGTAGGTGTAGACGCTTACATGTTAAACAAATCTGATGTTTGATGATTGCCTGGAGTATTGTAGTACTCTGATTTTTTTAAACCAAAACCCATAGTAAGAAATTTGTTTTCGATTGTTACCTAATACACACTTATACTATACACACACTTATACATAATTAAAACAGAAGTTTCACAAAATGATACTGAGTTGCATACAATCTGATTCTGTTCTATTTTATCCTTTTTCAGTTTTTTGATTCTGCTGAGTGCAGCCCACTGAAGTAGTTTCATGACCTCTTCCCCCACGATAAGTTGCAGCCCATGTTTGAAAAACACTAGGGTCATGGATGTGTGATTTTTCTCCTCCTGGGAACTCTTCCCTCTTCTTGGAACATCACTTCTCTTCCTTTGGGAACTTGTCCTTCCCCATGCCAACCATAATATATGAGAGTGGCTGTTGATCATCAGCCCTTGTGACCCAGACTGAACCAATGAGAGCTCTTGCCCAGAGTTTTGTGAGCTTGAGCCAGCAAGGAAGGGCTTTGTTCCTCTGTAGTGACAGCCTTTACGAATGTAAGCCCACAGTTCCCTGTAGCCATAGGTGCCAGTCCCAGGGGACCTCTGGCTGAGAGCCTGAGTCAGCATCTAGTGAGTGGCTGGGAGAAAGGACTCTGGTGGCACCTGAGCTCTGGATCCAGCCATGTCAGAGGCTGGTATACCTTGGTAGGTTTACTTATACAAGCCAATATTTTGTTTTTTCTTAGTCTAATCTAAGATAATTTCTGTCATGAAAGGGTTCTAAGTAATACACATCAGTCAGTGCAGAAATGGTGAACCCTGGAGATGGCCATATATTGATTCCATGACAGGACCTGATCGGCAAAGAATCTTCTCTTGCATCTGGAGTGGCCTAAGCCATTTGAACGATACAGCCATTGCTTACTTCAGTGAATCAAGAGGTATGACTGCATTAGATTCTGGTAAAAGGTAAACCTACTGTACATGTATGTGTGTATGTGTGTGCATGTGCTCCTGTGTGTAGATAGAGACAGGGCAGAAATGAAGAGAGGGGAGGGAGGGGAGACGGAGAGATTTATAGAAAAAATTGATGTTATCATTAGCAGAGAAATCCATGTCCCTCATAATTCAGCTTGTACTCTTTTTAGTTTCTTTGTAGATGTGACTCCTGAGGACTCTGAGCCCAAGGCTTGAGGGTGTACTTAGGTTGCAAATTAAAAAAATGTCGTTTGAAATGAAGGTTATCAGACTGGATGCAAGATGAGGACACTGGACACATTGAATCTTTGAGTCTCTAATGGACCTTCTCCAAACTGTTGTCCTAATATCAGTAATGCTTGTTATTTTTTTTAACAAACTGTTTATTGAAGCATAATTATCATATACAATTAAATCGTAAGTGTATAGACTCAATAAATTTTCACAAACTGAATATACCCGTGGAACAACTACCCAGTTCAAGAATTAGCATATTACTTGAACTCCAGTGGCCCTCCTTGGAACCCTTCCCGAAGTTAACCTCTATCCTGACTTCTGTCCCCATCAATTAGTTTGGCCTGTCTTTGAATGTAATACAAATGGAATCATATGGATGTGTCTGGCTTCTTTCACTCAAGTAATGTTTACAAGACTCATCTGTGTTTGTGTGCAGTTGTAGTTCATTTCTTCTCATTGCGGTATAGTATTCCATTATATGAAGATCCCCAATGTATTTATCCCTTCCACTGTTGATGGCTATTTGGGGAGTTTCCAAGTTTTCACATTGAACAGAGCTATCCTGATCATTCTTGTGCCTTCTTTTGATGATCATATGTATGTATTTCTATTGTGTATGTTCCTAGGAGTGGAATTGCTGCCTCTGTAACTGTCTTTTGTAGTCACTCATGTCTTTCTTGCCCCTGGCTAGACTGTAAATTCCTAAAAAGGAGAGATTGTCTTATTCACCATTATCTAACCCCTACACTTAGCAGAGAAGCTGTTGCCTAGAAAGTGCAGACTTCTTGAACACTCTTGAAAATGCTCCTGCATTAACCCTTTGACATTTAAGCTGGAACAGGACACAAGTGCTCAGCCAGCCTCTGTTGGCCAGCCTATCTGGATTTAATAAGGTAAAGCTGCTGTAACAAAACAACTCCAAAATGTGTAATGTCTCCAATACCAAAATTGTTTATGTCTTGCTCTCGTAAGTTTTCCTCCAAGTGGTGATATAGGGACCTAAATTCCTTCTGTCTTATGGATTCTTCATCTTCAGCATGCAGCTTCCAAGCTGTCATGCTTGTCTGCATACAGCAGGCTGATTTTGAAAGGAGGACAGAGCAGAGGAGAAGGCACAAGTTTTGCCTCTGTTCTCATCCATTAATGAGAACTTGTTCTGAGGCTGATCTAACAACACAAGATGCTGGGAATCGTAGTCTCATGGGTATCATGTATAAGAGGAACTAGTCTGCTGACCAGAGTCCTTTCTGGAGTTCCAAGAGCTCTTTCACTGTTATTACCTCTTCTTACTCATCTAAGAGCTCGCTGCCCTCACAGTACCCTGTCCTCCTCTGAGGGTTGGAAGAGTCTTGATCTCAGGGACTTTTACAGTTTCCCTCAACAGTTGCACTAGGCCACCACAGTCTATCTCCATGCTCTATATTCCTTTAGAGAAGTTTGGCAGTAACATATCTCTTTTATTCTGGGGAAGATTTGGAAGATAGATACGGTCAGGTCTGCTATAATGCAACATATGTATTCTTGAAATTATAGCACAATTGCAAAGTCATGTAATAAAAAACACAAGGCTTATAGGAAAAATGGGTGAAGGGCACGGCACTTAAAATATTAAAAAACATTGTCAGTAGCATGATAAAAAAAAGATAACCTAATAAAAATGATAGCACAGTTTTACACAAGTTAGGTGATTAAGAAATACACAAATACTACAATACGTATGTCCCTTACCCTTGAAAATCCCTGAAGTTGGCTTGTGGAAGGAGGCGGAGGCAGGGTTGCAGCTTGTGTGTTACTGTGAAGGGGTGGAGGAGGGTGATCTGAAATCAGAGGGGAGGTTGTAACAGCAGGTGTGGATGGGCGTGGCTCCTAACACATGCTGTGAACTGACCTGACGGAGCTGTGGATGTTGGGGGGAGTGTGTATGCGCATGTGTTGTGTATTCCTGTGCAGCTCTGTTCAGCTGGATGCAGTTTTCTCAGTTCATAGTGCTTCTCCCAGATGAAATTGTGCATCAGCAAATAGGAAATTTGCGTTTACTCAAATCTTGCTCTAATGTATCAATCCCATTGAAACAAATTCACATTTACAAAGCAAATACTGTTGTGGGACTGATTACACCAGGATAGTGCAGGTGGACACAAGTAGACACAAAGTGGCCTCCATTCCTTGTGATAAACTTCCAATTAGTACATATCTTCTTATATGTGGATATTTTTGCAGAATTTTTTGACCACCATCATTCTTAAACCAGATAGCTTGCTTCTAGGTGATCAAGAATTGACTGCAGTTTGGAAACTATTGTTGCTAGAGTAACATGCTCATTTTTTTCTATTTCAGGTGTGTTCCTCTGTATTCTTTTCAGAGTAACATTTTCTCCTCATTGGTAATCTACACAATTTGTAAATAACTCTTACTTTAATGGTTCCTCTGTGGCTTTCATTCCCTTTTACCTGCATGAAGATTGCTCTCTTTTTTCCTAATACTCTCCAAGATTCAATTATCATCTTTGAAAGGAAGGCAGAAGAGTACCACACTCTTTAGAATACCCTTCTGTCCAAAATTAATGATAATTTCTGGTACAAAATAGGTTAGTTGTATATTGCATTATTTTTATTGACTGTGCAATGATTTTCAGGGCCTAGAATATTAGTATAATTATGACTACTGGTAATAGTAATGCTCTTTATATTGCTAATCACCAATGATATCATTAGAAATGTTAATATTAGTATTAATAAGAGTATTAGTAATATTGTTACTAATATTAATATTAATATTGTTGCTTAGTTCTGTAATTTTACTGTTATTAATACTACTTCTTACTATTTATATTAGTAATTATTTTACCACTTGCAAAACCTATGGGTGATATTACTCCTAACTGCTCCCTCCTCCTCCTCCTCCACCTCCTCCTCCTCCTCCTGCTGCTGCCACTGCTGCTTCTACTACCATGATTACCTAAAATGTATTGAGGGCTTACTGTGTCCCAGGCACTTTGATAAGCATTTTATCAACAATAGCTCAGATATTTGATCTTCACAACAACCTAGAGAGATAGGTTCTATTGTTATTCCCTTTTGCAGAGGAAGACACTGAGCATCAGAGAGGATAAGTAACTAACTTATCCAAGGAAGAAGCAGACTCAGGATCTGACTATTGCTCCCCAGTCCCTACTTGTATCCACTACGTGTACTGCAGAAATTAATGCCACTTTGAGATGCCATTATTTGCCTCCTATGATCACATGGAGCTGCCTTTGTAAATAATAATACTATCTTATAGCAAAGAGAATATTTATATTCTTTGTTGTATTTTATATATTTCTAGAGTTACAGAATCAAACACTGGTAATCTCATTTCCAATAATGTGGATATTAAAGGGGTTTCTTCCCTGTCTTTTAAAGCAGAATGATTTTTATTATCACTACCAAAGGAAATAGAACAGTTAGGCATTCCAAAAATCCCGAGTAACCCTCTTTCTAGATAACCATCCCATTACATATCCGCTTCTTTCTTTTGAACCTATACTGCCTTTGTACATTTTGTTTCTGAATTAAATGAATGCAGTCTACTCGAAAGAACAATAGCTGTCATGAGATGTCAGAGAATATCAAAAAGTCTGCACTGTGGAGGTAATCTGAAATTGCAGGTAAAACTAGTTATTTTCCTCCTGGAATAATTGTTGGAAGGTCTGATTAAGAATTCTCAGTGGCATGTATAATTAACTCGAGGGTGGGAACAGGTTTCTCATATTTTAACAATGTTTATCCAGTTGGGAACAATGTAGAACTCAGCATTAATTAGGTGGAGTTGTGTGGCCCTTTTGGGCAACACCATATCAAGCCCAAGAAAGTTGCTGATGGTTTCTAAGAACAAGATCAAGAGCCTAGTAGGAACAGAGGCTTGGAAATTACTGCAGCACCTTCTCCATGGAACAGATGTGGTTGTGTGAGCCGTGTTCGTTGGAAGACCAGATTCCCCACTCAGAATGCAATAGTAAATTGAATCCAGACTTCTCTATGAGCAGATGCTTTGTTTTTTTTTAGTGACTTGCTTCCTGTTTATCGTTTTCAATGACATTTACAATTAGTGCCCTTGAAACTAAGGACCACGAGTGCCAGGGAAAGTTGGTCTGTGCAGCAGTGAGTCACAGTGGTGATAGCATATGCTTTGGGATTCACTGCCCACCACACACACCCTGACGGCAGCATCTGGGATTTAGTCCCTGGCAACCCTGGGAAGACTCCTCCACTTCCATCCCTAGCGGATGGCATGCCCCCTCCCTGTGGTGAACATGGCATTTTTGGGTTAGGGAGATTCCTTCTTGATCCAACACATGATCTGCTTATGTTGCAAAACAGTGAAATTTGATAGATTTATTTTCCCTCTAAGTTCAAATGTTATGATGAGCCATAGACCTTATCCAGCTACAGTCTTCACCTTTGTGAATTTCTCCACTACTGAAATGTCCAGATTCGTTGTGTTAAGTAAGAATTTTCCTTCCTCTTATTGTGAATATCTCACTAGTAACATCTTTTGATGCCTCCTCCTTAGGTCACATGATGAAAGGAGGAGGAAGGAGGGAAGAGAGGGCACATTTTTTGTGGACAAAGGAAAATGAAATAGATGGTTGTTAGAAGATGGTTTCCAAATAATAAACGGAGCCATTAGGTTCCAATTAGGCACTCTAACCTCCCCAGCGTGCGGGTGGCCCACAACAGAGATATCCAGGATCTAATGATATTTGTTGGTGAGATTTTTCCCAGGACTTTGAGCAAAATAAACTATTCCAACTATTCCTTCTCCTTCTCTGGAGTGGTGTTTCTCCCCGTGTTTCCTACTCTTTGGGCCCAACATTATTACTATTATTATTTTTGCTAATATGCCCATTATTATTTGATCATTCTTGATTGTCATAATTTTTCACAATTGGATTTATTGGTTCCAATGAACTTGTTGAAAAAAAAATGTGGTGCTTGAGACATTGTGATTTCAAAGTTTAGTTTTGATAGCAGCCTTCAATTGAAGTCCCCTGATGCATGCGAATTGTAGCCTAATGGGTTTAGTGTGGTGCAGGGCAGTGTTTACACTTGCCAGCGCGCTATTCCTTTTGCCTCTAAGATAGCACTCTCCAAAAAATGACTTCATGGGCTCCATTGTGTGCCAGTTGTAGGGAAAACATTATCAGTTGTAATTGTACTACTCTTTCCTAAGCAACCACTAAATGTTGATGGGACCATACAGAAGACAGAGGCCTGCCTTTAATTACTTTTTAGAAGCTTTACATCAGCAAGAATGAGAGGTAGTACTGTTTTAAGGGAATTAGGATCGTGTAAGTAATTATCAGGGGTCCCAACGTTTGGCTTATAAGAGCCATTTTTACAGTCTCATGGGATTTGGTCTCACTTGCAAAAGTGGTTTTGTGCATAGATTATTTCCTTTCATTGGAGAGAAGCTGATAGGATAGTGGATTTTTAAAGCGAGAGAGAATGAATACAAGTGGTACCTACTGAGGTCTGGAAAAACTCCCAAGGGAACCCATTTTACTCAGGCTTTTAAAGACTTCGTGGGCTAGCCCAGTGGCATAGTAGTTGAGTTCACATGCTCTGCTTCAGCAGCCTGGGTTCATGGGTTCAGATCCCAGGCGCGGACCTACACCACTCATCAAGCCATGGTGTGGAGGCGACTCACATACAAAATAGCAGAAGATGGGCACAGATGTTAGCTCAGGGCCACTCTTACTCAAGCAAAAAGAGGAAGATTGGCAACAGGTGTTAGCTCAGGTCCAATCTTCCTCACCAAAAAAAAAAAAAAAGACTTCTTATGTGATTCATGGATGGAAGTTGTTCCTCTGGCCAATGGAATGGTTCTGAAATACTTGTGAAATAATTCAAGGCAGGGGGACAGGGCACTTGTTTTTAATGATAAGATGATTAATGGACTTTCCAGCTGAAGCATCTTGCGTCCAACAACTGTTGGGATCATGTGCCATGTGGATTATATGAACAAAGATAACTTGATTTAATAATAAAAAAAAAACTTTTAAAGTAAACAAACTGGTTTCTCAGGAATAAATAGAACACAATCTCTGATGAGTGATAATAATGTTTTTGAGTAAGTCAGTGGTTCTCAATGTGGGGAGGGAGGACTTTTGGCAATATTTGGAGACATCATTTTTGTTTGTCACAATTGGGGGAGGGGTGTTTATGACTGGTATCTAGTGGATAGAGGCCAGGGATATTGCTAAATATCCTACAATGCTGGGGACAGCTCCCTACAACAAAGAATGATCTGGCCCCAAAAGTCAGCGCTGCCAATATTGCAAAATCCTGGTCTAAAGGTTAAGAAGAGGCAGAGCCCACAGATGGAAGATGCCTGGGACTCTAAACAACTGTGTAGAGCAAAACACCCCCACTTGCCTCCCCCACCCCTCTATAATTTCACTGGACTGGGATAGTGAAAACTAACTGACAAAGGTAAGCCACTGATACTTGGGGATTGTTTTGTTATGGCAAATAGCCTCTTGTGCTTAGAGATTCAAAGCTAGATTGAAAAAAAATTCTAACTGGCAGTGTGATCAGAATGCCACATGCATGCAACTTAAATGAATGGTGCACAACCTTGTTGTGATGCTGTCAAAGACAAAACAGAGAATAAATTTAGAAAACTCTTTAAATGCTCCTGCTGAAGCAGGGGAAATAGATTTTATTAGAGAATAAGGAAATGTTACTTCCTGAAAGTTATTTTGCAAACTTTTGAAAATTTTAGAAGATAAAGACATTGATTCTTTATTACCTTATTTCTCTTCAAAGTGTTTTTTTCATCTTCTTTGACAAAGCACATCCTTAATACAACTATTAAACTTATTATTCATGATGAGGCTTGAATTTGACTCATGTGGAGGTAGCTTTCTAACACCGTTAGATAAGAGTGTTAGAAGAGAGAGTAATAAAGAAAGGCTAGGAATATGGATATGTGAAAAGAATGCTTAAGTAGTAATTAGTGAAATCTAGAAGAAAGGGGAAACACTTTATATGTATGATCTCCCTCAATAGGAAGGAAAGAGGTGGTGGGAAACAAAAAATGTTGTTTTTTTTTCCTCGACTGGGCAACAATTGGTATCATTGGCATATATACCAAATTTCATGGAATCTAAGAGTTCACCAATTGCTAGACATCTTTTGTGTGTATCACTAGGAAATTAAGGTATAATATTTTATCAGTTTGATTATAAGTTGGCAAATTGTCCTGTAGGCTAAATCTGGCCCACTGCTTATTTTTATAAATAAAGTTTTATTGGCACACAGCAACACCCATTCATTTATGTATTGTCTATGGCTGCTTTTCTGCTACAGTGGCAAAGCTGAGTAGTTGCAAAAGAGATTGTATGGCCTACAAAGCCTAAACTATTTACTATATGGTCTGTAGCAGAAAAAGTTTGGCAAATCTTTATACTTTTATATTTCTTGAGCTAACTTTTAGACTTAGACATAGATTTTAATCATATAATACTTTTGTGCATACAAAAAAGTGAAATATAAGCAAACAACTTAGTTAAGGTATTCCTCAAACTTTTATACCTGTAACATATAAAGCTTGACCCTTATGAATCACTTTTCGATGCAGGAAGTGATGTCCATGATTTTCCACAAAATATTTTCCTCAGTGCCATAGAAAGCCTCGGTGATGCAGCATTTCTGGAATGAGTACTCCATTATTGGCTCCAAGATTTTCTTCCAAGCTGCCGAAGCCCACTCTGCATGCTTTGATACAGACACTTGATCTTCCCAGAAGTTTACAAAAGAAATTGTTTTTTTGGCGACAACCAGGTCTCCTGTTCCTTCCTCAAGTGGTCTTTAAATGGTTTGTTGGCTGAAATGGGGAGGAATTGTGGTTGTCATGACTCCAGGAATAATCAAACAATTGTGCTTGCTCCAGGAAGGCAGGGATTCAACAATGCATTATATGATGAACCTGGAGACTTTAAAATGTGAAAGACATGGGCTTCTTAGAATTCATGAAATGTATTAGCTTGTTTGTTTCCCAGCAGGTAGGGAATGGTTTGGTTTCTGGTTAATTGAGGGGAGGGAAGGAAAAAAGGATGGATCCAGTCACATGTTTTTGCAGGTCTTTTGTAAGCCAGGCACTACTTGTACAAGTAGTGTATACTTGAAATGTTCTGTTCATTCTTTGCTTTACTTTATCAAGCTAAATAGATTTCCTACCAAGGCTCAAAGTGAAATCTCACAGAAATGCTCTTCATGAGTCTAGATTTTAAGCTACCCTACTCTTCCGGAGTCCGCAATAATCCCGATCCATTACAGCGGGACTTGGTGCTGACAGGGGAGCTTGACTCTCTGGGCTCAGGCAGCTTGGCCCTGGAGCCTAAACCAGGTTTCTGCCTCAGCAGCCACAGCATCCGATGTGAACTTTACAACTTAACTAATCCCTCTCCTCTTTCCTGTGTGCAACATCAATGTCCTGTGAAAGTCTAGAAACCCCTTGTTGGGTTAACAGGATGAGATCATTCTTTGAGTGGCTTTCCATTCACTGGTGTGGTTCAAAAAAGTTGTGCCTAATGAGCAGGTGTTTCCACTCATTCTCAGATTTCTAGCTGCTGGTGCTGCACTTCAGAGAAGTTTCCCACAGTGAATGATTGTTAGAAAGCATCTGAAGGTCTGTTAAATAAGGCTGTTCTCCTAGGTCTCAGGGCACCCCAACATTTGGGGTCTAGAAACCCCTTTTTAATTTCCCTGGCAGTTGGAGTCATAATAGTATGTAACCCCAAGTGCAGTGGAGGAAGGGCTGCTAATTTCCAGAACTCTCCTTATGTGGATCAGACCCTGTGAACTGAAAAGGCAAATGACTCAAGCCAATAGGAGGCCTAGCAAGAGCAGCCAGCTTTGAAATGTGCCATGTAAGGACCAGGGCTCCATGTTAGGGCCTTTTCCCTCATTGTACATCCAAGTATGGGCTGCAAGTTCTATTTTTTTTTTCTTTATGCCAGATATGGTTATATAAGCAGCTTTCAAAATGAGAAATAAAGCTTTTGATTTTCCTGTACTTTGCTTTTGTGGGATCCTGGAGGCCTTTTATAGAACCGAGGCCATTTCCCACAGCAAAAACACAACAGAGAAATCGTTTGCACTTTAGAGTGAGCTTGGTGTGTGCTTCTAACTTGTTCAGGTTGAAGAGCTACCTTACAACTTGGCAAGATACCGGAGATAAAAGGCAGAGTTGCAGGATTGCAGTGGTTACAGATTCAATTTCTCAGAGTCCAACAAAACCAAGCAAAAGCCATCGTAGATTCAGAAGCCAAAACCTGGTTGAGCTGTTCTCCGTGCAGACCGATGAGCATGGGACTTCATACTACCCAGTCACCACGACTTAAGGGGAACCCAGAGACTTCTTGGGTTCATTAACTTGTGGAAACAAAGAAGGTCATATCAACAGTTACCAGAGACTTGGTGATGAAAGAAGGGACTAACATAGGGAAACCCAGCCTTGGTATACTCAGAACTCAAGAGGCTGGCCCCAGAGGTTCCCTCTCTGCCTGGCTCCTGGTCGAAGCACTGGTCCTGATTGCCATGGGGGTACCCCTCCTATCACTCCAAACACGTACACTGGCTGTGCCTTTCAGTGTAGCTCTCTTGCCTTGAATTCCTGCTGGCATAGAGAGCTGCTGTATCAGGTCATCATTGCCTGATATGGGTACATGGTTGATGCTTGGGGTTAGTCACGTCTTAACGAATGCACAGGATATCTGTAGAATAGTCTAGGTTGGTGCTGAACCAGCAGGCTCTAGTTCCTTTGTTAAGGTCTTTTCTCTAGGGTAAAGTGACATTTAGATCTCAAGTCTTTCCCCAAATACCTTTGCTCCTGCTCTGTCCTTGGAAACTGCTTCAGCAAGACCTTCTCCTGTGTGTGCATCAAAGTCACCTTGACAGGCTTGTTAAAATGCAGACTGCTAGGCCCACTCTCAGGGTTTCTGATTCAGTAGGTCTGGAGCGGAGCCTGGGAATTTGTCATCTCAAACGAGTTCCCAGAAAATGCTGATGCTGCTGTTCTAAGGACCACACTTTGAGAATCAAAAACAGGAAGAGAACAAGAACAGAAGAACAGGAGGAGTTGGAAAGAAAAGAGTCAGAAATTTGAAGGTGAGAGAGACTCATCATGGTTAGTTTTGAAAGAAAGGGCCATGAGCTAGGGAATACAGATGGCCTCTAGCAGTTGAATCAGGAAGCTGTGGACAAACGAGCTAAATCCATCATCGATAAGAAACCTTTCTGTACGGCAAACATCATCTGCAGGGATGCGACTCTGCCCACAACCACTTTCTTATTTGCCACTATTGCAGTTTTAGCATTTCAGACCTCTCCATTACTAATTATAGTCTCCACTTTACATTTGCATAACTAAATAGTCCATTCAAGCAGCTTTTGCCAAATAATGTAATCCTCTGTCCAAAGTGTATATTCACTTTCTACTCAGAAACTACTGCAGCTCTTGGTTCCAGAGATGTAAAATCCAAACCTTGGGCTGAGCCCAAGCTCAAGGTCTCTGTGACTTTTTCTCTGACCAGAAGTTTCTGGAAATGCGAAGGTTTTCTATGATGAGGAAGCCTTAAGTGACTTCTGCTTAAAATAGCTATGGTTGTATGAGGCAGGTAATTGGAAGATATTAACAGATCCTGCACCCAGAGTGTAGTAGTAAATTAAATCTGGGCTGTTCTCCAGCAGATATATTTGGAGCAAGGCATCACCTCCTTGCAACCAACCTCAGTGGGGTGCGGTGCTGAGACGGAGGCCACAGGTGTGCCTATCCATCTTGCTCCAGGGATCACCAGCTTTTCCCTCTGGCTGTCTGTCAGTGAGGCCAGAAAGAAAAATGGCTTTAATATTCAAATTCAAGGAGAGCCAACCAAAGAGAAGGTCATCTGAAGTATGAGCAGAGCATTGGGAAACTCAAGTCTTTCATGAAATGCCGGATTTCTCTCCTTTCCTAAATCAAATTCAACCTGGCTTAGCCCCCACCTGCCTGACTGGAGGAGTGTGCAGGGGACAGGGTCCCTGCTCCTACACTCAGGCTCATTTAGGAATTCTAGGGATTAAGCAGGCCAGGACTGTTATCTGGTCTTCATTTCATCGTGACTGCTACTGTGATGCTCAGGTGCCAAGATGGCGTCTGAAGGTGGGTGCCTTTGCTGATGGCCTGTTCTCCCTCCTGATAAGTTTAGCCTCTGTACCTTCCTTGCAGCACACAAGGCCACAGATCTTAGTGGCCATTTTCTAAGCCGTTGCCCAGATGGTCCTAGAGGATGCCTGCTACCTCCGGGGCGCAGGCTAGGGCTGAGACCAGGTTTCTGGGTCTCCAGGGCTCCATTGTACATGGAAGCCACCAGTTGGCTGGCCCAGGCTGGGGCATCTTTAACTTTTCCTGGGGCTGGGTCACTCCCTTCTCCCTCACTCTGGAGTCTTCAGCTCTAGACCTTCACAGGCTTAGCCTTTAGGATAGGGGTCAGCAAACCTTTCTGTAAGGGGCCAGCTTTGCTGGCCATATGAGTCTCTGATGCAACTACTCAATTCTGCTGTTGTCACATGAAAGCAGCCACAGACAATTTGTAAATGAATAAGTTCAGCTGTGTTCCAATAAAACTTTGTTATGGACACTGAGATTTGAATTTCCTATAACTTTGATGTGTTGCAAAATATTATTCTTTTATTTTTTTCAACCCTTTAAAAATGTAAAAACCATTCTTACCTTGTGCATGCTACAAAAGCAGGTAGTGGGCCTGATTTGGCTGGTAGACTGCAGTTTGCTGACCCCTGCTTTAGAAAACCAAAGCTTTTTGACTCTTCTCAGGGGCATCGGACGCCCAGATGGTCAGGAGAAGATATAAACAATTCCTCAGTTTTTGGTTTTTTTAAACTTAATTTCAAATCATTCTTTGCAGGCTGGCCCCAGCCTCCTCTCAAATCCAGCTCCTCCTTCCCTCAGGGGCCCTTGGTGCTACCCTAGCACAGCACATCTGGTCACGATTCTCTGAGTCAGTAGTCCTCCAAGCTTGATGTATATCAGAATCACCTGGAGAGCCAACAAAGAACACCAGAGGCCCCCGGAAAGGGCCTGAGCCTTTGTATTTTTACCAAGGTCCCCAAGTGATTCTGATGCTTACCCGATTTTGAGACCCCCTGGCATCAGTATGTTGCTTTGTGCCATTCTGCCCTTTAGCCAGCTATTTCCTTTGCCTGGAATGATTTATCTCCTTCCTTCCTCTGGTCCACTTAACTTGACTCTTAATTATCTTGTAAAAACATAAGTCAACTGATAGTGCTTTTGGGCAGACTCTCTGATTCCTATCTTATTTTGAACGCTTGAAGCAAGCTGCACATACCTTTATGATGGCACAATTACCAGACCTTACTTTGATTGAATGTGTAACTGCTTGTCTTGCCAACCAGGATGTAAGCTTCTAGACTGGACCTTGTCTCCATTGATCTTTTATTTCTAACCTCATAGCATACCAGACATACAGTATAGAATCAATAAAAAATGGTGGTATGAATGGATGAATGAATATACCCAGAGAATGGAAGACAGTGATAAGGAAATGTCAGGAGATGAAAAGTATGAACAAATAGAGATTTCTAGTATATAGGTCGTGTTCCCCAGCTTTTGTTGTGAGTAGTTTGGGTTTATTTTGCTTCTTCTCAATGTCTAGGACCAAGGGGTCCACTTCTTAGTTCACACTCATTAAATGAGCTGGACCAATGGTTTTCAAAATGTGGTCCTTGGACCAGTTTCACCAGCCTCACCTGTTAGAAATGCAACTTCTGGAGCTCCACCTCTGATCCACCGAGCTGGAAACTCAGTCAGTGTTTTAACAAGTCCTCCAAGTGATTCTGATGGCCCTCAAGTTTAAGGACCACTGTGTCTAGACCGCTGGTTCTCAAACTAGGCTGCACAGTTGAAACCATCTGGGGAGCTTTAAAAAATACTGATGCCTGTGCCCTTGCCTCTACTCCAGTGATGTGCAGGTAAATGTTTAACAATTGACTCCCTCGAATATATAGAGCCCTGATTTATAGTGTCTGCCCATTTCTGTGGTGTAAATGCATCTACCATTGCTAACGTCAAGTTACTACCATTAATGTCATTGAACACGGAGTTGGGAAGACGTGCAATATTGGCTCTTGGGAACTACTAGGAGCCAAGCTGACTTCAGCACACATTGGTCCCATCCCCAGAGATCCAGATTAAAAGGTCCAGATTGTGATCTGGGCATGAGGATTTTTTAGAAATGCTCCAGGTGATTCCAATGTGGAGCAAAATTTGAGAGCCACAGCAGTAGAGTACTTGTGAAATAAATTTGTTAGTGAAAATAATTCCTCTCACCCAGCAATTAGCAAAGTACTTACTGCTCCTTTGATTTCCTTCCTTCTATATTACAAAGCAGGTTCTGTAGGGAAGTCACTGATTTTCAAACCAAGAAAAAAAGCTATCTAAGAACTTTACACATTTCCCCCAATTTTCTTCTCAAAAAGTTTGTGTAAATATAAGACTAAATGTGATGTAAAAAACCTGTATAATTAAAATCAAATTTAGTTTACACTCAAGAATTTAAATCAGATTTTTAGATCATAAAATATATTTGAGACAAGATAATTTTTTCCTCACTATACGAGTATATTTCGAGATAATAATGAATGTTATGTGTGTTTTAAAATTGGTTTTAAACATTCTAAACATTTAATTAATGTGATATCTAAACTTAAGCAAAACAACGTTTTGTATTCTGAACATTAGAATAAAGTACAATTGGGATATATAGTTTGACTAAAAGGCACAAAAAATATAAAGATGTGGTGTTTTGAAAAATCTAGTACTAGTGAAAAAAGTAAATCATAAAGTGATTTTCTTTTATGTGCTTGCTATAGTCATGTTTGAAAAATGCAATTTCTCAGAGCCTTGGGAAGAAAAATAGCTTAATAAGACCAACAAATAAAAAATTGATTAAAATCAAAATGAATAATTTATTCTAGTGTGATGTTTAGTTTTCTGTGGATGAATAAAAATAAAAAGCCATTATGAGTGAGTTATTCTTCATATACTTAGATGAAATCATCACTAATGAAAAGATGCTGTTAATTAGTATCCGTTAAATACAAATAAATCTGGAAAATTCACCTACTGGATTATAGGTGATACTGATGAACTGGATTTAAACCAATTATTCATTCCAAAATATTCATATAGTATGGGAGGAGGGAAAGTAGATATGGTTTTCATGAAATGAGGTTGACAAAGAGTGGATGATTTTTGAAGCAGAGTGATAGTCACATGGAGATCCATTAAATTATTCTCTACTTTTATGTATGTTTGAAATTTTCCATAATAAAAGGTTTAAAATAGTCATTACAATTTTATTGTTTATACCTGGTATGCTACGCAGAGTGAAAAACATAGAAAAATGCAAGAGATAGTTCTAGCTCTTAAGACGCCAGGAAAAATAAAGACATGTTCTAACTTACTTATCTGGCAGTCCGTATTCATACGTTTTTCAGATGATTGAAGATTACCACGTGTGTGTTCAAACTTTGAAAAACAATTTTAATGGAGTTTTTTCCAAAATGTGACCTCCTGCCTTGTGTTCTTTAAACTCGGTATAATGAATATATTTTAACCTTTATGGATAACTCAGGTCCATTCTCACTTCAGTCATCAGTCTGTTCTGTGCTATCTATGGTGATTGCCTTGAAGATTGTTCATTCAATCGACAAATGTTTACTGAGCGCTGAGGATGGGCTAGGAACTGGGGCTGTAGCAGTGAACAAGGGAGCCAAGAATCACAGCCTTTGTGGCGCTTATATTCTACTGGCTGTTGAGATGTTTAGGGTGGCTTGGGTGAGGACATTCAGTGAGAAGAGACTCAGAGTCCTAGATGTTTTCTGCTCTCTTGTCTGTTCTTTGTAGTTAATTTCATTTGTCTCCTTTCTCTTTCTGAGTTGTCACTTTTATTACCTCTCAGTTTGCCTACTGTGAGGGATTTTTTTTTAATTGATTTAGGCTTTCTTGCTCAGCATTCAGGTCATTGCTACTGTAATCTGCATGATATGATCACTAGATTTGTTATAAATGTGTATAAAATAAGACACGCTAGGCTTTGAGTAAATTCTAGAGTTGTGGTTGAGTGGCTCTTGCCTTGCTGTCTTCCCCACCCCAGATTATTTTTGTGTCTCTATGTTTTTAGATAGTGGAGGTCTCTAGATGTGTGATTCATTCACTTGACATTTAACAAATAGTCATTAAGCACCTACTATGTGCCAAATAACTATTCTAGGAGCTGAGGATACAAGGTATAAAACATGCGGTGTATGCCCTGAGAGCCTAGAAAAGGTACACGGGTTTTTAATCCCCTGTGTTAGATGGAGAAGCATTTGCCAGGGGACCTCACCAGGCTGGGGAATCAAGGAAGGATGTGGAATCTGGAAGGGGATGGGGATGCATTTAATTGTGAACTTGTAAAGTTTGACAAGCTTCTGAGACATGCAAGTGGAGACATTCTGGAGACAGTTGGAATTTCTGTTATCTATTGTTGCATAACAAACCACCCTAAAACTTAATAGCTTAAAATAATAACAATTTATTATTTCTCACAATTCAGTGGGTTTTCTTGACAATTCCACTGCTGGTTTTGCTTGAGCTCACTCATATGGTTGCATTCATCCAGGACAGCAGCTAGACTGAAAGGTCCAAGAGAGCCTCACATGGTTGTTTGGCAGTGGCTCTCGGCTGTTGGCTGGGGCACCTTGGTTCTTCTCCATGTGGTCTCTGATCCTACAGGACACTAGATTGGCATCCTTCCTTTCATGGTCTCTGGGCAACATTCCAAGGCTGTTCCAGAAGGAAGCAGACGCAGTAAGGCCTCTTTAGGCCCAGCTTTGGAAGGCACATAATGTCATTTCAGCTACAATCTTTTGACCAAGCGATTCCTAAGACCAGCCCAGGTTTGAGAGATTGGGAAATAGACTCTTGCTCTTAAAGGGAGGAGCAACAAAGGCACCTTGCAAAGGGTCTTTGCATACAGGATGGGAAGAATCCATGGCTGTGTTTTGTAATCTATCACAGTAGTTCTGAATTTCAAGACAGTAATTTGGATGGAGAATAACAGGGGCGGTTTTCCATATACTCCACATGCAGTAATGGCGATTCTTATGCAAGAAAGAGATACCCCTGAATTTTGGGCTGAAGAACTCAGGCTTCACAGAGAAATGAGACTTACTAGACACTAAGGCGTGAAGAATCCAACTTCACTTTCTGCAATGATTCCATGGAAACTAGGTCAACAAGTTGGCTTTCATCCCTAATCCTAAACACAAAGTTCAGTGCCCACACAGGGATTTATTGTGTTCAATAAAGAATTTGTAATAAAATTAAAACTTAATGAATTTCTAAATAGCTTCTGTAGTGTTCTAGTTTGCATGCTCTCTTGCTAACCTAGCCATTTTTTATGATGTATTTGTTTCTTTGCTAGAATTCTTTCAAACATGAGTTGAGTTCAGAGCCCTCGTTTGCCATTAACTACCGTGGACAAGATGGACTTCAGCCTGCCAGTCATCTGTTGGTGTTGGATACCAGAGAAATGAGGGAATTCTCTCAAGGAAGTTATAGCAAAGCCCCAGAAAAGCCTTGAACAAGAAAATGTTGCTTAGAGAGCATGGAACTTTACTATTTCTTAGTGTTCTTAACTTTCTAATACTGTCCTTTCTAATACAGTAGCCACAAGTCACATGTGTGTATTTATATTAATTTTTAATCCATTGAGTTACATAAAATTAAAAGTGGTGTTCTCAGTGGAGCTAGTCATATTTCAAGTGCTCAGTAGCTACACGTGGCCACTGGCTACCATCTTGGACAGTGCAGATGTAGAATATTTCCATCAATGTGGGAAGTTCTATCAGACAGCACCACGCTGACATTTCTTGTCCAATTAAGAATAAAACTGGTAATGTCAGTGTTAGATCCCCATATTATGGGTTAAAATTAAGAGTGAAGGGTAATTTCCTGTGTGATCTAAAATACTCATTGCAATGCCTTATGGCTTAATTAAAATAGATTTTAGGAGGAGACTGGGGATAGGGAATACAATACAGTTATGTTTGAAACCATTTGTCTATGAATTAAAAGAGTTTGGATGTAGGTTACATATTGATGGAATTAAAGAAAATCTCACCAAGGTGGAACGAAGGGCCCAAACTAACAAAATAAAATCTAACAAGAAATGTAAATGTTTATAATTGTTGGTTTAAATCAGGGGTTGACAAACTTTTTCTCTAAAGAGCCAGTTAATAAACATTTTTGACTTTGCAGGCGAGCTGGTTTCTATTGTAACTACTCAACTCTGACATTGTAGTGTGAAAGCAGCCATAGACAGTATGTAAAAAAGTTGTGCATGGCTGTGTTCCAATAAAACTTTCTTACCAAATAATGGTGGTCGGCTGGATTTGGTTTGCCAGCTATAGTTTGTTGATCCCTGCACTTGGTCAGGTGTTCAAGTGCAAAATGAGGAGGCTTGGCCTGACAGCTGTTCACCTGACACTGTCCTAGGGAGTCTTTAGTTGGCTGGGGACTTGGCTTGAGCCAGTTGCCTTAGGTAATGCCACTTTAGTCTGTGTTAATAGACATGTTCCATCCAAAGTCAGGGAAGGAAGAATTCCATTGTAGTTCACAGTAGGAGTTTGCATTCAATGTGGATATTGACAATCTGGAAATTTCATGGGATGTTCAAGGATTTGGAAACTGAATAAAAGGAGAATGGAAGGAACTGGGGTCTCACTTAACAATGGTGAATTATTGGGGGCTGTGTGTATAGCTGTCCTCAAGTGTTTGAAGTCCTACCATGTGGCAGGAGGTGTGATTTATCTGAATAATTCTAGAGATTAGAAATAGAGCTAATAGATATGTTTATAAAAGTAGAACTTTAAGAATATTATAGTTGTTTCAAAATGGGCTACCTTACAGAGTCATTAGTGTTCTACATCTGAAGGATTTTAGAAAAAGGATGGATAATTATCTATGAGCTGGTTGAAGAATTTGTTATAGAATTGGATGGAAGGTTGGAAAGATAATCATCTAAGTTGTTGTTATACTATCAGATTAGAACTAAATTGCACGTAGAGAAATCTCAACCCAAACTAGCTTAAACAAAAAAGAGAATCTGTTGGTTCACACAAGTGAAAGGTCCTAGGATAGGTCTGACTTCAGACATGGCTGGATCCAGAGGTCTTACCAAAGTCTTTAGGTAAGACTGGCTACATAATTTGTGGAGCCTAGTGCAAAATGAAAATGCAAGGACCCTTGGTCAAAAATTATTAAGAATTTCAAAATGGTGACAGCATAGCCTCAAACCAAGGGTGGGGCCCTTTCAAATGCAGGGCCCTGTGAAACTTCACAGGTTGCGTGCCCATGAAACCAGCCCTATCTTCAGGTGATGGTCTCTCTATCTCTGCCTCTCAGCTCCATTTTTTTCTAGATTAGTTTCATTTTAGGGCAGCCTTTCTTCATTGACAGCTCAAAGCTTGTATTTTTATAGTTGCAAAAGAGTGTTTCTCTTCCCTGGTAACACCAGCAGATGAAACCAGATAATTTCTAACAAATTTTTCTCATCTCTGAATCCAAATACTTAGTGGTGATCCCTTTGGCCAGACCTGGGTGACATGTCTACGCCTGGAACTGAGAGTAGAGTGAGTTCTACCTCAACCCATAAGGACAAGACAGAGAGAGATCCACAATGAAAAATTGGGTGCAGTTACCTGAAGAAGGGGGAATGGATGCAGGGTAGTCCAATAATAAATGTCTACAGTGTTTAGCAAACAGCAATTATGAGCAATAATGAAGAAATGACTCAGAGTAAGAAAAAGTCTTAATCCAGTGATCTTGCCAATAAATAAACAGATTCCTTCCACTCTAAAGAGTTTGCTAAATTTTTAAGTTCTGTTTTCTCAGGTATGCAAGCAAGATTTTCCCTATCTCATGTATATTCAGTATAACATTTGTATTCTTAGCATGAGCTACTTAAAAAACTATCTGTCAGGATCCTGAGATCCAACACTTATTGCCCTGCCTTGAAATTATTTTAATCAATGAAGAATGTTCCCTGGAACCTTATTATATTTCTCAGGCCCACCTTTCATCCAAGATTTTGTTCAGTTTCTTGGGAAGGGGGGAGATATATCTGTGTATGTATATGTGCTTGCTAGACATCACTTTCTGTCTCAGTCAGTCCTGCTGTGGAACCAGCACTTTGTTTAATAGGCTCTGCTCAAAACTTGACTTTTTTTGTTGAAATCATGGGTCTAATGCCTGGAAAGGCAAAGAGAACCAGGTAGCAACAGGACCGTGTAGAGTTGTAGTTGTAATGGATTTACCACCCACGCAAATCAGTTCAGCCAAGATACTCATTCTAATCCAGTGATATCTGTTCTGATTTTTCCTGTCAGATTTGACACTTTTGGGGCTCTGAATCAACTAACAATTTTATTTCAGTCGGTTTATCAGGGGAAGCAGGGGACAATTGATTATAGTCTGCCCCTGCCATAGTTCCGTGCAGCTCACAGAGAACCATTTTCTGAAGTTGGCTATACCGAGGCAGATGTTAAACCCAAGGTATCTGGAGCCAGACTCCTGGGGTTTGACGCCTGGTCCTGCCACTCAAGAGCTGTGTTTCCTTGGGCCAATTTACCTCTCTGAGCTTCCTTTTTCTCATCTATAGAAATGTCATTGTTGCTATCTATGTATAAGCCGACACCATGAAAACAATAGAAAGTGCTTGCTTCCCCAGGTCCACCGCACCTGCTGAGATTCACAGGTTACATTTTTCTGGGTCATTCGACTAGGATGCTACAATAGAAAATGAGATGGGAATGCCTTGACCTCCTCTTAATATGAATAAGTTATCAATTAGTAATATACTTGGCTAAGCATTCATTTACACTGGTTGACTTCCACCCAAAATCTGTCCTTAACGAGCGTGGCTCATCCTCCAGAAATCCACAAGGCATAAATTTACATTTATTGAAAGTCCAAGATGATAGTCTTTTTGCCTCCTTTTCCCCTCTCTTGAACAAAGGTCCTCACTATAATGAACAAGTCCTAAAGCTTTTGGAAAAAGAACTATTTCAAGGAAGACTCTAACTTTTCTGTTATTTCACCTAGAGTTTGAAATCTGGTCTAATAAGTACATCAAAGAATTTTTCTCCCCAAATATCTGGATTTTTCCAATTTACAGGTTTGTGCTTAGTTTTGGTTGATCTTGAAGATTTTTAATACAAATTATAGGCTTTAAGGGCCTGATCTCCTCTTGCTGTCTTCCACGGAGGTAACTTGAACATGTTTTCCCACTGAGAGGCACTCACAGTCCGTGGCTTTTTAAGGCATACACACTAATCTAGTGTTCTTCAGAATATAAATAGAAGCATTGAAAATATTCTTGGAGCTTTCTAAATTGACTTCCCTGAACTAAGTTAGAAATTAAAGTTGGGCTGAGGTGCCTGTTTTTGGCTCATTAAGTCTTGTAGAGTTTTCTCTGAAATGGCAGGTCTCCTAGGACAAATCAAGGAAATGTCTCTTTAAATTCCCTGAAAATCATAAGGGCCCAATTTTCCAATAATTTTTAATTATTCTTTACTAGGACTGCATATTGAAAATGGAACATATCATCTGAGTAGATAAGGGAACTAGATGAGAGGGAAAAAAAAAGAAAGAAAACATATTTATATTTGTATTCCCTAGCAAGGTAGTCTGCAGCACAGCTGGATTTTTTAAAAGTCCCAAGCTACTTTCCCATCTTTGCTAACAGAACTACCCTGATTTAAAACATATCACAGCTTTAAGGGAACAGGAATAAAAATCCTGAACATCAAACAAATACACATTTGGAGGAAGCCTTTTGAGAAATATTTGCCTGCCTAGATATGCAGAGACGACACTGAGCTTCCTGTGAATTACTGGACATACCTACATTGCGTGGTAGACAACCATTGAGTTTAATTTCAAAGTTCAAGTCATTGTATCCGGTGGCCACTCAAATGCTGAAAGGGATAAATACCCCCACTACGTACTCAGCCTTGAAACAAATTGCAGTAAAAGCCATCACCCAGAGCTATACAAAATTACAATAAGAGTTCTGCCAGTACATTTTCCTTCCATGGGCCCAGAGAGTGCACTAACATTAGGTATTTACTCCACCAAGTGCTCATGGCAAAAGTAAGGTCCGTATTATATAAGAATATTTCATGGCCAAACCGATGAGGCAACACAACTCTTTAGCTCTTACTTAAAAGGATTCATTCATGTCTTAGATAAAGGGTGTACATATTCACCAGAGAAGTGGTTATTGACCACCGGTGAGCAAAGAACTCACATGTGGAGATTTTAGAGAGTATACATGTCCAGGCCCCACCCCACCCCCACCAAATCAGAATTCTGGGATTGATCTTCTGGCATGGTTACAAAGTTAATGCCCCACAAGTGAATCTCTTTAAGAATTACTGGAGGAAGATGAAACCAAGAACCTTCTCTTCCACCATTAGACCTTATGCCAGGGCTAACTCTTCCAATAGTCCTCCAACACCCATAATCACCCATCCTTCCCACTCCCATCTTTCTTTTCCCCTTGGCTTACTCACTTTCACAATTCCTAGAATGGAAACCACCTCAAAGGGGCAAACTGTTCACCAAGTCATTTTTAAAATGTCATTGCACATGTAAGCAGTTCTGGCCTTGCACAAGTAACAAAGGAAAACAATGGAGTGCTAATGGTGGTGATAGTTTAAGGAACTCAGTTTATTCCCGGGGGCTCCATTCATCAAATATCACTATAACTTTATTGCATATTCACCAGAAATCATTACATTTTGGTAGTTTTTAATTCCATAACCCAGGGTCATAAAATTCCCTCTAATAAGAAATCACGGCTGTCAAGTGCAGTCTGAATAAAGAGAATGACAGATGATCTGCAGCCTTGGAGATGATGTTTTGGCTGCCCGTTACTTCACATATGAAAGATAATTAAGTGATTATGGAAGGAAATCCATAGGTACAATTACAGGGCGCCACTTCATAAATAATTTTAAAGGCTAGTAATCTGCGTTTTTCATGTCTTTTATTGTTTGCATACAGTTCCTTGAATTGCCTCTACCCCAAAGCATTTCAACTCTCTACTTCATGTAAAATACCTTTTAAAAATCTCATGAACCATACACAATACCTTGACCGTAAAACTTATGAGTTCGAGTCCTCCCTGCTAATAAGCTAGAATGCCTGGGTATCACGAAGCATAGCATACTTATCAAACGAGAAAGTAGTGATAGTTCAGTCTTTCTTCCCACTGTCTTACTTTCATAGTACCTGAGAGTAAGTGGGATCTTTTGTTTTAAAAAATGGCTCCATATAATTACTTTATTTTTTTTGATGGAATCTCTCAGAGTGCTTGTTGGTGCTATTTTCTGTTTTACTTATTATATGTCATGTAGTAATACAATAGTATCCCAAAGAAAGGACTTAAATAATTTTTGATGATAGCATTAATGTATTTTGATACTTTGGCTGCTCAAAATTGGTAATAGTGCTTCCCTAAAAACAAAATATTAAATAAAGCCGAGGCTCAAATATGTCTTTGGCATGTGACATGATGATAAAAAGAGAATTTCCTTAAGAGGAAAATAATAATAATGCTTTTATTCATAGAGTGAGAACTGGGTTGTGAATTGTGGAAAAGGAATAAAACTATGTTATGGCTGTCTTTTTATGTGGTTTCCCCTCTCTCCACTTGCACCATTGCACAATATTTTTTTCTCCAACTTTTGGGAGAAAAGTACATCCACAGATGTGTCAGTACTTCTTCATATTTTCCCTGTAACCTTTCCTTTATGTCTCAGCAAAGGCCATGCACAGTGGGGGTGTAGGGAGCTAAATTGAGTATTTTGGGGGGATCTGGAAAACCTGAATTTATCTTACCTGTATATGGAAATACAGAATAATTTTGTCCCCTCTGATTGTTGAAAGAAAATAGAGTGGAAAAGGTGGCAATAATTTAAGTAAATATGAATTTTCAAGGGACTATTTAGAAGACGCTGACAACCAGATAATAAACAAGAAGTATACCCATGTCCTTATGCCTTGAATGCACTTGCCCATCCACCCCCATTCCTATAGATCCTTCTCAACTGGATTCCAGTGTCATTTTGTTTTTTCATGTGGGTTTCCCTGACTCCTCCTTACTCCCATGTATTTTCCAATAGCCCTTCATAAATGTTTTGCATTATCAACCATATTGCATTGTATTTTAGTTGTTTTCAAGTCAGTTTTCTCTAAACAAGTATGAGTTTCTTTGAAGCAGAACTGGATTAAATTTACTTTTGTTTCCATAACAAAACCAAAAGCTGGTTCTTTGAAAAAATCAAAAAAATCAATAAGCCTTAGGTAGGCTAACTAAGAAAAAAAGAGAGAAGACACAAGTTACTAATATCGGAAATGAAAGAGGGTACATCATTACAGATCCCATGGACATTAAAAAAATAATAAGGAAATATTATGAAAAACTTTATGCTCACAAATTTGATAACCTAGATGAAATCAACCAATTCCTTGAAGGACACAATCTGCCAAATCTCACACAAGAAGAAATAGACAATCTGAATAGGTCTATTACTATTAAAGACATTGAATCAATAATTAATAACCTTCCCAAACAGGAAGCACCAGGTCCAGATGGGTTCACTGGTCAATTCTGCTACATATGTAAGGAAGAAATTATACCAATTCTCTATAGTCTCTTCCAGAAGATAGAGGCAAAGAGAATACTTGTAACTCATTCTGTGAGGCCAGCATTACCCTAATACCAAAACCAGACAGAGGCATTACAAGAAAACTACAGACTGATATCTCTCGTGAACATAGATGCAAAAATCCTCAACAAAATATTAGCAAATTGAATCCAAAATGTATAAGAAGAATTATACACCACGAGCAAGTGGGATTTATCCTAGGCAAGCAAAGCTGGTTCAACATCTGAAAATCAGCTAATGTAATCCATCACATCAACAGGCTAAAAAAGAAAAATAACATGATCATATCAATAGAAAAAGCATTTAACAAAAACCAACACCCATTCGTATGGGAACTCTCTGTACCTTCCATCCAATTTTGTTGTGAACTGAAAACTGCTCTAAAAAATAAAGTCTATAAAAAATTAATTATATCAAAAAATGCTTATGAATTAACTCTTTCCTTACGAGAGAGCTTTCCCCTCAAGGCATTAGTCTGCTTTGGGTTTGGTTTGAATGAGCTGTCTTTTCTTTGCTGGTTGAATCAACTTTATCATGTTTTGAAACACAACCAAAATTTCTGGGCACATTCCTCAAACTGGAGCTCAGAGCCCTGTAGTGGCACTGCTGTGACCAGCCTCCATGCCACTGGATACCATGTGACATGGAAATCCCTGACAATTTAATTAACTTGCCTTTCTTATTTCTGTAGTGGTATTGAGGAGAGGCAGTAGTCTTTAGTCGCCGACAGGTGTTTTGAAACTTTGCCTGTAGCAAGCTGTGGAAATGGTGGCTGATAACTGGAGAGCATGTGCGAAGATGGCAGCCACGTTGACGTTGGAGTGAGGGCTGCTGCAGTGATAGGAAGGATTTTGTGAACTTTGCTTGATGCCTTCTCCTTCACCTTGCCATTCAAGCATGACAGAAGGATGAACCTCCTTGCCATCTGCTTTCCCTCCCTCTAAAGATGACGGCTTGGGTACATCTACAGTCAGTGTTTCCAAGTTTAACTAAGTGTGTGCCAAATGTTGAACAATGATTCCCGACTTTAGTGTACATCAGAATCAACTGGAGGGCTTGTTCTAATTACATGGCTGGGCCCCACCCCCAGAGCCTCTGATCCATTAGGTCTGGGGTTGGGCCTGAGAATTTGCATTTTTAACAAGTTTCCACGTGATGCTAGTGCTGCTGGTCTAGGGACCACACTACACTTCAAGAACCTCTGCTCTAGAAGAAGGTCCACTGAGACAACAAGGGAGGAACTTAGTGGAAGGTGTTAAGACACCAGAAAGTAGCACAAGTGTTTATCTAACTTTTTTTTTAATGGATAGATAGCTCAGAACATTTTGTCTTGAAAGAAAATATAATGAGTGTTCCAGATTAAAAAAATAGCATGCAACTTCCTTTTAAGGCATTGGCAAAAATGCTATGTAATGAGAACAAAGAGCTGTCAGGAGGTGGAGAGCACTGTCAAATATGAAAAATGGGAACTTTTGCTGCCTGATTCCAAAGCAGTTCTTACGTTTTTACCTCTATTTGTCCATCTCAGGATTGCTAGATGGTTTTCTCAGTTGTTCTACCTGCCTGGCTTGTATGCAACACATAATAAGCTTCTAAACTAAATCTATTGACTTTTATAGCTTTGTCATTTTCTGAATATGGCTTGATGGCCTTCTTGAATTGTTGGTAACTAACTCCTCTTTTTCCTCCAAAATATTATCAAACATTCCTTTAATGTCAAAAATATCTAGGTGCTGCACATTTGGTTATTAAAACAGGCATATATGCCTTTTGGAGAAAATAGGGCCCCAGGTAAGTGTGAAATAACAGATGAAAGAATAGTTGCAAGAGGACTTATGCTAATTGGATAATTTAGAAATTGTCTGTTTTTCTGGTGAAAGTCTGACAAATAGAGGCAGGGGAGATCTCTATCTCTTTTTCCCATAACCTGGCTAGTAGGTGGTATGTTACAATGCTATAATGAAAGCAAGTCTCAGATCAGAGTTTGTATAGATATTAATTAGTGGGCTGCCAAAAAGAAAGAAAGAAAATGAAAAAAAAGAACAGATCTACTACCTATCCCTTGTGAAGTCCCTGTGCAGTACCCGCCTGAAGAGTTGTCTTGGAAACAGACATGGTGTCAGATGTCTAGCTGGACCAGGCACAGAGTCCTCTGTCAAGTGGGTGGAGGGTGAGGGTGAGGGCTTGGGCACAAGACCAGATGGTATGGTAGAATTCCGAGTATTACTCTTGGGTGTTCAGCTGCCGGTTTTGCCCAATTCGTATTTTCTCTTGCAAGGACAATGGGGCCTGTGTAGTCTTCCTAGCTACCACATTTCTGGAACACCACTCATTTCTTCAATTAAAAGTGATTTCTGACACCCCTTACGCTAATTAACAAACTCTCTGGTGCAGATTTAGATAACACCTTTGAAGCGCTGACCTTGGCTGCCTCTGAAGTGTGGATTCCTGATTAGGGGCCTTTAAATATGACCTAATTGTTTTTAGGATATGGGTTAAAATTAACTTATGTACCTATATACACATCCCTGTTTTATTCTAGATATAAAAAGAAGCTAGCAGAGGTCAGGTATAAAGTTAATCACTGGGGGACTTAAAAAAATGAGGAATGCTGCCCCGTTATCAAGTGTGCATGTTACAGATATTGGGAATAAAGAAAGAAATTTGGTGACTGTTAGTGTTTACTGAAGTACTGTTATATAAAATTTGGATGCTTTTCGTATGATTTAAGTTAGTATTTAAGAAAACGTTATGAAAATGATCGTAGCATTTTCTAATTCCATCTCAAAGACCCAGGATTTTAGATTCTCTAAAGCAAAAAAGCTAATAAGAGCAAAGGCGTGCTGAAAAAGCTGAATGGCTCTTTCTCAGAGGGAATACTGTTTCTTTTCACACTTTTCTATTCCTTGCACACCACTTGGATAATGCTGATAGCAAGCCCTGCATTCAATTATTGAAAACAATGCCGACGTGAAATGGAACTTCCCAATGCCAGCTTTCCCCTTTTATCCGAGATCATTTAATTTGCCAAATAACTTGAAAGAAAGGTTGAGGCTGAAAGGTTAATAGAAGCCGTGTTACCCTTGGCTTAATTCTGTCTTTTTTCTTTATGTCATTTGATGTTCAACTCAAAACTTTTAAATTCAAAGACATGACAACATATATGTGTATGTGTGTGTATATATCTATGTGTGTGCTAAATATTGTATAGATTTTCTGGTTTTTAAAAACACTGACTAGACAAGGAGATGAGTCAAAATTAAAATGAATGTGCCAAAGTAATTTATTTCACCTAATTTTAAATTTTATCTTACCCCTAAACTCTCAAATTCACTGACTAGTTTGTATGGAAAGACACTGATGTGTAAATACCAATCCAAATAGTAGACTATTCAGAGAGTGGGATTGTTTTGGGGTCCGAAAGATCACCTACATGTTTGGCGATTTTCTAGAAGAACTCTTGGGGACTTAGCATGCAGTCCTGCTTATGGTTTTATTTATTTATTTATTACAGCTACACAACAAGAATATACATTCAGATCAGTGAGGGAGAAAGGCACAGGCAGAGTCTGGAGGAACCCACGCGCAGGCTGCCTGTGCTGTCCCTGAATGAGGCCCCACAGAGCGCTGTCTCCCCCAGCAGGCGAGCGCACAACTCCTGTTCAGTGTTTCTGCCTAGGGAAGCCTGTCTGAGACCTAGTGCCCAGAGTTCTTATTGGTGTTTGGTCACATCTTCACAACGACCAGCCACAATTACTGAAATTCAGGAGTCCCCAAAAGAAAGCAGGTGTTTCATGCCCCAGGTGGGCAAAACGACTTGACAGTGTAGGGAACTTTTCAGAAGCTGAGTTCCCAGATGCCAGCCAAGGGCCAACCCTGCAAGCTGACCTTTCTCAAGATAATAGCTCAGGCCTGCTAGGTTAACCCTTTCCTGCAGAGACGGATACTTTTTTAGCGTTATTTTAGTATATTTCATGTAATAGTCTATAAATGTATGTGTGAATAAATATATCAGACCATCAGCTCCTTGATGGCTGAAGTCATAACCTGTTTATCCATGTCTCTCTGGCACCTGGAATGACAGGTGGACCTTAAGGGAAACCCAAAGAATATTTCTGGAAACATTCTGGAAATGTTCTGGAGAGGTGAATGAATGCATCAATATAAAGTGGAATTTTAGTCTTGTGTGTAAATTAAAAGTTGGATATTTGTTAGATTATAATTTAACTGTGGGTATAATTTATAGCTGATAGAATTCTCATTTTCTGAACAGAATTCTGGCAGCCTGGCCACAGTAATCTTAAAATGACCTCATTTCTAGGCTCTCCAAACAAGCTACTAAATGTTTACTGTTTTGTGTAACTTCCAACTTCTGAGTCCATTATAAAACAACGATCAGAAACACTCCAAGGATGAGAATGGTTGTGGTGGTTCGGCAGTTCACAGGGAGCTGCCCCACATCGCCCTGGTCCCTACTGCCATTGCATGCATCTTCCGGCCTAGGATGAAGCAAATGACTCTCACCAGGAAGAACTTGTATTTAGGGCAGAATATCACAGTAATCACATCAGGGATGAAAGAAGGAAATAAAAGAAGAGGATGTGGCTGTTTACCCGCCACATCAGGGCCAGTTGATGTTGTGGACTGTTTGCAGAAACCTGAATCAGATTTATTACAGCCTTCCCATCCAGAACATTTGTTACTGGAAAAAGAAATTGTGTGTGTGTGTGTACACACACATATTAAGAGGAGCATGAAAATATGCGTGACTACGTAAGGACGGAGTACAAATTGTTTATGAAACAGAGCCTCTGAACAGAAAATCAGCAGACATTTGAATGCGTGTTTCTTTCTTTCACTTTTTAAATTTAATTACCTAGAATGTGAATAGAATAATTGAATTGAATTATTATGAAAATTAGGAGCCTCTTTAACTTTCTAGGAACTGTCTTTACAGATGTGTAGGAAACTATGTTGTCCCCATCACAAAATGGAATATTCTAGTGTTAAAATGTAAACTGAGGCATATTAAAAATTTTAAGAGTTTATTTGAGCAAAAATCGATTCGAATTGGGCAGTGCCGAACTGGAAGTGGTTAGGAACAGTCCACCAACCAGAGCCAGGGGAAAGAATTATATAGAGAAAGTGCAGAAGCAAAGAAAGGAAATGATGGATTGGCTATAGCTTCAAGCCTAGTTGGCTGTTTGTGATTGGCTGTCCTTAGGTATAGATTTTGTAACCTAGAGGCATTTACAGGCTTCAGTTTTGGTTTGCTTACATAGGCCACCATGGCATTAGATCCACTTTGGTCGAACGGCCTCCTTGTTTCACTAACGTAACACTAGTTTCTAACATATTATGGTTTAACAAAAGTTAGCATGTACGTCTCACGTGTATCACTTCTTTTCAAATACATATATTTAATTATGTATTTTTTAAATTAAAAATTACTATTAGGGTTTTCTCTGAATGTGGGGAGCATATCTGTACTACTTTGCCCAGATGGGTCTTGGGAAACAGCCAAATGACCATGTGTGGACTCTGGGAGTCCAGGGGTGACCCTAACATGAGCTTAGTCATGATGCTTTAAACCTTCACTTCCTCATCCGTGGAATGGGGTTATACAGACCCGATGAGGCAGAGGCTCATTTACCAACTGTAAAATAGTAATGTAAGTATTTTACGTATAATGTAATGTGAGTATAATGTAAGAGATTATTGCTACTGTCATAGCTTTAGCAATTGGATATTGGAAACCCCTCCAGGGTTTAATATGCCTCAGTTTACTTTTTAACACTAAAATATTCCATTTTGTGAAGCCCCCAGAAATATGCTTGCTTTTGGTCTTTTGCTCAGTTTCCATTGATTGCTTTCTGAATAGAACCAAGAAAATTGGGAGAAGGTGGAAAAGAGAAGCGGGCACGTGGGTCAACTGGAATCTGAAATAAGGAACCAACAAGGGTAAGCTTGATGGTGGTGCGTCTAGGTTCTCTCAAAAACCTTGCTGTACTATCTGGCTGTAAATGTGCTTTTCTTGTTTGTATGTTGAGGGTGACTTTTGTATACAGAAAAGATGATTTAAGGGCAAGTTTTTGGACTAACTTGATATGCAGTATATTCAAGTTACGTATTCAAAATCTTGTTTCTTCCTTATTTTTCTTTAATTTTGAATAGCAAAATTTCACAGTCAATTTTTTTTTGATGAGGAAGATTGGTCCTGAGCTAACACCTGTTGCCAATCTTCCTCTATTTTGTATGTGGGATGCCACCACAGCATAGGTCTGCGCCTGGGATCTGAACCCGCGAACCCCACCGCGAACCCCAGGCCACGGAAGCGGAGCACTCGAACTTAACCACTATGCCGCTGGGCTGGCCCCCATAGTCATTTTTTATGAGGACTTATAATTAAATTCCTTTAAACATATAAAATGTCATTTCTATATTTCTTTTATTTCTTTTAAAGTCCTGCAATTGTCTAACAAACCCTTCCCAGTGTTTAAATTACTCTTATAAAGCTAATGTTTTAAACTTAGAGATACAAGCATTTTGTTCTTTTAAATGTTCCAGCCTCATTTACAAACTGTCTTTTAACATATAAACCCAAATCTAAACCAGTTACTCAAGTACACATTTTAAATTAGAATTCCAAGGCTAACCTATTAGATATTTTCTAAGTCAAATTCTCTTAAATAATATAAGGTACTTATAATATCAAATATATACAGATTAACTCTAAGTACAAAAATATTAATACTGTGGGATTGATTTATTCCATCATTTCTATACTTGATTCTAAACCTTTCTGGGCTTGAAAGACATCCAGTAAGGAAAAAAATCATTCTCACCCAGAAAAGCTGGAGTTCCCATCTCAATTCACTCAGTTTTTAATTCAGCCAGGGAGGCCCAGGCCTGGTCTTTATTCATCCTTGTGACACTGATGAGAAATCCCCATCACTGTTAATATCCCCATCCCTAGTTCTCGGCAGTGCTTCTCAGTCTTTAACGTGCACTCAGACCCCCTCAGGGTCTTGTTGAAATGAAGGTTTTGATTCAGTAGGTCTGGGTGGGGCCTGTGACTCTGCATTTCTCACAAGCCCCCAGGTGATGCCTAAACTGCTGGCGCAGAGACCACGCTTGAGTAGTGAGGACTTAGAGTCAAGTGGCATTTTACATAATTCTTCCATCTATTCACAGACAGCTTCCTCCCCCACTGAGGTATCTAACTTTCTTCACAGTTTGATTGGTTTTGCATTTCTTTGACTCTCAAGACATTCAAATGTCATCCCCATTAGACTCTGCAGACTTCTACAGGCTTTGTGTCACTGTGGTCATAAAATTAAAAGAACCCTTGAAGATTAGAAGTACTGACTTATTTAAAGGGAAAAAAATGATTGTTTTGAAACAAATGCATACAAATATTTCACCAGGAAAAAAAAATTAGAGCAGGGATAAGGTTGCCAGAGTGGTAACTTGAACTCTCTTGAGTTTTATAAATATAAGGTACAGCATTTTAAAAAGTGGGTTCCTGTATCTAAATGAATTTTTAGATTGTTTCTAGATACTTTGTATTGATTGAAGATATTAATACAGATGCAGGTTTTTTGGGTTTTGTTTTGTTTTCACATAACAGCTGCATCTCCTGTCCCCTCCCGATGAGTCCTTATTTGGTCCTGGGGAATACAGCTTGCCAGACGACCTTTTCTGTCAATTATCTGAGAAGCAAGGAATCTCATAGAGTGAGCTTTTTCAGTTAAACTAGCTAAAGCCAGGCCAAATTTCTCACTAACATTTATTTATTCAATAACGTAGACGATTTAAATTTTAGGAAAACACACGCGTGTGTGTGTGTGTGTGTGTGTGTGTGTGTGTATTTTTTCTTCTTTGAATGCCTTTGGTGCCTTTGCTTGGGAGCGGGAGCGGGCAGTGAGCAGTCTTCAGTTCCCATCATAGATCATTGCTCTGTGGTCTTACAGAAGGCCTGAGTAACACAACTCTGTTACCGGCCTGGCCTTGTAGGCAGTTCAGTTTGCTGCCCTACTAGAAATGGGTCCTCTCATGGAGTGTTCGTAGGAGTGCACTTGTGTATAGCCTGCCAGCAATAGGTTTCTTTATTTAGATTTGCAGGTATTTTGACCCAGCAATTCCAATTCTAGAAATCTGCCCAAAGAATTAATTGGACAGGTATGCAATTTTGTTCAAGGATGTTCATTTTGGTACTGTTCACCATAAAAAAGTATTAGAAACCACCTAAATATTCATCAGTATGGAACATTCCTGCAGTTGGAATAATATGCATTCATTACAAAGCTGTATTAATCATCACGGAAAAGAGCTATGATGTATTGTTAAAAGAATAAAGCAGACTACAAAGAAGTAGTTATAATGGGATCACATTATTGCTAAAAAATTAATAATGTGTGTGTTAAAGTATAATTTTCAAAACAAAGTAATCATGACTCTCGTACAGATATAAAATGAACACGTTAAAGGTTTTATTTAACTCATTATTAGTGAGGGAACTGGTAAGATGTTAGAACAGTACAAAGGAGAATTCAAAAAACCAACACATTTATGGATCAGGAATAGTGAAATGAATTTGCAAATGGTTGCAAAAGTGGCTTCTTCACTAATGGAGAGGGAGTCAATTGTACCTCCACCTTACAGAATTTATTTACTTGTTATTTTGCATTGCTATCAGTTATCTACAACTTACAGAGTTGCAAAAAAAGAGTTCAAAGGCAATGAAAGGTGCAGAGCCACCGTATAGTCAGAATCAGATAACTTGGAAAGGTGTGTTCTAAAGTTTAGAGCCTAAACAATGCATAATTTTCCCTTACAACACAAATTTTGCCTGCATGTGTGTGTATATTAAAGTCTGGAATGAGAACAGAAAAACGATTAGTTGTTATCTATGGATGGTAAGATTTTGTTATTATTTTTTTGTATTTTCACAGTATTTCTAAAAGAGCATGTAATATTTTTTATAATCAAAAAAAAATCCTATATTGAAAAATAATTACAAATCATCCTCTCATGTTTTTAGTAAATCCTTCAACAACAGCAACAAAACCAATGAATATGCTACCCCTGTGCTGCCTGGAGGGTACTGTGGTTAAGCTTAAGATAATAGGATGAGAGTGGGGCTAGAGAATGTGGGGTGGTGGACAAATCCCCTTGCCAACATGCTGTTTCTGCTTGGTCCACCAATTGATTGCTTTGTGTTCAGGCCTAAAATATTCCCACTTACAAGAGATGGTGATGAAACCAAGGTGCATTGGTATGTCAGGGGTGCTTTTAGCTTTAACACTCAATAAATGAAGTGCCAAGAAGTTGCTAATGTTTTCTGTGTCTTTTTAAGTTAAGACAGGAAAAACCCTGTTTACTAACGAGCAGCTTCTGGGTGGAGGAGGGGAGAAGGACAGTGGCTCTGCATGGTGTGTCCGAAGGGAAGATGCTTCCCATAACTGTGTGTGATGACATTTATTAATGAGTAAATGTTTCTGAGTTCATGCAACCCTCCTTGGGTTAATGTGCTTATTTATAGAACTGATTTGAAAATTAAACAGAGCTGTTTCTTTCCCCAATTTTACAGCTGTAAAGAGATAATAAACATGCTGATGGCTTATAGTATTCCATAAGTATTTGCCTAGGTATTGATTATTGCCTAGAGATTTGTCGTGTTTCACTGCGCTGGGTGTTTTTTCTTTTCTCCTCTCATGCCATTGTGTTTCTGGCTATAATGCTCATTTCCTTACAGCCTGCCAAACTGCAGCTCTTTTTGGGTGGCAGGTTTTTCTGATGAGAGATTTGCAGAAAAGTTTGCCCACACATACAATACAGTATGTATCTTATTGACAGTGCATATGGAACATTTTGGATAACCCTAGAGGGTTATATTTATTGCCCGTTGTATGAAAATGCTTAAGATCACATCAGTAATTAAACAACAGTCTCTTGCTCTTCTTTGGTTTATCTCAGAGTCGTGTGCGTGTTGGTGCCAAAATGTTTTTGTTGAATGAAGGAACTGAACAATGTTTATTTACATCAAGCTATGTATCACCTTTGTAGAGTAGCGATGTGTGTGGCTATGTAAGCATCCTACCCTCAGAAGGAATAACTTCACCTATAAGAAACATTTTGGGGCGACAGTGCTCACATTTGATTTAGAAGTTTAGTTCTAAGAACACTATATCTCCTACAATGCTGGGCATTTTAGGTAGAAATCTTTGCTCTTGAGGATTTTAATCCAGTTTGGCTTTCTCTTTGTGCATGCGATGAAATTGGTTTTGTTGATCTGTTGTTATTATACAAATATGTAAATGAGACAGATTCATTCTGGTTAAATGGTTAAATTCTTAATTGTCTCTTACTAGTGGTTTTCGATGGGGTGATGGGGCAATTACATCCCCACCCTTCTGCCCCCATCATCTCCCCAGGGTACATTGTGCAATGTCTAGATCAATTTGGTTGAGGCCAGGGATGCTGCTAAACATCCTACAGTGCACAAGACAGCCCCCACGCCAAAGAATGATCCAGCCCCAAATGTCACTGGTACCACAGTTGAGAAACACTGCTCTTTTACTGTACGTGGTTGGAAGGAAAAGGTGAGGTAAATCTTTATTATTGTGACCGTTTTCTAACCTCAGGTAATCTTTAATGCTGCTGCCACCAGTGTTGTCCGACTGTCCCTGAGGTCTCCTGCTGAAAGGTGAAGCCAACGTTCTCCCCCTGGCTGCCCAATTCAGAACCAAGGTGCTGGCAGTGCGTCCCCTCCCTTTTAATCACTCTTTGGTTTGGTTCCATTCTGAGATCCACTCTCTTTCAAAGCCTTCTTCCTCTCACGGTCTGGAAACAGCCCATCTGTCAATTTGCCCCCAGTCCTCTTCAGGGTCTCAAGGTCTCATCACGTGTCTAGAAGGTCTGTTCTCCTCTCTTCCCTTTAATGCTCTCCCCATCACCCCTGCCCTTTGCCAAATGGTCTGTGACTTGACATTTTAAACATTCTCATCTTCTCTACATCAGCTGAAGAAAAGCTTATGCCGTGGAAATCTGCTCTTCTCCCCAAATCCCACCCTGCTCATTTCCATCCACTTGCTTCCTGCGCCCAGGGTGCTTATCCAGAATTTGCACAGGTTGTAAATTGCCGCATTTGTGAATTGGGTTAATTGTATTTATTTGTTTGTTTGTTTAATGCTGGAGGAGTCACTTCTCTGGGTTACTAAAGACTGTAAATTCTTAGAGGGCAAAAACAAGTTCCCTGTAGTGCTCTTTGACCAACCTGGACACAAAATCAGGGTGAATTAGATGCTAAAGAAAGGCTTTTTTTTTTTTTTTTTGGTGAGGGAGACTGGCCATGAACTAACATCAGTTGCCAATCTTCCTCTTTTTGCTGAGGAATGTTGGCCCTGAGCTAACATCTGTTCCCATTTTCCTCTAATTTTATATATGGGACACTGCCACAGCATGGCTTGATGAGCGGTGCGTAGGTCCGCACCTGGGATCTGAACCTGCGAACCCCGGGCTGCCAAAGTGGAGCGCACAAACTTAACCACTACGCCACCGGGCCAGCCCCTAAAGAAAGACTTTTTGATGATAATGATGATAACCCAGGCTGGAAGGGACTTGGGAAACCCACAAAGCCTGTTCCCAGTGCACCCAGGCAGATGAAATCATCCAAGATAGATGAGGATCTAACCAATTTCAACGATTTCCAGAGAGGAAAATTTCACAACCTGTTCCAGCTATTAACTACCCAGTTATGAAATGCTTTCCTCTATCTAACCTAAATCTCCTGCCTCTTAAGGAATCAACATTGTGTAGGAATATCTAGTAATAAATTTTGAAATACGAGTTAAGATTTTCTTTATATATAGGAAATTTATATAGTACAATTTCCCTTCAAGTTAAGAGGATTTTTATTTTTATCTGAAAAAATTGCTAAGGTAGGGCTTTTGGCAAGAGGATTGGAATTCAGAATAAATGAGTAGCTTGAAAAGACGATAGATTGTATGAGGTATGAAAGATAGTTTAGTTCTCTCTCTGTACTCAGGGTGTGATTGCACAGCTGACTTAGAATGCCTAAAGCTCTTTTAGGATGACTCATACATTGGGGTGTTTATTTCTTTAAAGGCATCATCTCTCCTTCTGTATTAAAATAGTTCATTGTATTGTTTCTTTCATAACTTCCTACAGGGCAGCTGTTCAATTGTGCAACTTCACAGGGCAGTTCTGTCTACCTCAGCATTTCCCCTTTCATTGCAGAAATGAATTTTCAAGATTTGTGCAATTTATTCAACAAACAAGGATTGAGCTTCTCTTGTGTGCTCAGGCAGCATGTGGGCTAATTATAGATTTAGAGAAGAAGATGCTGTCTTGACCTGCAAGGGGCTTTAGAGTCGAGCAGGGAATTTAGACATGTAAATAAGGAAGTTCAGGAAAGGGCTATGGGCTCTGCGAGAGCAGTACATGTAAAGTACAATGGGCAACATTTGGTACAGAATATTCTAATAAGTATGCTTTCTGTAGTCTTCAAGAACATCTGACTTTGAACCAAGAGAAACCTGGTGACAAATCTGGTCTCTATCACTGTGTGATCTTTCTGAACCTCAGAATCTACCCTGGCAAATGGAAAGAAATCATATCTGCCTTAAAGATCACTGTGGTGATTAAATTAAATCAAATCAAATTAAGTTAAATAAGTTAATGTGCTTTAAAAGTGCTAAGCAAAAGGCCTAGTACTGGGTGGGTATTTAATAAATATTGTTTTTGTCTTCTCTCTTTGATGATTCAAGGATATTATAAAGGACTTTTATTCTTTTCTTTAGGGGGAGTCACCTCTTACTAACAAAATTACCTTCCTACATGTGAGGACTCTCCCAAGTCATGAGGTAGAGCCAATCCCACCATAGTATCTGAAGATGCCACAGACCCCTCTTTCCATCCTTCCTAGCAGCTAGCAATGGGGCATGTGGCCAATCAGACACACCAACACCTGTCCTTGAATTAGTATCTCATGTTTGTAGAAGCAGGGTCCACACAGAACCCATTCTCATGAGTTATGTTGGCAGTAGCCACTGTACCTGGTTGGTAGAGGTCTCAATTGCTGCAGTTATAGTAGAGGCAGCTCAAGTCCACACTGATGGTATCCACGGTGGCAGCAGTGGTATCTTTAGTGTCCTGATCTGTGATGTGACTTTTAATGTTGGCCTTGGGGGCATTGCCTCTAACCCTGGTTCTCATGACCTTCATGAACAGTCTTCATGAACAACCACGTTTCCTTTCATGAATCCCTTTTGAACTTGTGTTATCCACATTCTGTTTCTGATGCTCACAGCTCGAACTTTTGACTGATAAAAATATTGTTATAAATATCATAATGAGTTTGGTTATACAGTGATATCTTATATGCTATCAAAGAAGGAAAGACTGTTCCTTTCTACACTAAATAGACCCTTATAATGATCCCTTTTCAATTAGTTTGCATTTTTTGTTTTTAAACTTTTCTATATCTTCGTGTACTATCACATCTCATTTCTTATTAGAAAAATAACAGTGTCCCAGAGTTTCCATTCTTGTGATGCCAGATCTACATGACAGGGAGATATGCCTTGTAGAATTGCCAGAACCTATAATGCCATATGCAGAGAGAAAACAACTCTGACTTTCTGTTTTTAGCATGAAAAATAACGCCTCACTATTCTCTATTAATATTCTGTTTTAAAAGCTGACTATTAAGCCCCAAAGCTCTTTGACATAGATAGAAACTTCTCAATATTTCAAGCAAGAATGTGAATTAGAAAAAAGGAGTACCTCTTTAATTAAAAAACAGCAACAACAAACAATCAATTAATCAAAAATAAATCTCCGAGGTTCTCATTCCAGTATTGGCAGTGTAGCTAATGTTATGCTAACCATCATTGCACTAACCATTTTGCTGATAATAATTATAAATTTAGAATTATAAACTGTAAAAACAATTGTTTGAAAGCTATTTGGAGAACAACAAAAGCAAGCAGCACCTGCAGGGGATATGACCCTTGAAAGAAGAGGTGCACATTAGGCGAGATCCAGTCTTAACTGGCTTTTCCGCGGAGAGTGCTTCCCAGGGCAAGTGGCACGCAGGAATAGCAATCTAGCAGAAAGTAGCAATCTAATTAAGTGGAGGAGTCAGAGGTTAGAGTTCAGGGCTGCTAAAACACCTGGAAATTGAGAGGGAATCCTGGAAATGGGGAACCCCCATAGCTACATACGAATCCCTGGTTGACTCCTAAACTGTGCATGTGCAGGTGTAACTCCAAGGAACACAACAGAAGGCAGTAGTTGACAAGTTAAAGACCTGAGCAGAGATTTTACCAGCTGCCTAGTGCTGGGAAAACAGAGATTGGAGTGCAAATCCTGCCAAATAATAGGGGCTTGGTAAATGCTTCAGGGTTTTCATTGGAGCCCCAGAGTAGCCACACTTGAGGAGTAGAGGCTATAGAGAATGATGACTATGCTCTTGAAATAAGGACAAAAGTGAAATAGACCCATCCTAAGAAGACTAAAAACCAAGCCTCCACAGAATTAAAGTGATCCTCTAGTAATATAATTTCCTGCTACAACAAAAGCAACACTCTTCAGAGGAAGGTAACAGAATCCATATTGTATACAACATATTATCAATAATGTCAGTATATAATTACACATTACTAGACATGTAGGAGGTAGGAAAATGTAACCCACAATTGAGAAAGAAAATAATCAATAGCTGAAGATCCACATGTCACCTAGATATTGGAATTGGCAAAGACTTTAATTATTATAATGTGTTTAAAGATTTGTAGTGAAAGGTGGGTATAATGGGCAAAAAGATAAGGAATTTCAGGAGAGAGAAGGAAGCTCTAAGAAAAGAACCAACCAAATAAAAATCCTAGAACAGAAAAATAAAAATTATGTCTTTGGTATTTTTTCCAATGCCTTTATGTCAAATAGAATTGTTTATGTGTAGCTGATTATTAATTATATTTAAAAGATAATTTTTTATCTATAAATTTGGATTTCGTCCTTTAACTCATATAAAAATCGGCAGATAATACCTGACTATACTATAATAAAGGTTTGTAGTAAAATAAATTAATAATGTATCTAAGTAATTTTTTAATACAGTTAAACAAATTATTTCAATTAAGCTACTCTACTCGATTAAATATAATCATCTATTGCATTTACTACCTATATTTAAAATGTAAAGAGTAAAATTATGGAAAAATTCTGTTTAGGGAATCTTTGGCAAAATTATGAGATAATAGGAAGAAACTACAACAGTGATTATGAATCATTCTGGTAGGGTGGTTTTGCCTATTTAGAATCAGCTAACTGAAGTAAACTGGCTTTCAATAAGCTGTTTAATTTGTTGATTTTAATTATTGAACAGGAAAACTATTTGTGAGATTAAGGATCACAAAACCCAACACAATTAAACTCTAATGGACTTTTGACTTTTTAAATTGGTATAGTTGCCAAAGTATCTTTTTTCAGCCCTCTTGTGAGTCGGTCCAGTGTATCTTGAATCAGTATTTAAATTAAGTATTTCCAATCATAAAATATTTCCTTAAATATCTATAATGTAGTACAGGGGATTTTAATCTGGAGTTCATAAAGCTGAAAGCAGACATCCCCATTTTTTTTTTATTTTACAGAGTAATATATTAAAAAGTATATTTTTTGAGATCAACTCTATTTTTTTTTTACCAGTTTTATGTTAGATATTTGAAAGAGCAAATCAAAAACCAATATCATGTGCTGTCTTCACTTGGTAAAAGAAATAACTTTACAGAAGCAAAAATTAATTTAGGAAACCATAATAATAAGAGAAACTTAAATCCTCTATAAGCAAGGACTGTGGACATTTTACAGCCACATCTATTTAAATATACAATACATAAACCTCATTTTTCTTTTTCCACTGCAAAATACTGGACATGTCTTCACTTAACCCAAATCTACAGATTACCATTTGAAAACTCCTGCTGTAGTGTGATGGGCTTCGGTGTTGTAGATAGGTGTGGTGGGTGGGAGTGAGTGGGTCTGTGAGTCCCTTGAAACTGTTTGCAAAATTTATCTATCATTGGTCCTTTTCTGGGAAGAGAGTTCCTGACTTTCAGATGATTATCAGTTGTGTCCTTGATTCCAAAAAGGATAGGAATTTCTACTAATAGTTTTTTTCAGTTATTGATAATGGTGAATCTCTTCCTCATTGCTTCTAACTTTTAATAATTGACAGGAGAACTCAGTTTAAAGGGATATTCATTTGGTCATTTCTTAGAATCATTTCACTTATAAGAAATGAGATGAATCTTTTCAGTATCAGATGTAGCTCTTATAAAATCAGAAAGCCTCTGCCATGTTTTCAGGGGTTCCACTTAAGTGACAGTTGCTTGGTTTTCTTTCTATGGCAGTGTCTTCATGAATAATTATTGGCCCTGTGACTTTGAGAATATCGATGTATTTATGCCCCACCTTATTCAAGAAAAGATAGTTTGTTCCTAAATACATTCGTAAAACAATAAGACAAAATGTAAAGTAAGTGATAAAAGCAAGTGAACAAGAAACTCAGATCAAAAGGAAAGATGATATGAAGCCAAGCGTTTGTACATAAAACACGTGCCTCAAGCAACTTCACTTTTGGTTGACACGCAATTCAAAATTGAACCCATCTTCCTAATAGTCAGTACAAAGGGGAAAATTTGTTAACTTAGGGAAGGAAAGATTGCAGGTCAGCAAAACTAACTCAAACCAGCAGAAGCCAGCTTGAATGAGCACAAGCCAGCAGGGGCTAGCACAAGGCGGTATGAACTAGTTGGAAACGGCGTGAGTTATATGCATCCTTGCCCCAGATGGTGGAGTGGTTCTGGCTTCCGTTCTCATGGGGAGCTCCTGGGACAGAGAGCAAGGGAGCACCTATACCTTCTCTTTCTGAAGCCCCAGGAGTCTATCCCACCGCTCTCCTGCCACTTCACTCCACCGTCTCATCAGAGGCTGTCTCCCTCTGTCCTGTCCATTCTTCCTTCTGTAAATATTTCCTGAACCTCTTTTTGGTGCTAGGTCTCTGCTGGACGCTTGGGATATAGCATCGCGAGAAAGTTAGCCCCTGAGGAAGCTGACAGTCTTCTTGAGAAGTCAGCAATAATGTGCAGTGTGAAAGGTGATCTAAGGAAAGCAAAGGGTACTCTGGGAACCTGCCTTCATGCTGTTCTTTGTTTCTCTGTAAATGATTGGAATATTTGGCAAAGAAAAATCCACATATTTGAGAGACTTTACATTTGCACTGACTGGTACTGCTGCAGCCTGAAATAACCCCCAATTTAAATGTGTACCAAGAATCTGATTGGGAGTGTGGGGTATGGACTTGCAAAGAAGGCTCTCTGAAGCGGCTAACCAGGCAGAAAGGGTGGACAAGGATGTCCTCCTCTTTCCTAAAAGACAAGAGGGTGTAGCTTCTTAATACACGTTTACAAAGAGCTTGGCCGTGCTCCCAGTGAGCACAGTCTGATGTTCTGGAGACTCTGCAGGCAGTCATCATGTGTCAGTGTTGGAACTCTCACCTCACACACACATGGGCTCAAAACAGGGGGAAATAAAGCTAGACAACCCACAGTTTGAATTTAGATGTATGAGAGCAAGTGACAGCCTTACCATTCGCCAAATTTAAAGAGACAGCATTCAATGGTAAGTTGTATTTTAAAATCTCAAACACCGAAATGTTAGACTTTCAGAAATATGAAGGTTTACAAATGTCAAAACTAGGCATTGAAAAAAAATCCGCAGATATAATTTCAAAGTGACAAAATGAAATAGAATGTCTCTCTGAAATGTACTTTTGTTAAAATAAAAGTGTTTGATTTCAGCGGGTGATTGTTTCATTGCTCAGGCATTTATTTTACATTCTCAGCAAGGACCTAGGAGAGAACAGCTCCATGTAATATGACAGAGTGGGATTGACTGGCATCTTTATAGTTCTCATTAACGGGATTGAATCCTCCAAGAAGAATAGTGTTGGTTGCTTGAGCCTCTTTCTATACCCGAATTTTCTTTGATAAGTAACTCCATGAGGAGCTCTGGCAAGAAATGGTGGAACATAGGATTGAGCAGAGCAGCGCGCATCTTCTCTAGACCTGGACTGTGTCTCCTGCTTTCTCTTGCTCCTGTCATCAAATCCTCCTCTCCCTTTGCTCCGCTTGGCTTATAGGTCTGTTTACCAGTCCGTGGGCTCTTTGATGTCCCAAGGAAGCCTCTGCATATGGCAAGGATTATTTACAGTAACTTTGCTTTTAACTTCACATTGAGTTTATTACAGTTACACTTGCAAAAATCCTAGTTTATCTGGTGTTTTGAAGTTCAGTGAATAAATCTTATTCTGTTTTAAATCTAGTAAAATAAGGTCAATCACCTTTATGTTTTCTTTGCCTAATATTTAATTAATTCATGTCAAACGATATTTATAATCAGACCTATTTTCAAAGATAGTTAATTAAATTCTCTTAAATATTTTACAGTGCAATTATGCGTTTAATATATTATATTTTCCTTTGAAGTGTTTCCAGTGGCTGACAGGACAACTCGATGTGCAAACAATCAAAAGCTTTCCAGGCATTTAAAAGTACTCTTATAGATATAATAAATTAAACTTACAAAGCAAACAAGCTCAAAGAAATGTTCTAACTCTGTTTAAAAATATGATCAATTTTCTTATTCCTTTCAACTTAAAATGGAAAAACTAATACATTAGAGTTTCTTAAATGACTTAAATAGCACATAGATTGTTCATAAAATTTACTGAAAAATACTAATTCTATGAGCTTGTGTGATTTCAGTTGTTTACTTAATTCTAAATATTCCCAGTGTTGAAAAGACGTTTACCACTGTGGCAGAAACTTCCAGTTCCTCCCCATATCCATTCTTCCCTTCCTCTATAATAAGCATTGGCAAACATTTTCTGTAAAAGGCCAGATAATAAATATTTTAGCCTTTGTAGACCACATATGGTGTCCGTCACATATTTGTCTTTTTTTTTTTTTTTAACAATCATTTAAAAATGTAAAAACCATTCTCAATTCTCTGGCTGTAAAAAAAGTCACTGGGCTGATTTTGGTCTGTAAGCTGTAGCTTGTTGACTGTTGTTCTATAATTTAAAATTCTTCTTTTTTTTTAGCAGGGCACATTTCCCAGACTCCCTGTAGCTAGGTGGCCGTGAGACTAATTTCTGTCCTCTTTCCCTTGGAATGGAATGCAGACCTAGTGGTGCACCATCTCAGACCTGTGGTCAAGGATAGTACCATGGGGATGGCAGAGCATGAGACAGACGGAGGCCGGGCTCCATGGCACTGCGGGATGCCACAATACTCCGACAGCTTCCTGAAGCAGTGTTGAGATACCAGCCTAGACTTTTATGTGAGAGAAATAAATTTCTATCTTGTTTAAGTCACTGTAACCTGAAGCCAAATCTGTTTCTTCACTAATCCATTTTCTAAGGAGACAGATTTCATAACTCAGGGGATCTCAGGTTAGTGAGTCAAAAATTCGTAACCACCTTATAGTTGTTGTTAACTAATTATCTAGTAATTGCTAATTGCTTTCATCTTTTCCTCATTTTGATGATAAAATCGTGCACCCCTCACCCATGTCTATAGAAATTTTAATGCTATGCCATTGGATTTTGAAATTCTCTTCATAGTTTGTTAGAAAGCCCAGTGACGTTGTTTTGGTGCCTTGTGTGTTTGGTTGTTTGGCTGGTTTCTCCTAAGAAGGCAGGCTATTTGTGTGTGAGGACGTAAGCACCCTTGACCCCCTATTGTAAATTGTGACCGGAGGCATGAAGGACGTTGGGACTCTACTCCTAAGGCTCCCTCACGACCTTCTTCCTGAGACCCAGTGCCTGACTGGTAAGGGCGTGGCAGTAGCTGCATTTCCTCCTGGTTCCTGTGTTTCTGAGCCTCAGTTTTGATAACTTGCTCTGACTTCTCAGGTTCTAGAACTCTGGCTTATGTTTGCTGGTCTCCTTCCAGAATGAAATCTACCCCCAAGTCTTTGTTCTGTGGTATGGTTCTCTTTAGGATGAAGTACCTGGCATATAGCAGAGACTTAATAAAGGTTAATTCTCTTATCCATAAGGCCTATGAAAACTAGAATAAAGGCATAACTTTTGGTGCCACTTCTCATTGCTGGCCTTCAAAATAAAATTATACGATATAAATGCATTTTGCCAGAATTAATTGGTCTCTTCACACATAAAAGTTGAAGGATGGGTGGAAAGCATCTAGAATTTGTGGGAAATATTTTGTCTCAAAGAAGCTGGGACATATTTTCCTCAGAAGAGGCACTGACCTCCTGAGAGTGCTTTACTTGAGTGGCTCGATTTTCACTATAAGTTCTAAATGACGGATGGGAATTTAATCATTTTTGTCTGATAGATGTTTTTCAGTTGAGGTTCTTGTTGGATGACTATTGACCTCCAGAATTCCTTGAAAAATGTCTTGCATCTCAATTTTAAGAGTATGGACTTTACATATTTAGAGAAGGTTTCATGTATTTCTTTTTACCTGCAATCTTAGGATGCTTTACTTTCACTGTGTAAAATGAGAAAGGGTAAAAATGTATGGCTTAACCAAATTCTGCTAAGGTGACTTCTTCTATTATTTATGAAACTGGAAATGGCTTAAGTGTTGGTCCTCAGTTATTTGTTTCATCTGTTGTCCTTAAAACCTCTGTCTTAGGTATGTATCGAAGAGTGCATTTCTCTTGGTACGTTTACTGACTTAACTTTGGACCACATCTTTTTAAAATTTAGTCGAAAGTGGAGTTAGAAATATTTATTGAGAAACTGTAGCTATTTTATTTTGGAATATTGAAATTTAAGGGAATATTATAATATGTTTAAATTTTCCTCTGTTGTCATATTATATTAACTTAATAAGAATGATTTGTTAAGTTCTTTATCATCAAGCTAGAAGTTAATTAAAAATCAAAGCTCTTGAGCAGTATGAATGGTTGAAGTTTTTCTCTGTATATTTTTTTTCTTGGCAACTGGCAGTTTTGAAGTAGCTCACTCCTGATTATTGGCTTTTCAAAATACCAAATAAACTTGCCTAAGAAGTGCAAGGTTAATGTAGTAAGACATTCTCTTGCTATCGAGTAAGCATAATATTTTCTTTTTAAAATCTTGTATCACTTAGCTTTATCAGATTCTGAGTTCCAAACTAGGGAAAAGTTGGAACTTAGTTTGTACTCAAACTCGATTTATACATATTTTTTATCTGTTATGATTTATACCTTGTTGTAGATCAACTTAGTAGTGACCGATGAATCACGGCTAGAGACACAATATAAAATGTATTATTTTTTTAAAAGAAATCCGAGTAAAGAGTCAAAGGAGATCTCAGGGCAAAGAGTAATTTTGGAAAAATAGGGCTCTCTCACACAAATGTCACAGAATTTTTTTGCCACCTTTTAAGTAGAGCATCATGTCATAGTAGGTGTCCCTCCTAAACTCTTGATGTTTCTTATGAACTGACCGCTTCATCTTTACGTGGATGCCATTGGGCTGTATATGGCAATGTACATCTTCTACAGTAATGAGTACGTGGCATAGTAACCATCCTTTAAAAGTCTTTCTTATAAAAGCAACCTTAATTTTACGAGAAAATGCTCAAGATCATGTTTAAGTAAAAAAATTGATAAATATATGAATCTGTGACATATGATTTTGTTATATGTATATATACTTCTATCTCTCCTTTATATATAGTCATTATTGTAAAATATAATAATACAATATTATTTACTTTGTACTTACACAAAAATTAATATTTACAGGTAAAATATTATTTTCCCTCTTGATATATATGTGTATATGTGTGTGTGTATATATGTGTGTATATAATATATATGTATATATATGTATATAAAGTATCAGAAGAGAAATACTACAACACTCGAAGTTGAACTATAAAAATTCCTGAGATTCAACCTTTTTTTGACCCCAAAAATGGCAGTTTTATATGGTTCAGGAAAATAGTGTTGGTTATTTCTGAGTAGTGAGACTGTGTGAGATTTTTCTCAGCATAGTTATGTTTCCTTTACTTGACGATGCCAGGTTTGTATGAGGTGCGTTTGCAATCAGGAAGAAACCTCCAAGCAAGTTGTTAAATGAAACCTAAAAGGCAGCCCCCGCTTTTCTCCCTCTTTCTGCCACTGTGTCTTCCCATCCTGGTGGGCTGCGTTAGACTCTTTCCAGGCACCAGTGCTAATGGTCTCCCCAGACACACCCCGATTCCTTCCTCTTCTCCTCTTGGCCCTTCTCCAGCTTGGTGCAGAGTCCCTTCTTCCGCCGTATTTCTCATAATTATCTCCTTCCCTCTTTCTGTAGTTTCTCCCCGAGTTAACTGCAGCAAAAAGAGCTGCAGGCATTTAAATAGTGCTTACCATGTGCCGGGCACTGTTCTAAGGCCTGTACGTGTCATCTAACCCTCACAGTGACCCGAGAGGTAGATAATGTTATCTCCCATTTTAAGATGAAATGAGGAAACTGAGGCACAGACTGGTTAAGTGGCTTGCCAGGAAGTAATCTGGATCCGCAGGCCATATGCTTAAGTACCAAGCCATCCTGCTCTCTAAGTACCTTATTTTGCCTGCAGAGTTTCTGTTATTTCTAGAATAAACAGTCACATTTCTGCTTCTGGCCCTAACGTTAGGTTTCTTCCTTTGCCTAGAATAGGGTTCAGCATACTACATCCTGTAGACCAAATCTGTCCTCCTCCCCTCCCCAGCAGGCCTGTTTTGTAAATAAAGTTTTATTGGAACACAGTCACACTCATTCATTTACATGTTGGCTTGCTGCTTTCTCTGTACAACAACAAAGTTGAGTAGTTGTAACTGTGACCAAATGGCCTGCAAAGCCTCAAATATTTACTATCTAGCCCTTTAAAGAAAAAGTTTGCTGATCCCTGGCTTAAAGTACAGTTTCTGTATCCAACTGTTCCAGTTATTATGGCTGTGTAAGCAATTAGTCCAAATCTTAGTGGTGTAAAATGACCATTTATCATGCTCAGAGCTTCTATGGGTCAGGAATTCCAACGGGGCACAGCATTTCTTTTCCATGACATCTGGTACCTGGACTGAGAAGATTTAAAGAGCTGGGAACTGGCGCGGCCAAGGTTCCACAGCCATCACTCCCCAGCCCTGGGTAGTCTGCCTGCATGGTCTTTCCAACATGGCAGCTTCGGGCCTCCAGACTTCTAACATGTCAGCTCAAGCTTCCCAGTGTGTGTGTCCCGAGAGAGAGAGCAGGACAGACACTCTGGCACCTTTTCTAGCTAGCCTCAGAAGTCACCTAGTGTCACTTCTACTGTGTTCTGTTGGTCAAGGCAGCCACAAAGAGCCACCCAAGTTCAAGCAGAGGGAACCTAGGCCTCAACTCTCAATGGAAGGGTCAGTGTCATGTTGTAAGAAACATATGTGGGGTGAAATATATATTGGCGTGACTATGTCTGGAATATGAAATCTGCCAACCCACACCCACCCACTTGTCTTTAACTCTAGACATCTTCCTATCTCCCAGCACCCTAATCGGGAATTCACTTAGGGTTCTGAGCTAGTAAATATTCTCCCATGTGCTACCTCGTCTCTGAAACCTTCGCTCATCTTCCTATCTAGAAGTCACCTTCATTTCACTGTTTCCCCATCCTCTGTTAGTAGAAAACATCTACAATATTGTGATTTATAAGAAATATATATTTGGTCATCTGAGTCACCAAATGTATATTTCTCATATATTTGGTCTTCGTCCATGGTTCCTGGCTCACAGCTCTAAAAACCCTTGGAATTTCCTGAGCAATAAGAACAATGGGAGCATCTTTTGTTATAATATTTGGTCTCTTGTCCTCAGTTCCTGAAATCCCTTTACAGCCATAAAGGTGAAATGGGTGTCTTATTATTCATAACAAGCCCCTTTCCACCGCAACTGGGTTTATGTTAATGAGGTGACTTTTGGCAAGCACCTAAGGATGGGGGCTGGTTGCCAGGGGACCCAAACTTGATTAGAGGGCTGGAAATTTCAGTCGCACCCCCCGATTTCTGGGGAGAGGAGAGGGGCCAGAGGTTGACTCAATCACCAGTGGTCAATAAGTTAATCAATCATGCCTCTGTAATCAAGTCTCCATAAAAACGGAAAAGGATGGGGTTTGGAGAGCTTCCGGGTTGGTGAACATGTGGAGATTTGGGGAGAGTGGGGCGGCTAGAGAGGACAAGGAAGTTCCATGCCCTTTTCCTACATACCCTGCCCTCTACATCTCTTCCGTCTGGCTGTTCCTGAGTTACATCCTTTTATAATAAACTGGCAATCTAGTAAGTAAAATATTTCTCTGAGTTATGTGAGCCACTCTAGCAAATTAATCGAACCCAAGGAGCGGGTTGTGGGAACCTCTGATTTATAGCCGGTCAGTCAGAAGCACAGGTGACAACCTGGGCTTGCAACTGGTGTCTGAAGTTGGGGGGGTGGGGAGCATTCTTATGGGACCAAGACCTTTGCCTGTGGGATCTGATGCTATTTCCAGGTAGGTAGTGTCAGAATTGAGTTGAATTGTAGGACACCCATCTGGTGTCTGAGAATTGCTTGTTGGTGTGGGGAAAACTCTCCTCCCCACATGTTGAAATTAGGTCCCAGAACCCAAATAACATCACATTCTTAATCTAAGCCCCGAGGATTACTCCCAGCTTCTAGCTATGCTCCTTTTATATGTGTTATAATAAATGTATGTATTTATTTGTTTTTCTGAGTCACAATCAAACCTTAAAATCTGCAAGTGGCTGCCTTTCCTCCCTGTGCCTAAGCAAGGCCTCTGCTCTGCCATAGGTTTAAAATCTTCATCATTCCTTTCTGGAGTCTGCAGAAATTCTATGTAAAAGAGCTGTAAGTGGCAGTCTCGGACGACATGAAACGTATGTGTGAGGGGACCAGGGGACTTGTCTTGAAGCTGAATTTATAGCAGTATTTCACACAGCTAAAAGATGCCTACGGGCATTATGTAAACAATTGTAGTTGGTGGGGTTGATGTCTTCATGGCATCCTTTGGTTCTGCCAGTGACTTCCTTATTTTTGGACTAACCTCTTTGCCAGGTGTAATTTTTCATTGTCTTTGGAAAGTAAGCTTTTGCAGGGTTGCTTTGAGATTTACCAAAAGAAAGGGAAGAGTAAAAAGAAAGTTAGAAAAGTTGATCATAAGCACCCCTGTTGGTCTGCAAACCAAACCTGTCAATAATAGTGGGTAATAGAAAAAGAAACTTTCCTTTGATATTTAAATGAATTCATTTCTTTAAAGAAAAGTATAAAAGCAGGAAATACATCTTTGATGTTCCACCACATAGGTTCTTGGGGTAATAAGCTTGATACTCTTAATTGGCAAACTGAATATTCATTAGAGTTGATCTCAGGAAATAATATTTTGGGTATTTATATCCTTTTCCCCCCCTTATGAAGTTTTCCATCTAAGTCAGGGGTCAGCAAACTATGGTGTGCGGGCCAAATCCAAGCCTCCACCTGTTTTTGTAAATAAAGTTTCTGTGGAACTCAGTCATGTCCATTCATTTACATGTTGTCTCTGGCTACTTTCACACTACAGTGACAGAATTCGGTAGTTGTGAGAGATCGTATGGTCTGCAAGCGAAATATTTACTCTCTGGACTTTTACGGAAAAAGTTTGCTGGCCCAAAGCATATGTTACCACTTCAACTAATTTTTAGATTTCTTTTTCCATTTAGATGTCAAATAATACAGTGAATCAATCACATGGCAAATTTTAGTAGAAATATATTTAACTTTACACTGAATTATGTATTTAGTCAATATAAGGTGTCAGGAGAAACTAAGATACCTCTTCATTTTGGTACTTCTCTGATTGGACCTGAGAAATAAACTCTAAAAAAGGATTTTAGTCATAAGTTTTCTTTTTTTTTTTTTTTTTAATTTTTATTTATTTATTTTTCCCTCAAAGCCCCAGGAGATAGTTGTATGTCATAGCTGCACATCCTTCTAGTTGCTGCATGTGGGACGCGGCCTCAGCATGGCCAGAGAAGTGGTACATCGGTGCGCGCCCGGGATCCGAACCCGGGCCGCCAGCAGCAGAGTGCACGCACTTAACCACTAAGCCACAGGGCCGGCCCTAGTCATAAGTTTTCATTAACATCCTTAATTTTTTGAAACATCTCAAAAGAATTGATGAGAAAAAATAAGAGGTCCAGACAAGAATTTCTGAATCTATGAGATGAACTCTTTAGAAAAAGCAATTAAGAGTAATATCATCCTATTAATGTACGATGATATTTGGTTAAAAGAAATTTGTGAAAAGATTTCCAATGACTTTCAAAAATGGTTGTAGTAGTGACACTCCTTGACTGTAATAATAGAATATTAGGTAGTGTAGAGATCTGCAGACTGTGTTGATAGGAGTCTCCATATAGGCCCAAGGTGATGAGAAGGAGGGGCTATCACCTATGAACTGCTCTGCAAAATCAGGGTCAACTGTACTCAAAGAAGGGTAGAAATCTGTCTAGTCAAAGAATACAAAATTGTCTGAGAACTTAGATATGGTAGTTTATAGAATTGATAATCAGGGTTAATAGATTTCTGTTGAATTTGTTTTTCTCTGTTTCTACCATAACCCGTCCTCTTCCCCAAATGGGAGTAGAGCAAATAAGTGAACTGTAAAAATAGCAAAATGGTAGAGTTGACATTAGAGGATTTTGAGGATGATAATCATGACTGTCAAAACTTGAAGAAGGTGTAAGCAAACTAAGAGAGGAGCTAGACCAGGGTTTTTGGACTCTGCTCCAGGTTCAGTGGTTCTGTGGGTTCTATGGGGCACCCTCAGGGGCGATTGCAGTAGGGGGTGTATCAGTGTATGCTCCCTCTCTTCTTCCAACCTGAACAGCTATGCTTTTGTTTTCTGTGTACTGCCTTACACATAAGATTTGCTTTATGATGAGTTCTTAGTAAAATGTTTTGAAACCATAGATCCTAGGCCAACTCTTCAAATTTTGCAGATGAAGAAACTGAAGCTACAATAATTTGGATGACCTGGCTTGGGTTATACGTTGAATTACAGTAGAACTACAATTAGAATCTAGTTCTCCTGTGCTCAGTCAAGAGCTTTTTTTCTATGACTCTATAATAAGGAGGAGCAGACTCCCATGCCTTAATCCACTGAGACAAAGGCTAAACCTTTGTATGTATTTTTAATACCCTTACTTGAGGGTATTAAAACAAGAGTTTAGTATTTGTCAGCTATTGTGACTTTTGTCATCACACTATAATAATAGTTCTCAAATTTTATTATGCTTAAGAATCACCTGGGGAATTCATGGGAAAAATTCAGCTTCCCATTTATCCTTCCTAGAAATTCTGCTGTGGAATATCTGTATTTTAATCAAACATCCCAGGTGCTTCTGATATAATGGTCCATACACCATAGTTTAAAAAGTACTGTCTTAAAGCTTTATAATTGGATCTTGAAGCCTGCTAGTACAAACATTATTAGTTATTCCTTGGTACTGTGCCCCCTATTTAGGAAAACTATTACAAAGTAGATGATGTTAGCGTGTTAGGTTATGCTGCAGTAACTAACCAACACCATGATTGGCATTCTACAAGGGGCTGCTTCTATCTCACAACTCTGTCATCAGAAACATGTGGTGTATGAAGTAGCCATAGAAGGGGAAGAGGATTGTAAAATCATGCTTGATAGACTTGTTATTGAAGTATAACAAGTGCACAGAGATATGCACAATCATGAGTGTGCAGCTCAATGAATTTTTACAGCTGAGCACACTCTTGTAACCAGCATGCAGATCAAGAAACAGAACATATAAAAAAACCTTTTGTGTCCTTTCCTAGTCTTTACCCATCCCCATCCCCAGTAAGTGTAACTAGCATGCAGGATTTTTTTGAGTTCGGGTTTAGAAGTGCCTTATATCTCTTCCCACCACATTCCATTGGCCAGAACACTGACATAGAGCCTAGCCTAACTGCAAGGAGTACTAGGAAATGTCTTCCTCCATTGTTCCCAGGAAGTGAGTCAGTGTGGTTAACATGTAATATATTCTCCAATACAGTTGAGATTATAACCTAAAATTATCTTATGGTCCAAATGATGACACTATCTATGCTTTTCTATGGGTGTGGCAGATTAAATAAAAATTTATATGCTTTCTAACTTAATTATTCTTTTTCTTTAGAAACTAAATTCATTTCCAAATAGCTACATATTTATATTAATAATTTCTTGAGTGCTATTATATGGAGTTGTGGATGGCTAGTAATTTGGAGCAAGATGAAAAGAATGTGAACTTCTAGGGACAATTTGTTTTTCAAACATGCCCTGAACACCGTATCAATTTCATGGGAATGAGCATTAATCCCTGGGCTTCTGAAGAATGTCCAGGTATGTACTGGATGTGTCTTTCTTTAGATCACAAGATGAATTTTTCCACTTTACTTTCCTTCTTAACCATAGCTCTTTGACATTTGAGATGGATAGTTGTCTACTTTTTGTGAAACACTTAGACTTATTCATTAAACACTTGATGTTCAGCTATGTTGTTTCACATTCAAGTAGTTTGTTCTTTTTTATTGCTTAATAGTATTCCATTGTAGGGCTATACTACATTTGTTTATCCTTTCACTAGATATTAGGCATCTGGATTGTTTCTAGTGATTAGCTATTAGGAATGAAGTTGCTATGTACATGTGCATAGAACTCTTTGTATAGACATACGTTTTTATTTCTTGTGGGTAAATAACTGGAAGTGGAATTGCTGCATCATATAGGAATTGTATGTTTAATGTTTTAAGAAACTGATAAACTGTTTTCCAAAGTAATTGTACCATTTTACATTTCTACCAGTTGTGTATGAGAGTTCTAGTTTCTCCATATCCTTGAGAGCATTTGTCATTATCTTCTTTTTTTTGTGTGTGTGTGTGAGGAAGATCCTCCCTGGGCTAACATCCAATGCCAATCCTCCTCCTTTTTTTTTTTTTTTTGCTGAGGAAGATTGGCCCTGAGCTAACATCCATACTCATCTTCCGATGCCACCACAGCATGGCTTGACAAGCGGTGCGTTGGTGCGCGCCCAGGATCTGAACCTGCGAACCCAGGGCCGCCGAAGCGGAGTGCGCGCGCTTAACAGCTTGCGCCACCAGGCCGGCCCCTGTCATTATCTTCTTGATAATAGCCGTTCTAGTAGGTATGAAGTGATTTTTCATTGTAGTGTAATTTGCATTTCCCTGATGACTAATGATGCTGAGCATCTTTTCATATGCTTATTTGCCATTCATGTATCTTCTTTGGTTGAGTGTCTTTTCAAATCTTTTGCTCATTTTCATTTATTTATTTTGCAAAATATTTTAAAACGTTACATAATTGTGTGGTTTAGTGCAGGGCCTATCAGCCTTGGTACTATTGACATTTTGGATCATTCTTGGTTGTGGGGAACTGTCCTGAGTATTGTAGGATATTTAGAAGCGTCCCTGGCTTCTATCTTGTAGATAGCAGTAGCACGCCCTCTGTCATGACAACCAAAAATGTCTCTAGATATTGCCAAGTGTTGCCTGGGGGACAAAATTGTCCCTAGTTGAGAACTATTGGTTAGGAAATTGATATGGAGTCAAAAGAAGTACAGATCAAAAGTATGTCATAAATGTGGAGCTTAACTTGGGTATTTTAAACTAAAAGAATTCAGAAAGGTAAAAAGAAGAAAAAGAGGGAGAATTTCAGGTAAGATATTTCCTTTTTTATAATAAATTTTGCTGCTAAAGCAGTTTTGCAACCATAGAGATTTAAGATGAGAATTATATCCTACCATCCTGACAGCAATATAGTTTCCTTTCTTGTGTTTCCTTCTGATCTTTATCTAGAAGTCTCTCTTGGTAAGCAGGGGACTGCATGTGCCTTTTGTGAGACGTTTAGTTTGGCTCTGATTTTGTGCTCTTACGTCCAGTCTTTCGGTGTTGCTCCTCTGTTCAGAGAGTTTTTATTTTCCTTGGAATTATTTTCCTACAATGAATATCTATGAATAATATTACTGGGAGAAAGGACATAACTTTTTTTTATGGATTTTAATATGTATCACCTCTTTGTTTTCTAAACTTGTACCAGTTAGGAAATGCCCCTTTGCAATTTGTATAGGCCCTGTTGTACCAAAGATAGTCTTTGAATAAGCCATTCTTTCTCTACATCTTGAGAAGCAGCTGTGCCAGTTTCTAAGCGTCTAACGCTAATAGTCTAACACTTCTCCTTTCTTAAATATCTTATGCACGAAATAAACAATACGCTAAATCAAAATTCCTGTGCTAAATAAAATCCCCACGACAGACTAAGATTTGAAGTATGGAGAAATAGGAAATGAGTTTAAAAAGATAAATCTACTTGCATGCTGAATAAGGATAGTACTTTATGCAATAAAACCTCCTTGAGTAAATATTTGATGGAAGGAATAAAATCTTACTTGCACATAAATCTTTTTTATTAACAGTAAGGGTGTGTGTATAGGTGAGTGCTAATGTACCCAAGGGAAGACGAAATAGAAGGAGCGATTATAGCAAATAAGATGAGGGAAGAACTATTTCACTATTCATCATAAATTGGTCCGAAGTTGTTTAACCAAAACTAAGGAAAGATAGATGGTCATCCTGATGGCACTTTACATAACAGAGTGAAGCTGATACTTAATCAATAGCAACTTTCTCTAAGGGCTCTGAGTGCTCTGAAAACCTAATGTAATTCAGGCACAAATGGAAAGTCTTTCCTGCCCTTCTCATTTTTGATGTCCATATCTTCACTGAAAATGGAACAATAACAAAAAATACACACCTCGGATGGAGCATTGTGATTGCAGCTCTGCTTCTTTTATACAGAGCTACCAACAATTTTAATGGGTGGAATTCTCTGGAATAGTGTGACCTGAAGGCATTTGGACAAGGAAGAGCCTCACTCTCCCTTGGAATAAGTTTTCTAGCAATTCATAGCATTTCACAAACAAGTTCCCTTTTAAAGATATGAACAATGAAGTATAGTATAATTAAGTAAGTGGAAGGAATGAAGAAAAATGAAGATGAAACCTGTTTGGGCCTACATGCTGTGCCCTCCTGGGGTTCAGCCCATGTGGAATGGTGGATCCACTGCATTGCCTATGGCATCAGCCTGCCTGGATGGGAATGATGGTAACTACCTCCTCTGGTTGTTGTTAAGCTTTAAATGAAAAAATTGTGCCTGGCACAAGAACTCAGGAAGTCTCACCCATTTGTTGTTGTTGTGTTTATTTTCTTTTAATCATAGGAAACTTAGGACTTCCAGGGGATTGGGGGAAGATTCATCCTAAAGACAAACTTGACTCAATGTCAAAGTCTCAGTCTTCCTGAGGAGGGACACTTAAGCATAAAGTCATGAATATCACTTGGATTTTTTTCTAGTTTAGTTCCATAATCTGCATTGAGATCTTAATTCCAGACAGCAGGTCCCTAAATATAAATGTCAAGATCTGTGAACGGTGTGAGATGTTTTTCCTTAATTGCAAGCTAACAAGGTAGCCTGCCACAGTTGCATGGATACTGACAGAAGACATGATGCCTGTGACAGAGACAAAAGACTGTTTATTACTCACAGCAAAGCAGTACCCACAGTATCAGCATTTGAGTCAATCCCCTGAGCCCCAGTTTCCACAGGGCAAAATGAAGAGGACCAGATGGATGCCAGGCATGCAGTGCTTTCCATTACAGGAAAGGAACTCTGAGCTTAGAGAACCCAAATCTCCTATGATGGGCAGTAATAACCTATACTTTTTGCTTCAAAGGGTGGCACTATCTCTATCTTCCCAGGCTGCAAGCAAATCTGCCCTCGGCTTGGGAGGGAGGGAGACACTATATCTTAGAAGTCTATTCCCTGTACAAACATCTTTGAAAAGTTAGTATAGAGCAAAGACAGTCAGGGCCTCTGTTGGAAGGATGCATAGAAATAGGAAAGATCCATGGAGAGTTGACTTCTGACAGTAAAATCTAAAAGCTATGTTTATATTGAAAGATAGGGAAGGATGCAAAGAAACATTGCTTTGGTGTCCTGTGTGACAAAATGTAACATAAAGAGAAAGAGAGTAGCTATGGCACATTGAAGACTCCCAAGCACACATGGCATCTCAAGGACAGTGTGTACAGGTATTTCATGGCACTGGTCTCATGGTGATTCTGGAGGTGGTGGTACCTGATGGTGGCACCTGGTGGTCGCATCAGGGGTGCCTGGTGGTTCATCAGTGGAACAATGTGGGAAGCAGCTCCTTCACGGCCACTGGAGGCACTGAGGAGGGCCCTCCACACAGATGTGCAGGCAAGAGAGGGATACATGGTGGATACTGCATAGAGGCTAACAGGGTTTATTCAAGGCACTTGTTGAGGGCTACTAGAAGTAATTGGAGGCAGCTCTCTAAGGAACTGTGGGCTCCTCAATAGTTGGAGGAAAGTGAGATCCAATAGAACATGGGTTAGATTTGAGAATGGCTTCTGCTACTCCTGATTTAAAATACTGTTTCTACGGTGTGTAGGTATAGAAATGAAAATTTGGTAAGAAAACATAAACAATAATCATGAAGTGGTAAGACACAATCTAATTGATTTACCCATGTTCACTAATTTTCTGTTTCTGATCCAGATTTTATCATTGATATGTAGTTATCAATTTCACATTTCAATGCTCCCAAAGCATGTTTTGGGGAACCCCAGGATGTCACTTCAGATACCTTACAAAAGAGAAAACCTTTGGCCAAATACATTTAGAAAATGCTGAATATCGTAACCCCCCTTTAGGGATTCATACTTCACAATAACATATTAAAGACTCTTAGTTGTCCTGCCCTTTAGAATGTTCTTGAACTTTGTTTAAACCAACCTTTGCTCAACTCACAGGATCACAGAATCCTGTTTTTGCATAACATTCATGAAATTCTCATGGAACAAATGTTTGGGTGAGCACGTTGTGGAAAATGTTTTATAGTAATGTTATGACATCACTGTCACAATTGAAGTACTAATAAATCATAAGGGAATCCTTCAGATTCTTTAAGAGCTTTTCAGTGATACCTGTTGTTTCACTTGTTGCTTGTATTTCAGGTCAGTTACAAACTGAAAATCTTTCAATCCTGGTGCTTCGTTGTATTCTTCACCAATAAGAAGATCTCTTCCGCTAGACATGATCTAGAGTTTCTGATACTGACATTAGTAGTTAATCCAAGCTTTTAATAAGCCACAGTTACCATATTGAGTTGATATGCTTCTGGTGAAAGGCACACGTGCTTGGCATTTCATTGAGCTTGAGCAGCCTTATTAAGGGTAGATTGCCAATTTTCAACAGATTTATGGAATATTAAAACCTGCTTATAAACAGCCATCTGTGAATTTCTTGTTGCCGTGGGACACAAGGTTGGTGACCGTTGGATAAGAATGTCTTCTCCTTGGGTCCTTGTGGGGTTTTTATAACTTTGTCTTTGTTGCCAGGTAAAATATTGACAATGAAGTTAAGAATTGGAGAGTGGCCTTGGTTTTCATCTTTAGAAGGCTGAGTCAATTGGAGGATTTATTGAATGTTTTTCATTATGTTAAGTGGAAGATAAGTTAGTTTTTTATCTCTTGTATGCATAGATCATATATCAAATTTTATATGTGACAGCTTCTCCTTTTGTAGTTATCTCTTAAAAAAACAACAACAAGAAGTGAGATACCAAGTTGGTGGAATTGGTAGGAGGTATTCTGGCAGGAATTATCATATAGTCACAGTGGATATTGTGATAAATTTCACAGTGGCTGAAATTGTGATGTGGACAATTTTTTTTCTCCCCAGTAACAGCTTTCCTTTTTCTGTTTCATCATACATTTAAGTCAGGGAGATTAGGGAGGTTTTTCTTTCAACCCTGGATCCACCATGGAAATTTATTTAATATCTATGAGCCTCAGTTTTCTCTTTTGCAAAGAGGAGTACATTTATGTTATAGGGTGTTATGTGCATTAAATAAAACATCAGCTATCAAGGACCTAGTAGAGTTCCTGGCATATAATATATGATCTTGATGTGCTCATTTCTTGCCCTTCATTTCTTCCCTTCTCCACATCTAAAATCTTTCCCATGCTACCCCTTGGCTGAGCTCCATGTGGGTCTCCCTGCATCCTCTATCCCTACATATTTCTTTTTTCCCTCATCCTTAATTGAATGGTTTTCTCTTCCTTTCCATTGCCCTGTTCCTCAACTTTATCTTGACTCTCCCTCTCTGTTGGCCTTTCTCTCAGGCTTCAATCATACATTGATCTTACCCATCTTGAAATGGTTTTGGTTCTGCTTTGTTCCTCCCTTGAGCTACACATATTCTCTCCTTCACTTCTTTCCTGAAACCTTATGAGGGCAGCTGTTTCCATTTCTCTACTTTATTTCCTTCCTTAATTCTCAGCATTTGCCCTATATCCTGAGATTTTTCCATAGCATCTCTCTTGAAGGTCACAAGAAACCATTTTGCAAAATTCAATAACATTCTTCTTCTCTCACCTTTCTGCTGCATTCATTTCTCTTGACTCCCTTTAAGTGTGTACTTTCCCCTCCACTGAAAATTTATCATCCAAGTCCTTTTTCTCCCTTTCTAATTACTGTTGTTTTGTAGGCATTCCATGCCTTCTTCCTCCTGCTGCTGCCTGTTTACCCAAAGGTTATCCCTGGCCCGTTGGCTCTGCCCCAAATACTGCAATTCAATAGGATTAAATTATGTCTGCAGATGAATCTGAACAGCTGTTTTCCTCTCATGTTCACATTGTTATCACTTGAGAAGTGGCCCATGGGGAAGTGATCCTTTCCAACCCGACTGGCTGTGAGTAAAGTTTTGATCTTGCCATTACTCTCCTGACATTCAAGTCTCCAAAAATGACTATGCCAGCCATCACACCCATAAAGTGTATAAGGGGCTGAACGCTGGCAAACTGAGACCTAAATTATTCAGACTACCTTTGGCATTTAAGCAGGAAGCACATCACTATTGTCACAGGATCTCCATCTTGTTTTTGAGCTAAATCAACAATAAGTCTTGGAAGTCAGATCTAGCCATTCCCCCACCCATCCATTGTATTCTACACAGTAAATTGAACCTTTTTAAATCAAGATATGGAGAGCAACAAAGTCTTTTATAAGGAAGACTAACAAGTATGGTGAGACTGGCTGGTAGGAGTGTATGGTTTCAAAGGGGCTGGTCTGCCCCAGGGAAAGGCCAGCACGGTAAACGGATGCCCTCAAGACATAAACTAAGACATAAAATTCAAGACATAAACAAATCTTCCCTATTTGCATCCTGTTATTTACCTACAATTTCTAGTTACTTCTTTTATTCTGCATAGAACTACTGATTCAATGACTTGTCTCAAACCTTCACTCTTCCCTCTATTTTTGTTTTTTGTTTTTTTCTAGGCCTAACTACAAAGTACCATTAAAAAATTTCTAATTCAAATAAATATTTTGTACATAGAGAATATAGTGGATATATTCAAGCTCTGAAGTCAGCTTGAATCTAGATCTGAGTGCCTCTGTTGGATATATAACTTTGAGCAGGTTGATTAATTTAGTGTCAGCCTCCTCATTGTGAAAGGATTCAATGATGCAATGCTTGTAAAGCAGCTAGCGCGTGGCTTGGCTATTCCCCCAATAGTATGTTTCCTCTTAGCTTAGTAGTTCCTTTTTCCCTGCCCTCCAATGAAGCGTTGGTGAACAACCTGCTGGGCTCAGGCTTACACAAGAGGGCTCCCGTGTGGCTCAACTTCTAGACCTCTAGCCCCTTACAACCAGAGGTTAGGTGATTAGATGAGATTAGTAGTTGCCAGTCACTTGCACCAAAGACTCACTTGGGTGAAGTTTAAAAAAATACAGATTTCTTGGCCCTACCCAGATTTGCTAGATAAGAACCTCCTAGGGAGGGAGGAATACTGTGATTCTGTGTGTTTTTGAAACTTCCTGGAGCCTGGGTGAGTCTTATGTGCAGCTAGTCTTTTCACCATGATTGGGAACCTACAGATGAGATTAAAAATCCTAGTGCTTTCCACCTTATGAGTCTGTTTTTCTAGTTTCTCGTTCTTGAGTAGAGCAGAAGAGAAGCACTGATTAGCTGGGGTATCTTTATCATGGCTATTCTGAGGACAAATGTTTGTGTGCTCTATTGGGTGTTTCCATACCACTTCCCTAGTTAAAATGAGTTCTAGAGTGTTCTGAGTAGGTAGGATGACCATTCAAATCAGGGCGCTTCTGAGAGTGAAAGGAGGAACTATTAATAATTACTCCGGGACAACAGACAAGCCAGAACTGTCCCAAGCAAACAGAGATGTATGGTCACCCATAAGAACCTGGCCTAAGTCAAAGAAGGAGAGAGAGAAGTGAGAAAAGAACTCATTGGAAAAGGTCACACAGGAGTAGAAGATCTGCCATGTTTTGTCTTCTTTCTGCTTCTCTTTCCTTCTTCTCCCTGATGCTTTATTTGATACCCAGTGCAACACACTGGGCTTGCCTAGAGAGGTTAGATTGGCAAACGCCAGTGTCGGGTATGGCTGGGGCAGCGAGGGAACAATGTTGGAATGATCTGTGAACTAGATTATGCTGAGTTATGCAGCCTTTCAGTTAAATCCAGACATACCAACTCAGTCAGCCACAAGAGGGAGCAAATATTTATGCTTACCCACCATATAATCAGGGATGAGCTGGGCTCTGGGACATAAGAATAAATAAGAGATTCCTTGCCCTTAGGGAGCTAACGTAGTAGGAAGTAGGAAGTATAAGCAAGTGCATAGGCCACTCAAATACTGTGTGAGGTTAAGTGCAGGTTTCCTTCAGAAAGAAGTAATTCAGTAAGTCATGATGCAGAGAGAGAGCATAAACCCAGAAATCATATTCAACAGGACCCCAGCCACCACCAGGAACCCCATCAAAATTCCCCATTGTTTCTCAGCCTCTCCTATTTCTTTTCTTTACTTTTGGTGGCCCATTTTTACTTCCTGAATGTGTTTTATAATCCTAAATTCTGTGTAGCCTTACCCAATACTAAAGATGCAAATGTTTCAAGCTCTAAATTCTCCCACTCTACATTCTTGTTCCCTGTTTGCAAATTCAGTTTTCTGAGGCCATTAATGCTGGGTGAGGAGTGTTTAAAATTGGCATGAGGATGTGACCATCCTAGAGAGTATTTTTAGTTAAAAAGTGAGATACCTTAACCCAAAGGAATCTCAAAATGGTATATTTGTAGGATTGCCAGATTTAACAAATAAAAATACAGGATGCCGAGCTAAATTTGAATTGCAGGTAAATAATGAATAATTTGTTTTAAGTAGAAATATGTCCCATGCAGTATTTGGGACATATTTATACTAAAAATATTCATCGTTTATCTGAAATTCAAAATTAACTGAGCATCCTGTATTTTACTTGGCAACTCTACATATTTGGGGCGCTAAGTTTGAATCAAGAACTTTTTGGAACTCCTTTTTGGTCTTTTTTTAATAATCTCAGTCCTAACTGTGACCCACCATGAGATTATTTTCTTTCATTCTTTCAAAAACCATTAATTAAAACTACTGTGATTCGGGACTCAGGGGTACAGAGGTCACTGCGATGAGTTGGAGTGAACAGGGAAGTTGCCGAATGGGAAGGCCAGGTGCAAGTGTGTGCAGTTGGTGGCACGCAGCTGTAAGCAGTTACTGAAGCTTCCATGGAAGGCAGGCAGTGGCTGGAGCTGGGTGGAGAGGACCAGGATCAGGGGTAGATTTGGAAATGGAGGCAGACAACTGTGGGCCATGTAAACAAGGCAGAGATACTTCTTGAAGGCAGGACTTGTGCTTTATTCATTTTGTATTGCCACGTGCCTTAAACCATCTTTATACATAGCAGTTTTTCAAATATTTGATGAATTAAATTGCCTCTTCCAAGTGGATGTCTTCTGCCTTTCCTTCTGTATAATCCACTGGGAAATGAAATTTGAATTTATTTCTTAGCTGGCTGCTGCACATGATGCGCCTTCCTTCTTTAAGTTTGTAAATGACCCTATTGGGTTCAGCAAAAGAATTAGCATGAGTAAGAATGGATTGGTTGACTGTGTGGCCAGCCAAGCTAGGCAGAGGGCTTCCTTTTAACACAAGGGCTGAGTGTGAGGTTGTGTGTGTGTGAGTGTGTATGTGTATGTTGCAAGTGATAGAGAGTGTGAGTGCTGTGCTAAGGATAGATTGCTGTGTTCGCATTTTACAATATAAAACTTTCATTAGAACCTCCGAAGTACAGATTAATTACAAGATGAGCTAAAGACAATCCTAAAGGCGAGAAATGACCCGGTGTTAAAGACAAGTTATGCGGCAGGTCGGTGAGCATTTGCCCTGGCTTGAGCAGAGGGGTGCATAAATACCACTGAGAGATGATTCTACCGAGCAGCACTTTCTGGCAACTCTGATTTGCAGCATCCTGGGACGCTGTCAGTCATCTCCAGGGGTGTTAGGAAATATCCAAAACAAAATTAAAATAAATTCACTTTCATTTAAAATGCAATTATATATATATCACTTTTAAGAGCAGAGGGATTGGGTGTTAGAAAACCAGACAAAACAATGGGCAGCAATGTTACAAATTGCAAAGCTGGAAAAAAAGAAAACATGCTAACGACTTGTTAAGGCATTCAACACTACTGGGGAGGAGATGGAAACCTAGAGTAAAACCAGCCTCTACATTTAGTTTTAATCAAACTCCTGGGAACTCACTTCTATTCTTGAACTGTCGTCTGCAGAATGGCTTGCCCTGGTGTTATTTGATTTTGATCACTTGTTTGTTTGTGATTCATTGATTCATTTATTCCTCATTTGTGTGCTCCCTCTGTGCTCAACACGAAGCTTAATAACACCTAGGTGATTTTAAATGGGTTCTTTTAACACCCCCATATTGCCATCGTGTCTGCAGATGCTGCCCTGGCCTGCGCTGGGAGCTGGGAAGAGGGTGGAGCATCAGAGGGTGGAATTCAGTGAGCTCATCGGTGGTGAGCACTGAGAGCCCAAGTGTGCGGGCATTGCACATCCCCTCTGGGGAAGATGTGGGTGGTAATGGCTTTGAGCACGAAATAATATGTGCTGACCTCAAGGACAAGTTAGGGTAAAGCAAGGAGAAGGGAGAGGATGAAATGTTCTCTCCTTTTACAAACTTAAATTTAACTGTAGTTAGTAGCAGTTGACTTTCCCCGTGCCCTTCTTGTGGGCAGAGAGGCCTTCCTCTGTGTCTGATCATACCACAAAAGAGGCCAGAGTTATTGAAGATTTGGGGTAATTTGGCCTTCAACTGACCATCAAATAACGAACATATTTTTTTAGATATCAAATCATGCTTTCTCAATATCAGAAAAAACGAAAAAATTAGTTTTTTGGGTATGCATAACTAATGAGGTAATTAGTACGATTAAGCTGCTTTAGAAGATTACCTATCAGTAATTATGAAAGTAAGTGTAAATTAAAGGGCAGTGATTAGATTTCAGTATAATATTTTATATCCAGTATTAAGTAATGTACTTTTTATCCAGTATTGTATTTTATCTAGAGCCATTTCTCAATACATGTATTTGAAAGTCAGAGTAGAATCATAGAAAGAACATGGCATTTTAGCAGAAAAAACACAAACAAGAAGAAAAAATTTGGCATCAGAAAAGCACTAAGAGTAGAGGTGTACATATATTTCAAAAATTATTTTATTTAAATGTTTAGTAAAGATATTTTTAAAATATGGTTACATTCTAAAGAATGATACAAGCAAGACACAACCAGGTATCCACATTCCAAATGTATATATAATTTTATAATCATGATACAAAAGTGTTATTGTGAAGTTAAGAAAAAAAAAGGTTTTTAAAAAAAGAAATTAGAAGCAAGTAGAAATGAAAGAGGAGAGATAACATAAAAGTAATTTCTACATTTGGAAATTAGGCAAAAAACCCTCACAAATTATTTCATTGGAAAAGTAGAAATAAGTGCTTTACATTTAAATCATGAATCTTGGACAAATATATATATATATTTTTGGTGAGGAAGATCAGCCCTGAGCTAACATCTATTGCCAGTCCTCCTCTTTTTGGTGAGGAAGATTAGCCCTGGGCTAACATTCTTGCCCATCTTCCTCCATTTTATGTGTGGGACACCTGCCACAGCATGGCTTGATGAGTGGTGCCCAGTTCCGTGCCCGGGATCCCAGCCTGTGTACCCTGGACTGCAGAAGTGGAACACAGGAACTTAACCATGATGCCACTGGGCCCACTGCCAAATATTTTTTAAGAAATGAAAAAAAAAAGGAAAAGAAAAGGAGCATTTTCAGTCACCTTCTTGGGCAATTTATGAGGATTTTTTTTTTCCAAAAATGCATTAAGACGCTCTGTCCTTGTCTCGCTGTCACATGTTTCTCTGTAAATGATTAGAATATTTGGCAAAGAGAAATCCACATATTTGAGGGATTTTTGGTTTTCACTGAATGGTACTGCTGAAGCCTGAAATAACCCCAAAATTAAATATGCACCAAGAATCTGATCAGAAAGAATGTTTAACAACAAGCTTAGGTATAAATTAGAAATCTAAAGACCAACATCTTCTTATATTCAGGACTTAGGAAATATCATTGATTTCTGTAAGCCTGCAGGTCCTAACATATTGCAGTGTTGATGGATATTAATTTCCCTTGGATATTAGAACATGAAATGATCTACGCTAGTCATTCTCAGCTGGGGATGATTTTGCCGCCAGGGGACACTTGGCCAGTTCTGGAGACATTTTTGGGTTGTCACAACTGGCGAGGGTGTTGCTACTGGCATCTAGAAAGTAAGGGCCAGTGATGTTGCTAAACATCTTGCAGTGCACAGGACAGCCCCCACAACAAAGAATTATCTGGCCCCAAATGTCAATAATGCAGAGGTTGAGAAACTTTGATCTACACAAAAGAAAAACAAGGGTTTAAATTTATTTCCTAAAATTAGTATATATATTAGTATATATTAGTTTCTTATGAATACTTTTTCTTCTGGTAATAATAGACTCTGTTTGCGGCCGGCCTGTTGGCGTAGCGGATAAGTGCACGCTGGGCTTCAGTGGCCTGGGGTTTGCAGGTTCGGATCCCAGGCGTGGACTGACGCACCGCTTGTCAAACCATGCTGTGGTGGCATCCCATATAAAGTAGAGGAAGATGGGCACGGATGTTAGCCCAGGGCCAATCTTCTTCAACAAGAAAAGGGGGATTGGCATCGGATGTTAGCTCAGGACTAATCTTCCTCACACACACACAAAAAATAGACTCTGTTTGATAGAACAAAAATTATTTTTGAAAGTTTGTCTTTACATCCAAGAAATACATTTTTGCATCATTGTTACAATGTATACGTCTATGTTTTATTGCACATAATCTTTTTCCTGTTTCTTTTGCAGCTGTATCAGAAAATAGATGATTTAGCATGTTCAGATATTGAGTGAAATGTCTGCCAGAAAAGGATCATTTCATACCATATTTCATGTTGGCAATCAGACGTGGTCTGTTTTAGGAGTGCTCTTAGCATTTGAACAAATATCTTTCATATTCATGGGGAGGAAGATTTATTAAAACATTGGCAATTAAATTCTATTTCGATTCTTGGTGCCAACATATTTTATTTACTTTTGTATTATAAGACTTTCATAATTGACCATAAATTTAGAAAGAGAGGCTATATATAGAACCCTGAGAACTTCTGGAAAATTCTTCATTAAAATATTTCCTACTACCCCTGTCTCCTTGCTATTTGCTCCAAAGGTTTTTATTTACCCAGATTTAGTTCATTCTCAAAAATCCTCATTTTTTTAATTGCACCTAAATATTAACAATTATTGAATATCAGCTATGCATTAGTGTTCAAATTTCCAATTGTCTCACAGCTTTTTTTGTAATTTGTTTATTTTTATTAGAATCCAAATAAGGTCTTCACATTACAGGTGATCAATGGGTCTCTTAAGTTTCTTTTAATCTATAGGTTCCCCCTATCTCTCTCTCTCTCCCTCTTTTTCTTATAATGATTTTTTGAAGAAACTGGGTCATTTATCCTGTAGAATTTCTACTCAGTCTGGATTTTGCTGATTTCATTTCCATGGTAGGGCTTAACAGGTTTCTTTGTTCTTTGTATTTCCTGTAAATTGATAGTTGAATCAACATCATTTAATCTTAAAATTAAAATTAAGAAAAACTATCCTCATGTTTTTTAAAAATCTTTTTGAAAGTCCATTTTTGGAGAGGGGTAGGGACTTGACACAAAATTTCTGGAAACTGGTAAGGAAATTAAAGTATATCATTATATATTTTCTAATAATTATAGTCCTTGGAATTTTCTTCCTAAATACCAGTGGTTTAAGAGGTGACGCAATTGCTTTTTTTTTGTGGGGGGGGGGAGGATCAGCCCTGAGCTAACATCTGTTGCCAATCTTCCTCTTTTTTCCTTTTTTCTCCCCAAAGCCCCAGTAGATAGTTGCATGTCATAGTTGTACATCCTTCTAGTTGCTCTATGTGCGACACCGCCTCAGCATGGCCTGATGAGTGGTGAGTAAGTCCCTGCCCAGGATCTGAACCGGCGAACCCCGGGCCGCAGAAGCGGAGCATGCGAACTTAACCGCCACACCACCAGGCTGGCCCCCGTGGCAATTACTTTTTTAATATACTCTTTTATGTTGCCACTGGGAAATAGTTCAACAGTTCAACAGGAATTGCCAAACTATAGCAAGGACAGGGGCCTGTTTTTGTAAATAAAGTTTTATTGGATCACAGCCACAGGCCCTCGTTTACACATTGTCTATGACTGCTTTTGCCCTGCAACGGCAGAGGTGAATCGTTGCCACAGAGATAGAACGGCCCACAAAGCCAAAAATATTTACTATCTGGCCCTTTACAAAAAAAAAAAAAAGCTTACCATCACTGGCAGTACAAGGTTAGGCCTTTGAAAAAGTGATTTATAGTCTGTTATAAACAATTGATAAAATTTTTCTGAAAAAGTTTGTATCACTATTATCTGTCACAACATGTAATTAAAAAGTGTAATCATTATTCAGTCATGACAAATTTGTACTTTGTCATCCTAAAGTTAGTTTCATATCTCTTTACATCTCAAATATAAAAAGTTTACATGTTTAAAAATTCAATATAATAAAATGTCATTAAAATTTTCAAAAAGGAATTCTTGAAAAAACTATGTGTATGCTGTGAGATATGTAGTCTAATAACCTTCAAACTGACTATAAATATTTTTATTAATCTTTTCTATACACTTTTAACTGTCCTTAAATACTCCCTTTATAATTAGCAATGCAGTTATAAAATCTATGAAATGAGGAATGTTAGAGGGCTTAATTACAGTGTCTGTTTGGAGTATTCTTTAGATAGTAGAATAATAATACTTTAGGAACAGTATTTTCTGAATTACATGAAATGGTAATTTTGTAGTTCCATCTGCAAATAAGAAAATGACTTATTTGTATATGTCATTGTATATGAATTATTAGTGCTATCAATTCATCACATTAAGTTGAAATGACACTATTGCCAAGAAAGAAATTGTACCTTCTTTCTTTAAGACAAATACCACTTCTGTTCTTAGGTATCCGTTTAGAAATTGGTCACTGGCAGGATTTGTCTCAAAAACACTTGAGGAGTTATCCCACCAGATTATCCTTGGCAAATGTTAGAAAGGGTGAGAGGAGGAGGCAGGGGAAGAAAAAAACAAACTGCCTGCTTAAAAATTATAAATAAGTCTTTAACTTCAGGGAAATTTGGATGCTGAAGCTTGTCACAAGGACCCAGATGGGAGCGTTAGTGTTTCTCCAAGGAAACCCTTTATTCATTTCTGAAATGGTTTGTATGATATCTGTTCTTTTCATGATGGTCAAGATTCTGCAGTTACTTATGTATTAGTCAGGCTATTCCAACTGGTGTAACAAACTCAGAGACTTAACACAATGAAACTTATTTCTCACTCATGTCATTGTCCACTGGGGAGAGGGGTTGGGGAAAGAGTTTCTTCTGTACACAATCATACGGGGGCCCTTTCAGTCTAGCGGGGGCAAATTATGGCCTATGGGCTAAACATGGTATTTACATTGATCCAATGTTTAAATGGCTTAAAAATAACAAAAAGAATAATATTTTGTGACACATGAAAATTAGATGCAATTCACGTGTCTGTGTCTACCATCCGTAGTTTGATTGGCACACAGCCATGCTCATTTGTTTACTTATGGTCGATGTCTGCTTTCATGCTACAAGAGCAGGCAGGGTTGAGTGGTTGTGACGGAGACCGTGTGGCCTGCAAAGTCTAAATATTTTCTATCTGCCCTTTACAGAAAAAGTTTGGCAACCCCTGATCTAGAGGCTTGACCACCTTATAGGGTGTCACAGTACCCCACTGGAGAGGGAAGAGAGAGTGAACCTGGTGTTCCACACAAGAGGTTTCAGGAGAAGGCTAATACATGACTCTGCCTACACAACTGGCCAGAACGTGAACATGTGTCCCCAGTCCCTGCAAGAGAGGTGGTAAATGCAGTCTAGCAAAGTGCTGTGGATGAGGGAGCACAGATGCTCGTGGACAGTAGTCAATGTCTGCCATGTTACACGAGAAATTTATTTTTCTAGACTCACCCTTGAGCCCTGGCCTTAACTCTGACTTCACCAGATTTTAAGTTCTATAAATGCATGAGCTCTTTTATTCCCGTCTCCGTGCTGCCATTATTTCACCTCATCACACTTTATTTCCTCAATGTGCACAGTCACACAATGAAAGACAGGTTGTTTGCTTTTTGTTTTTAGCTTTTGTTTTTTTAGATCAAGATGAGCAATGTGATGAAAACAGCAGGGGTGTCCGATAATTGAGTTGGGTTTGACAGGCTCATTTGTGTATTTACTGAACTAGTCATGCAATAGGTGTTTGAAATATCAATCAAAGCGATGTTTTATTTTTCTGGATCTTGTCATCTTTCTTTTTGGTCTGATTGCACCTGGTGATGTTTGTGAGTTATTGTCAAATGGGCACCTTCCCAAAGGGTAATGTTTCATTGGAGTATAAATTTCATGTGAGAGTTAGAAGCTCTGATAAATTCAAAGATTGTGATAAATTCAAAGATTGTGATCAGCCAGATTTTTCTTTCAAGACAGAAGAAAGAGACAACACGAATACAGCAATCAGAGATTTTTATATTTCTGAAGGGAGGACTTTCATAATAAAACCCAATGGGATTCTTGATTTTCTCTGGGTTCCTGGGAATTTTCTGACATCAAGAATAACTTTTAAAAAGCTGGCAACCAGAGAAATTACAAACACTTACCAGTACACCAAAGACAGTGTATAAAATTGGTGTTTGACTTATTACATTCAGGAGATTTACCTGTTTCGGACTCAAATTAGAATAGGACTGACTCAGCCCTTGTCCGAGTGGGTCACTTTTCTGCCATCAACATTGGGTCTAGGAGAGTTCTCGGAGGGCCTTGGAAAAGTCACAATTGCATGGAAAGTGGCAAGTGGAGGTGCATTTGGACTAGCACCTCAATCTTGCCTAGATAGAGGCCTTTGCGCATGTCATGTTACTGCTTTAACTTTCGGTTCCTTTGTGTAATTTATATTGTCTCAGGCCATTCCAGCCTGGACTTCCTTTGGTCCACATGTGCTACTGCAGGTCTTTCAGCCTCCTGCAAACACCTCGGCCCAAGTCCCCCAACAGGGCCCAAGTCTGCCAAGCACTCTATATATTCGTAAAAAAGTCTGGACAGCTATGGGCAGGGTCTCCCTTTTCTGATTCCTGCTTCTGATGCTCTGGGGACTGAAACTAAGGGATCCTGTACTGTATATAGCTTCCATCTAGTTCAGAGATTCTCACCTGAGAGTAATTTTGTCCCCAGAGACATTTTGGGTATCATGATGGGGCAGGTGGGGGAGGTGGTATCTAGAGATGCTAGTAAACCTCCTACAGTGCACAGGACACCTTCCGACCACAAAGAATGATCCGGCCTAAAATTGCAAAGTCTGGTGCCAAGGTTGAGAGTCCCTGAGTTGGATGATTCTTCTAGGCTGAGTGAGCCCAGACCACTCCCAATACTCCAGTTATGAGCAAAGCTTAAGCCCACTAGGTATCCGATCCTAGTCACTGAGTTCCCGGCTCCTTCCCTTTGGGCAGGTGTCCTATCAGGGAGTTGGCTGTGCATTGAAAGGTTATCATTCATGATTTATTGCCTCTTCTTCCTTGAATATTATCCCGGCAGTGCTGCACGTTGGAATCACCTGGGGAGCTTTAAAATAATTCCAGTGCCCAGGCTGTACTCCAGGCCAGTTATCCTAGAATCTCTGAGCATGGGCCCCAGGCTGTGGTATGTTTTTGAAGGTCTCCAGATGCACCCAGTGCACAAGCCAGGGTTGAGAGCCATGGCTCTAGCACAGCCCTCCCGCTGCCCAGCAGAGTTCTCTTATCCTTATTTCTAGAATGACTGTGGACCCACCATGGAGGTGCCAGGGCAGCCTCAGTCCCGCACAGAAGCAGCAAATGTACCTTGTTTGTCATTTACAGCTTTGTAACTTATACATATCAAAGTGATGCTGCCAAACCCCAATATTTGAGATTTTGCAGTGAAAGTGCACTTCCAGCTTCTGAGTAGAGCTATCTCTCTACTGCCGTCACAGGGAACCTGACCTCTGACTGGGGCTGCTGCTCTGGTGAGTGCAAGACATCTTGAGGTGCACTCAGAATTGCTCAGGGGCCAGTAGGTAGAGAGAAAGAAGAAAAAGAGATTTCTAGGACTCTTCAGGCACTTGAAGGCCTCCTCTCACAGACTTCATTGCCTCTAACCTTTCAGTAGGTGCTCCCTCCCCTTTAAGGCTCTTACCTGACACAGAGATTGTGACTGAAGTTCAGTGTGAACATATGTATATTTTAAACCAATTACTATTTTCCAGCTTGTAATTAAGAAGATTTAATGTATCGGTCCACATGGCTAGCCCATTATTCTCCAAATAACTATACATTTCTAATAAAATAAATGATCGTCTCATTTCTAATGAAATTAATGGGTATCTCTGCTCACCAAACCTGTTATCTTATTCATTTCATCCTTTTCAAACTGACCTGTTCTGAAAAATGTGTTGAACGGTGAGTTTAGATACAAGGAGTCCATGTTACTTTATTTTAAAAAGGAAAAATAATAATGCTTTCCCAACTCATCCAAAAACTCCAAATGATTTCCCCCAAATATCACTAAAATACTCTGTAACAATCCACAATGGATTTCTGCATAACACAAAGCATATACAACAAAAATTACCAAATTATTTAACATTTGACCAATGCATTAGTGAGTATGTATACATATGTGTGCAAGTTAATTATGGCAGCTTTTCAGTGGAGCGGCTTCGGAGTACAAACATCCTGCAAGTTGTTACAGCAGGTATTTGGAAGGAAGAATCAGGGACTCTCTATAAGGCTGTTTGTATTCACAAAATTGCAGCTTTTCTTTTCACTGTATAGCTTACTAAAGTTCTTCAGACGAGGAAATACACCTAGGTTATTTTGTTGATGGAACCTTTTCTCTAGGAGTGCGTGGGAAGGTGAGGCAAGATAAGCATTTATTCCAGTAGCTGTGTGGCCATCCTGGACCCACGTTCCTGATACTGGAGTGAGCAGCAGGCAGAAACAGTTGTCCGTGTCCTCGGAGACTTGTTCTTTTGTTGTTGTTGTTGTTGTTGCATCCTGCATTTATTTTTTCAAAGAAAGGAAGTGTCCCCTGAAGCTGCATGTGGTTGGGTCGGCTGGCTGGCAGTCAGAATTTGGCCTGGCCCGGAGGATGCTGCTGTCCAGTTCAGTAAGTGTCCCTTGCTTAATCCCCGTGGCTGGGGGAGGGGTAGTTCCCCCTCCCTTCAGGGCCCCAAGAGATAAGTATATGCTCCTTCAGAGCAGGTCACTCCTCCACCATTTAGTGGGTGAGAGTAGGGTTCTCTTTTTTCCACTTGAGGTCTCCCTTCTCTTTAGGCAGTGAGAGAAATTTTCGTTTTGCCAGTTAAGGAAGGAATTCACTGTGGACAGCTGAGTTAACTGGTACCCTAGTTCTGATTTATTGGAGCCCCTGTGTATTGTTACACATTTTGTTGTCAGATGAGGGCAGAGCGGGGGGCGTAAGAGTGGGGCGGAAATCCAGTCATGCCGTGCCTTCTCGCTCTGGACATGGCAGCAATGCAGGGGCCCCACACCCTAGAACAGCACTGTCCAGTAGAAATATATTGTGATCCACAAGTGTGATCCACATGTGTAAGTTGAAGCTTTTTGTAGCCACATTAAAAACGTAAAAAGAACAGATGGAATTTTTTTTTTTTTTTTGCTGAGGAAGATTCGCCCTGAGCTAACATCTGCTGCCAATCTTCCTCTTTTTTTTCCCGTGTGTGAGCCACCATGACAGCCCAGCCACTGACAGGTGGGTGATGTAGGTCCGTGCCTGGGAACCGAACCCGGGGCACCAAAGTGGAGCACACCAAACTTAACCATTAGGCCACCAGGGTGGCTGGCCCTGGATAGAATTAATTTTAATAACATTTTATTTTACTCAATGTATTCCAAATATCATTTCATTATCTAATCAATATAAAATTATTAATGAGATATTTTGCATTTTTTGTATTAAGTTTTTGAAATCTTGTGAGTATTTTGCTCATATAACAATCTCAGTTTGGATCAACCACCACATTTCAAGTGCTCAGTTGTCGCATATGGCTGGTGGCTCCCATATTGGACAGTTCCGGAGGGCCCGCTTAAGTTCTCCTCCAGGCATGCCTCTTCCCATGGTTCAGGGAATTTGCAGGACCAAGGGGATGTGTCCTTCTGAATCCACACGCACCTGCCTTCTAGACTCGGCACCAGCAAGCAATGGCCTCTGGTCCACAGCCTATGTTTGCAAATAAAGGGTTTTTTTTGGAACACAGCCACACTCTTTCATTTATACATTATCGATGACTGTTTACCTGCATAATGGCAGAGGTAAGTAGCTGTGGCAAAGCTAGTATAGCCTGTAAAGCCTAAAATATTTCCTCAAAAAGTTTGCTCTTTACAGGAAAAATTTACCAGCTGTTGTTCTAGACCATGTGCTGGGTACCTGGGACCCTGGAATTCCTTGTCCCAACATTCCTGAGCCTGTTTCCAGGCTCCTAAGGCTAAGACCCATCAAAGATAGCCAAGTGAGGCTGTTCACAAAGGGAAGGCAGACAGCTGAGGTGCATGGGCTCTAGCATGGGCCTGAGCACGAGTGGGAGGGGGGGCTGTGGCACCCCTGGGTGCTGTCTCCTTGATGCCACATTGTAGGGTGGAACTCTGATGAAAACTGGGCCCAAAGGGAAGGAGCAGAAGTTCTCACCTGGCAGGGATTTTGCTCCTCTCCCCCAGGGGACCTTTGAAACTGCCTTGCGTGTTGTTATGAGAGTACATTTGTCAAATTAGGGGGATAAAACACGTATTTGATTTAGCAGATTATTAGCTTGATTTGGAACTTTTATGTATTTAGACGTATAGTATGTGAGCCTCCATTCATGTTCTTGCCCAGACTCACAAAGGTTGAGGGTGGGCCTGCCTGGAAGACAGGTAAAGGCACTTGTGTGCAGAGGGTGGTGGTTCCTGGTTGAACCGCCCTTTCATCTGGCCCTGCCTTCCTTTTTATTTTATTTTATTTATTTGGTCTTTTTTTTTGGTGAGGAAGATTGGCCCTGAGCTAACATCTGTTGCCAGTCTTCCTCTTTTTGCTTGAGAAAGATTGTCCCTGAGCTCACGTCTGTGCCAATCTTCCTCTATTTTGTATGTGGGATGCCGCCACAGCATGGCCTGATGAGTGGTCTGTAGATCTGCGCCCGGGATCTGAACCCACGAACCCCAGGCTGCCAAAGCAGAGTGCACAAACTTAACTACTATGTCACCGGGCCGGCCCCCTTGCCTTCCTTTTAAAGCACCCGTGCCTGAGATGCTAAGGCAAGCAGGGAAGCAGTGGATTGGCATTCTTTCTTCACAAAACAACTGTCTGTGGCCTGCCCTGTGGCTTGTTCAGCCCAGAAACTTCTCATCAAGAGAAAGAAAACCCAAGGGTTGAGAAGTGCCAGCAAGTCCTTTGTCAACCCCAAAATATTTACTGTGTACTCCTCCAGAGCAGTTATGATAATTGACGTAACCCTCTCAGTCTCTTTTCCCAATCTCTTCTTGGTCATGTACTCATTTTTCCTTTCCCCGGGTCCTTGGCTCAGTCTCACAGAGGATGTCCAAATACAATCACCATGGATGGATTGCCATGGAGTTGCCTGCACTGAAATTCAGTTTCTGTGCCTTCTGATCCAGCCAGAGATGTCAGTATTGTTCTTCCCCCCTTGGGCTTTACAAACAGATGTTTTGACAGCTCACCACTGCTTTTGGTGATTCATTTCCTCAGAATTACTGAACCTCGGACCCCACGGGAGTTCTGAAAAGAAGGCTTCACAGTCTGATTGCTGCTCTGTTAAAAGCCAAAGAAGTCTTGGTTCACATTGCATCAAAATGAGATGATCTCTCCTCCTATTTCTGAAAGCTGACTGCATTCACTTGACTGAAATGAAGAGTTTCAATTTCCCACCATCTTCTGATATGTAAAGGTCTTAGCAGACATTTCTGTGCTCTTAGCAGACAAAATGCTAAAGTGGTAGAAAAATACTTGCAGGATTATTCAGCCCTTAGCATCATTTCTTCATTGATGGTCCAGGGTGCAGTGACCTGCTATGGAGCCACTGTGAATTCCAGGACGAGCCTGTTAATTTCCCTGGGCTTTTTGGTGTTCAATTCCTTGGAATTGGAGTGAGACTAACTGTGAGGTTATTTTTAAGGATATAGTTTTCATGTTCTCTGATGATGCTATTAAACTACCTAGAGTCATAGGAAAAAGCCATATTTTTTCTTTGCATAATTCTTATGGTAATTTTTTTTCTACTGATGAGAAATAGTGCAGACAAAAGGAGATACATATTGCATGAGATTCTTGAACCAGTTTAGCATTTTTTTAGCACATTTTAGTATAATCTTTCCTGGACTCCTTAAAATTAAGGTCTCACTTTCCATTAATGTGATGGCCATAGAGATTGGGTTCTTATAATTTAAAAAGGAGGAGATGAAAAATTCAGAAACCAGATTTCTATCAACCTAAGTATATGATTTAAAACTAGAAGTGTTGGCAACTAGTGAGCCTAGGAGAAGATTTTTTTGGTCTAATGGACCAGCAGTTTGTGCCAACTGCTCTCTTAAGGGGACACACAGAGTAGGTGAGATTTGTCTTGAGTTTTCTTGCCTCACTCTTTACCCCACTTTCTTATCTCTAGAGCAGAGGGTCTCAACCTCAGCACTATTGACATTTAGGGCAGGGGATCTCTTTGTTGTGGGGGCTCTCTTGTGCACTGGAGGGTGTTTGGCAGTACCCATGGCTTCTACCTACTAGATGTCAGTGGCATCCTCTCCCCAGTTAAGGCGACTAAAAATGTCCAGACATTGTCAGATGTCCCCTGGGGGAGAGGAACAAAATGCCTCTCAGTTGAGAACTTACGCTGTAGTGGGTTCCAATTGCTGGGTGCTCCATGCTACCTTCTGGAGTTCTGAACTCATCACAACCGTAACCCATCCTCAAGTGCCCTCCTCTGCAGCACCCATGCTCTCTGGGTGAGAGAAGTCGTTACTCTCTGCCCCTAAGGTGTGACTCTCACAGAGGAAAGGTGTGATTTCTCACCTGTTTAAAGAGATTCACACTAGGCAACAATGTCTCACGGGCTGACCTCAGACACATCTGCATTTTAAAAGAGGAGTTTGTTAAACTAAATGTCTAATCAGTAAAAAATAAGAAACCATCTATAGCTTTACTATTTGTCACTTGGTCTTTTTTGAGATTTACAGCAATTTTAGCTTACCTTCCAGTAAAGTTATGGAAGAGGAAATTGAGACTCAGGGAGATAATGTAATTTTAACAGGGCCAGACAGCTTGGTACAACAAGCAGGAATGCCATTCAGGTCTCTTGGATCTTAGCCTAGTGTTCAAGGTATTTCGAAATGTCAAGAAAGTCCTAGGTGCTCCCCAATTGACTCAACTGATCGCTAATATTCTTCCTTCTCTGCCTCCCACTTGGCATAGAAAGCCATCTTCTTTTATACCATATATTGTTCTTTGCAAGTCACAAAAAAGAGTGTAAAAGAGGTGAAAGAAATTCCAAGAAACTGACACATGTCAATTTGAGCTTTACTGTAGTTTAAGGGAGGGGGTTATACAAAGTGTAATAATTCCAGTTGCTGACACTCAGTAATTTTCTATATAGGCATCTCTTTCCAGTTTGAAGCCTCACTTACTGCAAACAAAAGCAAGACCAAGCTCTTCCTCATACTCCTCTTACAGAAGATGATGACATTCTCAGATATGCTCTTGCCTAAGCCGTTTGCCCAAGAGGTACTCTGATAGTCCTTGCGGAATCCAATCGACTATCCTGTTAATTGATTTCTTGGTTTCCCAGGAAAATGTTAAGGGATTCTGTAACATGTTAGCAAACTTCCAAATACTGGGAAAAAGTTGTTGAGTCATGTGTGTTAAGAGAAAAGAGAAAAGTTGTTAAGAGTCGTGTTAACAGCTATGAAATTATTTTTTTAAATTTACTTTTTGTAATTATACTGTAGCAAATTTGGAAACAATGTAAAACAACAAAGAATAAAGCAAATTACTCATAATTCCACTGCTCAGTCATAACCATTGGTGACATTTTAGTGTCTGTCCTCTTAGTCTTTTTTTTCTGGAGATATATATATATATATATATATATATATATATAAAGAAAAGAAACACATTGAAATCATAGTAGTCATAGTATTTTTATGCATACAAGATTGCGAGCATGTTGTAGAATCATTATGTATTTGATTTTGATGACTGCATGCACTCTGTTTTATGTCATATGATGCTCTCTCTATTTGAATATATTCTTCTGTTCAAATCTTGAATATAATAGGCATGAAAGGCATAAAATGCATTTTGGGGGGGCGCACCATAGATCCCTTGTGGTGTTAAATTTTGTCGGGAAACTATGGAGAAAGTAGAGGGAAGCATGGATGCCTGGACCTTGGTTTTTGTGAAGGTCACAGTTCTGACTAGGTTCCATAGAGAAAAGGTGGTGTTAATTTCAGCAGTCATATTTAGTAGGGCAGCAGAGATTGACTGGAGAAGTGTGGGCAGGGCTGGCCGACAGTGAAGAGCTGGAAGGATAACCCAAGAAGAGGAGCTCCTGTTTCCTGGGGCCATTGTGGGGCATTGGTGTGTTGGCGCTGCTGAGTGGAGGGGAAAGGGGAGAAAGGTCTACTTCCTATGTAATCATGCTTTCTGGGGCAAGAAACGCCACCATCATCATCGCCAACACGCCAAATATTGACTGTCTTCTCTGTTTAGTGGCCCTCTATGGAAAGTGGGATACATTTGAAAGTGTCTGCTTGGTAACCAGAAATGGATTGAGAGAGACAGAAGACCATTTGGGCAGTTTTTACAGAGACTTAAGCCATCCAAATCATTCCCTCAAAAACTTTTTAAAATTATCAGAAGACAAAAAAGTTATTTAATTAGTTATTTGATGTTGGTTAAAATGGATATGTTAGTTTTAGGACAAAAAACCCCAACCTTGTCAGGCTGCATTTTGCAGTTGTGTGTGTGATGGGTATTGATACTCAGAGCCCCTTGTGTAATTGGTCTGCTCGTTTTGTAGGACTTAGTTTAGAATATAATTTTTATTGGATGGAGTATACATATTTAAACGTATTTTGTGTTGGTTTTAATGATTCATTATTATATATATGAATATATCCTTCTGCTCAAAATTTTGGATATACTACACACAAAAGGCATAAAAGTATTTTTTTTTCTTTTTTTTTTTTGGTGCACTGAAGGTCCCTTGTGATATTATTCTGCCAGTGAAGTTTGCTTGGTGTCTTAACTTCCAGGAACACACTGTGATACCAACTGGAAACTACTTGTCTGTAGGGCGAGTTATAACTGAGCATTTAACCGTGTTCTCTGCCATCCCTAAATGAAGTTTGAGAGTTGTTTTTCTTAACATTTTCATTTGGCAATGATTATTTTCACAGCAAAATAGACTAATGCATTCACCAAATATGTCTAAACTTCTGATGAGTAGGTTATAACATCTTATGAATTTTTAAGGAACTTTTCTTCAAAATATCGTATTCAACTACTTCACTATAAAATCAGAATTTCCAGGTTTGACTAGACGTTTCTTTGGTAAAATTCACTGCTGATGCACACTGGAAAGGTAACAGACCTTTGGGGAGATTGGTGCATATTATAGAATTAATTTCATAGGACAAAGCATGATATGGAAATCTCCTAAGTGGATAGTTTCTGTATCTCAGTCAAATTGACTACCCTAGGGAAAGAAAATAAAGATTTCACTAAAGTACAGTGAAAATTAAAATCACTTAAGTTAATTTAGTGACCTTATGTTGTCAAATTTTTTAATTTAGCATAGAACTGCTATTAAAATGAGAGATCAATACTAAAAAAATAGAAGCTTCTGCTCCCCTAATCCTCAACCGAATGGTCATAACTGGCAGGTTGGATGCGCGCAGCGCCCCTTGTGTGGGGATTGTGGAATTGCAGATGGAGAACCCAGAAAGTGCCTGCTGTGTCTAGTTGATGCCTCAGGTCGGGCATCCCATTAGAGCTCTGTTGGCCAAGAGCCCCTTGACCTCCGCCCTTCTATTCCCTTGCTCCTGTTGGCCCCTACTGGAGGAGAGCCTTTTGCTCCTGGAGAGTACAGCCAGGCTCAGGGCGTACCCTCCTGTTGTCTTCTGGCCAGGACACCAAAGCACCCACCTGGAGTTCTGTTGTTCCCCTGTTTAAAACTAGCCTCACTGTGAGCACTGCTCTGCCATGAAAAGAATAACAATTCCAAACATTTCAAGTGGAATTTAAGATTGGGTAAAATTGCCTGATGTTCAAAAATGCCTTTTAATGAGTCACAGTCTCAGCCAGTTCCCTTGAAGACTTAGGAGAGCCAATTGATCAAAGAGCAAGGAGCAGGTGTCATCCACAGAGAAGTCGGGCAGATGGTCTGTGGTTCCAAGGTAGGGCAGATGATGTCAGGGTCTGGCCTGGATCCCTTCATATCCTTTATACTGTTTTTGTGCCTTCCTTTAACCCTTTCTTGGTGATTTCCCTTGACTACTAGAACCTATTTTGAACCCACTTTGCTTGATTGAATAGAAAGCTGAAAGTACCTGGGAGTTTATGCCCCTGCCCCCACCCCCTACACACCAACACGTAGCTCTTGATCAATGACTGGCTGGTGCTGGAACACAAAAGCCCAAATCATTTGGTTCAGGTCAAGACAACTCTGAGGTATAACTCACACTCCAGAGTCCCCTGTGGGAATCAGGCTGAAGTTATCCTGTAGGAGACATTTCCTGGGAGTCCAGCCTTCTCCCCTTCCCTGTGCTGCTTCCCCTCCCCCTCACCAAGTGGTCCCAGGGGGTACTGCCTTTGTGGCCACTTGCACACAAGCCCTCGTTTCAGTGTTTGTTTCTGGAGAACCTGGACTAAGACAACAGGTCAGCATATATATTTGGGGGAGAAAGGAGAGCTATCGAGCGTTGACACCAACACTTCCAAGTTGCGGGTGGCTGTGCTGCATAATGGTTAAGAGCAGAAGCTCTAGACTCAGAAACTTTGGTTCCACTCCCTGCTTTTCCTTTGATAGCTGTGGAATATTAGGCAAAGCGGCCGACCTGTGAAGCTTAAAAGAAATTATGGTTAAAAACATCTGTTCATGGCACATAATAAACCCTCAATAAATGTTAGCTTTATAGAAAATCCTGCTCCTAAGATTCAAAGGTGTCCATATGTCTAGGTAATTGTTTATAGCACAACTCAGAGAAGCTTTATGAGACAAAGGAGCAATATGTGTCTCCATTTTGTAGGGAAGGAGATGGGCTCAGAAAAAGTTAAGTGACTGTGTGTTAAGTTGTGCAGTTTACTGTGGTCTGTGACCAGGACCCAGGGCTCTGGACTAGCAGGGCACTGCTTTATCCAGGGTACACACAGCCTCTAGGCATCTAGTGGTCCAACATTTTGGGAATATGTTTGCTTGAACCAGTGAGCACATTGAATTCCAAGTATAAAAATGGCCATGAGATTTTTAAAGATCACAAATAGTCTATTATTATTATTTATTTTTTTTTTTTGCAGGGAAAGAGTTGCCTTGAGCTCTGAGCTAACATCTGTTGCCAATCTTCACCCCCTATTTTTTCTTCCCCAAAGCCCCAGTGCATGGTTGTGTATCCTAGTGGTAAGTCCTTCTAGTTCTTCTATGTGAGCTGCCACCACAGCATGGCAACTGACAGTGTGGTGGTTGTGGTGGTGGTGTGGTTCTGTGACTGGGAAGCAAACCCGGGCCACTGAAGTGGTGAGAGCACCGAACTTTAACCACTAGGCCATCAGGGCTGACTCAGAGATGGTCTGTTATTAAGGAAAGAGGTGTAAGATAACGGAAGAAGGAAGAGCATGGTAAGAGGATGTTCTCCAACCATTCTTTGAATGCCATAAACAATAATAATATTTTATTAAATGAGATTCTTTCTTCATTGTAAATGATTCCAATCTCTTTAATTGATTCTTCTACCTTATCTGGAGGAAATGAAAGAGATTTTAGATGATGGTGTTCTCAGAAGCTCTTGAATCTGTGAATTTGAAAATGTCACATGAAAAATGTGAAGGTCATGTGCATAAATCTACATATGATTACATTCATATATGTGTTAATTACTTCCAAAGAAATTAAGATCAGACATATGGAAAACCATATGTACTGGGAGGAAAAATCTCAGGTGTGTTCAATATATCAAAGCATAGAGGTCTCACCTGGTCAGATTGATGTTGGAGGACATGTGTGACTCAAGTCTTTAATGTATAACAGAGTGAAAGTGACTGTACTTCACTGGTTTAGGTGGGAAGGTCAAGGGTTCGAAATCTGTTTAGAGGTAGAACTTTGAATAATATATAAAGGATTTCAAATTATATTTGAGTTTCCTGAAGAGTGCAGGCCGCCACGTCTGGGAGATTTCAGCTATCTGTGAGAACATCCAGAGGACAGAACAGTTGCATGGGGAAAGACACAAAATAATGTCATATAAATAAGAGGTCTTTACTTTTTGTTTGCTGGTTTGAGGCAAGGTGCAAATACAAGCAAGACGTGCAGGAATGTAGGAATGTTCTTCAAGAACTGGGAGGGTTGTGATCCCTGGGAGGGTTGAAACCTGGATGAAGGTGTAGGATTCTTCCTGGGGCTTCTGGAAGGTAGAACAAAAATTGGAGGACGAAAACTTCATTGAGTTAACCATAGGATGCACGTTCTTACAGCTCAGCTGTAAACACTGAGTGAGTTGTCCATCACTAGAGGTGTTTTCCACTTATCAAAGATGTTATAGAAAGCTTTGGGTAAGATATGACTATCCTTGACTTCTATGAATATTTCATTTTAGTTTTCGTAATCATTTGTGGTACTTATAGTTGAAATATAATCAATGTTCTTAATAAGATATTTTTAAAGTGTCATGTATTTTATACCCTTGTGATTTCTGTGAGTCTGGTTAAGAAGCTGTGTCTTGAAGTCAAATATACCACGCATAATGTCATTACCCTCTACTAAAAGCAATGGATATTAATTATTGATGCTACTTCTCTTATAAAAATGAAGATTATATTTTTTCAAATGGACAGAATTATTCCAAGTATATTTTTAGTTAAAGTAATTAGAATATGTGTGCCCGTAGTGTAATAATATCTTCAAAGTGCTGGGAGAGAGAGAGAAGGGAAGGAGAGAATGAGGGAGGGACTCCACACCAATAATTATATATCCAGAAAAACCAATTCTCAAGGATGGGTTGAAAGAAAAGATATTTTCCAGTAAACAAAACATATGATTTTCTACTAGAGATGACAGCTAAGGAGTGTACTCCAGGAACAAAAGACTATTATCAGGAGAGCCTGTAAATAAGTTTTATTTTTTTCTTTTTCTTTTCTCCAGAAAGGGAGGGTAACCATGAAGGAATAAGTCCAGGTTCCCCATCCGTTCCATGGTATGGAGCCCAGAGTCAGAATATAATTTTTTTGTATAGAAAATATGGTGGTGCAGTATTCTTGGTAAAAATTAGATTGGACAAAGGCAAGAGTGGCTCCAGAGAGCCAGTTTGTAGGCTACTGCAGTGATTTGAGCATTGGAGGAGAAGAAGTAGAGAACGTAGAGAAACAAAGTGTTAGAATCGACAGGACTTGATGACTAATAGGATGTGAGGAGTAAAAGGCTAGCCCAGAGGCCAAGACAAGCACCTAGGTAGATATTGGTGCCTTTTACCAAGATAGAAAATGGACAGACTTGGGGACAAAACCATTAGTTTAGTTCTGAGACTGATTACAAGCTATTTGTAGGGCATCCAGGTAAAGATGTCAAATGGGCAGATGAATATATTGGTATAATCCGGAGGGCAGCTGAGGCAACTTGCTTTGGGATTCAAATGAAATTGTGTGGAACCCTAGTCAACACAGGGTGGAAGGCCTACAGCCCTCCCAGGCTCTGGGGTTCTTGATGGCAGGGCTGGTGGTAGGGAGGCAGGCGTGCAAATTATTTTCTGCTCATCTCAGTCTGAATTTCTGCTTCCACTGAATTTGTTTAGTAGACTGATTGTCTCCTTGTTCTCATGTGCTGTCTTTCTCTTCTTTTACATTGTCCAAAGTGTGGAACAGAGCCCCATTTTATTGGTAGCGTTAACAACAGTCATTTACACAAGGCATTTATTTAGCAAACTTGAAGTCCCGGGGAACTGGAGGGTTAACATTAGATCGATTGTTTTCCACCTTCTTTGTTTCTCTGCCTGTCCACCAGATGGTTCAGCCATCTTGTTTCTTCTTCAAGACCCTTTCTTTCACTGTTTTCTGGATCCTTCCTGCAGGCTCTTCTGGGAAAGTCTGTTCTCCTCACGCCTTACAGCACAGGACTTTATCTCCTCATAGTTCCCACTCTTACCTTTCCCAAGTCTCATTAGTATCTTTTCCTGCACTGAGATCCAGGCCCTGCCCTTCTACAGCCCAGAACTGCCAGAAGCATTGAGATTCAGCCTTTTCCCTCCTGGGATGGAAGCAGAAAAGCTCTTAATTTCACCTTTAAATGAAATATGGCAGAAGTAGCAACAATTTTGATCTTAAGTAACTTTTATTCCATCCACCATTGAGTCTTGAGTTCAGAAAAGAAATCGGGACTAGGGATACAATTTTGGGTAATCATCATGCAGATCGCAAAAAGAGGAGTGTCTGGGATGGGTGATGGCACTCCAAGCACAAGGCAGCAGAACAAAGGAGAATTGTCAGAATTTTCTGCTCAACTTGCAAAAGGGGAAAGGTTGAGGTTTTCTGGGCCCAAGCCATATTTGCCGAGAGAACCCTGTGTGTGGGTGGTACGAGAAGGATAGAGGGCAATTTCATGGTCAGAATCTTGAGGAAGAAATATTGTCAAATTACAGGCCATGCCTGATCAACCGCTGTATTATCTCTGTCATTAGAGTGGGGAAAATATTTTATGAAGCACTGTGCTTCTGGAATATCAATTCAGTTCAATTGAGTTTCTGTTATGTGCAGGCCTTTCTTTAAAGAATTCAAATATTCAACAAATATATAATTATTCCAGCTCTGCTTATTTTTAAGTATTTTGTAAGTTTCAAAAATTGCAATATTTAGGTATTCAAAATGAAGTATTATTCCCCAGTGTAGTTGAAGGGAGAATTTGGCCATGTAATTGAATGCTCATTCATCAAGGTAACAGGTTTGGAGATGGAGGAAAGGAGCCTCTCTCTTCTTCGGTGTCCATCCAAGTGGCCATGCTGCAAATGGGTGTCGTACTGTTAACTTTATTTTGAGAAGACAGATGCAGGGGGCTGGAAACAGGGCAAAGTCAAGCACAGTCGTACTGGTCTGGGCATTTCTTGTGTTTTGGGTACTTGATTCCTGAGGTTGAAAGCCAAGTTCTATCTTCCATGGCCTGATCGGCAACCTGACGTCACCAGGCACACAGGCGAGATCTAGAGATTGGATGCCGACCTCAAGGACAGGTGGCCAGTTACAGTCACTTGTGTGTGACCATCACCCTATTGGGAGGCCCTCAGAGGGTGGAATGTAGGCATGCAATAAATGTGAGATTTCTGAGGCAGTTGGCCTTTATGGATTTCTAACCCAAACCTCTGGAGTGCTCCTGACAAAATCCGTGGGGGTGTTGGCAACATAAATTTCAGACACTTTCATGTTTCATGCAGGGATGTCCCTGCCCCAGCCAGTCCCCTTTCCCGCAAACAGAAGAGAAGAGTGGAACATAAGATGGTAGACTGGAGCTGCATGTCACCAGGTAGACCCTACTAGAACCTATGCCCCAGGAAGCTAGCCAGCACTTCCTGTAAACTAGTTTGGTCCATGAGCAGGTAACTAAGACCTGTGCTGCCCACCCCTAGTGGGGTGAGGCCAAGGTTTGAACCTGGTCAAGTGTGACTGAGTGACTGAAGCCTTGGGCCCTCATGGCAGAGCGTTCTTGATTAACCTTGTAGTTGGGATGATCTCGAAGGCCTCTGACCAGGAAACAGTCATAAGCAGGCCCTGTAAAAGTGGCCTATTCATAAAGTCCTATTCACGATGGCAACACCTCTGTTTGTGTGTATGTCAGTGCTTCTCAACCTTTTCATGTCATGACAAATGCAGAATCCAATAAATAGGTGAGATTATTTGTGGCAGAAGGTACAGACCCAGAGGCTTTTCTAGGCCACTTCCTCTAGTTAAATATCTCTGCACACTTATAGCCCATTCATAGCACACCAGTATACTTTGGCATTGTACGTTGTTCCACAATTCTTCCTAACCCCCTAAATGTTTGTTCCACTACCATTGATGAAATCAAATTATTATCTCAATGTTCTCATTTATTTAATGACCAAGGTGTGATAACTCTGTAAAAATATTTCCCAGGAAAGATATTCCCTGCAAGCATTAGAAATACCATCAGCTTCCTATTTAAATTTTAATGACTCTTCAGAGTTGATGTTTCTTACTTGGTTTTACTGGTGTAGTGTCTCTTGCCAACATTTTCACTTTCTTTATGCTATAATTGTTTGGTGCTTACATGTCATTCTGTTTCACCAATATTTGGCTTTATGACCTTTACTTGCAAACTCTCAAGGCCCATATACCTGGATGAAGACAGTCTCTTGATTGAAAATGTTATCTTAGGTTTTATCACACTTGTGATTCCTGTTTTTTTTTTTTTTCTTGTTTCTCACCATCTTACAAATTCTAGGTATGTGATTTACTTGTTCCTTGGCCTTCTAACACCTCAAAAAAAAATGCTTTGGTTCTTGACTAATTTTCCAAGTAATGATGCCTGAGGCTGAAGACTTTTTTTGTTATTTTATTTTCTTGCCATTTCCAGCTTCATGGAAGTCAGAATAAATCTTCCATTTGCTTTGACTTTTTCCTGTTCTTGTTTTGCCTATTGGACCATGAGAAGTGTTGTGGTAAACGAGATTAAATGAGAGACCTCTAATCTGCCAGACGTATTGAAAGAACATGGGATTTTTTTGTTGTTGTTAAATGTACCTGGGTTCTGGTCTTGACTCTATTATTTAATAACTGTATGACCTTGGAAAAGAACTTATGCTCTGAGTCATTTCTTCACCTGAAAAAGAGAAAATCCTAATGCTTGCTTTATGTACCTTAAAGAACTATTTTAAGGAGTACATGAGAAAACAATTATCTTGCATTGTGCCAGGGACATAGTAGATGTCAGTAATTGTTGTTTATACTCTTGTGATGTTTTCTACTTAGAAAAACCTCCATTCATACTTCCTTCCGGTTTCCAAGGATAATGTGTCTCTTTTGTTTTTGAAGTTACCCCTCCATCTGGATTCCTGGTCCCATCCGCTCTCACCTTCTCCAGGGTCTTAATGTTGATGAGGAAGTAGAGGATGGTGGCTACCAGGTACTGAAACCCTGCTACTTGCCAGGCGTTAGGCAAGGTGCTTGATGCCTATTATCTCAAACTCTCCCAACAACCCTGCAAAGTAGGGATTATCTCTTTTCTCAGATGATGCTCTCTTTGCAGCTCAATTCATTTTATTTCTATGACCCCACCTAACTCTTGGGTTTCTGTGAAATAGTAGAAAGTATGTATATTGATCTCTGCCCTGAGTTCCTGATACCAAGCTCCTAAATTCCTTGGAATTTCCTAGGTGATAGGAATGTCTTTTGTTCTAATGAGGTGACTCTTGGTGGGCTCCTGAATGGGGGCTGGTCACCAGAAAGACTAAGCCATGATTAGAAGCTTGGGACTTTCAGCTCTACTCCTCGTTCTCCAGAGTGGGGCTGGAAATTGAGTTAACGATAGATCTTGTCTACATGATGAAGGTTCCGTAAAAATCTCAAAAGTAAGAAGTGTGGGGAGCTTCTGAGTTTGTGAACACGTGGAGGTGCTGGGAGAGTGGTGAACCTGGAGAGAGCACGGAAGCTCCACACCCCTTCCCACATACCTTGCCCTACGCATCTCCTCCATCTGGCTGTTCCTGAGTTATATTGTTTTATAAAAAACTGGTAATCCAGTAAGTAAACTGTTTTCCTGAATTCTGTGAGCCACTCTAGCAAGTTAATTGAACCCAAGGAGGGAGTTATGGGAACCTCCGATTTATAGCCAATCAGAAGCACAGGTGACAATTTGGGGTTGGGATCAGTGTTTGAAGTGGGAAGAGTCTTGTGGGACTGAGCCCATAACCTGTGGGAATGATGCTATCTCCAGATAGATAGTGTCAGAATTGAGTTAAATTGAAGGACACCCAGCTGGTGTTGCAGAGAATTGGTTGGTGGGGCAAAAAACTCCACACATCTGGTGTCAGAAGTGTTGTGCGTGTGGTAGTAGTGTGAGCATAAAGGAGAAATACACAGGAGAAGTGAGTTTTTCCTATTCACTTTCCATCTCTTTGACTATTGCTTCTTTGTCACTCTTGTAGGCTCTTCTCATATCAGCATCTTGGACTTGGGTGTGCCCAGGTTGTGACCTTGGCCTTTTGTTCTTCTTAGTCAACATGCATTCCCTCCCTGAAGTCATCCTTTAGTGGTTTCATCTGCACCTGTATGTTGATGACTCCAAAATCTAAGTCTACATATCTCTTACCTGAACTTCAGAATGATATGTCCAAATACCTACTGCAAATACCCCAAATACCTAAACCTCAACCTCTCCCAAAAGGTGCTTCTCCAATTTCATCCTAAGAATTTTCTTCCTTCTATGTTCTCACAGTACATGACACCACCCAGTCACCCAAAACAAAAAACTAGTGATAACCATCAATTCTTCTGGCTCTTTCCCAATGTTACCTCCTCTGTATAACTTTGAACTAGCTCCCTCAGCTTCTGACCGTCCACTGCCTAGTTCTGTCTTCTTATTCCTCACTGGATTTTATTTCAGTAGCTCTTGCTGGTCTCACTTATTAATCTTGCCTCCTTCAAATCCATTATCCACAGTACCTTTCTGGTACCAGAATGTTCTATCTGAAATGCTAACTGGGTGCAGTTGTTCCCTGTTCACTCATCAATTACTCCCTTTAATATACCAATCCAAGCTCCTTAGCATGGCATATAAGGCTGTGAATGACCTCTCTCTGCATGACTCTTCTTCAGCCTCATGTTCTATCCTCTTCTCTGTACTTTATGCTCTAGTAACAAAAAAAGTGCTAGTTCTTCCAATATGCCATGCTGTTTCACTTCTCTACGCCTTTGCTGAAACTGGTGCCTCTCCTTAGATACCCTTTTTATCTTTTCTGCATGTAGCAAACTCTTCTTATCCTTCAAGGTGACTCAGGTTTCTCTACTTAAGATGCCTTTAGGTTGCCCCAAATCGTCTTCCTCTGGGCTCTACTTACACCCTGTCGTTTTCTCTATCTTTGCACTTATGATGGTAAACAGAAATCTCTGTGTGTCTCCTCCCAAGAGTAGGTTCCCTGAGGGCAGGGAAGCATGTCCCAGTACCCAACATAGTAGTTTCTAGAGCATAGTAGGTGCTGAATAAAGATTTGCTGAAAAGAGCTGAGCTTCTTGCAGAGGACATAATCACCTGGATAGAGATTTTGAGCCTGGACATGACCACAGCAGATTGCTCATCACTCCCACACCCCCAGAGGAGAAAAAAGATGCCTTACTTAAAAATGCATTTCAGATCATTAAAGCTGACATGAATAGAATGCAAAATATACAAAGCTCTCAATTCTGTCTGATTGTCTGGGTTTTATTGATTTATGAAAAAATAAAAAGGCAACAATGTTTTGATGCTTCCTAGAACCTCTCACTTCAAAAGCTGGTGATTTGCGTTTATCCTCTTAAAATGCCATCAGTGCATCTTTCCTGCCCAAGTGCATACCACCAGGACTTGACATTTAAGGAACAGGCTATTGGAAGTTAAAGGGCTGGTCGACATTATTTTGGTGATTAAAAAAACTACGAACAGCTTAACCCAGCAAGAAGTCAGGAGGAAAACAGAGTTAGAGCACTCCAAGGAACTTAGGGTACCATGCACATTGTAGTCAACAATAAGTAAAGCTTTCATGTTTATAATTCTTTGTTATGAAAATTTTGAACATACATAAAGTAAACAGAATAGTAAAACAATTCCTCATGTCACTCAGCTTCAACAGTATCAACATTCTGCCATTTCTGGGTCATCTCTACACGCAGTCCCCATTCCCAGTTCTTTTTTTTCTTTTGTGGTAAAATTGAGATTTTCATTTTATATATTCAAAAGCACAAGAGCAATATACATGTTAAAAATATTTCCAGGGGCCAGCCAGGTGGCATAGTGGTTAAGTTCACGTGCTCTACTTTGGTGGCCCAGGGTTCGTGGGTTTGGATCCTGGGCACAGACCTACACATCGTTCATCAAGCCATGCTGTGGCAGCGTCCCATATCCAAAATAGAGGAAGATTGGCACGGATGTTAGCTCAGGGATAATCTTCCTCAAGCAAAAAGAGGAAGATTGGCAACAGATGTTAGCTCAGGGCCAATCTTTCTCACCAAAAAAAAAAAAATTTCCATTACAAAATTAATAATAACTATGAAATATTAAATTTTTGTTGCTTTAAATTATAGCAGTATAACTTATTTTTTAGTTTACTTGATAGAACATGTGGTAAAAAAAAAACTCACAAAAATAATCAATCACTGCTCATATGAATGACATTTGCACTTCTAAATAGTTTCTGGAAGCATTTTAGTATAGTGGGTTAGAATAGGAGCCAGTATACTCCAACCCATGGGCCAAATCCAGCCCCTGCCTGTTTTCGAAAATAAAGTTTTATTGGAACACAGCCATGCCCATTTATTGTGTAATGTCTATGACTGCTCTTGGGCTACAATGGCAGAGTTGACTATCTGTGACAGATTGTGGAGTCCACAAAGCCTAAACCATTTTCTGTCTGGCTCAGAGCATGAGCTTCCTCTTACCATCTGTGTGGCCTTAGACAAGTCACTTAATCTCTTTGAGATTGTTCAGCCATCTAGAAATAGGAATGAAAGTCAAATCTAACTCATAGGGGTGTTTTGAGGATCAAAAGAGCTATTAATACATGTGAACACTTAGAAGAGTGTTTGGCACATAATAAACAATAAGTGTTAGCTTTGTCACCATTATCATCATTATCAATATTATTGGTGATGGTAATGGTAGTGTTGGAGTCAGATAAACCGTTGGACTTCAAATGGCAGCTATGACATTTAGGGTTTGAGGAAGTAAGTTGTTCTGGCTGAGCCTATTTCTGTATCTGTAAAAGGGAGATAATAGCCCCCTCCCTGTGAGACTGTAGTGAGGAATGAAGACGACAGTGCCGTGGGACATGGCAGAGTTTCATGAAATGCGGCTGTGGTTGTCAGTGTGTTTCTGTAGGTATTCTCCATTTGGACAGAGATTAGGGCATGTGGATCCTTGTAGAGATTTGTCTGACAAGGACTCAAGAGACCTCATTGGGTAATACTCTAAAACTCGGTTAAATTGCCACAGTCCAGAGTCTAGGCCTCAGCTTTGAAGGTCTAGGAACCTTATTTTGTTATTTCTTCAAGAGCAAATTTCTTCCTCTTGAACAGACTTAGGTCATGAGACTGATGTATAAACCTGTAAAGTCAGTTTATACATTTCCTTTAAAAACTAAAACTGCTAAAAGGATTGGGTGCTTACATCCCCAGACCACACATTATCATCCATCCAATGCATACTCCTCCATGGAAGGTTTCCAGTGGATTCAGAACAAGGGCCATCTCTTAAATCATTTACTTGTTTAATGGATGCAGCCTAACAAAACTTCATCTCCACCTCTCACCGGGGGCTGTGCCTTTGGATGGGCTCAGACAGGGCTGGGATGGGAAGTGCTAGCCTTTGATTGTTTGAGCCTCAACTTCAAGCAGAATGGGGAGTTGATTGGCATTCTTTCCTTTGCTACTTGTATGTAGCGAATCAGGTTATGGTCTGCTCTGCGGAACTGTGGGCAAGTCCAGGGAGCCCTGAAGTAAGGGAACTGGGTGACTCAGGGTAGCAATTAGTCATGCTCTGATATGGAAGGAGTTTGATATTTTACACTGGGATTTGGTATACTGGTTGACGAGCAGCATGTGCCCTGAATTTTATAAGCCTCAAACTCTGGATGGCAAAATATATCCAGCAAGTAAATTCAAAGCCGGTATTCATAAGAGGGGGAAAAAAGAAAGCTGTTAGGAATTTTACCATTATCTTCATGAAATAAACATTTGCCTCTTAAAATGAGATATTTATTTGGGAAGAAAACAGAGTCCTCCATCGTTTCCTTGCAATAATATAAATTTGTTTATGAAACCTGTTGTGGGTGAAATGATGTGATTGTGGTTTCTGATGTGCATCATACCTGATATACTGCCAGTCTTTAATGACAATAAAATGTATTAAACATTTCCCCTCCACCTCAGATGAGTTGTTCATATCATTAGGATGTTGGTGGGTACGTTATAATAATTAATTTATGTCATGCTTGGAAAAAATCTCAATGTGCTTTTCAGAATTATAAATGGATTTTAATGCATATGAATGTAAGGACAAAGAGAAAAATGCATTTTATGTCACACTAACTGCCCATTTTCAGCCTATCTTTCCTAGGTAGACTTTGGCTCCAATTTCAAGTTTTTTCTCTCACAATCACTAAATTTTGTATGTGCCATGCATTTTTCTAATCTTATTGATTATAGTTCTTAAGATCATTAAGGAATAGCATTGATCCTGTATTGTCATCTTGGAAACAATATTGTCATCTTTGAATCATAAATAGTCCCTGGAACATTATTATGTAATATAAATAATTATTTCATTTAGCAAATATTTACTGAGTATCTACTGTGTTCCAGGCACTGTCGTAGATTCTGGGAATATAGCAGTAAATAAAAGAGCTCTCATGGGCTTACCTTCTAGTGGAGGGAATAGGAAATGAAACCAAATAAATAACTAAATATAGAGCATATTAGATGATGATAGGGCTCTGAGGAAAAGGAAGCAATAAGATGGGAGAGAGATAGATGGGAGGAGAATGGAGTCAATTTAAATATAGGCAGTGAGCTAAGACTTAATGTGAGGGAGGAAGAATGCCAATGAAAGAACGCTCCTCTGAAGGAGCAGGAGAGGTAGGGTGACCAACATGTCTTGGTTTGCTCAGCACTTTACTGGTATTTAGCACTGAAGGTCCTGCATCCTAGGAAACCCCTCAGTCCCAGTAAGCCAGGATGGTTGGTGACTTTAGGAGAGGTGAGAGTGTGTCTGGCATGGATTAGCAAGCAGACAAGTGTGGCTGGAGTGGAGTGAGTGTGGGGGGAAGTGACAACAATGAGATCAAGGTGAGGTGAGGCATCAGATGTGTAGGACCTTGTTAGGCATTTTAAGGACTAACTATGACTTTTGAATGGAATGCAAAGCTAATGGAGGGTTGGCATTGGAGTGACATGGATTGATATCTCTTACTGAAGGTCCATGCTGGCTTCTGTTTTGAAAATAGAGAAGGGAGCAAGGGCAGCATCAGGGAAACGACTTGGGAAGCTCCTGCGTGACCTAGGCTCAAGATGATGGTGGCTTGAGATGATGGTGGTTCTGGCCAAAGCTTGAAGTAGCTGAGAGGAGCTACCGTAGTGACCCAGGAGCAAAATGATGTTGGCTCAGGCCAAAACCAAGTAGCCATGGAAGTGAGAAGTGGTGGGATTCCAGGTGTATGTTGAGGGTGGAACCAACAATTCCCTGGCAGTTTGGACGTGGAGGGAAAGAATGAGGAGTCGGGGTGATCTGGAGCTTTTGTCGTGAGTTACTGAAAGGAGAAAAGGGCCACTTCCTGAGACTGAGAAGAACAGCTTTCTAAACGGGAATCAGGAGTTAAGTTTGAGATACGTGTTAGGTATGCAAGTGGCAGTGTTACCTAGGCAGTTGGATTTAGAAGCCTGAGGTTCAGAGAAGAGCAGAGGGTTAGGTGTTGTCATGGGGGCTCAAGACATTCTCCACGCCCAGTTCGTGAGGGGAGCTGGTATTTCACACTGCAGCTGCTTTCCACAAACACTACAATTCTGCCCTCTATTAACATGTCTAAAAATAAAATGTGATGATAAATCCATCTCTCCACAACAGGTGTTGATTGGAATTCAGTGAGATGTAAGTGTAGGCTACTGTATGTTTGTTTTCCTACAAGACTCTAATGGGTTTATCTATTAGTTTAACATAAATTTTTAAATACCAGGAGACATTTGATTCTGCTGTAGTATGTTCTTGAAGAATGCCTAAAGCTACTGCTTGGCTGATTTAAAAGTGTTCTTTTACTAATTTTCAAGAGACACAATTATTTCAAATTATTCTGAATTGGGGGAAATGCAGATGGGAAAATATGGAGGTGAGTTGTATTAAGCCTAGTATCTACTGTGAAATCTACTAGTGAAATCAGCTCCCTCCATCTCCTAAATGGTCAGGGTGAAGTGCTATGTCTGAAGTAAGCCAGTTTTCAGCAGGGGAGAATTAAGATCTAATGCTGTACATTACCATGCTACTATATTGCAGTAGAAGAAAAAGTTGCCTTGGTGACTTTGCATTAATGGAAAAGCAAGGGTCAACTGTGCTTTGGTTTTAGCCTCTAGAAGTGGTCAAAGACAGAATAGTTCTCAACCTTGGCTGCACTTTGCAATCACCTGGGGAGCTTTAAAAATACCTGGGTCCAGGGACCGGCCCAGTGGTCTAGCAGTTAAGTTTGTGCGCTCTGCTTCGGTGGCCCAGGGTTTGCAGATTTGGATCCCAGGCACAGACCTATGCACCGCTCATCAAGCCATGCTGTGGTGGCATCCCATACACAAAGTAGAGGAAGATGAGCATAGATGTTATCTCAGGGCTAATCTTCCTCAGTAAAAAGAGGAAGATTGGCAACGGATGTTAGCTCAGGGCCGATCTTCCTCATCAAAACAAACAAACAAAAATACTTGGGTCCCACTCACAAAGATTGTGATGTAATTGATCTGGAGTGTGACCTGGGCATCAGGATTTTTAAAATCTCCTGAGATGATGTTTTTTTTTTTTTTTTTTTTTTGGTAAGGAAGATTGTCCCTGAGCTAACATCTGTGCCAATCTTCCTCTATTTTGTATGTGGGACACCGCCACAGCATGGCTTGATGAGCAGTGTGTAGGTCCATGCCCGGGATCCGAACCCATGAACCCCAAGCCACGCCAAAGCAGAGCATGCAAACTCAACCACTACACCACTGGGCTGGCCCCTCCTGAGATGATTTTTAATGTGCAGCCAAATATGAAAACCTCTGGTATAGAACATATTCTGATACTGTGATTTGCTAGTTCATTTGACAGTGAAGATTTTTATAGTAAATTAATTAACTTCTAAGAAGGAAAAAGAAGCCCAGTAAGTATAATAAGAGTCTTCTCTGTTTGTATGGGTTCTAATTCCTTAGAAGTGTTCTGTAGGTGTATTTAAAACTTTGAAATAAGGTAGGTATGGTCCATGCATGTTTTTGTGTTTTTATCCATTCCTCAGGAGATAATGTAGGAGATACATTTCCTATGATTGTATGTTGAGTGGCCTACAGCAGATTTGGGAGACTGAATTAGATGTCTATATAATCAACCACTTGTCCTTTTTCTACACTCTGTAGGTCTATCCATTTAGATGAAAAAATATACCTTTTAAGTATGACTTTAAAAATGTCTCCAAATGTTTTATAGAATACTAACTACTGGTAATTTTACTAAGCTTGGTTATTATGACAGCCCATTTTCCCCCTTTTGTAATATAAAAAAATTATGTAGTGCTCCAAATAGCTCCTTCTTTTTTCTAAGACAGATGGGATGCTAGGAAGTGAAATCTTGAAGCATGGTTATTAGTGTAAGTCTTGATAAATTCAGTAACAAATTATTGGTTCACTTTTGGGTTACTGGCTGTTGGCAGAGTGATGATAAAGTGTTATTTGTCTTGTTGGTTTACACGTATTCTGTACAGAAAATGTTTGGGAGGAGGGATTCACTTGGATATTATGGGGTCTCCCATAGTTATGTGAGGAGAGGCTGGTGTTCCTTTCCTCAAAGCCAGCTCTCACTAGGAATGTTGCTGAAGAGGACTAGCAGGATAGTCCTTGGGAAGTGAAATCCTTGAGCAGAGGTGGAAAGGGCTTTACGACAACGCGTACCAGCCTGCTAGGTTTCCCCACACAAGTGGAGACTCTACCTGGGAATCTACAGAGAACGTCTATAACGCCCTTCTGTAGGCTGAGCCCTCAGAAGTTCCCAGATATCCTCCCCAAATGTATTGCTCTCTTGGTTGTTGCTGACAGAAGCAGCGGTAGTAGTTAAGGTAATTATACCCCATATCTCAGTGGCTTAATACAATAAAAGTTTATTTCTTGCTCACATCCCTGGCCAATGCAGTTTGGGTCAGGATGGCCCAGCTCCACAAGGTCATGCGGGAATCCAGGCTCCTTCTGTGGTGGATCAACCTTTCTCTCGATCTGTAGAAAGTCATCTCCATTTAGCTAGCAGATGAAAAAGACTGAGGACCTCAAGTGGGACATTTTCAGTTGACCAGGCTTGGAAATAGCACATTCACTTCTTCTCTCACATTGCATTGGCCAGAGTTATTACACAGCCATGGCCAATATAAGGAGCGCCAGAAAACCTAGCATTCCTATTTGCCCAGGAAGAGGAGGAGAATAGGAATACTCATGAGTGGTAGCAGGCTCTGCCATAGCCACGGACAGGAAAATGTCGGAAGTAGAAATATTCCAAACATCCAAAGGGCAGGAGCCTCCTCATACTCTACTTCTAGAGGCAGCCGAGGCGTAGAGCAAAGAGCAGTGGACTTCACAGCGGGGAATCTGGGCTCCAGTCTCTGCTCTGCACTCATGAAGGGTTGGGGGTTCATCCCTCATTTCTTCACCTATAAAAACGAGGGTCTCAACCTCTCAGGATGATTTTGAGGATCAAATGAGCTAATAGTTGGGAAATTACTTTGGAAGTATCATCTTTCTGTTGTAGTCTACAGTCTCTTGCATAGAGCTAGGCGTAGCCTATAACTGCCTTTCTGTGACTCCTTTTTTTCCGAATAGAAGTTTTCCATTTCATTGACAAGTGCAGCACGTCATTAGTTCCTTATGGGGCACAGCCTTGTGCAAGAAGTTATTTTTCTAATTTGGGGGGCCCTAACTGCAATACTGAACGAGTTTTGATATGAAAGTCACTTTGAGCTTTACCCTCTTACTGAGAATGGTCCTAAAGATTCCTCACTTTTCTTTAAAAAGTATCTGTAGGTGCCAGCCCTGTGGCTTAGCGGTTAGGTACGTGTGCTCCGCTGCTGGCGGCCCGGGTTCAGATCCCGGGCACGCACCGACACACCGCTTGTCCAGCCATGCTGAGGCAGCGTCCCACATACAGCAACTAGAAGGATGTGCAACTATGACATGCAGCTATCTACAGGGGCTTTGGGGAGAAAAAGGGAAAAAAAGGAGGAGGATTGGCAATAGATGTTAGCTCAGGGCCGATCTTCCTCAGCAAAAAGAGGAAGATTGTCATGGATGTTAGCTCAGGGATGATCTTCCTCACAAAAAAATAAAAAAAGTATCTGTAGTTCTTTCCCTCCACTGGCAATTTGGCCATAACCTGCCCTAGGGTGAAATATGACTGTTCTTCCTGGTTCTATTTCCATTTCCATCTTTTTTTATTCTGTTGCTTATCTGTGTGGAAGACTGGGGTTGTGGCTTTATATCACATAACTAGGTAATCTATAGCCTCTTAATGAAGCGATAACCTATTGAATTATGTGAATAAGAGTTTAGGAGAAGCCAAGGAGGCCACACAGGGCAACTGGACCGGAAACCTCATAGCATGGTTCATTGGGCGATTGTGGAAAAATGCTTACCTCTTCAGAGGACCTCGGTTTCTTCATTAATAAAATAAAAAAGGAGTCTTCTCTGAAGCTCTTTTAAACCTTCCAGCTATAGGCTCTATTCTGCGTATTGATTGACTGACAAGGAGGGGAAACAGTTTTTTAAAGCTGGAATGGAAAACTTATGACATATTTGGAGTCCACTCACATCTTTCATAGATACTGTTTCTAATCACTTCACACTATTTCTAGTTTATTGTTAAAAGGACTGAGTTTTTGTTTGAAAGTACGTCTAAGTAATACCATTATTGTAGTGATGATTTTGCCCCCTCCTCCTCAGTGAACATTTGCAACGTCTGTAGACATTGTTGGTTGTCACAACTGAGGGGGATGCTACTGGCATCTGGTGGGTGGAGGCCGGAGAGGCTGCTAAATGCCTCACAATGCACAGGACGGCCCCACCCCCACCCCCAGCAAAGAGTTATCGGACTCCAAATGTCAATACTGTGGAGGCTGATAAACTCTGAATTAGAGACAGAACGTGGCCACTCAAATTCTCCAGCTTTGTGCTATTGGGATGAGGGATTATTTTCAGGAGGAGATGGGTATTAGAACCAGGTGCAAACTAAAGTTTGGCATAAATAGATGAGGGAAGTGAGAAATATGGAGAATAAGAAGGTGGCCCTGAAAATCACGTACTTGGATTTGGTAATATTTAGTTCTCAAAGTTCTAATGGACTAGTAGAAAGTTCTCTCTTGTGAAATTACTGATTCCTAGATCCTTCAGAAACAACTTCTAGATGCAAAAATATACCCATGCGCTCCTTATACCTAATATCATCTACTGGTTGTATGGTCCACGTGTAGGATTTCATTCTTTACATTTGTTTTATCAGTTAATGTTTTTTTCCTGAGCAAATTCTTTATTATGACATCCTGATGAAGAATATTAGTTAGCTGCCAAATGCCATTGTCTTTTTCCGAAAAATGCAGTTAAAAATACCTTCTTTGGTTTGTCTTGGATGAACTGCTTAATTGAGCCATGTGTCAAATAATTTTCCATTCTCTTAAAACTTTATGACCATCTGGTTGATTCATAACTCCTGAAAACTGAAAACAGTTTATTAATTTCACTTAAGGAATTGCAAGAGGGGAGAAGATACAGAGCAGTCCCCATATTGCAGTTAGGTAACTGGTAGGACTACAGGATTATGATCAAGTTATGTGACAGTGTCATGAATAGAGAAAGTTAATTTTCAAGTTCACCTAATCATTGTTTTAGTCAACTTCAGACAAACATACAGAGATATAGATATGTACACATACATATATGTATGTGTACCAACATATAGATTTGTATATATATGTGTATGTGTCCACATATATATCTATATATAATACATGTAGGGAGAGTTTTAACAGTCAAAAACTAAGCAATACATTTTATTGTATTCACTTATACATCATTTCTTTTGTGAATCTATGAAGAGGGCCACAAGGTATGATATTGGCAGCTAAGACAGAATATTCTTACTGTTGAAATCTCAATAGAGTCTATAGCCTAGTTAATAGTGTTGTGCTGATGTTAATTTCCTGGTTTAGACACTATACTATGGTGATGGAAGATCAAATTAGCATTTGGAGAAGCTGGGTGAAGGGTACATGGGAACTGTCTGTATTATTTTTGCAATTTCTTGTGAGTCTAAAATAAAATGTTTTTTAAAAAATCAAAACAACTAGGATGGTCTTCCAGCTCCCAACAATAAATAAGTGCAAATAATTTTCTTAAAACGAGAGCATCCCCTGCATTTTTGTTGGAAGATGTAATAATACTCTCATATATACTATGTAATTCCTACTACTCAGTTATAAAAGCTATTATGTTGCATATCTGTTAATTAGTGAGACTATTTTATAGAAATAATGATTTCTTTTATGTAAACTTTTATCAACATATAACATGCATGCAGCAATCCCAACTCTACAGCTAGTGAATTTTCACAAATTGAATACACTTGTGTAACCAGCACCCATATCAGGACCTGGAGTCTAACCAACACCCAGAGCTGCCGCCACCATCACCACCCCCTCACCGGTGCCCCTTCCAATCCCTAACTGGGCTCCACCCATGCCAAGGGTAACAATATCCTGACTTCTGGTCCCATACGGTAGCTTTGACTGTTTCTAACTCTGGCCTAGTGAAATTTCCAGTGCCTCACATTTTCTGCTGGGAGAAAGGTGGAGGCCCAGCACCTCCCATCACGAAGGTTGTGTGCTGCGCCAGTTGAGAGGTTTCCTTTCTCACACCCTTTGCAAAGAGTCACCATCAGCTCTTCTCTTTGTTGCTCACCTGTGCCAGGTGAGCTAAACTAAAGCAGGGCTGGGAACCCCAGACTTTCTTTAATTTTGTAACTTAAATTTGTGACTTCATCTTGTCATTTCAAGATGAAAGTAGGAGCTTTTATTCGGATGAAAGTGAGAGCTTTTGCATGGTGATCAAAAAGTCAGTACTGTGGCTTTTGTCATTAATAACTTACTTAGACAAGTGCATGTCAAACTTTTTGAGCATCACACTCCACTGGGGATCTCTTTAAAATGCATATTCTCATGCAGTCGGTCTGCAGTTGAGTCGAGGATTCTGCATTTCTACCAAGCTCCCCTGATACTGATGCTGTGGGTACAAGGACCACAGTGATCACAGTGATGTAGACATTTTCTCATAACCAGGGGCAGCACTGTGTGGTGGTTAACAACAGGGACTCTGGGGCCAGATTGCCCAGATTCACATCCTTGTTCTGCCATATACCTGTGGACTTGAATAAGTTTCCTATTCTTTCTCTGCCTCAATTTACACATCTGTCAAGTGGGGAAAATAATAGAGTTTTGTGAGGATTAAATGATATCATACCTGTAAAGTGCTTCGAGCAGGGCCTGGCACATAGTAAGCACTCAATAAATGTCATCATTATTATTCAACGATTGGGCATTTGGGAATATTCTGTCAATCACTCACAATGAACTTGCAGCCACTTGGCCTTCTAGGTAGGTATGTATTTATTTTTGGGAGAAGTATTGAGGATCGAGTTCAGTCTAGGCGTTTGAATTAGGATGCGCATCATGAAGGCATTGACAGTGCTGCAGAACCTGGAATCAGATAAATAACAGAGGAATGAATGGAATCATTTAAGCGGTGCAAGAGTACAGGCTCTTGATACCTGAGCGTTACCTGATGAAGTAAGTGATTATGGAGGTTGGGTCTAGGATGACGTGGAGAAAGGGCAGTTTGTAGGACTTTTATTAATTCATCTTGTCTTTAGATCATCTGATCTCAAAGTTTAAAGGTTGAACCTTGACCTATTTGAAATCTGTAACAATTCTTAGCTAGTAATGATTAGCTAGCTTGTGGGGAAATAAGTCAAGGTGGAAAATAAATATCACACCCAAGATATTTTTAAAAGATAATACAATTCTTGCATGAAACCACAGCTTCACAAAAGAAAATGACTGTCATATTAGTTGCCAGTGCTACTGACATACCCCCTTAGTCTTTTAGGGAAATCCAGCTCCTGCCCTCTACCAGTTGTGTTCTTGTTCTTCAAGATAAAGATGACTTTATGGAAGAGTAGGTATTTTTTGTTTGTTTTTGTTTTACAAAATGAACTTGGTTAAAAAGCATTCAGAAAGTGCCAAGGAACGTGGAATTTTGAAAGTATTAACAAGTATATGTCTAAAATTCTTAAGGAAGTTTGCTGTCCATTTTACTCATTTTGTTTCTATTTTATATTTTCTACCAAAGTACAGTATGACTTTTTTCAGCACTTATGGTAATTTGGCTGTCAAATCAGACACATTCAGAGACACTAGAAATTTTACAAGCATAAAACTTGACATAGATTTATTTTCCAAATACAGATTCTTCCATGAGTAAAAAAATTGAAAGTGATATAAATAATATTTTATGTAAATGCAGGGTTTAATCTTATGATATGCTAAGATGATAGCACCCTCTTGGTTTATAGAAGCTTCTGGTTCATTGCCATGCCAGTCTCATTAGTGGGAGTGGCATTTTAGTAGAAACACGCTAGAGTATATGGTGCCAGTTATTAAGGATATTTTTCATGTTTTGCTCCTGAAGTGTCTGTGCCCTGCTGAGAACACGCAAGTCTGTATGTGGCTCTTTTATGCTTCATGTACACGGAATTTGGGAAGACTTTCTTCTTTGTACTGCATTTGCATTTCTGGGTATCAAAAATATGTATAATTTAATCTTTGACCGAAATGTTTCTTTACTGGGCTGTCACTGTCACTTTGTTTTCTTCTACAGGGGTGATAATATTTCCATGCTGCTATGCCATTTTTGTAAAAGCGCCTATTTCCTCTTTATGGAATAGTATGACATCACAAAATTTCATTTATATGTTCATTCATTTAGTCATTTGTTGGTTGATTCATTCATTCAGTAAGTGTTACGGAATGGGGGACCTTTCGTGTGTGGAAGCGAGGACCGACCAAGAGTGCAGAATGTGGAGCCAATGCATTCCCATGGCTTTGGGGGCCCCTAAACGGCCTCTAGGATGTATCTCTTTTTAAGACTGAAAAAAGTAGTCTTAGGTATCTGCTCTTTCCAATTAAAAATTAAAAGAGAACTAAAATCAGGCAAAGATCCAGGTTTTGTGGAGCCAGAAGCTGTTACATTATGAGAAGCCATCTTTGGAAGAATAATACAAAATTATGAATACAAATTGCCAGAACCCCACCCAGAGCCTCTGAAAGAGCCTTAAAGTTAGGGTCCTTAAACTGAGATGTCATTAGCCTCACAGTCAATTCGATTTGGAATAAAAAGCCACTTTACTCTGAACAAATGCATGATCATTCTTAACTTCTGTAAAAAAGAGCGCTGATAGAACAATAAAGCAGAGAAACGACGTGATTGAGTCTTAGAGCTTATGTCAGCAGCCAAGTCATCCACTGGACAAGGCCCTCTTTTGTTTCATATATTCCTTCAGTAGGATTTGTTTCTGGGCAGAGGAGGAGAAGGAGGAGGAAGCAAGGCTGGGGCTAGTCTGTGGTGCTCCTGCCTTCAGTCTGGAGCACTGTGCTACTTCCACTTGGGATACAAAGACGGGCCCTGCTTTTCAGGAGTGAGTTCCAGAGATGAGACATGCACAGAAATAACCGTCGCCCAAGATAGGATGCATTTCCTTTTTAGAAGACAGCGAGACATGGTGTTAAAGAAGCCCGGAGGAACTAAGATTACTGCCAGCTGAGGACATTCGAGCTCTCACAGGAAAGGTAGCATTTCAGCGTGACTTTGATTGATGGGTGACATTTGAAGGTGTGAAGATGCAGCAAAAGGGGATTTCAAGACTTGCTGCAAACCACGGAAGAGGGAAAGGCATGAGGCCAGCTCCATGTGGCAGAAATGCAGGGAACGGAGGGCAGAAGTGGGAAAGGAGGCCCCACTCTGGAGAGCCAGCAGGGCTAGGTAGAATTTTCCTTTTTGTTGAGTGGGTAATGGGAAGGCCATGAAGAATTTTGAGTTGGGAGTGACAAGGACCTCTGGAGAACATTAATTGATAGTATTAGGGTGATTGGGAGATCAGTTTAGCTCAACCTCTCACTTTACAGATGAATAAACTCTGGCCCAGAAGGGGCCACGACTTGTCAAGATCACAGTGTGAGTTAGGGTGTCAACTTAAGTCTCCAGATGGACAGTTTTCCTTTCTTGCCACCAAGACATTATGGGTCAGGATCAATCTCCAGCCCTGTAACTTGGTTCACAAAAGCCTTGTCCCTCACTATATCAAGGAGGTGGAAAGGGGCAAGATAAAACTGTTTGATGGTTAGCTAAAATATCAGATATTTATTTGACCATAAATGTTAATTTTTAAGTCCTTTTTTTATATAAAGCAGAACTGTCTGGCAGAAATGAGACACAAAAGAAATTTAAAAAATTTCAGTAGCCATATTAAAAAAAGTTATAAAATGGTGGAATTGATTTTAACAACATTTTACTTAACTCAATAGATCCAAAGCATAACCATTTTAACATGTAATCAATATAAAACATTTTACTTTTTTTTTTTAATGCAGTCTTTGCAATTTTACAATTATGGCACATCTCTACTCAGACTCACTACATTATATGAGTTCAATAGCCACCCGGCGCTGGTGCTACCATGTTGAACAACACAGGTATAAAGCTTTAGACTAAGGCTTAAAAGAGGGCGATTTCTGAATTTCTGGTAAGGCATTTCATATTCTAATTGGTGTCACTTATCTAGCTATTATTAGGAATTGCAAGAAATAACTGAATAAATGTCCCCAAAGTCAGACCTCTGCGTGAAACATGGAATCTCACTTTTTATTCTCTAATTAGAAATCTGGGTGAGGGCTCTGTATAGGTCTCAAGTCCATGGCCAGTCTTTCCCTTGGCTCACTGGTCCGAAAGGGTCCATTCTTCCAGGAAGGTGGTGAGTGCCTTTTCTTAATAAATTTTCTTCTTACCTAGAATTCAGGGTTCAATATTAACAAAAGAGTCCAAAGAAGTACCAAGCCTGTTTTTTGACAGGAAACACCAGGGAATGATTGTTTTTTTCCAGCCTCCATTTGGTTTTCACCCATTTCAGCTGCTACTTCTGGTCACAGATGCTCCCAGCCACCTGTTCTCTGAATATATTCTTTCCCCAACTGGCTTCCCCATTTGTTTTGATATCGGGAAAAGCAGATTCCAGTCATCACTCATTTATTAAGCCCCTTCAATCTGGAAAGCTTTGTCCACATGCAGCCAGGAAGACAGTCACAGGCATCATTTCCAAATCTAATTCTAAAACTTCAAAAAAGCTCATCAATGGGTCTAGCCTGCAACTTAACTCCTAAAGGGAAAGTAAGGAGGAAGGAAAGATGTTCATCTCTGATTGGAGCTGAGGTAGAGAGGCGCGGCTACGAGGGGCTTTATGATGCCTTGTAGCAAATGCTTTCAGGGCCCTACACAAAAACTCTGGACACTCACCATATCTGGACATGCTGAGGGCTCCCTGTTGCAAGCACCTGGGATTCACTGTGTGAGAGCTTTCTCCGTTCTGCTCTCTTCCATGGGGCTGGGAAGTTGAAAGTGCTGGAGTTGACATTCCTAGGAACAGCCCTCAGCTAATGACAGAAGGGAGTTGGAGGGTAAATACCCCAGCTCCCTCCCTCCTCAGGTAGAACAACTCTGAGGCATGTTCTACAGAGTCTCACAGGGGTCCCTGGCAGGACTGAGCTCCAGTTGCCCACAGCAGTGATTTGATTATCAACACGCCTTTGATCACCTTCTCGTCCCTGTCCCATTTCCCCACTCTCTCTATCAGAGCTTCCTGGAATCATCTCCCAAATAAACTGTTTCCACCCAAATCTTTGCCTCAGGGTCTGCTTCTGGGAAACCCAGCCTAAGACATCTGTTCTTGCCAGCATTTCTCAGGAGTCACTTGTGTTTGTTGCCATTGCAAACACATCGGTCTTGGACTCTGAGTGCCCCCAACATAACATTCAGAATCCCAAGTCTTTTCTCTCCAAATTCCTTCTCTTCCCAGCCATACCCAGGGATGGGTCCAGCATTCTTGGTGGACTCAACCTTATCCTCTACTGTCACCTGTGCAGCCTCCACTCTGCTGCCACGTGTGCAACCTCCCATTCATGGCAGTGCAACCGTTGCTAGCTTCCCACTGACCTGGGCGCTCTCGCACTGCCCATGCTGTTCTCTTTCAAGCATAGAAGGCTGTCTGCTTTCAGGTATTACAGTGATTTTTAAGCTTTCCAAGAGGGTGAGCTTGGTCTCTGCTTCTCAAAGACCGCCTTGCATGGGCTTGTGTTAGCCATGTGACAGGTTCCTTTCAAACCAATTGAGGTAGGTTCCCTTGGAGATGAGACAAGGGACAATTTGCCTGGCATCTCCTCTGACAAATGTGTTCTGTTTCTTGGCCCTCTTCTCTTCCATGTGAGGTCCCAGCTCACCCTGGGCCTAGTCCAACAAAGCAGGAGATTTCTTTTCCACATCTCAATGTCCTGGGGAGTCAAACATCCTCACTCGCCTTTGCTCCAAGAGGTTCCCAGGTGCAGAGATGGCATGCTTCTCTGCGCAGGCTGGCAGAAGGGTACAATGACCAAGAGCACAGACTCTGAACAGAACCAGACGCCCTGGGCTCAAATCCCGATGTCGTCTCTTCTTTTCCTAGCAGGTGACCTGGGACCTCTCTATACCTCAGTCTCCTTATTTATGAAGTGAGGATAATAACGTGACTTACCCCGTAGAGTTGTTGGGAAGATTAAATGAGTTTAAAAATGTAAAGTATACAGAACACAGGGCACACTGTTGGCATGCATGCACACACATATGCACATGCATCTACCCTCGAATCTCAGACACACTAGCACACGGCCTTGCAGTAAAAATTAGTCTTAATCGGTTAGGTTTCTAGTCTTAGCTTTTGCTACCAGTGCTTCCTATTTAGTAAAGCTGTTGAAAACAGATAATAAAACGAAGTTTATGAGAGAAAGGCAAAGCTGTCTAAGGGAACACATCTCTATTATAAATGTTGAATCAGAGGTGGCTCCAACGTGGAGGCCCAGGTTATTTCTTGACAGGAGTGGTCAGGGAAGGGGGGATTTGGGGTTCATTTCCTTGGTCTTGAATCCCCTCCTAGAACCTGAAAGAACCCGTCTGCCATTCCTGGGCAGCCAGGCCTCCTCCTGGTAAACATTCATGGCATGGCCAATTTAATAAAGAATGTGAATCCACAGAAAAAGTCGACTAACTTCACTGCAGCCATAATAGGCATGAGGATGGTAACTGTTCACATACCTTGAAGCCCCCAGTATCTTAGGGGGAGCAGTACCGCCAGGCCACTGAGAGAGGAAAATCTTCCCATGCTGACGTCTAGGGGTTTTGGCGCCCTCATCTAGGATCTTCCCTTCCCCAGGCCCTAGCCTTCCTACTTACTACCCATCACTTCAGACAAGCTACACATCTCTCTGTGTTTCAGTCTGGCCACCTGCAAATGGAGGTGCAGATACCAGATGTACAGAGCGGCTGACACCGTCCTCAGCAGAGTCACTGGCAGCACTGTCATCCTCTCATTCTTGTTGGCCTGCTCCATCTCTGTCGATGAGTCCATCTGCTTTCCGGACTCAGGCTCCTTTCCGTAATCACACGAGGCCCTGATACTGCTCCCTGAGGGTCCTCTATCTCAGCTGGTACCAAAATTTTCCTACGCTTCTGTCTTCCATTATGTGGCAGCAACAACAACAGAAAAGAAGCCCCAAGCATTATTAGGAAAAAAGTAAACAAACAAAACAAATCAAAAAGCCAGCAGCTGCCTCTCCTTTGTTTTTAGTGGTGAGTGCTGGTCACCCATCCCAGATGACGGGGAAGCTTGGGTGATGGGATGCCGACTTCCCAGTCTCTATAGAAAGTTCCACATAAAGTTAGGGTGAAATGCAACTTTCTTTCTTCTGGAATTTCATTTCCCAAACCAAGGAACTATACAAAAGAATAGAGAATCTGCCGTGATCATCATGAGTTACATTTTCAGAGCTAAGGATTCCAAGCCAGTTGAATCTTTACTTAAAAAAAAAAAGTCGCTTCCAGACCAGCGACCTTTTGTCATTTTTGTTAATTTTAATATTAGTAATGAGATTTATTGTGTGAAAGGCATTGTGCTTCACAGACATTATCTTATTTAATTGGCATCACAATCTGGTGAGGTAAATATTATTTTATTTCAGTGAGTTATTTGAAAATTGGAGTTCAAAGATGTTAAGTAACATTCCCAAGGTCACAGAGTTAGCAGTAGACCCAAGATTTGAATCCTAGTTAATGAGATTCCAAAGCCCAGGATCTTGACCTGAGTTTCTCTCTATACCCACCCTGTATGTAGCCTCAAATTCTGTTGTTTGATTAATATACGTCATGTTACCTAGGAAGCAGGGAATAATGGACTATTGCTCCAGATACGACCATAAATGAAGAGGCTTGAGTGATCTCTATGCTATCTTTTAATTGTGATTCTAAGTATTTGTAAAACAAATGAACTCAGACATTACCAATTTGAAATTTATGCCTGGGCTAGATGTATCTAATGTTTCCCCCATTGTGAAGCCCCTCACCCTTCTCTGACCCACACGCCTTCCATGCTGCCTGCCAAAGGGCCCTCAAGAAGTCACAGATCTTAGAAAACTGGAGGCCCAGGCCCAGGCCCAGGTGCGGGGCTCAGGGCAGGAAGCCAGCTCCAGCTTCCCCATCAGGCACAGGGCTGAAGGACCACAGTACTTTTAATTCTTTTAAACAGTGAAGAAAAAACTAAACTTTTAGGTCAAAGAAAATGTTTTAACATAAAACATTAATATATTTGATGTCTTCTACCAAATGCAGTTGTAAAATATAATTTTTAATATTTTTTATGAATGGAGGGTGTACAGAGGCAAAAGCGCCTTGGGGCCCATAGAAAGTATCATGTGGCACGTGCCAACGCAAACCAAAGCCTGGAGCAAAAAGTAGCTTCAAGCAAATCCACTTGTATTATTTTGAATGCTTATCGGCATTTGTAGTGTCCTGGGCTGGACTTGGAGAAGCTCAGGAGAGGACCCATATAGTGATAGGATAATAACAGCAATTTGCCATCTGCAAAACCAAAGGAAATTAGAATCACCTGTGAGGGGAGGGGATAAATCATGTTAGAGCTACCTCTAGGGCCCACATCAGCTTGCTCTGGGCTTGACCAGTTGGCCACACAAACTCTATGCTTAAATACTACAAGTCAAATGGATGCCCATCGTCAGGACAAGTGTACAATGGGGAGGCCCAGAAATCTCCAAATAGGACAGTGTATACACCTGTGCTGTCGGATACATAGCCATTAGCCACAAGTGGCTATTGAAATTTAAATTTAATTAAGTAAAATAGAATAAAATTAAAAACTCAGTTCCTCAGCTACACTAGCCATATTTCAATAGCCACATGTGGCCAGGGGCTACCCTATTGGACAGTGCAGACATAGAACATTTCCATCACTGCAGAAACTTCCATTGGACAGGGCTGGTCTATACTGTGTTAAAAACTTATTTAGGATCATTGGCTTTGTGGTTTCCCAGGAGCAAAATCTTAAGTTACGGACCTTGCAGAGAAAATCTTCAGGCTACCAAATCTTGTTTCTACTTGTGTCAATGCTGCTCTTGCAGAGTTGCATCTGTTGCTGTGAGGATCCAGTGTTTAGGGAGAAGGCCAAGTGGAGAACCAAGTGGGTGTGCCTGCTTTAATGAAAAGATTAGAATGACTTGCAGTCAATTCTGTCATTATTTCTGAGTGTTTTTCAAGTCCTTGAGATCATTTTGTTCTCGTGGGCAAATTAAGCATGTCTTCAGAAATCTCATTTGTTCCATTAAACTGATGAGCATACTCTTCATGGTGAAGAGAGAAATTTCAGCTTAGACAGGGTAAACCGATGACACACGCTGAATTGGTGGCTTCTTAATTAATGAGATTTTAGTAGAACTATCATTTTCTCTAGTAAACATTTCGTTTGAGTTGAGTTTTCAGAATTTGAGTTGCCTCGGTGACTAACATATAAGAGACATTGGATTCCTCTGTAACTATGTGAATGATTTTCTTTTTTTCCTTTGCTAATATTTGTTCTCCCATGCATTTACCAGACAGGCACAAAGAAATGATGAATAACACCCCAGGCAGGCCCATAAGCTAGCGTATAATATTTGTGTGTTTTTAGGATGCTTGTTCTTGATATTTTCTTAACATAAACTTAAATTCTGAAAAATCTATTTGAATGGAAACAAATTATTAATAACCTTTGTCATATAGGTAACAAGGAACTATCTCTTGTAGTTCATTACACCACCACAGATTTTCCCAAACTGTGTTTTGAGCTACTCTACAATTGCATGAGCTATGATAATAGGTTTTCAGAAAAAATAACAAAGCCCATAGACAATTAATGTGAGAAACAATGCACATGAATCTAATAAAGATTCTGACAAATACTTCAGTCAATAAATCCATTGAAGATTTTTTTTTTTTTTTTTGGTGAGGAAGATGGGCCCTGAGCTAACATCTGCCAATCCTCCTCTTTTTGGTGAGGAATACTGGCCCTGGGCTAACATCCATGCCCATCTTCCTCCACTTTATATGGGACACCGCCACAGCAAAGCTTGACAAGTTGTGCATCGCTGCACGCCCGGGATCCGAACCGGCGAACCCCAGGCCGCCGCAGTGGAGCACACGCACTTAACCGCCAGCGCCACTGGGCCAGCCGCTAAAGATGTTCTTATTCAGCATTTCTCACATTTATTTGGGTACAGATCACTCCATTTTAAAGTTATTGAATGGTATGTTAGTGTTATTTCTTGAAACTTTTAGGAAATATAATATGGGCCTTGATACAAACTAATGAACTCCCCTCGTTCTGTTTACTAGCTCCCTCTGAAGTAGGAGCAGCCAGTTTGGAATCTTTGTTTTATACAAAACATTGCTTTTGCAAGGTACTCTGGATGCCAGACAGATTACCTTACTGCCCCTTCACCACACTCCTCCTGTCCCCTCAAGCTCCCTATGTTCCCTGAGTAGTAACCGGCTCAGTTGCCCTTTGGGACAAGAGGAATTCTTTCTGTAACTCGACCAGAGCAGGGGAAAATGTCTTTGCAGCATTTAGGACCTAGATTGCAGACAGGAATATGCTTTCCCTAAGTGTTGTAGGCAGGGGTTAGGAAAGCTGCAATAACCACATACTCTATTACATAGAATGGTGAAACTTCCCCGGTGGAGCCTAAATGTACAGCAGCATTACCCTGTCAATTCATGTTCACCTTAGAGTCCATCTACTTGCCTAAGTATTTTCATGCATGGTAGTCAAAACACATATCCCATCTCCCTCCCCACCAAATGCATGTAAAGATATGTTCCTGCACTTGAGAGCAGAACATTGCATCTGTCAATGTTACATTTTATCCTGCTAGATTTGGCTTATCCTTCCCAGCTGTCAGAATCCTTAAAGGCAACTTAGGGAAGAGGTTAAGAACATAGACCTCTCTAGACAGCTTGTTTTCTAGTTCTGGCTCTGCTCCTCATGAGCTGCATGAACTTGGCAAAGTTGAAAATTTCTCTAGGCTTCAGTTTTCTTATCTGTAAGATGGAGAAAATAAAATGACCTATATTATGAGGTTTTTGGGAGAACTATATGAGTTAATTTACGTAAAGCATCTAGAACTATACCTGGCATAGAATAAGTGATTGGTAAGGTCACCAGCTATTATTATTTCAAGCTTGACCTTCCACGAATGTATAATTCAACTATCCTACCATTTCACCCTCTGTAAATTTGATCAAGTTTCTATCTACATCTACATCCACATCCAAATCATTAATAGGAACATTGATTTGGGGAGAACTATTTGGTATGCCACTTGAGAGTGCTTCCCAGTGATGGAGACCTAATCATTGTTCAGCCCCTTTTGAGCATGGCCATTCATTCAGTTGGGAATCATCTTGCAGTACGTCTTCAAACACGCATGGCTCCATCTTTTTCCAAAGAACAAGGAAGATTTCGTCAAATGTAACATTTGTTAACAAAGACCAACATCGACTCAACTAATTTTAGATCAGTGGTTCTTAATGTGGGGCAGGGATAATACATATCAGAATCATCTGGAGAAATCTTGGGACTGTTATTTTATTTTACCATTTTATGTTTTGAGACATAGTGGAGGAGTTTAAGAGCAGAAAGAATGAGATGAACAAACACATAGCAATGTGCATAATATGTTGGGAAAACTCAGGCAGGTGACTTGCTGTGTGTCTTTGTGTGTGCAGCTTAGGTGTCTCATATGGCAAGGATAGGAGAAAAGGCGTGGGCAAATTGGAGAGTGTAGAGTGAGATAAACCTGGACAGAAAGGGCAGGTCTGGAGGACAGATTAAAGTAGGTTTTTTAGGTCATTGGTGACCCAAATATTTTAAGCAAGGAATCCTCTAATCAAATTCTGGAGAAAGATTATGGAAAAGCATTTGAATACTCACTTGCTTTTTATTTCTCTTCTCAGAAGAATTTTCCTCTGACATCTTTCTTAAGGGAGTCCAGCATCCGGTGGCTGAAATACCAGGTGTATCTGAGGACTAAATGCACATGGATTGCACTTATCAAATGATACTTGTCATGCAAACCATCACATGTACTTGCATTTAGGACAATTCTGTGGACAAACAAGTCTGACATAGGAAATTTCCTGGTTTGGCCTTTATACTCAATAGTGGTGTAAATAGATAAGCACATATGAAATTTCTCTGTTGGCCAAGTATATTGTGACACATCCCGCTTTTACTAAGCCCAGGACCAGCAGAGAACAATAGCCTACTTCATCATTGATGGTTCTTTTCATTTAAATGATCAAAATACATTGTATATACATGTAAGTGCCTACTAAAGAAGGCAAAGTAGCTAAAGGTAAAATTTTGCTATATTCTTTCCACCTATATTCAGACATATAACTGTACTTAGGTGAATTTTGGGGTGATTGTTTGCATTCTAGAAGGATTTCGGTTTCTGTGAAAAGATCTTGCTATCATTTTCCTCTTAATCATGGACCCTCCTAGTGTATATAACAATATAATTGTAAATGCAGCCCGACTTTCTCATCACATTGTTATAGCTTTGATAAAATTGGTCATAGACTGGGCAGAGAATTATACCTTGTGATCTATCACAGTTGATCTTTAGCTTTCTGAGTTGATCAGAAAGCTAAAGAATGTGGGGATTGAAGAAAGCCAAGTGCATGACATTTTGATGTCCTTTAAGGATTAAAAAAAATGGCCCGTTGATATTTTTTCATTATTGCAAAGGCAGAAATGAAAGAGATAGGGCCATTTGGCGCTTTTCACAGCTGGAGTATACCTGGTCTGGCCTAAGTCAAGAACACTTGGGAGGATGGGTCAGTTCCATATGGCATCTTTATTGATTCGCAGTTGAGGCAGGATGTGAAAGAAGGTCCATCTGTTCATGTATTCATTCAACATTGTTCATATCCTGAATGTCTAATGTGTTCTTAGCTCTGTCTAGGTGCTGGAGATACAGTGATGAACAAAACAAGGCCAAATGTTTGTCCTTAGGGAGATGATTGCATTGGGGATTGAGGGATTGGGGAAAGACAAGTAAATGTCAATTATAAAGTTAAAGGAAGAACAGTGTGAAGTGGGAGGCCTTTAGAGGGGCAGCTAAATGAGGTCCTGGTGAGTTGGGAAGGCTTCCATCCTAGTGGGACTAGTGACAAAGGTGAGTCCCAAAACCCAAGAAGGAGTTATGCACAATGAGGGTTGGGGATGGGGTCTGCCTTCCAGGTGAAGATTGTATGCCAAGAATTGGCAAAAAAGGTAACCATGGCACATTTGGGAGCCTTGTCAGAATGCAGAGATTGACCACAGCAAGAGGCATGGCTGAAGTCCATCAAGGGCCGGATCACAGAGGATTTTATATGCACGTCATGGAGTTTAGATATTACCTGGATGGCAGTGGGGAGTCACTGGGAAGCTTTAAGAAGATGCCATTATTAGATTTGGAATCAAGTCTTGGAAGCAGTGGACCAAGTGCTGAGTTTGTTGAGTTGTTGCAGTCATCTAGGAAAGATGTGTCAATGACCTAAGTTTTGTTGGAGATCATATAGAAAGGTAGAGTCAGGAACTACGAAAGACTTAGGTTTGGGTGAAGACTTAAAAATAAATTTTACTGCTAAATAATAAGTATTGCATCATTTAGGATAGTTTGGGTGCTAGTGAAGAGTACCCAATTAACAGTGGCTGAATGTTCAGAGCCTTTATAATTCACATATTAAGAAATTTGAGTATTGATAGTGGAGTTGCTCAGTGATGTCAGGGCTCTGGCTTCCCCAAAGTCCATTTGGCTTCTTTCAGGAGTGTAAGGTAGCTGCCACCCATCCAAAGAGTGTGCATGCCCTGTTGTGACAACATCCAAAGGCAAGCAGATGGAGTGGGTTTCTCCTCACTCATCGCTCTTCTCATGGAGTTTAATCTTCCCCTCAATTCTGTTAAGACTTCTTCTAGCATCTCATTGGTTATTGTGAAGTCACATAATCATGGCAGGAGGGATAGGATTACTGTAACTACTTTAGACCAATTATGATACATACCTTGAGTATAATGCCACCCAAATCCTGAACAAAATCCAAGTCTTATTAACAGAGAAGAAGGGGAACCTTGCTATGGCTAGGCATTCCAATGGAATATTCCAAAACTGTTAATGACTCTCAACCAGAGAAGTGGAGTGGCTTAAAATGGAGTTGCCACTAAAAACCAAGAGAGAAAATCTCTCCTATTCCTCTCTAAAGCAACAAATATCTCCACTCAAATTGTTTTTTTAGTATAACATTAGTGCTTAGGCATCATGACTAGGGTTTTGGTGTCTATCTTAGATGACTGTGATATTATAGAGATGTACATTTTAAGTTCCCAGTGGTACCTAAAGTAGGAAATGAGAAAGCTCCGCTGCCCTGGAAAAATTATACTTCCTACTTTCCAAATTCATCCTGTCACTTCAATTTTGTCCTGAATTTTCCTGCCTTATTCTTTTAGAATTTTTCTCTGCCAAGACATAGCATCTCCAGTTCATTCCAGACCAGCCTTCTCTTGGTGATAAATGAGCTGTGATCCTAGGTTGAATGTGTTATACTTTATCATTTGGCCTGGAAAAGTGTTAGTCTCTAACAGAATTGAGTAGTAAACACGATTTGTTCCTCCTTTTAGAAAGGGTGCTTTGATAATTTGTTTTATTATTTATTAAAAATTTTTATTCACACATATTGAAATTTGGCTCTGAATCTTGGGGAAGGCATGGGCACATGGATGTTGACCAATATGGCACACAGTTTTTGACTTTGATGTCAAGAAAACAGTCTCTCTGGCTGTGTATAAAATGGAGCTAATAATAGGTCCTGCCTCGTAGATGTATTGGGAGAGGAGTTGACACAGCACAGTGCTAGGATGAGCTCAAAAAATGATGAATATTTTTATATTGTTACCCAATTATTTCCCTAGTTTTCTGAGTAAATAAATTTGATGGAAGAGAATCAGTGGTTTATACCTTATTGTCTTTCTTCCTCCTTTTCTTCTGAGTCTTTCTTCCTCTCCATGCCTCACAGCCATGGAATTTCCACTCCCTGGATTTGTCTTACCTTCTCACCTCACTTCCTCTCTTTCTTCCTCTTACTTAGTCTGGTTTTTAAATGTCAGCCTCATTAGAAAGGGTTTAAAATGTTAGTGTTTTTATTTTCCCTCTGACTTTGTTCAGAGTTTCTAAAAAATTGTTTTCTGACTTTTTTTCCCATTTACTTTGCATTTCTTCTGCTATGTATCACTGGAATTGAGTCTTCTTATGTTTACATTGTATTCTAATCTCTAGACCTGTGTAGTCCAATACAGTAATTACTAGCCCACATGTAGCTATTGAAATATTTTAATTAATAACACAATAAATTTTTAAAAATTGAATTTTCCTGTCGTACTAGCCACATCTCAATGCTTAAGATCCACAGGTAGCTAGTGGCCATCATGCTGGACAATGCAGTTAGAATATTTCCATCCTCTCTGAAAATTCTACTGGAATGTGCTTCTCTGGATGCTTGCCAGCCACCCATCGTGGTCTAGTGGTTAAGATTCAGTGCTCTCACTACTGTGACCTGGGTTCATTTCCCAGTCAGGGAACGACATCGCCTGTCTGTTGGTTGTCCTGCTGTGGTGGCTGTGATGCTGAAAGTTATACCACTGGGATTTCAAATACCAGCAGGGTTACCATGGTAGACAGGTTTCAGTGGAGCTTCCAGACTAAGACAGACTAGGAAGAAGGACCTGGCCACCCACATCCGAGAAAATTGACCATGAAAACCCTATAAATAGCAGCGGAGCTTTGTCTGATAGAGCACTAGAAGATGAGAAGATGGTGCAAAAAGACCTGGCAGAGTTCTGTTCTCCTGTGCACAGGGGCACTAGGAATCGGAATCCACTTGACAGCACTAACAACAACAATACACTTTTACTGAGACATTCCATGGTTCTCCATGATGTATGTTCTCCTTCATTGTGATGGGCAATAAATCTAACTTGTTCAACTCCAGATGTGTTCCTAGTGGTCATTGTCTGGAAAGCATCTTTTTGCCATGCACAGAGAGCAAAAGGGTTTTCAGGCAGAGAAGTGAAATAACAAGTGTTGTTTGGGAAAGTAACTCTTACAGTAATGAGTCAATGAACTGAATTGGGAAGAAGCTGATGGTATTAAGACTGAGTAGGAAGCAACAACCTCTAGTAGAGAGGATGAGGATAAGACTAAGGCAATCAGTGCCATTAGGAGGAAAGGAGACTAGACTTGAGACACATGTCCAGTGTAGAACTAAGAAGTGACCGGTGACTGAGGGAGGGAGGAAGAGACTTGGCAATGAGAATGACTGTGATGTCTACTGAGCAAACTTATGAGTGAACTTGGCTACCACCAACTGAATTCAGGAATGCAAGAAGCAGAAGCAGTTTGGGAGAAAAGGTCAATAATCAAGTTTGGCAATTATGAAGTCGATATTGCTATAGGATGTCCATGCAGAAAACATCTTGTATTTGGAAGTACAGATGGAGACTGGAAGAGAATCCAGTGCCAAAGATTCAAGGGTAATTAGCATATAAATGACATTTGAAGCCATGAGGATGGATAAGATCATCCTCGGATAGAATGTGCTACGAGGCCCTAAAGGGAGCCGAGAACAGTCCTTGGGGTATCATAACATTTGATGGAAATGGAATAGCCAGCAAAGAATGATAAGAGTCAAAGAAATATAAGGAAAATTAAGAAAATGCAAAGAACTAGAAATCAAAGAGAGAGAAAAGTTCAAGAAGTAAAAGTGATACTGACAATATTAGAAAGTGGTTCAAGGAAAATGAAGATCAAAAACTGGCCTTTAGACTTGACAGTGAAGCCTCCTGGGGGAACCCTTTGGAAGAGAGACAAGGGTAGCAAGGGAGATAGGGAAGTATAGAGACCTTTTTATTTGTTTTTTTAACCCAAAGGGGAATTTGACCATGCTAATTGACCTTGGTGATACGGCCAGGGAGCTGGAAAGATTGAATATTTGGGAAGAGAAGTGATAATTAAAGTCATAAGGTAGAGGGGAGGGAATCTAGGGCTTTGAAAGGAGTAGCATTGCAAGAAAGAAGGTCCCTCTTCTTCAAAACAAGCCATAACCAAGTGAGGAGTCCATCCTGATGTGTTTAGGGAACGTTTTCTTGTTACCTCTATTTCTCTGTGAAATATAAGGTCATCTATTTGTATGTATGTGTGTGGGAGGTGGTAGAAATTGGAATGAGGAGTATCAAGAAAAGATTACATTAAACAAAGCAATATACAGGTACACATACATCTTGCTGCTTGTACTACGTAAATATGTTTTCAAATAACTTTGATCAACAGAAATAACTAATAGAGCTATAGTATATGGGAACTACATAACATTGAGAAAAATATTGTGCTGTGCTTCTCATTATTGCCTTTTCCCAAAGTACTAAATATGTGAAACGTTTTTCTGCTTCTAAAATGAAAACTTGTCAATATGTGGAAGTGGCTTTCCTGTTAATTTGAAAAGCAATGCCAAAGTAATATACTATCAGCTCTGTACTAAGTGATTTACATATTTACAAGTTTAAAAGAGTTTTAAGTTTCATTTCCAAGTCATAAAGGAGGAAACTGAGGCCCAGTGATTTTAATCAGTGGTAATACTGGTGAAGTGGGAGAGCCCGAAAATGAACACCTGGTTCTTGATTTCATAACCTGGTCTCTTTCTTCTACCTTTGGGCGCCATAAACAAAATTAAGTCGAGCCATCACCAGACTCCTTTTTGGAGTGAGAATCAGAATAAATTAGTCCGTAAATTCTTCATCATCTCTGCTCTTCTACAGCATGAAGCAAGTATTTGATGGCTCTGTCTTGCTGATGCTAATGCAGAAATCCACGTGATTTCTCTGAGGGAGGAGCTGCTGTTTGGTGACTTCAATAGGCAACCTCCGTGACTGGGCATTTGCCAGGCTAATACGGGGGAGTGGAACCCTGAACTTGCAGGGCCACGGCTACGCAAGAGGGGTAGCTCTGGGTAAGGTTCCTTCTCTCTTTAAAAACAGAATTGCTCCAAAATGTATCCCGGTGTTTGCTCTGGCCCCCTCACTCTACACTACCCAAACTAATGGCAGGGCTTCTTTACCAAGATCCTAGTGTGCACGAGGCTTTGAGACCCCTCTCGGGAAATATTGTATTTATCTAGATGTCATGGCTGGGTCTTGACCTAAGGCTCCCACACCTGCAAGAAGGCGTTGGGCTTGCTCAGTATCCACTTGAGCAGTCTCATGTGCTGAAGATTTTCTTCTCTTCGGCACCCGCACCAACATTCAATCCCATGAACTGTAGGCTTGGAAGCTATTGAGAGCCAGGTCAGAAACAGCCCCTCGCTTCTTTAAGTCCTCATCTAGAGACTCATCTCACTGCCTTGTGCCCTGTACACCCCGAACATTCCAAAAGAATTAAAAAGGCGAGACTGGCAGGCATCTTTGTTGTTGTTAGTGCTGTCGAGTTGATTCCGACTCCTAGAGACTCCGTGGACAGCAGAGCAGAACCCTGCCAGATCTTTTTGCACCATCCTCTCACCTTTCGGTGCTCTATCAGACAGTGCTCCGCTGCTGTTCATAGGGTTTTCATGGCCAGTTTTTCAGCGCTGGGTGGTCAGATCCTTCTTCCTAGTCTGTCTTAGTCTGGAAGCTCTGCTTAAATCTGTCCACCATGGGTGACACTGCTGTTATTTGAAATCCTGGTAGCACAGCTTTCAGCATCACAGCTACATGCAGCCACCACAGTCTGACAACCGACACACAGGTGGTGTGGTTCCCTGACTGGGAAATGAACCCGGGCCACAGCCGTGAGAGTGCGGAATCATAACCACCAGGCCACCAGGGCTGACAAAAGAGTATTAGAAAGGACTTATTATAGGATTTGAGCTAGTGTTAGGTGATTTGGGGTAGTGTTCAAGGAAGCAGGACTTTGCTCTGGATTGGATGCTTCAGAAGTAGCGGCAATTCTATGACTGTAGATAGGGTTAACAAACTGAATCTATAAATCTTACCTATGAGGAGGAAGAATGAATTGAGGCTAAAGTCAATTAGTAAAGAAGCAGCAGGCACTCACATTAGTCAAGCTAGAGTGAGGTTTGGCCGTTTTTCTGGTTTGGACAATGTTCTTGTTTTGTCTGTATGCAGTCGTAATTACAGAGTGATCTTGTTTTTGTCTTGATCCACCGTGGTCACAGAGTGGCTTTGTCTCATGTTGATGTTCTGTGAAATCGTTCATGTTCAACCACAGAGCACCCAGGCCCAGCGGTGAGCATCCACCAGCCCCCAGGTGTCAGGGCTATTTTCCTCTCCTCACATTTAGCCCCTGTTCCGATGGCTCCCTCTAGCCTTCGACTCTATCCTTGACACATTCTCCCACTCGCTTCGACTGTTTTCCCTGCTTTGCATCCTATATCTTTGCCACACTGCAAGTCTCATAGTTTTCTTAACCATGCCATGACATTTTTTGCCTTCCTGCCTTTGGGTCTTTCTGAAAACTGGCCCTCGTTATCACTCCTACATTTCTGGCTGGAAAATGCAAAATCATCAAGTGTCTCTTTCTCAGCAGAGGTACATTATGGCACTTTCTACCTTGCATTGTAGGATATTTGTTTCGCTCCCTGTATTATTATTTTCCCCAGTGAATAACTTGCCAGCTGTACAACATTGAGCCAGCTACTTAACCTTTAACTTCCTCAGTTTGCTTATTTGTAAAATGGGAATAATAGTAGAACCAACCCAAAAGTGTGCGGTTAATATGTGCTAAGTGCCTGGAACATTGCCTGGGCCATAGTAAACAACAAATAAGTATTATCTATTGTTATTATTGATGGTGTTGGTGGCTTAGGGCAGTGTTGCCTTTTTTATTATTGCTTTGACAGTTTTTCAACAAGGATTTCGGTGCCTGACCCACAAAATGGTGGTAGAATAAATGTTTTGTATTTATATATTTCTTTTCAATGTAAAGTCCTTGTGTGTTCATTATTTGACTTAGATGTAGGACAATATAAGGTAACTCTTTTTATCTCCAGTTTGTAGTTGAGGAAACAAGCGTGGGATCATTAACTGGCCTTCTCATGATCGCACTCAAAAAAATTGAGGTATGAGACTTGAACCAGAGTCTTCTCGTATCTGATTCAGTGTTTTTCAACTGAATATGCCAATTTAAATGATAACTTTTCCATATGCATTATTATATTCAAACCATGCTTCCCAGGTTGTGAAGTCTCTTGACATTCATTAGGGAAATACTGAATGATCTCAGTCATTTTACTATATTGGTGTCTAATTGAGAAAACTGAGTTAAATGTTGAATCTCTCCAATGAATCCAGTCCAAGTATAAAGGAGTTTGGTGTATGGGTACATACACACAGGGACACGTACACATCTGAATATTCTATGGAATATAGAATGCGGATTTTTGAAATGAAAGTTTGATGCTGTGACTGCATTTTTGTTCTATCCATCACCTAGGAGGTTGTTAATGCTTAGTGACTGTGGTGTGTTGTTATGAAAATTTCAACTGTATTTTTGGCTGATTCAATTATGTACTTCCAGAACTTTGCAGCTAGAAGACTAAGCTAGCAACTTGCAATAATAAGAATTTAAGGGTGTGGAAAGCAGGGCTGGGGAAAAGAATACTGAGAATTATGTAGCAGAAATAGATCAGATCTGGCAAATAGATTTATTTCAGGGGAGTCCATTTGCAGTGTTGCAACTAGTATGCAATGTGAATTATTGCCTGGAGAAGGGGAACAATTTGAAATCCAACAGCAGAGAATAAATATGCAAATTGTTTCATTCTTTGAAGTATCAAGAAAGAATTATACCTTAATTCACTTGTGGTGTCACTGTCCATTTTAGTAGTCACAGAAACACTGGGTTCTTTCTGCATTTAATTTGTTCATTGCCTTTCCTGCAATTATTCTTGTTGTAGTGGGTGGCCACTGTTGTACAGCAAGAAAGACTAATAAATTAAGATTGACAGTCTTGTATTATGTAAACCAATGCCACTGACTTTGGAATTAATATTAGGTAATTTTGCTTGAATTTAGTGCAAGTCAACTGTTGTGATTTTTAATTATTTTCAGTTTCACAATTTGTGTGGCATTATTTTTTTTAAATTTTATGTAACGTTTTAGTATTAATTGTGCTATGAATTAAATATTTCTACTTTTGTCTGTCAGTTGCGTGCTATTGTATTATATATTACTAAATGTGGGAATTGTTTTACAATCCTAGTTTTTTTTACATACATAAAGTTGATTAAATATTTTATATTTTTGTCAATAAATTTCTTTTTCATTAAAGGTATTTTTGACTAAGAATAGTAGAGAAGCCCTTAGAGCAATGTATTATGCTTATAGAAAGAATAGACTACTTAATCAGGAAGTATTTATTGGATACTCCCTGGTCTAAGGTGGTGATTAGGTGCTGAAACAGAGCGTAAGAAATAGTCCTTTGAACTCTAGAAGTTTACAGTGTACATTAGTATTTTGTAAATCCACTTCCTCTCTTTCTTCTTTCCTTCAGGCCCCAGAATCTGTTTTTCAAACAAGATGTTACCAACCTGCTTTGTTGCAAGGAGGCATGGTAGTGGGGTTGAAGAAGGCCCATGGCTTGCCCAGGTGGCCCTAAAGGGTGTCCCCAGAACTCTGAGGTCGCTTAGAGTAAAGTGTGAAGGCTATCACTCCACATGATGAAATAAGATGCCTTTTGAAAAGCTAATGACTGTTCATGGCAAGAAAAGATGTACACCAATGAGGAACATAGATATGAAGCCCAACAGGAGATAGAAAATGAACCATGAGATCTAAGTAATTAAATTTGTTCATCAAAAGAAGTATTTGGAACATTATATGAATATTAAACACTTTAGACAAACATGGCCATAAACCCCTAGCTATAAACACACACATACACATAGCTTTGTAATGGGTTTTTCTTATGTTTGGAATGTAGCAGGTAAATAAAATGTATTTGACCACGATGTTACCCCACATGTGATGTGTATATGTCACGGGGATTTCACTAGATGGTGTGTGATCTTTCCGGAGATGTCTTTGATCTAATTTGCAAAGGGTCAGTGATATGATTGGGGCCTCCCCCACTAGAGAGGGTACCGTGTCACCCTAGTCATGCCTGTATTCTCCCTCCTCAGTGCTGTCCCTGGTAAATATCTGTTGAATGAATGCATGAATTCAGAAGGCCAGGTGATAGCCCTGATCAGAAACTGGTCTTCAAATGCATAGTCTGGGTGTCAGATTTTGTTCTCATACGGAGCATAAATTGGCCTGTCAAGGATGGAATCCTATTAATCAAATTAATAGAATTGAAGTATAAATTTATGTATTTTATTTATTTATGTACACATATAGATTGTATATAGAGAGGTTTCTATTGAAATGTCAATGTATAAATCTACTATGAGAAGGAAATACAGTTCTCAAACAGACTGGAATATTAACTTTCTCATATCAGTACCTTCTTTCCCTGTAGGCAAGCAATGTGATAAGTTAACATGTAAGCAGACTTTCAGTTTATAAAAATGTAATGAGAACTCTTGAGTCAACTGGAGGTTCATGTCGCCTTAACCTGCTCACTTTTCCTTGCAGAGAATCTGCAGCAGAAACCAAATTATCAAAAGGCTACTTTGCTGAGACTGAAATCAGAATAAGGGTTGGGAGTGATATCAGTTGACTGTGTAATTGCGTCAGGCTTTTATAGTTCTGGACATACCCATCAGGAAAGGGATATTTTGTTTGTCTGAAGGGAGTCTGTCTCTACTAGCCAGTGAATGCATGGACTCTGCTATGGTCTGCCTTTGAGAAAGAGCTGTTTCTTATACTAGTAACAACCTCATAGAATTTTTGTAAGGATCACGTGACATAACCCCTGTAAGGTACTTACTGGGAATTTAATAAGTATTTATATTTAAATAATGTGAATTTGTTATTGCTTCACCATATCTTCTTCTTTTTGGTCTTTTCCTTGTTCATCATCTTACTTTCACCTCTGCCTTGGATGACTAACCCTTCTTCTGAAGGATACCTTCTTTCTCTGCAGGTGTTAATCTCTTCTCACTCTTTGTTTTCAGTCTAGGAGACTTTTGCCACTTTAAGGAGTGTTTGCACATCTCTGACCTAATTTATTATTTACATATTTTGAAGTTTAATTCTCAAATGTCAACATTCTTCGTTTCCAAGTTTTTGAAGATTGTGAGGAACTTTGCTTTAGCTTCTGCATGAAAAGAAATTTTCATCATTTAATGGGAAGGGCTGGCAGTGTCCAATTCCTGATGTGGTGTCTGGCATGTAGTAGACATTAAATAAACATAGGTTGAATTAATTGTGGCCTTTAAAAACCCTTTCCTTTAGAGCATGCCCTATTGACATTTGGCGTAGAATTTGGAGCTGGATAATTTTTTGTTGTGGGAATGTCCTGTGCGTTGTAGGATGTTGAGCAGCATTCCTGGCCTCTACCCACTAGGTGCCAGTCCCCCTCCCTCCAGTGTGACAACCAAAAATATTTCCAGATGTTGCCAAATGTCCCTGGTGGGTCATGATCATCTCCAGTTGAGAATTACTGCTTTAGAGCAAAGATTGCCCATTAGTGGTGTTCACATTTTTATCTCCCCATATTTCTCAAATTTTCCCAGCAAAAATACATGAGAGGGAAGAGTACTTACATTAATATTAATGAGTTGCCACTAACCTAAGGGCAGTAGCATTTAACGCTGAATGCCACAAAGAATCACAGCCACCAACAATATCTCTAATTTTGAGGTACAATGTGATGAGATGCTGGTCCAAGAAAGGAAAGCAACACAATATTCTTTTACTAAGAATTTTTTGCTATGAAAACAATGTCATCTCAAACACTGTGCTTAGTGATATAGTAGCTTTACGTTCTAGTATAAACTTCTTATCTCATTGGACCTGTGGTACTGAAGTGGCACTGCCCACTGTCACTTAGTTCCTGGTGTACAAAGGGACAGTCACTGAATCAGTCAATAAGCAGGCATTGAAAGCATAAAGAAATCAATGAATTGGCCAACAGTGAGCAGTGAAGTTTGCAAATCCAGGAAAATACCCAGGTCAGTGTGACCACTAGGTGGAGCACAGTGTGTGAACTGACCATGGCTGGCAGAACATATTTTGATTAACATTAATATATAGGATAAATGCTTAATAAGAAATATTTTATAATTTTATTTATTTATTTTCCCCCAAAGCCCCAGTAGATAGTTGTGTGTCATAGCTGCACATCCTTCTAGTTTCTGTATGTGGGACGCGGCCTCAGCATGGCCAGAGAAGCGGTGTGTCGGTGCGTGCCCGGGATCCGAACCCAGGCCGCCAGCAGCGGAGAGCGCGTACCTAACCGCTAAGCCACGGGGCCGGCCCTAAGAAATATTTTAAACTTAAGAAAACTCATAGGTAGGTAAGAGAAATATACATTTAAAGACATAATTGTGAGAGGAAACGGGAAACTGAGGGAGAGAATAGAATTGTGGGAGAGAGATAATTGTGGGAGAGACAAGGAGTTGTGGGAAAAAATGGACAATTGTGGAGGAGATGGAAGATTTCTGGCAAGATGGGGAATTATAGGAGAGACAGAGAATTTTGGGAGAGAATGGAGAAATTTGGGGCAGGATAAGGAATTGTGGTAGCATGGGGACTTGTGGGAAAGAACAGGGAATTGTGGGGCTGAGAGGATTCTGGGAGAGAACAGAATTGTGGGAGAGAATGGAGAATTGTGGGACAGTATGGGAAATTGTGGGAGACACAAGGAATTGTTGGAGAGAAATGGAATTGTGGGTGAGAATGGAGAATTGTAGAACAGTACAGCGAATTATGGGAGGGAAATGGAATTGTGGGATAGAATGGAGAATTGTAGGCCAGTACAGGGAATTGTGAGAGAGACAAGGAATTGTTGGAGAGAAATGGAATTGTGGGATAGAGTGGAGAATTGTGGGACAGTACAAGGAATTGTGGGAGGGAAATGGACTTGTGGGAGAGAATTGTGGGAAAGTATGGGGAATTATGGCCAACATGGCGTTGTGGGTGACACAAGGAATTGTGGGAGGAGAAATGGAATTGTGGGAGAGAATGGAGAATTGTGGGACAGTATGGAGAATTGTGGCCAACACAGGGAATTGTGGGAAAGAGATGGAATTATGGGAGAGAATGGAGAATTGTGGGGCAGTATGGGGAATTATAGGAGACAGGGGATGGTGGGAGACACAAAGAATTGTGCCAAAGAAATGAGATTGTGGGAGACACAAGGAATTGTGAGAGAGAAAGGGAATTGTGGAGAGGAAATAGGTTCCAGGGAGAGAATGGAGAATTGTAGCACAGTATGAGGAATTGTGGCTGACGTAAGGGATTGTGGGAGAGAGATGGAATTATGGGAGAAAATGGAGAATTGCAAGACAGTACAGGGAGTTATGGGAGGGAAAGAGAATTGTGGGAAAGAAAGGAGAATTTTAGGAGACACAAGGAATTGTGGGAGAGAAAAGGAATTGTGGGAGGGAAATGGAATTGTGGGAGAGAATGGAGAATTGTGGGACAGTATGGAGATGGGATTGTGGGAGGGAAATGGAATTGTGGGAAAGAATGGAGACTTGTGGGACAGTATGGAGAATCATGGGAGGCAGGGGATTATGGGAGACACAAAGAATTGTGGGAGAGAAGTGGGATTGTGGGAGAAAAGTGGGATTGTGGGAGACACAAGGAATTGTGGGAGAGAATGGAGAATTTTTGGACAGTATAGGGAATCATGGGAGGCAGGGAATTGTGGGAGAGAAATGGGATTATGGAATAGAATGGAGAATTACAGAACAGTATGGGGAATTGGGGCTGACACAAGGGATTGTGAGAAAGAAACAATTATGGAAGAGAATGGAGAATTGTGGGACGGTATAGGGAATTATGGGAGGGAAATGGAATTGTGGGAGAGAAAGAATTATGGGACAGTATGGGGAATTGGGGGAGACAGGAGATTGTGGGAGAGAAATGGAATTATGGGAGAGACTAGAGAATTGTGGAACAGTACGGGGAATTTGGGGAGAGAAGGGAGAATTATGGGATACTGCAGGGAATTGTGGGAGACACATGGCTGAGGGAGAGGATGGAGAATTGTGGGAAAGAATAGGAAATTTGGAGACAATATGGGTAATTTTGTGAATATAAGGGTAATTGTGGGAGAGACAGGAATTGTGGGAGAGAATGGAAGGGTGTAGGGTAGAGCAAGAATTGTGGGAGAAGTGGACGACTCTGGGAGAGAACAGAGAATTGTGTGAGAGAATTGTGGGACTGTACCAGGAATTGTGGGTTACATAGAGCATTGTGGGAAAGAACTGAGAATTGTGGAAGACCATAGAGGATTGTAAGAGAGAAATGGAATTGTGGCAAAAAATGGAGAATTATGGGACAGTTCAGGGAATTGTGGGAGACATAGGGGATCGTGGGGAAGAACTGAGAATTGTGAGAGAAATGGGAATTCTGGGAGAACAGAATTTGGGGAAAGAGTGGAGGTTTATGGAAGAAAATGGAGATTGTGGGAGACATGGACTTGTGGGAAAGAACTGAGAATTGTGGGAGAGAAAGGAGAATTCTGGGATAGATTGGAGGATCTTGGGATGGAACAGAGATTAGTGAGAAAGAACTGATGGTTGTGGGAGAGAACGGTGGATTATGGGAAAGAACAGGGACTTTTGGGAGAAAATGGAGCATTGTGGGTGAAAAGAAAGCATGGTAGGAGAGATGAGATACCATGGAAGAGTAAAGGAGTTGGCCCTCTGAGCTCCATATGTTCTGTAGGGCTGTGCCCCTCAGTTCTAGCCAGTCCCATCCTGCACATCCCCTACCCAGGCTTCTTTCGCCAGGGCCGCTCCTCTCTTACTTCCTATATGCCTTCATGGCCAACCCCTCTGCCCTGCTAGGCCTTGTCCATGGTATATCTGGGAGATCATTTTTCTCCAGCTAGGAATGACAAAAAATGTAATGTATCTCAAGACGCTTCTCTATCCCAACACTCTCGACCTTCTTAGCACTCCAGTTTATGATTAGGATTAGTCATTTCAGTTTTATTCAACAATCATATGTTCATGGGCCATGAGAAATGCAAAAACGAACAAAATATCATCCCTGCTCTCCAGGAAGTTTCAATTTGGTAGGACACTAAAGTAAATCATGTTGGCAGTAGCTGCATGTAAGAATGTGAATTAAAACGCTGTGAGAACACAGACCAAGGCAAGAATCAAAAGTAAGTGGATTCGACAAGTCAGTTATAAAAAACTGTACAACAAAAGCAAAAGAAAGGAAAGGTTTCTCAAAGGAGGTAGTTGAGATAGACTTGGAACAATAGCAAAGATGTTTAAAGGTAAAAGATGAAAGCTCACAGTATTGAAGTTAAGGAAATAGTGTAAAAACACACACAAAGGACAGAGGTAGGACGTGGCCCACTGCAGGACCAGCTGGTGGAATGGCTCAGAGGGGGACAGGGAGAGGGCATCAGTGTATATGCATCTGAAAAGCCAAGTTGGGTTCAGATCTTAAAGGCCAAAGAGTTTGGATTCTCTGACATAGGCCCTGGGGTGCTGATGAAGATTTCAATGTGGGAATGACTTCAATGGAAATGACAAGGAGAAGGACAATGGAAGGTAGGATCGGCATTTCCATGACCGAGAGTTTTGGATGTGCCTGTTGGACTGGCAGCCCATAGTGCCTCAGACAGCCAGGGGAGTGCCGCTGAGACTCTGGAGGCAGGACGGAGAGGGGACAAGAATTTTAGAAGGAATGAGGGAAGGGGGACGCAGGAGAAGGGGAGTTTGGCAATAATAGGTGACAGGGACTTTGTGCCACCCTTTCTGAACCTCAACTATTGTTTCCACTTGTAAAGTGACACTCTGGACCAAAGGATATATTAGACTTCGTTCAGGTTTACTAATTCTACGCTGTTCTGTGGCATTTCAACTTATGAACAGATGTGAGAAAAGCAGCAAGGAGGGCTGTGGTGGCCGCTGGGTAATCTGAAGAGCAGATCCTGAACTAACAGAGTTGGGAGAAAAAATACAACCTCAAGAGTGAGATGACCAAAAAAAGCACTGAGAAGGAAAACTTTCCTGAGACGGGAGTCGGGAGGAGGTGTGGAAGTGGTGGAAGATCAGATCCACAGGGTCCTAATCCAGGGGACTCCGGAACAAATCTTGACTTGGAACAGATGAGTGGATTCCAGGGCCACAAGGAAGAGGTGAGCATTTCAGCTGCCTCCATCCACCTCGCTATCCTGCGGGTCTCTCAACCTTATGTGTCTCCAGCTGACATCACTGCATGCCTTTCCCTCCTGCCCCTTCTGTATTCCATGAACAGAGTAGGAGTGTTTCCATCCATTCAGTTTTCCCAGGCTAGAAATCTCTGTGGTCCTTGACTGCTTTCTCTTACTCTGTATAGTCAATGGCTAGGAAGGCATGTAGATTCTGCCTCCTAAAGGTCTCTTGGATCTGTACTCGCTTCTTCACATCAACTACCACTGCTATCGCTGATGCACCACCATCTCCTCCCTGACTCATTACAACTGGCTTATGGCTGGCATCTTGGCACCAGTCTCTGCCACACCCATGCACTGCGCTGGTCCTACAAGCAAATCTGAGTGTGTCTCTACTAACTTAAAACATTAACTGGCCTTTCACTGGCCACCAGATGAAGTCCCCACTCCTTGGCAGAGTCTGTAAAAGCACTTATCATCTGGTCCAACCTGCCTCTCCAGCTTCTCACAAGCCCTCGACACCATCCATTCTGCTCTGTGTCTCGAAACAGGGTCTTCTTTGGGTTTTCTTTCTTCTCCTTCTCCCACAATGGTCTATCATGCAAGACTCAACCTGGACATCACCTCCTCCAGAAACTCTCACCAATGCTCCCCAAAAGCAATATAGTACCTGCAATTTCTTTGTTCCTTTAACACTTCACAGATTTTTTAAAAATAAGAAATAGTATTGTACTTACTTATTTGTTAGTTTCATATATTATACTTGATAAGGACACTTGCCTTTCTTGCTAACATGGTGCTTAGCATATAGTAGATGCTTAATGAATATTTATTTAAGATCCATTTCAGCTACCTTGTGAGATATCCCTAGTAAGTGCCAGACATCATGTCAGTTAATAATAGAAGCTCAGTTTGAGCCTTTTGGCCTTGGCATGAAACCTGAAGTAGTAGACACTTAGGGATGTGATAAACAAGTCAAGCTTCCTCATGACAGTTTAAATATGGAGAAGCCTGTCTGTATTGCTGTATGTAGTTTGTATCTCTGGGCTTCCCCCACCCCCCACATGTAGCAAAGTATTTCTTGCATTATGGATAAGCTCCCTGCCTTTATGGAAGAGACCAAACTTGAAGCAGCTGAAAAGAAGGAAAAAGGAGATAGACCAAGACTGACCTCAGTATCTCAGTCCCAAGATCACCGCTTTAGAAGAGAAGGCTGCCTGTTCCTTTGCATTCTGGCAGCACTACACTGCCTGGGGTAAAACAACAGGAGTTGGCTGGGTAGGGTCACCCTGCCCTGGGCTGGTTTCCTTACCTGTAGCCACATCTTCAGCCCAGATTGAACTGCCATGGTATTTTAGATGCAGATTGGAAATTTTCACTCTACTGTGTTTTGTTTTGTTTTGTTTTGTTTTTGCTGAGGAAGATTTGCCCTGAGCTAACATCTGTTGCCAATCTTCCTCTTTTTGCTTGAGGAACATTGGCCCTGAGCTAACATCTGTGCCAATCTTCCTCTATTTTGTATGTGGGTCACCACCACAGCATGGCCACTGACAAGTGGTATAGTTCCGTGCCTGGGAACCAAACTCAGGCTGCTGAAGTAGAGCGCACTGAACTTAACCACTAGGCCACGAGGCCAGCCCCTTCATTCTACTGTTTTGCTTGGGAATTCTACTCACCAACGTTGTTCCATTTTCTTTCTCAAACTAGATGATTTATTAGAGAAATGTTAGATATTGGATAACATTATTATTATTATTTATTGACTGCCTACTATGTGTCAGGCACTATTTAAGTGCATAGCATGCAATATCTCGTTTAATACTCACAAAATCTTTTGAGAAATTGCTGTCATTAGCACCTCACTAGAGGTAAAGAAATACTAAGTAAGATTTGCAAGAAGGGCTAGTTCTTCGCTCATCTGAATGAGTCTGAGATGAACAGTCCTATGCCCAGATGCCGCTCACCCTTTTTTGAGTTTATCATGATGGCTCTTACTATGTAAATCTATTCCTTATACTTAGATCGTATGTCACCTAGCTTCTAATAAGCTTAATAAATATTGCTATTACTCAAAGCGTTCACTCATAAAATTTTAGTTAAAATAAAAAGTGTTTGGGAAGATCCTAGCTGTCATATTATTAATAAATTTTTTAAAACATAATCAGTTATTCTTATTTTCCAGCTAGGCCTTTTGGAACCATGCAATACATCCAAACCTACACAAACTCAAATTTTCCATCAGAAATTGTAGTTTAATAATATTATTACATACAGCTGTGGAACACTTATTCATGTGCAAGGGCCATGCGTTAGGTACTAGCGCAAGATGGTGAATGGAATGTTCAGTGATACTGGCAGTGTACGTGCATTTTGGTTAAAGGTTTCAAACAGCCCCAATGTAATAAACTGGTGGATGTTAGGGAAGGGGAGGGTCTACAGGACCCCAGTGGGGACACAAGGAGGGGAGAGGCACCCCTATCCCCAAAGAGCATTTATTGGAATCAACTCACTTGTCCCAAGAAGAAGGTGCTGCCAGCATGTAGACTCTTTTTCTAAAAAATTTCAATTTTCTTACTCAATGTTAACAGTAAAATGTTCATTCAAGGAGAATCTTTAAAGGAGATAAAATTTGAGTACATAATTTATATTAAAAATTAAAGCAAGATCTTTTCCCACAAGCCTTAAGTAAATAAATAAAATGAAATTTTGACTTTAGGCGGGTCAGATAAAGCAGATGAAGGAGAGTAAAATTAATCAGTTATAAAAACAATGACGTTAATTGAGATTTAATTGGAAATAAAGATCATAGGTTTGTTTTATTCTTTCTCATTAGCCATCTTAATTAGAAGATAAATTAACTTATTGTAATAGTAAATTCAAAATGTAGAACAAATGATAAATTATAATCTTAGAGTATGCTTTGATGACTATGAATATATATATGTATATATATGTATGTTTGTGTATATATACTTAGATATATGTAAGATTGATCTCTCATTTTAACCATTATCCCATAGATTTATTAGATTACAATCTTTAGAGAAACATTATTTAGGCCTTTAACTGGTATTTTCTCCCTCTTTATTAGTTGGATTAATGGAAATAACCCAAGTAAGAACAGGAGTTAAAAAGGGGGAACAGAGAGGAATTTATAAATTGATAAGTTAGGCTGGTGTTGGCAATACTGGGAGGAACCTTCATAAAAATAGAGCTTTGAACAGCCAAAATGCTATGGTTACCATAGAGGAAAACAGATTTTAGAAAGAAAAAAGACTCAAGTCAAAGTAAAACCTCATTTTCATCAGCACTGTAAAAGGTTAAATGCAAACTCTGCATTCTTTTCAATATGAGATTGATGTGTCCAAGTTGGGAACTCTTCAAAGTAGCCTGTGCATTCCTAAGAAGAAGCTTCTATGTGGCAGTCAAGACTGAACCGGATCATTGGTACCTAAGCAGGAAATGAGAAAACCCAGTACACCTACAGCTAGGAGATTTTCCTCAGAATATGACATATGACTTATTTATTTATATGGGTGAACAATAAAAGTAACGATGCAAATTTACCAAGGTGTCAGTGCCAAATGTCATCTCCTATGTACTGGGTCCTAAGTTGCTAATTCTAATAATGGGAAACTAAGAAGGAATTTGGGGCCCGTTACCCAAAAGCCTTGCACAATGAAAATGGTAACATGAGGTTAAAATAGGACCTCTCAGCCTTTGCGCTATTGACGTTTGAGGCCTGATAACTCTTTGTTGTGGGGGCTTTGTTGTTTGTCCTATACACTGTGGGATGTTTAGCAGCATCCCTGACCTCTACCCACTAGATGCCAGTACCCTCCCTCCTCCACGTTGTGGCAACCAATAATGTCTCCAGACATTGTCTAATGTCCTTTGGGGAGCAAAATCACCCGTGGTTGAGAACCACTACTTTATAGTAAGCCTGTAATAATACAGCCTATATCTTCCTTTTAGTCTCAAGATATTATAAGTAAGAAAATAAGTCAATGATGGAGGTGTAGATTTCCTGTCACTATTCATTATCAATAGAGACAGGGCAGCCCCATTGTCTGCCTTTGCCCAGTGGAGCTGTTTTAAGGCAGCCCCTCCCATCACTCATTAACTCTGTTGAGGCAGAAGCCGCCTGGGAAAATTTTTATTTTACAATCACATATAAAACATAGATGCCCAGTGCATGATTTTGGATTTTCACTTTATTCATGTCATATGAAATGAATTATTCATGATGAAGATATGATACAATCTATTGTAGAACAATATACTACAAAGAACCTTATTAATTTGGTGGCTGTCAATAAAATATGAACATTGCAGGTCAGATCTTACTCTGCCGTTTTACCAATTAGTTACAGCCCACTGCAAAATTATGGGTAGAGATGATTAGAAACTAGAAATTAGGAAGCAGGATTGATGAGGAAAAATTCTTTGTGCACCCTGACTTAAATATAACTCTTCAAGAGGAAAATAGTTCTTATAAGGATTTTTCCCCGACTTTATGCACAGAGGTAGCATCATATGCACATTTAACTCATTCAAATTCAGCTCCACTTGGTGAGGGGTGGAGCAGGCAGAGGAGGGGAGGATAGGTTAGGATTAACTTCATCCCAGGGTTCCCTCTTGCCCAGCTTTCCACCAATGAGCCTGTGCCCACAGGCAGGGAGGGAGGGGAACTTGAAACATTCCTGCAAGTTGGCAAAGCCTCTGGAAAGAATATTTGAATGACATTTGAGATTCCTGTACCATGGACAGAGAAGTGAGGAGCGTTCTCAGGTGACAGGCAAGTGGCCCCAGAGACACATTGACTGGGAAGAGTTAGAGGGAATCCTAAAATTGTCCCCAGGGGACAACAGTGATGGCAGCCAACAGTCAGATGTGAGATCTTCATAAATGTGCTCAAGTGCCCTAAGCAGCAAAACATTTAAATGATTTAATGATTGAAATCTCTCCATAGTTCTTTTTGGATTAATGTATGCAAATTCCTGCACAGCGTTAGTACACAAAGCAGTAAGGATTGTATCTTATGGGCAATTTTAAGAGGTTCCAAGGGTGACTATATGCAAACTTAAGACCCTAATGGCCACCTCAGCTGGATATCCACTTTATACTTTTGCAGGAGATTTTGGTCATTAATTTTACAAACTTACTCTGTGCTTCAAAAAATCCCCCAGAGCCTGACCTAACAGAAGTTAGCTAATAATGTGTCACCATGGGTTCTAAATTGACCACGGCTCTTTTACAGAAATTCTTTTCACAACCAGAAATATGGATTGCATTTCTTGTTTTTCTCAAAACGCATTCCTTACGTGCTTTCTTCTTCCTCCAAGGTTTTCTTAAACCAGTATTTCCACTGATTATTTGATTCTTATCCTTTTATTTTCTCCAATTGACTGTGAGATCCTTGAGGGCAAGGTTTACAGTGTCTGGTCCCTACACCCCACACAGCTGCCAGCACAACGCCTTGCAGTGATCAATATTTAGGAGAAGAGCAAGGAATGAATATTTATTATGAGAATGCAGGCTGAATGTAACCAGTGATGCTTTCCTCTTAATTTTTCTCTTTCTTTTATTGTGCCTACAAAAATCAATGTCTTTTAAAACCCCATTTTATTAAAATTAAGCAAAAACTGAACATCAACTAATTTATTTCTTCTTGATTTGCCAAACACCCCCACTGCTTAAGTCATTAAATGATTAATCTAAGTGAGCGTTTACTTGCCGAATGGAATTCCGATAACCCAAAAAAGGGATGTCTTTAGGAACCTGGTACAAGTAGCTTCAGAAGTTTGACTGAGAGTAGCAGCCAACCCTTCGTTCCATCCAATTCTCCAGGTAATTATTATGAAGAAGTCACTGTAGTCAGCACTACCATGCCACAGGAAATAGTTGCAGAATCTAAAAATGTAATGGGCTTCCAAGATGGGAAATATGATGTTTTCTTGTGACTTTCTGGAGGAGCTGGCATTTTTATGTGAGCCTAGAAGGTTGTGGACATTTTCCACGGGCATAAGTGAATGTAGTAGGGAGGGGGCATCCAGGGCCCAAGCCACTGCAAAAACAAAGGCCTCTGAGTGGGAAAGTGAGTGGGGTGTGCTTGAGCAATGATGAGAGATCAAATTTGGCTGAAGGAATGCGAACATGGACAGCAGAGGTGGGCCATAAAGGCTGGATGATGAATCAAAATCAGTAGCAGAAACTTTTGAATCTTAGAACAAGGAGACTAGTTTATTTAGAAAGCCAGTGAGAAGCCATTGGTATTATATGTGCTGTGGAGTCATATAACAGGAGCTTTGCTGTGATGATATCAATTTGGCTTGTGAAAGAAGCAATGATGGAGGAGAGAGTGTAAGTCAGAGGCCAATAAAAGGCCACTGAAGGCTTTATCCATCATAACCCCAAACTGCAAACAGTTTAAATGTCCATCAACGGTAAAATAGATATACATTGTCGTATAGTAGTCCGCTGTATAAATATACCACAATGAAAAAAGAATGCATCATCGCTATGTGCAACAATTTGGATGAATCTCACAGACCAATGTTGAGCAAAAGTCCAACATAAATCATACGAAGTTCAAAACCAGGCAAAAATACTCTACAGTGTTAGTCATCAGGATGCACTGGTGTGCCACATAACATCGTTTGGGCCAATAACAGATCACATATTCAACAGTGGTCCCGTAAAATTAGTAACATATAGCATAGGTGTATAGTAGGCTATACCATCTAGGTTTGTGTAAGTACACTCAATGATGTTTGCACAATGATGAAATTGCCTAATGACGCATTTCTCAGAACGTGTCCCCGTCATTAAGCGATACGTGCTGTAGTGTTTACCTTTGGGAGGAGTATTGACTGAGAAGGGGCATGAGGGCGCCTTCTAAGGTCCTGGAAGTAGCCTGTATACATGAGTGTATCCATATGTAAAAATTCATCGAACTGCGTACATAAGAGCAGTACACTTCCCTGCATGTATGTTGTATTGCAATAGAAAAACCTAGGAGTAAAAAAAATGAAGCTAAAAAGAGTGTAATAGATTTGTGGAAAGGAAGAGGGCCTGAACTAGAGGCCAGTGAGAATGAGCAAGAGCTAAATGTGACAGCAGTTATGAGGTAGACCGAGCCTGGGGCTTGGCAAATGATTGGATGAAGACTCAGAGAAGGAGAGGAGTTAGAGAGGGCTCTGTAGTTTTCAAGTACAAGTAAATATAAGGCTCTGTGAGAGTGTGTGTGTGTGTGTGTGTGTGTGTGTGTGTGTGTCTGTGTGTGTGTGTGTGTTGCCATAGTAACTAAAGCGGGGATGATCACAATGTGTTGGGTAGTATATAGCTAGGATGACCATGTGATTTTTCAGCAAAATCACAAGGCTTGGCAGAATTTACCTGGCTCTGAGGTCCTAGCATATTCTGGCACGCTTCTGCTTCCTTTGTTCACACCTATAGAAATACAAGGACTCCTTGGCGGTATTTCACATTCCATGCTTCCTCTGCATCTCATTAACATCCGCCTTGTATTCTATACAGATCCACTCTTCACTCTGAGGGAGTTAGATAAATAGTCTCACCAAGGTCATTGCAGAGTTTACACAGAAACCATTCTGTAGCCAGAAGATTCTGCAGTCTGCAGTTATAGGAAGCTTTGTCTTTTCAGGGTCATTATGACGAGAAAATTTTGATTCTTAGTAGCTAATTTTCAAAGGATACTTGGATTCTGTTAACTGTGACCACAGAAGGAGAGCATGCATATGTGCTGCTTGTTCCTGTCTTCATTTCTGTGTGTGCTGCTGGGCCCTGGAGAAATGGGCGTGGGGCTTCACACATGGCCTATTTGCCGCATTTGGGGTCTGTGCATTTGAATTGAACAGTGAGTTCTTGAAGGAGCGACTGCACCGGCAGTAGTTTGGGGCTTCTTGACAAACCAGCAGAGAGGGCCATGACGGAGACTGTAGGGGGCTGGATGACAAAGAGACCAGGTTTTCACAGGAGGGCAGTAGACTCTCCAAGAAACAGTTAGGAATAACCTGTGCTCTCGGGAGAAGCGCCCTGATCCTGGCTCATCACAGCAGTGGAGGTGGCACAGCAGCCATGTTGCCATTTGATAAGGAAGAAAGGTGGGGACGGTTTAATTATATGAAGATAAATGTTTGAATGAAAGTCTTTATTATATAACTGCCTAGCCAGCTCCAGGGAGCCAGCTTCGCATGCACCAGCTGCTGGAAAGGGCTTTTCCCCTTGGCTGTTCAACATTTGTCTGTGCGTAGAGGCTAAAACCATTTTACGTATGGTTGAGAAGGTCCCTCCCTGGATTCTCTCTAGAGCGAACTTGTCCTGTAAACTACCACATAGTAAATATGTTTGGCTTTGCAGGCCATATGATCCCTTTTGCAGATACTCATCTCTGCCGTTCTAGCGTGGCATATGCCATAAACAATACATAAACGAATGAGCGTGGATGTGTGCCAGCAAAACTTTATTTACAAAAACAGGTGGCCGTGAGATTTTGCCTGTGGACCGTAGTTTGCCAATCCCTGCTCTAGGGGGCTTTGCATGCTCACAGCCAAGTTCTGTTACAGCCACTGTATTAAGTTATGCCTCTATGTGCAGCCACTGAAGTCTGGAAACTTTCTCTACATGGAGTTATCTCTGAGAGACACCTAGAAAGGCACTCTCACTATTTAAAGGTTAAAATTTAAACCATTGATGGGAAATTATCAAAAAATAAGTCCTGGAAATTCTTAAGGCCTAATGTTTTCTTGCCTTTTAGAAGAGTGGCACCAAATTACTTTAAAACTTTTGAACTTTGGTTTGTACTACTTAATAGTAATTAAATTTGTTTATGAAGTGAGAAATTGGTATATAAAAATAAGCTCATTTGATCCTTTACTAAGCTGTGTACACCATGGTGTCAGAGACTATCTTCTTGGCTAACCATTGTATACCTAGCTCCTACTCAAAGGTGCACAATAAATGTTGAATTAATGAAAGAATGTGGTGTGCAGATACTATAGTCTTATATTTGGGAGTATTTATTTTGGAAACAAATTACTGTAGCATAATTCCAGTGCACAAAACATGCTATCCTTCTTATAAGATGCTTTGGAGCAGCCTCCAGACAGGGCAGCCTTGCACTGTGTTCAGGTGTTCCAGATTTGCTCTCCTCTATTGACATGGTCTTGCTGATCCCCTTGGTGTAAGAGTTGCTGATTGGATCAGAAAGGACATCTGTGCTTAGGCAGGGGCAAAGCTAACTGGTCCCCACAGATTGGATTCTGCTCATTTGTGTTCTGAGCACTGCCCTCCCAGGCTAAGGAGCTGAACAATGTCAACATAACTCCTTACTGGTCTTAATCATAATCAATCCCTTCACTAAAAATGAAGCAACAATGTTAAAATAAAATTCAGAAACCTTCACCAGCCCAGTTTCCTACCTTCCCTTCAATGAATAAATATCATTGTCATTAAATGAAATGCATAGTTTTTCTTGAGGTATATCCAGCATAAAATAACATTCATGTGGAGCAAAGAAGGAGTGACTGTTGATAAAGCTATATTATCCCCAAGCCAATGCAGCTAGGTTGACTTAATTTGAGAAGTTGATCATAATGGATAACTATTTTCAATCTGAGTAGTTGCATCCCCCAATATAACCAGAAATCTTTGTCTGCCCAGCAGGGAAGAAGATCAATAGTTTAAGTTTTCCACTCTATTTCTGCTGGTAGATAGATGTTCCTCTCCGAATTTCCTTATGCTTTATTTATCTTTTAACTTTTTTCTATAGCTTTAAATTTTATATGTCTCTTACAAGCAGCATAAAGTTGAAATTTTAAAATATTTAATCTAATTTTGTCTTTTCACTTGCATTTATTCCATTTATATTTAATGTAATTATAGATATTTATATTCATTGATTTAAATCTACCATCTTATTCTGTACTTGTATTTCTCTCAATGATCCCATGTTCCTTGTCTATCTTTTGTTGCCTTTTATTTTTTTTTTGATGGAGGATAATCTGGGCCTACCAAGACAGGGCCCTTCATGCGCCCATCTATCTGTGCGTCCACTGCGGTGATGGCTGGGAATGGGCGTGACGCTCCTGTGCCATCCTTTGTCATGGCTAGTTGAATTGGCAGGTTTCTGTCCTTTTAGTGGTTACCATAGAAAACAAAATGTGAATTGTTAGCTATTAAAGTCCAAAGTTGATTAATACTTTCATTCTCCTCCCATGGAATAAAAAGAATATTTAAACTCCATTTGCTTACTCCCTCATTTATAGAGGCACACCTCATTTTATTGTGCTTTGCAGATATTGCCTTTTTACAAGACTCTCCACCAACAAAAAGATTATGACTTGCTGAAGGCTCAAATGATGGTTAACATTTTTTAGCAATAAAGTATTTTTAATTAAGGTATGTACATTTTTTTAGACATAATTCTACTGCACACTTAATAGACTATAGTGTAGTGTAAACATGACTTTTATATGCAGTGGGAAATCAAAAAAATTCTGTGACTTGCTTTATTGCAACATATGCTTTATTGCAGTGGTCTGAAACCAAACTCACAATATCTCTGAGGTATGCCTGTCCACTTATGTGCTGGTATTGTTGTGTATTTTAATTTATCCCACAATATAACATGAATTTGGCATGGTACAGTCAGTGTTTATTTAGTTACTCAAATATTTATTACTTTCTTTGTTCTTCTTTTCTTCCTGCATCTTAGAAATTTCTTCTGGCTCCTTCTCACCCCCCCCCCGCTTTTTTTTAACCTGATTGATGTACATGCTTTAGAATTTTATTTAGAGTGGCTCTGTTGGTGCTGAACTATTTTAATTTGTCTAAAAATGTATTTATTTTGCTCTTGTTCTTGAAAGGTATTTTTGTTGATTATATTATTCTAGGTTGACGATTATTTTCTCTCAGTTCATTCTGTATTATTCTACTGTCTTGGAATTTCCATTTTTGTTGAGACTGAAAGCTAATGTAATTCTTTTGAAAACAATCTCTCTTTCAATCTGGTTACTTTTAGGAATGTATGCATTTCTAGGTATGCATTTAATTTATTTTATCCTCTTTGATAATTTTGGGGGACTTCTTGAAAGTGTGGAATATGGTCTTTTATCAGAGTGAAATATTCTCAGATATAATCTCTTCAAATATTGCCTCTGCTCAGTACTCTTTAGTAAACGTATGTTAGGTTTCTTAACTGGATCCTGTATATCTTTTACCCTGTCTTCTGTATTTACCAACATGTTGTCTCTCTGTGCTATATTCTGGATAATTTCTTCTAATTTATCTTCTGGTTCACTAATTCTTTCTTCAGCTCTGTCTGATCTTCTATTAAACTTGTCCATTGAGTTTTTAAATTTAGTTTTTATATTTTTATTTATATAATTTTTACCTTTTTTTCAAATCTGCTCCATCACTTTTCATAGTTTGCTGTTCCTTGTGGATTTAAGATGATGTTTTTGTTTATTTGTTTCCACTTTTTCAGTTGTTTTCATCCAGAAGACTGACACAATAATTAAATTTCTCATTACTAGAAACTGGATGCTTTAGGCGTTCTTTCCCTCTTTTTGGAAGACAACATCCTCAAATCCTTGATTTCGTCATCCTAATCACAGATCCCCTGAAATTATAAATTACCTCTTTTAAGAGACTAAGTGTTTCCTATGGTGGGCTTTCCCTGCAAACTAACATCATTCCTTCCCTCACTACAGAGTAGAATAGCAGGCCATGAAACCATCAGTGATAATTCAGTATGCACCTACAGTGCAATGGGAGAACAAAAAGAAGAAGCCCAGAGCCTTGGCAGTGGGTGTTAGGGAAGACTCTCTGGGAGAGTGATGGGTAGAGAATGGGTGAGATGAACCAGTAGAACATGTCCCAAATGAAGAGAGAAGACTAAGTCTGGAAAATCCTTATATTTCATGGGTGAGGTAGAGAAAGAAGGGCTAAAAAGGAGGCTGAGAAGTTATATTTAAAAATCAGAAGGACAGTAGAGCTTGGCATTCTGGGAAGGAGGGGCAAGTTTCAAACTCAGGAAAATGAAGACTGGAACAGGTAATATGACCAGGCAGTTTGGTGGTCATTGATGATCTTCGAGAGAATTTCAGAAGCGGTAGGTAGAAGTCAGGACTCCTGCGGTCAGGGGTAGTAACATAAAGGAGAGTTTATAGATAAGGGATGAAGCCATGAGATGGTACCTTGAGGAGATTACATCAGGGGTTGGCAAACTATGGCCTGAAGGCTAAATCTAGCCCACTTCCTGTTTTGTAAATAAAGTTTTATTGGAATGTAGTCATGCCAATTTTTTTGAACTTATTGTCTACAGAAAAGTTGAGTAGTTGGGGCAGAGATTGTATGACACATAAAGCTGAAAATGTTTACTATCTGGCCCTTCACAGAAAATGTTTGCTGACCTCTGAACTACACAGATAGGTAATTTTGCTTGTTTCTTTTCGATAGTACGGAGGTGTACGTTGGTTTTAGGCCAATTCGAAGGGAAGAGTGGAGGGGAAAGGCTGAAGGTTGTAGTAGGAGAGTGGCTAACTGATAGGGACGGTTCTCAAGGAAATGGGATCCGAAGGCTGGTAGAAAGATCAGCTTTCAAGGAGTTGGGATTTGCTCTGAGTCACTATACAGACAAAAGAGAAGAGAGAATGAATATATTTACTAGAACTTTGAATTGAGAAGAGGGGATTTAGAGAGAGCTCATGACCAAAGTTTCAGAGATCTTTTTCCTTTTTCATTTTATTGAGGTATAATTGACGTATAGTTTCAGATGTACAACATAATGATTTGATATTTGTATATATTGTGAAATTATCAGCACAATAAGTGTAGATACCATCAGTCACCACACATAGTTAAAAATTTTTTTTTCTTGTGATGAAAATTTTTAAGATTTACTCTCTTAGCAGCTCTCAAATATGCATTTTTCTCTTTGTAATGTAAAATATCCAGGAAGTTGGAAAACCCCAACCTTTGAAAGTGTAAGGCTTCCTAAGTTCTTTTCCCCATTTCTTTCATCTTTATAACCAACGCCTTTTAATTTCCTGATGGGTGAATAGTTTCATTTTATTAGGTAAATCTAGTTCCCGACTTGTGCCTTCCACTATTTTTAATTTCTGTTTTTTCCCCTCAATGGAGCTGACTCCTTCATCCTCCGTGAATTTTTCAATATTTCTCAATCTTTAAGAGTTAAAATGGAGCTCCTCCAAAATCTAAAGTAATGTACGTAATGTAATTTAAATATATTAAACTACAAAATGGAAATCAGGCCCAAGGAATGAAAGGTGGCTATAAATATTGTATCTGTAAGTGATGGTAAAGCTGCCCTAAGGTTCAAATTTGGCAAATATTTCTGGAATTCAGAGTAAAACCCAAGACATTAAAACTTAACTCTCAGTATCAGAAAGCCGAAAGTATTTATTCAGTTAACTAATTACTGATTGCCTTCTATCAATTAGGCATGGAGAAATGTGTAAATATAAGACACGCTCTTTAAGTACTTTAGAGTGAAGATGGAGGAAATAACTGAATCAATTCCACTACAGATAATGAGGGCAATGATATAAGGGAACTCACTGTACCTTGGAAATACAAGAGATGCGCATTTAAGCCAGCTTTGAGTTATCAAGCAGGCTTCCTAGAGAAGGTGGGCCTAACTTGTCTTGAAGCTGTGGTTTGCAAACTTTAGGGCACCTAAGAATCACCTGGAGATCTTGACAAAAATGCTCATTTCCAGACTTTTCCTCCCAGAGCTTCTAAATCAGGGTTAGGAGTGAGGCTGAGGATTCTGTGCGGTGGCCTGGTGGTCTGGACCCTATACTGAGCAACTGGGCTGTAAAGGATGCACAGAAATTATCTAGCAGTACTCTACATAACATCCCATTGAGATGCTCAGAACATAAAAATCTAAATTTCAAATGAGATTGTAGTTGCTTTGGGAAAACCCAAGGTTATGAACATTGAGTGCTTATGGTTTATGTATGTTTTATGACTTTTTTTCTTACTTGGTAATAGACTTGTGAGACCTGTGTGTCTCTCTCCCTCCTGAATGTGGTGGTGGTCCACTTAAGAGACAAGTAACTGAGGGGATAGCATGATTGGAGAGGGACTCGAATTAGTGACACAGCTAACGCTGCGAAAGCAGAGGCATCTGCTATAGTTGCTAAATATAATTGCTGAGAAAAGTTTATAAATATTCATTTAAATGTATTTCTCAAAGGCTTGTGTTTGGAGCCACAGCTGCTGGGTTGCCTAAAGAAATACAAATGAACCACAATTAGTGTGTTCTTAAGGGAAGAAAAAAAAAGCTTTATCTTTAACGTGCAGGCATTTGAGTAAATACTATGGATCAACGATTTCTATATCTAACATTTTGCATGTCATATTTATTAGACGGTGTTACTACTTATACTTTAGATATTTAGTAGTTTCTCTGATTATGGCTTTCTCAATTTAACAGTTATAAATTTAACTTGTGCCGAGTGACTAATATACTATCTAATGTCTTGTGTGATTAAGTTTTGAGTTTGCTTGCCAGAAAATTTGGCTAAAGACTGTTAAAATGAATTTCATTTTCTTTTAAAACAGAAATCTGGAAAAATCATTTCATTTAAAAATTCTAAACAAATGGATTATTTTGGTAAAAAGTTTTTGGAGTTAATCTTCCATTTTATTGTCTTGAGATGAGTGTAGTAATAATTGTTTATTGACCACTAGCACCTCAGTATGTCTCCAAATATGAATTCAATGACAGCATCCCTGTGACAGTCTCATATTGTAGGGGAGGAAAAAATTCTTTTTTCTACTATTCTCTTTGGTTCTCTGGCTGGGACCCTGCAAATGGGACTGACAAAAGAGAGAGTAATAAGAGAAAAGCATACAAATGTATTTGATAGAAGTTTTACATGACGCGGGAGCTTTTGTAATGAGATAAAGACACAAAGACACGGTTAAACCTGAGCATTTTTACACTAGCTTTGATGAAGTGTGGCAAGTTGTGTAAAAATGTGATAGGACAAAAGGGTATGGGCTAAGCGGAATAAAGCAGAGGAAACTTAGTAAAGCTTATTTGTTCTGATTCCTCTCGGAGTCCCTCCATCTGCAGAGATAACGATGCTCCTTTCCTCGGGGATGGGGAAGGCACCTCTCACGTGAGGGTCTTATGATCTGCCTCAGAGTAGAGGGAGAATGTCAGAGAGTCATTCCTGCACCTGCTGTTTCTCAAATTCCTTCATCTTAAAATATTCAGTATGCCAAGGCGCCAGAGTTTGGGTAGCATGTTCTGAACCCTGTCAATATCATGTCATATATTGAATTTGGCGGAATTGCAGGAGGAAACATAGTAAAGACCACGAGGCAGTGACAAGCCTGGGAAAACCAGCTGGTGTTAGTTAGGGAATATGTAGGTGCCTGAGAATAAGATGGCAAGGCATGGATTAAAAATATGCAGATTCTGGGCCGGCCCCGTGGCTTAGCGGTTAAGTGCGTGCACTCCTCTACTGGCGGCCCGGGTTCAGATCCCAGGCGCGCACCAACGCACTGCTTGTCTGGCCATGCTGAGGCGGCGTCCCACGTACGGCAACTAGAAGGATGTGCAACTATGACATGCAGCTATCTACTGGGGCTTTGGGGAAAAAAAGGAGGAGGATTGGCAATAGATGTTAGCTCAGAGCCGGTCTTCCTCAGCAAAAAGAGGAGGATTGGCATGGATGTTAGCTCAGGGCTGATCTTCCTCACACACACACACAAAAAAAGCAGATTCTCAAGAGTAAAGTAGGCAAGACACATCAATGGCATCCTTATCAGAGGCCAGAGCAAGGCAAAAGGCAGAATTCATGATGGACAGATGAGAATGAGAACTAGTCACCAACAAACAAAATGTTGTCATGTGAGCTTAATATTGATAAAAGATTTGGCCCAAGGAGATTTGTGCCTATGGAGGCTGTAAATCTAAAGGAGTAGTTCTCAACAAGGGGAACTTTTATCCCTCAGGGAACATTTGACTATGTCTGGAGACATTTTTGGTTGTCACTAATTCAGGAGGGGGGTGCTGCAACTGGAATCTAGTGGGTAGAGACCAGTGATGCTGCTAATAAACAGCCTACACTGCACAGAACAGCCACCACCACAAAGAATTATCTGGCCCAAAATATAAATTGTTCTGAGGGTTAGAAACTACTCTCCTTAGCCAAGGGGCTGACATGAGACAAAGGTGGTATTGAAGGTAAGAACAGACCTCAAATGACACGTTAGGTTTACTAAACTGGATGAATTGTTACAATTTGTGTTCATTTCCAGATTTCTTTATTTTTTTTGTGAGGAAGATCAGCCCTGAGCTAACATCCGTGCTAATCCTCCTCTTTTTGCTGAGGAAGACCGGCTCTGAGCTAACATCTATTGCCAATCCTCCTCCCTTTTTTCCCCAAAGCCCCAGTAGATAGTTGTATGTAATAGTTGCACATCCTTCTAGTTGCTGTATGTGGGACGCGGCCTCAGGACGGCAGGAGAAGCGGTGCATCAGTGCGTGCCCGGGATCCGAACCCGGGCTGCTAGTAGCGGAGTGCGCGCACTTAACCGCTAAGCCACGGGGCCGGCCCTCCAGATTTCTTAAAGAGCAACATCTTATGTGGTAATTGCCTGATCTACATTCTGGAGAGAAAGATAAAATTAAAAATATTCTCAACCACTGTGTGTTTGAAGATGATATAATCATAATAGCTTTTATTAAACTCAACTGAAAACTTGATTATATTACTTTTTTTTAATCAAGCATAATGAGTTTTGTTGATGCTTTTCACATTTCCTTTTTCTTTTCATTATTTTAGATCTGCTTCTGAAATGTATTCCTTCACAAGGGTATCCAGGTAAATCCACTGTGTGGTGTGCTTGCTTTCAGCATTACAAAGACTACCATAAAAATTCTCCAGGGTTCTATGGCGTTCTTTTTTACATTACAAAGGGTAGTTTAAATTCAGACATATAGCTGCGAGAATGCACTGATCATACTGTCTGGTTTGGAAGTAAAAATCGTTTATAGTTACGAGGATCATCATTGAAAATGGCATGCACAGTTTAGCATTTTTTAATGTTACTAAAATGGATAAAATTTATATTCAATGAAGAATGTTTAGTTCTGATTTAATGAACTATTGCCATTTTAAGATCTGAATATAGAAGCCATTTGAATTTTAAGGTCTTAGACGACTGCATAAATTGGATTTTAAGTAAATGGCAAAGACTTATATACTGTCTCGTCACTAATAAGAAACATATTTCCCTTATATTGTTCTGTTCTAATAAGAACATAGGGGAACGTGTCAGAATGTCTAGATGAAATGACAGAGAACTTGGAAATTGTAATTTTGGGGTCTCATTTGACTGTCTTTTCTGGAAAAGTCTGAGTTGTTTTGGATGAGAATGTGATGACTCTGTTTGTTCAGTTAGCTTACCAAATATTGATGTAAGTTTCCCCAAAGCATAAACTGTGCCTAGTTAGAGCAGAGGTGAAATGAGAAATGGATTTCATCTCACTGCCCTGACTAATTGGTAGTGGACGCCTGAGAGTCCTAGAGGCTGAGAAGCATTCGGATTGATTTGCAATGTCTGCCACTGGCACAGAAAGGAGGGTGTCGGTACACGTTCCGTGTATTGACCATCCTTATGAGGCCCTTGAACTTCTCCTTCTAGAGCCGTAGGCTCCAAAGCTGAGGATGCAACATGTTGATCCAGTGTGGGGCTTAATATTTGCTTTCTATCCTAAAGAAATAAATAAATACTTTTGTAACATATACGAATTGATGTTGAAATACTCATTTTGGTCTATGTCATGTGTTCACATTTCATGTGTGATCATGTATCCGGAGGGAAATGTGCAAGTTTTATAACATGGAGGGGTTGTCAACTGTGTTCTCGCTCTTTTTTTTTTTTTTTGGCTTTCAGTGTCTTTGCAACATGTTGACATTGACATCCCACAGGATGTCAATACTCTGCCTAGTTTAATTAAAACATACCTTTAAATAGTAGAATCTTTCTGAACTTTGTAATGAGATGGGACATGGCCATAAAACCCTTTCGATTTATGCTAAGCCTTGTTCCTTATCTCATGGCAAAATATTTCTTTAAAGTGTTGTCAAAATTAAACTTTTTAGTTTACAAAAATTCTTTTCAGATATGACAGAGGGTATTAATACTATACTATCTAATAGACCTTTTTGAGACATAAGTATATTTTGTCTGTTATTTCAAGATAAAATTTTAAACAATGAACAAGCAATTAGCTGCTTTTCAAGAGAAACAGATTTTAAAATTCTGAACAGTTTTGCAAATGGATGTTTGTCAGTGTTTCCATTGTTATATATTCTGAAATAAATATATTGCTGCTGAAAATGATGAGTGTAAGTTACCTATTAACACTCTCATAGCTGCATGCTTAAAATCCTTGGAAACAGTTTTCTAACCTGTTTAAAAAGCTTCCAGATTTAAGGTTTCAGTGGGTCCCAAACTCATGTGTTAAAAATATGAAAATTAACACATTCCAATTAGTTTCCAGGACAACTGATTGTTGCCAGAGAAGATGGACATTTACTGTCAGAGGTTCAATACAAATGATTGCCTGTTTGGTGGGCAGGGGCTGACAACTGAGATTCATGATATAGAAAATTCAGCCAGTCAACATTTGAGTCAACATATCTCTGTCAAATTTTCCTTGCAGTCTGAAAGCCACTGATCCAAGTTTTGCAATGAACTTTGTGCCAGACATTCAGATTGCTGTGTCATAGAATATGCAACCAAGATTTTCAAAATTAATTACGCATATTAAAACAAATTGCTCTCCATAAAAAATATTAATAAGAATGGTTCCACAGGAGCACATTCTGTACTGTTAATAATAAAACACATAAGGATACATTTGTTTTGGTTATTTAAACTTTCCATTTGTGTGTGTGCATAATATACACACAATATAATGTACGTAACATATTAGTACAGTGAGACAGTTAAATAATTTAGCACAGTCTAAGTCAGGGGTTATAGAAGTAGAGTTCTAGGCCAAATCTGGCTCCACTGCCCCTTCATTTATATATTGCCTATGGCTGCTTTTGTGATGCAAATGCAGGGTTGAGTAGTTGCCAACAGTATTTACTATCTGGCCTTTTATAGACAAAGTTTGCTCACCTTTAGTCTAGGTTAATAAGGCAACAATGGAAAAGAGATGTCCTGCCGTGTCTTTCATGCAGGTAATATTTTTCAGAATCCTTTCTAGCACTGGTTCTCATATGTGGCTGCCCATTGCAATAGTTTTGCGAGTTTTCAAAAATACTGATACCTGGACCCACCCCTAGGGATTCTGATGTTTAAAAGCTCCCCGGGGGAATCTCATATGCAGCTAAGTTTGAGAACCACTGCTGCCTTGTGGTGCTGGATACTCCTGATGGAAAGTGAGTTTCTCTCTGCAGGCTGGAGCTGCCCCCAAGTAGCATTACAGGAACCATTCTTGCTGCATGTTCTGGCTGAGTAATGCTTGAGGCAAGCTGTCCCCACATTAGTGCAAAGAGGCCGGGCTTGGGCATAGTAGCTCCACGTCAAACCTTCAACTTCCTCAGGGCTGTGGCAAGAAGAATTGAGATGGGCACTGCAAAAGTGCATTGATTCTCCAGACTTGGGTAAAAAGTAAAACCCAAGGACTTCTATTGTCTATGTTTTCAGTGCTTTCTTTGGCTCTATGGTGCCTATTTTTATCACTGAACAAAGAAAATCTATTGGCAAAGCTCCTTGTAGTTATCTTCCATTCAAATGTCAATGGAAGATGATCTGAAGTTCTAGAAGTTTGGCCATGGTGGATTTCTTTTCCTGCATGGTTTAGGAACTAAGGATTATTTCAGTAATAATCCTGTTTCTGAATGCCTGCCACATAATGTTATTTTGCAGATCTGTGCATAGCTGTCATTGTAAACACTGTTTATAGAACCTTTATCAGCATTTGCCTCTAGAATTTATAAAGCACTTAGTATAATTTGCTATGAAACCACTGGTGTTTTTTTTAGCTTAATAGAGTCGCACATATGGAGTATTCAGAAGATTGCAGTTTACATCCTATAAAATGGCTTGCGAATCTAAAGCACTTTTATCTTAGCCATTTAAAATGATTGATTAGTTAATTCACACAGCCAGGTACTGTTCTCATTTTACAAATGAGGGAAATGAGGCAAAAAGAGAACAGGGGACTTCTTCAAGGCCTTGCAGCAAAGCAGGGGCAATTGAGAACTGGAACTCAAGGTTCCAGCTCTCCAGGCTGAACTTTCCCATTGTAGGGAAAAAAGACAATTCCTCTACCCACTCTAGGTCCTTCTAGCTTGGCTACTAATTAAATTGACATGAGACAGAATAACAGGAGAAAAATCAAACAAGTTTAATAATATGTATACATGGGAGAAACCCAGGAATACTGATATAGGGGAGGAAGACTATCCTCTACCCAGTCTGGGTCCTTTCTGGCTGGGCTACAAATTAAATTGACATGGGACTGAATAGCAGAAGAAAAGCAAACAAAGCTTTATAACATGTATACATGGGAGAATCCCAGGAATACTGATATAGGGGAGGAAGACTATCCTCTACCCAGTCTGGGTCCTTTCTGGCTGGGCTACAAATTAAATTGACATGGGACTGAATAGCAGAAGAAAAGCAAACAAAGCTTTATAACATGTATACATGGGAGAAACCCATGTTTCCCAGGAAACTGGGTAACTCCACAAAATGGCAGAAGTTCTCATCTTAAATACTCTCTTCAGCTAAAGACAAAGGAAGATGTTGGGGGTGGGGGGAGTAAGCTATGGGGGATTACCAGAAAAGCACAGTAAACAAGAATAAAGATAATATGCAGATTTAAGTCCTTGCCTTTCACACTGATAAGAGTTTCTAGAGATACAGTCATCCCCCTTTCTTCCTGGTACAGAGAGGGACATATCTTTACAAATGGAGATTTCCCTTGCGAATCTAAATGTCTCTTATAAAGGAGAACTTCTACTTTTACTTGGTTTTCAGAGGTTTGATAAGAATGGGCTTAGTAAGGACCCTCGCAGTCTATCCATACCCAGACTTATCTATGGTGATGGCCTGTCCTGGGAACAGGCCTTCTATCTTAAATTCTTTTAGGCAGTTAGGGTGGAGGAAGTCAAAATTTCTTTCAGAGAAAAGAATCAAGGTAAAGAGACATATTTTGAGGTGGCCAATTCTGATCCCCCACACTGAACAACTCAGCCATCTTGCCGAAGCTGCCACCTTAAAATATCATCATCAGCTAAAGGCAAAGGAGGATGTTGGGGTAGTGGTTTTGGATTTCAGAGGGGAGGAAGACAATTTACATGGAGATGGAAAAGCAAATGTTTGTTAAACAAGTTTTGCTGGGCCAAAAATGGGTTTGTTGGTGCCTTTCTAGCACACCTATTTTACATTATACTAGAGCTATCTTATGAGATTAGCTCCTTCCTGGAACGGACCTTCTAGGTTAAATTGTTTTAGGCAGTTTGGGGCAAAGTCAAATGTTCTTCCTGAGTCTTCTGAGTCTTTATTGTCTTCAGCTCGAAATAATCCTCATACCAGAGTGGTACATCTTGGGGTGGCCTGCCCTGAACCCCATCACCATCCACTGCTTTCCTCCCTCAGGAGGCAGTGATAATGCTCCATTGGTCTACATCCTCCCTGAATGCAAAGTGCCCCCAGCAGGTGGTTGTAGTTAAAACACAGGACCAAATCACAGCTCCTGCCTTGAGGAAAACTTCGTCAAACTTTATTATTATATTTTGCTTGGAATGGCATAAATGCAAATAGATCTACTGAGAAACAGATGTTTTACTTTTTAAAATTAAACCAGGACTCCAAGTAGGTAGCATCATCTACACAGCAGTTAAGAATTAATTCCATCAATGTTCTATAGGGGAAGGTGATAACCAGCAGTATGTTTTCTAAATGGTATGATTTAGCATGTGGTTATGCTGTTTATTTCATTTAGAAGGTACTGCGAAACCTTGATTAGACAGAAGATAAGGAAAATAGAAATGTACCCAACTCAATGTTACCTAGAAAGAATAAAACATTGAGAAAAATCCTTGTTAGGAGTTTATTAAAAATTTTAATTTCCAGACTAATTACCAACAGAGAACCTCTTTCTGTACAAGGTAATCATGTTTAATATTCATGGCAATGACCCTGAGAGGAAGCAAGACGCTCAGTTATCAAACAAGATTCACTTCTCTCTGTATACTTTCTAAGGCAGCAGGATAAATTTTTTAAATTGTAGAAATATTCCATAACCATGGCTAAGCCATGCTTATGCTCCAAGAACTCCAGTTAATTGAGTTTATTGTTTTGATGCTTTAACTATAAGCATCTTTTAACTGTAAGCATTTATTATCTCAAGCAAGACTTTGTTGAGATAATAAATGTGTCAAGCAACGTATTTTCTGGAGAATGCATTTTTGTAAAATAAGACTTTTTTGCCCACTTATAAAATGGCTAACAGTTTCCATAGCAGGGGCATATCTGGATAAAGAAGTGAATTGTACAATTTGTAAAGCTAATGGATATAAACCTAGTGGATAGAAGTACACATTTATATTAGTTATGATTGTATTATTACCTGATCTCTCTCCTCATGAAGCTTACAGGGGAGGCTGGCAATAAGCAGAAAATCAATAAGTCCAGATGGGGTTAATGCTATAAACAGGCATCGAGCAGCTCCTAAGCAGCAGGGTAGCTGTAGGCAGACTTTCCGCACTTGCATCCATTCAATCTGTAAGGAAACGATGAGCCCAAATGGAATTTGACAGTTACTACTCATGGCATAGCATGTTCGCCTTGATTCTCTTGCCCCCTAAGTTGCACAGGGTGATATAGAGGCGGCCTGGGTAGATGCTGGGTACCCAGTGGGATTGTGTCACCGCTTGGAAACACCCAGTTTAGGAAACTCCTAATCCTATAAGACAAGGCTCGCTAACCTGCCCATCCTCCCTTCCAAGAGAGATTCTGTTTATCAGCCTGGAGTGAATGTAAACAGATCTTCTCTGGGGAGGGAGGGAGACTTTCCAATCCTTTAATGTCTCAGAGTGCAGGGGAGATGAGGAGAGAGCTCTACTTTACCCTCCTGGTCAGGAAACAAATCTGTGAGTCAGGGCTACGCTATCTCTAGCTTCCGAGGGTGGTTACTATCCAAATATCCTTGGACAAAGTTTTCAGTGCCCTTGACTCAGAAGACATGCAGAAACACATGAATTGTCTCCTAACATTGAAATGAGGTTGATAAGATATAAAGTCACTGAAGAGAATCTGGGGAATGGGAGCCAACCTCAGAGCTGAAATGTGACAAGAGAGCAAATTACAGGCGTAGCTGGAGAAGGGTGTTTCAAGAGAGGACAGCACGAGGTGGGCGACGTACTTGGTGTGTTCAGGAGAATTCAAGAAGAACGGCATGGCGGAAACCTCGTGGGAAAGCAAGAAGGTGGTGAGGCAAGTTTGGGAGGTGCAGGAGCCAGGTCATTCAGGGCCTTGTAGGCTGTGATTTGAGTTGGAAGTCCATCAGAAGTGTGATGGGAAGCCTGTGCCTGCCTATAAGCACTTAAGGGAACTTCTGTATTTTCAAATACAGTTTCAAACCATGTAGTATGTAAATAAATCAGTTTATCTGGTCACAAGCAGATTTTTTCAATAACGAAATAGAACCGGACAGAAGATATCAAAGTGGCTTATATGTAGTGGAGTATTATTTCGTGTAACTTTTGTTTTCATATTCTTTGATATTAGGTTGCACATTTTTTGTATTTTGACATATCTTCTAAAATCAAGGTGGTCTCACAATCAATGGCATCTAAGATTTGTTGAAATATGGTATCAATGTTTTATATATGCGTGTGTGAAGTTGCTATGCAATATTTATTTCTGACTGTGGATCACAGTCAATATTTTACCTCCAGAGCCCTAGTTAATGGTAGCAAGTTTGGGGAAGCTTGGGGGAGGTAGAATACCATGTAGAATTGGATACCACCATTCTGAGTCAGATGATTCAGAGGACACAGAAGTAGCCTTGGGCTCTGGAAGCAAATACAGTTGTTACTTAGGCCAACTATATCAGATGAGCATGATCAAGCTAATAGACCCAGGCATTGACAACCCCATGTAACAGGATGGGGAGGGTGCCCCGTGCACAGAGGACCCCGGGAGCTGACAAAGCTTGGGGCTCTTCATAGCGCTCTACCCTGATTGGGAAACCAGCAGGAGTCAAGTCTCAGCCATTAGTGGCTCCTAGGTACTAGGATCGTTATCAAAACAAGGTCTGTAGGTCTGTGGTAGAAAGAACCAGGCCCCAGCCCCGTTATAAAGCCTGGAGCAGTCAGGCTGTGACACTGGGGAGCCAGCCTCAGGAGAAGGAGGCTGCTCGTTCGTTACTGGGGTCACCTGTTTGACCACTTCTCAACCAGGCCCAACTTTTTACTTGCTCACTCTTCCGCTTTACGTTGTAGTCTTAGTTGCCTCTACAGAAGGATTACTTATGGGGAATATGTTTGGAGAGATCCCACCTGACTCTGCTTGGAGAGTCTAAGGTTTGGGCGCTGGGCATCGGGGACTAAATGGAAGCCAGGCCAAGTTCCTGCTAGCAACAAGGGCAACTGGAGACCCATGGTGTTGGGTTAGGCTTATGTAAATCCTATCTGTATACATCTGAGTTTGATTCCTTTAAGAGCAAGGTTGAGCCTCTGAGGGAGATCAGTGGATTTAAGGAAGAAGAGGGATGCCTTGACTGGAATTCTAGTGTGGTTTCCATCCTCTCATCTCTTGAGAGGATGGAAATAAGTGATGGGTGTGCTAATGACCACAGGTGGGTTGAGCCAACAAACTAGAAGGAAGACATAAGAATCTGCATGTCATGACTTCTAAGTAAAGCCCTGTGCTTCTTTTCCTCTCTAAGTTCTCCCTGCAAAACCCTATCTGCATTTCTCCAAGGGAAACAGGAAGAGGGAACAAAGAACTATCTTTTCAGTATTGAGGCTGGGCGGCAGCCCCACTTTCACTAACTTCCTCTTCCCAGCCTAATAATGCGTAGTTCAAATTGCATAACCTTTTTCCAGCAAACTGAATTTAGTCATAACATATCATTTTCTAACATGTACTTCAAAATATGCCCTTTATTAATTGTCAGCAGATTATGAATAAATTAATCAAATTGCTGAAGGCTGCCCATGTCCAGTAAATTAGCATGTGATAATTTGTTCTTCACCTAATTCTTCATTCAGACCATAGCTTCTGCCCTTGTATATGGGCTTTACAACAGCAGAAGGCATTTCTTGAGCTTGACAAAGTGACGCATTTTGCTTGTGTTTATTAATTGTTCTCAAGGATAACTTAGAATTTTTAAACATAATTTTAATGTATTATGAAGAGAAACAGCCGTTTTAATGCATTATGAAACAGAAACTGCCGGTTAACCAAAAAGCAGTTTGAAAATAAACATGTTACAGTGAAATATTCCAAATTTTCTTGTTATTTTGGCTTATCTATAACACGAGTGCCTTTATGTTCTCAAATATTAAGTTCCCAGATTATTTCACTTCTCTTTTTCCTGACGTTAGATTATATTCATAAATAGATATGTTGATGCCTACAAATTAATTACCTTCTCCTTAGTCAATATATTTAGAAAACAATTGCTATTACTAATAAATTTTCTAATTAAGTAAGATAATGGATGTGGATTTTTTTTTTCATAATAGTCTTTTGCCATGCACAAGCTGGTGTTTTATGGTCTTTTAATATTTGAATGACAAAAAAAGTTCTACAGATTCAATAAAATTCTGTGAGGAGAGAAAACAATTTTGTTTGATGCTTTGTCAAAGCTGTAAGCTCTTTAATGAAATCTCCTTTGGGTTTGTTTTTATTTCTATGATGCTTCCCTCAACCAAAGCACAAATTAAAATATGTCAGAAGAGGAAAGTATTTTAAATGAATCCAGTGTTTTCCTTTTTCTATTCTGGAAAAATATTTGTTGTGAAATACTATGTAAAAGTTTCACATACTATTTTGTATTGTTTTATATTGGACTCATGTGTAATGTACCTTTTTAGAAAATGTTGAATGAATATTGAAGACATGTACAGTAGTCCCCCCCTTATCTGAGGTTTCACCTACATGAGGTCAATTGCAGTCCAAAAATATTAAATGAATGAGAGAAGAGAGAGAGAGAGACCACATTCACAGAAATTTTATTGTAGTCTATTGTTATGATTTTTCTATTTTATTATTAGTTGTTGTTAATCTCTTACTGTGCCTAATTTACAAATTAAACTTTATCATAGATATGTATGTATAGGAAGAAACATAGTGTATACTGCGTAGGGTTCGGTACTATCCGCGGTGTCAGGCATCAACTGGGGGTCTTGGAACATGTCCCCCATGGATAAGGGGGGACGACTGTAGTCTAAGTTCTCTAATTCTTGGGGATTGAAACCTATCTAAGCTGACTAACTCAGTTTCACTTAGAGGCAGTTTTACCTTTGAAGGGAATGGTAACAGAGACCATGTGGCATGCAAAGCCAAAAATATTTGCTATCTGGGCTTTTCCAGAAATTGTAATCCAGATGCATTTTTAGAATTATTTGAGTATTTAATTGGATTCATGGAAAGTAGTCCTTAATATTGAAAGTTTGGCATTACTGTTCTGGAATCGTAGCACTGAGAATGACTGCACTTGCAGGCCTTGTGGGCTCTGTCACAACCACTAAACTCGGCCTTGTATCACTAAAGCAGCCGTAGATAACGGGTCAACAAATGGATGTGGCTGTGTTCCAATAAAACTTTATTTTCAAAAACAGGCTTGTGCTGGATTTAGCCCACCAGTTGTTTGCCACCCTCTTCAAATGCTTGTTATTCAAAGAGGAACCCACACACTAGGAACATCAGTATTCCCTGGGGCTCCTTAGAAATGCAGAATATCAGGCCCCACCTCAGACCTACTGAATCAGAATCTACATTTTAACAAGATTTTCAGGAGATTGACATGCTCCTTAACCTTGGAGGAGCACTGGCCTAAGATACTCTTCAAAGAGAAGTAACAAGTAGCTACTACAGAAGCTCTGAAAGGCATAAGTATTTTGACTGGTTTAACCCTGGGCTGAGTGGGTAGGGCACAAGCTCTTTCACTGTGGACTTCTAAATGCTAGAATATGGAGATCTTTATCTGGGGCACCAATAGCCCCCACTTTCTGCGCTAGATCTTCTCAGATGGTTTATTCCATTTCTTTAGGGAAGAATCTCCCAATTTCTTGCCCTGGAAAATATTGGCTGTGGGCACTTCTACATGAGGGAATGAGTGGTGAATTATTTCATACACAGATGTTTAACTCTTCCTTCTATTTTCTGTTCAGGACTTGTGCCACCCAATTCTGTGCCTGGCATTTCTGACTCCCAAACTTTTTGTCAATTTTCCAGTCAGATCAATTTTCCCCTCTGTTGTAGATCCCTCTGACTGTATCTAAGCTTCCCAGCCTCTGTGCTGACACCTAGTAATGGGCTGCAGATGGAGTGCTACAGGATTTCTCAGCCTCGGCATTATTGGCATTTGGGGCCAGATCATTCTTTGTTGTGGGGGCTGTCCTGTGGATTGGAAGGTGTTTGGCAGCATCCCTGGCCTCTCATCATTCCATGCCGAGAGGACCCCCGTCTTGCCGCCCTGCAGTTGTGATGGCCACAACTGTCTCCAGACATTGCTAAATGTGCTTTGGGGGACAAAATTTCCCCAGACTGAGAACCACTGAGTCACAAGGATGCTGAGAAGTCACTGCCTTTCTGGGTGATCTCAGGGCAGCTAGAGGCCCAGGACATTGGCCTCCAGCCTCCAGCATTCTCTCTGTTCATCCAGTGAGGCATAATAATGTTATTTTCCATGTGAGTCATGACATTAAAAGTTTGGGAAGTGCAGTAAAAGCCACAGCATCCCCGCTCTGCTCGTCCCCTCTATCAGCTCTTCATCCTCCCAGCACTAGTTGCCCTCTCTCAGCTGCTGATCCATCCTCTTTGCTGTTCTCTCAGTATCAGTTCTTATTCCTTTTTCTTCTTTAAATTCACTTTAAATAATCTCACGTGGGAGAAGAGATAAATATGTATTGTCCATCTGGTATTTTGAACTGAAATCTCCATCATAGTGTCTAAAGTAATATACCAGGGACTGGGAAACAAATTGACTTTTATAGTTAGAATTAGAATTTTGCTATTGCTGTTTTCATTATGTGGTCCATAGTATATTTTTAAAAATCTTCACCAAATGGCTTAATTTCTGTAGCTGATTCGTCTGTCTGGCTCATCACAAGTCAGACTAGTAATATGACTGTCCTCTGTGAGAAAGCGAGCTGGCATTGGCTCAGTTTTGTGATTGTAATGATGGCCCTCAGAAATCTTCCCAATCTGATCAAGCCTAATTCATTTCCTCTTGTAAAAAAAAAAAGTCACTTTATATTACGCAGTGTTTAAAATATTAAGTTTTCAAATATTGAACTTTTTTCCCATTTGGTTTTTTCCTGAACTTGTATGCAAATTTGCAGTTGATTCAATTGACTGTAACAAGGGTTGCCAGAGGGAGTAAGCCTGGGTCAGCCAGAGAATCGACTCTGTAATCAACCTCCTGAGATGAAAGTGCTGCATAGAGGATCTAATTTACAGTTTCATTTGTGTATTTCATCATTTTCAAAAGAGAAAAACAAGACTACATCTAGACCAGTGCTCCTGCTAGTACATACCATGCCTTTGTGAATGTCGTAGATTGATTACAAAATTGGTTCCATTTCTCTGTCTTTGCCTTTGTCAGTGTTTGTTGCACTGTGGCTTTTCAGCTCCTTCCATCAATAGTTGGAGTCTATTTCTCCTCCCTTTGAATTTGGGGTGGCCTTGTGCCTTGCTTTGGCCAATGGAATGCAGGTGCAAGGAAGATGTGCCTGTTCTGAGCCTAGTGCTTAAGACGCCCTGTACACTTCTGCTCTCTTTATCTTGGAACACTGCCCAGCTCCCATGAGAACAAGCCAAGGCTAGACTGCTGGAAGATGGTACACCATATGGGATAGATAAGAGCCATCTCAGCTGAGGCGACATTAGACCACCAGTCCTAGCCAACCTGATATTTGACTGCAGATGCTTGAGTGAGCCCAGCTGAGACTAGAGGAACTGGCCGGCTGAGCCCAGTCCAATTGCCAGTCTGCAGAGTTGTGAGCTAAGTAAGGAGGTGTAATACATAGTTGTTTGCTTTAAGCCACTAAATTTTGGGATGATATGTTATATAGCAAAGCTAACTAAAATGGTGAGAATTGGAAAATTGGGCGGATGAGTTAGATAATGACACCCTTATTCTGGCACAGACCTTTCCAGAGTACACACCGTTACTCTCTCCCTCAGGTTTCTTTATGCAAGGCTACAGCATTCATAATTGGAAGAGCATCCATGAAATCAAGAGTCAGGTTGCTGCATTCCGCCCTAGGCACAGCCATATAGAAGCTGTGTGATCTCAGGGAGGGAACCTTGTCTCTATAAGCCTCTGTACTGCTTTCCCAAGTTTGGGTATCTGAAAGTACTCAAGGACTACCCAGAATGTACTCAGATGAGGCTTTTGTTTAAATGCAAAGGCTATGGTGCAGCAAGAGAAAGCAAACACGGGCAAACATCGGAGTCTGAGAGGCATTCCAACAACCCAAACTCTCCAGGGCCTTTTTCTTTGAGCACACAGGGCCGGACTGAGACACTGGCTTGAATGCCAAGATCTGCGTGAGGGGTGTTGGCCCAGGGAGTGTTCAGAGTCACCCTCAGTGCAAGGGCACTCCTAAATCCTCTTGGTCTTACGACAGCTAGGGCTGTCAGACCAGTTAGGGCAGTTGCAAACCATCAGTAAAGAAACTGACCAAGGAAGTTTCTAACCATGAAAAAAAAAAAATACATCAGAAATCCCACTGCCCTTATCTTGGCCAAGAGTCAAACACCAGACATTCAGCATCCTCAGAGATAAAGATAGAGCTTTTTCCCATCCAACTGTAAATCAGTTCCATCTGCTACAGCCTCAGTTTCCTTATTTGTAAAACGGAGTTAATTATAACCTTTTCATAGGATTGCATGACATAATTCATGCAAAATATGTACTTACTACCAGTGCCTGGAACTTAATAAACACTAAAAAATACTATTACTGTTATTAAACGAAGAACACTCAACTAGGAGTCAAGAACTGAATTCGAGCTGTGTGACCTCAGACACAGCACCTCGGCTCCCCAGGCCTCAGTCTCCTCATGTGAAATTAGGGAAGGAGCAATCAGGTTGGTCCTATCCTATGACTATGTCATGAACACTTTCAATTGAACTGATGTCCCAAAACCCAGGTAAGAGAGCCTTTTTATTATCAATATTTCATGCAGGTTAGCATCTAGTAGGTGGAAAAGCTAGAAAATGACTTATTTTTTCCTCATTCTGAGGGGTGGTGCATAATTATATGGTTAATCTAGTGAGGAAACTTCAGAGAGCAGGTGAACTTAAGAAGGCTTAAGGTTTAGAAAAAGCTGTTGAGAAGAGAGTTGAGAAACTTTTGGCATTGAAAGTCTGGGTATCACAGAAAATACAGTAGTCCCCCCTTATCCTCAGGGGACGTGTTCCAAGACCCCCAGTGGATGCCTGACACCGCGGGTAGTACTGAACCTTATATAGACTCTGTTTTTTCCTCAACATACAGACCTATGATAAAGTTTAATTTATAAATTGGGCACAGTAAGAGATTAACAACAACAATAATAAAATAGAACAATTATAACAATATACTGTAATAAAAGTTACCATAGAACTCAGCAACCTCAGCGTATGATTTTTTTTGTTTCCTTATTAAGTCGAGAACTCCCACCTTTTCACTTACACTTTGTGGCTTCTCTTTGGCATATCTGAATTGCCAGCATCACTACTCTTGCCCTTTGGGGCCATTATTAAGTACAATAGGGATGACTTGAGCACAAGCACTGTGATACTGTGACAGTTGATCTGATAACTGAGACGGCTACTAAGTGACTCCAGGGTGGAATACAGCGTGGATCCGGTGGACAAAGGGATGACTCACGTCCTGGGCTGGACAGCGAGAGATTTCATCATGCTACTCAGAACAGCACGCAATTTAAAACTTATGAATTGTTTATTTCTGGAATTTTACATTTAATATTTTCGGACCGTGGTTGACTGTGGCTAACTGAAACCATGGAAAGTAAAACTGTGGGTAAGGGTGAACTACTGTGATCTTTTTAGGGTCACTTTGGTGGTGGTGCTCCATTTGTGGTCCATGAGCCATTGGTGATGAGTGAGTTTTCACCAGCCGTCAGTGGACCGATGGAGACCTTAACTTGGGGTGTCACTTTGTAAACACCCATGAGTACATGAAAGGAGAATAAAGCGGTAATGAAAAGCATGGTTCACCACAGTGCACTTCTTAACTAACACTTGATTTCACCTCTGAAACAATATCATATATATGTATATATATTACATATATATTTTGTTTTAATATATATTATATATATATTTCATTTTAATATATATATAAAAAAAGAAAAGCCCTAAGAGGACCTTGAAAGGTTGGCATTTTGGTATTTAACATAAAATTTGTATTGGGGAAAAAGTTTAAATGCTTTATGCTAAAATTTTATTTTCCTGGTTTTCAAAGCATCAAATATATTGAATCAGTAGCCTCCCTAAATCTAAATAAGTGAGTTGATCAAGTGTGCTCCTTGGGTACACAATAAATAGATGAAATGCGAATACTTTCTGAAAAATATGATTAAATGCATGATGTTATCCAGGTCAGTTTAATATTTATATTGGAATTAATTTTATTTTAGGAAATGAATGGATAAATTGTAATTTACTTATTTTCACCCTCACTTGGATTGGAACTAATATTAAAACTTAGGACCTTGGGTTCATGCATTAATTAAGAACGCTGGAAGTAAGATTTTTTTCTGGCATTTTTTAAAAATAGAGTTTTTAAATTGCTTAGCAACATATTTAAAATTTATAAAGTAAAAATGAAATCCACTAATAATCCCACTGTATTGTTTATTCTTGAAAAGTTCGCTCTTAAAATACTACATCAGTAAGCAAGGTGCCCTTGTAGTCTGAAAGCAACATATGGACTGAGTGAATGTAAACTCGATTAAGCTCCCTATTTTATATGGAATGGCAATATAGCCAGACATTTGAAATACCTACAACTTGTCAACCCCTAATTTGTGGTTTCCCACAGGACTAAGGCAGTATGGTATATTTTCCTAACTACAGATGTTTGCCATTTTTAACCATAATAAATGTACCAAAAGTTTTTAAAGCATTATATTTTTCTACCCCATTTAAAGATAAACATCTGTTTGCTTTAAAATTGGAATACAGTCTATGAATCATAGAAAAAGTGACACATTTTATGGGCCATATGCACAAACTCCAGAAATGGGCTAATTTTCAAAAATTATTATGGACAGGCAATTATGTGGTCGAAATTTTGCAAGCACGTATGATTCATTACCTAAGCCACATTGAGTACTTTTTGCATTCAGAATGTTTTTGTAAGAAGGCAGCCACTATGGCATGTTTCTTTTTTTGACTCACAGAGGTTTGGCCAAAGGTAACTGAAATTAGCCTATGTTTATGAAAGAGGAATTACGATCTTCAGCAAAGGTAGCTTGAGACGGAACAGTGCCGACAAAATGAATCCTTATTCCTTCAAGTTAACCAGAAAAAGAGATGTGTCAGAGGATGCTGTATAACTTGGGTTGTATTTTCACTTGTGAAAATTAAAATCTGGCCTACAAATGGGTACAGTTATACTTTATAATTTATGCAAAATTTGGATTTCCCTTTCATGACCCTGTGTTGTCTGTGATGTCAAGCAGAGTAAACTTGTAAACATAACTTTTTCGATGAAAAATTAGAATCATGATCCTCTCTTTCTGTACTTTAACAAGCCAGCCAACTGCAGTGTGTTTGGGAGTGAGATTTAATTTAATTTTGGGAGTCTTTTTGACGTTCCACATAATTGATATAGAAGGCATGTATGCACCTGGCTGGAAGAAACATATTCAGGTATGTAACTTTTTATCATTGTAGTTATCTCCAAATTGTTTTAGTTTGAGGCAGAAAACCATAGTAATGTCCACTTTCAAGAAGATATGTGCATTAGGTATAGATGATGAACAGGTTTCCCTAGGTCCTTAGATACTGGGTAGACTTTTCTGATGTGTGTAAGGGACAACCCAAATCTGCGGTTCTTCATTATCCTTCTCCTTTAAAAGATCCCTTTTGTCTACCGTGTCATCATAGACTTTTATCAGGGGATCCTGGGAAGAACCTTTCCTCCTCTTGCCCTTTAGATTGCAAAATGTTACTGAAGTGTCATTAATATCTGCCTTACACTGGAAAGTAATTTTGCCAGTAGGCTTTATCCTGCACCTTCAATCTTATTTTCTTATTTCAGGGAGAGAACAAGTCCTGAGTCCTGCATTAAACTGGTTTGAATGTATGAGTTAAATGCTGTAGTGTCAACCTTGTTATTCAATTTGAATGCAAATTGAATTGCCTGCCTGCCTGCCTGCCTTCCTTCCTTCCTTCCTTCCCTCCTTCCTTCCTCTTCTTTCCTTTCTTCCTCCCTCCCTCCCTCTCTTCCTTCCTCCTTTCCTCCTTCCTTTCTCTTCTCTTCTGTTTGCTTTTTCTTTCTCAGATTTATGTCAGGGCCATGGTGCTGGAAATCATCTTCCCCTCAAGGATTGCCTCAGTGGCTGTGTAGTGTTGCCTGCACAGACAAGTCAGTGAGTCTAACAAGTCAAGGGCAAGGGCAAGACTTGAATGCCATGCAAACTCATTCTAAATGTGTACTTTATATAAAGGCATACATTCTTGGGAAATGAGACAGGTTTCTGCATCGTCTAAGTTATTAGGCCTCTCTGTACTCCTCTGTGTAAATAGGTATGGTATTTGCAAAACAGTATGCATTGGTAAATAAGCCAATTTTTATATAGGTAGGTTGCTAGAAGAGGTATTTTGGCCCTTGTGGTTATTAACTCACAGTTCTAATTCTTTTAGTTCAATTCAACAGACATTTATTGAACACCTGCATGTGCCAGCTGTGCTATGAGGATGGATGATGCACAGCACCTGCCCCCAAGGAGCTCACAGGGTTCAAGGGGAAAGAGACGCAAAGGCAATTCTAGTACACCTTGTACAGTTACTATTACTTACTTGCTAAAATGAATGTTTTAATAAATGCCAGATTGTTTTGAACCCTTGACATATATTATCTCATTTAATCCTCCAAATAACACTGTAAGGATTATTATCCCATTTTACAGATGATACAATTGATGTCAAATAACTTGTTGAAGGTCACACACTCCCATGCCTGGTTCACTTATAACTAAGTCGGGGAGTTGTTGCTTCTGCGTTTTCGTGCAGAAGGCACTACATTTGGATTCGGAGGTTTGTGTTAGTTTGTGCACCTTCCTTAACTTCTTCACTTTAAAGCTTTTTTGATTTTAACTCTCAATTTATTTTAAAATAATATATCTCCTCTCCTCCAACAGAAGGAATTTATTATGGGCCTCTTTCCCCTTAGACTCTGAGTCTAGCGTCCTCTCATTTTCTGGGGCCATCCCTCCCCCCACTGAGACACTTTTACCATCAACTCTCTTCTCCAGATTCCAGGACACTCAAACTCCAGTTTCCATCAGGAGGACTAGTGTACTTGTTGCTTGCTCCAGCAGAGCACGTTTTGCCTCCTCTTTCTTTCAGCCTCTTCCTAGCATTAGCCTCGAAGCTGAGCTTTGCCTAATCACAGATTCCTTTAAGGTCTTTTCCCAATCTAAGGAGTGGCTCTCTCAAGGAGGAGCTTGGCTATCCTCTTGGAGTAATTAGCTTCCAATGCAATCAGCTTTGACGATGTCATATTTTTTCCTCAGTCACCTCACTTGTAACTCTAATTTGCACAAAGGCATTGGCTGCATCTTTTCAAAAGAACCAATGGACTCATTTTAGTGTTCATCCTTGCTAACTGAGTCTGCCTGGTTGGGGTTCTAAGTGCAAAACATTTATCTCAATCTATGATGTTATTTCCCTATGAGTGATCTAATTTAAGGAAATGAATTTCCTGATCACCGAGATTTTTTGTGTGTGATAAAGGAGAAAAATAGGGCAGAGACCAATATGGGTGGCCCATTTTAATCTCAGTCAGAGTTGAGAGGTTGACTCCAAATTTGAAAACTGATATAATAAGGACTCTCTTTCTTTGCATCTTGTTTTGCCCCTGCAAAGGTGACCATGACACAGGTTAAAGTTTAGAAGTCCCTCACTAAGATGTGCACAAACTGTTTCGCTGTCTGATGTCAACTAGACAGTTATTAGAGCTTTGTAAATTCTTTGTGTCCAGCGGCTGGCATAGCTATATGTGGAGACTTGAATGTCAGCATTAGCAATGGCCTTGCCAAAGCTCAACCTGGTAGCCCTGAGCTTGGGAGGATTATTTCTCTTTAGGTCATTGTTCTAGGCATAATAAGGGATAGGATTCAGAGAGCTGAACGTTGTCTTTGCTGTCTTAGACACCTCCTCCCAAGACAAGGAGGTGTTTTCTGAGTAGGGTGACACAGATACATCTTTTCTTATATAGGGGCCTAGAGTGGTGCCTGGCACACGGCTGATTCATGTGTGGAGCCACATCAGTGAGCATCACGGATACCGTGCAGTGAACTGTGGCATCGCACACAGGAAAGCTTAGCTTGGGAGAAAGGCCCAAAAAATGTTTTTCCGTAACATCTCTTACGGATTTTTTAAAACTATGTTTTGGATTTAGCTGAACAAACTAATCCCATGCTGAGCTCAAAAGGTCACACAGCTGCGTCCAGGAAAAAGGTCCAACTGCAAAATCAAGCTTTTGTCTTATGCTGCAAGGATAGGAAAACAGGATTCAAGAAGGTGAGCAGAGTGCTTGACAGCCCAGAGCTTTTGATGGGGAAGAGCAGTGGAATGAACCAAGAAGATAAATAATCTGGTAGAGGAGCAGGTCTGGACTGTGGGGTAGTGGGAAGTATGCTGGCAGCGCTTGAGTGAAACTAGATGCTGAAAAGTGGTGCATGGTGTGTGTGATAGGAGGGGCCAGATGGGGAACACAGGGAAAGTCGAGCTTTAAGAGGTCAGGATGTGCAGAACAGACTGAAGGGGTGAAAATCTGGAAACACGTTGACCGACAAGGGAGCAATTATAGCAATTCAAACACAAATAACCAAAAATTATCATTAAATCCATGCAGTATACATGTTGTAACTTACGATTAATGCTAAAATTAAAGATGATCTTTTTGGAGGCAAGTATTCATTAAGAGAATTTACTTTTAGGTTTATTTATTAGCTCAATATCTTTTTAATTGCAAACGTGAGATAAAAAGTTATCATTACTGCCCTGGTTAAAGGACATGGGGCTATTTAGAATTGTTAATTGAGGATCCAGAGAGAAAGTGTATGTAATCACTAGAAAAATACAGTTAGGACTTATAAGGAATGCACAGATATTCTAGCAGTATGCTGTGTAATATTTTTGTGTCCAGTTTATGATATTTGTTTGGAATTTGGATTTGCGATAATGAAGTACAGTTATGATTATGTAAGGTAAGGAAACTATCAGGGGCTATTGTTTTCCGTAATAGGTGTTCTGATAACCAAGGCCCCCTTTGAGCCTAATGACAGTGTAGATACTTTGCGTAGATTTATGCTCTCCAGTCAAAGTAGGTTGTGAGGTCAACTGTGGCTTTGCAGAATGAACCTTGAGGAAGATTGACCATTAGGGAAAAGGTAATTGGTGAAAATAGTTCTTTATATAATTATATTGCTTTACTCTTAATTTCTGATATCAGGTCCTACCTTCATGATAATAATATTATTTCACTCTGTATTTGGTTTTATTTGACTTAGAAACATAAAGAAAAAGAGGTATGTGTGCTCCTGGGCAGAAGTGGGTCTAGTCCTAGATATATGTCCTGGACAGCACATAGCCCTATCGGAAAGGAAGACGAAAAGCAGCTTCCAAGAGGGATTATCATATTTGTACGAATTTGCCTATGACTTGCCCTATGACTGAAAAAAATCCACGTATGTTATTCATTCTACTATCCATTCAATAAACATTTGTTGAGCACCCATTATAGGCATTGATTGAACACCTACTACATACCACTCAGTGTGTTTGGTGTAATGCAGCCACAAAAATGGATAAAACTGTGTGTTGTCTGTAAGAATTCACACGCATGTATTGGGGGATACAGGCATGATTTTAAAAACTACAAATTAAGTTTTAGAAATCAATTTAAGATATTTTAGAAAATCAGGAATGGTTGCTCAATGTTCCCCAAGTAAATGAAGCCATTAGAAGGGAAGACACAGATGTGGAATATATGCTACCTGGCTGACCTTTGCCAGGCACTTGGTGTAGTATTTAAGTTTCCCAATGACAATCGAGGAGCATCATTGTGCCTTTTTACAAATAAGGAGACGGAGTTTTCCAGAAGTCAAGCAGCCTGCACCAGGGCAAATGCCTAAACAGGAGTAGAGCCAGGATTTCAAGTCAGTCTACTTCATTCTGGAGCCCATCTTGCCACTGCTCCCTGTTGATCTTAAAGGATAAGTAGGAGTTCACCAGTTAGTGAGTAGAGAAAAGGAAATTTTGACCTGAGAACAGAGCGTGTGGCAAGGCCCTTAAATGTCAAAAAGTTGTGGAAGCCTTTTGGGGAAGGGCAGCAGGAAGGACGGAACTTGGGGTGGGAGTGGGGTGGAAGGGTGGGGGTGGGGATTATCTGATTATCAGAATTAAGAGTTATAGTCTAGGTGGGAGAAGCAAGAGAAGGGCAGAGAGAAGGCTGAACATCCATCTGTGACCAGAGCATTGTTCGTTTATTCTAGAGAGGCTCTGTCCTGTGGCTTTTAAAAGGATTTACCATTATTTCAACTTAGATAAAAAGTTTTTTTATTGAATGCTAAATCTTGGTTTTTGGAAGTTCCAAGGTACTTTTCTCATATTTGACCATGATGCATATAATTACCTATGGATACCAGACTTCTATGTATGGACCATAGCTTGCATGAAATTTGTTTTTGTTTGTTTGTTTCTTTGTTTTTGCCTTTATGCCTCATTGTTTTATATCACTGTGTCATCTTTGCTTTTTACACCTTTAACTCCCCTGATGATATTCTCACTAAGCCTGCTAACCTATGTTAAACCTGTGTCTGTGTGCGTGTCCACAGTTTGCTTGGTGATTTCTGGCATATTTCACTCTCAACATTTCGAGGAACATATGAAGTAGGAGATCAGGCATAGCCTGACCAACTTCTTGCTGACATACCACAGTGGCATTGGAAAAAGTTTAATTATATTACTTAACAAACAAATTTGGGTAGCAATCAAGTCACTCAATGGCAAATGGGATTTCCCTCCACCCGCTCTGAGACTTAATCCCAACTTACCTTAGAGTTCTTACCAGTGGACTACAGTTTTACAGCATTTCCTGTGCTACATCAGGCTTCCCGTTAGTGGCTCTCAAGGACTGGGTTCTTAGATTGCCAAGTATTGCTGAGGTTGAGTACAACCATGTTACATGAATACAGTGTTGATTGTATCATAAAAATTGTTAACCATCTCATACATGTCTTTTTTTCCAGTGGAAGTGAATACATTTCAATACTTAACACTTTTCAGACACACTTAAGTATTTGATGCGCATTTAGTTATGAGGAAAATGGTCTATAGAGTGTTGTCGAAGAATAAAGAAGATAAAGACTGGATTTCTATGAGAGAGGAGAGGAAAAAATCAGTCTAGGAAAGTGAATGTTGGTTGACATTTTTGCGGGAAAATGATAAGCTGGCTGACAAAGAGGTCAAAGTGGACATTTTGTCCTTTAGGAGGCCAGCTAGGGTTATTACAGAAAATCATCTCGGTTCTTGTAGATTCTCTGGAAAACCTTGAGATTTTAGCTGGGAAACGCACATGACTAGTTGTTTCTGTGTTAAGTTGTATGTAGTTTGTGGGCCTTAATTTTAGCTTATTTTATGCATTTATGGGATTTATGGGATTTGATTTTGGCATAACAATGGGCTCCAAACCTTCCTTGCTGATGTCAGTTGCTCTACCTTTTAAAGATGTACATCTGTGTAATTCAATGGTCTACCTAAATGACCTCCGTCAATGAAGTGACTTTTCAATCCTTTACTTTCCCATTACTGCACTAAAAGGTAAATGACATTCAGATCACATTAGGTGAGCTCACCAGCATTTTCTGCTGTCAGCATGCTGGCTTAAGGATTAGGATCTCTTAATTTACTCTTTACCTCAGGAAAATTACAAACTTCATTTTATTTATAAACTTTACGCCTCCAGCCCTCAGCTTAGTTTAGTTTTGTGGGGGGTTTGTTTTTGTTTGGCTTTTGTTTTCAAGTCAGTTTTTTTATTTGTGAAATGTCTAGGCATGAGGCTATGATATTTCAAGTTCTTGCAGTCTTAAATTCTGTGGCTAGGACTATCCTTCATGAAGACTTGCCTCCCAAAGTGTTCCCCTTTATCTTCAAGCCATTTGAAATAATCTCTCGGAATTGCATCATTTTTGGAAATGAATCTAAAACATTGATCAGAAAGTAATGATGCATAGAAGGGAAGCATACTGAAATATCGCCCTATTCTGATTTGTTTGTCTTTTTTCTTTATGGCTAAGTTACTGATTCTGTGAGAACCCAAACTGTGATTGCTCTCTGATTCATGGGGACTTTTGTATCTCAATTACTGACTCAAAAGGAAAGATACAATTTGTTTTCCCAAAGTATTATGATCGTGTCATTGTTATTGTTATTAACATACAACATTTACTGAGTGTTTGTTACTTTTCAGGCACTCTGCTGTTTTATGAGACAGGCATTAGTGTCTTCACTTACAGTTAAGGAAACTGAGGCACACAGCAGTTCAGTGGCATGAGGTTACACAGCTGGCAAGTGACAGATTCAAGATTTGAATACTCTGCTACATTTGATTTTTGCTGGTTGACTATTACTATGACTCTTCCACACTATTCTAGATTATTTCATGTCTCCTAACAGAGTGAGTGAGTAATCCTTGAACCAAGGAACTTTTTTAAAATGTCCCTTTTCAGATATTTTAATGGCTCTTGAAGTTAAAATTAAAAAGCTTCAGGAGCACCATAATTTATCAGAACTGGAAGCTCACATAGAATTGCTTTCTGCCCTAGTCATATATGGAAAATTTAAGAAGGCCAATTGAAAGAAGATAATTCATTAAAAAAATACTGATTTTTGCCTCTGAATTTTGCCAAATCTCCTATATCTTTAAGAATTGGTATTAAATAGAATAGAATGGAATTCAGATTTGTGTACCTGAGCCACACGTTTTCTTTGTTCCAACTGTTGATGCAGGTGAGTTGACTGATATTCATTCATTCAACAAACACTTGGTTTTTGGTAGTGCCTACTTGGAGCCAGATACAGTACAAGACACTATAAACGGAATAAAATACCATTTGTCTCTAGAGTTCCACAATCTAAAAAAAAGAGACATGTCTGAAAGCAAATAAGTATATTTCTATAAGCAATTGCTTCTACAGTCATGTACTGCATAATGATGTTTCAGTCAACAATGGACTGCATATACGACAGTGGTCTCATAAGATTAGTACCATATAGCCTAGGTGTGTAGTAGGCTGTACCATCTAGGTTTGTGTAAGTATACTGTATGATGTTCGCACAACAAGGAAATCACCTAACAATGCTTTTCTCAGAATGTATCCCTGTCATTAAACAACATATGACTGCACTTATTGAGTGTTTCTCTGAGCCAGGTACTGTTCTATGTTCTGTACATATACAATAAATCTCATTTGGTGGACAATCCCTTTAAAGAAGGTGCTATTTTAATTCCCATTTTATATTTGAGGAAGAAACTGAGGTATGGAGAGGTTAAGTGACTTGCCCAGGGTCAGAGAAGTGTTGGTGAAAGAACAGGAAATTCAAATCTAGGCAGCATGACTCAGACCCAGTGCCCTCAGTGGGGTCATCAGTGGATGTGGTTAACTCTAGTGGAGATGCCTTATGGAGGAGAGGAAACTGGAGTTTGGTTATGACTGATAAGCTCACGTTTGCCATGTAGACCCCAGAAGTGGGGCTGGTAAGGCCACTCCAAGCTGAGGAAATATTTGGAAAAATAATAGAGGTGGAAAAGTACAAAGAAAAGATTTCTGGGGCAGTGGAGGGTCAACCTGGTAGGACTGCCTTGTGTGTGAAGTAACATGGCTAAAGGGTGGGTGATGGTCAGCTTGTAGAGGGCCACACAGACCAAACTGAGCAAACTACCTCAAAACTTATTTAGCAGACCATTACAGAGGACTAACTGTGTGTCCACTTTACACGTGTTAATTCATTTATGTCTCATAGTGAGGTTATGTGCCAATATAGCCATTCCCATTTCACAGATTGAGAAACTAAGGATACCGAGAGATTAACTTGCCCAATGTCACATATCTGGTAAGAGGTAGAGCTGGGATTCAAATTGAGGAAGTGTGGTTTTAGAGGCCATGATTTTAACTACTGTGTTGCTGTAGATATTATCTGAAAGTGGAGTGATGTTAGCAGCGCTCAGGACCTATGAGTGAGAACCTCTGAATAGGAAAGGAAGGAGGAGAAACACAAGTGACAGGAGGAGAGGCCAGTTGAGGTTATTGTCGCATTCCACATGCAGAGTGTGAGACGAGAGAGATGAATGAGATAGGGCTGGGATTTGGAAGTAAGAGCTCTGAGTTCGAATTTTGACCCTGTACTTCAGTGGTTGCTGTGTGACCTTGGGCCAGTGGATGAACCTCTGGGCTTTGATTTCCTTATTCACAAAGCAGGGAAACACAGCAGAGCCAGGGGAAATTAATTCTATTTTGGCCCTGCTGATTTAGAGGTACCAGCAGGCCATCCATCTGGCCATGCCCAGCAGGTCAGTTAGAAATCTGGGTCTGGAGCTCAGGAAAGAGGTCAGGGCTATAAGTGGACTTAGGAGTCACCTCCAGGGATGTGAGAGTTGAAATTGCTCAGACGGGATGACTAGCAGGGGAGAGGCAAAGAGAGGAGGGAGGGCTGATGGAAAACTCCCGAGAACCGGTCAGCACTGATAATGAGATTACTGGGAGCATATTACATTTTTCTAGATCTGTTGTTCCATAGGTAATATCTTTTTCCGTACGTGAAGCTGTCGCTGAGCTCTTTCCTCACATCAGCGTTTTTCACCTGTGCGCCACTCATAATGAGATTGAGGTTGTGAGCGCTAATGACACTTCTTTATTGGTCTCCACATTTTCTGTTTCTTTGGATAAAATCACTTCAGCAGCATGACCTCAGCGTAGCCTCATAGTTACTAAATCCATACAGAAAAGCTGAAAGCAGGTTTTCCAGTCACTCTTCATGTCCCAAAGTCGTTTTCATTTTTATGGGGCATCCTATGTTGCCAGCATGATGACGATCGTGTTATCTGGTGTTTTATTAATGCATTCATCCTCTTAATTTAATTTGGAATTCGAAATGTAACCTGTGATTAAAGTTGTTTGGAGGAGCGATTGCCTGAAATAGCAAATTTCAGCAATGGACTTTGAATTGTCTTCTGTTAGTGCCTTCTTTGTTTTTCACTCCAAAGGCCCTTATTCCACCTCACCCATGTCTATGTAGGCTGCCTGCTCTTGCCTTAAGGCTCACCTCAGCAGGCTGTGCCACTCAAAAGAAGCATAAACACAACCTTAAGAAGCCTTGCGAAACAATGGAGGTCCTGGCTGAAGTCCTTGAGGACACGTATGTGTGCAGGATGTGGGGGCATCGCATCTCACTGTAAGACTTCCCCCAAATCCTCGTTAAACTCCTTCTCTTTCCTCAAATCCCACTCCTGTCAGAACCTGGCCAATTTCCCCTTTTCTTGTCCCTTCTTTTTTTTTCTCCCCTAGACAACACACCTTCCTCCACTTTTTAAATCTTTCGATATTACACCTTACTTCTTCTCTGTCTCCTCACTTGCATCCCCACTTGCCATCCTTGTCAAAACCAACACATTTTCCTTATTATTCATCAAAATTAGTAGGTGGAAGGGGGAAGAATTTTGATGCTTTGTCCCTGTCATGCAAATATTAATTTCATCATGCTAATTATTGAAATAGAACTGAGCCACCTTCAGTAAATAGTGGACTGCGGATTCATAGCCAAAGAGCATTTGAGATTTCACTGATCTTTGCAGACTGGTGGTGCTGACTTCCTTTGGAGTTGGTTTCTGCCTTTTAATTTTTTTTCAGGCTTCAGTAGATGGCCAGTGCCAAACGTGCCCAAGTGTTTGTAGGTCTCCCCAGATCCACCACATTCGGGAGGCGGGTAAATCTATCTCTGAAATTCTCCTATGCCGCCTCCTCTCGCACCTTCCTCAGCACACACAAAGCAGGAAAAAATAGAATTGCCTTCAAAGCTTTTTGCTTGTTTGAAGGTATAAGTTAAACCCAGTTAGAAATGAATACAAGAAATTCCAAGTATCATCCCAGTGGGCATTCATTGGGTAGACGGATTATAGATGGGTGGGGAGAATGGATAGGTGGATAGGTGGATGGAGGATGGATGGATGGATGGGTAGATGGGTGGATGGATGAGTGCATAGGTGGATGGATGGATGGATGGACAGACTGTGTGAAAGGAGGTGGTTCTCCTCCCCCTTTAATGTGTAATGGTGAGAGATGGGTGGATGCTTATGGCCTGGTTATGAATCTATGTGAGTTTGCACTTCAGGTCTGTTTAACGTCAGTTCCAGAAGACACTTTCTTTTCTTCTAGCAATTGCACTTCTAAGCCCTTTTCCCACAAAATTTAGGAAGGCTAAGTAACTTTCCCCATGACCCAGGCCCAGTTAGTGGTAGACCTGGGTCTCCCATCCAGAGAATCACGAGCTGTTGCCCAGGGCTAATGATGGTGAATACTTGGAGAATTGAAGAACCTTTATAATTCCTCATGTTGCTGATTTTTCTTACTCTCTGCCAGTTTCCCAGTGGATAAGCCTACATTTTGTAATTTGGATGCATGATTTGTGGCATATTAGGAGGCTGGGAGGGATGGTAGCAAAATCTAATTTGTCACTAATTTAGCCAATTTAGTTCAATCCTGTTAATTTTGTACTTTATTGAACACTAAATCTACTCATATCTTATAAAACACTATTAATTTCTCTAGCTCTTTAAAATGCAACAATATATGATGTGCTTAAGGCATAGAAACTTGACAAAGACCCCAAGAATATTTTTTTCTCTGACTTTATAAAACACATTAGTTAAGCTATTTCATGAATAAGAAATCTATAAGGAAAAAGAAAAGGAAGCATCTTTACTGTTTCTCTTAAGCTTCAGAATATAATTTTGCCTTTGAAATACATTTTGCATGAGAATTTTTTAAACATCTAAATTTTTTTAAATGTATACTGTAAAGGTAAATGCTTAATAAAGATTAATGTAATTGACTTGAACTACTCAAAATTATGAAGCCAATTGTGGAAAAACAAATCGGCAAGCAAAGACGTGTATGTTGTTGGGATGGCAAATGGATGGTTATTGAAAGTTATCACTAATAAAATATCATTATGATTCACCATGGAATAAGTGGAAAGTGTTTCTTGCAAAGGTAAAGTTTTATAAGAAAAACAATGGGTTGCATTGGGATTATGTAAATAAAGGACAGAAAGGCAGAGCCCAGGCTGAAATGTCATATTTGAGGGTTGCCGAATCTAGACAAGGCTCGAGCATGATTGGCTTAGAGAGAGTCCCGGGTCTGAATTCACTATCTTCCACTCATTCTTGCTGAAACCTTGGCAAAATTATATGATTTTTTTGCTTAGATTACCATGTCTGTAAAATTGGCAAAATAATACCTCCTTCAGAGAATTGCTGTGTAGATTATTAATTCTACAGCAATTCTTTCCAGCTTAACTCTTGAACATACTCAACTGTTTTTAGTACCCCTTACAAATAATTTGGAGTTTGCCTCTTAGTTTTGGCAAAAAATGTAGCATGCATTTTTTATTCTCCATTCACCTTCTTTTTTTGTCCCTTTTTTTGTTGAGAGAGGATACTGATAACTTGATACTTCTCTTTCTTTTGTTTAGAGATTTTTTTTAAAAAACTCACAATTTTAGTCATTTAGATGAATGCTTTCATTATCTTCCTGAATAATATAATAATAATAATACCCCTTTCCCTTAAAAAGAAAAGGGTCATTTTGTCAACTTAAATCTTAAAAGACTTTTTTGTTAATTCATACTAGTAGAATTGGCATTTACAACTTAGATATGAAATTATGTGGGGTCTATTATCTAATATTCGGAGACAAGTAGTGTTAACATAAGTAATATTTTTCACTGTCACAAAAGTGGTTGTATAATTTTCTTTTCATGTAATTAATTGGGAGTCGTTGTGATAACGTGGTGATTGAGCCTAGTTAGGAATATTCTGTTTAAGTAATCAAAAACCTCCCCAAAAATAAAAGTCCAGGACCAGACGGCTTCCCTGGTGAATTCTACCAAACATTAAAAGAAGACTTAATACCTATCCTTCTCAAACTCTTCCAAAAAATTGAAGAGGAAGGGAAGCTTCCTAACTCATTCTACGAAGCCAACATTACCCTGATACCAAAACCAGACACGGACAACACAAACAAGGAAAATTACAGGCCAATATCACTGAGGAACATGGATGCAAAAATCCTCAACAAAATATTAGCAAATCACATACAACAATACATTAAAAAGATCATACACCGTGATCAAGTGGGATTTATTCCAGCTATGCAGGGATGGTTCAACATTCGCAAATCAGTCAACGTGATACGCCACATTAATAAAATGAAGAATAAAAATCACGTGATCATCTCAATAGATGCAGAGAAAGCATTGGACAAGATACAGCATCCGTTTATGATAAAAACTCTGAATAAAATGGGTATAGAAGGAAAGTACCTCAACATAATACAGGCCATATATGACAAACCCACAGCTAATATTATCCTCAATGGTGAAAAACTGAAAGCTATCCCTCTAAGAACAGGAACCAGACAAGGATGCCCACTTTCACCACTCCTATTTAACATAGTACTGGAAGTCCTAGCCAGAGCAATCAGGCAAGTAAAAGAAATAAAAGGGATCCAAATTGGAAAGGAAGAAGTGAAACTGTCACTATTTGTAGATGACATGATTATATATAGAGAGAGAACCCTAAATAATCCACCAAAAAACTTTTAGAAGTAATAAACGAATGTGGGCAAGTTGCAGGGTACAAAATCAATATACAAAAATCAATTGTGTTTCTACACACTAACACTGAAGCAGCGGAAAGAGAAATTAAGAATACAATCCCATTTACAATTGTAAGAAAAAGAATAAAATACCTAGGAATAAACTTAACCAAAGAGGAGAAAGATCTGTACACCAAAAACTATAAAACATTGCTGAAAGAAATTGAAGAAGGCACAAAGAAATGGAAAAATATTCTGTGCTCTTGGATTGGAAGAATTAACAGAGTTAAGATGTCCATGCTTCCTAAAGCAATCTATAGATTTAATGAAATTCCTATCAAAGTTCTGACAACATTTTTCACAGAAATAGAACAAAGAATCCTCAAATTTATATGGAACAACAAAAGACCCCGAATAGCCAAAGGAATCCTGAGGAAGAGGTACAAAGCTGAAGGTATCACACTCCCTGATTTCAAAATATACTACAAAGCTATAGTAACCAAAACAGCATGGTAGTAGAACAAAAACAGACACTGAGGTCAATGGAATAGAATCAAGAGCCCAGAAATAAACCCACACATCTACGGACAGCTAATCTTTGACAAAGGAGCCAAGAACATACAAGGGAGAAAAGAAAGTCTCTTCAACAATGGTGCTGGGAAAACTGGACAGCCACATGCAAAAGAATGACAGTAGAACATTATCTTAAACCATACACAAAAATTAACTCAAAATGGATTAAAGACTTGAATGTAGGACCTGAAACCATGAAACTTCTAGAAGAAAACATAGGAAATACGCTCTTTGACATCGGTCTTAGCAGCATATTTTCAAGCACCATGTCTGACCGGGTAAGAGCAACAATAGAAAAAATAAACAAATGGGACTACATCAAACTAAAAATCTCCTGCACAGCAAAGGAAACCATCAACAAAACGAGAAGACAACCTAACAGTTGGGAGAAGATATTTGCAAACCATACATCTGTTAAGGGCTTAATCTCCAAAATATATAAAGAACTCATGCATCTCAACAACAAAATAACTAACAACCCAATAAAAAAATGGGCAAATGACCTGAACAGACATTTCTCCAAAGAAGATATACAGATGGCCAACAGACACATGAAAAGATGTTCAAAATCATTAACTATCAGGGAAATGCAAATCAAAACTACAATGAGATATCACCTCACGCCCGTCAGAATGGCTATAATTAACAAGACAGGAAACAACATGTGTTGGAGAGGATGTGGAGAGAAGGGAACTCTCATACCCTGCTGGTGGGAGTGCAAACTGGTGCAGCCACTATGGAAAACAGTATGGAGATTCCTCAAAAAATCAAGGATAGAACTACCATATGATCCAGCTATTCCACTGCTGGGTATTTATCCAAAGAACTTGAAAACACCAATGCGTAAAGATACACGCACCCCTGTGTTCATTGCAGCGTTATTCACAATAGCCAAGACTTGGAAGCAACCTAAGTGCCCATCAAGGGACGGATGGATAAAGGAGATGTGATATATATACACAATGGAATACTACTCAGCCGTAAGAAACGATGAAATCCAGGCATTTGTGACAACACGGATGGACGTTGAGGGTATTATGCAAAGTGAAATAAGTCAGAGGGAGAAGGTCAAATACTGTATGATCTCACTCATTAAGTAGTAGATAATAACAACAACAAACAAACACATAGAGACAGAGATTGTATTGGTGGTTACCAGAGGGGAAGTGGGGAGGGAGGAGGGCAAAAGGGATAATTAGGCACATGTGTGTGGTGATGGATTGTAATTAATACTTGGGTGGTGAACGTGAGAATATGATGTAATCCATGCAGAAATAGAAGTATAATGATATACACCTGAAATTTATACAATGTTATAAACCAATGTTACTGCAATAAACAAAAAATTTAAAAAAAAAGAAATATTCTGTTTAATCACATAATTCGATTAAGGAAAAGCTACTTTCCCTGGATTTGGGCGCAGGAATGCAGGCTGGATAAATTTGATATTTGAAATTCCATATTCTTTCTCTGGAAAATATATCTTTAATCTTTTATATATTTAATATTTTCCATGGCCATCTGTTATAAAAATTCTGGCAGTATTTATCATCATTTAAAATCTAGAATTAAAACAAATCTTATGAAATTGATATAAAATTTTTACCCATGATTAGTTTAATTATACATATGAAAATATAGGTGATTTTTTTTAAAAGAAATATAAATAAATGGTAGATAATAGTAAGTTAAATTCTTACTCTTCCTAATTATTTTATATTAGTTTCAAAATATTAAATTTTACTTTGTAATCTAAGGCGGTATCAATTTACTTAAATTATTATTATTTAAATAGTTCATCAATGTAGAAATAGTTATTTTAGAATATTATAATGAAATGTGACTGGTATTATTTTTGGATTTTCCATGTAATTTAAGTTACTACCGAAAATTTTCATTTGAAGCAGTATTTCTTTTTTTTTTTTTAATTTTTTCCCCCAAAGTCCCCGTAGACAGTTGTATGTCATAGCTGCACATCCTTCTAGTTGCTGTATGTGGGACGCGGCCTCAGCATGGCCGGAGAAGCGGTGCGTCGGTGCACGCCCGGGATCCAAACCCGGGCCGCCAGCAGTGGAGCGCACGCACTTAACCGCCAAGCCATGGGGCCGGCCCGAAGCAATATTTCTTAAGTAAGCATATGTGCATTTGACTCTTCTTTCCTGCTGGAGTAATCTAATTTATGAACAATTGTTTAGAGGGAACACTCAAAGTATTAAGTGAAGTTTTCACTAGATTAAATTTATGAGAGCTGGTAACATACATTATTCCTTTATAGTCATTTAAAAATATTTACAAACTCTTACATTGCATGGACCACAACTTAGTTTAACAATGAATCAAGGTTCAAAATGAAATTGTAGATTTTACATTGATCAAGTGTTCCTTTTAATCAGCTGATGACGCTATTTAGACGGTCAAGACTCCTTATCCACTAAGTAGACCTGAGATTTCTTAGGCCATTAAGTAAGTAAAGGAAAATATAAGAGATGCATCCATTATCTGTCATATTTCCCTGAGTGAGAGAGAAGCAGAGAATGAGGATGCTTTATGATTCTATTTCTCAAGTTAGGAGGGATAGATGAAATTGGAGCTCCCCAGGAATTCCAGACCATCCCCAAAGGTAGAGTGGAGAGGAGGAACCAAGTGGTTCTCCTTACTTCCTGGAGTGAGAACTGAAGACACTTGCCCTGGGTCGCCCCTTTAGAATAAGCAAATGCTGAAGGGAATTCTTCCAGAAAAACAAAAAGGACCATGAATGAGTGTTTGCTGTCCAGAAGACCTCCAAGATAGCATGTAAAAGATAAGCTTTGATCATGATCATAAACTAAACTAAAGAATCGGTGCTCCATAGGTTAAGGCTGGGTCCCACTTTTCTGAATCCAATACTTTTCTAAATGGAATAAACGAGATTACATCATGTTCACCACCAAAATACTAATTACAGCCCATCACCACACACATGTACCGAATTATCCCTTTCACCCTCCTGCCTCCCCCCTTCCCCTCTGGTAACCACCAATCCAATCTCTGTCCCTATGTGTTTGTTTATTGTTGTTATTATCTACTACTTAATGAAGGAAATCATGTACACCTGAAATTTTTACAATGTTATAAACCAATGTTACTGCAATAAACAAAAAATTTTTAAAAAATGGAATAAACGAGAAATTTGCTTAAAGATGTCAGAGTTAGGGTGTTCTGACCCCATTCTCCTCTCATAAACTAATGGAAAAAACAGCAAAAAGAATTCTAAACTGGGAAGAAAATTCTATCTTTGATGAAACCAAGGAAGCAAGCTGTGAGAAAGTCTGTTAAACAAACAAATCCAGAACTACCAACCACAACGGGGAATTGCCACAGTGAAACTTAGCCTAAACTGAGGGGGCCCTGGAGAGAAGACAAACATCTGAAGGAAGGGAGCTCTCCAGAAATGCGGGACACAGGTGTGAAAGGGCCTGTGCCTGTCCTTAAAAGAGTAGGACCCATGCATGGGTGTCTCTTGTCTCTGCCAGAGAGCAAAGAGGGAGATGGGCTTGAAGAAGTCACTCAGACCTGCCATATTTACAGAAGGCCAGGCCAGCTGGCAGAATGGCCGGGTGAAGGAGAGACAGTGGGTGGCAGTCAGCTATGCAGCAGCTAATCTCAGCCGAAGATAAATAAATAATTTAAAAAACACAAAATCACCACAAACACATGCAAACCTTGGGACATACACGGCATCCCCACAAGCCATATGCAGACCTTCTGTTTGCACCGAAAATGGTAAGGAGGATAAAGATTCCTATAAGCCCTCTGCAATCAAAAGCAAGTCGCCTCGGGAGGGCGTTGATGTGAGGGTCAGGCAGTAAGGCTGCCTCCAGAATTCTCTATAGCTAACCTCAGTCCTGAAGTAGCGTAATATCTACAACACCATGGGAAGACAGCGAAAGCCAAGACTTATGCTCAGCCAAGTTGTCGTTCAAGTATAAAGGCAAAAGAGACATTTTTGAACATGTGAGTGAGTGTGACATCTGCGAGCTCTTATTGGAACAAAAGACTTGATTTTGAGATTCCTCTAACGTCCATTTCAATATAAAAGTCTAAATAAATGTGGGAATTAGGGTTACAGAAGAGAATGCAATTGCTTTATATCTTCCTAATGGATCCTTAATAATATAATTTATATGACATGAGAATATGGGAGAAGTTTAGGAGTGTGTATTTCCTCATCTTTCATAGCCAGGAGTGAAAAGATACGGCCTAAAATTAATACATTAAGCAATAGAGGCTTAAATTATAAGTATATTGTTTAAAGGTACAAAGATAACCAGTAAAAGAACCTAAAACATAATATGGTAAATCAAAATTTTCAAGTGGAGCACGGAGGGAAGTTAGGAGGAAGCATATGTGCATTTATTTCTCTTAGAGTTGGTGGTTAATGGACCCTGTCTAAAATTAGTAATGCATGAAACAGTTGTTTGGATATATAATACACTTATAAAGGTAACTGCTAGAACATCTAAAAAATTGACTATAATGTGTCCAAATTGTCCAGAGCAAAACACAAAGAAAACAGACCATATTGCAGGATACTGTTGATGCTGTATGAGTGAGGTCTGGGACAGGAGAGAGGCAGAAGACTTTTTCTTTTGTTCCTGATCCCTTTTGTTCTGTAGGATTTGATTTTTCATTTTGCTTTTTCATATCATGGGCCTGTTTTGTTTTCATAATTCGAAAAAATAAGTAGAGAATATTTTTTCCAGTCTTCAAATTCCAGATTTGCTTTAATGGTTGTATTGTCCTTTAAGTGCAAAACTTCTGGCCTGTTCTCTGCCAGATTTCAGAAGACGAGCCACCAGATTCCTATGTGAGAATTATTTAGACCCCAACATCTGCCTTGGTCTTTGTGACCTCATCTTTATTGAAAAGGAAAGTTGTTTTGGAACTACAATAGTGGGCAGAGATAAACTGTCTCATATTTAATTAAATGTTCAAACAGGTTTTGATTAAAACTACCCTGGTAAGAACTATATGTTGAAACAGGTTAGACATCTCAGATTAGCTTTGTAATGAGTTAAAAACAGGACAAGAGACAGGAAATGAAAACTGGAGGTGAGCAAGGAAAATCTCAGAGTAGAAAACGGTTCATGGAAAGTTCTTCCAAAATGACTGTTCTTCAAGCTCTTGATTAAACCCTTGAAAGAGGGTACATCATGACAGAGCAAGATGTGCCCAAAGTAGAAGATGGCAGGAAATGAGGAAGATCGGCAAACACCTTTGGATTAAAGGTGTTTGCCTATAATGTGTGAATTTGCTACAGTTCTTTCCAGAGAGCACTGTGTATGGTGACTCATCAGAAATTTGTAGATGTTGCTGCTATTTCTAAAGCCCACCATTTCTGGTGACTTAATTCATTGCCCCATTGGCGTGGGTCTCCCTTAAAAATAGAGGACCACGTGACTTAGTTCTTTGTGCTTGAGTTTCTCAACAGCCTGTAGATAAGCAGTTCCCAGATGGGGATTTCAGTCTTATACATTTTCCTTTTAATTTGGAGACTACCATAGTGACAATCTCCATCGTTTTAATAAAGAAGGAACATTTTAAAGAAAACTTTTTGTTAAATTGTAACGCACAGACAGAAAAATGCACATGAGTGAACAACTCACATAATTTTGACAGAGTGAGCACACATGTGCAGCTAGCACCCAGAACAAGAAAGAGAACAGTACTAGCCACCTGGAGACCCTCGTGCCTCATTGGAGCCACTCCCCAGCCCAGGCGTAACTTCTATCCTGACTTCAAACACCACACATTAGTGTTACCTGTTTTTAAACTTTGTGTTAATGGAATCACACAGCGTGTGTTCTTTTGTATCTTTCACTCAACATTATGTTTGTGAGTTTCCTTCATGTAGTGGTGTGTAGTGACAGTTCATTCATTCTCAATGCTATAGAATTCCATTGAATGACTGTACCACAAATGGCTTAGCCATTCAATGGTTGATGGACATTCGAGTAATTTCCAGTTATGAGCGATTACAAATAGCGTTGATAGGAACACTTTACTATGCGCCATTTGGTGAATGTATCCATCTATTTATGTTGAGTTCATATCTAGGAGTGTCATTCTTGGCCCAAAAGGTATTTTTTATATGCTCAGCTTTAATGCTGACTTCCAATGTTCCAATGTGTTTGCATCAATTATGGTCCTACCAGCAGTATATGGGAGTTCCAGTTGCTTTGCCATCTCTCTCTAACACTTCTCATTGTGTATCTTTTTCATAGTAGCCATTCTGATGGGTGCATAGTGGCATCGCCTTGTGGTTTTTGGTTGCATTTCCAAGGAAAGTGCATTTTAACAGCAAAATTAGAGTATACATGTAAGAAACGATAAAATCCTTTCCCAAAGAGAACAGTTGGCAATTTTTGTTGACTTTAGAATTTTCAAACATACACACTGAAAATATGAATGCTGAAAAATGACAACTTAAAATTTCCGTTTTACCATATGACAAGGATCTTGGTTGTTTTCTTGGCATACCTGTGTTAAATTGGGGATTTTTGTTAGCTGGTTAAGTATAAACCCAGGTAATGGAGTCTGGGTATTCAGTTTGTTCTGGTGTTTCCATTGTTATTACATTCATAATTGAAAATGGAATGAGTACCTATATACTGGCTCTCTAAATCTAGAATATTCTGGCCAGACTTCGAGAAGCTGGAGAATAACAGCCTATCTGCCTGAGGCTCCCTGCAGGGCCAGGAAGAAAGTGTGGGTTGGCTGGCTAGTCAAGAGAAGGGGACCTCTACCATGTACATTCCTCTTTGTGAGGGCTCAGAGAGAAGATGCTGGTCTGACCTGGACCCAGCCAGCTTAGACAGAAATGTGTCTCAAATGGATGCTGCCACCAGGAAAGTGCCTGCCATTGACCAGCACAAGCCCACAGACTGGCTTTTAGAAACAACGGCCCTAGCTGATTCTAGAGGCTGCTTTTCATCACACAAGCACTTTTCTCTCTCTGTGTGTGGTTGCTCCATTTTAGCTCATCACTTAACCGGTTTGGCATCCCATTTTTACCCATCCGCTAGATATTCTTCCCAGCAGAGTGACTTCTGCCTTGTGGAAGGCTGGAAACCAATCATGCTGGACTCACCAACTGAAGCTCAGAATATTTGTGTTGCTCATCAGAAAGTTGTGTAGAGACAAATTTGCCATGAAGTTAATGACCCTTAAGCTTTAGAGCTTTTCACTTGCACAGGCCCTTTATAAGACCCTGTGTCTAATTTTGTATTTCTAATTTTGTATTCTTACTGTTAAAGCAGTCCTACCCCAAACTGTATAAACTTTCGGTCCCAAAAAACCTGGATAAATTCCTGGCTTCAGATGTCTAGCATCTTGGTTGATTTTTTTTCTTTTCTTCTTTTTTTTTTTTTTTTTGTCTTTGGATGAGAATTGGGAATTAAAATAGACTAATAGTTCTTAGCGATGGAATGCTACAATTAGTTGTGAAGTGGTTTTGGTTAATGAGAATAGCGGCCACTATTCATTGAGTGGTCATTTTGTGCTAGGTACTTGTCTCAACAGGATTTCATTTAACATTCACAACACTCGTAGGACAAAGACACTATTATTATCCTCACATTTGAAAGGAGGGAACTGAACCTCTGAGAGGTTCAAGTAACTTGCCAAGGTCATGTTTCTAGAAAGTGGTATTGCCAGTGCACTTTGCTTTTACTAATAATTAACTACTAAAATGTTTAAATGATTTTGTATCCCAAACCCACTTAAAACATGACTTCGCACGAATTCTCAAGTATCCCCAATATTTTTTTCACTTGCCTAACAGGTGTGTCGTCTGTTGGGAAGCAATTGTGTCTAACCCAAGTTCATCTCATCCAGGCCGTGTTCTCTGATGAGTCCTCCAAAAAAGGCAGTATGTTCCCATGTGGTCATCAGCCATTTTCATGTGGAGGACAAAACTTAAGAACAGCTGAGCTGGAACACCTGCCTGCCATGGTTTCAGAAGGGATAGGCCTGGCTACCCCCTGAGAAGTGGGAGATTGACTCGCAGCTTGATGCAATGTCAATTCCATACTCTGCCTCCACCTCAAGTGACCTCGAGGGCAACCCACAAATCTCAACAAGCGTGGAAAAAATGACTACACAAGTGCCTGAACCGAGCCGAAGTCATTTCCATGGTTTCAATTGTTTTTCCCACTTTATTCAATTCTGCCAAAGATTTTATATCATCAGACACTATAGAGTTAATCTCGAGCTTTGGGTTTAGGCCAAGATTTTATTCCTTTGCTACCTAGTGAAAAACTTTCCTCGGTTTTTAGACCCAAGTCAGACACTGCTCCTGATAGTTTAGGCCTTTAGAAAATTTAATTTGAATCACTGATTTTTTTTTTCAAGTAGCTGTATGATCACTGTTATGAATCTTTCTGCTGAAGATCACATTAAGTGATGCAAAAGAATTCTGACCAAAACTATAAAATCCACTAATGTCAAGTAACAGAGTCAGATGTCATTGCCTTTTGTCTCCCTACTGAAGGAATAGGGATTAGAATGTAGTGAGATTAAAGATGGTTGGGGAGAATATTACCAAATCTCACTTTATTGTGTGCAGTTTCTACATATGATGGACTTCTAAGTTTTGCTTTTCCTTGATATAATACACCTGGATTTAACATACAGGAATGAAGAAGCCATTTGGAAAACTTATAATATGAATAGTAGGGTATCTTTCCGCTAAAGGAGAGGTAATGGGATAATTTTTCCTTCCTAATAAATCAGTGTCTACTTAGCAAATTATGGATATGTTTTCTGCACTGAGGTTTGCATCTGCAGTGTTCTAATACTAGTGAGATGCTACTTTAAATATACCTGCACACATTTCCATACATGTTTAAAGCATATTTTACAGCTCTCAAAGTGGCTGCAAAATTTTAATGAAATTGTGATAAATGGCACCCTTGATCATATTAGGAACATGAGGAAAGTGGAATAAATGAATGAATTTCCTGCCTCCAGAATGGAAGACATATTTTCAAGATGAATGTGGGTAGGTAAATTATTTGACGCTTCCTTTCCAGTTTTCTTTTGGAATAGGACAGTAGTTTCCCTCTAATAGGGAGGAATTTGTGACTTTCGTATTAGTTCTGTGCGTTCCATATATTAGGTAGCAAAATCAAAGCCACTAAAAAAAAAAAAGTTGTATAGGAGAAAGATTCTGTGCTTGAGACTCATCACAATTGAGTATGAGCTACATATGTGTTGTGTGATGTTGAATAAGTCACTCATTCCTTTTGCACATCCTCAAGCAAAATGAAGCTAGGAATATCTGCCTTATATGAAAATTGTTAGATCTTAATAAACTCTTAATTGGTATACAAATAAAAGGTGGTATTACTTATTATTTTCATGACTATTAATTATCTTTTAATTTCAAAGGAAAAAATTATTAAATTTTCTTAAGCTAAAAAATAGATTGAAAGGTAACAAAAGTAAAAAAAAAGATAAGTTGAACTTCATCAAAATAAAAAACTTTTTGCATCAAAAGACACTACTATCAACAGAGTGAACAGACAACCCATGGCATGGGAGAAAATATTTGCATATGATAGCTCATGAGAGATTGAAATCCAGAATATATAAAGAACTCCTATAACTCAACAACAAAAACCCAAACTACCTGATTAAAACATGAGCCAATGACTTGAATAGATATTTCCCCAAAGAAGATATACAAATGGCCAATAAGCCTATGAAAAGATGTTCAACATCACTAACATTAGGGAAATGCAAATCAAAAGCACATTTGAATACCACTTCATACCCATTAGGATAGCTATTATTAAAAATAAACAAATAAGTAACAACTATTGGTGAGGATGCAGAGAAATTGGAACCCTTGTGTATTGTTTATGGGAATGTAAAGTAAGGCAGCAGCTGTGGAAAATGGTATGGCAATGCCTCAAAAAATTAAACGTAGAATTGCCATATGACCCACCAATTCCACTTCTGAGTATATACCCAAAAGAAATGAGAGCAGGGACTTGAATATATCTTTGTACACTCATGTTCATGACAGCATTATACACAATAGCCAAATGGTGGAAGCAATCCAAGTGTCCATTGACAGATGAACGTATAAATAAAATGTGGTACACAATGAAATATTATTCAGGCTTAAAAAGGAAGGAAAATCTGACACATGATACAACACAGATGCACCTTGAAGACATTATGCTATGTGAAATAAGCCAATCACAGATGGACAAATATTGTATGGTTCTACTAATATGAAGTAGCTAGAGTAGTCAAATTTTTAGAGACAGAAAATAGAATGGTGGTTGCCAGGGGCTGGGGGTGGGGGGAATGGGGAGTTAGTGTTTAATGGGCACGGAGTGTCAGTTTGGGAAGATGAAAAAGTTCTAGAGATGAATGGTGATGATTGTTGCACAACAATGTAAATATACTTAATGCCACAGAACTGTACATTTAAAAATGGTTAAAAGGATAAATTTTATGTTGTACATATTTTACAACAATATAAGAGAGATTGATATGTTCAGCTTAAGATTCATTTCTAACTACTTTGACTTCAGAGATTTCAAAGAAATAACACCAAGATTTTAATTCAGTTTCCTTGAAGAGCCCAACAGCCAGGGTAGTTCAGTAGCAGCTCTGTCTTTAATGCTTGGCTTAGGTGTCTGTGTCTGTTTGCTCCTGGGGTCCCCTGGGTACCCCAGGGCATATACTATAAAAAAATTTAGATTCTGGAGAAACAGCAAAGCGTGTGGGGAGGTTTTGTACCATGAGAGTGGGACTCTATGCACCAGTGATCAAGACAGATTTTGAAGCCACTCTTGATGCTCAAGAACTATACTGTCCAAAGTGGAAGCCACTAGGCATATGGGCTATTTAAGTTTAAATTAATTAAAATGAAAGAAAAGAAAAAATCCAGTTATTCAGTTGTACTAGGCATGTTTCAAGTGATCGTTAGCCATACATTCCATCAGCTGATTAATGGATTAAAAAATATTTGGTCTAGGGGCCGGCCCGGTGGCGCAAGCGGTTAAGTGCGCGCGCTCCGCTGCGGTGGCCCGGGGTTCGCTGGTTCGGATCCCGGGCGCGCACCGAGGCACTGCTTGGTAAGCCATGCTGTGGCGGCGTCCCATATAAAGTGGAGGAAGATAGGCACAGATGTTAGCCCAGGGCCGTCTTCCTCAGCAAAAAAAGAGGAGGATTGGCGGATGTTAGCTCAGGGCTGATCTCCTCACAAAAAAAAAAAAAAAAAAATATTTGGTCTATTCATACAGTGCAATATTATTCAGCCATAAAAAGGAGTGAAGTACTGATACATGAAAGAATGGATTTATCTTGAAAACATTATGCTAAGTGAAAGAAGCTAGACACAAAATACCACATACTGTATGATCCATTTATACAAAATGCCCATTATAGGCAAATCCGTAGAGACAGTAAGTAGATTTGTGATTGCCTAGGGCTGGGGGGAGGAGAGAATTGGGAGTGACTATTAATGGATATGGAGTTTCTTTGGGGGTAATGAAAAGGTTCTGGAATTAGTGGTGATTGTTTCATGACCTTATGAATATAACAAACACCACTGAATTATACACTTTAAAAAGGTGAATTTTATGGTATGTAGCCATATCTCAATAAAGCCATTATTTAAAAAATACATGTAACTTCGTAAAATATGTTATTTTGTGTGCAAATGTCCTTTTAATTTAAGTAAATACCATTGTGCTATTTATAAAAAAACATAGCCCCCTGTGGCTAGTGGCTAGTGGCTAGTGTATTGGACAGCACGGATGTAGACCATTTCCAGGGTCTCAGTAGGTTCTATTGGGCGGCACTGCTCAAGAGAGAAAACACTGCCTTACGGATAATAGGTTCTCAGAATATTACCCCCTCTTCTCTCCACAGTTCATTCCTGACTTCACTGCCAAGCATATACATTTGTTGAAATGGCTGATTTGAAATCGTCTATAAGGCTTCTTTCAGATCTAATAAAATTTACCAGAAATCTCTGGGGGATAGATATTTCTTTCCGCCACCATCCATTTCTCCAACTCTGACTATTCTTGTTTTCAAAATTTCCCTTGGCAACATTCGCTATTTCGTGCTTGAGGTATTGATGTTGGAGGCAACTAATTTCATCCCAGTAAATGACACATGTGCTGTATTTAAATTTGACAAATGAACATCTAATGATTTAAATGGCTGCTGCCTTTTGTTCGAAGGTAGGTTTATGTGACTGCTTCTGAGGCTTTGGCCGCATTCTGGTTCTTTCAAGCCATGGCTGGACTGGCAGTCACTTATGTTAAAATGAAGTCATGATGGTCTCTGCAGCCAGCTCTGGCAGGATCAAGAGAACACTGAGTTACTGCTCATTAGGTCTCAATACTTCACTGAATTAAAAATATCTCTGAGTTAATATTGATTTCTTCATTGTGATTTATTGATTTTTGAAGATACGCAAAATTTTAATATCTTTAAGGACTAATTTTATAAATAAACCCATTACAGGGAAACGTAGTTAAAATACTTTTAAAAACTCACTCCTAGCTATGAAAAGACATGGAGGAACGTTAAATGCATATTGCTAAGCGAAAGATGCCAATGTGAAAAAGCTACATACTGTATGATTCCAGCTACGTTACATTCTGGAAAAGGCAAAACTATGGAGAGAGTAAAAAGTACAGTGGTTGCTAGTCGAATAGGGGGAGGGCGAGATGAATAGGTGGAGCACAGGGGAATTTTAGGGAAATGAAGCTATTCTGTATAATACTATAATGGTGGATATATGCCAATATACGTTTGTCGAAACTCGTAGAATGTGCAACACCAAGAGTGAACTCTCATGTTAATTTGAATGCTGTTTGATCATGCTGTGTCAATGTTGGTTCATCGATTGTAACAAATGTTCCACTCTGGTCCAGGATGTCGATGATAGGGGCGGCTGTTCATGGGGGTAGGGAGGGTATGTGGGAACTCTATTTTTCATTCAATTTTACTGTGAACCTAAAACTGCTCAAATAAATAAAGTCTATTAATTTAAAAAACTCATTCATATAATTAAAAAGTTCTAACGCATCGTAATTGAATATGCGATTATTTGTTGCTATTCAGTTTGGTAGCATACCAGGCACAGTGCAGATATTGAATTTTATTTTCCCACACTTTCTCTAATTTTTTTTACATTGAATAATACTGAGGAATTCCAGTGTTATCAAGTAGATACCTTTTCTAGTAATAGATTTTAGAAAACTGCATGTTATGTCATTGGCAAAAATCATTAATGTTTTCATTGGAAAATTAGCTCTTAAATATTTTAAATTCCTTAACTATACTCAAAGGACAAAAAAAGCAGCAACTAACATATATTGAATGTGGTCTGTGTGCCGGGTCTTGCTAAGGACTCTATGTATAGTAACTCATTTAATCCTCACAACTCTAAGGTAGGTACTATTATCCTCATCTTACAGATAAATGCGTTAACTGGAGCATTATCTTTAGCATCTGTGGTCTGAGTTCCAACTGTGTTCCAATCAGATGTGGATCCAGGTTACCCACATCCAGGACAACAGGACCTGGCATTGAATGGCATCCATCATTAGCCACAGGAAGTGAAACCTAATGAAATTGTAGATGATGCAGCTTCCTGGGTGGTCACATGTCCTGGCAATTTACTCATGTCTTTAAACGTCTCTCAGAATTGGAAGCATAGAATAAAATCAAATGTACTTCAGCACTGGATTTGAGCAACCTGAACCCAAAAGACCAGCTCTGTGGGAGAAGACCTTCTAGAGGCACCCTTAACCTGTCTTATGCTTCGGGGACTTGCTCCATGATTTTTTTTTCAACGACTTTATTGAGGTATAATTTACATTCCATACAGTACACCCACTTTAAGTGTGTAAGTCAATGATTTTTAGTAAATTACTGAGTTGTGCAATCATCACCATAATCCAGATTAAGATCTCTTGTGCTCGTGTACACTTCATCCCTGTTTCCACTTCTAGCCCCTAGCAACCACTACTCTCCTTTGTGTGTCTATACATTGTCTTTTCTGAACATTTCATGTAAATGGAACCATACGAGGTGTCGTCTTTTGTGACTGCCTTCTTATACTTAGCATGTATCAGTACTTTGTTCCTTTTTATTGCTAAATGTATTCCATTGAATGGATAGAGCACAGTTTGTTGATCCATTCTCCTGTTTATGAATATGTATGTTGTTTACACTTTTTTTGGCTATTAGTAATAATGCTGCTATGATTATTTTTTTAACTTACTAATGTTTTCCCAGATTATACAATCTACACTCAACTTCTCATTTCTCTCACAAGCCTCTCCCTATTCCCACACCTCCTATGTGTAGACAAGGAGTAAGTTGAGACCCCAAGGCCAGCAGAAATACCTCCTGCCTGGAGAAAATGACTGGTGAGTCCAAGTCCAGGGCTCTTAGATGCTAAGGACAAAGGGCTTATGCATTTGGAACAGTGACTATCTTGTGTTGTATATTGTTCTGCACTGTAGAGTGATGGACAAAATATGGTGGGTCCCATGTTGGTGGCTTCCTGTATCCATTTTACAGAATTGCACAGTAAAGGTACTCACATTGCCAGCCTTGTGACTTGTCATTTACTTGGATTTTATAATTCTGCCTGAAGACCCCAAAATCTCAGTTCTTAAGGTGGTTTTACTCATCTTTTCTAAATCCCTTCCTTTGATAATTAATTTTAGAGTTCAGTCACTGGGAGCCTCTGAGAGAAGTCTTTACTCACCATAATTTAAATTTAAGGAGACAAAGTTGTGACACACAGAGAAAGAAAATTCAATTATAGTTTTCAAAGCAGAAAAGGGATGGCTTCAGAAATTCAGTGCTGGATGTCCATAAGAACAAGTGGAGAAACGTCTAGTAAAAATGTTCAGAATGCAGGTATCCCTTGCTTTCTCGGTTTTTTATAATTTGATTTTTGCTTCACCCAATGTGTCATTCCTAATGACTTTTAACTGGATTTCCAGATACACATTACTTCTCTAATGTCACCAAAACTGTAAAATATGCTTCAAAGCTTGACCTGAAGGGAACCATTGCCTTTTGTTTTTTTTTTAAACAAGGGTACAAAATGCTGGAAGCTATCATCAATGCTAGATGGAGAGAATGTGATGTCTGTTTCCATGATGCTGCAAGTGTGATTGTTGGTAGATCTATTAATAGCCCAGAGTTGATTTTTGACCTTGGATTTGTTAAATTAAAGAGGCTATAGAAATAGAGATGAATAAAATGAGCCGAAGGAAACCTAGGGCATATTCCTCACTTAATTTTTTCTTACCAATATTTAGCATATCGTGTGTGAGGAGGTAGACATATATATATAATTAGTGTTTTCTCTGTAAACCATCTCAGAATGTAAATATTACTTTCAAGTTAATCTGATTGAAAATAAGACATCTTGCAGAGCTCATTACCTCATCTTTCCACTATTATGTTTGTTTGTTTACAAACAACTATTGCTGTGTTTTCAACAAAGTGCCACTATTCTATGGGAGGGCTGGGAGTGGAGGGGGGCCATTTTCTTCTTACCCTTCTCATGCTAATGCAATTGGTTATGGTCTGTCTGTTGGGGGGCAAGGCAATTGGTTATGGTCCATCAGTGTCTCTTGTGTCATCAAAGTCTCCACTTCATCTGGTGATGACCATGATAGACATTTCGAACCGAGGTATTGATTTAGCCTGCTGAAGCTGCCTCTTCTGAGATTTAAGTATAGACTTCATGCTACTTTTCTCTATTTCAATAATGTACTTGGATTTTTTAAGGTTTGCTTTTGCTTTTATTTTTATTTTTCTGCCAGGCCTATCAAGTTGAATGTTATAAAAATAGTAGTCCAAGTATGTACCATTCTACTAGCTCTTGATCTTTAAAGGAATTGGATATTTTATATATGTACCCAATTAAACTACTGTCAGCCATTTATGCCTCAAGTGTGAATAAATTCATGTGATTCTATTCTGAATCTGGTTGGGATTAAGGAGCCTTGAGACAAAATTCCTATAATTTTAGAATTTTGTAAAAGATTGGCCTACTCAGTGAGTTTTAAGATGAAAAAAAAATGTATGTGTGTGTGTGCGCATGTGTGTGTGTATATAGTTCATTGGGACATATTGGGATGGTTTAATGGAAGGCAATCGTCCTGGTATGTACATTGGCAAGCCTGATGTTTTCAGCTTCATTTTCTATGTTGAAACATGTAGAGAAAAAAATGAAGAAAAAAAGATTCCGGTGTCATCTCCTATTGTTCAAATTCCAATTCTGAACCAATCTGAGTCACTATTGGTTACCAATATTCTGAGTTGTCAAGAGTAGTCACATTTGTCAATCATGTCTCACTAAAACTGGGTGGTGGGGGAGTAGTCAGGCAGGCCACTGATAGAAATTCCTTTCCATCCTCCCCCAAACTAAACAGGTACTATCTTCTCATCATGCTGTGGTTAATTCCTGACATTTCTTTACTAGTTGAAAACTGGTTGGTTGCCAAACACTTAGTGCATGCTACATGTTTTTCCATAGAAAGGGCGACCACATCTTTGGAAAACTATTTCAAGAGATAAGTATATTTAAGAATGAGTTTGTGCTCAGACAATAGAGTTTTCTTTTCCTGATAGCTCTGCTTTATATGTTCATTTATTTTCCAACTATTTGGAGGAAACGAAAAAATCCATGGCTTTTTTGTGTGTGTTTTGTGGCTCCTTCACTAGAATCTCAAGTCATGTAAAGGAGAAACCAATAAGTATTTTGAACTCTGCAGATCTAAATGGATCTCTGAGGCTTTGGAGAATGATCACAGAAGTCACTCAAAATTACTCTTGTTTTGTCAGCTCAGAGTGATTAAAGGAAGATAGAGTTTCTCTGACAAATATGAGAGTCAATGTAATGGAATAGTTGAATTTAATGGCCTTGTCTTACAAAATAATGCAAATCAGCTCTTTCTTGAACTATGTCAGACTGTGCAATCCTGATGTTGCATTTTTCTGAATCTAACGCATAAGGTACATCTTGAAGAATATTTATGTATTGGTTAAGAGATGGCTTTTACAAATAGCCAGAGCAGTGAAAGTTCAGTTGGAATATTAAGGAAATCTTCTCTGTAGAATGCATAAGCAGTAAAATAAAATTATCAAGAGGAATAATGGGTTTGCCAACTCTGGAGGAATTCCAGGCTGATTTGACATCCCCTCTCTGTGATAGTTTAGAAATCACAGGAGCAGGCTTGCCTTAATGCAGAAGAGCAGGCAGACGAAGCACCAGGCTTTGCTGGGAACAGTGATCCTGTCTTTTTATTTGATGTCGCTTAAGATTTGATCGTTTAGCTTTTTTTGCTTGCAGCGGAAAGAGCTAGATGCAGTAGTTGAACACAGTGATTTTTAAATATTTTGAGACAAGGACAAATTTTTGCATCATTATTTGTGCCTTTTGGACTTTGAATGTACATATGACAGTGTGTTAGTTTCCTATGGTTGCTGTAACTGGCTGGCTTACAACAACAGAAAGGTATTCTCTCACAGTTCTGAAGGACAGTAGTCCAAAATCAAGGTGTTGGCAGGATCACACTCCTTCTGAAGGCACTAGGGGAGAAGGTTTCCATACCCTGTCCAACTTCTGGTGGCTCCAGGTATTTTTTCGCTTATGGCATCTTGACCCCAATCTCTGCCTCTGTCTTCACATGGCCTATGGGTTTTTTCCTGTCTATGTCTACTTCTCTTTTTGTAAGGACACTAGTCATTGAATTTAGGGCCCAGACAGGTAATCCAGGATGATCTCATCTCGAGATCCTTAATTTACTTATGTCTGCAGAGACCCCTCTTCCAAATAAGACCTGAACATATCTTGTTGGGGGTCACAATTCAACCCACTACAGACAGTAATGGAGACTCAGTTAAATTAGTATTTAGTAGAAATCTGTCCATTTATTTTCTTCCAGCTCACGTAGGCAATCTTAATCTTCTCTGGATCTCTGAAAATATTAGGAGGGAAAGTGCATCATCCAGAAACTTTGTTTATCCTGTGCTATAGTAACTTACAATTCTAAATGACATTCCTACTGGTAGAATATTTTATTCTTTCAAAATACTTGCTTTGTTGGAATGACACAGTTCCACAGGCAGTGTGTCAACTATTAGCTAAATGTTTGCGTTTCTCTTTGAGTCCTGGGACTTTTAGGGCTCTGAGGGCGTAGAAATCAGCAGCGACCACACCTCAGACAGCATAAGTCCCAATAACTCAGCCACTGGGCTCAGCTCCTCAGGTAGGTGGCATTCCACCAGGCGGAGTGCCAGCCAAATGCAATTGTGGGCATCTGCCATTGCTGTCATTTGGCACATGAAACAACTCAGACACCCGAAGTTTGAGTCACTGTGAGGTGGATCATTCCACTGCTATGGCATGTGTGTATTTTAAAGAAGAATTTGACAGCCTCTTTAGGGAGTGCAGTGACAAGTTGTCAGCATGACAGCCCAGAAAGTGGCATCTTGCAAATGGAGAGGAAGGTGATGCCCCTGGCATTAGCTCCACATGGTTAGAAGTAGGAGAGCATATTGGGTGACAGCGCTTTGGAATGAGGTCAGGAGACTCCTGAGTCCCGTTCAAACATCTGCAAGTTCATTACAAGCCAGAGGAAGCTTCACTTATTTATGTTTGGAATCGATTAGGCGTTGGAAACTTGTAGTTTCCATATCAAGGGAAAAATGAAACTTCCATTTTTCTCTGAAGATAAGGAGTATCAGATCCTCCACCCACACCACACCCCTGCCACCATACACACAGATACACACACACACACAGAGCTCTGAAATATAGTGTATTAATAGAAAATTTGAGATATAGTAAGGCCAACAGATCACGAGACGATTGGCATTGAAAAGATAGGTTATTACAGTTCCTAAGAAGAGGGGCCACGCCATGCCATTGGAGGCCACATGAGGAAGCACCAGGGTTGGTCAGGAGGCAGAAGGAGCAGGGAAAATGTAGCAAGAGCCCTTATTGTGGTTGTCATGGGACAGAACAGGTAAGGTGGAGCATGCAGGCTTAGGATTGGCTGATCTGATTAATTTCAGCAGGCTATATGCGTAGGGTTGTCTCTAGTTGTCTAGTACTTGGCCCTGAGGTGATTAGGCCAGGGGAATAGTGGCCTGGATGTGAGAGCGCAATAAAGGAGGTGGTTAGCAGTATGGACTCTGAGTTGGTTGGTTTGTATTTGAAAAGTGTGCTCCCCAGAGGAGGATTCCTTCAGAGGGCTGCAGAAGATGAGGGAGACAGGGGACCAAGGTGACTCAGGCATGTCATTGGGTTGTCCAGACAAGGAGTGTCTGGCATATGCATGTAGGGCATATGTTAAAGCACCAAGTTTACAGAAGCTAGAAACATGGTAAATAAACACAAACACACACTCACACACACACACACACACACTTGTGCTGTTATTAGAAGTGCTTTTCAAAAAGCAGGAAGCCAGTTCGGAATCATGCTGCCATGGTCACAAAGCCGCAGAGACCTGCTTAACGAGGTTCATATAGCTTTCCTTGGTTGAAGACTCCATGAAATAGTAGAATACCCATTGATTGGCTGATTTCTTTCTTTCTTTATTCATCAAAGTACATCAAAGTACACAGCAGGCAGGGAAGCTGTAGATGGGGGCAGGTTTTCAGCTCTTGCCCTCGCCTCTGTGTGTCCTGGACTACAGGCCTTGTGCATCCAGCAGGTGTTCTGCTGAGGTGTGGCCTTTACTGTGCTTCTGTGTCTTTGTAAACAGCCCATGTGAGAACATATCTGGGACTTCCTTCCCTGAGACCAAGCTCAAGGGGGTAGACAGGAAGCAGAAAGCTGAAGATACTGGCAAACTTGAATCTCCTTCTCAGTGTGAAGGGTCCTCTGCCTTTCTCTGCAGCTTCTTGATGCTGAGACATTCTGTGGGAGTGAAGGGGGTAAAAAGAAGGCTGACCTTTGAGGCAGAAGACCTAGATTCAAATCAGAGTCCTGTGATGCCCTTCTGTGGGGTCTTGGGCAAGACTCGCCTCTCGGCCTTGGTCTCGCAGCTCTGAAATATGGGTAACAGTGGCTCCTGTTGGAGGGGTCGATGAGATGGTTTGGGAAATGGCTTTGCCAACAAGACAGAGCTCTATCCATGTCTTTCTTGGTTGTGGTTCCTGGTCCTGTGGTTGTAGGGACAGGCAGTTGGGAAGTAGCGAGCTTGTCTTCAGCACCTTGGCTTCCATCTTGCTGCTCCTCTTCCCATCCCACAGCTCTGTTTACCTGGTTCTGGGGCCTTCTCACTATCCTCCAGTCATCTGGGCCTGTCTCTTTGGGGATAGACCTCATGCTGTACTCCCATAATTTCCTGGCCTGTATATGTCCTCCTTCTCCTCCATCCCTCAGAATTGACCTGGCTTGGCCCCACTCCATGAGGCCATTCCAGATGGGGGGATAGCTGCCTCTACCACCACAGGGAAGGGGCAGGTATTGATGGGAGCTGGTGGAATCAAGGGAGAAAGTACTAGGAGTTACTGTTTTTGTGTCTTATCTTAATCTTTCCACCTTATTCCTCTTGCCCTCCCCCCTTCTTCTTTTCTGCTACATTTTCTCCTCCCTGTAAGTCATTCCTGTGTTCTTTCATTTGTTCATTTATTCATTCAATAATTTCATGCATCAGGCTCTGTGCCCAGCACTGGAGATAGATAAATAAGGACTGTACTGTCCTGAAAAGCTCAAATTTGCAGCAAACAACTAAATAAGTAATGGTCTTCCAATGCATTTTGCCTTGTAGTAGGGGTTGGGATAGAGAGTTGTAGAAATTCAGGGCAGGAAGCTACTAACTCAGCTTCATGGTTCAAGGAAACATCAGTACAAGTAACTTTCGAGCTGGGTCTGCAGGACATGAAGGGGTTTGCCAGGCCAAGAAAGGGTGAGGACATTTCAATCCAAGCAGAGTATGGCTAGCCTTATAAGGGATGAAGCCGAAGTTTAGCATAGGTGGACTTTGGGTGGGACCTAGGGGCCATGGGAAGTTTAGCCAAAGGTGAGGCTGGATGATGAAGAATTTCATACACCATAATCAGGGACTTGAAATGTATCCTGTGGGCCGTGGGCATCTTGTGGGGTTGAGCAGGGGAGTGAGAAGACTGGGCAGGATTACATTAGCAAAACCGAACCCTGGCGGCAGTGCAGAGGGGGGACTGGAGTGCTCAGAGACTAGTTTCAGAGTTGAGGTAGGAGGTTGTGGCAGTTTTCCAGAATAGGGATGAAAATGACTTAAATTAACCAAAGCATTAGCAATCTTCATGTATTTTTTTCATTTATCAGAAATGATGCAGGCACTAGATAGGAACACACCCACCCAGTGTCCCTATGGGCCAGAGTCTGTCAGCTCCAAGAATATAACACCGAGCAATAGTGACATGGTCTCAGCTTGGATGGACACACAGCCTCATAGGAGAGGGTCGTTGGATACGATGGGCACACAGCTAAGTGGAGTGTGCCAATGGCTTTGACTGCATTGAAGGACACCCGCAGGGGCAGTGGGGGCACATCCCAGGGCACTGGACTGAGACTGGCATTCAGGGATGGCTTTAAGCTAATGCTGCTTGGTCTGAGAGCTGAAGGGGACTGAGTGTGCAATAGCCAAGTGCGAGGAGAGCCATGCATCCAGGCCGAGGGAGGCCCTGCTGCAGAAGCTCCTCGGTGGCCACAAGCAGAACACCAGGAGAGAGGGGTGCCAACCCAGGCAGAGGAAGGCGGGAGCTACCTAATGCTGGCCTCTGAGGGGCGGGGCGGACCCTCTTCTGCTGCTTTTCCCACTGGGTAGGCTGCCATCTAGGGAGATGACAAGGGTGGGAGCATAATTAAAGACCAGGCATCTGGACTCTGCACTCTGGCCAGCTCCCTGGGGCATCAGGAAACAGCCTTTGCTTTTCCTAGTCCATGGTTTGTCCTTGTACAGGAGCTGGTGAAACAACGTGGAAATACACAACCTTGCTTTCTGATTCACTTACCTGCCCAGAGTCAGTGGGAGAAGAACAGAATGTCCAGAAGCTCTCAAATGCTTTCTACAAACTACTAAATTCCTCCTGCCCTTTTCTTGTTTTACCCTCTTTCAGTGCAGGTAAGGTTTCTAGCCAATTGTACCACCTCTGGGTGGGTAGGGCTGCCCACTCCCCATCCTGATTTGGCCTGCACATCCAGCACTGCAGCTTTGCGTTTCTCCAGGAGCACCCTTCACATTTGATTGTAATGAATGGTGCCTCCTGGAGCATGACATGGATGCACTGCACATAGTGCCCCCTGGAGTTGTGTAATGAGTCACACGCAGCGACTGCTCTAAGGCCGGTTTTCCACTTGGACAAGGTCTTGGTGGCTGCAATGTGGAGAATGGAGATTGGAGGGGGTGAAAGGAGTCCAGCTATGGGGAGAGTTGATGGTACTTGGGGCAGCAGCAGTATTGGATGGTGTTGATACCAGTGGGGAAAGGGGACAATTCAAGATACTTTCAGGAGGTAAAATGGACAGACCTGGTCAGGGATTAGATGTGGAAGGTGAAGAAGGTGGTGTCAAGGACCAACCTCAAGCCAGGTGATATAAGGGGCTGGTGCGAGGTTTGTGGAAGGGGTTTGTCATGTTAATTAAGAAGGAACTAAAGGGCCATAAATAGGATGAATGTTCCTCCATCTTCATTAAAAACAAACAAAACAAAACCAAAACCAGAAATTCCTCCCAGGAGGTTCACACCCCTGACTATACCTGCTTACCCTTCTCATCACTGATGCCCACAGATCTTCAGATAACTCCCCAAGCGTAGGTCCCAGCTCTCACTCTTTCTCACCCATCCTCTTGGCTGACTTTGGCATCCGTGGAGACACCACCTCTAATGCAGTGACCTTAAATTGACATCCATTCCAGAGGCCCTCTCCTCCTGGCACAGCCAAGGGCTTGGCCTTTCCCCTGGGAGACTGAGAGTGATGCTTAGGAGCTGGCCCCTGGGTTAGACTGCCTGGGCTAGAGCAGGCAGCTACATCTCTGTGCCTCAGTTTCCTCCCCACAACCCTGGGGCAGGAAACTGATGGAGGTGAAGCTTATAAAACGAAGAGATCTCGCAGCCCAGTCCTCTGGCCTTTCCCGTTTTGGGTAGCTGGAGATGAGAGTGTGTACAAGAAGTGACATTACGAGGGAGAAAGAAAGAGGCTGAATCCAAGGTACCACCGAAGTGAGCAAAATCAGCTAGTATAAATTATCCACGCCATATTCTTTTCCCTAAAGTGAAGGCCAGCACTAAACTGAGAAAAGAATAAAAAAGTAAAAAGAGTGGTTTGTAGATTACTACCCAGCAAGGGAACATATTTAACATTTTCTGCTCTTTGCTATTTTTTTGCAAGTCAATAGATTAAAACATTTCACACAACCTGCTATATAAAAACATTATATATAATAAAAGCTATAAGTTAACACCAAATTTACAGAATGTATATGATAAATTTGAGCCTAATTTAAATACTTTCTGCTTCTCCTTCTCTTCTGTCTCTGTCTCTGTCTCTCTCTTTAGAAAATAGCCCCAGAAAATAGAACTTTGTGGCATTGTCTCGAGTTTGCATTCTCTGATTTTGGAACACCTCCCCTTTTCAAAGAGCAGTCTGGTCTATGTAAGGGCATTTTTAAATTAAACTCAAACTTACTTTCAGTTTGAGAATTCTTCAATAATTTATGAAACCATGCAAGTATTTGGAATCACGCTGGTTTGTCTCCAAACCAGCTTTAACAAATACTATTTGATAGCCTGGGTTATATCATTTAATTAACTCATGCCTCCTTTTCATAGAATGACTTACACAAACCTAGATGGTATAGCCTACTACACACCTAGGCTATATGGTACTAATCTTATGGGACCACTATTGTATATGTGGTCTGTCATTGGCTGAAACATCGTTTTGAGGAGCATGACTGTATATATTTTATATATGACTGATTTTCCTCCTCCATTATATATAAATATGTATAATATTTTATATATGCTGTATATATATGTGTGTATATATTATATATATAAGTTTTGCCTTCTCTGTAGGGCTTAATAGCTCTATTTTTGATTGGCCTGAACTTTTGCCTGTGAAGTTTTCTAGTATTGAGCGAATGCTCTTTCACTCCTTGTAATATTCCTATTAAAAAAAAAATAAAATCTATGCTGTTCAATAACTAACATAATTCACAAAGAGAATGTCCACAGGGAATTTGTTTCAAATTGATGGCTTCATTCAAAGGTTTCGAACTGGGGAAGCAGCAGAAGAAAAGGAACAAAAAGCAAAAGCCAAGTGGGTTGGGAGTTTCTCTAGCTATTTCCCCCAGGAGGCTCATATCAGTACTCTCAGGGAAGGCAGCGACCCTCCGCCCTTGGGCTTGGCCATATGGTGCCAGGAACCCTTGTGGGGGCAGCAGAACATGCTGTAAAGGCAGTGCAGTGAGAGCCGCGTGCAGCCCCAGGGCAGCATCTCTCCAGGAACCGTCCTACGTGCTATGGAAATCTAGTCATGCGAAAAGACAAGGATTTTGGAAGATGATTGCAAAACATTACAAGTGTGTTAAAGAAAAAAGTATTAGGTGTGAATAAGGAAAGGTTCTGGCAAACCTGGGCTGTAATTATAATTATTCAAGCTTCAATCAGCCAAACACCTGGTCTTTTCCAAAATTACTAGAACTCAAACCTTCTTCCTTAAACATATATATATATATATATATGTATATGTATTTTTTGGTGAGGAATATTGGCGCTGAGCTAACATCTGTGCTCATCTTCCTCCATTTTGTATGTGGGAAGCCACCACAACATGGCTTGATGAGCGGTGGGTAGGTCCGTATCTGGGATCTGAACCTGCAAAGCCCGGGTCGCCGAAGTGGAGTGCAAGAAATCAACCACTATGCCACCGGGCTTGCCCCCTTAAACTTATTTTTAGTATTTGTTTCTTGATTGCTTTGTGTTCAGGGATTTTATCCTTAAGAATACTTGGGGGCCGGCCCCGTGTCTTAGCCGTTAGGTGCGCACGCTCCGCTGCTGGTGGCCCGGATTCGGATCCCGGGCGTGCACCGACGCACCGCTTGTCTGGCCGTGCTGGGGCCGTGTCCCACATATAGCAAGTGGAAGGATGTGCAGCTATGACATACAACTACCTACTGGGGCTTTGGGGGAAAAATAAATAAATAAAATTATTTAAAAAAAAAAAGAATACTTGGAATCCAGAATGCTTCTGTATATTTAGTGAAATATAAAAATAGACCCAGTCTACTAGTATGTTGTCTGGTGAGCTAGGTGATATATTAGTCTTATTGCCAGGGGGAAATTTCTCTCTCCTGATAAAGTGTGTTTCCTGTTATTAGACAGGGAACCCAGAAATAGATTGTGTTTCCCTTTTGATAGATTGTGTTTCCCTTTTAGCCTCGATGGCTGGGAAACCTGTAGTTATGTTTTACACTGAATTGCCATAGCTATCTTTAGTCTAGGTTTTCTTGCAAAACTATCTCTTCCCCTTTGCTACTTGAATTTTGTACTTTTATGTTGTTTTAGTGGTTTTGTAGTATCTGCTTCTTAGTACAAGTCATCCAAATAACATGTATATTTCCCCCCAAAACTACACAATAAGGAATTAGCAACCCATATTGTATAGCCTGATGAATGTTTCCTGCCCTCACCATGTCACAGCCAGATCATCTGGTCACGATTACATCTGAGGATTCTGGTGGGCCACGATGTTTTAGAAGCAGGTGAAATGACAAGAAGAGAAAAAAAAATGCATGAGGAGTGGGGGAGAAATGTCCCTAATTAAATGTTATTTTCTGAACGAATTTACTTGTAGCTTCAAGAACTCAGCCTGAAATTCCTGTATTAAGAGTTTCTTTTGTTTTCATTTTAATATGAGTATTTCAAAGACCTCATTGAAATCAGCTTGTTAGAAAGTCATGACAGTAATGATTGCCACCATTTTAGGAGTCTTTATTACATGCCAGGCACTGGGCTTCTTGCTTTGTAGATTCAATTAATTCTCATTACATCCCATAAGAAGCCCCCTATTATCTAGAGGGGAAATGAGGTCAAGAAAGGCTAAATTATTTGCTGCAAGGCCCACTAAAAATGGTTGGGTTGGCATGCATGCCTAGGTCTGCACCTCAAAATTTACCCACACTTACTCAACAGGAGGCATGAAAGCTGTTGGACTCTCAGGCAAAGAGCTCTTCAAGGCTCAGTCTTCAGATCTGCACAATGGTAGTTTCTGTGAAGATTAAATGTGCTATAGTATGCTAAATGCTTAGCACAGTGGCTGGCACATGAGATCGATAAACATGCCTGTGATGATAACAGTGAAGACTAAATATGAGTAGTGTGGCCAGACGTAGCAAATAAAAATACAGCACGCATAGTTAAATTGAATTTCAGGTAAACATCAAATACTTTTTAGTATAAGTATAGCCCATGCAATATTTGGGACATCCTTATTCTAAAATGTTTATCCCCTGTGATATTTGAGATATAACTATACTAAAAAATTATTTATTGTTTATCCGAAATTCATATTTAGGTAGGCATTCTGTTTTATCATGCAATCCAAAATAAGAAGAAATGTGGAATGGTGGCCTATGATAAATGCTGAGCTAGTTCCAGAATCCAACCCTGCTCCTCTGTGGAGAAGACTCACCCACTCAGCATATCGGGTGCTGGCCCAGGACAAGCCTGGGCCCCATCAAAATTTCTTAACTTGATTCGGAGTTACTGTCTCTACAGTCAGATTAACTTAGTCATGTGCAACCTCCTGATGTTTGACATGTGCTAACTTCTGGAAGCTGCCAGAAACCTGTCAGCCTTACTCTGGTGCTTCCTGACCTTGGCTGAATGTTAGCACCACCTGAAGATCTTTTAAAAATCCTGGCGCCCAGGTCACAGCTTAGACCAATTGCGTCAGAATCTCTGGTATGAGATTTTTGGCATGAGTATTTTTAATGCTTCCCTCCTGATCCCAATGCACCACTTGTGGTGAGAACCACCACCTCGACTCACAGGCCCCAGGCCCGCTGAAGCCCTGGCTGAAGCACAGGGAGGTCAGCCCCTCCTAGCCCCTGCTGGAGAGTTCTTCCTCGCCTTCTAGCCCACCTATGGCCATCCCTGCCATCAGCGTCTCCTCACTTTCCAAAGTGGCTGAGTTGGATTGTTGATAAAGCTGCAAAGACCAGGTGTGTTGGGTTCTCACAGCAGTTTGTCTAGGCTAAGCCATTGCCTTTTGCTCCAGGTCTGTAATTTGGGCCTGGAAATGGTTAATAAAATTTTAAAAGACTCCTAGGAAGATGAGATGGCCTTTTCTCTTTTTGTCTTATGCTGACAGAGCTGGCCTCCCTTTCAAGAGGGTTTGAGGCACTTCCTCAGAGAAGGAGAGTGAGCTCTGAGTTATGGAAATGTCTGTGTCTGATTAAATAAAGACATCAGTCCTGAGGCACCACAGGGCCTGACACCATCTGGGATGGTCCCCAGGAGAGGCAGGCAGTCAAAGGACTGACCCCTGGCCTCATGGTGCCATGCAGTAGCAGAGAAGTCCTTCAGAACTTTGGGAAGCAGCCCTGCCATTCCAGTTCTCTCTTCCTGCTGCCTCCCAGATAGTTCTACAGTTACAGGACATTTTGAATATATTTTGGTGTTTGTTAGGTATGAAGTGTAAAAACCCTTGCATAACTTAGCCCTGGATTTGTAAAATCAAGTGCATAATCACATATGCACGACAATATTTTCACGGGCTGGTTGCCTCACCCACTTTGCTCTGTGTGTTCTGTGGAATTATATATTGGAGTTCTAGCTGGTTGCTTAGTGGAAAGGAAATCATTCATTTTGCAAAGAGTATATTACATTTCCTATGCTTTAACCTGGGTGTTTGAAACTTCGAATTCTCATATGACATTGTGTTGCCTTTTTTGTGTTTTAATTATTATAGAACCTTTAAAAGAGTTCAGTCATTAAGTACAAATCAGATGCTGATTGCTTAAACTCTATAAAGTGTTTGCTTTTAAAAACCTCAGTCTCAGATAATAAATGGTGGGAGTTTATCAAAGAAGTGGCATATAGTTTTCCTCTCTATTTTGATTCAGATGTGTAACAATTTCTACCTGCTGGTTTAAATTGGCCCTGAGAACACCTTTTGTGTTAAGCCCACTCACAGCTAGAAGGAACCAGCATCAACCTGAGAATATAATAATATTATCTCCCAACTAAACAAAGCCAAAAAGCCAATGGGACAAATTGTTCTGTCAATAATCCAAAGCCCAAACTGCGTGGTCTCCTGCTATTTTTAGAACTTAAGGGGCAAAGAATCCTCCTTATTGTAAAAATGATCCAATTGAATATGAAGTCGGCTATTGGGAAACTCAGAGTTTTCTCTGAGCACCATTTTGGGAACCAGTGTTACTTTTTATTAGAGCGGAATAGCAGCCCACAAAGGTGGCAGTCTTCACAAGAGGAACAGAGGGTCCTGTGCTCCATCACTGGGTAACCTGCATCACGCAGGTCAGTTGGTGGTCCGGCCACCTGCATTACCACCTGCCTGAAGGTGCAGAAGTAGTTTGACCTCATTACACTAAGAATACAGAAAAACTTCTAACTCGGACTTAGCTCTCCCTGAATTTCACCAAAGGCTTAATTTCAGTTCGCCTTTCTTTATAGGTGTGGTGGATGTCCAGAATGGGAATGCTGTAGATTTTCTGAAGTGAAATTATTCTAATTTAACGGTAACGTAGATTAACACTTTGAATAGACTTAAAGAAAATAAAGCTGAGCATTTATAAATCTTTATGCAACTTAGGAACCGTTGATAACTTTCGGAGTCAGGTTGCCCTTTCATAAAGATGCAACATTATCTATAGAATCTTAGACTCTGAATTTTAAGACTAGAAAGAAGTGAGAGAGATTTTCGTCTAGTCCCCGAATTATAAAGCATAAATTAAAATGGCAAACAATGTTACTGATGCTCCGTGTTGAGCTTGAACTAACTCCTGTCCCCGCCTGGCCCCCCAGTGCCTGGTCCACTCTGCTCCTTCTCCACTAGGGTAAGGCACGGGAGGCACTCAGCTGGGGAGCAAAATTTAAGAGGATGCCAAAAAATGCCAAAATTATTTTAACACAATATTTTAACAAATCAAAATGACAGCAAAACAAAAATCCAAGAGGAACAAAATATCAACATTTTAAATAAAGACAGAATCCAACATGGGTGAGACTAGGGTGAGGTGAGCGAGGCAGCGTTACACAAGTGCAAGGTGGGAGCCAGTCTTTATATAAAATGTTGGTATTTTGGTAATTAATAGTTTTTCTTGGGGCATGGTACACACACAGCTGGCAGCTTGGGTATTCACAGCACCTGTGGCTCCAAGGGCCCCCTGAGACTCCAGATGGAAAGAATGGCTTTATCCTCTTCTCGCTTAGTTCTGTGTTGCCGTCTAGTTAGTTGCCCTGTCTCTCCTCCATTCTATTATAACGCCCTTGAAGGCAAGGATCCTGCCTTACTTGCCTCCGAATCCCCAGAATCCAGCATAGTGTCTGGCAAGTATTTGTAACATGCTTCCCCTCTGCCCCAGTGGTCTTAGAATCATCTTCCCAGTCTCTGGGTGTCCCTATCCTGATCTAGTGTCTTTCTGGGCTTGGCTTGTCCATCCAGTGATATCTGCGGCACTTGTAGGGGTTACCCTCCCCATGGATGAGCCAAATGAATGGAGACAGTTTATGGAAGATCACCTACCTTGGCCATAGGCATTGATGGCTTATCAGTTATCTATTGCTGTGTAACAAATTACCACTAACTTAGTAACATAACCCCCATTTATTATCTCACAATTTTTTTAAGTCAGAAGTCCAGCATGGCATGGCTGGATTCTCTGCCTAGGGTCTTACCAGGCTAAAATCAAGGTATCAGCCCAGGCTGTGGCTCCCTGCTTCTAGAGCCTGGGTGCTCCTCCAAGCTCTCTGTTTATTGACAGAATTCAGTTCCTTGCAGTTGTAGGACTGAGGTCTCCATTTTTCTGACACGTGTCCCCTTCATCTCCAAGCCAGCAAGGCTTCAAGGCTCTCTGACTTCCTCTTCCACATTCCTCTTCTTCCTTGAAGTGCTCATGTAATTCCATTGGACCCCCTCAGATAATCCAGGATAATCTCCTCATTTTAAGGTCAGCTGATTAATAACCTTCATTACATCTGCAAGGTCTCTTTTGCCGTCCAAGAAAACCACAGGCTGACACTAGAAGGTGAAGGTCATGGGAGACAGCTGATCATCTGCAGTTCCTGCTGGTACTTCAGGGGCCAACCGTCCTTGGTGTCTTCTCAGCTTCTCTCCCCAAGGTATTTGGGAAGATTGGGGCCAGCTGTTTAGAACCACAGGGCTATTTCTGATGGGTCTGAAATTCATGTTGTGGAATCCTATATTGTCCTATTCTAGGACTTTGGCCAAAGTATTTCTTTGGGAAATGAGGAAAGGCATCCCGAGTCCTAAGACCATGAGCCCCATCTGATCAGGAGGCTTGATCTATTGTTCATTTTTGTGTCCCCTCAATGGGCAGCATAGAGCATGGCCCATAAGAGGCGCTCCAGAAATACTTATTTGTAGAAATGAATGGATAAATGAATTGCTCCATCCTGAGCTTCTTCTATTAGGAGTTTTTGAACTGATATTTATAGTCAACATTTCCGACCAGCTGTTTCCATATTCCCCCAAATGCTGGAAGGCATCCTCTAATTGTCCAGGCTATCTGTGAGCAATCATAATCATAAATACCTTCTGAGAGGGCTGGATGGAACGTTGGCCTAAAAATTTTCTTTCCAAATCATTGATGCTAGCATACGCATCCGTTTCTCTTTCCCATCACCACTCATGCTTCCCAGTCTTACAGTGATGGCTTCAAATGTCTGCGCTAGGATTAGAAGTTGCATTTGTGTACTTAGGTCTGGTGTTGAGTCAAAGAATGTACTATATTTTATTTTAACTTGTTGATTTACCAACTCTTTGTAAACTCTCTTAAGCATACTCTTTATTTCCCATTGACCTCTAGGATGAGATTTATGTAACTTGATATTTATTCCTGTGCTATCAGTGTGTACACATATACACCCACTCACACTCACCTCACCTGCCCACACAGTTTCTTGGTCCATGTAGAGCAAATTGGCTACAGTTTCAAAGAGAAGCTCATAGAAGGTAATATTGCCCGGCAGTGTTATGCTTGGTTTTGTACTAGATTTATTTTTTCTTTCTGTTTTTTAAATGTCGTTCTACACACCTGAAATCCAAAATGATAGTAATACTAAGCTACCCGCTGAGTACCTGAATCCAAGGGAAAGGTTGAGCGTGTGTCAAGCTCTGTTGGTGGATATGAAAATTCTGGTCATCTGAAAGACATTTCCTTTGTCATACATTATTTATCGGGTGAGTTATAATTTATAAATTATAAATTGGTTTATACATCCTTCTCTTACGAGTGTGGTTAGTGTGACTTTCCAGAGATCTGCATAAGCCCTGATACAGTGACCAAATAGAGTTCCTTGACCTGCAGATTAAAGCAGAATTCCTTGGACCCCAGTGACAACATTCTGCATTTCCCAAAGAAATGCTGCCCACGTTCCAAGGTACTTCCTCCCAGTGGCGTGCTTGTTGCCCGTGTGAAGTCTCTGACCACCTCAGTCATCTTGCTCCCTGGAACAGAAGTCTCAGAAAAATCTCTCTGCTGCATCCAAGTGCATATTACCCAAACTCAGAGGTGGTGAAAGAAGGTTAAGAAAAGTCCCTGCCAGGCCACACCAAGATTCTGTCCTGAATGCCTGAACACAAAGGCGCATGGCGAAACACAGCCATGCAAATTTAATTCCTAGACCATGCTAGACAGTTGGAGCAGTTTTAAGGAAGAAAAATAAGCACTGTAACAATATTGTCTTTGCAATTTAATCTGCTATGAACTGCATGTGAGGGGAAAGTGTAAAATTAAATGCACCAAAAGATGTGCTTTCGCTCACAGCTGGTAGCAGGTCATTTTAATCAGATGGGATATTGGCAGTGGTGTGGTAGCCACATGTTATTATGTTACATAACATCACACACTTTTTGAACAGAGAGTTTTTATTAAATTTGTATTTAATGTTATATATCAAAGATGAATTAAAGCTCTGGTGGCCCGTTCTCATGAATCCATTTCTAATAATGGCCCACAGAGCAGTTACTTCTCAGCATAAAGCTGACACACCACAATGCATCTGGTGCTCATTTTTCCTAGTCTTGAAAGTTGCTGATTGAAAGAGAACAGAGAAGCATGGCAGAGTCAGCTCGCTCAGCATCACTGTTACCTGGCACATCCCTGAGTGCAGATGGGAGCTTACAAAAGGTGCTTCTCTTAGCACGAGCATCACAATGTTTCAGGTGTGTGTGAGTGTGTGGATGGGATGTTGGCTTGAAGTCACAGTGCTCGCGGAAGTGCAGCCAGTGCTGGCAGTGGTTCAGGCAGTGAAATGGAAGCTGGCCCTGTAATAAAAGCTCCTGGGAATGCAGAGGATGCCTCAGCATTAGGCATTCTCCTCGTGTTTCACATAAATGCATCCTGTTCTCAGGAGCGGATGAGCAGTGCGTTTGCACCGGCTCATTCAAATTGAATGTTGGTAAAAGGAGAGTCCTGAGCAAACAGAACAGTCTGGCATCTCGGAAGGCAGGAGCAAGGTTAAGCTGTCGGCTGCGTTCTCTGTTGTTTATTGGATGTTTATTTGCTGGCCTCGTGCACACCCACGGCATGTTGCAAAGAGGCGTCACTGGGGTGACCAATGCCTGCATGGCACAGGTACCCATGCAGTTTGGCCCAGGCTCTTCTGGGCAATAAAGTTCAAGGGCTCATACGTGGCTTCACCTGTTGTCCCCAAGCCTGTCATGGATAATGTTTTGCTGGAAGAGAAAGCTCCTCTCGAGAGGCAGTCTGTATTGTGTGTTTCTTTTGTTCTTCTTTATCAATGCTGCAGTTTTTACTTTGTCACAGCGAGGGTGAAGAGAGCGAGCCTGTAGAGAGCTTTTTGCAACATGCTTTTTCCATTAGTTTTAACAGGAGCGGAGCATCCCCAGCAGCAGTGCTCACTTGCTCTCTGGTCATGTGCTATGAGGAATGAAGACACTGTAGGGCTGTGAACTTGAACTTGGCCCGTTCATCCATACTGCATTGAGTGATTGCATGGAGTGGAGTCAAATGCCACTTGGGGGTGAAGAGCAAGCATCATCTTGTATTCCTGCTGGATATAGTAGGAAGGACACTTGACAGAATCCAGTAATTAAAAGGTAAACCATGAAGTGTGTGCTGTATGCAGGAACATGTGGGCTGAGGGGAGATTGCATGGGGGAAGAAGGAGTTATGTTTCATTTTATTTGGAATGATATGTTCCTTAGATTTTCTTGGCCAACGGATCAAAAGAAGAAGGGGAGAGATTTCGACTTGCTGTTGACTTATAGTATAGTCCAGAATTTACTTTTACACATGATGACTCATATTGTCCCCAAGTACTCACAACTGTACTGGACTTCTATCCCTGAAGCAGCAGTGTGCCCAGTAGAAATCTGATGAAAAGAAAAGTTTTGACCACAGAACTGAATGAGCACACTCTTTGCTGTGTCTGTTTTCTTTCGGGTGAAATTTCATCTTGAGAATTCATTTGGTTTTGAAGCGGTGATTCTGTTAGTTTGTTTTTCCAAAATCTAATAGAAATGGCTTTTAGTGACACAAAAAGACTGGGAAATGTGACATTTCCCTTAGGTTCCTTTCTAAAAGCATGTATAGTTACCATCATCCCTTTGGGGAGAATCTTGACAAGAGGATGAAGTTCTAAGTTAAAATATGTCATCTGCTTAATGAAATTTAGTACTCTCTTTTGTAAATCATTGTTACATATGTTGGCTTTCTCTTAAGACTCTGTGAAGTAAGCAGTTTCTCTTGGCAATGTGTGTTCTATGCAAGTTATTGATGAATTTTGCAAGGGTAAACTTAGTTTGTGCCTAGTAAATCTCCTGTCCAGCTCTTTTGCAAGCTGCATTAAAAATAGAAGGATAGATTTTTAATTAAATTAGGTATTGTATTTGCCCTCAGGGAGATGAAATGCAGTTATATGGGCATGTGGACAATGTGAGTCTGTTGTTTCTAACAGACTGTTCATATAAGTTGCAATTTTAAAATAAATCTGCTGCTGTTTAGATCTTTGGGATATTTTCTTTTGTTGCTCTATAGGTGACAATTGAATATGTACTTCAATTAATACTCAAATTGAATAAACAAATAATGATAACTTGTGATATATATATGTATACCCATTATATATCCATTATATATATATGTATTATTTATTGATACACACATATATATGTATATATGTACATATATGTATACACATATGTATACGTTTCTTCCAGAAGATTTTGTTCACAAGGTTAGGTTGGGAGCAGTGCAATTTGTCAGCAGTAGAGTTAATAAGGCTTAGAGTAGAGTAAAGCATTCTTGGCATATAAATGTGGGTTCTCATAAAGAAGAGAGATGCTCAAGTATACATGATCCAATGGTATTTCACTTGAGAAGCAATGCTGGTGATGACCCAGGGATTCATCATGGTGTGACATGTAGATCGTTGTTTCTGCATGTGATCTGAGGATGACAGGATGGGAATGGGGACAGAGATTTAGAGGAGGGGATGCAAAGTCTTTAGGGAAAATTGGTATCAGAAGTAGTAGCTTCTTATGGAGTCCATGCCGGCACAGGATTCAACTCTATGGTAACTTGAACAGGAAAAACAATTTTGATTGATGGCAAATTCTTCATTATTTCTAGCTTATAAAAGTATGTTTACCACTCTTTTTGGTTTATATGTTTAATTTCTTATTTAATGTACCAGTTAGGTTTTTCTAAGGAATACTTTTTTAGCGAGTTTTTAAAGGTATGAACATATAGTTTTATGGAATAGTTTATAGTAAAATGTTAAAGTAAAAAGCAAATATGTTATAAAAGACAAGTTACTAAATTTTCAGAAATACACTTTTGAGTAACAAAGTACTGTGTTTATAAAAGAGCAAGCTTATAAGGGCATAGCATAAGAGGATTCAAACTTTTTTCCTTCATTTTCAATTAAAATTTAAATTTCATTACCTTAATACCTTTAATTAGAGTCTGTATAGCTGTGTAATACTAGAAAGTAGGGAAAATAAGCTAGGCCTATATTCCAGAATGTTTCGATTAATTTGGAGAAGCAAGTGAGTTTTTGTTGTGTGGACTATTTTGCTTGATCTAAAGCAAGTATCTGGTCCATTGAAGAAAGGTGTCCCAAATTCCCCTGGCTCTGAAGGTTGCTGCAGTAATCGTTTCTTTTAGGGTCCAACCTGGCCCAGCTTGTTAAAGCAGACAAGGAAGAGTTCCGTGATGCTGTGAGTCAGGAATGTCTGTGCTTGATTTATTTCCTAGACTGATTTATCAAAGCAATTGTGATATCTTGTATTTACAGAGCAGCCTTTTGTAAAGAGCTCAGAGTGTTTTTTGGACGTTATATAATTATCAGAACGCCACAGGGAAATAGAGAGCTCGTGCTGTCTCCACTCTACAGTTGAGATGATAGAGGGGCAGAGAGGTAAAGCAATTTATCCGAGATGATTCAGAAAAACGTTGACACATAGCTAGGAAATGAGCCAAGGTGAGCTCTGTGGATGAGTCTGGGAGCTTTTGCCTCTAAGACCCCCTTACCTTACCAGCCAGCTCTCAGTGTGTCCCCTGGGGTCCTCAGCCCAAGAGGCACATGTTCTAACTGAACTTCATGGGCCCCATCCCAACAATTTGTGGTTATAGGATTCCAATGACCTGTCCAACATCTGCGATGAACACCTGGAGTGAAAGCAATGAAGGACATGTCTGTGGGCTGCAAAGCTGGGGTCACAGAATTAGCAAATGTCACTAGAGGTCTTTACAACTATTGGAGAAAACAATAGACTTCCATTGTGTTTAGTCTTGAAAGACATTTGAACCCTCTCTAGAAGCCCTTCAACTGTCAAGGAAGGAGATGGGATGCTTTCTCTCCCTTTATATGGGAGTCGTAAAACTGACCGTCATGAAGCACACCTCCTTTAGTATTTCAGTTTTTAGGCATCAAGACCAACTAAGCTTGCTCAAAGTTGAATTAAAATTATTGAGGAATTAGAAAAAAGTGTTCTCATACACTCATGAGGACTTATTCTCTTTACTCCATTAAATGCTTATTTTGGAAGAAATTGTGTTCCAGTTACAAGATAAGAAAATGATTTCACGTACATAGAAGTTATGTATGTCCTATTTTTTTTTTAGCAATTTCAACTTTGTAATAGACACAAAAGCATATTATTTAGATTCACAAGCAGTTGAATGACAAGGCAAGATCTTCCACAAGACCATTACAAATTGAGACTGTTCTGGCTACGGTCAGATTGAAAATGCACTGCTAATAGGGATAGATAAGAGGTAGAATCCAGAGGTAGAGTCTGGGTAGGTGGATCCTAGGAGGAAGGACTGCAAAATGGAGTAACTATACCAGGGGACTAGGTAAAAGAATCCATAAGGTCTTACCCCATGGCCTGGAACCCAGTGGTGCTCTCACCTGCTGGATCTGAATCTGAATGGGTGGGGGAACCAAGCTGAGAGGGAGGTGGCTTAGAAACAGAGCCACTGTGAGGAGTGGACAAGTCCTGGAGGCTTTTAGAGAAAGAAGAGAGACCAAAGACCTGGAGACAAACAAGATCTGGTGGAGATTGAAGGAGTCCAAAGAAGGCAGACAGACGCGGGTGCTGATATCTAGGGACAGAAGCATGAAGGCTGGCAGGGGGTGGGGCTCTTTGCACCCCCAGTGAAAAAACTGGTGTGATGCAAGAGAATTTCTGAGAGCAGAATATAAAGGTCCCCAATAGGGTGATTTTAAAGGCTGCAAGAAAAACTACAAGAGGCACATATGTACACTGGGGGAGAGAGAAAAGACTCTTCTCCTGTGATGGCGCTTACTGAGTAAAGTAGCTTAGATGGAAACAGGGGTAAGGAAGTTGAGGTGACTCAGAAGTAGAGGACAGACATCCAAAGGACCAGCCCAGCAGAGACATGTGAAGCTGGGAAGTGGGGAAGGCTCCGAGGGGACTGTTGAAGGCTTAAGTACCACATGGATTATGCACTTGGGGAAGCTGTGACCCAGGGAAGCTGGAGCTTTTCTCCCCCCACGCGGTGACTCACCTAGCATAGGGTAGCATGCAATAATTGTTTGCTGAACAAAAGCCAAAATTTGTGCTTGGTGCTGCCTACAAGCGATAGCCCCTGCTGCTCTGTAAGGCCGTCCTCGTCTTCGGGATTCTGGGGAATGTGGGGGGTGACTTGCCCCTCATTCCCGATTTTAAAATGTAGCACTCACTTTTAAAGCACCCACTAGCCCTCCCTCTTGCTTTCTCTTAATCAGGAGCACTCTCCACCATCTGACATACTATATGTTTTCGCTATTTGGTAAACACTAGAATGGAGGCTCCGTCCTGGTAGCAATGATCTGTCTTGTTTACTGCCTTCTCCCCAGAGCCCAAAACAGTGCCCTTCGCATAATAGAAAATGTTCGTTGAATGAATGACTTGCTCCCAACTCATTTGTTTATAGCCCTCTTCTGGACCTTTATCCACCTGACCGATATTACTTGTATGCTGTGCTCTACCTCTCTTCCAAACAAGATTGTAAACCTTTGAGGGCTGTGAATTATGTCATACAATTTTTTTTAAACCCTCAGTGAATAGTATAGCACCTGAAACTGTGCAGGTAACAATAAATATTTACAAAATTGAAGTTATACCAAAAAAATAGGACATAATTGCTGTCTTTAAAATTTTATAGTCAGACTTACTTAGGGCATAGCACATAGATAGAAAATTCTCTAAAAATAAAGGAATACATTTAAATCAGTGGTTCTCAAACAAGGATGATTTTTGCCACCCCCTCCCCAGGGGATGCTTGGAAATGTCTGGAGATGTGTTTGTTTTCCCATCCGGTGAAGTGGAGGTGCTACTGGCATCTAGTGGGTAGAGGCCGGGGCCGCTGCTGAACATCCTACAGTGCTCAGGACAGCCCCCCATCAGAATCATCCAGCCCCAAATGTCGGTAGTGCCAAGGTTGAGAAACCCTGATTAAAATAAAACCCTTATCACATTGTCTTAGAACAATTTTTTATTATTTGTCTATATTTTCCATTAGACTCTGCTTCTGGGTGACAGTGGTTTGTCTTACTCATGTTCGTGTTCCCCAGGTTCAGCATAGCACCTGGCATACATTAGCCTTTTAATAAATGGCAGCTGCATTGATGAATGAATGAATATTAATGATGCCCAAAACGGTGCTCCGGTATCCTTTTTGGAACAACATTTTTACAAACTGCATTTCTAATCAAGGCCTTGACATGAAATAATCAATAAGGTCAATGTCAGATTGTGAAAGCAGAAACACAGCAGCCATACATTCTTGTCTTTATTTAAGAACTCTCTGGACCTCAGGTCATAGAATATTAGCACTGAAAGGGACCCGAGAAGTCATTCACTTAAATTACAGGTGAAGCAGTTGAAACCTGGGAAGGTTAAATGACTCGCTTAAAGTCTCACAGGTAAGTGGCAGAATCGGGAGTAGAATTGTTTCTCTTAATCTTGGCATGTTTTCGTCATGCTAAGCTCTCTCCATTATATCAGCCCAACAAAAATTGGCACAACAGATTGCTCATAATGATTACAAGGCACCACCTCCAATGTAGTACTGAATGTAACATATCAAAATGATACCTTTGCAGTATTCTCGAATTTGGCCTTAAACTAATATGCTAGGCATTGCCATCATTGATACAGAGTTTAAAATAATGGAATTTTAGGACTGGAAGAAATCTTGGTAACCAGCTGCTCACCTCTTGGATTCTGGAAAGGAGTGAGGCGGGGGGTGCAGAGATCAGGAGCTTTATACAGACTCATAGAAAGAGGGCACTGGCACCCTCTGCTCTATAATCTTCTTCACTATAGGAGTGTTTCCTGAAATGGAATATTAGTTGCAAAGGATATTACACGAAAACAGAGTTATACAGTCAGATAAATTCAGAAAATTCGAGGGTAAACCAAAATAAGCAGGTATGTTTGCCAGAGGACATCTTAGAATTTTTCATATGTGGTACACCTCTCCTAGAGGGAGCTACAATACGTGGCTCCTGTAAAACTTATTAACCAAGAGATCACTTATATGACCAGTGTTTCTCAGAATATAGTTTGAAAAATGCTGTACTGCTTCTTCCAGTCTATTTAATTGACAGAAAAGAGCCAGGTCTGCTTAGGTTTCAGAGGGACTTTTAGGTAGACATTTGAATGGCCCATGTTTTCTGCACACACCCCACCCCCCGGTGTCTTTTCGAAAAAGCTGTCCAAAGGAGCTTGAATTGGTATATTCTGTTTCTCACAGTAAGTTTCTCAATTGCGAACCAAGGTTTCAGAGAGAGTTGTTCCCGTGACAAGTCTTGCAGAAATAGGTATTGAAGCATCATAAAGCAGAAAGACACTGGGCTTGAAGTCAGAGGCCGTTGCCTTGGCAAGTCACCTAACATCTACTGGTTATCAGTGAAATCAGGCATGGCCTGAACGGTCTTACGTGCAAAATTTCCATGTGATCAAGCGAGACAATAGGGCTAGTTAGTTTAAAGAATCTACTAAGAAATTCCGTATTTTCCATCCTGTCTGTACAATGAAACCTTACAGCCCCGTAGTATAGAGAGACCTGTTCACTTTCTGACCTGCTGCCTGACGATTCCACGCTGCTAAGACTATAGACCATATTCTATAATACCAAGGACCTTAGTCAGTCCTTCAATTACTTTCTATAAATGCCACGAGGTCATATTTAAATTGACTTGAATTTCTAATAAAACTATTTCCTAGTGGGAAAGCTCACCAACAAAACATTGCCCTTTACACGTCAAGTCTTAGGGAACTGGACTACATCCAAAAGCGCATATTTCACACATATGTTTACCACAAGAGCCTTTGGTGAATTTTAAGGAAAGTATATTAACATGTAATGAACAACAGTGAAAAAGAAGGAGAATCAAAGAGCTTATAATAATAATCCAGATTGGCATTGAGCCAAATAATAAGTGAAAATCTGCACCTTAACCTATAAGAAAAGCAGTCCAAAGAGAAAGAGGGAGTATTGTTTGTAAAAGCTGTCCCAAGGAGTTTAAAATGGTGCCTTGTTTTTCTCACAATAAGTTCCTCTTAATTGTAACCTAAGCCTTTAAAATCATTTGATTGACAGTTCTTTCAGAAATTTGGAAAGTGAACAGGCAGACACAAATATGAAGGACTCTGCTGTCAGATGAGCTTTGAGTGGACGCACCTGTTGCTTCTCTTCATTGAACTTGCTGACTTGCAAGTTCACCGAGATCAAAACTTTACTTAGGAAATCAGGTGAAGAACACGGGTATCGCCTTATGGTTGGAAACAAATCCAAGTCCTTCAGAGTGAAACCAGATTTTCAGCGTTAAATCTCATAACATCTGGAAGGAGCTCCGTGCAGCTGAAATTGCTACCAAATGAAATAACCCTCTCAAATGATGAAGTACAAAGCAGCAACCCATTTCCATGGAAGACTACGTGAGGGAGAAAAGCTTGGGAGAGTTGGCCCTCAAATATAAACTAAATGATTTATGCAGTGAGCGAACGGAGGGAAATTTATAGACAGCCAAGGATGACAGTGTGTGGATGGATTGATCAGGAGAAACTTTTTCTAATTCTCATGGCTCAGCCTTGAGCTTGATAGATGGGCTTCTCAAAGCATTGTGGGGTCTACCTAACTTTCTCAGAGCTTTGTGCATCGTGGCTGATTGCTTGTTCAATAGGTACATCCTTTACATTTTCAGTTTGCTTTGAGGAAATAAAAAGAGACTGAGTGAATTATCTGCTGCTCTGCTTGTTTTACTGTAGCCAACTCATCATCATCTTTGCATGAAAATGCCTCAGCAGTTCTTGTGTATTTACCTAATATGTCACGGGCTACACACGGCCTGGCAGTGGAGAATCGAAGAAAGACGTGCAGCTCAAAGGACAAAGGCTTTTCATCAAGAGTAGTAAATGAAGATAGTGATAAATAAATGAAAGCGCAAGAAATTTATCAGCAAAAATGAAGTTGAAATAAAGAGATAAGCTATTCTTTAGGGGGTGCAGCTCACCCTAAAGAATCATCGTGGACAATTTGTTCTTTGTGCTAATTATCTATATCAGGAGAAAAACATTTGGTTAACATTTAGCAGTTATACTAGAAAGGAATCAAAACGTGATTATTGGCAAACGAGACATAAAGCAAAGCTTTTTAAATTTTATTGAAGGCTATTTTTCTGTACTGTATTTAGTTTGAACTATGTGTTCATGGGGTTGTGCTATTCTTTTAATTACCAGGTTAAGAACATCATAAAACAATAGGGAAATCATCCTTTCTTTGTCTCCATGTGAGACGAATGTCTAATGATATCAGCAAGCATTTTAGTAACAAAATTTGCAAATGAAACCTTTATAAATATTTTTCACTGTTTTGGATCCCACAAACATCCACGGGGGCTCAGGTACATTAAACTTAGGTTAACACCATTTCAGACAAACCTGGTGGTTAAAGGCTGTTCGTTTCTATTTTATGGCATTAAATCTAAGCCTCTAGGAAATTCTAAGAGAGATTAAATAACGTGAAAGCAGCTGGCTGAAAGATGCACAAAGGAGCATGAGGCTTATTGATTATAAAGTGAAATGAATCTCACTCAGAGGCAGGACGATTGCAGAAGGAAAGTTATGTCTACGAAGAAAGCTTTTTAATAAGGTGTCGTGATTGAAGAGAGAAGTTTAAATCAGGTAAATAAGAAAAACATAATTAAGACAAATTAATCATGGATCAACAGCTTGTTGGAAATCCCTCTTGTTTATGAGATTCAATAAAAATTATGTTAATAATGTTACTGTTCCTAATTTGATGTACTTGTATCATTTCAGGAACTTCTATCTGTTTTTTCTTATAATATACATGTCTCTGAGAATTAGATGAGTGGTGTGGTATGATATAAAACAAATTCTGAGATCATCAAGTAAATTTCCACCCCTTCTCTCCCCTTCCCTTCTTCTTCATGCGTATGATAGGTTTGTCTTGGTTATGGTCTTAGTACATCTGATAGCCAGTGTCCGTGTCCATCGGTGGCGTAACCATCTGTTGACAACCTCAGCTGTCATTGTGACAACTCTTCCTTTGCTACCTTTACATTACCTCTAGAGTATAGGAATCCCCTCCCCACAAGAAAAAGTAGTATAGCCATATATTGAAATACTATACAGCAATGCAAAAAATGAACTACTGTCGTACAGACGTGAGGTTTGAGTAAAAGAAGCCAGATAAAATATGTATACTGCCTGACTCCATTTCTATTGAGATTAAGAACAGGCACAACTAATCTACAGTGATAGAAGTCAGAATAATGGTTACTCCTGAGGGCCAGTTGGATATTGATTGGAAAGGTATATGAAGGAACCTTCTGGGTGCTGGATATGGTCTATATCTTGGCGTGAGTATTAGGTACATAGGTATATATACATATGTAAAAACTCGCTGAGCTCTACACTTAAGATTTATATACTTTATTGTATGTGTTAGACTTCCATAAAAAGTAAAAAAAAACTATTCACATATTTAGACACAAGATACATTGTAGTGAATGTATAGAAGAGTTTACTTTTTAAGCAAGAAAGGATCTCTGAATTGTGAATATACTATTATTTTGTGCAGTCCTGCACTGCTTAATGATGGAGATACATTCTGAGAAATGTGTCGTTAGGCGATTTCGTCATTGTGTGAACATCATAGAGTGTACTTACACAGACCTAGATGGTATAGCCTACTACACACCTAGGCTACATGGTACTAATCTCATGGGACCACTGTCGTATGTGTAGTCCGTCGTTGACCAAAACACCGTTATGCGGCACATGACTATATAATTAATAATAGTAGCAGAGACCCTTGCTAAACACTTAATTTATATTTCCTCATTTCTCATGAATCAATCCTTGCAGGATAAGCAGTATCATTCCCATTTTATAGATTGCCACCAAGAAGGGTTCATCGTTTGCTGTCCTACAGCTGCTAAGCGTGACTGTGCTGAGATTTAATCCCAGATTCATCTGACTCCAAGTCCATTGGAGGAGTTAATAAAATTGTGACTGTAGTAAAAGTCAAATTGAAGATGGAGTCTGATAAATTACTAGCTTTGATTGTTGTAGTTTCTAGTCTTTCTAGAGTATTTCTAATGCAGCTAACATAAGTACCAGGCTACAATATTAAACTCAAGCTTTGTGCTGGAGGAATAAGGTCATGCAGGGAATCAAAGGTGGGTTACCAAAACTCAGGGCCATCATGGTTTTATTTTTTTGGTCTAAGGATAGAACCAAAGGCATCAAAGAGAGAGTGTGAATGAAAAAAATAAAAAGAAAGAAAAACTCTATGAAATATGAATTATGTAATGTGTAAATATGCAAGAGTTGAAGTCTTTCTCTTTAATTTGTCATGACCCCTCTTTACCTTATGTGGGTTTCTCAAAAGCACCAGTTTATACCAAATCTTTGTCTGCGAGATGATCACTTGTGCTGTCATTTCTTTCTCCTTTAACAAAAATGTAGATTTTTTCTCAGTATTTAATCTGCATTACTTGTGCGCTCGAGAATGTTTGATATACATAAATAATGCAACAAAATGTGTCAACTTCACTTTAAGAGTCCTTTTGTCCATCACCCTAGATCGGCAGAATAGTGGAATGGAACTGGGTCCTTAGCAATCACATTTGGGACCACCTCATTTCGGAGAAGAATGGAAATGGGTGCCTCCAAAGGGGCGGTGCTTTGTTCACGTCTATATTGTTCAGGTGTGATGAAGCCTAGTCTGAAATGACTTACTTATGATGTTTATCACCTTTTTCTGGATCTGTGATTAGTCACTCCGACTTATGGTAAATTTCTAGGGGCCGATAACTAAGTCTTATATATCTTTCAGAAATCCTCTCCTATTTGCTTTCTTCTCACACATTTCTGATTTCAGCGTAATGGCTCAAGAGGTACTTTAAAATGTAATCAAGAAAGTGTTGATGGAAATTATCTGGAAAATTCGTTCCCTCTTATGTCTCAAAGACTTCACTGTGGTTCAGTAATCTCTGAAGTTTCCAGATCAGCATGGAAAGATGTATGGGTACCTCATGGAGTCAGTCCTTTAGAACAGAAGGCCTATAAGAGATGCTCAGTGCAAACCCCTTATCTTAGAGTGAGACTCTTTGAAACGTAAAATCACAAACTTCTCACAGACTACTTCTTAAGAGAAAAGTTTTGAATTCTTTTAATAAGGAAAATTCTCGAAAGAGAATGATATCATTGCTTCCCATCTACCCCCACCTCCTTATTCACGTGATTGAAATGCGGAAGGGGAGAGGAGAATAACACAAAGACTCCTGATGTGTAAAGTCTCTTCTTTGTCAAAAAAGAGAGAAATGGCTTCTCCAGGGGCAACATCCTGGATGGACGTTATTGCTACCTACAGTCATCTATGAATAATGAGTCCACAGCGTGATGCACTGCCCTTTCAGAACTCATTGGGTGTCTGTGATGACTGGAAGCAAATTAGGAAAGCAGTATTTCTGATTATCTAGATTTGCCTCTGCTCCCTGGGATTCTAGTCTCTCAGTGCTGCTCACTCATAGAATCATAGCATTTGAGAGCCAGGGGAGCCCTTAGAAATCATCCAGTATCTGGATGATTTCCTCATTTTAGAAATGAGGAAAATGAGGTACAAAGAGGTAAAGTAACTTGCTAACTGGTGGAGAGCTTACCGGGAAGCCAGGTTCTCTGACTCCTGCCCCAGGGCTCTGTCCTCCTTGATATCACCTTGCCACATGCTAAACATCTCTAGCTGGGGCCAACTAGATGACGTCCTTGGGGATAAGGAGCATCTGGATAGGGAAGGAGCCCAGGGTCCCCACCTACTATAGAACTGCAAAAACTGAAATTCTGGCTAAGAGGAGTGTTACCTTGAGGCTTGGCGAGTCCTGAGCACTGCCTCTTATGGCCCTGTCCCGGCTACACAGAATTGTACAGCTCTGTGCCCAGTAGGGTCTTAGTAGACTCTAGGCCAACCCTGTCCAATGAAACTTTCTGCGATGGTGGAAATCTGTGCTAATAGCCACATGTGGCCACTGAGTGCTTGAAATCAATAGAGCTGTGCAACTGAGGAACTAAATTTTTAATTTTATTTAATTTTAATTAATTTAAATTTAAGGAGCCACATGTGATTAGTGGCTGCCATCTTGGACACAATCTCTTTCTTCCTTCCTCTGTCTATGAATTTTCAACTCAGATCTAAGTGTCTGCATTATTTTCTTTCTGCTTCCCATATTCTGAAGATAAGACCATTCCAGTTAACCTAAAGTAAGTCTAAATATAGTGAAAAATTTTAAATAATTATTTTTGGTTCCATCTCAGTGTACACTTACTTCATTTTTGCAGATAACAAACTTGAAATTTCATAGATAAGATATGAACAGGTTGCATCAGTGCTCTAGAGGGCAGAGAATGCAAATGCAGTTTGGAAGCTTTGGAACTGTCTTCTCTGTGTCTTCTATGTCTATCAATCTCTGCCTTGATTTCCTCAGTTCTTAAGGAGAAACAAAGGATCACTAGTAGAATGGCCAGATTTAGCAAATAAAAGTACAGGATGGCTTGCATGTTTATCTGAAATTCAAATTTAACTAGATGTTCTGTATTTTATCTGGCAACCGTATTGATCTGTGTTTTTAAAACATTCATTCTCTCTTTTTCTTTCTGTTGCTTCAAAGAGAAAGAAAGAAAAAAAAACTGGAGAAAATTCTTAGACAAATTTTTATCATCTTTTTTTCATTCATATTTCCTTAATAGGATTATCTTGACCATAGAGGGCGTTTTTTACAAGACACATGATTAATCTAAATTAAGATAGGTTTGGCCTATCTTGCCCTGTGGGCTGGAAAACAATTATTGAGCTGCAGTGTAAAGAACTGTGAATTTCTACAACAGTCATTATATTCCATTAATGTCCATTCTAAATTGGTCATGTGTACAGAGGCCCCATTTTTAAATAACCAAACCATTGATCTGTTTTTCTTTTTAAAGCAAAAGCATTTCTCTTGTTGTTGCTGTTTTTAGAACAAATATACCTGGCTTTTCAGGAAAATCATAGATGATATTGCCTTTTGAGTAATGTCTGTCTTCAAGAAGGCTGAGAATTTGCACATACTTTTTTCTCAATTAATCCTTTTTTCAAGACAGCATTTTCACCCCTGAGGGAGTTCAAGGTAGTAAAATATTTCCCTATGGATCTACCAGATGCATTTTTAAAAACCAGAGCTTTTAAAGAAAATCTTAGATGCTTGACTACTTATGAAAGACAGGAAACTGTAGCCTTTCTGTAAAACTTTAAGAGAAATCACTGTGTGTACATGATAATAAGAATAGGCAATAGCATTGACATCAGCATGGAAATGTCATGAGTTATTCATTTTGCCATCATTGATAGATAGCTGTCACAACTAAAACTAACAACCATTTGAAGAGGACAGAATCACAGTGGAATCCTAGAATTTCAAGGTGAGAAAGTACCATTTATCTTGATGCTGAAGGTGAGAGATAGTGAAATGAGGGAATTTTAAACAAGTATTTAGGACGATGAAACAGAGTGGTGGCTCCATTTCAAGACCAAATGACAAATGAAATGTGTTTTGGCCTTCACCCTGTAACCCTTTTTTGTAACCCTCTCATGAACTTTTCCCTTCTCATTGATATTTTCTTTTAATTGCATTTCAAAACAAAATAAAAAAATATATAGTTCCTAACAAATGTTTTTGAAAAGTTGGTAATTGTTGTTCCTTGACCTTTCTAAAGGAATTATTTAGCTTTCTTGTTGGCCTACTTACAACTGAAGAATTATACTGTGGACAAACTCTGGGTGTCAGCAGTAATCCTCTCTTTCTCTTTTTCTTTCTTTCTCTCGCTCTCTCTTTCTCTCCCTCCTTTCCCTCCCTCCTTTCTCTGGCTTGGCAGTCAAAGAGTCATTTGTTTTATTAATCAAGTATAACATGGAACAGCCTGGAAGAGTTGCAGTGCATTTGTTGTTTTCATCCCCATGTTTGGATTTATTGGTGTTCTGACTCAACGCTGATCTGTGGCAGATACACAGTACAGAATACTCCTATATAAAGATTCTGCGGGGTAATGTTGCGTACAGGATTTGCATTTGTTTCACAAATGCTGAGGTGGAGATGACTGAGATGTTCAGGCACCTCGTGTGCTTCCAGCATATTGTAAGTTGGCATTTCCAGAATTCAGAGAAGCCTAGATCCAGCTTGCCACATCTGAAGCATGAAATTTCCTACTTAATCGGCTGTGTTGACAGATTTAACTAACAGACATCTGGTGGTGTAGGTGTTGGGCACTGACCAATAGCAATTATATCCTCCAACTGCTAGTGTGTGGCATAATGTAGAATTAGTTAAGCTCTATTGACAAACATACGAGTAGATTAATTAGTCCCAGGAGGCTTCTCTGAGAAACTGGGGGATTCTGGACTATAAGACAGGTAGGCCTCCAACCTAACCTTTTCATAGAGCTGGCTTGACTTGGAGAATGAACAGAAGTTCCTTTGAGGATATAAAAGCGATTAAATTAGCTCCTTACATGTTTGAGGGTTTTTTTCTGCAAAGATAGTTATATGAACTATGTTTTAATTACAGAATATCAAAGTTTTCACAAAATTAATGGGCAAATTTGTTTCCAGTTACTCTTCCAATGAAGGATGAATTTGATAAATTTGAAAATGATTATATGGATGTTATTACTAGGCATTTCATTTATATTACCTGGAAAATATCAAATTTTCATCTATCTACTCATCTTTGACATAATTTCTCTTGAGAATTTATTTGAGGATCTAGAGCCCTTTCTTTACCTTGGCTCTAATTGTGGCTGCATATTTTACTAAATGTCTACATACAACTTAATATCTGTTTAAACCAGGAGCAGTGATGACTATGCTTTTGTAAGAATACAAAACTTGAGAGATTAGATTAAGGTGGAGAATTTGACAGCTCCTTAAAATTAAGCAATGTTTTCAGTTTCTGTCTATTTCGTGTATGTTGGGATGTTCACATATTAGAATAACATTCAATTCAATATTCATAGTATAATATCCTACTATGTAAATAGCAGAATTAAATGGCAGCTTTCAGTATGGATTACTGGGATATTATTTAGAGTAATGTCAGTGGCTGTGACAAATATACCCCCAAATCTTAGTGGCTTAAAATAATAGAAATCTATGCCTCACAAACATAATGTCCAACCAGTGGCAGGGGGTATGTGGTGGTAAGTCTTCACTCCATTCAGTCATTTGAGCACGAAGGCTGATGGAGGCCCTGCTGTTTTCACAATATGTGGTTTCTGGGGTTGCCCTGGGCATTGATATTCAGCAGACAGAGGGAGCAAGAGAAAGCATGGAGTCTTGCATGGTTTTATGGGCTAGGCCTGGAAGTGGCAAACGTGGTTTGCCCACATTCCATTGCCCAGAATTCAGTCACGTGTCTAGATAGAAGGGAGGCTGGGAAATGTAGTCCCTGGCTGTGCAGCTGTGTCCCAACAACAACTCTACAGTATGGAAGGGGGACATGAGTTTTTGGTAGACAGCTAGCCATCTTTGACACAAATGGTTAAAAAAACCTATTTATGCTAGTAAAAACTGGCATTTGATTGTCATTATCTTCTGGCTAATGACTTCAATGACCTATGTTTTCTTGTTCAGTAGTGTGGTCTATAGTATTTACAGGTCTTCTTAGGAATCTGCTCTAAGGTTGCTGTTAACAGCATATATACCTGGCTAATGGCCTGAAGGACCTTAAACAATATGAATGCTTATTATTAACCTTGAAAATAATTTGTGCTTGTTAAAGAAGTCACGAAAACATGGAAAAGCAGAGAAAAGGAATGAAGAGAAGATTAATCCACAAGTCCCATTGTCCAAGCCCAATCACTGTTATTAATGGTTGGTACATTTCTTGCATTTCTTCTTCTACGTAGCTTTGTAGATTTTCCTAGAAAAAATTAATTACCCTCAAACCATAAATACAACTTTGTTTTTTGCTTTTTTAAGTTAACACTATAAGAATTTTCATGTCACTGTATTCTTTTTAAAAGCACATTTTGTGATCATTGTTGCTTATTCTGTTAATGAATGTTCTATATTTTGTTTAATCATGAACCTATAATTGGATATTTAGATTGACTCTGAATTTTTACTCATATAAAATACTTCAATGAGCTATATCTGTGTGTACAATTAAATGTTTTGGAAGATGAGAGATAAATTCCTTGAAATGGCACTAGATCAAAAAGCTATAAACATTTTTAGGATATACATACATAATGTATACATACATACATAGACACATATGCATAATATATATATATATATGTGTGTATCTATACATACACACATACACATGCTATGTATGTGTGTGTGCTGTGTCTTCAAGTTACTTTGTAAGGGGTTTCCATACTTTCACTCCTCAAATTGATTTGTAAGAGTTTTTTTTTGCTACCATCTTGCCAACTTTGAATTTTTTCTATCTTAACTAATTTAAAAAGAAAATCATCTCATTGCAATCCACATTTCTTTCACTACCAATATAAGCATAATCCTTACATTTGGTGATTTATTTTCTTTCTTAAATCATCCTCAGTGGGACTTGTGATGATGTTCATAAATTTACCAAGAATTATTTCCCAGGGACTGAGGAGACCAGCACAACACTGGCTCTCCGGCATTCATGGGCACATATGCATGAAATGGCTCTAGTAGGAGAGCCCTACTAGGCATTCCCCTGACCCACTTTGACTTTGAGGCATGGCTTTTCTCTTGGTCCTTCACCCTCACACAACCAAACTCATCATCCTGAAGAAGGGGCAGAATCTGGGTGAGTGTTCCAGGACCCCCAGGCTTGCGTAATAGTTCTCCAAACCTGGAACACCAAGAGTGAAGGAACAGCAGTGGTTTTCAGAACTTTTTTATTAAAAAAAAATTTATAAAGAAGTTTACATCCCTCATAACTAGCATTTTGTGGAACACATTTTGAGAAACATAGTGTTATAACAATCAACTAAATCGTTAGTGGTGTGAGAGCAATGAGGGCAAAGGAAGAAAATAAAATGCAGATCTCGAGTGATGAGCATGCTAAGTTGATTTCAAATTACAATGCAAGAATAGATTTCAGTTGTTTAAACTATACAGCTTTAGAAAGTGGATATAGAGGTGATGTTTTGGTTGTAACAAGGATATAAAAAACTTAGTAAGAGGGATCATTTTATTGGTTTCTTTGAATATCTTAAATACCTAAGTATTCTGGTCATCTCTTGTCGGGCTGACTTCGGTGGCCATAGGCAAATAGGAGAGACATTAGGGACCTCAGCCTCTCTCCTCTCTCTTCTCTGCCCCTAGTTGGCTCCCTGGTCATTCTGCAGTGTCCCTGTAGTGAGGACTGGAGTAATGTGAATGCTTCTAGGAAAGTGCCAAGCCCTATATAAATGGCTGTAAGCACAGTTGCTATTCAAAATAACATAATGTCATAAGAACTGCAAACTCCATGAGAGCAAGGGATTTTGTCTGTTTTCTTCTCTGCTATATCCCAGCAACTAGGGCAACACCAAGCTCAATAGCTATATGGTAAATGAATTAACATACATGTGTGTATGTATTGGTCTACAGAACTGTTGTCTCCATGAAAGAAGACAACAGTAGGAGACCATAGCCCATGAAGGCATCATCTGTTGACAATTCTCCAGTCTCTGGGGCTCCTCTCTCCCTATCTGTTAGATGACCTTGGATATCACACCCTTGGTTTGACCACTTTTGGTCAATTTTTAATTAACATACCAAGTGGGTACAATTTGGTACATCAGTTTTAACTGAACTTTCTTAAAATTAAAACCTGAGACAAGCTACATTGTACATTTACCTCAGTCATGGTTTAGTAACCAAGAAGATGGAGTGAACATGGGATTTTTCTAATTACTTTGTCTGGCAAAATGAGAATTTAGAACATATTCTCGAAATACTGGCAGTTCCTACAGAGAGACTTAGATATATATAATATGTAAAACGTGACCTTAGAAGAATTCCATATGAACTAAGAAAGTCATTGCCTGCTCCTCCCTTGAATTCCAGGGGAGAGGGGTAATGGGTGTATGTGGGTGAAGGTATGCAGCAATGATAATAATTGGCTTCTGTAAACGGCATGGTTCTAGGCTCTGGGTTAGGAGTTTCACATACTAAGATTACTATTTTTGTCCTTCCTGGACTTAGAGAAGTGTTCCTATAGCAAAACTTAGTCTGAAAGATGTGGTGAGCGTTAAAATTACAGGGCCATGTGGTCTCTACGTTAGATAGAATTCTAGGTATTTTTGCCGAAAACATCTTTTCTGCAAGCATTTTCACCATACCTAGTTGGCCGTAGGGCAATTTTGCCATAAAGACCAGATTCTGTTGGCACAATTACCAAATACCAAAAGTCTATCTATATCATGTTCTCCACTATCAAATTGCAAAAAATTTGCACGAAACTTATACACATCAGGAATCATGAAAACATTTCTTTTTCAGGGATGGGCTGAGCTTGATTCTTCATTTTGCCTCCAACTTCTAATATTTCATGATAAATTTGGCAAAGACAGCATTAGAGAACAAGCTGTTGTATCTAAATTAACTAAAGAATTAATAGTTAATGCTCCCAAAGACTGTTGTGAATTACTAGTTGCCTCCTTTACATTTGCCATAGCTTGGTAAACATTTGGTTTTGATGAGTGGGAAGGATGACTCTGTGCACAGAAGGATTTGCAAACTGATACATTATCATTTTCTAGTATAGTATGCAATCTGGCTTTGCACTCTCTTTTTTCACACTTGCAATAAGTTTTATCACCATGTGTTCTAAGTCAATATACATAGTTATCATCCATTTTAAGACCACTAGTCTACTTGTCACTGTATAGACAATTATGAGGGCTAAGATTTATATAGTATAAAAATGGGAGTACTGTATCAATGGAGAAATGAAACCAAACTGTCAAACCAAGCTATCAACCAGTTATTTCTATCTTTCACTGCAAAATTGCCTTATAGCCAGAATGCTTGCAGCAAAGATGCTTATGGTGAAAGTACCACACACGATTTGTAACAACTACTTTGCGAGGAAATCTGCAGGTACGTTTTAGGCTGTAATTATCTTTCATGCGATATCTATGACATTCTTTTCATCTTTCATGACATGAATGTTCTGTGCGTTCCAGTCCTTTTTTTAAGAGGGCGACGGTCAGTTCAAACGTACCTGTGGACCTGCCTCAAAGTTGTATCAGTAAATGGTTCATGCTTCCTGTTCGATGTGCAGGATGGTAAAATGAGCACAGACCCAGCAGTCCTGCTGGGACCGAGGCCCAGCCTCCCAGGCCATCCTATTTGTTCTAGCTCCCTTCACCTGGCTAAGTGCTTTTCAGCCTCTGCATCTCAGTACTGACAGCATCCCTGCCTAGACTATGTCTTCCTTTAGCCCCTAAGCCTGCCTTAGCTGTTCCTTGTATGTGAGTCTCCAGCATCCTGTTCATCCTGTTCATGCACTCGCATCTGTACTATGTGCCTGTTGTATCATCCTCTAGGCAGTAAGCGCCGTGAAGAAACAGAAGTTCATGTCCACCTCGTTCTCTGGTGTATGGTTAGTACCTAGGACAGTTCCCAGCACTTAGGAGGTTCTATGTAGATATAGATATATATGTAAATGAAGGTGTGGGTGTGGGTAGGGAGGAAGAGATAGAGATGTAGATATAGTTATAGATATTCAATATATAGATTTTTTTAAAGCATCTTACATGTTCCTCAAGGCCACAAAATGTGAAAACAGTATGGACACTGAAGCTCTATCCCAAATATTTATGCTGCAGCATTCCAGTTTCATGGAAAGAGGTATCGTTAGGTCAGAGGGCATTGGCTTTTCATTTGTGCTTGACCACATGTTCTCCTGGGCATTCCTCAGATGTAATAATTTCCCACATTGGTTTCTCAAGTCTTCATCTGAAAGGTATTCTTTAGCAAAATAGCCTTAGAGGGAACTCAATGCAAATATTTGCACTTGCTTCTGATTCCTCAGACGGGGAAAGTGATCCCCTACTTCATTGGTTAATAAACCCATTTTCTTGAGAGGGCTGCATAGCAGTGCCCTGCCTCCATATTGAGGTGAAATGGAGTCCATGTAAAATAATTAGTAACATTAACCTTCAATGAGATTTTTACAAAGTAAGTTGAACCATCTGCTTCTTCGTATTTGTCATATTTAATTTACCAGGATGGCTTTTTGATTAGAAAATGGGCAGTCATTGTATCCTTTTCGGAAATCTGCCTAAAGCAGAGAGAAAACGCCAACTGGCAGAGTGCAAAGCCTAAAATTATTGGAGGGGTATTAATTCTAATGGGTCCCCTCTTGGATGTCACTACATGTTTGAATGTCGCAAGCACCACCACATAGGTGAATCAAGTACATTTTGTTTCAAGGAAAGTGACATTAACAACAGTCATTTCACAACTATAAAGTGTGATTTTGAGAGCAATACTTTCTTGCGTTTTCTACTCCTATTCTTGAGATTGTTAGTGCCCTTTTTGACGTAGGGTGGATGCCAAACTGCCACTTTAATTTATATGACTTTTATGCCCTTTCAATTTGATTTCCAGTTTGGCTTTCAAACAAGTTCAGGCAAACATCAAGATCATGAAAGAGTTTCATTTTGTTTAATTAGAGTTTGTTTTATTCCTGTTTCTGTTTTAATAGTTTAAGGTCATGAAAGATTTTGTGATGACACTGATTTGAAGAGAACTTGGAACTGATGTTATGACCAACAATTAAAAAACACACGCAGAATCCTGAAATTAAAAATCTCGTAATTCCATTTTTAGCAAGCCTCATGGAAAGGGTTAATTCTCATATTTTGTTAACGGGATATAAGAAGAAGAATATAATTAAATTGTGTGTCCCTTAGCTTAAGCCAGATCTAAGCTGAAGAAAGTCTGTCATTAGAAGAAAATCTAGTGTTCAAGTTACATGTTCATTTAATTTTTTTCTGGAGAAAATGGACAGCTTAGATATAGTTGAAATCAATTCATCAGTTGATCTTATGTCTTTCAATCTTGATGAAACTTGAAAAGTACGTTAATATCTCTCTCTTTCTCTCTGGAGAATGTAATTTTCCATCTACGCAAATAAAAATGTTCATGAAGTTACTGGCTTATTTCAGCAGCTCATGGCGGGTTGAGTGAGGACAGTCTGAGGACAGTTGCTTCTAAGAGTTCTTGGCTTATGTTGCTCCCCATTTCTGGTCTTCATCATGTTCCAGATTTTCCTTGTTATTCTTATCTCCCAGCACTCTCCCTGTCTTTAGGAGGACCAAATGTGCCAGAGATAAATGTGGAAACAAGAAAAGAGGAGTAAATATCTAACATAAGTTGGATATGTTAGTTAAATTGGGACAGATGATGATTAAAGAATATTGGTTTTATACAGATAGTTAATTAGCCTTTAGATATACTATCATATGGATATTTCTTAGATATAAAAATGATTTATGTGATATCATAATAAATCCGAGGGCTGATGGCTCCAATATTTACAGATTTATCCATTCCTCAAATAGTCCATTTGCAAAGTAGTGCAAAGTGGTGTTTGTTTATTTGTTTATAAAGTAGCGTACTAGATACTGTGGGAGAGAAAAGTGAGTCAGAGCTGTTGTCCTCAAGTTGCTTTAGAGCAAGTAGGGAGGTGATCACAGATGCCCAGTTTGTACAGGAAGGTCAAGTCATGCTTTGGACACGCACTGCCCTGGAGGATGAGGATGAGGCTACCCTGGGCCAGTGTGGGCTGGAGGCCCTGACCACTCTGCAAGTAGCCAGCTGCATGCTTGGAGGTAAAGCCCATGGTTCCCTGGCTTGTGCTGAAGAAGTGAGAGGTTAGACTCCCAAGGTGGCCAAGAGGAAGAAGAGGAACAGGAACAGGAAGAAGAAGAGGAGGAGATTGGCTGGGCTAAGTACAATCAGCATTTTCTCAGTGCCATGCCCACCTTTGGCAAGAAGGGCCCCATTGCTACCTCGCAAGTCCTTTGTGATCCTGGCTTTCTCTAACAAAGCCAGTTATTATTCCCCACTCCCTGCCACTGCCCCATCCCAAGAAAGCAGATAGAGTGGTCAGGACAAAATTCTCTATGAAGTAGCATTTCAGATTAGACCTGACTAATGAGATCTGAGGGAAGAAATTTTCCAGAAAGAGGGATTAGAAATCCAAGGACCCTGAGGCAGGAAAAAGTTTCATGTGTTCCAGAAAGAAAACACCTTGCTGGTAAGATCGAGGATTTCCTCAACTCAGTAAATTGCACCACTGCAGACACTCAGGTCAAACCTCAAGGAGTCATTCTTGCTTCCTCTGTCCTCCTCGCCACTTCTCCCACATCCTATCCATTAACAAGATTCTGGAATTGGCCCTTTTTATTTGTGCAATACTGTTAGTAACCAAGGTCCACTACCATAATTTGCCTGGATCACTTGAGCTGGTTCTTCATTGCTCTTCATGCTTTGTCTGTTCCGCTTTAGTACATTTTCTATGGACCAGTCAGAAAGGTCTTTCCAAAACACAACTCAGATCATGTCATGCGCCTGCTTGTAATGCACCAGTGTCTTCTCACTGCACCAAGCATCAACTCTCAAATCCTCTTCACAGCCTACGTGGCTGTACTAATCTGGCCCCTGTCTACCTTTCCTGCATCCTTTGGGATCCCTCTCCCCACTCCTCTTCTACTACTGGCACGTGGGCTTCTTCATTTTGCAGCACATCAAGTTTATTCCTGCCTCAGAGTCATTGAGCTTCTGTCCCCTCTTCTTAGAATGCTTCTTCCCTCAGATTTCATTACTCGGGTCTCTGGAAATGCCAGAATGTCCTGACCACTCCATCTGAAGTAATTCCTTTCTTCCTACTCCATTAACTCTATCCCATCCCCCTCCTTTGGTTTCTTGATGGCTTTTAGCACCATAGACATTCTCATTTATTGGCTTGCTTGTTTATCACCCGACCCGCTTTTCCCTCCACTGCTCCTAAGGATGGAATCTCCCTGAGAGTCGTGCACGTCTTGTTGATCACTGTCTCCCCAGCACCTCAAACAGGACCTGAGTGCTCAGTAAATACATGTTGAATACGTGAGTAACACAGGTCCCCTCGGGCTCCACAACCAGCACAGTGGCCACAGCTGTCCTGCTGAATGGGTGCTTTCTGCCCTCCCCTGGCCATTCTTTGGCTTTGACCTTTTCGGAGCTGTTTTTCCTCCTGTTCCTGTCTTGCTACGTGTTCCCTTCAGTTGGTTTATGATCTTGGCCCCTTTTTGGCCGTGTTCTCCACTGAGTTCGACCTTAGTGACTCAGGAAGCATTCCCCAGCCTCTGACCTCAGGCTTACACTGTGTTGTTGATGTAGCCAAGTGTGAACTATTTAGATGTTTCATTAAGAACATTTTCAAACATACAAAAAGGCACAGAGAATAGTACAATGACACCTATATGCCCATCCCATCGACCTATCACTTAGATTTAGCACTCATTAAGGTTTTTCCATATCTGCATTGTATTTAGAGGAAGTATTTTAAAACAAATTATAGAAATCATAATTATACACCGTAAATACTTGGGATTCTCACGTAGATTAACAATGCCTTCAAATCATGTAATACCAGTCCGTATTCAGACTGTCCCAATTGTCCCCAAAATGTCTGTCCAAACCAGGATCCAAAAATGGCCCACGTTTCTAGGGTCTCTTTGAATTTAGACTAGCTGCCTGCCTTTTATTTAATGCCAATGACTTGTTGAAGAAGTCAGGTCCTGTGCCATCTCTCAACTTCTGGATTTGTCTAATTGCTTTGTGTACTTTAAAATTTTTCTTTTATCACCTATAATTTCTGTTACTGAAAATTACAATTAAAGGTCTGAGTAAAGTCCAAATAAACCTTTTCGGAAAGTTTCCCTCAGGTATGTTGTTGGTATTACATCTTATATTAAATCTAGGTGAACATAATTTCTCTTTGTTCCACCATTGGGTACAGGTGGTGAAAGCTTGATCCTTTTCTTGCACTCTATATGTTTCTTCTTACACCCAGCCAATGATCTGTGGAGTAAATACACTGTTTTTCTTAAGCTATTCCTCTGTTAGCTTCAGTGGTTTAAAGCAGGGTACAGAAACTGTTTCTATGAAGGACCAGATAGAAAATAATTTTCACTTTGTCAGCCAGACAGTCCCTGTTTCAACTATTAAGCTCTGCTGTTGTACCATGAAAGCAGCTACAGATAATATGTAAACAAATGAATGGCTGTGTTCCAATAAAACTTTATTTACAAAGATAGGCAGCCACTGGATTTGGTCTGCTTGCTGTAGTGTGCTGACCCTGGTTTAAAGAGTGGTGCTCAACCCAGGTGATTAGCATCCCTTGCAGAGTTTTTAAAAATATTGATGCTCAGGCCCCACTGTCAACCAATTAAATCATCATCTTTGGAGGTAGGTGTTATTTTTTGCTGTTTTGTTTTGTTTTTTATTAAGACTTTTATTTTTTTAGAGCAGTGTAAGTTTCACAGCAAGATTAAGGGGAAGGTACAGAGATTTCCCATATAACCCCTATCCCCACATATGCATAGCCTGCCACACTGTCAACATCCCCCACCAGAGTGGTATATTTGTTACAATTGATGAACCTGCACTGACACATAATAATCGTCCGAAGTCTACAGTTTACATTACAACATTACAGTTCACTCTTTGTGTTGTACATTCTATGGGTTTGCACAAATGTATAATGATATGTGCCCACCATTATGGTATCATACAGAGTAGTTTCATTGCCCTAAAAATCCTCTGTGCTCCGTCTATTCCTCCCTCTCCCCTCCCCCCAACACCTGGTAACAACTGATCTTTTTACTGTCTCCATAGTTTTGCCTTTTCCAGAATGTTGTATTGTTGGTATCATACAATAGGTAGCCTTTTTAGACTGGCTTCTTTCACTTAGTAATATGCATTTAAAGTTTCTCCATATCTTTTCATGGCTTGATAGCTTATTTCTTTTTAGCGCTGAATAACATTCCATTATCTCGATATAATGCTGTTTATCCATTCACCTACTGAAGGACGTCTTGGTTGCTTCCAAAGTTTGGCAATTATGAGTAAAGCTGCTATAAACATCCGGTGCAGCTTTTTGTGTAGATGTAAGTTTTCAGCTTCTTTGGGTAAATACCAAGGAGCTCGATTGCAGGATCATATGGGAAGAGTATGATTAGTTTTGTAAGAAACCGCCAAACTGTTTTCCAAAATGGCTGTACTATTTTGCATTCCCACCAGCAATGAATGAGAGTTCCTGTTGCTTCCTTGGTACTTTTAAAAGCTCTCCAAGTGATTCCGATGCGCAGCTACAGTTGAGAACCACTGGTTTAAAGGGAGTTATCCTCACCAGAGACAAGGAGTTCCCAAGGTGAAATAGATGGGCATGTGAATTTCTAAATCTAATACAAGGCAGAGTAAAATAATTGTTGTAAAAGAACAAGAGGGAGCCCATAGAAAGAAGGATGAAGGGGTGCATCAGAAATGTTTCCTTAGAGTGTGACATTGGAGCCATCCTTGATTTCTGAACAGGTTTTGATTGGTGCAAAGGCACTATCCATCTCTGGTCAAATTTCTGCAAAGTCCTGTCTCCCTCATTAATGTGAAATCAGGAGTGTAATGAAGAATTAAAACCTGTACCCAGGAGACTTTGTTTATTGGCACGTTGTCATTATCTTACTCTTCTGGAATTAATATATCAGTGACTAATGGCAAATGAATAATTAAATTATACTTATTTAAGTTTCAGGTTTTTTAAGGAACTGAAAATAAAAATTGGAGATCTAAGGAACAATGCAGAGACCATGGGGTGGGTTCTATAGGCTTGCCCAGAATCCTTTCACTCAATATTATTTCCCCAATGCCACTGGTTCTTACGTTTATTTATTTTTGATGGGAAGAGTATTCTGGGGAGTGAAGACGAGAGTAGAAATACATAACGACATGATGGAAGTAAACTAAAAAATAAGATTTGTTTTCGATTATGCTAGTGGTTCTCAACCAGGGGCAATTTTGCCCCTCAGGGGACATTTGGCATTGTCTGGAAACATTTTTGTTTGTCACAACTAGGAGAGGGGGTGATACTGTCATCTAGTGGGTAGGGGCCAGAGATGCTCCTAAAGATCATACAATATACGGGACAACCTCCAGAACAAAGAATTATTTGGTCCCAAATGTCAATAGCACCGAGGCTGAGAAACCCTGGATTATGCTAATGTATTCAGACACACACAGCTTTTCAGGAAAATTTCTGTCTGGTATTTCAAGGAGTACTTATATAATTATCCGTATAGGTCAAATTTTTAAAAATCTCTAATGTCACAATAATTTCTTTTAACAAAGTAGAGGGCAGTGGTATTAACATATCTGGAAATCTAAAAGTTAGCTTTTGGATGCTAAAGGGAAAAAAATCAGATTAGAGGAAGGTCTGGTATTTTTTTGAAAAAATTCTCATTACAGTTTCTTGCCCTTGGAGCAATACAGCGTGCATGAGCTGGCTTGCTCTCTCTCTCTCACCAATATGGTGAACCCAGTGTAATCGATTTGGGCAATCAATCTTAGAATTCCTCCTCTCTGGTTTCCAGATAATTACTTAGATCAGGGGCTATTTCTCAACTCAAACCCCACCTAACTGTGCATTATTATGCTCTGTAAAGCTTTAACCATTAGCTTGAATTAGACTAAATCCCTCTGTTGCTGCCATTTTGTGTGTACTAAAGTGTGGCCCATGTAAGCAAAATATGGCCTGTGCCTGAGTTTCCTATGGCTGCTGTAACAAATTACCACAACCTGATCAGTTTAAAACGACACAAATTTATTATCTTACATTTCTGGAGGCCCGAAGTCTGAAGTGGATTTCACTGGGCTAAAATCAAGGTGTTGGCAGGGCTGGTTCCTTCTGCATTCTCTAGAGGAGAATCCATCCTCTTGACTTTTCCAGATGCTACAGGCTGCCCGCATTCCTTGCCTTGTGGCTCCAAATCACTCTGACCTCTGCTTTCATCATCATATCTCTCTCTGACTCTGCCTCTCCTGCCTTCCTCTTTCACTTATCAGGATCTTGTGATTACATTGGGCCCACCTGGATAATCTAGGCTTCTTCATCTCAAGATCCTTAACAATTACATCTGCAGAGTTCCTTTTGCCATGTAACCTAACATATTTGCAAGCTTGGAGATTAGGACTTGGACATCTTTGGGGGCTATTATTCTGCCTGCCATAGCTTGAAAGTGACCAAATATGGTGTCAATTGGTTACATACTTTAATTATATTTCACAGAGAAGCATGCAGCTCGCCACAGAGCTTGCGCTCTGGAGACAAAGGACCTGAATTCCAGTACTGGCTCCACCAACAATGAGCTATGTGGATGTGGGAAAGTTACTTCACCTTGCCTCAGTTTCCCTGTGTCTAAAATGGGCATTCCAATAATACCTTCCTGATAGTGTGATTGTTGAGTGCAGTAAATGAAATAATGTACTTAAGGCAGTAAACATAACACCTGGCACATAATAATTGCTTAATATGCATTAACTATTAATATTGTCACTCATGAGGCTGTTATGAGGATTTAAAAAGATAATTCAGAGGTCAGCAGACTTTTCTGTAAATGGCCACATGATAAATATTTTTGGCTTTGCAGACCATACAGTCTCTGTGACAACTACTCAACTTTTGTTATAGGGCAATATGTAAATGAATGGATGTGGCTGCATTCCAATAAACCTTTATTTTTAAATGCAGGCAGCAGAGCGGATTTTGCATGCACAGGTCCTAGTTGGCCAATCCCTACTCTAGAATAGTGGGACTCAACCCTGACTACATATTGTTATCCCCTGCAGAGCTTTTCAAAAATGATAATGGTATCACATCTAATTTTCAGTTGTCTTTTAATTAAAAATGTAATTCCTCTTATTTTTCCACTCCTGATTTCAGGTTAAGTGCTCAAGGACACTGCTTTTGGTACATAGTAAGTTTTCAATAGCAGTTTGTTGAAAAAAATTATGTTGGTACCCAGGCCCCACCTCAGCCCAACTGAATCAAAATCTTTGGGGGTGGGACCTAGGCATTTGTTTTTTGAAAAAGCTCTCCAGATGATGCTCACAACAGCCTGAATGAAAAACGTGTGCTCTACAGCCTTGCTTCTGTTTCCCGTAACAAGAAGAGGGCCTGTCACGTACTGGGCACCAGATAAGTATCTACTGAGTGTGAGTGAGGAAATATGTGACATGCCACCTGCACAGTGCCCAGTCCATGCTTAAACCCCGTCAGTGGTAGTTGATCTTTTGGGGTCCTTTGATTGCAAACAACAAAAACCCAAACTGACTAATTTAGCCAAAAGAGGACATTATTGGAAAGATAAGGAAGCACTCAAAGAATTCAAAGAAGATAAGTATTAGAAAGGGCCAGAGTAATGGCAGCTTGCAAGGTCTGAGAAGCAGTAATCAGGAGGGCTTTTCAAGGATTCTTCAGGAGGATGAGTGACCTGTGTCTTTTTTTTTTCTTTCTTTTGCTCAGTCAGAGAGAGATTGTCCACCCCTTGGCTAGGAGAGATTGAGACACCTTGACTGGCAAGCCTCATCCTCATTGTGATGTGGGGCCGCTGAGTCGCAGGTCAAAAAAGAATTTCCAGACACGAGCCGTTCATTCTTTCGTGCACCTTTATTTTGTGTTCAGCATGGGGACAGGACCCATGGGCAGTAAAGAGCTGCTTCCTGGAAGAGTCTGTGTGGGGCCATTTTATACCATCTTTAGCTATTTTACTATTCTATAGAAATGTCAAAAGAGAAAGTATTAGGTGGTCTGGTTAGCCTCAAAGATTAGAGCATGAGGATGAATGAGATGTGTCCTTGCATTCCAAGGTAAAGTTTGCCTCAAGGAACACGTAGGCAGGAGATTAAGGTCATTGATTACCTCCTGAGGTAAATTTCTTCGCTCCTAGCCAGAGGCGATTGAGTAATACAAGACTGAATGAATTCTCATGGAAAGAACTGGAAATTGTAAAACGAGTCATAAACAAGGTTTCAACCACGTCAGTTGTGACCCATGGGAGAGAGTTTGTCTCCTAGGCAAAAGATTAGGAGGCTTTTACTATAAAAAAGGGTAGGAGGCAGTACAATAAACTACTGATAGTTGATTGTTGCTGTTGCTGTTTTTATTATTCTTATTAAACACCTTTATAATGAGATAGCATAAAAAGTACTCCCTATGGTACAAGGCATACAGTGGTTGCTCAGGCTATTTATCATCAGTGAACCTTTATTGAACACTGCTAAAACCAGGAAGTCACAATCCTTCCTCTCCAGTGGATTTCAGTATATCTCTTTTATTCCTATATAGCAGTGGTTCTCAACAGGGTGATTTTGCCCTCTCCCCTGAAGGCATTCTGGGGGCCGATGGTTACTGGCATCCCATAGATCCAGGCCACGGATGCTGCTAAACCTCCAACAATGCACAGGACAACCCCCTCAACAAAGTATCATCCAGCCCAAAATGTCCTCAGGGCCGGGGTTGAGAAGCTCTGGTGTATAGTAAAGTAGATGCGTATTTGTTGTGTTGATGCAGTTTTCATTTTTTCCAGCTAAAAAGGATGTGCTTTTTCCAGTTGCTAAACTATTTCTGTTTGTGTGCCCCACACTCTTACTTTAGAGATTGAGTTTGATGGAAATGAGGGGTATTTGAATCTATCCATTTATTGAAGACCACAGAACTCCGAGGGGGTTCTGAAGTTGAAATTAGAGCAGAGTGATGCAGGGAAATGGGAAATGTACTACAGGTTTCCAAAATTTACCTCATGAGGTTACCCCAGAATCTAACTTGCTAAAAATTAATTAGGAGAAGAAATGAAATTTGAGTAAATACATGTTAATGAAATGCAGAAGAATATTTTAGTGGTCAAGTAGAAAAGACTTAAAAATAAATTCAGTGGGGCCGGCCCCATGGCTTAGTGGTTAAGTGCGCGCACTCCGCTACTGGCGGCTGGGGTTTGGATCCCGGGCGCGTACCTACGCACCGCTTCTCTGGCCATGCTGAGGCCGCATCCCACATGCAGCAACTAGAAGGATGTGCAACTATGACATACAACTATCTAGTGGGGCTTTGGGGGAAAAAAAAAAAGGAGGAGGATTGGCAATAGATGTTAGCTGAGAGCCGGTCTTCCTCAGCAAAAAGAGGAGGATTAGCATGGATGTTAGCTCAGGGCTGATCTTCCTCACAAAAAAAAAAAAAGAAAAAAATTTAAAAATAAATTCAGTGAAAATTAATCGGTGTTATGTTTTTCAATTTTATTGAAGGAATAGTTTCATGAAATGAAAACCATATTTAGCAAAAATCACTCAATATACTGATATTTCAGTTACTATATTTGGGAGTGAAAAGGGTGCTGAGTAGTATTACCTTTGAATAGTGGTCAATTTTCATTAATTCTAAAAGGTGTTTATTAAGTTCATTGGTCTTCACTAAACATTTGACCTCCTTTTTTTCTTAAGAATATAATAGTTTACAATGTGAACAGCACCTCTTTTTTTCTCCTGAATTTTAGACAAACAGGGCTTCAGAATATCTTACTGAGGCTTTACGTCAGTGCCAACTTGAAATTCCAATTTAGGCTGAAACTTTTTTCATGGGGGGCATCAGGTTGAGTAAATTATTTTTTCAGTTTCTGACACATTCTCATCACTGATAATTAGACTTCTTCCTGTGGGTGGATGAATAACTCATTCATTTCCTTTTATCTGTTATGTCACTCCCATTTACATACCCAGGTAATTATTCTACTAAGTTTAGTGTGAATCTTTTTTTGTATGCATTTGTTTTTGCAAATGAGTATTATTGTTTTACATATATTCATTCCAATTTGCATAACATTTATTGAGTGATATGTATCATTGTGTGTTGTTTCTGAGCCCTGGGATTTTAGGATTCATCCGTGTTGCTCTGAGTACTTCTAATCTGTTTTTTCTAACTGCTGCATAATGCTCCTTGGTGTGCAACAAACTTGGTTTTGGAGATATAACCACTTTACCCAGTAACTTGCAGTTCTGCCTTTGCCCCTTTTATTATGGAGTCATAAAAGTGTAATGAAGAAAAAGCTGCTAGCTGTGAATAGCAGCTAAAATGTCAATTTCAGGTCCCTCAAAACTGATCCTGCACACAATCCCCTAAAATGCTTACTTTTAATCCCGGTGAAAGAAAAATCTCTTTCCTTAACTCCCAGCTCTTGCTGAAGGCTCTTTAGTGGATAATTTGGCTAAGGCAGTTACCCCTACCAAATACCACTGAAATATAGAGGTTTAAGGAGCTGCCTTTCCTTCCTTATCACCTTTATCAGGCCCTTTTCATCTTTTTACTGACTTACAGAAATGGTCTCTGAATTGTCCTCTCTGTCTCCTTGTCTCTGTTAGTCTTAGAGTTCTTTTAGATTTAGAGTTTTTATCATGTATCACTCTTGAACATATATGAAAAGGAACATATGCGCAAAATAAATTGGTTAAGGTATTCCTACAGCTTCTTCACATTCAGAGCCCCTTCTGAATGTCAAAAAGACTCGGAGTCACTAATTTCCATGCTTGTTCTTAGGAATCCCCACTGTTTTCTCTGAGATTTTCTTCCAAACTCCTGACACCCACTCTGCAAATTTTTATTTTTATTTTTATTTTTTGTGAGGAAGATCAGCCCTGAGCTAACATCCATGCTAATCCTCCTCTTTTTGCTGAGGAATACTGGCTCTGAGCTAACATCTATTGCCAATCCTCCTCTTTTTTTTTCCCCCCAAAGCCCCAGTAGATAGTTGTATGTCATAGTTGCACATCCTTCTAGTTGCTGCATGTGGGACGCGGCCTCAGCATGGCCGGAGAAGCGGTGCGTAGGTGCGCGCCGGGGATCCGAACCCGGGCCGCCAGTAGCGGAGCACGCGCACTTAACTGCTAAGCCACAGGGCTGGCCCCACCCAATCTGCAAATTTTAATGCTTGAGTTTTTCTTGCTTGGCCTGGGGTAGACAATCCTTTTGTAAATATCTTAGTAGCACACTGTAACACAGTTTCATCTGCTTGTGTGAATGTTTTCCCAGCTTAGGTCCTGAAAGTATTTGTCACTTTAGTAGAAAATGTGAAGATGTGTTCACTTCTTCAACAATGAGTATTTGCTTTCCTTATATCAAATTCACAGCATGTTGCTCCGTTTCCATGCCTTTCTATGAATGGGTAACTTTTCATTTCAATATTGAATCATAGTGTAATCTTTTGGAAGACAGTTTAAGTGGGATTTAAGCTTAACATGTGTGGTATCAACACTACACATAATTCAATTGAAGTGAAGACCATATAAATAGCAATGAGTACATTGTTCACACATGTGTAGGGCAAACAACTGTTGCTGGGTGGAGAGCAATTTAAAACACCATTTAAAAAGTGTGGAAAATGTGCGCTTTGTATGAGACGAGTCTAGAGGTAGGTACTCCAGATTCAGTATGGTGGCTCCACAGTCCATCAGAGGCCTGAGCTCCTTCTGCCCTCTGCTGTTGCATCCTTAGCACGTGGCTTCCATTGTCAAGGTCACTGTAGGGTCCAAAATGACCCAGTAAGCTCCAGACAGCATGTCCAATCAGAAAGGCAGGAAGTCAAAAAGAACAAAAAGGCAAAAGATCTACAACTCATTGGACACCTCTATCTTGAAGGGAGGCTGACTTGGAACTACGATCTTTTACTTGGGCAAGTTTGTCCCCTGGGAAAAGATTGGAGTGTTGATGTTAGGGAAGAAGGAGAGCATGGATGCTGCATAAACAGCTAGGGGTCTTTTCACCACATCCTTTTGAAGCGCTCAATTCCCGCGCAACCTGACTCAGCCCACTTCAGCTTCAATTCAGTCATGTGACAATTCAATGTGTAATGCTTTGTGACAAATCTGACATTTTCTTCTTATCATTATATGTGATTCAAAAGTAAGCACAAGTCTGTAATAATCGGTATATAATGTGGCTAAGCCACTTTTCCCTGAGTCTACAGATTCCTTGAGGCAGATCTGTTTTCTACATCTGAGTCACTTCTCCCACCCCACCCCCCACCCCATTGCCCACTGTCTGAATTAGCTTACACGCAATAAACGCTCCACACATGGAGTTGATGTCAGCTGGCTTCTGTGGCCTCCATATGTGATTGCTGCTTCCACCTGGTTTGGTGTCTGAGGTTCCCTCTTCCAGTCCATGAAGAATTTCGTAAGTGCCGCAGCTTGAGAAGAGGACATTTTTAAGAGTTTGCTTATCTCCTCTGGGAAAATTTTAATCCATGTACTGGTTGGCATCAGGACACTTCTGAGGGTGATGACTGATACTTCTTAGCTGACTTGCTAAGATTATCACTTCTGGGTGAGGCATTTCTACGGCATTCAAATTAAATAAACTCAGCTGCAACCTGTTGTGAGATTCTCAGGCTCATGGCTGATAATGGCTGGAAAGGTAGAGACAGTGGATTTTGTGAGAGTAAAGACTCAGTGGTTCCTGGAAGAGGAATTTGTGTTTGGGATCAGTGGTAGTTTGCCCTTCATCTCATAGGCACACAGTGTGCAAAGACAAATAATCCCTGATTTCTCAGTCTGAGCCTTTCTGGTTGAATCTAAATCATCATAATGATGATCATCAAACATTATGGATGCTGGGAGCATTGACAAGGGTCCTGGTAGCAGGACATAGACATGAATACCTGGTAGCGTTGGCCAATGCCTCCATGGGTAGTAATAGTAATAATACTGATAGTAATAGTAAATAACACTTATGGAACTCGTTCCCTGTGCCATGCACTGCTCTACGCACTTTATGTTCATTAATTCATTCAGCCCCACCCACATCCCTTGGATCATACCACATCATTGTGCACTAGAAGACTTCCAGCAGCCAGTATCTACATCTCTGTGGCTGAGGGAGTTTTCTGAAACTGTTTTTGCTGCTGTACTTTTGTCTGGGAGCACTTTAAAGATGACTGACAAGAGTTGGTATATAAATACCCCATCTCCCTTGCTCCTCAGATGGGATATTTCAGAGATGTGAGTTTTATACTGTTCCCAGAGTTTCCCGGCAGGATTAAGCTCCACTCACCCACAGTGGTAGCTGGCTGGATAACACATTCTTTATTGACTGCTTTCTCTTCCCAGTGCAGTGTCCCCACACTTGCACTAGAATCTTTGTCTTGGGGTCTGTTTCTGGGGAAACCCAAACTAAGACAAATAGTAATATCAACCCTGTGAATTAGATACTATTATTACATTTGTTTTATAGACAAGGAAACTGAAGCAAAGAAAGGTAAAGGAAGTGGCAGAAGTGGGGTTCAAATCCGCATAGTGTGTCTGGTTTCAGAGCCCGTGTTCTAGCTATACCACGTAAACACTACATGAGCTAAGCAAAGAAGTGTAGAGAATTTTTGTATCAAGTGGAGACTCTGATCTATTAGAGAAAAGGTTGCCCTGTGGTCTGTAGATTCAGTTACTTTTCCAAAACAAAAATGTCTGGTCAAATGTGGAGAGTGTGTTATACAGACTATTGCATTTATGACTTGGTCCCTGAAACATTTCATACCAGCCTCTAAATGTGCAAACTCTTATTTTCGAGGACCTGATGTGCCCACCAATTAAAACACTTGGAGGATTGTTTTTAAATCTGATGCTATTTTGGGAATGTTCAGCTCTTCCAGCCAATAGCCCTCCATCGTTAGCAATCTATAAGGTGATATTTTTGTCATCTATTTCCTTCAAATTCACTTAGTTTCTGGATGATAAATGTCTTTTAATTAAAGCCTATAGGGCTATGGATTTACTATTTGTGAGATGGTGGCTTTTTCTATTAAACCAACGTTGGTCTGTGTGACTATAAATAAGGGTTTCAGTAGTTTTATATGAGTATATCTTGGCTAAGTGAAAAGAAATTAAAAACTTACTGCCACAAAGACTTCTTTCAAAAACACTTAGTGATAATTTAATATGCATTGCTTCTACCTTCCACCTTAATATCCCCAAGTGGTAAATCAAATAGGTCCTCACTAATCCTATGCACACAACACACCATGGTTCATTAACAGATTCCTATTGATGTAACTTTTTCTGCCCATTTTAAATTTTTGGGCTGTCTACTTTCTGGCAGGTCACAGGTCAAAAGGTCCATCATTGATTCAGCATGAAATTTTATTTTATTTGAGACAAAGACTTATTTGAATTACTTAAAAAGCCTTTTACGAAGTGAAAAAATTGTTGTTTCTTAGCTTCAGTTGATTCATTTTGTTATTCGATCCCTCTCAATTTAATAATGATATCATCCTGAAAATACTTTGTGTCAGCGTGGAGATCTGTGTGATATATATTTATATTTTCCTGTTATAGGAAGGACTAGGGAAGTCTAGAACCCAAGATTCTGCTTATCTCAGGGGTTCGAAAGCCATCAGTATATAGAGGCCCTGAAAACTTTCATCACAGGGGGGGATTTTAGAGAAGAGGGAGCCCAAAAATAATGAAGGAGAAACTCCAATATAGAAAGAAGACCTAACATTTATTGAGAACTCATTCTGTTCTGAGCCTTGTGATGTTGCTTTACATATCACTACATCTTCCCCCAAACCACAAAGAGATTAAGGCATTTTCCCAAGTTGGTGACAACCCTAGAGAGATTTTTGAGTTCTTCAACACAGGCCTGCCTGACCCCATAGTTCTGTCTCCACACACGAGTACCAGGTTATACTGAAAGCCTCAATGCTAAGTGGTAGAGCTTTTCTTTTTTGGAAGGATGGGAGTGTGTAGTCTTTCTGGTGGTCCCTTAGATGACATCATGAAGGAACTTGTCTAAATTTCAGGATGCTGCTAGACACTTTATTTAGGTGGCGAGCGTGACAAAGGTAAAGAGAGTGTTGAAAGCCTGGGCAGAGCCTTCTGAATGCATTGGTGGTCCTGTTTTCTATGTAAGCCATTCTAGATGATACATTTGACCCTTGTTTTACCCATGTTCTATTTTAACAGCAGACTGATGCTCAGATGATGTGTCTCCCATTGGAATTATTGTGGACACACATGAATCCTGAGAGAAGGGGGTCTTCATTATAAGTACAGCCCTATTGAGCATCTCTGGGGATGGCCAAAGTTGCACTGGGTAAATAATATTGCTGGACAATATATGTTGGTTTCATAGAGATACTTCTGGGCCCTGAAGCTCTCACCTCCATCCACACTCTCCTCTCCAATTGAATGTTCTCATTCTCTTAGTTCTCAGTGTGAACAAAAAAATCTGATTAAATTAATGCATTTGGAGAAAATCTGATTAAAGTATTTTGTTCCAGAATTTCTCTCCCAACACCCTTTTGACCCCTACCAGCTCAATTTTCTATTTAACCTGAATGATATTTTTATATGATATTTTCAGGTGATATTTTTAACAAGAGGATTTTGCTCTTAATCTTCCCCACTCAGCACACACCATCAACACAGGGAGTTAGACACAAAGAGGCATATGTATGGTGCCCTGAGAGGGATAATTGGCTACCAGACAACAGTGGCTAAAGAGTTTCCCTTGGGGACTGAATAAAATCAAACTAGCTGGGCTATTCAAGAGCAAAATTATGAAGTAGGTGAAATGTGACTTTAGGCTTTTCTATTTCCTTTCCTGTTTTGAGTTTTGACTACAATTATAAGGAGGATGAGATTGATTACTAAGGCTCCTACATTTTACTAAAATTTTATGACTAGCACCCAACTGCCATTTACATATTATGATTATAAATATTACTATATATTTGAGATGAACTCTTTCCTACTTTGTGTTTGATTATAACACCTAGTGTTGTGTGTGGATGTATCCAAAGTCTTCCTGGTTTATTGCCCACATAGCAAAACCTGCTCTTTACAATGGTCAGGATTTAGAGAAACGTTGGTCATTATTTCTGGGAAATATTTTGGTCTTTCACTTGTGTGTTTCCTAACCCTCCTGTTTACCTGTGATTCTGATCATTTCAAGGTCATGGTACATTAGGATTATTCACAATTGTCTGCAGAAGCTGAGCTTTCAGGAAATTTGCTGATTATTTAGAATTCTTCATAAAAATATGAGAAAATTTATAGACCTTTGGGCAGCATATATAATTTTAAGGGGAAAGAACTATTCCATTTTCTGTAGAATGCTGAGGTATCAAGAGCAGGCTCTTAGGAAATGAAGACATTTACTGCGCATCTATTCTGTTCTGAATGTTTTCCTCCCTTCCACCTTTTCTTTTCTTCTCTTCTCTCTCCTTTTCTGTCTCCTTTCTATCTCTTCCTTTCTGCCTTTCCCTTTCCGCCTCTCCCTCTTTCTTCCTTCTTTTCCGCCTACCTCTCTCCCTCCTTTCTTTCTTTTCTGGATATAAATGGTGATTGAGTGAGGACAGCAAAACAACTCTTTCCTCCTTAAACTCCTTGGGGGATGGTTCTGTTCTTGGAGAGGGTGATGGTGCATTTCCTAATCTATATATCCTTGCCTGGTCTCCCTTCCGGGCCATCAGTTTCCACTTCCACTCCAGTTGTGAGAAGGCATCACTGCCATGTCCATTAACAACTTGTGCAATGTAGTCTTTGAAGGCAGGGAGCTACTTCTTAAACTCAGCCCTATGATTCTGTAATTGGCACCATTGATAATCAGTACCTTTCAGATTTACCTAAGATCTCTTTACCTTGATGATCTTGGCATTCTCTCAAGGTAAATTTTCATAGGACTCAATTCGAAGTTCTAATTTTTGAAAAAAAGGATTCACATACATGGGGGATATTTTAACTGGTGTCTTATGGCTCTCCTTTTTGCCCTTTTCACCTCTTGGGAGATGGGACATATGATAAAAGTTTATTTGTCTCCCTTGTGCACAAAGAAAAAATAAAAAAGTTATCTGGCTTGTTAAAAATGAAAGATATTTGCTCTATGTTCTTGTTATGTTGGACTTTCCTTTAGCCACTTTACAAAGGAAGTCGCTAACACCATACATTTTGCCTATCTTTCTTTAGAAACCTTTGTTTTAAGAACACCAGAAAATGGTTTTTCGGAAGATTTTCTGTCATTTTTGCACAATCTCTTTCCTTTGTTATCCAGAGACTATCCCTACTTAACTGAAAAAACTTTGCTTAATTTAAAGATAAGGATAACATCTTCTAGACTTGAAGGCTCAGCTCAGATAGCATCTCCTCCAGGAAGCTGTTTCTATGCTAAGAGACTCTCCTCTGTATCCCATAGTATGAGTGCATACTCTACTTTAATATTTCTTCAGTCTATTCAACTGATCTCTTTATAGGTCTGCCTTCCCATTAGGCTGTAAACTACTTTTTATATTGCCAGCAGTCACCACCATACTGGACAAAAAATAATGCTAGATCTTTCTATTTAATGTGTTAACTATGAAGCTTGCGTATGTCTATATTATAAATTTGGTTTTTAAAATGCATTGGTAACTATATTGTAGTGTAATTGGTTTCCTTTGTACTTCTATGTATTTTATTTTATGCGTTTAAAACATTGTTCTGAGAAGGAGTCCATAGGCTTCAGCAGACTGCCAAAGGGGCTCATGGCATGGAACAGGCTAAGAGCCTCTGCTGGAATGACATGATCCACAATTCAGAGATACTTCAAAGAGGTTTGAGAGGATGGTTTCACACCCCCTTGCCACGGCTGCCCTTTTAGTCATGGACTGATTCCCTTATCGTCACCGTGGAGAAAGTTTGTGGACTTTTGGCTAGTGCAGGGAAGAGCAGAGGTTCGGTAACTGTGGGCTATTCCAGGTTCAGCTGATGACTCATGGATTGGTGCGTCCATCGTTGTTTCTATTTGTGAACAATATTTTATTTCTGTGTGACAAAGTTGAGATATGCAGAGGAAAAAACTGCTGTTGAGCCAGACAGAATCATATTACTCTGCTGCTGCATCCTATGATACTACAGTTACGGGTGGTTTACAAATAGCTGAAAAGAACCGCTTCTTTGCCTTTTCTCTAGAAAGACTGAAGATGTTGCATTTCTTTTGTTCTTTCTTCTAAAACCTTTTGGCATGAGTTTCAGTTTCCCAGAAGGCCTCACAATTTCTCTGACACCACAGATACCTTTCTTGATATTTCATATTTATTTATCAGAGAAGACATCATTCCTTGGATTTCTTAATAAGAAAGGATGAGTTGATTACTGCTGCTCGAATATTCCCCATGCTTTTTAAATTTCTGACTCCTCCCTCCTCCTGCCTTGTGATCCTATTTTGCAGGGAAAGTAGAACCTACTGGATGAAAAGTCCCTAAACCTCCTGCCTCCAAACCTATTCATTTACTCATATTCACACCCAGCATCGCCTCCTTGGTCTTGTGACAATGGAAGAACTTCCTTTTCCTATCTCAGGTGAAGGCAGACTTTCTATATTGCATCCTGTCTCTTGTAATATTGCAAGAGATTGCATCCAGGAGCAGATAGGAGAGACCCCCTGTCATCTATTGAGCTGTATATTAAAGAGATCTATCTGCAAACCTGTGAAAAGATGCCATTCTTCTCACCAAATGCTTTTGTTTTGGAAAATATAGTTATGTTTTATAAAAATACACTACTTATATAATGGAGTTGTTGTTTTTAAATGAATTAATAAATATTTCGATAATTTCTCAATTTTAATTTCCAGCACATTAGATATCAATACATATAACCAACATAAACCAGTTTTTGGGGTCTTCAATAATGTTTGAGAGGATAAAGGAGCCCTAAGGCCAAAAAGTTTGAGAACTCCTAGTCTACACTTACTGAATCCACTTCTTCACCTCCCTTCCACTCCTTGATCCAATCAAATTTGGCTTCCACTCTCATCAATACACTGAACCTGATTGTGCCAAAGTCACCAAAGTCAGTGAGCCAGTCCCTCCTAGACCTCTGGAAATCATTCCACACTACTCTTGACCATTCTCCTGGAAATGCTTCTCCATCGGCTTAAGGAAGTCTGGGGAAGAGCGCCGTGAACACTCCTGGGGTTCATCCTCTCTCGCTGCTTCCTCCTCCTCCATCTCCTTCAGAGGCCTTTCTTCCTCTGCCCACCCTTGAAGGCTAGTGACCCTTGGAGACCTCGCCTCCTCCCACCCTCCCTAGGTGATCTTGCTGCTTCCTTGTTTGCAGGTACCATCTCTAGGTTGATGAAAGCTGTGTCTTCAGCCCAGATCTTCCCCTTAAGCTTTGGACCTGAATATCAACCAGCTTGCTGGGACACCTTTACTTGCATATTCCACCAGCACCTACAATTTAACACGTCCTGAACTGAACTTACCATATCATCACCCCACCTGCTCCTTTATCTGTATTCCCGTGGCTCATCTTCTATGTAGTTGCTCAAGCCAGAAGTTTGGAAGTGATTCTTGATTCTCTCCTTTTTCTTAGCCCTCACCATCCCTCACAATATCTAAGCAATCTCCAAGCCCTGTGTCACTCATCTCCTAAATCCTCAAAATAATCCACTCTTCTCTAACTTCTAACACTGCCACACCCGAGTCCCCATCATCCCTTCTCTGGATGACTGCAGCAGTCTCCTAAGTGGCTCTTCCCTAATCTGGTGTCCACAATGCCCCCAGAGTCATCCTTCCAAGGTGCAAATCTCATCATTGTATTATTTCTTCAAGCCCCTTGATCACCTGGCCCCCACTCACATCACCTGCTTAATCTCTCATCACCTCCTGTCACTCATGTGCCAGCCATAAGAGTTTCCATGCAGTCATGCTGTCTCTACTCCACCCCTCACATAGACCTTTTTCATTCTGGGCCACCATCCCTGCCCGTCCCCATGTGCATCACCCACCTCAAACACATGCTGTGCTGGCTAACTTGCACTAGTTGTTTGTATTCCAGATTAGACTTCTCTTCCCCAGGGAAGTATTTTCTAATCGCCTGCTCCCACCACAACCACCACTTGCCCCATTTTTGAGCTCCTGTAGCACCCCATGTGTGCTCCGTGATGGCATTTGTCAATCCACACATGCAATTGCTTGTTTGATGCGAATTTCAGGAGGACAGCAGCCTCATCTTTCTTATTTGTCATAGAATCCTCACAGCATCTGCTAGCTCTGTCACTCACCAGAATCTGTCAGTACCTATTTGTTGAATGAGGAAGTTGATATTTTTAAATTTATCTTTTACTTTAAAGGGGAAGAGATTTCACTGATTTTCCTTTGTCAAGCGATCATAGAGTGGCTTGAGCACAGAAAAGCATTGATTTCTGTATTTACAAAATATAGCATTTATAGTTCTCTTAAGACCTGGGTATAATTTCATTTACTACCCGCAAGAAAGACATAAGAAAGAGCACCTGTGTGTTGGGGTGGCAGTGGGTGTTGGCGATATGTTGACCAGGTTAAAAACTTCTATCTGAATATGAGGGTGGAGTGTGGGGAATGGAGAGTTGATAAAAACATTATCCGAAGATGAGTGTGTCACCAAAAATAACTCCATTGTTTTTTTTCTTTCCAAAAGTGGCCTTTAATTATAAAAACCCTAACTATAATAATGATCCTTTTATTTAACTGTTTTGTCAGAGAGGTGAAAAAAATGAAACTATAGAATTTGTCAAAGGACGTGAGTTCTGATCGAATATTATCTGATAGGTTAGACAGTATGAAGCAAAAAGGCTTCCATGCTGACTCCTGATTTGTCAGAAAGTCAAAGATTTGCAATGGAGTTAAAAGGGTTTTTTTTTTTTTTCTTTTTCATTTGAGGGTGGAATTTCTAGGCCATCGCATAAGGAGAGATGACTGGGTTGTAAACATAGACCATGTAACAAGGGATTCAGGTGCCATCTGTTCCTGCTCCCTTTGCATTCTTCCCTGTTTCTGGTCTCCTCCTCACTATTGGGGGCACCTCACCAGATCTTCCTTTCCTTAAAATCATAAACACTTATGAAGTTAAGGTCTGACGTTTTTGAATCCTTGAAATCTGGGTATGTGTGTAAAGCATTTCCTTCCCAGTATTGTTATTTAAGGTGGTTAATCATGGAATTTATAATGATTATCACTTTGGGGTTTGCTTCTTTTGAAAAGGAAAGGGCACGTGACTACCAGCTCCTGTATCTCTTGTCTGGTGCATTTCCCTCAAAGGACATGGCTCATTATCTGGCCAAAGAAGACCCTGATCTACCAGTCAGTTCAGCAAATATTTATTGGCCATCTTCTAGAAAGAGACATTGTGTAGGATGCTAGGAGTAGACTACAGGCTTTGACATTTGGGGTATAAAACCTGAAGAGGGAGCCTTTTCTTTTATTGACTTTCACTTCCTTCAACCCCAGTTTCTTCATCCGAAAAATGGGAAAAATAATACCTATTTTTCAGAACTGTTTTAAGAATTAAATGAGATAATGGAAATAAAGTGGCTAGCTCGGTGCCTGGCGCTCTGGAGGAACTCAGTAAATAATGGCTTTAAGGACTATAAGAGCAAGATTACGAAAGATCAAGAAAGATTCCCCAAAATTCCAAAGTGAGCTAGAAAGAGGCCTTACATTTTTGTAAGAAGTGAAATATATAGATAACTGAGAAACAAATAAGGATATACGTTTTTATAAACGTGGGAAAACAGTTATGCCAATCTCCCTCTAAAAGTAGCATTCTTGCTATTTAGTTTGATCTATTATTGATGAAGGTGATTAACTGCCCAGAGATTTGACCAACAACTTTGACAGTTTGTTTTGGTTTTTTGGTTCTTCATGCTTGCGCCTTTTAAAAGGCAGAATAGGTCCAGAAATGGGAAAGATGTGACTTTTTTGTTAGAGCTGATGTTTACTGGAGGGAAGGAAGGGCAATAGACTTATGTATATTGTGTTTGTTCAAAGGCAGCTGAACTTTTGAGGGAAAAGGGTTTTCTTGACAGCTGGGTGTTTCACATCCTGCCTGTGGAAACCCAGTAGGTTTCCAAAAGCAAAGCCTAGAGGCAATAACCTAGTGTTCCTGGCAGTCTTGTGTGAAAGGATTATTTTCTGGCTTTGGGAGAGCAAAACACCTTTTTAAAAATTCCTCCTCCTGAAATCTGTTGGTACATGATTCCATTCTGAATAAGGTCATGGGGTCCAGTTAGCAGTAATCTAACATTGTTCAAAAGTTGGCCCCAAATTGTTCTTCCTCCCCAAGGTCTTGAAAAAAATATGAGATTAGGTTTTGAAGGGAGGGGGAACTTAAAGGAGTGTTTTTCCTTAATTATGTTTTTGGCTGCTGCCACCAGGATTATGGGCTTTAAGTTTCTAATCTTCCACTTTTTTGATATATTTCCTGTTACTTTATTATTGTTGCCTGAGCAGGGGGAAAAGGAGGACTGCAGAGGAAAAAGAACCCATCAATGTAACTGAAATGTCTATCTCTGCAATTCAGTGACTGACTTTATTTTTATTATGTGTTATTTTAAAGATTTTTATAATTGTCTTTTAATTACATGACATTGTTTCTCATTTATAGAGCTAATTGCCTGCTAATTATTGATGTTCTTTAACCATGTGCATTGAAGTTTGACTCACCATTTTAAAATTAGACAAATCTCAACCGATGGTGTTGGTGTCTGGGGACTGCTGACGAGGACCGACAAAGCTTCATGTCCTAATCGTCTCGAGTCGCAAACTACCGGACCACGTAGGCTTGTCAGCAGATTCTAACAGATACCACCATGTTGTCTTAAACTCTTAAGCAAAAAAGAAAGAGGGAAAGAGAGAAAGAAAGAAGGAAAGGGAAGGGAGAAAAGAAGGAAGGAAGGAAGGAAGGAGGGAGTGAGGGAGAGGAGAGAGAACGAAAGAGAAGCTTTCAAAATTAAATGTATCATATCCTTTGGGTTGAAGGGGCCATCTTAGGGTTTTAATTATTTGTTAATTACTTGTTTTATTACCTGTTAATGCTAACATAGCATTTTGTATGTTTGTGTGGAATAACTGAAACATATCACCATGAAGAAATGATGGGATTACCCACCTTGGGTACAGACACTGGTCAGAGAGCTGTTTTACTTTGAGCTTGCGTTATGGCCCTCGTCATTTCTTTTCAGGTAGGTTTCTCCTGCCCCATGTTAAATATCCAACCAGAAATACCTTCCTTTGAAGAACATCTACAGTAAAGGCTTAACTTAGTCATTGTTATACTAGTTCTATTTATTTCATTTTGTGTTGTCACTTTTTGTATATAATATGGTATTCCTGGAATATCAGAGGTTCATTTTTAAAGATATTCTTTCATATTTTCCAAGATGCTCTAAAAAGAATATTTCCAAAAAACATTTCTCTTGGTTACAACAAAAGATTCTATACAGTATAGTCTTAAATGATAAAATTGGACTCTCCAGAGCAGTGCTTCTCGAACTTGAATGAGCATAATTATTACCTGGGGATCTTGTTAAAATGCAGATGCTGATTAAATAGGTCTGGGGCTGGGCCTGAGCTTCTGTATTTTGAACAGCCTACGAGGTGATGCTGATGCTGCCCGTCCAGAGACCACCCGCTGAGTAGTAAGGTTCAAGGCCTATTCTGAAGTTCAGACTCCAAGTCAGACCTACTGCATATACAAGAGCTGACTGTGCAATCCCCGGTGCCCCAGCCTCTCTATCTGGGAAATAATTATGTTATTTGTCATGTCATGAATGAAAATAAATAAAAGCTCCAAACATTTTTTTAATTACCTGAAAGTTTTCTGAGCATCTCTGATTACTAATGCTACATGATTACAAATGAAGATTATAATTTAAGATTTCTCTGTACTGGGGTCAAGGCAGTGCTCCTTCTATAATGCTTGTGCTTTCTCAAAGACAAGCCTTACTCTGCAAACAAATCCCTCAGTAACTCAGTTTTCATTTTTTTCCCAAGTGTTGCGGACTGAGCGTTTTGGAGTGTCCCTCCAAAATTCATATGTTGACGCCCTAACCCCCAAGGTGATGGTATTTGGAGGTGGGGCTTCTGGGAGATCATCAGGATTAGATGAGGCCCTGAGAGTGGAGTCTCCCTGATGGGATTAGCGTCCTTATAAGAAGAGTAAGAGAGACGAGAGCATGCGCGCTCTCTCTCCCTGCCATGTGAGGACACAGTGAGAAGGTGGCTGTCTGAAAGCCAGCAAGAGGATTCTCACCAGGAATCGAATCTGCCGACACCTTGCTCATTGATTTCCAGCCCCCAGAACTGTGAGAAATAAACATCTTTTTGTTAAGCCCCCAGTCTATGGTATTTTGTTAAGGCAGCCCAAGCTGACTGACACCAAAGGATGTTTTTTATAGGTTGAATATGTGAAATCTCTCTTTTTAAAAAAATTCCAGAACAGCTTTAATGAGGTCCTCCCTTTGTAGCTAATTAGTCACTTGTTCTGCTGTGACTCAGGAAGACAAAATAAATAAAAATCAACTAGATCCTTGCATTCTTTGCGAGACAGACATATCTACTGAGCTTGTATTTATGCTTAGTTTTTTTGTCTATGCGTTTATTTGGTTAGACAGACCACATTCCTCAAAGAAATGCCACTTGTCTCCTGTTCAGTCTTTTTGCTTTGTGTTCCGTGATCTTCTATCTGCTTGTCAGAGCAACTTTGAAAGTTATAAAAAATTGCCAGTCAACCAAAGTTGTATTTCCTATTTCTTCTCTCCATCGTCAGTGAAAACAAAACAATAAAAATTACATGCAAAAAGGCACTCTTTCTGAGGTTTTCTCAGAGCCCTGGGCCTACTAAGCCCTGTTCTCTGTTCACTACTGAATGAGTCTGTGATCATCACATTATAGATACAAAGTAAATGTATTCCATAAAAATTAGTTGGAATTTAAGAATTTCCTGGTGAGATAGCAGCTGATATATTCTTTATGTCTCCTCTTCTCAATTAGGGGCAATTTTGCCTCCAAGGGGACCCTTGGCCATGCCTGAAGATATTTTGGTTGTCATGACTGAGGGTGGGTGGGGGCTACTGGCATCCTGTGGGTCAAGGTCAGAGATGTTGCTAAACATTCTACAATGCATAGCACAGCTCCCCACAACAGAGAATTTGCCAACCCCAAATGTCAAAAGTGATAGGGGTGAGGAACCCTGCTCTACTGTTACCGGATACAGTCTCGCCCAGCTAGTGTGGTCATTTTACTCTCTTCTTACTATTAAATTCCATTGGTCCTCATTTTGTTTTGATGTGTGAGAGTGTTAGCTATGTAATTCCCATTAGAGTAATGAGAATTGTGTATTTACTCTTTGAGAATGAAATTGGATTCTTTTTGAAGATTTGGTATATTTTATGCCAGGTAACTTTTTATGTTCTCAACAGCAGGTGATTTTCTGTATATACTAAACCATTAACATTTTAGCAAGTTATTTTTCAAATCATGAATACCTTGCAACTCTGTCATTTGAGCACATTTATTTAAAAACACATTTTGGCGATAACTATCCTTTGAGAAAGACTGGGGTGCCCAGGCTAGAGGGATTGGTCCCTATTTCTGGAAGGAATATGGAGTTAAGTTTTCTGTTAAAGTATTCTCATGTGGCATCAGGAAGAATATATTATAGAAACAAGATAACTCCTTTTGAATCGCATTGATCCTGAGTGTCTGTGCTTAAGACGACCAGCCACTGAGCCAGTGGTCCCAGAATCTTTGACTGCCCAGGCTGAGCCACCCTGATGGATGTTTGGGATCAGCCCACTCACCTTAGAGACAAGTATTGGCAGTTGGCCATTGATTATCCGTGGCCAGACGAAAGAGATTATACAAAGAGAAAGCTGAACCCTGAAATCATTGACCTAATTTGAGACAATATGGACAGCTTTGTTTTGCGTCAAGCCTTTTTATTCTTTATCATCAGAGCTGCTAGCCCTAAGAAGGACCTCTGTGGGCTGCCCTCCTTTCTGTGCCTATTAAAGGCCTTAGGAGAAAGCACTAGTGAAAAGTAAACTGACCCCACCCCACACCAAACAAAACAAAAACAAAGAACCCAAAATACCGGAAAGCAAGGAAAACAAAAGGAGTGATAAAGCAGCCCTCTCAGCCCTCCCTAACCACAGGTTGATGCCTGCTCATGAAGAAGACTTGCGTCAGTCTGACTGTTCATTTCACCTCCTCCAGAAGCCATTTCTCACATTCTGCTCTTCTAGCATACTCTTGAATCTTGACTTGGACATAAAATGTCCCCCTTCCCTTCTCTATTCCTTGGGGCTCCTACCTATAGAGCTTAGTGTTTTTTAAGTGGGTTAGAATCCTTGCTGTCACCAGCTGTGTGACCTCAGGCAAGTTACATAACTTCTCTGTGCCTAATTTCTCTGAAAACAGGTATAATAACACTCCTTACATTGTAGGTGGGATAGTGAAGATTAGCTAAATTAATATATGTGAAGCATTTAAGACAATGTCAGGCACATCATAAGCACAACATAAACGTTAGCTATCATTATGATGTGTGTACATAGAAACTCACATATTTAAACACCTTAGAACTTAATTTTGTTATGATGCAAAGTATTATTAATTGGATTCTGAAATGCCTCTTTCGGTACTTTATGATTGCATATTTAAGAATGCTCTGTCTCAATACAAAATTTTATATTCATAATGAGCCCTTTCTCCTCCCTCAGTTTTATTCTCATCTTTCTATCTGTCTGGTAAAAAACAATCAAGTGATCAGAATTTTGCTAGCTGAAATCAAGACGCTGGCCAGTGCACATATATTTCTCCTTGGGTAGACCCGTACTGCGTAATCACCTCACTAATGGTACAAGATGAGTAGATGAGTGACGATGAAAATATATTGATGGAGAAAAGCTAGGAGAACAGAACAGTGCAAGAATAAAAGGAATCCAGATGTGGGTTGGTCTCTTTGGGGCCCTGAGGGGGAAGATATAAGGGACAGGCAGAGAGTGATGATGCTAGTCTCCTGGGACGTTGCCAAGGGCTGGCCAGCCTCACGGTGAAGCCACCATATATCTAGGTGCTGTCTCTAATCACCAACAGAGGGTGCGCATGCCAAAAGAAGTGGTTTATGTGAGTCTCGCTTGGGAAAAAGAAGCTATTTATTTTCCTTTTAACCAAAATTTTACTTACAAATAATTTTAAAAGTCTGATTGTGCTAAAGAGCTTACGACATAAAACCAAATTCTGTTACCTCCTTTCTTCTGCTTTGCCTGCTCCCCAGAGGCAAATACATTTAACTCACCTTATTTTTTCTGTTATTTAGAAGTCTACTTTTAAAAATAATGCATAAATTGCTATCTTTTTTATTCATCCAGTTTTAGACATTATCTATTGACATTTTATTATGACAGATTTTAATCACATTTTAACTGTCTGTTAAATCTATATAGAGTGCTTTTATTATGATGATGATGTAAATATTCTGTTAAGCTAGCTATTATGCTATGCTATGATTGCATTTCCTTTCTTGGACAATCACTTTGATTTTATAATTGCTTTGGTTTTTAGTTTGTTTGCTTGCTTGTTTCTTGACCATCTGGAAAAATCTTCATACAACCCCAATAATTCCTTGATATAACTCTCAACACAATTTTCTCCAGGATCCATCATGTCAGGTAATTGATCAGTTTCTATTTTTTTCCTGGATTCCTCTAACCTCCGTCAATCTTGGGTGGCTTTTCTTTAGGCCTGCTCTGAAGCTCTCATTTTAAAAAAGCTCTCCTTTTGCCATGATCCTGTAAATTTCCTTTGTTTTCTTCACTGGTGCCAGAACCTCTGTTTCACCTGAATCCCATGTCATCTCTGCCTTGTTTTACTCCCTCTCTTTGATGGAGCACATCCTGCAGTATTTTTCTAAGACAAAGTACGTGGCTCTAAAATCTTCTCTTATCTCTATGAAGATTTAATTGTAAACTAAAAATTAGAAATTAAATCTTGCTTCCATTTCCGTTTCTTTTGTGGAAAAACCTCCTGGCTTCTCCCTTGGTTGAGGAAGCATGGTTGTGTGACTCCATCAGTGGGGATACAGGCCCAGCTGAATAAAGTTCTTGCTACTGATTATCAATCCAGTGCCCTCTTTCCAGCCTGCTGCCTCACCATTCCTTCCATTGTAACTGGTGCCTTTGATCCTTAAAACCTTTCGGGGTTCTGAAGTGGTAAAATGCTTGCTTCTACCATTAGCACCCCACCCCCTCAAAACAAATCACCTAGCTTCAACCTTTTTCCTCTCTGCTAAGTTCATTTGGTTTTCTTCCAATTGATTTCTGTAAACTACAAGAAGGAGTATAGTTGCTCCAAAGTTGATGGAGGTTGTCCACTGCTTCTTGTTTTTACATAATTTTCAAAAGTACAGGGTGCAATGTCTTTCCTCTGCCATCTTGAAAGTATGCTCTGATGCCCTTTTGTGTACTATGACTCTTAAGTTGATAATAGTTGTGTTGTATCTGCATTTTAGGGCTAAATTACTGGAGTAGAGGGAATGCAGCAAAACTAAGGGTTGTTCTTACAATCTCATTTCCCATAATTCCATCATAATGAGTTCTGTATTTTTTCCATATCAAATTATTTGCCATTCCCAAAACTTGCCATGCACTCTCACAGCTTGATGAAAACTCATACTGAATGGGACTTTCTGGAAAAGATATACATCTTCCAAGTTTCATGTCTTGAGTAATGTTAACTCTTGACAGTTAGCCCTGCCTTCTCTTTAATGCCATTGTTTATTTGTTTGTACATCAGTCTCCCAAAGCAGACGTGAAAGGCTTGAGGGAACGACATCACCATATTTACTCATCTATGAATCCTCAATGACAGCAGAGTAACTTCCTTATAGTAGGTGCTCAATTATAGTAGGTTCAATGAATGGATGAATGATAACTCTTTTGGATGATAGCCCTCTAAAAAACAAAGGCAATCCTTATCTTAATGCCTAGTTTTGCCTCTTCTTCTGGTGCCAAGACCAGCTTCACCAGCAGCTGGAAATTGATGTTCTAAATGACAAGGTGGAGAATGAGTTGTTGCTGAACCCTCTTTCTGATTAATGAATTACCCTTTCGAGTTTTACATTTTTATTTTATGGCCAACCCGTTTACATTCAGCCTTCCTTTTTCATTTTTAAATTTGTTAAGCATTATTTTCTAACATCTCTCAGATACATGTAACTTTGTCTTTAGGAAAAAATGACATTATTGAAGTGTCTTTTAAATTAAAAACATCCTCTGAAGCATTTGACTACTGCTATTAGTTTTCCAGAAAAATATTTCCATAACACTCAGTGTTCAAAGGAGTACTTATATTCAAATTGCACAGAGAAATTCAGTCCTATCCTTGTGTTACAAATCAAATTGCATCTTAAACATTACATTTAAGAGAAACATAGCTTTGAATTTGGCTTTTAGGAACATATTTTCAATCCATGTGTTCATTCATTTATGCAAACATTTAGTGAAAACCTACTATGTGCCAAGCAATTTTGGGGGCTTTAGGAAAGCACATATAAATGAGATATGTTCTCTGTTCCAAGGAGTCTAGGAGGGTAAAAAAACATAGATTACAAGCAAAATACAATGCATCCCATATGAATATATGATGGTTCATGAGACCAGTGTCAAAGGGCACGAGGATGACATCTGATGGCATGAGAGGAAATAGGTGATCTTGTTCTTCTCCACAGCTTTTTGAATAACAATATGAATGTGAGTCTGTTCCAGCAAGATTTAGATTCAAACCCATCAAACATTTATTGACTGCCTACTATATGCTAGGTGAGGTGCCCAATGTTTAACACATATCATAAAACTAGTAACATGCGTTAAGGTTGCATTAATATTTAATTAGAGCAGAGTAAACCAAATAGGTCAATAGGAACAATTGGGAATTTTCCGTCCACTTCCATTCCCCATGGGATTTGGTGGTTATCTCAAAGACCTGCCTTGGAGTATAGATGCCCTTTTCTTCTTACTCAGTGATTCTTAAGTTTTGGCATATGTAAGAATTTCTGTATACTGTTGTTATATCCAAAATCATCTATAATTAACTGCATGGTCGATAAATTTGACTATACACTGATTTTGCCTTATATGCTAAATTTGTTTCCTGGTTAGAAGCAATTTTTACGTACTCTTGTTCATATCAGATCCTTTTAAACACCAAAAAGCAATACCTCTAAGAACATGTCATTTGTGCCTTATCTGGTCTGACACTTTCTCTTTACTGAGGGTTCTAGTTCGCCAGGGAGAGACTGTTGACCTCAAGCTAAATGAGACAAAACAGACACATGGTCCACTTACAGAAAGAACTGGGCTGGGCAGGTTCTCACTCAGGGTTCTGCATTTGTTTTAGACTAATCTTTGTCAGAATTGAACATTTCCAGCCTGTGTCTGTCTCAGGCCTTTGCACTTGTTCTTCCTCTCCTTGGAAAGCACTTCCTGCAGAGCCTACGGTGGCCTATACCCACACTCTCTTCAGCTCTACCCTCAAGCGTCTCCTTCTCAGAGAGGCCTTCACTGACCACCCTTTAAAAAACAGAAGCCCCTCTTCCACTCCAGCACCTGCTACACTCCGTATCATTATCCATAGTGCTTGACATCCAAAATACCATGTCATAGTTATCCATTGTTGTGTAACAAATTACCCTAAAATTTAACAACTTAAAAAAACAAACATGTATTATTGCGTGATTTCTGTGGGTCAGGAATCTGGGCACAGCTTGGCTTGGCTCTCTGGCTCAGGGTCTCTCACAAGGCTGCAATCAAGGTGTTGACCAGAGCCGCAGACATCTCAAGGTTAAATTGCAGCAGGTTCTGCTTCCAAGATCACTCACATGGCTGTTGGCAGGATTCAGTTCCTCGAAGGTTCTTGTACTGATGGCCTCAGTTCCTCTCCTGCTGTAGGCCAGAGGCTTCCTTTAGTTCCTTGATACATCAGCCTCTCTGTAGATTAGCCTAAAATATGGCAGCTGGCTTCATCAAAGTGCATCAACAAGATACTGGTAAGACTGCCAGCAAGATGGAAGCCACAGTCTTTTAAAACCTAATCGCAGAAGTGAAATCTCATCGCCTTTGTTGAATTCTATCATTAGAAGCAATTCACTGAGTCCAGTCCACATTCAGGGGTCGTGGATTACACAAGGACATGAATCGTTATCCTGTTGGAGGTGGAGATCATGGGGAGCCATTTTAGAAGGCTGCCTACTGAATACCATATATTTATTAGTTTACTTTCCACCTTCTCCTCCACAAACTGAAATATAAACTCAAGGAGGGCTGGGATTTTGCCTGTGTTGTTCACTGCTGAATCTTCATGGTGCCTAAAATGTAGTAAATATCCAGTAGGTATTTGTTGAATAACTGTGTTTCATAAAACAAAGGAGCTTTTGAAATAAATGTTAATATAATTGTTCTTGATGTCCACATTAGAAAATTGCGTCCCTCTTTCTTAACACGCGGATACTCATTAGTAACCTCTTAGACCTCTTCCCCCCACCCCGCCAATACCCTCTTTTGCGTTCTAAGCTTTGGTCATGTGGAACTTAATTCAGTTCCTCCGTCATGCCGCCATTTCATTCCTGAGCCTTCACACATGCAGGTCCCTGTTCCAAAATTCTCTTCTTCCTAATGTAGTTAGAGGCCCATCCTTGATTGTTCTATTGGTTATCTTTGAAACTTTAAATAATATGCTTAATGTTTTATCTCTTGTTTCACAAGTGAGTATCTCTTGATGCTTGACTTGATAATATAAGAATATTAATTCAACTAGCCTTTCCTGGACTCTGTCTTACTAGAGTCCTCCTTTCTCTTGTTTCCATCTAATAGCTCTTATTCCCTTATGTTATCCTAAGCAGTAGTGTAATTTCTTTAGCTGACTTCTTAAAATATATTGATTGTTTCCAATTGTCTATTATAAATATCAATTATTAGAAGCCTTCACCTTATCTTTGATTATTCTTTCATAATAGGTTCTTTGAAATGATACTTCAGAGTGAAAAACTGTGCATATTTTTGAAGTTCTTAAGATGTATTGGCAAATTGCTATGCAGAAAAATTATATCTAATTATCTCCTACCACCTATCTTACTTCTGATTCCCTAGCCAACATTAAGTAATCATCTTTATAGGGTTTTCCATTTTGATCAATGAAAAGCAGTATCACACTTATAGCTATTTGATTCCTAGTAAGGTTGACTTGTTTTAATATGTTTATCAGCTATCTGTATTTCTTTGTTCTATCAACCAATTATTCATTCCATCATCATTCTTTTTAGTTTGTGGTATTAGTTTTTCTCATTGATTTGTAAGCACTCTTTGTATGCTATGGAATCAATTCAGTATTGTCAACATTTGTTACAAATAGGTTATCCTAGTTTGTCACATGTCTTTTAATGTTTTTTATTATGTTATGATACAATGAACTACTTTCAATTTTCATAGAGACAAATGTATCAATCTTTCCATTTTGATATCCTCTCCTGCTTATATACTTAGCTCTTGACATTGAACATGTATTTCAACTTAAGTGCTTTACATTAAGTGGGATTTTCTTTATTCTTAGGTGCCAAGTAGGATTTCTCAACCTTGGCACTACTGACATCTGGACTGGATAAGTCTTTGTTCAGGGTTGAGAGGTGGGGGACTGTCCTGTGCTTTGTAGAATGTTTAACAACATCCCTGGCCTCTACCAATAGATACCAGTTAGTAACCCCTTCTTCCCATCATGACAATCAAAAATGTCTCCAGATATTGACACATGTCCCTGAGTGGGGCAAAATATCCCCCACTGAGAACCACTGTGCTAGAGCAGTAGATTGTGTAGATAGTGGACAGTGGAGGAAAGGATGGGATGGGGTAGATGTAGAAAGGAATTCTATTTAGTATGAATGAAGGGAGACACACATAATTTTAAATCAGTTTCTAATGAATATTCCCTCTCTAAACAAGAGCTCTTTCCTTTTTGAAATATGAGGCCTCATGCTCATTCTTTTTTCTCCCCTAACAGAAAGTTTGTGAATCTTTGGTAAAAATATAGCCAAATACCTACTTACTCAATAAAGAACATTTTAATATGTGGTAGAGAAATTTTGTGACTGAAACTTTAAAATGATCTTTTAAATCATTTAATCACGCCTTGAATTTCTTGGTTGTTGATGAGCACGTTGTGAATAAGTAGGGTTTTTAAAATCTACCGTTTAGTCTTTTTAAGCTCTGGTTTTAGTTAACTTCTATCTACTGGTAACTACAGTTTATGAACTGAATTTTTCTGCTATGTAATGTGAGAAGTACCCACATAGGGTAGTGAAAACAATATTTCCAAAAGTGACATTTCAAGGTAAGCAGCTGAGTTATAATATACTTTGGTATCCTAAATAGTCCCTTAAAGTTTTATGAGTTAACTTTTGAGCTATGATAGTTGTCAGTATTAAAACCAGTGTTGAGCAGCTAGCTAAGCTTTCAGGAGCAAGGAAGGGGTTTATTTTCTTGGAGCTTGTTTTTGTAAACGAAGTCATGGGCAGAATAGAACAGTGCAGAGCAAAAAGCAATCTGTTTCTGCTGACGTGGAAAGGAGATGAATAGGATTAAGCTATAAATACAGCCTGGAGATTGGCATCTCCTCTCCTCCATGGACACAACCATGCCCCAAGGTACAAATGATTTTCTAAGATCTGAGAACATGGAGATTGAATTGGCCTCTTGCTGCTGGGGAGATATTACTCTCCAGAGGCTGGCCAAAATTCATAGCTCCGTCTTCTGAATTAACTGATCACAAGGGAGTGAGCAGACTGTACAATTTGGAGAGAAGTTTAAGGTAGCCAGGAGTGGAATCAGGGCTGAAGACATTAATGGCAGGAAAAATTGAGTCAGAATGCAGATGGTTCAAGGAGCATGATGCCAGAATTCCAATTCAGTCAACAATATTTTCTGAGAGCTTACTATGTTCAAAGTATGAGGGACCATAAAGGTGTAACTTAACTTCCTGTCCTCAAATAGCTTACAGTCTATTTGGAAAGAAGACAAATATTTGAAAAGTTAAGCAACCATAAAAGGTCTCAGCAACAGCAGAAGAGACATCACCTGGCAGTATATCTTCAGTTGCCAACTTTGTGATGTCAGCCTTAAAGAGGAGTTCAGAGGAAGGAAAGAGATGGGTAGCCTGAGGAAAGCAGGGAAATATTTGTAAACAAGGCAAAATTTCATCTGGGTTTTCAAAATGCCAGTTTTGAAAACCTGAAAGTTTCAAAAGTTTCAAAACTTTATATGCAAAAGAAGGAGGAGTTGGGGCCTTCCCAGTCAGTAGAATAGTATAAATTCATTAAAAAGCTTAGAAGTGAGAAAATGCAAAGTGTGTTCAGCAGCAGAGAAGATTCAGGTGTTATTATCCAGCCCTTCCCTATACCCATATCACTTCTACATGTGGGTATGTTCCTTCAACATATATGCTTTAATTTATAGAAACTGAATTGTGTTTTAAAGATCCTATGAGAAATCGCTGTTTAGGGAAACACTGTGATGAATAGTTAACTCTCATTGTATCCGTGAGGATAATTTTATCAAATTACAAATTTCAGAAATTGTTATAAAGAGTCTTAGGGTTGGCTTAACCCAATGGCTGCGAATCTGTTTGCTTGTGATGGTCTCAGCTGCTCTCCTCTCAGTGTAGGCTTTATCCTCACTCTGGTATCAAGATGGCAGCCCAGTTCTGTCTCCGTATGTCCGTGCCAGAAAATATCAAAGGAAGAGAAAGCAGCTCTGCCTATAACTCTCCAGGTAGTGAGATCTTTTTGGATGCACCCAGGAAACTTCCCCTCCAGTCTCCTTGGCCTGAATTACATCATATACTCCTTTCTGAGCTTGCCTCTGTAGGCTTGGGAATGCCGTACTCTGATTGGCTGAGGCCTGGCTTCTGAAACCACATGCCTGCAGGAGTGATGGGATGGACTTGACTGATCTAGACCAATCAGGGCCACTCCTGGTGCTGGGATGAATCCCCAAAGCACAGGGGAGCTACACAGTGGAGGAGGAACGGAATGGATGTTGGGGAAAACCACAAAGTCTAGGCATTCATACTTTAATCGTGGGACAAGTACGGAATTTTCTATACAGAGTTTGCTTTTAAAAAACTGCCATTGCTATTCTTGCACATTTACTCACCAATGTTAATTTTAAGATCTTTTAGCCAAGTGCCAGCAAAAAATCTTTTTCGGATTTTGAATGGGATTTTACTGGAAATAATAGAAGTGACTCCTTTACAGAGCTGATCCTTCTCATCCTTGAACATAGCATGTTGCTAGTTATTCAGGCCTTTTAACATTTTATGCTCTTCTTCATATATGGTTCTTCATGAATGTTTTCTTCATAATATACATTTATCAGATCCATGCCAAGGTATTTTATAGTTTTTCTTACTATTGAAAATGGAATCTATTTTTCTATTAGGTATTCTAACTCATGAAAATATGGCATTTGGGGTCTCATTGTTATATGTTAAGCTTGTCGCTAGCCACGTGCTGAATTCTCATATAAATTCTAATTATGCATTGATTATTTTGACTAGTATATTGTCCCTTCCTTTATAGTCCTGAAATGTTTTGTTAATTTTTAAAATCACTCTTGGCTGGAATCTCTAGTACAATGTTGCATATCTGTTGAATGTATGCAGATATTTTTAGTTATTTCTGGTTTTTCACTGTTTAACTACTATACAGGTTATTTTCTGTACATTTTTAGTAGGTACTCTTTTATAGACTTAAGAATTTTCCTTCTTTCCTGGTTTGCTATAAATTTTTATCATGAGTAGGCGTTAAATTGTAGTAAATGCTTTCTCTGCCTTGATTAGGATTATTCTTGTATCCGAATTCACAAATAAGTTTGGTGTTTTTGAATGTTATTTTTCTTTGGTTTTAATTTTATGATTATGCTAGCCTCTTAAAACAAGTTGGCATGCTGGACACCTTTTGACAGCATATAAAACAGTTATGGTAAGATAGGTGTCATTTTAGTAGAAGTTTAGTTCAAGACTCCAGTAAAATCACTAGACCTAGTGGGGGTTTTTGTAAGAACTTGGACTAATGGTTCAATTACTTTTATGTTCATTGGTCTATTAAAGCTTCCAGTTATTTATTTCTTTGTAGAAATTTGTTTCGTAGGTTTTACATTTATTGGCTTAAAATTATGTGTCATGTTCTCTTAGGATTTCTGAAATCACTATAGCGTCTCTAGTTATGCCCTTCCTTTTTAATATTATTATTTTTGTCTTCTCTCTCTTTTTTTCCCCTCTTTCTAGAGGTTTATTTATTTCATTAGACTTTCAGAGAACCAACATTAACTTTATTTAACAACTCTGGGGGTGGGGTTGGTTGTTTTTTTCCTATTTTAACTTCTTTTATCTTTCATTTTCTCCCTTTTGCTGTTTGGTATTTTCTAGCTTTGATCACTTTATTTTTAGTTCCTTTTTCTTTTTTATTTCAATAAAAATATTTAAGGGGGTTGGGCCGGCCCGGTGGTGTAATGGTTAATTAAGTTCGCATGTTCCCCTTCGGCAGCACGGGGTTCGCTGGTTCGGATCCTGGGTGCGGACCTACTCACGGCTCATCAAGCCATGCTGAGGCGATGTCCCACATAGGAGAGCTACAACTCTACAACTATGATACACAACTATGTACTGGGCTTTGGGAAAAAAGAGAAAGATTGGCAACAGATGTTAGTGCAGGGCCAATCTTCCTCAAAAAAATAAATGTGCTAAAGGAAAATAAAATATTAAAAAGGAAAGTTTAAGTACTACTTTAGTTCATCCCACTAATTTTGATATGGACTGGCTTTCATTATAATTCAGTTCTAAATATTGTATAATATTTATTTTTCTTTCTTCTTTAACCATGAATTATTTCAACATATATTTTAGTTTTTAAATATTTGGGACTTGAAGTCTTTTTGTTTATTTCTGTTTGTATTGCATTGTGATGATTGATTATAGTGGGTAGGAAATCAGATCTTTAAAATTAAGAGAGAATTATTTTGTCCAAATATATTGATGATTGTTTTTTAAATGTGAATACCTGTCTTTTAGTAGGTGAGTTTGACCGATTCATGTTTATTAGGACTATTAAAAAATTTGGACTTATTTCTTGTATCTTCTTTTTCTTTTTAATTTTTATGTTTTTTTATTTTCTGATTTCTGTTGGGTTGATTGAATTTTATTTGCTCCTTTTTTACTGCTTAGAAGTTACACATTTCACTTTCATTATTTTTTGTGTGTGAGGAAGATCAGCCCTGAGCTAACGTCCATGCCAATCCCCCTCTTTTTTTTCCCTTTTTCTCCCCAAAGTCCCAGTAGATAGTTGTATGTCATAGTTGCACATCCTTCTAGTTGCTGTATGTGGGACGCCATCTCAGCATGGCTGGACAAGCGGTGCGTCGGTGCGCGCCTGGGATCCGAACCCGGGCCGCCAGTAGCGAAGTGCACGCACTTAACTGCTAAGCCATGGGGCCGGCCCCTCATTATTTTTTGCTTTGCCTTTTTATAATTAACAAGCACACTTTAATATTTTTATAGCAAAATCTAAAATTAATTGGTATTTGCCCTCCCAAACAAGACACTTTAGCTTCCCTACATGTTCCCAGCCTGGAACCTAGCCCCAACTCCCAAGATAGTATACTTGGAGTCTAGAATTTTCATTCCAACTTATTATTATACACACACACACACCCCAGTACTTATTTAGATTTAATAATTTTTTTCTTGTATTCTTCTACCTGTCCATCTCAGCCATTTCTCTGCTGCTTTTATTTGTTTCACTTATGCTGGGATCAGTCCTAACTTCTCCCCCAAGTTGTGGTCTATCAGTCCAAACTTTCTGAGTTCTAATGTGTCCGAAAATGTCTTTATTTCATTCTTACCCTTGAATGATGGTTTGGGGTTCCAGGTTTTTTTCCTCTCAGAACTTTCCAGTCTTTCCTAGCCCTTTAAAGGTCATAGTCCATTATTTTGTGGAAGTTACTGCTGTGATGAGAAATCTGGTATTGGTCCCTCTCCATCTGTGTCTCACAGGTAACCTGCCTTTGCCTCTTCTCCTTTCATGATGCTCCTATTACACTTGATTTGATGAAGTTTTGCTGTGAAGTATCTGAGACTCAAGTGAATCTTTCTGATGAGTTTACAAACTTTAATCTTCTCTGAGAGTTCACTGAGAAACCAGTCATATTACACATTCAAAGTCCTTTGGTTACTTATGATTTCAAAATGGAATAAAAATTTGTTTTGTGAGTTCTCTTCAGGATCAAGGATCAAAATTTATTAATGAAAAACAATGTGTGGATACTTCCATCCATCTTTTACCTAAACCTAGAAAAGAAGGGAGGGAAATTAAATTAACGCTGCCTCTGGCCTTTAGAGATATATTATTTTGTGATTTACCAGCCCTAAAAAGAATTAAAAGCTCTTTGCATTATATCCAACTATGTTATTTAACAACTGAGAGTATCAGCAAACCAATCCACAAAAGATTTTCAGATGACCTTATGAGGGAAACTACTCCTACTGTTTTAATAAAATTATAAAAAGTCAGTTGGAGCAGACACAGCACACAAAGACTTAGTGGAATTAGAAATCCAAGAGCAGGATATCAGTGAAGTGACCTTACTTTCCCTATCATCCTTTGTGCAGTTCGGATTGGATATAAAATTGTTCTGCCTGCTTGGTCATTAAAGTATGCTAGTCCATTAATAAAATTTTGGCAGTACTAGATTCATAGGGCTATATGCCAGGCTCTTGCTGAAAAGACAGTGTTGGGGAAAAAGTAAATGTATATATCACTTTATAATATTAAAAGTAGTTTCTCATTTGTTATCTCATCAGTCCTAATAACAATATGGAGAAAATGTAGCTTTTCTTATTTTAGAGAGAAGGAAGCCTCAAAGGGATTCAGGATGTCTTTGAAGTAAGAGACATTAGATTAAGCCAGACAGTCTGGGCCTGACCCAGCACATCACACAGGGCCTTGTAGGTGGTAGGTGTTCAATACATATTTGCTTAATGAGTGGGTGACAAAACCTGGGATTCTGAGGCCACACCCAAGGCACTGTCTACTTCCACAGCTGCTTTTATTCATGTGGAATTATACTACCATTGTGGAGGAGCCAAGCAACAGAACTGGTCAGCATGAAGGAATTTTTCTAAACAGAATGTAAAAAGGAACTCTGGGAGGTAGAAACTATTTTTCCTATTTTACAGAGGTAGAAACCAAGACTTAGTGCTGGGAGATAATTCTCCAGGAGGCTCTCATCTTTCCGCATTGTCTTTCGAGCAAAGACACTACCTTTCTTCTGAACTGTCTTTACAAGGATGTTTGTATAGTGAACAAATTTGGATGACAGAGGTGGTGACTCCATCCAGAGTGAAGGCAGGTGTGTTTATTGTCCAGTATAATAAGGATAATAGCTCCCTCCAGGACAAGGTCAGGCAGGCTTTACTGTCCATTATGAAAGATGCAGGTTCCCTAGGTCCTGGATCTCAGTCCTGTAACCCAGTTTGTGCAGGTGTCACCTGACCCTCTTTGTGTCCCGCAGTGGGAATTAGGGCTCTAGAAATGGCACAAATGCTGATACTCTGGCTATTGTTTTTGCTATAAGTAAGAAATTCTTTTTTCTCTGACCTAGGAGTCTCACGTCTTCTGCAAGCATACATGACCCTGTAGCAGACTAATGTGTTAGCTCACAAATAGAGTAAAATCTCAGACCTTTCACAGTTCTTGACACTTAGCAAGCCTCCAAACCATCTAGCTAGGAAGTACGACAGACCTGAGAGCCAGAGCTCTCAACCTCCACTCTGTACTGTTTCCCATGGAAGCAGGCATGAATAATCTCAGCAAGAGCCCATGGTGTAACCAGAACTGTTTTATTATTACTTTCTGAACTGATGAAGTCCAGAGCTCATTTCATTTTCTTGTCTATTATAACCCTTGAAAATATATCCAACTTTATTCAAAGGCAAAGGAAATAGGTCACTTGTAGTGTATGAGGGTTGGGAGAAGGTCACCTGTCAGCAGATGAGATGTTTCCACTGTGAACAATTCACATTTTCCTGTTAAGGCATTGTTTGTTAAAATGCCATATTCTGAGTTGGTTCAGCACACCAAATGGCCATTGGAACCTTAGTTTGAATTAGTTTGGTAACTTTGCTTTTACAAGAGGGAGGTTGAAAAGTGCAGGATTTTAAGAAAATAAGACAAAAAAAGAAAACAAAGCAATAAAAAGGTCCCATGTATCAGTTAGAAAACTGCCAACTCTTATATGAACTTTGAAAAGTCACTAGAGTTCTCCAAACTTTATTCATCTGTAAAATGGGAATAAGTCTCTCAATGGGTTGCTATGAGGGTCTAATTGATAAGGTTGCCAGATTTAGAAAATAAAGATATAGGATGCCCAGTTATATTTGAATTTCAGATAATTATTTAGTATAAGTATGTCCCAAATATTGCATGTGACATACTTATACTAAATATCTGTTATTTAGTATCTGAAATTCAAATTTAACTGGATGTCTTATATTTCCTTTGCAACCATATAGAAAGATAATATATATTAAGGTGACCCTGACTTGAAGATTTTTATTCAAACATTTTATTAAGGAATTGCTTCTAGGGTTAACTGTGACTGGTAAGGGAGTGGAGAAATCAGAACAGGGGAGGTGAGGAGGAAGCCAGGATGTATGTAATTCCAGGCCAAGTCCTGCAGAGACCTTCAGCCTGATCCTGCAGGAGGCTCTGGAATATGAGGAACACCACAGTTCTGTCTCAACCGGTGGTAGGGAAGCTGGGCTTTGATATTCCCTGTGCCTCTCAGTTATTGGTTAAGGGTACTTCTGGCTCTCTGCAGTAATTGGCAAACCAGGTCCAAGGGCCCTAGGGCAGCCCTCCAGAGATGTGTAGCTGAAGATTATTGAAAAGGAAAGTGCACGGTGGGAGGAGGAAGTCAACAGAATCCACAAGGAAAGGATCTAAGGAGATCTGGGAAGAGTGCCAACAGTGGCCACTACACGGCTCTCTAAACTATGGATTATTATGAATGGTTGATAACAACAGATTGAGGGGTAATGGGAGACAAGACTCTCAGTTAGGAAACTGTCTTGGTCTGTTCAGGCTGCTATAACTGAATACTATAGACTGGGTGGCTTATAAACAATAGAAATTTATTTTTCACAGTTCTGGAGTTGGGGAAGTCCAAGATCAAGGCACCAGCAGATTTGGTGACTGGTGAGGGACCACTTCCTGGTTCATAGATGGCCGTCTTTTCGTTGTGTCCTCACATGGAGGAAGGGCTAGATAGTTCTCTGGGGTCTCTATTATAAAGGCACTAGTCCCATTCATGAAGGCTCCACCTTCATGACTTAAATCACCTCCCAAAGGCTCTACCTCCTAATACTGTCACATTAGGGGTTAGGATTTCAACATATGAATTGGGGGGTGAGGGGCACAAATATTCAATGTATAACAAAAACCAAAGAGTTAGAGGACCCTACTCCCCCAAAAGATAAGTGTCATAATTCTCCTAAGAGTTCTTTAGTAGATGCTGACACTCATTTAGGACATTGAGTAGTGTCTCCTCTCCATTTTATTTGCATATATCTGTGAAAAAATTAAGCTTTCCTTGAATCCACAGAGAAAGCAGCCCCCACAGAACAGCCTCTTCCTTACTGTGCTGTTGAAAGCCCAGCTGGAGGCAACTGTAAACATACACTCGCCAATCCTTGAAGGGCATCTTAGGGGGAACTACAGGGCATAATTTGGAAATCCATGAAGTGCTACGAGGCTTTGTCTAAAACATCGTGGAGAGAATTTGAATGGCCTTAAACTGATGCCCAAATTGCATATTAAAAAACCCTGTAATTTAGAGGAAGTCTCCCCAGGAGGCTGTATGCTCTGCTTGGCCTATAAAACTGTAAATATTAAAATTAAAAATAGCTAAATACACAACTGGAAAAGAGCATGTCTGTTGAAATCATCATTTGTTTGTTTGCTTTTTGCCCCTTCTCTCTCCTTCAGATAATACCTCCACGACAAAAGGATCTTCTAGTATTGTACTCACCCGCCCTCACTTGTGCAAGAGACTCCCAGGATGCAAAATGATAGGCTGACAGGGCAGGGCATTTTGCCACTGCCTCATGCATTATTTAGAGGCGAAAAGGAGCAAATTGAGAATCTAGGGGAAGAGGAAAAGAGTCTTTGGCAAGACACAAGAGAAGATTGATATTTGAGAACTGAGTGTTTGGAAAAAAATGAAACATTGTAGGAATAAACTATAGAACAAGGTCTCTCAACTCATTGGAGAACTACTTCCATCAGCTACCAGCTACTAAGGCTGTCAGAGTGATGATGACATGCCTTTAATTGTTGGTTATTGAGACCCCTCCTCCAAGAAGTTCCATTGAAGAAGATGATAATTTTAATGGAACCACAGATTTTGAGATTGACCAATAGGTAGCATTTCTCATCAGAATCGTTTGGGAACACATAAACCCTTAGTGCCTTTGGCGGTAAGAATCTGGACAGTTGGGATGTTTCCAAGTACAGTGCAATGAGCTCCTTCCAGAGTGGCACTCCTTTCTAGGGCAGAGCTTCCCAACCAGCGGGCCACAGATGGGATATATGCAGGGAGGCCATGTCACAGTTTGCTGGGACAGTCCTGGTTTATGCCTGTAGTCTCAGCATAATTACTAATATTTGCTCTATTTGTCATAGGACCTCTGCTCCTGGGGCACAGCATGGTTATGAACACTGTCATGGAGACAAGTGGGTCTTTAGATGGGAGGGAAAGCCAGGAGACATAAAATTAACATCGAGGATGCAAATAGTGAAGCCAAATTGGCTCTGTGGATTTGACAAATTGAAGTACTTGTCACTCCTCTGTAAAGACCGTCTAACCCAGAACTGTCCAATAAAAATAGAATGCATTCAAAACCACAATGAGCTACCATTTCATATCCCTTAGGATTCATAACATGAAAAAGTCAGACAATAACAAGTGTTGGTAATGATGTAGAGAAATTGGAACCCTCATACACCGCTGGTGGAAATATAAAATGGTGTAGCCGATATGAAAAACAATTTGGTAGTTCCTTAAAATGTTAAACATAGGGTTACCGTATGACTCAGTAGTTCCACTCTTAGTGTGTGTATATATATATATATATATATATATATATATATATATATATATATGCTGGTATGTACCCAAGTGAATTTAAAACATATATTCACACAAAGACTTGTATGTTACTGTTCATAGCAACATTATTTATAAACGCCAAAAATTGGAAACAACACAGATGTTCATCAGCTGATGAATGGATAAACAAAATATGGTCTGTCCATACAAAGGAATATTATTCAGCCATAAAAAGGAATGAAGTACTGTTACATGCTACAACCTGGATGAACCTAGAAAACATTATGAGTAAAATAAGCCCATTCCAAAAGACCACAAATTGTATGATTTTATCAGAAATTTCCAGATTAGGCAAATCCATAGAGACAGGAAACAGTTTAGTGGTGTCCAGGGACTGCAGGGAGGGGAGAATGAGGAATGACTGCTAATGGGTACAGGGTTAATTTTTGGGGGTGATGAAATGTTCTAAAAATAGAAAGTGGTAATTGCATAACCCTGTTAATATACTAAAAACCACTAAGTTGTACACTTTAAAAGGGGAATTGTATGGTATGTAAGTGATATCTCAATAATCTGCGATAGAAATATATATATAATGTAAGCCATATATAATTATAAATTTTCTAGTAGACACATTAAGAAAGGTAAAAAGAAACAAGTGTAAATAATACATTTTATTTAACCTAGTATATCCAAAATATCATCTTAACACCTATCAACATTTTTAAAATTATGAGATATTTTACATTCTTTTTTTTGAACTGAGGTCTTTAAAACCCAGTGTGTATTGTATACTCACAACACATCTCAATTCGGACTGGCCACATTTCAAAGACTCAAATGCCACATGGAAGTAGGGGCTACCATAATAGACAGCGTGAATCAAACTAATGGTTATTAACAGCTGTTAGTTTCTGGGTTTTGTATGTTTAGTATAGTAAGATTGCATCAGAAGGCTAAAAAAGCCTAAGCTTTTGAGTGAGCTTAGTAGAAGTGGAAGCAAATGAAAGCTTGATTTAATTGGATTTTGATAATTCTTAGGGCTAGCTTTTTTGTACTTTCTAGCACTGTTGGTTGTACCTCCAAAGTAAACGTGGGACACAGATGATTTTGCTTTATGAGGAGAAGAGCAAACCCACAGCTACTAACTGAACCCATTCACCATTCATATTTTGGTCTCCCAGATAAGTGTGTCCCAGCCATATGGTGAGTTAGCTTTCTTGGAAGAACTTCAACTTAAATATCGTTTGCATCATTTCTCCATTTTCTAAAAATGGGCCTAATGCTCATCTTGGCACTTCCTAACTTAACTTGAAAACCCTTGATTTTTCAACTTCTAATTTCCTATCTACTTGATGGTTTTGGTGCCCTCATATCTCAACAGCATGGTGTAGAATACACCCGAACTCCCTCTATATTATTCTGTCCATCCCCTAATTTCAGAGAGACACAGGATTTTCATTATCCTGCAGTGGACTTGGGGGTTATTCATGGAGCAGAGAAAGGGAAAATAATAATCTCTGGGGAATAAGCTCGTCTTTTTCCTAAAGCTGAAATTTTCTGAGGAAAGGGAAAATAAGAACGTTCTGAAAGGAAATTTCTTGCCCGAACAAGAGCAGAATTATGTCGCTCATTAATTTTGGTGAGTCTGTGTTCGTGTTGACAACTAGGAATGCAACGAGTGGTAAGCTCTGCACAAAGAAGACCATAAACAATGGCTGTGAGGACATTTTCTTATGAGGATGAGAAGAGACCGACCTTTGCTACCAACTCCAAAAATGGAGACACAGTGTTTATTTTTGTTTTCCTGGTAGACAATGACGTTCTTGCGACTTGAGGAAAGAGGTTTAATCTTATTCCTCTCTTTCTCCAGTACATATTTCACTCATTCTATAAGCAACTGTCTTGACCTGAGTTTGACTCCGGCAAGTTATGACAATAGGGTTCCTGTTTTCTATCCTTCAGGAGCTTCTGTTTATCCATGTCTTACACCTTGTCAGCTGGTTCCAGTGCTTTCATGGTGGATGAGGTGTGGTTGGCTAGTTCCTCTTGCAACAGCCGCTACATTAGTTATAATACAAGTCCATGTAGAGTGGTGGTTCTCAAACACTGGACGGGCATCATCAGTGTCACCTGGGAACTTGGTAGAAATGAAAAAATTGGGGCCCCTCTCCAGATCTGTTGAATTGGAGAATGTGTTTTAACAAGCCCTCCAGGTGATTGTAGTGCGTGCTAGAGTTGGAGAAAGCTGATGTAGAGCATTTGATACTATGGAGGTATTATCTCCTGCTCCACTTGAGGGAATTTAAAAATAAACAAGAATGGAAATAATGGAAAAACTCCAGTTGAAAAAAAGTTCCAATAGCAGAAGTAGAGAAAAGCTGTGCAAATATAGACTTGGGAGAAATAAATTATTTGTTGAATGCTTATGATGTACAAGACACTCTTCTAGCACTTTTTACATACATTCTCTCTAGACCTCACAATGAATCTGAAAGGTTGGTGGTATATATCCATTTATATCCCTATTCTATAGCTGAAGAAGTTGTTATTCAAAGAAGTTAAGTAATGTGCTCAGCATCAACAGCTGATAATGGGAGTTGAGTCCAGGTCTGTTTACTTAGAGAACCTAGAGAAGTATAGAGTTGTGAATACTGAGCTGTTGTTGAGAGTGGGGTGATAGTGTTGTTGTCATCTATTCTTTTCTACTGTGAAAAGTGTTTGATGGCTGGCATATCATTTCCTGCTCTCTTTTCCAATAGTATATGTAGGGTTTGCCTAAAGGATTTTCAAATTGTAGCACAGAAAGCAAGCATGTACAGATCACATGTGTTCTTCTGTTTGATGGCATCTCTTCTTTGAAAAATGGAAATGAGAGATGCTTCATTACAAGGATTCTTCAATGGAATGGGCTTCCTATTGCTAATGTGACTTGGGTCTGTGAGCTCAAGGATGAGTGTGAGAGAAAAAGAGAGAAATCATAAGCTCTGTTACTCTCAGGGACTGGGTAGAGAATGGAGATGTCTGTCTAGATGAGTGGCTTTAGTCTGTGGGTTTTTGATCAAAATGCACAATTAAAAATGCATTTTACAATACATTTCAGGTCATACATAAATGTGTGTACATCTTTATAAAAACAGTCAAAATTGAACAAAACAATACTTGTAGTTAGTGTGTGTGATGAGCTCTGATATTTGGTATTTTATTTCTTTTAATGCTAGCCACCACCCACTATAGTGATTTTGTGTCCCACTAATCAGTAGCAACTTGCAATGTTGAAAATATTGAAGTGTTGAAAAACATTGTCCATTGCACGCATTTTGGGGGAATCTGAGGTGCTTTGAGTGCCTGGAATAGGGAATAAATATTCCTCAAATGGGAGGAGGATAATCAACAAAGCTGAAACTGATAGGAGAGATTGGGTTCTGGCTCCCAAAAACCTTAGTTTGGGCTTCTGAACCTCACAATTGTAGGTAGTAAGGAGACGTTCAAGTGGTTCCTCACCAGAGGTGGTTCTGCCCCTTTCAGGGGCATTTGGAAGTGCCTGTGGACATGATGTGGCTGTCACCATGACAGGGAGCACTACTGGCATTTGGTAGTTGGAGGGCAGCAATACTAACTGTGGTGAGGAGCATGGGGCAGTCTTGCACTGGAAAGTTTTTCCTGCCCAACATGCCCATAGCACTCCAATGGAGAAATGCGATGGGTAGCTCTTTGCCACCAAGCCAGCCTGGTCCCTTGAGGAATAGGACACTGGGAAAGCAGCCAAAGACTAGATCTGAGAGAAAGCTAGGCTAGGCTCCTGTGGTTTAAAATGACTAAATTAACACCCCAGTCCTAAATCAGTGATGGAAAGAAAGCTAACAGGGGAGCAGCATTGATGACTGAAGCAGGATTTCTCACCCTTGGCTCCATTGACATCTGGGGCCAGATAATTCTTTGTTCTAGGGAGCTGCCCTGTGCATTGTAGGATGTTTAGCAGAATCCCTGGCCTTGAATCTAGATGTCAGTAGTACTGCCCTCCACTCCCCAGTTGTGACAACCAAAACTGTTTCCAGATATTGCCAAGTGTCCCTAAGAGGCAAAGTCACCCTCGTTGAGAACCACTGGTCTAAGGTAATGAAGAGAGCCCCAGACAAGTTGAAAAATCAATTTCAGGTAAGATAGGAAGTTCACAAGCAGCATGCCCAGGAGAAGCCTGTCCCCTCCTGCAACTTCTCTGCATCACTCAAGGTACCACCATGATAAGGTGCAAACTGTGGAAAACATTTTTTCTCTTTCCCTTGGAATCATATTTCCTATACCTTCTCTGGTGAACTGCTTTAGTCGACAAAATTTAAAATGATGTGTGAAAGGGAAAGAAAGTCAAATCTATCTTTTCTGTATGGAGAAATCAAGTTCAGATGGAACCAATGCATCAGGGTTTTATGGTCTTTTACAGTGTGATGGGGTAATGCTTCTGATACTTCTCATATTTCTCTGGGTCTCGAGTGATTAGCTCAACAGCCTAACTCCATCATGGATTCAGGGCTCTGTTCTGTTTACTTACATGTGGAATAAATACGTAAATTGCAGTCAGCACAGTTTCCTGGGAAAGTCCTATTTTGAGGAACAAAGACAAAGCATGACATGTGGGGCTATTGCATATTTGCAGTTATTATCAAAACAACTTACAAAAATAAACACCATTCCTCCACTAAGTTCCCTGAATTTTCACTCTGTTTCCTTTCTATTTTATTTCATCAAACTAAATGTAGTATATAGCTGTTGTTTCTCAACAAGAATCCCACTTTTAACTTTTCTGGGAAACTTGATTTGGATTTAGGTGTCATGGGTGGTAACTGTCCTTGTTTCCTAAAGGCGAATAGAATGGAGATTAATTGCATGCAGCAAATATTGCATGACTCTATAGAATCCACTGACTGTGCACATCTAGGGAAAGATGGAGTGTTAGTGTACACAGTTAATCAAAATGGAAGTGTCTTGTTGTTTCCAAATTAAACAAGCTTCTCTTAAAATTTATTAATTGAGAGTTACTGCTCCTGATAAATGAAATGATCTATGCATTTGTGAGAACTTTGTTTTACGGCTAACTACATTTAGAGCTGAGAGACTAGAAATGTATTCTTTAGAATTCATGCTGTTGGCCAATGAGAAGATCACAAGATTTGTATGAAAAAAAGAAAAAAATTACCTAATTTCTTGGCCCAGAAATACTTCAATAAATAAAATGAGCTCCTTTCCTTTAAATAAACATTGCTAAAATGTGCAGTGTGAACTAGGCAAATTCAACCAATAAATACAGTTTTGGTCCTTGTGAGTTTTATTATTTCTGCCATTGACTGAGTTAAGAAATATTCAGCTGGAAAGAAAATAATATTCTTGGCATAAGCCTAGGAAATATTAAATTATCCAATCAAATGGGTTTGCTTGTTTTTCATGCAAGAAAGACTAATAGGAAGTATTGCTGTCTTCATGGAAATACAGGGATCGTAGTCACATGTATTAAAATGAAGGTGCTTCCATTTTGTGCACTCAACATTTATGTATTTGATTTCAAGTTAAGTGATATGTTGAAGATTAAACATCTGATAAAATGAGTGTGCAAAGATAGATCTGATCTCACACCAGTCTTTTTCTATTGAGTAGTGCCACTGGCTCAATATACACCCTACCGATCTCTCCATGTTGACCAAGTTTAGAATTAGTGTCTCCTCTGGTTGGGTGCCTAAGACCCTGATTGAACATCCCACCTCTGCTCAGAAAACTGCCTCTCTGATGGCCAGCACTGTGACTACAAGACTTAAAGGAATTGATTCTCTATTTCATAGCTGGCTGATCTATTCATACGTGCAGAGATCCATGGATGGACCATGCTATATGAAATTCGGAGTTAAGGGATTTTCACAATTCCTCTTTCAGCCAAACTGATTGTGGTCATCCATCTGCTCTCTGAGAAACTGTTTAGAGGGAAAAACCGTGGGATAAAACAAATACTGGATTTAGCAATCAGAAAAATCACATCTAAAACTTCCCTCCTTACTTCCCAACTGAGTAACTTTGGACAAGTTGCTCAAACTTTTTGATCCTCCGTGTTCTCAAGTGTTAAGTAAGAGTAACCATTTAAACTGCTCTATATTTCGATATTGTTGTATTTGAGACAGTAATATATCTCAAATTGCTTTGGAAGCTGTTTAAGTGCCTTCCAAATAAAATATAATGTTGTCATTTCTTAGTAATTGAAATTGTATTATCAGAATGACCAGACCTGGAGAATGAACATAAATATTTTTCTTAAAATAATGCAACAACACATAATACTGACACAAATCATGCAACTACTAATAAAAATGCTTTTCATTTATTTAGAGGGCTTCGTACCTGTTATTTGCTCTGATTCTCACAGCCCTGTGAAAATATCGGGAGATTTTCTTTGATCTATTTTGGCTAGTGAAATAAAAGGGGTACAGATGACATAAATTGGGGCTATCAAGGGGAAATCTCAAATGAACATTTATTAAGCACCTACTGTGTGTCATGCCTGAACTGAAGATGTTTGTCATTTTTATTATATTGAAGGTAGTCCTTGTCACATTAATATGAGATAGTTATTATTATTAGTTCTAAAATTTGAACACATTTGCATATGTTTTAAGAGGAGGGACAATGAAAAGAACTTGACATTGAATAATTCTCCCTTGGCAAAATACATAGTGTTTTTCTCCAATGGGAATTTCTGATTCTGCTTAGTGCGTTAATTTGAGCCAGCCATTTTTATAGCCATCCTACAGGCATCCTGTGTACAGGATAAAGATTACCACTCTATGTCTATGATCAGTTCAGCCAATTAGTCTCCAGTCTTTGTCTTGGATTCTACTTCCACGGTCCACTACTTGAGATATCCTTAATTATAGGCAGTGCTGTTTATTTGAACTGGCTTTCTTTTTCCCTGTGAAGAGATTTTCTAAATTTGTGGTGCTCATTTTAGGAAAGTGGGATGTATTATTTAAAAACCAAAGGAGTAGTGTTTTTTAAAATGTAAAAGAAAAGCTAAAGGAGGAAAAAACAAGACTAGAACTTCCTAACCCTCTCTGTTAGGATTATGTTCCATTACATGTAATAGAAAATAATAATAATAATAATAATAAAATAGTAATGTGAAAAGATAGAAGTTTATTCCAATCTCGAATTCACTTTTTCTTCTAAGATGGCCTGTGAACCCACAGCATTGACTTCTACATTCCAGAGAGTAGGAAAAGAAGGATGGAGAAAGGAGTAAGGAAGTGCAAAAGGGGTGCATCTCCCAGCTTTAAGCAAATTTCATACAAGTCCCACTCAGCACTTTCACTGCAATCTCATTGGCCAGAATTTACTCTGGAAATGTCTTCTAGCTGCACATGCTGACACTGCATGAAAGAAGGATTATTTTACTAAGGAAGAAGGGAAGGTGGCTATTGGGGAGCAGCTAGCAGAATCTGCCATACTTTTCCCCAAATAAGTAACATTCTATGAAACTGAGATAGAATGTTCGAGGGGGACTTTCTTTGCCCTGAATAATTACCACCAAATCAATGAAAATATCAACCTTTAGTTTGGACGCAATGTTGTGAAATTTATCCCAGTAAAGGAGAGATGTAAAATCAAGAGAGCACATTAAGCCAATGGCTCTCCACCTCACTCTGAACAAAAGCCAAAGTCCTTGCCATGAGTAATCGACAGGGCCCTCCAGGAACTGGCCTGTCACATCACCTACTATTCATTCCATTTCAGACACACTAACCTTGGACTTGCCAAGCAGGCCTCTCTCTGCCTTAATAGCTATGCACTGGCTGCTCCACTGGGCCTGAACTGCTTCCCCAATGTCTGCACAGCTCATTCCTTCTTCTTGTTCAGATCTTTGCTCAAATTTATTCTTTTCAGTAAAACCTAACTGTGATATTGTGATTTATAATAGGAAATATATATTTGGTCTTTGTCTCCGTTTCAGGCACAGAGCTCCTAAAACTCTTGATAATGAGAGTGATAAAGGTGTCTCTTGTTATGTTAATGAGGTGACTTTTGGAAAGCCCCTGAGAATGGGCTGGTTGCCAGTGGAGCCAACCATGTGATTAGAAGATTGGCACTTTCATGCCCCCCCAGCTGGGAGGGGAGAGGGGCTGGAGATTGAATCAATCGCCAGTGGTCAATGAGCTAATCAATCATGCCTATCTAATGAAGCCTTCATAAAATCCCAAAAGGACAGGGTTTGGAGAGCTTCCAGGTTGGTGAACATGTGGAGATGCAGGACACTAGCGCTCAGAGAGAGCGTGGAAGCTCCATGCCCTTTCCCCATGCCTTGCCCTATGCATCTCTTCCATCTGGCTGATCCTGAGTTATATACTTTTATAATAATCCAGTAATCTAGTAAGTAAAATGTTTCTCTGAGTTCTGTGAGCCGCTCTAGTAAATTAATCAAACCCAGGGAGGGGGTCGTTGCAACCTCTGATCTGTAGGCAATGGTCAGAAGCACAGGTGACAACCTGGACTTGCGACTGGCATCTGAAATGGGGGTGGAGTGGGACAGTCTTGTAGGACTGAGCCCTTAACCTGTGGGATCTGATGCTATCTCCAGGGGTAGATAGTGTCAGAATTGAGTTGAATTGTAGGACACCTAGCTGGTGTCGGAGAATTGCTTGTTGGAGGGGACCACTCCCACGTTGGAATTGGGTCTCAGAATCGTTAATCTACACTGATCCAGAGAGACCAAAAGTTTTGCCTTCTTTTCTTCATAATGTTTAGAACTCTAGAACCCCGGCCCCTCAAAAAATAAACAAATAAATAATGACACTTTACTCAGTTATAGATTATGTTTGTAAAATGGTTGAAGAACCTCTTTTGGTTTTTCATATGTTCTCTAATTTTCTCTTTCCATGAGATATTTTTTCCACCTGTTTATTTGCAAAGGGAGGAGAAGGGGATTTTCACAGAGGGTGTGGCCTTGAAGGAAAGGGACAAAGATGGTTTACATATAATAGATTTTGGCTGGTATCTATTTCTATGTATAGAAAAATACACTCACAGGACAAAAACAAGGAAAATGTCTATTTAAATATGTAATATCTTTATTTGTATTTGTCTCTAAAGTTTTCAAACTGTTCTCACAGTCAGTTCTTAGTTTACATTGTAAAATCTTTTTTTGGATTCTTTCAAATTCTATATTTCTTGTAGTTTCCCACTGTTAATACTCTCAGTGATCTGTGTGTGAATTTTCTTTTCTTTCCTCTTTTCCAGTCTTATCTGGATAACAAGTCTTGACATACTGAATACATTCTCCCTCTTTTTCTCAGTGTCTAGGCTCACTAGTTGCTTTCTAATTTTTTTCTGGATCTCTTTTGCATGCTCTCCTTGAACTTTTGTCACTGGCATCTCTATACTCTCTCTTTTCTCTTCTTTTCCCACTAGCCTTTTATTATCCTCCAACAATTGTACCATGAGACACTATATAGACACTGTCAGAACTCATGTCATATAATTCTCTCGGTAGAATATTCTTTCCTCTGCTGAGTCCTTTTGCCTTGTGTACGGGGATAATTATGTCAACCAAAACCAGCACCCAAATTGCAAAACCGAGACCAGGGCTGCTGTACCTGAAAAGATGCCCCAAACCAGAGAAGGTCTTTATCTTTACAGAACAAATACAAATAGCTTATTTTTAACTTTAAATCTCTCATTTAAATTGTTATTCCTCAATAAGTGGGAATTTTAACAATTTTTCAAAAATAATTCTATATACTATAATCAAAATGTGATGTGCAGATGGAGTTAGATATATATCTACTTCGTCATGCATTGCATTATAATTTATGAAGTAACTTTTGTTGACTACCTGCAACATGCTCATGGCCATAAGTACCATCTTGACATCTTTTTTTTAAACAACTAGATGAGGAGAGCAAGGACAAGTGATTATGAAACTTTGCCATAATCAGCAGAAAAAAACTGTTATAACTAGAAAATGCCAGTTTCCCAACATGGTCTTCATTGTCAGTGCCCTGAACCATATCTCCCTCTGTTCTCTCTCCGCCATTCTCATCTCTCTCCCTCAGGGCCTACATTTTAAGGAAGTATGAAAAAAAAATACCCCAAATATCTCAGAAATGGAATATCAGTTAAAAGCGAAGCCTATTTTTAATATTAATATTCATTTTGTACTGTGAAATTGTCATAACGTTTTATGTCCACTCATAAATGTTGAAGCAGGCCTATGATTCAGCACCATTAAATCACTTGTAAATTACCACTGATGAGGCTAAAATTGCTAGCTCTAAAAATGCACTGCTGTGAGGGCTTCCTGTAGTTCGGTGAATTACCACCTCAGAACAGCCTTACAAGTTGCCCCGACTGTCTGGTCAGACATGATGAATGCTTGATGGCCGCTGTCCTGGAGCTCCGAGTGGGAAGGCCACGCTTCCAGCCCAGCATGGGTGTAATTATCACTCCTTCTGATCTTGACTACAGAAGGTAGAGTAGAATGATCAAAAAGTATAATTGTATAACGTGACTCGCATTACTCAAAAAAAAGACAAAACACATATTGTTGCTTAGAGTCGTGTAGTATGGAAATGGGTCAACGGTTACGTTGAATTTTGTTGTCCATTGTAAGATCTTGTGTTTATCTCCTGTGCTTTTTCAAAACTCCCTACAGTGGGCAGAACAAATTAAGCAAATAAAGGAGAGAATTAGGCATTGGCAACCATCCAAACAGTAAGATGTTCTACTTCTTGAAAAGTAGGTATACTTGTAAAACAAAGTAGTTACAGAAGGTCTATGTTCATAATACAATGGCAAGGTTACTTTTTTGTTTGGGTTTTTAATTTGTTGTTGTTTTTATTTACTCTTGAAGTTAATAATTTACTTAAAGTATTTAATGAAAAAAAATTTCGCTTTTTGATGTCTTCTTAAAAGCAGCAAAATCTTACCTAGTAATTCTGAGGAAGTATTCCTTGATTTTGTTGATGGGAGCAAAAAGGTGACAAGAGGGCTATGAGTTCTTTGGTTAGAGAGTCATCCCTCAGAATCAGTTCTGAATGACTTTGATGTCAAGGACCATGGGGCAGGTTATAGGAAGTTTGGGTTTCCCACTGGGCAAAGTTCAGCACCATATCCTATCATTCATTCATTCATTTAGAACCACATACTTAGCACCCTTATGTGCCAGAATAAAGTAAAAATAGAAAATTACTTTTGAAGCTAGGGATAACAGCATCTGAAAATTCAACAGACTTTTGGTTTCTGGTATAGAACAAGCACTTTAATGATCCACATGGATTATGATTTTATTTTACAACAGTGAACCTCTGACTTTTACTTTAATGTTGCACAGCTCCTCAAGCTAACATATTAACATACTAAACCAATAGATTGCTATTTAAATTTTATTCCTTTGTATTATCATGAAGGACTAATTATTATTTATGCATGTTCTACTTTGAAAATATAGACGAAATACATATGGCATAGGAATGCTTTGGTTGTGAGCAGATTTGCTGCTTGTTCAGGAAAGATTTTTAAACAGCAGATGAAAAGTAATCCTTATTGTATCTTCTTAGAATATTCAAAATATACGTTAGTATTGGCTTAGCTAAAAAGTCGGTCTTTTGATGCATAAGTTTCTCCGTGAATATTAACGTTCTAAACAAGTTGTGCTTCCAGACATGACTCACATCAACAAGCTTCTCTTTTCTCTAAAATTTCAGTGATGGATCTGTAAGCTTTGATTCTTCAAAAACTATCTAGTGAGGCTTTGGAGATTTGGGAAGATAAAATATTTTTGAAAGAAGGTGCTTAGGAAACATCTGCGTAACAAATTCCTATTTTCTAAGCTAAGAAGACTTTTATTGCTCTAGAATCTCTCCTAAAAGTCATGTGTGCATTGAAAACAATGAGATTTCTGGAAGAATTCCACAATACTGTAATATTCCACAATGCAATTAAGAATAATCACATGATCATGGACTGCAGAGAATATTAAATGTCAAAGAATGGCTGGAGGGAGATTTTGCAAAGGAAAATGACTTTTTGATGATCAAGACCAGTTCTGCCAAAATAGGTTTGCAACAAAAAGGGGGAAGGAAGCCCATGTGAGGAGTTGTTTTCTAGATATATCAGTGATGGGCTCTAAAAGAACTGAGATGTTGAGCTTTGCTCTAGATCATTGGGGATACATTCTTAGCTGTCACTCTGAGTTGATCCATACAATACAAAGGGAAACTCCTTTTTTTCAGAGACAATAAGGTTCATTGGCATGAAAGAAAGCATTAAATCTGGAGTTAAGAAGCCAGATTTTTCTATCAGCTCTGCCTATTGGACCAAACTTCATGAAGCCACACCTTCCTCATCTTTTCAGTGAAGTATCACTAACCTACCAATCTCACAGAGTTGATGCAAGGCCATAGGAGAAGTTTATGAAGTGAAAACTATTTATAAACTCTGTGACATTACACACCTTGTCTTATTATTTGATTAGTGAAAATAAGTGGAAAATTTATCTCATGAATGTAAACAAGGCCATCAGTGTAATGGTGGGTTCCCTTAAATAGCACTGAATTATTCATAATTTGGATGGAGTACTTCCTCTGTGCAAACTATTCTGTTATGTGCTGTACATGTGATAATGTTATCTCAGCTATTCCTCCCAGCAACCCAGCAAGTTAAGACCTGTATTTGTAAGCCTGAGAGGGGTTAAATAACTTGTGTAAGTTAGCCCAAATTAAATGGAGAGGGAATTTCCAAACGGCTTTCTGACTCCAAAACTTGCGCCCTTAGCCACTACTCATACTATCAACTCACACCACATACAAGAGACCTTGTTATTGTATAACTTTTACTAAACCTTTTTGTGTATAAGTTCCATGTCTGATTCATTTTTGAACCCCTGTAACTGTCATCTTTGGAAAAATTATGCTCTGGTAACAAATAACCCCCCAAATCTCATTGACGCACAGTAAGAAAGGTTGTTTCTCACTCTCATCAAGGCCATTGTGGATCATCTATGGCTTTCTTCCGTGCTATCTTCATTTTAGGAATCAGCTAAGAGAAAACAGAAGGAGGTAGAACCACTTGATGATGCTAACAAATTTTTACTAGGAAGTATTTTGTCACTTCCTTTCAGCTCATTGACCAAGGCAAGTCATTTGTCCAAGCTTGGCTCCAATTGGGTGAAGAAATAAATCTGCCCATAGAGAAAGAGAATGAATACAATGTTCCAACTCCCATCCCCCAATGTTTTGTAGATAATAGATATTCTATTTATTTTATGAATGAATAAATAGAATGCAAGGAAGAAACATGAGAAGATTTAGAAGGAAATACAAAACAGTATAATCCCCTCAGTCATCAAATTTGAACCAGGAGACTGTTTTCATAGAGAAGAAAAAAGCAGAATGGATATCATGTATTTTTTTATTGTTTCATGTGGAAACTTAGATACTGAACCTTTTGGGAATTCATAGACTCTGCTCTAGTTGAGATCCTTATATTGGACCATAGGATTAGTAACTCATCATTACCAACTTTATACAGTTACAGATCCTTTACCACCCTTAGGGAAAATAGTCAAATATTTGCCTACCTTCCATATTCCCATCATTCAATAAACCCACATAGAGAAAGGAACTCTTTTAAAATGGAGTTTGCCCAGTTCACTGTCACATCTAAGCTTCAATGAGTGAAACATTTTATTTAAGTATACATCTATTAGAAAATCAAATTGCTGTTAAGATCATATCTAACAGTTATCAAAGGAAGAACAGTATGTTTTTTCTATTGCTATTTGTAAACTAAGAGAGGGTGGGTAGGGCCAAATTCCAAAGTACTCTCCAGCCATGAAGAACAGACAAAAAAAAAAAAGGAATTCTCACTAAGAATTTGATGAACTGAGAAAAAGATTGGTGAAGCCATTAAGAGGCCTCCCCTGAGGCTGCCATCTCCTGGTTCCCTTGTTTTGAGCAAGGATGTCCCCTGTTGTCACTGTTCACTAAATCCTGAGAGTGTGTGTATAGGTCAGCTCTTAGGGGATCTTCTAGAAGGACTGCTTGAAAAGCACGTGGCTTGCAATCAGCTCAGGGACCATTTCACCAACACTGATTTACCTGCCAGCACTCTACTTCCTAGTCTCTAGCCCTTTGTGAGCCAAATATGATCCTTTGCAATACTTTTTTTCCTTAAATAAATGATGATCATGAGACACAGCATATAAAGGTGATGCAATTTATTCTAATATTAGAATACACCCAGGTCCTAAAGTTGCTGCTTTATCTTTATTATCATCTTCTAGTAAGCATCCATTTCTACCAGGGCACCAAAGCCACTGTACAATGATCACATTTTATCATGTGTGCTTCCTTCATTCCTTCTGTCAACAGACATTGAGTGGGTGCCTGTGCCTGCCCCGTGAGATAAGGATGTGAGGGCAGGTGGCTTATTTGGGAAGTGATCCTAGGAACCAGGAGGGAGGAAGTGAGGACAGTGAGAGAGAAGGAAGAAAAACAAAATGAAAAAAGAATGTAGGTCAGCAGTATGGGCATCTGGGGCTCACGCCCACTGGGGGATTTCTAAGAAATCATGTAGAACAGAGGTCAACAAACTATGTCCTGCGGGCCAAACCTGGCCTGTTTTTTGTAAATAAAGTTTTATTGACACACAGCCCATTTGTTTACATGTTGACTATGGCTCCTTTTGTGCTCCAGTGGCAGATTTGTGTAGTTGTGACAGAGACTATATGGCCTAAAAGATCTAAAAGTGCTGAAAAATATCTGGCTCACTGCTGAAAAAGTTTGCCGACCCCTGGTATAGAACTTACCTTAGACTTGTCCTTCTGGAGGATGAAAGCAGGAGTATTTACTCACTCACCCCTTCCCCTAGGTCAAGTGTTTTCCCCAGGGCACCTGGACTGCATCTAAGCAACTTAAAAGGAAACTCTGAGACACAAAAGTCTGCCAGCCTCAGGGGAGGCCTCTAAATGGCTTCTCTGATCTTTTTCTCAATTCGTCAAATTCTTAGAGAGAATTCCTTTTTTTTGTCTGTTCTTCCTGGATGGAGAGTGCTTTGGGGTTTGGCCTTATACACCCTCTCTTAGTTTACAACAATAGCAATAGAAAAAATATACTGTTCTTCTTTTGATGACTGTTAATTATGATATTAACAGCAAAGGGTGACCGCTCAACTAGGACCCTTGAGGTGAGACTACCAGTGGACATAGAACCGTCCACCATAGCTACCCGACAAGCACAGATCGGCCAACAAGGAGGCATCAAAAGCAGCTGCTGTAGTACTGTTATCCTGTAAGGATTAGCTTCTTCTCACCAGCCAATGTTTGTTTTTCTTTGATCAACAAGAAAGCTTTACTGTTGTCCCTTTACCATCATCCAGAAAGTTCTGGTTATTTCAGACATTCCAGTTCTGAAAGTTTGGGGTACGTGTGTGTGCAAGCACGTGCCTCAGGAGGTTTCCTTTGAAGTTAATTTTGCAAAATAAGCTTGGCAGACAATGTGACCAAATAAGAACTTCTATTCATAGCCACAGACTAAGGGACAGAGCTGACGGGGGCCCCACTGCAACCAATCTCTTCTAAATAATATATGCACCTGACAACAAGGGCAAGCTCCATGGAGCTGAGTGTCTCCTGGAAGAATAACTTGCCATTTGATTTTTCTTTCAATGCTCATTATCAGCAATTATGTACAAATTTGTAACTATTTCCGTAATTCAATGAAGAGATAATTTGGAATTGGATTATATAAAAATGACAGGTTGGTTAGGTGCTACAGTGCTGCACTGGGACTAAAAATAGAGGTGGTCATTTCGAGTGGGCAAAGCAATGGAGCCAAAATGAAAAGAGAAGATGAAATTCAGGACATAGAGCTCCCTCTTGAACATTACCCATTGTGAGTGTTGAAGGCCAATGATCTGTTCAGCACATCCTCTGCTGTAGGTAATAACCACTGATTTAATTAGTGTACCATATATTTCCTAGTAGTTAGAAAGTATTTGGGGCCTATATAGACAGCATTTCTTTTATGAAATTGCCTCTGAAAAATAGAAGATAGAACCTGAGGAATCTAGGGTTAGAAGGACTCTGTCACATACTCTAATTTCCCTTTTAAGGCAAGAAGCCTGTCTATACAAACTGTGGTGGATGAGCAAGGCCCAGGAGGGATAGGGTGCTTATTTCTTTGTCAGTGTCCCCATGATCTGCTACATAGGGGTAACACAATGTCATTGATTTGGAAACATTACATAATCCCAAGCTAGGAAGTGTTTTCACTCTTAGAATCAATGATTGAAGGGAAGGATCTGGTAAGATGGTCCCTGGTTGGATTTTGCTTCATGGGTTAGTGTCCTGATGGCCACATGGCTCTAGCTCAGCATTACTAGGGCTGAATGTCTTGGTGGCACACAAAAAAGTAAGACTGGATTTTATTATAAAACAACCTAGAACAAAAGCCTTCCTAAACCCTCAAATGAGTGTCCCATTCCATTGCTTAGAAAACACCCTGCTTTTCACTGCCCTCTGTTTCTGAAAACAAATGCTTTGTTGGATTTCAATTAGGTTTTGTAAGTTCAGTTGAATCATCTTTGATGCTGTACTTTTGATATTTGAAGATCTAAGTTTTAATAAGCATTTGCTTAGGAGAGTTGTGAGCTTTAAGATTAAATGAAGGGATAGGTTGAGCAATAAGTGCGGCGCCCAGAATGCATGATTATTGCAGGTTGTTATCATTATTGAGAACATGCCACAATAAGGAAAGTAATATTTAATGTAAGGAATAACCTCTGACAACAAAATCATTCTTGACACATCTATTTGGAAATACAGAAAGGATAGAGAGTATGGATACTTTTTACTGTTAGACAGGAACCCTGGGTTCCATGCCTGAGTTGAGCCATCAACTTTCCTGTCCCATGCCCTCGTTCTTTTCTCTGAAGAAAGGCCAGTGTACAGTTGCATTTTCTTCCTAAAAGGTTTTAGGTATCTGTAAAACACTTTGAAATTAGATTCTACATGGGGCTTTTTGACTCTTTATTCTCGAAAGAGATGGCGGCCCCAGTTGGAAGAGGTGGGAAGTGAGGGAAGCAAGAATAGTGAAAGCATATTTCCAGTCTGAATATTTTTGGATTTATCAATATAAATCTCCTTAATACAAATGGAGCATTAGGAATGGGCTATAACACTTTTTCTGAGAATAAGACTTTTTGGTTTGTGTTCTCAGAAATGCCTGTGAGACTAAACAGGCAAACAAAGTGTTTTGTCAGGAAAAAACAGAGCTAATATATTTCCCAGCATTCCTTTTGTTCCCCTTCGAAGTGCCTGTAATGAAAAGCAAAAAATAATAAGGATCATACTTTTACACCATGTGATCAAGAGACTCTTTCATCTCCCCAAATGCGCCCGTGCTCTTCACTCTGCAGGCTTAACTGAGATCTTCCTGTTTTTCTTTTTGTTTTCCATCTATCCCAGAAGTTTTCTTCCTATGATCTGTTCTTACTCTTTTCTGTGATCTCTGAAAACACATCGGTTTCTTTCGAACTTAACAAGAGTCAAAAGAACTTCTAGTTTTGAATGCCTGCAGTCTTCAAATCACAGAGGAAGAAAGCAAGAGAAGAGAGCAAGAAGCCCAGTTAGTGAGGGACACAGAAAACAGTCCTCTGCAACTGCCTGAAGACCATGCTGAAGGAAATATACAATGAACGCTAAATCAATGTGCAGAGCTGTTTCCTTCTTCCTAAAGGAACAGCCAGGAAAGGAATGGCTAGAGTTGAGCAAGAGGTAACTCAGTTGGCATATTGGGAAAGGTAGGATCCGCTTAAGGAGCATCAAAATGTTTTTTATAAATGTTGATATATTTGAACCAACTCATTTTTGGAGAGTTCTGGTTAGCTCCACCTCCTTTCTGTTTCTGCACTTACAATTGTATTTGTCTCCAAAAATGGAGAGAATTATGTGCGTGCATCTATATTTGTGTGTTGCTATAGAAACTTTTATGTGTGCCTGCTACATGGGTGCATGCTTGATTGCTTCCTCAGAAATACTAATTATGCAGCCCTAAGGCAGTTGTTGGAAATATCAGTGAGCAGACTCCTAGGCTTACCATCAGTATGTTCTTTTTTTTCTGAGGAAGATTTGCCCTGAGCTAACATCTGTGCCAATCTTCCTCTATTTTGTATGTGGGTCTCCACCACAGCATGGCAGCTGATGAGTCGTGTAGGTCCGCGCTCAGGAACCAAACCCAGTCCGCTGAAGCTGAGTGCTCTGAACCAAACCACTAGGCCACGGGGCTGGCCCCACCATGGATGTGTTCTTTAAACAAAGAGCAATTTTCATGCACAGATCTTGGCCAGTCTAAGTAACAAAAGAGAGCTTTACCTCCAATACATGCTCTATTGTACCAGGCCAACTTGTGCTGTGCAATCTAGCTTGTTAATCGAATTTCCAACATGGTTTCCCTTTACAGCTGAAGACTGCAATTCATCTCAAGCTAAAAAGCTCAAAGAATGAAACTCACAGTCCTTTGATAAAGTACAGCATTATGTGCTGTTTACAAGAAAAGTGTTCATTTCCAGACAATGGTTCCTTCACATTTTAGTAGCAGAAGACCCCTATGACTGCCATTTTAACTGCCTATCCCATTTGGACAAGCCTCAGTGCTGGAAAACTGTCAGAATGTCATGGTTTCATTCTTACATGATGAGTAGCTGGTCCACGGTACAAACATGCCCAGTCCAACAGATCAAAATAGATTAAGATAAAATTCTAGTTTATGAACCATCAGGAAAAATTATCTGTTTTACTTTTAAGAAATGGAAAGCGCTTGTTGAGGTTCAGCCAAAAGATATGGCACTACTATCTTTTAATTAACATGACACTTCACTTATTTTCATGCAACATTAAGTTAATCTGTTCCAATTTAATGCAAACAAGGGGGAAGGAAAACATGCATGCTGTTCTACATAAGATCCTTTCCATTGGTATGTCTCATGGAGGGATTTGATTTTACAGTGAGTGAAGGGTTTAAATTGACACTAACTCAGAACTACCAAAAAAACAAGATAAAAATGGGACAGACAAGTCCTTTGTTTTCATCACCATCACATGATACCAATTTCTAATTTACTTTTGTTCTAATGTACTAAAAAGTGCTAATGTGCTTTTCCCGTTTCTTCATGAAAAGGTCCATTTTGTGCAGAGCGTAGAGTAACAAATGACAATCAAATCTGAAAATTGAATGGTCAAAATAAACTAACTAGAGATGTGAATCAGTGAATTTGTAAGAATTAGTAAATTTTGGTGAATTAGTCAGAAATACCATTTATTAGAGTTACCCTCACACATCATATTTACCTTTTGGGATGTGTATGAATTTGATCTTAGTGTATTGAGTGAATTGAAGGAGCATTTGTCTCACTTTATTTTCAGCAAACGTGTGTAAATTTTTTGTCAGAATAAATAAGTGGTTTGGATCCAGCTGTATCTACTTGAGATGATATCAAAGTGCTAGAACAAATTATGCTTTTAAAAAAGTATTTTTGAACAGAATACAAAAGAGATATCATGCACAGGCAGCAAAAACTAACAGCAAGACTGCATAAAGTGGAGATTTAACAAAGGAACGTGTAGGGAGGTGTCATATCCCAAGTTGATGTTCCCATCATTATGACTGTGCTGAAGGGAGGATTACGTCACCTGACACTCAATTATTGTGTGTCTGAATCAGGGTGATGGAAGTTCTTGTAGAAAGGAAACTCTTCATTTGGGTGAAGTTATTTAACTTTCAGAAACACCTCGTCTATTGTGGTGCATGCATGACCTGAGGTTTACAAATAACAAACATGCCCAAAATGAGATTCCAAAGTGAAGAGAATATTCTAGCCACATTATCACTCTCACCATGGGATCTCAAGCATGAGTCACCTTGATACCCTGGACCAGGCAGGTATCTGCTCTTTTATTCCCGTGACAGTCATACAGAAATTTCTGGAGATATGTTCATCGAGAATGATGTCCTAAAAGAACTTGTTGATCTTACAAGGAAAGGCACAATATAAAGATGTGTTTTACTGTGCCAGTTTCACACTATCTCTATGGGACACACTGGGCATGAGCATGATCAAATCTAAGTCCTTTAATATTTGGTACATCTTGATGAAAAAATGCAACCAAAATTGTGGAGGAAAAAACAGAGTGCTTTTATTCCTTAAGAAAATGTCAATTTTGAAAGTGATTTTTTTTAAAGCATGGTTCTTTCCACCTTAAAATTAATTTGAGTGATGTCATTTGCTTAGAATGACCTGGACATTGGGCACAGTGTTCCAGACCTAAAACTTTGATGATCTCTGGGAAATTAGAAAGTAAAGCTTAATAGGTTGTATATTTGGAACTAACAGATTTATTTTTCCTTCCTTCTTTTTCTTTTTTCTTAAATTAAAAAAAATTTTTTACTTATTTGTGTGTGTGTGTGTGTGTGTGTGTGTGTGTGTGACAGAGAGAGGAAGAGTCACTCTGAGCTAACATCTGTTGCCAATTATCCTCTTTTTTTTTTTTTTTGCTTGAGGAAGATTAGCCCTGAACTAACATCTGTGCAAGTCTTCCTCTATTTTGTATGTGGGTCGCCACCACAACGTGGTTTGACAAGTGGTGTAGGTCTGCACCTGGGATCCGAACCCTCGAACCTAGGCCACCAAAGCAGAGGGCACCAGACTTAACCACTATGCCATGGGGCCGGCCCCTTCTTTTTTTATATTTTTTCTTAATTATCGGGGCGAACTACATCTCTCTAGGAAAAAAATCTTATTTACAGAAGGTCATGATTTTTCAGGTTGTGGTAGACTGGCTTTTATAATTACCTTGTTGAAGCTAAGTACTGGCAAATACTCTAGATGAAGCAAGGTGATGAGTATTTCAAAGGCAACCTTAAAATAAGGCTAACGAGGAGAAGAAGAAAATCTTTCAAGTTATTTCAAATAAATTATCCACAGTTTGCTTATAATTGGATACCCTATGTAGAGAAATATGAAGTCATCTATTAGGTAAAAATATCCAAAATGTCTCACCTGTTATTGAGAATCTGTTCTCTCAGAGAGTTGACATGGAGTAATGGGAACACTTCTGCACTTAGAGGCAAAAACTAACAGCCATTTAACCTGGGACCAGTCAGTTCATCATCTCTGAAATTAAAATACTAATTTACCCTCCTTGGTCTGATGGTTAGGTTCAGATGAAATGACAAGTGTGAAAAACTTTTAAAATAGAAAGCTGTGATCCAAGATACCAATATTACAAGTATCTGTGCTATACTTGTGCTATGTACAAAGATACCATTATTGTGAAATCGAATAGGGAGCCCATCAGAATGGAGCCACAGTTAAAACCAGTGTATCGGTGAGAATAAAGCCCACTCTTCAGAGTCGCTTAACGACTAGTAAAAATCATTATCCCTGAGAATGTAAGATTCTTAGGCTTTCTTTCTGTTTAAACACGACTGGGAACTATGGTAACACCTGTAGATTCTTTATTTGCTTTCTCCTCATGTAATAACCATCTAACTAATGATCAAAATTTTTTTCTTAATAAATAAATGGAGTTACAGCCATTGATGGGCCCAAGTTCAGGAGTACTTAAAACCCAATTCTTACCTCTGTGTTACCCCATCCATTACACTGCACTTGCATAAGGAAAAGAATGAATTATTCATTAACACTGTTGATTGACTACAATAACTGTGCTGTTTTCTTCCGGCAAAAAGGATAGAATGGCCTGAAGTCTGTGTGGGTAGGCTCACACATACTAAACATGAATTAATTATATGTGTGAGTAAACCTAAACATGTCTTATTTTAATCCTACTATTGTTATAATTATTTGTATTTATTTCAAATATAATAAGAGCCAATGAGATAGAAAATTGTCTACAAATTTCCTTTGTGAAAGTATAACATATATTTTCCTGGGACCCCTTATGAGATCAAGCTGAGTTAATAGGGTCTCCGATTCAAATGTCCCTCCCTAAAGCTGTTAAATATATCTTCTACATCAGATAGATCTTGTCAAAATCTTTCAGTAGCTCCCTATTACTAATGAAAACATCTTCAGAAACCTAGCTTTGGGCTTCTACACCCTTCATTGCTTACCCCTCTCATATGTGTGTTCACCCATCCATCCATCCACCCATCCATCAAAGCAACAAATATTTATTGAGCGTCTAATGTCTTCTGCTAGATACTTCCAAAGACACTGTTTCAAGGCCTCCTTCTCCTGTTGATATTTTCTTCATGGAAACTCTGCTCCTGTGTTTCTCATTAAAGAAGCTGCCATTCTCCCAAATTTATAGCACTCAAATCAGCACATGAACCTTCACAAACATTCTCCTCAACTTATCATTCCATGTTTCCGTGGGTATCCAGATATTTCAGATGGTGAATCTAACCTTCCTGACTGTGGGAAGAGGAGCTCAGCAGAAGCAGCCTTGTCAGTGCCTGGGTAGGAGCCACACTCTGTAACAAACCACATTCCACCCTAAGGGAAGATGCTCAAGTATTAAGAAACACAAAGCCTGTTTTTAAGGCACTTATAACTAATGGAGCAAGGGTAAATACTATGAAAATCACATAAAATACACTCATAGAAGACATCTGAAGTGAAACTAATACGGTTTTAAAGAACTTTAATAAAGCACACAGGATGGGTTCTATCATGAAGTTGGGTGACTGGATATAGGGGACTAATCAGAAAAACTCAGTAGAAGAGGGCTGATACAAACAGGGCTTGGCATGCTAAGGGAAAGGGCTGATTTGATTTGGCAGTTCCTAAAGCACAGATGAGAATTAAGGCAAAGTCCGAAGCACAAATGAGCAGCAAATTTGCTTGGCTGGTATTTAGGCCAGGGAACAAGGAGATCTGAGGGTGATGAGTTTGTGGTGCTTGCTGTTGTACTTTCATTGAGGAGAATAGTGTTCATCCTTTATTTGTCAGAACCTTGGGAAGTTGTAGATGGCAATGCACATTGTTGAGGACTCACTGCTGTGGTTTGACTACCAAGGCGGTTCACCCTGTAGGTGAATGGAAGGACACCAATCTCTGTACTTGGCATTCATTATCTCATTTAATTCACCCACAACCAAAGGAGAAGGTATTTTTCATTCTGCAACAAGAAACTGAAGCTTAATTACATGCCAAAGGCAGAACCCAGACTCAACTGCAGGTCTTTCTGACTCCCAGCTTTTCTGTGGCCACTCTCATGCCCTCTCTCTAGAGCAGGGTTTTTCAGTCTTGGCACTCTTGGCGTTAGTGGCTAGATCATTCTTTGGTGGGGGGCTGTCCTGTGCATTGTAGGATGTTGAGCAGCATCTCTGGCCTCTACCCACTAGATGCCAATAGCAGCCCCCCCTTTGTGAAAACGAAAAATGTCTCCAGAAATTGGCAAATGTCCCCCAGGTAGGGGTGAGGATAGGAACAAACAAAACCATCCCCAGTTAAGAACAATGGCTTTAGAGTATTATAAGAGTTTTGAAAATTTTTATGTAAACTTTTATTTTTTTCCAATTTTAGCCATCCTCAAAAGTGCGAAAGAGAACCTGGAAACCAGTGTGAGAGCTAAGTTTGTACAATCCAAAATTCTTAAGACAATCACCCACTTTTTTTCCCCAAACCTAATGATTGTAACTTGGAAGTGCTCTTAAAAGAAGACTTGTTGCAGTTCAAATATCTGTTGTGAGGTCAGCGTAGAGCCTGAGAACTCTAGTCATGGAGCAGAGCCGTGCACAGGCTCATCCTGGGGTCTTCCTTCATAGAATTCAAGAAGCTGCAGCTTGAGCCATAAATTATTTGAAAGCCTCTCCATGCTGAGAGTGTGAGAAGAAGTGCTGGGCAGACATCAATCTTTTTCGCTGGGGTGTTTCCAGCTGCCTCATTGAATACAGAAGCGAGTTATAAATATTGAAAGCTCCTTGAGGTTAAGGACCATGTGTTAGACACAGTGGGGTTATTAAGAAGCATAACTCATAATTAGGAATAAATAAGTTGGTATTGCCATCATTTATTGACAAGTATTTATTCAATGCTTGGTACATACAAGTATAATATTACAATGGGTGTATATACATATTCATCATTATGATTACTTGATTAGTTATCCACAAAATGTTTTGATCTTGCTTTTGTGGTAATAGAGAAAACAGTTTGTAAAGTATTTTAAGTGTAAAACAAATTACTTAGGAAAGTAGTTGCCCCAACTCTAGAATGTCGCACCAGTCGAATCCAACCCGCTACATAGAATTTGCCACATATGATAACAAAAGTGGCCTGAAATCTAAGCGTCTGGCACAGTCATTCTGATCATACTCAAAACATGCACACCAGAAGAGCAGTCATGTATTTCAATCCTTGGTAATGGATACAATCTGTGGCTGGAACCATAAAATTTATAAGCTGTTAGAAGCAAATTTTTAATATGGAAATACCTCATTAAACTTGTCCCTTAAATGTGTTTCCACACATCAGCAAGGGGTAATTAGAAAATGATGGTTATGCTGCTTCAGAACATGGACCTTGAAAACATGGCTTATATTTCTTAGATTTGAGTGTACTTTCAGTCATGTCTCAGAGTCCCCATTTGCAAACTAGAAAATAATACTAGTTGTGTGTAAGGATTAGTTTCATCCACTTAGTTACAAAGTTCACTAAAGTATTGGGCTCAGGCTCCCTTTGGCAGTGTCATAAACACACAGACTTAGCATGCTGGCGAGGACATGTGTTTAAAGGGACTTCATTTTATGCAGTCCTTTCTTCCAGATAACCTGCCTGTATCTAATTATTGAGCTTTTACATCTTTCAGGGAATATTGCCCTTGCAGATAATTCCAGGGGAGGCTGGATGACAAGATAATTAGATCAGTAGGGAAGCAAGATTTCTTCTTTCTTATTCGCTGTTAAAAATTATATGAAAACTTTACATATTTACACATTTCCCTTTTGACTGCACTGTTAATAATTATTGCCCATCTCCTATTTAGAGCAACACAATGTATAATCTTTATACGAACTAATGTGTGTGCATAAGGGAGCATTTGTTTATCGATTAAAAGGGCCAAAAAGGATCTTGAGGGACTTATGTTTGTTTTGTTTTGTTTTTCCTATCTCCAAGCAGAAATGTAAACAACTACACATTTGCATTCCCAGTAGAATGCTAAAATAGTTTCAAAGTTCCTGCCCTAGGGAACCCCATGAAAGATTGAAACACTCAACAGCCTGTGGCAAAGTAGGGACAGGTGGCACGGGAAAGTGTCCCCAGGCTCTTGCCCTCCCCTTGTCCTTGGCAACACTTGTCCCAGAGAGAATGTGCTGACAACACTGTCATGCCTCTCGCGGACATGTATTTCAAGTTTAAAACAAAACGATGTGCATGGCATGTCCCTTGGCAGGCATTTCCTACTCACAGGAAGAAGGAAGTATCCAGTAGGGCAAGCTATTTGTTCCCATGGAGGGAGCGTTCGAAGGTCAGGTGCTTACGAGAGAGGAGAGACTCTAAGAAACTCAGATGAAGGGGGGGCAGTTGGTAATCCTTTTCTTTAGTATGTCAAGAGAGAAGCCATTAAAAAAGAAAAGAGTAGACCTAGGATTTAAATTAGACAAACCTGGGTTGAAATACCGGCTCCATCAACGTGGTAGCTAGATTACTTTGGGCAAGTGGTCTAGCAGTTTCCTCATCTGTGAAATGGGGATAGGAATAATGACTTTACAGGGTTGTTTAGATCACTAATGTGAAATTATTATCAGGTGCTTTTAAAAAACGTGAAAGTTTAGACCAAGAAGTCTGAAGACTAAGCTTATAAAGCTAATTTGGACGCTCAACTAGCTTGGTCATGTCGTTAAATTTTTCAACATCACTAGCCCCATCAATTGCAATGGGGTGGGGGAGGAAAGAGATGTGACTGGAAGCTCTTTCAGTTATAAAGTTATCAAATGCCATCAAAGAAATCTAAGTAAAACAATTAATAATATAGGAGTGGAAAAAGTGAACTGGTTGTGGAGCTCTCCAAGCAACCCAAGAAAGCATATGAAATAGAGAGTAAGATTGAAAATAAAGCATAAACTAAATTTATGTTTCTTCTTCTTTGTGCCTCTACAACATGGGACAGCAGCAGACTTTAAACTATGTATATAAGAAGGAATTAGTCTCAAGAGAGGAGTCACCCTTTTCTGTTAGGTAAAAATTAAGGATGAGGCTCACAAGGAAAGAATGGGAGAAATAAAATCTAAGAGATTGGACCTATTGTGATGTTGATGAGTGACAGTGTGTTCTGATTCTCTAAGGCTCAGAATGCAGCTGTCTTCACCCTCTCCCTTCTCCACTGGGAAATGGGTCCCTCATTTGCAGAGTTCAGGGCAGATTGATGAGATAATGTCTACAGAGTAGCTTAATCACCTTGGATGAGGCCCCCTTTACAAGTGTACATTTTGATCATCATGACTGTTTGTGTCTCTTTGAAATACTGCCAAAGAGAGCAAGAGGAGCTGGCCAGATAGGGAAATTTCCTAGGGCAAGAGATGAAAAAGAAATTGAACGAAGGGTGAGATTTAAAGAAAAGAAAACAGGGGGAAAAAAGTAATTGCAAGAAGGAAATTAGAACAATTATATAAACAGAGATTGGCTTCAAGGACACATGGCCAAAATCCCAGAATCAGTGGAATGCAGGCAGTTGGTAAGAAGAAAAACACAACACAAACCTTTGAGAGTTAGAATGTCGAATCCTCCAGGGGTGATCAGAGAGGTTCCAGAATAGAAGCTTCAGGCTACATTAAAAAAGAAATGAAAAAGGAAAAGCAAAATTTCCAATAAGTCTTTGCATTTTTGATTCTTCTATCTCCCAGAAAAAAATTTTCAGTCATAAGATATTGAATATCACTGGGAGAAATACTCATGGAATTTAATGGAATATAAATAGTAATTGTGGAATTTGCAGCCTACTAAAGAAGTTTATTATTATTATTATTATTTTTTGGTGAGGAAGGTTGGCCCTGAGCTAACATCTGTCGCCAATCTTCCTCTTTTTGCTTGAGGAAGATTGTCCCTGAGCTAACATCTGTGCCAGTCTTTCTCTATTTTGTATGTGGGACACCGCCACAGCATGGCTTGATGAGCAGTGTGTACGTCTGTGCCCGGGATCCGAACCCGCAAACCCCAGGCTGCCAAAGCAGAGCATGCGAACCCAATCACTACACCACCAGGCCAGCCCCAGAAGTTTATTATATTTTTTATATGCAGTGCCTCTTCCTTTTCAACTCATTCCCCTGTGCTCTAGACAAAGCTACTTTCAGCTGGCTCCTTCTTTTCACTAAAATGAGTTTGGCCTGTATCAGGTTGTCTTGTGTGTCATGACTGATGGCTGGCATCCTTTCTGTGAATAAAGGAAATAATCTTAATAACTTCAAGAGTCCGTATCGGAAATGTTTATCACAGCGGTGGAGCTAACATAGACTGTGAGCCTGCAAATGATGATGAATTGGGCAACTGGTTTCCAGTTAAGTTAAAAAAAAAAAAGCCTAAGAACAAACATGTTTTGGTGTGGATGTTTTCATGAAATAAACTTGGCAGTTGATCAGTTGTGCACTTGCTTGTGGTAGATATAAATTAAGACTGTGTTTTTCTACAAGAAGCGTCTTGAGATGCACAGAACAGGTGATTTGGGGTCTTGAAACACTGTTATGGAGCTAGATGGTCAACTCAGGGAGTAATACCCAATACTCTAGGGGCAGTTCTTCTTGCTTGCTCCTTACTATCTGCAGGAGGAAAGAGAAGAGAGGGTATGTGCCTGGAAACAGCCATTCTGGAATACTGTCTTCTTTGGGAGCTTCTCAGTGGTGTGGCATGTGGGGAATTGACCCAACTGCTTAGTGAGCTTGCCAGTGCTGCTGTAGACAGCTCTTCTACTTCCCCTCACTCTCCACCTATGCCCCCTGGTCCCTGCCCTCAGCCTCTCCCCTCTGAGGAAAGAGGTTGCACATTTGCACCTGATTTAAGAAGAGTCCAACTAAGTCGAATACTTGTTCTCCCACATCAGGCCCACTCTGTAAAACTTGTAAGCAAGTATTTTTCATTTACTTTTTGTTGAATCAGTAATAACTTTTAAGGTAATAGTATTTACCAAGTCCTGTGGAAGATAACAAGGAAAATGTAAGACATTTTTTCAAAAGAACTAAAAATCTGATGAGGAAGAAGGGACTCATTTAAACATCCACGTTAGATACTTACAGTCAATGAAAATAGAAGGGCTGGTAGAGACAACCTAGTGTAACTATTGCATTAACCATGGCCCAGGGACGTAAGGTGACTACAGTTCCTGTCTCTTGATTTTTAATGCAGTTCTTGTTTTCATGCAGCAAACATGTTGTGAGTGCCTTCTATGCATCAGTTATGGGTATAAACCTGAACAAGACCACAAGTTCCCTGCTTCAAGCAGATAACAGAACCAAGAACAGATAGTCACCAGGCAAATTAGCAAAAAGAATGGAGGATGTAAAGAAATCTGTGGGAGGAGCCCCTGACTTTGTCCCAAAGGTGAAGAACAGCACAGTCGAAAAGAGTTACAATGTGAGCTATATACGTTATTTTAATTCTCCTGGTATTTTAAAAATAGCCATATTTTAAAAATAAACAGAAACTCTTGAAATTAATAATATATTTTGCTTAACCCAATATATCCAAAATAATATAATTTCAATATGTAACCTGTTTATAAAAAATTAATAATGAAACATTTTATATTCTTTTTTTCCTATTAAGTCTTTGAAATCCGGTGTGTATTTTACACTTATAGGACATCTCTCTCGCTCTCTCTTTTTTTTTTTTTGAGGAAGATTGGCCCTGTGCTAACATCTGTTGCCAATCTTCCTCTTTTTTTTCTTTTTTCTCCCCAAAGCCCCAGTACATAGTTGTATATCATAGTTGTAGAGCTGTAGCTCTTCTACATGGGACGCCGCCTCAGCACAGCTTGATGAGCGGTGAGTAGGTCCACGCCCAGGATCGTAACTGGCGAACCCTGGACCGCTGAAGTGGAACGCAAGAACTTAACCGCTATGCCACCGGGCCGGCCCCAATTCAGACTTGCCACATTTCCAGTGTTCAAAAGCTACATGTGGTGAGTAGCTACCATATTGGATAGAGTGGGTTGATAGAAAGTTTCTTGGAACCATTAAACCAGAAGGAGAAGAAGTCAGTTGGGAGAATGAATGGAGTTTGGGAGGGTTGGAGAAGGCCTCCAGGCTTGAGGGGCCAGCAAGCTTAAACACTCAGAGGCAAGAGTAGGCAAATGTCTTCTAGGAACTGCATAGAACTCATTGTAGCCTCTCTTGGAGAACAAGGGTTGCCATTCATAGGGATGGGGAAGTTAGGCAGAGGAGTAGGTTTGAGGGAATGAACATGAGTTCAGTTTTGGATGTGTTGAATTTCAGTTGCCTGTGGATGACCAAGTGGAAGTGTGAGATGGTAAGAACTACAGGAATTCAGAGACTTCAGTGTGGACTGTAGAGTGCAGAAGCTTCAGGAAGGGGCTGAGAATTTAACCAATATTTTAAAGGATGGGTGTAGTCAATGCCATTTACCCTACAGGAGGTATGGATTACATTTGGTTGGAGTTCTCAGTTTTTGCCATTCAACACAGAGGAACAGACACAGGAAAGTTACTTGTTGGAACTATCAAAAGTTGATGTATACCAATTTAGCTTGTATGTATCCTTCATACTTCATTATCTTCTATAAACAAAGTAGGGTTTCCTGTTATGTTAGAATGACATTTGGATGTAGGATGCCAGACTTCTTGTTGAAACATTTATATTCTAATCTTTCATGTAATCAAGGTCCATTTTGTGTGCTTTAGGGGAATTTTATGAATGTTAGGTTGTTAATAGGAAAGATCATTCATTGAAATGCATAATTTTTACCGTGTAATTTTGTGGTCCATGCCTAAGTTGAGTAAATTAGAGTATCACATTTATTAGTCGTTTTTATTCAAATTGTTTCTAAGGTTTTTAAAAAATCCTCTAAATTTATACATTAACTTCTGATATAGAATTTGGGTATAGGCAAGATTAAAAATTTTAGGTTTTTTAGTAGGGGAAAACAGATGATATAGCATGCTATCTCCATAAATATTAACTTCATATAAATTTATTTTAAAGGATGAAAAACTCACTAGCATCTTGGGAACACCTTTGTTCTATGATCCTAACAACTAGTAGACTTCTATGGGCTTACAGGACTCACAATTGCAAAAGGATGGAATTTGTCGGACTGGTAGAACGATAGTAAACGTACGAAATGCTGAGCATTAGAACGTACAATGGAAGAATATGCCAATTTGGAGAGGATTTGACTTAGTCTCCTTTCCAGAGGCAATGACAGAAGGTGTATATTTTTATTCCGTTCTTAAAAATTGATGAACATAAAGGAGGAAATTTTAAAACAAAGAAAAAAGTTAATTGCTTACAAAATGCAATTACTGCCTCTTCTTCCTGCTGGGTCCTTGGAGCCCAGCTAAAACTGTAAAATACCAGATGAATGTGGCTGCTGGAGCAGAAGGAGAAAGACATAGCCCATAAAGCAGCACACCAATGTCTGTGTCTCTCGGTTGTTTGCATTGGAAAGGGCAAGAACTGTGCTCTTTATCTCTGCTAAGGCTTGAAAGTAAAGATTCACCAAGGATACCGTAGTGCTAATATCCAGTATTTTATGGCTGCAATTCATTATGGAGACTCATGTAAAATCCCTGTCAAACAAAATGGGTTTAAGAGCCACTTTCGTTTTGCTGCCAAAAGGACCATTTGGTTTCTGCTAATTTAGTTACAGGTATAATCAGATGTTTGCTTATTGCTCTCGGTAATTTCACCGTCCTAAATATCATGGCTTTGATTGTGCCCTAGAAAAACTCCCGAGTTCAGTTACATTCAACTCTATTCAGTGAACTTCAAGTTTAGGCAAATCCCTATGCTGGTGGTCCACAACTTGGATATAAGGAGGTTCAGAACCTGTAAAAGAACTATATCCCGGTAGGATACAGGGTCACTTATATGGTGAATGATGTCACCCGGACTTGTGCAACTGGGTGGCCTGGAGATCTCTCTCCCCCTATCTAGAGTGGACTGTAATACAAGATGCAAGAGAAGAGATGTCAGGAAGGTCCTTATTACTCTAGAGCAGGGGTTGGCAAACTTATTCTGTGAAGATCCAGATAGTAAATATTTTAAGCTTTGCAGGCTATATTGTCTCTGTCACACTACTCAACTCGGCCATTTTCATGCAAAAGAAGCCATAGAAATACTTAAATCAGTGGGTATGGTCATATTCCAATAAAAGTTTATTTACAATAACAGACAGTGGGCCAAGCCCATGGGGATAGTTTGCTGACCACTGATGTGGGGAAGAGAAGGAGGACACACCATTACTGGACGTGCGAGTCAAGCCTTTGTGAAGAAGCTAGCACAAGAAATGGTTCTACCAAGATGTGTAATATTTCTGTAGGGATACCTATTTTCAATCTAGTTTATTCTTGGTTGCTCTCAAATTACTTTATGTATAATAGTTTCCTGTCTTAAGCTTTTGTACTTGTTCCTTGAGAACTGGGACCAGGTGATCATTTTGTGTTCTTACAGAGCTTAGATGAATTCTAAGATACAATATGTGCTCAATAAACCCTTTTGGAGAGGAGTATAGTAGGGGCTTCAAGGAAAGTTTCCCAGACCGTTTAAACTCTGCTCTGCTAAAGAACCAAATCCTAAGCCAAAAATTAGGGCCAAGTCATGTCCTGGGTACCTTGTCTGGAGTTGTGGATGCAGATAGGCCTTTTGAGATAGACACTTACCTCAGGATCCTTCCCAGAGAAGGGAGCCCTTTGGTTCCAGACCATAAGGGAGGCTCTCTGTTGATGTTGGAAGGAAATGAGTTAGCGCTCCATTTAATGAGTGGTCACTCTGCTCATATATTAGAAATCTAAGAGGACCGTGAATGTGAAGTGCCACTATTATTCAGAAGACACACTTTGTTTTGTTTTGTTTTCCTTGTTCAAACCAGTTCTCATGGACTCTTTTGCCTTTACCTGGGTTTCTCAAGGTCAGTGTCAGGTAATGAGTGTGTGCTGATTTCCATCCTAGCAAATCCCTGCCAGGCTGACCTCATCGGCCTCACAGACACCTGTCAACTGCCGTCCTTCTGGGAACCCCAAGTTGAAACCTTCAGCAGCAATAGTTTACTTTCTATTTCAGAAACATGTTAAGGCTTGCTACTCAAAGTGTCCTCCTTGGACTAGCAGCGTCAACACCACCTGAGCGCTTAGTAGAAATTCGGCATTTTGAGCCCAACCATAGGCCTGCTGCATCAGGACCAGAATTTTAACAAGGTGATCAGCTAATTTGTATGCATCTTAAAGTTGGAGAAGCCATGCTGTGGGGGGCACTTTTCATTATGAAAGGCTTTTCAGCACTATTCTAATAAACATATTATCTAGTTGCTAAAATCTCTTTCCTGGAAATATTCGCAATTGTAGTATATATTATCATTATCAGAGGAGCAGATTTTTAGAACTTGTTTAATAAAAACTTAGCATGTCATACATGGTTACAATATAGCTCTTTCCCACAATTTATATCTGCACACTTTGTAAATAAGTCTTCCTCGCTGTGGAAACAATTACTCGATGATATAGAAATATTGAGAGCTTATTGTCTTCTGAGTGTTTTCAGCTTATTTCTTCTCTATGACGCATCTTGGAGAAATACATGATGGTTTTTGTCCAGAATTATAAAATGATCATCTTTAGACATAAAAAGGTAGCAGAGCTTACTTGTGGCCATTACTTGAGCTAGGACAAGGAATTTCTGGATCTTTCTCTGTGTTCAGTGATAACATGCCCATCTTTGGAGCAGATGGAATGGAAAATATGAATAAGTCCAAATGGAAGCTGGGCAAGATGAACGGAAACTAAGCAACTCTAATACTGTTACTAATGGCACCACTTATCTTGCTATAGTTTTTATTATAATTGCCATGATAAATATAATTGTTATCCAAATTGTTATGGAAATGTGAGGGCAGAATGGGAAACTATGAAAATTATCAAAGAATGTGGGCCTTCTCTTTCTCCTGCAGAGTTTGAGGTGGACTCCAGCTGTTAAAGATTTTCTAAAGACATAAACCATGAGTCTGTTTTCCCCATATAGAGCAAGGAGGCCCGATGCTCAGGTTTTCAGCCTACCCTCAGCATCGTCTCCTCCTCTCTCTATTTTGTGTTAGATTGTCTATTCTTTGAGGACAGGGGCTTGTCATCTTTATTTATCTGTCACAGTTCTCCCCATAAAATGGTGCCTAATAAAAGGGCTTTTGAATGAACAAAAAAAAATAAATAAGAGGAGGGTGATATTGCATGGGAAGCATCTGCAAATTGCCTTCCATTACTACTGGAAAGTTCCCGCGTTATCTTTTGGAAAGTAGCCACTAGGGTGAGTTTTTCCATTATGGTTTTAGAGTGTCTGCATATTACATATTTGAAACACCATTCTTCCAGATAGTGACCCTATTTACAAGACAAGATCAATGGTTCAGAGATTTAAAATTCCCCAAAAATATTCAGGTATGTGATAGATTGAACGATAATGTTCTATCTTTGGGTCAAATGCTGTGGAAAAGAGGAATCTTGTTCACTTTCCTTGAGTGGTACACTGTTACCTCAGCGGAAAAATGGTTTTGTGGAATTTGTGTATCTGGGTCTCTTCCAATCCTGTTACAGATTGTGGTCTTTGAGAAAGAGACCTGTTTGGCTGATGGAGGTGAACATTTTGGAGCTTGAAGGAACCTCAGAAATCATGTAGTCTAGCACCTTCTTCCTATGAGTAAGAAATTTGAGGGGCAGAAATATAAATGACTTTTCCAAGGTGCCACTATAAATCAGGAGTCAGAAGACTATGGCCCGTGGGCCAAATATGGATTTTTTATTTTTGGTAAATAAAGTTTTATTGGAACACAGCCATGCCCGTTAGTTTACATATTGTATATGGCTACTTTAGATACAACGGTCAAATTGAGTAGATGCAACAGAGACCATATGACTCTCAAAACTGAAAATATTTATTATCTGCCTCTTTACAGGAAAGGTTTGCTGATCCCTGCTATAAATGGCAGACTTAGAACTTAGTTCCCTGCCTTCCAGGCCAGTGTTCTTTCATCTATATCTGTTTTTCCTTTTAGTTCACAAAAGGTGCATACATAGTCATACCAGTTCCTTCCTCTCTCTCTCCACTTTCTTCTTTTTAATAATCTATTCCCTTTTATTCCTGCTAGTACCTAATTGAGGATAATTTTAAGTAATATTTTATTATCTTACTCAGAAATTTTTTAAAAATTAATGAAATGGGAGATAACTGTTAGGTATACTTTTAACATAGGATTGTAAAAGTCATTAAGCAAGGCTAAGAAAATTAAGAAAACTACAGTCAAGACAAGCAAATACCTGATATGTTAATTCCTAAGAATTCAAAAATGATCAAAATATATGTGCATGTCCCCAACAAACAGTGAAAATATAATTTTCCCAATGGATAGCTAACTCAGAAAATGTTTGAATTTTTCATATGCAGTTCATGAGGAAGTTCAATGGGAAGCCAATTGGATTTGGCTAAGCTTGGTGAATAGCAATATTAGGTTATGAGTCATCTATAAATAAGTCAAATGTGAACATGAGTGCTGCCTCTCAAAATGATGAGTATCTGCAGAAGTGTTTTAACAACACATTTGAAAATTGGATTTGGCTGTTTGGCAGATTCAGCCAATGCTGGGTTTCATTAATCCTATAACCATTGTCAAGTTCTGTGACATGACGCATTTCGTGCATCCTGAGAGCATATTCAGGTTCCATATTACAGCTAAGAGCAAAAGACTGGGCCCTAGATGAAGTAGGAAAAAGAATTTAATGGTTAGTATGGGTGAAATAGTTGTCCGTGTGGGCTAATTGAAGGGGTGGTAAGGAAGAGTTCCCTGTCTCCTGAGGGCTGAATTTCCCGGCATAGGACTCCTTCCTGAGGAGTTTCAATGAAAGCTGATGATTGGAGGGAAGATTGGCCAATCTGGATTAAGAGAAGATTCAGAGTGGATACACAAGGCACTATATGGGCCAAGCCTCTACACAGAGAGGTCTTTCTGGTCAATTAACAAGCATTCAGTTCCAAGAGCCAGGGCATTGTTCAGGTAGGCTGAGCCATGATGCCTGCCTTCCTCAACAATGTTATCAATTCCATGAGGGCAAGCCCCCTATCTGCTTGTTACAGCTCTAGTGCCCCACAATGACTACCACAAAAGTCCTCAATAAAATGTTTGGAATGAATGAATGTAGTGTCACGAGGGCACTAGGTGCTTGGAAGAGAGAAATGAGTTCTCAGACTACATTACAGCCCAGAGAGTAGGAACTGTGTATTATAGGATTGCTCTGTCAGACACAGGGCTGACCAAAGAACCTTGCAAAAAGGAGTCAATGCTAAATGAATGCTTGTTAATTGACTGGAAAGGCCTCTCTGTGTAGAGGCTTGGCCCATATAGTGCCTTGTGTGTCCACTCTGAGTTTTCTCTTAATCCAGATTGGCCAATCTTCCCTCCAGTCATCAGCTAAAAACCAAGCTCTACTGTCTTTTCAAGAGATTCATTTGCCACATCAGATCCTTTCTGGGCAGAAGAAGGACAAAAGGGTTAGATAGGTGTTTGGCATTCCCCAGCAAGTGTGAGCAGCCTAGTCTGGCTGTGCCCTCAGCTCCTGGCACATCAAGACATCTGTGAGGGGCTTTCTAGCTGGAGTAGAATGTTCTTTGATGTCAAAACCCCTGTTCTGGTGCCTGTTGTATGCCATTGCTGCTCTCTTGTCTGTCCTGCTACCTTGCCCTAACAACCGGAATGTGGGGGCATTCTGATTCCTGACCGGCCCATTTCCTCTTCATAAATTCTAGGGCCCTTTTTGTTCTGCCTTCTGGTTGCTGAGAAGTTATTAATTTATATTCCCATCTTGAACTCTGCCCTTTGAAAAATCCTAGGAGTCTTTGGGGCCCTTTTCTGCCGTGTCCCAACTGCCCACAATTATGGTCCTCACATAAAAGGTTCTAAAGCTTGTGTGTCAGCCCAGTTAAGAAACAGTATCTGTTGCACAACTTCCATTGCCAGGCACTGTGTGAACTCCAGGAGTCACTTTTGAGTAGACTCTCTGGTGTGATTTATAAATATCCGTCATTATTGCTGGGTTTTGAAGGAAAAGGTTGCATCATCTTTTCTCAATTCTTTTTTTTTTTTGTCAACATATAATGGGGTTTTTTTTGAAGTATAATTGACATACAATATCCTGTTAGTTTCAGGTGTACATCATAGTGATTCAATATTTATGTACATTATGAAATGATCACCATGATAATAAGTCTAGTTGCCATCTGTCACCATACAAAGTTACTACAATACTATTGACTATATGCCCTATGCTGTACATGACATACCCATGACATTAGTTTTATAACTGGAATTTTGTACCTCTTAATCCCCTTCACTTATTTTGCCCGCCCCCCCAACCCCTCCTCCCTCTGGTAACCATCAGTTTGTTTGCTGTATCTATGAGTCTGTTTCTGTTTTGTTTTGATTGTTTGTTTTGTTTTTTAGATTCCACATGTAAGTTAAATCACACGGTATTTGTCTTTCTCTGTCTGACTTATTTCACTTAGCATAATACTATCTAGGTCTCCTCATGTTGTCGCAAATCGCAAGATTTCAGTCAAGTCTTAAATTTATGATAACTGTGCATCCTTAAAACATGGTTGAATAAAGAGACAGGGTAACTAAATGCAAAGCATAAAGCTTGATTGGATACTGAATTAAACAAAAAAAACTATAAAAGAACATTATTAGGATAATTGGGGAAATTTGAATATGAACTATATATTAGATAATATTGTATCAATATTAAATTTCAGTGTGATATGGTATTGTGTTTTTAAAGGAGAATGTCCTTTTTTTAAAGGGATAGACGCTACAGAATTTTGGGGCAAAGTGTCCTAATGTCTGTTACTTACTATCAAATGGTTCAAGTAAACATTTTATATACATAAACAGAGACAGGGAGAGGATAAAGGAGCGAAGGGAAAGACGATAAAACAAATGTTGCAAACTATTAATAATTGGTAAACCTAGGTCAGTGTTTCTCAACTTCCACACTATTGACATTTGGGGCCAAATCATTCTTTGTTGCAGGGCTGTCCTGTGCATCGAAGGATGTTGAGCAGCATCCCTGGCCTCTTCCCACTAGATGCCAGTAGCACTCCACCACCTCCAGTTTGTGACAACCAAAAATGTCTCCAGACATTGTCAAATGTCCACTGGGGGGCAAGATCGCCCCTTGTTGAGAACCACTGCTCTAGGTGAAGAGTACAAGGATGGTTGTTGTACTCTCCTTTCAACTTTTCTATATGATTGAAATTTCACAAAACGAGAAGTCAGAGAAACAAACAATCGTGGTTGGAACTGTGGGCTCATCATCAGTGAAGAGCCATTTCCAGGTAAGGGAACCTTCAACTGGAAAAATCAAAATGACCTTATGTCAAGGAAACTAATCAAGGCTTAAAAATTTTGCATCAGTAAGGTTTAGGTCTCAACCTTTTGATTTTGATCTGGGGCCTCTGAATTGCAATTTTGTCATCATGGAAACAGGAGGATTTCAGGAATGCTGAGGCAGCAAATTCCTGTTGATTACAGTGTTGCCTTATGGGCTATGGTGTCTGTCTCTTGAAATCCTGGACCTGCTTAGCCACTGTCATATGGCTCCTTTTGTAGGATGCTCCAAAGTTGACTTTTACTTATTCATTCATTCATTCATTCATTTGTTCAAATACCATTATAAATCAGTTTCCACATGCCAAATCCTGCAGTCAGTGCTGACGTAAACAGTGGTTGTGGTTTTGGATCTAGGTATGCAGAGCATGGGCTTCTTGGCCGTTGCTGAACTCAAAGGTGAGGATTCAAGGCCTAGGAGTCCCGTGTCTATACATTTTCATTGTGCAAAGACATAGATCCATCCAGCCTTTCAACAACAGAAGGTAATATTAAGGGGTTATGTTATTGCTTTTATGTATTTAGGTCCCCCTTCAAAAAGCAATGATAAAATTCCTATTTATGTACAATTTTGTAAACCTTATAACCAAGTGAAGGACAACTTATGTGTCAGCTCAGTTAACAAACAGTGTGTGTTGCACACCTACCAATGCCAAGACCTGTGTGAATTCCAGGAATCTAAAGATGAAGGAGGCTCTCCCCCGTCCTTAAGCAAGACACAATTGGCTAGGGGATTTAACAGACAAATAAGAGCTAATTCCAATTCAAGGTGGCAAGACTAATGAGAAGAGTTCAAGTTGCAATGACTGTATTAACCAGTAAGTTTTTATTGAGCATCAACTAAGTGCAGCAGGTAGAATTTTTTTTAATGGTATGTACTCTCAGGAGCTTATAAACTAGGAAGATGTATTCACACAGTTATTGGTAACTATACAAGGTAGATGCTACCTCAATGATGCAAACAGTAGATTCCCACGAGTATAGGGAAGTGAAGTAATCATTTTAGGACAGGGCTATCCAGGGACTGCTTTCTGTGGGTGGTAGCATTTGATATAAGTTTTGGAGGATGGGTCAATTTTGGACAGGTACGGAGAGGGAATAGCATGAACGAAGACATGGAGATAGGAACATGGAAAACGTGTTCAGGGAATGATAGGTGAGTTGGTTTAAAAGTAGGAGAATATTCTTAAACAAAATTAGTGGGATGCTAGGCTAGAAAAGAAGATCTGGGCCACATGATTAGGGGTGTTGATTTTCTGTGGCGACGGGTCTGGTTTTCATTGTCTGTTTTGTTCACTAATGTATTCCAAGCACCAAGAACAGGATGTGGTACATACTAGGTACACAATCAATATTTGTTATGTGCATTAATATGTGAAAGGAATAATGATAGCAGCTGTTTTTGAACACTCAATTCACATAATCCTTACAACAATCCAACAAGGTGGTTAGTATTATCCTTAGCTTTCAGAAGATAAAGCTGCTGTTTTGACGAGGATAAGGAGCCTGCTCAAGTTCAGATGGCAAGAGGTGGAGGCAAAGTTCCATGCAGTTCTGCCTGAATCTAGACTCCATGGTTTGGCCTTATTTCTGCTTTATTCCTCTCTTGCTTTTTACACAAATAGTAGCAGACTGTGTATCTTGCACAATAAAGGCATCTTGCCTTTATTTTTTTTACTTACTTTAGGGTCTTTCCAAATCTGTACATAAAGAAATTCCTTATTCTTTTTTTATAGCTGCATAGTATTCCACTTTGTGTTTGTACTACAGTTTATTTAATCCATCTCATACTGATGGACACTTCGGTCAAAAGGTATACATATTTGCAGTTTGGATAGAAACTGCTAAATTGCCCTCCACAGGGGATTGTTGAAATGCCCTCTGAACAATGTATGATAATGCGTTTCCCTACAACCACACTAATACCACGTGTTTTCAAACTGTTAATACTGCCTCTCTACAATTTCTCCACTGAATCCACCAAAAATCTATATAGACTCATGTCCTTTTCTCAGTCTCTTTTGTTTAAAATAAAATTTTATTTTATTTTATTTATTTATTTATTTTTTGTCAGGAAGATCAGCACTGAGCTAACATCTGATGCCAATCCTCCTCTTTTTGCTGAGGAAGACTGGCCCTGAGCTAACATCCGTGCCCATCTTCCTCTACTTTATATGGGACGCTGCCACAGCATGGCTCTACAAGCAGTGTGTTGGTGCGTGCCCAGGATCCGAACTGGCGAACCCCAGGCCACCACAGCAGAGCACGCACACTTAACCGCTTGCGCCACCAGGCCGGCCCCTAAAATAAAATTTTAATTATTTAAAAGTAATACATGTTTATTATAGGAAATAAAGAAAAACAAAAGCAGACAATAAAACAAAACAAAACACCTCAATCTCACAACCCAGAGACAGCCACTGTGGATCCATCTTTCTAGACTGTTTTCTTATGCCTAGGTACACAATTTTTTTTTTTACAAAGTAAATCATATTGTGCACACTCTTTTTGTAATCAGTTTTGTTCTTTTAACTATGTATCCTGTATCACTCAGTCTTCATCTGCAACTTTGGTTAAATGGCTGAGTGGTAACCATTGTTGGATGAGCCGTTGTGGTGGTAACTTGCCCCCCTTGTTGAGCTGTTGTGAGATTTAAGAAGGAATAACCTCTGAAAGTGTCCTAGAACAGTGCCTGCCTAACAGCAGTTATCAAACACGTGTTATCCCCCTCTTCCCCCGACACTCACTCTTACCGCCTGAAGGCGGGGAGCTATGATTTTAATGCCTAAGATTCTGTGCCAGTACCATCATGTAACTTGGATTCCTTTATTAATGCAGCTTACATTTGAGCATCTATTGTGTGCTGGACACTGGTCTGAATAATAGAGATAGAAAAATGAAGAAGACATTGTCCTTGCCCTCACGGGGTGTGCGCCCACTTAGAATATCCACTTGGCATCGTGTGCTTACCTGGGGGATACAACTACAAACTCATGAGCACGTACAACAGCATTCTAGTGAAGAGGGCTCAAGACTTGAGCAACTGACTGTTTCCACATTTAGCTCTGTAACGCCTCTCTGGGCATCCTTGGCCAACCTGGCCAGTCTCCATCTGTTTTCTTCTGTACAATACAGGGCTAATTATAATTGTCCTTTTAGATTCACAGATTTAGAGAATTCAGTGATCTAATAGATGCAAATGCATTTTGGAAAAATCAAAAGTTTAATTCAAGTCAGAGCTGCGTCTGACTTTAATGGCAACCTGTGTGTGCAATGTTTGGGGACTCTAGATACGTGTCTCAGACTCTTAGGATGTCTTAAGTCTGTCACAGGATTGTTTCCAGAGTGAAGCTTAAGTTTGTATGTGCCAATTTTTGGAAGGAGAACCAGTTAGCCTGATTTAATTCTCCTAGTAATTCTCCCAGATACTCAATTAGGAAACAAGTAATTCCACAGGCTGGTGAGAGGTTTGGATTGAAACTCACGGATATATAATCGCACAATTAGTTTTATTGTATGGGTTGGTAAATCATGCAACGAAGCAGATGAAAATAATCAGAAAAATGTTCACATTTGGTTATTAAAATATACATATAAATGTCTTTTACCATAGTTAAACTCTTGATTAATAATACATTTCTGCTTGACTAAAGTGATTCTGTATCGAATATATTTTTGAGTTTCTGCTTATATGAGGCTTGGCATTAATATTTAAAGTAGTTTTTCTGCCTACATTTCCCCCCTTACTGTATTTTCCTGTCCTCCTTGTCATAACAGAAGTGAAATCTTAAGAATAGTTGGTAGGACGATTCTTACTTCTGTCTGCATGGCTTTCATGTTATTTTCACTCTATCAACGAAGCTTTCTTCACTGCACTAGAAGCTGCTAATAAGGGGCAGTAGGATGGAAAGCTGTTACCTCTTGTATGAGATTGAACTACTGTGACTACTGTACTAAAGGCTGGTTGAATGAGGAGAGTTATGTTCTGAAATAGATGAGAACGCAGCCTAATTCAGGACGCGTCTGTGTGTCAACAGCATGATTAACTAGAACCAAAAGACTGGGTCAGTCAGTTCCTCACTGATCCATGGGGACAGGAAACTTGGCAGGACAGAGCCCCCTCCAGTCCCAATGGGGCATACCAAGTTGGTCACAAAAGGAACAAGGCTGCCGCCAAACTTGGAGCTTTTTAAATTCATCCAGAACCATCTTTTGTTCATTTTTCTCAGTCCCTCTCTGCTTCCTTTACCTTAACCCACATTGCATATCAACCTAGAAGATACTTTGAATATCATTAGCAAATTATGTGAAGTTAGGAGTTCTGTAGGCTTTCGGGTACTGTAACCCAACCACTACTTAGAGAAAATAAATGAGAAACTGCTTTATATTTTGTAACACCATCTGTAACACTATATAACTTTGGGTTATTCTAAAAATAATCTTTGTGAGTTCAAAGAGATAAGGATCATCAAATTCTGGGTCATGTCTTATTTTGTTGGATTTATATAGAGTCATTCTATGTCAAGGATGAATAACTGAATAGATGTGGCTTAGGTTTTCCCGTATCTGAAATGGACATGATAATTAATTTCTCATCACCAAGTTCAAAGGATGCAGCTTAATCCTGGCTACTGGTCCTAAATATTACCTGGTATATAAGGAAGCCCATAAGTTGAAGTCACTTAATTATGGCACAGTGTAAGTAATATGGAATTTGGAGTAGGAACCTCGGGGTTCGGGCCTGGACACTCTTCTAACTAGTTGTATAATGCCAGCAGTAGCTTTGCATAAGGCGAGTTTGAGTGGGCTCTACCTCCTCCCCCCATTTCCACTCCTAGTACAATCGACGTAAAACATGGTGCTTGCCGCATGCGCAGTCTCGCCTCCAACTAGGTTGCTGTGCCGGTTTCCCTCCAGTGAAGAAAATCTGGTGCCTCCACTGGACATTGGGCAACTTATACATTCTCTCTGAGCCTCAGTTTCTTCATCTTTAAAATAGAACTATTAATGCTTTAGCAGGCATTCTGTTGCCTGCTGAGGCAGGCTTGTGAGCATCAAAACATATTGTGTATGTAGAAGTGCTGTTTAATCTATGAGGTCACATACAAAAGATACTTTCATTACTATTACAACCACTTATAACGCAGCACACCGTTTGATGAGACTGTTCCAAATGAGTCAGCCACTATAGGCTTTATGCATCTCGTTTATCTGCATAACATCGCGGTAAGCTGGATGTTATTTCCATTTTACACATAAAGCTGAAATGGAGAAAGGCCAACTAATTCACTCAAGCCATGAAGCTGTTAAGTGTTTAACCTGGGATTTGAACTCGTTCTCTCTGATGTAAAGGTACATTCTACCTATGATAATTAGGCTTTAAGTGGAAACATTGAGAAGACTTGTTTTTTTTGTCCCAACTATAGTGTATTGAGCATCAACTATATGTCAAGTGCTATGCTAAGAATTGTACATTCATTATTTCGTTTACTTTTCACAACAACTCTATGAGCTAAGCCAGGGCACTGTTGTCGTTTTGGCTGGATCATTCTTTGTGGTGGGGGCTGTCCAGTGCATTGTAGGATATTTAGCAGCAGCCACGACTTCTACCCGTTAGATGCCAGAAGCACCCCCTCCCCCAGTTGTGACCACCAAAAATGTCTCCAGACAATGCCAAGTGTCCCCTGGGGGCAAAATCACCCCCCAGTGAGAATCATTGAGAGAGGCTAATTCTCTTTTACAGAGAGTTAAACAGAGAGTTTAGAGAACAGGGTCACAAAGCTAGTCAGTGGCAGAATTTGAATCTGTCTGACTCGGGATTTTGGAACCAGACCTCACATTCCTTCTCTCCTACACATCCCCTCTTCTGATACTGAGGTGTGTTTCTAAGGAAACTCAGGTCACCCTGGTGGCCTGCAGTTGGTTCCTAATAGCCTGCCTTCTGCTAGGGTGGATTTGCCATCAAGATTTGTCTAGGGCTTAGAGGCGTGCACACAGGAAGAGACCATGGCTTACTTCCACCAACGGTCTCAACACAAAAAGTTTGCAACTTTGCCTGTACCCTTCATAGCTACTCTCACCTCACATAAAGTGTGAAGATCTTTTTTTGTCCAGGACAGTTTCAATCTGTTGCAAACAATAGATGGGTGGAGCACAAAGTTGCAAACCAGTTCAGTCAGTCGGGAGTTTCTGGAATGACTTAAATAGCCCTGCCAATGTAGGTCGCTATTTTTAAGGCTGAGCTAAGTGTTTGAAAGTGGTTCACACAGCCATGATCTCAGGTTAAAGTCACAGAACATTGGAGTTGCAAGCGATCTCAAGGCCTGGCCTGAGACAAGTGGAAACTGACCCTCTGTACTAAGGATCACATGCACAGCTGGGATTACTGGTTCCTGGTAAAAACTTTCTGATATTTCCTTCTCCTTTGAGAACGGCTGAACTCATCAACTTCTGACCTGATAGGAAGGTGTAACTGGCTTGCTTCAGCCCCTCCTTGCCCTGCTTTTGCCAGACTGGAAAACAATAGATGACTGAGCTTTTCACCCTTTCTCTGTTTTGAGAATGGATAAAGCCATTTCTACTTGCATAACCACCCAAAGCCCTATATTCTCCTGAGGGGTAGGTAGAGATTTATTTAGCAGAGACTTTATAGCACATACTACAATGCATGCCAGGCAGCATACTAAGCATTTTACAAAACTCATTTAATATTTTCCCAAAGATGAGGTCCTATTACCGCCATTTTACAGAGGAGTAGCTGGGAGTGAGGGGGTTAGAGAGGTTGAGTAACTGCTCAAGATTATGGAAAATCAGTGGCAGAGCCTGGATTGAAGAGAGTCTGATTCTAACCCAGTGGTTCTCAAACTTGAGTGGTACCAGCATTGCCTGGAAGCATGTTAAACACAGCTTGCTGGGTCAGCCCCATCAACTCAGAGTTTTAGATTGAGTAAGTCTTGGGTGGTGCCCAAGTATTTGCATTTCTAACAAATTCCTGGATGCTGCTGTTGCTGCTGCTGGACCTAAGACCGTACTTGGTGAACCCACTGCTCCAGTATACACGCTCTTGACTGCCAGGCCCTGCTACTCCTATCTAGTCAGCTAAAAAAAAGATAGAGTTACTTTGAGCAGTGGGCAGCCATCTTGGGGTGTAAAATACTGATGCCTGGGCCTCATCCCCAGATATTCTGACTCAAATGGCTTGGCCTTGGTCCCAGGCATCCGTAGTTTACAAGTTCCCCCGCGTGGTTCCAATGTGCAGTGAGGCTTCACATTGGAAATCACTGATTTGGGCAGCACTTAGCAAACATGAATGGGTATGTGAATCCCCTGGGGATCTTGGTGAAACTCAGATTCGCATTTCGCACAAACACCCGGGAGATACCCATGCCACTGGACTTCAGCCCAAACTGAGTAGTGAGGACTAGTATTTCCCAAACCCTAGGGTTGCCAGTTAAAATACAGTTCAATTTGAATTTTTGATAAACAGCAAATAATTATTGTTTTAGTATAAGTATGCCCCCAAATATTGCGTGGGACATACTTATACTACAAAACATTCATTGCTTATTTGAAATTCACTTTAAATGGACATTCTTGGTTTTTGCTAAATCTAGCAACCCTACCTGAAGATAAGAATCATCTGAATTGCTTATTTCAACACACACACAGTCACCCACACATGCTCATGGATTCCTGATCCTAATCCAGTCCTGCTGAATCATAATTTCTAGGGCCTGGTAAACTTTATAGTTAACAAGCACTGCCAGGTAATTCTTATCAGCTCAATTTGGGAAATACATAAAACCTTGGATTGTGACGACTTTTGTAATCCTCTCGTCACTCCCATAGACACATTAGGAGGAGGTTGTAGTTTGGTTTGAGTCTCGCCAGGGAGCCAAGGGTGCTTCTTTTCACATTTTAGACTCAGTGGTAGCAGTATTCAGTCCTCCTACTAAGGTGAAGGCAAATCTTAAAGATTTGGGGCTATATTTTAGCCCCATGGGGAAGCTCTCCTCTTTGATACTCTCAGCGAATCTGGGTGTTCATTTATTTGGGGGGCTGGAGTAGGGTTTGCAGAAAAAATACAAGGTGCCCAGTTAAATTTGAATTTCAGATAAATGATGAATAAAATTTTTAATATAAGTATCCTCCAAATATTATATGTGATATACTTATGCTAAAAAATTATTGTTCATGTGAAATTCACATTTAACTGGGTGTCCTGTGTTTGTAGTTGCTAAATCCGGCCACCCTAGGCTGGAGGATATCCTTGCACATGATCTAATGGGCCAACCTGCATACCTTCCTAAGCAATGCTGGCAGCTGAGCAGAAGTGCAGGGCTCCTAGTTACAGGAGAGTCTTTGGGCTCCACGGAAGTGGTCAAGAGGAGCTTTGAGGCTAATGGGTCCTTGGACAAGAAAAGTAAGACCTCATTCAAAGAGGAGGGATTTTAAAAGGCCTCAGCCCCTGGGAAGGGTGCCCAGGAACTCAGGATGGTCTTTCTGAAATGGGGGAAAATAAAGTGCATGCATCTCACACTGGGACACAGGTCAGCATTACTGCCCAAAATGAGGAGTTGTGCACGGAATTTTGTCATCGTAACAGCACCTGGTCTATGCAGAGGAACCAGGTATAATTTCTGCCTCAGAGAGGGCTCTAAAGCAAAACAGCCAGAGGACTCTACTTTTATACGCACTAGCCCTGCTGTTGCTCTGCAAGGGGCCACCTGTTTTCTCTCCAGGTAGAAAAAACTGTGTCTTTCAGTAGAAATGGGATGGGGGGTGTTGGGGAGTGGTGGAGAGTTTGGTGTGGCCACAGAGATTGGGAGCCAGGAAAGGAGGTCCCTGGAGCACCTTCCCAGTATGCAGAGAGTAAACCACCAGCTTCCAAGGCTAGATATTGTTGGGACTGGTCTTCCAGTAATCATACTGTGCAGAAGTGGGAGCCAAATCTCTCCATAATTATGACTTTCATCCTTGATTTTTCTCAAGACTGTTATGGTTAGATATTTACAAAGGGTGTTATTTTTTCTACTTGCACTTTTAATTTGCCAAGTTCTACTAATGCCTTTGCGACTCATGTATTTTATGTCAACACATTAACAGACAGACATATAGTCATGTCTGATTTTAATTACTCAATTATTTGTTTTATTTCAGCTGATGTCCCTGGACCTGACTTAACTCAATTAGTGTTTGTGGATTTTTCCAGTATTATCACTTCATTTGGTGTTTTATGACAAAAGGTTTTATTTGAAAACATCTTGCTGAACTGTTGTTTGCTGCTTCCTGAACATACTGTACAGAAAGTAATTTATAATAAAATTCAGGCTTCCTCCAGCTCATTATTGTAATACAGTATTTTACATATAAGTTAGGAAGCCTCTGTCTTTCTTTTAGTGATTTAGACTTCAGGGGGAGAAAAAGAAGGAAAGAAAAGAGAAGAGAAAAGAAAGACGGTTTATTTGTTTTTAATAAATTAGCCCCTCTGGGAAAGATTAACTTTCTGATGCAGGATATAATTTAGTAATCCAGAATAAATTGTTGCATTCTCTACATAGGCTTCCTTTCACTTACAAGAATATTCTTCGTGTCATTTCTTACTGTACTACTGCTTTTGCAAAACTTTTTAATAACAGGACATACTGTATTCATACCTCCAAGGGCTTGTTTTCCTGGTCACACTTAGAAACCGTTCCAAATGTGTTCTCTGCCAGTGGAGAGAAATGGGCGGTCTTTTTGTAGTTCCTCAGGGTGGCAAATTCATGTGTTTTCTCACTGCAGGGAAGCAGCACATTTTTAAAAAACCACCACAGGAAATTGCCACTGCTGACTTTTGCACGAAGAAGAGGAACAAAAACTGGTGCCTGTCTTTTCTTTTAATAGTCACCGGGCATAAAATAATCCTATGGTGGCATTCTAAATTTGCAAGACCCGTGTTAAGTTTGTGAACTCTTTTGCTCCCCACACTTGATGAAGGATGTGGGAAAACTGAAAGGAAGTTAAAGAAAAGCAACGGAGGTGGTTAAAATTATGCAAAATTGTTCCTCTCCAGAAACTTGCAGGAAATGGGCTTGTTTCACTGGGTTATAGTTGGATGTATGAGTTGGGTGGGGGGTGGGGGGTGAGTTACCCTGTGTCCTGGGGAATTAAAAGTCTCTACTCCTCCAGAAAGGTTGACACCTCTGATTTGGATGTTTGCCGCGGAAGGGCAACAGTTCTGCATGAGAGCTGCCACATACGGTTGTGCAAGTTGGGCATGTTATGCCTGGTGCAAGGTTGGGGAGAGGGGGCACTTCTTTCTAATTATAAAAGGCTCCCAGGTATACTACTGACACACTGATTGTGAGGCCATGGAAATATCATCACTGCTTTTCCCACACCCTTTGGTACCAGTCTGCAATTTGGAACCACCCAGAGGATCTTACAGGCTCTCCAGAGTGAGTAACTTCACCTGGAGCAAAAGGGCCAAATGATGAGGGATATTGGTTGATCCTAAAATGGCATTGCTTATTGCCTTTCATGGTTCAGCTCTGAAGGAGTCTTCAGTGTTCGTGAGAGAATGGTGGGATTTCTGTGGGTCCTGGGCAGAAGAGGAGTGGCCAGGACTCAGTGATACTCCAGAAACTGGGCTGAAGCCTCTGGTTAGGGATTGTGACTGTGCAACGCTGCCCGTCACAACTGCTTGTCACGTGGAGTCCCTTCTGCTTTCTTCTTGCTTTCGGAAAGGCCCGCTTCTAGAAAATTCTCCTTAAGCTATCCTTTCATTTTGCTGATGAGTAGAATTTAAGGTGTGGATTGGAAATTGTAAAAGTTAATGTGTGGATTTTCATTGCAAATTAAATTGAGAGTTTGTCTAAGGTTTTTATGACTCACCTTGGCTGGAGTGTGGTTAATATGAGTGGAAATTTTTTATTTTGGTCAAAGGAGTCCAGGAAACTGAGGCTTGAGGTTATTTGTTTAAGATCCATAAGAATAGTAATTTATTTTCACATGTGTATTTATATTGTGGTATGATATCTATTTATGTGCCAAACCGTCCTAATGTCTGATCTCTAGAATACCTAGTGTAATGGAAAGTATACAAAACTTTTGTTCAAAATTGGCTTGTTTGTCCTCAAGAAAGTTACTTAATCTTTCTGAGCCATTAATTGTTTCTCATCTGTAAGGTGGAATAAGTACACTTACCTCATAGGACATCTATGAAAACGTAAGCAAGATACTATAAAGAAAAGGCCTAGCATGATACTTGACACAAAAACATTCTTTCTAATTGTTCATTTAATCAGCTGAGGATACAGCCCACAAGTGAGAGGAGCAAGTCCCGTGTCCCTTCTGGAGTTTGTCTCTGAAGAAATGTCCATGTGTCAGGTGTAATGATGCTTTTCTCTTTTTTTTCCCCAGCCACAGGACCAAGTCTTCAGGCTGGCCGCCTCCCTCGGGAACCTGGGGCTTGAACCAGGTGCCACCCTATGGATGGGAGATGACGGCAAACCGGGATGGCCGAGACTGCTTCCTCAAGTAGGTTGAACAGATGGCATGAACAGTAAAATCTTTGGCTTTTTGGACATCTCTATTTTGACCCTTGACTCAGGAGAATTAACATGCTTAGTTTAGGGAGTCATAGGCATTTAGAGGCCATTTCTCAAGCAGCTTGATCTCCTATGCCTTCTATATCTTGTGACATGAAGTTGCTTTATTCTTGGACAGGTGCCATTTTAGAGTGACAATACACTATGTACCATGGTAATCCTAGCCCAGAGCAAAAGTTTTTATTGTTCAGTCCAAGGCCAGTTATACTCATTATCTGAGGCTAGTAACTAAAGTTTGACATGGAGGAGTATCATTTAGAAATCTTTCTAGAAATGGTTGAGACAGGAATGTTACCGGCTCATCTGTTACTAGAAAAATCAGCTAAAAGGATTATGTGCATTATGGGTTGTATTGTAAATTTCTTCCACTGACATTGGCTAAGGTTTTGGATTTTTGTGGTGCTGCTTTTTTTTTAATTGTATTAAAATATATATTATATAATGGTTCTGCTATAGATGTTATATACATATAATGGTTGTGTTTTAGATAACATAATGGTAAATTTTATTTACCATTTTAACCATTTTTAGGTGTACAATTCAGAGATATTAAGTACATTCACTATCACCACTATCCATTTCCAGAACTTTTTCATCATCCCAAATTGGAACTCTGTACTCATTAAGCAATAGCTCCCCATTCCCTCTTCCCCCAACCCCTGGAAACCTCTATTCTACTTTCTGTCTCTATGAATTTGCCTACTCTAGATATCTCTTAAGTGAAATCATACGCTATTTGTCCTTTTGTATCTGGCTTATTTAACTTAGCATAACATCCTCCAGGTTCAGCCATGTTGTAGCAATATCTAAGAATTTCATTCCTTTTAAGGCTGAATAATTTTCCATTGTATGTATAGACCACATTTGTTTATTTATTCATCTGTCAATGGACATTTGGCTTGTTTCCACCTTTTGGCTCTTGTGAGTAATGCTGCTGTGAGCATTGCTGTGCAAGTATCTGTTTGAGTCCCTACTTTGAATTCTTTGGGGTATATACCTAGGAGCGGAATTGCTGGATCACATGGTAATTCTATGTTTACCTTGGTCACAGAGGCTGCAGTGCTCTGGTTTTTTTGCAGTTGTATGAGAAAAGTACTTATATCACACTTCTCAAAACAGCAAGGATCCACCCTGCTTTCTTCTTCAACCTAAGTGAAATATTCTTAATTACAAGAAATTAGTGAAATAGATTTGAGATCCAGAAGCATGGTTGGCCCTAGCCTAATACAACTGAACAGAGATTGAAGACCAAGGGGAAAAAATCTTTCATACCACAGGCTGCATTCTTTGTTCCAGCCAAGCTGACTATGGACTGATTAGCAAACATAGGATCACCATGAGGTGGGGGATCATTTTTATAAAAATAAAAATATCTGCCAAGATTGCGTTTTGGGGATTTGGTCTTTGGACAGCCTAGCACTTGCAAGTTAAGATTATTGGAAAGTAGCCAGGGGAAAAACTCACATGAGTGTTGTGGTCAGTTTTCCAGTCTTTGCAGCCCAAATCTCTCCCCTTCCTAGAATTACTGCACAGGGGAGAGGACCCCTCTTCAGAGTACAGCTTGTTACTGAGGGGTTTGCCTCCTGGGTCCATCCTCGGAAGAGTCAAGTTGCCTTTGAACGTGACCCAGTCCAGGGAGCCTGTGGGCAGTGGCCTTCTGGTTCTTCAAGGCTTTCCTGAGGACATGCTCACAGAGAAACTATAGTGGAAATGGCAGTGGGAGCAGACTCTCCCAGAAAGCTCAAATACTGGAAGAAAGGCCAACAGTTTTGCTTACACCCTAGATTCTGAATCTTTAATTTCATAGTTTGCCCAAGTCCCATATACTGCTAGAAAGATGATATTTTTTGATATCGTGCCATCTATTTTGTCACACGGTTATGAATTTATGTAATTGGCTCAGTTGAGGTGGCCTAGATGCTTTGACTTAAAACAATAAAACTTTCTGACAAAGAAATGTAATTTTTAAAAGAAATGGATTATGAATTTATATCTCAGACTTCTTGGGTTTTTCTTTTTCCCTGGTTGGATTTGGGTTCTGGTACATTCCAGGTCATTTTGTCAATAGATAGAAACCCAAACTGAGGCCTATTTGTTAGAGATTCTGGGAACCCCAGATAGGTCTACCTACATGCATTTCCACTGGTGTCATTGACATTTTTAAGGGCCAGCCCAGGTCTCAATTTAACATTTACACTGGCCTAATGCCAGCTCTTAAAACATGTAAGAGTGAATCAGCAACTTAATAGAGAAACCTGCACTGATTACTAAACAGCAAGTTTTAAAACTAAAGTCTCCTGTGTCACTTTTCCAAATCTACGCAGATTTTTCACTTGAAAAATAAGTTTTCATAGTCCTCTCAGTGACACTGTTTTAAGATGTCAAGAATAGTACTTCTTTGAAAAGTGTTTGTTCTTCCTTTGTCACTAATGAGTTTTATAAATAATGAGAATCATTCTGATTTTTTTTTTTCTTTCCTACTGGGTAATGTCCATTACAAAGAGATACTCTAATTACCAGAGTTTCTGGGAGCCCGGGTTTGGAGTATAACTGTACTCATTAGTTTTAGAAGTTAAAAGAACAATTTGAAAATTAATGTGTGGTTAGTAATTAGCACCTTTGCATTTAATTTTTCACTCTTTGACATATTCTCTATGAAACAGATTAGATGTCTTCTTTTTTTAAATCTTGTCTTAGGATCTAAAGGATAGCCCACATCAGACAATTGTTCTGATGGAGGTGCAACTACTTCCGAGCAAGGGACAAAGCTATGGGAGGAACCAGGCTTCACACATTCAAAGTTAGAGCTAAATAATGAGATAATTCTATCATTATGAGTCTTTCAAAACACAACCCAGGGTAGTTCAAAATGTGTTCAAATTTCATCTTCCCTCTCCCATCCCCAATTATTTACAGTGGGGCTGGATAACCTGTTTTCTGTAAAGAGTTACTAATCCATAGAGTTAAAAAAAATCAAAAATGCCATTGCGCACATGTTAGTGTACATTTGTATAATATTGTATAGTCTACAGACTAGTGGTTCTCAACCTTGGCGGCACATTGGAATAGCCTGAGGAACAGTAAAATGTCCTGATGCCTGGGTGATTAGTCTGTTTGGGCTGCTATAATAAAATACTGTAGACTAGGTGGCTTAAACATAGAAATTTATTTCTCATAGTTCTAGAGGCTAAGAAGTCCAAGATCAAGGTGCTAGCACCATCCGGTTCTTGTTGAGGGCCCTCTTCCTGGCTGGCAGACAGCTGCCTTCTTGCTGTATTTTCACACAACAGAGAGAGAGAGATCATCTCCCTATGTCTCTTCTGATAAGGGTACTAATCCCATCATGAAGGCTCCATCCTCATAAGCTAATTACCTCCTAAAGGCCACACCTCCAAATACCATCACTTCGGGGGTAGGGCTTCAACATAGGAATTTTGGAGGAACACAAACATTCAGTCCACAGCACTGGATCTGGGGTAGAGCCTAGGAGTAGGGAGTTGCAGAAGCTCCTCTGGCGATTCTAACGAATAGCTACGGCTACTGCTCTAAAGCACTTTTCTGTACATGCCCTCATTAAATAAGGAATCATTATCCCATTTTCCAGATGATAAAACTGCAACTCAGATGAATCAAATGGCATCTCCTAAGTTTACACACATGTACCAAGTCGCAATCCATTGGTTGTTCAAATGCACCAGATTTCCCATTAAGAAAGAACAACTTTTGTTGGTATTCTTAGAAAAATATGAAATACATTTTTTGAGGAACAGAAAACATTGTTTAAGAAACATGACAGATGGAAAATAAAAATTTCTCAGTTCCTTATTATTACCACTTAAGAGAAAGAGCAGAGCAGGGGAAGGAAGAGAGACAGATGGGAAGAGACAAACTACAAGGAAAGGACAGAGTCTTAGGAAAGAGTGTCCTGGTGAGAAATAGATAGGGAGAGATGGACGGAGAGGGAAAATAGGAGAAAGCGAGGTAATCTGAGATGATTGTTATAATAACAGCATCAATAACTAATAGGTGTAGGTGTAGATATAAGTGGATATTGATATAGTTGTAGATATAAATATATGTAGGTATAGATGTACATGTAGCTATAGATAGATATATACAGATATCATTGTAGATATATAAATGGATATGGGATATAGATATAGACATAGATGAGTGACTATATCATAATTCTGATATAATTACTGATAGTACCCCTTTTGCTCTCAAAGTGTTCTGATTTGGGTAATAGAAGATAACTATTTATGTATCACACCATCAAAGTTTAGAAAATTCTTGCAAGACATAAGATTTCATTTAATCTTGACGGTTGTCCTCTGACATAGTTCAGGCACATATAGGAATCTCCTTTTTGCAGAAAAAGCTGAATATTCACAGAGATTGGGATCTCTGCATCCTGTGGCTAGTCAGACCAGTGTCTGTACCATATCTTCAGACTCTAAGGCCTCAGTTCTTTTGGCTCTGTCATGGAATTTAATCCACACTAAGGCCCCTATATTCTATAGCTTTGATCCCCATCCCTAGAATTACCCAGCCCTATCCATGTATGCTCAGCTCAGCTCACCTCCACCTGTCCCTGCCATACCCTCCCCACTCAGCATCCTTAGACCTGGGCCTGATCTTCCTGGTTGTCTTGGTCATGTGCTCCCTTCGAAAGCTCTCCTTGGCCACACTCAACATCCATCCGCCCAACATTTATTGAGCACCACTACATGCTCAAGATACCAAGATGAATAAGACAAGTTCTTATTTTCAAGGATCTTAGAGTGTGCTGGGAGTGATAAGTAAAATAATGGAATATGTTTTAGATACAGTGGAAGCCCCCAAGGAGGAATTAATCCAATCTGCTGGAAGTGGGGATGAGGGCTGGACAAGGATGCAGGCCGTTGTCATGGGCCTCACGCTACAGAGAGGCCAGCCATCATTCTCAACTGAGCAATGTCTCGTTTAATCTCTTTAGAGACACATAATAAGTTTAATAGGCAGAGAATGGGGAACACTGTGTGTTACTTATTTTCCATTTTTGAGTTAAATGAAGTAAGGACATGCTTATTTGACTGTGGGGTTGGGGAGAGTTAATGCAAAAATAATGTGCTTTCATAAATCTGGAATTTTGGTTTTTGTAGATTGAAGGAAAAATTAAAGCATGAACAAAATAAATATTAAAACACTAGCTGCTAAGATAGATGATTATAATGAGCCAAGTTGGAGTCTAGGGATACTGAGGGGGGGGGTGGGCACGGAGACCAGAGGGTCGTTTCCAAACTGCATGCCCTGATTTTTCAAGTTCTAAATTTAAGAAGCTCTTTGTTTTTCTTTTTTGGCCTGCTGGCTTTCTGGCCGCCTTCATCCTATGAGTCCACGAAAAGTAACCCTGCATGTGTATTGGACAAGACACACTGTTCTATTATTCTACCAGCAATTCCCATGGTGGGCAATTAAACCGAGTCACTATCTTCTTAATGCAGAAGAATTCAATTCTGAAACCTGAATAGTGGAGATTAGTAATGAGATATGGAAACTTTCATTTTGTTCTCCACTATGGACTTGGCCCAGCGTGGGAGAAGTTTAGCCATTCCTATCTGCCAGTCATTTCAGTGGTCAATGTGAAATGTATTTTTGGCTCATCTACCTCCAGAAAAGAATAATCTGAAGAAAGGCGAGCAATTTGCATGCACCACTCGCTTTTTGTAATCACCCACGACAGAAGACAGTCAAGTCAATGTGATAGGATTCTGTCTTCATGGAAATTAGAAATGGCAAAGCCTTACTTCATCCTTATGTGTGAGCCCCAAAGTATTCCGTCTAGGCTTGACTTAGTCTAATTCAAATGCCCTAAAGAGGGAAGAAGCGATAGATTACCTTCAAGCATATTTGGAAGTTCTACGGCTATTCTTCAGGTATTTTTTCTTGATTTTTACCCCAAGATTTCATAGGAAAGCCTTACTGTTATTCTGTGGCTGAATCCCTTAATCTGTTACTCTGTGATGAGTGCCCTTGAACTTTTCCTTCTCTAAAAATTAAAAAAAAAGTCAAGAAGAGTTAAGTTGTAAAGTTGGATGTGGATATTGTGGCTGCACTCATCAGCCCGTGTAATATTTTCATATTTGAAGCAGACGTCAATTTCCTGCTTTATCAAGCCTACATTTTTAATACACATCCAAGAAAGGACAAATGGAGCTGAGCGATTACCCACATGCTTACCCTGTGTTTCTGGTAATAAAATGCAGAAGGTCTTTGTGGAAATTAACAGCTGTGCCAATAAAGGAAGTCAGAGAGAGCTATTTGAGGTGGGTTGCTCTGTTATTTTATGAAGTTTTAAATATCCAAAGAGTTAAGAACTGGCATTATGTTACAGAAGAGGCAGTTTCCCTCATTTTTTGTGTTTTTGATGAAGAATTCCTAAGTAAAATATATCGCTTCTGAGTGCACACAATGAATTCTGCATAAAATGCAAATAATTGCCTCATGGCAAGAGCAAAGGCCATTTCGTTACATGAGTTCCTTAGGATCCCGAGCATCCAGTCAAGGGGAGAGAGATATCTTATAATTTTGGAATTGGAAGAACAAAGTAAAAGTGATAGTATCATTACATGAAATGAAAGGTAATTATGTTCTGTCAATGCAAAAGCTTCCCAGGCTGAACATTAGGAGCTGTTTATTCCCTTCATTGGAGCAGCTTTGTTTTCTTTCAAATCTGACAAAGCACCTATCCGCTGAGTTATAATCACTGCTCCCAGCTGGAAGGTGAGTTTGCAGAGTTGATGGAAGTGCTGTTAACAGGAAGGCTCTGAAACAACACTGTCATTCCAGATCTAACTTGGCATGTGGCACAAAGAGCTGTGCTAGGCAGACTCCTCCCAGATCAGAGGCTGTGTCATTTTCCCTGTGCATTTGTTTTTGAAACTTTGCTGGTTTACTTAATCTGCCCATCACTCTAGGACAAGTCCTTAAAACATTTGGCTTATTTGTCCGGCAGGCCAAAGTATCTGAAGGGTTTGTAATTATCTGAAGTTCCTTGGGCCACTTGACTAGAACAGATTTGGGACGTGTGCATTCGGGCGGAGCTGTAGACAGCAGGTTAGTTGGTGCACTGTGCACGGGGTGAGTTCTTTCTTCTGAGCTTTTATGTAGCCCCTAGTGATGTACGTGAGGTGGGTCACAAAGTCCATTTTGAATCACAGGGACAGCCAACCTGTAAAAAGGAGAAGCACCTGGATGACCAGGTTTCCATCACAGCCTGTAATTGAAATACTAGCTTGGGGCTGCCTACCACCCCTTGATTCTTTTGAGTGGCCTTTGGATCTCTTCTTTCTGCATTGAGCCAACCCTTGCAGAGAGTAATTTTGATGTCACCACCTAAGGCTGAGGCACAGACAGGAAATTCTGGCCTGTGCCAAATGCCAAGTGGGGGGTATGGATGATGCTGCCAAGTAAATTGGCTGAACTTAAGAGGACACGGAATCACCTTTGTGGCAGGTGTCTTTTCATTACTGTCTGCACTCCTGCATAAGAGGAGGAGAGGAGGGCTGGTGACAGAGAGCCTTACTGTGTCCACCAGGGGGTAGGAAACAGCAGTTCCCTGCCAAGCCCTTGTCCTGTAGCTCTTCTCAAAGCTTGAATAAAATCTTGTTATCAATGGCCCATTTCTGGGGCAGAGCCTCTTCAATTGCAAGGATAATGAGAAATGGTAGTACTTCTTGTGCCAGTGGACACTCTGATCAGTCTGAGTCAAGAGGAGCCATGTCACATAGTTATTGCATGGAGTGTGCCACTCAGCTGCTCCAAGAGAACAGGTTTGGCAGCAGAGGTTCAGATTTGGAAGGCTGGAAGAGATTCTCAAGGAAGACTGTTTGATCTTATAGGATGCTGCTGAGTATGCAGGGCTGGCTACATAATTTTGGGGGCCCATTGCAAAATGAAAATGTAGGCCCCTTGTTCAAAAAGCAGGATAAAAGTGTTGATAAAGGTACTAAAATGTAAAGGTTTTCCCTTTCTTCTGTGGTCTCTTTGTCAACATAGTTTCTTATTTGCTATTTAATGCCATTCTAAGTAAATAAATTAAAATTTTAAATTATTAGTATGAATTTTACCGATCATCCTTATATTGTGCAATTCAAGTTTTAGGTTCAAATATAGGAGCATTTAACTCGTATGCAGAATCACTGAAATTACACAGCTTGTACTTCATAGCTCTTACATGTATATGTATTTCATTCTAGTCAGAAAAGTAGAAATGCTGCACAAAACTAACTCAGTAGTGTTTTATTTTACTTCATGATGTGAATACACTCTACCAACACCCACTACCTTTGGCTTGCTGATGGGTAAAGAACTAAAAGGAAAGGAACTATGGGTTGCTCTGTCTTTCCCTTTTCTTCTGGATCATCATTTTCAGTGTAAGTGGATGGCCAATACAGGGAAGTAACACGAGTAAGAAAGAATATGACAGGATTCCTTGGTCATTCATGTTTCTTAGAAGGCCACATCTGTTAAAAACTAATTAGCCCTCAGCCCTCACCTCCGAACCTCACCTCTTGATTTTTTTTTTATCGTTTCTTAAGTGGCTTTCTCAATAAAGGCCTAGCAAAGAGGGAAGATTGCCTCTAGCTGTTGACCCCCTCAGAAAGCAATCTCCATGCCTTGCCAAAGATGGGTTTTCTCACCGAAAGGTAAATGCCTTTTCCCCTCTGCCTCCAGCCCTTAATTCTGTAGGCCAAGTCAGCAAAACTTTTCTGAAAAAGGTTACATAGTAAATATTTTAGGCTGTGGAGGCAATGTGGTCTCTGTTGTGACTCAACACAATGCAGCTCTGCCATTGTCATGTGAAAGCAGCATAGGAAATATGTAAACAAATGGACATGGTTGTGTTCCAATAAAACTTTATTTACCAAAACAGACTGAGGCTGGATTTGGCCCATGGGCTGTAATAGTTTGCCAAACTTTGCTCTAGAGCATCAGGCATTTGACCCCATTCTCATATTTTTAATTCACTAATTGATAAATTTTCAAAACCCTCCCATGAAATGGGGAGCTGCCATTTATTTTATATATGAAAGAAACTAGGGCAGTCATTGGTAAAGTGGCTTTTCTGAGGTTGCACTCTGAGTCATGCAGGAAGCTAAAAATGGACCCCAGAGCCCCATTTTTTCCTACTTGTTTCCAGAAAGCTCTATAACATATCTACTGTTGGCACGCAGTTCTTGCACAGCTCTGACATTCATGACCTACCTCTAAAGGGTGTTCTAGGAATAATGTCAAAATCCACCAGAGAGCTAGAACTTTTAATACGAAAGTGTCATGACTCCCCCTTTCCTTGTGAGTGCTGAGGGAGAGGAGGTCTGCTGATCACAGGGTTTGCAGCCTCTCCCCACCTCCAACCAGCAGCTTCATGGGAGGGGGATAGAGGGACAGGAAATGATAGCAACATGAAGTTTAGTCACAATGGAATGCCAAGTGCAAGTGCAAATAATTATTAGGAAAGTGAAAATTACATAGCAACTTGCTCTTACTAATGGTCTGCAAAGAAACAGCCCCATTGTGCTTTCAAAAAGTTAATAGTCCATAGTGTTTTTAAGAAATTCTGCTCATTATCCTTGTGGAATTTTATAAAGCTCCCATATAAAAGTCCCCAATTTGTTTTTAGTGATGTTCTGTTCTAGGCTATTCTCACGGCTTCCATGACACCATCCCCCTTTTTTTGCTTCAAACTTACTGGAGGTTTCTTCTCATGACTCCTCAGCTGGTTCTTCTTTTTTAGCTCAACATTTAAACTTCAGTTTCCTACAGTATCAAGCATTCTTTTCTACTTAGAATCCATAAAATAAAAAGGATTCATGAATTTAAATATGTTGATACCATTTGGTTTTGGTCCAAAAATTGTTAGAGACTCATGACTTCCACTACAGAAGACAAAGGAGATCAAGTGGAGTTAGTTTGCACTGCCCAGAATATTGTCTGGGCAATAACAGGTGGTCAATAAATATTTGTTGAATAAATGTTTAGATGTATATATGTATGAGTGGATGGATGGGTGGATTAATGGACAAATGAATAGACCTTTTTCTTAAGCATTATATTCAGTAGTTTGTTGGGAAAGATGCTGATACATAAGTCAGTGAGTAGAAACTATCTCTCCTTGCTGATGTAGAAATTTCACTACCAGAATTTGGGCACATAGATAAAGACTATATTTCCTAATAAGATCTTGAAAGTTCATCAAGACCTTGTCACTGATTCATATCTTATTGTGGCTGTTTATATAAGATCTCCAAAATTCAGAATGTAATGAAAGTATCTTTCTGGGGTAGTGTGAATGCAGTGTATCCCAGCAGCAAGTGGCCTAGAATCATAAATCACGGAAATTAGAGCGTATAAACACATGGACTAGGATTCCAGCTCTTCTCAGTACTAGCTGTGTGATGGTGAGTAATCATGTGGACACAGTGGGCCTGAATTTTCTTATTATAAAATAATGTGTTTGGACTAGAAAAGTGTATCAGTTGGGAATCTTGTTAGTTATAAGCACTAGAAAATTGCTAACCGATTTAACTTAAACAATAAAAGAATTTCTTGGTTTATGTACCTAAAAAGTAAGTGGTAAAACTGTTGTAGCTAAGAGGACCCTAAGGAGACTTGACAGCTAAATATCATGGACATCCAAGATGGCATTCTGGAATAGATAAAGGACATTAGGTGAAACTTAAGAAAATCTGAATAAAATATGGACTTCAGTCGCTAATAACGTATCAATATTGGTTCATAAATTATGACAAATGTACCACACTAACATAAGATGTTAACTACAAGGGAAACTGGCTGCCAGATATGCAAGACCTCTCTGTACTCTTGTGAATTTTCTGTAACTCTAAAAGTGTTCTAAAATAAGTTTATATATTAAAAAAATACACAAAATGGAGTGACATCAGCAAGATAGTGGTCTAGGAAGATTCAAACCCTCTTCCACAGGGAAACTAAGTTAATATATGGACCAATATACCTTTGTGAGAATTCTGGAGACCAATTGAGAAGTTATAACACCCAGATCAATGTAAAACCCAGAAGGAATTCCAGAAAAAAGGGTAGGAAAATTTGTGGTGTTTTTATATCTGTCTATGCATCTCCCCCCCATCTGATCGAGTATGGCACAACCAGGAGAAAACCTCCCACACCAGGGATTCTTCCTCAGGAGAGAAATAAAACAGTAGATTATGCATCCAATGTTCTGGCTAGTCTAGTGGCTGCCAGTATCTGTCTCACCTGAGACAGTGCTGACAGGGCTGATGACATTGTTTGGAAGTTGCTGCAAACAGATGTGATCATCTTGGCAGGTCAGAGCTGCAGTTCCACAGGCAGATGCCAGGGGGAGCAAGATACTATGGACTTCTGAGAAGAAGTAGGAACAACCTATTTAGTGAACTTAAAATGAATAAAAAGCACACACACACACAAACCCAGGGAAGACACATCCTCAGACAAGATTTAAGAGGTCCTAAAATCTTTAGCTGGGCTGATCAGTGAAGGTTTTCCCTGAACAAAGCCAATTTATAAAGACTAGAAGAGATTTTTTCTTTTTGTCAAATGCCCAAGTCTCAACAGCAAGAACAAAATCACACAGCATACAAAGAAGCAGGGAAACATGGCCCAATCAAAGGATCAAACTAAAACTCCAGAAACTGACACTAAAGAAATACAGATCTATGAGCATGCCTTTATATTTCACATGTAAAACTATCATAAAGATGCTCGGTGAGCTAAAAGAAAACACAGATAGACAACAAAATCAGGAAAGCAGTGCTTGAGCAAAATGAGAATATCGATAGAGATAGAAACTATAAAAAAGAACCAAACAGAAATTCTAGAGGTGAAAAATGCAAAAACTTAACTGAAACATTTACTAGAGGAGTTCAACAGCAGACTTGATTGGAGAGAAGAAAGAATCATCAAACTTAAAGACAGGTAGTTTGAAATCATGGAGTCAGAGGAGCAAAAGTGAAACAAGAAGAAAGAAATATTAAGAGAGCCTAAGGGACCATGGGATACTAGCAAGTGAAAATATATGCATTATGGGAGTCTCAGAAAGAGAAGAAGAAGAGAAAGGGGCAGAGAGTTTATTTGAAGAAATAATGGCTGAAAACTTCCCAAATTTGAGGAAAGAAATGGACATAATAATTCAAGAATCTCAAATTTAACTCCAACCAGGATAAATCCAAAAAGACCTACAATGAGACACATTATAATCAAGCTATCAAAAGTCGAAGTCAAGGGCCGGCCCGGTGGCGCAAGCAGTTAAGTGTGCACGCTCCACTGCAGTGGCCCAGGGTTCACTGGTTCGGGTCCCGGGTGCGCACCAACACACTGCTTGGCAGGCCATGCTGTGGCGGTGTCTCATATAAAGTGGAGGAAGATGGGCACGGATGTTAGCCCAGGGCCAGTCTTCCTCAGCAAAAAAAAGAAAAGAAAAGAAAAAGAAGAGGGTTGGCAGATGTTAGCACAGGGCTGATCTCCTCACACACACACAAAAAAAGTCCAAGTCAAAAAGAAAATCTTGAAAGGAGCAAGAAACAAACAACTCATCACACACAAGGGAGCCTCCATAAGATTATCAGCAGATTTCTCAGAAAACATTGTAGGCTAGAAGAATGGGATGATGTATTCAAAGTGCTAAAATAAAAAAAAAATCTGCCAACCAAGAATAGTGTGTCCAGCAAAACTGCCCTTCCAAAATGAAGACAAAATTAAGACTTTCTAAGATAAACAAGAGCTGAGGGAAGTAATTACCACTAGTCCTACTCTGCAAGAAATACTAAAAGAAGTCCTTCAAGGTGAAAGGAAAGGATGCTAGAGTAACACAAAGCCAATTGAAATTACAAAGTTCTCCAGTAAAGGTAAATACATGAAATAGCAGCCTGTATTAATGTAATTTTTGGTGCATAAATAAACTGTTAATTTCTATATAGAATTTAAATGGTAAAAACATAAAAAATAACTATAAGTCTATGTTAATGGGTACACAGTATATAAAGATGTAATTTGTGACATCAATAACATAAGGTGAGAGGGTTGAGCTGCATAAGAGTAGTTTTGTATGCAATTGAAATTAAGTTGTTATTGGTTTAAAATAGAATATGATAATTTTAAGATATTTTGTTTAATTGTGATGGTAACCACAAAGAAAATATCTATAGGATATAAGCAAAAGGAAATGAGAAGAGACCATGGGATAAAAAAGAACCAAAGCATGTCACTACAAAAAAAAAAAATCAATGAAACACAAAGGAAGGCAGTAAGAGAGGAAAGGAGGGACAAAAAGCTACAATTTAAATAGCAATAGTAAGTCCTTCCATATCAGCAATTACTTTAAATGCAAAGACATTAAACTCCCCAATCAAAAGACATAGATAGGCTGAATGAATGTTTTTAGAAAAATAGAGAGAATCTAACTATCTGCTTTCTACAAGAAACTTTCTTCTGTTCTAAGGACAAACTGAGGCTGCAAATAAATGGGTGGAATTAAATTCAATGCAAATAGTAACCAAAAGAGAGAAGAGGTGGCTATACAGTTGGCCCTTTGTATCCGCAGATTCCATATCCAGGTATTCAACCAACTGTGGATCAAAAGACCTATGATAGTTGCATCTGTACTGAAAACTTACAGATTTTTTTTCTTGTTATTATTCCTTAAACAATACAGTATAACAACTATTTACATAGCATTTACATTGTATTAGGTATTATAAGTTATCTAGAGATGATTTAAAGTATACGGGAGGATATGTGTAGCTTATATGCAAATACTACACCATTTTATATAAGGGAATTGAGCATCCTTGGATTGTGCTATCTGCAAGGCGTCCTAGAATCAATCCCCTGCAGATACTGAGGGACATCTGTACTAATATGAGACAAAACAGACTTTAGGTCCCCAACTGTTACAAGAGACAAAAAAGGACAATATATAAAGATAAAAGGGACAATTCACCAAGAAGACATAATAATAAATATTTATACTTCAAACATAAGAGCTCCTAAATATATGAAGCAGCCATTGACAGAATTGAAGGGAGAAATAGACAGCAACACAATAATAGTAGGAGACTTTAATAGCTCACTTTAATAATGGATAAAACTATTAGAAAGAAGATAAATAAGGAAATAGAGGACTTTAACAACACTATAGACCAATTGGACCCAGCAGACATATGCAGAATGCTCCACACAACAATAGCACAATATGCATTCTTCTCAAGTGCATGTGGAACATTCTCCAAGATAGACTACATGTTAGGCCATAAGACAAGTTACAACAAACTTTAAAAGACTGAAATTATACAAAGTATCTTTTCTGATTCCAGTGGAATGAAACTAGAAATCAATAACAGAAGAAAAACTGAGAGATCCATAAATATGTAGAAATTAAACAATGCACGCTTAAACAACCAATAGGTCAAAGAAAATGTCACAAGAGAAGCTAGAAAATACCTTGAGAAAAATGAAAACCCGACATACCAAAACTTATGAGATGCAATGAAAGCAGAGCGAAGAGGGAAGTTTATAGCTATAAACATGTACATTAAAAAAGAAGAATGATCTCAAGTTAACAACCTAACTTTACACCTCAAGGATCTAGAAAACAAGAACAAACTAAACCTAGAGGTAGCAGAAGGAAGGAAATAATAAAGGTTAGAGCAAAGAATAATGAAATAGAGAATAGTAAAATAATAGAAAAAATTCAATAAAACTCAGGTTTGGTTTTTTTGAAAAGATCAGCAAAATTGGCAAACCATTATCTAGATTCACTAAGAAAAAAGAAAAAAGACTCAACTAAAATCAGAAATGTAAGAAGGGACATTACAATCAATGTCACAGAAGTTAAGGATTATAAGAGACTACTTTGAACAGTTGTATGTCAACAAATTGGATAACCTAGAAGAAATGAATAAATTCCTAGAAACACACAGCCTTACCAAGACTGTATCATGAGGAAATAGAAAATCCGAACAGACCAATAAATAGTAAAGAGCTTGAATCTGTAATTGAAGACGTCCCAACAATGAAAAGCCCAGGAATAGATGGCTTCACTGGAGAGTGCTACCAAACATTTAAAGAAGAATTAACACCAAATTCTTCCAAAAATATGAAGAGGAAGTAACACTTGCAAGCTCATTCTATGAGGCTGGCATTTACCTGATATCAAAACCAGACAAAGACATCACAAGAAAACTACAGACAAATATCCCTGATGAATATTGATGCACAAATCCTCAACAAAATGCTAGCAAACTGAACTCGACAGCACATTAAAAGCATTACACACCATGACCAAGTGGTATTTATTCCTGGAACACAAGGATGGTTCAACATACAGAAATCAATAAATGTAATACACCACATTAAGAGAATAAAGGGCAAAAACCACATGATCATCTCAATTGATGCAGAAAGAGCCTTTGACAAGATTCAACACCCTTTCATTAAAAAAACACTGAACAAACTTGGAATAGAAGGAAACTACTTGAACATAATGAAGGCCATATATAAAAAGCCCACTGCTAACATCATACTCAATGGTGAAAGACTGAAAGCTTTTCCTCTAAGATCAGGAACAAGACAAGGATGCCTGCTCTTACCACTTCTATTCAACATAGTATTGGAAATCCTAGCCAGACTAGGTAAGAAAAAGAAATAAAAGGCATTCAAATTGGAAAGGAAGGGATAAAATTATCTCTGTTTGCAGATGACATGATCTCATATGGAGAAAACACTAAAGATTCCATACCAAAAAAATCTGTTAGAACTAAAAAACAAATTCTGCAAAGTAGCATGTTACGAAATCAACACGGAAAAGTCAATTGAGTTTTTATAACCTAGCAATGAACAATTGAAATAGGAAGTTAAGAAAACAGTTCCATTTACAATAGCATCAAAAATAATAAAATATTTAGGAATGAACCTAATTAGAGAGGTGAAAGACTTGTACACTGAAAACTACAAAACATTACTGAAAGAAATTAAAGAAGACACAAATAAGTGGAAAGATATCTTGTGTTCATGAATTGGAAGACTTAATATTGCTCATATGTCAATACTGCCAAAGTGATCTACAGATGCAATGCAATCCCTATCAAAATCCCCATGGCATTTTTTTTCAAAAATAGAAAAAAATCACCCTAAAATTAATATGGAATCTCAAAAGACCCTGAATGGCCAAACAATTTTGAAAAAGAAAAACAAAGTTGTAGGACTCACAATTCCTGATTTCAAAACATATTATAAAGCTACAGTAATCAAAACAATATAGTACTGACATAAAGACAGACATATAAACCAATGGAATAAAACAGAGTCCAGAAATAAACCCTTGTGTATATGGTCAAATGATCTTTAACAAGGGTACCAATACCACTCAATGGGGAAAGGACAGACTTCAATAAATGGTGCTGGGAAAACTGTATATCCATATGCAAAAGGATGAACTTGGACCCTCATCTTACATCATATATAAACATTAACTCAAAATGGATTAAAGACCTAAACTAAAGACCCAAAATTATAAAACTCCTAGAACAAAACATAGAGGAAAAGCCTTATAACATTGGATTTGGCAATGATTTCTTGGCTATGACATCAAAAGCACAGGCGACAAAAGCAAAAATAGGCAAATGGGACTATATCAAACTTAAAAACTTTTGTGCATCAATGGACACAATCAACAGAGTGAAAAGGCAACCTAAGGAATGGGAGAAAATATTTGCAAATCATTTTTTTGATAAGGGGTTAATATCCAGAATATATAAAGAATTACTACAACTCAACAACAAAAAAATCAAATAATTCAGTTAAAAAATGGGTAAAGGAATTGAATAGACAGTTCTCCAAAGATGATATACAAATGGCCAACAAGCATATGAAAAGATGCTCGACATCGCTAATTATCAGGGAAATGCAAATCGAAACCCCAATGAGATATCATACTCATTAGGATGGCTACTTTCAAAAAAGCAAAAAATAACAAGTGTTGGTGAGGACGTGGAGAAAAGGAACCCTTGTGCATTGTTGGCATGTTGTAAAATGGTGCAACCACTATGGCAAACAATATGATGATTCCTCAAAAAATTAAAAATAGAACTACCATATAATCCAGCAATCCCAACTTCTGGGTATATATCCAAAAGAATTGAAAGCAGAATCTCAAAGAGATATTTGCATACCCATGTTCATAGCAGCAGTATTCACAATAGCCAAGAGATGAAAACATCCCAAATGTCCTTTGGCCAATGGATAGATGAACAAAATCTGGTAAATACATACAATGGAATACTATGCAGACTTAAAAAGTAAAGAAATCCTGTGACATGCTACAACACAGATGAACCTTGAGGAAATTATGCTGTGTGAAACGAACCAGTCACAAAGGCACAGATACTGTAGGATTTCATTTATATGTGGTATGTAACGTAGTCATAGATGTAGAAAGTAGAATGGTGGCTACCAGGATCTGAGGGGAGGGGCAAAAGGGGAGATGTTGTTTAATGAGTATAAAGTTTTAGTTTTGCAAGGTAAAAAAGTTCTGGAGATCTGCTTCCCAACAATGTAAGTATACATAACACTAATAAACTGTACACTTTAAAATGGTTAAGATGGTAAATTTTATGATATGTGGTTTTTACCACAATAAGAAAAATACTCAAAGTAAATACCAAGGCCAGCTTCAGAAGAGGTTTAAAGAGCATTCCAGAGTCACCTGAGCTCTGCTCCATCTCTCTGGGCTCTCTCTATTCTGCCTTCCTCCTCAAGCTTCATTCCTTATGGCTGCAGCTCTTCCCGTCCTCACATTCACCATCCAGGAGAGAAATAAGCTGTGTCCCAGCATTCTCAGAATCAGCCCCTGGGTTCTCACTCATTGTACTGGTGGATGCCACACACCCACGCCTGAACCAGTCACAGAGCCAGGGCAGATGTGAGGTGCTAGTTGGCTTACACCAAACAGAGCCTACCTCTGAAGTGGGAGTGGATTCAATCCTACCTAGACCACTTAGGAGAGAGGGGGTTTCCCAACCGGACCGGGGGTCAGCAAACTTTTCATGTAAAGGGCCGTATAGTAAATATTTTAAGCTTTGTGGGTCATATGGTTTCCATTGCAACTATTAAAGTCTGCCATTGTAGCATGAAAGCAGACATAGAGCTTAAATGAATGAGCATGGCTGTGTTCCAATAAAATTTTACAAGCGCTGAAACTTGGTTTTCATATAATTTTCATGTATCATGAAATGTTGTATTTATTTTGATTTTTTTTAACCATTTAAAAATGTGAAACCATCTTAGCTCAGAGATGGCTGGTGGGATTTGGCCCATCCATAGGCTGTATTTTGCAGATCCCTGTTCAAGATAATCTCTCCAAATGCCTTTTAGCTCAATGATTATTTTTCTTCATAATTTTACCTGGCCACCTTCATTCCTCCTTTCTGTAATACCTGTAATTAGGTGACCCTCAGCTCAAAATCCTCAACCCGTCTTGCATCAAGGCATTTGGAAGGTCATACAATCTCTTTTCCTTTTCCCTTGTGCACTGAATTGTCATAATACCTTGTTTGCCATAGAACACTTGGGAAATAGAGGACAATGTACTGGTAAATATTATAGATAATGCCTATTCCCCTCTACCATTGTTGGAAATTAAAGACATGCCTTCAAATCTGCGGGTACAATTTATAGAGTTAGGTTAAAACTCTGTTGTGTTGCTAAGCAATTGTTCTCCTATTTTTGTTCACCTTTACAGTAACTTTTTTTCTAGCTTAAATGTTTAATAGACTAGAACTGTCTTCAGAATGATATATTTCTTAAAGGCTTTAGTTTCCAGTCGTTGGTCAGAGTGCCGTTATGTAAATGATCGAAGTAAGTATTCAAAATGTGGGTTTAAAGATCTTCAGGGTCAGAGAGTGACCCTGGCAAGAGAGGGATGGGAGATGGAGCTGAACAAAGGAGCAGAGGAAGGATAAAGTCAAGGAAGCTTTTAAATTCCTACACGGAGAGGGTTTGGCTGGATCTCTGGAGGAAGATGAAAAGAAAACAGGCTTGGGAGAAAGTAAAATTCGTTGGAATAGCTGTAGGAGGGCAATGATCTGTTTTAAAACTAAAATGGGCAACTGTGGAATGATTTGGTCAAATGTATTTTGGCAGCCTTTGAATTGTAGTGCAAATAATGACCTTTTTTATTTGCTCACTGTTTGTTTATGACCCACCTACTTCTAAAAAAACATCTGAGCCTCAAGTAGCCTGTGGGGCTTTTATGTGAATTACAAAGGACATGCCCTTTGGGCTATTGTGTCCCAGCAGGTAACATCTTTGTGCTATGTTTCAAGGATTTTGGGTCTCTCTGAGAGGGCTAGATTTCAACCCCCGTTTGGGTCTTTGGCCAGGCCCCCTGCACAGCCATTTGCTGTGGCCTGAGCCTGAGGTGGTTCATGATAAAAGACATCTGATTGGGTGACAGTGCACTTGAATAGTTGTTCCCCAGGTGGAATTTCCAAACAGGGTCAAAGGGCCATTTAGGGTACAGGTCTATGAAGGACCAGGTGGAATTCACCAACATTGACACCTATACAGGTATCAAATAGCGGACTCGCTTGTCTAGCTCCTCACAAAACTAAATTGTCCTAATACTGACAGATTAAAATTATAAACTCCAGAATTTTATTATAGCAATTGCTTTAATCGCAAGATTTCCAAATGCCTAGTGTATAATTCCCTCCTTTTATGCTCTCTTGAGCCACCATTATGAGGCACACTCAAGGTTAAGAAGGAAGGGTTCACCTTGGTCCTCCTGAGTGGTTCCATGATGCTTTTGCTGTTTATCTGTTTTCTCTAAGGACTTTGTTGTTGTTTTTGTTTTCTTTTCCTTTCTTTTGTTTTCTAAATTGAGGGACTACCATGTGGCACACTGCTGACATAGCTTTGGGCTTTAAATGTGCTTTCTAATAGCCACCCCTTCCCAACAACTGATTCCCTTTTAATTTATAGTTTATAATCTGCTGATAAGCAGGAAACCAGCTGACTGAGGTTGTTAGAATTATGTATAAGATAAAAGTTAATAGCCTCTACGCAAGTGCCTCATGGGATCTCATGAAACAGACAAGCCTGAGGTTCAGTGCTCAGGTTGTGTGGTAACTCTTTGAGCTGCTCAAACACTCTTTTGGTTTATATTACTGATATCCTTTCTAACAATTGATTCTTTTGTTCCAGATGGTTGCATTTATAGGAAATTGACCTCCAAATATTATTATGGTGGAGGGTTTTTATTACCTGCGGAATAAAAGCTAAGGTGCAGGAAAGCCCAGTGGTTAAGAGTGTGAGCTCCGGAGCTATGCTGCCTTGAGTTGAATCTTTTGTATCACTTCCCAGTCACATGATGGTGGGCAAGATGCCTAACCTTTCTGTGCCTTCTTTTACTCATCTGTAAAATGGGCATAATAGTAACACCTACACCATTGAATTGAAAGAGGGTTAAATGTCTTATTCATGAAAAGTGCTAAGAGCAAGAAGTACTCAAGTATTTATTTTGTTGTTATTGGGAAGAAGAGGAGGAAAACAAGGAAGCAGGCTCTTCAAATAGTCTTCAAATTAACTATCATCAGTGGGACTGATGCCTTGAAATGGATGATGTTTACTTTCCTTCCCTGAAATCCGTTTCTTTGAAATATACAAAGTTGAAGGAATGGCAGTGTATTAGTTGTATTAGTGAGTTCTACAGAGAAACAGAACCAATAGGACACATAGAGAGATGTATAGAGAGAGATTTATTATGAGGGATTGACTCATGGGTTTATGGAGGCTGAGAAGTCCCATATCTGCTATCTGCAAGCTGGAGACCCAGGAAAGCCAGTTGTGTAGTTCTAGTCTAAGCCCAAAGGCCTGAGAACCAGGGGAGCCAATGGTGTAGGTACCAGTCTAGCCAAGGACAAGGAGCACCAATGTCTGAGGGCAGGAGAAGAGGTGGATATTCCAGCTCAAGCAAAGACAGGAAATTCACCCTTTCTCCTCCTGTTTTTCTATTCATGCCCTTAATGGATTGGATGATGCTCACCTAAATTGGTGAGGATCATTTTCTTTACTCAGGCTACCAATGCAAATGCTAATCTCCTCTGGAAACACTTTCATAGGCACACCCAGAAATAATGTTTTACCAGCTTTCTTGGCATCCCTTAGCCCAGTCAAGTTGACACATAAAATGAACAGAGCTGAGCAGAGAAATGAGCAGCAATGCAATGACAGTAGGGGACTTCGATGCCCCACTTTCATCAGTGAATGGATCATCCAGAGGCAGAATCAATGAGGAAACAGCAGACTTGAATAAGACTGTGGACTTAACAGACGTATGCAAAGTGTTCTGTCCAGTAGCATCAGAGTACATGTTCTTCTCAGGCACGTGTGGAGCATTCTCCACGCGTCTTCAAATAGTCTTCAAATAGTTCCACAGTTGGACTGTGGAACAGGTCTTGACAAGTTTGGGAAGATTAAAATCATATCAAGTGTCTTTTCCAACCACGATGGTATGAAATCAATAGCAGGAGGAAAAGGAGAAAATTCACAAATGTGTTAAAATTGGATGGCATGCTCCTGGACAGCCAATGAGTCAGGGAGGAAATCAAGAGAGAGATTGGGGAGTATCTTGAGACTGGTGGAAATGGAGACACAGCATGCCAGAACTTGTGGGATGCAGCAAGGGTAGTTCTAAGATATAAGTTTATAGTAGTAAATGCCTATATTAAGAAAAAAGAAAGATGTCAAATAGACAACCTAACTTTACAACACAAGAAACTAGAAGAAGAATAAAAACAGGCTGGGCCCAGAGTTGGTAAAGAAAGGAAAATAATAAAGATTAGAGCAGAAATAAATGAAATAGAGACTAGAGAGACAATAGGATCAATGAAGCTGTTTTTGAAAGGATGGACAGAATTGACAAACCTTAGCTAGACTAACCAAGAGAAAAAGAGGACTCAAATGAATAAAATTATAAATTAAAGATGGAACATTGCAGCTGATGCCACAGAGGTGCAGAGGATTATAAGAGACTAGTATGAACATTTGTATGCCAATGAATTGGATGACCTAGAAGATGTAGATGGAGTCCTGGAAACATAGAACCTGCCAAGACAATCATGAAGAAATAGAATATCTGAACAGACCAATAATGAGTGAAGAGATTGAAGAAGTAGAAAAGCCCAGGACCAGATGGCTTCATGGGTGAATTCTACCATACATTTAAAGAATTAATGCCAATCCTTCTCAAACTCTTCTAAAAAATTGAAGAGGAGGTAACACTTCGAGACTCATTTTACGAGGCCAGCATTACTCTCATACCAAAGCCAGATAAGGACACTACAAGAAAAAAAATTACAGGCCAATATCCCTGATGAGCAAATTCAAAAGCATATCAAGACACGAAATCAATATACAGAAATCAGTTGGATTTCTATTCACTAACAATGAACTATCTGAAAAAGAAATTAAGAAAATAATCCCATCTAAGCACATTGAAAGGACCATACACCATGATCAAGTGGGATTTATCCCTGGATGCAAGGATGGTTCAACATTTGCAGATCAATAAACACGATACACCACATTAACAGAATGAAGGATAAAAACAATATGATCATCTCAATAGATGAAGAAAAAGCATTTGACATTTTCAACATCCTTGCATGATAAAAACTCTCAACATATTAAGTATAGAAAGAATGTACCTCAACATAATAAAGGCCATTTTTCACAAACCCACAGCTAACCTTATACTCAATGGTGAAAAGCTGAAAGGTTTTCTCTAAGATCAAGAACAAGATAAGGGTGCCCACTTTCACTGCTCCTATTCAACATAGTTCTAGCCAGAGCAATTAGGCAAGAAAAAGAAATAAAAGGTATCCAAATTGGAAAGGCAAAAGTTAAATTGTCTCTGTTTGCAGATGACAGGATCTTATATATAGAAAACCCTGGTGGAAGATGGGCATGGATGTTAGCTCAGGGCCAGTCTTTCTCAGCAAAAAGAGGAGGATTAGCCTGGATGTTAGCTCAGGACTGATCTTCCTCACAAAATAAATAAATAAACAAACAAATAAATAAATAAATAGAAAACCCTAAAAACTCCACAAAAAAACTGTTAGAATAAACAAATTCAGTAAAGTTGCAGGAAATAAAATCAATATACAAAAATCAGTTGCATTAGTATATACTAACAATGAACTATCTGAAAGAGCAATTATGAAAAGAATCCTATTTACAATAACATCAAAAGGAATAAAATACTTAGGAATAAATTTAACCAGAGAGGTAAAAAATCTCTTCAGTGAAAACTATAAAACATTGATTAAAGAAATTGAAGAAGACACAAATAAATGGAAAGATATCCGCCATTCATGGATTGGAAGAATTAATATTGTTAAAATATCCACAGTACGCAAAGCAATCTACAGATTCAATGCAATCCTTATCAAAATTCCAATGACATTTTTCCAGAAATAGAAAAAACAATCCTAAAATTTGTATGGAACTGCAAAAGACCCCAAAGCAATCTTGAGAAAGAGAAACAAAGCTAGAGGCGTCACGCTTCCTGATTTCAAACTGTATTACAAAGCTATAGTTTTCAAAACAGTATGGTACTGGCATAAAAACAGACACATAAACCAATGGAACAGAATGGAGAGCCCAGAAATAAACCCATGCATATATGGTCAAGTAATTTTTGAGTAGGGCACCAAGAATATACAATAGGGAAAAGATAATCTTTTCAATAAGTGGTGCTGGGAAAACTGGATATCCATATGCAAAAGAATGAACTTGGCCCCTTACACCATACATAAAAATTAACTTGAAATGGATTAAATACTTACATCTAAGACTTGAAACCATAAAATTTCTAGAAGAAAACATAGGGGGTAAAACTCCTTGACATTGGTCTTGGCAATGGTTTTTTGGATATGATGCCAAAAGCACAGGCAACAAAAGCAAAAATAAACAAGTGGGACTACATCAAGCTAAAAAGCTTCTGCATAGCAAAGGAAACAGTCAACAAAATGCAAAGGCAACCTACAGAATGGGAGAAAGTTGCAAACGATATGTCCAATAAGGGTTAAATATCCAAAATATACAAGGAATTCATACAACTCAAAAACAAAAAACACAAGTAACTCAATTGAAAAATGAGCAAAGGACCTGAATGGACATTTTTCCAAAGAAGACATACAAATAACCAACATGTATATTAAAAGGTGCTCAACGTCATTAATTATCAGGGTAATTCAAATCAAAACCACAATGAGATTCCTCACACTTGTTAGGATGGCTATTATCAAAATGATGAGAGATAATAAGTGTTGGCCAGAGTATGGAGAAAATGGAACCCTTGTGCACTGTTTGTGGGAATGTAGATTGGTACAGTCACTATGGAAAACAGTATGGAGGTTCCTCAAAAAATTAAAGATAGAACTACCATATGACCCAGCAATCCCACTTCTGGGTATATATCCAAAAGAAAAGAAAATAGGATCTTCTAGAGATATCTGCACTCCCATGTTCATCACAGCATTATTCACAATAGCCAAGATATGAAAACAAGCTAAGTGTCCATTGACAGATGACTGAATAAAGAAAATGTGGTGTATATATGCAATGGAATACTATTCAGCCATAATAAAGAAGGAAATCCTGCCATTTGCAACAACGTGGATAAAACTGGAGGACATTATTCTAAGTGAAATAAGCCAGACAAAGAAAGACAAATACTGTATGATCTCACACGTAAAATCTGAAAAACTCAAACTCATAGTATAGAGAGTAGAATGGTGGTTACCGGGGCTGGGGCTGGGAGAAATGGGGAGATGTTGGTCAAAGGCTACAAACTTTCAGTTATAAGAATAATAAGTTCTGGGGATCTAATATGTAGCATGGTGATTGTAGTTAATAATACTATATTGTATCCTTGAAACGTACTGAGAGTAGATCTTATGTGTTCTCACCACAAAATAAAAAAATGGTAACTATGTGAGGTGATGGATATTAATTAACTTGATTGTGGTAATAATTCCACAGTGTATGTTTATCAAATCATCACATTGTACATCTTTAAAAAAAAAAAAAGGAGTGTATGGGGAAAAAAAAAAAAAACCGGCATTGTGGAATGAATCTGATAGAGCCAGCCACACTAGAGTCTGGATGACTGAGGAGCCAGTGTACTGTTCTTCCCATGGGTATTTGCATTTTCTTACAGGTACAGTGCCTTTAAAGTACTGGTATCAAAGACCCCACTACCACCTCTCACTTTCCTATCCACCCACCAACCCATATCCCTGTAAACATACATGCGCTCTTACCCCTGCTTGCCTACTTTGGTCCCATCATAGGGAAAGAGGAAGGCCTCTTTTGTCAGAACCAGTGGTTCCTCGATCCCCAGATCCAAGCCTGCCACCTCCTGGGAAACCTCATTTCCTCTATCATGCCACCTCTTTGCTTTATATTCAGTTATCTATGATCTAGGAACTTTCACATCAGTATTTAAACATGGATAAGTGGTTACTGCATTACAAAATTAAAAATGTAATAAAATAAAACCCCTTTGCCCTTATAACCCACTTTGTACCTGTAACTTTACTTTCTTCTTCTCTATGAATGCAAAATTATTGGAGTTGTGGCCCTCGTTTGCTGTCTCCTCCTCCACACTGCCTCTTACTACTAAACTGTCTAGATGCTGGCCTGTTGCATCTCCCCCAATGAACTGCCTTCACCAAGACGTTAAATATAATGGGAACTTTTAAATCAATCAATTTTTATTGGAAAAATAAACCATGATATAGAAATGGTTATAACAGTAGATTCAATCCAGCAGTGACAGAGGATGTGCTAGAGACACAAATTTCAACATTTATATCTCAGAAATACGTTGAATGGAAAAATAGGTTGCTGAAGGGTGTCTATGATATGATGTCATCTTATAAAGTTTAAAAACATGCAAAATATATGCTGAGTATGGATATACAAACCTATGATAGATGTCTTTATTTTACTTTATTGAGATATAACTTACATTCTGTAAAATTCACTTGTTTTGACTATACAATTCAGTGCCTTTTAGTAAAGTTACAACTGTTCAACTGTCACCACAATGTAATTTTAGAAACTTTTTATCACTCCCAATATAATTTTGTGCCCATTTGCAGTCACTCCCTGTTCTCACCCCCAACCCTGCACATCCACTAATCTGCTTTCTGTCTCTGTGGATTTGCTTATTCTGGACATTACATATACATGGAATCATATATGTGGTCTTCTGTGACTGGCTTCTTTCACTAGGCATAATGTTTTCAAGTTTCATCCATATTGTAGCATGAATCACTACTTCATTCCTTTTTGTGGCTTAATACCATTCCATTGTATGGATTGTTTATCTGTTCATCACATGATGGACATTTGGATTGTTTCTACTACTTGAACATTTACGTACAAGTCTTTGTGTGTGAACATATGATTTTATTTCTCTTGGGTGGATACCTAGGGGTGGAATTACTAGATCATATGATAACTCTGTGTTTAGCTTTTAAAGAAACTGCTAGGTGTTTTCTATTTTACATTCCCACCAGCAATTTATGAGTGTTCCAGTTTCTCCACGTCCTCACCAATACTTGTGATTATCTGTCTTTTTGATTATAGCCATCCTAGTGGGTGTGAAGTGCTATCTCATTGTGGTTTTGATTTGCATTTCCCTGATAGCTAATGATATTGAGGGTCTTTCCGTATGCTTATTGAACATTTGTATATCTTCTCTGGAAAAATATCTATTCAAACCTTTTGCCCATTTTTAAATAGGATCACTTATCTTCTTATTAATAAGTTGTAAGAGTTCTTTATATATTCTGGATAAAACATCTCTTTTTATTTCCTGAAACATTTTGATCGAAATTTTTTCTCAGTCTGAGACTGCTACAGGGGAGGTAAGTTCAAGTTTGAGGACCTTCGAAATGCCTCCTCCCCAGAGCAGCACTGATTAGCAATTCCCACAGGCATATAGCCCTCTGCAGGCTCCCCTTGTGGGTTAGTTCCCTTGGTGTGACCAATTCATCAAAGTGTAGTCTGTGTCAGTCTCCCAACAGCAAGAGCTGGGTGCACAGCAGGAGCTGGATCTGACATTAGTCGTCATCTGCCCTGAATTTTAATTTTGAGCACCCTCCGTCCTAGTGCTTGCTCCTGAAATCTAGAGCAGCCAGAGTGAGTGACAGGAGCCTGTAATGAGATCCTTTCCTGGTGTATTATTCTTAATACATGCACAAGTGTGCCTCTTCGTTCACAAGAGCCCGTTGGGGCAAGAGTTGTTAGCAGTTGAGTTGAGGAGCACAGAAACTGTTGACTTGAGAGAAGGCCATTTCTAAAGGACTTGAGAGTAACCCTAATGTCAGTGCCACATTCTCTACATCTTCCTCTTTTGCGAGCAGCAGCTATCTGGTGGTCAGATGAGCATTAAAAGTGCCTTTGACAGCATTGCAGAAATTGTAACTCATGAAGCACCTTGTGTTTCCAAGAGAGATGATTGATGGGTGACAACAGAAAGGTTTTAGATTTCCAGAAGAAGCTATCATGTGAGAAAACAGTCTGATTTTCCACTGAGCCAAAAAGATTCTTATGCTTTAAAATAATTTGTTGTCTTGTACATCAGTGTATGTATCATCAAGAGGAATTACTCACAGGTGGTGCTTGTTAAATTCTTCATCTTTCACAACACATTTGATTGTAAATGCTGCTTCTGAGATTCCCAAGAGTGTCAGTCCTAGAATTAGAAGTCAAAAAATAAGGAAGAATGCTTTTTCTAACCTACCGTCTCTCTTTATCTGCTGTATCCAGTCAGCTTCACGGATTATCATATAACCAAGAACAAATTTTGGAAAGCTGGAAAAAAATCGTCAAGCAATCCCTGAAGAAAATAATAGCCTTAGATGATCATTTTGTCTTTTTAAGTTGTAAACTCGTAATCGGTACATCTCTTGAGGCATAAATATTGGTTGAGTGGCTACGATGGTCCCACATACCTCATGGTGCTTAATTAAAGCTGTTACTGATTTTTCACTTGTTGGAAAATGACATGCTAGTGGCATCTTTCTGGCTGAGTCCTCGCCTAGAGAACTCACTACAGGTGTTTCCACTTATGTTGCCTGGTATTTAGCCTAATTTCTTCTCCCTTTAATTTACATTTCTGTTTATTTTATTGGCACTGTTTCTGTTACAGTAAATGATCCTTGTTAATCCTTTGGGTTTAGGGCTTGCAATATTAATTGGCCCTTACCCAACATCAGAGATCTGAGTTAGTTTGTTTTTTTGTCTTCTTTCTTTGTGAAGCACGAGCAAATCTCCATGCCCTTGGAATCTTTTTTTTTTTTCTGTTAGTTGGTGGGTCGATTTTGCTTTGCACTTCTGAAAATTCCTCCACTTAAGAGAAATATCCTTCTCCCATTTTCACCATCTTCTATATGGCAATCAGATGTAGAAAAGGTCTAATTTGCATTGGATCAATATACCTGAAATACCTATGCAAAGTTAGTTCCTATCTGGAACTCAACCACTATAATGCATGTGCTATATTCATTTGTTCCATTAGTAAAACTTCCTTACAGAGCTGAGATGTCATGGTTGGAATTTTTCTTAAGGTATTAGACGAGGCTTCTCAAATTTCATTCCAAAGAAATTTTAAAGCATAAGAAACCTCTTTGGCTTAGTGGGGAAATTGAAATGTTTTCTCAGGTTATAACTTCTGGCATTTTAAAATTTTGTATTGTTACCCATCAACCTATCAATCAACAGGAATTTATTGGGCAATTACCATATACCAAATGGTGTGTTAGGTACCTTGAGAAATAGGAAAAAATACAAAATGTGGCCCTTGTTTCAACGAGCTTAAATTTGTTTGTCTATTCATTTATTCATTCATTAAACTAATGTTTACTCAACATCCAATGTGTGCCAACCACATAATCTATGTGAGATAAAATAAGCATAACAAGTATATCTAAGAGCTGTGCAGGAGGAGATCAGAGATCGGACAAAGACTCCAGGAGGAAGTAGCTGGCAGAGCTAAGATATCTCATCTCCCTCCTCGTAGTCAATCTTCAGGTGGCTTCTTTCACTTCTGATGTGATTGCAAAGCCTCCATGACCTGACCCAGCCTGCACTGGGCTCCCCACATTAGAAACACTTGCCAGGGTGGGAAGAAAGATAGCAGCATTGCTAAGTGGAAGACTCCTCTTTGAAGCATCTTAACCTTTGTTCCAAGAGAGTATTCTTTACAGCATAGATCCACTGTGTATAAAAATCTAGCATCAGGAGTCCCTAAACAAATCTCACCTTAAAAATACACTTTTCTGTACTCATGTTTAACCCAGCATCCATGATCATCCATAAGTATCCTTGAGTCGTTGTTACATATCAACCCACCGAGATCGGCTGTTTCATTGTATTAGTTATCTATTGCTGCAATAACAGATTACCCCAAAATTTAGTGACGAAAAACAACACACATTTATTATCTCAGTTTCTGTGGTCAGGAATTTGGACATGCCTAAGGTGAGTCCTCTGCCCCAGAGTCTCTCACAAGACTGTAATCAAAGGACTCTCTGAGGCTGGGGGTTCTTATTTGAAAATTAGATTGGGAAAGGAGGCACTTCCAAGCTCACTCAGTGGCAATTGGAAGGAGTCAGTTCCTCCAGGTTTGATAGACTGAGGGGCTCACTTCCTTATTGGCTGTTGGCTTGAGGCTGCCCTCAGCTCCTTGCCATGTGGGCCTCCTTAGCATGAAAACGTGCAATCCAAGAAGGCCATATAGACAGTCTGGTAGCAAGATGGAAATCTTAATTTTTGCAGCCTAATCACAAAAGTGATATGTCCTTAATGTTGCCGTATTCTATTAGTTAGAAGTAAGTTGCTCAAAGGGAGGAGATTACACAAGGCAGTGAATTCTAGGAGGCAGGGATCATTGTGGGCCATCTTAGAAGCTGGATGCATAATTATTTTATTTGGCAAACATTTATCAGTCATCCACATGTTGTCACTAGGGTGCAACTGTGATAATAAGTGGCTTTTGTCCTCAAGGTATTCACAAACAGCTTGGGAACATGAGCATATCAACCTCTAACTCTAATTTAGCATGGAAAATCTTATAGTAGAGTCAGATTCAAAACTCAATGGGAATATGGAAAAGAGAGATGTCTGTTCAGAATGGATCCCCCAATGGGAATGCCATTTTCTTTCATAGTTAAAAATAAACATAATGTCACTTCTTCTGGGGAACTTTCTCTGACACTCGTCTTTTTCCCCAACTAAATTCCCAGAAGAGGTGACATTTGAGATGGTTCTTAAGAAACAGAGTAAGTAGGAATGGCTTTCCAAATATAAAACACAGCATAACATAAAGCATAAAGATATGATGCAGTATGACACATTCCAGGAACAATGGAACTATAATATGGCTAGAATGTTAGGGATGTGGTCAGGGATGGGGAATTGTTATAGCAGGAAACAAGTCTAGAAAGATGAATTGGGGTCATATTAGGAAAAGGAATTTGAATTCTATACCACAGCACTTAGACTTTACCATATAGCAAGTAGAGGGCCACAGAAGGTCTCTAATTAGTAGGTTAATGTAGTGAAACACATGCCTTAGAAAGGAACTGTGGAAGCAGGTTAGAGAATTTGTGGAGATACTAGATAGGAGGTAAAGATAATATTCCAAGGAGAGTTGATAATTATGTGAAATGAGATATAGAAAAAAGAAGGCCATGGAGATGGAAAGTTCAAAATCAGGAGATGTTTTAGGTCTGAAATTGACAGGATTATCAGATCCAGGCAAGAGTTATGAGAAATGAGAGAGGGATATGGAAGAGGCAAGGATTTCTCTGGAATTTCTATCTCAAGAGAATAAAAGCCTCTTAAAAGAGGGACCATGTCTTATTTGACTTGAGAATCTCAATATTTTAATGGTGCCTGGTACTTGATGGTTGGCACTCGAGTTGACAGGTGGGTGGGTGGATGGATGAGTGGATGGATGGAAGGATGGTGGAAGGGTGGGTGGGTGGGTGGGTGGGTGGATGGATGAGCAGATGGTGTTGTTAAACATTCAAGGGAATACAGGAGGGAAATCAGTTTTGGGAACACAGGAGAGAATGGGTAGAAGGAAGTAATAAGACCCTCAGAAGGCTAAGGCGATGGTGGAAAGAATTAAGAAGGTAAGTGGAAAATTAACCCAGGTTTCTTCTTTATGGTAATCCATGGCTTTGATAGTTTTAATTGGCAATTTGTTATTCCATATGCTTCAGCAAGTTTTAAGAAAGAGTAGTTTCTTTAGAGAGCAAAACTCTTTGTGCAAATCATATCAACATTTTGGAAACCTATTAGATTTCTCAGCACTTTATCCTAAAATGTTATGCAAAGCAAGTACTAGTCTGGCCACTGAAGCCATTTAACATCCCTTCAATTTTAGTAAGAGACATGAAAATATTGAAAAAAATTTCCCCAGAAACTCAAATCAAGAAGTTCCTTCCTTTCATAGTCTACACTAACCTTACCTTTAACTTTCTATCAATGGCACAACCACACTTCTTGGCAATTTTCAGGTCTCTTGGACATCAGATTTTCTGAAGCAATGCTTCTCAAACTTCAAAGTGCACCATCTGTAGATCTAGTTAAAATGTGGATTCTGATTTTGAGGTTTAGGATGGGGCTTGAGAGTCTCTATTTCTAACAAGCTTCCAGGCAATTCTGATGCTGCTGATCCATGGACTGCACTTTGAATGGCAAGGATTTTAAGGTATCATTCAATATTGGTGACTTGGCTGACATCACTATTATTGTTGACACAGTCAGTTTCTCAGCTGCCTTTCAATCCAAGATTTCATTTACCTCCTGCCTTTGTTCATAGCCTCCCTGGGTGATTCTATATTGTCTATCCCTTCCCTGATGCTTCCAGCTCCTCTGACTTAATAATATGCGAGGATAGCTCCAGCATGCTGTCTTTCCCCTCCTCCAGATCCCTAATGTAGCTGTCAAAACTGACTTTCTAAGCACTCCCTTCTACTTTCTCTCACCATTTCTTAGTTTAATGCTTTGTTTACAGTCCTTAGATTTAGTCTTTAGTCCCCTGTTCCTTAACGTCTTCAAGCATCCACAATCAATCGAGGTTCAGTGGTCAGGGATCAAGTCCATTTTCTGAGTAAGAATTTGAGATCTGATAACTTGCAGCATTAGGGAGGTCAGCAATGTGTGTAACAAAAACAAATGAGAAATGGAGTCACCATGGGTCACTGGGGAATGATGGCTTAGCTGGAAACAAGGCAGCCCAAGTCTCAACTCTTCTGCTAAACAATTGCATGACGTTAAAGAACTCGCTTACCCTACCTGAGCCAATGTTTTGTCAGCTGTAAAAGAGTACATTAAATTTAAATGATCTCTATGGTCTGTTAAAATTAATTATGAAGAGGCTGACTTCACTTCAAATCTTCATTGTATGTCTAAACTAGAAGAGAGGTTCCTAACATGAGGCTCATGGCTCTCCAAGAACTCTGTGGGTAGAACTCAGAGAGTACGTGAACCATGATTGGGTGGTGGGGTGTGGAATTACATTTTTACGTTCACTGACCTCTAACTATCAGTGAGCATTTTCTTCAATCAGGAATATAAACAACAGACTAGAGTAGTATTTGCAGTGCCTATGACTTGGTCACCAATAGAAACCACAAATATATTTTACATCACATTACAACTTTTGCAGATATAAAAGTATGAGGCTCACCACTACTTCAAAGTTTTGGTGCTTCTTAGACCCTCTGCTACATCTTCTCATTGAACATGCTAGTGAAGAAGTACATCTATTATTATAGGCCAGTGGTTCTCAATAGGAAAAGATTTGACAGGCACATTTGACAATGTATGGAGATGCCTTTGGTTGTTACAACTGGGGAAGGGAGTGTTATTGGTATCTAATTAGTAGAGGCCAAAGATGCTGCTACAGTGGACAGGACATCCCTCCTGCCACCAAGAAAGAATTATCCAGTCCATAATTTCAATAGTGCTGAGACTGAGATGTCTGCTATAACCTCTTTAAAAATATTATTTTGATAACCATGTTCTAGTGTAATCAATTTCCTTTGTAATCCTGTGTATTTTATTTTATGCATTTACAAACTTTGTTCTTAGATGGGGTCCCATGGCCTTGCTGGGCTGTCAAAGGGGTCCATGGCACAAAACCCCTGTATGAGAAGGAGGTAGTAAAGGCCATCTGAATCCAAATCTTTTGGTTTGTAAACCAGGAAACTAAAGCTCAAGTATGTGACTCCTCAAGGCAGCATGACACAGTGGAGTCAGACAAGGTTCAGACGCCAACTCCACCCTTACTACTTATAGGACTTCGGCCAAATCATTTGCCTTTTCTTTATCTTAGTCCACGTGGGCTTCTATAACCAAGTACCAGAGACTCGGTGGCTTGAACAACAGAAATGTATTTCTCACAGTTCTGGACACTGGGAAGTCCAAGATCAAGGCACTGGCAGATTTGATCTCTGGTGAGGTTCTGTTTTCTGGTTCATAGATGGCACCTTTTCTCTTTGTCCTCATGTGGTAGAAGGAAGGAGTCAGTTCTCTGGGATATCCTTTATAAGGGCACTAATCTCAATCATGAGGGTCCCACCCTCACGTCTTAATCACTTCTTGAAGGCCCCACCTCCTAATGCCATCATCTTGGGTGTTAGTATTTCAACATATGAAATTGGGGGTGGGGCACAAACATTCAGCCTATAGCATCTTGGAATGTTTTCTCATCTATAAGATGGGTCAAGTTGCCCTTCACTTAGAGCAGGAGTTAGCAAACTACAGCCCAAAGGCCAAATCCAGCCTGTGGCCTGTTTTTGTCAATAAAATATTATTGCAACACATCCACACCCATTTGTTTACATATTGTCCATGTCTGCTTTTGCAGTGCAGTGGCAGAGTTTGGTTACAACATAGACCATACAGCCCACAATGCCCCAAATATTTGCTATCTGGCCTGTCACAGAAAATGTTTGCTGACCTCTGACAGTTAGAGTATAGCTGTGGAGGATAATGGGACACACAGTGTGTAAAGATTTAGCTCATTGCCTGGTCCAGGCTGAGCCACTTAATAGGATTGTTGTCACCTTTCACTTGTTGATTTAAGGTCTTTGTGCGTCTAATGGCAGCTCTTATTCACAGAAGACTCTTCAGGGGGATTGTTTTGTTTAAATAATTTTCATTCGATGCTTTGAAGATTAAACTCCAAACTAATTCCTCTCTGGCTTTTAAGTTCAGTTTCTAAGTAAAGTACAGCCTGTTTTAGCAATCAGTGTTAAGCAGCTTTTAAACAATATTGATCCAATTTATACACTTCGTTATTTATATACCTTAAAAAATTTAAAGAAATTTAATTATATATATATTCTATTTACTCTTTATGTCCATCCATTATCTGAATAAATTAACAAAACCTTCCCAGGTTCTAAATACATCTTACAAAGCTAATAAACCAAACTTATAAATATGGTAAAACAAAGGTGTTTTTTTTTTAAATTTCTAATATGCACATGTTTATTTAGATTTCAACTTAAAATGAAAAGACTAAATCAATTACTCAGTTATATACCTTATCTGGGAGTCACAACTATCTTTTTTTTTTTTTGGCTGAGGAAGGTTGGCCCTGACCTAACATCCTTTGCCAATCTTCCCCTTTTTGCTTGAGGAAGATTTGCCCTGAGCTAATATCTGTGCCCATCTTCCTCTATTTTGTATGTGGGTCGATGCCACAGCATGGCCGCTGACGAATACTGTAGGTCCATGCCCGGGAACCAAACCTGGGCCGCTGAAATGGAGCAAGCCGAACTTAACCACTAGGGCACAGGGCCGGCACCACAACTACCATCTTAATAGGCCAAATTTTCTTAACTGTTACAAAACCATAGACACCAGATTTGTGCAGATGCCTTAACCAAGAAATATGAATATAGTGGTTTTGGGTCTCTTGGTTATTTCTGTTCTCAATTCTAAAGCTTCCCAGGGTTGAAGGCTGCTTGGGCACTCAGGAAGTCAAATGCAGTCTCAGTTACTGAGATGACTTGACCAGAAATTTCAACTGGGTGTTAAAACTTGGAGTGGACATCCAAGGTGATTACACCAACTAACTGTCATTTTACGCCATGAAATCTGGGGGCTGCCTCCTCAGCATGGTGGAGATTTTGAACAACCAGCGATTTCATCCAGGAACTCACCAGGGCCTTCTCAGGAAGCTTAATGGGTTGTCCTAACCCTATGCCTAACTGCTGTTGCTAAACCCACAGTTTTACAAGGGTGTGGGCACACAGCCCAGCTCCCTAGAGTTGAATTTCTTATATACAATACCTAATCCTTTCTTCTCCTAAAAGACAGAAAACCCCACCCAGATTAATCACTTGATTGGATTTGCATAGTTTTAGATCTATATCAGTGTAAATGCCCTTTCTGTTTAATTTTAAGATTTTTGAACTTGGTAAAATATTTCTTCCTTCATATTCTCAGGACCCACCATGTTCTTGGACATTTAAATCTGATCCTATTGAATTCTCTACCTGGCTGTCTAGCCTGTCACCACAACTTGTAAGGCTCTTTTATTAGCACATCGAATCACAGAATTTTGTTGATTCTTGTGATGTTCTCCACAGCTCCTTCAAACTCAGCCATTCCCCTGGATCAGCTGTAGAATAAGCGCTTTTCGCATTTATGTCTTCCTGTCACCAGGACCAAAGTGTAAGATACATCAAAGTCGCCCTGGATGATGTGTGCCCTAGGGCAGTCGCAGTGAATGACATACAAAAAGGATAAACTCCCGAGATTTCTAAAATTAATTCAAATGGGCATAACTCCCTTGGAAAGTAGCACACATTGCCAGGCAGGGGGCTGGGCTCTGTGTGCTATTTTAATGAGCCCACAAGACTGTGGTCTAAGCTACAGCCTCCCATAATGCAGCTTAGTTTGGAAAGAGCAAGATAATGATGTTTAATGGTGAACTGCAAGGAGACAGGCAGGGGGGAGAGGAAGACAGCATGGAGTAATCTTTCTGCACTTCAACGCATGGGCCAGCCCTTTATTAAAGTATTCTTTCCAGTTTAGGGCTCCTCAGCTTAAGAGAAATTTGAGAAACTAAACATAAGTCCCAGCCAGTGCCACATCTTGAAAGCTCCCTAATTATCAGTTAGCCACTTGACTTAAGTTTATTGTACAACAGTTAGCTCTTTTCCTTAAAACCACTGCTAGTAACAGCTGGAAAAAAGCCAACTGGAGAAAGGTGCCCTTTAAAGCCATTATTTTGAGCTGCAGTTTCAATATGTCAATGAAAGAGTTGTCCAAATTTTGGCTTATCATTTCCTAATGAATTTTAGTTTCATAGTAGCCATCATTTAGTGAAATATATTGTTTCCCAAATTGTGAGAGTTTTCTTTTTTGCCAACTACCTTTATTCCTCTTCTCTCAGTAGCCCAGGGGCAGCTCTATTGCAGTCTGTCCTTATGACCAGAATGTTCTCCAGTTATTGGTTTGTAAGCCAGAAATTGGAACATAGAATGTACTTTTCGATAGAAATAATGTTCAACATGGTAGCAAAATTCCAGGCTAGCCCACAAAAGGTACTTGGTTAATGTATAATTTAGCTGTAGTTGGGAATATGGAGTTTTTTTCCGTAATTTTCCCATGCGACAATATATTATGATCCATTAATTTTAACTCTGCTACTCCAGAGGCAGAAGCGGCAGATGAGTCCACCCAGCAAACGCCATGGAGCTGGTCCAGATGAGCCTTTACCTGCCACTGACCATGTCCTCCACTAAAACACTGTTACCTGACTCGTATGATTGTGGTGGGGTTTACACGTAAATATGACAACAAGACCAATAATAAGAACAGTAATTTTATTAAATGTTTATTATGTGTCCTTCACTGATCAAGCCACCCTCACAGCTATCCTACAGAGTGGTGCTACTTCCCCATTTCACAGGTGAGGAACTGAGGCACGGAGATGTCAAGTAACTTGCCCAAGGTCATATAGCTTGAAATGGCAGAACCAATTCAAACCCAAGTGGTCTGGCTCCAGAAGCCATGCTCTTGGTCACTATAGTGAAGAGGTCAGCAAATTACAGCCCACCCCTTGTTACTATATGGTGTGCAAGCTAAGAATGGTTTTACCATTTTTAAAGGTTGGGAGGGGATGAAGAAGAATATTTTGTGACGTGTGAAAATGATATGAAATTTAAATTCCTATTCCCATAAGTAAAGTCTTATTGGAACACAGCCACACGTATTCATGTGCGTATTGTCTATAGCTGCTTTGGGGCCAGAAGGGCAGAATGGAGTGGTTGCGACCCTATGACCCAAAAAGCTTAAAATACTTACTATCTGGCCCTTTTCAGGAGGTTTGCCCACCTCTGCTACAGTGCATGAAAAGCTGTCAGGCCCAATGTCTATCTTACTGAAAATTTTCGATAAGTGCTGGCATTTGGAAAAACAAATCTGTCTCCCTCTCAGTGCTGGGGCTGGTGCTATAACTCCAGAGTTCCTGCTGTAAAAGTCAAGGTTCTCCCATTCAGAAGATGCTAGACAGCCCAGTCCCCAATTTCAGGACCCCTGTGACAGCACCTGCTTACAAGTCCCCAGTGGCTAGCAAGGTCAGGGCTCTATCAAAGGCTTTGTTCTGGAGGCTTTGCTTGTACATGTGGAGGCCAGAGTGGCAGCAATTCCCAAGGCATTCACTAGTAGCACGTCAGGAATGAGGGCTCCAGGTAGACCAGCAGCATCTTCTGGGGGGCTGGAGGGACTCTAAATCTAGCTGCCTCGGAGGGGCTGAAGGTATTGACAGCAAGGGACACTTGGGACCCATTCCTAACCAGAGTGTTCCTCCTCAGCCTTTGGGGATCAGGCCTCTAGAATTGAGGAACTTAACATCTAGCAGAAGTGGTATGTACGGGTGAGGGGCTCTTTTTGCACATGTACTAACAGATTGCACAAAAATATTCAGAGCAGCATTTCCATAGCAAAAACATGGACACAACCCAAATGTTAATGAGCAAGAGAATAAATAAATAAATGTGGCTCACTCCATTGTCTTCTTCAAATCTTTTCTCAATTAATACATTATCAGAGACCTACCCTGATACTTGTGAGCGAGCGTGCACACACGCATACACACAGAGGGAAGGGAGCCAGCAAACGGTGCATTATCAAATACATGGCTCCTGTGGGCTTAATCCCTCTGGAGACCTCTGGAGCCAGTGTGGAACAAGCCTCACAGTTATCTCAACTGAGGGGCAGGCATGCAGGGTTTTTATCATTGATGGAAGGATGACTCCTTGGAAGCATTAACACTTTGACACCTCTTTGTGCTGCTCTCAGGCTGAGGTACCCCTGTTGTCAGAATAAATGCCCTCGGGCAGAAAGTCTTAGGCTTGTAGAATGAATGCCCAGCGGACCTTGGAGTATCAACAGCAATTGCTGCCTTCCAGCTGGAGGTCACATTGACATTTCCCTTCACCTCTGCTCAGCTGTGATCCAGAGCATGCCAAAGTCCACTGAGAATCTGCTCTAACACACAGATGAATGGATTCTCTAAGCCTCAAGCCTCTATAAGCTGGCATGCTTACTAAAATTTAGTACAATAAGATTTCATATGGGATGTAACTTGACCCCTGCCTCAACCAAAAATATCTCAATGAAACAGCACTAAATGCCTAGAGCTCTTGGTATTGCCACTCTCTGACATGCCCCCCTCTGTAAACTTTTTTAAAAATGCAAATCAAAGTAAATGGATGAACGAATTTATATAGTTATTATTTATAAGCCAATTATCAAAATTTGTGGCCTAAAATTACTGTTGTAATACTATATGAATAAAATATATAGATAGCTACAACTTAAAGAAAAAGAAAATAATTCATTCCCTTTGGCCCAGTAGTAATACTTCAAGGAATATATCCTTTGGATATAATCATGAATGTAAAGATGACTTATGTATAAAAATAATTATTCGGATATTTCTGATGATAGAAAAAATTGAAAGGAAATTTAACACCCAACTTGATAATAAACATTAAATAAACTGTGTAATAGACATATTACAAGCTGTTTTTCAACCATTGAAATTATTCTTATAAAAAATTTTTAATATTATGACAAAATATTTATGACATATTGGTGAGAGATAAAAAAGTATATAAGAAGTATGATTCCACCAGTTTACACAAAATGTTTAAACAGAAAAAATACTGGAAAAAATACTCTAAAATATCAACAATGGGCTGTAGGAAAATGAGTGATTTTTTTTTTTTAAATCATACTTTCTACCTTTTCTGCAATGTCAGGTCTGGCTTTTGCAATAACAAAGTCAACTTTAAAAATCAAGTAAGTTGGCACAGGATAGGTTAATTTGTCGAAGACTAGAAGGGATTCTAAATGACAGAAATAGACCTTTAATGAGAGACTATAGGATCAGAGGTTCTAACTGCACTGTGTCCATTTTAATGACCTGTGGATGTAAATCACTGTTGAGTACTTAAAAATTGTCAAAGGTACATTACAAGAATTTTAAAAGGGATACTCATAAGTATGAAGATATATTTCTAAGCATCTTTTTTTCCATATATATCCTTATTAATTCTAAAATAGGGGGAAATGTTGACCTTAAGATTCTGTTTGTCATATCATTAATTAGTTTCTTAATGTGGATATCCTGAAATGAAATTTTGCCCCATGGGTTATACTGCCCTACCATGTTGTTATTATTGAAACGAAAGATGTCTGAATAGTATTGCTTCACTAAATCGTAACTAAAGATGGGGGGATCTCATTGATATCTGGGCACTGTGGGATGGGAAAAAATGTGAGTTTAAATGAAAAGGATTTTATAACCCTTAAAAGGGTTATAAAGATGGCCTTCTTTTACTAGTGTACAAATTCAGCTCTCTACATTATGCTTTCACACCTTATGCCATGGCAGTTTAATGCTTTCTGAAATCTGAGGCTCAGAAAAATTTACTTGGCCAAAGTTATGTAGCTGCTAAATGCTGGAATCTGGCATCATGTCTAGTTCTATGGAAAATGTGTGTCTCAACTGTTTGGCAACATGCCAGGTTGATGCTATCCGGTATAACTCAACAAGCCAGACAGAATTCTACCTTCTACTGTCCTTTGATTCTCATTAAAGGATGTTACTGAGTCATAGCATACCTTTCAGATGTTTTCTCCACCTCTCTATAGGCTGCTTGAATGAGAAGTAATCTACCAGGAACTAGCAGGGAACTGGGCAGCTAGTCTAGAGCATGGCAGACAGTCAACTACTGAGGGGACGGTAGATAAGCTTAGGTTTTGTCTGGTCAGGCCAGGCAGAAGATGTAGGTTTTAATCATATCAGGCCAGGGATGGGTTGGGGAAGTGGCTAGCTCTTGCTAAGCCTGTATTGGGAGGCAAAAATAAGGCTGCTAAAGAAAGCAAATAAGGCCCAGACAGCTAGGGGGCTTGACCCTTCTTCACGAGTTTCTCACAGAGGCAGCTCAGAACCATGGACAGTTCCCAGGAGAGTAAATATTTCTGAAAGGGAGACCTGGGTTCCCTCAGAGTCCCGGGTCGATTTTTTTGCAAAACTTCTACTTTGAAAAACTTTCTGTTCTATCCTATGTCCTCAGGGATCTCATGAGCAGCATTGGGAGACTGGAGCTGCAGCTGGCAAAATAAGCTTTCTTCTGAAGGTGTCCACACACATAAGATTTCCCAGATTATTAGAGAGAAAAGCTGTCACTTCTAGCCAGTATAACTCTGGATTCCATCAAATTGGTTTATGTGTGTGTGTGGGGGGTGCATATCTAGTTATAGTCCCCCCAGAGCTTTCCTCTCTTGGGTCAGCTCAGAAGTACTAATAACCCAGCCTCTTTGTAAGTTTTTGAAAGGAAAAAATGTCATTTATTTCACAAATCTGTCATTTATTTCACAAATCTGATTCCTACAATGCGCACGTTCAAAAACTCTCTATTTCTTATATCAGTATTGACTGTTCTTAATTTCCCATAAAATTAGATTACTCAAATTGTAGATCCTTTTATTTATATTCTATAGCTGAAATTAATGTACCTTTCTTGATTAATTCTTAAAATGAGTTTATATTTTGTATAAGCTCTTTTGTCTGTCTTTAATACAAAAGGCCAGAATGTATGTTCATAGATGGACTTAGTTTTTTTCTCTAAATTTGCCAACCTCTGCATATAGTTCAGAAAATGGAAGTTCTGAATCAGAGCTACAAAAAGATTTAAGAGGCTCCATGCTCCTGGATCTAATTACCTGTTGTTGGCAGTATCCAGGTGCCAATAGACCAGCATTTCCCAAACTGTGTTTTACTGAACAGTAGGCCAACAAAAAACTCTCTGAAAGGAAATTCTTCCAAGGAAGAGAAGTTTGGAAAACTCTGCCTGACTTTCTGCCTTTTTTGGAGAATCACAATGCTCATTAGCATATGTTCTGAGTGAAAAAAGGATTTTCATGCTCTTAATCCCGGCATTTTCCAAATCTTTTGAACCACAGAACCCTTTTTTTTTTATTAGTAGTACCCATGAATATCTCCCTAATCTACTAGTTCCTAAAAAATACTTCTAGATGCAGTCCATTTATAGGGATACCACTGGGGGGACTAATGCATCTAATTCATAAAGTTAGTGAAATTTATATCTCCTAACCTGAGAATCTATGATTCGTTGTTATTCTAGCTTAAATATTTACATATGTGATAGGGTCGATTTTAGTTAGAATCAAAAGAAATTGCATTTATGTCTTTCTTAAATAGAGCACTTTGGAACTTGGAGAAATACTTTTCTAATAGGAAATTAATTAGATGTAACTACACATTTAGAAAGTGGTAGGTGTGTAGTAGAGGCTTCAGACTCATGGGTTTTTCAAATGATAATTAAAATCTATAAAATTGATAGTAAGTTCTATTAATATTCTAGAGCAGAGTTCTATGTTAGGTATGGAAAATAACCAAGCCAAAGTGTTAAAAGAAATTTCTGGACTGAACTGACATATAATGACCTTAAAAATGTTAGCATCTTCTTTGAAGAACAAAACCCTTACAGTTATTAAAAAATAAACAACAGCATTATATCTGATATTTTTCCACAGGAAAGAGTGGAGTGATTTATTTTGGATTCGCTGAGGTGTACTATTGAATGTTTCAGAATAGCATGCCAAGTGCAAGAACCATAGTACTATGTTTGCAGCTTCAACTTTGAAAGCAGTTTCCAACTCATTTATTAAAGAGTATTCATTTTCTGAGCCAAATGATTTAGCAAAAAAAATTGTTGTCTGTATATACACAGCTTTTTTTCTTTTGGGTCTTGGTTGCAGAAGATTGATTTAATAATACTCCTCAATTCGTAGAACATTATTTTTGATTCACATAAGGCCCCTTCCTGATACACATGCACATATATACATCTTTGTACATCTATGTGTATATATTCTCTCTTTTAGAGTGTATATAAGTATATATGGAATGTATATATTCCAAATATTCTTATATATTAATATATTCCCTTTTATATTATATATAAATATGCATATGTATAGTATATGTGTGTATATATATAACATACGTATGTATTTATGTGAATATGTATATATATATTTCATTTTATTTTATCCTAGGGAAACACTAGAGATGATTAGTCAAATTTCTGTGCTTTAAATTTACTTGAGAGCCAGTCCTGGTGGTCTAGTGGTTAATATTCGACGCTCTCACTGCTGCAGCCTGGGTTCATTTTCTGGTCATGGAACCACACTACCCGTCTATCAGTTGTCATAGTGTGGTGGCAGCTCACGTAGAGAACTAAACTAACAACCAGGATACACAACTATGCACTGAAGCTTTTAAAAAAAAATTTGCTTGAAATGTTTCCTTTCTTTACACTTATGTCACCAACTCAATTCACAGTTAAGTTCTTTTCTTTCACTTTGCTTTTATTTATAAAAATTCCTTTTAAAATTTAATCTTCTTCTATAACTGTTTAAAATATTTACTGGGTTCCAAAGTGAAATCTACAAAACGAGATGTATGCAGAGAAGATAAAATTTTGTCCCTGTCCCCTCTACCTTATTCAGTCTCTTCCTCTTAGGTAATATTTTATTTTATTTTTTCCAGTTTTCATTCTATCTTCTGTTAAAAGATAACCTGAGGCATATTAGAAATTTTAAGAGTTTTTTTGAGCAAAAATCTAATTGAATCAGGCAGTGCCAACCCAGAAGTGGTCAGGGCTGTTCCACTGACAGGAGCTCAGGGAGAGACTTTTATAGAGAAAAGGTGGAAGCAAAGTAAGGAAATTATTGATTGACTGGAGCTCCAAGCCTAGTTGGCTGTTTGTGATTGGTGCTCCTTAGCAATTTGATTTTGTAACGTTGAGGCATTTACGGGCCTAGATTTTGGTTTGCTTACTTAGGCCACCATGGCATTAAAGCCACCTCCATCTAATGGGCTCTTTGTTTAATAAATTTAGCACCTCCCATTATTTTTAAACATAAGCATGTGTATGTATTTTATGTGTATATGTCTGTGTATATGTCCCGTTTTGAAAATAAACAGTAGGGTACAAAATACACTTGGCTCCACCATGTTTTTCACTTCACAATGTATTCTGGAGCTCACCCCCCAGAGATATATAGGCGCAGTCCTCACTCCTTTGTGCAGCTGTGGAGAATACTGCTGGACATTGGGTTGTTTCTAGTCTTATACTACTACAAATAGTGCCATGCAGCATTCACTTTATGAGGTCCATCCATATTCCAAAATATACGTCTAGTCCACTACTTTTAGTTGCAGCATCCTACTCTGTGTGGTGTAGCCACCACATTTTGCCTCTCCTCCAGTCCTCTCCCCATGCCATAGGTTCAAATCACTGCCACTTACCCAGGGCCCCAGGTCGTCAGCTAACCCTCCAAAGCTGTAGGTGGCACTGGCCGTACAGGGCCAATTCCTGCTGGATTGTGTAAAAGACCAGGTCCAAGAAAGCTGAAGGCTTAGTTGTGTCCATTATCTTGCTCATTGAAGAAGCATTTCAGGAGAAACTTCTATGTAATTTAAGTATTAAAAATAGCTGTGAGGGGGCCGGCCCTGTGGCTTGGTGGTTAAGTGCGCGCGCTCCGCTACTGGCAGCCCGGGTTCAGATCCCAGGCACGCACCAACGCACTGCTTGTCCGGCCATGCTGAGGCGGCGTCCCACATACAGCAACTAGAAGGATGTGCAACTATGACATACAACTATCTACTGGGGCCTTGGGGAGAAAAAGGGGAAAAAAAAAAAGGAGGAGGATTGGCAATAGATGTTAGCTCAGGGCCCGTCTTCCTCAGCCAGAAAAAAAGAGGAGGCCTGGCATGGATGTTAGCTCAGGGATGATCTTCCTCTCACACACACACACACACACACAAAAAATAGCTATGCTTCTCCTAAACGGTCTGAGTTTATCTTATAGACAATGTGAGTTGTGTGCATGGCTAGACGTCCCTCTGTATTTGCTTCAAGAAAGTTTAATGCTTAATTTATGACCCACTCATAGCAAGTATATAAAACTACATGGTTGTATTTTTCCTTGTTTTCTTAAACTAATTTTTTTTAAAAAATCAACATTATGGTAGACATAGTCTTTTAAAAGATCCAATCATTCTAGTTCTACTAAGCTCAAGTCTTGCTTCAACACACCCATTTTGTATCCAGGCTATGTCAGTATTCTAGAAGGACATATGCAAACATACCCTGTTACTCCTTTTAAGAGGATGTTTACAAACATCAGTGCCCTTGAAAAATGTTTTTGACTGCAGCTTTCTAACATTCTGTAAAGTGCATTTCTCTATAGTGATGACATTTTGAGGGGATTCCAGAAAGAAATAGTGTTCTGACCCAAGAAGCTGTGGGATCATGGATTTTGTAGAGGAAAATATGAGTCATGGAAGGCTGAGCTCTGCTTCATAATTTCACATCTCAGAAAAATAAAAGAAGTGGTTATCTTTATTGTGAATGTGTGCTTGTGTTTGTACACTTGTAAATCAAAAGACATATTAAGAGACATATAAACAGATTTCAGAATTTGGCAAGTAGTCAACTCTGCTTTAAAGAATGTATTGCCTGTAAGAGAGAAACATTTATATGTACATGTATGTATATTTATATTTAATATTATGTTTAGTTTGTGTTTATTTTCATATCAAAAATACGATCTAGGAAAATCTATGTGTAAGGTAGTGTTTCATACAAACTTTTGTCATATACAAACATAATTTCATTATCCAGCATCATTGCCAAATTAGGTATGCTATGGAAGGGCGTTTTTTGGGTACCTGGAGGAGCTAATCCCTAATGCAGGGCCCACTAATGTATTCAGGAGCTACTGAAATGCAGACGATGGTGGTTCATAAGCAAGGAGGAGATTTCCAAAGGCTCTCTGGGTCACTGTTTTTCAAATGGTAGCCATGACCTGTTTGTGACTCATGAAATCAGTAAGCCACAACCAGCATTTTAAAATACGACCTAGATTAAGACAGAGAATAGAGTGCATTGTGCATAGTATATTGTTTTGGAAACCTTTGTTTCACTATAAATAAATATCTATGTACGTATGCATACTAGGTCAGAATGGAAAATGTATTTCTTCTTGTGTTCTTGTGGGTCAGCAATCAAGAAAGTCGGAAAGCCCCTGCTCTGGGTGCCTGTGGGTCCCAGCCCAACCCACTCTCTGACGGGCGCTCTCTTCATCTCCCTGTGGGCCACTCTCCTGTCAGCGTCAAAGCTACAGCCAAAATATCCACCATCCTCTTCCCTCTTCTTCTCATTACTTTTCCTCTTTCTTTAAAAAACTGTGTCTCATGACTCTTGATTTTAGGAAAAAAAGGATAGAATTTTATCCTATTTTCATCCTGTCACTGAGCCTCCCTCTCCACTTTCAACTCCCACATAACTGATGAATTGTAGTGTCAGGGTAGATTTCAGGCCCTTTGTGTACTTTTCTACTGTGTTTATCAGTCCACACAACTGTAGGGGAGGAAAACAATTCCTCTATCCTCTAGGTACTTCTGGATGGTTTACAAATTAAATTGACATGAGACAGAGTAATAGGAGAAAATCAAACAAAGCTTTGTAACATGTATACATGGGAGAAACTCAGGAAAGCTGAGCAACTCCCAAGAATGGCTGAGGTCACCACCTTAAATATCATCTTCAGCTAAAGACAAAGGAGGATGTTGGGGATGGGGGGAGTCAGTTATGGGAGACTACCAGAAAGACACAGTAAACAAGAGTAAGGTTATTATGCAGATTTGAGTCTCTGCCCTCTGCATTGATAAGAGTTTCTAGTGATCAGGCCATCCCCCTCTTCCTTGTACAGAGAGGGAGACATCTTTACAAATGGAGGCTTCCCTTACAAACGTAAATGTCTCTTACAAAGAGTAACTTCTACTTGGTTTTCAGAGCTTTTCCCATGTCTACAGTTTTTTAAAAAAAGTAACGAGCCAAAAATAATCCTCATGCCAAAGAGACACATCCTGAGGTGGTAAATTCTGCTCCCCTACACAACTTAAAAGCTCTTTTTTAATCCTGCTTTTTTGTTTAAATTGGGTTTTATGCTATTATGGATGTCAGGAGACTTCATTATAATTTTATATATATTTTGAGATTGAATATATAAATTCAACAAAATATATATCACTCCTTTTACTAATCTTAAAAATCAAATTGATATATATTGGAAAAATATGTTGTGTATGGCTTAAGATAAACTGATGGATTCAGAAGCATTCCTCTAGTAGGAGAGGAAAAATAATTTTCCCTCTACCCTCCTTAGTGCTTGGCTGAGACCTCCCTGTAATCAAAAACAGATTAACAGAAGAAAAACAAACAGAAGTTTAATAACATGTATACCTCCTGTCTACATGGGAGAGACCAAGGAAAACTGAGTAACTCCCCCAAATGGCCCAAGCCACCACCTTAAATACCATCTTCAGCTGAAGACAAAAGAAAGATGTTGGGGAGAGTCAGTTATGGGAGTGACCAGGCAAAGCACAGTCAAGAAGGGTAAGGTTGTTATGCATCCTGCCTTCTCCATTGATGAGAGTTTCTAGAGATTTAGAGTAACCCTCCTCTTCCTAGTAGAGAAGGAGACCCCCTTACAAATGGAGATTTCCCTTATACATGTAAATTTCCCTTACAAAAGGGTAACTTCTGCTCTGTTTTCAGAGCTTCTTAGGTGTCTGTTTTTTCTCAAAAATAATCAGCTCAAAATAAGTGCTTTACCAAAGAAGCATATTTGGGGGTGGCACACTCTACTCCCCTTTGTTAAAAGATAAACTGAGGCATATTAAAAATTTTAAGAGTTTATTTGAGCAAAAATGGATTCAAATCAGGCAGTGCCAAACCAGAAGTGGTTAGGAGCGCTCTGCTCACCGGAGCCAGGGGAAAGACTCCTGTGGAAAGAGAAAGTGTGGAAGCAAAGAAAGGAAATTGTTTGATTGGCTACAGCTTAAAGCCTACTTGACTGTGATTGGTGGTCCTCAGCGTTTTGATTTTGTAACCCAGAGGCATTTACAGACTTAGATTTTGGTTTGCTTACTTAGGCTACCATGGCATTAGGGCCACATCAGGCTAATGGCTCCTTGTTTAATTAATTTAACACCTTCGATCTCATGAACCAGGGATTTTACTTATTCAGAAGGGGGCTAGTCTTGGAAGGAGAAGACAATAAATAGTTATTGTAAGCCTTCTGTGGATCCAGTTCTGTAATACACAGTGAACTCATTTAAGTTTAACAGCATCTTCTGGGTTAGTCATCTTTTGCTCCTTTTTTTGGAATGAGACAATAGACTCAGAGAGATGAAGTCAACCGAAGTCATATAGTTACTATATGGTAAAAGCAAGATTTGATGCTAAGTCTGAAGGAGTCCAAAAAGCCAGTCTCTTGCTACCACATCATGTGCAATTAGAGATGAACAACATCTCAAACTTGGCACATTCTTCCCTCAAGTCACCAAATAAACCATTCATGTGTGATAATAACGGCTGCCATTTGTACACCCCTTCATGGGCTGCAATGAACCTGTACGTGTTTCATTTGATCGTCACAAGGTTGATTGCTCATGCAAAACTGTCATATGCTTTCCCCTTAAAAAAAGAGTTGAAGGTACATTATCTGGAAGTGAAAAAGAATAAGGTCATGCCTAACAAGTCATTGATAAAAAGAAAAGGAAAAGAAAATGGCCTACAGACCTTTAGATGACAGAGTTGTCATTTTGTAAACAAAACAATAGCAATGCATATTATCTGTCTCTGCAACTGCAAGGTTACAGTGAAAACCAAACATTTTGTGTTATTAATTCAAGACGTATCTTCAGGAAGTGATCTGCCTTTAAAATACACACTGTATTTGCTAAATGATGTCTTTTATAGCATGCTAGATGTCAACATTTTTCAAAAGTCATTTTGTTTTAAATAGGAGATAGCAGAGAAAGAGCACACAATTTTTTTTCCTTACACATAAGAAGGCTAAGCAAAAGGAATATCTTTCAGGAAACAGCAGCCATAGTTACTAGATGGGCTTATTCAAATAAGGAAAGCATTAACATAGCCTCTAAGAATGAAAAGGGAAAGTTCAGGGCATGGTATTATTTTGTAGGTCTTATGCTTGAATTGTATACTGGCATCCAGATTTGAACCAGGAGGAATCAGTTAAATGTCAGAATTTTCAATTTTGAAACTGCCCAATTTGCCTATCCATTACCGAAGAAAATTCTTACGCACAGAAAAGTTATTTGGACTGCAAATCCTATATCCTGCCAGATTTAGGTTGAGAAATGTTTTGTTGGTTAATTGACTCAATAATAAACATACCTCCTAGCAAATCAGTATTGCATTTGAGAAAACAAAAGCAAAATAGAAATATTGGAGGAGTGGAAAGAATTACTTATAGAAAGGATTAGGTAAAATGGAAAGAGTTAACAAGAATATGGGAGGTATGGAAAAATAGCAGAAGAACTTTCTAGTTAGGGCACGACTGTACACTATGTTGAAGTCTTCATATAACTCTTATTTGAGAAAAAAATCTACCTTCCTCAAATAAACATTTAGTTACAGGAACTTGTGTCGTGTGGGGGACTTGTGACTTGCTTGGTTGAGCAATTATTTTAAATTCTAAATTTAGGGAAGAGAAAGTTGATGTCTTCAAATTATATTTTGTTCTCTGAAAAATAAAAATGTCTACTCTATTTTCCATATGCCCTCCCTATTTTCAGTCCAGGAAACCCAAGAATTCTTTCAGAGAGAAAATAAGAGTTTTCTCTTACAAATTCTTTGCAACTACAGAGTGCATTCAAATAGATGGTTTATTGAGTTTAGGAAGTGACAGAACTTATTTAGTAATAATTCATGATACTTTTTCAAAATCCACTGAAGAAAATATTGATTTAACTCTCACAGTAAGGTTTCAGGCAGTGTACACACAGTTGGAAACTGTTCCCCTTTAAGTATAAAGATTTGTGATTCCATAAGTAATATTTTGCTCCCTTGTCAAAACCTGTATTCAAATACTATACACTTCTGTTGTCTTATCTGAAGTTCATTTATCTTAGAGTTGCCAAAACCATATTCAACAGAGTTAAGAACTCAGGGATATGCAAAAGTGAACAGCCTGGATTGATAGAGGAAAAAGAGAGTCAATAAGAGAGAATTTAGAAGAGACCAAAAACACCCAGAGTCACCTGCGGGATCTCAAAGGGGGGTATTAACTAGACTTTACAGTAATTTGACTTCATAACAATGACTCAATTTTAAGAAAAAATGTAAATAGTGCATGCTTTCTTTAAAAATGCAAAAAAAGCAATGATGTACCTTTTGGAAAATACTACTAGCAAAAGAAGAAAATAAAATAAAATTTTGGAGCTAAAAGAGTTATTTCATTAGCTGCAAATGTTTATTATGTCCAATGATTCTTAATAAATTATTGCTACATCTTTATAAAGCTGGCATGACTTGTGTCTGGACAATAATCTGTGTGTATATATTTTTTGCCACTTCCTGGCATCTGAGAGTAGGAGTTCTCCCCAGTGTTTGCATCTTCCAACATCTTCTTTGACAGCTCTGATATTAATTTCTCAGTCAAATGGAAATTGTGAATATTATTCACCTATTTTTACTTTTCACAGGCCTTGAGGAAATCAGTAAGTCCAAAAGTCTAAAAATCTCTTCAGATATTTCTACTTTTTTCATCAACTGAAGACTGAAAAAATTCAATATATCATTCATGTTTAAAACAATTTTTTAAAAATGTATAAATATGTTAAAACATCTTTTCCCATGGAATCCCATGTTCCCCTTGGATGTATATTCCCTAGAAAAGTTCTTTATCTACAAGTCATAATAAATTGCAAATTTCAAAAATCTTGCGTTTCACTTCAGAGAATTTTCTGCCTCTGTCAAGTGATATTATATATTGTAAACACACTTATCTATAGTTAATTTTCCTGCAGGGTGCTAAACGAGAAATCAATTCACATGATATTTTTAACACAATCATATTGATGTATTTATGAATATATCTCTCCTATGCAAGGCACTATTCTAGGTCCTATAAAATATTTTTTAAAATAACCTTTGTTCTCAAAAAGCTTAAAATCTAGTTATTATAGACATAAATTAACAATATAAAATAGTATGTGATGCGTGGCAAGTGCAAAAGATTAGCAAAGTGTTGTAGGAGTTTGAAGAAAGGATCATTATAATAGTTAATATTTTTTGTTCTAGGTACCATGTTAATTCCATCCTCCCAACAACCCTGAAGCATAGTTTTGTTAGTCAAAACTATTCTGGTTGCAAGTGACAGAAACTCCGACTCAAACTGGTCTGAGAACAAAGAGGGCTTTGTTGGCTCATATCCAGGGGTAGAGCTTGATCCAGGGGCTCCAACAGTGTTATCAGGACTCAGTAACTTCTGCTATTTCTTGTAGCCATGTTTTCCTCTGGGCTGGCCTCATTTTCAGGCAGATTCTCTTGGCCACCATCAGTCTCAGGCTCGCATCTTGCAAGCTTTGGGACTGGGAGCAAGAGTGCTTCTTTTTCCCAATAGTCCCTCCCACTCAAAGTTTGGGTCTGACAATCTCCATTGCTTATGTGTCCATTCCTGAACCATTCACTGTGGCTGGAAGTAGAGGATGCAGGGCCAGCTTCATGGGTGTGTGACCTGTGCAGTCACACAGGAGCCTGCACTTAGAAGGGTCCTATGATTGTTTTAATCCTCTGCTGTCACCATGTTGAAATTCTTAATAATTTTTGAAAAAAGGGTCCTACATTTTCATTTTGTACAACATCCCACAAATTATGTAACCAGTCCTGATGGGATGTGATCATTGGCTAGACCTAAGACCTAAGTCATATATCTACCACAGAAGCCCAGTTGTTGGGGTCACCTCAACATGGACATGGGGTTGGAGGTGAGGCGAGTGATTCCTCAAAAGAAAACTAAGAAGGAGGAATGTGCTTGGCAAAATCAGTAGATGTCTACTGCATAAATATTATTGTTATCACCATTACTCAATATCAGATATCTAATAATGGTGGGGTTAAGACAAACCTACCATCTACTCCAAAGCATGAACTCTTAAAAATTATGCTATGCTACTAGTACATATTTGCCTGAACTGTGTCATGGAAGAAAAGGAGGGTTCCAGGGAGAAAAGACAACCAAGCCAACACTGATGATGCTATGAAAAATTTGCTGAGATAGAAATGCCTCAAGATATTTCGAGGAACAGTGAGTAAAAGAGTCTCATATCAACTTCATAGAGTTGCTGGACCAGTTGAAAATATGGTTGCAGGTGAATTTGAGGCTGGAATTATCAGGGCAATGTCCCTGATAAACTGCCAGCTTGGGCAGGTTTAGAGCTGGAGTGAGCAGAAGCTGCAGGCAGTCAACCAGGCAGAGGAATTTGGCTGTGACCCTGTAGACCATGCATTCTCAGTGGAGGCTGATGTCACCCCCAAGTGGGCAAAAATTGCTTCGTAGGGGACAAAATTTTTTTACTCTTTTTATGTATAAAGAACAGATATAAATATAGTACATAAACAGATATAGAGTAAATCTTTGTTGAAATTTCATTGGTGGGAAGCAGTCTATTAGGAAAAAATATCTAAAAAGACTCCTTTAATAATAAATAAAGGGGCAATAATAAAATAAAGGTTGAAAAACATTGCTTTAGACCAAGAGTTATTAATTTTGGTCCCAGACCCTTTTGGAGAATCTGATGTCACTAATGACTATGCATACACAGAATTTTGCATATTATTTTGCAGGTTCATACACTCCCCGCTAAAGCTATAGGCACGAGGTTGGTTTCAGGTTAAGAATGGTGAACCTGAAAATCTTTGAGCAAAAGAGTGACTCTTTCATGACTCGCAGAACATTCTTTCACAACACATTTGGTGAGCCAGAGGAAGTGGCGTTTGAAAGATTAACATTGGGGTGATATAGTAAAGATCAGAAGGGTAAACTCGAAGAACTTGCTAAATGGCACATTATATTTGAAAAAAAGAAAAAACAATAAAGAAAGCCATGGATCTATGAATATCTCTTTCACTAAAAGCTCTCACTAACTCAATGACAATTAGATGTTAAGCAGCCAACAAGCCAAAGAGTCAGTAGACATCTCTAATTGTAGTAGATATGTGCAAACTGGGGAGATATTTTTTTCTCTGATAGACATCAGCCACCCCAAGTCTACAGATACCCATGCATTCATTTATCAAATGCTACCTATGACCAGTTCAGTATCTTTAAGTAAGCAAAACAAATTTGTTCAAGGGATTCCACTTCATTTTCTATTAGTTTAATATACATGATTTAGGCTTAAAAACCTGCCTCCTGCTTAGGCGAACCTGGGGGCGGGGGGGGAGCAGAGACTAGTTATTTCCCAGAAAGGTTTGAAAATAAATTACAATCTTTCTGTAACTTGAAAATATTATTTTCTTAAGGTTCTGTTTTCTTATGGGGATTTCCTCTTACTGTTTTACCAAGAAGAGTAGTGCGTAACTCAAATGATATAGTTAACCCTTTTGAATATTCTCCACTGTATTACCCAGGAAATTGACCCAGATTGCTGCTTTCTGGTACTGGCCATAGGGAGACATATCTCTGGCCCCATTTTCCCTCATCCGGACAATTCTGAAACTATGCAGTCTGCCTACCTAGAGACTGCTTTCTCGATTTCTGAGGAACTCAGTGTGAAGTCATTTTAGCTCCTTGGGAGGAAACAATGTGCAAAAGAAGTACAAAGTGTTATGATTAATTCCTTCATTCTTTTCAGATAGTGTTAGTTGAAAGAGGAAACAAAATGAAACGCGGGAAATTGAGTTGAAAATTCACATAAACACTCGCTCTGTGAACTGCCCTCGCGTGCTGAGACCCAGAGTGAAACACCATTGAAAGAACAGCTTTGGCTAAAATCTGTCATGAGGCTTGTCAGGGCAAAGTCAATCTTGGTCTATTTTCTATTTGTGTGCAATAAGGTAAAGACATTTTTCCCAGATGAAATCTTGGAGCTTAGTATGTTTGGTGCTTCTCATCAGGGGTGATATTCAAAATATTTTAACAACATTTACAGTGTGGGCACAGACAAATCAGGGAGATAGCTAACTAAAACAACAGGTATCACCAAACCAGTGGGCACCTATGGAAACACAACTCTGGTTTCCTTGGGGTATTGGTTCTCAGTGTTGAGTCTGAAACTATGAAGGATCTGAATTGTTACTCACAAGCTAACAAATCAGTCTGTCACAATTATATGGATGTAATGTGTCTACACACACACACACCAGACCTCTAGATCAGAGACAGACTGCTCACAGAGAGAAGCTTTTCCCAAAGCCCCAGTTCCTTCCAGGGCAATTCAGGCTTTGCACCACAGGAGAAGAACTCCAGAATTATGAAACCCAGAGCTTATGTAGGAACTGCTGGCACATTTATCCGTCCTCCCCTCTGCAAAGAGAGAGGATGACAGTGCTAGGAAACAAATCCTCTCTGGGGAGCAGAGAGGAAGGTCTCTACTTCACCACCCTGGAGTGTAGACACAGGGCTCCAGGGAGGCATAAGACTCTATATCACGACCAAGGGCTCAATCTTTAGGGTTGCTAGTCAGGCATCCTTTAACCCGGGTGCCAGTGCCGTTTTCTTAGGAAGCCTTGACCATGCAGAGACATGAAAATAGTCATGGAGCATTATCTCTTGACACACAACTTTAGCTGCCCAATGGAAATCCTGGGGAACTTTGCTTTCCCCTAAAAGCTGATTGGTCTGGAATGCTTCCCAAGTAATTCTGACTCCATCATGTCCTGGCAGTTGGGTTGAGGACCACAGTTGTAAACTATATTTTTGAGTACTGTTAGGTATGGTTAGGAACTGAGTTGTAATAATGGCATATCTTCAAGATTGTCGGACGATACTGTGTTATCTGCGCATCAGGGAGATTAATTGGATGATAGTTTTTTGAAATCTAAATGGCTCAGACTTCTATTTTGTGGTAAAATAATGACAAATGAAGGAACATGGGCTGGTAGAGTTTATTCCATCTAGCAAAAGGAATTCTTCAGCCATGTGTTATTGCATGAAGACACTATTTAGTTCCAAGTATTGATGCTATATAAGGGCAATATTTTTCCCCAAATGACTCTTATCTATCTGAGAACCTCAGTTTCACAGTTTAATGTTTCATTTCACTAAGCAGGTACTTATGGAGTGTAATAAGTCAGTTTTATACTCAATAAGTCATTGTACTTAGAATCAATAAGGAGGATCAATTTTCAGGTTGAGGCACACGACTCCTATTAAGGCCCTGGCGACATTGAAAGAGTTATACCATTCTCCAGTAAAAGGAAGCAGGGCTCCTTGGAGAAATGGCTGATTTGGGACGGAATGGGGAAAATACAAGATGAACCTATAGCATCTTGTAGTACTAGAAATTAAGGAAATATTAAAAAAAAAAAAAAGAGGACTCATCAGAGGGACACAGAAGAGAAGCCAACCTGAAAGAGCACCCAATGGCCAAACCTGGAAAGTGAGCAACTAAATAATAGTGTAGTATTGCCTTACAACCCATTGTAAACATTAAATAGATATGAGTCCACACTGATATAAATGAATGATTTAATAAATAAATTAATGGAAGAGATGAGACAAATCTTCCGTACAGAAGAACTCCAAATAATTTATGCAAATATTTCCCTCCAGGAGGTGGAACTTAGCCCCCTCCCCCACACCTCCTTGAGTGTAAGCTGCACTTTGTGACCTGCTTCCAAAGAGTAGAGTATGTAAAGGGGTAAAAAAAATTATAACTTCATAATGGAGGAAGCTGGCAACCACTACCTTGGCCAGGTGAGCAAGATTCACATCACCAGTGATAAGTCGTGTTGAGAGCAGGTACCGCTGACACACGTAATAAGAAAGGCACATCACCTCAGTGATGTTCTTTCCAAAAATCCATAACCTGGTCTAATCATGAAGAAAATGTCAGACCAACCCAATTTGAGATACATTCTATCAAATACCTGACCAGTACTCCTCAAAACTGTCAAGGTCGTGAAAAATAAGGAAAGCCTGAGAAACCATCACAGACCAGAAGAGACTAAAGAGACATGACAACTGAATGCAATGTGGCACCCTGAAATGCATCCTGGAACCGAAGAACGACATTAATGGAAAAAGTGATGAAATCCACATAAAGTCTGGAGTTTAGTTAATAGTAATGTGCCAGTGTTGGTTTCTTAGGTGTGACAATGGGGGAAACTGGGTGAGGGGTAAACGGGAACTCTCTGTGCTATCTTTGTAACTTTTCTACAAATCTAAAATTTCTCCAAAATAAAAAATGTATTAAAATGATAAAGTGAAGCTTTAACCCATTATTTCTGAAACACAATTTCCTTCATCATGTTAGTCATCCCAGAGGCAAGGCATTGGGCAGTTGGAGGCAACGACGATGTTGTATGAATTGGGGGTCTAGGGAACAGTTCTGAATGTAGGGGACATCAGAGAGTACGAGCTCCTGGACACCTAGAAGGCAAGGACTGAAAACTGTGTCTCCTGTGGTATGACCCAGTGTCTTACAAAGAAAGTCGGCAGCTGTAGAATCAAATTATAATTAAAGAATAATGTGAATACAATGGGCCCTTGAAAACTGAAGGAAACAGAATGTAGCAAAAGCAGAAAGAGATTTGCAACCGGCTTCACCTCCTCCGTGATACTGTTCAGGTTTGAGTCTGTGCTTGATCTAGACCACCACCAACCTTCAGCAAACCCTGAGGAAGACTCAGTTCTTCTAAACAATTTTTAAATTCGTGATGCCGTGCATTTTGTTTTCTGTATATGATTTCTAATCTTGCCTCTGTGACTGCCTCCTGAATACTCAATATTAATATGCTTACATTGTTCTTACAAAAAGAGTTCACTTCACAATATCACAAGTAAAACAATATCATAATATAAATATATGGATTTTCTAGTGTGTGATTATTTTCACCAAGCTGATAGAAATGAAATGAAGGAAAAATAAATATTTTCCCCATGGAATTTAAAGAAAACAGAAAAAGAAGGAGCACTAAAATGAACTGTCTTAAATTTCTAAATCTTGAAGGAGATTAAAATGGATAAGAAATTATTTACCAAAAGTCTTTATTTCACCTTTATCTTGAGGTAGGAGAGTGGGATTTTTTACAGAGTGAGTTGTATTAATAACTCCCCACTGTTCTTATATTTAGGAACTATGATTCTTTGGGGAATACTTTTGTTTGAGGAATATTTGGGGATCATTTAGAAAGTAGCAAAAAATATTGTTTCCCCAAGATCACACACCAAACTTGCACTCACAAATCAACTCTTAGTGATGAGAAAGCCACCTTTTTTTTTTCTCACTTGCAATATAAGCATACTTTATTCTTATCTTGGTTATAACCCAAGGTTCAGTGACAGAAAATAGGAATTGATGCTAATTTCCTTCATTTCATTTCAATATAATCTTCCCACAAAGACAAGTAAGCCATTATACATTTTCTTCTTTGTCCTACTTTTAAGAGGAAGCATTCTTTTCTCCACTAAATTCTTCTTCCTCAGCTAGTTTCTGTCATGCACAGCCATATTCTGAACTGCTGCTGATTTCCATTGTCAGAGTTATTATAGTCAATAACAACTCTAATCTTACTGTTCTGAGTTTCTGAGGAAGGTGGACTTCTGCTACCTCAGGCTTCAAGGGTAGCAGATTTGCACAATACTCATTTTCCAGGAGCCCTCCACTGCTGGTTGTCCTAGAGCCTTTTGGATTTAAGATAAGGGTTTTATTTGAAGTGAAATATCTATGTCCCTTTGTGATGTTTCTGTGACATAGAATTGATTTTTCTAAGAAAATAAAACCTAAAAATCCTAACTCTTTCTAACCATTCATTCATTCATGAATGCATGAACTCATCCATTTCTTAAATACTTAGGTGCTACTGTGTGCTATGTGGTAGGATTAAAAAAATGAATAAACCGATGGGCCCTACATTGAAGAGGTTACGATCTCATGGAGGGAACCAATATACAAGAATATAATCGCAATACAACATGGCCGGTTCTGAACTAGAGAAAGGAGCAGGAAGGGAGAAAGTTGAGTAAATGGGGTGATGCTCACATTGTTACTGAGCCCTAAGGGACTGGTGATTCGCAAGTGGGTCATTTTGCCCGGAGCTGCTGGTGCCAATAGAACGAGACCGGGTTCGGAATAGCAGAGCAGAAACTTTATTCATTGATAAGTGAATGGATGAGGCAGAGTTCATGCTCTAAAACACCTTCTCCCCGAAGGGAAGGTGAGCAGGGTTCTTACGGGATGTGAACGTGGAGGGTTCTCAGCGTCATCACTAGGGGTGGGGGCATTTGGGGCATGCGCAGATCTTCCCTTCTAGCACAGGGCACCTTTTGCATAAGTTTCCTTTTGTGCACGGCACCCATTGCCATCTTGGACCTTTCTGGTTTGGACTGGTTCTGCCACTTGGCCATCTGGCGTTGTCCTGCCTTGGTTCCTATAAGCAAGCAGAGCTTAAAAACAAAGCATTAGACATGGAAAATGTTTTAGGGACTTCTCTGGGTGACAAACTGATAAGCCAGGAGTTCACTCTCTGTAGATAAGCCAAGGACTTGGGGGAAAGAGGGAACAGCATGGACGTTCAGGCCCGTGATAGGACTTAGGTGTTCCCTGTGCTAGGATAGGTGGCCCTGGATCGTCGTGAGGGGCCCTGCCGGATAATAGTGGAGAGGATAGTTTGGGGCACGTTCTGAAGAGCCTCGTTTGCCACGCAGTAGACCCTGGACTTTTTCCTCTATGGCTTGTAAACTAACGAAGGTTTTTAACCAGGAATATTACATAGATAGTCTTGGTTTATAGTAATGTCTGCAGTATTATTACCCTTGAGTGTTTCAAGAATGATCCAATTATTGGTATTTAAAGAGTTATCAACATTTCTAGAAAGGCTGATTGTCTAAAAAAGAAATCTAATGACAGCCGCAAAATGAGAAGCCTCTTTGCTGCCCTCCAGAGGCTGCCAGGGCTCAGTGCTTTTGAAAAAAGATCACCTTGAATCTGCACACACACTTCATTTTTTTTAGCAAGAAAATATTAGTAGTAGGATGAAATGTATAGCAAGTAGAATGAAAAATTGGTATAGCAAGGTACTATATGCTATTGGTAATTCCTTGCATTTCAAAGTCTTTTAACTTTTACTTTTGTAGTTCAAATAGTTTTCCTGCATGCTTTATTTATCTAAGAGACTCGTCATGCTTTATACACCTTAAACTGGCAATAACTATTGCCATTAACAATAATTATTTCAAAATTTAAATAGATTAAGGCACAAATACCAAAACGAATTTCAAAGACCAACTGGGAAAATATTTGCAATACATATAACTAATAAAAGGCTAAATTTCTTGCTTTATTCAGTTAGTAAATCTTGAAGAATTTTCCATATCCTTCTCTCATTCTTTTTAAATGCTACATAGAATTCCATTGTATGTGATTTTTAAATGATTTTAGAATGATAGATAAATATGAATTTTGTATATCATTAAAATATTTCTTTAAGGATATACTAGAAATGCTTAACACTGATATCTTCTGGACAATCGCCCAGTTCCCCCCAAATCCTGGGGAATGGGGCAAGACCCTTGTTTTCTATTTGATAGTCTTCTGTACTATGTGAATTTTTTTCCTAAAGCGTGTCTTACTTCCATCATTTTAGAAAGCTGGTCTGGGATTATAAATTAGCAGTGAAAAGCATAGAATTACTTGATTTCTAGTCTGTGACTCAGACTATTCAATATGGTTCGTCTACAAGGAAGATGGACATTTCAGAGTTACATAGTCTACAAAATCACATCTAAATTTCAAATACCAAAGAAGTTACCAGAGAGCAAACTTTCAGAGTATTTTACGTGAAAATTTAGGTAGACTAAATTACTGTAAAGAAAACTACTTATGTTAATGCAACGTTGTATTAAAATGCTTTTAAGCTGGAAGTCAGAAGACTCAGTTTAAAATTTTTCTCTTGATTGTAGGCATTAAGATATTTTCTTGTCTTCTCTATGGCTCAGTTTATCAATCAATGGGAGTAATTCTATTTACTTATATCAATGGGAGAGCAATATTTTTTACCCACTATTCAAAGTCTGTAAGAAATTTAGTTGAAAACTTGAAAAAAGAGTTTTAAAAAAAATACCCCTAATTTTCTGTTTGCTACTGTTAGCTTTTACTCAGAGCTTGTGTTTGTAGAATAACATATTTAATTCAGATATTTTTTCTCTTGGTCTAGTGACATAGGAATTGAGTTTAAAAACTAAGGAGGTGTTAATGGAAAGAATTGAGCACTAGTAAATGTGCTTAAACCAGAGAAATTTTAGAAATTCCTTTGGATGGTTCACTCTGGAGGTGAATGCCTTAGGTTCAGGAGCTAACAGAACATATTCATGTATCTACAGCACTACTTGGTACAGCACTAGTCACATAGTAGGCACTTAATAAATACCTGTTAAAAGAAATTTTCAAAACAAGGTAAAATCATGACTCTACTACAGATATAAAATGAACCTGTGTCCAACATTTTATTTAACTCATTAATGAGGAGATTGCCACAACGTTATGACCAGTTGAAAGGAGAAGCCAAAGAATAGACACATGTATAGATCAGGAATATTGAAATGAATGTACAAATGGAGGCAAAATTAGCTTCAGCCATAGTGGGGAAGGAAAATCAATAGAACCTTCACTGGACTGGACAAGATAGAATTTGCACATCTATCTACGAACAAGAATGATTTTGCATTGGGGCTGGCCCGTGGCCTAGTGGTTATGTTTGGTGCCCTCTGCTTCAGCGGCCTGGGTTCACAGGTTCAGATCCTGGGCATGGACCTACACCACACTCGTCAGCCATGCTGTGGCAGCGACCCACATACAAAATAGAGGAAGATTGGCACAGGTGTTAGCTCAGGGCTAATCTTCCTCAGCAAAAAAAAAAAAAAGTATGATTTTGCATTGCTATCACTTATCTACAGTTTACAGAGTTTTCAAATAGCTCCCATAGAATCAGAACCAGATAACCAGGAAGGGTACGTTCTGGACAATGCATAGTATTCCACTGAAGCACAGTTTCTCACTGGGATTCATCCAGAAGTGTCTATGAATGTATCTCCAGTGCTGCTGCATCCATGCTCTCTCCTAAAGAACACTGCATTTTCCTGGTTAGAGGAGAGTAAGACTCAGAAAGACCAGTGACTTGTCCATAATCACTCTGCCCAGAGGCAGAGCGATGGAGAACCTACCTGTCATCTCTGAGCCCTGGGTCCAGCCCTCCCTGCTGGGGTTTGCTTACTGGCTTTGCTTCACTGAGGATCAGAGGGCAGTTAGTGTGACGACTACATATGATGTTCTCCCAACAAATGGGGGAGGCAAATGCCATTTCCTGAATGCCTGCTCTGCACCAAGCACCTGCTTGGCATTTTATAGCCCTAGACTCATTTAAACCTCACTATGATCTCCAGCTGAGAAAAGAAAGACATGAGCAAAGTCAAATTGGTACCCCAGTCCACAACAAGGGGGAATCTGGGGCACAGTGGGAATCTGACTGCCTGACCCCAAACCCCTGCTCTTTCTCCATATAGGAATAATATTCCAATCATTGTGTTTCTGAAAGAATTGGGGAAAGGAGAAATGAAAATAGTTCAATTTTTAATGGCTTGGAACGGGAGACTATTTCGGGAGGGAAAAAATTAGGTAAAATTTGTCAGATTGTATCACACTACCAGTACTGCCTCAACTCGACTCACTGCCATTTGCTGAGCACCCACTGTGTGTTAGGGCTTGTCCGAGGAGCTTTCCATTAATTTACATGAGTTGACTACTCATTACAACCCCGTGAGGTAGGTATTGTCTCCATTATACAGGTGAGAAACCGAGGTGCCGAAATGTTAAGGAACTTCATAGCCAGTTGGTGGGATTGCAAGGTTTGGCTGATTTCAAAGTTGGTGGCTTTTCCCTGCAGGAGTCTCCTTCCTAGCCCATCTCTAGGTACCGTCCCTCATCCTCAAATGGCTGTAAGTGTCCTCCCACTGCTTGTAATGTGGCATTTCTAATTTCTTGCAACTTTGTCTCTCTGGGCCTTTTTTCCTCTTCCAGCCTCGGCCTTGAGAGCCTCCATCCTTGGACAGGCCTCTCTCTCTAACTGCTTGCAGGGCCCATCAGGAGCACTTTCGCTCTTGCCTTGCTGGCCCACCCTGTGAGAGACCCTGGGCCTCCCAGGACCTCTTCTTGCCCTCTCTGGGACTCTTCTTTGCAGCTGATGATCGCTCTTCCCCGTCTCCAATGGAAAAGACAGTGAGGAAATTCACAGAAGTTCCTGTCCCTCTGCTCAGTCTTAGAGACACCTCCACTCCCGCCCGCCCCGCCCCCTTGAAGGAGGGGGAAGGTGTCCTCACACCACCTCCAGTGTTTCATGCAAAAGAATTCCTCCAACAGATAAACAAACACATGGATAAAGAGGACAGATTGGTGGTTATCAGAGGAGAAGGGGGTCGGGGTGTGGGCAAAAGGGGTAGAGGGGCACACGTATACGGTGATGGATAAAAACTAGACTATTGGTGGTGAACACGATGCAGTCTATACAGAGACTGATATATAATAATGTACATCTGAAATTACACAATGTTATAAACCAATATGACCTCAATAAAATATAAAAAAAAAAATTGCTCCTACCAAGTGGCCTAAAATAAGCTCTCTCCCTTCTCCACACCCTTTCCTTTCCTAATTGAAGTCCAGCAACTTCTGTGTAGTTCTGTGGGTTTGCTCCCCATTCCGAGCTGCCTTAGCGTAAATCAGGTGTCTTTAAAGAAGAGCTCACAAGTGGACCACAATAGGCACTAAGTAAATTTAAATTGCTTCAGGTACCCTCTGGTTCAGTGTGTGCCTTATATTCTTAATTTATGCTCGTGTCCTGTGTAACTTTTACACATCAAATAGCACCTTGTAGTTGGCCAGGCACTTTTACATTGTTATCCCGTTTGGGTACATGTAAATTTCCCAAGAGTTGCCCAGAGGTGAAGCCACTTGCCCTAGGCCAGGCTCGAGTTTTAGCCCAGGGCGTAAATCCATGGCCCTTTCCACCAGGGCCTAGGGCAGTGCCCAGTTTGTAATCTCCTTGAAATGGCAGAACTCCACTCTCTCTGAGCTTTACATATTAAACAGGTGTCTACCTTCAGCGTTTTTCCCCCAGCACCACAGTATAAAACACAGAAATACTGTTATCTCAGTAAATAAAAATAAATGCCATTTTTGTTTTAAATGTCTCTAAGTAATCTGCATCCAAACCTCAATTTTGAGGTCAAGATTCTCTACCAGTCGTTAAGACTGACCTTAATTTATTGAACCATTGAGCTCTCTGCTCCCACAATGAATAATTCACTCTTCAGCCAGGCATGCCGGTGAAATAATTAAATGAAAACTACATAAATGATCACAAGAAGAAAACCCTTATTAACTTGCATATGAAGCATATTTATGCTATTTGCAGATAGGTGTTGCTATGGCAGCAATTTTTTTTTTAATTTTTAAACACAACACATTAAGTGAAGTATGGACTGTGTGTGTAATTTTTTTTTTAAGTGTGCATTTGCGTGATGTTGAACGTGACAGTGGCTCCATGGGACTAAACAAGGGTGAGTTTTCCCCTCTCCTTTCCTGCTCGTTTCTCCTTCCTCATACGAGCCGTTTCAGGCTTCTGTCGATGAACTGGGTCTTAGTGATTGGAGATTACAGCTCAGAACAGTAATTCTGTCCCATAATTATAGGTGATAAGTTTTAATTCCACTCTCTAATTGCCAATAATCAGGCCATGTTCTGGCTTTTCTGGAGTGCTCCATCAGAGGCTCACGGCCTTCTCTTTCTTGCCCTTCCGGTCGAACAGCTACTCCTGGCTCATGGCCATCTGAACAATTATGTCTATAGACATGATATGATAAACATTCTTAGATTTGGAGGACTTTGAAAAGAGGTTGCCTAATTACTGTTGTTCACTTGATTGAAAATTCCCCAGCTCTAAAGCTATGGCCTGTGAATCATGAGGTCACTGAAGCTTTAATTTGCTTCAGAAAGAGTTATTTTGTGGGGTCAGCAGTGAACATTGGTATAAAATAATAGTCATTTTATTTCTATTTCTTTTAAACAAAGGGAATATTTTCTAAATTGAAGAAAATAGCAAGAAAACTTAATAAGATTCATTGGGTTTTGACTTCACATATATAGAATTCGGAAATGACTTGCCTTGTCTTAAAAAGACAGATTTTCCGGGGGCCAGCCCTGTGGCTTAGTGGTTAAGTGAGTGCACTCCGCTACTGGCGGCCCGGGTTTGGATCCCAGGCGCGCACCGATGCACTGCTTCTCTGGCCAGGCTGAGGCCACGTCCCACGTACAGCAACTAGAAGGATGTGCAACTATAACATACAACTATCTACTGGAGCTTTGGGGAGAAAAAGGAGGAGGATTGGCAATAGATGTTAGCTCATAGCTGGTGTTCCTCAGCAAAAAAGAGGAGGACTGGCATGGATGTTAGCTCAGGCCTGATCTTCCTCACAAAAAAAAAAAAAAAGACAGAGTTCCTTCTAGTGTGTTCCTCAGACGCTCCTGCCCAAAGGGATCCCTGCAGAAAGGAGTCTCTGTTCCCAAAATGCCATGCACTGTATACCCCTTTTGGGGGTTTGCAGTGTGTTCCACACTTTTAAAACCTCTGCTGATTCTTGCAACAACAACAAAAAACCCTGTTTGGTTTACTCTTACTTTTTTCAAGCTTAGATTAACCCATTGTCTCCCAGATGTTAAACTGAGCTTTTGATTCACTCAACCATTTTTAAATCTTATTATAAAAATATTAAGGTAATCATGTTAGGGTTCTAAAATCTCCTTAGAAGATATGATTGAAGGAGAAGTAATTAAGGTCCCATTTAAGACAGCAGAATAGATGCTGCCTTTAGAAAAAGGACATGCCCATGTTCTAAAATGAAAGTTAAAGATATTAAGTCATTCTTTATAGCAGGGCTTCTAACTGTGGCACTATTGACATTTAAGGCCAGATGTTTCTCTGTCGTGGGCACTGTCCTGTGCACTGTGGGATGTTGAGCAGCATCCCTGGTCTCTACCCACTAGATGCTGTTAGCAACCCAATCCCCAGTTGTGACAACCAGATATGTCTCCAGACTCTGCCAGATGTACCCTAGGGGGCAAAATTGCCCCCTTACAGAACCACTGCTTTAGAGCTTCCTAACAGTGAGTAGCTAACGATTCATTTTCTGCATGAAATTGTAAAAGTTATTCAAAATTTGACCCACTCCCACCAGTATCTAAAATTTAAGGTGGAACCAAATAAAACATTTGAAGTTAGTTGCTTAGTATAATTGAGAGGCAAGGCCAGGCAATTTTCAAGGAGAACGCTGATCAAGTGCTTTGGCTTTTGTACCTTTAAAGCCTAAGAGTGCTCTACCTGTTTTACTTATCAAAAGGGACTTGAAAAGGAAACTTGCTTTTATTCCTAGGTCACTGATTAATCGCTGCTTAAAAACTCTTCTAGTTTGAAAACTCTCAGAACAAAATGAAGAGTAACAAATAGACCAGATCTATGTGGAAGGAATCTTAGAGAAAAGAGGGTAGAAAAGCCTGAGACTGCCTGGGAGACCAGATCCCCCAAACTCTTCCTGCTTCTCACAGTTTTAAAGACTAAATTCACTTACAGTCGTAATATGGAATCATAGAAGAAAACTTCACTTTTTAAGACAGTCTCTCTCTGACTTCAGCCCTAGCACATACTCTCTGGAGTCCATAAGTTTGTCACTTATCGTGGGACCATAATAGTGCTAACTCCCTGATGAAAAACACATTAGAGCGGTAGTTCTCTAAGTGTCATCTAGGGACCCTGGGGAGTAGCGAAGACCCATGGGGGGTCCACGATGTTAAAACTATTTGCATAATAATACTAAGATGTTAGTTGCCCTTTAGCACTCATTCTGTCAGAAGTGTACAGTGGCATTTTCTGGATGTGTGATCTCACACGAGAGATTGAATGCAGAAGCAGAGATGAGAATCCAGCTCTCTTCTAGTAAGCCAGGCATTAAAGAGATTTACAAAAATGGAAAATAGTGCCACTCTTCTCACTAATTTTTCTTTTTTGGAAAAATAGTTCTATTTTATAAATATGTTGCTTATGTTTATTATTATTTTAATGAATTAATAAGGATTTAAAATTCTTTTCTCAGTTTTTATTTCCAACATGGTAAATATCAATAGATATAACCCATCGAAACAAAAGCTCTTGGAGGTCCCCAACAATTCTTAAGCATGTAAAGGGGTTATGAGACCAAGAGTTTAAGAGGTGCTGTGCTAGAGAATGCAAATATTCTGTTGGGTGTGTGTGGACAGGGAAAGATCAGACTAAACTCAATGGATCCTGTAGCTGGAGGAGCATTTTAAATACACATTGAAAGGTAAATAGAAGTCTCCGGGCTGGGATTCATTAACATCTTCAACCCAATAAAATGCCACATTAAAAATTAGCCTTCTCTTCTGACACTCTCCTATCTCCTGAGGGTACTCATTAAACGGGAAAATCTATGAAGACGAGTCTCCCTTCCTGACAGCTTTTGTGTCAGTCTTCACCTTCATAAAGAGCAGCTCTGATTTCATGAGAGGGACCATGGGCCTCTCGGCTGTCTGGCTGTCCTCCCCACTAGATCCATCGTTCCCTGCTGAAAATAACAGATCAAGGAGGTCCCTCAAGTGACACTGTTCATAAAGAACTAATTAATGTGCATGATTATTTGAATACTAAAAGAAATGGAAAGCGTACTTTAGCCTGGATCATCAGAATTTACTTTCAGTCTTCCCATGAGTCTGGTAGGTCAACTAACTTCTCCTTTTCTTCATTTGTTGAGTAGGTTGTAAAAACCATCAAGAAATTTTCTTTCTTAATGGGCTAAAAAAAAAGCAGTAAATTCATTTTTACAGGTAAAGACCTGTTTTTCAGGACCATATCTCATCTCTCTTGTGACCCGCTCTGTTACTCAGTCCTGATAAAGTTGAGGCCTGGTTGGATGAGCTTAAATCCTTTGCCCTGGAGCACATAGCAGGTCAATAACATTCGTAGAATCAAGCTGTGTTAGAGCTTCAAGAAACATTTTAGCATCAAATCCAGTGGTTCTTAAATTCCCCTTTGGGAATCTGTGGACAGCTACTAACCCTTTCCCCCAAGAAGATGCATTTGGTAAACAGAATAATGGCCTTCCAAAGATGTCCATGCTCTAATCCCCTGAAACCTATAAATATGTTACATAAAATGGCAAAGGGGAATTCGGATTGCAGATGGTATTGAGGTTGCTAATCAGCTGACCTTAAGCTAGGGAGATTAGTCTGGATCATCTAGGTGGTTCCAATGTAATCACAAGACCTTTTATTTATTTATTTATGTTTTGTGAGGAAGATCAGCCCTGAGCTAACATCCATGCTAATCCTCCTCTTTTTGCTGAGGAAGACTGGCTCTGAGCTAACATCTATTGCCAATCCTCCTCCTTTTTTTTCCCCTTTTTCTCCCCAAGGCCCCAGTAGATAGTTGTATGTCATAGTTGCACATCCTTCTAGTTGCTGTATGTGGGATGCCGCCTCAGCATGGCCGGAGAAGTGGTGCGTTGGTGCATGCCCGGATCCAAACCTGGGCCGCCAGTAGCGGAGCATGCACACTTAATGGCTAAGCCACGGGGCCGGCCCGCAACACCTTTTAAATGTGCAAGAGGGAAGCAGAAGGGTCAGTGTCAGAGTGAGGCAATGTTTAGACAACTTGACTGACCACTGGCTGGCATTGAAGATGGAAGGAGACCACAAGCCAAGGAATGCAGGCCGCCTCTAGAACCTGGAAAAGACAAGGAAACAGATTCTCCTCTGGAGCCTCCAGAAAGGACCCAGCCCTGCAGACACTTTGATGTTAGCCCAGTGAGACCCATTTCAGACTTCTGACCTCCAGAACTATAAAATAATAAAGTTGTGTTGTTTTAAGCCACTAAGTTTGTGGCAATTTGTCACAACAGCAGTAGGAAACTAAACAGTGCACATCCATGCAGACATAGCCAATTTTGTGTACAATTCCAGGGAGGACTGACCCCGTGATATGTTCCCAAATCTCCTTTTACGGATGGCGGTGGAACCCAGAGCCCTGACTTCTGTCACCAATGCTCTTTGTTTCTAAAAGTAAAACATGTACTTTCTCACTTCAGAGTTCAGAAGTTGTACAACTTCAGGGTTAAAATGGGCGACAGTTATACTCTCTTCTCATAAAAATAAGGCTTTGACTTCAAGTTGGATGGATTTTTTTAATGAAACCAAAATAAGAAAAAGAGCTTCAAACGACTTCTAATTAATCATGCTGAAATTGGGGAGGAAAAATAAAAAACATTCTTGCTGTGAGCAGAGCCCACATTAATGCAGATACTTGAGATATGTCTGGGTCTGTGAGGGCACAGGAGGCAGTCCGTCTGTCCAGAGAAATTTATGTTTATACCATAGCACGTCCTCAGCTGCTTAAGGCCTGCTGATGAAATTTGTGAAACTAGAAACCTGTCAGTCCCTTCCTTTACCACAGCACCTCAGTCACTCTTTTGCGGGAATTCAAGCAAGAAAAACAAATCCGTTGTCAGGGTTGCAGGGGGCAGGCTAAGCGACACAGCAAGAGGAATGGAGGGCGCCTTCTGGATGGTATCCTGGGGTGCTGCAGCCAAGTTCTTTCCATACCCCATGGCAACCCACTGCTACAGGTGCTGTGTTTAAAAGCTTTGAAATCGTCTTTAGCACATTGTTTAGAAACTGAAAAGCAAACTAAGATCATTTAATTTGGAGGGTTCACCACTTTTTAGCCACTTTCTGTCTGTAGTAAGAAAATGTATAGGAGTGGGCATTCACTGTGAGGCCAGGTTAATGAGCTGTGACTGTTATTTGGGCAGGCCAGAGGTCTTTGAGGGAGGAGGGACGCTTGAATTTTCTGAGAGCTGTCACTTTAAGCTTCTGATTCCTGTTAAATTGTAAATCCATGGACCTGACTTGACACCCACTAAATTCTAAGGCCCTTGAGGAAAAGAATCACGTCATACTCATCATCCTTCTATTCCCGCAGAACCCAACGCCTCGTACATAGTGCATGCTCAGTAAATGTTGATTAGTTATTGGGAAAAGAGATTATTAGGGAGTTTGAATCCACAGCTGTTTATTCATTCCAAGCATTGTGTTAGGTGCTCTGGATTTCTAAAATAAATCACCAGAAAACAACCTTCTCTCCTGGAGAGGGCTATACTTCAGTAGAAGAGAGTATGCAGACACATGTCATCTGAGCAAAATATGATAAGTGCAGTGGGAGAAGTAGAAACAAAGGGAGGGGGCTTGCAGAGCAGGGAGGTGTGGTTTCCAGAGTGAGGCTTAGGAAGGCCTTGGGGAAGGGGCCCTGTTTGAGTTGGGTATTGGTGGTCTGTAGGACTTTTTTCAGATGAAGATGGTAGAAGAGACATTCCACAACAAGAGGGCTGTGTGGGCAAAGAGACGAGAGAGTGTGGGGAGCCTGAAGCCATCAAGTTTGGCCAAAGCTGAGGTGCTAGAATGGGCGAGGAAGAGGGAGTTATTAGTCATTTAAACTCCGTACAACATAGGAGAGCCGCTCGGGTGGGAGCGGGGACTGCCCACGCTTTGGCGTTGCTGGTGAGATGAAACTGCCTTGAGATCTGCCCAGGGTGTGCCTTAGTGACTAGTCTTGTGTGGCTTTTATCCACTGTGTGAAGTGGGTGATTAGCAGATCTAGGTTGGGGCATAGCTTTTTGAGGTGATCATCATATTGAACTGACAGACTCACACAAAACCCCAAACTGATATAAATATAGTTATAGATATAAAATCTCTATCTATGGTATAATTGTAAATATGTCTATACCTACTATGTATCATGAGAGAGAGATATATACATATATAGTGTGTGTATTTATATCAGTGTTTTGCAATCTTTTTTTTCATTATTCACCCCAATGAAAAAGAGCCTTTTTAGACATTTTTTTTCCTAATTGCCTTTCCATAAAATTTTAATACCACAGATATTTATACTGTATATAAGTTTATGTACTATATGTATATCTGTGCTTTATATATAACAAGAGTAAGGTTTTTGCCCCCCAAGAAACAATTTTCACCCTCTTGGAGGTGATATAACCCCCATTGAGAATGCATGAGATATATATAGATAGATAGAGCTAGATAGAGATAGAGATAGAGATAGAGATAGAGATAGAGATAGAGATAGAGATAGATATAGATATAGATATGAAGGCGTGTGTGTGTCACCTTACTGCACAAAAGAGTTAAGATGCCAAATCAGATGTTATTTATTCATTCACAATGGAAAGTGTAACTTTCCAGAGGAATGAATTTTCCCATCTTCCATCCAGGCACCAGGGAAAATTGAAGTAGTTGAAGAAAAAAAAACCTGTTTAAAGAGCTTTGAGTCAAAAGAAAATAAATTGGATAGTAATGGAAATATTTCATTCAAGGTATAGAAATGCCTGATGAACTATCCCTCACTCTAACACATAAAACCCTATTTTATTGAAAAAGTATATCTACCTCTATAATAGATAAAATATTACTGTCTCTTTGACAATGCTGAATGAAGTCTCAAAATCTATTTTTTCCATCCTGCTTTTTCTAGACACCCTTCAGACCACCCTTCCAATTTTGATAATACAACAATTGTCTCATACTTGTTACAATGCAATTGACTAGTTGATAGCCCTTGAGAACCATCTTAGTTTTCTTAATTGGATTAGACTGCAGACTCTGTTCTCATCAGGGACACATTTCATAAGCCTTCAACTAAGGAGAGTTACTTCAGCAGATCCATTAGGTGTTGTTTTGAGTAGTTTCAGCTTCAGCGGTAACCTCTTTCTGACCTTGTCTCCAAATCCTGTGATCTCCCAGTGGAGCCCACCTGCCGTGATCATGAGTCAGGGACTGGACTGGGCGTGCTCTGTTCAACCTGGCAGTTGATGTGTAGCTCTACATCTTCATCATTATATAATACTGCTTTTGATATTTTATTTTTAAAAATCCATGGATTTTGCAGACAAAAATCAGTTTTTAATCCATCAAGAGCTGACTGTTGAGTTACTGTCTTCTCTAAATTCTTATTGGACAGAGAAGTTAAATCCAGTTTCCTTCATGAATGCTTCATTACAGTTCAAAAATATCCACATTAAACAAAAGAAAAGAAAACTCAAATGCTTTCTTGTTATAGCTTCAGAAAAATAGGAGGTTCAAAGGAGAGAAGATGTTGAAACTAGGAGATAAAATGTCTTTGGAAAATAAAAAAAAAACTATTCCATTAGAAGGAAAGCTATTGGAATAGGTAAAAAGTTCAAATTATAGATTTATTTAAAAATACAAATGGCTTTCCATTTCCAGTATGGCCAAAGAAACTCCTACCAGGCTGATCCTCTTCTATATAATAAAACAATTTTTATAAACTCTAGACAAAATAAAAAAAATTTTAAATGCCAACTACAAGGCATTGGAAAATGAACAAAAGTAGGCAGATTCTGGAGGTAAGTTGACACTTGGAAGAAAGGAATGGCAAGGGATAAGTTGACCAGTTTTTATGGCTTTTAATCTAAAGGTATACCACGGTTGGCCCCATGTCAAGTGCCTAAGATTCCAATAGAAAACCTATAGTCTTTCTGGCCTGAAGAACAAGAGAGGAGAGTTTGGGGCAACCAGTGCTGCTGGAAAGTAAAGAGGGGAATCTCAGAAAAGAGAAAGCCAAAGAAGATGTGCCCTTCATTCTCTGCATAAACTCTGCCCAAGTCTCTGGCTGACTCCTGAATCACACATGTGCAAGCAAACGATACACAGTCCAGCTAAGGATAAGAGAACCAAACTGAAATTTTCACTGATGCCTAAGAGACAGAGTATGCAGTTTGAATCCAGCCAAGTTAATTGATTGAAATAAACACTTTTTAGAGAAACATAGCAGAACGCAGAGTCTCTACAATATAACATCAGAATGTCCAGGATATAATCCTAAATTACTTGACATATGAAGAAACAGGAAAATGTGAACCATTCTTAAGAGAAAAGACAATCAGTAGAGACCAATATAGATCACACAGATGAGCATAACCATGCTCAATGACCTAAAAGAAAATGTGCGTGTAATAAATGCAAAGATAGGAAATAGCAGCAGAGAATGAAAAATTACAAAAAATGGAAATTCTAGAACTAAAAAATATGATATCTGAAAATCAGTATAGCATGATTACTTTAAGATTTATATAGCAATATTATACACTAGTGCCTGATAAATTGTCAAGAACTCTCACTTTAAGTAGCCAAAAATCATTTCTAATCTTGTTAGTAATTGTAGGTAAATGAAATCTACCAACGTAGTGTCTAAAGTTTTAAGAAAAGATAAAAGGATCCCATGCAATCTTGTTTTAAGTTGTTTGTTAAATCTCTTTTTTTTCATAGAGAGTACAGTGATAAATTAGATCTAGCCTATGTCCAAGTTATTACAGTTTCTAAGCAGGATAAAAATTGGTTAATGTAACTATATCTATGAATTCTTATTATCCTACAATGGATTATTTTCTCCCTGTCTTCCATTAGCATGGAAAATAAGACTTGATGTAATGACTCCTTTTTTTTTAAGCCAGTAACCTCATGGCATTGACTAAAGAGGAATATGGTAATTCTCCTTTGCCTCTAGAGATGGGATACATGAAAGATGTTTGGGTATTGACTCTGGATACCTGTTTCTAGTTTGGGAGGAAACTATGGTTCCCCATTTCTGTTGCCAGCAGAGACACTGATTAGCCCAGTTCATCTTTTGGTGCTGGGCCATATCACAGGTCCAGTGGTCAGCCTGTGACTTGGATTTCCTTACATCAGGTATCCACCTCTGTCCAATTAGATGTCGCACAGAGATAGGGTAGGAGTAACATATTTCAGGGAATTTAGGCGCAGTGGTTTATTTTAGAAAGAGCTGTACATGAGATAGACGGTAAGACTAATATTTCCAGGTCTGAATCCCTATCGTGACCTAGATTTAAATTTCTATTTCCCATAAGGCAGTGATCCAGCAAATTATCATGGACTTGCCCGCAAGATTAAGATTTGGGTGCGGAACCCAAAATGAGAAGAGCGGGTGGTAACAGTTCCTTTTAAATCTGAGTTTGTCAAATAAGTGGGTATAGAAAATGCTCTCTTGGCATTTATGCATTTATTCTAGAAATATTTGTTGAGCACCTACTACGTGTTAAGAACTGTAACACATCCTATAGCTTCTGAAATTAAACCTGTAGCCCCTGCCCTCAAGTATCTCAAAGTCTTGTGGGGGCCAATGCCAATAGAGCAAGCAGGCCAATGCAGCATCATAGAAATTGCATAGGAAGTAAGCTCGGGATATAACAGGAGCCCAAAAGGAGGGTGGTTGCCTAACTTAGCCTGGGAGATAGGAAGTCGAAGAAGATTTCTTAACAAAAGCGATAACTGAACTGAGAGCTGAAAGAGAAGGAAGAGTTAGCCAAGCAGATGAAGGGAAGGAAAGACATTCCAGAGCAAGGTAAGGAAGCATGAAAAAGCAGAGTGCTTGCAGGCACTGGAGCTCCTGAGCAGGCAAGAGCACCCCTAGTGCTGAGCATGTTGCTGGGTACCTAGTAGGTACCTGGTGAATGTTTGAATAAATCAAATGCCTTACCAGGCCCTGTGTCATCTGCCTGCTGCCCCTTTCTCTGCCTAACTAACTCCCAGTACTCTTCCCCAGTTCATCCCCCTGCAGCCCATTGCCCACTTGTGATTCTTTGAACATGCCAGGCACCCTCCAGCCTGAGGCCTTTGCATTTGCGGTTCCCTCTGCCTAAAATGCCCTTCCCTCAGGTATCCACATGACTCACTCCCTCTCCTCCTTCAGATTCTTGTTCAAGCACCATTTCCTCCTGACGCTTCTTTATCTATTTCCTGTGTAATTTTTCTCCATACCACTTATTAGCCTCTGACCTTATGTATATTTGATTTCCATGTTCTATTGTCTGTCTCGCTAGAATGTAAGCTCCCATGAGTGCAGGGACTCTTGTTGTTTGTTCTCTGCTGTCTCCACAGTTCCTGAACAACGCCTGGAACATAGTAAGGCTGTCAAAAATGTTCATTAGATGCATGAAGGAATGAACGATCATCTATCTACTTGTACAATATGCTATAATCATGAATTAATTGCCAGTCTTTCACTGTATGCCCCTCACTCAGATATGCAGATATTATGTAGATCCCAGAAGATAGCATTGGTTTCTCTCTGCATTGGTTTCTTTTTGAGACAGAAAATAGAAATAATGGAATTGGATTAGTCTGTCCTGATGAGTTAATAATGACCGCATGATGAAAATAGTCTCCCAGTTTTCTTCAGTCCATTCACGTCACCAGCCAATTCATTTTCCAAAGCTTGAAAACTTGCGCAGCCCCCCTACAAAATTAAGAGTGTGCCTCATGTCCCGTCATTCAAGGCCCCATGATATGGCCCTTGTCTCAGGTTGCATCTCCAGGGGCAATACCTGAGACAAGGATTTCTGGGCAAGTGAGTTATTAGGAAGTTTCCCAGGAAAACTCCCCTGTGGGAGTCAGGAGGTAGGACAGGGAAGGGAAGGATGCCGAGCAAGGATGCAACACCAAGACAGGCCCACGGAAGGAAGGGAAGCTTTGCCCAGCCCTGCCAGGGAGCTCTGTGGACAGCGAAGGTCACCCTTCAGAGTTGTCTCCACTCTGAGGACAGGAACTGCAGTAATTCTACCCCTTTATACATGCACAGGCTCCTCTCCCTTCATCGTAATTTTTTTCTGGCTTTCTGTGCACACAGGCAAAGCAGGTTCTGGCAGCCCAGTGCTGTCAGCCAACCAATAGACACGGCACTAGCTGTTGGGAGAGAAAGCCTCAGGAAGGGTATGTAAGGAAATGGTCAAGGGATTCTAGGAACATGGCCCGGAACACTGCCAGCATCTGCTGCCTTTGGAGCCTTAGTCTTACTACTTTCTGGTTGCCAAAGTCACTCCCTGCTCTTTGCCTGCACTTTGCCTGCCTTGGCCCCTCTCCCACCATGACTACCGATCCTTTAAGACTAATTTCCTCTGCTCCCTCCTCAATCAAGCTTTTCCTGGGTCCCAGAACCCCGTGGCACGCTCATTTCTCTGAACCCTCATTATGTTCTCGACCCTGGGATCTGCCCTCACCTCTATCACTAAATTGCTATTTGTCTTTGGACAAGTCACCCTGTTCATATACTCATCTGACAAAGGTTTGCAATCTGACCACTCAAATCCCTTCTAGGGCAAGAATTCTCTGATTTTGTGACTTACAATATTTCAGTGTATTAAAATTAAAAATATATTTATCAGCCTTCACCAGACTGTAAATTTCTAAGGATAAGAATAATATTTTTGTTCTCTGAACTAGAGCTATGTCTTCTATAAATTGGGAATAATAACATCTCTAAATTGAGGTCAGAAGATTAGGAATGATATGTGTGTAGTGCCTGGTACATAGAAGACTCTTGAAATAGATGATCAATATATTGGCATATCTTTTTACTTCAGGAAGAACCTATTACAGTGTCTTGTAGATTAGAGGCATTCAAGAAATATTTGCTGCATTATGGAAGGAGAAACTAAAGGCCAGACGCTAGTTAGTGGCAAAGCCAATCCGTCTCACATTGCATGCTCTGACCTTCCCACTCTTCCATGTTGCCAGAGCCACGAGTTGATTAAATACCGGAGAACTGGCTTTGGCCATATATGAAAAGAGCTAAAACCCCCCATAGAAGCTATGCCCAATCACTTAGAACTCCGCCAACCAGCTGGTTCCAGGACAGTCAGCTTTCAGTCTCAACCACTCTTAAAGCTTGTTCTTTGCTATCATTAAACACGGGAAGTATGCACCCAATGCCAAGGAGATCGTATCCTGTGGTTCCCCCAAAATGTGACGTCTTTAGTATCTGATGTTTGCATCTTGGTCTGTGTTAGCATGCTGTTATTATTTATTGCAAAGTTTAATATTCATCAGCGCTGGTTTCTGAGTGCAAGGTTTGATTTGGATCAGTGGCCTATCTTTTTAAATTTAGCTATTGAAATTATTAACCAGAACTTACAGACATAAAGCTTTAGCTGTCACTTGTGCGCTCATTGATACACAGAAGTATGAGGGCCAAAAGCTAATTTCAGAGCTACCAGTCTCCTGCTCAGAATCACAAACACAATTTATTCAGACCAAGAACTTGCCCAAACATTATTGCAAAGCCTTCCGCTACCAGGTAGGATTCATTGTATCTTCCTTTGTTTCAGATTCTTCTTTCATGGATACCCGTCCTCCTCCTTCTTTCTCCTCACTCTCTTCCTTGAAAAAGATCGGTGAATAATGGTTCAGGAAATTTAATACTTGTGCTTTACAGGGAGCTTGCGTTTCTTTTTAGTATTATCCTTACTCCCAGGCAATGCCCCATAGGGGATGAGGGAGATTCAGGAAGAAAATTAGCTTCTCAAAAGAAAATATTCTAGGGGCCGGCCCCATGACCTGGTGGTTAAGTTTGGCATGCTCCACTTTGGCAGCCCAGATTTGGTTCGTGGGCGTGGACTATGCTGTGGCAGTGACCCACATACAAAATAGAGGAAGATTGGCACAGATATTAGTTCAGGGCGAATCTTCCTCAGCAAAAAAAAAAAAAGATTAATGCATTTTTTTTTATTGTGGTAAAATACACATAACCTAAAATTTACCATTAGTGACATTTAATGCATTCATAATGTTTACAACTATGATTCTGTACCCAGTTCCACTGTGTGGGGGGAGTTTTCCCCTACAACACCAAGCAGTTCTCTGACACCAGCTGGGTGTCCTATAATTCAACTCAATTCTGACACTATCTACCTGAAGATAGTGTCAGATCTCACAGGTTAAGGGCTCAGTCCTACAGGATGCACCCCCCTGCACTTCAGACACCAATCGCAAGTCCAGGTTGTCGCCTGTGCTTGATCAACTGGCTATAGATTGGAGGTTCCAACAAACCCTCCTTGGGTTTGATTAATTTGCTAAAGCGGCTCACAGAACTCAGAAAAACATTTTATTTACTAGATCACCAGTTTATTATAAAAGAATATAACTCAGGAACGGCCACATGGAAGAGATACATAGGGTAAGATATTGGGAAGGGGCGTGGAGCTTCCATGCTCTCTCCAAGAGAGCCACTCTCCCCGCATCTCCACGTGTTCACAAACCTGGAAGCTCTCTGAACCCAGTCCTTTTGAGTTTTTATAGAGGCTCTGTTACATAGGTATGATTGATTAAACCATTGGCCATTGGTGATTGATTCAACCAACCTCCAGCCCCTCTCCCCTCCCTGGAGGTTGGAGGGTAGGACTGAAAGTTCCAACCCTCTAGTCACATGGTTGGGTCCCCTGACAACCAGCCCTCATCCTTCATTACCCCAAAAGGAAACTCTGTAATCATTAAGTAGTCACTCCCCATTACCCCTCTGCCTGCCCCTGGTAGCTACAAATCTACTTTCTGTCTCTATGGATTTACCTATTGTAGATGTTTCATATAAATGGAATTATACAATATGTGACCTTTTGTGTCTGGCTTCTTTCATTTAGCATAATGTTTTTGAGGTTCATCCGTGTTGTAGCATGAATCAGTCCTTCATTCATTTTTATGGCTTAATAATATTCCATAATATATATATATGTGTGTGTGTATGTGTATATGTACATGTATATGTATATGTGTATGTGTATATATATATATAGCAGCACTATTCATGATGGCCAAAGGTGAAACCAATCCAAATGTCCATTAATGGATGAATGGATATATCATGAATAGTGCTGCTATAAACATTTGTGTACAAGTTTTTGTTTCAACGTTTGTTTTCAATTCTTTTTGGCATATACCTAGGAGTAGAATTGCTGAGTCATCTGGTAACTATGTTTAACTTATTGAGGAACCGCCAAACAATGCATTTTTAAAAACTATTCTGGCCTGGTCAGTAGAATTCTTATCTCTTTAATTTGATTTCAGTGATAGATAAAAGACAGTGATTAAGAGAATTGTTAACTGAAATGAAGGAATCTTTGTAAAGTGCAAAATGCCAGGGCCCAGGATTTCCTTCCTTTGACTATGAAGTAATAATCTAGTAAGTGCCATGTAACACACCCCCTCTGTTATTAAAGATCAGGATGGGTGGTCCATGTCTGTGGGTATCTGAATTGAAAATTAGAGTATCTTTATGTTCACTGCATAAATAAGTAAAGGTGACACCACGGATGAGGAGCTAGAGAATGGGATATGTAAAAGATTTTAGAGTATTTTGTAACCATACCATAGGTTTGAACTTAGCAACAGAGATCATGAGCCTTCCCAACTATATTGTACGTTTCAGTTTGCTTTCTCTCCTACCTAAAAATGATCCAGATGATTTTGCATAAGGTAGACAAGTCAATATGTTTCCAATTCAGTATACCCATTTTGTAAAGAAATCCCCACCCCACAACTAATGTCAGTTTGTTCAGAATATTTAGTTGCTTACCAGTATGTTTTAAATGCATCGTAACTTCAAATATTTTTCTGCCTGTTTCAAATGTGTGTATATATATTACATATATTTTTATGGAGAATCATCAACACTTTTAAAACACTCTGGCACCAAGTCTCTTATGAATTCTCTAAGGATTTTGGGGAATCATTTTTTATCTTTAGCTTTTATAGGATAAAAGCTTTTCTCAAGTCAATATTATCCAAATATTTGGTTGAAGACACATTGAAATAATTTAGATTATTTTCTGAGTGTTGTCAGATTATTTTCATAATGTAGACAGAGGCATTTTAGGTTCATTAATATTTGATAGCTTTGAATTTTAAGAATCTTTGGGAAAATTTCATCCACTTTGTTTTAAACTAAGCAAGTGCCTAACGTGATCTTTTCCTTTCGGCCAATACCAGGTGTTTCATTTGAAACTTTTATTTTCTAATGATAATATTCATGAAGGCGGTAATGCAGTTATCTTTGCAGAGGATCAAGCCACTCTTCATTCAGCTGCTCCTTAACAGTTTCTCAGAATTCAAGGCAAATGCTGTGGAGAGAGAAACCAGGCTTACAGATTTTAGCATATCTGAAATTGAATACAGAAAGTGTTACATTCTGCTTCGCAATAATAGTCACACACAGAAAATGTTTATCTTTTCATGTAGCATAACTAAGATGAAAAGTATTAGCAATTATATTATTATTATCTATTATCTATAAAACTCTGAATTTGATATAAGCAGAGAACAAGTGCTTAAACTCTTTGTCTACTCAACCTCCATTTTTGTACAGTTTTAACATATTAGACACTTCCTGATACATGCCTATGAAAAGTGAATTGTGGCCTCTCCATGCTTAATTTGCTTCTTAATTGTGCATGATTGTATAATGCCCATAAAAGAATACTTATTTATAGGCATGACATTTCAAAGGTAGCACTTTTCAGAAAAGGAGAGTTAGATTTATTTCCAGATGTTTCTACCGAACATTTTCTTTTTTCTCTCCCTCACCCTACACTCTGATTTCGTGGTTGTGATTAACAGCGCAAAGCTCCATAGCAAAAATTCATCAGTTGATTCCTCCCACCTACCGAATCCACAGTTTTCAGGGCTCAATTTGAGACATAATGAAAGTCTACTTTGCATAATTATCATATGAGACTATCTATAATTAAATGATGAAATGTGGTTATACTCCAGTGTGTAGACGAGGCTTTATGTGAACTGAAACCACAAAGGTTTATTTCTTTGCTTTAACCTTCATCTGGTGTTTTTTGGGGGGGAATACAAACAAGCAATTCATTTCCAACAGTTTAAGTTCCCATGGGAATCTTTTTTTTTTAAATTTCAGAAGAGAAGGCAATTTCTTGAATTGAAGAATAAATGGAAACTTGAATATGATTGCCTCTTCAATGCTAATAGATATTGCTCACAAACTTTAAAAAGTGCTAATTATCAGCATTTCATTTTGAGTTTTGCCTTAAAAATATTTTAAAAAGCTTTTATGATAGCTTTTCAAATACCTGTACAAAAAGACCTATTATTTGTCATGCCTGAAATGAGCCTTGCAAAAGTTTTCTAACCTTGATTCATAATCTTGATTCATAATCTTTATCTATAAATCAAGGTAAAGCAAAGTTGTGGGGGCTGGCCCCGTGGCCTAGTGGTTAAGTTTGCGTGCTCTGCTTCGGCAGCCCAGGGTTCCCAGGTTTGGACCCCCAGGGCGGACCTACACACTGCTCATCAAGCCATGCTGTGGCAGCGCCCCACATACAAAATAGAGGAAGATTGGCACAGATGTTAGCTCAGGGCAAATCTTCCTCGGGTAAAAAGAGGAAGACTGGGAACAGAAGTTAGCTCAGGGCAAATCTTCCTCAGCAAAAAAGAAAAATAAAGCAAAGTTGACTATACCAAGTTTGAAACTAAAACAATGGTTCTAAAATTTCAAGTGAGGAATAACATCTCTGGGATTTTTTGTGAAACTCTATGAAATGTTATTAAATTAAACTTAAAATAACTGACTAGGTAACTTTGGCTAAATTATGTCTGTATTTTCCAAGTATTCTTTTCACGCCAACTCTATGCCATACACTGTGGCAGAGACTGAAAATAAAGAGATATTACACAACCTTCAAGGAGTTCAGAATCTAGCAGTATTCAATTCTAAGACTGCCAAGGGGATGCAGGTATCAGTGATTTACCAGGACAAATACTGGAGTAAAGCTTAAATTTAAGTACATTTTATCCATTGACCTTTCCTGTCCTGAATATTGGGAAAAGGCTACCATTGTTGAATCTTAGTGGAGCACTTGTGCTCTTGACATGACTTTGAGAATCAAGAGAGAGGATTCCTCCTAGGAGCTAAATGAAGAAGGAAATTTAAGTGTTCATCTTTATTGTCTCCCTAATGATAATTTGAAAAATCATGCTCTATGGTTATTGTAAATGTGATGATTTCCCATATATATCTAGATCTGGGCTCATCAAACTATGTCCTATAGGCCAAATCTGGCCCTCTGCCTGGTTTTGTAAATAAAGTTTTATTGGAACACAGTCATAGTCATTCTCTATACATTTGTCTATGGCTGCTTTTGTGCTACCACGGCAGCATTGAGTAGTTGTGATCAAGACCATATGACCTGCAAAGTCTAAAATATTTACTGTCTGACCCTGTACAGAAAAAATATGCCAACTGCTGATCTAAATAATATGCTTAAACTAGTATTTCTAGGATTACCAATTTTAGACCTCATCTCCATTGCTTACTCTGCTAGATAGGGGCTAGTTTGATTGCACCATTCCCCACATCCTTCTCACACTCCTCTTTTCCCAGTATAGTACTGTAACTATAGAACAATAAAATCACTTTGTGATTTTAAATGATACATTATACTTTTATTTCTTTTTCCTTCTGCTGTAAACAGCATGTCCTGATACCAGTAATTTCCACTTAGTAAGATGAAAGTATAATTCCTACACCCTTCTTGCTTACTTCTCCTTACCCTCTCCTTTCTCATCTTTGGTCTTCCATATTTTGCCTTGAATAATACAATGGTTGAAAATATTTACAGTTGTCTTGTAACCATTACTGAGCCTTTGGGCCTTATCTATAGGTTGATTCTAAATTTTAAAACTCACTGAAGAGTTTTTATTTTTATTCCTAAGAAAATATTATTCATTGTATAGCTAATTATTGCTGGTTATACTGCCACTATTTTAAAGTTTTTTGTTTGCTAGCAGTCTCTGTTTTTCGTTTTCCCTCTTGCATATCTTGTCTTAAATACTTTGTCCTTCTCAAGAGTAGTGTCGAATCTCCAGAACCACCTTCTTTCCCGGGCACCCTCCTCCTCAATTCCTCCTCCTACTCTAATCTGGACTGTTGATTTCCTAGGCCACTACAGCACTGTATTCCAGTGACTTTGCTTCCTTCTTCTCTCTGTTGGAGCCATGGTTTTCCTGGTCTCATGCCTTTCTCTCCCTTGATTGTGTTGGAGCACATCCCCAGATAACATGCTTAGAAAAGATGTGTAGGAAGTAAACTTTCTAAATCTTTGCATGTCTGGTCATATCTTTATTCTGCCCTCTCATGTGACATAGAAATCTAAGGTTGAAAATTAGTTTCCCATAGAAGTTTTAAGTCATGGTACATTGCCTTCCTTCCTCTAGTCCTGCAGTCAGCTAATGGTCTGATTCTAATTCCTTTATCCTCAATGTATCTTTTCTCTCTATAGCTTTAAAGATAATTTCTTTATTCTTGGTGTATTAAAACTCCATTGTGAATCATTCAGCTGTGAAGGTGCTTTTTCTGTGTGTGTGTGAGGAAGATCAGCCCTGTGCTAACATCTGCCAATCCTCCTCTTTTTGCTGAGGAATACTGGCCCTGGGCTAACATCTGTACCCATCTTCCTCCACTTTATATGGGATGCCGCCACAGCATGGCTTGACAAGCAGTGCGTCGGTGCACGCCCAGGATCTGAACGGGTGAACCCCTGGCTGCCGCAGCGGAGCGCGTGCACTTAACCGCTTGTGCCACCAGGCTGGCCCCTGAAGGTGCTTTTATTGTCAGGCTAAAGGCTCTCAGGCCAGGTTCTCAGGTCATTCAGCTCAGGGACGATTCAGATTCACTTATTTGATAATTCCTTTCTCTCTATTGTTTTCTCTTTTCTATTGTAGAAATTCTTATCAGTTGTTATTGGATGTTCTCAATTGATCACTTGTAATTTTTTTTCTTTTCTCTTATATTTTCAACACTTTGTCTTTTTATTCAACTTTCAGGAAGAATTTTTTTAAAAATTTACCCTTCAAGCTTTCCATTGAATTGAATATGAAATTATATATTTAATTTCCAAGAGTACTCCCTCATTCTCATGTTTCTTTCTTTCTTTTTTTTTTTCCCAATAAAGTGCTGCAGCACACATCCTTAGGCACATAGCTCTCACCAGTTATCTTATAGGATACAGGCCTAGAAATGAGATTGCTGGGACACATAATATATGCCTTTAAATTTTGAAAGCTTATGAAGGCCCTTCAGAAACTGGTTGTGTTATCAGACAAGAGGGCCCAGATGTCTGATGCACATAAAAAGCCAATAATTTTCACTGTCGCTTTTGAGAAAAGGCTTTATTACAAGGTCAGCCAGCAAGGAGACAGGAGGCAAGCCTTTCAAATCTGTCTTGCCCATCCAAGGTTTGAGGTAAAGTTTAAGGGATTAGGGAGAGCCAGCTGGTATGCAGAAGCACTAGCAGGATGAGTTTCAATTGGCAGGTCAAAATTTTCTCTTCTGCACATGGTCTGGCTATATGACTTGAAAGTTTTGGCTTCTTGCTCCTGAAAAACGGCTTTAACATTCTGTTAAGATGGGGTCAGTTACCAGGAAAAGCACAGTAAATAAGGGTAAAGTTATTATGCAGATTTAAGTCATTGCCTTCTCCATTGATAAGAGTTTCTAGAGATTTAGGAGTCTAGACTCCTAAATGTATAATGCAAATATGATACAAATAAATGTATTATATTTACTCTTATAAATGTAAATTTCCCTTACAAAATAGTAACTTCTACTAGATTTTCAGAGCTTTCCTGTGTCTGCTGTTTCTTAATAATCCTCAGATCAAAATAATCCTTATGCCAAAGAGGCATATTTTGGGGCAGCAAATTCTGTTCCTGGTCCTGCGGTTACAGTTGCACCACCTTACATTTCTACTTCAAGGGAAAAAAAGGGTGATATATCAGTATTTTACTTTGCATTTATTAATGAGAATGAGTGTCTTTCAGAACTTTTTTGGCCGTTTATATTATTTTCATCTATGTACCTGATCATATACTTCACCATTCTTTTTATTGAGTTATCTTTTCTTTTTGAATTGTGCAAGCTCTTTATCTATGTATATTTGTCTGTTATGTATGTTGCAAATATTTTCTTCCAGTGTATTATCTCATCACTTTGCTTATGCTTTTGCCCTTTTAAATTACTATGTAGTTGAACCTGTTTGTCTTTACCTTTTCCTTTCTGGATTTCACATTATACTTAGAAATGCCCTTCCTACCCCAAGATACTAAATGTGATTTTCAGTATTTTCTTCTAGTACTTTCGTACCTTAAATGTTACTGCGCTGTTCCTCAGTGCCCTCAACTATAAATGATAGGTTTGTTGTGAAAATAAATGTTGTAATACATAATATATGTAATCAAGAACAGTGCTTGGCAAGCTCAGCACATTAGCAGCACCTGCTGCTATTATGGTAATGGTTCTTTTCTTTAAGACCTCGCACAGTGCCTGATTAAAAAAATAGGACTTAAAGGTTACATAAATGAATGTAAATTATTGAAGAAAATGGAAACCACTTGTGAGGAAGAAAGAAGAACATACAGTTTTAATGCCCTGTTTTTAAAAGTGGAGAGGGATTGGGGCAAAATTTCCCAGAGTTTTATCCTGAGTTTTTGATTTGTTTCCCCCATGGCTTGTGTGGCCCAGAAAATAAGTGTCAAACTAAGAAAGGTTGAAAGTAGTTTTCAGCCCTTAAATTGAATTAAATGAATACTATTGTGACAAGTTAATTAGACATCCATAAAATTGCTAAATATATGTCATTGAAAATGCCTGTGTTCTGTATTTTGTTAAACATCAATTATGATCATAAGAAATCTGCATCTAGTAAAATGGATACTGCTGACACATGTTAATTATTCTGAAAAATAATTGAACTCTTTAAAAATTTCAATATGCTGTTAAGCATGCATGGCTTCTGAAAGCTTGAGCTATTTTGAGTTTATCCAAATGAATCTAACAATATAAAATGAAGTGAAATTTTCCCTAAAGTTCTCTTAGTAAGACAAAAGGCAAACACAAATTGCTATAGCAAAGGGTCTATAAAATAAACTTGGTTTGGACTCCAGATGTTCAGGTAGGGATGTTCCTAAGTCTCAGTAGCTCCAGTCTGTGTTAGAGCAGCCACGGGAAAATAAAATAAAACAATGAAGAGCTGTTTCCTTTGTTCATCAGAGGATGGTACATCAGTTCCCAACAGTGCAACATTAGAAAGAGTTTTGAAATGTGTGCCTCTATTCTATATGCTTTCCAATCCTTGACAGTGGTCTGGATTCATGAGAATGTAATGGCAAATGTTAATTCAAGCCATCAAGTTGTTGATCATCAAGAATTTCTATTGCCTCCCATAAATGCTTCTTCATCTGAGAACTCAAGATTCTCAAGAAAGTCACAGGCAATTAAGAGGATACAACAGAGGCTGGCACTCTAGCCAGCTGTGTAGTGAGGGTGGCTGCAAAGTACAAGATGTATGGACGTTGGCTGCCTGTTGCATCTCTTGAGCTCTCTCCTTGGATGTTTCCCACTGAGCCAGCGCTTTTCAAAGTGTGGTCCCGAACCCTGCATCATAATCACCTGGAATGCCTTTTAAGAACATAGATTCCTGGGGCCGGCCAGGTGGTGCAAGTGGTTGGGTGCGCGCGCTCCGCTGCGGCAGCCCAGGGTTCACCAGTTCGGACCCCGGCGCTCACCAACGCACCGCTTGTTAAGCCATGTTGTGGCGGTGTCCCATATAAAAAGTAGAGGAAGATGGGCACGGATGTTAGCCAGGGCCAGTCTTCCTCAGCAAAAAAGAGGAGGATTGGCATTGGATGTTAGCTCAGGACTGGTACTCCTCACAAAAAAAAAAAAAAAGAACACAGATTACTGGGTAATGCTGGATTAACTAATCGGAAGAACCGAAGTATTATTTAGGTTACCAATTAAGTTGGATCTGGAAAATGAAATATTTCTAAGCAAATAGCATTAAAGTAGATATCATAGAAAATATCAGAACATTCTTGTGCTTTCTTTCGTTATTTTAAGTTTAATATTTTTATTTTGAAATGGAGATAGGTGGTGGCGAATTCATAGTCTTGGAAGATCCTCACCATTCTACTCTCAGTGACTATTCTCTTCTTCCTACTGAAATAGAAGCCTTCCCTGCTTGAATGGGGTCTGAACACCACATCCTCTGCTTTCCTCCCAGCCCACTCTCCTCTGAGGTTGACCTTGTTCACCAGCACCTCTAGCTTCCAGCTGGAGTGCACCCTCAAAACCACAGGACTGCCCACCAAGTGTGACAGAAGGACCAATAACATGATCTGAAGATCCCTGGTCCTGGGTCCTAGCCAGTAGCTCAGAAGACAGAGTGGAGAATACAACCTTGGGCTTACTGCTAATCGTTTTCTAAGGTGGTGGTACCAATGTATTCTCCAGGAATAGATTTCCATAGCGGTATTTGGAGTGCTCTACAGCTACCTCTCCACTTCAATTCACAGCAACTTACTCTCACCCAGAAACCACACTGGCACTGTTGTTGCCAAACAGAGCATATGATTCTCAGCATTTGTGGTGTGGCTATATGCCTATATGACCTATCTTTTAAATTTTTAATCACCAATAAATCTCACTCTAAGATTGAGTGTTCCTTGGGAGTAATGCATATCTGGGGTTGATAGTGTGAAGTGAGGTTGAGAGCTACCAGCTCTGCTCAGCCTCTCAATCAGCCCAAGGATGTGGCTTGATTATTATTGCCTCTGACACATTAGAGTGTCATTAACATAAAAGTCATCTCTTAAACACATTGAACTGAACTCATTTAATGTAATTGATTACCAGCTTAGCTGTAGGGATTTTGCAGCTTTAGGGAAACTGACAAACATTTTGCCCTTTTAGATCCTACAATTAGATTCACAAGGCACAGTCAATAAGCATTTTGCAGGCGGTAAATTCATCGTCTTTAACAATGACAAAAATATCTGTGGGTAGATGAACTGGCTGTTGGTAAAAGACTAATTGTGGAAATGGTTTTCAGTAGTTGTATTGACAAATAGAACTGAGTCTTTAAAGGATAAATTTGATCATGAATTAATGGAGCCTATTTTGGACGTTAATTTGTACAAGCCCTAATAGTTCCTTGATTTGTTGCATCTCATTTGCTAAAGCTGAAAGCATGACTGGAAAAATGTATCAGTCTGGGTTCTGTGTAAAACCTAGGGTCCTTTGAACTATAACCCTCAAAATGAATAATACTCTGATTCATAAGTAAAATTAATAGGGCCGGCCCCGTGGCATAGTGGTTAAGTGCATGTGCTCCACTGCTGGCGGCCCGGGTTCAGATCCCGGGCGCGCACCGAGGCACCACTTGTCAGGCCATGCTGTGGCGGCATCCCACATAAAGTAGAGGAAGATAGGCACAGATGTTAGCCCAGGGCCAGTCTTCCTCAGCAAAAAGAGGAGGATGGGCATGGATGTTAGCTCAGGGCTGATCTTCCTCACAAAAAAATAAATAAATAAATAAAAAATAAATAAAATTAATAACATGCACATTCAACTTAACATTTAAGAACTATGTTAACCTTATTTTCTAAGATATTCCATTTATGTCTCCTAGAATGTGGAGAGGGAATTTCAGGATTTTTATTTCCTCAACCCGTTGCACACCAGATCCTGATCAAGTGATAGATTTTAGAGCCTCTGACCTTTCCAGGGAGGATGTGCTCTTGCTTACATAAAGGGTGTATGGCTGATGTTGGACAGCATTCTAACAGGGCTTGAGTTTTCCTCTCCAATATCATTTCTCCGCCATACTGCTCTCCTAAACACTCTGCCCCATTACCCAACAAGGAACACATATAGTTGTCCCAACACCAGTTTTTTTATGTCCCTATGGCTTTGCTTGCTATTCCCTTGGATTGGAATGTCCTTCCCTTCCTTATCTGCATGGTAGTTACTGCCTCACATCTCCAGACTCATCATGGGCGTCTTCTCTGTGAAGTCTTTCCTGATCCCCATTCACTGCCCTTGGGTTAGATTGACCACCCACATGGATTTGATCCCCCATAGAATGGGGTATATCCTTCCATCACACTTGCCTCTAGCAAGCTATCGTACTCATATGTTTATATCTCTGCCTCTCCCTACTGAATTGGAATTTCTTTGAGGGCAAAGAACCAAGGAGAACTTCACAGTAAATTGACATTTACTAAAACTTTTTTGAATAAAGGAATGAATGCATGAGTAAAACAATGACCTGGAGACTATTTTCTCAAGGCCATTATACATTTGTTCCCTCTACCTGGGATATTTTTCCCATGGATATCCTCCCAGCTCAATCCCTCACTTCATTCAGATCTCAAAGGTAACCTCCTTAGAGCAACCTCTACTCCACTCCTCTACCCACTCTTTCACTCCTCTATTTTTCTTCATAAAAACTATCAGCCCCTGACAGTATGTGGTATTGTTTATGTTTATTCAATTTTTGTTGTCTTAGTCCCTCCAGTAGAAGAGAGGTTGACAAACTTTTTTCTGTAAAGGACCAGATAGTAAATATTTTAGGCTTTGTGGGACAGACAGTCTCTGTCACAACTACTGACCTCTGCCATTGTAGCATGAAAGCAGCTACAATGCATAAATAAATGGGCTTGGCTGTGTTCCAATAAAACTTTATCTACAAAAGCAGATGGAGGTCAGATTTGGCCTGTGGGCTATAGTTTGCTGATCCCTGCACCAGAATATAAGCTTGTCGGTCTGAATCACAGCCATATCCCGGGCACCGGAAACATAGAAAGCTTCTATTAAATAGTTGCTGAATAAATGGTGGATAAATTTGATCCACCATAAATAACAAAAGAGGCTGATTTTGACTGAATTTGAAAAGTCAATTTCTGCCAGCTTGAAAGAAAATGGTAGACAGAAATCTTCAAATGAGCATATCAACTCTTCTAAAACAAGAAAGCATTAGCCAAGGTCTCATCTAGCTCTCAAATTCAGTGATGTTCTCTCTTTTGTAAATTTCACTTGTGTCAGTTAGGTTTGCTCCGTGGGTAGTCTTGGCTGAAGATAGAAGTTTACTGAGAACACTTTGACAGAGACAAAGAGAGAATGCCTCAGTTAAGATAAAAAGAGATTGCATTTCATTTAAATTAGGCAAACAGAAATGGATTCCACAGTAGTCAATATATGAACCCAAAGTCTTCATTGTATTTAATGGTTTATATGTAGAAAATGTGTTTCATTCAGAAAGAAATGTTTATTTAATAGGTATTTGTTTGGGGTTTTGTTTGTTTTTTGAGAACCATTGGTGTATATATAAGTATGGTTGATATATTACAAATAAATATTAGTAGAATAATTGATCTCAGTGCTGCTCTCAATGCAGAATTGTTTATTGCTCTTGGCTAAGAATCAGAAAAGAAGCTAGAACTACATTTTTCACTGGAAGCCAGAATGAGGAGACTCCCCCTCAGTGCCTTCCAAGGGGCAGGGTATGTTTCATGGGACTGAACGAGGTTGTTCCATGGAAGAGAGGCATGGTGCATGATTCAGAATCCTAGTGGGAAATGGACGGATGTGGGCAGAGATAAGGAAATCACCAAGTCCCATTGAGGCCCCCAGGAACCAGCAGCAGGTGGGAACCAATAGCACCAATAGCACCGCTGGAGCATGGTGAGCCTTGGAGCGAGGAAAAAGGGCTGACAGGAGCAGTAATCAGAGTAGGTAAAGTCACTGCAGAACTGCATCAAAGCAAGGAGAGAGCAGGAGAAATAAATACCCTGAACTCTCTCTCCTCCTTACCTCACTTTCTCCTACCAGCACCTTCTGTTGGTTGAACCCAATGGAAGCCAGAGGGCAAGGGGCCCACGTGATGCTGCCCATAGGATCAAAGCTCCCAGGGCACAGAGCAGGCAGAAAAGGAGCCAGGCATGGATCTGAGGGGGTGGGAGTAGTAAGGTTCAGTTCACATGTACAGGGCTTAGAACAGGGGAAATACAAGAAAACAAACAAAACCACAAACAGAAAAGATGTGTAACCCTGGGCAGTAATGGAGTTTTATGTCTAAGGAAACTAAATTCTCTAGGTAGGGGCAAAGAATAATTATTTTAATGCAGAAAAGATTAAGAGATAACAAGTTCTTGATTACAACAGAACTGTTTTAGCTCAAACTTTTGATTCTGTTATTTCCTTACTAGCCCCCTTTAACTTCAATCAGAAGTTCTTAGTTATCAAAGTGAGCCCTTACCACTTAATCACTTTTTGAAATCTGTGTGTAAAGATTATAAAATCATGAAATTTACAGTGTGGCTAGTCATCTTTCTAAAAATCATGTTTTTCAATATTGTCTTGGATCAGGGTTTCTGTAACATACACTCTTATAGTTTGAATTTACAAAAACCATGGGGTTGTTTTCACTTTCCAAGTATAAAATTATAATATAAATTTTCAAAGAGTATGCATAGATCACAGGGATATACAACAGACTCTTGGTTTGGGGAGGGGACCTCCTATGTCTTCAACTACCCCTCCTACCACCACCAAGTACTGCCCTAAAATCTGTATAGAATACAATTTGATGGAGATGTAGGGGAGGAAGAACTATTCCTCTACCCTTTAGGTTTTTCTGGCTTGTCTGAGAATTAAATTGACATGAAACAGAGTAGCAGAAGAAAATCAAACAAAGTTTAATAACGTGTATATATGGGAGAAACCCAGGAAAACTGAGTAACTCGCCAAAATGGCTAAAGCCACCACCTTAAATACCATCTTTTGTTAAAGACAAAGGAGGATGTTGGGGGTAGTGGTTTGGGACTTCAAACGGGAGGAAGGCAATTTACATGGAGATGGAAAAGCAAATGTTTGGTAAACAGATGTTTGCTGGGCCATCTAGCTTTGATAAAAATGGGCCTTGCCAGGTGCCTTTCTGTCTACCACACCTACAGTTATCTGTGGTGATACTCCTTCCTGGGACAAGGCTTCTGTCTTAAATTCTTTTAGGCAGTTAGGGGAAAGGTCAGACTTTCTTTCTGAGTCTTTCATCCTTAAAAATAATCACGCCAAAGAGACACATTTTGGAGTGGCTAATTCTGATCCCCCACAGAGACAGACTCTCAGACCTAAAGTGATGATTTGAACATGTTTGAGAAAGGCTTGTTGTTATCAAGTCTTTTGTTCAAAAATGTATTTTCCTGCAGGTACAAAAAAAAAGGGGTAATCAATCAAGAAGAAAAAGTCTGCCTGGCCATGCAATACTTTATGCTCTGTAAGCAACAGATGTCAATGGGAGCTTAGAAAGATTTAGGGTGGTTGGATTTCCAACCCCCAAAAGGTTCAATCTATTGGAACCCAAAGCAAGAGCATGTGTAAGAACCATCAATTTGTCTGTCCTTTAGTCACTCATACCTGGGGCCACTCTGTTTGACCTCACTTGCTGGGGTAGGATTAGACAAGCAGGATGGAAATGCACCATTTCCCATCAGCACTCTAACTTCATTTTTAGGTTTCTAAAAATGCCACCGAATATTTCTGAATGTGAGAGCTGAACTTTCCAAGAGCTATGGTGAGCTTTGTAATATCAATGTTTCTGTCTAGCATGTTTGGGTATATCAAATATCCTTTGGGCTCACACCATAAGTCAGGAACCCCTTGGACTAGACAACAGAAATCTCCACAGTTTTTGCTTTTGTACTCCTATTAGTAAAAAAGTTTATATTGTTACCGACCAAGGGCTCTCTCCACCCGATGTGCACGGAAGCCAATACTGGGGTATGCCAGCCTTTAAGAGAAGCAAGTTTGTTACACAATCGATCGGTAAGGAGACAGAACGAAGGCTCTCAATTCTGTCTCCCTGATCCAGGGTATGGGGTCAGGTTTAAAGGATCAGGGAGGGCAGGCCGGTATGGCAGGACGAGTTTTGACTGGCAGATCAAAATTTTCTCTTCTGCGCATGCTCCTGGCTGGCTAGCTACCCCTGAAAAATAGCCTTAACATTCTGTTAAGATGAGGTCAGCACAGTAAACAAGTGTAAAGTTGTTATGTAGATTTAAGTCTTTGCCTTCTCTATTGATAACAGTTCCTAGAGATTTAGTCATCCTTTCCTTCCTGGCATAGAGAGGAAGGCACCCTTACAAATGGAAATTTCTCTTATAAATGCAAATTTCCCTTACAGATGGGTAACTTCTACTAGGTTTTCAGAGTTTTCCCTGTGACTGCTGTTTCTTAAAAATGATCAGTCTAAAATAATTCTTATGCCAAAGAGGCATATTTTGGAGTGCCAAATTCTGTTCCTGGTCCTGTGGTTACAAAATTATATATAATATATAATATATGTATATATATTTTACTGTAAAGAATATATTATGGAGAGTATAAAGCATATGTAAATAAGATGTTAAAATAAGATGAAATGAAGATGAAATATATATTTTAATCAGTTGCAAACATTTCGTTATCACTGCTACATTAAAAATTATTTAATATTTTAAATGACAGCAATGTGATTGAGGATGCTTATTTATTTTTGAGCATCTTGGTTTCCCACTTCATTGAATAAAAATTTGAAGGTCTGGTTGCAAGTTCAGCTTGTTTCTTTACTTGGTTTTAATCATTGTCTTTGGATAAAAAAAGGAACCACAGAAACATATGAAGAGGCACATGGACGAGTGTTTCACCAGCTTGCTCACTAGATCATGAAATACTATTTTTCAGTCCCATCTATGCAAGGGATTTTGTTGAAATTCAGCTGGAAAGTTTCCATATTCCTTGATGTCCCTCAGCTGTTCTCACAAACCAAATGGAAGATGTTGCATTTTGTTATATTTAACAAGTGAGTTCACAATCCACTGCAAGGCTTCATTTGGAGGATTTTTAAACAGGTTAGAAAAATTCATTTCCAGGTTTTTAAAGGCTGCTGTTTCTATAGATACATATTTGCATAATTTTCAATAAAACAAGCACGTAACAGTAGAATCATTTCCAAACATCTGTTTCCCTACATTCTTACCACAGTCCAAGTTTCTTTTAAAACATAAATTACTTTCTCATTCATTATTATAATATCTCCTTTACTCTGAAGAGCCAACTCGTCTAGTTCATTGTCATCAGCAACCCCTGTATAGAACAAAAGATTTTCATCACCACTCTACCGTACTTTAATAGCTTTGTTTCAAAAACAACCACATTGTTGACGTGCTAAAGCACTTCAGCTTCTTTGGTGTCATAGTTTGCATGGAATTCTTTCAAGAGGGCAGGCATCTCTAAATTTATCCTGGAACCCTTGTTTTGTTCTAGTCAAAGCTGCTACTCCATCATTTTATATTTTTCTATATTTGTGCCGGTATCACAGCATCCTAAGAATTGTCATTTTATGATAGGTTCCGGTATCTTGTAGGGCTAAACTACCAGAGTACTATTTTGGTTCATAGTGTTCTTTTAGATTATTATATAAAATTTAGAATTCTCTTTGTTGAATTGTTTAAAAAGGACCATTGAGATATCTTTATTGGATGGCATTAAATCTATAAATTTATTTGAAAAGAACTGAAATTTCATATTTAGTCTACCTATTAAAGAGAAGCCTCATTTATTTCAAACCTTCCTAAAATTCTCCAACAAGATTCCTTCAACTATTTTTGATTTCTATGTTGAAGCATTCTGGATTCTCTTGGCTTTTCAAGTAGTATGTAAGTTTACAAGTTCAACTAAACAGTTCTAAATCCTTAAATGCTCCTGAGGTGTTGTGGAATGCTCCTGACAGTGGCCTGTGGAATTGATTGGTGAGGGTTAAGTTCTTCTGAACCCACAATATGCATATTTATGAAGGCAAAAAGCCTGACACTCGCTAAGTGAGCTGGAAACTCATTATGCACAGTCATTTATGTTTATATTAAATTTAACTCTTCTCTAGTGGCAGGACTCGGTTAGGCTCTTGTGATCCCAGAGGACAGAGGCTTGCCCAGATTTGTTGGAAAAAAATGGGAGTTGAGTATACAAATACATATATCATAAGAGAGATGGAATCCCATGGACATATGAGAATACAAATGTAGCGTGCCTGAGCCTCTTAGCCTCATGGGAAGCAGCACTAGAAGTTTGGTCCAGATGCACGGAAGCTTTAGGATCATTACTAGCAGGAGTTCCTGGATCTCCTCGCATGATGTCACTCCACAGTATGGTTTCTCTTCAAGCTTAGTCACTTCCCTTCCAACTCTCCTTTCTCCTCTCCCTTGAAGATTCTGTTTACTCATAGTTTGTTTTCTCACATAGCACATATAAATCTTACCCCTAAACTTGTGTGTGAGTATTGTCATATTACATTCCTGCTGGATGGCAATTCAAATATAATCATGTTGAATATTCGAAAGTCCTCGGAATCTTGTGCAGAGTATAGTCTTCAGTCCATATTACCTGCTCCTAAAATACCCTAGTCTGAGCCTGTGTGGTCCCCTGAAGTTCACTGACTGCCGTTATTTAGTTGCAGTCTATGGATCTTGGTGCCTTGCTACACATACCATCAAGCTCTCTCTCCTGAAATTTCTGCCACTTCACAGAGGTCCTCCACCCTTGCCTCCTCAGCCAAGTTTCTCAGACTTTCAGGAAACAAAAGTCAGGAGAGAGGCTTTTCTGCAGTCAGCTTTGGCTCTGGTCCCTGGTAAATGCAGCTCCCCTAAAGCAAGGGACTGCAAAAGACCTATCTACCTTAGTAGACCTGGGAGAGGAAAAAACTCAGTGAGAACAAGGCAAAAGTTTTTTCAATATGTTGTTTTGCCACACACATCATCATAATTTTGACTTGCTGGAAACCTACCATTTAGTCTAATCTACCTCATGACCTCTCTCAGTTGTAACCTATCAATTTTAATGATCTATACTTCTGTTTTCTTTTTCCTGCCTACTTACTTTCTTCTTCTGGGGAACTCTGGTTTGCCTAGCTTAGCACTTTTGCTCCAGGCTTTTCTTATTAGGCCTCTTCACAGGCCACAATAGGGTTTATGAATTGTTGACCTTGCGTTGGGAGCCACCACTACCCAAGTCCAGTCAGGGATGTGAGAAAGCCGTGAAGAATAGACCGTGGGTTTCCTGTGGTTGCCATGTCAACAGGGATAATGAGGGGAGAAGTTTCCTTTGGAAGTGTCTATGGTATTTGTCCAATGGAACATATTTAGTCATAAATCATGTGGGGAATTAGGTTGGTGGAAAGAATCCTTTTGGGATGTGGAATTTCAGGGTTTTAAAATAATATTGAAAGCACTATTTATAGATAGTATGAGTGAGCCTTTGGTGCATAACAAACATCCCCAAAATTCAGTGTCATAAAACAATCGTTAGTTATTATCCCTCATTCAGCTGCCTGATCTAGGCTGGGGGCGTGGGCAGCTCTGCTACGCTTGGCTCCTCACTGAGGTGCTGGCTCTGTGTTTTCCATATGTGTCCATTCTAGAGCCCAAGCTGAAGGGGCAGCAGCTACTTTGAGAATGTCTTCTCATGGTGGTGATAGAGGAGCAAGAGCACATGCCCAGCTACATAGGTGTTTTTTGCTTATCACATCTGGGCTCAGCTGTGTGACATGCTTTGGGCAGTGAGATATTAGCAGAGTCAAGGTATGGAGAACTATGTACTGGGTACACTGGGAAGGCACTGAAAAGCAGTGTGACATCTGGTCGTGAATCACGTTCAGGGGAGCAAATGAAGAATAATTCAGTCTACCACAAAGAGTAGTGCTACCAAGATGAGAATGTAATATGTTGATGCTTGATGCTCTCATGTGATCACAGCTGGCCATCCCTGAAAGGTAACACCACCAATGACCTTCTCTAGCAGGACTCAGACACTCTGGAGTATATGCTTAATTATACTCCTTTTCATTCCAGTCTTAACTACTGAGGTGTCCCACCTGCCACCATCTTCCTAGATTCTTTAACTCCACACCAAAGGTAATGGCTTCTAAATTTGAGTCTTCCTTCCAGAATCTTTCCACTCAGCACGTATTCCAAAAAAGGATCTCGCTGGCTATAATGAGTGCAGGGAAAACTGGAATTACTTTAGGTTTTCTAACAGGGCACTTTCTACTAGTCAAAGTAATTCTTTATGATACATTGGCTGTATCAGTCTTTTATTTTTGCTGAGGAAGAAAGGCTCCAAGAGTTCAAGGAAAGTTCTTTCCCTTTGTTATGGGGAGTTAGGCAGCAGGATTACCATCATTCCTTTTGAAATGAATCTGTCAGAAATGGGAAGATTGCTCATTCAATCTTGATGGATACATTTTCCATCTCAATTAATATACCATGGATTTTTAGGTCATGGATTCCTGGCCTATCTGTGTGTGTCTTTTGGAGAAGGTTGGGGGCAGGGGGTGGAAGTTTGTGTAGCTCATTTGTTGTATTCTTCTAGTCTCAGCGTCAGAATTCACTGAAGCATGTTCAGCAGGTAAAAAGATGTTGCTTTTTCAGCTCGTTATAAAAGGACTCAAGCATCCTTATAAGAAATAATGCAAGGAGAGAGCCAAAAAGTGCTTGCCTTAATACAAAGAACACGATGATGTTTCATGGGGGAACATTTTAGTGTGGATCCATTCTTACTGGAAAAGAGACAGAGGATGATTATTTTTAGATAATTTATTCTGAAAATACAACCTGTTGGACAAGAAAATGATGATGCCAATGAAGTGATATGGACCAACGTCAGATTCTCTGTTGACGCAGGATGGCAGCATCTGAGATGAAAGAGCCTGCTCCTCTGTCTACCCCTTAGAACATAATTAGTGCTTCTCATTTTCCCCATGACTTGGGCTCACTCCCCAGCCCTGGACTCAGCAGTCCCTTAGTGGTCTGGTAACTCAGCCGAGGAAAACTTACTGACAGTGATTCAGTCGGTGGAGAGCCTGGATTTTATTCTTCCTTCTTTTATTCTTCAGGTCTGGTACAGTATTGCCTCGTGTATATCAATTTATATTTGTGTTTACTGTGTCGTTGCATTTGATATGATTTTTTGAATTGAAGGCCTCAGAGCTTACCTAGGATTTGTGAGGCATTTCTCCGAGAGTTGGGCTGTAGGGGTTTGAAACGTTACTGAGTTTGTTTTTGTATTTTAAGATTGCATGAGTTCATAATATCTGAAACCTATTCCTTTCTATTCACTGAGCTCAAGAGATGAAAATAACAGCTAATGCTTTTTGAGTGCTTACTATGTGCCAGACATTTTGCTAAGTGCTTCCACATATTCATTCCTTTAATTTTCACAACTATCTTGTGAGATTGTTAAGGTTATTATCACCATTATCCAGATGAGGAAACTGAGGCACAGAGTGATGCAGTAATATGTACAGGTCACACCGCTAGGGAGTGGTGGGGCCAGGACTGGAATCCACACAGTCTGGCTCCAAAGTCTCATGCCAAACTACCACGTCTGTTCTCATGTTCGCCCTCTACCTGGGCATTTGTGTGTTTCTTGGGCAAACCAGAAAGTGTTAGCTCCTTGAAGAGAAAATGTCTCCTGTGGTTTGGATGCATCAGGACACAGGACTTGTGTTAGACAACATGCTCATAGGTCCGTCCTCACTGGGAACATCTGGTGTGTGCAGTAAGAAGGTTCCAGAGTGGGAGTCCCGCCCCTGCTCTGTCAGAGTGGGCTTCAAATATATTAAAAACCCAACAACTTCTTGCCATCTCTGCCACTCTCAGCCTGCTCCAAGCCACCATGGCATTTTGTCAGGGTTGATGCAGTGGGCCCTGAATGGCTCTCCCTGCTCTCCCAAGTGCCCCCTCCTTCTGTTCTCTGTACTTCAGCTATCATATCCCTTGTCCACTCAGGACCTTCCAATGGCTTCCTGCTTCACTCAGAACAAAACGCAAAGTCCTTGCAAGAGCCTGTGTGGTCTGTAACCCCCCCCCCCATCGCTTCTTTACCACTCCCTCACTGCCTCCATCTTCTCCATCCCCCCTGCCTCCAGGCTGCCCCTCAGGCACGCTTTCTGCAGACACGTCATACCTCAGGACCTTTGCACTTGCTGGTCCCTGTGCTTGAAATGTTCCTCCCCAGACATTTCCCCGAGCCTGATATTGCACTGCAGCACTCTACCCAGCAGCTCTCTATCCTCCCTTCCTCCCTGCATTATTTTTGCCCTTAGTGCTTATAATAACCTGATATGCCATAAATTTTACTAAATTATTAGTTTATTCACTGTCTCTGAACACTAGAGTGAACATTTTATTTTTTTATTCCATTTTCGTTCCTGTTGAATCCCCAGAACTGAGAAGCCAGTGGGCGTTCAATAAATATTTGTTGACTAAATTAATAAATGAATGCATTATGGAGTTGTTTTGGAGAATTAAATGAACTAACATATGGAAAGCATTTTGAAAAATGCTTAGCATGAAATTAGTGTTTAATAAATGTCAAGTATTAATAAAACAATAATGTAATAGTCATTGAATGAATGATGAATTAAAAATTGGAAACTATTTATCATGTAGTGGAAAGAGGATAATTAAGCTACAAATGCTTTAAATATTTTAACTTACATTTGCAATGGATGCTCGAGGAGGTAGTCAGGGACATCATTTGTGTCCCCTTTTCCTATTCTCTAGAAGGCATACTGGAACCCACCGTTCCCTGGGCAGGTGAGTGGTCCCCAAACCTTGCTGCACTTTGGAATTACCTGGGGAATCTTTTTAAAAATTAATCCTGGGTTCCACCCCTAGATATTCTGATGTGATTGGTCTGGGGTGAAACCTGGGCATCAGGACTTTTCGGTGCTCCCCAGGTGATTCTAATGTGCAGCGAAGTTTGGGAAGCACTGCTGGAAGCTTTTCACAGAACTGGCAACAGCAGGGGGAAAATTCTTTCCCAGTCCCTCTCTACACTTGGAATTGAGAGTTATGCCAACCAGGGGTCGAGTCTCTGTTCTGCAACACATGTGACCATTAGCAAGTCACTTCACTTTTACAACCTTCCTCATTTAGAATATGTCTTCTGTGGATTAGGGTGCAAACTCAGAGTTCAAGGCTAGGCGCTAAAAACGTGGATTTCTCCTCCCTTTTTGCTTTGTTCCATCTGGGGATAAAAGGAGAGACTCATCTCCAAAGGTAGCTTGAGAACAGCATGCCCTGAGCTGGAGCTCTCTTCCAGAGGAGACAAGAGAATAGAACAGTGTCTACACCTCCGTGGCCCCATTCCCCCCTCAGGTACACACAGCCATACTTGTTTCAGGCCTGTGAGGGATCAATGTTAGAGAGTCAAGTTCCTGCCCAGTGGGGCCCACTGTAGGAGCATCAGAGGTCCTCCTGGTATCCGGGTTCCCAGCCCTGACTTCCCCACCTGTTCCCTGTATCTCAGTCCCTCCCAGGCCGGGGCCCTGTCTGAGGCTTCTGCCCTGGACACTGGGGCTCACCCTGCATTGGTTCTGCTGGTGTAATCAGGGTCTTGAGTTCTGTCCTTTGGACTGCCAGGCATCTCCGTGTGACCTTCTGCCCACCTGAGGTCTGCCCACCTCGCTTCATCCCAAGCATGTGCCCCACCATGGTAGCCATATCTAATCTCTGGGTCCAGAAAAACACTGGCAATTTCACATAAGACAGTCCTTCCCCTTTGACCCTATAACACCACAACTCTTGAGCCTGGACATTTCTAGAATGGTGGTGGAACGTTGGGCATAGCACCCTACCAGGGCCAGCTTCATGAGTATGTGACCCAGGCAGTCGCTCAGGGCCCTGGGCTGGGTTTCACCTTCTGCTGTCTTCAAGTTCTTAATCGTGTTTGAACCGAAGGGCCCCAAACTTTCATTTTGCACTGTCCTTGCAAATTATCTAGCTGGTCGAGTGCATGACACTTAGCATCAGAAGACCTGGTGTGAATAGCGCCTGCCTTACACCTGAGAAGAGTGTGACCTTGGCCCAGTTGTTCTTCCTCTCTCGGCATTTGCAAAGAGGAGGTGGTGGGTCAGACTGCCTCCATCATAGGGGTTCTGAGGATGAAAGAAGATGACAGATGAGTGTCAGCACGTGGCGCCCAACGTGTTAGTTCTCAACTAACACTTCTCTTTTTCCTAGTGTTCCAGATCACAAGCCACTCAATCGAAAAGACATTTCCTTTCTGTTTCAAAGGGATTTTAAACTTTTATTTTCCTAGTCAGTGATATATGTCTAAAGGACAGATCCTGGAGAGTTTTCACTGATTTTTCTTAGCTCCTATTAATGACATAGGACTCCAGGATTCCTCCTTCTGTCTTTATTACATTTGGACAATATGTTGTCCAGATGGCATATAGAGTAGCATCTTTCAAGGTATTTAAAAATGATCTTTTTTTAACTTATTGAAGAAGATTAGAGGGAGAAAAAATTGAATTAATCCCATGTCATTGAAATAATCTTGCTAATAGTACTTTAAGGAGATTTCTAATGTTCAAACTAATAACTATTCTCTAAACTAATAACTCTTCCCATTATCTTGGATAATATGCATGAGTGAAGACTTCATTAAGAGTCACGGAGTTGGTTCTCCACGCAGTGCTCTGACATACCAGCCATGGGCCATGGGCGACAATAAGCTATTTTGATCTCAGTTCCTTTTTGGGAAAATGCAGATAATAATACCTGCTCTGCTCCCTCACTCTCAAGGTTGTTTTGTGGATCAAATGAGATATGTGTGGAAGCATTTTGGAAATTTTTGAATGCTATATGCATTTCAAGTTTAGATTATTGATAAGACTTCTGAAGTTTAGGTGTTAACAAAAAGATGCATTGAAATCATTTGAAAATCTCTCCAGAAAACAAAGGCCAAGAGTTAATTTCTCAACTTCTTTGGAAAGGGGGAATGTATTGGACGCCAAGATAACCTATCACCACCAAAATGATCCCCATCACTTCAATTTCACTGGAACCAGAAGCACTAGCTTTTACTTACTAAATGTCCATAACCCTCTGAGGCTCTTTCTCAGCATATCAGTTATAATTGGATAGTTTTCCACAAAGAAATATCTTTGTCTTTACTTATTAATTGAATTATTTATTGAGAATCTGCTACGTGCCAGGCACTGTTCTAGGTACCTGGGATAAATCAGTGGATCAAATGAAGTTCTTTGCCCTTGGGGAGTTTATATTCGAGTGTGGAGAGCAAAACAATAAGAATAAGTATATTGCACAGCACATTAGCAGTGATGAGTGCTAGGGAAAAAAAAAAGAAGTAGAAGAGGGTACAGGGATCTGGGTATGGGGAGCAGTGTTGCAATGTTAAAGTGTGTGGTCAGGATAGGCCTCTTTAAGAAAGTCATATTTGAGCAAAGACTTGAGAGAGTGAGCCATACACATATCTGCAGGACAAGCATTCCAGATTGGGGGAAGAGCCAGTGCAAAGGCCTAAAACAGAAGTGGGCCTAGAGTTTTCAAGGAACAAGGAGGCCAAGCTAGAAGCAGGACTGTGGGTCTCCCCTCATCTTTCCCACTCTCTACCAAACACAGACTAGAAGGTTTCGAAAGTAGAGAGAATGCAATTGTGGGGCCATTGCCTAACACATACACTGATGCCTCGTTTCTCTTCTGTGTGCTTTTCCCACAGTCACATGACACAGGCACTCCCATTTGATGACCCTCGCTTAGAGAGCTGCCAAATCATCCCTCCGGCTCCACGGAAGGTGGAAATGAGGAGGGACCCCGTGCTGGGATTTGGTTTCGTGGCAGGGAGTGAAAAGCCAGTGGTCGTTCGCTCAGTAACACCAGGTAAGCACCCAACTCCACTCCTTGGCCTCGAGGACTGTCTGCCACCCCCCTCCAGAAGGACCACTGTTCAGTTTCATTAGTTTTATACTGTTCTGTTTCAGGCTGTGAAGGCTGTTTGAGTTTTTCCAACACCTGGATAGAGTCAGACCACTCGAGGGACAGAAATAGCTCTGCAAAATAGGTTTTAAACTGGCAAATCCATCATATCTCTTGACTTAGGAAAACACTGATCTATCATTTGTAACCATGGAAATGACCCACTTCTTAATGTATGAAGGCAAATAATAAGAGGCAGGCACTGTACTGTATTTCAGTAAGCTCAGGATGAACTCCTTAGTGAAAAAAAGCAAAAAGTGGTCTTTAAGTTACTGTAGAATAATTTAGTCATTTGGATGGATGGATGATTTTACAAAGATGCACTCCCCTCCCTTCCCACTAGAGACAGAATATATTTCCCTACCCCATTGCTGTTAGGCTGGACCAGGTGAGAGACTTTGGTCAATGGCATGTTAGCAAAGATGACATAAGCAAAGGCTTGAAATATGCTCGTGCACTTGAGCTTGTTTCTTGGGTTTCTGCCATGGCCATGAGAAGAATTTCCCTCAAGTGGCTGCTGCCCCTTCAGCCTGAGCCCCAAAATGAACACATGGGGCAGCCAGCCTGCAGCCTAGAGCTAAGTACAGCCTGATCTACAGTGTGAAGCAGAACTGCCCAGCTGAGCCTGGCCTAGATCAGCCAATCTGTGGTCATCCCCAAGACCCATAAGCAAGATAAGAAATGATTTTTGGACTCGCTACTGAGTTTTGGGGTGGTTTGTTATACAGTAAATACTGACTGATAACAGTGCATGACAAATCTCTTAAACTCTACAATATGATCAGATAAATGATGTACTTTGCCTCAGTCATTCCCAATAGAGTATACAGATGTTCCACCATCAACGCGGTTGAATATAAGGGACTATAATGAAACTGCCTGAAGTGGGCTGCCTTTGCCTTTCCAGAAACATTGTTCTTTTTCTTATTTTTTATGTGTATTTATGTATTGATTTTAATGGACTTGTATTGGATTTATTTTCACACAAAAGGATCTTCTCTTCTATGCTGTTTCCCTCCAGGATTCGGCAAACCAGTAACAGAGTTAGTAAAGTGCTGCGGTCGAGACCACAGCCTCTGGCATCAGACTGCCGGGGTTTGATGGGTGTGAATCCTGCCTCTGCCCCTTATGAAATTAGTTAGCTTCTGTGTTAACTCCCCTGCATTTCAGTGTGATGTAACTTCTCTACATCATCTGGATAATGAGGATCAGAGTAGTATCTACCTTCTAGGGCTGGGGAGAGAATGAAATACACTAGAAGAGTGCCAGGTAGATACTTAGCCCATAAATGTTTATTATTATTATTATTAAATTCTAAAATATTTGGCCAAATGAGTCTATCAATTACAGGAAATGAAAGCCAACTAGTAAGCTAGTATAGATTTTTTAAGTTGACTTCATTTTTCATTTTTCATTATTTTGACATAATATGCCCCAGGGCAAGCACCGCAAATACAGTCAAGCGCTGTAGACTTGTGCAGGGAATAAGTTTCCTTTTTTCTCCTACCATTGCCTCCCCACACAACTTCTTACTCTGCCTGCTGAGCTTCTGATTTCATTAGCTATCAATCATATTTTAGTTCTGTGTGTGCGATTGTTGAGCTTGACGCAATTGAGAATTTTATCCTCAAAATAAAAGAGATTTGTTGCTTTTGTACGGTAATAATACATGTGCTTTGTAAAAAAATACAATGTAAATAGTATAGAGGAGAAGGTTAAAAAAACAAATCAGCTGATCTCCTACTACCGAGAGCTAACCTAACCATTAATGCACACATAGAGAGCATGTGTATACTAGGCAGGTCTGTGCATACATATGCATACGTTATGTGTCATATATATAATGTATTATATGTGTGTGTGTACACATTGTTTCCTAAATGGGATCACATTTGGCATGCTCGTTTGTAGTGGTGGGACATTTTAACATCCCTGGTTATGAGATTCTCCAGTGTGTCCTCCCCGCAGCTGACTGGAGGTTCAAGTCTTGTTTTGCAGTTTCTTGTATTGCCTCACTGTTCCTTCGACCTCTTTCTTCCTTGCCCTCAACTCTCCTTAGCTTCAGACACTAATACCTACTGTTAGACAATTTTGAGAAGAGTAGAAAAACGTGAAAACAGAGGTCAAAAGTACTGTTTCCAGTCATTTGTATGCTGGTGAAAATGCTGGTGAAATAAACTGTCATAACAATGTCTCTACTGAAGTCCCAAGTGATTCCAGTGGTGTGACCAGATCTTCTATACCAGACAACCCAGCCTTCAGAGCGGAGGGCACGAGACAATCCTCTAAAGCACGCCACTGCTTCATGTTTGGGAAGGAACAGTGTGTTGCTTGCTCCAGAATTCTTGATTAACCAAGAATATTCCATTTGATCAGAAGGCATAGGTCAAATGTAAGGATGTGTCCTGTGAATCTGCAAGTGGTTTTCTCATCCGAGTAGTTAACATCCATCATCCAAATAGTTAGTTTGAAAATTTTTCTGTATTTGACCAGCATTTGATTTCTAACCATGTTTGAATTTGAGTGATTGCTTGCACATTATCCAATAATTATAAAAAGCCTCTCAAATGATTTTTCAGAATTCCTTATGAATCTCAGTTCCCACATCTTGAAAGGAAGATTCTCTGTCACTGAAAGGGGGACATGCTGAGGTTTTCCCCACTCTCTTACTCCCCAGAAAGGAGACAAGTTTATGGTCCAGCTTGAGTGACACACATGCCAAGTGTCTGGGTGGGTGAAGAAAAACTGAATTACTTTGAGTTCCACTTTTTGGGTGTGAAGTGTTCATTTTAATTACTAAATAAAGTAATAGCGAGAACATTTGAAAGATAATTATCCAGATAATTGAAGTATTTGTTTATAGGTTTTATTTAACACAGATGTGTGCTTCACGCTGTGTGGCTTTGTGTGTCAAGACACCTGGCAGTGCCCAGCTTTTTAATTTTATGAGCAAGTTCAAAAGAGATGTTGGCCACTCTGAACTTGGGAGAGCCCACAGACATAAGCTGAGATCCAGTCCTACCCTTCCAGCCAGTTCTTTGACCTGTGTGAGCCTCAGTTATCTCGTTACATGGAAGGGATTACAGTATTCAGTGAGTTTACTAGACAAAGCATTTAGCCCATTGCCTGGTGCATATTAAATGCTCAGCAAATATTAGCTCCCTACCTCCTCCTTGGAAAAACAACTGAAAGAGAAAAGCAGCTCCGGACATCCGGGAGCTGGCAGACACTCACGGCTGGGTGCTCTCCTGTTGACTGTGAAGAATCTCACTGAACATCCACATCGGACAAGGCAACTCTGTGACATGATGGATCAGGACAAAAACAAGAGTCCTCTGTAATCACATGTGAGCGCAGACGCAAACATCCAAGCACAGTCCAAACCACAAAATGACCCAACACCCTTGTCTCCCAGCTGATACGAGTGACTGCTGCTTCTTTCCCAGTCCCAGCGTTAGCCCTGCTTCCTTTCCCCCACCTTTAGGCAAGAATTATTAAGATGCTCATGATAGAATTACCCCCACTTCCAGAGAGCAAACTCCCGCTTCCTTGAACTCTCCCCCAGAGCACACAACACAAGGCCAAATCCCGTAAGTCCTTCCTAACACCCTCTTATTGACCTGCCTTATGATGCCCCATAGGGTGCAGTCTCCCTAGTTGTAATGGGTAAATACACGCAAACTTTGTTCAAATCCCCCTGTGCCCGGGTTGTTGCAGTTTGGCTGCAGGGCATCGACACAACTGATTGGCTACCTGTGAGGAGAATACCTTCTTCTAGGAGCCTCTATACTCAAAGTGTGGTCAGTTGACTGGCAGCATCAGCAGCCCCTGGGAGCTTGTGAGAAATGCATTATCCCATCCTGCAGTCCTCCAAACCTGCTGAGTCTGTCTGCAGGGTACCAAGGCCCCAGGTGATTCATATGCCAGTGAAAGTGTGAGAAGCGCTGCGAGGCTGCTGAGTCTCAACCTTGCCTGGGAAGTTTTAGAGAAATGTTGATGCCTGAGTCCCACCTCCAAAGATTCTGAGTTAATTGGCCGGGGTGTAGCCTGGGTCTCGGGCTGGTCCAAAGCTCCCCAGGTCTTTCTAGTGTGCAGCCAGTGTTCAGAAGCTCTGATGTAGAGAACGCCCAGGTGTGGTTGGGTTTGGTTTTTGCTGATAGCAGCAGTTGCTCCCAGTGAATCCATGACGGGGAGAGGAGGCTACTGATGGATTGGCAATTGTCTTCTTACCTGCGCTTCACTCTTGTTTCTCTCCAGGTGGCCCCTCGGAAGGCAAGCTGATCCCAGGAGATCAGATTGTAATGATTAATGATGAGCCGGTCAGCGCTGCACCGAGGGAACGGGTCATCGACCTGGTCAGGTGGGTGACTCACTCTCCTGTGCCTCCTCCTGCCGAGAAGGCTGCTGCACAGCTCTGAGACCTCCTCTGGCAGAGGAAGGGCTTCCTATGGGCTAGTTTATGGCAGAAACACAAGCTCATACATTCACCTCGGACATGCTGGTCACGCTGACCTCTAATATAAAAACAAGTGCTCCATAATCACAAAACACCTACTTGCCCACTCTTTGTTAACATTCAGGGTGCATATGCTTCAGCCTGAAAATTTTTTGACTATTTCCATTGCTATATCCAAAGGTTGCATTTTTTTCTTCCAAAATTACCAACTCATTGATATTCCATAATCAAGGAGATCAAAATGCAATACCTGAATTCAGTTTAAGTAATGAGTAATTTTAGATACATAATCCCACGGATACACAAACATACAGTTCACTGATTTTTCATACTTGGCTGAGTGATTCATTACTGAATTTTGAAATCATCAACCGAGGCAAAATGATAATTAGGTCGAAGCTAGGATGGTTTAAAAATGTGCTTGGTTGATTGGTTTAGTTTTATCGTAGATGTAAATAATTTGTTATGTGATATTCTTAATGGGGCACCAGAAAATGTATTTTATGAGCTGTTAAAATATTGGTCAAGAATTCCTTAGAAGCCCACTGGAGTTATACTCCCACAGTGCATTTAGGGCAAAAGGGGTCTTTAGAAGTTTTCCACACAAAGCTGTGCCTATTATATGAATGGATCCACTCATGCTGTGAGGGTATTGAGGGATAACGGGTGTGTGAAGTTTGCCTTTTTTAAACCGATTTTTCAAGCAAGATTGAAGCAGAAGCTAATGCTGTCAGAACCCTTTAAACCGAGAAGGGGATCTTCTAACATTTACGCTCTCTCATAACAAAAAGTAGATCTGTACTTTGAGAAGGGCATGAGGTGGAGTGTTTCTGGGGTTTTCCAGAGAAAGTTTCTTTCCCAAGCCTAGTGCAGCTTCTGCTTCACAGAGAAGCACTGGGTGGTCATGCATGCTTAGAAGAGCTGGGAGAAGGGTAAGAAGACAGAGAAATCGAAATAGAGGGTGTTCATTTTTAGGGTGACCAACCATCCCAGTTTTAGCATGGAAAGGCCCGTGTCCTGGGAAACTCTTAGTGCCAGAACAGGTGGTCACCCTACTTTAGTCTAGGCCTAATATAATGGAGCCTTCACAGCTGGCTGGCAAAGTCATGCCTGTCCTCATGGGGCGTCCAAGTCTCCAAGGAGCGGACATTAAGGCTCATGTCAGATTCACCCTGCATCAGGAGCAAGACCTGGGAACAACTCCAATCTTTGTGTGGACCAGGAATGCAAGAATGGGGAGTGACTCTGTATTTTACAGACCTGGGGAGGAAGCCACAATATTACCATTTGGAACCACTTCTCTCCTGAGGTGCGTGGAGCTATCAGCAGGGACATACATACTTCATTCAGGCCGACTTGGAGCCTTATATAGGTTTGCATCCGGGAGTGCCATGTTTGGGCTGATGACAGGTCACACGGTCATTTGGTTTTCCCCTAAGCACACGCTTCTGTGATCAGTCCTATTGATTTCTGTGCCTGGAGGATGATAGAAGAAATAAAATATCTGTGTTTGGGTTTGCTGTGACTGAATTGCCTGCTGCAGGACAGAGATGGAGAAAAAGCTATCTAAAAGTGTGGTCATTTCCTGGCAATCATCCTTCCAGGGGCACTTAGAAAGATTTTTTCCAAAAAAGATATTTTCCTTCTGGTTTAATGCATTATGGAAGAAAATGGCATCTCTGTATATAAAAGTCTCTATGGGACTTTATATGTAATAGAGCTCCATGAATATTGGTTGAATAAATGAACCAATTAAAAGGAGATAGCAAACAACAGCTCGAAGTCCAAATCCAGCCTGCCACCTGTTTTTGGACAGCCCAGGAGCTAAGGATGATTTTTACCAATTTTTAAAGGGTTGGAAAAAATAAAAGAAGAATATTCTGTGACACATGAAAATCATATGCAATTCAAATTTCAGAGTCCATAAATAAAGTTTTATTGGAAAACAGCCACACCTCATTTACATACTGTATTATCTAAGAATGCTTTCTCTCTATAATAGCAGAGTTGAGTACTTGTGACAGAGACCTGTGGCCCACAAAGACTATTTACTATCTGGACCTTCATAGAAAATGTTTGCCAATCCCTGCTTTAGGAGATATTAAGGTAACCAATCACATTCTCTTTGGTTAAATCAAATTTAGATTAAAACCCCAAAATTATACACAGAGAGTTTCTCTCAAAATGGGTTTGTGATTACTGCAAGATTCCCACATACTTGATAAAGAAATTTTGGTGTTTGAAATGGATTAAAATGGTAAGTGTATATGCTTTTCAAACATCATGAAATACTCCAGGTACGCAAAACGATCTTTCCCTCCTCAAGGCCTGGCCCCTCTGGGGTGGAGGTCAGGAGGGGGAAGAAGAGAGAGCTGAGATCTTCTTGCGTCACTGCGCACAGTTAGGGCCCTCTCTTGGGGAACTGCAGCTCCTCTGACTAGCATGCGCTGCCCACTCCCATCCTGTCCCTGGTGCCTACATGCTGGCTCTCCTTTGAAGCTCATATGTGAATTTTTTGGTGGCAGGAAAGGAGGGACCCCAGAGGAGCCACCCCACGGCACAGTACCGTGCATAGGAGGCCTGGCTCTGGCTCTTTCACCCTCTTGCTGCTGGTTTTCCTGACCAGACCTCTTGGATAAGTCACCAGCAAGACCAGCATCTCTTCAAGATGTCCATTTGACCTCATCGCAGAGAGGAGGAAGTAAACTCACACCAGATCACAGTCCTTCTGACAACTACACTCTCCTTTCTCCCACCCTGTCCAGTCTTCTTACGTAAACTGGGGAAGGAAAGGAAGAGGAGGAGGTGGTGGCTAGCAGTAGCAGATCACATTGTACTTCCTCTTAGAAAGTTCTGGGGTATCCCACTTGTTTGCAGCTCACTTTAGAATGTGATCTGAGTGTCCCTTTGCTGAAGTCTCACTGATATGTGACAAGGACACTGTATAAATCAAGAATGTAGCTTGATGTTGTAGAATCAGGTAATCTGGATCCTAAGTTCCATGGGAAAAGAGACCTTGTCTGTGTTGTCCCCTGCCGTGTCCCCATGACCTAGCACAATGCCTGGCTCCTAGGAGGTGCTCAATAACAACGTGCTAGTGAGTGAGTGGCCTCTGAAGAGCACACTTTGAAAACTACCCATTTAGATGGTTTCCTCCCAACCCTCCTTCACCTCTAACTTCTGCAAGTTTGAATATCAGCTAATGAATCCATGCCTCAGAAAACATTCATTTTATTCACTCCTTTATCAAACATTTTTAGGCACCTACCATATACAGGACACGGAGCTGGGCACCCGATACACAGGGATGGATGAGACAAAGCCCAGCCTTCAGGGTGCTTACCGCCTACGCTACTGTGAATAGTGATGTCTGTTCAAGTCAGACCTCCTCAAGAAAGACATTGAACGCATTGAGCCCCCACAGTGAACACTTGGGGGCACTGTCAGATTTGAAGGAATTTTGCTAGTGATAAAAACACATAGGCCCTGGATGCTATTGAGATGGTGAACAAGTAATCCTGAAACTTATTCCCTTTAATCTCAGGGCAATAAGTATATCTTTATAAAAATAACAAGGTACTTTATTTTATCTAAATAAATTTAAGTTCAACGACACAGTGGAATTCACGGAGATGAAATATAGCGGGTTGTGGAGTTCTTATTGCAGCCGATACCTTCAAACTCATTAAACCAGAATTTTGAAATAATGTATTTCTCACTAATGAAAAGTTCATGCATTAGAAAATTTTCCTGTGCTTTCCCATCAGTTTATTCATCTGTCTGCCATATGTGTACTAACCTAAAAGTTTAGCTCTTGTAAAATAATCTCTTTTTTATTGGGCTTCTCAGCCGATATGTGTTTTAATGTCTCTATCTTACACAAGATGAATTCCCTTTCTGTTTAATAAAGTATCCCATTTTCTTAGCCACTAAGGACAGTCAGAAAAACACTCATCATTTTAATAACACTGTAAAATTGTCTCTTTAAAAATTGGCACCCATTTTCTTGCCTAAGTGGTTAGTCTTGTTTTGTTTTGTTCTTTTTTCTCCCATTGAAGCATTTGCTAATGGATCATTTTTTGTTTCCAGATTCATTTGTGTTTCTTTGTGGATTATTTTTCTCATCGTTTAGTTGCTCTATTATAGAAATTTTTTTTCTTGAGAAAATGAAAGTGTTTCTTGGAGACCAATTTACTGCTATAGTAACCACATTTGGGTTTTTCATGTATCCTCAAAAAGAGCTATAATTGCTGCACTGAAATTAGACCAGTTCCGTTCATTTCATAGTTTTCTAAGTTGTTAACTCTAACTCATACTTCATAGTGGCTGAGGAACAAAATCTTTGAAGAATTCATGCCTTTTGCAAATTACCATATCTTTCTTCTTTAGAGGTATCCAAGGATAATTTCCCTTGGCTTTTCACAATTAGACAAATTAACTTAAAACAGTCTCCAAAATTTTATCTTTAAAACCTATGGAGTATAATTACTCATAGACATTATGAATCACGCCCCATCCACCAAGGCCAGCCAACCCAATTAAATTCATTTGACTTCAGCAAGCAATTATTGAGCATTAACTAGGTAGAAAACATCATGTAGGGCACTGGGGATATATATATATATATACCTAAAACATGATTTCTGCCCTCGAGGAGGAGACTTCTAATTAATTGCACTATATTTATGACTGTGCAAGGCTGAGGGGGAGGGTGGTGTTTGGTAGGAATGTTTGGTGGGGATGGATGGGGATGTGAGGGAATGTAGTGATGGTCGTAAAGGGTAGCTGTTGACCCTGAGTGGAAGGACAGGTTTTTGCATGGAGAGAAGGTTGTAAAATAGATCTTCCCTTTGTCCCTGGAAACCCCAGACCCTCCTCATGGACACTCACTTTCCAACCTGCATGTATAGAAATATCCGTTGCCCAGATGGCTCTCCTGAACCACAACCTCAAAAGTTGCTTCTGCCCTCCCTCAGTTGCCCCTTTGAGGCAGTCACAGAAATCTCCTGGCTCTTGTTAGACTAGAAGCACTAGTCTTTTGAGGATTAGAGATCCATTTGAGAATCTGATAAATACCATGGACTTACCCCTCCACCCAGAAAAATCCACATATATACGTAGTTTTGCATATAATATCAGATTGTTCCTTGACGCCACCACCGCCCCCCCCACACCCCGTGCCAATCCCGGTTTTAGAGCTCTGGTAGCAGACTCTGAAAATGCTGGCTCCCTTCTTCTCCCTTCATATCTATCAGAAGGTAACACTGAAGAGCCAACTATGTGAGCAACTCAGTCTTATCCCTTTCCATCATAGTAGTGGAAGCTGAGGGCTGCTCACGCCATAATAAGAAGGCACAAGGGTCAAAGTGAAACTAGTCCCCCTTCTCCCATCCTCTGCAACAGGGCAGCTAACTATCTCTCCATCTTTCTTCTCTTACTATGTAAGTTGATTATTCCTGCTGATCTAATTAGTGAGCAGTGCTGTAGCTACAGCCACATCTACAGAAGGTTGCCCATATCTGTCACTCCTTCTATACTAATATCCTAGGATTAGAGAGCTTTTCTGGGGAGCGGTAGGGTTCTTCTGATAAGAAAGTAACTGTAATAAGAAATAAGAGTAGATGATAAATTACTAATCATTACTTTAATTCACAAAGGACAAAAACATATAAACACATGCCAAGCAATGTACAAATTTCATTGTAAGACCAGGAAGATTATTCTAACAATTCTAACAAGAATACTTAAAAAGAGGACTCATGTCTTCCTGGAATACGTACATCTCTACAAAAAAATGAGCCAACTCACTCCCACAATCAAGGTCAAAGCTTTGTGTATAACTTTGAAGGGTAACTTTTTAGACACTTCAGCAAAAAAAAAAAAAAGAATATTATTGATGACATATAATGATGACAAGAGTTAACATGTATTAAGTCCTTATCATATGCTAAACTTTCTGCTAAATACTTTCATTCCTTAATATTAAGACCAGCTAATACTTTTATGGTACTTACTAAGCCCTGTCCTGAGTACTTTTTGTATATTAACTCATTCAATCCTCACAACCATGAATGAGTACAATGGTTACCTCTAATTCACAGATGGGAAAGTGAGGTACTGAAAGTTTAAGGGATGTGCCCAAGATCCCTTAGCTAGCTGGTTAAGTGGTGGAGTGATACCCAGTCTGGCTCCTGAGTGAATGCTCTTAACCTGCTTGTCATATATATTCCTCACAACAACTCTTTGGGCAAGTACTGTTTATTGTACCCATATTACAGAGTAGAAACTGAGGCTCAAAGAGGTTGAAGCACTTGCTCAGGGCAAGGAGGGAGGCCTGCAGCGGGAGTGGAAGAAAGCCAGTCAAATTACTGGGACCTGGTGGTCCAAAAGGGACCCAGCGTGGCTACCTGGAGATATCAGGTCTTTGGTGGGCCCAGCAAACTGCAGGTCTCTAATTGGGCTTTAGAACCTGGATCTTAGCACCTACGCCCCATAAACACCTCCACTTTTGGATTATAAACAAAGAGCCTGTCTCCTATCCAAAAACTGCCAAGCCGTTCCCTTGATATTTTAATAGGAAGTGCTCGGGAATACTTGCTTGTAGCAGTCAGTGGGAGATTGGCAAGTAAAATAAACCATTTAGAAGAGACCCATCTAAAAATTAGATCTCAGCACGTCTGTCTTTTTATCAGTCCCTCCTCATCAGAATGATAATGGAAATTCAAATCAGATCATGTTCCAGGGGCACTGTGTCTGCAAAAGAATATATTAGGAAGGTCACCTTCCTGTCTAATTTCAGATGGGCTTAGACGCATCACGGTGCTGCTTAGTAAAATAACAAAGCTAAGAACAACTACCGAGCATCCGGCACATAAAATATGCATGATGATGTATGACATAATAAGGCCTTATTAGAGTAAGATCAGCAAGCAATTTTAGTGAAAACACAAAAGAACAGCCCCTTGGTATGCTGACATTACAAATAGTGGTCTCACCTAATACACTCTTGCAGGGTACACGTTTTCTGACAATTGTAAATTACAGAGCCTGGGGAGAAAGAGGTCAGCGATTCTAGAAAATGGGATGTGTGGGAAAACATTCTAATAAGGATAAAGTAGAAAAAGGAATTTGAGTCCATAGTTCCTGAAGGTTGTAATGACATATAATGATGAAAATTAATAAGAAAAATGGCTTCACCCAGATTATTTTACTGTCCCTTAGATTTTGTTAATGACCATCTCCCACTCTTGTATCAAATCTCTCCATTACTGCAGATGCATTTATGCAACTCATGTATGGAAAATGAATGTTGAAGATTGAAGAAACAGAAAAAATTTTAAACTAGGGCATGTTTTCAATGATCTCATATGGTTGACACTACTGAATATCTTAACATCTTGTATTAAGAAAAAAAATGGAAGAAGGTACTTATTGGTCCTATTCCATGTTCTGTTAATCTTTTAGAACCACAAATTTATAAATTATTCCGTACCCTTTCTATAAGCAGCTGAAAAGACCCCTGAAAAAAATCATCTTGGTGAGCCTGTGGTCAGAACATGCCCAGGACCAAAGTATAAGCCCCATTCCCTGGAGATTTTAGAGCTCAAAGCCAGAGCCTATTTTTATGGGCAACATAGTGAATGGGTGTGATGGGCAAGAATCTCAGGCCACACGCTCAGATGTGCAAGAAGTATATCATTATTTATCTATTGTCTATGATAATTCAAATTTTATTTCAAATCCCTACCCTAGTTTATCCCATTTTCCACAGTGCTGAGTCTACATTTAGCGGGGTTGGTTTAATGGGAGGAGGTGTTGGGAGAGATGAAGTGTATCCACGCTTTGGCTGCATCATCCATCTCGCTAGAATTCGCTGAGGTACCTTTGTGCCCATCGAATCTGCCTTAGGTCACTCAGGCAAGGAAGTACTATGTCATCCCTTGTTCACTGCTGTCAACCTTTCTTTAGCCACTTCTCTGTCATCTTGGGTGCACTTGCCCCTTCTGATCGTACTGGGACATAGAATAATCTCTAGGGCTAATTCCCTGCAGAAACTTGTCACCTTCCCAGAGTTCTGACTAGGAAAGAAGGCACAGGTCGCTGTACTGTTTAATTCCACAAGACTATTTGGGGGTTCCCAATTGATTCTTCCTCGAGGATCAGCTTCTGAAAAGAGGGGGAGCATACCTGCTCTTTCACAGGCACCCACAAATTGGTACTCTTCTACTTGCCCTAAGATTACTCCATCTCCCCCACTTTCTGACTAGTCCCCATTCTGGAGAGGAGAAAGCTTTATTCTGATTTATTGAATATCCTTCCTAGCTTATCATTTTTACCCTTAGTTCCTGGAACCTAGATATTTCTCTGCTTCTATAACAATCCTGTCCTGGGGCGATGAGTGTTGTGTGGTCAGTCTGGCTGACCAAATGGGCAAAGGAGTAGAGCTGATTAAGCAGAGCAAAAACATGGGGGCATGGGGATGGGAGGGGCACATTGGTGAATAGTTCAAAATATTATCCTGTTACCCAATGAAAAGACATGTGGTGTAGAAGTCGGAACAATCTGAATTCAAATCCTACCTCTGCAATGGATTAGGTGTGTGACCTTGAGTGGGAACTTAATTTATATAATCCTCAGTTTCTTGGCCTATAAAATGAAGACCTACCTCACAGAGTTGTTGTAAGAATTAGATAAACCACAGTGAGTAAAGCTCTTAGCAGAGTAAGAGCACATGATAAGGTCTTAATAAATTTGAGTTATTGGGCCGGCCCCGTGGCTTAGCGGTTAAGTGCACACGCTCCGCTACTGGCGGCCCGGGTTCGGATCCCGGGTGCGCACTGACGCACCGCTTGTCTGGCCATGCTGAGGCCGCGTCCCACATACAGCAACTAGAAGGATGTGCAACTATGACACACAACTATCTACCGGGGCTTTGCGGAAAAAAAAGGAGGAGGAATGGCAATAGATGTTAGCTCAGGGCCGGTCTTCCTCAGCAAAAAAAGAGGAGGATTAGCATGGATGTTAGCTCAGGGCTGATCTTCCTCACACACACACAAAAAAATTTGAGTTATTGTCTTCATCAAGGTTTTAGTCAGCAGTATCACCATAGCTGAATGATCATGAGCAAATTGCTTAAGACACAGGGTCTTGGTCTCCTAGTCTGTAGATGTAGCTAAGAATTTGAATGTCTAAGCCTTTGTCTAAGGATTGAATGAGATCATGTATGTGAGAGCCCTTTGTGACTTGTCAGCAGTTAGGTCTTTGTGTCAGATACTGCCATTACTGCTCTTGAGATTGCAGAGTAGGGGATTGGAGCACAAACCCAGGTATTCAATCAAAACTAGAGAGGAATATTGGCAGAGATCTAGTCTTTTAGGATGAGAATAACATGGGGATAAATGAAGAAACCTTGAAACTCAGGGTTTGTAAAGGCAGCCAGGACTCACCCCTGGGGTGTTAGAACCCAGCAATGATCTTGACTTGGGGGACCACACAGGTGTGCAGCAGTGTGATGAGGTGGTGGCTGGAACAAGAGTGACTTCAGTATTGGGTCATGTGAGTGAAGGGGGTGTGGGAAGATTCAGGGGCTATCAGGGGTCAGCAAACCTTTTCTGCAAAGGACCAGATAGTAAATATTTTAGGTTTTGCGGGCCATATGGTCCCTGTCACAACATTCAATTCTGCCATTGTAGCATATAAACAGCCATAAATAATATGTAAACAAGTGGGTGTGGCTGCGTTCCAATAAAACTTTATGTACAGAAACAGAGAGTGGACCGGATTTACCCCACAGGCTATTGTGTGCCGACCCCTGACTTAAACCAATGAAACTGAAAGAGAACTGATCTGAAGATAAGAGGACATAGAGGCAGAGAAATGAAGCAGAGAGTGCTAGGCTTGTTTTTGCCAACAATAATAATAAAGATAAAACAAATATTATGAACTCTGTGGCCACCTAAAATCCTTTTTGGGAAGTGGAGAGATGGAAAAAAAAAAAAAAGAAAAGAAACAAGTAGGTAAACATCACAGACTTTTGTGATGTTTTCCCTGATCCTCCCTAATCACCCCCAAAGTTAATTACTCCCGTATCTTGATCCACTGAAATATATATATATATATATATATATATATATATATAATATATATACCACACAATGTTATCATTATTTGCAATTTGTCTTTCTTTGTCACAAGTCTGTGTGTTTCTTAATGACAGGGACCAGGATTAGGATAACACTAGCTGATGTAACAAACCCAAAACTATACAAAAGTTCAGTCACAATAGGAGTTTGTCAATCATATAAGGTTCGTAATGGTTGCTCCTAATTGGTGGACGGCTCCTTCAGGGAGTAATCCAGGGACCCAGCCCAGACCTTCCCTATTTTGTGGCTCTGCCATCTTCAACACACAGCCTCTGGTTTCTCCCTGTCAAACTGCAGAAGGGGAAGAGGATGGAAGGGCCCATGGAAGTTTTTCAGGGCCAGGCCCTAAAGGGATGTACGGTGCTTCCACTCCCCTTCTTTTGGCAAGAAGCCAGCCACATGGGTGAATCTATCTGCATAGGAAGCTAAGCATAGTCCAGCTGTGTGCCCAGGCAGCGGAGGGAGCAGATTTGCAGAGCACGTAGCCAGTCTCTGCACAGACCCTATTTTATTTATTATGCTAGCCTTTGTGCCTAGTGCGGTGCTGAGCATGAAATTGAAAAGAAGTAAGTGTTTGCAGAAAGAACCCTAAAAGTGAATTTAATACTACCCACCTTTCAAAAGATTACATATAATTCATTCTATTATTCTTGTAATCAAATCTAAGTGAGTTGATGACCTTTTCGACCATTGTGCCAGAAGCAGGTCCATTTCTTGTCTCATGCTTTAGCATATGTGTTGATATTAGCCTTGACACATCATATGTTCCAAACATCTCCATCACTATATCAGTATCATTCACCATATTATCTCTATCTGCCTCACTTTTACTGACTTCACTGCTTTCAATCTCTTCACATCACCTAAGACTCCATTCATAGATTTGAAACGAGGTGTTTGGTAAGTGGTTTAAATTACCCTCTGGAATTAACCTGCCACCATGCCTTAATGCAGTGTCAGATCATATATTCAGCATAACCAGTGTCACATTTATGCCCCTACTTAAGATGACCTCTAGTTTTACATTAAACTTAACAACCTGTCTTTGCTCTGGGAAAATGCAGTGTTTTCTGCCCTTTTGTGTGGGGTTTTAAGGGCTGGATTTATGCCTTATGTGCATCACTTACATGTGAACTTGCAGGTAAACATCCTCCTCCTTTCCTAACTGACTCAGCATCCAAGCTATGTAATCTCCCTGTGCTCCCTTTTTGTCATTAAGAGGCAGAGTGTGTGGCAGTGTGCAATAGACCTGCCTCTGGGAGAGAGAAGATCATGGTTCTATACCAGGCATCTCCCAGCCAGCTCCATCAAAGTGGGCATGGAACAGCTGTAGAGTCCTCATCCTCCAAGAGGTTAGGATGGAGGACTATAGGCATTCTGTGTGAGACCATTCTTCATTGTATAGGTCTATACTTGAATGGAAGGACATTTAGCATCTGTGACCCCTTCCATTAAATCCTGGTGGTGCTCCCCAATCATTGGGGATGCCCCTACACCATTGAGGACCCCTGGAGATGATTGTTATGAAATCTTTCCACCTCAAGTGTATGATCAGTAGTAGATGACTCTCACCTTTTTCTCAAGAGAATGCAGTTTTCAAATTCATGCAGATGAATGGTTCCCAGGTGGGTGGGAATCTTCCAAGATGGCAGAATATCCATAAGATGGTTGAGAAGAGAGGAGGGAGGTAATGAGGCAAGTCCTGTTCCTGTTCCCAAGCAACGGAGCAGGGAGCAGGGAAGTAGCAATTATCAAGATCCGCCCTCTCCCTGCTGGGAACCCAGATGGTGTGGTAGCAGAGACCCCCATGTTCATAAACTAAATGGGAAGACAGTGGATTTTAGTTATAAATAGAATCTATAAAAATGAATTGGCTTATAAATCTGTAGGATAAGGCAGAAAAGGATTCTTTGAACAAGTAAGATGCAAAGGGGTATTTTGTACTCACTTGCCACTCTTTTGCTACCTTGTTTTTTCATGTAAACAGAAGCTGCTGGAAGAGGCACTTGAACCAAATTAAAAAAAAAAAAGGAAAAAGGAAGCAGCCACCATTTATTATGCCCTCCTCTGGGCCACATACGCCAAATCCCAGCACATCTCTGTGATTGGGGGTCATTGGACTCATTTACAATTAAGGAAACAGGATTAGAGAAGTGCTAACCCTATGCAAGTCTCTATACTATGCTAGTGAGTTCTGTAATTTGCTCAAGGTCAGTTGTGCGATATTTGATGAAGCCAGGAAGTCAACCCAGTGTCCATCTGTGGTATGCACTTTCTCTTACTCCATGCTGCCACTTGGTGCCTAAGGGACCCTTAGACACTGAGCGGTCCAGTCTGCAGTGGCTGGTGTAGACTAGCCACCAGAGGACCCTTCCTGAATGTTGAGAGCTGAGTAACATCCTCAAGACCCTTGTATGACCTAGGCAAGAGGGGAACATTCCCAAGACATAGCTGAGAATGTGTTTCCCACCAGCCAACTGAGCAGGAGTTCAGAATAGAGGTATGTTATTTAGAAATATAAAGAAATGGGATATTCCTTACAACTAGTGTTATGGAGTAAAAATTTTGTATACATTGCATAGTCTTTTTTTTGTTTAATGTTCACAAAACACAGAAGCAAGGAAAATGGGGACTTTCTTCAGTGGCATTTTTCCACTTTAAAATACTTTTTGATTCCACAAACGTATGAGCTCATGTCTATCAAATCAGTCTCATTCTGAATAAGATTTTGCTTTTATTTAAAGATCTTTGCTTATTAGTATTTAGCATATCTTAAATAGGCCTTTATTAAGTGTACCAAATTATATATCACCATGTAGTACACATTAAAAAGCAATTAATAAGCCATTTGATAACAACTTAAAAGATAAAATACTCATTTCCTCCACGTGGTACACATGTTTAGACAGAAAAGTACCAAAAAAATTGTAGCTCTTGCCATTTATACAGAAGCAATTGTAATATATTAGTATTCCAAATAAGATTTCACTTTTATTTGAGCATCTTTGCTTTTTTCTACTCTAAGTATTTCCAACTTAACTGAGGCGAAAGTTGTTACCGATTCTAGGTCAAATAATAATGGGCCCAGAAAACAAAAGATTTGTTATTTTTCCCCCATGTGAGAACCTATCACTGTTAAACATCCGTCTTTCCCTTTTAGCTCCTTGCTACTGTTCTATTTATATTTTTATGCACAAAATATTCTACATCTCTATGTCTAATAAGTGGGATTGCTTTGTAGGCTGAGCATTCTTGGATTTTTACAAGAAGCATGTCAGAGCTGAATTTTCCTCACACGCTCTGAAACTCTACCCCAGGGTGTTTTCATTTATGTTTAATGTTAAATCAAGAATATTAGAGGTGGAACAGACTGTTCTTCATTGAACTCAACCAACAGTATCAGCTCACTTTGAATTCTGGAAACAACATTTGGAATGTTCTTTCTGAAAGAGCACTTCAGGGTATCTGGGTAACTTGGAGCTTGGTAATTTCAAAACTGAATAGCCAAACATAGTAACAAAGGAATCCTCTCTCAAGATTTATAATAAAAAATATCAAGTTTGGAGAAAGCTTGTAAAAGTGCAAAGATTTAAAAAAACACACACATATTTCTCCCTCTTTAATTTCCTGCGTGTATTATGTTCCTTAAGCACAGTGAGGTGCTGGTTTCCGTTATTTGACAAAGTAATCCAAAATGTGGGAGGCCCTTAAAAGTAACCTTCCCCTGTAATTTGTTTTCTTTTCTGCATGAAGTCCTTCTCCTTGGGCCCTCAAATACATAGTATGTCTTAAATGTGGCATAGCTGTGATTAGTACGAGCCTTTCAGGCAGAAGTGAAACAGAATTCAAACTGGTTTAAGCAGAAAGGGAATCTGCTGGCTTGTGGAACTCAAAAGGGTGTAGGGCGAAGCTGGTCGGGCACAAGGAGAGTCGAGTGTGGAGACCCGTTGGTATCAGGAATCCTTCATCCTCCATCTCTTGGCTTGGACCACTTGCCTGTGTCGGCTTCTTTCTCAGGAGAGCTCTATCCAAGTAGTGGTCAGACTAAAGCAGGGCTCTGGGCTTACCTGCCACCAGCTTAACAACCAAGGGGGTGAAAGACCACCATTTCCTACTAAATCCAACCACACTTCCCAGACAGGGCTTTCACTGGCCCAGTATTATGACACTCCACCCCTAAACAAATCATTGCCACCCAGAGAGTAGACTGTGTTGGGGGGCTGGGGGGGGTCTGGGTCACGTGATGGAGATGAGCTCAGCCCCACCTGGATTTGCAGCATCTAAGAGTGGTAGAGATTGGTTCTGCAAAGGAAATCTGGTGGCCGCTACTGAAAGAATGGTCAAGCAAAGGAAGCAACTGCTGCTACAACTGGTCACTCATGGCTGCAGGTTATTTTGGAAACATTTATTATGGAAAATTTCGAACAGGATCATAAGTGTAGAGAATGGCACAGTCAACCCGTGTCCCAATCACCTAGCTTCAACAGTCATCAACTCATGGCCAGTCATCCATACCCCAAGACGCTTCCCCACCCTTTGAAGCAAACCCCAGACATCAGATCATTTCATCCATAATAATCCAGTATGTATCTCTAAGGAATAAACATTCTTTATAAAAGATAAAAACCCACAATAGCATTATCACACCTTACAAATTAAGAGTATTTCTGAATATTATCAAATATCAGTATTTGATCAGTATTCAAATCTCTTCCGTGGTCTCATAAAATAGTTTCTTGTTGCAGTATATTTGAATCAAGATCTATATAAAGTCCATATATGTGGTTTGTTGATATGTCTCTTAAAATTCTTTTAAGCTATAGTTTCTCTTTCCATCTCTTTTTTTATTATCTTTCAAAACAATGTGTTTATATTTAAAAAAACAAGTTATTTGTCCTGTAGAGATTCCCAGAGCCTGAATTTTACTGGCTGCATCCCTAGGTGTCATGTCACATGGTCTTCTGTCCTCCTATATTTCCTATAAGAGTCTGATCCACTCTGTAATGGAGGATGCTATGTACTTTCATCCTCTGGGGGGTGCATGATATCTGGTGGTCTCTCTTTTTGTGATCTAAGCAGCTATTGATAATCTTTGCTAAGATCTATCAATTCATTAGTGATTGCAAAGAGCAGGTACTCTAATTCCATTATTCCTTCTTCAATTATTAGCTGAATAACTCTATAAAGAGAAACTATTTGGTTACCCTGAGGAACAGTTCCTGTGAAAGGCAGGAGAAATACATCATTCTGTCCCTTTATCTACCACTTTTCAAAACAATGAGTTGTTTCACTGGTATTCCCCCCAAAAAAAGGGTTTTTTTTTTAAGTATCATTGTGAACTCATGGATTTAAGTATATTTGATGTATTTAAATCCATTGATGGTATTATTTCTGTTGAAGCTCAACTTGTCTCATCTTTGGTAAGTGGGAGCCTATTCTAGTGCGCTGTTGAGTTCTGTCAACATGACCCTAATAGTCTCTGTGAGTGTCTTGACTTTCTGATAAGACAAGATGCTCAAGGTTCAGCTTGTATGTTTGTTGCCCCAGATCTGGAATCAGTCATTTCTCCAAGGAGCCATGAGTCCTTCTAGTGGGAAACAGTATTTAGTAATCTGAATGCTAGTGTGCTCATTGATAAGGACAGAACTAAGACATTTGTATACTTTTTTAAAGATAAAATACATCATGAGCTCATATCAACACATCTGATTCAAATCCAGGACAAAAAGTTGTTATGTAACCTCATGTATCTTAAATCTTTGTCTCCTTTTTCTTAAACTGTAAATCCCAGTTCTCAGTGACCCCATCATAATTTCTCAACTTTATCACACACTACATACATGACGTCCTCAGAATAACAACACTACCACAAATAACCTGATTACCGAACACATTTTAAGGTATTTTTATTGCGGTTCTGTTTGTCTGTATGGCATATCCCACAAGGATGTTCAAAATATTGTTTTAAAATCACCTGGGATAGTTCCTCTCTGTGTCACTCTGCCTCTAACTGGATTTGCAGGTGCACTTATTTCATTTTACTTACAATTGTTAGGGATGGCTCTTTTGTCTAGTTTTATTTTAAAATTATGTATAACTATAACCATGCCTCCAACTGGATACACAGGTTCTTTGTTTCATTTACATGCAATTTTTAGGGATTTTATTTAACTGCGTGTTATAATTACATATATTTACATGATTTCCAAGTCAAATCTACAAAATGTATATTCAAAGAAGTATAAATTCTGTCCCTGTCCTCTCCTCCCTATTTTCCTCCAATATATGTAATACTTATTTATTTTATTTTATGGTTCATTCTTCCATTGTTTAATATGAGCAGATACTCCAATCCCTTTCCATTCTTAGAAATAGTAAACTAAATACACTTTTATTCACTTTGCTTTTCCCACTTAACTGTATATCCTATTGATCACTACATCATATCATCATGTTTTTACACACACGTGTGTGTGTGATTTTTAGTAATTAGAAAGATGTATATTTTTGTTCTAGTCTCCCCCGCATCTGCCCAACTTTTAAAAATTTCTGGCCATTGTCTATTGGTGTCCTGCTATGACACTGAAATTAGCTAAGTAACCTCTTCTCTGCCCTTTTTGCTCTCTCCTTGAACAGTTGACTTGAACAGTCAAGTATAAAGACTTGAACTAATGTCTTTATACCCACAATTCATATTAATATCTATAAGGCAAGCAGCTACCTACCTCTGCTATCCGTAAACTTTCCTCTTTCTGCCCCCATTTTTGGATAGAGGTGCTATGTCCACCTTATCAGAATAGAGCCCATAAGGATGCCACCTGTCACCCTTATAACATCAGAGTGGTAGTTATACAGGGAAGTATGTGCTTGAGCGTCACCTCTCTGCTTCGGTGGCGATCACTGCTTATTAGGGATGTCTGCAGCTTGTTCTCCCCGCATGGGAATCTCCCACCTTTTGTGAGGACCTGTAGGCAGTTCCAGGGTTTTTCTGGTCTCTGAGTCATCAGAGGCCTCTTTCCCTTCCCTTCAATTCCTCGCACCCAGATGCTGCTGGCGGTTTGTCTCTACCAGCTCCGATTTGGGTGTTTATGGGTATATCTCACCGCCTAGTTATGCTGGGGATGTCATCCACGGGTTTCTGGTTTTGCTGTCCTAGTTGCTTTCTCTCTTTTTATGAGAGAACTCAAGGAGATTCAGAAACTGTTAAACCAACTTCACATAATCCTCCAATGGCTGCAGATTTTATCAAAAAGTTTTAAATTAGAGAACTATTCATAAATATTCAGATCTCTTATGGTCATGTAGCACTTTAATTTGGGTAATTCTCTAGCAGTCCTGGTAGACAAATATAGACAAATGGTAATTTTCACAGGCTCAGGTAAAACCTTGATTTTTTTTCCCCCCCAAAGCCCCAGCAGACAACTGTATGTCATGGCTGCACATCCTTCTAGTTGCTGCATGTGGGACGCGGCCTCAGCATGGCCGGAGAAGCGGTGCATCAGTGCACGCCTGGGGTCCGAACCCGGGACGCCAGTAGCGGAGCACGCGCACTTAACCGCAAAGCCACGGGGCCGGCCATTGCTTTGTTTTAAATAAAGAAATGATCATATATTATGGAAAAATAAAACATAGCTGTTCTGTTGAAAATAAAACATTTCTTTTTTTCCTTGGAAGTGAATAGCAGACCACTTTTTATGATGCACATGTAATTTGCTATATGAAATTTAAATGTTGAGAATTTTACACTTGTGGACATCAAACAAAGCCTAGATTTTAAAAAATGACTTCCTGCAAAGTAAAATATCTATTTATAAAGTAGCCTGGGAAATCTTTGATCCCCTGAAGGCATTGCCTCTACCAGTATTATTTTCATGTTCTATGTTCTTCCATGATTAATATATGTGAGTAAAGGGTACACTATTCACCTTCACAAAAGAGTAGACTAACAGAAAATGTTTTCTTTATTCTACAAATGAGGATGTAAAGGCTCAAAGAAGTATAATATTTTCCCAGAGTTATGCAGGCAGCAAATAGCAGAGCCCAGAGTCAAATGTGGGTGCCAAGTGGAACAACGATTGAGAACCATTGTACCAGATCATGCAGAAACCGTGCAGCACCATTTTCAACACAAGAAAAGATTCTAACCATTTACCATTGGAGAAGAAAACTTAGACTTTTCATTTGCTTAAAGGATAGTGAGAAAAGGAGAGGGAAGGATAAGATAGTTGAAAGGTTTATATAGTCTAAACATTGCAATTCAATAGATCTAATTTTTTTCTTCTAAGTTTTATAAGCTATAATTCAGAGAGGCACCAGGGTGGGATCTGCCCACCTCTGGATTGAAAAAGAAACACAGAATCAAGGCTATTTTAGGCATCTGTCAGGCTGTAATTACCTCTTTGCTCAGAGAAATCTTTATGTAAGATTAATGTAGATTGGCATTTCTTTGGTTTAAAAGAACATTTCCAGTCATCCTTTTAAAAGAATGATACTTATTAATGATGGTTATTTCAATATGTTTTGATAGAGGGAAAATGGTCCCAGCATGGCCTTCACATAGGCGATTTGACCGAATTAGCTCTGTTTCTTATTTACTTGCAAGCTCCTAATACTTCGAGTTTTCTTCTCCTACTCCTTCTAGTTTAGAACTTGTAGAATGGCATTTATTTAAACTTTGTAAGTAAGCTGGACTTGTCTTTGTATACCTTTCACAAAGAGTTTACCCAAATTATGACCACTAAGATGTGGGATTGAAATGACAATTTATAGAGAGAATACCAATTTTTCATCATTAAGCACTTGTTCACTATCTTAGGTTGGGCTCCCAGAAGGTGACCCTGAGATGAAGATCCATGTGCAAGTGACTTAATAGGAAGAGTTCCCAGGAAAAATGACTAGGGGAGTGGGGAAGTGGGACCTGGAAGAAAAGGAGGCCAAACAAAGATACTGTATCAGGCAAAATCCCAGGTGGGTAATTTTGGCTCAATCCACAGGAGAGTTCTGGCTGTCTTCTAGGTCACACCTAATAGTTGTCCCATCAGAGGCAGGGAGATGGAGTGATTGTACTCCTCCTCCACCACAGGATGGTCACTGGTTTGGGACTGCCCCCTGGGGAATGTAAATTCCCAGGCACTGCTAACTCACCATGCCCTCTCCGTGCTATCAGACAACGGCCAACTCAGTAGCCTAAGGGTATTTCTCGGACAAAGAGTCAAGTCCAGGTGCTGGATGATGGGAGTGAAAGCCCTTGGGATCAGCCTCTGTGCTGTATACTGATTGCCTCTGCTGCTTTCACTCTGCTCCAGGCACTTGCTTTATTCCTGCTGCTTCCATCAACACATCCTAGAGTTCCTAAGGACATCTTAAGCAGACAAAAGTACATATGAAGTTCAAGTTCTGTTGTGTTTTCTAGAAACACATCAAATCAAATATCAGAGACCACCTGTACCTAATCCAACATGTGTTTCTAGCCCAACATTCGACACTCGCTGACAATTATCTCTAGAAAGAAGACTTGAGAGTGAATTAATTTAACTAGAAAAAAATATCTGCTATAAAAAGAAAACCATGCTTTTCTGATCTTTAACTCAGATTATAAATATGCACCTAAAATAGCCTGAATGTTATGACTAGGGTGATAGATCACCAACCACTTGAATGCCGTTTGAAAGAATGGATGGTTTTTTAAAGAAATTATCCTATCCCTTAAGACTGTATCTATGCAGAAGAGAACCAATGCAAGGAAGATGTCTGAGTCTAGGTACTTCCCTGGGTGCTTGACATATTTAATCAGCACAGCGTTCCTCTAAGGCAAGTATTGTTACTACCATTTTAGAGGTGAGGAAACTAAGATTCAGAGAGATTAAATGTATTCATCCAGTAAATATTTATTAGACACCCACGGTGTGCTAGGCATGGTGGTAGGTGCTGGTTATGGAGTGGCACACAACATAGACCTGGTCCCTTCCCTCCTCGAGTGTATGGTCTAGTGAGGAAGATGGACAATAAGAGGTGAAACAAGCAAATACATAGATTATTACAAATTATGGTAAGTGCCATGAAGGAAAAGACCAGGGCACTATAAAGGATAATGATGGCATAGGAGTAGGAGACTCAGGGAAATCCTCAATGAGGAGGTGACATTTAAGTTGTGACCGAGAGGGTGGGAAAAGTCAACCAGTCAAAGAGTGGAGTGAGAGAAAGAGCTTAGAGTGTTTGGGGAAGAGACACAGGGGAAGTGTGGGACTGTCCTTGGCCAGCAAAGGGGAAAGTGGTGTGAAGAGAACAGAGAAAGAGACAAGAACTGCGTGATAGGGAGTCTTCTAGAGTAGGAGTTGGCACATGGTGACCCATGAGCCAAATTTGGCCCTTTGCCTGTTTTTTTAAATGAAGTTTTACTGGAACATAGCCATGCCCATGCATTTACATATTGTCTGTGGCAACTTTTGTGTTACAACTACAGAGCAGAGTAATAGCAAGAAACCATCTGGCCCACAAAGCCTAAAATATTTACTGTCTGGCCCTTTACAGAAAAAATATGCTGACCCCTGGGCATGAAAAGAAGTCTGGATTTTATTCTAGGAAAGAGAGGGAACCATTGGAGGGTTTTAAGCAGTAGAGTAAAATAATCCAACTTGCATTTTAAAAATATCACCCTGGCTGCACTGCGTGGAGAATGGAATATGGGAGATGAGTGGAAACAGAGAAGCCATTAGAAGTTCTTGAAAGAGTCCAGGTGAGAAATAACAGCTAAAGGACTGGACCAGAGTTGTCCTGAGGATAGAGAAAAGGGTGTCACGGAAGAAGAATCAGTAGGACTTGGCAGTGTATTTGATGCAGAGATTGACAGTGAGGAATGGAGAATAACTCCCAAATTTCTAGCTTGAGCTCTGGGTGGATGATGGTGCCAGTCAATGACATGAGCCAACTGGGGTTGGCAGAAATAACTTAGGTGAGTAAATAAGTTTAAGTTACTCAGAGTCCTTTGTTATGAAGTTATTGGAGCCTACATTGGAGACCAGTCATCATGCTTTCCCAGTAAACGATGTAGCCTCCCATAGGAATCATCACATGGGTTTCATTCTCAATTGAATTAGTGTCTTTGACACAAAACCACCAACAGTAAATTTTTTCACTGCCAATGTTGGGAGCAGTTGTATAATCAGGCCACAAAGAAATGGTCAAAGTGATCTGTTTTAGGCAGATATGCCTGTAATTGTGTAGCCTTGTCTTTACATTTGACAAAGTTTATATATAATTTATATTATGCATAAGCATAAACTAATTTTGAGCTTCATTTTTTAAAAAAACCATTTCAGACCATTGATTAAAATCTTTCAAATGTGAATTAAATAAATATCCACATACATCATACAGAGAGCATCTTTGGGGACATACAGTATAGGATTCAAAATAGTTGTGGAGCTCTTCCTGTCACCATAACGTTTATTTTGTCTCTGGCAGCTGTGGGGGACCCACTCACCAACATTTCTCAAGTCCTGATTTGAAATCAGGAAATTCTAGGACTGTGCTTGGCCGTGGACTGAACGAGAGTGGCTCTAAGGGCTGCAAGTCTGAACGAGACCTCCCACTTCTGGTTCATCTTCCCATCTCGATAGCTGAGAGGGCAGCAAGGGGCTTCTCCTGGTGGCCTCACTACTCCACTCTGGCGAAATAGAATCTCAAGCCCAGGCACCCCAACCCATGTCTTCTTTTTTTGTGTGTGTGAGGAAGATCGGTCCTGAGCTAATATCCATGCTAATCCTCCTCTTTTTGCTGAGGAAGACCAGCCCTGAGCTAACTTCTATTGTCAATCCTCCTCCTTTTATTTCCCCAAAGCCCCAGTAGATAGTTGTATGTCATAGCTGCACATCCTTCTAGTTGCTGTATGTGGGACGCGGCCTCAGCATGGCTGGACAAGTGGTGTATCGGTGCACGCCCGGGATCCGAACCCGGGCCGCCAGTAGCGGAGCACACGCACTTAACCGCTAAGCCATGGGGCCGGCCCCCAACCCATGTCTTCTTAAGCAGAAGACCCGGCCCGGGTTGGAATCTGGCACAACTTGGAAGCTGGAGGATGACCCAGCTAGCCACTTCAAATTCAAGCTCAAAGTACCACTCGCATTTAATCATTTTATGAAGATCTACATGGAGAGCTTTTATTTCCCCTTCTTTAAATGAATAGCAGTTCATCTACATGGAGAAACTGCACGTGAATAAGAGCAAAGCACGTAAAGAGTGAGTTATTAACTATGCAGATTGACTACTTCACCTGTTCTGTTCAGACTTCTCCTAACAGTTTTATAGGGCATTTGTTTAAAGACGTATTTATATGATGCATTACATGAGTTTCAGTGGAGCCATTAACATCTCATTTGGGCAAAGAAAATGCATTTTTTAAAAGAACCCCTGATGTGTGTTTGTATAATCATTCCTTATGGTAATTTTAATGTTGCTACTGTTCATCAAATATGAAAAATAAGACTTTACAATATTATCAAAATCATATTCACACAGTAATAGTCTCCTACCTATTTTATATTTCCTGCTAATCCCTTACCATTATTTCCAACATATTATGATCAATTCAGACCTTGTTGTATTTTATTTCATACTGTTTTTCTATGCATAGTATTTTGTACTATGCATCAGGTAATTTTGAAAACTCTCACTCTTTAACTCATTTTTTATATTTGCCTTTTCTTATCCCTTTACCACCCTATAGAATTTTTTTTCTATTTTACCTAGATGAATATTGGTCCTTCTTAGACATTAATGAAACTCAAGAAAACGAATACTCAGTGTAAGAGATAAAAATTTGTTCATATTTTTAAAAGATTGTTGCATATATCTTGATTTGCATCCTTTTTAATTCACTCTGGTTCTGGACGTGAGGTTAAGCTTCCATTTGGTGGCAGGAGTGAAAAATATAGGATGATTAAAAATGGAAATCACCAGCCTCCACCCTCTCTGTTCTTCATAGCCTTGAAAGTAGAAAGAATAAAAGCCAATGATAGTATGAAAACTCTAACTTGTTATTATTTTAGGGGATATACAAAGAAATGATCTAGGCTACACTCTTAGGTTCTGTAGGAAGGTAGCTATTCGACAACTTCTATCTGTTTGCTTATTTTTTTTCTTTGTTTTTAACCCCAGTGGGTATCTGCTTTTGAAAAGTAATCTTTATATGATTCTTCATGTAGTAATTGGATAGCTTTTGTGAGTGAGACACTTTCTTTTTTCATATAGTCAGCCCAATTGCAGAGTAGAAACCCTATTACTACAAAGCAGAAAGGTCTCGGAATTCAGTTGCAAGGTTAGTGTGGTCCAAGTTCATGTTCAAAGCAATATTTCCCAATAGACAAGAAAACGGAATTTCTCTCTGCCTTGCCATGGATAAGTTATAGCCATTGATTAATTTATAAATGGTTTTCCGAGGTTGAGGCTAAGTTCAAACATGAAAGGCACACTTCAAAAATTTAGTATAAATCCCACATCCTCTTTCCATCAAGGAACATATTATCATGATTGACTGAAAATCTGTCAACTTGCAGAGAAGATTAGGGCATTGCTAGGTTTTCTGAGATTTGGATGTTATTTCAGGGTAGCTATGTTTGAGCTATGTACCTATTCTTCCTTAATCTGATTGTTCCTCTTGGTAAGAAGGTACACTCTGTCCTGGAGCTGTTTACGAGCAGTCTCTGTGTGTGCCATGTTTGAATTACAGCTTCTTCAACAGCATCATCTTTTTTCCTTGTCAATATTAAAAATAGTATTTCTCTGTTTTACGCTTGCCTTCTCTTCCCTAACATGCATATGAAAGTTGTCAATTGGAGCAAGAGTTCAGAGACTTTACCATTGCCTTATTGTAGATATTCAAGTACAAGTTCAATCCCAGTAGACCTCCACATAGTTCCAGTTCTGATATATGTAGACTGGGAGGTAGTGGCTATGATTGTTAACCCCTAGGAACACCTGGGAACCCCAGCTACTTCTGGCAGCAGAACAACATGGTATGTAGGTTCCAATTCACTAATTCTATCTGTGGCTTTTACCTTTTCATTCTTGGATACTGTTCATAATGTGAGGCTTCTGGACACAGGTTTCCTCTAAATCATTCCTATGTCTCTCTTCCTCTTCATCACCATTTCTACATCTTTAGTTTAAGCCATCATTCCATCTCACCAGGGATATGGCAATAGCTTTGTCACTGAGTCACCTTCTCCCCACACCCCTGACACCTGCCTGTACTGTTGGCTGGATGAATTTTAAAAAATAAAACTAATTGTATCAGTCTTCAGCTTAAAGAACCCACCTCAGGGTCACTGTCATCTGAGATAAAGGGCATACTCCTAACATAGATTCCAGACCCGCTGTGATTGGGCCACACTCCTGATCAGCCTTATACCCTGCCTGTCCTCCGGTATGGCATTACGAAATGACCAGCAGCCCCCAAGTGTGCCGTGTTCCCTCCTACCTTGTTATTCCCACAACCTGGAATTTCCTTCGTTTCCTTGCCCACCTGGTAAACTCTTCCTCTATCACTCAAGACCAGTTGAAGTGTCTCCTACTTTGCAAATGCTTCCTTGAGTGTAACTTTCCTCACATATAGCCTAGGAAGAGATGACTCCTTCCCCCCTTCATGCCACCATATCCATATATGCTTCTACATGGCACCTTCATTGTAATTATGTTTATCTGTTGGTCTAGATTGTGGGCTTCTTGAGGACAGGGAACCTGTTATGTTCTCCATATCCTTATAGCCTAGCATGGTCCCAGGTACCTAAAGTTTATTGAATGAAAAAAAAAGTGAATGAATGAATATGTGAATGAATGAGATCCAAATTAGGCTGGGTAGTTTTGAAAACCTTTATTCTTGTGTCTGACTTCCTTCTGAAAAAAGTTAATGGGTTTCTTTCTAAATTCTAATAGTGACAACAGGCATTCTAGAGCTTTCCTTGCTGTATGACACCCACTAAAAACACGAATTACACTCAATACATTTAAATTTTCACCTGTAACTCCACTAGGTTTCCTATGCACGGGATAATTTCTGCTGGATACTACCCATTGACACCATCCTCTCCCTCTGTATTGACTCCATTACTGAAGAGTGGTTCTCACCAGGCTTCTTTGCGTCAACAGCATCTTCTTCAGCTCTCCCCAGTCTTCCTTTCCAGCCTTCTCTCTCTCAAGAGCCACCCACCCATCTTGTGTCCTAGTTATGCTTGGAAATACACTATTCCCTAATTAGACCCAAAGCATTACTGCCTGTAGAACTATTTTCAACTTACTGCTCCTGGAAACCCCTTTTCTTGCCAAGCTCTTAGCCATCCATCAAGATCCAATCCAAAAGCTGCCTTCTCTATGGTTCTCCACCAATTTCCCTCCTATCTCCCGCAAGTCGAAGCTGCTCTTTTCCCATTCCATGTTTCCAAGACATCTGCAGTAGCTTTGCTTTACAGCTGTCAAATCCCACCCTGCCAGGTGAAGTGGACAAATTGCTTAGCCTCTCTGCTCCACAGTTTAGTCAACTGCCGAATAGAGAAGGTGATACTTACCTATCAGTGGCATTATGGAAATTAAACGAAACAAGATGGGACCATGCTTTGGAGCCTGTAAAGACAAACACAACATGTATCTTTATTGGGCAGCTCTAATGAGCCAATAGAAAACGGTAAAACTTTAGGGTATGGGCACTCTGAATACTGATAGTGACTTTATCGAGGACAGAGGGAAAGAACATTTGTGCACGTGGCTTGGGTTGGTTTCCTGGCTCTACCTCGAATGAGCAATGTGGCTTTGGACAAGATGCTTAAGCTCTTTGAAGAGAGCCTATTTTCCTATATGTAAAGTGGAAATAATGAAAACTACCTTACAGAGTTATTCTGAGATTAGAGACGATGAGGGTCAAGCAGCCCAACCCAGGCCTAGTGCAGTCAGTGATGAATAATAAATGGAAGCTGACATAGCTCTGATGACTTGTACTCAAATGGTTTCTGATGTTCCCTTATCATCTCCCACATGAACCATACTGGTTGGGACACACACTCCGGACAAGAGACAATGTCATGTGACTTGACAAGTTCTGAGAGAGAGTGATTGTCAGACCCGTGAGACTGAATTCCATCCTGGAAAGCTGCCGACCTGGACGAGTGTCAAGATCCTGCTTTAGAAACCTGCTTTGCAAACCGGCGCACTCCCAGGCTTCTCCGAGTCACAGCTGAGAACAGTCTAGAGCGTCATGTCAGCTCCCGCAGGAGTTATTCTCAGAACCTCAGGGATGTGAGCTCAGACAATAGCTCCCAGAACTTGCAGCATGCATGGTAGGGGGAGAGCAATTCTTTATGTGGCAGTGAAGTGAGCCAACTCCATCACTGGGCTAAACTCTCCTCTGTATCTTCTGGAATGCTCTCCCTCAGGGCTCTGGAGACAGGAATTAATAATAAGAAAAACAATAACAGTTTAATGACAACAACAGCAGGCACCACCATTTATGAAGACGTATGGGTCAGGGCAGTGTGTGATGCATCTCTCATGCCTTATCCTACTTAATGCTGCCACTCGTGACCCAGATTCTGCCCCAGGGTTGAGCCTGCGACTGGGTCTGTAGCAAGGACCCTCCTCCTGCAGCAGCAGTAGATATGCTTTGGTAAATGAGGATTTTTTTTTTACTTTTGTCACCTGGGCTCTAAGTATTTTAATTTCCAGAGTCTCTGTATCTTCATCTCTAAATGGGAATAGTAATACCTAATTCCTAACATACTTGAAGGAGTACATGAGAGATATTGGGTGTGAAGTGCTTTACGCAGTCCCTACCATACAGTAGGTGTGAAATAAATGGTGACTTATACTGGTAGTTTCTCTGAGAATGTCGCTGGTTGGCCCCACGTAGATCCTGACCATCTCTCATTCCTATCTGTGTTGAAACCTTGTGCAGAGTAGCCTTCTAATCAAAAACAGTCCAAGCCATGTGACTCCAAGCAACCCATTTCTCTCTTTTCCCAATTTGTTCCCTCTTTTCTTTAAGGAGAGGGAGTCTTTCCTCCCACCTGCCCCTGCAGAGCTGTCATGGATGTTGAAAGGTTGCCATGGACACCAGTAGGCCTGTAGGCAGATGGAGTAATCTGGGAAGACTTCAGAGGAGTGATTCCTGGAGAGTGTTCTGAAGAAAGAGGGTGGGGTATCATTTGCTGTTGAAGAAAAGGTCGCAGGAAGCTCTAGGTGAAGGACATTGAACGAAACAGCTTTATTAATATAGGGGACTCATGTAATTTGCAGTCCAGTCCAGTTGCTGCATCTTGCAGATGGAACACAGATGGCCAGAGGTGGAAGGGGCTCGCCCAGGCCCACTTCCAGCCAGCTAGGGCATCCTCTGCTCAAATGCCCAAGTCCCAGGTTGTTCCATGGAATAGCAACCCCAGACAGGCAGGGATTCTTTTCTGTTTTGTTCACTGGTGTATCCACATAGCCTAGAACAGTTTGACACATAGTAGGGGCTTGTCAAACGTTTGTTGAATGAATTCCAGTGGTCTTTAAAGTTGAAATGTAAGTGAAGATAAGTAGAAAGCTACTGGGTGTATCCCCTACTGGGGGGGAAAGTTTAGGAATCTGACTTGAATCTGAGATGCAGTTGGAAATCATCTTAGTATTTTGAGAAGGGAAGTGGCATGATCAACCTAATACCTCAGTAAGATGGTTCAGATTGCTTCCAAATAGACCAGAGAGAAAGGAGACTGGAGGCATTCCACTTCTTGATAAAAATGTTATTTTCTCCAAATATGGTTATTGAATAAATTAATGTGAAAAACAGTTCATGTCTTGGTGGTCGTGAAAGCCATAAGCGTCTCGTTATCATCTTACCTGATAAAGTCGAACATATCCATGGAGCCTGAGATAGGAATTTAACTTCTCTTACTATAAAGTGCAACAAGCTGACGTTCAGCCTTGCCTTCTGAAATGTTCAGTTTAAAACAACAGTTTCACGTACTGGCCTTTGCACACTAACTCGCCTAGAGCACGTAATATCAGTGTCTGCCCTTGGGACCAGGCATTTATATTTGCCTGGGGAGAATATTCTCGGTGGGTGTTAAGAACACAGAGCACAATGATGGAAGTGAAGGCAATAGCCATATCAACAAGATGGAGAGGATGCTTTTAGCAAAATGGATGTAAAATCTAGATATTTCCTGGACAAGAGCAAGAGGGGGAAAACATCTCGCAATCACTCCGCCTCCTACATAGCTGTGTGGCTAGGTAGATGAAGTTTACTAAACACGATGGCCAAGAAGTGCTTCTCTATAACACTTGCTTCTTTGAATTATTTTCTCTCCCTTCCCTCCCTCAGTCCCTGCTCTCATCCACCCACTAGGATCTTTTTTTTTTTTTTTTTCTTTTTGGCAGTCTTCAAGGAAAAATAATGAAAAGAAAAAGAACTGGAATTTACATAATACCTTTCTTCCAAGATACTAAAAGCAGTTCACCCGTCTATAATTTGTTCTCACAATAATCCTCTGAACAGGCCTCTTATTATTGTTATTATTATTATCGTCATCATTATTATTTCCATTTTGCAGTCACATCGCTTGCTGCTGGGACTTTTAGCTAACACCTCATTTCTTGAACAATTTTAGCCCCTCAGCGTATGTATAAAAACGGCTTCAGCTGCCACCTCCCTTTTGTGATTGTGCCATATAGTCCATTGCAGTCTCTGGGCCTCTGTTTAATTTTAGCGTTTAAAAATATGTTACATCCCTGTTTAAATTGCGAGAGCACTGCAGGCCTGGCGAACGGAAGGAGAAGTACGGGCTGAAAGGGAGCGGAATCAAACATAAATACCTTCTGAACTAAGAGGGAAATGGAAAGCAAGTGTCAAGGCAAATTGATTTGAATTGCATAAGAATATGATGTGTTTGACTTGGGATATGAACTATTCTTTCTAACAGCTTCAACTTGGCAGATGACGCTAACTGTCTCTTTCTAATCTCTTCCAGTCTTTCAGCTCCAAATTTGTATTGGCTTCAAATTTTTTAATGTTTCAAAAATGTTTCCAGCTCCCCGAATTCCTCTAGTCATCTCACATGCCCCATGACAGCAGTGCCTCCGTGGGAATGACCCTGAAATGGCATAAACCAGTTGCAAATGGTCTCGTAATTTCCCCAACAATCCGTTCCTATTTTGGCCCACTGCCTAATTTATGTTTAACATGGAGAGATTTTATTCAGCAGACCAGATGTTGAATCTGACGTTTTTCCTCTCTTTTCTTCTTCTCTTACACATATTCAGTGTTACACCAAATTCTCATTCTTCTCTCTATATTATACCTGTCCTACTATTAGATGAGAGCTGTATCAGTCAGCTATTGCTTTGTAACAAATAACCACAAGATCTCAGTGGCTTATAACAACCAGCATTTCTTTTTTTATTATTGTGGTAAAATATAGTTAACATAAAATTTACCATTTTAACCACTTTTAAGTGTATTATTCAGAGGCATTAATTACACTCAACAATGTTGTAGAACCATCACCACTACCTGTTTCCAAAACTTTTTCATCACCCCAAACAGAAACTCTGTCCCCATTAAGCAAAAACTCTCCATTCCCCCCTCCTCCTATCCCCTGGTAACCTCTAGTCTACTTTCTGCCTCTATGAATCTGCCTATTCCAGATATTTCATATAAGTGGAATCATACAATATTTGTCCTTTTGTGTCTGGAAATAAGCGTTTCTTTCTCATGCATCTGAAAACTGGTTGAGGTGGCTCTGCTGATCTTGGCTGGGCTTGCCTAGAAGCTGCAGATGAGGTTCAGATCTACTCTACAGGTTTTTCATCTTCTTTGGACCAGGGGGCTAGCCAGAGTATGATATGCACATGGTGATACAGAGCATGAATGGGCAAGCAGGAGCAGGCATGGCCTCTGAAAAAGTAGGCTCTGATCTGGCGCACTGTCGCTTCTGTCCCTCTTCCATTGACCAAAGCAAGTCATTGGCCAAGCCCAAAGTCTAGGGTCAGGTAAGTAAATGTCACCACTTTCTAGCCACATGACATTATTAAAAGTGCTTTCACCTTTCTGAGCCTCATTTCCTTATCAGTAAAATGGGGACAATAGTATTACCTATCTCCTAGGGTGTTGTGATCATTACTGGAATGCTCTACGTTTACAATATAAAATAGCAAGCAATATTGTTGTCATTCTTAAAATGTAAAGAATAGAAAAGCAACCAAATCCAATAAAACTTTATCTTTGCTTTTCATTGAGGAAAAGAAGTTTAAGTTAGAAGAGGATACTGGACACCTTCATGGTAATTCAGAATGGGATTTAGAATTGCAGATTAAGGCCTACTGGAATTCGATGAACTAGTAGCAATAATTTTCTCCATTGGTTTTTCTATTTGCTTTTAGCAGTAGAACCCTTTCTTCAACAGAAGCCTGACCCACAATCCCAGAGCATAAAGCAGTGGAGGGTTTCTGGTTGAAAAGAGACAGGGGTATCAAGGGTCTTCCCACTGGCAAGTGTCCCTGTCTCAGAAGGGTTTCATGGAGCACAGTTTGAAAACCACTAATTTAGTCCAAACTCCCTCCTCTTCCAGATGAAAAAAAGTGAAGCCCAGTGGGGTGATGTGATTTGCCTCAAATGTATATGAGAAACAGAAGCTCCTTTTAAGTTCTAATAATGCTCACCTCACTTAGAAGTGTTACCAGGACAGCCAGAATGCCACTCTGGTGCCTTCTGAGTGCTGTGCTTCTAGATCCATATCTGAGTTTCTACAGAGCAACTTAACAATTAAGGACACAGACTTTGGAGTCAGAAAGCTCAAGTCTGTGTTCTGGTTCTTCTGGTTACTGAATGTGTGAACTGGAACCATTTAATTGATCTCTCTACACCTCAGTTTCCTCATCTCCAAAACGGGCATGCCAGTACCTTCTTTACAGGATTATTGGGAGGCTTGAATTAGGCAAAACAAAAAATATATGTAGTACAATGTTTGGCACGTGGTAATCATTCAGAACATATTAGCTATTAATCTAGCTCATATTTTGTGGTTGTTGCTGTTGTTCAAAGTTTTTTCCGATTTTGTATGAACTCGAGCCCAGGGGAATCCATTTGGGGAAATATTGAAACAGTATTACTTAAAATATTTAGCAATTATCATATTATTTCAGAAAAATATAGCATTTCTTAATTTTAGGGATAAATTATTAAAATTTTTTTTCTCAAGAATGGGCTGCTGCAAAGTTTATACAATATAATTTCTTGTCCCTGAACACCATTTCTGTCTCTGTGTGCCTTCCAACAATCAGATCTAGCTGGCCAAACTGCCCCCCTCCTTTAGAATGAGATAGAGATCACACTAAAATTTTGGAGGAGGATCGTCTTTGTGTTTCTTGGGAAAATATCTCTAGATGAGCGTCTAGAACAGCATTGTCCAATAGATTATTCTGCGATGATGGAATATGGTAGCCTGTAATTACTTGTGGCTATTGAGCACTTAAAATGTGGCTAGTGCAACAGAGGAACTGGATTTTAATTTTATTTTATTTAGTGAATTTAAATGTAAATAGCCAGGTCTAGAGACTTCTTTGTATGTTCTGAGCCAACAAGAATGCTCTTGCAAATTTTGATATTTAGCTCTTCAAATAACACATCCTTGAAGATATAGACAGACAAAAAGAGGATGGAAAGAATGCTTTCATACTGGCAGTAGATCAAGCAGCCAGAAATGAATGAGATGATGTGAGTTAATCCTCTCTTTTCTCAACTCATCAGAATGAACTTGGACTATTACCAACTGCTCACCAGGACTTTGGGGCTCCCAATAATTTTGATACAGTTGGTACTATTTAGTTTGGGTGAGTTGAATGTTACATGCTCATACTTTCTTGCACCCCTCACTCAGCTGACAAAGCTTTAACTACCTGAGTAACTTTAAGACATTCTTCTCCATCCCCTCCTTTGTGAGACATAAATTGATTGCTTATTTAACATAAAGTCTTTCAGTCATAATAGCACTTATCTCCACATGTACTCAAGAAAATGTGTTGAGATGACAGCATGTATTGAGGGACTGCAAGTTGTTCCAATAGCTGGCAGAACAGAAGGAGCTCAGTCAGACACTAAGAAGAGTAAAAGAATAAAGTAAAGGAAAGCTATTGGAGTTCGTAGAATTAAAGAGATACACACGTGACAAGATCAGGAAGGAATGATAGAGCCAAATAAAACAGCGTCTTTGCCTGAACACATGTATACCCTATGACCTAGCAGTTCCCCGCCTAGGTGTATACGAAAAAGAAATACATACATATGTTCACCAAAATACATATACAAAATATTATTAGCAATACTATTTTTTACAGCCCCAAGTTGAAAACCATCCAAATGGTCATCAATGGTAAATGGATAATGACTGTACCACTCCCCATTGGGTAGTATAGTCACACAATGGCACATGATAATTTGGATGAATCTCAAGCACAATGCTGAGTTAAAGAAGAAAGAAAAGTAAATAGTTCATGCTATGTGATTATATTGATAAAATGTTCCAAATGGGGTCCAACTATTCTGTGGTGTTAGAAGTCAGGATAGTGCTTTTCCTTGGGGGTGTATATCTGATATAGCCCAGGGTTTCTCAATCTTGGCACTACTGACATTTTAGGCTGAAAATTCTTTGTTTTGGGGGGTTGTACTGTGCATTGTAGGATGGTTAGCAGCATCCCTGTCCGCTACCCTCTAGATGCCACTAGCACTCGCCTCATTGTGACAACCATAAATGTCTCCAAATATTGCCAAATACCCGCTGTGGGGCAAAATCATTGCCCATTGAGAATCGCTGATGTATCCCAAATGGCTTATATCTGCTAGCTACTCAGTAAATACTTATGGAAGGAATGAATGAGGTAAGAGCTATTAGTGTCATACATGTGTATAAAATAATTTTATCTTGAGAGACCCTGCTGCCCTTTATAAATCTTAAATGTAAGTACCAGTTTCATCCATTAGTTCAAGGTAATTAGTTCAAAGGCAAAGGACAACATTCATTCAGCGAAAAAATGAATTAAATGGACAAAAAATTTAGGTCAAACCGAAAACAAATACCATACAAATAAAACTCTCTTAGCAGCAGTTTCCAAATTCAGAATGCCTAACCTGAAATTTTACTGCAAAGATTTAAAAAATACAATAAAATAAAGGGCTTGAAATGAGACAATTTCATTAAAATGTTAATTTTGATAATCACTGCATCATTTATATGGACTTTAACCTAGTAACCCAATATTCTTCACAAAGAAAAGCACATCCTAAGCCTTAAATACATTCAGTAAAATGTGAATTAGACTTTGCAAAGAATTCTGGCTTCTCCCTAAGTTTGTATTCAAGTCATTGGTTGTATGTAAGCTATTTAATTCTAAACTTAAAATTATAATGTACTTTAATCTTTTCTCTGCAAAGTTCAAATATATACCCCACAATGCACTGCCAATTGTGCCCTCAAAATTCTTAGTAATGAAGCATTTTTAGTCCTAGACTCTGATTGGGTCTTTTCCTCTCCCCTAAATTTATTGGTTCTTTTCCCTTCCACCTCATCTCCAAAAGTCCCTAATTTGTATTACAATTGTGCTAACCTCACTTCCAGCAATTACAGTATCCTTTTCCGTACTTTCGTACATGTTTGTATGACAGATATTTTTTTAAGTGTGGGTCCCCATTACAGTATTCTGGGGAGCCTTTAGATTGGACACTTTCCCTTCCTTGACAAGGGAGACATGTTCAATATCGAAACCATTTGGCTCCTTTGATTGCTTGTTTTTTAAAAACGTAGTTTTCAAACTCTTTATGGACAGATGATGTTCCAGTTTTCTATTGCTGCCCAACAAATGTAATGGCTTAATAAAATAATTTCTTATAGCTCATGATTCTGTGAGTTGACTGGGCTCGTCCAGATGGTTCTCACTGGTATCTCTCATGTGGCTACAGTTAAATAACAGCTAGAGCTAGAGCCTTATAAAGGCTTGTTTGGGCTGGGCATCCAAGGTGGCTTCTTCACTCATATGTTGTTGCCTGGACTTGGACAGCTGACACAGCTGTGGCTGGCCAGGCAAGTCTCCCTCTCTCCACACTGCTTCTCCACATGGCTAGCTTCCTCACAACCTGGTGGTTGCAAGGTTATTGCACTTTTTACACGGTGACTGGCTTCTCTCAGAGTGAGCACTCCAAGATTCCCATGTAGACACTGCAAGGCTTCTAAGAGTTCTATCCAAGGCCTGGAAGTCAAGAAATGTCACTTCCACAATATTCTATTTGTCAAAAGTAAGTCACAGAACTAGTTAGGAGTCAAGGGGAGGAGACTACACGAAAGTATAAATAACAGAATGTGGTCCATTGAGGGCCATCTTTGGAGCCTCCATATCATAGATGGGAAAAGATGAACAATACAATCATCCAGTTTTTTAGGGTGAACTCTTTAACATATTGCTTAATAAGGATCTTTCCTTAAATTTTCTTCGTTTTCCCTTTGGCTGCCAAACTGATGGTCCTTTTTTTGCTGAGCAGTAAAACCCCTCGCTCAAGGGTAAAATGGTAGTGTAGTGGGAGAGACATTGTCTGTAGAATTGGTAGAAGCCAAGCCAATGTTACTGGACAAGTGAACTCTTTGATCCATCTCCTCTCTGTCTTTGCTGCCCTGATGAGTATGGTGGCTTCATTATGCCCATTTTCTTCCTCAGCATCCTCTGAACATAGTTGAGAAATGACAAGTAATCCCATTCCTCTTCTGTGTAGTTATCAAAGTAAAGGCGAGGTTCAGCAACAATGGGTAGAGTGTTAATGTTTCATAAAGTCCATGACAGATCACACAGCCTAAATGTGTTGACCTTGTTTGAATGCTTGGTCATTTGCTGGCCATTTCCATTCTATCCAGCTAATGGCTTCAGTACCTATTCGGAATTTATACAGTGGATAATTACAAGCTCTTTCAGAGTGTTGGAAAGATCAACTAGATAAAGCATTAAACCTCCATTCCAAGTAGTCCTGTGGCGACTTTTCCAAAAATGAAAAGCAACGTATTTCCTCCAGCTTTGCCAGCAATTGACTAGGCTGACTCTATGTTATGGCTGGTTATCAGATCACAAAAATCTTAGTGTTCTTTTCACATTCCAGGATCAGGTAGGAAGAGAAAATAGAAGGCTTGCCAGCAGCTTCATAACACCCTAGGATTGCGGAAAGGCTCTTCTAAGCAAAGAATCATTGAAGAAATGCTGTTTATCGGTTCTTATTTCCATCACAGTGGCTGTCCACCAGCAGAGTTTAAAGGCTGAGATGCACCAGCTTGCAAGAAGAATTTTTTCTAATCTCTTTGAAGAACTCTGAAGTGCAAGAAGAAGAGAGAATCTTATGTGTGCATGTATTTACCTTAGAAGTAAGAGTTCAAATGCCCTTTCCCTGTGCCTTACTGCCTTGCTTTCCAAATAAACATGCTGCACATCCATCTTTGAGTTATGTTAGAATGTTATTTTACAGTTTACAAAATCCTTTCATATATAGCCCTAAATTACCTCTTTATTTTGCCTTTTAAAAACCTAACCTTTCAGCCTTCATAGATTGATTCCTTACTTCCACTTTTGAAGTTTAAAATCTTATAGTTAACTTATTTGGACTAATTTTTTTAAAGCAAGACTCTTAAATTTTGACATAAAACATCTTCCTATGTATTTTAGTTATTTTGTTTTTGTTTTGTTTTGTTTTCCCAATCTCTGAGGAAATCTCAGTGCTCTTCACAACTCTGTTAAATTTGTATCAATCTCTGAGTTGATCAAGGGATCTATTTAGTTGGTCTAGAAGGGAAATATACAGTAGCGCATGTCAAGATGATTATATGTTGCAATATTGAAATCATGTAAATATAAAGTGGGAAAGTCAGTTAAAGAAAGGTGCCTGCTCTAAGAAAAAGAGAACACCAGCTTTAGCTTCATTATTGAAAGAGATTTTAATACCAAAAGCCTCATTAGAATCTGAGCTTCTTCCTCACATCGCTTTGCTTGCTGCAACAGAATCACATCCAGTGAAATTAAAAGTGGGATGTTATGCCAAAGTGTGACCTGCAACCGCTGATGCTGGGTGACCCAAACATGTTTCAAGGGACTCTCCATCAAAAAAGGATAAGAAAAGACTTTTGTTAAAGAAATGAAGAGAGAGCACTTGAAGGCAAATTTGATAGGAGTGGTTTAGGGTAGGTTAGACCATATTTTCCTCTGCAGGTCAACACTGTGATTCAGAGATTAAAATGATTGTTTTAACAAACTCAACCACTTGAAAAATATTGGTGCTACAAGTTGAAATTATTCTTCAAAAGTAGGAAATTCACTTGGAATTTATTATGAAATAATACTTCTCTAAATGTGCTTCTAACTGGATTTTTAAAACTCTCTAGCTGTTTTAGGCCTTCATAAAAAGAAGTTATCTGATTACTTGAATGTGACATTTTCCATTCTCAATTCCAATCTTTCTGTCGAGGCTATTTTAAAATGGCTTAGGTCTTTTTTTTTTTCCTCCTAAGACCTTAGGTTTAGGACTCTAATGGATCTAAAACATTATGACGTTAATTCTTCTTGTCTGGCAGATTATAATTAAATAACTATAGATGAGAGAAAACAGAAGAAAAGTACATCCTCAGTCCAGATTATAAATAGCATATTGGAAAATTTTATTTCAATTCAAATAACTTCATTCATTCGTTAAATGGTAAAATCAAAATCAATCTAGGTTAACTTTCAGGCAATTTACAGAGAATTATGATAGACACAAAGACTTTAAATGCCATAAATATAATAGACATATTTTGAAAAATGGTTCCCATTTTCAAATTAACAAAGTATACTGAGCAATGCTTCTTCTTGATATTCTTGACAAAACAAAATTCTGTGTGAAGTGGATTCATGGGTGAAAGCTACTTTTGAAATATTTAAAGTTTACTTGGTTGCGAATCTCTCTTTGTTAGTGTGGCAGACAGAATCTAAGATGGCCCCCAATGATCTTTGCCTCCTGATATTCATAGCTTTGTGTATTTGCCGCCTCTCTTTTAGTATGGGTGGGACCTATGACTTTCTTCTAACCAATAGAATATGGCAAAGGTAATGGGATATCACTTCCATGCTTATGTTACATAAGATTGTAACTTCCATCTTGCCAGCAGACTCTCTCCTTTGCTGGTTTTGATGAAGCAAGTTGCCATGTTGGGGAAGCCCATGTGGCAAGGAACTGAGGGTGACCTCTAGTCAACTGCCAGCTGGGAACTGAGGCCCCTGGTCTCACAGCCTAAAAAGGAATTTAATCCTACCAAAAACCATGGAAGTGTGCTTGGAAGTGGATCCTTCCCAATTGGGCTTTTAGATGAGACCTCAGCCCTGGGAACACTTTGCAGTCTCGTGGGAGAACTGAAAAAAGATAACCAAGTTAAGCCATGCTCATATTTCTGACTTATAGAAACTGTGAGGTAATAAATGTATGTTGTTTTAAGCCACTAAGTTTGTGGTAACTTGTTGTGCAGCACTAGGTAACTAATAAAGCTAGCTTCTCTGGTAGGGCAGAATAATGACCCCCCACAAAGATGTCCACATCCTAATCCCCAGAGCTTGAGACTTTGCAGATGTGATTCAGTTAAGGTTGAGGCAATTATCTTGGATTATCCAGGTGGACCTGATGTAATCACAAGGGTCCTTGTAAGTGAAAGAGGAAGGCAAGAGAGTCAGGGAGAAATTTAAAGATGCTACATTGCTGGTTTTGAAGATGGAGGAAGGGGCCATGAACTGAATTACAGGAAGCCTTTAGAAGCTGGAAAAGTTCCAGAATGAATGCAGCCCTGACACCTTGATTTTAACCTAGTGAAGCCCATTTCAGACTTTTGACCTCCAGACTTGTAAGATAATAAGTATGTGTTGTTTTAAGACACTGAGTTTGTGGTAATTTATTACAGCAGCAATAGGAAGCCAAAAGAGTGTCGGTGCTTATTTTCTTAGCATCTAAGATGAAAAACAAGAGTCCTTCTCCAGGGGCTAGTCTGCTTCTAACAGACTGCACTGGAGCTGTGAATATCTGCTTCCCTTCCCAGAAGTGAACAAATAAATATGGTGCCATTGAGCATTGCTCTAGAGAAAATTAGCATTTTTCCCACAGTCTTGTGTGCCTATCCATTCTCCTGTCCACCCCACCACCTCATATCCTTCATACTTGTGTTTACCTTTTTATTGTTTCTTCTTATGGTTCTTTTTAAGCACTCACTGTCTTAGTCAAGGATTGTTTGGACTCAAAGAATATGATTTATTCAAGTCAGTTTAAGTAAAGAGAAATTGGGGATAAGTGTAGCAGGTGGGTCTCAGGGTCGAATCGTAAAGCAAGTGTTTTTTTCCCCCCTTGCCCATTCATACCGGTCCTCCAAGGCCATTTCTTCCTTAGCCCTCAACAAAATCTCAGACAGGCCCCATAAATGTATTGAGCAGGTTCAGAAAAATTCTCCAGTCACTTGTAACTACACAATTTGTAATCTGTAGTTAAAACGTTCAATTGTCATGTAATGGTCAAAACTCCCAGCTCCACAAAACTTCTCCCTTGCCCCTATTTCTGGCCTGAGAAGCTTGCAGTGGGTTAAGGGGCAGTCCCCAACATTCTTCTGTAGCTTTGGCTCCTTCCACATTGAAACGGGACCAGGACAGGGAGGTAAAAAGCAGGAAAGTTCTCACTTGAGTGGCACCAACGTAATCCAGCATTGATTTCCTCTATCCATGGAAGATAATGAAGGTTGACTCTTTCCCTTGTGGGCACTTTTGTGGATTCCTGGAAGATTTCTGTGTTGGCTTGCTCCAACTGCAGCTCCCTTGAGTCAGACGGAACCCAAAGGCCGGCTATGTCCAACAGTCCTCAGCTTCTACATCTTTCTACTAAGGCCCTCTCGTCCCTGGAAGAAGCTCAGTTGAGCAAGATGCCTTCATTAAATGACCCCAGGGCACCATTTCTATTGCATCTTCCGTGTATCATCCGCAGGAATTGCACATTTTGGGCCTGCCTCGGTGGAAGGGTAGTAATTTTGCAACTATAGCCTCTGCTCTTTGGGTATGTGCTGCTTCCGCCAGCCTCTCCCTGTTCCCTTTATCTTTTTTTTTTTTTTTTCAATTAAGTCATGAGTCAGGCCCTAAGGTGAATAAGGGGTTAATGGTCCCAAACTCTGGTTTTCAGTACCTCCTTTGAAAGTCCTGGAGCACCCTGCTTTGGCATGTAGCGGTGATTGACATCTTTGGCATGAGGCCTCAGCCAGATCTGCCTCAATCGTCTAGCATCCTGTAACATATGAACGCATATGGCTTCGATCTTTTTTTCCTCCTAGGATTGGGTTAGGAATCCTAAGGGACACAAAGCACTATGGAGTTAATTCTTCTTGTCTGGCAGGTGATAATTAAGTACTTAGAGATGAAAGAAAACAGAAATAAAAGCCCATTCCCAGAACTGATGATAGATATCATACTGAGATATTTTACATAAATCATTTTATTTCTAACAGAATGGTGAACAACCAGCCCTCAGGAATAGTGGGAACCAGGATTGCTCAGGGGCCACTGGCATCTCTAACCTTTACTCTTAGCCATGAATGTGATTCGGCTCCCAACTCTCATCATCTGTGTCTCTTAGTTCTGATTCTGGAGAGGAAATCTGATTGGCTCATTCCAACACTCAGATCCAATCAGCTGTGGCCAGACAATGAGGTCCGGGACACAATGCCTGCTAATGAGGGCTCTGGGAGCAGACTTGGGCAGAACAGGCCAGGCAGGACAAACAGGTCCACTACCAGGGCTGCCACGCTCCCAGATTCTTCAGCCAACGGGGCTATATCCCATTTCTCATCTGCTGAATGTTGCTTGTTTCCTATAAACTAGGGAAACTTGACTGAAAGCTAAGAAGCAGTGCTTTGATTCTGTTTGTGTTGCTTTCTGCACATTTGTTCCTCTTATGGAGACACCTGCGTGGGAAACAGTGGGAGCCTAGGGATCACATTAAATCCAGCAAGGGAGTGATAGTTTGGTGCCGTGGAACAGGCCCACAGAGTTGGGAGGCTGGTTCTCTATTGTCTTGGTGAGCAAATTAGGGATCACTTTAGAGACTTCCCCTTAAATAGTTTATAAGTTTGCTTACATATGACTACCCCAAATTTCTTCATCCTCCTTCAAATTGTGAGTTTTTTTAAACCACAGGTGCAGTGAGTTGACTTAATCAAATTCATAAATTCATGGTATAAATGATAATCATCATAGACTCATGCAAGGCCCTTCTCTGATTTTATATATTTATCCTCGCACCCACTCCCATCTCCCACAAGAGGAACCCATTCTAATATGTTTAGTGTGTATCCTGTCATGCATTCTTCCGAATATATGTTGCTGTTTTGTGCACAGGTATTTTGAGCTTTTGTAAATGGTATTATGTTATATATCTCATCCTGTTTCTCACACTATGTTTTAAGGTTCATCCAAGTAATTAATATGCACATCTAAACCTCTGCTTCCTCCTGCTGCATCATTCCATGATGCTCATCCACACGTTCACATATTTACTCTCCTAGAGACGGACAACCAACTTGCCTCCAATGCTTCACCTCCACACATTCCACTGCAGGGAACATCCTCATCCACGTTCCCTTAAAGTCTAGTGACAGAATTTCTTTGTGATATAAACCAGAATGGCTGGGTCGTAGTGCTTGTGACACTAAAGTTTGCCTAGTGATGCCACATTACTCCCCTTAACTGCTACACGTGTCTACATGCCCACCAGCAATGCAGAATCATTCATCTTATCCACTGAATTCTTATTTGACTACACTGTTGCTCTCTGACTCCATCTAATGAGAATACTGGCTGTCTACTCCCATTATTGGGATGCTCTGCCAACCCTTGGCAACTGGGAACTCATGGGAGCGGACAGGCCACTGTCAACAGTGTGCTGCCCTCCCCACCATCACCATCATCCTAAATGTTCTAATTCTTTCTTCCTTAAGTTCCTTGAGTTCTAGTCATCCCTTCCCTGCTCCCTAGGTTTCTGTCCTTCCCCTCCCCACTCCCTCCCTCAGGGCCCACACCCACCACTTGCTGTAGCAAGTCCCTAGAACATGGTCCAACCCAGCCAGACATGAGTGAGCCAAGCCCCAGAGCAGCTAGCACTAGAAATGTGATTTGCAGTGGCTTCTCCAAGGGAACAGATCCCCTTCGCTTTATTCATTTGGGCAATAAATCACAAAACCAGGTAATTAATTACAACCTACAGTAGAAAAAGTCAGCTCCTCCTCAACAAAGTGGCAACTGACCTTTCTCCTGTTCATGATTTAAAAAAAAGAAGCAAAAGAAAGAAGGAAGAAAAACTATTACAACCCGTAATATGATTTGTCCCCCAGGGTTGGAGTTATTTGAAAGGTTTGCGTTACTTGGGGGAAATTAAATAAACCATTATATCACATTGTTCTGCTTTTAGTTACAAAGCGTTCCCTATTGTGAACAATATTACAATGAGTGCCTGTCTGAAATATTTATCTGGCCCAAGATCCTCGGCATTGTTACCACGGATTTAGTAAGCCACACGCTATGGGAATTGATGTCTGCTGGGATGCTGTTTTGCCTTAAGAAACCTACATGACATTTTTCTTTCATGATGCTGACCCTGAGAAGATAATGATTTTCAATGAATTGATAGAATTTTTAAAACTCTATCGCCCTTACAGAAAATCACACAGAAATTTTTAAGCAGCTAAAGGAAAACCAGAAGGGGAGAATCAATTTTGAGAGCAGCAACAAGTGTAAAGAGATTGAGTTGACACTTCTAAAACCGATCTTCCCTCAACGAGTTTTATTGTGGAGCCCTGCTCTTTGGCATGGCAGATAATATTGCCCAACAGAAATCGCATAGGAAGCTTTTCCACCAGGCTTTGTCACGCTGGGCAAGCGCTTGATTCTGGTTTTCTCTGTGGTCTGAAAGCACACTTCTGAGCTGTTTGATTCTCTGCCCTGGAAGCCCAAGGAACATTCACCAATGCATCACACGTTTCATTTCAAAAGAACACTGTTACTGTTAGAGTCCAGGCTCTGTGCATTTCATAAATGTTTGTTCTTCTCTCTTACAGAAGCTGCAAAGAATCGATACTCCTCACTGTCATTCAGCCTTACCCCGTAAGTGTCCTGTGAGTAAAAGTGCCACTGTGTGACCTCAGGTTTCTAGTCTCCTCCCGCTGCAGTAAAACGGGACAATGAATAACAGCAGAGAAAAATAGATGCATTCACAATACAAGTTCAAAAAACTTGATTATTTGTATTCTGTACTCTGTGATAGCAGACCCATTCATTGGAGATTAAAGAAAGTAATGCATTTCCTAACTCTCTTGAAAAGCAGCTATTCAGTCCTATGTGACTCTCACATCTGGAAATGACACAAGACTTCTTATAGTTTCCAGCTTAAGAATCAAAAGTGTAATGGGAATATCTAGTTGTAAGAGGTTGAAGCATGTTCCTCTTACCCCCGTCTAAATAGTTTGGTAGAGAACTGGATATTTCAGTGAGACCTGCTTTAAAGGTGGGTATTAGAGGAAATATGGTCGTCAAAATTTGATTCGGCAGCCTTGGTCAGGAGGGTGGAGAGTGATTAAAATTGTACTGTCTTCAGTTTCTATGATTTTTTTTAAAACAACTTTATCATGGTGTAATTTACACATCATAAAATTCACCCATTTTAAGTGTATTATTCAATGATCTTCATAAAATTTACTGAAGTATACAGCCGTTACCACAGTCCAGTTTGAGAACACTTCCGTCATCCCAATAAGATCCCTTGTTCCCACTTACAATGAATCCTCCCTCCCACCCTCAGTCCCAGGCAGCCACCAATTTACTTTCTATTTCTACAGATTTGCCGTTACTTGCGAATTTCATACGTTGTCAGTTGACCTAAAAATACCAAGGCAAATTCCTTCAGATTTTTCCCAAAATGTTTACTGTCAGTATCTTGTGTGGCTTTCATATGGAGTGGCAGAGATTCCAACCTGCTTCTATTTTCTTCCCCATAGAGTTGGAGTGTTTCCATAGCAATTGAAAGGCTCTGAGATCTGCCAATCTCTATCTTCTGACCAAACTCTTCATCTCCTCTGTCCCAGAATTTTCGTTCTAAGTGCTATGGGGTAGGCATTTAGGCAGGAAAAAAATACATATTCAAGATTCTGATAAGATCACAAATGGAACTAATCAAGACAACAAATTATGCCATGCAGGACATAACTATGTATATTAAAAGCTCAATTTAATATTGGCTGTTACTTTTAGTCCCACTTCTTTGACACAAATACACCCACGCCCCCCACCTACCCCCACACACACATGTTTGGATTTGAAAACTAAGGAGACAGGAGGATGTAAGAGAAACAAGATTTGAGATCTAGTTCCCAACAGTATAACAGATGACTCCCAGATCTCCTCAGAACCCTGGTCTCCTTATCTGTATGAGGGGAAGGTCAGATCACATCACATCCAAGGTCCTCTCTGCCCCACCATCTCGTAATTCCACGATTCCTTCCATATAAAGTACAGCTGGTCTGTTTTTAGATTGTTCCAGTTAGCCAAATTGTCACTCACACATACTTCAAATCTATCTACACTTCTTCATTTATTTGCAGTGGACAAATACACTTTGGTAAAGCCAAGGTAAATGTCTATAATAAGCAAGTGATTAACTAACTATAAATTCCTGGCGGAATTTCAAGTTTACATTGCCTTTCCTGAATTCTTTCTCCCTGCTTTATAACCTATTAGCAATGCGAGATCAGAACCATTTTACTCCAAACCAGGTTATTTTTGCAATTTCGGGTAATGTTTTACCCCATGCAGTGAACTTAGAGAAAGAGAGAGGAGTTTTGCATTTAGGGTAAGGGTTGTATCTTGTGGCTTTACTTGCCCTTTTTGCCATTGAGTCTGCATGACTTGTTATTCATATGAATACTTATTATTATCGGTGAATCATGGAACTTCCTTTTAATAGATAATCTAGAATTTTCTAGGAATTCAGGTGGCTCTTGCTGTTGTGCTATATTGAAAGTTGACATTTAGCCACAACATTTAGGAGCATGTGTTGCACGTTCTTATGGCCAATGGCTGCACCTCTGCTCCTCAGAGTTACTCTCCTGTGACCACTCATTGTAGATGAATTCTCATCTTTGACTTGCCTTTGACCAAGTCTCCTTCCTCAAGTGCCCAGCACATACTCCACGCACCACCTCCTCAGCCTAGCCAAATCCTTCTCACCTTTCAAGTCTCAGCACGAAGTCTAAATGCTACCTTAGAGTTTCTCAACCTCGGCATTCTTGACATTTGGGCTGGAGAATTCTCTGTTGTGTGGTGCCATCCTGTGCACTGTAGGATGTTGAGCAGCATCCCTGGCCTCTACTCACTAGATGCCAGTAGCATCTCCCCAAGTTGTGACAACCAAAAATGTCTCCAGACACTGCCACTTGTTCCTTAGGGAGCAAAATCACCCCTACTTAGGAATCACTATCCCACCTAGAGTCTTCCCTCACTGATCCAACCCAAAGTGGCTTTTTCCTCCTCTGAATTGTAGGAGTTGAAATAAAGGAGTTGAAACCCCAAAGTTACTTAAATAGATACATTAAGTATAGAGAGGAGAGCAGAGGGGAGAAGAAGAGACTGCAAAGTTTTACTTATATTTTTGTGCTTGGATTTTCCTACAAGCAAATTGCTTTTTTTTAAAAAAAAATTTTTATTGCGTTTCATTTATTTGCTAAACATTCTCTTGGCAACCAGGATTTACATATAGAAACAGATGACCAAAGTAAAGTCCATAAATTCTACTTTTATTACAGACAATAAAAATTAGCATTTTGAATTTCTTTGCAACTTGCTGGCCAGCATTTTTTATGTTGTATCCTTTGTGTAATAAAGTCCAGTCAATGGGGCCAGCACCGTGGCCAAGTGGTTAAAATTCCCCACGCTCCACTTCCGCAGCCTGGGTTTGCGAGTTCGGATCCCAGGCGCAGACCTACTCCACTCATCAGCCATGCTTTGGAGGCATCCCACATACAAAATAGAGGAAGATTGGCACAGACGTTAGCTCAGGGCCAATCTTCCTCAAGCGAAAAAAAAAGGAAGATTGGCAATGGATGTTAGCTCAGGGTGAATCTTCCTCACCAAAAAAAAAAAAAAAATCCAGTCAAGACAGAGAACCAATGTGTACACCTTCTTGCCACACTCCACGTGTGCCCAGGGCACCCCAACGTGACCCAGCCACAGAAATCAATCTCCAGTGAGGCCCAGGGCAAGGGGGCCTGGGAGAAGAGTCTTAGGTTAGGATCCCTGAAATTCTTTGATAAGAAATGATTCTTAACAGGTTTTTGTCTTGTTTTTTAAGTATTATACAGGGCTCTCTCTCTGCCATTTTCACTTTATTTCTTGGAGAAAAGGTTTGGCAGTACATAAGGAAATACAGCAATAGAAAAATATGTGTTAGCAAACCTTTTCCTCAGAGACAACCAGTGTAAACATTTTGGCCTATTTCCTTCCCGTCTTTTGTTCTATGCTGTGTCAGTAGTTGGGATCATATTGTATGTACAAGTTTATTCTGCTTTTTTCACTTAGTATATCAAGCATTTTCCCATATCATCAAGAACTCTATATAAGCATCATATACAAGGCTGTAAAACATTACGTTGAACAAGATTTACTTAACCAAACCCCTATTACTGACGAGGTTGCTTTTAGATTCTCTTAGAATCTTCATACTGTCTTTAATGTTTCTCTGTTATAAATAATTCTGCAAAGAACATCTTTGTGTATAAATCTTTATCCGTATTTAGTAGTATTTCCTCAGGATGGAATTTTGGAGGGGAATTTCAGGGTCACCCGTGGATTTTATTTGTTTTGTTCTGCCATACCATTTTCTTTCCTTGTGCTGTTACCATTTTTTATTACATATCTTTCTTGACCAGCTCCTTCCTTCTTTCCTTTGACTCTGCCTTCCACAGTTCCCAAGTCTAGAACTTCCAGAACTTCCCAGTTCAACCTTTCCTGAAACAGAGAATATTTAAAGAGTCTCTATAACATCCCCTCACAAAACCCCAACTCAATGGGACTTGGGCTAAGTCACTCTCAGTTCTGGTGTCTCTGAAACACCATGATTCATATTCCCTCGGGTTTCTTCTAGGCCAAAGAGCTGAGGGAACTGCTGCCTGCCTCTTACTTCCTGCCTGCCTTCCACTGTGTTCCACACAGCTGAGGGAGGCTACACACCTCCTCATGGAAGCCCCAGCGTAGCAGATGCTGTCAGAACCTGGACCATATCCCCTTGGCGTGTATCATGCCGAGCATGCCAGCCCAATTTCCAGCTGAGAGCACCAGTGATTCTTTGCCTGTGGGCTTTTTCAGTTCCTCAGGCCAGAAGTGCTGAGGAACTGTCACTCCTGGAACAACAGCCACTCCATCACTGATTGACAGGAGCTAGTGGATAAATACTCCAGCTCTCTCCCTCCTTGGACAGTATAACTCTGAGGCCTGTGGCCTGCCTTGTTTCTCAGAGGTTCCCAGAAGGGTTAAGTTCCAGTTGCTTACAGTGGTGCCTGACTTAACAATTGGTTTACTCCCTCACCCCGTCTCCCTTCCCCTGCTCACCTACCCATGCTTCCTGGGAGCACCTTCCAAATCAGCTATTTGCTTATGAATCCTTGTCTTAGGGTCTGCTTTGCAAGGACTCCAAACTAAGTCACCCAGTGATAACTGTGGGCTAGTTAGTCCTCACCAAATATTTATACCTACTATCTAAGTAGTACTCTAGAGCTACAAGGATTGTAAGTTCAAGACCTTTCTCTTCAGTTTCAGAGATTAATCTTATTTATGTAATTTTTTTCAAACTATGTTCTAGTGACTTCTAAGAGAATCTAAAAGCATCAGGAGCATGCCATACTTCTATCGTGGCCACCTTACTAACAGAAAATTTGAAAAGAGGTGCAGGGGTTGATTAGAGGCCTTCTAATCTTAAAATTAATTAACAGCAGGAGAATATGATTATTCTAAATGGTAATTACTTCTTATTTCCACCACAGGATATGAAGTGCTTGTGATCAGCACCTACAGGTCTGCAGGTTGCTAAGAATTAATTCATCAGGTTTTTGAGTTGTGTATTTTTTCAGCCACAAAGAGAGATCTGAGTTAAAACTGCAGTCATGGCTCGTTGACATACACCATGTACAAGTAACCCCAGCTAGGGGAAGAAGCCATTCCTTTGTTGATTCTGATTCAGTGACCTTAAGACTTGAGGAGCTTATGTTTTTATTATCAAAAAGTAATTTTTAAAATGTGTGTCAATTATATGAAATAGTCACAAATCCAGAACAAGAAAAATGCCCTTGTATGGAGTCTTAGACTTTTATCCCTAGTCTGTTGACTTCAAAATATGTATAAAATAATGTTTACTTAACTACCTTGGCTATCTAGTGTTCCGTCTGGTTTTCCTAGATTACCAGGTCTGTCCTTAGGGCATGGTAAACAAATATGGGAATGAGGCTGTAAGAGGCGGGCATGCCATAGCTACAGAGAGAAGAGAGAAGCATCCCCAGCTTGACAAGCTCTGTTCTCTGTTCTATGGAGTCACTTACTCTAGGAGCAAATAACCCTACATACTTCCATGGGAACATCACTGCATTCTAAGATTATACATAAAATGATATGCATAAAAAAATAAGTTCTGTTAAATATACTTTTTTATTGAGGCAAGGAATCATGTAGAACATTTTAGAAAAATATGGTAAAATATTTACATTTAAAAACTCAGATGCATAGAGGTAGAAACCTCAGTATCTGGTACATTGAACACGTGTGAAATACTTCATTCCCAAACAATGCTGGAGAAGTGGGGTGTTACTGCATTCAAATATCTCATCTAATTAGTAGTGTTTGTTCTGGGTAGCTTTATTACCGCCACGTCACTTGTGCTAAACTCATTGTGCCAATGTAAATATCGCCTGCTTAAAATCATTAAGGGAGAATAATGTTTTCCTTTCAGCTGAAAAATGACATATCAAAAGCAAATGAACTCACAACTGTATGATTTGTTCGTTAATCATTACTAAATGTGGCCTATAATTACCAAGATACCAATGAGAACACCACTGTCACACCCCTTCAGCTCTGCAGTAGGACTTTTAAAAGTCACGTTGAGTGTGTTCAAAGCTGTTCTTTTCTGAGGAACAGCCATTCAGAGTTTTGGGGGGTTTGTTGTCTTGTTTTGTTTTTTTAAGAGGACAGCCATTCTCTTACAACATCTTGCATAAATGGAGGAACTGAAGCTCTGGAGGTCAAACCATCCTTCTAAACAGTCCTCGCAGACACCGCTCAGAGCAAAGGGTGGAATGGGTGTGGAGGGGAGCTTTAGAAATAACAGGATTCTCCCCATGTTAAAGCAAAACTCCACCCAGGAATATTACGTACATATGTTTTATCATGTTTCTTTTAACAGTGATTTTGTTTTATTATAGTAAAATTCACGTAACATAAATCTACCATTTTAACCATTTTAAAATGTACAATTCTGTGGCATTAAGTACATTCACAATCTTGTGCAACCATTGCCACTATCTAGTTCCAGAAATTTTTCATCACCCCAAAAGGAAACCCTGTACCCATTAAATAGTCACTGCTCGTTCTCCCCTCCCCCTGCCTCTGGCAACCACTAATGTACTTTCTGTCTCTATGGATTTGCCTGTTCTGGATATTTCATATAAAGGGAATCAAATCATGCAACATGTGGCCTTTTGTGTCTGGTTTCTTTCACTTAACATAATGTTTTTGAGGTTCATCTTTGTTGTAGCGTCTATCAGAACTTCATTCCTTTTATTTATTTATTTTTTTGTGAAGAAGATTAGCCCTGAGCTAACATCTGTGCCCATCTTCCTTTATTTTGTATGTGGGATGCTGCCACACATGGCTTCATGAGTGGTGCATAGGTCCACGCCCGGGATACGAACCTGCAAACCCCAGGCCACTGAAGTGGAGCACACGAACCTAACCACTATGCCACCAGGCCGGCCCCAATCAGAATTGCATTCCTTTTTATGGCTGAATAATATTCCATTGTATGGATAGACCACATTTTACTTATCCATTCCATCATATTGTTTTTTAATTGATCTTAAGTATACTTGTATTTGACAAAGATGGGAATCCTTTTTTTTTTTCATTTTACTTGAAATTCAAAGTATGAGCCACTCTAATTGGTTTTGGGCCTTGAGATTAATGCAGTACACAGAAGGTTGAGCTTCTGTGTTGATTCTAGAGTCAACTACTGGAATTCTTTACTCAATGGTGTCAATCTTTTAGGACTACATAGAATGAAAAACATTAGGTCGAACCATATGCAATTTCCAATATTTGACCATTTTAATCTATAAAATAGCAATTGTATGATTCAAACTAAATATTTACCTCTATACTATTGTTCAATAGAGAATGCAATTTTTAAAAAAAATAAACAAATGGTGCCTGCGACATAGTAGACACCTACTAGATGTGAGTTCCCATCCCCTCAGGCTGCATTGAAATTAGGCAACAAGGATGATTCTCAGATGGAGTAAATTTACCCAGACCATGCAGCAAGGGATCTCCCTGGATCACAGCACCCTTGTAAGCAGGTTTCCCATTGCACTTTCCGTTTCTGAAGGGGAAGAACTGAGTCACTCAGTGCCTCTTTCCGGTAAAAGATAGTACAAAGAACCTGTAAGATGAGCCCAAATATGAAGTCAACTTTCAATTGTAAGTCAAAGTCTCCTCTCTACCCTGCCCAGTAAGATCACAGAATCACAGGTTACTGACAAGGGGCTGAAACTTAAGTTTCAGGTACATAAAGTATGGGTGCTTTTGTGTGTGTGTGTGTCTGTGTGTCTGTGTGTACTTGCCTGTTCACATGACCATATTATCTTAATGTGAATAACAATGGGATTATCGATCATTTTAGATCTATCAGTGGCTCTCCTCCACCTCATTAAAATAGGTAATTAGTGATCAACTTGTCATAAACCCAACATTACATTTGGCCACCACCTCACTTTCCGCATTATACTCAAAGCTCTGTCTTAAAAGCAGGGTTTGTGTACTCTCACAGCCATCTTTTAAAAAGATCCTTGGAAACATGCTCAATAAGAACATGGAACATGCTGTATGTAGTTCTGGTCTGGTGACTAAATCAAACTTATTACTTTATGAGAATGGCGGTTTTAAGTGCATCCATAATTTGTATTTCATCCTGAATTGAGCATGCACTAAACACTACTTTTTAGCAAAAATATTGTATATCTGGGAGGATAAAGATAGAAAACAACTGTTACAAGGTTTGTATTATGTTACTAATAATCAGATAAAATGTTTTCTTTTTTTTTAGTCTCCCAAATCAGCATTTATTAGTGCTGCAAAAAAGGCAAGATTAAAGTCCAATCCAGTCAAAGTGCGATTCTCTGAGGAGGTCATCATCAACGGCCAAGTGTCGGTGAGTTGACAGTCATCTGCTTGTGATTTAGAGAGAGTCAGTGAGGTAGGGGCTTTGCACTAAGTGAAGCCAGTAGTTCCACTGGAATGACCAATTTAGAATTGGTTGTTGGATTGCACAGGGGCATTGAATCTCAGGATTGTAAAGGACTTGAGAGATCACCAGGTTGTGCTTGATGTGTTCCCTCTAACATCTCCAGAATACATAGTGGTCCAGTATTTCCCAGAACACTTCCAGTGTTAGGAGACCTCTCTACTTTGCAAAGGAGTTCATTTGATTTAACATCACTGACCTTGTCTCATAGTGAGTAATATAAGCCTCTTTGAAACTTCCACCTATTTCTTCCCATTCTGCCAACTAAGCATTCTTCCATATGATGACTCTTTATTTATTTTGAGAAAAAGTTCCCTAAGTTTTTCCCTATCCAAAATAAAATGTCTCTATTCTTTCAACCCATCAAAATGGAAAGCAGTTAAAATGCTGGAAAAGTTTCATATATGCAATTAGAGTGAAGAAATACTGCTCAGGTCTGCATCAATAGGTCTTGATATAAATCATGATTGCTCGGGCACATAATTGATCTTCAAAATGAATAAGGCACACATCAATAGGATGCTTTATTTTCTATTTTTTTCTAAAAAAATATATATAGCACAGTGTTTTTAGAAAGTTGTCATCTAGGGCATTCGTATTTTTTGGACCTTTGAAATGCCAGCTTTTGTTGTTGCTGTTGGTGTTGTTTAAATAAACTCACAGGGATAAAATCTCATTCATGACATGCTCGTTGTGGGTCACGAACTCTTCCCTGAGGGTGGTCCTGGATCTGAAGTCGAAGATGTAGGCCTGTATATCCTGAGCAAGGTACTCATGGTCTCAGTGTCTTCTAGCCCAAACTTGCTCATCTGTGTCTGCCCCACTTGCAGTACAGGGGGTTAGCTGGCCAATCTATCTAACAATTGTGATGCTTGTGGGAGGGGACCTAAGCCTGTCACTGGGCTGCCCTGTGAGCATTTTAGCTATGGCCTTGTCCCCCCAGTCACCATCTTCCATCCTATCCCCTCTGCCCCTTTCACACCACAGTCTGTTCTGCTCACCTCAACGGATCCCCACCACTCTAGATGCAGAGTTACCATACATGACCGCTTCACAAGACTGTCCCGGTTTAAGGCTGGAAGCTTCTAGTCACAGAGGAATTACTGTATCACAGAAGGTCATCTGAAACTTACTTCATCTTTTCTCAAGCTTCTGAGCATGAGATTGAGCAGTCAGGCAGTTTATGCATCTTTAGAGCGAATATGATTCTAGAAGCTGCTGTGGCAGTTTCACTTTGTCCCTGGATATAACAGGGCTTGTTCGAGGCAGCTGGTGTGTGAGGGCAGCTCTAGGGATGGATCATCTCCTGCAGCCTCCTCTGCCTCACCACAGGCTGGGTATGGCACGGACATTCAGTCACGTGTCTGCTCCTCAGCCTACATGACCATCTTCATTTCCAGTCTACTCTTGCTCTTCTAAGTCGTGTGTCGTTTCTTTTGGACTTGGAGCCAAACTTGCTCAGTGAATTGGGTAGCAGGAAAGTCATGTGCGAAGTCCACAGAAGTAGAAAGGAGGGGGAGGCAATTCAGAGAAAGAAATAGGAAGTGAAAGGCATGGAGCCTGTTGTGGAAATCCTTAGGGATTAAATTCTCATGGACTGACTGTAGGACATCAGCAAATCTCTGGACAGCTCGTCTTCAGTTTCCTCATCTGTAAAACAAGGGACATATGCTTTCATGATTGCTGAGTTCCCCCCAACTCCGGTGACTTCATGACCAACTACATGTGAGTAACACAGTTCACTCCAAGAATTCACGGAACTCATCCAACATGCCTTCTTTCTCCCCATTTCATCTCTCCCTACTTCCAACTAAAGAGAACATTCAAGGGAAAATGTTTCTATTGTTTACTTTTGGTTGTGTTTCAAGCATCTCTTTTTGAGTTATTGCTAAATTATAATCTGTTTGTTATAGACGTAATGTTTTACTCTTAACACACTAACCCATTCCTTACATGTGCCCTTTGAGTTTGAGGAACATTCCTAAATGGGTTAAAAATCATTTCACAGAATAACTTGACACTTCAAGCTTGTCAATGCTTGTGATTCACTGTCATGACTTCTGCCAGGGGCCAACAGGCATCACATCCAACATCATCATTGCTGGTCCTCGCTCTGCGCAAGACATGCTGCTCTGCTAAAGTCTGGGCTTGCAGTCCCCAACATGGTGGCTTAATTACAGAGGAATTATTTCTGTAATTGTGTTTTCCAATGGGAAACCTTGATTTAAAAAAAAATAACTCACCTGATTGATTTTTTGTGTGTGTGTGAGGAAGACTGGCCCTGAGCTAACATCTCTTGCCAATCTTCCTCTTTTTGCTGCGGAAGATTGGCCCTGAGCTAACATCTGTGCCTATCTTCCTCAATTTTGTATGTGGGACACTGCCACAGCATGGCTTGATGAGTAGTGCACCGGTCTGCGCCTGGGATTCGAACCTGTGAGCCCCGGGCCGCCGAAGCAGACTGCTCGAACTTAACCACTACGCCACCTGGCTGGCCCCTCATCTGATTGATTTTCTGATGGGAAAGGGTCTTTTATTTGAATCAACTGAAATTTTTGTAGCTGGAAAAGAAGAATTTTGCTCTGAACAACTGAACTCAGATATCACCAAAGGGACACCTTGGTTGACCTTAGAGAGTCGGATTGTTTTTTTTGTGTTGTGATTAGAATAAATTGTAGATATATGCTGCTGCTGTGAAAAGCAGAGTTCTAATTCGACGGACTTACACCCCCCTCTTTTTTTTTTCTTTCTTTTGCTAAACAGGAAACTGTTAAGGATAATTCACTTCTTTTTATGCCAAATGTTTTGAAAGTCTATCTGGAAAATGGGCAGACCAAATCCTTTCGCTTTGACTGCAGCACCTCCATAAAGGTAAGAGGACCTGCCTAAACTCTGGAGCTGGACATGGCCAGCTGCAGCGTGAAGGTCGTGCTGTGGGTCTTGAGTGGCAGCACCTTCTGTCAGAACTATCCGTTCACTTCTGAGACTTCATTGGTTGCTTCCAAACAAGGTATTGTGTGAATACTTAAAAAGGAGTCAAAACAAAAAGCTTCAACTAAGAAGGTTCTGCTCTGTGTGTGCGTGTGTGTATGTGTGTTGCAAAACAATATAATACGCTCTCAGTGAAGAACCAGTAGGGCTAGTCATTTTAATGCAACTGCAGCTTAATTAAAATAGAGTGACTGTCACCAAGAAGGCCTGGCACCCTGCCCAAAGCCAGCGTGATTCCTCAGCAATGTCAGCTGCCAAGAAGATTAAGATGTTAGCTGTTAATTGAATACTGCTACTTTGGTGTCCAGCAAAAACAAGGGGTAGAATAATGTAAAAATAATGTTTACTTTTAATTGCTATAACCAATTTCATGGAAATGATGCATGAAAAGGCAGAAATGAGGCTGACTTCTTAGGAGAAGGGGTGGAAAGGAAGAGTCCCAGAGCAATCCTATTATTTCAGAGCCACAGGTGAGTTTTACACAATGGGTATTATATCAAAGCATATGGGTTCTTTCCCCCCATGCCTCCATCCTGGGGAAAGAAAGTACATATTCTCTTTTTTATTGGACAAAAGTGTGTTCAGAAATTGATTGCTCCCTAATGTTCCATCAGCCTAAAATAGGCTTTCCTCAAATGGCACAGTAAAAACAATTTTATTGAGGTTTAAAAAAAAGTACCTAGCAATGATCTGTACAATAATGTATCAGGAGAATATCACCTCTGTGTTAAAAATGTCTATCAAGGGCCGGCCCCATGGCTTGGTGGTTGAGTGTGCGCGCTCTGCTACTGGCGCCCGGATCCCGGGCGCGCACCGACACACCGCTTCTCCGGCCATGCTGAGGCCGCGTCCCACATACAGCAACTAGAAGGATGTGCAGCTATGACATACAACTATCTACTGGGGCTTTGGGGGGAAAAAAGGAGGAGGATTGGCAATAGATGTTAGCTCAGAGCCGGTCTTCCTCAGCAAAAAGAGGAGGATTAGCACGGATGTTAGCTCAGGGCTGATCTTCCTCACCAAAAAAAAAAAAAAATGTCTATCAATAGTCAACTCCTAATTTTTGGTTTTTTAAAATTAATCAACATAGACCTTATGAGTGGAAATATTTCTGCAAAGGCCCGCTCACTGTGCATTTTTATTGCCATGATACCAGCAAGCAGCTTGTTTTGAATTGCTTTAAATAGGTAATGATTTAACAGTTAATAGAGCAGACAATATTAGTAGATTGATGATGAAGCATTTAAATCATCCTTAAATCATTCCAGATGAAATATTAACTTCTGTCGTACAAGACTGCTAATTCTAAATGGTGATGACTGAAAAAGTCCTTTTCCTTTTTTCCTACTCAAAACCAATTTATGGTGAGATGTTACTCTAATTATTGATCAACTTACCTAGGGGTCAGCAAACTTTTTCTGGAAAGGGCTCGAGCATAAATATTTTAGGATTTGTGGGCCATTTGATCTCTTTTGCAACTACTCAACTCTGTTGCTGTATCATGAAAGCAGACATAGACAGGTGGGCTCGGGAGGTCCTTAAGACCACTCTCAGGTTCCATAATTCACTTGGAGGACTCACAGAACTCAGCAAATTGTTATACTCACAATTACAGTTTATTACAGTGAAATAAACAAATTAAAATTTACAAATTAAAATCAACAATGGGAAAAGGTACACGGGGCGGCAGAGACCAGACATAGAGCTTCCAGTTGTCCTCTCCCAGTGGAGCCGTGCAGACAGTGCTTATTTCTCCCAGCAATAATGTGTGACAATATGTGTGGAGTACTGCCAATGAGGGAAGCTCACCCAAGCCTTGGTGTTCAGAGCTTTTATTGGGGGTTGGCCACATAGATGCGGCTGACCACCTGTGTGGCTGACCTTAGTATCCTGCCCCTCCAGAGGTCAAGCTGATACCACATGGCCCAACATCCCCCATCACATTGTTAGCATAGACTATCTGGTGTGGCCCAAGGCCCCCAGGTAAACAAAGACACTCCTATCAGGCAGGACATTCCCAGGGCCTAGCGGTGACCTCCCAGGAGGCAGGAGCAGAGAGGCAAACCTTTCTTTAGGCAAGACGAATCCTTTACTACACAGACAATGTGTAGATGAATGGGCCTGGCCAGATTTGACCCATGGGCCAGCCTGCAGTATGAAGACCCCTGACCTAACCATAGAGCTGCATTATTATAACACCCTCTGGTACTATGGCTTGTTCTGTGATACCAACTGGTCAGAAAAACTCTTTGCTATTGGACCCCCTACCTCACCTGAAGATATAGGTAAAGACTTAAATGCATTTCTTAATAAAAATAAATCTAAATTTAAAAGAGAGCCCTGTTGTTAATTCCCTCTGGCCTCTTGATTCTGGGAACCCACACTAGATGAACTTTGATCTCCCTGAGGATGTCAGGTGGCAATGAGAAGACAGGGAGCAAGACAGAGTTCACATCCAATTACAGTTATCTTAGCTCGTACCTAAGAGCCTTATTATCACAACAGATCCAGGCTGCTAGGCGGACAATAGAAATAGTATAGTTATGAGATTGATATGATTCCATTTAATAAAAATTGCCTGAATTCTCGCTACAGAGTTGCAATAGGGAAAAACTATTGCTATCGATTTTCCAGTGTCCTCCCTGGTGAATCAGGAAAATGTTATATAAAATACATGTTGCTACACAAAGGCTGGTTTTGTTTTCTCTTTTCTGGGCCTTGAGCAAATATTATGAAACAGAGAATCAGTTTCATAATTCAGTATAGTCAAGGCATTTCTGTTGAATGATTTTTTTCGTGGTGGTGGGTGGGTGTGTGGATCTTTGTTTTAAAGGAGACTGAAGAAATTGAAAAAGGTGCAGAGAGAAGAATCAAAACCTCAGAAAGAGCAGTAAAAAAACTATGTATGGCAGGGTTTCTCTATCTTGGCATTGTTGATACTTTGGACTCGATCATTCCTTGTTGTGGGGGTGGCCCTGTGCATTGTAAGATGCTTAGCAGCATCCCTCCGTGCCAAATAGCAACCCCAACCCCACTGTGACAACCAAAAATTTCTCCAGTAATTACCAAACGTTGCTGTGGGGCAAAATTGCCCCAGATTGAAAATCACTGCTCTGTGGGATTTTTAGCATCTGGTATAAATTGTCTTGAAGAGAGATCATTTACTAGTTTTCAAATACATGAAAGAAAGTGGTTAAGGACATTAGTTTTGCATTGCAGTAAACATGTGCTTGTGTATGGAATGCCTTTCTGATCATAAATGTTTAATCCTGGAAAGGATTGCCGACAGATCCTGCTCCCTCTACCTTCCCCAGAGATTCCAAATAAAAGCTCCTATCTGCATATTGTTATAGTGCCCTAACGCGGGGCCAAGCAATGCTGTCATACGTGCTCTCTATGGATGAACTCACTTAATCCTTCTATCTATTCTGAGGCAGGAATTATTATCCCCAGTTTACAGGTAGGGACACTAAGATACTTAGAGGTTAAATAACTTGCCCTAAGCTGCACAGCTAATACGAAGTAGAGCTGGGAGTAGAAACCACACTGTTTCTGGAGACCACATTCCTTACCACCACCACGTGCTCTTACGGAAGGCAGGCTAGGGGTCAGCAACCTTTTTTCTGTAAAGGGCCAGATAGCAAATGCTTTAGGCTCCACAGGCCACACAGTCTCTGTTGCAACTACTCAAATCTGCCGATGCAGAGCATGAAAGCAGCCACAGACAATAAACAGATGAGCGTGACTGTGTTCCAATAAAACTTTCTTTACAAAAACAGGCAGTGGGCTAGATTTGGCATGCAGGTGGTACTTTGCTGATCCCTGGGGCAGAGCACTTTCAGAGGTGCCTTAATTCCCACCCATTTAGAAGAAAGGGGAACTGAACTGACTACACTGCACTATCTATCAATAAGCTTTCTAAGTTAAGACCTTAGATGATAGGTAAGCGCCTGCTCCAGCTTCTTGCCTGTTTCGGAACGCCATAAAGATTTGGGTGGTGGGGAGGCAAGGAAAAGGGTAAGAGAAGGAAGGCCTCATTTCTGTATCTTTTTGGATCTTTGAGCATCAAGCTTCATAATCAACCAAAGGTATGAAATTTAAAGATCTGAAGCCTATTTGTGCAACAGTTTTTGGTCATGGTAAACTCCATGAGGAGGGCTACCTCGATTTTGATTGCATCTTGTCTATGTTTCCTTTGTAAGGACGTCATCTTAACTCTTCAAGAGAAGCTCTCCATCAAAGGCATCGAACACTTCTCCCTCATGCTGGAGCAGAGGACGGAAGGGGCGGGAACCAAGCTGCTCCTGCTGCATGAACAGGAGACTCTAACTCAGGTGTGTGAAGTTACACTCAAATATCACGCTGCTGGGGAGAGCAGAGGCTGCCCAGCCCCAGAATTCCCCCGTCTTCGAATTCTTTACATGTACTAACCGCAGCCCTGGGTATCCCCACTAGAGGAAACATTGGTATTCATAAGAGATTTTATACCTCAAGGTGATGTTTCCCTTTTTGTCAATTTTTCATAGGCTGTCAGTTGGTCTCACAAACAGATTTGTCATCCAAAGACTCAGCAGGTACTCACTGGGAATATGGCTCTGTAGAATTATATTTTATGTTATAGTAATGACTTGTTCACCTGTTTTAATAACTGATCTCTTGAAACTATTAAAAACAAACGGTTTCTGAGATTATTTAAATTAAGCCGGAATCATATTTAGTTGTTTTAAGTTCTGGGTGCATACTTGAGACTATTTTTGGAAACCTGACATCCCTGCCCCAGTGCTGCCCACTGTAAGTATGTGATCCAGCAATGTGTCCCAGTTCCCGGAGACCAAGATGCCACCCCCATCTGTTCTCTGGGGAACAGGCAGGCTGCTTGGCTGCTGAATTCAGTGAGGCAGGCTGACTTTTCCTATGATTCCACAAAAGCAGAGTCTTTGTTGGATGTATAAGGGATTTCAACAAATTCCCCATATGTAGGAGAGTTTGATGATGAGGAAACTTTAGGGAGGGGGGCATGAGGGGACACTAGGTGGAGAAGCAGGGAGTCGAGGCATCCCCAGAATGATGGAGTAGCAGAAAGTGACATCACACTAAAGTGCTTCTTGGTTGTTGCATAGTTAAAAGCTGGTGTCCCACAGTTGGGTCCCGCAGATATCCCTGACTCTCTTGAGTCAGTCAAACTCGATGCAATGAATTAGTTACAAAGTTATCATTTGTGTTCATTTATATTCCTCTATCTAAACTTGACCTACTATTTTTATCAGGTTTAAATCTACCTATAGATATTTTAAATCACTTCTAATGATTGTTATTTTAACCTATGCTGAAGCACTCTCGGAAACAGATGACTCATTTCATGCTTCGTTATGGGGGAACAACCCTGATATACAGAATCGCACATGAGAGAAGTCAGCGTTTGGCTCTGAGTTCCTCCAGAAGCCGAACTTAAGACAACAATTTGGATGCAAGTGGTTTATTTGGGAAAAGATACCGGGAAATACTGGAAGAGGAATGGGAGGAAGATGGGAGAAATAGGGACGCTGGTAAAGAGTGTGTTCTCAAGCCAGTTTCCACTGTGGGCAGCTGGAGCTCAATCACACTGGGGAACACTGGGAGCCAGTGGAGGATGCGCCTCAGAACTGTCCCCCATGAACGGGGAGGGGGCTCTGGCATTTGTCCGCTAACGTGCTGCCCATTATTGGTGGTGGGCTACCCCAGAAGACAGTAGCTCCCTGGCTATGCACGTCTGCCTTGTGCTGGTGATGGTCACAGGTGTTTACAGTAAATAGCCTGAGCTATATCAGTAAATGCCAAGGGGATATGGGCACACGGCCAGTTACTATGAGTCTAATGAGTCTAATGAAACCTCCCACTATTTGTTGATATTTCTAGTTACACTTTCCCTCTGAACTTCTATCTACTACATAGACTTTCTGGGAAAGCTTCGTGCTGCTTTAGCTGGACAGAGATTCTTTCAAAGTCTCTTCTGGTGCTGGGTAACCATAACTTCTCATTCCAGATTGATTTCCAATTTTTAAATTTCTTTCAAAATGTTACAAGGAAACAAAAAGGCTCTAACGATTCTTCCCTTATCTTTCTAGAAGAGGCTTTGTTTTGTTTTTAATCAATCAAAACTAAAAGAAAAGTGCTAAAACTCAAATATTAGCTCTAGAAAAGAAAATTGATTGATTTAAATGTCCTGAAACAAGCCAGCTATATGCCTTTGAAATCAATGCATATTAAAAACTTGATCAATAAAATATTTATAGGCATAATAGAAAGGGAGAGTAAGCATAAGAAATTTGTCCAATAACAAAAATCATTTAAAAACACTTAATTTTGATGAAAACCCCCAAAAGAACTTTTAAGCAACTCGACTTGAATTTCTAGCAGTTTGACACTCAACTTCTGTATAGAAAATTCTATTGTCTATTTACATACTACTTCAAGTTTCCAAGACATTGTTTTCTTGTTTGTTTTAGAGACTGTTATTTTTAAGGACTGCCATTTATAATAAGTCTAAAGCAGTTTTTTGCATTTCATTAATTTATTTCCCAAAACAAGTGTAACCTACTGATGATAAAAATACACTCAAGGTTGCTTATGGGAAATTCAGGAGAGATAGATTCTAACCAGGAATTAAAGGAGCTGAAGATATGATGATACCTGACTTTCTAACATCAGGGCAGATCTTCTAATGAAATCTCCTTTGACGTCACTGTGAAACATAACAGCAGCCCTGACCAACACCACAGGTCTCCTAGGTTCCCGTAGTTCCTTCTTCCTGGTTCGCTTTACCATCAGCCAGTGAGGAGCAGCCCATAGTCCATGGGCTCATGAGTCCACTCAGCTTTGCAATCCTGCCCACAGCCAGAAAACTGGTTCAGTGTTCCTTCTTCTCAGGATGCCCAATATGCCTTTAAAAGCAGGATATGTTTTCCCATTGAAATTCTTCTACTTAACAAAGTTAGGAATGTAAACTGTAAGAATACATAGAAAAATACATACATACACACACACACACACACTCTCCATAGGGCTTAATAAAGCTATTGCTATTTTTATTTTGAATTTTTGAATTGTAGTTCATGAACATATTTATTTTTCTGGGTTTGTCCCATGCATAAAAGTACTTACAAGAACATGAAACTACATACAAGTGCATAAAAAAGTACATCCAAGTGCACAAAACTACAAGTAGAACAGCTGCGTTGACTCAGGCTGCATGGTTTTAGTTTCCTTGTGTTGACTGCTTTAAGGAAAATTGAAGAGCTTTTACCTTCTTTCTTGGAGTCCAATGTCTTCCATTCATTCAGCTGTGTATTAAGCACCTACTATTCATTGATTGATTCCCTTTGGTTACAAAAGGAATTAAGCAACTAACACCTAGTAGTTGGCACATACTGTGCTGGAAAAAGGAAAACAAATGAAAATGATCCATGGTCCTTGACTCTGAAGAACCTGTGGTGTATTCTAAGCTCCTTTGAACAATTTAAGCAATATCATGACATTGGAAGTTTGGGGTAGTTTGGAAACTTGTGGACTCCAGTTTAGTTTATGGGCCAAAACTTCTGTCTTCCCACTTTCCAATGCGATGTCATCCAAGGTTGACCCTGTTGTGTTTTCACTGTTACAGTCAGTCTGGAGCTAATTTAGAAAGAACCCATAGCAGTGTCATACAGTAATAAACTGTAGTAGACAATCTCTGTGCCCTCCCTCTGGATCCCCTTTTGTACCCTCCCACCCCGTCACCCCCACCCTAGCTTTCCTGTGCTATCACTTACAACAGCTAGCACCTACAGACCTTCTTCAGAGGACTGCCCTCAGACTACTGGCACCCATTCTGTCCACACCTGGAAATTCATGTCCCCCTGGGACAGCCCAAAACCAACGACTTCTCAGTGCTCCTTTGGCCCAGGTCCCGGTGGCTCTGTGGTGTAAGTTACCCTCCAGAGTCCCCCGCGGGTCAGGTGGTAGCTGTGCCCTGCTGGGTACTGGGCCCTACTAGGCTTCCTCTCCTGTCTGACCTGCTTTCCTCACTCCCTTACTGGCCTCTCCTCAGAGCACTTCCATAGTAAGTCCCTCATCTCAGGGTCTGCTTCTGGGGAACCCAACCTAAGTCACAAGGTATGTGCAGTTTTCAGGGAATGAGTATCTATGACAAACACTAGAGAATTTCAACTGTTTCCTTCCTTGGTGTCCAAAGAAAGTTGCCTTTGCTTCTGTGTCCCTCAGCCATTTCTCAGTCAGCACTGAAGGATTCTTGTGATTTGTCTGCTCTTCTAGGTGACACAGCGGCCCAGCTCCCATAAGATGAGGTGTCTTTTCCGAATTAGCTTTGTCCCAAAGGATCCAATTGACCTTTTAAGGAGAGATCCAGTTGCTTTCGAGTATCTCTATGTTCAGGTATGTGAGAATTTGGGCATGTTTTATATTAATGCTTTGGGATTAATTGTAGGGTTTTTTTCCTAAATTCTTTCATTAGGGATCTTCTTTCTCTTTGTCCCCCACCCCAAGCTCAATGCATTGTAAAATGATTCCATGGTGCTTTTTTAATTTTTACTTTTGATTTTGAAATAATTTCATACTTATGAAAAAGTTGTAAGAATAGTAAAAGAACTCTTTGATATCCTTCATCCAGTTTCACCAATTGTTAACATTTTACCACATTTACTTTATCTTTAGTGTGCACATGTTCTCCCCCTCCCCCCACACACAATTTTTTTCTAAACTTTATGAATATCAGTTACCAAAATCATGCTCATTTGCCTCTAAGTACTTCAGTGTGTATGTTCTAGTACCAAGGACATTTTCTTATATAATCATTGTACAATTAACAAAATCAAGAAATTTAACACTGATAGATTTCTATTATCTGATCTATAGTACATATCCAAATTTTGCCTATTGTCCCCAAAATGTCCTTTATGTCAATTTCTTTCCTAGAAAACAGGATCCACTCCAGGATCCCATTTTGCTGGTAGTTGTCATGTCACGTTAGTTTCCTTAAAACTAGAACATTCCTTAGTCTTTCTTTGACTTGCAAGGGCTTGACAGTTTTGAGGAGTCCTGATCAGTTATCTTGTAGAATGGGTTTCTCTGATGTTTTCTCCTGATTACATTGAGGTTATGCGTTTTGGCCAAAAGAGCAACATGAGTGATTTTGCATAGTGCATCATATCAGGAGGCACATGATGTGAGTTTGTCCCCTTAATGGCAAGCTTTACTTTGACTTTTGGTTACAGCAATGTTCTCTAAATTTCTCCATCCAGAAGTTACTACTCTTCCTTTTGTAATTAATAAGTAATTTGTGGAGAGTCACTTTTCAACTCTCTTATTATCCTTTTACCAACTAGTTTTAGTATTCATTGATGATTCTTGCCTGACTCTATTATTATTGTGATGGTTGAAAATGATGATTTTTCTAATTCCATTATTTCTTCTTCATTTATTAATTGGCATTCTACTGTAAGAAAGAGTTTTCCCTTCTCCTTTATTTACTTATTTATTCATTCATTCATTTGGTGCTTAGATTGTTCTGAAAGATCGTGATATACTTTATACTGGAATTATTAATTTTAAGGCAATAAAACTTTAAGAAGGTAGTATCCTTTGCAGTATCCTTTGATTCTGGCATATAATTCTCAAAAAAAAAAAAAAAGGCTTTGAGAAATAAGAATTTTTGCAAGTTGCCCCAAAGAGAATTTATCCATTTGATATTTAGGAGATGTTCTTATATTTCTCTGTCACTGCTTCATATTACTCTCACTTAAATGCCCAATATAATCATATGAAACAGTAAGAACCCACTTACCTAATGCTTAGGCATCTAGCATTAAGCTACTCAAAGAGGATGTAAACCTAAATGTAACCTCCCTCCACAAAAAAGGGAGAAAATGCAAAAAAACAAAAAAAAAAAAAGACATGCTCTCTTTGGCTGGGGTACCTGTATAGGGCAAAGCTTGCTGGAGCCATAAGTAAGAAATAAAAAGCAAAGAAGTAGGAAAAAGAAAGTAAAAGAAACATTTGTTAACTCTGCGTAGTAGGTACACTGATATTTGTTTTACTATTCTCAGTATTTTCTTGTATATTTCAAAGCTTTTGTAATCTTTAAAAAGTTGAGTAGTAAAATAAAGTAGGTAGAAGATGGCAGAGAGACATAGACAAGATAAATGTCAGAGGTTAGGAATGGTGACATAAATTAAAATGGTAATAAGCCCTGGAGAACAGAAATTAAGTCGGAGAAGAAAGAAACAGAATGTACTAGAACATTCCAGCAGATGGAGGCACTCAGGGAAATGCTGGTTTAACATTCCCCCCATCAGTGGTCTTTGGAAGAGACTGTGGTATTTACAGTCTCTTAATGTTCCTGAAGATAACGTTCCTGAAGATAACCCTGAATCATCAGGAAAAAGCAAGTCCTGTTCAGTATACCCTGTTTGTCAAGTAAAGAAATGTGCGGTGCACTTTACACTGTTTTCTACCCAGAACAGTGAAATTGTCATGACCTGGGTTTTTTAAATGTTAAACTTTGGTCACCTGGACCCCCTCAATAAAAGCCCCTGTTCCCCAAAAGGCCAAGTAACCCAGATGTGACTGCATGAAACAGCCTGATTCTCAGCTGATCTGTTGCTGCGCCTTCTCCATATTCCTGCTGAGCACCACTCCAAGGCTTTGCCGCTGCAGCTCAGATCATGTGCTAGGATTTTAGCTTGTTAGTTGCAAATAAATGGTTACAGGTGCCAGTCAGTACATGACTGTAGACAGTGAGATGCATTCAGTTGTTGTTCTCTATAACTATACACTCACCCCATTAACAAGATGATACTTTAAAACCATTTTACTCTGCTTGTTTTAAACATCACAAGCCTATTGCATTTATAAGAGAAGAACGTGGTGGTGTTTGTCTTGGGGAGGGGAGACCTCTTAAGTAGGCCAGGAGTACTGCTAAGCACAGTTCTCTATAAGGTCTGTTTGCTCAAATCTAATGCAGTTTGTGGAGCTCTTTCTTATTCAAAAGATACATCTTTTATACCTGTGGCGTGTCCTGAGAACAAGAAACCCTGTCCTGGGATCTTGCCCAGGGACTAGCAGAAGACTGACGATGTTCCTGCTTTTCCATCTTGGGTGTTGCATGAGTGGTGGAGGAGACACTCCTTCAAGCAGTAGCCAATGGGGGGAGGTGGAAAGCCACGTATGGTGAGTGATAGAGACCAAAATAAAGCTACCATCATCTTATAGATCTTCCAATGAGGATAGGAAATGAGAATTTCTTGGCCTCAGACCCTCTGCTTCAAAATGCCTTGTATCACAGAATGTGCGGTACGTCTAAAATGACCTGTCTGTCCAACATAAGTCAGTGGATCTGCAAATGGCGCTGTGCGCCCATGTTGATTTTAAGGTACTAAAAAGATGCAAAAAAATTAGCCTAGAGAACAAAAGAGTAAGCAGAAGAAATATATATCTCATTACAAAGACAAAAATCAATTCAACCTAGTGGGCCTCTAAGGAGGATAGTAGCCATTGACTAGATGATCCATGACAATAAAAACAGAGGTTTCAATAGTGATGATATCTATTAATCTCCTAGTCATTAACAGACCATGAGGTATTTTACAGATTTTAGCATATGTAATAACAGTGAACCTTAATAATCCAGACTGTTCTGATTCATAATTATAACGAGCTATGCTGACATTTACCTGTCCACAATCTATTAAGTAAAAGCTCGTTACACTAATTGGCAAATAGGATAATACCTAAGAGGCTACAAAATGTTTTCAAACACTTTAGCAGTATTGGTTTCCTTTTTAATAACTAACATGTTCATTATAAATAAACTTTTTTAGGCTTAAAGTAGAGTCTGCTGGGACCTCTATTTAACAAAACAATGACCACAATTTGCTTGTGTAACTGTATTTTAAGTAATGTACTCTCATGTCATAAAAGCATGATTAGTACCAAAAATATATATATACATAAGTCAGATGTCATACTAATTCTCCAGGATCAGTCTGAACTAATTATACAATGTAATTAAGTGATTAATGATGTTGAAAAAAAATTCACCCAGAAGTCTGGTTAAATACTGGCTGTAACAGGGATGGGAAAAAATAGTCCCAGTCCCAACTCTGAGGAGAAGTGATAGTGATGACTCACCTTTATAAAGTGCATTCTATTTGGTGCAACATCCTTACAGGTATACCAGCAACCTTGAGAGTTAGCTATTATTAACCCATTTTTCAGATAAGAAAACTGAGACTGAAGAGAGATGAAATGGCATGTCCAAGGTCACTTGATTAGTAATTGACAGAGACAAGGGTCAAACCTGGAACTTTTGTCTCTAAATTCTATGCTAAAATCCTGTTTCAAATCCATCATGCAATAGCAGTCATAGAAGAAAGCAATTTATCAAAACAATTTGTCAAAAAACTGATTCTTCAAGTGCCTGTTGTGGCCTGGCACTGTGCCAAGTGGCTTCCTCACCCTCATCCTTCATGAGACTATAAAATAACCCCATCTAGGCCATCAACCTCGTTATGGACTACCCTGGGCTCTTGGAAATAAGTGGTAAACCCAAGACTAGCAAAACAAAATGGTAGCCAAGAATTGCTCTCAGAGGCTGCCTTCACTCAGGTTGCCCTGTCTCCTGCCTCCAGTCAGACCACCTCCAACAAGGAGTGCTGTGCAATCCAGATGGGTGTAAGAGTGAAGGAGAAGCAAAAGTGGAAGACCATATTAAGGATGGAGGGGGAGAGAATGGGACTTCACTTTGAGGAATGAAGGAATGAGCTGAGAGGCACGCATCCGGATCGTGTTGATTGAGTGTGCATGGCACAGTGCCAGTGTGGCATGGGTAAGTATTCAAAGAGTAAATATTGTGTGCAGAAACCAGACAGAGGTACATTCAGTTCCCATTTGAGCAAAATCAATATATGAAGTGGTCATAAATGTGCTTCTCTTGGAAAGGAGGCAAACAAGTCTTGATACAATTTTCCATTTGAAGTCTTCTTGGGACAAGACGAAGAATAAAGAAAGGAGAAAGAGGCTGAATATCATGTTGTCTAGCCCAAGAGCCTAATTTCCCAGAACAAAAATAAGTAAACACACACAGAGAAGATGCGTAAGCGATGCTGTGCTTCCCATCAATATCCAGCTTAGTGCTTTGCTCCTAATGAGTGAGAATGCTCTGCTGAAACGTTCACTTGTGCTCATATAGGACTTACATGTTAGGGCACCCTCTCAGCCTCTCTTCAGCTTCTTCAACTTCGACAGGCTAAGGCTGAGAGATGTGGAATGACTCCCACAAAGTCACGGTGGGGGGCAGTCACCACTGGGATGAAGTGAGGATTTGAAGAGCTACCCTCGACTGAGCGCCCCTTGATGTGCATCTCATCGAATCCTCGCACCACTCCAGTGAGCTAGTTAGCATGAATCCCCATTGCACAGATGAGTAAACTGAGGCTGCAAGAGTTAAAGTAAATGGGTCAAGGTTATGTACACAGGGAGCCATTGGCAAAGCCAGGACTCCGAAGCAGGTGGGTGTAAGTGAAGAGCTGCTGCTCTCCATCGCTTTGCTAATTCTCCCTCCCAGAGCTGCTCTGGATGATAATGAAGAGGAAGATAATGACATTGACGATGACAGCTGTTAACACGTGTGAGCACTTACAATTTACCAGGTAGAGTTCTAAGGGCTTTACATTGTTAACTCATTTAATCCTCACCAAAACCCTGTGAATAGGGAGCAGTTTACAATTTACAGAAGAGGAAACTGAGGCACAAAACAATTAAGGAACTTGCTCAAAGTCACATCCCTATGAAGTGGAAGAACAAGATTCCAACCCAGCAGCCTAGCTACAGAAGCCACATCAAGCTATCAGTGTTTCACGTGTTGAATTCCGGCACCTGTGTTTGGAAATTTCATACCTAAATTCCTAATTATTTTTACAAAAAGGTAAATATTTAAATAGCAGCTCACTTGTCGATGAATGTTAAATGTTTTGTATGGTCTCTGTGTTTGTGCGTGCAGTTAAATACTGACGCAGTTCCAAGCAGCGCGGTGTAAATGTTTCCACATTTAGCCTCCTTGCCTTTGAAGTGAGAGTGGAACAGGGGAAATAAATGCGTGTCACCTGTTCCTCTAAGGCTGCCCCGTGCGGCCCATTCTTTGACAAGCTGCGCCCTCTGCTGGTCTCTTCGCAGAGTTGTAACGATGTCGTTCAGGAGCGATTTGGGCCGGAGCTGAAATACGACGTAGCCCTGCGGCTGGCAGCGCTGCAAATGTACATCGCAACCGTTACTACCAAGCAAACGCAGAAAATCTCCCTCAAATACATCGAGTAAGTGTTAGCTCTCGGAGCCATTTGGGAGACAAAGATACTGCCTCCTTAACACCCGAGTGTATTTGTGATGTACGTCTCTATTTCCAAAATTGATCCTGTTTGTGGCAGAGCATTTGGTAACCAGAGGCAAAATATATGAATATCATGTTCACTTTGGTGGAAGAGATCCATTTCTTACATAATCCACCATTAGAGAATTGTGGTTGAAATGAGGGTCATATTTAGGGGGCCGGCCCGGTGGCGCAAGCGCTTAAGTGCGCGCGCTTCACTGCAGCGGCCCGGGGTTCGCCGGTTCGGATCCCGGGCGCGCACCGATGCACCGCTTGGCAAGCCATGCTGTGGCGGCGTCCCATATAAAGTGGAGGAAGATAGGCATGGATGTTAGCCCAGGGCCAGTCTTCTTCAGCAAAAAGAGAAAGATTGGCAGATGTTAGCTCAGGGCTCATCTTCCTCACAAAAAAAAAAGAAAGAAATGAGGGTCATATTTAAAATGAAGCATACGTTTTTTTTCTTTGGTAAGGAAGTCTGGCCCTGAGCGCACATCTGTTGCCAATCTTCCTCTTTTTGCTTGAGGAAAATTGTCCCTGAGCTAACATCTGTGCCAATCTTCCTCTATTTTGTATGTGGGATGCTGCCACAGCATGGCTTGATGAGCCATGTGTAGGTCCACGCCCAGGATCCAAACTTGCAAACCCTAGCCGCCGAAGCAGAGTGTGCAGACTTAACCACTACACCACCGGGCCAGCCCCTGAAGCATACATTTTTAAATTCCTAAAGGAACTTGGTTCCAGGCCAAGCTTTGGTCTCAGTGTTTTTCAGACATTAAGCTGTTTAATTCTCACAACATCCCTATGAGATCACTAGGATTTTAGCTCCATCTTACAGATGAGCAAATTAAGGCACAGAATGATTATGTAACTTGCCCAAGTCACACTGGCTATTAACTGACAGGGGCAGGATTTGAACCCAGGCAGTGGGACTCCAAGTTGCGCTGTAGTTTGTGTGATCACTTGAAGCACCCATGTTTAGAAAGTGGTGTGTATAACTCGAGATGACTTTGAGATGATCAAAATGCAGTATGAAAAGTAATGTTCTTAGTCACAGTCAGAAGGATGGTATTTGTAGTAAAGAACTGTGACAGAGTGGGAAAGGGTGCCACACAATCCAACTTTGCTTTGTGAATTGAATGTTGTTTGGAAAATGGGAATGCTTTCTCTGGCTGAGTACGCCATTTACGGCATCACTATACTACCTCTTTGGCCGGAAAATATTCCCTCTTCTTAGAAAAAAGTTGATGTTGCCTTCTACTGATGAGTCTATTTAAGGGTCATCCTTTAAAAGAGAACCCTCTGTTGCCTAGTCTGTACGCTTCCCATTGGCAGGTGATTCACTAGCCTAAAGCAGCCACCACTTTCTTAATCCTGGCAGCTCTAATGCTAAGAGAAGAACACTCCTATTTCAGAGTTCACGGCAGGGCTGAAGCCATATCTCCACGAAACTCTAAAAGCCTTAGAGTCCTCTCCATCTCCACCTCCAAGAGATGTACAACCTAACTGAAATCCTGCCTTCCAAAGAAGTTTCCCATGGGCTGCCTATAAAGCTTTTCTGAATTCCACAGTGCCAGGCTGACCCACCAGGGGGCAAAATGGCTTTTTCTCACCAGGTTCGTGAGCCTGCGTTGGGGAGGATCTGCACTCCAATTTGCTGACTCCAATGCCACTGTTCTTGTAACTCTCAGTTCTCCTGTCGATGCCTAGGGACAAAGCCTTGTGTGCAGTTTGAGAACCTCAGGCCTTCCAGGCTTGGTCCACTCCTTCTGGCAGATGGTTTATCTCTTTCTCTCTTGCTGCGCGTGCCGTGACTGGAGCCTGAGAGAGCTTCGGCTCACAAAGAGGTCTGGTGCTGGGGTGGATACATTCACACCCACATCCACTCCCCTCTCTGAAGTTCTTGGAGACAGATGAAACTGGCTCCCGTTTGAAAAGGTGGCCTGCACAACTTCAGATGCTTTTTAGACAATTGAAATGCATTTCTGTTTCTACTCTCTGTACCCACATTTTACCAGGTTGAACATGGTATAGCCAAAAACCTCCAGAGATAACTAGCTTGACTAAGAATCTTGCAGAGTCTATGATAATGTTCTCATTAATAAATTCATTCACCCAACAAATGTTCATTGAGCATTTTATATGGTATTCACACTAGGACAGTAGAAAGTACTAATAAGTATAAATTATAATCTTAACCACTGAAGAACTTGTGATCTGATTATAAAGACAAGACAAAAAGATATGAAAAATAATGATACAAGGAGAATTACATGGTAGCTCATAGGAGTGCCAAATGATGGGTAAAGATAACAAGTACAAGTTGAGGAAGAAAACAGTGATCATGAAAAACCCGATCCTAACTAACTAGTGACGAAGAGCTTGAATGGTCAAGTGGGGGAAGGCTGTCTTCTTACGCTTCTTTGGATCTGGAGCAGGAGAAATAACCAGAACCTTCCCGAAGGTCTTCACATAATTTAGAAGACACTGGTTAGGCACATGACCAATCAGGATAGAGTTCCTAGAATTCAAAATGTGGAGCCTTCTTAGGATAGGGTTGTAGTCACTGCTGGGGAAATGAGCTCTTGGCAAAAATATATAAACCCAGTCCCATTTGTTTTCCTTTTTCTTTTTTTTTGTTTTTTTGTTTTTTTGTGTTTTTTGGTGAGGAAGACTGACCCTAAGCTAACATCTGTTGCCAGTGTTCCTCTTTTTGCTAAGGAAGATTAGCCCTGAGCTAACATCTGTGCCCATCTTTCTCTATCTTATATGTGGGATGCCACCACAGCATGGCTCAATGAGTGGTGTGTAGGTCAGCGCCCGGGATCCAAACCTGGGAACCCCAGACTGCTGAAGTGGACCACACGAACTTAACCACTAGGCAACCGGGCCGGTCCCTGTTTGTTTGTTTTCTTGCATATCCACATCTATGAATGATGTTTGCACCTCCCTATCAGTACCAGACATACTTAAGGGTCATGAACCCCACCTTGACTCCACACCAGCAGCACTCCCCTCACCACCAGCAAGAAATGTTGATGGAGGAAGTTAGATAGACATGATGTGGCTAGGAGAAAAGAGAACTATATGTTTCTAGAGAAATAGCCATTGATGAGGGAGATGGGGAGGGAGGAATAGTTTGAGGGCAAGAAGGAGTTGCATCTGTCCTTCTAAGAGAAGAAAGAGTGTGGGCAGATGAGGAGAGGTGACAATGGGAATAAACAAAGGGATGGAGAGAAATGGGTGCTGGGAATGCAAACTTAGATTTGTGAATGAATTCTACGATATCAGAGATGGGTTGGATAAAGTCTCTCTGCAGTTTCTATTGGTCCCCAATGACTTGTTAGCATTCTCTCTGGAGAGTGAGGAATATGTTTCTTCTAAAATGCAAACATAAGTATTAATGATCAAATAGTATGTTTCCTGAGTGTAAATTAAAAGTTGCTTCCCTAATTGAGGACTTGTCTCCATTCCCTGCATTACCGAGAGCTCGTTTTTTCCAGCAAACATCAGAGCGCCATTTTGTCTTAGATAACTAATCATCACAAGAACGTGAAATAAAGATATGCTCTTTATTGCAGAAAAGAATGGGGATTAGAGACTTTTCTTCCCTCTGCTGTGCTGCAAAGCATGAAGGAGAAGAACATAAAGAAAGCACTTTCACACCTTGTCAAAGCAAATCAAAACTTGGTACCACCCGGTAAAAAGGTATCACATTTGCATCTTAATAGAAAATGGATTTTAAAGAGAGAGGTTTGCATGCATTTTTTAAAATGTTTAAAATTAGCCCTTGAATAAAATACTTAGCACCATATTTTCAGAAGCAGTACCACTGTATAACCTTTTTTTTTTAAACTCTTAACATGTTTCTAAGACTAATGAGAAATAAGTATTCTTATGGAAACCTATTTGTTTCTTGCAAGCTGTAGACTCCTTGTACAGAGAGTGTGTGTGTGTTCACGTGTGCATGCAGGAGAACCTTGCAAGGCCTCGGAGACCTTGTGATTAGAGGATAGAATTGCAAGATAATTTCACATCTCCATCATCCGCTTGCTTATCACTCAGACCAGCTTAAATGCACAGCAGCTGGCAAGGGTGCCTGCAGACAAGATGCTACATTCATTAAACCAGGGTTTCTCTCCCTCGGCACCATTGACATCTGGGACCAGATCATTCTTTGTTGGGGGAGGGGGCTGTCCTGTGCATTGTGTGATGTTTAGCAGCATCCCTGGTCTCTACCCACTAGATACCAGTAGCACCCCACCCCTCAATCATTACAAACAAAAATGTCTCCAGACGTTGCCAAATGTGCCAAGGGAACAAAGTCACCCCGAGTTGACAACCATTGAATTAAATCTTATTTTTGGAGGGAAGATAAAATTATTTCTGTCGCTCACCATCATTGGTGATAAAATCTCCTTTTTTATTTTATCAAGCAGAAGAAACACAAAGAAACACATTTTAAAATATACTGTTGGTCAGAATAGAGAGTTGTGTTTATAGATCGTAAAAAGCAATGGGTTTCAGGAACCAGAAAGAGAAGGAGCCTTAAAATCCTGGACCTATAAAATTGGAAGCAGTCTGACAACCCAAGAACACTGTCCAATTGATGTTGGCCATAGAAACTTGTGTGACTCCAATACAAATCACTGGGTAATTCTTTGGTCTTGGGATCAGATTTTAAGTTACTGGTGAAGACATGTATATTTCTATTCCCTCCTTACCTCATGACTTTTTAAAAACATGTAATCAGGTTCAACACGCGATCAGCCACCTTTGACTTACTTCTCAGTTTCTGTAAGCATTCAGCTCATGGAAATACAGCAGGACATCACGGATCAAGATTTTTTAAATTTCAGTTCTGATTTGCCCTAAGCTAATTTCTTTTCATAGACTTGATATGATTTTTTTCAAGCCTACTCACTGGTTTTGTAATGATTTGGGTAACTGCTCTAAGATCTATCAATCACGGTCCTCCTAGGAAAGGTCAGTTTTTCTAGCAAAGAGATTTTTCTAGCCAAGAGTGAGTGGTTTGCTTTCAAATGAATTTGCAAAGTGCTTTGGGTTTTTGAAAGAAGTAGGATGGACGAATAGTACAAAATAATTACATAAAGGGTAGTGAGTTTAGGTATAGTTAACAAATGAGTTAGCAAGTCGTTTGCAGTTGAAAACAGAATTTCACAGTCGTTGCTACATGGTGGTCTACACCTTGTTGGAAAATTTCACCCCTAACAAACATTCCTGGCACATTCGGTATGAAACCTTGACTTTTTTTTTTTTAATCAAGTACTTTTTTTTATGATGTGGGAATCTACATTTTTAAGTCTTTATGAAGATAAATTTTATCTGGATAAAATTTCACTTGTAAATCATTCATGAAACTCAGTAGATTTTTGGAGTTGAATCAATAAAACAGGGACTTAAGTTCAAACATTTCCACAATGATTGGAGCTCCGAAAGTTCATTTTCCCTAAAAACTTTCCGAGACTGGAAGAAACTTGAGACGGGAGTGTAGAGCCTATTTAAAAGCCTTTATATAGATTGCAGGTGTGTGTTCAAAACAGCCTGCACCAACTCTGCAGACAGGTGAGTCTCCTGTGCTCTGGGAGAATTTATATGCAACCCACCTTTGTCCCTAATTGGAAAGCAACATTCGCCTCTTGAAATCTCCCCATGTGCAGATGTTTCAGTGAAATATTTTATCATCTTCTCACTTGTTGAGTGCCCTGGCCCAGCATATCAGCCCTCCATACATTTCCTCCCAAATAAAGAGATTTTAATCTTGATATCCTGTTGCAGCCCTTCATCAGGAAACCAAATACAGAGCAATTTACTTCCATTCCTCATGAAGAGTCCTTGTCACACCCCATCTGTCAGCAGTAAAAGCATCCTAGTTTGCCCTGGTTTTCGGCTGGTCTCCAGCAGAAACTGAATCACACCCAATGGACTTAACACCTGAGGTTTCTTTTCTCTCCTCAGCTCTCTGCACTGCAAGCCAAGGTCCATTATCTCAAGTTCCTCAGTGACCTTCGATTGTATGGGGGTCGTGTGTTCAAGGCAACATTAGTGGTAATTTCTTTTTCTTGCTTTTTCTTGGAGGCCACGGAGGTCTGCAGAATGTCACTGCATAGGCTGTCTTGAATGAGCTGCTTCTGATGACAAAAGCAAGTCAGCTGTGAATCTTTTCCAGCCTCATTTCTAATCGACTGCACCCCAGTCTGAAAATATCAAAAGAAATGTTAAACTAGATAATGCCACTGCAGAATGCCCTAGAAAAAGAAATGTGAAGAACCAAGGAAATTGATGCACTCTGACAATGGCCTTCTTTTAAATCGTTGGGCCAGAAGTCGCTTTCACCTTAAAAAAGAAAAAAAAATTCCTCATTTCTAAAAGCCTTTCATGGTTATGAATATCTGTGCTATGATAACATTTACTTTCTACATTATTCATAATTTATCAGCACCTCGATGCCATCATATATCTGGTTCTTCTAATTGGATGATTTAGTACAATATAACCCAGAAATACTTTCTAAAGAAAATGTAATCTTATAAAAACAGACTCGCAGTTGCAGCTTTGCATGGCTCTTCAGAGGTCTGGTATTTTTATATTTTGTCAATATCTCTTTCTCAGCAGGCAGAAAAGCGCTCAGAGGTGACTCTCCTGGTTGGACCCCGGTATGGCATAAGCCACGTCATAAACACCAAAACCAATCTGGTGGCTCTTTTAGCTGACTTCAGCCATGTCAACAGGATCGAGATGTTTACTGAAGACGAAAGCTTGGTGAGGGTAGAGCTCCATGTGCTGGATGTGAAGGTGAGTCTCTCAGATGTTGACACAAGGCCTTGATTTGAACAGCTCATTTCTGATAACACTGCTGATATTTACAAAGCAGGCAAAATTTCAATGTGTGCAGAGCATCAAAGGTGCGCTGTCGTGCAGAAAAAATCCGTCCAACTTAGGCCTAAGGGCTCCAGTCCTCACTAAATAGCCATGTGATTTGGGGACAAGTTGCTATACTTCTCTGGGCTCAATTTCTTCATCTATACATGAGAAAGCAAGCGAATTCATTTCTAAGGTCCCTTCTGCCTCTAGAATACATGAATCTTAGCTAGAGAGTAGGGAAGATTTTTCCCTACTAACTTTCTAGAATATATGACTCTTGTATAGAGAGGCAGGGAGATTTTTCCCAACTTTGTTTACAACTCCCATTTCCTTTTGTTAATTTGGGTTTGTATGTGTTTATTCTTTTGGAAAAGCTGAGTATTTTAGTCAGTCTGTCTTTTCGTACTATAGCAATTAGTACCAACTGAACATCTGGCCCCTAAGAATGTCATAGCCATTCCATTTAAAACAACAATCTGAGATTGTCCTCAAAGGGCAAAACTTTACTCCCAAAATAGAAATTGACAGGAAATAATCCAGGTCCCCTGTCCCCACCGTCTTGTCCCAGTAATAGATGAGTGTATTGGATTTGGGTAGTATTAACGTGGCTGAAGTTTCTGTGGAGAAAATGCACTGGACCTGAAGAGAGAGAGTGAGTCCACAAAGGAAATAGTGTCAACCAGGGGGGTGCTCTGAGAGCTGGCGAGGAGGACCCTCTTCCACTCCCACTAGGGTGGTGTGGGAGGAGTGAATTAAGAGTAAATGAGGATATGAGAAAAAAGGTTTCTACACAGCAAATCAGAAAGCATCAGTGTGCTCTGCAGCAGGAAGAGATGACCATGAAAGGGAGAAAGTGGAGCTCAGACATGTTGGCCATGGCCCATGACATGTCATGGGCTGAATCCAGGGGGTTCCAGTTGACTTCATGGCAATGAAAGTGCAAGAATAGACTTGGAACGCCTGGCCCAGTCCATAGCCAAAGATGCTGAGAACAATAGCCCCATCACGAAAAAGGGGCAGAGGAAAGGGTGAATTGGGTGCAGTCATCACAGATCTGATAACAGAGATAATCCGTCCCAAACAGAACTGGGGGCTGGCCGGCCCCGTGACGTAGTGGTTAAGTGCGTGCACTTCGCTGCCACGGCCGGGGTTCGGATCCCGGGCGCGCACCAATGCACCGCTTGTCAAGCCGTGCTGTGGTGGCGTCCCGTATAAAGTAGAGGAAGATGGGCATGGATGTTAGCCCAGGGCCAGTCTTCCTCAGCAAAAATAGGAGGATTGGTGACAGATGTTAGCTGAGGGCTAATCTTCCTCACAAAAAGGAAAAGAAAAAGAACTGGGGGACAAGACCCAATCGATGATTTCCTGCCTATATGACAGAATTGTGGGGTGTCTTGAGAGGAGACTGCCATTGAAACAGAAGGAAAAGGCTATTCATCGAGTAATCTGGGGGCTTTGGATGGGAAGTTAGAGTCCACCAGCAGGGCCATCAAACCTGGCCAGTGTCCTACACCTGGGAGTAAAAGCAAGAGGCCTGTCGTCTCACTGTTTCTGTGCCTCTCTGGGTGTCTGCTTTTTTTCTTGCTCCCCTATTTCTCTCTCACTTTCTCTGTCTTTCAACAAGAACACGCCAGCCAGTCCACCCTTCCTGACTCACTGAGGATAATTGCTTCTGTTGAACACTTCCTTCCCTATATGCCCAAGATCCACGTCCAATGATGTCATAATCTCCTTGTTTCCAGAAAGTTTTAGCAAGGCCTTTTCTTGACTCCCGTCTCTGTTTTGCCCTCCTGTGAATTTACAATTTCTTTTAGAAGCATCCTTTTCCTGCATCTCTTTGACACGTTTCATTCAGTCTTAGCAGTAATTTCCACTTGATTTTTACTTGTCTTCAACACTAATTTTCACCATAAACCCAAACTTACCCTTCCTGTCATTTTTAAGATTGCAGATTCACATCTGGTAACAGACTCCTTAACTATCACTTTTTAAAATGTTAACTATTTAGGAACAAAACCAATGTTATTTTTTTTTTCATTCCAATACAACTTGGAAAAGATTCAAAATGTCTAGGCTTTCAAAATGGCATCACCTAAATGTTTTGCAGTAAGGCTTTCTGTGTTATGCCTGACTTTTCCCCCCATTTGTGTTTCTCTAATGAAACGGTTGCTCAGTAACTTCTTTTGTTTCCATTTCCTAAGCACAAATGTAGCTGTTGTCACCTGAGGGACATTATTAAGAAGAGATGGCTTTAACCAAAACATTCTCTTTTGTGTAGCCCATCACACTCCTGATGGAATCGTCAGATGCCATGAACCTGGCCTGCTTAACGGCTGGATACTACAGGCTGCTTGTGGATTCCAGGAGGTCGATATTTAACATGGCCAACAAGAAAAATGCAGGGACCCAGGAAACAGGTATTCTCTTCCTAAACTCCTGAAGCAATGACCCCCGTCCTCCACCTCACCTAACAACAATAAAAAACAATAAAAAAAAGGATGTTTTTTGAAAAGTTAACATTGTACCCTTAAAAAAATCTAATGTCCAAATTTAACACAAAAGCCTTCAAATACTTCTGATATGGTCTAATTTTTTTAATGAAAATGTTGATGTTTCCATCAGATCTTACACGTCACTTAGAAATGCCGGGGTGCGTGCTTCAAAGATAGTGATTGAATTATTGTGAAGGGAGTAAGCTTCGGTCCTTGTGGCTGGTTTCTACTGCCTCACTCTTACAGAGGTCAGAAGGCAGAGAACTAACTGTAGAATGCCCGATAGGAGTTGTGAGCCCCCAGCTTTAGGGCTGGTCTCTCCTTAAGCCCTAGGCCCAGACACCTGGATGCCTCCTCCTGCGTCAGACTTACCTCCAGGAATCTGAGAATCTACCAACAGGAGGACTTGGGGCTCTAGAAGGGACCCCGGGAGCCACCTTAGCTCTGTAGGAGCATCAAGATGGCAAAGACATCAAATAATTCAATTCAGCCATTTGACAGGATGAAATAGCCCCCAACTAAGGGCAAGGAGGGCTGCATTGTTTAAGTGGTAGTTTCTTTGAGGGTGGGTGGTTTTGATTTGTTTTAGAACTTTTTTCTTCAGTGTTTGAACATTTTCCTCCATCTGCGGGGGACGCTTTGTAACTGGACAGAGTGTCTGGATGGACAGACACTAGCATTCAAGCCAGAGCTACTGACCCGTGCAAAAAGTATAGTCAGGGGTAACATAATCAGGGTTTCTTTAAAAAAAAAGGGAAATTCTCAAGAACAAATTCCATTGTCGCCGTTTCTGAGAGAAAGCTTCTCTCTTTAAACTTTAAAGTTTCTCTCACTTTAACTTAGCAGAAAACAGAAATCATTATTCCATAAACATATTGTAATATGTAGATAGACACACACAGACAGACTAATACACAGTTTATCATGATGGCTGGTTACATGGAAGCAATTGCAGTCATAGGAAAAAGGGAAACCAGAGAGAAAGAGCGAGAGTTGGACCAGGCATGCCAGAAGGCAACTTTGACTTGCTACTAGATTTAATCCAGCCCCACCTTGAAGTGTCCAGGTTTTTAAAAAATTTCTCTAAGTTTGGATTTTTTCATTTGTAAAATTGGAATTAAAATCCTAGCTTGCAAGGTAAGGATTAGAGAAAAATCTATGTACAACACCTAAAACAATGCCCAGTACTTCTATTAATAATTGGCAGGGGAAAAACCAGGAGTGAAAAAATATTGAGAATGAAAGTGACAGAAACACAGAGAAGAAAGGAAGATAGACACAAGACGCAGAAAGACACTGAGAGGCACAAATGGTTAAAAATAAACAGGGAAGGAACAAAGAGAGGTGATGAGCATGTGCTGGGTTTGGTGGTGAACATTTTTATGACCACATGTTTTCATTGAGCTAGGAGATTTAGAGCAATTGAATGCTGACCTTTGAAATTCTGAGGGGCAGTTCAGCAATTTAACCCAATCCTTTCACATTGGAAAATCAGTTTTCAACTTTTTGTTTTCAAATCTTAAAGTTTATCTTGAAAATAAAACCTTTTCCCTGTGGACTGTTAAGATTGTACAGGTGGGGCCGGCCCCGTGGCTTAGCGGTTAAGTGCATGCGCTCCGCTACTGGCGGCCCGGGTTCGGATCCCGGGCGCGCACTGATGCACCGCTTCTCCAGCCATGCTGAGGCCATGTCCCACATACAGCAACTAGAAGGATGTGCAGCTATGACATACAACTATCTACTGGGGCTTTGGGGGGAAAATAAATAAATAAAATTATAAAAAAAAAAAAGATCGTACAGGTGCGTGAAGAAAACCAAACCTACCATTTGAAAAATAGTTATAGGAATAATGGTTCTGTCCAATATATAGTGACTCACTATGTAATATTTAATCAAATTTCTAAAGGCAAAAACTTAGTTCCAAAAAGTATTCTCACTGTGGAGAAAGAATGGAACTTCAACCTTTCAGTAATTTCTCCCAGTTCCACAGTGAGAACGAGGGTGAGGGCATGTGTTCCAAATATCTCTCTCCACTCTCAGAGAGAGAGAGAGAAAGAGAGAGTGGAAGAAGGGGAGACAAGGAAGAGAGATGGCTTGCTCCAAAAAGCAGCAGGTTGACGCATGCCGAGCAGCAGCCCGGGGCTTAGCATCCTCTAATGGTTGAAAGTTCTTCTCTTCAGAAACTCCCAAAAGATCTCCTGAGACTCAAGAAGTGTACAGAATGAAGTCCTTTTAGGCCAATTCATCCCTAGTCCATTCTCTCCTCCCACTCTGTGGGAGACTGGGCCACAATATAGATCCCAATTCCCAATCCACATCCTTCTGTGTCTTTAAAATTATTCCAGAAACCAAATCAGTACACCCTTCTGGAAGAAAGCCAAGATTGTGTCTTTTCTTCTTGTCTCAAATTGATCAAACACCTTAGTCAAGATCTCTAATAAGGAACAGTAGCCCCCATTTCTTGTCTATCTTGAAAATTAACCTTCAATTACTTTCAAAATCCCTGAACCCACATATTTATGCATCTCTGAGCCTTACAAAGGTCTGAATAAGTATATATTAACTTCCTTTCAGCCTGCTGACCTATTCAGCTTTCTTATTGGTCTAAACCAGGAGTTGGCAAACTATGGCCCATGAATCAAATCTTGTTCTTAAATAAAGTTTTATTGGAACCCAGCCATGCACATTGTATTAGTTTCCTAGGGCTGCCATAACAAATTATTACAAACCTTGGGGCTTAACATAGCAGAAGCTTATTATCTCATGGTTTTGGAGGCTAGAGGTCTAGGCATTGACAGGGCCATACTCCCTCCAAAGAAAAGAGAATCTTTTCTTGCCACTTCTAGTAGCTGTCAGCATTCCTTGTGGCTACGTAACTCCAATCTCTCTGCCTCTGTCTTCATATGGCCTTCCCCTCTTCTCTGGGTGGCCCAAATCTCTCTGTCTTTTTCTCTTATAGGGACACTTGCCATTGGATTTAGGGCCCACTTGGATAATTCAGGATGATCTCATCTTGAGATCCTTAACTACATCTGCAAAGACTCTTTTTCCAAATAAGGTCATATTCACAGAGTGGATGTATCTTTTGGTAGGCCAACATTCAACCCACTACACCCATTTGTTTGTGTACCGTCTATGGCTACTTTTATGTTACAACAGCAGAGTTGAGTAGTTGCCCAACAGAGCAATTGTCCTTCAAAACCTAAAATGTTTACTATCTGATCCTCCCTTTACAGAAAAAGTTTGCCAACCCCTGGTTTAAACCCAGAGCTCCATCACAACTTTGCTGAACCAATCTCCCTCCCGCAATGATCCACACTCCTGACATACATGTGCACGCACACACATACGCACACACACACACATACACACACAGAGCCAGTCATAATCTAAATTGTTGTTGTTAGTAAAACAATGCTGAACCCCCACAGGTATATTTATTATAAGGTAACATGCAAATATGGCTGGTGTGTAACTCAATGTCTTCAAAATTATATCTTTACTTGCTATTCATGAAAATATACGTATTCAGTAAAATGACTTTGGAACATTGTTCAGCATTGAGTCCATTGTATAATTTGGGGGGGAGCAAAAACCTCTTTACTAAAACTGATTTTTTTTCCATATGTCTTGGACACCTGATATCAGTATTATCCAAACGAGGGCCAGGGGGCAATTTGAGGGAACAAATGGGAGAATATGTGGCCCTAACATTTCCTCAAAATATTGCCTCTGGAATCTACAAAGCAGTATTGACAAAATGACACACTGCCCTGTTTTGTTAAATATCAGAGCAAAATCTCCATGTCAAAACTTCCTGTTGAAAGGAAGAACAAACAAAACAACAATTTTTAAATTAGGGTTTTGCAATTTTAATTCATGAGGAACATCAAACAAATCTTCAGGAGTTCTCGTGATACAAATAAAAATTGAAATTTGTCAAAGTATTAAGTATACTTAGAAATAGCAGAGAGAAGTATATTACCTGTGAATGCTCCATCTTATGTATCGTGTGTGTGTGCGCGCGCGCACACACACACACACAATCCGTTTTGTTAAGGTCAATTCTCCTAACCAAGAAATCCTTACACCTGAAGCCTAAATCAACCCGTACCATATTTGGAAAGCTGAATAAGCATATTTACAAAAGTAATGCTCTAAGCCGTTAAATTAAGAGCAGCGACAAGGCCCTCCAGAAACCAGACAGCACAGTAATGTATCTTTGCATGATTCTTTCTCTTTAGGAACTGAAAATAAAGGAAAGCATAACCTCCTTGGCCCAGAATGGAACTGTATACCCCAAATGACCACCTTTATTGGCGAAGGGGAACAAGAAGCTCAGATAACATATATAGATTCAAAACAGAAGACAGTTGAGATTACAGATGGCACCATGTGTCCAAAAGACCACCGGCACTTGTATATAGACAACACGTATAATTCAGATGAACTTAACCAGCAGCTGACCCAGCCTGGAGATGCTCCGTGTGAGGCAGACTACAGAAGTCTAGCTCAGCGGTCCCTGTTGACCCTCTCAGGACCAGAAACTCTAAAGAAAGCACAGGAGTCTCCAAGAGGAGCTAAAGTGTCCTTTATTTTTGGAGATCTCACCTTGGATGATGGTATTAATCCCCCGACGCTTGGTTATGAAAGACTATTGGATGAGAGTCCAGAACTGCTGGAGAAGCAGAGGAATCTCTACATCAGCAGTGCCAATGACATGAAAAGCATGGATCTCACTCCAGACGCAGAGAGCATCCAATATGTGGCAAATTCTGTTTATGCAAACATAGGTGACGTGAAGAACTTCGAGGCCGCTGAGGGGATAGAGGAGCCCCTCTTGCACGACATCTGTTACGCAGAAAACACTGATGACGCAGAGGACGAGGATGAGGTGAGCTGTGAGGAGGACCTCGTGGTGGGAGAGATGAACCAACCACCTATCCTCAACCTTTCTGGGTCAAGCGATGACATCATTGACCTCACATCCCTGCCCCCTCCAGAAGGGGATGACAATGAGGATGACTTTCTGTTACGTTCCTTGAACATGGCTATCGCCGCACCCCCACCTGGCTTTAGAGATAGTTCAGATGAGGAGGATTCGCAGAGCCAGGCAGCTTCCTTCCTCGAGGACAAGGAGCCAGGCAACAGCCTGCAAAATGATGAGATCCCCGTGTCCCTCATTGACGCTGTGCCCACCAGCGCCGAGGGGAAGTGTGAGAAGGGACTGGATAACACCGTCGTTTCCACGCTGGATGCTCTAGAAGCTCTGTCCGTGTCAGAAGAACAGCAGACCAGTGACAATTCAGGTTCTTTCACAATTGTTACATTTATTCACTGATAATCATATCATTTCATCCTTTCAAGCCATTTGCCCTTGGAGTCCTGTTATGTGGTGTTCTCCATTTCACGCATGTACCATTTCATAAATGTGCTGAGACTACCATCATGGGTTTTTGTGTATGTGGTTTCCTTTGTTATTTTTTTAAACATGTGGCACGTTTTTTTCCCCATTTCTGGAACAACTGTGCAATAAAATCAGAGTCGTTACTGAAAAGGGAAAAACTTCGTATTTTTTAAAAATAATATTGTGTCCCATTTTCTTACATGTCTCTGGTGTCTCTGATGCATCCATTAATTGGTTCTTGTTTTTTACGGCATGCAGGTGTAGCCATCTTGCGGGCTTATAGTCCCGAGTCTTCGTCAGACTCGGGCAATGAAACTAACTCTTCTGAAATGACTGAGAGTTCTGAACTGGCCACAGCGCAGAAGCAGTCGGAAAACCTCTCCCGCATGTTCTTGGCCACTCATGAAGCCTACCACCCCCTTGCAGAAGAGCAGACAGAGTTCCCCACCTCCAAAACCCCTGCTGGGGGCTTGCCTCCAAAGTCCTCCCATGCCCTGGCTGCCCGTCCGGTGACTGACCTCCCACCCAAAGTTGTGCCTTCCAAGCAGATACTTCACTCAGACCACTTAGAGATGGAGCCCGAAACCATGGAGACCAAGTCAGTCACTGACTACTTTAGCAAACTGCACCTGGGGTCGGTGGCGTATTCCTGCACCAGCAAAAGGAAAAGCAAGCTGGGTGATGGGGAGGGGAAAGCACCCCCTAATGGGAACATACCAGGGAAAAAACAGCAGGGGACCAAAACAGCTGAGGCAGAGGAGGATGCCAAAGGTAAATTTGGTACTGTGTCTTCAAGGGACAGTCAACACCTAAGCACTTTTAATCTGGAAAGAACTGCCTTTCGCAAGGACAGCCAAAGATGGTATGTGGCCACTGATGGGGGGGTGGCTGAAAAAAGTGGGTTGGAAGCAGCGACAGGGATAACCTTTCCGAGAGCTTCCGTTCTGGGGACAAGGGAGGCCGAAAGGAAGGATGAAGGGGCTCCCGATGGAGAAGCCAGTGAGGTTTCAGGACTTGGCCAACAGGACCACTTCTTAACTGACATCACCTGTGTATCTTCAGCCAAAGACTTAGATAACACAGAGGATGTTGACCCATCTGCCTGTGACCATCCTTCCAAGCTTCCTGAGGCAGAAGAGAGTGTGGCCCGCCTTTGTGACTACCACTTGGCCAAACGGATGTCGTCATTACAAAGCGAGGGCCATTTTTCTCTACAGAGCTCTCAAGGCTCTTCAGTAGACGCAGGCTGTGGCACAGGCAGCAGCAGCAGCACCTGTGCCACACCTGTGGAGTCTCCACTCTGCCCCTCCATGGGGAAGCACCTGATTCCTGAGACTTCGGGGAAAGTCATGAGTTATGTTCCTTCAGAGGAGAGAGCTACTGGGCTTCCCAACCACGGAGCCACCTTTAAGGAATTACACCCACAGACAGAAGGGATGTGCCCGCGGATGACAGTGCCTGCTCTGCACACAGCCATTAATGCCGAACCCCTGTTTGGCACTTTGAGAGATGGATGTCATCGACTCCCCAAGATTAAGGAAACCACAGGTACAGCAATGATGGATTTAGCACTTTGCATTACACAACAAGAGCATGTAAACCAACCTTACAACAAACCTAAAAATATAAGGTCTGGAATTTAAGTAAAAGTTAGAATTTTTAAAAAGGCTGCAGCACTGTGGCCAGGCCAAGTATCAATCATTAATCCCCCAATGTTTAATAAATGCTAAGGTTTCTAGAACTGGAACAATAGTTAAATGACATTTGCTGTTTAGAATCTTGCTCTGTTCTTGCTGTTAGAATTTGATGGAGCAATATTTTTTTTCTAAATTCTCAATGTAGACTTAGCAGTGCCCAGTGTGACTTTTAGTTACAAGATAGGTTTGCTTAGAGTCACAAGAGTTTGATTTCCTTCTCAAGACATCAAATTTCTAATCTTGCCATTTCATTATTGAGAGGCAAGGAAGGATAATAGAGCAGGCTATCAGGAAGATTGGAAGGATTGGGGAAGATCATTTACCTTTCAGCAATACTTAGAGATTCCTTCCTCCTCTGTAAGACTCTCCTAGGGGAATATTCTGAAATGTCTGGCATATCTGGGTGTCAGGAAGGTTTTGGGGGTGTGCATGATGAGCTGCTTTATCTTCCCCAAAGTAATAAAATACAGACACAGGTAGAAACAAGAACACAGCCGCTTTCTGTGCCTGCCTCCACTGTTCTACACCCCAGTGGGCACATATCCCTCTCACCAGTCCACTTGGCCAGCCATCGTGTGGCAAAAGCAGATGCTCTTTCATACTTACAAATTTCAAATTATGTCATCAATAATGTCTTTTTCATATAGGTCAATAGATTTTAGTGAGATCTTATATTGGTTAATTTCCATTCCTGCCCTTTTAAGATTATCTACTTTCTCAAAACCCACCACTGGCTTCACTTGCCTTGGGAAACCCATTGGTGAATGTTACTTAACTCATCGCACAGCTATATATATCTTTACTTCTAAACTAATTAAAGCACATTGTTTAGTCCTTTGCCATTTACAAAGAGCTTTCACCTAATTTACCTCTTGCTTCTCACAAAAATTCTGTGAGATAGAGATTATTTTTCTTCACATGACAACTTTTCTGAGAAAAGTTGAACAACTTGCCCTGTATCTCAACTTCAAACCCTGTACCAGCCAAACCTCATGAGGTCCTCTTAAAAAGGTTAGCTTATTTAATTTGCATTAATTAAATTAGACCACTTCTTTTAAAAAAAAGGTAACTGATGTCAGGATTAACCTAACTCCCTTAAAATGAAACTTAAATATCATAAATATGCTTGAATAATCTATATGTAGGATGTGTGTTTTCTAATTGTGTATCTAAGCTTTAATAGATAAATATTGGGAGCAAGGCAATTCATGAAATTCCGTTGTCTTCCTGAAAATGTTTGTGATTTCTAGACAATTCCAAATGAATCAGTAGTTTAAGAAATAATAGATTCCGCTATTCCTTAAAATGTATTGAAATGGAAATCTGTTATGTGATCTCAGAAAGCAGTCTTTGGAAAGCAGGATGACTCTGACAAATGGCAGCCCTTCCAGAATACATCCTTGGGAAATGACAGACATCACATAGAGATTTAGTGAAAATGACCACCCATGAGATGCTTAATGATTCTCTCTGTTTTTCTACTACCCCTAGTGTAGCTTTGACAGAGCCTGGGAAGGAGAGACGAGGAGGCATGCCTTCAGCTTGGTCTCAACATCCTGAAGCTGATCCCATCCTGCTACCATCTAACATTCACTTAGAATCAAAGGTGCCAATCCCAAATCAAGACCCTAATGATTTCTCCCAAGCAAACCAGGCATACAGAGAGGCTGTGAGCTGGCGGCCACTGGATCTGAGTGGGGGGAGCCTCAGGACACCCCCCAGCCAGAGGGCTCTGAGACGTAGCAGCAGTATCCTCTCGGGATCTATAGGTTTGGAGATCTTCCGAGACAGAACCAAGGGTGCAGTCAGCTTAAAGTGTCCCCGTATCACAGAAGCACAGGAGGCCAGCTCAGAAAGGCGAGCAGAACTCCCTCTGGGGAAGAAGCTCACCAAAAGTTTTTCCCAAAGCTCGATGCACTTTAACTCTGAAGGGAAGGTTCACAAAAGGTCCCCAGTGGCTCACAAAGACTCAAAGCTGTATAGGACACTACCCTTGCGGAAGCTAGAAGGCAGCAATTGGAGATGCCGGGGCCCTTTCAGCTACTGCTTCTTGAGCAGAGGGCAGGATGAAGATGGTGATGAGGATGAAGAGGTGGGAGAGGCCACCCACCGGGTCTCTTGCCTCTCTCGACCACAGATGACTCAAGCCATGCCAGAACCAACCAGCCCACCTCTTGCTGTTGGGATTCAGAAGCAAGGAGGGGAGCTGTCCAGAGGTTTAGTGCTGAAGGTCTGGGCAGAAGACCTGAGTGGCCCAGATGATATGGACTTCAGCAGCCTGGCTTTTGATGCCCGGATTGCAAGAATAAATGCCCTAAAGGAAAGCACATATGCAATGCCTGACGGGTTCCTCGCAGCCCAAAATGATGCCAATGAGCTGCTCTGCCTTGTCAGGGCAACCAAGGAGAAGAGAGAGGAGTCGCGCCCTGAAGCATATGACCTTACACTTTCTCAGTACAAGCAACTGTTATCCATCGAGTCCAGACAATTGGGAAGTGCCTGTAGGAAAATGGCGATGGCCGAGAAAAGCCCAGAGGAGATGCTCCTAGCTATGACTTCCAGCTTTCAAGTGCTCTGTTGCCTAACAGAAGCTTGCATGCGATTAGTTAAAGTCGTGAACTCAGAAACACAGCGGCAGGAAATTGTAGCGAAGATTGATGAAGTGGTCATAAACTACATTTGTCTCCTGAAAGCTGCAGAGGCAGCCACTGGAAAGACCACTGGGGATCCTAATGTTGGACTCTCAATGCGACATTCAACCACCATGGCCGCTCTTGTAAGCACACTAACACGTTCTCTCAAGATGCTTTTAAATAAATAAAGTATGAAAGTCACATCATAATCTACCTTTGCAAAGCCATACATGAACTTTTATTTACTTTGTGTGTACGATGAACAGACGTCTCCTTTCTTTTCTCTGTATATTTTGTTATTTTATATAAAATAGGAGATAAAAGTCACATTGATGAAATGTTGAAATGTACTAATTGGATGTATTCTGTTTATATTATACATATATACGTGTAAAAGAAATATACAAGAAAGTGATGACATTTGGCTATTTTTCTTATAGTTGAAATTCCAGGTATATGATGATGTGAAACTTTAAATTCTACCATGTTAGAGCAAAACAATGAATCCTATCCCCTTTCCTTCCAGGCAGACACTTGGAGATCATATCATTCATATTTAGAAGTTAAAAAAAAAAGAAAGAAATCACAATGTATATAAAACAGTACCTATGTTTTAAAATTATGATTTTTAAGCATTGGAAATAGCAAAAAGACATTTAAAATTCAAGAAGTGACTATGAATTATTAGAGAATATATATATAATAAATTAATTTTTTGCTCATAGTGTTTGGTTATCTGATGCTTTCTTCCAAGAATCCTACAGATTTAATTTTGGCTTATGCCATTTGGGCTAGAAATGTGGTGGGGGTGGATTCTATTGTGTCAGCACAAATGCTCTTCACAATGTTTCTAGAATTAAAATACTTCCCAAATAGAAGAAGGGGCCAGCCCGGTGGTGTAGTGGTTAAGTATGCACGCTCCACTTCTTTGGTGGCCCAGGGTTCGCAGGTTCGGATCCCGGACGCAGACCTATGCACCGCTTATCAAGCCATGCTGTGGCAGCGTCTCATATAAAGTAGAGGAAGATGGGCCTGGATTTTAGCCCAGGGCCAATCTTCCTCAGCAAAGAGAGGAGGATTGGCAACAGATGTTAGCTCAGAGCTAATCTTCCTCACAAAAAAAAATACAGAGAAGCCAACTAGAAGAACAGAGGGAATGATGGTCAAGTTCCTGAGTAATACCTAGAGTTATAGATTATGTAGTTACATAAAATGAAAGGGATTAATAATATCAAAATTAAATTGTTTGATAAAAAGAGAGATCTGATTTGACTAAATGTCAAAATATATAAACCAAAGACATCATCTTGCCTCCCCGCAACCCAACCACGAAACTTAGAATTCCCTTAAGAGTGACAGAACATTTAGTGATGTGTTTGCAATATTACAAAAAGGAACATTCAATGATCATCAAAAGTCAGTGCAGATCCAGGAATGTAAAGCAAACCACACACCAGCCTGTGAGTCACATCTCAGATCGCAGCTCTCAGCGTTGAGCTTCATGCATCACCTTCTCTACAGGAGCCAATGCTTCCAACCAAATTTGGAATTACTGCCTAACACTGGGACAAAATTTCAAATCTGGAATGTTCCAGAAAATCAAGGAGAGATGGCTACTCTAATAGAGAAGCTATGATTAAATAAATATTTATTAAATGTTCTAATCTGGATTGGCTGATAGAAATATGAAAGCTGAAAAAAAAACCAGAAGTGGTAAATTGGACCACTTGAGGTGAAACTGGTGGAATGCAAAGAAGTTTTCAGGACTGTTGTCTCTCTAAAAATGTATCTTTAGGTCAAAGCAAAAGGGTGCAAACTCTGCAGTTGTAAAATAAAATTGATATGTACATATGTACTTCATGGGTCATTTAGTGCTCGAGCTACACACACTCCTGTTTGTGTAGGTGGCTCCTTAAAATATGACAGGAGTATGCCAGGTGCAAATATTTCCATTTTTGTAGCCTACTGGGCAGGAGGCATAACACAGTCATAGTTGATATCTCTCTCCCGTCAGTTGTTACATAGAGACTCAGTAACAAAAGCCACACATGTTTATAGATGGTAACAAACAAAAGGAGTTTAGATGTGTGTTATTATGTGTTTAAATAATAAAACATTATTTTATTATAAATATTGGTGTTTGATATTGAGAAATATTAATAGTGTTTACTGTGGACATTTTTGGTAAATAGTCTGTATAGTAAAATTCTAACATATTAATAGAATGTGTGTTCTATGTCAGACAATGTGCTAACATATCACATATATTATCTCATTTAATCATCACAACAGTCTCATGGTTTGGGCACTATCATTAATTCCCTATGGAGGCAATATGGTTTAGTAGTTAAGGACATGAGGTTTGGGATCAGAAACTTCTTGATTTAAATTTAGACTCTGGCATTTTCTAGCCCTTTCATCTTGGGAAAGATAATGTTTCTAAGTCTCAATTTCCTCATAGTAAAGTGAAAATCAATAATAAGATCTATTTCAATAGGGTTGTCGTGAGTTTTAAGTAAAATTATGTATGTAAAGTTCTTACCACAATACCTGGCAGAGTGAATACTCAATTAATGTTAGATATTATTATTATCATAATCATTACATTAAATATACTGTCCAAGATAATATGTGGGGGATGTTTGTTTTATATGCATATTGATCCTGACTCTATGTGCAGAATACCTTATGTGTATTGCATATGTATAAAAGAAATATATAAGGAAGTGATGATCCTTGTTCACATCACATATCCAGTTAGAACAACTTCCCAATCCATTCCGGTTGTTTGAGAGGCCTCAGCGAAATAGCTCTAGGTCTTTCTTATCAATCTCCCATTACCTATAGGTGCTCCAATAAGTTTCTGTTTCTTGTAAACAAACTCTTTACTACTTAGAAAACCTCAAGGGCCCCCATTCACTAAACATGGGGCTCCTAAGTGGGGTCCAGGTCCACTAGAGTGTAGGAAGAACATATTAGAATGATACTTGTGTTTATTTTTATCTAGCCTTTTTTATGTTTGTGTATGTTTTATAATGGCATAATAGTACAGTGGTATATGTACATTATTTTAAATAAATAAATCAATTAATAAGCATATGCCTGGTGCATGTATGCAAAGATATTGTCACAGGTAGGTTGCATTCACTAAAGTTTGGAGACCCCTGAGCTAGAAAATAAATAAAACTTCCTTGCATTTGAGGTCCTTTATATTTAGTCCTCAGCCTATTTTTCCAAGTGTATCACCTATCATTTTTATTAATCTTTTATTATAAAACTTTCAAACGTTATACAAAAGTAGACACAATCATATAATGAATCAATATGTCCTTGTCACACCAATTCATGTCCAATCTTATTTTCTCTATTTCTGTCCACACTGTATGTAGAAGCAAATCTCAGCCATCACAGCATTTAATGTGCAGATATTTCAGCGAGAACTTCCTATAGATGAGAACTTTTAAACATAATCACAATGCCATTTTCACACTTTTAAAAATAATTTCCTGGTATTATCAAGTAAATATTACAGAAATAAATGATGAAGAAAGTGAAAATTACTATAAACTCAACTCCCAAAGACAGTCATTGTCAACAATTTAGGACATCTTCTTTCAACTTTTTCTGTATATATTCTAATGTTATTATTATTGTGTGTATTTATGAGTTTAACTTGTGACTTGGAGAGTTGGTCTGACCACATTTGCCCTTCTGTCTGAGTCTCAGTTCCACTATATTTTATGTAAGTGGATTGGCCAGAAGGGATATGAGTGATGTGGAAAGAAAGAGTGCTCCGATGAACAACCACCACAGCCTTAGGCCTATAGTAAAATCCAACAAGTTATGCAATTGTCTTAGACATTAAAATTAACACAGACCCCTAGGCCCAGCTGGAATTAGTCTAATCACGAAACAAATATTTTCCAGAAAAGAAAGACTGACAATAAATATTAAAATGACCAGCTACAGCAACACTACAATGGATCAATTCCTTTTGCTATGAATTTCGTCTTTCATTATGGCTCATCTTAGAAAAGACAATCTTCATTGGTTTATGTTCCTCTTTCATATATTTCTAAATGCCAGTTATTAATTCTCTGAGTGATACTTCTGAGCCACTCAGGATGTCGCTCTAATTTATTCCTCCTGGATCGCTCTTGATTTGGCGGTAGGAGAAGTTTCCTCTCTAATTATCACCGTTCATAATTGTGTTAACTCCTTTTGAAATTGAAAAACAAATCAGCTATGTTCAAGTGATTCCTTATCTCTTGCAAACATTTAGAAATCTTCATATACGGATCAAAATACATAGATATTACATTGTTTCTCTGTAACCTGATGTTGTCTCTGCATTGAAAGTAGTCGATTTGGGGTGGGGGCTGTGTTTGGGTGTATAAAGGTTTGGATGTATAGAGATGTGTATTGGGGGGATGTTTGAGTAGATAGGTGTTATGTGTGTGTGTGTCTGAAAGACTAGTTTTCATTTTCAGTTTGGCTTTATGGATTTCAGTACTAGTTTCCCCTGTGGCAGTCCAAAAACTGTGATAAAACTTTCTCTATATAACATCCCAAATCTTCCTTTAAAGTCAGATTGCAGAAATAGCTTCTCAGCTTTGAAAGATCAAAGAGTCGGAATCTTACCTCTTGAACTGAATTTTTATTCATAACAAGTTGAACATCACTAAGTTGGATACTTTTTAGTTATTCCACCTATTCCCTGGCCTACCCCTCTCACTTTTTAATTTCAAAGCCTATACACAGGAAATCCATGGAAGAACAATCTGTGTCTTTATCAAATGTTTCTGTTGTGCAAAATAACAGAATGAATTAAATCCTGCATCACCGAAGGAAGTAGAAAACCCATTATCCCAAGTAGCTTACTTTACCATTCAGCTTAAAGTTAACCTGCTGCCTTCAGCTAAACTTTCTCTAATCTTTCCTCCATATTTATAATTGCATCTACATTTTCTGTTACACATTAATTTCAAAGCATTGAGGTTTTTTTTCATTCTACCTGTTAATTCTCATTTTCCACTCTATAGTCCAGACCAAAGTTCTGTGCCATCTGCGGCATCATCATTCACACCATCATTCACACACACATTCACATTCACATCATTCACACAGGCAGAATTAGTGTTGGCAATGGATGTATGTGCAATTCAGGACGCTTAACCTTCTTGGTAACCTCCAACCAAGTAATATTTCTCCTGGTTTCATTTTGATTATTACCCTTTGCACATCTTGCCCTTTCACTAGGTGATTCAGGCTCCTTTCTGTCACCCATTCAAAGAGGCAGGATGAGTCCATTCATTCATTCAAATGGCTGTTAACAACTTCCTAATCCGGGCAAACATTATGCTAGGTGCTAAAGGCGGGGTACAATGGTGAATACGACTGACATGGTCTTTGCCAAAAACGGAGCGCTCCTTCTAGAATGGGTAATCCCTTGTCATTTCCCAAGAAAGGAGGGGCTCAGAGTGAGTCAGCATTACAGGCAATCTTCACTTTGCATGGTAGTGCAGGACTGTAAAGATGACCATGCAAGCCAAAAATGTGCAAAATGATCTTAATAATCAATGAGAAAAAACTACAATTGTCCCATGACCTATAAATTTTTTTTGTCAAAATATTACTCTTACTATCAGTTATAAATGTACAAGGGCATAAAAAATATAGTAAAACTGATATTTATTTAGTACACAGTAATTTAAAACATTAGAAACTTTGAGAATTAAAGTGGGCCTTTTTTGAAAAACCTTATAATGAGTGGTTTGAACAGTGCTCACCTTCTTTTATTCATCCTATAATTTACAATACAGAGTAAGCGTCTTTTCTATGCTTTGGCAAATTGTCATGCTCCTTTCTAAATTTGGATCAGCTTCTAACATTTTATCATTGGTGCTTTCAATGTGAAATAGTTCCAAGAATTCCTTTAATGTGAGTGGGTTTTTTCCAGTGTCAGTTCCTCTGGGACAGCTTCATCGTTTTCATCACAACCACTCTCCTTATTTATGTCAATAAGTTTGCCTTTACTGCCTTCCTCTGGCTGCGTATCTACAGTCTTAAATGAGGGGAGTGTCACCATTCCCACAGTCAGCTCCTTCTTCTATTACTCCATTTACATTTGATTTTAACTTCACTCCCAGCATTATCATTTTTTGTTTCTTTGCTGCACTTTCGTCTATGCAATCATCCACTTTTATAAAATGTTCTGTGGCTTAATCACTCGGAAAAAAAGGAGGCAGCACAACTACATGCTTTGCTGTCTGTGTGTGAACTGAATAGCAGCTGCTTGGTGACCAGTCACCAACAGACTTTGAAACAAGTGATATGATTGGTCGCTGATCATCACGTACATCTTTTATTTGTGTAGTGCTTTTTGGATTGAAGAGCTAGTAGCAAAGTTTGTACTTCATGCAATTAATTCACAGTTAATATACCATGGTAACTGAAGTTTAAACCATGTCATTGGGGGACTGGTGTTCAGCTAAACCATGGTAACTGAAATTCATGCATATCAGACCCATGCAGAATGAGGACTGCCTGTATTCAGATGTTTAAAGGGTTTGAAGCTGGTGGTGAAAGTGGCTGAATGGGTAGCATTCAGTACTGTCCAATAGAACTTTCTGTAATAATGGAAATTTTCTAAATCTGTGGTGCAGAATATGGCAGCAAATAGCCATACATGGCAATTAAGTACTTTCAATATGGCAACTGGATTTTTAACTTTTTATAATTAATTAATTTAAATTTAAACACCCATCTGTGGCTAGTGGCTACCGTATTGCATAGTGCAGACCTAGTAGGCAAACAAGCAAAAAAGAGTAAAAAATAAACAGAATAATGACAGATTGAAGTAAATTCTAAGAGGGAAATTGATAGGCTACTGAGGAAGAGACTGTAGAGAAGTCAGGGCTTTGTCTAGACTTGAGGACAAGGTGCTAACTCTGATCAGTTAGTACACAGGACACCCAATTCACACAGGCCCAGCTAAAGACATTTAAATGGGATATGCAATGGAGGCAGTAGCAGATAAAGACTCTCCCTCATTAGACCAGAAGTTCTGACTTACCCAAATCCTTTCCTTGGCCCTAGGTAAGTCCTAGGTCAAAAGACAACTGGTACCCCCTGAACAATGTAAACACACCCACACACAGACTCAAACACACTCACTTGTTTTTAGCCTTTGGATGCCTTAGATGATGATGCGTGAGTTGCATGGATAACTATTTCTTCCCAAATATCTGAAAATCTGCTGTAGAATTTTTACTACACCTTAGTTCATGAATGACTGACAAATGTGCTGACATATGGGAAGCGTTGTGGCAAATACTGACCTAACAGCCAGTATAAGCAGTATGTTCCCTAAAGTATGTCCTTCCCGACACAGTCTGACCCCACACCAGCCCTCAGCCCAGAGCTGGAACTTTCCTCTGCTTTTCCCCACCTTTCCACCAGTTCTTGGGCCCAACTTCCTTCTTGGTTGGGTTCCAGGGCTGCTCCCAAGTCCACTCAGATGTGACCCAACACGTTCTGCAGTCTTAAATATATATAGGGCAAAAGGAATAAAGGAAGATGTGAGCTCAGAGTTTGACGAAAGCCAATTTAAATTTAATCTCCACTATCCATTATTTCCTCTCTTTGCTTCTTTCCCCTCCTTATCTCCCCTGACACTCCCCCACCTCACCCTTCTGTATTAATTTTCTATTGATGTGTAACAAATTAACACAAACTTAGTAGCTTACAACAACATGCATTTATTATCACACAGTTTCTGGAGTTTCTAGGTACAGCCTAACTGGTCCTCTGCTCAGGGTCTCAAAACATTGCAATCAAGGTTTCAGCTGGGCTGCATTCTCATCTGAAGGCTTGGCTGGGGATGAATCTGCTTCCAAGCTCATTCAGATGATTGTTAGAATAATTCATTTTCTTGCAGCTATATGACTGTCTATTAGTCCTATTGTTTTGCTGGCTGGAGACTAGAGGTTGCCCTCAGGTCATAGAGGCCTCCCACAGTTCTTTGCCACAGGGGCATCTCCAACATGGCTACTTACTTTATCAAGCCCACAGGAGAATCTCTGACCTCAGGGGGCACCCAGTCCCTCTTTTATGGGACCTTCTTTTATCACCTAAGTCAGGCCCACCCAGAATAATCTCCCTTTTGATTAATTCAAAATTAACTAATTTGGGACCTTAAGTACATCTCCAAAGTTATTTCACTGTTGCCATATTCTATTGGTTAGAATCATGTCACAGGTCCTGCCCACAGTCAAAGGGAGAGGGCTGTACAGGGCATGAACAGTAGAGGCAAGGATCATGGGGACCACCTTAGGGTCTGGCTGCCATGCCCTCTAAAGTCTTCCCTCAGCTACAAACTCAAGAGATCACATATTCCTCTAGAAAGAAGAAATAGTGTAGACACTTTAAACACAAACTTGAAAGGCTTTCAGGACCCACAACCCTGATATGAGTCACCAAAGGCCACATGGACAGTCTTCAGCCTTCTCTGCCCTGGCCCAGGCCCGTTCTCTAGATATATTTCTGTGTTAATATGCCAAGTTGTTCTGGGGCTGGAAACTCCAATAATTATGAGGTACTGACCCGTGCAGGTCAGGATTTTATTAATGTGAAGTCCATAGGTAAGCTTTCTGTAGCAAGATGACTTGTTTCATTGTACTCATTTTACAATCAGGTTATGACTTGGAGATCAGGTGAGATCGAATATTTCAACTGGCAGATGAACTATTAAAGATGCTGAACTTTAACCAGTGTAAGCATGCCTTTCTCAAGTATTTATGGGAAGGGGGATGAGTCAGCTCAGGTTGCTTGCTCTCAAGTTATTCATCTGAAGTGGAGCCCACGCATTCAAGTTCAACGACCCACCATGCCCCAACTTGAAACTCCTGGCCAGAGTACCCTGAAAGGATGCTGCTTCCTCCATGTGGGCTCCAGCAGAGATGAATATGGAACAGGGCTCATTTCTTTCTAGATTCTGTGACCCTTTATTCTCTCCCCTTATTTTCCAAAGCTACATTGTTGAATCAATCTTTACTGAAGCACTCCTTCAGTGCTCCCCGGTTTTCTGAGAAAGGTGCAACAAGGCAAACACACACACACACACACACACACACACACACGCGCAAGTGCATGTGATGCAAATAAATGTACTGTCACATCACCCAGAAATACATGCATGGACCAGATTTGGCTTTCCTGCCTCAAGTCTGCCTCTGCCCCCCACTACTCCAAACTCAGTCTTCAATCTGTTGCCAGTATGATTATAATGACATTAATAATAATCGTACCTAATATTTATTCAGGCAAATGTGTCAGGTACTGTGCTAAATGGTCCTCATGCATAATTATTGCATTTATTTACTGGAAAACCTATGGGAAATTATTATCATCCCTTTTTTTAAGAAAGGAAATTGAGGTTAGAGACTCCAAATTGCTTGCCCAAAATCATGAATGCCAGTCAGAATCAAGATTTGAACTGAGGAATTGCAATTTTGTTCATCAGGTTTTGGCCGAGTAGATAACTTGATTGTTTTCTGTTTTTGTTTTTGTTTTTTGTGGGATTTTTTTGCTGGGAAAGATTCACCCTGAGCTAACATCTGTTGCCAATCTTCCTCCTCTTTTATATGAGCCACTGCCACAGCATGGCTACTGACAGAGGAGTGGCGTAGTTCCACGACTGGGAACCGAACCTGGGCCACTGAAGTGGAGCACGCCAAACTTAACCACTAGGCTGTCAGGGCTGGCCCTTGGTTGTTTGTACTTAAAGAAATACCAGCATGTATCTTTTAAAAACTTAAATTCCACCAAAGAACTTACAGCAAAAAGCAACCATCTCCTGTTCCATAACTCCCCACCCTCAATCCCAGTTCCAAGAGACAACTCATTTCACCGCTTTCTGTTTTGAATTTTTCTAGTGGTTTTTGCCTTAATTCTAAATAATGTAATTTCTTGACTTACAACCTTTGGATGACATCTACTCATTACCTCTTGAAAAATAAGGAATTCACTTACTTATGCTACACCTTACCTTTCCTTCTCCCCAACCAACGTCTGACAGGGATATTATTATTACGTTATATTCTTTGTTACCTATTTAACTTTAAATATCATAATTGCATCTCTGCTTCTTGTTCAATCATCTTTAGACAGCCTCTCCTAACTCCTCATCTATGTGGAATGGAGCAATTTCTTCCCCCAGCCTGTCTTGCCCTCCACCTCACCCCTTCTTCACTTCTTCCTCCTAACTTAGGCCATCAGAACCTTCACATTTACATCATTTGCATTGTTATTAAAAGCAGTGTTCTCCACAGTGTTTAAGGATCAAAATTTTGTAAACAACTGTAGCCTGGAAAAACAGCATAGTCAACTGCTTTCTCAAAATCCATAAGGTTTTCCAGAGCCCTTCTAGAAGGCGAGACACAAAGAATCCTACACGTGGAAGGAAAGAAGAAAGATAAAGTAGAGTTTACTGTGAATTCATAATATCTTAAATTGGTAGTTCTCAGGAACCAACAGCATCAGCATCACGTGGGAACTTGTTAGAAATGCAAATTCCTGTGCACCATCCCAGACCAGCTGAATCAGACACTCTGGGGATGGGGCCCAGCAACCTGTGATTTAACAAGTCCTCCAGATGATTCTAATGCATGCATGCTCAAGTTTGAGAATTACTGAGTTAAATGATTAACAACAGATATAATTTAAGAAGCCTGACTCTTTCCTGCACTGAACCTTGTCTTGTGACTGAAATGAGTTAAAATGTGTTTAAATATTGAAATATATATAGAAAGTCTATGATTAATATTTCCAAAAGAGATGACTACAGGCTGCATACAAATTGAAGTGAGGTTTCACCCAATTGGACTTTCAACATCATGAAACATCAAGGGAAGAAGTTTCATAATACAAAGGATAGTAAAGAGAACACAACTTGTATTGCATTTAACCTGGAGAAGTTCTGTAGTAGACAGAATATTTGGAAATATGCCAGACCAAGGCAATTTTCTGCCCTACATTTGCCTAACAAAAGTTCAATGGATTGCTTCATAGAGTCCCTTTAACCAAAGCTGATCCCTCCTTCATAAAGGGCAGGTTCATCTTACTGTTTCTTCCTTGTCGAGGTTGGTAACATTTTCATTTCTCTAACTAAAATGAAGTCATTCCTACTTTGACTTAGGATGGATTTACAATTTGCAAGCCAATAATCAGCATTTGCATTATGATGATTATTGTACCGAGATGATTCCTTTTCTATATACCCAATATCATTATTACCAAACAAGGGCTCACCACCCGATGCACACAGAAGCCAATACCATGGCACATTGGTCTTTGAGAGAGGAAGAAGTTTATTGTGCAATTGATTGGCAAGGAGACAAAAGGACAGGGTCTCAACTCTGTCTCCCCAATCCAGGGTAGGGGTAGGGTTTAAAGGATCAGGGAGGGCAGGCTGGTATGTGGAAGTGCTAGCAAGATGAAGTTTCCATTGGCAGATCAAAATTTTCTCTTCTGCGCATGCTCCTTGCTGGCTCACCACCCCTGAAAAATAGCTTTAACATCCTGTTGTCAAGATGGGGTCAGTTATGGGAGGTTACTAGGAAAAGCACAGTAAACAAGGGTAAGGTTGTTATGCAGATTTAAGTCATTGCCTTCTCCGTTGATAAGAGTTTCTAGATTTAGAGTCATCCTCCCCTTCCTGGCACAGAGAGGGAGGCACCCTTACAAATGGAGATTTCTCCTATAAGTAAATTTCCCTTACAAATGGGTAACTTCTACTAGGTTTTCAGAGCTTTTCCTATGTCTGCTGTTTTTTAAATAATCCTCAGTTCAAAATAGCCTTTATGCCAAAGAGGCATATTTTGGGGTGGCAAATTCTGTTCCTGGTCCTGTGGTTACATCATGGCTCCCAAGGCATTTGAAAGAATGTTCATAGCATCAAAATAAAATAGATTCTCTTTCCTTAAATAGCATCAATTTCTCAAAATCATGCCATATTTAGATTCCTTTGTATTTACTTTCCAGGATTTTTTTTTAATTTTCCTGGGGTTTCTAAAGGATTTCTGTTTTTCTTACTGACAAAATGAAATGTGCTGTTCTGAATATCTATTGCTGCATTAAAAACCATCTCAAATTGTAGGAGCTTAGAGAGCAATTGATTGTCATCTCTCCTGGGTATGGGAATTGGCTCAGCTGCGTGGTTCCCACTTGCAGTCTCTCAGGCAGTTGCAATCAGGTGGTGATGAGGCTTAAACCGGGTACCTGAGGGGTACTGTAGATATTAAACCCTTTGCTGTTTTTCCTGTTTAACTTGAGGGGTGACTCAGGGGTCTCGAGGATTTGTGAGCTTGTTTTCTAGAGAATTCGTGAGCTTGTTTTGCAAAAGAAAGAGAATGCCTTCAGGGAGGTTGCGATCACTGGTTGGCCAGCCCTCAGCAGCCATTGATGCCCAGAAGTCAGATTGCCCAGGGGCTTATCAGGAGTGACCCCTTTGTTTCTCTGAAGCCCCTCCTGCCAAGCCCCTTAGCTCTATAAAAGCCCCCTACTTTCTGTTCTTGGAGAGGTGGATTTGAGCGAATCCAGGCTCCCACCTACTCATTTTGGCCAATTCAAATAAATCTTCCTCCATTTCTAAGCACCGATTTCTCAGTGTTTGGCTTCCTGTGCATCGGGCACACGAATTTGAGATTAGGAGGTTCGGTATCAAGGCCAGAGTCATCTGAGGCTTGACAGATGCAATATTGTGATTTATAAGAAATATATATATTTGGTCATTCAGATGACCAAAACATATTTCTCAGATATATTTGGTCTTCATTCAAAAGTTCCTGGCTCACAGCTCCCAAGACCCTTGGAATTTCCTAAGTGATAAGAGCAGTAGGAGCATCTTTTGTTATAATATTTGGTCTCTTGTCCTCAGTTCCTGAAAATGCTTCAGAGCCATAAAGGTGAAATAGGTGTTTTGTTATTCATAACAAGCCCCTTTCCATGACAACAGGGTTTATGTTGATGAGTGACTTGTGCAAAGCACCTAAGGATGGGTGCTGGTTCCTCAGGGAACCAACCACGAATGGTTCCACTCCCTGACTTCCAGGGAGGGGAGACAGGCTGGAGGTTGAATCAATCACCAGTGGCCGATGATTTAATCAATCATGCCTACATAATGAAGCCTCCATAAAAACCCAAAAGGAGAGGGTTCAAAAAGCTTCCAGGCTGGGGAACCAAAATGCTTCCACATGCCACTATGCTGGGCCCCAAGCTCCACAAGGACAGAAGCTCTTTTGTTTGGGACCTCACCCTGTGTATCTCTTCATTTGGCTGTTGGTTTGCATCCTTTAATATCCTTTGTAATAAATCAGTAATCTAGTGAGTAAACAGGTTTTCCTGAGTTCTGTGAACCGTTCTAGCAAATTAGTTGAACCCAAGGAGGGGGTGGTGTAAACCTCTGACTTACAGCCAGTTGGTCAGAAGTACAGGTAACTACCTAGACTTGCAATTGGCATCCTGAGTTGGAGGCGGTCGTTGGAACTTCCAATTTGTAGCCAGTTGGTCAGAAGCATAGATAACAACCTAGGATTCTGATTGGCATCTGAAGTAAAGGGCCATCTTGTGGGACTGAGCCCTTTACCTGTGGAATCTGATGCTATCTCTGGATGGATAGTGTCAGAATTGACTTGAATTCTCAGACACCAGTAGGATGTCTGCTTGTTGGTTAACTGCTTGTTGGTGTGAGGAAGCCTCCACACACACATATGTGGGAATTGGGTCCAGGAACCCTTTTAACAGGGCTTTGAGATGACTCCTCATTGGCTAGCAATTGGCTGGGAACTCAGTTGAGGCTGTCAAGCAGAGTCTGACAAGTGAGTTCTCTATGAGGCTTGGGCTTCTTACAGCATAGCATTCTCAAAACAGCGCCTCTTATTTGGTGGCTGGCTTCCGAGATGAAGCATCTCAAGAGCGAGCATCCTCAGAGAACAAGGCAGAAGCTGCAATTCTTATGACCTAGTCTGGAAAGTTACTCAGTAATTTTCTATTGGTCAACTGAGCCACCAGAATAGACCAAATTCAAGAAGAGGAGAACTAGACTTCACCTCCCAATTAGAGGAATGACAAAGAATCTGTAACCATCTTTAATCTGTCGCATGTGCTTCCACCAAAGCCTCAACATGGTCCAGCACTTCAATCGTTTTATCTGTTCTATGGAATCAGCACTTCCTGGAGACATCCCTCCCTGCCAGAACATTTTGACTTCCTTTTCTAGTAGAAACCTGTTATGAGTAAATACCATCCTAGGACTTCCCTTCCCAGTTTCCTTAGAATGGACCCCACAGTTTCCTGTATCCAATATCACCCTGAGGAATTTTCCAATAAAGATGATCTGGAATGTAACTTTTTTGAATCTTGCATGTCTGAAAATACCTTTACTTTGCCCTTATGCTTAACTGACCTTTTGGCTACACGTGAGATCCCAGGTTCAAAATTACATTCCTTGAGAACATGGAGGTTTGTTATTGCCCCATCTTCTTTTTGTTATTAGTTTGCTAAATGTTATTTTTATTCCTTTAGAGGGTTCCCACCACACACACACCTAGAAGATCTCTTTCTTCTGTTTACTTGCAGTTTGAATTTCACAAGGTTGTGTCTAGGTCTGGAATTTTCGTTCATTCATTCTGCCTAGAATTTAGTGCATCTTTTTCTTCTGAGAGCTCCTGCCTTTCTTCAATTCTAGAACGTTTTCCTTCTATTTTGTTTTTTCCTCTCAGCTTTCTCTATAGCCGTTATCTAGTGTTCACTGAAGAGAGCAAACCATTCACGTATTTGTTCAGAGATATCAGCTACATTGTTTTCATAAAATTCTTTGTAGTGCACTACAGAGCCCTGGTTTGACATTTTTGTGATTTTGGTTATAACGTGGGCAATGGAATATGTGGAGGTCATGGATGAATAGTATAACTCTTGCCCTGGCCATGCTCTAGCTGTGTACAACTAGATGTACGAATAATTTTGTTTATGTCTCTATTTTAGCACATATCGATTTATATTGTGATTTTTGTACGACACACTTAAAGCGAACATTATTCTCTATAATTTTCTGCAGTCATTTCATGTGTACCCACCACCTAGATTTGTCAGATCCTAGCAACTTACATACTTCTTTGAATCCTTGTCTTAAAGAAGTAAACGTCAGACAGAGTTGGGATACTCTGAGGAAACTTCCCTGGTCCTACGTTTCTCTCTTCCTCCTCAGACATCATCAGGCTGACTCGCTTTTGTATCAGCCCCATGCAGTTCTTCATATATTTACCACATAATTATGTGTCCTTTACAATGTGTAATATCATTTGGCATGTTTTTGAACTTTATGTAAATGGTATCATACAGTACATATCCTTCCACACTTTGATTTTGTTATTCAACATCAGTTTTGCAAGATCTATATCTTTTCATAGATACAGCTTTCATTCGTTTATCTTCATTGCTTTATAGTAGTCTGTTGCATGTTAGAATTAGATTCTGCTGTTAATGGACATTTAGGTTGTTCACATTTTTTTGCTATTAAAAACACTGCTGCAATGAACATTCTTGTACCTGTCTCTTTGTGCATCCATGTTGTGATTTTTCTTTAGGATGTATGCCCAGGTGTGGAATTTGAGAAATAGATTGGTATTCTTCAACTTCGCTAGATATTGATTCCCCTCCACCAGGCAGGCCCAATGATCCATGGTGACTGCAAGAGCAAGGAGAGCAATCCAAGCAGCAGGCTAAGTTGGTCTGAATATTCTTTCTCCAGTAGTCGGTTCCTGAGTATCTGAGGTTTCCTTCCAAGTAGGCTGGCTGATTTTATAGGGAGAGTGAGAGATCGATTGCTCTCTCTGCAATAAATTATATATTCCCCAACACCAACCCAAACCAAAGGACTCAGAAGTATTCTCAAGTATCTAGGCTTATGTTAAATTCTTGTATAATAAGTTGTTTTTGTTCCTCTTCATGACAGCATGACTACGGGGTAGAAAAATGTTGATAGTGGGTTTACACTGACACTCATAGACACAACCTGGATAAATAAAATAGACAAAGAGATGAAAGAGGGAAGGGGAGAGGATAAGTGGGGGAAAGGAAAGGGAATGGAAGAAATTAAACAATCAATTCAGGAGGCTCATCATCTGAATAACTCGTTTTCCGGAGAGTTCAAAGAAAAATGTAGTGTTGTTTTGTTTGCATGTATCATGACTTAATATAAGTGGTACTGTACTATAGATCTCATTCTATTATATTTATCTTTATTTTCATATTATTATTGAAAGATTTGTCCCATGTTGCTATGTGTACTCTTTGGTAAGCTCCTGGTTTCTAATTGGTGTATAATATTCCATAGTGTACATCTACCACCTTTTTACTTAGCCATTTCCCCAGTCATGGACACCTAGATAACCTTCAACTTCCTTCTACGAACAAAGCTGAGATGAATATCCTCATACATCCCCCTATGTAACAATGCACCACACACACGCTGGATCACAGGTATATGCATAAATGTGACCAAGATGGCAGCACCTGCCTACACACTCCTAGGGCATTGATTCATATATCCCACCAACAATGTACACTATCCAGCTTTCTGACTTTGTCTATTTGATGGATTTATATTTCTGTATTGTTTGATTTTGCCTTTTCTGATTACTAAAGGATTTGAGCCTCTCTTCATATGGTTGTTGACCATTTGGATTCCTTTTCCTTTAATTTCCTTTTCATGTCTTTTGCCCAATTTTCAATTGCGTTTTCTATTTTTCTATGTTGATTTGTAGGTATTTCTTACGTATTTAGATCTAAGGCCCTCATTGGTTTGGGACATTGCAAATATCTTCTTACAGTCCATTATTTGTAATCTTCGTCCATAATTTCCTTTATAAAACAGAAAGCCTTAGTATAGAAATGATCAAGTCCATCAATCTTTAATCTTATGATGGATGCCCTGAGGGTTTTGTTTAAAAGTCCTTCCTCAATTCTTTATGAGAAATGTGTTCTTCCACCTTCTCTTTATAGTTTCACCATTCATATTTAGGTCTTAATTCATCTGAAATCCACTTTTTTACGTGAAGGCAAGTAGAAACCCATTTTTATCTTTCTCCATAGATGTAGACGATTTCCTCAACATCAAATCTCTGATCAGATCCTGTGGGACAAGCAGCATATGTTGAGGCTTAGATAGCAAATAGTGGACAGGTTGGGGATGGTGATTTGTATCATTTCTAAGTTATACACATTCTGCCTCAGGTTCACTTGGGACTCCGAAGCAAACACCCTTGGCCATGACACAGATTTCGTTGTGGTAATGTGGCATGGGAAAAGGCTGAGGTGCTCTCCACCAGCTTATGGGAGCAGATCACAACAAGGATGAACTGAGGCCAAAGAACGTGGCAGATGTCACACATTCTGAGCAAAACTGTTGGTGAACTCATGTGAGATACCATCAAGAACTCCCAGGAAAAACTGGGTGAGACATTAACAGGAAAGAAAAGTCCTACGTTACTAGGTGGGTACAAGAGCAGCCAAGCCATGGTTAATTCCTGTTAAGTTGATCTCGTCTGGCATTCTCTACTGTGTGATGGGGATGAAACTACCATTTCATTTTCAGGTTCATTAAATAAGAATTACATTCCTGGGAGTAAATTGCAGTTTGAAAAGAAATTTATTCTTGAAACCAAGCCCGTATATGTCACCCATTCATGTTGTTATGAGTGAAGAATTACTCTATATTTCAGAATTATTTTTCTATTACACAATATTCATACTGTTAAATGCAAATGGATATGAAATAAGACATTATAATTATAACATTTAATCATATAAAAATGTCACCAAATCACACTTGAATGCATCTTAAATAAAATAGGATAAGGGAAAGAATGACTAAACCCAGGAAGACATTTTTGTCTGTATTGGAGAATAGAGAGCAGAAGGCAGAGTGGAGGCGGCAAGTGCCTGAGGCAACACAGGACTAAGTATAGATTCAAAGTATCATAATAATTGATTTCTGATAAATACTTCTTGAATTTTTAATTATAATTTTAAGTGACTTTTTTCAAGGAAAATAGCTCTCCATCTTGAAGTCCTTCCTCCGCTTTGTCCAACTAATGAAGTCCTATTTGTTTTTCAAGTCACACCTCAGGCGCACCTTCCCAGGCAGCCCTCCATGACTGCCCCTCCAAACCCACTCAAGAGTAACCTCTTCTGAGCTCCCTGTGTCTTGTTAATGCTTCTATTACTGCATTCCTCACACAATATTAGTTTTTTGGTTTCTAAAATCTGTTCTGAGGATCGGCCCTGTGGCTTAGCAGTTAAGTGCATGCGTTCCGCTACTGGCGGCCGGGTTCGGATCCCGGGGGTGCACCGATGCACCGCTTCTCCGGCCATGCTGAGGCCGTGTCCCACATACAGCAACTGGAAGGATGTGCAACTATGATATACAACTATCTACTGGGGCTTTGGGGAAAAAAAAAAGAGGAGGATTGGCAATAGATGTTAGCTCAGAGACAGTCTTCCTCAGCAAAAAGAGGAGGATTAGCATGGATGTTAGCTCAGGGCTGATCTTCCTCACAAAAAAATAAAAATAAAAATAAAAATTAATAAAATCCGTTCTGAGCCAGCCCTGATGGCCTAGTGGTGAAAGTTTGGCACGCTCCTCTTCAGTGGCCCAGTTTCGGTTCCTGGGCCTGTAACTACACCGCCCATCTGTTGGTAGCCGTGCTGTGGCAGTGGCTCACACAGAAGAACTAGAAGGACTTACAACTAGAATATACAACTATGTACTGGGACTTTGGGGAGGAAAAAAATAAAAGAGAGAGGAAGATGGCAACAGATGTTAGCTCAGGGTGCATCTTTCCCAGGGGGGAAAAGTCTGTTCTGCTTAGGGAGTACCTGCATCTTATCCACATTTGTATTCCTGGTGCTTAGAACAATACCTGGCACACAGCAAGCACCAAATAAATGTCTTTTAAAAAAGGTTGAACTGAAATGCCAAGGGCTTTGTGTATTGACATTGTGATGAAACAACTGTGGAGGGGGGGAAGTTGTATTTTTTTTTAACTTTTATACAATCTGATCTGTGGCCACATTAAAACTCATAGAATTATACGACCTGAACTTTGGAATTGGATGTCATCTAGCCCAGCACCTCTCTAATTTTAACGTGCATACGAATCACCTGGGCATTTGGTAAAATACGGATTCTGATTTAGGAGGTCTGGGGCGAGCCTGAGATTCTGCATCTAACAAGCTCCCAGGTGGTGCAGTGTTTTTGGTCCACCAACCACACATGAAGTAGCATGACCCTAGTCCCCCCTGATAATCAAATGCATGAATTATATCTACAACATTCGGACGACTCGTCGACCAGCAAACGAACATGAAAGTAAGCTTTTCTAAACTTCTCTAAGACAGCGGTTCTCAAACTTGAGCTCCATCAGTATCACCTGGAGGAGTGATACAGATGGCTGGGCCCCATACCCAGCATTCCTGGTTCAGTAGGTCTGGGGTGGAGTAGGGATTCTGCATTTCTAACAAGTTCCCAGGTGAGGCTGATGCTGCTGGTCCAGGGACCACACTTTGGGAACCATTGCTCTAAGAGTCACCTTGACACCCTTGTAATCAATGACCCATTCATCCATAATTGTGAGAATCCAAACAGATGATGTTGGGGGAACAAACTGGAGCACCTTGGAGCCATCTGCCATGTGACAGTGAGACAGTGGCCCTTGATATTAGAGATTTGTCCTCACATTCGTAAGGAGGAAAGAGCACTAGATCAGGAGGACGAAGATCTCGTTTCGAAGTCTAGGTCTCGAACTTGTGATTTACATCCCCTTAGGAAATTCCTGAACCTCCCCAGGCCTCAATCTCTCTATTTATACTTCAAGACTGAGCTCTGCCGACCCACCAGAGCTCCCCAGGCTATTCTGACCTCCCACCTTACTGGACCTTTGTCCTTTAGTCTTGAACAGTGCAATGGTGTGTATTTATCTCTAGCTTGACAATAAGACTCCTAGTGCCTTGAGGTCAGAGATGAGTTTTATTTATATTTATTCTCAAGCAACTAGAGATACCCCTGGCAAAGAGCAGGTACTCGTTGAATGTTTACTATTGAATGAATAAAAGTAATAAACTCTGGGCTCCTAATAGCCCTTTAGGACCTGGCTTTATGCTAATTCTCTAATTTTAGCTGCTTTGAAGTAGCATTAGAATAGAACACCCCACCAAGTAGCACTGGGAAAGAAAGACACATAATTCAATGCGTAATACGACTCTCCAGGGATGAATTCATGGTTAGGCTGCTGAGCTACAAATGATTTTTTTAATTTTAAGATTTAATGATACATAGAATTATTTTTGCAGGTAAGAATTTCTACTGCTGTTCTTTATCACAAGCTTTATTAAGGAGTTTTCCTATAGGGCCTTGTTTTTATAAATAAGCCAGATCTTTTATTACTGTGAAAGCTTTTATCAAGAAAAGAAATCTTTTTGCACTTAGGTATTTGTTTTTTAGATTTTAGAAGCTATTTTTTTAGTTAGAAACACTTTTCTGGTTAATAGAATAATACATATTTCTATTTTTCCCAGCTCTGCCACATCCCAGCTGTGACTTTGTGACCTGTGATGTTCATGTGCCTCAGTTTTCCTATCTGTAAGATAGTGTCAACACAAATAATCCATAACCAGTCTATAAATCAAAATTGGGGAGAGTTTATTATGAGCCATATCTGAGGACCATATAGCCCAGGAGAGTCCTTTCACAAAGAAATGGAGAACTCCAAAGAAGTGGAGTGCACAGAGTGGTCATATACCATCAAAGAGCATGTATCACATATGATTAGAATGTCCCTTTTACAATAATCATGAGATTGCTTTGCTGGCACAGCAGTTCGATGAACACAGCGGGTCGGTGGTCTCAAGGTGGGTGGTCACAAGGTGAGTGCAGCAGGTCAGCAATCAATCCTTAGTTTAGGGAGAGATGCTTCTCCTTAAGGAAATGCCAATGTGGGGGAAGTTACATCCTTGTCTTTAAGGGCATTGTTCTTGTCTTTGGGACATAGTAAATACTTAAAGCAGATATACAGTGCATGCCCAACGGCCACGTCAGGCCCTTTTGGAAAAACAAGTTCAGACCAAATTAGTTTTACACCAAACAGCTTCCTCAGATGCACCAACATATCCTATTGCTTATCATTTATGTATCAATAGGCATAAAAGAGCTCCTACCATATAGTTTTTGTAAGAAATCTGTGAGAAAATAGATGTCTTTAGAAGAATGTCTGACATACAATAAGCCCTAATAAATGTTAGCTCTTATTATCTTAAGATTGAATAAAATGAACACATTTGCAGGAAGGGGCAGGCTTTCTAATCACAGCCAGAGGTGATGTTTGCCCCTACCCAGATCATGAGCCAGGAAAAGGTCTTGTCTGGGTGTTCTGAGCACATACAAAGACAGCCCCTCAGTGGGTAGAGTCTCTGTTTTGTTCATGGCTTCAGAGAGGACAGAATGCTTCTCTAGGCTGTGTTCTTTTTCCTAACTCTGTGTGTCTTAATGATTAGATCTGCACTCCCATGTTCATTGCAGCATCGTTCACAATAGCCGAGCTATGAGAAACACCTAAATGCCTGTTGGTGGATAAAGACAATGTGGTATGTATATATACAATGGAATATTTCTCAGCCCCCCAAAAGAAGGAAATCCTCCCATTTGCAACATGGATGAACCTACAGGACATTATGCTAAGTGAAAGAAGCCAGTCACAGAAGGATAAATATTGCATGATTCCACCTTTCAAGACATCAAAAATAGTCAAAACTCATAGAAGCAGAGAGTAGAATGGTGATTGCCAGGGGCTGGGGGGAGGGGGAAATGAGTTGTTTTTCAAAAAGTATGAAGTTTCAATTATGCATGATGAATAAGTTATAGAGATCTGTATAAAATTGTGCCTATAGTTAACAATACTGTACACTTAAAAACTTGTTAAGAGGGTAGATCTCATGTTAAGGGCTCTTACTACAATTTAAAAGAGAAAAGGTTCACTAGGCTTACACAGTGTTTTTATTACAAAGGATGTTCTCAATTGTCCTCCTTGAATCCCCCAAACAATTTTGTTGTCTCCATTTCATGCTGAGGAAATATCTCTAAAGAGTCAGAGAGGTTGGAGGACCTACTCAGGGGCCTATGCAGAGGGAAGTACGGGAGGCAGAAACATGGCTCTGATCTTTGACTTGGAGTCCCGCGTTTGCATCCTGAAACCACCCCATGTTATACTGCAAGTCATAACATATGGACATGTGAAGCATATAAACTCCTCTGTTTTCCAACATAAAAATTCACATACTTGGGGCTGGCCTGGTGGTGTAGTGGTTAAGTGCATGCGCTCCACTTCGGCAGCCTGGGGTTTGCAGGTTCGGAACCCCGGGCACGGACCTATGCACCACTTACCAAGCTGCGCTGTGGCAGGCGTCCCATATAAAGTAGAGGAAGATGGGCATGGATGTTAGCCTAGGGCCAATCTTCCTCAGCAAAAAGAGGAGGATTGGCATCGGATGTTAGCTCAGGGCTAAGCTTCCTCACACACACAAAAAAAAATTCACATATTGACTAGTATGGCTCATTTGAATCCACCAAAAATTCCTCTGCTATTGTCTTTGCTCACTGCATAGCAGAGGCCGCCAGCCACTGGAACTGCCTCACGTGTGAGGAAAGTGCAGATGGGGAGAGGGGAGAGGAAGGTCAGGAGTCAAGGCTGGGCAGAATGGAATTAAGGACTAAAGGGGGTGGTTTCACTTACCCTAATGGTCTGAGCCCCACAAATTAAGGGGAAATTGGTGGCTATTAAGCCTGCAGGTTGGGGCTTCGGTTACACTTGTATGCTTAGGTGGGGTTGCCTTCTGTTGTTGTGAACACTGCCTCCTGTGGTTGTATGGCTTAAGGCTTGGAGCAGTTACCAAAAAGTACACAGGCAAACGAAGGAAGGAAAACCAGCTGGAAGCATAGATTGCCTGAAAATGCTGTATCCAGCCAGCCAGATCTGTTTTCCAGATTCAAGGGGTTGTCATGGTGGGTAATTGATATAATGAAGAAGAAATGAAGCTAATGGAAAAATAGGGACACTAGAGAAGGCTAGCCCAAAGGCTAAACAGTTAGGACATGGGAAACCTCAGAGAAGCCTGCTAGGTGAGGAGAGACATGGGCCCAGTTGCCCCAAACACCCCAGCTGACAGCCAGGCGACCTTCAGAAACAGAATGGCCCAGCTGACCTATGTAGGGGAGGAAGACAATTCCTCTACACTCTCTAGGTCCTTCTGATTGGACTAAGAATTAAATTGACATGAGCCAGAATAATAGGAGAAAATCAAACAAAGCTTTATAATATGTGTACATGGGAGAAACCCAGGAAAGCTGAGCAACTCACCAGAATGGCCAAGGCTGCCACCTTAAATACCATCTTCAGCTGAAGACAAAGGAGGACATTGGGGGTAGTGGTTTGGGGCTTCAAAGGGGAGGCAATTCACGTGGAGATGGAAGAGCAAGTGTTTGGTAGCTAGAACTTTGATAAGAATGGGCTTAGCAAAGACCCTCCCCACCTACCTACACCCAGAGTTATCTGTGGTGATGGCCTGTGCTGGGGACAGGCCTTTTATCTTAAATTCTTTTAGGCAGTTGAGGGGGGAGGGGGGTCAAAGTTTCTTTCAGAGTCTTTTGTTCTTAAAAATAATCAAGCCAAATAGACACATTTTGGGGTGGCCAATTCTGATCCCCCACACCTGTCACTGACCATAGCTGCATGAGAGAACACAACTGAAGCCAGAACTGCCCAGTCCAGCCCAGCCCAGCCTAGAGAGCCAAACTAAAAAATCACAAGCTAGGTAAATGGCTGGTGGATTAAGGCACTAAGTTTTTGGGCGTTTGTTACACAGCAATCGATAACTGATACCGAGAACAATTATGGTAATTCAAATAGGGTCTAGATATTATATGATATCAGGATATCATTAATTTTCTTAAGTGTGATAATGTTATTGTGACAACATAAAAATATGTCCTTATTTTGAGGAGTTATAGGAGTGATATATTATCTGCAACTTTCTTTCAAGAGATTCAGCAAAAATAGGTAGCTTGATAAATAGATAAAGCAAATATGACAAAATGTTACCAATTGTTGAATCTAGGGGATAGGTATATGGTGATCATTGCACTATTTTTTTCAACTTGCATATATATTTGAAAATTTTCATAGTAAAATGTTGGAAAATAAAATATAAAAAAATTACCCATATCCCACACTAAATATATATTTATATCGAAAATATTTTTTATAATTTGCTTTTGAAATTATTTAGTTATGAGTAATCATTTATTAGCCTTTGGCTGTAATTTCTTGGTTCTTCTCATGAACACTCAGGAATTTCATGAAGAATAAAATCCAATTTATAAATTGTTTTTAAATATACAGAAATTTCTATAAAACATGAATTCTTTTGAAATTTTGAGCACCAAATTTATGTTTACCAAATTTAACAATATACAAAGTTGGCATATTAAATCTCACAGCCATTTAATAGAACACTTATTATTAATTTTGACTTGGCAGTTTTATTTTTCCATTTGGGAGCCAGTAATTTTCCCTCAGTCCTCAAATGCTTTCAGAGGCTATGCATGAATAGTGGGTAAAAGCTAAAACAACCAGTTCTGCTCCTTATTCAACTGGGAGAAGAAGCCGAATACCTCAGTTGACAGAGGGAGTCATTCCTTGTCAGGGACCAGTGAACCTTGTAATTGCAGTCATGGGAGCCAGAGAGACTTAGTTTCAAATCCTGGTTATGCCATTGTTCAAGAAGCCATTTAACCACTCTGAGGTTTAAAATGGAGATAATACTGACTATATGACTAGACTGTCATGATAACAAAATGAAGGAATCCCGTGTAAGAGCCTTATATCATGCCTGGTGCCGCTGATACTAGGCCTCTTGATTTTATTTCCTTGAAATCAAATGACGGCAGAGAAGGAAGGCATCTGGTGTGGTTTTCAGCTTGGCCCCATGGGGGTCTCTGTCGCTTGCTGCAGAGCCCTGCAGGAGGATGTGCAGCTTTGCCTTTCAGAGCACCGCAAGTCCAACCCACAGGGCGGCCCCGCAGGAGAGCCTCACGAAATGGTGGTCAAATAAATTGATAGGACTTGTCACTACACTCTACACTCCTTAGAGGGATTATTGTGTTTGGGGGATGTTCCTGAGGCAAGAGCTGGGAAGTTGATAGAAGTAGCTAGAGAACAACCCACTTAATTAACTTAGTCACCACTAGGGTTACAATTAGTCCATATGACGTCTTGGTGCAAATTAGAAAAAGGTACCCTTACCTGGAGATACTTTACTTCACATGTTGGGAAATTGCTGAAGTACAGTAAATTTTTTCTTAGGCCAAGACAATTTATTATCTGCTAGGAAATTATCATAATAAATATGCAAATTTATTATACCTCTATCTGTGAATTATAGATAGAAATGTTGCTTACTTTTTTGTGGCAATGCCTGGATATTCAAAGTTGAAACACACACACACACACACACACACACACACACACACGCGCTGCCATGCTCAAGAGTGAAAGTGAAATTTAGTTCATGTTACAGCTCTTCCCTGAGCAGCTGGGAAAGTACAAAAAACTCAACCTCAGTAAAACTTAAGAGATTTGTAGTACTAAACCCAGAAGAAAGAAAAAGCAAACTCAATGTAAAAAAAAAAATACCCTGCATCTGTCATGAAATTATTTCTTTTTGGACCTTCTTTTTGGGGCAAAGGCCAGCATTTGCTCCTAGTTTTATTTTTAACCTTCCTGAAAAACTACATTTTAGTTTTTCTTCCTATTAAGCTCTGATCGTTCACGTAAGACAACAGAAAGCAGCCTAGTCTAGTCCAGTAGTTTTCCAAAGTGACTAAACATCATAATCACCTGGAAAACTATAGAAAAAAACCACAATAACAACAAAGAAAGAAAGACACAGGCCCAAGCGTCTCACCTCAGCTAGGTTTGGGACCCATTGGTCTAATCAAATAATAGAATATGAAGAGATGAGGTGGTGATACCAACTGGAGACCCTGAATTCCTTCCTCTCCAACTCCCATTCAATATCCTCTCTAGAGCCAGCTGGTGTGCTGACAGGCTGGGGGGTGGGGGTGTCATCTGAAGCCCCAGACTGGGCAGGGATCTCTAAGTTACTTGTCTGCAAGTGGGGTGCAAACCCCCCAGGAGTCATGCAAGACAATTCATTGGCATAGAAGATGAAAACTGGATAGTTTTTCATCTCTGTATAGTGTATAATGCATTTGCTATATTAATGAAGTGGTCCCTTTAATTTATAAATAAAAGTACATAGGCAACCTTAAATTACACCTAACAGAACTAGAAAAAGAAGAACAAACAAAGCCCAAAGCCAGCAGAAGGAGAGAAATAATAAAAATCAGAGCAGAAATAAATGATATTGAGACCAAAAAAACAGTAGAAAGGATTAATGAAACAAAGAGTTGGTTCTTCGAGAAGATAAACAAAATAGACAAACCCTTAGCCAGGCTAACTAAGAAAAAAAGAGAAAAGGCTCAAGTAAATAAAATTAGAAATGAAAGAGGAAAAATTACAACGGATACCATGGAAATACAGAGGATTATAAGAGAATACTATGAGAAATTATATGCCAACAAATTGGACAATCTAGAAGAAATGGATAAATTCTTAGACTTATACAACCTCCCAAAATTGAACCAAGAAGAAATGGAGAATCTGAATAGACCAATCACAAGTAAAGAGATTGAAATAGTAATCAAAAACCTCCCAAAAAATAAAAGTCCAGGACCAGATGGCTTCTCCAGTGAATTTTACCAAACATTCAAAGAAGATTTAATACCCATCCTCCTCAAACTATTCCAAAAAATAGAGGAAGATGGAACACTTCCTGAATCATTCTACGAGGCCAACATCACCCTGATACCGAAACCAGACAAAGACAATACAAAGAAAGAAAATTACAGGCCAATATCGCTGATGAACATTGATGCAAAAATCCTCAACAAAATATTGGCAAACCGAATACAACAATATATTAAAAAGATCATACACCATGATCAAGTGGGATTTATACCAGAGACGCAGGGATGGTTCAACATCCGCAAATCAATCAACGTGATACATCACATCAACAAAACAAAGAATAAAAACCACATGATCATCTCAATAGACGCAGAGAAGGCATTTGACAAGATACAACATCCATTTATGATAAAAACTCTCAATAAAATGGGAATAGAAGGAAAGTACCTCAACATAATAAAGGCCATATATGACAAACCCACAGCTAACATCATACTCAACGGGGAAAGACTGAAAGCCATTCCTCTGAGAACAGGAACGAGGCAGGGCTGCCCACTCTCACCACTCCTGTTCAACATAGTACTGGAGGTTTTGGCCAGAGCAATTAGGCAAGAAAAAGGAATAAAAGGAATCCAAATAGGTAACGAAGAAGTGAAACTCTCACTATTTGCAGATGACATGATTGTATATATAGAAAACCCTAAAGAATCTATTGGAAAACTGTTAGAAACAATCAACAACTACAGCAAAGTTGCAGGGTACAAAATCAATCTACAAAAATCAGTTGCATTTCTATATGCTAATAATGAACTAACAGAAAGAGAGCTCAAAAAGATAATACCATTTACAATTGCATCAAAAAGAATAAAATACCTAGGAATAAATCTTACCAAGGAGGTGAAGGACCTATACAATGAGAACTACAAGACATTATTGAGGGAAATCTACGATGACATAAAGAAATGGAAAGATATCCCATGCACGTGGATTGGAAGAATAAACATAGTTAAAATGTCTATATTACCTAAAGCAATCTACAGATTCAATGCAATCCCAATCAGAATCCCAATGACATTCTTCACAGAAATAGAAAAAAGAATACTAAAATTTATATGGGGCAACAAAAGACCCCGAATAGCTAAAGAAATCCTAAAGAAAAAGAACAAAGCAGGAGGCATCACAATTCCTGACTTCAAAACATACTACAAAGCAATAGTAATCAAAACAGCATGGTACTGGTACAAAAACAGACACACAGATCAATGGAACAGAATTGAAAGCCCAGAAATAAAACCACACATATACGGACAGCTAATTTTCGACAAAGGTGCTAAGGACATGCAATGGAGAAAGGAAAGTCTCTTCCTTTCCTAAATGGTGTTGGGAAAACTGGACATCCACATGCAAAAGAATGAAAGTGGACCATGTGCTATCGCCATTCACAAAAATTAACTCAAAATGGATCAAAGACCTGAAGGTGAGACCTGAAACTATAAAACTCATAGAAGAAAATATAGGCAACACACTATTTGACATTGGGTTTAAAGGAATCTTTTCGGATGACATGCCTACCCAGACTAGGGAAACTAAAGAAAAAATAAACAAGTGGGACTTTATCAGACTAAAGAGCTTTTATAAGACAAATGAAATCAGAATCAAGATGAACAAACAACCAACCAGCTGGGAGAGAATATTTGCAAAACATACATCTGACAAGGGGTTGATCTCCATAATATATAAAGAACTCACACAATTGAACAACAAAAAAACAAACAACCCGATCAAAAAATGGGCAGAGGAAATGAACAGACACTTCTCCAAGGAAGATATACAGATGGCCAATAGGCACATGAAAAGATGCTCAACATCACTAATCATCAGGGAAATGCAAATCAAAACAACACTAAGATACCACCTCACGCCCGTTAGAATGGCTATAATCACCAAGACAAAAAACAACAAATGTTGGAGAGGATGTGGAGAAACAGGAACCCTCATACACAGCTGGTGGGAATGCAAATTGGTGCAGCCTCTATGGAAAACGGTATGGAGATTCCTCAAAGAATTAAAAATAGAGATGCCCTATGATCCAGCCATCCCACTACTGGGAATCTATCCAACGCACCTGAAATCAACAATCCAAAGAGGCTTATGCACCCCTATGTTCATTGCAGCATTATTCACCATAGCCAAGAAGTGGAAGCAACCTAAGTGTCCCTCGACTGACGATTGGATTAAGAAAATGTGGTATATATATACAATGGAATACTACTCAGCCATAAAAAAAGACAAAATCGTCCCATTTGCAACAACATGGATGGGCCTGGAGCGTATTATGTTAAGTGAAATAAGCCAGAAAGAGAAAGACAAACACTGTATGATCTCACTCATATGTGGAATATAAACCAACACATGGACAGAGAAAACTGGACTGTGGTTACCCGGGAAGTGGGGGTGGGGGGTGGGCACAAGGGGTGAAGGGAGTCATATATGGGGTGATGGACAAACAAAAATGTACAACCCAAAATTTCACAATGTTAGAAACCACTAAAATATCAATCAAAATCAAAAAAAAAAAAAAAGTACATAACATATTTACTAATGGAGTGGTCCGTGTACATAATTTATAGGTAAATTTATTTATGGTGATGCTCAAACTTTTTTTTTACAAAGGGAGGTAATATCTACTGTCCTAAGGAAATAATGGGCACAGGACTTTGTTCTCCAGGGAACCCAGAGACAAAAGATGGAACTACCTGGCCAAAGACCAGGACGCCAGGTCTCCAGAGAGGGAGTATATTAGGGTTCACCAGAGAAACCAATAGAATGCACCAATAGAGAACCAATAGAACGCACACATAGAAAGAGATTTATTATAAGAAATTGACTCACGGGATTATAGAGGCTGGCAAGTCCAAAATCTGCAAAAGCCAAGTGGTAAGAGCCAGTGTCCCAGTTCAAATCCAAAGGCGAGCAGGCTGCTATAGAACCAGGAAGAGCCAGTGTCCCAGTTCAAAGGCCAGCAGGCAGGAAGAGTCCATGTTCTAGTCTGAAGAACTTCAGGCAGGAGAATTCTCTCTTACCCCAGGACGGTCAGCGTTTTGTTCTCTTCAGGCCTTCAACTGATTTGGATGAGGCCCACCCACATTAGGGAGGGCAGGCAGTCTGCTTTACTTATTCTGCCCACTTAAATGTTAATGTTATCCCCAAAACACCCTCACAGAAACACTCAGAATAATATTTGACCAAATGTCTGGGCACCCCATGGCACAGTCAAGTTGACACGTCAAATGAACCATCATAGGGTGTTGCAGGTATCTACCGAACACTTCCAGTGAAGTCACTTCCAGTTATGCCACTTCCGTTCCCAGGCACCAAGTTCAAACTTCTGCACTAGCTGTTTTTAACTGCCGCTCCTGTTGTTGTTTGTTCTACTCCTTTCTCCACCCCACAAGTAGCCACGGTTCAAGTCCTGCCCCCTCTCACTGAAAAGTGAGACTAGAGAGAACTTATCCATAAACAAAGGGTTAAATTTTCAAATCACCAAAAGGTTTCAGCTTATTTTAGAACAAGCCTTGCAAACATTTCACACAACTTTTCTTTATCAGGAACAGAATGCGCACAGTATGTTCTAATAAAGAATGTAGAGATAATAAAAAGAACTAAATCTTCTAAAGTTGCTGATGCATGTATCCCCCCCAGCAAGTGTGTTATCTGCCTCTGTGTGGATTAACCTAGGGGGGCCCCCTGGCTCTTTCTTCTCCCAAAGGAATAGTGTGTGCTAGCTGCATAGGTGGGCCTACTTATTCCATCCCCGAGATGAGGAACACAAAGAAACAACAGGCAAACAGACTGCAAGAGCTGCGACTAGAAAGAGCTGGGAGCAGAAAGTCTTTCTCTCCCAATAGTTTACCTGAGGGCCAATCTTACCCCTTAGGCGTGGACACCAAGTCTTGCCATCCCTGGAGGGACGCCAACAGCGTCACCTGACTGCAGAAGGTGAACTCTCAGCAAATGGAGCCCAGTTACCAGGGAAGGGGAGACCAAAGAGAAGCCCTAGAACAGGCAGCTTCTAGTGAACAATAATAGAGGGAAGGGACGTATCACTTCTAACGGAAAAAGAAAATGAAAGAGAAGACAAATTCAATTTCAGCGTTAGAAAAAGACTTTCTGGAACTAAAACAAAACAAATGATTTCCAAGTTTTATAAAAGAATGTGTGGGTTTTCTTCACTGCTCTATGTCCCTCTTTATTACACATTTACACAAATATTCAATGAATAAAATTCAATAGATAAAATAGAAGAGGCAATGGAAACCAATGAGAAAAGAATTAGTGGCCTCAAAGTGGACTAAACATGCCAAAACCATTAAGGAAATGAAAATCAAAACCACAATGAGCTACTACTTCACACCCATTAGGATGATGGCTATTATTAAAAAAAAAAAAACAACAGAAAATAACAAGTGTTGGTGAGGATGCAGACAAATTGGAATCCTTCTATATTGCTGGTGGGAATGTAAAACAGTACAGCCACTATGGAAAACAGTATGGTGGTTCCTCAAAAAATTAAACAAGATTACCATACGACCCAGCAATTCCACTTCTGGGTATATACCCAAAACAAATGAACGCAGGGACTCAAGCAGATATATGTATACCAATGTTCATAGCCACATTATTCACAATAGTCTAAAGGTGAAAACAACCCAAATGTCAGTCACCACATGAATGAATAATCAAAGTGGTCTATCTGTACCATGGAATATTATACAGGCATAAAAAGGAAGGAAATATGACACACGCCCCAATCCAGATGAACCTCGAGGATATTATGACAAGTGAAATAAGCCAGTCACAAAAGGACAAATATGGTATGATTCCACTTAATACGAGGTATCTAGAGTAGTCAAATTCATAGAGACAGAACATAGAATGGGGCTGGGGAGAGGAGGAATTGTTTAATGGGCACAGAGTTTCAGTTTGGGAAGATGAAAAAGTTCTGGAGAAAAGATACCAAAGCAGAATTTATGAGGAACAAGATAAGATACATTAAGACAAGAGATTGGGGAAACCTAATATGCAAATAACAGGAGATCTAGAAAAAGAAAAAGAGCAAAAGGGAGAGGAATAATTAAAGCAATAACAGAGGGATGATTTTCCTGGTCTGAAGAAAGAAGTCTGCAGATTGAAAGGGCCCACTGAGGTATAGACAAGAGTAATGAAAATCAAAGGCCCTTGCCTAGCAACATCTTGATAACATTCTTGAGTTCCAGAGGTACTGAGAAAATCTTATAAGCATTGTTCAGACTGAAATAATACATTGCTTACAAAGGCAGAAGAATCAGACAAGCATCAGACTTCTCATAAATAACACTAAAAATTAGAAGGAAGTGAAATAACATCCATAAACCACTAAAGAGATAAGAACTAGAGTTGAAGAACCCAATAGCCAACCAGGATGGCATTGACCTGTCAGGGTGAAATGTACATAGCAATAGGTAACATATACATAGCAAGTGTACTGATCACTTCTTTTGTTCAGCAGTCTAGATGATACTCATGCAGCCTCACGAGAATCCTATGAAGTAAACACTTTTATTAGGACCCCAATATTATGGATGAGGAAACTGAGACACAGAGGAATAAAGTAAGTTGCCCGAGATCACACAGCCCAGAAGCAGCAGAGCCCAAATTCAAATTCTGGTGTTCACATGTTTACACCATTCTACCATTCCTAAAACGAGCTGTCTTCATGAGAGGTAGGGAAAGGGCTGGAGAAGGAAGGTTTGCAGAGTGGAGGACTGGGAGCAGAAGACCTGCAGATGGAAGACAATGCATAGTGTAACGTACACAGTACATATCAACCACAGAATGCTGTAAAATATTTTATTGCAAATATATAAAAATTTAATGTAGATATTGAGAAGAACCAGAAGGTGATAGGACATACGAAAACATGGATTTGATCTTGACCAGTCTGTGAGTCATTTTATTCTTGGATTTCTGTTATTTCAATATATTATCTGTAATCAAGAGTTCAAAAAGAACAGAGTTCTGACTTGGAAGACAGACTCCCTGGGTTCCAATTCTCATTCCAGTTACTTAGTAGCTGTGTGATCTTGGGGGAGCTCTGGGGTGCAAATTTCACCTTGGAGTTTCTGCCACTTTGAGGGAAAGGAGCTGGCTCTCCGACTCCTGCCGGCATCAGTCGTTAGCTGTGGATGCCCAAGGAGGATGTATGTTGTGACTTCTTTCCTTGTCAAGCTATTGTGGTTCTAGTAGCCTGTTGGCAGTCTGCCAAAAATAAAAGGTCACAGATGTGAAGAGTTAGAAGCAACATGCCCCAAAACTGGAGAAGTAGCCCTTAGAACCAGGAAAGTGTATCCAAGGAAACTTGGGCAGAACACAGAGCTGTCCATATGTTGTTTATTTCTCTCCCATAATAACACAGAGGGAAGCAGTTGGAAGAGTGAGATCAGAAGGGTGATAATACTATCAAGAAACAAAGAGCTTTTATCTTACAGCTCCTCCATCCTTAGCATGTTGGCTTTTTGCTTTAGGGGTTTAGATGCCACTCAACCTCTAGACGTAACATGCACGTTTCAAACAGCAAGAAGTGGGAACAGATGACAGCCAAAAGGTCTTCCCTGCCAAGGCTTTTACATTTTTGTAATTTCTGTATATGGAAAGGAAACTCCCAAGCAAACTTCCCCTTTCACCTCATTAGCCAGGACTGGAAGAAATGCTCACCCCCAGACCAATCAATGGCCAAAGGGAATGAGATCTCCGTGTTGATTTAGATTAATCTTGGTTCATCCCCTGGTGCTGGGGCAGGAGCCCACCCTCCTTGAGATTAAGGGTTGCCACCAGAGACCTGAACTTGTCACTGTTCTATCAGCATCACTGATGGCTGGCGGGTTGACTCTCAGCAGTACCTGCCACCACCTTGTACCCTAACTGAGATCATGTGAGTGATGGGAACTATGCAATCCAAGGAAAGGGCAAAGAATGAAGAGAGAAGAGGATGGGAGCTTGAGGAAACAAGCTATCTGAGGACTGGTAGAGGAAAAAGAGCCCATGAAGGAGTCTGGAAGAGAAGCTACAGAGCAGGAAGAAAACCAGAGAAGTGCGATATCACAGAAGCCAAGGGACAAAAAATGTCCAGCTCATGTTGCAGTTAGCTATTGCTGTATAACAAACCACCCCAAAGTTTGTGCCTTCAATCAGCACTCATTTATTGTGATGATCTCTTATGGTTGGGGGAGTGACGGGGCTTGGCCGGATGGTTCTGGCTCAGGGTTTATCATGTGACTGCACTCAGCTGGTGGCTGTGGATGGAGTCATCTCGAAGTCTTCCTCATTCCCAAGTCTGGTGCTTGGGCTAGGAAGATGCAAACAGCTGGAGTCTGGAGCAGCTGAGCATCCCCAAGCATTACTCTCCATCTCTTTGTGCTCTGTCTATAATGTCTCTTCCCTGTGACTGCTTCAGAGTAGCCTGACCTCTTATACATTCTAAAGGTGTGTGATCCAAGGAAAGAGCCAGATGGAAGTCATGTCACCTTTTGTGACCTAGCTTCAGAAGTCATGAAGCATCACCTCCTGCTGCATTCTCATTAGAAGTGAATGACGAAGGCCCACTCATATTCAATGGCGCCTGATGGGAGCCAAGGCAGAGAATTCCCGGGCATGTTTTAAAACTACCACATCTCAGTCATTTTTATATTAAACTACTGCTTGGTTGTCGCAACAGGACAAGGATGCAATTGCTGGAAAGATCCCAGACCAAGAATACAAGTTCCTTCAATGTAGCTACAGGATATAAAGGATCCATGAGTGATCTGTCCACAGGAGTCCAAGCGCAGCCCCAACTGGAGGGACAAGCTTCACCAAGCTTTACAGTCCAAGTTGCCCAACTGATCCTCACGTCCTTCCAGAAGTTCGTTTGCCATCCCCTCAGGAATGGCATACTCTCTAGTTTGCATCCCCATCTCACCAAATGTTCTGGACTCCTGCCCAGGCTGACCTGCTCTCGGGAGCAAGCTACTGATACCCCCCACCTCCCAGGCCCCCACTCCCTACGCTCCCACCCCCGCATGTTGCATTTTCCTCAGTGTTTACTGCAAGCCTGAGTGATCACAGGTCACTTTTCCAGCCTAGCTTCTGCTAGCTGGCCCTGGCCTCGGGGCTGCCTGCGGCCCTTCAGGCATCTTCTTATCTAAAATCTATACCCTGCCTATTTCCAAAGGCTTTGAGGCTACTCACATGATCACACAAAAGGCACAATGGGGTAATTAGAGAGTAAAGAGAGCCAGGTGACAGGAGGAAGGGGGCAGAGAATTATTGTGCAGCTCTAAGTTTTCTGATAGTGAAGCCAAAAAGTCAAATCTTGGGTTACGCATTTTTTTTATTCCTCTTCAGAGACAAACTTTTTCCTAAAGTAAGCTCATTTATCACAACAGGGTATTGAATAAAGGACACTTGGTCACAAAGTCAACACAACACCTTTAACTACAGTTATGCAAGAGTCATTGGCCATCTGCATGATGGATTTTTCTATTGATCCTTTATAAAGATTAAAGCTATACTATACCCATTAAGCTGTCTCTTCCAATATTATGTGTCTTAAGAGAGTCTTTCTTAGGTTCCTTCTCTGAAAAATTTACTGAGTATCTTCATTATGCCAGACACTGTGCCCAGTGCTAAAATAGCAATCAATTTATCCTGAAGTCCTCTAAGACATTACTTCGAAAACTGGAGCGTCAGCAATCCCCTGGGGAGCTTGTTAAAACTCTGGGCCACATCCCTGGGGTTTCTGATTCACCAGGATTGGGTGGGGCCCAAGAATGTGCATCTCTAACATGTTCCAGGTGATGCTGCTACTGCTGGGCCAGGGCCCACACTTTGAGAACCACTACTCTAAGAGTCACCTGTGAAGTTAGGTATTCTAAAATATGGTTTTAAGTTTGTTACACGCTTTGGATGTTGAGAGTTGAGAGAGAAGGAGTGGTAGAATACAAGTGCATCCGAGAAAGATTGAGAGCCAGGCTTTATTTCCAGCTACGTGGGATATCAATTCACTTCATGAACAGTGTAGGAAAGAGTGAGGCCCATGATAGGAGGAGCGGCAATTTTTCGCAGCCAAGCACTTGGGATCTTTTGGGAAAATGTATAAGGCCCTAAAGTTACGGCCAAACAGCATGGAAGAGACGACATTTGGGCTGAAAATCATTTGAAACATCGTTTCCTTCTCGTAGCTTAGTCCGTACAAGAACCCCAGTGTCGCCTCAAAGAATATTCTGGAATTATGAAGAACATCATCTTAATGGACTTGTGAGAATGAATTAAGTGCAAAATGCTCTTCTGTGGGCTAAATGAATTTGTCATTTAAATGGAGGTTAAAACATCCCAATGCTTTCTTGCCACCTGTTCTCCAGATAATTACCACAAGTCCATCATTTGCTATGTAGACCTCAGAGAACAACGTTCAAATACAGAGATTTGACGCTGATTCAAAAATCTTCTAGTATAGTTATTAAGATGCTTAAAATGGAATACTATAGCTGGTCTGACTTATTTATAAAGGACTCTATGTAAGTTTTGAAAAATCAAATTTTCAATATCTTTTGGTCTCTGCTGAAACACACTAATATCAATTTAATGACCAGGATTTCCAGTTAAAGATGGCCCATTAAAATTAAGCATTTATCTCTGTTCCATTCCAAAGCCCCCTTAAGCAAAGAATAGGGATTTTTTTTCCAGCTTTATTCAGATATAATTGGCATATAGCATCGTATTAGTTTAAGGTATACAACATAATGATTTATGTTGGCGGCGTTCCTTGGCTCATGGCCCCGCATCACCCCCACCTCTGCTTCTATCATCACATCTCCTTCTCCGACTCCGCTCTCCTACCTCCCTCTTTCACCTATCAGGACCCTTGTAAATGCATTGGGCCCACCTGGGTAACCCAGCATCATCTCCCCATCTCAAGGCCCTTAATTTAATCACATGTGCAAAGTCCTCCTTTGCCATATAAAGTAACATATTCTCAGGTTCCATAGATTAGGGCGAGGACAGCTTTGGGGGCCATTATCCTGCCTACCACAGGTGGCTCCATCACTCTGGATGAGACCAGTAGTTGACGAGCCCCACTCACCGGCACAGAGCTTCTGCTCCTCTCTTTGTTGTTAAGCTTAAGTGAGTTAATATGCCTAAAGCACTTAAAAGAGTTTCTCTCAGACAGTAAGTGCTACAAAAATGTCTGCATTTATTATGTGATATTGTTATCATTGAAGGAAACCTTCTAATGTGAAAATTAGAGAACAAAACAATTAAGCAGAAAGAAGTAGCTGGGAAAAAAGACTACACAGGAAGATGAACACACACACAAAATCTGCTATTAATATATCCTCAGAGAGCTAAGACAAGATGCTGCATCCAGGAAATGAGAACTGGACACTAGCAAAATGAAGGGAAACAATCAGAAAACAAGGGCATGTTTTGGAAATTAAAAATATCGATCTGAGGGGCTGGCCCCGTGGCATGGTGGTTATGTTTGGCACACTCTGCTTCAGCAGCAGGGGTTTGCAGGTTCGCAGGTTCGCATCCCAGGCGTGGACCTACACCACTCATCAAGCCATGCTGTGGCAGCAACCCACATACAAAATAAAGGAAGTTTGGCACAGATGTTAGCTCAGGGTGAATCTTCCTCAAGCAAAAAAAAGAGGAAGATTGGCAACAGATGTTATCTCAGGGTGAATCTTCCTCAGCAAAAAAAAAAAAAATCAGTCTGAAACATATGAAATTGCTATTTTTTTAAGATTGCAGGTCATCAAATATTGGCATTTTATATGGTTCAATCTAATATGAACACATAAATGAAAAACTCAATAGAAGAAAACATTGAGGAAATCTCTGACAGAGTACAGCAAAAAGATAAAGAAATGGAAAAGAGAAAAGATATAAAAAGTATCTCTCTAGGAAGCCCAACTAAATGAGAGAAGTTCCAGAAAGAGAGAACAGAAAAAATAGAGGGAAGGAAATCATCATAGAAGTAATTCAAGAAACTACCCAGAATTGAAGGACATGAGTGAAAGTGTCCGCTGAGAAACTGATACAATGGTGGAAAATAGAATCACACTAAGACCCATGGTAGGATCAAAGAGAAGCTCATAGAAGCTTCCAGAGAGGGAAACCAGAGAAGAAACAACCTCACACAAAAGACCAGGAATTGAAATGCTTTGATGGGGCCAGCCCTGTGGCCTAGTGGTTAGGTTCAGTCCACTCCTCTTCGGTGGCCCAGGTTCGGTTCCTGGGCATGGACCTATACCACTTGTCAGCGGCCATGCTGTGGTGGTGACCCACATACAAAATAGAGGAAGACTGGCACAGATGTTAGCTCAGGGCAAATCTTCCTCAGCAAAAAAAAAAAAGAAAGAAAAGAAAAAATGCTTTGAACTTCTCAACAGAAACAACGGAAGCTGAAGTATATAAAACAAAGCCTTTAAAATGTTGAGAGCAAACGCTTTCCAATCAAGAATTCTGCAGCCAGCCAAGTTTGAAGTTAAGTGTGAATGTATGCTAAAGACATTTTTCAGACTTGCAGAACCGCAAAAATGTTTCCTATGACCCAATTTTCAGGAAGCTACTGGAAGACAGGCTCCCCCCTAAATCAGGGAGTGAGTCCAAAAGAAAAAGATATGGTTCCAAGAAAATTCTGGAATGAGTGATAAAGGTGGGGCTAGAAACAGCAGGACTGGGCTTAAGAGAAAAGAAAGAATATTTTTAAACAATATTTTACATATATTTAAAATAACATAGAGAAAATCCTCTCGAGCAGGGGGTCCCCAATTTTAATGTGAATCATCTGAAGGGCTTGTTGAACCAGTGCAAGCTTCCTGGGCAGAAATTGTTCTGGATACATATTATCGAGAGATATGGAGGTTAATTAGGGGGAAAAAAAGGAAGAGTTGAAAGGAGTTGTATCCAGGGAAGAAAAGCTGGAGGTACAGGAGATGGAGACTGGGGGAGAAGGGAGTTCTGTCATGCAGGAAACTATTGAGAATAACCATTTTTCGAGTAGGAGGCCCTAGCAGAAAAGTATTTGGCCATTTAAACCGGGGATCAACAATTATGGCCAGCGAGCCAGCTGCCTATTCTTGTAAATAAAGTTTTATTGGCACATATTGCTCTAGCCACTTTCCCACAACAAGGGCAGAGTTAAGTAGTTGGGACAGTTGGCCTGCAAAGCCTAAAATATGTACTATCTGGCCGTTTACACACAAAGTTTGGCAACCCCTGTTTTAAACCATCAGTGTTTGAGAAAAAAACTAAATTGAAAAAAAAGCAAAAACAAAAAATTAATGACTAGACAATCGTAAAATGTTAGCACTGGGAGAGACATACAACTGCATTTTTTTTTGTGTTTTTTATGTGTGTGTGAGGAAGATCAGCCCTGAGCTAACATCCATGCTAATTCCTCCTCTTTTTGCTGAGGAAGACTGGCTCTGAGCTAACATCTATTGCCAATCCTCCTCCTTTTATTCCCCAAAGCCCCAGTAGATAGTTGTATGTCATAGTTGCACGTCCTTCTAGTTGCTGTATGTGGGACGCGGCCTCAGCATAGCCGGAGAAGCGATGCGTCGGTGCGCGCCCGGGATCCGAACCCCGGCCGCCAGTAGCGGAGCGCGCGCACTTAACCACTAAGCCACGGGGCCGGCCCCAACTGCATTGTTTTACAAGTGAGAAGATTCAGGTTCAGGAGGGTGAACTAGCTTGTGCAAGGCCCAGGAGTTGTGGGCAGTCTCGGATTATTCTCCAGACCACTGATTCCATCTCAGACCCGTGCCCACCGGCATGCTGCTATCTCCCTTGAATCTGTCACTGTATTTAAATGACTTTCCATGTAGGTGAGCCATAAAAAGTTACTAAAGTAAAGTATTCATGAATTCAAATTCACATGTGACTAGAGTTCACCAGGAGTTCTAATTCAGCATTCTACAGTGAAAGCTGTGAACCATAAAGCTCACGTGGAGCTGAAATTCCCCAGCTTGTCAAAAAGAACACTGATTTGAATGCACAGGGGTGCCTTGAGTGTGATTTTCAATTGCTTTCTATTGTAAAGTGTGACCCTAGCTTGTTGTCAGCTATTTCATCAACCCCAGTGAGTATTTGCCCGTTGGGGACCTACAATTTTCCCATAGCAAGGTTTAAGGTGCCTAAGATTGAGAGCTCAAATATGCGTCATCCACATGCTTTGTTACAAGTTAAACTGCTGGAATAAGTAGATCCAAAAATGTCATGGGTCACATTCAAAGAAGTTTCTGGTTCAGATAATATTTTGAAGGGATAGAAGTTGAGGGATGTGCAGTATACGAGGTTAATGAGCAGAGGGAAGAAGGGGGCTATGCTCCACACCGTCATTCAGGGACCCAGGCTGATGGTAGCTCCACCATCTTCAACATTTGGCTTCAGGCACACTCCATCATCATCATTCCAGCCAGCAGGAAGCGAGGAAGGCCACGGAGGAGTATTTGAGGTGTAATGTCACTTCTGCTCAAGTTCTACTGGCTAGAACTCAGCCCCATGCCAGCACCTAACTGCAAAGGTGCCTGGGAAATTGACAGGTATCTAAAGAATCAGGAAACATATGATGAATTTATTTTAAAACAGTATTTTATAAGCATTTTTTCAAATAACGTGCTCAAACTGTTTTTTCCAACTTCAAACACTTTTTCTCACGTGTGTGGCCATGGGCTCAGGAAGGATTAGGTGGGTTTTGGTGGTCTTCACCATTCCTATTGCTAAAGAGGAGGTTTATAGCCAAAAATGCTTAAAAGCAACATTTCATTGTTGTCACTTACATCTTTTCCCCATGGGAATGTGGGAGTGAGTCAGATAGCTGTCCTACAGGCACCTTTTGTCCCACCTAACTGTACCAAAAACGCTTTGAGTCATTGCTATAGAAGAGCAGTTCCAATCTATATCTTGGTGGCTAAAAATTAGGGGGTGGGGATTTTAGTTGAGGCATGAAAATGATATGGTCTCCCCAAGGACTCAGGCTTAGGGAGAGGGCCTACCTCACCTGAGGCTAAAAAAAATTGAAGCAGAAAACCTCCATGTTCACTTGCAAGCACTGACAGGTAATAGTTTAGGATGGATTGAAATATCTTTATCTTACATATCTGCCATAGTTTAAATCTGAAGACAGTCCTAATCCCAGCTAAAGCAGGATGTCCACCAAGCCGGCTCACCTGACTGACTAGGGACCCGCGGGCCTGTGGCTTCCTCCACTGATGGGGTCAGCATGGGTCCTAAATCCTGTAGCAGCATACCCACGTTGCCTTCCTCATTTTACAGTTGTGTTGTTGCGTGGAAGAAACTATGAACTGGGAAAAGGTAAAAACTCACTGTTCCACGTCTTGTATAAATTGGCCTGGAATTGGCGTAATCCACATGGTCTGCCATGTAGTTTGCTCTCCCAGCCCTTCCTGATCACCAGGGGAGATGGAGCTCCCAGCGGGAGGAGAACAGGGACGCATGCACCAAGGTGCCCAGATGTATGGAGGAAAAAGAACTCTAGAGGTACCAAAGATAAACTGCACTTCCCTTAAAATACTACCGAAGCCTGTCCCATCCTCACCTAGGGGCCAGTTCTTTGTTTTTGTAGTAAAGATGCTTTGATTTATTATGGGCTTTGGGTTTATGTTCATTTTATGTACAAATTCTCGCCATCTAGTGGCCAAATTAATAACACATCTTTTCTTTTGAAAAAGCCAATCTTTGCCCAAGACTCAATGATCTGATCCTTGAAATGTGAGATTTTTAAAGTGCCTGATGCAGAGTAGATGTTCAAAACTATTTGATGCAAAAGTAAAATATATTTCAACCAAAAGTTTCAAGATATAGTATATGACACACACAAGGAAATGAAAGAAAACAGACAAAATTGACAGCTAAAGTCTTTTGTCAGTGTGTTATAATCCCGTAAGGATCCCTCCTAAGAGATCCTTAGGAGGGCAAGCATCATGAATTACTCTCTGCACCTTCATCGTTGTCATCATCATCATCCATGCAAAAGGGATCGACGACAGGACAGGTTTGCCTGGAGAAAGGGGGAAAAATGGACTACAGCAGTGGTTTTGACATTTGTCTACACATTAGCATCACCTAGGTTTCTTTTAAAAATTCCAGAGCCCAGGCCACATCCCAGACCAATGAAATCTCCGTCTCTGGGAAAGGCCCAGACATCAGAATGTTTGAAGCCCTCCAGGGAGTTCCAATGTGCAGGCACACATGGGAACCACCAGCCTGTGCGTATTTAGCACTTAATTCCATGCAGTTGTGTCTTACGTGAGCATGGCACTTCACAGTTTATAAGAGCATTTTGGCATAGATGATCTCATCTAATCTGTGTGCGATAAGTACAAACCTGTATAATACGCACAGTCATTTCCTTGGCTGCTCTTAAGTTTCTGTATGGAAGGGCATAGCCGTGGCAAGGCAGATGGTGGGGACCTCGGGGCGTGTCTGGAAGCTAAGCTTGTAGAGCCAAGGCTGCTCGTCTTCCCTATATGACATGGTTATGTGGAGTGGCTGGGGGTGGTGAAGGCGATGGAGGGTGTAAGGCCAGAGGGCCTCCTCCCCAACTCCCTGCCCCGCTGAGTAATCATCTCCACTTTCTCCAGGAAACCAGGGCTTCTGTGACCGAGAGCGTGAGGGTCCTTCATTTTAAGCAGACTAAATGTAGGAAAATCTGAATTTTTCTAATTATATGAGATAATTATTTACTTTCTGAAAGGCTTCCTCTCTTTATGAAAAAAGTCGCCAGAGAATTTCTTAAGATAACTGACTCCTTTTCCATATTTTAAATTATTCCATTTAAAAACCCAGTTCTATATTCACTTTTTTTGGCAATCGTTTTTGGGTTAAAGCTAAGCACACTGAAACACTGTCCAAGTCATTGGCTCTTTATTTTTATACTTGTCCATCCAGCAGGCAATAAAGAGAAACTTTCCAAAACCCAAAGAGATTCCCATCTTTCAGGGTTGCTATGTATGGGTGCACAGGTTGTGAACTGCACAACTCCAGGAGGCACATAGCCTGTGGACAGTGATGTGAATCACAGCCCCTCCTCGTTTGTGCAACAGGGTCAGGCTGCTCTGATGCCAGGCGTTGCAGAAGAAATAGAGATACTTGCCTTGACTTGTGTTTCTAACATGAGAGCTGGTGACCACCAGCTCAGTCTTGGAAGACCCCACAGCCAATTGTCACTTCAAAGCCAGTGCTCTTTCTCCTGGGATGGCTTCATGCTGGTTCTAGGTCATTTCTCCAGGCATATGAAGAACATCTCTTTTTTTTCTTATTAAAAATACTTTCTCTGAGAACGTTTTTTTAAAGGCTTGTTCCAGCTTATCCATATTCAAGAGAACTTCATGCCTTGTGCTCTAAACACGAAAAACTCAGCTACTAGAAAGATCTTGTTTACTCCCCTGAACACACACCATGACCTTTTATCCAGCTTCAGTGTCATTCTTGCCTTTTTTCTTCTGTGCAAATACTGATTCCCCTTGTATTCAAATACAAGTTTGACCTCTTCTCAGATATATTATCAGTTTTGTCTTTCAAATGCCCTTTGAAGTGTTTGCTTGTGAGTGTCAGCCTCCCTCGGCTGGGAATCACAAAGCAGTTCCTGGAGGCAAGCAGGTGAATCTTGTTTGCCAGCTGCGATTGCCTGACCTCATGTGTAACAGAGAACTCGTAAAATCGATGCGTTAAGAAGAGAGGAGCTCCAGCTTCTGGCCGGTGTTCCTTGCATTTCTTCCTGCAACCAGATCTTCGGTAAATGTCAAAAGCCATCTTTCAAAGTCCTGCATCTAGGGCTCTCCCCTCACCCCCGCCAATGTGCCTCCTGGGGATCGTATACACTGCTTTGCCTTCTTTGCCTCCTCGGATGCGCGGAAGCTCAGAGCTGTTTGGGGTTTCAAATGTTCTCTTTTAACTTGGCTTTCTGCTGTAATTCTTCCAAATCCACGTTATATTTTTAAGCTTGTGTTATGATGTTCGGTTTTATTATTTCTGTGCTTTTTATCTTCAAGTTGCCCCAAATCCCTTTAGGAAGAGAACTAGAACAAACAAATACACGGTTTGGAAATACGCATTTCCAACTCCGAGCCTTTGAGATCTGGTCAGGAGGCCCCTGAACGCTGCTTCCTGCTCGTGGGTACGGCAGAGGTGGCTGGGGACGGGAATATGCTTTTGCTCCCCTTTGTCTAAACACATAGGAATCAGGAGTCACGGAGCCATAGCAGTAAGCACGGACAGCGACACGCTCCGGAGATCAGACACGCTTGAGTCCAAATCCCAGCTCTGCCGGTTTTCCATCAAGTGGCTTCTTCTGTCTGCCCTTCGGTTTATTCATCTGTAAAATGGGAATAGTAACTCACACCTCTTCAGCTTTTGTAAGGATTAACTGAAATAACGAATGCAAACCCTTAGCACAGTGCTTGAAGAATGCATAATATGGGCTTAATATATATTATAGTATGATAAGTATAAATATGATAAGTATAGTTTTATCATTCTCTTTCCGGTAGAAAGCTGGATAACAATATGTGACTGGCTATTTTATTATTCATCATTCTAAATAACAGGCACAATTCAAATCGTTCTCCTGGTGTGGGGGCTATGGGAAAAAAAAAACTTCCAGAAAAAACCCTTATTTCTCTCTTCAGAAGTTTCCCCAGTCTTTTTTCTGAATTTTTGTATCTTTGTAATGTAACTGTTCTCAAACATTAGTTTACTAAGACAGTTAAAGTTTTGATTGGCATACAGTGATTTTTAATTCAAGACAACAAAACACTATTCCTTTGGAGTTTTATCCCAAATTGATATAGTAACAATATATGATCTCAGCACACATATCAATGAAATAACCAAGAAGTAAAATAGTGTTAAATTTCCTTCACTTTTCGAAAAACCAAAGTGAAGTGGAAGCTGCTCTATTTCAGAAAGCTAAATAGTAAACTCTAGTTCCTTCGCTTCTGTGTGCTTCACCATGAGACCTATATGGTTTCCATATTTTAATTTTTCCAAGTTGTACAGAAAATGCACAATAAGAAATTTAAAGTATTACAAAAACAATGGTGATACAATAAAAGCCTTTCTCTGGAAGAAAATTAAGATATCAACATATTTCTAAAATAAGGACTATTTGGGGAGTTAAGCTAAACCTGCAAATCTCAAGCTACATATGCATACAATTCAAATGGAAAGGAAAATTGCCAGCCAACAGTATCCAAACAAAAATCTAAATTCAGACAAATTTAACACTCTTACGTGTTTTCTTAGGGATGCGTTATTCATTTTTAAATTGAGCTTTTATTTAATTCTCCAGAAGTACAAGGCAGGGGCAGCCCGTCCTTTGCCACGAGGAGCACAGATCCTGACAGTCCGGGTCTCTATTCCCCACCTCAACCCGGCTGCAAGGCTCTGTGGAGACCAGTGCCGAATCACCAATAGCCTTCATATTAGGCCACGTTTGTATACACGTATTCGATATGCTCTTTGTTTTTTTTTCTTCAACAGTAAAAGCACACTCCCTCTCTAGGAGGATAATTAAATTTCTCCGGGTGCATGCACATTCTGAGCTGCAGACCCAGGATAATTGGAGCCAGGCAGCTATTTGCCCTCTAATTTAAATGGGTCCTACGGCTTAGAGGTAGACAAGCAAAATCAGCCGGCTGCCAGAGCCAAGACAGCAATGGAAATGTGTGACCAGGGCCTGGCGTAATGACAACCAGAAGCACAATCGTGATGAAAAATGACAGTCGACATTTGGCCTCCATGGGGATAAAATAGAGACCACAGGGGCAGATGGCAGAGGGGAGATTGCTGCCCCCCAAAAGGGGACAGCCACGACTAGGGGGACAAACAATTATGGCTCAACGTGAAAGCAAGACCAGTGTTGCCAGATCTTCCAATTTTTCAAGAGAAGTCAAAGATCTGGCTTTTCTATGAAATCTTCTATATTTTAAGAGTTAGCAACTTGATGAAGTGCAAGACAACAACACAGCAACATGACTACTCAGACCAAAAAAACAGAACGGCAAGACGCTGGTTTCCTAATTGTGGCCTCAAGGATGAAGTTTTCCTCAGGATTGCATTTTTCCTTGAAGTAGAGATTGAGACAAATGTCATTCTTTCAAAAATTCTTCTCTAAAAGAAATATGAAAAAACCCCAACTATATACTAAAAGCAATGTGATGTCCTGGACTGGATCCTGGAACAGAAAACACCCAAAAACACAATGGTAAAGTACTGAAATCAAATAGTCTGGAGTTTAGTTAATAGTATTGAACTGATGTGAATTTCTTAGTTTTGACAAATGGACTGTGGTGGTTCTGTAAGATCTGAACATGAGGGGCGATGGAGGGAAGGGTATATGGGAACTCTCTATACTAACTTTGGAACTTTTCTGTATATTTAAAATTATTCACAATGCAGAGTTTATTTAAAAACAAACTATATAAAATAACAATATGTGTGAAATATGTCCAATCGATTAAATCATAAAACACGTATTGAACAAGCAACTTGACCATGAACGTCACTGTAGTAAATGTAGCAGCTAAGTAGGAGGTAAGGACGAATATGCAACTGGGTTCAGGTATGGGGGGTGGGGAGGGCAAAAGTAAAAATGCCAGAAAGAACAAGATGTCTTAAGACAATTAGGTAAATCAACATGGGTGGGTCAGAGGGTCTTTTAGGGGAGGATTTAGGTGAAAAGTCTGAAAGAAAATGAGAGCAAACTGTTACAGACCTGAATTCCGTGTAGACACAGCAGACCACGGCATTACTCATTTAGTTTCTCTAAATATTGTTTTATAATCACAGTAAGGCTTCTTTATTCATCTGTGGTCTACCAATTTCCTAGCTTCTGATTTTCAATTACTTTTTTCTTCAACGAGTTAATGAAATATAAGGTGTTTACAATTGAAGATTAAACACAAATATAGGGCCAGAATAAAATGAAAGAGATATAAATCTAAGTCACGACAACACATACACATACTTGGCCATCTAGTCTGTGAATTCGCCTGTCGTAGGGTTTCTCAGCGTTGGTACTATTGGCATTTTGGACTGGATCATTCTTTGTGGTGAGGCTGTCCCCTGTGTTGTTGAATGTTTAGCAGCATCCCTGGTCTCTTCTCACGAGATGCCAGTAACAGCCCCAAGTTGTGACAAATGGAAGTGTCTCCAGACATTGTCACATGTCCCCTGGGGGGCAAAGTTGCCCCTGATTGAGAACCACTGGCCAAGAGAGAAGCCTATTTATCTAAATCAGGGAATATATTCAATAGGTATACCCCAGTACTGGCATTCAAGTTGTCAGAACTATCAGGTGGAACCATAAAAAATAGCTGTTTTTGTATATCAAAAAGGTTGAATATCAGCAATTTCTTAAGTTTCAACCTGAAATTGATATACTTCTATACTAATTGGTAAATAGCAAAATAGCAACTGCTATTAGTGGCAAAAGTAATTAATAACTTGCATTCTGATATAAACTTGTTAGTGCAAGGTCATTGCCATGTCATTGAATGTCATGATATCCAATCATCGTGGTGGCTATGTGACTTGGTAGATTATAGAGATATTAAATATATTAACATCCCAGCTACAAAAAGTGGCTGGAAAATGTTTTTATTAATTTGCTGTTGGGTCATCAGAAGCTGAAAGTAAATTCAGCACTGAGAATAATGTTGTTGCTGTTAACATGTATTCTCTGCTGATTAGATAAGAGGTCACCAGACAATATGGCCTTCTAGCAGCTTCAAAGGCAGGCAAGGGGAGGTGAGGGAGTGCCAGTATAGGGTGCCCAGCAGGCTGGAGCAGGAGGCTTTGGTGGCCCTATTGGCTGCAGAGCCATTGTTCTCATGGTCCATGCCATGTAGAAAGCTCTGGTATCCAAAGGCTCAGCCAGCTGAGATCTTGGGCACCCAGCCTGGTGGCCCCTGGGCTGCCACAAATCTAAGAGCCAGCATTGGGGCCCTAATGACATTCATTTGGGGGGATATCATTGGATGAGTTGGATGTGGTTCCTTGTGTCAAATCACGGCTCAGACAGGGGCATTATTTAGCTGTTCGGAGCTACGTCAAACAAAAGACCACATCAACAATTTCTAAAAATCAAGAAATGATTTGGAAATTATTAGAATATTCAATGAGCAATATGCTACCACTTAGATTACTTGGTAAAGCGGTTTTGGATTGATAGAACTTAGTTTATTTGGAGAATGAAAGGGAGCATGTTGATAATTTTCTCTATGTATTGATTTCTGTGTTAATTATATTCCCAGAAGCTGTTGTAAAATATATTTATTTCACTGGTGGATTATCATCAGATATCTGGAAGCCCACTGGTTCCCAAAGGACAGCTCACCCCATCCAATATTGAAGAGTGAGCAATTATCTTCTGTGGTTCAGCATAAAAAAAATCAAATGTATATACAGAAAACAAAGAGTTCAAATCCTTGCCCACCACTACCCTTGGATGCCTTCCTAACTCTCCCCGAGCCTCGGTTTTCTCATCTGTGCTGGTGGAGCCATAGCCAATGGGGTTGCTGTGAGAACCGAACGTGACTCTGCGAAAAAGGGCGTGGCCCACGATAGGGACTCCTGTTCCCTCCTAGGGTTCCCATTAATGAATGAATGAACCAGCAACCTTTTTCTATATTAAACTGCTGTGATTAATACTTAATACTTTGTATTTCATACAAGATGGGTGTTTATTAAATGTATTTTATTGACTTAATTTAAAGTACCTGGAATGTAAGGGTCTGAATATTCCAGAAGAGTGAGTTTGAACTAAAATTCCCGGTCGTGGCTTGCTGCAGTCCTCCTCTTACCTGTGCGAGTGTAACCTTGAGGGAGGGCCAGTGGAGTTAATAATTCACTAAGCACAGCTGTTTCCCCAAAGACTCTTGAGCTGAGGCTTTTTCAAGCCTGAATAAAGTCACATTATTCTTCTTTTAAAAGATCAAGAAAATCACATCATGCTTTTGAGAACTGGTAGGTAGATAGTTGTTATCATAAGTTGGCATTCAGGGAAATGAATATTTTTTTGTTAAAAAGCTGTGCTTGTAAATCAGATTTTTATATACGATCGACCTTCAGAAAGTACCTGCCGAGCTCTTTTACCTCTTTTAGAGTTCTATTTTGGAGAAAAAAGTTTTCAATGATTATTCATTTTATCTTTTTGAAAAATAAACACTATTTTTTAAAATAAACAGTTTTTTTTCATAAACACTAAGAGAACATTTATTTCAACATTTCCCCACTACCTTTGCTAAATTAATTGGGTGGGATAAACAGTTTGCATCTTTTTAACTGACACCTCTGAGCCTGAGGAACAGAAGATCTTTAACATGGGAGAATAAAGAGAAATCACGTTACCTTCACAGCCCTAATGACTTGAACAATGGTGGGAAAAGAGGATGGTGGTCTAAAGAACTGTCAAGAATCAAATGAGCCAGCCCTGATGACCGCTTCGGCGGCCCGGGTTCGTTTCCCAGTCATGGAACCACACTACCCATCTGTCAGTTGTCATCCTGTGGCGGCGACTCACATAGAAGAACTAGAAGGACTTACAACTAGGATATACAACCATGCACTGGGGCTTTGGGGGAAAAAAATGTGGAAGATTAGCAACAGATGTTAGCTCAGGGCGAATTCTTCCCTGCAAAAAAAAAAAAAAAGAATCAAATGACCATAGCTAAGAGCACACGCATTGCTAAACTGGGTGCTCTTCTCCGGCTCACTACCAGTTCCTCCAAGGAAAAATGTCTTGATATTATGGAAGAGAAGAGAAGAATGAGACAACTCAGAATCCAGAGGGACAAAAGCCAATGGTAGAACTGGAAAGATTAGGGGTGTGCGTGTGTGCGCGAGCGTGTGTGTGTTCACTTGTGGGTGGTCCTTATTATACAATGATCAGAAAGACATGTTTTGTTGGAGTTAATACTTATTGCTCTAAGAAGTTTCTAGGGGGTCACTCGATACTAATTCCTATTTTATTGCTGGAGTGTTTGAGTGGCTGTGTCTGTACAGCATAAAGAGAAGTGGATCTTTAGGAGGACGCCAAATGATGAAGGGACTTTTGGTTGCTGTCTACATTGATCATGTCAGTTGCGAAATAATCACATTTTCATTTAACCATGTGTTGTGCCCTCTCTGAATGCAAATTTAAAGATCATTGGTTGGAGAACATTTCTCATTTTTAAGTTCTTCTCTGCAAGTTCTTCTCTTTATTTCCAAAGAAAGAAAGGAAGGAAGGAGGGAAGGAAGGAAGGAAGGAAGCAAGGAAGGAAGGAAGGAAGGAAGGAAAGAAATGAAAAGAAAAGAAATTGTGAGAATCTGCCAAGCAATGTGCTAGATGAGGAATTGGCAAACTACTCATGGCCTATGGGCCAAATCTCACCCTCCCACCCCCTACCCCCACCTCGTTTCTGTACAGCCTTCCAGCGAGGTATGGTATTTACATTTTTAAATGGTTGGGGGGGAAAAACAAAAGAATAATATTTCATGATACATGAAAATTAAATGAAAGTTAATTTGCAGTGTCCATAAATAAGGTTTTATTGAAACACAGCCACGCACATTCATCTACGTATGTGGCTGCTTTTGTGCTACAACTGCAGACTTGAGTAGTTGTAACAGAGACCCTATAGCCAGCAAAGCTGAAAATATTTACTCTCTGGCCAACCCCTGTGCTAGATTCTGAGGATAAAGCTGTGATAAAGACTGACCCACTTCCTGACATTACATTACCTACAGTGTAGTCACTAACAGGAAAGAAAGGCAATATGCAAATAAAAGCAACAAGATGATAATTCTAGATTAAGATAAATGCTATGAAGGCAGTCAACACAGGGAGCAATGAGATAAAGAGAAACTGGAGTGGGGGCGGGGGGAGGAAAGAAAATTGTGGTTTGTGGGGATGTTAAAGAAGTGACATTTATAAATTGAGACCAAGAGATCAAAGGAGTCAAGCCTGTGATGGAGGAGCCAGTGGAAAGAGCTTCCTGAGACAGGAAGGCACATGTGCAAACGTCCTGTGGCTAGAAGGGTTTTATGTGTCCTAGAAAGGAGGCTAGAGAAGCTGAAGGTCAGTGAGGGAAGAGCACATGAAGTTGGAGGGTTAAGCAGGACCAAATTCTAAGTACAATGGGAAACCATTGACAGGTTTTAAGCAAGAGAGTGACATGATGTAATTAGCTTTGATTTAAAAAAATCATTCTGATTATTGTACGGAAAGAGACTGGAGGAGGCAAAGATATTGAGAAAAATACTGTGGAGGAGGCCAGTGCTGGGGCTGGCTGGTGGCCATGGAGATGGAGAGAAGTGAACAGACTTGAGATCGAGACTTTGCAAACAGAACCAACAGCCTCAGCATATGAAAAGCAATGGAAAGGTCAGAATCAAGGATGATTCACATATTTTTGACTTGAGCAACTGGATGGTTAGTGGTGCTGTGCACTGAAGGAAGAACGGGTTGTTGGGAGGAGAAGCATCAGGACTTCCATCAAGGGGACGGCCTGGTGGGATAGTGGTTAAGTTCACGTGCTACGCTTCAGCGGCCCAGGGTTCATGGGTTCAGATCCCAGCCATGGACCTACACACCACTCATCAAGCCATGCTGTGGTGGCGTCTCACATACAAAATAGAGGAAGATTGGTACAGATGTTAGCTCAGGGACAATCTTCCTCACCAAAAACAAAACAAACAAACAAACAAAAGGCTTCCATCAAGGGATGAATCGAAAAAGAAGATGTGTGTGTGTGTGTATATATATATACACACACACAATGGAATGTTATTCAGCCATGAGAAAGAAGGAAATCCTGCCCTTTGTGACAACTTGGATGGAACTTGAGGGTGTTATGCTAAGTGAAATAAATCAGACAGAGGAAGACAAATAGCGTATGATCTCACTTATATGTAGAATCTAAAAAAGCCGAGTTCAGAGAAACAGAGAGCAGAATGGTGGTTGCCAGGGGCTGAGGGGAGGGGGAAATGGGGCGATGTTGGTCCACGGATGCAAACTTCCAGTTATAAGATGAATAAGTTCTGGGGAACTAATGTACAGTATGGCGATTATAGCTAATAGTACTGTGTTATATACTTGAAAGTTGCTAAGAGAGTAGATCTTAAATGTTCTCACCACAAAAAAGAAATGGTAATTATGTGACGGGGTGATATTATGTGATGGGATGACGGTGTTAGCTAAGGCTATGGTGGTAATCATTTTGCAATCTGTAAGTATCAAATCAACACGTTGTACACCTTAAACTTACATAATATTATATGTCAGTTATATCTCAATAAACGGGGGGGGGGAGACTCCTCATTGGAGAGGCCCAGCTTTTTCTTTAAAGGACCAAATAGTAAATTTTTAGGCTTTGAAGGGTTTCTGCCACAACTCTTCAACTCTGTCCTTGTGGCACAGAGCAGCCATAGACAGTGTTGAAATGAATGAGTCTGTGAATGTGTAAAACTTTATTTACAAAACAGTTTGTGAACGGGATGGTCTGTAGTTTGTCAACTCTTGTTGTAGAGTTGGATGTTCAAGTCTAGTCCTCAGGAGAGAGGTCTGAGGTGGAGAAATAAACATGTATATCATTAGGATTTGGTCACAGGCTTGGATGACGCCAAGGAGAGCTTGTTAAAAGAACAAAGACAAGAAAAAGCCCAGGATCGTGCTTGCAGGCATTCCAACAACATTCCCAGAAATGTTGGGTGGGCAGGGATCATCTTTATCAAAATTCTGTTACTGGGAATATTTAGAAGAAGGAAACATTATCATAAGAAAGGAGAAGTACTCTTTTTATACACCACATTGACCTAAAAAGGAAAGCCTTCTTCAACTGCTCCCACTTACATGGTGGAGTGAAGTAAGAGGCAGTAAGCGCAGTATTAAAAGCTGCCTGGCTCCCCTACATAGCTGTGTGACCTTGGGCAAGTTACCTAACCTCTCTGTTCTTCATTTCTCTACCTGTGAAATGGGAAGGAGATTAATAAAACTGATCTCATAGGATTGTTGTAAAGGCTTGCCATAGAATAAGTGCTCTATACATGTACAATATTATTGTTCCTTCTCTCAATCGCTAACTCGTTGTAGAAAGGATTTGAGATAACTTGGTCCTTACTCAATTTAGACCCTCTGCTTCTCTATCAGTTTGTCTCACACTAAAGTGAAGCTCAGTTTGACCTAAATGACTTTACGGTGCTCCTCTCATCAGAACATTACCCCCGCTCCTCACCGAAATGCAAATCCTCTGTCCTCTTTAAGAACCTTCTAGCTCCAGGGTTATAAGACTTCCTCAAGCTCCCATCTATACCCTGGTGGTGAATTCCTGCCCTGTTTATCTTGCTTTGACTCCTCTGTTTGAATTATGTATGCTATATCCAGCTGTCTTAAGCTCACTGAGGACACCAGAGTCTTTATCTTTGATCTAATTTCCAGAAGTGACAGATCCGACCCACGTGAAAAGGACATTCCCCTGGGCAGCATTAGATTATACGTGATTACCCAAGAAATCAGTTAATTCCACCTTCACCTTGCCTCTCAAGAAAGCTTACTCTTTAATGACCAATTTTCATAGAAAGGAGGTAGTTTAATATTCATCCTCATTGAGTTCAAGTGAGGTTTACTTTTGTTCCTGTTTTGTTCTGGTTTTCGTTTTATTGAGCATCATTATGAACTCACTGATTTTTATATATTTGGTACATTTTAGGCAATTGACATTCCATGAATTTTTCCTGTTCACACTGTCCTTCTTTTGATCAGTAGGAACCGCTTTAAGCCGGCTTCTTTATCCTTGGGACATGCTCCTTCTTGTCTTTGATAATAGCTGAGGCAAGATGGCCTGGCTCACGTTGTCTGGCCCCTGTTCCAGACCTTGGAGCTGCCAACTCCCCAAGGATCCCTGGTGCCTTTGAGTGGGAGGCAGCGTTTAGACATCAAACTCCTTACTCTGAAAACTGGTAGTTAAAGGGAAGAAAATTAAACTTTTGTTTTGCTTTTCCAGTACAAACTGTATTTTAGGGTAACCAAGTAGCCCCAGAAGATGAAGGGAAGCTCTTCTTTACTGAGGAATTCCAGCTAAGATTTGCAGACAGGAATAGATGATAGAACTAGAAAATGAGCATTTTGCAAGAGTAGAAAGCCTTATAATGGAGGAATCCGTCTGTCACCACCTCACACCAGTTGTTGATCTCGACGTCACTAATAGCAGGACAACCTGACATGCTAATATGTTAAATGTGATCATAGTATTGGAATTATAAAGAAAAATGTCCTTATCTTCTTTTTTAACAGTTCTTAAGCTCTTATTGAGATATAATTCACATACCATTCAGTTCACCCATTTAAAGTGTAAAATTCAATGGCTTTTAGTATATTCACAGAGTTGTACATCCACCTCCACAATCAATTTTAGAATATTTTCGTGACTCTCCCCCAAAAAAAGAAAATCCCACACCTTAGTCCCCCCATCCCCCAGCCCTAGGCAACACCTAATTAACTTTATATCTATAGATTTCCCTATTCTGAACATGGACTCATGCAATATATGGTCCTCTCTGACTGGCTTCTTTCACTTAGCATACTGCTTTCAAGGTTTATCCATGTCATAGCAGGTATCAGAACTTCATTCCTTTTTATGGCTGAATAATATTCCAGTGCATGGATAGACCACATTTTGTTTATCCATTCATCAGGTGATGGACACCTGGGTTGTTTTGATCTTTTGGCTGTTGTGAATAGTGCTGCTGTGAACATTCATGTAAACTATTTATTTCAGTACTGTTTTCAATTCTTTTGGCTATGTACCTAGGAGTGGGATTGCTGGGTCAAATGGTAAGTCTATGTTTAACTGTTTGAGGAACCACCAAACTGTTTGCCACAGCAGCTGCATCATTTTAAATTCCCACGAGCAGTGTAAATGCAAACTGGTGCAGCCACTATGAAAAATAGTATAGAGATTTCTCAAAAAATTAAAAATAGAAATACCATATGATCCAGCTATCCCATTACTGGATATTTATCCAAAGAACTTGAAATCAACAATTCAAAGAGACTTATGCACCCCTATGTTCATTGTAGCATTATTCACAATAACCAAGATGTGGAAGAAACCCAAATGCCCATCAACTGATAAATGGGTAAAGAAGATGTGGTATATATATACAATGGAATACTACTCAGCCATAAAAAAAAGACAGAATCGTCCCATTTGCAACAACATGGATGGACCTGGAGGGTATTATGCTAAGCCAAACAAGCCAGACAGAGAAAGACAAACACCGCATGATTTCACTCATATGTGGAAGATAAACTAACACATGGACAAAGAGAACAGATTAGTGGTTACCAGAGGGGAAAGGAGTTGGGGGATGAGTGAAAGGGATAAAGGGGCACATATATATGGTGATAGATAAAAATTAGACTATTGGGAATGAGCATGATGCAGTCTATACAGAAACTGATAGATAATAGTGTACACCTGAAATTATACAATGTTATAAACCATTATGATCTCAATAAAATAATTGAAAAAAAAATTCCCACCAGCAGTGTATGAGGGTTCTAATTTCTCCACATTCTCACCAACATTTATCATTATGTGTCTTTTTGATTCTAGCCATCCTAGTGGGTATGAAGTGGTGTCTCATTGTGGTTTTCATTTGCCTTTCCCTGATGGCTAATGATGCTGATCATCTTTTCCTGTGTTTATTAGCCATTTGTATATCTTCTTTGGAGAAATAGCTATTCAGATCCTTGGCCTATTTTTTTCATTTTTTTAATGGACTATTTTTTTAGAGCAGTTTTGGGTTCACAGCAAAATCGAGTGGAAAGTACAGAGAGTTCCCATATACCCCCTGCCTCTGCACACGCACAGCCTTCCCCGCTACCAACATGCTATACTGCAGTGGGACATTTGTTACAATTGACGAGCCAACATGGACACATCATTATCAACCAAAGTCCACAGTTTACATTAAGGTTCACTCCTTGTGTTGTACATTCTCTGGGTTTGGACAAATGTATAATGACATGTATACACCATTATAATATCAAACAGAGTAGTTTCACTGCCCTAAAAATCCTGTGTTCCACCTGTTCATCCCTCCCTCCTCCTAACTCCAGGCAACCACTGATCTTCTCGCTGTCTCCTTAGTTTTGCCTTTTCCAGCATATCATAGAGTTGGAATCATACACTATGTAGCCTTTTCAGACTGGCTTCTCTTACTTAGTAACATGCATTTGAGGTTCCTGTATCTTTTCATGGCTTGATAGCGCGTCTCTTTTTAGCACCGAATAATAATCCATTGTCTGGATGTAACAGTTTATTTATCCATTCACCTACTGAAGGACATCTTGGTTGCTTCCAAGTTTTGACAATGATAAATAAAGCTGCTATTCATGTGCAGGTTCCTTTGCCCACTTCTAAATTGAGTTATTTGTCTTTTTTATTGAGTCATGGTCATTCTTTATACATTCTAAATGCAAATCCCTCATCAGATATATGAGTTGCAAACATTTTCTCCCATGCTTTGGGTTGTCTTTTCACTTTCTTGATGGTATCCTCTGAAGCACAAAAGTTTTTAATTTTGATGTCCAATTTATCTACTTTTGTTGTTACCGTTGCTTGTGCTTTTGGTGTCATATTAAAGAAATGATTGCCTAATCTAAGATCATGAAGATTTATACCCATGTTTTCTTCTGAGAATTTTATAGTTTTAGCTCTTACATTTAGGTTTTTGATCCATTTTGAGTTAATTTTTGTATATGGCATGATAGCCTTATCTTTTTATAGATGCAGACTAAAGAATTTAGAGATGAATATATGGTGACTGTAATTTAAAATACTTCAGAAGAAATGAATGAAGCAACTATGGCAAAATTTTGACAGCTGCTAAATCTAGGTGGCAGGTTTATGGGTATTCATTATACTCTCCTCTCTAAGAAAATTTCTTTTCTTTAAATACTAGAAAATAAAAGGAAAAGATATAGAAATGAAAATCAGAAAAAAAATACTTGATTATGAGTGAAAATGTCACTAATAGAGGAATAAACTTGCATTCATTTTAATTTATATTTTAAAGTAAATTATTTATAAACTTTAGCATTTTATAATTAGTTGTAAATTATTTGCCATACTCCTAATAAAAACACACAATAAAATGGATGCATCAGGGTGTCTTGGCACTGCTCTTAGAAGTCAATATTATAGAGCTTCTCCCTCTAATATGGCAAGGACTAGCCGCTTGCGGCTGTGGTGCACTTGAAATACGGCAAGTTCAAATTGAGATGTGCTTTAGGTGTGAAGTATACATCATATTTTGAAGACTTGGTTTGACAAAAAAGAATGCAAAATATCTCATTAATAATTATTTTTATATTGTTTACATGTAGGGGTGATAATATTTGGGGATTTATTGGGTTAAATAAAGTGTATTATGAAAATAACTTCACTGGTTTCTTTTTATTCTTTTTAAATATGGCTACTAAAAAATGTAAATTACATATGTGGCTTGCATTGTATTTCTTTTGGACAGCACTGTTCTAGAGAGAAAAGGACTGAGCTAGAAAGCCTGAATTCTAGTTTCCTTTCCTGCCTTTTACTAGCCATGTGACTTTGGGCCATTTCTTCCATTTCTCAGACCTAGAATAGTTGGCAATAAATTCATTCAGCAAATATTTAGAGCTCTTACCATATACAAAGGACTCGGCTTAATGATGTGGGGAATGCAAGATGTGAAACTGTTCACAAACTCAAATCAGTGCTTTCTCATTTCAGCCCTATCCATGAGTCAATGAAGATAGAAGTCAACAACGGAACTATCTCATCATTTTTATTTTCTCCACTAACATTTTATCTTAAAATAATGAATATTTTACAATATGTCCGAGATTGGAGATCACATATACATGTAGTATGTGTTCTTTTCATCTCTGAGTCTTGAGTCTGTGAACATGTATTCAATTTTCGTGGAGGCTCCCTCATCTCCACATTCTGTCCAAGAGGTAAGCGCACTGTGGTAGACTGTTGGTGGATTGGTGGACCTAGTTTACATGTCCTTATATTGTCCCATACCACAGTAATGCTGGTCTCGGCCCAGGACTTGCTTTGGCCAATGGGACATTAGCAAACATGATAAAAGCAGAGGCTTGAGAAACACTTGCTCATTGAGGCTTGTGTTTTTGGAACACTCCTTCTTGGAATCCTGCAGCCATGCTATGAAGGAGCCTGAACAGCCCCGAGGAAAGGCTCACATGGAGGCGGAAAGGGACAGGGGTTCATTCAGACAAGCGGTTCTCAACTTGGGGTGATTTTACTCCTTAGGGGACATTTGGCAATGTCTGGAGACAGTTTTGGTTGTCACAACTGGTGGGGAGGTGCTACTGGCATCTAGTGGGTAGAGGCCAGGGATGCTGCTCAACATCCTGGGCAGGAGAGCCCCACAAGAGGACAGGACAGCCCCACAACAAAGAGTTACCCAGCCCAAATGTCAGTAGAACCAAGGTTGAGAAACCTGGCTCTAGGCCAAGGTTTCCCCACAACCAGGGTCCTATGGGTCAAGGATAAAGGGGCTTGGGAAAGTGTTCACACTTGAAGAAAATCACCTATAGCTGCTCTTTTAAGCCTATACATTTACCAGTGACAGCTTTCTGGGTAGTCTGCTACTCACGACGATTTTAGATGACTCTCATCCATCCCAATGGTACATTTCCCCTTGTTTACCCTCAGCATTTAAGCATAGTAACTCATCAAAGTGTTGAGCCAACAACCATTTTATTAGTTGCCCCAACCCAAATATTGCTTCTTCCTATAGCGTCAAATTCATGGTTTGTGATGATTCGATTCTAGCTTCTAGTTTCCAAATCCCTGACAATGAATTAACATACTTGGAGACCAGGGGCTCTAACTTCTGCTGTTTCATAGAGTCCATCAGTTTTATCAAAGAACTGTGGCCCCACCATGCTAACAAGAAGTCACTTTCCCTCTGAGAAGATGATGTATATGTGTTGTCTAGGAGAAAAATTGTAAGGGCATAAAAATTGCAGTAATATTGTTGGTAGTAAATTTTATTAGGCGAGTTTAAAGATAATTACATTAGCAGACTCATTCAATAACAATTTTAGACATATGATTATGAGTATAAATCTCATTGCTATGGTAATTAACTGGAAAATACATAGATAGTAAATCATTGCAAGAGGGGTTTTATTTTAATTTTTAATAATAGAGCACATACACATCTCCCGGCAGAATGAAAAAGGGGCAGAAATGCTGCGTGAATTGGTGTTTTGGACAACTTTTTGGTAAGCAGGCAGATACAGGAGTTTAAAAGAAACACTATGTGCTAGGTAGTCTAATTTGCAAAATACACGAACACAGATGAAAAATCCCGATGATATGAATAATCCCAATAATGTGAAGTCGGGTTAGAGCAGGCTACAACCCACCCGCAAGTGGCCTTCTCTGTTGACGGAGAGCCAATTCTTGTCAATGTTAGGTAAAACCCAGCCATTTATCTAGCCTGCTTAATCTGTTTCCACTGAGGAGCGTTAAATTGTGACCAATATCACCACCGCGCGGGGCCTCCATCCTCCTGTAACACAGTCTCTTCCTCTACATTGGCTTTGCGCTCAGAGGTTGACTCTGGGACTGCGTTTGCTTCTTGAAAAAACCTTTTTGCTCCTGTCTGCAGGGAGGGAGGGGAAGACTCCGACTCTCCAGGAATGTGGAGGGCTGAGCTGGGGGCCACCTGGGACAGTTTGTGTTCCTGGGGTCAGGCCTTTGAGAAAAAGACAGGCAGGAGGTTGTGAAGCTGGCCTGAGGACCACCACATCTACCTAAAAATGAGGAATCTGGAGGGGCCTTGGTTTGATCCAACCATCCACCTGTGGTCAGGGCTCAGATAGCCACCAGCAGTGTAGCTTTTTCAAGGACACTGGGCAGTTCTGTAGTTCAGGCATCAGCAAATTTTGACTAAGGACTGGATGGCAAATAATTCAGGCTTTGTGCGCCAAGAGGCAAAATGGAGAGGATATTATGTAGGCACTTATATAACAAGAGAGAAAACAAATTTTCACCGTGTATTTATTGATGAAATCTAAAATATAATAATAGAGTACAATTTTGCAGTACACACCTATTAATGAGAGGAAAGTTCTTTTTGATGGGGATAATATTTCTCTTAATTGGGGTTCAAAGGTAGTGTAGCTATTATTATCGCATAGATTGCAAACGTTCATGTGTAAAAACAACGCTTAGCTCTCTGGTACCAACAGGCAGCGCTATGCATCTGGCCCGCGGGCCACAGTTTGCAGACCTTTGTAGTTGGACACCAGTCGTCTGCAATGGGTTTAGGGGTAGTCAGGGTTGGGGAGGTCGCTCCTGTTTGCCAGGCACCTCCATCACCCCTTCCCTCACCCTCCCTCCGTGTCCAGTTAATCTGGTTCATTGGCCCTCCCCCGAGGCAGGATAGAATGGTCAAGACTGGGACCTAGAACTGTCCCACGGAGTAAGGACAACTCTACGCTTCAGGACCACCCAGGGCCTTTCATCCTACCGCCCCGGGTGTGTGGACAGCCCCTGCCTCCCAGCACACTCCAGCTCTCCTCCACTTCTGCTAGCCCTCCCTCTGTCGGTCCTCCAGCTTCTCCTCCCCCCACCTCCCATCCTCTCCCACTCCCCTTCTCCTCCTCACCCCCGCGCCCCCTTGCTCCTCCCTCCCCACTAGCTCCTCCTCCGGGTCACGCCGCTCCGCTTTCCCGCGCCTCCGCCATCCCCCCCCCAGCCCCGCCCCCTCCAGCTCCACCGCCCGCAGCCCCGCCCCTCCAGCTCCACCTCTCCGAGCTCCGCCCCCCCAGCTCCTCCCGGCTCCGCTCCTCCCTCAGTCCGGCAGCCGCGCTTTCCCGCTCCCGTCCTCCAGCCGCAGCCGCTCGTGCCGCCGCCGCCGCCTCGCGCCCAGCCATGCCGAACATCGTGCTCTTCAGCGGCAGCTCGCACCAGGACCTGTCCCAGCGCGTGGCCGACCGGCTGGGCCTGGAGCTGGGCAAGGTGGTCACCAAGAAGTTCAGCAACCAGGAGACCAGGTGGGGGCCGCGCCGGCGGCCGGGCCGGGCCGGGGAGGGCGCGGGGGCGCGCGGCGGCGGGGCCGGGCCGGGGTCGCCGCCCGCCCGGGACCACCTCCGCGGTCTCCCGCTCCCCCTTCCGGGGCGGGACGGCCACGACGCGGCCTCCGCGCCACCGCCGCGACGCCCGGGAGAAGCCCAGGAGGGCGGCCCCAGCCCGGAAGGGCGACCTCGGGGCGGTCACGGAGCGTCGGGGAGAGGTGGGCGCCGCTGGCAGGAACCGCATCGGCGCGAGGCCCGCGGGGAGGGACGGCCCCGCGTGTGCTCGCCCGGGTTTCCGTCCCTGCCGGGCTGATCCCGAACCCGGAGCGTGCTAGGGAAGGTTCCGCCCACGTCCCCAACCGGGGCTGCGCACTGGATTCACCTGGGGCCATTTAAAACGCCGCTTCCCCGCCCTGCCCCAGACGTTCCGATCCAACGGGTTGGGGATCAGCGTTGTAGAAGCTCCCAGGTGACGTTCCTGAGCAGCCGCGGTGCAAACCTCTGGGTTAACTAGAGGGTATGGTTGTGCAAAGGGCTTAAAGAGCTTGAAAACTCCAGGGCGCACGTGCTGGGTTCCCTTGTGCTTCCTCCGGTTTTTCTGCCTCAAAGATGATGGGCTTTCAGCTTCTTTGTAGTTCTGGGACTCTGCTGTGCCCAGCAGCAGGGCTATGGCTTGAGTGTAACTGCCACCCATGTCTCAGGTCCACGAGAAGTTGTTGCCTTTGCTCAGCGAGGTCAAGCTGGAGGCCCCCTCAGAAGCTGGGTCAGGGGCTCCTTTTCCGGCTGCCTGAGTCCTCAAAGCTCTGTGACTAATTTCAAGTTGGTCTCGTTTTTCTCCCCTCTCGCTTAAATGTTTAGCACTGTACACGGTTACTGATCATTTTCATATCTTTGGCAAAGGTCCAATTCAACCAACGTTTTCAACAAGTGGTGCTGGAACAATTGGTGCAAGCTGCAAAAAAAATGAACCTTCATACTTCCCACCATTTCAAAATTTAACTTGAAATGGATTGTAGACCTAAATGTAAAACCTAGAACTAGAAATTTCTAGAAGGAAACATGGGAGAAAATCTTCATGACCTTGGGTTAGGCAAAAATTTCTTAGATACCAAGGAGTGATATTAATACATATGGAGAAGATGGGGTTTGTTGTTGAGTCAGCTGTTTAGGATATGTGAATCCCTTCTTCCAGGTGGGAAATCACAGTTACACAGCCCTGATGAGAACCTATGTGAAGAAACGTTTGTGAATGAGTACCAGATGGTATAAATACTGGGAGTCCTTCAGCCAAAGAATTCTGCTTTGCAGAGTTTAAAACAGAAGTCTGGGAGGATGGTCCAGGGCTTTGGAGAAGGATGGTATAGCTAGGTTTGAATGTTGTAATATTTTGCCAGTCCTGTTCAAGTTTCAGTGGCTTTAAGAAGAATGGGATAATAGTTTTTGTTCAGGAGGTGGTGTCATATAAGTAAAGGAGAAATTTCTGGATGAAGTGGATTTTGAAAGCAAATATGTTGCCCTTCCCTGTTATCTTAGCGCAGCCCAATTCTTTGCTGCTAAAGAGCATGGTTAAACTAGACCGGAAGTCCATTGCGAAGTCACTGTTGGATTTCTGCTCAAAATATTGTATATACTGTTGGGTGAAACTCATTCAGACGTTGAAGTATGATTGTTTATATGTTTTAAACGTAAAGCAGACCCAATTTTATTTTATTTTCATTGTTTTATAATCACCACCTGATAATTAGAAATCATGAGGTCTCAAAAACCACTCAACATGGAAGTCTGAGAATTGCTTATATAGTTACATTTTATGTTTTTAAATATCTAGACTCTAAAAGGTTAACTTCCTGACTCTTCTCTTTCCTGTGAACTGTCTAGGTCCGGAGTTGAGTTTTATAAACAGTCCTTTCTATACCAGTACTGTGCTAGTGATCCAGTTTTTACTGTGTGGCCTTAGAGGTGAGAAACAGAAGGGCAAAAGGAAGAGAAGATTGATTCAGTTCATGTAAGGGGCCCCTTCCTGAATCTGTTGCTGAGCCAGGACCAGAAATCTGGTTTGCTGTCTCCTGGTCATCACTGCTCCCATTCTCCATTTTTAAAACACTACCTAGTCAGACACAGAGCCTCCTGATTTTCCCTTCTCATCTCTAAATCATTTCAGATATGCAGGGAAATGTCTGCCTCAGCTTTCACATTCTGTTCTTTCAGACTGCTGAAATCCCATGGTGTCGTCCTAGGGCAGCACTGATGATGGTGTCTGAAAGTCTGTTGTAACATTTTATCCTGGTCAGTTAACCTGCCCCCAGAGTCCTTAGCTGTATTGAAAGACCCAAAGTTCTGGTTATCTACTATTGTGTGACAAGTCATCCCAGAACTTAACGGCTTAACACAGCAATTGTTTATTTGACTCACAAACCTGCAATTTGGGCAGAGCTCAGCAGAGAAGGCTTGTTTCTGCCCCATGTGGTGGCATCTAGGATAGTTAAGTGGGGCGGGAGGATTCACTTCTAAGATGGCTCACTCACATGGCTGGTAAGTTGGTACTAGCTTTTTTCTGGGAGCTTGGTTAAGAACCTCAGTACCTCTCCACGGGGCTGCTTGGGCTTCCTTATGACATGGAAGGCAAGAAGTGGAAACTACCAGTCTGTTAAGGCCTGGGCCCTGAAGTTGGTGCATCATCACTTCTGTCACAGTCTATTGTCAAGCACAGAGTCCTCCCAAATCCAAGGGGAGGAGACATAGACCCCCACTTCTTTTTTTTTTTTTGAAGAAGATTGGCCCTGTGCTAACATCTGTTGCCAGTCTTCCTCTTTTTTCTTTTTTCTCCCCAAAGCTCTGGTACGTAGTTGTGTATCATAGTTGTAGAGTTGTAGCTCTTCTATGTGGGACACTGCCTCAGCATGGCTTGATGAGCAGTGAGTAGGTCCGCACCCAGGATCGGAACAAACGAACCCTGGGCCACTGAAGCGGAATGTGTGAACTTAACCCCTATGCCACTGGGCTGGCCCCAGACCCCACTTCTTGATGGGAAAAGTGTTAAAGCGACTGCGGCCGGCCATCTTTTAATTACCACGCCCATTCATTGTTGAGTCAGATAAACTCATCTGCCTTCTTATTTCGGAATCAGTAAAGATCCTCTGAACAGCAAATGGATGCTGCCTTCTGGCCATAATTTTTAAAAGACCTAGAGTAAAGATCGGTCGTGATCATCTTTATGAGTAGAAACAGGAATAGCTTTGGGAAAAAAGTTGCCATGGTGATGGTATTTTCTGTCTTCCCCTGGACTGCTAGTCATATGGGGATTCCTGAGGAAAAATAGGCCAATGAGGCTGATCTTTTGGGATGAACAGTCGTAATACCAGGAGTGGCAAACTTTTCCTGTAATAGGCCAGACATTAAATATTTGAGGCTTTGCGGGCCACATCGTCTGTGTTGCTGCCGTATCTTACAGTTGTGTAGGTTAAGAATCCATCATGGGTCACGGTGCTCCTTTCTGGAGGCTCTAGGGGAGCATCCGTTCCCTGGTCTTTCCCAGCTTTTGGAGGCTGCCTGCATTCCTTGGCTCTTGGCCCCTTCTTCCATCCTCAAAGCCAGCAATATAGCATCTCTCTGACCCTGCTTCAGTCCTCATATCTTTTTCTCTCACTCTGACCTCTTTTGTCTCCCTCTTCCATTTTTAAGGACCCTTGGGATTACATTGGGCCACTCGAATAATCCAGGATAATCTCCCTGTTTTAAGGTCAGCTGATTAGTACCCTTAATTCCATCTGCCAGTTTGTTTCCCCTTTGCCATGTAAACTAACATAGTCCCAGGTTTTTGGAATTAGGACATAGACATCTTTGGGGGGCCATTATTCTGCCCACCACACCATTCTCAGCTCGTGGGTGGTAGATTGTCGACCCCTGAGCTATAAGACAGTGATTTCCACATTGACTTCATCTCACCACTGATAGTGATATTCATAGCTCCTTAGAACTCAAAATAGGAGGGCACACATAGAATTCTGTCTGTCCCTCTCATCCTGAGGTTGGCATCGTACTGTTTCCATCCATAGCAGAGAGCATGCAGAAATCACCCACTGTTACCAAAACTCATTTTCAGATCATGTCAACTTGAAAAACTTCATTTTTGTCTTCTGATTACTCACTTGATGTTCGGTAGAAGCTTCTGTTGATTCAGATAGACTGCTACATGGTATCCCAAATGTCAGCTTATTTTTAAATTTTCTTTATAAATAATTGACTCTCTTAATAAAACAACAACACTGGCTATAATTGGCTTCTGATAGCAAGAGAAGAGGTAAGGGTAATTATTTACGTACCTCACTTATAATTTTAAAGTAAGATTCATTATATCTCTCTTTTGGGTGAGCCTTTCATTTATAGTCGGTTCTGCTGTAACGTGACATATGCATTCCTAAAAATCACCATGCTGTGCAAAATCATACAATAAAAACCATAAGGTTTATGGGAAAAATGGGGTGGGGTGCAACACTCAAAACTTCCTCGGTATCATTAAAAAAAGATGGGAATATACTAAAAATGGTAAAACACTTTTACACGTATTACATGTTTGAGAAAAACATAAATGCTACAATAAATATGGCACTTTACGTTGAAAAAGACCTACAGCTTGCTTGTTGAAGTGGGTCTCCGAAGGGTTGCAGCTTTTGAGTTCTTGTGAGGAGGACAGAGGAAGGTGATCTGAGATGTGTGGAAGGTTGTGATGCCAGATGTGGATGGGTGTGGCTCTTGTCCTTGGTGGGGGGGGTTGTGTGTGTATGGAGTATTTCTAAGTGGCTCTATTCAGCTGTTGGCAGGGCAGTCTTCTGCATTCTCATCTTAGGATGAGAGGTCATGTATAAGCAAACGCAAAATTCATGTTATGCTCAAATTATTCCTAGTATATCAAACGTTGGAACAAATTTGCCTTTTCAAAACAAGTGTTGTAGCAGAGCTGATGGTCTCTTTGGTTCTTAGGCAGTGCTCTGTGAAGGACCTGCCTGAGCACACGGCACTATTTTGCTTTTCTTCCCATGGAAGGCACACACCAGTGATGGGCTGGCTTGCTCTCATGTTGAATACTCAGAATTCTGTACCCAAAATACAGAAATTTTCCAACATACAATTTTCAAAGACCTGCAAAGCTCTTATTTACACTTTCTCAAGAAGCTACTGGAGGATGCCAACCAGCAAAACAAGGAAGTACACCAAGAAAGAGGGTACAGAAAGTGGGAAATCGGGTGCAGGAGAGGGGCGGAGGGAATCCCCGGGGGGCAGCTGTGCACAGGGAGAAAGAGAACCCAGGTCAGCCAGCTCTGGGAGAAACCTGGGCAGGAGGATGAAATGGAGATTGCGCTGGAGGCCTCTGACATCGCGGGATTTAGATTGTTAGCCAGGTTAGGCTGGAATTTGCATTCAGTACTTAGTAAACTTAGATCAAAAGGTAGGATAATTTCCTCCAGGGAAAACAAACCAAAAAACATTGTGTATAAAAGGGAAATATTGCTTTAAGTGTCCTATATGGCTCTGCTCTGAACAGCATGTACACAGTGGAAATGTAGTGCTCATATTCGGTTAGAATATTGGTCTGTGTTGGGATGATGGTGAGATGAGATGGGAAGGCTACATACAATGTGGGTGATGGGACAGAGGGGAAAGAGTTAAATCCTCATCTTCATAGTGAGAAGTCAGCCCATGATGCCTGAAATGAAAAAGCAACATGAAACAATACAAACATTAGCTAGAGACTTGAAGATAAATATCTACAAACCACATCAAGAGTTGAAATTGGTTGCCTCTGGGCTGTTTATTTGTTATAAGCCTTATAGGATGATTTGAATTTTTTAAGCAATGTGTATATGTAACTTTAATAAAAGTAAAAAGCTAAAACTAATTATAATAATATTTAGCAGAAAAGAGTTAACATAACAGGATGGAGCCAAATTTCTAGAGAGCATATAAGATCCCCTCATATATGAAAAAGGCCTGCTTGCAAGATGGCCCTTGGCTGGCCTCTGGGAACTTAGTTTTTGTGAGGGGTCCTGCCATTCCCTGAGAGGAGTGGCTCACTGCTAAGCTGTGTAAACCGTGTGGTTAAGGCCGAATCCTTGGCAGTGTGGAATTACGGTACGTGCCAGGCAGAGGATGCCTACGTGACCAGCCCCCAATAAAACCCCAGGCACTGAGGCTCTAATGAGCTTCCCTGGGAGACAGTGCTTCACACGTGTTGTCACAGCATGTTGTTGGGGGAATTAAGGTCAACCTGGGTGACTCCACTGGGGGATGACTCTAGAAGCTTGTGCCTGGTTTCCCCCAGACTTCATCCTGTGCGTCTTTTCCCTTTGCTGATTTTGCTGTGTATCTTTCCACCGTAATGAATCATAGTCATGAGTACAACTGTATGCTGAGTCCTGGCGAATCATCACACCTGGGGGTGGTCTTGGGGACCCCCCAAGACACAAATATACTTGAATATTAACGGATGGCATCTTCCTTTTCCTAGTGTGGAGATTGGCGAAAGCGTGAGAGGGGAAGATGTCTATATCATCCAGAGTGGCTGCGGAGAAATCAACGACAACCTGATGGAGCTCCTCATCATGATCAACGCCTGCAAGATCGCCTCCTCGTCCAGGGTGACCGCAGTCATCCCGTGCTTCCCATACGCCCGACAAGATAAAAAGGACAAGGTATGAGGGCTGTGTCCTCTTGGAGGAACGTGCTCTGGGTTAACGTCTACATTTTTTTCCTCACATGTTATCTCAAAATTTGGAAAATGTTTGCTTTCTATTTTAATGGTCAAGTAAATATGCTTTCTCACCTTGGCTTTTTCAAAGATTTGTCTTTGAGCCAGCCATCATGTTAATATTTATAGATACAGAAACAGATAAAGCATATTTTTGCAGATATTAAAATACCATTATAGTCCTTGTGATGAAATTGTTGTGTATCTTTGTGTAGTGGATAGAATAAATACACATACCCACCCAGTGAGTACACAAACCAGGCAAGTCAGGATGAGAAGCAGATCAGTGGATTGTATCAACTGTTGGTATCTTGGTTGTGGTATTGTACTGTAATTTTGCAAAATGTTACCATGAGGAGAAACTCGGTAAAGGGCACACTGGACCTCTGCGTTGTTTCTGACAGCTGTATATGAATCTACAATTATCTCAAAAAGTTTAATTTTAAAAATATACCATTATCTCTTCTTAACCTTTCAAGAAGAATGAAGTTAATGTTGTTGAATTATTCTTTTAGCAACACTGGCACTATAGGAGGCTCTGTGAGTTTCTAGAAGAAATTGAAGAAGATATGGTCTTTTTGCTTTTAAGAAAACTCAGAGAAGTTGGAGTTTGAGGGGAACTTTAAAGGGGACTGTATTTCCTAGGGCTGCTGTAACAGATTACCACAAACTGGGTGACTTAGAACAGCAGAAATATATTCTCTCAGAGTTCTGGGGACCAGACGTCAAATCAAGGTGTTAGCAGAACTGTACTCCCTCTGAAGACTCTAGGGGAGAAGTCTTCTTTGCCTGTTCTGGTTTCTGGTGGCTCCTGGCGTGCCTTGGCTTCTGGTGGCATCACTCCCATCTCTGCCTCTGTGTTTGCATGGCCTTCTTCCCTGTGTCTCTGTGTGTCCTTTTCTCTTTTATAAAAGGACAGTCATTGGCTTTAGGGCCCATCCTAATCCAGAGTGATCTCATCTTGATCTTTACCTTAGTTATATCTGCAAAGACCCTCTTTCCAAATGAGGTCACATTCTAAGGTTCTGGGTGGATGTGAGTTTTTGGGGGATAGCATTCAACCCACAACAGGGATCAACTCTTGATGTGTCATCTGCTCTATATCTTATGAAGAGATGTCCAGTCAGGTTCTGCATGTCTCCTTCCCAGTTTACAAGACACACTGCTGTTCTGTGATGTGGTAACTAATTATGAGAAAGGTTTCCCCCAATACACCTCCATTTATCTCCGTAATTCATTTTCTGAAACAATGCCAATTTCTAAACAGCACACAAGATGTCATATATGAAAAAATTCCTTTATAAATTTGAATTCATATACCAAAGTTCCCCTAAATTTTAATGCCAAACTCTTCAGGTGTGGTTTCCAGACCCCAGGCTGAACACGGCTTTGTTAATTTCTCACTGAAAATTTGATCTCCAGAACTCCACTCCACACTTGAGATGTGATTTACCATATATATTAGAAGGCGTCAGCAAATTTTCTGTAAAGGCTGTATGGTCTCTGTGGTAACTACTGAACTCTGGTTGTACCTCAGAGACAGACAGGCAATACATAGGTGAATGGCTGTATTCCAATAAAACTTATTTATGGACACTGAAATGTGAATTTCATATAATTGTTGCATGCCATGAAATGTTCTTTTGATTTTTCTTTCAACTATGTAGCCACGTAAAAACGATGATTAGCTCACAAGCAGTACGGAAACAAGTGGCTGGTCGGATTTGACCCACGGGCCGCAGTTTTCTGACCCCTGGATTAGAGCATTGATTGGTTAGATGTGTGTGTGTGGCTGTCACTTTGTGACTTAGCTTTAGCTTGTGAGCAGCTAAAACCTTGGGTGACATATGCTGCTGTGAAGCATTGGACCACCCACTTGTTATTTACGGAGCTTCTTTCATCCTAAACTTGATTTGAAAGTTTTATGTGCATTTTTAGGTGCTGAATTTCAATTTATTCATTTTGTCCCATCGAAGTGGTCTGTTTTAGTTAACCCTCCCATCTGTGTGTTTCCATGGGCTTGTTTAGCATCTTCCTCCTTGTCCATGTCAGAAAGGAGCTAATATTCTGTTACTCTCTCTCTTCCACATGACGGGAAGTTTAGTAAATTCTATATTCTGTGATTTGTAATCAGGTTCTCCTTTCACTTCTAGTAGCTTTTGCATTTGGTGCTAAGTTACTTGATACATTTTATCTTCGGTAAATGATTCCTTTTATCATTACGTGGCCCTTTCCCACTGTGTCGTGATTTGTAATCCTGACTTCTTTGATACAAATATCCAGAGATGCCTGCATTTTTTGTTTGCAAGTATCTGCTTTGCAGTTACCTCTGTTTCTAAGATTGTATTTTCAAACTTTGTTTCTCATGTTTATTCATAATGAAGTCTTTGTTGTAAAGAGAAATAGCACTATCTGGCCCCCACCCTTTGCATGAGCCCATCTCCTGCCTTACAGAGGAGGTGCCGGCACTCCTGGCCTCTGGCCTCTACTTGCCAGCAGAGCCTCCTGCTGCTGTGCTGACAGAAAGAGCCCTCAGATTTCTTAACCCCCAGTAGGTTTAACTGTTCAGCGGAACTGCGTCGCCCTCTGACTAGCTCTTTATCCGTTTTCCTATTGTCAGACATGTAGATGGGTTTTCCATTAGGGGCCATTTTGAGCACGTTTCTTTCCTTCCTTTCAGTCTTTCTTATTCACTTTGCTGTAAGTGTGTTTCTTAAAAGCAACATGGTAGCTGCTTTTAGTTTTTAACCCAATCAGACAATTCCACAACTTTCCAAACTTAACTGCTGATGGAAGAGATAAGACATTCCCCATCAACAACGCAAGCAAGGATGTGATAACAATTGAGAGACAGCATGAATAGCAACCGAGGGAATCCTGAGTTCAGAAATTGTGTGGCTTATTGTTAGAGAAACTGATAGAAAAGAAGGATTCATGGAGGGCTATATTAGTTTCCTAGGGCTGCTGTAATAAATTACTGTAAACTGGGTGGCCTAAAACAACAGAAATGTATTCTCTCACAGTTCTGGAGGCCAGAAGTCACAAATCACGGTGCGGCAGAGCCATGCCCCTTCCAGAGGCTGTAGGGGAGGATCCTTCCTGGTCCCTTCCAGCTTCTGGTAGCTGCCACGTTCCTTGGCTTGAGGCGCATCACTCCAACCTCTGCTTCCATCTTCACATGGCCTTCTCTTGTCTCTGTCAAACCTCCCAGTTTAAGAAGACATGTGATAGCATCTAGGGCTCTCCAGGGTAATCTCTCTATCTCAGAATCCTTGATGTAATCATATCTGCAAAGACCCTCTTTCCAAGTAAGGTAACAGTTACACAGGTTCTGGGGATTAGGACCTGATATCTTTGGGGCCACCATTCAGCCCACTCCAGGGCCTTGAAGGAAGTCATTGATGTGTTAATAAGTGGATATTTTCAGGACAGTTCAAGCTTTGAGATGGTCATTTATCATCTAAGCCAGGACACTTGAGAGCTTGAAAGGGGGCTCTATGAATAATTATGCCAGGAATCAAGTGTCCTCCCCAAATGTCCTGGGTGAATCTGACACATGGCCACCCTTTGTATAGGCCTGTAGCTTTGGGCCTGACCTCAGAGGTGGCCAAGACATGTAGATTGTTCTGGAACTCTCATTTCTGACATGTCTCTGTAGTCAGTGTGACTCGTTAAGGAGAGAGAGTTTCATTCTTTCACCAAACTAGTTGAAAGGGAAATTGTTAATTTTGTATATCATTTAAGGTATGCCTTTGTATTTTTAAAATTGCTGCTAATAATTTTTATAACCATTTCTTTCCTTAGATCACATGGATTGGCTTTGTATCGGGGAAATTGTTGAAGTGACGATATTAAGGGATTTAGTAAATGCTTAAGAGAAATGGCCTGAGCCCATGGGCATACTTCATTTACCAGAAAGAGTGAGTGATGAGGAGACAGTGATGGGCGGGTGAGCGGTGAGAAGACAGTGATGGGCGAAGACACTTCTTCCCCCTTTTGCTTCCCTTAGGTAGGCTAAAGCCCATGTAGTGTTTGAATGGGATGGGAAGTCATGGGCCACACTTGCTCTCTGGGCTCAGAAAGAAAGTTCTCCTCCTTGGCCATAGGAGGAGCCCTGGGCAACATCCCCCCTCTCCCCCCAACTTTCTCCTGTCCTTTTCCTTCCCGTAGGACTGTATTGCCTGTGACATCTAAGACACAATGGAATTCCATGTAATTGATCTACTTAGAGTTACCTGCAAAGAAGCCCAGAAAAAACTAGAACCTTTTAACTGTATTCAAAGCTTGTGTCGTTATTTTTCATCTCACTGCTTCTTTTTAAGCAAGCCCTGCATGTCTGTAAAATTTTATTTTTGGTTTTATTTGTATGTGCAAGAAACCAGAGCATAAGTTCTGACAGTGAAGGAATGGATTCATAAATTATGACACATTAGCACAATGTCATACTAACATGGAGAAATTAGGGTGATAGAGTGTTCATTGTAAAAGGCATGGTGGGGAGTGGTTTGAGCTCTGGGGTTGCAACTTTGGAATCAAGTGGCCTCAGGTTTGAATTTCAGTACCATTATTTACTCAGTTTGTCTTTTGTAAAAATAGCCTAAACTCTGTGCGTTCTTTAATTTCCTCTTCTGTAAATTAAGGATAGTATTTGCTACTATTTATAAATTGCTTAGCATAGAATACACGAGTGGGCAGACTTTTTCCAAAACGGGCCAGGTGTCAAATTCTTTAGGCTTTGTGGACCACCAGGTCTTTGTTGCACTTGCTCAACTCTGTCATTTTGGCATGAAAGCAGCCATATGTAATATGTAAATGAAGGCTGTGTTCCACTAAAATTTTATTTACGGACATTGAAATATGAATTTCATATACTTTTCAAATGTCACAAAACATTGTTCTTCTTTTGATTGTTTTTCAACTTAAAAACGTAAAAACCATTCTTAGCTCACAGGTTGTACAAAAACAGACCACAGGCTCGGTTTGGCCCACGGGCTGCAGTTGGCTGATGCCTGCTATCATGGACACTCAATGATTGCTGGTTTCCTTCCCTGGTAAAAACAGTGTGACGTGGGCAAGGCTGGAAATAATTACTTTTGAGGGGATAGAAGACTTGTAGCATTTTTCAAAATCATTTTCAAGGTTATGTTCTCTTTTCAGTGATAAAATTGTGTCTTTTTGTTTCTTAACCAGAAAAAATGAGGACAGTTGTCCTGACACGAATTTCTACAATCTTGTAAATGTTGAAAGCTTATCAAATTTACGCTTTTAGCAGGGCAGCGTCTGATACATTGAATGAGATCCGGAATATCTGGAGTCCTTGTCATGATTCAGGTGGTGCACAAAACGTTTGACCTTTATCCATTTTTCATTAATGGAGTTGAATGTTTTATTTTGGGTTCTTGTACCTTGACTCCACCTTCATTGAAATGCCATACTAATTTTTCTCTCTATTAGCTATAAAGTCAGTTAACTTGTAAATCACTTTTCCTGCAAGATTCAGTTGGGTATTGAGCCAAATTATGAAACACATTACAATAACCAAATTTGTAATCAAGAACTGAAAAAGGAAATCAGAAAATATGAACGTAGAAGTTACCCCTGTGGTTTGGATCTCAGAAGTAAGAAATGCTCGATGCCACTGAGAGATGAGAACGGAGGAATCTTTTTGCTGGTTATGAAATTATAGCAAGAGCCCCAAATTGATTAGTGTCGCATGTCAGATTCTATTACAAAGAAGTCCCAGCCATCAATTTGTTCTTTTAATTATCCTGGAATTTTGTTAGGCTAAATAATTCTCACAGTCAGTGAGGCTAATGACTAAGCTGTGGAAATTTAGTGTCATTATTAAATATTTATTGAACTATTGTATGCAAGGTACAGAGCTGTGTGCTGCAGCTGATGTGAAAATCTCCAAAACCAATTCTTTGCGCTTGAGGGATGCATAGTCTAGTTGTGAACCATGACATCCGTACATGTAATATCTTTTTTTGTGTGTGTGAGGAAAATCAGCCCTGAGCTAACATCCATGCCAATCCTCCTCTCTTTGCTGAGGAAGACCGGCTCTGAGCTAACATCTATTGCCAATCCTCCTCCTTCCCCCCGCCCCCCAAGCCCCAGTAGATAGTTGTATGTCATAGTTGCACATCCTTCTAGTTGCTTACGTGGGACGCAGCCTCAGCATGGCCGGAGAAGCCATGCGTCGCTGCGCGCCCGGGATCTGAACCCGGGCTGCCAGTAGCGGAGCGCGTGCGCTTAACCGCTAAGCCACGGGGCCGGCCCTGTAATATCTTCTAATGTCAGTCTGTCCACAGGCGGCATAAGGCACTCCCAAATGGTGGGGGCTGAATGCTTAGCCGATGCTGTGTCCGTTTAGAAGGGACAGATCCTTTCTCTGGAGTTCTCAGAGTGCCTTAAAGTTGAGAGATTTGGGGGATAAAAAAAAAGTTTGGAGATTTGAACCAGATCTGGAGGATCAAATGCATTGACTCAGCAGAGACGAGAGTGGAATGGGGGCAAGGCAGGCGTGTGGGTGTAGCTGGCAAGGCTTAAAGTGTTCTCTAGAGGGGGGAGGGAGTGGCCAGTACACAGTACAGGAAGGACCCTTGTAGCTGAGACGCGGAGGAGGACCAGCTGGCTAGAGCCAGACTGGCCGGAGGGCTTTTTGTCCCAAAGGCAATGTGGAACAGAACAGGGGAGTTAAACAATGAAAACATGTTACAATATGTAGTTAATTGAGAAGGTTGAAAAATTTTTAAAAGATTAGAAAAACATTTTCCCATAATCTCACTTTCTAGAAACATCTACTATTAACATTTCGGGGTGTTTCCTCTCATTCTTTGTGTGTTGAAAGAAATGTATGTGTGTGTGTCTAAAGATGTGTATATATATGTGTATTCTTATAAAGTAATATGTTTCTTTTTTAAAAATAAAGAATGGTGTATTAGAGAAAATACAAATAATCTGTGTTTTTACATGAATATACTGTGTGTATGTGTGTGTGTATGTGTATTTAACAGGGATCATTTATTTGTTACTATTTTGAATGAAATCTTCTTTTAAGCTTATATTTTCTTTTTTGTGACTGTTGTGTAGGAATACTGTTGTTTACAGCAAAATGTTGAACTCTTTTCCTAGGTCTAGTCATATGTCTGTATAGTCTCTTGGATTCTTTTGATGTGGACAGAGTTATTGTCCATAATTTATGATGTGGAAGCTACAGCTATGGAGAACTTAGGTAACTTTAAAGGGAATACAGTGGCAGTAAATCATGATGCAGCTCTTTCTCAAATATCAAATCAGGGGTCGGCCCGGTGGCGTAGTGATTAAGTTTGCACACTCCACCTTGGCCGCCCAGGGTTCGCAGGTTCGGATCCCAGGCATGGACCTATGTGCCGCTTATCAAACCATGCTGTGGTGGCGTCCCACATAGAAAGTAGAGGAGGATGGCACGAATGTTAGCCCAGGGCCAATCTTCCTCAGCAAAAAGAGGAGAATTGGCAACAGATGTTAGCTCAGGGCTAATCTTCCTCACAAAAAAAAATAAATATCAAATCATCAGTCACCTTAAGGTATTCTTTCTTTGATCTGCTTTTTGTTTAATTTGTGATAGCATTAGCTTCCAGCTGCAGTACATAAACTCTTCTTTAAGAGCTGGCCTTGGCCTTCGGGGCTCTGCAGGATGTGCCCCTGCCTTCCTTTCCAGCATTCCATTCCATTCTCTCCTGGACCATTGCCTGTAGCCACGCTGGACTTTATTCAGTCCCTGGATGTGACCTCTCGGTCTTGGTGATGTCACACATGCCACTCTTTCTGGAACACGGGTCTCCCTGATTCTGCCAGCCTTGCCTTGAAAACAGTTTCCTCAGAGGGGCCTCTGACAACCAGCCTCTTTAAACTCAGTGTCTGTCATGCTATCGTTTCTCTCTCGGTACCTCTTATTCTACACACTTGTCACAATTTGAATTATACCAATTGTGATATTACATGTATATATGTTTAATTGTTTGCTTCTTTGATATTCATTCTCTATGCCCAGTGTCCAGTATTTGCCTCACAGTAGTATATGTAAATAGTAAATATTTGGTGTATAAAATGGAGCAAATATCTTTTGTTGTTATAACATGTAATTTTCTTCATTATTATTAATAATTAAATAATTTAAGGTATTAAAGTATTAAATAATTTAATAATTTTAAATTATTGATGTTAATTTTCTCTATGGACGTGTAATAAATCATCTGTGATTTATCTTTCTCATGTAAATCTTAGTGGGAGGAATCTAGGGGTATCCATCTCTTCCCTTCTCTTTTCCTGTTATAAAACCCATGTTTTTATTTTTTAGAGTCGTGCTCCGATTTCTGCAAAACTTGTGGCCAACATGCTCTCAGTGGCTGGGGCGGATCACATCATCACCATGGACCTGCATGCCTCCCAGATCCAGGTTCTGGCATTTTCTTTCTTGCCCTTGGTCGTGATCAGGGGCTTAATGCAAGTGGTTAAATCCTAACTCTCTGTTAAGTTAAATAATTTTCGAAGGGGGTAATGTTACTCATGTTTGAGTGTGTATATGGCGACTCTCTTGGATTTCTGACTTTACGGAACTTGGAAATATGATTTAATGTTGAGATCGCCTGTCTCCACCACCTCCTTATTTCCGGTCAGTTTTGGAGGAGTGAGAATGGCTTCTTGGTAGTAAACTCTATAATTTCATTTCACCTTCTGGAATATAGTTAGTATGGCAGAGTTGTAATGTATGTTTTTTAACCACTTCATAGCCTCCTTCCTTCATCTGTAAACCAGGCCAAGTTATACTCTGCCCACTCTCTGAGGTAATGAATGTGCAGTATTTGGCTTATAATAAAGGACTTAAGAAACAACAGACCTCTTCTCCATTGCCCTGCAGAGCCATTCTCCTATGCCTTAGAAGATCGGTAGTCATAAGATGGTAGAACGTGTCCCCAAAGATAACGAATTGGACTGAAATATGCTCCTAGAACATATCTGTCTTTTGATTTAATTCTGTTAAATTTAAGAAAAGGGAGTCTGTTGAAAAGTCATCTTTGGAATAAAAAATTCAAATTTTATTTAATGAAAGAGGTTATCTTTTCAAAAACCCTGCAGTGTGACACTCACTTCTCCCCATAGGGGTTCTTTGACATTCCCGTGGATAATTTGTACGCGGAGCCTGCAGTTCTGCAGTGGATCCGAGAGCACATCGCCGAGTGGAAGAACTGTATCATTGTTTCACCTGACGCAGGTGGAGCCAAGAGGTACTGCACAGGCGATGCCAGGCAGATTTCTGCGTTTGCCAGTTGGTTTTTCCTTTTCCTGTGTATTAGATAAGGAAGCGTGTTTTAAATTACTTAACACTTTATTTTGCAAATGACCAAGTAGGCTACAGGCTTCACCTCCAGAGCAGAGAGCTGTCATCTGGTTAATATTTAATCACTCATGAAAGAAAACACACACACACACATATTTGTTTTCAGCAAAGAATGTGTTTTATTTGTGGGTTTTTTTAAGTTATTTTTTTCTGATTATAAAGGTAATGAGCCTAATTAGAAACTAAGGCTTTTAATTAACAAGACAGTTGACTAAGCTAGTCCTTCCTACTGTAAACACTTGGAAATGGTAGGCAAAGTAGAACAGAATTTTAAAAAAGAAGTCTGTGTCTGCAGAGCACCAAGAAAGAAAGGGAGCTTTCTGGGGCCAAGAAATAAAGAAGGGCTGAAAGCCTTGCTCGGGTGGCCTAGGGGATGGATATCAGATCCAGGTGGTGGCTTGGGTGTTAATACCCACGTAGGGGCCTCCAGAGAGAAGGGAGATGAAAGTTAGATCTCTCACCTGTGGCCCAGGAGGAAAGCTAGTCTTTACCCGGGCGTTTGAATGGGGGAGAAAATAGCCAGCCATGAGAAATCAAACTGAGAGTCTGTGCCACATGCAGATGTGCAGTGGGATATGCATTGTCCCCGTGGTGCGAGAATCCCTACACTGAGGAAATTCACAGTAAAATTGGTCCCAGGCTGCAAAGCCACTGCAGAGGGAGAATTCCATAGGCCCAGCTGCTCAGTAAGCGCTCCCCGCTGAAGACAACCTCATGCATGATGATCCAAGTTAAAAAACTGAGGGGGCACAGCCTACCCAGAGCCAGTGCCTGTAGATAACAGGGCAGCAGGCAGCCAACACCGTGGGGTGGTAGAACAATTGCTAGGGTATAAAATGAGTAAGTTGGACAGAAACTGACATGTCACTAAAAGCATCAGAGAGCAGGTACACCGAGTGGTGTAAGAGAACAGTCCTGAGCAGCAGATCTGGAGGGCTCTGCAGAGACTCAAGGAAGGGAGCAGCAATCAGTACAGAGCTGAGTCAAGGATGACGATGGTAGAGTGCTGAGTTGATACAGAGTGCTTTACTGCAGCCTGAGACGTGGTGGCTCAAAGTGACCTGGGAGAACTGTGCAGCTGCTAGCTGGGAAGGAAAAAAGGATGGAGTGGAGTTTTAATGCCCAGGTAGGGGCCTCTGTCAGGAAGGGAGAGGTAAAGGAGACCTCTGTCCGCCAGTCCAGTGAGAAACCAAGGAAGCTGATAAATGTGCCATGAGAGTGACCAGCCACCGTCAAGCTTTGGGACAGCTTTAAACTGCAAATACCCATCCCTCATTTGGCTCCCTCATCCACCGGTAGCCCAGCTGAAGACTTAGAATTGAACTGAAAAGCTTAGGAGTAACCCAGAAAGCCAAGGTCCTGATTCTTAGAAGAGCCCCGTCATGTGCTAAGCTGCTGTTGTGACAGCTTAGGTTCCCAGCATGGAAGAGGAGGAAGAACAGGGGCCAGCTGGAGATGGGCCTCTGACAGCAGCAGGTGGTGGCCATTGACAGGAAGGAGACATAAATATGTAAAAGACAGAAGCAGAAAGTTAACTTGCACAGACCCCAGCCAGGCGGCGACAGGGTGGGGAGCAGCCCTGTGTCATAGCCCTCAGCCTGGCTCTCCAGGACGAAGCACGCTCAATGCTGTCTGCTGAAGAAATCAGGGGAATGTGAGCACCATTTTGGAGTAATTTCTACTAGAAGTGCTTGCAGTTTACTTTGAAACTTAAGTCACACAGTGGAATCTGCGTTCAAATCTGGCAAATCCACTGGCCTGATTGAAGGTTAGAGGTGAACAAGGGGGGCACAGGGGGACACGAGCATAAGATGTAACTTGTTTTTAATAACAGCTTTATTGAGATATAATTCACATATCTACAATTCACCCATTTAAAGTGCAAGTTCAGTGGATTTTAGTATATTCACAGATTTGTGCATCCATCACCATGGTCTAATTCCAGAACATTTCATCAACCCAGAAAGAAACCTGTGCCCACTAGCAGTCACTCTCCATTCCCTCTTCCTCTAGCCCCTGGCCACCACTGATCCTCTTTCTGTCTCTGAAATTCCCTCTCTGGACATTTTACATGGATGGATCATATAATACATGGCTTTTGTGTCAGGCGTATTTCTTTTTTTTTAACCAGAAAAAATTACTTTGGCAGCTAACAAGCCAAAAGAATAATAGATTCCACAAACTTGTGTGGCCTTTTCTTTTCCTATCCCAACCCTATTTTTTATATATAGTCTAAAAATATATGTGCTCTTACCAAACTTCAAACAAGGGAATCTCCCCGTTTCACACAAATGATAATATGCTGTACATACTTCGTTGTGTTTTTTAAAAGCTTGCTGCGTCTTAGCAGTGATTCCACAGCTGTGCAGTAGATCTGCTCTGTTGTCTTTTCCAGCTGGGTCATACTCCATTGTTTGCATGTGTCATGATCCCCTTAACCGGGTCCCCATCCATCCCTTGTAGGCAACACTCTTGTTTGCACTCTTAACACAGTCCTGCAGCACACACTGGCTTTTGCATTTTACCTATGGAAGTATGATACGTTCTAGAACTGCAATTGCACGGGCCACTTTGGTTTTGATGGACAATGCCAAAATTTGGTCTTCCAAAGAAGATAGACCAGTTGACAGTCCCAAGTATGGATGCTAGTGACTTTCCACACAGGCTTGCTCACACAGAGGATTATCAGGCTTTTTTTCCTTTACAAATCAGATATGTGATATATGGTATCTCTTCCTGTTAATTTTGGTTGCTGTGAATAAGGTCAAGTGCCCCTTCTGACAAGTTTATTTTCCGTGAGGGTCTGTTCATACCTTTTGCCTATTGTTCTTTTGGCCGGAGGCCTTTTCCTCTGGATCGTTAGGAATGCTGCATAGGCAGGAGGTCACACCTTTGTTTCTCGTGTGTGTGTGTGTGTGTGTGTGTGTGTGTGTGTGTGTGTGTGTGTTTTGCAAATATTTCCCCAAGTTTTCCCTTTCTTCCTATTTTGTATTTTTATTCTCTGCAGGATTTTTAAAACAGGCTTATGTAGTCATATTTATCTCTTTTTCGCATTATGGAGTCTGGGTTTATGAAGGATTCCCCCTTAATGTTTTTCTTCTAGGATTTCATGTATTTTAAGGGTTGCCTTTTTATCTTTTTAGTGTTCCAATTTTTCTTCCATCTGAAATTCATTTTAGAATAAAGAGTAAAATAAGAATACAACTCTTTCCCTTTCAGCTATCTAGTTGTTCCAAAACTATTTATTAAATAATCCATCTTTTCCCTATTGATTTGAAGCCCCATCTTTCGTTATATACCCCATCTAGTGGCCAACCCCAGCTTAAAAAATGCAGAGGCAACTCACCAGAGTGAATGGCTGGCTTTGAGATGCTGTTTTGTTCCGATCCCCTTCAGAGCAGTCCCACTCGACAACCCTCGCTCCCTCTGCAGGAAAGTCAAGCTTTGTAGGGGCGTACATTTCGGATTTTTTACCACCTCCTTTCCTTTTTCCTGAAGTTTATGCTACACGTCCTTGTCATCCTCGTATTCTGGAGTAAGCTGTTTGCTGACTGACAGAACAGCCTCGCAAGTAACACATGATGTGTGCAGTTGACATTATCTGTGGCTTCTTCACTTGTTGCAAAAAGTCATATTTCACCAAGGAAAATAGATATGTATCTGACAAATTGGAACTTGTTGCCTTAGAAAAAGCTTTGAGGCCTGACTCGTTCTGGGTAAAACTTCATATCGCCACAAGAGGTCACTCTTGGGTAGTCTTTGCAGCTCGATTGGGTTGACAGCTAAGAGAAAATAAACCTTAGAAGGAAACACACCTACCACTGTTGACATCATCATATTAACATAAAACTGGTATGGGAAGTTGGTGAAACTAAATAATTCAGATTTAACTTTTATCGTTTTTCTTTTGGAAGGGATGTAAACGTGTTCAGAAGAAATGGAAATCACACAATATATTATTTTGGCTCTAACTTTTTCCACCTAAGATTTCTATGTGATACTTTGTCTCAACACATTTGTTAAGAATATATATTAAATCTCATTTATATACATGGAAAAGAAGAGTTATAGCCTATTCTAAGAACGTTCTAGCAACCCAGGGGGCTTTTTGCAGGGATATTTTCCTTTATTTCCTGCTTCTGACATTATCATTGGGTACCTGAAGTGGCTGGGGCTCCCCGTTCATGTCCCACACCTGCCCCCCCAAAACCACATAGCTCAGTTTCTTGCCTACAGAGCCCCCATGCCCCGCGCTGGTCTGTTCGTACACAGGAGAGCGGGGATCACCCGGCAGAGGTGTGAACGCAGGTTATGCCTGGACTTCAGTGGCTTAGAACTTCAGCCACAAATGGCAGTGCCTCCCAGTGTGGGGCTGCAGACCAGGACGCTGCCATGCTGAGATCTAGTCCTTACAAATAAACAAACACAAAGTTTAATATATATTCACATTGTATGTTAGGTGTTCAAAGGATCTTCTCTTGGGAAAACCTGTCTTGTGTTCTGAGAAACTAGCTTTCCTTAATTGGAGTTTGTTTGTTTATTTATTTATTTATTTATTATTTTGCTGAGGAAGATTCACCCTGAGCTAACATCTGTTGCCAATCTTCCTCTTTTTTTCTCTTTTTGCTTGAGGAAGACCAGCCTTGAGCTAACATCCGTGCCAGTCCTCTTCCACTTTTTTTCTGTGTGGGACACTGCCCCACTGTATGTGGGATACCAGCGTGGCTGGTGAGTGGAGTAGGTCTGTGCCTGGGATCCGAACCTGTGAACCCAGGCTGCCAAAGCAGAGCCCACAGAACTTTAACCACTCGGCCATGGAGCCAGGCCCCTTAATTGGAGTTTAAATGGCTTATCGTTTATGAAATTGGCATGCGGATAGTAGTATAGGCTTTAAGTTGATTATGGGGCAAAATTTTTGTCAGCATTCAAGTTAATTTTTTTTTTTCAATTAAATCCTCAAGTTAGGAAACCAGTGGTAAATAGAGAGCTTTAGAAACAGAGTATCTGCCAGAGCAACTTGGGTTAGGTTCCAGCTTAGAAGGATGATTTGTTTTAAGGGTAGGAAGAATATGAACCTCATCATAGTAATGCTTCCCTTTGCTTCCAGAGACTTTGGAGTTCTGGAACTGGTGTCTTAACTCTCTTGTCTAATCTAACAGTCTGTCTTTAACTTGGAAAGTTTGACCTCTTTTCCGTTATGATTACTGACGTATTTGGATTCATGACCACCATCTTTTGTGCTTTAAAGCTGTTGTCCACTGTAGTTTTTTCTTCTCTACAAATTAGACATTATTTTTATTATTGTGGTTTTATACAATCAGCAGTTTTTTAGATTTGTCCACATATTGACCAGTATTTTTGCTTACCTCCCCCTGCGCTGCACCGTATTACATCTCAGGGTTTCTATTATTTTCCTTTTGCTTAAGTTGCACTCTTTAGGATTTTCCTTAAGTGGTTGTATGTTGGAAGTGAATTCTCAGGTTGTATAATTTCATGGAAAATATCTTTATTTTGCCCTTACTCTTGAAAGGTGGCTTTCCTGGATATAGGCTCCTAGCCTGACAGTTATTTTCTGACATCACATTAAAGATACTGCTTCCCTAATTTCTGGTTCTATTGTTGGCTTTTAGAGTTTGGCCATCGGTTTGATTGCTATTCCTTTCTAGGTGACCTGTCTTCATCCTTCGCCTCTTTTATCATTACTAGATCTTCTATAGTTTTATTACAGTTGCTCGGGGATTCATTTATGTGGCTTATTGGGTCAGAGGATTGGTGTCTTCCAATAGTTCTGGAAAATTCTCAGTCATTGTTCTTTGAATATTGCCTCTTTCTCGTTCTTTTATCTCTTTCTAGACCTCCAGTTTTTCCTGTCACCTTGTCACTCTGTTCTTCATGTCCCTTAACTTCTTTTCCATATTTTCTATCTCTCTTGTCTCTTAGGCTGCATTCTAGACAGTGTCTTCATCTCTACGAATTCACTCATTCTCTCTTCAGGTATATTTAATGTCTTTATGTACCAAGTTTTTAATTTCAAATATAATATTTTTCATTTCTAGAAATTCTCTTCTTTCTCAAGTCTTGATTGGTCATTCTTTATATAGTCCTTTCGTTCTTATCCAAGCTTGTTTTATTTCTTTAAAACATAGAAAAAAATCATTTTTTGTTCTTTCTTGGCTAATTCCAGTGTCTAACGTTTTGCTGTGGTGACTCTGTCCCCAGTTGTTTCTGGTGACCCTCACTTTGAGTGCCTTGCTTCCTTGGATGTTTTGTGACTCCTGTGAATCCCTCATCTTCCTTGGAATTTTATCATCATAATCCTTCAGAGAGGATTTGCACTTGTTGTTGCCAATTTCCTTGGGATACTGCCCCAAAGTGTCACTTTGAATTGAATTCTCCACTTGGGAGTTTTCATCATACACGTCATAGGAGTTTGGACAAACAACCTCAGAAGAGCTGACGTGGTTTGGAACTCTCAAGAGAGAACTAGCCCCCTCCACTTAGCATGGAGTTGGAGACAGGCAAGTGTCCTTGCTGTCCCCACCTGGGCAGCAGGTTTATTTTTCACTCATTATTCTGAAGGGATAACCTTTGGCGTCCCTGTGGTACGCAGGGTCTCCTGTTAGACTCCAGCTTGGCTGAGCCCTAGGCTTTCTCTCCCCCCCACCCCAGTCTCCGCCATCAGAACAGAAGCTCAAGATCATTTAGGGCTCCTCAGCACACTCAGGGCAAGAAGTTAGCTGCATGCTGGCTTCTCGGGATAACCTACTTTTTTGTGTGTGTGTGAGAGGAATACCAGCCCTGAGCCAACATCCAATGCCAATCCTCCTTTTTTTGCTGAGGAAGACTGGCCGTGGGCTAACATCCATGCCCATCTTCCTCCACCTTATATGGGATGCCGCCACAGCATGGCCTGACAAGCGGTGCGTTGGTGCACGCCCAGGATCCAAACCAGTGAACCCTGGGCCGCCGCAGCGGAGCGCACGCACCCAACCGCTTGCGCCACCAGGCTGGCCCCTCGGGATAACCTACTTTTGTATTCTCTGCCTCTGAAGATTCCTGCTACCATTCCAGCTCGGTGATGAGCTTCTAAAGATACTTGCCTTTGTAATCGGGCATCGTAGTTGTTTCCATCAGGATGGATGATGGGGCCTAGTCTGCTGCAGTGCCCAAATGTAACTCGAAAACGTCATCTGGGAATGGAGATAGTTCTACATGCAATGAAGGTGGCCTTGCCTTAGGTCTCATTTTCATTTATGTCCCTTGCTTGAGGTGACAGATGTCCCTGCTAAATCCAATGTAGAAAAAACATTAAGGTCTGAAAGAGGTGGCTGTATTCTTTGATCAAATTGAAGAGGGTAGTTGGAAGCTGGTAAAATACTGGCCAAATAAGTAATACACAGAGTTACCATATGACCTGGCAGTTCTAGCAATTCTGCCCGTAGCTGTATACCCAAAAGACTTGAAAGCAGGGACTCAAACAGACACTTGTATGCCAGTGTTCATAGCGGCACTATTCGCTACAGCCGAGAGGTGGAAACAACCTAGGCGTCCGTCAGTGGGTGAGTGGATAAACAGAACGTGCTATATCCATACAATGGAATATTATTCATCCATAGAAAGGAATAAAATACTGACACATGCTACAACCTTGTAAACATCATGCTAAGTGAAAAACATCAGACACATAAGGTCACCTATTGTACGATTCCATTTATATGAAAAATCCAGAATAGGTAAATCCATAGAGACAAAGTAAGTAGATTCCTGGTTGCCAGAGCCTGGGGATGGGGTGAAGGGAGAGTGACTGCTTAATGATGAAACTGTTCCTTTTGGGGTGATAAAAATGTTCTGGAAATTAGAGGTGGTGGTTGCACAATATGATGAATACTTATGCCACTGAATTGTACACTTTAAAATGGTTAAAATGTTAAATTCTATTATATATCTATTTTACCACAATTAAAAAAAAAAAACTGGTCATTGAATGTTCTCAGAAACAGGCAAGGGTGACCTGCGGTACCTAGTCCCTTCATCCTGCCCTCTTGGCCGCAGAAAGTATGTTCCTCTCAGAGACTTGCCCACTCTCTCCTTGACCAGAGCAGCCATGGAGCCCCATTCCTGGTCGCCATCTGAGGATGGCGCAGTGAATGGGACCAGGGCTTTAAAAGCGTACGGAGGTTTTACCCTCCATTCACTGTGTACTAAATTGGGGTGTGTGGGTGTGTGTTATTGGTTCCTCAGTAAATATTTTTTCAGCTGAATTGCATAATAACTGACTCATTTTAAAAACTGAAATAGGAAAATCTTACTTCATGTCACATTATGTCTGGCGTTATTTTGTGGTAAGTTTCATCATTTAAGTCCACTCTTCATGGGAAAAGTCCCAAATGCCCCAGACTCACCGACACACCTGGCCTGCCACCTTCTCCTCCTGTTGCCAGCTCAGCCCTTTCTGAGCAGATGACTTCTGAGCGTTGGCTGTAGATGGGCAGAGGCCTGGAGTTGGGATGAGTCTCCTGAGGCCTTGAGTGCAGTAAAGTCCATGTTCATAAGCCCACAGATTACGTGAATGTGTTAACCAGGACTTTTGTCCCTACTGGCTGCCCCACAGGCTGAGCAAATGGCAGTTTCTAAATAACTTGCTTTAAGTTGTGTCCTTGATTTTTAAAGAGTACCTATAAACAAAACGAATTGAATATCAATTTCTTATCCAGTTTTTTCATCCAGTGGTCAAGGTGCCCCGGCATTCTTCACCAGCTGTAGTAAATGCAAGGCCACAGCACTGGCACATTTCTCCCCATGGGTTGCTTAATGCACATCCCAGAGCAGGCCTGGCTTTACAAGTGGGAGCTGATTCTCATTATCTTGAGTGTGGTTGGTTACTATATTCCTAAAATACCACTTTAAAGAACACGATTTTTTTTTATTGACTGTGTTTAACATGTCTGCTTGTGTCTTTGCGCAGGGTCACATCAATTGCAGACAGGTTGAATGTGGAATTTGCCTTGATTCACAAAGAGAGGAAGAAAGCGAATGAAGTGGACCGGATGGTTCTGGTGGGCGATGTGAAGGACCGCGTGGCTATCCTTGTGGATGACATGGCTGACACATGTGGCACGATCTGCCACGCTGCGGACAAGTACGAGGGATGGTTTGGGAAAGTGTTAGGACATCTCATTAGGAAAGGAAAAATATTAGCTTTTAAAAACTGGGCCTGCTTTCCCTAATTATTACTGATGGCCTGGTGGTGGCATCAGACCAAAGGAAATTCTAAGCCCATTTATTTTTTCTTGGTAGAAAAATGCCCCACGGGCCTTTATGGCCTGGTTTTCATTTTCAAGATTGAGCTTTCAGTGTATTTTAAAAAGGGTCAGAGAAGGTGCTTCCCCTAAAACCCAGCACAGAAGGAAAGAGACAGTCTTGTGGGCTTCTTTGGGCCCTTGCTTCCTTCTGTTCGACCTTCACTCCAGCCTTGGGCTTCTGGAGGATATAGAGCTGGGCTGTCCAGAGTGGGAGCCACCACCGAGACATGCATGGCTGTGGAGCACTCGGAATGTGATCAGTCTGACTTGAGATGCGCTGAGAGTGTGAAATACACACCAAGTTTCAAAGACAGCATGAAACAAAGAATGTAAACTATCTCATTAATGATATTTTATATTGATTATATGTCAAAATGATGATATCTGGCTTTATTGGTTTAAATCAGTGGTTCTCAACCAAGGGCAGTTTTGCTCCCTGGGGGTCATTTGACAATGTCTGGAGATGTTTTTGGCTGTCACAACTGAGGGGAGGTGGGTATTGTTAGTGGGTAGAGGCCAAGGATGCTACACAACAAAGGATTACCCGGGCCCAACACCATGGTTGATAATCCCAGATTTAATGGGTCACAAAGTGTTTTGCCAGCACGTACCTTGAAAGATCCTGTTTTGGGCTAATAAATGTGAGTGAAATTGGTTTCATGTTTTCCTTTATGGAACACACTTTTTGCTTTTAAATTCACACTAAGGAGAGAATGTTTCAAGAATATTTGTGTGTACACTAAATTTTTTTGTCCTCTATTTTACAGGTTACTCTCAGCTGGAGCCACCAAAGTTTATGCTATCCTTACCCATGGAATCTTCTCTGGGCCAGCTATTTCCAGAATAAATAATGCCGCCTTTGAGGCTGTTGTTGTCACTAACACAATTCCGCAAGAGGACAAAATGAAACACTGCTCCAAGATTCAGGTACTGTCTACACTGCAGGCAGAACCAAGCAGCGAGGCACCTACCTCAGATCCTGAGAAATAACGTTGAGTCTTCTGCATGTGACTGCTTGCTAAGCAGATGTTGGCAGAGGTTGCGGCTTCTCATAACAGTGAGGGTATGGTTCACGTTAGCTCTCCAAGAAAGGCTGGGGCTGGCAGACGTCAAAGTTAGAAATAGTAAGTGAATAAAACCACAATAGGAAAACAGTAAGAAACAGGCTGTGCTAAAGCTAAACAGAATTACCATATGACCCAGCAAGTCCACCTTGAGGTATATACCAAAATTTGAAAACAGGTGTTCCAACAAAAACTTGTACATGAATGTTCATAGCAGCCGTATTCACAGTAACCGAAAGGTAGAAACAGCCAAATGTCCGTCCACAGGTGATGGATAACTAAAGCATGGTCTATTCATACAATAGAATAGTATTCAGCCTTAAAAGGGAAGGAAATTCTTGATACATGTGACAACATGGATGAACCTTGAAAACAGTATGCTAAGTGAAAGAAGCCAGTCGCTAAAGGACAAATATTGTATGATCCCACTTACCTGAGGGACCTAGAGTAGTAAAATTCATAGAGTCAGAAAGTAGACTGGTGGTTGCCTGGGGATGAGGAGTCAGTGTTTAATGGGGACAGAGTTTCTGTTTGGTATGATTAAAAAGTTTTGAAAATAGATAATAGTGATGGTTACACAGCATTGGGAATGTAATTAATGCCACTGAATTGTTATGTTACATATATTTTACTACATAAAATTTGACATTTTGACGATTTGGGAAGCTACTAGAGCATTGGGGATAATCACTTGACACCAACTAGCCTGAAATAAGTTGAAAGGGTTCAAGTCCCCATTTTGCCTCTGTGTCACAGGGAACCTTGGCAAGTCATTTCATTGCTAGAAGCCTCCTTTCCTATCATTAAAACATGCAGATGGATCCAAGTGATCCACTTCGTGATGTCTAATCCATCAGGTAGCACCGCAGTTCATTTGACACAGGGAGATAACGTTTGAAAATGGTCAAAATAGCTGTGCCTGAGATTTCTATGCCTGATTAGCAGTAATTGAGAGTCAGCAAACTATAGCCCACAGGCCCAATCCGGCTTACCATCTTTTTTTGTAAATAAAGTTTTGTTGGAACACAGCCACGCCCATTCGTTTATGTATTGTCTATGGCTGTTCTCATGCTATCACTGAGTTGAGTGTGGCCTGCAAAGCTGAAAATATTTACTATCGAGCCCTTGACAGAAAAAGTAGTTTGCTGACCCCTGAATTAGATGATCACAGCTGTGCTCTTAAATGACACAGTCACTGCGTTTTCGGAAAACCAAGAGAAAGAAAAAATTTCCATATAGCGATTGAGTAAAATTAATTTAAAAACAAGAAACTCCCCAAGAAAGTGATGTCTCTGGTTAATGGCGACCCTGAAAAGCCTTTGAGTATCTGCACTGAAAATCTCACTCCCAGGATCCCATTCGGGTTTGTAATTTGAAGATAGACCCCAAACTGTCTGTCATCTCAAAAGAAAAGGGTGTGGGAGGTTTTGATAGTACCACATCTCATGTGCTGGCGAAATCATTTTTAGGCTTTCTGGCTTCTAAGTTTTTAATTATGACTAAGATGTCCCACTTTCATGTTTTTCCATTGGTGTTTAGGTGATTGACATTTCGATGATCTTGGCCGAGGCGATCCGAAGGACACACAACGGTGAATCTGTGTCTTACCTGTTCAGCCACGTCCCGCTGTAAATGCAGGATGTGAAGTGTAGAGCAAGCCTGCTCTGGCTTCTATTTGTCTGATTTTTTTAGCTTTAGGACTCAGCAATTATAGGGTAATGCAAAAGCATCAGAGCTTTGTGTACTCCAAGATCTGTTGTCCCCCTTCTAAAGCTCAAGACCATTTATTTCCAGTTTTGGGGGGAGAGCGGTGGTTATTTGATCTTTAAGTGAACTGTCTTAAATGAGAAATGTTTTTGTCATCTTGACTTGTTCTGATAGGTGACCTTTTTCTTTGTTTTGTCAGTACTTTGAGGCCACAACTTTCAAGTATGTAATTCCATTGTGGAAGTTCATAGTTTATATATTTCTGGTTGCCAAAGGTGACTTTAGATTAAAGCCTTCTGTGTAAATATATAATGATAATGCCTATGGACATTTGGGTAAAACCCTGTATAGAATGAGCCTTTTACTTCTGAGTGAACCTTAGAAAATTTATAATACCCTGAATTTTGAATATTTTTTTTTCTAGTAACCAGGTTTCAAATAAACCATTTTGGTTATTGTGCTTAATTTGGACCAAATTTTATGTAGGATAAGATGCCACTGACACGTTTATTTTTTGGTAAACATTAGACATCTCAGAGGCCATGTAGCTCAGTATTTTTTTTTTTTGCCACTTTTGAAAAACAAGTTACAACTATCACTTACCTGAAATGTCGTGTCCTAAAATTCCAAAATTATGTTCAGCCACAGATATGATTTAGAAACTGTTTTGAGATAGAGTCTCCAAGCTCACTGTCACATTCATGTTCTCCTCTGCCCATCCCGAATGGACTGTTCTTTGAGCCTCACCTCGTGTCCTGCCATCTTGTTCTTTTATGCCCTGGTTTTAGCTCTAGCATTTACTTGGCCTTTTTCCCAATAATTTCATGTTGTGGATTTCCACCAAAACAAAGATCCCCCTCTAAGTCCCCTCAGATTTACTGGTCTAGTCATTGTTTTGCTTTTGACGTAATAAAAAGGTAAATTTTTTAAGTGCCGCCAAGTGTGAATTTAAATATTTTATCTTTAGTTTTGATTTAATGTTCTTTTGCCTTTTGTAATTAGAAGTAGTAAGTCTCCTGGGCGACTGATTATTTTAACTAAAGCTGTTAACGTGAAAAGTCTGAGTAAGAAAGGCCTACGAAAAAAGTACAAATAAGCACACATTAGTTGCTCCCTTGGGATAGTGTTCAAATGGTGACCCAGGAGTGATCGTGGAGGGGACGATTGCTTTATCCATAAGATGACCTTGACGATATCTTCCTAAGTGAGGGGCCTCCCTGCCTCTGTGGCAGAAGGCAAGCATTGACTCTCTGTGGATCTTATTATATGCACGTTGGTGGATAACCAACTGAAATCTTCAGTCCCAAAAGAAAAGAATTTGCCTACAGAGACAAAGCCTAGGAATGATAAACAATCTCCCTTCTACTGACTATTAAAACTTGAATAAAATACATTCTCTGATCCAAATTCTGCAGGTGGGAAAATCCAATCTATTTATTCATTAACAGACTTGAACAGAAATCTTTAAAGTTTCAAACTTCATTACAGCAGAGGTTGAATCGAAGTTAAAAAGTATCATTTTAGTCATTGCAGAAACTAGCATTTTGTTGTGCCTTAAAATGGCTTTTGAGAAAAAATGATATTGTAGCCTAGTAGAGTCAGCTATGCAACGCAGATTGACTCTATCTAGAAAGAGGTGACTTGATATATGTAAAGAGCCTGTTTAGATGCTATGTAATTTTTAGTTTTGATAAATGAGTGATATCTGTATTTCTTGGAGTTTCTGTGCATAGAGACATGAAAATGTAGTTATAAACATGCATAGGTAGACCGCTCAGCATACAGGTATAGACATGTTGACATGACTAAAACCAGTTGATTTCAAGGTAATTATTTCATCTAACATTTAGAGTCTAAGATATAGAAGTAGTTTTAAAATAATGGTCTTCAGATAAAAATCTATATTGTCCTTCTCTGAATTAAGAACTGATTGTTTCTATCATTATTTAGCCCCACTTTTGTATTTTAAAGTACTTCTAATACGTTTATCAACTAATTAAACTAGACTTAGCCATACACAGTGGCACTGTAGACCTTAACTCTTTGATGGTTTCAGTTCGACAAAGATGCTGAAGATGGGCTTGAAAGCAACTTAATCCCAGAACCTGTGCATCCTTTGCTGCTTGTCTGGAAATATTTAAGTGAAACCGCCAAATACATCGGTCTCGTCTGACTCTGCTGAATGGGGGTACTTGGTGTGTATCCAGACGAAAGTGGGAGCCAGAGAAATACGAATATACCAAAGTTGCTCAGCCTCCAACTTAAATTATATTAACTAACTTATAGATATTCATATTGTAACTTTCCTTTGTTAGACATGATGTCAACCAGATTCAAGAATGTATCATTTGCAGTGCTTGTATTGGTTTAGAATATAGGATTTTAAGATCTTCTGACACTGTACTAAAACATTTCAATAAAATCATGCTACTTCTTTCTTTCATAGTTTGTATCATTATTGTGGAGTAATACGTTTGGACGGAGTGATGTGTTTTGATGGGGGGGGGTACCTGAAAATATTTGCTACTTCACGATTATAACCCAACATATAAAATTACAGGAAAGCCAGAAGTTAATTGAAGTCAGCTCTTCTCTATTTTGAAGGTGTTTCTTTTTGAAGGACTGATTAACAATCTCCTTGCCCCAAAGTGTAAGAGCTGTGCCACATAAGCCATCCAGGTTGATAATTCTAGATGTTTCCTATAAAATTGAAGATTGCCCAGTGTGTTTACACATGAAAGTAGTAATGTTCTATATCCATAGATTGGAGCAGACCAAACTAAAATGTAGGCCCCATGGAAGTTTTTCATGTGTTTTGATTTTACAAGCACCAAAAAGAGTTTCCTGCTCCCATAAAACAACTACTTATTAGGTGATGCTCTAGGTTACTCTTGTGGGGACAAAGTAAATTTATAATTCTCCCAGTAAAGCTCAGCTTTAAAGTGTGGACAATGAGGAGAGTGGCAACATTTTGTCTTCAAAGTCGCAGTGAAAGATAAAGAACTAAAACCAAGTCTGCCAGAGAAGATCACAGTTTAAGACAGAACATGATAGAATGTACAAGAAGGGAGGAAGAAAATGGAGAGATGGAAACACCAAAAACATTTCACCAACTTTACAATTCCACCTAATAATGCTGTCACACCTCTTCGGAAGTGTTTCATTTTAAAAGGCAGTTCCTACCAAATTCACCAGCTGAGCTGTGGAGTGGACAGGCTAAGTGTCAAAGGGAAAGATCCTCTGGGGTTCAGAGGCTAATCAGGCTGGGGAGATCAGCAAGACCTTTGTGAAGGGACTGCTGTTACAGATGATACTCGGTGGCAGAATTTTCCAGAACCGGCTGCCTCTATTCCAGCATGGACCGAAGCAGGACATAGGGTGTTTGGTACATAATATGTTTGTGCGAGGATATCCAATGAAGGTGGAAGTTAGGAGCTGAAACATACTACCATCTCCATGTATATTGCTTGGAGAAATCAACGGAGTCACTCCTTTTCACTACAGATCTTGACCTGATTGATCTCCCTGTACCCCAACAGCACATCCCTCCGCTTTTCCCTGCCCTTGCTTTCCAAGACCACATTATGGTTTGGTTTGCTTTACTGTAGTCCCCGAGCTCTGTTTTCTCCTCTGAAAGCATGATGCTCAGGAGCATAGACTGACACTTACTAGAGTTAAAAAACAGCAAAACCTCTGGCCTAGTCGCTTAACCCTTCTGTCCCTCAGTTTCCTTATATGTGAAATGGGGTAATAGTACCTCTCTCATAGGGGTGTGATGAGGATTAATGAGATGATATCTGTAAAGTGCTTAGAATTGTTTTGTACGTTAACTTCAATTTTTAGAGCAGGCACCTTAAATCTTCCCTTTGAAAGAATGTAAGTAGGTGTGAAGAAGCAAGATTTTCGTGCATTTTCTAGATGTTAAGCCATGTACCTGTGAGCTAGTCACAAACACGATCCTCTCACCCAGGGGTACATTGTCCTGGCATGTGACTGTCTCTGTGAAGGGTAGCATTTGGTGATAACAGTTGCTTGTTGAAAATACTTCCATGGGCCGTAGAAATGACAGGTAGGAATGAATGCCATGCAGTAATACAGATGGTGATCAATTGAGGCCGTTTACAACACTCTGATTCGATTCACCATCCCAACATCAGTACCACCCAAAGTGGTCCCCAACATAAACAGTAAGAGAGGTTTACACTGTTCTAACGGCCGAGTCCTGTGGTCAAAAGAAAAACCAGCTGAGCTTATTTTACACTTTAAAAAGAGCAATAAAAAGAAAATGAGAAAGCAAAAATAAAATGAAATGCAGCAGCAAGTGCCCTAAGTTGGAAGTGTGGCCATCTAGAGTCTGGTTCCTGATATGCTACTAGCAAGCTGTGTGACCTTGGGAAAATGTCTACACTGCTCTGAGTCTGAGTATCTGCAAAAATGAGAGAGTAGGTGATTGCTGACGTCCCCAGCAGTTTTTAATAGACTATGACATCTAGATTTAGTTGGAATATTTCTACTAACTGCAGATATGGTTCCAATGAGGCCAAGATGGTTACTTCCCCATCAGGTGAACAACTTGTTTTGGCTTGCAGGAGACTTTCTCAATTTTAACACTGGAAGTCCTGCATCCCAGGAAACCCCTCAGTCCTGGGCAAACTGGGATGCTTGATCACCCTAGTTCTCTGTCTTCTAAGGTGGATGGTTCAGGATCTCCAGTGCCGCCTTGGCTAAGGAATCCCGTGAGCATGGCTCTGATCTCGTGGCAGTTGCAACAAAAAGCAGGCTGTATGACAAGCCCAACAAGGTGCCAAGGACCTGTGGCACAAAGGTTCTTGTTAAATCTGTTGTCAGTTAACTGTAGAAGCTGAAGAGCTATACTCAAAAATAAAAGAGGAGAAAAGGGGGACACGTGAAAAATTCAGTCAAGACCTGGCTTGATGGCCAGTCTTCTGGCACAGCTGCCTTTAATGCCATAAGTGGTCTTAGAGACCCCAGGGGACAGTCCAGCCAGAGGCAGAGTGCCCCAAACATTGCCCTTCTATGCATTGAGGGATTCTTACATCTGTGAGCACTTGGCCGTCTGTCGGAGGATGTTTGATTTTCCCTAGACAGGAAGTGTTAAATTTGGTATCTTGCGTCGAAGCCAAGATTGACCGTGAATTACAGAAAAATTGTGAGGACTAAAACTGAATTTGTGTCACTCTTTAAAATCATAAGAGTGATTCTTTAGGGGCACATTTTGATGTGTATCTGCTATAGAAAGAACTCAGGAAGTGCCACTGACGTGTACTCATATGAAGAACTAAGGAAGGACCTTAAATTTCTTTAAGCCTCAGACTATCCTATATTTAGGACCAGGGCTGCAAAGCAGTCTCCTAAGGTGTTGAAAGAGGGACAGACCCCTCTCCACAGCAGTGATGCGTTCATTTCCCCACTGACAGCGTTCATAGCATTCGAAGAGCAGCACTTTCGTGAAGATAAAATTCACAGACAACGTCCTATGAATTAAAGAGCACACAGAGGAAAACCAGTTGGCCCAAGAAGACTGGTTTTTGATGAGTCAATAATTTCTTACTGACTTAGATTGGTGCAGCCATAAACACAGTTTTGACCTTTGTAATTTGGAAATATTTTGTTATATGTGTGCAAATTAGGAACTATCCATCTGAGAAATGCCACTTGCTTCTCTGTATTTTGACTCTTGTGAACATTTTGGCTCAGACAGATGTCAAATGGAAAATTCATATCTGTAGTCTTCTGGCTGGTCTTGATGCTTTCTTCCAGGAGCAAAGTGAAGGAGTGGCTCTCATTTCTTTTACTCACTCACATGTTCCTTATGAAGCACCTACAAGGAGACCATTGTGTTAGGATGGGGCTCTGATGTAAGTACAAGATAAATAAAATACATGATGGAGGTTTATATGTATCAAGCCGCCAGAGTTTCCATAAATGGTTTTATACACAATCATGTGATGTAGGTGAAGGAGTGGAAGACTATCCTCTACCCACTCTGGGTCCTTTCTGGTTGGGCTATGAGTTAAATTGAATAAGAGACCAAATAGCAGGAGAAAATCAAACAAAGCTTTATAACATATATACATGGGAGAGACCAGGAAAACTGAGTTTCTCGACAAATGGTGGAGGTTTTTCACTCTAAATAGCATACTCAGGTAGACAAAGTAGGATGTTGGGGATGGGGGAGTCAGCTATGGGCGATTACCAGAAAAGCACAGTAAGGTTATTATGCAACCTCACCTTCCACATTGATAAGTTTCTAGAGATGAGGTCATCCCCCCTCTTCCCAGTACACAGAGGGAGATACCTTTACAAATGGAGATTTCCCTTACAAATGTAAATGTTTGGCAAACAGAACTTTGATAAGAATGGGCTTAGCAAGGACCCTCCCAGTCTATGGATACCCAGAGTTATCTATGGTGATGGCCTGTCCTGGGGACAGGCCTCTTATCTTAAATTCTTTTAGGCAGTTTGGGGGAAGGTCAAATATTCTTCATGATTCTTCTGAGCCTTTATTGTCTTCAGCTCCAAATAATCTGCATACCAGAGTGGCTCATCTTGGGGCGGCATGCCCTGAACCCCACCAGTTGCCTCCTATGAAATTTCCCTGGAAGTTTCACAGTCCTTTTGAAACTTAAAGAACTTTCATAGTCCAGAAGCTGAGTGGTAGATTGTTCCATCTCACTGCACACATTTAGTAGATCAGTCCAGTTAACTTCATTTTAGAAGGCAGTGATGCAGGTGGGCTCTCAAAGTTAGGCCTATATTGTGGAAGCAAGTAATCAGCTATTTAATAAGAAGCATTTCTATGGAAGCAAGTAATCAGCTATTTAATAAGAAGCATCTCTATGGAAACAAAAGAAAAACAAGGTTAGTGGTTGGAGCAAATTTTAAAAGTTTCTGAGCTCAGAGGATAGCCAGTTAAGAAGATTTCTAGATGTCAGCATCAAAGCATCTTTTGCAGCTTAAAATGTCTCTGATGAGGTCATCGAGTGTTCAGGTATCCTTTTGAGTGGCTTACACAGCAACAGGCATGCTATTGTGGTGATCTCTCTTAAGTTTATACCAAGTCATCCAGCTTCAGTTTGCAGGGCTTCAGGAAAAAGTTCAGGTGCAGTTCTCAATGATTCCAAATGAAAATGATGGGAAAATTGAAAACATTAGTTCAGAGATTTGTAGCCAGATATTTCAGGAGCCTGGAAGAATTCAGAATCCAGTCCAGTTTACAGGTAGAAAACAAAACCCTCAAAGACAATTAACAGAACTAGGATCTAATATCCACAGATGTGTACCATAGTTTCCACTGAAATAATTTTTCTCTCTAAAATCACCCTCATTTTTACCAAAGATAGCCAGATTAAGACTAACTAGTTTGTAAAATAAATCTAGTTTCAATAAATTTTAGCCCAATTATTTACATAAATACAGCAAGAATAGCAACTGATCATATAGGCTCTTTTATTTATTTATTTATTTATTTATTTATTTATTTATTTATTTTTTGTGAGGGAGATCAGCCCTGAGCTAACATCCATGCTAATCCTCCTCTTTTTGCTGAGGAAGACTGGCTCTGAGCTAACATCCATTGCCAATCCTCCTTGTATTTTCCCCCCCAAAGCCCCAGTAGATAGCTGTACGTCATAGTTGCACATCCTTCTAGTTGCTGTATGTGGGACAGGGCCTCAGCATGGCCGGAGAAGCGGTGTGTCAGTGTGCACCCGGGATCCGAACCCGGGCTGCCAGTAGCAGAGCGCACACACTTAACTGCCAAGCCACGGGGCCGGCCCCTGGATCATATTTTGAATGACAAGAAAGTTGACCCACCCTTCTAGCTACATTTTTTTTCCAATTGCTTTTTTATATCAGGGAAGTTTTTAACTTAAGAGGTGAATTAAAGATTTGTATATTCCACATAGAATAGAGACAGGAAAGTCTCTTTAATAAATGATGCTGAGAAAACTGGACAGCCACATGCAAAAGAATGAAAGTAGACCATTATTTTTTGCCATACACAAAAATGAACTCAAAATAGATCAAAGACTTGAAGGTAAGACCTGAAACTATAAAACTCCTAGAAGAAAATATAGGCAGAACACTCTTTGACATTAGTCTTAGAGGGATCTTTTCGAATTCCATGTCTACTTGGATAAGGGAAACAAAAGAAAAAATAAACAAGTGGGACTTCATCAGACTAAAGAGCTTCTGCAAGGCAAAGGAAACCAGGATCAAAATGAAAAGACAACCCACCAGCTGGGAGAAGGTATTTGCAAATCATATATCTGACAAGGGGTTAATCTCCATAATATATAAAGAACTCACACAACTGAACAACAGAAAAACAAATAACCTGATCAAAAAATGGGCAGAGGATATGAACAGACAATTTTCCAAGGAAGATGTACAGGTGGCCAATAGGTATATGAAAAGATGTTCAATATCGCTAATCATCAGGGATATGCAAATCAAAACTACACTAAGATATCACCTTACACCCATAAGAATCACTATAATCACCAATACAAAAAATAACAAATGTTAGAGAGGGTGTGGAGAAAAGGGAACCCTCATACACTGCTGGTGGGAATGCAAACTGGTGCAGCCTCTATGGAAAACAGTATGGAGATTCTTCAAAAAATTAAAAATAGAAATACCTTATGATCCAGCTATCCCACTTCTGGGTATTTATCCAAAGAACTTGAAATTAACAATCCAAAGAGGCTTATGCACTCCTATGTTCATTGCAGCATTATTCACTATAGCCAAGAAGTGGAAGCAGCCCAAGTGTCCATCAACAGGTGATTGGATAAAGAAGATGTCGTATATGCATACAATGGAATACTACTCAGCCATAAAAAAGACAAAATCGTCCCATTTATGACAACATGGATGGACCTGGAGGGTATTTTGTTAAGTGAAATAAGCCAGTCAGAGAAAGACAAACACTGTATGACTTCACTCATATGTGGAATATAAACTAACACACGGACAGAGAGAACAGTTTGGTGGTTACCAGGAGGAAGGGAGTTGGTGGGTGGGAACAAGGGGTGAAGGGGCACATTTATATGGTGACTGACAAATAATAATGTACAACTGGAATCTCACAATGTTATAAACTATTATGACATCAATTAAAAAAAGAGAAAAAAAGATTTGTATGTTCTAAAACTTTTAGGACAATGTATTACACCTTTAAAAGTCTGCAACTTTCTAAGTATACAATTTAACCCTAGACCTTGGCAGTGGGGGAGGCTCCCATTATCTTCTTTATTAGCACCTGATATTAGCCTCTAGATTTTATGTCATATGGTGCAGGCTCAGGCAATCCTATTGACTTCTTTTTTGTAAGTTTAATTAACACCATCTGAAGGGCAGATTTACATGCTGTCTTACAATCAGGCATGGGAAACGTTCCTTTTTTCCAGTGAGACACAATGTCTAGCCCCACAATACAATCTATAATACAATCAGGCAAAAAGAGAGATACAATCACTTCAAGTAAAGCCCATAGACATATCAGTTTTTCTACAAAATTTCATCTGAATTCCATTAACTCTTATACCTCTAATCATAGTTTTCATTAGGATTTTACCACTAGGTCTTGGTCTTATAATTTTCAGCAGGGGAAGCATTCCATCAGATATTTTAAAACCTACTCAGGCAAAGTTGATATAACCTCTTTATATAAAGTTAGCTCAAACATTCCAACCTTTATAATCTTATCAACACTTACACTTTTACATTTTCTCAATTTAATTGTAACCTGAGTCAGGGTCTTAAGGCTAGTCATTTGTTTTTCCTTTTTTAATTTGCCCTTTTCATAGAAATCAATAAAACAATTATGATGAGAGCTCTCACAATTTTTTCCCCCAATTTATAAGTTTTCCCAATTTAAACAATCCATCATCTGGCCACATTGACGAGTATGATCTTAGCAGTGACTCATACCAAAGCTTAACCATGGATGTAAGATGCATCCCCAAAAGAGATCCAGAGAATTCACTCCCAAAATAAGAAAGCACAATAAGCAACAAAGGTTGAGACAACAAAGGCCCCTTATGAAAGCAAATGGGACCCCTTATGACAAACCCCTGAGAGCAGACACAGCCAGAGAAAGAGAGCATCTCCCAGAACGCCAGTCTACTAGACTGGCCACCAAGCTGCGTGCCAGTACACGCATCCTCCTGATGGCAGAGACCCAACAGGTCACAAAGCCAAGCTCTCAAGAGATAGAACAAGACAAAAGAAAAATCCTCATCTGATATGCACATTAACAGCTTTAGCTAAGCCTTGGGTCTCTTGGAGCCAGAATAATACCTTGGGGAGGGAGGTGCCACGGGGTTGCAGATTGTGTGTGCTTTACAGAGTACCTTGTCATTGTATGGACATTTTCTTGAAGTTTGCAGGGGACCTATGTCATCCACCCCATTCCGTGACCAACTTATCCCTTCATGGGAGACTCCTTGAGGTGGTGAGCACCCTAATGGCTCTTAACTGCTCAACTGGTGCCCACCAAATTTGTGGCCTTTTTGGCTTCCAAGGTGCCCTTAGTGATAGCTTTTCACTTCATGTGCACATTCCCAGACAACAGGCTTATAGAGATGTCTGTGTCTTATGACAAATGACAAAAAATACAGAGACAAGGAGAAATAGTGACTATTTCTGAGAGGAAAAGGATCAATTAAGCAATGAGCACTCAACCATATCCTAGAGTCGCTGAGTCCACGAAGCCAGTTTCATCAATATTTTCTCCTGCTAATCTAAATTTAGAAAGGAAAAAAAAAAACTCAACACTCTCGCTTCCACTGGACCCTGCAGGCAGAGATCTGGGAGACTGATGTGGTAAGAAGTCTTACCTCCTGCCAGCTCTTGTCAGGGGTCCAGGATGTCTCAGCTGCAGTAGTCCAATAGTGAAGAGTGTTCAGCCAGTGAATTTTTATCCCACCCTTGTCACCACACTGAAGGAGTGGAAGACTATCTTCTACCCACTCTGTGTCCTTTTTGGCTGGGTTATAAATTAAGTTGAATAAGAGACCGAATAGCAGGAGAAAATCAGACAAAGCTTTATAACATGTATATGTGGGAGAGATCCAGAAAAATCTGAGTAACTCGAGAAAATGGCAGAGGTTCTCCTCTTAAATACCCTCTTCAGCTAAAGACAAAGGAGGTTGTTGGGGGTTGGGGGAGTCAGTTATGGGAGATTACCAGAAAAGCACAGTAAACAAGAGTAAGGTTATTATGCAGATTTAAGGCCTCGCCTTCTGCATTGACAAGTTTCTAGAGACGAGGTCATCCCCTCCTCTTCCCAGTACAGAGAGGGAGATACCTTTACAAATGGAGATTTCCCTTACAAATGTAAATGTTTGGCAAACAGAACTTTGATAAGAATGGGCTTAGCAAGGACCCTCCCAGTCTATGGATACCCAGAGTTATCTATGGTGATGGCCTGTCCTGGGGACAGGCCTCTTATCTTAAATTCTTTTAGGCAGTTTGGGGGAAGGTCAAATATTCTTCATGATTCTTCTGAGCCTTTATTGTCTTCAGGTCAAAATAATCTGTATACCAGAGTGGCACATCTTGGGGTGGCCTGCCCTGAACCCCATCATAGGCAACATGAGAGGGATGATTGCCCACCCTTGGAAACATGATCATTTATTTGGGGCAATGGTGGGGTGGTGGGAAAGGACTGGGAATGTGGTCTGCTGGTTCAGTTCCCAGTGGTGATGATGATGCTTTCTCCCCCTCCCCCCATTTTCTGGTATATCATGCTTTGTTTTCTTAGTATTTTTCTTGGTGTATTTCTCTTCTTCCAGTATTGTAAAACATCTGCAATTGGAATCATTCGTATGTTGAGCCTACCAAGGCAGTCATACTCAGCATTAAAATGTCAATAGAACAAAGGTGCTCTTGTTTAAAAACTGTGTGACCACATCTCTTCTGGGTTGAAAACCTGCTTTAAGATACTCTTTTTTAATAGCCATCTCTGGTGTGCTTCTGCTGTTAAGCATTTTTTCCTACATTTATTAGTTTCTTATGTTTATTACAGATTTTCCTCAGAGCCAATTTTATCCCCAGTAAATGTCTCAAGGTCTCCGATGGAGGCAATTCAGAATGGGGCAGGGGAAGAGGGGGGTGAGGAAGGAAAGCTGGAGGGGGTTGCTGAGGGAAGGGGAGGGAAGCTGGATGAACTAGTAGTATCAGCCTTTCCCTGGGGCCAGACCCCTCCCCCCAGGGACAGATTCCCTCTGCTCCCTCCCCTTTGTCCCTCAGGCTGTTTCCTTTTGCGTCTCAGGATCCTGTATTTTAGAGTATCTCAACGTCAGCACTATTGACATTTTGGACTGGATAATTCTTTGTTGTAGGGGCTGTCCTGTGCATTGTGGGATGTTTAGCAGCATCCTGGGGCTCTACCCACCAGACGCCAGTAGTAGTGTCCCCATCCTGTGTCTTGTGTCCCCACCCACCCACACGCACACATTTGTGACAATCAAAAAATGTCTCCAGACATTGCCAAATATTCTCTGGAGGCAAAATCACCCCTAGTTGATAACCTCTGAATTATTTTAACCAGGACCTTCTTCCTTAATCCTCTTTCCTGATATTCAGGTCAGGATTCCAGAGTAGATCAATTCTGACCCCTGGACCAATCGCAAGTAGAAAAGCATTTTAAAACAAAGTGGATAAGACAATGGCAATCAAAAGTCACTTAAAAAATATAAACACCAGTGTTCTGGTATGACCTGAAATTTATACCCAAATAATCACATTGTTGTTTTGCTACAGGGCTACAAACCCTGATCCCTACATCTGCCGTGAATTGGGGTGAGATTTGAATATGTCACTAAGTTATTTGTTCCCTCAATTTCCTCTAAGAATGGTTCCAGCCTTAGAATGGGTCATGAGGTGTGTTTTTTTGTTTTATTTTTTGCTGAGGAAGATTTGCCCTGAGCTAACGTCTGTGCCAATCTTCCTCTACATTATATGTGGGGCACTGTCACTTCATGGCTGATCAGTGGTGTATGTCCACACCCGGGATCTGAACCTGCGAACCCGGGCTGCCGAAGTGGAATGCGGAACTTAACCACTACGGCGTGGGGCTGGCCCCTTTCTGTTTTCTTTTTAATCAAGAAACTGATTAAAACAGAGCAACCTTCAAAGAGGTGACTGAATTTTAGTCTGACTTCAACAGTGACCTCCGGAGAGCAGAGTTTTTGGTGTGCCCTGCAGGTTTCAGGTTTCCTGGCCCTTCAATGATTTTTCATCCTGTGGTGAGTGGCCAGAATGAAGACGAATCATGATGCCAAAGGTAATTGAACTGTTACGTGCTAAAATGGCCAAACTCTTCTGCGATCAAATATGGAGCCCATCACCTCTCCTGTCAAATGTCATGGAATTGATAAGATTTTGGAGTTTGATGGAACATTCAAGACTGAACGATTCCCGTCTCATCTTACAGATGAGGAAACTGAGGCTCAAAGAGATGAAATGACTGGCTCAGGAAGGTCACACTGTTTTTAGAAGAAACATTGCAGTTAGTAAACAGGGCCTCTTGCTTTACCTGGACATGTTTGCTGTAACCTGGTCAACTTCTGATGATTCTAATCACTGGCTTTGGAATGTGAAGGTGTTTATCATGAAGCCTCAGGGTAGTGAGGAAAAGCACAAAATAGAACTTCCAGCAACCTAGAATGTTTCCTTCTGCAGATTTGGTTGTTTGCTTTCCTTCTGCCAAAAGAAAGTCTTCATTGCATTCGCTGCATTTGCCTGGTTCTTTTTCAGAGAGCCATGCTAACATGGGGAGATTCAAAATAACTACGTGGGGTCATGGAAGTTTTAAAGATAATGGTCATTCTGTGAGACAGTGGTTCTCAAAGTGTGGTTCTGGACTAGTGGCATCTGTATTCAGCTGACAAGTTATGCCTACTTTGTGGACAGTTGGAGAGAAATAGCAGCTTTCAATTTATCTGAAGATTCAAATGTATGTAGAACAGAAGTTTCTGATCTTTGTGTTCACCTTCCCAAGAACTGTCATGGCCCAGCACTTAGTTACTTGGGATATTTGAGTTGTTTCTAATGCTTTGGTTTTTTGGAAAAAAAAAAAAGATAATGCTGGTTTTCTAGGAACACAAGGTATAAGATAATGCTCCTGTATTATTAATATTTCATTGGTGAAAATAGCTATTACCAAAAAATATTGTTAAAATTAACAGTACTTAATCATTTTTAATAATGGGTTCAACACACACTGCTTAATATCTAAGTAATTGCCAATGATTTTATTAACATGAGAATCTCCTTTAAAAAGTAGTGTCTTTAGAGGGGCTGGCACGGTGGTGTAGCAGTTAAGTTTGCACGCTCTGCTTCGGTGGACCAGGATTTGCGCATTTGGATCCTGGGCGTGGACCTACACCACTCATCAAGCCATGCTGTGGTGGTGTCCCACATACAAAACAAAGGAGGATTGGCACAGATGTTAGCTCAGGGACAATCTTCCTCATAAAAAAAAATTAGTATCTTTAGGAGGGAAGCTGGAAACAAGAGAAAAATAATAGAAGCAGTTTTATTTAAAGCCTTTTTTCAATACCATTGGTCAGTTAACAAAAGAAAAGTCAATTAAACAAGGGAGTCATTTTGTAAAAAGGATCTATATGTTACTTAAATATTATATTTTAACTTGAATTATATAAATGGACTTATTTTGGGAGACAGTTCTCCACGAGCCTCTTGCATTTCTGCACATCTTGTGAGCAGAGGCATTGATGGCCTTTGTTCTGGATTTTCTTTTCAAGGCTGTTTGGATAGCGAACAGAAAATAGCGGATAGTGGTTGAAGATAGAGGCAGCATCTCCTTCTAGGGCAGGTGGCAGGTTTGTTTGCTGTCCAGTTTAATAAAGACAATGTCTCCCTCTGGGCTGAGTTCAGGGAGGTTTGCTTGCAGCTCATTGTAAATGTTTGGGTTCTCTAAGCTCAGTCTTCCTCAGCTGTGATGCAAACCCACTTGGTGCATAACATCCACCTGGGCCACTCTGTGGCATTGGGGTACAAAGGGAACTGGTGCTTGCCGTGCCATAAGTATTAAAGTCATTTGTCTCTGACCCAGGAGTCTCTTATAGTCTATCAGGATCCAGGAAACTGGCAGGTTAACTTGTTAGCTTGCAAGTAGGCTAATGTCTTAAATCTTTCACGGTTCTGGACAATTATATTCACCAGTTGTTTTAGTGGAAGGCCAAATCCCCTTGAGCATGGGTCCACTGATGACCTGTCTCCCATAAACCACACCTGGAAGACATTAGCTATTATTTGTCTTTATTTTTTTTAACTGGAGTGAGAACTTAAAAACATATGCATAACAATCTGAGTACAGAATCCTTCTGGAAATTTTCTCCTTTATATTTATCTCACCCATATCTAATTTTCTTCAGAGACTGAACCAATAAGAGATATAGATATAGGAATAGATTAGATATAGATATAGATATGGGTTTATTTTAAGGAGTTGGCTCACATGGTTGTGGGGGCTTGCAAATCCGAAATCTGTAGGGCAGGTGGCAGGCTGGAAGCTGAGGCAAGAGTTGATGTCGCAGCCTTGAATCTGAAACGTGGAGGGCAGGCTGGCAGGCTGGAAACTCAGGCAGGATTTCTATGTTATAGTCTTAAGGCAGAATTCCTTCTTCTCTGGGAAATCTCAGTTTTTGCTCTTAAGGCCTTCAACTAATTTGATGAGGCCCACCCACATTATCAAGCCAACCCTGGCAGTCTAGTGATTAAGATTCAGTGCTCTCACCGCTGTGGCCAGTCAGGGAACCACACCACCCGTCTGTCAGTTGTCATACTGTGGTGGCTGCATGTTACTCTGATGCTGAAAGCTATGCCACTAATATTTCAAATACCAGCAGGGTCATCCATGGTGGACAGATTTCAGCAGAGCTTCCACACTACGACAGACTAGGAAGAAGGACTTGGCCACCCACTTCCAAAAAAATTGGCCATGAAAACCCTATGAATAGCAGTGGAGCACTGTCTGATAGAGCACCGGAAGGTGAGAGGATGGGGGAGAAAGACCAGGCAGGGTTTACTCTGTTGTATACAGGATCCCTAGGAGTCAGAATCCACTCGACGGCAGTAATAACAACACCCACATTATCAAGGGCAATCTCTTTTACTTAAAGTCAAAGTAAAGGTTAATCACATCTGTAAAACACCTTCACAGTTACGTCTAGATTAGTGTTTGACCAAACAACTGAGCACTATAGCCTAGCCAAGTTGACATATAATTAACCATCGCAATAGCTTTTTTCTTTTTTAAGCAGTTTACTATGGCTGTCTTTCCAAAACATTCAACTCTGTTTCTTCTTATACTCATATTTAATTGAGCTATAATATTACAATTAAAAAACATAACTGGCATAAAAAAGTTTAGAAACAAATACAACTGAATCTTGGAAATCAACTCAACTAGTGGATGGAAAAAAGGTGTATGTACTAGTAGTCTACCAACTTGAGATGTTAAATAGGTGCTGGAGATCCGTCAACACTTTCTTTTTTACAGAAGGAAAGGAGAATGCAGGTTAACCAATTGGATTTTTTGTGTGTGTGTGAGGAAGTTCAGCCCTGAGCTAACATCCGTGCTAATCCTCCTCTTTTTGCTGAGGAAGACCGGCTCTGAGCTAACGTCTATTGCCAATCCCCCTCCTTTTTTTACCCCAAAGCCCCAGTAGACAGTTATATGTCATAGTTGCACACCCTTCTAGTTGCTGTATGTGGGACGCGGCCTCAGCATGACCGGAGAAGCGGTGCTTCGGTGCGCGCCTGGGATCCGAGCCCGGGCTGCTGGTAGCGGAGCGCGAGCACTTAACCACTAAGCCATGGGGCCGGCCCAACCAATTAGATTTTAAATAGAGGTCAGTCAAGAGAGCTTCTGCTATGCCTGTTGGTCTGAAGCTTATCTGTCAATTGGACTCAATTGGGCAGTGTTGAAAGCTCCCAACACCCAAGCCTTGCCCAAGAGTAGTTAAATCAGAATCTTTGGGTGCCAGGCATCAGTAACTTTGTAATGATCCCTTTCCAGTGTGCAGCCAAGATCGAGAACCTCTGGTTTAAAGTCATGGCCATGAAGCTCTCAATGTCTGCTGCCTCCTCCCAACATGTAAGTGTATTAGCTTTGGGACACGACATTTAGAAAGTGTAAAAAGCAGAGGAAAGTATAAGCAAGAACAAAGTGCCATCGTTAATTCCACAAATCAGTACAAGTCAGCTCCTACATTTTGGAGAATTTAAAAACATTTTCTCCTTAGTTAGAGTTCCTAAAAGTGGAATTGCTCTGTCAAAGCAATGCCTGTTTTAAATTCTGATGTATTTCAATTGCTCACCAGAAAGGTTGTATTAATTTGCATTCCCATCCAAAGTCCCTAAATCCTGGCCAACACTGTAAATTGATAATCTTTTTCCTTTTTTCCAATCTGATAATTTAAAAATATTGAGATGTTGTTTTATTTGCATTTCTGTAAGAATTTCATTTTATTGACCGCAAATATTTTACTTTATAGGATCTATAAAGTAGTATAATTTGAAGTCAGGGATTGTGATGCCTCCAGCTTTGTTCTTTTTTCTCAGGGTTGCTTTGGCTATTCGGGGTCTTTTGTTGCTCCATATAAGTTTTAGGATTCTTTGTTCTATTTCCGTGAAGAATGTCATTGAGATTCTGTTTGGGATTGTATTGAATCTGTAGATTGTTTTAAGTAATATGGACATTTTAACTATGTTTATTCTTCCAATCCATGTGCATGGAATATCTTTCCATTTCTTTATGTCATCTTCGATTTCTTTCAATAATGTCTTATAGTTTTCAGTGTATAGGTCTTTCACCTCCTTGGTTAAATTTATTTCTAGATATTTTACTCTTTTTGTTGTGATTGTAAATGGGATTGTATTCTTGAGTTCTCTTTCTGTTAGTTCGTTATTAGAGTATAGAAATGCAACTGATTTTTGTAAGTTGATTTTGTACCCTGCAACTTTGCCGTAGTTGTTGATTATTTCTAATAGTTTTCTGATGGATTATTTACGGTTTTCTACACGTAGAATCATGTCATCTGCAAACAGCGAGAGTTTCACTTCTTTCTAATTTGGATACCTTTTATTTCTTTTTCTTGTCTAATTGCTCTGGCCAAAACCTCCAGTACTATATTGAATAGGAGTGGTGAGAGTGGACACCCTTGTCTTGTTCCTGTTCTCAGAGGGATGGCTTTTAGTTTTGTATGATGTTGGCTGTGGGTTTGTCATATATGGCCTTTAAAATGCTGAGGTACTTCCCTTCTATACCCATTTTATTGAGAATTTTTATCATAAATGGATGTTGGATCCTGTCAAATGCTTTCTCTGCATCTATTGAGATGATCATGTGATTTTTATTCCTCATTTTGTGAATGTGGTCTATCACATTGATTGATTTGTGGATGTTGAACCATCCCTGTATCCCTGGTATAAATCCCACATGATCATGGTATATGATCCTTTTAATGTGTTGCTGTATTCAGTTTGCCAATATTTTGTTGAGGATTTTTGCATCTATGTTCATCAGTGATATTGGCCTGTAATTTTCCTTCTTTGTGTTGTCCTTGTCTGGCTTTGGGATCAGGGTGATGTTGGCCTCATAGAATGAGTTAGGAAGCATTCCATCTTCTTCAATTGTTTGGAATAGTTTGAGAAGGATAGGTATTAAGTCTTCTTTGAATGTTTGGTAGAATTCTCCAGAGAAGCCATCTGGTCCTGGACTTTTATTTTTTGAGAGGTTTTTGATTACTGTTTCAATCTCTTTACTTGTGATTGGTCTATTCAGATTCTCTATAATGATTCAGTTTGGGGAGGTTGTATGAGTCTAAGAATTTATCCATTTCTTCTAGATTGTCCAATTTGTTGTCATATAAATTTTCATAGTATTCACTTATAATCCTTTGTATTTTTGTGGTATCCATTATAATTTCTACTCTTTCATTTCTAATTTTATTTATTTGAGGCTTCTCTCTTTATTCCTTAGTGAGTCTGGCTAAGGGCTTGTCAATTTTGTTTATCATCTCAAAGAACCAAGCTCTTAGTTTCATTGATCCTTTCTACTTTTTTTTTGGTTTCTATTTCATTTATTTCTGCTCTGATTTTTATTGCTTCTCTCCTTTTGCTGATTTTGGGCTTTGTTTGTTCTTCTTTTTTCCAATTCTGTTAGGTCTAGTTTAAGATTACTTATTTGAGATTTTTCTTGTTTGTTCAGGTGGGCCTGTATTGCTATGAATTTCCCTCTTAGGACTGCTTTTTCTACATCCCTTAAGAGTTAGTATGATGTATTTTCATTTTCATCTCTCTCCAGATATTTTTTGATTTCTCATTTGATTTCTTCATTGATCCATTGGTTGTTCAGTACATGTTGTTTAGTCTCCACATATTTGTGACTTTCCCAGCTTTTTTCTTGTAGTTGGTTTCTAGTTTCACAGCATTATGGTTGGAAAAGATGCTTGATATGATTTTAATCTTCTTAAGTTTATTGAAGCTTGCCTTGTTTCCCAACATATGGTCTATCTTTGAGAATGTTCCATGGGCATTTGAGAAGAATGTGTATTCTGATTTTGGATGGAATGTTCTATATATATGTATTAAGTCTATCTGGTCTAGGTTTTCATTTAATTCCACTATTTCCTTGTTGACTTTCTGTCTGGATGATCTATCCATTGATGTAAGTGGGGTGTTGAGGTCCCCTACTGTTATTGTGTTGCTGTTAATTTCTCCCTTTAGGTCTGTTAATAGTTGCTTTATGTACTTTGGTGCTCCTGTGTTAGGTACATAGATATTCATAAGTGTTATGTCCTCCTGGTGGAATGTCTCTTTTATCATTATATACCGCCCCTCTTTGTCTCTCATTGTCTTTTTTATCTTGAAGTATACTTTGTCTGATATAAGTATGGCAATACCTGATTTCTTGTGTTTACCATTTGCTTGGAGTATCATCTTCCATCCCTTCACTCTAAGCCTATGTTTCTCCTTAGAGCTGAGATGTGTTTCCTGGAGGCAGCATATTGTTGGGTCTTGTGTTCTAGTCCATCCAACCACTCTGTGTCTTTTGATTGGCGAATTCAATCCATTTACATTTAGAGTGATTATTGATACATGAGGGCTTAATACTGCCATTTTATCTCTTGTTTTCCATTTGTTCTATATTTCCCTTGTTTCTCGTCCCATGTATTTCTGACAGCCATTTCAGTTTGGTGATTTTCTATGATGGTTTTCTCAGTTTTCTCTTTATTTATCATTTGTGTCTCTGTTCTGAATTTTGTTTAGTGGTTACCATGAGGTTTGCATAAAAGATCTTGTAGATGAGATAGTCCATTTTCTGATAGCCTCTTATCTTCTTAGCCTAAGCAGTTTCCATCCCTATCCTCTTCACCATCTAAGTTATTGTTGTCACAACTTATTCTGTTTTGTGTTGTGAGTTTGTGATTAAAATGGAGTGTTTATAGTTATTTTTGATGCTTTCCTTCCCTTTATCTTTAATGTTATAGTTAAGTGTTTGCAAACCTGTTCTGATAGAGAGCTTCAATTTTCTGATTTTGTCTGTCTATCTCCTTGCTCAAGGCTTTGTAAACTTTTTCCTTTTTGTTTCAGGTATGAGGGCCTTCTTGATCATTTCTTGTGTGTGGGGGGGGCTTGTGGTGATGAACTCCCTGAGCTTTTGTTTATCTGGGAAAGTTTTTATTTCTCCATCATATCTGAAGGATAATTTTGTTGGATATAGTATTCTCAGCTGAAAGTTTCTGTCTTTCAGTATTTTGAATATATCATTCCACTCTCTCCTAGCCTGTAAGGTTTCTGCTGAGAAAGCCACTGAAAGCCTGATATGGGTTCCTTTGTATGTTATTTTATTCTGCCTTGCTGCACTTAATATTTTTTCTTTGTCATTGACTTTTGCCAGTTTTACTAATATATGCCTTGGAGAAGGTCCTTTTGCATTGATGTAATTAGGAGTTCTATTGGCTTTGTTTACTTGTAATTCCAGTTCCTTCGCCAGGTTTGGGAAATTCTCAACTATTATTTCTTTGAACAAGCTCTCTGCACCTTTCTCCCTCCCTTCTCCCTCTGGAATACCTATAACCCTTATGTTGCATTTCCTAATTGAGTCAGATGTTTCTCAGAGAATTTCTTCATTTCTTTTTAGTCTTAGTTCTCTCTCCTCCTCCCCTGAAGCGTTTCTAATTTTATTTATTTATTTTTCCCCCAAAGCCCCAGTAGATAGTTGTATGTCATAGCTGCACATCCGTCTAGTTGCTGTATGTGGGACATGGCCTCAGCATGGCTGGAGAAGCGGTGCGTCGGGTGGGTGCGCACCCGGGATCCGAACCTGGGCCGCCAGCAGTGGAGCACACGCACTTAACTGCTAAGCCACGGGGCCAGCCCGCCTGAAGCGTTTCTATATTTCTTTCCTCTAAATTACCAATTCTGTCCTCCATAATGTCAGCTCTGTTTTTTTTTAAGATTCTAGATTGTTTTTTATCTCATTCATTGTGTTCTTCATCTCCAACATTTATGTTTGTTTTTTTTGTAGAGTTTCAATCTCTTTTGTGAAGAATTCCTTCTGCTCATTAATTTTATGCCTGCTCATTAATTTCATTGAACTGTCTTTCTGAGTTTTCTTGTAACTCATTGAGTTTCTTTATAACTATTTTGAATTCTCTGTCATTTAGATTGTAAATTTCTGTGACTTCAGGATTGGTTTCTTGAGACTTGTCATTTTCCTTCTGCTTTGGAGTGTTAATGTATTTCTTCATGGTGTTTGATGGAGTGGACCTTTGCTGGCACATAGTGGTAGTATGTGGTCACAGATTCCACCTGCCATCACTTGGGGGGTCAGGAGCTGTGTTTTCTGAACCCGCCGTGTCTGCCAGAAGTTGTGCCTATAGGGCTCTCTGCATTTGCCCACTGGCTGCTGCTGCTTCATACATGCAGGTGCAGGTGCTCTTGTGCAGATCCGCTGCTCTGGCTGACAGGCTGAGCTGGTGCACCAGGTATGCGTGGGGGGTGCTTTCTTTCACACATGATCCCATGTGATCCCACTCTCTATTCACTGGCAGCCCACCTGGGCTGCTCGGCTTGGTGGGGTGCCCATGTGGTGTCTGAGCCACCTTGGTGTGAGGTGTTCCCACTGGCTGGGAAGCAACTCTGAGAGTGAAAGCATTCCTGCAGAGGGCTGCCTGTTCCCTTGTCTCTTCTCAGAGTTGTGCATTGGCCACTGCATGAGGTCCTACACCCTAGATTGCTGCCGCTGGGGAGGGGGAGGAGATCAGCTTACCTCTTTCCACTGCTTCCTGGGGATCCAGTACCCCCACCTTCGGATATATGGCTGCATAGATCTTTCAGACATCCTATTGTGCTATGTGGATGCCCTTTGTTGGTTAATGAATGTCCTTTTTGTTGTATCTTAGCAAGGAGAGACTAAGGGAACAGCTCACTCTGCCGTGATGCTGACGTCCAATCTGTTTTAAGACATTTTTTGTTTATACTTACCATATTATCTTTTTCCATGTCATTCAATATTCTTTTTTTTTTTTCAAGGAAGATTAGCCCTGAAATAACATCTGTTGCCAATCTTATTCTTTTTGCTGAGGAAGATTGGCCCTCAGCTAACATCCATGCCCATCTTCCTCTCCTTTATATGGGATGCCACCACAGCATGGCTTGACAAGTGGTGCATGAGTCTGTGCCTGGGATCCGGACCTGTGAACCACAAGCCACCAAAAAGGAGCACGTGAACTTAACTGCTACACCACCAGGCCACCCCTCATTCAATATTCTAATATGTGACTTTTAGAGTCTGCATAATATTCTAAAGTAATATGTTTTAAATCCCATATCCTTCAAAGAATCTGAAACAACAGATCTTGGCTTAAGTACGAATCCCTTTACCTTTCTCTTGTATATATTACAAGTGGTAGACTGTTAATTTGGTGGTTCCCAATGAACTATGGCTCCCATATTCATGCTCTTGTGGAGTGCCCTCCCTTATTGACTCTGGACTTGGCCAATAAATAGGACATTAGCAAGGATGATGCAAGCAGGAACTTATTAGTGCTTGCACCTTGGGGCTTATCTATTAAAATGCTCACTCTCAGAATCTAACCAGCATGAAAAGAAACCCAAGTTAGCTATGTGGAAAGCAAAAGAGCAAAAGGTCACAGCCTCCCAACCTTCCCTACCAGGACACCAGACATTTGAACAAAGCCATCTGATTGCAACCTCATGGGAGACCCCAATTGAGACCAACAGAAGAACAGGCCAACAGAACCCCAGCCAACCCACAGAAAGATGAACAAATAAAATGGTTGCTGTTTTAAGCCAATAAGTTTTGGAGTGGTTTGTTACACAGCAATAGATAATTGAAACATGATAGCATCTAACATGAATAGTTGCATCAAAATGGAAAATAAATCTTGAGAATCATAAACTCAAAAAGGACTTTTTGTTATTATCTGGTTAAATTGCTGAGGTCCTGGCTGATTAGATTACTTACAGAAAGAACATGAGTGGTGGAGTCAAAAAAACATGAATTGTAACTCAATTTTGCGTCTTACTAGATATATGACTTCTTGGAGTATCAGCTTTCTTGTGGGCAAATCAGATTTTAACAACAGCTACCTCTCAGGTGTTTTATTCTTAAGCTTTGCGAGTAATGGTGCTTCTAACTCAATGGAATCAGAAACAGGAAGAAGGAATGTATGAGTATGAGTTAACATTTTTATTAGAAAGCCATGTCTCTCGAATCCCAAGCAAGTGTTCTTTCCGCTATACCTCACTACTAATTAATCCACTTATGGGTCTGTGAAAACCAGATGGTGACATAGATGTCTGCAATGCCCACTTGGTAAAACTGCTTCTAGTTTTCCAAAGCAGCAGGCAGAACTGCTTGGAGACCATTACATCTGTAAACAGCCTTTCCTTTTTTTAACCAACTCATCTACTCCATTATTTGCATCAGTGGCCTTTTTTCAAAGCATCTGACCTTTTGGACTCATCTGGTGAACTCTAATACTTACATCGGACCAGCCCTCAACGCGAAAGAAAGTTTTTATTATATGAATTTGCATATCCTGTCAAGGACATCTTCAGAACATTTTCATTTCAGGGTAAAATGAAACTTACGGGACTAAGCAGAGAGGTGATTCACATTTCAGTTTAAAGAGGGAATGAGAAAGAGAAGACAAGGTTCATTATGACACTGGGGCTTTACAATGCCAAAAATATACTATGGACAAAGGAACTATATAGGCTGTGTTCTATTTCCACATGTTATTTACAAAGAGCAGGCTCATGGTATCTGCAAATCTCTAGTAAGCAATATTATTTGAAAAACGTTTATGGCTGTATCTAACTGAAAGGGTTAAAACTTTAGACTTGTTATAAAAGTACCATGATGCTTGTCATTAAAGTCCTCTCTCCTTTTTATCAAGCAGACCTGACTGTCAGCATCCAAGAGTGGAAAAAGACACCAGAAACTGGGGAAGCAGCGGAGTTAATATCTACCTCTTACTCACATACTCACCCAAATCAAGCAATTTGCATGGAGAAAGTGTGACATTAACATGTTATACTTCCCCGTGCTGGGAACACAGCATAAAGTGGACTAGTTTAAGGGATTTATTTAAGGGATTTATTTAGGTTCCCATAAGCTTTGGGAGCTTACAGCTTACATATGATACTAAGTTTCTACTGAACTACTCTGATGTCTATGTTGGAATCAAATGGCAGAGCTGGGACTCAAACCTGGGGCTTCTGTCCTCAGCTGTATCCTTGTCCAACCACCACTCTGGATACCAGCTCAAGTCTGGGCTCCCTTTTAATTTCAGAGACTTAATCCCAAGAGTCCTTTAATGTTTAGATCCCCATATTAAAATATGACACTAAACTAGGGCTGCCAGATAAAATACAGAATACCCAATTAAATTTGAATTTCAGATAAACGACAAATAATTTTTTAGTATAAGCATACCCCACTTTGCTAAATTTAGCAACACTACACTAAACCTTGACTACCCACCAAGGGCTGTTCAGATCCTCTTTATTTCTATCTAAAAGGAAAAAAGAAATGCAATGAGACTTATAAAACTAAGTGGTATCCCCGCCAATGAGAGGCCTGTTCTCACAAGCTAAATAGAAGAACTCTATCCTTTTTATCCAATAATTTCTTTTGAGCTAACTAACCTGCAGGGGACTGGGCTGACATTGTGGCCATCTTCTGTATCATCACTCAGACTGGGGTAGTTAACTGGCACTGCAACTATCTCTTCAGCAGGTCTTTCATAGGTTCAAGGTAAGTCATTGCACTACTGCATGTAATACCAAAGATCTGAAACAACCCAGATGTCCATCACTAGAGATGGTTAAGGAAATTGTGGAATATCCAGACAATGGAATGCTTTCTAGCTGTGCGAGAAGAATGAGGATGCTCCCTATATGAAGGTGTAGAAGGAATTCCAAATGAAAAAGGCAAGTGAGGAATAAAGTGTATGCTAACAAAGTATACTTGTGGGTAAAAAAAGGAGGAAGATAAGAGTATAAAGAAACTCTGGAAAGATAAATAAAGAACTAACGACAATGGTTTCTTGTGGGGACGGGGATGCGGGTGGAATTGGGTGGATGGTGTATAAGGAGAGAAGATGATTTTTTTACTCTGTCTCCATCTATGTATGTGTGTATGTATCTGTGCAGAAAAGAGTTAACACAGCAGGCCTGAGACTGCTCTCATTAGAAAGGCCTGCTTCTGGGGCTGGCCCTGTGGCGTAGTGGTTGAGTACGTGCGCTCTGCTGCTGGTGGCCCGGGTTCGGATCCCGGGTGCGCACCAATGCACCGCTTGTCAGGCCATGCTGTGGTGGCGTCCCATATAAAGTGGAGGAAGATGGGCACGGATGTTAGCCCAGGGCCAGTCTTCCTCAGCAAAAAAAGAGGAGGATTGGCATGGATGTTAGCTCAGGGCTGATCTTCTCACACACACACACAAAAAAAAAAGAAAGAAAGGCCTGCTTCCAAGGCTGGCCTTTGACTGGTGTTCGGGAACTGGGATTTCTAGTGGGTTCCCACCATTCCCAGAACTAGTAAGAGTGGCTTGCTGTGCCTTAACTGTTTTTGTAAGCAGTATGATTTATGCTGGACACCTGCTTTCCTTTTGGGAGTCTGGAATTTTGGTATGTGCTGGGCAGAGGGTGCCTATGTGACCAGCCCCCAGTAAAACCCCTGGGTGCTCAGTATCTAATGAGCTTCCCTGGTAGACAACATTTTACATGTGTTTTCTCAACTGGTTGCTGGGGAAGTTAAGTGCATCCTGTGGGACTCCACTGGAGGAGGACTCTGGAAGCTTGTGTCTGGTTTCCTGCCATCGTGGCCCCATGTATCTTTTCCCTTTGCTGATTTTGCTCTGTATCCTTCCACTGTAACGAATCAGAGCTGTGATATACTGAGGCCGGTGAGTCCTCCTAGTGAATCACTAAACCTCGGGTGCTCTTGGGGACCCTTGACACAGTTTCTCTTTCTCTCTCTCTCTATACATATATATAGTCATGTGCTGCTTAACGACGGGACTACATTCTGAGAAATGTATCATTAGGTGAATTTGTCTTTCTGCAAACATAACAGCGTGCACCTACACAAACCTAGATAGTACAGCCTACTACACACCTAGGCTATATGATACTAATCTTATGGGACCACCATCGTGTATGAGGTCCATTGTTGACTGAAATGTCATTATGCAGCTCATGATTGTATATATAAAAGTTCTGTACCACATGAATATATATTATCTATAAAAGTAAAAGAATAATGAAAGTCCTTTACTTTATATTTGCCTAACTAAAAGTCCCATTCAATGTATCTCCCTTCTCTTCTTTCTTTCTTTTTCTATTTACTATACATAAGAGTTCTTGCCTCATGACTATGTATTTTCTATTAACATTAAAGAAAAAATTGCAAAGCTATTGCCTTGCCTTATATTTGCCTAACTTGAAGCCCCATTCAAAATGTTTTCAGAGAGAGAAAGAGAAACAGAAAGAAGAAAAATAAAAGGAACAAAGAATACAACAAATTTCACTGCCTCAATCTCTAAGGAGACAGAAAATTCTTGTAAATTTTACATGGCAGTGTGACCTTTTTTGTGTTTTTTTGTTTTTAAACTTTTTTCAGCTTTACACATCAATGTTTCAAAATCTTAGGGCTTTGATCTAGAAGAATATGTCCCTCTTTGAACATATAAAACAGTCTAGCACATAACTGGAAATACAGGTCTGCCATTTAGGAGAATGTTTTTGTCACAGAGCTTAAAGTCACTTTTAGGGGGTAATATCATACATTAAAAAAAGTTTTTATACAAAGAAAGATTGTAAAGATATTACCCAGACATAACCAAATTCACTGTGTGAATACTGAGTGGCTCCTGAATCAGAAAAAAAAGCTATAAAGGATGATTTGGGGACAAATTGGGGGAAATTTGAATATAAAATTGATATGAGATGATATTATGGATTTATTATTAATTCTCTTAGGTGTCACCCTTATTTTAGGAGATATAGGCCTAAGTGTTTGAGGTAAAATCTCATGTTGTCCGCAACTGTCAAATGATTAAGAAAAATATATATATACATCTATATCCACATACAAAGTGGTAAACCAATGTGGCTCAATATTAACAGTTATTGCACTTAGGCAGCAGGTCTACAGGTTACATTGTACAATTCTTTCAACTTTTCTATATATCTGAAATTTTTCAAAATAAAAATGTTGGGGGGCCAGCCCCATGGCGTAGCGGTTAAAGTTCCGCGTGCTCCGCTTTGGTGGCCCAGGTTTGTGGGTTCAGATCCCAGGGGTGGATATACACTACTCGTCAGCCATGCTGTGGTGGCATCCCACATATAAAATAGAGGAATATTGGTGCAGATGTTAGCTCAGGGTTAATCTCCCTCAAGCAAACAAAAGAGGAAGATTTGCACAGATGTCAGCTCAGGGTTAATCTTCCTCAAGCAAAAAGGGGAAGGTTGGCAACAGACGTTAGCTCAGGGCAAGTCTTCCTCACCAAAAAAAAAAAATAATAATAATAATAATAAATATAAAAAGTGCAAAAAAATGTTGGGAAGAAAAAGATAAAACAAACAGGCTGTTAATATAATTGAAGTTGAAGTAGAATGATACAATATCAGTTATTAGAAAATCAGTAACCACTCTGCTACTGAATTCAGCACATGGATTGAAGAGAACTTAGTATCTTTTGCATAAGGAAACATAGGCTGTATTTATGCTTGACTACTAGACAAGCCACACTTGCCTAAATTCCTGGTTAATTCAAACAGCTAATGAAACTAATCAGATGACTAGTCACTTCAATTGATTAATCTGTTTAATGATCTTCCTCTCAAAATTGATCTAATTGAATTGTTCTTATTTTCATGATCACTTTCATTTCATCATTATAAAGAATGATTTTTTAAATACCTACTGTGGACAAGATGCTGGGGGCAGTGCATTCTTAACTCAAGGCATCTGTAATGTCATTGGGGAGCTAGGAGATATGAATCAAAGATAAATAACAATACAAGAAAGCATACTCAATAAGCAACATGTGTAGTATCATCATCTCTCAAGATCTTACCATATAAAACCTGGATGTGTCTTCAGTGACCACACACAGCCTCATCCCTCACTTTACAGATGAGTAAGCAGATTTACTTTTTAGTAAATTTTTCAATGTTTTCTTTCAGACTCCGGGGTTGTTAATGTTGGTTTTTTGTTTGTTGTTGTCATCATACTTAGAATGATTTTCCCACTTCAAGATTATAAAAACATTTATCTATGGTTTATTCTAGTACTTTTTTTTTTTTTTTTTTTTGGTGAGGGAGGTTGGCCATGAGCTAACATCCGTTGCCAATATTCCTCTTTTTGCTGAGGAAGATTGGCCTCTGTGCTAATATTCCTCAGCAAAAACCTAACATCTGTGCCCATCTTCCTCTATTTTGTATATGGGACGCCACTACAGCATGGCTTGATGAGCGGTGCATAGGTCCATGCCTGGGATCCGAACCCGTGAACCCCGGGCTGCCGAAGCAGAGCACGCAAACTTAACCACTATGCCACCAGGCTGGACCCTCTTCTAGTACTTTTAATGTTCAATGTCTTATATCTAAATTTTTGAACCATCTGAAGTTAATTTTGATGTAATAAATGAGGTAGGACTATAGCTTAATTTTTTCTAAACTTTAAGCCAATTGCTCATTATTATCATAATTCCTTTTGTCATTGATGAGATTTTAAACTAATGTCCCATATGTGCCTTTACTTAATTCTGATATCTGTCTTCTTTCATCAATGTGCTGGTAGTATGCTTTGCAGGCAATGCAACATTAATACCCAACTGATTTCCAAAATGCCCCCCAGTATAGAATCTGCTCCCCAGTTTAGACTCAATCTGGCAAGTTACTCATGAAATCCTTTTGGTATTTGATTGGGATTGCACAGAGTTTACAAATCAATTTAAGCAAGATTTCCATTTTTTATAGAGTTGCGGCTTCTAGCCCTAATAACAATATATTTCTCTTCATTTACATATGTCTTTGCATCCTCAAGGGTCCTGGCAGGAAACAGGTGGCAAACTCAAAGTAAGAAATTGATGAGTGTATCAAAGTGACTATTAATGACAGTTTGGACAGGATTTAGGGAAATCAAAAAGGATGGTGTAGCACTTCCAGGGGAGTCTTCACAACCCCAGGTCTAAAATGGCACGGAGAAGGCACTGGAATTCAGGAAGAATGGCCATGAGGAGAGCATCACCTGACAAGAGCTTCATTAGAGGGTTGCAGTCTCTTAGTACTAAACAGTACAATTGACTCCCAATCATAGGCAACCCACAGCTTTGCAAAGGGAGGGAGCCAGGGGGAAAAATGCCCTGACCTCTCTCTCCACTGTCCAAACCCAACCAGAAGCCTGCCAGCTGTTGATGAAATTCAAACAGCTCAGTCTCCCAGGACACAGAGCCGGTGGAAAGGCATGGAGGGTGGGTCTGGAAGGGCAAGTAGAAAGCCTGCAGCGAGCTAAGTAAAGCATTACAGTCCACCCTCCCACCACCTCCTTCATTCCTAAGCATTTCGTGTCAATTTTCTTCCCAAGTATTTTATATTTTTGTGACTATTTTGAATGGGATCTCTCGTTCCATTGCCAATCTGGATCCGTTATTGTTTATATGAGAGAAAGCTGTTGATTTTTACCTATTGTTTGCATAGCAGAGTGGTTTGATAGGAAGGCGTTTGATTTTTACTGCCTGTGTGAATATCACTTACATGGTATGTGACCTGGGGAAAGTCCAATATCTTTCCTGCATTAATTCTATGATTTTTTTTAAAAAGATAATAAGATATTTACTTCATATTTTTTTTAGTATTTAATGAGATAATACCTATAAAGCAGTAAAAAGGGTGTCTGGCTCATAACAAACCCTCAGTAAAGATCACCTATTATTATTGTATGTAATAGTTTTTCAGCTGGTCTGGGACACCATTGATTTTTCAATCCAGTATATTAACCCTGATCATTATCAGCTGATTTCCCCACGCCAAACTTCGCATTTTTCAAATTCTCTCCAGGTCGACTAGGTGGACGAAAGAACTTTAAACATGAACTACTAATATTTTGACTCTACCTACAAAAGTCCCCAATAACCAGTTAAGAAGGGAACAATCCTCTTGGGGACCCCACTTTGAGTAGCAAGGCTTTATATGACAGTAGTCTGCAAGTGCAGCTGACCTTTTTTAACTGAGCAAGTGAACCAACTGGAAGTTTTGCCACTGCTTAAAAACAAGAGTCCCTTTGAGCTGGGCCTAAGACAGAACAGGGGAAATTTAGACATGTCTTTAAGATATCTACAGAACAGTGGTTCTCAACTTGGGGTGCTTTTGCCCCCCAGGCAATATGTTGCAGTGTCTGGAAACATCTGTGATTGTCATAATTGGAAGGGGCAGTACTATTAGTATCTAGTGGGTGGAGGTCAGGGATGCTGCTCAACATCCTACAATGCAACAAAGAATTATCTCACCAGAAATATTAATAGTGCTGAGATTGAGAAACTTGCCTATAAAAAAGAGGAAGATCAGTCTTCCAGGTTGTTTGGATTTAGATAAGACATTGCCCCAAATATGGTGCAGAAATAAGAGGAACCTGGTGCTTCTGCAAATCTCATGTCTGGGGTGGCTTCAATAGTCAGGCTCCTCCCCCTACCCCCCAACCTTGTCTTTGCACTTGTGAACTCCAGGGCTGGCAGCCTGGAGTTTCTGTGACTCCATGCTTCCTGCAGCCCGTCTCTTCATCTCAGCAGATTCCAGACATAGAATCACTCCATGCAACCAAGAAAGGTATTTTAAACATTGGGAGAAATTTGGATAATTTAAACAACTAGATATATGAGCTGTTCTCAGGGAGCGGGGAGGGGAGGAGAGAGAACCCATATCATATGCAAAGAATTTTTAGAATCTAAAGAAAAATTTTGGTAGTCTAAAATGTCAGTTCTTCGAAAAAAAAGTCAGACTTTTAATAATATTAAAAAGTACAGAGTATGTCTCTAGTCTATATAACTTTGAGGAAGTAAATACTATTAATAGGTGTTTTCAATAGAACCTTTTAGAGTAATGTTCTTGGCGAGTTTTGAAGCTCCGGGACTTTATTGTCTTTGAAATCTAAAGTTTGGTGTTTTCTCTTTATCTTAGTTGATGTTGTTGGGCCCATCTCAGGCTGATCTTGACGCCTCTCATGCTCTGTTCTCTTCAACCGGACCTCTATATTTCATTTTGGAAGAAGACTAAAAATGGTAAGAACACCTAAGAGATCCTAAAAAGTGTTATCTGTAATCTTTGTGGGAAGAACCAAAACTAGCTGGCAAGAGAGATGTTTAAGAATCTGTACTTTGGTTATCTGCTGGGGGAAACTTCTCTGTGATATTTCATAATCAAGATTAATCATGATATTTTATAATTTCAGATTAATCAACACTTACTCTGTCCAACTTCCTATAGGAGTTAATGTGCGCTGTAGTGAGGAGGGATAGATGTTTGAATTGGGAAAATAGCTTCTATGGGTCTAATTTTTTCGTCCTACATTTTTGGCTTTAAAGCCATACAAATCACTGAAAGTCACTTTGTGCTTCTTCCAGCATATGGTGTCATCTGAATGAGTATGTATATGGGGGAACGCATGGGACTAGTACTGTCGGCAATCTGGGCTCACATGCTGTCAAAGAAAACCAGAGCTGGACAGTAGTTAAAGCTGTAAAAACAGATTGTGTTCAGGAACTATTGTAATAGGGGAAAAGAGACCTCAGTGTGGAACTGGGTTCAGTTCCAAATACAACATGGACAAGTGGGGCTATATAGCCAAGGAGCAGAGTGAGGTCAGTGGATGGAAAATCACTAAGAGGAAACATCAGGGGTGGGGGGGGCGGGGATTCTAGATAGACTGACTTGACAGAATTCTTGCTAAAAACAGGCCAGGGAGATGAGACATCACCTGGGGGAGGGTGGGGTGAGGAATCTGATCAGCTATCAAAGGTGATCAGATATCAAGGGCAAGGGATTCTTGCTAAAACTGCGAAGATGAACACAGAAGCCCAAAGGTCAAGGCCTAGTGGCTTAGAGGAGCCTAACTAAAGTTTAGCCAAGGAGAGAGTCTTTGTCAGTGCTGGTTCTCTTAGTCACTAGCTAGGGGACCTTGGGCCTATCACCCAAGCTCTCTGAAACTCAATTTCTCTAACCATAAAATGAGCCTTATAATACCCCTGCGGTTGCCTTGCAGGGCCATCGTGAGGCTCAAATAACAGAATATATGTTCAAGTCCTTTGCAACTGGTGTGAGTAATTAGGTATGCCAAAAATTAATCAGAAAAAGACATCAGTGGCCTCTTTCTGAAGTTATCTTGTCACCCAAATTAGACACAATGGAGCACATTCACCAGGAACCCACTCGAGCTTCTAGATCTGAATTTTAGTGCCAGGGCTCATTTTGTGTCTAAGGTCTAATGAAGAGTTAACCCAGAGGGTATTATCTTACAAAGGAAACAACTGCTTGTAGTTTCATTTCCTAGAAACTCGGATGTCTATTTTTATGCAAACCCATGCCCACATCTGCCTTTGCCCCTTGAAGGATGGCATGATAGGATTGATAATAATAAAGAGAGCTCACATTTATTGACCACTTACTACAAGTCAACCATCATGCTAACGGCTCGATGTCTATAATCATGTTTCTGCCTCCAAGCAGCCTTGTGAGGCACAGATAAGGGAGCTGGGGCTTCAGGAGGTTAAAGAGCTTGAGTGGTCTTGGCTAGGCAGCCTGGCTCTGGAAGCTGTGCCGAAGACCCCTCTGCTCTACCTAGACCAAGGCTGCCTCACACTCTTACCCAGGAGACACTCAGTAAATGTGGGCTTTGAATATGATAGATTACTACTTAAGGAGAAAAAGAAGAAATTGGTATATCTTTTATAAGAAAAGACATGAAAACAATTTTCAAAAGAAAAAATACAAAAACCCAAAAAGCACAGGGAAATTATTCAACCTCATTAATAGATCAGATCCTTTGTTATGGAAACTCCACTTCTAGAAACTCTTCTTAAAGAAATGATCAAGGATATGGCAAACTATTTACAAAGATAGTCTATGCAGCATGGCAAAGAGAATATCTCATGTCAGTGCTGGGGAAGGGTTAACCAACTGTGGTACACCCAATAAATGGAATATTATGTAACCATCAAACCATGTTTTTTAAAAGAATACTGAATGAGATAAGAAAATACTCGTGATAGAATGGTAAATAAAAAAAGCAAGCTAGAAATTGCTAAGTATTGTATATTCCTGATGTTTTTAATGCACACGCTAGATGCTCACTAAATGTTGGTTAATCTATGGTAATGGTTGACATGAATAAATGTGTTACCTATTTTTCTTAATAGTTTCACAAAAGAGCCTTGTATTCTAACCATTTTATAGCTGAGAAATCAGAGGCTCGTGAGGTTAAGTGATTCACCAAAGCCAGAGAGCTCTTATGTGGCAGAATAAGAATTTAAAATCAAATCTTCCCCCTGACAAAGCTCCAGCTAATACTGAAATGTTCCTCACTATGTGAAGCAGATGCAGGGACGGGGAGATTAGTGTTAGAAGGAAACATGCCAAAAGGTAACAGTTAAGTAATTTTAAAAATAAAAACATTACTCTGCTCTTAACTATAGCAAATTTCTTCATGGCTAACCAAGGGGATAATACGAATCCACTCATTGAATTAATCAAATCTGATTAAACATTTGAAAGATCGTGCTGAAATTAAAAATGATCATTACTGACTAACCAACCAGTGTCTTTGGACCCCCAAGAATCTCTTATATCTCAGAAGCCCACCAAAGTTTAGGACTGGGGTGGCAAATTATGGCTGGGGGCCATATCCAGCCTGCCACCTGGTTATGTATGGCTCACAAGCTAAGGATGTTTTTTGTCTTTAAATGATTGAAAAAGTCAAAGGAAGAATGCTTTTTCTTGACATGTAAAAGTTGTATTAAAATCAAATTTTAGTGTCCACAATTTTATTGCTTGTGTGTTTGTTTACATAGTGTCTATAACTGCTTTTGCGCTACAGTGGCAAACTACTCCAAGGGTTGAGTAGTTGTGACACAGACTGTCTGGTCTGCAAAACTTAAAATATTTACAGGAAAAGTGTGCTGATCGTGGTTTATGGAAAACAAGAGAATAGGGTGTAAGGTCAAATAAGATTTAATACCTATGGTCTTTGGTGCCTGTTGTGACACATAATAGTTGTTGAGTTCCTAATTTACGTAAGGCTACTTTATATCATTTTATTCATTTATCTTGAAAACTAAGTCTGTTACACCAAAATGGTAGGAAGTAAATGGTAAAGTTTCTCTCTCTTTTTTAAAGTAAGCGGGTTATGTCCTTGTACTTAAATTTTTTTCTTGTTATATAATGAGGCTTTGACATTCATTGTAATTATATTTTACAGAGATTAGTGTATAATTAGAAATATTTCAAAATTTGCAAAAAGGGGATATTTGTGTAATCTATTAGGGAAATTCCCAGTGGAGGCTCAGTCTATAAAACAAACAGCACTTAAGTAACTTCCCTTATTATTCACAGTGCATGGTTAGCGCTGAGGGTGACAGACAGAACACCATCTCGTTATTAAATAATTCAGTGCCATATCAACATGGCAAAAGATTAGTGAATTCAAATTCAAGGGTTTCCTACAATTTCTCCCCGACTCCTTGCCTCTTCCGTGTTCCTTTCTCATTATTCTCTAGCCAGCCATCACCTCTGGTTCAACCCAACCCATTTACAGGCTTCCACAGCTTGGCTCAAGCAACTCCCTCCACCAGAAATGCATAGTCCAGCACTTTCCTTTCAACTCAGACAACTTGGCTTTTTTCTGCTCTGTGATCTTGAAAATAAATCAGAGGAGCAGCTGAGTGCACGGAGCTGTTGTCCCCGAAGGCTGGCACATGGCAGCCCACAGGGGGTGCCCAGTATGTTGGCCTTCTGACTGGTTGGTTGGATAAATGAGTGGAGGAAGGAGAGGAGCAAATTCTCTCTTAACTGAGGATAACAATAAGTGTTCCCAGGCCTCAGATATTCCCATCTCAAGGTGAATTTCCTTTTGTGAAGAATTTTCCTGAAAGTAATTAAATCTAACCAGATAATAGCTATGCAAAGAATATGATAAAGACAGGAAGGGGAATGCAAATTAAGTACAGAAAGTTGAGGGGTTTTGGGGGTGTTCCTTATTGCCACCAGGTAATCACACTCGACTTCCTCATCCAGTTGCTCTCTGACCCTCCCGGAGGACTATCTCCACCTTCTCCTCTCTCTTCAAACTCCCAGCATCTCCTGCTGTCTCCTCACTCTTAGCTGATAGCCTTGCTTCCTACTTCACTGGGAATATTGCAGCAATTGGAAGAGAACTTCCACATGCTCCCCGCTCCTTATGTACCTACCTAGAGCTTCTACATCCATATGTCCTGCCTGACCTCCTATCCAGTTACCTACACTTTATAACAGATCACCCCAAAATGCGTTGGCCTGAAACAACAACAATCATATACTGTTAGGTGTTGTGGATCCAGGGTTCAGCTGGGCTCAGTTAGGTGGCTCTGGGGCTGGACTCGCCTGAAGACTCACTCTCTCACAAGTCCGCTGCCTGGGCTGGGAGACTCAACAGCTGTGGGCTGGAGCAGCTCCGGCTGCTCAGCTCTCTCTGTCTCCCTGTGGTCTCTCCAATATGGCGGCTATGGTGTAGCCAGCCTTCTTACAAGGTTGGTGGCTCAGGACTCCGAAGCAAGTGGAGAGAGAGACATAGAGAGATTGAGAGACAATGAGTGCTAGGTCAGGTGGAAGCTCTATCATCTTTTCTATCCTGGCCTTGGAAGTCCTGCAGCCTCACTTCCGCTGCTGCTCTCCATCAAAATACTCGCAAAAGCCTGTCCAGGTTCAAAGGAGGATGGGAGATGTGTCAACAAATTTGTGGACTCTTATACTAAGGATGAAAATTTTATGCTCCTGGCTAAGGCCAATCTCTCCACCAGTGCACTAGGTCTCCTCCTTGCTCGCCTACTCAGGGTCAATGCTCTAGCACCTTTCCTTTCTCTCCTACATTATCATCATCACTATTATTAATGTTTTGGGGGGATTTTTTTCTTTCATGACCTGAAGTGTGTCATTCTCACCAGCGTTATAACATGCTGTTATTTCTCCCATCCTAAAATAAATTCCCTTGACCCTACTGGCCCTGTGAACTACTGCCAGTGTCTTTGTTCCCCTTTTCAGGAAACTTCCCAGAAATGTTTGCTATCTCCAATCCCTTTCTTTACATTCTTCCAAGAACTTTGAAGTCATATTTTATTTGGCTTCACCTTCAAAACATATCCAGTATCTGGCAAGTTCTCACCACCTGCAGCCCTGCCAGTGGGGTCTTTTGCCTGAATTATTGTAATATCCTCTTGACTGGTCTCTGTGCTTCCACCCTTGCCTCTTATTATCTCTTCTCAACATAGCGACCAGCATGATCTTCTAAAATGTAAGTCAGACCATGTCACCTATCAGCTCAAAAACTTGCAGTAGATCCATATGCCACTCAGAGTAAAAACTACCATTCTTGGAATGGCCAACAAGGCCCTACATGCTAGCAGGGGAGGGGAGGGGTGTCCCTCTTTGACTTCATCTCTGATTATTCTTCTCTTCCCCCTGCTCTAGGCATCCCAGCCTTGTTGCCATTTTTGTGAATATTCCAGCACGTTTTCACCTCGGGACCTTTGCATTAGGATCTTCCTTCTGCAGGGCCAATTCCCTCCTTTCCTTGAGATCTTTGCTCAGATGTCAACTTCTCAATGACGCCCACCCAAACCACCCTATTTATAGTCACAACCCCATCTCACATTTCTGATCCCTTTCACCCTGCCCTATGTTTTCCTTTTCCATAACACTTATCACCTAACATCAGACATAATTATTACAGTTATAGATTTTTGAGTTTATTATTTAGAGAACATGAGCTCCAGAAGAGCAGGAATCTTTTCTGTTTGGTCCACTGATGTAACCCAACAACTAGAAGTGGGTATCTGGCACATAGCAGGTACTGGGTGAATTAATAAATACTTGGTGAATCTTTTATTTTTCACAATTTCCTTCCACATTGTTATGATGAGATTTTAGGACTTCCTCTGTAATTTTTAAAATGTTTTAATAAAAGCAATACATATTCTTCATAAAAACTCAGAGTAGAGGAGGATATAACATGAAATTAGAAGTCCTTCTTTCCTACCCAGTGAAGGCCTCCTTCTTACCACCGCCCAGAAGAAATCACTGTTAGAAGTTTCTAATCTGTTCTTCTATACTTTTCTCTGCAAATACACATCAAATATATGTGTATATATTCATCATAAAGGGATCATATGCTATGTTATTTTGACGCTACTTTAAATATTCATTTTATTTTTTATAACTTAATAGTATATCTTGAACAGCTTTTCATGTCAATACCCATTGCTCTACCACATTCTTTTTAAAGGGATGATTGGTATTGCACTATTGGTGGTTTTCCACTTTTAACCATTCCCTTAAATTGATGGATTGTTATCCAGTTCTTCCCATTCTTACTGTTTCAGAGAGCTGAAAAAAACTAATAAAATAGTTTTATCTGAAGACATATAATGTTTACTATAAAAAGATGCACTAGTTGGTTTTTTCCCCCTCTCTGTGAAATCCTTAAAATGTTCATGGTGGTTAGAAACTTTGCTTAGACCATTTTTAAACAATAGCAGCCTCGGGTTCTGGGGGACTAGGAAGACTCCTAACTGAGGTCAGACCCTGGCAGATAAGTTTCGGGGGGCTCCGGGCCAAGCCTCAGAATCACAGAATAACCACAATAGAAGAGGAACGCTGAGGTCAGTTAGCTCAACTCCCACAGTTTGTAGAAGAGAAAGTCAAGGTTTAGGAGAGTTCAGTCAGTAGCCCTGCATCAGACAGCGTGGCTGACTCCTGATCTGGCTTTCAGTTCACAGGATGCTAACCCCCAGAATGAATAAACATGAGAAGTCAGACTAATCCTGGTCTTCCTCTAACTTGTTGCAAGATGCAAACCACTTAACCTCACTTCCTCACTCTTGCCATCTGTCCTTCTAACTCCTCAGATTGCACCCATATGTCTCTTATAAGCTTGCAAAGTCTTGAAGATAAAAACACAGTCTGCAAATCACAAAGTTAGAAACATCTTGGTAAATGTGTTTTCCCATTAGTAATCATAGCTCTACAACCAGAGAACCATTCTGGTGGGAATCTAAAATGGATCTAAAATCAGGAGAATTCAGCTAAATCCGGGCTCAAGTCCTGCCACAAAAATGATACATCCAAGGATACATTTTGTCACTTCAAAGGGTTGCGTGTTCAAGCTTTGGTTTGAAGGGTGGATAGGCAGCATTACCTTTAGGCCTGACTAGCTCTTGTCCCACAACCTCTTTTTCTTTCTCACCATGGGTTTCCCCAACAGCAGAAAGTGCTGTGCTCAGGAGATATGCACGGCTTTTGAGACATAGCAGTAGAGGAATTTGGTTCCTAATTGGATAGAAATGGTGTCTGACATGGTGCCTTACATAGAGTAGAGTCCCGACAATGTTTGTTGAATGACTACATGAGCATATAATTCTTTATTGTGAAGGTAAAACTCAGCATGCCTTTAAATTTATAGATTCATAAACTACCCTAACATAGCATTGCTGGGCATCACATGCAATTCATAAGAAATATACCAACTGAAAAGTCTCTTTCTTTTTTTCCCTCAAGTTGGTCCCACTCAAACTGTAAATATCTTTTTTTAGTGTTTGGAAATTTTTCTTCTGAAAACTCTAAATAGCACAATATCAAAACATTACAGTGCCAAGAATCCTTTAGCTGAAAAGGAAATTGAACAAGATGCAGAAACACATTATACCAAGTGCATTTGTTGTAACTGTATGAGAACTCGAAGATGATTGGTCAAGGTGAAGTTTGAATCTTGGTTTGAAATTGCCTCTCTGATCTCTGCTTTCTCCTCACGAAACGGGAGTTTTTATATGTCCTTTCAGCTTCATTGTCAGGGCTTGGTGATGTGGTATGAACAGTGTGTCGACCTCAGCAGCTGGCACACACATACATGATAAAAGGCAGCTGTTATAAAAACAAAAACACAAATGATTGTCTGATGACTGTTCAACGTGAATTCTACATTTTTCATTTTAACAAAAAGTGGTGATTTACTGAGAGAATAGAATACCTGTGCATACAAAATCAAACATTCTCATTTTTACCATAATTAGCTCACTAATTGAGCATCCCAATTTACCCAGTGTATTTGTATGTGTAATTAGCTATGATTCATTACCAAAGCTGGGCCTATTTCATGGTGTATTATGCTATTTTACAAATCGAATTACTGAAAGACACGTCTTTAGGCAATCATTTCCAAAAAAGCAAACAAAACAAAATAACATGGATTATTTGTACCATAAGAAAAAATAGACCCGGCTCAATGCTGAATGAACTCTTACATTTAAAAATAATGCTAGTCAAAGCTAAGACCTCAGCTTTGGTCTGAAGCAGGTAGTTCCCAATGGTTTGAAAGGGGAAATTTCCACACCTAAGGAAATTTCCATTGGAGTAAAGGAATATTTCACGTTTCAATCATCTTCTCAAGAATATCTTCTAAGTTTGGAAGCCTCAAAGGTATTATTTCTCTTTAAATAACAAATTTAGAAAGGCCTAGTTCATTGAGTCAATTTTTTTCCCTCACCTGCTTGATCAGAGCCCAACTTTCTCACTGCAGTTCATCTTCACTCTGGCATGGATCTTGGAATGCAAATTTGCTGGTATGTCTCAGTTCCAGGCTTCTGCTGCAGCCCGCGTAGAGAACCAAGAGAAATATTGTCTGGAATATAGCATTCCAAGGACCAGCTGGGGTGGGGCTCAACCTTTGAGCATAGGACAGGGACAGTCCCATCCTGGCTGTGCCTGTTCCCAGGACAGACAAATGAGCTTCATGTTCTCACTGGGGTTTCTGATTCAAGGGGACAGAACTTCTGAGAAAATGGACTGTGTAGGAGTCCTCCTGCAGCTCTGCTTCCCACAGCCTTCCTCTGACACCATCCCCTTCCTTCTGGGATACTTTTCCCACTTCAACCCTTCTTGTAGAGCCTCAAGTCCTCCTGGTCTCTCCTTGTCCCCTTGTCAAAAATCTGATCTTTTGAAAAACTACTATTTATGATCTTTTAATGTGAATCTTCCATGGGATTTTAAGAAAGTTCAGAGCCTTGATTTATTCAGCAAATATTTATCTTGCACTCACTATGTGGCAGGTATCATAATGATTGAGTACATGTAAAGATGAACAAGGTTCTGGATGGGTTCACCAGCTAGGAGAGATGTGTGAGTTGACGTGGAGACTTCTGGAAACGCAGTATAGCGGTGAGGCTGAGAGCGAGTTCTGTATCTCAATTGCCTGGGTCTCACCTTAGGCAAGTTCAATAACCTCTGCATTTCACTTTACTCATTGTAAATGAACCTGTCTCTTAGAACTGGGATGAGGATGAAGTAACTTGCTAGATGTCATTGGTTGAAATTAGCGGTATGTGAACGGACTTGCAGGCTTTGCTTACAGGTAATATATTGTTTACAGGTAATGTAATTTCTTCTAATATTTGGTAGTCTTGGACTGAATTTTCTCAGAGTTAATTCCTTGCATGAATTTAACATAGCCTAAGATTTTGTCTAGACCAGAGGTTTGCAAACTACAGCCCGTGGACCAAATCTGTCTGGCAACCTGTTTTTATAAGGCTTCTGAACTAAGAACGCTTTTTATAACTTTAATTTGTTACATCCTAAATGGTTATTTAAGTGCCCACATAATATCCTCAATTTTTTCTAAAATATTTACTATCTGGCCCTTTACAGAAAAAATTTGCCAACCCCTAGTCTAGACCAATACTGTCTAATAGAACTTTCTACAATGACGAAAAATGTTCCATATCTGCCTGCTCACATACAGTAGCCATGAGCCTAATGTGACTTCTGAACACTTGAAATATGATTAGTGTGACTGAGAAACTGAATTTTTAAATTGCATTTAATTTTAATTAATTTGAATTTAAATAGCCACATGTCACTGGTGGCCATCGTATTAGACAGAGCAGCTCTAAACAATTTTAAGTCTAAAGATTCTGTATTCTGTCAATGTTCCTCTCTCTCAATTTAATCAACTCCCCAGAGGCTGTATGAGTCAAGGGGAGGGCAGCACTCATAATCAGATTCTTTGCCCTGGACTGGCTTTCATTGTCTGCTAGAATATGCTTAATGCAAAGTGCTTGAAAAATGCATGTGAGCATACACTTCTGTCCTCTTAAAGCTGCTACTTTGACTCTCTCCATTGCATCTGCTTTAGTTTGGAGTAAAACAGTTGGCTTTTTCAACCCCGCCAGGCCCCAAATTAAGGAAGTCTTAATCAATTTTAAAGTTCAGGCTGCAAGCAGGGAAAACCTCACTTAGCCACAGTGTATTTCCTTTCATCCTTGCTTGCAGATGGGCTAACTTCAGCCCCCAGCTCTCATAAGACTGCTAAAAACAGTGAGAAGCCATCAACAAACATCATCAATATGAAAATTGCCAAACCATTTTCCCTAAGAGTAAAGTCACAGTTGGCATTCTGGGGGTCGAATGTACGGTGTGGCGTACATTCTTAGCAATCTTAGCAATGAAAATTGCTAAGAGAGGAAATCTTAAAAGTTCTCATCACACAAAAAAATTGTAACTATGTGAGATGATGGATGTTAACTAGACTTACTGTAATCATTTCACAATATATACATATATCAAATCATGTCCTACACCTTAAATTAATACAATGTTATATGTCAATTATATCTCAATAAAACTGGAAAAAAAAAAGAAAACAAAATGAAAGTCATAGCTGGCAGGTGTTCTGCCTTCTGAGATAGCACAGGTGATAGTTGTATCAAGTGTTTTGTGATGGCATTACATGAGTCTCCAGCTTTCCAGCCTCCAATATCTGAGTCTTTCTTGCCCACAGCCTAATGACATCAATGTCACGTATTTTAGGTTCTCTCACGGGCAGCAATTTATTTCCAAGTTCAAATTCTACACTGGCTAAAATTAGGTTTGCATTTGTGCAATAGAAAATCCAATCAACAGTGGCTTAGCATAACAATTTTATGATTTCTCATAAACTCCTGGAGATCAGCAGTTCAGAGCCATTATTTACACTGTGTTCAGTGAGGTCATGCAAGGATCTGGATACTCTGGATCATCTACCTTGTTGCTCCACCATCCCTAGCATGTTTTCCTCATTTGCATCATCCAAGATGGCTTACTACAATATTCGTATTACAAGAAGCCAGATGGACGTAGACAGGAGGAAGAGGAACAGCCCCACCATTTAAGGACACGTCCTGGAAATTACACATCTCACTTCCTCTCACATCACATTGGCTTTGACTTAGTCACATGCATGTTTAGCTGCAAGGGACTCTGGGAAATATAATCTTTCTTCAGAGTGGCATATGCCCAACTATAAATGGAGATTCTATCACTATGAGATGAGAGAAAGGGGAAAAAGATATTGGGAGATATATAACATCTCTGGACTCTGTGAGGATAACAGAAAGAACTAGTTGGGAGTATCAGAAAATACCCCTTGGAATAAGAACAACATACAGTTAAGCTACACATATACAAGTGCCAACATCTTGTCTGGAAAGAACTAATGGTCTTTCCACATTGTATCTTAAATCTGTATATTTTTTCTATCCTCTACTAGATTTTGAGCTTTTTAAGGGCAGAGACTGTGTGTCTGCTGCCCCTAGTAGTATTCAATACATATTTGTTAAATGAAAGAATGAATACGCATCAGTGGAATTCCGATTTTTTAAATAAATTCTTTCTCACCAGGTACTTGGTACAAATCCTAGCTAAGGACTTGTTGGGGAATTTTCTGGTCCAGGTCCATTGTCTTGGTTCAGAAAGGTTGTCTGTGTCTTTGATGTATTGTTGTTTCCATGTCCGTCATTCTCTTATAGGGGGGGTCTTCTCCTGAGCACAGTGCCTGCCTCAGAAGGGTACATGGGTAGTGAACTACTGAGCCAGAACTAGGACCCAGTTCTTCCAACCCTCAACCCAGAATTCTTTTCACAACCTCATGTGTAACCAGTGTAGTAGGAGATGAGAGGAGGGAGTGTTACTTCTGTCTGGGTTGATCCCAGAAAGCTTCTTGAGGAAGATGAATTTGAACCGGGCCCTATAAAAGCAGAGCTTCTTAAACATCCCCCCCACCCCCCAAGGAATCCTTGGGCAAATAGAAGAGACAGAATGTGACCCCTGGGGAGTCTAGGAGTATAGCCTGAAGGAACCTACTCCAAGGAGAAATTTCTTTTAAGTATTTTGCTTTATTTCATTCATCCATGCATTCTTTCTTTCATTCGTATATTTAGCAAACATAATGGAACACCGATTAAGTGCCAGGCATTGTTTTACATGAGGACACACAAAGCCCTGCTCTCTTGGAGCTTACATTCTCATGCAGAATAGACAGTAAACAAATAAGCATTTAAATCATAAGCATATAAATTATCAGCAAGATAATTTCTTATTGTGCTAAGGGTTATGAAGGAAATAAAACAGGATAGTCTAATACAGAGTACATACATCTCTCTGTGCCTCAGTTGACTCATCTATAAAATGGACATAATAATAGAGGTCTGCAATTCCAAAATCCGAAAACTTAAAGTTGTGTTCTAATTCAGTTGATGGCAAGCATGACATGATGTGAACTCATTTGGAGGCGAATCTTGACCTGAACTGAATGAGCTAGTTCTTCCTTTTTTTTTTTTTTTTTCTGGTGAGGAAGATTGTCCCTGAGCTAACATCTGTGCCCATCTTCCTTTATTTTGTATGTGGGATGCCGCCACAGCATGGCTTGATGAGCAGTGCGCAGGTCCACGCCCAGGATCTGCACCCACGAACCCCGGGCTGTTGAAGCGGAGCACGCGAACTTAACCACTATGCCACTGGGCTGACCTCTTCATTTTTGGTTTTTTTTTAATCCTACTTAGAGTGGACAATCCTATGCTTCACTGTACAAATCCAAATCTGTGTGTTTAATTACGGGATGCTGCCCCAGGCCCCAGTAGGAGTATTACATAATATGGGGTACATGCATCTCCTTCTATATGGGGTACACACATCATATTACCTTCTAAAATCTGAAAAATTCTGAATTCCAAAACACATCTAGTCCCAAAGGTTTCAGACAGGGATTGAGGACCTGTAGTGCCCCCCTCATGCTGTTGTTATGAAGATTAAATGAGTCAATATATGTAAAGCACTGAAAATGATGCCTGGCATATGGTAAGTACTCCCTAATTTAACTACTGTGACTGTCATTATCACTATTATTATATGGGAGGGTATTTAGATAAGTTGGTCATAGAAGGCCTCTCTGAGGATGTGTCACTTAAGCAGACAACTAAAGGATGAGAATGACCTGGCTGTGGGAAGAAGAAGAAAATGATAATTTCAGGAAGAGGGAACAGCAAGTGCCAAGATTGGCTCAAATGCAGAACAGAAAACAGGCCAGATGTCTGGTGTGTGGTCAAAGAAGGGGAACGATGGTTCAAGGTCAGAGAGGTAGGCTGGAGCAAAACATGCATGATATAGGCCATGGTAAAGACTGGATTTCATTCAAAGTGTAATCGGACGTCCTTGTGGGTGATCTGATCCATATTTATAAAGAATGCTCTGATGCTGTTTGATGAATGAATTGTAGAGGAGAAGGGAGACCAGTTTGAAGTCTAGTGCAGTCTTCCAGGTGAGACCTAACAGCTATTGGAGAAGGGAGGTGGGAGTAGATGAGGAGAAAAGAGGACAGGTGCAAGAAAAAGTTTAGAAACAAGGGAGAAAAAAGACTTTCTGATTAATTTTTAATTCTAATTTATAATATGTCCATGTGCAGAGGCTAAAAGTTTCACAGTCATTGTCTCAGATGTGTTAAGGTTAGTGGTTTGCTGGACCCAGCACATACAGGCTCGCCAGAGCAATTCTGCACATCTCTCCCCAATTCTGCATTCAGTGACATCACACTGGCAGCTCAAAATTGGCCAGGGAGGGCCATTTACACTATAGGAATTGGCAAATGCTACAAATCAAAACTTAAATCAGAGATTTGATGGGCAGGGGCAGAGGGGAGGCAATTGTTAAACATTTACCTGCACATCACTGTTATTTTTTTCTATAACTAAACTTCCTTCATCTTAGAGTCTCCATTTCCTCTGATCACAAAAATACTTAAACTGGGCATATCCTTGAAAACACAGTTTGATGATTGCTATCTCAATCACTTCATGTTTTTAACTCTGTTAATCTAGGAATCCCCCCACTTCTTCCCAGATCTCATCTAGGTTAATGGGAATGGGCTTGGAAGAGGGCACCTGGTTCATGATTTGTCCTTTGTCCATTTTGGCCCCCTCTGGAATGTAACTCACCTCTCTGGTCCACTAAGAACATCACTCTTAGCAGCTTTATTATTGCCTTTTGATAGTGGCATTCATGAGCCCATCATGTCAGCTAGAAGCATATCTGGAGATGAGGTCCAGGGTCTGGGATCCTATTATCAGAGACCATACAAAGAACTCACTCTACATCTCTCCTTTCCCTCTTCTAAAGCCCTTCCCCCCATCTTGACTTAACCCCTCCTGCCTAGGTGTGAACATTTTTCCTAAATCTTTGAGTAAGATTGATGCTAAAGGAACATATGCTGTATTTATCTAAGGGCTTCCCATACTCCCCGGCATATTGCCATATCTTCCCAGGGATCTGAGTGCTCCAGATTGAGAAGTATATCCTTAGAGGGTAACTCAAATTCTGGTGGGTGGAAATGGTAGGGAAGAGTACTCCAGTGGGGGGACTTGCAGGTCAGGAAACTGCACGCTGGGCTTGGGTTTAGTGATTAGAGAAGCCAGTAGGGGAGTTGTATCAGGTAAGCCTAGACAAGTATATAGGGGACCAATTATGGAAGACTTTGGATGCTATGATAGAAAGTTAGGGCTCCCTCTGGAAAAGAGAAAAAGAAAACCATTTTAAAGATTTCAGAGCAATATAATCTAATTAACGTTTGGGAAGACTGATGGATAGGGTGGATTAGAAGAGCGAGAGTCTGGGGCAAGGATGAGGCCTTGGAACAGACCAAGTGTGGAATAATCTTGACTGAGACTGTGTCAGCTAAAATGGCAAAGCAAGAAGGATGTCATGAGGGGCAATGAAGGAGGTCAGCTGGACTCAGCGAATGGTCTTGATAATGGCGAGAAGGAGACAGGGTGGTGAAAGAGAAAAAAAAAGACAATGTTGTACTGCTAACTCCAACAAACTTTAGGTAAAGATGTCCGACAAAGCTCTTTGAAATCCTTCTGAACCATCTTGCATCAGAGAAAAAGAAAGCTTATGGAAATTTTGCTTATTTACCTCCTGTTAAATGAATTAAGAGAAATATGCATTTGGTCTATTAGATTTATCAAAATGATTCGATGCTTCAGTCAATTGGGAGAACAAAAGCACTAGTTGAGAAAGAAGCCTGTTGTAGAGACACAGGCTGAATCATTCCATGGATAAGCACCAGTGAAACTAAAACCAGTGTTCTGGAGTAAAATGTTGATAGAAATCCTGAAACTTGAGAACAAGTCCATGGTTAAACTACCCTCTAAGGAAGGGCAAGTTCAAGTTAATATGGTGATTAATAAAGCTCTACAGTATGTCCCCTATTCCCTTTTAAGGTCTTCCACCTGAAGGTCCAAGTGTCTCTCATGCTCAAGAATCACCATTAAGAGTAGGTTCCCATATGTCCCAGTTTGCTTGAGAGAGTCTTGGTTTACGCCTATAGTCTTGACATAATTATTAGCAGCTCCTCCCTCCTTTCACTCCCATAAGTAGGCTGTTTGATCAATTTGGGGTCACCTTGGCAGTGCCCTGACTCTCTACTGTCTCCTTTCCAAATTTATGTAATGTAAACGCAGTGTGTAGGGAAAATGTTTACCCACAAATCATCTTGGAGATGATGTCCAAAAACAATCCAAGAGGAAAGCCAGCTTATGGGATGGCAGTGCCAAAATGGCAGCAGTTGGGTGATCTTGGGCAAATCAGCTAATATCGCTACGTCTTAATCTGTAAAATGGTGATAATGGATTTCTTGTGTTTCTCTACGTAGAATATTAAGAGGCTCGAATATTGTGAAAGGCTCCTGTAATGTGTACCAGAGCAGGCTTAGCAAGCAAACATTAATTGCACTAAAGTCTTAATGTGTTTTTCTTCCCAGATGTATTTGCATTTTAACTTTCCTTCACCCCCCAAAATTTCAGGCATTGGTAGCTAATTGATGGCTCTTCCATTGTAGCATTCTAAATAATGGTAAATAGGAAAATGCTGCTTCTACCACCTTAAAAGCCAAGTAACTGAAAAGCAAAGATGCTAAAAACTAAATATGTAACTAAATTATTAGGAGCCTCAGTAACTGACTAATACAGTGATGGGGTGGGGGTTGCTGTTTAGACAGTTGAGAACGAGACTTGAATTGTTTATTTTAAAATGTAGCAAAAGAGAGGCAGCAAATGGGAATTTTCAATTCTGATTCTCGATATATTTTAGAATGGTAATGTGTTCTTATACTTTCAGGTGTTTCCTATGTGGACCTTGAAGAGAGAATTTCTTATCCTTTTTAACATAATCCTAATTTCCAGACTCCTTGGGGCTAGATGGTTTCCTAAAACTCTGCCCTGTGATGTCTTTTTGGATGCCCCAAAGGGCCATGTGATCGTGGACTGCACAGACAAGCATTTGACGGAAATTCCTGGAGGTATTCCCGCCAACGCCACCAACCTCACCCTCACCATTAACCACATACCAGGCATCTCTCCAGCCTCCTTCCACCGGCTGGACCATCTGGTAGAGATCGATTTCAGATGCAACTGTATACCTGTTCGACTGGGGCCAAAAGACAACGTGTGCACCAGGAGGCTGCAGATTAAACCTAGAAGCTTTAGTAGACTCATTTATTTAAAAGCCCTTTACCTGGATGGAAACCAGCTTCTAGAAATACCTCAGGATCTTCCTCCCAGCCTACAGCTGCTGAGCCTTGAGGCCAACAACATCTTTTGGATCATGAAAGAGAATCTAACAGAACTGGCCAACATAGAAATGCTCTACCTGGGCCAAAACTGTTATTATCGCAATCCTTGTAATGTTTCATTTTTCATCGAAAAAGATGCTTTTCTAAATCTAAAAAATTTAAAATTGCTCTCCCTAAAAGATAACAATATCACAGCTGTCCCCACTATTTTGCCATCCAGTTTAACAGAACTCTATCTTTACAACAACATCATTGCAAAAATCCAAGAAGATGATTTTAATAACCTCAATCAGCTGCAAATTCTTGACCTAAGTGGAAATTGTCCTCGTTGTTATAATGTGCCATATCCTTGTACACCCTGTGAAAATAATTCTCCCCTGCAGATCCACGTAAATGCTTTTGATGCATTGACAGAATTACAAGTTTTACGTCTACATAGTAACTCTCTTCAGTATGTGCCTCAAAGATGGTTTAAAAACATTAACAAACTTAAGGAACTAGATCTTTCCCAAAACTTCTTGGCCAAAGAAATTGGGGATGCCAAATTTTTGCATCTTCTTCACAACCTTGTCCAGCTGGATCTGTCTTTCAATTATGAACTTCAGGTCTATCATACATCGATGAATCTATCAGACGCATTTTCTTCACTGAAAAACCTGAAAGTTTTGCGGATCAAAGGATACGTCTTTAAGGAGCTGAACGACCGTAACCTCTCCCCATTACGTAATCTTTCCAATCTTGAAATTCTTGATCTTGGCACTAACTTCATAAAAATTGCTGACCTCAGCATATTTAAACAATTTAAAACACTGAAAGTCATAGATCTTTCAGTGAATAAAATATCACCTTCAGGAGAGTCAAGTGAAGTTGGCTTCTGCTCTAACATCAGAACTTCTGTAGAAAGTCATGGGCCCCAGGTCCTTGACACATTACATTATTTCAGATATGATGAGTATGCAAGGAGTTGCAGGTTCAAAAACAAAGAGACTTCTTCTTTCTTGCCTTTTAATGAAGGTTGTTACATGTATGGGCAGACCTTGGACCTAAGTAGAAATAGTATATTTTTTATCAAATCCTCTGATTTTCAGCATCTTTCTTTCCTCAAATGCCTCAACTTGTCAGGAAATAGCATTAGCCAAACTCTTAATGGCAGTGAATTTCAGCCTTTAGTGGAGTTGAAATATTTGGACTTCTCTAACAACCGGCTTGATTTGCTCTACTCAACGGCGTTTGAGGAGCTACACAACCTGGAAGTTCTAGATATAAGTAGTAACAGCCATTATTTTCAATCAGAAGGAATTACTCACATGCTTAACTTTACCAAGAACCTAAAGTTTCTGAAGAAACTGATGATGAACAACAATGACATCTCTACCTCCACCAGCAGGATAATGGAGAGCGAATCTCTTAGAACTCTAGAATTCAGAGGAAATCATTTGGATGTTTTATGGAGAGATGGTGATAACAGATACTTAAAATTCTTCAAGAATCTGCGGAACTTAAAGGAATTAGACATCTCTGAAAATTCCCTGAGTTTCTTGCCTCCTGGAGTTTTTGATGGTATGCCTCCAAATCTCAAGACTCTCTACTTAGTCAAAAATAGGCTCAAGTCTTTCAATTGGAGAAAACTCCAGTACCTGAAGAATCTAGAAACTTTGGACCTCAGCTACAACCAGCTGAAGACTGTCCCTGAGAGATTATCCAACTGTTCCAGCAGCCTCAAGAAACTAATTCTTAATAATAATCAAATCAGGCGTCTGACAAAGTATTTTCTACAAGATGCTTTCCAGTTACGACATCTGGACCTCAGCTCAAATAAAATCCAGATTATCCAAAAGACTAGCTTTCCAGAAAACGTTCTCAATAATCTGGAGATGTTGCTTTTGCATCATAATAGGTTTCTGTGCACCTGTGATGCTGTGTGGTTTGTCTGGTGGGTTAACCATACAGAGGTGACTATTCCCTACTTGGCCACAGATGTGACTTGTACAGGGCCAGGAGCACACAAGGGCCAGAGTGTGGTATCTCTGGATCTGTATACCTGTGAGTTAGATCTGACTAACTTCGTTCTGTTCTCACTTTCCATATCAGCGGCTATCTTTCTGATGGTGGTTACCACAGCAAACCACCTCTATTTCTGGGATGTGTGGTATAGTTACCATTTCTGTAAGGCCAAAATAAAGGGGTATCAACGTCTGATATCACCAGATTCTTGCTATGATGCTTTTATTGTGTATGATACTAAAGACCCAGCAGTTACAGAGTGGGTTTTGGATGAGCTGGTGGCCAAATTGGAAGACCCAAGAGAGAAACATTTTAATTTATGCCTCGAGGAAAGGGACTGGTTACCAGGGCAGCCGGTTCTGGAAAACCTTTCCCAGAGCATACAGCTTAGCAAAAAGACAGTGTTTGTGATGACAGACAAGTACGCAAAGACTGAGAATTTTAAGATAGCATTTTACTTGTCCCATCAGAGGCTCATAGATGAAAAAGTGGACGTAATTATCTTGATATTCCTTGAGAAGCCCCTTCAGAAGTCCAAGTTCCTCCAGCTCCGGAAGAGACTCTGTGGGAGTTCTGTCCTTGAGTGGCCAACAAACCCGCAGGCTCACCCGTACTTCTGGCAGTGTCTGAAAAATGCCCTGGCCACAGACAATCATGTGACCTATAGTCAGGTGTTCAAAGAGACAGTCTAGCCCTTCTTTGCAAAATGTGACTGCCTAACTTACCAAGGAGCAGCTTGGCTGCCTACATTTTCTCATAAACGTCTCATCAAAAGAGTGTTTGTAAATTATCCAAGACATGGGATTTCCTATATCAGAGAGGAGTCACCAATGTATGACAGAGGAATTGGAAAAATGGGATTCATATAATGCATTGAGTCATCTTTCTTACCTCTCTGTGTCTCCATTTGCACTTCAGTCTCTCCCTTCTGCTCCTGCATAAAATACTATTGGGAGAAGGGTAGCAAGTAGAGGACATGGGGCTCTCATTCTCCTGTAATTGTGATTGTTAAATATATACACAATCACAAAATTGAGAGGAACGGCACTTCTACCCTTATGAAGGCTGGTATGTATAGAAATAGAGGGAAAAATGCTCAAGGTCTGTCGATATGACATCAAAATGTACCAGAGCTAGTTAGTGAAATAAAAACATAGTTAACTCCTCAATTAATTGCTTCCGTATCATCTCTCAACCCCTTCTGTGCAGACCGAGTGTTGGCACCCAACAGGTGGTTGCTGCTTAGGTGCTGTTCACTCTTTTCCCTTGGGCCTGTTGCTGGGTTCCATGTGGAAGTAGTGAGAAACATCTTTACCATCGATGGACATAGTCTACTTACAAATGGAAAAAAATTAAAGTGATCTGCCTTTATACAAAGTGATGCTCTTTACTTTTGATGATAATTTACCTGCTTAAATATTGTTATGGACTAAGTGTTTCTTTCCCTGAAGTTCATATGTTGAAATTCTAACCCCCAATGTGATGGTATTAGCACGTGGGGCCTTTGGGAGGTGATCAGGTCATAAGGGTGGAGCTCTTATGAACGAGACAAGTGCCCTTATAAGAAGAGGCCAGAGAGCTAGCTCGCTGTCTTTCCGCCATGTGAGGATACAAAGAGAAGTCAACAGTCTGCAACCCAGAAGAGGGTCCTCGTCAGAACCTGACCATACTGGCACTCTGATCTCAGACTTTCAGCCCCCAGAACTGTGAGAAATAAATGTTTGTTGTTTAAGCCACCCAGTTTATGGTTTTTTATTATAGCAGCCCGAGCTAAGACAAATATTTTTATCTGCATTGCAAAATACTGTATCCAAAGTAAAATTGCCTCATGCAATGATCTTTCAGACTACTCTGTTAACTAAATACTGTATATTTGTAATTATCTGCAGCCTTGATCCACCAACATTAGATGGTTTTGATAGTAAACTCTAAAGGAGGACCCCAAGAGCACATATTTATTTATAGTTATCAGGCAGGGATGACAATTATATGGATTCCTTTAAATTTGGGGGGCAGGGGGGAAACAGATTTGTAGACCTTAACACTGAGAAAGCTTCAGTCTTGAACTTCAGCTTTACTACTCAAAAAAAGCAACAGAAAGGATCAAGACATTTTGAAAACACAAATACTTTCAACTGGGTGCAAATCCACTTGAGTTCAAAGTTTGAAAATTGACCAATTTACTTTATTTCATGAAAGAAATTATCCGCAGAGATGTCTATGCCCTTTGGAAAATAGTGTGCATGGGTTCAAATCACAGAGCATCAGCTGTGAGAGATTGTATTTTCCTCATATATGGAAATGCCAAAGGTTTTCTTTTTTTTTTTTTTAATTTATTTTTCCCCCAAAGCCCCAGTAGATAGTCGTATGTCATAGTTCCACATTCTTCCAGTTGCTGTATGTGGGACGCGGCCTCAGCATGGCCGGAGAAGCAGCGCGTTGGTGCGCGCCCGGGATCCGAACCCGGGCCGCCAGCATCGGAGCACACGCACTTAACCGCCAAGCCACGGGGCCAGCCCCCAAAGGTTTTCTTTTAAGTGTAGTTGTAAGTACATAGTACATGAATTATTTCCAAAGGACATGTAATCAATGAATAAGGGTCACAAATTCCCAAATTAATCTCTGGAATGAATAGAGAGATAATTAAGTTGCTAGAGCCAATAATAGATGCTTTTCTTCTTCAGTGAAAACAAACGTAATATAGAAAATCGACTTTTGGCCATCATAAATTTTCTTATATTAAACACATAAATACCTAAAGTTTAAGCTATTTTGGTGATTTGTAAACCATAAAGCACTTGAAGACCACTTAAATATCTTATGAAATGGATCAAGAGGGAAACAAAATGACAAACTCAGAAACACGGTGTATTTTGACATGAGGTTACATAGAGTGGTTTGTTGTAGGAAGCAACCAAAAAGCACATTAATAGATGGTTTTAGTTTCAATTCCTTTGTAATCTTGACGAGCCACCCTTTTAACCTTCTGAGGGCCCTCTGTAGAGTTCTGTACGACTGAAGCCATTCATAGATGGCTCAGATCAAAAGCCACCAACACAGGCTACCAGGCAATCGTGACCACCAGGTCCCCTGCTAAACTCTGAATGCCCTGCTTCTCTGCCAACCCGCTTCTGGTTGGTTCTGCTCTGGAAGAAACTCCCAATTCTCCATAAGTCCCACTCTGCCATCAAGGCTTGGTCCCCAGCCCCTTTCAGCCCTGAACCTGGTGAGGGTGTGTCCTTCCTTCTCAGATAGATACTGTACCTTGGCAAGACTTGGTTGGGCATTTGTAGGATCCAAGCCAAGGGAGGCATTAGGTAGGGCAAATGTTATGGCTGAGAAAAAGTCAAAGCAAGTGTCTGCCGTCTGTAGAGGAGACTGATCATAGTCCCCTTTCTGAGTCAAGTGCTCTTGGTTCCATCCTCACGTCTACTTCCAGGTCTATCTGTCTGAACAGTCTTAAGTCCAGATGATCTCGTAAATGTAGTCAGGAATATAGAGTACTTGAGGGAGGATAGTGACTTGAGAACCTGGGCATCTTGTTTCCCAATCTCCGAAGAAACTGTAATGAGGATAGCAAGGAACACACTCTTCTTTTTTATAAGGCTGTCTGCCCCACCCCCATAAAATATGGTTTTTATTTACTTCCTCCTTCGTCCTAACCAGGGAGAACCACGTTGCATATTTTGCAAGATATTTATGGCCCAGTTTTAAAACGGGGGTGGGAATAAGCTTTGATTTTTGCTCCACCTCTCCTGCATGTATTAAAGTGAGCAGAGAACACTGATTATGGGGCAGATTTATTAGATGGGCAGTGGGAACGCATCTCTCCTTGGAGCTTTGGGGTGTGCCAGGCCCTACGAGCAGTTAGTAATGGGACATGCCGCAAGTCGCAGTTTCTGGAAGATTGAGCCCTTGACCCTAAGGATCACTGGGAGCTATTTGTGTCTTCTGAAGTACAAATAACAGTGTGGGAGGGAAATGACCAAAGAATGTGATTGAGAGGGACTAGAGAGATGTGCTTTGGACAACACCAGGACAGAAGATAATCCATTTCACCGAGTTACTGTAATGAAGGAGAACATGAGCCCAACCGACCAACCATAGTGAAGGGAAAGGGTTAAAAAGAGAGAAAAAGTCTCAAACTCATGATGAGACTGTGGAAAAAGGCCTGGTGACACAAGGGCCATCCATGCTGGCGACAATGGAATTACAATAGGACAGTTTCACACTGTTTTATATCTTTTCCATCTTTTTTCTTTTGCCTCCCCTCTCTCTGTTTCCATCTTGTCTTTACAGACCCACAGCAAGCCTCATGTGATGCACAAGAAGCAGGAGAAAGCAGCTGTTGTTGCAGGTGGATTTTTCTGTTTGGAAGGGGTGGTTTTGTGTGTACTTTTGGTTTAAAACTAACCTCTTTCCCACACACACATAGTAAATCCCCACCTGCCTTGGTGAGCACGACCTTCTATAATCAGCTCGGTGAAACCTTCCCTGGGTGACATTGGCCGGACTCTCTGCCACATTGAAATTCATATTCTTTCTACTTATCTCAACTTTTAAGCATGTGAGTTAAGAAATTGGATAAGACCCGGCATTCTGCCTTTAAGATTACCCTAATCTCGGTTGTAATTAATTTCTAACACATTTGTAATGACGTTTCAGTGGTAGTGTTTCTCCATATATATATATATATATATATATATATATATATATATATATATATATATACCTTCTCTCTCTCGGTGATTTTTATTAATTAAATGTTTTGGAAGAGCCCAGATTTAAACTGACTGAGGAGGTTTGAGTCCCAGTGTCTCACAAGGAGCACCCTCCACAAATAGTCTAGTAGAATCTGGAGGGAGAGAGGAAGTCCTAGTGGCTTCATGGCAGTTTTCAGACATCCCTAGAGCCCACCGTGGGCAGGATGAGGAGGAGAGTTTCTTCCACACACAGAAAATGGCTCTCAGTGTTCTTCTGGCCGGTGGCAACCCCTGAGGCTAAAGCCATATAGACATAGCCAACTAGGACGCCACGTTTGTCTTGTATGATACCCATGACCTCTTCACTTCTCACTGGCTGAGGCGTTGCAGTGGGTCATAGATTTCAGGGACTTTCATAATAGTGAATTGCATGAGTTGACATCTTGAGCAAGATTGTAGTAACATATCCGTGAACCCATATCTGAGGCTCATTGTCCAGAGGGAGCACACTGCTAAGAAGAGTACCTGGGTTGTTTTGGGAGTTAGAACTAGTCTGCTGTCCTGCAGTCAACCCTGGGACAGTGGGGACCACCCCCAGGCCAGGTCCATATGGAGGCCAACCAAGCAGGATTTGGTTACCAGATGATATGCATTAAATACAATGGTTTATATTGCCCATCTCTCTCTCCTAGGTCTGCATTTCCCACCATTAAGTTGCCCTTCCATTGAAGCATCGTAACTGAAATACCTAGTTAATTTATAACCTGCCAGGGATTGTCTTAACACATTACTCTTGTCCATTAACACATCATGATGGATTAATTTGTGAGATGATCGACTCTCCAGAACAGGCCACCTAAGTAAATAGAACACAAGAAGCATGTTCTGAATGGGGAGAATGAATTTTAAAATAATCGCAAGGTTGGCTCCTACTCATGAGGGCAAGCCCCCAAAGGGAATGACAGGGCAAGGAGAGAGTGAGGAGGATCTTAGGAAGAAGGGTTAAGACGAAGTCACTGGTACCTGGGCAATGCTATTGACTGGGGTGTGGAGGAGGAGGAGGAGGGAAGGAAGTCACATTTATTTTGCAGCAAATGCAAATTAAATGCTTCATTTATTAAATTAAATCTTCACATCACCTCTATGAGGCTGGTATTAGGAGCTCCATCTTAAAGATGATGGGTTAACTCAGAGATAAAGATGGGATCAGAGAGGTTAAGTCAACTGCCCAAGGTCACAGAGGAAGTAAGTGGCCCCACCCGAAACTAATTTAGCTCTGTCCGACCAGTCCAATTGGTTCTCCAATTTTACTGGGGACTGGAATCACCTACGGAGCTTGGAAACCACGTAGATTCCAGGCCCCCACACCAGACACCCTGATCTCTGGGACCCAGGAATCTGCATTTCTGAAACTAGCCCAGGTGCTCTTGAAGCAGCTGGTCTGCGGAGCCCAGTTTGGGAAGTGCCATATCTTCCTTTGGGATACCGAAGACTGTTAATACAGGGGTCACTTCAGCAAGGAAAGCCCGAGACCCCCAGGTAGGCTCGATTGCTCTTCCTCGTTCTGTGTATAACCCTCGGTGCTCTTAACCCACTGCTAGGGAGCGGAGCTGCACTTAAACTCAAATTGCTTTCTGCTAGGCACTTGTTTTGAAGGGATCGACTTTAACCATATAGGATTGGCAGTTCTGCTCAGGGCTAAAAGGTGAAGACAATTTGGACAAGTACACTGGGCGTCTTTAGGTAGAGACAGGGGCAGGTGGCTAACTGATTCGCAGTCCCATACGTCCTGACAAATAGAGCTGCTGCAGATATTCACAATTTAAATGGTGTCTTTACTGCACTTTCCCTAGTGTCTGACCGAATTAGATGCTGTGGTTCTACGAATATGGCGCAGAGTGCCACCTACTGGAACCTCGTGGGTATTGATGTTCAGCTACAGAGACCCTTGGCTGCGTTTCCAAAGTGAGGCATGGGAAGAAAATATACGGATAGATATAATCATCTTTTAAAAAGTGTGTTTGTGGATATTTTATCATATACCCAGTGTATTAACATAGAAATATGTAGGAACGTATGTTAAATGTTGTTTATTGATGAGCGGGCAATATAAAAAAAGTTGAAGACCACAGACTATCAAATTTCTGTTTCAACCACTTATTGCCATTGCTTTTGGTTGGTGTCTCAAGATGAGGCTGGCCACGCATTTCCCTTTGCATGTGCAGCAGTAGATGAAAACCCTTAGTTCAGTGGGTGAGCAGCCCTCTTTTCTCTATGACACATTTCCTCTTTTCACAGACCAGGGCCCCCAGTGTTCAACTGTGGCTTGAGTAGCAATGGGATCCCTTAGTATCTCTCTCACGCTCTCTCTGTTGCTCTCCCACTCTCAATCTCTCTTGCTGAGCTCTGTCTCTCTCTCATATTTCTGAAAAATCTAACCACTAACCATTCTCTCCCGCCGCCACCCCACCGAGCCATAAATGGCATCTTGAAGCCGGCTGTAACTTGATAGTTTGAGGGTTAGCTGTCTGTTTCATCCTACTTGACTGTGAGTTCATGAAAACTGTTGCTGGATGGACATGATGCTTGAGTGTTTTATGCCTGTTTCCCACACAGTTAACCAAGTCAATGACGATGGAATGCTCACTTGCTTATATATGTGTGTCTGTGTATGCATACATATATATTTGTGTTTATGTGTATGTCTGTGTGTGTACTAGAGTTGCTGATGTCTATGGCCACCTTCTACATAGGTTAGTTGTAGAACTAAGTGATGTAATCCATGAAAAGTACTCAGCATGAGGTCTGACATCTACCAAGTGCTCCATAAATATCAGCTTATATTATTATTTTTATTTTATTACTTTAGATATGTAATTAATTTTATCATCTCAAGAGACTAATTCTATATTCCTCATACAGTGAATATTTTTAATCTTTTTCTTTTAGCACACAGTATCTGGGAATTTTCTTCTACTAACCATTTCTGCTGTGTAAAGTTTATACTCAACATTTCACGTACTATATTCATAGATTATTTTAAAAATATTTTTTATGTAAAGAGTGACACCCAATTTGTTAGCTCTTCCGTTTGCTACATATCCTCATTCACTGCTTGGTCTACTCTTGCTCTCTTTGGATTTAAGTCCAACAAACTTTCCAGAAATGTCTCAGATACCCAAAGCTCATTTCTTTAGGCTTTTTTTAAAATATAATTTTTCATTTTCCATAATCTTCTTTCTAACCATGAGAACGCTGACCACTTCCTGCTTAAAACTTATCTGAGGAAAGTCCCTTTTTGTTGATCCAAATTCCCATATTTCCTCTGTTTTGCTTTTTCCCATGATCCCGCAAGAAGAAGAAGAAAATCCAAAAGTATGAAGTCGTGCCAATGTTGATTTGCATAAGACCCTGTGAGGGTTCTTTACCTGTAAGAAGCAGAAGTGCATTCCTCCTGTTCTTACCCCTCCCCATTCTCCTGATATTTCCGCTGACTCTAGGTATAATTGGTCTTCTCCGTTGTCACATGTGAGTTTAAATTTTTCTTGATATAGCCTGTTTTCATAAAACCTCATTTAAAAAGCCTTGTTGAGAGAGACTATATGAAGGTTTATATACAAAAGTATTAAGTGCTTTCTTCTGAGAATGTGATGGGCAGGGTTTATCTCTCTCTAAGAGGCACTGGACGCCAAAGTTGTTGCACCAAATCCAGCCTCGGTGAAGCTCACTTGGGAATTCAGAATTCCACTTAGAAAGTCTGAAGCTTTCAGATTTGTTGGGGTCTGAGGGAGCCGGTTACTTACATCTCTCTCCAGCTGAGCAATACACACTGGCGTCAGGTGGGGTTCACATCTAGCATTTGCCAAATTTGATGCCCATAGCTTGGACTTGTCATCTTGCAACTCTCCATTCCCCCGACTCAGTTGAGTTGACCCTCTCAGTCACAGGTAGAAAAGAAGAAGAAATGCAAACCTGCAATGCAGAGCAAGCGAGGACTCCCTGTCGCATAGAACTTACTGTAGGGAAGCAGAAGCGAAGAGAGGGTGCACTCTGCTCATGGGCAGGCTGTCCCAAGAGAACGAACAAACAGGAGCAGTGACCATTTTCCCACTGCCGCCAATCTGACAAGTCACTCTGTCTCCCGTGAGAAGCATAGGAAGGGAAGAAGGACAAGTCCTCATCCTTCCCCATTTCGGGAGTTGACGGCAAAATGTAAGAAGAAGAGAAAACTCCCTCTATAGTACCATTCTGATTCAACAATAAATGAATAAAATCTCAATTAAATGATCTATACTAATATATTAGTATGTAAAACATCATGCCATCATTGGATTCATGAAATAAGGAAGGCTCTTTGTTTTAGAGCCAAAGACCAAAACCTCTAGGCTTGTATTTATATGTATCTGTCTTACAGAAGATAGACAGAGTCCTTATCTTCAGGGACACTAAAGATATCATTGCTAAGACTCATTATTATTGATTGGCTTCCATAATTTCCTTCAAGCATTTATGAGATAGTGTAGAATGTAGTTATGAAATTTGCATTATGTAGATGTAGTATTTAAAGGCTGTCAATTGTATTCATTCATTCATTCACTCATTCATTCATTTTATTCTGTCAGTCAATAAATATTTATTGTGTGCCCACCATGAACCAGGCATGGTGCTGGGCGCTGAGAAGATACTGGTGAGCAAAAATAGAAATATACCCTGTCTCCTAGAGCTTATTCAGAAACGCATTAATCAGATAATCGCATTGAGGGAGATTCAAATGCTTTGAAGGAAAGGAAGAGAGTTCTATAAGATTGTATAATTCTCATGTTACAACTCAAAGAACTGACTCAGATTGGGGAGTCGAGGGGCTGGTTGCCTAAGGAAGGCCACCTGAACTGAGATGTGAAAAATGAGTGAAGTGAACGAGACAACACTGAAAGCGGACTATATTGGGGGTGAAAGATCATGAGTGTAGCTAGTCATGTTGAATTTGGGAGGCTTCCAATACCCAAATTGCAGACGCTGAGTCAGTAGTTGGCCATAGTCTATGGAGCTCAAGAAAGAGAGCTCAACTAGAGATATATAGCTGAAGTCTCCTGTGGCAATGGCAGTAATGGACACCTTGGGCAGGGATGTAGTAGTCTAGGGCCTTGCTACTTCAAACTGTGATCCCTGGACCAGCAACATCGGCATCTCCTGGGAGTTCATTAGAAATTCGGAATCTCTGGCCCCACTACATACCTGCTAAATCAGAATCCGAATTTTAACAAGAGACCCAGGTGATTCCCAGGCATGTTATAGTTTTTTTTTTTTTTTTTTTGAGGAAGATCAGCCCTGAGCTAACATCCGTGCTAATCCTCCTCCTTTTGCTGAGGATGACCGGCTCTGAGCTAACATCTGTTGCCGATCCTCCTCCTTTTTTTTCCCCCACAGCCCCAGTGGATAGTTGTATGTCATCGTTGCACATTCTTCTAGTTGCTGTATGTGGGGCGCGGCCTCAGCATGGCCGGAGAAGCTGTGCGTCGGTGCGCGCCCGTGATCCGAACCGGGGCCGCCGGTAGCGGAGCGCGCGCACTTAACCGCTAAGCCACAGGGCCGGGCTGGCCTGGCATGTTACAGTTTGAGAAGCACTGCCCTAGGCTACAGTTTCTCAACCTCAGCACTATTGATTGTTGGGAGCAGAAAATTCTTTGTTGGGGCAGGGCATGGGGTTTTGGGGGAAAGCTGTCCTGTGCGTTGTAAGATGTTTAGTAGTATCCCTGGCCTCTACCCACTAGATGCCAGGAGCACCCCCTCCCCAAGCTGTGACAACCAAAATACATTGCCAAATGTCCCTTGGGAGACAAAAAGCACCCCCCCGTCCCCCAGATGAGAACCACTGACCTAGGGGTAGTGTATGGAGTAAAAGGGAAAGAGGATGGGAGTTGAGCTTTGAATAATTCTAATCTTTCACAGCTGATAGAAGGAGAGCCTGAAAAGGAAAATGAAAAGCGGGAGATAGAAGAAAAACCAGGAGAGCAGTGGCTAAGAAATCAAGGAAGCAGGGATGATGAGGACAGTGTCACATGCCGCTGAGATGAAGATGAAGATGAGGATTGCAAAGTGCCCACTTAGTTTAGAGAAATGGAAGTTACTGGTGACCTGAGAATGAGCTCTGTTGGCAGAGCAGAAAGGCTAAATTCAGATTGGAGAAGGTTGGGAGGTGTGGAAACCAAGACGGTGTGTAGAGTTCTTGGGCCCCAGACCAGCAGAATCATCACCCTCTGGGAGCTTGTCAGAAATGCAAAATCTCAGGTCCCACCCCAGACCTCGTGAATCAGAATCTATTTTTGAATAAGAGCCGCAAGGTTGCCAGGTGATTCCTACACACATTAGTTTGAGAAACACTACTAATGGGCAATGCTTTCAACTAGTTTGGTAGTGAAGGCAAGGAAAGAAACAGACATTGTGTAACTGTATATACAACCGGTTTGCTACATGTGAGTGCCTTCAGTATACTTACCTTCTGTAAACAGATTTAAAAGAACCAAATATGGTTGAACATTGTGGATATTTAAAAAGGAAAATGTGTAACTTACAAACTCATAAATCAGAACTCTGGTTGCACTTCTATTTTCAGGATACTTGCTGGATTCAAAATTTCATGATTTTATTAAAGTCTCAAGTACACTTGTTTCTTTATACTTTTATCCAGGCGGTTAGTGCCCATGAACAAGTGAAAATGTGTTTGCAACTAACTGTCTTTCATAAAAGAAGAATATCTAGCACAGTTTAGTGTAAACAGAATCTTAATGTTTTTATTAATTATTTTTATGCCAGTGGGCATTCAGTGGACATATATTACTCTAGACTGGTAGTTTTCATTTTTTTCTTTTTTCCCCAGCTTTATTGAGGTATAATCGATAAATTAAAATTGTATATATTTAAGGTGTACAATGTGATGGTTTGATACATGTATACATTCTGAAATATTACCATAATCAAGTTAATTAACACATCCATCACCTGACACAGTTACCACTGTGTATGTGTGTGTGTGGTGAGAACACTTAAGATCTACTCTGTTAACAAATTTCAAGTATACAATACAGTATTATTAACTATATCACCATGTGGTACATCAGATCCTCAGAACTTATTCATCTTATAACTGAAAGTTGGTACCCTTTGACCAACATTTCCCCATTTTCCTCAGCCCACACCACCTCCTAGGCCCTAGTAACCAGTGTTCTACTCTCTGGTTCTACGAGTTTAACTTTTTTAGATTCCACATATAAGTGAGATCATACAGTATTTGTCTTTCTCTGTCTGGTTTATTCCACTTAGCATAATGTCCTCCATCCTTGTTGTCACTAATGGCAGGATTTCCTTCTTTTTATGGCCGAATAATATTCCATTATATATATCTTACATTTTCTTTACCCATTCATCCGTCAATGGACACTCAAGTTGTTTCTATGTCTTGGCTATTGTGAATAATGCTGCAATGAACATGTAAGTGCAGATATCTCTTCGAGATCCTGATTTCATTTCCTTTGGATATATACACAGAAGTGGGATTGCTGGGTCACATGGTAGTTCTATTTTTAATTATTTGAGGAACCTCTATACTGTTGTCCATAGTGGCTGTACCAATCTACATTCCCACCAACAGCGCACAAGGGTTCCCTTTTCTCCACATCTTCACCAACGCTTGTTATTTCTTGTCTTTTTGATGATAGCCATCCTAACAGGTGCGAGGTGATATCTCATTTCGATTTTGATTTGCATTTCTCTGATGGTTAGTGATGTTGAGCACCTTTTCATATATTTTTTGGCTGTCTGTATGTCTTCTTTGGAAAAATGTCTGTTCAGTTCCTCTGCCTATTTTTTAATTGGGTTTTTTTGTTGTTTTGATTTTCTCCTATTGAGCTGAGTTCCTTATATATTTTGGATATTAACCCCTAATCAGATATATTGTTTGCAAACATTTTCTCTGTGAGTTGCCTTTTCATTTTGTTAATGGCTTCCTTGGTTGTGCAGAAGCTTTTTAGTTTGATGTAGTTCTACTTGTTGATTTTTGCTTTTGTTGCCAGTGCTTTTGGTATCCTATCCAAAAAAATCATTACCAAGACCAGTGTCAAGGAGCTTTATCCCTATGTTTTCTTCAAGGAATTTTATGGTTTCAGGTCCTACAATTAAGTTTTTTTTTTTTTTAATTTGTGTGTGTGTGTGTGTGTGTGTGTGTGTGTGTGAGGAAGATTAGCCCTGAGCTAACATCCGTTGCCAACCCTCTTCTTTTTGCTGAGGAAGATTGGCCCCGGGCTAACATCCGTGCCCATCTTCCTCTACCTTATATGGGACACGGCCACAGCATGGCTTGACAAGCTGTGCGTCGGTCTGTGCCAGGAATCTGAACCTGTGAACCCCAGGCTGCCAAAGCGGAGCACACAAACTTAACCGCTACGCCACCGGGCCGACCCTTACAATTTTTTAATCCATGCAAACACACAAGTGGAAGATAACCCTGTCCCATCAATAACAAGCATTGCAATCACAGAGACAACCCCAGGATATCCCAGAAGGGAGGATATGTTTATTGTGAGACAGTCTCAGAGATTCAGATATCAACTGCCCCACCTGTTACAGTCGTTCTTAACCTTGGTTGCACCTTGAAATTACCTGGGGAGCTTTAAAAATCCCCATGCCTGGGCCTCACCCGTGCAGATTCTGATTTAATTGGTCTGGGGTATAGCCTGGGCTTTTGGATTTTAAAGTTCACAGGTGATTCCAATATGCAGGCAAAGTTGCGAACCACTGCTTTAGAATAATTGCTCTATTGCAACTGCTTCTCAGACTTGAGCATGAGTTAACCTTGTTAAAACTCAGATTGCTGGGTCCCACATCAGTTTCTGATTCAGTAGAGCCTGAGAATTTGCATTCCTAACCAGCAGGGCCCAGGGGATGCCGATGCTGCTGGCCTGGGCACCACCCTTTGAGAACCTGTGCTCTACTGAGTGGTTCTCAAACTTCATTGGCTTCATTGGTCTGGCCCTGGAGCTCCTGGGTCAATATGTTTGAGTCCTGACATCTGCATTTTAAATAAGAACCAGATGATCCCCAAGAAAGTGATCTAAAGACAAACCTTTGCAAAACCCTGCCCTATGCACAATTTATATTTATAATGTTAGGTACTGAGATGACACTGTGAGGTAGAGTAATCTCTGAGAATGTCATCTCTTCTCTTTCCCTTTTCTTTTCCTTCATGGCTGACCTTAAGCGCTACACACATTGCCTCTGGGGACATGTGTAGGGTAACTCATTTGGATTTTGTCTTCTAAAGGCCTAATGGTCTTAGGGGATCATAGCGGGGTTTGTGGTGGTAAAGCTACTGAAGGACATCTGGGTCTCCAGGAAGGGCAAAGGGAGAAGGCTGCTTCTCCACCCTTTTTGGAGAGAGAAGTGAAGAGGGAAGACAGGGGAGGTAACAGGAGGGCTGGGGAGCTCTGTTGGTCCTGAAAAAAGAGGAAACCTGCCAACTTTATGTGGAAAATGATTAAGAAATGGATTGTGCATGCATGTGCACACATCCATACCACCCTGGTGTGTCACTACATCAGACTCAGAAACTGCGCACAACCCCCGCAAGGCAACGATCCCCCAGTCCCCCGGAGGTCTGAGAAGCTTTGGGAGAGCCAGATAGGCTGAAAGCTCAGAGACGGAAATGAGGCTGAGTCGTAGAAAATAAAGTCGTCTTTGTGGATATTGCAGTTGGTAGACTGAGATTCACACCAGATACACGTTCAACTTTTTGAACATTTTCCACCTGGATATATTTCCTATATAATCTGGATTTGTTTTGTTTTGTTTTCTCAAAATCTAACTCATTAAGTGGATTTAGAATATACACTGGGAAGTCTGAGCTTTATTTCCTATCATTCATAATTTATGAAATTGACCCTTCTCTAGCTCATTACTTAGTTAAAATTCTCTATTCCCAAATGGGGGAGCAAAAGCTTATTGTTTCGTGGTGTTTGCTTTTCTTAAATCTTAAACACTTTGAGACCCACAGGGCAAATTATGAATAAAAATTGTTTTTATTTGGAAACTTGGGTTGCCTTAACTGAAACTGCCCCCGAACCAGGAATAAAGCTTTTATACATGTGTAGATCTTATTAACTTTTACAGCAATTTAAAATTTTATACTCATTTTATCCTATAAGTTGTGACACAACAATGACCTGTCTGCTGCTTCAGGACGTCTGAAATATTGGGTGGGGAGTGCCACCTGGTGGTAGGATACTTATTAACGTCTTTGCTGTTGGCTGGATCTTCCAGAAGTAGTTTCTGACTCTGAAGGCATTTCTGAAGTCCCTTGGGGTGCAGATACAGAAAGGAAGAAACAAAAATAGTTTTCTCCAACTCTAAAAGCACCACTTTGAGAGAGATAGAGATTGGAAAAAGAGAATTAGAAGGAAAGAGGACAGAAAACATGTTGGAGGGGGGAGGGATTGTGAGGAATCAAATCAAGAGCTCCTGGAGACTTCCTTTCCCCGCTGAGCCCTGGGCCTCAAACCTAACAGATGGTTCTCGTGCTTTCAGAGTGCCCTCATATATCTGAATGAAGTGGCTGTCCCCCAAATCTTCCCACACCGTTTCAGCCTCTAGAATTGACCCCCCACCAAACACTCCCCTGCCCCGCCCCCAACCTCACCTCCTACATCACAAAGAAATTGGAGGCCCTGCCAGTGTGTCCTTCCTCACATCCCCTCTCCTCAACAGCAAAATATGTTTTATGTCAGTCTCCTCCACACCATCTCACAAAACCAAGATTCTTCCCCCAAAGAGCCTATCCACTAAGGAGCCTCTCCTGTTCTACAAGGAGAGGCCCTCCCTTAGGTGTCCTTTCCACCCCTGCTCCTGGGTCACTGCCCTTTGTCTACTTGGGAAACTTCCTTCATCAGATATACTTCATCTGTGCATAATCACTCTCTTCCATTCTGCTGGCTTTTCTCCTCATCTGAACATGATTCTTTTAAAATTGTTTTCCCTCCAAAGATGTTTGTTGCAGCATTGTTCGTAATTTACAAAAATTAGGACAAACCAGAATGTCAATCAATAGGAGATTCATTAAACAAAGTGTTACATCCATACAATGTATACAGCATAGCCATTAACAACAACAACAAAAGAATAGGACAGAGCTACATGCCCAAAATAGAGTGTTAGGTGGAAAAAATGGTGCAGAGTAGTACATATCATATGACCCCATTTTTGTAAAAGAATTGTTTGTAATGATATGTCAGTATATACTTAGGAAAAATCTTGAATAACATACACTAAACTGTTAATAATGGCTATCTTTGAGGAGTGGAACGTGGAGGGCTTTCGTCTTACATGTTATACATTCCTGAATTTGAATGTTTAGAACTACGTAATAATATTATAATCATAAAACATTTATATAAAAAACTTCCCTTAATTCTACTGATATAATCCTCTGTGTCTCCGTTTCATTTTTCCCCAACATTTATCAACTGATAAGTGCACAGGGCTGAGCTGGATGAATAAAACTTGGACCCAAAAGGTTTACAGTCTGGTGGAGAATGTAAGATGGACCCACCAAAATATCATCCAGGGCAGAATGTGACAAGGACAGCAGAGCTTTCGATTCATTTGGGCAAATTACTGAACCTTTGCAAGCCTGCTTCCTCCTCTGAAGATAGAGATTATAATAACCAAAGATTAATATGAAATGTAAATGGGTAGAGCCTTAGATGGGTGCCTGGCACAAAGGAGACCAAATGCCATGAGAGGCACGGAGGGGCCTGAGGACTGAGAACATGGACAGCACATGTCTGCTGGGCGGGCCTGCCAAAGTGGGTGCCAGTCAAGATGGGCAGGACACCAAACACCAACAGCTGTGTCTGAAATACTCATGACCGAAAGGCACCCACGAGGTCACAGAATGCAAGCTCCCATGGTTTACAAAGGTGAGGTGAGGTGGGGGCCAGCAGAGACCTCTCAGGAAGCATGAAGAAGGCCGCAGAGAGTCTGGAAAGGATTAGAGCATTCTCGAGGAACAAAGGCAGTCACGTCCACTGAAGAGCAGGACTGAGATCTGAGAAATGGAGAGGGAAAGTTGGGAAAAGATTGGATTTAGGCTGCAGAGAAACTTGCATACCGGCTCATGGGGCCATGCTTATGGTGGCGGTTTGAGCCGAGATAATGGTAATCAGCGCCCTCCTTTAGGAGAGTTAATCCAGGGGACTGGTGTGTGTGCTGAGTGGAAGGGAGGGATTGTGTCTGGTCTCATCCCTCACTACTGTTTAACCCCTTAGAACCTGGCTTTTGATTCTACCACACTCAAAACTACTTTCTTGAATGTCACCAATAATCTTTTCTTTGCCTTTTTATAGGTGACTTTTTATAGGTCCCTGTGATCCTTTCCATTGTTCGAATATTGGATAGTGGTCATGAGCACAGCTCTGGAGCCAGGGTAACCTAACTTTTTTAACCTCTTTCTGCCTCAGTTTTCTCCTATGAGAAATGGGAATAACCACCGTCCCTCCACCATAGGGTTCTTGGGAGAGGAAATAAGTTAATAAAGGAACATGCTAGGCACATAGTAAGCTCTACTTAAGGGTCAACTACAGCTATGACACATTTTACTTCTCCTCCCACTCTCCTCCCTTCTCTCTCCATTCCTTCCTGCCTTTATTCCAAAAACATTTATTGAGCTTCTACTATCCCCCAGCCAGTGGGCTGGGTGATAAAATGATCAAGTGCCTGCCCTCAGGGAGCCCCCAGTCCAGAGTGGGGCACATGCTAGTCAATTAATAAATGATAAGAGTTTTGAAAGAGGGAAGCAGAGGATGGTTTGGCCCTTTGGGAGTGCAGAGCAGGAGGCCCAACCCAGCCGCAGTGGGGCTGGTTCAAACATGTCATCTCAGAGTTGAAGTCTAAACTGAGTCCTGGAGGAATCGCAGAAGGAAGCCAAGTTTTGGTGGAGGGGTGAGATGGGGACAGTGTGAGCGTGTGTCCAGAGGTGTGCATGAGTGGAACATGGAAGGGGAAATGCAAGCGGCTCTTACAGCCTGGAGTGCTGGGTCAGAAGGGGAGCTTGGCTCCTGAAGAGCTGGGAAGGGAGACAGAGCTCATCAGAAAGGGTCTTGCTTGTGATCCTAAGAAAGTTAAACTTTATCCTGAAGGCAACGTGAAATCCTCTGAAGAACTTTTGTAAACAAGTATGTCAGGGTAGGGGGGTGTTGGGAACTGCATTCTAGAAAAACCAGCCTCTCCCTCCTTACCTTTGCTGTACTGTTCAGTCCTGGCTTGCCCCTTCCTTGGGTTACTCTTCATCTGGCTCCTTTGACAGCTCTACTTCCATGACCTTCATTCAACAAGGAATTTTCAGGGAGCCCTTCCTGTAGGCCACGCCCTGTGCAAGGAACTAGGACTGCAACGATGACCAAGATGGCCCTCCTCATTGTGTTCATTGCTCTTGGAACACGTCATGAGTGTCCACACTGCTTTTGCCCCTCTTTGGAAAAAGCTTTGTTTGTCTCCCCTCTATTTTTGTTTTAAGCAAGAACAGTCACATTTTATTTTACATATATTTGCATATATATACATATATGGAGAATCTTAACTTTGATCAGTTTACATAGTCATTTATTTTACTTTTAATATTTAAATAAACCTTTTATTTTAGAACAGTTTTAGATTTACAGAAAAGTTGCAAAGATAGTACAGAGTTCCTGTCTACCCCACACCCAGTTTCCCCTATTGTTAGCATCTTATATTACTATGGTACATTTGTCACAATTAATCAACCAATATTGATACATTATTATTAAATTTCATACTTTATTCAGTTTTCATTAGTTTTCCCCTAATGTTCAGAATATCACATTACATTTAGTCACCATGTCTCCTTAGGCTCCTCTGAGCTGTGACAGTTACTCGGATTTTCCTTGTTTTTGAGGACCTTGACAGTTTCGAGGAGTACTGGTCAGCCATTTTGTAGAGTGCCCCTCAATTTGGGTTTTTCTGATGTTTTTCTCATGATTAGACTGGAGTTCTGGGTTTGGAGGAGGAAGACCACAGATGCAAAGTACCACTCTTGATGCATCATACCAGGAGTACCAGTTATCAACAAAATTATTTTCTATTTATTCATCAGTATCTATATTAAGCTAAATATGGGTTCATACTGAGGTCTCCAATTCCAACCAAGTGCGCGTGGTTCATTCTAGCCTTCCTCTTTGTATAAGCTCTATTTTTGACCAAGCCCTATTATATCTTAACTGTATAAAGACTTTTCCTTCCACCCTGGTCTTTACCCACATAAGGATGACTAATGCTTAAAACTTTACAAGCTATAAAAACATTTCCATCTGACTGCGGGCACAATGGAACATTCACACAGGATGGTCTGGCTTCGTCAGCCAACTTAGTCAACTGTGGCCCATTTGCCCACACTGCCATCCACTGGTCCCCTCAATCTGACCTTGAAACCCTCTCCGTCTCTCAGCCAACTTGCACTCTCTTCTCGGAAGCATTTCCGTCCATGGTACTCCGGGTTTAGAGAAAACCGGAACAGCTGTCTCAGGCCCTCTTTGCCTCAATGTTCCACACTGCTTTCGTGCATATGGTAGTGAGGACAATTCCAGATACTGCTTCTTCCCATGATTCCAGATGGGCTATGAGGAGGAGCTTCCCTCTACTTATCTGGGGGTTCCCCCAAAACTTATCTGGGAGTTCTAAGTTTCCCGTGCCACTGAATTTACCACAGTCCAACCCCTGTCTGAGACCCAACTAGCATCTCTCTCTGTCACTCTCCTGTCTGAGCATCTCATCCTCTCCAGGCTGGATAAGTTTAATTTTGCCCAGGGAAAGGAAATACTGTTTTATGTGTTGTTTCATATATTTTGTACATTTAGAACTGGGCCACAGATTTTGAAACTGCTCCCTTTTCTCCAGTGCTGTGGGGCCAACCCTTCTCTGAAGCCGTGGCTGCCTGGAGGCCACTTCCCAGAGGACAGGGAGGAGGACGTGCGTATCTCGAGTCAGGGAGCTCCCATTGGTAAAGGCCTTGCAATGCTTTTCTGCTTCACGAATCCCTTTTGGTGTGGGAACACCTGTCGACACCTAAATCTGCTTTGGTGACCTGGCGCAGAAGGAATTAATGTCAGCATATATGCAATCCCTCACGGAAGAGAGGAACTTGGCGATTATGATGAGATTTTAACAAAATAGGTGGGAAGTAAGCACAAAGCATTGATGGGAGCCAGACAACCCACGCTTTTCTCAAAACGTTGGTTGAGTGCTTGCTACTGTTTGGCTCTTCACTTAGGGCACTCAGGAAGGGAGAAGTTGGAAGCACACCAGAGCAGAAGTGGAGCGGTGAGAGTTCCAGTACTCCTCTCTACCACCATTGCACTTTTGACCTTTGCCTTCAGTTTCCTCATCCATGCAATAAGAGGGCCCTTCTAGCTCTAAAGTGCTATTTTTTTTTTTTTGTGGTGCCTTGGCCCGTTATTTGGGAGACAGTGACTTCAGGAAACACAGGATGGGCTGCAACTGATGGAAAGATCTAGGTTTTCAGATAATTGCTCTGCAAGCTAGGACCGACTCAAGGGAATTTGCAGAGGATAGTGGGGATCATGCCTTGTCCCTGTACCCATGCAGTCAGACATGCCATTGGAAGGAGACAGTCCCACTCATCATGATGAAATGAGCTTCAATTTGGTTTAGCTGGACCACCATGTACAGTTGCACAGGTTGTCTGCTGCTCAAGGGTAGTTGGCCATATGGCCAAGTGAGGCTGTAATCCAGCCCTCCCTCCTCTTACCTAGCTCTGTGCTCTGATTTGGGGCTACATCAGCCCACAGGTAGAGGGCCTTTAGCTAACTTGTTCATACAGAGGGTTGCCATTTTCTAATGGGCACTGAGGTGTTGTATAGACTGGCACTTTAAGCTTTTGTTTGACATGAGAAATAAAAGTACAAATGGAGAAGAACTGCCGTGGTTGGGAATGAGCATAGTGGGGTTAGGTGTAAGTCAGGAGGGTGCTAACACTGAGAAGGCTCGGGAAGAGTGGGTTAAGGCACCCAGGAGTGAGAGGGGAAGGGAAAGTAGGGAAGGGGCAGTGGAATTGTGGGAACCGGTGCAGGAAGACCATAAGGTCGACAGTACCTGCTCCCTGTGGCTGAGTCCTGCGGCCCACCTCACCTTGTCTGTGCTGTCCCCTCAGGAGCTCTGCTCAGTTTAAAACCAAGACAGGCTCACTTCAGATGTGGCCTAGTGTAAAGGAATCCTCTTGTGCATTTCTTCTTCCAAATCCTTTGCTTAGAAAATGTTTCTTTTACATGACTCCTTCCACTTTAGTCTTTTGTATATTTCATGTTGATTTTTTTTTGGACAAGTAACTGATTCCAGGCACCTGGTGTTGTGCTAGGTCTCGAGCCTTCACCTCGCTGCAGCCTTGATATGGAGAAGCCATCTGCTGCCCTATGAGCGCTCAGGGGCTCATCGACTCCGAAGGACAGGGGCGCGGCCAGCGCCCTGAGAGTGGTTCTCCTGGCCTACCGTGAGCACAGCCTAGAGATGAGCAAAGTCCACGACAGCAAGAGGAGTAATAATAAGACTAGCTCTGTTTGATGAGTGCTTACTCTGTGCCAGGTACTATACTAAGGGTTCCACAAGCATGATTTAATCCTCAAAGCCACCATATGAGGAAGCTACTGTTCTTCTTATCATCCCCGTTTGAGAGATGAGAACAGTGAGGCTCAGAGAGGCTCGTTGGGGATGTGCATGTTGCCTGGTGAGCTTGCGTGACTGCAGTGCTTAATGACAGATCATCTCCATTTCGAAATAAAGATTTGCGACAGCGTGGATGGCAAGGAGGAGAACAAGGAAGGAGATGCCCAAGAGCTTTGTACCCTCCCCAGGCAGGGCAGGGAGAGCAGACTTGGCCACCGAGGGCCAGCTTCTGGGCTCAGGCAGAGGGCCGGATCCTCTGGCCATTTTCCACATGGGACTAAACTCGTTCCCAGTGACTGTCCTGCCCTGGTGTCAATTCCATTTTCTTGTTTATCTTTTATGGTTATGGGTTGTGTGGAAAATCCTGTAACGACTCAGGTGATTTGAATAAGGAGCTCATTTTTATGAGTTTGCCCAGTGTGAACACTAGACTATATGCAAATATAACCCAGCGTGCACCACGCTTTATAAGATCCCCACTGACTGGTCTCTAATTGGCTGACACTTTGTGACCTGGAAGCCAGGGCATCTGTGTCTGGCTTTTCTAGAAAGGCTGACTAACTCTCCAGCCCAAAGGACTCTTGCTCAGTCCACTACTGGCGGTCATTTTTACTTACTGTTTTAAACTTTATTTCTGAGCAAATGTTTCAAGGGAAGCCAAGAGACTGTGTGGCAGCCAAATGAGGTCTTGGAGCTTACTATTGTGAAGGTTTTTGGTGAGACCATGCAGCCATGGGCTGTATTCTCTGAGGTCATGGGAATCCCTTCTCAGACTGTGCACCAGGCCTTGAATCGCCTGAGGGGACCAGTCCTTAGGTCAATTCAGGAATGGCCACCCAAACCTATGACTTCTGAAAGGCATGTCTTCATATGGTTTTCCAAAGTCCATATATTGTCATAGAGAGGTTAGGCAAGGCAGGGAGACCAAAGGCCTGGGGGCAAATAATAATAAAATGTGTGTGTGTGTGAAAATGTCACCCCCTACCCACTCTGTCCCCAATGTGGTTTCCTCCCATTCAAGGGGTAGAAGGCAAGATGAAGCACATCGTATCTCATTCCAACCTCTTCCTTTGGCCGGGAGTCAGCAAGTGTTTCCTGTAAAGTAAATATTTCAGGCTTTGCGGGCCAAGAGGTAAATTGAGGACATTATGTAGATATTTACATAATAAGAGAAAAACAAACTGCACAATTATTTAATTGATAAAATTCAAAATATAATAATAACTGAGTGCAGTTTTTTGTCATAGAGTTCTAATAATGGGAAGAATGGAATTCTTTGGGGGGATGATAACATTTTGCCTAATTGGAGTTTAGAGTTAGTGTTTTTTATCATCAGATCAATTGTAAATGTTCATCTGTGAAAGTTATTCTTCACCCCCTGAGCCGGGTTTGGCCCTCATGCTGTAGTTTGCTGAGCCCTGCTGTTGGTTAAAACTTCTGGGGCCCTTTCTCTGAGAGTTTAAAATCCAATTCACTTATCAGATCAGACAGGAAATTAAATTTTCCTGCCTTGTGAATGCTCATGCTCATCCATTCACTCACTCATTCATTCAACAAACATTTATTGAGCTTATTCTATGCTCCAGGTATTGGCTGAGGCAGGGACACCCAGGAGCAAGAGGCCTCTGCAGCCACAGCCTGGTGGGGCCCACACCCACCTTGCTATGTGCTGTCTTGGAAATGTGTAGAACCAAGATGAAGTGATGCAAATGTTATTTAACCCCATCTGTGAATTATATACCAAAAGATGGTTTTGGGCAGTCCTAAATTGAGCACAAATTTGTGGTAAAGTTTAAAAAAACACATTAAAGTTTTCTAAGTAAAAGGAAAACTCTCCCCATTTCTCTCTATCATTTTCCCTAGTCCTGTTCTCCAGAACTAACTGCTGTTGACATTTTGGTGAGGATCCTTGCAGTCACCCCCTGACCTACCCACACATACACGCAAATATACACAAACTCACAAAAATACACCTTATATGTCTGGCTTGGATTATGTTTATATCGTTCTATAAATGAGTTTTCTCTCTCCAATTTCAGTTTTGAAATTTTAAAGCACAGTCAATAAATGATTTGGCAACAGTTAAGAAATCACAAGTTCCCGTCTTCCCACATAAACTTCTGCAAACCACGTGTTAGGTTCTGCTGATGATAAAGCCACCAATTTCAGGAAGTTAGTCAGTTTCCTTCTCCCTGTGCACCTACTGCACGGAGGGTACCGCTCTGCAGTGCGGCAGGTCATGGCATGAGAAATCAGAAGAGGCACAGCAGAAAAGCGGTAAGCCACTTCTGTTCTTTTTAACAAAGGTTTCCAGCAAAGTAGGTGATTTCTGACTCCAAAATATGGTTTGGTGGCAAATGGTGTGCACAAAGAAAGTAACGAATGGGCAAATAAGTATAGAAGGTTAATTCTTGAAACAACTTTAACTGTAGGCAGAGTGGTCTGGTAGGTAGTAAATTTTGAAAATCAAATGCAGTGGTCTTATTAATTTAAACAGGAAAACAAGCAAATTCCAAGTTAGGAATTGAACTGGATTATTACTTTCTGGTCCTGCCAGAAACAGTATTCTCTTTTGGAACCAAAGGGTTGGAGGTGAAGTGGGGGTTGGTAAGTGTTTTTCCTTTGCTGCTTCTACAGAAAAGGACAACCTCTCTGCCCTCACATCCACGGGTCACTTACTAGTGCGCAGGCAAAGCCTGAAATTAACATACCGCTGAGACCTTCACATTCAGTGTTAATTGCTACTTTTCTTGTTTAGGGTTTTTAAGTAAACATGTTACTATGTCTATGATTATATTCTACAGCGTTTAGACGTAGCAGGTGGTCAGTTTTTGTTATTATCAAGAACTGTCAGAATGAAAAACAAACTATAATTTTTTTAAATGATATATTTTCTAGAAAATTCAATAAGATCTATGAACAACTGAAAAGTCTGATTTCAAGAGACTCTCATCCAAAATTTACCTTATATTTTTTCCACGCTCATTTAGTGCTTATTAAAGTTCTTGTAGTCATTGTTTACAACCATTTAATGTATGTTTAAGTTTTTAAGTTAATTTTTACATCAATTTAATGCCCATTATAGATCTTGAAAAGCAAATTAATTCTGCACCGAAATTTTATGATGCTTTACAAAATGACGACAACGGCTCATAAGGAATTGGTTCAACAGGACCAATGACATATATGGAGTTGCAATTGAAGTTAACCAATTTCTACTTGATATTTGTAAACTGCTGTGATAGCCAATATAATTGTATCATAAGAAAGTGAAAAATGGAATAATAATAAAATCAAACTAAACTTCGAAAAATGCCCCGCCTCCCTCTCATTGGTGGTGAGTGGAGGTCAAGGGGCTAGCTGACTCCTGGCCTCAGAGCAGAGGTTCTTAGCCCTGACTACGTGTTAGAATCTCAGGGGGAGCTTTAAGAAGTCCTGCTGCCCAGGCTGAACCCCAGACCAATGAAATCAGAATCTCTGGGGTGGGCCTGGGCATTTGTGGCTCTTCAACTTCCTAGATAGCTCAAAGCACAGCTAATTTGGTCCTTTCACTAAAGAGCACAGTCTTCTTTTAGGAGGTGACAAGGCTCCAGGAAGACCTGAAGCTTATTCATCAGCTCCTTGGTTTGATTTCAGAAAGAAAAATAAAAGTTTTGAGTATGGTTTATCCGAAAAGCTGAGGCTGTGGATCGGGGCGGGGCAGTTGATGAAGTTCATTTTCCTCCTTCAATCACTGCTCCTCGTCCTTTCATGGAATAATCCTGAAAACCGCACGGGGGTTTAGGAGAGAGAAAGCAGGCTCCTGGGAACCCCAGACTTCTGGAGGATCAGGGTGTGTCCTGCAGGGGAGGACGTCATCCTCCAGGGTTAGTCTTTGAAACTCAGTTGGCTATTATTTGTAAGTGCGTCCTAAGTGTCGCCTCCAGGGTCTATTGAGGGGAACATCATTCCAGTGGAATGTCTTTCCAGTTCAGCTGAGTTATTAATTGGAGTTGAGGGATTGGTTATTTTTTAAACTACTGTCTCCAACTTATGACTATTCGGGGCTATAAAGACACAGTAAGTTTAAATGCATAGCCCATGGTTCTGGTTTGGCATTAGCAAGAACAGGCCATGTCAACTTGCAGATGGTTATGAAGAGCTACTAGTTGGTGCATATGTCTAAAATCCATGGATTTCCAGTTGTTCTATGGAATTAAAGAGAATCTGGAAGTGCTCTGTGCTAGACTGATCAGTGCAGAAAGGCAAGGTGGATAATCCACCCCCGGCATTTGAATCCTGAATGTTCCAGGTATGGCTAAAAGGTATCTCTGCTGATAATCGAAAACAGATCATTGCCGACCAGCCCCTTGGTTCCAGCCCTACCAATTCGTTAACTACCCAGGTACCCGTAGGCTCAGTTTCAGCTCAGCCACCTACCATCTGAGTGACCTTGAGTGAATTAGCCTTTCTGAGCCTCAGGTTCCACGTCTGTAAAGTGGGGGCTTGTGATAGCACTCACCTCACTGATTTTTATGAGGATTAAACAAGAAAATGCATGACTTGCATTCACCCCAGTGTCTGCCTCATGGTAAAGCACCCAACAAATGCTCTCTACCGTATTTATCAGAATTCAAGTAGCATAATTTTTCATATTTTTATGTATATGAAATCAGGATCCATCTCTTCATTGATATGCGCTTTTAATGTGGTAGTGGTTTCTTTTGTCTTCCAAAGCTGTTAGTGAATCCATCGAATTTGGAATGGATAAAATAAAGTATCTATTACGGATTGTAAATTTCATTTAAGGTGACAAATCCTATCTGCACAACCATTTCTTTATTAATTTACTTTCGTAATGTATCAGTGTATCAGTAATGTATCAGTCAACACAGTCAACTGCAAAAGAATCACAACCCATTAAAAATTAGAAATATTTCCAGTTGGCAAAGAATTCAGTTCTAGTTGAATCCCACACCATACCCAAACTGCTAAGTATTCAATTGGGGGGATTAATCGCATCTTATAATCAATAGGTTTTCTTGACACTTTCGTGTTACGGGGCATCAGCAGGACCCGTGCTGAGAAAGCGGTGCACTAGGGCGACGGTCTGAGGCAAGTCACTTCTTGGCGAAGCAAGCCTTTGAAGAGGAGAAGGAAGGAGGCATCATTGCAAAATCACTGTCTGCAGCCTAAGAAAGGGGTGTGAAAAGATAAAAAGCTGTTTATTCCAGGAAGATGGTCCTCACAGACTACCTTCACCTTCGATTGTGTGGGAAAAGCTGCGCAATTTATTTTAGCATCACCTGGCAAGGTCACTCCTTTGCACCCAGCACGTCCGGTCCCTGTCATGCCTACAGCCCCAACCCTACGGGCTGGGTTCTGGGAGTGGCCCCTTGGCTCACTCTGACTCCCAGGGTTCCTCAGCTAAGGCAGGCTTTTCTGAGCTGTTCTTCAAACTGCACTGGTCTTTTCAAACTTTGTTTTTGGTGTCCACTGGGGTCCAAGTTGAGAAGGAACATTTGGGCGAGGACTGAGATAGGTTGCTTTCGTTTGTGGTTCCTTCAGAACTCAAAGGAGAGAACTGGCTTATCATGAACCCAACCAAAGCACTGATTATGTCTGGAAAATAGGAAAACAGTTGTGAAATCGCTTCCTCAATAGCTAGCAACGGCTGTATTTGTCAGGGAGGGGGAAGTTAAGCAGATTTCTTTTTTGTGTCTGATTCATATGTTTTCTTTAAAATGGATCCCAATTTTTTTTCTGGGTGTCACAAGGCAACAACCAGTGAAAGATCCAGATCACACAGACCCTGTCATCCCCATTAGGGTGTTCTATGCAGTGAGCTCACTGGCATGTCCAGACAGAGGGCTTTTTCTGGCAGCTGGAATTTGTCTTGGCAGTGGGTTCCACTGAACAACTCTTGTTTACCTGCTCTCTGCCCTTACTCTCTCTGTTAGTTTCCTGTGGCTGCCATAACAGAGTACCACAAACTTGATTGGTCAAAACAACAGAAATTTATCTTCTCACAATTCTGGAGGCCAGAAGTCCGAAATAAAGGCATTATCAACAGGGTTGTTTCCTTCTTGGGGGCTCAGAGGGAAAATCTATGCCATGCTTCTCTCCTAGCTTCTGATGGTGGCCAGCAATCCTTGGCTAGTAACTGTATCACTCCAATCTCTGCCTCCATCTTCACGTGGGCTTCTTTCCTGCATGTGTCTGTGTCCAAACTTCCCTCTTCTTAGAAGGATATCAGTCATTGGATTAAGGCCCACCCTAATCCAGTATGACCTCATCTTAATTTGATTTCATCTGCAAAGACCTTATTTCCAAATAAGATCACATTCCCATGTATGAACATATCTTTTTGGGGGACACAATTCAACCTGAAACACTCTCCTTTTTTGATCTTCTATTCTACCACTTCCATTCAATCCTAGTCCTTCACTTCATCAGCTCCCAATCTACTACTTATCTTAGTTCCAGTAAGTATCTCCTACTTACCTTAACTAGTCTCCAAGGGCCTGATCTGAGCCCCATTGTACCATCATTGACAACCAGGGCCAGCTTCCTTTAGGCACAGAAGGCACAGGGCCTAGGGCCCATGGTACTTGAAGCAAAAGTTTTATTTTCTTTAAAATCAGGAAAATAATAAATATAATCCAGCCTGGATTATATTTGTTTTTATGCCAATGTAGTCATAAAATAGAATTTTTACTATTTTTTTAGGGAGGAAGGGGCCCACAAAGGCCAAAGTGCCTGGGGCCCATGAAACTCACCACCAGGCCCTGTTGACAACGATGACGGTTCTATTTTCTGATTTAGTAGATATGCCAAGGGAAATTCAGGAATTGCTAATGTGTCCCCAAGGAAGGAGATTTAAGTATTGATCCACAATCCTTTATCTGAAACCTGTGGGCCAGAATTGTGCCAAAGTTCAGAATTCATATTTTAGCAAGATAACATGGTACATATATGATATATTAAAAAATGCTTCCGACGGGTCCAGGGTAGTACCTGTTATCATGCACATGGCTATTTCTGCCATGAAACAAGAATGCTCATGCTAGAGCCAGCCCTGATGGCCTAGTGGTTAAAGTTTGGCATGCTCTGCTTTGACAGCTCAGGTTCGGTTCCCAGTCATGGAACCACACCACTTGTCTGTCAGTAGCCATGCTGTGGTGGTGGCTCACGTAGAAGAACTAGGAGGACTTACAACTAGAATATACAACTGTGTACTGGGGCTTTGGGGAGGAAAAAAGAAGAGAGAGAGGATGATTGGCAACAGATGTTAGCCCAGGGCACATCTTTCCCAGGGGGGAAAAAATGCATATGCTAAGTGGATAAATGAAGATTATAGTAGCCTTAGGTCAGTTCAGATCAGGTTTGGCTGCCAAATAAGTTACAAAAAAACAAAACAAAATCTTCTGGTGCTCAGATCTTTTAGGATTTCAGAATTGCAGAGAGGGGATTGAGAATCTGTGCAAGACAGGACCTGCATTAAGAAAATAAACCAGGTGGCTGGCCCCATGGCGTAGTGGTTAAGTTCAGCATGCTCTGCTTTGGCGGCCCAGATTTGCAGGTTTGGATCCTGGACAAGGACCTACACCACTCGTCAGCAGCCATGCTGTGGCAGCAACTCATATACAAAATAGAGGAAGATCGGCACAGATGTTAGCTCAGGGCTAATCTTCCTCAGCAAAAATAAGAAAAGAAAAAAACCCATAAACCACTGTCCTGGGTGCCAGAAGGCCTGATTCTACCAATTGCTGTGTGTCTGATTTTATTTTTTTCTTTTTGTTTGTGTGGATCTCTCTTTCATGCTGGGTGAATTCCCAGGTGACTGGTGCTGGCTGTTATTTCATACTCGAGATCGGGGCACCAAAGAGCCAATTAGAAGCTCCAGTTGTAAGGACAGGGCTTCCCAACGAATGAGTCTCAGCCCAGGATGAGTGGGTGTGAGTTGGCTTTCAGGTAGGGTGTGCCAGTGTGATCATAGATCTTTTCTATGGTGCAGGACCAGGACTAGGGTGAAGAGTGTGGGGCACTCGCTTTGGGTGCAAAATTTAAGGGAGGGAGGGTGCCAAAAAGTTCGGTAATCAAGATAAATAATATTTTAATGTTATATTTAAAAAAAATCAAATTGGCAAACTCCATCCTGCAGGTTGGTTGCCTGTTTTAGTAAATAGAGTTTTATTGGAACCAGAGCCGGGATGAGGGGGAGGCAGGTGAAGTAGTGCCTTGCAAGTGTGGGGTCAGAGTCTGTCTTTATTGAAAATGTTGATATTTTGTCCATAAAGGTGTTGAATTTCTTTTTTTTTTTTGTAAGGAAGATTAGTCCTGAGCTAACATCTGTTGCCAATCCTCCTCTTTTTGCTGAGGAATATTGGCCCTGGGCTAACATCTGTGCCATCTTCCTCTACTTTATAGGGGACGCTGCCACAGCATGGCTTGGCAAGTGGTGTGTTGGTCCACGCCCGGGATCCTAACCTGCGAACCGCAGGCCACCTCAGTGGAGTGGGCCGGCACAGGAGTTTAATTTTTTTAAACAGTATTCATCTTGATGACTAAGTTTTTGGGTGTCCCCTTAAATTTTGCACTTGCAGCCCTGCTACTGTGCCTGTTTTCCCAGCAAGGTCCTCCAACCTCCTGCCTGGGGTGCTGGAGTGGGATGTTCACGAGCCGGTGGCCGTCAGAGTCCCCAGAGCCGGGGGAGGGAAGAGGATGGGGCTCCGAGCTCCAGATCCAGACTTCCTTTAACCCTCGTGTTTTCTCTTTGGCAGTTTGCCCTGCCTTCACGTGTGCCTGGAGTCTGGAACCCAAGGCTCTCGGATTCAACTGTTCGAGATTGTAAGTCTCAGGGGAGGGGATCAGGAGGGGTCTTGCTTCTCAAGCAGATTCTCAAGCAACCCACTGTGCAGCCACACCTGGCAAGCCACTTGCCACGACTGCTGCCTGCATGTCCTGAGTCTTTGCAGGCTTCTGTGATGTGAATGGACTTCGCTCTGGTTGGCCCTTGAGGCTTCAGCCTCTCTGCTCTGCTCTGCCACCTACTGTGCATCCACCTGATCTCCATCTTCCTCAACTTCCTACACATTCCTTGTCTGCTGTGGTCTCCTCTTACGCCCTCTCTGACCTTGTAGAGTCCTAGTCCTTTACTATCACTTTAATGGGAGCCTTCAACTCTCAGGCTCAAACAGAAGTGTCCTTTTCTCTCTCTCTCTCTTTCTCTCTCGGGTTCTCGGTTTTATTTGCATAGTTGCACTTTCTATCTCGTTTGCATGATTGCCCCTTTTTTCCTCTGTTTTATTTACAGAGTTTGCCATTTCTCTCTCTATTTTTTTGCATAGTTGCCATTTCTCCTCCACCAGGCTGGATGGTTTTCACTCATGGATTACACCTTGATGAGGGTAAATTCTCCCTGGTACCCTTCTCACCTGTCTGGGTTCTGGGTGTTGATGTCCTCTTGGAGCCACACCTTTTCGTAGTCAGAGGCATGGGTGTGGCCAAGAGGAAGAGCTTGGCCTGGGAGGTGAAGCCCTTGCTGGGGCCTTAGGCTCTGCTCTCTCTCCTCAGATCCAGTTGGACATGTGTGCGAGGATTCACTCCATGATTGACGAGCCTTTGCATTCTGTGAGGTCCTGAGGTGGGTGGAGAGACTTGAACAGTCAGGGTTTCCCCTCAACTTCTTTGCTAGCTGCCTGCTCACCATTAACCACTCTTCCTGCCCATGTACTTCTCTTCAAGTTGAGGTTATTTGCAACTTGTCAACATGACATGAGTTGTCAACATGTCAACTCATGTTCTTACCTCAGGACTCTTTCAGAAGGGTGGAGTTAGGAACCTCAATCTCTTCACTCACAAATCCTCTCCAGAATATTCTGATTATTTCCATGGGCCAACATTTACTTTAAGTTGTCTCAGGCTCTCTGGGAGGCCATTTTCATCCTGTAAAAACAGAGAATTTCAAAAGCTTCCTCTCCTGGTCTCTAGCTCCCCCTAGAGCCTTTTCTCCTCAGTTGGTCAGAGTTGTATGAGAGAGTTGCATCTGAAATTAGATGTTGAGGCCTTAACTTGATGCTAGTGAGGCCACACAGAACTGCCCCGTCTTCTGGACCCACCCAAGTAACCACCTAAAAAAGTCTCACTGACCAACAGTGCTCTGTTAATCGCTCAAAGAGAAGAGTCTGCAATCTGGCCTCCCCCTGCCATCTCTTCCCCACAGGCCTTTTCAAAATTAATGTTTTATTAATCTACAATTAAAAATTATAATAGGAAGCTGACAAGCACTACCTTAACTAGGTGACGAAGGTCCACATCAACAGTGAAAGTCACATTGTGAGTATGTGCCCTTGGTGGGATGTGACTAGAATGGCACTTTGCCTCTTTAAAATGGTCTTCTTCCCCAAAACTCATTACCCCAGTCTAATCATGACGAAAGCATCAGACAAATCCCAACTGAGGGACAGTCTACATAACCATCCCTTTTCTTCTCTTTATTTTTCTCCATACTACTTTCTGCCATCTAATATACTATCTTGTAATATAAGCTCCAAAGGGGTAGGTATTTTAATCTGTTTTCTTCATTATTATATCCCTAGCTTGAAAACAGTCCCTGAAATAAAGTATGTACTTAATAAATATTTTTTCAATGAATGAATAAGTGAATATAGAGCTGCCTTCTCCTTTTTAAATGCTGCATAGTAGTCTATTATATGAATATAACATAATTTATTTAACCAGACCACTACTCATAGGCTTTAGATTATTTCCAATCTTTTGCTTTTGCTAACAGCCCTTCATTGAACATCCTTGTATATAGTCATTTGCATACGTGAGGGTCTATTGTTAGGATCTACTTCTAGAATTGAAATTGCTGAGTCTAAGAATATGTTTCCAATTTTGATAAGTATTACAAATTGCTCTCTATCTTAGAGGTGGCACTAATTTAGACTCCTACCAGCAAAATATGAGAACATCTGTTTCTCCACATCCTCACCTACACAGTAGAATTGGTGAAAAATGGTATCTCAGTGTAATTTTTTGAGTGAAGTTGAGTATCTTCCTATGTTTAAGAGCTGTTTGTGTTTCTTTTTCTGTGAACTGTCTGTTAATATATTTTTGTCTATTTTTCTATTGGGTTATTTGTCTTCTCACTTATGCTTACAAAAGCTTTACACATCAAATATATTACTCCCTTATCTGTGATATGAACTACAAGTATTTTCTCCTAATTTATTTTTTCACTTTTGGCATTGTTTACCATGTTTTTTGTGAGGCACGATTTTTATTTGTGTGTGGTTTAATTGGTCAGTCTTTGCTTTTTTTGACCTCTGCTCTATTATTTTTTCATTGTTCTGGGGTAACTAGACAATGCAATTAGACAGTAAAAAGAAATTTGACTGAATAAAGGATTATAGGAAGATCGTCATTATTTATAGATGATTTAACTGCTTACCCAAGAAAATCACATGGAGAAACAACTATTCTAAATAATCAGAGAATTTAGTATATTGTTTAGTATAAAATTAATATATAGAAATCAATAGTCTTAGTGTACACCAGCAAAGACCTGTTAGAAGGTAAGATAGAAGTGACCCATTCACAAAAGAAGAATAATGAGCAGGACTTGCCCTATCAGGTACTAACAAACCTGAAAACTGTACTTATTAAAACTTGTGGTACCAGCATGAGTGATGAATAGATCAATGAAGCAGAATAGAGAGCCTAGAACTAGGTCCAAATACACAGGGAAGTTAGTATATGATAAAGGGAGCATATCAAATTGGTGAGAAAAGAGTATTCGAAGAAATGATATTGGGGTCTCCATTTAGAAAGAAATGATGTGGGTCTACACCTCACATTTTATGCCAAAACAATTTCAGTGGGTTAAGATATTTCAATGTAAGAAAAGGACATTGTAAAATTACTAGAAAAAAAGATGTGAAAATTATTGGTAGAACTGAGTGTGGAAGATCCTTTATGGCTTATACTGCCCCAGATGATCTCATTCGTACCCGTGGCTGTACTTGCCATACTCTTAAATTCATCCCTCTATCAGAACTCTCCTCTGAGCCTAAGACACGCATATGTAACTGCCTACTGGACATCTCCACTGGAAGATCACAAACTCAACTCAAATTCAGCATGTCAAATTTAATTAATAATATTCACCACACCACCATCACCCCTGGCTCTAGATGAACTTCTTCCTCAGTGAATGGCACTCTCATCCATCCCCAGTTGCCCAGACCAGCAACCTGGAAGTCCCTTGAATTCTTCCCTCTCTCTCACAATCCCCGCCCATTATACTTCTATTGCTATGTCTCTCAATTTTACCTCCTAAGTATCTCTTGAATTCATTTCTCTCTATCTTCATTGCCACCAGCTTAGTTCAAGCTACCATTATCTTGCCCCTGATGTTCTGTGCCCTCTTGCCAGTGACTACTATAGAATCAATGAGCGTGGTACCACTCTGCTTAAAACTTTCAAAGGCTTGCATTGCTCCTCAGATAAAGATCAAAATCCGCTCTCGTCTTTTCTCTGGCTTTCTTTTAGTCCCTTACATTCACACACTCATTAAGATGAGGACTGAAAAATGCCCATGGAATGTAGTGACTTGGAGATACTGAGGACCTCAGCAACATCTCTATTCATCGCCTCTTAAGTGCCATTCCAATCCTCTTGGCCCTACCTCTTATTCTGGGTCCTACCATTGCAAGTAGTTTTCTGCAGGTTTCAACCAACTTTGAGGACTTGAAACCTGATGTGCTTTGTCTTAGGCCCACACCATGCCCTTCTTGATTCCTGTCCAGCGCTCCTCTGAAGGTACAGCATGGGAAACTTGAAGGAATACACTTAGGGCCTTTGCATATGCTGGAACATTCTTTGGACCTCTTTGTGCCTTATACATGCCAACGCAACCTTAGAATCACAGCTCAAGTTTCACTTCCTTAGGGAAATCTTTCCCAGCCTCCGTGAATAGGTTAAGTCCTCCTCTTTTTAGGCTCTTATAATTCACATACTTCTTTGTGTCACAGTTGAAATCTCGTCTTGTTGTGGTGTTTAACCCATGTCTGTTTAACCCACTAGACTGTATGCTAACTAATAAGCTGTGCGTGTAATCAAATAGACTTCTCAGTCCACCCACTAGCTAGGAAAGGACAAGGAAGAGTCAGGTAGTGACTTCTAAATCTAACAATGTTCACTTGCAAATTACACAGGTTTAGATCTGCTTAGGTGTCCAGCAAATATAACATTGCCTGGGTCATCTCCCAAAGTTCCTTGTGTCCCCGAGCTTCGTTACCCCCTTGGTGCACCTGTGTCTCCCAGTGGAGATGTTGCACCTGGAGACCTGCGGTGGCCTCTGCAAGAGCTGCATATTTTCAAGCCATGAATCATCTTTTCACACATATTTTCTAGACATATTAGTTTTCTATTGCTGCCTAACAAATAACCTCCAAAGTTGGAGGCTTCAAACAATATCCATTTATCAGCTTAAATTTCCATAGCTTAGTATCTGGGTGGACTTGCCTGGATTCTCTGCTCTAAGTCTCATAGGGCTAAAATCAGTGTGCTGGCCAAGCTGGACTCTCATATCAAGGTTCTGGATAAGGATCCATTTCCAACTTCATTCAGGTTGTCAGTCAATTTTAGTTCTTTGTGGTTGTAGTAGGATCAGGGCCTCCATTTCCTTGCTAGCTGTCAGCAAGGAGCCATTCTCAGCTTCTAAAGGATACCTGCTTTCCTTCTCAGTGGCCCCCTCCGTGTTCAAGTTGGCAATAGCGCATCAAATTCTTGTCCTGCTTCCAATCTCACTGACTCTCCCTTCTGCTACTAGCCAGAGAAAATTCTCTGCTTTTAAAGGCACGTATGATTAGATTAGGCCCATCTAGATAATCTCCCTTTTGCCACACAATGTAACATAATTACAGGAGTAACACCAGGGGGCAAAGGTCATAGGGGCCATCTTAAAATTCTGCCTACCTCACCAGTAAAGCAGGGCTTTCTTTTGGTAAAAGTTAAGCATAAAGCAGCAGCACCTAGATAGTGCCGTATTTGAAAATAACTAAAAGCAACTGAAATTTGAAAATAACTAAAAATAACAGCCTGGAAGTTCTGCTCTATTTTAATTTTCATCTCATAAGGATCTGGATTTCCTTGGCTGTTATAAATGGGCAATAATTATTGATCCTCAGAATAATCAACATCCATGTAAAAATCTCTTATAATATAGTAAGGGTCTGACAGTGATTATTAGTTCATTAACCCTAAGTTTTAGGAGAACTTAAAAAGAAAGCACTTAGCCGGTTTAACTCACAACAAGGACATGAGTTGGGCTTCAGTGAAAAGTATAGTTTAGTAAAGGTTGGTCTCCATACCCAATGAAATAAGATTTTGAGAGTTCTTTTGACCACAATCATTGATCAAAGCAATCTCATTAATCTGTTTATTGCATTGTATAATTACTAAAAGTAATATATTCAGCCCTCTATTAAGAAAGAGTTGCAGAAAGTGAGGCACTCTATTAGGTGTTACAGAGAATGCATAAAAATATAAAACATCATGTCTTCCCTACAGAAGTTTACAGTATTAGCTATTCTTTTGAATAGCTATTAATGCCAATGTTTGTATGGTAAGAGATATATGAGTAATGGCCACTCCACACAAGAATTTTTGAGTGCCATCTACATTTGAGGCACTGTTCGGGCATGAAGATTTCAAAATGAGATTGTGTAGCATGATGGATAGTGATTAAAAACATGGTGTTGAAATCAAATTGACTCAAGTCCCAGCTCTACAATGTGTCATCCTTCTGAAAGTTACTTAAGTCTCTGAGTTTGTTTCTTTACTTACAAAATATGGATAATAATGAGAACCTATCTCATTGTGTTGCTGTGAGCATTAACATGGGTGAGAAAATAGTTATGTTTGGCACAATACCTGACACTTTGTTTGTTATAATTCTCAACAGAAGGTGTCCACTTTCCTGTCATGTAAGGAGATAAGAGAACTTGATACATACCACCATAGAGGTATAGAAAAATTGTGGGAAATACCAATAAGAGATATGGTTACGTAGATGAGGTAGAGATGACTCTGGCTTGGAGATCTTGGATGATACTGTAATAGAAGCTGGATCTGAACTCTCCTTGGGACTGGCCAAAGTTTCATCAAGAGTTATGCTAGTAGGTTGAAGCTATAGTTATATAGCTTGCTGTGCTATATAGATCTAGCGTGAACCACGGCCATGATCCAGCATCACACCCATTATGGGGGTGGGGCATCTTGATTAATGCCTCTGCAAAAGCTTCCCAGGTTTCCTCATCATCGTAATCTCAGATAGCTTCATCTTCAAGTTCTTTTAGCACCATGAAGCTGAACACAGCGAAAAATTAAAATTGTTCTGAACCTAATTGAATGCAATCTATTTAAGTGTTAAGAGAATTCACACTTCAAAACTCATAAAAAGTGTGGTGAAGCACTATTAATTTCATCATGAAATGCCTGGCAAATATTGCTACTCTAACATTGTGCCTCCACTTTTGATTTTTCTTAGGAAAACATGACCCTACAGCCTTTGCTTCTGACCTGCCTTTTCCTGCTAATCTCTGATTCCTATGAGTTCTTCACTGAAGCAAATTATTCTAGAAGCTATCCTTGTGATGAGAAAAGACAAAACATCTCTGTTATTGCAGAGTGCAACAATCGTCGACTGGAAGAAGTTCCCCAAACGGTAGGCAAATATGTGACAGAACTAGATCTGTCTGATAATTTCATCATGCACATAACAAATGAATCATTTCAAGGGCTGCAAAATCTTACTAAAATAAATCTAAACCACAACATCAAGCTACAGGCCCAGAATGAAAATCCTGATGCAAATACAAACGGCATGAATATTACAGACGGGGCGTTCCTCAACCTAGAAAACCTAAGAGAGTTACTGCTTGAAGACAACCGGTTAGAAAAAATACCCACTGGTTTGCCAGGGTCTTTAAGAGAACTTAGTCTAATTCAAAACAGAATAACTTCTCTATCTAAAAAGAACACTTCTGGACTCGTGAATTTGGAACATCTCTATTTGGGCTGGAACTGCTATTTTGGCAATATTTGTAATAAAACCTTTGACATAGAAGACGGAACATTTGAAAGGCTTACAAATTTGAAGGTGCTATCATTATCTTTTAATAACCTTTCCCACGTGCCACCCAAACTGCCAAACTCCCTAAGAGAACTTTATCTTAGCAACGCCAAGATCAAAAACATCACTCAAGAAGACTTCAAGGAACTGAGAAATTTAACAGTACTAGATTTAAGCGGGAACTGTCCAAGGTGTTTCAATGCGCCTTTTCCCTGTACACCTTGTGAAGGAGGCTCTTCAATTCAGATACATCCTCTTGCTTTTCAAACCCTGACAGAACTTCACTACCTAAACCTCTCTAGCACTTCCCTCCGGAAGGTTCCTGCAACCTGGTTTGACAATATGCATCATCTGAAGGTGCTGCATCTTGAATTCAATTATTTAGTGCAGGAAATAGCCTCTGGGGAATTCTTAACGAAACTGCCCTCCTTAGAAATACTTGACTTATCTTTTAACTATATAGAGACGAAATATCCACAGTATATTAAAATTTCCCCAAACTTCTCTAATCTTACATCTCTGCAGATATTGCACTTAAGAGGTTATGTGTTTCAGGAAGTTAGAACAGAAGATTTCCAGCCTCTAATGAGTCTTTCAAATTTAAGGACTATCAACTTGGGCGTTAACTTTATTAAGCAAATTGATTTTACCTTTTTCCAACATTTCCCCAACCTGACAATCATTTACTTGTCAGAAAACAGAATATCGCCCTTGGTAAATGATATCCCGCAAAATTATACAAATGGCTCTGCTTTCCATAGTCATATCCTTAAGCCACGCTCAGCAGATTTTGAGTTTGACCCACATTCAAATTTTTATCATAACACCAATCCTTTAATAAAGCCACAATGTGCAGCTTATGGCAAAGCCTTAGATTTAAGCTTGAACAGTATTTTCTTTATTGGGCAAAAGCAATTTAAAGCTTTTCATGACATTGCCTGCTTAAATCTGTCTTCAAATAGCATTGGTCAACCGTTACATGGAACTGAATTTTCAGCTGTACCTCATATAAAATATTTGGATTTGACAAACAATAGAATAGACTTTGATGATGATAATGCGCTCAGAGAATTGCCCGAGTTGGAAGTTCTAGATTTCAGCCGCAATGCACACTATTTCCGAATAGCAGGGGTAACACATCGTCTAGGATTTATTCAAAATTTAACACAGCTAAAGGTTTTGAACTTGAGCTACAACGGCATTTTTACTTTAACAGAGTACAATATGAATAGCGTGTCCCTGGAAGAATTAGTTTTCAGTGGAAACCGCCTTGACCTTTTGTGGAATGCTGAAGACAGCAGGTACAGGAAGATTTTTAAATATCTCGGGAATCTGACACGGCTTGATTTATCCTTTAATAACCTCCAGCGTATCCCAGATGAAGCATTCCTTAACTTGCCCCAGAGTCTCACTGAACTGTATATAAATAATAATAAATTACATTTCTTTAACTGGACGTCACTCCAGCATTTTCCTCATCTCCACTTGCTTGACTTAAGTGGAAACAAACTCTCCTCTTTAACTAATAGCCTATCCAAATTCACACCTTCCCTTCGGACACTGCTACTGAGTCAAAACAAGATTTCCTACCTGCCCTCTGGCTTCCTTTCTGAAGCCAGTGGTCTGATACACCTCGATTTACGTTTCAACAGGCTAAAGATGATCAACAAATCCACACTTCAAACTAAGACCCCCATCAATTTAGCCATTTTGGAACTTGGTGGAAACCCTTTTGAATGTACCTGTGACATTGGAGATTTTCGAAGATGGATGGATGAAAATCTGAATATCACAATTCCTAGATTGGCGGATGTCTTGTGTGCCAGTCCTGGGGATCAAAGAGGGAAGAGTATTATGAGTCTAGAGCTAACGACGTGCGTTTCAGATACCATCGCCGCGGTGTTATGCTTCTTCACATTCTTTATCACTGTCACAGTGATGTTGGCTGCCTTGGCTCACCATTGGTTCTACTGGGATGTTTGGTTTATCTATCATGTGTGTTTAGCTAAGGTAAAAGGCTACAGGTCTCTTTCCACATCCCAAACTTTCTATGATGCTTACGTTTCTTATGACACCAAAGATGCCTCTGTCACGGATTGGGTGCTAAATGAGCTGCGTTTCCACCTAGAAGAGAGTGAAGAAAAAAATGTGCTCCTCTGTTTAGAGGAGAGGGATTGGGACCCGGGATTAGCCATCATCGATAACCTCATGCAGAGCATAAACCAAAGCAAGAAAACAATATTTGTTTTAACCAAAAAGTATGCAAAAAACTGGAATTTTAAAACAGCATTCTACTTGGCCTTGCAGAGGCTAATGGATGAGAATATGGATGTGATTGTATTTATTCTGCTGGAGCCAGTGTTACAGCATTCTCAGTATTTGAGGCTGCGGCAGAGGATCTGCAAGAGCTCCATCCTCCAATGGCCTGACAACCCCAAGGCAGAAGGCTTGTTTTGGCAAAGTCTGAAAAATGTGGTCTTAACTGAAAATAATTCACGGTATAACAACTTGTATGTTGATTCCATTAAGCAATACTAACTGATGTTAAGTCATGGTTCACCAACATAATAAAACGCAAAGCAATTAAATTACCCTTCTGTCTCGATTATCTATTGCTGTGTAACAAATTACTCCCAAGCTTAGTGGCTTAAAACAACACAATTTATTATCTCACAGTCTCTGTGAGTCAGGAGTCCAGGCATGACTCAGCTGGGTCCTCTGTTCAGGGTCTCTCAAAGGCTGTAATCTTGGTGTCAGCCAGGGCCACAGACATCTCCTGGGGTTAGGATCTATTTCCAAGCTCACACTCATGTGGTTGTTTTCAGGAGTCAGTTCCTCCTGGGCTGTTGGCCAAAGGCTGCTCTCAGTTCCCGGCCACATGGACCTCTCCCACATGGCAGCTTGCTTCATCAAAGGCAGCAAGAGAAAGAGGTTGCTAGCAAGACGGAAGTCATCATCTTTTGTAATCTAATCAGGGAAGTGTTAGCCCATCACTTTGGCCATATTCTATTTGTTAGAAGTAAATCACAGGCTCCTCTAGCTTCATGGGAGTCATCACCTCAGTCCAGGGAAACTAGTCTATGACGAGCTGGGTGGTTGTGATGGCCTCAGTTGGCCTGCCATCTCCGTCATAGATTGTGAATACCAGGAGGCAGGGATCATTGGGGACCATCTTAGCAGTTGGCCTACTACACCTTCTTTTCAATCTCTAAGAACTTTTGCAACTGTAACTAATAGTTCTGATGTTGAGTTGCTGTTTAGATTTAGCATATAACCGTGGCTACGTGGTTATATTATGCTGTGGTTGCATTAGTCTTTCTTTTGCAATTACTTTTATACATATTGGCTATAATATTTGACTTCTAAGGCTTAGATGCCATTTAAGGGCTAAGATGGATAGTTTTTTTTAAGTGTTTTTTACTTAACCATTTTTTTAAAGAATACAGCTAAATCAGGAGCATTTAGAATATCCATCTATTACCATTGCTGTAAATCTTGAAAATGCTTCATTTCACATGATGAACGTAAGATCAATATACAGTAGGGAAATAGATCTATAATATAAAAGGAATTGCCATCTACAGTGGGTTTTTTGAGAATACTTTAAAAAATCTTTGGTAGAAAGCAAAGGGGAAGAGTTTTCATGAAGTTTGTACATTAAGATAATTATTAATAGAGAAATTAATTCTATCTTTACTTCCTACTCAGAAGACATAAAGTCAGAATGCCTACCTGCTGGTACCCTTTATGCAATTCTCCCAAATGAAACAACTTTGGAACTCCCTACCACCTCTACTATCCCCTTGGTTCCTCTGCATCAGTCCATAGCGTCCTCTCTCCAGCATAGGTATGAATCTTGAAGAGACACCTTATGAAATTAACCGAGAATAACTGGAAATAATGCGAGCATAAGAAAATAAAGTCCCTTCAGAATGAAAAGAAGAAAAATCTCCAAAGCACCATCCTTCCTTAAGTACAGTCTCTTTGTTAATCTTGCAGGATGAGTTATCTTTAAATATGTGTTTCTAAGGAACTGAACAAAATGGTGTGTCATCGTATTATTTAATATGGACAAGGTGGAAGTCAGCACAAGTGTGCCAAGGACAATTTTAGCTTTGTCACATTGAACCTTGATCTGTGACCGTGATGTTTAGAGGAAGATACTTATGCTTGTGTTTGTTGAGGCATGGGGACAGAGATCTAAAAGCAGGATCGTTTCAGGAAGGGACACCCCAGAAAGAATGGTGAGGGGCAGTTACAGTTCATCCCTGTTGATGCCACATCAATTTGGTGTCTGGTAGAAGCTCATTCCTACATTCCCTGATTGTTTTGGTAAAATAAAACTGTAGAATTTTCAGTAACATTAGTAATTATGATCTATGTTAAGCTCGTACACTTTGGCAGTGTTCCGTTGACAGGATCAAAAGTTAATGAAAGTCACAAACAGTTTTATCTTCTCATTAACAAATATCTTCATAAAGTGAAGATAGTGAAATCAGTTGTTAATAAAAACATTTGTTTTTGAAACTCACTTATTCCTCATTTAAGACACTGGTATGGGAAAATCAGACCTATAATTTGTTAAAGAGAAAGTCAGCATTGTTCTGTTTTCTATTATTTTTAAATGAATATATGCTAATCCCTGCATATAAGTTTTTAAAAATTCAAATTTTACAAAAGGATGTACCATGAAATTCAAATCTCCCTCCCAACACAACTTCATTTTTTAGGGATAATCACTATTAAAGATTCTTGTGTATTCTTTTGTATTGTAAGTGTAAAGTCTCAGTGGCTATAATCAAGAGACCCAACAATACAGAAGTTTATTTCTCTATCCTTGAATGTTTGTGTCCTCCCAAAATTCATATGTTGAAACCTAACTCCCAAGGTGAAGGTGTTAGGAGGTGGGGCCTTTGGGACGTGATTAGGTCATGAGAGCGAAGCTCTCATGAATGGGATTAGTGCCTTTATAAAAGTGGCCCAACAACAGGGCTTGTCAGCTGCAGAAGACTTGTGCTTCTCAAAGACCCACATAGGGGGTTTGCCCCACCTTCCAAAGCCTGAAACAATTGGGTGCTCCTGTGCCTGAGGCCAGCCCCACCCAGCTGCAATCCTCAGAGAGCTGACAAGAGACCTAATAGGCTAGAGGCTTACAGCAATTGTAAGGCCCTGAGCCTAATGACCTGCCACGCTGGGGGCCTACTCACTTAAAAGAAATACTGCAACACAAATGTGGTATTAGAACTTACAGCCAACCGTGCTGGGGCTCCCCACACCTGATAAAGAGACGGAAGGGCCCACAACAACTACAAGCAGCTGAGCATAACAACAGCTGGCCAGGAGCATAACTCAGCCTCCCTGGGCGCCTATAGGGAGAGCTAACAGGCCACAATAGAAGGACACACGTAGCCCACATAGGGGTCACCCCTGGAACATTGAGAACTGAGGGAAGCACACTGGAAGCCTCCTAAGGCATCACTTACATAAGGTCACCTATCCAAGAGCAGGAGACGTAGCTGACCTACCTAATACGTAGAAACAAGCACAGGGAAAGAGGCAAAATGAGGAGGCAAAAGAATACATTCCAAGTAAGGGAACAGGACAAAACCCCAGAAAAGGAACTAAGTGAAACAGAAATGAGCAACCTACCTGACAGAGAGTTCAAACTAAGAGTGTTAAGGATGCTCACTGATCTGGGGAGAAGAATAGATGAACTCAGTGAGAATGCCAACAAAGAAATGGAAGATATAAAAAAGAACCAATCAGAAATGACAAATACAATACTGGAAATGAAAAATTCATTAGAGGGACACAAAAGCAGAGTAGAGGAAACAGAAGAACGGATCTGTGAGCTAGAAGAAAGACTAGAAGAAATTACCCGAGGTGAACAGGTAAAAGAGAAAAGAATTAAAAAGAGTGAGGACAGTCTAAGGGACCTCTGGGACAACATCAAGCGCACTAACATCCATGTTATAGGTGTCCCGGAAGGAGAAGAGCGAGACAAGGGGGCAGAGAATCTATTTCAAGAAATAATAGATGAAAACTTCCCAAACCTAAGGAAGGAAACAGACATCCAGGTACAGGAAGCACAGAGAGCCCCAAACAAGATAAACCCAGAGAGGCCCACACCAAGACACATCATAATCAAAATGTCCAGAATTAAAGATAAAGAGAGAATCCTAAAAGCCGCAAGAGAATGTCAAGTTACATATAAAGGAAACCCCATAAGGCTATCAGCTGACTTCTCAGCAGAAACCTTACAGGCTAGAAGAGAATGGCACGATATATTTAAAGTGCTAAAAGGAAAAAACTTACAGCCAAGAATACTCTACCCAGCAAGGTTATCATTCAAAATGGAAGGAGAGATCAAAATTTTCCCAGATAAGCAAAAATTAAAGGAGTTTGTCACCAAGAAACCAGTGCTACAAGAAATGTTAAAGGGGCTGATTTAAGGGGAAAAGAGAAGACCATAAATAGGAAAAATTATTTATTTCCATGATTAGAACGTAATGGATACAAATGTACAAAAAAGAGGTTAGATATGATATCAAAAACATAAAAGGAGGGAGGAGGGGAGTTAAAGAGTACAGCTTTCAGACAGAGGTCAAACTAAAGTGACCATCAATTCTGTATAGAAGAAGTAAGGAACAGAGAAGGACTACTAAAACACTGAGAAAAAAAAAAAAGTTAAAAAATGGCAGTAAGGGGAGTGACGTCAGCATCATGGCGGAGTGAGCTTTCCCGTGAATTCTTCCCCCACAAAATACAACAAAAGTAACAGCCACAGACCAACAACGGAATCCCAGACAGTGAAAAGCTGGAGCGGAGGGATCCACACTGCCGCACATCTGAGAGCGGAACGTGCTGGGCCCCCGGAGGAAGTGGGGAGAGGTAAGGAGAACTCCGCTCCCTCCCCATCAGATCAGCGATCCGGTCCGCGCGGCTCCCAGAGAGGGGGGAGGGGCGGCCCTCAGCGGGAAACTGTAGCTCTTCGGGCTCTCTCAGCCAGTGGGAAACTCCCGCACAGAGGGCTCAGAGGAGCCACAGGGCTACCATCAACATCTGAGCAACCCAGAGAGCGGATAAAGAGGGGCAAACGAGAAGCCTCCCACGTCAGGGACCCAGAGGGCAAAAGAGAGAGCTCCCCCCTCCCCGCAACCCGGAGTCTGCAGCTCGACCAGATCTAGCGGTCCGAGGCAAACCTGAATAAACTGGACTGGACCCGTGGATCGCAGTGGGGAAAAGAAACAAAACAAAACAAAACAAAACTGCGGATCGCAGCAGAAAAACTGGGGCAGAGCGCAGGGGGCTTAGACTACACAGCCCTTTACCACCAGACAGTGGCGGCAGGTGGAAATTGCAACCAGAGACTTCCAGGATGAGGAAAATCAAAACCAACACAGGAACCACAATGCAAAAATATATGAAATCACCAGACCAGAAACAAAATGACAAGCACCCAGAAATCAACCCCGAAGACACAGAAATCCATAAACTAAATGACAGAGATTTCAAAATAGCTATCATAAAAACACTCAATGAAATACGAGACAACACAGACAAACAATTAAATGAGATTAGGAGTTTCTTCACAAAAGAGATTGAAATCATAAAGAAAAACCTATCAGGGCTGATGGAGATGAAGAACACAATGGAGGAGATAAAGGAGAATCTGGAATCTTTAAAGAACAGAGCTGACAATATGGAGGAAAGAATTAGTACTTTAGAGGATAGGAATACAGATATACTCCAGATGGAAGAAGAGAGAGAACTAAGACTAAAAAGAAATGAAGAAAGACTCCGAGAAATATCGGACTCTATTAGAAAATGTAACATAAGAATTATAGGTATTCCTGAGGGAGAGGAGAGGGAAAGAGGAACAGAGAGCCTATTCAAGGAAATAATAGCTGAAAATTTCCCAAATCTGGGGAAGGAGCAGGAAATACCAGTAAGCGAAGCCAACAGGACTCCTATATATATTAACAGACAAAGGCCTTCACCACGACACCTAGTGGTAAGGCTAGCCAGGGTCAACGACAAAGAAACAATATTAAGGGCAGCTAGACAAAAACAAAAAATAACGTACAAAGGAACTCCCATCAGGCTCTCAGCGGATTTCTCAACAGAAACTTTTCAGGCTAGAAGAGACTGGAATGATATATTCAAAATACTAAAAGACAAAAACTTTCAGCCAAGAATACTCTATCCAGCAAAAATATCCTTCAAATATGATGGAGAAATAGTAACTCTCCCAGATAAACAAAAACTAAGGGAGTTCATGGCCACGAGACCGCCACTACAAGAAATACTCAAGAAGGCCCTCAGGCCTGAAAACAAGAAGAGAAAGGGAACACAAAACTTGGAGTAAGGAGAAAAGTAGGTAGACAAAATCAGAGAAATAGTAGATCTTTACTGGAATAGGTTAGCAACCACTTAAATACTAAACTCAAAGATAAAAGGAAGAAATTCACCAAAAATAAATTTAACCTCATCACTGTAAACACACAGCCACAACACAAGATAGAATAAGGTATAACAAGAGCAACTTAGAAGGGGAAGAGGAAAGTGACTGAATTGACTTAGTATAAGGAAATAGGAGGCTATCAGATAATGGACTATCTCATATAGAAGATTTTTCGCCCAAACCTCAAGGTAACCACTAAACAAATAATCAAATTAAAACCACATATGATAAACAAAGAGAAAACTAGAAGAATCATAAGACAGAACAACCAAACTGAATTGGCAGTCCAAAACAAATGGGACAAGAAACAAAGGAAATGCAAAAGAACCAGAAAATAAGTGACAAAACAGCAACATTCAACCCTCATATTTCAATAATTACCCTAAATGTAAATGGATTGAACTCTCCAATCAAAAGATACAGAGTGGCAGGATGGATTAAAAAGCAAGACCCAACAATATGCTGCCTTCAGGAAACACATCTTAGCACTAAAGACAAGCACAGGCTCAGAGTGAAAGGATGGAAGACAATACTCCAAGCTAATGGCAAACAAAAGAAAGCAGGTGTTGCCATACTCATATCAGACAAAGTAGACTTCAAGATAAAACAGGTTAAGAAAGACAAAGAAGGGAAATATATAATGATAAAAGGGACACTCCATCAAGAAGACATATCACTTATAAATATATATGCACCCAACATAGGAGCACCAATGTACATAAAACAACTATTAACAAACCTAAAAGGAGAAATCAACAACAACACAATAATAGTAGGGGATCTTAACACCCCACTTACAGCAATGGATAGATCATCCAGACAAAAAGTTAATAAAGAAATATTAGACTTAAATGAAAAACTGGACGAGATGGACCTAGTAGACATATACAGAGCACTCCACCCAAAAACAGCTGACTACACATTCTTCTCAAGCGCGCATGGAACATTCTCTAGAATAGACCATATGTTGGGAAACAAAGCAAGCCTCAATAAATTTAAGAAGATTGAAATCATAACAAGCATCTTTTCAGACCATAAGGCTATGAAACTGGAAATGAACCAGGAAAAAAAAACTGGGAAAGTGACAAAAATGTGGAGATTAAACAACATGCTACTGAACAACCAATGGATCATTGATGAAATTAAAGGAGAAATCAAAAACTATCTGGAAACAAACGAAAATGATAACATGCCATATCAAACCATATGGGACGCAGCAAAAGCGGTCCTGAGAGGGAAACTCATAGCGATACAAGCCCACCTTAACAAACAAGAAAAAGCCCTAATAGGCAACCTTAAATTACACCTAACAGAACTAGAAAAAGAAGAACAAACAAAGCCCAAAGCCAGCATAAGGAGAGAAATAATAAAAATCAGAGCAGAAATAAATGATATTGAGACCAAAAAAACAGTAGAAAGGATTAATGAAACAAAGAGTTGGTTCTTCGAGAAGATAAACAAAATAGACAAACCCTTAGCCAGGCTAACTAAGAAAAAAAGAGAAAAGGCTCAAGTAAATAAAATTAGAAATGAAAGAGGAGAAATTACAACGGATACCATGGAAATACAGAGGATTATAAGAAAATACTATGAGAAATTATATGCCAACAAATTGGACAATCTAGAAGAAATGGATAAATTCTTAGACTTATACAACCTCCCAAAATTGAACCAAGAAGAAATGGAGAATCTGAATAGACCAATCACAAGTAAAGAGATTGAAATAGTAATCAAAAACCTCCCAAAAAATAAAAGTCTAGGACCAGATGGCTTCTCCAGTGAATTTTACCAAACATTCAAAGAAGATTTAATACCCATCCTCCTCAAACTATTCCAAAAAATAGAGGAAGATGGAACACTTCCTGAATCATTCTATGAGGCCAACATCACCCTGATACCAAAACCAGACAAAGACAATACAAAGAAAGAAAATTACAGGCCAATATCGCTGATGAACATTGATGCAAAAATCCTCAACAAAATATTGGCAAACCGAATACAACAATATATTAAAAAGATCATACACCATGATCAAGTGGGATTTATATCAGAGACGCAGGGATGGTTCAACATCCGCAAATCAATCAACGTGATACATCACATCAACAAAACAAAGAATAAAAACCACATGATCGTCTCAATAGACGCAGAGAAGGCATTTGACAAGATACAACATCCATTTATGATAAAAACTCTCAATAAAATGGGAATAGAAGGAAAGTACCTCAACATAATAAAGGCCATATATGACAAACCCACAGCTAACATCATACTCAACGGGGAAAGACTGAAAGCCATTCCTCTGAGAACAGGAACGAGGCAGGGCTGCCCACTCTCACCACTCCTGTTCAACATAGTACTGGAGGTTTTGGCCAGAGCAATTAGGCAAGAAAAAGGAATAAAAGGAATCCAAATAGGTAACGAAGAAGTGAAACTCTCACTATTTGCAGATGACATGATTGTATATATAGAAAACCCTAAAGAATCTATTGGAAAACTGTTAGAAACAATCAACAACTACAGCAAAGTTGCAGGGTACAAAATCAATCTACAAAAATCAGTTGCATTTCTATATGCTAATAATGAACTAACAGAAAGAGAGCTCAAAAAGATAATACCATTTACAATTGCATCAAAAAGAATAAAATACCTAGGAATAAATCTTACCAAGGAGGTGAAGGACCTATACAATGAGAACTACAAGACATTATTGAGGGAAATCTACGATGACATAAAGAAATGGAAAGATATCCCATGCACGTGGATTGGAAGAATAAACATAGTTAAAATGTCTATATTACCTAAAGCAATCTACAGATTCAATGCAATCCCAATCAGAATCCCAATGACATTCTTCACAGAAATAGAAAAAAGAATACTAAAATTTATATGGGGCAACAAAAGACCCCGAATAGCTAAAGAAATCCTAAAGAAAAAGAACAAAGCAGGAGGCATCACAATTCCTGACTTCAAAACATACTACAAAGCAATAGTAATCAAAACAGCATGGTACTGGTACAAAAACAGACACACAGATCAATGGAACAGAATTGAAAGCCCAGAAATAAAACCACACATATACGGACAGCTAATTTTCGACAAAGGTGCTAAGGACATGCAATGGAGAAAGGAAAGTCTCTTCCTTTCCTAAATGGTGTTGGGAAAACTGGACATCCACATGCAAAAGAATGAAAGTGGACCATGTGCTATCGCCATTCACAAAAATTAACTCAAAATGGATCAAAGACCTGAAGGTGAGACCTGAAACTATAAAACTCATAGAAGAAAATATAGGCAACACACTATTTGACATTGGGTTTAAAGGAATCTTTTCGGATGACATGCCTACCCAGACTAGGGAAACTAAAGAAAAAATAAACAAGTGGGACTTTATCAGACTAAAGAGCTTTTATAAGACAAATGAAACCAGAATCAAGATGAACAAACAACCAACCAGCTGGGAGAGAATATTTGCAAAACATACATCTGACAAGGGGTTGATCTCCATAATATATAAAGAACTCACACAATTGAACAACAAAAAAACAAACAACCCGATCAAAAAATGGGCAGAGGAAATGAACAGACACTTCTCCAAGGAAGATATACAGATGGCCAATAGGCACATGAAAAGATGCTCAACATCACTAATCATCAGGGAAATGCAAATCAAAACAACACTAAGATACCACCTCACGCCCGTTAGAATGGCTATAATCACCAAGACAAAAAACAACAAATGTTGGAGAGGATGTGGAGAAACAGGAACCCTCATACACAGCTGGTGGGAATGCAAATTGGTGCAGCCTCTATGGAAAACGGTATGGAGATTCCTCAAAGAATTAAAAATAGAGATGCCCTATGATCCAGCCATCCCACTACTGGGAATCTATCCAACGCACCTGAAATCAACAATCCAAAGAGGCTTATGCACCCCTATGTTCATTGCAGCATTATTCACCATAGCCAAGAAGTGGAAGCAACCTAAGTGTCCCTCGACTGACGATTGGATTAAGAAAATGTGGTATATATATACAATGGAATACTACTCAGCCATAAAAAAAGACAAAATCGTCCCATTTGCAACAACATGGATGGGCCTGGAGCGTATTATGTTAAGTGAAATAAGCCAGAAAGAGAAAGACAAACACTGTATGATCTCACTCATATGTGGAATATAAACCAACACATGGACAGAGAAAACTGGACTGTGGTTACCCAGGAAGTGGGGGTGGGGGGTGGGCACAAGGGGTGAAGGGAGTCATATATGGGGTGATGGACAAACAAAAATGTACAACCCAAAATTTCACAATGTTAGAAACCATTAAAATATCAATAAAAATCAAAAAAAAAAAATGGCAGTAAGTACATACTTATCAATAGCGACTTTAAACGTCAATGGACTAAATGCTCCAATTAAAAGGCATAAGGTGGCTGACTGGATAAAAAAACAAGACCCATATATATGCTGCATACAAGAGACACACTTCAGACCTAAAGACACTCACAAACTGAAAGTGAAGGGATGGAAAAAGATACTCCACGCAAATGGCAATGAAAAGAAAGCTGGGGTAGCAGTACTCATATCAGACAAAATAGACTTTAAAACAAAAACTGTAAAAAGAGACAAAGAAGGGCATTACATAATGATCAAGGGAACAATCCAACAAGAGGATATAACACTTGTAAATATCTACGCACCCAATGTAGGTGCACCTAAATATATAAAGCAATTATTAACAGACATAAAAACAGAAATAGTAACACAATAATAGTAGGGGACTTTAACACTCCACTTACACCAATGGATAGATCATCCAAACAGAAGATCAATAAGGAAACATTGGCCTTAAACGACACACTAGAACAGATGGACCTAGTAGATATATACAGAGCATTCCATCCAAAAACCGAAGAATACACGTTCTTTTCAAATGCACATGGGACATTCTCCAGGATTGATCACATATTAGGCCACAAAACAAGTCTCCATAAATTTAAGAAGATTGAAATAATACCAAGCATCTTTTCTGACCACAACGGTATGAAACTAGAAATCAACTATAGGAAGAAAATTAGAAAAGCCACAAATACATGGAGATTAAACAAAATGCTACTGAACAACAACTGGGTTAACGAAGAAATCAAAGAAGAAATCAAAAAATACCTGGAGACAAATGAAAATGAAAATACGACATGCCAGAATTTATGGGATACAGCAAAAGCGGTTCTAAGAGGGAAGTTTATAGCGATACAGGCCTATCTCAACAAACAAGAAAAATCTCAAATAAACAATCTAACAATGCACCTAAAGGAACTGGAAAAAGAAGAACAAACAAAGCCCAAAATCAGTAGAAGAAGGGAAATAATAAAAATCAGAGCAGAAATAAATGAAATAGAGACTAAAAAAACAATAGAAAAAATTAATAAAACCAAGAGCTGGTTCTTTGAAAAGATCAACAAAATAGACAAACCTTTAGCTAGACTCACCAAGAAAAAAAGAGAGAAGGCACAAATAAGTAAAATCAGAAATGAAAGAGGAGAGGTTACAACAGACACCTCAGAAATACAAAAGATTATAAGAGAATACTATGAAAAGCTATATGCCAACCAATTCGACAATCTGGAAGAAATGGATAAATTCTTAGAATCATACAACCTTCCAAAACTGGATCAAGAAGAAGTAGAGAATTTGAATAAACCAATCACCAGTAAGGAGATCGAAACAGTAATCAAAAACCTCCCCAAAAATAAAAGTCCAGGACCAGATGGCTTCCCTGGTGAATTCTACCAAACGTTCAAAGAAGAATTAATACCTATCCTTCTCAAACTCTTCCAAAAAATTGAGGAGGGTGGGAAGCTCCCTAACTCATTCTACGAAGCTGACATTACCCTGATACCAAAACCAGACAAGGACAACACAAAAAAAGAAAATTACAGGCCAATATCACTGATGAACATCGATGCGAAAATCCTCAACAAAATACTAGCAAATCGTATACAACAATACATTAAAAAGATTATACACCATGATCAAGTGGGATTTATTCCAGGTATGCAGGGATGGTTTAACATTAGCAAATCAATCAACGTAATACACCACATTAATAAAATGAAGAACAAAAATCACATGATCATCTCAATAGATGCAGAGAAAGCATTTGACAAGATACAGCATCCATTTATGATAAAAACTCTGAATAAAATGGGTATAGAAGGAAAGTACCTCAACATAATAAAGACCATATATGAGAAACCCACAGCTAATATCATCCTTAATGGTGAAAAACTGAAAGCTATCCCTCTAAGAACAGGAACCAGGCAAGGATGCCCACTCTCACCACTCCTATTCAACATAGTATTGGAAGTCCTAGCCAGAGCAATCAGGCAAGAGAAAGAAATAAAAGGGATCCAAATTGGAAAGGAAGAAGTGAAACTGTCACTATTTGCAGATGACATGATTTTATATATAGAAAACCCTAAAGAATCCACCAGAAAACTTTTAGAAGTAATAAACGAATATGGTAAAGTTGCAGGATACAAAATCAACATACAAAAATCAGTTGCATTTCTGTACACTAACAACGAAGTAGCAGAAAGAGAAATTAAGAATACCATCCCATTTACAATTGCAACAAAAAGAATAAAATACCTAGGAATAAACTTAACCAAAGAGGTGAAAGATCTGTACACCGAAAACTATAAAACATTTCTGAAAGAAATTGAAGAAGACACAAAGAAATGGAAAGATATTCCGTGCTCTTGGATTGGAAGAATTAACATAGTTAAGATGTCCATACTTCCTAAAGCCATCTATAGATTCAATGCAATCCCTATCAAAGTTCCAACAACATTTTTCACAGAAATAGAACAAAGAATCCTAAAATTTATATGGAACAACAAAAGACCCCGAATAGCTAAAGGAATCCTGAGAAAAAAGAACAAAGCTGGAGGTATCACACTCCCTGATTTCAAAATATACTACAAAGCTATAGTAACCAAAACAGCATGGTACTGGCACAAAAACAGACACATAGATCAATGGAATAGAATCGAAGGCGCAGAAATAAACCCACACATCTATGGACAGCTAATCTTTGACAAAGGAGCCAAGAACATACAATGGGGAAAAGAAAGTCTCTTCAACAAATGGTGTTGGGAAAACTGGATAGCCATATGCAAAAAAATGAAAGTAGACCCTTACCTTACACCATACACAAAAATTAACTCCAAATGGATTAAAGACTTGAATGTAAGACCTGAAACTATGAAACTTCTAGAAGAAAACATAGGCAGTACGCTCTTCGACATCGGTCTTAGCAACATCTTTTCAAACACCACATCTGACCGGGCAAGAGAAACAATAGAAAAAATAAACAAATGGGACTACATCAAACTAAAAAGCTTCTGCACAGCAAAGGAAACCATCAACAAAACGAAAAGACAACCTAACAATTGGGAGAAGATATTTGCAAACCATACATCTGATAAGGGCTTAATCTCCAAAATAGATAAAGAACTCATGCATCTCAACAACAAAAAAACTACCAACCCAATTAAAAAATGGGCAAAAGACCTGAACAGACATTTCTCCAAAGAAGATATACAGATGGCCAACAGACACATGAAAAGATGTTCAAAATCACTAACTATCAGGGAAATGCAAATCAAAACTACAATGAGATATCACTTCACGCCCATCAGAATGGCTATAATTAACAAGACAGGAAACAATATGTGTTGGAGAGGATGTGGAGAAAAGGGAACTCTCATACACTGCTGGTGGGAGTGCAAACTGGTGCAGCCACTATGGAAAACAGTATGGAGATTCCTCAAGAAATCAAGGATAGAACTACTATATGATCCAGCTATTCCACTGCTGGGTATTTATCCAAAGAACTTGAAAACACCAATTTGCAAAGGTACATGCACCCCTGTGTTCATTGCAGCGTTATTCACAATAGCCAAGACTTGGAAGCAACCTAAGTGCCCATCAAGGGACGAATGGATAAAGAAGATGTGGTATATATACACAATGGAATACTACTCAGCCATAAGAAACGATGAAATCCAGGCATTTGTGACAACATGGATGGACATTAAGGGTATAATGCAAAGTGAAATAAGTCAGAGGGAGAAGGTCAAATACCGTATGATTTCCTTCATTAAGTAGTAGATAATAACAACAATAAACAAACACATAGGGACAGAGATTGGATTGGTGGTTACCAGAGGGGAAGGGGGGGAGGGAGGAGGGTGAAAGGGATAATTTGGTACACGTGTGTGGTGATGGGTTGTAATTAGTATTTTGGTGGTGAACATGATGTAGTCCATGCAGAAATAGAAGTACAATGATGTACACCTGAAATTTTTACAATGTTATAAACCAATAAAAAAAAAAATAAAAGTGGCCCAAGAAAGCTCCCTTGCCCCTTCTGCCCTGTGATATTACAGCAAAAAGATGGCTGTCTAGGAAGCAGGCTCTCACCAGACACCAAATCTGCCAGTGCCGTGATCTTGAACTTCCCAACTCTGGAGAGAATTGTGAGAAATAAATATTTGTTGTTTATAAGCTACCCAGTCCCTGGTATTTTGTGACAGCAGCCTGAATGGACTAAGACACCCAAAACAGTTCCAACGAGAATAGTTTAGGTTAACAGGGCGGCTCTGCTCCACATGGCCATTCAAGATCCCATGTTCCTTTCTCTTGTTGGTCTGCTGTCCCCTAGGGAATTGGCATCACCTGCATGGTCCAGGCTGGGTCACCCCTACAGTTGGGTTCCAAATGGAGGCAAGGGGATAAATAACGAAGAAGAGTATTCAGACCAGTGTCTTAAGGCCTAGACTCAATGGTGGCACACATCTTCTGCTACCTTCCATTAGTGAGGACCTATTTGACTCCATACAACTGCAAGGTATGCTGGGAAATATGCCCAGCAAAAAGTCTGTAAGTATGGGAGAAAGGGAGAAGATATTTGGCAGACAGCTAGCAGTCTCTGCCACAACTTCTAGAAGTTTTCAGTGTGCACATCTAAGCCTTTAATTGCTCTTTTATTATAAAGGAGCAGACTTTATAATACTGCTCTACATTTTGCTCTTTTCACTTAGTATTTCCCAGAGTGTATATATTTTTTTAATGGCTGCATAGTACTGCCTTATACGAATATACCATAATGTATTTCCCCAGCCCTCTATTGCTGAACATTTAGATTGCTTCCAATCTTTTGGTATTGCAAATAATTCTGTAATACTTATGTCTTCATGTTCACATATACCTAACTTTATAGAATTAAATAAGTTTAGTACAGAGATACTCAAAGTGGTCCGCAGACTGATGCTGATCTGCTACTGGATATTACTGGTTTGTGACGAGACAAATACAGAATTTGAGAGTTTTCAGTTTGCCATGGCCATGACATCCATGATCAGCGATTTGTGACAGGTTGGGAATTTTAAAAATCTGATCTTTTGCCACATATGGTTTGAGAAGTACTGGTCTAGAAGTGGAATTACTGGGTCAAAGGGCTTATGCATTTTAAATGTTTATAGAGAAAGTCCCAATTGTCCTGCAAAGTGGTTGCTCAAATGTACACTCCCACCAAAAGTCTCGGCAGAAAGATTTGAAGAATTACAGAGTCAAAGAAGAGTTGATGGTTGTCCTTTCCCAAAATAAAATAGATTGTGCTCAGAGTCCATCTTCGGGAATTAGTAGAAGTAATCAATTTGACATGGATTTGGCCCACCGATCAAAACATGCTGTAGGCACGTTGTGATGTAAAAGTCTAGAGCCCTTCTGGCAACGTGGGGTCTGTTGGGAAGGAGGAGGGAGGATTAGGAAAGCATATTTAGCATGTATATTGCTTTTATAATACAAACTACACAATGCAAAATTTCATACAGTGTTATTGACTGATGGTGATCCACGGAATGAAGAGGGAGAAACTCCATGGGGAGGCATTGGTTGACAATCATTGAGATAAGCTTTACTCAGCTTGTTGTGATTAATCAACTGAGCAATGACGGGGACAGAGAGTGTCACATGGTGGCCGGAGGGGAGAAGCCTGAAACAGCAAAGACCTGACATGAGGCTCATGACAAATATTCATTTCATTGCTTCTTCACATATTTGCTTTTTACCTTATCTCTGGCCCGGAAAAAGAATGGATGCAGAACCTGGTTCCATAAAGTTTGAGAAATATGGCTCCCTGATGCTGTTAGAAATCTAACATCTTCTCAGGGAAATGCTGGGGTTCTTTGCCCTGAAATCTACCTTGATATTAGAACTAAGAGTTGAAGAACCTTGAAAACATTATGCTCAGTGAAAGAAGCCAGACACAAGACACCACATATTGTATGATTCCACTTATAAAAAATGTTCAGAATAGGCAAATCCATAGAGACAGAAAGTAGATAAGTGGTTGCCTGGGGCTGGGGGGTTGGGAGAAAATGGGAAAGGACTGCTAATGGGCATAGAATTTCTTGTTGGAGTGATGCAAATGTTCTCAAACTGTTTGTAGTGGTGGTTGCACCACTCTGTGAATCTACTGACAGCCTTACTGCTCTTCTTTGCCCTTCTTTTGGTGGCTTTTCTAGCATGGTCCCACCATGTCTGAAGCTCCTGGCATTTCCACCCTACACTCTCGAAGTCCTCTCTATCGCTTTGGTCCTCTGCTTTTTCTCAGAGCTGGTCAAGATTTGCCAAATTCCGGGGCCGGCCCCGTGGCTTAGCGGTTAAGTGCGCGCGCTCTGCTACTGGTGGCCTGGGTTCGGATCCCGGGAGCGCACGGACGCACCGTTTGTCTGGCCATACTGAGGTGGCGTCCCACGTACAGCAACTAGAAGGATGTGCAACTATGACATACAACTATCTACTGGGGCTTTGGGGAGAAAAAGGGAAAGAAAGGAGGAGGATTGGCAATAGATGTTAGCTCAGGGCCGGTCTTCCTCAGCAAAAAAGAGGAGGATTGGTATGGATGTTAGCTCAGGGCTGATCTTCCTCACACACACAACAACAACAACAAAAAGATTTGCCAAATTCCTGTTTGGCACAGATCTCTGATTATTGGCCTCTGTAAAGAACCCTGACCCACAGGAACTGGACTGCCCAGTTCTGGTCATAGCAAAGGAACTGGGTGATTCTGGGCATACCACTCCACCTTTCTTTTTTTTTTTTTTTTTTTAAAGATTTTATTTATTTATTTTTCCCCCCAAAGCCCCAGTAGATAGTTTTCTGTCATGGCTGCACATCCTTCTAGTTGCTGTATGTGGGACACGGCCTCAGCATGGCCGGAAGAGCCGTGCGTCGGTGCGCACCCAGGATCCGAACCCAGGCCACCGGCAGCGGAGCGCACGCACTTAACCGCTAAGCCACGGGGCCGGCCCCCCACTCCACCTTTCTGAGCATGATTCCACATTTGTAGAATAAACTAAATGATCTCCAAGATATTTTCAAATATTAGAACTGTATTAGTTTCCTAGCACCGCCATAAAAAAGTACCACAACATGGGTGGCTTAAAACAATAGAAGTTTATTGTCTCACAGTTCTGGAGGCTAGAAGTCTGAAATCAAGGTCTGAAATCTGCAGGGCCATGCTCCCTTTGAAAGCTGTAGGGAAGGATCCCTCCTGCCTCTTCTAGCTTCTGGTGTTTGCTGGCAATCCTTGGTTTTCCATGGCTTGTAGCTGCCTCACTCCAATCTCTGCCTCCATTGTCAGGTGGCCTTCTTCCCTCTATGTCTCTTTCCTCTTCTTATAAGGACACTAGTTATATTGGATTAAGGGTCCACACCTCCTCCAATATGTCTTCATCTTTACTAATAGCATCTGCTACAACCCTATTTCCAAATGAGGTCACATTCTGAGGTTCTGAGGGTTAGGACTTCCACATAAAATTTTGGGGGGACACAGTTCAACCCATAACAACAACCATGGCCTTTCCTCTTTAGAAATTACTCAGAACTCCATGAAAGTTGAAAATGCCCTTGTGAATGGGAAAGCCATTTATGATTGTTGGAAGAATAAAGGCAATTTTCCTCTCAACTATTAACAAAGCTATTATAGTGATGTGGCCAGCTTTCCACTGTCATTATCCTTGAACTTAAAGCCATAACAGTATCCATTAGTTCCAATGAGTACAAAAGAAGGTCACACAATTGTGCCCTCTTTCTTTCTGCCCTTGAGTGCTTTCAGGGAATGGAGGAATTGGTAAAGCCCCGTGTCTTACTCAGCAATCATGTTGTAGTCTTGGAGGAACAAGGCAAAGGATTACTGTGTTTTGAACCTGAAGAGGATATCTCAGGACTCCCTGTGCCAATGACCCAAAATGGAAAATGGTCTTTATAAATGTCCCTCCAGCATGCAAAGGGAAGAGACTAGATTTAAAATTCATAAGATATTAACAGAAAAACAAGAATAAATAAAACCCTCACTTATGATAGCAGAATGTTGCCATTGGGGAGCTGTTTATTATTGGAGCCTTTTTATTTCTTTTCTAGTGAGAAATGCATTTCTAGGAGTGGAGAGAAAATACCCCTCTATCTTGTCGTCTTCCTCTCCTTTGACATTAAACTTGGACTATTTTAGGGATAACTCCCCAGTTATCTCAGTAATGATGACACCAGAAGCTCAGAGATGATCAAGAGTAATGTCTGGGTTTGCAAGAAAAGCCCCAAATGCAGTTGCCCAAGCCAGAACCCCAAGGCTCGTTGCTGACTCTTTCGTCTCACTCCCACACCTAACCATTTATCAAGCACTCTTTATGTGGCCTCCTAAATTTCTCTCCCATCTATCCTCCATCTCCATCTCCATCATCAACATCCCTTGTCCAAGCTACAAGTATCTCTCATCGGCTTCCTGGTATCCACTCTGGTCCTTCCAATTCAGTTCCAGCAGCCAGAGTGATTCTTGTAAAAGGTGTGACTTTTGAATTAAGTTTAAAATCTTAACTCCTGAACTAGGCACACAAAGCCTTCTGTGACCTCCTGTTTGCCTACCCCTCCAGCCTCCACTCTAAGCACCCCCAGCACTAGCCTTTGTTCATGCTGGTGTCGGGGGAAGAGGGAGAATCTCCCTCTGCCCTTTTCCTTAAGGTTCTTCTGGCTGGCCAAATAATCAACAAGACAGGTTAGCAGGAGAAAATAATACCAAGTTTAATAACATGTATACATGGGAGAAAGCAGGGACACTGCGTTTTCTCAACACAACAGCAGAAATTCTCGTCTTAAATATCATTTTCAGCCAATGACAAAGGAGGATTTTGGGGGTGGGGGAGTCAATTACAGGAGATTACCACTAAAGCACTGTAAACAAGGGTAAGGTTATTATGCAGATTTAAGACCTCACCTTCCACATTGATAAGTTTCTAGAAATGAGGTCATCCCCCCTCTTCCCAAGACAGAGAGGGAGATACCTTTACAAATGGAGATTTCCCTTATAAATGTAAATGTTTGTCTGGCAACTCCTCGCAGGGCCATCCAGAGAATGTGGCCAGAGACAGAATTTCTGATAAGATGGGCTTGTTGGTGCCTTTCCTATTGTAACATCTATTTTACATTATATTACAGCCATCAGATGGAAGATCTGTTCCAGGAAGGAGCCACCATGTCAAATTCTTTAGGCAGTTAGTGGGGGAGGTCAAATGTCCTTCAGAGAAAACAATCAAGGTAAAGAGATATATTTCAGGGTGGCCAAATTTTGATCTCCCACAGTCCCGCCTTTGAAACTAAAAGTTTCACAGTCCTTTTGAAACTTAAAGAAGTTTCATAGTCCAGAAGCTGAGTTGGTAGATTGTTTCATCTCATTGAACACATTTCTTAGTCCTGATAATAGATCAGTTCAATTAAGTTCCTTTTGGAAGGTGGTGATGCAGGTGGGCTCTCAAGGTCACGCCTATATTGTGGAAGCAAGCAATCAAGTATTTAATAGAAGCATTTTTATAAAAGAAAAACAAGGTTAATGGTTAGAGTAAGTTGTAAAGCAGTTTTTGAGTTCAGAGGACAGCCAGTGAAGAAGAATTTTAGATGTCAGCGTCAAAGCATCTTTTGCAGTTTAAAATGTCTCAGATGGTGTCGTCAGGTCATCTCAAGTTTATATCAAGTCCATCAGCTTCAGTTTGTAAGGCTTCAGGAAAAAGGGCAGGTTCAGTTTTCAGTGATTTCAAATGAAAATGATGGAAAAAAATCAAAAACGTTAGTTTGGACATCTGTAGCCAGATATTTTAGGAGACTAGAAGAAATCAGGATCCAGTCCAGTCAACAGATATAAAACAAAAACCTCAAAAGACAACAAAACTAGGATCTAATATCCGCAAACTTATACTTAAATAGTTTTTACTGAAATATAATTTTTCTCTCTAATATCACCCTCATTTTTATTAAGATAGCCAAATTAAAACTAACTAGTTTGCAAAATAAGTCTAGATCCAATAGAGTTGGCCCAATTATTTGCATAAGTACAGCAAGAATAGCAGTTGATCACATAGGCTCTTTTAAACCTGCTTTGCTGGAACTTTTTATAAGGAATCTCAGATTGAACTTGAAAGGTCTCTCGAGGCCAGGAAAGCCAAGCCAAGGATTTTATCATCAGACGTTGCCTGCAATACCTACAGATTTGGGTGAATTCCTCTCTTCCGAGGTTCCCCCAAAATATTTTGAGGTTCCTTGTACCTGCCAGATAAGTGACATTCTTTACTTATCCTGGTAAGTGCTGCTTGGAACATAAAGGTACCAGGCCAATATTTCCACGTGGCTTTATTCCATAAAGTCCAATCTTCATTCCTCAAAAGCTGTATGGTTATATTGCAAATATGATGTTCCAGTCACAACCTTGGTAATAGAACCAGTGTTTCCAATTGTGTCCTGTTATAAGGAGAACAGATTCTTATTGAACTTATGCAAATAACTATATTGCCATGAAAACAACAATATTCACTCACTAAGAGTTTCCAAATCCTGGAGGGATCAGATAGAGAGAAAAAGATAAATATTTCAATTTTACTTACAAAAAAAATATCATTTACTAAATTGCTGTAAGTCATAGCTATCTCGGGAGAAAAGAGAAAAAGTTTTCCTTAAATCTGAAAAAAACAAAACATTAAAAATTCAGCAATACTTCAAACGAAAAATCATAAAAATTATAATCATCCTTATCAGTTTATTCAGTCCTGTGTAATCTATTCTTGATACCACTCTTTTTGTTAGTGGCTTTATGAAGTCATCAGTTTCTCCATCGGATTTCTGTAATATTTTACCAAGTTCAGTTTTATGATCAGAAAGTTTGTCAGAAACCTGTATAGTTCCAGTGTAAATGTCAGAGTCCTTTCCATGAATTTTTCTGAAGTCGAAACATTTTGCAAAAGCATTAGAGCAAAGAAATAAGTCTGTAAACAACAAGACCTCAAAATGGCAATTGACAGAGAAATTTGGTTAATTTTGTGACATACACAACACTTTAAAATAATAATAACCAGAATTATGACTGATAACCAGGACAGATCAGAATTTCAGTAATATTATACAATTTTTAAAACACCTATATCAATAACATTTGCCCACATAATAGCACCTAAGCAGGCTTATCATCACTTGTCTGACAATGCTTTTCATGTAATTGAACATATTGAATAAGCCTAATAAGTCTAGTATCTTTCCCCTTATAGGAAGAGAGCAAATTTCTTTGAGAAGTTCCAGGGCCCTTTGAAAATTCTCAAAGAAATAAAAGTTAAAAAAAAAGACTTTAAGATATGAATTTTGGGGGAGCTTGTCAAAAATATAATCAAAGCAAACAGAGCATTAACAGTCCAAAAGTCTTAATAGAGAGACCTCAGTCTTTTGAACGTAGGAAATTATTTTAACAGTTTTTTTTTCTGTCTTTTAGGTAGACTTACTCAAAGGTAAAGAAAAATCTTTTATAACCTCTTTATCAAGTTTAAGCAAATTATCCTTTTACGAGAAATTTCAATTTTGCACCAGCTTACTTCTGCTATTAAAACTCATTACTTAATTAAATTCATTTCAATCTTAGCCAACTTGACCATGCAAAAAACTCCTTTTCCAGAATTCCTCTTCCACAAACCTTCTATAACTTTCTTTTTACATTCAGAATTTGTCCCATGTCTTTCTTTTCCCTTCTAGTACTTGAGGACAAATTTATCTTTCTTAACCAAACAAAATATTTCCATTCTTTGTACCTTTATACATCTTACTTTCCTTGTACACAGACATATTTTTCTTAATTTTCAATCACATATACGAATTAGAAATTTTAACCTTTAGAAACCTTAATTTGTGAGTAAAAACTAAGTAAACCATTATAAACTTTCTTTTACATTAGTATCTTGTGGCTTGGAAAATTTATAAACACTTCCATGACTTCTGGAAACACATTACTTTATAGTACAATCTTTTAATAAAACACGTTTACCAATAGACCCAAAATATCTTTTAGTTTTCCTGTAATGAAAAGCCAAAAGTAGACAAACGTACATTTAGCAATCAATGTCTAATAACTTATCTTATTTGGAAATGATGATACTCAAGAGAATTTTTATCATAAAACTTAGCAAAACTCTCAAGTTTTAAGTCACCAAAAAGAGTTTGGAAGCTGTAACCACCATAACACATGATTATTGTTTAAAGTTCATCTAACATTTATCTTTTTCACAACTATTTACTTGTTCCCAATAATTCTTTAGATTGCCTACAAGACTTCATAAGACTTTGGATAAAATTAGCCATCATTTAAATTACTATTTTTGTTAACCAGTTCTGTAATAGAAATAACATCAGTTTTTTTCCTACAAAATTTCATGCAATTTTCATCACTTCTTATACCTTTAAACATAGTTATCATTAAGATTTTTATCAATAGGTCTTGGTCTTTTAACTTTGGACAAGAGAAGCATTCCCAGTCAGACATTTTAAAACATACTCAGGCAAAGTTGATGTAACCTCTTTGTATAAAATTAGCTCAAACATTCCAACCTTTATAATCTTATCAACACTTACACTTTTACATGTTTTCAATTTAATTGTAACCTGAGTCAAGGTCTTAAGACTAGTCAAATTTTTTCCTTCCTTTTTCTGGCCTTAATTCTTAGGTACCAATTAAGCAATTATGTGAGAGCTCTCAAAACATTTTTTTTTTCCCCCAATTTAGAAGTTTTTCCAATTCAAAGGATCCGTCGTCTGGCCATTGACGAGTAGGATCTTCATTTGTATATTTATTCCAATAGTGACTCGAACCAATAAGCCTTTTTAAGGAAAGACCCGGAGGTAACTTTCCACGCTTAGAATAAATCTTTACCATGGACGCAAGAGGCGTCCCTGGTGAGGGCGCAGATGATGTAGCCCCCATGATCCACAAAATTCACTCCAAAAGATATTCAGAGACAGTAAAGACCTTCGTTGCACAGACGGTAAGGATAAAAGGGTGTCTCCGGTCTCCCACAATAGTGTGGGACGCCTCCGTCACAGACCCGCTAATCTGTGACACCGGGCGGGCGATACTGGAATGGGATTTTTCCAGCACTAACAAGCAACGAAGGTTAAGACGACAAAAGCCCTTATGGACTGGGCCCTTTTATGACAAACTCCCCTGAGAACTTGGCACAGCCGGACAAAGAGACAGTTTGGAACCCCAGTCTACTCGACTGGCCACCAAGGTGCACCCCGGTAAATGCACCTTCCGTATGGTGGAGACCAAGGAGAATATTCTCACTGGTCACAAAGCCAAGTTCTCAGGACACAGAACAAGACAGAGACTACTCTGGGAGGAAAAGGGATCAAGATCAAAACCAAGAGTACTCTACCAAATTTAAACCAAGAGTCACTAAAAGCCCAAGAAAGTAGTTTCCCAAATATTTTCTCCTGCCAATCTAAATTTAGAAAGAGAAAAAAATTCTCACCACTTCCTTCCGCCGGGCTCCGCAGATAGAGATTCCGGGAGGCTGACGTGGTAAGAAGTCTTACCTTTTGCCGGCTTTCGTCAGGCGTTCCCGTATCTCATCATCTGCAGTAGTCCAGGGAGAAGGCAGGTCTTCCAACCAGAGAAGGCAACTTACCAGCCAGTGCTTCTCCTGGCTGGCTCGCCAAAACTGTCGGAGGAAGAGGGAGACTCTCCCTCTGCCCTTTCCCTTAAGGTTCTTCTGGCTGGCCAAATAATCAACAAGACAGGTTAGCAGGAGAAAATAATACCAAGTTTAATAACATGTATACATGGGAGAAAGCAGGGACACTGCGTTTCTCAGCACAACAGCAGAAATTCTCGTCTTAAATATCATTTTCAGCCAATGACAAAGGAGGATTTTGGGGGTGGGGGAGTCAATTACAGGAGATTACCACTAAAGCACTGTAAACAAGGGTAAGGTTATTATGCAGATTTAAGACCTCACCTTCCACATTGATAAGTTTCTAGAAATGAGGTCATCCCCCCTCTTCCCAAGACAGAGAGGGAGATACCTTTACAAATGGAGATTTCCCTTATAAATGTAAATGTTTGTCTGGCAACTCCTCGCAGGGCCATCCAGAGAATGTGGCCAGAGACAGAATTTCTGATAAGATGGGCTTGTTGGTGCCTTTCCTATTGTAACATCTATTTTACATTATATTACAGCCATCAGATGGAAGATCTGTTCCAGGAAGGAGCCACCATGTCAAATTCTTTAGGCAGTTAGTGGGGGAGGTCAAATGTCCTTCAGAGAAAACAATCAAGGTAAAGAGATATATTTCAGGGTGGCCAAATTTTGATCTCCCACACTGGGAACACACCAAACTCTCTCTCGCTTCAGCGTCTACACACGTTACTGCCCTCAGGCACCTCTTTCTCCAGACTTCACTTAGCTAATTCCTGCTCATCCTCTGGGGAGAGGTTAAATGTCGCTTAGAGAGGCTTTCCCCTAACCTGCAAATCTTACTTAGGCGCCCCCTTATACTATCATCTTAGCATTTATCACAAGTTTTGTTAAGCAGATGATAGAGAAATGGATAGAATGGTATTAACACGTGGGTCTTCCTTTAGACTGTAGGTTCCAGAGATGAGGGAAGGTGCCTTTCTGTCCATCACTGTCCCCAATATTCATTACCATACCTGATACACAATAAAGACTCTCAATAAATACTTCTCAAGTGAATGAATTAATTAATTAATGAAGGTTCAGATAGACTTCTCCAGCTGCATGCTAGGACAGATGTGTATGAGCAGGAGGCCACAGTGTCAAATGTCCATAGCAGCACCTATGCATAAAGGCAGAGCTTCTTCACCCTCCAGTTTCCCCTTTCCCACTCCCAGTAGCAAGCAGGCAGGTTGTCTCTTGGCTACTATACAGCGCTGACAATCTTAGATGCTGTGATGCTGATTCCATAAGGCTCTGAGCCTGGGCAAGAATCATTTGCATTCTTATCTGAATGTTGGGCTGTGGTTCAGAGCAAGTGTAGCATAGACAAAGAAGAAGGCAAGGGAAGATGTCACAAAACAGAAGAAGTGAGTAAGTTGATTGCAACTGTATAGAGATCATGTGATGGTCCGTGAACAAATACACAATAACAGTGAGTCTGAATCCAGGCTCATGGAAGATGGTCCTTGGCTGTGTCATCATGGGGTGGTTTGCAGGTTCTATGGCGCCACTCAAAGAAAAATTTCCCTAGGTTAATTCCATACGATGTTAGTAAGTACTCCACCATAAATGCTCCTGACATCAAATAGGTTTGGGAACTGCTTGGTTATTATAGTATTCTAATATGCATTGCGATCCCCAAGAGGGACCTATATTACATGTCCCTAAATTATTTGGCCACGAATTCCTTTTTTTTGCAAGACATCTCCTAGAACTAATGTTCTCTTTATTTGGAAACGCTGATTTGAAGGCCTGATAGAGATTCACTCAACCTGGTGAGCCCCTGGAAATGTTCTCAAGTATATGGTGATAGTCACTATTCTGACATGGATTATTCTGTTTTAAAAGCAGAAAAAATAATAATCCAGGCTATGTACCTTGTTTCATATCCAGTCTGATTGGCTCCTTGAACTGGCCCTATTAGTTCTCCAGAGGGGACATTATTGCTTCTAAAGAGAAAACTGACAAGAAAGCAGATTATAATTCAGCAGCAGTAAATAATGAAGCTGTAAAAATGATAAATTCTTCTTTGGAACAGGATGAAGAGGTTAATATTCATTTCTAAAACATTGTTAGTCATGTAAAGGATAATTTTAGTACTTGACATAAACTGAAAACAGACATGATACTTCCATTGATTGGGCTAACTTTGCTGGGCTGAACAAGCTCTCCAGTGACTTATTAAGGAATATTGTGCTTTCAAAGATGTTAAATCCAGTGGGAATGACTAAAGCAGCTAGTCTCTGATTTTGAAAGAATTTCCACCTTTGAATCAGCAAACCAGATTCAAGCAAAGTTGGATATGCTAGCGATATTGTTTCATTGGAAACCAATATGAAATGTGTACATGTATGTATCATGTATACATATAGATACATGTGGAGAAGTACCTCTATATAGATAAGATGGTCATTGACTGATTAGCAGATACTAAGAAATTAAGTGAATAAAATTTAATGTAAAGAAATTATGAGGAAAATGAGAGCACGTTGCAGAAATTTCTCTATTTCTGTTTAAATGTTTTTTCTACCCTCCATTTTGTAATGGCAGAGTCACCAAGAAGCATCACCTCATCAAAAAAACACAAAAAAGACAAAATCCTGAAGATTCCCTGAGACGTATTTTTTCTGATTCAGCACAGAAGCTAAAAGGTGAGCAGGTATTAGCTGTGTAAGGTGGCAGGAAAGAGGAGAAGAAAGAACTGGAGAGGTGTGGGTGAGTGTGCAGATGAGAGAAGAAACAAGGCTGAGGGGAGCGGGAGAAGCCCCAGTGCGGAGGCAGTTGAGGGAAGGAAGAGAAAACAAACTGTGCACCACAGGCTGTGATAGGCCACCAATGACCTATGGTCTCTGCAGGACTTACTATTTGACAAAAGTAATATAAGCAAACTAAGAGGTAAAAAGTACACAGCAAAGATGATTGAGTGGGACTTCCCAAAGAAAGTTTAAAATTGATGTCATCATATTGATCCTTCCTTTATGAAGCACATCTAATTAAAATAAAATTTGCCATAATGACATACACGTTAAAAGATAGATGTAAATTTTATGTGTACATTTTTGTTGAATTGTGAGAAATTTGTGTTTTTATTGAGCCAGAAATCTTCCTTCCTATATATTCCTATATATTTCTCCCTAAATATTCCACCTACTGGGCACTGGACTGGACACGGAGGACTCAAAGAGGAAAATGCAGGATTCCTGAGCTCCAGGAGTACAAATCCAGCAGAGAGGATCCTGGACAAACTATAATGGAGAGTAATACTTGACTAGACTGGTGGGAATGGGAAGACATGAATCAGAAATATGTTATAGGGCAAAAATCGGGGGGGCGGCCCCGTGGCGTAGTGGTTAAGTTCAGTGCGCTACACTTTGGTGGCCTGGGTTCGTGGGTTCGGATCCCAGGCGCAGACCTATACCACTTGTCCACCATGCTGCGGAGGTGTCCCACATACAAAAAAATGGAGGGAGATTGGCACAGATGTTAGCTCAGGGCGAATCCACATACCTTGGAGACTGAACGGATTCATGGAGCAAAGCTCAGGAGGGTTTCAAGGGAGCACTAAAGGCTTGAGCCAGATGGAGTGGGGAGGACAATAAGGAATCAAGTAGAGACAGCCAAACTTGGGGAGACCCTGTGTTGAGTTTTGACACATTGACTTTGGGATGATGGTGAGATACTTTAGGGCAGGCTTTCTCAACCTTGGCACCACTGGTGTTTTGGATGAGATTATTCTTTGTTGGTGGTGGAGGCTGTTCTGTGCACTGTAGGATGTTTGGCAGCATCCCTGGCCTCCACCCTCTACGTGCCAGTAGCACTCCCTCCCACAGTTTATATGCTACACATATAAAGAAAAACTTACTAAATTCTTAGAGTTCAAGTCTCTAGCCAATGCCTATAGGTTATAAAAAGTTGCCCACTTTTGTCCTTAAACTTGGGAAAAACAGGAGAGGGTTTATGTATATCTCTTCCCCAAAAGGGGCTAGCTTGACTGGGGGAGAAGGTGAGATGTTCACTGGTGTTTAAGTGCAACTCAGCCTTATGGATACTTCTCGATATTCAATTACTTCTCTTCCAGCTCTGCCTCCGTGGCTGCCATTTCCCACACTGAACCAGTGGAGCCCTCTACAGTTCCACACATGGTAAACCCAGAGATGCTGACAAATATATACAGAGCGAGAAGGCCTTTGTGGAGGCCCCCTCCATGGTGAAAACCATGGAGTAAGGAAACCAGCCCACCGAGAGTCAGGAACCGGAGGGGCAGCCTCACATCCACAATCAAACTTGAGTTTTCTCACGGGCAATAGGGGTTTATAAAAATAATATATAGAAATAATAGCCATCTAGTGAGTAACAACTCTGTGAATTAGATGTTTCATATCTAACCCTTACCAAAAACCCGCACAGTGAACATTACTGTTCCCATGTACAGGTGAGAAGGCAGGCTCCGAAAGGTTGAAGGACTTGCCCCGGCTGACATGGCTTTGTGTCAGTGAGGATTTGTACCCAATTCTTATTGGCTTCCAAAACTAAACTTGTTCTGCTTCCTTCTCTGTCTCAGGTCCTGTTGTTGTAAAAGTCAAATCAGATAATAGGGTGTAAATCACCATACAAATGTAAGTGATGACTAGGATAAAAGCCCTCCCACCATCCCTTAATTATAAAAGTCCTGTGTGTCTTTCAAGGCCTCTTTCTATTCGCTGTCATCTTCTCTTTGAAGCAGTGGTTCTCAAACTTTGGCGTGCATCACCTGGAGGCCTTGTTAAAACAAGGTCTGGGGCAAGCCTGAGAACCGCATCTCGAACAAGTTCCTAGGTGATGCTGATGCGGCTGGGTGGGGACCGCACTCTGAGAACCACCGGTCTGAGCATCACCCAAGCACCGCACTCCAAATCAACGATTTCCACCTCCAGATTTGACAGCACTTTGCTCCCATATCATGGCACTTCTTTGTTCTGTCTTGGTCACAGTTAGTAGCTTCATCTCCCTCTCCAACAAGACTGTAAATTCCTTGAAGGCAGAGACCACAATTGGCTCATACCTGTGTCCCCCAGAGTGCTAAGCGCAGAGCATCTTAGTTAGCGGCTGTTTAATAAATGCGGCGTAAAATTCTGGAAAGTATCTGATAAATATGTTTATTATATAAATGATGCACACAGCAACCTTTCCAGAGAGTTCCATGGTTTGTTTGCTGATGGCAGTATCTTAAAGCCAAATAAACGTGTTTCTAATGATTTCTGAGCAAGGCTGAGGGGCTATAGTTTGGGCAAACGTCTGCTGAGCGACTCTTCAACTGTCACAGGGTAGCTCCTTCTGGTCTTGCTGCTCCTCCCAGTCACCAGGGCAGCTTTGCCTACCTCCCTAGCCTTCAACCGCCACAAGATTTAAGTTAGGCCCTAATTGAACACATGATCAAAATTTTCTCATCACAGAATATGAAACATTACAAAAGGCGGGCTCATTTAAGATTCCCATCAACATGGTCCAAAGATACTGTAAACCACTAGATGAGCGCATGTCCCTATTCGCATTACCCCATCTAGGACATCTATGGGGAAAGTCCTTTCTGCTTACAGCACTGCTAGGCAAACATGGAGCAACAGCAGGAGGTGGGTCCGGCTGGGCTCTCCCACCACCAGGGGGCTGGCTAGTGTTTCTCACTAGTCAACACCAATCACTGCCGGTAGGTGGCAGCAACAGTCTGCCTAAAGCTTCGGTTTCAGCTTCACTAGGAGCTCAGGGTGTGGAATCCTCATTGTTTACTCTGAAACCTGGCCTCTCCTGCCTGCGGACTCCAACCCTCCTCCTCCCAATACGGCAACAGCCTTGGAGCAAACGTGTTGAAACTAAGAGAGCTGATCAAAGGCTGGATCAAGCGCAAATCAGAGAATGGGCGCTCTCTCACAAAAAGAGCAGTTTCAGGGGAGCCTAATCCTACAGGGTTTGTCCAGCAATTTCTAGGTTTAATCAATATAGACGCTAACCGGTAAACTCAAATGGAAGTTTTTTATTGGCTGCCGGTGATGTCACACAGGGGTGGGAGAACCGGTTTTCTAGGTGTGGGGCTTCTTTATTCCCTGAAACATTTTCTAGAAAACACTCTGAGGCCTGTCACCTCCTGCAGAGCCAGGGCCTCAAGTTGTAACTGGATACTAAGCTTTTCCGAACAAACAGACTCTTTATAAACAACAAAAAACCCAAGAAATAGAAACGTAAGGTGGGAGCAAGGAAAATACACCCTACAGGAGTGGGTCCCACCTTGGCTGCATGGGGGAGTCACCGGGGAGCTTTAATGCACACATTCAGATCCCAGGGCACCGCCAGAGGTTCTGATGAGCTGGTCTGGAGGCAGCCTGGGCAGCAGGTGCTTTCAAAGATCCTCAGGGATTCCATGTGCAGCCAAGACGGAGAACCATGGTCAGATGTGCAGCCTTTGCTCTTGTGTTCATTAAATCCTCACACCACTGACTAGTTTAGATTCCTTACGCCTTGAGTACATTCCAGATAAAACCCAAAACTTAGTAAGAAAAAGTTAGGACAGGGTCAGAAGAATAGGAACCTGATTAAAATCGAGCATAAAGGAAAGTCAGGTTTTTTCTCTCTCCAATTGCCAGCATTAACTGCTCCCAAAGAATACCAGTCTGCTATTTACTTTATCCATTTCTGAATGAAGCGCTTGTGTTTGCTGACCTTCACATACTTCCAGGTTGTCTAAAAGGAAGCCACGTGGCACTTTGATTTTGAGTGACCTGGCAATTTGCTTGCCTCAAATCCCTTTAAACCTCTGCAGTTGACAATGAAGATTTCACTGCTTTCAGATGCCGCCTAAACTCTGGAGTGGAAGGCTCCAAATACAACTGAGGTCCAGTCTGTTTCAAGGTTAATGCACAGGGACCACCACTGTAGGCAGTGACCTGGGTGAGCCCGATGAAACCTCATTTCCACAGCCAAAAATGGCCATCTTACCGCCTTAGGATGATGGTTACATCGTTGAACATGCTGTCAAGTCCCATAATTCTCTTCGACAGTTAGACTAACGGTACTCTCAAGGGAAGGCAGAGTTGGAGGGTGTGGTACTGCAGTGAGGGTGAGGTGGAAAGGCAGAGCCTTGGAGAGTCTGACAAGCTGGCCTCGCCACTCTCTCCAGCAGTGTGATCTGCAGGTTTATCGCTGTCTCTGAGCTTTACTTTGCTCATCTCTACTATAAAGGAATAATCACCATTTCAGGCGGGTTTTCTTGGATCAATGGGATAAACCTATGATGTGCTGCTAAATGTTTAACACCTGGTTCTCTGAGGTGGGGGCGGGAGCACCCTGATTTGTAGTGTTTGCCGGTTTCCATGGTGTAAATACTCCCACCATGGCTGATTTCAAGATACCAATGTGACGTCACTGAATGTGGAATTGGGAAGAGATGTGCACCATCTGGGATAAGCCATCTTATAGTACTTGCATAGAATGTATCAGATACTCACAAAAGATTACATCCCCTTCATCCCTTCCCCCTAAAAGGAACATTTATGTTGACATGGGATTTTACCATTTTTAAAGCATTTTTACATACACTATCTCATTAAATTCTCAGGGCAACATTGTGAGATGGGCAGGGTGGGTATTATTTCTGTGTTTTATAGATGAGAAGCCTCAGGCTCAGAGAGACTGTAAAATTACTCAAGGCCACGTAGTAAGTAATCTATAAAATGGGCATAGTGGACAGAATAATGGCCTGCAAAGATGTCTACATCCTGACCCTGGAACCTGTGAATATGTAGGTTACACGGCAAAGGGGAATTTAGGTTGCAGCTGGAATTAAGGCTGCTGGTCAGCTGACCTTAAAATAGGGAGAGGCCTGTATTGTTTGATGGGCCCAGTGTAATCATAAGGGTCCTTACAAGTGGAGGAGGGAGGCAGAACAGGAGAACCAGAGGGAAATGTAACGACAGAGGAAGAGTCAAAGATATGCAACGTGGCTGGCTTTGAAGATGGAGGAAGGGGCCGCAAGCCAAGGAATGGGGACGGCCTCTAGAAGCTGCAAAAGGCAAGAAGGCAGATTCTCCCCTAGAGCTTCCAGAAAGGGACACAGCATGTCACTTGATTTTGGCCCCATGAGACCTGTGTGGGGACTTCTGACCTCCAGAACTGAAAGATAGTTGCTTAAGCTGCTGAGTGTGTGGTAATTGTTACAGCAGCAATAGGAAAGCAATGCAGTGGAACTGGCAATTAGGCCTCTTCATCCCTCAGGTCTCAGCTCAAATTCCACCTCCTGGGGGAGCCTTTTTTTCTTGACGTTTCTAGGCCTTTGCTTTCTCCCCTGAGTTGCCACAATACTTGGCTTTCAGCACTTACCATGTGGTTGTAATTCTTGGCATACCTGTCCGCCTTCTCCCTAACCCCTAAGGGCAAGATAGTATTCTCGTCTCTTGCATCACTTTCTGCCAGCACGGTTCCTTCCCCAGGACCAGAGCATAATAACCACATTCAGAATCGTGAGTGTGTGAATAAACCAACGAATCAATGCTTGACTCGAATATTAGTAGTAGTCCTGCACTTCATCACCACCAGAAATCATGGTGCTGAGCTGTCAAGGCTACAGGACAATTAAAAGCATCTCTTGGTAGTTTCTGGAGCTACCTCCCTCCTTCTCTGCAGTGCACTCTGGGAGCTGCAGGAAAGATCAAGACTGCCTGTCTTCCCAGGGCCCCCAGAAGTAGCCTTTCCCCCGAGGCCAGCGTGTATCTATTAGCCTCTTTTGCAGAGGAAGGAAGGTTCTGGCTCAAGACTGAAGAGAGACAGGCATGATGAATGGGTTGTAGGAGCCCTGACTCTGATGCTGCCGTCTTTGTCTCAGCAAAGCTCATAATTGGATTTGGGCCTGTAGGCCAGTCACTGATTTACTCTGTCCCCATTTATCAAATGTGAGAAGTACCAGCTCTGTGCTCTGCTTGCTTTCAAGGCTTATGAAAAAGGAATAAAAGAGGTATGGACAGGCTTTGAATACTGTCACATAGTTAAAAGACTGAGAGCAGATGTGACCAAGTGCTAAGAAGAGACAGGGCTACGTAGAAAAGTTCACATTCACACGGGAAGTGAAAGTGAACCGCCTCATTTTCTATCATGTGACAGCTGTGGGGTGTGATCAACTCACTGAGCCCCTGTTTCCTCCCGTGTGAGATGGGAAAATGACAGGTCCCATTTATGAACCACGTTCAACGTGTTCCACACTATTCTAAGCCCTTCCCCGTTATCCTTATTTTACAGTTATACAGCTTGTCAGCGCCAGAATAGGGACCAGCTGCATAATTTGCAAGCCCAGTGCCCTTCTTCAAATATGACTAAGAATGTCAAGATGGTAGCAGCAGAATATTAAACCAAATATAAGACCCTCCTGAGCGCTGGCCGCTATGCGACTACACAGGTTCCACACCCAAGAAGCTGGCCCCGGGCAGTTTGACTCCAGAGCCTTCTATCTTAACATCTATGCTCTGATGGCTGTCTCCTAAGGTTGTTGTGGGTTGGAAGTGAGACTAATGCATTCTTAGCAGAGGGAACAGCATGAATGATGGTCTGGAAGTGGAGGCCTGGAGAGGAATTTGCACAAGGAATTACAAGCCCTTGTGGCTACAGCTTTGGTTACTTGGAGGAAGCAGAAGTGTGCTGGTAGATAGTACTGGTTCCAAACTGTGGCTCTCTGAAGGCCAACCAGAGGGCCTGGCACTTTGTGCTGCTGGTGGTGGGAGTGCTGGTAGGTTTAGAAGCAGGAGGTGGTGTGGAGACAGGTCAGGGGACTAACCCTAGGGGCAGTGTGGAGCAGGGCAGACTAGGACAAGAGCACCCCCTAGAGGAGGCTGTTACAACAACACCCCAGGGGCACAGTGATGAGGGGCCCCTGGCATAGAGGCAGGGGGCATGCGGAGAAGGGGACAACTTCCAGGTAAGTCGAAATGATGAGTTTTGGTTACAATCTGGATATAGGGGATGGGGAAAAAGGAAAAGCTTCTGATGCCTGATGGCCTGGCCTTTTGTTTGTGGGACATCAGGCCTGTCTTGGGGTGTCATCACATGTATAAACTTTGCCTTTGAGCACACAGCAAACAGGGTACATTTCTTCAGGAAGTAGAAACGCTTTGAGAAGAAAAAATCCATTTAACTTCCTGAAAAGAACAGCTGTTACTGGCTATAAACTCTGTCATTTCTCAATTTGGGTTTCCCCCCCGAATATTCCCTTCCAATTTTCAGAGGCATTATCAGTTCTTTGATTATGTTCCTTGCTTATAATTATATCATATAATAATAGTTTTAAAATTCAGAGGAAACAAACTGTGCAATTAAAACAAAACCAGAAAAAGAAAAAAATAAATCTTCTTCCAAATCTCTCCCAAATTCTTCTCTCAAACTTTGTAGGGGCCCAAGGAGTGAGGAACCACAAGCCCAACTGCCTAGGTTCAAATCCCAGCTCCCACTTACTAGCAATGGGACTTTGGACAAGTTAGGTAAGCTGGTTCCCTTCTATAAAGTGAGGGTAGCAATACTAGCTCTTACCTCAATCCTCTCATGTGACCTTGTTCTGAAGATGAAATGAGAAATGCTTAGACGAGTCCCTGGCATGCAATAAGCAGACCATAAATGTCAGTTATCATCATACTCTCCAGATTTTCTACAGTGATCATGAATGACATTTAAGATCAGAAATATCTATATAAATTTATCATATTATCATTTTTATTACGTATCTATCCCCAGTGGGGAATGCTTACACCTGCCCTGGAGGCCTAAAAAGAAGGGCTCGTGGGCTCTTCCTCCCCCACGAACTCATAACAAACAGTCTCTCATAGAATATGGGAAACCTGAGTTGAGCAAGGCCACGGGGGAGAGGGGAAGCAGACCCAAATCTGTACCTGTCTTGGAAGAGGAGCTCTCTGGATAAATAACAATCTCCCTACTTTTCATGATTCCGGGCTGGAATCCTGCCACCCCAGTGTAGTTCTTGAGTAAGCGTTCAACAAGCATTATTCAGTCAGGGCCAACATTCATTCAGTTGCTACGTGCTGGAGATACAAAGAGAAATAAAACCTAGGCCCACCATTGAGGAGACCTAGCCTGAAGGGGAGAGAAGACAGGGAACAAACAAATGGCAACAGTGGGGACAAATGTGACAACAGAAGACTTTCTGAGGCATTGGGGTGTGAGGACTGCGTTCTGCCTCAGGAAGTCAAAGAAGTCTTCACGTGGTAGGCCGCCATTTCAGCACAAGTCTCTACAATGGCTGAGAGACGAGGAACTTTCTGGGGTGATGGAAATATTCTGTATCTCGATTGGGATGGTGGTTACACGGGCATACGTGGTGGTCAACTTAAAATGAATGCATTTTATTTTATGTAAATTAAACATCCATCAAGTTGATTGTAAAAGAGTCAGCAAGGGCAGGCAGCGTGTTGTCAGGTTAGCACACTGCCTGGCACTTGGTGGACTCAGTAATTCTCTGCTGAATGAGACCATGAGGGGTACAGTGGGGTGAGAGTGCTGAAGTTCATGTGTCCCCAGGAGCTGGCTCTCCGTGACTCCTGCTTCTGAATCCTGCCTTTGTGTGGCCACAAGAAGCCTCAGGCTGAAGCCAGCCTCTGCGGAGGAGGGGCCTCTCCTGAATGCTAGGATCTAGCCAGGCCTACCCAGGCCTGCAGGAGTTCAGGGAAGTCTTTTCGCTCATTTGTCTTGACATGGTTCTCTGGGTCTGAACACAGGCTTGATTGGCAGACCCGTTCCAAGCCTGACAGGCTTGCCGTCATGTTGGTGGCTCCCATCTGCTCTCGGAGTTCCCCGTCTACAATCTCTGCTGGGCTGAGCTCTCAGCCGCCTCCCCTGACACAGGTCTCTTCTGAACCTCTCTCTCTCTCTCCTTCCCCTCTCTCCTCCTCCCTTCCTCTCCCCCTCTCCCTACTCCCCATCCTCCACCCACAAGCCAGAGGACCCCACTGGGGCAGGGCTGGCAGAAACCCTAAGGCCTGTGTGTGTGTGTGTCTGTCTGTCTGTCTGTCTGTTTTGGGTGGATCTGGATGGACAGACAGCTGAAGTAGTGATCAATTCATGAAAGCATCTAAGTTTCCTCCCTCAAGGCAGGGTTGCCAGATAAAATTCAGGACACTCAGTTAAATTGAAATTGCAGGTAAATAATGAATAATTTTCTAATATAAGTATGTCTCAAATACTGCATGGGATAACTTATACTGGAAAGCTATTTGTTATTTATCTGAAATTTCAATTTAACTGGGCATTCTGCATTTTTGTTGGCTAAGTCTAGCAACCCCACTGGGGTGTGACCGGAATGGTGGAAGCGGACAGAAGCCCACACAGGGCACTCTCAGGGAGACCATGTGGCCAGGCCGCACAACGCTTCAGCAGGGGCATAGGAATCGATATCAACAATGGCAGTAACAGTGGTGACTGTACGGTAGGTGTGTGGGGCTTCTCTGCTCTGCCTCCATGGAGGTGGGTATCCAATGGTTCACACGGGAAGCGGCAGTTGGCAGACAGGAGAAGGGAACAGGGGCTGTGAATATGCTCCATTCCCTCTCCCGCCTCCTCCGTGAGGCTCCTCGTCATGTCATCTCCCATGCTGTGAAGCCGCACGAGGCAGCCAAGTGGGAGTAACTGGGGACCATGGGCGTGGATGAGAGGCTGAGAGGGGAGGCAAGATGCTACTCCTGCCCCCTCCAGCCTCACCTGTTTTTCCAGGCCTCCCCCATCCACTACCCATCTGGGTCCCTCCCTTGTCAGAACCCCCACTTCAGTGCTCTGCTGGCACCTCGCTCTCGAGGTAGGCATAGGAAGTCAGTGGAAAGTTACTTCCACATAAACAGACAGACGGTGATGAAACAACCCCAGGAAAGCACAGCTCCTTCCCTGCCGGGGCAGCAGGCCAGAAGCCAACCTGCTAGGCTTGAGACCCACTCCTGGCCTCACTACATGCCCAGAGACCTCGGGCAAGTCACTTACCATGTGTCTCCTCTCCTCACCTAGAGATAGGATGCCAGCTGCCCCGTCACACCCTTACAGGCCTGTCAGGAGGCAAGAGGGAGCCAGCAGATGCAAAATGACCACACCATTTTAAAATGAAGCATCTGCCCAAATGTACACTTTTTAGTGGTTCAACCTGGCCACAGGTGCTTCTACTTAAAGAAGTCCAATACATTAATATTCAGACACATACACACATCATTATATGATTCCAGGAGCAGCCTCCCTACCTCACTGAAAATATGATTCAATTCACCAAAATGTAATGTTGTGCTCACATTTTACAGGAAAATCTCCAAGGCACAGCTGCTCTGATTAAAGATGATTCTTAACTGGGCCTGTGGTGGGCTGCCTGACTAAACTGAGTGTGCCTCAGTTGCATTCCGGAACAAAGCACTGCTGCGGACCTGTCTACAGTCAATTTGATTTGGGATTATAAGAGCCATATATAGTCTTGACAATAACTGTCCCCCTGCCCCTTTAAGAACAGAAGTTCCTTCAACTGCAAATAAGCAGGAAGTGCCCCTACCCTGCCTTGCCTGTGTGTTTCACTTCCTTTCAGACGTGTTTTCTTACTAAAGAAACTCCCAGTCCAAGGTCACATTCTATTTCTTTCAAAGGCCTACTCAACTGCCTTTTTGTTGGTTTTATGAAGTTTCTTGGGCAGGACAATATACTAAAATTCCCTTCTGGAAATTATCTTTATACATCTCACTTTTTTTATTACACAGAGATCATATAATATTTATATGGTTCTCTTTTTTCCGCTTAAGAGTATACTTCGGACATCCTTCCATGGCATCATGAATAAATCGGCCTCAGTCTTTTTCTAACGGCTGCATAGTTTTCCATTGTTTGGGTGTCCCATCATGGTTTTAACTCATCTCCTGGTTAATATGCACTTAGATTGATTCTAGCTTTTCCTCTTAGCTACAGTGTTATGGGGGAAAAGATGTATATGTATGTGTATGTGTATATATATGTAGATACATATCTTCTTGTAAGTGTCCAAATAGGGCAGTAGGAAACAATTCTAGCAGTGGAACAACTGGATCAGAGTGGAAATGCTGTTTTAATTGTGACGGCCACTGAGACCTTTGAAAAGTCCGTACCAACTTACACTTACAACAAGGGCATGTGAGAGCTGCCTTCACTCTTCTTTTTTGCGTCTGACCAACCTCAGGCATTACTCAACATTTTATTTTGGTCAGCCTGAAATGGGCAGAGAGGGCCTCCTTGTTTGATTTGCATTTGAAAGCTTATTATCCAGGGGCATCTTCCTGCATTAACCCTGGCTCAGTGAGGAGGGGCTTAGAGGCCAGACTTTGAAACCAGATAGAGCTGGATACAATCCTAGCTCAGCCACTTGCTAACTGTGATATCCAGAGCCTCAGTTTTTCCATCTGTAAAATGAGCATCCAAAGACCAAGTTCATGGGGTTATTGAGAGGATCCAACAAAGCAATACAAAGTGGCTAGTACTACAAATGTTAGTGTGTTTCTTATCAAAAAAAAAAAAAACACACAACTGATTTCAACTGACCTAGACGAAGGCCAATTAACAGTTTCTGCAGTATCTGAGATTTCACCTTCTCCTTACTTGCCGCCCCTGCTTGAGGGGGAAAATGCAAATAAAGTGCTGAAAAATAAAACCTAAATTGTCACATTAAATGGTTGGTCTTACTAGCTGAGCGACCTTGGGCATGTTACATCTCTGAGCCGGTTTCTTCCTCCGGAAGATGGGGTGTTCGCTATACCCACTCAACCACGTCGTCAGGGGAATGAAAAGCCCGCAGGACAGGGCCCGGCTCTGGCAAGCACTCCATAGGTGGTCCTTGTTGTGTTATTCTTAGCCACGGACCCCCCCCCCAACTCCTCAGCCCATGTCCCCCAGGAGGATAGCTGGAGAGCAGAGTCCCCTCGACTACAGATGATTCTCAAACCCCTACTAGGCGACAGGCTGGTAGACCCTTCGGGACTATAAACACCGCAGTAGGGTGCTGGTGGAAGGGCAGCCTCCGGCTTTCTGGTCTGCCCTTTGACATAGAATTCTATCCTGCGACGCTGAGCAAGCAGGTGGAGCGAACAGCCCCTGTTACTCCATTCTCTGGCACTGAATAAGAAAAGACCCTCACGGGTCTACTTTGTGAAAAATATATTTGCCATGTGTTATTTTTTTTAATTTTCTCCTTTGGAAGCAAGGTGCACTCTGAATACTGTGGTGTTGCTCAAGTGACAACTAAGTTACTCGTAAGTGGGGATGGCACTGACATGGTTCCTCTGTGTCTTTCAGTGCCACACAGAATCTCACTCGGGTCTGTGCATGGTGGGGAGAGTAATTCACCTAAATTGAGGTTACAATTAATCCCCCCAGTCCTGAGTGCTACGGTCTGAATGTTTGGATCCCCCCAAAATTCAAACGTTGAATCCTAACCCCCATGGTGATGATATTAGGAGGCGGGGGCCTTTGGGAGGTGATTAGGTTATGAGGGTGGAGCTCTCATGAATGGGATTAGAGCCCTTATAAAAGAGACCCCCAAAAAGCTCCCCAGCCCTTATGCCATGTGAGGTTACAAGGAGAAATCTGTGACCTGGAAGAGGGCCCTCATCCGACCATGCTGGGACTCTGATCTCAGACTTCCAGCCTCCAGAACTGTGAGAAATAAATTTCTGTTTATAAGCCACCCAGTCCGTGGTATCACTGAGCTAGGAGCTCTTTGTGAAGATAGCTGAAATAGCTACACCAGGGAGCGAATAGAGATACGCTAAAGAGCACGTCTCAAAAATCAATGGCTTCAGAGGCCGGCTCGTAGTGGTTAAGTTCACGTGCTCTCTGCTTTGGTGGCCTGGGGTTCACAGGTTCGGATCCCAGGCTTGGACCGACACACCGCACATCAGGCCATGCTGTGGTGGCATCCTGTATACAAAGTAGAGGAAGATGGGCACAGATGTTAGCTCAGGGCTAATCTTCCTCAGCAAAAAGAGGAAGATTGACAGAGGCTAGCTCAGGGCCCATCTTCCTCACACACACAAAAATATATATTAATAGCTTCACAGTAGAGAAACCTGGCAGATAACACCTTAGTCAAGTGATCAAAGTTAACATCCCCAATAATGGAACAAACCAACATCATCAGCCTCCTGATGTGGGACACCAAGAAGGTCACAGCATCCCTTACGTAGCATTCCTGCCAAAAAAGGCAAAACCCGAATTGAATTGTGAGGAAACATCAGTCAAACCTAAATCGAGGGAAATTCCACAAAACAACTGGCCTGTCGTCTTTAAAAAATCTTAGTGTCATGGAGACCAAGAGAGGCTGAGGAAGTTCTACATCAAAAGACACTAATGGGACAAAAGAACCAAATGCTATGATGCATGCTCCTGGATTGGAACCTAGACCAGAAAAAAATTGTTGTAAGGACATTATCAGGCTAATAGGCAAAATCTGAATGAGGTCTGTAGCTTAGATAACAGCAGTGTAGCAATGCGAAATTTCCTTGTACTGATAATTGGACTGTGGCTATGTTGGAGAATGTCCTTGTTCTGAGTAAATATACACTGAGTATTTGGGGGTGAAGAGGTGTCATATTCCCAACTAACTCTCAAAGGGTTTGGAAGATAGATAGTGAGAGAATGATAAAGCAAATGTGGCAAAATATTAACAATTGATGAATCTGGGTGAAGGGTATACAGGCATTCATTGTATTTCTGCAGCTTTGCTGTAAGCCACCTGGTTATCATAAGAATCAGGTGTGGTTCAAGGGGCCCACCAAGAACGACAAGACACGCTAACACTCCATCCACTGCGGAAAGTCCAAGGGTTTACAGTCTGCCTCCCAGGAACCAGGGCCCAAGGCCAGCCACATTCTTTATTAAGAAAAACCAGATCAAGTATTCTAAGCTATAAAAGTAAGGCATTTATGCAAACATAGCCATAGAGTACAAAATATCAAATTCAGACATTAAAATACCTCCTCCTGGCCCAAACTGAAATTATGTCCCTGTCTGTATATAGATAGAAAAATAGATAGAAAGATTTAAGTCCAAATGTATGCTCGCTCTTTATGCCAAGGACAATAAGTGGTTAAAAAAAAAAAAAGGAGGGAGGGAATATGTCAAGGAAGCCTTGTTCACAAATGAGTAAATTTAGGTTTTTGAAATCCAAGCATGCACGTTCAGATCTGAGAAATGGACTCTTGGATGACAAAAACTAACTAACAAAACCCACCACCGTCACCGCCGCTGCTATGACCACAACAAAACCAAGGGTGCTATTGTTTGCTTGGCATTGGGAACAATTCCAGTCCCAATAAATCATCCTATAGCTAGTTATAATACTGTCCGTGGATGGCTGTTTCATAAATGACTGAATTTGGCTCCTTCTCATCCTAGATATATAATCTTCCTCCTGAAGTATGGATCAACTGAGCTCTAGCACCTAAAATCATGCTGAAAGGATTATAGGTCCACAGTTGAAAGGAAGGAGTTTTGGTTTGTAGTCTTGGCTCTACTAACCAGCTGAATACCCTTGGGTAGGTCACTTAACCTCTCTGTGCTGAGTTTCATCCTCTGCAAAATATTGATACCAATACCTAGCCCTTTTATCTGCATAAGGGTGCTTTAAGGATAAAATCACACAAAGATGAAAAAATGCATTGACAAAGTTCACAAACACCAGATAAATACGAGTTGTATGACATAAGGAATTACTAAAGCCCAAAACGTAAGGTGACACCTATAAGCTGGTTTTTTGTTTTTTTTTTTCCAACTGTTGCCCAATTTACTGGTTCCTCTGAGCTGGTGCCTAAACCCTTTTAGGTAAGCTGCTGGTGGACTGTGGAATTTAGGCCATGCAGAGAACATTCAAGGGGAAATGGTAAATTAAATTTCAAGAGCAGAGTTATCAGTGGTTTATCGGGTTCATTGATAGCCATACCATCTCTTCCATTATCTCTCAGAAACCCTGTTGGTGACTTTCTCTAGTTCGAGAGATCCCTCCCTTAGATAGACTGGGCTCCACAGACATCCAAGAGATCTTTGGAGAGAATCCAGGGAGTCCATGAACTTAGACGGGAAAAAATTACATCTTTATTTTCATTAACTTCTAACTGAGTGTTAGCATTTCCTTCAATTATGCATGTAGGCAAGTCTCTTAGCGTGGCCTGCTACAACAAAATACCATAGACTGGGTGGCTTAAACAACAGACATTTATTTCTTACAGTTCTGGAGGCTGGAAAGTCCAAGATCAAGGTGTGAACAGATTCAGTTCCTGGTGAGGACCCGCTTCCTGGCTGGTAGACAGCTGCCTTCATTCAGACGAACGTTCAGTCCGTAACAGCAAGGAACCTCTGTAATATCAGCAGTTCCTGTGACTGTATCAACAATAGAAATCACAGAGATTTTTATATCCGTTACTGTTTTGCAGATATCTACACACTGATCACTATTTTGAATTTATGCTGGATATGAGACCTACTGCTTGATTGTGTTATTTGATGCATAAAGAAGCATGTCTATTACTATATCACTATGTTTAAAACTTTTTTGGTAATTGTATGGAAATATAATGGCTTTCATTTGTGACCTGGGTTTTTTATTTTATGCATTTACATAATTCTGAGAAAGGGTCTATAGGCTTCATCCAACTGTCATGGCACAAAAAGAGTTAAGAACCCGGAATCACACTCCGCCCCTGACTCTCCTCCTGTCTCCTCATAACCACACACTAGGATGTGAGGAAATGGGGCTATGATTTACTTGTCTTTCCTTTTTTTTTTTTTTTTGTATTTTTTCAATTGAGGTAAAATTCACATAATATAAAATTAACCATCTGAAAGTGACCAATTCAGGGGTATCTAGCACATTCACAGTGTTATGCAACCACCACCTCTATCTAGTTCCCAAACATTTTTATCACCCTAAAATGAAACCTTGTACCTATTAAGTAGTCACTCCCCTTTCCTCCCTCCCCTCAGCCCCTGGCAACCTCTAATCTCCTTTTTCTCTCCATGGATTTGCTTATTCTGGATGTTTCACATAAAAGGAATCATACAATATGGAGTCTTTTGTGTCTGGCTTCTTTCATTAAGTATGTTTTCAAGGTTCTTCCATGGAGAAGCACACATCAGGACTTCATTCCTTTTTATGGCTGAATAATATTCCATCATACTGCTAGACCACATTTGGTTTATCCATTCATCCATTGATGGACATTTGTATTGGTCTCACTTTTTGGCTATTGGAATAGTGCTGCTATGAACAAGAGCACAAGTATTTGTTTGAATACATGCTTTAGATTCTTTTGGGTATATACCTAGGAGTGTAATTGCTGGGTCATGTGGTAATCCGGTATTTAACTTTTTAAAGAATATGATTAACTTTGAAATCTTTAGTTGAATCTATTCACTACAGTGAGATTTGGAAATTGTAGCACCTATGGATCTCAATTGTCCATACCAACTCAGACAACTGAGTCCTGGCTGTAAATTGCACAGTATAAATCTGGAACTCAAGTATCCTTTTCCTGGTGCTTTCATTTGCCCTGTGTTTGGCCTTTGTGTGAGAGGATGACATCCTCCTCTTCTTGCTCTGGTAGAAATTATGTCTATGGAATTCTTCCCCTGGGAAAGCCCCAGCAAATGCAGGCATTAGAGAGAACTGGGAAAGTGGGCGGAGATACTGGAAGAGCTTATTCCCTCATTGGCCTTGGTACATGCCAGTCAATTCTGATGCACAACTAAGCTGATCGCTGCAGGCATCCCTCAGGCAGGAAAAAATAACCTGGCAGAAAGGAAGGGACGAGAACTGGTGTGTGTACCTGGTACCAGCCCTAGGAAAAGGTGGTGACCACCCCAGGTCACCAGCTCCAAGGGCAACTATGCTCAGATTGAAGCTTAGAAGAGGGCAAAGAAGCTGAACCGTCCTGTGCACACACTGAGACCTTGCCACGCTTGGGCAGCATAGGTGGGAATGATCAGAGAGGGCATTCCAGGCAGAGGAAGGGGCACATTTCTGAGTAGATGGGCTCATTCCTGGGTCCTAGGAAAATCTAGAGGCATTGGGGGCACATAGGGAATGAGAATGAGAGGGCCAGGACTGGCTTCATAACTTGGAGACACAGTGTGAAATGAAAACGTGGGGCCGTTTGTTTAAAATTATTAAGAATTTCAAGGTGGTAGGCCAGCCCGGTGGCTGAGTGGTTAGGTGCGTGCCCTCCGCTACTGGCGGCCCGGGTTTGGATCCCGGGCGCACACCAACACACCGATTCTCCAGCCATGCTGAGGCAGCGTCCCACATACAGCAACTAGAAGGATGCGCAGCTATGACATACAACTATCTACTGGGGCTTTGGGGCGGGAGAGAAATTAAAAAAAAAAAAAGAATTTCAAGGTGGCGGCAGCAGAGCAGTAAGCCAAGTGCAGGGCCTTTGTGAGTGTGGGGCCTTGTGCAACTGCACAGGTTGCACACCCATGAAACCAGCCTTGGAGAGGGGAAATGGTCAGGGTCAGTCAAGTAGGGTGATTTTGGCCTATGTGAGGTATCCCCTCAAATTTGGATCAGTTGTCTATTGCCCACCTGAACTTCATTTTCCTCCCCATAAAGCCATTAACCACCTCTGCTGATGATCTGGAAACTGTACAGTAGTCCCCCTTACCTGCGGTCAACTGGGGTCTAAAAATACTAAATGTAAAATTCCAGAAATAAACAATTCATAAGTTTTAAGTTGTGCACCATTCTTTTTTGTTTGTTTGTTTGTTTGCGAGGAAGATCTGCCCTGAGCTAACATCCATGCTAATCCTCCTCTTTTTGCTGAGGAAGACCAGCTCTGAGCTAACATCTATTGCCAATGCTCCTCCTTTTTTTTCTCCAAAGCCCCAGTAGATAGTTGTATGTCATAGTTGCACATCTTTCTAGTTGCTGTATGTGGGACGTGACCTCAGCACGGCCGGAGAAGCGGTGCGTCGGTGTGCGCCCGGGATCCGAACCCGGGCCGCCAGTAGCGGAGCGCGCGCACTTAACAGCTAAGCCACGGGACCCACCCTGTGCACCATTCTGAGTAATGTGATGACATCTTGCACCGTCCCACTCCATCCTGCCCAGGACGTGAATCATCCCTTTGTCCAGCGGATCCATGCTGTAAACGCCACCCGCCCTTAGTCCATTAGTTGGGGAAAAAACATGGTATATACAAGGTTTGGTACCATCCAAGGTTTCGGGCATCCACTGGGGGTCTTCTAATGTGTCCCCCACAGATAAGGGGAGACTACTACTGTATTCTATAAAAAAGCTTTGATATCCATAGAAGAAGCACATAAAAATATATAAACACTTATTACTTGCTAATGATAACTCTGCTTCACAATGAGGGAAAAAGTTTATCATTTTAACGCAGAAGGCTGTTGGGAGTATGTAACGCCTCCCCTTTCAATATATTATTTGACCTACTAATTTTTTAACCATTGTAATATGAATGACTACTGGGAAAAATATTAAAGTAGTGAAAAGCTGTGTGACACTACCAATGTTCAAAAAGAGCATGTTGAATTTCTGTAATGAAATAATTTGAAAATTGGAGCAGGCAACTTTTTTATTTATATGATCTATTGCTAAGATATCTATGTTTAAAAGTTTTAATGATGGAAAAGTTGGATGGTTTATCCAGATGGAATATAACTTTACCTTATCTGGACTATAGAACAAAGTCTATAGGCCTTAGCTTAGGATTCTAGAAAAGTATAGTGTTGAAATGAGGCAGCTTCTGGGCCAGCCAGTCTGAGTTCCAGCCCTGCCTCTGGCTTTCGCTGTGTGGTTTTGGGTAAATTATTTAATCTCTCCAGGACTCCCTTATTTGCCTCTGTCACAGGGTTGTGTGAGGATTTAGGGAGAGTCTGCGTGGAAAACTCCCCTGTAGATGGTAAGCATTCAAAAAATGTTTGCTACTATTATGGTCATGATTGCTGCTGCTGCTGCTGCTGTTAATATTATACAACCTGGCCCCTGCCTGCCTGTCAACATTATTTCCTGTCACTTTCTCTCATTCTATGCAAGACCTAGCCAAACTAAGCTACTCACCGTTCCCTGCGTATACTCGAAGATTCTCTGCCTTCTCATTGTTGCCCTTGCTGTGCAGGGGCTGAGTAACCACTTGGAGGGGATGTTGTAGAGGCGAATTCAAGCCACAGAAGGGAACTGGGTTGAATGAGATCCCCTTTAAAGTTCCTTTTGGCTCTATGATTCCATCAGATCAACAGAGCGGACAGAAAAATTAGCAGCACAACATTCAACGTTCTCGAGAGTGTTCTTTGACTCTTCTCTGCTTCCTTGGTATCCTCATTTTTAGCAGACTAGCTGAGGGAGCCTTCTTGTTCCATCGCACCGAGCATAACGTGAAGCCACCACAGGTGGGAATCCTGGAGAAAGACTAAGGTAGAGATGGGCCTCAATGGAAGGACGCGGACTTGATAGATAGACCTGGGGGTTTGATCTCAAGCAAGTTGCTTAAGTTCTCTGAGCATCAGTTTCTTTAACAGTAAAATGGGGGTATAGTACCCCCCTGCATCGGTGAGAACTGAATCAGACATTGTATGCAAAGGGCTTTAAGAGAGGGTCCAGCATACAGGTAGTCCACTAAATATCCTCTTCCTGCCATGAAGGGGGGACTTGGACTGTGTCTTTAAGGGGATTTAGATGAACAGATGGAGACTGCGGGGTCTCAGGGGAAAATGGGTTGCAGGCAGGTGGGGGCAGATGGTAGGAGGCCCTGAAATCCAGACAAAGGGACCTGGGCTTGAGACAGCAGAGTTGGGAGCCTTGCTGTTGTCACTGTCCCTCTGTTTCTCCTCTGCTTCCTTCTCCTCTTCTGGCCAGTGCTCTGCACAAAATTTCACAGGTTAAAAATAATAGGACTAATTTTCATGAGCTCAGACTTCAGTGGCTATTTCCCCAGCTTTGGAAACAGCTACAACACTGTCCCAGGCGCACCCTGGAAAGCAAAATAAAACACAGTGTGCCCTGACACCTCTTCCTGGTTCCACTGGGCACGGGCTTGGAGGGGGGGCCACCTTCCAATGCAGGCTCTCTTGGCACATTTTTCACGGGGCACTGTAGCCCGCAAGATGAGGAAGGCAGGGCCCCTGCCAGGTGGGCTCTTTGCTCATCTTTCCCAGAGAGCTCTGACCCCGGAGTGCACCCTGCAGTTCCTCTGCCCCTCCAAGCCTCCGTCTTTTCAACTGGGATTGAAAATGCCCACCTTCAAGTTTGTTGTGCCCAGCAATGCTAACCACTTATAAATGGTAGCTTCCATGAGGCAGGAATGATCCCCGGCATCTGAAACATTAATACTGAAAGGATTTAATTATCTGGAGAAGAAAGCATGGTGGCGACAGTCACAAGTTCAGAGTGGGGCAGAGCCAAGTTCAAGGACGTTTCTCACTTAAGCACGGCAGCTCAATGCAATGCCCTAATTGTTTACTGAGCAACTACTACCTACCAGGTGTTGTGAGAAACAAAGCAGCCTGCCTCCCACTCTTCCTGGTGCTTCTCAGGCACGGATTGGGGACACAGGGTGAAGACTTTTATGTACCCCTTAGCATAATAATTGAGAGTGGCTACCGGCTGAGTTATCACAAAGATAGAGCTCTAAGCCTCAGTTTCCCCATCTGTAAACCTCTCCTCAAGGGAGAGGCAGTGGGCATGAAAGGCAAAAACAAATGTAGAGCACCTATTACAATGCCTGACTCTTAGAAGGCATCGACCAACGGGAGTTGTTTTTTGTTTTTGTTTTTGTTTTTGGCAGGGAACGAGTCACCCTGAGCTAACATCTGTTGCCAATCTTCCTTTTTTTTTTTTTTCCTCCCCAAAGCCCCAGTACATGGTTGTATATCCTAGTTCTAAGTCCTTCTAGTTCTTCTATGTGAGCCACCACCACAGCATGGCAACTGACAGACGGGTGGTGTGGTTCCACGACCAGGAAGTGAACCTGGGCTGCCGAAGCGGTGAGAGCGCCGAACTTTAACCGCTAGGCCATCAGGGCTGGCTTAGGAGTTGTTACTTTTTATTTGCTGAAAAACTAGCAAAAGATCTCATTTTTACTGGTACTTTACAAGAGAAATAAGTAATATTAAAACATCTAAAATTTTAAATTAATTCCAAACACTAAAACATGTATTATTTTTTTCTTATCCTTCCATCCTAAATAATAATAATAACAATACAAAGCACTTACTAAGTGTCATGCACTGTCCTAAGCATTTAGGCCTCCCAACAACCCGGTGAGGGAGGTGCTGCAGGGATGAGAAAACTCTGGCACAGAAAAATTAATTAACATGGCCAGGGTCACACGCTCTTGGGAATATTCCGTTAGTTTTCATTTCCCTTCGTCTGCCTCACCCTCCCCTTCCCATTCTCTCTCAGTCCCTGATAAGTTGGCAAGTCAAGACCAGTATGGCGGCTCTCTTCCTTTCTGCCAGCTGCTTCCTTCTCTTTCCCTTCCTCTCTTTCTATTAATAGTTAAACACAGTGGAAGGCTGCTTGTCACCAAACTAAAAAAATTCTCTAGGCATTTACAAATTTCTGCTCGTCCATCTCCTTTGGAGACATTGCTCTGCAAGGCCTAATCCTTTCTAAGGAAAAGGCCTTGGGGAGAAGAAGCAACTGAGCTGGTAGTGGGTCGTCTGTAATCAAGAGTCATGGGGGAGGAAAGGAATGATTTTTGACAGCAGCTGGGTGAGGGGAAATGGAATCACAGAGCCTACAGAAATGGTGTCAGTACGATGTACCTGCCAGCTGAGACAGGCCAAAAATTCATCCTGCTCCATCTTTTCTGAGTTTCCACGATGAAGTGGACTCTCAGGTCAGTCAACTAGGGTAGGGTCAGGGGGATGTAAACCAGAGAGGTGACATCCTGTGCCTGCACGAAAAGGTCCAGTGCCCCCATTGGGAGAGCAGAATGGCAGCCACCCAGCAGAGCATGAACTGGGGAACCAGACAGTCACCTGCCACTGCCCACCCCCTCCCCCCTTCCCCCCAGGAAGAAGGAAGTCAAGTGGATGAAGAAATGGGGAAGTCCCAGCTGCTCCTCCAGGGGCTTCTAAGGGTCTACATCACACTTAACTCCAATTCCCAGTGAGACAAAAGCCTCTGCCATAAACACTATTAGCAAGGAGTTTCTGGAAACATTTCCTCAGGATGTAGAAAGGAGAAGGAGTATTGTGCATACCCCTTTGCGTCTCAAAATAACCTCAAGTGGGCCTTTTTCAACCTGTGGGTCTTTTTCCTTTCACAGGCCATTTGCCGGCGCAGCCATGGTGTTTGTAACTAATTTCAGCAGCGAGGGAGGGGTATTCACCGAGTCAGGTGCCATTTTGAAAACTGCTCCTCTCTACCTAAATCTCCCCTATTTCCGGATGTAATTCAGAAGTGCACTTCGAAAATGTCTTGTTCCAGAAAGGCTCCTTCAAAATAGAGAGTTCGATTTTGAAATTTAACCTTCAGATTTTAGAGATAATGGGCTTGCAGTCTTTGGTATTCAGCACGGGCCTCCTTAGCAATCATTTGTATAATTTAGGAGAATAAGGAACAGAAAAGTAAAAGAACTTCCTCATTGTCAGGCAGAAATAGCAGAGCTTGAATTTGACTTTTTATCTAAAGAGAAGGCGTTGTACTCTATAAACTCCAGACAAATTACCCTCCACCAAGCAAGTATTACGTCTGTTTGATTTGGGTGGTCACAAAAATTATAGCGATGAAAAAAATATGGATGTTACAGTGATGAAACTTTTTTTCTTTAATCACGTAAGGGTGCTTTACGTCCCCCCCAAGTCTAGGAGAAGGCAAGCGAGGAGACAAAGAGGGCCGGGGTGGGGCGCAAGCCCTCCACTGGCCTGAAAGCTGAGTCACAGGAATCTACCCCTGCAGTGGGTGAGGCCCTCCTTTGAGGGACAGCGCACCCTTGCTCGGGGATGTCTGCATTAGACAAAGCCAGCTTCGCAGTAAAGGAATGCCTGTCCCCCTAGGTCCTGCCCAGGCCCTTAGTTATCACGCTCTGGTCCCCAAAAGCAGGTTTTCGCGGCGGTTGCAAAAATCCATTATGATGATGTAGATATAAAAGGGGGGAAATGCATTATGAAGGAAATGTCGGAAGGCGGGCTTTTGCTCGTTTTATTTTCCCCCCCTCGTTGTGGTGAGGGTGCATTGGTGGACGCGGGGTGGGGGTGGGGGGCCCAAACGCCAGGTAGGCCCCCGGACGCCGTTCCGGAGCCGCGGCGCGAAGGAGTTAAGCGGGCCCGCGGGTGACATCACCTCATTTACATAGGAGCGCCCATATAGCGGCGCCCGCCGCGCCCCGCCCGGCACTCGGCGGCGGCTACTTCGCAGACCCGTCTCCACTCGCTCGCGCGCCTCGCTCCGGTGAGCCCCAGGGCCCCTGCCTCCTGCCCTCTGGTCCCCTCCCCGCACGGCGCCCGCCTTCGCCCTTTCGGCGCCCGCATCCCTATTAAGGCATCCCTAAAGCCGAGCCCAAGTGGTCCTCCCGGGAAAGGCTGCCTTGGGATGCTAAACCCTTCCAGATGCTGGGTAACGGGGGTCGGACACTTTGTGATTTAAAAAAAAATACTGGGGCCTTCTGCTATGTAGCTTCAAGGGAACATTTTTTTCTTTCTTTCCACCCGAAAGGCATTATGCATTGCCTCTTAGGCGGTGATTAATCAGGAACAGAAAGATCCTTTGTTCCAACTCACACCCACCCAAGCCCGGAGCTGCGACAATTACATTTTTTCCTCCAGCTTCTGATGGCTTTGTGGGCTGTATCTGTCTGGGTTTCAGGTGGCTGGGCTATACCGTGAGGTTAAAAAAACACACCCTTCTTGCAGGGAATGTGTGTAGAGGCGGCCGAATTGCCCCTAAATGCAGATCGGGGTGGATTTATGGGGTGTGGGGGCAGCTTTGTGTGCGGCTGGCGGCATTGTTGAGCGCGAGTGAGGAAGCGGATAGGGCGGTGGTCGGAGGCGCCCGGCAGCAGCTGCCGCCTTTGTGAGAAAGAAGAAAGCAGGAGGGGCCCGCGTTTTGCGGGGAGAGACCACGTATAGAAAAGGGAAACGCTTTGTGCAACCTTGGCTTCGCTTGAAGGATTTTCACTCGATTCCCTCCCTTAAACTGGAAAGGGCTTCACTATTCTCTACTCCTTCTAGCCAGATTTTACTGTTGAAACGCTGTAGTTAACCCACAGTGGTCAATTGCATTTGTTCCAAACGATTCGGGCCTGCTAATGAGAGCGATCTTCCAGTTTGGTCCTCCGCGTTTTGAAATATTGAAGGGACGGGGGTGTCTTTTTTTTTTCTGTGGAAAGAGGAAGATCTTTAGCCCCAAATGAAAGCGGAAGGAGGCAGAGTCGGGTTTCAGGCAGGAAATGCGAGGGGGAGATACACATTTCTGAGCCGGGAGAGACGAGAGTGGGTGGCTCGCTCTCAGCCTCGCTCTTGCCTTTGTACTTACAGCTTCCTCTGCAACCATGTCTGACAAACCCGATATGGCTGAGATTGAGAAATTCGATAAGTCCAAATTGAAGAAGACAGAAACGCAAGAGAAAAATCCACTGCCTTCAAAAGAAAGTAAGTCTCCCCCGCCGCCACACTTCTCGAGAAAATGCTGGGCGGGAGTGGCGGGGTGGGTGGGGGAGGATGGGAGGGGCTGGGAGGAGAATTCGGGGGGGGGGGGCGAGGAGTGTGGGGGAGGAGCCGACAGTTTTATGATGAGTGCGGCCTGGAAAGGTTAATTAAAAATTATTTTGCAGCCAGCAGAGGGATTTAATAATTTAATAATGGATGTTTAATTCTTTTATCTGTTAAAATGTTCTATTATAAATATTTCATGATGGAATGCCTATTGATACTTGTAGAATTTTCACGATATGGAGAGAGATTTTAAACGAAAATACTATAATGTTATACTAGGCTATAGTGAATCCGCATAAGCAGCCTCCTCCATGTTTTCTCTTTTTGTCTTTTTCTTTCCGGTCACAGCGATTGAACAGGAGAAGCAAGCAGGCGAATCGTAATGAGGCGTGCGCCGCCAATATGCACTGTACATTCCACAAGCATTGCCTTCTTATTTTACTTCTTTTAGCTGTTTAACTTTGTAAGATGCAAAGAGGTTGGATCAAGTTTAAATGACTGTGCTGCCCCTTTTCACATCAAAGAAGCGAGAACTACTGACAACGAAGGCCGCGCCTGCCTCTCCCATCTGCCTGTCTGGCTGGCAGGGAAGGAAGAGAACTTGCATGTTGGTGAAGGAAGAAGCTAGGGGGACGACAGTGAAATCTAGAGTAAAACCAAGCTGGTCCAAGGTGTCCTGCAGGCTGTAAAATGCAGTTTAATCAGAGTGCCATTTTTTTGTTCAAATGATTTTAATTATTGGAATGCACAATTTTTTTAATATGCAAATAAAATGTTTTAAAACCTGGCTGGTGTCACTGTTTGTGTCTGGAAGGAGCCAGCGGCTTGTTTGAAGATGAAACCTTTGCAAAAGGGCCTGCCTCTTGGTTTCACTGGGGAGCAACAGATGCCCAGCATCTGGTAATTTAAGTAAATTTTCGAAGACATAGAAAGGGGTTTCATCCAGGTATGTTAAATAGCTTGTCTATACTAGGTAATCGCGAGATCATTTTCTTAGGCTGATTGAATTCCTAGTAGGAGTTGTATAGAAAATTGGATAAAAATATATTTGCAGTTCTTAATAGCATTTGCTAAGCCAACACTAAGTTTATTGCGTCCTATTGAGAAAATGAAGGTAGTGATAATTCACAGAACGATGTTTGTCTCAGGTGTCAAACTGAACTTGGTTACTTAGCCAATGACCAGCAGTGACACAAATAGAATTTAAAAAGTCTTGTCAAATAAGGAAAAATTACATTTTTAACAGCTGTTCTATAAAAAAATTCAAGACGTTCTTGTCTAATGGCCGGTTCCAATCAGAATTCAATATTTAAAATTGCTTTTATAAAAAAAGTGCATTTATGATTAATGATAAATCACTTAAAATTATTGAATGCTCTTAAGAAGGAAAAAATCCTCGGATTTAAAGGACACTAGCAGGACAAGGATACAATTCGTGCTCGGTTTAAATCCAGTAGGATTTAGTTGGCTCATCTCCAGGGCTTGGCTGTCTTGAGCCCTTGCTAACTTCTCAATCATTTGAAGTACCTATTTTAAGTGCTGCGTAAAGGCCAAGCCATTGTTTTGGGGCATTTAATGTACAGAAAGGGAAATAAGGCATCTGTTTTTTAAGGTAAAGGATGTCTTAACAAAAGTCCTTAATGGATTCCTCCATTCTGTAAGGAAGGCTGCCAGTATTTTTTCAAAAATAAGAGTCAATTTTATTAAGTGGAAGCATTTAAGAATGGTGGTTCACCCAGTATCTCAGCAAAGCTAAGATTTACAAAATGAAAATGTCCAAGATGTTAAACTTTTTTTCCCCAAAACTGCCTTGTGAAAATATGCTTTTTAAAGGAGAGGGAGTGGAGTGCAAATTGTTGATCATTATTAAACCGGTTGATTTCATTTCCTTTGCTCAACACTTATTTTGAGAAATGCACAGGAAGCCATTTACCTGTGGTTTACACAATCAGCCGGCCCATCAGCTAGAAGCCAGTATGTGCATTGCGAGGGAAGGGGTGTGTACTGGTGGCTGCGAAACCCGAAGTGCCACAGCCTGAAGTGCCACAGCCTGCTCAATCGAGAAAAGACCAGAGCGGTGAGCACAAAGGTCTGGGAGCCTTCTCAAGATGGAGTCTCCAGCCCTGCATTTTCTTTTCCTGCCTGTAAGGAAGGGTGTGGGCAAAATGAAAATGCCCAAGGTACAAAGATAAACCAAGCTCACAGGAGGTTTAGGTTTTTGCTGTGTGCATTTTTCAAACAATGCCAAGATGAAATCAGATTTTAAGAAATTAATACAACTCCAGTGTTCCTCCATTTAAAATTAAAAAGGAGCATTAAGGGGAAAGAGATGATTCATGAAATCAAGTGATGGCAGAGAAGATCTTTCTCTTGGGAGGACAAAGAATGTAGCGAAAAAGAAAAGTAAAATACAAAATTTGGTAATGATTGAATTTTGGCTGCTTGGTGTGTGGGATGCGGAAATTAAGAAGCTTCTGTACAGATCACACTGTACACTTAGGTGCTGCACATGGGGATGGAGGTGGTGGGAGAGGCTACACATTTTCTTTGATGGGGAAAGAGAATTCTTTTTTCTTCCCAAGAGAATCTTCCCAGAAGGGCTGGGGGTATTTATGAATCAGTATGGGAATTTATATTGCTATTTAGAAGCTTGGAGTGGACAGGATTTTTCACAGACACGGAGGAGACCTGAGGTTACCATTAGAATGAGGGATCCTTCCAATTGAAGGTGACCCTAGCCACTACATCTCTGACACCCCCACCCCCTAGCCCCCAGGAGGAAGCAGGCCAAGGGAGCTTACGTACGAGCTGAAGGTCACACGGTCCTGTGTGGGACTTCTGCAAATTTTGAATTGATCAGGACGAATAAAGCAAAAATAGAGGAAGTAAAAAGAGGCTCGCCAAAGGACTCTTGGGGCAGAGTCTTATTCATTTCTAAATCTCACAAATTCCTCTACCTGCGAAGATTGAGTGTGTATGTGGGGTGGGGCCGGGGGGAGGCAGGAAAAGTCTTAACAGACATGGAGCCTCTTCCCTGTACAGGGCCTCTTCAGTCCCCGCTAATCCTTGCATCCTCCCCACACCCTTGTGAGTTAGATATCATCTTTTTTAAATGCACCAGGAAGGTCTATTTATTTCCCTAAAAAAGCATCTAACTCCTCAAGACACAAAAATAAAATAATTTTATATTCTTTCTAAACAGATGGGGCCAATTTTGTGCTTACTAGAAAGAAGTGTGCGTTTTGGAAACAACATTACGGCCAAAAAATAAAAATAAAAAATCTTGAGCCCTTCTTAGTTAAAGAATGTAAATTGGAAACATGGTTTCCTAATGGTGAAAGCACTTAACGCTTGATTTCCCTAGTGGCCTTCACTGGCCTATCGAGAGGATAAGAAAAAGACCCTCCCCAGTACCCCCTCCCTAAATATCTTACTTTTAAGAGTGGCTTACACTGCAGTCTAAGAGAATTAAACATACAAATTTGAAGTTCAACTCTATTTTATTTGCATGTAATGAGAAGGGACTAAATTACAAATTTAAGACACAGATGGCAATGAAGTAAGCTAAGAAGACCTATGTATCCAGCTTCTTTTTTCCTTGGATACTTGTATAGCCTTTTATCTCTCTACTTACACTGTCATGTTAGTATCGTCCCCACTTGGCGTCTGAGACTTTGTGGGCAGGGTCTGTGCACTCTACGTTCGTATTCATGTGTTCTTCCTTCCATGTCCAATCGTGCCTCACATAGTAATGGACACATAGTAGGGCTTGCATAAACACCTTTTCCCTCTTAATTGACGGAGACTTCATTTAACATGCTTGTTTTGGGGTATTGTTGAATACGTGAATGTCATGCTAGATAGCACAATTTTTAATGTATTTTTACAAGTAATTTTAAGACCTGTGAATGCTGATTTGCCACTGTCCTTGGTTGTGTTGACTTTGAACCAATGCTTAGAACCAACTGCATGTTATTAAGCTAGAGCACTGGGTCTTTAGTACACTCCACCAATATTTATTGACTGCCCAGTACCTGCCCGGTATTTTATTTGACACAGAGATACAGTCGTAAATAAGAAGATGCAGTCCCTGTCCTCATGTGTCTTCCCTCGGTTACAGATGCCCTTTTCATCTAAATCTGAGTGGAAAATGCTAAGAAATTTTTCCATTTTTAGGGTGAACGCTGAACCTAAGCGCTTTGAGTTTTTAAACGTAAGATCTATTCTTTGCAATAGTGTGGACTTTTTCCCAAATGTATCTATAATGATTGCATTCCAATCCCTCTAAAAGCATGATGGCGAGTGAAATTTGGTGGAAACCAACTGATTCTTTGCATCACAATCAAATATTTTATCAGCATAGAAAGATTGGGCATAATAACTCTTGCCTGTTATCTTTTGATAATCCTTTTTGAGGAATGCCCAAGATTTAGGAATGCACTGAATGGATATAATTTTTTTTTTTTGTGAGGAAGATCAGCCCTGAGCTAACATCCGTGCTAATCCTCCTCTTTTTGCTGAGGAAGACGGGCTCTGAGCTAACATCTATTGCCAATCCTCCTCCTTTTTTTTCCCCAAAGCCCCAGTAGATAGTTGTATGTCATAGTTGCATGAATGGATATAATTTTAAACATCTATCTTTTTCTAGGATTTTATGATTTAGATGCTGAATTTCTAGAGAAGTGCTTCTTGCTAAATCCTTACCCTTCCTATGACAGCCTTCTTTCTCCAATTCGACTGTAAGATTGTTGGGGGCAGAAAAGGTCACTCAAATTTTGAAATCCTTCGGAGAACATAGAAAATGATGACTACATGAAGGTATCTGTTAAGTATACCACCTTGCTAAGTGATGGCTGGGTCACATTTGTTTAGTAGGATTCCACAGCTTTGAGCTTCAACTGAGAGGGACAAGTTGTGTTCATGATCTATTCAAAGCGGTTGGAGCTATTCCTGTCACATTCTTGTCAAACCACAGGAAATCATGCCTTCCCTCATTACCACACTGAGCTCTGTAAGTGGTTGATACCCTTCGGTTACACAGAGACTTTGTGATAGTGTTTGCCCAATCTAGAAACAAAAATATTTCATGAGATTAAATATATATATATATATCAAGTGCCACTTAGTTATTTCAACCTAAAGTAATGGCTTGCACGGAGGGTGGAAAGAATCATTCTTTATTTTCTCAGGAAATATTTATTGAGGGCCTTCTGTGTGCCCAGCTCTTTCCTAGCTGCTGGGAATAGGAAGATGAATCAGACCCAGGCCTGATGGGAGAGGCAGGCCCGTGAGAGTGAATTGCCATATACAGCATGAGCTACAGATCTGGTCATTTACCCACCAACTGTTCCCTGAGCTTCTGTTTTTCCCAGGTCATACATTGGGCTGGAAGATAAACTGGAAGCAGACCATGAAGGGGCCCTATGCCCGGTGAAGGAGTTTGAAAATGACCCTTAGGCAATTAGGAGATATCAGAAGTAAGATTGTTTAGCACACATGAGACAGCTTGTAGACTCTTTCTGTTCAGAATGGAGCTAATATGAAGGGTAGGGCACAGAAGCTGTCCATACTTGTCATTGAAAAAGCAGATTATCAGTGTGACATTAACCTAGTATGAGAAGGAAATAAATCATACTTTTATTGGTATTTCTTAGTCTACATTTCAATAAGACAGGCTGTAACACTTCCATGTTGTAAACACTTTCGTGTTCATTTACTACCAATTTTTATACTGGTGTGGACAGAGTTAATATATCTGAAAGGGCTAAGATTACACTTTTTTGGTGGACTCTGAGGTTTGTAGGACCTTATACTAGGGTTTCCACATTAAAAGCTGGTCTTCAATCATCTATTAGTTTCCTGAGGCTGCTGTAACAAATTACCACAAACTCGATGGCTTAAAACAACAAGAATTCGTTCTCTCACAGTTCCAGAGGCCAGAAGTCCAACACCAAGGTGTCACAGGCCACACTCCTTGTAAAGGCTGTAGGGGAGAGTCCTTCCTTGCATCTGGTGGCTCCAGGTATTCCTTGGCAGGTGGTTGTATCAATCCAGTGTCCGCCTTCGTCTTCACACGGCCTTCTCTGTCTCTGTGTCTCTCCTCTTCTGTCTCTTCTAAGGACACTTGTCATTGGATTTAGGGCCCACTTGAGTAATCCAGGATGATCTCATCTCAAGATCCTTAGCTACATCTGCAAAAACTCCTTCTCCAAACAAGTTAACACTCACAAGTTCCAGGGATTTGAGGAGGCTAGAGCTCTTAGGGGGCCACCATTCAACCCAATAGGAATCGTGACCAATAGGTCTTCTAGAAGAGGCATTGCACAGCGATGGTTGAAGTGGTAAACTGTGATCAGCACTGGAGGCAGCAACATTTTACTGAACAAGCGGGTTTGTGAGAGAAGAGAGGATGATGGCAGTTTTTTCGTATTAATCAGAAAGTTACTTCATGATATCAGGATTAATATGGAAAAATTGATAGGAGCTGTGAGTGAGTGTAGCCAAAGGGACATGGAATGGAAGGAACATCAAAGGTTTGGGATGGGTTATGTTTGCTGTGATTACAGAGATGAGTAACATGGGTGGTCATAGAAGAAAACAATTCTGTTGCTACAGTAATTTGAAATGTCCTCAAGGCGAGTGAAAAATACCATCTGGGAAAATAAGTATATATACTATTATAAGTAGTTGGAGAGGCCAGTCCTGAAAATCAAAAAGAAAATAACAAAGTAAAAAGAATATAAACTGAATTACTTGAAGAAAGGATTGTACTATATAACCCTGAACTTGTCATTTCAAAAATTATTGTTAACTTGAGCTAGGGAGACGAGAGCATCTTCCTAGGAGTTCATATATCCAAACACAGATTCTCCACACCATACATATATGCCTAAGGTATTCCTTTAAGATTCCACTGACTTTCTCTTTAAAAGCTCCGTGTTACAGCAGAGATGCATGAATACATACACGCACCAAGAACAAACATCTTGGCAACTAATGTTTTGAACTTTCATTCAATCAGGGCTGCTTTTCTGAAATGGGTCATGAAGTTTCCCAATAGGAGAGATGGATACCAAAAAATAAATTTATTTAGGTTCTCACCCCAAGTTTCAAAGAATTAGAAAGAGGTGAGGTCAATTGACTCTAACTCAGACCTTAAGAACCATCTGCCCCAGGGAAGGCTACGGCACACTTTTGACCATATTCCTTTGCAACAGCTATGATTTATTTTCTCTCCTCTCCTCTCCTGGAAGCTGATGCCTATGTATGTTGATGTCTAAGCATGTTCAGAATTTCTTAGGCATTGGGCTTGACCGAGGCCAGTTGGCACTTGGCCCCTTGCCGCCACTCTGTACCACAGATGTTTCCAATTAGGGCCTCAGTAGGGTGTGAGGGTAGTTAGGGCTTTAGGTCACAGGCCAGGTGAACACAACTGTGAGGGCCCAGGCTCAGCTAAGGAAAGAAGGCTGAGGGAGACGCCTCCAAACCAGACAGCTGCCTGCCATCCTCACTGCTGCACCCCCACCCCAGCCCGCCACACCCAGGCCACACCCTACAGCAGGGTTTTCAAACCACAGGCTGTGTCTCCTTACTGTTTCACATCAATCTCGTTGATTCTTCCCAGTACTAAAAACAGAAATAAAAAAACGGACAAGCCAAAACAAATCACTAAAGAGAAACCCAACAGGGATGATCAGAGTCTCCTGCAAACTTCTGTGCCAGTTATTTACGAGGGAGATTGTGTGTGTTTACTGGCCTGTGATGTAATGTGTTTTTCTTAGTGTGAGTCAGAGTCACATTTATCAAGACAGCCATTCCCTGACCTCTTGCCTCCTCATGGCCTCACTTCCTTTCTCTTCTCAATCCAGCTTCCACTCCTAATCCATCACTTCACATGGATTTTAAACCCTCTCCTCTTCATGCCCCGCTGAAGTCGCCCTGAACACCCCATTCCTGAGTCCATTCCAAGAGCCTATGTTTTCCATTCCTTCATCCAGGCTCCTGAATGCTAACAGACAAAATGATACGCTTTCCCATGCTGTCACCACTGAACTTGTCACTTTTTCCTGGTCAGCTCCCAATTAGCTGTGCAACCTTACATGTGCTTCCCAACTTCTCTGAGCTTCGCTTTTCTCATCTGCAAAGTTGGGGAGGGGATGGTCCTAACGCATGGCTTGCTGTGAGGGTTGAAGGAAACGTGTGCACTGCGTACGTGATAGGTGCTCAGTAGATGGTCCCTTTTATAATAAGGACATTCTCTTCCATAACCACAGGACCGTGATCAAATTCAGGAAATTTAACATCAACGCAATGCGATTATTGTCTAATAGAAAGTCTATATTTAAATGTTGCCAGTTGTTCCATTAATGTCTTCTACAGCAGTTTTCTTCCTGCATGTAGCTGTCAGGTCTCTTTAATCTGAAAAAATCCTTCCACTGTTCTTTGTCTTTCAAGACATTTCACATTTTTGAAATGTGAATTTCGAATGTGAAATACAGACCAGCTGGTGCGTAGAATTTCTCTCAATTTGGGTTTGCCTGATTTTTTTCATGATAAGAATCAGATACTTGTTGGTAGTAATACCCCATAAGGGATGTTGGGTCCCTCTCGGTGCCCCACAGAGGAGGCACATGGTGTCCATTTGTCTCTCATTGATGATGACTTAGATTGCTTGTTTATGTGGTTGCCACCAGGTTTCTGTGCTGTAAAACTACCATTTTTCCCTTTGTAATTAATAAGTAAACTGTGGGGACATACTCTGAGACTCAAGTCTCCCTGATGAAATTTTCACCACACAGTTTTGGCATTTATTGATGATTCTTGCCTGAATCAATTATTTCTCTGATGTCAGCAAAAAGGTGAATTTCTAACTCTATTATTCCTTTTAATGGGACCTATCATTTTTGTGCAGTCTACCTTATACGTATAAACCAATGAATGCAATTTCAAAATGTATATACTAACAGTATTAAAAATAAAAGCAGCATATATATGTAGGCCGGGGGCTTGTCCTGCTTGACTAGACTCAGCGTTATAGAGGTTCCATGTTATAAGGAATATTTTCAAAGGCCCTTTCAAGATATGGCTGATACTGGCCTGTGCTGTCACCATTTCATCTTTAAGAGTCAGCTTAGGGCTCGTTTGCAACCAACACTCTTACATGTTATGGCCGTGATTTTAAAGAAGAATACAGATGCAGATGTGTAAATCACATTCACATTCAGTTCAAACTAGATCTTTAATGTTGACTTTGATCAACCACAAATATTATTCAGTTCCCATGGTCTGGCAGAGAAATTTCTCGTCATTAGTTCTTCGAGGCTACAGCAAAGGCTTGAAGTGTTGAGGGACAGTAGGGGCAGATCCTTTTCAGGTTCCTGATAGACAACGGATGTTTGCATTATGAAGGAAAAGGGAACACACCGGGAATAACAGGGCGTGCCCTCAGCACCCTAACTTCCACACGGCACCACAAGAAGAAGGCTTCTGCTCTCTCTCTGAGAGCCAAGAAGTGGCTTCAGAATTGCGAGTTTGACTTCGGTCAGGTGCCTGCGTTTCAGCAAGCCTTAAACAAACATCACCTGTTCTACTGGTCAAACACACCTTCCCAGCACTAGCTCGAGAGGAATATAAGGGAGAGCTTCAAGGACGTCTGGCCCTCTTCCATTTTCTACCTGGAAAAAATGTCTTCACCAAATACCGTTGTTTGCTTAGAACCATTGTGCCCTATCCTATCTGAGTCTGGAGGCCAGTGCTAATGCAGCTGTATACCTGAACAACAACAGCTCACTCCTGGAGTCATTTTAAAGATATCCTGGCCGCGTATTTGTTATGGAAATCAAGAAAAAGTCTATGATTTCAGTGGGGGCACAGCCTCAAAAGAGGCAGTCTCCAATATGCAATGATAAACAATAAAAAAATTTTCTCCTGTTTTTTAGGGAGGTTGAGAGGATAGCAGTTGAACTTCTAAAAGTGTTTTTAATTCCCTTTAATTACTTCCCTTGCTCCCTTTGGGTGATGCTTTTTATTAGTTTCTTGTTTAGCCTCCAATATATATGCAAAAGCAAATATATATTATCTCCCCTCTCCTTACACAATTGATATTTAAATCATCTTTCTAATATAGTGTTCTTAAACTTTAAAAATTATTATTATAAAAATAATACATATCTGTTTATTTAAACAGACAATATAGAATGGACTGAATGAAAAAGAGAAAGTTCCCCTAACCTCCAACTCATTTTCCAGAGGTAGCACTGTTAACAGTTTTATGTGAACCATTCCAGATGTTTCCTTAACGGTGGTATTCCCAGCAAGAGCCACTTATTACATTTTCCAGAAATCGAAAGCTGATTGTTAAAACACAGCCACTCTTAAAAATTAGATTATATAAACTTACAATGAAATAAATTATATAAAAGTAAAGGTAATAAATACTCATAGCTCATCACTGCCTAATTATTTTACTACATTTACTATGATCTATGCTCTTGGGGTTAATTATGTCTACTATGTGTATCTGATGGTGGAAATACTACAAAATGTGGCTACTGGTCATCTCTTCTCAACTCCTCTTGAGGACTTTACACCTCTATTGACATAGAATGTAAAAGATAATCCATCATAGTGAATCAGAAATATAAATTATGAAATGTAAAGATGCAACTAAAATGTCAATGCAATTATTTTTAGATTTAAAGAAAATCGGATTACAATAAATGACATTGCTTAGTTAGGAAAAAAATTTGCTAACTCTCGTGGGTGTACAAATATCCTTCCCCTTTTTTTATCCAAATGCCCAAGTAAACAAGATCTGTCCTCCTTCATCCTGTAAAGCGTCCTCTCTCATCCACCTGTCACTTTTTTTGATTGTCATTCCAGCGTCTCCCCTTGTCCTGAATTTTCCTGCTTCCCTTCATTCTCATCTTTTTCTCTGGCTCTGCTTCTTCTATCTGTCCCTTAAATATTGGTTTCTCCAGGGAGCTAACCTTGACCTTACACTCTGGTAATTAGTGAGTTTCTCTAACCTGGTAACTTTATGACTCCCTTGGACTCCATCTGACTCTCTCTCTCAGGCTCCATCTGGCTAGACATCTCCGCATGACTGTTGCTTAGTCATTCTGTCTATCAAACTTGTCCTCCCAACCTGGTCAATGGCATCATTGTTCAAGTCACATGATAATTCTACTGTATCTTGTTAGTCATCACTCATATCCATTACTCACCAGCACTGGGAATCTAATCCAAACGCTCTGCTCTACAAACCTCCAGCTCTATCCCTGGGTTTAGGTTTTTCCTTCTTTCTGTCAAGCTCTTTCTCCCTACATGCCCCATCCTCATCCCAGTCATCTTCCAAGGCCCAAGTCATTTCACCATCCTCCAAGAAGTCTCCCTAGATCCTCAGTCAGGTTAATTTTGCCCTCCCCACACCTCCACTGCATTCTGCTGGTACTTTCTGTGAAGACCTAGAGTCCGTGTCTCACTGGAGCAGCAGAATAGATCCTACTCTATGGAGTATGCGCTTGGGAAATGTCAGTTGAATTGCTTTTGATAGAATATGTGCTACATATAGGAGACTTGCCAATGAAAGGAGTAGGAAAGAGCAAATTTTCTCTACCTCTGGGATCACACACTCATGTATCTACAGGTACCCAGCAGGTCACATAAATAACTGGAGAGAACAAGCTCTCTCAAGAGGCAAGGCAGCCCCTTCTCAGCTCCAGCCAATTACCGTAAGGGAACATGGACCTGGTGTTGCCAACTCTTCCACTTTTTCAAGAGAAGGCAGAAATATGGCTTTTAAATATGCAATCTGCCAAGTTTTAATTATTGGTTACTAATTAAAAACATTTTAACCCTTTTATTGTAAAATGAAAAAGAAGTAAACTACAAAAAAATGTGTAGTTCAATGTGTTATTATAAGGTGAACATCCAAGTCTTATGACCATCACCCAGGTCAAGAAATAGAACCTTGCCACCTACCCCAGGAGCCTACGTGGGCTCCATTCCAGTCTCAACACCCCCAAATTAACCACCCCCCTACTTTTATACTAAGAATTCGCTTTTGTTTCCTTATGTTTTTATCATACGGGTGTGCATCCCTAGGTGCTATATTCTTACCAAACACAAGTTTAGTCTTACTCATTTTTTTGAACTTGTGTCTTTTCATCTACAGCTTCCCTCTCCAGCCCTTCCTTTTCCTTACAATTTTTCTGTTGAAGTACCTGGGGTATTTGCCTTGTAAAGTTTCCCACAGTCTGGATTTGGCTGATGATTATTGGATGATGCATCTCAACATGTGGTCTGCATTTCCTACATTTTGGCAACTAGATCCAGAACTCATGTTCATTAATTAAAACATTGTTTTAAATTGTGAATATCGGGCCTGCCCCATGGCTTAGCGGTTAAAGGCTCGCACTCCACTGCTGGCGTCCCGGGTTGGGATCCCGGGCGCGCACTGACGCACCGTTTCTCCGGCCATGCTGAGGCCGCGTCCCACGTACAGCAACTAGAAGGATGTGCAGCTATGACATACAACTATCTACTGGGGCTTTGGAGGAATAAATAAATAAATAAAATTAAAAACAACAACAACAACAAAATAAATTGTGAATATCATTAGTTAGCAGCTCATCTCTACATCCTTTACCCTGCTCTGTCTCCTTTGTTTCTCTGTCTACTTACTTTACCCTTACTATGAATAATAAATCAACTTCTTTGCTGCTTTCCATGTTTAGAGCATGAAGATATCTTCTGATCTAACAGAATACGAGTATTCATAATTATCACATTGCCGACCATAAGCCTTAAGTGTAGCAGCTCCTTTGATCCTATAACATGGGCCACATGGGGATGCTTTAAAGGGAGAAAACCAGGCCCATCCCAGAGAATGATTTGTTTTCTTTTCAGCCAGATGGTTCTCTAGGTGGGATTCAGCCAAGACACCAGTCTTTCCCTCACCAGATGACAGGGTTTCCTCCAACCATGGCCCATATAGGTTTAAAAGAGTTATCCCCCACATGGGGGTAAATCTTACTGCAGTGCCAAAAGTCAGAAAGTTCTAAAGGCAAGAAGCGGGAGGGTTGGAGGTGGGGTGTGAATGCAGCAGAAGGGAAATGGAGCTTGTTGAGTAGACGCCATCATACCTAGGGACCTATGTCCTCCACAAGGGTAAAAAGGGATAAAAGGAAACAGGATTTGCAGACAGACGCTCAGGATAGCAAAGCTCTGGTGAAAATCTATCAAGAAATCTATCAAATCCCCTGAAAGAACACATAAGAAATAGAGAGGAAAACAGCAACAACAAAATGAGGGAAAAAAGGCATCTAGACAGTAGAACCAAGACATTGACCTAACTGTCGTAGATGAGAAAACATTTTCCCCATCGATGAAAGGGCCTGATGAGCAAAGCTAAAATTGTGCATCCATGGTATGTATGTAATTAATTATAATTATTTGACCCACTGAATTGTTTCAGGTAAAGTTTATCCATGGTGTTAGATTGCTGCCCCAAACTCTTCTTATTACAGGTCAGAGATTGAGAACCCAAATGCATAAAGCGTAATGACATTGATTAGTGGACTAACAACCAGGGAAAAACCCGTCTCTAGGGAAGTTCACCTGTGCAGCTACTGCCCTGGGGGGAATTCTCTCCAGTTGAGTGGACATCCTGTCTCGTGGCAGGTGATAAGCGATTATACTAGTGGGTAGGCATGTCCTCTGGCCTGCCTCTTTTTCTTCTCCTTTCCACCATCTTCACTTCTTTTTGTCTTGACTCTTTCATCTCTCATCCTATCTCAAGTTCACTGTTAATCAGACATGGCTAGGTGAGATTTTCCTAAAAGAACATAAAGTTCAGTGTCTAGCAATAATTGACTTTTATTAAAATGGCTCTGATGGACTACCGACTTTCATAAGAAGTTTTCTTTGAATGAAAATTTGCCCAGTCACGTGCTTTGGGCATTACAAGATCACATCCTGGGGGAGAAGAGATGCATCTTCCTTACAGAAGATTTCCAAATGATGTATGTGGATACTCCTCCCTCCAAGAGAGGAGGTTAATCCTCCCCAAACACTCCCCCCACACAGACACTTGAGGGTGGGCTAGATTGAGTGACTTCCTTCCAAAGAATAGAGTATGCATGGGGAGGGAAAAGAAGTAACATTATAGTGGAGAAACCTGGCAGACAGCACCCTAACTAAGAGACTAAGGGTTACATCACCAGTGATGTCATGTACATATCAAGTACCAGTCCATATGTGGTGACAAGAAGGGCACTTTACTTCTTTCAAAAAAGCATAACCCCAGTCTAATGAGAAAAACCTCCAGCAAACCCAAATTGAGGGACATTCTACAAAATTCCTGACCAGTACTAATGAAAATGTCAAGGTCATAAAAAAATATGGAAAGATGAAGAAACTAACACAGCCCAGAAGAGACTAAGGAGACATGATGACTAAATGCAATGTGGTATCCTGGATTGAACTCTGGAACAGAAAAAGGACATTTAATGGAAAAACTGGTGAAATTGGAAAAAAGTCTCAAGTTTAGTTAAAAGTAATGTACTATTGTTGGTTTCTTAGTTGTGACAAATGTACCATGCTGATGTAAAATGTTAACAAAGGGGGAAATTGGGTGAGGGATAAATGGGACCTTTGTCCTATTTTTGCATTTTTTTCTGTAAATATAAAATTGTTCCAAAATAAAGTTTATTTAAAGAAATTATACAAAAACAACAAAAGATAGCATCTTTTAATTGGGTACTAAGTATTCAACATAGATTTATTTTAATAATTCAGTACTCCTCATATCCTGTTATTGCACAGACCAACTGTTAACACAGTAAAGACCTGTCTTCCATTTGGTTTTTTTTTTTTTTTGGCTGAGGAAGAGTCACCCTCAGCTAACATCTGTTGCCAATCTTCCTTTTTTTTTTGCTTAAGGAAGATTAGCCCTGAGCTAACATCTATGCCAATCTTCCTCTATCTTGTGTATGTGGGTCGCCGCCACAGCATGGCTGACGAGTGGTATAGGTCCACCTCTGGGATCCAAACTCGAGAACCTGGGCCGCTGAAGCAGAGCATGCCGAACTTAACCAGGCTTGCCCCTGTCTTCCATTTGTAATAGCTCATGGCAGGCTACGTAGTGTGAAAAATCAAGACTATAAATTTGACATGGGCTTGTTAATTCTGTGTGATTCCATAGCTGTAGTCTCAGTCCTAGCTTTGTCTAGAGAGATCTTGTGCAAATGTACACTGTTTGAATCAGAGTGGGTAAACACTCACTGCAGTTCCCCCTGACCCCCAGAAAAATAACTGAAAGTACATGTTCTCTTAAAGGTGAGCCAGCAGTGCTATCTTTCCATATGAAGACCAGCTTGATTATAATTAAAACTTTCATTTGACTATTCAAATTAAAGAACAGCTATGAATTAAGGTAACAATATTAAAACCTCTGGAGGTAAGTCTAAAAATGCTCTCTGTAATTAGAGAGCTACAAAACTTAAGGAACACTAATTCTTTTCGATGTCAAGGTCTCATTTTACAAGGAAGCTGGTATTTTGTAAAATCACAGACTTTCCAGGGCTGAGGACAAATTTTGGTTCTTGCATAGGGTTATTGCCTGAAATATTTTGCCGTTTATGAACTAGACTCTGAATTAGAAGACTGATTTCTTATCCTGACTGGACATGTGAGAATCTGGGTGGTCTTGGTCAGGTCATGACCTTTCTGGATTAGACTTTCCATAGCTCTATAATTAGATGTTGAGTCATCGACCTTATTTGACTCTTCTAGCTCCAAAAAGTTGGAATTTTTATTGTAATAATGAAAATAATACCCTCTAACACTAGCTTTCCTTAAAAACAGAAGGCATTAGTTATAGGTGGTAGGTTTGGTTATTAATTGTTTGTATATTCTTCTTTGCATTTGTCTATATTTTCCAAATGTGTGTGTCTCTATATATAGCCATGTAAATAGAAAGCTGTATATGAAAACGCAATAAGGACATATACCAATAGATTTTTCATTAGGACTTGCTGAGTTAAACTGAGGCATGTGCTGAGGTGGGCCTTTATCCTTCACTTTACTGAGAATTTTGCCAGGAGAATCTGAAAGTTGAACTTGGCCTACAGTCCATCCTCTGACTGTATTTTTCCATTTGCCAGCTTTAATATTTGTACTTTCTCTTTATAGATATTATTCTTCAGTTTTTATCTCTCTTTTTTTCCATTGGATTAAAACAAACAATGAACTTTAAAAAGAACATTCCTCATGGTAGATACCTCCAGAGAGCTTATATTTACTCTAAACTGAATTCTTGCCAGACCACCCACGTGGAAACTCCTGATTTTCCATTATCCGTCAACATATTACACTGTAGTGGATACAATGGCATAAAAACGGTGTAGTCAAGCAAAGCTCTGATAGCCCAATAGGACAACACAAAATCATGAGAACCTTTTTCTATCTAGTTCTAGGAAAATAATTCATATTTTTCCTTCCTTCCTTTCCTCTTCATTTTGAGGTTTGTAAAAGGCAAAATTATATAGTAATTTGGTGCCTAAGAATTTGGACTCTGGAAAGTGGGATTGCCACTTGCCGTGTTTCCCATTGGCTAAGGAGATACCTTTTCTAAGCATATGCAAACACTGTAATACAGTCCTATGTCTTTTAAAGTTACTTGTTTGTTTTATAACATAATGCCAGCATGACACTACAGTCAGCTGTATCTGAGACTAAAACTGTATATTTTGTATTCAAAGCAATGAATGAGGACATGGAAAAATTGAGCATTTAAGTTTGCCCATGATTATCTCAAGTTGACAGAGCTCTGGATATGGCTGAGTCACTTCTGGTTTGATTATCTTGGCTGATTGCCACCAATCACATTTAAGGATTCTGCCATCACAATGCCCATTTTTCATACATACTGATATGTGTATGTCAAATAGTGTAAAGGACTCAATGGTAATTTTAACCTACTGCCCGAGTCTTCAGTTGTGAGAATCACAGGGTACATCCCAGTTTGGTGAGTTTCTCATGCAGAATGAAATACACATATGGAACAGGTTCCATTAGCAAAAGTAAAATTAGTCTCCTCTTTGAAGATCTGGCAGGATTTGTGAACTTGACCACTATAAGGACATCTTTGCTAATTTAATACATATCTATATACTTACTGCTGCTTTTTCATCCTTAAAATTTTCATTCCAAAAAGAGAAAAATCTTTTACAATGATTAATGCATTAACTCTGATAATGTCTCTCTACACACTAGGAGTTAGCAAACTCTGGCCCAAGGGCCATATATGGTCAGCTACGTATTTTTTCTACAGGCTGAGAGCTAAGGATGTTATTTACATTTGTAAATAACTGGAAAACAAATCAAAAGAAGAATACTGTTTCTTGGCACATAAAAATTATATGAAATTCAAATTTCAGTGTCCATAAATAAAGTTTGATTGGCATACTCATTCTTTTGTGGCTTGTCTATGGCTGCTTGCATGGTCAATGGCAGAGTTGAGTAGCTGTGACAAAGCCTGCAAAACAGAAAATATTTACTATATGGCCTATTCCAGAAAAAGTTAGCTGCCCTGTGGTATAGCCAAAGCTATTTTCAGAAGGAGAACTGAGACACAGCAAGAAATGTGTAGACACATAAAAATTACCACAATGAACTGGCACAGAATGTAAACTGAACTTCTCATGTGATATAATTTCTAATGAAGCATCTTACATAAGCAGGGAAAATAAAAATCTGGAGATTAAAGTAAAAACCAAAAATCAAAAACCTTAACTTTGCATTGTGGCAAAGTATGAAGAATAGAGCAGAAAGATTGAAGGCATTTTTATCTTTCTGGACTAGCACGCTCCCTTCCTGAAAGCAGAGCTGTGCAGCCCTAGGCAGTCACTGACCCTTGCTGATTGACTGATGGGTGAAGGACACCCAGCTTTGATTGTGGTCTGAGTATGCAGGGATGAGGGTGACCTTTGACTGTCTAGGGTTTCAAAGCAAACATACTTTGGGGTGTCCTATGAAAAGGCTGAGTATGTATCCTTCCATTAATGCCCCCCTAGAAGTGCTACGGTCAGGTTCACAAAAAGCTTACCTGTTCCTTTTATTTGGGACATATTTCAGTCTATTTGGGAGGGGATAACTAAGATTAGAGTTTCAATACTTGTTATAACTTCTACAGCAAGGAAGAAAACTGTCAGTGGTGGAGACGGGATGTGGCTAAGAACATTGGTTATCCTTTGTCATTTCCAGTTTGTGTGTGTATGTGTGTGTCTAATGTTTTATTTGGGGGATAATATCTTGGCATAGTAGTTCATGTATATAATTTACGAATACATAATACATTTTTTATATATTTGTGTACTCAAACTTTTTATTGATAGTTTTATTTGTGTTATCAGTTTGTACACTTGTTGGCTTAATTTTCTGTTGCTGCACGTAACAAATTACCACAAAGTGGTGGCTTAAAGCATCACATTTATTATCTCACAGTTTTCCTCCATTAGGAGTCTTGGAATAGTTTAACTAGATCCTTGGCTCAGGGTCTCACAGGCTGCAATCAAGGTGTTGGCCTGGACTGTGTTCTCATCTGGAAGCTCATGTCCCCTTCCAAGCTCAAGTGGTTGTTGGCAGAATTCTTTTCCTTGAAGCTCTAAAACACATGGCAGCTTGCTTCTTCAAGGTCATCAGGAGAGATTCTCTGACTCAGAGAAGGCCTAAGCCCCCCTTTAATGGATACCCAACTGATTAAGTCAGGCCCACCCCAGATAATCTCCCTTTTGATTACTTAAAGTCAACTGATTTGGGACCTTAATTACATTTACAAAATCCCTTCTACCTTGCCATATGATGTAACATAATCAAGGGAGTGACATCCATCACCTTTGTCAGATAACATAAATTAATCATGGTATAACACCAGGGGGCTGAGATCATGGGTGCCATCTTAGAATTTTGGCTATCACACTGGGCAAGAAAAACATGGCTCCAAGAGTCGGAACTAAGTTTGAATCTTAGCTTGCCCACCTCCTAGCTGTGTGACTGCACAAGTAATTTCACTTCTCCATGGCTCAATGCTTTCCACTGTAAACTGGAGATCATTTTAGCACGTTTTAGCATTCTAGAACCTACCACTTTGGGCTGGTGCCAGAATTAAATAAGATTATACTTATAAATTTTCATTTCATTTTATTTTCATTTTCATCCCTACAGACATTTTATTTATACAACAGAAAAATAATATTGGGCACCACTGGAATGTGTATCAGTGGATCTCCACGAAAGCAAGACGAGAGGAGGGAAATTAGGAATGCAAATTAATCATGGTTTTATAATAGAAAAGGCTTACCCTGATGGTGATTAAGAACAAGGTGGTTCAGTAAATGGTGCCTTAACACAAAGTGAGATACCATATGTGAAAATGCCTGCACCCAATAAATATTAGTTCAATTTAAATCTGGACAAAAGTACATGCTTGATACTTGTTAGTGGATTAATTGATGTGATTATTATTTTTTTAAGTCAAATCACTTGCTTAACCAAATTCTTTCTTTCCCTTTATTGTTCCCACAGAACTATTTGAACATGACGTTTAATGTGCCCAGGCAGCCCCGCCTTCTTCCCCGGTCTAAGGTGAGGTCTGTTAATACGAAACCAATAGAGAAAGTCAAAGTATAAGAACGTTGCCAAAGATCTTGATAAAGTCTTGTGTAGCAAATGGAGAAATACAGATATCACACCCAGGACCTATAGTTTCTGTACTGAAAAAGAGTTCTTATCCACCTCCTCCTCTCAAGTTAAAAGCCTGCACTAAGCTCTTCTATGAAGAGGAAGGAAAAAACAAAAATGAAACCCTCAAAACAAGAAAGCCCCCCAAAAAACACCACTCTAAATTTGCTCATGTCCTTGGAAATAAAAAGAAACAGTTTCTCCTGATCACAGACTTCCTGACATGCAGAGAATGCACAACCCCACGAAACCTCGTGCTCACAATGGGCAGATAGAAATGCGCACAGTGCAGCCTTTTGTCCTCTCGCTATATTGGCATCTGATTCCCCAGAATGGCTTCTGGCCTGGTGCTCGGGAGAGGGCCTGCTTGCTGAGGAACCCTCTTCAGAGTGACTGGTGTGGCTGTGGGCGGTGTCTGGGGAGACTCGGAAAGGAAAATTCCTGCGAGCAGGGGCTGTGCCGTAGCTCCAGTAACTCAGCCACCCCGGAATTCCTGACAAGACTAGTGCTCCTGGAGTTCCTATCAGAGTGAACCAAAGAGCTAACTATTCTAAAGTTTTATTGGAAAAGGAGGTGGAGGAGAGAGCGAGAGTATAACATCAACATACAGCAACATTCTGAGTCTCATTGTCAAGTCCTGGCAAGCCATCCTAAGTGGCAGATCCAGATCCTGCTAAATTTCTCATAAAACAGGAATTTTTTTAGAGGGTAATAGGAACAAAAAGACTATAGGGTTGGTAGATCATTTCTTGCCTTACTTCAGCATCTGTGTATAATCTATTTTTATCATTAAATAATTGAAGGAAAATAGAATAATGGAGGCAACCATCCAGAAGTTTCCAAACATCCGGGCGTTTGACAGTGTGGAAATATATATAAACACAAATAGTTTGGGCTTTACCTGGACTCATTATCTATCTTTTTTATTTATTTGTTTATTCATATGTATTTATCGGGGTGGGGGGTAGGATGGGTGGGTGATGAGCAGACTTCGTTCATTCAACACACACTTATGAAGCATCTGCTGGGTGTAAGACACTGGGAAAGACACACAGAGGGACTCTGGCCTTAAGACATTTGCAGTCCTAGCCCAGGGGCTATAAATCTTGTAACAAGCATTGTGCAAAGCTGTATTGATATCCATACATCTCGCTTATCTTCCGGAAAAGTTGGTCAAAAACATTCAATGGGTTGCCTAACTCTAGAAGAGAACAAGAGTGAGGTTGAATTGACTGTTAATTCAACAAATGTGGTTAACTTGATTTCCAGTTTACCAACAACCAAACAAACCAAAGGCTTCTTAGAGGAGTAAGTCAGCTCTCTGACCTACGTCAATCCTTTCCTGTCTATCGGAGGAAAAAGCAACCAGTCCAACTGCCACCAGGAAGGCAAAATTACAACCAGCCAGTCAGATGCAGCTTTCACCTCTGAACCAAGTGTTTGGTTTCACCTCCACACTTCCTCCAGGGTGTTCTGCTCATTCAACAGGCCACAGCGGTGCTTTTCCCCATTCAACTCATCTCACTATTTTTTAGTCATCAGTGGCAAAACAGGATAAAATACCTTTATTATTTTCATCTGAGGCTCAGCATTACACCTAAGATTTAGCTTTTTAAAAACTAGGAAGTCATTGCATTTATCAAAGGACAGAAGTAGTGGATGTGGCTAGGTGTTCATATTGCCAATGGGTATTGCATATTATGCTAAGAAAATCTGAGAGCCAATATCTTGTGTTATCAGCTTCTCAAATTCGATTACTACTACTTTATGAGTGCCTTTTTTCCTTCCAAATATTGGTGGCATTTTTCTTAAAGTAACAACCAGCCTAATATATACGTGATTTGCACCACCTGCAGCATTATTGCTAAGAATAATCCACGTGGGTGCTGATGCAATTTTAGTCTTGTATTTCTGAACTGTTGCAGCCATCTAAGCAGCTGACCCACGGGGGGACGCCTGAGAGCACCTTTGAATGCCTTACAGAGACGTACATTTTAGCCAAGGCTGCACTGTCTTTTTGGCTATGCGAGTCCCTGGAATGTTGCAGAAAGGATGATAAATCAAAAGTCCACACTATTTGCATGTTTGTTTCCAAGAAAGGAATAATAAACTGTGCCTGCCTTTCTATACTAATTGAAGATGTGTCACTTGGCTAAGGCGGCCAGGAAGTGACTGTGCTCCCAACGACAGCATTTTCAGATTGCTCTTTTTTGCACAATAAAGGTTAAAAAGGAAGCAAAACCCTTTGTACTCTTCTGCACTGCTGTTTATCCAGACAGAGCAGAAATGGCCTGCCCGTACGTTCTTCTAAGGACTTGCTAAGAAAGGGTTGAAAGAAGCGGGCAAGCGGTGTGTTTGTTTTGCTGCCTGTGAAATGAAAACAAAAAAATGACATTGAATTTGGCGTTGGAAACTGCGGTGCCCTTGTTGCTGTGATGACTGGCTTGACAAGCCCACAATATTCTAGAAGCCTAAGCCCGTCCCAGGAGCCAGCTCAGCCATTTCTCAAGAATGAAAAGGACTAGGCCATGCGGTCGTGTTTCCTCTTCCTGAGCTTTAGAGCAGCAAGCTGGGCAGAAACACATGCAAATAAAAAGTAAGAAGCCCAGACAGCAACCAAACCATTTCCAGACAGACTGATAATGAACTTCAAGCCTTCAGCTCAAATATCACTGATTTAAATCCATTTGTTCTAGCTCTTTAATAGACTATGAGGTTAAATACACAAATTTACATTATTAGTATTCTCTCTGTACCAATTCCGGCATGTGATTTTTTTTTTTTTTCAAGACAACATAAAATAGAGTGATTTTAAAAAAGCTAGCATTTATAACTCAATAAAACTGGGAAAAAGTCTAGCCTAGAATGAGAAAACATAAAATGCTTTTGGATTTCCTTTCCCTGATTTTGTAGGTTTTTTTTTTTTTAATTCCTTTTCCTTTATTACGCTACCTTAAAGATTTTAAAATTTAAGCCAGGTGTGAGTTCTGGGGGAGAAGGAAGCTGTGTTTTATTTACCTCTGTGTCCCAGACAACCAGAAATGGTGGTGTTTGTGTTTGTAGAATGCAAGAATCTTCTGCCTACTTATCCTTCTATTCTTCTCATCTATCTAATCTGTCCTTTGAATTCTTCTATTTAGGATGAGCTTAGATTTGAATCAGGAGACCCTGGGTCAGTAGTACTGCGTGTACTACTGGGATCACATTAGGGAGAAGTTTAGAAGATCTAGAAGATCGTATATTTCTCAAATCTTCCTTTTCCATTTTTCCATGTGTTGGGAGATTTATTGAGAAAATCTGCCCTCAGCTACCGTGGTGACTTGGCAGCCTGCTTCTCTCTTACTTCCTGTTAATCATTTGCATTTCTATGGCCTATTATAGCCAAACATTTCAAAGAACCTCGTAAAATGTGAGGATTAATTTAATTGAACTGTACTTCTCTGTCTCTGGGATAAATATGACAATGTTTTGCTCATTTCAGAGCGGGAAAATTAAGGCTTACAAGTTGCAAAAATATTTCTCTTTCCTGAATCTGTGTATATATATATATGCAGAACATGAAGAAATCATTCATTACAGTAAAAAGAAAAAAAAAATCCGATTTTTTCCTTTTCTTTTTTTCAGAGATTTTAATGACTCTTCCTCCAAACCTTAGTTTTATTCACACGTTCTGCTAACTAAACCGCCCTTATAAAACCTTTGTGATTAGGGGAGGCCATGAAAAAATTAGCTAAAGAATTAAAATCCTCCTTTTCAAGGACTTTCATGATCTTTCTCCTCTATGAAAATCCCTTGCTCCCTCCTTGTCTGAATTTTCCATTTATATTGCTCTATCAATGGTTCTGAACTTTTAAAAAAAGCGACCCCTTTTTTGCCCCCTAAATTTTTTGTGGCCTCTCACAAGATATTATAATCATTTTTTAGAATTTTGAAATTTATTAGAAAGAGAAGAATCTTCTAGCTAAGGGATTGCATTCAGTTGTTTGGGAAAATACACGTTCAACATTGAATCTCTCAGTCCCTATGATAACTCTGTGAGCCTACAGGAGTCTGAGACCCATGGTAAAGAATCTCTGGGGGTTTTCACTCAGCCACTTGGGTGCTTACTTGCCCATTTTCTAATTGCTTCTCAGTGTTTAGTTTTAGAGGATGGGAATCAGGCCATCTTTTTATCTCTCACAGAGCTGGCCATAGAGCACTGCTTCAGAAACCAGTTGTTCATTGCTTGGTCTGTGCTTTTTTTTTTTTTTTTTTTTGCTGAGGAAGATTTGCCCTGAGCTAACATCTGTGCCGGTCTTCCTCTATTTTGCATGTGTGTCTCTGCCGCAGCATGACCGCTGATGAGTGGTGTAGGTCTGCCCTCCGGGAGCCAAACCCAGGCCGCCAAAGGGGAGCACACCAAACTTAACCACTAGGCCAAAGGGCCGGCCCCCTGGTCCGTCCTCTTGATTCTCTTTTGCCTAGAAAGAGACACTGCACTGACTTTTCAAACAAGGCTTTCGTTGCTGCAGTTCGTTTTATATTTTAGTATAAAGTAAAGGGCCTCTGACCTCCATCTAGTAAGAATCTGATCAAATATTCATGGATTAACAGTTTCCATTTTTGCAGACTTTGTCCTTTGAAGCTTGTTTTGCTTTCTTTTCTCACTATTGCAGGGTCTTTCAGTTTTCTGATGAGCATAAAGCTTCCAAAGACCTATTCCCTCCAGAAAGGAAAGTCGAGGCGACTTGGCTGGATGGATAAAGCATCCAGGCCTGACCCATTGGCTGCTGGAATAGCCAAGTGAAAAAAAAAATGGCCCCATCAACCACCTTTTCTACCTGTACCTTAGTCATGCTTGCAAATGGTTTGTTTCTAATGTCTTTTCATCATGGTCTTTACAATCATCTTGTCAACAAGTTATCCTAAAAATTGTTGAAAAGCCTTCATTAATTCTCAGCACGGAAGCTATCCTTGGATTCCTTTGTGACTATTGCTTTGCTCTTAACATGTAGCTGCTATGAACTTGTTTTGAAAATCCTGACACTGGAACACATCTTCACCCAGTAAAATCACTGATGTTTTCCTCTTGGGCTGGTTTTAAGGGGCTTCTTCATCTAATTGACAACAACCCCAGAATCTTACTTCCACCGTGAAAATTTCCCAGTTAACTCATCTTCCACACCTCATCACTACTTCAGTTCTCTCAGTTGTTGGGTGTTCATCATAAATCACCTTAGCTGTGGTTGTGTAGAATTGGTTGGGAATCACATGAGTCTCTCCATAAAAGGACTACTAAGAACTCTTCATTGGGTCTAGATCTTGGCTTATGTTGCCTTCTCCAAAAATAAGTGGAGATGCTTTTCGAATTTAAATAATGTGCAGGGACTTGCCATTGGCTCCAGGTTTTTTTAATTGCATGGTTCTCTGATGTTGTTGGGGAGTAGTAGACCAAATAGATCCAAATTCGGGCATGCAATGGTAACTGCACCCAACTGCAGCCAAGATATATGAGTCGGCTCTTGGCTTCTAATTAGCCATGTGACTTTGGGCAGGTCGCTCTCTCTGGCTTAGATTTTCTCATTTGAAGAATGATGTAATTGGATCAGGTTCTTTCCAGGCCTCTTTCTGGTCCTTTCCATTTCTAAAGGTCTATGACAAATAGGCGAGCCACGTCATCACGGCTTCCAGCACAGCACCCTAGAGCCTTTTTCCCCATTCCTGGCACGCACAGACATCTCCATATAGGGCTTGCTGGTTTTTAAAGAAGGGCAAATGGAAAAGGAGACCTGAAACTCACAGAGTTTCAGTTCTGACTTAGTGAGCTTTGAATTTAAATGCTTTTGCATATGAAACAGTGAGTGGGCAGAAGAATCCTACAAAAAGAGGGCCCCGAGAGGTTGGATGAGCAATGCACAATCCCTTTCTATTGGTGATTCTCTTTTGGAACAAAACACGCCACTGCTCAAAGCCAAAAAAGAAAAAATAGGAATAAGCAGAAGTAGAAAGAGAACGCATCATACAATGTGAGAGGCATTGTTGAACAAAGAGAAATAGTACACGGCAGCATGTGTATCCACGTAGGCCCTTGGCCAACCCCCCTACTTCTAATGCTGCCACACCTGCATATATCAGGATAATTTCTGGGATGGAGGTTTTTACTGAGCCTTTGAAGGCAGAGGAGATTGTTCTCAGTCTCGAGACTTCCAAAACAAAACAAAACAGTGCTAAGAGGGAACACTGTTGGGACTGATGCTACATGCAGTAGCATCTTCCAAGTAGCTCTGTGGGATGAGTAACACTTGAGTTGGGATATGTGACAACGCTGGGACCAAGAATGGTGGACAATGGTGCATCACCGTTGCTTCCTACCGCCTCCTACCAAGGCAGAGGTCCCTGTTATCAAGGAGTCTGAGCATACCACCTGCAAATAATATGTTTGCAACTTTTAAATTCATTTGAGCCCTGACTGACAAGTGTATTCCAGGCAAATGAGTATCTGCATGATTTTTTTGTAGAATTTTGTCATACCAGCCCCTTAAATGAAATACAAAAACCAATCAGAGAGTGACGGAAGTCTGAAATGTTGCTTGGGAGTGTAAAGAGAAGATGGAGAGAAATGCTAAGGATTTAAATAGGAAGAACTAATGAGGAAAAACATATGACACTATTACACTGGAATTTTTCCTTTTTTGGCCATTCCTAAATTTCCATAGTTGTAACATTCCATCTCAAGCTATTCTTCTGATATTTTTACATCTTATAAAAATGAAGAGTCGATAAAAGACAGCATCTTGTAGGCCTGGAGCATTTGTAACTGGTTTTTTTAAAGATCTTGTTACTTATCTGTCCTATGAGTGCCTTTCCAAGCTTTCCTTGGGTTTTTGGTGGGGAGGGAAAATTAGTTTTCTTATTTAAATCCTGGACCCCCTGGAGAACATCTGTTTCTCAGAGAGTGATAAATAAGGAAAGAGGATATGACGCATACAACAAATTTAAAAAAACACCATCAGTTGTGCGAAGGTACCTAAAGAAAACATGACAGACAGATTTGTGGGGAAGGGTTCAGGGGAAGTCAGACCTCATGGAGAAAGTAACATAATGTGACAGTGTGTAGAGATGAATAAAGAGATGTAGCTGGAGAATCATAAAATAAATAAGAATTAAAAGTAATGTTGATTTTTTTTCTTGGGCTTAGAAAATTTGGGGAGTCATTTAAAAATAAATACTCAACGGTTCTCCCATGGAGTGTTAGAGATGGGAAAAATTGATTCCTACATGACAGCCCACTGTATGCCCGGGGCTATTCTAAGTCTTGCAGATGCACAGTGACGAAAATACACAGAGTCCTGGCCCCAAGGAGCTTGCATTCTAGTGAGGGGACACTGACCAAAAAACCAAAGAAATATATAACATGCCAGGCATACCGATAAACGCTTTGAAGAAAAGTAAAATAGGATAAAAAAGGTGGAGAGAGCACGGGAGGGTGGGGACCTGTGCTATTTTATATAGGTTATGATCGTAAAGATTAAGTCTAGTCACCATTCTCCCTCTGCAGATAAAAAAACTGAGGGACTGAGAGATGGCCCAAGGTTCCCCAGCTGCTTAGTGGCCCATTGGGAATAAACCCCAGCTCTTGTGACCCAAGACCAGTACTCTTGCCTCTTGCCTCCACAGTAGGCTTGCCCACAGTTGCAAATGAGTTGCTGCCGTCAGATTTTGAAGTCCATCATTTCTTCCCTTTGCAATCAATTTAGGTTGATGCTCTTATGAGTATAAAATAAATTGTCCAACACTACTCCCATACCAACTTACGGCAGCAGTAAGGGTACCTTAGATTTAGAAAGGGTTAATTTATCAGTGGTCAGTTGGGAGTTGTCTAGAGTTGACCGGACCAACTGCGGTCAGTGAGCGTTCATGACCCTGCTCGGCACTCTTCACGGTGACGTGACACAGTCAGGAAGAGAGCACTGCTTCTCCAACGTTCATGTGCATAGCAGGCAGCTGGGAATCCGGTGAAAATGCAGATTCTGATTGAGCATGTCTAGGTGGGGCCTGAGATTCTGCATTTCCAGCAAGCTCCCAGGTGATGCTGATGTTGCTGCTCCACGGATCACACTTCGAGTAGCGAGAGTCCAGGCACCTCTGCTCCAGTTTGCGCAGCACAACTGACAAAAGCCCTGAGAGTTAAAACTTCCTTTTTTTTTTTTTTTGTCTTCACTTCCCCATTGCCCTATTCCCCTCCCTTGGAAGAATCCAGCTTAAAAAAAGAAAACATTATGAAACACCAGTGCCAAGCCTGAATTACAATGTTAGGCACGTAATTATCTGGGCAAAAAACAGATGTCTCAGACTGGGGCTTAGCTCAGCCCGCTGCCGGGGCCAAGTGATTCAGTTGTTAGATTGAAGAGAAGGTCGAGGCTGCACGGCATATACAAGAGAAAATGTGCCTGAAGCTCAGGAGGCGAGAAGTGAGCAAGGATTACCATCGCATAAATAATGTTGGAAGCTTCTCCTTCCCCGGCAGATTGCAAGTGGAGACTCCTGCGTGCTAATCTCGGCTGCAGGGGTGACTCAGTCTGTGTCTGCAAATGAAAGCTTTCATCCTTGGCTGTGAAATAAAAATAGCAGAACGTGCGCCGTGCAAGGGCTTTTCCTCTACAACGGCTGCCATTGTCTACCGTGAAGGGCCTCTGCTTGAGCCATCCTTAAGGAAGGAGTGAGCGTGAACGAGGACTTAGTTTGGGACAGATTGCAACACCAGTCTGTAGAGAGCAGGCTTCCTGCCTTCTATTGCTCTTTACATTTGAGGATACTTGCTAGCTTGCTGCAACGTCTCTTGCTGTCAGCAATATTGACTGACCCTGCATATGTGAATGCATGTCCTGGGGCCACAGAGGGCAACTTGGGGAGGGAAAAGCCAGGCCCCCTCACTGTGATCTGGCTGAGCTTGGGAGAACTAGGCTCCCAAGTCTTTTTGCAAGCTCGGTTTCTTCTCAGAGGAAAACGGTAACAATGATAATAAGAAAAAACTAAATTGATATCTCTAGGTGGACGAAGGCTAAACAGTTCCCGTTATTCTCATGGAGACAAAACCAGTCCTGGTTGGCCTAGGCTTTCACGCTATGTGGGACTTCACTTCAGTTTGAGACTTTGGTCTGTATTCGGTAAGACCTGGTGGGGGAGGTGAGGATGGGGTGGTGAGTAGGTGGTATATATCTGACTCTAGATTTCTAGGCATTTGTCAAAATCTTTTAGGCCGCCTTACTCTTACAGTCAAGACTTGTCACCATTGGGAAAAATGGTCATTCATCTTGAAACAGTTGGAATCTCCCATAATGCTTGCAGTAAGGACAAGTAGATCACCCCGGACCACCAACTAATGGCCCAGAAGGTTGGACTTCATTCTGGGAATTTTTGTTGGTCTCTTTTGTTCAAAGTTGAGCTAGAGAGGTGGACCTCTCTTATCAGTTACTAGAATGTTTTCTCATGACCCACATAAGCCATCCAGGGAAACAATGTCTAGTTCCCTGGCCAATATCAGACTCCCACCCTTGGGTAAGGGAATAGGGAAGGCAAACAACCCTCTTCTCCTTTACCAAATCTCAATCTATTGCAGTGTCTCAAGGATAAGGCTCTGGGGCAACCCAGCTATCGCAGGCCTGGAGTTTCTGTGTGAGACTGTAATCTCTGCTTGGCCAACACCAACTGTTGCTGGAGGGAGATTCTGGGGAAACAAGAAAAATAACCCTTTTAATTCAAATGGCCCTTCTCACTGTCACTTTGAGCAGCTAAATCATTTGTACTTTTAATTGTCCACACTTCTAGACGTGGTGTGTGTAAGTGGGCACCCACTGACAAGACCACTCTATAGCTCTATAGAGTGAGCCAGGTTCCAGGGTGGAGGTGGAGTAGAGAAAGGCAGAGAAAAGTTCAACCCATTTTTCTTATTGTACCACTAATCTTAAAACGTTGCAATTTATAGAAAAGTTGCAAAGATAGTACAGAGAGTTGCCATATACTCTTCACCCAGCTTTCCCTAATGTTAACATCTTACATTTCCACCTTTCATTTGTCACAACTACGTTGGGGCAGTACTATTAACTAAACTTCAGACTTTATTTGGATTTCATCAGTTTTTCCATTAATGTGCTTTTTCGATTCCAGGTGCCAATCCAGGGTACCATATTGCATTTAGTAGTATGCTCTTTTCTAGCAAGCCACCACTTGAACGAATCTAGCTGATCTTTTCACCAGCCTTCCTGAGCACCTGTTCTGTGCAAGGCCCTGGCTAGACCAGCTCTGAGAGACAAAGATGAATGAGTCCTCAAGCAGTTCCCTGTCTAGTTGTTGAGGATGATGCACAAAGGCCACCATGGGATGCGCACAATCAGAGTGGTTTGCAAACAGTGCATCCAGATTGCAGAGCACAGTTATAGCTGTGCCCCAGGCCTCAGTGAGGATACACTTGCTATGAGCCCAGGAGAATCAGAAATTATTCCTAGGTAGAGAGTGAGCTGGGAAGGGAAGTCTGGGAAGGACAAACAGGGCTCTGCCCAATTTGACTTCAATAGGAAAGGGAAAATGATGCCCTGTGCTGAGCCAAACACTCAACATGTAGGTGCTAAGAACTGGGCAATGTCCTGGTCTCCAAAAACCATGAAGGGAAGTATCCTAATTTTGGGAAAATTGTGTGTGTGTGCATGCGCGTGTGCGTGTGTGATTTTCAATCTGGGCTCATTAGGAAGAAACCCCACCAATCTTTCTTTTCTTTTACTACATGGTAGCTTGTTGAACTATTTGATTTTACAGTGAAGAACTCACAAAAAGTGTGCCTTTGTCCCCAGGCTGACAGTACGAGAAAACACCAAAAAACTTGCACCATGCCAGCGCCCAGATGAAACACCATTCATTTAATTTGTTGGTTATTAATTCTGTTGGTGGTGATCATCTCTGCTCTTTCCTCACGCTAGTGGTGCTGACTCTCATCAGAGCAGAGACCTGAGCAGTGGAGCGAGTACCCACTTCCCCCACTGAAACCAAATGGCTGCAGGGACATGGGCCGTCTGACTGACGCACAGCCTCAGTTCAGTCCCCAGAGAAGATCACGGAGTGTGCCGGGGAGAGACTAAACAGAGTTGAAAGCGGTGCTCTCTTAAAGTAGGGTGTCCATTGAGGTCAGAAGAAATGGCAATGTTGCCTATGGGATTTCAGATAGGGTTCAACCAAAGTGTTCGCAAGTTCTGCTTTCCGTGTTCAAAACTTAACTTCTGTTCTCCCAGGAGAATTTGCTCTCTTGCTGCAAAGAAGGCCAAGATATAGCCTCAATGCTCTTCTAGTCTGGTCTTCCACAAAATTCGTAACGTGCACACGTTCACTGGCAAACACAGACTTTGGTAGTGGACGTGGACGTGGCGTTGGGGCTGCTGTCGAGGACCAGCCAGGTCTGGGAGGGCTGTCATGATTCCAGCTGTTTAGCCCAAGACTCACCAGGCAGGTGGGTTTAACTTAAAGGCAAGAGAAGAGGGCGAGACTCTGGGGGCAGACCTCCGTGGGTGAAGGCCTGTAGGTTAAGAAGGCAAGAAAAAGTGTGTCTTTCATGGCTGAGTGGAAGCCGGTGTGACTTCAATAGCTGAGTGGACCTTTATCTTTCTGAACCTCAGATTTTTTTCATCTGTAAATGAGAATATTATCATCTGTACTGTCTATTTTGCAGGGCTCTAGTAAGAATTCAAAAAATAAATGAATGCAGAGTACATTGCCTGGTATAATAGCACTCAATAAAGGATGGCTATTGTTCATATTACTTCACGTATCATAAAAGAGTACTTTCCTGCATTTGAATTCCTAGTAAATATGAGAGTCTCATTGCAGTAAAAAGAGAACAAACCTTACGCTCCTAAAAATATATATAGGTATTTGCCTGTTGTGGGAGAAAGAATAATGGCTCTGCAAAGATGTCCGTGTCCTAAACCTTGGAACCAGTCAACATGTTATGTTACAAGGAAAAGGGGAATTTAGGTTGCAAATGGAATTAATGTTGCTAATCAGATGAACATAAAATAGGGTGGCTATCGTGGAATATTTGGGTGGGCCCAATGTAGTCACAAAGGTCCTTAAAAGTGAAAAGGGAAGATGTGACTATGGAAGAGAGAAGCAGAGAGATGGCAGCATGACAAGGACTTGGCCTGGCGTTGTCAGCTTTGAAGATGGAGGAAGGGAGCCATGAGCCCAGGAATACAGGCAGCCTCTAGAAGCTGGAAGAGGCAAGGAAATGGATTCTCACCAAGAGCCTCCAGAAAGGGACGCAGCTCTCCCGACACCTTGATCTCAGCCCAGTGAGATCCACGTCAGATTTCCGATCTATAGACTGTAAGATAAAAAAGTTATGTTGTTTTAAGCCACAAAGTTTGTGGTAATTTGTTACAGCAGCAATAGAAAATGAATACACCTGCCAATAGAAATTCTGGAGTAATGGCACATTCTTCGATATAGGAATGAAATGTTTGTTAGCTTCACAGTTTTTCAGGAACTTCTTTCGTTCTTCTTGTGTATAATCACAGATGAATTAGTATTTTTTCCCCATTTGCCTGGCATGAATTGTAGTTGCTGAGCTTGAGCAGCTACTTACAGAGCTCTTCGTACACTTTCTATTATATTTGCAAAGATTTATATACAAAATACTCTTGCCTGATTCACTCAGGCTCACTGGTCTGGTTTTGAACAGGGTGTGCCGGGGAAATTAAAAGGGAAATTCCAGCTCAAGGACAAAGTGATGTTGATAAATTCCAACGCAAAATATTTACGGGAGAAAGATGGATATGGTCTAGTGGGCCTTTGTCCCTGTGGTTTCACGGTTTCCCTGGAAACAGTGCAGATAACGTTGCTTTCCCTTTTGCTGATTGTTAACATAAAATGAGAGGTAAATGACAGAAGCCAGATTCAAAGTGTTTGACCCCCGAGAGGGGCTCAGAGAGGAAGAGGAAAATCCAAACTCCTAAGTAAACATCTGTAAAAGGATTTGGAACTAAGGAGAGGGAAGTTCAGAGGCCTGCTAAAAGGGAAGGAAGGGCTTTTGTTACTGGCCATGGATTGTACTTCCTGTTGTGAAGCCCGCCGCTGTTTCATAATAGCCGGGGGGCTGCAGAGTCTTGTGCTATAATGAGGAAGGAGTGCTCTTGGTTCCCCCATGTTACACAAGTCAATGACCTCTACCGCACAGTCAAATAGATGAGGGAAGAAGAATGGGGCACTTGCACTTGCTTTTGCAGACACAATAGAGCTTGTTATTTAAATTGCAGAAATATCTTTTCATATGTAATATTATTGAATATGCAGCATATCCTTTATTCTTGTGTATGCTCTTTGCTTGTCAGGAGATTAAAATAGCCGAAAGGGATAAGCACCCACCAGGGCCACCCCATGGCATGTGTTAATTGTCATTGCATAGCCCGGCTACGAAAGCCAGCACGGTCCGTGAAAAAAGGAATTAGATTTATGTCTTTCTTATCATATAACTTGTGCCACAAATGCCATGAAAACTGTTTTTGTGGCCAATTTGCCTGGAAGTTCAGCCAAGGAATTGGGAAAGATTTTAAGCTTGATGGGAGCCCTTATAACCTGCCTGTATCCTTCTGAGGATGAGTGCTACTGTGGTTAGGTTTACATGTGTGAAATACAGCGAAAAACTACAGAGACTTCCTAGATATCTCATTGGATGAATATTCAAAAACCCAGATTTTTCAACAAAAGGATCTTTCAGGTTAGAGGACGGAAATGGGGCTCCACCATCACACTGTACGGGGTCAAATTCGGGTAGGACCATTTACTAACTGTGTGACCCTGGCTAAGTTAGTTAACATCTCTGTGCCTCAGTTTCCTCATCTTTAAAGGGAGGAGTAATAAAACTTATGCCATATGGTTATCGTGAGAATTAAGGAAGGCAATATATGAAGCCACAGAAGAGTGCCTGATGCTATAAAATGCTTGATGAATGTTAGCAATACAGAATGGATGTATATTCATGATAGAGGAATAAGGGGTGCAGAAACAGGTGAGTCACTGCAGGGAAGGAAAGTTTGCCAGCCCAGGAAGTGCTGTCTACCAACACGTGGTATGGTTGTATCCCGTATTCAGCACTCTCCCCCGGCTCCACTCAGCTTCTTTCCCAGCCTGCTTCCCAAGAAATCCTTCAGGAAGTTTCTGCACCAGCCACACCAGCCTCCAGGACTTTCCCATCTCCTTCCTGGACTTGTACATTTTTTTCCTCACATCCTCACCTCTGCCCATCCATTCTACTGAGAGTTCCTCTCTCTTGGAAATCTTCGCACTTTGAGCTCACACGACTAAAAGTCACAAGGCTTTTTTTAAAGAGAATTATTTGAAAGGACTTTGGATATCTTGCTTATATTATAAATTTAAAAATCTAGACTAGAAAAGTTCCATGGGTTGACAACCTTATTCAACTCTGCACTTGGAAAATACAGACTTTTCATCTCCCTTCCCACTGGACCGTACTACATATTGGGGATATTGCTCTTCTAACAATGCTGCTAGAAGAATAACTGCTGTCTTCTTTCCCCCTGTAACCTTCGGGGTTTGGTTACTTATCTCTCCATTAGATTCTAAGTGCTCCAGGGCAGGGACCAGATGTAAGCTTTGGATTCCCAAGGATAGCTCTCAAATCCAAATGGCACATCCTTGATACTGTTGAGAATCTTCACTGTAAGTATCTATTGACATTTGCATCGATTCAATGATTAGGTGGCTTATTCTCCCTCAATGCAAACGTCTATGAAAGGTGGGTTGTTTCCCCCACTGCAGGCTCTGTGGATAGGTACACCAATCTCCACAGTACCCCCTGACTATTGTGAATTCTGGCTGTTTTCATCACAGCAAGTGGCATTCTGGATTCTTTCCCCAGACTTTGGTTCCATCTCAAAGCCATGTCCTTAGCATTCTGCCCATTGACCACACTGGAAGTGAAACCATACGGTCCTTTTTCATTCTGGGATACAGTGTATAAGGAAGTAAAAAAAGGCAAAAAGAGAACAGACCTACTTTGTTCCCTTTAATCTCAGGTTTGTGGGTTGCAGAATTTGGGGCAGGCTTTGGAGTCCAGCAAATTACACCATATTGCCTCCTTTGTTATCTCCAGGGAACATGGCCACCGAGTTCCTTTTGCAGGGGAATGTAGGACAGTTTCAAATTTTCACCTTTGGGGGCTGGCCCGGTGGCGCAGTCGTTAAGTGCACGTGCTCCACTTCCACGGCCCGGGGTTCGCAGGTTCGGATCCCGGGCACGCACCGACGCACCACTTGTCAAGCCATGGTGTGGCGGCATCCCATATAAAGTAGAGGAAGATGGGCACGGATGTTAGCCCAGGGCCAGTCTTCCTCAGCAAAAAAAAAGAGGAGGATTGGCATCGGATGTTAGCTCAGGACTGATCTTTCTCACAAAAAAAAAAATTTCACCTTTGAGCATCTTGCCTGGGAAATGTAAGGAAGGCAGGATCCTCACCTGTTATGATGGGGTGCAGGGACAGTGCAGGCACTCGTGGCAGCAACTAGCACAGTAGCTTCCTGCATCTTCATTTCTTCTGGATGAAGTTCATGCTGAAGACTTAGGAGATCCATTTGTTGCAGGGAAGGTCCCTCTATTGCCTCAGTTAATTGCATATCTTGACCTTTTACAGCCTGGACTTGAAACCCTTGGGGCCTTTTCTCTGACACAATCTCATGGTAGAATTAAATATCACTCCTGTCAGTTCACTCATATTGACTGGTCTTTGACATATTCCAGATACCTTGGAACTATTGCTTTGTAGTTCTCAGCTTTTCCGAAAGGAAAACCACGGCCAGGCCTTCTTGGAATGCCTCTTCCCTGCCATTCATAGCCTTTCACCAACTAAGTCAGGTCCCACTTTCCATCTCAGCCCAGAAGTATTATTTCTTCCCATAACCTTAGAGAGAGAAGGTTGGACCAAATGGCAAACACCCATTAGTTCCAACATCCTAAGCATCTCCTTTCCCTTGGTGTGGTCCAGGGAAAAGAAAGTCAGATTTGGGTTCCAATGGCAGCAATCCTGCTTTCTGGTGTGTGAAGTTAAGAGATTTCTCTTTTCCAAGGCTCAGTTTCCTCATCTTTAAAATGAGAATGATAACGCCAGTCTCAAAGCGTTGTTGAGAGAGCATTAACGTGGTCATGCATGCAAAGCATCTAGTACAATACCTGGCACACAGAGAGCACTGAATGCATTTGGCTATTATTATTATTATTACTGTGTTGATAACATTAGTATCTTTCATGGGATTGAAAACCAAAAGAACTGGTCAGGTGAATCCTTGCAATGATATGTTAAAACACTAGGAAATAGTAAATGTCATTCTCTGCCATCAATCCTTTAGTCTTTCTCCTTCCATTTTGGGGCTTAAATCATATCCTATTGTTATGGTATTATTAATTTTTTTGGTTTCGTTTCCACCATATTTCACTTTATCATGTAGTCCACAGAATCTGACACAGTGCTATATGCCTGGTAGTGTATTATAAAACATATAACATATTGAACTGATCATTTTTTTAATTAACCAACCAGTCTACTATGCCAAATAATCATGATGACAATTTCCATCGTCCTGACCAATTGTCAGAGTGATCTGATGAACCAGCGACGGACTGGGATTGTTCACGGCCTCACACTGAGTGGTTTTCCACTGACAGTGCTGAGGAGAGCTTTCAGTTCTGTGCGCACGGGAGCAAAGCCAGTTAGGGGCTGCTGGGAGCTGGAGCTGGAGGAGGCACAGAGGTTGAGCAGAAATAAGCTGGTCCATTTTACTGAGCAGCTACCACGGAGCTGACCCTGGCCACACACTGTTTCTCATAATCCTTCCAGCTATCTTCAAGGCAAGAATTTTTGTCTTCCTTTTGAATGAGGAAACTGAGATTCAGAAAGATTAAGTAACTTTCTCAGAGTTGAGCCGGCTGTCTGAGTTGGCAGCCACATGCTTTTCTGCCATGCTTCCTGGACTTCTCAGCAGTGAGGGAGGGGTTGCTTACCTCGCCCATACTCAGAAAGTACACTTTGTTTTCTGAATAACTCAATTCTGTCTGAGATGTCTCAGACTACTGGACGACAATTTTCACACATATTTTCATCTCTTTCCAGCCTCCCTGGGTGTGTCAGGAAGTCATTCGTTGCATATTTTCCAAAACGATAAGGCTTGAGGTAGACTTTCTAATTCTAAGACTTATTTGAACAGAATTAAAATATTCCACTCGATGCCTTCCACAGTGCTTTGAATCCATCTCCAATAAATATCTTTCCGATGGAATCTAATTTTAAGAAATGTGCTTTTGCTTAACTCACATTCAGTAAACCCACGCCCTCCCAGCTATTGCTACTTGGAAGAACATTGGTCTAAGAAATCAGAGGCAGCTCCTTGTAGCAAATACACTCGGAATTTCCCCACAAATACAAACTCCCATGACAACCAAATAGAAAGAGAAAAGAAGAACTCACTATCTTAAAGCCACCAGCTGTAATTCCTTTCTGCTAAAAACTGTAGTACAATATAGATTCTGTTTAAAATTTTCTTATTTTTATGACTGACATAAAGAATGACCTGAGTTTAAAAGTCCTTTCTATTTTACTTCTAAACTGGTAAGAAGATATTAGTATAAAATATCTATCCAATAAATGAATTGACAAATAGACTTAATAAATTTGACTTAACTAGCAAGTCTATATTGTCGATAATCATTTTGACTATTTCCACACATTTTGGTTTTCCAATATTCTGCATCCTTTTCTCCCAATGAGATTCTCTAGGCTGGCATATCTCTCTATGGCACAGTGAGGGAGCAGTTGATACAGTGTAGGCCAAAATGATCCATCTGTTTCTGGTTTCCCCCTAAAAGTAACCCACACTTGAACACCACTGGTTACAACTGATGATTTGTTCTCAAATGAATTTTACATTTATTTTGCTATACATGGTTCAGTTCCCAGCAAAACCATTACCAAGGTCTACTTATGGATTCCATTCTGAGGAACACGGACTTGTTCAAAATTCTGTGGTAAAAAGAGAGGCCTAATTTTATTTGTCGTCTTCACTTCCATTTGTCTCATTAGAATCTTTAAGTTGGGGTTAAGCAGATCTCCCTCCCTCCCCCTAATAACGTTTCTTTTTTCTGAACCCGGGACAAAGAATGTATGAGGTTTCCTGCGCAGTAAATCCTCCATATGTGCTTATCCCTGGAGTAGTTTAAAAATCAGGGCTAGGGGGCACATTTTTCTCTCCATAAATCACCACAGAATCAGCCTCTGACAGATCAGCAGCTCGAATGACTCCCAGCCAATCCTGGGAGGATTCCTTTCTTCCTAAGGCATGCCTTTCAATGTCCGGGGGCCACGCTCTCTATTGTCAGAGGACATCATGCAGTGTGCAGGGGGTTTTAATTAACTCACTAATTGTGCCCTCTCTTTAATTTTCTGGATGATATTGTGTGTGTGTGAGCATGAGATATGCAGCTCCTCGCTGTTTTTCTCTGTTCAGAGAAGCTATTCTGCGCGAAGACTCTGCACAAGAATTTTCATAATATCCCACTGTAGTAACAGAAAGTTTGAAATAACCTGAATACCCAAGTGAAGGACGTTAGTCAGATAAATTATAGTATAACAAAACGGGGTATTAAGCACCTATTTGAAATGAGGTGTGTGAAGGGTATTTTGGTGTTATGGAAAGTTTATAATGCTACAGTGAATATCCTTATACTGGATCATGTGCACTTATGCAAGAAATTCTGTAGGATATATGTCCAGGAGTGGAATTACTCATTCAGAAAGTTTAATCGTTTTTCATTTAATAGATTTTGATGGGGGAAAAAAAACTTCAAAAAGACTGTCAAACTTATAATCACAAAGCAATAATCAATTGGATGAGATTTTTCCAAGGGACCATTTTTAATCCATCCATCTTGGTCTAGAAACAAGCTGGAATGCTCTCTAAGAAACTCTAAAACTCTAAAACACCAACTTGTCTTTTCACTCAAATATGTATTGTTTCTCCAGAAAGATGTGTAGAGAAGCTGTATATAAAAAGTTATATGTATAAAACATCTCTTTGATGCTGCTAAATTAATCAGTAGTAAGGGCATGTATTATGTCTCTTAAACATCCTAAAATCTTCAGTGTGTGTGAAGACAATCCAGCTTTGTGTCTAAATGCTGTGTGTCACTAACGTGTTCTGGCCCCAGTTTCCTTATTTGTAAAATGAAGGGTTGCAATCTAAAATCCATGTAGCTCTAACAACTTTATGATTTCACAATTCCTCTTACTAGCTGCTTCTAGCGAGATGGAGACCTTCTTCCTCTCTCATAAGAATGACATCCTGTATTGTATGTTGTATTTAGTCCTCATAAAAGCCCTTTGAGGTTTAAGTATCATTGTGTCCATTTTACAGAGAGGAAACTGAGGCACAGAAAGGTCAAGTAACTTGTCTGGGGCCACAGAACCACGGATGGCAGATCCAGGTTCTTTCTCTTTCCCTGCCTTCCTCCTCAGAGTCAACAAGTAGAAGTAAATGTCAAAACGAACCCTGCAGAATTTTTAACACTGCATGCCCCAGCTTGGATAGACAATGTTTATTTCCATGTTCCAAGGGAGAAGATTCTCAAGTTACACCAAATTGAATGTATAAATCCAAACTTGGCTTAGCTTCTTTATGCCTTACGCTTTAAGATTAAGAGACTTCTCATGTTTTTTAGTTTTATAATTTTTACAAGATACTGAAACAAAGGCAGAAAAGAATTGTGGGGAAAATCTCTTTAAGGTCAAATGGAGTCACTTTCTCTGGCAGATCAAGATTGATGTGTTTCCGCGGGGCAGGTTGCTGTGGCCCGCGCAGAGATCTGAACTGGTTCCCTGTTCTTGTTAAGGAAGGGGCAGCACCAACAGAAGGCGGGTCGTCGTGTTGAGAATCAGGTGAGACTAGGCCTGCAGAATTGGTGCTCCCTCCCTTCTGGCCCCTAGCCCACCTCCAGACTTCCAGGCACAGACAGCTCAGGACATTGTAGCATTTTGTGCCAGGCAAGAGCCCAAGGCTCTCTCCAAACCTCCATCATGTTGGAAATTTTTTTTTCTTTCAAATCACTGGAATGTTCCACATCGCCAAATACCAAAGAAAAAACACTTAATCTTTCGTCTTAAACTTTCTTTCTTGCTGATCCTAAGGGTTCTTAAGAAAACTCTTTGCTGATCATCTTCGATTCCTCACCCTTTTCCAGTTGATGAGCACCTCCTTCTTTCTAGATTATTCCTTGAGTCTTTGCATATAGGCTCTGGAGTGGACAGGATGGCTCTACCACTTGGAGCAAGTTACTCAACCCTTCTGAGTCTTAATTTCTTCCTCTGCAAGAAGGAAATAATTACAATGTCTACCTCAAGGCATTTTAGGGCTAAACAAGGCAATACATGTAAAGATCATAGCCAGGTAGGTGCCAAGTCCAACTCACTGCCTATTTTTGTAAATAAAGTTTTATTGGCACACAGCCCTGCTCATTCATTTACATATTGCCTGTGGCTGCTTTCCTGCTAAAATGGCAGAGTTGAGTAGCTGCAACAGAGATTGTTTGGCCTGCAGACCCTAAAATATTCACTGTCTAGTCCTTCACAGAAAGTTTGTTGATTCCCAGTAAAACTCTATATAAAAATAGGGCATCACCTGTGCCAATAAGGCCCTTTCATTAATTTATTAGTTTATTTATACATCAACAAGTATTTATTGAGCATGTGGGCCAAGCATACGCTAGGGATTCACATATGCGTAACATACTCAAAGGAGGCTCAAGGAATTTGGGAGAGATACTACAAGTCTATAGTGTGGATCTAGATATATCCAGGACTCCTAGATAGTGGGAGGGTGGGGTGGGGTGAGGTAGTGTGAGAGAGGTGTATGTGGGGGGAGAGGAGGAAGTTTCCAGAAATTGAAGACCTCTGAGCTGAATTCTAGGTAGGGAGGCAGTAGGAGACAGCTACCTTGGGTATGTTGACATTTATTCATTCAATAAATATAGCTTGAAAAAGTTAGGTAAGATCTCTGCCCTTAGGAGAATAGACTCTAGGATAGACAATCAGCGAGTTAACCAAGGAATGAAGACAATAATAGCCAAGTGTGAAAATACTATGAAGACTGAAAACCAAGGTGATGTGCTACAGATCCTGAAAGGGATGATGGGGGATGGGCAGAGTTATCTCCAATGGTCTCGGGAAGCCTCGCTGAAGAGAAGGAGAGCTTGTGCTTGTACAAGAATGACAAGTGAGCCAGCCATGAGAAAAACTGGGTGACAAAACAGCCCAGGCTGAGGAGCAGTGAGTGCAAAGGCCCTGGGAGGGGGAGGAGGGCCAAAGACTGTTCACTGTGTTGCAGAGGAGAGAAGACCTTTGTTGACTGCTGGTAGCACAAGGTGTGAGCAATGGAGAAGCCCAGAGGCCTTATATTGCTGCAATCTGATTCTCATGCGATGGGCAGCCAGGTTTGAAGCAGGGGACTGAAGCAACCTGATGATTCATAATAAAAATGTTATAGTATAACTATTATGATCATCTTTGAGATATCATCCTTCTAATAAGATTGGAAGAGGCCTTGGGCTAGAGATATGAATTGGGAGACTCAATCCAGGAACAGGTGGAGATTACGGACTAGCAAGGGAGGGTGGGAATTGAGGAGCCGGAAGTACTGACAGCCAGCATGGGCTGCAGGGTGGGAACACATTCTGATCTCATGCTCTTGTGTTTGCTTTACTTTGAGGTCACCACTGCTTTGCCCTTTGGCCACGATGAAAGATAAGAGTAACTTGAAAGTAAACAACCCCCCCCCAAACAGAACAACAGCTTGTTTACCTGTAATGGAAAATTACTTGCACCAGAGCTTGCCGGCTCCCAGGGATTCTAAAGTTGTGAGGTCAATCTGCATTTTATCCTGGATAAGACCAAAATTAACTAAACTGAGACTTGGGCACTAGCCTGAAGTTAAAACTCCTATTTCCGGCGCTGATTCTTTCCAGTTTCGCTTTCAACCTTCTATAAACTGTTGCAACTCTCCCTTTTCTTGTCTCATAATTCCATAATGGTTTGGGCATCCAATTTCCATGACTTGACTCCCTACACAAATTCTGCTGTGAAACTGTTTCTACGACTAAGCCACAATGGATGGATTCAGTCAAATAACTGCTCAATAGAAGGGAAGGGATGCTGGTAAAGCAGGAATTTGGCATCAGGTAAACATGTAATAGGCTTTTAATTGAACACATCTTTCCCCTTTTAGCCAGTTGTTTTGTTGTGTAGACAGTCTCAACCTGCCCAGGTACCTTTTCCTCTTTCCCCAACAATCCCACTCTCTTCTCCTTCCTGGTGCTCTGTGGGCTCCTTCATGCTGTTTTACCTGGCCACGTGCCACAACCTGTCTGAAATGTTGGAATTGCAGAAAATCAGAGGAAAAGGGAGTCTGGAGTGCTGCTGTCAAACAGCTTTCTCACTCCATCGCTGATAAAGAATGCCTGTGGGTCCCATACGAAGGGAAAGTGTGAACATTGTGGCATGACAGGAAGTGATTTACAATGATTCACTGAACAGTGCTGGGCAACTAGACAAAAGCAAATATCAAATCTACCCAATTCAGAGGGATTAGCCAGCTGTTTACCAAGCCAGCAGTTTCCCTGCTTCCCACTCGACATTCTCACTGTGGGACATTATCTTCAAGGGATGCATCGGGTCCCTTCCAGTGCACTGTAAGGGTCCTTCCTTTTTTCTCCTTTACATTTCCTCCCAATTGTTTTCTTTTCCTGCCCTCCAGGGGAGAATAGGAGGATACCCCGTGCCTGTTTCCAGTCTTATAATGAGCATGACCATTTGGTGCTGACACATGAACAGGAACGTAGCTCCTAGGCCTGCACATCTGGGGGAAATGCCTGTTTTCCTTTGAATTCAATAGGCAGCTAATGAGTTTCCCATCCCTTTGGATCTCTCCGAGCTCTGCTGTCGTGTGCACTGGTAGGTGTTTGCAAATACAAAGTGGTTGAGTATACTTCCTTCCGTTGCAAAAGAAGACTTTCAGAACTCGTAAATAAATGGTCATTTATGAAGGTTTGATTGGATTTTGAAAATAATTTAGAACTGTGTGTGTGTAAAAAGAAAACTTTGTTAGCATGAAACCACGGTGCTTGGAGTGGGTCTGGTAACCAGGGAAAAGGGTGGTCTCTTCTGTCCTTTGACTGGCCACATTTAGCAGAGTGCCTGGGTTGGCAGGAGAGTTGATTCCACCGTCTCACTTTAGTCTCTTCGAGAATCTTCTTTTTTTTTTCCTTACAATGAAAAAGTGCACAGATCATAGTACAGCAGATCATAAGAGTCACCCTTGCCATCTTCTGCAGATCATGAATGTAGGCCATTTTATAAAAATGAGAGAGAGAGAAGAGAAAGATTTTGATTTACGAATAAATATGGAAAACCATTTTATCTACAAAGCAATTCAATCTGGATCACAGCCATAAAGTACTAGTTAGGCTACTAGTAAGTGATTAGAGAGAGGCAAAATCTGACTTGAACACAAAAACTTCAATCACTTGGATACATGTTTGATTCTCTGCAAGAATATCCGTGACCTAAATCTCTGAACTTGGGTATTTCCAAGGAAACCACCCAACTTCCCTATTGTCTTAAACACAATTAATGAAATGTGTGACAGGACCAGAGGTCTTTGTGTAATTAGATCAATAGCAGTAAAAGCTATCAGCATCTGAGATTTATATCTCTCTCCAACCAAGACCCCTTAGGCTTAGTAACATATCCAAGTGGAAATAAGGGGGAAAAAAAAAAGAACCCCAAGAAAACAAACAAAACTACTGATGGAATTAAGAACCTAGGATTTTCCCAGAGGCAAACAGCTGAACTCACACTACCAGTAAGACTGAAAGGGACCCATTACTCAGCCTTTACTTAGCATTGGGCACAATTCATTCTTGATGTTTTAATAAAACATGGGTTGGTAGTAATAAAAGCCTTGTGTTTTAATAAAATGCAGGTTAGTATTATCAGCCTTGTTTTACAGATAAAGAAATGGAGGCTCTGAAAGTCATCAGCAATCCTGAAGTCTAGAAGATCTCCAGGCCAGGACTCAAAGCCAGACCTGGGACTCTATAATCTAGAGTCTATGTTGTCTTCTTAACAGTCACACCCTAACTAGCCTCACTGGGGAAAGATGATTTCACATATAGTTGTTAAAAAGTGAGCATGTGGGGGGGATGAAAATGTGGCCCAAGAGTATCTAAAAAGGAAGACAGCTCATTGGCACACCAGGTCATGAAATGACCAGAGTGTGAACGTGAACTAGTAAACCACAATGCAAATGGGAGTGGCTCAGACACAATTGACTGCACCATCTGGAAAAATGGTGAAGCCTACCAAGAAAGAATGCTAAGCTGAAAAGTGATATGGGTTTATGTCAAGCAAATCAGTATCTTACGTTTCTTTTCACTTTAAGTAGTTATTTTCTACTTATGACATATCCCTTCACCCTGAGCTGACTCGAGGTTATTGGTTGAGTGCAAAACAAGAGGAAAGCCAGTTGGGAACTGACATTCTTTTTAGATTGAGCCTCTTCCAGTGAGACCCCAACTTCAGGCAAACCTCTGGGATTTCAATGACAGAGATTGCTTTCTTAGTAAACAACCTTGGAAATTCTTCCTCCTCTTCTTTCACGGTCCTGGTGTTCTTCACCATTTTATCAATGATTTGTGGGTTGGAAGAGAGAACCCTGCTCACTAGATTTTAAGATAAACTTGTGGAGAGAAGGATGGGAGTTGGAAGGCGGGTACCCAACGGCTTGGAAGACAGGATCAGAATTCAAAAGAGATCAGAGGCAATTGAAAAAGGATTCATAAACAAAACAGTACAACAAATACTTGTTGATTGAGTGATCAAAATTCAAGGTAGTTCTGGGGAATATGGAGAAGCAGGTTATAAAGCAAAAGGTCTATGGATCATAGTTATGGTTCCTTTGCTTCTGAAATAGAAACCTAAGATGTATCATGACAAGCATAAATGTACTTCATAACACTAGTTCATCGAGCACCTATTTGATTCTGTTAAGATTCTGATGAGGTAGACAAAAGGGAATCAAAACGAGAATCATGAAATGATCAGCTTAACCGCCTGTTGGGCACTCAGAGGGTAGTTCTTGACTGGTGCATTAAAATGTACTCGTTTTGCATTTTTTCAGCTTTGTCGAGGAGTAATTGACATATAATAAGCTGCTTGTATTTAAAATGTGCAATATGATGAGTTCTGATTTATATACACACCTGTGAAACCATTTTCACAATCAAGATAATGAACATATCCATCATCCCTAAAAGTTTCCTCATGCTCGTTTATAACCCCTTCCCCTCTAATCTCAGTGCCCAGGCAACCACTGAGCTGTTTTCTGTTACTATCGATTATATTTTATAGACTAATTTTATATAAATGAGATCATACAGTAGATACTCTTTTTAGTCTAGCCTCTTTCACTCAGCATAATTACTTTGAAAGCCATCATGTTTCATGTGTCAGTATTTCATTTCCTTTTATTCCTGGGTAGTAGTCCATATAGTTTATTTTTTGGAGCTTAGTTATTACTCCTCTGGATAGATTAGTCAGTTGACATATTCTTACTCTCTTTCTTTATTCTATTTTGTTGTTGTTTGACTCACATCATAGACTCAGTAAATACTTATAGTGATTTATTTAAGGATTTGGTTAAAAAAATCTCTTTGAGAGGATTCTATGAGAGGTCATTCATTCATTCATTTATTCAACCATTCAGGAAAGATCGATTGAGCCTTTACTAGTGTTAAAAGATAAACCGAGGCATATTAAAAAATTTAAAGTTTATTTGAGCAAAAATTGATTCCAATCTGGCAGCGCCAAACTGGAAGTGGTTAGGAGTGCTCCACTGACAAGAGCCAGGGGAAAGAATTACATAGAGACAAGGCAGAAGCAAAGTAAGGGAATTGTTGATTGGCTACAGCTTCAAGCCTACTTGGCTGTTTGTGATTGGTGCTCCTTAGTGTTTTGATTTCGTAACCTAGAGATAGTTACAGGCTTAGATTTTGGTTTGCTTACATAAGCTGCCACGGCATTAGCGCCTCCTCAGTCTAATGGCTCCTTGTTTAATTAATTTAACACTAGGTCCCAGGCACTATTCTAGGTACCGAGGATACAGTAATAAAGAAAACAGACATGAATACAAGCTCTCATGCCCTTACATTCTTCTTTTTTTTTTTTTTTGGTGAGGAAAAGCAGCCCTGAGCTAACATCCGATGCCAATCCTCTTTTTTTTTTTTTTTTTTTGCTGAGGAAGATTGGCCTTGGGCTAACATCCATGCCCATCTTCCTCTACTTTATATGGGACGCCGCCACAGTCTGGCTTGACAAGCGGTGTGTCGCTGCACGCCCAGGATCCGAACCTGAAAACCCTGGGCGCGGAGCGCACACACTTAACCTCTGCGCAACCAGGCTGGCGCCTGCCCTTACATTCTATTGAGAGGAGATGGACAATAAATACAATAAAAAAAAATTGTATAGTATATTAGAAGTTGACACGTGCAATTTAGAAATAATAGAACCAGGTAAAGCATCATCAGACGCCATTCTAATGGTAAGCCCACATTCGGACCAGCTCCCATAAATTGGACTGAATGTAGACTTTGGTGTGGTTTTCTCAAACTCACAAGATTCTGTGGAAATCAACTTCCAACAGGACTTAAAAGAAAACAAGGCTGCCATGGATGGCCAGGAGTTAGAGAATGCAGCGATCTTTCCACTGGAACTGCCCCCAGATAATAAGCTTGTGTGTCCACCTGGAGGAGAAAGGAGAGGGAGTGGCTGCCGTAGTCTCCTCCCCCAGCTGTAGGAATCAAGCCAGAGAGCTTAAATGGGAGAACACTCCAACACATTATGTTGGTAAATGTCTCGTTTCAGTTCCAGCTATAAACCTCGACCCAGGAATGTGCGTGCTTTGCTATTTCCAAGTATACATTTATTTGCTTTGGGGGAGGAGAGATGACAAGGCACAGCAAACGGGAAGTTGGGCCAAGCCAAAATGTCTTGCTCAAAAACTGATGAAACGGGGCCCCAAATCCATCACCAAGGAATGTTGGACTGTTTCCCCAGCAGCAGAAATGTTTTTGCATTTCGGCTTAGGTAGGTTTAAGGGAGAAGTGAAAGGGAGTTGCTGTAACTAGGGGAAGAGAACCTTCCCTGCCTGCCTTCGACACTTACTCCAGTGTCAGCGGGCACCCGTCCAAGGCAGCCTGAACTTTCTGAGAAATTTCATTTCCTGTTCCCGCTGCCTATGCGGACTGGAGGTCTGGGTGACCGAGGGAGGGGAGCAGGGGTGCGGTTTAGTCTAAGAGCAGGGGGTGGGAACTCTTTGCTCTGACATGCTTAGCAGCAGCAACTATAAAAATAAAACTTTGAGCTGTAGAAGCTTGGTTCTTTCAACAGCAAACTTCACTCATGAAATTCTTAAAAATCTTTTGGGAAGACAAGTTTGTTTTGTTTTGTCTTGTTTGCTTTCAGAGTCACTTAAAACATAAAACGATTGACTTAAAATCCAGAGGAGGCCTTACCACCACCTAGTTCAACTTATTCATTTTACAGAAGAGACTACACAGTTCAGAGCTAGTAAGTGGCAATGGTTGGGGGGTTGGGAACAGCGTCCACGTTTCCTGGCTCTGAACGCACTGCAATTTCCTCTGTGGATTATAGAAGAGTGCAATTCCAAACACCAGGTCTTGGTGAGTTTTACTGTATGTAAGTTATATCTCACAATCTGACTTAAAACAAAAAGAAGTATATGTTATCCAGGCCTCCCCTTGAACCTGAGTCTGTTTGACTCCAGAGCCCGAGGCGGTCCTGCACTTTGCATTATTGTCACTACTGTGAATCCACAGTCCTTTTCCGTTTAGTGTTTGAGGAGCAAGCTGAGGACTGAAGAGGCTCTGCAGCACGAAGGCATTAATCATGGCAATTGGAAAGATAAGCCTGCTGAGTCTTGAGCCCCGCCAGTCAACAGCTTCTATCTTGCCATGCAAATTTCACTTCCCGATGAAATTAATCACTCTTTGCATAGAGGGACCGTTTTATCGGAACCAGTCTCTGCTTGAGGTTCAGGATAGAAAAACAAAACAGGGCCAGCCCCAGGATGGGAAAGGGACATTTGGTATTCTTGTTGGCTTCCTGGCTAATTACAAAGTGTTAATGACATTCAAACGAAACTTGCCTCCCTCAATGATCTACAAATAAAGAAGGGCAATAGAAGGTGAACCAAAGAAAAGACAGGGACCTCTGGGGAAGTGCAGAGCAAGCCCAATCAGCCTTAATAATCACCAGAGGGAAAAGCATCTTAATTTACAAAGGAAATAGACACTCCAGTAACTCGGAAAACCAGCACAGGCTGAAATCAGGTAGACCAAGAGCTCTTAAACTAATCAAAGCTGGTTTTCAAACCTCAAAGATTTGTTATTGCAAACCATTTCTCAAACAATAAACTGATAGAATGAATGGCGGGACTCTTTGTTAACATCCATAGTAAACATATAAACATGAAATACAAATAATGCTGTAAGAGGAATGAGGAAACAAGACGAGAACAGGTAGAGACAATAAAGCTGTTTAACTTTGAATGGTAACAGAAAATGTTCTTTGCTAGTATTGCTTAAGAAAATCAACATAATATTTTGTTTTGTCCCTTATGAGTATTCTTGATGAATTTTGCTCCTGTGGTTAAAATGATATTAAATTCAAGTTTTCAAATTTTTCCTTCGAGAGCATATGCTTGCTGGTCAAGACCAATTAGTTTTGATCCTTCTTACAGTCTTGGTTTATATCAAGTATCAGTTTTGGCATTCCGAGAACTGAGTCTTTTTATTCCTCAGCACTTTGAACCGGGCTCTGCTCTCAGCCTGTACTGAGATTGCTGAATGAACGAATTCGGCAACTTCTGAATTTCCCTTCTTGCGACCCTTGTGTATTTTATTATGCCTAGTCAATAGTTCTCCAGGCTCTTTCAGGCGTGTTAATTTGTTTTCTCCCTTTTCTGCTTCTTCATCCTGTCTCATCTCCACTTCGCTCTGTGGGGGGTTTTGCATATTAGATGGCTTTCTTTACACAGGATTAAGATATGTTGCAGGGATGTCATAGGCAACAATTAATAGACTTTTAAGTTCATTAAAATAGGGGTCAGGGCCGGCCCCGTGACTTAGCAGTTAAGTGCATGTGCTCCGCTACCGGCGGCCCAGGTTCGGATCCCGGGCGCGCATGGACACACCGCTTCTCCAGCCATGCTGAGGCCCTATCCCACATATAGCAACTAGAAGGATGTGCAACTATGACGTACAACTATCTATTGGGACTTTGGGGGGAAAAAAAGGAGGAGGATTGGCAATAGATGTTAGCTCAGAGCCGGTCTATGTCAGCAAAAAGAGGAGGATTAGCATGGATGATAGCTCAGGGCTGATCTTCCTCACCAAAAAAAAAAAAAAAAAAAAAATAGGGGTCAGAGTATTATGAAGGCCAGGGGTGTTCACTGTAACAATATGATGAGTGAAAATAATCACCTGGGGCCAACCCCAGTGGCCTAGTGGTTAAGTTTGGCACACTCGGCTTTAGTGGCTTGGGTTAGGTTCCTGGGTGTGGACCTTACACCACTCGTCTGTCAGTGGCCATGCTGTGGTGGTGCTCACATACAAAAAGAGGAAGATTGGCAGCGAATGTTAGCTCAGGGCAAATCTTCCTCAGCAAGCAAAAAAAAATCACCTGGTTTGGGGACTGGTTGCTTTACGTACGATATCTTTAAGGACATATTAATTCTACTTTTAGAAATTCTCTACTTTTAAAAATGATTCACAAGTTTTTGTTGGGCTTGAGTACCAGGGAGGAGGCCCTGCCACAGGCTCCAGGCATTTTATTTGGTCCTATCCTTCTTCATTCACTTACACCGGGCATGACATGATTCTCCAGTGGATCTACAAAGTTCAAGACTTGCTCGAGAGATGGCTTGCAGAGGCTTGGAGCAGGCAGAAGTTTCTGGAGACGTACTCTATGTCTTTCTGCAACTCAGGTTTGCTTCTGGCGCTGAGTTCAGCATCATATGAACTGCATTGCTTCAGGAGGAAACAAAGAACAGGAAACCACGACAGGGACATTCAAAGCACACCCTTTGTATTGCGTGTCTCCTTCTGCACATCTTCACCTGCTCTTCCTCTGTGGCGGCCCTCCTCCACAGGCGTTGACCCCTTGCCCACACCTTCCCTGGAGCCCAGAGAGCACAGCCAAGTGGCTCTAGCAGCTGACGGTGCCCCATGTCTTACATCATGCAGGAAGAGACAACCAACCTGAGGCCTCTTAGCTACAGACATAGGCCCATTTCCTCTGCTAGAAAACACCTCAAAATCCTTTTCCACTTTCTAGACCAGCAATGCTAAGGATGGATTTGAATCTAGCCAGGTCTTTCATACTCCACTGGGCAAAGTGTCTGCTCTGCCAAAAATGGTGGGCTCAGAAATCTGAGGGCCCCTAGCCTCAGAGATCAGGAATGATCATGTCTACAGCTCTTTCTCCATCTCCACGTGGGTACCCAAGACCGCACCTCTGCCTGTTCCTCACTGTCCACTCCAGACCCCCTACCACTCTGACCCCCTTACTCATTCCAGACAACTCTCCCTACCCCAACATGGGTTCCTGCCTTAAGCACAGACACAGCTGCACCCTGGAAAGCACTGCTCCAGCCTGAAGCTCAGCCGCTACAACTTTATGTCGAGACTTGTCTTTTTTCTTTTTTTTTTTGAGGATGATCAGCCCTGAGCTAACATCCATGCTAATCTTCCTCTTTTTGCTGAGGAAGACCAGCTCTGAGCTAACATCTATTGCCAATCCTCCTCCCCGCCCCCCAAAGCCCCAGTAGATAGTTGTATGTCATAGGTGCACATCCTTCTAGTTGCTGTATGTGGGACGCGGCCTCAGCATGGCCGGAGAAGCGGTGCGTCGGTGCGCGCCCGGGATCTGAACCTGGGCCGCCAGTAGTGGAGCACGCGCACTTAACCGCTAAGCCACGGGCCGGCCCGAGACTTGTCTTGATAGGATCATTTCCATTGCTAGGTTGGAAGCCATCTTCTCCTTTCAAGTCAGCCCACCTTTACATCCAGGAGTTCTCAGCAACCCAAAGAGAATCCCTAATTCCTGACACTAAACACCACCAGCTGTCCCCATTTCCCCACCATCCACTTGGCACTGAAATTAGCCAATGAGACATCTTGGGCAATTTTAAGCCATAATTGCCTCAGGTTCCTCTCTATTTCGGGCTTAAGATGTGTAACAGTTAAGAAAGAAGACAAACCTTGCTGAGTGCTTTGTGCAACCAGTTTTACTACTTTATATCTCATCTGGATAAATACAATTTACAAATGCCTCATCAAGGAGTTCAGCTGAAAGCAGTATTCCAGGCCTGTTCTGTAATCAGAAAAACACACACACCAACTAGCAACAGTCAGCTAAGAATTCAATGCTGTCTCATTTTTCTTTAAAAGAATGTCAAATCAAGGAACAATTCTCCGTCACAAAGCAGGATGAGATGTCAGGTGGAGACAGATGAGGATTATAGGGCTACTTATTTGGCACAACTACCTAGAAACAAACCGAAAAGGATACTGCAATGTTAAACAGGCGCAGGGCATTCTTTTAAAAACACCAAGTGTCCAAGTTACAAAACCCTGAAGAAGTCCTTCTAAACTCTCAGATGGGGCAATTTATCTCTTTTCCCAGCTGGAGTATTTGTGAGATGTCTCTCAGAAAGAAAGGACTCAATATGCAAATCTTTAAGCCTTAAAGGGAGGAAGTCTATTTGAGGCAATTCTGGGTTGAGGAAGCAGAAAGACCAGAAAATGCATTTTTCACATAGTTTTGTGAACTAACCAAAGTGTTTAGGGTGAACATGGTCACTTCAATTTTTTTCCATTAGAGGTTATCTGCAAAGACCACAGGAAATGTTTACGCAAATTTAAACCCTATTTCTCAAGCGTTATTGGGATAAGTACAGTAATTTAGAGACTTGGTTTCTACACAAGTTTCTAACAACTTAAGGCCTGGCCTCTCCCACCCTCAACACCATACTTCACCCAGTTGTGTCAACTAGCTAACAAATAACAATAATGCTTACTAACAAGTGTAGCAATGGCTTTTTTAAATGTTCACTCTTTCATTGCTCTCGTTGATAACTAACTCAAAGAAACGTACCACTGGGATTAGTAGACAGACAGAGAGACAGACAGATGCATGGATAAGCAAGCATAGCAAAATGTCAACCGTGGAATCTAGGTAGTGGGAATATGAGCGTTCTCTATGAAATTCTTTCCGCTTTGCATTAAGTTTGAAATTTTAAATAATAAAATGTTAGAAAAAAATCTACCACATTTTGAAAACGTCTACAAGTCTAAGAAGTGACCATTGGGCTAACGACTGGGAAGACCCATGCTCTGTAGCTTGAATTAGTGATTTAAGCCCAACGCCCAATCAAACATTGCTAATTTATCAAATGCTCGTAGTGGCAGAAATGGAGGTTTCACCACCAGTAATCCTCTAGATGTTTGACTGCTTCATGTTTATTTACGTTTCAGCATTTTCTCCAATTCTTAGACTCTTGGCAAAAGCTTTTACTCAAATGCAGCAGCAAATTGTAGGCTCTGGCTGTTTAGGAATAAATGAAGGACGGGGCCGGCCCAGTGGCACAAGTGGTTAAGTGAGCGCGGTCCGCTGCGGCGGCCCGGGGTCCGCCGGTTCGGATCCCGGGCGCGCACCAACGCACCGCTTGGCAGGCCATGCTGTGGCGGCGTCCCATATAAAGTGGAGGAAGATGGGCACGGATGTTAGCCCAGGGCCAGTCTTCCTCAGCAGAAAAAAAAAAAAAAGAAGAGGATTGGCAGATGTTAGCACAGGGCTGATCTTCCTCACAAAAAAAAATAAAAAAGAATAAATAAAGGCGTTCATCTCTTTCAGAAAGCTTTCTCTCCCCCCCCCACCCTGCATTAGTGCCCCTCTTCTTTCCCCCCCACCCCACATTAGTGCCCCTCTTCTTTGCTCTCCTCTGTGCAAACTCTATCAGGGCCCTTCTCAAGGGGTTTTTCAGGAGTCTCTCCAACTAAATTATGGTTCCCTGGAGGGCAAGAACAGTGTCTTGGTCAACTTTGCTTCTCTGGTACTCACTACCATGGCTGGCCCATTGTGGGCCGTCAGCAAATGCTGCCTTTGTCTGTGTGTAGATTAATGCTGTGTATACACGTAGAGACGTAGGCTCAGGCCTTCCCATCAAACGGCGAAGTCAAGCCGTCCAGTCATGAGAATCGCACGTTTGCCCAGAGCAGAGTTTCCCCACGATGGTGTCCCCTGCAATCACTGCGGATTCCAAAGCACACTGCTGCCTCCATCCTACCCACTGAGTTTCTGATGAACTGTGCTGGGATGTGGCCTGGGCCTCAGGACATTAGACTCTCCCCAGTGATAGAAATGTGTAGGTGGCACAGACAACCCCTGGGCTGGGACTTTAGGGGTTACCAGGTACTTTCACTTGCATTTATTCTCTTTCATTCTCAGTACAATCTAGCAGGTCTCCAGGACAGAAGCTTATCATCTAAGTCAGTGGTTCTCAACTGGGGCGCATTTTGTCCTCCAGGAAACAGTTGGCAGTATCTGGAGGCTTTTTTGGTTGTCACATCTGAGAGGGGGGCATCCAGTGGGTAGAGGCCAGGGATGCTGCTAAACATCCAACAGTGCACAAGTCAGCCCCCACCTCAAAGAATTATCTGGCTCCAAATGTCCATGGTGCTGAGATTGAGACTTCCTGGTCTATGTAACTGTTTGTTTAACTGGAGTTTCTTCGTTAGAATAATTCTTTGAGACTGTTCCTCCACGCACACTGTGCCCTTGCCCCAGATAAGACAGACAGCTGCACAGCAGTTGATTCCAAAGGACATCTAAGTCAACTGTTATTGTGGCAGGTCAGATTGTCTCCAGTGAATGAGGGAGCTGACATTCAATGAGTGTTCTCTTCGTGCCAGGCACTTTACACAGAGGACCACATGCTTCTCCCCACGATCCTGAGAGATAGATATTCTAAATGCAAAAACTTAACTCATTACACAACGTCACACATTTAATAAAGGGCTCGAGCTCCAAGTTTTATATTCAAGACAAGTTGCCTCCGATCTCAAATTGGTCTGTATGGTTTTAATATAAAATTAATAATCGCTCGTGTTTCAAAAACTCCTTTGTTTGAGAAACTTTGGCCTACAGCATTCTTCATCTTCCCTGCTCTTGTGGAAAGGAATTGAGGTGCCTTATAAACCTCATCATTAGCAAGGCATACCGGAGCCGTTTCCTCGTAATCCCAGCCCTCTCCACCCCTCCAGGAATCCATGAAATGCCTTTGAAGGTAAAGTGTAAATCACTTTTGCATTATCGGAGCCACGGCTTATCTTCATTGTTATGGATAATTGAGGTGACTGTGCTAATGGCAGCTTCTGAATAACCTGATGATAGATCTATTAATACAGTGTTAAACGTCACAGTTAAAATAGAAGGTATCATACTTATTGCTGTATTGCCGGACCTAGCACAATTCCTGGCATAAAGTTTATGCTTAACAAATGTTGGCTGGATGAACCGATGAAGTAAATGAATCAGAATAAGAAGCAGTAAATTCAAGTGATTTATAGAATGGAAAATCTAGAGAGTTTTTGTTTGAGATTGATATCTTCTCTAGTGGTAGCTGAAAGAGGCGATAGCTGGCTTTCATTTTATTATTAAAGCATGGATAGAGCATCTCAACATTTATTTTCTCAGGGAACCCTTGTGCACTGTTGGTGGGAATGTAAATTGGTACAACCATTATGGAAAATAGTATGCAGGTTCCTCAAGAAATTAAAAACAGAACTACCATGTGATCTAGCAATCCCACTTCTGGCTATATATCCAAAGGAAATGAAATCAGGATCTCAAATGTCTGCACTCCCATGTTCATTGCAGCATCATTCACAATAACTAAGATATGGAAACAAACTAAATGTCCGTCGACAGATGAATGGGTAAAGAAAATGTAGTGTATATATACACAATGGAATATTATTCAGTCTTAGAAAAAGGAGGAAATCCTGCCATTTGCAACAACATGGATGAACCTGGAAGACATTATGCAAAATGAGATAAGCCAGACACAGACAGATAAATACTGCATGGTATCACTTATGTGTGGAATCTAAAAAAGTCAAACGCATAGAGGCAGAAAGTAGAATGGTGGTTGCCAGGGGCTGGGGGATGGGAGAAACGGTCAAAGGGTACAAAGTTTCAGTTATGTAGGATGAATAAGTTCTGGGGATTTAATCTACAGCATGGTGACTGTAGTTAATAATACTGTATTGTATACTTGTAACTTGCTGAGTAGATCTTAAGTGTTCTCAACACAACACAAAACAAACCAAAAAAAAACAATGTAACTATGTGAGGTGATGGGAATGTTAATTAGCTTGATTGTGGTAATCATTTCACAATGTAAATGTATATCAAAACATGTTGTACACTTTAAATATATATAACTTTTGTCAATTATAAAGCCAGAAAAAAAAAGAAATAACATGGCATAATCAGAATGCTGATTTACCTCTATCATTAATAAATTATTTTAAAATATAAAAAAGTTATTTTCTCATCCTTATATCAGAACCTAAGAGTGTCACCAAATATTATATTTTGTGGATGAATATAATTCCAATATTCACATCAACGTTTCTTGTTGGCAGATATTAATTACATTTTTCTTTTAAAGAAGGATAAACAGTTTAAAACAGGAAAGATTTTACATGATTAGGTTTTTTCAAAAGAACTTTTGCACTTTTATCAACATCTGACAAACATCCCCAGGAGCAACTTCTCCATTAGGCACAGAGCTGAGGGCGCACGAAATTATTTCAATTTCTTCTAAAAATCAGAAGGAAAAAAACTAATATAATTTAGCCTGGATTATACTCACCATCAAACCAACATAGTCATCAAATCTAATTTTTACTCCAGATATATATACATTTTGGTGGAGGAAGGGCTCCACAAAGGACAAAGTCCCTACAGCCCATGAAAATTGCCCAGTAGTTCTGGATATCACCTCTCTACATTCCACAACTCTACTCTTCAAATAAAGAGTGGTTTTTCATTAGCTTCTGATTTCAATTTTTCAGAGAGCTTCATTCAATCATCTAAATGACTATCTGGGTCCTTCAGTGAAGGGAGACTGGCAGCTAAGGACATTTTACATCCAAGGGATGGCAAGGGACTGACTCAGGGAGTGGAGGAGGGGAGAGGCAATATATGAAGTGGGAATATACTGGCTTGCAGGTGAAGGGTGTGGGGTCAGGGATGACTCCAAGATTTTCAGCTTGGGGATCTGGGTGGATAAAGGTGCAGTTATCCAAGATATCTCAAGAAAATAGCATGAGAGACGAGATGGTCAATGGGTCTCAGGGAGAATGGGATTGGAAAGAGCTAAGGCTGACCCTGGCAGAGATGGAGGAAGAGGAGGTGACACTACAGACTGCGATGCAGTAGGCAGAGGCGAGAGAACAAGCTGGAGAGCTGGGTCCAGAGTTCTGGAGAGGATGGAGTTTTAAGAGTTACCGAGAGGTCAGTAAATTCACAGGCCTCGGGGAGGTCAAGGAGATTGGGGCCACTCCTGGCTTTGACCATCTGGAAGGCACTAGAGGTCTTTGCTTGATAGTTTCTGAAGCGCTGTATAGGGAGAAGTCAGATTGCAGTGGATAGAAGATACGGAGAGTCAGGACGTTTTAGAATATAAATTGAGGAAAAGAAGTCAGTGCCAGGGAGAAAGGGAGCATGCTGGTGTTTTACTTCTCTTCTGCCTCTCAAAAAAGTGCTTTAACAGTCAGAGAGAAGGAAGTATTATTGTCTAGATCAGGGGTCAGCAAACTATGACTCATCGGCCAAATCCAGCGTGCTGCCACCTATGTTTGTAAATAAAGTTTTATTGACAGACAGCCATGCCCATTTTATGGCGTGTTTATGTTTTGTCTACAGCTGCTTTTTGGTACAATGGCAGAGTGGATAGTTGTGACAGAGACCGTCTGGTGAGTAAAACAAAATATTTATTATCAGGCCCTTTTACAGAAAGTTTGTCAACCCCTGTTCTAGGTTAACTTCTAGATGTAAAGATGAAGAAACAGATATTCCATTATATTTCTATATCCATTTGCTGTCGTGCTCTGACAAAGCAGAAATGCCTCCTGGAATGACTAATTACCTAGTATAGCCCTCATGACTCACCAAACATCTACTCTCATCAAGGTGAATTTTCCTTCCCATTCTAGCTACAAACCAAAACTAAAGCTGAATGCGCCTCTGTCCCCTGCATGGGCCTTATTTCAGGAATGTTTCTTGGGCCCATTAATTAGCAGAAGTGACTTAGCTGTTTCTGAAAACATGGAGATTTAAGAGAAAAGGAAATACTTTTGTTTCTGCCTCCATCCTTTAGTGGGAATCAAAGTTAATAGCTCATGGTCAGGTTGGCAGCTCACAAGAAAGGGCGAGGTTGCCAGAAAAACCAAAATCACACAATTTCCTGTTATTGAAGATGTATTTCAACAATGTCACTGAGGGCTTCAAACACAAAAATGGCTGTGTGCCGGAGCCAGACCAGCTCCAAGGGCCTTCATGTGCTTTATTGTTTGAGGCTGAGGGGGTCAGAGCACTCTCTCTGCTGTGTTCTTCTCTCTTCTTCCCACCTCTGTAATTTTTTTGTTACGCTATTACGATCCCTGCTGAAAATTAAATTAAACTTTCCAATTTCCTCTTTGTTGATCCAAGCAATCAATTACAGAGAAATTAGAAATGATTTACAACACTAAGGTATTTTTTGACGTTGCAATTGGCTATACACAAAGATGGTGGGATAATAGGTTTGAAAATGAAAGATATTTGCACTGATTTTTCAACTGATATTTATATATCTTAGCATCAAATTTCCTCCCATTCACCCCATTTAAACATGAAAAGGTGCCTCTTACTGGTGCTATAGTCTACCTCCCCCACCATCTTCCTCCCCAGTCATCCCCACACATCCCCCACACTATTTTTAAGTTATGGCACTGGGCCTGTGTAGCTCCTGTCATCCAGCGTCAAGTCTAAAGCCACACTCCCAGAATACCTAGCATGTCATTGCCACTTACACTCAAAGCTTCAGCTTTGGCATGGTTGAAAATTCTTCCAAGTAATGTCCAAGAGGAATATTTTTTTCTAGGGTGGGCCTGCTGGGCCAACTCAGAGGGGCATGGTAGATTTTGATTACATCTTTCAGTATAGAATGTGTGTAGGCCAGCCATGGAAGGATTGGAAGATTCACTGACTAGAGGGGCTCCCAAGATTACTCTATGTGAATTCAAACTGCTAAAGAACCTGTGAATTTGACCCACTGTCCTGACTTTTGGGTCCAGATCCATGTGGCCATCATAGACTTGAATAGTTTGACCTCTGGCCACCACAATTGAAAATTAGACTCCTGAAGAAGGTAAGAATTTCTGGAGTCTCCTTGGGTTGGGAGAGCTTTAGGTCTGGAGTGCCTTAAAGGTTTCCCTTAGGAATCATTTTGGATATGGTGACCACATTGCCCAAATTTAAATTCCAGAGGCATGAACAAATATTCATAAACATGGACAAATATCCATAGAATATTTGAAGAGCTACTGCCACCGAGCCAAGATGACTTTTCCAGGCTACATGGCATTTCTGTACTTGATCACTCCTGAGTCTCCTATGAGAGAAGCATTTTCTTGGGCCTGGTCATTCCTGTCTGGGTTGACTATCAAGATCTGTACATCTCAGAAACAAGAACTGGGCCCCATGATGTCATACAGGTGGCCTCAAGGAGAAGACAGAGCTCTCTAGTCATCTTGACTTAGAGTAAAGGCATGCAACTCCTGTATTGCAATGAGAGGGCCAGCTAACTCTGCAACCTGGTGACATAATCTGAAAGTCCTTGAGCTGAAATGGAGCGACTGCGGTGGTGATGGTGCTCTTACTCCTCATACCTTGGTAAATATCTGTCAACCAGAATGTGGGTAACCAGTTATAGGCCCCCAATGATGTTTTAGTTAGGAAGATTTTTCTGTATTTACCCAAGGCCATCCCAGAAGTGTTTTATTTTTAAGGTGCTTTATTCATAGAAGTTCGCTGTCCTCTTTATGATTTAAAATAATTGATTACTAGTCATTCAGACTAATCAGCATTTAGTATTATACTGTCTCTGAATCACCAGTTTATTCTGTTATGTTTCAGGCGGGTCAGGATTCATGAACAAACTTGAACTTTGAACCCATACAAGTTTATCACCACAAAAGGAACTGAGACACAGAGATAATCTTTAGCTGTTAGGATTCACCATAGCAATTACTGAGATAATCTTAAAACATCATAAAAATCAAGAAGTTATAGCTTAGTCTCATAAAATCAGAATTATAAGGCACTTCAAATCAGTATTGCTTTAAATCAGCATAATTCATTCATGACACTAATTGTGAGTAATAATTACTAATTTGGGAGAGTTTCCTGAATAGTCCATAGGCTCAAATCAGTGTTTACTATTTAGTACAATCATGGCATTTTTGAAATTTTTTTTATAATTCTAAAAATAATATAGACTCAAGATAAAGAAATGACTGTTCACCCTTTTGGGTGAAGGGGACTGAAAAAGTCCCATTCCTTGGAGAGATATTAACACTACCTTATATAAGCTTTCAGGATATTTTTTACTTATAAATACGTAATTGACATTGATTGATTTCCTCCTCAGCAGCCTCCTGATTGGAAACATACCATCTAATAGTTCTTTGTTTGCAAATAAATAGGATCATACTGCACATCTGCACTTGCCTTTCAGTTAACCTAATGATGACCCTTGGGCATCCTTGTATATTATTACATGTACATTTGCCTTATTTCATGGTTGCACAGTATTCCATTGTAGGGAAGTAGCATATTTTAACCAGTTCCCTCCTGGTGGCTATTTATGTTGATTTCAGCTTTTTTTCCTTTGCTGGTATAAACATGGTCTTTTCACATCATTGTTCAGATGTGCAAATTCCTAGAAACAAAAAAATCTTGATCAACTAGAGTGTATTTTAAAATCTTGTGATCTGTTGCAATGTTTAGGAAGGTAAGGCACCTGTGTTCACAGAGCTATCACTGGAATAGTTTAGAGCCTTTGCTTTCTCCCTCTTTTATAGGCTGTGAGCCAATTAGCAGACATTTTGTATTTATAGCACTCAGTGGCAAGCTGCATGCTGTGATTATACTGGATTTTATCCCCATCCTTGATTATGGGAAGCCCTTCACAGACACAGTGAACCTTGATTGTGAAGATGGGGCTTGATTTCAGGAACATAGAGAAGACAAGAGAAATGCTTAAGATTGCTGTTTAGAAAATGATTGTGAATTTGCTTATTTGGCATGTAGAATAATAAGCCTTGTTACTAGTATTACTAATACTCATCAAGCCTTTCCTCTAAATTATTTATTATTCCTCAGAACTCAGGCCATTCTAAGTATCCATTGGATGATCTTTCTGCAATGACATAGGCCATTGGAATTGTTGTTTATAAATTATAGAATCCAACTCTGGATAACTCAAGCAAAAAAGGAATTGATTAGAAGGACAAGGGTAGTTCATATAATCATTAGAAAAGTGAGAGATCAGGTTCAGAAAATAAACAAGAACCAGCAGTGGGCCTGATGGCCAAGGGGAAGGCCAAGATCATGCTGCGCTCTGGTTAGGGCCACACTGCTGGCACCACTACTCCTAGAAATCCCCAAACCTTTAGGTTCCTGACTCCACCACTTCCACCAAGAAGTGGCTCAGCTCTTGGTGAAACCTCAAGACTGCCTCCCTCAAGACCAAAAGTCCTAGGCGGGACTTTCTGATTGGCTGAGCCTAGGTCATATGCTCAAGTCCCAGGCATAGAGAACTCTGGAGGAGGGAATTATCTGACACCCTTTGGCTTTCCCCTGGGGAAATCTCCTACCAAGACCCATGCAATGGGGAATTATTCCTAAATAGAGAGTTCTATGCTTCATAGCCAGAAAAAACGAGAAATGAGAACTGATCACCACTGTGAGGTCTCCACTTCTGTTTCTGGAATGACATTATAATTAATTTATGATTCTCTTTATTGGCACCTCCTTAAAAGCAGCATATTAACTTCTTGTAACCTCATCTAAGCTCCATCCTTCGGCAATGTTGTTATTGTTTTTAATGATTCTCAGCAATAGTAATAATGCTTCATAGTCAGCTAGTGGTTGTGGCTGTCTGAATGCTTTTCCATGTAGGGTGGCATTTAATTAATTAGCCTCTATGTAGTAGGAATAGTTCCTCCCCATCATGTTTACTTCTTTTGACATATCTTTTTTTTAAAGTCTCTCCCTATAGAAACACTAACCTCACTATTCCCACTTGCTTCCTCAGCATCAATCAAGAGCTCCATATTAATCATTGGAATGAAGACTTAGTTTTTTTCCCCTGGATTTCAGGACCCTCCTTGATCCCATCTTTTCCTGCCCATCAAACCACTGTTCATCACCACAAATCATTCATCCAGCCAGCAGGGACCCTCCTGCTCAATCTCAGGTCTTTATGCCTACGTTACCCATTGCCCTAAACGAAAATAAGACCCTGGATTTTGAGTGAAAAAAATACCCATATTCGTATTATTTTTATTTCCTAGTATTCCAGAAATGTGCAGGTAGCAAATTATTTTCTATGGTTTTATATTTTGCACATCTCTTTTGTGAATTTTTCTTTTGTGAAAAAAGTTGGAATAAAAATGCTTTAGTGAATTCTAGAAAAACTTACATTAAATCAGCTGTGTGTTTTTTGGAAAAGTAGAGAAGCTGTCTGGGCCTCATCTGAAAAGCTAAATGTTGGGCCAGATGATTTATGATTTGTTCTTCAACCGTAATCTTCTATGTATTTAAAAAATTCCATGAACAGAAGTGGGGGCTGACAGAGAAGGGGACTCGAGGCAACATTATAGAGCAGAACTCCTTCACTGGCTTTATCTGCAAATGAGAATCATAATTGACCTTGGAGTAGCTTGAAGATTCACGAGTTCATTGACGCCCAGTGAGTTAACTGATGTAAGCTACTTTAAGACCTTAATACACATCTCCTGGAGATCATTTTACAATAAAAACCCTAAGCATGAAGGGCTCAATTCTTGCCCTAGGCACTTTTTGCTTTATTAAAACATAATAGTCATTATTATTTTCAGGTGTGATGATGGCATTGTGGTTATTTTTTTTAAAAGTCTTTATCTTTGAGAACAGGATTTCTCAATCTCAGCAGTATTGACATTTTGGGATCATTCTTTGTTGGGATGGGGGGGCTGTCCTGTCCATTGCAGAATGTTTGGCAGCACCCCTGGCCTCTATCCAACTAGATGCCAATAGTACTCATTCCTTCCCCAGTTGTGACAACCAAACATGACTCCAGATATTGCCAAATTGCTGACTCCCCATGGGGGGCAACTTCACCCCTAGTTGAGAACCACTGTTTAAGAGATGCATACCGAAATAATTTTTGGATGAAATAATATGTCTGGTGGGGGTGGTGGAGGGTGCGTGTGTCGATGTGGTAGGATTGGCCAAAGCCTGATGTTTATTGGGGCTGGGTGATGGGTTCTGGGGCTTCATTATACTATTTTGACAACTACTTTTGTGTATGTTAGAAATTCTCTAAAATAAAAGCACAAAAAATATTTTTTTAAGACATCAGTGGCATCAATTTAAAATCCATTTCCAGCTTTGAGCCTGCAGACTGTCTTGCTTTGGAGAGAACATGAAGAGCTGAGGATAGAGGAAGTAGAATATTATTCACACTCCTGACTAACTGGTGTTGACCATTTTGAAGATACACTAAGTTTTGAATGTTTAAACTGAGCTCCTAACCAGTCTTGCTAGGCTCAGGCCACCATGATTGTTTGTTCCCTGGTCATCTGGACCAGAGTTAGCCAAATTGAAGACTGGGACTCGATGACTCGTGGAAGCCTTCCATCCTCCTGGTGGCCAGCATGCTCCTTATTTAGGCCAACTGCATCAGTGCAGCCCTATCTCAGCCCTGTTGCCTTGGGGGGGCTGATGCTTAGGGACAGATTTCCCTTATTAAAGCCTCATGGGCATGGACATGCCTAGTGAGAAAGAGGCAGTGGGAAGGCTGAGACTGGCTTGAAATAGAGGAACACCAGCAGGGATCCAATTAATGATGCATAATTATCAGTCAGCCTGAGGTTTTTCGGCCTGAGAAACATCACTGGAACTTTGCTTGAGGCTGGGCGGAGCAACTTTCAGAACCTTTGTTTTGAGGCTGAGAATTGGGGTCATCCAGAACAGAGCAAGAGCAAATCAAGGATTGCTTTATGGATGATGATGTTGGGCGGGTGGTAGAGATGAGTTTGGGCAGATTGGCACTAGAATTTCAAAGTTATTCTTTTTCATGCTTAAGGAAAATAATCAGGGCTATCTAGAGAAACTGGCAATTCATAATTCTCACCTGCATAGAAAAAATGCAGCTGTAACTGATTTAGAAGAGTCCGGGGCTGCTTCCAATCTTGAAGTAGAGGGTGTGGCTAAGAGATGCAACTCCGGCCAGACCACCTGGAATCAAATCCCGACTCCACCCCTTAGGAGCCCTGCTAACCTTAGTTCAAGTTCATCTTTTGTGCTATTAATGTGTTAAAGACTCACAAAAACTCTGTCCCTTTGAGATACTTATTTTTTTTTAACCCCATCTCCCAGATGGCATGTAGACCCTTACTGGTGTCATTTCAAATCTGGAAGTGAATCTGGTAGCTATCTTTGTTGCCAGCATTTTCTTGTTAAATGAGGTTATAAGAAATTCAAATACTCCATATTTACATGCTCTTTACTCTGTCTTTGATGTTTTCCTTTTCAGCTAGCAAATTATTCTAGCGTTCGTACAAATACTGCTCCTAATCAGAACGAGGGCTTCTCCCTCCCTCCCAGAGGCAGCCCAACTGTTGTCTGCTTTCGCTTGCTTGTTCTGTGCACTCTGTGGAGAGTATTATCACTCTAAACCGGTTTCCCAGAGTAGTCCTCAGACCTCTGGTATCAGAATCCCCCAGAGTACGAATTAAAATTGCAGTTTCCCGGCTGAACCCCAGATCTTCTGATTCTGAATTTCTAAGAGGGGGGCCCAGGAAACTGTATTTTCGCCAAGCATCCCAAGAGATTCTGATGCACACTGAAGTATGGGAGCTGTGGGCTTACACCTTAAACCCAGGGTTTGCCCACCGCCCCCATAGCAAATTCTTCAGCATCCTTAACTTCTGTCTTCTCCATGCAGGAAACTCTCTTCCCAGAAATTCATCCTGCAAGGTGTTATCAAGTTTGTTTTCCCAGGAAGATAAACTCTTGATATAAGCTTTGTAATGAGGGGGAAGAAAGCAATTTTTATCTGAAGTTGAGAGGTTATAGCTCAAGCCTCAGACAGAAAACTTAGACAGGATGAGTCATCTGAGGAAAAGGTGAAAAGCTCAGCTAGCCTGAGCTGATAGAGACAAACTTGTGAGTCTGACTATGTGAAACCATGCTCTTGGGTCAATAAATATTTGCAGAATGAAACTGATAGTTTACTGATATGGACACGGTGAGGCTGGCCACTTTGATTACCTGTGTACAGTGTCTAACCCTGAGATTCCACATTAAAGTAAAATAGCTTGTGTGTCCTTCGAGCTGACTGGGGCTTGGCCCTTACTCAGACCTTAATTGCTCTTTTTTTATGCATAATTTCAAGAAGATTAGTTATCTGATTGCTCAGACCACTGAAAATGGGAAGCAGCTGATTAGAAGCAATTTGCAAGAACAAGAGGGCTATGCAGACACAGGGCACCAGGACAGAGGCAAAAACTGACTGAACTTAGAGTTCTGGAAAATTTGGTTATGTGGAACTCATCATTCCATGATTATGATATATAAGTTAGGTGGGAATGTAATGATACCTGTAAAAATTGAGTCCTCTCAACTTAAAGACTTTACCTTAAGAATCTTTTAGTACTTAAAAAAAAAATAAGTAGGCCATTGGTGATCAAGTATAATGTTGACTACTTAGGTATGGAGGAGTAGAGATAACGAAAGGTAAAAAGGCCTTACACGGGTCATGGAATAGAGTCAATAACGATCCAGGGGCTGGGACTAGATCCTAAACAGGTCTCCCTGAATTTATAAATTTTGTTTCATAAAAGGAAAATGACAGTCTGAAAACCTGCGTTGAGCCTTTCTTCCATTTGATTGACCTAAATTTCATTTCGCTTTGGCTGATTACCAAAGCATTACATTAGCAAAGTGCTTCCCGCTAGCGTACGGCCATTTAAGCTGGAAATATAATACTCGACTAATTAGAATCAATGTTCCCTATAGAAGTATAAGTCATAGCTCAGATGTTTCTCTACATATAGGGAAGAAAGAAAAATCAAGTTCTGGCATAGTTCTGTAAATATTGGCTAATTTCAGACAATTCCAACAATGCCGTCACAAGATACAGGAAGTTAAAGTCCAAATTCTAAAATAAAATTGAATACTATTTTGCCTCCTTGTGTGACCCTTACATTTGAAGTTATGTTAAGAGAATAAACTTAGTGTTTGTGGTCATCTGAGGAAATGAACTAAATAATTCAGGCCATAACGTTGTGTTAGTGTGGTGCATCTATGTGATTTTTGTCTCAAGAGGGGAAATATACAAAGCAGAATACATGTGGTAATAAGGGCTGGGGAGATGTTGGCAGTGACCAGCCAGGTGAGTTTAAATTTTAAATCCCAAATAGGAATTTGCAAAATTCATCTCATGTTGAAAAACATCTTTCCCGTGAACTCTAAAGAGGCCCGAAACCCTCTCTACCTTTGGGTTCATCTATTCCTGAGCCAGGACTCACCATGGGCAAGATTCGAACTTTCCCTAAGTCCCAGTTTCTCCAGTGATAAACTGTGAATATCATTTCTCACCATGGCACAGCTCCCCCCAGGTTATTGATGTTGACGAATGACCCTCAAACGCCAAATACGGTTTCTGAGAGAACTGATAACATTTGAATAGAGTACTAGGATCTTAGATCAGGAAGAAACTTCAGTGATGCAGTGCTGTACTCATTTGATAGATGAAGGAATGGGGTCAGAGAGGTTGAGTGGTTCACCACCTGTTTTCATGTATTTTCTGTGGTGCATAATAACGATCGGGTTGTGTTCCTCTCAGTTCTGGGAGTTCCCTCCAGGCAGGAGGTGTATCTTAATCATCTTGATGTCCCTCTGTCCTAGCAGAGTGCCACGAACACAGCAGATGTTTGCTGCTTGTTAAATAAGTTGCTAAAGCAAGTCAGCAAAGGAGTGTCCCTGGTAACCAGACTCCTAGCCAGCCCTCTTTTCATTAAGTCTCGGTTCTGTAAATGTTCTTAACAAATAGGGCAGTTCAGAACATTCTGGACTTACTGAGGGATTTGTCTCAGCAGCATCCTACTGGTGCAAGATGTTTAAATTCCTTTGCTGAAGGTCCTGGCCACATAGTCCCAGAGGCCCTGGCCAAGTCTGCATACACATGGTCTGTTTCTTTGGGGCTCTTTCTCCCTGCTGTGGGTCCTTTGAGAACCGTGACTGTGAATTAGTCATCTCTGTGTTGCCGGAGGCTACCACAGTGCCTGGTGCATACTGGTGCTTCTGCAAGTGCTAGCTGGGGAAATACGTGTTATCTACACATGTTGAACGTGAACTGAACCAGGCACCTTTCCAAAGTGCTTGCCCTGATGAATTTCTTTAATCCTTGCAGCAGCATTCTTAACATTATTCCAGTTTTACAGATGGAGAAACAGAGAAGTTTGGAATCTAGTCCAAGGTCACACAGCTAGTAATTAGAGGAGCTGGGATTTGAACCAAGGGAATCTGGCTCCAGGGCCCACCAAACCAGCAATTCCCAAAGTTTTGGTCTCAGACACCCTTTGCACTCTTAGAATTTATCAAGGACCTCAAAGAGCCTTTCTTAATGTGGGCTGAATAGCTCAAAATTTACCGTAGTAGAAATTAAACCTGAGAAATTTAAAAATATTTATTAATTAATTTATTTAAATATAACAATAATAAGCCCATTGTATGTTAACGTGACATTTTTTAATTAAAAAACCCCAAACTAAAGCCAGCCCTGATGGCCTAGTGGTTAAAAGTTTGGCATGCTCTGCTTCAGCAGCCTGGGTTCGGTTCCTGGGCACGGAACCATGCCACTTGTCTCTCAGTAGCCATGCTGTGGTGGCAGCTCACATAGAACTAGAAGGACTTACGACTAGAATGTACAACTATGTGCTAGGGCTTTGGGGAGGAAAAAAAAAAAAGAACAAAACAAAACAAAAAAAAGCCCAAACTATATTTTCCTAGACACAAAAAATGTGATGAGAAGAGTGGCAATGTTTTACATTGCTGCAAATCTCTTTAATGACTGACCTAAGAGAAAACAGCTGGATTTGCTCATCATCTGCTTGGCATTCAGTCTGTTGACATATGTCCTGTAGCCTCCGGGAAACTCCACTGTACACTTGTAAGAGAATGAGAGAGAAAAAGGCACATATACTTTGGCTTTCAGTGATCGCCAGGGCTCCCCCGGGGTATAGTTTGGACCATACAACACTCCCTCTCTGCATGAGCCCTGGGGTGGGTTGGGGTTCACAAAGATGAGACTCTGCCTTTCAGGAGGCCTTAATGCTGTGGTGACTGATGCATCCTTCTCTAACCTCGTGCAGCCCATGATGGGGCTGTGGTTTCATAAAACCAATTCGTGTGCTGCCCCCTCATGCTCCATGGGTTTTCCTGCTTGTGTGCCTGTGCTCTGGCTGTGCCCTCCTCCCGGCATGCTGTCCTCCTTCAGGTGGCTTTCCAGAGGCCCAGGCTGGCCTGAATACCCCCCTCCTCTGGGCTCTCATTTCCCCAAATAGAGCTACATGGCGGCCCCACATTACACCGCATCTCTCTAGCCCAGGCTGAGCACTCTCCAAGGACAGGGATTTTGATTTTAGTCCTCTTCCCATTTTTAGCGTTCAGAGTAAAATGCTGGGGAGCATGGGGGTAGAGGTGATAAATTTGATGTGAAGATCGAGGGAAACTTCCTGGAGGAAGGGGATTGGACCTGGTCTGGAGGCAGCAGGGAGGGAAGGGCAATCCTGTCATTTGGAACAGTTTGAGCGGGGGCTTAGGCATCTCCTGGAGGAAATAGATGTGGTTGGAGGGTCCACGGCAAAGGGGCTGGTGGAAGACAAAGCTGGGAAGGTGAGAGAGGGCACAACGTCACCTGCGTACAGAAGTCGCTTGGATGAAAGGAGCTCATCTAATCTCGCCGCATGTGAGTTTCAGAACAATTGGACTTATCATCTACTGATGATGCTTGGCTCAGTGTACAGAATGAATACTCAGGCCTTTTAGATGAGATGAAAGTGCTTTTCCTGAGCAGCAGCCAACAGACATCACATTCAGGAGCCTCCTGGTCCGACTGGCTGCTAGATGGATTCTGTAGGAGGAAAGTCTTATACAGAAGAAACTTCCCAGCCACTGGGCTGGGAAGTCTATGTATTCTCAAGGACAGAGACCGTCGCCTCATACAAATACAAGAGCAGCTAGATGACTATAGGAGGCAGAGTACTTAAGGAGGCAGAGATTTACTTTTAGTCGACAGCAAGAAATATATTTTTTCCCTTGTGCTTCAGCTGCCATTGTGGCTACTTTTTATTACTCTGGAGACAGGCACAGCCAAGATTTTCTTGTAGACATTATTTCCCAGGAAGTGTCATGTTTTAAAATGCATAGAAAAAGCTTCTCCTCGATTTATTCCAGACATTCAACTTGGCACCACTTAGTAAATTATTATTACAAATTTAGCATCATTTGAAATTATTATTATTAAAATGGTGCTCGTTGAAGAATTTGAAAGTACAGAAAAAGGAAAAGAAGCAGGAAAAATATCCCCTCTCTTATAATTCCAAACATCAAGATGCTCATCCCTATGTGGTATCTCCCAAGATGTCTACCATCAATTCCTTCTCTCCCTGTATGTGCATGCTCTTCAAAGGATCAAGATGAGGAGTCTATCTCCCCTTGAATCTGGGCTGATGTCCTGAATTCCTTTGATCACTAGAAATTGGCAGAAGTGATGCTGTGCCAATTCTAGGCCCAGACTGTAAGAGACCTGGCACTTTCACTTTCCCTCTGGAAACTAGCTGCCATATAAGTAGAGACTCCCTACTGTGAGGAAGCCCAAGCTAGTGATGTGGAGAGTCCATACAGAGGAGAACCAAGGTGTCTGACATGTTAGAAAAGCCTTCTTGGACCTTCCAGCCTAGCCCAGCCACCAGTTCAGTTGAATTAATGACCTCAGCTTATGTCACATGGAGCAGGAAACCACCTGGCTAAGACCAGTTTACCCACAGAATCATGAGAAATAATAAATGATTATTCTTTTAAGGCACTAAATTTTACAGTTTGTTATTAGGCAGCAAGCAATAACTGAAACACCCCATTATATTTTAGAATATTTTCTTAGTGTCTTTTTCACAAAGTATTTTTAGCAGAGTCACACTCATGCAATAAAAACAATTGGTTTTTAGTGCTTTTCGCTTCACATTGTAGAACATGACTTTTCTCATTTTATCAAAAGTGCTCTGAATATGTTTAATGACTACACTCTATTCGATTGTAGGGAAGCATTATCATTTGGGCCAATCAGATCCCCCATCCCAGGAAGGTAATATTGAGACAAGTGATTCTGGTCAATCTTTGTGACTGGGATGGCCACAATTGGACACTGTGGAAGTAGAAAGAGAAAATCAATTACAGAGAGAAAGAAGAAAGAGGCAGGCACAGAGAGAGGAGAGAAAATAGAGACAATGCAGCCTGTAGGGAGTCTTCTGGAGTCTGCTGGTATTCTAGCTCTAACCCATGTGTGCAACCCCCTATTTTTGATGAAGCAGTTGATTATTTGTTTCCAGTAAATTCTTCATTTACTCTTAAATCACTTTGAGAGACTTTGGTTCCCTACAACCAAATGACTCTTGAACAAGACCAACGGTTTCAAAAGAAGAGCAAGAAGGAAGATTATCTTGGAGAGGTAGGGAGAGCTGCTTTTCTGGAGAATGAAGTTGCCTTTGCAGACTTCAGTTTCCTGAGGACGAATCAGCTCTACAACTTGGAATTGAGCAATTAACAGTCAGTTTGTGTCGAGTAATTCTAGTGATGGATGTACAGCTTATCTACAGATGTCCACCATTAAGATCTACTTCTGATGCTGAATTCTGATTGTAAAAGGAATAGAGGCTGTATTAGTCTGTTCGGGCTGCCATTAACAAATACCATAGACCGGGCAGCTTAAGCAACAGAAATTTATTTTCTCACAGATCTGGAGGCTGGGAAGTCAAAGATCAAGGTGCTGGTCAATTTGATTCCTGGTGAGAGCTCTCTTCCTGGCTTACAGAAGACCACCTTCTCACTATGTCCTCACATGGGAGAGAGAGAGGGTGAGAGAGAGAGAGAGAGAGAGAGAGAGAGATCTCTTTCTTTTCTTATAAGGCCACCAATGCCATCAGATTAGGGTCCCACCTTTATGACCTCATTTAACCTTAATTTCCTCCTAAAAGCCCTATCTCCAAATACAGTCATATTGGGAGTTATGGCTTCAACATATGAATTTTGGAGGGACACAATTCAATCCATAGCAGAGGCCAAAAACCATATGTGCCCCTGAGAGAATAGTGCCAAATTATCCACTGTAAAATGGGGACATCAATAGCTGTCACCTTATTACACTGAAGCTGTGACAAAGATTATTGCTTCAGATTTCCAAAATCAATCACGGCTTGTGAAATTAAGAACATCTGAATATTGTGAGTCTGTACATATATATCCATAATTAATACTGTATTTCTGGGCTAAGAGCCCAGCAACTATGTTATATAAGCATGCACAAATGCACCTTTATATTTTGATGGTATTTAATTTCCTTGTAGGCAATTTTCTTCTTGAATAAACTAATTGATGACTGTATTTTTTCATGAAAGATCATGAGGAATGTTCTAGATTGACTCTCCAGTGTTTTAGACGTACAGCAACCTTGCCAACATGTGGTCTTGAACATTCTGCATCTAGCTGGGGATCTGTTAGAACACCATCCTCTATAGCTGCCCTTTTCCATACAGTGTACACATGTGGCTAGTGAGCAACTGAAATGTGTCAAATCCAAGTTCAGATGTTCTGTAAGTGTAATATACATACCTAACTTTGAAGACTTAGTACAAAAAAAGAATATATCTAGTAATTTCTATGTTGATTACATGTTGAAATATTTTAGATATGTTGAGTTAAATAAAATGCATTATATTAATTTCACCTTTTTATTTATACTCTTTAAAAATGTGGTTCCTGGAAAATTTTAAATTATGTATGTGGTTCACTTTTGTGGCTTGCATTATATTTCCAATGGAGAGCTACTACTCTACAGAATTGAATTCAGCCTTTTGTGAGTTCAGCCAATAAAGACTGGTAACCTTAAAACCCTAGAGTATTTCTTCTCAGGGGCCCTAAGAACTGGAGCAAGCATAGAAGAATCGGGGTGTTTTAGCCTTTAATGCCTCCTTCTTTGTACCTTTCTCAACTCCTGGATGCTACTAGCTGCTACCTAAGTGTCCCAGCAAGAGAATCTACCCAGGGGGTCAGCCCAGTGGCATAGTGGTTAAGTTTGTGTGCTCTGCTTTGGCAACCCAGGGTTCCCAGGTTTGGACCCCCAGGGTGGACCTACACACTGCTCATCAAGCCATGCTGTGGCAGCATCCCACATACAAAATAGAGGAAGATTGGCACAGATGTTAGCTCAGGGCCAATCTTCCTCACCAAAAAAAAAAAAAAGAGAGAGAGAGCGAGAAGCTACCCAGTATGCCCTTCCCAAGACATCTCCCTGAGCTTTACAGTTGCTCATTATTCTTTTCCTTTTTTATCTTCCCAAAACTAACAACCCCTCAGCCTAGGGACCTCACATAGTTGTTATTTGGAATGTGGGCTTAAAAAATTTCCCACAAGAGTATAAAAGACAAGCTCTCTAGTACCCTGTTAGAGGTGAGATTGTAAGGCTCTGCAATGGGATAACTTCTGGCCAAGTGTCCCAGTTAAAAGATGCATTTCCAACAGTTGGGAGGTAGGTATTTTGGGGTAATGTATTTAAACCAAGCATTGTCGATGCACAGCTATGCTGTAAATATATTAACCTTCTCTCTGCTGAAGGCATAGTTAGCAGACTTACAATCAATATTATGTGCTCTCAAACTGATTTCCCCTAAAATAATCTCTACCTGTTTCCATATAAGTCCCTTCCCCCTATCCCCATAGCCTCTTCCTCGTTTAAAAATCTTTAAAAATCAGAAGGTACCATTAATGGACCAAATCACTTCTGTTGCAAGACTGTCTGTCAGATATTTTTAGCTGTGCTCCATTATTGATGACTTTCTCTCCTTTGGAGTGGCATGTTTCTCATTCATTTGGTATTTATATACCACGCACATTCCAAAAGTTCTCGAAGCTGTTAGGTACCTTTCATATGCGTACAAACATGCTCTCCCACTGTTGTTCTGTAAAACTGGAGCTTCTACTGAAAGAAAACAATTCTTCAAGCACACCAATCCTGCTGCAAACAGACGTTAGGCCAGGTCTTTTGGGAATCTCTTAAGTAGACTCAACTAGAGAGCTGGGTTTTTTTAAAAAGTCCCCATAAATTAACCCATAGTTTGTTAAATTAGCCGAGACTAAAAGAAGTTTATTAAACGATTCCCACAGCTACAGCATTATATTTCAGGGAGTTTACGGGGATAAGTAGATCTTTATCGGGAATCACCATTAACATGGTCATCAGCTTGCACATCATTAAATATCTCACTTCAAGGGCAATTATGTTGGACTCTGTATTCATCAGAGAATAATTGCAGAAAAACGTGCCATTCACACCAATTTTTCGGAGATATCAGCAATACAAAGGTGGAAATCAAAAGTAACATTTCCTTTTTTGTGTATTATTTGAAAATTGTACTGTGGCAGTTTTGCAGGACTAATTCATAGATTGGCTTATTTATGTGTGATGTTATATGAGCATCAAATTATCCAAATTCTCTATGATTATTTTAGTCTGTTCCTCATAAATGGATGCATGCTTCTTGCTGCCAAATTTGGCTTGCATGGTAATTGGTGGGTTTCTATTGGAAGACTCAGCCGTTAAAATTGGATTACCTATAGATGGGTGCGGTGGACACACCCTAAGGTGACCCCCAATGAGTCACAATCTTATATAATCCTCTCCCCTTGAGTGTTCCAGGAACCTGTGGCCTGCTTCTAGCCCATAGAACATGGCAAAGGTGAGGGGATGTCACTCCCTTGATTACATTATGTAAGACTCTGTCTTAGTGGACTGAAGTGAGAGAATCTCCCTTGCTGGTCTTGAAGAAGTGAGCTGGCTGGTCGGGAGAGGGCCTTCGAGAGGACCACATGGTTAGGAACTGTGAGCAGCCTCTAGGAGCTGAGAGCAGCCCCTGGCTGACAGCTAGGAAGGCAACAGGGACCTCAGTCCTACAGCTTCAAGGAACTGAACTCTGCCAACCATCCTGTAAGCTTAGACGAGGTCTCTCAGCTCCAGATGAGCTGAAGCCCAGCTGACACCTTGACTGCAGCCTTGTGAGACGTGAACAGAGAACCCAGCTACGCTGTGCCCAGATTCCTGACCCAAGAAACTGTGAGATAATAAAGGGGTGTTATTTTGAGCCACTAAATGTGTGGTAGTTTGTTTTCAGCATAGAAAACAAATGCGATGGGGTTTACATTAATTTCTATGACACAGTATTCATAAATTTATCTTTAACCAGTTATTCTCAAACTCTCTCTGTGAAGAATGAGTGTCTTAATCTCTGATCTATCATGAAAACATATTTTCATAAAATGAAATAAAAATAAATTATTCGAAAAATTAAATTAAAAGACATACAAAATACAAGCCTATAGACCAATACTTTCATAAAGTGAAATAAAAATGAAATAAAGTGAAAAATTAAATAAAAAACATACAAAATGCAAGCCCAAGAGTTTTATTATAAGATTCAATAGATATATAATTTCTCTGTCAAATTAGTATAAAAGTTCCTAAACATTTACTTTCAGTTTACATATCTCATTGAGGATGGGTAATACACAGTCCACAGACCAGCAGAAATCTATGGATCATGCATTTGATTGAGACCAAATCAACTTGTAAAAATAATTCGTATTTATGGACGGCTTACTATGCCCTGGACACTGTGTGCAGTTCTTTTCATGAATTACCTTCTATTCATGTTCCTCACGACTCTAGGAACTACAAATCCCCCCATTTTATATGTGAACAAACTAGGATTAGTGGGGTGAAGTAACTTGCCCAACTTGGCCACACAGCTAGTAAGTACAGAAAGCTGTGTCCCAAACCCAGAAATCTTAACTGAACAGTATGATCTTGCAGAATTCCTTTATCATTCATAACAATTGAGATAATACTCAAGTTATCATAAATACGAGCTATAATTAATTTCACCCTGGTCAACTATCCTCCAAAGTCCTACAGAGGGAGTTTTCTGTGTTCATATTCCCTAAAAATGAGACCAGTCATTTGTGCCAAACATGAGCTATAGAGAGATGAGACATGTGGTGACTTCTAGAAGGAAATGGGCCATGCTCTTGTTGATCTCTCTTTTCACAATGTGCTGGTTCTTAGTGGCAGAATCAGAGATGCGGAAGAGAGGAGAGCAGGTGTACTTTGGCGATTTATGCTCCGTTGACACTCCGTCATGGCTTTCACTTCCTTCACTGAAGCCTGTCAGAGGCTTAAGGGTAGTAGTTCCCATCAGAATCACTGGGGGGATTTTTACAACTACCGATGCATGGGTCCTGTCCCAAGGGGTTCTCAGTCTACTGGTCTGGAAGAACCTGGGGAATCAGGAGTATTTCCAAAGCTTCTCCGATGATTCTTATGTACAGCCAGGGTTGAAAACCGGATTTTTAAGGAAGATAGCATAGGACTAGGTGCAGCTGAGTCATTTCTGCTCCACGCTTGATGTCCTGTTGCCCAGGGCTGTGTGGAAGCCACATGGGAACAGCTTTCTGTCCATGGCACTCACCTATGGGAAATGCCCACTTAGGGTTAGGAGGGCTCAAGGACCCCACTTCATTTGAAGCTCAGGGAAACTTCCACTGGCAACTCGAACAGTTTCCAGCTTCTGTCAATTCAGGCCTTCATCAGCTTAGGTCTTATCTGGTTTGCAAAATCACATTCAATTGATTTTAGTGTTTGAGGTTATATCATTTATGGGCAAATTGCAATTTTATTGCTATTCAGCCCTCATTCATGGTATTTTTACCTACACTGTAGGAAACACTTCTGACATTTTAGAACTTTCCTAAGCATTTTAGTGTTTTTTACATTTTACTTTTATCCAGCTGTGAGTGATCAGAATTATAAATCATTGAGATTTTGCTTTTAAGAATTTTATGTTGGTTCCCTCCTCCCTCCCATATTGGATTGGACACCATAGCAGAGCTAATGTTGAGACCGTGACCTCACAGCATGTTTGGTGGAATCTAGTCTTGTGAGAAGTTCCTTGAAAAAGAGTTTCCCAGCCCCTTACTAACTCCAAGTGTGGTGGTCCATGAGAGCTGCAGCATCCACATCTCCTGGGAGCCTGTTAGAAACACAGGCTCGGGCCCCACTCCAGATCTAAATGCAGAATCATAATCTGCACTTAACTAGATGCCTAGGTGATTTGGACGTATGTATAATAAGACTTTGAGAAGCAGTGAATGTTGAGAAACAACCGCAAATTTGTCCCCTTTTTGAAGATGAATGATACACATTAGCATATGAAGGATTCTAAGTTCAATGATAAAGAAAACCATTTACTCCAGATTTTTCCCAAATGTATTTGACCACACAACAACATTTTTTTTTTTAGGTAAGCACTTTTAAAAAAACTTTTTGTTGAAGTATGACGTACATCACAATAGTGTACGTAGTACTGTTGGGTGTCCATTGTCTCTGGGTCTCTCACCTTTCTGCAAATCTTGGAACCAGAGGCACTGACTTCATTTTGAACTCTCTTCTCAAGGATATTTATAGAGCAAACAGCCTTGGAAGACAGAGATAGGGTCTCCCTCCAGAGCAAAGATCAGTCCAGTATAATAAAGCCAGTCCAATATAATAAAGACATTGTTTCTCTCCAGGGCAAAGGTCAAGCAGGCTTATTGCCTATTTTAAAAGATTTGGGGGGCCGGCCCCATGGCGTCACTGTTAAGTGTGCGCACTTTGCTGCTAGTGGCCCAGGTTCGGATCCTGGGCGCGCACCAATGCACCGCTTGTCAGGCCATGCTGTGGCGGCGTCCTGTATAAAATAGAGGAAGATGGGCACAGATGTTAGCCCAGGGCCGGTTTTCCTCAGCAAAAAGAGGAGGATTGGCATGGATGTTAGCTCAGAGCTGATCTTCCTCACAAAAAAAAAAAAAAAAAACATTTGGGTTCCCTACAGTCTGGTTCTTCAACTATGACACAAACCCACTGCAGGCACAGTATCCAGCTGGCCCCTTTGCATTGTCCCCAGGGGACTAGGGGCCAAGCGGAACTGATGTGAACATGAGGCTCATGCTATAAGCAATAAAGTCTTTTGTCTCTGACCCAGGAATCTTGTATCTTTTAGTAGCATCCATAAAACTATGGCAGGCTAATTTGTCAGCTTGCAAGTAGGGTCAAATCTGAGATCCTTCACAGTTCTTGATAATTATACGGGATCAACTTGATAGAGTTTTACAAACTGCACATAACCATGGAACCAGTTACCAGATCAGGAAAGATAACATTATCAGTGCCCAGAAGGCCTCCTCGTGATCCTTTCCAGTCATTACTCTCCTCAACTCAGGCGGACTACCAGTGACCTCAAATATATGTAATGAGCTGTTTTCTAAACCAAGGTCATTTAAGCTGACATTTACTAGCTCCTAGTATGAGTCAGGCACTCTCCTAATCACTTTACATGTAGTAAATAATTTAATCTTTATAGCAACGCTCTGAGGCAGGAACTATTATACTTATTTCATAGGTGATAAATAAGTGCAGAGAGGCTAAGTGATTTGCCAAAGGTCACACAGCTAGAACTTGAACCCAGGTAATTTGACCTCAGTGCTAACTCTTGACTCTGTCACCACATTGGACCCCATGCTCTGAAACTGGCATATGATATCTGCAACAGGAATCATCCCCGGAAGTCTGGGCATGTGCTGTTTTATAAACGCAAGCAGGATCAAAATATAAATAGGCTGTGTTCCAAGGATTTGTTCATAAACCAATCGTCTTTGCTGTATAGTAGAAAAGGCACTGAACTTAGAATCGGAAAAACCTAGATTCAAATCCTGACTGTTACCTAGCAGCTGTGTGACCTCGCAAAAGTCACTTAACCTCTTTGGGCTTCAGTTTCTTCATTTGTAAAATGGCCCAGATGAGCATGCAAGCTTCTCCTAACTTTAAAATTCTCTATTTTTATATTCAATATATATTCTCCATAGAATTAATGCTATTAATTCCAAGACTAGCACCATAATTTTTTCAAGTAAAATGAACCTGAAAATTATGAATATATACATCATAATATACACATAATAATATCTCCATGAGCTAAAACTTGACTTTATCACTTGTGACTTGGCAAGTCACTTATATGTATGAAGCTGCTTTTACTATGGTAAAATGAAAATAAAAAATATTTATCCTGAGGGGAATCATGAACTCAAATCAGATACCTATCTATCATCTATCTATCTCTATGTTTCATGAGGGGATATGTATTGTGCACACCGATAAGATATTTGTTGTTTATAACTTCATTCATCCATTTATTCATTCATTCATTCAAAAAACTTTTATTGAATACCTGCCCACTCCTTGCCAGGTACTATGTTAATGGTGGAGGTATAATAAATACTATTAGAATACAGCGTGATAAAGTTTCCAAGAAAGGCAAGTACTGGGTGCTCAGAATGGACACCTAATCTAATTGGCTGGCTTTTTTGGGAGATTCCTCTGAGGAATTGATATAAAAGCTGAGACTTGCCAGACAACATTGACCAGGCTGGTGGAAGCTAGGATGGAGTGTGGGTAGATAACACTGTTCCAGGCACAGGACGTGGCATGGGCCAAGGCTGGGAGGCATGAGAAAGCCAAATTCTTTTTTTGTCAGTGGGGTCAATGCATTTGGACTTCTCAGACCCACATTTCCCCCAACAAGTGGCCTGGGGGTGGTAGATGGGGCTCCTATTATGGGATGGTGCAGACAGCTGTGTTTCCAATTCCTTTGAGAGTCACTTTTTCATCAAGGGTTATGTGGATGCGGTGGTAAACCCGAGATGCCCTAAACGCCACATCAGCCTGTGGTCTCATCCCTCCCCTCCTTCTTCCAGTCAGCCAAGAGGGTGCAGACGCTGGAAATCGTGTTTGGGGATGTACTTTCCTCTTCAGGGCTGACTGATTTTAACCCAACTGTGCCTGGGTAAAGATGTTGGAGGGGTGCTCTCTCTCTGCCTCCCTCTATCCCTCCTTCCCCTGGCCCAGCCTGTTCCAGGAATCACAAAGACACACCTGGCTTCTCTGGAGCTAATGGAGAGGCGGAGAGGCGCTGTTGGTGCAGTCAGTCCCACAGATTCTTTCTGCTCCAGCCTCGCCTCTTTGCAGCCCTCAGTGGGGAGGAAATTTGAGGGAGGCTCCCTGCTGGAAAAAAGAAGGACTTCCAATTTTGGCTTGTACTTAGGAGATCAGCAGGGCTTCCCGCTGTCTTTGCAACCAGACCAGGCGCTTACACAGTGGGGAGATGGTGTCACCGGAACACCTCTAATTTTCCTTATCAGAATGACTTCTGTGACTCAAAACAGGTTGGCGGATGGAGAGCCAGGGAACCGGAAGCTCCTTTCAAACTCGGGAAGAGACTTTGATGCATGGGGATTGGCTTCCCTGAGCACCAAATGCTTGTCTCTCAGCCCCATTTTGTTTTTATAAGCTACTTTGTGATGAGGGGAAAATGTGTCATTGTTATTTGCTTTCTGCCACCTAGCAATGTCTGGCAAGTTGTAGGCACTTGAATTATTTGACGGAGGAAGGAAAATGAGCCCGGGTAATGAAAACTTTCTCTGAGTCCGGTGCTGCCCTGCCATTAAAAACTCAGGGACATAGATGCTGTCCTTTTCCTGTCAGGATCTAGTCCAGGACACCACGCTGCATTAATTCATCTTTATTTTTAAGCAAACATGACTTCTCCTTTTTGTTGGAGAATTTTCATTCTTAATCATTATTGCCCATCTTTCTTAAAATACCTATGTCAATTTGGGAAAACATTAATTCTTTGGATAATGAGGGCATTCTTATATTTAAGAGTCTATTGGCCTTTAATTGCCAATGTTAGGGAAAAATTACACAATTTAAAAAAATGGGTCTTGTGGGAGTAGATGATATTTTAAGCAGTCAGGCAGGTGGTAGCACACAGCAGAGGGAGGGGTCTGATGAATCCAGCGGGAGAAACACTTATTCACTTATTTACTTTTGCCACTTAAAAATGGATTTACTAATTTGGGCTAGTAGATGACTCATAAAATAGCCTCGTACGTATTGTATAAAATGGAAGTGAGATCATGTCCCTTTGTTACTTAAAAGTCTGCAATGTTTATAGCAACACTACTCACAATAGCCAAAAGACGGAAATAGCCCAAATGTCTATCGACTTGATGAATGGATAAACAAATTGTCTTCTATCCATACGATGGAATATTACTTATCCATAAAAAAGAATGAAGTACTGACATATACTACAATATGGATGAACCTCCAAAACACTATGGCAGGTGAAAGAAGCGAGTCACAAAAGGCCACATATTGTACAATTCCATTGATGTGAAACATCCAGAATAGGCAAATCCCTAGAGACACAATGCAGATTGGTGGTTGCCAGGGGCTGATGGGGAGGATGAAATGGGGAGTGACTACTAACGGATGTGGGGGTTTCCCTTTGAGGTGATGAAAATGTTCTGGAACTAGATAGAGGTGGGCTTGCAGAACATTGTGAATGTACTAAATGCCACTGAATTGGTCACTTTAAAGTGGTTAATTTTATGTGATGTGAATTTCACTTCATTAAAAAAATAATAATAATAATTTAATTAAAACCTGCACTGGCTCCCCATTTCCTTGAGAGTATGAGCCAAATCCTTACAGTGGCCTACCAAGCCCCACAGGAGCTGGCCCTGTTACCTCCTGGCCTCGTCGCCTCCTGCTCCCTCTACTCCCTGACTGGGCACACTGGCCTGCACGCCTGCTGTGTCTCCTACATGCCAAACATGCTCCCACCCCCACCTTCCTTTGCATTGGCTGTTCCCTCTGCCTGGAAAACTTCTCCCCAACACCCACGTGGCTCCCTCCCTTGCCTCCTTTATGTCTTTGCTCTGATGTCACCTCTCAAGGAGGCCTGTCCTTACCACCCTATTTCCACTCACACCAGCCCCAAGCATCATTCCCTTTAATCTGCTCTGCTTTACCTACTACCTTCACCAAACTAGGTCCTCTACTGATTTGTTCTGTGTATGGCTTGTTCTCTTTCTCCCCGCCCACCCCCCCACCCACCCAATTCGAATGTAGCTCCACTAAGAAAAGGGTTTTAGTATGTTTTTGCATTCTGGACTCAATTAGTGTTGATTTTTAAAAAATGTCCACAGAAGCAAATAAGAAGGAATTACACATTCAAACAGATTCAATTGAGTGGGTTCTGAAGGAAATATCCACAGAAAATGAAGTATCAAATCTAATAGTAAAGTGCCACTATGGCTTTTTAGTCTCTGCCAGTATTTATACTTCATGGAGGCATTAAAGCATTTAGGTTGAAGTTAAAACTTTCAGTTCAGGAATTCCTCTCTCCCTCTATTCTCTTCTCTCCTTTATCACAAGTCAGTTGAGTTTTGAACCTGAAGGAGGTACTTTGGGTTGAAAGTTATTAATTATAGAAGGTGGTGGAACTGTAAAACATTTTCTACTGGGAGAACATATCTCAGTTTTTTAACAAACAGTGTTATCCTCTTGTATCAGGGCTGATTTGGGTTGTTACAGCTTTTATGGGGGGGGCAGGGGAGACTATAAAAACCCCTTTCTGTAGCTGCATTTACTTATCAAATTTGTGCAAGGCCTTGATGGTGATCGTGGGAGGTCCAGAGAACACACATATTTGTCTTTAAAGTAAGAAGACTGAATTTATCACAAGGGGAGTAAAAGTCTGAGAAAGAAAGAAAAAAAAGGAACAGAGAGAAAAGAAAGGACAAGAATTTAGAAATAGATCTATGCCTGGAATATTTTTGTACACGAGCAGGAAGTTGCTTTCGGAAAGCCAGGCCACAGACTCTTGCACACGGACCTTGCACAATGAGATCTATGATTAGAAAATAGCATCATGAGCTTAATGCTATTACAGTTTGCAGATGGGGTGTCTCTATTAATTTGAATCTATCTTGTAGCTGGAGATCCTGCTATCTGATGCAAAAGTGAGCAAGCAGTGCTACTCCCCTTCTCTCAATGTCGGCATTAAAGCTGAGACATGTTTTTAAGTACATCTGTTTATCTCAAGCATGAGGAAATTGAGTGTCATAGTGCCAGAACTTATCAGGTCTCTAAGACTTAGTGTGGCATTCTGATAGGAGAGCTCTTGAGCATCAAGTTTCAGCTTTGGACAGGGAAGGATTTCTCTGCGTCAGTTACCATTCCCTCATTTGGCTTAAGGAAATGCTTCATGAATCCACATTCCATTGTCCTGACACTGACGTGGACACACCACTCATATGGATTCCATTTGAGGAAAGAAAAGCTCAAGAAGCAGCAGTGAAGTGGGATTTTTGGTGAATGTTGTAATTTCAAAGAATGCAAAAATAGCATGACTTAATATTGGCTCCTCTTATGCTGCAGAGTGCTCTGTTCATAGCCACAGAGGAAAGGCTGCATTTCTGAGGCGGAACTGGTCAGCTCAGGGACCAGAAAAGACACGGAAGTGAAAAACCACATGCATATCCACATCTTGTAACAGAGAGCAAAATTTTGCCTGATAGTGAAAGATAAATTACTTTTCTTAATTTGACGTAAGGCAAGTTAATATGAATGCTTTCCTGGATTAACTTAAACCTCCTCAAATAATAGCACGCATCTGTGTTTTCATAGGGAGTGTTGAATGCAAGATTTGTGATGGTGTGAGGCAGGAGTCATCATTTGGGATTTTTCATATGTCCTTGGAGCATAAACCAAGCAAAAAATATCCAAAGAAGCCAATTCCTGTTAAAGCTCTTTTACAATGTACAGTGAAACCTGCCTAGGAGACTTTAAAGATTGCCCAACCTGGTGGTTCTCAACCAGGGGCAAATTGGCAGGGGCACATTTGGCGATATCTGAAACATTTTTGGTTGTCATGACTGGGGGGGAGGCATGGCTGCAGTCATCAAATGGATGGAGGCCAGGGATGCTGATAAACATCCTACCATGCACAGGACAGCCCCCTCACAACAAAGATTTATCCGACCCAAAATGTCAGTAGTGTGGAGATTGAGAAACCCTCTTCCTAGCACATGCCCTAAATACAAACCCATTTGAAACATCCCCCAATTGGTGGAATTAACCAGAACAACAATCTGACAAAACAAAACCAAGCAACCTAGTCAGTAGTATTTCCTCCTTCCTCTTTACCACCCCACAGAAAATCACTGAATAAATATGAGCATGACCTTTTTAAAAAAATGATGCTGTAAGCAATATCCTTATATATGTTTCACTGCAATTTCTCTCATGCTCTAGAGGCTATTATGTTCCCAGTAAAATTATTGAAATCACTGTTAATAATAAAAATTTATAACTGCATTAGTGTCTCCTGGCTGAACTGGTTGAAATGATAGGTGAGGGGGAAACAGAAAAAGTCTTTTTTAAAAAATCTACCTTCTGTGATTGTTGCTCCACAGTTTAAGAAGAAAGACCAGAATTTATGCTAAAACCTTCTTTAGATGCAGGGCAGTAAGTGACATATATAAAAATTCAAGCCCAGTAAAGCAATGCCTGTTTCAGCAGGCCTGAGCTTGTTGCTCTTTTAATTTGTTTTCTAGAAGAGGAAACTGAGCTTCGGTTGTTCTTCCTAGTTGGGAAACTTGATGATTGTTATTGAAATATGAAGCCCAGGATCCCTTGAGCGTGTTAATACAGAAAGTCCTGCCCACGGCTTGGAGAGTTTTGTGCAAAGAGCATTAGTTGGGGTAATTGGGAGATTTGGGCTTTTAAGACAACTGGTGCCACCATTTATCTGTATGACCTGGGTCTTTAGTTTTCTCATCTGTAAAACAAAAGCTCTGGGTTATGACCTCCAAGGTCACATAAACTAAAGAAACAATAGCACAAAAATAGTTCAGTACATGCTAACCTTGAGATTTCCACCATACCACCCAATGTCTCTATTTAGTTATTTTTACCAATTTAGAAGTAGTTAAGTGATAGCTCATTAAACTGTGGATTTGCTCTTTAATCCAATAGAGAAAATAATAAATATCTGCTGTAGAAGGACTGTAAATAATTAAGACTCTCTTTCCTTCATCAGAATAAATGAACCAGGAAATCTATGATGGAGAATTGATTATTTCTCCAGCATCCAAATCTATTTGCTATTCTGAAACAGTTGGGATTGGGTGTGTATATAATTGTAGGCTATTTGTGTGTCAAATTTGGCCTTGCAGACCCCCCTCAGACAATAGTACCTCTATCTTAATACCAATCTGAATGTTCATGTAAATTAATTTAGAATTTTCCAAAAATCGGTATGCAAAATAGATTGCCTGACAGCGTGGTGTTTCAGCATCTAGTATCTTCTCTATGACGGGCCTTTGAAAGCTGAAAACAGGAGAAGACAGGGCAAGAGCACAGAGATCACTATGTGTTTTTTCCTCTACAGGAAGTCTCTCGCCGGAAGCCAGGCCACAGAACACGCAGGCAGCTGGCAGAAAAGGATGCAACCCACACCGTGCCCAAAGGGCCCTAGGGAAGGCAGAGTTTGCTTGCTTCTCAGCCAGTTTCATTCCCCTGCCTACACCCTCCCACCCAGAGCATTTGGCTGTCTAGGGTCTTCCTTCTGCAGCTGCTTTCAATTATTTCAGAGTTGGTTTTACAGTCTTTCCTTTACCCACGACTTTGTCTTGTCTTTTCCTCTCTTCTTGGGCTTGATTTAGAAGGGACATAAGAGTAAAGGTCAATGAATCCCAACCGGTTTTATTTATTCATTCATTTGTTTATTTATTTTCACCTCAGCAACAGTTTAGCGAGAAAGAAGGTGAATAGGACGACAAAAATGTGGGTTTAGAAAACCATCAGTGAGTTTTAAGAAGGCAGGCCACCATGGTGGCTGTAGCTAGACAATTGAGCATTGGCTATATAGGGCAATTTTTAAAAATTGAGTGTTGTCTGTTTAGCAATGTCTCGGGTTGTTTACCAAGTTGTGTGACTTTGAGAGTAAGGAGTGGAGAAAACCGAAGGAGAGTGAGAGAAACCATCCTCCATTTGAGATGTTACTGCAATAAAAAAAAAAAAAGAAAAGAAAAGAAATTGTGAACCAGCTTAGTTTCTTTTGCTAACTCTGTCTAAAGTTAAAAAAAAAAAAACCCTTAATGGGGAAATACATAAATATTTACAAAGGCTTCTCCTCTATCTATAGTACCCTTGTGCAAGATCCATCATCTTGCAGTCTTGTACTATGGTTGTATTTGAAATAAATGGTGCAAGAGGTGTTTTTTCATTTGTTTGTTTCTTTCTTCATAGTGGACATGTAACCTGCTTGCAAATCTTGTGAGCATGTATCCTAAATGCTTCATCTGCCTTGGAAGGGAGAAGCTTGAGCCAACACCGCTGGGATCTGAAAGTGTGGTTCCTAAGAATCTGAACATCTCCGACATGACTTTAAGGCTCTGTCAGACTTGCCATTAATGCTGGTTTAGTAGTGACAGATAACATCAATTGGCACTGAGATCAGGTTAATAACAGAAGGTAGCTACAAGGTGCTCTCTTTTAGCTTCATTCCCCAAAAGGGCTCACTCAGCTGTGTTAGCAGAGCAGGCCTTCCCTCTCTAAGTGGTCTCTCTAGAAGTTTGAGGGACCGTTGCTTAAGGGGAAATGGCTCAATCTGAGGGATTCTTTAGGAGCAGCTGAGAAAAGGCCCCACACCCAGGCCTCTCCTCAGCTGGATCCAGTGTGTTGTCCTCTGCATGGCACCTTCAGACATTGCAATAAGAAAAAATGGACACAGTGTGAGAAATCAAATGGCTTTTGTCAGAGTGCAAAAGGGACTGCATCAAACTAGCACTAAAGTTGGACAGAAGCCATAAAGGATGTCTTCTGTGAACGTTTCTGGCTGCAAAATCTACCTGACTGTTGCACTGAAACCACGACTATCTGTCACATGCCTGCAACAAACCCCCAGAAGCTTCCTGTTTCATGTGGCTGGGGAGAAGGATTACACAGTACAGTACAGTTTTCATTGTCTTTGTGCTATTTCCAAGCTAAGAGAAAGAGAATTTATACTTTGTATTTTAAGGTATTTATGAATACTTTACATCTATAAATCTCTCTATTAGTACATAGATACTACAAGACAATAGAGAAGAGACAGTGTAGATCTGGATTAGCCCTTCCATTTAGGCCTTGGGGAGGAGTTGGGACACCTCTGGGGCTAAAAGCAGTGTAGTTACGCAGGGGGACTTCCGAGGAAGCATCAGGCTGAGACAGAGGAAGATGATTGACCAATGGCAGGATGGTTCTCAAAGATGGATCAGACGGGATTGGCATAGGCGGGTTGGTTTGTGAGGCCAGAAGGCCTACAGCCTCTCCTACTGAGTCCAGTACCCACCAAAGACTAATTAGAGAGCATGGAGAAGAACATGGTCTCATATCAGGTTCACGTCAGACCTCATAAGCTAGCTCAGTGTAAACCCTAAGGAATGGCCGAGGTTTCTCTTGCAAACTACAATAGACACATGTTCAGGGCTGTAAAGGACAAGCATCTGGTCACCCAGTGACCAATGGAGTCAAAGTTCTGATCACAAGGTGAGCAGTTTCCTGAAGATAAAAGAGCACTGTGACCATGGCCACAGGTCCCCAAATTGGAGCTCTCTGGGGCCTCTGGGGCCCTCCTTGCACTCTGCACTGTGCTCACTTCAATGTGCTCTCAGAAGGCTGTGGCTGACGCAAGCTTTCTCTTCCCCTGTGTTAACTCAAGAAAACAGAACGTCTCAGCTGGACCCCAGCTGCCCTGGCCTCCTCTCTTCCCTCTCTCTGCTGGTCAGCTTGGAATTCCTGCTTTCTCTCAGTCAGCTGGGAGAATGGTCACAGTGCATTGTCCCTCAGTTAGCATGCAAGAGCAGCCACCTCCTTCTGCACATGCCTGGGAGAGCTTTCATTCACCATATCGGGTGTGAAAGTAGTAGCTTTTTGCATGGTGCATGTTATGTGTAGTCACAAGGACCTTTTTATAAGCAGCAGAGTGGAGAAAGTGCAGGATGGACTCAGAACTGACATTCTAGCTTCCACCACGTCGACTGGAATATTAGCATGTTACCTTTCTCCCATTCATGTTATTAATTAATTAATTAAGGATATTATTTTCCTAAATGAATTTTTAATTATAAAAACAATACTTAAGAGACCTACAGTTTTTCTCCATAATAAACAACACTGCAACGAACATCTGCATCTATAGATTTTAGACTGTGTCTCTGAATACTGGCCAAATGTAGGATCCTTGAAATAAAAATTTCAAGATCAAAAGGTCTAAATACTTTTAAGGCTGTTGATGCACATTGTCAGACTGCCCTCCAAAAGTGGCTATACCAATTTACAGTCATATAAGGTTTTCTTTATCTTTATTATCAAAGGATCCTTGGTACTAGAGACGGAGAGTGACTGCACAGTGTCCTAAGTGAGAGTGAAAAGCACAGACCAGCTCCATTTGGGATTTAAAGATCTAAGAAGAAAACTGAGCAGATGTGGAAGAGAGGGTACTTCCCACAATTTTTCTAGAAGGAAATGACCCCTGAAGGACCATTTTGGCAGAGCTACTGACCTGTACCAAAGAGACCAGCACAAAATGCCCTCAACTTGAACATGAAAAAGACCTACACTTCATCCAAAATTTCCCTTATGTCCCCCAAACCCACACTTCTCTATGAAAGTCGGGGTTTGTGACAGGGTAGCCTAATAGGGTTGAGGTTTCAGTAAGGGGAGGGTGCATGTGTATGTGATTTGTTCTTGCAAAAAGGAAAGCAAATGCACCTCAAAGTTGACCTTTGAGGTCATTCAGTGCACACCATGCAGTGGGCAACTTGAGGTGAACCAGTCCTGGTCTTCTGCTTCTGGCCAGAACTGACTGTGTCATTGTCTGTTTTTTCCACTGGGGATAATAATATCCATTGGCTTCCCAAGGGGATCTTGAGGTTGAATTGCTGTTTATCAAAGGCTTGGAAGAGAGGACTTGACAGTGTGCAAATAATTGATAGGGAAGTCCAGCTGTGGGCTTGCACTCCTGGATGGCTTCTAAAGAGAGGCCTTGGGTTGCTCACAAAATGAGGCTGGGGTTAGTGGTCTTCCTCCTTACAGAGTTCCTGAGTGACAGTGCAAGAGATTCATGATCTGATCATAAGAGCAAAAAGTGTCTGTTGCCGATAACAAAGAATTACACAAAGCCTGGAACAAACACCAATGTTTTAAAACACTTGGCAGAAATTTAAGCTGCAGAGCATTTTATCATCTCAGGCCATCGCTGAGAGGGGCCAGCTGAAGCTTCCCCACACACATCCTTGTACAAGCACTGGGCTTTCAATGGGGCTTTTAAAACCAGCTGAACTGTAGCTTGCTTTTCCGAGTGTTTAAGCTGGGCGGCTTACAGCAGTACAAATTGGCAGCGTGGCAAGAAAGAAAACTGAAATTCAACCCAACGCTGGGATTGAAAGCTCTTGAAACTCAAATGTCACCAACACTGGGGTGCGGCTTCTCTGCTAATTGTGTTCTGTCAAACAAGGGTTGCAAATGTCAGCGCAGACTTAAGGCTTGGCTCCTCCAGCAGCCAATAGCAGTGGGCCGGGGCCCTGGTTTAAATGATGAAGAACAAGTTTGAAAAACCATACGGTTAGTTTCAAGACTTCCTGGGGACAATGTTTAAACCACAATGTTCTCTTTTCGGGGCCAAGTTAAAGCCAATCACAATTGAGGTTTCTCAGCGTGTTCTGCCCATATTTGGCTGTAATCTTGCTTCATTCAACTAAACTGATAAAATATGCACTTGAAAAGCAAAGCTTTGAGAATCGTTTCTCTCTCTCCCTGTTATAAAAGAAGTCTTATCTTTATGCGTTTGGGCCTGTCTGTGAACTTAAGGGTAGCTTCAAAGCAAAGAAAGGAGCCAGTGTGGGAAATTTCCTTTTTCCTTTTTTTTTTTTTAATAAGTTTCAACTGTAGCTTCTGGCTTTGTAGTATTTACATGAGAATACATAGAAAACAGAAACTAGTTTTGTCCTGTGTAAAATATCCAGAAGAGGCTTATGAGATTGTGGGGATATTGAAAGAGTGCCACATGCATTATTGTATTTTATCTATGATGTGTGGGAGATCTGGTTCTCAGAGATTCCAGGCAGTAAATGCACCCTTCAAAGTTTCTTCTTAAGGGTTGCTTGAGAAGGATGATCAAGTCTTGTGGAGAGATATGACACAAATATGATAAACCTTATTCTGTCTTTTTTAAGTGGATATCTCTCAACCCCTTTATACGTACCATCCATTTCATTCTCACCATCCCACAAAGGAGATCCTATTCTTATCCACATTTTGCAGATGAAGAAACTGAGGCAGAAAGTTTGCATAACTTGTCTAGGTGCCTGAGCTTATAAGTAGTAGAGCTAGGAATCCACCCCACTGGTCCTCCCCAGCCCCTCAATCTTAGCCATATGTCACTCTACTCAACAGACATGTTTTCTTATGTTTATGGATGGGAACAGAGGCTTTAAGTAGTACACAATAGCCCCGGGGACCCCAGTGTCTAAGACATCAACCTCCTCTGACTTTCAGGACCCCAGGGAAAGAAAGTTGAGAGGTTGTTCAGCTTGTCTCAGGCCTGAAGTTGGATAAGTTCCCAGTGACCCCTAAGAGATCACATCTAGAACTGTCTGGTCAGAGAGGAGCCCATGATCCACCAGATGAGCCCCTCACTCAGGGCCCTAGTTATTTCTGGTCTTAGGAAACCCAGCTCCAGAAGGCCCTCCTCAGTGGGACTAAAGACATGTGGGCTGGAGCAGAGACCCACAACATGGTCCTCTGTGTCCTCAAAACTAGGGAGACTTAGAAAAAGAGGAGGGAGGTGGCAAGGCAGCCCAGCCTCCCCTGGGACTACAGAGAGGCCCCCATCTCCTCCCTGCAGAGTAGTGGTACTCATCCGGGGTTAATTTAGCCCCCCAGGGGACGTTTGGCAATGTTTGGAGACATTTTTGGTTGTCACAGCCAGGGGGAGGGTGCTACTGGCATCTGCTGGGTAGAAGCCGAGGATGCAGTTAAACATCCTACAATGCACAGGACAGCCCCTCTCCTCCCAAAGAATGATGTGGCCCCACATGTCACTGGTGCTGTAATGAGAAACCCCGCCCTAGAGTCTTGGTTCAGTGCATTCCATCCACAGCCCTGAGGAAGCTCTGTCTGGGGCTTCTTCGAAGAGTCATTCTGCAACCAGGAAGCCAGCAGCCATACAACTAGGCAGAAGGTGGGAGAGAGAGAAGGCGGGCCCATGCATACAGGTTTATTTTACTGCATCTTTCTTCCTGACAGAGAGAGGTCAGTGTTTGCCTTTATTTACAGGCCTCAGGACCAAGGTAGGGGCCGCCCTACGTAGTAGGCTGAATAATGGCCCCCGAAGATATCAGGTCTTAATCCCTGGAGCTAGTGACGGTTACCATATAGGACAAAAAGAATGATCTTTGCAGATGTGATTATGTTAAGGGGCTTGAGATGGGGAGATTATCCTGCATTATCTGGGTGGGCCCTAGGTGCAATCACCAATATTCTTATAAGGAGGAGGCAGAGGGAGGTATGACACGTGCACACGGAGAAGACGATGAGATGAAGGAGGTGGTAGAAATTGGAGTGATGGGACCACAAGTCAAGGAATGTGGGCAGCCACCAGAAGCTGGAAAAGGCAAGGAACGGATTCTCCCCTAGAGCCTCCAAAGGGAGCATGACACTGCCAACACCTTGACTTTGGCCTAGTGATACTGATTTTAAACTGCTGGCCTCCAGAACCATGAGAAAATAAATTTCTGTTGTTTTAAGCCACTAAGTTTGTGATAATTTGTTACAGTGGCCCTAGGAAATTAAAATACCCTGACACTCCTAGAGCTCCCAAATTGATCTTTTGAGGCTGAGGGGCAAACTCTTCCAGCACAGACAAAGCCGGAGCCCTTTTGGGGTAGGATTTGAGGGGAGAATGGAAATTTCCTTCGCATCTTCCTCTATACATGCCCCTCTCCCACCATCCCTTTGAAGCACCCTCCCCTATGAACACAGGGCACCTACCTTCCTTCTGCCTTTCTCAGCCAACAATTTCCAGTAAACATTGGGCAAATCATCTGACAATCCCAGTGCTTGGTTCTAACCCGTCTGGGGCCACCTATGACTTTCTACCTTGAATTCTTGTCACCAATGTCCGTGCACTATATCCTATACTAGACTGTGAGCCTGGAGAGCAGGAACCCCATTGGATTTATCATCAAGCCTCCCAGCACCCCCAGCACAGTGTCAAGCACACAGTAGGTACTCAATCAATGGTTAAGGTGTGGTTCCTTCATCCTGACCATGAGAAATGTTATTAGTTCTCTTTATTGTCTAGCAGTCAAGAAGCTCAAAGCCAAGTCTGATGTTTATAAGCAGGGATCCCCACACATTCTCTCAGGCCTGCAACAACTGGACATGGACGCCATCAGTATGCTTTGTTTTTAAATTGGGGTGTAATTTACACATAGTAAAATGTACATATCCTACGTGCAGCTTGATCAATTATTACCTATATATGCCTCCTTGTAACCACTGCCCGGATCAAGATATAGAATCTTTCCTATCACCCCAGAAAGTTCCCTTGTTCCCCTTTTCCAGTCAATTAACCCCCATGCTCCTCACACTCCAGGAAACCACTATTCTGTCTTCTACTGCATAAGCTAGGTTTGCTTGTTTGTGAATTTCATATAAATGGAATCATACAGAACATACTTTTGCATCTGGCTTCTTTCTCTCCACATAATGTTTTTGAGATTTATGCATGTGGTTGTGTGTATCAGTAGTTTTTTCTTTTTTAAAAAAAGTGCTGTGTATTATTCCATTGTAAGGATATGCCACAATTTGTTGATCCTTTCTTCTGTTGATGAGCATTTGGCTTTTTTCCAGTTTGGACCTATTGTGAATAAAGCTGCTATGAGCATTGTTGTATTGTATGGCCCTATGCTGTCATTTCTCTTGGTTATGTACCTAGGAATAAAATTGCTGGGCCATAGGGAAGGTGTCTGCTTAACTTTATAAGAAATTATTATCACTATTCTTGATTTAGATACAAGAAAATAGATTGTTAGAGAAAAATGAAGCAGCGACCATCTTTCTGCGCTTATTTTCCCAATTCCATCCATTGTAGGAATGTCTTAAAGAAACACAGTGCCTCATGCATGGCTAATTGAATCAGCAGTAGAGAGAGTTGGAGAGTCATGAGGCATGGAGAATTGAATGAATACATCCACATAAACAGATTCTCAGATCATTTTCTACTCATTCACACCAACCTGTATCTTTAAAGCTGGTCTTCCCTGGTGTTGGGATTGAACACAGTGCTCACACAGACAGGATCCCTATGAAAGAAAATATTTTAAGAGGAAAATTTGCTCTGTAATGAAGCCCTGGTTGAGATGACAACTGCAGGCAGCAAGAAGTACGTGGGATGCGTAGAACAAGGGCAATCAGATCCTTCCGTGGTGTCTGTTCTGAGTGTTTGAAGAAGTCTTATTCCCCTGCCAAACCCACAGCTCTGCTGAGGCCTGGTCACAAAGAGAACTGGCCCGCTTTCCCAGCTGCCAGCTCCCTTCAGAAGCGAATTCCTGAGTACTAGGGACTCCCCACTTGAGTGCCACTGAATTCTAGAAATCCTAAACAGCTTTGCAAAAGTGTCTAGAGAAGGGGAAACTATTTTAAGACCCTGTAGTGTTGTCACAACACTGTAGAATTAAGGCTGGGATGCCAAAGGAAAGGACAGAAATGTCCAAGCTTGTCTTTCTACAAGGTGTATTTTACAACAGCCATTACTTATTGCAAGTCAAATTCCTTTCACCCAAATAGGTGTTTCATACAATTTTGCTAATGGTGCACAGTGTTTAATGGTTTTCAGATTAATTAACATCCCATCCTTTTTGCTATTTAAAACTTTGATCTTTATCAGCGAGGTGCATCTTATGCTTCACTGAAGGGCAGTGTGGGAGATCAAAATTTGGCCACCCTGAAATATATCTCTTTACCTTGATTGTTTTCTCTGAAGGACATTTGACCTCCCCCACTAACTGCCTAAAGAATTTGACATGGTGGCTCCTTCCTGGAACAGATCTTCCATCTGATGGCTGTAATATAATGTAAAATAGATGTTACAATAGGAAAGGCACCAACAAGCCCATCTTATCGGGAGTCCTGTCTCTCTGGCCACATTTTTTGGATGGCCCTGCGAGGAGTTGCCAGACAATCATTTACATTTATAAGGGAAATCTCCATTTGTAAAGGTATCTCCCTCTCTGTCTTGGGAAGAGGGGGGATGACCTCATTTCTAGAAACTTATCAATGTGGAAGGTGAGGACTTAAATCTGCATAATAACCTTACTCTTGTTTACAGTGCTTTAATGGTAATCTCCTGTAATTGACTCCCCCACCCCCAAAATCCTCCTTTGTCATTGGCTGAAAATGATATTTAAGACGAGAATTTCTGCTATTGTGTTGAGAAACGCAGTGTCCCTGCTTTCTCCCATGTATACATGTTATTAAACTTGGTATTATTTTCTCCTGCTTACCTGTCTTGTTGATTATTTGGCCAGCCAGAAGAACCTTAAGGGAAAGGGCAGAGGGAGATTCTCCCTCTCCCCCGACAGTTTTGGCGAGCCAGCCAGGAGAAGCACTGGCTGGTAAGTTGCCTTCTCTGGTTGGAAGACCTGCCTTCTCCCTGGACTACTGCAGATGATGAGATACGGGAACGCCTGACGAAAGCCGGCAAAAGGTAAGATTTCTTACCACGTCAGCCTCCCGGAATCTATCTGCGGAGCCCGGCGGAAGGAAATGGTGAGAATTTTTTTCTCTTTCTAAATTTAGATTGGCAGGAGAAAATATTTGGGAAACTAGTTTCTTGGGCTTTTAGTGACTCTTGGTTTAAATTTGGTAGAGTACTCTTGGTTTTGATCTTGATCCCTTTTCCTCCCAGAATAATCTCTGTCTTGTTCTGTGTCCTGAAAACTTGGCTTTGTGACCAGTGAGAATATTCTCCTTGGTCTCCACCATACGGAAGGTGCATTTACCGGGGTGCACCTTGGTGGCCAGTCGAGTAGACTGGGGTTCCGAACTGTCTCTTTGTCCGGCTGTGCCAAGTTCTCAGGGGAGTTTGTCATAAAGGGCCCAGTCCATAAGGGCTTTTGTCGTCTTAACCTTCGTTGCTTGTTAGTGCTGGAAAAATCCCATTCCAGTATCGCCCGCCCGGTGTCACAGATTAGCGGGTCTGTGACGGAGGCGTCCCACACTATTGTGGGAGACCGGAGACACCCTTTTATCCTTACCGCCTGTGCAACGAAGGTCTTTACTGTCTCTGAATATCTTTGGGAGTGAATTCTGTGGATCATGGGGGCTACATCATCTGCGCCCTCACCAGGGACGCCTCTTGCGTCCATGGAAGATTTAGTATTGGTTCGAGTCACTATTGGAATACAAATAAAGATCCTACTCGTCAATGGCCAGACGACGGATCCTTTGAATTGGAAAAACTTCTAAATTGGGGAAAAAAAAAAAATGTTTTGAGAGCTCTCACATAATTGCTTAATTGGTACCTAAGAATTAAGGCCAGAAAAAGGAAGGGAAAAATTTGACTAGTCTTAAGACCTTGACTCAGGTTACAATTAAATTGAGAACATGTAAAAGTGTAAGTCTTGATAAGATTATAAAGGTTGGAATGTTTGAGCTAATTTTATACAAAGAGGTTACATCAACTTTGCCTGAGTATGTTTTAAAATGTCTGACTGGGAATGCTTCTCTTGTCCAAAGTTAGAAGACCAAGACCTATTGATAAAAATCTTAATGATAACTATGTTTAAAGGTATAAAAAGTGATGAAAATTGCATGAAATTTTGTAGGAAAAAACCGATGTTATTTCTATTACAGAACTGGTTAACAAAAATAGTAATTTAAATGATGGCTAATTTTATCTCAAGTCTTATAAAGTCTTATAGGCAATCTAAATAATTATTGGGAACAAGTAAATAGTTGTGAAAAAGATAAATGTTAGATGAACTTTAAGCAATAATTATGTGTTATGTTGGTTACAGCTTCCAAACTCTTTGGTGACTTAAAACTTGAGAGTTTTGCTAAGTTTTATCATCATTTCCAAATAAGATAAGATATTAGACATTGATTGCTAAATGTACATTTGTCTACTTTTGGCTTTTCATTACAGGAAAACTAAAAGGTGTTTTGGGTCTATTGGTAAACATGTGTTTTATTAAAAGATTATACTATAAAGTAACATATTTCTAGAAGTTATGAAGTGTTTATAAATTTTCCAAGCCACAAGATACTAATGTAAAAGAAAGTTTACAATTGTTTACTTAGTTTTTACTTACAAATTAAGGTTTCTAAGGGGTAAAATTCCTAATTAGTATATGTGATTGAAGCTACTAAAAATTAAGAAAAATATGTCTGTGTACAAGGAAAGTAAGATGTATAAAGGTACAAAGAATGGAAATATTTTGTTTGGTTAAGAAAGATAAATTTGTCCTCAAGTACTAGGAGGGAAAAGAAAGACATGGGACAAATTCTGAATGTAAAAGGAAAGTTATAGAAGGTTTGTGGAAGAAGAATTCTGGAAAAGGAGTTTTATGCATGGTCAAGTTGGCTAAGATTGAAATGAATTTAATTAAGTAAATGAGTTTTAATAGCAGAAATAAGCTGGTGCAAAATTAAAATTTGGTCTTCTGTCTCTTAAAAGGATAATTTGCTTGAACTTGATAAAGAGGTTATAAAAGATTTTTCTTTACCTTTGAGTAAGTCTACCTAAAAGACAGAGAAAAAAAAAAAAAAACTGTTAAAATAATTTCCTACGTTCAAAAGACTGAGGTCTCTCTATTAAGGCTTTTTGGACTGTTAATGCTATGTTTGCTTTGACTGTTTATATTTTTGACAAGCTCCCCCAAAATTCATATCTTAAAGTCTTTTTTTAACTTTTATTTCTTTGAGAATTTTCAAAGGGCCCTGGAACTTCTCAAAGAAATTTGCTCTCTTCCTATAAGGGGAAAGATACTAGACTTATTAGGCTTATTCAATATGTTCAATTACATGGAAAGCATTGTCAGACAAGTGATGATAAGCCTGCTTAGGTGCTATTATGTGGGCAAATGTTATTGATATAGGTGTTTTAAAATTGTATAACATTACTGAAATTCTGATCTGTCCTGATTATCAGTCATAATTCTGGTTATTATTATTTTAAAGTGTTGTATGTCACAAAATTAACCAAATTTCCTTGTCAATTGCCATTTTGAGGTCTTGTTGTTTACAGACTTATTTCTTTGCTCTAATGCTTTTGCAAAATGTTTCGACTTCAGAAAAATTCATGGAAAGGACTCTGACATTTACACTGGAGTACAGGTTTCTGACAAACTTTCTGATCATAAAACTGAACTTGGTAAAATATTACAGAAATCCGATGGAGAAACTGATGACTTCATAAAGCCGCTAACAAAAAGAGTGGTATCAAGAATGGATTACACAGGACTGAATAAACTAATAAGGATGCTTATAATTTTTATGATTTTTCATTTGAAGTATTGCTGAATTTTTAATGTTTTGTTTTTTCAGATTTAAGGAAAACTTTCTCTTTTCTCCCGAGATAGCTATGACTTACAGCAATTTAGTAAATGATATTTTTTTTGTAAGTAAAATTGAAATATTTATCTTTTTCTCTCTATCTGATCCCTCCAGGATTTGGAAACTCTTAGTGAGTAAATATTGTTGTTTTCATGGCAATATAGTTATTTGCATAAGTTCAATAAGAATCTGTTCTCCTTATAACAGGACACAATTGGAAACACTGGGTCTGTTACCAAGGTTGTGACTGGAACATCATATTTACAATATAACCATACAGCTTTTGAGGAATAAAGATTGGACTTTATGGAATAAAGCCACGTGGAAATATTGGCCTGGTACCTTTATGTTCCAAGCAGCACTTACCAGGATAAGTAAAGAATGTCACTTATCTGGCAGGTACAAGGAACCTCGAAATATTTTGGGGGAACCTCGGAAGAGAGGAATTCACCCAAATCTGTAGGTATTGCAGGCAACGTCTGATGATAAAATCCTTGGCTTGGCATTCCTGGCCTCGAGAGACCTTTAAAGTTCAATCTGAGATTCCTTATAAAAAGTTCCAGCAAAGCAGATTTAAAAGAGCCTATGTGATCAACTGCTATTCTTGCTGTACTTATGTAAATAATTGAGCCAACTCTATTGGAACTAGACTTATTTTGCAAACTAGTTTTAATTTTGCTATCTTAATAAAAATGAGGGTGATTTTAGAGAAAAATTATATTTCAGTAAAAACTATAGTATACATTTGTAGATATTAGATCCTAGTTTTGTTGTCTTTTGAGGTTTTTGTTTTATGTCTGTTGACTAGACTGGATCCTGATTTCTTCTAGTCTCCTGAAATATCTGGCTACAGATATCCAAACTAACGTTTTTGATTTTTTCCATCATTTTCATTTGAAATCACTGAAAACTGAACCTGCCCTTTTTCCTGAAGCCTTACAAACTGAAGCTGATGGACTTGATATAAACTTGAGATGACCTGACGACACCATCTGAGACATTTTAAACTGCAAAAGATGCTTTGACGCTGACATCTAAAATTCTTCTTCACTGGCTGTCCTCTGAACTCAAAAACTGCTTTACAACTTGCTCCAACCATTAACCTTGTTTTTCTTTTATAAAAATGCTTCTATTAAATACTTGATTGCTTGCTTCCACAATATAGGCGTGACCTTGAGAGCCCACCTGCATCACCACCTACCTTCCAAAAGGAACTTAATTGAACTGATCTATTATCAGGACTAAGAAATGTGTTCAGTGAGATGAAACAATCTACCAACTCAGCTTCTGGACTATGAAACTTCTTTAAGTTTCAAAAGGACTGTGAAACTTTTAGTTTCAAAGGCGGGACTGTGGGAGATCAAAATTTGGCCACCCTGAAATATATCTCTTTACCTTGATTGTTTTCTCTGAAGGACATTTGACCTCCCCCACTAACTGCCTAAAGAATTTGACATGGTGGCTCCTTCCTGGAACAGATCTTCCATCTGATGGCTGTAATATAATGTAAAATAGATGTTACAATAGGAAAGGCACCAACAAGCCCATCTTATCGGGAGTCCTGTCTCTCTGGCCACATTTTTTGGATGGCCCTGCGAGGAGTTGCCAGACAATCATTTACATTTATAAGGGAAATCTCCATTTGTAAAGGTATCTCCCTCTCTGTCTTGGGAAGAGGGGGGATGACCTCATTTCTAGAAACTTATCAAATGTGGAAGGTGAGGACTTAAATCTGCATAATAACCTTACTCTTGTTTACAGTGCTTTAATGGTAATCTCCTGTAATTGACTCCCCCACCCCCAAAATCCTCCTTTGTCATTGGCTGAAAATGATATTTAAGACGAGAATTTCTGCTATTGTGTTGAGAAACGCAGTGTCCCTGCTTTCTCCCATGTATACATGTTATTAAACTTGGTATTATTTTCTCCTGCTTACCTGTCTTGTTGATTATTTGGCCAGCCAGAAGAACCTTAAGGGAAAGGGCAGAGGGAGATTCTCCCTCTCCCCCGACAGCAGCTTGGTGCAATTATACATTCCTTGGTTCTTTCTTAGATAATCTGAGATGCCACTTCTGGGATCCAATCTACTTCACCTGTGTCTCAATTTACTTGGTTTCCCTAAAATCCTCATACCGTCCTTTCCCCCTTTCTTCCCAGCCATGGAAAAAATTGGCCTTGTCCGTGTGGCACCAAACAGTCAGATTGAGTCAGCAAATAAGAAATGTCAATCACCACGTCGTGTATTCGGCACCAGGAAATTAAAACAATGGGGTTATTCAATATCTCTTTTTTTCTTATTATTTTTTTCTTTTTTGCTGTTAAACATTTGTTTTTCCATTGCTCTCCTTCTGTGCAGATAGTCATTTTCTGGACAAAAATAAACCACCTGTTACTTGATCTTCTTTGCCATTTTTGAGAGGGACTGTTGAGTGAACTTGTCCTGAGACTGTTTTCAGAAAAGAAGTCAGCTCTCTCAGGGAGTTGGTAAATAACACAGTGAGAACCGGCCCTACATTTCTCATGTTGCTTTCCTGAAGCTAAACTGCCATATGAGTTGTTTTAATGTACAACTTGTTGGTCTGTGGTGACTTGGAGCTCATTTCTCTCTTATTCTAAAGGGCATGCAGGGCTGCTTAGGGAGAAGCGGCCATGGACTCTGGCAGAGACCTCCCTTAGTACCAAAGTCAATGCTTCTGCCGCTGGAACCACACACTGCGAACCTCAGAAGCCTCCAGAGCAGTGGGGGATAGAGTCCTTTCTCCAGCACGTGCTTTACGGAAACACTTCCTTCTTATTTTAATTCCACTAGCACAACTAAGTCTTGTATTGGAAAATGGTGAATACGTTACTGCACACGCCTTTGTGGGCTCACAGCCGCTATCATAAACTTTTTTTTATTGTTGATAACGTCAGGTTTAGTGAGGTATAATTTGCCTATAGTATACTTCAGCCTTTTTATGTATGCAGTTCTGTGAGCTATGAGAGTCATGTAACTACCATGACAATCAAGATATTGGGTGTTTGTATCACCCCACAGTTTCCCATTGCTCCTTTGAAGTCAGTTTGCTCCCACCAATCCCCAGTTCCTGGCAACCACTGCTCTGTTTTGTGTCCCTATAGTTTGGCCTTTTTTGGAATGTCCTAAAAATGGAATCATATAATATGTAGCCTTTTGTCTCTCTCTGTTTCCACTCACTATAATGCTTTTGAGGTTCATTCATACAGAGCTGTTGCACGTATCAGTATTTGATCCTTTTTATGGCAGAGCAATGTTCCACTGCATGGATGTACCACAGTCTGTTTAAATGTTCATCTGCTAATAGGGCATTTGGGTTGTTTCTGGTTGGGGAAATTATGAATAGTGCCACTATAAACTTTCATGTACAGGCGTTTGTGTGGACATGTGTTTCCATTTCTACTGTTTCTACTATTCTACTCTTAGTTTAAGCTACTATAACAAAGTACTATAGACTGAGCGGCTTATAAACAATGGAAATTTATTTCTCACAGTTCTGGAGGCTGGAAGACCGAGATCAGAGTGCCAGCATAGTTGAGTTCTGGTGAGGGGCTTCGTCCTAGTTGCTGACAGCTGTCTTCTCATTGTATCCTCCCATGGCAGAAAGAGGGCGAGAGAGTGCTCACTTTGACAGCACATATACTAAAACTGGAACAACACAGAGAAGATTAGCATGGCCCCTGTGCAATGACGATATGCAAATTTGTGAAGCATCCCATATTAAAAAAAAAAAAGAAGGTGAGACAGCCCTGTTATCAGGGCACTAATCCCATTCATGAGAGCTCCATCCTTCTGACCTAATCACCTCCCAAAGCCCCACCTCCAAATACCATCACGTTGGGGGTTAGGATTTCAACATACGAATTTTGAGAGGACACAAACACTCAGTCCATTGCATGAGTAAAACCTAGTAGTGGGAATGCTGAGTTGTATGCAACTTATAAAAAACTGCCAGTTTTCTACAGTGGCGGTACCATTTTACATTCCCACTAGCAATGTATAAGATTTCCAATTGCTTCACATCCTTGGCAGTGTTGTCAGTTTTTTAAAAAAACATTGTAGACATTCTTCTGGGTTTGTGGTGGCATCTCATTGTGGGTTTAGTTCATATTTCCCTAGTGACTAATGATGTTGAACATCTCTTCATGTGCCTACCTGCTATCTGCATCTCTTCTTTAGTGAAGCGTGTGATCAAATCTTTTGGTCATTTTTAAATTGAGTTGTTTGTTTTGTTTTTATTATTGGAATGTGAGAGCTCTTTAGATATTTCTGGATGTGAGTCCTTTATCAGATACACGATTTGTAAGTATTTTCTCCCAGTAGCGCCTTGCCTTTTCATTTTCTTAGCAGTGTCCTATTGTACGCTCACATTTTCAGAGAGTTGGGGTTGTTTCTTGCCCCACTCCTGACCCCTCCATCATCTTGGACAGCGGGGTAAGGAGCCGGGAGGCTTTGGACTAGTTCCTAACACTCTGGCCACAGGTTAAGATCAGTCTCCTGAAAAAAGAATATTGGCTTTAAACAACGGACACTTCACTCTCTGACTGTAGTTTGCATAGAATAATCTTGAAAGTTTGAATAACATGCAGATTTCCAAGCTCTACTCCTAGAAATGTTTATTCAGTAGGTGTAAGGTGAGGTACAGGTTGTTGCAATATTCAACAAGCATCCAGATTATCCTGATATAGGTGGCTTTGGGATGACATTTTGAGAAACTCTGAAACTCTAAGGTCACTGACAATGTGTCATGTCTGCTGGGATCAGGATGCAAAGTCTATGTCCAGGCCTAAACAAAATGGTGTGGAATAAGTTAGAGGAGGGAGATGTTACCATACAACTAGACAAAAAGAAGAAGAAACACCAAGAATGCAGGAATTTTAGGACATTTTTACTGAACATTCACCCATTCCTCTGTCCATCTCTCTCTACTATTATAGGCATGTCTTAATTTGGGCAGATATCTTTTAAAAGTGCCTTTCAAGTGTGATACTTTACTTGAATAGAGACTGGAGGGAAAAGGTGGCTGATAAATAAATATATTATGGCACATTAATAAATGTCAATAAATTCTTAACCTTGATCCTGAACAACATTTTCTCCTTACATCAAGTACTAGGCTGCCGGGGGTGCTAAGACAGATTCTGGTCCATTTTTTTCAGACCCACTCTACTTACAAGAAGTCATCCTGAACTTTTTCACCAGGGATGTGTGGAAGGTCTTTTGTCTACAATAATACTTTTTTGAACAAAGGCAAAACTTGTTCTGCATATTTTCAAACAAATCCCTGAAGGATGTTGGAATATGAATCATTACTGTTTTTTACAGAAAAGGAAACACAGTAGTAACAAAATACCCAATTCCATAAAATCCAGGCATCCAGATGTTTGGACTGTGTGATACCAAATAACCGGTAGGTCTGAGGTTTTTCCTGAATTGGACAAACTATTCTGACATTGCATAATTACAACCAGCAAGATATAAGTTTTATCTACCGACAGAAACCCATTGGGACTGACCTGATTTTTCTGTGTTAATTAATCAAATGTTATTGTTCAAACTTGTTGGTACCTCTCAGCTGAAAAAATTTAAAAGGCCCATTGTTTTAATCCTGTGGGGGAATGTTTCTTTAAATCACAACTAGTTAACAAATCTTCTAGGGTAACTAGGGCACTTCAGGCTCTAGCAAACAGAAGTGATCAATGATTGTTAATCAAAGATGGTGTAGTAGGAAGAAGCCTGGAATGGGAGGCAAGAGATGCGGATTCTGCTGCTCGCTGGAGCTGGACTGCGCCACCTTAAGCTTTCATGCGAGTAGACACCTAAGGAAACATAAGTTTGTAAGAAGACTAAAACCACAGTGGTTAATCCTTCTCTCTAAATATAATCCCCCCCCCCAAAGCAAGCAAGCAAACAAAGAAAACAATCCTAACAATGTCTTTATGTACCTCCCATACAAAGGGGACCTGAAACCGGGAAGCCACAGAATTCAACGAGGTAAGCAGAGAATTATGTTCTTTATTCCAAAACGTTCTTCAAGTTATGTATAATTAATCTTGAAAAATGAGAAAATAAGGAAAAGACGAATCAATAAATAAAATCAATTAAAATTCTACTACTCAGTAAAAACCACTGTTAGCCTATCAGTGTGTATTCATCCATGGATCCATACATGTTTATGAGACATGTATGTTTCAAATGGCTGCTGTCCTGACGTCTGCTTCTGTGACTTAATGCTATACCGTGAAGCTCCTTGCATGCCAATAAATATGCATCTTCATCACTCATTGAAATGGCCATATCGTATTCCACTGTAGGCTTATAAATATTAACAACTAACACATATGGCGCTTCCTATGTGCTCGGCACTGTTATAAGCCCTATAACAGCATCCCTGTGAGGTAGTTGGTCTGATTACTCCTGTTTTATGGACAGGGAAACTGAGTTAAGGAGAGGCTAATTAACTTGCTCTCTGAGATTCAACCCCAGGTGGTCTGGCTTCAGAGTCCAAGTTCTCAATACTTGGCCATATTGTTTCTCACCTCATCCCCTTTGGTTATTTAGGTTATTTATAATATTTCATTCTTTTAAACAGTGCAGATTAATTTAAACCTCTACTTCCTCACAAGATTGATTGTGGAGGCAGAAGGAGAAGCATTGATAATGGATGACTTTTCAATAAGAGTCTACTAGGGGGACGTTCTTTTGTGTAAGATCAGATTAGAAGGTATTCACTCTTATGGTAAAAACTGGGGAAGTCCGTAGAATCAGCATAGTTACTCAGGGGAGGGAGTGTTTTTAGACATGTGCAGAAGGCATATTCACAGTGCTGGAGAGAGGGGCTCCTCAATTGCGTGGATCTACGTAGGAGAAAATAGCAGCTCCATAGTAGAAAAGAGTAGCCATGGTGATCAAAATACAGAATTAATATTCTGCAGGCCAAACTTTTACCTGTTGCAAAGAGATAGAAGTCCTTAGCAATTAGAGTATCAGCTTTAAGACAAGGAAGTGAGTGTTCTTCTGGGACTAGGTGTGGTGGGAAGTGGAGCAAAGCATTTCTCACAAGCAGATCAGCAGACATGATAGGAGCAGGGCCAGGAGGAGGCAGGAGACCTGAGCGGAGCCAGGCGTGTACTTCTCTGGTGGGGTCACAGCATCGCTGGCTCACCCTCACACAGGATTTTCTTTACTTATGTCTGCATATTAAATTATACAACTGAGATGGAGCGGGTGAAGGTGGGGAGGTGGTCGCTAGTAAACAAGTGAACAGGTAGATAAATACATGATAAAGAGTGATGAGAATCTGAATAGATATTTCTCCAAAGAAGCTATTCAAATGGCTAATATCCACATGAAAAGATGCTCAATGTAATTAGGTATTAGGGAAATGCAAATCAAAACCACAGTGAGATATTACTTCATACCCATGAGGGTGGCTATAATCAAAAAGACAATAACACATGTTGATGAGAATGTAGACAAATTGGAAAGCTCATACACTGCTGCGGGGAATGTAAAATGGTGCAGCCACTTTGGAAAGCAGTTTGACAGTTCCTCAAATGGTTAAACGTAGAGTTAGCATATGACCAGCAATTCCTCTCCTAGGTATATACCTAAGAGAAATGAAAACATGTCTACATAAAAACTTGTAAACAAATGTCATTATTGATAATAGCCAAGAAATGGAAACAGCCCAAATGTCTATCAACAGAAATAGGTAAACAAAATGTGGTCTATCCATACAATGGAAGATTATTCAGCCATAAAAAGGAATGAAGTACTGATACATGCTACATGGCTGAACATGCCTAAACCTTGAAAACATGCTAAATGAAAGAAGCTAGTCACAAAAGTCACATGTGTTGTATAATTGCATTTCTATGAAATGTCCAGAATAGGCAAACCCATAGAGACAGAGAGTAGATTAGTGGTTGCCAGGGCTGGAGGTATGGAGGAATGAGGAGTGACTAATAATTGGTATGGAGTTTCCTTTTGGGGTGATGAAAATGTTCTAAATTTGATTGTGGTGGTGATTGCACATTGCTGTCAATATACTAACAACCACTGAATTGCATACTTTAAAAGGATGAATTGTATGGTTTGTGAATTATATCTTAATTGAGGGCATTATCGTAAGTGAAATAAGTCAGAGAAAGACAAATAATGTATGATCTCACTTATATGTGGAATCTAATAAAGCTGAACTCATGAAAACAGAGTAAAATGGTGGTGGCCAGGGGCTGGGGCATGGGGGTAATAGAGAGATGTTGGTCAAAGGTTATAAACTTCTAGTTATAAAATTGTTATAAGATCCAGTTATAAGTTCTTGGAATCTAACGTACAGCGTGGTGACTATAGTTAACCATGCTGTATTGTATACTGAAAGTTGCTAAGAGAGTAAATCTTAAATGTTATCACCACACAAAAAAAGTGGTAAATATGTTAGATGATGGAGGTGTTAACTAACCTTATTGTGGTAATCATTTCACAATATACACGCATATCAAATCAGCATGTTGTACACCTTAAACCAACACGATGTTATAAGCCAATGATACCTCAATAAAGCTGGAAAAAAAATCATGAAGTGAGTTGAGGGAAACTAACACAGCCCCTGAGGCATGAAAGGCCATGTGTGCTCCAGGACAGAGAGAGGAGGCCTGTGTGATAGTGTGCTGGAGAGGGTGGAGGGATCTCCGAGAGTTTAGGGTGACAGATCTAGCAGATGTAATTGGTAATTATAGGCACTTTAGGATTGTGTTCAAAGGACGAGGGGAAATCTTTGAATGCTACAAAACCCAGCAGTTACATAATCCAACTTGTATTTTAAATAGCTCTCTCTTCTTGACTTGTTGGGGCAGAAATAGATTACTGCTATGGCTAAAAAAAAAAAATAGAAATCATTAACTTAAAAATTTAGAGTTAAAATTAGCATACAGTTATTTTCTTTTGATTTATTATGCATGCTAGAAAAATTAGGACATCAAAATACTTATCACTAATAGAACAAAAGGAGTGCATTATCATGTAAATAATAATGTAAGCTTTTGGCTTTTTAAGTGAGTATTCTGTTGCTTCCAGGAATTAACAACTACAGGACACAAGTGGAGAAGTAACCTCTTTTACCCATGTTCGGTAGCATATTTATATCACACACAGATTAGGTTCGATTGCATTTAAGAGATGGAGCCAGTAGAAGCTCACCTAGCAAGGTCTTGATGGGTTGGGCCAAAGCTTACTGGCATGTCAAATGTGGGATTGTCGGCATGTCAGCACAGATTACCGGGAATCCTTTTGGCCTGTTGGTTGAAACTGTGAAGAAGTTATTGGGACTAATGATTGCATTTCAGAGATTCTGAGAGGAACACTCCCAAATGAGAAGAGATGGGCTTTCCCGGCCTAAGGGAGGGCAAGAGAATCTCAGGCAAACAGAGAACACAGCTACATGGGAAGACAGGAGAAAGGTGTGCACACATCCTGGGACATCAACTCAGGGCCCAGGCAGTGGGGGGAAGAACAAGCTCAGGTGTGGCACCTGCCAGTGTCCCAAAGATGCCCAGGTTTTTGTGCACCTGTTCAGAGTTCCTTGACAGTGGGAGGACTATGAAACTTCTGGAAGATCCAGGGTCTCTCCCCCCTTTTTTTTTTTTTTTGTGAGGAAGATCAGCCCTGAGCTAACATCCATGCTAATCCTCCTCTTTTTGCTGAGGAAGACCGGCTCTGAGCTAACATCTATTGCCAATCCTCCTTTTTTTCCCCCAAAGCCCCAGTAGATAGTTGTATGTCATAGTTGCACATCCTTCTAGTTGCTGTATGTGGGACACTGCCTCAGCATGGCCGGAGAAGCGGCGCGTCGGTGCACACCCGGGACATGAACCCGGGCCACCAGCAGCAGAGCGTGCGCACCTAACCGCTAAGCCACGGGACCAGCCCCCGCAGGGTCTCTTTTGAAGATAGAGCATCATTGGGAAGAAACCTCTCTTTATGGTTCATGGCAGTGACATTAGCAAGACAAGAAACAAAATATGAGGAGCAGCAGTTAAAAACAATTACAATAAAAGTTTCAGGTATACACACACACACCCCAAGCACCATTCTAGGGAATTTCAAATACATTAAGACCTGGTGAAGAGAATCCATGGGGAGCAGAGCAGATTAGAGAGCCTGGATTCTTCATCAATTAATTACCATTATCTTTGAGTGTGTTCCGTTGTTCGGATGTATCATAATTCATTTAGTCTTGTAATGATAAACCTTCAGGTTTCTTTCCCCTTTTTAGCACTACAAAAGGTGCTGCAACAATGCTGCAACTTGAATCTACACATCTACATCTCAGCGGAGATGAAAATTATGTGCCACATAAACTGTGACAGGTGTCACCAAATTGTTCTCCAAAAATGTTGAAGAAATTTACATGTCCACCAGAAAGTGTATGCAAATGCATCCCAACATTCTTGCCACTACTGAGTGTTGTAAAATTTTAACTTTTCAGGCAACCTATAGTTTAAAAACAGTATCTTGTTGTTGTTGTTTTGGTTTGTAATTCTTAAATTACAAGTGAGGGTGTCTTTTCAGATTTGTTTTCTTTCCTTCCCCTCCCCTCCCTCCAAAACTTCCTGCTTGCCTGTCTGCTATTGGATTATCCATCTTGTTCTTATTGATTTGTGTGAGCGCACTGTCATATGTGTTGCAATATTTTCCTCAGTCTTTTGGCTTTGGAAATAAAGTTTTCTGAAAGAAAGAAGTTTACATTTTTTATGTAGTTAAATTTATAAATAATTTTCTTTATGGCTCTGGACTTTATGTCTTGCCTAGAAGGCCCTATTGTCCACCAAGATTAAAAATACATTCACTTCATAGAATTCTCATATGATCTAGTAATTCCACCCCTAGGTATATATCCCAGAGAAGTGACAACAGGGAGTCAAACAGACATTTGCACACCAATGTTCGTAGCAGTATTATTCACAATAGCCCAAAGGTGGAAACAAGTCAAGTGTCCATCAACAGGTGAATGGATGAACAAAATGTGATCTATCTATACAGTGGAATACTATTCAGCCATAAAAATGAACGAAATTCTAATACATGCTACAACATGGATGAACCTTGATAACACTATGCCAAGTGAAATAAACCAGACACAAAAAGACAAATACTGTATGATTCTACTTATATGAGGTACATAGAGTAGGCAAATTCATAAAGACAGAAAGTAGAATAGAGGTCACCAGGGGCTCAGGAGGGGGGAATGGGGAATTATTGTTTAATGGGTACAGAGTTTCTATTTGGGATGATGGAAAAGTTCTGGAAATGGATAGTGGTGATGGTTGCGCAACATTGTGAATGTTCTTAATGCCATGAGTCCTTCTTTTCTTTCCTTCTTCCTTTCTTTTTTTCTGCCTTTGCTCGATTTATTTGCTTATCTTTTGCTTTCAGAGTGATTTTGGTTTAAATGCATCTCCTATATGTCACAGAGAGTTGGAAGTTGGTTTTGTTTTTTTATTTCAATCTGAGAGTTGTTTTTTTTAAAAAAGGTAAAATTATGTTTATTTCATTTTCCTCTATTGTACATTTATGTTTATGTTTGGTCTTAATTCTGTAATCTTAAGTCATCTTTCCTGATTTTTAAATATTGAGTTTTCCATCTGATAATTTAGAAGATTTATATTCATATTTCAGTACCTCAAGGGGTCACTTCACAAATTGAAATGATTCCTTACTAAACATTTCAATGACTGCGTAGTAGTTCATCTTATGATAATATTCTAATTTACTTTGATCATTTCCTTTTGTTATAAATTTAGAGTGCTTCCAGTGTTTTGCTAATATGGGGTAACGCTATGATAACCATCTTTGGACTTACACTTTCTCTCCCTATACTTCAGATTCTGTCCAGAGAACAGAATCAAAAGATAGAATAATGATATCAAAGAATTTGAATATTGCAAACTCCTGATCTCTATTGTAAGATTGCTTTCCATACATTCTGTGACAATGTATACTCCAAACATTCACATAATTGGGAGGAAAAAAGTCTTAGTTAATAAAAGAAACTTGCCAAAATCTTAATTAGCTTTAAGGCTGATATAGCCTTGGGATAAAATTGTCTCCTACGATTTGAATTCTGAAACAAGTTATCTGAAGAAATTCCCAAGCCAGGTAAGAAGAGACAATTAACTTCGCTTCCATCAAATTTTGGACTCTTTTTCTTTATTTTTTTCTTTATTATTTTTTTTTTTGTGTGAGGAAGATCAGCCCTGAGCTAACATCCATGCCAATCCTCCTGTTTTTTTTCGCTGAGGAAGACCGGCTCTGAGCTAACATCTATTGCCAATCCTCCTCCTTTTTTTCCCCCCCCAAAGCCCCAGTAGATAATTGTATGTCATAGTTGCACATCCTTCTAGTTGCTGTACGTGGGACACGGCCTCAGCATGGCTGGACAAGTGGTGTGTCAGTGCGCACCCGGGATCCGAACCCAGGCCGCCAGTAGTGTAGCACGCACACTTAACCGCTAAGCCTCGGGGACGGTCCTGGACTCTTTTTCTTGATGGAGGATTTCAGAGATGGTATCTCTTCATATTTCTATGGATTTCTTACACCACAAATAGCCCTAATAACAAGCTACCTTAGTCTTTTTCTTTTTTTTTTTTCTAATTATAGTGGAAAATGAAGAGTGTTCTGAAGATCTTTTAAACACAAAGACTTTAAGATTATGGAAACTTATTTATAAGCTCACGAAGTTATCACCAGGTTGTAATGAAGTACAAATCAAGAAATTAATTGAGGAAAAATAGCATCACAGCAGTTCTGGTTTCTAGTTCATGTCAGCAGGACTTAGAAGTTCTTGCAGCAAGTGGGTTGGCACCTAGAGCATCATTGAGTGACTTGTGGTTAAGGTCTTTAGGCACATAATTTTAATAGATGATGGAGTCTAAAGTCTGCTTTAGATTAGTTCAAGTTACATTACATCTTCAAACGAAAAAGAATTCAAAATATTTATGTTGTTGCTCACTTCTATAATCTTCTTGTTTGTTTACATGAACCCTTTAGAGTCTCTGTGTGAACTTTCCAAAGCATTCCACAGTGTTGTTGGGTGATAAATTTTCTTTTGCTGTGTCTGTAATCATAGCACACATAAAACGGGGATTTGCAGTGTTCCCCCATCACAGTCCAAAACCTGAAAGAGGAGTTAAATACTATGTCTGTGCTTCTCTCCCCCACATCTTCCGCTCCAAATTTTGAGTAGGAAATATGCTATACTTCTTCTCCCTACAATTTCTCCCTAGGCTGACTACCTTCCTTATAGGACAGGAGTCAGCAAACTCAGGCCCATGGCCAAAATCCAGCCCACTGCCTGTGTTGTTATGGCCTGTGAGCTGAGAACGGTTTTTACATTTTTAAATGATTGAAAAAAAAAATCATAAGAAGATGAATATTTCACGACATATGAAAATTATATGAAATTCAAATTTCAGTGTCCACAAATAAAGTTATATTGTAACACAGCCAGGCACAGTCATCTACACATTGTCTGTGGCTGCTTTTGAGCTACAACGGCAGAGCTGAATAGTTGTGACAAAGACCGAGACTGTGTGTCCACAAAGCCAAAAATATTTACTAACTGGACCTTTACAGAAGAAGTTTGCTGACCCCTGTTCTAGAAGATTCATTAGATTCTGAAGAGAATCTGAAGATTCTGCTTGCTAAGAGCAGCTAACATGGCCCAGGAGACCCCATTTGCTCAAAGTTGGAGCACCTGATCCCCATGTACAATGATGCACTACTGTGGCCCAGACTTCACAGACTTATGGATCTCATTTCAATTTTCTCTCTTCACTAAGATATCAAGTCCTTTTCAGCTGGTAAAAATTTGGTATGGGGTGCACGGAGGGCTGAGCATATGCAAATAAATAAGGGTGTAGTGAGCTAATGTCTCCCAAAATACAGTCTAGACAGTGCTTCTCAAACTTTAACGTGCATTTCTATTACCCAGAGATCTTGTTAAAATGTGGATTCTGATTCAGTAGGTCTGAGGTGGGGCCTGAAATTCTGCATTTCTCCCAAGCTCCTGGGTGATACTGATACTGCTGGTTCACAGACAACACTTTGAGTGGCAAGGGTCTACACTACCGATGTCTGTTTCTTCACCTGACTTGGTTGCCTTTTCATCTTTGAATTTCTGTAATACCAATAAAAATATTCCTAGATTGTGATGGATGGCTTATATATTAGATCTTATTACTTCATCTTTTTAACTCATGCCTTATACTTCTTATTATAAATAGACTGTGTTTTCTAGAACTTGGATAGTAAGTCCCTCCTATATAGACCAAATCATGAAATGGACTAAGTTTGCCTTCAGGGCCCTGATTCTCTTGTCTTTTCTCATCCCCTCTTTTCTTATGGGCCCCAGTCATAAACCTCCTAAGCCCTCCTACTCTCTCCTCACTCCTGGGATAGATCCTCCATCCTGGTTCCTCCCCTCACCCTTGGGCCTCCACACATCCCTTCTGCACTCCAATCTGATGAACACAGTCAGGAGTCCTAAAGAACCCTAGGGGACATCCACTCCAGCTCCCTCATTTTGCAGGTGAGCACGCGAGGACATAGGAAGTAGAGGTGATGCTTCCAAGGTCACCAAGCAGAGACCAGGAAGCCGAGGCCCCCAACTTTTAGCCCTTGGACTTCGCTCCCTCAGCCCTCTTCTTCTGTCCCAGAAAAGCCCTTCTAGATGGCCTAAAAAGTCATCAATAATGAAATGTTCAGTGGGCATCAGGGTACAGATGTGTCACACTTCCCTGGTAACATATTTGTGGTGAAGCAGGATATTGCTGGAGTGATTCTAATGGTCATTATTTCAGATACCATGTTGGGGTAGCTGGAGACAATAGCTTTGAAGCTCTGGGCCTTTTCCCCCCTTCAAATCTACACTGAGAGGGATCACTCACTTGGCTCCTATGTTAGAATGAGAAACTGAGGTAAAATTCACGTAATATAAAATTAAAAAGTGAACAATTCATTGGCATTTAGTACATTCACAATATTGTGCAACCATCACATCTATCTAGTTCCAAAACATTTCATCACTCTAAAAGGAAACCCCATACACATTAGCATTTACTCCACATTCCCCCAGCCCCCCAGCCCCTGGCAACCACCAATCTGCTTTCTGTCTCTAGGCATTTGCCTATTCTGGAAATGTCATATAAATAGAAGCATACAATATATGACCTTCTATGACTTGCTTCATTCACTTAGCATAATGGTTTTGATGTTCATCCATGTTGTAGAATGTATCAGTACTTCATTTCTTTTAATGGTTGAATAATATTCCATTGTATGCACATACCACGATTTATTTATCCATTCACCCATTGATGGACATTTGGGTTGTTTTCACCTTTTGGCTATTGTGAACAGTGCTGCTATGAACATTGCTGTATAACTATCTGTTTGAGCCCCAGTTTTCAAATCTTCTGGGTATATACCTAGGTGTGGAATTGCTGGGTCATATGGTAATTCTATGCGTAACTTTTTGAGGATCTGAATTTCATTTTAGTGGTTTTACTATTCCATCACACTATTTCACAATAAGGACAAATGACATAATCAGGCAATGGAGAAGTATCTCACTATTTAGTATCTCTACCTGTCCCCCGCCAAATCAATAAATTTCATTTTATATCATTTATTTTCCTAGTCTACAACTTAATGTAGCAGTTTCTGAAGGACCAGAGATTTGTCCAAGCCAGCAAGCAGGAAAGTGGATGAGAGAAAACACAGAGCCTGGAGAACCTTCATATTGCCTATGAATGATCCAGAATCGGGGCTGGCTTCACGGGAGTGCAACCTGTTTAGTCACACAGGGCCTCGCACTCAGAAAGACCCCCATTTGGTTTAATGCTCTGCTGTCTCTGTCTTGAAAATCGTAATAATTTTTGAACAGGGAACCCCACATTTTCATTTTGCACTGGGCCCCGTAAATTATGTAGATGGCCCTATCAAGAATTGATAGTTTCTATCTTATACCAATCCTACACCCCAAACAACAAATTCTAAATTCTAAAACAAATTCTAAAATGGGAATTAAAAAGATATGTCTCACTCAGGGTGGAAGCATTCCAAGTGTGGGTGGCTACTAAATAGAATGCTAATAGAATAACTCAATTATATTCAAAAACACAGACAACAGACCAAAGCCAGATAGAGTTTCCACAAATGAATTTGCTGTGTCTACTATTGTTGGCCTGAAACAAACTCAAAAAAGCCATCACAGGAAACTGAGCCCAAATAAGGACAAATAGCAAACATACTCCTCCTGCTCTCCAAGAAAAAGTGGGGAGGTTTCAGTTCTTATGCCTTCAAGTAGAACTGAGCAATGCCCCCTGTGCTTGGCCAGGCCTGGTAAACTCAAGAGCAGAATGCAGTCTCAAGAGATGAACTTTAAAGAAAACAGAATACTTTTGCAATAGGCTGCTAAGCCTTTTCATCGTGTTTTGGTTGTGGGAGAGAGCAGGCTTCATGGGCTCAAGGAAAAATAAATGTGTTACTGATAAGCCTAAACCCTGCCCTGCCCTTTCCAGTATAAGCAGAGAGAAGAGGGCCTGGACTTTTCCTAAGATCAGAGTAAACAGGTTTTAAATTCAAGATGGATCACAAGTGGCCAAAAAGCTGGTGAGCCTCCTTATCTGCTCCATCTGCTGGCTCTCAACAACTTCCAGCAATTGCTCAATCGTGACATCTTTAAAGAAATCCTGCCAAGCGCAGCCTTTTCCCAACCTTTACTTAGTTAAAACAATCTACAACAGACTGCGGGTGGAAGAGCTGGCCACCTCTGTATTTACTACAAGTGGGTATGAGAAGTACCCTAGGAGACAGATCCTGCAGGAGAATGATTAGCCAAACAGGCTTGTCCAGAGGCCTTCCAACAAGCCAGATTAGCTGTGATGTGATTATGTAATTATATGGCCTGTTTCGAGGAGACAACATAAATGACAATTGACAATTTGGCACCAGGCAGCAATTTGGGGTGTAACCTGTCAGGAAGAGCCAACTTGGATACCAAAATTAGAAGGACTCACTTTTGTAGGGAAAGAATAGTGGATGGAGGTGTTTGGTGATGGTGAGAAATATAACACATTTGGAGTTTCTTATGAGGAGTTTCTTATAACATCTGTCCACATCCCTGATTCTCCTTTACAGTTCATAGCCTGACTTCAAAAAAAAAAAAAGGCCTAAGGTAGAAATAACAGGGTCAGGCTCACCTATAGTCCATGATTTGGTTGAGTTTTGTGGGAGCGAGATTCTGTAACACTTTTGTCCTCTACTGTCTTAACCTCCATGGTGCAAAGCCCAGTCTGTTTACACATAATCCTTCCTCAGCAGAAAAGGTCCCCAGAGCATTGACCTACCTTGTCTTCTAGACTCATTAATTTGTGGTGGGCAGTAGTCAGGTACACTCTATGGAGGACTGCCTATATCTTTGCATATGTAATTTACTCCTCAAGTTTTAAAAATGGTATTGATTTTGATCTGCCTGGAATTGCTTGAACTTGATTCCGTTGGAAGGTAAAGTGATATAATAATTGCTTTTTTACTTCTCTGTCTCCCCCACTGGAATGCACTCCTGGAGGGCAGGTATCTCATTACACTGACCTTTGTGTTCCCAGGGTCCGGTATAATGCTTGGCACACAAATGTTTCCTGAATTTTTGCTGGATGAATGAAGCAGACAGAGACCCTTTCAAGATCTTTCATAGCCCAGCAAGTATACCATAGTGGTTTGGAGCAGAGATTATATAACTAGACGACTTGGTCTTGTGTCCTGGCTCTGCCTCTTTCCAGTTGTGACTGTGGCTAAGTTACTTAACCTTCCTGTGCCTCAGTTTCACCATCTTGAAATTGAGTGTACTAATAAGATCTATCCTATAGTGTTGTGGAGATTAAATGAGTTAAAACTTAGACCATTGCCTGGAAAATGGTAGGCATTCAACTGTGTTAACTCTATTATTTACAAAAAACGTACTAATGACCCACTTCCATGTTCTTGCAGCTTTGTTCCATCCCTACTGCTCCCCAACAAAGTAATCTTTTAATAAAATATTTTCTCATAATAAATCATTATATAGCCCATCATCTCCCTTCTAATTCTTGTATTATGTAGGGCAAAAAACCCTGTAGGAACAAATGTCCCCAAATCCACACTCAATAAGTCAATGTTTAATAAACATCCGACTGGCTAAAAAAAGGAGGGATGGCCTTTTGGAACCATTTGAAGCACTTAGTGACCTAAGCATTTATAATATTTAATAAATTTTGATGAGTCATTTTCAATTATTAAACATAAAAGGATTCGCTTATGCATGGCTATGTTTGAGTAGATTTGGTTGATACCCCATATTTTCCATTAATTCTAAACCATAAGATGGGAACAAAGTCAGAATAGTGAATTAAAGCTCTTTAAAAATAAACTTTCTGATATCTCCACCACTTCAAAAAATGTCTGCATGTGTCCTTGTGGAAAGTTTGAAAAGTTATAAATATGCTAAGCGTGTCTTGATCCATTCTTCTGAACCCACCTCTTATGCTGCTTGGAAAGGTCTAACTCTGAATTGTACTTGACATTCAGGAGAGAAGCCCTGGCAGTCAGCTGACCTCTACCAAAGCAACTCAGTCAGGAAGCCAGTGGAGGAGAGCCTGGGGCTCGGTAGGTGAGTGTCGTGGCTGGAACTTCTCTGACACAAATCCATTCATTTGTGTGCCTGTGGTGGGGCTTTCTTGGGGGGACTCTGAGATGCCAGGAAATGGTCACCCCTGATTTACATCTACCAGCACCAGCTTATCTCCCTGGTTTACCATCTACTCCCTTTCTTCATATGTCACCAGACTCCTCAAACAGCCTTCAAACAGCGATAGAGCATTACTAAATGAGGAAAGAAATTGATAAGAAGCAGTACATACAAAATGACCTAAATTGTGTCAAAAGAAAAAAAATCACACTCAGGAATAAGATTGGAGGAAAAGACACTAAAAGTTGGCAGAGGTTACAATGGGTTTTAATTTGTAGCTGATTTTTATTTTCCCCTTTATGTGTATCTGTATTTTCTTAAAACGTCCATAAAAAATTTATGCTTATAATCATATAAAAAGGCATTAAGTTCTATTGAGAAAAGCAGCCCTCTGACGTGGGGAGAACTGCCTAGTCCAGTACTCCTTGAAGCCAGTGTGCAGCCACATGTAGGAGGTGACATCTGACTGAGAGAAAATGCAGCTGCCACTCAGTCAGGCCTAGTCACAAGGACTTGCCGGAAGTCCTTACATCAAACTTCACTCTTAAGAGTCCCCCCCACCTTTGTTTGCTGGTAGTTTCCTGAGACTGTGTTCCCAGCCCCCTCCTTTCACCCTCCTCAAAAGTTGAACACTGGGCTGCAACTGAAGCTTGGAGCAGAACAACAGGAAGGAAGCTGCGTGTGTTTCAAAGCCCACCATTCTGCTAATTATTTCTGGAGGCCTATGAGACCGCAGACAGTTATACTGACCCACGTTGTCCAGCCGCAGCAGTCGGTGTGTCCCTTTTGTGAGTTATTGTGCTTTGCTGGTTAATGTTAGCTCAGTAAGTCAATAAGGGGGAGTAGCCATTTTCTCATCTGGTGAACCAGAACGATTTCCTTTCTTCAAGAAAAGGGGGAAGGCTATGATTTCATAAAATCTCCTTCTTCTCTTTGAGTGGAAGATTAGACTTGTTATAGACATTTTTACTTTCTTATGAACTTGTCTATTGCCTTTTGCTTTGGATAAAGGTATTTGGTAGACTGAAGTATGACTTATTTTTGAACTCCAATGTGGAAAACAGTAGTTAAAATATTGATATCCATTGAATATCCACTGAACCTGTCAAAGGATATGCCATTTGTACAAATGCTAATGACTTAGGAAACTCTGGCTTTAAAGGGATGATTATTATTTTTATAACCTAAAGGAAATCTCTATCTAGTGAGAGGGATTCCAATTACTCCATAGATTTCTGATTGGACCTAAGAGCCTCCTTCCCCATCTGCCCCATCCTGATTTCTTCTTGTCTAGCCTTCTATCATGCAACCTCCAAGCTTTCTCTCTGACTAAAGCAATTTGTGTAGTGTCTTATCTTCTCTCTTCAACTAGAGCTCAGCAAGGGCAAGTGTCAGGCCTGCTCCTTTTTTGTGACATCCACATCGCCTATCTCAGTTCCTGGTACACACTAGTAGCTCAAGTAATTATAAGCAAACGAATTAATTTTAAATCTATTCATTGGTCATTTATTCATTCATTCAGCCAGTAACTCAACATATTTTTTGAGCACAACTATATGCCAGTCATGTTCAAGGGGCTGAGGACACAAATAAACAGATCAGACTGAAATCTCCATCCTTTGGAAATTTGCATTCTATTGGGTTTGATCATTTACTATGAAAACCCTTAATTTCCTTGATTAAGTGTCTAATTGCTGATTCTTGGGGTTGATCTGAAAGGAGGTGGGGGATTTTTTTTTTTTTGTGGTCTTTCCTTTCTCTAAGGATGTGATCAGGATCAGGGTACAAATAAAGCCCTTCAAGAAAACCTGTAATTTCAAAATTTTGGCCCAGAACTTCACGTGGCTAAAGGTGCAGCACCAGGTAGGGCCCTCTGTCATTGAGGAACTGGGGCCCCGTGCATGGTCTGAAATGGAGGGAGTGAAACAAGAGGAGGTAGCTCACCTGTGTAATAACAACTTTAAGTCGTCCCCTCTCCTTTCCCTCAGAGTTCCAAAATCAAGAATTTGGGAACTCTATCACTCAGAGAAAATGAGGAGCTAGGATCCAGGTCTCTGTGTGAAGGGAACGGTGGCTGGCCACATCGAAGGTGTCAAAAAGCCTAAAAATGACCTACAGTGAGGCAGACCCACAGTGCCTGAGCCTCAGGCTGGAGTTGGGAGCATGAAGAGGAAGCAATGTCCAAAAGGAGGGAAGTAACACACTGGGAATTCTCAGAAATGTTGGGATGGGTGCAAGACTTCCTATAGGATGTGTGACTGAGGCTTGAGCTCGTTTATTTAGACATCAAAGGAAAACCTGGGCCTGGAAGGCTGGGGTACATGGGGAATCCAGATTATTCTGTAGTCATGACCTTCTTTTCCAGCCTGGGAGAGCAGTTTGTTGGCAGCTCTTTATAGGATTCCCAATGTGTTTATTTGGTTGGTCTTCATATTGCCTCACTCTCAACAAATCCAAGATCTTGCAAAGATCTCTGGGAATAAAAGGGTCTCATTTAAAAGCCTTTCACTCAGACTTGGAAACAAACTTTCCCTAAATTAAAAGTAGATAGGATATAAATCTGCATTTATGTAATGGAATGTTCTGAACCAATCTCCATTGTTTTGTGAAACTGTTTTCAGGATCCCTTATTTGCAGCAGACCCTGGGTCTTAGTAGCCCACCATTTTTCCCTGAGAGCTCCAGAACTAATTCCAGGAAAACGCAGACAGGCTTTCAAGCCTACGTGTTCCTTGCACACAAAGAAGCTATTTTCCATGCAGAAATGCTGCTTAAATGCAAAGCTGATTCATCAGCAATCTATTTGCACAAGCCACCTTGTGCAAACTGGAAATAAACAACATTGACCCAAACTCCCAGCAGTGGAGGCAATGTGAAGAATGGGAGATGATGCTTTCTCTCTCCCAGCCTCTTCACCAAACCCCTCCATCCCAACCCTCAAAAGCAACCAGACCCAGGGGAACCGAAATTTTCACTACAATGACAAATTCAGTTTAATTGGAACAAACTCCCACTCTCCCCAAAGATACACACTCCTGCACTGTTCTAGCTTTGAAATTAAACTTTGGGAAGGAAGCTTCCAAAGATCACCTTGGTTTGAGGGAGACTCATGTGGCAAATTACCTCTCCTCTATTTCTGCAAAAAGTGAGGATTCAGAGAAAACTTGGAATGCCACGACTTCCACCTAAAAATGTAAACTTCTGCTCAAGAGGACGCCATATACACAACGACCACCAAAACAGGTCATTGTGGCGACGCTCAGGTGGGTCATCCACGTGCCTGTTCATATTCCATTTGCAGCTTAGCCTTCAAACCCCTTGAGCTTAACCTCTCCTTTGGAGGCTGAAAAGCCAATTGAATAAGGGAGAATGGTTAGCACTGGAGGATTTAATAATCTTTTCATCCATTTGCTCTCATAAAACTGACTGGAAGATGGAGACACTTCTCCTGTTATTACCATTTAGCTCCTTGCCTTGATGCTGTATTTTGCTCCCTTAAAGCTTTTAATGGACCCAGATAAATCAGAGCTTTTACATCACCCACCACTATTTGCAATCTAGGATTGAACAAGTCTAACAGTTCATTTACTTTTGATCACATTCTGCTGTCTTTCTACCCTGCGTGGAGCTTTTCTGCATGGACAAGTTCACAATTCTAGTTCAGCTTGCAATTGGGTTTTCCAAAAGGTTCCATTGGTCTCCTTAAGAGCGAGAAAGGGAATGCCTTAGAGGTTGAGACAGAGAGCTGGCAATGAGGCATGCCAGAGCTAAAATAGATGTCTAGGACTTAGCAACAAAATAAAATAAAACCCAAGCCCCATGCTGCTCTTTCTCTGCCCTGCATGTTCTTTTCTGCCAGTGATCTCGCCCTCCTCAGTCTCTAAGACTCAGCCCTGGTGTCACTGTGAAAGCTGTTGGCACCTGTCCCTCCTGTGGACATTTAAGCACCCCGCACAGTTTTCATTCCAGCATGCTCCTCATGAGTTTGTAACTACTTGTCTATTTGTCTGTTGCATTTAACATCTAGCACCCTGTCCTCTAGTCTGTGATCATTGTGTATATTCTCAACTAGTGCCCAATAAATGCTATCTACTCTTATTCTCATAGAACAGGATTTCTCAACATCAGCTCTATTGACATTTGGGGCCAGATCATTCTGTGTTGTGGAGCTGTTCTGTGCATTGTAGGATGGTTAGCAGCAGCCCTGGTATCTACCCACTGGATGCTGGTAGGAAACACCTCCCCCTCCAGTCATGGCAATCAAAAATGTCTCCAGACATTTTGTCTGCCAAGCATCCCCTGGGGGGCAAAATCACGCACCTCCCATCCTCCCCCATTTGTGAACCACTGCTATAGAATAAGACAAAAAATGTGGGTGCCATGATTTAGTCCACATGGTCTTTAATCGCATGGACTCTCCAAAGCTATCAAAACTGCCTTTTATTTTTTTAGAAGAAAGCACCAATGTATTACCAATGCAGTCTCCAGATTCTACTTGAAAAATATGTTTTTTAATCTTATTAAAGCCAAAGTTAAAACAAAAAATGATCCCTGAGAGGTAGGTCTGTTTGCAGACTCCGGAGGGTAGTAGTTAAGAGCAGAGCATGGAACTCCCTGCTTCAGGCTGAAAGCCAGTTCCACCAGATCCTATCTTTGTGATCTTAGGGGAATCACTTAGCTTATCTGTGCCTCCTCAGCTAAATAATAATCTAATTAATCTAAACCATAATCTAGAATTAATAGTATCACCTGTCAAAAAGAGTTGTTGAGAGGGTTGATATTTGAGTTAATATTTGAAAAGTTCTTAGAACAGTTCCCAGCACAAAGCAAGCAACATATAAACATTAGCTAAAGCCAAGAAGTAGGGGGATTTTCAAGAGGTCTCCAAATTACAGTCCATTTGTTCAGAACTATTTGGAAGCCTTAAGTTTTTGCTGCCAAAGGGATCAGAGTCGACCTTGCAAAATGTATAAAACATCTTTACACCTCCAACATTTTAGAACTAAATTGGAAGATTAGGGTCTGCTCTCTAAGTTTCTACTCTTAAGACTTGACCTTCCTTCAGCTGACTCTAGCTGCTTATTTTAGAGAGATACAGTGAGTCTCAATAGGTAAGAACCTGGGAAATCTCATTGCCTCTTGCATGTCCTAGTCATTGGGTTCACACTTACCTATTAGAAGCAAAATCACCAAGGAAACCAGTTGGCCACCATTTTTGATAAGATATTCTAGTTGGTTTGTGTGCTCTGGAACGTCGAGCCATTAATCTCCAGGGAACTTCTCTTTTTAAATTTTTCTTCTCTTTTTATATATTAAAAAAGAAACAAAACAGACTTTAAAACATGTCATGCCTTTGATCTCACTGTGCAGTGGTTTTTAGACTGTCTTCTGTGATAATTTCATCCATTCCCACTGTTCAGTATTAGATTTTAGAGGCAGCATAGTTCAGGGATAAGAACATAACCTTGAGGCTCAACTTCCACTGTGACTAACAAGATGCATAACCTTGAGTGAGACACTTAATTTCTCTATGGCTCAGTTTCTGCATGGATAAGGTACAATTGATATTACTACTCTCATCAGACAGTTTTTGTGAGACTGAACTGAAAGCTTCATCTTCAGAAGTCAGCACAGAGCAGGACACATCGTTAAGGTTCTATAGATGTTAGCCATTACCATTAATAATGTCTCATAACCAGAGAGCAGTTAATAGTCTTTCAAGCAGGTTCATGTTCATGATCTCGTGTGACAGTGAGAGTATTGTTCAAAAAGTGAGGGAAGTGATTTTAGCCCCGCTTTAGAGAGAAGATGACCGAGGCAAAAAGATGGTGAGGAATTTACCCAAGGTCACCAGGGAATTAGCACCAATTGAACCTGGAACTGGATCTCCAAGACCTTGAGTCTTGTGCACTTTCTTTGATTAGCGCTTCTCGAAAATTAATGTATATTCAGACGATCTGGGAATCCTGTTAAAAAGCAGATTCTGATTCAGCAGATCTGGAAGGGGGAGGGCTGAGATTCTGCATTTCTAACAAGCTCCCAGAAGATTCTGATGCTGCTGGCCCACGGACCCCACTTGGATTAGCAAAAGTCTATAACTGGTTGCATCAACCTCTCGCATTTCTGATGCCTTAACGCTAATTTTCATCAAAATTCGAGAAAAAACAAAGTGTGCAGAAGAATCACAAAACATATTATGAGGATAACCCCCAAAGTTATCATTCTCTTACCACTGTGAAGTTACATGGGAGTTTCTTACCAAAATACCCATCCACCTTCACAGTATCAGCGCAAACAAGCAACCCTAACTTGCTACAGCCTACAGTCAATAAAAGTTTCTACTCTGTTGGCTGATTGGAAGTCCCGCTGGGACCCACAAAAGTCCCTCCACTCCTTTCCCTTTACTTAACACCAGGGAGCTCATTCCCAGTGGGGAGCTCCATGGAAAATAACATTTCTCTTTCTTCTGAAAATTGATTGCTCCCTCTCTGTATATATTTGTTTTTCATTTATACAGACATTTCAGCTATTTTTGCTTTGTGGTGTAACCCAGGTAACCTAAACCAGCTAAAACAAGAACTAATTCCAACTTTTGCATCAAATTTCAAACCATACCTGAGCTTTCCACAAATCACGTGGCAGAAACAATGACAAGGTTTTTGCCGGGAGGGTGCCTCCTTTAATCTCAGGTGGCCAGGATGTCATGAAAGTGGGGACAGATGCACAGGAGAGGTTAAAGTGAAGCTTATGAAAATCAACTCGTGAACAGGGCATTTTCTCTCTCTTTTTCCTCCATATTGTTTTTTTGTACTTTTACTTTCAGATTAAGCTGGTCTTTGCATATTAGAGGAAGGGTCATCGAATGTTTTCTGTAAAGGGCCAGATGGGAAATATTTTTGGTTTTGCAGGCCATAGGGTGTCTGTGGAAAGGACTCAACTCTGCCCTTGTAAGCTCAAAAGCGTCCACAGACAATATGTAAACAGTTGGGCCGGGCTGTGTTCCAAATGGACTTTATTCATGGATGCTGAAATTAGAATTCCAATTAATTTTCGTGTCACAAAATATTTTCCTTTTCACCATTTACAGATGTAAAAACCATTCTCAGCTCTCAGGCTGTACAAAAACAGACGGCAGGCAGGATTTGGCTCACGGGCCATAGTGTGCTGACCTCTGTCTTAAGAGTCATATGAGCTCAGCCAACGGCAACGTTCTCATATATTGTAATGTTAAAAATTAGATGTAGAATAGACTTCCAGATTTCCTGTGTTTATGATGGCAGCTTTAAAGGAAACCAAAGCTGTGTGCTGGGAACTGTTCTAAGTGTTCTGCAAATGTTTTTTCACGTTAGCTTTCAGTAATACATCCTCATTTCCTAGGGCTGTTTAGTTTGTGAATGTGAAACCATCAACTTCCTGTGTCAACTGCAAGTAGCTAAGTTTTCCTATTTGTTTGAATTCCTTTAGTGGACCCCCGTCTTGTATTTATTTATTTTAGCTCCAAAGACCGACCATATTCATAACAAGAGTTTGGAAACAGAAGTAGTAATTTTCTGCAAAGGAATATATTGTGACTGATTCATTTCACTGAAACCTCCGAAACTACATACTTTTATTCTAGTAATGATGATAATAAAGGCTTGAGGCAAGATTCTTTAACTCTTTGGTTTGTACATGTTATAGCTACAAGAATGTAGTTGGATTTTTTTCATGGAGGAATGCCATGCATAGCCCAGAAACTGTTTTAAATGTAGAATTTATCTTTGTAATATGCATCTTCAACAATGCATGTATGCTTTTTGAGTATGCACAATTATTCTACTATTCTGTTATTTATGCTTACTTTTCCTTTGCATATTTCTTTTCACATCAGGCACAATCACTTCTCAGATCCCCTCCACTATCACCATTCACATGCCCACTAACCTCAACAGCCTTAGCTGTAGGAATTTCTCTAAAGTTATGAAATTAATTTTCTCCAAACACCTCATTCATTTATTCCACCCCTTAGTAACACTAACTTAAAACATGACACATGGGCTTTTTGGCTTGGGATTCTTCTTTTATGGCTTCTGTAAACCATTACCTAATTGTTCATCTGACAGATTGTAGATGCAGAGTGAGTTTATTAACCAGAATATCTTTTGTGACTCCATAAAATTAATTTATTTCTGCCAAAAGAGATTTTTTTGGGAGAGGGTCAGTAAGAAACAGCTGAATCATAATCACTTTTGGAACAGCCCTCATACTGCATAAAAATAACATTGACTCAGAACCACTCCCAGCGCTCTGTGCTCCTTCAGGAGATGGGATAATGGAATAGAGTAGCACCGGGTGGAGGCGGAATGCTGAAGGATGCCCGCAGACCTGGAGGAGGCTTGGCCGGCCCGACCCATGCACCTTATGGCAGGAAGGAGTGTGGGTTAGCTCCTCTTCAGATAATTTGCTTGTGTTCTGTTGTGCCTTTGATAGGGGCACTGGGACATAAAGTCTTTGTCAGAAGAGGAAGAGGGTGGGGGAGGGTGAAGGCAGCAGCTGTGGCCCAGCTGAAGAGCTCCACACAAGCTTTCAGATCTCTGACATCTGCACTTCCTGGGTCCTGACCTTTGTCCAGCCCTTCCCTGGCGGTGGGGTAGCACTCCCAGGAATTCAAGCCATGTCACAACACCCTGCAGGATCAAGAACATCCCTGGGTGGCCTAACAATAAAAACAGTGTCCTGGAAGAAAGAAAAAAGAGGGCAAGAAGAACTCTAAGTGAGCAATCTGCAGTGTTAAAAGAGCCAAGCTATTCAATGTCTGCTTAATTGCCAATTCATAAAATTGAAAGAAAAAAAGGAGATTCATGCAAGTTGGCACATGTTTACTTGTTTTTAATGATTTAATGCTTTGAAGAAAGTTGATTGAAAAAGAAAGAGGGTCATCTTCAAATGTAGACAAGCAGGTTTTGCTTATAGGAAACCATGGTTCAGAACTCCAGCCTCTCCAGTATTGTCTTTCAAATTTCCTTCCACAGTGGAGATAACATGGAGGAGAACGCCCATATTTCTCAGCTGCACTGCTGGGAGAGGCAGGGACATGCACAATGCAAAAGCCATTTCTGTTGGCTCAGGATGAGTTATATGGTGTCTGTTGCACCCAATTTACCCTTCTGATCTTCTGATGGTGTTTGGCTCAGACTAATTTTAAATGTGCTTGTATTCCCTGAGTGCACCTTCTGATGAAATTTACCCCAAACACAAAGCTCCCAGAGCTGTTTCATTGCATCTTGGGTAACTTTCTGCTGCCACGACACAGGGGAGCTGGTGGAATTTCTCCTCTAAAGACTGTGCCTGGGGAATCATGCATTTTTCCCATCTGCTCTTCTTGTGGTAGTGACCCTCATTCCCATAAGGTGTCAGGTGAAACAGGAAGCAGTGGACAAGTCTGGTCAGCTGTTGAAGGTGCACGAAGCCTTTTACTCTAGTGATGTCATTCTTTGTTGTGGGGGCGGCCCTGCGCATTGTAGGATGTTGAGCAGCATCCCTGTTTTCTGCCCACTGGATGCCAGGAGCACCTTCCTCCCAGTTATGACAACCAAAATTGTCTTCAGACACTGACCAATGTCCCCTGGGGGACAAAATTGCTCCCAACTGAATACCACTGTTCTTGTATGAGGGCACTATGGGGGTACACAGGACAGCTAATATTATTCCTTTCACCTTGGCTCAGTCTGAAGCACTTGTCATTCTTTTCCATACTTTTGAAGTACAGGACAGGCAGTCATATAAGCTCCATGAGGAAAGTGTCCCTGCTTTATTCCTAGCTCCTAGCCTGGTCAAAACAAAGTAGGTGTTCAATAAAAGCTTGACAAGTTGAACTATATTTTCTTTTTTCCTGCTAATTCTCTCTCCTTTCTACTCTGCATTTAAAGTCTAGGGCTGTTGACTCACTTCTCTTGTTAACTGGAAGAAAAAGACTCTTCGGCTTTGGAAGATCCCTAGTCCTGGCTCAGTTTCAGATCTCAATTTCCTTTTCTTAAATATCAGATCTCAATTTGAGGGCACCCCAAGAATCTTGCTTACAGTGTCTGCTCGAAGGAACGTTTCTGTGCTGGGTCAGCTTTATCTCCCTACTTTTTCTTCAACAGAGTTTCTTCAACTTTCTTTCTGACCCCAGCTCTTCACAGTCTGCCTGTGGCCCTCGTTGACCACCAATGACCTCCAAGTCTCTGTTTCAGGTCCCCACATTCCCACCACTCTGGAAGCCCCCTTTCCGGGCCCTCCATCCTGGGCATTGTCTCTTCCCAGATAATCATTCACGGACAGTTGAGACAAGAAGATCTTAAGGATGGGACTTAGAGAATTGGTCAATCCCTGAATTGTCAGCTGACACTTTTTATGTGGGCATTTAAACCCTCCCTGAGCAGAATGTCCATGGCCTTCATTACATATCCAGAGGGATTTAAGACACAAAAAAATCTCCAGATCCATGTGTCTAGATGCCGGCCCAGCAAAGTTTAATTGCACTTTGAGATCCTTTAAACATATTAGTGACTCATACTCTATACATGATCTTTAGGGGAAGGGATTAATTCATTATCTCAACAAATGCATATTGAGCACTATTATGTATGAGGTGCTGGACTAGGTATTAGAGGTACAGCAGTAGCAAGAGAGAAGTGGTCCCTACCCTCACGGAGCTTACTCATGGGGATGAGCTAGCTCAAGGAGAAGAGAGTCCAGCACACAACACTGAATGCGGCTAGTGCCTCTGGTCATTTTAGAAAATGGCTAACAAAAAATATGCTGTGCAAGTTTCACAATGAAAGAATCATTCTGTGGATCTGTATAGATCCAAAGCATTGCTAAGTGAAAGCAAACATCATGAGAAACTTGGAGTCCAAGAAACCAAATGGACTGAAAAGCACGTAAGCCCTTTGTATGGCAGAAAACTCACAAAGGATTTTTGGTCCAGGTTTTTGAAAGAAGTGTTAAACTCTAATGCTTCTTTAGAAAATTTAAAGAAAACTTGAAGAATTTGTTGAAGTACAAATTCAACTAGAGGAGAGAAGTCTTTGGTAATAGCATGAAGTGTTTTGTTCCGTTTGGATCCCTTCATCTTGCAGGGAGTGCTAGAAAAGGGAAGAAAGGCTGCGAGGAGATTTTGATGAGTGAGAAGGTCTCCAAACAACCTCGTTCCTGGATCGCTTGGTCTAATAGCTCTTGGTGACTTTATTCTGCGTGGGAGGTGGCTGTGGACAAAGGATGTAGACCATTATTTTTCTTGATTGAGTCATATAAAGCATGATATTGCAAAAGGAGTCAGAGGTTATGCAGAGATTATTATGTAATCGATTCTCCCATTCTAAGAAAAATATGGTCAAAAGTCATTTTCAAAACTAGATTTTTATTTTCCAATCTACTGTGCCTTGGGGGATATGTAACAAGTTACAAAGCCATCTTATCCCACCCATTGACTGTTAAAAAGAATATTGTTTAAAAAAGAAAATTGAGAGCACAATGATTATATTCTAGATCAGGGGCAAACAAAAGAACTAACATGGTTATTTCAGTAAAAAGGCCTAAGAAACAGGAAAGTCTTTTGTTTCTAGGCAAGAGAAGGAAGCATTCAACAGAGATATATGGGAATATTACCTTAAGATGCAGATGAGAGAGCTTAAGTTTTGGTGAGAATCATTTGACACACTTGAAAGTGGCTTGATTTTTCAAATATTTCCAAAATATATGAATGATAACACTTGTAAATATTTTTGAGTCTCCTTATTGGGATAAGCGACATCTTAAGGAACTGAGAAAACTTAACCTGAGCCCTCTAACCCACCATAGAGGACTCAGGGAGAATGGAATGAGCACCAGAAGACTGAAGGTCTGAACTTGGATTCTGAATACTATTGACCAATAGATAAAAGTCTAACATGATTATCAAAAGTTTGATTTCTGAGCTCCTAATAGAAAAACCAGTCATCATCAGCATCGAGTGATGGCTCTCTGGAAGGAGTAATGTCAGATCAATTTAATATCTTTTGAAAATGAAGTTACTACAATCGTGGGACAATGATATGAGAACATCAGGGAGAAGACAACTAATCCATTGCCTTACAACAGACACAATTCAAAGATTCTCCAACACATATGTGACTTCCTACTAGTTGGCATCTAGGAATATAATATAATACATAAACTAGTAGTTTTGGTGAGAGAGATGAAGGCCCTATATTAAGCAACACCAATGATAAAAAAATTGTCTTGTGGTTATGTCTATAGTTCACAGTATTTTTCTTTGAGTGAGAGGCAGATTGTTTGAGGATCTAGAATGTGACAGAGACAGTAAGTGGGTTGCAGACATAGGTGACAATATTATCATGTGGACTTACTATTTATAGGCATTTGTAAGTTGCATATAGCATGCCTAACAAAACTCTGACATGGATTATCTCAGAGCTCTTTCCTGTGACCCATCTGGTGGAAATCATCCCGGAAATCTCAGCAGTGAGGTGTTTGTTCTGGTAGGAATATCACTACTGGAGTTAAACCAATTGTTCTGACGCTCCCAACCCCAGACATGTAACTGCCTTAGCAGTGGAAACACATGGTAAAGGACTTCAGGAACTCAAGTGATGATGTGGTCTAGATACTTACTATTTTTATAACAAATTTACTAACAAAGCACATGGGATTTTCAGTGATCTCTGTTTAAGTTTTAGGAGAAGTGCCAAAACTAAAGGATAGCATCAAACAAGAGCTATCTCTTATGCACACGCACACACACAGGCACACACACACACGATAAACAACAAGACATAATTTGTTTATTTCTCAAATACTCTTCTCTCTCCCCAGATTCTGTTGGCTCTACTACCAAGATGGTTAAAATAAATAAATAAATACAACACAATTGTAATCCTTTATCACTAGAGCCTAAGCAATTTTTTCTAGAACCTGGAACTCAGCAAGTCCCTATTAGGTAACTGGAGGCATCACGTGGGACAAGTAAAGGTTGAGGTTGGTATCCATCCGAGAAGGCACTGGCTTCTGGTTCTTCACAATGTGTGTCCTCTTCCCTGGAGGAGGAAATGATTGCTGTGGAGATTAGGGTAAAGTATGCTTGATGCAGCTTGTTCTTCTTTACATGAGAAATTCCATCCAATGCACCTGGCCTTGAAAATAGGCTCTGGGCTTGGAAAGAAAGCAAGTACCTGTAGAGAGGCAGAATTTAGAAGCAAGAAGGATGCTCTCTGGGTAACCACCACCACCAGATTCCATTTCATTTCTAAAATTGTAATTTGAATGTTCATCCCTTTGTTTGCATAGGGCTTTCTCCTTTTGCATTGTTTTGTTTATTTTGATTTTGTTCTGGAATCCAATACCAACACACTGTGAGGAATAGCTTCTAGACAGTGTTTATGAACAGCTGAAGGTGAGGATCAAGTTAAATAGCACATATACTCCCAGTGGGATGTTCTTTGCACTTTATAATCTTCACATTGCTAAATGCCTTAAACTACAGTTGATTCTCTCTATAAGAATTGCCAAGGCACTGCCAAAGCAAACTTCAAAAAGCTAGAAACATGACCTTTATACAAATATATGCTGAGCAGGTATCAGACATATTTAATTCATTAATGAGGAAACCAGCGTATAGGAGAAACTATCTACCTATCTATATATATATAGATAGATAGAGATATATATATAGTCAGTGGAAAAAAGTGTTTAAATATGGTTGCAATGATAGATACAAAACTGTTTAATGTCCTACAAGGCAATAAAAGGTTATCTTTTTTACCAAACAGAAATCATTTACAACTCTACTGGACAAAAATCATTTGTAACTTATCAGTCTACAAGTTAACATCTAACTTAGTAGAGTCCCAGTCCTAATCAAGGGTAAATACTAAATCAAACAAAGAAGCATTTCCATAGAGAATTAAATACCCTTGTCTTAGTAGACAGTGCTCCAGTGTGACTTTGAAAGGACACGTAGTCATCCTTTTGCTTATTTGCAAGCTTTGTATAACTTCTCTTCACAGGGCCACACATAAGGCATTCTGTCTAAAGTTCAGTGGAAGGGGGTTTTATGGGTTTTGGTCTCTGAAATTCCCTATGACTCCCTCAAAAGCTCTATGCCATGAATAGTTTCAGCAACCAAAGGAAAACTCCGATATTTCAAAAAAGAGATCTTAAAGGATTTGTCTTTCTAAAAGCAAGCTTTTGCCATGCACCCAAGACAAAGGTGGCCCCCTGTCCGCCCAGCAGCTCACTTGATTATAGGCCAGCAATCTGCAGTGGACTATTTGTCAGTGTTCTATTGTAATCTGAGGTTTTGAGGGGTGTGACTGCCCACAGCTGGCCACAGCTCCTCTGTCTACATTTTGCTAGCCCATGCTTGCAGCCAGACAGTCCTTTAGAATGCTGCAATGAACAAAACCAAAAGCCCACAGGCCATCTCAAGCAGAGGAAACCACAGACAGACTCATCGTCTTCCGCAGGCTCCCAACTCAAGTTGACCTGGTTTATTTCTCAGTATTTCAAGTCCTATGACCTTAGCAAAAGTCCAACATGCAGTACTGACTGAGCAGGCAGAAGCACAATTGTAGTTCTTGACCCAGGCTTTGGAGGCACAAGAGTTAGATTAAAATTCTGTGTCCACCATGTACATGTAGCTGCACCCATTAACTCAGGCCCCATAAAGAGCCACACAGCTGTTGGTTACTGCAGTGTGCATGACAAATACTGTTACTTGCATACCAATATTCCATCATCCCCTTCTTCTGTGCTAACATAACTTCAGTTTTGTCTGCAGTGGCAGTATGCAAAGCTCTGTTCCCCAGACCCTCTTGTAGCTAGGAATAGCCATGTGACCTGATTCTGGGCAGTGAGACCTAAGCAGAAGTCTTCTGGGGACAGGGGTGAACTGTGGAGAGCTTTTGCTTCCATAATAAGAAGAGACTGAGCCGGCTGGTGTGGTCTTTTCCTCTTCTCTTCCCATTTTCCTCCTGCCTTGAATGCAAGAGTGATGCTTGGAGCCAGAAAAGTGAGGGACCAAGAGAACTGCAGAGATGTGGGCCCAGCCATAATAGGGCGGAGCTCTTTGATCTGAATATTGACAACTGCCTCTCTCCAAACTTCCTGTTATGTGAAAAGATTAATTCCTCTAGGATTAAACCACTCCAGTCGGGTTTTTGATTACTTGCAGCTAAACACAGCACTAAGCAATACAATGTACATGAAGCAGTGAAAGAGCTGAGTCTCCTAACGTAAACTACGGACTTTGAATGATGATGATGATGTGTCAGTGTAGGTGCATGCTTGGTAACAAATGTCCCACTCTGGTGAGTGATGTTGATAATGGGGGAAGCTGTGCATGTGTGGGGGCAGGGAGTAAATGGGAAATCTCAAATCTCCTGCCTCTCAATTTTGTTGTGAACCTAAAACTGCTTTAAAAAGTTAAAGTCTCCTTAAGAAAAAAGAGCTGTGTCTGCAGGAGTTTGAAGTTTAATTACTCAACTAATGCCACTCTCTCCATAAAAGCCCAGAGGCTCTGAATTCTGGGGTCTGGCTTTTCTGATGAAAATGCAATGGTCTCTATAACCCTCTCTGCCGGCCTCCCAAAAACATCTGTAAAAATTATCTTCACTGACCAACCCTTCAAAATTAAGCATGTGATTAGTGCCCCAAACTAAGGTTGGTTCTTGACATGGAGCAACTGTTTTCAATCACTTGGCCTTGTTAGTCTCATAAATTACAGAAATACCTTAGAATTGAAAATATTTTGCCATGCAAACTTAATTGATTCATTAAATCAAAAATTTAATGGATACCTGCTAAGTTCCAGGCTTTAGGAAGATAAATAAGAATAAAAGACATGGCATTCACAGTCTAGGGAAGAAAATAGACTTGGAAATAAATAATTTCGAAAAGACTGGAAGGAAAACCACCAAAATATCTTTGTGGTTATCCTGAATGAGAAGGATCCATGAGAGATTTTATTTTTCTTTCTTTCTTGTTTTTTTTTTTTTTGTGAGGAAGATTGGCCCTGCACTAACATCCATTGCCAATCTTCCTCTTTTTGCTGAGGAATATTAGCCCTGAGCTACCATCTGTGCCCATCTTCCTCTATTTTATATATGGGATGCCAGCACAACATGGCTCGATGAGTGGTGCATAGGTCTGAGCCCGGAATCCAAACCTGCAAACCCTGGGCTGCTGAAGCAGAGTGTACGAACTTAACCACTATGCCACAGGGCCGGCTCCCATACTTTTCTTTTTTATGTATTTCTAAACATTCCAACTTTCCTATATCAAACATACATGGTAATAGGGAGCCCAGACAACTTCTCAAACATAAAAAAATCTTTTCTTGGATAATAAACCCCGCATTTTGATTTGAAAAATATGGTTACTGGGTCTGACATATCCCTTGGGCTGGAGACAGGTAGGTATGGGTCACATTTTTGGAGCCAGTCTTATATACTGACTTTTGTTGGACCCTACCCAGCTCATAGACTAGTCAAGATGAAAGGGACCTTAGAGATGACCTAGGCCAACTCACCAATTCTCAGATGAGGAAACTGAGTCCCAGAAAGGTGAGTGGCAGACGAGAATTTGATCCCAGGGCACTGGACTAAAACTAGTAGTCCTGAAACTCTCAGTTAGACTCCTCACACACGAACACAGTATTTCAGGGTTAAAAGTCTTGCTAGGAGAAGACCAAACAGTTGGAGGAAAAATGGCCTGGTTATCAGCAAATATTTACAAGTACATTCTTAGTACCAAGGATTATACTAGAATTTTTTTTTTTAAATAAACTTTATTTTTTTAGGAGTTTTAGGCTCATAGCAAAACTGAGGGGAAGGTACAGAGATTTCCCCTATACTCCCTGTCCCCCTCTCCACACACACAGTCTCCTGCACTGTCAACCTCCCCCACCAGAGGGTACATTTGTTACAATTGATGAACCTATATTGACACATCACAATCACCCAGAGTCCATAGTTTACATTAGGGTTCACTCTTGGTGATGAACATTCTATGGGTTTGGACAAATGTATAATGACATGTATCCATCATTATAGTATCATACAGAGTAGTTTCACTGCCTTAAAAATCCTCTATGTTCCACTTATCCATCCTTTCCTCCCTCCCAACCCCTGGCAACCACTCATCTCTTTACTGTCTCCATATCTTTGCTTTTTCCAGAATGTCATATAGTTGGAATCTTACAGTTTGTAGGCTTTTCAGATTGGCTTCTTTCACTTAGTAATAGGCATTTATGTTCCCTCCATGTCTTTTCATGGCTTGATAGCTCATTTCTTTTTAGCGCTGAATAATATTCCATTGTCTGGATGTACCACAGTTTATCCATTCACCGATTAAAGGACATCTGGCTTCTTCCAAGTTTCAGTAATTATGAATGAAGTTGCTATAAACATCAGTGTGCAGGTTTTTGTGTGGATGTAAGTTTTCAGCTCTTTTGGGTAAATACCAAGGAGGATAACTGCTGTATTGTATGGTAAGATTATGTTTAGTTTTACGAGAAACTTATGTCTTCCAAAGTGGCTGCACTATTTTGCATTCCCATCAGCAACAAATGAGAGTTCCTGTTGCTCCACATCCTCACCAGCATTTAGTGTTGTTGGTGGTTGAGATTTTGGCCATTCTAATAGGCGTGTAGTAGTATCGCATTGTTGTTTTAATTTGCATTTCCCTATGATATATGGCGTGGAACATCTTTTCGTATGCTTATTGGCCATCTGTATATCTTCTTTGGCTCTACTAGAATCTATTGTTGTCAACTCCCTGAAGATCTCAATATCTGAATATACTTTGAGTGACATTTTGCACTTGAAAATTGGCTGTGTTTACCTCACAGCTTAGGAATTTGCTTAGTTTGAAAATGAAGAGCTTCACAGATACAGTGCATCACACATTTTCCCATCAAGGATATTCTTTCAGTTGAGGTGACTAAATGGGCACTGACTAGGTGGGTGCCTGGAGGCCTGGCCCAAAGCAGGCTGTATTGTTTAAATATAGCTCATAATATAATAACTTTTTTACACTAAATTGTAAACACCACTGACCACCCAGGCAGGTCAATCATTGACCACCTGTGGCTTATCTCATCCTGGATAAACAAAATGTGGTATGCCCATACAATGGAATATTATCAGCTATAAAGAGGAATGAAGGGCTGATATGTGCTACGATGTGGATGAACTTTGAAAACATGATGTTAAATGAAAGAAGCAAGACACAAAAGAATACATACTGTATGATTCCATTTATATGAAACATCCAGAATAGGCAAATGCATGGAGACAAAAAACAGATTAGTCACTGCCAGGGGATGGGGGGAGGAAGAATGGGAAGTGACTGCTAATGAGCATGGGATTTCTTGGTGGGGTGATGAAAATGTTCTGGAATTAGAAAGTGGTGGTGGTTGCACAACTTTGTAAACATACTAAAAACCACTGAACTGTACACTTTAAAAGAGTAAATTTTGTGGTATGTGAATTATATCTCAATTTTTTTTTTAAAAGGATTTTTAGGTTACTTATCTTTTTAGTTATTTGCTAGAGGACCTGCAGAGTCGACTCAATCTTGCATAAAACTGCGTGATGTAGGTTCTTTTTTCACTGTAGTTTTCACTTGGATATTCATAGTTCCTGAAATGGAAACGACATAGAATTTACCTCCACCTTGGTTTTTATTGACCCCTGTCTCATGAGTTGTGTTTCCTTCCTTCCACAGTGACATTGGCTGAGCACTTTTACAACTTTCTTCTGGAAGTTCAAGAAATGCCACGAAACGTAAAGCCTAAGATACTCGGGAGAAAATGGTCGTCTTCTAAAATACAGCAATTATTTTATTTTTTTGCTCTTGGAGTTTTATGCGTTTTGTGTTTTGAAAGGTTTGATCCAGCTTCCTCCGCTTTCTCCTCCTTTCTTTCCTTTTATAGTGAGAGGCCCCGAGATTGGAGTCTGGGCAGTAAAACACACCCACTGCCTGCAGCACCTCCCAGGTACCGGGCGGTAAACACACTGCATTATCAAGAGAGAAAGCCAGAGCTTTGGCTGAGAGGGAGGCCACGAAGGCAGCACCCAGGCAGGCCAGGCTCTGCCCATGATAACCCATATCCTGGGGCCTCTCCCACTGTGCACAGGGAGCACCAGTTTCATCACAAGCACAGCTCCAACGACTCTTTCTCTGTTAGCAAAATATCTCTAGGGTGAAACCTGACCCTGGAGGTTTGTGCTCCCCTGTGCTGTGTGGGTTTTAGACAACACGTCCCCAGGATCTCAAACACTCGTTTACATTGGGTCGTAGCAAGAAGTTTGCCTCATGTGCCTTCATTGATGGAATAAGGAGCGTTTACTTCCGGGTTCTTGGTCGAGGAGGACACTTTTCTCTCTTCTTGGGCTGGGCATGGAGAGTTTTATAAGGATCCAGACTTACTTTTCGTGAGGGGGTTTGGACATTTTAATTCTCCCGGGCCCTCTGTAAAGCAGGGATAACCCTTCACCCAGGCTGAGATGGGAACACGCCTATAGGCGCAGTAAATGCCGCACTGTGAGTGGCGCTTGACTCACTTCATGCACAGGCTTGATCTTGAAAAGATCTGTTTAAATTAAATTAGGCTGGAGGGACTGGCTCATCAGAGGAATCCGGAAGTATATTCTTCTGTAAAGGGAAAAAACATCAAGACTCCATAAATCAGCGATTTGGAAAATTGGGATTATTTTAAGATGCTTTCATTGAACTATATCTGTACAGAGAAAAAGATGAGGGTGGGTTGAATGTCTTTTTCCTTCAATAGACTTGAGGTTGTGTGAAGTCAAGACCCTTCTGCCCACAGTGCAGTGCCCAGAGCACAGTAGAAGTTCCACAGATATTTGTTAAATGAATGAATACATGAGTGTTACGTTATTTCCCTTAATAAAATATCTCCTTGAGGGAAGCATCATTATCTGTTTATAGGCAAGAAAGTTGTGCTGTTGTGGGTTAGTTAATTTTCTCAAGATCATACAGCAGATGAGAGCTGGAGATGATGAGATTAAACCCAGCTCTATGAGTTCTGGGTCAATGCAAAAAATGGTGGGGGGGAGATACTGCCCTCCCCCGATAATCCTACCATTCAAAAATAACTCAAAGTTAACCACCACTCAACTTTTTAAATATTAGTATTGATTTACAAAAATAGGTTTAAAGTACTTTTTGTCACATAAATTGCCCTTTAAAACTAATATATAGAAACTGTGTCGGTGCCGGCCCAGTGGCATAGCAGTTAAGTGAGTGCGCTTGAGTTCGCAGGTTCGGATCCCGGGAGCGCACCAATGCACCGCTTGTCACGCCATGCTGTGGTAGCATCCCATATAAAGTAGAGGAAGATGGGCACTGATGTTAGCCCAGAGCCAGTCTTCCTCGGCAAAAAAAGAGGAGGATTGGCATTGGATGTTAGCTCAGGGCTGATCGTCCTCAAAAAAAAAAAAAAAAAGAAAGAAACTGTGTCATTACATATTCTTGTATAGCAATGGTTCCCAAAGCGTGGTCCCTGGACCAGCAGTATGAGCATCACCTTGGAACTTGGTAGAAATACAAATTCCCAGACACCATCCTAGATTTACATAATCAGAAACTCTGGGGTGATGCACAGTAATTTGTGTTTTATTTAACAAGCCCTCTGCAGATTCTGATATACATTCAAGTTTGAGATGCATCTTATGTTATCATGTGGATATATTTTATATTACCATTCCTCTTTTATTGGAGGCTGAGGAGCCCTCGAACAATTTTTTGTGTGTATAAAAATTGCAGTGGTAAAATCCTTATAATCAAACCCTTGGGCGTATCTGCAATTATTTCTCTAGAACAGATGAAAGAAAGACAACTGCTAGGTCAAAGGACGTGCACAATTGTAAGCACCCACGTTCTTTTTTGCTACAGGATCGCAAGGTCAGTGCAAGGTCATGCCTTCTGTCTCCTTAACTCTGTGATGCCCTTGTGCAGGTGACCTCATCAAAGATATAAACATTCCATGGCAGAATTTGGAGCAGGCTCCAGCTATCCAGACACCTCTGAAGGAAACTATTAGATCATGAGAAGGTTCTGAGGCTTAAGGAAATAGAGGAGGGAGGTAACATGAAAAGCAGAGAGAGCTCCCCTTAAATAAGCAAACGGCAGAGGAAGTGATCACAAATTCAGCTCACGTGAGGATTGACTGTGATTAAATTTAAATGCAAGGAAAGTATAAAGCAAAATTTAAACTCCACAATGATGAGGAATTTTATATTAGCTATTACATTAAAATGCCTTGCTGCATACAGATCAGGAAATTATTAAAACAAAACATTCCAAGCATTGTAAATGTTTCCAGAGACATCTGAGTCATTTTATAAAAATAGATTATTTTTCTCTTATAACTGAGTTGATATCAAAAGTTAGAAATAGAAACCAGAAACCCCACACCAGGGCTGGTGATACGTGACAAGGAACTTAAATATTTCTTGAGCAAGGCCCTACTCAAATGGGGGTCCTTGTTTGAGGCTCACCACTGCCAAGCATATGAGGGACACAGGACAAAACCAAATCGATGACATCGAGCCTGTGGTCAGTAGACATCAAGCATAAAGGGCTAAATGGTGGCTCGCTATTAGATACCTCTTCTGACCTATGAAAGTGGGGGTGTCCTGTGGAACAAGGTTCTAGTCTTGACTATGTTACTTCCAGGTGTGTGACCTTGGGCCAGATCACTCTCTTAGCCTCCATGTCAAGGGCACACAGATATGTGCCCTTGTCTATCTCCCAGGATTATGGTGGGCATGAAATGAGATAATAGCTCTGAAAATGCTTTATAAAGGACAGCAAAATGGTAGATATTGCCATTATAAATAGGGGACTTTGATGAGCCAGTGGCAAGGCTGAGAGATGAGTTTTAGTCTTGACTGTGCCACTAACTAGCATGTGGCTTTGGGTAAGCAACTAGAGTAGATACTAATGGTGCCCCACTCAGATCCCCTTTATTGGGCTGGTGCATCCTCATCCAGCTGCTGGATGCTTACAGCTGTATCCCTCTCCAGAGAACTGCTCCTGGCCAAAGGTGGGCCCTCTAGCCTCAAGGTGCCACGCTATGGTGTGTTTCGTGCTCCAGAGCTTCCCACAGGATCACACTGGAGCTAAGCTGAGATTGAATCCTTACTTTGTCCTTCCCCTTCTCTACCTTGTCTCCCTTGCTCCTTTTCTCCTGAGAGCACTACCTCAATAATTCCCATGCACCTAAATCCCAGTCACAAATTCTGCTTCTAGAAAATCCAACTTACCACATTGCTTTCTTATCTTCCTTTCACCTATTGTAATAGTTTTATTCCAGAGCGACTTCTCAGCCTGAGTTAGTTGAAACTTGTTGTCACCAGCATGCTCTGTGATTCCTGTACCAAGACCTATGTCATCAGTCTCCTGGTTAAACACTCATTTTTATACAAAATGTTGCTCTTTACAACGACCATGTTGCTTCTCGTGTTACCTACATTCTACTGTAAAAGTAGATTACATTCTACTTTTCATGCAAAGTGGCCCTAAGGAATGACTTGAAAATGAACCCTCTTTAGCTGAAACACACTTATTCTTGAGCAAATTGGAGCTTAAAAGTTAGTTTTGCTGATCCAACTGTCATCGCCTTGCTGGTTCTTTTCCAGCAGTGTAAATGAACACCCTGTTCTTTTAGTTTTGTTTACAAAATGCTCTTTCCCCCCTACCCGGCTGTCTTTCTACAGCTTGGATGAAATCCCAGAGGGCCATGCCCCTGAGCATAATAGCGTTGCTGCTAGAACCTCCCGAGCTGCAGACATGACTAGTTTTTTTAGCAGGGAGTGTTTCCCATAGTAACCTCCACATGGGACCTGTTGACAGGGGAAGGCAAGAAAATGGTCTAGTCTGTGGCATTTAATAGAAGTCTTCCCATAATTACCTTCCGGGGCCTATGAGAAACACAACCATCAATCTGACATGTTCGCATATCACATCATTCTTCTGAGGGTTTGTTAATACCTATCAAGCATAATTCACCAGCAAGTGTTCCTTTGTGCATTCAAAGATGGACAACGTTAGGCTGTGGGTCTGGAAGCTTCACTCGCTGGCTGTCAGGCAAATGGATTTCCAAAATCTCTGAGCTTCTCTTGAGTTTCACTAGCTTGAAAAACATCACTCTCCCTGCTGATATTCACAAACTTTGCTGCAATTCTCTGTCCTTAGGCCAAGAAAACACAGGATAGAAGAAAATGGGAAAAAGCAATTCTGAGTTTTACATTTCTCCTGAACTCGAGTCATTTCTTCCTTTGTCTCTTTCTTCCTTCAAACATCAGTTCTACAAGTATTCACTTAGCTTATTGCTCAGCAGGTAACGGGGAGTAGACCAAAGGGACAGAAAACCCCATCTTTGCTTTTAAGTCACTAACAGTCAAGCTGGAGAGATAAGAAATGGCTCAATTGGATATCGTTATGCACATTTCTCAGATAAAGAAGTGGAAGCTTGAAGAGCTTAACTGATACATCTGGGGTCACCCAGCCATCCAACATCGAGCTGAGACTCAAACCCAGATCTGATTCCCGGGCAGTCCTCCTTCCACTGCCCCCAATTGCCTCAGTTCACGAATGAGGTGTAGGATGGCTATATTCTAAGGCTGTAGAATAAAGTGAATTGAGAAGAGAGAGAATCAGAGTCACAAGAAAAATCCAGGAATGACATGGAGATCTAGAATATGGTTGCTGTGGAACTATTAAAGATGTGTATCCAAGGCAGCATTTTCTGATTAGTGAGTAAACCAATTCTACCGTCCAGGGATTCTGGTGTGTTCAGCATTGTGCTAAATGCTGTGAGGAGCAAAAGTATATGACAGCATGACCTCAAAGAATTCACATCTCCTTGAAAAGAACTCTTATAAAACAATAGTAGTTACCAGGGAGAATTCCCCAAATAGCCTGGCCACTAGCTGTATGATCACACCACTCATGTTTGTATAGAAGACAATTCAGGAGGTTTAGTCCTATTGCAAGGTTGGGGGCAAGAAGGGAGGTTGTCAGTTGGCCCAAGTTAAATAAACTCTCGGGAGACTTTGTAAATTACACATCATAGAGGCTTACCACATTACACCCATGTTATATGTGCCCGCCAGTGAATACATCCTGTTTTTTTCTGAATAGGACCTTCTTGCATGTTGTTTTTGCTCTAGCAGATGACTTAAGGTCAAACAGGCAACTTAAGGTCAAATATCTGGATAACTGGCAGGCGTTGCTCTAAGAAAGATCAGCTATGGAGGTCCATATCTGTGCTGTGTGATGCCTGGGTTGAGAAGTGATAACCAGAGGGAGCAGACCAGTTCCTTCCCCCTATTCCACCAACGAAATATTCAATCAACAGACCTTCCACCAGGTACCCCAGGAAATGTCATCTCAGGACATACTTTATGCTAAGAGGTCAGTAAATTGAATGCCATTCCTTAGGAATTTGAGCTACAATATTTTTATTTGAAAGCTGTTATTATTATTTAGACTTAGTTCTGGGAAAAATAAAAAGAATACAGGAAGAAATGTTGGCCGACCAGGACTGACACTGTCTAGAACATTTTGTGAAGTTTCCTCAGGCCTTTCCCAAGTGTCTCTTGTGCAAAAGCATTTTCCGTCTCTCCTTCAGTTCTTTAGGTGCTAAATAAATGCAGTGAGTGGTGGATAAATCTCATCTAAGATGAGTTGAGTCCACAGTTCCCATCATAGGCTGCTGATTCCTGACCCGGAGCTTGTTCCTGCTCATTCTGGCTCAAGCGAATCCCAATGTCCTTCTCTCCCCCATTCCGAATCCCATTCAGCATAAGAGCCCAGCCCCAGGCCCACCTCTCAGAAGCATCACAGGTTCTCAAGCTGGACAGAAGGGTCTAGACTCCAGAGGATCCCTGGTTCACTACATATGGAGTGAGGTCCTAGTATTTTTTTATTAAAATACTTCCCAGGTGATTCTGATGGCCGGCCTGTGCTGGTAACAACTAGTTTAGTTTATCTCAGTGGTTCTCAAGTGTGATGGAGGTACCAGCCTCACGGGGAACTTGTTAGAGATGCAAATTTTCAGGTCTCCACCCCAGACCAACTGAATCAGAAACTCTGAGAGTGGGGGCCAGCAATCAGAGTATTAACAAGCCCCAGGAGATTCAAGTCTGAGAACCACTGAGTGATCTCTAAGGGGCGTTTTCTCTAGCCCTAAGGGAGTCTTTATGTTTTAAATGTTCCACAGACATCTATGATGTCAGCTCAGTCTGGGAAGCAATTAGCAAAGAAAACCAAGACCCAAGAAAGTTACATGGCTTGACCAAGTTCAGTCACGCAGTTACCCAACCAGAGACTAGAAGCCCTGACTCCTGACCCTGTTAGAACTCGTGCTTACTCTTTCAGCCTTCGAGGAGTCCAGCCTAGGAGAGCTTTTCCATCTCTAAACTCTTATAAACATTTATTATACTCTTTATCGCTCCTTTGAGCTCCTAACCAAATTCTGCCTTGCCTTACTAAGTAACTTTTCAATGAGATTCAAGCTGAGGCAGGGCATGGCCTCCTGATGCAAGGCATGCTGTCAATATTTGTCTTCTACCGTGCTGGCAGCCCTTCCAGCAAAGCAGCTCTCCCTACTTCCGCCACCCCTGCTCCTGTCCTCATCACAGCCTGGAGTGGTTTATTTACGTGTCTTTCCTCCTCTAGTTGAGACACAGAAGGCTCACTTAATATTAATAGAATGAATCAAATACATCTGTCTGCCCGTCTGCTTTTTTTATAATAACTTTAATGTTTTATTTTTGAGTGCATTATTTGTATTTAAAAGGTTTTTATGTGACACCATGACAATCTATTTTGACTTGGAAACTTTTAAAATTGAGATAAAATTCATATAACATAAAATTAACCACTTTAAAGCATACAGTTCAGCGGCATTTAGGACATTCTCAATGTTGTACAACCATCGCTAGTATCTAGTTCCAGAACTTTTTCGTCACCCCAAAACAAAACCCAATTCCCCTCTACCTCCAGCCTCAGGCAAACATCAGTCTGCTTTCTGTCTCTATGGATTTTCCTATTCTAGAAGTTTCATATAAATGGAATCATACAATATGTAACCTTTTGTGTCCGGCTGCTTTTACTTAGCATAATTTTTTGAGGTTCCTCCATGTTGTAGCATGCATCAGTACTATATTACTTTTTATGGCTGAATATTATGCCATTGTATGGGTAGACCATGTTTTGTTTATCCTTTCATTCACTGATGGACATTTGGGTTGTTTCTACCTTTTAGATTTTATGAATAGTGCTGCTATGAACATTTGTGTACAAGTATTTGAGTATCTATTTTCAGTTCTTTTGGTTATCTGTTTGCTTTTAAAATGTAGAGTAGATATGTGTTTTGGGGGGTGATAAGGGATAGTAGGCTCCTATTTCACCAGAGAGCTGAGCCCCAAATGGGCACCTTAATGCCCTGCTTACCTTCACAGGCATAGTCACATTTTTTTGTCTTCTTTCAGGTCTCACATCATTACTCTTTTGTAAAAGCCCAAATGGCTACAATGGAGAAATGGGATGACCCAACTCATCTTCTGTAACCCAGCGGTGGGGACCCTGCCCAGCTTTCAGCTTTCATGAGAAGCTCACCCCTGATGAAGGACTTTCAGTTAACTAGCTCCGTGTCAAGGGGGAGATTTTTTGGTTTTTCTGCTTAATCACAACTTCCTGTTTTTTCAGAAAGATAAAAAGATTATTATTAATATAAAAAGGTACCAGATATTAGATAGCAGCTAAGAAAACATGTTCTGAGGACGATTTATTAATGACTGAGAAAAACACTTTCAATGCAATATTTCTATTAACTGAAGAATTCCAGTCTTAGGCCCATGCACCCAGCTGTGGTAAATCAAAATTTCTCTAGTTTGGCAGTGTGTAAAGAAAACACAGTGTATCTCCAGTAGCTACCGAAAGGAAACAAACACAAAAAGAAATGGAAGCTGTGAAATGCTAATATCTCTTCAGAGACTTGGAGCAATTTCCAGAAGCCTGTGCAGAATTCTCTTTGTAGTCTGGTTGCTATGGCTCTGTCTTCGTTATTGCAAAATACTGTCAGATATACTCCGGTAAGTGGTTAAATGAGCGAGTTGATAACTACAGAGGTGCTGGCAGATTCCTATCTTTCAGGCTCCCTCTTAGCCTGAAGCTTTCTGACTAAGGCTTTACTCCCACCTTCTTATGGCTTCTGGGGCCGCCAGTGATTAAAGCAGCACAGGAAGAAATCAAAGAAAATACCACTCGGAAGAAATCAAAGAAAACGCCACTCAGCCAGTTCGCTGCTGAGGCTCTGAGGGGCTCTATGTGACAGGAATACCAAGCTGAAAGTGGGCTGAATTTAGAGGTAAAAAGAGGTTAGACCTTGCAAATATTCTACCTGGATAGCTCACGTTGTGGGTTAAGATGTGACAGTGGGAGTCTCCAGGCTTCGGATGTGAATTGACCTCATGGTGATCAATGTGAACATGTATATTCAAAGGAGACTCTTTGCTGGGGACAATAACGCAGGGAGCTTTTGAGAAAGCATTCGGACAAATGGTGGCTGACCACCCTTGTCTCTCTGCCCTGCCCTCCTTATCTATGAATGGACCCATAACCATCTCTGCCTTGGCCTTCTTCCCTTCCTTCTCAGTAGAAGAGAGTTCCTCTTCCAGTCCACGGGACCTCAAGGAGCCTCCCTGTATGTCTCTTTGTAAATCAGCTTTATTGAAGTATAAGTTATATACAAAAAATGATATCCATTTAACGTGTACAATTTGTTGAGTTTTGACACCGTGAAACTACTGCCACCACCTATGTCTCCATCGCCTCCAAAAATTTGCTGGTACCTCTCTGCTGTTCATTACTTTCTCTCTGCTTCTAACCTTAGGAAACCACTGATCTACTTTCCATCACTCTAAATTAGTTTGCGTTTTCTAGAATTTCATGTAAATAGAATCATGCAGTATGTACTCCTTGTTGTCTGGCTTTTTTCACTCGACATAATCATTTTGAGATTCATCCATATCGTTGAGCATAGCAGTCGGTAGTGCGTTTTCATAACTGAGTTATATTTTGTTGTATGATGCACCACTTTTTGTTTATCCATTTTCCTGGTGGTTGGGTTGTTTTTAGTTCTTGGCTATTATTTCTCCTTTATCTTTAATTGCTTCCTCTCTTCTGCTTCTATCCTCTTAACAAAGAGTTATGCTCAAGTCTCTTCCATATTTAAAAAAACACTTTCTTGGAGGCCAGCCCAGTGGTGCAAGCGGTTAAGTGCGCGTGCTCCACTTTGGTGGCCCGGGGTTCGCAGGTTCAGATCCCGGGTGCACACCGACGCACCACTTGTCAAGCCATGCTGTGGCAGTGTCACATATAAAGTGGAGGAAGATGGGCATGGATGTTAGCTCAGGGCCAGTCTTCCTCACCAAAAAAAAAAAAAAAAAAAAAAAACACTTTCTTGACCCGGCAACCTTACATGACCAGTCTCAGAACAGTGATGAATTGGGCTTTTTTGGGATATTCTGAGGATTTCTAGGCATAATCCAAATAAACCAGGCAGGCAAATTTAAGTGGTCTGTCACAGTCACGGGACAAGCCAACCTTTGTGGACATAGTTTATCCAATCTGGACATTTCTCAGGACTGGCTCTCAGTCTCTAGAAGTGGCTGCCACAGATTGGGACCCCGCTGGGTTATTTTTCTTCCTCTTTCTGGACCAAATAACCATTCTGTGCCTCAGTTTCCCCCTTGGAGATCAGGAAGGACCTTTACTTATAATTAGTTAAAATTATTGAACTAAGTAAAAGTGGAAGAATATTGGCTTGGGTAGGGAAAAGACAATGGCTAAATCTTAAGTATCTATATCTTGTCTTCTTGTGCATTTTAAGTATGCTTGTAATTAGGGTCAAGACTAACTACTTGTTTTAAATCATAAAGTACAGAACAAGTTGTGCTACTAAAATTGTAAGGGCTGGGGCCGGCCCAGTGGCGCAAGCGGTTAAGTGCGCGCACTCCACTGCAACGGCCCGGGGTTCGCCGGTTCGGATCCCGGGCACACACTGGCACACGGCTTGTCAAGCCATGCTGTGGCGGCGTCCCATATAAAGTGGCGGAAGATGGGCATGGATGTTAGCCCAGGGACAGTCTTCCTCAGCAAAAAAAAGAGGAGGATTGGCAGATGTTAGCTCAGGGCCGATCTTCCTCGCAAAAAAATAAAATAAAATAAAATAATAAAATAAAATTGTAAGGGCTGTGGATGTAGCATCAGTGATATACAGAATGGTTTGAGATAAAACTGGTGAACTGTCAGGTCCTGGTACCACGTCTAGTACATAGTGGGCACTGAATGAAGGTCAAATGACTGACCCCTCTCGCCAGTGAGGCAGACAGGTGGGCTAAATGCTCTGTTATCCTAACCCATCTAGGTCTTGTTGGACGTTGGGTTGGCAACAGGACCTGGGGGCTGCACCAGCGATTCATCATGAGGCTGGACAGAAGGTGGGAAGATGAGGACGAGCTGTTTCCATAACCCCAGGTGAAAATGATTGTAGTGACTCTAAGAGGCCAAATAGAATTCCCTGATAGTGTTTAAAATCATAGCCTTGGAGGTAAGAGGTGACTGGACTTACAGATGTGGGACTTGTAGCGAGTCATTAAGCCTCCCAGAGCTTCAGTGTTATCATGTGTAAAATGGGTGTACCAACACTAAACTCCAGTGTTGTTTAAGGACGACATGCAGTGGTGGACATAGAGTGTTCACCACGCATGCCCAGATTATTGTAGGTGTTTAAAGGCAGTGATGATGATGAAGATGATGATGCTAATATTTCAAGGAGGCCTCCTCTCTGTTGTGTTTCTGTGATAGAATGATGGTCCCCAAAGATGTCCATGTCTTAATCCCTGAAACCTGTGAATATGTTACCTTACATGACAAAAGGGATGCTGTAGATTGGTTAAATTAAGGATCTGGAGATGGGGAGATTATCCTGGATTACCCTTGTGGGCCCAGTGTAATCACAAGGGTCCTTATACAAGGGAGGTAGAGAGAGATTGGAAGATGTGATGCTTTGAAGAAGGAAGAAGTGGCCACGAACCAAAGAATGCCAGTGGCCTCTAAAAACTAGAAAAGGCAAGGAAATGGATTCTCCCCTAGATCCTCCAGAAGGAAATAACCTTGCTGATACCTTTATTTTTTGTTTTTTTAAGATTTTATTTATTTATTTATTTTCCCCCCAAAGCCCCAGTAGATAGTTGTATGTCATAGCTGCACATCCCTCTAGTTGCTGTGTGTGGGACGGGCTTCAGCATGGCTGGAGAAGCAGTGCGTCGGTGCGCGCCAGGGATCCAAACCCGGGCCGCCAGCAGCAGAGTGCGTGCACTTAACCAGTAAGCCACAGGGCCAGCCTGCTGATACCTTTATTTTAGCCCACTGAAAGCCATTTCAGACTTTTGACCTCCGGAACTGTAAGATAACAAATTTGTGCTGTTTTAAGCCACTAAATTTGTGGTAATTTGTTACAGCACCCATAGGAAACTAACACAGTCTCTAAAGCAAAGCCAGTGTGATTATCTAGGATTCCAATTCCTGAATCCTTGGTCACCGCCGTTACAGGTTCCCCGGGGAGATAGGCAGAAAGGACATTCCAAACAAATGGATAATGCTTTTTACCAGCTACAGCCTTGGCTCCACACTTCTATGTGGGAACTCTAGCTTTGGCAAGCTTGCCCAGGCCCTGAGTGGCCCTCAAAGAGCTGAGTAATCCTGAAAATGAGTCTATAAGGCAATCTGTGGAAAGTTGGCCTTTCAAGGGCCCTGCTTTGCCTACAGCTTTGACTTTGCATTTCCTCTTGCTGAGAATTAGGTCATTCAAACCGAGATACTTTAGAGGCAAGTGATTTCTGACCTTCCCTGAGATGACACTTCCTTGACATCAAAATTCATAATAATTTATCACTGCATCTTTATTCTGAATAGTATTCTAGGGTAGAAAGTTCTTTTGGGACCCTAGAATACTATTAAGGTAACTTAACCCTTGTGTTGAGAGCATTTACTTGGATCTAATTTATGGAATGGATCATGGATGATCTCCAGAGAATGCTAAACACGAATAGGATTCTATTCGTTTTCGTATACTTAATTTCTTGCTGACCTAGTCAATATATGTTGAATATAGACCTATGATATACACTTTAATGTTTTATTAATTGATATCTTTCAAGAAACCATGTGCCAAATATAAACTTTTAGAAAAAAACAAATTGGTAGCAGATGCAATTTAGAGGACCACGTGCTCAATATGCTGCTCAACTGCTACGCTAGCGTGGTCATTTATTATTTCTTGAATTTGCTTAAATAGCCTTTGGGTCCAATGCTATGCTCATAGTAGGTTCATAGTAGTTATGAATTAATAAATTAAAAAAATATATATGGTTCTGTCATACTTGGGCTTTATGAACGGGGAAACTGCAACCTAAGCACAACCGAATATCCTCATTTCCAGGCACTGGGGAGTGGATCAGATAGCCCACACCCAGTTTATCAATTCCTAGGGATGCACAATGGTAAAAGCAGGACATATCAATTCACAAGTGAAACCGAAGATTGTTCTTTTTCTTACTTCATCATTTCACATCAACACAGTAGCTTGTGAGTTGTGTTTGACACACCCACACTCTATAACCTATCATCTTCAGCTCTAGTTTGATTTAAATTGCTTTAACTACTCAGAAACATCTTCTGAATTAAATCAACAGACACAGGCATCTATATGTGAAAGTATGAGAGTTTAAAATGTGGTTGGGAAATTAAAATATAGGCAGAAAAAAATTATAAGGTAGTACATAATATCAATTGAGTGGAACAGATTATATTGTAACTACAAAATAAAGATAATCTTTAACAGTCAAATCACAGTGATCTGATTTGGCCATGAGCCTAAAAACTGGGGTTTTTTTTAATTTATTGAGATATAATTCACATACCATAAGTCACCTATTTAGAAGTATACAGTTCAGTGATTTTTAGTGTATTCACAGGGTTGTGCAACCATCAGCACAATCAATTTTAGAACATTTTCATCAATCCCAAAAGAAACCCTGTACCTATTAGCGGTCACTCTCATTTATCCCCATTCTTTGAATCCCACCCCAGCCCCAGGCAATCACTAATCTACTTTCTGTCTCTATAGATTTGCCTATTCTGAATATTTCATGTGAATGGAATCATACAATATCTTACCTTTTGTGTTTATCCGTTCATCAGCTGACGGACATTTGGATTGTTTCCACTTTTCGGCTATTATTAATAATGCTGCTATGAATATTCATGTACGAGTTTTCATGTGGATGTATGTTTTCACTTCCTTTGGGTGTGTACCTAGAAGTGGAATTGCTGGGTCATACGGTAACTCTGTGTTTAACCTTTTGAGGAACCCCCAGGCTGTTTTCCAAAGCAGCTACACCATTTTACATTCCTGCCAGCACTGTATGAAGGTTCCATTTTCTCCACATTCTTGCCAACACTAGTTTTTGTCACTCTTTCTATGATAGCCATCCTAGTATGTGTGAAGTAATATCTTCTTGTGGTTGGCCATGAGCCTTTTTTTTTTGTAGTGAGGAAGATCAGCCCTGAGCTAACATCTGTTGCCAATCCTCCTCTTCTTGCTGAGGAAGATTGGCCCCGAGCTAACATCTGTGCCCATCTTCCTCTACTTTATATGTGGGATGGCACCACAGCATGGCTTCATAAGCGGTGCATAGGTCCACGCCCGGGATCCGAACCTGCAAACCCCAGGTTGCCGAACCAGGGCATGTGAACTTACCCACTATGCCACCAGGCCAGCCCCCCATGAGCCTTTTGATAGGTCCATGGGTTTAGGGAAAGGAGTTTGGGGGTCGAGGTGAGGGAGATCAGGAGCAAAGTCTTGAGGTAGGAATACCCCTCCCCCAGCATGTTGATTTCACCTATTGAAGGCTGGTCATTTTGGTCTGCACAGAGGATCTGTATAGGGAAACAGTGAAGGATGAAACTAGAAAACTCCATCGGAGGGGCAGCTGCATGAAGACGAGCAGTGCATCCAGCAGGCTGGGTCAGTGTGTGCAGGAAACGGTAGAGACATGGAAGGGAGTACTATGAAGAAAGTCTCGCTCTGTGAGAATTCATTTGGATATACAGAGTGTCCTGCACAGGAGAGAGGGACAGATGCTGGAAGCATCGCATTGGGTCAGCATCATTGCATGTGGGTCAGCAATCGGATCGGGATGCTGGTTTTGCATAAGAGATGACACATGAAAACTAAGTGACCCTCAGAGTTCTAGCCTGGGGCCCTGGGAAAATTCTGGTACCCTAAGAGCAATAAGGAAGTTAGGAGGATCGGCTGTTTTACGGGGTGGATAAAGGACAGGGCGTTCTCATATTGTAAATGTCAAGTCTGAGGGTGTTTCGGACAGCAGGAGGAATGGAAGGTGGAGAGAAGTATTGGTTAGAGCAGGGGGTGACAAACTCCGGCCCGTAGGCCAAATCCGGATCACAGTCTGCTTTTGTAAGGCCCATGAAGGATAGTTTTTACATTTTTAAATGGTTGGGAAAAAAAATCTAAAGAAGAATAATATTTTTGTGACAAGTGAAAATTACATGAAATTCAAATTTTAGTGTTCATAAATAAAGTTTTATTGGAACACCGCCATGCCCATTCATTTACATATTGTCTATGGGTTTTTTTTTTAATTTTCTTATTTATTTATTTTTTTTGTGAGGAAGACCAGCCCTGAGCTAACATCAATACCAATCCTCCTCTTTTTTGCTGAGGAAGACTGGCCCTGAGCTAACATCTGTGCCCATCTTCCTCTGCTTTGTATGGGATGCCGCCACAGCGTGGCTTAACAAGCAGTACATCGGTGCACGCCCAGGATCCGAACTGGCGAACCCTGGGCCGCTGCAGCAGAGCGCACGCACTTAACTGCTTGCGCCACCGGGCCAGCCCCTGTCTATGGGTGCTTTCATGCTGTGAAGATGGAGTTAAGTAGTTTCAACAGAGCCTCTATGTCCCACAAAGCCTAAAATATTTACTATCCGGCCCTTTGCAGAAGAAGTTTGCCGACCCTTGGGTTAGAGAGAAAGTTGGGAGGTATGTTTTCCTAATTGTAGTACTTAAAGCTGAAAAAGCAAGAGTGACCCAAATTGAGAGAGTATAGAGGAAAAAGCGGGCTGGGGCCAGTCCTCGGGCTGCTTCTGCTCAGGAAACAGAGGAACATAGACGAATCAGTGAAGACAGTAAATAAGTTTAAGTAAACCTCAACTTAATTAAACATGTCAACTCCCAGACTGTTTTATTGCTTGGTATTTCAAACACACTCCCAAGTGGAAGATTAATGAATAAAGTCGCAACCTGGGGTAGCTATTCAGCTGGAAGCAGGGCCAACCTATGACAAAAACTTGTCTTTGGCAAATCCCCACCTCCAGTCTTTTCCTTCCTTCTCCCACAACACTGTGAGGGGTCTCCTTCCTGCCTTATTCCAGAAAGGCCTAGCTTCTAGCTAATTCTCTCAGAAAGGGGTATGAAGAAGAATACTTCACTAAGGTAAATGATAAAAGCTCAAAGTGCTCTTCTTACCCTAATATTAGGATCTTAATAGACGGACTTTTAAGACACTATGAGGAATGACTCTCAACTCTGGAAAGTTCAGGCCCTTGCAAAGGGGTAGACAGGGAGTTGTGTAAGAATACTAGGGGGGCAGGGGAGATCCTTGCACTGTCCCTCCAGCCAGGCCAATTGTGTGTGCTAGGTATGTAGGATTTGAACCCACCAGCTTGCCAAGTGGCTTTGCATAAGTCACTTCAACATTCTGTTTTGGTAACCCATGTGGAAGTAGGGAATAAATTCTAAGTCACTTTTAAACAAGAGGCACAAAAGCATTTGAGTCTCTAGTATTTGCTTCATTAACCTTTGCAGACAGGCTATGTCAATAACAATGAAATTGAGAGGAAAACACCTCCATTAGAGTTGTAGGTGAAATTGTTCTTTCCTTTCCTAGGACTCAGCACAAGGAATGGAGACCAGGAAGCCATTCACAGGAGTTGCCTTCCCCTCCCACTCTTGAGTACATGGCAAGGTGACAGCTGTGGCTGAATGCCCAGGCCCAGAGCCACAAGTACTAACCTGTGCCCTTGAAAGCAGGAAACACATTGTCTTCATTGCCTTCTGCTTTTTTGGAGGAAACACTGCAGCTCTTGCAGGAGGCCCTTGTGGCCCAAATTCAGTATAGCACCTGCTCTTCAACCATTGCTCCATCTTACATCTGTTTCTGGGGCTATTCGGGAAGTACTGACTAGTGCCAGTTGCCCTATGAAATATGTATGTAATAAATTATCCTTCATATCTTTCTACACACTCACATACCCCTACTCACATAGCTTATCTCACCCAAGAGACTAGGAGAGCTGCAGAGGAACAACATTAGCTGACTTGACAACTTTGGTTGGGGAAGTCAGACCTTGGCTTGTCCCTCCACTCCCTACCCACCCAAGTTACTATATACTCAGGTTCCTTCTGAGTATGTGCCCAAGGCAAATTCACTGTTGACCGTAGTTGATGAAAATAATGTCTCAATGTCCATCCAATATGGAGCCATCAAAACCTTCATAATGCAGTGTAACTGCTGATCTGGGAATGATCTGGTCCACTAAGCGTTGACCCCCGTCCCTTTCATATACAGAGAAACTGAGGCCCAGAGAATTTAAGTGCTTATAAAAGGTAATAGTTGAGACAAATCTTTAAATAGAACTCAAGGCACCTTGACCCACAATCCAAACCATCTATCTACAAGTCCCAGCTGAGTTCATGCATGTAAAAAACTTTGTAGGGCCGGCGCCGTGGCTTGGCGGTTAAGTGCGTGCGCTCCGCTGCTGGCGGCCCGGGTTCGGATCCCGGGCGCGCACCGACGCACTGCTTCTCCGGCCATGCTGAGGCCGCGTCCCACATACAGCAACTAGAAGGATGTGCAGCTATGACATACAGGTACCTACTGGGGCTTTGCGGGGAAAAATAAATAAATAAAATCTTTAAAAAAAAAAAAACTTTGTAAAAAACATTCTAACACCTACCAAGATGTTAACCTCCATTATTTATTGTTACTAATTATAAATTACCCATTTTTCAAGATGCCTCTGTGGGGATCTTGACAGAAACATTTCTAATCTTGCCCTAAGAAACAATCTGTCAGAGACCCAAGGAGACACCAGAGGCCCACATCTGGAGGGAGGAGGGAGGGAGCGAAGGGGAGGCTGTGGAACATAATTTTTCAGGCAGAAATTTTTAAAAAATCTTTAGTGCAAAACCCTCCAGCTCTGTGTGATTTTGTGTTTTCATTTAAGTTAAATTAAGAAAAACACCAAATTCTTGATTGCAAGGAATTTCTTAACAGAGAATAAAAGACCATACGTGCCCTTGAGGTACCCTGCCTAGCAAAGCCAGAAGACTCCCTGGATTAAAGGTTGCAAATTAGAGGATGCGAATCAAAACATCTGAAAATCGGTGACAACGCAAACTTTATATAACAAACTACAGAGATATATCACTATATGAAAATAGATAAATAGCTGGATAAAAAGAGCCATGTGGATGATGGATGGATGGAAGGATGGATGCATAGAGGGATGAATGAGAAGAAAGGAAAGAAATAAGAAAGAAAGGGAGAAAGGAAGGAAGAAAAGACGCCAAAATGTTGGTTGTAGTTGATCTCTGGGTGGCAGGCAATTTTAATCTTCTAACTTTTGCTTCTCTGTATTTTACAGATTCTTGTATTTTCTAATGATGAGTAAACAACAACAACAGCAACTCTAGTAATAAATGCAATGGTAAAAGGGTTGATTGACAATGACAAACACAAACCCCTTGAAATTTCCAACTCTGCTTCCCAGCAATTCTGCTTTCCCTGGGGCTCTGCCTGGTTTCTCAGCAACATCGAAGTTTCAAAGAATCCCACTTGATCGAAGTCCAGACCACATCTAAGATTGAACTCCCTAGACTTAAACCTTTCTCTGATCTGTTTGGCAACTTTTACTTGCTGGAGATAAAATGACGACCAACCCACTGTTTCATTTTCCTGTAGACTCAGCCACATCAATCCAAGGCCTGGTTCTGTCATTTGGTTTCCATCAATACTGGTTCAATTCACCCATGTGAAAATGTCTTTGAAATGAGGGCCTTCATTCAGCGCCTCCAGGTTAACTTTAGGGCCCTGATTGAAGAATCTGAAACCACTTGACAAACTTAATTTGAATCGCAAAGAGCTGCTGGCCCAAATCCAAGCCTTATCTCTTAGCGCTAAGAAAATAGCTGTTTTGATATGTTAATCATTTAGGTAGTAAGAGCTCTCTGTTTGCTGTTTTTATCTTTTATCTACCAATTGCTTAACAAAGTTCCTCTACAGTATTTTAATATTATTTTTTAACTCTTTAGTACTCTTAGGGCTCAAATATATGATATATATCTCAGCTACTAAAAATGTCAGGGAATAATAAGCTTTGACTCTAAAGAATATGAAAAACAGGAGAATGAAGGTTTTAGTGACATTTGGATCTAGTTCATTTTTAAATCCAGATCAAAGAAGGCTACTTACACCAGGAAAAATATATGTTATCCAGCATGTTCCAGAAAATTAATTTTAGGGCTTTGGAAACATTTAGGTGAAACTGTAGGAATCTCTGAGAAGCATGAACTGTAATTTTTTTTTTTAACTTCTGTAGAATTTGTGACATTTGTGTTCATTGTGTTTGGTTTCAGAAACTGAAACAATAGATATTTTAATTTTTAAGCATATATTTTTATCTCTAATATGTGCTAGGAACTTTGCTGTTATTATAAGGGAATTAAAGTTGAACGAGATTTGGCACAGTGACTGGCACATTATAGAGAGGCAATTAATAATTATCCAATTAATGAATGACTAAAATCTGGTCTTATTCACATAAGATTGAAAGTGTTACCCTGCCCTATTAGGAGTAGGGTTTTAAGATTTTTACACCAGGTTACTGGAAGTGTTACAAGCCACATAATTCCTTGTAGAAGATATTCTAACTATAGCCTTTGCTCAACTATGGCTTAATGAATATGAGTCTGTATGATAAAGAGATCTTAGTATAATAATATTAACAATAATATCATCTAGCATTTATCAAATGCTTACTTCTTGGAGAGTGCAGGTCTAGCTGTTTTCCTGTGTATCTCATTTAATCCTCACAATCAAGGAAACTTGATTTGAAACACCACTTGTTAGCCTTAGTTTAGACTTTTTGAGTATACGATTTAAATGATAAATCATACAATCAATGTTATAGGAAGCTAACTTTGTCAGTCATGTGGGACATGGATTGGAGTTATTGGAGCCTGGGGGCTAGTTGACCAGCACATGACTGTTAGAGTAATGCAAGGGGCAGAGATAAGGACCTGAGGGGAGAACTTGGAGAGAATGGGGCTAATTCAAGGGATGATTCCAGCAGGATTTGGTAAATCCATGGAAAAGGGGAAGAGGAAAGTGTCTAACACGAGTGTGAGGTTTTTAGGGTGGACACCTGGGTAATGGTGGTGCCATTTCCACATTTCCACGAGAAGATTGGAAACTGGGCGGGAGGAAGGAGTTTGGGGATGGGGGTGCAGGGTGGGGGATAAGGAGCTTGGTTTGGGAGGTGTGTCTTTGGGAGTGATTCTCCGATGAATAGGTGGGATGCACAGAGGGCAGTTGGAATACAGCGCTGGGGGTCAAGGGCCATGTTGCCTGCAGAGTGGACATTCTCTGCTCCCAAATAGCACATATGTCAAAAAGTAGAAGGGCATGTCTATTAAATTTTATAGTTTTTTAAAGTTTTAACTTTCAATAACTCTGGGTAGGGAACCAAACTAAATGCTAGAATTAAGTGCACTTCTACCAATTTTTGTTCAGAAACAATGAACTGCCTTCCATCAGCTCACTGAGTCAAACAAAAGCCTCTCCTGGTTTTGCCTGGATCATTTATGCAGTTCCTTCTCAGAAACATCCATTCTCCGAGATTTAAATAAAATCCCTCTCCCAAAGGAAGGTAGAGTTTTGACATCCCAAGGCTTGCCTGCTGGCTACTCTGTGTCCCCAGCCCCTCTGTTGCTGTATTACGGTATCGTGTAATTTAGACTTAAATTTAAAATTACAGTGTAGGTTGCAGCTGTAGCCTGGGGCTTTGTGCAAAGCCTGCTGCTCAGGCCCTCTGCTCCATAACATCATTGTCTTTCTATTTACAGAGAGCTTCACTTTTACTTAACACAAGTAACAAACTAGAACAATGGGCACTGGCAACAGTGAGGTCTTGCTTGGTCTGGAGAAATCAACAACCAGCCTCAGATAGGCAGACTTCCTTACCCTACCAGGAACTCGAAGGGAGGAACACTTTTCCTTCTTCCAGTTTAAAGGCAAAAGAGCTGTTTTTGACCTACTGGGGCGGAAACTTCCCTGAAACCCTACAAGGACAGCTGTTTCTCATTAAGAAGAATCCATCCCTTGTGGAGAAACAGGAACCCTCATACACAGCTGGTGGGAATGCAAATTGGTGCAGCCTCTATGGAAAACGGTATGGAGATTCCTCAAAGAATTAAAAATAGAGATGCCCTATGATCCAGCCATCCCACTACTGGGAATCTATCCAACGCACCTGAAATCAACAATCCAAAGAGGCTTATGCACCCCTATGTTCATTGCAGCATTATTCACCATAGCCAAGAAGTGGAAGCAACCTAAGTGTCCCTCGACTGACGATTGGATTAAGAAAATGTGGTATATATATACAATGGAATACTACTCAGCCATAAAAAAAGACAGTCGTCCCATTTGCAACAACATGGATGGGCCTGGAGCGTATTATGTTAAGTGAAATAAGCCAGAAAGAGAAAGACAAACACTGTATGATCTCACTCATATGTGGAATATAAACCAACACATGGACAGAGAAAACTGGACTGTGGTTACCCGGGAAGTGGGGGTGGGGGGTGGGCACAAGGGGTGAAGGGAGTCATATATGGGGTGATGGACAAACAAAAATGTACAACCCAAAATTTCACAATGTTAGAAACCATTAAAATATCAATAAAAATCAAAAAAAAAAAAAGAATCCATCCCTGATGAAGGTGATAATGTTTCCAGAGATGCCTGTTCTGTGTCCCTCTGCAGTGAACTTGTGAACTCTTTGACTTCCTGCTCTAAGAGGAAGTCTGCCCTCTGAAACGCTCTGATGTTTCTGTTCTCTTTACCCAACCTTTCAGTTGATTGTGGAGACTTTCCCGAGTTTTTGATCGTTCTGCGCCTATCCCGCTCCCTCAGCGTCCTAGTGTGGAGGAAAAAAAACCCACTAGTATTTTTACAATCCATTTGAACATATATCAAGCCAGCCATTCACAGCTGAAGTTCCACATAACTCCAGGGTTTGGAGGAAGAACAAATGTTGAATTTTGGCAAATATTTTTGGCATAGTCCACACTGTGATATAACAACAAGGCCATTAAAAGGTTAAAATATGTTCACTTGTGTCTTGGGTGGGTATAATAAATCTTTAGTCTCTAAAAATTCCTTACTGTGTAGCTCGTGGTTTACTGCCCTCAATGTCTACTCCCATTGCATCTCTCTGCAGGGATCTTCTGAGGAACGATCGGTTCATGCGAACACAGGAAGTCTAGCTATACTATGACTTTCTCCGGATCAGGAAATGAGGCCTTCTTCTTGCAAAGAATAAGTGACTCAAGATGGGGAGCAACAAATTGAGAATAATCAAGGAGTTTTCTGTTAATGGACACAAGGATTTATCAGTTTAAGGACTAGTTGTCCTTTCAACCCTAGATAAATTCCCATCTGGCTTGAGTAGTATGGACTGTTTTTATTTGTTTGTTTGCTGCAAAATAATATAGATATGATTGAGTTTTTAATAAGCCTCAAATACTTGGATAAGTGCAGAATGTGACAAGGTTGAAGATGCTATAAATGATTCCCAGTGATGGAAAGGAGAGAAGGACTGGTGAACCTGAGTTCAAAGGGAACAGTATATGGGGTTCTTTGCAATATGCAACTTCTAAGAACCCTCTGATGGGAGACCTCTTCTGAGAAAGGAAGATATTTACAAATGAGGAGAAATATTCTATAATAAGAGTGTGCACTCTATGGTATAGGAGGATAGAGAAAGAAATAACTCTGTTTCCATGGATCTGCAGGGGAGTCAGTGGAAGCATTTGGGCTAAATGGTGGATGAGTAGGATTTGCCAGAAGGGGAATGGGTGAGAGAGAATTCTCTGCAGAGGGAACAGCATACGCAAAGGCACAAAACTGTGAAGAAACAGGATTTGTTCAGGGAAAGCCTAGAATTTGAAATGGCTCCAGTGTAATATACACAAGAAGTTGGCTGTGAAGGACCATGTTGAATTTTATCCATTAATCAACTAATGATGGCTGTGGTTGTTTTCTCCTCTATATGTCGATCAGGTATATCTATATTTTTTTGGATTTTTATTCTAATGGAATAGCTCAGAATTAACAGAATAAAAAATCATGTGAACATATTTTAAAATCAAATAGTACAAAAACTTATAAGAAAAACAAGAGTTCCTTGCCCCACCCTTCTGCATCCTCAGTCCCATTCCTCAGAAGCACCCACAGTCAACCCCTTTGGCTCTTTCTTTTCCTGTGTCTACCTTCCACCGAATGTTTAATCCTTATCTACCATAATAGAAAGTCAGTATGATATGTCTAAAAATTAGACAGTATCCCTCACTATAGCTGTCCCAATTCACCCAATAGTGCTATCACAATTTTTGGCTAAATCAATATTTATGTTATTATATATTTCCGCTTGAGTCAAAATCACATCATTTTTCATTTGTTTAGTTTTTATGTACTTATCTCTACTTCTCCTCATACATTCCAACATATGTATGCTCAAAAATGCAATATAATATCTCAGATTTATTTGTTTGTTTATCATTTACTTTTTCCCCTTGGTGACATCCTTTCTAGAATCTTTTTTCTTCCTACTTCAATCTGAATTGGTTGCTTTCTAGACTTGCTGTATGACTATCCTCCTAGGATTTCTTCCTCCTACTCTTCTGTATTGGATCCCCTGATTCCCTGACCCCGTATGTAGTGGCTTTGAAACACGGTTGTAAATTCTTTGACACTCGTCCATCAATGGTGGTGTCTATGTCCCCTTCCCTTGAATCTAGGTGGGCTTGTGACAGCTTCAAACAATAGAGGATGGCAGAAGAGATGCTATATGATTTCTGAGGCTGGATCAGAAAAAGCCTTGAAGCTCTGCCTTATTCACTGGGAGCACTTGCTCTAAGAGTCCTGAGCTACCATATAATAAGTCCAGCCACCCTGAGACCACTGCTGGAAGAATACATATAGATGCTCCAGTAGACAGTCCTACCTGAGCCTGTCCTTCAGCCATACCCACCCAATTGCCAGACACGTGATTGAGGGACCAGCTTGGAAGTAGATCCTCTAGCTCCTGCTATTCCAGCTTCCAGCCATTTGAGTTACTCCCGGGACTCCGAGTCATCCCAGCTGAGACCTCAGATATCATGCAGGAGAAAAGAGCCATCCTTGCTACGTCCTTTTTGAATTCCTGACCACATAATAATTTTTTTATGCCACTACATATTTGGTGGTTTATTGAACAGGAAAATATAACCAGCAAACCATATTTTCTTTCCTTCTTTCCTTCATCATTTTTGTTTGCTTGTTTATTCTCTTCTTTTGGTAGAGCCTATCCACCAGTGTTTCTCTGAGAAAGAATATATGGGAGGTAAATTTTTGAGTATTTTTCTATATGGAAATGTTATTTTAACCATTCATTTGATGCTTTGGCTGCTTATAGAATTTTTATTTAATATTTTAAGACATTACTCCTTCAACTTCTAGCATCCTGTGTCCCTAATAAGAACAAGGTCAATTCAATTCCTAATCCTTTGTATGTTTTCTGTCCACATCCACCCCTCTCAAGAAAGCTTTTATATTTTTTTAAAAAATTTCTAGTGGTATGAAATTTCACAATGCCTAGCTGTCACCCATGTTTCTTATTTATTTTTGCTGTATTTATTTTGCTCCCAGTGAGTTTTAATCTGGAGACCCTTCTGTTTTAGAATATATTCGTGTCTTATTTTATTATTTTCTTCCTCTGCTTTCCCTATTCTCTATTTCCAGAACTTCTATTTATTAGGTAGTGGACCTGCTAGATAGATTTTTCTTTTCCTTTCTCACATTTTCCATTTGTTTGTTTTTTATTCTCCTTTGGGCCACTTAGTTGTACAACTTCATGGGGCACTAGATAATGTGAATGGTTTTCCACGACATTATTCAATAGGATAGTATGGCTGGGAGATAACCTTGACTTTATTGTCTAAACTTTTTACTGAATTTTTTCATTTGGGCTATAAGAACATTTTTCTGTTCCTTTTTTTTTTTTTGCTTGAGGAAGATTCACCCTGAGCAAACATCTGTGCCAGTCTTCCTCTATTTTGTATGTGGGTCGCCACCACAGCATGGCTGCTGACGAGTGGTGTATGTCCACGCCTGAGAACTGATCCTGGGCCACTGAAGCAGAGTGCGCCGAACTTAACCACTAGGCCGTGGGGCCGGCCCCTTTCTGTTCCTTTTAACATGTCATCCTAATCTTGTTTCATGTATACAGTCCTGTGCCATATAACGATGTTTCGGTCAACAACGGAACACATATATGATGGTGGTCCTATAAGATTAGTACCATATAGGCTAGGTGTGCGGTGGGCTATACCATCTAGGTTTGTGCAAGTAACTCTCTGATGTTCGCTCAACGACGAAATCGCCCAATGATGCATTTCTCAGAACGTCTCCCCGTCCTTAAGCAATGCATGACTGTAATCTTATTTCATGTTTACTGTCCCTTTACGGTTCTGAGAAAATTAATTTTAGTTTCTTTAAACTTTTTTTCTTCCTGATTTATCTTTGTCTCCTACAAGTTCCTTTATTTGTGTGTGTTTGGTTTCTGTCTTTCATGTTGCAAGCTTTACTTGGTTGTATGTTCATGTTTAAGGCTAAAGCATGGAATAAAATTAGAAGCTTTGTGAACAGAGGTGGGGCATGATGACAGTTGATTTTCACTGTGGGAGGCGGAGTGATTTTCTATTGAATTAGATTTAATGTCGGTGGATCTCTAGATATTAGTATATATAGATTTAGTGTTTATAGATAAATATCTACAGATATTTGTATCTATAGATCTGTGCGACATTTGCTTTCTCCTGCTACCACAGGAGATAACAGTTTGTTATCCAACTTCCAAAAAATGCTGGTATCTGCATTAGGGAGCTATTGCTATGGCCACAAACATCCCCCAAATCTCAATGGCTTACAACAGCACCTTTTTTTGGTCTTCAGTTACATGAGGGCTGTTGCTCTACTAGGCTCTGCTGGGCTTGGCTCCGCATGTTTTTGAAATCCAGGACTTGGGCTTAAGAGCAGACACCATCTGGGGAATTTTGCCCTCCTGGTGAAGGACAGAAGCACAATGAAAAGAACTGAACCACAGAAAGGCACTAATGCTCCTGCTCAGACATGTCTTATGTATTATTTGCTCACACTGCATTGGCCCAAGTCAAATGGCCATGCCCAAAGTACACAGGGTGAAGTATTTCCACCTATAGGAAAGCAGAGCAAGTACAGACAGGGAACAAATGATTGTGAACAAATAATAAAGCCTATCACAGTATCTCATGCTGACTGGTTTCATTTTTCCTATTCTCTATATCTTTGTGAAGGTTTACTCTTTTCATCTTTTACCCTCATTTTAATGGGTTTGTGAGAGGATCAGTGATAAATATGAGCCTTGAGTCTTTAATGTTTAACTAAAAGTCTGGTAATTTAAATTCTAGGTGCTATTCATACTGTTGGGCCAAACTTGGTGTTTGTCAGAACAACTCTTGTATAAAAAAGGGGAAATAAGGATCAACATTCATATTTATTTGGTTGAAATTCTGAAAAAAATGCATACGAAAGGAACAACAGTATTTACCTGGGGGTGGCCGTGGGCGGTGGTAACTGAGACGTGGCAGACAGGAGAGCCAGGGAGCTTTCCGCTGAGTAACAATGATACTTTCCTGCCTTTGCGCCATGCAAATGTATTTCCTCCTCAGAAAGTCAAATTTACCAGTGAATTCTAGCCATGCTAAACCTTAGAAGAATTAACATAAATTTTCAGTATCGTTATGGCTAAACTAGCAAATGAAATTGGCTCTCTTCCCCAAAGCTATAAACGATGTAAAATCTTTCTGTTTGTTACCCAAGCTCAGTTGCCTGATGTATAAAGTGAAAGTGTTTTATTTAACCCTGAATGCCCCTCCTCTTTCCTATTGATAATTTGAATTCCTTGTGGGTGAATAATAGATTTTCAAGTCAGAGTAGAGAAGTAAATCTTTCCCTAAATGGACCCTCATTACTCTGGAAGTACAGTTGACCCTCCGCATCTGTGAGTTCTTGGAGCCCAGAGCTCAGCAAGCAGTCCATATACTCCAGGCAAGAAATCAAAGAATTCTCAGGAATCGCTGATCAGCCCAAGAAAAATACCAAAAGAAACTGATAGCCGGGGATCCCGCAATTGAATGGCTCAAACAGAACATCCTATATTCAAGTCTGCAAAGAACAAAAAAACTTACTCATACATGAACTTTCCAATCTGCCTCACTCTTAAATATGAGCAGGCAGTCAAAGGTCACCAGATATTTGAGGGAAGCTTGTAACATAAAAGATAGAGACCAAAACAAACAAGGAACTTGGAAGAAACAGAGACAGTATAGGAAGCAGAAAATAAGAATACTAACAGACCTATGATTAATATTCTCAAAGGTATAAGAGAAGATATTGCATTCATGAAGCAAGAAGAGCACCTTACAGAACAGGGCTATTCACTGAAAGCTCAGAAATTAAAGCATAAAAACAGAAATTAAAAATAACAGTAGAAGTTTTGGAAAATAAAAGTGAGGAAATCTTCCAGGAAGTAGAACAAAAGCATAAGGAGATGGAATGTAAGAGAGAACAGATAAGGAAATCAGATGAGCCATCTAGGAGATCCAGCAGCTAAACAGCAGCCATCCCAGGAACTAAGGGCAGAGAAAATGTAAGAGAAGAAACCTTCAAGAAAATATTTCAAAATTTCTGCCAGAACTGAAAAACGCAAGTCTCCAGAAGGAAAATGCTCCCCTAAGTGAGCAGCATAATGAAAGAAAACTGACCGAAACCAACACATATTGGTATGAAATTTTAGAACGCCAGGGTTAAAGAGAAGATTCTAAACATTTCCACAGAGACACAGTTATAAAATAGATCATGTAGCAGCACAGGGAATAAACATGACATTAGTATTCTCAATAGCAAGCTGAAAGACTCAGGGAGACATAGCCTCAAAATCTTGCATGGACATCATTGGTTCTGTATCCTATGATCAGGCGATCAAGTGTGAGGATAAGAAAACTATATTTACACCTGAAAGTTTTTGAAAATATCACCTCCTCTTTCTTTCTTTGAAAGCTACCAAGGGAGGAGCTCAACCAAAGTGATGTAAAACCAAGAAAGGGGAAGTTATGGGACTTAGAAATTGCTGACCTTACACAGGAGACACGCAGAGGCAGTCCCCAAGATGATGGTGGAGGGAGGTTCTAGATGGCTGATGTGCCGCAGGCCCGCAGTACAACCAGTCCAGACTCATGGTTGATATTTTGTGTTTGAATATATTGAAAGAAGAGTTTTCTTCTAACGGAGATCTGAGGGGACAAATCATTGGCAGATACATTTATTTTACTTTTTAGTTTTATCAAAGTTATGTATGCACAAAGCTACACATGAATAATTCATTAAAAACGTCATTCCTCTGTCCTCACTCATCCTACATAGTCTATCTTCCCAGAGGCAGCCATTTTTAAATCTTTACAGCTGTTTCTTCTGGTGTTTAATTCCACATTGCAAGCAAAACAAGAACACACAAAAACAAAACCCTGATTATTTTGCTACTTCTCAATTATTCAGTTTTAGGCATTATCTGTTCATTTCCTCATGAGGAAATTCTCTGTTCCTCCCCCATCCTTCTAATATAATTACACAATAATTTTTTAATCCATCAATATTCAGTATTTATATTTTTATGGCTATGTAAATATTATTCATAGATATGATTGCATCTCCTTTCTATAATTGTTATTTCTAGAGTTAATTGCCTTCTTTTATTTGGTTTTTATTTTTGGTTGGAGAAAGAGAGATTGAGATTTTTAAAACAATTGGGGAAAGTCTAATTGTAGACTAGGTATTGGATATTAATTTTGTTTGGTATGAATGTTGCTGTGGTTATATATAAGAAAATGTGCTTCTTAGAGATGCATATGGAAATATTTAAAGGTAATATGATATAACATTTGGGATTTGTTAAAAATACTTCAGCAAAAAGACAAAGGGATATATAAAGCAAGTGTGGCAAAATTTGATAAGTTTTGAACGTGGGTGAAGAGTACATGAAAGTTCAATTCTCCCTACTTTTGCGTATGTTTGAAATTTTTCCTAATTAAAGTTAGGTATCTCTTGGTAGGGTTTCAATAGAACCACATTTAACAAAAGCTCACCAATAAAGTTTAGATTTGCAAGGAGTGACTATGACGTGGACAATATAATATTAATTGAATATGTTTATTGCCTAAAACCACACACACATATGGACTGGAAATAATGAAATCTAAGCTCTTAATCTCGGCGTGGCCACCACTACAATATATGCCTGGGGCATCATGAATAACACTGGGCCTGGTCCCCTCAACTGTAAAATGAGAGGGATGGACAAAATGATCTTTGGGGCCTTTTCTGCTTGAAACTTCTTAACTACAGAGAGCTCCATCTAATATATTTGCCTCAGTATAAAAATTCTCCTCTAGGGGCCAGCCCGGTGGCGTAGTGGTTAAGTTCACGCGCTCTGCTTTGGCAGTCTGGGGTTTGCAGGTTTGGATCCCGGGTGCGGACCTATGCACTGCTCATCAAGCCAGGCTGTGGTGGCGTTTCATGTACAAAATAGAGGAAGATGGGCACAGATGTTAGCTTAGGGCTAATCTTCCTCAGCAAAAAGAGGAAAATTGGCAATGGATGTTAGCTTAGGGCCAGTCTTCCTCACCAAAAAAAAAAAAATTCTCCTCTAGAGATACAAATAGATGCCCAATGGCAGGCTGAAGATGTCAGAGAATCCTGGAAACTGAGACTCCAATAGTACCTTGCCAGTCCTGTGGCTCGTATTCCAACCCAATGCAGGAATCTCTCCAGTAGATGTCCACCCAGCCTTGAGTTCTTCCAGAAATGGATATCTCTCTATTTGGTGAAGCTGCTCATTCCATTGGAGATCATTGTGATCCTTAGATTAAACTTATAAAAGATATTTTCTTTAATTGCCTAAACACGAGCACTTTCTCATTTTGGATAATAAACACCATCATTTCATTATGCTAAAGAATTTTCAAAGTTTTTTTAAGCACTGGGTTTAAAAAATAACGACAAATAAAAATCTGTGTAATGCTAAGAAACTAATTCTATCTGCAAAAAAAAGTTGGTCATGGTCTGCTTCCTTCTGATAGTTTCTTCACTCTTCAACCACGTTTTTTTTTTTTTTTTTTTGCTGAGGAATATTCATACTGAGCTCACATCTGCTGCCAGTCTTCTTCTTTTTGTGTGTGAGCCACCACCACAGCGTGGCCACTGACAGATGAGTGGTGTAGTTCTGCGCCCAGGAACCGAACCTGGGCCGCCAAAGTGGAGCATGCTGAACTTAACCACTAGGCCACTGGGGCTGGCCCTTTAACCACTTTCTTTACCCCAACTGGTTTCCCCCTATTCTTCTCAGTTTTTGAGTTCCCTACAAGCTAGGTGCAGATTTAGAATTACTTTTGCGTAAATTCCATTAGGGAGCTCTGTGTGCAATCTATGTTCTGGGTATATTGACATCTGGTTGGGCCCAGACCATAGTTCATTCTGTTTTTAGAACATAAAATTCTGTTTTCTCCCCAAATCATGGATCCAACCTAATTCATTGGATAACCCTTTTTCATTTTTTGCCTATTTCCTCCTTTGGATTAGAAGCCTGGGTTTCTCAGTTCAATATTCTTCACGAGGAACAGGCATGCTTTAGGAATTTCTGGCTAAAATTGTCAGTTGTTATAACCTTAACACTTTCAGAGAAATGTGAAGAAAAATATCGTCATTTGTAGCTTCCTTTGATCATTTCTCAGCCTTTGCCCCATGAATGGAAATAGGTTAAAAACTAAGTTATACTGACTGCTCATGCAAAACCTATATTTTTACAACCTTGAAGGTCAAGCTAAGACAAAATGTCCCCTAACAGAGCAGATAACACTTATTTTGTGAGGTTCCTCTGAATGCTATGTGGCCCATATTTGAGGTTTTGGCCATCCATTTATCTGTAGGTTAGAACAGTCCAGAACTGTTTGCTTGGGGAGTTATCGATCCTTTCCATGGACATGCTCTTGATTTGTCTTCCCCACATGATGGCTGTGTGGACATTCATCCAAACACCTGTCTTGAGTTGGCATTTTAAATTTCCTAAGATGACCTTAACTTTACCCTCTTTTTGATGGTTGAAACATATGGATTGTCCCTTAATTGGCGATAGAAAATGCCTGGTGCTGTGTTCACATCTGGGTTATTAACCTTGAATAATCTGCTTTGCAAATCTTATCAAAAGCACATTTACAGGAAATAATATTGTTGGAGGATTGTTTAAAAGAAATGAAGTCCATCCTCAGATGTTCTAAAATTTGCCCTTGGACCAAGCCAATCCATTAGCAGGCTTCGTACTTGACCTTCATTGCTTGGACCCTGCATAGATCACTTAGTGAATTTCCTTCTGCCTTATGCATTTATTCCACAATGAAGGAACCTTCTAAGAAACAGCCTTATGAAATTCACTTTTATGTGTTGCAGAAAAGTTGTCAAAGATGCCTTACATACTTACTTTTAAAAGTGTGGTCCCGGCAAAAGCAGTTTTGACGTCACCGGGAGTTTGTAAGGCATAGAGAATTCTGAGCTCCACCCCAGACCTGTTGAATCAGCTTCTAGATTTTAACAAGACTCCCAGGTGATTCACGTGCACAGTAAGGTTTGAGAAGCCTTAAACTATATTCCTTTTTGCCAGAAAGCTTAGCAAAACAATAACAAAACACATATTTCAGAACCTAATAAAGCTTTGGTTCCCTCCAAACTCTTCTCATTCTTGGCTTGTTATTTTTCTAATGTTATTTTCCTTTCACCTAATTCTCATAACTTGGTGTGAGTTTATAGTAGCGTTTCAATTATCTAGTGCTGTGTACCAAACCATCCCAAAACTTAGTGGCTTAAAACAATAGCCACATTTGTTTTGCTCACAGATATGCGCTTTGGGCAGGCCTTGACAGGACAGCTGGTGTCTGTTCCCCTTGGCATCAGCTGGGGCTGCTCAAAGCCTGGGGGCTGGAATCATCCAAGGGTTTGCTCACTCATATGTGTGGAAGTTAATGCTGGCTGTTAGATGGGAAGACAAAAACAGCTGGGACTATGGCCGGAACACCTACATGACGCCCCTCCATATGGTCAACACGGAGGCTGAGTACCAAGAGTGAGCATCCCAAGATAGAATGAGCTTGGCAAAAGCTATGTTGCCTTTTACGACCTAGGCTTGGAAGTCAGGCAGCATCACTTCTGACACATTCCTTCCTAAGGTTGGTCGCATAGTCCTTCCCAGGGAAAGGAAATAGATTCCATCTTTTAATAAGGGAATGGCAACATTCTAGAAGGAATGAGAAATATTGCTGTAGCTCTTTTTTGGAAAATAAAATCTGCTATAGCTATTTATATTTTTTAAGCCATTTTAAATCATTTTGGAAGAAAGTGGGGGTATAAACTAATAAAGAATATTTATTAGAATTAAATAGCTTTTAGTTTTTTTTTTCCTAAGTCTGTTATACATCTTTATTTTCTAGTAAAGTAAATAGCCTGAGATGACCAGGAAAGCAGTTAAAATTTATGGAAATTTATCTCTTGCTCCTAATGTTGGATCTACTCCCAACAGGTTCTACCCAATGTATTATTTTGAACGTATATTAGGGACCAGAGTGTCTGCTTTAGAGTCTCAACTTTAATGTGCATACAGATCATCTGGGGGGGTCTTGTTAAATGCAGATTCTGATGGACTAGGTCTGGGGAGGGGCCTGAGACTCTGCATTTCTAACAAGCTCTCAGGTGACGCTGATTCTGCTGGTTCATGGACCACATTTTGAGTAACAAGGTGTTAGGCTGAAGTTTCTCTAAGATGTGTGGCTATGGGAATCTTACTTGCCAGGACCTCTGCCTTGTCCCTGGATGGCAACCACGAAGGAGGGGCTATTTCTAAAATTGAGGTCAATCCTTTCCTTCAATTCTGAGGCCAAACCAAACAGGCCCATTGGAGATGGCTGATCCTACCCTGAGTCTACCCAGAAGATGAGGATCCAGTTTCCTCTGCTGACCCTCAAGCCTCCTACTTGGACCTGAAGGATCCAGGCCTAGCTGATGGAGAGTGGCAGGAAAACCACATCTCATCAGGTTGCTTGAAGCTCCCCTCGACTGGCTGCAGGTCCTTCTTGGATCTTCTCTATTGGTGTAAATTTTGCCAACTCTGCTTTTTCTGACCCTAGACTCTATGAGCTGGACCAGCAGCTGTGTGAACACTGGTCTTTTCAGTAATGCCTCTATCCTTTTTACTCCCTCCCCAAACCACACTGACCCTACCTTTAAAGATTTCATCTCTGCCTGGGGCTGGGCTACTGTCCCATCATGTTGCGTACCTTCTATATGTAAGACAGAGAGGAGTCTGATCTAGTCCTGAGTCTTTCTGGTCCTCAAAGACCCAAGAGACTTGGGTCGGATTTCTAGATTCTATAAATTTTCATTTTTTGCACAACATCAGATGTAATGGGGCAAAATCACTGACACTGAGAAGATCTGGGTCTATAGATCGGTGCAGTGAGCTGGGCCACTTAGTACTACATGTGAAAGTGATTATAACGATTCCTACTTCAGAACGTTGTTGGAAGGAAAATTATAGCAAACAATAAGTACAGAGGTGCTTTTAAGATTAAAAATACTAAACAAATGAAAAGATCGAGGTTGGTGGCCTAGCCACCACTGTGGCAGTTATAGGCATGATAGCAGGGAAGACATAATTTTATCTCTTTGTGTTCAGTCTTCTAAAAAGTATGGTTCAAGGACCAGTGCATCAGAATCACCTGGAATGTTTTTTAGAATGTAAGTCCCAAGCCACACTTTAGCTTTCACTGAGTCTGAATTCCCGAAGGCAAGGTACAATAATCTGCGTTTTGACCTCCTCAAAGGATTCTTATGCATATCGAAGTTTCGAGAACCAGGCTGCTGCCTCCACCTTGGGGGCGTTTGTTTGAAGCCTAACCTCTGCTGAGTTAGGCTTCAGAGGACAAACTCATAGACAATTTGGATTTTTCCTGCTCATTCTCAACCCCTAAGTCCTGATCTTCTAAGCTCCAGGCCTAGCTTGGTTTCCCTTAACCTCCCATTTGTAAGTTCCAAGCTCTGTTCTAGTTTCTCTATATCCGGCTCTCATTCTAGACCTCCTCCTGGGTGTCCTTCCCAGAAGCCTCATCTTTTAGCCTTCTTTCAGCTTTTATCCTAGAGTGTGCCCTCAGGTCCGCCAGACTAAATTTTCAGGCAAGTTACTGCCACCCCTGGGGAGTAATTACCACGACCTTCTCTTTTTGAGCTAGCTCTTAGGGTGTCTTGGCTACAATACATCCCATGAGTCAGCTCTGTCAGGGGAAAGGAAGGCTCGCCATCAAGTTGGGTCATGCGGGAATCATCTCTTCCCTTCGAAAGAAGATGCAGTGACAACCTGCCCCTGCCCCCGTGCTTGCTGGGAAGCCAGGAGTTCTCCAGAAATGAGCCCAGGAGAGGCTCAGAGCACTCTTCTCCTGACCTGTTTCAGAGGAAAATCCAAATGTCCACGGAGTTCCAGAATTGATCCAGTGCAGAGCAGTTCCCATTCGCCTTCACCACTCTAGAACAGGGGAAACTGAGGACCACTCAGTGATCAAGGTCACTTCAAGGAGTTTCAGCCACATCAAGCGTCAGTGATGTTCTACTTTCTTAGCTTTTACAGAAAGAAATATATATTAGTAAAGTGAGCCTTTGTATCACAGATAAGTACCAATCCAGCTTCCACTGGCTTTGCTAGCAGATATACAAGTAAAGTTCTAGTTCTAGCCATGAATCTGAGCATTAAGACAGTCCTCTTTGGCTTATTGTCCTGGAATCATTTCCTAGCACATATGTGTGTTCCTGTGGATGTGAGAACACTTGAGGATGTAGGTTTGATTCCAGATAACATTTGTTCCTCTTCTCCTTTCATGGTGTCTCTGTAGGATAATACCGTAGTCCTCTTCAGTCTACCAAGCGAAATGGTGGGGGCTTAACGTAGGAGACTTCTTTTACTGGTTGGCATTAAAATGCTGACTTGCTGGTTTTGTTTAGATTAGGGGTCGGCAACTCAGCCTGCATGCCTGCTTTTGTAAATAAAGTTTCATAGGCACACAGCTATGCCCATTTATTTATATGTTGTCTATGGCTTCTTTCCCACTTCAGTAGCAAGAGTTGAGTAGCTGCAACAGGATGGTATGACCCTCAAAGCCTAAAATAGTCACTACCTGGCTTTTTACAGAAAAACTTTGCCAACCCCTGGTTTAGACTGTAAGCATCTAGAGGTCACAGAACAGGTTCAGTTAGGTTATTTTGTAAAGAGCTGAGCACAACTCTACATGCCTAATAGGTACATCCTGGTGCATTTTATGATTTCTGGAGCTGCAGTACATAGGACTTTAAAACTTCTATGTGGAAGAAAAAAAATTGAAGAAACAAAACATGTTAATCATGCTTATCTTTGATTAGTAGGATTATGAACAGTTTAATTTTATTCCTTTTACTTTCTGGGTTTGTCAGATTTCCTTCAGTGAATATCTGTTACATCCGCACACACAGACACACACCCCAGCATCCTCCACTCTCCTATTCCAGGTTATTTGGTGGGGTCTAGTTCTTTAAACAAAAAAGATCTAAACAATATGGAAATTATTTTTTTCTAAGTCAATGTGGAGATGGGAAGAGGGGGAAAACCTTTTTCATAATCAAATCATAATTAAATTAAAACAATAATATTTGAAAGTCTCTCTCTTTTAGCATTGTGCCCCTATGATAAATATTCATGAGAGTCTCAATCAAAAGAACAATTAATGGATTAGGATTATTCTACTATGTATTTTACAATCCTAAATCCAGGGTTATCGTTCTTAGTAGGTGCTAGGCAATCATATTTGCCAGATTACTGTTGCTGAGCTGTGTATTAGTCAGGACTTTGTTGTTGCAAGTGACAGAAAGCTGACTCAAATGACCTAAGCCAAAAAGAGGAGGGATTTATTAGCACACACACTCAAACCACAGGAAGGATGTAGAAGCAACTGGAACCAGCTCAAACACCATCAGCTTTCCCTGTTTCCACCTCTGCTGCTCTCTATTCATGGGAGTCGTTCTCTCAAGCCAGTTTACTAGATCTTGTTTGAAAAATCACAGGAGGATTCTGATAGGTGTGGCTCGGGTCACGTGCTCACTCCTGGGTAAGGGAGGGGAGGTGGACGTATATCCTACTGGAGAGAGTGGGTAGGCGGTGAAGAGAAAGCGAGTTTCTGTCACCCGAAGCAGAGGAGGTAGAAGAGTCACAGTCAGTGCAGTGATTATTTTGGAGCAAGCAGCCACTGTGATTGGCATCTACTCATCACAGACATACAGTCCAAATGTACTAAGACAGGCTGGATACTATATACAGGTAGACAGCTGATAAAGTTCATCGCAGGAAATCCATGTTATTTTAAATCCTTAAAGACCATTCATCAAATGCCATTAAAATCTAGGCCTCTTCTCCCTTCTTCTCCCTCTCATTGATGAAAGACAAAGTGTACTTCATCTATTTATCTTCCTCCAGCATTTTGCTCTCTGCTCTACCAGTTAGAATCCTGATCACTCTCATTTATCATCATCTCCATTCAGGAGGGCAGAAGCCTGAAGTGTTCCCCTAGGAATCAATTCCAGTGCTGCTAAGACTTCTGTGAGCATCAGAGTCACCCTGAGGGCTTGCTAAAACACTGATTCCTGGGCCCCAATCCCAAAGAATCTGAGTCAGTAAGTATGGAATGAGGCCCATGAACTTGTATTTCTAACAAGCTCCCGACTAATGCTCATGCTGTTGGTCCATGGACCACACTTTGAATAGCACTGATATAGTTCGTGCCTCAAAACCCATGTTTCTATAGTAACCTCAAAACCTCAGTGGTTTTCACCTAGGGGCAATTTTGCCCCCTAGGGGACAGTTGGCAATGTATCTGGCGCTTGGCACTTGTAGGTATCTGGAGACATTTTTTTATTGCCACTCCTTGGGGACTGGGGATAGGTACTACTGGCATCTAGTGGGTAGAAGCCAGGGATGCTGCTAAACATCTTATAATGCACAGGACAGCTCCCTAGACAAAAAATTATCTGGCATAAAATGTCAATAGTGCTGAGATGCAGAAACACTACTTTAGTCCACAAGGTCAACCCATGGGCCAAAGATGAACTTTGCAAGTAGTTTTGTTGATCTTCTACCTTTTTCTAAAAGGTAGCGTCAGTGAAAAGAGGATCCACATCATGGAAATGCAATTAAAACAACAGTGAGATACCACTACACACCTAATAGAATGGCCAAAATCTCAAACACTGACACCACCATTGGCTGGCGAAGACCTAGAGCGACAGAAACTCTCATTCATTGCTGGTGGGAATGCAAAATGGTAAAACCACTTTGGAAGACAGTTTGACAGTTTCTTACAAAACAAAGCATACTCTTACCATATGACCCAGCAATCACACAGCTTGGAATTTTCCCAAAGGAGTTGAAAACTTAAGTCCACACAAAAACTTGCACACAGATTTTTATAACAGCTTTGTTCACAATTGCCAAAACTTGGAATCAACCAAGATGTCCTTCAGTAGGTGAAAGGATAAATAAACTGTGGTACATCCAGACAATGGAATATTATTCAGCTCTAAAAAGATATGAGCTATCAAGCCATGAAAAGAAATGGAGGAACCTTAAGTGCATACTACCAAGTGAAAGAAGCCAGTCTGAAAAGTCTACGTACTGTATGATTCCAACTATATGACATTCTGAAAAAGGCAAAACTATGGAGATAGTAAAAAGATCAGTGGTTGCCAGGAGTTGGGGAGAAGGAAAGGATGCATAAGTGGAACATAGAGGACTTTTAGGGCAGTGAAAGTACTCTGTATGATACTGTAATGGTGGATACATGTCATTAAACATTTGTCCAAACCCATAGAATGTACAACACCAAGAGTGAACGGGAATGTTGTAATGTAAACTGTGGACTTTGGATGATTATGATATGTCAATGCAGGATCATCAATTGTAACAAATGTCCACTCTGGTAGGGGGTGTTGATAATGAGAGAGGCTATGCATGTGTGGGGGCAGGGGATATATCGGAAATCTTTGTACTTTCCCCTCAATTTTGCTGTGAACCTAAAACTGCTCTAAAAAATAGTCTTAAAAAAAAAGGCTGCAAAAGCAAGTAGATTATAGTACAATCAACTTAACATCTGTTGTTTACACTGCACTTACCTCCTTATATTTTCAGTCTGGCCCCTGGAGGCATCTGAGTTTGCAACCCTCTGATCTCATCCACCCTCTTTATTTTATAGATGGGGAAGGAGTGAGGAGATAGGCCAAACAATTTGCTCAAAGTTCAATAGGGGAACCAGACCTGGAATCCAAGCCTGTGACGGTGATCATAATGCCAGTGTGAATCAATATATACACGCTGGGACCCTCTAGTACATTCAGATAAAGCCATATTATTCATTCATTTATTTATTCTTTCAGCATTCATTCCCATACACAGTGTTCTTATTTGCACACACGTGATTAAATACTTAGATACAGAAATCAAATGTTCTCATGTATTACCTAATAACAGCATTGGACACATGACATATTTGGCCTGTGATATTTATTTACCATCCCCTCCAAATGCTTAACGATAGAGATGTTCCAGTAACAAGTTCTATTTTTGAGATACCAAACCGAAGCTTGGAATTTGTTGTGAGACCGGATGACTCTTCCTTCTATCGATGGAGATTGAAAACAGCTGGTTTCTTAAAGTGTGTGCATTATGGCCAAACCATTTCTCTGCCCTTCAGGGAAGTTTTGCACCATCTAGGATTTTTTTAATCTTCATCATTTTAGCATTAAAAGAATTCTGAAAAAACAAAAACAATGAACAACAACAAAACCACAAATTCAAAATACTAAAGAGCAAAGAAAGATACTAGATTACACTTGAATGCTGCCTCCAGATGAAGGATTGGCAAACTATGGCCTGCACGTCAATGCCAGGCCCCCGTCCATTTTTATAAATAAAGTTTTATTAGAATACAGCCACATCCATTCATTTACGTATTTTCTATGGCTGCTTTCATGCCACAACGGCAGAGTTGAGTAGCGGGACAGAGACCTTATGGCTGGCAAAGCCTAAAATATTTACTATCTGGCCTTTTGCAAAAAAAAGTTTGCCAGCCTTGCTCTTGAATATGTATTAGGTTGTACCATATAAAATTGCCAAGATTTGGCAATTTTACCTACACTTTCCTATGGTTCATTCTAAAAAGCAAAGAATAATGATTCCACTGAAAAATGGCATATTTCTTTTTCTTGCAGGCTAAAACTTGTAGTGACTCTCAGGGCTCGAAACAGAATATCACAATGGCCACGTTAATCAATAAAAGCACTTTCTCATCTACAAAAAAAATAAAAATAAAAATCATCCTTCCTTTTCCCATAAAATAGATAAAGACCAGACTGCCTCACTGGCCTTAAAACAGAACTTTCTTGTGAAAGATTTTGCAGCTCTCTGTAGATATAGCTCCACCCTGCCCCACCTGTAAGATCTCTCTCAACTGCAGTTAGTCATTCATGAGGACTTTTTTATTAGCTCCCTCTGCCCATGCCATCTTCTGCAAAAACAAGTGTCTATGCTTCACTTAAGAGATGGCACTAACGTGTTTGCATAACATGGGTCACTGCAGATCACTGCTAACATAATAAACCTCTGCTCAGATGGCCTCAGTTACACCACACCCATAGCTGTCAACTTCTATCTTCTTGCAGAAATATCCAGCATGGTCAGAGAGAACGAGCTAAGGCTGTGACCTAGGCTAACCTGCTTTGGAATTCTGGCACTGCCTCTTACCAGTTGTATGAACTTGGGCGAGTTTTGTAGCTTTGATGAGCCTCACTTTCCTTAGCTGTAGAATAGGAATGATGCCTCTTTTACAGAGGTTGTTGTAAGGGTTAATAACTATGTGAGCAAAGTACCTGACGATCAGTAAATGATATTAAGTCGAACTATGTGAAATTGGTTAAAAGATGGCAACAGCATGTCATTTAACCTCAAGTTGTTATTGCTGGGATTGTTACCATTATTGCATGTACATGGGCCAGGCCTAGGTAAAACGGACACAGCACTGTGTGCCACTTGGAGTTTCCAGCCAGGGTCAGGACTAGGGTGAGGCAAGTAAGGCACCCAGGGCACAAAATTTAAGGAGGCACTCACTCTCAGGTGCAGACCCTGTACTAGCATGACTCAGAGCCAGTTCTTCCTTAAATTTTCCTCCTGAGGCACCTCTCTTGCCTCTCCCTAGTCCCAGCTTTGTTGCCAAGTTCCCCCTATCTAGCAGAGAAACTCCTCATCTCCTTATCAGCTCAGGTGCCTGGTGCCTCTCCCTGAAAACCGACTCTTGGATGACCCTTTAATAACTGAGGGCTAAATGACTCATAGCAATCATAACATTACACCCTCCCAAGGATGCTTGCTTCAAGAGAGGATTAAAATCTTAATTAAAAAAGCACTAAGGCAGGATTTCACACATGACTTACTTAGTGGAATGGAATATTGCAGGAGACCAGCAACTTCTGGGGATCCTGAAACCATATCAGTTGGCAGGCAGTGTCTCATGTCACCCTGCAGGTCTAAGCACATAAACGTAGCCACAGAGAGACTGATACACTGGGGACTTCAACTGATTCTTGAGGAATGGCTAAGCAGTCAGATGAGAAGGGAAGGCATTTTAGCATGATTGAAGGCATATCCCAAAGGATCTCTTCCTCACTCTTTCCTTTTTTTTCCTTCTCCAAAAATGACTTGATATTACAAAAGACTTGCATGGTAGCCAGCCTCCAAGATGGCCCCCAATGACTCTCCTCTCCTGGTATTCATGCTCACTTGTAGTGAGTCCCCTCCCACATTGAATAAAGGCTGGACTGCATGATCAGTGGGATATGATGGAGGTGAAGGTATGCAACTTTCCAGGCTAGCACATAAAGGGCATTGTGCCTACTACTTTGCTCTCTTAGATTGCTCATTCTTAGGGAAGCCAACTACCATGCCATGAGGATGCTCAAGCAGTCTTGTGAAGAAGACCATGTAGGAAAGGAATTGAGGCCTCCTTCCACCAGCCAGTGCCAACTTACAAGCCATGTGAGTGCACCATCTTGGAAGTGGATCCTCCAGCCCCAGTCAAGTCTTTAGATGATTGCAGCTCCAGCGGACATCAGACTGCAACCTCCTGAGAGATCTTGAACCAGAACCAGCCCCGTCAACTGTTCCCAAATTCCTGACCCACAGAAAATGTGAGGTAATAAATGTTTATTGTTGTTTTAAGATATTAAGTTTTAAGTAACATGTTACACAGCAATACAACTAGAATTCAGGGAGAAAAACCCTCCTTAAATCAGTAAGAAAAAACAAACAGCACAATACAATAATGGGAAAAGACTTGAAGAGACACGTCACAAAAAAAGAATATCCAAATGGCCAATAATCATTTTGCAATACACTGAATATTTGTGTTCCCCCAAAATTCACGTGTTGAAACGTAATTCCCATCATGATAGTATTGGGAGGTGGAGCCTTTGAGAGGTAATTAGGTCATGAGGGTGGAGCCCTCATGAATGGGGTTAGTGCTCTTCTAAAAGACACTCCAGAGAGCTCCCTCGCCCTTCCGCCATGTGAGGACAGAGCCAGAAGACGGCTTTCTATGAACCAGGAAGCCAGCCCTCCTCACCAGTCACCCAACCTGCTGGTGACTTGATCTTGGACTTTCCAGCCTCTAGGACAGTGAGAAATAAATTTCTTTGTTTATAAGACACCCAGTCTATGGTATTCTGTTATGGCAGCCTGAATTAAAACGAAATTGGTATCAAGAAGTAGGGTTGCTGCTGTAATAAATACTTAAAAATGTGGAAGCAGCTTTGGAACTGGGTCATGGGTGGAAGACTTTTGAGGTGTGTGCTAGAAAAAGCCTGGATTGCTGTGAATGGACTACGAACAGCAATGAGAGCTCAAAAAGAGAGGAGGAGCACTGTAGAGAAAACCCGTCTTAGAGAATACTTAAGTAATCCTGAATCAGATGTTGGCAGAAATATGGATGCTTGAGGTCATTCTGATGAAGTCTCAGAAAGAAATCAGGAGCATGTTATTGGAAAGTGGAGGAAAGATGATCCTGTTATAAAGTGGCCAAGAACTTGGCTGATTGTATTCATGTTATAGTGTTTTGTGGAAGGTAGAACTTGCAAGCGACGAAATTGAATACATGGCTGAAGAGATTTCTAAGCAGTGTTGAAGGTGTGGCTTGACTCTTCTGGATTGCTTAGAATAAAATGCAAGGGACAAATGACTTAAAGACAGAATTGTTCAGCAAAAAGGCAGCAGAACTTAGAGATTTGGAAAATTTTTAGTTTATCCATATTGCAAAAAATGAGAATGCTAAGAATGTGGCCATGTGACCTAGATAAGGAGAATAGTTTGTGTCAGCCATCTCAACAGAAGCTAGGAGCTGTTCTCCAAGACTAGGCAAGAATGACCCCTAAGGCAATTCAGAGGCCATAGGGCTGCCGCTCTCTTAACAGGCCCAGAGTGCAAGGGGTTGGAGGGGAGCAGAGAAATTTCAAAGAGGGGCCACCCGTGCTCCCAGGACCTGGGCACTCACTGCCTGGCACCACCTCACATCGCGGGGTCTGCTGCCCACATTCTGGCACCAAGCTCCGTGGCCACCCCAGGTGCAGCTCTTGCAGGCCCCAGTGCAGTGGAGGTCGTAGTGACCACCCCTCTGGAAGGCAAAGGCAGTGAACTTTGGTGGCATCTGCAGGATGCAGTTTCTGCCAGTGCACAGAGTGCATGGGCCTATGGGGCATGGCTGCCTCCATCTAGATTTCAAAGGATGGGGCTCCTGGCAGAGCCTCGGGCTTGGGACCCCAACCCGAGAGAGCTGTGGTTCCTTCTCGTGGAACTATGGGAGTGACATTGCCACACAGTGGAGCACCATATACAGCAATGGAATTGAATCAGCTGCAGCTACACACAGCAACAGGGCCGTGACTCACAGACACAATGTTGAGCTTCTAGGGGCTGGTGATGGTCTTTTTTTATTTTGTAATGTGAACATTAGTTACATGGATGTGTTCAGTTTGTGCAAATCTGCCTAACTGTAAAAAAAGATTTTGAAAGTACCCACTTCTGTGGTGTGTTGAGAAGGTAAGCTCTCAGTTCAGATCACGACATCTGCAGTTCTAAAGTCCAGGCTCAGGGTAAAGATTTGGACACCTATTCCTCCAGTTCAGTGGTAGGCAAATTATAGCCTGCAGGCAAAATCCAGCCAGCCGTCTCTTTTTGTAAATAAAGTTTTATTGGGGCCCAGCCACACCCATTTGCTTATGTGTTATCTATGGCTGCTTTCACCAGACATCAGTGGAATTGAGTAGTTGTGACAGAGATCGCAGGCTCTGATGGATTGGGAAGCTTCTGATACTGTTGTATCACCTCTTTATCCTCTTCACCCTTTCTCCTCCCTTCCTCTTGCTCATGCCTGTGTACCAAGGCTTTTTCTAAATGCAGACAAGCCCTGTGATTCTCTGGATAAAGGACAAGTGAGGCCAGCACCCAGCCCGCCATCACCCTGCCTTGGCAAATGTCTAAGCTGTCTACTGGGGCATAACCCAGGTGTTCCTGCGATGTGCGCCATGAAATGGAACGATCAGATTGTTCATTTGGCTCATTACTAAGGTGCTCCTGAAGATAAGATTGAATTTGACAACAATGGCAATTCAGGCTGCAGAACCTGCACACACTCAATCTACTTAAGCGGAAAGAGACCTATAAGTGCACGGTTTTTGGAAAAAGACATCTAGACAGAATCATTTTGATTACTAACTGCAACTCTACTCTAGCTCATGATCATAGATGGGCTCTGGATTGCCATGGCTTTGCTTTTGGCATGCCAGGTGTTTGGTAATTACATCTTGCTGAATGTGGTCACTCACGTGGAAACACAAAAATCACTCTCTGCTTAAATCAAGAAAACCGTCGCTGCCAGACATGTTTGAGACATTTTTTTTTCCCTGAAGTATTTTCTCTCTCCCACTTATAATCAGCTATACTTTTGGTATCATTTTTCCTTAAGAAAAGAGACATCAAAATGGACAAAAACAATTTTGGGAGGGATTGTCCAATAGTTAAAACTCTAAGTTTTCAGTGAAAAAGTTGGCTGTCTCTTCTGCATTTTTCTAAGGATTTGCTCCGTGACCTTGGGCTTGCTTAGCCTATCTGGTCTTCCATCTGTAAAAAATAAATTTTTAAGTTCATGCTCACTCACTTCCTCAATTGATCTAGAGAAATGATTGTTGTCCATGAAGTTTGTCTAGATGTCTAGATGAAATAGATGAAATTTTAAAATTAGCCCCCGTGACAAGGGCCAGTACATTTCCACTGCCAGTATTTTGTGATAAAGAATGAAGATGTATGTCTGAACTTGGTCCTAACTTGTACAGTATCTTGGAGTGATGTCATCATTGTGTGACTTCATGCATCTTTACCTAAGGGAGGAGAAGAGGAGTCTGAGCAAAGAGAAGAATCTCCTTCATGGAGGGAGAAATTCTACAGAAGCACAAAGGAAAGACCTTCCAAAATTATTTATTACTTCCTTTTTTGCTTGTATTAGTTGAATTTTCAGTTAATTCACCAGAAACACATATCAAACACATGTAATATTCTAGGCACTATTATGGATACAGAGACATTTTAGAAACCCTCTTTGTGAGATACAAGGGCTTTTGGAGTCAGAAACCACAAGTTCAAGTTTTGTCTATACCTTTTACTGGATACGTGACCTTGAGGAACCCACTCATTTTATCCGAGCCTTAATTTTCTCATCCAAAAATGGAGAGAATAATTATCCAACCATCCCTTAGCACTGCATTGAGGAGAAAATGAAATAAAGGATGTAAAGTGCTCAGTAGAGTACCTAGAAAGGAGCCAGCAGTGAATATTAGCCATGCGATTGTTGTTGTTATATTAAAAACTGTTCACAATTAAATCTACTTTTGTTAAGAAAAAATTTCCAAAATGTGGAACACAGAAAGATTACAGTGTGCCATTTCAATGCCACACTAGGACATTATCTACAGGCCCACCCAAGGGGCAGCTAACGTAGGTAACTTTGTTTGACTTATTATTTACTTGATTAGACCCAAAACTATATAAAATTAAATAACTTGTAGAATATTGATAAACTGCATATTCTGATTCTGTAGATGAAGGGTGCAGCCCAGGAATCTGCAGTTCTAATAAGCTCCCATACAATGCAGATGTTGCTAGTGGTTGAGGGACCACACTTTGAGTAGCAAAGGTGGGAGCATTCATTTTCAAACTTCCTGCACGTTGCAGTCATCTGGGGAGTTTAAAATAATTCCTGATACCTAGGGTCCATGCTCAAAGATTCTGATAAGATTGATCATGATTGTGATAGTAATGCACAGACAAGTTTGGGAATTACTGGGAGTTACAAGTTGAGAGTGTAAGAGACTATATGATCAAGCCAGGAATATCCTGGCACATTCTATGCATCACCAAGATCCAGGTCGATGTTGTTTCAGAGTTGAGTCTCTTCATAGCTAACGTGTCCTGCCCATGGCTACCAGGTAAGTCTGATTTCTCTTTTTCACATCTATCCATATTCAGTACAACTTTAGTACAACTGCATCCAGATCTCTTTATAGCCATGGCATACCAACAGAGTTATTTGCTAGGGTGCAGGCAATAAAGGGATATAGGTAGAATGTTTAGAAACAATTGAGAGACTGAATATACGACTGGATAATGGCAAGACCATATATGACCACAAGACTCTGACCCACAACCTCTGCAGGAACCAGGTTAGGCAGCCAAACCATCACCTCTACAGCCCTCTGCTCAGAACGTCTTGGTCAATGACTGCCAGCTTCCCTATTTTTTTGCCCTGACTTCCAACTCAGAACCAACCAGAGAAAGCCAACTATGCTCCCCAAACCAATCATATAAGATTCCACAGTTCTAATTATCCCCCCTCCAGCTTCCCCATGTCAACAACCTCCAATCAGAGCACACCTGGAGCCTTCCTTTCTGTCCACTATGCCGCTTTCTCACTCCTCTGCCTGCCTTTGAGTCTCTGCCAAGGGAAGTAATGGTGGCAGACTCCTTTGCTCTGAATAAGGAGCCTCTGTTTGTTTTCTTTTGGGTGGTCTTCATTTACTTCCACACAATAATGAAACTAAGCGTTGTCTGCTTTTTATTATCACCGTGCATGAGCAATTCTAAATAATTTCAGTGATATAATACTTCTCCTAGATGAGGGCGGACTGTTCCATCACCCTGGCCCCCTTGGTGATGACACTGCTTTTTAGGCACTTTTCCTACCAGTTTTTAAAACATAGCTTGATATCCAGGCTGCCCTGGAACTCTAGACCGCTCTCCTCTTCCCGAACTTGCTTCTGCTCATGTCCCCTGTCTCCACGCCAGGGGCTCCTCCACTTCTGGAGACCTTCCTTCAGCTTCAGGTCTAACTGTTCCAGATCACATTTCTTTCTAGGAGGTCACAACCTCTGACTCACTCTTCTTGTTTCCCAGCAGCTCTCCCCACCCCAACCCACGGCTTGGCTCCAATCCTCAACTTTTCGCTTTGGTTTCTGTTGTTCTATTTCCTGCCAATTGATCCCCGGCACACTGAAAATTAACATTTACAGCATTGCATAATTAACATGGGATAACCTAAGAGGCTCTTTTCTATGAAAAAAGTGTGTGCGTTCCCCATTAGCAAAGTAGGTTATTTAAAGTCAAAAATGCAGTTGATAAGCTGCTTCCAAACCAGTTTATTAGTTTCTTTTAGGGCACTTTAAGCCTAGAGTTATACTGAGTTTTTTTTTAAAAACCACTTACTTTTGTTGTTCAGTTTTGCCTCAGCCTCCTTCCCCAACGCCACCTACCTTCACCCCTAAAATGCATCTAATTCTTCACATTTCTAGCGTGTATCGAAAACTTCCACGCTGTGATGTCTATTTGCTAACATAGTCTTCCTACCGTCTTGACTATGAATCAAAATAGAGCAGGAAAGGAACATAAATAAAGTGTTTAAAAAAATGACACAAATCTAGAATATAAGGCCAGAAGAGTTCAGGATCTTTTAATGTCATAACAGTGCACCATGTAACAAGCCCACCCAGGACTACACAATTGGCTATAGGAAGGTACCTTTGTTTGACTTGCTATTTACTATTTATTAAATAAGATCCTAGACTATGTGAAGTTATGTGTTAACATATATATTTTGTCTGGTAGACATGCAAATCATTTCTGATGCAGGTAGAAAAGATAACTCCAAAGGTTATAGTTTTATTGCCCTGTAGGACACTGAGAAGTTTCATATCTAACCTAGATATCTCATTCGAACATTCTTTAATGCCTATAAATATGCAGTTCCTCTAATGTTCCTTTATCGTCTCACTGGTCCCGTCATTAATAGATTGGAAAAAATCTTTGCCGTGAGCCATGTTCTTAACTTTTTGGAAATAATACTTTGAAAAGAGTCTGGAAAAGTCAACAGAGGAGCCTATTATGGCAGATGTGTGAATGAAGAAAATTCAGGTTTATTAGTGCAGCTATTCTAATCCATTCATAGATTCCCTCTTACAGAGTTTTTTTTTTTTTCAACCTATACTATTAACATCCTTTTAGGAACCATACGCTTTTCCACAACATTAATTAAAAGAAGAATATGAACATGTCATAACATTTGTGGCCTCCAACCTGCCTGGGAAAGTGCTGGTGGAAGGCCTTGAGGTTTACAACAGAAACTGGCATGCAATGAAAGCAGCCCCAGAGTGCAGGGGTGTCCATGTGACCAGGCCACCATTTCCCAGAGTGCAAAGGAGGAAAGGTAACTGGCTTTTCCAAAATGATAAGGGAGTGATAAAGCAGACCAACTCAAATGTTAATGTCAGCCTCAAAGACACATGTTGGAGCAGCAATTATTTCATAACAACCTGGAAAAGCCCAGACACACCCAGTGAGTTCTAATATCAAACCCAGGAGAAACTTTAGCCTCTGTGAAGGGGAGCCTACTTGCTTGTGAAATTTGTTGGCAATAAGATCATTTGAACAGCTGGAGCCCTGGGTATATTTCTCACACTGGCTATTTTATACAAAGGAGTCTTTTTGTTTTCCCCACTCAGAAAAGGGGCAAGGTCTTTTCATGTTTTTATTTAAGAAGCAGTCATTAATCCTACTAGGTCAGTCGGTCTGCTTGTTTTCTGGCTGCTTATTTAACAAAATTCCTTGTCATGAACTGTGTGTTTTTAATCACCTGGCATGTATGTAAGTGGCTTTTTCTAACTTAAAAGACATTTAATTTTTTGAAGATATGATAAGGCAAGTTTGTCTCTTCATTGTAGTATTGGCATTTCTGCTGCTGTTTACACTGTGGTCCACTATTTTACGTGCTATTTCTTATTTATCTGGCTCTGAAGTGTTGAATTTATCAATAAAATAGCTTCTGGGTAGGTATAGACTGATAGTGTTGATCTAAATCATTAGATCTCAATATTTATGGAAATTTTTTCATTTTGTTTTGATTTGAAATATTCAGGTGACTGAGTGAGAACATAATTAAATGAAAATCTTATTTTAAAAAAGTCTCCTTTGCCAAGAAAGCCCAGAGTCATCCCTTATTATGGTAACTCTTTCACAAGGCTGTTTTGTAGTTATTAGCAGAAACGCAAAAGGGTTATCCAGGGCCTAGAGCAGTGCCATTGTAATTGTTGGATAAATTTTCTTAAATAATAAAAACAATCTAAATGGTCAACTTGTGTATATTTTGTTTTGCCTTAGTCTAGGAATTTATCTATCCCCAAATGAATCTAGAAAGCAGAGCTGAGGAATCAAGCAGGTCATGGGTTTTACTATTATAGTTCTGCAGGGCCAAACAAAACATCTTTCCAGCCTTTCATCTGAAGAAGGTTTCCTGAAGGGGGTCCCCCACCCCTGTGATCAGTCCCCAGATCAGAGATGTGTTCACCAGGCACTCACTGCTTTCTGAGCCAGTGACAGGCTAAACAGTCTGCTTTCCCCTGGCTTTCTCTGGCTCCCACTCCTCCCACACACCATTGCTATTTGTCAGGAAAGAAACCCAGAGAAGAATATAAAAAACCTAAATGTACAGTGCTTTCCTTAAATGGCTTTAATTCTGGTTATTTTGTGATAGATTATTTGAGAAAAACTCTCTGAAAAACTGCTGCTTCCTTTTGCAGGTATTAGCTCAGGCTTTTCTCTTGCATTTTCCAGAAAATTCCGTCTTCAAAGAGCTGAACGCTGGCTCCACATAAAAGCTTCAGGGTCTGCATTACCTTCTCTGGCTTTCGAGCTGCTTCTGACACTCAAATTACTTGTTCTGTCACAAGAAGACCTTCACTTACTGCTTCTAATTGGATTTGTAAAGGGGGTATTTACTGGGGAGGGGGAACTTGACTGTTTTTCCCTTTGTCCCTGTCATGAGTCTCAGATTACTGGCCCCTCATAAACTGCTAATGTGTTCCTTTATCTGCAATACCTGAAAGTTCTGACCCCGTAACACGGGTAATGAAAGTGATGGTATAAAATCAGCATCAAGTGGGTCAGAACAGCTTGTTTCTTTGCTTTTGTGTTGAACCTGTGTCGCTGCTCTGCCCCTTCCAGTTCTGAGGCATCCCTGCCCAGGCCCACACCTGCCCCCACCCCCACCAGCTCCTTCTTAGTGGCCGTCTTTCCTGTGACACGCCCCTTCCTCTCATAAGCCTTTCAGGGGAGACCTGGCTTCCTCTCACTCTGCCCTGAGGCCTGAAAGACGGGGTTGACCTTCTCCTCCCAGTGCACCACCTCAGCTTCTAGACTGTGCTGTCCAATATGGCAGCCACGAGACACACGTGGCTATTGAGCACTTGAAATGTGGCCAGTCTGAATGGAGATGTGCAGTAAGTGTAAAACCCACACCAAATTCCAAAGACTTCATACAAAATAAATAAATAAATAAAAGACTATCAAATGCCTCAGTAATTTTTATATTGATTATATGTTGAAGTGACAATATTTTGCATAGATTGGGTTAAATAAAAAGTATTATTAAATTCAATGTCAGCAGGGGCCGGCCCGGTGGCATAGTGGTTAAGTTTGTGTGCTCCGCTTCGGTGGCCCAGGGTTCGCAGGGTCGGATCCCAGGCGTGGACCTATGCACCGCTTATCAAGCCATGCTGTGGCAGTGTCCCACATATAAAGTAGAGGAAGATGGGCACGGATGTTAGCCCAGGGCCAGTCTTCCTCAGCAAAAAGAGGAGGATTGGCAACAGATGTTAACTTAGGGCTAATCTTCCTCACCAAAAAAAAAAAAGAAAAAAGGTCACCAGTTTCTTTTTACTTTCTTTTTAATATGACCACTAGAAATTTAAAATTCCATAGGTGGCTTGTATTTGTGGCTCGCATTCTAGTCCCATCGGGCAGTGTCTGCCACCTTCACTCAATATCCCTCTGCCTTTGCAAAGCACACCATTCGGTGTGGTGTCCTCTTTCCACCTCTGTTGGCTCCCTGGCCACTCCTTAGTCATCCTCCAGGTTGATATTACTGCTTTTCTCCATCCAAACTATCAACTAAGACAATTTAAACATGTATCTAAATGAAGCCACTAAATATTAATTAGGCATTTACTGCTGTCAGGTACGTTGAGGCTCTGAATCTATATATTTTTAAAGAGTAAGAAATAGATTGCAAAGAACATATAGTCTATTGAGGGGGAAGAGATTATAAACAATTATGATAAAATGAGAAAAGTTCTAGAATAGGTATACATATAAAGCATTGTTGGAACCAATGAGTGCAATTAATTCTGCATGTGATTATTAGAGGACGTACCAAGAGGAGGCCACGGTGAGAGAGTCCATGGGAGGTGGAGGTGGAAAGTGCCTTTTAGGACCAGATGATAGAGCTACATGAGGCCATGGGCGGTAAGACTGCAGAGGTGTGGTGGGACCAGATGATGGGTCTGGCTGGGGCACCAGGTGATCAAGATGCATAGGACCAGATGATGGTGGTAGATGAGGATGCATGATGGAGCTACATGGGGCCGTGGAGATAAGGCTGTAGTCCTGCCAGCTATAGAGACAGGAGACGAGAGCTTGGTGGTGAAGCTGGAGCTGGGCAGAGCACAGAGGCTGTTACAGGAGAGCGGTGGAGTGCTCAGAGGTCTCTGCTCCCAAGCTGCATCAGTCCGGACCCTGGTCACACATTTCTCTTTGCAGGCAGCCACTGGGCACTGTCAGGGGGCAGGAGATGGAAGACTTGCTACTGGGTCACAGCTTCTGCGGAGGTTTGCAAATCTGCTCTTTGACAGGAGAGCTGCTTTTGCACTGAAAAGTTTAGCAGAAACAATGACCTAGTTCACCTGCCTTCAAGCTGGCTGGCTTGCCAAGGCAAAATGCTGGACGTTTATTAAAAGTGAAAACTCATTCTCCAGTAAACGCCTTACTTGTCAGAACTGTCTCTCCACCTCTCCACGACAAGGAATTCAGGGTAATCAGCTGTTACAGACTGCATGTATTTTCTTTGCTCTTGAGACCCAAAGACAAAATGTTGGGGGACCCTCTGCGCTAAGGGATGTTAGAGACCGTGGCCTGGTGCACCCAGGACTGGACATTAGACAGCAGGCAGCTCCTTGTCTGTGTGCCCAGAACTGACACACCCCCCCACCTTGGCCTTCACTGTCACATGTGGAGAGAGTACTCATGGTTTGACGTGGAGAGTGCTCAGAGAAGAGACATGTCTTATCCAAAAAATCAATATTGGGGTTAAGTTTATCTATGAAAAAAATTAGAGCACTCTCTCTACCAAGCCAAGGCCAGAGCGTTGATTCTCTGCTAGATTTTTGGCTCGTGGGATTACCTGATGAACTTAAAAGAAAAAAAACAAAAAAAAACCCCACAACAACAAGACCCGCACCCCCAGAGATTCTGATTTAATTGGTCTGAAATTATTTTTGTGAGCACCCCAGGTGATTCCAATCTGCAGCCAAGGTTGCGAACCACTGGGTTAGATTTTTAAAGTCCATCCATTTTTTTGCAGTTTACTTGGCACCGATTTTCTGCTTAAAGTGGGAGGAGGGAAGATTGAGGTTATTGACTCCCGGTCTGGGAAACCAAATGGGCAAGTATCTAGCAACCAAGAAAGATCTGAGGTGTGCGTGTGTGTGGGGGGTAAGAAATTGGAACTGTAGCCCACCAGAAACCTCACTTGGGGCAGGCTCCTAACTTCCCCCGGCTTCTTTATTGCTTAGCAAAAGCCACAGCAATTGTCCTGAAGGGGCCAGATCTCCTATTTTTCTAAGGCTGGTGGCTCTCAAGTAGACCACCTGGAAACCTTGTTAAAACAGATTGCTTGGGCCCAGTGGTGTAGTGGTTAAGTTCAGCGACTCCACTTTGGTGACCCAGGTTCGTAGGTTTGGATCCTGGGTGTGGGCCTACACCACTCATTAGCCATGCTGTGGTGGCAGCCCACATACAAAATAGAGGAAGACTGGCACAGATGTTAGCTCAGGTTGAATCTTCCTCAAATAAAAGGAGGAGGATTGGCAACAGATGTTAGCTCAAGGAGAATCTTCCTCAGCAAAAACAACAGATTGCTCCATCCCACCTCCAGAATTTCAGCTTCAGTAGATGGTATTGGGCCAGAAAATGTTCATTTCTAACCAGCTCCCAGGTGATGCTGCTGCTGCTGCCCCCGGAAGACAAGGGAGGAGAGGACTACTTAAAATGAAAATGCAGCAGAAAGTGAAGGCATCTTCACCAACCACCTACTCTGTACCTGGCACCATGCCAGACCTGGGGATCCAGAGGAGGAGCCAGAGCTCCTGCCCTCCAGAACTTGGCAATCTAGAGACAGAGACCCATAGCTAACAATTACATTTTGTTAGGTTCCATGGATGGGACCTCCAGTGTCTTCTTGGAGATGTACAGGGCTAGAAAGAGCATTGCTCCCACGCTAAATCAACAAGCCAGACAAACTGCAGGTTCAAACTTTCCTTGAATCTATCAGATAGCTGAGGTCACAGGGCAAACAACTAATCCAAAATGGAAGGACAGACAGACATCTGCAGGAAGAGATGGGACATAAGCCCTGGCTTTCTGGGGGCAGAGGCAGCAGGATATGAGCAAGAATTCACTAGAATTTTTTTAGTTTGTTTTTAAAATTATTTTTATTGAGGTCCTCTGTGGGTTTTGGGCCACAATTTGAAATTCATTTTGAGACAAGGCCCCCAGGTCTGCCTCTTCTAGCTTCCCCAAATGACAGCCAGGCCATAGGGTAGGAGTGAGGGGGGAATATGACAAGAACCCAAACCTTCCTTTGTCTCAGGGTCCTTCCACCCAGGAATGAAACTGGATGAGTTTGAACTGTTGGAGGAAGCCCCTGGTTTTGGGTGCCAAAAGGGCCAGCTGGAGGAAACCCAGTCAATAGCACCCGTGCTAATTGCGGCAAATGGTATTTGTGCCAACAAGATGTCTGAAGCCTTAGGATTGGGCCAACCATATGGATCAACAAGGATTCTTTTTGCTAGCAATTTCTTCCACTGATGGGCTTGTCCCTTTGCAGAGCTGGGGACATCCCAGAACTTTTCTCTCCTGACAATGTTTCCATTCTAGCACCATCGCATGCACTGCCTCACAGTAAATTCAACCTGTCTCCTTACAGTAAAAGAAGCCGAGTGAGTGCAGTCTCTTAAAAATTGCCAATCATTAGGCAATTGCTATAACTTTTTCTGTACATAAAAGTTATAGCCCTGTAGGTCTGAGATAAAACTGGAATGTTATTGGAAGTTCTGAGTCTGAAAATATTTTTAATGGACTTTCTGAAATCTTTAATTTAAAGCCCATGAATGTATCATTTTTCTTTTCTAGGGATTTTTGGATAACATAAAAGAATTTAATGAAAAAAATTTTCATCTTCTTGAAAACACTAATAACTATGATTTGCTGCTTCTTAATGAGAGGCCAGCAGGAGTCAGGCTAACTGGAGAAGAGAAGGGTAATTCTTCACCTACTTTACGTTCCTTTTTTATTGCATCTTATTCTTCATAGCTTTCAGGATTCCTGGGTCTCTCTGTGGCCCACACTAACTGGAAAAATGCCCAACTCAGTTCTTCCTCTCAGAATTTGGGTGGACAATTTTTACTTCCTGTGAATCCTTTATTGCCCAAACCTCCCCTTTTCCACCACACAGTTTTACCCCCATACCAGGAACCCAGGGAGAGATGTAGGCCCTGAATTCAGAAATGTTCTTTCCTTGGTTGTCAGCAAAAAATAAACTTTCTAGTATTGCCAGTAATTCATCAGTAATTTATGGCTCTCATTTCTCGAAGTCCCTTTTGCTGGTGAATTCTTGGTATTTCTTTGAATCATTCGCTTTCACTCATCCTCCCTTCGAGCAAGTTCTATCATTCAGAGAGGAATCAAACCATTTTCCAAATATCTGGAGTTGTGAGTCTTTTAAATTCTATCCTCAAACTGAAATGTTAGCTAGCTGTCTCATGGATTGTCCACTGAAGGAGTCTCACATCTAGAACCTTTAAACTGGACAGTTGTGAATCTGATTTCCAGTTCCATATTCTGGTCTCCACATAAACTGCCCAACGTACAGATTCATATTTAATTCTAGAATTCTCTTGGAACTGGTCAACGTCTCCCCACCAGTGATTAACTCAAGCCCAAATTGAATGTCCTGAGCTGGTATTGAACTCAAGTTGACCCTTTATGTCTACTCTCATCTTAACCCAGGTCTGAGGTTCGGCCATTACTGAGTTGGTTTGCACTATTGGGGTGCAGTGAAATAGGCCTGGATTGAAAGAGAATGGAATAAATACTCCCCACATTTTCCTGACAGTTGTCTTACCATTTTGGTTGAAGGAAATTATCTTTGTAAGTGAAAATCATCCAGTGCACACGTACTTTCACCAAAGATAAGCATGACATATGATTTCTTTCACTCGAACATTCACATGGATCTTTAAAAGTCCTTCAAGACCACCAGAACTAAAAGCTTCATGTCCCAGGAGACTAAATATATCTATACACACACACACTCACACACACACTCACACAAATAAGTCGCAGGAGAGTATCACTGCCTGGGAAAGGGATTACATTAGTGAAATACTAAACCAGGGATCGATGTCCATTTGCTCATTCTTGTTAGGATTAAACTGAAAGCTGTTTATCTGCCGCTAGTCGCTCAGGGATATATCTTGGCTTTACTTTTGAAATAGATTCTTGGCACAGTTTCATCGTTAGGGAAACAGGATCCAAGACAAAAAAACAGTTGTCCTTAAGGAATATACAAGAGTTATGGTCCTCAGATCTTTATCTATCTTGATGTTTTGAAAACTTGCTTTAAGAGAAATAACATAGGCCTGGAGTAGAAGGACAGGAAGGAAGGGGAGGCTGAGAGAATGGCCAGGAAGTTGAGACTAGCAGCTGTTCTATTTTTCTGAGCAGGGGAATAAAATTAGACAAGAGTTACAAATGCACGAGTGTAAAATAACAGCATGTCTGAGCAGGACGGGGCGGTGGTGAGTCCATATTGCTTGTGTGTAAAGGACAATTGAAACTAGTTCATGAAAAGTTCATAAGGATAAATAAAGTTAATGTACTCAGCATGGTCTTGATCTCTAACACAGGCTTTTCCTGCTACGGATGTGTGAAGAGCACACCAAGGTTCAATCAGTTCTCCATCTCAACTGATTTCCACTAAACTAACCAATTTGTGTTTATTTCTACTTTTGAACATTAAACCAAGGTGTGGTTTTTGATGACAAGAGCTCTGAATCAAAGGCCCCAAGGACAACTTTGCAAGCCTGAGTGACGCACCCACCTGGATTAATCTTTCTGCAAAAGTCTTCATTTATACCTCCTTTCTTGGCTCTTTCTCCAAACCCAACCACTGTGTACTACACAACATGGCTGTTGTTTATCCTTCATTTTTTAAAATCAGAGTAAAGGAAACAGTCCTCTTAGACATCTCTTTATTCAATATAGACTTCATAAATGTGTACCTTCTTTTGTACACTTGCCTCCGCCCTCACCCACCGCCTCCAGCCCACCCTCCAGCCTGTTGTCCAAATCATGGTGCAAAGAGTATGCCTTAATGGAGAAAAGCACTACTAAAGAGTCCTTTGGTAAATTCTTTTTCATGATCCAATGGATAAAATGCTTGGACTACATTAAAATTAGTTCAAACATTTAACAAAATTATTAAGTCCATAATGTATACTAGACATCCTTCTAGGCACTGGGCACAATGCAGGAAATAAAATAGACAAACCCTTGCCCTTGTGGGAGGTCAAGATTTGGCCACACTGAAATATGTCTCTTTACCTTGATTGTTTTCTGTGATGGACATTTGACCTCCCCAACTAACTGCCTAGAGAATTTAACATAGAAGACCTGTTCCAGAAAGGAGTTACTATCATATGATGGCTGTAATATAATGTAAAATAGATGTTACAATAGGAAAGGTACCAACAGGCCCCTCTTATCAAAAATTCTGTCTCTTCCTGGCCACATTCTCTAGGTGGCACTGCTAGGAGTTGCCAAACAAACATTTACATTTATAAGGGAAATCTCCCTTTGTAAAGGTATCTCTGTCTGTGTGCTGGGAAGAGGGAGGGGATGGCCTTGTCTCTGGAAACTCTTAATCAGTACAGAAGGAAAGGACTTAAATCTACATACTCTTGATTACTGTGATTTCTGTCTCTCTGGTCACATTCTCTATAGGTGGCCCTGCAAAGCATTGTCTGACAAACATTTACATGTCCCTTTTCATGTAAATTGTCTTCTTCTCCTCTGAAATCCCCAAACACCACCCACCCCCAACATCCTCCTTTGTCTTTAGCTGAAGATAGTATTTAAGACAAGAATCTCTGCTATCATGTTGAGAAACTCAGTTTCCCTGGTTTCTCCCATGTATACATGTTATTAAACTTGGTATTATTTTCTCCTGCTAACCTGTCTTTTAATTATTCAGCCAGCCGTAAGAACCTCAAGGGAAAGGATGGAGGGGGATTCTCCCTCTTCCCCGACACCCTCATGAAACTTACATTCTAGTGGTGATATACAAAGAAACTGAAAGAAAGGAAGAGGGTAGGAAATGCAACAGTGGTGTTGGTAGTGCAATTTTATTGAGGTTGGTCCCCAGAGGTGATGTTTGCAGAGATGTTTGAGCAAAGAACTGAAGGAGGAGAAGGGAGCCAAGTGCATGTCGGGGGGAGAGCATTTCTGGAAGATGAAGTAGCAAGTGTGAAGACCATGGAGAGAAAGCCTGCCTGATGCAATGGCAGAGCTGCATGGAGGCCAGGATGGCTGCAGGGAGTAAGGGAGGGGTGAAGTGTTTGAAATAATAATTAAAATTTCAAAAAACAGTGTTCTTTCTCAACCTGATTCTTACCAAAGTTACATTTCTGATTTTTTCCTTCTCTATCTAGACAAGACAAATAATTTGAGGTGCCAGGTGTATTATCACTAGAAATGTCAGAAATAATAATAAGGGCATGCTATCTGATCTACTTTCAATTATTACAATGATTATTATCATAATCTGATAATCACCACTGTGACCGCTAATAACACAGTGGCTCCACAGTTCATCATCTCATTTGACTCTGTGATAATGTCTGGATAAGTGTTATTTTCCCATTTTGTAGATAAGGACAGTTTTTGGATGCATTATGTGACTTGCCTAAAATTGCTCAGCTAGTAAATATTGGTGGGGTAGGGACTAGAATCCCAGTATTATTTTTGCTAAATCACACTACTTCAATGCCAGCAGTATCCAGTATACCTGCTCAGAACATCTCTACCCTCTATAATTTCTCCCTTTAAGAAAAAAGATTTGTAACGAGAAAAGATTGGTTTACTTAATAAGGAAAAAGTAAACTAAACAATGACATTTATTACAACGTTATATAGCATAGTAAAAAATGAGAAACAACCTGAAAGTCCAACAGTAAGAAATGAATAAGTGTGGTAGGCAGAATAATGGCCACCCAAAGATGTCTGTGTCCTAATTCCTGGAACCCATGAAGATGTCACCTTACATGGTGTAGGGGAGAAAGACAATTCTTTACCCTCTAGGTCCTTCTGGCTGGTCTAAGAATTAAATTGACATGAGACAGAATAACAGGAGAAAATCAAACAAAGCTTTATAACATGTATACATGGAGAAACCCAGGAAAGCTTAGTAACTCTCTAGAGTGGCCAAACCCACCACCTTAAATACCATCTTCAGCTAAAGACAAAGGAGGATGTTGGGGCTGGGGGGAGTCAGTTATGAGAGATTACCAGAAAAAGCACAGTAAACAAAAATAAGGTTATTATGCAGATTTAAGTCCTTGCCTTCTGTATTGATAAGCTTATCATCCCCCTCTTCCTGGTACAGAGAGGGAGACACCTTTACAAATGGAGATTTCCCTTACAAATGTAAATGTCTCTTACAAAGGGTAACTTCTATTTGGTTTTCAGAGCTTATCCCCTGTCTGCAGTTTTTTAAAAAAATAACCAGCCCAAAATAATCCTCACACCAAAGAGACACATCTTGAGGTGGCAAATTCTGCTCCCCTACAATGGCAAAGGAGGATTAAGGTTGCAAATGGAATTAAGATTGCTAAACAGAGAAATTTTGAGTGGACCTGCTGTAATCACAAGGGTCCTTAAAAGTAAAGGAGGAAGAAAGGCACAGACAGACACAATGTTCTTGACTTTGAAGGTGGAGAAAGGGGCCACAAGCCAAGAAATGCAGGTGGCTTCTAGAAGCTGCAAAAGGCAAGGAATCATTCTTTCCGAGAGCCTCTAGGAGGGAATGCAGCCTTGCTGACACCTGGGTTTCAGCCCAGTGAGACCCATGTTGGACTTCTGACCTCCAGAATTGTCAGATAATAAATCTGTGTTGTTTAAAGCTGCTAAATTTGCCGTGATTTGTTACGGTAGCAATAGAAAACTAATATAGTAAGTCAACATGGACTATGTACTTGAGAGTCTGTCATGCAAACACTTAAATGATCTGTGTGAAGTCTCTGTGATAACATGGAAAATATTTAAGATTGTTGGGGCGGGGAAATCCCCTTTCTTCCCTTCTTGTGTTCCTATGGCTAGACTAATAATAAAACTGACACAAGGCCAGATTAACAGGAGAAAAATCCCAGTTTAACACGTACATATTGGAGATCATAGAGAAACGATGCCCGGAGAGAGAACAAAGCAGGCAGGATATATATCTTTTACACAAAGAAACAATAAATTTGTGAGGAATGACAGGACAAGGAAACTTAGACTTGAGGTACATAATTAGTGAGGAATTTAAGCAGAGTTAGGGCTTGAGGTAGTAAATTAGCAAACTTTGTTTATACGAGCTCCTCAGTCCTGAAGTCCCCAGCTCTGTTGATAAGGATACAGGGACAGCACGTTTCACATGGGAGATTGATTTCCTGCTTTCAGGGGGAACAGAGGCAGAGGGTCAGAAAGAGCTTTTTGCTTCTCAAGTAACTTTAATTCAAAATAATCAATATGCTATTGTGGGATATTTTGGGGTGGCCTACCCTGGGCTTCAACAGGATCTGCATTTAAAAAGCAGTATATAGACTATATACAGTGACAAGAGATTTTCACATATTGAGGTATATGGGGTAACTATTTGGGTTCCAAACTGATTTGGCTTGAACTAAAAAGCCTGATTTATGGCCTATCAAACATACATTGTACGGCTGCTTAACCATTAAAGTAAAGAATACACCCTCTTAAGATAAGAATGCATACTTCCCCTCCTACACCCTATTGGTAATGCCCTATTGGTAACACCCGTATTAGTCCCCTTCCTGACATCATGGTCACATTGACCTGCTAATTTGCAATTGAATATCTCTCTGAAATTTTGATGAAAATGTATCTGGGTGTGGTTAATGTATGTTGTTTGTTCTAAAAAGATATGGGACTGGACTGTAAACCATGCTTCTCTGGAACGCTTTCTAAGGCCTTCCTGGGTTATAATCCTCACTCTGGCTCAAGTAAACTCACCTTATTTCTCTTATCTGTAGAAGGGTCATTGGTTATTTTGCGTCGGCAACAGGGTGGTTAAAACTATGTTTGAAAAACAAAGAAACAAAGACCTTAGTCCAGTGGATATAAAATCTGGGAGAAAATTCATAAAAATGTGAATGATGAGTAACGTGAGTAGTGGAGTGATGCCAATTCATTTTTCTTTTCTTTCAACTTTTATGAATTTTTCCAAATTTCTTTTAATGGACCTATATGGAGAAAATACTAAAATTAAGTTTTACATTGATTTATGAAAGTAAAAATCCCATTCAGAGAGTCGTAATGACACGTGTTGCCCATGCAGGACGCCATCAATCATTACATCTGTGGTGAAATAGCAGCATTCTTCCCTGTGTTATCCAGGTAGCCATATGGAGAAACAGTTATCGTTTTAGCAGCTGGTAACAGAATTCCTCTGTAGGGAGAGAGCTGCCTTAATTGAGAAGTTGAAAAGAAGCTGTATCAAGTTCACTGGAGAGAAGGAAGCCTTCAGGCCTGAGTGTTGAGCTGATGCTCAGAGAAGAGACAGGGAGGAGCAAGGGGGCTGAGGCCGCTTGGGGCTGGAGTCAGGAGAAGCTGAGTTTGGAAGAAGAGATTTGAAGGAAAACACATACCTACAGCATGTTTTCAAAGGAATTCAGTGAGTCATAGATTGGATGGCTCCTTGTTACCCCCAATCTTCAGCAAAACTGTAATTCATCTATGTTTGATTGGATTTCATGGGGAAACTAAAAAAGGGGGCAAGATTTATGTCAAGGCTGACTCGGAGTTGAAACTGGGCTAGCATAGACGGGGAGGGAGCTGAGATGGGAATCACTTGTCCCTTCAAAATATGGTCACCGTCCATTGGTGGTGTGCCCGCTGTGTGCCTTCAGCTTTGCTCAGTCACCGGTGCCACTGAGATGGGTGTTTACTGCCCTGGTCACCATCTCCCCTTCCTAGAGTAACTCCTGGCCCTCATGTACTGTGGGGTCCATTACAAAAAGCAGGGGTTTGCAGAGCTATTTCACTACCTTGAGTTGCATTTCATATACAAGACAACCTTAGGAGCCAGCCCTTGGGTTACCTGGAATTTGTGTCAGCTTGTTACAAAGCAACTACTGAACCCATCCCCTGAGAACCTGTGGAAGGCTCCTCACCACTGATATTCCCCAGGGACTGAGCAGCTACTCATTCTCCAGTGTGAGATGGGGGCCTGCAGTTATTCAAGGGAGTTGTGGCCCTTGGGCTGTCCTCAAAAGCCCAGAAGATGCGGGGAGGGGGAGTTTGTTAGAGGATCCACTGGGGAGTCTATATCCTCCAGGGTGCCCTGGAGAGCTGAACTAACTTAACTCCCCCAGACACTCCAGAAACAGCTCAGAACTCCTGAGGTGCCCATGATTGAACACAAGGAGGCTTCCCTAGAGACCCTTTGGGCCAAGTCCAGCTTTATTCACAGTGGTCTCTTTAGGGTGGCTATAGCTTCTTAGGTGTTCTCCAGTCCTGTTTTGAGGACTCAGTGAGCCAGAACTCCCTTGGAGTCAGGTGATATCCCAGAGGTCTAATATCTGCAGTGGGTGGCAAAACCTGTCACCAAAAATGTGGAAGAGTAGCAATGGTGATGTTAGTGTGTGTGTGTGGGTGTGTGTGTGTCCATGCATGAACATGTGTGTACACTTGTGCCTACTTGTGCCCATTGGGCAGGCAGGAGTGGATCCAGATTTTGTGGGCCTGAAACTTACATGATTTTGAGGGCCCTTTTTAAGAAAAAAGAACACTACATTACAAATTCAAAATTAGGTATAAAAATTTAAACACTTATTTAGAATGAGGAAAAAGATTACAACAAATTACAAATATAAAAAAGCTGGCAAATACCCAAAGCATCAAAAAAATCTAGAAAAATAATAACATATCTTAATTAGTTAACTCCCTGACACACTTCTATAATATTTTTTCCTACATTTTTTAGCTGCATTTTCTTTGATCAACACTTCAAATGACAATGATTTTGTAATGTTTTCTGTAACAGGAATTGAGTCTTTCTTCTGTCTAGCATGACTGACTAAATTTAAAAAAAATTATTGATAATTTAGAAAATGATTTTCAGCTTCCCAATTCATTTTCAAATTGAAATGACATTCATTGCCAAAAATGTCATGTAAATTTTTAGAATCTGTTGTTAAGTTTGGAAAACCAATCGAATTTCTTTCATGTATGAGCTCTCAGATTTCAGGGTATCTGAAGCTTCCTTGCACAGTGACTAATCTTAAACATTCTTTGAACTGATGATACTCATTAAACAATTTGTCATTGATATTCTTGTTTAGTGGTATATTATGATTTTTATGTTAATCATTGTCAATATTAGTATTTCTTGTGAAATTGGCAAGAAATTTAACTCTCCTCAAATGTGTTTACATGACTCACATCTTTTCATTAACTAAGTTAGCAAACCATCCAAGAGCCTATCTATCATTTCTATTCAAAATTTATTCTTCCTCTTCATGTATTGATTTTGTTATGATCTAAAAGAACCTTTCAATTATCATTCATTTCTCCATATCAGTATAATTTCTATTGATTTCAAATATATATCATAAATATATAGATTCATATATATCATATATATGATATATATATTATGTATAGTGAAATGTATATATCATATGGAAATATATTTCATATATTTGAAAATATGTCATAGGAAACATATATATATCATTTCACTGTATAATGAGTTTATAATTGTATACACGGAGCTATCATAGTCTATTCCTGATGGGAGAGAACTTCCATTTTGGCTTGAAGTTACTGAGAATGAAATCCTCTAGTTATAATTCTACTCATCTCATAATTGGAAGGTTTTCCACAGACTAGCTTCTGGCGTTCTGTATTTCAAACCTTCTTTCTCCTCCACTATCCCATACTTCTGGTGCTTCTGAGTGTGACAGCACACATTAATATTTTTTGCCTCTGGCCCTAAATGTCATGATTCCAGGTGAGTCATCCCAGTAGATAGTAGAAGTATTCCTGAAAGCCATTCCTGCATCAGAATGGCTAGTAATAACTTAAATATAAAATACAAATCATGCCACCAAGCCCAAACTCTCCCTAATTCAACTCCACATTAGTCAGATTTCAAAAATGCCGTGGCCATCTCCAAGGCCACCCAATACAAGGACGGGAAGTTATAGCAGAAAGAGACAGTAGTCTTAACTAATTGTGGGTTGAGATATATTACATTTGCAAATTTTGCAAAAGCATACAACCATGTGAACACATGGCCTTGGAAGAGGCCTGGGTGTGCCGTGGGGCCCTTAAGCTTCATTAGCAAGAGTGGGTGACTAGATGATGTACTCTACTACAACCTTCTCTATTCTCTATTGCTGAATCCACCTATGTTTTTGCCTATGCATTTTTTTAACACATGCCCTGTTTTTTTCACTCATTGCTCCAACATTTCCAATTGAAACAGCTATACTAGAACCATAGTTCAAAGTCATCTATTATAAATAGAAACAATTTTTTTTTTTTTGGTAAGGAAGATTAGCCCTGAGCTAACATCTGTTGCCAATCCTCCTCTTTTTGCTGAGGAAGGTTTGCCCTGGGCTAACATCCGTGCCCATCTTCCTCTACTTTATATGTGGGATGCCTGCCACAGCATGGCTTGATAAGTGGTGTGTATGTCCGTGCCCGGGATCCGAACCTGCAAACCCCAGGAACCAAAGCAGAGCATGCGAATTTAACCGCTACGCCACCAGGCTGGCCCCAAACAGAAACAGTTTTTTAGTGAAGAGCTATTTTTCCCAATGAAGCAAAAATTTTACTTTTCAAATTGACAAATTTTTATTTGATGACTTCAATAGAGCTACTATTTAGCCAGGAGTATAGGAGACTTTAAAGGAAATAAAATTATTTCTGCATTACCACAGTGATAAAGTTTCTGCTTATTATGAAAACAGGAGTTCAAAGCAAGTGTAAAAAAAGCCACTAGAAAGTTGTTTAAAAAGGCTTTATTTTAAATAACAAAGCTTGCCAGTTTGAATAAGATTAGCTTTTCTTTTTAAATCTCATTTTGAAAGCTTTATAAAATGAATCTAGAGTTATTAATCATTTCTGTATCTTTCATCAGTGGCCCGAAAAATCTTAATAAAGACTCCACTGACATTAGCAGATCCATCGCAAGAATAAAGACTCTTTGTGTAGATTCATACTGGGAAAAAAATAAACCTATGTCCTCCTGGTTCTTGATGAATGCTTTCTGGTCCGTGTGTGTGTGTGTGTGTGTGTGTGTGTGTGTGTGTGTGTGTGTTTCTCTCACACACAAGCCAACCAAACACTTCCTTTTCAAAATATTCTGATCATCATTATCTCTGCTGCTCCAGGGGAATTTTCAACATTCTAAAAATAATTTCAATTCTGTGGAGTCAAAGTGTTTTTAGTTACTGCTGCACAAACGGTGGGGTTTCAAATCAGATCCATTTTGAAATACTATAGAAGACTTGGAAAATGATGGAAACATGAAAAAGGCTTTGGAAATCAGGATAACTAAATCTGATTAAAATCAATTTCTATAGTAGCCAAAGGATAAAATCCTAGTGTTAACGGTCAATCTTAGAGGCTTGATAGACACCTGCTTCCTGTCTCTCTTCCTCACCTTCCATTTGCCTTGTTTCTGGCTGTCTTTTCTGTACTGCTGTAACATCAGCTAGGACGGGTTGTAGCCCCACGCTTAACCCCTTCTCTACAGCCTTCATCAATAATCCTAATCTAGGAGTAAGAAGCTAGGTAAGCTCTAGGCAAAAGGTATCCCTAAGGCAAGTTATTTCCTTCTTCCCAAATCACTTGCGTTTGATTTAAAATTTTTGTATAACTAGATTAAAATTTCCTCTCTTACTTGTATATATATTATGATAGGTATAAGCAATTTGTTTTATTACCGCCTTCAACCATGCAAAATTAACTTTTTCATTTTGATTCATGTTGCTTATATATATCACAATGAAGACTAGTTACTGAATTCTAATCACTGCACAATTCCTATGAATAGCTTGGTGGCAAAAATTAATATTCATGAAGACTGCCTAAGGAAAGCAAAATCCATTGCTTACTATAGATATTCATGGACTCCAGGCGAAGGACCTGTGTTGTAACTGATAGTGTTAATTAGTTATTGCTGCATAACAACCTCTCAATTTTCAGGAGCTTACAGCAACAAACATCTGTTTTTTCATGCACAGGTCTATGGGTCAGCTATAGCTTGGCTGGATTCATCTGGGGTTGGGAGGGCTTGGCTCCAGGCTGCAGGTTAGTTTTAGGTCTGCTCCACGTCTTTCTTCATTCTCCTTGGACCAGCAGCTCCTCGCGGCATATTTTTCTCATGGTGAATCACCAGAGCCTAAGAGGTCAAGCCCAACCACACGTGGGCTCTTAAAGCTTTAAAGCTCTGGTCAAATGGACAAGCTTTCTACTAGCTAAGCCCAAAGTCAAGGAGTAAGGTTGCAGACTCTGTCCCCACTATTGCAATGCTACATCACATGGCAGAGGGAAGAAGTAACGACAATAATCCAGTCTTCCACACTGATCATTTTTATTTGTGACTTGATTTTCCCATTTGTAAAATAAAACAAAACACAACAAAGACAAAAAACTCTACCTCCTCGAGTTGGAAGAATTAAAGCACCTAGAACAGTGCCTGGCACACACACAAAAAAGCTCAATAAATAAATTCAGCTGCTGTTACTGTTGTCCCCACACCCCAATTATCCAATAAAAGGGAGATGTTAAGTCTTATGAATAGCAATACCTTGGACCATTATGCAGCCATCAAAGACAGCTATGAGGAACTGCAACAATTTGGGGAAATGTCTCTGCTTTAATAGTAAGTGAAAAAAGCAGGATATACAAAAATATGTGAATAATGTGATCTCAACAATGTAAAAAAATCTATATGAATCAAAGATGTAAAGGAAATACACCAATCATTAAAGTGGCTGATTCTGAGTGGTGATTGTTTTCTCTTTTCTATTTTTCTATATTTCCCAATTTTCTATAATAACATGTATTTTTCTCTAATAACAATAAGTTTTAAAAACATTGTTAAAAACACAAAGAGATCTAGGGTTTGGGCCCAGAATATGAGCATCTGATCCCAGCTATTAATTCTTTGTTTTGTGTTTTGGGGTAATTTTTAACCTCTATGCTTGTTTTTTCAACTTCTCATTAGGCAACAATACAATTAGTTTGTCCAGTTTTTCAAATATCCAGTTCCTTTCCTCTTACATCTGGCTTTGGATTATTTCAAAGGTTAAATGAGATGCTTTTCATGATTGGAAAGATACACAGCAGGGCTGGGGGTGCTGTAAGCTTAGGAACACAAGGAGGTGACAACTGTAGGTAATAACACAGTCCGTCTGAAAACCTGGTAAGTGCAGGAGAGATATCTATAGATATTAATGATTGTCTTTACATTATTTTTCTGTTTTTTTGTCTTTTTCTTGAGTTTCTATGAATAATGGTACTGATTATGAGCCTGACCTTTTTAGAAAAATGCTACACTACTATGATTATATTTTAGAGACACAGTATTATTGAATAGGCCCCTCAGTATTACTCAGACATATTTTAATATTACCAGGACTCAACATCACTGAATGATGCAAAATTTCCTAACATTACTCATCACATTTAGTGTAGGCAGGTTGATTGTGGGCATATTTTTAGCTTCTTTTGGTAAACTAAATTGGATTGTGTTTCTTTATGTTCTTGAGTTTCCAGAACTTCAGTATTTTCTGAAATTCAAAGTCTGCTTATGTGGTAGCTTAAAAATATGTCCATAAATTCTTTGGTGTTGCTTCCTTTAAAAGATGGAGTCTAATTCCTCTCCCCTTGAGTGTGGGCTGTACTTAGTGACTCACTTCTAACAAATTGAATGTGGCTAAAGGGATGGTGTGTAACTTCTGAGACTAGGTCATAAAAGGCATTGTGGCCTCCTCCTTGCTCTCTTTCTTTGATCATTTATTCTCAGGGAAGCCAGCTGCCCTGTTGTGAGGACACTCAAGCAGTCCTACAGAGAGGCCCATGTGGCAAGGAATAGAGGCCTCCTGCCAACAGCCATGTGAGCACACCATCTTGGAAGCAGACCCACCAGCCCCAGTCAAGCCTTCAGATGACTGCAGCCCTGCTAATGTCCTAACTACAACCTCACAGGAGAGCCTGAGCCAGAATCACCCAGCTAAGCTGCCCCCAAATTCCTAACCCACAGAAACTGTGAGATAATAAGTGCTTATTGCTTTGAGCGACTAAGTTTTAGAGTGATTTGTTATGCAGCAATAGATAAATAACACAGTTTATCACAGAACTTTATTGCTGGAAAATTATTTTGAAAGGTTTTATATCCTGACCATGGAGTGCCTACCATTAAACAGGGTCTGAATCACATGGTAGGTACATAATGGTGACAAAAACAAACCCAGAATCTGCCTGCAGGTAGCTTACAATCAAATTCCACAAGCATATAATGAAAGAAAAGGAGGCAAACATTTGTGACATTGAGAAAGTTACTTAATATCACTTATCCTTGATTTATGAAATAGAGAATAACATTTACTTTCAGGGTTGTTATGAGGTTGACAAATAAGATTAAATAAAGAACCTACCACAGAGTTGTCATTCATAAATGCTTGCTATTATTATTATGGAGGTGGATATTTTTTCAGACTTCAAGTTAGAGCCCCTGCATAATGCCAAAAATGTGTAACATTGCACGTGTGTGGAAGGTAGCATTTTCACTAATAGTTTTGAAAAGTGAAAACTTTGCTAGAAAAAGTTCTCCACTGTCCTTTTCACAACTGTTGGCTTGAAAACCTCTTAGGGAAATGATGGTGCCCTGGTTTAATTTGACTCAGTGCCTATCATAAGCTGGTTGTGAATATATACTTTCGCTACTCATCACTTAGAATAATAAATAAGATAAGTTCCCACAGTGATGTGCCAACATACTAAACGCCATCAGCCATTTTGTTGAAAGATAGGGTAATATTTCTTATACTGGACCATGTGTGTGATATTTTATTCCAAATCCTCTTATCATTTAGATAAACAATTATCTATCATCACATTATTTAATCCAAAATTCCATGAGTTCCCTCTTTCCTTAATGATAATGTTTGCTTTGACTCCATCTCACCAATTATACTGATTTCTTAAGCCATTGAGACCAGGAGACCTGACACATACCCACTTTGTTTATTCTCTTCTGCTCCAATGTTATGGGAATTACCAGGAGAAAAAACTCAGAACCAAAAGTTTAGATAAATGATCAGCATTTTTTTTTTTTTGGTGAGGAAGATCGGCCCTGAACTAACATCCCTTGCCAATCTTCCTCTTTTTGCTGAGGAAGATTAGCCCTGAGCTGACATCCGTGCCCATATTCCTCTGTTTTGTATATGGGACGCCGCCACAGAATGGCTTGATGAGCAGTGCATAGGTCTGTGCCCAGAATTCGAACCTGCGAACCCAGGACGGCTGAAGCCGAGCGCACGAACTTAACCACTACACCACCAGGCCAGCCCCTGATCAGCAATTTTAAGAGCCCAAATCTAGATAATTGACATACAAGGTGAAATAACTAGATGACTATGAACAAGTCAGTATGTCTGACCAGCGCAGCTCTCCCTCACTGTCAGTTTCCTTATATGCACAATTGCAGCCCCTGGATTGCTCTGTTGCTATGGCGACCATCATCGTATATCACACTCAAATCTGATTTTGAAATGTACTAGAAGCATGAAGCGTACATTTTTCATATGTTTCCAAGTTCATTTTTTCATGGTTTCATGTAGCAGTCCAAGATGAAACATTTATTTGAGTTTAAAAAATCATAAATACATCTTCTCCCACATTGAGATTTAGAACTAGCTTCTGTGACTGAAATAGTAATTCACCATCAAGCAGATTTAATACATTTCAAACAACTAGGCTTTCTTTCAAAGAAAGAAAGGGGAGGGATTGCACTTAGTGGTCATCTGTGGAAATAATCTACGTCACTCCCACCCTGACATAAACAGAATTAGCCTTCAGATTCCAAATTGCTGAGAGACAATGTGGGGAGATTTCAAATGAGGTGTGACATTTTTGCTTCTACTCCACAGAGAATAAATGTTGACAGTCACGTGCTGCTCTGTTTAATTCATATGGTCAAGTCGGAGGCTTCCAGACTGAGGACTGGTTGCTCTCACTCTTCTTATAGCAGCTACTAGGGTTTGGCACTTCCATGAGACACACTGGCCTCATTATCAGAATTGCTGGCGTTCAGACAATGGGAAGAAGGCTGTAGGTTATAGTTAAATCCAGAGCACTAAAACTGATTAAAAGAAAAAAAAACTTTCGATAACCTAATTCAGGAACTACCAAGGATGCCTCCTGGAAAGAATTTTGCATTAAGTGTTCACGTCGAGAGAAAGACCCACATCCATTTATCTGACACACTTACTTCACAACATTATTCCTCTTTCTCTAGGGAAAGATTATATAACTGGAAATATGGTAACAAATGGAAGTAGAACATAGAAAAATCCTGTTGTTGAGTAAATTGCTGACCTGGTATGAATTTTTGTGAACATTTCTTAGATGCAAATTTAACAGTTTTTTCAATATTAATGTTAATCCATTACTTATTGCCAAGACTAGAATATATTGTTAAAAATTTGTAAAGAACTGGAACATCTGGAGTTTTAAATCTGCTTTTTAAATATTGGAGATAATTTGCTGCTTGCAACATCTTTTTCTTATTATTATTTTTTTTCACAGAAAGACTATTCCAGTCAACTGGACAATCTCATTAGAATGCAGCTTGAAAGGAAGGAAAGATTTTCTTTTAATAGCTAAACAGTTCTAGGATCAAATTTATGAACTTTGGAAATGGAAATAAAAATAAAGATTAAATGAATTAAAATGTCCTTGAGCCAGAAAGTAAGATAGGATGGAGAAGAGAATGTCATCTGATTTATTTTGCTTCAATTCAAATGCCATAAGCAAACCCCAGCTACTCAGGGGCCTTGTTAAGGAACTATCCCAAACTAGAGACCAGAGAGAACTGAACTGGGCTGCAGCAATTTCCAATCAGTCCACTGTGGAGTAAACCACTGACCTAGTGAATTTCTGGAATGGATTTCTGGTGTAGTCAGAGAAAATTGCCCTATGACCTATGCTAGACAACTAGCATTTGACTTTCCTCATGAGGAGTCACATCAACCAAGCTCCTGATTAAACAGGTTATGCGTTCCTACTTGGTCTATTAAACCAGGGACTGTGCTCTTGGTATTAAAGCACCCAAACGTGATGCCAAATCACAGTGGATGGAGGCCAACCCTGGACAGTGTATATTAGAACATTTTTGTCACAGCCAAAAGTTCTCTTGGGCAGGGCTGTTCTAGATGAAGAGCAAATGATAAAAATTAATCAAGATTAATGGTATGGTTTTAAAATATTTCTTGAAATAGAACAAAGACTACTAAAATTCATATGGGATAAGAAAAGACCCCGAATAGCTAAAGCAATCCTGAGAAAAAAGAACAAAGCTGGAGGCATCACAATCCCTGACTTTAAAATATACTACAAAGTGATAATAATCAAAACAGCATGGTACTAGTACAAAAACAGGCACACAGATCAATGGAACCGAATTGAAAGCCCAGAAATAAAACCACACATCTTCAGACACCTAATCTTCGACAAAGGAGCTAAGAACATACAATAGAGAAAGGAAAGTCTCTTCAATAAATAGTACTGGGGAAACCGGACACCCACATGCAAAAGAATGAAAGTAGATCATCCTCTTTCGCCATACACAAAAATTAACTCAAAATGGATCAAAGACCTGAAGGTGAGACCTGAAACCATAAAACTCCTGGAAGAAAATATAGACAGTACACTACTTGACATTGGTCATACAGGGATCTTTTCGGATTCCATGTCTACTCGGACAACGGAAACAAAATAAAGAATAAACAAGTGGGACTTCAGATTAAAGAGCTTCTACAAGGCAAATGAAACCAGGATCAAAAGGAAAAGACAACCCACCAGCTAGGAGAAGATATTTGCAAATCATATATCCGACAAGGGGTTAATCTCTGTAATATATAAAGAACTCGCACAACTGAACACCAAAAAAACAAACAACGTGATCAAAAAATGGGCAGAGGATATGAACAGATACTTTCCCAAGGAAGATATACAGATGGCCAATAGGCATATGAAGAGATGTTCAACATCACTAATCATCAGGGAAATGCAAATCAAAACTACACTAAGATATCATCTTACACCCATTAGAATGGCTGTAATCACCAAGACAAAAAACAACAAATGTTGGCGAGGATGTGGAGAAAAGGGGAACCATCATTCACTGCTGGTGGGACTGCAAACTGGTTCAGCCTCTATGGAAAACAGTATGGAGATTCCTCAAAAAATTAAAAATAGAAATACCCTATGATCCAGCTATCCCACTACTGGGTATCTATCCAACGAACCTGAAATCAACAATCCAAAGAGGCTTATGCACCCCTATGTTCATTGCAGCATTATTCACTATAGCCAAGACATGGAAGCAACCCAAATGTCCCTCGACTGATGATTGGGTAAAGAAGATGTGGTATATATATACAATGGCATACTACTCAGCCATAAAAAAAGACAAAATTGTCCCATTTGCAACAACATGGATGGACCTGGAGGGTATTATGTTAAGTGAAATAAGCCAGAGAGAAAGACAAACACCACATGATTTCACTCTTATGTGGAATATAAACCAACACACAGACAGAGAGAACTGTATGGTGGTTACAGGGGCAAGGGGGTTGAGGGGTGGGCACAAAGGGTGAAGGGAGGCATTTATATGGTGACTGACAAACAAGAATGTACAATTAAAATTTCACAATGTTATAAACTATTAAGACATCAATAAAAAATATAAAACAACAACAACAAAAATATTTCTTGAAATAACATACAAGCTTTGAATGCTTTAAATTTTACGTCTTAGAAATCAAACTTAAACATGATTTGGTGGCTAAGGGAAAATAAATAAGAAAATAAAGCCTGCATCCAATAATTGTGAGAGCTTATAGAATATTTTTCAAACTTTTAAAAATTTATTCAGCAAAAATGTATGGCTCTTCCCCATACCAGACACTGTGCTAGGTATGGACTCAAAAATCAAGAGGCATACATCCTAGCCTCATGGGGTATTCTAAAGAAGTTCAAACAAAGAGACACAAAGGAGAGATACAAATATGAGTGATGAATACCACACAAGGAGATCCTCCTCCAGGTGCAGAGGCTCTCTGAGGCCCTTTCAGACCCCTTCAGGAATGGAACACTCACTCTCCAGCTGTTGACAGTGTTGCCTACTAACTGCTCACGGCTGATGCCCACCCCAGCAGGCTAGCACACTGGATTAGCCATGTTTTCACATAGACAATTTACTCGAATATAAAATGAAGGATTTCTCTCCTTCCCTGTGACCCCCGCCCCCGGAACCATCAGTAGACACAGCCAGTGGGCAGCCATAAGAGCAAAGAGAAAATTTGAGGTGAGAAGGGATTAATGTCCAAAAGAGGGAGGTCGTGGTAAAAGCAGGTTTTTATTATTTGATGTAGCTGGTTTTGTGAGTTTGGGGCTTGGGGTTGCAAAAGAAACAGTTTTTAGAGACACAGCGAGTTCAGAAGGAAACTTGGATATTGGCTGGGAAAAGATTACAGCCTCAGCTGAGGTGAGTAGAATAAGGCACCCTTATCCCCGTGATGGAGAAAGCCCTGTCTTGGGGGAAAATATCACACCAATTCTGGCGATGTCGAGTTCACATGGCAGTGAGGAGAACAAGTCAAACCAGGTCACACGAAGCCCCGCCTGTTCGTCAGCAGACCTGGGACTCATACTGCGAGTTTGACTGTTACTCCTCTGTACCGACGTGAGTGATGAACCTGAACTTGGAACTCAAGGAAACTGCATGTTTTTGGGGGCCCAGGGATTATTTCATTAGAATAAATGGGCTGGCTGGAGGTGCTATTTCACAGAGAAGATAGACTTCCCATAGAAAAGACAGAACAAGGCTGTGAATCCCAGGGAACCTGGTCTTTGCAGGAGAAATATCTCCATTCTCTGAGGGCAGGATGAACCCAATAGAATTTTCTGTTTGAAGCAACTGCCCATCTTGTCTTTGGTGTTTTACGGTATTAGTGCTTATCCTAGAGTCTTTAGATTAAATTCAAAGCTTTACTGGTTTGAGCCAGTTCTGCAGTTAAATTCAGGAATGTACTCTCTGCTTCTCTCTCCGCACCATCTACATGTGAAGAAGAAAAGGCACAGACAACTCAATAGAGTCTTCTGACTGGAGGGAAAGACCATCCAATTCCTCTTTGTTCAAAGTGTGGTCCTGGGACCAGCAGCATCTGGGAGCTTGTGGAAAATGCACAATTCCATGCCATACCCTGGGCTTGCGCAATCAGAATCTGCATTTTAACAGGGTCCCCAGGAGAATCGTGTGCACAGTAAAGTCTGAGAAGCAATGATCTAATTCAGTGGCTCTCAAAGTTGAATGTGCAGCAGAATCACCCAGGAAGGGTGACCTGTTAGACTATAGATTGCAGGTGGGCACCCCAGACTTTCTGGTTGAGTAGGTCTGAGATGGGGCCCAAGAATTTGCATTTCCAACATGTTCCCAGGTGATGCTGATGCTGCTAGACTGGGGCCCACGCTCTGAGAAGCACGGCTTTAATTCATTCTCCTCACTTAGTGGGGCACCAGATACTCCTGAATTCAGATTTCAGTTCTGACGCTCACCAGCTGCGTGACATCTGGCACTCACCTGACCTCCCTGAGCCCAAGTTTCTCTCCATATTACATGGAGTAATACCAACTTCATCGGACTTTGTGAGAATTAAAAGAGATTTTTAAAAGCCAAGCACCCCACTCATGCCTGGCTGCAGAATGTGCTCATCAAATTGTGGTCCGCAGACCAGCAGCATCAGCATCCCCTAGGAGCTTGTGAGAAATGCAGTCTGTGGCTCCACCTCACCTGTGGTATCCGAATCTGCCTTTTCACAAGACCCGCAGGTAAGAATTACGCATGTTAAAGTCTAAGAGAAATTCTATAAGTACTTGGGTCCTCATTTCCCCGTTCCAGCTGAGGATACTAAAGCTCAGGGAATGGGGCTTCAAGCCCCAGATCAGGCATTGGAAGCTTGAACCCCTAAATCTCTCTTCAGTGTTCCCACTCTCTGAAATTCAAGCCACACACAGAAGGTTTGAGGCTCCATTTCAGGCCCAGACACTCACCAGACCCACCCAGCCCCCAGGTTTGCAGAGTACTGGGAGGCACCAAATGCATCAAATGTGCGTTCACTTGCCTCCTAACCTGGAGTTGACCAAGATACAGGTACAACCTGAGAGGAGAGAAGGGGTTTTTATACCTTAGGATTTGCTTCTTTGACTTTTTTTTTTTTTCCGATGAGGAAGATTGGCCCTGAGCTAACATCTGTTGCCAATCCTCCTCTTTTTGCTGAGGAAGATTGACCCTGAGCTAACATCTGTGCCCATCTTCCTCCATTTTTGCATGTGGGACACCACCACAGCATGGCTTGATGAGCTGTGCATCAGTCTGTGCCTGAGATTCGAACCTGCAAACCCGGGCCACCGAAGCGGAGCACACAAACTTAACCACTACGCCACCAGGCTGGCCCCTGCTTAGTTGACTTTTTGATGGCTTTTTTTGGATATTCACATTAAGGTTCCACTTGAATCCTCATGGGCAGGCGAGGAGTAGGAAAGAGAAGGGATGGAAGCAAAAGCCACACAGGGTACAAAGCTTCTGATAGGGAGAGAAAGGAGACTCGGAGCTGCCAAGCAGAATGACTTGCTCACAGGGAGAACGGTTTCTGTTAGAACAAATGGAGCAGCTGAGTTCTCACCACAGAAGTCAGCCCCCTCAATGTTCTGGTGTGTGATTCTTTGGGAACAAAGTACTGTTTGAGAGTCATTACCATTTGTAGCTATTTTATTGTATGAACCAAATAAAAATTAATCCTTCCTGAACATTCTAATGAACAAAACAATACAGAATGACTTCAGCAGAGTTGGGAAGGCAGCATTGCTTTTTTGCATATTTCTGAATAATGACATCTGAAAAATAATCTGACAGGAAATATAAAATAACTGGATTTATTCGATAATGAATAAAATTCTGGAAAAGCTTTCATCCCCTATGAAGTGGCCCATAAGTTTAAGGCTAATTTTGTCATTAAACTTGCTCTTTGACACCTCTGACACTGTGATTAAAGAAGTTTGCTTTCATTTCATTAAATATCATGGACTAGGACCACTTTTTCTTTCCTTGAAGCTGAAGAAGGCTGGACACACGTAAACAAGCCATCATCCCAAATAGCACAGCTATGAGATTTACGCTACCCATTATAGTGGAAATCAATACAACGATATTCACTCTACAGCTGGAAGAAGTTCAGGGATGGGAAGTAGTTTATCTAAGGTCAGAGCCAGTCCAGGTTGGGGATAGGATTAAAATTTAGATCCTAAGTGTGCAGCCTCTTGATATACAACATAGACACAAAAATGGTGAGTTCCAAGAAAGAGCTGGATTTTAAACTTTGAGTCTTGATTTCTTTACTTAGCTATATTTTTTCCTCCCTGTCCCTTAAGCACTAACATCTCCTGGATATAGTGCCAGGGTTGTGTCCATGAAAATAGAAGCAACTTTGGGAAAAATGGATTTCTGTTAGACCTTAGTCAAAAGCCCACTTGTGAGAATTTGGCCTCCAGTTCAAGACTGGGCAGAGCCCCTTTGGATAAATCCACAATTCAACACATTTAATGAATAAGGACTCTCAGAAATTTGCCTCCTCCCTCCCTAATTCCCGGATATACTTCAAAATTCAACAACATGGAAAAATCAAACAGTGATTGCCTCTAAGAGGGAGAGGGTATTTTTGGCTGGGAAGGAAGGGATAAGGCAGAACTTTCTGGAGTGAAAGTAATGATCCATTTTCATAGGGGTTTGGGCTAGTTAGTGCAGTATGCATTTGTCAAAACTCGTGGAATGGTACCTTGAAGATTTGTGTGTTTCATTATATGTTAATTTTACCTAGAATAAAACCCTGTATAATAAACTCCCTAAGAAAATATTTGAGACAGTAATAGGGTTAAGAGCTAAAAATGTTAAAGTTGCATTTTTGTCAGCTCTGTCATCATCTTCACCAACCACAAAATACAAACACCTGACCACTTCTGTAGGGAAGCGAGTGGAAGTTCTCAGAAGACAAAATGTAAAGTTTACATTTAGATTTACTTATCTAAAGTAAAGGGTGTATGTTCTGGGGCAATTGTCTTTCTGCGGCACTGTCAGGAAACCAGATCTTTGCCCCTGAACTGAGCAGGCTTCCTTTAGTAGTCAATCCTTATGTAAAAATAGTCGCTAGGGTAGTGAGTGTGTGCGGAGGCTGCAGTAGCTGGAGACTTGCAGGAACTCTGTCACAAATTCCCTGGAGGAGACCCCACGCAGGGTGGCGGAATTGGGCTTCTCAGGTTCTCTGATGTCTTCCCCTAAGTAAATGTAGAAATAGGTCCAAAAACTAGCAGGGGGGAGGAGAGGCACAGCTTTAGGATAAGATCCATTACATTATGGGTTTGGGAAAAATTGTAGAAGCGTATGGGTAAAGAATATATTTTATTAAAAAGGGATTGTGTGGGTGAAATAAGTGGTAGTTTTATTTTTAATTTTTTGAGGAACCTCCATACTGTTATCCATAGCGGCTGTACCAATTTACATTCCCCTCAACAGTGCAAAAGAGTTCCCTTTTCTCCACATGGTTGCCAACATTTGTTATCTCTTATCTTTTTGATGATAGCCAACCCAGCAGGTGTGAGGTGATATTGTGGTTTTGATTTGCATTTCCCACATGGTTACTGATGTTGAGCATCTTTCCATGTACCTGTTAGCCATTTGTATGTCCTTTTTGGAAAAAATGGTCTATTCAGGTCCTCTGTCCATTTTTTAATCAGATTGTTTGTTTTTTTGCTATTGTGTTGTATGAGTTCCTTAAATATTTTCTATATTAAACCCCATATTCTTTATAACACTGTCAGCAATTTTGAAATTTTAAAACAGAAATCTTTATAATGTAAGTCAGTAGTTCTCAAACATTTGGGTCTTGGGAGACATCTAGAGTCTTGAGAATCATTGAAGACTCCACAGAGCTTGTATTTACATGGATTTATCAATCGATGTTTTACTGTATTAGAAGTAAAAACTGAGCAAATTTTTTAAATACTTAATAATTCATTTAAAATAACAATAATAAACTCATTACATGTTAACATAACACATTTTTATGAAAATAACTATTTTCTAAAATCAAAATTTATTGAGAAGAATGCCATTGTCATACATTTTTGCAGTCTCTTTAATGTCTGCCTAGAAGGAGCTGTATTCTGATATTTGCTTCTGTATTCAATATATTATGAAATATTGTTTTGGTTGAAAAACATGGAGCAAACCCAGCCTCACACAGATGTGTAGTTGGAAATGGGAGGAGTATATTAATAGCTTTTCCAGATAGTTGTGGATATTCTTCTTTGGTACTAGGCCAAATTGAGACAAGTAGTAGTTTCTTAAAGAAAAGATACATTATGAGATTTGAAACCATAATAATGAACTTTTCATACTCTGTTACATTAAAATTTATTGGTTTATCTTACATTTTGAGTGGATATTTTACCCATGCATGATTTTGTAACATCACATGTTGGTCATTAGGGAAATATTTGTTTGTTGAGTTTTGCAGATCTTCCTTATACAATATACATATAAAAAATCTCACTCATTAATAATATCACTGCTCAGAGAAGTCTTTAAGTGTTGTGAAGCTGTCAAGCCCACGAGGGCAGATTCAAGTTTTCTAAAATTTTAAGTGCCACTTCAAAAGTCAAATTTTATTATTGGCAGCAAATACTGCCAATTGTTTTCCTTAAAGTGACAGGCTCATTTTGTTTGCTTTTTAGAAAATGTCTGCCTAATCCCCAAGTCTGAAAAATCTTTGGTTGTCAGTTGCCCTCTCAAGTTAAAATGGTATTGCATGAAAACAGCAGCTAGTCTAACTGGCAACTCAAATATTGGTACCTCAAACTCTCACTGAGTGCTTTTCCTTGAGACAATTTATGAACATTGGTATGCAGCAGAAATGATTTAGACTTCTCATTTTTTCGCACAGAATTTAGGGTGTGTCCTCAAGGATTGAAATGTGGTAAAAGTAATCATTTTTACTGGCATTTGTTTTTCCTGCAAGTACATAGTAGTGAAGACAGTTTTGCTCCCCATTCCTTTGTAACACTGGTGCAGATATCAACACAGTGAAAAAGACAAATGCTTTCTTTGAGATATTATGAGAATAGTTTTGACTTCACAGAACCCTTGAGAGGGTCTTGGGGACTCCCAGGTATCTTGGGACCACTCTTCGAGATTCACTGTTGTCTATCAATAATATTTTTTCTCCTTTAGGTAAATTTAGTGTCAGAATTTTACATACTTAGCATTACAGATGAATTTAGTGTTCTTTTATTCAGGAATTACATGCGCACATATACTGTAATGTGCTGGCAATACAATGGTAAGCAAAGACAAAGTCCTTGCCCTCATGGAATTTCTATTCTACTGAGTGAGACAAACTGTAATCCAATGATCAGATAACTGTAAGTGTATAATTCTGATAAGTGCCGTGAGAATCATAGTAGGGGTGGTTCACTTAATCTGTGGGTGGGAGGTTAAGATACAATGTTTCCGAGGACATAATGTTTTATTTAGAACCTCAAGGGTCAATAGGTGTGAGCTGGTGAAGGAAGTAGTGGTGGAGAGTGTTCCAGGCAGAGGGACCAGCATGTGCAAAGGTCCTGAGGTAGGAGGGAGCTTGGCATGTTCAAGAAATGGGAAACAGCTCTGAAAGGGAGGGAGGATGATGGGAGATAATGCCAGAACGGAAAATATATAGCAAAATATACAGTAGTCTCTGCTAACATTTTGGCTTTTATGCAGAGAACAAAGAGGCGCCATTAAAGCATTTCTAGAAAGTGTGGCTTAATCAGATTGGCAATATAAAAAGATCACCTGTGCAGCAGTGTTGAGAAGCAATGGATGATGTTGGGGGGGACCTTTTAAAAGGCTGTTGTAGTGATTTAGGAGAGAGAGAAAGACAGTGGAAGAATTCTTAGGATGCTGCCATGGGAAGAAAGTGATATGGATTCAATGGAGAGGTGGGCATGGGTAGGGGAGAAAGTGGCTCCACAGATAATGCCATGGTTCCTGGTTTGCCCAGCTGGATGGATGATGGTGCCCTGGGGTAGCCACTTCTTATTTAACTCAGGCTATCTGGGAACCGGAAACTGTAAACTGGAAAAAATAAGGTAAAAGAAAGAAAATTTAAAAAAAAAAGCACCTAAGGCCAGGGGTTGAGGACAGAATCCAGTTATTAGGAGAGGGATTTGAATTTATTAAATTAATTATATCAGTTCTCTCCTAAAAATAAAATATTTCAAGGGGTTATTTAGAGATTCCTAAGAACATTAGGATCAGTTTCCTTTTATATATCTATTTTTAGCAGCTAAAGTGTTTGCTATGGTGCTTCGTCTTCCCTACAGAAGACAAGGCGTCAAGACACATTCAATAAATGAGAGAACTTTCAAACATTCCGAACATGAGTTGATGATCCCCCGGGGCAGTCTGCACACCCTGAGCACCATGAGTTGATGATCCCCCGGGGCAGTCTGCACACCCTGAGCACCGCGTGCCCCACTCACTTGGATGTGTCCACAGGTATGATCTCACTTAAGGTTGATGATAACGCAGCATGGTGGGTATTGTCTTTGCTCCCATTCTACAGATGGGGAAGCTCAGAAGTGTTGATGTTTGCCAAGGATCACACTACTCCCAAGCATCAAAGCCAGGATTTCCACACTATTCTGTTTTTCAGCTTTATTGAGGTATAATTGACAGATAAAATCGTAATACATTTAACCACACCATTCTTGCTTAAAGCAGCTGAGTGATATTGCTAATGCAGAGGTTTTCAGGTTTTGGGGGGGTCATGGACCCCTTTGAGAGTCTACTGACAACTGTTAACCTTCTCCCTCGCAAAGTTTACATTTGCACACACACAAAATTGACAGCTCATTTCTAGAGATTTTCAGATCTCTTGAAACCTATTCAGAGATTGCCCAAGACCATTTGCAACCCAATGTTAAGGCTTGTCTAGTGCCTTTTCAAAGCTATCACTGGTGTTGTTTTTAAGTCTGGTCACTGGTGGAATTTTTAATAATCATTAAAAAAATTAACCACCTTAGATTTCCAAATTAAAAATTAGTTACTCTTCGTAAATTACCATATAACCCAGTGAAAGGAGCAAACTTCCATTGATGATTAAACAGCTAGTAACTATGGGGGATTGGAATTTGCGAACTCAAAATATGTCTCTGCCTGAATGACATTTTGACCCCCACCCCCACTAACTGACCAAAGGAGTTTGGGATGGGAGGCCTGCCCCCAGAAAAGGCCATTACATAGACATCTCCGGGTACCTGGGTGGGTCGTGCTAAACCCATTCTTAGTTCTAGTTACCCTTTATGAGAGACATTTACATTTGTAAAGAAAATCTCCATTTGTAAAGGTATCTTCATCTCTGCACCAGAAAGAAGGGAGGATGGCCTTACCTAGAAATTTATCAGAATGGAAGGCGAGAACTTAAATCTGCATGATAAACTTACTCATTGTTAACTGTGCTGTTTGGGCAATATGCTGTCTGACTCCCACTAGGTTCCTATAGATGACATCTCCCTGGAGCCTGGGTTACTATGGTAATGGGTGTTTGAGCTATTTTTTTCAGGAACTGAGCCCCTTGTCCACTTCAGGCCGGACTGAGACCACCAACCCATCAACTGGGCCCTTTTGACAGCAAGAGGTTGGAACTCTACCCTCAGGGCATGCTAATGCTGCCATTCTGTGAACATGTGTCCTAAGAAGAGGCATGAAGCCTGACTACGCTTGCGCAGATCAACTACCTCATCTCTCCTCACCTCCAATCATTTCAGGCCACCTTGCCCCGTTCCCCATAAATACCCCTCAGTCCCTATTTTCTGGGAGGCGGATTTGAGACTTGTTCTCCCGTTTTCCTCACTTGGTTGTGTCGGGGGAAGAGGGAGAATCTCCCTCTGCCCTTTCCCTTAAGGTTTTTCTGGCTGGCCAAATAATCAACAAGACAGGTTAGCAGGAGAAAATAATACCAAGTTTAATAACATGTATACATGGGAGAAAGCAGGGACACTGCGTTTCTCAACACAATAGCAGAAATTCTCGTCTTAAATATCATTTTCAGCCAATGACAAAGGAGGATTTTGGGGGTGGGGGAGTCAATTACAGGAGATTACCATTAAAGCACAGTAAACAAGAGTAAGGTTTATTATACAGATTTAAGTCATCACCTTCCACATTGATAAGTCACTAGAAATGAGCTCATCCCCCTCTCTTCTCCAAACAGAGAGGGAGATACCTTTACAAATGGAGATTTCCCTTATAAATGTAAATGTCTGTCTGGCAACTCCTTGCAGGGCCATCCAAAGAATGTGGCCAGAGACAGGACTCCCGATAAGATGGGCTTGTTGGTGCCTTTTCTATTGTAACCTCTATCCTAAATTATCTTTTATAGCAGTCATGATAATAACCCCTTCCTAAAACAGATTTTTTTTGGTTTTAAATTCTTTAGGCAGTTTGGGAGGGGAAACTCAAATATTTTTCCTGAGCTCTCTGAGTCCCTATTGTCTTCAGCTGGAAATAATCCGCATACCAGAGTGGTGCTTCCTGGGGCAGCTTGCCCTGAGCACCATCAGTTCCCTCCTCTGAAACTTCCCTAGAAGTTTCACATATTAAAAGCTGAGCTGGTGACTGTGGAGAGAGAAATCGTGTTAGTACCCGAGTGATAAGAAGTCTGCAAAGAGAGAAAAGAACATAGATTAGAATGAGGATGAACAAGCAGAAAAGAACAAATCGGAGCACATTTCCCCACACTCTATTAAACCAGTCCCCCAATCCTGGAAACAAGTCAGTCCAATAAAATGTGTGAGCTTCGTTTATCTGATGAAAAATGTCAATCTTTTCTTTTAATAGATTTAAGTTAGATATTACTTGACCTGTTTGATTCACATAAAAGCAACATTTTTCTCCAATGATTGCGCATGTTCTTCTTTGCTGGGCAGTGAGTACGTCTAGAGCACGTCGATTTTGGAGCACCACAGATGTTAGGCTGTTAATCTCTGACTGGAGTATGTTTAAGGTTTGTATGGTGGTGTTGAACTCTTGTTCCATTACCATAGAGAGATTTAATATTGTTTTTTCCAACTCATAATCTCCAAAGCCGGGGAATAGGACTCTCAAGGCTGAAAAGAACTTGGAGTTGTGATACACAAGTGGATTTTCCACGATTTTTCGACTGGCACGTTTATGTGGCACAATCTTATGAACAAATGAACCCAAGTTTGTAATTTGGCTAGCATTTAAGGTGGAGTGTTTGGTGACAGAAGGAGCCAGGTATCTAAGTCTGCATCGTCCTGACCAATTAGGTGGGAATCTTTTATACACTTTGTTGCCGCATAAAATGAAAAGACCAGTGTAGTTTAAAGACAAGGTTAGAATTGAGTCTGTAGTTTCCAGGATCTGGACTATTTCATGATCTGTGCCACTTGCACTGTTACTACCTAAACATCTCTATTTCCCATGAACTCTTGTCAGTCTGCGAGAACAGAACAGATTGCGGAATAGCTGGTACAGGAGGCCTGCAGTCTGATTCTGACAGCTATAAAGCCTGGTCTTGTCACCTGACCAGGTGAGTCCAGATTTTTGATCCACCCATATATAGTCTGTGGCATTGGGCAGCTTAACCATGCGGATAGCTGCTATACCCCAAGTTGCACACGGGTGGCTCGTAAGCCATCCAGAGCACTTGGTGATTTGGCAAATGTTTGTGCCAGAGGGAGTAGTGATAGAGTCACTTACAATTCCCTTGAGAGTTCTGAAGATGCCACCTGCGGAATCAAACCACAGAGTTTGACGGCAATATTGTCTCGGTATATCACCCAGGAAAGGTCCAGTGCCATGTTTACTTTCAATGCAGAGGGAAAAACTTTCACTTATTGTTTGTGCTTGGGCAAGGGACAGTCCTTGACCTTTTAAGTAGTCTTTCTGGGGCCCAAGTGACTCACCAGGAGAAGAAGCAGAGTGAAGTTTCCCTTGTTGCGGATACCATATTCTGTTATTCATCTATTTTCCGTACTTAGTCTACCAGGTGTTCATATCAGCAGGAACAAAGACTAGTTCCGGTTTTTTTGCACTATCTAGCTGTTGACATAACCAACAGTCAGATTGATTAGTTAGCGTGGCTAGGGCTTGGTAAACTGGCATAAGGGGGTGTTTGGTCTGTGCCCGACCTGTTGAAAAGGAGAGGGTTAGTAAAAGCAAGACACGGATCGGAAAAGAGCCCATAGCGGAGACTTAGAGAGGGGAAGAGGGACAGATAGAGACCAGCACTCTCCAGTCAGCTTTCTAATAAATGATTAAAAAAAAAAATATATATATATATCCACTAATAGTTTGTGTGTGTGAGTGTGTATATATATAGGGAGTTTTGAAGCAAGGGGGAGGAAATGGGTCAAAGTAGGTTTTCTTGATCCGTGATCTTGGGAAAAGCTGTCTACTTCGTGATGTCGGCTGCTTCTGGGGCCTGGGTTTTGGCCCTCGAAATCCTTAGTTTAAGGTCACCTGTGGGGATTATCTCCCAGTTGTCTTGAGAGCGATGTTCTGGGTCTATTTTGGCGTGGCTCGCATGGATCCAGGAAGATTTTTTTTTTATTTTGATGGCAGTGCAGGTCGTCAGTAAGACTTCATAAGGTCCTTCCCAACGAGGTGACAGTGTGTGTTTTCTTCTAAAGACCTTGATGTACACCCGGTCTCCTGGTCGAAAGGGATGGCAAGGCTTGTCAGAAGGTGGTGGCCATGCCTCTTTTACCTGTTGACGATATGCTTCAAGTATACTAGTTAATTTTTGTATATAACAAGTCATAGCATCAAATTGTTCACTTAAGTTCCCATAATATTCATTTAATCCAGGAATTGAAGGTTTAGAGACGCCAGTAGACATCGGACGTCCAAAAACTATTTCAAAAGGAGTCAATCCATGCCTTCTATTTGGAGTATTTTGAATCTTCATAAGGGCCAAGGGCAGAGCTTCTGGCCATTTAAGTCCAGTTTCTTGACAGATTTTTCCTAGAGTTCTTTTTATATCTAGATTTTTACGTTCTACTTGCCCTGATGACTGAGGGTGATATGGGGTATGAAATTTTAATGAATACCCCAGAGTTTTTGCAAGCAAGTGGTTTATCTCTGCTGTAAAATGAGTTCCTTGGTCTGATTCAATCCATAAAGGAATGCCAAAACGAGGAATAACTTCAGTTATTAATTTCTTTACCACTGTTGTGGCATCTGCATGTCTGGTCGGATAGCATTCAGTCCATCCACTAAACATGCAGACAATAACCAAACAGTGAGAGTAACCTAAAGCTGAAGGCAAGTCTATAAAATCCATTTGGAGTGCCGCAAAAGGCAACGTGGGCCTGGGAGGACTTCCTGGATCACACTGATTTCTCCCAGAGACTTGGTAAGATTTGCAAGTTGTGCACTGGGAGGGGATTTGGTCAGAAACTTTATGGATGCCAGGGCAAAACCAATTGTCTTTCAGTTCCTTAACTATCCCCCGTTTGCACATATGTCCCACTTGGTGGGAGATAAGTGCAAGCCAAAAAGTCAAAAGAAAAGGAGCTACTGGAAGTCTATTTGGTCCAATGTATAATCTATCTGATAATTGTTTGGCACCCTTTTGTATCTAATTGTCTTTTTCAGATTGTGGGGCATTTGCCTGATAGTTAATAACATCAGTCAGGGATAAAGGCAGGTTTAAGAATTGGGTGGAAAACGGATAAGGGGGTCCATAGTGAGCTGCATGTTTAGCAGCTCTGTCAGCCCTGTCATTCTCTAAAGATATGACATCAGTCTCCTTAGTATGGGCTGAACAATGAACAATGGCAATTTTTGAAGGAAGGTGAATAGCTTGTAATAAGGCTGCAGTTAAGTGTCTATTAGCAATAGGAGTTCTTGTAGAAGTTAAGAATCCACGGGATTTTTAAATTGTGTCAACAGCATGGCAGACTCTAGAAGCATATTTGTGTAAACGAAAGAAAAACAAGATTAATGGTTAGAGCAAATTGTAAACCAGTTTTTGAGTTCAGAGGACAGCCAGTGAAGAAGAATTTTAGATGTCAGCGTCAAAGTATCTTTTGCAGTTTAAAATGTCTCTGATGGTGTCGTCAGGTCATCTCTTAAGTTTATATCAAGTTCATCAGCTTTAGTTTGTAAGGCTTCAGGAAAAAGGGCAGGTTCAGTTCTCAGTGATTTTAAATGAAAATGATGGAAAAAAATCAAAAACGTTAGTTTGGACATCTGTAGCCAGATATTTCAGGAGACTAGAAGAAATCAGGATCCAGTCCAGTCAACAGATATAAAACAAAAACCTCAAAAGACAACAAAACTAGGATCTAATATCCGCAAATTTATACTGAAATAGTTTTTACTGAAATATAATTTTTTTCTAAAATCACCCTCATTTTTATCAAAGATAGCAAAATTAAAACTAGTTTGCAAAATAAGTCTAGTTCCAATAGAGTTGGCTCAATTATTTACATAAGTACAGCAAGAATAGCAGTTGATCACATAGGCTCTTTTAAATCTGCTTTGCTGGAACTTTTTATAAGGAATCTCACATTGAACTTTAAAGGTCTCTCGAGGCCAGGAAAGCCAAGCCAAGGATTTTGTCATCAGACTTTGCCTGCAATACCTATAGATTTGGGTGAATTCCTCTATTCCGAGGTTTCCCCAAAATATTTTAAGGTTCCTTGTACCTGCCAGATAAGTGACATTCTTTACTTATCCTGGTAAGTGCTGCTTGGAACATAAGGTACCAGGCCAATATTTCCACCTGGCTTTATTCCATAAAGTCCAATCTTCATTCCTCAAAAGCTGTATGGTTATATGGCAAATATGATGTTCCAGTCACAACCTTGGTAATATAACCAGTGTTTCCAATTGTGTCCTGTTATAAGGAGAACAGATTCTTACCGAACTTATGCAAATAATTATATTGCCATGAAAACAACAATACTCACTTACTAAGAGTTTCTAAATTCGAGGGATCAGGTAGAGAGAAAAAGATAAATATTTCAATTTTACTTATAAAAGTATCATTTACCAAATTGCTATAAGTCATAGCTAGCTCAGGAGAAAAGAGAAAAAGTTTTTTTTAAATCTGAAAAAACAAAACATTAAAAATTCAGCAATACTTTAAATGAAAATTCATAAAAATTATAATCATCCTTATCAGTTGGTTCAGTCCTGTGTAATCTATTTTTGATCTCACTCTTTTTGTTAGTGGCTTTATGAAGTCATCAGTTTCTCCATCGGATTTCTGTAATTTTTTTTACCAAGTTCAGTTTTATGATCAGAAAGTTTGTCAGAAACCTGTACTCCAGTGTAAATGTCAGAGTCCTTTCCATGAATTTTTCTGAAGTCGAAACATTTTGCAAAAGCATTAGAGCAAAGAAATAAGTCTGTAAACAACAAGACCTCAAAATGGCAATTGACAAGGAAATTTGGTTAATTTTGTGACATACAACACTTTAAAATAATAATAACCAGAATTATGACTGATAACCAGGACAGATCAGAATTTCAGTAATGTTATATAATTTTAAAACACCTATGTCAATAACATTTGCCCACATAATAGCACCTAAGCAGGCTTATCATCACTGTTCTGACAACGCTTTCCATGTAATTGAACATATTGAATAAGCCTAATAAGTTTAGTATCTTTTCCCTTATAGGAAGAGAGCAAATTTCTTTGAGAAGTTCCAGGGCCCTTTGAAAATTCCCAAAGAAAAAAGTAAAAAAAAGACTTTATTTAAGATATGAATTTTGGTGGAGCTTGTCAAAAATATAAACAATCAAAGCAAACAGAGCATTAACAGTCCAAAAGCCTTAATAGAGAGACCTCAGTCTTTTGAACGTAGGAAATTATTTTAGCAGTTTTTTTTTTTTTCTGTCTTTTAGGTAGACTTACTCAAAGGTAAAGAAAAATCTTTTGTAACCTCTTTATCAAGTTTAAGCAAATTATCCTTTTAAGAGACAGAAGACCAAATTTTAATTTTGTACCAGCTTACTTCTGCTAGTAAAACTCATTTACTTAATTAAATTCCTTTCAATCTTAGCCAACTTGACCATGCAAAAACTCCTTTTCCAGAATTCTTCTTCCACAAACCTTTTATAACTTTCTTTTTACATTCAGAATTTGTCCCATGTCTTTCTTTTCCCTCCTAGTACTTGAGGACAAATTTATCTTTCTTAACCAAACAAAATATTTCCATTCTTTGTACCTTTATACATCTTACTTTCTTTGTACACAGACATATTTTTTTAATTTTTAGTAGCTTCAATCACATATATTAATTAGAAATTTTAACCCTTAGAAACCTTAATTTCTAAGTAAAAACTAAGTAAACAATTATAAACTTTCTTTTACATTAGTATCTTGTGGCTTGGAAAATTTATGAACACTTACTTCATCATTTCTGGAAACATGTTACTTTATAGTACAATCTTTTAATAAAACACATGTTTACCAATAGACCCAAAACACCTTTTAGTTTTCCTGTGATGAAAAGCCAAAAGTAGATAAACGTAAGTTTAGCAATCAATGTCTAATATTTTATCTTATTTGGAAATGATGATACTCAGAGAATTTTTATCATAAAATTCAGCAAAACTCTAAAGTTTTGGGTCACCAAAAAGAGTTTGGAAGCTGTAACCACCATAACACATAATTATTGTTTAAAGTTCATCCAACATTCATCTTTTTTACAACTATTTAGTTACTTCTTTCCAATAATTATTTAGATTGCCTACAAGACTTCATAAGACTTGAGATAAAATTAGCCATCATTTAAATTACTATTTTTGTTAACCAGTTCTGTAATAGAAATAACATCAGTTTTTTTTTTTTACAAAATTTCATGTAAATTTCATCACCTCTTATACCTTTAAACATAGTTATCATTAAAATTTTTATCAATAGGTCTTGGTCTTTTAATTTTGGACAAGGGAAGCATTCTCAGTCAGACATTTTAAAACATACTCAGGCAAAGTTGATGTAACCTCTTTGTATAAAATTAGCTCAAACATTCCAACCTTTATAATCTTATCAACACTTACACTTTTACATGTTCTCAATTCAATTGTAACCTGAGTCAAGGTCTTAAGACTAGTCAAATTTTTCCCTTCCTTTTTCTGGCCTTAATTCTTAGGTACCAATTAAGCAATTATGTGAGAGCTCTCAAAAAAATTTTTTTTCTCCAATTTAGAAGTTTTTCCAATTCAAAGGATCCGTCGTCTGGCCATTGACGAGTAGGATCTTCACTTGTATATTTATTCCAATAGTGACTCGAACCAATAAGCCTTTTTAAGGAAAGACCCGGAGGTAACTTTCCACGCTTAAAATAAATCTTTCCCATGGACGCAAGAGGCGTCCCTGGTGAGGGCGCAGATGATGTAGCCCCCATGATCCACAGAATTCACTCCCAAAGATATTCAGAGAAAGTAAAGACCTTCGTTGCACAGGCGGTAAGGATAAAAGGGTGTCTCCGGTCTCCCACAATAGTGTGGGACGCCTCCAGTCACAGACCCGCTAATCTGTGACACCGGGCGGGCGATACTGGAATGGGATTTTTCCAGCACTAACAAGCAACAAAGGTTAAGACGACAAAAGCCCTTATGGACTGGGCTCTTTATGACAAACTCCCCTGAGAGCTTGGCACAGCCGGACAAAGAGACAGTTCGGAACCCCAGTCTACTCGACTGGCCACCAAGGTGCACCCCGGTAAATGCACCTTCCGTATGGTGGAGACCAAGGAGAATATTCTCACTGGTCACAAAGCCAAGTTTTCTCAGGACACAGAACAAGACAGAAGGAAAAACCTCATCCGGTTTTTTTTTTTTTTTCTGTGCACAATGACAGCTTTAGCCACGCCTTAGGTCTCTTGGAGCCAGAATAATACCTAGCAGGGGAGGTGCCGCGGAGTTGGGGACTGTGTGCTTTACAGAGTACCTCGTCGTTGCACAGACATTTTCTTGCAGTTGGCGGGGGACCTGTGTCATCTACCCCGTTCCGTGACCCAACTTATCCTGACACGGGAGTCTTCTGAAAGTGGCGAGCGCCCTAATGGCTCTTAACTGCTCGACCCGCGCCCACCAAATTTGCGGCCTTTTTGGCTTCCAAGAAGCCCTTGGCAATGACCATCACTTTATGTGCATAATAACCCACAGCAAAGTTTGTAGACACCAGTCTGGTGAGACCCGCAAACTCACCAGTCTGTGGGGCCGGCCCGGACAGCAGGCTTATAGGGCCTATGCCTGCGTCCTACCCTATGGTATTTCCTTCTTATGACAAAAGACACAGACAAAAGAGAAAAGCAGAGACTATCTCTGGGAGGAAAAAGGATCAAGATCAAAAACCAAGAGTACTCTACCAAATTTAAACCAAGAGTCACTAAAAGCCCAAGAAACTAGTTTCCCAAATATTTTCTCCTGCCAATCTAAATTTAGAAAGAGAAAAAATTCTCACCACTTCCTTCCGCCGGACTCCGCAGATAGAGATTCCGGGATGCTGACGTGGTAAGAAGTCTTACCTTTTGCCGGCTTTCGTCAGGCGTTCCCGTATCTCATCATCTGCAGTAATCCAGGGAGAAGGCAGGTCTTCCAGCCAGAGAAGGCAACTTACCAGCCAGTGCTTCTCCTGGCTGGCTCGCCAAAACTGTCGGGGGAAGAGGGAGAATCTCCCTCTGCCCTTTCCCTTAAGGTTCTTCTGGCTGGCCAAATAATCAACAAGACAGGTTAGCAGGAGAAAATAATACCAAGTTTAATAACATGTATACATGGGAGAAAGCAGGGACACTGCGTTTCTCAACACAATAGCAGAAATTCTCGTCTTAAATATCATTTTCAGCCAATGACAAAGGAGGATTTTGGGGGTGGGGGAGTCAATTACAGGAGATTACCATTAAAGCACAGTAAACAAGAGTAAGGTTTATTATACAGATTTAAGTCATCACCTTCCACATTGATAAGTCACTAGAAATGAGCTCATCCCCCTCTCTTCTCCAAACAGAGAGGGAGATACCTTTACAAATGGAGATTTCCCTTATAAATGTAAATGTCTGTCTGGCAACTCCTTGCAGGGCCATCCAAAGAATGTGGCCAGAGACAGGACTCCCGATAAGATGGGCTTGTTGGTGCCTTTTCTATTGTAACCTCTATCCTAAATTATCTTTTATAGCAGTCATGATAATAACCCCTTCCTAAAACAGATTTTTTTTGGTTTTAAATTCTTTAGGCAGTTTGGGAGGGGAAACTCAAATATTTTTCCTGAGCTCTCTGAGTCCCTATTGTCTTCAGCTCGAAATAATCCGCATACCAGAGTGGTGCTTCCTGGGGCAGCTTGCCCTGAGCACCATCAGTTGCCTTGTGATTAAACCCTCTCTCTCAGCAATCTCGTCGTCTTGGTGATTGGCTTTCTGGGTGGCAGGCAAAAACAGACCTGGTGCGGTAACACCAGCAATTTCACCCTAGGTATACACTCAAAAGAATTGAAAACAGGTGTTCAAACAAAAACTTGTACACACATGATCATAGCAGCACTATTCACAATAGCCAAAAGGTGGAAACAACCCAAAGGTCCATTAACTGATGAATGGATAAACAAAATGTGGTAAATCATTACAATGGAATATTCTTCCGCAATAAAAAGGAATGAGGGTCTGATATGTACTACAACATGGATGAACCTTGGAAAGATTATGTTAAGTGGAAGAAGCCAGATACAAAAGGCCACATAGTGCATGATTCCATTTATATGAAATATCCAGAATAAGTACATCCATAGACAGGCAGAAAGTAGATGAGTGGTTGTCTGTGTAGGGGGAAGAGAGAGAATCTCCCTCTGCCCTTTCCCTTAAGGTTCTTCTGGCTGGCCAAATAATCAACAAGACAGGTTAGCAGGAGAAAATAATACCAAGTTTAATAACATGTATACATGGGAGAAAGCAGGAACACTGCGTTTCTCAACACAATAGCAGAAATTTTCGTCTTAAATATCATGTTCAGCCAATGACAAAGGAGGATTTTGGGGGTTGGGGGGAGTCAGTTACAGGAGATTACCACTAAAGCACAGTAAACAAGAGTAAGGTTTATTATGTAGCTCAAGGCCTCACCTTCCACATTGATAAGTCACTAGAAATGAGCTCATCCCCCTCTCTTCTCCAAACAGAGAGGGAGATACCTTTACAAATGGAGATTTCCCTTATAAATGTAAATGATTGTCTGGCAACTCTTCGCAGGGTCATCCAGAGAATGTGGCCAGAGAGACAGAACTTCTGATAAGAGAGGCTTGTTGGTGCCTTTCCTATTGTAACATTTACCCTACGTTATCTTTACAACCATCATGATAGATCTGTTCCAGGAAGGAGCTACCATGTCAAATTCTTTAGGCAGTTAGTGGGGGAGGTCAAATGTCCCTAGAGAAAACAACCAAGGTAAAGAGATAGATTTCAGGGTGGCCAAATCTTGATCTCCCACATCTGGGACTGGGGAAGGAGGGAAAAGTGAGTGGCTGCTGAATGAGTATGGTTTCTTCATGGTGATGAAAATGCTCTGGAATTAGAGGTGATGGCTGCACAACATTGTAAATGTACTAAAAGCCATGAATTCTATACTTTAAAGTGGCTAAAATGGTGAATTTTATGTTACGTGAATTTTGCTGTAATTTTAAAAAAAGATGACTTTCAAGAAACCTATGCCTGCCCAGCTCTGCCTTCCTAGTACCTTCCTCTGCCCGGGCTGGGCTAGTTAGAGGCGCTTGTGTTTGTTCACTCTGTGCCCAGGTGTGACTTCCCTAGTAGACTGATTTGCACCAACAGGCTGACTCTGGCAGTGTTCTCCAGGGGTACCCATTGCCACCTAGGGGTCTGACAAAGTGTGTGGCCATCTCTATGCAGAGATCTCAGGTGCTTGCCTACTGCCTGCATTTGCAGCATCTTGTTTGCATTAGAAAGACAGGACTATATGGACTTTTTTAAGCCTTTAAGCCTGAAGCACCCTTCTTTGTATTTTATCTTTTTGGCCTCTTCCCTAGCTGCTCTGGGTCAGCTATTTCTGCCTTGTTGACTACAAGACTGGTTCTCAAAGATGGGGGCGGGGAAGGGGGGATGGGATGTTGTGACCCCCAGGGGGCATTCAGCAATGTCTGGACATTTGGCAATGTCTGGGGACAGTTTGGTTGTCATGACTTGGGGGATGTTAATGCTATCTAGTGGGTGGAGGCCAGGGATGCTGTTAAACATCCTATAATGCATAGGACAGCCCCACAATAATGAACTATCTGGCCCCAAATGTCAATAGCGTTTAGACTGAGAAACCCAGGATTACGGTATCATTGCTATCATATAATTGAAAAGGCCAATAACTAGTTATTGTGGGCCTTCTCACTGAGGCAGCTTCCATTCTCTTGATCTCTGTGGCTTGTGATGCCAAATGCTGAAACAGTCCCAAAGAGAGGGCTCTGGGACTCTATCGGGAAATCAAGGACCTCAGCCTTGTAACTTATTGATCCCACAAAGACTATATCCCATAAGGCCCTGGGGCATGTACACATCATGGAGCTATAAAATGGAAGTTAACCCTTCCATGTCTGGCCCCGTGGCACAAGCCTACTGGTCTGCCTGGCAGAGACAAGCAGGTAAAGAATTAGAATGCTATTCCAAACATAAGACCCACCTGATCTGTAAAGGAAGGAAATAAGCACATTATTCTTACCATTTTTCTTTATCATTTCAAGTTATTCTGACTAATAATTGTATCATCAGTAACTTCATTCTGAACTAAGGTTTATTTATTGATTTTTATAACCTATTTATAGAAGGTTAGTCCTTTTTTCTTGTGAGAAAGACATTATTAGCTGTATGGATCTGTTTCATTTTCTTTAGTAATATTCCTATACTGGTAAAGCAAATGCTTTTAAAACAGGCATGATTTGAATGAAAATCAGATCCTCCATTTTAACAACCTTGTCACAGTCTTCCTGGAAGAAAGCAAGCACATGCTACATAAAACAGTAACAGATTCTTAAATGTTCTCCTCATTGCCCTGCAGAGAGATGATATGTTCAAAACACCTTTAACTATGCTTACTCACGTTACCTTAGAAAACACCTTGGGGAAAATCTTCAGTAATTATTTACTTGCTGGAAGGTTTACTGCCTGAAAAATTATACTTGGCCTCTCCCTAGCTGCAGGAAAATGTCCCAATTAGTAGATATCATGTTGAACACGTTGTTTGACAATCTGGCAGTCACATGGGGGAGGAGCTCATTACAGCTCCTCCATAATGAGTTTGCCAAAAGCATCTGTACCTGCCCCTGCAGTGGTAACTTTCCAGCAGTGGCCATCCAGGATAAATGGAAAAATCATGTTTGAGGCCAGGGGGCACTTGCTTACTTGGATTCACTCACATTGAAAATGCCATGACGTGAAATTCACATCTTTCTTCATCTAGCGGTCTGGCCATCACTTTCTGATAACAGTGCACAATTCCGTGGGGCCACTGAGGCCAGGACTTCATATGCTTGTGATTAGAAGACTACTGCTACAATAGAAAGTGAAGTATTCGGAAGAAATTAACAAATACACGAGGGTGGGTGCGAGCTTCTCTGCTTGGAAATGGTTGTATGGAAACATCTGTTTCAAACCATTCTGAGCTAGGAAGAATGTGGGGACCAGCCATATGGTTCTCTTGGAAAATGCTTGCCTCACATTCTTGACCTAAGAGATTGCATCTGGACAGAGGAGGAAATAGAAGTGGTCTTGGAATCACATCCTCTTAAAAACAAAACAAAACAAAGCAAAAACTATGTCCTTATGCTTTTTTTTTTTAATTTTTATTTATTTATTTTTTTCCCCCAAAGCCCCAGTAGATAGTTGTATATCATAGTTGCACAGCCTTCTAGTTGCTGTATGTGGGACGCGGCCTCAGCATGGCCGGAGAAGCGGTGCGTCAGTGCGCGCCCGGGATCCAAACCCGGGCCGCCAGCAGTGGCGTGCGCACACTTAACCGCTAAGCCACGGGGCCGGCCCTCCTTATGCTTTTTGAAAGGTTGCTTCACTGCATAAAAATTTCTCAAATTTACCCTTTGTGTTTATTTTTTTAACCCCTTACATAATTTCCCCACGGTTAACATCTTTCATGACTGCGGCATATTTGTCAAAATGAAGAAACTGACATTGGTGCACTATGATGAACCAAACCCCAGACTTTATGTGGATTTCACCAGTTTTCCTACTAATGTCCTTTTACTGTTCCGGGATCCCACTCAGGACACTACATTACATTTAATCATCATTTCTCCTACTCTTTCTTCTTGGCATTTGATGACCCTCCTCTCTTCTTTTTGACTGAGACAGTAAGCTTCAAAATGGGCTCTTAAAAAGCCTTCCTAAACATACTGGAACCAACTTTTCAATTGTGTCTATTGCAGGAGAAAGAAAAAAAAACCTTTCCCTATACTCTCCTAGGTTCTGCAGTTGGGGGCCTGGAAGTTAAACTGACAAAAGACAGATTAATAAGAGAAAAACAGAGTTTATTAACATTAGTAGAGTGTATATACGTGGGAGAAACTCGGTGATGAGTGACTCAAAGGGGTAGTAAGAACTTGGGGCTTATATAGCATCTTAAAAAAGAACAATAAATTTGTAGAGAAGTGACAAGACAAAAAGAAAAGGGCTTTAGTCTTTTAGGGGTGGAAACTGTGGGGAAGTAAACATATGGGGGAAAACTAATGGAAGATAAAGACTATTTAGTCAAGTTTGTTATACATACTCCTCTCAGTGCTGTCTCTGGGCTGATAAAAGTCTAGAGTTGTTCCCACTGCTTAAAAATCTAAGAATTGTCCTCCTCTTCCTGGTGTGAGAGAGAAAGACACCTTACAAATAGAATTTTATGTCCTGCTTTTAAGCAATTGGGGGAGAGCGCAGAGAGCTTTCTTTGGCATCTGCTATTTCTCAATTTCCTTCCGCTCAAAATAATCCCTATGCCAAAGTGTGGCATATTTGAGGTGGCATATTCTGATCCCCTACACTAGCTCAAAAAACAAATACACAAAAAACAAAACAAAACAAAACAAAAAACCCAATCAAAAAACCTTTGGAAAATTGAAAAATTCAAAAGTCTCTCCTGGTTGCTGTTTTTACCACATAAAACCATCATCATCCATTTTATGAATTTATCTTCTGTGGTTTTATTGGATATTCTGTCATAACTCAGCATATAGCTGAATCTATTTCATGGGTCAGAACAAGAGGTCATCAGGCAATAGGAAGGACCAGACTAGGAGAAGCAAGGTCTTAGAAGCTAGACTTCTGGGCTGGGAAAGAACAGAAGCTTGGACCAGACCATGCTTAACTATATGAGGGGAAGTTCAGAGAACTGGACAGCCATATCCAGAGAGTTGGGCTATAGAACATCTGGGAGACCCCACACACATAACATCAGAAAGTGAGCAAACAGCAGAAGCATGGGGCTGGGTTGGGAATGGTGGGCCAGCAGATGGACTGGCCATGAGTGCTGGAAAGGGTTGGGTGATACTCAGGAGCCAGCAGGCAATGATGAGGAGGTTGGCTAGAAAGAGCAGGAAGAATATCAGCTTGGGCTCACACTGCCTGTGAATCAGAGGCAGGATCCTGGTTCGAGGTCTCAGAGCTTAGGTTCTGAGTTAGTATCTCCAACAGGGTTGGGGCATGCAAGAATCACCCAAGAGCAAGATACCTGGCTGGGTTCAAGGCGTGAGATATCCAGTATACCAATGTAGAGTGTTGAGTACAGGAACCCCAGCCATTAGAATCTCGGCAAGGTAAGACCAAGGTCAGAACCCAGGTTAACTTGAAGTTGAATTAACTTCCCTACTAAACAGGAGGTGCTAAATCCCCCTGAATAGGAAAAAAAGAAATCGTTCACCCTAACTCAGAGTTTCTCAACCTTGGCACCAATGAGATTTGGGGCTGGATAGCTCTTTGATGTTGGGGGGCTGTCCTGAGACATTGTAGAATGTTCAGCAGCATCCCTAGCCTTGACCCACTAGATGCCAGTAACAACCCCCTGCCAAGTTGTGACAATCAAAAATGTCTCCAAATATTGCCAAAGGGACTGGGGGGACAAAATCATCCCCATTGAGAACAACTGCTCTGAAATAAGGCAGACCCAGAAGGAGGCATTAAATGGCCTCAGTTTTAGTTGAAAAATGTCTAAGGGAAGGAACCCAGGCCTGTTATTAGATCCCAGAAAGGAAGTCAAGGGAAGTGATGTACCTAGTAAGGCAACATGGATGCAATAGTTCCTTTGTAAAGAGGCACTGGATAGGCAAGTATTAGAAAATTTTGATCCTTGATGGCAAGTCTGGGACCATAAATTGTCTTGCTCCATATAAACAATATATATGGTAGAAGTGGGTATATATTCACTGACTTAATAGGTCAAATGAAATGGAATTATGCTTAAAACAATGTTTGGTGCATAAGGCCAAAGGAAATCAAAATTTTCTTTGTGTTCTCACACCATGAAAGCCTTGCTAGCCTTAAAATGCCTTTGCCCAATGTAGGATAAGATGATATTTTATTGAATAATGTCCTTTTTCACTCTGAGTTTTTTTCAATGGAGTCTTATAAAGGTATTGTGTAAAGCTTTTTTATCCCAGAAAATAGTAGTCATTTTAACCATTTTGGTGGACTTGTTACCTCTTATATACAGTTCTAGCCTAGATTTCTCTGATTTTCTGTGTGATGTTGATGTTTGGGAATAAACTGGCAAAGACTAGTAATCTCCAAACTCTGCTGCTTAAATCCATGTGAATTTCTTAATTTCATGTCATGTTGCACAATTACACTGTGGTTGGCAGCTTCCAAAATGGCCCCCATGATCCCTACTTCCTGGTGGTCATGACCTGTGTAGTCCCCTCCCCTTGAGTGAGGGCCGGACCTAGTGACTTGCTGTTGGCAAACAGACCACGGCAGAAGTGATGGGAAATCACTTCCAAGGTTAAGTTCTAAAGATTGTTACTTCAACTTTGCTTTCTCTCTGGCTCTTCTTGCTTGTTCCATCTGATGAAGCCAGATGCCATGTTGTGAGCTGACCTATGGAGAGACCTACAAGACAAGGAACAAAGGGAGGCCTCTGGCCAGCAGCCAGCAAGGAACTGAGGCCCTCAGTCCAACAGCCTTCTGGGAACAAAAACCTGCCCACAACCACTTGAATGAACTTGGAAGTGGATCCTCCTCCATTTGAGCCTTGAGATGACTGTAGCTCGCAGCTAACATCTTGATTGCAGCCTGTGAGAGACCCTGCACCAGAAGACCCAGCTTAGCCGCTCACAGATTTCTGATCCCCAGAAAGCATGAGATGAGAAAAGTTGTCATTTTAAGTTGTTACATTTTAGGGTAATTTGTTATGCAGCAATAGATGACTAATACATACACGAAGGTCATTCTGCCCTTAGATCAACGGCATAATATGGTGTCATCAAATGTGGCAACACACAGCTGTAAAGACAGAACAATTAAACTTGAACTCCAGGTCCTAATGGGTAGAGATGGGCCCTGAGGTAAGGGGATAGCAACTGACCATGAGACACAGAATTTAGGGCTGCTGAGAAATGGAAGATAATCTACTTGTGACATGGAAACAGGAAGTTCATCATTTCTAGCCAGAAAACAAAAAGACCCAAAATGTTTATAATCTGCCCAACAGGAATAAGCAGAAGCGAGCAGAAAACCAAAGAGTGGTGATATGAGTATTAGGAGAAGTCTCCATTGCCCGTGGGGAAGGGGCACTGGAAAGAAAAGAATCCAGGGTTCAAGGAGCACCAAGGATTCAGAATAAAACGGTGACTGTGGTTTCAGGGAGAATGTCCACGTTTAAAAATATATTTCCGGGCCGGCCCCGTGGCTCAGCGGTTAAGTGCTCACGCTCCACTACTGGCGGCCGGGGTTCGGATCTCGGGTACGCACCGATGCACCGCTTCTCTGGTCATGCTGAGGCCCCGTCCCACATACAGCAACTAGAAGAATGTGCAACTATGACATATAACTATCTACTGGGGCTTTGGGGGAAAAAAAAGGAGGAGGATTGGCAATAGATGTTAGCTCAGAGCCGGTCTTCCTCAGCAAAAAGAGGAGTATTAGCATGGATGTTAGCTCAGGGCTGATCTTCCTCACACACACAAAAATATATATATATATATTTCCAAAATGTGATGTATGATAAAAAGTCAAATACATCACAACCACAACACCCTGAAAAGAAGAAGCCTCAGTCTCCCAGCCCTCTAGGTGACTAAACTATAGCTGGATTTTCTGGACAATTTCATAGGCCCGATGGAAAAGAAAGAAACTTAGTTGATGGAAGAAGAGAGGCAAGGATGTGAGAGTCCATTATTTGTAACTGGGCAAAAAACTTAAACACAATAATACCACTTATTGATCATGGCGCAAAATACATTACAGTTTCTTTAAACTTCATGGTTTGCAGGTGAGGAAACTAAGACCTTGTGACGAGGTGTGTAAATGGTGGAGCCAGATAAGACCCAGGTCATCTGACTCCTAAAGCATACACTTTGCCCAGGGGTGATAGTCAGAAGATTTAACAACCGTGCAGCACAAGGTGACAGCAATCAGAACATGATGGCCTCTGAGCTGAGTCATCCTGCAGACCCCTGCTGGGCCACGCCAGCTGGATCATGGGAGGCTGGCATAGTGACCCAAGGAGGGGGCCACCAGGGTTGCTCAGGGCAGTGTTTATTTCCGAAGTGGCACTGAAGTTCTGTACTTCAATATTTAACCATCTGGTCAGAGGTACAGGTTTCCCCCGCTATCTCAAAGTTTGCTGTACACCACTTGGCTTTTACGAAAGACCTACATTAGTGCCTGTTTTCGCCAACCGAAAGAAATCCAAAGAGGATTTTCACTTTTACGAAAAAAGGCAAACAGTGAAAATAGTGTTCAGCGTTTGTTTTGCAGCGAGCCATTATAGAGGCTAAGCAGTCAAGCATACTGTCTTATTTCAAGCCTGCCACATCGGCCACAGCAGGCAACGAACCTCAACCTTGAACATTGGGCAGGCGAACATAGAAGGCGGCGTAGACGTTAGTATCTGCCTGCCCTGATGGATTCAGACGACGATGAGATGTTAATAGATGAATGACCCTCTTCCTCTCTCTCCTCCACCCCAGTCTCCTGTATCCACCACCACCCCAACCTCCGACGACTCAGCTTAACACTCCATCATCACTCCCACTACCTCTCAGCTTTCCAGTGTGCTCACTGCCTTCCCGATTCTGGTAGGTGAAACTTCACTGTACATGTTATTTCTACTTTATATAGGCTGTTTATTTATCATATCATTCCTGCTTTTGCTATATGTTAGTGTTATTTTAGGTTTTATGTGTTATTTGGTATGATTTGGTAGGTTATTTTTGGGGTCTGGGAACACTCAAAAATTTTTCCCATATTAATTAACGGTAATTGTTTCTTCGCTTTATGCCATTTCGGCTTACGAAAGGTTTCACAGGAACGCTCTACTGTCGAATAGAGGGGGAAATCTGTACTGGTGGGTGTGGGCTGAGTATTAACTTTGTTTCCAACAGGTCTTCTCCCAGGCCTCCTTTCTGTGGGGTCCTGTCTCCACTTGTTAGATAAAACATGGAAATTTATTTCCAGCACAAACTAACTAAGAGTGAAGGGGAAACCAGATTGTCTGCTCCCTCAAGCATTTGTAGACAGACAACTTTTAAATAAAAGTGCACACATGGGATTCTGAAAGCTGCACAGGAACAGTGAGTTCTGGTCAGAGATCCCTCTAGAAAGAGAAACTCAAGTTCCTGTCTTGCCGCTTGAAAAGGGAGTTGGGAGTGAGAGTGGAATTCAACTGTTCAGGCAAAAGCTGGTCTCTTCGTTTCAGGTGAAATTGCAAGATTATGACATAAATTTGAAATAGTCATGGAGTTGTGCTCCTCCAGCCTGGCTGGTTAATTTCTGTTGCGTGCAGATCTGAGGAAGAAAGCCATATATGTGGCCTTGGGTTGGGGGCGTGAGACAGGCAGTAGAATATAAAGCAGTTCTTCTCCATCCCAGGGACACCCTCCTGAAATTCGGAAAACTGGTCTCGGGTGTGGCCTGGCAATGGGGTTAAAATCTCCCCCAATGATTATAATGTGTAGCCCACGGTGGGAATCATTGATCTAGAGGGATGGTAGGACTTTTGCAGGGACCACAGCTAGGGTGGAGTTCCAATTTTGCCACTTACTGATTGGGTTCAGTAAATGACCAGATTAATGCAGTCCATTTTCCTAAGCCAGTCAAATATTGGCCCAACTTTCCCCCTCTGATGCATAGAGGGAATTGCAGTTTTTTCCTTGTGACTTGTCTCTCTGTGTTGTCTCCCTTGTTTGCATTCGAAGGGAGAATTAATGATTTAACCTCTCTATGCCATTTTTATTATCCTAGAAATGAGAAAAATAGTCCCTATTTCACATAGCAGGCACTCAGTGATCAGTAGCCACTATTTTTGTTGTGGTCCTGCGGGGCACATAGCTAATGAACTCGCAGGGGCGCTGCTGAAGCAGCATTCCATGGAGAAAACTCACAGAAACGGGAACAGTAGCAGGTGTGGGAACCCCTGCTCCCTATCGCATTCTGGCACGGCTATGTTGGACCCTGGAGAGGGACCCACACCCTTGGGCTAAGCAGTTGAGTTAGGGAAGCCCAGACTCCTCCACGTATGAAGGGTTCCGATATGATTGTAATAAGACAGAGTAGAACCTTCCTGTTATAATTGAGCTGGGATATGTGAAAATACTTCAACTATGAAAGCATCATACAAACGAAGATGTAATTATTGTAACAGTCTCCTGTTTTCACGCGTACCATATCCCTACACAACTTTCACATTGCTCCATGTTGGGATTTTCTGGGGCCATTGTTTGTATAGTAGAGTACACTGTTTCTCGAAATTTAATGTGCATACTAATCACCCAGGTCTCCTGTTAAAATGTAGATTCTGACTCAGTAGATCTTGGTGGGCCCTGAGATTCTGCATTTCTGTTTTTTCAGCATCCCAGGTGATTCAGAAGCTTCTTCTATAAAAAAGGTATCAAGCATTGTTCCATTTGCTGTCTCAAGGCACATGTCATGGCCATCAAGCATTGCCATCTTTCTCTGGTATGTTGGTCTCTTTTAGGGTTGCCAGATGAAATAGGTATGTCCCAAACATACTTAGGTAAAAATTATTCCTTGTTTATCTGAAATTTAAATATAACTGGGTTTCTGGCTAAATCTGGCCACTCTAAGGCCCCACTAGCCTCTTCCCACTTCTAATTTTCTGCCTCTGATCTGTTGGGCGAAGAGGGGAGTTGAAAATAGAGCTTGAAATTACAGAGCTGCCAAGACTAAGTCCTCAATTATTTTCCATCTACGCTTCCTTCCCCATAGCTTCAAATACTGTCTCTATTCTGACCAAACCTCTTTCCCCAACTCCTCTCTCCTGAGTTCTAAGACTCTGAGACCCAGTTGCCTCCTCACCATCCCTGCTGGACTGTCAATGGGGATCTCCAACCTCACACGCTCCTAGCAGGGCTCTTGATCCACCCTTCCCCCGTCTCTCCCTCTGTTCCACCAGTTTCTCTTCCAATATCCCATGTCTCAGTACATGGTACTGAGGGCCAATATCCTAAAAGCCATTTTGGGTGCTGCTCTTCCCCACACATCCCCTTTCCAGTCCATCAACTGGTCCTGGTGGCTCTCTCTCCAATCCATCCTTCCCTCCCAGTCTCACTGCTAAAATCCCTGTCTAGGCCATCATCCCCTCCTGCCTGGACTAGTGCCATGGACTTAGCTGGTCTAGAGTCTTTCTTGTCTCGTTTCTCCCCATTCCCCACACAGCAGCCGAGGGACCTTCTCACAGCACCAATCAGATCGTATCACTCGCCTCCCCCCCTCGTTGGTTCCCACACTCAAAGGCCTCTAGCAGGTCCCTGTTGGAATTACTGGCTAGAAGCTGGTAAGTCTGCAACAGAGGTTCTGAACTGGCGGTGACTTTGCTCCCTAGAGGACATTGGCAATGTTTGGAGACATTTTTGATTGTCACCACTGGGGGCCATTACTGGCATCTAGTGAGGAGAGAACAGGGATGCTGCTAAACATCTTGCAATGCACACGACAGTGCACCGATACCAAAGAATGTCAATCACACAGAGGCTGAGATACCCTGGCCTAAAGTAAGTAGTATCACAGTGTTTAAGATGAAAGAGTCAGGGACATTGCCTCAACTCTACTGGAAAGTTCTTGTGCTGACAAGCCATCCCTCCACATTAATGAATGCCTTCATTCAGCTGCCCTGAGGGAGGACCAGCTACTGCTTGGATAGACAGATGCAGCAAAGAGAAGCAGTGCTGAGAGCCCCGTCTGCTGCTACCAAGTAAGCAAGCATAACTAGGGCACTTGGAGTTTACATAAGCTTGAGCAAATCACACCCCTAGTAAAGAATAAAACAGCTAAACACCAAAGCCATGTGCACTGAAGGGTTGTATTTCCAAAGGCCCAGGGGATAGCCGATGAACGCCTTGAACTGCCGGGCTGTACATGGCTGCTTTGAGAGTTTGCAAAGAACAGAGGCTTCTGATTTTTTCCCCTCAAGCTGTTAGCTTTAAGTGAAACCAGGGTAAATAAGATCTCTTTGGTGTCTCTTGTCAGTTAAAGGATGATGTAGACAATATGTTTTGATCTCTCACAAAAACTATGAATTTTTTTTCCTTCTGTCGAAACATCTTTTCCAATGACATTTGAACAACTTACCAAGGGCAACCTCAAAATGTGTGTTTTTTCCACCTTTAAAAAAATGCAAAAATAACTGTTTTTCTTTTCTGCTTCATTAAGCTAAACAGACTTGATATAAGGCTGGCCTTTCCTACTACTGAGTAATCCCATGTAATATGAATACAGCTGCCAAAGAATTAATAGTTGCTAATTATCTCCATCAACTAGCTTTCCTGTTAACCATTTTTAACTCGGGTTTCCCCTGATGGGTAGGAAACACTGTATAGCGTGGTTCACCAGAGAGCCCTCTGTAATCCCCTGTCATTTGATAGGCAAAGCCCAAACCTATCTTTGTCCAGCAGGTTTCAAGAGCCCCGCAGTGAGAAATAGACTAAGAAACAAGGTGGGTGCACGGGGAAGATGGGGACGCGGTTTTGGCAGAAGACTTCATGAGAGATGCAAAACGGATGCTTATAGGAGTCAGATATTTTGGGGGTTTAGGATGTTGAAGACAGTGTCTTCTCATGCTCGTAGTTCTCAACTCTGGCTGCATATTAGAATCACCTGGAGAGCTTTTAAAACGCACCAATACCCGGACTGGGCCCCACCCTCAGAGTTTCTGATTTAGTTGGCCTGGGGAAGGCCCACGGCATTGTGATTTTTTAAAAGTTTCCCAAATGATTCTAATGAACGCTGAGGGTTGAGAACCACCACCCTAGACCAAGATTTCTCCACCTCAGTGCTGGTGATATTTTGAACCAGGTCATTCTTTGCTGCAGGGGCTGTCCTGTGCACTGTAGGATGTTGACCAGCATCCCTGGGCTTTACCCACTAGATACCAGTAGCACCTTTTCCGAAGCTGTGACAACCAAAAATGTCTCCAGATATTGCCCCCTACCCCGTCGACCACCATTGAGAATCACCGTCATGGCCACCGCGTGCAGAACGTAGTTCACTGGTGACTACAAGATAGTCATAAGACTACAAGATTTACATGATGTTAAAGATCTATCTCTGAGAGAGAAAGGAGAGGAATTATTCTCTCTCTAATCGAGTCATTTTTTCCCATAGGCAGCCTCCTTCCCTCCTATCCATGCTACTCCCAGGATAACTTTCTAGCCTTAGGCGCTCCAACATGGTAGTCAGTAGCCACTAGTCACATGTGGCTTGTTAAATTTAAACTTTAATTTAAATGTAATAAAAGTAAAAATTCAGTTCCTCAGTCACACTAGCTTCATGTCCGTTGCTCAATAGTCACATATGGCTAGTGGCTACAAGACTTTAATGCAGATATAGAACTTTTTCATCATTGCAGAAGGTTCCATTGGACGGCACTGTTCAACCACAGAATTCATGGTGATGTTCTCATGCTTAAAAACCTCTGTTAGTGCCTCACTGCCTGTAGGATCAATTTCAGCCACGTTAGCTTGGCATTTAAGATACTTCAGGATCTAACCACACTGTCTCTTCTAAACCTCTCTTTGCTCCTCAGCCTCCTTTGTACAGTTCATCACTTTATAGAAGAGACCAACGCACTTCTCTACCTCCAAGCCTTTGCTGGTGTTGTTTTCTTTGCCATGAGTGCCCTTTCTCTAACTTCTTCACTTGGAAAACTCATACTTGACCTTCAGGTTCAGTTCAAATGTCCCTCCCACTCCAGCCCTCTAGATCCCAAACAATTGCTCCATTCACTGTTGCCCCACAGGACTTGAATACTTATACTTGTCACCTTTGATCATAAATAGTTGTTTCCATATGTGTCTCCTATGCCTCACTTGGAGCTCCTCAAGGTCAAGGAGTGGTTTTATTCCTCTTCACATCACAAAAGGCTAGCACAATGCAGACACACATTTCAAGTGAAATAGTTAATCAACTAACTATTGAATGAAAATGGCGTGATTAGACACATTTAACACCACAGAATTCCAACAACCCACACCTCTATGAAATTGACAGCATCTTTTTGGGGTAAGAACATCTGCCTTTTATTTTCTGAGCAGAATGAGCATATCTGGTAACTAGAGGGCTCTTTACTGGGATAGAAGATACAATCATTTAAAAATTATATCTGATGGGCTGATAGTCACAAAGAGTAAGAAAGAAGATAAAGAGGAAATTTATCGTTCTCGTATGTGGGTTTTATCTCTTATATCAGTTAAACAGGAATATCTCAAGAGAAAGAACATTTAAATGGAGAAAAAACAGAAAGGAAAACAGCTTAGTATTACAGCTACACAGTGTTTCTTCTCTGGCATATTCTTGACTTTCTCTAAAGCATAGTTTGTCTGCATCACCAACCCAGAGTTGTATCTTACAATTCCTTTCTCTTTCCCTCAGCACCTAACACAGCGTCCAGAACATAGCTGGTGCTCAGCTCACTCACCTCCTCCAGGAAGCCTTCTTTGACTTCCCCCTGGCTGGTTTGACCCCTCTTTTGTGATCCTGCAGGACCATGCACACTGTTTCATCGTGTACTTACCACACTGTATTACATATCATCTCCTGACTATAACTGTGTTTTTCCCGAGGTCAGAAACTATATCTTCTTCTTCTTTGTGTCTTCATGGCCTTTTAGTGTCTGGCACCACAATAAATCTTTGTTAAATAAATAAACTTTGGGCAGCAGGCAGTTCAGGTTTTAATGGAGAACAACAGTATTTCTTTGCAATGGTTAACAGTATTAGTAGGAACTTGTAGAATTTGGAAGGAAAAGTGGGAGAAAGTTTATGAGTATGAATTTATTTGGATGAAAAAACCCTTTGGTATTACTGGTCCTGAATAAAGACACAATAATCATTAAGTAATTCTAGAAAGTAGAGACAAGTCTAGAAAAAGAATCCTTGCAAGATTCCTTTTAAACCTGTTGATGTCAATCCAATGAATAAATATTGAATACTTAGTATAAGTAAATAATTGTGCCAAGAGAGAAAAAAGAAAATAGTTCTGCCAGTTAACATTTCATAATTCTATGACCTTATGATTCTGAACGCCTACATAAGGTATTTTTAGACCTTGGCAGTCACATTGGGTAGATTTACATGAAGAAACAGGCATTATGGAGTCAGAACTCGCATGGATTTCTTTCATCAAAGTTTCGCTACCAAGTGCCATGAGGTCGTTTTCAGATTCAGGCCCTTGGTTTAGGGCTTCTCCGCAGAGTAGACTGGACAATCATGAGCCACTTGGCAGTTTGCAAGGTGCAGGTTCATTCCGCTTTATGTTCTGTCCATTTCTCTAGCAGCCAGATGGTTAAGTGCCCTTTCTTAAGCACATGCACGCTCACAGAAAAGGTGTGAGGAAGGACCCGGGAATGAGGAGCTTCTCACACAGCAGGCTGACTCGCTGTACAGAAGTTGGGATTGTTGACCCACTGCTTGTGCCTGAAAGCCTTTTCAGCCTCACAAAACCCCGGGTTTCTTCATTAGCATATCAGAGGTGGCTCAGTGGTGGGAAATGCTGCAGGCGACAAAGGCCACCGCTCAGTGGCATTGTCTCATTGGTGCTTACAGAAGCAGAAAAAATGATAATCGGGCCAGGGCTGCAGTGATGGACGGATGTTGACATATTTTCTTGGGTGACCAGCGTCTTCCCCCCCTCCACTTGATCCGTCCTCAAGACTGCCTACCCACCCACCTCCAAAGGCATAGCTGCTGGACAAGTATACAGGAAGAAGCGCGTCCCAATCAAAACCTCTCTCTAGTTAAAACAAAGACATAATTTCAACTTTAACTTCAATCGTGACTGGAAGGGATTTGCCATTCTTTTCAGACTTGAAAGCCTTATTGGCAACATAATTTGATGATAAATAGGAGAGTCAGCTGCCAGTTACTAATACCATCATAGAGACTGAATCACTGTTTATGCCACAACACCTCTTCCCAGGAATGAGCCATCTTCTGATTTTACACTGAAAGGGAGAAAAGACATTCAGTGAAAAAGGAACTTCACATTCTCATTGACCTAAATGATTTCCCTTCTCTTTGAAGGGAAATTTTGAAGTTTGAAGTTTGAAGCCAGAGTTCTATATTCTATCGCAGTGGCTCTCAACCCGGGGGTGATTCTGCCCCCAGTGAACATTGGGCAGCGTCTGGAAACATTTTTGTTTGTCACAGCTAAAGGGTGTATATGCTCTTGGCATGTAGTGTGTTGAGGCCAGGGATGCTGCTAAACATCCCACAATGCACAGGACAGCCCCAGTAACAAAGACTTATTTGGCTCACAATGTGAATGGCGCCAAGGCTGAGAAACTGTTCTATAGCCTTCTTTGTGAATATAGTTTACCAATTCTTATTGAGACAAATTGCTATTGATAAATGGGCACCTTGAGGGCCTTATATCCCCATGCTTGCTACATTAATTTAGAATATTGACAATTTTTTACAAAGAAACAGAACCTAAATTATAATTTCTCAACTTTGGCTGTGTCATTGAAAGATTTGATCTAAGCAGTGGGTGTAAAATTTTAGAAAATTGCATATTGGGCACAGAAGGGTGAAAATTTTCCTACATTCGGTAATTTGACTTTCTCACAGCCAACAACATGTCTTTTACTTCACGCTCAGCTGAGTCTTAAATATACTCCAAATGGCATAAAATTTGATTGAAGACTTCTTCCTCCTTGCTTGGAGATATTTATAACCTCCTAGAAAATGACACACTGGGGTACAATATACATTGTTCAAACATATATATATATGTTTGAATATATATATATATAAATCAAATTTACATTTAAAATCACATGTTGTAGTAGGTTTGTGTTATTTAATATCATGTTTTCCTAGATCAAAATTTTTTCAGTTCAATATTTACAAATCAGAATATTTGTAATCCTATATATACACATATACATATGCATATATCAATAGATATAGATGTATAAAAAAACATATATTGTTTTTCTTAGATGCCGATTATTCTATCCAAGTAGCTGCACGTTGACCAAACCACCCAGATCCCAAACTCTGACTATTGATCCCTGGTTATTATATCCATTGGTATATAATTGAGATAACTGACTTCTTCACAAGGTAAAGTAGATTTTAGATGCTAGAAAAAAATTGCAGTTGATTATAATGGACTTTATAAAGAGGAACATAAAATGGAGACCAAATTGAATTGCCTTAATCCATCTTCAATCATCTTATGATATAGTCTGCATAATATATGGTTTTTTCCTTAAAAGTTCTTAATTAAAATTATCCTATTGTTTAGGAATCAAACAGGCCTGAGACACTTCCAGAATCAGAGTTAGGCTCTTCGGTGAAGATATTTCACCATTTGTAAAAATAGTTTTACTTTCTGTAAAAGACAGTGTCATATATTCTAACACAGTGGTTCATATTAGAATCAATTGAGCCTTAAAAGTGTACTCATTTCTTAGGCTCCACTCAGACTGGTTGAATCAGAATATCTGAGAATGGTATTAAAACAAAACAACACAGACACGCACAAACCTGCACACACACCAGGCAATTCTAACATGCCTCCTTGGTGGGAAGGCTGGCTGGAAACCTAGGTCTAAAGCAGAGGCAATCATAGACAAGTGAATCTGCAGGTAAACTGGGAAAATACTGCCCCATAGAGAGAGCAGGGACATTTCTCTGTCTTAGTCTAGCAGGGGCGGGGAGTGGGAATCATCCAGGTGAATACACTTGGTATGTAACAATTTAGCAATGATTCATTTTTTAAATTGCCATCCTGAATGAGAACAGCAGCTTAGTATAATGCAAAGAATGTTGGAATCCAGGCGGTGTTCATTCTGGCTCTTTCCCTGACTAGCTTCGGGTGAGCTCTGTCAAGCCCCTTCATTCTTCCTGGCCTCAGTTTACTCTCCTATAAAATGGGGGGCTTGGTTATGTGATTTCTACTGTTTCGCTCAATTAGGAGAGAAAATTAACAATGAGTGATAATTATGAATTTAGAAAAAAATTTAAACAACACAACATTTTATATTTTTCATAAGTTTACATAGTACTGTATGGAAAAATAATATAGAATTTATAAAAGAATTTTTGGTAATTTGTATTTAAGACATACATTTCATATCAGAAAAACTGGCCTAGTGTTTTGACCATAAGATATTTCTATAGCTAAATATATCTTGGAGATCAGCAAATTTTTCTGTAAAGGAGCACGTAGTAAATATTTTAGGCTTTGAGGGGCAGGCTACAGAAAATCTCTGTTGCATAATCTTTTTGAAAAACTCCTTTAAAAATGTGAAAAACAGATGATGGGCAAGATTTGCTGATCCTGGTCTTAAACAATTAAAATGTATATTTGCATAAAAACAAAATAGCTTGCTTTTACATAACAACAACAGAAAACCTCCTAAAAGCTATTGTTACGTGTGGTTTCATGGAGAGATGGAATCTGAGCAACAAAGAAGCCTGCTGAAGAAGTTTTTATTTAAGATCAACCGGGGGCAACCATCCATCTTGCAGCGTGACCAACTCATCCTGGTTTGCCTGGAACTTGCCTGGTTTTAACACTGAAGTCCTGAGTGCCAGGAACCCAGGATGGTTGGTCACCATCCATCTAAGACTCTTGGACAGGTTTCTTTCTTGGGAAATCTAAGACCAAATTGAAAGGTAAAAAGCTTGAAATGGAAATGCTTTTAGGAGCTTTAACATATAAACAATAGGCAAAGACCCCAGCTGGAAAACTTTAAAGGGAAAATTGCAAGAGAATATTTTGTAGTCTTTTTTTGGATTAAGCTCGATTGAACCTAAATCTACATTCCAGATAACAGTTCCAATCCAAGAGGCTGCAGATGAGGAAAACGCTTATTCACAAGTGTATTGGGTGTTTTGTAGGACAAGTTTATACATCCTCTGGATATGATAAATCCTGGATGTTATGATGAAACACAACCCAACCTTATTACTCAGAAGTGACAGTTTATGATTACTTCCTGCGTTTGTCTGAAGAGGACACATGGCATGAAATCATCTGTGAGCCTAACTATGAATAAAAAGATTACTATGTACAGGTTCAAAAGCTGGACAGTGAAGAAGGCTGACAGAGATAAAAATGGATTCATTTGAAATATGGTGTTGGAGGAGAGCTCTACGGATACCCTGGACTGCCAGAAAGATAAGCAAGTGGGTCCTAGAGCAAATTAAGCCTGAACTGTCACTGGAGGCAAAAATGATAAAACTGAGGCTGTCCTACTTCAGGCACATCATGAGAAGGTAGGATTCTTTGGAAAAGACAACAATGCAGGGAAAAGTAGGAGGCAACAGGAAAAGAGGAAGACCAAATATGAAATGGATTGACTCCACAAAGGAAGCTATAGGCATGAGTCTACAGGAGCTGAGCGAAATCAGTAAACAGCCATTGGTAATTAGGTAGCTAGTAACTAAAGTTTTTTTTCTTTTTTGCAATTACTAATTATAGCTTTTGGTTGTTTGCCCACCCATTGTTAACTACACTGCTTAGGCAATATGCTATCCGACTCTCACTAGCTTCCTATAGACAACATCTCCCTGATGCCAGGGTCACCATGGTAATGGGTGTTTGAGCTGTTCTTCAGGAATTAGGACCCCTTTGTCCAGTTCAGTCTGGTTGAGACCACCAACCCATCAACTGGACCCGCGCAGATACCCAATAAGGGACATTTTGACATTAAGAGGCTAAAAACTCCACCTCAGATCATGCTAACGCCACCATTTTGGGACATTTTGACATTAAGAGGCTAAAAACTCCACCTCAGATCATGCTAACGCCACCATTTTGTGAATATGCGTCCTATGAAGAGGCCAGAAGTTTGACTACGTTTGCACAGATCACCAATTACCTCACCTCTCCTCACCTCCAATCGTCTATCTCCACATTTCAGATCTCCTTGCCCCATACTCTATAAATATCCCTGAGTCCCCATTTTCGGAGAGGCAGATTTGAGACGTATTCTCTCACTTCCTCACTTGGCTGCCTTGTGATTAAAACCCTCTCTCTGCTGCAATCTTGTTGTCTCCGTGATTGGCTTTCTGGGCGATTGGCAAGAACGAACCTGGTTCGGTAACATGAGGAGGGCTGTTGAGGATAGGACACTGTGGACATCACTCATTCATAAGGTTGTTAGGAGTTGGAGCTGACTTGACAGCACGGCACATAACAACAAAGTAGGGACTGCTTTGGAAAAGGCCAGGAATAAAAAAGGGAACAATTTTCTCAACATGCTCTTATTGTGTGCATTATTGTCATTAATTTGAATCTTTAAGACTACAAACTCAAAGCTTAAAAGGCTATTTTCTTTTAGGAACTTGCCTGGAAATTAGGTATAGCACCGCCAGGGGAGCTTTGTTATGACCACATGGTTTCCCATTTGTACGTTATAAAAACAGAAACCCTTGTTAAAACATAAATATTAAAAAGTAGATTTGATGGCTTGAAAGAGGACGCCATTGAGTAAAACAAAATCGAGGATATAATTTAGAAACTTTTGCAATATTCTTTCATTGTTATCAATTTATTCCAATTCTAATCCTATGTTTGGAACTGTGGTTGTGTCTTTATGACTCATCCTATTGGGTTATAAAAGCATCTTTTTTTCTGAGCTTCAGGTCAACTTGGCATCAAAAGCTCTGCTTCCTCTGAGGCTGTGGCTATGAGTAGTTCTCTTTAGAATCTATTTCAGCAGAATCAGTGATGCTGGAAAATAATCACATATTTCTCTAAATTCATCTTCCTTCCCCTTCCATGGTATAAAATCAAGGGGAAAGAGGGAAGACCCATTTAGGTAGTGGCTTGTTGTCTTGGCTCTACAAGAAACCCAGTGATGAGTGTCTTTCCCTAACTGGAAACAAACTTTCCTTGGCTGTAAGGGGAGTGGAGTGGGGCATTAGGACCTCAAACGAGGAAAGTTCAGAATGGTTCAAGTGATCATAGATAAGGAGAAAAGGGCCGGGGGCCACTGGGTGCACTGAGCATGGCCGTGGAGGGTCCAAGCAGTGAAATTTTACGTAAGTATTAAAGTATTGCTTCACCAACTCTCTCCCAAAGCATGTAAATATGTATTATAATACAAATACAATTACAAGCGTAATATTTGGGTCAAACATTCTATTAGTTCCTACTCATCCACCCCATTCACTCAAGTCCAGAAGACAAGTGGCCATCAACTTCCTATTTCACCTAGTGATAAATCAAGAAACTCTTAATCATTTTTCGATGTATTTTAATACCTAAATTCCAACACCATTGGATGTATGCAAGTTAAATTTTTCTAAATTATTTTCTGACTTAAACCTAAATGCAGGAACTTCTTTTTCTTAATGGCCTATGTAAATAGATGAGGACTTACCCTACTCCCTTACAAAATTTTCCACTGAACGATGGCTGAAATTGAGCCCCATCCAAAGCCAGCCTTGAGGCCTGAGCCCTACTGTCCCTGGCTGCCTGTGCCTTCTACTGCCCCCATGGGTCCAATCCCTGGCTTACATGTTTTTCACATGAGGGTCTATTCCATGGCTTCCTGCTCCTCTCTGTTAGCAGTGTCAATCCTGCTGCCCTTTCCTCCCAGGTTCCCTCTGGACCATAGTCCCCGCTTCCTTGTATTGTCTTGCTAGACTAGTTATTAAACCACAGTCTCAGCTCAAGCCCTGCTTTCTGTACTCTGTCCTCTGATGCTGCGGCTGGAACTCTGCAAACCTCATTGCCCCTTTCCCATCTGTCACCCTGCTTGGCTCTGCCAGTATGGAGTGCTAGATGGAGGTAGAAGCATGAAGGACAGAGATGGGACTTCTTCCCATTTGCTTGCTGCTCCTGTCAGTGTCATCCCAGCCATGCTTCCTTGCCCTGGCAGCAGTTGCTTCCAGTAATAGTTGGTTCCAATTTCCAGTATTATTCTCCATCCTCTTAAAGGTACCAGCTCCAGCCTCCTCAGAGGTCTGGGCACCAGCTCTGCAGGCCTCTGCTCATAGATTTTAGGTTCTGATAGCCCCGACTTCTTCCATTTGTTCTTGCAGGCCTAGGAGTGGCCATTGCTTCTAACAGCAGTGACTACCTCTGTGTTACCTCAGTCTTCCCTCCTTGTCTTCTCATTCCTCAATACCTATTTAACTGAGTATATTAAATTCTCTCTGTTAAACTAACTGATGTGTTTCCTTCTTTTTCAATTGCATCTTGACAGATTTGTTTGTAAGCTTCTAAGGTTCTGATTGCTCAAACATGCCACATATCAACAGAAGGGAGCCTGGAAATATCCCTTCCAATTTACCCAGGGTTTACTGGACCCTCGTTGGGATCTATGCACTTATATAAAGTGGTCCTCAAATGAAGTTCCTCCTTTTGGGATGCCTCCCCTAACAGACACATTCCTATTGCAGCTTTGTGACCCCTGCATGGATTGGCCACACACCAAGCGTTCTGCCCAAGGGGTCCCTTTGGTCTTTGCTCAGAAAAATTTAAAGATAAAGGTAAAATTTAAAGATAAAAATAAAAGATAAAAAATTTAAAGATAATTATTTATCATCTATTCCAACCTTTCATTTTAGGGAGGATCTAAGCATTCTATATTTTTTTAAAGTATAATTTCGGGCAAATAAAAAGAAAAAAATTGGTTGAATAGATAATTCACAGAATACTAATATTCCCTCTGCCTGATGCTATAAAGCAGCCAAGGTATTCAAAGGAAATCTTATAAAATACATTTAGATTTTATTTTGATCTTTAACATGGGTCTCTACATCTTCATGCCACGGGGTTACAATCTCAACAAATGCCAGGTTTGGGAACATGTAGATTGTATGGAAGAGCACTAAAGCAATTTTCCTAGAATTATTCAGCAGCTGTCATTCCTGAAAATTGTAATTGCAGTGAAATAGAATGTTCCCAAATCATGATGAGGGGAGGCAACGTTCTATGATCTGGAGCATGCAATGTGAGGAATGCAGCATAATCTGAATATCTCGACTATGAAATGAAAATACTGCTAGGGCATATTACACCTAAAGTTTTCAGTTATTCAAAATAGTTTATAATATTCTGGTCCCTCAAGCATCAATGGCCACATTCTGATGTGATCTCATTTAATCTTCTGCATGTTCTAGTTTTGATATTTGCTTATGACATTCTCACCACTATAAAAACAACCATGCTTGTATATGTTTAAAAAGCACTTTAAACAATGAACTCTTTCTTTTCCCCATAAATATAAAACAACAGCCAGAGTTGAAGAACAGGGATGCTTCTCTATAGTTATATCTAAATGTCCTCATTCCATTCAGAATGTTAGTGCTGTGGTTATCTGTTAATTTTCTATCGCCACATATCAAACTACGCGAAATCTTAGTAGTTTAAGCCAGCAAACATTTATTATTTCACCATTTCTGTGGATCAAAAATTCAAGAGCACCTTAGCTGAGTAGTGGTTCACAGACTCTCATGAGGTTGCAATCAAGCTGTTGACCAAGGCTGCAGGCATCTGAAGATCTGACTGGGGCTGGAGCATGGGCTTACAGGCTCATGCCTGTGGTTATCTGCATGCCTCAGTTCTTAGTGGGCTGGTGGCCTGAGGCTTCAGGTCCTTCATAGTCCTACTCAAAACGTAGCAGTTTGCCTCCCTGGAACAAGCAATCTTTGAGACCCTGCTTTCAATTTCTTGGGATATATACCCGGAAGTGGGATTACTGGATTACATGTAGTTCTGTATTAAATTTTTTGAGGAATTGTCATACTCTTTTTCCACAGTGGTTTTACAATCCCATCAACAGTGCACAAGGGTTCCAATTACTCCACATCCTCACCAATACTTGTTATTTTCTGGGGTTTTTTTTGTTTTGTTTTTTGTTTAATATTAACCATCATAATGGGTATGAAGTGGTATCTCATTGTAATTTTGATTTGCATTTCTCCAATGATTAGTGATGTTGAGCATCTTTTCATACGCTTGTTGGACATTTGTATGTCTTCTTTGGAGAAATGTGTATTCAAGCCCTTTGGCCATTTTTTAATGGCACTGTTTTTTTTGTTGTTGAGTTGTAGGAGTTCTTTACATATTCTAATTATTAACTCCTTATCAGATATATGATTTGCAAATATTTTCTCCCATTCTATAGGTTGCCTTTTCACTCTGTTGATTGTGTCCTTTGATGCACAGAAGTTTTTTTTTTTAGTTTTAAAATTCTATAATTGTAATTTGGAATATCTCATCTGGTGGGAAGAATCTTTGGATGGAGCTGCTTGTTTTACTTGTATAAATTCATATTCTGGGTTTAGTTCTGGGCTCTTGATTCTGTTCCATTCATCTGTTTGTCTGTTTCTGTGCCAGTACCATGCTGTTTTGGTTACTATAGCTTTGTAGTATATTTTGAAACGAGGGAGTGTGATACCTCCAACTTTGTTCTTTTTGCTCAGGATTGCTTTGGCAGAAGTTTTTAAGTTTGATATAATCCCATTTGTCTATCATTGCTTTTGTTTCCTGTACTTTTGGTGTCATGTCCAAGAAATCATTGTCAAATCCAAAGTCATGAAGCTCTTCCCTTATGTTTTCTTCTGGGAGTTTTATAGTTTTGGGTCTTAAGTTTAGGTCTTTAATCTATTTTGAGTTAATTTTTGTTTATAGTGTAAGATAAGGGTTCAACTTCATTCTTTTGCATGTGGATATCCAATTTTCTCAATACCACTAGTTGAAAAGACTGTCCTTTCCCCATCAATTGGTCTTGGCATCCATGTCAAAGATCATTTGGCCATATATATGAAGGTTTATTTCTGGGCTCTCTATTCTACTCCATTGGTCTATAGGTCTGTCTTGATGCTAGTACCACACTGTTTTGATTACTATAGCTTTAAAGTATGTTTTAAAATCAGAAGGTGTGAGACGTCCAACTTTACTCTTCTTTATTAAGATTGTTTTGACTGTTCAGGGCTTCTTGAGATTCCACATGAATTTGAGGATGGATTTTTCTATTTTTGCAAAAAGTGCCATTGGGATTTTGATAGAGTTTGCATTGAATTTGTAGATCACTTTGGATAGTATTGACATCCTAATAATATTATCTTCCAATCCTTGAACACAGAATGTCTTTCCATTTTATTTGTGTCTTTAATTTCTTTGAGCAATGTTTTATAATTTTCAGTGTATAAGTCTTTCACCTCCTTGGTTAAGTTTATTCTTAAGTATTTTATTATTCTTGATGCTATTGTAAATTGATTGTTTTATTAATTTCCTTTTCAGATTGTTCATTGTCAGTGTATAGAAATGCAATTGATTTTAGTGTGTTGATCTTGTATGCTGCAACTTTGCTGAATTGTTTATTAGTTCTAACATTTTTTTGTGTGGAATCTTTAGAGTTTTCTCATAAGATCATGTCATCTGCAAATAGAGATAATTTTACTTCTTCCTTTCCAATTTGGATGCCTTTTATTTCTTTTTCTTACCTAATTGGTTTCACTGGGACTTCCAATACTACGTTGAATAAAAGTGGCGAGAGAGGACATCCTTGTCTTGTTCATCATCTTAGAGGAAAGCTTTCAGTCTTTCGCTATTGAGTGTGATGTTAGCTACGGGATTTTCATATATGGCCTTTATTATGTGGAGATAGTTTCCTTCTATTTCGAGTGTGTTGAGTGTTTTTATCACAAAAGGGTGTTGGATCTTGTCAAATGCTTTCTCTGCATCAATTGAGATGATCATGGGGTTTTTGTCCTTCGTTCTACTACAGTCATGTACCACATAATGATGTTTCCATGAGTGATGGACCGCATAAACCATGGTGGTTCCATAAGATTAGTACCATATAGCCTAGGTGTGTAGTAGACTATACCATCTAGGTTTGTGTAAGTATACTCTATGATGTTCGCACAACGACAAAATCACCTAATGACACATTTCTCAGAACGTATCTTCATTGTTAAGCAATGCATGACTGTAATGTGTTATATTACTTGATTAATTTTCATATGTTGAACCACTCTTACATTCCAGGAATGAATCCCACTTGGTCATGGTGTATAATCCTTTTAATGTGCTGTTGAATTAGGTTTGCTAGTATTTTGTTGAAGATTTTTGAGTATAACCTCAACTTAACTAATTACATCTGCAATGATCCTATTTCTAAATAAAGTCATATTCTGAAGTACTGTGGGTTAGGACTTTCACATCTCAAACAAATGTGATTTCCACCAAAAGTGCCCACATAGTTTATTTATTTCGAGTTTTGCAGTTCCAGAGAATTGCTTTTCATTGTTTACAGAGGTCCTTTGAATGCAAACCATTTGTATCATTCCCTTGAAATTTCCTCTCTGTGGAAACCAGCTACTTTGGTACAGTGAGTTCACTTTTAATTCAAGAAAATAAATGATTGGTATGTAGGTCAGTTCCTAGTTCTACCTCAGTTAGAAAACAAAGGATCAGGGCCCAGCTAGAACTTGCATAGTTCAATTATTCCTTCATATGGCCTTCGTACAGATGCTTGCATACATTTCACCTCCCTCTTTCCTTGTGACCTAGAGATAATAAACCTCCAAAGATCTGGCTTGAGGCTAATTAAAAAGTCCAAATTTATTACATCTTGGATGAATCTTATTTGAGGCTTTTGAGAATCTTCTTCTGACCTCACTAAACCAGCTTGCTTTCTCTACATAGACATGGATTGTTTAAAAATGAACTTCAGGGGCTGGCCCTGTGGCGTAGTGGTTAAGTGCGTGCGCTCCGCTGCTGGTGGCCCAGGTTCGGATCCCTGGTGCGCACCAAGGCACCGCTTGTCAGGCCACGCTGTGGCGGTGTCCCATATAAAGTGGAGGAAGATAGGCATGGACGTTAGCCCAGGGCCAGTCTTCCTCAGAAAAAGAGGAGGATTGGCATGGATGTTAGCTCAGGGCTGATCTTCCTCACCAAAAAAAAAAAAAAAAGAACTTCATATGGTTATTTAAGAGAATGTGTTTTTCTGCTAGCTGGATGATTACTGTTAGATTTTAAGCATACTGTTGAGATTTTGGTATATAATCCCTCAAAAGATTCAAGGAATATATAGAGTCTTTGGTTGTCTTGTGGTACCTTTCTCTTTAGGAATTCTCCCTGGTGCCCTGACCTCCCTTCTGCACCACCCTGGAGCTCTGAGCAGTTTCCTACAGCTTCAAGACCATTCTCATGCACCTCGCCCATTGAGAGCCTTCTACTCAAAGCTCCAACAGGTTGGGAATAAATTTTCCACTGTGGGAACATATTCATGTTTAAAATTAAAATTGCAGCATAGCTCTGTGGTTAGAAGAGTAGCATTTTTAACTAAGGTGACACCAAGTCATACACGATACAGATGAGTCATTTTATGGTGTTTGCCATACTTGACAGACAAAGCAAGATGCTTCTGAAAAATTAGACATTGGCTTCTAGCATCTGTCCATGTAAATCTATTTCTTGAAAAATGTTCACATCCAACCTTCTTTTGGGAGATTAGGAAGTAACAGGATAACTTTTACCCAATCAAATATCAGATTTTCTTATGAATCAGAAAGAAGGTTATAATGTTTATTTAAAAGAGACTTCTTATTTATAGCATTTTGTCTAGTCAGGTACTAGAACCAGCTTACACTAGCCCATAAGAGCTGATTGTTAGGAATTCAGCAATTTTGTGAGTTGATTGACATCATGTTGGTAGCTTGCAGTTGGCCACAGTGGAAGTATTTATACCATGGGAATCAGCAAATGCTATAAATCAGGGCTTTTATCAGCACCATTGATTTTGTCCCTCCTTTTAAAAAACTCACAAGCAATCAACACTATGCACAAAATGCCTACCATGTCCTTTTTAAGATGGTGGACCCACTCCCCCTCAAGAAGACTCTTTTTTTTCATGAAATTTATAACCTATTTAAGAGAAGAAAACAAACAAGGAACATCAAGCAAAGGAGTGTAACATTGACCATGAGGACAAAGGAAGTCCAAAGAAAGAGAAAGGAATGGGTACACATATGGCAGAGACTTCATGAAAAGTTGGACTTTGAGCTAGGCCTTGAGGACAGGTAGGAAAGGAAAATGGGCAACTGAGCAGAGAGAAAGTCATGGAAAAGAAGCAGTAGGCAGACAGAAGGAATCAAATCTGTGAATAAGAAAAGCAAGCATGGACTGAGAGAGCACAGTGATGTGGGGACAGCTTACAACTGTGTACACAGTACAGTTGTGAAGCCTTTCTTATACATCATCTCATTCTGATGTTCAAACCAAGCCTGAGACATGAGGGCAACCGAGGCTCAAAGAATTAATGTGACACAGCTGTATGAGCCTGTGTTTGGAACAAAAATTTCTTTTATCCTTGTTCAGCCTTCTTCCCACTGTACCATGCTGACTCTGCTTATCTACATTGTAAAGCATGTAACACAGAAAAGCAGCAACGAAAAAGAATCTTAAACAAGTCATATATTTAACACATCCTGGTTTACTTTAAATGTGCAGATATGATGTTCTGGGTGGCTTTGAACGGCAGTGAAGTCTAACTTCTAAGTATAATTGCTTTCAAGAGTTCAGATACAATTTCTCTGCAAGGCGTCCAACATACCCAAGCCCACAGCTTTATTGTATTCAACCCTAACTCTTGACAGGAAACAGAATTATAACCAGAGCTCTATTTCTAAGAAAAAGAAAACACAGAACAAGTAAAAAATAGTGCTATCTAAACTACAAGGGCTGGATTCTTAGGTCCCCTGAGAGTCAACTGTTCTAAAAGAAATATTTTTGTTCTTCTCCCCATACCATACACTAACCCTCAAAAGGGATAAACAAGAATTGAACTTTTGAGTTTAAAATTTTCCAGTAACCTGAATCTCCCAAACAGAGTGTTGAGCGAAAGAAGCCAGACACAAATGCAATACTTGATGGTTTCATTTCTATAAAGTATGAAAAACCAGGCAAAACTAATCTGTGCTGGTAGAAGTCAGCCTCGTGGTTACCCTTGGTGGGGTGGGGGCATAGTGACAGGAAGGGGTCACAAGAAGCTTCTGGAGTACACGTAATATTCAGTTTCTCCATCTGGGTGCTATTTACATGGGTATTTTCACTTGGTAAAAATTCATCAAGCTTCCACATATAACTTGTACATTTTTCCTTAAGTATGTTTCACTTTAATAAAAAGGTACTTAAATATTTCCTGGATCCTTAAGCAGGATAGAGCCAAAATTACAATACAAAGAATGTTTGACGCTAGAAAAATGCTCCATGATAAGAGAGTGAAGTATTGAAAGTCTGGCTCCCACAGATGTTGGGGCGGAGCAGTCTTTGGAGTTTGGAAGGAAAGAGGGCATGTAAACAGGAGTGCTGGTACATTCCAGCCTTCCAAATGGGGGCCAGAATGTAGCTGAAGGATACTTGAGAGGATTAGAGAAACAGGAGGAGGCCCAAGATGGCATATAATATATAATATTGTAATATAATAGGTAATATCAGGATCTGGCCCACTCTGGGGCCATTTTCCCATGATTCAGCTGATTGATTGCCCCTTGAGATCTTAATTCAGAAGGAAATGATTTCAAATAAAGATGGTAAAGGCCATGCTCATACAAGCAGAGTAAGATGCTCAATTTTTAGTCACTCAATGAATAGGCTATAATTACAAAAGCAGGGTGTAGGGCCCCTTGAATTTCACTCACTGATTATTCTTCATAACTTTAGCAGATACTCAGGATCATGGGATTTTTGAGCAGAAAGAGGTTTATAATTTTAAACTTATACTATCTTATCTCCCTCCTAGGTTTTCTAAGCCTATGCAGTCATGCACCACATAATGATGTTTTGGTCAACGATATACCTCATATACGATGGTGGTCCCATAAGATTAGTACCATACAGCATAGGTGTGTAGTAGGCTGTACCATCTAGGTTTGTGTAAGTACACTCTATGATGTTTGTACCATGATGAAATTGCCTAACGACACATTTCTTAGAACGTATCTCCATCATTAAACAATGCAGGACTGTACTTATACTAAGTTAGATCATCGGAAAGTTCTGTACCATGTTACGTTGGTCTCTTACCTCCTTGGAGCAGGTGTCTGACCTTCTTCTATGCTATGGAGCCCACTGGTAGTCTGGTGAGGCCCATAGAACCCTTCTCAAAGTAAACATTTAAATGCACAAAGAAAATGCATGGGTTTACAAAGAAAACCATTTATACTAAAATTCAGTTATCAAAATATTTCAATATAGCAACAAATGTGCTTCTTAATTAAAGCATTATAAACAAGAGCTGCCTGAGGTCTAACAGCAATTGTACTTTCAAAGTAGCAATGACAACAAATGAAATTTTGAGATATCTACAACTATATCGTGAGAAGAAAATATCTGTGATTTCTATTGGTGGCAAACTTACAAGTATTGCTAAAACTCTGTGTGGGCTCCATGCACAGTGGAAGAAAATGCTGAAAAATATCCGTCAGAGGTTGATGAACATAAGGATGTAATCCTCTTCCGTCCAAGCCCATGGATCCCAGGAATTCTACACACAGACTTGGGATTTGCAGATCCCAGGTTAACAATCTCTGTTTTAGAGTCCGTCCTTGGCCTATATTCAGGCTTAATAGCCATTTGACCATGACATTCTTGTTTGTAAAATGGTTTAAATCATTGTGTACCGTGTAGTTCAAGGTTTCCTGAACAAAGAGTTTAGCTTTAACATTACGAGAAAGTGCCTCTGTAAACTAAAAAGGGTTATGTGTAACTGTCCTGCTTACATTTTTGCCCACATTGAATTTTCCATTTATTGACAGTAACTATGTTAACTTTTGTGGCTTGCATATTCGGCCTCTCTGCCCTGTCACGATTTTAGTTTTCTATCCCTATGGTATGAATCCAACTTTATGCGTGTTTTTATTGGAAGCCATCATGTATATGTGTGTGTGTGTTCTTAAGAGGTGTGGTATAAACACATAAGAGTAACTGTCCCATCACACCTGGGGCTGCAGAGCCACCACAAGGATCTGTGTCTCAGGTCTCCAGACCCTGTGATCTTTCCTAGACCCCAATACCTGCTTACTGCTTCATCATTTGCTGGCAAAACTAACCAAGAGATTACATATTTAATCCTGGAAAAGCAAGAGTAAAAAGGTTTTATTTCTGGGGACAAGTGAAAATGGCATATTTTCAGGAAGGAGGTTCAGAGCTAAAAGCTCATGAGGACAGGCAGGTGGAATGAATAGAATCTGCTAAGGATAATGTGTACGTCAAACCTCACATCACTCAGGTGTGGGAAGAAAATTTCATTCATGCTCTCCATGCTAAAGAAGGGGTGGAATGGTCTCTAAGTATAGCAATTTGGCTTTTTACTTAATCTGTCCATCACATGAAGGTTCCAAGGTGACTTGTGAAAATTCTGAGGCATTAGAAATGTGGCTAGCTTATAGGAAAGACCACCCTGCTCAAGAGAGCACCAATGAGTTTCTCTATTCTCTCTGGAATATTCTTGAGACTTAAAATTTAATGTGGATAATTCTATCCTCAATTCTAGTTTATTTTCTTCCATCAAGTCTACCTCCTTTAAATACACACACAAACACAAACCACAAACTGGATCGTTCTAGGATCTGAATATTTTGAAAGAAATTAATTTTCAGGAACAACAGTTTACTTTGAGGTTGGAGGAAGAAAAAAAAACAGCAGGAGCTCTTTGTTGATGTCATGTTTCCAAATATTTGAAAACTCTAGTAAATAACAAGCGTAAGATTTAGAACTAGCTTGTGCTATAATTGAATATGGATTTGTAGTTATGGGAGAGAGACTCGTCTCCAGCAGATAGGAATTGTCTTTGAACAATATTCAAATGCAGAATAACATTTGGTACGCTGGAGAAATGCAGGCCCATGTCCTGTCACGGAAGGGCTCATCAGAGGGTCAACCAGGGCTCATCTCTAGGCAACAGCATACTTTCCTCTCATGTTCTAATCTTCCCACCCCCCATTTAAGTGTGATTTTTTTTCTTGTATTGATTTCAATTATAAAATTCAAGGCTTAGGGAGAAAAATTAGAAGAGTAACACATTCATTATTTTTAAAGATGTTAGAGTGACAGAAAAAGTCTTATCATTCTGATTTATTAACTTCATTGTACCGCCTGCATGATATATAACAAATCTATTTGTTGGATTGGAAAGGGGCCTCACGTGGCAGCCAAAGAGAGAAGATAGACTCACTACACGATCATTTGCTTTGCCCTTATTTAGCAAAGGCTGTGGGTGTGATTTTCTTCACTGTTCAGCTTGAGAATGACTGTCACAATGGATGACTCCAATTTAGAGGCAAAGCCATCATTAAAGGTGTTCTCCATTCTTCTGCCTCTATGAAAGTGACAGTGACAGTACATGACTCCTCCTTAGAGGCAAGATCATCCTTAATTCTTCTCTCCATTCTTCTGCCTCTACATTTGAAGCAGGAGCTAAATGAATCATTTATAACAGGTAATCATTTATAACAGGTATTTTTGGATAATCATCAAAGTCAGGTTCTTAAAACTTTTGGATCTGAATGTCCATCCTAGCCAGCCAGCAAGGGCACAGGATGACCTTCAAACACTTTAAAATGGTCCTCCCTTGGGGCCAAGGGTTAAGAAACCTGTTAGAATCCCCTGGAGAAGTTCATGACTTCAGAGTAGACATTTTAACAGTTTTGTCAAAGAATAGACAAGAAGTTTTCTCACTTCCACTCCTCCCCACTCCCCATTTAGGGCTGACTGGGTTAATACCCTTCTCCTCTATTGTAGCCTACTCTCCATGGATCCCACAAATCTCTGGGATCTCATGAGATGCGTGCCCATATAATTGTGAAATTTTCAACCAACAGAATTTAACTAATACAGACTCACTCTACTGTCCTTCGTTTCAGTATGAGACAGTTTTTAAAGGGCCTTTCTCTCCTTCATTTGAGAGTGAAACAGGGTATAAAAGCATGCAAGGGGCTTGATTATTTCAACAAATAGTCTCCTCATTTTCTCAGATCTCATCTTGCACAAAATTCTTTAATAGCTCTCCACTGCCTACGAAGTAAAACCTAGCCTTATTAGCCTGGACTAGACAGCATCTGTGATCTGGCTTCTGACTCATCTCCCCCACCCTTTCCCATTACATGTTATACGCCAGCAATACTCCTTAAGAGCAACACCCTCAAAATGCCATGCTGTCTCCTCTCTTTGGACCTTCACACATACCACTTCTTAAAATGACTTCCCTGATTTGTGTGCCTGGGAAATTCCTATTCGTCCTTCAAATCTTAGCTCAAAGCCTTTCTTCACATCCCATTGCCCCCAGGCCAATGAATCCTCCCTGCACTCTGCTCCAGACACTTCTTACATATCCTTCTGCCAAGGGGCTCAACCTTGGCTGCACATCCTGGGCTTACTGCATCAGAATCGCTGGGGGAGAGACCCAGGCAACAGCATTTTTTAAAGTCCCCAAGTGATTCCAATGTTTCAGGACCATTGTTTTTCCTCCCCAAATTGAAGACTCCAGACAAGCAATGACCATGCTATTACTCTTTTATAAACTTAGTGCCTAGTCCAAAATGAATAAATACATAGAGCCTGGGCAGTAACTTCTTTCAAAATGTTTTTCAGTCACTAATGAAGTCTTTGGAAAATAACTCCAGGGTTATTTATTTAAAATAAATCCAAAATAACTTTGGGTTGCGCAAAAACTGCTCAATCCAAATCGAACTATTTTAACACTTTTACCAATAAGTTTAATTTTTGTGTTTTGGAATATATCTACCTTTTGCAAACCTCTTCCCATCACTTTTAGAGAAGGAGGGGGGCTATCCCTCCAAAATTGCTATTTTTTAATGTGATTTGACCTATTGTATCCATTTAGCACAATCAGAAAAAATATAAGAAGAAACAAAACTAGGAAGTTCGTTGCTTTCAAATCATCACCTGCAATGAGGATAACATGTGCAAGTGTTCAGTGGAGTACCTGCTCCATGCCATGTGCCCAGTGATGGCGGCTGTCATCCTTATGTGTTTCCTCTTTCAGGAGAGGCTGCCTTATTAACTCACCTCACACAAAGGCACCTACAAAAGGAAATAAAATGACTTTCCAAACGCTTCCTTTCATTTATGTACAGCCTGTGAGATTTCCTGACCTCATTCATCATAAACAGAGAGGTGTTTGCAGCTTTAGAAATTCAGTGGATACACTGCCCATAACTCAGACAAAAAAGAAACAGTTCTGTTCCACCTTTTCTCACTCCATTTGGCTATCATTATATAAGGCCTGCTTTTCTAGACCTTTCTTTTTTCCACAAAACTCTGGCTCTACATTTACCCCAAAAGCCTTCAGATTGACTGTTCTGAGACTAGCCAGCCACTTCTTAGGTTTAATCACACAACTCTACTTCTACACAGTCCCTTCTCTCCTTGGTCTTGTGATTCTCTACCCCCCAGCTGAGTCATTCAATCACAATCACAATTTTTGCCTGCACCTGAGTGACTTTCTTCAGGCAGGCTGCCTTTGTCAAGCATTAAGTGGCAACTTTTATTTATGCCACAGCATTTCTTAGTATTCATGGTACAAATCGACTCAGCAGACTTTTCAGGCATGAATTAAAGTGACAGCTCTCCATGCGACAATGACAGCAAAATTTGAGTTAGCTGAAAGTCTTAATAAACAAGTGTATTTTCATTTAATTTAATTTTTATCCAACTCAGGGTGAACTTAAAAAATCATTCTGTTTTCAACCCTTGGTTTCGTGCTTTAGTAAGCACCATGCATTAAATCAATAAGGTTTTTGTTTTGACAATTAAGTCTTTTGTAGTACGGGTTCATAATTATGACCATAACTTTTCACGGAGTAAGCCTCCAGGAATTGATAGGAGACACAGAAAAGCAGACCCTCTTGGCAGAGACTGGCTAGCTGTTGAACAAACCCCTCTCCTCTTCCTCTTTTGTTGTTAGCGCCGTCGAGTGGATTCCGACTCCTAGCCACCCTGTGTCCAGCAGAGTGGAACCCTGCCCGGTCTTTTCGCACCATCCTCTCACCTTCTGGTGCTATATCAGCAGTGCTCCACTGCTATTCATAGGGTTTTCATGGCCAATTTTTTCAGAAATGAGTGACCAGGTCCTTCTTCCTAGTCTTTCTTAGTCTGGAAGCTCTGCTGAAACCTGTCCACCATGGGTGACCCTGCTGGTATTTGAAATCCCAGTGGCATACCTTTCACCATCACAGCAACACGCAGCCACCATAGTATGACAACCGACAGACTGGTGGTGTGGTTCCCTGACCAGCAAATGAATCCAGGTCTGGGTGGCTGAATCTTAATCACTAGACCACTAGGGCTGCCTCCTCTTTCTCTTAGGCATCCACATTTCCCAGCTGCCCTTGCAGTTAGGTGTGGTCATGCCTGCATCTTGACCAATGAAATATAGACAGAAATATGTAAATCAGATGAATTTCAGGCCTGGCTCATTAAAATCTTCCACGCACCATCCTCCATATTCTTTCTGATTACCCAGGACCTTGGAGGCCATATGTTGAAAATGACAGAGTCACAAGATGGAAGAAGCCTGGGTACCAGAGTTACCACTTGGAAGAATGTCACCTGCCAAAAGGAAGACCCCTTTTGGACCTACATGAAAATACCTACATGAAAAAGAAATAAATTTCTATTTTTTTAAGCCATTGAGATTTTGGATTTTTATGTTATAGCATAGTTTTATCTTAACTAGTAAAGATTTATACTATACTTTAAAAAATAAAGTGTTATATTTCTCCCTAATAGTAATATATTTTCATTGTATACTATTTGGAAAATACTACACACTGGCATGTTAATGTCACCTGAAAGATACTTTTAGAAATAAATCTCTGATGATAACTTTGTTAGTGATAACATCCTTTCTTTTTTATGAACATGGAAGGTTAAAAAAAAGACCCCCCCTCAATTGAGATGCATTATTCTAGGTAATGTTTTAGCAATGACACAAGTTATTCTAATAACTAAATTAACTCACAGTGAATTAAGCAATTTTGGGAATTGTAACTTTCTCAGGCCCCCAAGACATGATACAACATTTCAACGACAACGTTTCTACTTTATAACCAGGATACAACTTGGGTTTTGCTAGAAATTTTCACAACATAGGTCAGTACATGTGGAAATGGAAACTGTCTTGCAGTTGAGACTAGATATATTAAGTTATTGTTTCTGGGACACAAATATTGCTAACTTTCATGCGGTTATATGCAAAGCTTTATATTCAGTTTCACATTCCTTCAGACAACTGTTGAGGCTTACTGTCAGCTGTGCTGTTCTTTTCCTCCCTCAACAAACATTAAATACTGACTATGAACTGTCTAGGTGCTTGGGGCACAACACTGAATGAGAAACAGTTTTGATGATTGAGGAGCTTATGGGTCTGGGCAGAGGGCAACTAACTCTTGTGAGGAAGGGGATGGGAAAAATCTTCAAAGACAAGATTATATCTGATAGAGGTCTGGAAAGGATGAGCAAGAGTGTGAGAGGAATAAATGAAGAAAGGCATACCAAGTTGAGATAACAACAGGGACCAAGGCATAAGATTCTGAACGAACTTGAGATATTTGGGGAATGATGAGTTCATTTTGGCTAGTGTTTAGGGGAAAAGTGGGGAGTACAGAATAGGGGGCTGGGGAGGTGTATTGGGGCTAAGTTATGGAAACTTGGATGATATTCTATACATCCTGAACATTTATTTTCTGTATAAAAAGAGAAGCCAACAAATAGATAATAATAGATGATAGATTTTAAGCAAAGCAGTGAGTGACCCGACCATGTTAGGTCTTGGGGAACTAATTCTAGGCATAGCATGGAGGATGGCCTAGAATAGAGACAATATCCTGGAAGTTGAGGGGCCAGTTAGGAGGCTAAGTATTAAAGTAGAGGAGGCACTTGATTTGGGAGATGTTTCTGAGACATAATCAATACGACTTGCTGGCTGTTTGGGTGTAAGGGAGAAGGATAAGTTAAAGATGCCTGAGATTCTAGCTGGGGAATCCGGGTGGACGATGACACCACTAGCCAAGAGGATATTTAGAAAGAAGAGCAGAGTAGGGCTGAAGCTGAAGAGGTTGGTTCTTGACTTGTAATAAAAGTGCCTGAGGAGTATCCAAGTGGAACAGGAACTAAAAGTATGCTGTGGTTTATAGTCTCAAAGTGTCTCCTCATTAATAGTCCGTATGAATGGCAAACGGGAAAAAGGCACCTTTACAGTAGAGAAACCTGGAAGACACTACCTTAACCAAACACCAAAATGATGTCTCCTGATACAATACACTGATAAGGACGCAACATCACTTATGAAATTCTCCTGCCAAAAATTCATAACCTGATTCTAATCATGAGAAAATATCAGACAACGCCCCATATGTTACAAAACAACTGCCCTGTATTCTTCAACAATGTCAATGCCATGAAAGACCAAGAAAGGCAAGGAACTCTTCCAGATACAAGGTGACTAAACAGACAGGACAGTCAAATGCTACGTATGATCCTACATAGGGTCTTGGATCAGGGGAAGGAATCGCTATTAAAAAACTGTTGATGCAGGGATGCTGCAGGTGGATAGCACATCGCGGGCTCCCACGACTCCGGACTCTGGTCACGTCCTCGTGCCCCTTCCTGCGCCTACGCGCACCTCCACTACTCGCACGATGTTCGCGCGCTCCAAGACTGGAGTTCAGGGCTCGGGCTGGTCAACGCGGCCTTCTTCCTGTGCGCCTGCGCAAACCTGCCTGCCTGCCCGGATGTAGCGGTTGGACAGCCGTTGGTCACATCTGTCAGAAGCAACGGAAAGTTCCACAGCGGAAGAAATTTGATTGGAGCTCCCAGCCTGCAGCCAGTTCTACGAAATGAAGAGCCTTAAAAACTTTGCCCGCCTTTCCGCCTTGCATACATTGTATTTGGCTCATGCTTTAGAAGGGAGGGAAACATAGCTGCTGATTTCATTATTAACTGCTGAGGGGGCGCTCCAGCTTTTACCAGAGGAACTGTCCCTGGAAGATTAAAATTCAAAGTATGAACACGTTTATCCTAAGACCTATGTAGTAGCAGCCTAAGAAAATCAGGTATAAGATACAGACTAGAGATCCCATATACGGATTGTTGACATTCCTAAAAGAAAGTTCCAGAAGAAATGGAAGAGAAGCAATATTTGGAGAAAAGAATAGTTTTCTTGAGCTAAAGAAGAACGATCAGTCTTCAGGTGAGAAGACTTTACCAGAGTCAAAGCAAAGTTGACAAAAATTGTTCAATACTTGGATGTGAACAGCTAATGTTTTAAATTTCAAGATAAAGAATGCCATAGATTTTTAGGAAAAAAGAAAGGATTATCCGTAAAGTACAAAATCAGGCTTCTCCTGAGTGTCAGAGTAGCAGGGTCCACAAGACAGAATATATGATATTTTGAAGAGGAAGTCTGTGTGTGACTCGGTAACTTTGCACCGACATGTGCAAAAAGCCACAGGAATAATTCTCATACACAATTATTCAGGGCTCTGAAGATTCCAACCTTTCTGAGAAAATTCGCTCACAGATGTACTATAAGTGACTGATCAAAATAAAGGCTGTTGAAGTAGAAGTGCATGGTAGAAGTGCTGATGGTGAGTGTAAAAACCAATTAAATTAGTAAGTCTGAATAATTACTGTAAATATGGTTTAAAAGCGCGAAAGTGTTTTTAAAAATTCAAATTTTAACCCATTTTGTTTCTTTAAAAATCTTCTAATAAAAATAATCTGGTTCAATTAAAAAACTGAGGATTGGGAAAATTTGAATTAGAACCACATAGTAGATAATAGTGCTATATATCTATATCACTATTCATTTTCTAAATTTGAGAATTGCACTATGGTTATGTTAGAGAATGGCATTGTTCTTAGAAAATACTGAAGTGTCACTGGGTAAAGGGATGAGAAAGAGAGGAAGCAAATGTGGTTAAATGTTAATAACTGGTGATGCTGGGTAAAGGGTATATGGGAGTTCTTTGTACTATTCTTGCATGTCTTCTATACATTTGAAATCATTTCAAAAGAAAACGTTTAAAAATAGTTTTTTTAAAAAATGTAGGATCAGGATGTCGTTCTTATTCTAGTGAGAGCCATTTCTATGCAGTGGTTGGGGTAGAAGCCGGTTTGAGTGCGTTTGTGGAGCAAGAGAGAAAAAAGTAGAGAAAATGTGAGGTAATTCGTGGCCCTGAAACAAATATTTTATCTGGTTGAGTATTGGGTTTTCATAGTTAGAGTTTTCATAGGCAGATCACCTCTGTAAACTCCGTGATTGATGTGCCCATGTATATTCCATGCTGTAAGGTGACAAGACATGAATTCTTCGGGGCTGTCATTGTTTTAAACAGGAAAGTCCAATTAATTCCCAGACTGAAATTAGAATTCTGGCAGAGCTGCAGCACCATGTGAGGAAAGAGAAGAACCAGCTTGCCAAAGATGCTGTGGTTTGTTATCAGTGACCAGGATGCTACATTCTCACCAGCCCCTTCCCTCCCTGGCAAGTATTTAGTTCTTGCAAGTCTAGGCAGGATTCTTGGGTAGAGATAAGTGATTGCTTTATTGGCTCTGGCCCTCAATGGCTACATAATTTTACTCATGAAACAGAATGGAAGTGATTGTGTAACCACATAACATGTCATCGCCAAAAATTGCAACATGGCTTCTTCGTGGCTGCCCAGCTAAATATCTAAATTACCTGCCCTGCCAAGGAGGGGAGAAAACTGGACCCAAGGAAAAACAGGGAAGAGATTGGCCGTCAAGATAGGAACATTTGTAGAAAATTTTATTTGTGATTAAATTGCTTTTGAAATATATGAGGAACATTTAAAATGCATACATAATTCCAATATCTCAACAATATAATGATTTTCATTTGTTTGTAGTTCTTTCAAACTTTTATCCACATGGACATATTGTTTCTCAGTTCATCAAACTATCTATATTTTATACATTATGTCACATTATTTTAGAAACATTTTCCCTTGATTTTACATTTTTTATCATAAAATTTTTAATTGTGTCATATCCCATTGTATTTATACATTTTATATACTTTAATCATTTCCTTATTGGATGCAAATGCTGGGTTTTTAAAATTATGAATAACTGCTGTAAATATCTTCGTACATATGGATTTTTCTCCTTTTGAATTTTCATATTTCCTCACATGTTTCTTCTTTTAATATATATCAGGGTACATTTTAGTATCAAGATGACAGTATTTGTTTTTTCCCTTTAAAAATTTATTATTAAATTGATGTTGCAGCTTAAAACTGATACTGTCTTAGAGTTGGATAAATACAATAATTCTATAATATTAATTCAGAATAGAGGGTTTACTGAGTCAAAATAAGTTTATGATACTTAATATGTGTATCAAAATGTCTTCTAAAAAGATTTTGCCAAGAACAACATCAGGAATATCTGTGCGTTACTATTTTCCTACAGCTTTGCCAGCATATAAAATTTGACCTCTATCTTGATTTTAAATAGTCTTAATAAATGCAAATTGTTTCCTTATTATTATTTTAATTTTAATATATTTAGCTATTCTACTCTTTGTATGTGAAGGACCTATGGGTCTAAAGAGAACAAAGGGCAAAATTTGAAGACATCTCAAAAACCATTCAAAAGAAAAGGCCTTGATGTTTAATCAGTAATTTATAAAGGAAAAAGTGAGAGGTACCATCCTGCTTCTTGGCTCTTCTCTTTCCATGTTGTTATATCTGTTCTGTTGCCATGTGCAAAATTGGAAGAAGGCAATGATTTTTTTATAGAATCATAGAGTTTTTGAGCTAGATGGACCCTTAAGGATCATCTGGTCAGACCTCTCATTTTACATATGATTAAATAAAAACCCAGTGAAATTCAAATTGTTCAAGATTTTGCAGCTAGGAAGTGGCAGGGCTGAAATTTGAGACCAAGGTTCTGGACCTTTCTACTAAGCACACTGACTCTCTGGTGCAAATTCCATTTGAAGGCTAATGACACATCTACCAGCCCTTAACATTTAGGCTGGGCAGTATAAAATTTAGGCTTAGAATATTACTAATTCTTACTAAATAAATTAGTCAAGAAAGTGATTCTCATGATCTCAGATTTAAGATTATAGAATCAAACATTAAAAAAGTTGCCTTTATCTGAATATGTTGCACAAAACTAGAAGCACGTATCATGCGTTCCCTGTAATTGGCTTATGTAATGACTTCTGAGTAAGGTGTCTTAAGTCTGGTAATTCAGATTTGTAGGTGATTAAGCCCTCTGGGGAACTGAATCACCATGCTCTTGACTTTTTCTCACTGTAGATTGTCTCATTGCTATTAAATATTGATGCTGTGCTTACCTTTCCCGAACCAAATTAGCACTCAAATTTTATATCTCAAGAATGGCATATTTTTATCCCATCATCTTTATCATTGTTATTTCCAACCTTTTATGATTTTATAAAGTGTCCCAACAACTATTAACCCAAGTCTCAGGCTTTATCAGTCTGTGACAATAATGTTAAGTCACACTTCAGTCTCAAACCCAAACTGCTATGTCATGAGCTCAAATCAGCAAAACTGCTGGAAACTGGCACTCCTTAACCTTTTTTGAGGTCCCCAGGGTAATACCTCATAAATACCCAGGACTGGTCACCATCTTCTATCCCTGCCTCTTTGTCTTTCTTCTGGACAGTAATGCTGCTGGGCACCACTGTCCTCCTTTGGTGACCACTATTGACCCATCCCTACTGTGGTCTCAAAGCAAGGTTAGTCCTTCTCCAAATTCCCCCTATCTAAACTGTGATGAAACTGTGCTTTTAAAAAACCATGTCTTGAAGGCTCTGGGAAAAGGAAACTGAAAACAGAGAATAACTTACAACATCCAGTAGAAGTAGATATCTTTAGAGATGACAAGTCCAAACACCAAACCCTGACACCTTGCCTGATTCCCAGCAGTCCCTCCCATGGCAGGGAGGCAGCTCAAAATGAAACTGGCAACTCCAGGTATCACCCTAGCTTGGAGTTCAGGTCCCATTGTCCCCCATCTTAGAGAAAGAAGAAATCCTCCAGACTTTCTCAAGCCCTAGCCTGGCTTTCTTTACTTGCCTTGGAATTTTCCTCTTCTCAGAATGACTGACAGGGGGAATACCCATTTCCTTTGACAGGGATGGGGGGTAGGAAGGTGGTGGGAATCCTATACCCACTCTAAGGACTGGTCTGGGCTTCATAGCTTAAACAAGAGAATCATGATAGTAGACAGTATATTTTCCAAAATCTGGCTTACACAGTCTTAAAATTACCACATTGTGGGGAAAAATTTGTACTTCAGTGGGAAACTGGATTTTTCTGGAATATAGGGCACTTCTCTCAGTTATCCAATTCTATGGGAGCAATTTCACAACTCTGTAAATTGTTGATAACTGATAGCAATGCATAATACCTGTTGTTTATAGACATCAAATATGTCCTGTCCAGTAAAGGGATGGAAGTTCAGTTGACTTCTCTCCCCTACTGTGGAAGAAGCTAGTTTTGTCCCAATTTGCATATTCATTTCACTATTCCTCATCTATAGCTAATATTCTGCATTGGTCCCACTTCTGATCACCAACAATTCTGATTCCACTTCTAATGTGTGCATGGTGGGGGGATCCCCACACCACCAAGCAATTCTCCAACACCAGCAAGGGGTCCTACAATTCAACTCAATTCTGACACTATCTGAGTTCTGTGAGCTACTCTAGCAAATTAATCAAACTCAAGGAGGGGCTTGTTGGAACCTCCAATATATAGCCTGTCAGTCAGAAGCACAGGTGACAACCTGAACTTGTGATTGGTGTCTGAAGGTAGGGGCAGTCTTGTAGGATTGAGCCTTTAACCTGTGGGATCTGATGCTATCTCTGCCCCTACCTTCACCTGTGCTTCTGACTGACAGGCTATATATTGGAGGTTCCAACAAGCCCCTCCTTGAGTTTGATTAATTTGCTAGAGTAGCTCACAGAACTCAGAGAAACATTTTACTTACTAGATTACTGGTTTATTATAAAAAGATACAACTCAGGAACAGCCAGAGGGAAGAGATGCATAGGGCAAGGTATGGGGAAAGGTTGCGGAGCTTCCGTGCTCTCTTCAGGTTCGCCATTCTCCCCAAATCACCACGTGCTCACCAACCCGGAAGCTCTCCAAACCCCGTCCTTTTTCGGTTTTTATGGAGGCTTCATTATATAGGCATGATTGATTAACTCATTGGCCATTGGTGATCAATTCAACCTCCAGCCCTCTCCCCTTCCCGGAGGTCAGGGTGGTGGGATTGAAAGTTTCGGCCCTCTAATCACATAGTTGGTTCCCCTAGCAACCAGCCCACATCCATAATTGCTTTCCAAAAGTCATCTGATTTAACATAAATTTAGGTGTGGTTGAAAGGGGTTTGTTATGAACATGAAGACAGTTTTATAGCTCTTATCACTTAGGAAATTGTAAGGGTTTTAGGAGCTTTGTGCCAGAAAAGAACAGAGACCAAATATATATTTCTCATTATAAATCACAATATCACAATAACTGTGTGTGTTCTGTGGATTCTCCTTTGAACTGGCTGTAATACTTGAGCATTTTCCTCATTAATGAGTTGAATAAGATCTTTAACACATGTTCATTTTTATATCTCTATGAGAGTCATGGTTTTACCATTTAAAAAAATTATCTTTTAACACCATGTTTGGGACCCTAAAGCACAGTTAGTTTTTGCTAAATCAAATCTAGTTTAATTCTTTGTTATATTTTTCCATCAGTATGAGGAATAGAGATCAAGTCTGTGGGTCCCCTCCCCCACCCCCGGCATAATATTCACACACACACACACACACACACACACACACAATACACATTAACTTCCAAAAATAAGCAATGATTTTTAGCCATAGAACAGTCTAAAATCCACATTCAAGAAGAAAATACTTTCTAATGCAGTAGAGGCACAGTTCTGGTGATCCACCAAGCAGAACATGTGCTGTCTCAGCTTGAAGGACCCATGTTTGGGTTATTTCCCCATATCCGGAAATTCTTCAAGAATATAGAGTACTTGGCTTTCACCTATATCAGGGTTTGTCAACCTTGGCACTGTTGACATTTTGGACTGGATGATTCTTTGTTGTGGGGCCTGTTCTTTACATTGTAGGATGTTTAGCAACAGCCCTGGCCTCTACCCGCTAGATGCCAGTAGCACCCACCTCCAGTTGTGAACAACCCAAAATATCTCCAGACATGGCCAAATTTCACAGCGGGGGGCAGGAATGGGGGGGCAAAATCACCCCCAGCTGAGAACCATTGGTCTATTTTATTGAAAGCCTCCCAAAATGGTTCCTTCTTGAGTAAAGGGAAGAGCTCTCCAAAGACAAGTGAATGTACTCAATATGTATCAACATGGATGGGTGTCAGTATTAGCATTGAGTGAACACAGAAAGTTGCAGAATGCTTTGCACAGTGTGATACTATTTATGCAAATCTTAAAATCACAAAACCTTATAATGTGTATTGCTTATAGAAACATGAAATATGGAGTAAAAGTATAAAACCATGAATATGAAGAATGCACACCAATTTAATGAGTATGGTTGCCACTGGGAAAAGAGGGAGGGAATTAGGACAGGCTAGGACTACAAAAGAAAATTCAGCTGTATCTGTAATGTTTTGCTTATTTTTAAAAAGAGATCTAAAACAAATGCTGCAAAATGTTATTTTTTTCATTCCAGGTAGTACATATATGGATATTGTTACTCTACAAACTTTACTGTTTTTGAAAAAAATTCACAATAAAATATTAAAAATACAGCTTAAATTTCACATAATGTTCTTTGAAGCCGTGTGTTATTAATTTTTCAATCATCTACTGTTTTGTATTATTCATACTGCTGTGTGCCTCTGCCATTTTAGGTAGCTGTGAGCTGGCAGTGTTTTATAGAGCAATTTCCCAGCTCAGTCTCTAATGACAACCATAATATTAATGCTCTCACCTTATATTTGTGGAGTGCTTTATCTTTTCTCAGTACTCTTACATCTATATTCTCATTTTATATTCACAACTTCTATCACTATCAATTTTAGTCTCAACTATATTCACCATGGAAATGTATAAATGTATGAAAGCTTTTTCTTTGGCAGCTACTTTAGTTTGGGTTACCCCAGAAACCAACTCTGAGACAGATCCTATTTGAGAGGTGATCCCAAGAAGCACACATAGGGGAAGGGAGACAGGCAAGGGAAGGAAGCTGATAAATAGCACATCATAGAGCAGGGAACAGTTCAGGGCAATTGAGGCTAAATCCAGCTGGGGAACTTTGGGAAACAATAGAGAACACATCTCAGAGCTCTCCCTGCTGAGAAGCAAGTCATATGGGTTATTTTTCCTCCAACTCCCATCTGTCATTGACTGAGGGCTGCTCCCAGAGATGACAGCTTTCCAACACTTCTGACCTGCCCCACCCTGGGGTCAAGTGGAAGCCTTCAGATGTAGAAGCTCAGATGCCTGCAAATGGGTGCGGTTGGCATGTACTAGAACTCTGAGTGCTGGGAGGGCATGGGCAAAGCCTGCAAAACATCTGCTACAACACCTTTCTACAGGTGTGTCCTGTATTTTCATGGATGTCTTACGTTTACACCTTACAAAGCATTTTCACAAATATCACATTAAATCCTATGAGGAAGGGCATGTTCTTATTTGTAATTAGGAAGCTCAGCTGGGTCAATTTACTTGCTGGAGGCTTGAAACTGTGTCTTTTGACTCTAAGTCCAATACAGTCCCCCCAATTAGAGGTTTTGCTTTCTGCAGTTTCAGTTAGCCGCTGTCAACCACGGCCTGAAAATATTGGATGGAAAATTCCAGAAATAAACAATTGACAAATTTTAAATTGCTTGTTGTTCTGAGTAATGTGATGAAATCTCACGCTGTTCCTCTCTGGACATGAATCATCCCTTTGTCCAGTTGATCCGTGCTGTATCTGCTACCCATCAGTTAGTCACTTAGTAGCCGTCTCGGTTATCTTATCGACGGTCATGGTATCACAGTGCTTGTGTTCAAGTCACCCTTACTGTACTTAATAATGGCCCCAAAGTGCGAGTAGTGATGCTGGCAATTCAGATATGCCAAAGAGAAGCCGTAAAGTGCTTCCTTTAAGTGAAAAGGGGCAAGTTCTCGACTTAATAAGGAAAGGGAAAAAATCATATGCTAAGGTTGCTAAGATCTATGGTAACTTTTATTACAGTATATTGTTATAATTGTTCTTTTTTATTATTAGCTACTGTTGTTACTCTGTTACGGTGACTAATTTATAAATTAAACGTTATCATAGATCTGTATGTTTAGGAAAAAACAGAGTCTGTATAGAATTCAGTACTACCCGCGGTGTCAGGCATCTACTGGGGGTCTTGGAACATGTCCCCCACGGATAAGGAGGGACCACTGTACTCTTTAAGTTGCCTGGCTGCAGACTCCCTATACCAAGGATTAGCAAACTATGGCCTGTGAGCCAAATATGGCCTGTCACCTGTTTTTGTAAATAAAGCTTCATTAGAACACCACTATGCCCATTTGTTTACACATTGTCTATGTAGCTGTCACGCTTCAGTGGCAGAATTGAGCAGTTGCAGCAGAAGCCTGCAAACCCAAAGATATTTACTATCTGACTCTTTACAAGAAAATTTGCCAACTCCTCCATTATACCATAAAACTATGAGAAAAGTTCATATTTTCAAGAATTTTGGGAGCTTCCAGTATGAACAAGTTTGTAAGAAGGAAATATTACGTATTACTCATAAAAATTCCATTTTTATGAAGTGGGTTAGGAGCAAAATCATATTTTTAAAAACCTTTTCCGTAAGAGCAAATATTGGCCATTTGCCCTAAAAATATATCAAGATCCAAGGAGAAACTTGAGGCAGTTTCATCTCTACTGTGGAATAAATTGTAAACACATAATTCAGACATAGAAAATAGTAATCATTTATTGTGCCAAACCCCAACTAATTAAAAATTGTGTTGATAATGATACAAAGCTGTGTTCAGGCTTAGTGAAAGTGAGGGCTGTAATTGATGAGCAATGTCTGCAGTGGGCATAGGAAGGGATAGTGGTGGCCAGTACTGAGTGCAAAAACATAAGCACTACTGCCTGTCATGGGATGGGAGGAGGAAAGAGCAAGAGGAAAGGGGACACTAGAGTGGTCATAGCAGGCTTCCTTTCCTGTGATCCCAAGGGAATAAGGAAGGCTGATGAAAGAGAAATATACACCAAGTGGGAAAAATGGAGCTGGTGGCTTTGGCTCCTATTAATTGTGGTAGGTTTGGAAGGTGTTTGAAATTGGCAGCCTTCTTCTTTTTCTTTCTTTTTCTTTTTTTTTTTTGGTGAGGAAGATCAGCCCTGAGCTAACATCCATGCTAATCCTCCTCTTTTTGCTGAGGAAGACCGGCTCTGAGCTAACATCTATTGCCGGTCCTCCTCCTTTTTTTCCCCAAAGCCCCAATGGATAGTTGTAGGTCATAGTTGCACATCCTTCTAGTTGCTGTATGTGGGACATGGCCTCAGCATGGCCAGAGAAGCGGTGTGTTGGTGCACGCCCAGGATCCGAACCCGGTCTGCCAGTAGCGGAGCTCGCGCACTTAACCGCTAAGCCACGGGACTGGCCCGACTTTTTCTTTTTTAATTAATAGACTTTCTTTTTTAGAATTTAGTTTTAGATTTACAGATAAATTGAGCCAATAGTACAGAGAGTTCCCATACATCCCCCCTAACACACACACAGTTTCCACTGTTGTTAACATCTTGCATTAGTGTGGTACATTTGTTATAATTAACAAACCAATATTGATATATTATTATTAAGTAAAAGTCCATAGTTTACATTAGGGTTCATTCTGTGTTGTACATTCTAGGGGTTTTGACAAATGCATAATCTCATGTATCCACTATTACAGTATCATATAGAGGTTTTACTACTCTAACATTTCCCTGTGCTCCACCTACTTACTCTTCCCCTTGCACCCCCACCGCCCATCCTGATCCCCTGGCAACCACTGATCTTTTGACTGTCTCTGTAGTTTTGCCTTTTTCAGAATGTCATAAAGTTAGAGTCATACAGTACGTAACCTTTTCAAACTGGCTTTTTTCACTTAGCAATATGCATTTAAGATTCCTCTATATCTTTTCATGAATTGATATCTCATTATTTTAATCACTGAATAATATTCCATTGTATACATGTGCCAAATTTTGTTTATCCATTCACCTATTGAAAGACATCTTGGTTGCTACCAGGTTTTGGCAATTAAATTATCTACTTCTCCTTGTGTGAATTTTGGTAGATTGTGTCTTTCAAGGAATTGGTCCATTCCTTGGAAATCTCCATTTCATCTAGGTTATCAAATTTGTGGTCATAGCATTGTTCATAATATTCCTTCATTATCCTTTTAATGTTTATGGGATCAGTAGCGATTGTCCCTCTTTCATTTCTGTTACTAGTAATTTTTTTCTCTCTTTTTGTCTTGATTAGCCTGGCTAGGGGCTATCAATTTTATTGGTCTTTTCAAAGAACCAGCTTCTAGTTTGGGGATTTTTAAAATTGTTTCCCTGTTTTCCATTTCATTGACTTCTGCTGTAATTTTTACTGTTTCCTTTCTTCTGCTTGCTTTAGGTTTATATTTATCTTCTTTCTCTAGTTTCCTAAAGTGGAAGCTTAGATTACAAATTTTAAGTCTTTCTTCTTTTCTAATATATGCATTCAATGCTATAAATTTCCCTCTAAGCACTGCTTTTGCTGCAAATTTTGATAAGTTGTATTTTCATTTTCTTTTAGTTCAAAATATTTTAAAATTTCTCTTGAGAATTCTTTGACACATGTTATTTAGAAGTGTGTTGTTTAATCTCCAAATATTTTGGGATTTTCCAGCTATCTTTCTGTTGTTGATTTCTAGTTTAATTCCATTGTGACCTGAGGACACACATTGTATGATTTCTATTTTTTTTAATTTGTTAAGGTTTGTTTTGTGGCCTAGAACGTGGTCTGTCTTGGTGAATGTTCCATGTGAGCTTGAGAAGAATTTATATTCTGCTTTGTTGGATGAAGTATTCTGTAAATGTCAATTAGATCCAGTTGATTCATGGTGCTCTTCAGTTCAACTATGTCCTTAATGATTTTCTTCCTGTTGGATCTGTCAATTACTGATAGAGTGGTAGAGTTGAAATCTCCAACTATAATAATGGATTTGTCTATTTTTCCTTGCAATTCTATCAGTTTTACTTCGCATATTGTGATGCTCTGTTGTTGGGTGCATACATGTTAAGGATTGTTATGTCTTCTTGGAGAACTGACCCCTTTATTATTATGTAACACCCGTCTTTATCCCTGATAATTTTCTGAAGTTTGCTTTGTCTGAAATTGATATTGCTACTCCAGCTTTCTTTGGATTAGTGTTAACATGGTATATCCTTCTTCATCCCTTCCCTTTTAATCTGTCTGTGTCTTTATATTTAAAGAGAGTTTCTTTAAATACAAGAGAAAACATATAGTTGGGTTTTGTTTTCCTATACACTCTGACGGTTTCTGCCTTTTAATTGGTATATTTAGACCATTCACATTTAAGGTGATTATTGATATAATTGGATTAATATCTACCATGTTTGTAACTGTTTTCTGCTCGTTGCACCTGTTCTTTGTTTCTTTTACCTTTACCTCTTTTTTTACATTCTCTGGCTTTTTTTTTTTTAATTTTTTGTTTGTTGCAGTAACATTGGTTTATAACATTGTATAAATTTCAGGTGTACATCATTATACTTCTATTTCTGCATAGATTACATTATGTTCACCACCCAAATACTAATGACAACCCATCACCACACAAATATGCCCAATTATCCCTTTAACCCTCCTCTCTCCCCCCTTCCGCTCTGGTAACCACGAATCCAATCTCTGTCTCTATGTGTTTCTTTATTGTTGTTATTATCTACTACTTAATGAGGGAAATCATAAGATATTTGTCCTTCTCCCTCTGACTTATTTCACTTTGCATAATACCCTCAATGTCCATCCACGTTGTCACAAATGCCTGGATTTCATCGTTTCTTATGGCTGAGTAGTATTCCATTGTGTATATATACCACAGCTTCTTTATCCATTCGTCCCTTGATGGGCACTTAGGTTGCTTCCAAGTCTTGGCTATTGTGAATAACGCTGCAATGAACACAGGGGTGCATGTATCTTTACACATTGGTGTTTTCAAGTTCTTTGGATAAATACCCAACAGTGGAATAGCTGGATCATATGGTAGTTCTATCCTTGATTTTTTGAGGAATTTCCATACTGTTTTCCATAGTTGCTGCACCAGTTTGCACTCCCACCAGCAGTGTATGAGAGTTCCCTTGACTCCACATCATATCCAACACATGGTGTTTCCTGTCTTGTTAATTATAGCCATTCTGACGGGCGTGAGGTGATATCTCATTGTAGTTTTGATTTGCATTTCCCTGATAGTTAATGATTTTGAACATCTTTTCATGTGTCTGTTGGCCATCTGTATATCTTCTTTGGAGAAGTGTCTGTTCAGGTCTTTTGCCCATTTTCTACTTGGGTTGTTAGTTTTTTTGTTGTTGAGATGCATGAGTTCTTTATATATTTTGGAGATTAAGCCCTTATCAGATGTATGGTTTGCAAATATCTTCTCCCAATTGTTAGGTTGTCTTCTCGTTTTGTTGATGGTTACCTTTGCAGTGCAGAAGCTTTTTAGTTTGATGTAGTCCCATTTGTTTATTTTTTCTATTGTTTCTCTTGCCCAGTCAGACATGGTGCTTGAAAATATGTTGCTAAGACCAATGTCGAAGAGCATACTGCCTATGTTTTCTTCTAGAAGTTTCATAGTTTCAGGTCTTACATTCAAGTCTTTAATCCATTTGGAGTTAATTTTTGTGTATGGTGTAAGGTTAGGGTCTACTTTCATTTTTTGCATGTGGCTATCCAGTTTTCCCAACACCATTTGTTGAAGAGACTTTCTTTACCCCATTGTATGTTCTTGGCACCTTTGTCAAAGATTAGCTGTCCATAGATCTGTGGGTTTATTTCTGGGCTTTCGATCCTATTCCATTGATCTGTGTGTCTGTTTTTGTGCCAGTACCATGCTGTTTTGGTTACTATAGCTTTGTAGTATATTTTGAAATCAGGGAGTGTGATACCTTCAGCTTTGTTCTTTTTTCTCAGGATTCCTTTAGCTATTCAGGGTCTTTTGTTGTTCCATATAAATTTTAGGATTCTTTGTTCTATTTCTGTGAAAAATGTTGTTGGAACTTTGGTAGGCATTGCATTGAATCTATAGATTGGTTTACGAAGTATGGACATCTTAACTATGTTAATTCTTCCAATCCAAGAGCATGGAATATCTTTCCATTTCTTTGTGTCTTCTTCAATTTCTTTCAGCAATGTTTTATAGTTTTCAGTGTACAGCTCTTTCACCTCTTTGGTTAAGTTTACTCCTAGGTATTTTATTCTTTTTGTTGCAATTGTAAACGGGATTGTATTCTTAATTTCTCTTTCTGCTACTTCGTTGTTAGTGTATAGAAATGCAACTGATTTTTGTATGTTGATTTTGTATCCTGCATCTTTACCATATTCGTTTATTACTTCTAAGAGTTTTCTGGTGGATTCTTTAGGGTTTTCTATATATATAATCATGTCATCTGCAAATAGTGACAGTTTCACTTCTTCCTTTCCAATTTGGATCCCTTTTATTTCTTTCTCTTGCCTGATTGCTCTGGCTAGGACTTCCAGTACTATGTTAAATAGGAGTGGTGACAGTGGGCATCCTTGTCTGGTTCCTGTTCTTAGAGGGATAGCTTTCAGTTTTTCACCATTGAAGATGATATTAGCTGTGGGTTTCTCATATATGGCCTTTATTATGTTGAGGTACTTTCCTTCTATACCCATTTTATTCAAAGTTTTTATCATAAATGGATGCTATATCTTGTCAAATGCTTTCTCTGCATCTATTGAGATGATCATGTGATTTTTATTCTTCATTTTATTAATGAGGTGTATTACATTGATTGATTTGCGAACGTTAAACCATCCCTGCATACCTGGAATAAATCCCACTTGATCATGGTATATAATCTTTTTAACGTATTGTTGTATGCGATTTGCTAGTATTTTGTTGAGGATTTTTGCATCGATGTTCATCAGTGATATTGGCCTGTAATTTTCTTTTTTTTGTGTTGTCCTTGTCTGGTTTTGGTATCAGGGTAATGTCGGCTTGGTAGAATGAGTTAGGGAGCTTCCCCCCCTCCTCAGTTTTTTGGAAGAGTTTGAAAAGAATAGGTATTAAGTCTTGAATGTTTGGTAGAATTCACCAGAGAAGCCGTCTGGTCCTGGACTTTTATTTTTGGGGAGGTTTGTGATTACTGTTTCAATCTCCTTACTGGTGATTGGTCTATTCAAATTCTCTACTTCTTCTTGATCGAATTTTGGAAGGTTGTATGATTCTAAGAATTTATCCATTTCTTCCAGATTGTCGAATTGGTTGGCATATAGCTTTTCATAGTATTCTCTTATAATCTTTTGTATTTCTGAGGTGTCTGTTGTAATTTCTCCTCTTTCATTTCTGATTTTACTTATTTGTGCTGATGGTGCTCAGGGCAAGCTGCCCCAGGAAGCACCACTCTGGTATGCGGATTATTTCGAGCTGAAGACAATAAGGACTCAGAGAACTCAGGAAAAATATTTGAGTTTCCCCTCCCAAACCGCCTAAAGAATTTAAAACCAAAAAAATCTGTTTTAGGAAGGGGTTATTATCATGACTGCTATAAAAGATAATTTAGGATAGAGGTTACAATAGAAAAGGCACCACCAAGCCCATCTTATCGGGAGTCCTGTCTCTCTGGCCACATTCTTTGGATGGCCCTGCGAGGAGTTGTCAGACAATCATTTACAAGGGAAGTCTCCATTTGTAAAGGTATCTCCCTCTCTGTATTGAGAAAAAGGGGGGGTGAGCTCATTTCTAGTAACTTATCAATGTGAAAGATGAGGCCTTGGGGCTGTATAATAAACCTTACTCTTGTTTACTGTGCTTTAGTGGTAATCTCCTGTAACTGACTCCCCCACCCCCAAAATCCTCCTTTGTCATTGGCTGAAAATGATATTTAAGACGAGAATTTCTGCTATTGTGTTGAGAAACGCAGTGTCCCTGCTTTCTCCCATGTATACATGTTATTAAACTTGGTATTATTTTCTCCTGCTAACCTGTCTTGTTGATTATTTGGCCAGCCAGAAGAACCTTAAGGGAAAGGGCAGAGGGAGATTCTCCCTCTTCCCCCGACAGTGCCTTCTCCCTTTTTTTCTTGGTGAGTCTAGCTAAAGGTTTGTCAACTTTGTTTATCTTTTCAAAGAACCAGCTCTTGCTTTTATTAATTTTTTCTATTGTTTCTTTGGTCTCTATTTCATTTATTTCTGCTCTGATTTTTATTATTTCCCTTCTTCTACTGATTTGGGGCTTTGTTTGTTCTTCTTTTTCCAGTTCTTTTAGGTGCATTGTTAGATTGTTTATTTGAGATTTTTCTTGTTTGTTGAGATAGGCCTGTATTGCTATAAACTTTCCTCTTAGAACCACTTTTGCTGTATCCCATAAATTCTGGCATGTCGTATTTTCATTTTCATTTGTCTCCAGGTATTTTTTGATTTCTTCTTTGATTTCTTCGTTGACCCAGTCATTGTTCAGTAGCATTTTGTTTAATCTCCACGTATTTGTGGCTTTTCTGATTTTCTTCTTATAGTTGATTTCTAGTTTCATACCGTCACAGTTAGAAAAGATGCTTGGTATTATTTCAATCTTCTTAAATTTATGGAGACTCGTTTTGTGGCCTAATATGTGATCAATTCTGGAGAATGTTCCATGTGCATTTGAAAAGAATGTGTATTCTTTGGTTTTTGGATGGCATGCTCTGTATATATCTACTAGGTCCATCTGTTCTAGTGTGTCGTTTAAGGCCAATGTTTCCTTATTGATCTTCTGTTTGGATGATCTATCCATTGGTGTAAGTGGAGTGTTAAAATCCCCTACTATTATTGTGTTACTGTCTATTTCTGTTTTTATGTCTGTTAATAATTGCTTTATATATTTAGGTGCACCTACATTGGGTGCATAGATATTTACAAGTGTTCTATCCTCTTGTTGGATTGTTCCCTTGATCATTATGTAATGCCCTTCTTTGTCTCGTTTTACAGTTTTTGTTTTAAAGTCTATTTTGTCTGATATGAGTACTGCTACCCCAGCTTTCTTTTCATTGCCATTTGCGTGGAGTATCTTTTTCCATCCCTTCACTTTCAGTTTGTGAGTGTCTTTAGGTCTGAAGTGTGTCTCTTGTATGCGGCATATATATGGGTCTTGTTTTTTTATCCAATCAGCCACCCTATGCCTTTTAATTGGAGCATTTAGTCCATTGACGTTTAAAGTAGCTATTGATAAGTATGTACTTACTGCCATTTTTTAACTTTTTTTTTCTCAGTGTTTTAGTAGTCCTTCTCTGTTCCTTTCTTCTTCTATACAGTATTGATGGTCTCTTTAGTTTGACCTCTGTCTGAAAACTCTACTCTTTAATTCCCCTCCTCCTTCCTTTTATGTTTTTGATATCATATCTAACCTCTTTTTTGTGCATTTGTATCCATTATGTTCTTATCATGGAAATAGATAATTTTTCCTATTTGTGGTCTTCTCTTTTCCCCTTAAATCAGTCCCTTTAACATTTCTTGTAGCACTGGTTTCTTGTTAACAAACTCCTTTAATTTTTGCTTGTCTGGGAAATTTTTGATCTCTCCTTCCATTTTGAATGATAACCTTGCTGGGTAGAGTATTCTTGGCTGTAAGTTTTTTCCTTTTAGCACTTTAAATATATTGTGCCACTCTCTTCTAACCTGTAAGGTTTCTGCTGAGAAGTCAGCTGATAGCCTTATGGTGTTTCCTTTGTATGTAACTTGACTTTCTCTTGCGGCTTTTAGGATTCTCTCTTTATCTTTTATTCTGGACATTTTGATTATGATGTGTCTTGGTGTGGGCCTCTTTGGGTTTATCTTGTTTGGGGCTCTCTGTGCTTCCTGTACCTGGATGTTTATTTCCTTCCTTAGGTCAGGAAAGTTTTCATCTATTATTTCTTGAAATAGATTCTCTGCCCCTTTGTCTCACTCTTCTCCTTCCAGGACACCTATAACACAGATGTTAGTGCACTTGATGTTGTCCCAGAGGTCCCTTAAACTGTCCTCACTCTTTTTAATTCTTTTCTCTTTTACCTGTTCAGCTTGGGTAATTTCTTCTAGTCTTTCATCCAGCTCACAGATCCATTCTTCTGTATCCTCTACTCTGCTTTTGAGTCCCTCTAGTGAATTTTTCATTTCCAGTATTGTATTCTTCATTTCTGATTGGTTCTTCTTTATATCTTCCATATCTTTGTTGACATTCTCACTGAGTTCATCTATTCTTCTCCCCACATCAGTGAGCATCCTTAACACTCTTAGTTTGAACTCTCTGTTGGGTAGGTTGCTCATTTCTGTTTCACTTAGTTCCTTTTCTGGGGTTTTGTCCTGTTCCCTTACTTGGAATGTATTCTTTTGCCTCCTCATTTTGCCTCTTTCCCTGCTCTTGTGTCTATGTATTAGGTAGGTCAGCTACGTCTCCTGCTCTTGGATAGGTGACCTTATATAAGTGATGCCTTAGCAGGCTTCCAGTCTGCTTCCCTCAGTTCTCAATGTTCCAGGGGAGACCCCTGTGTGGGCTCGTGTGTCCTTCTGTTGTGGCCTGTTTGCTCTCCCTGTAGGTGCCCAGGGAGGCCGAGTTATGCTCCTGGCCAGCTGTTGTAATGCTTAGCTGCTTGTAGTTGTTGTGGGCCCTTCAGTCTCTTTATCAGGTGTGGGGAGCCCCAGCACAGTTGGCTGCAAGTTCTCATACCACATTTGTGTTGCAGTATTTCTTTTAAGTGAGTAGGCCCCCACCGTGGCAGGTTGTTAGGCTCAGGGGCTTACAATTGCTATAAGCCTCCAGTCTTTAGGTCTCTTGTCAGCTCTCTGAGGATTGCAGCTGGGTGGGGCTGGGCTCAGGCATGGGAGCACCCAATTGTTTCAGGCTTTGGAAGGTGGGGCAAACCCCCTATGTGGGTCTTTGAGAAGCACAAGTCTTCTGCAGCTGACAAGCCCTGCTGCCCACAGGTCCACACACACAGTCAACACAGTCCTGCCCTGTGTGTGCGCCCTGACCTCCCGAAGCGGACCCAGTCTCTCCACGGCGGGAGCCCCACACACTTCACCACCGCCCCACACTCTCCACCTGCTCCTTGTGTGCGCCCTGCCCCACTGAAGTAGGTTCAGTTGCCAGGCTGCACAGAATCCTGTCACCAATCTATGCAGGCCCACAAGTTGCCTGAGGGCTTGTTGTTGGGTGGAGCCAGTCTCTAGGGTGGGCTGCCTGCCCTGGCTGAGCTGGATTAAATCATGCTCTAGTGGGTGGGGCAGACCTGGGCTAGCAGGCCCCAGGGAGAACTCCAATGGCGTCTGTGTCAGCACGCCCACACCAGGCCACAACAATGGCCGCCGCCAATGTCCCAGTCCCTGGAGAGGTCTCACCTCTCAGTGAGATGCACTCAGGGCCTATTAGGTGAGTCTCTTTTCACCACAGCACTGTGCACCTTTCTTTCTGGTGATTTTAGGATGCTTTCTGAGATGGGTGAGTTTGTGTGCGGGCCCTTTAAGAGCCGGTTTTAGTTTCTTTGTGAACCAGGTTTTCTGGGGGTACTCCCCAATGCTTTAGTAGCAGGCAAAGTCAGATATTCTGCCACTCGTCTCGATTGTGCTGGGTCCACAAAATGCCCCCAGCGGGGGCGCTCCCGGCTCAGGGCCCCGCACCTCCAGGGAGGGCTGCGGACCTGTGCGCTACTCCCCGTCGGCCGTGAGGTGCTGCGGCTTGTGAAGGTGGCGTTTTTCCTCTCCAGAAGGGAGTTTCTGCCTCTTCCACCTCAGTTAGGATTGTCTGTTGTTGTAGGAGTTCCTCTTATCCAGTTTTCAGTTCTGTCTCAGGGGTAATTTTTCCACGAGTAGTTGTAAATTGGCTGTGTCCATGGGAGGAGGTGAGTTCAGAGTCTGCTTACGCCGCCATCTTGACTTCCTCTCCATTCTCTGGTTTTAATTGAGCATTTTATATGAATCCATTTTCTCTCTTCTCTTAGCACATCAATTATACTTCTTTAAAAAATATTTTTTAGTACTTGCCCTAGAGTTTGCAATACACATTTACAACTAATCTAAGTCCACTTTCAAATAACACTATACTGTTTTACAGGTAGCTCAGGTACCTTATAACAGAGTACAGGCATACCTTGGATATGTTGCAGGTTTGGTTCCAGACCACTGCAATAAAGCAAATATCATAATAAAGTGAGTCACACAAATTTTTTGGTTTCTCAGTGCATATAAAAGTTGTATTTGCACTATATTGTAGTCTATTAAGTGTGAAATAGCATTATGTCTAAAAAACAATGTACATACCTTAATTAAAAAACACTTTATTGCTAAAAGGGGCCAGCCTGGTGGCATAGTGGTTAAGTTCATGTGCTCTGCTTCAGCGGCCCGGGGTTCACGGGTTCAGACCCCGGGCACGGACTTGCACACTGCTCATCAAGTCATGCTGTGGTGGCATCCCACATGCAAAATAGAGGGAGATTGGCTCAGGGCCAATCTTCCTCACCAGAACAAAAAAAAAGGAAAAATACTGTCTTGCTGAAAAATGGGAACCATCATCTGAGCCTTCAGTGATTCATAATCTTTTTGCTCATGGAACATCTTATAAAAAACACAGTATCTGCAAAGCACAATAAAGCAAAGTGCAATAAAACAAGATATGCCTATATTCCCAATTCCTTCTTTCCATCCTTTATATCATTGCTGTCATTCATTTCACTCATCCATAAGCTATAATCACCCAATACATTATTGCTATTATTGTTCCTTTGAACTAACAGGTGTCTATTAGATCAATTCAGAATAAGAAAAATAAAAAATTTTATTTTACCTTCATTTATTTCTCTCTAGCATTCTTCCTTTCTTTCAAGTCAGATCTGAGTTTCTGGTCTAGATCATTTTCCTACTCTGTGAAGCACTTCTTTGAATATTTCTTGCCAGGCAGGTTTATCAGCAACAAACTCCTTCAGTTTTTGTTTGAGAAAGTCTTCTTTTCTCCTTCACTTTAGAAGGATAATTTTGCTGGATAAAGCATTTTAGACTGGCATTTTTTTTTAATTTCTTTTAACACTTTTAATATTTCACTCCATTCTCTCCTTGCTTGCATGGTGTCTGATGAGATATCTGATGTAATTCTTATCCTTGTTCCTCTATAGGTAAGGTTTTTTTTCTTCCTTCAGTTTCTTTAAGGATTTTCTCTTTGCTTTTGGTTTCTTGCAGTTTTAATATGATATATCTAGGTGTATATTTTGTTGCATGTATCTTCCATGGTGTTCTGCAAGCTTCCTGGATCTGTGGTTTTGGTATGTATCATTAATTTTGGAAAATTCTGAGCTGTTATCACTTGAAATATTTCTATTGCTCTTTTTTCTTTTTCTTCTCCTTCTGGTATTCCCATTATGTGTATGTTACACTTTTTGTAATTGTCCCACAGTCCTTGGATATTCTGTTCTGTTTTGTCATCCTTTTTTTCACTTTGCCTTTCAGCTTGGGACATTTCTATTGACTTATCATCAAGCTCATTGATTCTTTCTGCAGCTATTTACAACCTACTGATGAGCCCTTGAAGGCATTCTTTATTTCTATCACAATGTTTTTGATTTCTAGAATTTCCTTTTGATTCTTTCTTGGTTTCCATCTCTGTGCTTACGTTACCCATCTGTTCTTGCATGTTGTCTACTTTTTCCATTAGAGCCTGTTCTGTTTCAAAACCACTTGGCAACTCAATTCCGGCTCTAACTACCTGGAGTTAGCATCTGATCCCACAAATTAAGGGCTCAGTTCTCCAGAAGATTGCCCTTACTCCAGATGCCAGCTGCAAGTGGGGTCCCCACGCTCACTGCACTTCTTACTGACTAGCTATAAATTTGACGGTTCCCACAACCCCCTTAGTTTTGATAATTCTCTAGAATGACTCATAGAACTCACTGAAAGTGCTATACTTAAAAGTACAGTTTTATTATAAAGGATACTGTGGGAGATCAAGATTTGGCCACCCTGAAATCTATCTCTTTACCTTGGTTGTTTTCTCTGAGGACATTTGACCTCCCCCACTAACTGCCTAAAGAATTTGACATGGTAGCTCCTTCCTGGAATAGATCTATCATGATGGCTGTAAAGATAACGTAGGGTAAATGTTACAATAGGAAAGGCACCAACAAACCCCTCTTATCAGAAGTTCTGTCTCTCTGGCCACATTCTCTGGATGACCCTGCCAGGAGTTGCCAGACAATCATTTACATTTATAAGGGAAATCTCCATTTGTAAAGGTATCTCCCTGTCTGTTTGGAGAAGAGAGGGGGATGAGCTCATTTCTAGTGACTTATCAATGTGGAAGGTGAGGCCTTGAGCTGTATAATAAACCTTACTCTTCTTTACTGTGCTTTAGTGGTAATCTCCTGTAACTGACTCCCCCACCCCCAAATCCTCCTTTGTCATTGGCTGAAAATGATATTTAAGACGAGAATTTCTGCTATTGTGTTGAGAAACGCAGTGTCCCTGCTTTCTCCCATGTGTACATGTTATTAAACTTGGTATTATTTTCTCCTGCTAACCTGTCTTGTTGATTATTTGGCCAACCAGAAGAACATTAAGGGAAAGGGCAGAGGGAGATTCTCCCTCTTCCCCCCGACAGTTTTGGCGTAGTCGCCAGGAGCCACACTGGCTGGCAAGTTGCCTTCTCTGGCTGGAAGACCTGCCTTCTCCCTGGACTACTGCAGATGATGAGATACGGGAACGCCTGACGAAAGCCGGCACAAGGTAAGACTTCTTACCACGTCAGCCTCCCGGAATCTCTATGTGCGGGGTCCGGCGGAAGGAAGTGGTGAGAATTTTTTCTCTTTCTAAATTTAGATTGGCAGGAGAAAATATTTGGGAAACTAGTTTCTTGGGCTTTTAGTGACTCTTGGTTTAAATTTGGTAGAGTACTCTTGGTTTTGATCTTGATCCCTTTTCCTCCCAGAGTAATCTCTGTCTTGTTCTGTGTCCTGAGAAAACTTGGCTTTGTGACCAGTGAGAATCTTCTCCTTGGTCTCCACCATACGGAAGGTGCATTTACCGGGGTGCACCTTGGTGGCCAGTCGAGTAGACTGGGGTTCCGAACTGTCTCTTTGTCCGGCTGTGCCAAGCTCTCAGGGGAGTTTGTCATAAAGGGCCCAGTCCATAAGGGCTTTTGTCGTCTTTACCTTCGTTGCTTGTTAGTGCTGGAAAAATCCCATTCCAGTATCGCCCGCCCGGTGTCACAGATTAGCGGGTCTGTAACTGGAGGCGTCCCACACTATTGTGGGAGACCGGAGACGCCGTTTTCACTACACCATCCTTACCGCCTGTGCAACGAAGGTCTTTAATTTTTCTGAATATCTTTGGGAGTAAATTCTGTGGATCATGGGGGCTACATCATCTGCGCCCTCACCAGGGACGCCTCTTGCGTCCATGGTAGATTTATTCTAAGCGTGGAAAGTTACCTCAGGGTCTTTCCTTAAAAAGGCTTATTGGTTCGAGTCACTATTGGAATAAATATACAAATGAAGATCCTACTCGTCAATGGCCAGACGACGGATCCTTTGAATTGGAAAAACTTCTAAATTGGGGGAAAAAATGTTTTGAGAGCTCTCACATAATTATATATTTGGTACCTAAGAAAAGGCCAGAAAAAAAGAAGGAAAAAATTTGACTAGCCTTAAGACCTTGACTCAGGTTACAATTAAACTGAGAACGTGTAAAAGTGTAAGTGTTGATAAGATTATAAAGGTTGGAATGTTTGAGCTAATTTTATATAAAGAGGTTACATCAACCTTGCCTGAGTATGTTTTAAAATGTCTGACTGGGAATGCTCCCCTGGTCCAAAATTATAAGACCAAGACCTATTGATAAAAATCTTAATGATAACTATGTTTAAAGGTATAAGAAGTGATGCAAATTGCATGAAATTTCTAGGAAAAAACTGATGTTATTTCTATTACAGAACTGGTTAACAAAAATAGTAATTTAAATGATGGCTAATTTTATCTAATGTCTTATGAAGTCTTATAGACAATCTAAATAATTATTGGGAATAAGTAACTAAATAGTTGGGAAAAAGATAAATGTTAGATAAACTTTAAACAATAATTATGTGTTATGGTAGTTACTGCTTCCAAACTCTTTTTGGTGACTTAAAAATTTAGAGTTTTGCTAAATTTTATGATAAAAATTCAATTGAGTATCTAGGTCATTTCCAAATAAGATAAGATATTAGACATTGATTACTAAATATACATACATTTGTCTACTTTTGGCTTTTCATTACAGGAAAACTAAAAGATGTTTTGGGTCTATTGATAAACATGTGTTTTATTAAAAGATTATACTATAAAGTAACATGTTTCTAGAAGTTATGACGTGTTTATAAATTTTCCAAGCCACAAGATACTAATGTAAAAGAAAGTTTATAATTGTTTAGTTTTTACTTACAAATTAAGGTTTCTAAGGGTTAAAATTTCTAATTAGTATATGTGATTAAAAATTAAGAAAAATATGTCTGTGTACAAGGAAAGTAAGATATATAAAGAAGGAACAAAGAATGGAAATATTTTGTTTGGTTGGTTAAGAAAGATAAATTTGTCCTCAAGTACTAGAAGAGAAAAGAAAGACATGGGACAAATTCTGAATGTAAAAAGAAAGTTATAGAAGGTTTGTGGAAGAGGAATTCTGGAAAAGGAGTTTTTGCATGGTCAAGTTGGCTAAGATTGAAATGAGTTTAATTAAGTAAATGAGTTTTAATAGCAGAAGTAAGCTGGTGCAAAATTGAAATTTCTCGTAAAAGGATAATTTGCTTAAACTTGATAAAGAGGTTATAAAAGATTTTTCTTTACCTTTGAGTAAGTCTACCTAAAAAAAAAAACTGTTAAAATAATTTCCTATGTTCAAAAGACTGAAGTCTCTCTATTAAGGCTTTTTGGACTATTAATGCTCTGTTTGCTTTGACTTTTTATATTTTTGACAAGCTCCCCAAAATTCGTATCTTAAATAAAGTCTTTATTTTTACTTTTTTTCTTTGAGAATTTTCAAAGGGCCCTGGAACTTCTCAAAGAAATTTGCTCTCTTCCTATAAGGGGAAAGATACTAAACTTATTAGGCTTATTCAGCATGTTAAATTACATGGAAAGCATTGTCAGACAAGTGATGATAAGCCTGCTTAGGTGGTATTTTGTGGGTTAATGTTATTGATATAGGCGTTTTAAAATTGTATAACATTACTGAAATTCTGATCTGTCCTGGTTATCAGTCATAATTCTGGTTATTATTATTTTAAAGTGTTGTATGTCACAAAATTAACCAAATTTCTTTGTCAATTGCCATTTTGAGGTCTTGTTGTTTACAGACATTTCTTTGCTCTAATGCTTTTGCAAAATATGTTTCAACTTCAGAAAAATTCATGGAAAGGACTCTGATATTTACACTGGAATACAGGTTTCTGACAAACTTTCTGATCATAAAACTGAACTTGGTAAAAAAAAATTACAGAAATCTGATGGAAAAACTGACTTCATGAAGCTGCTAACAAAAAGATTAGGATCAAGAATGGATTACAAAGGACTAAATGTACTGATAAAGATGATTATAATTTTTATGATTTTTCATTTGAAGTATTGCTGAATTTTTAATGTTTTGTTTTTTCAGATTTAAGGAAAACTTTTTCTCTTTTCTCCTGAGCTAGCTATGACTTATAGCAATTTGGTAAATGATATTTTTGTAAGTAAAATTAAAATATTTATCTTTTTCTCTCTACCTGATCCCTCGAATTTAAAAACTCTTAGTAAGTGAATATTGTTGTTTTCATGGCAATATAGTTATTTGCATAAGTTCAATAAGAATCTGTTCTCCTTATAACAGGACACAATTGGAAACAGTGGGTCTATTACCAAGGTTGTGACTGGAACATCATATTTGCCATATAACCATACAGCTTTTGAGGAATGAAGATTGGACTTTATGGAATAAAGCCACGTGGAACTATTGGCCTGGTACCTTATGTTCCAAGCAGCACTTACCAGGATAAGTAAAGAATGTCACTTATCTGGCAGGTACAAGGAATCTCGAAACATTTTGGGGGAACCTCGGAAGAGAGGAATTCACCCAAATCTGTAGGTATTACAGGCGAAGTCTGATGACAAAATACTTGGCTTGGCTTTCTTGGCCTCAAGAGGCCTTTAAAGTTCAATCTGAGATTCCTTATTAAAAGTTCCAGCAAAGCAGATTTAAAAGAGCTTATATGATCAATTGCTACTTCTTGCTGTACTTATGTAAATAATTGGGCCAACTCTATTGGATCTAGACTTATTTTGCAAACTAGTTAGTTTTAATTTGGCTATCTTAATAAAAATGAGGGTGATTTTAGAGAGAAAAATTATATTTCAGTAAAAACTATAGTATACATTTGTGGATATTAGATCCTAGTTTTGTTAATTGTCTTTTAAGGTTTTTGTTTTATATCTGTTGACTGGACTGGATCCTGATTTCTTCTAGTCTCCTGAAATATCTGGCTACAGATGTCCAAACTAATGTTTTTAATTTTTTCCATCATTTTCATTTGAAATCACTGAAAACTGAACCTGCCCTTTTTCCTGAAGCCTTACAAACTAAAGCTGATGGACTTGATACAAACTTAAGAGATTACTTGATGACATCATCAGAGACATTTTAAACTGCAAAAGATGCTTTGACGCTGACATCTAAAATTCTTCTTCACTGGCTGTCCTCTGAACTCAAAAACTGCTTTACAACTTGCTCTAACCATTAACCTTGTTTTTCTTTTGTTTACATAGAAATGCTTCTTATTAAATACTTGATTGCTTGCTTCCATAATATAGGCGTAACCTTGAGAGCCCACCTGCATCACCACCTTCCAAAATGAACTTAATTGAACTGATCTATTATCAAGACTAAGAAATGTGTTCAGTGAGATAAAACAATCTACCAACTCAGCTTCTGTACTATGAAACTTCTTTAAGTTTCAAAAGGACTGTGAAACTTTTAGTTTCAAAGGCGGGACTGTGGGAGATCAAGATTTGGCCACCCTGAAATCTATCTCTTTACCTTGGTTGTTTTCTCTAGGGACATTTGACCTCCCCCACTAACTGCCTAAAGAATTTGACATGGTAGCTCCTTCCTGGAATAGATCTATCATGATGGCTGTAAAGATAACGTAGGGTAAATGTTACAATAGGAAAGGCACCAACAAACCCCTCTTATCAGAAGTTCTGTCTCTCTGGCCACATTCTCTGGATGACCCTGCCAGGAGTTGCCAGACAATCATTTACATTTATAAGGGAAATCTCCATTTGTAAAGGTATCTCCCTGTCTGTTTGGAGAAGAGAGGGGGATGAGCTCATTTCTAGTGACTTATCAATGTGGAAGGTGAGGCCTTGAGCTGTATAATAAACCTTACTCTTGTTTACTGTGCTTTAGTGGTAATCTCCTGTAACTGACTCCCCCACCCCCAAAATCCTCCTTTGTCATTGGCTGAAAATGATATTTAAGACGAGAATTTCTGCTATTGTGTTGAGAAACGCAGTGTCCCTGCTTTCTCCCATGTATACATGTTATTAAACTTGGTATTATTTTCTCCTGCTAACCTGTCTTGTTGATTATTTGGCCAGCCAGAAGAACATTAAGGGAAAGGGCAGAGGGAGATTCTCCCTCTTCCCCCCAGACAATACATAAAGGATAAGGGAAGGACCCTAGATACAGAGCTTCCATGCCCTCTCCCTGTGGAGTCAGGGTGCATCATCCTCCCTATACATTGATGTGTTCACCAACCAGGAAGCTCCAGTGAACTTCAGTGTCCTGAGTTTTTATATGGGGGTATCATTACATGGGCATAATTGAGTGAATCATTGGCCACGTTGTTGAACTGAATCTCCCCTCCCCTCTCTGGAGGTCACATGGGCCCAAAATTCCAGTCTTCTAATCATGTGATTGGTCTTTCTGGTGACCAGCTTGAAGCTAATTAGTAGCCCACCATGAGTCACCTCATTAACGTAACAAAGACATTCTGTCACTCAGGAAATTCCAAGAGTTTTTCAAGCTCTTTGCCAGGGACCAGGGACAGACCACATAAAATCTTTATCATACTACAGAGCCCTTAATATATTTATCTCAGTTATTTTAAGTTCCTTATCTGATAATTTCGAAATCTGCATCATGTCTAAGTCTGGTACTGATGCTTGCTTTGTCTCTTCAGATTGTATTTTTTCTTGCCTTTTAGCATACCTCATAATTTTTTGTTGAAAGTGGTCATGATGTATTTGGTAATAGGAACTGAGGTAATCAGCCTTTTAGTGTGAGATTTTATGTAAATCTGGCTAGGGGCTGGGCTGTGTTAAATATTTAGTGTAGGTGTATATGCCAGCGGCTTTCTTTAGTTTCCTTTTTTTCTGCTTCTGTGTTGTATTTAGATATCCCTAAGAACACTTTCTTAAGTAGAGTCTGTGTCTTGCAGCTCTCTCAGGTGTAATCCAGTTATTATCCTGGAGCCCTGCTGATGTTGTGGTAAGATGTTGAGGAAGAGAAGCCCTCTATAATCTATAACTAAATCTCAGTTTTTTAGCAGGCCTGAGTTGTGAAGCTGTGACCTTCAGAAGTATTTCTTACCCCTTTTTTCCTCTTATTATATGAGACAGTAAAGCTAGAGGGTCTGGAATTGTCTAATTGCCGCTCCCTTTGGTCAGATAAGGCTCTGGTAAAGTAGTTTCCCTTGAGGACAACTCTTTGTTACAGAGAACAGTACACTCTGGGCTTATTTTAAAATGGTTATTTTTCTCCTCCCACTGCCCAAAGCAGAGATTTTTCTCCTAGATGATGTTCACTCCTGGTAGCACTCCTGGAGGTAAAACCCACAAAAGTGAGAGAGGCCCCCTAAAACTGGGTCACCAGGAGTTTTTAACTCTCAAGTTAGTCTACACTCAGCCTCAGTAATTCATTAATTACCGTTTAAGTGTTCCAACCAGTCTAGCTCCAGAGGTCTCTGCTCTTGGTAAGCTGTGATTCTCTGTATTTACATATCTTTCTAGTTTTCAGGGTGGCAGTTTGCCCTGTGACCTCAATTCTTTGATAGATCCAAGAAAAGTTGTTTTTCAGTTTATTCAGCTTTTTGCTTGTTGTGAGGATGGCAGTGATGACTTTCAGGCCCTTTACATGTCAGAGCTAATCAGGAGGCATGATTGGTGTACAACTAGAGGCAAGTATTCTGAAATCCAGGCATAATTAGCCTATGGCCCATGGGGATCAGGCACATTGATTAGTGCCAGCAGCCACTGACCCTTTCAGAAAACCAACTTTTCAATTAAACTGCATTAAACAAATACAATATTTTGCTGAGTTATATGGTCAAATGTAATTTTCAAAAGAAGGATCTGTTAGTGATATTTGGTTTTATGGTTTCAACCAGACTTCATTTCCACTGTATCAAATCCCAATGGCCTTTTCAATGCCAGAATGGGTTTCTTGCAAATTCTGTGCATTGCAGTTGTTAATTCTTAAGTAAAGTGCTCTGGAATATGCTTTTTCTGGCTTATGGGCAGACCTCCTCTCCACCTTATGAGTTTCCAGCTCTTTTTCCTTGAATCTGAAACACATTGGTAGGTTCCAGCCCAAGAGACCTACTGCTTGATAAGACACTCTTCTTAGGATGAATAGGCTGTGGACTAAAGACCAGAATTACAATTTTTTATACTTGTATACTTTTTATACAAGCAGTTAAATCCATAGCTATATTTTTCTAAATTAAGGCTGTTTTGTTATGACTTGTCTCTAGATTTCCATTAGCAGTCTTGTTGGTCAGATGATTTAGAGAAAATAAAAGAACATCATGCGTTTGATTTTTCTTCTTCCTATAATCCAATGGTTCTCAACTGGGGGCAGTCTCACCCCCAAGGGGACTTTTGGTAATGTCTGGAGACATTTCTAGTTGTCACAACTGGTGCTACTGGTGTCTTGTGTATAGAGGCCACGGATCCTGCTAAATACCCTACAATGCACAGGAAAGTCTCCCACAACAAAGAATTATCCACAAAAATTATCTGGTCCAAAGTATTAATAGTGGCGAGGTGGAGAAACCCTCCTATAATCTGAGAAATTAGCCACCACAGCCTATCTCCTCAGCTAGACCAGGATCCCAATGATCTCATTATTCTTATCTCTTTATTGATTTTTGTATTACAAAGATAATGCTTCTCTTTGGACTGTTTTTTCAAAAGACCCGAGAAATTAATCTTGAAATCCTACCCCACAAAGCCTACAGTATCATCTACTTATTGGAGGCCTACTAGGTGCTGGGGTCTTAAGAGTTAAACACTCTTGCAAAAATTATTCTGTTTAGCATGCAAGTTATACAAGTAAAAATTAGTAATAACACAAGGTAACTCCACATTAGAGGTACAGAAATAGCCTTGGTGGAGAGATGAGAAGCAGCATCTTTTGAGCTACTGAGCTGCAGACGTGGTTTACAGATGTTCTCCTACTTCATTCTCATAGCAGTCTCACCAGACAACCTTGTTCTCATCAAATAAAGCTGTCAAGAGGAGAACAGAGTGATACCTTGAAGACAGTTTTTTCCCCTTCCTGTTAATAACTCAAGTAAATGCCTGGTAGAAGTTTACAAGGTACAAAATGTCTAGAGGAACATAAAAATCACCTATTATTCCACTCTCAGAGATAACTGTTTAGTGTATTACTTTGCAACTTATTTTTTGCATGTGTAATACATTTTAAATATAATTGTTATAATGTATATGCCACATATCTTTTCCTCTCCCTACAATATTATTTCACAGGCACATCAGCTGATATTTTCTAAAGTACGTTTTTAATGGTTGTATAATACTTCATTATATGACCACTTCATATGTTTAGCCATTCTCTTTGATGTGTGGCAACATTTTTCTGTATAAAAATGTATAAAAAAAAGAGAAGAGAACAAAACTGCCCGAATAGCACCAAACACCTAATTTCAACAACCAAAACAAGAAATAGTACCACCAAAACAAACATAAATAAATCTTTGACTTTCTATTGTATCTAATGACAAAGGTAATTTGTATATTGGGACCCACAAAATGGGGGCCACCCCAGTGGCCCGGCCTACGTCACAAATCTAGCTGTAAGTCAGCCTGCACTTACAGGAAACACCTGTCAAGGAAACCTAGTACTGATCACAATCCTCCAACTCAGCTTTAGCTAGCTCACCTTGCCCTGGACTACAGGACCTGCTGGCCTCATAAGGAAATCCCCAACCTTCTAGCCAGTCCTGCCCTATTCCACATTACCTCTTCTAATGCTCAGTAAATCTTGCTCTTGCCCCAAATCCCTCGGGAAGAGGGCTCCACTGCTTGTGAGGCACTGCACTCCCCCAATCTGTGGATTGTCTTCCCGTGAACAAAGAACATCGAACTCTTTACTAAATTGTTTTAGTGTTGTCTTTCGACACAAACAATGCTAGGTTTTACAAATATCTGTTACACGATATACAAACACCTGTACACTGATGTTGATATTTTTACTGTGCCCAGAAAATCTGTTTGGTGTCTGCTTATAAAAAAGGGAGAAGAAGATAATGAAGTAATCAGAATTCATAAATGGGGTTTTATTTTTAGTATGCTTAGAAGTGGCAGACTGTTTTGTTTATGTGTGTGTGGTTTTTCTTGATTTTTTTTAAAATACTGCAATATAGTGATTTATAAGAAATATATACTTGGTCATTCAGATGACCAAAGTATATTTCTCATGTGTATTTGGTCTTCATCCACAGTTCCTGGCTCACAGCTCCCAAAACCCTTGGAATTTCCTGAGCAATAAGAGCAATGGGAGCATCTTTTGTTATAATATTTGGTCTCTTGTTCTCAGTTCCTGAAATCCCTTTACATCCATAAAGGTGAAATGGGTGTCTTGTTATTCATAACAAGCCCCTTTCCACCACAACTGGGTTTATGTTAATGAGGTGACTTTTGGAAAGCACCTAAGGATGGAGGCTGGTCGCCAGGGGACCCAAACTTGATTAGACAGTTGACTCTTTCAGTCCCACCCTCTGATTTCCTGGGAGAGGAGAGGGGCTAGAGGTTGAATCAATCACCAGTGGTCAATGAGTTAATCAATCATGCCTCTGTAATGAAGCCTCCATAAAAATCCAAAAAGATGGAGTTCAGAGAGCTTCTGGGTTGGTGAACACATGGAGATTTGGGGAGAGTGGCATGCTCAAAAAGCATGGAAACTCCACGCCCTTTCCCCATGCCTTACCCTACACATCTCTTCCATCTGGCTGCTCCTGAGTTATATCCTTTTGTAATAAACCGGTAATCTAGTAAGAAAAATGTTTCTCTGAATTCTGTGAGCTGTTCTAGCAAATTAGTTGAACCCAAGGAGGGAGTCATGGGAACCTCTGGTTTATAGCCAGTCAGTCAGAAGCACTGATAACAACCGGGACTTGTGATTGGCATCTGAAGGTGGGGGCAGTCTTGTGGGACTGAGCTCTTAACCTGTGGGATCTGATGCTGTTTCCAGGTAGATAGTGTCAGAATTGAGTTAAATTTTGGGGACACCCAGCTGGTGTCTGAGAATCGGTGGTGTGGGGAAACCCCTCCACTCCACATGTTGTAATTGGTCTTAGAACCTTCAAGTACCAAAATAGTAACTTTAGTATCAATCCCAGGAGTTCCAAGCTTATTACATAAAATTATTAGTGGTATTTATACTAACATATATATTTATTATATACTATATGTCATATATACAATAATAGCTATATAGTATTGTGATTGTATTCAGACATAATAGTCAAGACATGAGATATGTACAGGCAGAATTAATTATAGAAGTCGTCTCAATCATGGCCTGAGAGGGTACAAGGCTGCTAGAGACAGGAGACCTTGCTGAGTCAGGGCGTGCCATAACTGGAAGCCCAAAGCCCAGCCTTTGCCCTCTGCTCAGCCTAAAGCAGGGCCCACCTGTCTCTTGTTGCCAGACAGATGTTGATAAACACAAGGAGGAAACCTCTGCAGTTACTCTTTCACCACATGGCTAACAGGGCCGTCAAACATTTTCTCCACTTCAGTCAGATTATAAAGGGAAAGCCCCACATGAATCTGACCTCAGGAATTTTGAACATAAAAACCCAATTGGAAAAGGGGTCAAGGGGCACGTGTGTATGGTGACGGATGAAAACTAGACTATTGGTGGTGAACACAATGCAGTCTATATGGAAACTGATATATAATAATGTACACCTGAAATTTACACAATGTTATAAGCCGATATGACCTCAATAAAATAATTTTTAAAAATAATTTTAAAAAATGTCAAATATATAAACGTAAAAAAAAAATCCAGTTGGTAGCACATTATAATTTTAAAGCACGTTTAATTCCTTGCAAGGCAGGAAATAATTCCATGTGAATTCAACCAGTGCATGTAACAAAATCATTACTAGCAAAGAAGATAACTTTTTTCACTTCAAAAAAGTGAAGGGTGAGATGAGTGAGAAGTAGGTTTAAGAGGCAGAACAGCATTCTCAGAGATAGTTCATGCCCCTGTTGGTGCATTGACTGTGGCACCAGCGTTGTTTCTCATGGCTGATGGCTGACCTTGGTGAGTAGGAATGGGTAATAGCTAAGAAAAATCATTAAGAAATAGAACATTTTCTCTAAAAAAGGAAAATTGCCTGGCAGTATATCAGTTTTATATTTATAATCACCATGGTCCATTTAACTTATTGGTATTCTATTATTGGGAAGGGTTGCAGAAAAGTGGTGGTGCAAGGAGAAATAAAGAAGTTTTAAGCTGAAACCAACCCTAACATGAAAAAAAATAGCCTTCATTTATTGCATTCTGCTTCTGCTAGTCTCTGGGCAATCTGAAGGACACAGTCATCAGAATTGCACCCATGTGGAGCTTTTTTTTATTTCCTGGAATCACCATAAAATTGGCTCCCACACTGTGGACCTAAAAACAGGGGATATAGAGTGCTGCTTCTCTCTCTTGGCATTTTACTTGGTTTCCAAAGGAATAGTGACTGAGAACCTCATGAAATTGAAATATGCTTACTGAGAGAAATTGATTGTCACACAAAGCACAATAAGATTTTCTCTGGTAAATGGGTGATATATATATGTATATACATATTTTTGGTTAGGTCTAGTAATATTTAATTATTGGACTTTTTTCTCAGCAAATTTATAAACTTAGAACACATTGAGATTATGTAAATCCCTGGTCAGCATTAATATTATATTAAGTAATTTGTAATAAAAGTGTCCATTTTTTCATTAAGTATAAAAATTTGGGAAAATAATATATTTTAAGGCATATATAGAGCAAACTGACACATTCCTTCCACAATGTTGTCATTATTCTGTAGTGCCTTTCCCTGTTCATTTATTACTTTATTCATCAGCACATCCTGGTAAATACCTAAAAGAAAAGCCCCAATGTGTAGCATTTGCCAATTACTGTGGTGTAAATACTCCCACCATGGCCAATTTCAAGGCCATTGAACACTGAGTTGCAAAGAGATGCCGATAATCAGCTCTCATTAGATGGTAAGGGCTGGCTTGAGCATTCAACTGCCGTAACCAGGAGAGGAAGGAATGTTCAGGGAAGTTCAACTGCTTAGAATGTTCATGTTTTAAAAGATGAGAGGGGACAGCAGGGGCTAAGACTGGTGAGACAGGCAGAAGTCAGAGCATAAAAAGCCTTGAATGTCTATTCAAGAGATTCAGTGACCATAGGATTTGATAGATACTCAGGTAAGAGATGATAGTGGCTCTCATCATTGTAGTGACCATAATATTCTGAAGGAATCCAGGGAGAGATGATGGTGTCCCTAACCACGGTAGTGCCCATGGGCTTTTGTAGATATAGAGTGAAAAGATGATAGAGACTCTCACCATGGTAATGTCCATGGGATTTTGTAAATATCCAGGTAAGAAATGAGGATGTTCCTACATAGGTAGTAAACATAGAATATTGAAATTATACAGGTAAGAAATGATGATCAATCTAACCATGGGAGTGACCATGGCATTTTGTAGATATCTGGTTAAGAGATGTTTGTGGCCTTAACTACAGTACTGAAATGAGGATTTCTCAGATAGGTAGGTAGAAAAGCTGATGGTGTCCCTTATCACATTAGTGAACATGGCATTTTTGTGGTATTCCAGATATGATGGTGAACCTAACCACAAAAGCAACCATGAGATTTTTCAGGGTTCTAGTAAAGAGATGATGGTGTCCTTAACCATGAAAGTGATGATGGGGTTTTGCAGGTTTGTAGTTAAGAGACGATAGTGATCCTAACCACACTAGTGAACAAGGGAGTTTGCAAGTATCCAAGTAGGAGATGTTAGTTCAAAAATGTGGTGACCATGGGATTTTGAAGGTATCCAAGTAGAAATGATGTGTAACTAACAATGGTATTACCAAGCTATTTTACAGTTACCCAGGTTAGAGATGATTGCCCCTAACAATGGCATTTATCTGGATAATTTGTAGGTCTTCATGTAAGATACATTGTTTTTTTTTTTAAACCTAGTAGAGACCACAGGCTTCTGTAGATATCCAGGTGAAGATGATTTGTCAAACTACTATGGTGACCAAGGTATTTTGCAAGTATTTAGTCAAGAACTGATGGTAAACCTAAAGTGAATATGGGACTTTGAATGTATTGTAGAGGAGGAAAAGTAATTTTCCCTCTACTCTCCTAGGTTCTTGGCTGAGACCCTCCTGTAATAAAAGATAGTTTAACAAGAGAAAAACAAACAATTTTAATTACATATGTACATATGAGAGCCCCACAAAGATATGAGACTCAAAAAGGTACCCAGGCGACTAAGGCTGATATACCATCCTGAGCTAAAGAAAGGGACAGGGGTCTGGGGCTTCTAAGGGGAGGAAGGAATTTCACGGAAGGTGAGAAGAGGAAATGTATGGTAAACAGAGTTTGCTCTGTCATGCAGAAAGTCTCTCAGGTGAAAAAGTGATCTCTGGGAATAGCTCTCTTCCTGGTACAGGCCCCCTTTCTACTGTGAATCTCCTTTACAGAAGGGTAACTTCTAATCTGCTTTCAGAACTTCTCTTGTGTCTGCAGTTTCTCAAAATAATCAGCTCAAAATAATCCTTTTGCCAAAGAGGCATATTATGGGGTGGCATATTCTGCTATCCTTCAGTATCCATTAGGGTAATGATGGTGACTTAAACCATGATAATGACTATGGAATTTTCAGGTGTCCTGGTAAGAGATGATGAGTCTCTAATTATGGTTGTAACCATTTTTTTTTCTTGCAAATTCCAGTAAAGACATGAAGGTGAAATTAACCACAGTAGTAACCATGGGATTTGATACGTAACTAGGAAAGAAATAATATGGACTTTAACCAAGTGGACATCATGGTATTTTGGAATTGCCCAGATAAGTTATCATGGTGTCACTCACCACAGTACAGACAGTGGGATTTTGCAGATTCCAATCAATAGATGATGGTGAGCCTAATAATGGGAGTAAATGTGGGAATTTGCTAATATCCATGTAAGAGATGATGTGGGCCTTAAACATATCATAGACCATATGATTTTATATATCTAGAAAAGTGATGATGCTGCCCCAAACTCTTATCATAACCAAGTGTTTTTGCAGGTATTCAGGTAAGAAATAAATGTCCCTAACAAAAGTAATAACCATCAGATTTTACTGTTTTCTGACTTAGAGATGATTTGTCTTAAAACTTAAGTGACAAAGATATTTGTAGGTATCTGGTAATATATCACAGAGTCCTCACTACAGTAGTGACTGGAGGGTTTTTTCAAGTGTCCAGTGAATAGACGATGGTGTCTGTAACTACAGTGTTGACCTTAGAGTTCTCCAAGTGTGTAGGTGGAGTTAGTGGTTGCCCTAATGAAATGGACAGATGGAATTAGCAGGACTCCAGATGGAAGAACATGTATCCCTAACCAGTGTTGCCACCATGTATTTTTTCAGGTCCTAGTCAAGAGATGATGGTTTTTCTAACTGCAATGTTTACCTTACAACTAAAGGATCCAAGTTGAGTTAATGGTTCCCCTAGTAGTGATCCTGAGATTTTTTGAGATCCATCTATAAGATGTATCCCTAATCATAGTTGCCACCATGTGTTTTTGCAGGCTCCAATCAAGAGATATAGGTAAAGATCATGGAATCCAGATAAGTGATGATGTGGGCCTTAAACATAGTACAGACCATCTGATCTTCAGAAATCCAGGTAAGTGATAATGGTGTCCCCAACATGTGTTGGTACTGTTTTTGCAGGTATTCAGGTAAAAAATGATACCAGGCCTACAAATGCCATTAACTATGAGATCTAGTTTAACCACTTTTTTAGTTTAGAGATAATGTGTGCTTAACCTTAGGAATGAATGAGGGATTTGCAGGTATCCAGGTAAGTGAGCAGAACTTTCTTTACCACAGAATTGACCATGAGATTTTCACAGGTGTGCAGTCAAGAGATGATAGTGTCTGTAACAGCAGTGTTAACCTTGAAGTTCTGCCGGCGTCCAGGTGGCATTGATGGGCCCGTAAAGATGGAAGTGACAAAAGTTATTTGCCAGTGTCCTGGTAGGAAAACTTATGTCCTTATATACATCTGTCACAATGTATTTTTTCAGGTTCTAGTCAAGGGATCACAGTGACCCTAACAATAGTGGTTAATGGGACTTTGCTGATATCCAATAAGTGATTATGTGAGTCTTACCACACTATAGACGTTCTGACCTTCAGAAATCTAGGTAGATATAGAAAGTCAAGATGGCGACGTAAGCAGACTCTGAACTCACCTCCTACCGTGGACACAGCCAATTTACAACTACTGGTGGAAAAATTACCCCTGAGACAGAACTGAAAACTGGATAAGAGGAACTCCTGCAACTAAGGACAATCCTAATTGAGGTGGAAGAGACAGAAACTCCCTTCAGGAGAGAAAAAACGCCACCTTCACAAGCTGCAGTGCCTCACGGCTGCCTGGGAGCAGCCCAAAGGTACGCGGGGGCAGCGATTGTTGTGGCCTGGTGTGGGCGTGCTGACACAGATGCCATTGGAGTTCTCCCTGGGGCCTGCTAGCCCAGGTCTACCCCACCCACTAGAGCAGCGATTTAATCCAGCTCAGCCAGAGTGGGCAGCCCACCCTAGAGACTGGCGCCACCCAACAACAAGCCCTCAGGCAACTTGTGGGCCTGCATAGATTGGTGACAGGATTCTCTGCAGCCTGGCAACTGAACCTACTTCATTGGGGCAGGGCGCGCACAAGGAGCAGGTGGAGAGTGTGGGGCGGCGGCGGAGTGTGCAGGGCTCCCGCCGTGGAGAAACTGGGTCCGCTTTGGGAGGTCGGGGCACGCACACAGGGCAGGACTGTGTTGACTGTGTGTGTGGACCTGTGGGCAGCAGGGCTTGTCAGCTGCAGAAGACTTGTGCTTCTCAAAGACCCACATAGGGGGTTTGCCCCACCTTCCAAAGCCTGAAACAATCGGGTGCTCCTGTGCCTGAGTCCAGCCGCACTCAGCTGCAATCCTCAGAGAGCTGACAAGAGACCTAAAGGCTGGAGGCTTATAGCAATTGTAAGCCCCTGAGCCTAACAACCTGCCACGGTGGGGGCCTACTCACTTAAAAGAAATACTGCAACACAAATGTGGTATTAGAAGTTGCAGCCAACTGTGCTAGGGCTCCCCACACCTGATAAAGAGACTGAAGGGCCCACAACAACTACAAGCAGCTAAGCATTACAACAGCTGGCCAGGAGCATAACTCGGCCTCCCTGGGCACCTACAGGGAGAGCAAACAGGCCACAACAGAAGAACACACGTAGCCCACATAGGGGTCACCCCTGGAACATTGAGAACTGAGGGGAGCACACTGCAGGCCTCCTAAGGCATCACTTATATAAGGTCACCTATCCAAGAGCAGGAGACGTAGCTGACCTACCTAATACATAGACACAAGCACAGGGGAAGAGGCAAAATGAGGGGGCAAAGGAATATGTTCCAAGTAAGGGAACAGGACAAAACCCCAGAAAAGGAACTAAGTGAAACAGAAATGAGCAACCTACCCGACAGAGAGTTCAAACAAAGAGTGTTAAGGATGCTCACTGATGTGGGGAGAAGAACAGATGAACTCAGTGAGAATATCACCAAAGAAATGGAAGATATAAAGAAGAACCAATCAGAAATGAAGAATACAATACTGGAAATGAAAAATTCACTAGAGGGACTCAAAAGCAGAGTAGAGGATACAGAAGAATGGATCTGTGAGCTGGATGAAAGACTAGAAGAAATTACCCAAGCTGAGCAGGTAAAAGAGAAAAGAATTAAAAGCAGTGAGGACAGTCTTAGAGACCTCTGGGACAACATCAAGCACACTGACATTTGTGTTATAGGTGTCCTGGAAGGAGAAGAGTGAGACAAAGGGGCAGAGAATCTATTTCAAGAAATAATAGATGAAAACTTTCCTGACCTAAGGAAGGAAACAGACATCCAGGTACAGGAAGCACAGAGAGCCCCAAACAAGATAAACCCAAAGAGGCCCACACCAAGACACATCATAATCAAAATGTCCAGAATTAAAGATAAAGAGAGAATCCTAAAAGCTGCAAGGGAAAGTCAAGTTACATACAAAGGAAACCCCATAAGGCTATCAGCTGACTTCTCAGCAGAAATCTTACAGGCTAGAAGAGAGTGGCATGATATATTTAAAGTGCTAAAAGGAAAAAACTTAAGCCAAGAATAGTCTACCTGGCAAGGTTATCATTCAAAATGGAAGGAGAGATCAAAAATTTCCCAGACAAGCAAAAATTAAAGGAGTTTGTTAACAAGAAACCAGTGCTACAAGAAATGTTAAAGGGACTGATTTAAGGGGAAAAGAGATGACCACAAATGGAAAAAATTATCTATTTCCATGATAAGAGGGTAATGGATACAAATGCACAAAAAAGAGGTTAGATATGATATCAAAAACATAAAATGAGGGACGAGGGGAGTTAAAGAGTACAGCTTTCAGACAGAGGTCAAACTGAAGAGACCATCAATTATGTATAGAAGGAGAAAGGAACAGAGAAGGACTACTAAAACATGGAGGAAAAAAAAGTTAAAAAATGGCAGTAAGTACATACTTATCAATAGCTACTTTAAACGTCAATGGACTAAATGCTCCAATTAAAAGGCATAGGGTGGCTGATTGGATAAAAAAACAAGACCCATATATATGCTGCATACAAGAGACACTTCAGACCTAAAGACACTCACAAACTGAAAGTGAAGGGATGGAAAAAGATACTCCAAGCAAATGGCAATGAAAAGAAAGGTGGGGTAGCAATACTCATATCAGACAAAATAGACTTTAAAACAAAAACTGTAAAACGAGACAAAGAAGGGCATTACATAATGATCAAGGGAACAATCCAACAAGAGGATATAACACTTGTAAATACCTATGCACCTATATATTTAGGTAGGTCCACCTAAATATATAAAGCAATTATTAACAGACATAAAAAGAGAAATAGACAGTAACACAGTAATAGTAGAGGGCTTTAACACTCCGCTTAAACTAACGGATAGATCATCCAAACAAGATCAATAAGGAAACATTGGCCTTAAATGACACACTAGAACAGATGGACCTAGTAGATATATACAGAGCATTCCATCCAAAAACCAAAGAATACATGTTCTTTTCAAATGCACATGGAACATTCTCCAGGATTGATCACATATTAGGCCACAAAACGAGTCTCCATAAATTTAAGAAGATTGAAGTAATACCAAGCATCTTTTCTGACCACAATGGTATGAAACTAGAAATCAACTATAGGAAGAAAATCAGAAAAGCCACAAACACGTGGAGATTAAACAAAATGCTACTGAACAACGACTGGGTCTATGAAGAAATCAAAGAAGAAATCAAAAAATACATGGAGACAAATGAAAATGAAAATACAACATGCCAGAATTTATGGGATACAGCAAAAGCGGTTCTAAGAGGGAAGTTTATAGCAATACAGGCCTACCTCAACAAACAAGAAAAATCTCAAATAAAGAATCTAACAGTGCACCTAAAGGAACTGGAAAAAAAGAACAAACAAAGCCCCAAATCAGTAGAAGAAGGGAAATAATAAAAATCAGAGCAGAAATAAATGAAATAGACACTAAAAAAACAGTAGAAAAAATTAATAAAAGCAAGAGCTGGTTCTTTGAAAAGATAAACAAAATTGACAAACCTTTAGCTAGACTCACCAAGAAAAAAAGGGAGAAGGCACAAATAAGTAAAATCAGAAATGAAAGAGGAGAAATTACAACAGACACCTCAGAAATACAAAAGATTATAAGAGAATACTGTGAAAAGCTATATGCCAACCAATTCGACAATCTGGAAGAAATGGATAAATTCTTAGAATCATACAACCTTCCAAAACTGGATCAAGAAGAAATAGAGAATTTGAGTAGACGAATCACCAGTAAGGAGATCGAAACAGTAATCAAAAACCTCCCTAAAAATAAAAGTCCAGGACCAGACGGCTTCCCCGGTGAATTCTACCAAACATTCAAAGAAGACTTAATACCTATCCTTCTCAAACTCTTCCAAAAAATTGAGGAGGGAGGGAAGCTCCCTAACTCATTCTACCAAGCCAACATTACCCTGATACTAAAACCATACAAGGACAACACAAAAAAAGAAAATTACAGGCCAATATCACTGATGAACATCAATGCAAAAATCTTCAACAAAATACTAGCAAATTGCATACAACAATACGTTAAAAAGATTATACACCATGATCAAGTGGGATTTATTCCAGGTATGCAGAGATGGTTCAACATTCACAAATCAATCTACGTAATACAGCACATTAATAAAATAAAGAATAAAAATCACATGATCATCTCAATAGATGCAGAGACAGCATTTGACAAGATACAGCATCCATTTATGATAAAAACTCTGAATAAAATGGGTATAGAAGAAAAGTACCTCAACATAATAAAGGCCATATATGAGAAACCCACAACTAATATCATCCTCAATGGTGAAAAACTGAAAGCTATCCATCTAAGAACAGGAACCAGACAAGGATGCCCACTGTCACCACTCCTATTTAACGTAGTACTGGAAGTCCTAGCCAGAGCAATCAGGCAAGAGAAAGAAATAAAAGGGATCCAAATTGGAAAGGAAGAAATGAAACTCACTATTTGCAGATGACATGATTTTATATATTGAAAACCCTAAAGACCCACCAAAAAACTTTTAGAAGTAATAAACGAGTACAGTAAAGTTGCAGGTTACAAAATCAACATACAAACATCAGTTGCATTTCTATACACTAACAACGAAGTAGCAGAAAGAGAAATTAAGAATACAATCCCGTTTACAATTGCTACAAAAAGAATAAAATACCTAGGAATAAACTGAACCAAAGAGGTGAAAGATCTGTACACTGAAAACTATAAAACATTGCTGAAAGAAATTGAAGAAGACACAAAGAAATGGAAAGATATTCCGTGCTCTTGGATTGGAAGAATCAACATAGTTAAGATGTCCATACTTCCTAAAGCAATCGATACATTCAATGCAATCCCTATCAAAGTTCCAACAACATTTTTCACAGAAATAGAACAAAGAATCCTAAAATTTATATGGAACAACAAAAGACCCCAAATAGCTAAAGGAATCCTGAGAAAAGAGAACAAAGCTGGAGGTATCACACTCCCTGATTTCAAAATATACTACAAAGCTATAGTAACCAAAACAGCATGGTACTGGCACAAAAACAGACACACTGATCAATGGAATAGAATCGAAAACCCAGAAATAAACCCACACATGTATGGACAGCTAATCTTTGACAAAGGAGCCAAGAACATACAATGGAGAAAAGAAAGTCTCTTCAACAAATGGTGTTGGGAAAACTGGATAGCCACGTGCCAAAAAATGAAAGTAGACCCTTACCTTACACCATGCACAAAAATTAACTCAACCTGGATTAAAGACTTGAATGTAAAACCTGAAACTATGAAACTTCTAGGAGAAAACATAGTCAGTACGCTCTTCAACATCGGTCTTAGCAACATATTTTCAAGCACCATGTCTGACCGGGCAAGAGAAACAATAGAAAAAATAAACAAATGGGACTACATCAAACTAAAAACCTTCTGCACAGCAAAGGAAACCATCAACAAAACGAGAAGACAACCTAACAATTGGGAGAAGATATTTGCAAACCATACATCTGATAAGGGCTTAATCTCCAAAATAGATAAAGAACTCATGCATCTCAACAACAAAAAAACTAACAACCCAAGTAGAAAATGGGCAAAAGACCTGAACAGACACTTCTCCAAAGAAGATATACAGATGGCCAACAGACACATGAAAAGATGTTCAAAATCATTAACTATCAGGGAAACGCAAATCAAAACTACAATGAGATATCACCTCATGCCCGTCAGAATGGCTATAATTAACAAGACAGGAAACAACATGTGTTGAAGAGGATGTGGAGAGAAGGGAACTCTCATACACTGCTGGTGGGAGTGCAAACTGGTGCAGCCACTATGGAAAACAGTATGGAGATTCCTCAAAAAATCAAGGATAGAACTACCATATGATCCAGCTATTCCACTGTTGGGTATTTATCCAAAGAACTTGAAAACACCAATGCGTAAAGATACAAGCACCCCTGTGTTCATTGCAGCGTTATTCACAATAGCCAAGACTTGGAAACAACCTAAGCGCCCATCAAGGGAAGAATGGATAAAGAAGCTGTGGTATATATACACAATGGAATACTACTCAGCCATAAGAAACGATGAAATCCAGGCATTTGTGACAACGTGGATGGACATTGAGGGTAGTATGCAAAGTGAAATAAGTCAGAGGGAGAAGGTCAAATACCATATGATCTCCCTCATTAAGTAGTAGATAAGAACAACAACAAACAAACACATAGAGACAGAGATTGGATTGGTGGTTACTAGAGGGGAAGGGGGGGAGGAGGGCGGGAGGGATAATTCGGCCCGTGGGTGGTGATGGGTTTTAGTTAGTATTTGAGTGGTGAACATGATGTAGTCTATGCAGAAATAGAAGTATAATGATGTACACCTGAAATTTATACAATGTTATAAACCAATGTTACTGCAATAAACAAAAAGAAAATATTTAAAAAAAAAAAACCTAAATCTAGGTAAATGATGATGGTATCCCTAACATTTGTGTTACCATGTTTTCATTTGTCTTTTACAGATATTCAAGTAAGAAATTATAGTGTTCCCACAAATACTGCTAAGAATTAGCCGTTACTGTTTGCTAGTTTAGAGATAATATGTTTTTAACCCTGGTCAAGACTGAAGGATTTGTAAGTTTTCAGGTAAGTTAGCATGGTGGTTTCATCTCATTATTAACCATGGGATTTTTATAGGTATCCAGTCAAGAGATTATGGTGTCTCTATGGTTTTGACCTTGATATTCTACAAATATCCAGGTAAGTTCCTCTACTGCTGGTAGTTCCCATGAGGTGTTACATGGTCTAGGTTGAAAAAGATGTGTCCCTAACCATGGTTGCCACCATAGATTTTACAAGTTCCACTCAATGAATAATAGTAATTAATAATGGTAGTGAACATGGGACTTTGCTAGTAGACAGGTGAGAGATCTTCAGATTTCCAAATATCTAGGTAAGAGAAGATGGTGCCTATAACACTTATGGTTACAAGGATTGTTTTGTTTTATTTTTTTGTTTTTTACAAGTACCAGGTGAGGACTTGGTAAGAAATGATGTGACATTTACACATTAGAGACTTTCTGAATTTCAGATAGCTAGGTAATTGATGGTGATCATAACTCTGGTAACCCATGTTTTGGCAGGCATGCAGGGAAGAAATTAACTTACCCCACCAATATTAGTAAGCATGAAATTTTATATATTCTTATTCAGAGATAGTATATTTTTTACACTCATTGTAATAGATTTATAGGCAGGAATCCAGGTAATCTATCATATTGTCCATCACTGTGTTATTGATCATGGGATTTTTGCAGGTACCCCTTCAAGAGAGGAAGGTATCTCTTACTAGGGTTTAACATCCCAGCTGTGCAAGTATCTAGGTGGCGTTGATGAGTAGTAAACATATAGAAGTGATCAAGGGAATTTGCAGGTGTCCAAGTAGCATAAGACTAGCACCAAACACATTTTCACAATGTGCTTTTCATATTCCTTTCACGAGGTCGTGATAAGCCTAACAATAGTTGTTAACTTGGGCATTGCTGGTATCCAGGTAAGTGATGATGTGGGCTTAAACCACAGCAGAAACCATTTGATCTTCATACAAGAAGGTAAGAGGTGATGGCATCCCTAACAATTGTTACCATGTTTGTTTGTTTTGTAGGTACTGAGGTAAGAAATAATAGAATTCTTGCCAATGTTAGAAATCATTAGTTCTTACTTTTTACATTTTTTTATTGATGTTTTAATGGTTTTTAACATTGTGAAATTTTGAGTTGTGCATTTTTGTTTGTCCATCACCATATATATGACTCCCTTCACCCCTTGTGCCCACCCCCCACCCCCACTGCCCCTGGTAACCACAGTACAGTTTTCTCTGTCCATGTGTTGGTTTATATTCCACATATGAGTGAGATCATACAGTGTTTGTCTTTCTCTTTCTCTCTTATTTCACTTAACATAATATGCTCCAGGCCCATCCATGTTGTTGCAAATGGGACGATTTTGTCTTTTTTTATGGCTGAGTAGTATTCCATTGTATATATATACCACATTTTCTTAATCCAGTCGTCAGTCAAGGGACACTTAGGTTGCTTCCACTTCTTGGCTGTGGTGAATAATGCTGCAATGAACATAGGGGTGCATAAGCCTCTTTGGATTGTTGATTTCAGGTTTGTTGGATAGATTCCCAGTAGTGGGATGGCTGGGTCATAGGGCATCTCTATTTGTAAGTCTTTAATGAATCTCCATACCGTTTTCCATAGAGGCTGCATCAATTTGCATTCCCACCAGCTGTGTATGAGGGTTCCTGTTTCTCCACATCCTCTCCAACACTTGTTGTTTTTTGTCTTGGTGATTATAACCATTCTAACGGGCGTGAGGTGGTATCTTAGTGTTGTTTTGATTTGCATTTCCCTGATGATTAGTGACGTTGAACATCTTTTCATGTGCCTATTGGCCATCTGTATATCTTCTTTGGAGAAGCGTCTGTTCATTTCCTCTGCCCATTTTTTGATCGGGTTGTTTGTTTTTTGTTGTTCAGTTGTGTGAGTTCTTTATATATTATGGAGATCAACCCCTTGTCAGATGTATGTTTTGCAAATATTCTCTGCCAGCTGGTGGGTTGTCAGTTCATCTTGATTCTGGTTTCGTTTGTCTTATAGAAGCTCTTTAGTCTGATAAAGTCCCACTTGTTTATTTTTTCTTTAGTTTCCCTAGTCTGGGTAGGCATGTCATCCGAAAAGATTCCTTTAAAACCAATGTCAAATAGTGTGTTGCCTATATTTTCTTCTATGAGTTTTATAGTTTCAGGTCTCACCTTCAGGTCTTTGATCCATTTTGAGTTAATTTTTGTGAATGGTGATAGCAGATGGTCCACTTTCATTCTTTTGCATGTGGCAGTCCAGTTTTCCCAACACCATTTATCGAAGAGACTTTCCTTTCTCCATTGTATGTTCTTAGCACCTTTGTCGAAAATTAGCTATCCATATATGTGTGGTTTTATTTCTGGGCTTTCAATTCTGTTCCATTGATCTGTGTGTCTGTTTTTGTACCAGTACCATGCTGTTTTGATTACTATTGCTTTGTAGTATGTTTTGAAGTCAGGGATTGTGATACCTCCTGCTTTGTTCTTTTTTCTTAGGATTTCTTTAGCTATTTGGGGTCTTTTGTTGCCCCATATAAATTTTAGTATTCTTTTTTCTATTTCTGTGAAGAATGTCATTGGGATTCTGATTGGGATTGCATTGAATCTGTAGATTGCTTTAGGTAATATAGACGTTTTAACTATGTTTATTCTTCCAATCCACATGCATGGGATATCTTTCCATTTCTTTATGTCATCATGGATTTCTTTCAATAATGTCTTGTTGTTCTCATTGTATAGGTCCTTCACCTCCTTGGTAAGATTTATTCCTAGGTATTTTATTCTTTTTGATGCAATTGTAAATGGTATTATCTTTTTGAGCTCTCTTTCTGTTAGTTCATTATTAGCATACACAAATGCAACTGATTTTTGAAAAAATTTATGTTTAACTCTATGGATGTTGAGGAATAGCCACATCTAGGTAATTATTATGGTGTTCCTCATCACAGTACTAACTATGGGATTTTTGCAGGTGTCTAGTCAAGAAATAATGGTTTTATCTGACAGCACTGTTGACCTTGGAGTACTGCCAGTGTCAGGTAGAGTTCATATGTCCCTTAATGATATAAGTGACCAAGGTTATTTGCAGGTCTCCTGGTAGAAAAAAATCTGCTTTAACACATATTTCATATTGTGTTTTTCAAATTTCTGTCAAGAGATCAACAACGTTAGGTGAAACTAAGAATGGTCTTTAACCTGGGACTTTGCTAATATTCAGGTGAGTGATAATGTGGGTCTTCCACACTACAAACCATCTGATCTTCATAAATCTAGGTCAGTGATGATGGTGTCCCTAACACTTGTGTTACCATGTTTATTTTTTCCCAGGTATCAGGTAAAGACTTTGCTAGTATACAGGTAAGAGATGATATGACATTTACACATTAGCGACCTTCTTATTTTCTGATACCTAGGTGATTAATAATGGTGTCAAGAACTCTTATACTACCAACATTGTTTTTTGACAGGTATGTAGGTCAGAAATTAATTTGTCCCTAATAATACTAGTAAGCATGAGATTTTACTGTATTCTTGTTTAGAGATGTGTATTAGAGTACTAAGGGACGGCCATATCCAAGTAATCATGATGGTGTTCCCTACCACAGTAGTAACCGTGGGATTTTTGCAAGTGTCCAGTCAGTAGAGGATATTGTTGCTAACAAACGTGTGTACAATGGATTATAACAAGTATCCAGGTAGAGTTGGTGGATCCTGCAATGAAGGAAACCACCAATTTTATTTACAAGTATCTAGAAGGAAAAAGATGTGTACATAGAAATGCTTATAACAATGTGTTTTTCAGGTTTCAGTCAAAAGAACATGGTGAACTTCACCATGGTTATTCACAGGGATTTTGCTGGTGTCCAGGTAAGTGATGATGTGGGCCTTAAGCACAGTACAGACAATCTGATCTTCAGATATCTAGGTAAGTAAGGATGGTGTTCCTAACATTCATGTTATCATGTTTTTTCACATGTATTCAGGTGGAAATTAATAGTGTCCCAAACAATGCTAATATGCATTACTCCTCATTGTTTAAAAGTTTAAATATAATGTGTGTTTAACCCTAGTAATGACTTAGGGATATACCTATATCCAGGTAAGATATCTTACTGTTTCTCACCATAGTATTGACCATGAAATTTTTCAAGGTGTTCAGTCAAGACATGATAGTGTCTCTAAGAATGTTGTTGACCTTGAAGTTCTGCCAGGAACCAAGAAGTGCTGATGGCTCCCTAATGAGGGAAGTGACCAAGGTTATTTGCCGGTATCCTGATAGAACAAGTTGTGTCCTTAAACATACTTGCCACATGTATTTTTTAGGTTCCAGTCTAGAGATCATGGGGGATGTAAAAGTGTTCATTAATGGAGCTTTCCAGGTATCCAAGTAAGTGATAATATAGATTGTACAACACTATAGACCAATTAATATTCAGATATCAGGAAATTAGGATTTGACTCTAACACTTGTGTTCCTATGTTTTTTTGCAGGTATTCCATTGAGGTCTTTGCTGGTATACAAGTATGGGATGATGTTATATTTACTCATTAAAGACCTTCTTATGTTCAGAATCTAGATAATTAATGATGTTGAGATTCTTATATTAAAATTGTTTTTGGCAAGTATGCAGTTAAAAATTAATTTTTCCCTAACAGTACTAGTAAGCATGAGATTTTACCTTATTCTTGTTTAGGGGTAACATGTATTTAATACTCCTTGTGATAGATGGATATGCAGATATCCAGTTAATTTTTCATATTGTTCAACGCTATGTTATTGACCATGGGATTTTTTTTAGGTATCCCTCTACTAGTGGAAGATGTCCCTTACTAGGATTTAACTTAGGAATTCTGTAAGATCAAAGTGTCGTTGATGGGTCCCTAAATGGCAAAATTGACCAATAGAATTTGCAGATGCCCAGGTAGAATAATACGGGTATTAAACACATTTTTAACACTGTGTTTTCCAGGTTCAAATCATGGAAAGCTTATCAATGGTAGGTAACATAGGACAATTTTGGTATCCAGGTAAGTGATGGTGTGGGCTTAAACCACAACACAGACCGTCTGATCTTCAGATAGCTAGGTAAGTGATGACAGTGTCCCTAACATGTTACCGTGTTTTTATTGCAGATGTTTAGGTGAGAAATGATAGAGTCCTTACCAATTCTAGAACCCATGAGTTTTCACTTTTTATATTTTAGAGAAAATTTGTTTTACCCTCCAAGTGTTGAGAGTGCAGGTATACAGGTAACGGTGGTGTTGCTCACTACAGTAGTAACCAAGGGCTTTTTGCATGTGTACAGTTAGGAAATGATGGTCTTACCTAAAAACGATGTTGACCTTGGAATGCTGCCGGTATCCAGGTAGAGTTTGTGTGTCCCATAATGATGGAAGTAAACAAGGTTATTTGTAGGTATGCTGGTAAAATGAATTGTATCCTTTGACATATATTTCATAATATATTTCTCAGGTTCCTGTCAAAACATCACTATGAACCTAACAATGCTCATTAGTGGGGACATTGCTGGTGTCCAGGTAAGTAAGGATGTGGGCCTAAACCACAGTACAGGCCATTTGATCTTCAGAAATGTAGGTGATGGTGTTGTCCCTGTCACTTTTTGTGACCATGTATTTGTTGCAGCTATCCAGTTTAGAATGATATAGTCCTTACCAATTCTAGTAACTATGAATTTTCACTTTTTATATTTTAGAGAAAATTTATGTTTAACTCTGTGAATGTTGAGGGTTCTCATGTATCTAGGTAACTATGTTGATGTTCCTCCCCCAGTAATATCTATGGGAATTTTGTGAGTGTACAGTCAGGAAATTATGTTCTTATCCGATAACAGTATTGACCTTGGAGTACTACACGTATCCAGGCAGTGTTGATGGCTTCTACAACGATGGAAGTTACCAAGGTTATTTGCAGGTGTCCTGGCAGGAAAAGTTGTGTTCTTTAACACATATTTCACAGTGTGTTTTTCAGGTTCCTGTTAAGAGATCATGATGGACCTAACAATGGTCGTTAATGGAGGACATTGCAGATATCCAGGTAAGTGATGGTGTGCACCTTTACCACATCACAGACCATCTGATCTTAGATCTGATATATCTAGGTAAATGATGTTGGTTTGCCTAAACTTGTTTTGCCATGTGATTTTTCATACAGGTATTCAGGTAAAAAATGACAGTGGTTTACCAATTCTGGTAACCCTGTTATCTTATTGTTTTATATTCTGGAAAAAAAATGTGTTTAATCCTGTGAATGTTGAGCAATTTTCAGGTATCCAGGTTATCATCATGGAGTTCCATGCCAGAGTAGTAATCATGGGATTTTTTCAGGTGTGCTGTCAAGAGATGATGGTGTCTCTGACGGTGGTGTAGACCTTGGAGTACTGCAAGTATCCGAGTAGAGTTGATGGGTCCTGCGGGGATGGAAGTGAAAAACGTTATTTGTAGGTATCCATGTGGAAAAGGCATGTCCATAGACACATTTGTCACATTGTGTTTTTCAGGTTCCAGTCAAGAGAACATGGTCACTTTATGATGATAATTAACGGGGACTTTCCTTGTATCCGGGTAAATGATGAGGTGCACCTTAAGCACCCTGCAGATCATGCAATCTTCAGATATCTAGGTAAGTGAGGATAGTGTCCCTCACATTTGTGTTACCATGTTTTTTTTGCAGGTGTTCAGATAAGAAATGATATTGTCCCCACCAGTGCTAGTAAGCATTAGCCCTTATTAGAGGTTAGATATAATGTGTGTTTAACCTAAGGAGTGACTGAGGGATATGCAAGGTAAGTTATCCGTCTATTCCACACCACAGTATTGATCTTGAAATTTTTACAGGTGCTCAGTCAAGAGGTAATGTCACTAACAACAGTATTGACCTTGAAGTTTTTCCGGGATCAAGATAGTGTTGATTGTTACCACAGTGATAGAAGTGACCAAGATTATCTGCAGGTGTTCTGATAGAACAAGTTGTGTTCTTTTTTTTTTTAGTGAGAAAGATTGGCCCTGAGCTAACACCTGTTGCCAATCTTCCTCTTTTTGCTTGAGGAAGAGTGGCCCTGAGCTAACATCTGTGCCCATCTTCCTCTATTTTGTATGGGGGTCGCTGCCATGGCATGGCTTGATGAGTGGTGTAGGTCTGCGCCCAGGATTCAAACCTGTGAACCTAGCCACCAAAGTGGAGCGCGACAAATTTAACCACTACGCCACTGGACTGGCCCCACAAATTGTGTTCTTAAACACGTTTGTTGTTTGTGTTTTTTCAGGTTCTAATCAAGAGACCACAATAAACCTAACAATGGTTGTTATTGGGACCTTGCTAGTCACCAGGTAAGTGATAAAGTGAGTCTTACTACAATGCACACTATCTGATCTTCATAATCTAGGTAGTTGAGGATGGTGTCCCTAACACAGTGTTGTTATAATTTTTTGCAGGTTTTCTTTGCTAGTACACATGTATGAGATGATATGATATCAACTCATTAGAGACTTCCTTATTTTCAGATATATAGGTAATTAATGATATCGTCAAGATTCTTATATTAACATTGTTTTTGACATGTATGCAATTAAGGAATTAGTTTGTCCCTAACAATACTAGTAAGCATGAGATTTGACTGTATTTTTATTTAAAGATATTGTGTATTTAACATTCAAGGTGATAGATGAATATGCAGATATCCAGGTAATTTATCATATTGACCTTGCAAATTTGCAGGTATCCCTTCAAGAGAAGCAGGTGTTTCTTACATTGGTTTGATTTCAGAGTTCTGCGAGTATCTAGGTAGTGTTGATGGGTCCTGAAATGATACAAGTGACCAAAGGAATTTGCAGGTGTCCAGGTAGAGTAAGACATGTACCAAACTCAGTTTCCACAATGCCTTTAGAGGTTAATGTCAAGATATCACAGTGAAACTAATGGTAGTTAACGTAGGTCATTGCTGGTATTGAGGTAAGTGATGATATGGACCTGAACCACAGCACAGACCATCTGATCTTTCTATACGTATATAGGTAAGTGATGATGGTGTCCCTAACACTTCTTGTTACCATGATTTTTTGCATGTGTTCAGGTAGGAAATGAAAGTCCTCACCAATTCAAGAAAGCATGAGTTTTTACTTTTTATGTTTTTTAGTGAATTTATGTTAAACCCTGTGAGTCTTGCAGAGTTGCAGATATTCAAGTAATTATCATGGTGTTCCTCAGCACAGTAGTAAGTGTAGATTTTTGTAGATATACAGTCACAAAATGATTGTCTTATCTGACAACTGTAGTGACCTTGGAGTGATGCAAGTATGCAGGTATAACTGTTGTTTCCCATAATGACAAAGTGACCAAAGTTATGGGCAAGTGCCCTGGTAAAAGAAGTGTCCTTAAAAACATTGTGGCTTGTTTTTTCAGGTACCAATCAAGAAATCAGGCTGAACTTAACAACGGTAGTTCACTGGACCATGATAATAACCAAGTAAGTGATAATGGGGAACTTACCACAATACAGATCATCTGACCTTCAGATATCTAGGTCAGTGGTGATGGTGTCCCTAACACTTTTTTTTTGCAAGTATCTAGTTAGGATCTTTGCTAGTATAAAGGCATGAGATGTTGTGACATTAACTCATAAGAGACCTCCTTATTTTCATGTATCTAGGTAATTAATGATTTTATCAAGTCTCTTGTATTAACCTTGTTTTTGGGACATACGCAGTTAAGAAATTAACTTGTTCCTATCAATACTGGTAGCATAAGATTTTAATTTATTCTTGTTTAGAGATAATATATTTAACATTCATAGTGCTAGAGGAACATGCAGATACCTCGGTACTTTTTCATATTCTCCATCACTATGTTATTAATGGTTATTAATGTGGGATTTTTGTAGGTATCCCTTCAAAGAGGAAAATGTCTCTTACTAGGATTTGATCTTGGAGTTCTTTAAGTATCCAGGTAGTATTGATGGGTCTTAAAGTGACACAAGTGATCAAAGGATTTTATAGATGTCCAAGTAGAATAAGATATGTATGAAACACGTTTTTCACAATAAATTTTTTGATTCCTGTCAGTAGATCAGGGTGAGCCTATAATTGGTACTTAACGTGAGACATCGCTGGTATCAAGGTATGTGATAATGCTTTACCACAGCACAGACCATCTGATCTTCAGATAGGTAAGTGATAATGATGTCAATAATACTTACCATGATTTTATTGCATGCTATTCAGGTATGAAAATGTAGAGTCCTTACCATTCTAGAAATGGTGAGTTTTCATTTTTTATATTTTAGAGAAAATTTATATTTAACCCTGAGAGTGTTGAGGGATTGCATGTATTCAGATAATGATCATAGTGTTCCACAACACAGAGGTAACCGTGGGAATTTTGCAGGTGTACAGTCACCAAATGATGGTCTCATCTGACCACAGTATTAACCTTGGAGTACTGCAAGTGTCCATGTGAGGTTGATGTGTCTCGTATGATAGAAGTGACCAAGGTTGTTTACAGGTATCCTGGTAGAAGTAGTTGTATCCTTAAACACATTTGTTACATTTTTTTCAGGTTCTGGTCAAGACATCACAGTTAAGCTCTCAATGGACATTAACAGGATTTTGCTCTTAACCAGGTAAGTAGTAATGTGGGTCTTACACAATACAGACCATCTGATCTTCAAATATCTAGGTAAGTGGAGATGGTGTCCCTAACGCTTGTGTTACCATGTTTTTTTGCAGGTATCTCATTAAGGTCTTTGCTAGTATACAAGTACAGGATCATGTGACATTAATTCATTGGAGACCTTCTTTATTTCAGACATCTATATAACTAATGATGTTGTAGAAACTCTTATATTAACCTCTTTTTTGACATGTATGCTGTTAAGAAATTAATTTGTTCATAGCAACACTAGTAAGCATGAGATTTTTACTGTATTCTTGTTTAGAACTAATGTGTATTTAACATCGGTAGTGATACAGAGATATGTAGGCATCCAGGTAATTTATCGTATTCTCCATCACGCCTTATTGACCATGGAACTTTTGCAGACATCCCTCCAAGGGAGGAAGATGTCTTTTTCTAAAGTTTGGCCTTGGACTTCTGCAAGTATCCAGGTAGCATTGATGGGTCCTGAAATGATACAAGTGACCAAGGATATTTGCAGGTGTTCAGATAGAATAAGATGTGTACCAAACACATTTTTTACAATGTGTTTTTCAGATTCATGTCAAGCCATCACAGTGAGCTTATCAATGATAGTTAGTATGGGACATTGCTGTTACCAAGGTAAGAGATGTTGTGGTCCTAAACCACAGAATAGACCATTTGATCTTCATGTATATAGGTAAGAGGTGATGGTATCCCTAACACTTCTTATTACCATGATTTTTACAAGTATTCAGTTAATAAATGATAGATTCCTAACTAATTCTTGTAACCATTAGTTTTCACATTTTATATTTTAGAGAAAGATTATGTTTAACTGTGTGCTGAGGGGTTGTGCATATCCAGGTAATTGTCATGGTGTTCCCACCCACCCCAGTAGTAACCATGGGATTTTTACAGCTTCCTGTCAAGAAATTATGGTGTTATCTGACAAATGGTGTTGACCTTGAATTAATCCAAGTATCTAGGTAGACTTGGTGTGCTCTATAATGAAGGAGTTACCATGGTTATTTGCAGATGTTATGGTAAAAAAAATTGTGTCCCTTAACGTGTATTTCACAAAGTGTTTTTCAGGTTCCTGTCAAGATATCATGATGAATCTAACAATGTTCATTAATGGGGGGGGGGGGGGCGGTTCTGGTATCCAGGAAGTGATGATGTGCATATTACAGACCATCTGATCTTCATATATGTAGGTAAATGATGTTGAATTGCCTAAATTTGTTTTACCATGTGAGTTCTTAGCAGGTATTCAGGTAAGAAATGGTAATGTTTCACCAATTCTAACCTGTTTCACCATGTTAACCTGCTGTTTTATATTTTATAGAAGATTTATGTTTAACCATGTGGGTATTGAGTAATTTGCATTTATCCACGTAATTATCCTGGAGTTCTGCTTCACAGCAGTAACCACGAGATTTTATAGATGTACAGTCAAGAGATGATGGTGTCTATAAATATGACTAGACCTTGAATACTGCAAAAATCCAGTTAGGTTGATGGGTCCTGCAATAATGGCAACGAAGGAGGTTATTTGCAGGTGTCAATGTGGAAAATGTGTGTCCATATATATACATTTGTCAACAATGTATTTTTCAGGGTTCAATCAAGAGATCATGGTGACTCCACAATGATTATTAACAGAGACTTTGCTATATCCAGGTAAGTGATGATGTGGCCTTGAGTACCCTTCAGATACCTGATCTTCAGATTTCTTGGTGAGTGAGGATGGTGTGTCTTACATTTGTATCCTACTGTTCTACACCACAGTATCGATCGTGAGATTTTTACTTGTGCCCTGTCAAGAGGTGATGATGTCTCTAAGAATGTAGTTGACCTTGAAGTACAGCCAGGATGCAAGAGGCGTTGATAATTCCCTCAAGGATGGAAGTGACCAATATTGTTTGCAGGTGTTATCATAGAACAAGTTGTTTCCTTAAACATACTTGTTGCTTGTGTTTTTTCAGATTCCAGTCAAGAGATCATGGTGAATCTAACAGTGGTCATTATTGGGACATGGCTGGTAACCAGGTAAGCGATAAAGTGGCTCTTACCACAATGCAGACCATCTGATCTTCAATATCTAGGTAAGTGAGGATGGTGTCCCCAACACATGTGTTATGTTTTTTGCAGGTATCCCATTTAAGGTCGTTGCTAGTAAAGAGGTATGATATGATAGGACATTAACTCATTAGAGACTTTTGTTGTTTTCAGACATCTGGGTAATTAATAATGTTCCCAAGACTCTTATAATAACCTTGTTTTTGGCATGTATACAGTTAAGAAATTAATATGTCCTGAACAGTACTCATAAGCATGAGAATTAACTGTATTCTTAACTATAGAGATAGAAATGTACAGAGATAATGTGTTTTTTATACTCATAGTGATAACAGATATGCAGGTATCCAGGGAATTTATCATATTGTCCATTGCAATGATATTGACCATGGAATTTTTGCAGGTATCCCTGCAAGAAAGGAAGGTATCTCTTACTAGGATTTTACCTTAGAGTTCAGAAGTTATCAAGGTAACACTGATGAGTTCCAAAATGATACAATTGACCAAGGGAATTTCATGGGTGTACAGGTAGAATAGGATGTATACCAAACATTTTCCACAACTGTGTTTCAGGCTCATGTCAAGACATCACTGCCAGCCTATCAATGGTAGTTAACGAGACATGTAGCTGGTACTGGGTAAGTGATGATGTGGGCCTAAACCAGAGCATAGATCATCTGATCTTCATATGTGTAGGTAAGTGATGATGGTGTCCCTAACATTTCTTGTTAGCATGATTTTGTTGTGGGTGTTCAGGAAAGAAATGAGAGAGTCCTTACCAATTCTAGTAAACATGAGTTTACACTTTTTATATTTTAGAGAAAGCTTATGTTTAACCCTGTGAGTGTTGAGGGATGGATCATCCTGGTAATTGTTGTGAAGTTTCTCACCACAGTAGTAATGACAGGATTTTTGCAAGTGTCCAGTCAAGGAATGATGGTCTTTCATGACAATGATGTTAACCTTGATTTAATGCGAGTATCCAAGTAGAGACGATGTGTTCAATAATAATAGAAGTGAACAGGGTGATGTGCAGGTGTCCTGGTAGAACAAATTGTGTCCTTGAACGCATTTGTCCCATGTGTTTTTTCAAGTTCCTGTGAAGAGAACACAGTGAACCTAACAATGGTCATTAATGGAACCTTGCTCTTAACAAGGTAAGTGAAAAGTTGTATTACCACAATGCAGACTATCTGATATTCAATATCTAGATAAGTGAGAATGATGTCCCTAACACTTGCGTTTACATCTTCTTTTTGCAGGTGTCCTGTTAAGGTCTTTGCTAGTACATAGGTCTGAGATGATGTGACATTATCTCATTAGAGATTTTCTTATGTTCATATATCTACATAATTAATGTTTTTGAGTCTCTTATATTTACCTTGTTTTTGGCATGTATGCAGTTCATTAATTAACGCACCCCTAATAATACTAGTAAGAAAGCGATTTTATTGTTTCTTGTTTTGAAATATTGTGTATTTAGCACTTTTAATGATAGAGTGATAGCAAGTATCCACGTAATTTATCATCTAGTCCACCACTGCATTATTGACCATGGGATTTTTGCAGATATTCCTTCAAGAGAAGAAGGTGTCTCTTCCTAGGGTTTGATCTCACAGTTCTGCAAGTATCCAGGTACTGTTGATGGGACCCAAAATGATACAGTTGACCAAGGGAATCTGCAAGTGTACATGTAGAATAAGATATGCATCAAACAGGTTCTCCACAGTTGTGTTTTCAAGTTCATGTCAGGACATTATGGTAAGCCTATCAGTGGTTGCTAACAGGGGACATTGCTGGTATGGAGGTAAGTGAGGATATGGGCCTAAACCATAGCATGGACCATCTGATCTTCAGATATATAGGTAAGAGGTGATGGATGGTGTCCCAAACACTTCTAACATGATTATTTTTGCAGGCATTCAGGTAAGAAATGACAGAGTCTTACCTGGTCTAGAAAACATGAGTTTTTACCTTATATATTTTAGAAAAACTTTATATTTAACGTTGAGAGTGTTAAGGGATATCACATATCCAGCTATTTATCATGGTGATCACCAGCAAAGTACTACTCATAAATTTTTACAGGTGTTCAATCAAGAAATTCTGGTTTTATCTGACATTGGTCTTGTCCTTGGATTACTACAAGTATCCAGGTAAAGTTGTTGTGTCTCATAATGATGAAAAAGTTGTGTCCTTTATCACAGATTTCATAATGTCTTTTCCAGGTTCCTATCAAAAGATCACAGTCAACCTAGCATGGTTGTCAACAGGGGATGTTGCTAGTATGCAGGTAAGTGATGATGTGGGCCTAAACCATAGCACAGGCGATCTGATCTCCAGATAGCTAGGTAAGTGATGATAGTGTCTCTAAGAGTCCTTCTTACCATGATATCTTTGCAGGTATTCAGGTAGAGTCCTCAGCAATTCTAGAAACCATTAGTTTTCACATTTTATAAGTTAGAGAAAATTTTCGTTTAACCATGTGAGTGTTGAGGGATTGCCATATCTAGTTAATTATCATTATGTTCTCAACCACAGCAGTAACCATGGAAATTTTTGTCTTATCTGGCAATGGTTTGGACCTTGGAACACTGCAAGTCTTCAGGTAGAGTTGATGTTCTCATAATGATGAAGTGACCAGGGTTGCTTACAGGTGTCCTGGTAGAACAAATCACATCCCTTTGCACATATACCATAATCTGTTTTTCAGGTTCTTGTCAAGAGATCTCAATGAACCTGACAGTGGTAATTGATGGGGGACATTTCTGGTATTCAGGTAAGTGATGGTGTACACCTTCACCACATCAGACCCTCTGAGCTTCATGAGTCTAGTTAAGTGATGTTGATTGCTTGAATGTGTTTTATCATATGTTTTTTTTTTCAGGTATTCAGGTGAGAAATGATGGAGTTTTATCCATTCTAGCAATCATGTTATTCTACTGTTTTATATTTTAGAGAAAATTTCTTTTTCCCGTGTAAATGTTGAGAAATTCATAGGTATCCATCTAATGATGATGGAGTTGTGTGGCACAGTAGTAACCATGGTGATTTTGCAGGTGAGCAGAGAAGATATGATGGTGTTTCTAACAAGGGCATAGACCATGGAGTATTGCAAGAATCCAGGTAGAGTTGATGTTGGGTCCTGCAGTGATGGCAGTGGATGAGATTATTTGCAGTGTCCTAGTAGAAAAGGTGTGTTCACAGATACATTTGTTACAATGTGTTTTTTAAGTTCCTGTCGAGAAGTCATGGTGAATCTCAAAATGATCATTAATAGGATTTACTTGTATCTAGGTAAGTGATGAAGTGGACCTTAAGCACCCCACAAACAATCTGATGTTCAGATATATAGTAAGGGTGGATAGTGTTCCTAACTATTCTATTACTGTGGTTTTTTGCGGGTATTCAGTTAAAAATGATATTGTCCCAACCAGTGCTAGTAAGTACTAGCCCTTATATTTTTAGAATTTAGATATAATGTGTATTTAACCTTAGTAGAGACAGAGAGATATGCAGGTCAAGGTAAGTTATTCTACTGTTGGATACCACAGTACTAACCATGAAATTTCTACAGGTACTCAAAGAAGAGATGATTGATAGTGTGTCTAACAATGGTGTTGACTTTAAATTTCTGGTAAGAGCCAAGTATTGTTTATACTTCCCATAATGATGGAAGTGACCAAGATTATTTGCAAATGTATACATTTTTTTTACATAAAAACAAGTTTTGTCCTTCAACACACTTGTGGAATGTCTTTCTCAAGGTTCTAGCAGTCATGACATCACAGTGAACCAAACAATAGTTGTCAGTGAGACCTTGCTAATAAGCAGGTATGTGATAAAGTGGGTCTTGCCACAATAGAGAGCATCTGATCTTCAGATATCTTGGTAAGTGAGGAAGGTATCTCTAACACAACAAACCATGCTTTCTTGTAGGTTTCCCTTGAAGTTCTTTGCTCCTGTACAGGTATGAGAGGATGTGATATTAATTCATTAGACACCTTCTTTTCAAATATGTAGGAAATTAATGATATTTTCCAGACGCTTATATTAACCTTCTTTTGGCAAGTATGTAGAACAGAAATTAATTTGTCCCTAACAGTATTAGTAAGCATGAGATATTACTGTATTCTTGTTTAGAGATAATTTTTATACACTCATTGTAACGGGCAGAACACATCTCTAGGTACTTTATCATTTTATCCTTTACCACGATAAAGAACACAATTTTTTGAAGGAATCTCTCTAAGAGAAGTAGGTATCTTTATATAGGATTTAGTCTCGGACTTCTGCAAGTATCAAAGTAATAAGGATGAGCCTGAAAATGGTGCAGTTGAACAAGGGAATTTGAAGTTGTCACTGTGGAATGAGACGCAAAGTGAACACGTTTTTGAATATATGCTTTTCAGATTCATGTGAAGACATCACGGGAAGGCAATCTAAGGTAGTTATTGAGACACAAAGAAGGCATTGAAGGCAGCGAGGATGTGGGCCAAAAGCACAAGACAGACCATCAGATCTTCATATTTCTAGGTAAACAATAATAGTATCACTAACATTTCTTGTTATGATGATTTTGTTGAACATATTCAGGTGAGTAACGATACGATCCTTACCAATACAAGTAACCATGACTTAACACATTTTACACTTTACAGCTAACTTAGGTTTAACCCTGTGAGTTTCGTGGAACAGGGGAATCCTGGCAATTCTCATGGAGTTTTCCAGCCCCATAGTAACCATAGGATTCTTGCAGGGGTTCAGTGAAACAATGGCGGTCTCTCCTGATGAAGACTTTGACCTGAATTGCTGCCGGTATCAAGGTTGTATTGAGGTCTTCCATAACAATGCACGTGAGCAAGGTGAGGTGTAAGTGTCCTGAGAAAACAAGTCATGTCCTTAAACACGTGTGGAACCTGTTTTATTCAGATGCCTGTCACGAGAAGTCGGTGAACCTAAGAGTGGTCGTTGATGGAGCCTGGCTCTTCAGCAGGTGAGTGACCAAGTGGGGCCTAGCGCAAGGCAGACCATCTGATCTTCAGTGGGAAGGGAAGTGAGGATAGAGTCCCTCACACTTGTGTTCCTGTGTGTGTTTGCAGGTGTCCTGTTAAGGCCTTTGCTAGGACACAGGCATGAGATGGTATGACAGGAACTCCCCGAAGACCTTCTTTGGTTCAGATATCTGTGTACTTAACGTTGGAGACTTGTGTGTTTCTCTTGGTTTTGGCATGTATTCCGTTCCGATATTACCCTGACCTTACTAATATGAGTAAGAAGGAGACCTTGTGTATTCTTCTTCAGAGATAATATGTATTCCAGGTGATTGCTCCTAGTGCCATCAGCAGGTTATTGACCGTAGGCATTTTTTCAGGAATCCCTTCAAGAGAGGAAGGTGCCACTTCCTAGGGTTTGACCTCGGCATTCTGCAAGGATCCAGGTAGTGTGGACGGGTCCTCCAGTGATACCAGTGACCGAGGGAATTTGCAGGGCTTTAGGTAGGATGAGACATGTACCAAACACATTTACTCCGATATGTTTTTCAGACTCTCGTCAACAGGTCCCGCTAGGCCTATCAATGGTAGTTAGCCTGGACACCGTTTCTATAGAGGTCAGAGAGGCTGTGGGCCTAAGCACAGCACAGCCCATCTAACATTCACCTATCTCACAAAGCGATGACGTGTCCTCAAACTTCTTGTTCCCGTGTCTTTATTGCAGGTAGTCAGGTAAGACATTGTAGAGGCCCTAGAAATCCTAGCGACCCTGTGATCCCACTGTTTTCTATTCTAAGGAAAGTTTTATGTTTAAACAGATGATGGTTCAGTGATTTGCACATCTCCACATGATTACCATGGAGATGCGAGTAACAGGAATCACCTCGCTTCTTTCTGAGGTGAGCGGTCCAGAAATGCTGGTGTCCCTAGCAATGGTATAGATCTTAAAGTACTGCAAGATTCCAGGTAGAGTTGACGCGTCTTGCCGGGATGACACTGAACAGGGTTATTTTCAGGGTCCAGGTACGGGAAACGTGACGATAGACGCCTTTGTCACGATGTGTTTGCCAGGTTAGGTGTCCTGGTGCACCTCATAATGCTGATTCAAGGGACGTGGCTTGTATCCAGGGAAGTGGTGGTGTGGGCCCCAATCACCCTATACACCATCTGATCTTCAGATGTCTAGGTAAGTGGTGATGGAGTTCCTACCATTTGTGTGAGCGTGGGGTTGTTCTGTAGGTATTCAGGGAAGAAATCGTATTGTCTCAAAGAATGCTAGTAAGTGTGAGCTCTTACGGGATTAGACTTCACGTGTCGTGTGGGTTTAACCTAAGCAGTGACTGAGATGTGTGCAGCTCCGTTATCCTGCTGTTCCACACCACAGTACTGACCAGGAGATTTTTCTAGGTGGTCAGTCAGGAGGTGATGGTGTGTGTCATATCGGCGTTGACCGAGATGTTCTGCCTGGATCCAGGTAAGGTAGATGATTCCTGCCTTGAGGAAATGGAGCAAGAGAATTGGCAGGAGTCGTGGTGGAACAAGTTGTTTCCTTCAACACTTTTGTGGCACGTGTCTTTGCAGCTTCCTGTCAAGAAATCCCTCGGAACCCAAGGATGGTCGTTAAGAGAACCTTGTCAGGAACCGGGTAAGTGAGAAAGAGAGAGTTACTACGCTGAAGACCGTCTGATGTTCAGATAGCAAAGGAACTGAGCATGGTGTCCCTAACACATGTGTTCCCATCTGCTTGCAGGTAAACTCTGAAGGTTTTGCTAGGAAACAGGTATGAGATGATGTGGCGTGAACTCCTTGAAGACATTCTTTCTTTGGAGAGATCTGGGTAATTATCTACGTGGCTGAGACTCTTAGAGCAACCTCGTTTAGGCATGCGTGCCGTTGAGATATTCAGGTGTCCCTGAGAAGACTAGGCGGCAGGGGAATTTTCTGTGTTATTGTTTAGACATAATGAGTTTTTCACGTTCAGACGGATCGATGGATATGCAGATGTCCAGGGAATTGCTGCTATTGCCCATCACCGCGTGATTCACTGCGGGAATTCGGCAGGTGTTCCTTACTAGGGGCTGACCTCGAAGTTTGGCAGGTGTTCAGATATCGTCGATGGGTCCCGAGATGATGCAAGTGAGCAGGGCAATTTGCGGTTGTGGGTGAGAATAAACTGGTACCCAGCACATTTTCCACAATGTGTTTTTCGGGTTGCTGGCAAGACGTCAGGACGAACCCAGCATTGGTCCTCAGCGGAGGACATGGTTGGTGTGCAGGGCAGTGAGGATGTGGGCCTCAAGCACAGCACAGGCCACCTGATCTCCAGATATCTGGGGAAGTGATGATGGTGTCACACTTGTCGTGACCATGAGTTTGTTGTAGGTGTTCGGGCACGAAATGATAGAGTCCTTATCGATGCTAGTACCCATGAGTTTGCACTTTTTACATTTTAGAGCCAACTTAGGTTTAACTCTGTGAGTGTTGTGGGTCTGGGGAGTCCTGGCAATTGTCATGGAGCACCCACTCCCCTGGTAACCACAGGATTCTTGCAGGGGTTCAGTGAAACAATGGTGATCTCTCGTGACCAAGTCTTTGACCTGAATTCCTGCCGGTATCCAGGTAGGGTTGACGTCTTCCATAAGAATGGACGTGAGCAAGGTGAGGTGTAAGTGTCCTGAGAAAACAAGTCGTGTCCTTAAACACATGTGTGGAACCTGTTTTTTCAGGTGCCTGTCACGAGAAGTCGGTGAACCTAAGAGTGGTCGTTGACGGAGCCTGGCTCTTCAGCAGGTGAGTGACCAAGTGGGGCCCAGCGCAAGGCAGACCATCTGATCTTCAGTGGGAAGGGAAGTGAGGATAGAGTCCCTTGCGCTTGTGTTCCTGTGTGTGTTTGCACCTGTCCTGTTAAGACCTTTGCTAGGACTCAGGCATCAGATGGTATGACAGGAACTCCCCGAAGACATTCTTTGGTTCAGGTATCTGTGTACTTAATGTTGGAGACTTGTGTGTTTCTCTTGCTTTTGCCATGTATTCCGTTCCAATATTACTCTGACCTTACTAATACGAGTAAGAAGGAGACCTTGTGTATTCTTCTTCAGAGATAATATGTATTTCAGGTAATTTTCTTTGTGTAATCAGCAGCTTATTGACTATAGGTGTTTTTTCACAAATCCCTTCAAGAGAGAAATGTGTCCCTTCCACTGGTTTTCATCTTGGCATTTTCGTTTATCCAGGTAGTGTCAATGTGTCCTATTGTGGTACAAGTGACCAAGGTAATTTCCCCGTGTAGAGGTAGAATGTGTCTTGTATCAATCTTATTCTCCACAATGTGTTTTTCAGGGTCATGTCAAGATATCAGGGTGAGTCTATCAATGTTAGTTAATATGGGACATTGCTAATATGGAGGTAGCTGATTCTGAGGTCCTCAACCTCGGCACATTCTCTCTGACCCTCATATATCTAAGTAAGTGATATTTGTCCTTGCACTTCTTTTACCATGTTTTTTTTGAAAGGTATTCGGGTAATAAATGGTAGAATCCTTAACAATTTCAGAGACCATGAATTTTCACTTTTCTTATTTCTGTATATGTTCATTTTGTGACCCTACAAATGTCGAGGGGTTCCATGTATACTGGTATTTCTCTGGGTGTTCCCTATCACATTCCAACCCATAGGATATTTCCTGGTGTTAGTCAAAGATTGATGCCTTTTTCTGACTTTGGTTTTAACCTTGCATTACTGCAAGTGTCCAGGTAGGATTGATGTGTCCTGTGATGATCAAGTGAACAAGGTTATTAGCATGTGTCCTGGTAGAATAAGTTATGTCCTCCAACACACGTTCCATAATGTCTTGCCAGGTACCTTCCAAGACCTCATGATGAACCTACCACTACTTGTTAATGGAAAACATCACTAGTATGGAGGTAAGTGATGATGTGGGCCTCGACCACAGCACAGACCATCTGCTCTTCAGATAGCTAGGTAGGTGATGCCAGTGTCCCTACAATTGTTGTTACCTTCTTTGCTGATATTCAGGAAGGAAATGATAATCCTTGCCAAGTCTAGAATCCATGACTTTCAGTTTTTATATTGTTGAGGAAATTTTCATTTCTCTCTGTGTGTAATGAGGGATTGCCATATCCAGGTAGTTCACATGATGCTCCTAACCACGGGAGTAACCATGGAGATTTTGCAGGTGTCCCAAAATGATGTGTTGTGTCTGACTCTGGTTTTGACCTTGGAGTACTGTAAGTATTCAAGTAGAGTTGATGTTCTCATAATGAAGGAAGTGTCCAGGGCAATTTGATGGTGTCCTGCTACAACAAGTTCTATTCTTTTACACATGTATCATAATGTGTTTTTCAGATTCCTGTCAAGAGATCTCAATGAACCTGACAATTGTCATTAAGGGGGAACATTTCTCATATCTAGGGAAGTGATGGTGTGCACCTTCACCACATCAGACCCTCTGATTTTCACGTATCTAGGGGAGTGATGTTGATTGGCTAAACTTGTTGTACCATGTGATTTCTTTCAGGCATTCAGGTCAGAAATGATAGTGTTTTATCCGTTCTAGCAATCATGTTATTCTACTGTTTTCTAGTTTAGAGAAAATTTCCTTTTAAGCTTGTGAATGTTGAGCAATCCACAGATATCCGTGTAGCAACGATGCAGTTGTGTGGCACAGCAGCAACCGTGGTGATTTTGTAAGTGAGCAGGGAAGAGGTAATGGTGTTTCTAAGAATGGTGTAGACCTTGGAGTACTGCAAGAATCCGGGTAGAGTTGACGGTGGGTGCTGCAGTGATAGCAGTGAACAAGGTCAATTGCAGTATCCTAGTAGAAAAGGTGTACCCACCAACACATTTGTCACAATTTCTTTTTCAGGTTTTTGTCAAGAAATCATGGTAAACCCCATAATGATCAATAGGGAGACTTTGCTTGCATCCAGATAAGGGATGATGTGGACCTTTACCACCCTACAAACAATCTGATCTTCAGGTATGTATATAAGTGTGGATGGTGTTCCTAACTTTTCTGTTACCATGTTTTTATGCAGGTATTCCATAAGGAAATGATATCATCCCAACCAGAGCTAGTAAACAGCCCATATTTTTTGAGAGTTTTCATAGAATATGTGTTTAACCTTAGTAGTGACAGAGGGATATGCAGGTGTGCAGCTGAGTTATCTTACTGTTGCACACCATGGTATCGGCCATGAGATTTCTCCAAGTACCCAGAGAAGAGATGGTGTGTCTCTGACACTGGTGTTGACCTTGAAGTTCTGAAAGATCCAGGTAGTGTTGATGGTTTCTCCAAGTTTGGAAGTGAGAAAGATGACTTGCCGGGGCCTTTTTTATTTTATTTTAATTTAATTTGTTTATTTTTGCGCATAAAACATGTTGGGTCCTTCAGTCCTAAAACACACTTGTCATATATGTTTTGTAAAGGTTCCAGTAGTCGGGATATCACAGTGAAGCTAACAGTGGTCATTAACGGGGCCCTGATCATAAACAGGTGAGTGGTAAAGTGGGTCTTACACCCACTACAGATCATTTGATCTTCAGATGTCTAGGTAAGTGAGGACAGTGTCTCTTAACACAGTGCTACCGTGGTTTTTTGCAGGTATCCTGTTAAGGTGTTTGCTAGTGTACAGGTATGAGATGATGTAACATTAATTCGTTAGAAACATTCCCAATTTCAGTATCCACTAAATTATTGTTTTTGAGACTCTTACATTTACCTAATTTTTATCGTGTGTGTAGTTAAGAAATTAATTTGTTGCTAATACTGCTAGTATGAATGAGATTTTTATCTTCTTCTTTAAAGATAACATGCCCTTAACACTACTAATGAAAGCCAGATATGCAGATATTCAGGTAATTTGTCACATTGTCCTTCACAGCGTTATTGACTAAGGGATTATTGCAGGAATCCCTTCAAGAGAGGAAGGTGCTGCTTCCTAGGGTTTGACCTCGGCATTCTGCAAGGATCCGGGTAGTGTGGATGGGTCCTCCAGTGATACCGGTGACCAAGGGAATTTGCAGGTGTATATTTAGAATGAGACATGTACCAAATACTTTTACTACAATGTGTTTTCCAGGCTGTGCCAAGAGATCACAGTGAACCTGTCTATGGTAATTAATCAAGGACTCTGCTGATATTGAGGTAAGTGGTGATGTAGGCCTAGACCACAGCACAGACCTGATCTTCAGATAGCTAGGTACGTGATGATGTGTACTATCACTTCTTATTACCAGGATTTTGTTGCAGGTATTCAGGTAAGGAATGATAAAGTCCTTACCAATTCTAGAGACCATGAGTTTTCTCTTTTTATAATCAGATAAAATTTATGGTTCAATCTGTGAGTGCTAAGGGATTGCAGGCATTCAGGTATTTATCATGGTTTTTCCCACCACTGTACTTACCCATAGGATTTTTACAGGTGTCCAGTAAAGAAATTATGGTTTTCTGACCCTGACGTTGACCCTGGATTACTGCATGTATCCAGGTAGAGTTGATACTTCTCGTAATGATTAAGTGACCAATGTTCTCTGCAAGTGTCCTGAAAAGTTGTGCCTTTCACATATGTTTCATAACATCTTTTTCAGGTTCTTGTGTAAGAGATCACAATGAACCCTACCGTGTTCATTATTGAGGACATTCCTGATATGCAGGTAAGTGAGGACATTGGCCAACCCACAGCACAGGCCGTCTGATCTCCAGATAGCTAGGTAAATGATGACGGTGTCCCTACCACTTGTTACCATGATTTCTTTGTAGATATTCAGGTAGGAAATGATTCATTCCTTACCAGTTCTAGAAAGCATGAGTTTTCATTTTCATATTTTAGAAAAAATTTGTGTTTATCCCTATGAGTGTTGAGTAATTTCACATATCCAGGTAATTATCATGATGTTCCCCTCCACAATGGTGACCATGGAAATTTTGCAGGTGTCCTGTTGAGAAATGTTGTCTTACCTGGCAATGATCCTGACTTGGAGTACTGCAAGTAGTCAGGTAGAGTCGATGTTCTCATAATAATGATAGTGATGAACGTTATTTTCAGGTGTCCTGGTAGAACAAGTTATGCCCTTTTACATGTGTATCTTAATGTGTTTTTCAGGTTCATGGCAAGAGATCATGGTGAACCCTAACAATGGCTGTTAACAGGAGACGTTATAGGTATCCAGGTAAGTGATGACGTGCACCTTCCTCACATCACAGACCATCCAATCTTCACATACTTAATTAAGGGAAGTTTGTTTGCCTAAAGTTGTTTTACCATGTGATTTTTTTGTAGGTTTTCAGGTAAGAAATGAGTGTTTTACCAATTCCAGAAACCATGTTATCTTACTGTTCTATATTTTAGAAAAAAATTATGTTTAACCATATGATTGTTGAGTGAATTGCAGATATCCATGTAATTATCACGGAGCTACAAGTCGCAGTAGTAACCATGGTTTTTTCACAGGTGAGCATTTAAGTGATGATAGTGCCTCTAACAATGGCTTAGACCTTGGAGCACTGCAAGATTCCAGGTAGATTTGATGAGTCCTGCAGTGATGGTAATGAATAAGGTTATGTTCAGGGTCCAGGTAATAAAGGTGTGTCATAGACACATTTGTTACAATTTGTATTTTTCAAGTTACTGTTAAGAGATCATGATAAACCTCATAATGATCGTTAAAGGGATTTTGTTTGTATCCAGGTAAGTGCTGATGTGGGCCTTTTGCATGCCACTGACCATCTGATCTTTAGATATCTAGATAAGTGATGATGGTGTTCTAACATTTCTGTTGCCATGTTTTTTTGCAGGTATTCAGGTAAGAAATGATATTGTCCCAGCCAATACTAGTAAGCATTAGCCCATATTATTTTAGAGTTTAAATATAATGTTTGTATAACCTTAGTAGTAAGTGATGGATTATGTAGGTGTCCAAGTAAACTATCATTTTGTCTGTCACCTCTCTATTGACCATGGCTTTTTTGCAATTATTTTATCAAGACAGGATAGGATGTTGGCCTTGAACTTCTATAAGTTTCTAGGTAGATTTGATGGGCCCCATAAATTTGATGAGATTTTGCCGGGTATTTAGGTAATACATGTATTCCTACCACAGTTTTTACCATGAATTTTTGTAGAATCTAATCAAGAGATGATGGTGGCCTTAACCATTTTGGTTAAGGCCCACATCATCTCTTAACTGGATGCCAGCAAAATCTCAAACTAAATACTGTTGTTTGGTATTTTTGCAGATGTCTACCCCAAAGGAGATGATGTCTCTATCTAAGTTCTTGACTCTGGATTTTTGCAAGTATCTGCATAGATTTTATGCTTCCCTTTAAGTTTGTAAGTTGTCTCTTTGGTTTTTGTAGCTTCCAGTTAAGAGATTTTTGAGAACCTTCGTATGGTATTGAAGGTAAATTTTGCTTACATCCAAGTAAAGGATGATAGTGTTTGTACCAAAGTTGGACTTCATGCAGATATCCAGGTAAGCAGTGATAGTGTTTGTGAGCCAATATAGAGATCACATTTATTTGCAAGTATCCTTGTGAGTTGTGTTGACTAACCACCTTAGTGATCAGGGGAGTTTTGCAGATATCCTGTCACATTATGAAGGTGTCTCTAACTAAGGTGTTTTCTTTGGAAATTTGCAGGCATCCAGGTAAGAGTTGATGGTGTCTCTAATCAAAATAATGACCATGGAATTTTGCAGTTATCCAGGCAAGAGATGATGTGTCCCTACCGTGATATTGACCCTCGGCCATTCTAGGTATTCAGGTAAGAGTGGTATTTGGCTGATTACATTAGTGACTGTGGGAGTTTTTGCTGGTAGGCAGGCAGAAAATGATTATGCCTGTATCTACAGTCCTGATCTTTGAATTTTGCGTGTATCCAGGTAAGAGTTAATCTGTGCCTTACTGTGCTAGTGGCTTTGGGATAATTTAGTTGTCCAGGTAAGGAGTGATGTGTCCTTAACCATGTTAGTTACCATGGGATTTTGCAGGTATCCAAATAAGAAATCATGCATCCACAACTATGTTTTTTGTCCTCAGATTTTTTGGGTATTCTTGGAAGAGATGATGGTGTTCTTAACAATAATAACCATAGGATTTTGCAGATACCCAGTCAAAAGATGGCATCTCTATCAATGTTGGTGTCCATGGGAATGAAAGAAAAATGGAATACATTTTTTGGCTAGCTATATATTTTGTTAAAAGAATTTTAACATTCAATGACTATTAAATATTATTCACAATCATATTCCCTTATATCCATTTCTTTATTTGTTCAATTTCTCCATAATGACATTTGCACCAGGAATCTTAGGCCCACATTGATGAAATAATTTAATATCTAGGAGCTATCAATACAGACATACTTCATGTAAAATTTGGTTATTCCTAAAGAAAATTAGGCTATAGATCTTTGTATAGTTCTTAATTAAAGGGTTAGGGGGAACCTATTGGTATACATATTGTGGAGAAAAACATTTCTACTCTCACCCTGCTGATATGAATAGGTATTAGGTGATACGTTGGAAAATATGTGAAACATGATATAGATTAATGGAGGACTTGAATAACTCTTACCCAATTATTAATTCAGTTATTAAATTATTATTTAGATTATACCATTAAAACAGAAAATGAGAGCTGAATAAGAACTTGGTGATCAACTAGTCCAACACCACCACGAATGAGAGAGCCCTGAGTGCAGAGAGGTTAATAAAGGCACACAATTGTGTAGGTATCAAGTACTCGTCTCATTATCCTGTTTTCTTTGTTTGAAAGCCTGAGACCAATTAAAAAGCAATAAAACAAGTGCTCCAGTGCTTGTTTGAATCAATATGTCTCAGGAAATGCACTTCCAATTGGCCAGACTCTCCATCATGCACTTTGCTTTGTTGCTCATATATTCAGTGTAAAATTCGCCTTAAGGAAGCCCTGGGTCTCAGTCCCAAACCCCCCAGCTACAGATGTCTCCAATGAAGGGAAGCACCCTAGTCTGAATTTCAGTTCAGCCAAGTGGGATCCCTGTGAATTTCCATTCTCTTCTGATATTCCAGTTCTTGTGGGATCTGTTTACAACCACGGTTCATCTGACTATGGAATCACTGCTTTGCATTTCAACACCATCGAACATATGTCAGATCAAGACCCGTTAAGTATAATTCCACAGGAAAAGAGAAGTAAAGGGGTTAACCTGCAATAGTAGATGAGAATGATGATGGAGAAAGAAAATTAAAGAAATGAAGACGAAAAACCTTTTGACAAGATGCCCTCACGTGGGCCATGCATATAGTAGGCACTCAATAAATATTTTTTTAAGTAAATGAATGCTTCTTGATAGTTAGATGATAATGGATTAGCTCATTCAACAACCATTCTTTCTTCTAGTGAGTAAAGGCAAGAAAGCTAAAAACTCCATTTCCCAGACTTCTTACAACACGGATGTGAGTGGATTTAGGTTCCACATCAAAAGTAACAGTATCGTAACTTATTGAAACTGAGTCATGAGTACAAAGGCAGGGTGTGCATGTCCATTTTACTGGCCTAGATTGTGGCAGGGGCACCAGGGTTCTGGTCAGATGTGCTTGAGGAGCTTGGAATTCATAAAATAGACAAACCACAGCTGGAGATGTAGCTTAGAGTCAAACATGCTATTTAAGGAAACATTCTTTCATTTTTCCAGTTTTTTCCTTTTAGTTTTTGAAAATTTTACAGACAGTATTGTCATGAGGATAAAAGAGATTGAAAAAGAAAGAAAAAGCCAACCATTATACCACCACTGAAACACATAGCACTTTCAATTTTCCTCTGTTCTTTATCAATCATTATCCATATTAATACATATTATATAGGTACCATAAGGTTGATATAACTTTGTATTCTGATTTCTTTCTCTTAAAATTATATTGTAAGTATATATACACATATATTTTAATATATGGAAAAATGTACAAATGACAAGGAAAAATTAAACATGTAAATCTATGGATGTATAAATCCTTCATTCAACAATAGGTGCCTCCTGATGGGAGGTACAGTTCCATGCTCTGGGGATCAACAGTGAAGAAGCTAGACAAAGGCCATGCCCTAAGAAGATTACCTTCTCTGGTGGGTTACAACTCCAGTGGTCCACACATCCTGGTGTCCCTATTATTTCATTGTCCAAGCATAATTACTAATAACTCTCACTCTCAAAGGTGTCTCAGTTTGGACGATTCATTACATGGACACCCTGTATATAATGGATAATGTGTAAGTGAAGACATTCCTTAATAGCAGAGTAATGAATGCTATAAAAATATCATAAGATAATGTGGTATTAATTGGGGAAAGGGACTTCTTTAGTTTGAGGAGACTAAGACTGAAGGACAACAGAAGCCAATCAGATGAAGTCTGAAGGGTGTAGGGGAGGAAGAACTATTCCTCTACCCTCTAGGTTCTTCTAGCTGGTCTAAGAATTACATTGACATAAAACAGAATAACAGGAGAAAATCAAACAAAGTTTAATAACATGTATACGTGGGAGAAACCCAGGAAAACTGAGTAACTCCCCAAAATGACTGAAGCCACCACCTTAAACACCATCTTCAGCTAGTGACAAAGGAGGATGTTGGGGATAGTGGTTTGGGACTTCAAAGTGGAGGAAGGCAATTTACATGGAGATGGAAAAGCAAATGTTTGGTAAACAAATGTTTGCTGGGCCAGCTAACTTTGATAAAATGGGCCTTGCTAGGCACCTTCCTGTCTGTCTATCACACCTAGAGTTATCTATGGTGATAGCTCCTTCCTGGGACAGGCCTTCTATCTTAAATTCTTTTAGGCAGTCAGGGGAAAGGTCAAAAAGTTTCTTTCTGAGTCGTTTCTTAAAAATAGTCAAGCCAAAGAGACACATTTTGGGGTGACAAATTCTGATCCCCCACAGGGGTGAGCATTCTAGGAATAGCTAGTGTAAGTGGATGTGTCCAGAGGACAGAAAGAGACAGTGTGGATGGAGTGCAGGCTGTGAAGGAGAGAGTGGTCCAGGGGTAGGCAAGGGCTAGATTTTGCAAGGCCTTGTATGTTATGAGGAGGAGCTTGGCTTTCGTTTGAAATGCAATGGGCAATCTTTGAAGGAGAGCAAAGTAACCTAATTTGTGTGTTTTTGCCCAATTTACTCAAATCCATTGGATAGCAAATCAGTATCTGGTGAGGCACTCTCATGTTTAAAATACAAAAGCTCCTATCATAAAGCCACAGATCCTATGATTTATGTAAAAACCATATCCATTTATTACCAACACTGGAATAAAGAGTAAATTATGATAGGACTTCAAGCTTAATACTAAGCTTCAATTAAATTCCTGAGAAGCATACATATTTACGACTTTTCCCCCTAAGGTATTACTTCTTTTTGTGTGTGTGTGTGTGGGTGTGTGTGTGTGTGTGTGTGAGGAAGATCAGCCCTGAGCTAACATCCGTGCTAGTCCTCCTCTTTTTGCTGAGGAAGGCTCTGAGCTAACTTCTATTGCCAATCCTCCTCCTTTTTTTCCCCCAAAGCCCCAGTAGATAGTTGTATGTCATAGTTGCACATCCTTCTAGTTGCTGTATGTGGGACACGGCCTCAGCATGGCCAGAGAAGCGGTGCGTTGGTGCACACCCGGATCCGAACCCAGGCTGCCAGTAGTGGAGCTCGCGCACTTAACCGCTAAGCCACGGGGCCGGCCCTCCCCCTAAGGTATTAAAGGATAAAATAAATCAAAGTGCTCAATTTTAGAACTTTAGGATAGACTTGCAAATAAGTGCAAATTTTTACAAGTTTAATAAAGCCCCCCCCCTTGTCATTAATGCTATTAGTTCAGGATTATGGGATTATGCAGTTTGTAGGTAGTTGGGACAACTCCAGACACAAGGGAGGGCAATTTGAGGCAAATTTAGTCCCACGGATGGAATTAATTTGGGGAGAAAGGGAGGAGCAAGATGCCAGAAGTCTGGTGGAGGTCCTTGGTAGTAGATATTCCAGCAGCTTCTAGGTTCCTTCTGAAGCATTTTAAAATGGTGCAGCTCAGAGGCACAACTCCATCCTGCTATGCTTGGTGTTCCAAGGCCCAACACTTGGAAACACAGGTTGTGTCCAACACAAGGATGCCAGGCTGCAGAAGCTGGAGTGAGGGCCAAATTCTGGATCATACGCTGCTCACCAAACCATGTCAACTCAGAGGAAGGGACAACTCCTCAATTCAGCTTTGGCTTGCCTTTCAGTTTTATGAATTCCAAGCTCCTCAAATACATGGTACCTCTGCCACAATCTGTGTCAGTAAAATGGATGTCCATTCCTTGTCTTTCTACCCATGACTCAGGAAGAGGGCCATGCCCACAGGGGATGTCACGAAGGTTTCTTCTTTGCCTAGTGGCCCTATGTTTTGGGCATTCCTGGGGCTCTTATGACCTCTGACCAGTCCCATTACTGTCTGAATCTCTTAGCAGATGCACCCTCACCAGCTGGCTAATTCTGTCTCCTGGTTCTCACTCTGGTTTTGAAACAGTGTTGATTTCTTGTTTCAGCAACATCTGGGGCATAAGACAAATAGAAGCATTTCTATTATTCACCCACGTAAATAACTAGTTGCCCAAGGCTGCTCTGGATAGCAGAACTATATACGGCTCACCAGTTACCGAATCTGCCATTATCTCAAGACCGCTGTTCCCTGGCGCCAGGAGTCCTGTTAGTACCACCATCATCTCCTCTGTCACCCTTTGGACTTCTACTCTTTTCTGGCTTTCTCAGGACTAGTTAGGACAGATGCTAATGTGTTGGTGAGGTTTTGAAAGTAACACTTTTCATAGCAGTGGTTTGCACTAATGGTGTTCACCTCAAAAATGTTTTACAAGCATTAATTAAGCTTCTAGCTCCCTGGTGGGCTTAGGCCAAGAGAATGCTCCTGGAGAGAGTTTCTGCTTTTCCCTCAAGCCACAGAAAGTCCTCAAGGAAACAGAAGGCCTGGGGGATTCTGCCTAACAGTCCTTTTCTTGAAAGAGGGTTTAACGTATCTTTAGAACTTCTGTGATGCTCAAAAAATAAAGTCTTGTGATGCTTCATAAAATGAAACTCATTGGAATGCTTTATTAAATGAATCCAGCTAGTATAAACCACCTGTCAGGACGTATTTTTTGTTAATCGTTATGGAAAAGTATACATTTATTGAGTTAGTGCTGTAGGAAAATAGAGTAAACTGCAAACCTAAATCAATTCAACAAGAAAATCCTTATTTCTCAATAGGAAGAGGGAAAAAAGAACCCTAGCAAGTGTGAGTCGGAAGAAGGAAGGATGTGAGAGAATAGGAGATCCTTAAAAGCATTCTTTCTGTTTCCTCATTCTAATGCAGAAATCCAAACATAAAAGCTTCAGAAGAAACACCTGGAAAAACAGTGTGTCAACATTCAAAATGCAGCAACACAGGCATAATGAGATGGTGAAATTCATTCATGGCCGTTTTCGTCTAAATCAATGACTTCTCAATCAGGTATGATTTCTGTCCCCCAGGGGACATTTGACAATGTCTGGAGATATTTTTCGTCGTCATGACTCAGGAAGCAGGTGGAGTGATACTGGCACCTAGTGTTTGGAGGTCAGGGATGCTGCTGTAAACATCCTATGGTGCACAAGACCACTCCCATCACAAAGAATGATCCAGCCCCAGATCTCAGTAGTGCCGTGGTGGAGGACCCCTGCTCTACATCATTACCTTGTCGGAGAGGTACCTCCAAGTCTCCAGATCCTGTTGAAGTTAGTGATATGCCGTTGACATGGTTGACCTCAACCCCCTCAACTCCCAGCTGGTTCAACATGGTCATCTTTCCCACTGCTGGTTCTAGGATACTTTCCTTAAGCGTGGGAACCCAATCTGTGCAGAGTCTAAACTCTACCATGTTCCCGGCTGCTACACTGTTATTTTCTCAGAAGGTAATGGCTGTGCTTTTTTTGAAGTGGTCCAGGCTCCTTTTAATTAGGAAGACATATGTGCATTTCTACTCAAATACGTGGGCCAGTTAATTTCATTTGGGTAGGAACAAAGTCAAATGCCAGATCAAGGAGAGAGCCCTCTGATGAAGCCTCTACAGCACATCGTGTTAACTTTTCTGTGCTAACTAATGTTGAGAACGGGGAAGCTTTGTATTCTTCTTTTGCACCTTTGTCACAGAATCACCTGTTGACCTACTTCTGGCATTCTGCTTAAACCATTGTATGCTGGAGTCTATAGAAAATGCAGTCAAGGAGAGAGAGGGCACGGGAGAAAGAGAAAAGAGATATCTTATGACTTAAAGTGCGTGAGCATAGACCCTCCCCTTTGTTATTTACAAATTTTACTATGAACCAAAAATACTGAGTGATGGTAACTTCAACCAAAATTACATTCAAATTAAAAAAGACCTGGGAACCATCCCTGTTTATATTTCTCATTCCATTACAGTCAAGATTTAGTACACTACTTAAAAAACAAAGAAAACCAGGACAAAATTCCTGTCTTTGAGTCTGTTAAGCAGGGAGATAGCTAATGAAACAGCTCTCTGAGACAGAAAGAAGAAGAGAGGTTACCAGGGACTGGAGGAGGGGGAAATGAGGAGACAGTACTTCATGGTTACAGAGTCTCTGTTTGGGGGGATGAAAACGTTTTGGATACAGATAATAGTGATGGCTGCACAAGTTTGTGAATGTGGTTAATGCCACTGAATTTTACACTTAAAAATGGTTAAAATTGCAAATTATATGACATACATACTTTGCTACAATAAAAAAAATTATCTGTGAATTGCAACAATGGCTATAGATGAGATACATGTAAAAGATCTTGAGGGTAAACAGAAGAAATAATCATTTAAAAACAAAATTTATTGAGTTTATACTTTTTCTTAGACACTTTTCTAGGTATTCGATAGTCAGTGTCTCAGTCTGGGTCCTCCAAAAAACAGATGCCAAGATGAAATGAGGAATTAAATGTTCTAGAGCCTGATTGGGGAATCAGGATATTCCTGATGCAGGATAAATGGGAGGGAGCAGGAGCGGGCAGGGAGAGTTTCCAGCTGGACTGCAGGTCCCACACCGGTGAGAGGAGGGAGGGGAGGGAGGTGGAGGATTGGGAATGGAGAGCCTCAGACGCAGTGGCAGTGCCCGTCTAAGAATGTTTTGGCCAGATTGATGGGAAGTCTTCCAGCCCAAGTCTCCTACTAGAGGAGTCTCTCATCCTCCAGCAAGGGGCCTGAGTGAGTTTGAGTTTCTCTGCTGAGCTTCGTGGTTGGCTGCTTGCAGCCTAGGGTAAGCGTGGCCTCAGTGCAAACCCAGTGGAGGATCCAGAAGGCAGCAGCCAGTGCTGTGACACTCTTAGGTTCCTGGCAGCAGATTCTCTAGAAGGGGCTCTAGCTGGTGCACTTTCATGGTCACCACACATCTATCACATTTAAAGATCATAACCCCTCTTCCAAGCGTTTTATTATCTCCAGGTAACAAAAGGGGAAACAGGACTTAAATAAATTGCCCCAAAGCCCACGGCTCTTAAATGGTCAAGCCAGCTTCCAAAGCCAGGTTTGAAAGACCCCAAAAACCAGTGTTTTGTCTCTTGTAATGTGGTAGATTAAATTATTGTTCAGCAAGTATTTAGTCTCCCACCCCCAGCAATCTCCATGGGAGGGATTATTCTCTGCCCCATTGACGTGAACTTGGAGTATGTCTTGTTTTGGCCATCGAATGTGAGTGGAAAGGACTATGGGCTGGTTCTGAGCCTCAGCTTTGAGACGCATCACGTGTTTGCACCCGTCTCTTCCAAGAGAAGGCCATGTCAGGGGAAGAGCATAGGCTTTTCAGTCAACCCCCAGCCTTAAGCAAAGCACCATCCTCCCAACCCAGCCAACCTGCAGACCCAAGAGTGAGAAATAGAGGCTTGTAGTTGTAAGCCATTGAGATTTGTGGTGATTTGTTGTGAGCATTACTTTGGCAAGAGCTGACCTGTAAGTACCAGGTTGCCTTTGCAGAAGGAGTAACTGATCTTGCCTGGGGGCAATGGCAACGACTTCATGGAGGAAGTAACATTTAGGCAGATTATTCTTAAAAATAATAAAATAATTCTTGCATTTTTGAAAAAAATGTTTTATCTCTTTTTATTGTCAAAAATTTGGAAAATGCGGAAAGTATTAAAAGGAAAGTCAAAAAGATTACATCTGCTGATATTTTATATATTAGATTCCTTCTCCATGCATTCTATGCCTTTATACACTCTGAGGCTTTGCCCTTTTTGCTTAACATATTATCATCATCAATCTGCAGTCTTACATATAATCAAATAGTCTTTGAAAACGTAGTTTGCAGTGCTTGCATAGTATTCATTGCAGCAATAACTTGAGCTTCAAGGACAAGTTGAAGCACACCAGAAGGACATTCTTTCATTCATTTGTTTAAAATTATTGATTGAGTACTTACTATGTGCCAGGCACTGTTCAGGGCACTAGGAAAACAACTGTTACAAAGTAGACAAAGTCCCAGTGTGTATCAACGGCTAGTTGATAAACATATTGTAGTATATCCACACAATGGAATGCTACTCAGCAATGAAAAAGAACTAACTACTGATGCATAGTACAACATGGATGAACCTCAGAAACATTATGCTAACTGAAAGGAGCCAGACACCAAAGGCTAGGTATTATGATTGCATTTTTATAAAACTCTAAATAATTCAAACAAATCTATAGTGACAGGAAGCAGACTAGCAGTTGTGGGGAAAGCAGTGGGGGGGCGGGGGCAAGGAGGGGAGAAAGGAATTATAAGGGGCATGAGAAACCTTTTGGGGGTGATGGATATGTTCATTATCTTGATTGTGGTGACGTGTTCACAAATGTATACATGTGTCAAAACTTTAAATATGTGCAGTTTATTGCATGCCAATTATACCTCAATAAAGCTGTTTAAAAAGTCATAGGAGTAGGGTGGGGGCTGACGAAGTGGAGGACAAGCATCTGTGCCGAAGGAAAAGCACATACAAAGACATAGAGGCATTTTATTTAATAAGCACACGGGACTTACCATCTACTAGGCGATGTTCCAGAAGTTTTACAAGTATTAACTCATTTTATCCTCACAGCATCCCTATGAGGTAAGCACTATTAATGTCAACCTCACCTTGCAAATAAAGAAATTAAGGCACAAAGATATTAAGTAACTTGCCCAAAGTAACAGAGTAGTTGTCATAGCTGGGCTTTAAATCCACCAGCCTGGACCTAGGGTTCATGCTTTTAAATATGACAACATGCTGCCTGCACATATCTAGGAACATCTTTGGTAGTATTTGCAGGTATGTTTGAAAAGCCACATGACTGTAGCCAAAAGTGAAGGGAGAAGAGAGGAAGGAGAAGACCTTGGAAACAGGTTGGGATCATTTAAGTCCAGTCATATGACGTGAAGATATATTGGAAGCCTGCTGAATGATATCTTCCTTTTGCATGGACTAATTTTCATTCATTATCAAATAGCAATTGTATCCTCGGTGGAACTCATCTGAAAGCAACTTTTCCACTGCTCTTATAAAGGACTTAGTCTCAAATGCACAAATTGATCAGATAGTATATTATGCTCCCCAAGTAGCTTAAGAATCAGGTGACATTACTCACAAAAAGAGACATGTTCCCTTTCAGAAAGGGCATGCACAGGCTTTCCCTTATGCCCACTTGGGGAGATGCAAATAGAAATGCAGAAGCATGAAGCCTCCCCATTAACACTTACAGAACTGCTATTGCTTTCCTTTCTGGCTTTAACACAGATCATTTACAAAATCTCCTTTGCTTGCCTAAAATCCTGAGAAGGACATGACTGGAAATTGGGCTATTAAAGGCTATTAACCAAAAAAGCAGGCTACTAAGGTTCTTAAAGTTTAAACCAACTACAAAATACACGTTTAGCAGCAGATGTGTTAGGGACAAGAGCCTTAATGTCATGCGTCTTCTTGAATCCAGGAGCTCGTTGCTGCTCATCTTGACTGGCCTTGTGTCACTTCATCTGGGATCCCAAGCTTCAAATAGAAGACTCTTCCTAAGTCTTTTTCTCTCCTTTTCATTTCCTGCCAAAACATATCTCCAGAACACTGAAGAGGTGAACGTGTCTTTAGTGTGGGTGCCTTGAGGAGCTCAGCAGCTCATCCCTCAGAAGGGCCGGGAAATTTGACTCAGCTCCCTGTCTTAGTCTACTCTGGCTGCCGTAACAAAATACCATAGGCTGCCTGGCTGAAACAATGAAATTGATTTTCTCACAGTTGTGGAAGCTAGAAGTCCTAGATTAGGGTGCCAGCACGGTCAGGTTCTGGTGAGAGCCCTCTTCCTGGCTTGTAGATGGCCTCCTTCTCTCCTCACTTGGCCTTTCTTCGGTGCATGCACATGGAGAGTTATCTTTCTCTTCCTATAAAGCCACCAATCCTATTGGATTAGGACCCCACCCTTATGACCTCATTTAACCTTAATTACCTCCTAAAAGCCATGTCTCCAAATACAGTCATATTGGGGGTTAGGGCTTCAACATAGGAATTTCAGGGGACACAATCCAGTCCACAGCACTCCCTCTCCTCGAGATTCTGTGCTGCACCCATTTCATAGAGTGGACCCCAGCATCTGTGGCTCTCCCTGTGTGAAAGCCATCCCCCACCCACGCATTTGAGATTGTAAACTTGAGACCCATGGGCTAGATTCAGCTTTCACAAATATTTTGTTTAGCCCACAGTTTTCACACAAATTTAAATTAGTTGTCAACATTGAAAACTTGGGATTTAGCAAATCATCATTTGCATTCTGCGCTTTTCTTGAAGGAAATCTGTAGTGGTCTTTGTGTTGGCCTTGAGAGCTCAAAGTCAAGCTTATGTCCCACAGCTAACAAAGCAGGGTGGAACATTATGGAATCTACTGGGGAGCTCAGTTGCTTATGAACCCGTTTCATTTCTTCCATCCCTAATTCGTTTCTTTCTCCTCCTTTCATCAAATCATTTATCTTTTATCTTATTGCACCTTACGGATATTTATAATCCACATCAAATTTGAAAGGAGATAAAAAGCCATGTATATATGTATATGTATATATTTAAATTGACTCTCCATATGTGTTTGCTATATGGATGAATGAATGAAAATGTGCATGTGTGTGCGTGCATGTGTATTCTCAAAACATCCAAAGAGAACTCTTTATTGAATTCAGAAATAAATATAACATTTAAAAGGCAACTTACTGTTTAATAAAATCTTGAAAAGAACTAATATATAAGGGAAGAAGGCATCATTCATAAATTAATGAATCTGTACGGCACTTCACAGTTTACAAAGCACTTGGCCATATATTATCTCATATATGATTCATAACTGTGAACCATCAGGGAGAGGGCTCGATGCTTATAGCCCAGATGTAGAGATGAGCTGCAGCTCAGATGAAGCACATTTATTGGTTTGTTCCTATTCTGACACAGGCTGGAAGATGTGGGTTCATGGGCAGTGGAAAGAGAAGAATCAGGACTCTGATAAAGGCAGATCTTCTCAAAATATTTGTCCAAGGCTGGTTCCTTGCATAAATAAAACACTATATCATTCAAGCTGTCTTCACATTAACGATCTCACTAGAGACTCACAGGCTAATATTATTTCCATTTAAAAAATGTGGAAATTAAAGCAGAATTATGAACGATGTGCCAAGTTTACACTGCTATTTGATGAAAGAGGTGGAGCTAAAACCCTGGAGACTTGACCCCAAGCCCAGTTTCGCTGCAGCAACCTAGCCCAAAGTGTAGTCAGGGAACGGTGAGTACATGGGATGCTGACAGGTGTTATGCCAAACAAACAAATAAATAAAGTTATGAAAAAAATTAAAAGCTACGTGATGAAATAGATTTGGAAAGTTTTGGATTAAACAGTCTGGCATTTTGTAGGACTTTTCAAAGACTTGAACATACTACTATCTATTGCCAAATTCCAAGGGAGAATTTGGTATACAGCATTTCCCCAAATCATAAGATCTTGCAAGCCATTCTTTAGGGATATTTCATACAACTAGTGTTCTTGAGGACATGCTCTGAGAAACGTTTTCCTACCTCAATCATGGGTCATATCCATTCATGAGTGACAGCATAGCCCTGTGAACTGTTCATTCTTAAGTCTGAGTGTTACTGGGTCTAAGGACACAGAATTAGAACAGAAGTTCATTTGAAATATGAGAAGTCTTCCGTGTTCATAGTCACTAGCACTCTCTAGGGAAGAATCATCCTTCCCCACCCCATTAATGTCAGGCTTGGCTATATAACTTGCTTTGGCCAATGAAATGAGAGTAGACCCAACTCGTGTGACTTCCAGGCAGAGGTTTTAGAGCCAGCATGTGGTTTTCTATGCACATTTTCCTCTGCCATTATGACCAGACATGAGTCACATAGAGAGAGCTTCATCAGCCTGGGGCCTGGAGTGAGGGCAACATGGAGCAGAAGTGTTGCCAACCCAACTGTTCCCAATGATGAGAAATAATCCTTTGCTATTGTTAGCTACTAAGATTTGGGGACGTTTATTACTGCCACATAACCTGTCCCATCCTGACCACTACAATTTCCAAAACATTTGTCATCACATAATTAAGTATTGATGTGCCATTTCTTCCACAAATATTTATTCATATGCAATATTTGAAGAGTCATTAAGACTCAGCAGAAAATTCAGTGGTCCTAAATTTAGGAGATCTGTTTCTAACTTGTTTTCCCTTGATAATGTCACTGAATTTCCCTGAACTTCTACTTTTAAAAAATGCCTACACAGCTCACCTCACACAGTTGATGAGACGATTATATATATGAAAGTATTTTAAAAACAGTAAAGTGCGAAACAAATGTAAGACCTATAACTCAGTGTGCTGTCGTAGGCTGGATTTCAGAGCTCCTGCCTTGGCAATGAATGGCAATGAATGGAGTGACCTCCAAGTGGGGAAGCAGGAAGTCAAATGCTCTCGACCCATGTCTATGGTTCCTTTTCATTGTATTTCATGAATTTTATAGCTAGAGACTTCTAAATTAATGAATATTAAAGTTTTTCCATGTCCCATCAGGATACATTGGCTTCTAGGTAAGAGAAACCCCAACACACACAGACTTGAACAATAAGGGAATGTTTCATCTGACAAAACACCATGTCCAGAGGTCAGGCAGTTGATAGGTAATTGATAGCTCAATAATGTTGAAGACTCAGGCTCTCTCTGATTCTCCTTTCCATGGTCCTCAGCACCAGCTTCATCCTAAAGCTGAGATTTCCTCTGGTCACTAAATGACTGCTGGAAGAAATCACGTCTAGCGTCTTCTTTGGTCACGTCAAGCAAGAGAGAGAGGGAAGATAGGAACCCTTCACTCGTACAAGTATTGCAAGTCTTCCTTCAATGTACTGAAAACATGTGCCAAGGATTTGCTGGACTAATGGTGGAGGAGTCGGCTCAGGAGCTCAGGTGAGGATATCGGAACAAAATCCAGGTTTGTTAGGAAGGAGGGAAGGAGAAGCAGACAAGAAACTAATATTTTGCAAGGCAGCTCAAGAGGAAAAAATCTAGCACCTCATGCATTTCCGCAGACCTGTGAACTGTTTAATGTTCAGATCTGCAAACCTGATAGTTGGGCATAAGTAAAATCTCCTAACACTTAGCTCTACCATCTGTTGCTGACATAAAAATTTTACATGATATGAAAAATGCCAGATGGAAGCTACACATTAACCATGTCCAAGCTGTTTTATGCTCACAACATACACAGAATAGAAGAAATAGTTTTGTTCCATACACTGTTGGGCTTGTAGTTCTCCAGTTATGATTCTGGCCACTGACAGAGAAGGACTTCTCTGAGCTTCCTAATCACTTATATTCCTTTGGCATTTGGGAAGCTGTGTGCACTGGTGGCCCCAGAATTTCTATCCCAGACAGACTTAGAAGCTACAATTTTTTTAGAGCTGGGGGCTGGGAAAGGGAAGGCACACATTTGAAACTGTGTTTGCACAGAAAAAACACAGTTTTTAGCTTAGAATTTATATTCTGGTAAATAAGAATGGTAAAGTTTTCTAAAGATGTTTTTATTTTTATTGTATATAGGATTGAGAAAATATCAATTGTCCGCATCACAAAATAAGAAGTCAAGGAATAGTTGTTATTTTGAAGCAAAGGTAATGGAAAATGTTCTAGGGGAAATAAGATTTTTATCATAAACTTTCCACCAACTGAAAGAACTTCTATAAAGTACAGGCAACAATTTCCCCATTTTTATTATAAAATACTTCAAACATATATTAATAGAGAGAGTGATATAACAGACATCCGCGTGCTCAACACCCAGATGCATCAGATGTTAACGTTTTTTTGTTTTTTTGTTTTTTTTGTGAGTAAGATCAGCCCTGAGCTAACATCCATGCTAATCCTCCTCTTTTTGCTGAGGAAGACTGGCTCTGAGCTAACATCTATTGCCAATCCTCCTCCTTTTTTTTTCCCCAAAGCCCCAGTAGATAGTTTATGTCATAGTTGCACATCCTTCTAGTTGCTGTATGTGGGATGCAGGCCTCAGCATGGCCGGAGAAGCGGTGCGTCGGTGTGCGCCTGGGATCCGAACCCGGGCCACCAGTAGTGTAGCACGCACACTTAACCGCTAAGCCACGGGGCCGGCCCAGATGTTAACGTTTGACATTCTCCATCTACTCCTGATTTTTCCCCTTCCTCTTGCAGTAGAAATGACCCCAACTGAGATCAATCTTCCACATACATTATACTATTACCATATGTGCATGTATCCATAATAAGGCCATAGTTTTGAAAATGGCATCATGTGAGGTGTCATTCAGCAGCTTTTCATTTGTTGCCAAAATAGCATGGTACTGACACAAAAACAGCCACACAGATCAATGGAATAGAATAGAAAGCCCAGAAATAAACCCACACATGTATGGACAGCTAATCTTTGACAAAGGAGCCAAGAACATACAATGGAGAAAAGAAAGTCTCTTCAACAAATGGTGTTGGGAAAACTGGATAGCCACATGCAAAAAATGAAAGTAGACCCTTACCTTACACCATGCACAAAAATTAACTCCAAATGGATTAAAGACTTGAATGTAAGACCTGAAACTATGAAACTTCTAGAAGAAAACATAGGCAGTTCGCTCTTCCACATTGGTCTTAGCAACATCTTTTCAAACACCACGTCTGACCGGGCAAGAGAAACAATAGAAAAAATAAACAAATGGGACTACATCAAACTAAAAAGCTTCTGCACAGCAAAGGAAACCATCAACAAAACGAAAAGACAACCTAACAATTGGGAGAAGATATTTGCAAACCATACATCTGATAAGGGCTTAATCTCCAAAATAGATAAAGAACTCATGCATCTCAACAACAAAAAAACTACCAACCCAATTAAAAAATGGGCAAAAGACCTGAACAGACATTTCTCCAAAGAAGATATACAGATGGCCAACAGACGCATGAAAAAATGTTCAAAATCACTAACTATCAGGGAAATGCAAATCAAAACTACAATGAGATATCACCTCACGCCCGTCAGAATGGCTGTAATTAACAAGACAGGAAACAATATGTGTTGGAGAGGATGTGGAGAAAAGGGAACTCTCATACACTGCTGGTGGGAGTGCAAACTGGTGCAGCCACTATGGAAAACAGTATGGAAATTCCTCAAAAAATCAAGGATAGAACTACCATATGATCCAGCTATTCCACTGCTGGTTATTTATCCAAAGAACTTGAAAACACCAATTTGCAAAGGTACATGCACCCCTGTGTTCATTGCAGCGTTATTCACAATAGCCAAGACTTGGAAGCAACCTAAGTGCCCATCAAGGGATGAATGGATAAAGAAGCTGTGGTATATATACACAATGGAATACTACTCAGCCATAAGAAACGATGAAATCCGGTCATTTGTGACAACATGGATGGACATTGAGGGTATAATGCAAAGTGAAATAAGTCAGAGGGAGAAGGTCAAATACCGTATGATTTCCTTCATTAAGTAGTAGATAATAACAACAATAAACAAACACATAGGGACAGAGAGTGGATTGGTGGTTACCAGAGGGGAAGGGGGGAGGGAGGAGAGTGAAAGGGATAATTCGGTACATGTGTGTGGTGATGGGTTGTAATTAGTATTTGGGTGGTGAACATGATGTAATCTATGCAGAAATAGAAGTACAATGATGTACACCTGAAACTTTTACAATGTTATAAACCAATGTTACTGCAATAAACAAAAAATTAAAAATAAATAAATAAATTATTTTATTGAGGTCATATAGACTTATAACATTCTGTAAGTTTCAGGTGTACATTATTATATTTCAGCTTCTGTACAGCCTGCATCCTGTTCACCACCGATAGTCTAGTTTTTATCCATCACCACACATATGTACCCCTCTACCCCTTTCACCCTCCCCACACCCCCTTCCCCTCTGGTAATCACCAATCTGTTCTCCTTATCTATGTGTTTGTTTGTTTAGCTTCCACATATGCGTGAAATCGGTGGGAATGCAAACTGGTGCAGCTACTATGGAAAACAGTATGGAGATGTCTCAAAAAATTAAAAATAGAAATACCGTATGATCCAGCTATCCCACTACTGAATATTTATCCAAAGAACATGAAATCATTAATTCAAAAAGATATATGCACCACTATGTTTACCACAGCATTATTCACAATAGCCAAGACTTGGAAGCAAACCAAGTGCCCATCAACAGATGAATGGCTAAAGAAGATATTATTTATATATATATATATATATACACACACACACACACACACACAATGGAATACTACTCAGCCGTAAAAAAAGACAAAATCGTACCATTTGCAACAACATGGATAGACCTTGAGGGTATTATGCTAAGCGAAATAAGTCAGACAAAGAAAGACAAATATCATTCATTGTTTTGATGTTTCACCCTCATTGTTCCAGTTCCCTCTTTGAACGGGTCTATAAGATCCCATTACTGAATATAGTACAATTTACTTACCTGTTTTTCTGTTGATGGATGTTTAAGCTATTTGCATTTTTTACCACCGCAAACACTGCTGCAAAAAACAACCTGGTTTTTTGTGTTTTCTCTGATTCCTTGTGCACAGGTCAGAGAACTTCTCTAGGTTACAGATCCATGAAGGGAGAGTGAGAAATTCCGTTCCATCATGATTTATCAAGTAACGTCTACACCAGCAATGTTCAAAAGTTCCTTTTTCTTCATGTTGCCAATCTGTTGGCTATGAGATGGCATTTTCCTGATAACTATAGAAATAGAGCAACTTTTCATCTATTTGACATTCAGGTTTCCTCCTCTGTCAATTTGCTTCTTGGTATATTTTGCCCATTTTGGGGTATTTGTCTTTTTCTTGCTGAATTGTAAAACTCTTTTACACTTTTTATATACTAACATTTGTTGATTTTATGCATTGCAAATACCTTTTTCCTGTCTATGACTTGTCTTTTAAATTTTGTTTAAGGTGTTTTTTGTTGTGTTTAGGTTTATAATTTTAGTGTAATTATATTTGTCTACCTTTTCCTTAATTAAGGGTTTTGTTTTCTTGTGCTCATCTATGGAATCCTTCAAAGATTCAAGATCATAAAGAGATTTTCCTTTATTTTCTTGGAGAAGTTTTTGTGGTTTCTTTTGACATTTAGATATTTAGTCTGTCTGGAATTTATCTTTGTGAGGTGTAAGATAGTGACTTAATTTTCTTTCCAGAAGGATAACTAATTTTCCCAGACTCATTTGTTGACTAGTTCATACTTTCGTCTCTGATTTGTAGGGTCTTCTTTGTCCTCCATCAAGTCTTTATATGTGCCCGTGTCTGTTTTGTCCAACTCAAATAGCATGCTGTCTACATTACTATATCTTTTTAATTAGTCTTCATATCTGGTAGAGCAAGCTCTCTGGCTGTCTTAGCTATTGCAGTGGTCAATTTTATGTGTCAACTTGACTGGGCAATGGAGTGCCCAGATTAAACACTATTTCTGGGTGTGTCTGTGAGAGTGTTTCTGGATGAGATTAGCGTTTGAATTGGTGAACTCAGTAAAGTTGATTGCCCTCCCCAGTGTGAGTGGACATCATCTAATCCATTGAGGGCCTTAATAGAACAAAAAGCAGAGGAAGGGAGGATTTGGTTCCTTCCTGGAGCCTGTATGTTTGAGCTGGGACATCGATCTTCTCCTGCCCTTAGACTGGGATTTATGCCATCCGCTCCTCTGGTTCTCAAGAGGGGAATTTCACCACCAGCTTTCCTGGGTCTCCAGCTTGCAGACAGCAGATCACAAGACTTCTCAGCCTTTTCCTGATCTTGTCTTTCCTTCCATGAACCCGCTATATCTCTGCGTATATTCAGGTCATCTTTTACACCTTTCAATGCTGTTTTGTAATCTTCTCCATAACAGGTTTTGTACATCTTGTGTAAATTTATTCTTGGGTATTGTATAGTTTTTGTGGTTATGGTAAATGAGAACTTTATTCGAAAATATTTCCTAATCGGTCATTACTGTATGTAGGAATGCTAAAAATGTTCGTGTGTTGGTTTTGTATCCAGCACGTTGCCAAACTTTCTTATCAGTCTAAAAGTTTGTTTCAGATTCTCTTGAATTTTCTATGGAGATAATCATATTGTTTACAAAGAAGGACTGTTTTATCTCCTTTTTAAAAATTTTAGACCTCTTGTTTTTTTGACTTATCTAGAACCTCCAATACAAAATTGACTGATGAGTTTATTCTCTCAATCCTGATGTAGATGGGAATGATTCCCAAGTTTCCAATAAAGTAAGATGTCTGCTAAGAAGATTGATAGCAGATATGCCTTGTCAGGTGAAGGAAATGCCCTTCTATTCCTGGTCTGCTGGAAGCTTGTATCACAATTACTTTTATTGAATTGTCTTATTAATTGAGAAAAATATGGTTTTTATGCTCTGATCTTGTAACATGATATATAACATTAACAGAATTCTAAAAGTTAAAATATTCATTCGGTGCTGGGAGAAACCCTACTTGAGAATATAGATACATGAGATATATTATATATCTGTAATCTTTTTGACGAATTTTATTTTTATGTAGTCAAATATAATAATTTTATTCCTTTTCTTATTTTCTTAAAGAAATAATCTTATTTCCTTATTCTATAATAATCTAACTCCTTTTAATTTCTCTCTCTTATTTATGCTTAAAAAGTCCTTCCCCACCCCAATAAATATTCAACTATCAATATTTTCCCCACTATGTTTTGCAATTCTTATTAGCATTTGCATTTTGTTCCTTGCACTGCATGAAATCTAAATGTTACACCTTTCCTCCAGAGAGTCAATTCTTTTTAACTCTTTGATGAATAATCTCTTGACCGCTGGTTTATGATTCCTTTATTATATGCTTCCTTTATTATATATAATCTTCTCATATATATTAGGATTGTTTCTCTACAATCACTTTCACAATCATTGATTTTCACGCTAGTGTCATGATGCTCTCATTTCTACAGTTTTTTGAATGTGCATGTATATACATATACACCAAAAGTAGAACAATGAAATAATGCATCTCTTTCTCAAGGAAATATTGAACCAGGATCCACTGACATAATTTTTTTTAATTTATGTTATACTTTAACGTCTAGCAGAGCAGCTCAATTAATTACTCTTGGAGTTGTGTTAAACGAATATGCTAATTTGGGGAAAACATACAGCTGTAATATTCAGTCTTCGCACCCCATTACATGGCCTATATATTCATTTATTCATATTTTCTTTGAACTCTCTTGGTAAATTTTGTAACTTTCCAAACATAGATTCATTTTTAAAATTAAGGTTGTAGCTGGATATTTTAAGGCTGAGGGTTGTTCCCCCCACACCTCATATATCTTTTGGTAGTTACTTTGGACAGAGCAGGAAAGCTGGTTATTTTTGTACACTTATCTTTAACCAGCCGTTTTAATAAACTTCCATAAGGATAACCACTTTCTAATTATGTTGGAGTTTCTCAATAGGCAATTATATTATCTCTAAATAATACTTTTTGTTTTCTCATTTTCTATAACAGTGTTCCTATATCTGTTCTAGAATTGTGTATTAACTAATACAATGGTGTAGAAATCCTTGTTTTATCTCTGATTCTAATGGGATCCTGCCTCCTATTTTGGTTTTTCGTCTGGTAACATGTGGTGCTGATTAAATGACATCATTGGTGTTTTGTCTGGATTCTCTGGGCAGCTGGTAAGCTCCTTGTGAAGACAGCCCATCCTGGGCAAACACGTCTGCTACTCTGGGTCTGGTCTCTGCAGCCCCTGGCACCGAGCAGGGAACTTGGTCAGGGCCAGAAAGAATCTGTCTCATGCTGGACTCTGGAGAGGCCCTAACAGGCTGGGGCTGCTCCTCTCTGGATGTGACCATGTGTTTAGACACTTCTGCTCTCCCGGAAGCCTGGAGTTTCTACTCCAGCCTTGAGCAGACACTTGGGTTTTCCTCACGTGCTACTGTCTATCGTGGATGACATACTCAGAAATAAATGGAAATTGCAGCAGTTGTGTCGGCTGGGTTCTGCATGACAGACTGAGAAAGATTCTAAACAAATATTTACTTGTTATAAAATAAAATATGTGAGATCCAAGTTTCCCACCAATCCTATCGCCAGAGGTCAGCACCATTGCCCATTTGGGGAGTGTGCGTCTATGCACACACATATATGTGCATACATGTATTTCTATACTTGTGCTCTATGCTTTTCAAACATATGCACGTTTGAATAATGTGAGCCCAATATAAATATCATTAATTTTTTTCAACAGCTGTGTAATACTCCACCATATGGCCGTTCTATAATCATCCTTTCCTCTGTTAATATATATTTCAAGCTTGTTTCTTTGCCTCTTGAACCAACATATATTTAGGATAGATTTCTAGAAATTGGTTGTTGAAGTATAAGGTAAGCAGATTTTTTAAAATTTCGCTTAACTTTCATAGGTACTTTCAACTAGTCCTTCCCAGGAATTGAGAGTCCGGTCCATGAACTGTTAGTGGTCCATGATGTGATAAGTACAGAACTTGAGAGTAAATGTTTAGAAATGTTTATCATAATTTGATATTTCCATGATATCCAAACATGTGATTTTATATTTTATAAAAATGTTTGACTAAAAAACCTAATTATTTTAAAATAATAATAATAATAATAATGCTAAAACAAAAAGAATTATGAAAAGAGTCCATTTGGAGAATATGGATTAAGTGAGATCAAGAGCTTTTCATTGTGAAAATAAATATATTTTAGGAAAAGTTTCTTAAGAGACATATGAGGGATAAGTGTAAAAAAAGTCACAGTTTTCAAAATATTATATTGGGAAAAAAATATGTGCTGTATTTAGGGATGGATGTGGGGTATGATCAGTAATATAATACATTCTTATCAGGACAAAGAATAAAAGAACCTGATTCTTCATCACAAATAGCTTGGGAAGCAATACTCCCATGAGCAGTTGACGGGAGTTTCCATTTTCTTTTCTAAATTCTTGCCACTAGTTCGTCTTGTCAAAGATTAAAATGTCTATTAATCTGCTGGTTATAAACACTCTCGTTGTTTTGATGTGAATTTCCCTGATTACTAATGATGTTTGTATCTTTATTAGTTATGTGGGTTTCTTCTTGCTACTTATATTGTTTGTGCTGCTTTTTATTGGTTTGGAGATTCTTCTTTCTTTCTGGTATCTGGGGATTTCACATTCTTATTTTTGAGTTCCTCTATTATTTTAGAAGTATTTTTGTTATAATTTATTTAATAATTCTATGTATTTAGACTGGGAGGAATTCGCCTCCCCTTTAGGCTCCATTATAGTTTCTTGTTGGGCATTGCTGATTTAATGGACAGCTATAGAGTTTTGTATAGTTGTCTGTTCTCTGGACTCTTTTATTGGTGAAAAGTTTTTTAGAGAAGAAGTTTTCTTTCTCGTTCTCTATACCTCTTCTTTCGTATTCTTTCCTCACGGCAGTACCATATTTACTGGACATGCCCTTATGGACAATTTCAGTTTCTCTTGATCTTTAGGCTGTTGATCTGTCATCATATTCTGTATGATGGTCCGGAAACAAAAGCACAATTGAAAATGTAAAATTGCTGTTCATTAAGTAGAGATTATTTGGAAAAGGAAATGTTCGGGATCCCTGTGAAGTCAGCCTCTCGTATCAGTACTGTTGATTCTCTCAAACAATACTGTCCAGCCTCTTCTGAAGCTTCCAGATTTGGCCCTGTTTCTATCCTCTGTCCATGAATTATCTCCACTCACCACTTCACATCCTTTCCCTGAAGCCAAATAGCAGGTCAAATGAAGTCCTGAAACACAGCCATCTGGGGGTGTTGAAGCACGGATGATTGTGGTCAGCTCTGGGAAGCTGAGCATATATGTCAGGGGAACAGCTGCTCACAGATTTGTAAACAACTGCTGGGTGGCAAGCTGACAGAGGGCAAAATGTGCACATGGAAGTCAATGAAGAGCTCCAAGTGGTCAAATGTCAGTGTAGACAGCTGGACGATGAGGCTAGCTGACACTGCCTGGTGGAGCACAGCTTTCCGGGAAGGGGAGAGCCAAGTGTCCCGGCCACAGGCAGTGCCAGCCCAACAGGTGAAAGCCAGGACAGAGAAGAGCCCAGAAGCCCTGAGACCCAATTGGGTCGTGGCCTGGGATATGCAATCATGCTTTGTGCCCAAAATGAAATGCCAGCAAATGTTCCTCTCTTTCTACTAAAAAAAAATTCTTGCCAATGTGTCTTAATTAATTAAGATTTAGGGTCTTGAGGCAGCCTCTTGAGCTACACCAGACATAATAGTCTAGCCAGGGCCACTGGCCTGAGTTCTGGGATTATCAAGGGTCCAAAAGTCCCGTACTTCCTGACTACATGGTAGGCTTCAATTGAGACGAGCCGTCAGGTAAGACACAAGGAGTTATGTCAGAGACAGAGTGGACAGAGGTCAGGTTCAGGGGCAAGCATGGACCCAGCATCAAACCAGCATGGCAAAGGCTGAGAAAGAGGCTGCCCAAGACCCAGTGCTGGTGAACAGCAAAATGGCAGTCACCTGGCAAGTCTGGAAGTCATGTTGGAAGGGGTTGACTGGGAAAAATGACTCAGGAGCTAGAGTGTCATGCAGTCAGTCCACAGGCTGCTTTTTGGAGACCTGAAGTCCCATTGCCATGGACAAATCTCTGCGCTTTAAATGTGCTCATTTCTGAATCCTGTGTCTGATGAATAAGGTGTGGTCTCTTGATTCATAGGGCTTGTAATTAAGTTGCACATAAAATGGTAAACCATTTTGACACTTGAATAAGTTTCTGCTTGTTTATTTAATGAGAATGTTCATGAAAATGACAAAGGAGCAGAGAAACAGGTGCCCTCATATACAACCTGTGAGAGGGTAAACTGAGGCTCTCCAGGGAGTAATGTGGTGACCAGGATCAAAACCTTTCAAATGCACATCCCCTTTGATCCAGTAACTCCACATCTATGAACTTAGCTCAAGAAAATGATCAAGTATAAGTGCAAAGATGTTTGATGCCATGTAACAGCAAGACAGGAAACCACTGAAGCAGACACTTGGATGCTCCATGCCACCCTCGTCAGCCCCCCTGCTCTTAGCGCATCTGTGGTGGACGGTTCCATGCACAGTCCCAGCCTCCCACCCCAGGCTTCACCTTGGTGGCTTAAGGCTTTTCTGCTTCAGGACTTTTTTGGATGCCACAGAAGGCCATTCTGCCAGACATAGAGAACTGAAGAATAGTTAATACCGCCAGGGGACTATTCTCCATCAATGGGAGAAAGAGATGGCGAATGATGCCCCAACTTCTCCTTCTCCACGTGAGACCACTTCAAGGACTATTCTACATGATTCCTGAGAGGGACCCCATGGGATTGAGCTCCAGCTGCCCGCTGTGATCAACAGCTCCCTAACATACCTCTTTGGCTTTGCTCCTTGCTCCTTTCCCTGGCTCACTCTCCCCACCCCTCCTCTTCTGCTTTCTTGGATCACCTCTCAAATAAATTATCTGCACCCAAATCCTTGCCTCAGACCCTGCTTTCAGAGAACTCAAATCAGGAGTCAATCTAAACATCAAAAATAGGGATTAAATTAGACATGATACATTCATACAATGGACTATTATGCAGCCATTAAAATTTGGACCCAAGGAAGAAGCAAGCATAGGACCATACAAAGACTTGTACAAGAATGCTCATAGCAGATCTGTTTGTTATAGCCCCAAACTGGAAACAATCCAGCTGTCCATTAGCATGTGAGTGGATAAACAAATTGTTGTATATCCATACAATGGAGTACAATTCAGCAATAAAAGCACTAAAAAGAATTGAACTATTGATATACACAACAACATGAACCTCAAAATAAGTCTGCTGAGTGAAAGAACCCAGGCAAAAAGAGTACATAGTGTGTGATTTTATTTATAGAAAATGCAAACTAATCTATAGTGACAGAAAACAGACCAGTGATTGCCTCGGGGCAGGGAGAGGGTACAGAAAGGGGGGAAAGTGGGATTACAAAGAGACACAAGGAAGCTTCTGGGGGTGAAGGGCATGTTCATTATCTTGATTGCAGTGATGGTTTCATGGGTGTATACGAATGTTAAAACCTGCCAGAATGTCCCCTTCAAGTACGTGTGGTTTATTGTATGTCAATTACACCTCAACAAAGCTGTTAAAGATGAAAAAATGACCTGGGATAAAAATAAATTAATGACATGATGATTATTCATATTAAATTTTTAGGTTTTAAAAAAAGGCTGGTTTTACGTCAATATGCACAATATGAGCTTAGATACCCATACAAATTCATGAATTAATGACTGAAATGACAAAGTCCAAAATGTTGCTAGTGTTCGTCTCAGAGTCTAGGGATTGCAGTAGTTTTTATGTTTTTCTTTTGGTATACCTGTCTCTTCCAAATTTTTATGATGAATATATATTCTGCAATTTTGAAAATCAGTGGATAAAACACAACACAAGGTATCTTATGTTACATGCCAGAAAAATGGTAGAGGCCAATGGTTTTCAAATTTGTTTTTTGTTTTTTTTGGAGCATTGGGGATTTCATGAAAGTGTCTCAGGGATTAGCCCAGGGGGAAAAAGAGGATACACAGGCCAGAGTCTTCACTTCTTCTCTAAGTAGAATAACTGTTTTCATTTCAGAAATAAATATGCAAGTCTGAAGAGGGCCAATTACTGAGGCCTGGGTAGTAGTGGAATGCTTTATAGTGAAGACAGAAGTTACTTGGAGAGATGGATCTTGACTAAGCAAAGAACAGAAAGTGGGTCTTCTAGAAAAGTCTGAGTAAAGATACTAATGGAACCTGTTACCCTCTGCACTATACTTTTTTCCTACTCTGATTACTATTCAATTCTTCATTCAAATGAGAGCTGGCCACCAGAATGCCCAGCCTGATTCTTGGCCTTCACGAGATCACTCAGGTTGGGAATCCAAAGGACTCAATAGCAGTGCCAAGGGCAGTGGTGGGGATGCTAACAAGTGGGGGGACTTTCTCTTCCTCCCCCATTCTCCACCAGATCCCCTCCCCCACTTTTTATGTGCACCAATAATATGTTCTCAAGATAATATGAATTCTTTGCCAACACAGCTCTGAGGCCCTGCCAACCCTCCAAATAGGTCACTGTTCTTATTTTCTCCTAAGTTGCCATGGAAAGAACTGAAAATTTGGAGAAGACTACCTTGAGAGACAATCCTGTTAAAAATCACAGTTTAAATGTAGCATGTGGGACCAAGAGAAAGTGTCAGTTGAATGCATTGATACTTCTCAGTTTTAGAAGAGAGTGAATAGTTAAATTTAGCTTATCAAAAAAAAAAAATGTTCCGTTTATTCCTTTTCAAGGAATTACAATAACTTTCACATAGTGTTTGCATTTGTGGCTGCTTATTTTCTGTCATTGCTTTCCAACAGTTCATGTCCAAGCACACGTGGAAAATGACCATGTATTTAGGATCTCAGATTTTCAGCACCTGGAATCAAGGCATTTAAAAGGTGGAGGAAAGGAACTGGAATGAATACACACTGGGGTAAAGTGATGGGGCTGCTCCCAGGAGACCCCACCTGGTCACCCCGAGGTGTGTGTTGGGGGGGTGTCAATATCTACAGACACCTGCAACCCACTCAGGACCAGATGAGTCGTGATGCTGCAGGTTGGGATACAGGACTGATCAGTTTCCAGCTGGCTTGCTCCCAAGAGGTTTTAGAGCAGGCATTTTCAACCTTGGCTGCACAATGGACTCACCTGAGGAGTTTTAAAATATTGATGCAAGGGTCCCACCCCCGGAGATCCTAATTTAATTGGTCTGGGGTGTGGCCTGGGCGCCAGGAGTTTAAAAAGCTCCCCAGGTGATACTGATGCGCAGCCACAGTTGAGAAGCACTATTTTAGAGCGGGGCTCACCAGCCTGTTTTTGCAAATAAACTTTTATTGGAACATCGCCGCCATTTGTTTACCTATTGCCCATGGCTGCTTTCCTGCTACAATGAAAGTTGATTAGGTGTCACAGAGACCTTATAACCTGCAATGCCAAACATATTTACTATCTGGTCCTTTACACAAAATGTTTGCTGAGCCTGCTTTCGAGAGAAACTTAAGGAGGACTTTCAGTGTCACGTGAATAATAATTTTAGGATTTTTACTCAAGGTACTTGGAAAATTCCCTTAAGGGATTCTGACAGGGACAAAATATTCAGATTACAGAAATATTAGGGTACTATGAAGGTAAATGAGCCTTCACAGCTGTTCCTGTTTTCCACCAGCCTGGAGCAATGAGACAGAACTTAGGAGAAAGGAAAGGCTAAGTGGGTTTATGTTGGAGAAAGTGGGGAGCTGTTCTTAGGAAGAAACAATCCTAAAAGGAAAAGGCTGTGAAGCAGGGAAGAGCCAGGGAGCTTCAGGTAAGAGTTTAGAGGGTTTCTGGGGGGAGGAGGGGTGAGGAGGAGGAGGGCTGGAGAGCTGTCAACCTGTGACGAGTGACACTGCAGAGGTGGATGATTCTGGTGATTTTTAGAAATTTGGCTTTGTGCTATGAATCATATTCCCCTTAGTTTAAGAGACTTTTGTAAAGTTATATACATTTTCCAGACTTTTTTAGATGTCAATTTGGTCTTTTTGCAACATAGCTTTGTACTAGGATTAGCCTCAGTGGAAGCTGGAACTATTTGGGCTACAAGATGAATGTGCCTTTAAACCACCAATCTTCAACAGCGTCATAGCTGTTGGAATAGAACATCTAGAGAGTGTAGAGGAGGAAGAATTATTCCTCTACCCTCTAGGTTCTTCTGGCTGGTCTAAGAATTAAATTGACACGAAACAGAATAACAGGAGAAAATCAAAGTTTAATAACATATATACGTGGGAGAAACCCAAGAAAACTGAGTAACTTGCCAAAATGGCCGAAGCCACCACCTTAAGTACCATCTTCAACTAACAACAAGGGAGAAAGTCACGGGTAGCGGTTTGGGGCCTCAAAGGGGAGGAAGGCAATTTACATGGAGATGGAAAAGCAAATGTTTAGTAAACAAATGTCTGCTATGCCTTGCAAAAACAATGGGACATGGGGAGGATTTTGATCAAACAGACCTTGCTAGGTTCCTCCCTATCACACCTTGTTCATATGATACTACAGTTGTCTATGGTGATAGCTCCTTCCTGGAACAGGCCTTCTATCTTAAATTCTTTTACACAGTTAGGGGGAAGGTCAAAGTTTCTTCCTGAGTCTTTGTTCTTAAAAATAATCAAGCCAAAAAGACACATTTTGGGGTGGTAAATTCTGCTCCCCTACAAGAGTCAGCAGCAGGAAAGTAAAAAAGGAATAAATGGGGATCTGAAAACTTACAGAAGAGCAATGTGACATTACTGGGTCAGTTTTCTCAACTCTGAGCTCTAAGTAGCTCCCATAGGACATATGTAAAGGAGCATCTGCTCAGCTCCTGGTCACTGCAGTCCAAGACCACAATATGCGTACATCTCCTCTTCATTGTGAGGAATAGAACACCAGCACTTTAAGTGATTGTCTAAGCTAACATTATCACCAAAGTAACAACCTTGTATAATCCCCTTTCAGATCTCAGATTCCCATCACCCAGAATCAAGGCTTTTAACAAGTAGAGGAAAGGAACTGGAATGAATACAAATGCTTGCCCCTGGAGAAGGCTTTCTAGAATTATCAGCAAAACACTCTACTCTTTCCCTGGTTTGTCAATTCTCCCAACAAGAGACGAGTGGCTAAGGAGCCCACATTCCTCAAGACCCTGAATGATTTGGTGAACGTGGAGGCGACTTAGGACCAAGGTGAATCATGGGACTGTCAGCCTTAGAGCAAGGGATCAAATCAGAGGTCAGAGGCAGGAAGCAAATCTGAGCTTCCAGCATCTAGGACAGCCAACATGAGCTGGAGGTTTATTTCCAGTTCAGAAACCAGTCATCATCATTATCATAATCCTACAGGTTGAACCCTGAGAGCATCTAACTCAAAAGGCTATTGCAGTAAAATAGCAACAGGAAACACGTACATGCATATTTCAAAAGTAGAATCCTGCAGTTTCAACTATTTTCCCATTTCTGTCTGTCCTTACTTATCTCTCTATACATACTTATCATATTGTTTCATAAATACTGGAAGCCTTCATTATCCAAGGATAATTTGTATCTGAAAAAGGCCATTTAAAATGAATCCAGCTAAAATAAGAACCAAATGTCACAGTAAATATTGAAAAAAGATTTTTCCAGGATTTTATTCTGAAAAGAAAACCAGTGTGTTTTAAAAAGTAGGAAAATGATTTTATATACTCTCATATATTAAAAATTCAGGATATAGTTGCCATATATTTTTTAAATGAAGAACGACACATGTTAATTTCTCTTTTGGCATATATTGTTCTGGAAAAACTATATGATAGTGTTGTGTGGCCCTCTATTCACAGTTGACTTTCAGGCACAGTCATAAAGAAGGTCATCTTTACAAAAACATTTGAAGATTTCATCAATTTGCCCCAAAGACCTCTCTAAAGCCCTTGATAGTCAAACCTTTTTTCAAACCCCATATTCTGACATTGTAGTAGAGGAAAAATAATTTTCCCTCTACCCTTCCAGGTTCTTGGCTGAGACCCTCCTGTAATAATAGACAGATTAACAAGAGAAAAACAGAAGTTTAATAACATGTATACCTCATGTATCCCTGGGAGATACGAAAACTGAATAACTCCCCAAAATGGCCCAAGCCAACATCTTAAATACCATCCCCAGCTAAAAACAAAAGAAAGATGTTGGGGGTTGGGGAGGCTGACTGTGGGAGGTTACCAGGAAAAAAACAATAAACACCAGTAAGGTTGCCTCTCCATTGATAAGAGTTTCTCTTCCAGACACCCTTACAAATGGAGATTTCCCTTATAAATGTAAATTTCCCTTACAATAGAGTAAATTCTACTCTTTTTAGAGCTTCTCCTGTGCCTGCTTTTTCTCAAAAATAATCAGCTCAAAATAATTCTTATGCCAAAGAGGCATATTTTGGGGTGGCATATTCTGTTACCCCTCATTTGGAGACAAAGATGGGATTGCTGCTGTTGGGTGAGAGGCAGACACAAAACACCCACTCTGAATGAATCTTGTCCTGGACAGTGTATTTGCATACACCCGGAGTATTCCATAGCATCTTTGTTATTTTTCTCTTCTCCTAATACCAGATTCTTATTTTGGCTTTGCCAATGGTTTGAGCCATTCTCCTGCATCATCAATGAAACTGGGAGCCAACTTGCTTTAAGTATACTCAGTTTACAAAAGTAGTTAGATAATGCATTACTAAAACCCACCCTATAGCTAACATATCTGATACTTGGGTGACCACGGTAATGGGTGCTTGAGTTTTTCAGGAACTGAGAGTTGTTGACTCCTTGTCCAGTTCAGGCTGGTTAAGACCACTGATTCATCAACTGGACCTGTGCGAGTGACCAATAGGTGACCATTTGATGTCAAGGAGCTGAAAACTCCACCCTCAGATCATGGTAACACTGCCATTTTGTGAACATGCTCCTATGAAGAGCCATGAAGCTTGACTACACTTGAGCAGATTATCTATTATCTCACTTCTCCTTATGTCCAATCGCCTATTCCCACACTTCAGACTATCCTGCCCCCTTATCCTATAAATATCCCTAGTCCCCACTTCTAGAAAGGTGGATTTGAGATTTGTTCTGTCTCCTCATTGGGCTGCCTTGTGAATAAACCTTGTCTCTGCTGCAAATTTGTCATCTCGGTGATTGGCATAATTGTGTGGTGGGCAAAGGAACCTGGTTTGGTAACATCAGCTTTGTGAACTCTTTCATTTTAGCAAGCTTTGTAATTTCAGTTTAAAAACTATTTGCATTGAATCATTAGATTTACAACATCCACATTCAATGACACAGTTACTTACCAGGCTCCTTCACTAGATTAAGAACTCTTTAATGGAGAGGATGTCACTATTTATCTTCTACCACCAATGACTGCTATAAAGTAGGCACCAATTAACATTAGCTGAATTTAGTGGCTTTTCATTTAAGATCTTCACTGACACAATGGGCAGGGATATGACTTAGTGTCAAATAAAGATGGATGCTTGGTTGAAACAAACTTTATTAAGTGGTCAATTCCTTAGCATAATTTTTTAACGTTGTGTTGACTTTTGTTTCCCTATCCAATGTGTCAGTATTTGGATAATAAATATTTGGTCCCTAGCACCACTGATATTGTTTAATTAGCAACCTCCTTAATGGAGGAGCTGTGACTTATTCATCTTCTACCTCCAATAACTGCTTAAAGTACGTATCAATTAACAGTAGTTGAACTGAATGTCTTTTCACTTAATATCTTCATCTTCCAATAATTCCAGGCCATCCAGAATGACATAATAACAGCGTGTAGCACAATTAGATCATTGGCAACATTAGAAAGACAATCCAGAAGTGACTTTGAGCTATAGGGGAGGAAGAACTATTCCTCTACCCTCTAGGTCCTTCTCACTAGTCTAAGAATTAAATTGACATAGGACAGAATAACAGGAGAAAATCAAACAAAGTTTAATAACATGTATACAGGGGAGAAACCCAGAAAAACTGAGTAACTTGCCAAAGTGGCAGAAACTACTACCTTAAATACCATCTTCAGCTAGGGACAAAGGAGGATGTGATGTTGGGGGTAGTTGTTTGAGACTTCAAAGGGGAGAAAGGCAATTCACATGGAGATGGAAAAGCAAATGTTTGGTAAACAAATGTTGACCATGCCTTGCAAACACAATGAGAGATGGAGAGGACTTTGATTAAAAAGCCCTTGTTAGGTTCCTCCCTGTCTATCACACCTAGTTTATATTATACTATAGTTATCTTATGGTATTAGCTCCTTCCTGGAACAGGCCTTCTATCTTAAATTCTTTTAGGCAGTTAGGGGGGAGGTCAAAGTTTCTTTCAGAGTCTTTTGTCCCTAAAAATAAGCCAAAGAGACACATTTTGGGTCGGCCAATTCTGATCCACCACAGGGCACGTACAAAATGTTTCATAAATGTTCTTTGAATTGAATAATGGATCTTCAAACAAGACAGAAAAGACTTTATTTTACCTACAACCTTGCATGGAAGTCTTGAGTGACCAGAGTAATAATTCCTATTTTCTCTCTTTTTCTTTCTCTCTCTCTCTCTTTCTCTCTCTCTCTCCTTTTCTCTCTCTCTCTTTTTAGTATTGACATCCTGAAGGACCACGGCAGTTGCTTGCAAGGGCCAAATATGTCGATGTTGATGAGAATATGATGATAGAGATTCAAGATTCCCCCAAAGAAAGAGTATGTGCTAATCTGGGCATTGAGCATCCTTGCTTTCAGTAGGGAGATATTTTAATGTGCTCATTCGTTCCTCCAGTCTTCAGGATATTCTCTAGCCATTTGGCTTACTTGCTGACTCTTGCCCTTCCATGAAGCAGCCATAAATGCAAAGCTCTCAAATAGAAAATTCTATTGGTCTCATTTTGAACGCCCCCTTGAGTCAAGGTTAGGAAGATGGGAGATAATGATCCTTTTCGTCCCCTTAAATTTAAATACACAAATTTAAAAGTACATTAACTCTATTTAAAAAGAAAACCAAAATGTCACAAAGGCAGGAATAATTCAAATGCAGTTTAGGCTAATGAGGGAGCTGTATCCTTTCACTATTCTGTTCTGGGAGCTTTTCAATCAGTTAGCATTGGCAAAGCTTCTGAACAAAGACAGTAATTACCAAATAAAAATTGCCTTCAATGCATTGTCTAACTGTGTTCACAGTTTGGTATGAACAGATTTACAATCCTTTTATTCCAACAGGAACTACCAGTTCTCCCTTCATTTCAAATAGCCTGTTCATCTCAGCATGAAAACAGCTAAAATATACCAGCAGAATATGCTGCCTCTGCAACCCGAGCCGCAGACAGCAGGAGTCAGCTTCTTCCAACAGGCACAAATATAACAGGCTTGGAAAAACTACAAAACAAAGACTCTAAAAACTCTTGAATATTTTTTTTAATTACAGCAGTTATTTGGTTCTCGTTCTTTTCACTATTTTGTATCTTTTGTCCAAAATTAAATTAATTCCATTTTGTGTAAAATGATCAAAAATGCAGATTACAGTAGCAAAGTTATGCTTAAATAATGATCTATGGCTGCTACTCAGGTACATAGATCAATACGTTCTATTCCTCAGGGGTAAGTGGCACAGATATATATAGATATAAAAAATAATCACTTTACCAGAAACAATCTAATTGGTGGCATCATCAAGCAATTACTTGGTGCCCGACACCCATCCATAATGCATTATTTTTTTCTACTCTCTATCCCATGCTTGAGGTAAATGTGTATATACATATAAACCATGTATTAGAATTCTACAATAGCATTCCTACAGGAAGTCTCTATAATAAATTGAGAACTTCACACAGAACTTTGTGTTGCAGTATAATACAGAGCATGTTAAAATGTTGACCTAAGACTATCTACAAGTATAATGGATATAAGGTCAGTTCCAAGCATAACTTTCTCATTGGTCCATGTCACATTATGTCCTCATGGCAGTGTGAGCATAGCCATTGATCCCTTTGGTTACCAGTGTTGCTTCACTGGATGTATACCAACCATATACTTGGTTTGTCCCAAATGTACACTGAACATGGTAACTGGACATGGTAACTATTTGGCTAACAGGGGTGTATAGCTGTAACAGAGTGGAATCCTGGAAAGGGCACTCTCCAAAAAGTTGGGAGAATTGTTTCTATGCCTCAACCTGTTACTGTCTATGTATGACATCATGTAACTCTCTTTACCTCTCTGAACTTCAGGATGCCATTATTAAGAGATAGAGGAGGGAGTTGGTCTGATCATTCCTTTTGTCTCAAAGTGTATTCCATGGAGAAATAATCTGATGAGATATACCACTGCATCTGCTTGTTAGTATGCCCTTCTGGAAGAATCAAGCCTCTGGGAATCCCTGCAATAAATAAATCTGTTTAACTTTTTAACTCAGCATTATATGAGCTTATATAACCACAGAAGTCCTTCGTTTTTTAGTGGAAGACTCATAATATCCCCATTCTGATTTTTTCTCAAAACACACTTGGGGAAGCACTAGACCAGCTCCCTTCCAGATCTAACAGTATATAATCTAATTCCAGGCTCAAGATCCACTTTGTGGACCAATGGTAATGGACCTCCATCATGCCAACTGCTAGAGGATCTGAGAATTTTTAAAAACTCAGTGCAATTTTTTCTGTCCTCCAGCACTCACAGGGACAGAAAAGACCTTTCACTCTGTATTCTCCATCCTCCAAGCACATGCAAAGTGTCTACAATCATCAGGCATAGGCTAGAGCCCCTGGTCATATGAATCTAAGTCCCGCAAGTGTATCCTTGCTTGTGGTTCCTTGGTAGGTGTAGTTAAACGGTTAGCCCTGAGTAATCTGCATATATATGAAACAATAATATTTTGTTTTGTCTATCTCCCATTTTTGGAAATGAATGTAAATATACCTTTAAAAAATCTACCAAATACCATAATCTCCACTCTTCTCAGCATCTCCCCAATCTCGTCAGGACTTTGCCTGCACATCTGTTTTAAATCCCAACTGCTCCTGTTTTTGCTCACTCCCACTTTTCTCATTCTGGATGCACCCAGAGAACAACTGTCAACTACCACCCATATAATAGCAATTTGCATATTTAAAGTCTAATTTTTCCCTCAGCCTTCTTTTCTTCATTTCATTTACCATTTTTTCTAGAATTCCACCATCATGACTTTTAATGGCTTTGATTGCTTTTCTCTGGACTCTCTCCAAGTTCTACATCGCTCCTTTGAACTAAAAGTTCCCAAGTTGAGCACAGTGCTTCCATGGAGATATGACTAATAATGCATTGGCTCTTAAATCTAACTGAACAGCAGAATCATATTTTTTTAAACTATAGATTGCAAAGCTCCACACAGCCGTGTATGGGAAACAGTAATTTAAATTGGTATCATGTTGATTTTTATTGGAATGGCTTCCTTCCAAAAGTCCAGGCCCATTTCAATTGTTCCCTCTTTGGGAAGATTTTCCTGTCCAGTGCAACTCAACCAACATCCCTCACAGTCTATAAGTCCCCTTGGGGTTTGTGCCATATTGCATTGCATTGCATTGCTAGCCATATGTAGTAATACCCTCTTTGGGAGATCTTAGATTGTGAAGCCCCTTACTCTTGTGTTTGTCTTCCAACCCCAGTACTAGGAAAGGATCAATTTCAGTTAGAATCAGCACTTGGAACAAGTCCTCACCATATTTCTCTATATACATTTCCCACCAAACACCAGCAAAATGGAGGCCCCCTCAGTTTTGAGGACAGAGAACTTGTAATCCACCTATCACTACCACATGTTGTGGCATATAATAGCTATTTTCTTTATTTAAAAATTTTTTTTCCAATGAGATTTCAAGCAATCTGAAGGGGGGTGTTATGTCTTAGAAATTTTTGCATTTCCTATAGGGACTATACCTCAGTAAATATACCATCAGAATGAAAGAACTCAAAGTAACTTAAGGACTAAGCATTTAAACCCTCATTTTACAGGTGAGGAAACTGAGGCCCAGAGAACTGAAGTGATTTACTCACATAAAAATACATGTCAAATCAGACCTCAGGCTACCCTGTACCCTGGGGTCTTTTTGCTTATTCCATGTGTCCTCTATTAATTGAATGGAGTTGATTGATTGGCTTCCTAGCTCTATCTCCAGGAACTCAGAGTAAAACTCCACCACTGAACTCTTGAGAGGAATGTCTTCTGAAGAACAGAATTTCCCATCTAGGAAACAGGGATATGCCACTGGCAATAAGCTGAAGACTGACTTTGATTTACTCTACTAGGCATGATTTCAATGACTAACCACTTGTACACATACATAGGTCACATCAACATAGGGTAGATTTGAATAAATTAGGCAATCAAGTAGGAAAATATAAGCACAAGCTAGGCCAAGTTCAAATACCTGGCCTCACATCAGTCAAAACCATCATATGTAGAATGATGGAAGTAGAAAGAAGATATCACTTCCATTGAATTCAGTTGGAAACACATTCCAATTTCAATTTAGCAAGATTTCATCAGAAGGGTTCTCCTGCAAATTGAATCCGTCTCATTGTTATTATTCTCATTGTTTGTGTGTAGTTTGGAATATTAGTGTTGTTGCTACCACTGCTGTATTTATTATTGTTGGGTGCTGGGGTTCATCTCCAACCATGCTTTCACCCAGCTGAGTAGCCTTCATAGCCCTCCTGGCTGGTGAGTCAGATCATCCAGATAGATTCTCCAAAAGAACACCCAGTGAGGAATGGGCAACCAAGGTGGCCACAATCCAGTCCTTGTGAGCCCAGGACCTGAGTGTAAAAGGTTATTTGATATACATTTAAAGGAATTCCGGAAAAAGCAAACATAGCAGGGAGTCTTTACCTTGTAAAATATGTTCTTTAGAAGTGGTTCCAAAAGCCATGCTAAACCCACTCACTTGCCCAGATACTGAAAACTCAAAGCAAAGCTTCTTGTGAGCTTCCCCTGCTCAGTAGGGGAAGGGAGGCAGCGGAGGTGCTCAGAGAAAGTGTGGCTCCTTTGGCATTATGTGCCTGAAAAATTCTTCAAGTCGAACAGCAAATGAGTCAGCAGAATTTTCTGGAACAGCCAAGGAGAGGATGCTTACGTTAGGAGACTATTTATTTGGTTGCTACATAATACTGTAGATTAATTAGGAGTAAGAATGGGTGAAACTGTTTGGAAAAAGTGATAGTAGCTTGAAAGCTTCACCCACCCGTGACCTAATCTCCATTACAGTTCCATGCAACTCATTATTTGAGGGGGAGTAGGAAAGTGACATCAACCAAATGTTATAAAATCTTTGATCATATTGGCCCAGATATCAGGCTTATAAGGTCAAGATTTAGAAAAAGTAAATTGCCACAAAATTTAAACAAACCCTTTATATTTAAAGTGCAAAATATGTCCACTGTGGCTCCCAACATGTTAAGAAATGCATCAAGAGCAAAATCTAGCCAAAATACAAATTAATGTGGCTTAGAAACATCTTTCCTCATTTTCTAAATGTTTCCATATCTGGCAAAATGACCAGGGCAGAGGGTGATGTTTTCAATATACTCAAGATTCAAACTGAGTTTATAGTGATTACTTGAGAGACTCTAGTCTCTGAAATCCACCTCCTGTCACCTGATATCCTTGACTGTTTGCTTTTTAGGCTATTTATTCTCTCATCTTGGTCATCATTGCTCCAACTCTACTGGACCATTCCCATGAGCATACATACACCTTCCTGTATTCATCACCAGTTTAAAACAATTATCAACTCATGGCCAACCTTATTTCATCCATACCCTTTCCCCCGAACTATTTTGAAGCACTTTCCAGACATTATATTGTTTTATCCATAAATAGTGAAGCATTTATCTCTAAAAAATAAAGATCATTTTTAAAAACATAATCATAATACCATCATCCCACCTAAAAATATTAGCATTTTTAACAGTCTATTTCTTACTGACAACTAGAAACTATACTAGAAGCTGACCAGAGACAAAAGAAAGATCACTTGGTTCTTTTCTCTGGACATTTGCTTGCAAAGCATCACATGTCCACCTAAAGATTGCCTGCGTCTCTATATTCTACCTCTAGGAGCTGCGTGACATTTGGGGATGAGAGAAGAAAACTGAAATGTCACCCTCTATAATGCGGCAATCTGGAAAAGCTGATCTCAAAAGATGGGTTTTTAAGAGTCTATGTTCTTTGGTTTTTAAGAGCCTACTGATAATTTTTTTAATGAGAGCTTGCAACAAAAAACCCTCCCTTGAACAATGGCTCTGCAGATTAAAAAAAATGGAACATTGTGGGTGAGACTGGCTTTGTAGAAGTTTCACGACTTAGTACAAAAAAAAGGTAGGCAGATCTGTGAAAACCTTCACAGGGTCACGCGTCCCTCCCAAGCCCAGCTGGTACCACTATTTTTTTTTAAAACCAAAGAAATCAATCTTAAAAGATGTTGCATTTGTTTTATGCATATCAATTCTGTTTGCTACTTAAAGCATGTGGTTAAGCTGTACCAGGAGACTATAGAATAAGAAAATCCTCAGTCTTGAGAAAAGCACTGAGATGGAGGGGAAGACCTCGGGCCCCAAGACACCCACCAAAATTAGATAGAAATCGTTGGGCAGAACAGACAATCCCGTCGCCTGAGGCCAGCTCCTAAATTCTGGCTGGCCCCCAGAATGGAGCCAAGATAAAGGTAAAACTTTTTGGTTTCTGCGGTGAGCCTTTACCCAGATCAAACCACTCTGTAAGAAGGATGGCCTGATACCTGGAATTCCACACTCTTAGGCTCTCCGTTTCAAGGAGCAGGGGTTCATCAGATCCACTCCTCAGCATGGCAGTGGGATAATTAATGTACCATCCAGTAGAACTGGGCTTCTCAACCTTGGTAGTATTGACATTTGGGGCCAGGAAATTCTTCGCTGTTTGGGGGCCAGGGGGACTGTCTGTGACTTTAGGATGTTTAGCAGCATCCCTGGTCTCCACCTACTAGATGTGAGTAGCACTGCCCCACCTCAAGTTGTGACAACTAAAATGTTTCCAGACACTTCTAGATGTCTCCTGGGGGGCAAAATCAACGCTGGTTGAGAACCACTGCAATGGAAGTAATAATTTTTGTGTGTGTGTGTGAGGAAGATCAGCCCTGAGCTAACATCCATGCCAATCCTCCTCTTTTTGCTGAGGAAGACCGGCCCTGAGCCAACATCTATTGCCAATCCTCCTCCTTTTTTTTTCCCCAAAGCCCCAGTAGATAGTTGTATGTCATAGTTGCACATCCTTCTAGTTGCTGTATGTGAGACACGGCCTCAGCATGGCCGGAGAAGCGGTGTGTTGGTGCGCGCCCGGGATCCGAACCCGGGCCGCCAGTAGCAGAGCGCGGGCACTTAACCACTAAGCCACGGGGCTGGCCCGGAAGTAATATTTTATCAACTACTTGAAGCATAAAGGTTGCTAAGGGATATAAAATAGACTATTTTAGATGTCAAGTCTTAAAAGGACCACTACCATCATCATTGAAAAAGATGCTAATAATTAGACATAAAATAAAACAACAAAAAAGCTATTGTTTTGAAATATTCCCTCAAGGATATGAAGCATTTGTGTAAATTCCACCCTTTCACCCATGAAGATGACTGTGACAGCGGATGTGGGAAAAGGCATTGTTCAGAAGCCTGTTCCTGGTTTACTAGTGAGAATAGTCCCTGGCTTAGGGCTACAGCTGCCACGCACAATCTCTGGTGACAGTCTTTTGCAGCCACTCCTGAAAATCCCCACATAGTTTGAAGTTGTGTATTTTAATTACAGAGGCAGGTTCTGAGAACCAAAAATGAAGCTACTTGACAGAGCAGTAGGATATAGAATAGATCGTTGGGACTGGTAAATTTTAATTTTTGTGGTTTCAAAGTACTCATAAGTGTGGTGGGAAAGGGTTTTGGAGATGATCCTCAGCTTGTTAGAGGCCCTGTCATTTTTTCACCTACAGCCATTGTAGAGAATCCCACCTGAGTTCAAGAGTATTGTAGAAATACTCTCTATGAGCCTGGGTTGTTGTGTGTGAAAGTCAAAAAGAATGATGTATGTCTGTGTATACTGGTCATTATATACATGCACATACATACATAAGTATGTGTAGTATAAATTTATCTCTACAAATGCCTAAAGTGATGAAAGTGATGGGGGTAGTTTAAAATATTAAGCACAAATTGGGGCTGAGACACTGATCAGAGAAAAATGATCTGTAATACTGAGAAGGAGCCATCTGTCATGGCTGGAGGCTCAAGCAGAGAAGAGATAAGTGGGGAGGCCCCAGGAACAGACGGGGAGGCTTGAAGCCCCACACAGAGCAGAGGGTCCAACAGCTGGGGCTGATTAATCCAGATGGCTGACTATTACGTCATGTGTCAGATTACACCAAATGAGCAGCTAAACCTTCCAAGCAAGTTCAGGCCAACATGGAGGTGCTTCCCAGATGGTGTTCACCTTGGAATTCCATGAGGGATGAAAACACTGCTCAACTCTGCCTTGTTGTCCTCTACGGAAAGAGCAGGGGGAAGAGGTATGAGCTCTTACAGCCCCTTCTTTATTCTCAAGGTAAATGGGAGTAGAGAGGGAGAGAAATTGAGCTTTTAAAGAAACTTCTTGACCTCTGTTTTTGTTCTGTTTCCTCTCTAAGTTACATTAGAGAGGGAAAGATAAGGAACTTCAATGTATGAAATTCAACCCAACAAAGTGATCCCATAGTCCAAGATGTGGAAAAAAACGTTTCTGAGGACGAACTTGACCCACTCATGCTCTTAGTGCTCCCACAAGCACTTCAAACAACATATCAGAAGCTGAACTTGACACCTGTCCCCTCTCCGGCATTTCCTTCAAGTCTGAAACCAAGCTGTTGATGCCCAGCTATAGCGTCCATTACCGAGGCTTGCAGATTCTATCTCGTTAGCATCTCTGGAAACCATCTGACTTCTTCATCTCCATTGCAATCGCTTAATTCTGACCTTCATTAAGTCCTGCCTGGACTGTTACAATTGTTTCTTCTACTGGCCTCTTTACTCCAATGCATTCTTTCCATAGCTTCCAGAATAATCTTTTAAAAACTCAAATCTGTTCATATTATTTTCCTGCTTACAACTCTTGTATGGCTGCCCATTCTCAAAGGTTTTTAAATTTTTCTTTTGCCCTGACAGACACAGTACAGATGAAATTCATCAGAGTAACAGAATCCTACAGGCATAGTCAGATTTTAACTATGCCCTCCTTTCCCCCCAGGGAAATAAATCTCAGCACAGTGAGTCATCGTGACTCATTACAAGTATGGTGTAGATTACATAGACTAGGCAATGTGCACACTTGCCTTTGTGCTAGGTAAAACAAATTACTTCCCTCTCACAAAAGGATACATGTTGGTCCCAATGTTAATTTCTTAGTTGTGATCAATGTACCATGGTTACAGAAGATGTTAACACTAGGGGAGGCTGGGTGAAACGTATGTGAGAACTCTGCACTGTCTTTGCAACTCTTCTGTAAATCTAAAATCATTTCACAATGTTACTATTACCTATGTTCTTGATGTTATTTACGTCTATTGTATCTGAATAGTGGAAATACCACATAATGGTGTGCTTCTGTGTGTCTCTCCCCAACTCCACATTCAGTGATATCTAGTGGGTGGTTTTATATCAGACAATATGGGTATCTGCACCATGGCAATTGTAATATTATAAACATTTATAAGCATACCAAAGCAGCCAGATGTTACTCTCTGTGCCTGAAAATGTAAAAATATTGATAAATATGGGTTGCCAAAAGTGCGAGAGAGAAGAGAAAATGACAACTGTGAAAGCCAGCTCCCCCTTTCTCTGCAAGAGCTGTAAGCCTCGTGCTTATGGGGGTTTCAGAGTTGCTGGACAGCCAGGACACAGGCGTATGACTGAGATCCCTGTGCTGCTCCCGGCTCCCAGGAGGGCGGGACGTGGAACCCACATTTGAGATCCTGAAAAATCTGAGCACTGGGGATGGGCATGGACACGGTAAGCCAAGCAGGAAGATCCCCATAATTTTAACCACTGTGAGTAAATTGAGAAACACCCAAAATACTTAAAACTTGGCATCAGGGACAGGGCTCATCAGTTCCACATAGCAGCTCCCAACATAACATTTTCCAGCATGGTTTTCTGTCTGTTAAACACCCATTACATGTCCGTTAAATGATATTATTCTGTGCCAAAATCATCAGAAAGATTTAGTGTATGGAGAGAAAAGGAACACTTCCAGTGACCACACATCCTGATACCGGCTCAACACAAGGTTGACATAAGGGAAGCCATATTATAGAAAAGAAGCCATATTGTAACTTTGAATGACTTCTGATTAACTAACCCAGCTGGATATGCACCCTCCAGGAGATATACATGCTCTGTAGATTTTATGGCCCCTGCTTGTGTTTGTACCTCCCAGCTGCGATAAGACGATAACTTTTTTCTTTTGAGTTCCTTAGGAATGTGATGACCCCCGGACCGAGAGTCTATGCTGATAGCTGTCATCCATGACAACTGAAAGATCTGGTGTAGCGACTCCCAGTCTGTAACACCAGAGGGTCAACATTCCTAACCCCTTCCCCTACAACCCACTGGCCTATATAACTGCTTCAAGATTCTGTGCACCACATAAGATAGTTCTTTAGGCCACTAGTCCACCGTCTTCTGATCAGCTAGCTCATCGCTTAACAAAACGCCCTTTCTCTGCCATCATCTTGCCTCTTGATGAATTGGCTTTTGTCTTGCAGCAAGCAGATTGTGTCCAGAGTGGGATGTTGAAAATGTTCACCATCCAGATCGTTCATGGCAGAGACGATCAGCACTGAGGGTACACTTTGGTAATTTCTAAGGCACAAACTATTCAACTTTCCATAAACATGGGGTTTCATCCTTGGAGGAGGAAAGGCAGGGACCAGAGGTGGGGTTAAGTATTAAAATCAGCATATAAGGCAAAAATGGTTCATAATCAAAATGACTCTCTAAAATCCCTTAAATCAGTGGTTTTGCAGAGATGGTACACCCCTAGGGGGAATTTAGGATATTTTGCTGTGTGTTTTTGGTTATCACACCAGTAGGGAGGGGGGAAGTTGCCTTAGACATTAATGAACCACAGCTGGGGATTTTAGGCGTCCTTCATTGCTTATAAAGCCTAGTCAACAAAGGATTCTCCCGAGCGCTGCAGGACTTCTGAATGTCCTGCTAGACACTCGTGTGTGAAACCTGCTCAAGATTGTCTGAGGATAGACGTCACATCATTTTACAAATAAACAAAAAGTATTTTTAGCATAGTTTTAATATAATTTCTGAAAAGAAATTACTGTGTAATTCAGAAGACCATGTTTTGTTTCTCATGGAACTTGAGCAATTCACTGTTCCAGAAAATCATGACAGCACCAGTCTTCAGTATAGTGCTCCTGTATCTATTGGCATCTGTAGCTACTGCATTCTTGGTGATCCTACAAACTGGCACAGGCATCTGATGACTTTATCTTCTGGTGCAGCTTTATACAAATCAAAATGCATGTTATTTTATTATAGATTATCTTCTCATTTCTCCCTGATATGTTACAATCATAACATTATATTGATATTTTAAAACTATTTGTATAGATAGGTTTTATTATCTATGAATTTCATTTCAGGATAGAAGAGGAGCTGTTATAAAATATTCGTTATAAAAAAGGCTCACTGGGTCTAATAAAGTTGAGAATCATGGCTTTAAATTTCTTTAAATCACTGGAACCGGAGCTGCTTGAAACCAAGTCAAGAATGGAAAGTGTGATTCTTTTCACTTTGCATTCAGGCTATGGGCTCCTTTCCCAGGGATGCTGGAGGCCCTGGCTTTGCTTTATTTAAGACATGGTTTCTCAACCTCAGAAAGAGTGACATTTGGGGCTGGATAATTCCTTGGTTGGGTGGTGGGGTTACCGCCGTCCACTGTAGGATGTTTAGCAGTGCCCCTGGCCTCTACCCACCAGATGCCAGGAGCAACCTCCCCACAAGGTGTGACAACCAGAAATGTCCCCAGACATTGCCAAATGTCCCCTAGAGGGCAAAGTTACCCCTAGCTGAGAACCTCTGGCTTTAGGCAGCTTCACCCTGGAGTTCTTTTCAGAGTGAGGGGAATTTGCGTCATGTTTCTCAAAGGGTAATCTGCAAATCGAATCAAAAAAGTAGGATCCACCAGGATGTGGACAAAAAGTGCAAATGAGAATCTGGGATGGGGGCAGAAATCTGCATTTTAACGTGCACATCACGGGATGAGGAAGTACATGGATACAGAGCTACAGAGATCCTGACTTGATCCAAGTTTGGCCTGTTAGTAACGGTGCAACTTTGGCAAGTGAACCTCCGTGAACTTAAGATTCCTCGGGGACAGAGTGAAAGTCACACCACGTCTCTGGGTTGTTGCAAGGAGTACATAAGATACTGTGCTGGGGGCCCCACAAGAGTGCGCACTTATTTGTCTTTGTAGTGCCTTGTTATCCTCACCCAAGCCAGGTGCACACAGGGGTACAAGGTCAGAGATCCTGGAGCCCGGACTGATGAGTCAGCCTGGCTTCAAAGGGGTGAATGCTTTGAACTGTTCCTCGTGGAGGGCTGCAGGTTCCTCAGCTACCAGCCCCGCCCTTGGAGGACAGCTGCTACTTCAGCCCCTTGGTTAAGAAGCTGAGACTCCTTCCTCCTTCCTGCTGCCTTCCTTTCAACCACAGCCCCAGGGAACAAAGATTAAAAAGAAACAATCACAGAGCTTCTGGGGTGTTAACTTTAGCTACCAGGTGCCCAGCTCTCCTCTGTGACATCATATGCCTTTTCACCCAGTAAAGATTGTGGGAACAGGAATGAGCTAGGCTCATCCATCCAATTCCATAGCATCTCCATGTACAGTGGTTACTGTTATGAGGCTCAGAAAGGTTAAGTCTCTTGGCCAAAGTCACACAGCTAGCAAAGGGTGGAAGCAAGGATCTGAACCTAGTCAGTACCTGCTTCAAAAATTATGAGGGAGAAACAATATGTCAAAGTAACAATGACATATCAAGGCTTTAGACCAGCACTATCCAGTACAGTAGTCCCTAGACACATGTGGCTATATACATGTAAATGTATATTAATTAAAATTAAATAAAAAGTGAGTTCTTTGGGCACATTAGCCACATTTCAAGTACTCAATAGGGACTACTGTATTGGACAACACATTTCCATCTTTGGAACATTTCCATCATTGCAGAAAGTTCTGTTGGACAGCATTGTGCATTTTAAATAACCACAGAAGCCTAGCTCAGAGAGTACAAGATCTTCCACAACATTAACCCAAAAGGAATTATTCATAAACAGCCATACATCATTTTCTCTGGTTATTTCCAAGAAGAGCAGAGGAAATCAAGGCGTATTCGATCTTTCACAGCTGAAGAGTTTGTATTCACAAGCCCAATGCTAATCAAGAAAAACTGTAGATATTTACCAAGGAGAACACTGAATTTGTGGAAGCGCCCAAATTAAACAAGTTGGATCCATTCACTTCATGGAATTGGAGCATCTCAGAACTTACTAGAGGAATCGTGGAATCATAAAGTGTCGGAGCTGGAAAAGACCTGGGAAGACATTTTATCTACATTTGCAGACAAAGAGACCAAGATTCAGAGTGAAGGGACACAGCCAGCTAGTAACAGAACCGGGAGTGAGGGAGAACAAGGATCTGTTTGGTTTCAGATCGCTGGTGCTTTTCTTTTCAAAGCCTGGGCAGAACAGTGAGTGCCCTTTGGCTGAGGTACTGAGAAAACAGATCACGATGTCTGAGATGTCTGTCATACCCCATGTCAGGTTCAGCCACGTCATGTTACTTCCCCACATGGTGACTGTCAAATTCCTGACGACATAAAGCTACAAACAGCCCTGTCCATTCACCAGCTCCCAGTGTCTTTGAAAACATAGAAATCAGCCCCTTTTGCCCTCCAAGACTCTCAGCTGCTTCCTTCAAAGGAGGCAGAAGTTCAAAGGAAAATAGCAATGTGGAGGCCCATTGTTTAGGCACAAGCTGGCTGGGGTTCCAAGTCCTCAAGTGAATTGGAGGTTGAGGACCATGTCCACTGGATTAGGCCTTCAAACAGCCTGTCATGAAGTAATCCTTGAGAAAGTCTCATTCGAGAGCAAGGAGAGTACCTTTCTCCCTGCACTCAGTGCCTTATATCTGTTCCTTTCTTAATGTCTTGCTTTCTTTGTCTCTTCTACAATGTAGGAGTCATTGGATATTTACGAGAAAAACCCCCAAGACTTTTATATTCCCCCAAATTTGTGTATATCCCTACAGCATAATATTTTAATTCTCTCAGCTTTGAGCTCAGGCAACTAGTACCTACGTCACAGGATCAAGATAGCTACAGGACTAAATGCAACACTTTAAATAGGTTGGAGATGCTGGGTTTATGAATTCCCTAAGGGACTTTCTGCCACTAGAAAACATACTAGCCAAGCAGTGCTCCTCCCCTAAATGGAAAATTACTTCAGCAAAAACCCTTTAGATTCAGCAGAGAAAAACTAAAGAGTCAGATGTTACATCCATCAATACCAAGAGTCCAGGGAAGTCTCTTTAGTGTCTTTTTCTTGTATGAAGTCTTATATTGCTGTTGAATAGGTGGATGAGAGGAGGAAAAGCCCCAGATCCTGAAACATGATGACTGGACTCAAATAATGGCACCATGAGGGCCTGTATTAGTTATCTATTGCCTTGTAACAAATGACCCAAAAACATTGTGGCTCAAAATAATAGACATTTATTAGCTCATAGTTACAGAGGGTCAGGAATCTAACTGGTTCTGGCTCAGGATCTCTCATGAGGTTGCAGTCAAGATGTTGGCTGGGACTGCAGTCATCTGAAGGCTCGACTGGGGCTGGTAGATCCACTTCCAAGACAGTGCACTCACGTGGCTGTTGGCAGGAGTCCTCAGTTCCTCACCACTGGACCCCTCATTTGTGTGTCCTGATGACATGGCAGCTAAGCCATGAAAGAGAGAGCAAGGAGGAAGCTGCCATGCTGAGACCATCTAGTCTCAGAAGTCACACATCACTTCTGCCATATTCTTTATTTAGAAGCAATGTTAAGTCTAGCTCACACTCAAGGGGGGAAGAGTTGGTCTCCACCTTTCAAAGCGGAGGAGTTTCAAAGAATTTGTGGATATACTTTAAAACTACCGCAGGGCTCCTGCCTGGGCGGTTTACCACTCAGCTTTCTTGCAGCACCCCATACCAGCTCCATACCTACCAAACCTCAATGATCGTAAATGCATAATCCTCCTCATAGATAAAGGGCTCTGAAAAATTGGGTAGAAAAAACTTCAAATAGTATAATAAGCTTTGCATTGCTTTTTCATTCTCCTTTGGTTAGGTTTCCATTAGAATGCACATTTCCACAAGCTCTACATATTAAAACTCCCTTTATGGGCCATTTCTAATTTAAAACTTATGGTGATTTAGGCAGGGAATGGATTATAAGGTAATTTTGTCCATAAAAACAAATAAAAATGTGTAAATGAAATCTGAAAAGCAGCGTTTACATACTTTAATGAGAGCATTGCTTTCAGGCACTTTGTGGGCAAACTTTCCTTTTCATTGAATTGCAGAGCCCAGATTTAAGCTGACTCATAGAAATGTTCATTAAAAAAATTAATTTTCTTGTACCCTGGACCCGAGGGAAAGACAATGGAGCCTGAAGTGTAGGCCATGTACACAACCATATATTGAGGAAAGTGGATCAGCTATTTTTTTTTAAGTTATTTCTCTTTGTTTATGCTATTTTTCCCTAAAATTCTGTTGTGAAAATTTTTAAGCCCGCAGAGAAATTGAAAGAATAGCACAATAAATATTTATATATCCTCCACTTAGATTTGATCATTTTGACATTTTGCTATGTACTCTTCTCTCACTCTCTTTCCATATATATATACACACACACACACAAGCCATGCAAAAATGTTGCCTTTCTTTTTGCTGACCCATCTGAAAGTAAGTTGCAAACACTTCACCCCTAAATACATCTCCCAAGAAAAGAGGACATTCTCCTGTATAACCGTAGTAACATTATCATACCTAAGAAAATTAATAATTTCACTGTGTGATCTTCAGATGCAAATTTTCCCCAATGGCATGTCAAAAAGACACAGAAGCCAGCTTGAAAGTGCTTCTACTGAAAAATAAGAAAAAATTTGAGCATTAAAGTAAATAATGAAAATAAAAGATTATAATCCATTGAATAAAATAAGAAACCACAAGTCCCTATTGATATAAATAAATGGAGGGGGAAGGGAGAAAAAGCTTGTCCTTATAATAGGAAACCAATTATTAAGTAGAAAGAACAATGGAATAAGAAAAATCATGAAAATTATAATTTATTTTTTTATTTTATTCTATTTTTTTTGTGTGAGGAAGATCAGCCCTGAGCTAACATCCATGCCAATCCTCCTCTTTTTGCTGAGGAAGACTGGCCCTGAGCTAACATCCGTGCTGATCTTCTTCCACTTTACGTGGGACACTGCCACAGCATGGCCTGACAAGCGGTGCGTCGGTGCGCGCCCGGGATCTGAACCCAGGCCACCAGCATCGGAGCACGTGCACTTAGCAGCTACTCCATGGGGCCAGCCCCTTATAATTGATTTAGGTGAGAATCATCCATGAATACTAAAATGAGTGGCTGAAAGCTTGAGGAGTATATTCGTCTTCTATTGCTGCTGTAACAAATTACCACAAATTTTGTGGCTTAAAATAACACAAATTTATTATTTTATAGTTTTGTAAGTCAGAAGTCCAAGAGGATCTCACATCAAGGTGTCAGCAGAACTGTGTTCCTTTCTGGAGGCTCTAGAGAAGCCCTCTCCTTGCTGTTTCCAGCTTCTAGAGGAGTATTAATCATGACTTTTTATTTCCTATATTTTTGATGCTTTGACATGTTGGGGCCTTGCCGACCCTGGAGGAACTGCCCCTCCCAGGACTAGCCAGTTCCTAGAGATAGTAAACTACTTGCCTGCAAATGGGCCTTTCAGAAGCAAACCAACCAATCCAGAGCCCACACCCCCAATCACCTCCTTTATCAGATTCTTACACTCTCAGCCACTCTTTCCCTGCCCTAATCACCCCAGGGCCAGGTGCTAGATAACTAGAGACAGCCCTACACTCAGAGCCCTTTTGAAATGATCCATAGTAGCCAATCCTAAGCCTGCTTACTCTGCCTCCCCAGTTCCTTCCCATAGAAACCATAATAAAGGCTCTTGCTCATGTTTTCCCCTCACTCCCTGTGCCTCCTTAACAACCCTGGTCCTTCCCTGTGTAGCCCTCCATGGTTTGGCGTGCCCCCTCCTCTTGGCATCTGTGAGGATAACAAACTATCTTTTCAATGGCAATCATCTCCTGATCTGTTGGTTTCGTCATACCTGAATCATAATAAAACAGACATTTTAAAACAAGGGGCCACTTGCGTTCCTTGGCTCATGGTCCCCTTCTTCCATCTTCAAAGCCAGCAATGGTAGGTCAAGTGCTTCTCACACTGCATCACTCCAACCTTGCTTCTGTCGTCACATCTCTGCCTCTGATTTTTCTGCCCCCTCTTTCACTTTTAAGGACCCTTGTGATTACATTGGGCCCACCAGGATAATTCACAACAATCTCCCTATCTTAAGGTCAGCTGATTAGCAATCTTAATTTCATCTGTACCTTTAATCCCCCTTTGCCATGTAACCTAACATGTTCACAGGTTCCAGGATTAGTACATGGACACATTTGGGAGGCCATTCTGCCCACTACAAGGAGTAACAGGATATTCAACGTTTCTCCCCACAAGATATTTATTAATTGTGAAGGGAGAAAGGGTAGCTTTATAGTAGAGAAACCTGTCATACAGCATCTTAATCAAATGATCAAATTTAACATCTATGGTAATGGGGCAAACTGACATCATGTGAGCCATGTTATGCTGCACGGAGGAGAACTCGCCATCTCTTCTATGCTCTTCCTGCCAAAGATGCATAACCTGAGTCAACCCAGGAAGAACTAGACAAACTCACACTGAGGAACACTGCAAAATAGCTGGCCTGTATTCTTCATAAATGTCAATGTTGTGAAAGACTAAAAAATAACGGAGGAGTTGTTTAGGATTAAACGAGATTAAAGAGACAGGACAATGAATGCTGTACATGATCTGAAATTTTCTTTTGCTATAAAGGAAATTATTGGGACAATTGGCAAAATTTGAATAAGGTCTATAGATCAGATAATAGTACAGTGTCCATGTAAATTGCTTGAATTTATTTATTTATTTATTTATTTATTTATTTATTTATTTATTTATGAGGAAGATCAGCCCTGAGCTAACATCCCTGCTAATCCTCTTCTTTTTACTGAGGAAGACTGGCTCTGAGCTAACATCTATTGCCAATCCTCCTCCTTTATTTTTTTTTCCCCAAAGCCCCAGTAGATAGTTGTATGTCATAGTTGCACATCCTTCTAGTTGCTGTATGTGGGACGCGGCCTCAGCATGGCCGGAGAAGCGGTGCGTCGGTGCGCACCCAGGATCCGAACCCGGGCCGCCAGTAGCGGAGCGCGCGCTCTTAACCGCTAAGCCACGGGGCCGGCCCTAAATTGCATGAATTTAATGATTATAGTGTGGTTATACAAGAGAATGTCCTTGATTTTAGAAATTTTCACTGAAATATTTAAAGGAAAGGAACATCATGCCTGCAATGGACTTTTAAATGGTTAAGAAAGAAATTATGTATATAAACATAGATATATGTATGTTTATATATATGCATGTGTGTGTGTGTGTGTGTGTGTGTGTGTGTGTGTGTGTGAAGGAAAAAATTAATGTGGTAAAATGTTATCACTTGGGGATTTTGAGTCAAGTTTATATGGTAATTCTTTGTACTATTTTTTTGTACACCATACTTTTTATTAATTAACATCAATTTAAGGGATGATATTAGGGGGTAAAATGTAGTCAAAGGGATTCATTTTTCCTACTCTTTTCCCTATTTTACACTTACATTGGTCCTCCCACCCCCTATCCTAATAGCACATAAAAATCACTTGTTTCTCTTTTCCTTTTATAGTTTATTACTTTTTAGTTTTTACATTTAACATTTCAATCCATCTAGAATTTATTTTGATGTGTCATGTGATACATCAATTTTAAAAAACGATTAATCAATTGCTAACCTCATTGATTTGTGATACCTCTTATCACATTTACTAAATTCTTAAATACACTTGAGTCTGCTCCTAAAGTGTTTCCTTAATTTTTATGTCTACTATTGCACCAGTACCACTTGAATTATTATTGTATAATATTATGTTTCAATATCTTATAACAAGGGAAATTCTCTAACCAAACATAATCTCCCCTTCTTGAAAGTGTCCTTGGCTATCTTCACCCACTTATTCTTTTTTTTTTTTCAATTTTTTGTTTATTGCAGTAACATTGGTATATAACACTGTATAAATTTCAGGTGTACATCATTATACTTCTATTTCTGCATAGATTACATCATGTTCACCACCCAAATACTAATTACAACCCATCACCACACACATGTGCTGAATTATCCCTTTTGCCCTCCTCCCTCCCCCCTTCCCCTCTGGTAACCACCAATCCAATCTCTGTCTCTATGTGTTTGTTTGTTGTTGTTATTATCTACTACTTAATGAGGGAGATCATATGGTATTTGACCTTCTCCCTCTGACTTATTTCACTTTGCATAATACCCTCAATGTCCATCCATGTTGTCACAAATGGCTGGATTTCATCGTTTCTTATGGCTGAGTAGTATTCCATTGTGTATATATACCACAGCTTCTTTATCCATTCGTCCCTTGATGGGCACTTAGGTTGCTTCCAAGTCTTGGCTATTGTGAATAACGCTGCAATGAACACAGGGGTGCATGTATCTTGACGCATTGGTGTTTTCAAGTTCTTTGGATAAATACCCAGCAGTGGAATAGCTGGATCATATGGTAGTTCTATCCTTGATTTTTTGAGGAGTCTCCATACTGTTTTCCATAGTGGCTGGACAAGTTTGCACTCCCACCAGGAGTGTATGAGAGTTCCCTTCTCTCCACATCCTCTCCAACACATGTTGTTTCCTGTCTTGTTAATTATAGCCATTCAGACTGGCATGAGGTGATATCTCATTGTAGTTTTGATTTGCATTTCCCTGATAGTTAATGATGTTGAACATCTTTTCATGTGCCCGTTGGCCATCTGCATATCTTCTTTCGAGAAATATCTGTTCAGGTCTTTTGCCCATTTTCTAATTGGGTTGTTAGTTTTTTTTGTTGTTGAGGTGCATCAGTTCTTTATATATTTTGGAGATTAACTCCTTATCAGATGTATGGTTTGCAAGTATCTTCTCCCAATTGTTAGGTTGTCTTTTCGTTTTGTTGATGGTTTCCTTTGCTGTGCAGAAGCTTTTTAGTTTGATGTAGGCCCACTTGTTTATTTTTTCTATTATTTCTCTTGCCTGGTCAGACATGGTGCTTGAAAATATGTTGCTAAGACCGATGTCGAAGAGCGTACTGCCTATGTTTTCTTCTAGAAGTTTCATAGTTTCAGGTCTTACATTCAAGTCTTTAATCCATTTGGAGTTAATTTTTGTGTATGGTGCAAGGTAAGGGTCTACTTTCATTTTTTTTGCATGTGGCTATCCAGTTTTCCCAACACCATTTGTTGAAGAGATTTTCTTTTCTCCATTGTATGTTCTTGGCTCCTTTGTCAAAGATTAGCTGTCCATAGATCTGTGGGTTTATTTCTGGGCTTTCGATTCTATTCCATTGATCTGTGTGTCTGTTTTTGTGCCAGTACCATGCTGTTTTGGTTACTATAGCTTTGTAGTATATTTTGAAATCAGGGAGTGTGATACCTACAGCTTTGTTCTTTTTTCTCAGGATTCCTTTAGCTATTCCGGGTCTTTTGTTGTTTATATAAATTTTAGGATCCTTTGTTCTATTTCTGTGAAAGATGTTGTTGGAACTTTGATAGGGATTGCATTGAATCTATAGATTGCTTTAGGAAGTGTGGACATCTTAACTATGTTAATTCTTCCAATCCAAGAGCATGGAATATCTTTCCATTTCTTTGTGTCTTCTTCAATTTCTTTCAGCAATGTTTTATAGTTTTAAGTGTACAGATCTTTCACCTCTTTGGTTAAGTTTATTCCTAGGTATTCTATTCTTTTTGTTGCAATTGCAAATGGGATTGTATTCTTAATTTCTCTTTCTGCTGCTTCGTTGTTAGTGTATAGAAATGCAACTGATTTTTGTATGTTGATTTTGTATCCTGCAACTTTACCATATTCGTTTATTACTTCTAAAAGTTTTTTGGTGGATTCTTTAGGGTTTTCTATGTATGAAATCATGTAATCTTCAAATAGTGCGAGTTTCACTTCTTCCTTTCCAATTTGGATCCCTTTTATTTCTTTTTCTTGCCTAATTACTCTGGCTAGGACTTCCAGTACTTTGTTAAATAGGAGTGGCGACAGTGGGCATCCTTGTCTGGTTCCTGTTCTTAGAGGGATAGCTTTCAGTTTTTCACCATTGAGGATGATATTAGCTGTGGGTTTGTCATACATGGCCTTTATTATGTTGAGGTACTTTACGTCTATACCCATTTTATTCAGAGTTTTTATCATAAATGGATGCTGTATCTTGTCAAATGCTTTCTCTGCATCTATTGAGATGATCAGGTGAATTTTATTCTTCATTTTATTAATGTGGTGTATCACGTTGATTGATTTGCAAATGTTGAACCATCTCTGCATACCTGGAATAAATCCCACTTGATCATGGTGTATAATCTTTTTAACGTATTGTTGTATGCGATTTGCTACTCTTTTTTGAGGATTTTTGCATCGATGTTCATCAGCGATATTGGCCTGTAATTTTCTTTTTTGTCTTATCCTTGTCTGGTTTTGGTATCAGGATAATGTCAGCTTCACAGAATGAGTTAGGGAGCTTCCCTCCCTCCTCAATTTTTTAGAAGAGTTTGAGAAGGATAGGTATTAAGTCTTCTTTGAATGTTTGGTAGAATTCACCAGGGAAGCCATCTGGTCCTGGACTTTTATTTTTGGGGAGGTTTTTGATTACTGTTTCGATCTCCTTACTGGTGATTGGTCTATTCAAATTATCTATTTCTTCTTGATCCAGTTTTGGAAGGTTGTATGATTCTAAGAATTTATCCATTTCTTCCTTATTGTCGAATTTGTTGGCATATAGCTTTTCATAGTATTCTTTTATAATCTTTTGTATTTCTGAGGTGTCTGTTGTAATTTCTCCTCTTTCATTTCTGATTTTACTTATTTGAGCCTTCTCTCTTTTTTTCTTGTTGAGTCTAGCTAAAGGTTTGTCAATTTTCTTTATCTTTTCAAAGAACCAGCTCTGGGTTTTATTAATTTTTTCTATTGTTTATTTAGTCTCTATTTCAGTTATTTCTGATCCGATATTTATTATTTCTCTTCTTCTACTGATTTGGGGCTTTGTTTGTTCCTCTTTTTCCAGTTCCTTTAGGTGCATTGTTAGATTGTTTATTTGAGATTTTTCTTGTTTGTTGAGATAGGCCTGTATTGCTATAAACTTCCCTCTTAGAACCACTTTTGCTGTATCCCATAAATTCTGGCATGTCATATTTTCATTTTCATTTGTCTCCAGGTATTTTTTGATTTCTCTTTTGATTTCTTTGTTGACCCAATCGTTGTTCAGTAGCATTTTGTTTAATCTCCGTGTATTTGTGGCTTTTCTGATTTTCTTCCTATAGTTGATTTCTAGTTTCATACCGTTGTGGTCAGAAAAGATGCTTGGTATTATTTCCATCTTCTTAAGTTCATGTAGACTCCTTTTGTGGCCTAATATGTGATCAATCCTGGAGAATGTTCCATGTGCATTTGAAAAGAACGTGTATTCTTCGGTTTTTGAATGGAATGTTCTGTATATATCTACTAAGTCCATCTGCTCTAGTGTGTCATTTAAGGCCAATGTTTCCTTATTGATCTTCTGTTTGGATGATCTATCCGTTGGTGTAAGTGGAGTGTTAAAGTCCCCTACTATTATTGTGTTACTGTCTATTTCTCTTTTTATATCTGTTAATAATTCCTTTATATATTTATGTGCTCCTACATTGGGTGTGTAGATATTTACAATTGTTATAGCCTCTTTTTGGATTGTTCCCTTGATCATTATGTAATGCCCTTCTTTGTCTCATTTTATAGTTTTTGTTTTAAAGTCTATTTTGTCTGATATGAGTATTGCTACCCAAACTTTCTTTTCATTGCCATTTGCATGGAGTATCTTTTTCCATCCCTTCACTTTCAGTTTGTGAGTGTCTTTAGGTCTGAAGTGTGTCTCTTGTATGCAGCATATATAGGGGTCTTGTTGTTTTATCCAATCAGCCACCCTATGCCTTTTAATTGGAGCATTTAGTCCATTGATGTTTAAAGTAGCTATTGATAAGTATGTACTTACTGCCATTTTTTAACTATTTTTTTTCTCCGTGTTTTAGTAGTCCTTCTCTGTTCCTTTCTCCTTCTATACAGAATTGATGGTCTCTTTAGTTTGACCTCTGTCTGAAAGCTCTACTCTTTAACTCCCCTCCTCCTCTTTTTTGTGCATTTGTATCCATTACGTTCTTATCATGGAAATAGATAATTTTTCCTATTTGTGGTCTTCTCTTTTCCCCTTAAATCAGTCCCTTTAACGTTTCTTGTAGCACTGGTTTCTTGGTGACAAACTCCTTTAATTTTTGCTTGTCTGGGAAACTTTAGTCTCTCCTTCCATTCTGAATGATAACCTTGCTGGGTAGAGTATTCTTGGCTGTAAGTTTTTTCCTTTTAGCACTTTAACTATATCGTGCCACTCTCTTCTAGCCTGTAAGGTTTCTGCTGAGAAGTCAGCTGATAGCCTTATGGGGTTTCCTTTGTATGTAACTTGTCTTTCTCTTGCGGCTTTTAGGATTCTCTCTTTATCTTTAATTTTGGACCTTTTGATTATGTTGTGTCTTGGTGTGGGCCTGTTTGGGTTTATCTTGTTTGGGGCTCTCTGTGCTTCCTGTACCTGGATGTCTGTTTCCTTCCTTAAGTTAGCGAAGTTTTCATCTATTGTTTCTTGAAATAGATTCTCTGCCCCTTTGTCTCACTCTTCTCCTCCCGGGACACCTATAACACGGATGTTAGTGTGCTTGATGTTGTCCCAGAGGTCCCTTAGACTGTCCTCACTCTTTTTAATTCTTTTCTCTTTTACCTGTTCAGCTTGGGTAATTTCTTCTAGTCTTTCGTCCAACTCACAGATCCATTCTTCTGTATCCTCTACTCTGCTTTTGAGTCCCTCTAGTGAATTTTTCATTTCCAGTATTGTATTCTTCATTTCTGATTGGTTCTTTTTTATATCTTCCATTTCTTTGTTGATATTCTCACTGAGTTCATCTATTCTTCTCCCCAGATCAGTGAGCATCCTTAACACTCTTTGTTTGAACTCTCTTTCAGGTAAGTTGCTCATTTCTGTTTTACTTAGTTCCTTTTCTGGGGTTTTGTCCTGTTCCCTTACTTGGAATGTATTCCTTTGCCTATTCATTTTGCCTCTTTCCCTGTGCTTGTGTCTATGTATTAGGTAGGTCAGCTACGTCTCCTGTTCTTGGATAGGTGACCTTATATAAGTGATGCCTTAGGAGGTCTGCAGTGTGCTTCCCTCAGTTGTCAATGTTCCAGGGGTGACCCCTATGTGGGCTGGGTGTGTCCTTCTGTTGTGGCATGTTTGCTCTCCCTGTAGGTGCCCGGGGAGGCTGAGTTATGCTCCTGGACAGCTGTTGTAATGCTCAGTTGCTTGTAGTTGTTGTGGGCCCTTCAGTCTCTTTATCAGGTGTGGGAAGCCCCAGCACAGTTGGCTGCAAGTTCTACTACCACATTTGTGTTTCAGTATTTCTTTTAAGTGAGTAGGCCCCCAACGTGGCAGGTTGTTAGGCTCAGGGGCTTACAATTGCTACAAGCCTCCAGACTTAGGTGTCTTGTCAGCTCTCTGAAGATTGCAGCTGGGTGGGGCTGGCCTCAGGCACAGGAGCACCCAATTGTTTCAGGCTTTGGAAGGTGGGGCAAACCCCCATGTGGATCTTTGAGAAGCACAAGTCTTCTGAAGCTGACAAGCCCTGCCGCCCACAGGCCCACACACAGTCAACACAGTCCCGCCCCGTGTGCGCGCCCCGACCTCCTCAAGTGGACCCGGTCTCCCCACGGCAGGAGCCCCACACACTCCACCACCGCCCCACACTCTCCACCCACTCCTTGTGCATGACCTGCCCTGCTGAAGTGGGCTCAGTTGCCAGGCTGCAGAGAATCCATTCGCCAATCTATGCAGGCCCACAAGTTGCCCGAGGGCTTGTTGTTGGGTGGGGCCAGTCTCTAGGGTGGGCTGCCTGCCCTGGCTGAGCTGGATTAAATCGGTGCTCTAGTGGGTGGAGCAGACCCTGGGCTAGCAGGCCCCAGGGAGAACTCCAATGGCGTCTGTGTCAGCACGCCCACACCAGGCCACAACAATGGCCACCGCCAATGTCCCAGTCCCTGGAGAGGTCTCACTTCTCACTGCAATGCACTCAGAGCCTATCAGGTGAGTCTCTTTTCGCCAAAGCACTGTGCACCTTTCTTTCTGGTGATTTTAGGTTGCTTTCTGAAACGGGTGAGTTTGCGTGTGGGCCCTTTAAGAGCCAGTTTTAATTTCTTTGTGAACCAGCTTTTCTGGGGGTACTCCCCAATGTTTTAGTAGCAGGCAAAGTCAGATATTATGCCACTCGTCTCGATTGTGCTGGGTCCAAAAAATGCCCACACTGGGGGTGCTCCCCAGCTCAGGGCCCCGCTCCTCCAGGGAGGGCTGCATACCTCTGGGCTGCTCCCGGTGGCCGTGAAGCTCTGCAGCTTGTGAAAGCAGTGTTTTTTCTCTCCAGAAGGGAGTTTCTGCCTCTTCCACCTCAATTAGGATTGTCCTTTGTTGCAAGAGTTCCCCTTATCCAGTTTTCAATTCTCTCTCAGGGGTAATTTTTCCACGAGTAGTTGTAAATTGGCTGTGTCCGTGGGAGGAGGTGAGTTTGGAGTCTGCCTATGCTGCCATCTTGAGTTCTCTCACCTCTTTGTATTATTATTGCAACTTTTCTCTAAGTCTGAAATTATGTCAAAATAAAAAGTTAAAAAATTTCTGTAAGTTTTTTTGGATTGCATAGCTACTTCTTTTCAATCCAGAATCCCATCATGGTTCACAGAAACATTTGGACATGACGTCCCTTTCTTCTTTTTTAATCTATAACAGTCTTCCCCACTTTTCTCTTTCTTTCATAACACTGACTGTCTAAACCACCCATTTCGACTGACTTATTCTATATGATGGATTTCTCTGCGTGTTTCCTCGTGGTGTCATTAGACTTATACCTGGCAGTTGAGCTATCAGCCTTCTTTCGCCAATCTCATTAACCAGATGCTTTTTATGATGGCAGACCAATCTCTGTCAAATCCACAAGTGGTTATTAGCAAACAGGCACACAAAGCCACCACATATCCTGTTCAGTAGCACGGGGATTGCCCACGGTCCCCTGAACACACTGACCAGTACCTTGCATGAAAGGCTCACTCTTAAGTGGACACAAGTATGTTTGGGCAAGAGGATGGGGCAGATTCAAGTCATATTCAGGGGCCTCTGAGAAGAGGAGGGCCATTGGCCTTAAGAACTGCACATATTGTTTTAAACTGTGGGACATAAAGGATGAAGAAGTGAAATAACTCAGGGATGCCCCAGAGAACAATCCGGGGTAGGGCCAAGAGTGGCTTTGTGATAGAAAGTTCCTCAGTTCTTCTCCTACTTTAATTTCTACTAGCACCTCCCGAGCCACCCAGTTATATAACACTCTTCAGTATGCGCAATTGGCATTATTTAAAAATATATATATATGTATGTATTTTATTTTGAAAAAACATAAACTTACACTATTTGCAGATGATATGATATTATGTATAGAAAATCCTAAAGACTCTGCCAAAAAACTGTTAGATATAATCAACAAATTAAGTAAAGTTACAGGATACAAAATCAACATACAGAAATCAGTAGCGTTTCTATACACTAACAAAGAATTATCTGAAAAAGAAATAAAGAAAACAATCCCATTTACAATAGCTTCAAAACCAATAAAATACCTAAGAATAAATTTAACCAAGAGGGTGAAAGATCTATACACTGAAAACTATGACATTAATGAAAGAAATTGAAGAAGACACAAATAAATGGAAAGTTAGCCCTTGTTCATGGATTAGAAGAATTAACATTATTAAAATGTCCATGCTACTGAAAGCCATCTATAGATTCAATGCTATTCCTATCAAGATTCCAATGGCATTTTTTACAGAAATAGGAAAAACAATCCTAAAATTTGTATGGAATTGCAAAAGGCACCAAATAGCCAAAGCAATCCTGAGAAAGGAGAATAAAATATAGGGTTTATTATTATTCACATATGATGAGACCAACATGTTGTTCAGGAGACGATTGCCATTGAAAAGATAGTTTGTTACTCACACTTCCCAAGAGGAAGAGGTATGTCACCCCACTCAGGGCCACATGGGGAAGCACTGAGGTTGGTCAGGAGGCAGAGGGAGCAAAGGGAAAACAAGAGCAAGAGCCTTTACTGTGGTTTCCATGGGAAGGAAAGGATGAGGCAGGGTAGGCAGGTTTAGGATTGGTTACTATGAATCATTTCACTGGGTTCTAGGTGTAGGGCTGTCTCTAGCTGTCCAGTACCTGGCCCTGGGGTATTTAGTGCAGGGGAATAGTGGCTGAGAGTGTAGGAGCTTCACAAAGGAGATGACTGGGGGCATGGGCTCTGAATTGGTTGGTTGGTTTGCATATGAAAGGTGCATTTGCAGGCAAGTCATTCACTATCTCTAGGAATTGACTGGTTCTGGGAGGGGTAGCCCCTCCAGGGTCATCAAGGCCCCAAGATGTCAAAGCGTCAGAAACACATGGTTAATACACACACCCAGAGTAGGCACCTACCTGTTTGGTCTTCCAAGATGGCTCACCCATATGGCTGGTAGCCTGAGGCCTCAGTACCTCTCCACGTGGACTCTTCCATAGGTCTTAAAAATCTATCTTTTCCTAACAAGAGAGACTCAAATGGACACAGCTATGCAAGATGGAAGACCTTGAGTGAAGTGCACACCGAGGTTTCAGCAACTGACTTCACACTTTGCCCTCAAAACAGGTTTTGATAGACTAGAGACAAGACAAGGCCCATGTCCCTGAAGGAGAGGAAAACTTTGAAGAAAACCAAAAAGGGAGATTGATTTCTGCTTCACCATTTTGCCCAGGGCTTGACACTTCACCCACTGAATGTACTGGAACATGATAATAGCTTATTTTAAAATTAAAATTCCAAATCTGCGCTATATCATCATATGGCCTTTCTTCCCATTAGTCTAGATTGTCGAGACTTCTCTATATTAGTATCATGCTTCATGATGAAGCATTCACTCATTCAATCAACAACTATTTACCGAGCACACATCACATGCCACGTACTGTGATGGGCACTCAGGATAAAATGGTGAAAAGACAAATACAAATACGGTCCCCTCCTCCATGAAGCTTACTTTACACTCTAGTGGGGAAGCCAGAAAATCAGATAACATACAGATAAAGGTAAGATGGAAACAATGATAAATGCTGCAAGTCACAGTAACCACAAGGACCCAGAGTGGGGGAAGAGGTGGATTCTCCAAGGGAAGAGGGGGTCTCTCTGAAGGAAGTTAAAAGAGGGCTGAATAATACATGGTGGTCTCCAAAACAGTATCTCCATTACTATGTTGAAGACACCCAGGATAACAACATGTTTGAGGTGGAGACGAAGCCTGTGAGCAAGGGGCAAGTGTTCCACGAACGATGGAGAATCACCAGGAGGTCAGTAGGAGAGACAGAAGGTGGTACAGGGATGACATGGCATGAGATGGAAAGAAGTTTCATTTTGTTTTTAATGAGGATATGGAGGAGAATGGCCAAGAAGCGATCATGAAGAACGAGGGGGAATACTAATTTTGAAAAAATGAATGCAAATTTTGTAATTTTCTCCAAATGTCCATGGGCCTCCCCCTCCCCCATTGGAAGGTTAAGACAATGTAAAATTGATTTAAGGACTCAGTGTTGTTAAACATAGCATTCAGAAGCTCTTTGTTAATGATTCTCCCCATCTCTGCCCTTCCTTCCTATGACTTCATGCTTTGTCTATCCTTCCAATAAGATGTTTCTGAATTATACATTTTCCATTGCAGACTGACATTCGTAATTCTAGTGCCTTCTAATGCACAATTTGTTCCCATTTCAGTGTACTTCTCTCAGCAATAGATTTGCTTTCACAAGAGCAGCCTTAACAAACAGCGAGCACAATATACAGTCCATCAACCAGAGAGTGTATTTCTCAACAGCCCACTCATATTTTCATAAATCACAGAGCAATTGTTATAACTGATTTGCTCAGAAAGTTTCATTTTATTTTCAATCCACTTATTTTGATTGATAAAAAGGAGATGGTTAATGGTTTTTTTCCTCTAAACTTGTAGGTACATCCTAACTAGCCTATTAAAATAGTGAAATCCATGGTACATTACATCTGTGTGGTGAAAATCATCATTTATGAAACTAAATTAGCCTCTCTACCTGGTGAGAGGAAGTGCTCAAATTTAAGAGCCTGTGGCAGAAATCTTGGCTAGACTAAATTCAGCCCTTGGTTTCCTTCTCCAGTGAATCTGGTATCTCTATCCAACTGGATATCTGCAATTCAAAACATGTACACAAAGACAGTTGGAATTTTCAAGGAAGGAAGTAACTTATTGATGACCAGTGAAGGGGAGGAAGAATAGTCCTCTACCATCTAAGTTCTTCTGGATGGTCTAAGAATTAAATTGACACGAGACAGAATAACAGGAGAAAATCAAACAAAGTTTAATAATATGTATACAAGGGAGAAACCCAGGAAATCTGTGTAACTCGCCAAAGTGGCCAAAACCACTACCTTAAATACTATCTTCAGCTGATGACAAAGGAGGATGTTGGGAGTAGTGGTTTGGGAACTCAAAGGGGAGGAAAGTGATTCACATGGAGATGGGAAAGCAAATGTTTGGTAAACAAGTGTTGACCATGCCTTGCAAAGACAATGACAGATGGAGAGCACTTTGATTAAAAAGCCCTTATTAGAGGGCCAGCCCAGTGGTGTAGTGGTTAAGTTCATCATGCTCCGCTTTGGCAGCCTGGGGTTTGTGGGTTCAGATCCCGGGCATGGACCTACACCACTCATCAAGCCATGCTGTGGTGGCCACCCATATCCAAAATAGTGGAAGATTGCCACAGATGTTAGCTCAGGGCCAGTCTTCCTCACTAAAAAAAACAAAAAACAAACAAAACACTTGTTAGGTTCCTCCCTGCATATCACACCTAGTTTATATTATACTATAGTTATCTTACGGTATTAGCCATTAGCCTGGAACAGGTCTTCTATCTTAAATTCTTCTACGCGGTTACAAGGAAGGTCAAAGTTTCTTCCTGAGTCTTTGTTCTTAAAAATAATCAAGCCAAAGACACACATTTTGGGGTGGCCAATTCTGATCCCCCACACCAGAAATGCCTGCTTATACAATCTCTCACCTTTATGCCTTGCAAGAAACTCTTATATTACCTTCTGAAAAAATTTTTAAGTATCTGTGAGGACAGCTTATTAAACAGTTATATTAAACAAAGATCATAATAGATATAGAGTTTAAAATGCAGAAAAAGAGGATTGAATTTTTAAAGGGAATATCAGAAAATAAAATCCTTTCCTTTTCTCTAGCCTTTGGAGTCAAAAAATAAATAAATAGGCAGAAACTTGCATAATCCTTCCTAGATCCCATGAGCTACAAATGTATTATTAGTACAGATTGGTATGCAAGAATGGTTAGTTATGTTTATGGATGTATAGGAAGAGACAGTCTTGCAAAATTGTACATTGAAACACTCACTGAATATTCCTGGAAGTGTGTCGAAATAAGTTAAAGGGTTAATGACACAGTTATGGGTGTGCCTTGTAAGGACATGACAGAGGGAGTAAACAGCCTAATAAAAAGAGAAAAAGCACATAGTGTATCACGTAAGACTATTCTTATTAACCTCTTTCATTCATGTTGGAGATAATCTAAAAGGATCAAGTCAAGAATTTCCTATTGTGAAGGGAAGAGGTGAACCTTGATTTCTGCCTTGTGACTCAGGTTAACTGCCCAACAGCATTTTTAGCATCCAAGAGTGTGTAAATGAATGCCCTGTGATACAAAAAAAAGTAATAATGGATTAAACAAGGCTACAGAAAGAAGCAAACTTCCATCATAGCAGTGTCTCAAGCCTGCAAACTTGATACCCCCAACCCCATTCCAAAGGTAGAGTTCAGAGACCACAAGTACTATAGGCATGGATGACAGTATCTAAATCTAGAAAGGATTAGCATATGGCTCCCAAAGAACGCTTGTGCAAATGCATGCAGCAGCATTGGGTTCTCACAATTGCTGGAAATGACTCAGGGTTCAAGTGTTGGTTGCCAGGCTGGCTCCACTTTTACTGGAATGCTGTGAGTCATGTGTTCGTCGGCTGGGTGAGGAGACCACACTGGTCTCAAGCACACTTATATTTCACACGACCCAGACACAGCAGCCACCTGACCAAAATTCCAACAAGACTCACAGCAGATAAGAAGGGGAAATGATTTAAATGTTCAACCAGAGAAGAGAAAGCTGAACCTTTTTAAACCTCCAAACCAAGAACTTAAAAATAAAACAATTTTCTACCACAGGACTTTGATAAGACCAGTAACTTCTACGCTCCTCCAAAAGTATTTAAGAAACTATTTGAGTAGTGTTAAATCTTGATTGTTCCTCCATTTAAATACTGTCTTTAAAAGACCTGCCTGGGTACCTGTCTAGAGTGGAAATAACAAAAGTCAGATGTCTTGAATACTTCAAATTTCCAGTTCTAGAAGTCCTAGCTATGTGACTTTGTCAGTTACAATTAGGTCAGTTGATTTAAGACAGCACCCAGGGTTTATCTTCTCAGATTGAATGTCCAGAGGGGGTCAGTCCAGGCTGCTGTGGTGGCTTAACAAAGCCACTGGGCAGAGTCCTCTCTGCTTCACCATTCCCATACACACATGGCTTTCATCTTCACTGTTACAGGATGGCTGCTCCAGCTGCAGCCATCACATCCACACCCCAGGGGACAAGAAGGTAGAAGGAGGAAGGCAAAAAGAGGCACATCCCATTCCTTTTTAAGGAGCCTTTCTGGAAATGCCACGCTACAGCTTTCAGGTTGGCCAGAACTCAGTTATATGGCTACACCTAGCTGGGAAATATACTCTTCTAGTTGGGTTGCCACCCTGAGAAATATCAGGACTCTTTAACTAAAGAAGAAGGGAAGAATGAATACTAGGTAGGCAATAAGTAGTCTCAGTCAGAGGGACATTTAAAGCTACTCACTTCTCTGAGTCCATGGCCTCATTTATAAAGTGGGTAGACAATGCCTACTTCACATGGTTGGTGAGGTGAAAAACAGCATACATATACTAGCTGTTAATAGCCTCCCAAAACCTAGCTTAGAATCATTGGCATCTGAGTGTACATTCAGCATTACTCCACTTTCTGGAAAAATCAAGTCCCTAGTCTGAGTGCAGAGACTCTGCTTTGCTTTGCTGCCTCATTCGAGTTCTAGTAACTGGACGTCTGCTTTTTTCTTGTGATTTCATTCCTTTCTCATGGAATAACTGTAGGCAATGGCTCGCTCTCTGTCTTCATTCTGTCTTCATTGTTCTCTAGTTCCTCCACGACTGGGCCCAGCCATGCTCTTCCCACTATATTGCGACCTATCTTTAAAATCTGATGATCTCTCACATGTGGTACAAATCCTTTCAGTGGTTTTTAAAACATCTCAAGTCTCCATAGGATCATCACTTTCTCATCTTACTCATGTCTTGTTGAATTGCCTGGGAAACCACACGCAAGAGCACAGTAAACACGTCAGTGCAATGTATATTTTTAAGTAGGGACCATTACATTGGTTCCTACTTAGAAATGTGTTAATGACAACCAGTGTGCTTTATGTACCACCATTCTTTCCACCTGGGGTTCTAATAGTAATCAGTCTGCAAATTTTTAAAGACATTTCTCATTTAAATTCTTTAATGTTCTATAAAATATGCTCTTCAGGCATTCTATGCAGCGTTAAGAATAAGTTAATATTTTACAGATGTTAAAATTTTCTTTTAAGGGATTAAGTGAATTGTTTCTGAATTTAAGTAGCTCGTCCAAGAACTTCTGGGCCGTAAGCAGTAGGGGTAAGACATATCCACTGTCTATTTCCAAATCCATGCACTTTTTTACCAGAACAAAAATGCCCAATTCCCATTAAAGTCAATATAAATCACACTGCTCTATTTTATGATGCCTTAGAAAATTCAAGGCTTAAAACTTAAGGATGTAAAATCTGTTTTCATCATGATAAACTATACTATTAGCACTCATTATTTCAAACAGTGAAATAAAGGGGTGGAGGTGAGGAAAAAATCCATGCTAGTTATTAATTTATAAGGCTTTACCCTACGCTAGTCTATTTGATACATAGACAGGCCAATTGATCTTGACTATAATGAAAAATCTTGCTTGTCTAAGAATAGGTATATTCCCCAGACCACGTTTTCCTAAAAAATTATTTTTCTGTAGGTAACTTTATAAGAATAGAGAGACATTTGAAATGTTAGAAGATTTGAGAATTATTGGTGAAATTTCAAGGCACCAGAGTTAAAATAATTGTTTCTATAACCATGACTTGCAGGCTGGCATGTAAGGTTGGTATATTGATGAGGGAAGGAAGGTTCTAATATAATACAGCCAGACATTTTATATAGAGAGGATGCTGAAGAGTAGGCATAGAGAATTGACTGCACAAATGCCCGGAGCTAAATATATTGATTGAAAAGGTCAGCATGTTAGCAGGAGCCTCAAGCCTTCTCATCCATTAACCCAAAATATTGAGTGTTACCAGGGAAATGAAGGGGAAAATGGAAAGCTCTTAAACAATGAAATGGCTTTCGTCTTCCTGAGATGAGACCTGAATATCTCTGTCTCCATCCCTGGAGCGTTTCCACCGGAGCCCTAGGATTCTTGCCGAGGGTGGCTATCCCTGCATGAAAAATGAAAGTCCTTATGGAGCACAGCTAAAACGTAAAAGCCTGCTGAAGAGTCACTCACATACATTATCAAATGAATCACTCGGTCACAACAAGATTGAATAGTCTTTAGAGCGAGAACATAAGGATTTACAAATAATGACCACCAAACAAGGTTAACATTATATATAATATATATTTGTTGTTAGTGCTGTCGAGTGGATTTCGACTCCTAGGGACCCTATGTACAGCAGAGGGAACCTTGCCTGGTCTTTTTGCAACATCTTCTCACCTTCTGGAGCTCTATCAGACAATGCTCTGCTGCATTCATAGGGTTTTCATGGCCAAGTTTCTCGAAAGTGGGTGGCCAAGTCCTTCTTCCTAGTCTGTTCAGTCTGGGAGCTCCACTGAAACCTGTCCACCATGGGTGACCATGCTGGTATTTGAAATGCCAGGGGCATAGCTTTCTGTATCACGGTGTCATGCAGCTGCCACAGTATGACAACTGACAGATGAGTGGTGAGGTTCCCTGGCCGGGACACAAACCCAAGCCACAGAGGTAAGTGTGTTACCACACAAAATTGGGGTTCTCTGTCCCATGCACATAAACAATCCAATTAATTATGGCACCAGCCTTTGAGGGGAGAAATCAGCTTTTATTCTGTGAGATTGATCTCCAGGGAGACAGGGAGCATGTGCCCTCAGATCTGTCTCTCCAATTGAGGATTTGGGACAAAATTAAAGAGGTTAGGGAGAACAGGCTGGCACTCAGAAACTCTGGTGGGACAGGTTTTGATTGGTGGGCTTCAGGTATTTATGGTAAGGTTTTAAACATTTATGATGGGGTTCTAAACATTTTTGCGTGAGGTGGGAAAGGAATTTTAATACTGGATCTTCCTGAATGAGGGACCCCTCACTTCTGATAAGAGTCCAGCTTTCAGGTTCCAGTCACGTCCGGGTCCTTGGGTTCCGTGGAAGGGGGATCTTTGGCTCCAAGATTGTTTCAGGTCACGATTTCTTCTTTTGCGCATGCCCTGGCTACATGACTTTGCAGTTTTTCTGAAAGACGATCCTTAATCACTTTGTTGATAAGAGATGGGGGTCTGTTCAAATTGGCTCTAAATGGGCCCAGGGTCACAAGAGCACCAAATCTTAACCACTAGACCACATAATGTATATAGTGCCTTACAAATTAACCACATTTATCCAGGTGTATGACAGGATACAAGAGCTGCCTGTGGGAAGCAATTTATGGCCAAGCAATCCTGGCCAGGACGACTCTATTGAACTGGCAAAGAGTATGGCCCTTGGCCTCCCTGATCTGTGTGCCCTCATGCAGACAAGAGAGACTAATAAGACACTGCTAGAACCAAGACATAGCTCTACTAGTTTGAGGATAGGGGAGGCTTCTCTCCCTTGCCCCTACTTCCCTCAGGCTCTGAAGACCTCATTTTGAAGGAGGGAACAGACCAGAACATTGATTCACCACCACTCCCCAGGCCTTCTCATCTTTCATTTCCGCTGCTTGGATTACTCTGTCCTCTGCTCCTCCTTAATTGGGAGGTTTCACTCAGATGAAGTCCAAGCACATATGTTCTGGGGTCCCTAAGTTCTCTATGAGAATCATTAAATTTTGTTCATTTCTATGTTTGTCTTAAAAATATAATAACATGAGCATATTATGGGTTATCTGGTCAACCATCTTACACCCACATGCTGCCATACAATTTCAAGGTCCACGCTTGCATTTCCCTTAATGATTGCACAGGTGCCATGTGATCTGCTTATGTGACATGTTTGACTTTTAATGCAGGGTTTCTCAAACTAGGGTTAGCACGGACATCTGCAGACATAATCCTAGGATCTGAAAATCCTCAAAATTCTAACCTCCCTCATTCATCCTCTCAGTTCTTGACTGTTTTGTCCTAGGCAGCTATTTGAATTAAGATGATCTCCATGGAAAATTTTTAATGTCTAATTAATGTCTGTCAACCTCATCTCTCACATAAAGATACTCATTTTCTTGACTGATGCTGTGTCTTCAGTATTTTTTTTTCCCGTCTTTCTTTCACTGTACTGAATTTAATATGCTATAAATTTTGAAAGAGCATCGTGGCCAGATTTAGAAAATTGGTGATGGGAACTGGGAATGCCATACGTGAGAGAGAAAAGGATCAGTGAGACAGTGGAGGGGTATGTTATTCTTGTCTGCTTAGGAGGAAGGGGACAGCATGAGAGGAATTGGTGATGTTCTGTCATATTTACAATTGATATAGAAAATGCTTTGATGGGAGAAAAAGGACATAGATTTTGGAGTCACCCGGACAATCATATGACTGGGGCAAAATGCTTGGCTTTTTCAAGTCTTGATTTTTTTTTAATCTAAATAATAGGAATAAAAATACTAATACCTCTTCAATCAATGGCACTAGAACAACTAGATGTACATATTTTAAAAAATAAGAACTTTGATTCTTATATCACATGCAAAAAATTAATTCAAGATGAATCATAGACCTAAATGTAAACGCTAAAATTAGGAAGCTTCTAAACTAAACAGAGAACAATATCGCTGTAACTTTGAGATGGGTAAAGACCTCTTAGAGAGGGCACAAAAAGCTTTGACCATAAAAGGAAAAGTTAATAAATTGGACTTCACCAAAATTAAAGACTTCTACTTTTCCAAGGACACTGTTTACCTCTCAGTAAAGTACAATTCTCCCTTTAGCAGCTCAGATACCTTATATCCCACAGAACTACAAAGAGACCTCCAAAGGGCAAACCCAGTGATGAATGATGCTAATGACCCGGAAGTTTTCCTTTTGAGATGTTGATGAAAGGGAGGACAGCTGGGGCAGCAGGGATTAAGGGGATGTAGTTCCTTCATGTTGTAATGAAAAACAAGTTATTTTACTTTCAGTTTTACAAAACCATTTTCATGTCGCCTTTTCTGAATATGCTGTGCGTGTCATTGCTATGGCAAATGCGGTGAAAAAAGTATTTGTGAGAACAAAGTGAAAGACCTGTGGGCAGCTCAGAAGCAGTCAGTTGCATACTACAAGAGGCAGGAGGAGGATTGGGCTTGGGTCAAAGTTCCAAAACTAAATTACTGAAATATGCATAATTATCTCCATAAAATAACACTCTCAAAGAGGTCTCAACAATTGCAATAGACAGATTTGCATATTAAAAATTCCATGACGCTTCCTGAAATATTTATGATTTTGTATTGACATCTCTCTTTTTTCAAAGCTCTAAATAATTAAGTGTTTCTATAATATTCGGGAATACAGAGTGACAACAATAATTGTTTAGCCCATATACTCTCTTGTTTGGAAAAGATCTTGACCATATTAGTGAAACCATCTCATGAGTTTGATTGCATGTTTGACAAAGTGGCAAGGGCAATGTCAAATTTCAATGAATGATCTTCTTATTATTATTGTTTTCCATATTCCCATCCAGTAAAAGGCATCCAAGAGGACAGTTTAAGGTTGGAGTATAGCAGGAGTTGGTCAATTTTTCTGTTACGCGCCAGATAGTAAATATTTTAGGCTTTGAGGCCCATATGGTCTCTGTCACAACTACTCAACTCTGCCATTGTAGCACAAAAGCAGATATAGATAATAAACAAATGGGCAGGCTGTGTTCCAATAAAACTTTATTTATGGACACTAAAATTGAATTTCATATAATTTTCATGTGTCATGGAATATTATTCTATTTTATTTTTTTTTAACCATTTAATCATGTTAAAACCATTCTTGGGCCGGCCCCATGGCGTAGCAGTTAAGTGCGCACGCCCTGCTACTGGCGGCCCGGGGTTCAGATCCCGGGCGCGCACTGACACGCTGCTTCTCTGACCATGCTGAGGCCGCGTCCCACATGCAGCAACTAGAAGGATGTGCAACTATGACATACAACTATCTACTGGGGCTTTGGGGGAAAAAAAAAAGGAGGAGGGTTGGCAATAGATGTTAGCTCAGGGCAGGTCTTCCTCAGCAAAAAGAGGAGGATTAGCATGGATGTTAGTTCAGGGCTGATCTTCCTCACAAAAAAAAAAAAAAAAAAAAACATTCTTAGCTCAAGAGTCATACGTAAACAAGTGACTGCCTGGATTTGGCCCAAAGCAGGTAGTTTGCTGATCCCTGGATTTGACTACTGATATTTTCTAGCTGAGGGACTTTTACTAAGTCATGTAACTTTCCTGAGACTTAGTTTCTTTATCTATGCAACTTGGGTTGTCAGATACACCTTAGAAGGTGGCTGAGGATTAAATGAATAAAATATGGAGAGATTCTGTGTAAACTAGAAAGCACTTTAAAAATTAAATATTAATATATTTAAATACTATTATTAAATAATATATTTCTTGTTATATTTATACATTAGATATTACACAAATGATCAGCCATATTACCATTATCATATCATTTAAGAGAAACGTAATAACAAAAATTGGCACTGGGGAGCCTGATGCAAAACTATCCTAAATAAAATGGAATTTCTTTTTGGTTTTTTTAACTGATTTTTTAAAAAATAAATTTGACATGTAATATTGTGTAATTTTGGAATTTCACTTTTACCAAAAGAAAGTTTCAATTTTGACTTTCCATGTTCCTGTTTTCTCTCTCTTCATTGGGTGGATAATGTGATGTCAGCAAAAGTGAAGGATGGGTAAAAATTGAGTTAAATTCCTGTTTGAAACCTCTTGCTCATCCATTTAAGCTGCGTTTTCCTCCCTGAGAACTTTTAGGTGAGAAAGGACATCTGTTCTAGATGATTCAGACCTTTACTGGCCTCTAGGTGGAATGAGGTGATCTCTTCGTGCCTTTCTCCTGTCAGCGGTAGACAAGACCAGTTACTAACTAAAATTAAATTGTTTACCACTGATGAGACCACTGCAAATATTGCTGCTCCTTATTTAATTTCTATTTGGGGAATATCCAAAGAGAAAAGTAAGCTCTTGTTCAAAATCTTTCACATCTTAATTTTTGAAAAGCTAGTTTTCAAGTTATTAGAATTTGTATAGATGGAAACTTAACAGCCTCCTTCTTTACTTTCTGTTCTCTTAGTCCTGTAGCTATACAATGCCAACACAATCAATTAGGAGAAAAATAAATTCAATCCACAGGCTTATCTACTTACCCTAGAGTACCTAGGGCCTTGAACATTGTAGGAACTTAATAATATTAAGTTTGAAGGATGACTTTTAATGAAGCAATTATTTCATACTGAATAAGCAATTTTGTAATCATGTGGACTCACAATTGGTGTCATTACTCTTTTCTTTGTCTTTGTTTTCTCCTCTCTTCAGCTATTGAAGCCATTTAAGCCAGAATCACTAGAGCAGTTTTGCCATTTAAAATGGGCCTACAGGCCTTGGTCTCCTGCAAACAGTCTAGACAGAGGTGCATATGGAAGCCTCCAGTGAGAACTTCTTCAGTTGTTTGTTGTACAGTCATGTGCTGCATCACAACGACAGACTGCATGTATAATAGTGGTCCCATAAGATTAGTACCCTATGGCCTAGGTGTGTAGTAGGCTATACCATCTAGGTTTATATAAGTACGCTCTGTGATGTCAGCACAATGACAAAGTCACCTAACAACACATATCTCAGAACGTGTCCCCCTCGTTAAGCGACGCGTGACTGTACTATGTTGAGAAACCACACGGAAATGAAATCTCGATATCAATGATTTTTCTTATTTTTATATTGTTGTTGCTTTTCACAAGCCTTGCTGATATTGTTCTACAACTATAAAGTGGATTAAAGCTTTTTAAATGGCATAAATTCACTCTAGCCTTAGAGTTAGCATTTTTTATACATGGCTCTAAAGTAGGAGTTTTGATAATGTGCATTTCTACCTCAGCTAATGCCATTCGAGACAGGATACAGACAGTCCTTGACTTAGGATGGTTTGACTTAACAATTTTTCAACTTTATAATGGTGCAAAAGGGATACACATGCAGTAGAAACCGTACCTGGAATTTTGAATTATGTTCTTTTCCTCGGCAAGCAACATGTGGTACAATCCTCTCTCGTGATGCTGGGCATCACGATGCTGGGAGCCACAGCTCCCAGTCAGCCCACAATCACGAGGGTAAGCAACCGATACACTTACAACCACTCTGTACCCATCCAACTATTCTGTGTTTCACTTTCAGTACAGCATTCAGTCAATTACATGAGATATTCAACACTTTATTATAAAATAGGCTTTGTGTTAGATGATTTTGCCCACCTGTAGGCTAATGTAAGTGTTCTGAGCACGTTTAAGATAAGGTAAGCTAGGTTAAGCTATGATGTTCAGCAGGTTAGGTGTGTTAAATGCATTTTCAACTTACAATATTTTCAACTTATGATGGGTTTATTGGGACGTAACCCCATCATAAGTCGAGGAAGATCTGTAATTAATCCTACAAGCAGTAACTGGTTAGTACAGGACTGATAAGAACCCTGGGAAACACTTTAAGGACAGATATTTGAGATTGAAGTAAATAAAGGGGGAAAATGTTTCAGACTGTGTCAGACGCAGGTCTGCCTTTTAACAATATCAACATTAGACTGTTTATTGTAGTGCCTCCCAACCTGCCCTTACACTTCCCGGGGGGAGCCCCTGGACTGAGCATGGGTACAGTAAAACTCTCAAAAAGTGTTAGAATCTATTTCAATCCACCTTAATTTAAAATATATGAAAAGTGGTATAGATTAGACCTCACTAGTTTGGGATTATCTTTCATGGAAGGTTGAGCCCATCCATGACAGCCATGGAGAATTCTCATCCGTGGGGACAAATAGTTCTTGACTCCTACTGACCCAGCTTTTATTTGGAGCCAGGCTCTGTGCTAGGTGCTTTTCATTCAGTATCTACCATTTACTCTTCACAGAAACCACTGCAAAAACAGGCTCATATATGGAAGTTTGTTACATTGTTCTCTATATTTTTTAATTAGCATAATTAGCCAAAATATTCATCAATTGATGAATAACTAAACAAAATGTGGTATATCCATATAATGGAATATTATTTAGCAATGAAAAGGAAAGAAGTACTGATGTGAGCTACAACATGAATGAACTTGAAAACTTTATGCTAAGTGAAAGAAGCCAGACACTAAAGGTTACATATTGGTTGTCAGGGGATGGGGGAAAGGATGGGAATGGGATGTGACCGCTAATGGATATGGGGTTTCTTTTGGGGTGATGAAAATGTTCTAATATTGATTGTGGTAATGGTTGCATAACTCTGTGAATTACTTAAAATACATAAAATTGTACACTTTAAGTGGGTGAACAGTTTGGTATGTGAATTATATCCCAATAAAGCTGTTATTAACAAATAAGCAGACTGGGAGTGAGAGTTAGGGTTAGATGAGGAAGGGCTTGAACGCCATGGTAGGGCATTGGACTCTATTGTCATCTGTGGGCACCATCAATATTTTCAAAGAGTAGAGTCGATCAGATTTTTGTTTTAGAAAAACCACTGTTTTAATGGCATGCATGACGGATGCGAGCCAGGAAAACCTGACACAGAGAGAGCAATGAGAATCTGCCATATTTGTGGAGATTTTATGAAAATATTAGTTTGTGTTTTGTTCTCATGGTATTTTTCCCTCCATATCAGGAAGGTAAACTCTCATTACTTCATTCGCCCAGAGAAAGATCTGTTGCAGGGCCAAGAGCAGAATTTATTCAGAGACAGCTCTCCAAACAGTTCCACCTCCTTGTCAACACTTGGTGTTTTCTGTCTCTGGTTCTAGCCATCTGAGTGGGTGTGAAGTGGCATCTCACTGTGGTTTTGATTTGTATTTTTCTGATGATCAGTGATGCTGAGCATCTTTTCATGTGCTTACTGGCCATTTTATATCACCTTTCCTCCTGCTGAAATGGCAGTTTTACAATAAGAGATTGATTCTGAAACCAAGGGCCAACTGGCTTTAATTATACTCAGTTGTCTGTTTGCAAAAGTAGTTAGATAATGCATTACTAAATCCCACGCTAGAGATAACATCACTGATGCTTGGGTCACCATGGTAACGAGTGGGGTGCTTAAGTTTTTCAGGAACTGAGAGTCAACTCCTTATCCAGTTCAGGCTGGTTAAGACCACCAACTCATCAACTGGGCCTGCGTGGATGACCAATAGGTGACACTTTGATGTCGAGGAGCCAAAAACTCCACCCTCAGATCATGATAACACTACCATTTTGTGAATATGCATCCTATGAAGAGCCATGAAGCTTAACGACACTTGCACAGATCAGCAATTGCCTCACTTCTCCTCTCCTCCGACCATCTATTCCCACACTTCAGGCCACCCCGCCCCTTTATCCCATAAATATCCCTAATCCCCATTTTTCAGGGACACAGATTTGAGATTTGTTCTCCTGTCTCCTCACTTGGCTGCCATGTGAATAAACCTTTGCTCTGCTGCAAACTCATCATCTCTGTGCTTGGCATAATCGTGCAGCAGGCAAAACGAACCTGGTTCAGTAACAATTCCTTTGCTCTCTCAAAGTAGAAATGTATAAACCTAATGGTTCTTAAGCCAGGCAATTTTGCCCCCTAAGAAGGGTTGCCAGATAAAATACAGATGCCCACTTAAATTTGAATCTCAAATAAATGGCAAATAATTTTTCAGCATGCATATGTTCCAAATATTGCATGGGACATATGTATACTAAAAAATTATTAATTGTTTATCTGACATTCAAATTGAACTGTGCATCTGTATTTTTATTTGCTAAATCTGGCAACTTTAATCCAAGAAGATATTTAGCAATGTCTGGAGACATTTTTGGTTGTCACAACTCAGAGAGGGCTGGGGGCAGGGGTAGTAGGCAATAGAGGCCAGGTTTGCTGCTAAACATCCCACAGTGCACAGGAAAGTTCCTCATGGTAAAGAATGATTTCAGCCCCAAACATGAGTAGCTTAGAGGTTGTATAACCCTGCCTTAACCATATAACGTGAACTGCCTCTGTGAGATGAAGAGAGGAAGGGAGGCCCTCTGGAAAAAAAGAATCAGAGGGGAAGTCTGGAGTGAATAGGTGGGGGATTCAATTAAATTAGCTCCCTTTTCAATGAGGACTGAGATCTGTGTTGGCTGCTCCGCCCAAGAGTCCAGTGACAGGAACCCTCTGCAGCCTGCAGGGCAGGAAGGGCGGGACCCACTCGGGCCTTCAGAGAAGCTATTATCAAACAGACAGAGCCCCAAACGGCATCATGATCTGCATCTGGCTCCTGCTGCTGCAAACCAGAGCAGAGCCTCACCTCCAGAGCCCGGAAGGACCTGAGCCCACAACCATGGGCACCATCAGCACAGCCACCCACCCTCACCCCCAAACCCTGGCCCACAGGGATAACAAGGCCTCCCAGTGGCTCTGTTCACATGAAATGAACAAGTTTGGCTTGAACAGCAGACAAGCTGAATGAAAGATTGCTTCCCACTCCAGTCAGAACAGCTGACACTGTACCTTTGGCCATTGTCCCTCAATTTTCTCTTCTCTTACCCCAACGTACATTAGAGTGGGTGCTGAGATAGCATTTATCAAATTCCTGTGTTTGTGGATCACTTTCAGTAACATCATCATGAATGTCAGCTTCTAGTCCCTCAGAGAGCAAAGATGAGACGTTGATAGACTTGATTAACCCAAAACCCCAGCACACAAGTTCCTAGAATATTCCTTCTTAAACACTGCCTCTGCTTGACGCTTTATCTTTATTTACCATTATTATGCAATATCTACATAGTAAACTGGTTCATGCGAGGAATTCTGCGTGCAGGGAAATGAGCAATTCCATAATTCACAGGGCTCTTCCTCAACTGTATGAAGTTGCCTCAAGCAATTCCGTCAGAAATAATTCAATTGCTTAGAGCCATCTTCAAACTCCAAGATGTCATACGATTGTTTCCTTCCAGCAACACAAACAAGCACAAGGCTCATCCATCTAGAAAGTGCTCACTACCACTCGTGCTATAGAAATTCTTTTGAGTGATCTGTACTTTTATTGTACCTGTGTCTGTGGCCATGTTTCATTAGGATGTTTGGCTTTTGTTTCACAAATCTGTCCCAGAAAGTAAAGAAGATATCCAAGATGATAAATGTGTTTTAAAAAATGAGTATCACGTTAAATTGCTATCCATGAATTGAAGAATAATTGGTGCTGCACATATATTTTTTTTAGAAAATAATTCATAATTTCTCTCTTTTAAGTTTGCTTTTTTTTTTTCCTTCTACTACACAATTTTTACTCCTGGCTGCCTTAGAGGTCCTAGGTTTCTATGGTATATTTGGATGACAAGTTGAGGGTCCAAGAGGAATCTGAAAAGGCAAAATTTAAAAATAAATAATATTGTACTATGCAGAGAAGTAGAGCTCTGCTCTGTAGAGCTGCTCTTCAGAAGGAGACGATTTTTTTCTAGAGAATGGAACTTTCGATGGGGCATGAAAATCGTTACATAAATCAACTGTCTCCACTCCCACTGGTTTTTCCTTCGTGACAGCTGCACCTGCTGGGTGGAAAGGTGATGCTCAGTCAACTTGTACAGAGATTGTATTACAGAGCCACATGTGCACGGTGGGCTTTGTGGTCCTGCACCATCACTTACCTTGGCAATAACTTTCTACTCCACATGAACTCTGCATCCCCTATACCACTGCTTTAGGGTTTGCCAAAACTAGGAATACTCCTCATTTGCCCAGATGGCACCTTCCTTTTATTGCAATGAGATGAAAAATACCAGATACCTGGAGACAGTTTGTTGTCCCTTTATCCCCCATCACAGGAAGGGCCACGAGTATGAAGGGATTACCCAAGCTGCTCTTGCCTCTGCCTGAAGGTGGAATTCTTCCCAGCTTGAAGGATCCTGGGACCCAGAGGGGATGGCCTCCTCCACACAGGAGCTGAGGAAAGGGCTGGCCAACATCCACAAGCAGGTCTGGGGCCCCAGCTAGGCTCATGTTCCAAAGGCCAGGGGCGGAGGCTCTCCTTCTGTTATTCCTGGGGTCCATAGGTAGACAGATTATTTTGGTTAGGTTGTTTGCCTTTCCATAGACCTTAGGTCAGTAACCACACAAATCAATCCTAGTGCTGTAGGGGAGGAAGGCATATTCCTCTACCCTCTAGGTCCTTCTGGCTGATCTAAATATTAAATTGACATGAGACAGAATAACAGGAGAAAATCAAACAGAGTTTAATAACATGTATATCTGGGAGAAACCCAGGAAAACTGAGGAACTCACTAAAATGGCTGAAGCCACCACCTTAAATACCATCTTCAGCTAAAGACAAAAGAAGATATTGGGGGTAGTGGTTTGGGCCTTCAACGGGGAGGAAGGCAATTCACATAGAGATGGCAAAGTAAATGTTTGGTAAACAAATGTTTGCCATACCTTGTAAAGACAACAGGACATGGAGAGGACTTGAATTAAATGGGCCTTACAAGGTTCCTCCCTCCCTGTCTACCATTATAGTTATCTGTGGTGATAGCTCCTTCCTGAAACCGGCCTTTTATCTTAAATTCTTTTAGGCAATTAGGGGGAAGGTCAAAGTTTTTTTCTGAGTATTTTGTTTTTAAAGACAGTCAAGCCAAAGAGACACATTTTGGAGTGGCCGATTCTGATCCCCCATAGCACACACTGGAATCTACCGTGCTGGGAAAGCAGTTCTTGACCCTCTCCATCCCAGCGAGCCAGGCATATCGATGTTTTGTAATTTTAATTTGAGTACCACCTCCAAGTTTCCAACTCCGTCCCTGAGCACAAAACCACCTGCTTGGGTTGGAATCTGTTTTCTCCTTTTATTCCTCCCCCTTCCACCTGCAGAGAGCAGAAATAAATGTCTCTCGTCTGTAAAAGATTCTGCCTTGACTGGACCTAAACTTGCTACCTTTGTATAATAAAAGAAGGGGAAAGGAAAAATGATTGTGCATTTTAAAAGCCTGGTGAAGACAGGAGGCGCTGTAGGGAGAAGGGGCTCTGCCTCAGCCCCCAGTCCCAGCCCACCCACTCCCGGAGAGCAGCTGTCCGACAGCAAGCAGGGCGGATAGAAAATGAGATGGTGACAAGAGTGTGGAGGAGGCAATTGGGGAGATCAGTTCCGCTGAGACAGGCTCTAAAGCGAACCCCCTGGAGCAACGCTGCTCTCATCTGCAGGATGGCCCCCGAGTCCACTCTGACTGAACATGGTGGCCGAGGATCTGCACCCTGCCCAGTGTGTCCTTGTGCGTAAAGCGCCTTACTCTTCACAACAGGCAGTGATCAGACAAGGGCTGTGTGTGCATTTAAAGAATGCCAGGCTTCAAAGGCAGCCTCAACAAAGCATTATTTTTGGAACATGATTAGGAATCTTCTTCAACTGCCCAATTTCCTGTTTCCTTCTAATCAACCTCTTAAAACACAGGATTGTATTCTTAAGACAGAGTGGTAAAAGCACACAGAATTCCAGGAGACACAGCACAATCATTGTCAGGAAGGCTTAAGGAATAGAAAGAAAATGCAGGGGATAGCCTCTGTTTTGACAGGTGCCAGGGGTCAGAGGTCATTTAGAACAAAGTTCACCAGTTGGAGAACTTTCTGTGGTGCTTGGAGGCCATCACACAATGGCTGGAAACTTCACACTCATTGAAGTAAATGTACTGAGCATATAGGAATGTGGAAACAAAAGCCACCACCAAGCATTTGCTGTAATGACCATACTTATCCAGTTTGTCATGACAGAACATAACAAGGAAAGAAGAATTTAGTACACGCTCAGTAGGGACATAGATCTGAAGCCGTGTGCACTCTAAATAGAAACAGAAAAGATACGATGATCCAAAAGTAATATTCTAGCCGAGGAGGCAAGATTAAAAGAAACAAGCACACACAATAACAATACATATAAATGTGTACGTGATCATTTGCTGTTGGCAAGGTCCTTGGGACTCAACATACAAAGATCCACTTCTTGAAGAAGAAACTGGGACATTTTTAGTTCTCTTTTACCTTGAAGGTGTAACAGGATGCAAATAACTGGTGAGGGAAAGTGCCCAAAGGTGACAGGGAGTGGCCTCTTTGTTGTAAGGATTCACTGTGCCCCGCCAGTGTGTGGAAGAGGGAATGGAGGTTGGTTCATCTCTGGAGTTGGTTAGGCAAAGTGTCTTACTAGAGCTTCGGCGGCATTCAAAGCAGAGCCGGCTTTGGGGCAAGTTGTGAAGAAATTTGCTCAGATGATTTTGATGCGCCCGTTCTTGCAGACTTGTCTCTCCACTCACGGATACTCACAGCGCTCAGGTTCCTTCAGCTTCCCGCCGCCTTCCACCAAATTGCCGCACCCAGGACAGTGCTCACCACCCCAATGCTTCTAGAACCCATTCCACTGCACAGGATTTTAAGACCTGAGGGTACAGAATTTTAAAAAGTAATGAAGTGTGGCCGGCCAGTGGCATAGCAGTTAAGTGCGTGCACTCCGCTGCGGCAGCCCGAAGTTCGCAGGTCCGCATCCTGGGCGCGCACTGACGCACCGCTTGTCAGGCCATGCTGTGGCAGAGTCCCATGTAAAGCAGAGGAAGATGGGCACGGATATTAGCCCAGGGCCAGTCTTCCTCAGCAAAAAGGGGAGGATTGGCATTGGATGTTAGCTCAGGGCTAGTCATCCTCACAAAAAAAAAAAAAAAAAGTAATGAAATAATGTAAGTGAAGAAGTATGAGCATCCAGAATGGACTTCCTTGAAATGTACTGGCTTTTAATCAATCGCCATTGACTATTCACTAAATAGAGAGCCCAGCCCTTCTGTGTGGAAGAGCTATACCAAGAGAAAAGGAAACACTTCTTGCCTTTGGCAGCTTACATTCTAAGCAAATTTGAAATGCACCAGCGCTGTCTAATTCACCTTTAGGAGGAACAACAAATCAGGAAGCACGCAAGAGGGAAAGCAGCCATTTCCAAATGCCTTTTACTACCAACCAGCCTCTGATTGGTAGGAAATTTCTAGGATTATTGAGGTTTTCCTTGTAAGAATGGGGACATCAAAATCATCTGAGCAAATTTCTTCACAACTTGCCCCAAAGCCGGCCCTGCTTTGAGTGCCGCCGAGCTCTGGTAAGACACTTTGCCTAACCAACTCCAGAGACGAACCAACCTCCATACCCTCTTCCACACACCGGCGGGGCATGCTGAATCCTTACAACAAAGAGGCCACTCTGTCACCTTCGAGCACTTTCCCTCACCAATTGGGCTGCATACTTACCTCCTATCAGTTGTCTTTGTTCCCAAACATCTTTATGCCAGTTGTGCTTGGAACTATAATTCTGTAATTTTTTTCCAGCTTTATTGAGGTATGATTGACAAATAAAAATTGTATATGTGTAGGTTGTACAATGTGATTTTTTCCAAAGGTGTACAACATGATGATTTAATATATGTATACATTGTGAAATGATTATAGTCAAGCTAATTAACACAACCATCACCTCACATAGTTACCTTTTTGTGTGTGTTTGTGGTGGGAACACTTAAGATCTACTCTCTTAGCAAACTGCAAGTATACAACACTATCATTTGTAATTTTATGAAAAGTGAGATGAGTGTGATTGTTTTCACCCCACACAGAAGAGGACTCTGAAACTGAGGCAAAATGTTCAAAGGTTCAGAAGAGCCATAGTCTACCCACTCACTCACCCTCCCATGGATTCTGGTGGTCCAAGGGAAGGTGGAGATAGAAGACACACAGCTGGGGCTTCTCCTAAGCCCCCCGTGGCTCCCCACTCTCCTGAGCATCTCTGAGGACCACCAGGGAGGAGCACTGCCACACACCCTGGAACCAGAAGTTGAGAATCCGATTCAGAGCTCCAAAAACTGCACGAAGTAGTGTGGTGTATTGGAACTTGCAACAACAACAACAACAAAAAAAGTAACTTTTCTTTGGCTCACAAATTAAAGAAGAACATTTGTGTTTATTAAAATGACTCAAACTAATTAATTCAGAGCTATCACTTGGAAATCCTAAGAGAGGAAAGGTCTGTGTTTGTATTTGAAATTTCAAAACAGTGAAATATTTAAGATGCCAACCCAAAGCTCCAGCAAATCAATATTAGTGACTATTTCAGCAAGGTTGTATGATATTTCTTAAGGAAATTGGCATTCAGGGTTTTTTTCCCCCCACATTCAGTATTAAATGTAAAAATTGTATATCTAAGCAGTAAATAGTAGAAAATCATTCTAGGTTTAATTTGAAATGTGGGTTTAAATGTGAGATAAATGAAGTATGATGTGGCAATCCAGTGCTATTTATTGTGGAAAAAGAAAAATCGACCTTGGTAGAAAGACTCTTTGGTATTTAAAATGATTGTTAAAATACGAATATGTCATAGACATTGTACTTGAGTTTTAAATGCTCCAAGGTTAGCTAATTACATCCCTTCCATTGTTAAAGTCCCCTTGACATTAGAAATGGAAATGTTCTTTTAGTATGATCATCGATTCTTGGGAGGCACCACAGAATAGTTACTTCCAAAATGTTCCCTTCTTCTTGGTACACTGTAGAGTCTTTTAAGAACAAAGAGTTATTCTCAATTAAAGCTGGACTGAGCTGTACCAACTGTACTCCAGCATTATTTCAGAAATTCTGTATTCACTGGGGAGGATGGAACAAAATAATTAGGAGACAGGGCCCAGAGACCCTCAAGGAAAGATATTCTTGCTGTGTTTTACAGCTTTTTCTTCCCATTTTCTTTTCTATCTTTTGCCATCTCTCCCACCCACTCTTCATGCCAGCAAATAGACAATCCTGGGGAATATGAATATTGTATGCTTACTAGTTAATTTACTTGGAGTTGATATCCAGGAACCACAAATCTGACCATTCAGGAGTTTCCATCAAATTTTTTGCAGCCTACTAAGAACAGTTGCCCATGAGAACTACTGATTCTTCTTCGTTTACATACCACATATGACAGGGCATAATGCACCATGTCTTGTTTACACTTAAGCTGCTCTGTATTGGATCAGACAACATTACTCACTTTTAAGTTCTGATTTCTGTCTCTTGCACATGGGTATTTAGGCTTACGTCGTAGTTCAATTCAAATGCTCCCTTCCTATAAAGACCAGCCTAAGGGGGCACTACGTGCAACACTACCAGAATATAAAAACATGACATTGACTCTTTCTTTTTTTATTTTTTTAATGAAAGCATTTTTTTGAAGAAGAAGAAGATTGGCCCTGAACTAACATCTGTTGCCAATCTTCCTCCTTTTTTCCTTTTTTCTCCCCAAAGCCCCAGTACATAGCTGTATGTCATAGTTATGCATCCTTCTAGTTGCTCTATGTGGGACGCCACCTCAGCAGGGCTTGATGAGAGGTGAGTAGATCTGCACCCAGGATCCGAACCGGCGAACCCTGGGCCGCTGAAGCAGAACTTGCGAAGTTAACCTCTACACCACCTGGCGGGCCCCGACACTGGCTCTCTTTCTTAATGATTGGTTTGAAGTTGAGGAGATTCATTAATTCAACATTTATTGAATGTCTACTTTGCAACAGGCCATGAGCTAAGCTCTGGGGATTTTTATAAAGGAATGCCTGGTAGCTACAGCATTTTAACATAGATCACATTTTGTGCTTTATGCAAATTCATAACCCAGCTGGGAAATAGACACCCAAGCAAGTAAGAGTGTTGGTGATGGTGGTTTGAAATAAGTGCCCACAAAGAGCCCTGAGGAGGGAGGGGTGCTGGGGCTGGCCTTTGTAGTATTCATACATGAATCTTTTTGTGGGTATTTGTTTTCATTTCTTTTGGATAATACCTAGGAGTGAAATAGCTGGGTCAAGGGGTAATTTTATTAGAAACTGCCAAACTGTTTTCCACAAGGCTGCACCATGTTGCATTCCCACCAGCAGTGCATGAATTCCATTTGCTCAACAATCTCAACAACACTTGATATTGTCAGACTTTAAAATTTTACCCATTCCCCTGTGTATAGTGGTGTCTCATTGTGGTTTTAATTTACATTTTCCTAATAACTATTAGTTATATGTTATTATAAGATATATATAATTATAGATATATTATCATGTCTATATATTATTATATCTATAATATATATATTACATCTATCATTATATATAATATTATATGTTAATATTATATATTAGAATTATATATAATATTATATGTTAATATTATATATTAGAATTATATATAATCTATATTAGTTACATAGTTATTATATGTTGAACAACTTTTCACGTGCTCGTCAGCCATTTGGATATCCTATTTTATAAAGTGCCTGTTCACATCTTTTGTCCATTTTTAAATTGGGTTTTTGTCCTCTTTTATTGATTTGGAGAAATTCTTTATGTATTCTGGTAACAAATCCTTTGTTGGATATATGTATTGCAAGTATCTTCTCCCTGAAATGAATATTCTTTTGTACTTGATAAAGAAACTTCAGGATTGCATTTGGGCAAGCATTGTTCGAAAGGATAGAGTGAATTCTACAGATTTTGCTGTACTATCTGACTGCCCCAACATGCCTATGTTGGCCTAAAATGAAATGAAAGTCTGATGTGTAATAAGATATTGAGTTTTAATCATGTGCTTGGTGGCTATTCAGTCATGTACATAGTAAGTGTTGAACACATATTTGCTGAAAAAACTAATAATTGGGAAGAAAGGTGCTTTTTTAAAATGAAAATTACTTTAAACTAAGCCCCCTAAGTGGAATGTACCATCAGAGAAGACACATACTTGAAATTATTTTTCAATTAAATCACTCATTTGTTCATTCAATAAGTAATTGAGGGCCTGCTAAGTGTAGGGTACTTTTGTTAAACTCTGTAGGGGATATAAAGAAACAAAAACAATGCTTTTCTTTGAATAGCAACTCACGATTCATAACACGCCCTCAGAAATTGTATTTGAACTTGAAAACTAGCTTCTCAAATTCTGCATTGCTTATTTATTAATTCAAGCAAATATCATGTACCTACTATGCGTCAGAGCAAAAGTTTTGGAACACGATGGACAGTAAATAATAAACACGTGAATGGTGGAATTGTACTGAAACCATAATCTCTCCATCCCACCAGCAGCATTAACCACCTGCCTCCACGATACTTGTGAACTTTGGACAAACTTCTTTGTTTGCTTTAATTTTACTTATTTTTGAAAAATAAGTAATACCTTCACATGGTTCAAAAATCAAAATGGTATGAAAAAGTATACATTAAGAAGTCTTACTCACATCCAGGGGTTGGTCTGCCCCATCTTCCATCCCATTGTCTCACTCCTTTTATTAGTTTCTTGTGTATCCTTCCAATGTTTCTTTATGGAAGTATGCACAAATACCAATAAATGTCCTTATTTCTCCCTCATTCTCACATGAGCGTTGACATGTTACATACCGTTATATAAATGCATGAAGGATGGCTCCTGCATATTGGCCCCTGTGTTGTTTACTTCTCCGTGGCAGACTAGGACCATTAGCTCAAAGCACACCAGTGCCAAACTCAAATTCTACACAACCAATGCCTTAAATATAGCTCAAATAAGCATATTTTTAGCCATTGAGAAACTTTCTGCTTTGCATACCTGGTGAAGCTGCACCCAACATTTGCTAGCCGTAGGCAACACAAACCTTGGGGACACAAAAGACCCCAAGATGCTGCTGCCCATTGTAGGTCTCTGACCCAGGGACTCCCCACCTTGCTGCTATACAGCATCATGAGCCCTCTCTCCAATCCCCCTCTCTCCCAGAGTTCCCTTTCCCTCTTTCCTTTCTGAGGAGTGGCCCCATTCTCCCATCTCTGGAAGCTGCCCTGCTCTCAGGGACTTCCCCTCTCATGCAACATGTCCAAGCCCTGCCCAGACAAAGTTCGTTATGTGCCATTGACTGTCATCTCACAGTCTCGTCTTTTCCTTTATCAGCCCTGAAATCCTCAATCTCACCACACATTCTCTGCGTTTTCCTCTGCTTTTTTATAAATAATATATTCTGAGCAAAGCATCCTCATTCTTTTAGACAGCTCCATAGTACTCCATTGTGTAGATGGGCCAAAGTGTATCTACCCAGGCCCTATTGAAGGACACTTGGATTCTTTCCAGTCTTTTGCTATTACAATAACGCTGCAATGTATAACCTTGTGCATTCATCATTTTGTTCATGTGCAGGCAGATCTACAGGATAAATTCCCAGAAGTTGGATTGCTGGGTCAAAGGGTAAACACATCTGTACTTTTTAAAAACATTGCCAAGTTGCTCCACTTAGCAAGCACACATGAGAGAGTCTGTTTTCCCACAGCCTCACCCTTTACCAATCTGGTAAGTAGAAGGCAACAAACGTCTAACCTTGCATGTCTCACACTGTAAATACTCTTAACATGCTACTTGTTAACATGTCTGCCTCTGCCTCTAGATTGTGACACCCTTGAAGTCTGGGGCCATTTCTTACTCATCTTTGTGTCTTGTTGCTTAGCTAGCAAAATTCCTTGTAGAGGAACTTCCTCCACCTCCCCACTTCTCCAAAAAACATATTTACTGAGTTGAATTAATCACCACTTCAGCCTAGAGAGGCCCCTCCCTCAGTCCTTTCCATTGTGGTATATGCTGCTTTACTTTCATATTCTTTTTTGTGTGTGTGTGAGGAAGATCGGCCCTGAGCTAACATCTGCCAATCCTCCTTTGTTTTGCTGAGGAAGACTGGACCTGGGCTAACATCCATGCCCATCTTCCTCCACTTTACATGGGATGCCGCCACAGCATGGCTTGCCAAGCGGTGCGTTGGTGCATGCCCGGGATCCGAACCGGCAAACCCCAGGCCACTGCAGCAGAGCGCGCGCACTTAACTGCCTGCACCACTGGGCCGGCCCCTACTTTCATATTCTTACCAATATTCTCTGGAGGCTGGGCCTGCTTGGCCCACCCACAGCGGTAGGCCAGAATTCCTTGAGAATGAACACACCGATCGGCACCCAGCAGCCCTCAACCAATACCTGAAGAGAGATGGTGTTGAAATAGCCTAGAAAGCTCATCCCTTGGGGGCATACCTCCGAGGCACGTGGTGGTCTACACTGAGAGATCCTCGTGGGATGAAGCTCCTGTTGTCCACAGTGAGAAGTGGCTTGATCACACACCTTTTATTGGCTTCCCTGCCTCTCCCCCCCTTCCCCTCTCCCTCACTTCCCCACTGCCTTATTGGAGTTTCCTTGAATCACTTCCCAAATACACAACTTGCACTTTCTCAGGGTCTTTTTATGGGGGAACCAAAACAAAGACAGTAGCCTTTTCCAAATGAAGAAACCAGTGCGCTGAGAAAATAAGTGAAGAGCTCATGGCACAGCTGGTGAGTGATGAAGCCACATCCTCTGGCTCTAGAAACGTGGCTTTTAGAACATGGAGTTTGTCTTCATGAGCGATACAAACAACCGTTGAGACATGGAAGAACGGTAAAGAAGAAGAAGAGGAGGGCGGGAGGGGGAGGAGGAGGAGGAGAAGAAGAAATCTATCTATCTAATCTCAGAGACAGCACAAGGCTACATAAAACGAATGGCAAATAAACGAAACAGTTTTCACGTTCAGTCCTTACTATGTGCCAGGCGTTGTTTCAGGGGCTTTTTGTGTGTTGATTCATTTAACACAAAACCCTGTAAAGCAGGTGCATTATTATCATTGCCCCCCCGTTCACACAGGAAGAAAATAAGACACAGAGAGTTTATGTAACTTGTCAAAGGTCGCACTTGCCCAGGTTTGACTCCTGGATTTGTGCCCATAACCATTAAACTACACTGCCTCTGGGGAAGCGCAGAGAAATTCTAGAAGTGACAGATGACTGCTGGCTTTTGGCAGCAGGGGTCTTGAAAAGAGAACATGGGATTATGCCTAATTAAGGACTAATTCTTCTTAGGGCCATCAAAGAACTCATTCCTGTCAGCTTGGATATTTGCAGGGGCAGAAACGAAATACCCAAGTAAAAATGACTTAAACAACAGGGGTTTACTAATCTCACAAAATACGAGATCTGGAGGCAGGAGGATCCAAACTTGTTCAAGTCAGAAGTTAAATGACATCAAAGCAGCAGTGACTCACATATTCATTCTTTATTTTCCACCCAATGCCGGCTTCTTTGTGGTTCTCTTGGTTCTCCATCATGGTCTTCCGAAGGTTGCCTCAATTCCAAGTAGCAAGTATTATTAGAAAGGGAGGGAGGAAATTTATCCCAGAATCCCCCAGAAGACATCCCCTTTGGCTCTATTGGCCAGGATTGGGTCACATGATCTAGACGCAGGGGAAGCTGGGAAAGTAAGTCTCTGGCATTCTCTGTCTCCATTGTGGAAGGCAAGTTTGGCTGGAGAAAAAAAAAGTGAACAGAGACTGGCAGAAGGCAACTAATCATGATGCCATAGCACTTAAATCCCACGTTGAAGCATTCTTTTCTGGCTATGCTGAAATTTGGAAAAGCCAGAACCCAGCTGCTTTGCAAAGACAGTCGTGGGAAAACAATTTGAGAGGGTGCTCAGGGTGAGGGCCAGAGATGGCGCCATCTGATGATGTCATATTTCAGGGCAGGAGATCAGACAGGTCGGAAACCAGGACCTGAACCAGTCAGTCGTGTTCCGAACAGGGAGGCGCCACGTTGACCATATTTAAGAGGCCTCAGAGACTGGCTACCAAATCCAGACAGAGCCAGGAGAAGTGAGATTGCTGAACTCAGCCAATCAATGGATGTTCGGTGAGTGTTTACTCTGCTTAGGGCGGTGTATTAAGCACTGCGGGAGAGGAGAGATGCTAAGATATCACATGTGCATCCTGACCTCAAGAAAGACATAAAAACCTAATAATAATAGTCAACATGAACTGAGCACTTACTACCTGCCAAGCCTGTTTAAAGCCATTTACATTGTTCTAGACACTAAAAGGTACATTTAATCCTCACAGTATCCCTATGAGATAGGTTATATTTGTTAGGCCCATTTACCAATATGGAAACTGAGACCAAGAAATGGAGGCACGGAGAGTTTAAGTAATCTTGACATAAGGTACTCAATATTTGTTGAATAATTTTATGAAGTAAAAGCCCAATAAAGAATTGAAGACAGTGGCTGTAAACTCTCTCAAAAAAGTCTGGGTATAATAAATATGATATGGCTCTATAAAGATCGGGGCACACGTTCACATTGACTTTTTAAGACAGGGTGAGGCTCAGCCCAATACAGGTAGGCAGAGAAATCAACAACCAGGGTGATACGACAGACAGGGTCCTCCCAGTTTCTGTGACTGTTATGAGGAGCTACAAAGACAGAGGCTGGTTCCCTGGTTAGAGGGAACCTGGAAGGTCATTGTATGCAAGTGGACAGTTTCACCTGATTCAGGGAGCCAGGCCAGTAGCCAGGAGGCCAGAGAGACTTTCAAAACGTTGAAGAGTATAGCAAAGCCTGCTGCCCAGGCTCCAAAGACAATTCCCAGAAACCCCACTTGACAGAACATGAAGATCCAAAGTGGCTTCCAGAGCTGCTGAGAGGCCTCAGCCTTTAGATTTATAGCTGCAGATGAGTTCAAAATGGAAGCACCACATAGACTGTCCCAGCAACATTTAACCTTTTTCTCCAGATTTAGGGTGACCAGTTCTTCCCGGCTTGCCTGGGTCTCTCCCTGTTTCAGCACTGAAAGTTCCACACACTGGGAAACCTCTCAGTCCTGGGCAAACCCAAATGGTTGATCATCCTACAAATGATGGACATACCCAACCTAGGTTGCCTGACAACCCAATTGTTGGATAATGGAGAAGAAAAAGTTAGAGAGAGAGAGATTTGAGAGAGGAAATTTGCTCCTCTCTCAATAATAAATTCCCATAACAAAACCCACTGAAGTCAGAATAAAAGAGTTCATAAACATTGGGCTTCTTAAAATCAGGAGATCCTCAGCTCACTGATGTTATAGCATTAAGCTGTCCAAAATAGTAGCTACTAGCTACATGTGGCTACTGAGCATTTGAAATGTTCAAGGCCAAATTGAGATATGCTGGGAAAAAAATCAAGTGATAAACAACCACTTGATTCGAAGACTTACTACAAAAAAAAGAATAGAATGTAAAGTCTCTCATTAATATGCTTTATATTTATTACATATTGAAATGATAATATTATGGATATATTGGATTAAATAAAATATATTATTAAAATTAATTTCACCTATCAATTTTTCCTTTTTTGTGTGTGTGGAAGATCAGCCCTGAGCTAACATCCATGCCAATCCTCCTCTTTTTGCTGAGGAAGACTGGCCCTGGGCTAACATCTGTGCCCATCTTCCTCCACTTTATATGGGACACTGCCACAGCATGGCTTAACAAACGGTGCCTCGGTGCGCACCCGGGATCCGAACCCCAGCCGCCAGCAACTGAGCGCACACACTTAACCTCTACACCATGGGGCTGGCCCCAATTTTTTCTTCTTTTAATGTGGCTATTAAAAATTTTAAATTACACATATGGCTCACATTATATTCCTGTTGGACAATGCTCTTCCAACAAGATAATTCTGGGGAGAATGTCTCTATTAAGAGAGATTCTCTTTGTTTATTTGCTATTGTTTGCAAAGCCAAGTTAAACATTAATTAGTTCAAATTATGCAAATCATGCAAAGGCCTCAGAGGAGGTTTGCAATGGGGACTACATCGCCTTGTGGGCGTTGCCTTGAAGCTGTTGAAGGCAGAAATGCTGCCCAGAACACACTCATGCTTTCTTGTGACCAGTGATTCCAGGCCCAAGCTACAGCGCCTATAAAAATAATGCTGATGAGTTCATTGTTCTGAACTTATGACCAAATGGGCTGCTGGCTCTTTTCCTATAGTTTGAATCTTTTATGACCGGGAGATACAAAACACATTTTTAAAAGCAGTAACTAATGCAATCCAAGTCATTTTTTTAAAACTTTTGGGTATTGAGCAATTTTTGGCTCTCCAAAGATAGTAATGATGATAATGCCTTTTGTTTGTATAAATTTTTATATTTTTTAAGTTCTGTACAGTTTTTTTTTTGTTATTTCCATCTGAATGTGACAGTGTATCCCCATGAGGCAGTCTGAGCTGTTGTTTTGTGCACATTTTATGGGTGAGAAGCTGTCCTAAGTCTTCTTAATCCTGTTTAGTGCTCTTTTGGCTACACCAAGTGGTGTGATGGAGCCACATCCTACCCACTCCTGAGAGCCAGATCCTACCCACTCCTGAGAGCCAATCAGGCACGTCTCTTCACAACTCAATATTCACGTTGGTCGCTTGAGAGTATTTAACCACTGCAATGGGCAAATGCTACAAGTCAGGTTTGTTTATTTTGTTGTTTTATTTTTTTCTGGAGAGCTGGTTATTAAACAGTTAATAGCACACCACTAAGTACACCTCCAAGAATGAGAGAACTTCAGGATTAGAACATGTTTTAGAAAACAGGAGCAGATACACAAATTCTCTGGGTTCAAGGACTGAATTCTACAGATATAAGATTCTTTTAAAGTGAAAAGGGTCATGCTAATTTCTTGAACTTTGTACATTGTAAGAAAATGATGATGCTACTTCTTTACCCAGATAAGGCAAGGCCAAAATCATCTAAACCTGAGCCAGCACTCCTTCAGAAAAGATGGAAATCACCCTCCCAACTCTAACTCAATTGTGTGCTTCTGTCTTTCTGTTGTTTCTTTCTCTCTCTCCTTCTTTCTCCCTTTCTATCCCTCTTCCTATTTATCTTTTTCTGCCTTTGTGTGTGTGTCTTGCAGGGGAAGAAAAATAATTTTCTGAGTCTTAGCTAAGACTTCTTTAATAAACAACAGGTTAACAAGAGAAAAACAAACAGAAGTTTATTACACGTTGTAGGGGAGGAAAACTATCCTCTACCCACTCTGGGTCCTTCTGGCTGGGGTATGAATTAAATTGACATGAGACAGAATAAGAGGAGAAAATCAAACAAAGCTTTATAACATGCATACACGGGAGAGACCCAGGAAAATCTGGGTAACTCAACAAAATGGCAGAGGTTCTCTTCAATACTATCTTCAGCTAAAGACAAAGGAAGATGTTGGTTAGGGGAATCAGCTATGGGAGATTACCAGAAAAGCACAGTAAACAAGAGGTTAATACGCAGATTTAAGTCCTTGCCTTCAGCACTGATAAGAGTTTCTAGAGATAAGGTCATCCCCCCTTCTTCCTGGTACAGAGAGGGAGATACCTTTACAAATGGAGATTTCGCTTATAAATGTAAAGGTCTCTTACAAAGGATAACTTCTACTTTTACTTGGTTTTCAGAGCTTTGATAAGAATGGGCTTAGCAAGGACCCTCCCAGTGTATTCATACCCAGAGTTATCTATGGTGATGGCCTGTCCTGGGGGCAGGCCTGCTATCTTAAATTCTTTTAGGCAGTTAGTGGCGGGGAGGTCAAAGTTTCTTTCTGAGTCTTCTGAGCCTTTATTGTCTTTAGCTCGAAACAATCCACATACTAGAGTGGCACATCTTGGAGTGGCCTGCCTTGAACCCCATCAACGCATACCTCATATATACATGGGAGACACTCAGGGAAAAATGAGTAACTACCTGAGGTGGCTTAGAATTCAGGATTAAATACCATCTTAATAAGGAAAGGGGAGTAGGGATGTAGGCCTTTTAGGGGAGGGGAAATGATTTTTAGGAAAAATGAAGGGGCCCTTAGAAGAATAGATGGGAGATGTGATAGTTTGTGACAATGTTTGTCTGGGTGTGGTGTGGACGTCTAGTCTCCTCTCCTGTGACAAGAGTCAATCTCCCTGGTTGATGAAACTCCCAGGGAGGTGTTGATGACAATTGAGTTCCTTTCAGAGGATCTGTCTTTAGGCAGATAAGGGGAGGTCAGAGAAAGTCTCCCCCTGCATTTGCTGTTTTTCAAGTGCCTACAGCTCAAAATAATCAATATACCAAAGAGGCATATTTTGGCATGGCTTGTCCTGAACTCCTACAATTCTATTTTGGGATGGAATATTCTGCTACCCTTCAGTCTCCATCATATATACACATATACACACACCAGTTTTACTATATAGGTTACTATGGGAAAGAGCTAGAAATTCAAGAAACCAAATAACATCAGTGCAATGCCTTCATCCAAAGAAAGCTGGGATAAAATGCTTCATTTCCTTCAATGGAAAAACAATCACGCACTAAATTCACTGGTGAGGGGAAATCTTTGAAACTAGAAAAAAAAGGAGATACTGGATGTAAAAATCTATATATACCTAAAATGAAATCACTTCAATCATCTGCGGTTGTCTCATATCAAATCAAGCTCAGTTTTTCTCAATTACTTCATTATTTCCCAACAAGAGAGCCAGATTAGATAATCACATATGAATTTTAGCTTGTGCTTGCTAACTAAAGTTTGCTATTGGCAGTCACTTGAAAAGAGCTGCTCTAAGAGAAACTATTCTAAATGAGTGCCTTTGGGGAGTCATTTTCTTTTTAACTCATCCCTTCCCTCCCTACACATCAATGAACTAAGCAAAATGCTTACCAGATGGTTCTAACTCTGAACCATGGGTAATTCTCGAGTTCCCATATTAGAGAGCCTGGAAATCAGTTGGTGTTGAAAAAATGAACCAAGAACCAGAGGTCTCAAGCTGTATGCCATCACTCCATAAAAGGATGGGCAAATGTTGTGTTTTATTACAATGCCTTTATAAAGAAAAAAAGCTAACATTGAAAAATTAGGAATCTTTCAATAAAAATACAGATTTGGGGATTTCCTGAGGGGTCAGGACTGTCACAATGGACAGGTGCTCCCACAAAGCAAGAGTAGGGAGAGCTTCACTCATTTATGTTCCTTGCTTGCCCTGGAGACATTTAAGTTGGCAACCCTGCAATAGAACCAAAATGCATCTTATCACCCTAAACTGATAAGAAGTAAAGGAATAAGTCATATCATGTGGCTCTTTGGATTCTCAAGACCTATATTCAGCGGCTTTTGTTCCCAGTAGGCCACTCTAACCCAGCCACGATCCAGAATTATGGTCAGGTCCACCACCCCATCTGCCCTTCTGAAATCAAATGTCCTGCAAGCTGAAAGCTTTCTCATAACTCCTTTGGGGGCAACACCTGACGTGAGCTAACAGGAGGCTGTTTACCGTCATTATTTTTCCCTCTTTGTGTGAACATGCATGCATATAGCTGCAGAAATATGAATGCATTTGACTCTATGGTGTCGCCTCCTGCCCCTACTGGTGGTGTTTGGTAATATACAGCACAGGCACCACGTTACCTTTCAAAAATCCCCCAAATCCTGCAGTCAGAGTTTCTTGGGAAACTCTCAGAGCCTTGGAATCTAAAGATATAAAGCACTTGGAACAGTGTCATCATTTAGAAAGCACTAGATAAGTGATTGCTATTAAACAATTAGAATCACACTGTTCCCAGTCCTTAAGAAGTTCATGAGTAGGGGACAGGAGTCAGAAATGTGAAAATGACAATTGTGGCTAGAAGTGGAATACAAGTGGTGGCAAGAAGAGGGAAGGAGTTTTAAGCATAAGGTGGTTTAACATCCCATTTTAAGTTGCTTGCTATACTGGCCTGTGATGTAATTAACACACATGCACACATGCAGGCACACACACGCTGCCGTTGCCCAAAGCATTCACTAAGTCTATTATGAACAGAACCTTGAGTTGGGAGCACTACTTGGATGGAAGAGGGAGCAGGCCCACCAAAACGGAGACTCCATGCTAATTGCTTATTGATCAAGGAACAGAACGAAATAAAATGAACGAGTTATTAACATCTTTGCTAAGACAGTTACTTTTCCTGGTTGGAAGGTAATTATAACAAGATGAGACATGAGCATTTTATATATGTAGCATGACTATGGTGGACTCTAGTGAAAACTATAACTGGAAGATAAACAAATCCACATTCCCTGGTGACTTACTCTGGACCAGTGGTAATCAAGCTTTGTAATTCAACCCTTCCACTTATAAAGATGTATCAAGGAGGAAATCTTGGCTGAAAAATTCCATCACGTTAAAGAACATTTTAATTTCATAGCTTCTGCTGATTCTTCGTGCTGCTGGGGGTGAACATTTGGTGTTGAAGGCTATTTTATTGATAGCAATGTCTGGCTATGCAAAGTATGCCCCTAGAGCTTGCATGTGGGGAACAGAGCTGTTCTGATTAATAAAGTAAGAGTCTGTCACCATTGAGGATAGGGAAAATCCTTGTAGATTATATTGCCTTTAGGAAGATGTTTTTCTTCTTTTAAATGTATCTGAAGTATATTGTCTACACGCAACTTTGTTCATCCTTGGGAGACCTGTTTTGTTCAAGAGCTATTTGTATCTCATCCTAGTGGAGCATGTCAAATGAGTGCCAAAGTCCATCCATTCCAGACTGTTCCACTAAGGCCCTGAACTTTCCTGTGGTGTTATTTAATGTGAGAAAGTCAGACTTGAGGAAACTATTGTAGACTAGCACATTCTATCTACGGTTACTCAGGTGGGAAATGGCAATGGGTCATAAGATTAAACCAAACCCTATGGATTAGGGAAAGGATTGCCTTGGAAGTAGGGGCGTTTGAGATTCATACAGTAAAGAATTAAAGGAGGGCTCTCTAAGGATGGAAGGGGAAGGCAGTTCTCATCTGAAGGTTCAAAGGAGGATTTATTTCCAAGCTCATGTAGTCATTGGCAGTATTCTGTTCCTTGTGTGTTGATGGACTGAGGGCCTCAGTTTCTTGTGGGCTGTTGGCTGGAGGCTGCCCTCAGTTCCTCACTGTGTGATCCTCTCCATATGACAGCACTCAACATAGCAGCTTGCTTCTTCAAAGCCAGCAAGGGAGAGAGAGTCTCGTAGCAAGACACATTAAAATCTTCTGTAACACAATCACACATGTGTAGTCACGTACATCCCATCACCCTTGACACATTCTGTTGCTTAGAAACAAGCCGCATGTCCCACCTACACTCAAGGGGAGGGGATTATGTAAGGGCGTGAACGTCAAGGAGGTGGGGAGCATGAGGGCCACCCTAGAATCTGTCTGCCACACGTGGAAAAGTTTAAGAAGCAAAACCTTAAGCTATTTCTTGCTGTTATCTTAGCTGTAGTAATTTATCAATCAAGAAGCACAGATTAAGTGCTGGTTATATGTGGAGAATACAAAAAGGCAGAAACGTGGAAAAGTTTAAGAAGCAAAACCTTAAGCTATTTCTTGCTGTTATCTTAGCTGTAGTAATTTATCAATCAAGAAGCACAGATTAAGTGCTGGTTATATGTGGAGAATACAAAAAGGCAGAAGTAAAGACTGTTTCCTTTTATGGATCAAGACACAACCTATTCACAGCAGAACAGTTAACACTATGCCAACTTAAATAATAATAATTGTGTATCTGAATTCTTTTTATTTGAAAAATAAGAGCACTGGAAAAGAGGGGCCTTGGCAATACAAAAATGAGGGAAGGACAGAAGCTGTGGGAAGAGTCCAGAATTGGTTGGAAAATGAATGAGAAAACAAGGAGGAGATAGATACCCAGACTCATCTCCCCTCTGAAAATATAAGCATCCTGTGCCATCTCTGACCTTGCTGACTCTTAGATCCAACTCATTCTCCTTGCCCAGATTTGGCTGACTTCCAAGCTCTGATGGTATTGCTCATCCATGAGGTGATGTTGCATGGGAGTTACTTATGTGGACTCTGCTGCCCACTGCTTGACTCTGATCCCCTGTTCTACCCCTTACCAGTTGGGTAAATTATTCACACTCTCTGTGAATGCTCACTAACTGTAAAATAGGATCATAATAATACCTACTTCAAAGAGTTGATAGAATGAAACGAGTTGCAACATGGAAAGTGCTTAGAACAGCGTATGGACACAGTAAACACTTCATAAATGGTAGCTATTATTATTATTATTACCACTATTATTCTTTGAACAAGTATTGATTGGGTGTCTGTTATATGTACATTTAGACCACCTCTTTCACCAACAAATTATTCTAGGGCCACTCGCAAATTTCCTCATATGATTCCATATTTGACAATGCCGTTGTGATTGCCTTAGTAATGCAGTGCTTGGCTATCTCAAATATTTTCTCTTATAAAAAAAAACTGACTCAATGCATCATAAAATTCTATATTGATCTAAAATTACTGTAACTCATTGTAACAGCACTTAATGGATGTAGTTCAGCCAATTTATTTTCCCCCTCTTCAAGAAGAAAAAGTAGGGTCCACAATCCCTCATCTATCATTAAGAGTGTAGTCAGCCTCTTCAGAACGCCTACTGTACTGTAAAATCACTCACATCCATAGCGGTACTCACACTTTCTGCATCTGACCGTGAAATTCAACCTCGTTGTTATCCTTCATTTTCTGTCTCCCTTAGAATTTAAAGCTAGAGTCATGATAATGGCTCCAGTATTTTAAAACATTTAGTCGTAGTAACCCTAGGGCCTAAAGAGAGCTATGAAATCTGATGATTGTTACTCAGTTTAGGGATATATATAACTCCTGACACAGCACTTCACTGCTCAATTTGGTAGCTCTCAGACTACATTCTCAGCTACATTTTTGTCTTTGCTTTACAAAATCCCTCACCTGTTGCGTTTCTGCAAAGATTAAGTGGTGTTTCTCAAACTTTGATGTGCACACAGTCCCCTGGCAATCTAATTGAAGTTCGCATTCTGATTCAGTAGGTCTGGGGCAGGGCCCGAGATTCTGCATTTCTGACAACTCCCAGGTAATGCCCATGCTGCAGAGCAAAGGACCACACTTTGAGTAGAAAGGATTTAAAGGACAGACGCCACAGCCAGTTACAAAATCAAAGCCAGATGAGCCTTTTGAGAGATTCCAAACCACTCTCAACCATGAAGTCAGCTCTCCATGCTGAAATTCAATCCTGGCTGCTCTGTGAGCACCACCTGTCATGGCGTTGCCTAAACAGATGTGTCCTATGGGTGATGGACCCTAAGAAAGGGTGTTGGCCTCATCTATAGTCAGCCTTTTAAAAGCAAAAGCTGTCTTCAAGCCAAAAAGAATACGCCTCATATTTTTGGTTGTAAAAATTGGGTTCAGGTGGGGAGGTGGGGGATAGGGAGAAATTATATTATGATCTTCTATTCATGCTCAGAAAAGAATATGCATCCTATTCCCCAGCTCTGATCTTGAGACTGTGTTTCCTAAGGGCGTGTGTTTTTTCACTTTCTGCCAAGAACACAAACGACCACAGATGGGCCCAGAGATGGCTTTGAGCTTTGATCTTTCAGAGATCATATTAAATGGTTGAAAAAAATGCCCTATGAAATCAGTGGGTTGAATAGTTTTGAAGCCAATTCCGGAAAATAGGAAAGAGATCATGACTAGAGCACAGACATGATCAATGTAGCCCCATCTCAGTATGCTTTGAGGAGAAAGGAGAATCCAACAGTCCTTTTAGATCTCTGTGTCACAAGCTTGGGTGCATGTCAGAGTCACTGGAACTTTAAAAACACTGATACCTGAGTCCCACCCCCAGAGTCTGATGTTAGGAGGCCCAGATGGGTCTAATGTGTAACCAAGCCTGAGAAACACTGTTCTAGACTAGTGAGTCTCAAAATTGAGTGAGCATCCAAATCACCTGGAAGTCTTATTAAAATAGATTCCTGGATCCTATCCCTGGAGTTCATGATTCAATAGGTTTGGGGTAAGCCTGAGAATTTGCATTTCTAATAAGTAACTAAGTGCTGCTGCTGGTCTTGGAGCACACTTAAGAACCATTGTTCTAGATCAGAGGCCAGCCAATTATGGCCCTGAGGCCAAATCCTGCCTGCCACCTGTTTTTGTAAATAAAGTTTTCTTGGAACACAACCTCACTCATTTGTTTACATAATGCCTGCGGCAGAGTTGAGTCCTTGCAACAGAGACCATTTGGCCAGTAAGTCCTACAACATTTACTATATGGTCTTTTGCAGAAAAAGTTTGCCAATCTCTGCTCTGGGTGCAAAGGGTTTTCAACAAGGAAACTACATTATCTGTCTTAACATTTTTACTCTATAGAGAGATGGGTTACAAGAAGTGTTGGTAGCCATGGGGAAACGGAATGAAGAGGGAAAGGGATCCAGGGAAAGGGATGATGAGGGCATTTTACAGTTTGTCAAGCTACAGTCCTACCCTCTCTCTCTCTTTAAAGAAACTCATGATGATAATATATTTGTTTAGCCCAGTGGTTCTCAAAGTGTGGTCCCTGCTCCGCAGCATCACCATCACATGGAACCTGTTGGTAATGCAAATTTTCAGGCCCCACCTAAGACTGTTTCAGAAACTCTGGGAGTGGAGCCCCGAAATCTGAACAAGGTGATTTTGATAACACGCTCAAATTTGAGAACCACTAGCATAGCACTCAGTTTACAAAGTACATGCACTTCATTTAACTCATAATCACAAGATGAAAACCTAGTATCCCTTTGCTCTTTGAGTTAATTCAACACTAACTTAACTTTTGAATGTATAATTTTTATGAAAATATAAACAAATGGTATGACCTCTTGAAGGAATACTTTGGTTAATCCAAACAACAAGGAGTTGAAGGAAGGTGCAGTTGTTACCCAACCAGGTTCATTTTGCCTGCCACACAATTATGCCAATCATCAAGATTATGAGTTTCCAGGAGAGAAAGGGTATATTCACAAGGCAGCCAAGTGAGGAGATGGGAGAACAAATCTCAAATCTACTTCCCCAAAAAGTGGGGATTAGGGATATTTATGGAATAAAGCAGTGGGGTGGTCTGAAGTGTGAGAATAGATGATTGGAGATAAGGAGAAGTGAGGTAATTGATGATCTACACAAGCGTAGTTAAGCTTTATGGCTCTTTATGGGACACATGTTCACAAAATGGCGGTATTACCATGATATAAGGGTGGAGTTTTCGGCCCCCTGACGTCAAAGGGTTACCTATCAGGGATTCACACAGGCCCAGTTGATGAGTCAGTGGTCTCAACTGGCCTGAACTGGACAAGGAGTCGACTCTCAGTTCCTGAAAAACTTAAGCACCCCACCTGTTACCATGGTGACCCAAGCATCAGAGATGTTTTCTATAGGGTGGGCTTTAGTAATGCATTATGTAACTACTTTTGTAAACAGACAACTGAGTATAGTTAAACAAGTTGGCCCCCAGTTTCACTAGTTAGAACAGTGTCTCAAATATGAAGATATCAACATCAAATGGAGGCTTGGTGAAAACACAGATGACTGGGCCCCACCCAGAGTTCCTGATTCAGTAGGTCTGGGGTAATGCCTGAGCATTTGCATTTTTAGTAAGTTCCTAGGTGATGATGATGCTGCGGGGCCAGAGACCACACTGAGAAGCACTGAGTTGAAGTATTATCTTTAGCATTCTGTAAAAATGGACTCTCTTACAAGCTCTGAGTGTCTATAAAGAGAAGGAGTATGCATGGGTATGTGGTGGGTCTGATGAAGACCAGGCTTTTTTTCATAAATCTTTGTCAAAGAGAATGCGAGCAGAAAAGAAAGGCTGAGATGTTACCTTGGGATTCAAATCAGGGAGAAATACCCATTGCAAAATCCTGTGTTTCTTCTTACAGGTACTAGATTGAAATTCAGAGCTAGCAGCAGGAGGCAAATTATGTTCTTCTCTGGGAAGCCATAATTAATGATGACTTGACATTGCTCAGAAGCTCAAGCTGGCTTGAGTAGCTGTTTTAGATTTAAAAACTATTTGTGAAGCGGGAGAATTTAGAAGGAGCAAGCCCTGAGAGGTCTACAGCTTGGTGGCAATGAGAAATCAAAGATATTCTGAAAGTAGAAAGCAAAAGTTCACATAAATAGAGATTGACAGCAGATGAGTCCAGCGAGCGAGGTCCTTGGTGAACTCATGTGTTTCCTATTTTCTTAATTGCTCCCTCTCCTTTGCACCTGCCACTCTATGGCATTGTTCAACATGTTGTTAACAAGCTTTCTCTCTATCTCTCAGCTCGGCTTTCCTTTGTGTTCCCTTCATTCTCAGGCATGCTCTTGGTGGCCCCAAGCTTTCCCAGACTTATATCTTCACAGCTCAGCAACGTCAGCCAAAAGAGAGCTTCTCTTTCCCAATAGTTGAAACTCCAGTCCAGGGATTGACTCTGGTGCGATTGACTTTGGTCGGTGCCTGTCCCCAAATCATTCACTCCCATGGAAGGAACACCCTGCGATTGTCCCTGGTTGCTTGGGATGGTGTCAACCTTACCCAAACCCCTTGGACTGGAAATGGCAAAGGGGTGGTCCCTAGAAGACAACCAGGGGGAATGGAAGCTGGGAAGCACAACCACAGGGGAATGGGACATGACTGCTATCTTGAGAGTCAGGAGTGAAGTGTCCTACGCTAGCCTTCATTTTCAGAATCCTCAGGTTTGGGGCCAGTATGCAGAGGGCTCTGAATGGCAAGAGAATGAGAAAGAGCTTGGACATTTCTGTTAATAGTGGAGAGCTAATAACAAGGTTTGGAGCCACATAATGGTGTAATGAAGGAATTAATTGAATTATCTTTATACGGAAGCTTAAAAAGCAGGGAAATGATTTAAGGGACTATTGAAACAGGTCAGAAGTAGGGTGATATGAAAAAGGGCTATGAAGCTGATGGGAGGAAAAGTACTTGGTAGACAATCTTGTAACTCTAGGAAGTTGGTAGACAGGTTAGAGACAGATGTCAACTGCACGCATTCACTCCTCTGGGCTGGAGTGGACATGCTGCAGGTTTACATCCCCCCGGCTTGGCTAGGAGAACCACGACTGGACCGAGTTCTGCTCCTCAGCCTCCCATGGGCACTTTTCCTCCCTTACATCCCCCAACTCCTGGCCCCTCTTCCTGCTTCTTGGCCTAGGCTCGACCTGGATCACCAATTTGTGCTTCTGTTCCATTTCTGCCCTGCAGAGATGTTTACCTTATTTTGAGTATGGCTTTATGTCGTTTTATTTTTTTTGAAACTGTATTATTTTATTATTAAGGGATGCACTTCTATGACTGTCATGAAGCCTGGGCTGTGTTAACAGTGACAAGTTCTGGAGGTAACTACACCCCACTCTGGACTTTCTGGTTATAACCACTGTCCTCTCTCTACCTCAGCTGAAAACCCAGACTGAGGCTTCAATCCCTGCCCTCCTATTCCCGGAAGATGCCAAAGCCAACTATGAAGGAGGATTTTTCAGAGAAGACGACTTTGTCTTTCCAGAAAACATATCCTCTACTTTGCTTTATGAGGTAGATAGCAACCCCAAACCATGGACAAGTTGGGACCTGTGCAGGCCTCAATGTTTTATTTTTATATTTAACTTAATGTGAAATGTTTGAAACTAAGGAGTCCTCAAGCTATCAACTTAGAATGCCATCTTGACCAAAAGCCTGCCCACTTGCTCATCTTAAAAGTTTTCCCAAACATTTCATGACAAGTTCCAATCCTGGTTGCCCAATGTTGCTTCTTTGGCCCTTTCAATAGTCAAGAGAAAAGCAGAGAAACTATATATATTTTACTTTATAAAAATGACAGTTGGACAACTTATTTTATACATATAAGTTAAAAAAAATACTATGATTAGAACCAGAGCTGTAACAAATCACGGTAAAGTAATTTTCAAAGTGTACTCTATGAATTGTGAATAATTGTGCTGACAGTGTAACAAGGGCGACATGGAGAATTTTACCAAAAATATGAAAAGTTTATGAATTTCATTAGTAGGGGATCAAAACCAGTGAAGTGTGTCCTGCGATGGGAAGGACAAGTGCCAATCAATATCACCACTGAGTTTGTTTCTTTTATCATCATTCAGCAGTGAGTCTCACTGTGCGATTTTCAGATATATACTAAAAAGGATAGAGTCCCATATCTGCTGGTAGTGCTCAACTGATGTCCTATTGTGTCCCCATTAGTGCCTTTGGCTTTGCTGTCTGGTTCCATAAGATGCCTGCGTGGGTGAGCCTAAATGGAGGAAAAAACTGGATAGGTTGTACCGTGGGTGTACTTTTGCAAATGTGGTATTTCAGCAGCCTGGAGAATTACCAAGGCTAAAGAGATGATTCTGCAGGCAAATTTAATTATTTTTAAAGAGCGAGCAATTCCAAATTCCTAAGTCTTAGATGAGGTTCTTATCTACTTTCTCAGGTGTTTAAACAGGGTATTTTCACTTGGAAATCTTAGCTTAGGGGAAAGAATTAGGGCTGATTTAGAGTTTCTTAAAGTTTTTTTTAAATTACAGAGGTACTAGAGGCTTATAAAACATATTCAAAACAGTGGTTTAGAAATTATAAAATGCAAGCCTCCTGCTTGCTGAATTCATCCCTCATCTCATCTTCTAGGGTAGCTCATGAAAAGAGCTTTCAGTCTATTTTCTGTGAATATATCCATATCTATAATTATATCTATAACATAGTAGTAGTTCTCAACCAGAAGTGATTTTGCCCCCCAGGGAGCACTTGGCAATGTCTGGAGACATTTTTGCTTGTCACAACAGGGTCGGGGAGGGGGCTATTGGCATCTAGTAGGCAGAGCCCAGGGATGCTGCTAAACATCCCACAATGCACAAGACAGCCACCACCACAAAAAAATATCCTGCCCAAAATGTCAAGAGTGCCACAGTTGAGAAACCCTACTATACAGATTTTCTTCACATAGGAAAACTTTAAATAGGAATGATGGTTTTAGAAAATAACAATTCTGAGAATTAAAGCACCATTATTTCTTCGAAGTTCATATGGGGAATCTACCACTAATGATCTAAAATTGTTTTCTTTTTCTTTGTAAAAGTCTCAATCATTTTTAGAGCAGACATTGGGATACACTTACTCCCAATTCCGCTGGGTCATTCAGGCAGAGAAGGTCTCCTCAGGGATTCAGCCAGGTTGTTCCTAGGCTGGGGAGAATCAAGACAACAGAGCTCGAGTTCGGGGGCCCACAGCTGCTTGGATAAGTGTCCCCAGGCCATAACCGGAGAGTCACACCAGGGGTGCAACTGGAGACGGGGGCTCCTGGCTGGAACTAGACAGGATCTGAGGCACAATCGGCTCACAGTGACAGCCTTGCCTTCTCGATGGCTAGAAAAAGCCAGCAATCTCATTTGCACCCACCTCCCACACCTCCAGGGGACATGATGATTTGAGTGCATTTTTTTCCCTTTATGCTATTTTGGTCTGATAGTCACTTGAATAAAAATGCCAGGGGGTGGGAAAAGCAGGAAGTTTGGAGGCAATAGAACCTAAGGGGGTTTTTCCTTAGGCTCCAGACTGCATAGGGTGTGTTGTGAGAACTGCATCCTAGGGCAGAAATTCTAGCCTCAGCCCTGTCTTGGAAGGGAAAAGAGTCTTTCAGCCCCGGTTCATGAGTATAAACAAGGGTCGCTCTGCCAATGCCAACAAGATGGCTGCAGTACAGAGACTGGACAGGCGAGTCTGTCCACTGAGGAAGAAGTGACGCCTGCTTTCCATGGACACCGGAGGAAATAGGGAGATTTGACAAGGCCTGAATGACTCCTGCCCACAACCTCAATTAGGCTTCCCTTCAGTTCATGTCACACAAGCCCTGAGGACTCAGCGAGTGCCTTCTGGGGGTGACTCCATAAGGGAGTGTTGGCAAAACCGTAATCCCACTGTGGGGGATCAGAATTGGCTATCTCAAAATATGTCTCTTTACCTTGATTATTTTCTCTGAAAGAAACTTTGACCTCCCCCCCACACTCTCACTAACTGCCTAAAAGAATTTAAGATAGAAGGCCTGTCCTCAGGACAGGCCATCACCATAGATAACTCTGGGTATGGATAGACTAGGAGGGTCCTTGCTAAGCCCATTGTTATCAAAGCTCTGAAAACCAAGTAAAAGTAGAAGTTATCCTTTGTAAGAGACATTTACATTCGTAAGGGAAATCTCCACTCGTAAAGGTATTCTCCCTCTCTGTACCAGGAAGAAGGGGGGATGACCTTATCTCTAGAAACTCTTATCAGTGCAGAAGGTGAGGACTTAAATCTGCATACTCTTGTTTATTGTGCTTTTCTGGTAATCTCCCATAGCTGGTTCCCCCACCCCCAACATCCTCCTTTGTTTTTACCTGAATATGCTATTTAAAGATGAGAACCTCCACCATTTGTTGAGTTACCCAGTGGGTCTCTCCCACGTATAAAGCTTTGTTTGATTTTCTCCTGCTATTTGGTCTCATGTCAATTTAATTTGTAGCCCAGCCAGAAAGGACCCAGAGTGGGTAGAAGATAGTCTTCCTCCCCTACACCACCAACATGTGCCACTTTCACTAGCTCTGCAGGGTCATCTCCAATCGACAAAGATGAGTTGTTTAGGCAGATCCCATTCAGAGGAAAGTAACTGGAGACCCAGCTGCGAGTTAGAATGTTCTAGGCTAGGAATTCTCATGGCAGAGCTGTAGGTCTGAACCAGTCTGAAATACTCAACTGTAGAGAATCTTGTCGGTGGGTAAGAAAATTGTGAGGGACTTTTATGTGTATAATAGTTTTTTTCTTTCCTCCCTCCCTCCATCCCTGCTGCCTGCCCTCCCTCCTTCTTTCCTTCCTCCCTTCCAGAGAATAGCATCTTAGAAAACTTTAAACTTCTTACGAAACTACTTATGGAAAAGAACAAATATGCAAAATGAGAACATTTCAGTATGTACCACTCTATGGGGTGGAGAGTATTAGGGAGCAAGATGGAGAAGAATCAAGTTTAAGGTCATTCATGGGTATTTTGAAAATCTTGTTATAGAAATAATGTTTCACAATATACTTCTGTTTCAAAATATATTAAATTATCAATTAGTATTTTGTCACCAATAGATATTTATTAAGCACTTAATGGGGGCCTAGCATTTTGCCAAACACGTTGCATATTTATTCCAGGCAAGTAAACATGAAAATCCTTCCTGTGACCTTTATCAAATGCTACAATTTGTCACACCACATGAAATTTAAATATTGTTTATCCTGAGTTTAATTTAAGTCTTTGTCATTGAAAACAGGTGTATGGTTGAAGAGATGAAATACAGAGTCAGGTAGACCAGCTCTGATTCCAGATCCCACCATTAGCTTGTACTGGGACGTAGCTACATTTTCGTGGGACAAAGACATCCAAATTTTACCCCAAGATAATATCACTCATGACACCTCTCTCCCAGCTCTTTGCTTCCTCTACTCGTCTTCTAAGGAAATCAAAGGGAAAACAAATATATCCAAAATCTCACCACTTTCCACCAATCCCACTGGGCCACCCTAGTCCCAGGCACAGTCTTCTGTAATGGATTCATGCCCTAGTCTTTTCGTTGGTCTGCCTGTGTCCGCCCTGGCACCCTGCAGCCTCTTCTTCATGGAGCAGGCAGAGTGATTATCTTAAGAAGCAAGAAAGACCATGTCATGCCTCTGCTCAAAAGCCTCCAATGGCTCCCCATTTCACTCAGAGACAATGTCCATCTTTGGCTACTCCCTTCTCTAGGCCTTTGCACATGCCATTCCCTCTACCTGGAAGGCCTTCCTTCCCTAGGTGGTCAGGGCTCACCCTCTCAGCTCCTGTGTCACTTCATCAAAGAGCCTTTAGCCAACCAGCTTCCTGAAGCAGCCCCTCCCCACTGCCACAGCATTCCCTATGCTCCTTTCCCTAAAACTAGTTCTCCACATCACTTATAACTCACCCGATATGCTTTATTTATTTGTTTATTGGTTATTATCTGTCTGCCCCACTTGAATGAAAGTTCCATGAGGGCAAGAATTTTTGTCTTTTTTATGCATGGATGTATCCCCAATATCCTAGAACTGTGCCTGGTACAAATATTTGTTTCACAAATAAAAAATAAAAACCACACCTCGTCAATAAACGCTTCTGCTTTTCTTCCCCATTGAAAGGAGTGCCGGAAGAGCTAATCATGAGGAATGCTAAGCAGATTAGGATCCATTCTGATTTCTTTATATCCAATTTCAAATTAAAAATATCTAGTTAGGGTTCTTTGATTAAGTTGCTTATCACAAAATATTTTCAATAATAAGTTAATACGTGCACCATGCATAAAAGTACAGCCAGATGTATTAAATATGTGCAACTAACTGCAGATATATCTAAATAAACTGTATATTTGCAAACTCAAGTTTTACCACCAATGAATCCATTCTCTCTGAGCTGTGGGAAATATTTTGCTAACCTGCTGAAGGGAGGGCCAAGTGCCTGTTAATCTCTTGATTTTTCTTTCTCTTTCTTTCTGCCAGCCAAACTCACTAACGGCAAGATCTCCTATTTCTGTATGTGACTATGTGTGTGAGTGTTGAAGATAAGCATATAACCCAGCACTGTCTAGGAGAAACATAATGTGAGCTACATTTTAAATTTTTTAGTAGTTCAGTTAAAAAGTAAAAGGAAACAGGTGAAAATTATATAATTTTGTGTGTGTGTGTGTGTGTGTGTGTGTGTGTGTGTGAGGAAGATCAGCCCTGAGCTAACATCCATGCCAATCCTCCTCATTTTTCTGAGGAAGACTGGCCCTGGGCTAACATCTGTGCCTATCTTCCTCCACTTTATGTGGGACGCCGCCACAGCATGGCTTGACAAGCGGTGCATTGGTGCGCACCCGGAATCCGAACTCAGGCCGCCAGCAGCAGAGCGCACGCACTCAACCACTATGCCACGGGACCAGCCCCTAAAATTATATAATTTTAATAATTATTTTCTTCAACTCAGTATATCCAAAATGTTATTATTTCAACAAGTAATCAATATTAAAAAGATTAATGAGATATTTGATATCCTTTTTTTGAACTAAGTCTTCAAAACCCAGAGTGTATTTGACACTTACAGTGCATCTCAATTTGGCCACATTTCAAGTGCTCAATAGCCACAGGGGGCTAATGGCTACTGTTATGGACTAAATGTTTGTGTCCCCCCAAAATCATATGCTGAAATCCTACCCCCCAGTGTGATGGTATCAGGAGGTGGGGCCTTTGGGAGGTAATTAAGGTTAGATGAGGTCGTGAGGGCAGAGCCCTCATGAATGGGATTAGTGCCCTTGTAAGAGTCACAAAAGAGCTTCCTGCTCTCTGCTCTCTGCCATGTAAGGATACAAGAAGATGGCCATCTCTGAAACAGGAAGTGGACCCTCACCAGACACTGAATCTGTCTGCACCTTGATCTTAGACTTCTTAGCCTCCAGAACTGTGAGAAATACATGTTTGTTGTTTAAGCCTCTCAGTCTATACTAATTTGTTACAGCAGCCCGATCTAAGACAGCTACCATATTGGACAGTGTAAATATACACTTTGTCTTTACATGTCTCAATGGCCCATGTTAATAAGGTTACTACTCATTCAGTCAATCAAAACAAATTTTTGAGTGTCTACCACGTGTCAGGAGCTGCTCTAGGCCCTAGGATACAGCAGTGATCAAAGCAGACAAACTTCCCTTCATACAGAATTTACATTCTCGTCATGAACAGAGTAAGCAGTAACAGATTTATAGCAGGGAAGATGGGTAGGGCCATGGAGGGGGTGGCAATGGTAAGAGGATGGGCCTAGAAGGCTTTGCTGAGACAGTGGCACCTGAGCAGCCTGAGGGAGGTGAGGGAGAAAGGCACAGGGACATCCAGGGGAAGAGGGCTCCAGTAGCAGGAAGAGTAGAGACAGAGACTGTCCTTGGAGTGTCCAGGGATCTGCAAGAGGGCCACTATGGCTGGAGTGGGGAGAGCAAAAGGCAGCGTGGTAGGAGATGAGGTTAGGGAGGGAAGGGAACATCATCAAGACTTGGTGGGACCTTGGCTTTCCCCCTGAATGAGAATGGACACCTTGCAAGGATCTTAAATAGAAGGGTATTAAGACCCATAAGAGGGTTTCACCAGCACCTTCTGCCTAAGCCCACACATTTGCTGCAAACTCTGGTGCTCTCTCTTTTTCCCTATATTTGCTTCTGCACGTTGCTCTAGGCGTGCGACACTAAAATGCACTGCTGAAAGGTGAAATGCGGCTGCTGTCTTCAAAGGTGGCCCTCACCCTGTTATCTGTTCTGCAATTCTTTCTTTGCCCATTCGCTACATAGAAGGACAGAGGGATTCTACATTCAGCTCTCAGGAAAGCCCCCAGGTGGGAGAGAAAAGATCAGGTTCTGGGCAATGTCTTCCACAAGGCAGATGCTCCGTGGAAATAAAATACACCTCCTCCCAATAGTACATTCCATTTGTTCAGATTAAAACATCTCCTAGCTGAAATGAAGAAGTTATCCTTCAGAGCCCTGCCTCGAAGATGTGGAGACCAGGAGAGATGCCCTCTAGACCCTGCTGCTTGAAGTGTGGTCCAGGACCAGCAGCGTCAGCACCACCTCAGAATCTAAGGCCCCAACCTAGACGTGCTGGGTCAGAATCGCCTTTTAACAAGATCTCCAGGTGATCTGTTCACACGTTAAAGTTTGAAGAGTGCTGCTCTAGACTTTTTAGTTCTTAATCTTCTCTGAACTTCCCTACAATCATAATGTTTTAATGGTTTAAAACAGCAATAACCATTTATTATTTTTTATGATTATGAAGGTTAATTGGACTCCACTGGGCGATTCTTCTGCTCCCCATGGTGTGAGATGGGGCTGGAGTCATCTGGAGGCTTGACTGGGCTGGAATGGCCACGATGCCTCATGCACATGGCTGGCAGTGGCTTGGGGATCATTCTGTCCCATGTTTTGTCAGCTGAGGGTACAGCCATCTGGGGATCTGACTGGGCTGGAACCCCCACGATGGCTCCCTCACATGGCTGAGAGTTAGCGCTGCCTGCCAGCTGGGAGCTCAGCTGGGGCTGTCAACTGGAGAGCCTCAGTTCTCCTCTGTGTGGACTCTCCATGCAGCTTGTCCTTCTCAGAGCATGGCGGCTTGGTTCCAAGAGGGAGCTTTCCAAGGGATGAAGCTGCAGATCTCTGAAGGCCCGGCTTTGGAAGTTACCCAGTGAGACTTTGCTACATTCTATTTGTCAAAGCAAGTGACAAGGACAAAATAGATTCAAGGGGAGGGGAAATGACTCCATCTCTTGATAGGAGGAGTGGCAAGGAACTGGCAGCCATCTTTAATCTATCCCCAAAGAGAATAACTAACACGTATCGAGCAATTATCATGTAAGTGGTATTATCCAATATTATCCAATATCATCAATTTTAAAATGCACATGTTTTTTGCTTTTTATAGATCCACAGGAAGTCGTTAAGATAATACAGAGAGGGGCTGGCCCCGTGGCATAGCAGTTAAGTGCACGCGCTCCATTTCTGGCAGCCTGGGTTCAGATCCCAGGCGCGCACCGATGCACCGCTTGTCAGGCCATGCAGTGGCGGCATCCCATATAAAGTAGAGGAAGATGGGCACGGATGTTAGCCCGGGGCCAGTCTTCCTCAGCAAAAAGAGGGGATTGGCATGGATGTTAGCTCAGGGCTGATCTTCCTCACACACAAAAAAAAAAGATAGTACAGAGAGGTTCTGTGTACCTTTCCCCCAGTTTTCTCCAATGGTTAGACCATACATAATTTTAATATAATATCAAAGCCAAGAAACTGACATTGGTACATGTGTGAGGATGGTTCTATGTCATTTTCAAAGTGTGTAATTGACATTTATTGAATATTGCCATGTGAGTTCTATTACCACATTTCTTCATTTCTAAGATGCATAGTTGCTTGCATTTAATGTCTCTGAAATGAGAATGTCTTACAATCAAACACATCTTACAATTAGAAGCATCATTTTTATTTTCTTAGTGGTACATAAAATAATGGTGTGTTTTACAATATCTATGTATGATGTTGTAGGTTTGATAAAATATTGTATTAGCCCATTTTACAGATAAAGAAACTGAGATACAGAGTGGTTAAGAGACCTGCCCAAGGTCACACAGTGAGTAGAGCTAGTGATGGGAACTCAGGGACAGAATTCAAACCCAGACACTCTGATCCTAGAGCCAACCTGCTTCACCTACACCCGCTCAGAAGGTAATTATAACAAGATTAAACATTGCATCTTATATATTTAGCCTGACATTGCTGAGGTTTAGTGAAAAGGATATAACTAAGAGGCAAACAAACTCCTATTCTTGGTCCAGATCTAGTGTGCTTACCCCACACTACAGTACTTACCACAGAGTGAGCACTCCATGCATTCTGGGGTATACCTTTTCTGATCATAAAACTATAGGAATTAGAAAGTTCACAGGAGCAACAAGCTCAATAGCTCTTGGATTGTAAATACTAAGCAACAGTGTACTACACTTCCAGAGCTGCTCCTTGAGCAACAGACTGTTATATCTGTAGGGGAAGAAGACTATCCTCTATCCACTCTGGGTCCTTTCTGGCTGGGCTACAAATTAATTTAACATGAGACCGAATAGGAGAAAATCAAGCAAAGCTTTATAACGTGCATACATGGGAGAGACCAGGGAAACTGAGTAACTTGACAAAATGGTGGAGGTGCTCATCTTAAATAGCAAATTCAGGTAAAAACAAAGAAAGATGTTGGGGGTGGGGGGAAGTCAGCTATGGGAGATTACCAGAAAAGCACAGTAAACAAGAGGTTAATATGCAGATTTAAGTCCTTGCCTTCCGCACTGATAAGAGTTTTTAGAGATAAGGTCATCCCCCCTTCTTCCTGGTGCAGAGTGGGAGATAACTTTACAAATGGAAATTTCCCTTGTAAATGTAAAGGTCTCTTAACAAAGGATAACTTCTACTTTTACTTGGTTTTCAGAGCTTTGATAAGAATGGGCTTAGCAAGGACCCTCCCAGTCTATCCATACCCAGAGCTATTTATGGTAATGGCCTGTCCTGGGGACAGGCCTTCTATCTTAAATTTTTTTTAGGCAGTTAGTTATGGGGGAGGTCAAAGTTTCTTTCAGCGAAAATAATCAAGGTAAAGAGACATATTTTGAGGTGGCCAATTATGATCCCCCACATATCCTTTGCTTTCTACTGCAATGAAACTTCGTTCCTTAGTAGAACACATTCCACTCTGCATTTAATCAGTCCTCTGCAGGGATTCAAAGTTGAATAGGGAAAAATGAAATGAAGAAAATGGAAAGGAGGTGATTAGTTTGGTTTTCATATATGTGATGGAAATAATGGAAACTCTGGAGACAAACAGACCACGTTGAAGAAAATTTTTCTTTTAATTGTAAAACTGTTTCAACCACTTCTTAAAGATGATGCTCCCTCCTCCCCTTTTTTTGCACCACCAGAAAGTGCAAAAAAAAAAAAAAAGACTTTGTTCAGTGGTAGGTTGGAGCTAAATATGATGCTTGCTACATAGACCACCGCCAAGAACAGAGGAAATTGGTTTAACCAGATGGGATATATACAAAAATAATTACAGCTCACTCACAAGTTTAAACTTTGCTCCCCAGGCAGTTCTTTGAAATCCTAATCTCTAACTTGGGACTAACAACCAAAAAACACTTCTTCTGGTCATTTAAGAAAGCAGTGTTTGGGTGCCACTCGCCTTGCATTCTAAATTCAATGCAGAACAACAGACCTACCTGGTTTAAACATACTCATTCTTCCTTTCATCATGCTTTCTTTGATATGAGTTATTTTGTGGGTCAAGGAAAGGAGCAAAATCCAGAAAAATTTAGTCTGTTGATAAGGTAAGAGCAATTATCTAGACCACCTGGGGATTTGTTGATTCGACTGATCATCGTTTCTGTATAATGAGTTACATATTATTTTGGCTTGTGTGGTCACATAATATACTTGAGGCAAGAAAGAATGATTTTATCCACTTAGCCAAATAAAGAGGGACCAAATACACAGGAATTTGCTTGGAGTCAAAGTCCAGTTTGTAGAACTTGAAACAGAGAAGGTGACAATAAAATAGTTATCATTTATCTAACACTTAACTTAAAGCCACATCATCTCACTGAATTCCTGCCATAACCCCCTGAGTGAAATACCCTCATCCCCATTTACAGATGAGGAACTCTATCTCAGAGAGGCTAAGTAATTTATCCAAGGCCACACAACAAATAAAAGGCAGGTCAGGCTCCAAACTGTTCTATCATATGTAACTCAGTATATATTTATTTCTGTCTTAAACAGGTAAATATGAATTTCAAAACATATCTGGCCCCAATAATTTTGGGTAAGGGATTGTGGGCCTGTGTTTTATTAAGATTCCCATTTACATTTCTAGGATTTCAAGAAGTAGATTTTAGTGAGGTGGAAAATCCAGCCAGGAGGTAATAGGGTCCATTTTCTGCTATGGGGTCAGATAATTTGTGTTTTGCAGAACTTGGCTAGTTGGGAGTAACCGCATAAAGGCAGTCCTCACCCGCATAGACCTGAAAAAGTTTTTTTAGAAGGCCAGTACAGTGTATATAGTGTTTATTATTAAGTCCCTCAGCAGAGTGGGGGACGTAATATAATATAATTAAACACATTAATATTTCTGCAGTGAAATGTATGACTATTCACCCTAAATAGGGAAAAGACTATAAGTAGCCCCCAGATAATTGAAGCCAAATTTTGCAAATAAATCACTGATGAAAAAAATCTTTGAATTTTCAAAGTATTTAGATCATGGAATTGTGCGTAAAGAATTGTAGACCTATATATTACATACTTCTTTACCATTTAGAAATAGAATTCTGAAGGATCTCAGTCACTGGCTCCAGAAAGTTCTCCCTTTTCCTATAAACATGTAGCACGTTGGGCTTCCACTCTATGGGGCCCCTTCCCCAGTGTGTGCAGTTCAGCTATGTGCCACCCTCTGTGAGATTATGAGAGCTTGAGATGCATGTATGGAATCTGCTTGTTATCCTTCTGAAGTTTACCCCCCATTAAAGCCTATTTTGTATTTATACCTTCTGGTGCTAGTGGTGTGTGTGGCTGTGTCCCCTCAGCACAAGACCGTAGAACCACTCAGCTAGAAGGAACATTCAAATTCATCTAGTCTGATTCCCTGTGATAGCAGCTTCCAAGATGCCCCTGCTGGTCCCTACTTCCTGGTATTAACACCCTAGCATGGTCCTCTCCAACATTATATCAGTGTTTGTCCCTGTGACTGACAGAATACAAGAAAAATCATGATACATCACTTCAGAGATTAGGTTAAAAAAGGCATGATGGCTTCCATCTCTCTCTCTCTCTCTCTCCTTCCCTCCCTCATCACTAGCTCTGGGGAAGACAAGTGGCCATGTCATGAGGCAACTCAAGCTGCCCTATGGAGGGTCCATGTGGTGAGGAACTGAGGCCTCCTGCCAACACCCACATGAGTGCGCCATCTTGGAAGCAGATCCACCAGCCCCAGTCAAGCCTTCAGATGATTGCAGCCTTGGCTGACATCTTGACTGCAGCCTAATGAGACCCTGAGTCAGAACCACTCAGCTAAGGGGCTCCCCAATTCCCAATCCAGAGAAACTGTGAGATAATAAATGTTTGTTGTTTTAAGCCACAAAACAACTAATACGTTCCCTCATTTCACAGATGAGGAGACTGAGTCCTAGAGACATGAGGATATGCTCCAGGACCCCTCCAGCCCTATGACTCCTAGGGCCAGCACAGCTCCTTCTGCTTATGTGGAACGGGCTGGAAGTCTCTCATTTTTTATGATCTTGGGTGCCATTTCCCAGAATCTTCTGTTTTCTCACAAAGAAACTAGAAGCCCATGGAAAATCTGGCCAATAACTCAGCTGTGAAAAGGAAAGTTTGGCACAGATGTTCTGGAGGGAGTCTGCCCACTTGCTAAATTTCTCAAAATAGCCTTCTTTTGTGGGTTTTGTTTTTCAGGAGATGATTTTTGTTTTTTCCTGACTTTCTAGACTGCTGTCGTTAAGTCAGGGAAAAGGAAAAAACATTTAGCCCCTTTCCTTTTCCTGGTGTTGAAGAGCTTGTTCTTAATAAACCATCCACTCTCTCACAGGTTTTATCACAGCGTTGGCTCTGGCCTAGCCTGTGAGGTCACGTCAGACAGCAAAGCCACAGCTGTCATCCTGGTTATGTTACTGGATGAACGATTCCAGCCCCTGCTCTAATGCTGAGTGTCTTCTCGCACCAGCTGCAGTTTACATACAGGATGCGTTTCCTGTCTAAAGCCCCCGTCTGCCTCTCATGTCTCCATAAGCCATATGCTTATGTGTGTTAAGTACAGATGGAGACATTAGTCATGCAATTCATCATATGGGAACATTCAGAGGCTGGCTATTTTATTTCAATATAGGTATTAATTTCTACCTTTGCTTCTGGTAGAAAAACACAAAAATATCAATGGGAATTGAGGTAGACTATCTACCCCCACTTAATTTTACTGGATTCTTCCTTTTAAGGTTAAAATGTGGCATGACACACCCAGAAATTGCAGAAAGATACATAGGCCTAGTGTGGTAGATTTATTGCAATGATGGCCCAATACTTCAACCCTTGATGTATCCTCAGTCTTTGTCCTGTGACCTTGCAGTACCTCTCCCTAAATAGGCCGTGTCTATTCCCCACCCCTTGAATCTAGGGTGGCCTTGTGACTTGCTTTGGCCAATAGAATGTGGCAGAAGTGACTCTGTGGCAGTTCCATGCCTTGGCCTCAAGAGGTCTTGGACCTTCTGTTGCCTCTCTTGGACCCTTGCATCGACCATGTGAACATGCCCAGGCTAGCCAAGGATCAGCTGACAGCCAGCCCACCCCCAGACACAGGAGAAAGCCCAGCCAAGATCATCAGAGCCACCAACTTGACCTACATCTGACCACAAATGCATGCATAAGCACAGCAAAAATACAGAACCACCCAGTCATCCTGGAGACTCATGAGCAATGATAGATGGTTGGTTTTTAAGCCCAGAGTTTTGGGGTGATGTGTAATGCAGCATTACTTGTGGCAATAGATCATTGATGCACATAGGCCAATTTTTTGTATTGTGTGGCATGCTTAGACCCGAGGCAGAAGCCAGGCTATGAGAGGTTTTCAGAGAGAGAGCTTCCCATATCCCGCCTGGAGATATAAGCCTGACTGACAGTCTGAGATCCCAGTAAGAGGCAGGGCCTTGGAAACTACTCATCAGTGTGTAGACTTCCAGATTATTGTCCTGTTTCCAGCACAGTACCACCACCCTTGACTGGGTTTAGTGTCCTTCTTCCAGAGTTCAATCTCACTGATTCAATGTTTCTGGAGTAAAAATCTTCTACCCTCTGCCAGAGGTCTAACTGTATATTAGAGAGATGTTTAACAAATCCACCTACTTTCAGCTGCACTTGCCTCCCATTTCCAGAGGTACCAGGTTCCACCAATTCCTGAGCGTTTGCGGGAGGTGAGGGGAGTTGTCGTTCTGACTTGAGTTGTTTTTCAGCTTTGCAAACTCGCAGGCTTCCTTCCTGGAAAGTACTGGGCATCTACACGAGGCAGGGGAGGGGAGAGCCTGGGCCCCGGGTTTCTCAAGATCATGGGCGAGAATGATCCACAGGGCAAAAGAGGATTGATTAAAGCAATATAAGGGAAAATAGCCATGGAAGAGTTATTTAGAGTCTTTAAATTTAGTTTCAGCAGCATTTTCAGTGACTAGCAGGAAAATAATGCGGAATTGGAACTTATAAACAAGGACCTGCTTTGATGAAACCTCTCAACCATTTACAGCTCATATCTTCCCAATTCTATCCCAATGGCCTAAAGTTCACTTATGCCCTAAAATTATCAATGTGTATTTTGGGCCTGAGTTTTTCCAAAAGTTGAGTTTTCATATCATTGGTCTTGGTTAGATTCCATGTGGGAACTATGACACACTTTGTATTTTTATTAAGTATTATTCTTATTTGTGCTTTTCTGAGTTTTTCTTCAAAACTGTTTCCTGGGTGCTGTCTCTAAAAAATAACCAAAGAAACAGAAAACAAAGAGAAAAATGTTCATGATCATTGCAAAGTGTAAACAATTCCGTAACTCTCTTTCTCTCATCATTCTTCCCCCAGACTTCTTTTCCCACTGGATCTGGTTCCTCAACTGATCATTTTAAAGTAAATGTTATATGAACAGGAAACTACATTCTACACTAAGATGATTAGACCACCCCTTGCAAATATTTGTCAAGGGAGAGACAAATTTTTTTGGATCAATTACACAGTGTCATTACAGTAGATGCACTCTTAGGTTCTATAGGCTTTCATTTAGTCGTTTCGGGGGTGCTGCCAGAGATCCATGCTGTAAGGTCTCGTGGGACTTTTCCCCCACCCACCCCCTCTGTCTGCCCTCCTCTGACCTCACTGCAGTGTTGGTTTGCAATGTTTTCTTAAATAGGTAGAAATGTTGTTTTCCTGCTGATTTTGCTTTTGCACATTTGGAAATTCTATCTTGCATTCCTCAATGATCCTCTATTGGAGTCCTCCTCCAGCTTATAACCAGAGCTGACATTTTAATTGTCCTTGTAAATTCTAACTCCATTCCAGGATGTAGGCTACTGCATGAATTATTTAGTACTTTTTTTTTATTGAGGTATAATTGACATACAACATTATATTAGTTTCAGGTGTACAACATAATGATTCAATATTTGTATATATTGTGAAATGATAACCACAATAAGTCTAGTTAACATTCATCACCATACACAGTTACAGAATTTTTTGTGTGATAAGAACTTTTACTCTCAGCAACTCTCAAATGTGCAGTACAGTATTATTAACTACAGTTGCCATGCTGTACATTACATCTCCATGATTTATTTATTTTATAACTGAAAGTTTGGACATTTTGACCCCTTTGACCCATTTCACCCACCCTCCCACCCCCTGCCTCTCACAACCACCGATCGGTTCTCTGTATCTATGAGCTTGGTTTTTGTTTTGTTTTGTTTTTTAGATTCCACCTACAAGTGATATCATACAGTGTTTGTCTTTCTCTGTCTGGCCTGTTTCACTTAGCATAATGCCCTCAAGGTCCATTCACGTTGTCACAAATGGCAAAATGTCATTCTTTTTTATGGCTGAATGATATGCCATTATATATATATACACCACATGTTCTTTATCCTTTCATCCGTCGATGGACACTTAGATTGTTTCCATGTCTTGGCTATTGTAAATAATGCATCAGCGCATATATCTTTTTGAATTAGTGTTTTTGTTTCCTTTGGATAAATACCAAGAAATGGGATTGCTGGATCATATGGTAGTTCTATTTTTAATTTTTTGAGGAATCTCCATACTGTTTTCCATAGTAGCGGTACCAATTTACATTCCCACCAGCAGTGCACAAGGGTTCCCTTTTCTCCATATCCTCACCAACACTTTTTATTTCTTGTCTTTTTGATAGTTGCCATTCAAACAGATGTGAAGTGATATCTCATTGTGCTTTTGATTTGAATTTCCCTGATGGTTAGTGATGTTGAGCATCTTTTCATGTACCTGTTGGCCATTCATATGTCTTCTGACATATGAATGTCAGACATATGTCTGACATTTTCATTATGTCAACAGACATATGAAAAATATCTGTTAAGATCCTCTGCCCATTTTTTAATCAGACTTGTTTTCTTACTATTGAGGTGTATATTTAATACATTTATTAGAGATGAGCAAGGAGTGGTTTGATAAAGATTTTCAAGATTAGGGATGATTGTGCTCGTGCTATATTTACTCCCTGCCATGATATCTAAAGGATTCTACATGGCTCCCTAGATTTCCTAAGATGAACTAGATATAAAACTTAAAACTCAAGACCTGCAAAAATGCACTTGTACAAAATCAGGGGAAGAGTGGAAAAAAAATTATGTAGGCTCCACTCCAAAGATAAGCCAAAAATTTGACCCTAAGCTTTCTGATGCCGCACTCAAAAAGGGAAAATATAGTCAAGTGTGTGAGTCACGTTGTCTAAGAAATATAGCCTGCCAGTAATTCTGAGGAAGTAAAGCTTCTCCTAGCACATAGAACTAAAAGAACATTCCCATGCAGATCGTCTCATGGGTATATCACCTCTATAATAAACGCAATTGCTGGTGTGCTAGGGGTGTTTATTAAAAGACCCCTCAGTATGAAGTTAAGAAGGGTGAATATCAGTACACTTTCTGGCAAAAGCAGTTTTTCACAGGAGTCTTCTACAGTATGATCTAAATGTTCCACTCTCCAGTGGCCCACCAAGAATAAAATGAGGAGTGTCCGGAGATGAATAACCAGCTCATCCTTAAAATAAACTTCCGTTAATATTTTTTTCAACAGACTTTTGACTTTTCCTCTTAATGCGTTTGAGCGGGGAGTATCAGAAGACAGTTCTGCAAATGCTACATAAAAGGAAATTAGCTTTATTTGCAATGTGAAACTTTCAGATTTGTTGAAAAGATTGTCCTGACAGTGAGAACTAGCTTTTGCAGTGGATTCCTATGAAAATAGATTCTTTTAAATATAGTTTTGTCTTATTCATCTTAAACAAAGGAAAAATCCGCATAAGTCTTTCCTAACCCCGTGAGATGGAGATTGTGACAATTCATTTCCATTGTGCTGGAAATATAAGACTGTTTCATGCTGATCCGTGACTCCTGCACTGGGTCAAGTAGGAGAGGAGGAAAAGGAAGCATTAGAAAAGGTGGCTCCTGGCCAACCTAGAGGTGAACTTCATTTGGGGTGTGGCTCAAGTTCCACAAGCCCAGAATCAAACTTGCAACCATCTGTTGGAGGTTTTGTGGGAACCAAGAATTCCAGAGCCCAGAGAGATGGGAGAGCGTCCCAGGAATAGACTCTTCATTGACTCTTATTTCCATTCCAAGATGGACAGCTCCCTAGGGCTTCCTTTCCTCATTATTTTAGGCCTGGGGGAGGAGCTTCACAGGCACCTTTGGAGCTCAAACTTGGACACATCGTGGCCCTTTCCCACAGAAGAGTTGACCCTTGGAACGAGATCTTTGGACATTCCATCTGTGCCTCCTGAGGCAAGATGACCCAAGTAAATGCAGTAGATCTCTCTAATGACCACACTGAATTCACCAATTATTTCCAACCTCAACAAAACCAAACTGCATATTACACTTATACTAGTGATTCTGGCTGGTTAAAAGATCATCCGTCACTCAGTTTCTCTCACTAGAATTGATCTGTATGGGACTGAATTACCATCTAGTCAAGGAAACCTTCAAAATTATAGGTGGGGGGGCTGGCCCGGTGGCGCAAGCAGTTGAGTGCACGCGCTCCAATGCGGCGGCCCGGGGTTCGCCGGTTTGGATCCCAGGCGCGCACCGACGCACTGCTTGGCAAGCCATGCTGTGGCGGCGTCCCATATAGGGGGGAGGAAGATGGGCACGGATGTTAGCCCAGGGCCAGTCTTCCTCAGCAAAAGAGGAGGAGGATTGGCAGATGTTGGCACGGGGCTGATCTTCCTCAAAAAAAAAAAAAATTATAGGTGGGATGTAACAATTGTGGATATGAATCTTAAAGCAATGCAGATGGATTGCCAAAATCTGGGTAGAGTAACTTGCTGAAAGTGTTCTCCTTTACGCCCAGCCCCACATGTTCATCCATAAGAGGAATATCTTTAAGGTGAACTTGCTAATTGTCTTGGTTGAGGTTCCCCAGAAGCAAAGCCTGAGATAGAGGTCCTTGGGCATGCAATTTATTGGGGGCTGTTTGCAGGAGAAATCTGTAAGGGAATGAGGAAAGAGTATGGGGAGGAAAGCAAGGATGTGGTCTCAGAAGCCTAGTCTCTCTCTTCCTAATTCCATGGGGAGCTCTGGAGCATAAACAGCGTGGCAGAGTCTATCCCATCTTGAGGCAAGGAGGCTATGGTAACCTCTCCAACCAGTCATTGGCTCCCAGCCACCCTGCATGTATGTGTGTTGAGTGACTCCAAAGAATCTCCAGTTGAGGCAGCTCCAGTCGTCCAAGAGCATCCTCTGAAGAAGGTGTCAGATGTGAGCTCTTAGCCACAGCGCTTGTAGCAGCTTAATGAAAGGAATCCCAAGGTATGAGACAAGACACCAACAGCAGCTGCTAAACCAGCGCTTCTCAAACTTGAGTGTGCACCAGAATCCTCTGGAGCACTTGTTAAGCACAGATTGCTGGACCTCACCCCCTAGAGTTTGTGATTCAGTAGGTCTGGGGTGGGACCTGAGAATTCGCATTTCCCAGGTGCTGCTGCTGCTGCTAGTCCAGGGACCATGCTTTGAGAACCACTACGTAAAGCTAACATTTTAAAAAAGCAGTCAATCACCTTTGGAAAGCTAGGTTATGGATATCTTCACTCTCTGGGCATTTGCACATCAACATATTTACAAAGGTTAAATAAAGTGAGGGTTGGCTCATCGAAAATGCAGACAGGCTGATTTTATCAGGCCATTGACTCAGCTAAAACTTGACTTGTCTCATGCATCACCAATCCCAACTCCCGTGAGAGAATTTTAGCAAAGAAGCAAAGAATGGTATCGTTCCACCTGGAGATAAATGCCTCAGAAGTTCAGTGATTGGGTGGAAAGAAGGCTGGATCAGGAGTTAGGAAGCCTGGGTTCCATACCTGCTCCCCCCGAACATCTGTGGGATCACTGGCAAGTAGCTGCAACCTGCTATGCTTCAGTTCCCTCATATACAACGTAGAGACCTTAAAGGTCACTTCCAGCCCTGAGCTCTTCTTCCAGTTACTCCAGTATTTACCTTAGGAACCCCAAGCAAGCTACTTGGGTCACAGATCTGTTTCTTTATCTGTTAAATGCGGATGGTACACTCAGTGATCTCTCCAGCACTTCCACCTAGCCGTCTTACAGCATTCTACCTGGAACATGCTGACAACCCAAAACATGAATGCCAATCTCTTTCTCCCAGCTGAAAAGGGTCAGAGAAGAGCAGCAACACCTGCAAACATTTGTTTGAGTTTCCTTTGTGTTACAAAAAGAGGAAGCAAAAGAGTCACTGCTCTCGTGTTGGATACTCTCTGTCATTTGATATCATCACAGTTCCTGGAATCTTGTGAATTGGGATCATTAATCGCCAAGCTGACTCGAGGGCCTGACAGATCACAAGGCTAGGGCACTCCCCATAAGCTCCAAGGCTTTACTTTAATCATCTGGGACTCCACATGGAAATCGATAATGGTTTCCTCAAAGTGTTATGGTCTAGTGTATGAATGCATACTTGGGAATCCCTAATGAGTGGATTAGGAGCACAATGGACCACATCACATGAATGGAGACACTCCTGTTTATAAATTAATTAACTTGGTAATTCAGAAAGAGCACTGCAGTGCTGACCTTAAAGGTCCTCATGAAAGAGAAACAACTGTGCATGCAGTCCCTTTAGTCTTCATATTGATGAAGGAAAGTCACACAATGTGCATGGAATGCAGAATTTTTCTTTATTCAGCTATTTAATTGGATCTCAACTGTGTGTATGTGTGTGCGTGTGTACGTGTGTGTGTGTGTATTGGAGGAAACAAATAATAACAAACAATAAATACCTATTATGTGCTATGTAAAAACAGCTATGTGTAAAGTGTAATGAAGACAAAGAAAGCAGGGTAAGGGGCAGGTTGTGCTGGGGCAGGCTTGGGGAGTGGGCAGGGGGACTGGGCAGGCCTGGGGACAATGTGGGAAGGAGTTGCTCTCTTTTATAGGGATGTCAAGCAGACTCTCAGATGCAGGGAACTTTGAGCAGAGCCCTGAAGGCAGTGAGGGGTGAGCTCTATAGCTACATGGAGTGACAGTGTTCCGGGCAGAAGGGACAGCAGTGCACAGCCAGTGGAGTGCTCAAGAAACAGCAAGGTCTGGAGGATAGAGCAGAGTGAGCCAGGGGAAAGGGCATGAGCACAGGAGTGACATGAACTGGCATGAGCTCTTTTTGAAAGGCTCCCTCTGGCTCTATGTGGAGAATACACTGTGGAAGGAAAGGGAAACCAGGAGAGCAGTGAGGAGACAAGAAGCCAGGCTAATAAGATGTAGCCTAGCTGGTTGTTACCCCCAGAGGTGAAGTGTCCAACTCAACATATATCCATATTTTGAAGGTCAAGCGAGCAGAATTTGCTAATGATCTGGATATGGGATGTGAGAGAAAGAAAAGAATCAAGGATGAATCCAGTGCTTTTGGTGTGAGCTACTAGGAGAATGAGGCTGCCATTTGCTGACATATAGAAAACTGAGGAGGGCAAGCATGTAAAGGGTGGGGTAGAAAACAGGGGTTTGGTCTGGAATGTTCTAAATTTGAGATGCCTATTAGACACCATGGGGAGATGCCATGTAGGCAGTTGGAGCCCAGAGTCCAGAAGGGGGTCTGAGCCAGAGACACAATATTGGGTGGTGTCAACTCCATTCTTTCTAAACAACCATGTATTCTAAGCCCCAGTAGTGAATGACATATTCCAGCCAAGTAGCTCCGCACTTATAACAGTAGATTTTTTCTAATATAAGACAATTTATAAAGAAGTAAAATATAAAACAATGATTTTAAATAAAATTGGTCTTCAAATGAAATCTGTGGGTGCAATTTTGCAGCCAGGACAAGCACACTCCGACAATATTCTGAGGGTCAAATTAGACAGCTAGCCAGCTGGACTCAGGAATAACTAGCTCTCCTCCATCGTATCTCCATGCCTTTGTGTAAGAAAGGATTGGTGAAATTAGACTTCATCAAAATTAAAAACTTTTCTACATCAAAGGACATTATCAAGAAAGTGAAAAGACAACCTACAGAATGGAATAAATATTTGCAAATCACATATCTGATAAGAAGCTAGTGTCCAGAATATATTTAGAACTCTTATAATTCAACAAAAAAAGACAAACAACTCAATTTAAAAAATGGGCAAAGGACTTGAATAGACATTTTTCCTAAAAAGATAAAGAAATGGCCAACAAGTACCTGAAAAGATGCTCAACGTCATTATTCATTAGGGAAATGCTAATCAAAACCACAAAGAGATACCACTTCAAACACACTAGGATGACTGTAATCAAAAGAGTGGAAAATAAATGCTGGTAAGGATGTGGAGAAATTGGAACCATTGTGCATTACTGGCAGGATGTAAAATGGTGCAACCACTGTGGAGAACAGTTTGGCGGCTGCTCAAGAAGTTAAACATAGAATTACCATAAGACCCAGCAATTCCACTCCTAGGTATATACCCAGGAGAATGGAAAACAGGGACTCAAACAGATACTACACCAAGTGTGTGTGTATGTGTGTGTGTGTGTGTGCGTGTGTGTGTGTGTGTGTGTGTGTGTTGGAGGAAACAAATAATGACATTTATTCACAAGCATTATTCACAATATCCAAAAGATAGAAACAATCCAGATGTCAATCAGTGGATGAATAGATAAATAAAATGTTTTTTATACACATGATAAATATTATTCAGCCATAAAAAGGAATGAAGTGCTGATATGTGCTACAATGCGGATGAACCTTAAAAACATTATGCTAAGTGCAGAAAGCCAGACACAAAAGACCACATAATATATGATTCTATTTATTTGAAATTTCCAGAATAGGTAAATCCATAGAGGAAAAAAGCAGAATGGTGGTTGCCAGGGTCTAGGGGGAAAGGAAGGAATAGGGAGTGACTGCTTAATAGCTACAGGGGTTTCTTCTGGGATGATGAAAATATTTTGGGACTAGATAGAGGAGGTGGTTGCACAACACTGTGATGGCACTGAATTGTTCACTTTAAAATGGTTAATTTTAGGGCTGGCCCCGTGGCTTAGCAGTTAAGTGCGCGTGCTCCACTGCTGAAGGCCCGGGTTCGGATCCCGGGCGCGCACCGACGCACCGCTTCTCTGGCCATGCTAAGGCTGCGTCCCACATACAGCAACTAGAAGGATGTGCAACTATGACATACAGCTATCTACTGGGGCTTTGGGGGGGAAATAAATTTTAAATAAATTAATAAATAAATAAATAAATAATAAAATGGTTAATTTTATGTTATGTGAATTTCATCTCAAAAAAAAACTAAAAATTAGAAAGGATTGGTGAAAGAAAAAGCTTTGAAAAACAAATGTCAGAGGCAGAACCTGCTTCTGCAGCAGGCAGACATTCTTCCATTAAGTCTTCATAAATAAGCCCTGGGTATCTCACTACAGACTCAAAGTCAACACAACAGTCTCCTTTATGCCAGAAGAGCCAACACTTTCCAAAAAAGCAAGCATCAAAAGTTGATTGTTTCCCTGACTTAACATCCATTGCATTTATATATTCCATTGCTTATTATGGTTAAAGTGTTTTGAAAATAACTTGCAACCAACTTCACAGAATAGCCTGATTCCTTGTTTACCAAAATGGAAAATGAAAGAGACGGAAAGGCAGGACTGAGCAAAGTGTGCCTTTGAAAGCACAGACTGTACGGGGAGGGACACACTGCTATTTTCAGTCTTATGTGGGTGTGAGGATAACAGGCCTCTGGAAACAGCTGTTTAACAACAGAATGTGAGAAGTCTTCTGGGACTCGAAGACCCACCCCCTAACCAGGGAATTCATGAGAGCTAAGAGAGTTCAATGCATTAAAAAATATTTGAAATGGGGATTCAACACTGGGGTTTGATTGAGCTGCAGTGCTTAGCAAGGCTTTGCTCCCTCTATTCAAAAGAATGACTCTAGGAAACTGAAAAGCCAAACCAGAAACAGACATGGTGTACTTTCCAGAAGAATAACTACCCTCAAAGCCACTGCTGCAGGGATCCAGCCTCCCTCTGGGAGTCTGACAATCTTCCCACTTCTGGAAGGAAACAGACTTGGGTGGAGGAACAGTGACCCCTGTGCAAACTTTTGTTTCAGGATCTAGCATTGAAGGTAAACTCTTTGTTATGATGAAGGATAGAAGATGGTTTGAAGACTGAATTTGCTTTCATTTTTGTTTTAATAAATCACAGTATCCAACCTTTCAAAGCTTGTCCACATGCACTGGAAAGTAAAACCAACCCATTTCCACCCAGCTACAGAGAACACACTGTAAGTAGGACCCAAATGGTGGTGCATTAAAAGCTGGGTAACAAGTCAATCCATTTCTTTTTGTTTTGCCTATAAAACCTTGTGTCTTAAGCATAATCAGAGTAAGGAAGAAGTATTGTAATTTAAGGTATAATTACCTTGATAGTGCTATACCTTTAGCCATACTCTGGTCAACACCTTTAGCATTTATTCATTCCATCATTCATTCATTCAACAAATATAGATTTATTGCTTGCAGTGTGTTAGGCATCATGCTAAGTGTGGGGATACAGTGATAAGCAGAAATATGGTCTCTGCCATAGGGAGTATGCGACACACAGACGAATACAGAGAACTATTTACTCAATTAGGGGCTGAGACAGAGGAGGACATTTTCCATCACTCAAGTTCAAGGCCTCCTTCCTAAATCCTTATTTTCTGTTCTAAAATTAAACTCCGTCCATGATGAAATACAGTGGGACCTTCCACTCCCTAGAAACATGGGCCCTCAAAATCATCAGAAGAAAATAGTCTAGTTATACATTTTCCAAGGTCAGGATGATTCAGAGTTAAACTACTGTAATGGTCCAGGCTGAGCTACAAGTTATGCCTACAGGTCCTTCCCTCAATTCTTAGGTTCTCAACTCTGGATCTCCTGTAAACAGCTACTAGAACAAGAATGCACATGCCTCCTCCCAAACAAGCAATAATTTACAGCTAAATTTACTGAGAAAAGTAAAGCTCATTCCCCAGAAAACCGTGAAATCTACAGAAAAGTAGCCCAGCTGAAAGATGCAAGCACTTATATAATCAAAATGCATGCAGTTTATACAATCAAACAGGACTACTGGGATTCTGAGTAAAATGTAGTTTCTTGATCACGTGCTAGCCTTCCCCAACAACAATAGATACCACTTGCTTCACATTTGCATAACTAAAAGGCCCATACCAATAGTTTTCTTGAAACAAAGGGATAGTTTGCCTCAAATCTCACCTCTTAGGAAGCAAAATACAATCCTCAATGTTTAGCCATCTATTTTTCCAGTATCTGCTCTTCAAGATTCCTCCAAAGCTTTAAATAAGGTCCAGACCTAACCAGGATCACTGTGTTATATTTGTTTACAAAATTTGCAGGTGGTGCAAAGCTGAGTGTGGGTTAAGGGATGGGCTGAAATAAGCCTTAACAGGCTAGATTCAGGCAGCAATATTACCCAGATGACAGGTAACCTCCAACTTAGGGTTCTCCACTTCAGGTGGACAACCTCAATCTTAAAGGGATCAGATTGGGAAGCCGCCACTTAGCAACTATACATAGGACTTCAGGTCTAAATTGACAGGAAATTCTATATGAAATAACAACTTAACGGAGAGACCACAACTTTTGGGATTACAAAATAGGGTTCTCACCTTCTATTTAACCTCTCTCATATTCAATTTCTTTAAACAACAACATTATAATATCCCCTTTCCACTCTTAGTTCCTCTGATTTTAGTAATTTGAGGCTGTTTTTCCTCTCTTCAACACTTGGGGATTAGAAGTCATTTTCTGTGTCCTAATATTAAATTATTTTAGTGACTATTTGGGTGGGGTAGTGGAGAGGCAGTTGCCTTGAGGTTAAAGAATCCAGAGCCATTTGACCAATAATTGAACAGTTTATCACAGTGAACAACTGGCCTTCCTAAATTTAGATCTCAGAATCGCTGGAGGAGGCCCTAGGGGAGGCCAGGGACAGGGCTACATGAGCTTGCACAGCCCTCATTGAAAACTATTCGTGTAGAAAAAGGAAACAATAGGGACTGGGGGTATATGGGAAATCTCTGACCTTTCTCTTAATTTTGCTGTGAATCTAAAACTGCTCTAAAAAAATAAAATCTTAAAAAAAAAAAAAACTTCCCGTCAGTGGTACACAGCCTCTAGAATGGCCTTCTGGTGTTCATGTCCTTGTGTAATCTCCTCCCCTTTGGAGGGAACTGGACCTAATGACTTTTGACTAAGTGGCTTCTAACTGAGAGGATACAGCAGAAATGAGGAGATGTCACCTCCGAGATTAGGTTACAAAGGCTGTGGCCTCCATTTTGCTTTCCCTCTCTTCCTCTTTCACTGGCTCGCTCTGATGGAAGCCAGCTGCTGTGTTGTGAGCTGCCCTATGGAGAGGCCCGCATGACAATGAACTGAAGGAGGACCCACCCAACAGGCCATGAGGAACCGAGGCCCTCAGTCCAACAACCTACAAGGAACTGAATCCTGCCAACGTCATTTGAGCCAGCTTGGAAAAGAATCAAGGAATTTAGTTATGTGAAATTTCACTGGTAATTGATTGAGAAGACTGATCTGAAACCAAAAATGCACACATGCTCTCCTCTTCTTTCAAAAGAACATAGACTATGCCAGTGTGCACGGTTTTCTTCTTCCTCTTCCTCCCTCTCTTCTTCCTTCTTCTGATGAAATCAATCCCAAAGAAAAACCTTGTATTTGTTGCACTTGTTGCAGGTCGATTTAAGGAAGTTTGAGAGTAGAGAGCAGAGATCAGAATGAGGCACTGGGGAATCACCTGATGGATACCTCACAGGAGTGCCAGACAGCGTGGAGCAATTAATCTTCTTGAAGCTGTGCAGCAAGACAGGAACGATGACTGACCATTCACACACCCGCAGCCTTCCCGTCTGAGTCAGCAGCCTGGATTTATTCCCAGTTGTCAGGAACCCCATTGGAGGTGATCTCCACCCAGTTTGTTATGGACAACTGCTCAGATCACCCAGGTGGCCTTCTCAGTTTCTTCCTGGCCAGAGGCAGGAGGACAGTCAAGGACTGAATGGGCGTGCATGTGACCCCCGCTCTGTCCCTGATGGGATGATCCTGATGATTAGGATCAGGCCTCTAAGAGGTCATGGGCCACCTTTGATAGATTCAGCTTTGATGCCTGGACATCCAGAACATTCAGAAATGATAAGTTAGTTCTGAAGAAACAAAAATGGATGACATGTCACTGCCACATCAGCAAGGGTGCAGTGGAACAGAGTCAGGAAACACACCCAGTTCTTAAAAGTCTAATGCCAGATCTGGCAAGAGCTTTCCAATAAAGCAATTAATAGTTCTGTGCTTTTATTTCTTCACCAACTGTATAATCATACCACCTATTTACCCAAAAGGAGCAATGTCAGGTTAACCCCATAAACAAATCTCATGTTAACACGATTTGTGCTCATGAAGACTGCAAGATCTGTACTGTCCCAACCCAAGGCTGTGTAGTTACTTAGCTCCGAAACTGCATTCTCCCTTCCACGGTCTCCTGGAGCTTCAACAACCTTACTAAATTACCCGTGATTTATCAAGCTCTTTACTTTTTAAATAATTCTCATTTACTTTTCACAAGAAACGTGAGTGGAAGATCTTTTTATCACCAGTTAACAGATGAGTATACCAAGGTTTACAAAGGATGAATAACATGCCCAGCGAGTGAGTGGTAAAGCTGAGATCCAAACCTAATTGGGCCCCAAAGCCCCCAAAACCATAAGGCCCCCTGTTTTAATGGAGGAGGAGTCTACTTCCTGCTCTTCCATGGACAAGGGCCATAAATCAAAGGCACTTCACCACCACCACCCCCCCCCCGAGAAGAGATCATTGATCCTCACAACCTCGAATAAAGGAAGGACTCGAGGTTAGCCAGTGTCTTCATTATGACTCACTCATTAGCAGCATCTGTGCGCAGATTCAGCCTGAGCTGTCTGCAGAAATTCTTCCCCATAGTTACCAACCCTATGTTATGGGCTCAGAGATCGCTGATTATCTTTTTTGGCAAAATCTGACTTAATAACGTGGTATCTTAAAGGTTGCCTAGGAAAAATCAGAGTACTACACAGAGCTTCCAGCTCTTCCCCCAGAGCTAAGTCCCCTCAGATCACATCTCAGCAGGTTTGCTTTAGACCCCTCAAATTCTTTTACTTGCAGTCTTTTGGGTGCAAGAAATGATGCTCCCCCAGCCAACTAAAATAAGAGAGGCTTAATATTGGAGTGCACCTGGGGTAGGTAAGGGAGATAGAGGGCCAGAGATGCTGAGATACTTGTGTGACTGTCGTGGAGCCTGCAGGTGGAGGAGGATTCTAGAACCCAGGCTGCTCTCCCAGCCCCAGGGTCTTCATTCAAGTTCTCCACAATTAATACAACCCAGCTTGTCTCCACAGATCACCTCAGCTGTCTTTCTGCACCTGAAACTGGCAGATTCTTTCTATATTACTGGTTCAAACTCATGGAAGGTGAAAACTAACTGGCCCAATGAATCTGTTCCCAGCAGGCCCACACTAGGGCTCCGGCTGGCCTATGGGCTGACTGATTCCTGGGCCCATCTATGAGCAGAGAACAGCCTAGTGCAGCTTCTCAGATTGAGGAGGGGCATTGAAACAGGGCAGTTTCAGGGAGAAAAGGAAAGTTAGAATTGGCAGGTAATATGTCTGGGGCAGATTTGAGACAATCCAGAACTAAGCAATGAAGAATCTCTTCCAATTCACCTAGTTTTCCCAAAAGAAGTCTGCTCCTTGAAATTTTTACTGAATAGAGCTAGCAGGCTGTGATAGGACTGGAAGAAAGGGAGAAAGTGCTAGAAGAAGAGGAGGGCTACTCTGTAACCTCAGTAGGGCACCTGCCGGAGAAAAATACCCCAACATTTACTAAATTCCAGCTGTGGACCAGGCCCTGTGTTAGGCATTGTGAGAAATAATAAGAACGACTCCTATATGGCACATATTCTGTGCCAAGCAGTGAAGGACAGTACTTTACATACAAGAACTCACTTAAGCATCTCAACAGACCTATAAGGAAGGTGCTATTACTATGATCACTTTACAGATAAGGCACAGAGAGGTTTAATGACTTGCTTTAGGTCACATAGCTTGTGAGTGGCCAGGCTGGCATTTGAACCACATCTGGCTCCCAACCCTGTGCTTTAACCACTACACTGTGTTCCCTCTCCATTCTTGTAAACCTTGTCATTTAGTTCCCACAGACTCTCTGACATAGGTATAATTACTTACATTTAACACATGAAGACACCGAGGCTCAAAGAGGTCAACTAATTTGCCGAAAGTCCACCAGCAGAAACAGTCCCTCTCTCTTCCTTCAGTCTGTCACACAAGTCCTGAGCAGATGAGGCCGCACACTCAGCTCGGGGCATGTGCCAGTCTTTCCGGCACCCACACCACGTACCGACTTTTCTCTGAGTTTTCCCTGCCACTGTTATGGATTCCCATTACAAGTTCCTGAATCGATATCTTATCTATTGCGGAAACAGTTTAAAAAGGATTCACCAGAGCATCTCTGGCATTATGGCTATTAAAAAGGAAAGTTTATCTCGTTTTAAATGGAGGCATAACATTCATATAAATGTACGAAATCTTAAGGGTACCATAGCTTGATGAAATTTTCCATATGTGTATACTTATGAAACTATTATTCAGTTCAAGATGTAAAGAAGGGATGAGGAAACTACAGGCAGACCAAATCTGGCCCACCACCTGTTTTTGTAAATGAAGTTTTATTGGAACCTAGACATGCCAATTTGTTTTTGTATTGTCTGTGTCTGCGTTTGCACTACAATAGCACAGCTGAGTAGGTGACAGAGACTGTATGCCAGCAAAGACTAAAATATTTACTATCTGGTCCTTTACAGAAAAAGTTTGCCGACCCCTGTTATAGAAGATTCTGGAGCACACCAGAAGGCTCCCTCATGCCCTAAAAATGAATTTTACCCATCAAATCTTGGAATTGGTGAGCAAAAATAATTATAGAAAGAAGAATATGTGAGGATGATTGCATTTGCTACGCAGGCTAGAAGCCTCTGTTGGTTTTCTCATCCTCGTTGGAACAATCAAGCGTCTAACAGTTTTAGCTTGTCAACAAGTCGCCTGCCAATGCATTGAGGAGCTTCTATTTTTAAAATTATCTCCCAAGGGTGACTAAGAATTACATTTAAATGAACAGGAGTGAAGAGGGAAACAGATTTCTGGGCAGTTGTCCTTCATCGGGTCTGTAGTTCTGCAGTCGGACCTGACTGTGGTCGGGTTCATTCTTTCCTTGATTAGGCATTCAAGCTTCCAGGACATGGAAAATAAGAAGGGGGGCTGAGATTTCACAAGTTTGCTTTGGCCTCATTTCTTATATTTTTCCTACTCCTTTGACTTTATAGCATCCGTAGCATAATCTTTTTGTGCTTTTTTTACTTTCTTCACCTTCAGTCTGCTACTTGAGATTATATGTAAGTTCTCTCAGGATTCTGCCCTCTTGACAATACCAAGAAAGAGCCAAATAAATCAACCTAACAGCTCAATTGCACCTGTCCTTTTGTCTAGGCAAGAACACACATGCCCACGATAAATCACCGCTGCCCAACAAGAGCGTGACCCAGCTTAATGAGAAGCTTGGCCCTCTGTCCAGAACACTCCAAAAACATTGAACACATTGGGATGGCAAGACAGCGCCCCTAAATAGATGGCAGAGAACAGGTGCTCTCCTCCACCAGAAAATCTTGGAACAGATGCTTCAAATCCTGAAGCGTTTATCCTGTGCTCCACCCCATTTATCGCAATACAGACAACCAGAAGGCCACCGCAATAATAAAGAGGACATCCTGAACACACATAGCCCAGAGCACAGGCAGAACCAAGACCACACCCAACTCACAAACAGATTCTGTTCCAAAACTTTGGGTTAATGTTTTTTTTGTTTTTGTTTTTGTTTTTTTGTGAGGAAGATTAGCCCTGAGCTAACGTCTGTTGCCCATCCTCCTCTTTTTGCTGAGGAAGATTGGCCCTGGGCTAACATTCATGCCCATCTTCCTCTACGTTATATGTGGGACGCCTGCCACAGCATGGCTTGACAAGCAGCGTGTAGGTCCGCACCCGGGATCCAAACTTGTGAACCCTAGGCTGCCGAAGCAGAGCACACAAACTTAACCACTACACGGCAGGGCCGGCCCCTGAGTTAACGTTTTAAGAACTCCAAAAGCACACTTACATTGGAACAATGATTTAATAGGCAGTAGGCTCTCAGCCTAGGTCTCTAAAGTCTATTCATTCTAGTCCCAAGCTAAAATACTTAAGCTAAAATAAAATAATTATGTTTCCCAATGTCTCAGAAACCTTAGGAAACAGCCTGTCTTGGCTAGCCTGGGAAGCAAGTGACTATGTGCGCCACTGTTTCAATGGGCCATCAGAGGGCAGCAAGATGTGAGCATAGAGGGCAGCGAGCTTCTTCCTCCTCCCAGCCACAGCCTCAGTCTGGGGCTGAGAAGATGGAGAGGAGGAAGGTGAGGATATAAGGGTTCTTGGTCACAGGGCTGAGGGGGATATAGAAAGTGAAGCTGGAACCCAACCCATACCCCTAGTGCACTCCGGCCTGAATTCCAACTGCCTGATGGCTTTCTTTGGTGGCCCACACCTGCCTTGCCCACAGCAGGCTGGAAGTGCCAGAGAATTACCCCCACTCTGGAAGTAACCCTCAGCAATGACCAAACTCACTAGGAGGGAGAAGTCTGAGGCACATAGTCTACACTGGCACCCGGGTCCCCAGTGAGACTGAGCTGCTGCCCACTGTGAACCCTGCTCGATAAAACTCTTCTTATTGGCTTCCTTCCCTAACCTGACTCACTTCCCCACTCCTAACCCAGTGCTTCCTGGGGTCACCCCGCAAATAAACAACTTGTGCTCGAATCCATGTCCGCTTCTGAGGAAACTCAAACCAAGGTGGGGGGACTATGAAAGTCCAAGTCCTGAGGGGTGTGGGCAGATACCCAACTCCTCTGTCATCCACTGGTCTCTAGTCTTCACACACGAACCCACATCCCAACCTACCTCAGCCAGCATCCTCCAGTCCTTCAGTGCCCCTGCTATTGACTGAATGTGTCCCCCCAAAATTTGTGTTGAAATCCTAACCCCCAATGGGATGGTATTAGGAAGTAGGGCCTTTGGGAGGGGATTAGTTCATGAGGGTGGAGCCTTCATGATGGGATAGTGCCCCTATAAGAAGAGACCCCAGAGAGCTCTCTCATTCCTTCCACCACATGAGGACACAGTGAGAAGACAGCCGTCTATGAACCAGGAAGCGGGCCCTCACCAGACACCAAATCTGCTGACGCCTTGATCTTGGACGTCCAGCCTCCAGAACAGTGGGAAATAAATATTTGTTGCTTGAGTCAGCCAGTCTGTGGTATTTTTTTGTTATAGCAGCCTGAACGGACTAAGACAGCCACTTTGCAGAGCACTAATTTGCAATAACTAAAGCAGGAAGACATTTAAAAAATGCACTTGACTAGATGTTGTGAATAAGGTGGGGGACTAAATAGGGCCCATGTCTGTTGCTTTTTGGCAGTTAGCACACTGAAATTACAAATTGAGTGCAATAAGTTATTGGAGCTGCCAAGTCACTCTTACTTGGTTTTAAAACTCTTAGGGAGTTTTAATACCACTTTTTACTTTTATCTATCTTGCTCTCTGTTTGTCTGTCTGTCTATCTATCTTTCAGATGAAGAAACTATACTGTTCTTGCTGCAACGGAAGTCCATTTCCTCCCATGGTTCTTGCTCAGGTGTTTGGGGTTTATTAGCTGTGATGATTATTCTTATGCATCGCCTTCCCATGTCCCCCTCCTCTAGCGTAGAGCATCCCCCCACTCCTGCATCCATCCACATGGCAGCCATCTTCTCACACCACTCCCAGCTCTTTACCACTGAGAATTGGAGATAGCGTTTTCCCTCATTACAAGGGCATCAGGGAAAACCAAGCTCTCCTACCCCACCCTATCCTTAATCTCTCACAACATTAACACAAGGCTGTGTGTGTGCTGGCAGCCTTCACTGAAAGGTAGAAAAATGACAACGTAGAAATGGCTTAAACTTGGATTCTTCATCAGACTATTCCCAGAGTTTACTGCAGCTATAAGGAATAAAATCACACCTTTACCCCAAGTGCCCCTGAGTATGTGAGAGGCAGGCAGCGGAGCAGTTTCATGTGTGTGTTCTGGCACCACTGGCATGCCTGAATCCACATCATTCCTGTGTGACCTTGGGCATATTAGTTAAACTCTCAATTTCCCCATCTGTCAATCAAGGGTAATAATAGTACCTTCCTCATAGGCTGGTTGCAAGATGTCAGTGAGCACAGAGCTTAGCATGGAGCTTGGCATATAGTAATCCCTCAATAAATGCTAGGAGATGTTGTTGTTACAAGCCAAGATCTTGACTTGGCTTCTCGCTCTTTGATATAGAGCCCATTCTTATTCTCTTTAGGAAAAGCTCTCTCCCCTACTGACAATAGTTATGCTCACCCTAGGTCCTTTTTCTACCATGGCAACCCTCAGGACACAATAATTCACAGAAAAATTCAAGATGGAGAAGCCACAGTCTGAACTACCCTGAAAACTCTTTGAGGTCACTGCCAGTGGAAGTAAAGAGACTCCCTCATTCTTTCTGCAGCCTTCCAGTTTCCCATGAGTAACTTCTGCTTGGTAGACATGCATACACATGCACACATATGCATGTGTGCGTGCACACACACACACACACACACTCTCTCTTCCAAAGGACAAACAATAATTCTTAGGGACTGGGGAGTCTTAATCCACTAGGCAGTTGAATCTGCCTTGGTTCTCCCATCCCCAATGGATTGGCAACTTGTATTATTTTGTACAGAAGGTCAGTTCTCTTTTCTCATCCTCCTGCTTCTAGACCATTGCTAGGGGCATCTTAGTACCTAGGAAGCAAGGCCCATAAGAGTATCACTTCAAATAGCAGAGCTATCTACTCTTATTTTTTACTTTTAGCTATACAAAGGCTTGGCTCAAGACTTGAATTGGATGCTTTTCTGTACCTTGGACCAGAACAAATTCTTAGGCAGGGCTTCCACCCCCTTCTAATTTCTGTAAAGAAAAGGAAAAAGCATAGATATTTTTCCTTTTGCCCAAAGCAAAGGGTGAGGGGTGGCTCCTCTAATTATATTCTTTCAACACTGGTTAATTGGGCACCTATAATCTGTAGGTGCTGGACACTGAATGGGAATCAAAGAAATATAAATCTGGTCTTATCTGTGAACAGATTATAATCTAGTCAGAAGAAGGATTGCTAGACAGGGCCAGAGGGAGAAAAGGAGTGGTGCCCTATGAGTAATTGGTCCTTGGTAGCAAAGTTAAAAATATTGTTTTAGAAAGAGTTGAAGAAGTTTGGGGCAAGCCTAGCATATGTTAACAATCCATTCAGAGCCCAGAATTCATCTTTAGCTATGGTTTCCAAAACCCACCTAGTATGTTATGGGACTTTCCTTTATATATTGCTTCAGTCGGCTTGTGCTTGATAAGGCCTCTAGCACACACACGCATCCTAAATAGATTGTGCTGCCCCACAATTCCTACCAAGACCTGGATCTACTTGTCAACCATCATCCAGCATCTGAGCAAGTTTAGGGCAAGAGTTTTTAGGAAGGCCTAGTGTTTTTAGGAAGGGCTAGCGTTTTTAGGAAAACATTTTGAAGTAAGAGATTGAATGGAAGATGATTGTCATTTAGGACACCGCCACTGCCCCAGGGCATTCATCCTTGGTTAGCGGATGATGTCAATATATGAAACAGAATACTAGGCAGTCCAATGGGAGAGAATGCTGACAGGAGATATTTCTCACATGTTGTGCCTCCAAATTAAAGAAAGTGTTCTAAAGTAACGGTGGTAAATACACACCGTGCTCTGACTGGCAACTTTCTCCACTAAACCTGTAAGTTGAAAGCCGTGTAAGCTAAAACTCACCCTCCTCTCAACCTTGAGGGATGAGTCACCAAAGCAATCCTCACGTTTCTCCATGCAGAAAGGCAAGAGACTTTCCCAAAAAGGTTGTGGTTTTTCTGTTTCCTTGGTTCTCTGACACATAGCCCAGCCATGATCACGTGCAGTGACAAGCAGGAACCTGTTGCCTCATTTGGGAATTCTATAGCCCTCTGTGTAGGAAGAGTGGGGCAGACTGAAAAGTCCAGATTAAAATGGCAATAACTCACAAAAATAAAGAGAATCAGATAAAGGAAGTGAGCATTTCATCTAGAATAAATATAGAAAACTGATGTAAGGAATAAATATTTCCACACCCATTTCTTTGTGATGGTCTCCTACGAAAAGCATTAGAATCTTCCATTTTCTGTAATGACTTCTCCCATTTTCCTTCTAGCCATAATGCTGACTGTCTGCATTTCCCAGCTGCTGCGGGGACAGCTATTCAGTTGTGGGAGACTATGTGAGTTGCATTTACCCACAATTCTCTAAACAGAGCCTCTCAAGTGTCCCTCATTCTGACCCCAACATGTGCTGTGTGACATTCATTGTGGCATGCAGACAGCAGGAACAGTGTCAGCCCCAAACAAGAAGATTGCACAATGAGGAGTGGAGGCTAAGGGCAGGAATGCTCTGGATTTTATAGTTTCCTGTCTGCTTTCTCTTAGGGTGATATAACTGGGGGGCGGACCCAGCACAGATATTAACCACACATGGAGAAGCAGGACTTCTAGCTCATTCTGAAGCACTGGCAGCTGTACAGAAAACATGCATTCCTCTGCTCAGGTGTTCCTCCAGCAAGGCTGCTGCCAGCGACCACTCCCTTTTATTCTGTGTTTCTCCACATATGAGATCACCCAGCTGAGAGAAAAAAGGACTGTGGGGAAAAGGAGGGAGACAATGAAACAGTAATGGGTGTGTCAGCTCAAACTGGAATGTGGGTCCATTGTCAACCCCAAGTAACTGAGAAAAACAAACAAACACAAGTCCAGAATTCCTTCTCGGGGTGGTGAGTGTGTCAACAGCATAGAAGGTTGAAGGGCGCCCTCTGCTGTCACTATGGTTTTTTGGTTTTAATTTCAAAGGAAATTGTCAAGCTCCGTGTAAAACAGATTTAAGAAACATTCTGCGTACTAAATAGGGAAGCCAACATGAGATTTCAGCTGTTTTAACCAGGCTGTGTTCTGTGTTGGAAGAGAGAGACATGAGGGATGGCACAGGCAGCCATGAAACTTCCATCTCACCTGGCTGCTGAGAGAATCATGGCTTGGGAGGGGGCCTGTGGGCTCTATAGATCCACGACAGTTTGCCCAGAAAAAAACCAGTTCTTGGGAGCAGGGCTCTTCTTAGCTGACAACACACTCTGGCCAGCATCTCCATTTATTTCCTCTCCTTTCCCAGTAAACCAGTTTGGGCTTGTTATTAGATTCCTCAATTTGTTTGCCTAGGAAAGAAAAAAAAATACAGTTCTCACATAGAGAGATGAAACTCAATGGCTTTGCTCAGAAATGTAACATGAAGATAAGAATTCAAAATAAATTCAACTCATGAAAGATCAGTTATATGATTCAATGTGCTTTCCTAGGAATATTAACTGAGATATAAAATAATTGACCCAGACATTCACCTTAGAGTCAACTCAAATGCAATCTACAAGGGAAACTTAATCATGTTATAATGAATATTTTATAGACAGAAATGACTGCAAATTAAAGGCCATAAACAACATCAACATTAAAGTTTCAATATTTCCTCTCTCTCCGGTTTTTACTTTCAAAGTTTTTTTTCCTATATTTTAGAAGGCTTCAAGAAATTGTATATCACTGTACAAGCTTCTTTCACTTGGTGGAGAAAACACAGTTATTTGAGGTTCCACAGTCTTCTAATGGGAGGGAAAAAGGAAGGAAGAGGGAGTGGAGACCAGTCTTGCCACCATCTTCCACAAATGTCACACCTTGCACTTTATAAGGCGCCTTGCTACACAGCCTCTTTTTGGCTGAATTCATCCCCCTATCAAAGGCTCATAGTTGGAGTGTCTACATGCTTATATTTTTCTATACATTTCTGATTTCAAACATATGTATCACTTGAACCCTTTTGGACCCAAGAAATGGAATCCAGCTTGGCAAAAGTAGAATTTATTGGCTCACGTTAATCAACATTAAGGTCAGAGGTGCGGCTAGATCTCAGAGAGGAGGAGGACCTGAATTTCATCAAAGTTTTCTCCATCTTTCTCCGATAGTGATTTCATTCTCTTTTTTTCTTTAGATTGACTTTTTCCATGAGATAGAAATCATGACTGCTGGCTACTCTTGGGGTCACATTTCCCCAGCTGCATCTTCCAAGGGAAAGAGGATGCCTTCTCTTAAACGGTATTTTTAAAATCCCAAGGAAAGTTTCTGATCGCCCTTGCCTGGATTGTGAGTTCACTATGTGGCCAGGGTGGGTGGGGTATTAAGACAGACAATAGGAAAGGAGTGAGGCTGGGTAGACAAAATAATAGCTGTTTACTACAACATTCAACTCCATTGTGAGACCACTGAAGGAGGATGGGCGGGTAGGGCTTTCTTTAATTGGCTTTTCTTGTGCATCAGGCACTATGCTAGGCATTTTTCTTTTTTCACACATAATTTCCTTTAATTGCTATAACAACTCTATGAAGCAAATGTTATTATTAGATTCCGGAAGCGAGATTCAGAGAGGTTTAGTGACTTGTCCAAGTTTGTACAGCTAGTAAGCTGGAGAACTAAACCCAGAGCATTTTTTTTTTTTTTTTTTTTTTAAAGATTTTATTTATTTATTTTTTCCCTCCAAAGCCCCAGTAGATAGTTGTATGTCATAGCTGCACATCCTTCCAGTTGCTGTACGTGGGACGCGGCCTCAGCATGGCCGGAGAAGCGGCGCGTCGGTGCGCACCCGGGATCCGAACCAGGGCCGCTAGCAGCGGAGCGCACGCACTTAACCGCCAAGCCACGGGGCCGGCCCTAAACCCAGAGCATTTTGATTCCAGAGCCCAACATAGTCATTACTATCCTGTATTTCCTCCCATTCATCTGATGATGTGTGTTGGTTTCTGCTTCAGAAAAATTAATCCCTGGGGTTCTGGTCAAGGTTACAAGCAACTATTTGTATGCAAATCATAAATATAAAAATTCTCTTTCTGAATCAAGGACAAATAAGCTATGATCCATATTTTCTTCATAAGGAATGAATTTTGTTCAGTTTTTTTTTAACATCTAATACTTTGGACATAGCAGATGCCAAGTAAAAATTATTTATAGGGTATAGTGAAAAGCTTTCTAACTACAACTCAAAATGCAAATGCAATAGAGAAAAGATTGATAAATTTAATGACATAAAAATAAAAATATTTTTTACACAGCAAAAAACAATGTAGGCAAAGTCAAAGGACATATGGCAAGCTGGGAGAAACTATTTGTGACATATGTCCCAGATGGAGCTAACATTCCTAATATGCAAAGAACTTTTTATAACTGAGTTTAGAAAGACCAACAATCCTATACAAAAAATGTGCAAAAGACATGAACAGACAATTCACAAAAAGAGATGTAAAAATGGCTCTTAAACTTATGAAAAGATGCTCAGCTTCACTCATCATGAAAGAAATGCAAACTAAAACTACACTGAGACACCATTCTCACCCATCAGAGTGGCAACAATTCAAAAAGCTTGACAACACATTCTGTTGGTAAATTGTAGGGCACTCTCATTGCTGGAGGGAATGCAAAATTGTATCACCTTTATGGAGGGAAATTTGGCAATATCTAACAAAACTACCAAAAAGCTTTCTGTACCCAATTCCACCATGAGTGGTGGTTTCCACAGCATCAAACAATTCTCTGGACGCCAGCTGAGTGTCCTACAATTTAACTCAATTCTGATATTATCTACCCAGAGATAGCATCAGAGCCCAGAAGTTAAGGGCTTAGTCCTACAAGACCACCCCCCCCCAACACACACTTCAGACGCCAGTCACAGGTCCAAATTGTCACCTGGGCTTCTGACCAACCAGCTATAGATTGGAAGTTCCAACAGCACCTTTCTTGGGTTTGATTAATTTGCTACAGAACTCAGAGAAACATTTTACTTACTAGATCACCAGTTTATTATAAAAGGATATAATTCAGGAACGTCTAGATGGAAGAGATGCATAGGGCAAGGCATGGGGAAAGGGTGCAGAGCTTCCATGCCCTCTCTGAGCACGCCACTCTCCCCGAATCTCCACGTATTCAGCAAACCAGAAGCTCTCTGAGCCCTGTCCTTTTGGTTTTTTATGGAGGCTTCATTACTTAGCCATGATTGATCAAATCCTTGCCCATTGGTGATTGATTCAACCTCCAGCCCCTCCCTGGAGGCGGAGGGGTTGGACTGAAATTTCCAACCCTCTAACGACATGGTTGGCTCCACTGGCAACCAGCCCCCATCCTTAGGTGTGGGTCCAAATGATACTTCATTAACAAAACACACCTTTATTGCTCTCATCACTTAGGAAATTACAAGAGTTTTAGGAGCTCTGTGCCTGAAACAGGAATGAAGACCAAATATATATTTCTTATTATAAATCGCAGTATCACAACTACATATGCACTTACCTTTCAACCTACCAATGCCACTGAAACACATCTCTAACAATATGAAAATACATATGCAAAAGGTTATTCATTGCAGCATTATTTTTCCAAGCGTAGGAGACTGGTTGAATAAACTATGGTTCATCCACACAATGGAATACTATGCAGATAAATTAAAGTCACCAGTGGAGGACAGATGGACATCTTGGAGTGTGCTACTCCAAGAAGGACACAGCATCACCTGTATAATAGTCTGGCCAAAAATGCATAACATTTTCAGATTTGCATACCTATGAATACAAGACCCTCCCTTCCCTTGGATCCCAAAGCAGTTCCTGAAGGACTTGGGGAAGGGCATCTTGTAGGTATTCAAGTATGAAAGAAAACTTATTTCTTCTGCAGTATTCCCCCATCTCAGTAAAAGTCAACCCCAAGCTTCCAATTTTCAGACCAAAAGCTTTTTGCTCCTGTGGGGGAAGAGGGAGAATCCCCCTCTGCCCTTTCCCTTAAGGTTCTTATGGCTGGCCAAATAATTAACAAGACAGGTTAACAGGAGAAAATAATACCAAGTTTAATAACATGTATACATGGGAGAAACCAGAGATACTGCGTTTCTCAACACAATAGGAGAAATTCTCATCTTAAATACCATCTTCAGCTAAAGACAAAGGAGGATGTTGGGGGCAGGGGGAGTCAGTTACAGGAGATTACCACTAAAGCACAGTAAACAAGAGTAAGGCTATTATGTAGATTTAAGGCCTCACCTTCCACATTGATAAGTTTCTAGAAATGAGGTCATCCCCCCTCTTCCTAATACAGAGAGGGAGATACCTTTACAAATGGAGATTTCCCTTATAAATGTAAATGTTTGTCTGGCAACTCCTCGCAGGGCCATCCAGAGAATGTGGCCAGGGAGACAGAATTTTTGATAAGATGGGCTTGTTGGTGCCTTTCCTATTGTAACATCTATTTTACACTATATTACAGCCATCAGATAGTAACTGCTTCCTGGAACAGATCTTCTATGTCAAATTCTTTAGGCAGTTAATGGGGGAGGTCAAATGTCCATCAGAGAAAACAATCAAGGTAAAGAGATATATTTCAGGGTGGCCAAATCTTGATCTCCCACATTCCTCAAGATTCAATATCCCCTTCTTGATAAACTGTAAGAAAAATATGGAGAAGGAGTTACTCTTTTGCATCAACATTTGGCTCAGAGACCTTCTGCTCAGACATCTCAGGTTTGGGGGGAAAAGGAAGAAGATCTGAGGATAGGCAGATAACATCTAAATCAACCCAAATGTTGAGTCTTTCAACCTGTATAGCTAGCACTCCTTACAAATATCATGATATCTTAGTAAACTGAGTATTCGTTTAAGGCCCACACTAGACCCCTCCTCATTTGATTCTTGGTGATATCTGTAGAGCCAAAACCTCATTAGGTGGAGCAGAGAACTTCAAAGAAGAGGTAGCACAGTGATAGAGCCCACACTTCCCCTCACCTTCCATTGGTCAACACTCAGTCACATGGCCACACATAACTGCAAGGGAGGCTGGGAATTGTAGTCTAGCTGTGTGCCCAAGAGAAGGGAAATGGTTTGGTGAACAACTAGCCAGTCTAGTCTGCTACCTTGGTGATAGATTACAAACAGTGTCTTCCCTTTCACATATTAATTCACTAATATGAATCTATTATTATTAAATATTAAAATATATTATTTATACTTTTAAAATTATAATGATATTTCTTTTTAACTTATTAAATGGATGACCTACATGAAACTCCTGATAGTGTAGAAAACCCATTAAGTAGACAATTAATGGCAAACCTCAAGTAACATTGCACTCAAGTCATATCAAGCCATTTCTCAGAAATAGTCCCTGTTGGTGCCAATTGAGAGACTCAAGAAGGAAGGCTGGTGTCTCTGTCAGGAACAAAATTAAGTGTCGCTGAAGCAATTCTCCAGTGCTAGCTGATAACAACTGCACACCAGCCGTCCGCATTTTATAACACTTTTCCATAAAGCCCCAGATTTTGGCTTTTGTTATTTTTTTACCCTTTTCCCTCTATAATGAAATTTGTATATTTAACTTGTATGGGTGGCTCAAAAGTGAGCAAAATAAGAAGAAAGGAAGTTAAGATTAGAAAACACAAATGTTAAAAAAAGAAGAAAAGAAAAAATCAGAGGACTTCAGAAGTAGCAGGCACTGGAGCTGGGGGTGGGAGCGATGGAACACAGCATGGGGGTCGCTTGACTGCGCCATTGGCCATTTTCTCTCTTTGATCTTCCACTACGGCCTTTTTCAAACTGCATTCATTTACTCAGCAGGTTCTTCGCCCTGCTGGGAAGTCTTAAATCAGAGATCCCGGTTTAATTGGTCTGGGGGCTGGGGTCTTAGGCTTTGGAATTATTCAAAAGCTCCCGCGGTGATTCTCTTGTACAGCAGAGCTGAGAAGCACTGATTTTCTCTCTGCATCGCTTTTTGGTTGACTAATTTCGGGTACTTGACCATACCTCTGGTGAAATTGACTCAGATGAAGTTGAAAGTCAGTTCGTTTGAAGTATGTGAAGAAAAACACACCTACTCAGGGCAGTTAAAATTGTGACCTGTGCTAAAAACGATCTCTGGGTGGCCAAAAATAGTGATCACAAAGTTCCTGCACTGAACTTCATCTGATTTCTTATCACAGGAAGCCCTGAAGGCCAAGATGTTCCTGAATTATCCTGTTTCCTCAGTTATGCCCTTGAACAACTTTGTAGGAAGTTGGGGTTGAGCTTATCACCAATTTGAATGACTTCAGTATTTGATCAAGTAAGCATTTGGGGACCTCCCTGGCCCTGTCAGTGCAAAGTTCGCTGGTTATTCGCAAACATAAGCAGAACGAGCAGTCACCCAGCATGGAAATGAGTATCCTCCCATTGTTTGTGAAGGCTGTTTCGCAACTGGAGTCCAGATGTGGTGGATCATATTAAGACTTTCTATCAAGTCCAATTGAGCAACATTCGTATAGACCAGGGTTTCTCAGCCTCTGCGCTATTGACATTTGGGGCTGGATCGTTCTTTGTAGCGGAGGCTGTTCTGTGCACTGTAGGATGTTTAGCAGCATCCCTGGCCTCTACCCACTAGATGCTGGTGGCACCCCACCCCCGGTTGTGACAATTAAAAATGTCTCCAGAAATTGTCAAATATCCCCTTCAGGTCAAAATCACTCCTGGTTGAGAACCACTAATATAGACTTATTCTTAGGTTGTCAATTAGAAAAACGAATAGTCCTGTTGTTTTGAAATTTCTCTGTTTCAAAATAATCAGTTGAGAAGGGCTTCATTCTAAAATTCTCCTGCAACTGTCTTCTTCCTTCTAGTCCTTTATGTGCCCATCAGGCCCATATACACCAGCAGTAAAAATGAGCTTTGCTCTGGGACAGTGACCCTCAACCAAGGGCAATTTTTCTCCCCCGGGCCCATTTGGCACCATTTGAAGACATTTTTGTTTGTCAATACTGGGGAGGGGTGGGGTGCAACTGGCATCTAGTGGGTGAGACCAGGGATGCTGCGCTAAACATCCTACAACGCTCAGGACAGCTCCGCAATAATTATTGGGACCAAAATATCAATAGTGCTGAGGTTGAGAAACCTTGATTAAAAGCCACCATGTTCACAAAGTTCAAAGGGAAGAACCCTTTTGGGGGACCTTTAATAATATACATCAGTGGTTCTCAACTGGGGGTGATTTTGCCCTCCAGGGACATTTGGCAATGTCTGGAGACATTTTTCTTTGTCACAATGAGGAGGTAGGTTGCTACTGACGTCTAATGGGTGGAGGCCAAGGATGATGCTAAACATCCTACAATGCACCAGACAGCCCCCCACAAAAAGAATGATCCAGCCCCAAATGCCAGTAGTGCCAAGGTAGAGAAACCCTGCCCTAGCATCACCTCTGCTGTGGCCATTGGGCCCCCTGGTTTTTTCACCTCCTTTTGGTTTTGTGCTTTCACTCCCACACTTGCCTCTGCCCTTGTATTGCCAATCCAGTTTGGGGTGTCTAGACCTGATACAACTTCAGCATAGCAATAGGGTGGCTAAGCAGAGAGGCTTGGCACAGAGCCCAGCCCCTGGAACAGATCAACATTGGGGAGCAGGCCAGTTAACATCAAAGGTTCAGCCAGGGTTGGAGGAGGCAAGCCACAGTTACAGTTCAAGCCACCATTCAGCACAAATGGCCCCGCAAAAGACACTTTGTCCTGCCAGGCGCAGGGACAGAGTGGCTGGGAATCTGGGGCAGTAGAGACTTTTACTGTAAAATTAGGCTGTTTCCGCAAAGTCAGGCAATAGGTAACGCGGTCTCAGCCAGCAAGCTGAGGCTTGGGGGCAGGGCTAGATCCTGGAGTGGAGCACCTCACCAGAGTCAGTCAGGACCCTAGAGAGAGGAGGGAACCTGGATACTTTGCAAGCCAACTGAAGGAGGATTTGAGACAGGGGCTAATGTACAACTAGGAAGCAGGGCAGATGGGAAGCTTGTGCTCGGTTTATAAAAAGAGTGATGGATCTTCATTAGCAGAGTGGAAATACCATGGGGGAGGGCAGGTAGTGACACGGAAAGCACTGCTGAGCCCTGCAACAAGCATCAGAACACTGCGCCTTGGGTCTGAAAAATAGGAATACTGACTTCATAACGAAGAGCCGCTCTCCCTTCCCCCTAACACCACGGACACAGGCACACACGCACGCACATGCACATATGCACGTGCACACACACAGCACTGCCCCACCCCTAACACCACTGTGGGGATGGCTGAGGTAGCTCTTGCCTGCACGTAGGATTGGTCTGGGGAACTGGGGGTCACGTTGAAGCAAAAGGTGCTCAGTGAACGGAGCAGAAGCAAAACAGTTGAGACCAAAAGTGTCATCAGTTATTTGTTTTTGTTTTTTCAGATAGCATTGGCTTTATTTTCAAATTACGTTTCTTAAAAAAAAGTTTAAGCATAGCATACATTCCTTATAAAAAATCTGGAACTTACAAAAGAATAAAAAGAAGAGAAAAAATTACCTGCATTCTCCTAATGCCTCTGTTAATATTCTCTATTAATATTATTCCAGTCTTTTTTTCTGTGTGAAGACTCTATTTTGTTTGACACAGAGAGGAAATATTTTTCTCTCTGTAACTTTGTATCCTTGACGTTATGACAAAATCGTTTCTCTTGCAATTACAAACTCTACATGAATAATTTTTGTCACATTTCTTGGTTTTGTCTGATTATAAAGTCAACCATGCTCACTGTAGAAAACTTGGAAAATAGAGAAAAGTATAAAAACATTTAAACAATTCGTAATTTCACATCCCAATGATAATCACTCTCAAGAGTTTGGTGGGTTTTTCCCAATCCTTTTTTGCTTTTATTGGCACATTTTATTCCAGTCGATGGTCATTAACTGATATTCACCTTATAATTTGCTATAATTACTATATGTCATTTGCTTGACATATAGTAATAATCCAGGAAAATACTATCATTCCAGAATTTTTCCATGGCCAGGTCCTTGTCTCATTTGAGTCCATAAGAAAATGTGAATTTTTTTTCTTCTGATGCACTCTGGATTTCTATGTCACTTTGGACTCCTCCAGGTGAGAAACCACCTACCCAAGAAGCAGTAAATGGGGAAGCCCGCCTTTTCCTTTTCATCACTACTTTTGCAGGTAATACTTTTTCTCCCTCTTCTTAATGGAAGTGTTCTGCAGTCTATTAAGTTTGGTGGCATAAATTTAAAAATTGAAAATTTTTATGAATCTGGAGCTAGAATCTCATTAGGGATTTTGGTGGTCATTGTTTTGCATAATCCAAACCTTTTTTTGTACATTCAAATACATCTACAAACAAGAATTTTTCCCCAAGCAAAACTGAGGTTTGCCTCTAAAACTATTAGGAATGAAGGTATTTGTTCAAAGATAACACAAGGTGTTGGTAAGAATGATTGAATTAAAGTCAGAAGGCCAGAGTTTAAATTGACCTTGGCTACTCAGCCGTGGGAGCTTAGCAAATTGCTTATCTTCAATAAGCCTCAGTTTCCTTGTCTGTAAAATGGGGATGTTAGATACCTCACAGAGAGTTAAGTGAAGTAACAAATACAGACAACAGTTCCTGGCATAGAGGAGCCCCTTTATTAGGTGCTAGCAGTGAGCCAAGCAAGCTGCTACATCACAGGCTGGCAACCTATGGTCCAGGGGCCAAATCTGGCACACTGCCTGTTTTTGTAAATTAAGTTTTATTGGAACACAGCCAAACCCATTCACTCATGGGTTGTCTATGGCTGCTTTCATGCTGTGCTCACAGAGGTCAGCAGTTGCAACAGATTGTAGGACCCAAAAAGCCTACAGAAAAATTTTTCCAACTCCTGCATTAAGTGCTTCCCCCCAAACCGAAGAAGTGGATCCTATTTTCTTCCCATTTCACAGATGATAAAACTGGCATATAAAGAGGTTAAGGACTTACCCAATTACACTGCTCTTATGGAGTCAGATCTTAATCCCAAGTCTATCTCAATTCAAAGCATGTGAGTTTAGCAACCTCTATATAATGCCTCTTCAAAAGATATTTGAATTAAATCTGAACTCATAGTCTTAACTTCTAATTTTGTCATAACACGTTGCTTTCAACCATTGATAGTGGTTGGGCCTCGAAAACAGGCATCAGTGTCTTTCACATTGATTCCAGCACGCTGTGACATAACTGCTCCAACAGAGACCACATCTCAACTCCAAATCAATATACCAAACTGGAACTCAGGGAGGTAGATGAACGATGGTCAGGGTCAAGAACTGTGAAGGATCTGAGATTTGACCCTACTAGCAAGCTCATGAGTTAGCCTGCCACGGTTTCATGGATGCTGGCAGAAGACATGAGACTCCTGGTTCAGAGACAAAGGACTTTATTATTCTCAGAACCACAAGCAGCATGAGCTTCATATTCACATCCGATCCTTCTTGCTTCCCAAGTCTCATGGAGGCTACACAGAGTGGCCCAGGTAGATGCAGTGTATGCAGTGGTTTTGAATCACAACTAAGGAACCCCAAACTTAGGGAACCCAAATGTTTTATAATGGGCAGTAAGCAAACCTACCTGACTTTTGCCTCAGAAGGAGATATTACCTTTATTATACTGGACAGTAAATAAACCTGATTTTTGCTGTTGAAGGAGATGTTATCACTACCTTTCAAAGGATGCTATACAAACATCCCTGAAAAAAAAGTCCAGAACAAGATGTGCAGAACCTAGGGAGACCCATGGAGAACTGTTTCTAACTGTCGTTAACAAAGGCTTTATGTTGCTGTGTTCTATTGAGTGATTTTTGCTTTCTATAGGTTCTCAAATAATAGATATTAAATTTGCCACCTTAGGGTGGCTGATTGGATAAAAAAACAAGACCCATATATATGCTGCATGCAAGAGACACACTTCAGACCTAAAGACACTCACAAACTGAAAGTGAAGGGATGGAAAAAGATACTCCATGCAAATGGCAATGAAAAGAATGCTGGGGTAGCAATACTCATATCAGACAAAATAGACTTTAAAACAAAAACTGTAAAAAGAGACAAAGAAGGGCACTACATAATGATCAAGGGAACAATCCAACAAGGGATTTAACACTTATAAATATCTATGCACCCAATGTAGGAGCACCTAAATATATAAAGCAATTATTAACAGACATAAAGGAGAAACAGACAGTAACACAATAATATTAGGGGACTTTAACACTCCACTTACACCAATGGATATATCATCCAAACAGAAGATCAATAAGGAAACATTGGTCTTAAATGACACACTAGAACAGATGGACCTAGTAGATATATACAGAACACTGCATCCAAAAACCGAAGAATACACATTCTTTTCAAATGCACATGGAACATTCTCCAGGACTGATCACATATTAGGCCACAAAACAAATCTCCATAAATTTAAGAAGATTCAAATAATACCAAGTGTCTTTTCTGGCCACAACAGTATGAAACTAGAAATCAACTATAGGAAGAAAAGCCACAAATACATGGAGATTAAACAAAACGCTACTGAACAACGATTGGGTCAACAAAGAAATCAAAGGAGAAATCAAAAAATACCTGGAGACAAATGAAAATGAAAATATGACATGCCAGAATTTATGGGATACAGCAAAAGCAGTTCTAAGAGGGAAGTTTATACCAATGCAGGCCTATCTCAACAAACAAGAAAAATCTCAAATAAACAATCTAACAGTGCACCTAAAGGAACTGGAAAAGGAGAACAAACAAAGCCCAAAATCAGTAGAAGAAGGGAAATAATAAAAATCAGGGCAGAAATAAATGAAATAGAGACTAAAAAAACAATAGAAAAAATTAATAAACCCAAGAGCTCGTTCTTTGAAAAGATAAAGAAAATTGACAAACCTTTAGCTAGACTCAACAAGAAAAAAAGAGAGAAGGCTCAAATAAGTAAAATCAGAAATGAAAGAGGAGAAATTACAATGGACACCTCAGAAATACAAAAGATTACAAGAGAATACCAGGAAAAGCTATATGCCAACAAATTGGATAATCTAGAAGAAATGGACAAATTCCTAGAATCATATAACCTTCCAAAACTGAATCAAGGAGAAATAGAGAATTTGAATAGACTGATCACCAGTAAGGAGATTGAAACTAATCAAAAACCTCCCCAAAAATAAAAGTCCAGGACCAGATGGCTTCCCTGGTGAATTCTACCGAACATTCAAAGAAGACTTAATACCTATCCTTCTCAAACTGTTCCAAAAATTGAAGAGGAGGGGAAGCTCCCTAACTCATTCTACGAAGCCAATATTACCCTGATACCAAAACCAGACAAAGACAACACAAAAAAAAAAGAAAATTACAGGCCAATATCACTGATGAACATCGATGCAAAAATCCTCAACAAAATACTAGCAAATCACATACAACAATACATTAAAAAGATTATACACCATGATCAAGTGGGATTTGTTCCAGTGATGCAGGAATGGTTCAATATCTGCAAATCAATCAACATGATATACCACATTAATAAAATGAAGAACAAAAATCACATGATCATCTCAATAGATGCAGAGAAAGCATTTGACAAGATACAGCATCAATTTATGATAAAAACTCTGAACAAAATGGGTATATAAGAAAAGTACCTCAACATAATAAAGGCCATATATAACAAACCCAAAGCTAATATCATCCTCAATGGTGAAAAACTGAAAGCTATCCCTCTAAGAACAGGAACCAGACAAGGATGCCCACTCTCACCACTCCTGTTTAACACAGTATTGGAAGTCCTAGCCAGAGCAATCAGGCAAGAAAAAGAAATAAAAGCGATCCAAATTGGAAAGGAAGTAGTGAAGCTGTCACTATTTGCAGATGACATGATTTTATGTATAGAAAACCCTAAAGAATCCACCAAAAAACTTTTAGAACTAATAAATGAATACGGTAAAGTTGCAGGATACAAAATCAACATACAAAAATCAGTGGCATTTCTATACACTAACAACGAAGTAGCAGAGAGAGAAATTAAGAATACCATCCCATTTACAATTGCAACAAAAAGAATAAAATACCTAGGAATAAACTTAACCAAAGAGGTGAAAGATCTGTACACTGAAAACTAGAAAATATTGCTAAAAGAAATTGAAGACGCAAAGAATTGGAACCATATTCCATGCTCTTGGATTGGAAGAATTAGCATAGTTAAGATGTCCATACTTCTAAAGAAGTCTATAGATTCAATGCAATCCCTATCAAAGTTCCAACATTTTTCACAGAAATAGAACAAAGAATCCTAAAATTTATATGGAACAATAAAAGACCCTGGATAGCCAAAGGAATCCTGAGAGAAAAGAACAAAGCTGGAGGTATCACACTCCCTGATTTCAAAATATGCTACAAAGCTATAGTAACCAAAATAGCATGGTACTGGCACAAAAACAGACACACAGATCAATGGAACAGAATCGAGAGCCCAGAAATAAACCCACACATCTATGGACAGCTAATTTTCGACAAAGGAACCAAGAACATACAATGGAGAAATAAAAGTCTCTTCAACAAATAGTGTTGGGAAAACTGGACAGCCCTATGCAAAAAAATAAAAGTAGACCATTATCTTACACCATACACAAAAATTAACTCAAAATGGATTAAAGACTTGAATGTAAGACCTGAAACCATGAAATTTCTAGAAGAAAACATAGGAAGTATGCTCTTCTACATTGGTGTCAGTGATATTTTTTCAAGCACCATGTCAGACCAGGCAAGAGAAACAATAGAAAAAATAAACAAAGGGGACTACATCAAACTGAAAAGCTTCTGCACAGCAAAGGAAACCATCAACAAAACAAAAAGACAACCTAACAATTGGGAGAAGATATTTGCAAACCACATATCTGATAAAGGGTCAATTTCCAAAATATATAAAGAACTCATATATCTCAACAACAAAAAAACTAACAACCCAATTAAAAAATGGGCAAAAGACCTGAACAGATATTTCTCCAAAGAAGATATACAGATGGCCAACAGGCACATGAAAAGATGTTCAACGTCATTAACTATCAGGGAAATGCAAATCAAAACTACAATGAGATATCACCTCACACCCGTCAGAATGGCTATAATTAACAAGACAGGAAACAACAAGTGTTGGAGAGGATGTGGAGAGAAGGGAACTCTCATACACTGCTGGTGGGAGTGCAAACTGGTGCAGCCACTATGGAAAACAGTATGGAGATTCCTCAAAAAATTAAGGCTAGAACTACCATATGATCCAGCTATTCCACTGCTGGGTATTTATCCAAAGAACATGAAAACACCAATGCGTAAAGATACATGCACCCCTGTGTTCATTGCAGCGTTATTCACAATAGCCAAGACTTGCAAGCAACCTAAGTGCCCATCAAGGGACGAATGGATAAAGAAGCTGTGGTATATATACACAGTGGAATACTACTCAGCCATAAGAAACGATGAAATCCAGCCATTTGTGACAAGATGGATGGACGTCGAGGGTATTATTCTAAGCGAAATAAGTCAGAGGGAGAAGGTCAAATACCGTATGATCTCACTCATAAGTAGAAGATAAAAACAACAACAAACACGTAGAGACAGAGATTGGATTAGTGGTTACCAGAGGGAAGGAGGGTGAAAGGGATGATTAGGCACATGTGTGTGGTGATGGGTTGTAATTAGTATTTGGGTGGTGAACATGATGTAATCAATGCAGAAATAGAAGTATAATGATGTATGCCTGAAATTTATACAATGTTACAAACCAATGTTACTGCAATAAAAAATAAATTAATTAAAATAAAAATAAATAAATAAATTTGCCTCTTCACAAACTAGTAAGAGGTGAACTTGCCTTTTAATTAGTAACCAATAATTTTACTTTATTTCAGCCAAGTGTGCTCTCTTCTTACAAAGATATACACTTTTTATTCATGAAACATGACAGTGAATATCCTAAGGCTTATTATTCTGACAGTCCTGCCCAGGCTGAAAATTTCAGACCAGTGCAAACTCCCCAGCTGTCAGTTCCAAGTCTTGGACTCTTCTCCCTGCAGTTGATTCTCTTAGCATTCAGGAAAAGCAGCGTTCATTTCATTTAAGTTGGGGGAGATCATCAAACTTGCCAAAGCTGAGATGGGTGGGGATGTGGGGAAGGAAGAAGCACTGGGCAGGTGGGAACACTGAAAGCAGATATTAAAAGCCTCATCTGAGCAGCCAAGTAGTGACATCTGATGCCGAGTGAATACAACGCCATATAACTACCTTTACAATACAACAAATCATTTCTATCTTCTGAAATGCTTGATGCCACCAGATGTCATGAGAACAAACTAACATGATATTTTAAACCGACAGTAAAAGATAGCTATTAAAGGGAAAAGCAGACATATCTATTTGCTCAATGCCTGACTGTAAGCAAAACAAAACAAAAACATACACACTCGACGTTGTCAGGAAAAAAGGCAGCAGCATATCTTTATTCAAAATAAACATTGCCATCAGGTGCAAAACACACATATGCTTCCATCCACGCTTGCTGTTGGGACTGCCAAGTAAACATGCATGTCAGCGTGTAACTGAGGATGGCAAACAGAAATGTACATCTGTCCAGAGAACAGACTTCCCTCCTATCTTCTCCTTTGGATGGCTGACTTCCAAGGGGGCTCTTCTTCTAGCCGCTGTTGATTAAAGGGCTATGTCTATACAAGGATCTGAAAGTGGCTTGTTTTCTATATATTTTAGGGGACTGGATGGCGCCATTTTAATAATCAAACTGAATGCATTCAATTATACCAGGCTTATCATTCCCAACGTGGACATTGTAATTGACTGGGCATTGACGGGTCTGGAGAGTGGCTCTTTTCACATGAATTTAGGTCCTAGAGACAAAGAGTTAGCTTATATTTGTTTTTTCATGGTTAATGTTTCTATTGAATATACTACTATACGTCTTTGAAAGCCATCTTGAATTCTTTTCCAAATGAAGCACAATACACACACAAAAAAAAAGATAAGATAGAATACCTACCTTCCAGGGGCTGTTAACCTGAGTAAGTGGACTATAATATTCAAAACTATCCAAGCCTCATGAAAGAAGTGTAACACACTAGAGCCAAAGGGAAGAGGGCTCATATTTGGAAATAAATCAGAAAACAGTTCCTGAAGGAGATGGTGTTTGAGATGGACTCTTACCAGCATTTAAATACATTTCTAGGCCCAAGATGGAGCTGCTCCTGCCCAGGGTGCCACGTCAGCAAACCAAAACTTAGATAACTTTCATGTCCCTGTAAATGTTCCTCTTGACCACGAGTGCAGTATATCCAGTCAGCCAGTCCCCACACGCCACGCCAACTCTGGGCCTTCTCACCCCAAACAAGGTTGACTGTGTGGCCCCAGCCAATTAGATATTTTCTATTTGTCTCTTCCTTGTTCTTTATTCTTTATCCTATAAAAGCTTCCTGCCTTCTGTGCCATTCTGCAGTTCTCCAAATGGAGACTGTCCACTTCATGAAGTGTTCAAGTTTGTTTGTATCACTTAAATTGTCTTCTTTAATCTTTTTTTAACACCAGATTGGTAGGACCAGAAAGGTAGAAAGGAGGCAAGGAGGTTCATCACAAGCAGCAGTGAGAAGTAAGAAAATGTGGACCATGTTTGAGGATCAAAGTGTACTCTGGTATGGCCTGATGCTAAATTAAAAGAGAGAAAGCAAAAACTGCCTGGTTGTGAAGGACGCTGAGGGTCAGGCTGAGGCATTTGAAGGGACTTGGGAAGGCGGAGTGCTGCGGACTTTTGAAGAGCAAGGACTGTGGTTTTATATCTCCTACAGGGCTCTTTTACCCAGTCCCTTGATGGCTTCTGATAGTGTCAGTGGAAAGGGCTGCTCAGAGTAGACATGCGGCTATGTGGAGAGAATACCCAAAAAATTCAGAATATTGGGCCATGGCAAATTTGCTAACTAATTCCTAAGGACCTGTGACAACTCTAGGTTTCAGGAGGTTTACAAAGTAACTTGAAGCCCTAGTTACCTCTAAGGAACTGGTAGGGAAAGCAAGAGACAGGAAAAAATGTATCATATGTAAGAAGGTATCATCAGATGGACAAACAAATAGCACGTTAGTAGGGAAAATTAACCAGCAATGTGGGAGTCCATAAAACACAGAAGCGAAGTCCTATATAATTGAAGAAAGTACATCAAAATAGAAGAGTATCCAAGCAGAGATGTCATTAGTAAAGACACTATGGACAAAGTTGAACTTGCTGCTGCCAAAACACATAAAATATGTACTTTTCTATACACCATTTATGTAGAGTTGCACTGTTCAATAGCTGTGGCTATGGATTTAAGTTTAATTAAATTTAAAGAGCAGTTACTCAGTCACACTAGCCACGTACCAATGTTCACTAGCCACATGTGGCTAGTGGTTACCATATGGGCATATTGGCAGCACAGAAATAGAACATTTGTCATCATTGCAGAAAGTTCTGTTAGCACTGTTTGAGAGTTGTGGTTATTAAATTTGAGGGGTAGGGGGAGAGGGTCATGAATCCTTTGAGAAACTAACAAACGTCACAGACCCTTTCCTAATAAAATGTGCCAACACATATACACCTGCTATTTTGTATATAACTTCAGGTATTTTATGGCTTCCTGAAGCCTATTCATAAACCATTTAGGGATTCATGGACTCCAAGTTAAGAAACCCCAGAAAGCTTTTAAATATTTTGGTTTCTGGCTCGTAATCTTACTCTTCACGCTAAGTCCTATCATATTCTCAGAAGTATCTAACATTCAAGTGAATGTTGCGTAGAAAATCCTGTCTCTAATTTCCTTGTTCTCTTCACTGACAACGACCTTCTCTTCTATTCCATATTGGCCACGTGGTCGCTAGAGCAGATCTTTGTCTGGAAGAACACCTGCTGTCACCTCTGAAATCACAAATTTAAGTATCCGACATGCTGACTATAAACTCCTTCCTTCCTACTCTCTCACTCACTCTCAATACTTTAGTTCTTCTGCCTCATCAAGACTCCAGCCCATTGTTCCCTAAACATTCTCCCTACCAATCACCCCTTCCTTTATTCACTCCCTTCTCTATCCAGCTCTGACAACTTGGACAAATATTTCAACTGCTCTCCTGCCAAGGTCTTCATTCTCCTTGCCTGTTGACCAGCTCTCAATTCAGCCTGTCAAAACCCCATCCTCAATGGGTCCAACTGTCTGCCTTTTTCCCAGCTACACCTGAAGGGCTGAGTAGCATTAGAGAAAAAGCACAGAATTTCTCAAATTTGCTCTACAACACTTTTATGGCATCCAAAATCAATTGGGTCTTCAATGTTGCTGCAACCCTATTGTGTTTCCCTTGTCAAATCTTTCTCCCATTTTCCACCTTTACCACTTAAGACATTCTCTAATCTGTATATTTACATAATAACATATATGCATAATGACAAGAGATTGGAAATAAGCCATGTCCACTATAAAGGGACTAATTAAATAAACTGTGATACATCTACAAAATAGAATGCTGTGTACCTATTAATAAAATGGAAAGATCTTCAGGATATATTGTTCTAAATAAAATAAAGTGAAGGTTCAGATTAGTATTTGTCATTTCCTTTGTCCCAGTGGGCACATTATGTGCAGTACCAAACTATGACATCTCAGCAGCTTAACATAATACATATTTATTTCTTGCTCATGGCACAACTCACTGTGGGTAGGGGACTCAGAGATCTAGATGCTACTATCTTAAACATGTGGCCTTTGAAGCCGTAACCAAAGAGAGAGTGAGAGCATAAACAAGGCTCAAGAAGTTGTATGAGCAGGCCCAGAGGTGGTATAATCCTTTCTGCCCACCTCCTATTGGCCAGAACCTAATCACACGGCCTCAACCTAACAGCAAAGGAGCCTGGGAAATACAGTCTTCCTGTGTTCCTCAGAGAAGGATAAAAAGGGGAATTTGGTGACCACATAACATTGTCTCTGTCACAGTTACACTTAAGTAAGAAATGGGGACAGAAGAGAATATTTATTTAAATTTGCTTGTATTTACATTTAAAAAGCTTAGAATAGCAAAGTTATAAACATTATTACTTCAAGGGGACAAGGGAGAAGAGATCGACAGGGCCAGGGGTAGAAGTAAGACATCCCAGTGTGTGTATGTGTTTGTGTGTGTAAATTACTGAGCCACGTGACTGTATTAAATATTCAACAAAATACTATTTTTTAAAATTTAAACAAACTAGCAAATAAGTAGAACATTCTCCACTCTTCTCAAACCTGCCACCACCATGATGGCTCTCTGCAGATGGCTCTCCTCCTACTTCTCAGAGAAAACTGAAGCCTTCTGTGATAACTCCCTGCTGGCCAAGTTCTGCTCATGCCTCAGGTCTAACTTTAGGCTTCATAACCAGGTCTGGGTTATGTGCCCCGCCATGAGCTCTTGGAGCATTCTCAACCTCCGCCATCAGTGCACTTTGCACGCATTGTCATAACTGTTAGTTTACTTGTTTGTCTTCCCTGCTGCACTTTCAGCTTGTGAAGGACAGCAATCCTGCATACTTGGTGCATCTCTGTATCCTACCAGTGCCGGCCACAATCTTGGCAGCCAATAGACAAGTGTTTGTGTGAGATAATAGAAAATATATATATTGGTGTCTGCCCCCAGTTCCTGGCACACGTCTCCTAAAACCTTTGTAATCTCCTAAGTGATAAGAGCACTAGGAGTATTCTTTGTTCTAATATTGGTCTTTGACCTCTATTCCTGACACAGAGCTCCTGAAACCCTTGTGATTTCCTGGGTGATAGAGGAGTGTCTTCTGTTCTAACCAGGTGACTCTGGGTGGGCTCCTGGATGGGGGCTGGTCACCAGAAAGATCAAGCCATGATTCGAAGCTTGGAATTTTCAGCCCCACCACCCATCGTCCAGAGAGGGGAGAGGGGTGGAAACGGAGTTAGTTGACCATGCCTACATGAGGAAGCCTCCATAAAATCCCAATAGTTGGGGATTTGGAGAGCTTCCGGGTTGGTGAACAGGTGGAGGTTCAGGAGAGTGGCGCACCCAGAGAAGGCATGGAAGCTCCATGCTCCTTCTCACATACCTTGCCCTAAGCATCTCTTCCATCTGGCTGTTCATCTGTATCCTTCATCATATCCTTTAATAAACTGATAAACATAAGTAAGTGTTTCCCTGAATTCTGTGAGCTGCTCTAGCAAATTAATCAAACCCAATGAGGGGGTTATGGGAACCTCCAATTTGTAACCAAACGGACAGAAGTTGTAGGTAACTTGGGGACCTACTACTTGCAATTGGCATCTGGGGTGGGAGCAGTCTTATGGGACTGAGCCCTTAACCTGTGGGATCTGCTGCTGTCTCTGGGTAGATCATGTCAGAATTGAGCTGAACTGTAGGACACCCAGCTGTTGTTGCAGAATTGCTTGCTGTGGGGAAAACCCCTGCACATTTGGTGAGCAGAAGTGTCAGGAGTGAAGCGTTGTGAGTGTGGTAGTAGTGTTCTGTGTAAAAGTAAAGGAGATTCACAGGAAAGAAACACACATAGGGAAGAATTGGGTTTTTCCAATTTAGTTTGAATGAATGAAACAATGAACTAACCTAGCGAAGGGTCGGGACGTGTTAATTTTTACGACACTTGGAGTGTTTTACTGCTGAAGAATGAGTCTGGTTTGTGGCCAGATGAGATACTGTTCCTGTTTATGTCTTCTTTCTAAGTAAAAACTGGTGGGTTTTTTTTTTTTTTTTGGTGAGGAAGATTGGCCCTGAGCTGACATCTATTGCCAATTTTCCTCTTTTTGCTTGAGAAACATTGTCCCTGAGCTAACATCCATGCCCATCCTCTTCTATTTTGTATGTGGGTTGCCTCCACAGCATGGCTTGATGAGTGGTGAGTAGGTCCACGCCCAGGATCCAAACCCCGAGCCGCTGAAGTGGAGTGTGCAACTTAACCACTATGCCACCAGGACGGCCCCAAAAACTGGTGATTTTTAAGGGAGTCACATCCTTGGCCTTGAAACAATCACTTTTATTATCATTATCACAGATCACAAAATGACACCACACTTTCTCCTTCAAGGGTTTATGTGTTCTCAGGAAATAATAATGAATCTTCTGATTTTCAATCATTTTTTAAAACATGCATAAACTCCCAATCCTTATTCCCTCTTTTCTACAATTCTTAAGAAGCTTAAAAAACAGAGAGGGAGCGGTTTACATATAGAAACAAAGGCAGGAACAGTGAGGGAGGAAGGTAAATTCAGTCTGGATTTAAGTTCTTTCTTTGGCTTGCTCTTTACAGATGGAGCCAGCTTGGCTACGACCTGAGGTCCTCACAGCCTTTAGCAGTATGCACTCCCCATTCTGGTGCATTCTCACCCATCCTCTGCTGCCAGACTGCTTTTTGATATTGGCATAAGCTCCTCCTAATGAGCAGAAAGCTTCACATCTGACTCAATGTACCGCTGCTGCATCAGGTCCCAGCCTTCCGGGAACAGTATGGCTGGCCAAAGCAGGAGGCGGTAGAAAAAGCCAAGGCTTGCGAGTAAGAAGGGCTAATTTTAAATCCTGCTCCATCTCCTTCTGGCTCAGAAACTTCTGGCGAATTATTACACTGTCTGAGCTTCAGTATCCTCGGCTATAAAAGAAAGATGATAAATTTTATAGGGTTGTAAAATTTAAATAAAGTAATAAGAAGTGAAGTGTCTCAAACAGTTTCTGGTATATAATAAGGCTCAATAAACAATAGTTATTATTATTATTATTATTGATGATTATATCCTAATACAATTGTTACAAATGAAGAGGAACCTATAGTTCCTGGGAATATGTGCTGTACTGAGCTGCACACTGTCAGCACAACTTGCGCTGGCATTTCATTCTCTAACCACTTCCCAAAACAGTAGAGTAATGAAGGCAGGTACAGCTATCACCATTTTCCAAATGAGGAAAACAGGGCTCAGGGAAATCAGGTCACTTGCCCAAGGTCACACAGGTCATAAATTCAGAGCTGGCATCCAGTTCTTCTGACTCTTCCCACCACACCAGAATAAACCAATCAAGCATTACCTTATTCCCCGTTGAGGAGAGCACCAGCAATTTTATTAGCAGATTTGAAGCAGTGAATAAGCAACTCGGGGTTGGGAAGAGAAGGAATGTCATTTATTGGGGTGGTACTTGGGGATGACAGAGTCGAAGCAGGAGAGGGCCTTCGCTGTGACCTAGCCCAGGGTTTCTCACCCTGGTGCTACTGGCATTTGGGGCTGGATCGTGTTTTGTTGAAAACCACTGACTTCACCTCAGCTTTTCTTTGAACAGCCAAAGCAATGGCAATTGATGCGACTCGGGGGGCCCAATGGCTCCCAGCAGAGTTGAGATCATTGTCTTCCTCCATGATGCTTCTCCAAGACTCCAGGAGGCATCTTCAATAACTGCGGCTGACAAATGGGCAGGAGATGATATCTGGCAGGTCACCTACACATAAAAGGAGAAAATACTTGGACCCAAACCAAAGCCCATCAGTGGATGGCTCTCAGTTTAAAGAGTAAAGAAATGAGAAGAAAGAGAGAAAATAAAGTGACGGATATCATTAGAAGGCTGCTTTTTATTTCATTTGTTTTATATAAGTGATTTGATATGACCAAGACCTTCGGGCCGGCCCCGTGGCTTAGTGGTTAAGTGCGCGTGCTCCGCTACTGGCGGCCCGGTTCGGATCCTGGGTGCGCACCGACGCACCGCTTCTCCCGCCATGCTGAGGCCGCGTCCCACATACAGCAACTAGAAGGATGTGCAACTATGACATACAACTATCTACTGGGGCTTTGGGGGAAACAAAAAAAGAAAAAGGAGGAGGATTGGCAATAGATGTTAGCTCAGAGCCGGTCTTCCTCAGCAAAAAGAGGAGGATTAGCATGGATGTTAGCTTGGGGCTGATCTTCCTCACAAAAAAAAAAAAAAATGATATGATCAAGCCTTCTATTCCTCCTCACATCAAACTAGAAGGAATTAAAATGAAATCTGTTTAACAACATTATAAAAGGAGTTTTAAAATAAGAAGGGGGCAAATGCTTTCAAATCTGCTTTGGAATGGATTTATAACACGATGAGAACGCTGAGTCAGGAGACCTGTGTTCTCCTCTTTGCTACTCTCTGAATGGCGTGAGGTTATCTCCTGTAAGCCCTCAGTTTTCTCATCTGCATAATTGAAGGTTTGAATGAGACTACCTCTGAGGTTCCGATAGCTGTAGAATTCTGTACAATCTGAGCTCGACATCTGGCAGGCGAAAGAAATAGTGCCTATAGCTCAGTTTCATTAAACATATATTGACAGTTATAGAATTGTCCTTTCTTGACTTTTGCATGCAGATTTCACAAAGTATCCTAATTTATCTTCAGAGGCATAGGCTACCTAAAGGGCTTCGAGAATTTATTTCCTTATAATGTGTTCTGAAAATATCCCCTGATTATGTAATTACAGTATTATTGTGCAGTTTTGTTTTTCCCACTAAGCTGTCCAAAAAAATAGCTCAGCTTTATTTAGAACTTAGAAACTTAAAGATTTAACATCCAAGGTGAAAAGCTATAGAAACTGCTGATACACATTCCCACCTTAACACCTTCTGTAGGAACTCCATTTCTACCAAAGAAGTTTACCACTTGGTGACTGGCTCCTACCATTAGACACTTACATCTAAACTTTGCAGACTGTACAATCTCTGTCACAACTACGATACTCAACTCTGCCATTGTGGCATGAAAGCAGCCACAGACACTATGTAAATAAATGGGTGTGGCTGTGTGCCAATAAAACTTTATTTACAAAAAGGCAGAGGGCTGGATTTGGCTCGCCGGCCATAGATGACCCCTGAACTAGAGAGTTAACACCTGGCCCCCAGGGGACCTCCAGGACCCTAAACCATCACTGTGGCTTTCGTCTATTCTGATTGGTTGGTACCCTGACTCTAGCAGTTGTTACATATTTTTAATATCAATCCTGGCAGGGTTGGGAGGGGGAAAGAATGAAATATCCTTTGAACTTGCCAATTGGTGGTGTCTCAGCCTCTTCAGTTTTATGACTTGTATGACTCACTGTCTTTCAAATTTCTTCTCTCACCCTGCCTCTTTCTAAAATGGTGCCTGGGTACATGGTGGCCTGCTTGCATGACTTGTGGCAGTGAGGGAAAGGAGGCCTCAGATCCGCTGGGTGTCCTCTGGATTCTTGTTGGTCTCTGCTCTGGAGTGGCTGATCTGGTCCAGGTTCTAGTCTGGTGAACAGAGAATGGTCATGGCTGGAGTCATGGCTCTTCTGTAGCAGCTTCACATCACAGCTGGTCCACAGAGCTCTCAACTCCTCCTTGACCCTGACTGAAGCACCAGGCACATCTGGATCCCATGCAGGCCACCTGTGGACCAAGGACATGGAGCATGGACTTAGGCTCACCCATCTGGGCACTTCCTGGGCCCTGGTATACCAGCATCCCAACATGGTGAGACATGGCCACACACAGATCTTCTCCTGATACTCAGATTTCCCTCAGCCTATCCAGCAAGTGATGTCACTAGTCCCTCCTTGGGTCCCCCATACCCATCAGCATGCTTCCATGGGCCACCCCACCCCTCCCAAGTTTCACCCCAAAGACCTGTGCAACTCTCCTCTCAGCCATCCTTCAGTCTCTCATCTCCTTTCCAGAACCAGCCTCGTGGGAGAGAAGGACTGTCTAGTTCCCTTCTCCCTCTCACAAGAACTTCCACTTTCTCACATCCTCTGCCTTCCTGAGCTGATATTTTCCCTGCCTCCTTCTAGGGTCATAATAATGGGTGAAATATTGGGACTAAAACTGGCTCACCAATAATTGAACCTGAATCAATAGGAAGTTCAAAAACATTACATCTCTTTCATATAAATAAAGGTATACTTGAGGGTCCCCTCTTACTGTAGTATGATTGTTCAGGGGGCATTTTTTTCCATGTCATCTTTTCTGTTTGCTTTTAGATCTATACAAACATCATCCTTTTAGTGAGTATTCCAGAAAAGAAAACAACTGGGAACTGGGGTGGGCTTGGCAGTACCCAGTCCTCAGGGCCTCCCAGCCCCCCACCCCCAAGCTGAAGTTGCCCTGGCAGGAGGGCCTCTGACTGTGGTCTGCTGTGGGCCACACACTCAAGACAGAGTGGGACTCATTGCTATTTCGAAAATACCCCCTGATTATGTAAAACCAATTGTTCTCAACCAGGGGTAGGGGGGTGGAGATTTTGCCCCCCAAAGACATCTGGTAATGTCTTGATACATTTTGAGTTGTCATATGGCAGGGGGTGCTACTATCTGGTGGGTTGAGGCCAGGGATGCTGTTAAACATCCTACAGTGCACAGGACAGCACCCACAACAAAGAATCATTCAGCCCCAAATGTCACTAGTGCCAAGGATGAGAAACTCTGGGCAAAACCAGCCACATCCACAAAGGGAAGGTGCATGATAAGTAGGATGAGGCAAACAATCGTTTCTTCAGTTGCACATTTTCTGGTGTTTCCCCGTAGGCTGATGCCTTCAATGGCAGCAAATTTCTGCAGAGTTTCTGGACCACTTGGGCTCCCTCATTCATGATTATGCTTTGATTAAGGCCCCCCACCTTCCTTCCCAACTTTGTTCTTGCCTAAGAAATAAGCGAAAATAATACAACTCTAAAGTTTCTCTAAAGTCCTCCTACAGGATTAACAGCCCTTGACACTTTAATAATCAAGCACTCTTATAAACGTACAGATACCCAGCAATGGAGCAACATAAACATCCTTGATTTTCAATTGTTGAATTGTGGAGGCCTGATTTGTGATCCCAGCCAGGAAAAAGACTAAAAACTCCTCCCATTAGGAGACTAGAACCACTTGAACCATTTTGGTCTACAGTAGTGGTTCATAAAGTGTGATGTGTGGGCCAGCAGAGTCAGCATCACCTAGGAGCTGTCAGAAATGCAAATTCTCGGGCCCCACTCCAGACCTGTAGCATTATCAGAAACTCTGGGGGTGAGGCCCAGCCATCTGCATTTTAACAAGCCCTCCAAGTGATGCTGATGCACATGCAAGTTTGAGAACCACTGGTCTAGAACCACAGGCCCAAGACCTGTTTTTGTAAATAAAGTTTTATTGGCACACAGCCACACCCATTCACTTACATATGGTCTATGGCTGCTTTCACGCTACAAGACAGAGCTGAGGAGTTAAGTCAGAGACTATCTAGCCCTCAAAGCTTAAAATATTTACTATGTAGCCCTTTACAGAAAAAGTTGGCTGACCTCTCGTCTAGAGTATTAGGAAAAATAAATTACAAGGCTTTTTATCATTATGGAAAGAAATCTTGAAATGTGTTATTTCTTAGTTTTCAAACTCCTCCTCCTCTAACCCCTCAACACACACACACACACACACACACACACACACACACATTAGATGAGACAGCAGATGATACACAGATTACTTACAGGGTTATGAGTATTAACTCTTGAAGTCCAAAAGGCTGGGTCTTCGTTTTGACTCAGTCGTTGACCAGCTTTATGACATTGGGTGAGTTATTCAAGACCTCTGGCCTTCAGTTTCCTTATCTGTAGAATGGGTATAACAATAAGCCCTACCTCATAGGATTGTTGGCAGAATTCAATGAGTTGGTACATGTGCTGAGCACTTAGAACTCAGCACTTGGGGCAGGCCCGGTGGCATAGTGGTTAAGTTTGCATGGTCCACTTTAGCGGCCCAGGGTTCGTGGGTTCAGATTCCAGGTGTGGACCTACACACCACTTGTCAGGCCATGCTGTGGCGGCATCCCATATACAAAATAGAGTAAGATTGGCACAGATGTTAGCTCAATGACAATTTTCCTCAAGCAAAAAGAGGAAGATTGGCAACAGATGTTATCTCAGGGCCAATCTCCCTCACAAAAAAAAAAAAAAAAAAAAGAACTAAGCACTTAAACTAGTGCCTGGTGCATGGTTAGCCCCCAATCTGTGTTAGCTATGCACTTCTGGCTCTAAGTGCAGAATAGCTATGCAAGAAATGTTAGCTGCTATGATTACTTAAGCCACATCAAGACACTCCAAGGACATTTTGATAGGATGGATGGCTTCTCCTCAGACCCATGCTTTCTCCTTCATCATTCAACGATTGGGGCAGATCTGAAGGTCCCAGGAGTCTTAGGAATTGAAGAGACACCAGAAATGCATTGTCCATATAGCCCCTTCCTCTAGGGAGCTAAATCTAAAGGAACCAGGTAGCCCTCCCTCCCCTGCACCCCCACCCAACTCCTCCTCCTCTCCAAACCTTTGCCAGGGAGGAGAATGAAAATGTGTGGTCTATATGGCAGTCCCTAACAGCTAACCTAGACTCTCTCCCTTTAATTTAAGCCACTTCCCTCTCAGCCCCTCTTCAGTGGGATTGAATCGCAGTAAGGGAGTCATTTGTAGGCTCCAAGGTCACTGGGTTGTCACCAGCATGCTCTACCTTTTAAAGCTGAGAGCAGGGCTCATTCTCACGGCCACCTTCACCTAGGACCCACTTCGAGGGCCTGTGACCTGTACAGTCACACAGGGCCCCGCACTCAGAAGGACCCCACACTTGGCTTAATGCTCTGTAGTCGCCCTCTTGGAATTCTTAATTTGTGAATAAGGGGCCCCATATTTTCATTTTATACCAAGCCCCAAAAATGATGTAGCCTGCTTTTATCCTTTGTAGAAACCTGATTCTAACCTAAGCCCCCTGCCCAAGCCTCGCTATCTATTAAGGACTCTGTGTAAATGTGAGAACCTATTTTTAAAATAAGTAACAACAACAAAGATGACTTAGTTTTTAAGAAGGGAAACATCTTCTCTGGCACTTTCCAAAATCAAGATATCTATTATTGGCCAGCAGAGGTCGCTCTTGCTGCGTGGCAGGAGAGGGGATTTTTAAGAGACCAACACGTTAATTCAAGATTTTTGAGCCTGTAAGCAGGCAATCCTCAAAGGAGTTTGATCTAAGAACTTTTTTTTTATAACACTTTGTTTTCTTCTGATGAGGATACCACCCTAAAGACAGGAAATTCACCAACCACCAAATCTAAGTGGAAGAACTGCGAATAATCATTGTAACAAGGTATCAACCCAGTTAAATAAAAAATAAATAATGCAACTAAGTGCAATGTCTTCAGAGAGGTTTACATATTATTCTAACACTGTCTTGTCCTTCAAACTGGTGGTTAACACAGGGCATATGTGATATTGTGATTTATAATAAGAAATATATATTTATCTTCCTCCTCATTTCTGGCACAGAGCTCCTAAGACCCTTGGAATTTCCTAAGGGAAGAGAGCCAAAAAGGTGACTTTTGTTATGTTAATGAGGTGACTTTTGAAAAGGATGAGGGCTTGTTGCCAGTGGAGCCAACCATGTGATTAGAGAATTGGAATTTTCAGTCCCACTCCCCCACCTCCGGGGAGGGAGAGGGCTGGAGGTTGAATCAGTCACCAATGGCCAATGGGTTAATCAATCGTGCCTGTGTAATGAAACCTCCATAAAAACCCAAAAGGACAGGATTCAGAGAGCTTCTGGGTTGGTGAATATGTGGAGATTTGGGGAGAGTGGTGAGCCTGGAGAGGGCATGGAAGCTCTGCGCCCTTTCCCCACACCTTGCCCTATGCATCTCTTCCACCTGGCTGTTCCTGAGTTATATTCCTTTAAAATAAACCAGGAATCTAGTAAGTAAAATGTTTCTCTGAGTTCTGTGAGGCGCTCTAGCAAATTAATCGAACCCGAGAAGCGGGTAGTAGGAATTATAGCCAGTCAGAAGTACAGGTGACAACCTGGGCTTGTGACTGGCGTCTGACATCCAAGGAGGGTGTCATCGGAACCTCCAATCTGTAGCTGCTCGGTCAGAAGCACAAGACAGAAGCCTTGGGCTTGTGACTGGTGTCTGAAGTGTGTTGCGGGGGGGGGGGGGACAACGACAGTCTTGTAGGACTGAGCCCTTAACCTGTGGGATTGAGGCTATCTCTAGGTAGACAGTGTCAGAATTGAGTGAATTGTAGGACACCCAGCTGGTGTCTGAAAAATTGCTCGTGGAGGGGAATCCCACACACACATTGAAATTGGGTCTCAGAACACCAAAAGAGTAAAGACATTTTCCCAGTATGTTCCCTGTTGTCCTGAAGAGTTGCATTGGTTGCCAAATAAAGTGTAAAGGTTAAAGTCCAGCAAAGAATTGATGCTTTTCACTCCAGATCTCGGTGAAAATGGCAGAATGAATCCAAGATTTCCCTTGGATGTGTTTCCTAAATTGCTGGAAGGTCCCAGCTGAACATATATTCCCTGTTGGAGCTACAGTATCCCTATTTAAATAGATGGTGATGGAATGAGATGATTCAGTTGCTAGAAAACTATCAGTTACTAAGACCAAGCTCCATTCTTAGTTAATGAAATCAGTCTGCCCTATATTAAAATGTAACCAGCACTAAAGTAACAATTCATCATGGAAGGACATTCAAAAGCCCTCACAGTCTCTCAAATGAGTCATTTTATGTGGTGAAAGATTAGAAAGCATTTTTTCAACTTTCACCAGGATTCATTAGTGTGCACAACACTGCAAAATCAGCAAAATTGCAATACATAAAGCAAATGCACCTGCAAACGGTAATGCAAAAGCAAAATGATAATAGTGCCTGGGTTTCATTAAAGAAAATGGTCTTGGTTAGTCCATCGTGATCCAACAATCCCTAAACCGGCAGCCTGGGAACCTAGCCCTCCAAGTTTCTGGGCCTGGACCAGTTATCCAAGAGGTATATGCAACGAAGATGTAATTTATCATATGTTGTTTTGGCAAAGCCAAACAAATTAATTATGCTTACAAGAGGATGCCCAATAGGCAACTATATTACATCAATAAAAGATGGAAGGCTAATGAAAGTAGGAATAGCCTTCCTAAAATGGACTGCAGGCATCAATCTGTACAATCACAGAGTGGACTGGTGGAGCTGAGCGTCTCCAAAGAATGCCCAGCGATGACCTTCACTTCTACTCTGTCAGCAGCCTCCTTCCACAGCCCCACTCTGGATCTGTCTAACCCAGTATTGTTCCACCCACCCCCTTAAATCTCAATATACATCCAACCACAGTCTCCTTGCCTCATCTCCAACATACCTTCTCTTTGTGCTTATGGACAGCCTTCTGTTTTCTCCCAGTCTAGCGGCCCACTCCTGGCCTGATTTCTCTAAGCAGTGTAGATTACATGGCATGCACTGAACGTGCTCCCATCAACACACTCAACTTCCTTGTACTACTACCCTACCACCACATGCAATGGGAAAAACCCCAAACCAAGATCCTCAATCTACCTTCACATTTTACCCCTACTGAAGCTAATTCCACTACCCACAGTACCACAGGTTGGTGCAATCACAAAATCCTGGGCTCCAGCCACAGGTTGGCCCTCAGAACTGATGAAAACCTTCCCCAAGACTATCTGAGATATGTAATACTCTTCTCAATCCCCACACCCTACCCCTTTTAACAGATGGCTCACTTCCTACATCTCCAGGAATGGGGTGTCGGGGGAAGAGGGAGAATCTCCCTGTGCACTTTTCCTTAAGGTTCTTATGGCTGGCCAAATAATCAACAAGACAGGTTAGCAGGAGAAAATAATACCAAGTTTAATAACATGTATACATGGAAGAAAGCAGGGACACTGCGTTTCTCAACACAATAGCAGAAATTCTCGTCTTAAATACCATGTTCAGCCAACGACAAAGGAGGATGTTGGGGGTGGGGGGAGTCAGTTACAGGAGATTACCACTAAAGCACAGTAAACACGAGTAAGGTTATTATGCAGATTTAAGGCCTCACCTTTCACATTGATAAGCCCCTAGAAATGAGGCCATCCCCCTCTCTTCCCAAAACAGAGAGGGAGATACCTTTACAAATGGAGATTTTCCTTATAAATGTGAATATTTGTCTGGCAACTCCTTGCAGGGCCATCTAGAGAATGTGGCCAGAGAGACAGAACTTCCGATAAGATGGGCTTGTTGGTGCCTTTCCTATTGTAACCTCTATCCTGTATTATCTTTACAGCCATCATGATGGAAGATCTATTCCAGGAAGGAGACATCATGTTAAATTCTTTAGGCAGTTAGTGGGGGAGGTCAAATGTCCCTAGAGAAAACAACCAAGGTAAAGAGATAGATTTCAGGGTGGCCAAATCTTGATCTCCCACAGTCCCGCCTTTGAAACTACAAGTTTCACAGTCCTTTCGAAACTTAAAGAAGTTTCATAGTACAGAAGCTGAGTTGGTAGATTGTTTCATCTCACTGAACACATTTCTCAGTCCTGATAATAGATCAGTTCAATTAAGTTCATTTTGGAAGGTGGTGATGCAGGTGGGCTCTCAAGGTTACCCCTATATTATGGAAGCAAGCAATCAAGTATTTAATGGAAGCATTTCTATGTAAACAAAAAGAAAAACAAGGTTAATGGTTGGAGCAAATTAGAAACGAGTTTGAGATAAGAGGACAGCCAGTTAAGATGATTTTTAGATGTCAGCGTCAAAGTATCTTTTGCAGTTTAAAATGTCTCTGATGGTGTCGTCAGGTCATCTCTTAAGTTTATATCAAGTCCATCAGCTTCAGTTTGTAAGGCTTCAGGAAAAAGGGCAGGTTCAGTTTTCAGTGATTTCAAATGAAAATGATGGAAAAAATCAAAAACGTTAGTTTGGACATCTGTAGCCAGATATTTCAGGAGACTAGAAGAAATCAGGATCCAGTCCAGTCAACAGATATAAAACAAAAACCTTAGACAATTAGCAAAACTAGGATCTAATATCCACAAATTTATTCTATTGTTTTTACTGAAATATAATTTCTCTCTCTAAAATCACCCTCATTTTTATTAAGATAGCAAAATTAAAACTAGTTTACAAAATAAGTCTAGTTCCAATAGAGGTGGCCCAATTATTTACATAAGTACAGCAAGAATAGCAGTTGATCACATAGACGCTTTTAAATCTGCTTTGCTGGAACTTTTTATAAGGAATCTCACATTGAACTTCAAAGGCCTCTCGAGGCCAGGAAAGCCAAGCCAAGGATTTTGTCACACTTTGCCTACAATACCTACAGATTTGGGTGAATTCCTCTCTTCCGAGGTTCCCCCAAAATATTTCGAGGTTCCTTGTACCTGCCAGATAAGTGACATTCTTTACTTATCCTGGTAAGTGCTGCTTGGAACATAAGGTACCAGGCCAATATTTCCATGTGGCTTTATTCCATAAAGTCCAATCTTCATTCCTCAAAAGCTGCATGGTTATATCGCAAATATGATGTTCCAGTCACAACCTTGGTAATATAGCCAGTGTTTCCAATTGTGTCCTGTTATAAGGAGAACAGATTCTTATTGAACTTATGCAAATAACTGTATTGCCATGAAAACAACAATACTCACTGAGTTTCCAAATTCCAGGGATCAGATAGAGAGAAAAAGATAAATATTTCAATTTTACTTACAAAAGTATCATTTACCAAATTGCTATAAGTCATAGCTAGCTCAGGAGAAAAGAGAAAAAGTTTTCCTTAACTCTGAAAAAACAAAACATTAAAAATTCAGCAATACTTCAAATGAAAAATCATAAAAATTATAATCATCTTTATCAGTTCATTCAGTCCTGTGTAATCCATTCTTTATCCCAATCTTTTTGTTAGCAGCTTCATGAAGTTATCAGTCTCTCCATCAGATTTCTGTAATTTCTTACGCAGTTCAGTTTTATGATCAGAAAGTTTGTCAGAAACCTGTACTCCAGTGTAAATGTCCGAGTCCTTTCCATGAATTTTTCTGAAGTTGAAATATTTTGTAAAAGCATTAGAGCAAAGAAATGTCTGTAAACAACAAGACCTCAAAATGGCAATTGACAAAGGAGTTTGGTTAATTTTGTGACATACAACACTTTAAAATAATAATAACCAGAATTATGACTGATAACCAGGACAGATCAGAATTTCAGTAATGTTATACAATTTTAAAACACCTATGTCAATAACATTTGCCCACATAATACTACCTGAGAAGGTTTATCATCACTTGTCTGACAATGCTTCCCATGTAGTTTAACATACTGAATAAGCCTAATAAGTTTAGTATCTTTCTCTTTATAGGAAGAGAGCAAATTTCTTTGAGAAGTTTCAGGGCCCTTTGAAAATTCCCAAAGAAAAAAAGTAAAAAAAAGACTTTATTTAAGATATGAATTTTAGGGAGCTTGTCAAAAATATAAAAAGTCAAAGCAAACAGAGCATTAAGAGTCCAAAAAGCCTTAATAGAGAGACCTCAGTCTTTTGAACACAGGAAATTATTTTAACAGTTTTTTTTTTTGGTAGACTTACTCAAAGGTAAAGAAAAATCTTTTATAACCTCTTTATCAAGTTCAAGAAGATTATTCTTTTAAGAGAAATAAGACTGAATTATAATTTTCTACCAGCTTACTTCTGCTAGTAAAACTCATTTACTTAAATAAATTCATTTCAATCTTAGCCAACTTGACCTTGCAAAAACTCCTTTTCCAGAATTCCTCTTCTACAAACTTTCTATAACTTCCTTTTTACATTCAGAATTTGTCCCATGTCTTTCTTTTCCCTCCTAGTACTTGAGGACAAATTTATTTTTCTTAACCAAACAAAATATTTCCATTCTTTGTACCTTCTTTATACATCTTACTTTCCCTGTACACAGACATATTTTTCTTAATTTTTAGTAGCTTCAATCACATATACTAATTAGAAATTTTAACCCTTAGAAACCTTAATTTGTAAGTAAAAACTAAGTAAACAATTACAAACTTTCTTTTACATTAGTATCTTGTGGCTTGGAAAATTTATGAACACTTCATAACTTCTAGAAATATGTTACTTTATAGTACAATCTTTTAATAAAACACAAGACATGTTTACCAATAGACCCAAAACACCTTTTAGTTTTCCTGTAATGAAAAGCCAAAAGTAGACAAACGTACATTTAGCAATCAATGTCTAATATCTTATGTTATTTGGAAATGATGATACTCAGAGAATTTTTATCATAAATTTTAGCAAAACTCTAAAGTTTTAAGTCACCAAAAAGAGTTTGGAAGCTGTAACCACCATAACACATAATTATTGTTTAAAGTTCATCCAACATTCATCTTTTTCACAACTATTTAGTTACTTATTCCCAATAATTATTTAGATTGCCTATAAGACTTCATAAGACATTAGATAAAATTAGCCATCATTTAAATTACTATTTTTGTTAACCAGTTCTGTAATAGAAATAACATCAGTTTTTTCCTACAAAATTTCATGTAAATTTCATCACCTCTTATACCTTTAAACATAGTTTTCATTAAGACTTTTATCAATAGGTCTTGGTCTTCTAATTTTGGACAAGGGAAGCATTCCCAGTCAGACATTTTAAAACATACTCAGGCAAAGTTGATGTAACCTCTTTATATAAAATTAGCTCAAACATTCCAACCTTTATAATCTTACCAACACTTACACTTTTACATGTTCTCAATTCAATTGTAACCTGAGTCAAGGTCTTAAGGCTATTCAAATTTTTCCCTTCCTTTTTCTGGCCTTTTTTCTTAGGTACCAATTAAACAATTATGTGAGAGCTCTCAAAAAAAATTTTTTCCCCCAATTTAGAAGTTTTCCCAATTCAAAGGATCCGTCGTCTGGCCATTGACGAGTAGGATCTTCATTTGTATATTTATTCCAACAGTGACTCGAACCAATAAGCCTTTTTAAGGAAAGACCCGGAGGTAACTTTCCACGCTTAGAATAAATCTTTACCATGGACGCAAGAGGCGTCCCTGGTGAGGACGCAGATGATGTAGCCCCCATGATCCACAGAATTCACTCCCAAAGATATTCAGGGAAAGTAAAGACCTTCGTTGCACAGGCAGTAAGGATGGTGTCTCAGGTCTCCCACAATAGTGTGGGACGCCTCCAGTCACAGACCCGCTAATCTGTGACACCGGGCGGGGCGATACTGGAATGGGATTTTTCCAGCACTAACAAGCAAAGAAGGTTAAGATGACAGAAGCCCTTATGGACTGGGCCCTTTATGACAAACTCCCCTGAGAGCTTGGCACAGCCGGACAAAGACAGTTCGGAACCCCAGTCTACTCAACTGGCCACCAAGGTGCACCCCAGTAAATGCACCTTCCGTATGGTGGAGACCAAGGAGAAGATTCTCACTGGTCACAAAGCCAAGTTCTCAGGACACAGAACAAGACAGAGATTACTTTGAGAGGAAAAGGGATCAAGATCAAAAACCAAGAGTACTCTACCAAATTTAAACCAAGAGTCACTAAAAGCACAAGAAACTAGTTTCCCAAATATTTTCTCCTGCCGATCTAAATTTAGAAAGAGAAAAAATTCTCACCATTTCCTTCCGCCGGACCCCGCACATAGAGACTCCGGGAAGCTGACACGGTAAGAAGTCTTACCTTTTGCCGGCTTTCGTCAGGCGTTCCCATATCTCATCATCTGCAGTAGTCCGGGGAGAAGGCAGGTCTTCCAGCCAGAGAAGGCAACTTGCCAGCCAGTGTGGCTCCTGGCGACTACGCCAAAACTGTCGGGGGAAGAGAGAGAATCTCCCTGTGCCCTTTCCCTTAAGGTTCTTCTGGCTGGCCAAATAATGACCAAGACAGGTTAGCAGGAGAAAATAATACCAAGTTTAATAACATGTATACATGGAAGAAAGCAGGGACACTGCGTTTCTCAACACAATAGCAGAAATTCTCATCTTAAATACCATGTTCAGCCAACGACAAAGGAGGATGTTGGGGGTGGGGGGAGTCAGTTACAGGAGATTACCACTAAAGCACAGTAAACACGAGTAAGGTTATTATGCAGATTTAAGGCCTCACCTTTCACATTGATAAGCCCCTAGAAATGAGGCCATCCCCCTCTCTTCCCAAAACAGAGAGGGAGATACCTTTACAAATGGAGATTTTCCTTATAAATGTGAATGTTTGTCTGGCAACTCCTTGCAGGGCCATCTAGAGAATGTGGCCAGAGAGACAGAACTTCCGATAAGATGGGCTTGTTGGTGCCTTTCCTATTGTAACCTCTATCCTATATTATCTTTACAGTCATCATGATGGAAGATCTATTCCAGGAAGGAGCCACCATGTCAAATTCTTTAGGCAGTTAGTGGGGGAGGTCAAATGTCCCTAGAGAAAACAACCAAGGTAAAGAGATAAATTTCAGGGTGGCCAAATCTTGATCTCCCACAGGGGGTTAGCAAACAACTCCAAACTTCACAGGCCAAATACAGCCCACCACATGTTTTTATACATAAAAATTTATTGGAACACAGGCACACCCATTTGTTTACATATTGTCTGGCTGCTTTTGTGCTACAATGGTAAGGTTGAGTCATTGTGAGAGAGATTGCATGGCTTGCAAAACCTAAAATATTTACTATCTGGCCCTCTGTTGAAGAAGTTTACTGACTCTGGTTCCAGAACAATAAGGCCATCAGGTCTTTATTCCTATCTGCTCCCTTCCAACCAATGAACTAACTAACGACGAAGAGCCCTTTCCATCAGTCCCCAAGGATGAGCTGTCTCTTCTCAAGGCCAACCCCTCAATCTCTGATTCTGACTCTAACCTCTTTCTTTTCTGGAACTTTCTCTATCAATCACCCGTTCAGTTTTCTTTGTCTTCATCCTCTCCTTCTGCACTGTTTTTTTTTTTTTCGGCCTATGAATCTCTTCAAGTATCCCAGTCTAAAAAGCCTTTCCTTGATCTTTCACTATGCAAAAGCTGCAGCCTGTCTCCCACCTGCCCTTCTCAGCTCACTTAGAAGGGACATGTACACTTGCTGTCACTACCTCCTCATCTCCCCTTTACCCCACAAGCAATCTGAATTCCGCCCCAATCACTCTACCAAAGCAGATCTTGGAATGGCCACAAATCACCAATCACCACCACATCATGAAATTCAATGAACACTTTTTGATCCATATCTTATTGGACCTCTCTGCCGTATTTAACACTATTGGCCATTTGCTCCTTCTTAACCTTCTAGACTCACTTCATCCCCATGATATTACTCTCACCTACTTTCCCTTCTATCTGACTCTCTATGTATGTCTTCTTTATGCTCTCCTATGTCCATTCTAAATCTTGGTGTTCATCAGTGGCCCATGGCCCACTGCTCTGGTCTCTATATAAACTTACTGCATATTTTCATCCACTCTTGTGATTTTCCCTGTAGCCTATAAATGATGAGTCTCAACTCTGCATCTCCAGCCTTAACTACTCTTTCAGATTAATATATCCCACTGCCTCCTTAGAAAGTTCCATGTGAATTTCCTTTGGCCAGCTCAAGCTTAACATGTCCAAAATTGAATTCATTACCTTCCCCCAGAACTGCTCTTCCTGGCCTCAGTCATTACATCATCCACAATCCCTAAGCGGGAAATTTGAGAGTTGTCCCTGACTTTCTTCTCAGTGTCAGGCAACACATCCTGCAATCCTGCAGACTTCATTTCCTAGCTATAATAAGTACACGCATATTGACTACTTAATATGTGTTATGTGTGTTGGTGGTTTTTATGGGTTGCCCCGTCTAATCTCCAGGACACTCATACACCGTAGCTATTATTATACCCATTTAACACGTGAGGCTCAAAGTGGTTGAGTAATTTTCTCAAAGTCACACAACAAATAGGTAATAAAAGCTAAGCCAATATTAGATCCCAAGACTGTTGTGACCTCAAAACCTGTCCTCTTCCCTTCTACCACTGGGTGTTCTCTAACAGGAGTTTCATAGTGGACACCGGATTATCCACCCAACACCCAATCCTTCTATGCTGCAGTCTGCAACAGCCATGCACTTTGGAGGGTTGACTCCTCTCCCAATTCCAAGCATGGTTATAATTATTTATTTATTTATTTATTCATTCATTCATTCATTTATATTGAGATGAATTTCACGTAACATGAAATTAACCATTTTAAAGTGTACAATTCAGCAGCATTTCAAACATTCACAATGTTGTGCAACCAATACCTCTATTTAGTTCCAAGACATTTTCATCACCCCAAAGGAAACCCCATACACATTAAGCAGTCATTCCTCATTCCTCCCAGCCCTAATTGTTTTTTTAATTATTTTATTTATTTTATTATATATTGGCTTACAACATTGTATAAATTTCAGGTGTACATCACCATATTTTAGTTTCTGTATAGACTACATCGTGTTCACCACCAACAATCCGGTTTTTATCTGGATTTACCATACATATGTGCCCCTTTACCCCTTTCACCCTCCCCTCAACCACTGGTAACCACTAATCTGTTCTCCTTATCTATGTGTTTGTTTATCCTCCACATATGAGTGAAATCATATGGTATTTGTCTTTCTTTGCCTGACATTTCACTTAGCGTAATACCCTTAAGGTCCATCCATGTTGTCACAAATGGCACAATTTTGTCTTTTTTATGGCTGAGTAGTAGTCGATTGTATATATATACCACATCTTCTTTATCCATTCATGCTTTGATGGGCACTTGGGTTGCTTCCACATCTTGGCTATTGTGAATAATGCTGCGATGAACCTAATTGTTTTAACTCCATCAGGGTAACCTCTCTTGGGACTTAGCCTAAGCCAAGTAGAGCATGGATGTCCCATAGGTAAAGAAATTGATTCTGGGATGGACATGGTGGCAGGCCAGAACCAGGGCCCTATGCTGAAAACATGAATAGAATGTATAAGTAACTAAGTTATATTAATGTCAAACAGCAAAAATGTCTTTTCATAGTAATAGGGTTGTTGCCCTGACCTCCAGCCTAACATGATATGAGAAGGAGGGAGGCTCCTCTGCCCTGGTGGTCTCTTGCTGCACAGTGGGACCCCCAACTTTAGGCACATCTCTGTGAGGAAAGCACTGAGAAGCTGCATCTACTTGCCCACCATGTCTCTTTGGTCCCATGAATAAGCCTCATCCTGCTTGTTTGCTGGTTCTATAGAAAACTAAGCAAAAGTCAAGTCTAAGTGATCATTCCCTAATCTTGTTGCCTGCACTAGCCCTCACCTGGCCTAGATGAGTTCCAAACATAATTTGGTGCAATGAGATCTGAAGGGAGACCTGCTGAAGGCTTCTAGAAAAGCCAAGTTCCTCTCTCAAGAAAGTATTTTAAATTGGGTATTATTGTCTCCATTTTTACAGATGATTCTGAGAAGTTAAATAATTTCCTAGAGTCATTCAGCTTATGAGCAGCAGGGCTAAGACTTGGGCCTGGATCTGTTTGACTCCAGAGAGCATGTTTGTATTTCCAGCATGTTGGCATGCAAAGAGATGTAGGTCCCAGGTTCCAGACAATCCTTATCCAGAGCCATGAAGAGAGCACATGTTAGTGAGCTGCTATTGCAGAGCGTGTAGCAGAGGGGTTCGTGGGTATCAGGTGTGCTAAGAAGCTATCGTTTGTTTTTTATTACTCAGGTGTAGCAGAGGTGATTGCTACGCATCCTCTCAGCCCTCCTCTCTACATGCTGAAGGCGGTTTGCTGTGAAGACTTGTGTTTCTCGGCCTGAAGCCGGGGTGGAGGGGGACCACGATTCCCTTGCCTCCTTGGTTAGGATAATTCATAGCATGTCCTACCCTGGCCCCCAGAGGTCCCCAGCAGGACTGAGCCCCAGTTGCCCGCAGTGGTTGCTGAGAACACACGCACCCTTTATTGCCTGCCTTCCCTTCCCAGCGGCTCAAGTCCTGCTCCTCTACCGCCAAGTGTCCTGAGATCACCTTCCAGACAAAATACTTGCGTTAGCATCTTTGCCTCAAGGACTGCTTATGGAAACCCCAAACTGTGATAACAGGAACAGCATCACAAAGGGATTATTCCGACAGGAGAATCAGACCTATCATTTTGTATTAGATTGAAAACAATATGTCACTCATTCTATTTCATGTGCATATTTGATTTCTTATCCACAGACCGGTGTGCTCCTGGACTCTTACTCGTCATTTTGAGTGGGTAAGTCCAAGAAGCCTACATTTTCCATCGGAATGTACAAGGACAGAAGGACAGCTCTTGAACATTTCTCCAGATCACATATGGCCTGGCCACCGGGAAACTACATGGAGAGTGTCTCTTGTGATGAAGTGTTGGGCACAAGTGCTGCCATGTATGCTGGGGGCCAGGAAGAGGAATGGGGCGTGCTCAAATGCACTTTCGCTGTGTTCTGTCCACACAGAGATCACCAAGACCTTTTTTATAGCTGAATAATATTACAAACATATATATATATATATATATATATATGTATATATCACACAGAAGTGTGGAGATCGCCTCTCTCTCCCTCCTGTCCTCCAGAGCCAGAGCGCCACTCTTCTTCCCAGACCTTACCTCTCCTCTGGCTGCTCCCAGACCCATCGCTGCATGCCTCAGGCTTCACCAGAAACCTTTCCACCTCCTATTAATTTTGAAAGAGATTCTTTCTGCTGTTCTTAGCAAAATATAACCAAACATGTCTGGGAATTGCATACTTGAGTAACGGAGCAACTCATAAAAAGACCCAGTAACCAGTAAATCTTGCCCTATTTACACTGTTCCCACAGTCAGGCGTCATTACCTCCATATGTGTACGTGTGCAAGGAAAGAAAGGCCACAAGGAGACTTGAACATGTGCAAGGTAAGAGGGAGAATGAGGGCTGCTGTCAATTTAAGGCAAATTGTTTTCACGTAGATGGTAGAGATTATGGAGATAAATATTGTTTATTTTTCATTGTGACTTGCTTTGAATTTGGATCACATTAAACTGTGAAAGTGAGATGGAAGATGGATTTAACAACTCATTTCTTATTCCCACTAACTGTGCTCTCCTGCATTGATACTACCATAATCCTCTAAATTAAGCCTGGAATTTTTCTATTGGGCCTGTCCCAGCTGCTCTGTCTCATCTCTCTGCAGACTAATTAGGTTGTTGACTTGTAAGGAGAGCACCCTCTACTGACCTCACGTTTCTCTTCAAGGTAGACTCTTCCAGGTCTCAAAGGCTCAGACTTGTGGTATTTTTTTTCTTTTTGGTCACTATCTCACCTCGCGTAACAAATCAATCACCAATCAGGAGTTTGTCCTTCATAGCACCTTTCTAAATCACATTTTCCTTTCCATTTTCACTGCCTCTGCCTGGGGCAGGTCCTCATGAACGTGAGGACAGAAAGTTATTGAATTATCTGGATTCTTGTCCTAGATCCTAACGGATTTCCTGACTGGAGTTCGAGTACTTCCTAGAGATCAGGGTCGTATTAATCTTCAAAAATGCTGATTATGACAATACAGCACAGCACCTAGATTGAGACTTTAAAACACAAGTCAGCCCATGTCATTCCTCTGCTTGAAACCCTCCAGTGGCTCCTCATTTCACTTACAGTATAAAAGTCAGTCTTTTTATATGCAAAGTTTGTATTGAGAGACAATTGACATATAACATTATGTTAGTTTCAGGTGTACAAAGTAATGATTTAATATTTGTGTATATTGGGAAATGATCACCACAATGAGTCTAACATCCATCACCACACATAGTTATAATTTTTTGTCTTGTGATGAGAACTTTTAAGATCTACTCGCTGAGCAACTTTCAAATACACATTACAGTTTTATTAACTATAGTCACCATGCTGTACATTACATCCCTATAATTTATTTTATAACTGGAAGTTTGTACTTTTTGACCTCCTTCGCCCATTTTGTCCACCCTCCGCGCTCCTGCGTCTGGCAACCACCAATCTGTTCTCTGTATCTACGAGTCCTGTTTTTTGTTTTTTTTGGGTTTCTTTAGATTCCACATGTAAGTGAGGTCATATAGTATTTGTCTTTCTCTGTCTGACTTATTTCACTTAGCATAATGCCCTCAAGGTCCATCCATGTTGTCATAAATGGCAAGATTTTCTTCTTTTTTATGGCTGAATAATATTACATATCTTATACATATATATATATCTATATCACATTTCATTTTCTTTATTCATTCATCCATTGATGGACACTTAGGTTGTTTCCGTATCTTGGCTATTGTAAATAATGCTGCAACAAACAGGGGAGTGCATATATGTTTTCCAGTTATTGTTTCTGTTTCCTTTGGATAAATACCCAGAAGTAGAATTGCTGGATCATATGGTAGGTCTATTTTTAATTTTTTTAGGAATCTCCATACTGTTGTCCATAGTGGTTGCACCAGTTTACATTCCCAACAACAGTGCACAAGTGTTCCCTTTTCTTCACATCCTTGCTAACACTTGTTATTTTTGTCTTGTTGATAATAGTCATTCTAACAGGTCTGAGATGATATATCTCATCGTGGTTTTGATTTGCATTTCCCTGATATTGAGCATCTTTTCATGTACCTATTGGCAGTCTGTATGTCTTCTTTGGAAAAATGTCTATTCAGATCCTCTGCCCATTTTTTAATTGGATTGTTTGGGGTTTTTTGCTATTGAGCTGTATGAATTCTTTATATATTTTGGATATTAACCCCTTATCAGATATATGGTTTGCAAATATTTTCTCCGATTCTGTAGATTGCCTTTTCATTTTGTTGATGGTATCCTTTGCTGTGCACTTTTTTATTTTTTTATTTTTTTTTATCTTTTTTTTTTTAATTTTTTGTTTATTGCAGTAACATTGGTTTATGACATTGTAAAAATTTCAGGTGTACATCATTGTACTTCTATTTCTGCATAGATTACATCATGTTCACCACCAAAATACTACCCATCACCACACACATGTACCAAATTATCCCTTTCACCCTCCTCCCTCCCCCTTCCCCTCTGGTAACCACCAATCCAATCTCTGTCCCTATGTGTTTGTTTATTGTTGTTATTATCTACTACTTAATGAAGGAAATCATACGGTATTTGACCTTCTCCCTCTGACTTATTTCACTTTGCATTATACCCGCAATGTCCATCCATGTTGTCACAAATGGCTGGATTTCATCGTTTCTTATGGCTGAGTAGTATTCCATTGTGTATATATACCACAGCTTCTTTATCCATTCGTCCCTTGATGGGCACTTAGGTTGCTTCCAAGTCTTGGCTATTGTGAATAACGCTGCAATGAACACAGGGGTGCATGTACCTTTAAAAATTGGTGTTTTCAAGTTCTTTGGATAAATACCCAACAGTGGAATAGCTGGATCATATGGTAGTTCTATGCTTGATTTTTTGAGGAATCTCCATACTGTTTTCCATAGTGGCTGGACCAGTTTGCACTCCCACCAGCAGTGTATGAGTGTTCCCTTCGCTCCACATCCTCTCCAACACATGTTGTTTCCTGTCTTGTTAATTATAGCCATTCTGACGGGCGTGAGGTGATATCTCATTGAAGTTTTGATTTGCATTTCCCTGATAGTTAGTGATTTTGAACATGTTTTCATGTGTCTGTTGGCCATCTGTATATCTTCTTTGGAGAAATGTCTGTTCAGGTCTTTTGCCCATTTTTTAATTGGGTTGGTAGTTTTTTTGTTGTTGAGATGCATGAGTTCTTTATATATTTTGGAGAGTAAGCCCTTATCAGAAGTATGGTTTGCAAATATCTTCTCCCAGTTGTTAGGTTGTCTTTTCGTTTTGTTGATGGTTTCCTTTGCTGTGCAGAAGCTTTTTAGTTTGATGTAGTCCCATTTGTTTATTTTTTCTATTGTTTCTCTTGCCCGGTCAGACGTGGTGTTTGAAAAGATGTTGCTAAGACCGATGTCGAAGAGCGTACTGCCTATGTTTTCTTCTAGAAGTTTCACAGTTTCAGGTCTTACATTCAAGTCTTTAATCCATTTGGAGTTAATTTTTGTGTATGGTGTAAGGTAAGGGTCTACTTTCATTTTTTTGCATATGGCTATCCAGTTTTCCCAACACCATTTGTTGAAGAGACTTTCTTTTCCCCATTGTATGTTCTTGGCTCCTTTGTCAAAGATTAGCTGTCCATAGATGTGTGGGTTTATTTCTGGGCTTTTGACTCTATTCCATTGATCTCTGTGTCTGTTTTTGTGCCAGTACCATGCTGTTTTGGTTACTATAGCTTTGTAGTATATTTTGAAATCAATATGTGATTGTTTGTGTGATACCTCCAGCTTTGTTCTTTTTTCTCAGGATTCCTTTATCTATTCGGGGTCTTTTGTTGTTCCATATAAATTTTAGGATTCTTTGTTCTATTTCTGTGAAAAATGTTGTTGGAACTTTGATAGGGATTGTATTGAATCTATAGATGGCTTTAGGAAGTATGGACATCTTAACTATGTTAATTCTTCCAATCCAAGAGCACGGAATATCTTTCCATTTCTTTGTGTCTTCTTCAATTTCTTTCAGAAATGTTTTATAGTTTTCGGTGTACAGATCTTTCACCTCTTTGGTTAAGTTTATTCCTAGGTATTTTATTCTTTTTGTTGCAATTGTAAATGGGATGGTATTCTTAATTTCTCTTTCTGCTACTTCGTTGTTAGTGTACAGAAATGCAACTGATTTTTGTATGTTGATTTTGTATCCTGCAACTTTACCATATTCGTTTATTACTTCTAAAAGTTTTCTGGTGGATTCTTTAGGGTTTTCTATATATAAAATCATGTCATCTGCAAATAGTGACAGTTTCACTTCTTCCTTTCCAATTTGAATCCCTTTTATTTCTTTCTCTTGCCTGATTGCTCTGGCTAGGACTTCCAGTACTATGTTAAATAGGAGTGGTGACAGTGGGCATCCTTGTCTGGTTCCTGTTCTTAGAGGGATGGCTTTCAGTTTTTCACCATTGAGGATGATATTAGCTGTGGGTTTCTCATATATGGTCTTTATTATGTTGAGATACTTTCCTTCTATACCCATTTTATTCAGAGTTTTTATCATAAATGGATGCTGTATCTTGTCAAATGCTTTCTCTGCATCTATTGAGATGATCATGTGATTTTTATTCTTCATTTTATTAATGTGGTGTATTACGTTAATTGATTTGCGAATGTTAAACCATCCCTGCATACCTGGAATAAATCCCACTTGATCATGGTGTATAATCTTTTTAACATATTGTTGTATGCACTGTGCACCTTTTTAATTTGATGTAGTCCCACTTGTTTATTTTTGCTTTCATTGGCTTTGCTTTTGGAGTCAGATCCAAAAAATCATCACCAAGACTGATATCAAGGAGCTTACCACCTATGATTTCTTCTAGGAGTTTTATGGTTTCAGGTCTTATGTTCAAGTCTTTAATTCATTTTCAGAGGGCCGGACCCGTGGCTTAGCGGTTGGGTGCGCGCGCTCCACTGCTGGCGGCCCGGGTTCGGATCCTGGGCGCGCACCAACGCACTGCTTCTCTGGCCATGCTGAGGCCACGTCCCACATACAGCAACTAGAAAGAAGTGCAGCTATGACGTGCAACTATCTACTGGGGCTTTGGGGGAAAAAATAAATAAAATTAAAAAAATAATAATAATAATTTATTTTCAGTTAATTTTTGTGTATGGTATAAGATAGTGGTCCAGTTTCATTCTTTTGCATGTGGCTGTACAGTTTTCCTAACATCATTTATTGAAGAGGCTTTCCCCATTGTATATTCTTGGCTCCTTTGTCATAAACTAATTGGCCACATATGCGTGGATTTATTTCTGGGTTCTCTCTTCTGTTCCATTGATCTATGTGTCTGTTTTTATGCCAATACCATACTGTTTTGATTACTATATCTGTGTAATACAGTTTGATCAGAAAATGTAATGCCTCCAGCTTTGTTCTTCTTTCTCAAGATTGCTTTGGCTATTCAGGGTCTTTGTGGTTCCATACAAATTTTAAGATTGTTTGTTCTATTTCTGTGAAAAATGCCACTGGAATTTTGATAGGGATTGCATTGAATCTGTAGATTGCTTTGGGTAGTATGGACATTTTAACAATTTTAATTCTTCCAATCCATGAGCACAGAATAGTTTTCCATTTATTTGTGTCTTCTTCAAATTCTGTCATCAATGTCTTATAGTTTTCAGTGCATAGGTCTTTCACTTCCTTGGTTAAATCTATTCCTAGGTATTTTATTTTTTTTGAAGCAATTGTAAATGAGATTGTTTTCTTAATTTCTCTTTCTGATAACTCATTATTAGTGTTTAGAAACACAACAGATTTATGTATATTGATTTCATATCCTACAACTTTGCTGAATTTGTTTATTGGTTCTAACAGTTTTTTGGTGGAGTCTTTAGGGTTTTCTATATATAATATCATCTCATCTGCAAATAGTGAGAGTTTTACTTCTTTTTTTCCAATTTGGATGCCTTTCATTTCTTTTTCTTGCCTAATTACTCTGGCTACGACTTCCAAAACTATGTTGAATAAAAGTGGTGAGAGTGGACATCCTTGTCCTGTTTCTGATCTTAGAGGAAAAGCTTTCAGCTTTTCATGATTGAGTATGATGTTAGCTGTAGGCTTGTCACATACGGCCTTTATTATGTTGAGGTATGTTCCTTCTATATCCACTTTGTTGAGAGTTATCATAAATGGATGTTGAATTTTGTCAAATGTTTTTTCTGCATCTATTGAGATGATCATATGATTTTTATCCTTCATTTTGTTAATGTGGTGCATCATGTTGATTGATTTGTGGGTGTAGAACCATCCTTGCATCCCTGGGACAAATCCTATTTGATCACGGTGTATGATCCTTTTAAAGTATTGTTGAATTTGGTTTGCTAATATTTTGTTGAGGATTTTTTGCATTTTTGTTCATCAGGGATATTGGCCTGCAATTTTCTTTTCTTGTGGTGTCATGGTCTGGTTTTGGTATCAAGGTAATGCTGGCCTTACAAAATGAGTTTGAAAGTATTCTCTGCTCTTCTATTTTTTGGAAGAATTTGAGAAAGATTGGTATTAATTCTTCTTTAAATGTTTTGTAGAATATACCAGTGAAGCCATCTGGTCATGGACTTTTGTTTATTGGGAAGTTTTTGATTACTGATTGAATCTCCTTACTACTAAGCAGTCTGTTCAGATTTTCTATTTCTTCATGATTCAGTCTTGGTAGGTTATGTGTTTGTGTATAATTATTCATAGTAGTCTCTTATGATTCTTTGTATTTCTGTGTTATCAGTTGTAACATCTCCTCTTTCATTTCTTTTTTTCTTAATAATTTTATTTATTTATTTATTTTTCCCCCAAAGCCCCAGTAGATAGTTGTATGTCATAGTTGCACATCCTTCTAGTTGCTGTATGTGGGACACCGCCTCAGCATGGCCAAAGAAGTGGTGTGTCGGTGCATGCCCGGGATCCAAACCCAGGCTGCCAACATCGGAGTGTGAGCACTTAACCGCTAAGCCACAGGGCCAGCCCTCCTCTTTCATTTCTGATTTTATTTATTTGAGTCCTCTCTTTTTTTTTCTTGGTGAGTCTAGCTAAAGGTTTGTTGGGTTTTTTTATCTTTTAAAAAAAAACAGATGTTAGTTTCATTGATCTTTTCTACTGTGTTTTTAGTCTTTATTTCATTTATTTCCACTCTATCATTGCTATTTCCTTCTACTAACTTTGGACTTCGTTTGTTCTTCTTATTCTAGTTTCTTGAGATGTAAAGTTAAGTTGTTTGTTTAAGATCTTTCTTGGTTTCTTGATGTAGGCATTTATCGCTATGAATTTCCCTCTTAGAACTGCTTTGCTGTATCCCATAAATTTTGGTATGCTGTAGTTCCATTTTCATTTGTCTCAAGATATTTTTTGATTTTTCTTTTGATTTCTTCTTTGATCCATTGGTTGTTCAGGAGCATGTTATTTAATCTCTACATATTCATGAGTTTTCCAGTTTTCTTCTTATAATTGATTTCTAGTTTCATAGCATTGTGGTTGGAGAAGATGCTCAATGTGATTTCAGTCTTTTTAAATTTATTAAGACTTGTTTTGTGGCCTAGGAAATGCTCTATCCTGGAGAATGTTCCATGTGCACTTGAGAAGAAAGTGTATTCTGTTGCTTTTGGATGGAATATTCTGTATATGTCTGTTAAGTCCATCTGGTCTAATGTATCATTTAAGGCCAATGTTTCCTTATTGATTTTCTGTCTTGATGATTTATCTATTTATGAAAGTGGGGTATTAAAGTCTCGTACTATTTTTGTATTGCTGTCTATTTCTCCCTTTATGTCTGTTAATATTTCTTTATATATTTAGGTGCTCCTGTGTTGGGTGCATAAATATTTACAAATGTTATATCCTCTTGTTGAATTGACCCCTTTATCATTATATAATGATCTTCTTTGTCTCTTATTACAATCTTTGTCTTAAAGTCTATTTTGTATGATGCAAGTATAGTTACCCCAACTTTCTTTTGGTTTCCATTTATTTGGAATATCTTTTTCCATGCCTTCACTTTGGGTCAAAGTCTTCACAACAGCCTAAAAAGCCCTTCGTTACCTCTCTGAGTTCCTCATCTACAATGCTCCTAGCTCAATCTTCTCCAGCCACACCAACTTTCTTGCTGTTCCTCACACTCCCACCATAGAACCTGTTTATTATGTTAAGCCCCTGAGAATTGGAGGTTGTTTGTTACTGCTGCTAGTGTTCGTTACCCTAATCTAGTGACATGACAGAGAGGAATTTTAATAGAGTGAGGGGATAGTGACTGACTGTTGTGGGCTTGGAAATTAAGGGAGGGGAAAGGAAGTGGAGATAATCTGGATGATCACCAGAGTGGAACTCAGCTATAAAGTGTTAGCTGCCAACATTTCCAGCAGCTAAGGGAATGAGTGCTTCAGTTTTGGGGGGGGTAAAGTGGAGGTTCTGGCTTAGAGTTCTTACATATCAATATATAAAGAGCTTCCTCGTTCTTTTTCACAGATGCATAGTATCCCATTGTATCAATGTACATTAGTTTATTAACTAATTACTTATCAATCAACATTAGATTGTTTTAAATCTTTTGCTATTCTAAATATGTATTAAATATTCTATACATATTCTAATATTCTTTAATATGTAACTTTAAATTTACCAATTTCACATGAATTTATCAATTTCATGGACTTCAGATTTTATTATATGTGCAATGAGAAAATATTGATGGATTTTAAGTGGAAGAGAGAAATGATCCCATTTATTTCTTCCAGTGAGGTCACCTAGATTTAAAGCAAAGAAATCAAAGAACCTGGGGCCGGCCCCATGGCTTAGCGGTTAAGTGCGCGTGCTCCACTGCTGGCAGCCCGGGTTCGGATCCCGGGCACGCACCGACGCACTGCTTCTCCGGCCGTGCTGAGGCCATGTCCCACATACAGCAACTAGAAGGATGTGCAGCTATGACATACAACTATCTACTGGGGCTTTGGGGGGAAAATAAATAAATAAATAAAATTAAAAAAAAAAAGAAATCAAAGAACCTGAAAACAAGCCAGTGAGAAAGATGGAGAATGACAACAAAATGACCCAAAAAAAAGAAGAAAAAAAGATAAAAGTTACTTTATTAAGGAGTTTGGCTATACAACAAAACAGACTTCTTACTGCACTTCTCAGTAATTGAGTTTGTTCTGAAACAAAGCAGTCTCCCTGAGACTGTTTGAGCTTCTTGAATTTGGAGCAAATGCTACCTACTGCAAATTGCCTGGGTGGGTCCTGACAAGAGGGAGAAGCTGGATGTGTTCTTTCCATACCACAGGTGGTCTATTACTTAGCACACATAAGGGCCAATCAACATCAAGAATGTCAGCTTATCAAAACCCCAATCCTGAGAGTTTGAAGACACAATCTTGATTTTTCCAAGTTCTAAAAACAGTGCCCCCAGTGGAGGGCTGGCAACAGTCCCGTGAAAACGATTTACTTAAGTTACCAGAACAATGTTTAAATTCTTGCCAATGTCTAAATTTGATTCATGCCGGGCTTGCTTAATATTTAATTGAGGCCTGAAGAGAATTGCATGGAGAACACTTTGCTGGGGGTGGGAGTCAGAATACTACAGTAGCGTGTAGTTCTTAACTTCTTTTATCATTGCACTGTTTTATTTTAGAAAATATATTTTGTACCCCACTAACACATCTGTTGGCCACGTGAAGGTCAAATCCAGATCAGTATCAATTAGAATAATTTTGCATCTATCTCAGGAAATTAGATAAGTAAAATAAAAGTGAACTTCAGAAAAATTTTCTCTTTGTCCTTAGAGATGTACATTAATGGTAGTGTTTGACTACTGATAATAATGAGCTGAGTCCTGGGGCCCTTGTGTGCTCTCAGCTCTTACCAGCATGCTGCTCCCTGTGGGAAATGCAGAGAGTTCAAATCCTTCGTGGTTCAAAATAATCTCACATGTGTTAAGGAACCAAAACTTTGATTTTTAATTGCTCTAGCGGAGACCACCCAAGCATGTGAGAACTGCTGGAGTCCAGCTTTTCAGATGTGGGATTATAATTACTTAGAGGATATTTGCATTCATTTTTTCTTAGTTTTATGAAGTTAACTTGATGTGTGATCTGATCATTGTTCTCTGAGATGTCAGGAGCAGCCACTGTCCTGGTCTGGTTCAGGTATGCCATCCTTGGGACATGCAAGCAGTGCCCCCTTTTCCAACCAAGTGTATGTGTGGGGAAACGGGCTGATTGAGTACAACTCAGTTACTCCTTGCTCTTATCAGCCCTTATAACACAAAGTGTTGATTCCACTCACTGTCTCCAACAATAGAACTTGATGTTCAATTAGAGGATGCCCCAAATGTTGGGTGGAGGGGAACCTGGAAGGGGATATTTTCTTCTTCACCAATGGCTCACCTCCCAGGGATGAACAGGGACACTCTCTGGCACATCCCCAGCTAAACAAAAACACCAGTTAACCTATTAAACTAGGTTACATCTCTAGCTAGTCATCCTGCTACAGGATTCTTTATGAATTCCTACATGCCTAGAATGATGAGCAGATAGGGTTGGGGATGGGGAGGTTGAACCATGAGTCAGAAGTTTTGACTGCTCACTGGGGGCCAAACACTGGCTAAGCCTTTTAATCATATCAAGTCATTAATTCTCCCAAAAAACCTATGAGGTAAGTACTAATGTGCTCCATTTTGCAAAGGAGGAATCTGAGGCACGGAGAGACTAAGTACTTTGCCCTAGGTCATAGACTAGGAATGATAGAGCCCGATTAGGGCCAAAGGCAGGCTGGCTCTGAAGCCCACACTCTGGCCCCTGTACCGTGCTGCCTCTCACAATTGAAATCATTGCATGTCAGTGTGAAAAAGCCTTTTCCAAAGCTCTTTAAAAGCAATAGAATACATCATTAAGTTTGAAGATCATAAATACCCACACAATGAATGAAAAACCATGGCTGAGAATAAAATGTTCAGTGGCCCCAAGATTCGAGTGGCTGTGTCTCAAAACAACTTAGATAGAAGGGAAGATAGTGGGAATCTGGAATATGCCTTTAGATGACTCAAGAAGTGTCTCCCAGAATGAAGACATCATTGTTGGAAAATGCATGTGGAGAATCTGAATAAAATATCTTTCATGAAATGTGAACATGGAAAAATTCTAAAGTAATGTTTTATATTATACATGTACTTAAATATTGTTTAGTGGTTCTCAAATGGGGGCAAGTTTGCCTCCCAGAGGACATTTGGCAATGTCTGGAAACATTTTTTGTTGTCCAAATTTGGAAGCAGGGGTGCTACTAGAATCTAGTGTGTAGAGGCCAGGGGTGCTGCTAAATTAGCTTCTGTTCTAGTTCTGTGTCCCTAGACCCAATAACACTCAGCCTTGAGAATGAACAGTTCACGGGGCTGTGATGTCGCTCATGATTGGATATGACCCATGATTGAGGTAGGAAAACGTTTCTCAGAGCATGTCCTCAAGAACACTAGTTGTGTGAAACATCCCTAAAGAATGGCTTGCATGATCTTATGATTTGGGGAAATGCTGTATACCAAATTCTCCCTTGGAACTTGGCAAAGGACACTATGCATAAGTCTCTGAGAAGTCCTGCAAAATGCTGGACTTTGTTTAATCCAAAACTTTCCAAATTTATTTGATCATGGAGCCTTTAAAAAAATTTTCTGATGAGTAGAAGGCTGGGATGCTTCTAGTATTGTCATGCTTGACTGTTTACATGTTGAAATATATTTTATTGTGAATTACTTTCATTTTATTCCTTTTTATATTACTATTGGAGCAGTATACCAATTCAAAGGGGAAAAGGTATGTGAAGGTAGCTTATAGAGTTTGTGAATTTCATGTAAGAATAGGAAAGTGGGCGCTGTAAACTATGCATCGTAAAAGAAGGTATGGATCCAATCAGGTGGAGAACCACTGTCGAGCAGTGTGCCTTGGCGTAAAGGGAGATTGATGGCCTAGCCTACCCCGTCTATCAGAGATGAGGCCGGAGGAAAGGAGAGGACATGGGCTGAGGTTGCAGTATTGCAGAGCAGAGCTGGAAGCCACCCCAGATTCCAGTAGCCCCACCTCCCACTTTACAGACAAAGAAACTGAGATTCAGCAAGGTAACATGCCTTGCCCAAAGGCCCTCACAGTTACCACAGAATACGAGGGGCCTTCTAGTATGGTCATACTACACCCCTTGAGTGGATGAACAGAAAGTTCCAGAAGCAAATATTGTACTGTCATATTGTTTCCATAGAATTTGCTATGTTGGTTCATCCTCACCAATCCCTGAAGAGCCATAGAGTGATGCTGTGTTAGACACGTTTTCCCGTGTGTCCTCCGTTCCCTTGAACTACATTTACACAACCCCATAGCACAAAGTTTAAATTGTCCCCCTGGCGACCGTGTGACATTTTGGAAAGAGAATTGGCCAAGGAACCGGAAAACATAATACCAAAAACACCAGCCTTATTCTTAAGGATAACACCTTTTTCATTTCTTTAAACATAAAAAGTATGTCTTACTCACCACATTTGTCAGACTTTGTTGAAATGAAATGTGACTCTTGAACAATCAAATCAACCCTGAAAAGGTCAAGGTTTGCCACAACGGAGCGTTTTCAAAAATGCGAAGTTAAGGAGTTCAGAGGCCTGGCTTTTGCCCTGGCTAGTTACGTGTGCTTGATTGTCACCTTACTTTTCTACTTTCCCCATCTGTAAAATAAGGATGAAAATGCATTTACAGTTTTTCTCAGGGTTGTTTTGAAGGTAAAATAATACAAGGTATATGAAAGCTCTTTTAAGATTTATAAAGCTTCACAAACATAAGGGATTGTAGTTATGACAAGAGCAGGTAGCTTTTCCAACCTGAAATGAATGTGACTATTTCAAGAGATTTCTGTGTTGGGTCTCAGACTAATTCAGATTCCTAACTTTGATCATGGCCAAGTAGTCTCAGAGTGACTTGCTGATTAGTCCAAAGCAGTCTGGCTTCCTCCCCTTGATGAAGCCAGCAGAGAATACAAATAGTTCTGGAACTTACACCCAGATGTTTTCATCATGCTTTCCAATGTACACTCAACTGCAATGGTATTTCTCCATTTCCCAAAAGAATTAGGAAATAGAAATATTTCTGCATACAGTATTGCATACTCTCAGTCACAGCAAACATGAACCATGACTTGAAGAGATTTCTGGATACTTGGAACATTCTTTTCCAGACAGACAGGGACTGTTAGCCTCTGAGCATTTTTTTCCCCTTATTTTTTTATCTTGTCCAAAGACCTCTTGCCAAGGACCACGAGGAACACCTACAGCTAACATGAACTATTAGTCAATACCTGTTGTTGAACATGTTGGGTTTATTGCTCTTTGCCAGAAGGAGGACTGCACGCTGTGGGGAACCACTGGGCATCTCACTAAGAGGTTTTCATAAAGGACCTATTTTAAGATTCGGGTTTGTGGTAGGTGACTTGGGGGAGAGGTTAAGGAAGTAGGATTTTGCTTTAAAGTGAGTGCTGTGAAGAAGTGGGGATAATTCTATTATTGGGTATCTTAAATCTTGTTCATAAGGCAGAAGGAATAAATCAAGGCCAAAGCTATAATTGGTAGAAGCAGCAGTCACTCATATTTGCCAGGAGAGGGACATGTTAGGTCATTGTTGTGACATTACAATGCTCATGTTTTGTCTTCTGTATTCACATATGATTACAGAGTGGTCTTGTTTTCATCTTGATCCATCCTGGTCACAGAGCAGCCTTGTCTGACATTGATGCTCTATAAAATATTTATGTTCAACAGGACAACACCAAGACCCAGCTGTAGGTATTTTGCCAGCTTCTAGCAACATCAAAGCCTCACTGATAGTGCCAGGCTGTCAGGGACTGCTTTTCTCTTTCTCAATCTTTACCATGAAATAAAATAGAGATACAAATCCCTACACATAACAAAAGCAGAGCTTAATGAATTTTTATAAGATAAACATCCTTGTAACCAGACATGCAGGTCAAGATATAAAGCTTTGCCAGCCATCCCAGAAGCCTTCCAGGTACCCCATCTCAGTCACAGCCCCAGAAGGACCCACTCTACTTTCACAGTAATCACTTCCCTGTGTTTCTTTATCGTTGTATCACAGTGTCTCTCCCTAAACATTGTAGTTTGGTCTTGCTCATTTTTCAAAACTTGGCAGGTCTTTTGAGTTTCTTTGAATCCATAGGTTTCCTCTCCCTTTCTTTTCTTATAATTTGTCTGTTGAAAAATTAAGGCCATTTGACCTATAAAATTTTTCAATGTTTGGATTTTGCTATTTCCTATTCTCGGACGGTTCAACCCTGACCTCTGTCCTCTTTATTCCCTTCCACTGCCATCTGGATCCAGAGGCCTGAATGGACTCAATTTCAACGTCTTTGGCAAGTCTGTAGGTGGTGTTGTGTTCTTTCCTCAGGAGGCATATTCTGTCTCATTGTCCCTTAAGTTCTTTTTATAAGAAAAATGTATGCTGTCTGTTTTCATGTGTTAAATACTGACTTAAACAGCACATCTCCAACCCCCAAGGAGGCCAGCTGTGCTTAGATAAACCTGCTCAGAGGAAACCCGGAAACATTGCTAAGGGAGGCTTCTTGGAGCCCAAAGGATCAGGAACAGAGCCTGGGATTGTTCTAAATGTCTTCTCTCCTTACATTTCTGTGAATAATTTACTTTTCCCACTAGTTTTATATATAATGTGGAAATGCCTGTCATTCAGAAAAACTTAAAATAGAGCGTGGTGACATCTGGCACAGATCACACTTCTTTGCGATTTGATGAAAAATGCATGGTCTATTATAATGTAAGACTTATGCATTGGAACTATTATTACTAGAACATAGTATTCTGTGCTTGCATCCCACAATGCAGAAAGTACTCAATTGTCATGTCTTCACAGATTCAACGAAATAAGTAGGGAAAATACAGCTCAGGGTAACGAAGGGATGCTGCCACCATAGACGATGGTGTCAATCCCTCCATAATCAACAGATCTTCGTGTCACTCATTCTAAAAGTTAAAGAGGCCAACTAACAAAGAGATCATTAATGTTGTACTCATGTGAACAAATACTCTGACCCCTTCACTGATCCTCAGTGTCATACTCCTTGTTTCAGTCATGGTCCCATCAGGAAAACAGAACTCATAACAGTTATTTTAACAGAGTGAATTTAATATAAGGAGTTGGTTAAACTGGTGTTGGAAGATTGAAAACAGATAAAGAGAACATGGATGTATCTCAGAGATAGTAACTGCTGGAAGCAGCTACTACCCCCAGGGCTTGGTGGGAGGAGGTTGGGGTTAGCTGAACCTAGAAGATAGCAGGAAAGTCCCCCTGGGGCTGCAACCCAGATCTCTGAGTGGGGTTCTGATCTGATGTGATGGTTCTGATATGGCTGAGCGAGTACGATAAGGCCAGGCTGATGATGTAGGAGAAGACCAGGAACTGGAACCAACTTCTAGGGCCAGAGGGAAGAACCATTGCTGCGGAGACACTAACAGGAACCACAATAAACAAGAAGGGGCACAGCCTTCTCCCACCTCCAGGCTTGCTGTATCCCTCTAGTGTCCCCACATGGCAGGGCCTAACAGGGAGCAACTGGCAAAGCAGCAATGTAGAAGAGTGAGTTTGGGGCTGAGAGACAACAGCTAATAATTGGCACACTTCCCTTTGTTCTTCCGAGCAGATATCTCTGATGCCCCTTGTTTTCAATGAAGAGTAAGGGCTGAGATGGATGTCTTGGGTATGCTCAGCTCTAAAAGATAGCCCCTAATTTGGATGTGTTAAGGAACCAGGGCATGGGATTTCCCAGTCCCTGGCTAGTGGGCATTCTCATCTTCCTTTGCAATAAAGTTCTTATAAATGCTAGTGTCTTGTTTTAAATTCTTGAGCCTGTGGTCTGTTTTCCATACCATCATGAATTAGTTCCCAAGGCCTTTTGTGCCCAGCCTCAGATTTCTAATGGCTTAGGAGCACTGGACATGTGGAGCTTTCTCCAGAGAGACAAGTCCTAGAGTCTGCCCCTTCCCTTTCTGTGTTCTTGCCACAAAAAGGCTGAAATGAGGCTTCTGCTTTAAACCATGACCTTGGATCCCAAACTTGGCAGGATCTTTCAGAATGTGGGGTGAATAAGGAATGCTGGAGACTTTGGGGGGCTCCCCAGTTTTGAGCAGAGTGTCTGGGGAAATTCTTTTGGGAAAAGTTAACAAGTACAGATACACATGGTACTCTCACTCAATGTAGACTGCCTGGGACAAAGGAAATACTCAATGACAGCCCATTCATTCATTCATTCACTAAGTTAGTCAATATTTATTGGGCACCTATTCTGTGCCAAGCACTATTTTAAACCCTGGTGATACATCAATGACAAAACAGATGATATCTTGCCTTCATAGGGTTTGCACTTGTGGGAGATCAAACTGGCCACCACAAAATATGTCACTTTACCTTGATTATTTTCTCTGAAAGAAACTTTGACCTTCCCCCAAACTTACACTTGACAGCAATAGACTGGGAGGGTCCTTGCTAAGCCCATTCTTATCAAAGTTCTGTTTACTAAACATTTACATTTGTAAGTGAAATCTCCATTTTTAAAGGTATCTCCCTCTCTGTACTGGGAAGAGGGGTGGATGATCTCATCTCTAGAAACTTATCAATGCAGAAGGTGAGGCTGCATAATAACCTTACTGTGCTTTTCTGGTAATCGCCCATAACTGATTCCCCCACCTCCAACATCCTCCTTTGTCTACCTGAGTATGCTATTTAAGGTGAAAAACCTCCGCCATTTTTCGAGAAACTCATTTTCCCTGGTCTATCCCATGTATACATGTCATAAAGCTTTGTTTGATTTGCTCCTGCTATTCGGTCACATGTCAATTTAATTTGTAGCCCAGCCAGAAAGAACCCAGAGTGGGTAGAGGGTAGTCTTCCTCCCCTTCACACTCTAGTTGAGGAAACATACATTAGAAAAATAACTATGTAGTATAACATCAGGATGTGATGGGTGCTATGCTGAAACAAAGCAGGGGCAGGGGTAGCAAGTGACATGGGGAGAGGAGTAGCTGTTTTAGAGAGGTGACATCTGAGCAGACACGTGAATGGAGACGGTGGCATTGGGGGGCAATTCCCTGTGGGTCTCTTGCATTTCTGCCTGTCTTTTGAGCAAAGATATTGATTTTGTTCCAGATTATCTTTCCAAGGGTGTTTGTATAGTAATCAGCCTTGGAGTACAGTCATAGCGTCTCCCTCTGAGGCACAGGGCAGATTATTTCCAACCAGGATAATAAAGATAATGTCTCCCTCCAGGGCAAAGGTTGGGCAGGTTTGCATGCATCCCACTTGTATGATTAGAGATCTCCTAAGCTTGGGGTTCCTCAGCTTTGACACAAAGCCTCACATGGGCTCACTTCCACATCACCCCATGGGACTTGACAGATAAGAGAAACCAACGGAAACAAGTAGCTGCTGCTGCCTGCTGTGCTTTCCTCTGCCCCAGGAGTCTCTGTATTCTGCCCACCTCTAGGAAACTGTGGCAGCCAAATTGGAGGCCTGTGAGTGGGAATATCTCAGACCATTCAGTTTTGACAGTTGGAGTGGTCTCAAAGACTATTGAAGGAGGCCTTGGTTACCAGGAGCACCTACAAAACCACTAGTTCAGCAAGTGCTCAAGATTACCATCTTGATGAGGTTAATATCATTTGAAACAGGAACAACCAAGCAAAAGAAAAATTCTTCCAGCTATTGCTAAACATTTCATATCACTAAGGAAAGACAAGAAGCACCATCTAAACATCTGCTGGATTAAATTAAGGACATGCCAAGAGGTTCCACAGAAGGCTTAAAACTGCTTATCTTATCTAACACCTTCGTTTGCTATTTGCTACAGGGTTCTGGCTCATATTCTGGACTATTAGTGAGCCATTCTAACTTTGTAAGAAATCTCTTATTTTTATGTGCTGTACAATCATGCACAAGAACAGGAAAATGTTTGGCAGCCAAGCCCCTTGACAAATCACATCAAGGTAAGGAAGAACAAAATAGCTCTACAGATCATGTTTAGTCTCCAAGCAGCACACGGTTTTTAACAACAGTGTGACAATATAGCAGGATTTGGCCCTCAGAATTTCCCCCTCAGAATTTCCCCCATGTCTTTCCAAATTCATAACAGGTTCAGCTGTATCTACTCGGCAAACCTCCAAAAGAGAATAGGAGGATGAAGACAACTGTGCATATCAGACATGTTAGGACTCTCTATAGATATTCTGCTATTTTTCCAGGAGTGCCCAGCATTTTCCAGTAGTTTCTAACTCAGAATCCAGCCCCAATAATGATGGACACATGTCATTATGCATTTGTCCAAACCCATAGAATGTACAACACTAAGAGTGAACCCTAATGTGAACTATGGCATTTGGGTGATAATGATGTGTTAATGCAGGTTCATTGATTATAACAAAAGTCTCACTCTGGTGATAGATGTTCATAATGGGGGAGGCTGTGCATGTGTGGGGGCAAGGTGTATACAGGAAATCTTAGTACCTTCCTCTCAATTTTGCTGTGAACCTAAAGCTTCTCTGAAAATATTGTCTTTAAAAAAAAAATCCAGCCCCACATGGAAAAGGCCTAGAGTAATTGGGATGTTATCTGGCCAACTCTGAATTGAAGACTCAAAGAGAACCTAAATCAGCTTGCAATGGCCAGAACGAATTTTATTTTTCAGTCCTCATTTTATGGGTCCAATACACTGATAACAACAATTATGATAGTACCAGGGTACTGGAAATTCACAGTATACTACATTAACTGGCATAAGAGGCATGCCTCCAATCCCCACTCCTCCCAAAAATATCCCAAATCACCCTGCATTCACTGTGTCCATTTTACAAATTCAAGGTGGTGATCCAAAGGGCAAAAGGCATGTAGCTAAAAGGGCTGGAGTGAGCAGCAATAATGTCACTGAGCCCCCCAAAAAAGTCATCATGATGCTACTGACGGTGGAGTGTGGCAATGTGAATTTTTAACAGCTTTATTGAGGTATAATTTCATACCATAAAATTCTCCCATTTGAAACGTACACTGCAATGATTTTTAGTAAATGTACTGAGTTGTGCTATCATCCCCACAATCCAGTTTAAGAACATTTCCATCACCCCCAAAAGATCCTTACTACCTGTTTGCAGTCACCCCACCCCATTCCCACCCCCCAGCCCCAGGGAACAACTGATCTACTTTGTCTCTATAGATTTGCCTTTTCTGGACATTTCACATAATGGAATCATACAATTTGTGGTCTTTGTATCTGGCTTCTTTCACTGCGCATAATGATTTTAAGGCTCAGCCACGACAATGTAACATTTTACTGCAAGGAATTTTATATCCAATCCATAGAGTTCTTAACAAAATTAACAAGCCATGGGCCACACAGCTGATAAGAAGCAGAGTTTCAGTTATTTCCCTAACCTTTTGATTTATATTTATTAGCATCACATTCCATAATAGCTCAAAAGTCCTGGAGACATCACTGTGACCTCAAGTTCAAGGATTATATTACAGACTTGGTGCTATCACATAAGAGGGCCAGAGGGGACATGTCACAGCTAATGATGTCTCTATTCCTGATACAGAAATGCCTTCATCCCAGAGGAAACCGCAGTGAGAACGGGTTTTGAGTGATATTTTCTAGGTACCACTATTCTCTGATTTCTTTTTAGTTAGGTGATTGAATTCTTTCTTCAGGATAAATAATAGTACAGATCTTACTGGATTTCAGAATCATTTATACGGACAAAATAATACTTTCCTCTTACACTCACAACACACACACAACTCCCCTTGCCCCTGTGATTGTTTCATTTTTCTCTTCTGCAGTTGTAGCCATCCCACCTCCACCCCACCAACCACCACCCATCCCCACCCCCACACAGCATTCTTCATTTGTCAGTTTGGTTAAGCTGGGAGCTACATTTCCCAGTGTCTTACTTAGGGTAGGCTAACTGATTATTAGTATGTACATTTTATTTTATCTTTTTAAAGATATTTCCTTTTAAAATTGGAATCCATCTTATACATCTATATATTTTATAAACCAGCAAAGTGGCAGATATGGGTAATTCTTAGCATATCCGGATCCATTTTTTTGCATCCTCTCACTTGGATAAACAGAACACTGAGAAAGTGTGTATAAACCTGGCTTCATTGAAGCCCTGGATTCTCTGAGAAGGAAGCTACCAAAGAACCTACAATAGTTAGCTGAGGTCTAAGTAGTACCATGAAAAATAATTAGTTATCCTTGTGTTATCCTGTGGGTAGGGCCAACAGCCAGCCAGTCTATGTAAATTGCAATCAGGAAAACAATAAATCCATTTACTGTCTCTGGAATGGTTCTCCGGATGTCATATTGGCATGGGTTAGCCTTAGAGATGGTAGAGATGGCAGGCTTGGAACAATGACATAAAGTATGATTTAGACACTAGTGTGGACGTGTGTCTGTGCAAACGAATTCGGGAGCCAGCAGGAGGCACAGAGAGGTGAGGTAACTTGCCCAAGGTCACACAACTGATTGGGATTCAAACCCATGGCAGGCAAGCACCGTAGGTCATGCACTCCAAGACTGTACCGCGCTGTCTCTCTGCATAGCTAAAGGGGTGAGGTAGAGGCCAGAGGGACAGAAGCCACCAAAATGGACCAGCAGAGGATCAAGGTTCAGAATGGTGATTCCAAGGAGAACTGGGGATGTACGGAGGCTCAGGAAGAGAATGAAGGGCTCCTAGCTAAAGCAAGAAGAAAATGCCACAACGGACCCTCCGGAAATTGACTGATCTCTCTTTAGGGATAATTCAAAAGCCAGGGCTAGTAAGGGAGAAGGGGAAGGGCAGGCTGAGCTGAGGTCAAGGACCAGCACTCGGGTTTCTCTCAGGGACAGGGATTGTGTTGATGGGGCCAGAGCTTCTCAAACTGTAATATGGACCTGGATCACCTAGGGATCTTTAGTGCAGATTCTGATTCAGTGGGGCCTGAGATTCTGCATTTCTAACAAGCTCCCAGGTGGTGCCAATGCTGCTGGTCCAGGGACCACCCTTTGAGTGTGGAGGACTAGGCTAATAGGAACACTGTAGACTTAAAATGGCAGCTTAAGGCTTCCAAGGAAGCCCTCCTAGGGGAGCCCCTCCAGGGTTCAAATGGGGCATAGCCTTCAAGGGGCTGGAATTCTTGGGTGGGAGGTTCTAAAACCAACCTCCCACCAAAAACCTCAAAGCTCTATGCCCAAGATTCTGTGCCAACAACAAAGACCTCGAACCAGCTGTCAAGGCTTGCTCTGACGATTTCTAGGCATGGAAATGGAAGGTGACGTCCAGGAGAACATGGAGAGATATGTGTTTGTGGGACAATGAGGGAGCCTGCACCTGGACCTTGTGGCCATTCCGTACATATGTGTTCACACATGCACAGAGAGTCAGCATTTATTGAACTAACTTTATTGAGCAGTTACTATGTGTACAGTGCTATTTTTCAAAGCTATATATACGGTCTATAAGGATACATCGAACAGTTAACAGTGGTTGTCTTTGGGTCCTGGAATTTGGAGCAAAAGGGTTTGTTTGACTTTCTGCTTTAGATAGTTTTGTATGGTCTGAGTCATTACAATAAGCATACTTTACATATTGAGGGTCAGACATACCATCTGGCCTACTCCAAATGCACCACACTTCTCCTGCTTCCATGCCTTTGGGCAAATGTCTCTGTCCAGAATGCCCTTGCCCACTTGGCAAATTCCTTCTCTGCTTTCAGGTCCAGCTCCCATGCCATCTCCTCCAGGAAGCCCCCTTGGTGAAGTCCCAGGCTGAATCCGGGCTCTTCAATGTGCTATCACAGTCTCCCATCCACTCTTTTATGAGAGTCCTTACCCCAGTCTATTGCAATATTTGGGTCTTTCCTGCTATTTCTTCCACTGGACAGTGAACAACTTGAAGGCAGAGGTTTGGTTTCCTTCTTTTCTTTATTTCCAGCTTCCAGCTTAGGGCCTGGCATATAGTAACCACTCAGCCATGTTCTTTAAAGTCATCGTTGTATTGATAGATACACACGCTATTGTTTTTCATGCGCTTCGGGTCTAGTTTTTAATTGCTACCATCGGATTTGGGGATTTGGGGGCCAGGCTGTGATCCAGATCAGGACTGTAAAATGTGGTCACAATGGTTTACCACAGCTTGTGTTCTGGGCCAAGTTCCTAATTGGGCTTAAGACCACCAGAGTTACCACTTGTAGGTGATTAAAGTGACTTAGTGAACAAACCCAAATTTAGGGTCCTGTGTTGATTTTCAACCATCACATAGCTCTGGCTCAAGTTAAACTAGAAATAGCTGTTGTCAAGCTCACAATTTGCTCAAGCTCTAGCCTTGCCATTGACCTACATTCCTCATCTGTAAGTAATTTAAATTCACCTGGCGTTTTGTTTGGAGAAGGTAGCTGAGTCTTGTCAAGGCAGACGGCCCCAGCCCTCTGCTGGAGAGATCTGTCTCAGCAAATCCTCCCCGAGGGACTAGCTCTCAGCCTCTTGAGGTAAGCCATGGAGTAGAGCTCTGGCAGGCAGCCCTGTTCTCTGGCTCTCTGTGCTAGAAGCAAGCTAGGAAGAGAGAAAACAAGTTTATTTGCAAAGGAAGAACCTATAGCAAGAATGACGGAGATGGACAAGCTGGAGTGCAGACATACTTATTTTGAGTGATACAAATCCTCAGGGACCACAGCCTTAGAAACAGAAAGTAGCTAAGAAATACTTATGGAGCAGGCCTAGCATTTTGCACGTCTGCGAGCCAAATCATACTCCATTATCCTCATGAAATTGTCTAAGGCTGCGCTGTCCAATACAGTAGCCACTACCTACATGTGGCAATTTAAATTTAAATGAAATAAAATTAAATATTTGGTTCCCGTGTTGCACTAGCCACATTCAAGTGCTCAATAGCCACATGTGGCTAATGGCTACCATATTAGACAACACAGATAAAGAACATTTCCATCATTGTATCTCTATACAGCATGCATCTAGAGCGCAGCAAAGTGGTGTTTGTGCTCTTTTCTCTTCACTAAATATGCCCCAAAAGCCTTCTTCCTGGTCGTTTTCCAAACCCTCTAAGGGCACCTTGCCTATTAAGGCCAGTTCTTTGAAGGGAATGGAAGGGGACTAGGAACAAATAAGCAGGCAAACTTGTCAAGTGCAAGGTCATCATTTTCAAGTTCCGTTGTTCCCAGCCAACCCCACTCCCATTCCCACCGCCCTTGCCACCTGCTCACAGAGTCTCAGCAGCCCCCAACCAGCCTCACGCATGCTGTTTCCACCAGGACACATTTCACACAAATGAGAGCAGGATTTCCAGAGGGAAGGAAAACTGAACATTTCTGGGATGAGGTCTTAATGGTTTCCCCATATGTGAGGCCTAGATCATTCCTCTGGGACTGGTCTCAGATGGTACGGTTTCCAGCATTTTGAAGACAGCTCTAGATATTTTATCAGCTGAGGAAATCAAGGCCTCATTTTATAGGATATTTAAGGGATCTCACCAGGGTGGAGAAGAAAATAAGTCTGGATACAAAGCAGATACACATAGAACAGCCATTCTCTTATTTTTAAAGAAAATACGTGTACCATATAAAATACTTATCACCATAGTCAAGAAATAGTTAAGAGTAAGAAGAATGAATAGAGGATTGACAAAGAGGAATGGCTCCTTTTTAAATGTTATTTTTCTTAAAATATAGTTTATATAACATATATATGGGTATGTATATGCATGTATGTGTGTTTGTATGTGTAAACAAAAATTGAAAGTTCTTTGTTTCTGGGCTCTTCATTAATACCAAGAAGACACTAGAGACGATGATGAATCAGACATTGGTGGGAACCCTGGAAATCTAGAAAGGATCATCAATTTGGATGTGGCTGAGCAGACAGACCTGGGTTACTCTGGACTTAAAATGCATTAAGATGCCTCAGTTTCCCCAAGTGATCACCTTTTGGGAAGACCTAGATGAAAACCATTTGGAAAAGCCACATACTGGACTCCACCTCCCCCACCATCAGCCATATTGTTTTTAAATTATGGAGTATTTCATTGGTACATCTAGAAAACAATAGTGTCTATCTGGTTTTTGTTTGTTTGTTTATACCAGGCTATCTTCCAAGAATGGATTTAAGACAAATATAAAACATTACAGGGCCGGCCCCGTGGCTTAGCGGTTAAGTGCGCAGCACGCTCTGCTGCTGGTGGCCCAGGTTCGGATCCCGGGCGCCCACTGACGCACCGCTTCTCCGGCCATGCTGAGGCTGCGTCCCACATACAGCAACTAGAAGGATGTGCAACTATGACATACAACTATCTACTGGGGCTTTGGGGGAAAAATAAATAAATAAAATTAAAATATTACATACTTTTTAAACTTATCAATTGCTACAAATTTATCAATCATTATAAATATATTGATTGCTACATGTATACCTCTTATACATTGTGTCAAATGTATTGATTGTTACAAATGTATTTTAAATGTATCAACTGGAACACTGTTTAAACATAGAGGTAAGGTTAAATTAAAAAGTGAAGAAATTGGGCAAAAGAAAATGGAGTGAACTGCTCAACATCCATGCTGTGGCCACATATTTGGTTCCGAGCTTTCAAGCAGCCAAGACAGAGAAAGAAACACAGACTGTTACATGGTCCAGCATCCATAAAGCATAAACTAATTCTTGGGGAGAAGTTCTATTCTCCTCCGTTCCTAGCAAAGAGGACAGTATAAAAGTGAGCAAGGTCATCGATGACCCTGTAACAAATAGACAACTTTTATATGTTTGTTCTTCTAGTAAGGCCAATGGAAATGTGCAACTCTAAGTTTCAAAAAACAATTCACAAGCAAAGGGCTTGGAGATCAAAATATTTTTTGCAGTTAAACAGCTTTCTGATGGATCGTTTAATCCAAGGATAAATTGTAGAGCTGTGATTCTTGGTGTAAGTGGGGAAATGAGGAAGCCTATTGGAATCAACTGAGGAGCTTTGTCATCCTCTCTTGAGATTTTATAGGACTCTAGGATGTTTGTCCCTAATTTATTAACAATGAGCCTGCAGTGAATCCCTCACATGTTAGGGAAGGAACCTCATGGAGAACGGAGGCTATGGTGAGAGGGTAACCAGACATGGGCATAAAAACCACCTAGGGTGCTCTCTCCATGAACTGCCCAGACCTCACCCTAGACCTAATAATTAGTGTCTCTTGGATGGAGCCCTTACCAGATGGTTCTGATGCAAAACTCCTTTGAGAAGTGCTAATCTAGAGCAATCGATGGACCATATACTGTTTGAGCGAGCTTCCCTAAACACTTTTTTCAAGGAAATTTTTCAAAAAGAGTGAGTTCCAAATGGTACTCCCAGTGAACACAGCTGGAATGCCACTCCTCTGTCATTCTAGTTGATCAGTCCCACGGTGGATTTAACAGTAAGCTCAGCCCCACATGGCAGAGGTGACCACTGATTAAAGTAGAAGAAACCAACAAAGAGGCATTCCCAACAGTCAGCCCCCTCCTCTGCCTACCTATGTGGCTCTGGACACAGGTAAAATATTCTACCGGTCAGAATCCAGATTCTATCTGTTTCTTCAGATCCTTGACATTTTGAGGTGCCTTGTGGTCTGAGAATCTGCTTCTATACATCTAAGCCCTGCTCAAAATGCCATTGATGGATGGAAAGATATATTGATGTTGTATATTTGATGCCTAAAAAAATCTGACACACAAAATATTCTCAGTGTTCACTGAATTGATTTGAATTAAATTCATATATAACAATAATGATGATATGAATAACATTCACTCTTACCAGACACTACAGATAGAGAAACTACCCACCTGGCCCATTGGTAATTTGACATGACCTGAGATTCCTGAACTGATTCAAAATAATAAAATTTTATTTCTAAAATATAAAAGGAGGAGGATGAGGAGGAGGAGAAGAAAAGGAAAGAAAAAAGACAGACAGCTAAGACCTCAGGTTGTTTTGGAGGCAATACAAGCTTGGATAATTCCTGACAGACGCGTGAAAAAGCTCCAGAAATTTCTTCTACCTTAAACACTGGACCAGCCCCTGAGTGTCCCAGAGATACTTTCATTAGGGCTCTTCTTCCCTTCTTGCTCCCCGGTTTTAAACCATTATTCCCGGAAATGAGAGTGGGGCATAACAGGGAGATAAGCACACCTGGAAACTCAGCTGACTGTGGGATTGGTTGAAGGGAAGATGACCAGCAACTGGTTTCTCTCCACCAAAAATGAGCGGCACCCAACTTATAACAGCCTGTGGAAAACTCGAAGATACCCCATGGGGACAATTCACTCAGCCACTCACCGGTAAAAATAACCCTGATTCCTACTATAAAACAGTTTTCACTTAAGAAAATGGATGAATATTTATTTGATTTGGTTTTCTGTTTTAGCTGCATAGCTAAGAAATCATTTGGGACTAGGGTGGTGTGTTTTCTTTTTTCTTCCTCTAGGACTTTCTAAGGAAATATGAGAGCCTACATCTTTTACTGGGAGATTCTCTCTGTTAATATTTGGGGTAGCTAAATCTTATTGATAGAGGAGGAAGGAAGAGATGGATTTCATTCTTTCATTCAAAAGGCAGGCCTGGGATGCTGGTGCTACTTGCAATAAAAATTCCTTTCATGAAAGGTGAGTGTAAGGACATTCCATCACATTCAATTTCCTATTCCCATTTCAAAGACAATAACCTGGTTTTGAGGAAAGAGAGAGTATTTGTGTTTATACGGTTCATGAGAAGTCATTTGAAATTCCTTATTTTTACTACCTTGAAGAGTAGTGGGAACAAAAACAGTAGAAGTGTTGTAAACATGTTGGCATGCTTGCGTTTCATTTTATTTCGTACTTTTGAAAAGTATCGTAAAAAAGACCTGTGTTCTGGCCTCCTAATTTATAGGTTTCAAAGGAACTGGAACTTCTACGCAAAGTCCAACAAATATCCTTAGGAGGGATTAACATTGTACCTCAGGGTTGGGATTTCTAGTTTTTTAAAAAGTATTTTCATTATAAAATGAAACATAGATACAATAAATCACATAAAGCAAATACATGCCTTAGTGAAGTATTCTAAGTCAAGCACCCTTGTAACCATCACCAGATCAGGAAAGAATTTTGCTAGCCACCACAAACGCCCGTTTCGTGTGTCCAATCCCAAACCCAGTCCCTTCCCTCCCTCTGCCCTTGAGTAACCATCATTTTGGCTTTTCTAGTAATCACTTCTTTGCAATTTTTAATAGTTCTATTACCCAGACACATGTACCTAGACACTATATATAGTCTTGCCTATATTTTTTAATTTGATATATTTTTTAAAATCTCTTTCAATCTGTAAGTTCCCTGCCCATTCCTTTCTTTTGCTTACAATTTATCTGATGAAGAACCTAGACTATTTGAACAGTAGTGTTTTCACAGTGTGGAGTTCGCTGACAGCATACTTGTGGTTTTCAGCTTTCAAGATGGCTGCCAATGATCCTCACCTCCTGCTATTCCTAGACTTGTGTAGTCCCCTCCCACATGGTATCAGGCTTAGTCCATGTGACCAATAGAATACAGCCAAAGTGATAGTGTGTGGCTTCTGAGGCTTTATCAAAGACATTGTGCTGTTTCTGTTTTTCTCTCTTGGATTGCTCAGCAGGAAAAGCCAGCCACCACATCGTGAGGACACTCAAGCAGCCCAGGAGAGGCCCCTATGAGTAGGAGCTGAGGCCTTGCACCAACAACCAGCATTAACTTGCTAGCCACATGAGTGAGCCACCTCAGAAGCAGCTGCTCCAGCCCCAGTCAAGCCTTCAGATGACTCCAGGACCAGCTAACATCTTGACTGTGACCTCATGTGAGACTCTGAGCCAGAACCACCCTGCTAATCCACTCCTGAATTCCTGACCCACAGAAACTGTGAGGATATAAGTGTGAATTGTTGTTTTAAGTCATGAAGTTTTGGGCTCATTTGTTATGCAGCAGTAGATAACTAACACGACACTTTTGGTGCAGTTCAATGTGTTCCTCTGTCCTCCGTATTTCCTGCAATTCAGCATCTGGATCCTGACATTTGTCAGACTCAGGTCAGATCCCTTTGGCAAGACCACAGGGTGGTGATGTGTTTTCCTATTTGGAGGATCATAATGTCTGGTGGTCTCTTATTTGATGATGTTACCAGTCATTGATGCTTAATACCTATATACATGCATTCATTGGGGGTTGCAAAGTGGTTATTTTCTAACTTTATCCTTTCTTTTTCATTTATTAGTTGGAATACTTTTATAGAAAGAGACTTCCACTCATTTACTATTTGTTACCAATTGGTATAGTTCATAGAGGAAAGGTGGGATAAATCTTTGATTCATTTCTTTTATTTATCAGTTTTCAAGATAACAAATTGGTTCCTGTTGAGGTGACCAATTACTATTATCATCATCAGTATCATTCTAAATACTATTATGAACTCATAGATTTAAACACGTTTGATGGATTTTAATCCATTGCAATTATTATCATTATTAACGTTCAAATTGTACCATATTTGGTCAGTGGGAGCCTCATCAAGTTGGTTCCTGAGTCTTTTGACATGATCTTAGTTGCCTTTGAGAGTGTCCTTGCTAACTCATATTACAAGATGTTTCAGACTCTGTTGTCGGTCTCAGCCTATTAATAGTGATGCTATTGGCTAGGAACTCCTGAGGCATTCACTGAGCCCTGACTACGTGTGGCAGCCCCCACAGACATTTCCCTCACCGGAGTCAAGGTTGTGGCTGGACTGGCCCTTGCGGTTCTTATTATGATTGCAGGATGCACCTTAGCAAAAACCTCCAGGGAACTTTGAATAACAAGACTTATTACTCACAGGTCCTGGAGGGTACACAGCACACCTGACGGCCACACAGCAAGGTCACAGGTGGAGAGGGAGGAAGAGCAGACCGGGGCTCTGCCATTATTAGGGTCCAAGGGAGGGGGATGTAGGGTTTAGCAGGTTCACTCCTTATTGGCAAATTTAAAGCAAAGGAGTGGGAATGAGGGAGTGGAAGGGAGAGATGGGGTCACTCAAGTGGTCAGTTATCTAGGTTACCCAGGGCTTTCTAAAAGGGGAACTTTATGGGCGGGGGTGGCCTGGTTCCTTATCTAGTTGGTTTGCTGGTAGCTGTGTCATACAGCTGGCAGTATGTTTGTTCAAGATGGATGTCTTGGAAATGGATGCCTCGGCAATCGAAAGCTTAACATCAGGCACTTACACCACAGGCTCATCTTGTACATGTCCTGGCCCGGACTTGGAATCAGTCATTTCTACAAGAAGCCCTGGAGGTTTTTTGTGAGAAATTATATTTCAAGACCAATCTGGCCACTGGGCACGCTCACTGCTACTGAGTCAGTCATTGTTTCCAGACCATTTCACTGGCCCAAGGCTGGACATAGGAGAGGGGGAGTACACACACATGCACACACACATAAAATCTCAGGAGCTACTAATGATACTTCTAATTCCCATGTAAGAATACAGAGTGTTTGCTTCAACACTTCTCTGTTACATTTATAACTCCTTTCTTCCACACCAAAAACCCTGGTTCTGAAAGACATTAGGAGATAATTAGAATATCCCAAACTTAATCATTTGTTTAATTTGTTATTCTGAGACATCAAATGGTCTCAGAATAACAGTCCTAATACTACCACCAATATGATTTTTGAAACCTTAAAAAAATTATAAATGCTCTCCCCATTCTCCTCCATTTTAAAAAATAGTTGTACTATAACTTGTCAGAGTATACAGTCATTACATGCTATGTGTGCTCCCTCCATCCCATTAGCCCTCATTTGGTCTGTTTTGTCTACTATGGTAATTGCTATCCACGTGTGATTATTAAACACTAAAAATATGAGACTAAGGAATGGAATTTTATTTTATTTTAATTAATTTCATTTTAATTTAAATAACCATTTGCCTTTGAGCATTTGAAACACAGCTGGTGCAACTGATGAACTAAATATTTTGTTTCATTTTAAATTTTAGTTGCCATGTGTGGCTAGTAGCTACCATAGTGGACAGCACAAATCTAGAGGGAGAAAGAGAGATGAACAAATCTACACACGAGTAGCAAAATAAAATGAAAGTGCAAGACAAATCAGTTCATCCTAAAGAAGGACGTGGGAAAACAGCTCACAGGAGTGTTTGAGCTGGGGGATAAGGTTGAATAAAATGGTGCTCAGCTCTGCTAAACAATTGATCGCCTGAGGTGGCCAGCCCCCACCCTCAGGTATTCTGATTTAATTGGCCCAGTGGGAGCCTTGAGCACCAGTATTGTTTAAAAAATCACCACGAGGTGACTCCAATTCAGCCCAGCTAAAGCACATAAATGTGTGATCCGTTCATTCATTCAACAAATATACGCAGAGACCTTACAACATATCAGGCACTCTGCTGGCCACTCCTGAATTTACCCCAGAGATTCTTCTGCAGCTCAGAGCATTGGGTCCAGGAATCTGACGATTTACAAAGAACCCAACTTTACAGAAGAGAATAGGAAAGCTTTTTTTTTTTTTTTTATGTCTTCAGAAATTTTATTCTATTTAGAAGTGACACGGTTTAATATTTGGTTATATATTGTTTATACAGTTGACTATTTGTACTAATATCTACATTTCATTAATCTTTATAAAGGCATCCCTTACTCTTTTTCCGTGCTATTGTACAACTATTGAACATATAATGTAACGATTATATTGAAAGGGCTGCACATCCTGGGGATGAAGGGAAACAATTTTTTCTCCCAGTTCTCCCTTGGACCTCAGTCTTTCTTTTATTGTTTCTGGATGGAATATATATCCTATAATATATAATAAATATTCTGTAACTTTTTCTATCACTTTAGATTATAAGAAGAGTCTCATTTCAGTACTTAAAATGTCCCCTTTGAACTTTTTTTTTTAATTTTTTGTTTATTGCAGTAACATTGGTTTATAACATTGTATAAATTTCAGGTATACATCATTATACTTCTATTTCTGCATAGATTACATCATGTTCACCACCCAAATACTAATTACAACCCATCACCAGACACATGTGCCTAATCATCCCTTTCACCCTCCTCCCTCCCCCCTTCCCCTGTGGTAACCACCAATCCAATCTATGTCTCTGTGTGTGTGTTTGTTGTTGTTAGTATCTACTACTTAATGAGTGAGATCATACGGTATTTGACCTTCTCTCTCTGACTTATTTCACTTTGCATAATACCCTCGATGTCCATCCATGTTGTCACAAATGGCTGGATTTCATCAAGACTTGGAAGCAACCTAAGTGCCCATCAAGGGATGAATGGATAAAGAAGATGTGGTATATATACACAATGGACTACTACTCAGCCATAGGAAACCATTTAAAGTTTCTAAGATAGTAGTAATAGGATTTAGGCTGTGTTTTAAGAAAACTTCTGCCTGAGTGTGATATTGTAATTTATAATAAGAAATATATATTTAATAGTCTTTGGTGCCATTCTTGGCATAGAGCTCCTAAAATCCTTGGAATTTCCTAAAGGATGAGAGCAATAAAAGTGTCTTTTGCTATGTTAATGAGGTGACTTTTGTAAAGCACCTAAGGATGGAGGCTGGTTGCCAGGGGAACCAACCATGTGATTAGAGGGTTGGAACATTCAGTCCCACCCCCCTGACCTCTGGGGGGGCGGCGAGTGGCTGGAGGTTGAATCAATCACCAATGGCCAATGATTTAATCAATTATGCGTATGTAATGAGGCCTCCATAAAAATCCAACAGGACTGGATTTGGAAAGCTTCCAGTGGTGAACACGTGGAGATTCGGGGAGAGTGGTATGCCTGCAGAAGGCAGGGAAGCTCTGAACCCTTCCCCCATACCTTACCCTATGCGTCTTGTCCATCTGGCTATTCCTGAGTTATAAAGGTAAAAGTTACCATTGGAATCTACAGATGGATCCAAATCCTGAGGAGTGGGTTCACTGGATGCATAAGGAAATGCAAACTACGGTAATAAGAAAAAGGTAAAAATTTCAATCCCTTGGTTATTGCTATGTGTAATAGCTAAAATGAAGTTAAAAGAGAATGCTGGGTCAGACCTGGATGTTAGACCAAGCTCAAATTTCAGTGAGTCTGAGCTTTGGCCACTAGCCTCAAAGCCACCCCCCAAGGGAAAAATTATGCAGGGACAACAAGAAATAGTTCTAAGACCTCTGGTCACTGAGAAGGTAGTGAACGTAGAGGGAGGGCAAAACCAAGAAACTATTGAAAGCAGAGGGTATAGTGTGAAGGAATTGTTTCATTTTGTGCATCGGTATCATCAGCATCTCAAGGAACCTGTACTAAGATGGATTGTGGCAGTGACTAGTTTAGGAGGAGTGTCTTTGGTTTTGAATGCTGCAGAGTGGAAGAGCATATTTAGGTTGATACCAGCCACACAGCTCACTGTGGACCAATCACTGATAGCTATATGTGATCCAGACACATGAGAGGTTAGTCCTGAGGGACCAGCCAGCCTGGTGGACTGGATAAAAGCCACTGTAAGGCCCGTTTACCCTGAGAAGGGGGACTGTCCATCTCCCCCATTTGAATGCCAAGTGGGACACCCCAGGTAAAGCAGCTAATATGCTTCCTACGCAAGCCACGTGGGACTGGCTTTATGATGACCAGGATATTTACCCGCTGAGTGTTCCTGTTACCCAGGTCATGGTAAATGCTGTGGTTAACGGGGCTCCTTTCACATGGGCATACCATATAACCTTACTGCTGTTGATGGTGCTCAGGGTAAGCTACCCCAGGAAGCACCACTCTGGTATGCGGATTATTTCGAGCTGAAGACAATAAGGACTCAGAGAACTCAGGAAGAATATTTGAGTTTCCCCTCCCATACTGCCTAAAGAATTTAAAACAAAAGATCTGTTTCAGGAAGGAGTTATTATCATGACTGCTATAAAGATAATGTAGGATAGAGGTTACAATAGAAAAGGCACCAACAAACCCATCTTATCGGAAGTTCTGTCTCTCTGGCCACATGCTCTGGATGGCCCTGCGAGGAGTTACCAGACAATCATTTACAAGGGAAGTCTCCATTTGTAAATGTATCTCCCTCTCTGTATTGGGAAGAGGGGGGATGACCTCATTTCTAGAGACTTATCAATGTGGAAGGTGAAGCCTTAAAATTGCATAATAAACCTTACTCTTGTTTACAGGGCTTTAGTGATAATCTCCTGTAACTGACACTCCCACCCCCAACATCCTCCTTGTCTTTGGTTGGACATGGTATTTAAGACGAGAATTTCTGCTATTGTATTGAGAAACGCAGTGTCCCTGCTTTCTCCCATGTATACATGTTATTAAACTTGGTATTATTTTCTCCTGCTAACCTGTCTTGTTAATTATTTGGCCAGCCATAAGAACCTTAAGGAAAAGGGCAGAGGGAGATTCTCCCTCTTCCCCCGACACTGTAAAACCAAAAAACAGTTTGGAAAGCTTTATTGAAGTTCCTGTCTCAGCTTCCCCTCATGGGTCTTACAGATGCTAATAAAAAATTAGGTTAATTAACAAGAGAATGGGAAGAGGCCCAGGGGAGAGCTAGGGACTCTTCCCAACAAGGTGGAAATTTTTTAAAGGTTATTAAGAAATAAAGTGAATAAAAGAAATATTAGAGCCAGCCCTTTTGGCCTAGTAGTTAAAGTTCAGTGCTCTCACCACTTCGGTGGCCCAGGTTCACTTCTCAGTCACAGAACCACAACACCCATCTGTCAGTTGCCGTGCTGTGCAGTGGCTCACATGGAAGAACAAGAACAACTCACAACTAGGATATACAACCGTGTACTGGGGCTTTGGGGAGGGAAAAAAAAAGAGGAAGATTGGCAACAGATGTTAGCTCAGGGCAAATCTTTCCCTGCAAAAGAAAAAAAAAAATATATATATATATTGATAGGAGTGAAACAAACAGGAAACAGAAAGGGGAGAGTCACAGGGCTCTTTCGCAGCAGGGTAGAAATCTTTAGATGGTTGAGAAATGGGATGAATAAGACAGACATTAGATGGGGTTAAAACACAAGTTATAATACAGACTACCAAAGGTTGGGTGGGCCAAAGGGACCCCCTGTTTGTCCCCCCAACATTAAATGGTACCAAACAAGTCTACTCTATTTACCCCAATTTACAGAAATTTTAAAAGTCAGAAAGTTCATTGGAACCCTTAAATAATCACTTTTTTTTCTACATTTTCACTTTTAAAAAGAGGCAGGTATGGGTGCTGGCCCAGTGGCATAGTGGTTAAGTTCACGTGCTCCGCTTTGGTGGCCCAAGGTTCCCAGGTTCAAATCCCAGGCATGGACCGATGCACCACTCGTCAAGCCATGCTGTGGTGGTGTCCCACATACAAAATAGAGGAAGATGTGCACAGATGTTAGCTCAGGGACAATCTTCCTCAGCAAAAAGGGGAAGACTGACAACAAATGTTAGCTCAGGGCCAATCTCCCTCACCAAAAAAAAAAAAAAAAAAGAGGCAGGTAATAATAAAACAAATTGTGTATAACTGCCAATTTCTTTTTTTTGTGAGGAAGATCAGCCCTGTGCTAACATCTGCCAATCCTCCTCTTTTTTTGCTGAGGAAGACTGGCCCTGGGCTAGCATCTGTGCCCATCTTCCTCCACTTTATATGGGACGCCACCACAGCATGGCTTGCCAAGCAGTGCGTCGGTGCGCACCCAGGATCCGAACTGGCGAACCCTGGGTCACCACAGCAGAGCGCGCGCACTCAACTGTTTGCGCCACCAGGCCGGCCCCATATAACTGCCAATTTCTAAGGTAATTGCCTTGTCTGTACATTGTAATCATCTGGGGAGCTTTAAAAAAATCCTGCTGACTCGGTTTTCGCCCCCTACCCCAGAGAGAATGATTTCATGGTCTGTGGCATGGCCTGGACATCAGAATGCTTTAAAGCTCCCCAGGGGGTTCTAATATGTGGCAGGGGTGAGAACCTCTGCTCTAGGGGCAGCTTCTCAAACTGGAATATGCATGCAAATCACCTGGGGCTTTGGTAAAATGCAAGCTCTGATTCAGTAAATCTGGGTTGGGGCCCAAGGGTCTGCTGTTTTTTTTTTTTATTGGCCAGTGGAAGTGTAAATTGTCACAACTTCTTACGATAACAACCCAGCACTATCTACCAAAATTAAAACTACCTATGTGCCAGACCCGGAATTCCTCAACTAGGTATTTCTCTTATGAACGTACTCACACATATGCAAAATGACAAAAGATGCAAAATTCATTGCACTAGAATTTGTGCAACAACCTAAGTGCCCACCAATAGGGAACTGTTTAAGTAACTGATGGTGCATCCATAAAATGCCATAGAAGATTCCATAGACTTTAAACACAATAAGGCCATCCATGTATGCTAACGGAATAATCTGGAAACTACACTGTTCCATGGAAATAAAGAAGGTAGAAGTGATGTAAATATTTACAAACACATTTTTATAAATACAGACTATCTAGGGAAAGATGTGTAAGAAACTGGGAACAGTGGTTGCCTCCAGGGAAGAGAATTGGGAGATTAGTGTTAAATGAAAAACAAATCCAGACTTTGTAATTAGAGACTTTATTCGAAAGGATTATTGCAAGGGGGTGCAAGGGACTATTGTGATAAGGAGAACACTCCCAGCTTCGATCTGCAAGTTGTCTATGGTTGGGCAAAAAGGGCTTTCTTTTATAGGGAGGAGTAAGCAAGGAGAGAAAGAACTGGGGTGAGGAAGTGGGATAAATGCAAGTGGCACCATGGGACAGTCGCTTAGAGAATGGTTTCCCCTGAGGCCAGCCTGTCCTCAGGAGGACTGTCTGCTGGCTTGGGCTGAGGGTAGGCCAAAATTCCAGGATCTGGGGGAAGGAGAGGAGCTTAAACCAACTTTGGTTAATAAGCATTTTGTTCCCACTGATCAGTGGGGACAAAACAGTTTCAATGAATCTTTGTTGTTGTTGTTGTTGTTGTTGTTGTTATTGAGGAAGATTCACCCTGAGCGAATCTGTTGCCAATCTTCCTCTTTTTGCTTGAGGAAGATTGTCCCCAAGCCAACATCTGTGCCAATCTTCCTCTATTTTGTATGTGAGTCACTGTCACAGCATGGCTGACGAGTGGCGTAGGTGCACGCCCGGGATCCGAACCCACAACTCAGGCTGCCAAAGCGGAGCGTGCAGAATTTAAACCACTATGCCACAGGGCTGCCCCTCAACGAATCATCTTTAAGGCAAAAAAAATGGGAATTTGGACAGTCTGTATCTAGCCTTGTCTTAGGTAAACAAAGGATTTATCTACAAGTCTTATCAAAGTCACACGGGGAAAGACGGTTCTTTGTGGTAAGCGTCTGGAGATTTCTTAACTTTCTACTGTTCTCCAGGAGCACAGGGCTTGGGTAGAGTTCAGTATTGTCATTGGAGAGACAAAGAACAGGGTGCATTTTTCATGGCATATCCTTTCATACTTTTGAATTTTATCTATCTAAAAATGAATTAAAAATGTAAACAAATACACAAATTTTAAATGGATAAATAGGAGATCACAAATTCCAGAAACCTCTTTTCTTGCTACAGTTTAGAATTCTTCCAAAATGGCTCTGGATGTGGAAAGAAGTCTTGGGCAGTGTTTATTGACACTTGGGTGAAAGCGCTGAGAGATTAGAAGCGTTCCCAGGGGCTTTGATAACTGGGTTCAGAGTTTCACCTCTACAGATATGAGGGGAGCTGTGTGGGTTAAGCCAGCACACCATGCTGCAGAAACCACCCTTATCTCTCGGGGTTTAATTTCACAGGCAGGCATTGTGTTCCATTCCCATGAAAGCGCTGAGTTTTCTAATCTCCACTTCTCACGTAAACTAGAACAAATCATGAAACAGGAGAGAAACTTTAGCCCCAGTACATGCAAAGACAGCATTCCTATTCCTCTGCTCAAAGGGATTTTGCTGAAGCACTGTGGTTCTATCACACCAGCCCTTGTTAAGGGCAGACTGAGGACATGTTGGCCGAGTTGGGGAATTTCCTCTCACCACTGGGGTCTGCTCTTTTTCTAATACACTTTTTCGGCCCCAGCCAGGAGTCTGCTTTTACTATTCCCTTGTAGGGGATTAGAATTGGTCACCCTAAAATATGTCTCTTTCGCTTGATTATTTTTAAGAACAAAAGACTCTGAAAGAAACTTTGACCCCCCCCTCCCCCCTCAACTGCCTAAAAGAATTTAAGATAAAAGTGCTGTCCCCAGCACAGGCCATCACCACAGACAACTCTGGGTATGAGTAGACTGTGAGGGTCCTTGCTAAGCCCATTCTTGTCAAAGTTCTGTCTACCAAACACTTGCTCTTCCATTTCCACATGAATTGCCTCCCCTTTGACGCCCCAAACAACTACCCCCAATGTCCTCCTTTGTCTTTAGCTGAAGATGGTATTTAAGGTGGCAGCCTCAGCCATTCTGGCGAGTTACTCAGCTTTCTTGGGTTTCTCCCATGTACACATGTTATAAAGCTTTGTTTGATTTTCTCCTGTTATTCTGTCTTGTGTCCATTTAATTTGTAGACCAGCCAGAAGGACCTAGAGGGTAGAGGAATTGTCTTCCTCCCCTACACCCTCATCAGTGTGCCACTGCTCCTTCATATTTGGGCCATGGCCTTCTGCCCTACGAGGGCTTAGGCAGCGCTTACATACCTAAAGGTGCAGGCCTTATCAGGACCCAGGTTGTATAGAGCATTTATTAACTTGATCTGCCTCTTCTGAACACCAGAAACTTGAATGCAATTTCCAAAGTTCACCAGTCCAATTCTCTTAACAACAATTGAAAGGGTTGTTTTACTGAAGATATCTTAATGATATCAGAAAAGTTAGTCAAAACAATTAGACCCACAGAAATGAACTCTACACAGCTTTGTAAATTGTTAACTTTAGTCAGTAGAGATTGATCAGGACAAGGCTGGAGATGGACTGGTTAGGACTTCACCTCACAAGCCAGTCTCAGATGGAAATGGTTGATTCGTAAACAGGAAGGCCCAAGAGAAAGATCTATCCTGGCCTATGACGGCCGTAAGGATATACCTTGCAGACCTTTAACTTCCGGAGCATAGTTGACCGAGGGCCCTGGGGGTTGTGCTTTAAAATCCATCACAGTGCTTGTGCTGAGGCTCCCAGCCCATGCCATGCTCCCTGCCGGTGACCCCGTGCAGCGGGACACTGAGGCAGCCTGTTGCTGGGAGACATGACCTTCCTCTAACAGTGGGCTTAGGCTCCAAGACTGCCCAGCAGCTTTGCAAACCTTCCGTAGTCTGCGCAGCGGTCTAGGACGCTTCCACCAACCTGCCCTCCCACTCTCCTCCACTCAGGGTCAGACTTGCAGTGGGGTCTGATGACGCCCCTGCCCTCCCCAGTGTCCTCTGCATTTTCTCCCAGGGGATTTCCCCTACTACAATCCTTGCGCATTTAACCCCATCGTGGTGAATGCTTCACAAGACCTACTAACCCATGGCCCTATCCAGATTCTTGCCTCTGCTGACCTGATTGTAGACCTTGGGCCTTCTTGTCTCGTACTCCCACACTGTTGGACATTTCATGCCAGCCTTATCAGGATGGTTACTTTCTTATCTCCAGGTGCTCGGTCTGTCCCAATTACGATAAGTCTTAGTCTCTTCTTCCATGATTTCTGTTCATGGAGTGCACAGCCTTTGTTGATTGTGTTTTTAAGACTTAGATTCTCCTGTCCCTAGTTGTTACAGCACAGAGTTAAGAAGTTCCAGCCAATTACATCTCTCCTTTGATACAGCCTGGAAAATTCTGGTACGTCTCTGTTGAGTGGGCACATCTTTTGTCTCTCTCTGTACTGTAGAATTTCAGGACATTCTGGGCTTTGCCTTTCTAAGTTGCACTGAAGTTGTTGAAAAAGGTTAAAGTTGCAGGATTTTTGGTGCAGGAGAGCAACTTATAGATTGAAACTGACCCAAAAAGTTTTTCCTGACACAGAAGTCACTGACTCAATGATAATTCAGGGGTCTCACATTCAAAGGTGCCCACTGACTTACTACTTCAACTCTTTACACTCACTGTGGGGCTACACAAATCCAGGTCCTGTCTCAGTTCAGTTCATTGCAAATTATTTTGTTGGAATGGAATTTTGCTCCGTCAAATATTGAATAATATTAGTGGAAAACAGTTTGAGCTCAAGACTCGTGTTTATTTTGGAAATGAATCATCTCTACGTAGGAAGTAGTAACAAAATTGTCTCCAGGAAGGGATATTGAGTGATAGAGGACAGGCAAAGGGGAGGCTGACTTTTCACTTACATGCTTTTGAATCTTTTGAATTACTTTGTACTGAGGAAGTATTGCTATTTTTTCTAAAAGTTTTTCAACAGCAACAAATAATGAATTGACTTATAATAAGCAACTGAACAATGAAAATGTGATTCTCCTTGGATTATTCAGACAGTGAGCTTTACCTCGTTGATTGAATCCTATGCGTGGCTTGTTGCCATCAAAGCTGGATGGTGACGATCCTGACTGACTGGCCTCCTACTTGACTGACGAGCATTTTTTTGCAATAATGTAGAATCGAATTCTCACTTTGCCTTCACTGGTTTGCCCCTGGGAAGCAGAATTAATTTAACCACTTTTGTTTGTAATGATGGTAAGCATTCAGTTAAAGATAACAAGGTCTTTAAAAAGTCCGTGTATGTATATACATATATGTATAGGCACAAAAGTACCTTGAAGAGAAAGTAACTATCTGTAACATTACAATGCTCTTCCCAAAAAAAGTAAAATATCCCCAATGTCCTGTAAAGCTGACGGCTTTTTTAAGGGGGAAAAAGGCTGCTAACAGAGGTACAACATTTCTAAACCAACATATGGAAAGTATTACAGCCCGAGAAGTGAAAAAGTCCTGAATTACATCCAGGAGATCTTGCTGGTTAGAATTATAAACACTTAGGAAATCACCGATGTGTGAATGCAGCGGTCGAAGCCCTCAGCTCTTGGCCAGAGGCGAGCAAAGATTTTTTTTTCATTCCAAAGCCAATGATTTATATTTATAACACTTCTAAGCTGAAACTAGCATTCTCAATACCTTTATTCATGAAAATGATAAATGGGCCATTTCCTGATGAGTGAGCAGATTTTCTAGCATTTAATGGAAAATACGTACAAAAGAGGGAAAATATCACTCTATGTTCCTTTTCTTTCTGGACTGACAACAGAAAATGACTTGAAAAATGAGTGTCTTGCAAGGGTCTAAGTCAGACCTCTTTCAGGGCTCCTGAGGGTGGTTCTCGGGTATAGCAAAGCCGAGAGGCACTACACCACCATGTCTAACTTTCCAACTGAGGCAGAGCAGGCCCTGTGAGGAGAGGAGAATGGAGACGGTCTGGAATAATAATCCTAGACCTTGGAACATACGAGGCGGTGCCTATGAGGCCGCCAATTCATGGTAATGTAATAGGAACTGCTGCTGTCTGACCCGTGAGTTGAGCAGAGTTAAAATCAGCAGCTCTCCCTGAGTTGCAAACTGAATTTACAATTGGTCACGGTAAAATAAGTTCATCATCTTTTTTATTAATGCTGCTTTTGTATTTCTCCCAGCTTCCACAATTCCTTGTCTCTCTCACAGTTCATTCTCTTCCACAATTCTCCATTCTCTCATAATTCCAATTCTTCCCTACAATTCTCAGTCTTGAATATTCTCTCTTCTGCCTCACAATTCTACATTTTCTCCCACAATCCTCAATTCTCTCCCACAATTCACCGTATCACTCACAATTCCCAATTCATCTCAAAATTCTCTGTCTCTCCCACAATTCCCTGTCCTTCCCACAATTACATGAGGGTCCCAAAATTCTTTCGTTTCTCTGAATAATTTTCCATTCTCTCCACAACTCCGTTCTCTCACATTTCCCTATGTCTCTCATAATTCCCCTCTCTCTCCCACAATTCCTTGCTTTTCCCACAATTCCCAGTCTTTCCCATATTCTCTCTCTTCCACAATTCTTCATATTATTTTAAAATTCCTGTTTTTCCCACAATTCCCCATTCTCTCCCACAATTCCTATACTTGCCACAATCCCCCATTTCTCCCACAATCCCCCATTTCTCCCATAATCCCCCATTTCTCCCACAATCCCTTGTTTCTCCCACCATTCCTTTCTCTCTCACAATTCCATTCTCTCCCACAATTCCATTTTCCCCACAATTCTCTATTTCTCTCACAACTCCTTGCTTTTACACAATTCTCAGTCTCCTCCATATTGTTACCTCTTCCACAATTCTTCATATTCTTTTACAATTCCTGTATCCCTTACAATACCCCATCCTCTCCCACAATTCCTCATCCTCTTCCACAATTCCCTATCTCTCCCACAATTCCATTTTTCCCACAGTTCTCTATTTCTCCCACAATACTTTGCCTTTCCCACAATTCCTTGTCCTTCCCACAATTCCCTGTTTCTCCCACAATTCTCTATTTCTCCCACAATTCCTTCCTTTTCCACAATGCCCAATCTCCCCTATATTGCCTATTTCTTCCACAATTCTTCATATTTGTTTACAATTCCTGTCTCCCTCACAATTCTATTCTCTCCCACAATTCCTATACTTCTCACAATCCTCTGCTTCTCCCACCATCCTCTGCTTCTCCCACAATGCCCAGTTTCTCCCACAATTCCATTCTCTCCCACAATTCTCTATTTCTCCTACAATTCCTTGCTTTTCCACAATGCCCAGTCTCTCCCATATTGTCTACCTCTTCCACAATTCTTCATATTCTTTCACAATTCCTGTCTCCCTCACAATTGTATTCTCTCTGCAATTCCCCATTCTCTCCCACAATTCCTATACTTCCCATAATTCTCTGGGTCTCCCACAAGTCTCAGGTTCTCCCACAACTCCCCATTTCTCCCACAATTCCATTCTCTCCCACAATTCCATTCTTCCCACAATTCCATTCTCTCCCACAATTCTCACAATTCCATTGTCCCACAATTCCTTGATTTTCCACAATTCCCAGTCTCTCCCATATTGTCCATCTTTTCCACAATTATTCACATTCTTTGCAATTCTTGTCTCCCTCACAATTCTATTCTCTCCCACGATTCCCCATCCTTTCCCACAATTCCCCAACTCCCCCACAATTCCCCATCTCTCCCACAACTCCTGATCTCTTCCACAATTCCATTGTTCCTGGAGTTCTCTATTTCTCCCACAATTCATTGCCTTTCCCACAATTTCCTGTTTCTCCCACAATTTGTTTCTCCCACAGTTCCCCATACCTCCTAGAATTCCATTCTCTCCCACAATTCTCTATTTCTCCCACAATTCCTTGCTTTTCCACCATGACCAGTCTCTCCCATATTGTCTACCTCTTCCACAATTCTTCATATTCTTTTACAATTCCTGTCTCCCTCAACTTCTGTTCTCTCCCACAAATCCCCATTCTCTCCCATAATTCTCCATTCTCTCCCACAGTTCCACATTCTCTTCCACAATTCCTATACTTCCCACAATTCTCTGCTTCTCCCACAATTCCCCATTTATCCCACAATTCCCCATTTCTCCCATAATGCCATTCTCTCCCACAATGCCATTCTCTCCCACACTTCTCTGTCTCTCCCACAATTCACTTTTCCTATAATTCTCTATTTCTCCCATAATTCCTTGCTTTCCACAATTCCCAGTCTCTTCCATATTTTGTCTCTTCCATAATTCTTTATATTCTTTTACAATTTCTGGCTCTCTCACAATTCTGTTCTCTCCCACAATTCCCCATTCTCTCACACAATTCCTATACTTGCTGCAATTCCTGTACTTTCCACAATTCTCTGCATCTCCCACAATTCTCTGTCTCCCACATTTTTCTATGACTCCCACAATCCTCTGTGTCTCCCACATTTCCCCATTTCTCGCATGATTCCATTCTCTCTCGTATTTCCATTCTCTCCCATGATTCCATTTTCCCACAATTCTCTATTTCCTCCACAATTCCCTGCTTTTCCACAATGCCCAGTCTCTTCTGTATTGTCTATCTCTTCCACAATTCTTCACATTCTTTTACAATTCCTGTCCTTCTCACAATTTTATTCTCTCCACAATTCCCCATTCTCTCCCACAATTCCTGTACTTCCCATAATTCCTATACTTCCCATAATTCTCTGGGTCTCCCACAATTCTCTGCTTCTCCCACAATTCCCCAATTCTCCTACAATACACCGTTTCTCCCACAATTTCCCATTTCTCCCACAATTCTCTATTTCTCCCACAATTCCTTGCTTTTCCACAATTTCCATTCTTTCCCATATTATCTATCTCTTCCACAATTCTTCATATTCTTTTACAATTTCTATCTCCCTCACAATTCAATTCTCTCCACAATTCCTCATCCTCTCTCAGAATTCCTATACTTCCCACAATTCCTATACTTCCCATAATTCTCTGGGTCTCCCATAATTCTCTGTTTCTCCCACAACTCCCCATTTCTCCCACAATTCCAATCTCTCCCACAATTCTCTATCTCTCCCACAATTCCCTTTTACCACAATTCTCTATTTCTCCCACATTTCCTTGCTTTTCTGCAATTCCCAGTCTCTCTCATATTTTGTCTATTTCTTCCATAATTCTCCATATTCTTTTACAATTCCTGGCTCCCTCACAATTCTATTCTCTCCCACAATTCCCCATTCTCTCCCATAATTCCTGTACTTTCCACAATTCTTTGGTTTTCCCACAATTCCATTTTTCCCACAACTCCGTTTGTCCCACAATTCCATTTTCCCCTAATTCCCTGTTTTCCCACAATTCCATTTTTCCCACAATTGTCTATCTTTCCCACAATGCCTGATCTCCCCATAATTCTTCTCCCTCATTATTCCTTGCCTTTCCCACAATTTGCAGTCTTTCCAACAACTGCTTGTATTCTTTTATAATTCCCGTTCTCCCTCACAATTCTACATTCTCTCTTACAATTTGCTTTCCCTCTGATAGAGCTCCATTCTCATTCACAATTCTGTTTTCTTCGACAACTCTATTGTCTCACAATTGTCCATTCTCTCCCATAATTCTTATTCTTCCCCACAATTCACAGCTTTCCCACAATTCTCTTTATCCCACAATTCCCTGTTCTTCCCACAATTACATGTGGCTCCCACAATTCTTTGCCTCTCACAATTCCTAGTGTCTCCCATAATTTTCTCTTTTCCACAATTTCCTGTACAGTAGTATCCCCTTATCTGCAGAAGATATGACACATTCCAAGGCCCCCGGTGGATAACTGAAACCACAGATAGTATCGGACTTTATATAGACTATATTTTTCCTATACATACATACCTATGATAAAGTTTAATTTATAAATTAGGCACAGTAAGAGACTAACAACATAACTAATAATAAAATAGAACAATTATAACAATATACTTTAATAAAAGTTTCCATAGACCTTAGCAAACTCAGTATATGATTTTTGTTCCTTCCCTGTTAAGTTGAGAACTTTTACCTTTTCACTTAAAGGAAGAACTTTATGGCTTGTCTTTGGCATATCCAAATTGCCAGCATCACTACTCTTGCACTTTGGGGCCATTATTAAGTAAAATAAGGGTGATTTGAACACAATAACTGCAGTACCATGATAGTCAATCTGATAATCCAGATAGCTACTAGGTGACTAACGGGTGGATGGTGTATATAGTGTGTATATGCTGGACAAAAGTATGATTTACATCCCAAGAGGGACGGCATGAGATTTCATCATGCTACTCAGAGTAGAGTGCAATTTAAAACTTATGAATTGTTTATTTCTGGAATTTTCCATTTAATATTTTTGGGCCATGGTTGACCACAGGTAACTGAAACCATGGAAAGTGAAACTGTGGATAAGTGGGGAACTACTGTAATATTTTTGGACCGCAGTTGACTGCAGGTTACTGAAACTGCAGAAAGCAAGACAGCGGATAACGGGAGACTACTGTATTCTTTTACAGTTCCCCATTATCTCTCACAATTCTATGTGTTCTCTCCCAATTCTCTTTTCTCTCTGATAATTCTCTATTCTTTTTCACAATTCTCTCCTCTACCACAACTCTCCATCTTTCCCACAATTCCCATTCTTTCCCACAATTCTCTGATTTATTTTTCAATTCCCCTATTCTCTATCACAATTCTATGTTTTCTCACAGTTCTCTTTTCTCTCCAATAGTTCTCCATTCTCTTTCCCAATTCTCTGTTCTCTCCCACAATTCTTCATTCTCCCACAATTTCCATTCTTTCCCACAATTCCCAGCTTTCCCACAATTCTGTGTTTCTCACAGTTCCCAATCCTTTCCACATTCCATGCAGCTCCCACAATTCTCCGTTCTCTCCCACAAATCCCAGTCTCTCCTACAATTCCCTATATCTCCCACTATCCTCTGTATTCTCTTAGAATTCCCCATTCTCCCACACAATTCTCCATTTCTCTCACAATTCTGCATTTTCTCCCAAAATTCTACATTCACTCTTACAGTTCTCTTTTCTCTCTGATCATTCTCCATTCTCTTTCACAATTCTGTCTTCTTTCACAACTCTCATTTCTCTCTCACAGTTTTCAATTCTCTCCCATGATTCTGTGTTCTCTCCCACAATTCTCCATTATAGCACTTGACACAAAATTTTGTAATTATGTCTTAAAGTATATATTCCTCTTACATATGAGTTTTATGAAGTTGGAAAATATATCTTATTAAACTACCTATCCTCTATATCAGTGCTAGTCATAATGCAGCCTGCCCACAAGTGCAAGTTCATACACTGTTCTATGATGAGATGAGGAGACTGTGCCAGAAAGGAAAGCAATTTCCTTCATCAAGAAAGTCTTACTATGAAAAAAAAACGTCATCCTAAATAAACACTGTGCTGAGTGACATATCAAATTTACATTCTAGTGCAAGCTTCTTATCTCAGCTTGGACCAGTAACTAGTAGTTCCTGGACAGGTTCTTGAGTGGCACTGCCCATCACAGTCTAGATCCTGTTATATAAAGGAGCAGTCGCTGAAGCAGTCAGTTAGCAGGTACTGAAGGGATAAGGGAATTAATGAATCTTGAAAAACATCATTCATTCAGCAGTACTTAAGGAGCATCTCTGACCCGCCAGGTCCTGTGTTAAGTGCTGGGAATACAAAAGTGAACCTGCTGGACAAAGTCCCTGCTCAAGGGCCGAGCCCCTTAACTAGGGCACAAGACATCTATCTGCTTGCTCAGAACTGTTTCTGCACCAACCATGGCCACGTTTGTGGAGCTCAATACCAAAGCCAAGATGTCCATTGTGGGTCTGGGCACCTGGGAGTCTCCCTCTGGCAAAATCAAGGAGCCTCTGAAGGTGGCCACTGGTGCAGGATATCACCACATAAACTGTGCCTATATCTGTCAAAACAAGAATGAGGAGGGGGAAGCCATCCAAGAAAAGGTTGTGAAGCAGGAGGACCTCTTCATCATCAGCAAGTTATGGCCCACCATCTTTGAGAGAATCCTAATGAAGGAAGCTTGTCAGAAGACCCTCAAGGATCTGAAACTGGACGATATAGACATCTGTCTTATTCATTGGTCATAGGGATTACAGCCTGGGAAGGATTGTCTTTTTCCCCAAAGACAATAAAGGCAATATCCTCACCAGTAAAGCAACATTCTTGGATGCCTGGGAAGCCGTGGAGGAGCTGGCGGATGAGGGGCTGATGAAAGCCATTGGAACCTCCAAGTTCAACCACTTCCAGATTGAAAGGCTCTTGACCAAACCTAGACTGAAATACAAACCAGTGACTAACCAGACTGAGTATCACCCATACCTCACACAGGAAAAACAAATCCAGTACAGCCACTCAAGGGTGTCACTGTCAGATCTTACAACCCTCTGGCGTCTCCGGAGAGACGTTGGTCCAAGCCAGAGGACCCTTCCCTACTGGAAGATTCCAAGATTAAGAAGATTGCTGAAGAGCACAAAAAAAAAACACAACCCAAGTTCTGATCTGGTTCCATATCTGGAGGAATGTGGTTGCAATCCCCAAGTCTGTGACACTGACACACGTTGTTGAGAACTTTCAGGCCTTTGACTTCAAATTGAATGATGAGGAGATGGTGACCATACTCAGCTTCAACAGAAACTGGAGGGCCTGCACTGTGGACCATATGTCTTATTTGGAGGATTATCCCTTCAATGCAGAATGTTGAAGCTGAATCTCCTGATAAGATTACCTGGCAGATTCTCTCTCTTCGCTTTGCTGAAGTGTAACTCTCTCCACCAGAGTCCTGTTTTAGCCAAGCTAATCTGAAATCATATTGAGCCTGGCCCTGCTATAGGCCAGAATCTAGGCAATGTTGTATCTAGATAAGTATGTTCAACCAGGAGCGGATTATCACAGGGATATATGACTCAGATAAGCAAATTACAATTGTTTTTCACTTACGTGATCTGATCATCAGAGAACTCTAACACTGAGGATACGAAGACAAAAAGAATAAAGAATAATAATAGTGCAAAAAAATATCCTTGCTCTTATGGAATTTACCTTCTAGTAAACAAATAGATCAACCTACCAATGAACAATCTAATACACAAACAGATAAATAATTTCAAAGTGTAAGAAACAGCATAAAATGAAACAGGTAGTATAACAGAGATTGAGTGGTGGTGCTGCCTGGGAGCTTGTTAAAAATGCAGAATCTCAGCTCCACCTCCTAAAACCACTGAGTTCAAGATTGCATTGTTACAAGAGATCCATGTGCACAGTACAGATTGAGAGCTCTGGATCCACAATCTTGGATGTGATCATCAGGAAAGACCTCTCTAAGGAGGTGACATGTTAGCTGAGACCTGTATGATGAGAAGGACCCAGCATGTAAAGATCAGGACAAGGAGTGGTCCAGATGATGGGAACAGCAAAGGAACGCGGTTCTGTGATTAGAATGAACAGGGGAGGCCAGCATGGCCCACACAGAGTGGGTGAGGGGCACAGAAGAGTGAGTGCGGGGCAGAAGGGTAGGACTGGATGTGTGGGCTGGATTGCACTGGGCCTCCTTGGCCAAGGGGAGGAATTTGCATTTTAATCTAAGTGAAATGTGAAGCCATAGATGGGTTTTGAAAAGAAGAGTTATTTGAGAATTTGTTTTTCTCAATTTGCTCTTCACCACTCTCCAGTTGTGCCTGGGGACCTTCACTTGGCTCCCATGAACATAGCAGTCTTTGCTATGGCCTGAACACATGAAAGCAAGTTCCTAAGACACAGCCAGGGGGCTCCCTCATAGCTCAGTGTTCCACGGGGCCTGCTGGGATTCACCAGGACTCACCACACCTGTACTCAGAGGGACCATGTCTATATCATGTCTGTATCAAGGGCCAGGGCTGCCTCTCACTCTTTGAAATAAATGCCACTTTTCTTCAAAAGGATTTGTTGCCAATGAGATTACATATTGCCAGAAGTTATCATTCTGTTTAATATTTTCAACACCATTATTAACAACTTCAGAGGAAATACTGTTGCTAGTCAATAAATCCCAAACTTTTTTGTTTTTAAATAATAGTTCAGAGTCTCTTCTCAAACTCCTAAAAAGAAAATTAATTTTGAATCACTTTAGCATTCAAAGAATGCTCTAAGATTGTGGATAACTATTTTTTAATGTGGATCAGTCCCAACTTCTTATCTGAACTCTAGTTGCATGCTTGCAGATATACACAGGACATCACTCTTTAAGCTTTTCTTATTTATAGCTGAACCTGTTTAAGACTAGACTCTATATTTCTCTTACAAATGTGATGCCTTTTCTAACTACTTGCTTTCTATCGGTGGGAGGTTCCCAAATGAAAGCGTTAGGATCATCTTTGACTTTTGTTCTTGCTCTTTTATCATCTATATCCATTTTGTTATTAAATCTTTTTTTTTTTCTCCTTTGACCCTTTCCCCTCAGTTCCGACTACCAGAACCTGAAGACCTTCATTTTTGAAACAAGGTCCAGGATCTCCATACCTATGGATTACAGTCCCTTGACTCCAACTCGAGGAATGAACAGGACACATTGATGTGGGCTTCTTTAGAACTATTATTGCCTCTTATACTTCAGGGTGAAATGCTCCGTCCTGTGCTTCTCTAGAAGTAAATTGCAAAAAAAATCCTCAACTCGACAGCTCTAAACTCAAAACAGCATCTTTACACCATATAAAGTGTGGGCTGCTGTCAAAACCCATATTTTATTTAAAACACCAGTCCTGTCTCAGCGAACTCCAAACTCCCTAAAAAAAATCCTTTAGACTCCCTAAAGTCTGGAACTATAACCTGCCTGCCACTATGTTTCTCACCAAATATATAGTCTTTCTGGCAATTTAAACCCCAAAGTCTCCTAAGAGCTGCTTTTAGCTGCTTAAGTGATTGATTTTGAATGTCAACATTTATAATACCCCGATGATGACATTTACAAAAACTTTAACTATACTTTTTGTGTTAGATACAACTCACTGTAACTCTGAAGAGTCATTTTAATATGACTTTCCTTTTTCTCATACACTAAGGACAGAGTGTTTACTGAAATGACAGTCATCTATTCTGGGTGTACAGTGGGAAAGGCATTTTGACAGGAAATAAAACATAACCTGTGATCCCTGATGAGGCCCTCACACTCAAAATGTTTAACACTCAGTTAAATGTTTGAAACTTGCACTCTGGATCAACTACTGTTCTGTCTTTGAGGACCTACCACAGATAAATGTCAATGGTTTTGGTGTTTCTCATATCTTCTTCTTCCTCTAAAAGTTCAGACCAAATGACATCCTTATTCAGTTAAGGTTCAGTTTCCAGGATATTTTTGTGTTCTAACTCAAGTTGAAAAAAAAAGCGTATATTTGGAATGGCGTCATTAAACTTTTGGAAATATTTTCCTTCAGTTTGCAATTTAATGTTTTTAAATTTAAAATTCCACCAAACAGTGACTGATTTGGTCCCACAATTGAACTTCCAAGGGGAGTTAGGTCTCTACCAACTCTTAATCCAAAAAGAAAAACTCATCATAGTCAAAGACAAAATGGAGTTTTCAGATCATACCTCAAGGCTGGTCTGCTAAGATGTGGAAATGTGCAGCGGCAGAAACAGACTGTACAAATATAACTGATGGGGTAGTTGCTCCTCTTTCTATAGCAGGGATCAGCATACTATGGTCCATGGGCCTCAGCCTGCCCACAGCCTGTTTTTGTACATTCTAGGAGCTAAGAATGGTTTTTACCTTTTTAAATGGTCGAAAAACGTCAAAAGAAGAATAATATTTCCTGATACATAAAAATTACACAAAAGTGAAATTTCAAGGTCCACAAATAAAGTTTTGTTGGAACACAGCCACACTCATTCATTCATGTATCTATAACTGGTTTTGCACTCCAACAGCAGAGTTGAGTAGGTGGACAGAAGCCATACTGCCTGCAAAGCCTAAATTATTTACTATCTGGTACTTTACAAAACAAGTTCGCCAACCCCTACTCCATAAGATCTTCTTTTCTGTTACTTTTTTTCCTCTGTTTGAACCCCTGTGGCCAGGTTGTCTCCCTCTCAGAAGATACAAGAAGTATGTTCCTCTTGGAGGTTAAATTGTGTAGGTCTGCATTAGCCTAGATCTTAAGCAAAAGGAGTTCTTGAGGATTATGTATATCCTAGACCAGAGCCCCAGGCAGTGGTGAAGAGATAGAGCATGTATATTTGCCTCAGATGCTTTGAATACCCCATTTCTCTCAAGAGACTTGCCAGGGTGAGGGGTTGGGGTGAGAGTGGGGCAGTCATGGAAGATACAAGTTTGGAGACTTTTGATCTTGCTTATCTTTGTTTAAGCACAACAGCAGCCTAGCTAAGCCCATGGGTGATAAACAGAACCTCTCTGGAATAATCTACATCATCAGAGGGCAGAGTCTGACCACCCTCCATGGAAAGCCCACATGGGCAGAAGGCTGTGCCACTGACTCCTCCTTCAGCATTATGGCGGTGGGCAATATTTGTTATGGAATAAGGGGCAGGCATGGTGAGACTGGAGGGTACTGCAGTTGGCCTGTTGGAGGATATGGACATAGGTTTCCGTATCCCAGATGTCTCCATATTCTTCAGCTTTCAGATAACTCTTCCCTTTCTAAATGACCAATGTCCTCAGCCCCTTTGAATGGTGGAGTCTAGTTTTACCAGATCCCCTTCCCAATGTACTAGAGTTTGGATTTGTGAAGAGGTCTGTGTGACCCCCAGTCTGTCCTGGTTGCTGCTGTCTCTTTCCCTTGAGGAGCACAGCTTCAAGCTTCCTGCTCGTCTGTCATCTCTTGCCTTCTGACTTTCAGATCCTGCAGGAAGCTACCGCCCTTCTCATACCTCTCTGTCCCTGTCATGGACAAGTCATTGTCCCCTTCCCACCTGGCAGCAGACACTGACAGTGCTCCACCCACATGTCCTTGGCACCCTTTACATTTGGGGCCACAGTGCCTCCAGTGTGTGTTCCCTCTCAATACTCAGTACTTGCATTTCTTTGTAGGCAGATCAGCCTCCAGCTGCCTGAACCCACTTTAACTGCACATGGAAATTTATGTATTCCTCAAGAATAGCCCTGTACCCAAGACTGATGAATGAGAAGGCATAAATACCCCAGCTCCCTTGCACCTTGACTGGGACAACTCTGAGAAGTGACCCTTACTGTTTTCAGAACTCTCCTGTGGAACTTTGCTCAATATTGCATCCTTGCCTGTGTATCTTCCTTTCCTGGTTCTTCTTCCCACCTCCCTACTGACTTCCCACTAAATCCCCTGTCTTAGGGTCTGCTTATGGGGACCCAATCTTAGTTGTACCCTCCAAAAGTACAATTGCCCTCAGGACAGATGAGATGAGACGAGATGAAATAATGAGTGGAGGGAGGAGTTGTTTCAGATCTCCAAAGAGATCTTTTTGCAAAATGTTCACATCTCTGGGGGACCTCCAGACATTAGCAGGGAATCTTGGAAATCCTTTCACACTGCTTCAGGGGATTCCAGTTCTGCCAACACTAACATTGAGTTTCCAGAAGAGTGGTTTGCCCTCTGAAGACCATCATACTTGTTCGCAGATGCTATCTAATATGGAAGTAAGACACGGAAGTTTAATCTATTTAGATAAAAAAAAGTAAATCTGATTGGAAGTTCTAGCCAGAGCAGTCAGGCAAGAAAAAGAAATAAAAGGTATCCAAATTGCAAAGGAAGAAGTGAAACTGTCACTATTGCAGACGACATGATTTTATATATCAAAAACCCTAAAGAATCCACCAAAAAAACTTTTAGAAATAATAAATGAACACGGTAAAGTTGCAGGATACAAAATCAATATACAAAAGTCAGTTGCATTTCTATACACTAACAACAAAGCAGCAGAGAGAGAAATTAAGAATACAATCCCATTTACAAAAGCAACAAAAAGAATAAAATACCTAGTAATAAACTTAACCAAAGAGGCGAAAGATCTGTACACTAAAAACTGTAAAACACTGCTGAAAGAAACTGAAGAAAACACGAAGAAATGGAAAGATATTCCATGCTCTTGGATTGGAAGAATTAACATAGTTAAAATGTCCATGCTTCCTAAAGCAGTCTATAGATTCAATGCAATCCCTATCAAAGTCCCAACAACATTTTTCACAGAAATAGAACAAAGAGTCCTGAAATTTATATGGAACAACAAAAGGCCCCAAATAGCCAAAGGAATCCTGAGAAAAAAGAACAAAGCTGGAGGTATCATACTCCCTGATTTCAAAATATACTGCAAAGCTATAGTAAACAAAACAGCATGGTACTGGCACAAAAACAGACACACAGATCAATGGAACAGAATTAGAGCCCAGAAATAAACCCACACATCTATGGACAGCTAATTTTGACAAGGGAGCCAAGAACATACAATGGAGAAAGGAAAGTCTCTTCAATAAATGGTATTGGGAAAACTGGACTGCCACATGCAAAAGAATGAAAGTAGACCATTATCTTACACCATAAGCAAAAATTAACTCAAAATGGATTAAAGACTTAAATGTAAGACCTGAAACCATGAAACTTCTAGAAGAAAACATAGGCAGTATGCTCTTTGACAGCCATCTTAGCAATATATTTTCAAGTACCATGTCTGACCGGGGAAGGGAAATAATAGAAAAAATAAACAAATGGGACTACATCAAACTAAAAAGCTTCTGCACAGCAAAGGAAACCATCCACAAAATGAGAAGACAACCTAACAATTGGGAGAAGATATTTGTAAACCATATGTCTGATAAGGGATTAATATCCAAAACTTATAAAGAACACATACATCTCAACAACAAAAAAACTAACAACCCAATTAAAAAATGGGCAAAAGATCTGAACAGACATTTCTCCAAAGAAGGGATACAGAAGGCCAACAGGCACATGAAAAGATGTTCAACATCATTAACTATCAGGGAAATGCAAATCAAAACTATAATGAGATATCACCTCATTCCCATCAGAATGGCTATAATTAACAAGACAGGAAGCAAGTGTTGGAGAGGATGTGGAGAGAAAGGAACTCTCATACACTGCTGGTGGGAGTGCAAACTGGTGCAACCACTATGGAAAACAGTATGGAGATTCCCCCAAAAATTAAGGATAGAACTACCATATGATCCAGCTATTCCACTGCTGGTTATTTATCCAAAGAACATGAAAACATGAATGTATAAAGATACATGCACCCCTATGTTCGTTGCAGCATTATTCACAATAGCCAAGACTTGGAAGCAACTTAGGTGCCCATCAAGGGACGAATGGATAAAGAAGGTGTGGTATATATACACAATGGAATATTACTCAGCCATAAGAAATGCTGAAATCCAGCCATTTGTGACAACATGGATGGACCTTGATGGTATTATGCTGAGCAAAATAAGTCAGAGGGAGAAAATCAAATACTGTATTATCTTACTCATAAGTAGAAGATCAAAACAACAACAAACAATCACATAGAGACAGAGATTGGATTGGTGGTTACCAGAGGGGAAGGGGGGAGGGAGTAGGGTGAAAGGGATGATTAGGCACATGTGTATGGTGATGGATTATAATTAGTCTTTGGGTGGTGAACGTGATGTAATCTATACAGAAATCAGAATATAATGATGTACACCTGAAATTTATATAATGTTATAAACCAATGTTACTGCAATTAAATAAATAAATAAAAGTATATCTGTAAAGAGGAAATTAACAATACAAGTCATACTGGACAGCAAGTTGGCAGTAGGGAAGTCTCCCTCCAGACTATAAACATGCTCCTCTCTCTGATAAAAAAAATTAATTTGTATTCACCAGGCTGTCAGGGTTTGATCCTGATTTCTCTGCTTACCCACAAGGTGACTTGGGCAAATTTCTGGATCTCTGTAGACTTCAGTTTTCTGATGGGGAAAATGGGGTTGATAATAGTCCCTATGTCACAGGCTGTTCTGATGGTCAAATGCAAAAGTGTATGCTAAGGGCTTAGAGTTTGGCCCATAGTAGGAGCACATAGTGAGTGTGTTACTGCACAAAATTGGGGTTCTCTGCTCAAGACGCATAAACAAGCCAATTAATTACAGCATCAGCCTTTGGGAGAGAAATCAGCTTTATTCTGCAAAATTGATCTGCAGGGAGGACAGGGGGCATGTGCTTTCAGATCTGTCTCCCCAATTTAGGATTTGGGGCAAAATTTAAGAGGTCGGGGAGAACACGGTGGCATGCAGAAATGCTGGTGAGACAGGTTTTGATTGGTGGGCTTCAAACATTTATGGTAAGGTTTTAAACATTTATGATGAGGTTCTAAACTTTTATGATAGGGTTCTAAACATTTTTTTGTGTGTGTGAGGAAGATCAGCCCTGAGCTAACATCAGTGCTAATAGTCCTCTTTTTGCTGAGGAAGACCGGCTCTGAGCTAACATTTATTGCCAATCCTCCTCCTTTTTTTTCTTCCCCAAAACCCCAGCAGATAGCTGTATGTCATAGTTGCACATCCTTCTAGTTTCTGTATGTGGGACGCGGCCTCAGCATGGCCAGACAAGTGGTGTGTCAGTGTGCGCCCGGGATCCAAACCCGGGCCACCAGTAGCGGAGCACGCACACTTAACCACTAAGCCACGGGGCCGGCCCAGGTTCTAAACACTTTTGATGAGGTGGGGAAGGAATTTTAACACTGGATCTTCCTGAATGAGAGACCCCTCGCTTCCGGTAAGAGTCTGACTTTCAAGTTCCAGTCATGTTCCAGTCCTTGGGTTCCATGAGAAGGAGGATCTTTGGTTCCATGGTCATTTCAGGTCAAGATTTCTTCTTTTGCGCATGCTCTACCTACATGACTTTGCAGATTTTCTGAAAGGCAATTCTTACTCACTTTGTTGATAAGACATGGGGTCAGTTGAACTGGTCCTGGAGGGCCCACAGTTACAACTGGTTGCTGTTGCCATCTCTCATGTTGTCTTTCTCCTTCCTTTAAACTTATTCACAGTTACTTGCAACTTTACCATCACTTTTTCCCAACCCACTGCCCTTAATTAATGCAGTGGTACATTAGTACATTAGCATCACTTCAGAGGCTTTTAGAAAAACACTGACACCAGGAAGCCAGGGATCCACCTCCAACCAATTTAATCAGAATATCTGGAGATAAGTCCTAGGGTTTAACTCATAGTTTTGGTAAGGTTTTCCAGATGGCTGTAATGAACAGGCGGGATGGAGATCTACTGCAACCTGCCCATAAGCTGGATTCCACTCCCCAAGAACTGCACTAGAAAGCCTCCAGGGGCCTGCCTGCCAAGTCCAATGGCCTTTTTCTCTGTGAGAGTGATTTTCACAGAACAGCCATGTCTAGGAGGGCAGGAGAGGAAGAGGAGTAGTGAAGACATCTGAGTAGGAATGATCAGGGAAGGAAAGAACATAAATATGAAAGGGAAACTTTTAAGAAAGTCGTCAACCATGTCAACAAATTCAATGAGATCAAGGATGATGGGAAACTCTCACATCATGAGCCCTAGCTCTGACCTCTCTTGTGAGCCTGCAACTTGCATTAGCTGCCTATTAGACACTCCAGAGGCCCCTCCAATTTAACCTGGGCCCCGTCTCATGATAAAAACCCTGGCTGTGCCATTTATTAGCAGTGAGACCTTGGGCAAGTCATTTAACCTCTCTGTGCCTCAGATTCCTCATCTGTAAAATGGGGTTAACAACAGTATCTACTTCTTAGGGCTGCTGTGAGGAATGAGAATTAAATTAGTTAATTCAGGTAAAGGATTTAGACTAGTATTTGGCCCACAGTACTCCACAAATGGGAGCTGCGGCTGTTGCTGGTTGTTGTGTTGTTCCTGTTATCTTCATTATTGTTGTTAGCCGTCTCACAGCACCAGGCACTTCCCACCCCAGCACCACCAGCATTATCTACAAGCCATGGGGACAGCAAGCTTGCTGAGGCGTGGACATCTTTGGAGTCCATGTGTTAATTCTCACAACCATCTCGGGAGTCAAGTAGTGTTATCCTCATTAACCTGCGCACCAGAGAGATTAAGTAATTTGCCCAAGGCTACACAGCTGGTAAGTCCCAGGGCCAGAATTTGATCCTGAGTTTGATTCCAAAGCCCATGCTTTTTCTACTATAATACAAAGATAATTGAAAACTGAATATGATTAATATAGTTAGCCTTTTTCAGCAGTTCAAACCTAGGGTGACCAACCATACCAGTTTGCCCTGAACTGAGGGTTTTCCTAGGACAGGGGACTTTCAGTGCTAAACCAAAAAGTCCCAGGCAAACTGAGATGAGTTGGCCACCCCATATAATCAGACCCAAGCCCCCCCTCCCGCCTCCAAAGAAAGTAATCTTGGTCAAATTACCTACAAAATTGCCTTGACTTTGTCCACAAGGATAAAATGGGAGTGTGATATTGTGATTTATAATAAGAAATATATATTTGGTCTTCATCCCCCTTCCTGGCACAGAGCCCCTAAAATCCTTGGAATTTCCTAAGTGATGAGGGCGTAAATGTGTCTTTTGTTATGTTAATGAGGCGACTTTTGGAAAGCACCTAAGGATGGGGGCTGGTTGCCAGGGGAACCAACCATGTGATTAAAAAGTTGGATTTTTTTCAGTCCCATTCCTCCCCACCACCACCACCGCCTCCTCTGGGAGGGGAGAGGGGCTGGAGATTGAACTCAGTCACCAATGGCCAATGAGTTAATCAATCGTGCCTGTGTAATGAAGCATCCATAAAGACCCAAAAGGGCAGGGTTTGGAGAGCTTCCGGGTTGGTGAACACGCGGAGATTTGGGGAGAGTGGCGCACCTGGAAATGGCATGGAAGCTCTGTGCCCCTTCCCACATGCCTTGCCCTATGCATCTCTTCCGTCTGGCTGTTCCTGAGTTGTATCCTTTTATAATAAACTGGTAATCTAGTAAGTAAACTGTTTTCCTAAGTTCTGTGAGCTGCTTCAGCAAATTAATTGAACACGTTTAACAACCTGGATGTGATTGACATCTGAAGTGGGGGGTGGGGGGACAGTCTTATGGACCGAGCCCTTAACCTATGGGATCTGATGCCATCTCCAGGTAGTGCTAGAATTGAGTTCAATTTGTGGGACACCCTGTCAGTGTCTGCAGAGAACTGAGTTAATTGCTTGGTGGTGTTGGGGAAAAAAAACACACATTGATGGTAGTGAGAGTGTGGGGGAAGAGGGAGAATCCCCCTCTGCCCTTTCCCTTAAGGTTCTTATGGCTGGCCAAATAATTAACAAGACAGGTTAGCAGGGGAAAATAATACCAAGTTTAATAACATGTATACATGGGAGAAACCAGGGACACTGTGTTTCTCAACACAATAGCAGAAATTCTCGTCTTAAATACCATCTTCAGCTAAGGACAAAGGAGGATGTTGGGGGTGGGGGCAGTCAGTTACAGGAGATTACCACTAAAGCACAGTAAACAAGAGTAAGGTTATTATGCAGATTTAAGGCCTCACTTTCCACATTGATAAGTTTCTAGAAATGAGGTCGTCCCCCCTCTTCCCAAGACAGAGAAGGAGATACCTTTACAAATGGGGATTTCCCTTATAAATGTAAATGTTTGTCTGGCAGCTCCTCGCAGGGCCATCCAGAGAATGTGGCCAGAGAGACAGAACTTCTGATAAGTTGGGCTTGTTGGTGCCTTTTCTATTGTAACATCTATTTTACATTATAGTACAGCCATCAGATAGGAGATCTGTTCCAGGAAGGAGTTACTATGTCAAATTCTTTAGGCAGGTAGTGGGGGAGGTCAAATGTCCGTCAGAGAAAACAATCAAGGTAAAGAGATATATTTCAGGGTGGCCAAATCTTGATCTCCCACAGGTGCAACATACCAAAATGACCATTTATCTGTCTAAAGAAGAGCAATGTACCCCACTGTTCTCAAATCGGCCATGGGGAACCTCAGAGCTCATATATACAATAGAATTTATTTTAAATGGACTTAAAAGAGGATTTCCAAAGTTCAAATGGAAATTGTTTCTACTTGAACGTATATAGGTGTCTCATTTGGGGTTTCCCCGGAGGCAAGGAGGTGAATGCCACTAGGTTCTTTGGAAGGTGATCCCAGGAAATCTTGGCAAGGGAATGGGAAAATCAGACAGGGAAGAGAAGGAAGCCAATAAAGTGTAAATTATTAAGCCAGTTTCCACTCTGGGCATCTGGAGCTCAGTCCCACTGGGGAACGCTGGCAGACCATGTAGGACATACCTCAGAGCTGTCCCAACCAAGGGGCAAGGTGGCTGGGATGTTGAGTCACCAAATCCCTGTCCATCATCAGTTTAGAGCTGCCATCAGTGACTAAAAAACCCCTCAAAGAGTTCCAAGTGTTCAAGGTAAGCAGCCTTTGGCAATTAGTGGAGAATGCCAGAAACATATGGGCAAGGCCCTGAGAGCATTTGCTACAATCAATTTTAAAAGTTCAACTAATGAAACTGTGTCTTTCGATTCTTCAGGGCATTTCATTTTCCTGATGAAGATAAACCAAGGTGGCAGGAAGAACACTGATCAGGCGCCCTCAGTCTAGCCTTATTTCCATGTCTTACTACCTCTAACATCGTAAAGCTGGCTCCAGGCTGGAGCTGGGACCTCTCTGCTCCTGTTTTCTTGTCTCTCAAATGGGAGGCCTGGATCACATGATCTCAAGTATTTCTTCCATCTTAAGCTTCTAGGTTTGGTGGGAATTGACCCCTTCTTTACTTGAAATGGTCAGAGCCGGCTGGCCCGACTGGGCAAAAAGGTAGGAAGTGGAATGGAATCATGTTTTAGTCAGGACTCCTCTGGATGCAGGAAACAGAAACTCATCTGAACTAGTTCAAGTTCAAAGGTAGTATCCAGGGACCCTCGCAGAGATCAAGGGCAGCACATAGATCCAGGCCTTAAAGAAACAGAAGACTCATAAACTTAACTTGAGATAGATAGACATAATGATAGTGATAGATACAGATGTAGTGATAGAGAAACAGAGAGAGATATAGGTATATAGATGTAGTTATAGAAATAGAGATATAGTGATAGAGATACAGGGATATAGATAATTATAGAGATAGAGATATAGCGATATAGAGTTATAGACATGTAGATAGATACAGATATTGTGATAGAGATAGTTATGGATATAGAGATAACTATACATATATAGACATAGATTGAGAGTGATAGATGTGTAGTTAGAGATGTGTAGATATAGACAGATATGGATGTAGTTATAGAGAAAGAGATCCAGTGATAGAGACAGGGTTATATAAATGTAGCTAGATATAAAGATATCTATGTGTATAGATACAGAAAGATACAGACAAATAGATGTCGAGATGGATATAAGTATAGATACAGATATAGATCTGTCCGGGGCCACCCAGTCCCTGAGCACTTGCTCCGTTCTGACTCATTGGCCTTCCTTTTCCTGCTCCCCTGTCAATCCACTGCCCTACCTTCAGCTGGACGTGCCTTTGACAGTTCCCGCCACAACTCTCCAGCCCCCACCGCTGACTGACTCTAGACTACTGTCCCAGCTCCACATTCCTGGAAAGGAACAACATGGCTTGTATATCCACCCTGGTCCAATCAGCTATGGCCAAGGACAGGTAAGTCACAGGGTACAAACTTCACTACCTAAGCTCACCATTTTAGTAAGATTGTAGGAACTAGTTTTGGGGTTTTTTTGGTTTGTGTGTGTGTGTGTGTGTGTGTGTGTGTGTGTGTGTATGTGAGGAAGATCAGCCCTGAGCTAACATCCACGCCAATCCTCCTCTTTTTGCTGAGGAAGACTGGCCCTGGGCTAACATCTGTGCCCATCTTCCTCCACGTTATATGGGACGCCGCCACAGCATGGCCTGACAAGCGGTGCGATCTGTGTCCATCTTCCTCCACGTTATATGGGACGCTGCCACAGCATGGCCTGACAAGCGGTGCGGCGGTGCGTGCCCAGGATCCGAAGCCAGGCCGCCAGCAGCAGAGCGCGCGCACTTAACCACTATGCCACCGGGCCAGCCCCTGTGGGAACTAGTTTTAAAAAGGAGAGAATCATAAGATGGCCAGGCACCCCAAAATATGTCTATGTATTAGTCCTAAGGAGTGGTAGAGCAGAGTTCTATACTTAAAGAGGACGGGGACGCTTGGACTGCCAATGATTCAAAGAAAGTATTTAAAAGCAACAGAAAAATAATACCAAAAGCTGTATATACCCATAATAAAAGCACAGGAGAAAGAGGCAACCCATACTGGACGAGAGGCTATGAGGTCCAGAGAATTTCTAAGAGATAGGGCTTGGGATGCCATATCCCACCTCCTGCCCTAAGAAAGCGCCTGCCTTCCAGAAGCAGACCCTGAGACATGAATATGAGTGAAAAGAATTTACTTGCAGGTGACTCTAGGAAACAATGGTAAACAAGAGGGTAGGTGAGACAAAGAGGGGAAGGAAGCCATAAGAAGCGCGTATTCAGTGAGTTCTCACTGTGGTGGAGGGCTGGAATTTAATCCCCAGGGAGCCCGGCAGCTAGCGTTATTCCACCCCAGGCAGGAGGAGGCTGGTGTGTTTATTTTCCAGGTCTCATCAGTCATTGGCTGCTCCAGGGGGAGTTAATTCCTGGACACTTCTGGTCTGCTCTACATGGGCCATCATAGGCTCAAGCAGCCAAAGAGGCCATCGTGTGCGAGGTTGAAGTTGGGCTGGCATGCATGGACGTGGAAATGCCAAGAGAGTATGGATGGCCACTGGCGGTGGCCTGCTACAAGGCCAGTTCAGAAAACTGATGATGCCAGCAGGGAGATGCCCAGCTGCCTCCTCTTAGGAATCTACGACATGTGCAGCTTGATGGGAAGCTTTCCTCTATGGCAATAGTTCTCAACTGGGGGCGATTTTGACACCCCTCACAGGGGAAATTTGGCAATGTGGAGACACTTTTGGTGTCACAATTGAAAGGAGGGGAGCTCCTGGCATCTAGTGAGTAGTGGCCAGGGATGCTGCTAAACATCCTACACTGCACAGGGCAGCCCCCACAGCAAAGAATGATCTGGCCCTAAATATCACTAGTGCTGAGGCTGAGACACCTGGTCTAGGAAACCCAATGGCCAGAAACTTGCTCTCCCTGTTAGCTGGCAGCTAGAGCTTGGACTCCTACCTCCTAAGCTTGGCCAGTTGGAGGCACCCTCTGAGCAGGACTTGAAACTGGAACAGATTAGAATTTACGTCCCTCCCAGTGGCCAACATTGAGCCAGTGGCTCCAGTGAAGAAATTCAGGATCTATCATTGGCCACAGCAACTACTGACTAGTCTCTTGTGGCATGCCTTGGGGTGTTTCTTGCTTCCTACACTCCTTTAGTTTCTGTCCACTTTCCAAGCTGGCACTTCAGCCTTCCTGTAATTTCTGTTAGCTACCCAATATCCTTCCCATAAATTTCTTTTCTGCTTAAGATAACCAGAGGCAGGTTCTCTTGTATAACAGTCAGTGTAACCTAATTGCAATAACAAACAACCCTACAATTACAGTGGCTTAATATAATAAAAGCTCCTTTCTCACTCAAGCAGCAGCCCAAGGAATTCATGTGGCTTTCCTTCAAGCATTGACATGGAGATCCCGGTTCCTTCCATCCCGGTTCCTTGTTTGTGGCTCTGCTATGCCTAAAGTCTCCTCAGAGTCCTCCCTAGGATCTTCTTCATCCAGGTGACCTATGAAAAAAGAGCCTGAGCAGAGGGTCACATGGGGTGTTCGGGGACCAGGCCTGGAAATAATGTTCTTCAGTTCTGCCTTATTCCATTGGTCCAAACCCCATCTAGATGCCAGGACCCTGGGAGATATAGTCTAGCTCTATACTAGGAAGAAAAAAATCTTTGGTGTTCATCTAGCCAGTCTCTGCCACATCTTGTTTGCAAGCTGGATCCTAACCAGTAGAGCAGATATGGACAGAAATGCCACCTGAGAGACAGAGACCTGGAGAACAAAAGTGCACGGACTGGGGCACCCTATAGATCGGTAGCCTGGGGTTACAAGACACTTAGGAAGGTGCAAGTCTTGGGAAATATAGATATTTGTGTAGGAGATGAGAACTGCTATTATAGCAAGACCTTAATATTTCCTTGGCAAATTGCATTGATTCATGTGAGGGTCACAGAAGACAGAGAGACAATTTCATTGTAGAATTCATCATCTTCATGCCCCTCCCCATTCCACCTCCACACACACACACACACACACACACACACAAATCTCATCAGTAATAAATTCTATATGTAATAATAATGGCCACATTTTGCTACATGGTTTACATTTTTTGTCTCATTCATTCAATGAATACTCATTCACTCATCCATCCATCCATTCATTCATTTATTGAGCACTTACTATATACTTACTGTATACACCAGCCACTGTGCCAGGCATTAGGGATACAAGGGTGAGCAAAGAGACACAGTCCCAGCTTTCATGGAGCTTTTATTCAAATAGTTAAAATATGTCTTTGAGGTAGACATTACTACTCCCTCTTTTAAAGATGAGAAAACTGAGGCACAGAGAGGCTAAACAACTTGTCCATGGTCACACATTCTGAGATCACAAAGCTGTCTGGCTCTGATGTCCAAGCTCTTAATTATTCCCTTGAAGTGGAGGAAGATTATCCTCTACCCACTCTGGGTCCTTTCTGGATGGGCTACAAATTAAATTGACATGAGACCAAATAGCAGGAGAAAATCAAACAAAGCTTTACAACATGTATACATGGGAGGGGCCCGGAAAAAGCAGGTAACTTGACAAAATGGCAGAGAATCTTTTCTTAAATAGCACATTCAGGTAAAGACAAAGGATGATGTTGGGGGTGGGGGGAGTCAGCTATGGGAGATTACCAGAAAAGCACAGTAAACAAGAGTATGTAGATTTAAGTCCTCACCCTCTGCATTGATAAGTTTCTAGAGATGAGGTCATCCCCTCCTCTTCCCAGTACAGAGAGGGAGATACCTTTACAAATGGAGATTTCCCTTACAAATGTAAATGTTTGGTAAACAGAACTTTAATAAGAATGGGCTTAGCAAGGACCCTCCCAGTCTATGGATGCCCAGAGTTATCTATGGTGATGGCCTGTCCTGGGGGCAGGACTTCTATCTTAAATTCTTTTAGGCAGTTAGTGGGGGAGGGGAGGTCAAAGTTTCTTTCAGAGTCTTCTGAGCCTTTATTGTCTTTAGCTTGAAATAATCTGCATACCAGAGTGGCACATCTTGGGTTGGCCTGCCCTGAACCCCATCACCCTCTACTCTCCCCTTACTATCTCAGTTCTCTTCCTCACCATCATTGCTATATCTACCTTAGTGCAGATCCATGTTGTCCATTGCCTGGACTGTCACCATAGCCTTCTAACTGAGCCGCTGATTCTGGCCTTCAATCCATTCTATATTCAGAAGTCTCAGTGCTCTCAAACACACGCGTCACTGCCCTGCTTCAAGTCCCTCATCAGTGCCCATAGGATGAAGTCCAAACCCTTTGGCCATGCTTATGAAGCTCCTTGTTATGCTGAGCCAGTGGTTCTCAAAAGGGCAATACCATCCTTTGGATCAAGATTCCCTCTTTGCTGAAATTAACCCAACTTTGCAATTTCAAATACAGTCTTTTGGGTTATAGTTGATGTTTTTCCACCTTCCTGCCAAAGAAAATGTTAGAACCATGGAACTTTGGATAAAGACGCTTAAGGATCCAGAATCCTTTGCAAGCACAATATAGATGTAGAAAGTGAGGCCCAAAGAAGTGAACTGGCTTGCCCAAGTTGAGGAAATTAGTGTAGAACCCTGAACTAAATCCTGATTCTCCTAATTTCCAGTCCTGGGCTCTTTTTACCAAATAATGCTGCCTCACTGAAGAGTAGCAGAACTCCTGTGGGTCAGGACAATGGGGTTTGGGGCAAGTTACTGAGACAATACAATTTTCAAGATTTTCTATTTTTTATTTTCTAAAAATCTTGCCATCTAAAAATCATTTCATAAAACAATTCATGAAAGTAGGGGATAAAATAGGGACAAACATCTATGTATACAGAACACAAAGAATTTGTCTTCTTCCTTCCTTATTTCCACAGCACCCTGAAGTACTTCTGTTAACACTCACACCATTAACTCTAATAATATATTCACATTTCTGTCACCCAGGGCAAGGGATTATGACTTTATTCATCTTTATATCCCAACCAAACACAGGGTTCAGCACATGATTGGCTGGACCAAATTTGTGTTAAAGGAACAAATAAGTCTGTAAACCATATATGAGAACTTTTTAAAAATAGGGAGGTATATATGTAAAAAAAAAAAAAAAACACTTTGTCTTAGCAAATTTTGTTACTTTTATTCTTAAAAAAGGGGATCACAAATGTAGTCCCAATTTTACAGTCCACAGAACATTTCTCAACCAGACTTGCCCAAATCAAGTTGGAGTGACTTTGAGTAAGAGTCTTTACTTTTAAGGCCTATCTAAACTGAGTCATTACTACACTCAGTCGTGAACAGGAAAATATCAGAGTATTTACACATGGAACAGGAAGGAAGTATACAGGATGGACGCAAGCGATACCTCCCCCCAGTAAAGACAAAAAGAAAAGCCCCTCTTGATTAAGTGCCTTCAGTGGGAAACTTATGAATTTGGTAAAAGTCAGGGAAGCTAACATGCAGAAAATGAGATTTCATTTACGGGCAAGGGGACTTTTCTATCTAGTAGTGACATTTAAAGGGTCATAGACTCCCTTAAATATCAGATGAAAGCCATGTTGCTCCTCACCAGAACATACTCCCCTACATATAAAATAAATACTCTCTATAAAATGTCTAGCATGAAATAATAACTCCACAAATATCAATTTCTTTCTCTTCCTCAATTTTCAAGTGGATAGTTCTAAGAGCTGGCAAAATTTGGGGGGAAAATAAATCAAGGTGTCATTTTTTTCTCTTTTAATCTCACGTTGGTGACTGTCCCCAAGAGGTGAGACTCGTTATGTGGAAGAAGACCAGATGTTCTAAGAAGCACGTGTTAGTCGTCCAGCCCAGGTGACCAGGGAGGAAAAACCAGGAACTGTCTGGTGGACACATTTCCACCAAGCAGTCCCCACTGTCTAGCACAGGGCCTAGCACTTGTAGGTTCCAGATAAATGTTTGAGCAAGGAATGTTTGAGCATTCCAGATAAATGTTTGGGAAGGATAGAGAGAGGGAAGGACAGAGAAAGGGGAGAAAAAGGAAGGGAAGGAAGATTGGAAGTGGTTGGGATTTTTCTTCTACCATAGAGCTTCAAGAACAGAGTCCTTGCCAGGCACAGAATGAAGGAAAACAGTTTATACCTCAAGACACACCTTCCCATACAGAATTTAGCAGTATCTGCACTGAGAGTCTTAAACTTCTTTGTTGACTCCTTTCCTGGAACAAAAAGAAATGGAAAGAAACAGACTGGGAAAACACATCAATTTCTAGAACATGTCACTGGGCTACAATTAACATAGAAGATTAAGAAGAGGCGCCATTTTCTTCTTTGGTAGGAATGGTGATCAGAAAGTTTGAAGCGGAGGACCATGTGGCGGAAACACAGAGACATGAACTCATCCTGTGTGTGGCCTCAGGCAAGGCCCTTCACACGCTGAAGCTGAGTTTTTCCATCTGTAAGATGTCGAAGTTGGTCCAGATCAATGGTTTTCAATCTTGGTTCTCCATTAGGACCACCTGGGGAGTTTCTAAATGTCCCCATGCCCAAGCCATGGCCCAGACTTTAGAATCTCTTGAGGTGGGGCCCAGGCGTCAGTAGTTTCAAAGCTTCCTGGGTAATCTCAGTGTGCGGCTGAACTTGAGAACTACTGGTCCAGGTGATCTCTAGACCCTCACTACCCTAAGTGGTTCTCAGACAAGCAGCCTGGGCATCACCTAGGGTCTTTTTAGTAATCAAGACTCAGGCCTCACTCCAGAGCTACACAATTAGAATCTGCATTTTTACAAGAAAGTAATTTGTACTGACATTAAGGTCCGAAAACTCTGCCCTAGATACTCTTCCACCGAGCTCTTGCATCTGACAGTGCTTTGCTTCTGGTAGTGATATTTCAATATAATTTTTAGATCTCAGCACCAGGACCATCATAAGTGTTAAAAGTTCTACATGTATGTTACGTGTATACATTGAGAAAGCACAAAAATATCCCATCACACCTGTTCCATGCAGGGGGCTAAGTGGAAATAGATTGAAAAAAAAAATGTAGACTGTAAAAGGTGCAGAGGATTTTATGGGATTCTCATCAAAGATGGTTTTTCCTTTGTAGAATGGAGTAGGGTCCTCTAAAGAGCAGTTCTCTTCAAAGTCAGCATTGCCCTTGTGGTTATTAAAAACACCTGCCTCTACATGGCAATTTGTATCCATCTTCTCACCAGGCAACGCATCACTTCCAGGTTCCTTCTCTGTTCTTCTTACTACCTGACTGGCGCCTTTGTCTCCAGGCCTGTCCCGCCTCGCCCTGCCCTGCCCCAGGAAATAGGAGCACTTCAACAGTCAGCATCTATGGGATTTTCTCTGCCCTCAGCACAGCAGGTGGAAATCCCAGGATCGGCACCCTGGTAGAAGCCTTCAGGCGATGACTGAATGGAGATGGTGTCTAAATACTCCAGCTCCCTCGCCTTTAGGCGAGCTCACGTGGAGATGTATGTTCTAGGCTGGCTCTGGGAGATGCCCAGTGGCATGAAGTTCCTGTTGCCCCCAGTGATGACTTGATACACACCTACCTACCATAGTTTTCCTCCCAGATTGACTCCCTCACTCCCCGGCCAGTGTTCTCTGCACCTCCAGAATAAACTACTTCCACTCGAATCCTTGCCTTAGGGTCTGCTTGTGGGGAAACCCACACCCAGCCAAATTTTATATTCCACTTGCTTTAAGATATTTGCAGGTATATAGTTCATACTTTATATTGTTTTCTTTCAATTTTAATATTTTTGGTAAATAAAACCAGTTACAGTATGAAGAGTTGAAAGGGTTTTGGTCATAGCCTTGAAGAGATCATCTTATTACCCTATTCATGAGACTCATTTGACACTTGAAGTCACAAAAGAGTAAGAAGATGAGAAAAGGGATTTATATCACAGCAGCAGGGCCCTGGTTTCCAATCCTGGTTCTACACTTGATAGCTGTATGACCTTGGGCAAGCTACTTAATCTCTCTCTCAGTTTCTTGTTACTTCAAACTTGGGGGAACTAATGATCCTTACTTATAGAAGTGTGGGTGTTCAGTAAAGATGATGCATGTCAAGTGTTGAGGACAATGCCTGTTACTGTCAGCTATGAACAGCTCAAGGCCTAACTGGTTACTAACCAGGGATATTGAATCCATTAGAATGCCTTCAACCATAAAACAGAAGATCCAACTCAACATGGCTTACACCAATAGGGACCTCTATGGTGTAAATCAAGAATCTGCCCCAAAAATATTCCCCACCCCCACTTCTCACATTTCATTGGCTAGAATTAAGGCATATACCCATTATATAACCATGAATCAAGCTTATAATCAAGACAAACCTCCTCTTTCTCCATATTCTTCATTTTATTTCCAACACCAGGGCACAGGTGTGTCAGAGAGCTATTGCTGTGTAACAAATTATCACCATAAGCCTTGGTAGCTTGGCTGGCCCTGCTGCCCTTGGCTGAGCTCATTCTCGTATCTGTGAGTTGGCTGATAGACACCAGGCTTGACCCAGTAGTTCTGCTTCAAGCTATAGGTCTGCAAATTGACCAGGTAGCTCTGTTCCACCTGTTCCTCAATCTCCTTAGGCCACGAGGCTAGCTTGTGGGCGTGGTCTTCTCATCTCCGTGATAGAGATCTGGTGTCTTACCGCCTAGATTTGGAACTGACCGTTATGCCATTGCTCAAAGCAAGTCACACAGCCAAGTCCAAAGCCAAAGTGTGGGGCCATAGGCTCCGCCCACCGTGAAGCCAAAGAGTGTGGATGCAGGGAGGGGTGAGGGAAGGACCAATCATTCATTCTATAACAAGTCGTCAGAGCTAAGGTAAATACTCAAGTGAATTCTCTGAAATCATATAGCATTCGTGTTTCTGCCATTAATTTCTGCACTGGTTAGTACATTACAATATCATCTAGTGGTCCCATGTAAGTCAGCTGTTGCAAATGAGCACGGGCGATCACTTGTCAAAGGAAGGGGTTGCACAGGACTTGGTGACCTTCCACCTCTAGCAGCCCATGATTTGCAGTTTGTGGAAGAAAGCCTGGCAGAGTATGAAAACCTAAACAAAAGTAAGATAGAAGTGTCATTCTGAACCAGCATCCTTGGTTCCTGCTTTGACTTAACTAAATTCTTAAACCCTCGGGCGCAGGTATCACCGAAACCTGTCCCATGTCTGAAAGAGATGGCGATACGTGGTGACTCCGACAAGAGTGAAGCGAACTGAGTCTGGGGGAAGTTGCTCGGTGAACAGAGAGCGCGGAGGATGCGCGGGTCGTGCTGTAGGCGGGTCCCAGGCAGATGTGCAGGGCCCGCTCCGCCCTCTTCGCGCACCGGGCCGCGCTTCACCCGTGGAGGACCCGCCGCGCGCCTAGCCAGGGCGCCCCCACCTCTCTCGAGGCCGCGAGCGCCCCCTCCGCAGTGCCCGGCACCCGCTCCCGCGGGGACCGCGCCTGTGAGGAGCAGGGACCCGGAGCGGCAGAGAACAGAGGCGGCGGCCCCGCTGTGCCCTGGGTCCCGCGCCCGCGCCCTCCCGAGGGGGCGCAGGAGGAGGAACGGGAGGCGTTGGCAGAGGGAGGACCCGCGCGAAGATGCCGCTGTCCTGGGCCCTTGCGCTCCCGCTGCTTCTCCCCTGGGTGGCAGGTGGATTAGGGAACGCGGCCAGGTGAGTGTCTGGCTGGCGATCGGCCCCCCGTCTGAGCTCCCCCATGAGGCCCCTTCTCTTTGTCCCCCGTCCCTCTAGGCACCCCCGCGAGTGTGTGAGCGGGTGTGTGTGCAAGTGTCTCTGTGCGCGCTGAGACGGGATTTCACAAGGACGTCAGGCCCGAGTGCCCACGGGCTTTCCTCCCCTCGCCCCTTTGGCGGGGCTTTGCACCAGTTCCCTCTGCATCAGCTGCGCCCCACCTGGCAGCGTCCTGCGGGTTCCGGGAGGAAGGAGGCTCTGCGCGCCGGCCCGTGGGTGCGCTCTGGCTTGGTGGTCTGCAGACATCTACTGTGGGGGCGCGTGTGTGAATGTCTGTATGTGTGTAGGTGGGTGGGTTCTGTGCCTGTCCAGTTTTGTGTTTTCCGCTCTATCCGGAGGGCGCCAACTGATTGTCAGCCGCTAGTTTTGCTGGGGAAGGAGGGAAAGAAACTGAGCAAGACAGAGTAAGCGTTGACTGTGCTTGGGCTGAGCCCGCCGTGAAGGGGCTTCCTCTACTCAATGCCCTTCTGATTAAGGTTGATGAACTGGAAAGAAGGGACGCGGTTGTCAGATGAAATCGACTTATTCTTCTTGCTATGGCATTTCAGAATCTGAGGCCATTTCATTACTGCCCCTAAGCTTTTCTAAGCCCTGAAACTGATTTTTCCAGAGATCAGCAAAGCCACTGAGTAAATACATACTTATGTAGTGCTTACTGTAGGCCTGGTGCTCTTCTGAACACTTGAAGACTATTCACCCATTTAAAGCCCATAACTGCTTTGTGTGGAAGGTACTATTATTATCATCACCATGTTGTAGAGGAGAAAAATGAGGCACAGAGAGGGCAACTAACTTGCCCAAGGAGGCACAGCCAGTAAGTGATGGAGCCGGCGTTCAAACCCAGGCAGTCTGGCCCAGAGTCCTTGCTCTTCACCGGTGCACCAGGGCAGCCTTTGGGGAGTTACTCACTGGAAAAGGTTTCCTGGTTCTCTGGCTGTGATGCCTTGCTTTCTGAGGTGTCCACTAGAGCAGGGTTTCTCCACTGAGGCACTATTGACCTTTGGGGCTGGGCTGGACAATTATTCGTTCCGGGGTGGAGAGAGTGGACCTGTGAATTGTAGGATTTTTAGCTGCGTCTGTGGCCTCTACCCACTAGATGCCTGTAGCAACTTCCCCAAGTTGTGACAACCAAAAAATGTCTCTGGACGTTACCCAAGGTCCCCGGGTGGGGGGGGGGGGCAGAATCACCTCCAGCTGAGTGAGACTGCACTATGGAGACTTTTTGGTCAACAATTCCTGGGGAGAGCAGGCTGAGAGCCTTGGTTTGGTACAGGCTTCTTAAAGGTGAGCCCGACTATCTTTGTCTGACTTACAGGAAAAAAATCTTTCATCAGTCAGCCACAGTATTAAGGGATTTTGAAGTTCAAACAGAACAAACCTCAAACCAGGTTCTTAGAATGTCTGATCACAAGTTTAATTTCCTTTTCATGATAAAAATGTAAGCAGATGCAATTTGCTCCTAATCACATTTTCCTTGAATGTTGGAGGTTCTCGTATTGTTAGAAAGCCTGCTGAAGAAAGACCAAGCACTATTTGGATATGAGATTAATAGCTCTTTAGCAGCCGGCAAACTGACCTCCAGGAGCTTCACTTTCAAAGTGCTACCAAATTAAATTAAAAGCCGAAAAGCCCCCAAATAAACCAAAGAATATTAAAATGGAGAATCCATGTCAAGATTCTGCAATTCTGCAGTTCTCAAATGTGAAACGTGGTTTCTTTACACGGTATCAGGTTCACGAGCTGGTATGTTTATTATCTGCTCAACATGCTTGGAAGTGGCAAGTGGTCAGCGCTTCGGGAACTGCCAGGAACCATGGTAGTCAACTCCAGCCTCCAAGTTACGGGCGACACATGTACAGAAAAGGCAAAACAGTGTGTTGCACTTTTGCACATTGCAGAAAAGTATGTCTACTGTTTATTTCCTGAGGTTTCACAACTTACAGTAAACATGGTGACTGCTATATAGAGATTCTAATACAAGCACCAGATTTTTTTTATTTGAAACACTACACCATAGTTTTAGTGACCTAGAAAATTATACGCCTCTTAAATGGTACTTAGTAGACAATTAACACTCATCAAATGAATAAATCATTAGCAGCATGTGTTTCGCTGATCGAAAGCATCAGAATTTGGCTTGAAACCTAGACGTTTTTATGCCCTTTGGGCATTGGGACTCTTTAGATACTCTCGACCTACTTTGTCCAATATAGTAAATACGGTAGTCACTAGCCCCATGTGCCTATTGAGGACCTGAAATGTGGCCAATCCAAGTTGAGATGTTGCAGTTAGTATAAAATACACATCAGCTTTTGAAGACTTTGTATGGAAAAAAAGAACGTCAAATATTGCACTAATCATTTTACATTGATTACATGTTGCAGTGATAATGCTGTTGATATTAGATAAAGTATATTACTAAAGTTAATTTCACCTGTTTCATATTTATGTAAATGTGGCTACTAGAAAATTTTAAATGCCACATGTGGCTATTATATTTCTATTGGACAGTTCTGGTCTAGAACATTTATTGATCTGAACTCCATCTCCAGTGTTCCAGGTTCTAACTCTGGCATCTTTTTGACTTGGGCACATAAGATAAATGCGTTATTAACTTTGCTATGCTTGAGATTCAAGTTTGGAGCAACTCCCTACTTAAATTTTTTAGAAATTTTTTCTCTATTGAATTCAAGTAAAAGTAATGTGAGAGGTGAAGGAATAACTGGGTTTGTGCTGGGGGTCCACACTCATGGAGAGAGGCTTGCTTTCTGCCAGCCACACCCTACTTCGAGAATTGATTCTTCTCAGAGCCCTGTTAGGGAAGTGCCATTGTAACAATTTACCACAAACTTAGTGGCTTAAAATAGCACAAATTTATTCTCTTACCGTTCTGGAGGTCAGAAGTCCAAAATGAGTCTTCTCGTGCTAAAATTAAGGTGTTGGCAGGGCTGGTTCCTTCTGGAGGCTCCAGGGGAAAATCTGTTTCTTGTCTCTTACAGCTTCTAGAGGCTTCCAACAATCCTTGGCTTGTGGCCACATCACTCCAATCTCTTCTTCCTTTGTCACCTTGACTGTTCTCTGACTCTTAGTTGTCTTCCTCCCTCTAAGAAGAACTCTTGTTATTACACCAGGCCCACCCAGATAATCAGGATGATCTCCCCATCTCAAGATCCTTAATTGGATCACATCTGCAAAGTCCCTTTTGCCATATAAGGTAACATTCACAGGTTCCAGGGATTAGGACATGACATCTTTGGGGGGCCATTTTTCAGCCTTCCATAGGAAGCCTGAGCTATGAGTCTGTTGTTCTTGGCTTTATGGGATAGATCTTATTTTTAAACATGATTTTGGTGATTTATAAATGGTTGGCATATCATCCATTTCTTTATTCTTAAAATTGGATTTTTGGAAATATACCCAAAACTAAAGAGCTGAGTGTTTCTAGGAAATAGAAACCATGAAATGTCCAATTACAACATAGAAATCATTTCTCAGCAACCTTATTTCAATAGTTTCATTGGTTTAGAAGGTATTAAAGTCCTATTTATGTGTAATTTATGTGCATAAACCAAGGTTATGTAGACATTAAAATGAGAATTAGTCTATTATCTAGTCTTCATAAATCAGATTGGCGTTCAAAAAATATTGTTGATATGCTACTAAGTGTCAACACTTTTCAATGTGATTTCAATCAATTCTCTCATGAACCATAAGAAATAGGTGTTGTGTCTATTTGACAGACAATGGGATAGAGAAACTTGAAGAAAATAGATGATTTCCCAAGAACTGCATTTGATTTGGTCTTCTGCTCTAAGAGCAATGACATTTCAATATTCCAAACCAATTTCCCCCCAAAATTGAATATATCAAAGCTGACATTTTTACAAAGTGCTTTCTCACACATTATCACCAGTGATCCTGTTTAACTTGACTCTTGCCCAGCATGATCAAGGGACATATGTAGAATAAGTGGGGAATTCCTGATGCTCCACCCTCCCAACACCACCACCTTCCTCTCTAAGTTTACATTCTCTCAGAAGCAGACTCTGAGACCAGGATTCCAGTGTGTATGGTTTATTTGAGACGTGACCCCAAGAAGTTCTAGTACAGAAGCTGGGAAGTGGGACAGAGACGGGAAAGAAGTGTTATAAAAATAAGTTACCACTGTGATTTAATCCTGCTGGGGAATTCTAGGAGACAGCAGGACACGAGCCTCAGAGTTATCCCCCCCGAAGGCAAGAGAGCTGGGGTATTTATACTCCCATCAATCATTGGTTGAGGGATTCTGGGGAGGGGGGTTCTTCACTTTCAGTTCATCATGCACCCAGGCAGAGCTGGCTCCTGCCAACAGAGAAAGCTCTCCGACATCAGGAAATGAGGCTGGCCATTCATCACAATGCACCACCACCATTTGTCACTGACCTGGTGAGATGGGGAAACACTTCTGAGGAACTTGTGCTCCTGGTGACAAGTTTAAGAACACAAACTGCTCTGAGGAAAGTAGGGGCAGGACATATAGGTGTCCTAAAGTGTTATAGGCTGAATTGTGTCCCCCTAAAATTCATATTTGAAGTCTTAATCCCCAGTGTCTCAGAATGTGACTGTATTTGGAGAATAGGGTCTCCAAGAGGTAATTAAGTTAAAATGAGTTCATTAGGGTGGCTCTAATCCAGTATGACTGGTGTCCTCATAAGAAGTGGAGATTAGGCCACACACACCCCCACAGCCACAGAGGAAAGACCAGAAAGACCATGTGAAGACACAGGGAGAAAATGGCCATTGGTAAGCCAAAGATAGAGGCCTCAGAAGAAAACAATCCTGCATTGATCTCAGACTTCTAGCCTCCAGAATTGTGAGAAAATGAATATCTGTTCTTTAAGCCACCCAGCCTGTGGTGCTTTGTTATGGCAGTCCTAGCAAACTAATACATAAGATAAGCTCAGAAAAGATAGAAACCTCGTGGAACCAAAGAACAAAAGTTCATCCAATCTTGATTTTCAGTTGAATGCAAACTGAAAACTGAAAACTCACAAGCCATTTGACTTTGGGGGTTTTAAGCAGGAAATGTCAGAATGGGGTAACTGGCTTGTAGCTAGTGAGCATAGCCACGTTGCCTTTTTGATCCTTCAATATTGGCTGCAAGTGATAGAGAACCCAAATAATCTTTGCTTAAACAAATAGTCGTGTGTTTTTCTCTCACGTTGGAGTGGGTAGTTGGACCAGTATGGGCTTTCTGGAGTCAGGGACTCAGATTCCACCATCTAACATCTCCACCAGAAGGCTCTCCCCTCATGGCCAAAGATGGCTTCTTGAGCTCCAGCAAACATGTCCAAATTCCAGCCTTAGGAGTAAATAAATGTGAAGAAGAACATCCCTTCTTTCTTTATAGCCATGTCCTAGAAGTTGTACATAGCACTTCTGCTTACATCCCATCTACCACAACTCCAATACATGGCCATGCCCTACTGAAGTGAAGGCTGGGAAATGTAATCGTTATTCTGAGTGGCTATGAAATAATGGTCTTATTTCTAAGAAAGAAGGGGAGAATAGATTTTGGGGTACCAATTGCAATATCAGCCATGCATAAATTACAGATCACATCTCCAAGTTTACAGATGAGTAAACTGAGTTTCAAAAGAATAAGTGATTTGCCCCAAATCTCACAGTGAACAAGTGGTAGATTTAAAAGCCATAGTGTCGGGGCTGGCCCCGTGGCATAGTGGTTAAAGCTTGGCGCGTTCCACTTTGGCGTGTGTGATTCAAAGGTTCAGATCCCAGGTGCGGACCTACACCACTTGTCAGCCACGCTGTGGTGGTGACCCATATATAAAGTAAAGGAAGATTGGCACAGATGTTAGCTCAGGGCTAATCTTCCTTAAGCAAAAAACGAGGAAGATTGACAACAGATGTTAGCTCATGGCTAATCTTCCTCAGCAAAAAATAAATAAGTGAATGAATGAATGAATGCATGCATGCATGCATGCATGCAAGCAAGCAAGCCGTGGTGTCTCCCAAAAATAATTAGATCACTTTCCATTGAGTATTTTGTCCAGAGGAATCAGTAGTACTTCCAGTTTCATCAGCTAACTTGCTGAGTCCCAGTGTGTTGGTTTCAATAACTAAACTGTATTAAATCTAAAGGTCTTGTTTATGAAAAAAAACAAACAAAACCCAGTATTCTGAAAGTAGTTAAAATTAATTCAGTCCAATTTAACAACATTAGTTGAACAATTGACATGCCCCAAACATTCTTCTGAATGCCAAGATACATATCTATCTGCCACCCCCACTAGACAACTTTATAGGGCAAGCAAAATGTATTTTTGGGCAAAGGGGAGGCAAGGGGAGAGTTATAACTCTAGCCCCTAGCCCAGTGCTTGGTACAGTGCAGGTGTTAAAGAAAAAATTTGGTGAATAAATGAATGACCAAAGGAGGGGGATGGAAAGGCAAATAATGTTATTTACATCTAACTAATAGATATGTATTTGTATATTATATATATAAGACATTCAGAATGAATATTTATATATTATATATTTATATGTTACAGTCATACATCGCATAACGCTGGGGATATGTTCTGAGAACTGCATTGTTAGGCAATTTCGTCGTCGTGTGAACATCGTAGAGTGGATTTACACAAACCTAGATGGTATAGCCTACTACACACCTAGGCTATATGGTACTAATCTCATGGGACCACCGTCATACATGCGGTCCGTCACTGACTGAAACGTCATTATGTGGCACATAACTGTATATATGTTTATGTGTGTATATGTAAACATGTAAAACTAAGCTATATGTTTACATATGTATATATACATATAAAACATTCCATAAAATACAGATAAGAGAAATTTAGTCTGCATGAGAGAGTCAGGGAAAGCAGAGGACAGGGGATGACACTTAAACTGTCCTTAAGGAATGAATGTGAGTCCACCTGATATAAAACAGGGGAGAAGAGGCAAGTATTCCAGTGCTTAATTCGTAGTAGGTATTGCATAGGAATAAATGAATGGCTGGCTGCATAGATAAATACCAGCAAAAGGACTGCAAAAGGAAAGCATTGACCCAAGATATGGAGTGGATTGGCCAGCATCTGGGGTCATGAGCCCAGTGGCTGCCAAGGGGCAAAGAAGGCAGGCTGGAACCAGGCTGCAAGGAGCCCCGTATGTCAAGCCGAGGAGTTTGGACTTTGTTCTGAGAGCAATAGAGAGCAAAGCCGGATACTCTGTGTTCTTTAAAGATAACCCAGTCATGACCAGTTCACGCTCAGAATTATCACACGATTGCACAGAATCATCATTAAGATAATGAGCCATAGTTTGGTTTAATTGGTAGCATTCTTTTCTTTCCTATTGTGCATAATAATAGTGTGCTAATAATCTGTGGCATCTCAGATTTGATGAGGACAAATGCAAAATTAGGGCCGGCCCCGTGGCTTGGTGGTTAAGTGCACACGCTCCGATGCTGATGGCCCGGGTTCAGATCCCGGGCGCGCACCGAGGCACCACTTCTCTGTCCATCCTGAGACCGAGTCCCACATACAGCAACTAGAAGGATGTGCAGTTATGACATACAACTATCTACTGGGGCTTTGGGGGGAAAAAATAAATAAATAAAATCTTTAGAAAAAAAGCAAATGCAAAATTAAAAATCAAAATACCAAAGCAGCAAATACCTTTACAAAGATCATCACCTTGCACTTCAAGTATTCCCTTGGCTTGATTTCTGGGCACCACATGTGTTGGTTATCTATGGCTGTACAACAAAATACTCCAAAATTTAGTGGCTTAAAACGGCATTTATTATCTCACATAGTTTCTTTGAGCTGGGAATTCAGGAGAAGCTTAGCTGGGTGGGACTTGGGGTTTTTCACAAGGTTGTGGTCAAGTTGTTGGCCAAGGCTGCAGTCATCTGAAGTCTTGACTTCAGCTAGAGGATCTGCTTCCAAGATGGCGCACTCACATGGCTGTGGGCAGGAGACCTCAGCTACTCACTGGCTGTTAACAAGAGGCCTCAGCTCCTCGCCTTGTGGACCTCTCCATAGGGCTGCTTGAGTGTCCTCACTGCATGTCAGCCGACTTCCCACATAGCAAGAAATCCAAGAGAGAGAGAACAAAGATGAAGTTGCAATGCCTTCTGTGTCCTAATCTCAGAAGTTACCCTCCATTACTCCCACTGTATTCTCTTCATCAGAAACCGGTCATTAGGGCCGGCCCCATGGCTTAGCGGTTGGGTGCACGCGCTCCGCTGCTGGCGGCCCGGGTTCGGATCCCGTGCGCACGCCGACACACCGCTTCTCCGGCCATACTGAGGCCGCGTCCCACATACAGCAACTAGAAGGATGTGCAGCTATGACATACAACTATCTACTGGGGCTTTGGGGGGAAAAAATAAATAAATAAATAAAATTATTAAAAAAAAAAAAAAGAAACCGGTCACTAAGTACAGCCCTACATAAGGGGAGGGAAACTAAGCTTCACCTTTTGGAAGTACGAATATCAAAGAATTTGTGGACATATTTTAAAACCAACACTCCACGCATTCTGATTTTCCTTCTCCCACACTGTTACTGCTTTTCAGCCTTTTTTACCAGCATCCGTTTCCACCGAGATCAGTCTCTGACCCTATTTTCTTGCTTATCTATCCTCTCTCCAGGTGATCTTTCCAGTCCTAGCGCTTTCAATGCCATCTATATGCAGATGACTTCAAAATGTGAATCTCAAGCCACAGGCTGTCTGCTGCATTCTTGACCTATCCATTGGGATGTCTCACTGAGCTTAGGACATCCAAAACTGAACTCTTGATCAGCTCTCCAGAGCTCACTTCCCCCTGCCTCACCCATTCTCCCTGTTCCAGAACAAACAGTATCCACCAAACTGGTTCAAGCCAAAAACCTGGGCATCATTCCTGACAACTCGCTCTTCCTCCCCATCTTGTATTCAGTCTGGCACTAAATACTATTACAGACCCTGTCTCAAGCCCATCTCCTTCTCTGCTTCCTGCCTGCCACCACCCAGCCACATCAGCATCATCTCTCACCTGAACCCCCATGATAGCTTCCCTTTGCTTCTTCTTTTGCCCCCTCCAGTCCACATCCCAAAGTGCTCCTCTTTTTTTTTTTTTTATAATTTCATTTATTTATTTATTTTTTCCCCCCAAGCCCCAGTAGATAGTTGTATGTCATAGCTGCACATCCTTCTAGTTGCTGTATGTGGGACGCAGCCTCAGCATGGCCGGAGAAGCAGTGCGTCGGTGCACGCCCGGGACCCGAACCTGGGCTGCCAGCAGCGGAGCGCGTGCACTTAACCGCTAAGCCACAGGGCCGGCCCCCCAAAGTGCTCCTCTTAAAATTTAAATCAGATCATGTCAGCCCTCTCCTTAGAACCTTTCAGTGACTTTCCATTGGATTAAGAATAAAATCCATTTTATTTAAAATGGCGTAAAAGGCCCTGCTTGATCTAGCCTGTTTCTCTAGCCAATTTACGTCATTCTCCCTCATGCTCACTATGAATGAATGAAGCTGTCTTGATAACACTTGCTTTCCTGACTGCCTACCCTTCCTCGTCTCACTTCCCCACTCCTCTATCGATGTTCCCTTAACCTCATAAATAAACCACTTGCACTCAGATCCTTGTCTCATGGTCAGCTTCTGGGTGAGCCCAAACTAAGACACTCCCCATCCCCAATTTCCACCTTACTCCTGAGCTTAGAAGATAACTGAGAGAAACAGAGGAAGCAGTGGAAAGTTCCAAGTTTTTCCTAACCAATGGGAAGTTCCAAGTTTTGCCCTATCACTCATGGCATGGGAAATTTGAAGATGCATCAACACACACTGGTGCTGGAGAGCTTGATAGCCTGGGCATTTTTGATTGGGCTCTTAAAGACCTACACTTCCAGGAAGGTGAGATGCTTTAGAGTATCTCTGGGCCTGTTGGACTTGGACTCTGTATCTTGAAGATGGATGGGAACCCAGAATTAATCTTAACTGGTTAGGTACAATGGACTTTCCATACTGGGTGCTATGATGAAAACAAAACAAAAATCAAAAACAAAAAGCCCTTATGGCTGGACCTTGTTATCCCTATTTAGAAAAAATTTTATTTAATTTGTTTGGCAATATTTAAATGTATTTAAACATCAGCAAAAGAACTTTTAACTTCTCACTTTGTCTTGGAGACTATCATGAAGTTTCCTGGAACCTGACCGTAAACAAGCATACTAAGAATTCTGGCATAGTATATTTTTGCAGAAAATAAGGAATCCCATGAAGAAATACTACACTACTTACACAATCCCTGGAATGTTTTTAAATTAACTTCAGCTGTGGAGACGGCCATTTTCTGATTAATTTGATCAATGTAGACAGCAAGCTGTATAATGCATTAAAGGCGCTCCAGGCAATTCAGCATTTTACTCAGACTCCCATAGCTCAGGGCCTCTTCTCCACAAAGACTTGCTCACCTACATTGACACTTCCCTGCCTCAGGACCAGGTTCCCTCAGCCTTCTATATGCCAAATATTATTTAGGAAGAGAGATCTGAGAGAGAATGTGTGCACGCGCGCGTGCAAGTGAACAGCTGGCCAGCCCCGCCAGACGTCCCAAAGTGGCAGAGGATGTTGGTGGGATCATTTCAGTCCAAGATTGGGAAATCTCTTTCTAGGTTCATAAATTTCTTGTTATCAAATACCCCAGGTTTATCAGGTTCCCTGGGGCTGGGTCAATCCAGCCAAATATATAAAAGCTCATTATATTCAGACATCTATTAAATTCCAATGGTTTGATACTATGCCTTAACCGTGCATCCTTGATATCCTAGAATGCACTGGTCCAATTTTATACATTTAAAAACATGCTTCACTAAATATGGAACTAAATACAATTCATATTGATGGCTTTGTAAGGTTTTTTTTTAATGAATGGATTCACATGTAAGGAAAAATCATGTGTATTAGACTTTAGGAAAAGAAATAGTTCTTGAAATACTACTGTGTTGACCAAGATAGGCTAACTTTGCATCAAACTATCTCAAAATCTCAGTGGCTGAACAGAGTAAAGTTTTTTCTTTGCCTGCTTCGAAGTCCAAGGCATGTTTGAGAGACTCTGCTGCATACTTTCACATGGGGCCAGGCTCCATCCATCTGGGGGAGCCATGTTGGGGAGCCTTCCTTCCTCAGACTCCTTTTTATTCAATGGACTGATGGAAAAGGAGTGCATCAAGGATCCCGTAGGAGGCTTTTGAGCCAGGCCTGGAGGTGATCTACCCACATTCCATTAGCCAAAACCAGTCATATGGCCCCACCTAACTGGCAGGCTGACTGGGAAGTGTAGTGTAGCTTTGCGCCCAGGAGACAGAAAGGGATTTGATGAGCACTTAACCTTCTCTGCCACGATCATGAAATTGCAACATATGAAATTACAGATATTTGGCCATTTTAACTTATAAAAATGACAGTTTCATAGTTTAACCTAATAGTTTTTATGTTCCTTATCCCAAATATTCACAATCAGATATTAAAGTAAAAGAATAATTGAATTAGTGATGGGAAAGCTAGTGAGTGGGTATGAAATTAGAGCAAAGGGCAGGTGGAAGGAGAGGATGCTGGGAAAGTAATCGGAATCATTTGCTAACATTAACTTGCAATGTCATGTGAGAACTATGTAGAAACTAAAAGTTACGGCTTTTTTAGCAGTTTTTTAAAGACTTTATAAGATAGTGTACCCTGCTATTATTGTCAATATCATGCTTGCCTGTGCTGGATTCCTTTCTTCCCCTTAGTGATATTGTTTCAACTTAAACAGAAATATTTTAATAATTAATTTTTTTATCCATAATTTTAAATAGCTGCACATGTGCATTAAAAAAAACTGGCAAGCATAGAATGCAGAGATGGATTCTTAGTGTAAGAAATCAATTTCCTCCGGCATCTACAAATCAGCAAGTAATTATTAGCAATTCTATCCACTAGTGATTTCCCCCTTTAAACCTGTTTTTCCATTTTCATGACCAGATGTAGAATTTGATGATTAAACCAGTAAAATCCCATTTGCGGCTGTCCCTTTGAAGCTCTCTCTCAAAATTGGGTGATTACACAGATGACACACCCATTTATTAAACGGCATGTTGCTCATTTATGGACTCGCATGGTTCGCTGATGGTTTTTCCTACAATGTTGTTTCAAGCTGCTTGGTTTCCTTTAGGAAATATGCACAGAACATGTCACTGCATCCACGGAGCAGCTGGAGGCTGAACTGGTGTTTTCTGATTTGTGGAGTTGCCTGAGCATCAGAATCCATTTTATAGTTCTCAATCATGAGTTGATTCTTAACTATTGTTTCCATTTTTAAACAAATGAGAGTAAAGCTAGATTTAATGACAAATGTCTGATATCTTCCAACGGAGCTACAATTCTAAGATGCGTTCGTGACTGGGGAAGGATTTCTTTATAGTGGATAAGAAATCTTACTTTATTAACAAGTTTTTGATGGCCCATGTGTTAGTCATTAACATTTTGGAGAGTTTTACAAGTGATACTTTGTACAACATCAAAAATGATGACTTGGGAGAAATTAATACACCTCAGATTTCTCAGGTTCACCTCTTCACCTAAAGGCAAGCATGTGAAAGCAATAAAGCTCGAGAAAGAGGATTTCTCTGGAGAGTTGTGGTACTGTGCAAGCAGTATATGAATTTCATCTTCTGGTAACTTTCTCCTGTTAGCTAACCCCAGGCAGTATTCTTCACAATCAAAAGTAATTGACTTTGACCAATACATATGAAATGGGTTTGGCCACCTGTACAAGGGACTCTGGGCTCTTTCACCAAAGTTTCTAAATAGGCTTTTTAAAAAATATCATATTTCAACAAATTTCAATTTGTTTTTGTGCGATTTCACATCTAACAGTTTCAGTGATCTTGTTGGAGCTTATTAAGTTCACTCTACTTCCATGGGGGCTGTTTTGTGTTTTGCAAAATCCTTGATATTTCCAACTGCTTGAAATCCTTCTGTAACTCTCCAGAGCTTTTAGGATGGACAAAATGTTTCACATGGACACAGGCCTTTTCTTTCCGGCCCCTGCTTATCTCCCTGCTCCTTCTCCATCCCACTGTTCTCTCTGCTTCCCTTCCCGCTTCCCTGCTCCAAACATGCACCATTTTCTTTGTTGTTGTTAGTGCTGTCAAGTCGATTCTGGGTCCTAGCAACCCTGCCCCATCTTGCTGCGCCATCCTCTCACCTTCCGGCGCTCTATCAGACACTCCGCTGTTATTCATAAAGTTTTCATGGCCAATTTTTTCAGAAGTGGGTGGCCAGGTCCTCCTTCCTAGTCTGTCTAGTCTGAAAGCTCCACTGAAACCTGTCCACCTAGGCCACAGTGGTGAGAGCGCCGAATCTTAACTGCTAGACCACCAGGGCTGGCTATACCACTTTCTATGCTTCAGTTTATAGGTCACCAACTCCACATGTTCTTAGTAGTTCCATCCTTGAAACAGGCTATTTTCTCTGCCTGTAACACCTTTCCCACCAAACAGATTCCTCCCATTTCACCCAGGAAAGTTCCACCAGTCACTAGAATTTATATCAAGCCCCACTTCCCCAGAAAACCCCTCACCTACCCACCTTAACCTAATGACTCTTATATCTTCCCTAGCTCCTGAGAACTTACTCTTTTGGTAGGTTTCATCATGTTGAAGTATAATTATCTGTTTACTTGCCCATCTTCATCCCTAGATTATAAGTTCTTTGTGGGCAGGCGCTATCCTCATACACCTCTAGAGTCTCAATGCCTAGTACGGTGCCTGACATGTGTAGTTACCTAATAAATTTTGGGTGAACAAATGGATAGGTGAATGCATGAATAACGTAGAGGAGGAAAAATCGTTTTCCCTCTGCCCCTCTAGATTTTTGGCTGAGACCCCCCCGTAATAAAAGACAGATTAACAGGAGAAAAACAAACAGAAGTTTAATAATATGTATACCTTCTTTATATATGGGAGATACCGAGGAAAATTGAGTAACTCCCTGAAATGGCCCAAGCCACCACCTTAAATACCATCTTCAGCTGAAGATAAAAGAAAGATGTTGGTTCGGGGGGCATTATGGGAGGTGACCAGACAAAGCACAGTAAACAAGGGTAAGGTTGTTATGCAGATTTAAGTCCTGCCTTCTCCATTGAAAAGAGTTTCTAGACATTTGTTCATCCTCCTGTTCCTGGTACAGAGAGACACTCTTACAAATGGAGATTCCACTTATACATGTAAATGTCTCTTACAAAAGGATAACTTCTACTCAGTTTTCAGAGCTTCCCCTGTGTCTGCTGTTTCTCAAAAATAATCAGCCCAAAATAATCCTTATGCCAAAGTGGCACATTTCGGGGTGGCAAATTCTGCTTCCCTTCAATAGTTTGGTGAAGTGTGCTCCCCTCTGACTTCTAATAGCAATGAGAAGTCACCCAGTCTTTCTTGGTCCTAGTTTCTTCATGTGTAAGATGATAGGTTAGAACTGGTTGATATCTAAGATCACTTTCCTTAAGGTAAAATTTTACAATAGTCTCCCCTTACAGTGAAAATTGATTCCTACATACATTAAAAAGTAAAGTCCCGTGAAAACTGTGGCAGCTTTGAGAATGTGCCTTGCAGATCTCCAGCTGCTGGGAGTGTAATTGACGGAGGACCCCAATTACTCTACTCTTAGAAATCCATCACAACATTTGAGCAAGGCCATGCCTCCCACAGGCTGCTCCTGCCACGCCACCTTAGTGGCACCTGAGGGATACTAAGGCAGGACCTTTTATGGGAAACAGAACTCTCCTCTGAAGGTCAACTTTGGCTCCCGGACTCCTCCTCAGCTTTGCCAAACCTTCCTTAGACTGCACAGCAGCTTAGGGTGCTTCCACCCAACCTTCTTTCCCTCTCTCCTTCACCCAGGGGCAGGCTTTCATATGGTCCAATGGGTCTACCAGCCTTCCCCAGCTCCCTTACCATTTTCTCTCACAGATGTTTCCCCTTATAAAATCCTTGCACATTTAATCCCATCCTGGCTTCTGCTTCTTAGAGGACTCAGACTAAAGCAGAAACCTAGTTCAAACTGAGATGTATTTAACTGATTATGAGTTAATGGCAATTTTAAACTTTATATCTTATTCAACATATCTAATAATATTAATCCTACTACTAGTACTAATAAGACAAATCAATCAGGGAACATTTACTGTGTTAGTCACTGTTTCAAGCCCTTTACATATATTAAATCATGTCATTATCACAGAAACCTTTAAGGTAAATACTTTGTTATCCCCATTTTAGAAATGAGATAGCTGAGGCATAGGAAGGTGAAGTAACTTGCTGAAAGTCGCAGGTTAATATATAGTAGAGCCAGGATTCAAACTCAGGAAGGAGACTATACTCCTAACCACCATATTATACACCCTCTCAACATCCGAGCTGACCCTGCTCTCTTTCTAGAAACACTCTCCTCACTTGCCTTTCTTGACACCATACTAAGCTGATGTTCCTTTTACCTTTCTGAGCATTGTCTGGGTCTCTTTCTGGATCTTCCTTCTCCTTGGCCCACCTCTCACATGCTGATTTCCTTGGGGCTATACCCTAAGCCTACTTGTCTTCTGACACTACATCCATTCCCATAGATTCAGTAACCAACTACCTGCAGATGACTCCCAAATCCAGTCCTGCTTCCTGGACTCATGGCCCAAATATCCAACTTCCTACTCAACCTCTCCCCTTGGTTGTGCATCTAATGAGCCCTGAAAATCAGCATGTCCCAAAAAGAACTCATCATTTACCCTATTCCCTAACATGTTCCTCCATCCATACACCTCATTCCAGAAATGCAACACTGCCATCTACCCGATAATGCATCCCTCTCACACTCCACATCCAATTGACCAGAATATGATCTCCATGAGGGCAGAGATCTTATGTCCCTCTTGGTTGCTGCTGAACCTCTGGAGACTAACCCGGTGCCTGATACATTGTAGGTGCCCAATAAATACTTGCTGAATGAATGAATGAATGAATGATTCTAATCCATTACCAAGTCTTTTGATTCCACCTTGATTCCATTTCTCCCCACCTCCACTGCTACTGTACCAGTCCAAGTAACCAGACTCTTTCTTCTAAGCCAACTGGTATCCCTGCTTCTATTCTGTCCATTTTCCAGACTGCTGCCATGATAATATTTTTCTAAAAGAAAATCTTATCAAATAACCTCCCTATTTAAAATACTTCAGTGTTGTCCCACTGCCATTAGACTGTAAGGCCCCATAGCCCTAACTTGACTCACAAGATGCTGCATGTTGTAGCCCCTGCCCAGCTCTTAAGGCTCATCTCCCACCAGCCGACTCTTTCCTCCCTCTGCTCCAATCCTCTGGTCTTCTATCCGTTCCTCAAGCACAAGCATGGTGTTTCTTACCTCTGAGCCTGCACTCATTCTGTTACCTCTGCCTGTAATATTCTTTCCCTCACTCCATGTGGTTGACCCCTGTTCATCTTCAGTCTCACTTAAAGGTTGTACCCTTAGAGAGAACATCTTGGATCCCTTTGACCAGATTATGTTTCTTTGCTTTAAGCTGCTATGGCTGGCTGAATACGTTTAGTGCCTCTATTACCCTCACCCTCTTGTCTAAAAGCTCATTATCAGGGACCCTGTCTGCCATGTTCATTTCTTTATCCCTAGCACCTAGCACGGTGCTCAATAGATACTGCTGCCCTATTGAGAATTAAGCTGGGTTTTTGGCAACAGGAAATAGGTAAAGCCCTTCCTATTGGAGCTGGGGAGTGTATTGCTTGAAAACTTGCAGTCAAGAAGTTAGCAGGTCATCTCTATGGTTTTGTTGATAGACTGGAATCTGATTAAATGAATTCCACATTCCTTATAAAAATATAGAATTAAAATCCCATAGGAAGAATTTTCCCCCATATAGCTTTCCTGTTCACCATGTTTTCTTTTTAAATCCAACTCAAATGTTACCTCTCCTGTGACACCTTTCTGCTCTTTCCCAGGCAAAGTTAGTTCCTACCTCCACTCTGCTCCCCAAACATCAGCTCCATGTTGTTAAAGGAAGAGAAAACAGATGTGGGCACTCAAGGTTTATTATAGGCGTGTATGGTCAAGAAACTGCCTCTCTGAGGATCTAGGTGGAAGAGATTTTTGCAGGGTGAGACAACGTTACATTGCCTTATTCACTGAGGTATGGATATAGCTGTTTTTACCAACTAGTTTCAATCTTTGTGTTCAAATCTTAAGGACAACAAGACAACTAACCCAATTAAAAAATGGGCAAAGGACCTGAATAGACCTTTCCCCAAAGAAGATACACAAATGGCCAATAACACATGAAAGATGCTCAGCATCATTAGCTAGCAAGAAAATGCAAATCAAAACCACAATGAGATACCACTTCTCACCCACTAGAATGGCTGTAATTAAAAAGTGAACAATAACAAGTGTTGGTGAGAATATGGAGAAATTGGAACCCTCATACATTGCTGGTGGGAATGTACAATGATGCAGCCATCTTGGAAAACAGTCTGGCATTTCCTCAAAAAGTTAAACATAGAGTTACCATATGACTCAGCAATTCCACTCCTAGGTATATACCCAAGAGAAATTAAAACATGTGTCCATACAAAAACTTGTACACAATTATTCATAGCAGCATTATTCATAATAGCCAAAAAGTGGAAACAACCCAAAGGTCCATCAACTGATGAATGGATAAACAAAATGTGGTCTGTCCATACAATGGATATATTATTCAGCAATAGAAAGGAAGGAAGTACTGTTACATGCCACAGCGTGGGTGAACCTTAAAAACATGCTAAGTGAAAGAGGCCAAATACAAAAGGATCACATAGCATATGATTACATTTATGTGAAATGTTCAGAATAGGCAAATCCAGAGACAAAAAGTAGATTTGTTATTGCCAGGGGATGGAGGGAGAAGAGAATTGGGAGTAACTGCTATTAGATATGCGGGTTCTTTTTGGAGTGATGGAAATGTTCTGGAATTAGATAGCGGTGATGGTTGCATAACACAGTGAATATACTAAAAACCACTGAAGTGTATACTTTAAAATAATGTTATGTGAATTATATCTCAATTTTTAAAATGCTAAAAAAATATTCTTAAGTACATCACTGTGTTTGGACCTGCACTTATTTACTCAAGACACTTTATGTTCGGTAGGCCATGGTTTCTTGTTTGGGAATTGTTAGTTACATGCAGACTGGGTCAAGATTATGGTATCCATTGCAGAATTGTTAGTAATATCCAGATTAGATTATGACACATGGCTATATTATTTCTCAGTCAAAACCCTTCCTGAGAGCATTGTAATGACACTTACCATGCTGTCCTATACTGTAGTGTATCTGTTTACAACAGACTGTGAACTTAAGAGAGCAAAGATCGGGTCTTTTTCATCACTCTTTGTGCCTCAGACAGTGCTTGGAATACCGCAAGTGCTCAATAAATGTTTCACTTTAATGCAGTGGTACTTAACAGGGGACAATTTTGCCCTCCAGGGGACATTCGGCAATGTCTAGAGACATTTTTGGCTGACACAGTTGGAGCGGTGAGTTCTACTGACATCTATAGGCAGAGACCAGGGATGCTGCTCAACTTCCTGCAATGCTCAGGACAGCCCCTAACAACCAAGATTTATCTGACCCAAAGTATCAGTCAAGTCAAGGTTGAAAAACCCCGTTCTACATGATTGAGTGAATGACTTAATAAATCCCCAAAATGAATTTCATTAGAGGATGAAAAAGAGTTCCCCTCAAGAGAAAGTAAATAATAAAATCATCCTTGCACTTGGTGTTCTCAGTTAATGAAATGCCCCAGACCGTCTCTTTGTAGCTCTTACCCAAGTTGGTGGGAGAGGCAGACCACGAGGGAAAACTACAAGGTTGTTAACTTCCTGACCTTGACTAAGATATTATTAACTTGCATAAAAGTCAGTCCTGCAGCAGAAAGCACATGGTAAAATGTGCATTCCTTGTCTGTGAAAGAGCCGGGGAAACTTTACAGTGTACTTAATATGCACGAGGAAACAACCCCAACCCTCCACAAAATATACAACTCAGGTGTTTTCTTCAGAATCAGGTGGCAACCCTGTGCAGTACTAGGCCAGGAAGTAGGTAAATATGCAGTGAGCTTCATCCGTAGCTCGGCATACTTAAGGGCACTTTGTGGCAGGGCTCACTCTTTCAGGCCTCCAGATCAAGGATCAGCAGGTTACACCTACAAGCCAAGGCTGGGTGGTCCTCTGTTTTTATGTGGCCCGTGAGCTAAGAATGGTTTTTACCTTTTTAAATGGTTAAAGCTAAATCAAAAGAATACTATTACGTGACAGGTGAAAAGTACATTAAGTTCAAATTTCAGTGTCCATAAATAAAGTTTTATTGAACCCAGCCACACCCATCTGTTTACTATTGCCTATGGCTGCTTTTGCCCTTGAACAGAGAGTATGGCCCACAAAGCCTAAAATATTTACCATCTGACCCTTTATGGAAAACATTGGCTGATCCCTGCTCTGTGGTTAAAGAGTTTAGCAAATTGTGTTTCCAGGAGGCCGTGAGGAATAAGAATGCACCCTGGGCTGGAATCCCTGACACGTGGTTCTGCTGGAGATATGACACCACTCCATTGGGCTGGAGTTTCCTCAACTGTAACATGAGAGGGCTTCGCTGAAGAATCTCTAGAGCCCTTCCAGCTCTTAACTGTCTATAGTGTGTGGAGATTCCAGTCTGTTCAGTGGTTCCCAGGTGGCCAATGTGGTAAAAGTGCAGCGCTGTTGTCTGGGACAAAGCCACAGGGCCAGGGAGTCACATTGCCTGCCACACTCAGCACTGAAACAGACACAAACTCGGATAGCCACTGTGTCTATACAGAGCAGATTTGAAAACTGACATTCTTTGAGGTTTGGAAACATAAACTTTTGGCCACTTTCATGTGCCCTAGGTTTTTTTTTTTTTTTTTTTTGTGAGGAGATCGGCCCTGAGCTAACATCCACCAATCCTCCTCCTTTTTTGCTGAGGAAGATGGCCCTGGGCTAACATCGGTGCCTATCTTCCTCCACTTTATATGGGACGCCGCCACAGCATGGCTTACCAAGCAGTGCGTCGGTGCACGCCCGGGATCCGAACCAGCGAACCCCAGGCCGCCGCAGCGGAGCGCGCGCACTTAACCGCTTGCGCCACCGGGCCGGCCCCTCATGTGCCCTAGTTTTATAGATTATGTAACCCAATTCTTTTAACCCTGAGGAAGAAGGAAATGGATGACGCTAATTATTGGGAAGGGCTGGCATGGGATGGTAGCAAAGGCTGGCCACCCAAAATTCAGGTTTTCAAAATCTAATTTAGCATTTACGGCAAGTTTATTGAAATTAACCAGGTAAGTGTCATTTCTCCTGTTCATTTACTAGCAGCCAAGAGTCTCTGTTGCTCTTTCTGTTTTCTCAATACTAACATGTGGCTCTTTATCTGCAGTCCGCGGGACCATGGGTTGTCGGCATCCGCGCTCCAGCCTGGGCTCTGTCGCTATGGAACTAAACTGGCCTGCTGCTATGGCTGGAGAAGGAGCAGCAAGGGAGTCTGTGAAGGTAATTTTGTAAACGCTCAGACCACCCTGTGCTCGAGTAGTAGGCCAGAGTCTTTGTGTTTTTGTCTGTAATACCATAAGCTGTCAGCAAATTGCCAGTGGGTTCCCAAGAGGAGTGACATGGATAACTACCCACACCCAAGCTCCGGGTTCCTGTGAGATCTCTTCCCATCCAAAATGTGGCTGACACCATCACCCTCGACGTGATTTGTTTTAGGAGACCTCCCTTGTCAATTATTTCTGTTGCTATCTTAGTGACTGTGACTGGGTTGTTTGTTATCGTTTTTGTTTTAATCTGGAGACACTGAGTTGGGCAAAAATAGGCCAATAAATACTTCTTTCTAATTATAATTTTTCCAACTGATTTCTAATGAAATATACTTTTTAATTATGAATCACCCAACCAGTAGGCTTTAGTCACAAACAAGAAAGTAAGCCATTTACTTTATAGTTTTGTTACTCAGATTTTGAAAGTCCCTTGTGCCAGTTTTCAGGTGGTTTCAAGGGATACATGCATATATGCAAAGATTTTAAGTATTTTTCTGATTCTTTTGTACAAATTTCAAACTAAAGAACCATAATTTGCCTTAGACATTATTTCTCAGACCATGTGTTGGGAACTCCGAGAGAGGCCTCTGATAGTTTCAAGAGGGTTGGGGAGGACAGGGATTTGCATAAAGTTTTGTGGTGTTTTGTTTTTTATATGACTTTCTGTGATAACCGACACTTAGTGTAGAGGAGTCAAATCTGCATTCCTCCTAGCTGACTATCTGACCTGGGGTGCATTCCTTCAGGGCAGGAATCTGGTCTCACTGTCCCTGTGTCCCTAGTAGGTGGCATATGCCTGAACCGGAATCCCTCATCTGTTAAATGGGATAAACACACAACTGCGTGTCCCATACACTTTAGGCGTTGGTGTGGAGCATGTTGCATTATAAACTGTAAAGCACAAAATGTTAGCTACTTTTAAGAATAACAATGTTACCTTCTTTTTGCTGGTCTGTCCCTGCCCCAACCTCCTCCTCTCTAGCTGGTTCAAAAATATCTGGGTAGACCATAGGTGAGGGCCAAACTTGATAATATCCAAACTTCATGAAACGTTGGAAGACATTGATATTGCTCCTACATGCTCCATATTATGCAAAACCTTCCACCATCACAGTTTCCTTGTGATGAGATGATAAGAGTATGAAGATACTAGAAAAAAATATTTGAAGATCATAATTGCCCACTTAGATAAAGAAAGTTAGAATGTCCACTGGGATTTTGTCAATTAGAATGGTGGGTCCTCACACTGATTGGATTTATAGTGTCATGATCAAGGGCATTGTCTTGAGAACTAGAATGATGTGGGTGACCTTGGGCAAGGTAGGTAAGCTCATTGAGGCTGTTTCCTCCTCTGCAACGTGAAGAGAGTAATACCTACTGCAGAGGGTAAAGAGTGTGTAGGGGAAGAGAGAGAATCCCCCTTTGCCCTTTCCCTTAAGGTTCTTATGGCTGGCCAAATAATTAACAAGACAGGTTAGCAGGAGAAAATAATACCAAGTTTAATAACATGTATACATGGGAGAAACCAGGGACACTGTGTTTCTCAACACAATAGCAGAAATTCTAGTCTTAAATACCATCTTCAGCTAAGGACAAAGGAGGATGTTGGGGGTGGGGGAAGTCAGTTACAGGAGATTACCACTAAAGCACAGTAAACAAGAGTAAGGTTATTCTGCAGATTTAAGGCCTCACTTTCCACATTGATAAGTTTCTAGAAATGAGGTCATCCCCCCTCTTCCCAATACAGAGAGGGAGATACCTTTACAAATAGAGATTTCCCTTATAAATGTAAATGTTTGTCTGGCAACTCCTTGCAGGGCCATCCAGAGAATATGGCCAGAGAGACAGAACTTCTGATAAGATGGGCTTGTTGGTGCCTTTTCTATTGTAACATCTATTTTACATTATATTACAGCCATCAGATAGAAGATCTGTTCCAGGAAGGAGTTACTATGTCAAATTCTTTAGACAGTTAGTGGGGGAGGTCAAATGTCCATCAGAGAAAACAATCAAGGTAAAGAGATATATTTCAGGGTGGCCAAATCTTGATCTCCCACAAGTGTAAGCATTAAAGGGTGTGCTTATTACCTGGGACACATAGAAAATACCTCATAAATTACCCTTGATTCAGAAAGGACCAATAACTCTCATTGCCGACTTCTGTCCGTTAAAGCACCAGGTGATGGGGAAATTAAATGTCGCTTTATTCTTTTTCTAGACACAACATGACACATTTTTATTTGAAGTCAGTCAGGTGGAAAGGGGCAAAAACCACGTGGGACGCATGATTTGGAATCTCTTACAGTTGCACGAATCTCAGCACCTGCTGCCATAAAACTTGGCGTGTCTCTGGTGAATAAATGAGGGTGAGCTTTGCTTTCTGGAAGGGCTAGTCTGTAACTAGATCAGAGCGGTTTTGCCACGGTACATACAGCCAGTCACATTCTCAATGCTTTTGTAGACGGTATAATACCATAGGCATGAAAGAATTTAAAGCAAGATGTTTAAAGAGCAAGTGCAAGAGCCTTCAAGCAAGATGCTCACTGTGCACGTTTGGCAATCTGAAGAGATTGTCAGCACCCCCTCTGCCCCAGTCAAATGTTCAGGTTAATACCATTGCAATGATTTTTATATCTAAAATCTGTATTGTATTATATCCAATTTGCATGGTCCTTCTTGACAGTAAAGTCATATGCTCCTTGAAGCACCAAATAACAGGGTGGTTAGTCCCTGATTGCCAGGTCTCTGATTTCTAAGCCAGAGTGTGGGCTGCATGATAATGAGACAACCACACATGTCAACCTGCCCGAACAAGCAGTCAGACCCTACCCTGTGAGGTCCCAGTCCACCCAGGCCTTCACCTCCATCCGTCTAACCACCCTTCTTTCCTCGAGAGGCCCTGCCTCAATGCTGGAGCTTTCTAGATCTTAGCCCCTGCCCTGCCTAAATCTGCTCCCTGGGCAGGGTCTGCTCACCTCGATATCATTAACCTTCAAATGTATGTCACTCAGCGAGGTGGGATAGAGTTGCCCAATGAAAAGCTACAGATAGAAGCGTTTCAGGGAGAACTGAACAAGAGAGCTTTACTTTATCTAAAGCACACTTAAACCTCAGACCATTTTAGACATAAACTGAATTTCCCTGTGCTGTGGATTGCCTGTTCAAATCACAGATCCAAAGTTACTGTAAATTGAAAACATCTTTTTGGAGCTTTGACCTTATAGCGGCAAGGGTATTATTCACCATTTCTCTTATGTTCTATTTGGCATTTATCCTAGGCTTTCCTATCTGGACTGCATTGAAAATAACTTTCCAGGGAACAATCAAAGGTCTTCAGGGCTTAAAAAAAAATTTTATTTTTCTAACATCTGAACTTAAAGCTGCATCTCCAGGTACATATTCATGACAAAATAGATGCTGGAAATCAAGTTCGATCTCTTTTGTCTCCAAAAGTGGAAGAATTTCACTGGGAAGCCTTTTTCCCCTACCTTCTCACTTATAATTTATTCAGAGACATAAAATGTTTCCCTGTTAAAAGTTCTACAGCTATTACTTTATTTACTATTCAAAACTATTTGAGTATCTAATATGTTCACGACACTATTAAATGCAGCAGGAGAAAGAAAGATGAATGTTTAAGTCCCTGTTCTGAAGGCAGGGACTTAGAATCAGGCAGTAAATAGAAGTCAATGATAGAAGCCAAATATATGTCTAATTATTTAATAAGATGGTGTGGGGGAAGAGGGAGAATCCCCCTCTGCCCTTTCCCTTAAGGTTCTTCTGGCTGGCCAAATAATTAACAAGACAGGTTAGCAGGAGAAAATAATACCAAGTTTAATAACATGTATACATGGGAGAAACCAAGGACACTGCGTTTCTCAACACAATAGCAGAAATTCTAGTCTTAAATACCATCTTCAGCTAAGGACAAAGGAGGATGTTGGGGGTGGGGGGAGTCAGTTACAGGAGATTACCACTAAAGCACAGTAAACAAGAGTAAGGTTATTCTGCAGATTTAAGGCCTCACTTTCCACATTGATAAGTTTCTAGAAATGAGGTCATCCCCCCTCTTCCCAATACAGAGAGGGAGATACCTTTACAAATGGAGATTTCCCCTATAAATGTAAATGTTTGTCTGGCAACTTCTCGCAGGGCCACCTAGAGAATGTGGCCAGAGAGACAGAACTTCCGATAAGATGGGCTTGTTGGTGCCTTTCCTATTGTAACATCTATTTTACATTATATTACAGCCATCAGATAGAAGATCTGTTCCAGGAAGGAGTTACTATGTCAAATTCTTTAGACAGTTAGTGGGGGAGGTCAAATGTCCCTCCGAGAAAACAATCAAGGTAAAGAGATATATTTCAGGGTGGCCAAATCTTGATCTCCCACAATGGAAACTGATCAATTTCAAGGGAGAAGCCCGCCAAAGTTCTGTGGATTTCTCAAAGTTGAATGGAAGTTCACATGTGGCTGGAGAAATCTGTGAAGGCATCTGGAAGGAGGGGCCATGCAAGGTAGTCCTTGAAGGAGTGAGAGGATATTAACCACTGGAGGGTGGAAGAAGGGTACAGCAGGTGGGGTAACAATAGATAGGAAGGGGCAGAAGGCAAAGGGTAGGTCTAGACAACAGCAGACAATCTAGTTTGACCATAGTGTTGCCTATGTCGAGCGAACAGAGTAAGCTAAGGCTGCAGAAGATGGAGGCCAGATCATGGTTATGATCCTGTACTGTATTCAAGAGGCAATAAAGATTATTTGATGACTTCTGTGCAAGGCATGGCATGATCAGAGCTTTCCTTTTGGAATATCAGTTTAAAGTCGTATCTGACATCAGATTTCCTAGGAACAGAGCTGTAAAGGGGATTCTTGTATAAATAAATATTCTATTGAGGGGTGCTCTCAGGAGAAAATCTGTAAGGAAGTGAGGGAGCAGGGAAAGAAGCTAGGCAAAGATGTGGTTTCAAGAGAAGTCTAGCTTCAGCCTGATCCCACAAGGAGCTCTGGGGTGTTAATTGCAGCACAGAGTTTGTCCTGCCCAGAAACCAGGGGCTAGGCCGTTAGACCCCTGCATCAGTCACGCACTCGTCACAGGCTGTGATGGGGAAAGCAGAGAGAGAGGGGTTCAGTACACTCTCCCAGATATCTGTGGGCAAAGTGGTTCCTATGAGCTAGATAAATATTTATTCAATGAATGAATTGGTGGTAGAAGCAGGGACAGGATGTTATAATGATTAGGGACAAGAAAAAAATAGAGAAGACTGAGATTTGAGTCCAGGTAACTGAGAAATTAATGGTGACATTAACAAAAAATAGGGTTGAGGTTGAAGAGGGAGATGCTGAGGTCTTTAGGAACAGACTTGCTCAGAGGTAGACCTAGTATGAGCCAGGGAGTCAATGGGCAGAGAAGTAGGCAGCATTCCTGGGCACTTACTGAGTCATCGTTTCCTGCTGTGGCTATTTCCTGAGCTCCCAGTAGCTCCAGAACCTGCTGAGAGCCCTTGATTGCCTACACACCTCCTTTCTCTCTCATTGATTATTTTTTCCCTCTCTCCTCTTTTTTCTTTGGGTTTTCCTATTTTCCTGTCTAATGCTTTTTTTCCCTATCTCCTCCCTATGAGCTAGACTTAAACTTTCCATCGTCTTTGACTATTTTTTCTTGCCCTCAACGCAGTCCGTTAAACATCCTATCCTTGTTGTTTCTCCTACCCCTTCATTCATCAAACAAAGATTTATTGAGTGTCTTTTTGTGTCAGGTGTCTGGATACAGAAGTGAATAAAACAGCAAAATAAGCCCTACCTTTGTCCTCCTTGCCTCCAATCTGTGGGTTGTTCATTTTGACTGATAATTCACAGCATTAAAAAGATTCTGATCATTCAAAAGAAAAATAGGGGAGAAAATATGGAAGAGAAAAAAGAGGCAAGCAACAGAAAGAAGGAGAGGGACTTTGGAGTCTCTTCCGGCTCACACATTATACTTCTTTTATTAAATCGTCTGTGTTTACGTGCAAAACTGGCTGACTGTGGCCTGGAAGGCTTTGTTTTTCTTTGAATGTCACTGGAGGCATGGCACTGCTAAGCAAAGTTACAATCAACTTGCACTGGTTGGGGTGGAGGGATGGTGGAGGGTGATCTAGTTCACAAGCAAACACTTTCTGGTATCTTGAAGGGGAAAACAGGCTAGAGAGGAAACAGATCGTCCTCTACATGTCCTCAAGGATTTCTCTGCCATAGAGAAGGCGGCTGAGTTTGACATGCGTGCATTTCACCGTGCTAACTACTCCTGTTCTTTTATCTTCAAAACATCTTTTCTTTCTGCAGCTACGTGTGAACCTAGATGCAAGTTCGGTGAGTGTGTGGGACCAAATAAATGTAGGTGCTTTCCAGGATACACCGGGAAAACCTGCGGTCAAGGTCAGTACTACAGACGGGGGGCATAATACGGGCCCCCCCGGGGCTTTCAGAAGCAATTCAATTGTTGCAGTGGGATTTGTGACACAATATAGTGCTCAGGATTTCATAGATTTTAACTCAAATCTTCAAATGAAAGTGGTTTCAGGGCTAGATTTTTCAATCAATCTCTTCTAGAAAAACGTAAAAGGCGTTCCAACGTTTTTGTTAAGATGCCAGATAAAAGGCCTTTTTTCCTCTAAACAAATAATTTTTATTGTGTTTTTAAGCTACCAAAGTAATGCATATTTTTTACTGAAAGAATCCAACAATGCAAAAGGATATAAATTAAAAAGTGCGAGTGTCCATCCCCAGTCCCTACTGTAACCATAGTTACAGTTTATCCTCCATCCCCACAGTCCCTTTCTATAGTAGTACAGACATCAATATTTCTCGGGGGCGTTTTTGCATGTCAGCACATACAGAGCTGTCTCATACTTTTTAAGGCTGTATCCTAGTCCCTAGTCAAATGTTTTTATCATTTATGTAGAAAATACTTTATTTAACCACTATCGTTTCACTTGTCTCCAATTTTTCGCCATTACAAACAATGCTAAATCAGACATCACTCTATCGTGTCCTTGCACCCTTGAGTGTTTTTATAGGATAAATATCTAAAAATGGAATTGTTGGGGTTGAACAACATGCATATTTTTATTGTAATTGACATATTTTAAAAGGCAGTTTATGACTTTTGTCATAGGCTGTTCATCTGAAGATACTAAAGAGTTTATTTATAATATCAAGAACAGTAGTTTTCAATCTGGACAAGTTTGTCCCCCAGGAAGAGTTGCCAAATAAAATACAGATCCCCAGTTAGAGTTAAATTTCGGGTAAAAAACAAGTAATTTTATGGTGTACGTATGTTCCAAATATTGTATGGGACATAACATATGCTAAAAAAGTATTAGTCGTTTATCTGGAGTTCCCGTTTAACTGGGCATCCTGTATTTTTATTTGCTATATCTGGACACCTTACCCCAGGGGACATCTGGTAATGTCTGAGGACATTTGGAGGGGTTACTACTGACATCTAGTGGGCAGAGACCAGAGATGCTGCTAAACATCCTACAATGCACAGGGCCGCCCCCACAACAAAGAATGACCGGGCCCAAAATGTCAATGGTGCTGAGGGTAAGAAACCCTGGCGTGAAGAACCCTGCAATAATTAAGAAAGCGTCCTCAGTCCTCTAATGCAGTTGAGCAAAGAGCAGCCAATCAAGTTCAGCTGCTCTTAAGAAAGGCTGCCAGGGTTCTAGGAGGGAGAATGAAGCTCTGGAGAAGGGCAGGCACCCGCTCCACGCTATCATCTCCAGCCCTAGCTGCCAAGCCGAGGTTAGCTGCAGACACTGAAATAGCCTTTCTTTGAGCTGCCAGCCCTGCAGCCTCAGAGAGGAATGTCTGAATCTCTTCTGTCCTACCACCAGCATAGAGGCCAGCTCCCCTAAGGTGCTGCTTAGAACTGCCTCCAACTGCTTGTGAGAGGCGCGGCAAGAATCATGCTCTATAAGTAATAATTCAGCTGTCTCCCTCAGCAGGGGTTTCACACCAGAAAATCTGCTTTTCCATATGTCTTGGATTCTGTACCAGGATACCTTCTCGAGAGATTTGGAATAGAGAAGATATTTTTCATGCTGGTTTTCAAGTCCCAGTAAAATATTAACATTGAGGGAGTGGTCCAGTTGGCTCAGGTTTGGGACTGTCTGTCTTCCCCCCCGGAGCCGCCCTGCCCCAAGGCAGCCTGATCAAAGTCCATATATATCCATTAGTGGCCACAGGCCTCAACCCTCTGATGGCGTTCCCAAAAATGCTTCTTCCAAGAGACCGCTGAGTCACCTCTGAGTTAGGGCCTAGTGATGGGGTATTCCTGGCTTTCCCATTATGTCCAGTCAGCATTTTTCAATTCCCCCTTTTGAAGCAGTTAGGATCCATGGGGGGAGATGGTCAAGTGGAAGGGATAAGCAGTGGAGAAGGGGGTTTCAAACATCCAGCTAGGGCATCGAAAAACCCCCATATAGGGATCTTTTCAGAGGCAAAAGCAGCCACTGCTTTATTTTCAAGGATAGGCTTTGCCTGTTGCCACGCTGAATTTTTATCTTACGTGGAATTTGGTTCTTTTCTCCTTTCTATATCTTCCTTCAGGGAGTTAAGACATGAGGCACCATGTGACAACACTTCCAAGGACAAGATCCTCTACCCGTGATCGCTTTTAAAGTTTTATTTTCCTTCTGTATCATTTTTTATTTTAATAAAAAAGTTATTCCTTCTTAATGTTTAAAATTTGTTTAGAAAACACTGAAAAGCACAGAGGAGAAAGTCACCCTCAATCTTACCACCTGGAGATAACCATTATTAGCATTTAGAGCATTTCCTCCCAGGCTTTTTTTTCTATGTATTTTTTTAACAAGTTTGATATCAATCTGTATACATAGTTGCACAACCTTCTTATTTAACAACATCCTCTGAACATCTGTACATAGGATTAAATATTGTCCTACGACCTCACCACCAACAGCTGCCCGGCAGGACTCCCTCTAGAAGGGAATGAACCAAGACAATTTGGCCAGTGCGGAGCCGCACAAAATAATAACTGAAAAGAGGCTGTGCTGTCGCCATCTGTCGTTGGCTGCCTGGGACAATATTAAAGGCAGAAGTATCTCAATTGTATATTTCTAACTTTTCATTCAAGTAGTATGCACACAGAACTGTGCACATATCAAAAATGCACAGCTCAATGAATTTTCAAAAACACCCTTGTAACTGGTATCCAGATCAAGAAACACAAACTTAACAGCCTACCTGCAGACCCCTCATGCTCCCCTCCTGTCACTTGCCCCCCACACCCAAGAAGGAACCATATCTTGACTACTTACACCACAGAGTAGTCGTGCCAGGTTGGTTGGTTTGTTCTTTCAGTTGTGCCTGTTTTTTAATGTACTCGTTTGTATCTAGCTTCTTCCACTCAATATCAAGTTTGTGAGCTTCATCCATTGTTGCTTGTGGTTGTAGTTTGCTCAATCTCATTGCTGCATAGGATTCCATTGCATGAGTATACAAGTCTTTTATCCTTCCTTCTGTTGGGAGATATTTTGATTCTTTCAAGTTTGGGGCTATTAAGAATAGTGCTACTATGGGGGCCGGCCCGGTGGCATATTGGTTAAGTTCTCATGCTCCGCTTCGGCAGCCCGAGGTTCACGGGTTCGGATCCTGGGCGCGGACATACACACCGCTCATCAAGCCATGCTGTGGATGCTGTGGCAGTGTCTTACATACAAAATAGAGGAAGATTGGCACAGATGTTAGCTCAGCGACAATCTTCCTCACCAAAAAAAACAATAGTGCTACTATGATCATTTTAGTACATGTTTTTTTGGTGAGCACATATCCATGTTTCTGTTGGGTATACACCTGGGAGTGGAATTGCTACGTCATGGATATGTCTGTATATAGCTTTTGTAGATTCTGCCAAACAGTTTTCAAAGTGGTTGTACCCACTTACATTCCCTCCAATGGTGTATGATCATTCTGTTTGCTCCACATCCTCACTGACCTTTTAATGATGGTTGGAGAAGAGGCAAGTCATTGCCCCATGTACCCACTCCACGAGTGGAGTCCAGGGAAGCCAACCCAGTTGCCCATCTGGATGTTTCCTGATTCAGTTAACCTTCCTCTGTTTTCTCACTGCCCCCTGCAGATGTGAATGAGTGTGGAGTAAAGCCCCGGCCGTGCCAACACAGATGTGTGAATACACACGGTAGCTACAACTGCTTTTGCCCCAGCGGCCACATGCTCATGCCAGATGCCACATGTGCAAGTAAGTTTCAACAGCCAGGCTGCTCTCAGTCAACCTATGAGGCTTGACTTTTGCTATTTGATGCTTGGGAAAAAGTTGACTTGAGTGGTTTAAAAAAAACAAACTCTAACATCACCCCAGGCTAAAACATCTTTGAGCACTTTTTTTTTAATTGTGGCAAAATACGTATAAAGCGAAATTCACCATTTTAACCATTTTAAACTGTACAATTCAGTGGCATTTAATACACTCACAAAATTGTACAACTGTCACCACTATCTACTTCCAGAACATCTTCATCACCCCAAAAGGAAACCCTGTATCCCTCGGCAGTCAGTCCCCACTCCTCCTCCCCGTTGCCCCTGGCAACCATTAATCTGCTTGCTGTCTCTATGGGTTTGCCTATTCTGGATAGTTACTTTTCAAATAAAAAGACTAACTGGCGAGAAAAGTAAATCATATCTCTCTATATATGCAAGGATGTATTGGGTTTCTTCATGAAAATAAGCATATTGTTTTAGGGAGGTAATACATTTAAATTCCATCTTGGGACATCAGTTCTTCCCACCAACTACCTTTCTCACGCCCCTTGCCCCATGCTCAAAGATTAGTGACTTTTGTTGGAAATACATTCCGATTCACATTCCTGAAAAGAAAAGCCCTTCTGTGATAAAGAGAAACCCATGTCCTGTGGGAGGGTAAGAGTCTAGATCCATTCATTTATTGAGAGGGAAGGCTTTTCAGGTTTTATGTTGCAGCTGAAAGGCAAACCCATCCTCCCTGCCTGCCTCCCCTCCTCCCCACTTCCTCCCTCTCTTCCATCTCTCTTTCCTCTGCCCTGTAGCCCCCAGCGAACCTGGAGCCCATGCCTTCCGCTAGCTTCCTGTGGTTACAGAGTCTCGTGGACTCCCCCGCCCATCCCGGGCTTTTCCGCAGTTATAAACTCTCAGCTAGTGCATGGCTCACTGCTCCCCTGGCTCGTCCTTGCACTGTCCCTCCTTGACAAAGTCCCCAACACCCACTACTCATCTAGACCCTCCATTAGCAAGCAAGCTGAAGAGATAAAGCAGGCATTCAGAGTCTTTTAAAAAAAAATCCTTATTATTATAAATTAAACAGAAACCCACAAGAGACAAATACATAGCTTAATGAATTCTTATGAAGTGAGCGCCCGTGTAACCACTACCAAACAGAACTTTGCCAGAACCTCTCCCCCGACATGGGAACCACTATCCAGGCTTTTATAGTAATCACTTAACATTTTTAAAAAGATATATGCTAATGGATGTTTCTGAAACATTCCATGAAAGCTGAATCAGTGCCAAAAAAGATATCTTTCCCCAAATGGAAAGATAGAATTCAGTAAATTTTGAAGATTAATTTTAAAAGAAGACAACTAAAGAGAAGAAAGAAGTATAGAAATATAACCATCAGTAGGTGCTTTTTACATTACCTTGGCCTGTGTGTCTAGTCCTGTACCCTCTTTGTCTGTTTCTATATATGTAAGGGTTGCCTGTGCCTCCCTGCTTATAGCTCAGTGTCCAGGTAGCCCTGGACCTCTCTCTTGGATGCTGATTTTATTTCACTTGGCCCTTGTAGTCTCTTTTGTCCAACTGGGTGATTGGCATGTTATGGATGGGGGTGGATGAAGGGAGTATATTCACCGTGCTCCCCTATTGCAGACACTAATGATCCACACATGCTGGACCTCTGCTAAAGAAATGCATTTTTGTGAGATAAGTTATGTTTAGCAACAAGTGACAGGAAAATCCAACTAAATTATCTCACTTACTAAAAAAGCTGGAGGCAGGCAGTTCCAGAACAGCTCAGCAAGGACTCAGTCTCTGCCATCCTCAGGGTATTGATTTCATTCTCTTGCCTGTGGCCTCATAATCACAATATGGCTGCCCCAGCTCCAGATATCACACGTACATTTAAGGTAGGCAAGACAAAGGGGAAAAGAGTGATGCCAATGAATGAACGCCTCTTTCATGCCTGTCCCTTTTATCATGCAGCACATCTTTTCCAGAAGTTCCACTCCCTTCAGAAGACTTATCTTTATATCTCTTTGACTACAACTGAGTCACATGGCCACTTCTTGTTGCTGCAAGAAAAACTGGGAAAAAGACAAATATCTGGCTTTCCAGACTCAATGATGGGAATGGCAAGAGAAAAGGGGGTTCAGAATGGATTTTGGGCAGCGGATCAGTTGTATCTGCCACATGTTTTAATACAGGCACCTGAAAGACCAAGTGTCATGACTGAAGTGATTCTCATTAAGGCTAGATATGCATGGGGAGATCTCTAGAATGGATTCTTTTACTCTAATTACTCAGATTGATCATCTACAGTCATGCGTCACTTAATGACAGGGATATGTTCTGAGAAATGCATCGTTAGGCAGTTTTGTCATTGTGTGAACATCATAGAATGTACTTACACAAACATAGATGGTATAGCCTACTACACACCTAGGCTATATGGTACTAATCTTATGGGACCACCGTCCTGTATGCAGTCCATCGTTGACCAAAACGACGTTATGCGGCACATGAGTGTACATCTGAAGTTGCATTTCAGCCTATAGAGACCGGCCAAGTGACATAAAGGAGGGATTAGAGAATGTACAAGAGAAGAGAGAGGTGCAGTCTTTGGTAACTGCAGGGTGCATGCCCTACCCGAAGACCTAAAGAAGTCAAATTTAATACATTGGCCAACAAAACAGACCATGGGGCCACCAAGACACCACCCTTGCCCAGATTCCATTTGGCTCTCCATTTGGGACTCAAACAAGTCTTGAGGCTTATCCTATAATGTCATTCCACGTTTTACATTTCATGTCCCAGAGTTCAGAGATTGTTTCTCAGTAAGCACTTTTTATCATCTCGGAGGAAAAGGCTAATCTTTGCCTACTGTTTCAGACTCTAGGACGTGTGCCATGACAAACTGCCAGTACGGCTGTGAAGACACGGACCAAGGGCCGCAGTGTCTGTGTCCGTCCTCGGGACTCCGCCTGGCCCCGGATGGAAGAGTTTGCATAGGTAGAGCAGCAGGAATCGCCCCCACTCCTCTCCTCCTCCCTTGACTTCTGCCTTGACTGAATTCCCCTCTTTCAGTCATCACAGTCTGCTTGTTGACTCAACGTTGAAAGCTCCTAAAAGCGCAGATTTATGTCCATTTCTGAGATGACGTTTTTAGCCACATATGCTCAAGACACAGTTTGGGATGCTAGAAAGAACACTTCTCTATTGTTTTTGGATTGCCTAATGCCATAGTGAAAAAAGATAAAAGTAATTTTATTTTAGTATATTTACCCTGCACGCTTTACTTCAACCACCAGATTGCACATACTCATAGTACCGTACTTAATAACATTGCACTAAATATACATAATATTGAGAGCAAGTGAGCATTAATATGGGATATCAAACCAAATCAGAATGTTGAAAGAGTTCTTAATCTTTTTTGATTTAAATAAACACATAGCAGTATGATTTAATATTCTTACTTCTTCACTGCAATAGAAATATTTTTCAGTCAAGGTGCTGGATGTTTATTTATCCTAAATGTACATAGCTCAAAAAAGTGCATTTAGATAGCTCAGCCAAGGGGCCGGCCCCGTGGCTTAGTGGTTGGGTGCGCGCGCTCCGCTGCTGGCGGCCCGGGGTTCGGACCCCGGGCGTGCACCGACGCACTGCTTCTCCAGCTATGCTGAGGCCGCATCCCACATACAGCAACTAGAAGGATGTGCAGCTATGGTATACAACTATTTACTGGGGCTTTGGGGGGAAAAAATAAATAAATAAAATTATTAAAAAAAAAAAAAGCTCAGCCAAATAAGTCCTAAATCAGCTAAACATTTTTTAAAAATCTATGTAAATTAAAATGTGGGCTCTGCTCTTTGAAAGTAATCAATGATTTAATTAGATTCACAGGGCTTAGTACTCTTCAGTAAAATAAGATTTATATGACAAGGTTAATTCTTGACCAAACTAAATCCAAATTTTCACTCACCTCTTTAATTTGTCGTGTGCCATTTTTATTGGAAGGGAAAGTGATCACTGAAAAAATAATTTTGGTTAATCCAGCACTGATTTATTATTTTAAGAATGCAAAGGGAACAATAAGCCAGCACCAGCTTGCTTATTGGAACTGCTTAACCACAGTTCCAAAATAACAACGTAATATCTATTTGATTTGACATCTGAAAGTTCAGGCAAAGCCTGAGTCTTAATTGTTTGGTCAGCATAGCCGTCAGCCCCTCTGTGACATGACTCTCAATGGTGGAACAGGAAGGAAGCCTCTTGTCAGCTGAAGTCGCATCATCACATCATTCCACTTGACCCACAACGTATGTTTACGTGCATCCTTAGGAAACCATATGTCTGCGATTTGGGTCAATATTGCAGGACTTGGAGGAGTTTGCTAATGAAATAATTCTTTCATAAAATGCAAAATTTAAATGTTTATGTATTTTGTTTGCATAAAGGGTAGCTATCTGACTATTCAAAAATTGTATACGCTATACAATATATGTAGCTGGAAAAATATTAATTTGCTCACCAAACACGTAATGTATATGTCCCAAGTGCCAGACATACACTCCCTGCCCCCAGAAAAGCCAGGGCCTAACAGGAGAGATGTGACTGTAAGTAATGACATTACAGTGAGATAATGTCTCTAAAACAAGATGTACAAAGTGACATAAACACATAAAGAGAAGAGCTGTGAGTGTGCCTGGGGAATCTAGAACACTTCCCAGAAGATGTGATGTTGGCACCGGAATAATCAGTTTTCCAACAAAGAAACTGCATGTGTGCACGTGCGTGTGTGCATGCTTGCATTCACGTGTGTGTGAGAGCACATGCGCGCACGTGTGTATTTCAGAGGGAGGGTGCTCTTCTTGCTATCACTGATGCCTTCTGGTTCTACATCCTAGATATTGATGAATGTGCCTCTGGTAAAGCCGTCTGCCCCTACAATCGAAGATGTGTGAACACATTTGGCAGCTACTACTGCAAATGTCATGTTGGTTTCGAACTGAAATATATCAGTGGCCGATATGACTGTGTAGGTAAGAGTTCGTGGCACCTTTTCCTTTCTTCCTCTCCCCACCAAACCTATAGGCTCTCTCTACAGATATTTTGATGTCAATTCAGTCTATTAGTTGAACAATCTACTGTGCTGATCAGCTTAACAACACAGAAAAAGTTACATTTTTTAAAGTTTCTGGCATTTAGGGAACTCCAATGACATGAATTACATGAAGCCAGGTCAATAAAGATTTAAAGTAAGGAACTTCAGTCTATATAGCTCTATTATGAGGGTAAATATCTTGAGATGATTTTTTTGTGGGTTTTTTACAAATTTGGCTGATTTTGTTTTGTTTATATATTTGGTTCTATCTCCAGGTACATATCTAAAAATGGGAGAAATAAAGCAGTTTTTATATTTGATAAAAGGAGGGGTAACAAGGCCTATTTAATCCTGATCTCAGCGATCTGTTCATAACAGTTTCCATCAGGGGTGGCTTTAGAGAAATGTGAGGGAGATGAAGGCATACGCTCTTTCCTCTCTCAGCCCTTTCATGGTTCAAGCTCCACATCCCCTAAAATGTTCCCTTTCCAGGGTGACCAAAACCACTCTCCGATAAGACTCTGGTGTCACTCAGCTATTGGCCTAATCTATGTGAAATATAACTTATCCTTTAGTGAAGAGATTCCAAGTCTCAATGAGCAAGTAAAGTGGGGTGTTTGGGGAGCCCTTGGCCGCATTCCCACTGCCCTTGGTGTAACATGGGATGGGACCTGTCCTACAGTGAAGGGAAATTTGGGCTCTCTGTAGACTCCTATTCACGTAACATGTGTCACAAACGTGTGTGCATGACATGGAAAGCTAACAGTTGGGAAAAAAGTAGGATTTCTTTCAACCCTACACTCAGAGCTTCCCAGGATACGTCCTGTGTAATTGTGTTGGGGCAACACTTGGTTTTGAACCATCTTGTGAAGCCTCCACAGCTCTTCCCTCAAATCTTCTCAAACACAAATGTCATCCTAGACAGGCTCGTAATATCCACATTTCTCCTGGGCTTGGCCCCCACGTCCTGCTGCAGACCCATCCAGCTCTGCAATCCGGTGATACAGTGTCACAGAGTAGAAGCCTGTTCCCTGATACCTAGAGGGAGGTTCCACAGGACAGGGTGGGAATTCACATGGAAAGCTTCCAAAAGAAACAAATCTTTGTGATTTTAAAAGTGATTAATGGCCGGCCCCGTGGTTAAGTGCGCGCGCTCCGCTGCTGGCTGCCCGGGTTCGGATCCCGGGCGCGCACCGACGCACCGCTTCTCCGGCCATGCTGAGGCCGTGTCCCACATACGGCAACTAGAAGGATGTGCAACTATGACGTACAACTATCTACTGGGGCTTTGGGGGAAAAATAAATAAATAAAATCTTTAAAAAAAAAAAGTGATTAAGACTAGCATCTGAGCTCCCTTTGTAGCTAAGTTAAAAACAATAGGCTATTTTGTGTGCATGTGTCTACAAAAGCGTAGATAGAAAGTGAGATGAAGAAGAGGGCTCATAAACCTCTCACTTGGGTGGAATTGGGCAGTTTCCTAGTCTAAAGCCAGCAGACTCGCTCAGACCAGCCTGGCCTTGCTCCTGGCAGTCTTGGAACAAAATGCCTCTAAATTCAGATGATGTCAGTGGTTCCTAGCCCACCTAGTCCTTTGTTGGTTTGAATTTATTTTCTGATGTTGTTATTTAGTTCTAAATTAGACAGATGTAAAAGTTAAGGAAAAAAAGTCAATGTCTGACAGATTTCAGTCGTATTGATAAGCAGATGAGATTGCTGTGGGGGAGGTGAGCTGCAGACACACTCCCTTCATACCAGGCGTCAGGCAAGGCCGGGGCTCTGGGCCAAGGTGCGGGGAGCTTTGAACAGTTCTCAGGCCACACTTGGTTTGGTGGCGGTGTTGAGTGGTTGGCCCTGGAGTTGCTCAGGTATGAGGGATAGTCTTTCAGCAAGCCCTGTTACCACAAGGTTGTTCACGGGCATGTTCACCTTTTTAGATGTGAATGAATGTGCTGTGAATACCCATACGTGCAGCCTCTACGCCAATTGCCTCAATACCCAAGGATCTTTCAAGTGTAGGTGCAAGCAGGGATATAAAGGCAATGGACTTCACTGTTCTGGTAAGTAGCATTTGGTGATGGCGTCTTAGCTATTCCCAATAAAGCATTATCTCCATGTCTCCTTCCTCCCTCTCTCTTCCTCTCTCTCTCTCTCTCTCTCTCTCTGTGAGTGTATGTTCAGTGTTTGAAAATTTAACTCTGCCTCAGCCTTGTCTTCTCTGCTAATCGGACCACATCTCTAATACTCACTGAAGTTGTAGGCACTAAACTTAAAGAACAGCTAGGGTTCTGGATATTTTGCCGGTCACAACGTATTTTCAAATACTGAAAATAAGGTTTAAGGTAAAACGACACTGAGCAAATGTGTCTGTCGGGATTGGCTAGGTTATGGTGCAGTAACAAGCATTCCTAAAATGTTGGTGGTTTAGAACCACTAAAGTTTTTTAACCTTGTGAATCAACACTTTTTCTAGAAGCACAACCGAAACAAAGTATGATGAAGCTGATGTCATTTTTTGTGTGTGTGAGGAAGATCAGCCCTGAGCTAACATCCATGCCAATCCTCCTCTTTTTGCTGAGGAAGACTGGCCCTGGGCTAACATCCATGCCCATCTTCCTCCACTTTATATGGGACGCCGCCACAGCATGGCCTGACAAGCAGTGCATCTGTGCGCACCCAGGATGCAAACCCAGGCCGCCAGCAGCCGAGCGCGCGCACTTAACCCCTATGCCGTGGGGCCGGCTAGAAGCTGATGTCATTTTATCCGTCATCCTCTGACGGATCCGTCATTTATCTGACCTAGATTCACATTTTTAACATATAGCAAAGAGTCCCATTGTTTTTGCTGGTGAATTCCCTAATGCTTAGGTGGTAAAATCTTAAATTTATAAACCAGATGTATAACAATAAAATCTCACTGCTGTTAACAGCTACGACAGCAATAATGGTTTATTTCTCACTTGTTCTACATCCGAAGAGAGTTGTGGGGGAAGTTCTTCTCAGTGTAGTCACTTAGGGACCAGGCTGACGGAGGCCCCACCATCTTGTGGTACCATGGTATCGATCAGAGGCTTTAGAGTTTGTCACACGGTGTCAATCAGAAGCTTTAGGGTTTGTCACAGCGGTGAGAGAAGCATGGACGAGCACACGCCAGCTCTTAATTAATTCAGCTTGGAAGTAGGGCAAAAAAAATATAATCTCGCTGTGTGTCCCGAAAGAGAAGAAAACTGGAAATCGTGATGAGCACCAGAATGTTTACCACGGCCTGCCGGCAATGGTTCCAGTACAGTCCCTCCCCTGGCAAACAACGTCTCACAGTGTTTAAAGTCATCCAGGTTTGCCCCTCTGGTCATGTCCCTTTTAGCGCTGGCTCGTTGTGTGTCTAGATTTGTTTAGTACCGTGACTCTACTCTCTTACATACCCCTTGGCAGAGTTCCCACAAGTTCCAACAAATATGGCTGCCAATTGTACCGTGACCTACAGCACATCCCATGCCCCCATCTGGCCAATGCTCCTGATGACACAACAGAGCAGCCGCTCAGTGATGGCAAAAGTCAACTGCCCATACCTTGAGAGACATTGAGCAGCACCCCCATAAAAGGTTCACAGTACCGCAGTGGGCTGTGGGTGAGCGCCGCTGGACAGGAGTGTGTACAAAAGAATAGAACCAAAGAAAATGAGTCTGGAAATCAAATTCTCTGAAGAACTGCCAAAAGAACCGAGCTGCATTTAGTCCAGAAGAAAAAAGTAGTGTGGAAAAGCATAAATTGTGCCCATAAATATTTTAAGCCATGTGAAATAAAAGTAGCTTCCCTGAATCACTGCATGCATAATACTGTATGTCGACTATGCTTCAATAAAAAAAAAAAGTGGGCTGGCAATGGGATTAAATGGCCATTTGGTCTCCAGCAACTCGATGTTGTGGTTTCTATCCCTCTGTATGGATGTGCCCATGATGTCCTTCTGGAACTTTATTCAAAGAAAGAGAGAGATGGTCGCCTGTGCAGGGCTGTGCATGGGTGGGTTGGGGGAAGGGATGCTATAACATTGCGAGGCCCCCAGAGAGGAGAGTGAATAAAGTGGTCTCCATGTTGGATGAGTGGTCAAGGGCTCCTTCACACCACCAAATTTGAACATGTATATCCCACCCCCACTTGTCTCAGGCCGTGTGGTATAATGGTCAACAGCTCAGGCTCAGGAGCTAGGAAGGCCGGAATCTAAATCTGAGTTCTGCTCCATACTGGCTGTGACCTATCAAGTTTCTTAACCTCTCTAACCTCAGTTTCCTCCTGTCCAAAATGGGGCTCATGGTCGTCCTGTGGTGGGTGCTTGTAATGGGCCAAGCCACAGTCTCTTGGAGCTCCCTAATTTCAAGAGACAGATGGGCAGTTCCATGCATATCTCTAGCCCCAGTACAGTGGACTCTCTCTGTATTGTGGCCTTGAAGCTTTCTCTAGAAGGCTACTCACGCCCCTGTAGGCACAACCCAGAGAGGGAGGGAGTTAAGCCCTAGGGACAACCCTCATCCAGTGGGGGACAGGAATCTGTGGAGAAATACCCCAGCTTCCCCTTCGCAGGGTGAGACAAATCTGAGGTATGTTCTACATTGGTTCCCAGACGTTCCCAGCAGGACTGAGCCCCAGTTACCCACACTGATTACCTGCCCACTGAGGCACCATTTTCCAGCTTTTCTCCCTTCCTGTGTCACTGTCCCCTCTCCCCTACTTCTGCCTCCTGGAATCACCTCCCAAATAAACCACCTGCACCTGAATCTTTGTCTCAGTTCTGCTTGGGGGAACCCTTATTGAGACAAGTACCTCTCTCCTAGGTTCAATGTGAGATTTGATCTGCTTGGGGGAACCCTTATTGAGACAAGTACCTCTCTCCTAGGTTCAATGTGAGATTTGAACGAGGTAATATAGGTAGAGAGCTTAGTTCTGCTAGGCACACTAGATGTAGTACCATTTTAAACAGCTATTTATTAAGGGCCAGCTACTCTACTCAGAAATTCTGTAAAAGTGGATACAAAAATGTTGTGTATACAAAAAGATGCCTCAGGAAAACACTTGTGGGCAATTCACCTCCACAGACCTACCCCTGCCCCCAGGCCTAAGAATCAAAGAGATTAGGAAGAACTGCCCAGAGAAAACCTGGTGTCTTCCTTCCTGATCATTTAATCCGCTTGAAACCACGATGTGTTATTAATGTCCAAATGAAGGCAACATCCTTAAGCATGCAATTGGGTAGTTGTTTGCAGCCTGTGTTCTCTATATCGTAATGCAGTACTTTGAAATTATAAATCCCACATCAACACAAACATTTATGTCAACAAAACTTCTGTTTTTCTTTGACCGTCCAACTTTTTTAAGTGTATTTTTGGGTAAAACAAATTTTTCTTTATACTTTGAAACTTCGAACTCATCACAATGTTCTGTTCGATATCTAAAAATCATTCATTTTATTACTATCCATTCTGCGGCTGATTATTTCTTTAGTCTTTCACCAGAATGTTTACTTAAAAGAGAAAACTATCTTTGGGTCGTTCGCTCTATTACTTGCCCAGCCCTTACCATTTTGCCTTGATTCTCTATAAAATAAACAGCCATGTCTCTGTGGAAAATTGATCTCAACAAAGTCTTAACATGCGTTGCTTAAAGGATGGCCAGAAATCCACCCTTATGTGCACAGAAAAGTCATACAAACAAAAATGAGAGAATCAAATCCAGTTAGCATCCACCATTATAAAATGTTAAACAGTCATGTGCCGCATGATAACAGACCATGTATATAACAATGGTCGCATAAGATTAGTACCATGCAGCCTAGGTGTGTAGTAGGCCATGCCACCTAGGTTTGTGTAAGTACACTCTATGGTGTTCACAGAATGACAAAACTGCCTAACGATGCATTTCTCGATGCATTTCTCAGAACGAATCCCTGTCATTAAGCGACACATGACTGTATTGTAAAATAACATTTGTATGCACATGGATTGCTATTGTCGGGGGAAGAGGGAGGATCTCCCTGTGCCCTTTTCCTTAAGGTTAACAAGACAGGTTAGCAGGAGAAAATAATACCAAGTTTAATAACATGTATATATGGGAGAAAGCAGGGACACTGCGTTTCTCAACACAATAGCAGAAATTCTTGTCTTAAATACCATGTTCAGCCAACAAAGGAGGATGTTGGGGGTGGGGGGAGTCAGTTACAGGAGATTACCACTAAAGCACAGTAAACAAGAGTAAGGTTATTATGCAGATTTAAGGCCTCACCTTTCACATTGATAAGCCCCTAGAAATGAGGCCATCCCTCCCTCTTCCCAAAACAGAGAGGGAGGTACCTTTACAAATGGAGATTTCCCTTATAAATGTAAATGATTGTCTGGCAACTCCTCGCAGGGCCATCCAGAGAATGTGGCCAGAGAGACAGAACTTCTGATAAGATGGGCTTGTTGGTGCCTTTCCTATTGTAGCATTTATCCTACATTATCTTTACAGCCATCATGATAGATCTGTTCCAGGAAGGAGCCACCATGTCAAATTCTTTAGGCAGTTAGTGGGGGAGGTCAAATGTCCCTAGAGAAAACAACCAAGGTAAAGAGATAGATTTCAGGGTGGCCAAATCTTGATCTCCCATAGTCCCGCCTTTGAAACTAAAAGTTTCACAGTCCTTTTGAAACTTAAAGAAGTTTCATAGTCCAGAAGCTGAGTTGGTAGATTGTTTCATCTCACTGAACACATTTCTTAGTCCTGATAATAGATCAGTTCAATTAAGTTCATTTTAGGAGGTGGTAAAGCAGGTGGGCTCTCAAGGTTACGCCTATATTGTGGAAGCAAGCAATCAAGTATTTAATAGAAGCATTTCTATGTAAACAAAAGAAAAACAAGGTTAATGGTTGGAGCAAGTTGTAAACCAGTTTCTGAGTTCAGAGGACAGCCAGTTAAGGTTATAGATGTCAGCATCAAAGCATCTTTTGCAGTTTAAAATGTCTCTGATGGTGTCGTCAGGTCATCTCAAGTTTATATCAAGTCCATCAGCTTCAGTTTGTAAGGCTTCAGGAAAAAGGGCAGGTTCAGTTCTCAGTGATTTCAAATGAAAATGATGGAAAAAAATGAAAAACGTTAGTTTGGAGATCTGTAGCCAGATATTTTAGGATACTAGAAGAAATCAGGATCCAGTCCAGTAAATAGATATAAAACAAAAACCTCAAAAGACAATTAACAAAACTAGAATCTAATATCTGCAAATGTATACTACAGTTTTTACTGAAATATAATTTTTCTTTCTAAAATCACCCTCATTTTTATTAAGATAGCCAAATTAAAACTAACTAGTTTGTAAAATAAGTCTAGTTCTGATAGAGTTGGCCCAATTATTTACATAAGTACAGCAAGAATAGCAATTGATGACATAGGCTCTTTTAAATCTGCTTTGCTGGAACTTTTTATAAGGAATCTCAGATTGAACTTCAAAGGCCTCTCGAGGCCAGGAAAGCCAAGCCAGGGATTTTGTCATCAGACTTCGCCTGTAATACCTACAGATTTGGGTGAATTCCTCTCTTCCGAGGTTCCCCCAAAATATTTCGAGGTTCCTTGTACCTGCCAGATAAGTGACATTCTTTACTTATCCTGGTAAGTGCTGCTTGGAACATAAGGTACCAGGCCAATATTTCCACGTGGCTTTATTCCATAAAGTCCAATCTTCATTCCTTAAAAGCTGTATGGTTATATCGCAAATATGATGTTCCAGTCACAGCCTTGGTAATATAACCAGTGTTTCCAATTGTGTCCTGTTATAAGGAGAAGAGATTCTTATTGAACTTATGTAAATAACTATATTGCCATGAAAACAACAATACTTACTTACTAAGAGTTTTTAAATTCGAGGGATCAGATAGAGAGAAAAAGATAAATATTTCAATTTTACTTACAAAAGTATCATTTACCAAATTGCTATAAGTCATAGCTAGCTCAGGAGAAAAGAGAAAAAGTTTTCCTTAAATCTGAAAAAACAAAACATTAAAAATTCAGCAATACTTCAAACGAAAAATCATAAAAATTATAATCATCCTTATCAGTTCATTCAGTCCTGTGTAATCCATTCTTGATCCCAATCTTTTTGTTAGCAGCTTCATGAAGTTATCAGTCTCTCCATCAGATTTCTGTAATTTCTTACGCAGTTCAGTTTTACGATCAGAAAGTTTGTCAGAAACCTGTACTCCAGCGTAAATGTCAGAGTCCTTTCCATGAATTTTTCTGAAGTTGAAACATTTTGCAAAAGCATTAGAGCAAAGAAATGTCTGTAAACAAGACCTCAAAATGGCATTTGACAGAGAAATTTGGTTAATTTTGTGACATACAACACTTTAAAATAATAATAACCAGAATTATGACTGATAACCAGGACAGATCAGAATTTCGGTAATGTTATACAGTTTTAAAACACCTATGTCAATAACATTTACCTACATAATACCACCTGAGCAGGCTTATCATCACTTGTCTGACAATGCTTCTCACGTAGTTTAACATACTGAATAAGCCTAATAAGTTTAGTATCTTTCCCCTTATAGGAAGAGAGCAAATTTCTTTGAGAAGTTCCAGGGCCCTTTGAAAATTCTCAAAGAAAAAAAGTAAAAAAAAGACTTTATTTAAGATATGAATTTTGGGGAGCTTGTCAAAAATATAAAAAGTTAAAGCAAACTGAGCATTAACAGTCCAAAAAGCCTTAATAGAGAGACCTCAGTCTTTTGAACACAGGAAATTATTTTAACAGGTTTTTTTTTTTTAGGTAGACTTACTCAAAGGTAAAGAAAAATCTTTTATAACCTCTTTATCAAGTTCAAGAAATTATCCCTTTAAGAGAAATAAGACCAAATTATAATTTTGTACGAGCTTACTTCTGATATTAAAACTCATTTACTTAATTAAATTCATTTCAATCTTAGCCAAGTTGACCATGCAAAAACTCCTTTTCCAGAATTCCTCTTCCACAAACCTTCTATAACTTTCTTTTTACATTCAGAATTTGTCCCATGTCTTTCTTTTCCCTCCTAGTACTTGAGGACAAATTTATCTTTCTTAATCAACCAAACAAAATATTTTCATTCTTTGTTCCTTCTTTATACATCTTACTTTCCTTGTACACAGACATATTTTTCTTAATATTTAGTAGCTTCAATCACATATACTAATTAGAAATTTTAACCCTTAGAAACCTTAATTTGTAAGTAAAATCTAAGTAAACAATTATAAACTTTCTTTTACATTTGTATCTTGTGGCTTGGAAAATTTATGAACACTTCATAATTTCTGGAAATATGTTACTTTATAGTACAATCTTTTAATGAAACACTTGTTTACCAATAGACCCAAAACACCTTTTAGTTTTCCTGTAATGAAAAGCCAAAACTAGACAAATGTACATTTAGCAATCAATGTCTAATATGTTATTTGGAAACGATCTAGATACTCAATTGAATTTTTATCATAAAATTTAGCAAAACTCTAAAGTTTTAAGTCACCAAAAAGAGTTTGGAAGCTGTAACCACCATAACACATAATTATTGTTTAAAGTTCATCCAACATTTATCTTTTTTTTACAACTATTTAGTTACTTATTCCCAATAATTATTTAGATTGCCTATAAGACTTCTTAAGACATTAGATAAAATTAGCCATCATTTAAATTCCTATTTTTGTTAACCAGTTCTGTAATAGAAATAATATCAGTTTTTTTCTACAAAATTTCATGTAAATTTCATCATCTCTTATACCTTTAAACATAGTTATCATAAAGATTCTTATCAATAGGTCTTGGTCATCTAATTTTGGACAAGGGAAGCATTCCCAGTCAGACATTTTAAAACATACTCAGGCAAAGTTGATGTAACCTCTTTATATAAAATTAGCTCAAACATTCCAACCTTTATAATCTTATCAACACTTACACTTTTACATGTTCTCAATTCAATTGTAACCTGAGTCAAGGTCTTAAGGCTAGTCAAATTTTTTTCTTCCTTTTTCTGGCCATTTTTTTTTTTTTTGGTACCAATTAAACAATTGTGTGAGAGCTCTCAAAACATTTTTTTTTCCCCCAATTTAGAAGTTTTCCCAATTCAAAGGATCCGTCATCTGGCCATTGATGAGTAGGATCTTCATTTGTATATTTATTCCAACAGTGACTCGAACCAATAAGCCTTTTTAAGGAAAGACCCGGAGGTAACTTTCCACGCTTAGAATAAATCTTTACCATGGACGCAAGAGGCGTCCCTGGTGAGGACGCAGATGATGTAGGCCCCATGATCCACAGAATTCACTCCCAAAGATATTCAGAGAAAATAAAGACCTTCGTTGCACAGGCGGTAAGGATGGTGTCTCCGGTCTCCCACAATAGTGTGGGACGCCTCCAGTCACAGACCCGCTAATCTGTGACACCGGGCGGGCGATACTGGAATGGGATTTTTCCAGCACTAACAAGCAACAAAGGTTAAGACGACAAAAGCCCTTATGGACTGGGCCCTTTATGACAAACTCCCCTGAGAGCTTGGCACAGCTGGACAAAGAGACAGTTCGGAACCCCAGTCTACTTGACTGGCCACCAAGGTGCACTCCGGTAAATGCACCTTCCGTATGGTGGAGACCAAGGAGAAGATTCTCACTGGTCACAAAGCCAAGTTCTCAGGACACAGAACAAGACAGAGACTACTCTGGGAGGACAAGGGATCAAGATCAAAACCAAGAGTACTCTACCAAATTTAAACCAAGTCACTAAAAGCACAAGAAACTAGTTTCCCAAATATTTTCTCCTGCCAATCTAAATTTAGAAAGAGAAAAAATTCTCACCACTTCCTTCCGCCGGACCCCGCAGATAGAGATTCCGGGAGGCTGACATGGTTAAGAAGTCTTACCTTTTGCCGGCTTTCGTCAGGCGTTCCCGTATCTCATCATCTGCAGTAGTCCGGGGAGAAGGCAGATCTTCCAGCCAGAGAAGGCAACTTGCCAGCCAGTGTGGCTCCTGGCGACTACGCCAAAACTGTCGGGGGAAGAGGGAGAATCTCCCTGTGCCCTTTTCCTTAAGGTTCTTCTGGCTGGCCAAATAATTAACAAGACAGGTTAGCAGGAGAAAATAATACCAAGTTTAATAACATGTATACATGGGAGAAAGCAGGGACACTGCGTTTCTCAACACAATAGCAGAAATTCTCGTCTTAAATACCCTGTTCAGCCAACGACAAAAGAGGATGTTGGGGGTGGGGAGAGTCAGTTACAGGAGATTACCACTAAAGCACAGTAAACAAGAGTAAGGTTATTATGCAGATTTAAGGCCTCACCTTCCACATTGATAAGCGTCTAGAAATGAGGCCATCCCCCCCTCTTCCCAAAACAGAGAGGGAGATACCTTTACAAGTGGAGATTTCCCTTATAAATGTAAATGATTGTCTGGCAACTCCTCGCAGGGCCATCCAGAGAATGTGGCCAGAGAGACAGAACTTCTGATAAGATGGGCTTGTTGGTGCCTTTCCTATTGTAACATTTATCCTACATTATCTTTACAGCCATCATGATAGATCTGTTCCAGGAAGGAGCCACTATGTCAAATTCTTTAGGCAGTTAGTGGGGGAGGTCAAATGTCCCTAGAGAAAACAACCAAGGTAAAGAGATAGATTTCAGGGTGGCCAAATCTTGATCTCCCACACTATTATATAATGTACAGCATTGATAAAGCAACTTTTATTATGAGTTCATTGTTTTTGCAAAAATCCAGACTCTACATTGCAATACAGAAGAGGAGTTAGCAGATTATCCTTACACACCATCTATACCCAGAGAAAGAAACACCCTAAATGTAGATGTGTATGGATATTTTTTACTGTTGTAATGTATGTGAGTATTAATAATACACTGTTAGATAATTTGGTCATAATTTGACAAGAGCTGTACCTCATTCTAAGAAAATCAAAACTTCGACATTACCTGACTTGGGTAGTAAGAGTCAATTTAGGAAAGGACACTATGTCGTTTAGTTTATTCGCTTCTGGAATCAAATTACCCTGGCTTCATTCCTGGCTCCCCAGCCTACTGCCTGTGGACTGAGAACAAGTTATGTAGCCTTTCAGTGCCTCAGTTTCCACATCGGCAAAATAGAGATAATAGTATCTGACCCTTAATAATGTTTTGATGATTATATGAAATAATCCATATGTAATAAATAAATGTCCATATAAAAGGCTTAGCTCCAGCCCAGAATATATTATGTGCTCAATAATCATGCACTGATAGTAGGAGTAATAGTGGCAATGGGTCAAAATTCAATAATTATTCCCATTGAAAAGCAGCTTCCTTAGTCATTGGAAATATGCTTCTGACTTAATTCGGTTTATATAAAGCATATTCAAGAACACAGGTGTTGCTACACCCAGGCCATTCCAATTTTTTTTTCTTTCAATTGTAACAAACATTAGACGTCTGGAGGCATGGCCTGGAAAAATTTTTTTTAACTCAGTAAAAGATTTTAAACATTCTGGTGATGAATTCTAAAAATCATAGCAAACAGAGGCTGAATATATGTCAGGCACTAATCTTAGTAATTGACTTGTGTTCGCTCATTTAAACATCACAAAAACCCTATTCTTATCCCAACTTTATAAATGGGGAGCCTGAGGCAAACAGAAGTTAAGTATTGGTTTGAGGACATACAACTAGAAGAGATGAGAGCTAGAAGTCAAGTCCAGGAAACTGGGCTCCAGGGCTGTGTGCTGAAACACAGGATAGGTGTGTGCATGACGGATGGCTACTCCCCTGGGATGGAGACCTCTCCTGGGCCCCTCCCCAACAAACTCTCCTGGCTCAGCTTTTCTGCCATCCCTGCCCTTCCCGTTTCCTGGGTCCCATGGAACAGTACATTCCTCACCCACGGTTAAGCCTCTCCTCCCAGGACTGTCCAACGCTCAGATGAGAGGAGTGTTTCTCCTGCCAGATGATAAGAGATCATTTAGTGAACTAAGCACAGGTGAATGAATGTCAAAGTCATATTTCTCCTGGGGAAAATGTTGACACATCATGATCATCTTCTCTAAGTAAAGTCAGGGTTTTCAGGTGGGTAGAAGTTTTTGACAAGGTGGATATTTAGAGAAATCTCAAATCTCTCCCAAGAGAAATTGTCAACTTCATTTACAGAAGACTGGCCTATGAATCCGAAAACTCTGAAATTCCCTGTTTTTATGTCTGAGATCCCTAAACATGCCAAATCCCTATCCCCGTCTACTGCCACTTTCTCCCACATTTTTATATTCTCAAAAAGATGTTGCAATAATCAAGAAATTTTTAAGAGAAACAATCATCAGTTTTGTCCAGTTTGAAACAGCAATACCTACTAGATAAAGCCAAATCTATCCATTTATAGTCATGCATATGCATAGTTTTTTTATCCTTGCCCCAGTTCTCTCTACATGCTAAGGGAGTGAATTTGTTGACACCACAAAGGTGGTGATGGTTTGATTTTTTTTTTTAATAGGAAAAATTGAAACTTCAAAGCAGAAACTGAAAGCAGATGTTTAGGTTTGCCTGGTGTGAGTTGAAACCCACTCCTCATTATTTATTAAAGATCCTTAGTTTTATGTTACTGATTGCATAAAGGAAATTTCCAGGGAATGGTTGTTTCCTGTTCATTTTTCATGCTGGATCCTGGGAAAAGATTCAGGGAGCCATGGACGGAATTATACAGTGGGCCCTCCAGAGGAAGATCTTTATATGATCAGCACATTACAATCAAAACTTAACATGCAGCCTCTGGCAAAGAAGCTGAAACAGGCCAGCTGAAGGTCAGGAAAGTGAGGAATGATGCATTACTTGTATTAGTAGTAGTTGGTTTTGAACCTGTAACTGCGGGCTGTCACATTGATAAACAACTAGAACATTTCATTGAAAAGGGAAATGTAGCTCTTGTCATAACAGGCTTAGATTGATTTCAAAGTAAAAGCAATGTATTAATTAAGAGCATATATATTTTCAAAGCATTTTTCTTTCTCCTTTTGATTACCCAAAATATCGTGGACTTCTCCTTGTTTATTTTTCTACCACTTTGGTAGAGATTGAATCAGCCAAATGATGGAGAAGAACTGAGCAGGTGAAGAGATTAAAACATTGCCAAGGAAAATATTCTAATAAAATCCCAATCCAATTTCTTTTTTTTTTTTTAAAGATTTTATTTATTTATTTATTTTCCCCCCAAAGCCCCAGTAGATAGTTGTATGTCATAGTTGCACAGCCTTCTAGTTGCTGTATGTGGGACGCGGCCCCAGCATGGCCGGAGAAGCGGTGCATCTGTGCGCGCCCGGGATCCGACCCGGGCCGCCAGCAGCAGAGCGCCCGCGCTTAACCACTAAGCCACGGGGCCGGCCCTCCAATTTCTTTTTATAGTATTCTTTTTACACACTGAAATTGATGTCTACTCCCTTATTTCATTTCCCTCTAAACTATATCTAAGTAGTAGAATTGAGCAAATTGGTTCAGATGTTATTAGACCCTTTCTTGCTTAGTCTTAGACTAGCACGTCTACATATTTTATTAAAAAATATACATATTTGATTTTAAAGATCAGTGTTTTTAATTTTTTAAAAATTACTTTTTTATATCAATTGTATCTTCTTAATTATCATGAGTAGATCCCTAGAAAGGGAGCATGCATCTTTGGATTCTAGAGCTCAAGGAATTTGAACCAGCCTCCAGAAAAGTAAACCTTAACCCTAAAGCAGGAATAAACCTGTCATGGAAATAGGACTGGAAAAAGAGTCATTCATCTGCTTTACCCTCAAATCCTAGCTCTGCCCCTGGGTAGCTGAGTGACTTTGGGCAAGTCACTTAACATCACCCAGTTGCCTCACCTACAAAGCAAAGATGTTGGGCTAAATGACCTTTTTTCTACCTCTTGAGTTCTTCTACACTAACATTTTCCCCCAAGGGTCATTGAGATCCACTGTGCAGTATGAGGAATCAACCTAGAGGTACACTTTTAAAAGCAATTTAACTTAGTGATGAGAAATCAGAAATGAATGTAAAACAGTAAATATGGAAGCCTCTCTATAAACATTCAATAAATGAAATCATTTAGCTTTAGATAGTAGTTGATTAAGGTGAAGAAATTCAAAAGGGAGAGAGAACAGGGAAGAAAAATTAAGTATGTATACATTGAACCATAAATCACCATTTTTGTAGGTCACGGATGGCCCATTATTGGCAATTTATATAGTCCAGCCTAATGCTATAGCTGTAATCTTTGAACATCAAATTTGGACAAATCTCTAGGAGTACCTGGACAACACCAGCTTTGGAGAATATCAGCATGAAAACAGAAATATTAGAGGAGTCTGGAAAATTCAGCACTTTGGGATCTGTAGCCCTACTTGGTAGGAGCAGGTATTGCATTATAGTAGTCTCTGAAGCAAAACGAAAGTGTATCCTCTAACGAAAAGTAGTTAAGATACTACCGGAACACTAGAACTGCTTAAAACAGATGCAAATATAGTTCTTCCTAAAATATCACATGGGAGAGCCTCATCTGAGTTGGTTCTGGAAGATTCATTTGCAGCACTTTTACACTCTTTAAATGCTCCATTTTTTGTGAGCGACCTAATTATCAGCCAATGTGGAACTTCTCGTCTTATTGTTTGTTTCAGTTATCCCTGAAAATTCTGTGAAGGAAGTCCTCAGAGCACCTGGTACCATCAAAGACAGAGTCAAGAAGTTGCTCGCTCACAAAAACAGCATGAAAAAGAAGGTAAAAATTAAAAATGGCATCACAGAACCTTCTGGGACTCCCGCCCCTAAGCTTAACTTGCAGCCCTTCAGCTCTGAAGAGAGAGTTTCCAGAGATGGGAACCCTAATGGAGAAAAAGAAGAGAATGAAGAGAGCAAGAAAGAGGGGCTCAAGGAAGAGAAAAGAGATGAGAAATCCCTGAAGAACCACGTGGAGCAGGAGCAAAGCCTTCGTGGAGATGTGTTTTGTGAGTATCACTTTTGTTATTTTAAACATTTTATGAAAAATGAATTGTGGTTTCTCCTGGCAAATGAAAGAAGAAGAAAAGATCGGTTTCATGCCTTAAGAAAGAAGGGTTCAGCTCTAAGTCCTAAGAAGCAGGGTTCTTTATAAGGTCTAGAAACTTACATCTTCCACAGATACGAAATCAAATTTGCTGGTGTGGGAAACAAGGAAGGCAAGTCCTTTGCCCTTACTGGGGAGGTTTCGTGTTTGATGCAGACACTCTTTCCACCCCCAGCCAAGTAAGCTTGCTTGTCCTGCAAGCACAGTTGTCTGACTGCCCAGCTCTCCGTGAAGCGCACCCCCAAACCAGAGAGACCCTCCCCAGGAGGATCTGCCAAGCTCTACCTTTTTACTTCTGGAAGGCACTTTTTACAGTCCCACTCAATGAAAGGAGGATTTCACAGTTGTGTGGTTATGATTAAAAAAGCCAAAATAGACAATTGTAGGGGGGAAAATTCTATAGTAGAGCTTAAGCTTAAGTTTTCTACGTGAACTAGATAACTGCCTTTTTCACTGGTTGCTGTGCAGAACACACCATAGTCTCAGCCTCTCCCGGACAGTTTCCATATTGACCCACCCTGGATCCCCCACTCTGAGACTTTCCATTTGATTCTCACCAGGCATCTGCTGCTCCTTCTATATTTTGCCTTGTCTGTGCTTGGCTCCATGCCTGTTGGACTTAACCAAATGAAAAGTAGACACAGGCCCACCTATCTAAGAACTAGCATACCAATGACATCTCCCTTAATAGAAAATGAAAATCTCAAGAAGGTATATTTCCAAAACCTGATTAGAAGGTTCCTAGTGTAGATGCTTTGGTCAACTGGGGCAACCTTTGGACAAAGATGTTCTAGATGAGGAAACTGGAACCAATGTGAATGCTTTGGAAAAGTTAGGAAAACACTGCTGTAACATATTCTGTAAGTAGAATACATGATCAAGCCCTCTTTGTTCAATCAGTCATTCATACCTTCTTAGCATGTGGGATTTTCTTAACTGATCAAGTGTTCTTTATTAGCCCCAAAGGTGAATGAAGCAGGTGAATTTGGTCTGGTTCTGGTGGAAAGAAAAGCTGTAACATCCAGATTGGAACACAAAGGTAAATAATTCTTTCTCCCAAGTTTATGCTCTCTCACAGAGTCATGTCATTTTCATTTTTTCATAGGATGAGATGATTGTTTATGAATCACTGCTTCATTCCTCAACACCAAGGGAACAATTGTTACATCATGACACACAGTGCCAGTATGAAAATAGTAGGTCCTTACATGACTAATACCAATAGATTACAATATATTAAGGCTCTCGTCTTCCCTCCACCTCTCCCACCTGACACCTAGAGCGAAGAGTTGAGGGAGATTGTATGTATGGAGATGAGAGAAAATGCCTCGTTTGCTTCAACTCCAACACCTGAGGGCCTACAACCTGAAAATCACCATGTACTAAAATCTGGCCCAAAGTGCCCATGTCAGTTACCTATTGCCATAATAATGCTGTGTAACAAACAATCACGAACCCTCAATGGCCTACAGCAATAAATATTTATCTTTGCTTATGAGTCTATGGATTGGCTGGCTAGTTCTGCTGATCTGAGCTGGTCTGGGTGGGGCTCACCCATGTGTCTGCAGTCAGCTCTGGGCTTGTTTGGTGACTTTGCTGGTCTTAGCTGTGCTCTCTCACATGCCTGGGGCCTCAGTTGGGACAACTGGGCTGACTCATGTGGTCTTTCATCCTCCACCAGGCTAGCCAAGCTTATTCTCATGAAGCAGTGACAGGGTTCTAAGAAAGAGAACAGAGGCACACAGGCCTTTTGAGGTCTAAGCCCAGAACTGGCACATCACTTCTGCCATATTCTATTGGCCAAGGCAAGTCACAAGGCCAGCCCCGATTTAAGAGTTGGGGAAGGTGCTACAAAGTCATATTGCAAAGAGCATGGATACAGGGAGGGGTAAAAATTGGGACCATTTTTGTGATAAATCTATCAAAGTTTCATAATCTGGAATGTCTTAGGCATGATCCCTAGTTCCTCTGAGTTCATTTAGCACTTTCACTACCATGACAAATGGTATGTGGCATCTCTACACAGGCATCAGGGAAAAGCCTACTTAAATATTTATCCCTTTCGCTTGGTGTACATATGAATGGCTTGATCTTCTATTTCCTTTTCAAACTGTCTTTCACTTACCACTATACATGTCCTAAGCTTGTGCTAATTTGATTCCCTTTTGTGTTTACCCCGTGAGTATATTATCCAATTCTATCCCTTTGGTTTATAGGACAATCTCCACTAGGAAGAAAATACCTCTCTAGTTCAGTCCTCCAAATTTAATCTGAGAAGCTTCTACTGAAAACTCTCCAAAGGCTAGTGACCCATGACCCAGCTCCTATAGGCATCTTGTTTTCCTGCATATTCCTCCTAAGTGTTCTACTTTTTTTTTATTTCTCTGCATCAAACATCTTATTGAACATTTTCCTGGTTAGGAAGAAAATGTTTCATAGCTCAGGGGATAAGCTACATTCTCCAGGTGCTCAGAACTCCTGCTCCAGCTCTGCTTTACACTTGTTAAGTGACATTAATAAATTATTTGAGTCCTCTTTGGATCCCCGAACCGACCAGGTTTCTTATTTTACTTTTTCTTCCATGATCCTTAGGGAAACACTGACAGAAACAGAAAGCTGACAATTTTGGATATGAGCATATGACTCTGTGATTTCAAAGGTCCTTGAGTAAGGTGTCCTGGACCACTCAGTCTCAATTAGAAGACTCAGGTGGGCACCCCAACTCTGCCACTCACTGTTTGCCTTGGGCAAGTCAGTTAGACTTGTGATGCCTCATTGCTTTCATGCGTGAAGTTGGAATAAGAGCAACACACCTCTCTAAGGTGCTGTCTTAGGCTGGGTCCCTCAGAAATAGACCCTGAGACAAGAATTTGTGTGCAAGTGGTTTATGTGGTTTATCCCAGGAGACTGGTTGGGGAGTGGGGAAGTGAGACAAGGAAGAGAAGGAGGCCATAAAGAGTGTGGTATCAAGCAAGTTTCCACTGTGGGCAACTGGAGCTTGATCACATTGGGGAACTCTGGGAGCCAGTGGTGAACACGTGGCTCAGAATTGTCCTGCTGGAGGGGCAAGGGAGCTGGGGTATTTATACACCAACTCCCATCTGACATAGGTTGAAGGCTGCTCCCAGGAGAGTGCTAATTCCCTGGTGCTCCTGGCCTGCCATAAAAGCAGGACAGGGCACCACTGTGGCAACTGGACTTCCATCCCAGTTGGACCCTCTGCAAGACTGAAGAGAACCTGGATTCCAATCTGATTTCAGGTCCATGTCCAATTCCAGCACTTGGTGGTCCTACCCAAAGACAAGAAAAAGGGAGATATCTATCCACCTACTGGTGCCCATCACTGGTTGAGGGCTCTCCTAGGGACAGAGCTCCTTGGTATTCTGCTCTGCCTGGCTTAGGCCAAGCAAGCTCCAGCTAGAGAATACCCTCACACAGAGAGTTGTGGGTATTTGCAGTAGAAAGCCATGTGTCTGCAAGGGAACGTAAGTGCTGACAGATATTGGTGTGGCACCAACAGCGTCTGTTTCAGGGGTGGTATGGATTCAATCAGAGAATGTATTTGAAAGCACTTTGCAAACCATAAAGTGCTATACAAATGAAATATTGTGGTCATGAGACCAAAGCCGTGAGTTTTATCTCCTTAAGGAGCAGTTGGCTATATGCTATTCCAGTGTACATTCCCAGTTTCCCACACGTTGAGGAAAGAGGTGGGGGGGACGGGGGGGGTGTTGGGACAAATGTGCCACCACAGTTATAAACCAACTGAAAAATTTATGTTGCACTGTTTAGGGGCTGGTAACCTCAACTTCTCAAACTAGTAATAGCACTCACTAAAGAATATTGAAGACTGGAAGCAAGTATTACTTGGCATCTTTTAATTTTAAAACCAGTACTGGAAATAAAATATCTTCACTGAAATAGGGAAAAATCGGGGTTAAGAAGGAAGGAAAATGAGAAAAGAGGAGGGTTTTAGTGCTGGCTCAGGATGTGTACAGGATGGACAGTACCGGATTTGTCTGCTTTAGGATTCAGGTCCAGTTCCAGCACTCAGTGTCTACAGGACTTGAACAAATGGCTTATGACCCTCGGTTTTACATTCCTGAAAACAGGTCTGACTACAGAATTTTTCTGACAATCAAATCAAGTGATGTAATGTATGTGAAAATATTTCGCAAATTGTAATAAGTCAACAACCAGCTGCTGCCACTTCTCTCTTGAGCTTTTTCCCTTTTTTTCTTGCCATTCCTTTATTCCTCAGCATAAACTGCCAAAGCCCCAAAATCAGGGCCAGAGGCTGGCATTAGTTATAAACAGAAGCATCTCAGTCTTCTCCCTCTTTCCTAGTGGTATTTACTGTTGTCTACATCAGGGGTCAAAAGACTTTTGGCAGCCTGGGGTTCGAAGGTTCAGATCCCAGGCGCGGACTGACTCACTGCTTATCCAGCCATGCTGTGGCAGGTATCCCACGTATAAAGTAGAGGAAGATGGGCACGGATGTTAGCCCAGGGCCAGTCTTCCTCAGCAAAAAGAGGAGGATTGGCAACAGATGTTAGCACAGAGCTAATCTTCCTCGCCAAAAAAAAAAAAGACTTCTCTTTTCTGTAAAGGACCAGATAGTAAATATTTTAAGCTTTGTGAGCCATACAGTCTCTGTTGTAACTACTCAACTCTGTCATTGTAGCTCAAAAGCAGCTGTAGGCAATATGTAAATGAATGGGTGTGATGTGTTTCAATAAAACTTTATTTACAAAAACAAGCAGTGGGCCAGGATGTTAGTTTGCTGACCCCTGATCTACATAAAAGTAACCAGAGGCACTGGTTCAAAGCTTATACTAGCTGGCCCAGTGCTCCATGCAATTGTTATGATTTTATGAAATTAAGATTTGTTAAGTAGAGCGCCGGAGTGCCAGGTGGTTCAACAAAAGACCACAGAAGAAATTGAGATAGAGAAGTTTATTACTCACAAGTCCTGGAGGAAGTACATGGCACGCCTTGGGGGGCCACATTGGGGGGTCAAGGCAGGGTGCTTACACAGAAAGAGGCAGGACCTGGGGCACATGCTTTTATTAGGGTCTGTTGGTGGAGCACTTTGGGGTTCCCGGGCTAGGCTGGATGGGTTAATTCAAACCCAAAAGATTGGGGTTTTGGTAAGCTCCGAGGGGAGTCTTATCTAGGGAGCACACAAGAGGAAGGCCCTCGGAAGCAAGGGAGACTGATTATCACAAGGGCTGTCAGAGAAGTCATCGCAAGAACTTACATTTACTCGTGCCTCTGCAGGCTTTATCTAGGGCAGGCACTAGTGTGAGGTGTACCGTCAGTTTAGGGGCCCCACAGGCTGCTGGGCTGAACAAAGTGGATGCCGAGGAAGCAATGCCATAGGGTAGCTTAGCTAAACTCTCAACAGCAACTGAAAACATGGCATTGCCTTCCCAACTAATGCTCTTAATGATTATGAAATGCACTCTTTTTCTTAGCAGATTTAAATATCTCAGTTGACTGCAGCTTTGACCATGGGGTCTGTGACTGGACACAGGATTTAGAAGATGATTTTGACTGGAATCCTGCTGATCGAGATAATGGTATTTAGATTTCACTACTTCATGTTGTGCCGATATGGCACAGGTAAAGAAAGCTCTCCAATCATGGGAGGGTTGTTATTCCTGTCACTTGTTAGGTCAGGGTTGTTTGTCGTGGTTGGAAAATTTTAGACCTTCTGAAGTCTCCCCTGATGAATGACTAACTTGGTTCAGCATATATTCTGCTCCTTAATCCCCTTCCCACCCACCTACCCCCACAAAGGATGCTCCAGCAACCCTCTGCCATATTCACTCTCCTGCTACTGAGAGAGAGATGTTGGAATTCGTATAAGCTTTAAGAGTATTGGGGAAAAGACAGAAAGAAGTTGGTCCTTTTCCTCAATTTACCAGCTATGATGCTCTGTAGTTTTGTTTTGTTTTGTTTTTTTGTTTTTGTTTTTGTTTTCTGAGGAAGATGAGCCCTGAGCTAACATCCCTGCCAATCCTCCTCTCTTTTTGCTGAGGAAGACTGGCCCTGAGCTAACATCTATTGCCAATCCTCCTCCTTTTTTTTTTCCCCCTTTTTCTCCCCAAAGCCCCAGTAGATAGTTGTATGTCATAGTTGCACATCCTTCTAGTTGCTGTATGTGGGACGCAGCCTCAGCATGGCCGGAGAAGCGGTGCGTTGGTGCTTGCCCGGGATCCGAACCTTGGGCCGCCAGCAGTGGAGCACGCGCACTTAACCGCTAAGCCACGGGGCCAGCCCCCATGATGCTCTGTAGTTTTTGTTTTGTTTTTAGGGGGGAAATAAATCTTGAAAGGAAATATGACCTTTACCTAAACCGGGAGTTTTAGTAGAGTCACCCCTCAAAGCATCAAAACCGTAATGAGCATCAAATCAGCAACCTGAACTCCTGGACTGAACTTTCCCTTCTGTTGCCTAAGGATTTCTTTCCACTTAATTTTGGATTTTTCTCAACCTCAGCTCTGAGCTGCCTACTTAAATACTATTGATGGGCCCTAGCTTTCCTTTTGGGCAGAGCGTTTGGCTGGCAGATTCCATTTGGAGCATAAATTGAATCCCTGTCTCCTAAGGCTGACTATATAATTAGAGACAACTGTTACACCTTCAGGGACTCCAGTTCCTTACCAGTCAAATTATTTATTGGGGGATATACAGGCTCAGCCCTCAGGTAAAAGATCCTTCTTCTAGATCCTTCCTCTAGGCTTATTCCTCCCTGAGACCTGTTCTTTCAAGCCCTCACCTGCAGTCAAGAAATCGATATCTGGTAACAAAAATTCCTTTTAGAACTTGGGATTAGAGTACATCCCACACAGCAAAGTTGTATGAATGAGACTCTCGCTAAAGATTCAGAGCAAGCACAGGGCAAGTTTAACCAATCCAGAGACAATACATCTTTGGAGAAGCTATCTTGTTGATAACTAACCTGAATTTCTCCTTTCTTCCATCATAGCTTCTCTAGGTGTATGTCTACCAGAGCTATATCATGCTGGGAACCCATAGGTTATCCCAGGATCTCAACCTCTCACACAGTCAGCAATGTCTTTGCTTGGGTTTTCCATCAATGGGAAGTCCCCTATTTACAAACACCTGATTCGCAAATGACCTTGGGGTTCTCAGCTTTTGCATCACTCAAATTGTACTCCCTCCCCTCCTGCACCTCCACGAGATTTCTAGGTGGGCTTGTCTTTCCTTACAGAGTTAAATATGAAAAAGAAACAAGGGATGAATCAGCATTATTAGAAGGATAAAATCTCAAGGACAGAGTAAAAGGGGCTTTAGCTGGGAGAGAAGGGGAAACCTGCCACAGTGGGTCACAGAAGAGAGATTGTAGCTGGTAGAGTTGCTAGACAAAGTATAGGATGCCTAAATTTCAGATAAGCAGTGAATAGTTTTTAGTGTATCTCAAACATGCTGCTTATGTGAAATTCAAACTCCACGGGGCATCCTGTATTTTTCATTTGCTGAATTTGACAACTTTATTAGCTGGGGAAGAAGACTGGGAAGTCTCTGGGTCCAGTGGAAAACTAAGGCATTGTCACCCTGGGTCCTGCAAGCGTGTCCGGGAATTACACCAGCAGAAGACTCCACTTCACCCCCAGTGTCTTCCTCCCGGCTTCTACAGGAATTCCTCCTCGTCAACTTCTTCAGACCCCACTATACGAGAGGTTTTCCCCAAGTTCATCAAAGTCACAACCAGAAGATTGGAGATGAGCAAACGTCCACTACCACTGGTTAAAAGATACTTAGAAGATGGATACTTAGAAATAGAAGAAGATGTGCTCCTGTATCCTAAATCAGAACTGAGAGTGATGTTTTACACATGGTAGTTGAGCTCCATGAAACCATTAGTACAAATTCATGCATGTTGTAATTAAATACCACGCTATGGACCCACCTAAGGGGCTGACTGTCATACATATCATTAACTCAATGGGGAAGCGCATTCCAAGGTTCAAAGAACCAAGGTGGAAAATTCTAGAACACAAGTTCTCTGTCAGCTGCAAATTACCTGCAGTGCTAAAAGACCATTTAATAGATTCTTACCCCATATCTGCTGCTACCAAGCTTTGTGAATGTGGACAAATTTCTCAGCATCTCTGACCCTCAGTTTCCTTCTCTATACAACAACAGATTTCAGCTTTGTGATCCTTAAAATCCATTTAGCATGAAAATTTTGTTCTCATGTTCAAAATAAAAAAGACATCAGCTTTCCCTGTAGGAGACTATCATTCATTTTTTATAGTTATTTTATACACTATAGCCAAACCCTTTACAATGGCCTCATTAACTGTGCATTTTTCTTCTCTTACAGCTGTTGGCTACTATATGGCAGTTCCGGCCCTTGCAGGCCATAAGAAGGACATTGGCCGATTGAAACTTCTCCTCCCCTACCTGCAGCCGCAAAGCAACTTCTGTTTGCTTTTTCATTACCGGCTGGCTGGAGACAAAGTAGGGAAACTTCGAGTGTTTGTGAAAAACAGTAACAATGCCCTGGCATGGGAGGAGACCAGGAATGAGGACGAAAAGTGGAAGATGGGGAAAATTCAGTTTTATCAAGGGATCGATGCTACCAAAAGTGTAAGTGGAAAAACGGTGTTAAACTAGATATTTACATTTTCAATGATTTAACAAGCAAAACAAAACACTTACTGAAGTACATAGGTACTGGGGCTACAAAGATGAATAAGACTTTTTCCCTACACTTAAAAAGCTTATATTCTGGGGGCCCGCCCGGTGGCCTAGTGGTTAAAGTTTGACACGCTCCACTTCAGCAGCCCAGGTTTGGTTCCCAGGCATGGAACCACACCACTTGTTTGTCAGTAGCCATGCTGTGGTGGCAGCTCACATGGAAGAACTAGAAGGACTTACAAATAGAATATACAGCAATATACTGGGGCTTTGAGGAGAAAAGAAGAGAGAGAGAGAGAGAGAGGAAGATTGGCAATAGATGTTAGCTCGGGGTGAATCTTTAAAAAAAACTTATATTCTGGAGCGAAATAGGCAAGGCAATTAATCAGCACAGTTAATGATAATACTTGTCAGGTGCATGCATATCACATTCTGGAAATGATCTGTTTGTGTGGCAGGCTTCTCCCACCAACTTCCTCTGAACCAGGCAATAAATCCCTTCACACACGCAAGAACATCTTCCTCATTCACTCTATGCCCAGCACTTATCACAATGAATGGAAGCTAGAAGGTCATTTTTTTAATGTTTTTTGAACTAAACTGAGAGTGGCTGTTATCTGGGGTCCTCAGGACCGCCCTCAGGTTCCATGATTCCCTAGAAGAATTCAAAGAATTCAGAAAAGCTGTTATATTCCTGATTACAGTTTATAACCACGGTATGCAGATGATACTGTTTTTGATAGACTGTATATGTGCGTGTCATTTTATTCTTTTCTCTCTAAAACTGTTGTTCCAGAGTAACCTCAGTCCTCTTTGAATCAGAATCATTTTGCTGTCCTCTAAATCTGCTTATTTCTGATAGTGAGAATTAAAGACCCCACCAGGCATATTCCCTTCTTTATTACTTCTCCTTATGGTGAATGGTATTTAAACAGTTTTATTTATTTATTTATTTATTTGTGAGGGAGATCAGCCCTGAGCTAACATCCGTGCTAATCCTTCTCTTTTTGCTGAGGAAGACTGGCTCTGAGCTAACATCTATTGCCAATCCTCCTCCTTTTTTTTCCCCCAAAGCCCCAGTAGATAGTTGTATGTCATAGCTGCACATCCTTCTAGTTGCTGTATGTGGGATGCGGCCTCAGCATGGCCGGAGAAGTGGTGCGTCGGTACGCGCCCGGGATCCAAACCCGGGCCACCAGTAGCAGAGCGCGCGCACTTAACTGCTAAGCCACGGGGCCAGCCCTGGTGAATGGTATTTAATAGGTGCTCCATAATTTGTAGCTATAATTTTTTTCGTAATTATTGAATTAAAAATATTTTGGTTTTTTTTATGATTATAAAACTAACATGAACTACTTTTTAAATATTACACTATTGAAGAAACTTATAAACATTCATTCAGCAAATATTTATTTTAATAATATTTCTTTGGAAATATTTTTGGATGAATGAATGCATATAAAATAGTCACTGTATATGCTTAATTTTGTTAAGTGAGTCACTCCTGTTGTTTTGTGTCCAGTTCGAAGATAAATTTTTTTAGTATTCGTCCTCTGCTCTCTATACATTAGAGATTTCTAAAATATAAAGAAGTTTGCTTCTCTTTTATTACTAAATTTCTTAGATAAAAATGATTATAGCCTAGTATGAAACATTTTTGAACACATGAAAACAATGACATTCCAGATAATTTCTGAATATATAAACCAACATTTTAAGAAAAATAACTATACTACTACAAACTACTAAAATCTGAATATATCAAAATAATTCCCTTTCTACTATATAGTTTTGCATTAGATGTTCACGGGGAATATTAAATTTCTTCTAGCCTGGTTTTTGAAAAGAAAAACATTTTCTTTTATTTTTGCTTTTTTTCCCCGAAGGAATTCCAAAATTTCCTCTTAAACCTTACCCTTCTCAGCTTTATGGGGCTTTCCAGATTCTTTTAGGTGTTGCAGCAACTCTGTTTTCTCTGAACACAATTCACTCAGTGTGGATACCTGGAATCTGGAAAATAGAATATATTACTATATATTCAATGTCAAAGCCTGTTTCTATGCATTAGGGACACGTGAGTTTAATCCTCTTGAATAGCTATTAAATAGTTTGATTATATCATTGTTTTGAATATTTTGAAGTAATTTTTTATCCCCTCTCCATTATTAGATCATTTTTGAAGCAGAACGTGGCAAGGGCAAAACTGGAGAAATTGCAGTGGACGGCGTCTTGCTGGTTTCGGGCTCATGTCCAGACAGCCTTTTATCTGTGGATGGTTGAATGTTACTATTGTCTTTTATATCTTTATATTTGGCTTTTTATGTCAGTTCTCTGTTTCATAGACCCCCTCAATTTTAGAAATACAAACTGAAAAATTATAATGTACCAACTGAAACATTATTGTAAGATGCCTTTCTTATATAAGATGTGCCAATATTTGCTTTAAGTATAGTACCACTGTGTCTTCTCATTTTTTTCTGAATTGATAAAATGTGGAAATGCCAGTTCAATTTTGCCCCCCAGTGTATCTGATTTGTCTACATGAGTTGATGAACTTCTCTATACAATATTTCTAGAATTACAAGAAAAAAAATAGGCACAGAGAGATGTTTAACTCTTTGACTTTTATGGCACTTCTTGGAAACAATGACATCACAGATAGATTTTTACCTAAGTGGCTTAGCCTGATCTTTTACAGCCAAGCTTGTATATTTAACTTCTTTGTAATAATAATATCCAAATAATCACCTTGTGTCACGGTTTAAGTTTTTCTAAGAAAATGTGTTGTTGATTCTATGTTTAATTATGTGTATGATTATTGGCTTTGCTGGAAAATGTGGGTTTTCTTCTTTTCTCTATGGAAATACTTTATATTCTTAAAAGTTCTTAAAATTACTTCCTATCATGGGAACACATGACTGCTTTATTAGACCTCATAACGGCAATGCAAATTAGCTTAAGTTGTTGAATTCACGGCCTCAGAGCACCACCTAAAACTAAATAGCAGGTAGCAGGACTCAAGAAAACAACGATGCCTTCTTTTCTTCCAAATTCAAGACCAGCTTTGGGTGATAATGAATCCTGAGTGTATTCCATGAGAATGAAAGTATATTCTGTTTAAAGATTCTGAGTCAGAAACAGAGGCCCAAGACAGCTCCCAAACAGAAGGTTCCCCAGATACTGGCCTGCTGTCCCCTAAAGCAATGAAGGCATTGAGCCAGAGGAGGAAGGAAAGAAAGAAGGTGGTTCACTTCCTAATCTTTAAAATTTGTAGCATCACTCTTAAAGTTTTTTTTATACTGAAACTCTTAGTAATCCTTCTTCAACAGTGTTCTCTTTAATACAACCAACACATACAACCTTTGAAGATGGTGGGAAAAACACATTGTTCTCCTTTAGTGTGAAGTACTTTTGGCATACAAAGTCTACACATAACTGTAGTCATATCTGTTAGAATAATTGCTAGTTGTGGAAACCTCAAAAATAGTGTTTCTAGTGAGACCAGGTGAAGAACTGCCTGGCTAAGTCAAATCAGCCCACAGAATTGTATGAGATAATAAAATGGTTGTTTCAAGACATGAAAATTAGGAGTGGTTTGTTACACAGCAAAAGTTAACTGATACAGGTGGCTTCTAATACTGTGGTAGAACCTGAAGAAGACCCCGTCTCTTCAGCGACCAAGGAAATTTGAGAGCATCATTGTAGCTTAGAATAAAGGAAGATAGAGGAGAGAACTTACAATGAAGGCCAGTGCCCCAGGGATCCAGGTTAAAGGAAGAGATGTTGAACCAGAAATGAAATACGGAGGCCGGGGAATCATGTTATATATGGATAGAAAATCCACACAAGAAGCTGAGTTAAGTTGAATTGAATAATAATATTTCATGTTTCTCTAATATCTGTAGCAGAGACTTCTAGTTGCCTACCTAATATCCATTCTCACCTTTTTCCTTACTAGTATAACCATATATAAATATTTTTTTTGTCAGGGGGGGCAATGGGCTCAACTAAGAAATGGCATTACCCCAACCTCTCAGATGGAGGAGCCCACTGAAGTCATTGGTGGGGCTTCCAAGAAGGATCATTAAAGAGGGCTCTCAGCTGGCAGCCCCCTTTTGCCAGTTCTCGTCCTCCTTCTTCCTGCCTGCGATGTGGTTGTGAAGGCAGGAACTCTGTGAGCTACCTTGTGATCATGAGGGCAAGGACCATGCCCTATGGAGAAGTGCACAGCAGGAGGAAGCCTGAGTCCCTGATGACACTGCGGCGTCTCTACTCCTGTGCCAACTGGTCACTGCTCAGCATTTTATTAAGTGAGAGAAAAATAAACCCTCTCTTGGCCTATCTAGGATTTCAAACAAAGCACAATCCAGACTCAGGTGACCTCTCTCCCTGACCCCTGGGGCTGCTCCTGCCATTTTCATCACAAGACCATAGTCTTGGGGACTAACTTCTTAGACCCTTAAATACCAACATATTTTTTTGAATTCCAATCAATAGCCTATAGTGTCATGGAGTGGCCTGCACCAGCACTGAATCATACTTGGGTTTCTTAGGTAACCTAAGGTCAGCTAATTCAGATATGACTTCCATATCTGTTGTCCCTGGCCACCACCCAACATGCAAACTCCCCTTGTCACCCATCCTCTCCCACTCTTATCCCCACACTGTTATGGGTTCCCTCCTCCGGACACTAACTCTCACTGTTTCTGCCCCCTTCCCCATCACACATACTCCACTGTCTGGTAAACAAACTTCCCTCCATCTTGATTCATGCCAAAGATCTCTTCCTCCATCCCTCAACCTTAGCTGAACGGAGCTCTCTCCCAGGGACGCCTCTCCCCCTGCAGCCTTATCAAATGAAAGCTGCTCATCCTCCTATACTGTATGCACGTTAGGGTCTGGAGCTGAGTGGCATCCTCCTTGCTCCACTCTTTTTCACAATCTCTTATTTCTCAACTTCCATGTAAAAGTCACTGTTGCTTGGAGGTACAGTTAAATAGCTCTACAGCCCTCTGTCTTTCCTAGCTATTGTCATCAACCAACAGGTGACATCTAAGCAAATGACCCATCCAATATCCTGGCCTCACAGTTCTTTGATCTCCTCTATTCCAGTTACCATCTCCTCCTCAGTCACTGCACCATGGCCACCCCTTGGACTTGATCATCACCTCTGAACTCTTGAACTGCAACATCAAATTCTGATTTATCTGGCTTTCTCTTCTTCTTAATCTCCCCACACTTATCCTTTGAACTTTTTGAAACCCCCATTCCCTTGACATCATTTTCTTGCCATCTTGGGCTTCCTCCTGGCTTGACTCTCCTCTAATAAAACATAACCTGGATTCCAAGGCCCACCATCCCTTCAAAGACACTCTTGCCAATGCCCCTCAAGGCCCATGCTCTGGTGTCCTTCCACCACAGCCACCAGGCAGAGCCCCAATCTGGATCAACCCAACTGCCTTCTCTATGCTGTCTCCAGGCTGCTGAGCACTGTTAGAGAAAATGACATCCCATGCAGACTGGTCCTTCAACAAAACCATGATCTTCAACCTTCCACAGACCCTGAGTGCTGCCCAAGTTACTTATCACTGAATGGTGCTTGCCTATTTGCTGGTATAGACTAGATGACTTTCACCAGGATGTCCCACATCCTCCAGCCTCATGGGTTTATACTAACATATTGAAATAACAATGGCTTGAGCCTCCATTTTTGCCTCCTCTTTGAGGCCCATGTCAGCGGCTGACTAAAGCACTGAGATGAAGATTTTGAGACCACCTCTGGGCCTTTGTCACAAGTGAGGAGGAGTACTGAATGACACTCTTTGGAGTTCTCTGCTCTAGGGGTTGAGAAAAGCCTCCTTGTAGCCACGAAGTTCTCTCCCGTCCCTCCCTTAGAGACCTCAGGAGACCTCAGATGCCAAGTGGAGGATGTATTCCTTATCTCATCTGTAAGATGACCGTTGGGACTTGGGCAACACCTACACCCCTTCTGCTCAGGCCCTTGATGCCTCCCTAAGACTGCACTGATCTCCAGCCTGGCCAGAGGTAGCCTGCATTTTTTGTACTCTTCTTTTTTTCTTGGAGGCACAGAACACTTGCTGAATGACTAAGGAATATTTTTACCTGAAGATGTTTTCAAGTGTCAAGAACCGTTACCCTACTTGCAAGCTAACAAGTTGGCCTGTCACAGTTTCATAGATATTGGTAGAAAACATGAGACTCCTGGATCAGAGACGGGCTTTATTACTCACGGGACGATAGACAGCATGGGCCTTGTGTTCACACCACTGCTCACAGCCTCACAAGTCTCACGGGGGTGAGGCAATGCAGAGGCGGGTCCAGGTGGAGGCCAGCACACAGTGATTTTGCGCCACAGTTGAGGAACCCTGAGCTTAGGAAACGTCCAATCTTATAAGGGAACTGACAGCAAACTGCCCAACCTTGCCCCAGAAGGAGACAATATTTTTATCTTTGTGAGGATACAAATCTGCGCACGGGAAGGAAGACACTATTTCTATTCTCCCAGGCTGTGTGCTCTACAAACATCCTTGATAAGATGGTACGGAACAAAAGCTGCCACTGCCTTTGTGCAGAAGATGGACGGAAACACAAGAGAACCATGAAAAACATCCTCCCAACATCAGACTCTGGGATCAGTTAGACGAGGGGAAGACGGCTAGAAAGACTGGGTAGGAATCTGGCTCCTGTAAGTCCATAACATTGCAGATAACATTCTCATCCTGATGCTACTGCTTTCTGGAACTTACTTTTCCAGGACGGCTATTTAAATCTTGTTCCAATCTGATCACAAGATATCAGTTAGGTGATTTAATTTCTGCAAAATAAACAAACATGGAGTAAAGTCATTCCACATTTTGAGGGAAAACCATAAAAGTTCTAGAATATAATTTGATACTCTCCTCTGATAGTGGTTATTTGTTTTTGAGTCAAATATTCTTGCCCTTTAGAACATTTAAAGTGTTTTGGAAATCTGACCGGGTGAATTGGATAATGACTATTAAGCAGCATTTCAAGTAAATGCAGTTCTTTTGGAAGGTGAAAAGCTATCAGACTGACAGGCCAAATCACTGATAGTTTCTCCCCAAGCAGGACTAAGGGCAGGGCTAGTGGCTAGACATATGTTTCTATTTTAAAAACTGGCTTTTATTGAATGTCAGTATACTGATTTTAAGTGAGATTTTTTCAAACCCCTTTGATAAGTCTGAGGCCCTCCAAGAAGGCTTAGACTGAGTCAACATCTAAAAAGCCAATGTAGGTCCGGCCCCGTGGCTTAGCGGTTAAGTGCGCGAGCTCCGCTGCTGGCGGCCCGGGTTCGGATCCGGAGCCGGGGGCGCACCGACGCACTGCTTCTCCGGCCATGCTGAGGCCACGTCCCATGTACAGCAACTAGAAGGATGTGCAGCTATGACATACAACTATCTACTGGGGCTTTGGGGGAAAAAAAATAAATAAATAAAATTATAAAAAGCCAATGTAAATGAATTCAACTTGTTTCCTCTTTAATTCAGTCAGGCAGTGACTACAAATGCCAAATAGCTGTGTTCTGTCTCCATTCAAAGTGTCATCCTGGCATTGTGTGGATGCAACGTCATTCTGTTTGGTCAGGGAATGGCGAGGTAGCATGCTCTTGGGGGTTTTGTAAATGTGTACAAATAAGGGTTCTTTTTCTATGTGGAGAATGGGTTGTGGATCGGAGTAGTTATTTATGACCTTTTTGGAATTCTTACATCTTTAAACGTAGTATCTCTGCTTCATAAAAATTCTATCATTAACATGCACATGAAAAAGTTCTGTAAGACGATTTATAAGTGGACTTATGTCTTAGAGGCAGTAATACGGGGTAGTGGTAAGAGTCTGGCCTGGAGCTGTGAAGTGCTGCCCTGGAGTGGGCTGAGAGAAAGGTTACATATGCATATTTTTGATTAAAAAATTATCCTATGGGGGCCGGCCTGGTGGCATAGTGATGAATTCACATGCTCTGCTTCGGTGGCCCAGGGTTTGTGGGTTCAGATCCCAGGCATGGACCTACACTCCGCTCATCAAGCCACGCTGTGGCAGCGCCCCACATACAAAATAGAGGAAGACTGGCACAGATGTTAGTTCAGGGACAATCTTCCTCAAGCAAAAAGGGAAAGACTGGCAACAGATGTTAGCTCAGGGCCAATCTTCCTTACCAAAAAAAAACAAAATTATCCTATGTATATCTCTAATCAATCTGGGACTGTAATATAAACTTTTTCCATTTCTATGTTGTTTTATTTGTTTGTTGTGGTTTCTCTCACTCTGTGGCCACGTTCTGCAGCATGAAGAGTGCTGGATTAAATGAAATTAGGCACGAACCAATTACCCTTTACTTCTCAGAAATTTCTTTAAGAGCCTATGTATTCATTTCACTGACAATGTTGCTCAAAACACATTTGGAATTGCCTTTTTCAGGTAGAAAAATCATACAAGAGACTTGGTATTGTCAATTTACGGTCATGTGTCATTTATGACCAAAACCACAATTACCAACCCAGAATTCCACTCCTAGGTGTATACTCAATAGAAATGCATAGTAGCACTATTTGTAATAGTCCCAAGGGAACAACTCAAATATCCATAATGTTCATTGTGAGTAGAATGGATAAATAAACTGTGGTCTATTCGTTCAATGAAATACTACCAAGAAACCAGAATGAACAAATGAATGCTACTCACAGCAACACAGATGAATTTTAACTATGTGGCAATGATCAAAAGAAGCCAGAAAGTACGTACTGTCTGGTTCCACTTATGAAATCTTCAAAATTGGGCATGCTTAATCTATGAGAAGTTGGGATGGTGTTTACCCTTGGAGGGGGTGCTAGAAGTGAACACAAGGGGGGACTTCTGGGGGACTGATGCTTTTTGAATGGGCATGTTGACTTTGTGAAAATAATTGGGCAGCACACATGATTTATGCACTGGCTTTTCTACATATGTAGACATAAAAATTTCAATACAAATATTTCAATAAAAATTTACTTTAAAAAGTAAAAGTGTTACCCCCCTTTAAGATGAACCTCATCCATCTGAGCTTATGCCAATTGACTTGGGACACCTAGAGTGAATTCACCTCTCAGTACCAGGCAGGTGGTGACTGAAGTTATACAGACTCATGTATAATCCAGCCACCAATGACTCTTACATTGGGGATGTCCCCTGACCTACCATGCAGGATACCAATGGCCCCTGGACATCAGCTGGCTGCTGGAGGTGAATGGCATTGAAGTCTTGAGTGGGGGGTTCAACAGGCCCAGAGGCTGAGGCTTGAGGAAATATTCCTGCTGCTCAGGAACCTGGAATCCTCACCTTCTCCACATCTATTGGTCTTTCTGGACAGTGATAGAAGTTTCTACAATCCCCTTTCCTATCCCTGTCACTGTGCTGTTAAAAATTTTTTTCCTCATGAGTCCAAGCTGCAGTCACACAGCTCTCCTGCTGAATGTGAGACCCTTTCCACTGGTATCCTTCATTTCTCAGATCCTCTCTCAGAGTTCTAGCAGTGCCCCCTGGTGGCAGCCTAAGTGCATGTGTGTGGCTGCCACCAGGCAAACAGCAGAGGGCTGTCTTCCGCACCTCTTGCCCTCTCCTTGCTCCACGTCTCCCCTCCCCAGTGTCGTGTGAACTCATGCTTCTTTCCAGGTACCCAGAACCTTCCAATTCAGTCACCTCTGAGACCTGGAAGAATCCAATCTTGAAGACTTTTCATTTTCTCCCAATTCACCCCATCAACGTTTACTGGTCCTATGTCCCATTCCGCTGGTCTCTGACAAGTGAAGGGAGACTACCTTGTAAGATAACTCAGGCGTGGGGAATAAAGAACTGCAAGTGCAACCTTTCCCAAGTAATATTCGCTCTTTTATAATAGCAGCTTCCCATGCCTTAATACAAAGGAACGAGTAAGAAGGCAATTTCAGCACTATGGTAAGATCAGGGCTTCTCTTCTGATGGCCCTCCAATCACATAGCTACATTGAGACAGGGGCTGTGTCAGTTAGTGTTTCCTGGTAGCAAGCAACAGAAACAGACCTGAGCTAACTTACAGCAAAGGGAAGTTACAGTAAAGAAGCAGGAGTGGGCAGGTGGATGGAAAGACTAGTGATCCAGCCTTGGAAATGGGCTGCAGGGCTAGAAGCAGAACTGTGGGAAAAAGCCATTGCTGATCAGGACACTACCATTGCCGGAATGACCTCTCACCATGTTAGTCTCCACATTACTCCGCTCAAAATTCACATTCTAGAGAGGGGTGTGCATTCGGTCCAGCTTGGGTCATGTGGCTGCCCCCTGGCTAGGGTAGATTGGGGCACCCGATTGGCTGTTCAGAAGGTGGGGTGAAAGCTGGGTGGCCCAAACCCACCAAAATCCACCACGTGGACCCCATCATGTAAAAGCTGGGATTGAGTATATGTAATTGTCCCAGCCAACATACCAATCTAAATGATTTACTCTTGTCATGACAAAGGAGTTGACATCTTCATTCTCTTCAGCAACTAGAAAACTAGGTGGTGTTTGGGTCAGGTTTGAAATGAAGAACAACTAATAAACACTATTATATGAGCCAAATGATGCAGCAACTACAACGTGCTAGGTTGTTATGGGAAAAAAATGAGGCTGAAATGGAAAAACGCTTCTCCTGGGCGCCGTAAATCAGAACGGTACACTTCTGGCCAAATGTGTCTCCCCCTGAAGACTTAGAAAACCTGGAAAGAACATGGTTATCCTTTACATTGTTTTGGATGAGTGGTCCCTCTGGCAGCATGCCCAGGTCATGTGATGAAAGGAGGGCTGTGGATGGTGCGTACGGTGTCAGTCCATGAGGATGAGCCTGGAAGCTACATGGTACAAGAACGAAAAACAAAGGAAGAAGCACAGACCGATGATTTTTAGTTCAATGCTTATGTCTTGCTACTCTGATGAGCTGCTGTTATAAAACGACCTCCCTTTAAAAGAAAAAGCTGAGAACCAAAATGAAGTGAGGCATTTCATGGAGCAGTCCACACATCAAGATCACTGACAGACTGTATTCCTCCTGATGACAAGCCACTCTGACAGAATGAAATCCCAGGTGGTGGGCTTCAGCTCGGATTTCTTAACAGCAATGCAAAGGGCAATTGAGTAGGCAGGCAGAGGTCTCTGAACAGAGTCGGCATCCTTTCATCCCATTTCTCTTATATTTTTCTATACTTTTCTGATTAAACGGAATTTTGAAGCATTCCCAGGAACCAAGTGGTATAAATGTTGTTTCATTGCCTCTGAATTTCCATCCTATGATATGCACCAAGAAGTGATTGAAGCCAGACTTGCTGGTCCTTCATTTCCCTGCTAATCTGTTGCCATAAACCTACGGTAGAATAATTTATATTCTAGAGAAATGACAAAATGGACTAATTGTGTGGGAAAGGAGAACAAGATGTGTGGAAATGATCTAAAGATTACCACAGGTACAAGAGGATGTCAAATGGGATTTTTCCCGACTCAGTTTCACCTAGGGCCCCACAGCTAAGCACAGTGTTTGGTGCCCACCGGTTCTAAAGAGATGTGCTAGACCATCTACACACGGCTAAGTGGAGAGTCCAACACTACTTCTGCCACCTGTGGCTCCTCACCCCTCTTCAGCTTATGTATAGGAGAAGGCAAGAGTGGAAGAGGGCTGTTAGAATTCTGGAAGCTTCCTTCTGCCTTCCAGGCAAGTGGAGGGGGACTTTGACAGAACCACTCAGAGAGATTGACAGGTGCCCCTGTCATGAAAGGGCACAAGAAATGGTGCTTGACTCGCCCAAAAAACTCAACAGGTGAGAAGCCAGCTGCACCTGCCTAAGACTACCTATGATGGCAAAGAAAGCGGGTGCAGAGGGAGCAGCCTCTGCTTCCAGGACCAGGTGCTGGGGTTCTCCTATGGGCTAAGTGCACATCAAGCAAGTAGCTAGGCTTAATTTGTTCTGGAAGGACCTCGCCCAAGAGGCCTGTCTGCAGGTGAAGTGACCCAACAGAAAAAGCCTCGGTGAGCTCCTCCTCCAAAGCAGGAGCTGGTGGTCAACCAGACAGCGTATCATTTGAACCAGAGAATGGATGAGTAGGGGCCCCCAGCAAGGAGCAGTCTCCAAAAAAATCCCAAAAGTGAGCCCACAAAAAGAATAAAAGAGGCAGCATTTGGACATCAGCACACAGAGAGCTCCAATACCAGGTAACAACATCATTAATTGTGCTAGTTTCCTGTGGCTGCCATAACAAACTGGGTGGCTTAAAACAACAGAAATTTATTCTCTCACAGTTCTGGAGCCAGAAGTCCAACCTCAAGGGGTTGGCAGGACTACACTCCCTCCAAAAGCTCTAGGGGAGAATCCCTCCTTGCTTCTTCCAGCTTCTGGTGCCTCCAGGAGTTCCTTGGCTTGTGGCTGCATAACTCCAATGTCCACCTTTGTCTTCACGTGGCCTTCTCCTTTGTCTCTGTGTCTTCTCTTCTGCCTCTCATAAGGACACCTGTCATTGGATTTAGGGCCCACTGGGGTAATCCAGGATGATCTCATCTCCAGATCCTTAATTATATCTACAAAGGCCCTTTTTTCTGAGTAAGGTCACATTCACAGGTTCTGGGAGTTAGGAAGTGAACATATACATCTTTTAGGGGAGGCCACCATTCAACCCACAACACTAATCAAAAAAGACCTTTTCACCACCTCTTCCTCCCCCTGCCCTCACCCTGGACAGGCCAGAAAATCGTGGAGGAAGCAGAGAAAGGGTACAATAAGGAAAGTGAAGAAATTGATCCACATGTCTTTCCCTTTGCTGTTCTACAGAGTTACAGATCACATGAGCTGAGGGAGGGTCGGAGCTGTGAGTTGGATGAGTAATTAAGTTTTAATATTAGATTAGATGGACTTTTTAACAACCTAAAAATAAAATTGTTTATTTATACTTGAAAGTGACTGGAAAAGCTGTGGCATTTGCTCAAGCCTCAAGTACCAGACCTGGAGCACTGTCTGGTTGACCACCAAAGGGCAGGGGAGAGAGCCAACAGGGCTTGTTTCAAGGGAATGGTGAGAAAAAAAAGTTTCTTCTTACTTATACCATAAAGAGCCCAGCCTGTTCAATAAATTAGATTCATAGGTGTCTTTGTTTTTGTGATAGAAACAATCTTATAGCAACAGGCTTTTGAAACTAAAGTCTCAGGTTATATTCAGGATGGACCTGCAGTATTTCAACAGTTTTTAGAACTGAGTAGCTGCTTCTTTACTAATCACAACTTTAGTCTTGGTCTTGTCTTCCCTCCTTCTAGGTAATGTTTATTACATTGCTCAATCACAAAATCACCCTGCTTCCTGACAGCATCCAAGCCAGAGCAAAGCTCTGCTGTTTTGAACCTTGCCCCAAATTAACTTATAGCAGGGGATCAGCAAAGAAGGCTGCCACATTCTCTAGTTCCACCATCACCTCGGTTTTATTGGCTCCTACAGGGAAAGAATGTGTACATGTGAGAAGTGCAGGATGCACAAGGCTACTTAATGAATGTCTACTATTTTCATATCAATTGATGCATGCTAGGGGTGAAATAAACACTTGTTGAATTAATTACTGCATTAAATAAATCGATAATTCACATTTTTGTCCCAAGTTTTGTCCACATTTAGCTGAGCATTGCTTGACTGAAAACAGAAACGGTACGTTGTAGAGCAGTTCAACGAACTTTGCTGCTCAAAAACATTAGGAGGTAAGTTTCTTTCAATTCAGGCCCTTATCCCGGACTTTCCGCCCCGAGCCATACGACCTCCTCCAGGGAGAGGCCACTGATCGCTCTGCGCAGGCCCCATTTCCCTAGCACGCATGCGCTGGGTCCCGGGACTGTGTTCTCTAGTCTGCGGGCTTGGATTGGTTGAGCGTTCGTGGTCCCGCCCTGGGGCCCGGAAGTTCTCTCCGGACGTGGGGGCCTCCGAGAGCTACGGGGCTTCGCCTGCCCGGCTTGGTGAGCTACGCTCCGGGTTCGTTGGAGTCTCTGCCCTGGCAGAACGGCGAGCTCTTGTTTCCAGTGGAAGCCCACCCCTGCTCGGGGAGGCTCTCGGGCGGCGAGCCCGGGGAGGCCCGAACGTGCCCTCACCCCTCCCCTCCTCCAGCCAAGATCACCGGGGTGGGCAGATCCGTCGGGGCCGCCGCTGCTTATGTGCTGGGTGCTGGGCTGTCACCCCTGGACAGCTCGCGGCAGGCTTTGCTTGTCGCTCCGCCCCACCCACTGGAACCCGAACCCGGGCCAGAGTGGGCCTTTGGGCTGGTCCCTTCCCCTCGCTGCGCCTTTGCTAGGGATCATCATAACGTGAAAGGGCCCCAGCGCAGTATTTGGGTGGCTGCTCAGGAACTGCGACGCCCCTAGCAATATTTGGTATCATTTATTTCCACAGAGGAAGCGGCTCTCTGTGTAACTGGAGAAGTGTATGTGGGTTAAGGCTAGAAACTTCAAATTTCTGTTTAGATCTTACATCTGAAAATCTAAACAGATCTAGGTTACTGCTGATTTGTTACCAGCTCTTGAAAATTTCTTTGATCTTTCCTACTTCTCAGGGTTTAGGTTAGATGTGTGCACCTTGCCCGTACTGTAGTATTAGTTAATATTTAGAAGCTTTTATATGCATTCAGTCAACAGATATTTAGGGCCTACTGTTGCTGCCACTGTATAAACTTTATTTTTGATATGTATTCAGAAGCGAGGGGTATAGGTGTGTATCTCAGCATTATGTAGATTAGCATATGCTCTGGAACTGTGTTGTCCAACATGGTAGCCACCAGCTCCATAAGGCTATTGAGCACTTGAAATGTGGCTAGTCCAAATTGAAATGTGCAGTAAGTGTAAAACACAGCAACTTTTGGGGAATTAGTATGAAAAAGAATGTAAAGTATCAATAATTTGTTTATATCAATTACATGTTGAAATGGCAGTATGTTGGATACACTGGGTTAAAGACAATGTATTATAATTTTACCTGTTTATTTTTTAATGTGGCTACTAGACAATTTTAAACTATATCTGTGGCTTGCATTATATTTCTGTTGGACAGCATTGCTCTAGAAAGGGGTCAGCAAACTATGGCCTGCAGCCAAATCCAGTCTGCCTGTCTTTGAAAAAAAGATTCATTGGAGCAAAGCCATACCCATTCATTTATGTATTGTCTGTGGCTGCCGTTCCTGCTACAAGAGAAGCAGAGTTGAGTAGTCCATACAGAGATTGGATGGCCTGCAAAACCTAAAATACTTACTATCTGGCCTTTTACGGAAAAAGTTTGCCAACCCCTGCTCTAGAACAATGCCTGGTATGGTAGATATATGTCAACCTTTTCATTGTAGGCCTGTGTAATTGTCGGTCAGTCTTACTGTGTGACAGGCATAGTTCTGAGGACTCTAAGGACTTGCTCATTTAATTCTCATATTAATTGTAGGATGTTGGATTTCCCCCATTTTGTAGATGAGGAAATTTGAGGCACCGAATGGTCAAGAAACTTACTCAACGTGTTCAGTACCCCTTCTGAGAACTGTACTTTCTTGACCCTCCTAATCCTCTAATTGCTTGACTCCTGGGGCCCACTTGTTTAGCCCACAGTAGGCACCATGCTTTTTTTTTTTTTTGAACTAGAATTTTTTGAACTAGAATTGAGATGAGGTTGGTCTCCTGTGGAAGAAGCTGAGAAGCACTGGGCTTAGGTATGGTGGGTACACGCAAGCTGGTCTGTAGTGAAAAGAAATGAAGCTCACAAGCAGAGAGGAGAGAGAGCATCCTGGATGCTCGTCACTCATTTAGCAAGAACACTTTGTTGAGTAGTAGTAAGCACTGGCCAGGTGTGTATCAGGGAAACAGAGGGCATTCTTTTCTTATGGTCTTCTGGAGAAGGCAGACAGTAAAAAAAAAAATTTAATGTGATAAGCACCATGAAAAAAACACCGTGCAAATATTTGACGTTTTTAACAGGTTTCCTCATCTATAAGATGGAGCTAAGCCGTATACCTGTCTCGGGTTACAGTGAGGATTGAGATGGCGTGAGTGTGTCTGGCGGGTAGAGTTGCTCCATAAATGTACACTGCCTTCTACTGTTAAGAGGTAAGTCAGGGAGTGAGTATGGGGAACTGGGTGCATGATGACACTTAAAACATTGCAGTCATCAGTTGTCATTTGTAGAGAAGGGTCTCAGGTGAGTTGTGCAAGCAGGTGTTTTTTATGTTTCCTGATTTAGTGGGACTCATCTGGCAAAATCTGAAGTCAGAGCGATTCTGTGCGTTCAGTCTAGAGCAGGATGGGAGCTGTCTTTGGGCCAATGGCAATGTAACTGGGATGGTCCTGCTGCAGGAGGGGAGTTATGCCTGTGTGCACAGAGCAGTGGTGGCAGCTCTGGTTTAAATCAGAATCACCTGGAGAGCCGAAAAAATACCCAGGCTTACCTTCAGAGATTCTAATTCATTCTATCTGGGATGAGCCCCTGGCGTTGTTTTTTTTGTTTGTTTTTGCTGTTTAATTTCTCCAGATGATTTGGATTTGCACCAGGATTGATGCTCATGTTGAAAGAGAGGCCAGGCTCCGGGAGCTGCTGGAGCAAAGGCACAGAGCTGTGAAATGGGCAGTGCCTGTCTGGGGTTCAGTGGGGTCACAGAGGAGGCTGGAAGGGGGCTTTTCATCACCTGGCCAAGGACGGTGGGCTCCATCCTGAGAGCAGAGGGGAGGCTCTGGAGGGCTTTACTTGGGAAAATGAGGGAATATCCTGCTGAGATCTGTGCTAGAGGATGATCTCTCTAACAAAGTGCTGTGAATCGGAGCGAAGGCAGTGAAGAAGAAATTGGAGCTGGCCAGATGATGGAAAGCCCAGATTCAGTTTCAGTATTTCTCCCCTGGGGTCCCCTAGCAGGCCAGTGTCTACCTTGTGGAGATACCACAGGTGGTAATTCGCCAGTGTCTTGTCTATATTCCTTCCACTGAGCTGTCAACCACTTCAAGAGAGAGACTGTCTATTATGTACCAGATTCATAATATTTATTGAATGAACTATAGATCTCTAAACTGAACACACAGCTTACTTTGTCTTTTTATGGCAGTTCTCAAAATTTTGTATCCCAGTTGTTTCCACACTATACCTTCCTAGGACAATAAATGCTTTATATCCACATGATTGTCCCAAAGGGGGAATAGAAAGTTGGACAGGATTTAAATGCTGTTTAAAATATGGAGAATGGAAAACAGTATGGCAATTCCTCAAAAAATTAAAAATAGAATTACCATATGATCCAGCAATCCCGCTTCTGGGTATATACCCAAAAGATTGAAAGCAGGGTCTCAAAGAGATGTTTGTACACCCATTTTCACAGCAGCATTATTCACAATAGCCAAAACGCAGAAGCACCCCAGTGTCCATGGATGGGTGAATGGACAAAGAAAATGTGGTCTATCCATACAATGGAATATTATTCAGCCTTAAAAAGGGAGGAAATTCTGACACGTACTACAACACGGATGAACCTTGAGGACATTATGCTAAGTGAAATAAGCCAGTCAGAAAAGGACAAATACTGTATGATTCCACTCATACGAGATATCTAAAGTAGTCAAACTCATGGAGATAGAAAGTAAAATGATGGTTGCCGCGGGCTGGGAGAGAGGAGAGAGGAATGGGGAGTTGTTGTTTAATGAGTACAAAGTTTTGCAAGCTGAAAAGAGTTCTGCAGGTTGGTTGTACAACAGTGTGCATATGCTTAGGGCTACTGAACCATACACTTAAACATGGTTAAGATGGTAAATTTTATGGTATGTGTGTTTTACCACAATTAAAAACTAAAAATAAATGTGGAGGAGAGGTAAATAAAAGGACATATGAAATGAAGAGCAAAGTGCTTATACATGAATACATCGACTTCTATAGATTTACACGAGTAAAGAAGAGGTTTTGTTGGGAAGACAAATTGCTGCTGCCATCACGCTGAAGCCCTGGAGCTACAGTTCAGTTCCCCTTTAGAATCCCCTTGAAACTCTGACCCTTCTGTGAGAAATTCTGACCGGAGTTAAATATTACCCAACCTCCTTGTGGGCACTCGAGACCAGTCTCTTATTAACCACTTTGCCAACATGCAGCAAACTTCAATCTTGATTTCTGGGTAGTGATGCATATAGAATGACTATAGAATGCGAGCAAGGTGAATATTTCTTTTTTGTTAGGAAATTTTCCAACAAGTGGGGGAGGGCTCAAGTGTGTTGAGCAGCCTGAGACCTTATTGTGACATTGCAGCTTGATTTCCTCCAGGTCCCAAGATCTCAGGCAGACAATTCTGAGAGAAATGTTCAGCAATTGAGGGCACGTATTTTTTATTTTTCTGTGCTATCTTGCCTGTTCTTTGTTTACTGAGCCTTTGATTTTTAGGAAGACCTCTTTACTGTTTTCAGTCTTTAAAGATGGACTTTTAGAAAGGAAAAACAATGATTTTGAAGCACTTATTCTTGATAATTAGATAAATAGCCACTTAAGATCCTGAATTGATGGCCCACTAAGTGACAGTTAACTGACTTAAATAAAGAAAAATGACTGCCCAGGTTTCTATATTCCAGCACCCTCTGGTGGTAAAAATGCAAGACTCGGAATCTTGGTCATCTTTGAGCTGTCCCAACAGGGGAACACCAGTAGGAACCTCATAGTTGTGGCCAAGGGTATATTACTCTTCGTATTCTGGGATAGAATTTGAGGGATGATTCAGAGGAAATTGTGGAAGCTAATCTGAATGCAAAGCCACAGGTGATGTAGCACCTTTCAGAGATGATATTATGATTCCAGAGGGAAGGTAGAAGTTGACCGATCCATTTATCATACCATTTTTCAATAGCAAATATCTTAAATGTATATGGTTTATCATGAAATTATATTAGACTGATAACTTTTATGATTATGAAAATAATACATAGTCATCATAGAAAATACAGAAAAGAGGAGCCGGCCCCGTGGCATAGCAGTTAAGTGCGTGTGCTCCGCTACTGGAGGCCCAGGTTTGGATCCCCGGCACGCACCGACGCACCGCTTGTCAGGCCATGCTGTGGCAGCATCCCACATAAAAGTGGAGGAAGATGGGCACGGATGTTAGCTCAGGGCCGGTCTTCCTCAGCAAAAAGAGGAGGATTGGCATGAATGTTAGCTCAGGGCTGATCTTCCTCACAAAAAAATAAATAAATAAAAAAAGAAAATACAGAAAAGTAAAAGAACAAACAAAAATCACCTAAAATCTTACCATTCAGAAAATGCCACTGTTTAGAATTTTGTGTATCTATTTTCGGCCTTTTCTCTTCTCGTGTGATTTTTAAATAAACTTTGGATCAGACTCTGTATGTTGTTTTTAAATAACAGCTTTATTCAGATAGAATTTACATACCATGTAGTTCACTTGTTTAAAGTGGACCCCTCAGTGGTTTTTCGTCCCTTCACAGTTGTGCAGCTCCTCACCATAGTCAGCTGCAGAAGAGTTTCACCTCCCCTAAGAAAAACTCTGCCCCCGTTAACAGCCACTCCCCTTTTGCATTTCACTCGCTCCACCCCAGCCCTAGTCAACCACTAATGTACTTTCTGTCTCTATGGATTTGCCTATTCTGGACATTTCATATAACTGGAATCATACAACATATGATTTTCTGTGTCTGGCTTCTTTAACTTAGCACAGTGTTTTCAAGGCTCATCCATGTTGTCGCGTGTATCAGAATTTCATTTCTTTTTATTGCCAAATGACATTCCATTGTATGGATCTACTACATTTTTTTATTCATCAGTTGATGGACATTTGGGTTGTTTCCACTTTTTGGCTATTATGAATAACATTGCTATTAACATTAGTGTGCAAGTTTTTGTGTGGACATATATTTTCATTTCTCTTGGGTAGATCTGCTGAATCACATGATAACTTTCTGTTTGATCTTTTGTCTACATAGTTTTATACCTGATTTTTTTAAAGATTTTATTTATTTATTTATTTATTTTCACCCCAAAGCCCCCAGTAGATTGTTGTATGTCATAGCTGCACATCCTTCTAGTTGCTGTATGTGGGGCGCGGCCTCAGCATGACCGGAGAAGCAGTGCGTCGGTGCACGCCCAGGATCCGAACCTGGGCCGCCAGCAGCGGAGCGCGCGCTCTCAACCGCTAAGCCACGGGGCCGGCCCTATACCTGATTTTTTCACCTAACATTATGTTATGGTTATTTTCCCATGCCATTAAATATTCTCCAAAAACATGATTTCAAATGGTCATATTATTATATCATCCTAGGAGTGTACTATAATTTTTTAACTATTTGAGACCTTCCAGTTTCTTCTAAGTTTGAAGAAAATTATTACATATACAACCTCCACATCTCTTATTTCCTTGAAGTGAATTTATAGAAGTAGAATTCCTAACTAAAAGGACATTACATTCTACGGCACTTATCATATGGCTTTTAGGAACACTGCCTTAATCTCACTGTAATTGCTTCAGTGTTGTTAGCCTGTGTGTGTTCAGTGATGGTTGTTTAATATCAAGTGCTATAAAACGGGAGGCTATAGATTTTTGGAAAGACAGGGCCCCTGCCATCAAGATGCTTATGTTCCCATTTAGACCAGACAGGCAGATATAGATCCAAGGGCTTACGTATGCAAGGTTACGTACATTATGTAGAGAGAGAAATAGATATAGATAAAGCAAACATTTGCCTGCCCAAGATGAGATTCACACGGACATAATCATCAAGCAACTTTTTACACCTAAAAGTTAAAAAAAGAAAAAAGTTAATGGAACCTAGGGACCAGTTAGTCCAAAGTCATAAATCATCTGGATTGCTTAGTCTGAACCTTTACCCCGTCATTCAGAAGACTCTGATGTCAGCACAGTGTGGCCTGTTGACTTTTGGGGCCCATCAGACCTGGCTCTGGCTGCCTCCCAACCTGTGCTGTCTCACGATTTCTTTAGATTCCTTGCGATATTAGCATCCCCTTTTTGCCCTGTTTTTCATTCTTTTATATTCAGAAAAGTAACACTTAAAGATTATAAAATCAGCGGGTAGTTCAGTTATACAGCTGCATGTGGAGGGGAAATAGTCTGGCCTTGCTCAGCCTTACCCTGTTGATGTTGACACTGCATGATTTCACTCCCAGCATGATCACCAAATTCCATCCAAAGGAATTGACTAATCTTGATCTGGAAAAATCATTGATTTGTAAAATTAGAGATAGAAAAAGCTAAAGCAGCAACTCCAGCAAGCTTCTTCTAAGCAATTGTTCATGCAGAAGCCGTTTGCAGTGCTGCTTTTTTTTTTAACTGCTGAGACTCAAACTTTTGAAACTAAACCATACACATTGCAGATTCCGTTTTCTAACATGTTGTACCCATTCATATTACATAACTCTTTCAGAAAACACTGCGTAGGTAACTGGCAGGAAGTGCTACACTACTGTCAGGAAACTGTGACTGGCAAATGCTAGCTTAAGAAAATGGAAACCTCTTTTCTCTTTTCTTTGCAGCTGTAAAGATGTCTGACAAGAACCAGATAGCTGCCAGAGCTTCCCTTATTGAGCAACTGATGGCTAAAAGGAATTTTGAGGATCTTGGCAACCACCTTACTGAGCTAGAAACTCTTGGTGTGACTAAGGAGCATCTCCAGGAGACAGATGTGGTCAGGGCTGTGTACAGAGTCCTCAAAAACTGCCCGACAGTGGCTTTGAAAAAGAAAGCCAAGTGTTTGCTGTCAGAATGGAAAGCTCTGTATAAGTATACTCACTTCAAACAAAGGGACAGCTCTAAATTATTCCCTGTGGGTGGAAATAAAGAAGAAAATTCAGGACTTTCTCATGACCCAAGTCAGAATGAGATATTGGGCGTCTCCAGTTCTGATTCTCTGCTATCATCTAAAGATGTTATGGCAAAAGCCGTTGAAATGATTGTGCCTGAAAATAGCACCAGTCCAGTGGAGCCCAAGGAAGAGCATTTCAGGGATGCTGACCCTAAATCCACTGACAGTAGATCAAATGAGTTGCTGGATCCCGCAGTGCCCATGAGAACTAAATGCACAGAGTTTCTTTATCAAGCTTTAACTAGTTCTTCCACACATCAGCCCAAAGCTGATGTGTGGCAGAACTTTGCAAGAGAAATTGAAGAGCACATTTTTGCCCTTTATTCAAAGAACCTCAAAAAATATAAAACTTGTATCAGAAGCAAAGTTGCCAATCTGAAGAACCCCAAAAATTCTCACTTACAACAAAACCTGCTCTCTGGGACCATGTCTCCGAGAGAATTTGCTGAAATGACTGTCATGGAAATGGCAAACAAGGAACTGAAGCAGTTGAGAGCCTCCTACGCGGAATCTTGCCTACAGGAACATTACCTTCCCCAAGCAATGGAGGGCACACAGACAAAGAAAATAAAATGCAGACGTTGTGAGAAATTCAACTGCAAAGTCACTGTAATCGCCAGAGGAACACTTTTCCTTCCAAGTTGGGTGCGGAATTCAAACCCAGATGAAGAAATGATGACCTATGTAATTTGTAATGAATGTGGGGAACAGTGGTACCATAGCAAGTGGGTGTGCTTATAATTGTAAATAAATGTTCTCTTAACGACAGATAATGAGTGATACCTTTTTTTGTTTGGCTGAGGTCTTACTGGTTTGGTTTTTTTAATTGAGATATTGACATATAATATATTAGTTTCAGGTGTACAACATAATGATTCGATATTTGTGTATATTGCAAAATGATTACCACAGTTAGTCTAGTTAACATCCGTCACCATACATAGTTACAATTTTTTTTCTTGTGATAACTTTTTCAGATCTACTTTCTTAGCAACTTTCAAATATGCTATACAGTATTATTAACTACAGTCACTATGCTGTACATTACATCCCCAGGACTTATTTATAACTGGAAGTTTGTACCTTTTGACCATCTTCACCCATTTCACCCACCCCCTAACCCCCTGGAGTGATACCTTTTATTTGTACAACCCTTTTATGCTTGTTTTTAAAATCTTATACATACTATTCTTAGTCCTAAGAAGAAGGAAAGAAAGTCTTTTGCTGAAGCTCACACCACTAACACTGCAAGTCGATAGTTTGAGGAGAGAAAGTGGATGACGATTTGTATTGTGCTATGTGGCCACTTAGTACTTTGGTGTACTCAGAGTACGGTTGAGAGCAGCTCAGCATAACCTGGGAGCCTATTAGAAATGCAGACTTTCAGGCCCCATGCTACTGAATCTGGATCTATATCTGCATTTGGCAGGAGCCCCCACGTGATCCTGTTCAAGATAGTTTGAGAAGTGCTGCTTTAGCAATAGGCCTGTAATTCTCAGCAGTGGCTGCATATTAAAATCATCTGAGGAGCTTTGAAAGCCCACTGATGCTGAGGGCCCACATCTGAATCTATGGAATACAACCCAGGCATCAACATTTCTTTTTTGATTCCTCAAGTTATTTTAAGATGCAGTCAGAGTTGAGAATTACTCATAAATAGGCTCTCACTTGATCCTTTTCACAGCTCTAAGAAAAGAATATTATTCTGTACACTTTACAGATGAGGAAACAGGTCCACAGAGGTGCCATGACTTGCCCAAGCTACACAACCATAAATAGCCCAACTCAAACTGCTCCCAGATTTTCTTCCTCCGAATTCACTGTCCAAGACTGCCTCCATATTGACTTCTGAGAAATGTATTCCTGGAGATGTGGGACTAAATGAATAGCGTCTTTAGGCTCTAACATTGAGTAACCAGAGCCTCGTTATTTTCCCCTCTCTTTTCTCACTTTACAGATCTCCCTTGAACCATGAAAGTTACCCTTTAACTCATCGCAGTTAGAATTTTGTTTCGAGTCCTTGTGCTTAGTTGAAGGAGCCTTGCATTTTTTTTCACACAAGTTCTCCAGGGTATATAAAACTCTTTAACATTTGGTTTCTGATGTTGGGGAGTCTTTATGTTCTCAAGGGCATGTGTTTAGGTCTGTAGGGGAGAAAAAAAACCCTCCTAGGCTCTCTAGCTGGGACCCTGCAAATTAGACTGACAAAAGATGGATTAACAAGAGAAAAACAGTTTATTAACATGTACAGCATGATACATGCAGGAGAAACTCAGTGATGAGTAACTCAAAGGGGTGGTAAGAACTTGGGCTTATATAGCATCTTAACAAAGCACAATAAATTTGTAGAGAAGTAACAAGGCAAAGGAAAAGAGCTTTAGGCTTTTAGGGGCAGCAAACTGTGAGAAGGTAAATATATGGGAGGCACTAATGGAAGAGAATGGTTACTTAGTAAGGTTTGTTTGTGTAGACTCTTCTAGCTACCATCTCCTCTGCAGTGATAAGGTTGTTACCCTCTTCATGGTAGGGAATTCACAAGGGGAATTTATGTTCTGCTTTCAGGCAGGTAGGGGGAGGGCAGAGAGCTCATCCTGTGTCTGCTTTTTCTCAATTTCATTCAGCTCAAAATGATCCTTATGCCAGAATGGCGTATTTTGGGGTGGCATACCCTGAACCCCTTTAGGTCTGAAGTTCCAATTCTGCTTATGTACAAACAGGTATTAATCTGTCAGAGGAAGTCTATTGCCTCAGCCTTTGAATCTACCAACATTTCTCTAGTAAATGAATTGAAGAGGAAATTACTTTTTTGAGGCCTTTGCAAACAGTGTTTAACCAGTCTGTATAATTGTTTAAACACGACAAGCCTTCTACGTGATTATAGCTGATTTGTTCTTTTTAAAAAAATGCATAGTATGTTAATTGTTGTTATAGTTTTAACAAGTTCACTTCTGAGTTATGTATAAACCTACACATTTTCACAGTTCTTTTCTCCTAACTCTCCTAAATTCCTCTCTTGGTGCTCTGAAGGCCTAATCATATGTACACCTAACCTGCCTCGTGACAGAATTCCCCAAAAGGTACGGAACACTAAAATATGTTTGTGTTTTCAAATGGTTTTGAAGAAATCGGCTTGAGGCCATCAAGAGTGAATTCTATTTGATATCTTTTCTCCCTGTGGCTTCTCAGGGCTGCTTATTGTGATATAACATGTTGATCTTTTAAAGAGAAACTTGCAAAGTCACCTAAAACTTCAAGTTTCACGAAATGTGGTTTCATGTGACTTGGAATGATCTTAAAAACTATTCAGTGGTTATAAAAGAGCAAAGCACATGAAAACCAAGTGTGATTAGTTCATGACAGTGTTTTGGGGTTTAGGGTTTTTTGGGGTTGGGGGGGTTTTGGTAGTTTTTATACTGGAATTTTGCAAACTAAATTTGCAGACAAATAAAAGCACTTGAAATGGAAATTCCTTTCCTCTCCAAGACATAAAAATTTGGGTAGTCTTTCTCGTTTCATATCAACTGTGACTTTTGCATCTAGAGATAGGCAAATAGGAATCTGGGTTTTTTTCTTTTAGTCGATGAGACAGCATTACATTTTCTAAGTATAGATAATAATTCACATCCTGTGTCTTATCCCCTAAAAAGAAAGGGTTTTTCTTTAAAATTGCTCATGGGGTAAAGGATCTTTCATTTAATTTAAAATCATTTTTACACGAACAGCAAGTGCAAAGGCCTCAAGAGGGGAGGGTGCCTGGCACAGACAAGGTACAGCAGGAGGTCACCAGAGCTGAGGCGCAGTGGCAAGGGGAAGAAAGATGAGAGGTGAAGTCAAAGAGCCGTCGGTTTCACAAGGGTCCTTGTTGGGCATGATAAGGACTTTGGGGTTTTCTCCAAGCCTGATGGGAAGCCATCCCTAGCTTTTGAAGCTAGGGAGTTGGTAGTGATAAGATTTGAATGACCTTTAGGAAGGATCTGTCTGGCTGCTATGATAAGTTAGATGGGGAGGAAAGCAAGGACGGATGCAGGGACACCACTTAGGTGGCCAGAGCAATGGTCCAAATGTCATATAACGGGTTTGAAATGAGTGCACAAAGACTGGTCTCCCTGTATCCTTATAGTTGATGAAGTCCTTGGTGATGGGGTTCAGGACACACTACCCAAAGTCTGGCGCCTTGGCATATTGAATATTTTAAGCTGAAGGAATTTGAGAAACAGCATGGGCAGGAAGGATTCTCTGACCACCCCCTTCTCCCCTGAGGCAGGTCATAAGACCCCCACGTGAGAGGTGCCCTCTCCATCCCCAAGGAAAGGGGCAACCTTATCTCCACAGGTGGAGGGACTCCGAGAGGAATCTGAAGGAAGAGGCCCTGCTAGGTTTTCCCCAGTTTACTCCCCTTAGCTCATGCCCTTTTGTCCTGTCACATCTTCCCACGACTTTCCACTCTTCATCAAATCTAGTATAAAAACACTCAGGTTTAACTGTTTCTTTGGGTCTTCATTTCCTTATGAAGGCTACCGTGTCACGTAAAACTTATAGTAGATAAATGTGTATGCTTTCCTCTTGTTACTCTGTCTTTTGTTACAGAGCCCCAGCCAAGAATCTAGACGGGTAGAAGAAAAAAGATTTTTTTCCTTCCCTACATTGGCAATTTTGCAAGTGGATGTTTCATAAAATACAACCAACTTTAAATCCCCTACCCATGGCCCATAATAAAAAATAACAAACAGCACAGAAATTCAGCACAGCACAAGTATAGCCTGGATCCTGGTTGCCATGGTTACGGGAGCACCTGCATAGGACAGAAACATCAGTTGTTATACCTGACTGTAGCAGGGCTCTCTTCATGGTGTATCCCACATCACTTTCCTTTTGTCCATGTTACTTTTTTTTTTAGATAAAAAGTTGGATACAATCGCAGCTCTGTCTCTTCCCAGAGCACTTCCTGTGATGAGAGGCTCCTTTCACTCCCAATTACCCTTTCTAAATACCAGTCAGGAAGCCTGCGGCTGGTAGCGCTCCACTGCCTTTGCAAGGGCTGGGCCTTCATCTTTTAGGTCAGATTGCTTTGTTATTTATAATTTCCCAGTAAATGCAAAAGGTTTTACTAAAATATTTTTATATCTCTTAGAAGTATTTACTGTAAGTACCTAGGTTATAGAAGGAGCCTTCTTGCTTTCAGAAGAGCCCACAATCCAAATGGAGAACCGATGACAACTTCATATAATCCCATTTGCGTTATTATTTAAAATTAGGTTTCCAGAGATGATACTATGCGTTATCAGAAATGCTATGCAGTAATGATTGCACATTGCTTTACACTTTGCCAGGTGCGGGGGGAAAAGAGATGATCAAGACACCATCCCAGGCCTCGGGACCCACAAAATGCAGGGAAAGCCCCAATGCGATGTAGCTAGCAATCATTTTACATTTTAAGAGCTATGAGAGAGACACCGAGTGAAAAGGCAGGGGTGCAGGGGACCCTGGAGGATCAGGGAGGGCTTCACAGAGGCTGTGACCCTTAGGGTAAATCTTGAGATGAAGTTGGCCAAGCAGAGGAAGGGGGGAAGGATGTTCCATCACCATATTTGCTAGATTCCTGGCACTTTATATACAGCATCTTATTTAAAGATTTTATTTATTTATTTTTCCCCCAAAGCCCCAGTACATAGTTGTCTGTCTTAGCTGCACATCCTTCTAGTTGCTGTATGTGGGACGCGGCCTCAGCATGGCTGGAGGAGTGGTGCCTCGGTGCGCACCCGCGATCCGAACCCGGGCCGCCAGCAGCAGAGCGCACGCACTTAACCGCTAAGCCACCGGGCCGGCCCTACAGCATCTTATTTAATCTTCACAACTACCCTGCCAGCATTTTAGAGATGAGGAAACTGAGGCTGAGAGAGATTGTTGCTTGCCCAAGGATACACAGAGATGAAGCCAGGACTATCTGATAATAAAACAAGTGGGGTTTTTTTTTTGCATATCAGTTTGCTTCCAGAAACGTCCAGGCTTCCTGTTAATTGCACGCAAGCTACAACTGTTTTTAAATTGTGGTTTGTTTTTTCAATGACAGGAGCGTGTGGTTTATAGACACCACCTTGGCCTGGTGCTGTGCGCTTCTCCGTCTGATGGAGAAATCAGCCAGGAACACCTGGCATGGGTTGCCAGCTCTCCTGACACAGGAGAACCTTCCCAAACCTTCTTGTGGCACCCATGTAGTTTATTTGATTTTCTGAAAAGTAAGTGATTTTTAAAATACTTAAATTTTGAAATATAAAACTAGGGCCGGCCCGTGGCTTAGCGGTTGGGTGCGCGCGCTCCGCTGCTGGTGGCCCGGTTTCGGATTCCGGGCGCGCACCAACGCACCGCTTCTCCTGCCACGCTGAGGCCGAGTCCCACATACGGCGACTGGAAGGATGTGCAGCTGTGACATGCAGCTATCTATTGGGGCTTTGGGGGGAAAAATAAATAAATAAAATTTTAAAAAAATAAATAAAAAATAAAATATAAAACCATATAGCTTTTATTTATTTATTTTAATTTATTTTTGAGGAAGATTAGCCCTGCACTAACGTCTGTTGCCAACCTTCCTCTTTTATCCCCAAAGCCCCAGTACATAGCTGTGTATCATAGTTATAGAGTTGTAGCTCTTCTATGTGGGATGCCACCTCAGCATGGCTTGATGCGCAGTGAGTAGGTCTGCATCCAGGATCCAAACCAGTGAACCCTGGGCCACCGAAGCGGACTGCACGAACTTAACTGCTATGCCACCGGGCTAGCCCCCAACATACAACTTTTAAAGGGACATTTATATGTTGATATTTTTTATAAATTTAAAGACTATAAATATATAAATGCAGTTTCAAATATTTCCTATAAAATATAGTGGCCTTTATATCTTCATTCTCTGTATGTATGACCTAGGGAAACTATATAACACAGATAGCAATCAATTATGATAAAATAGCCAAGCTGTTTTGCATCCTTTGTTAAATTATTGCAAGCATCGTACAAGACAGTAAAAAAAAATAGAATTAAAATAAAATTATTGGACATAGTCTTGCTTTCCTTTCAAATATAAACAAGGTACAAATAGGAGTAGGTCCCAAGTAGTCATTAATCTTTTTCAAATGATGCCACATGTTTTTTAAAAAATCTAAGACAGCCATGGGAAAGTTACAGATCTAATTAATAAGCAAACTAAAACATTGCTCATTCAAAAACTTATTATTTTTGGACTATATTCACTTTCAAAATGTATATAAACATAGACATAGAGAGCTCCCCCACAGCTGCTTTTAAATCATCAAAATGATATTATAATTTGCTAAATTCATCTTTGGGGATGGAAACAAAAAATTAAGACATTGCCAAGGGTGCCCAGTGAGGCCTGAATCATCTGGCTGGATCCCACCTAACATGCCTGCCTGTGAATGACACAGAGCTGCAAACAAGTTTCCCTTTTCTTTCCCCAACCACAGCATAGCCAGGGCTTGGCCAGTCAGTGTTCCGCTTAGCTCTCGTTCATGGTGGGGAACCATGTGCACCTCTGTGGGGGCAGACTGAAGTGGACGTTCCCCCACGTCTGACAGAAAAGAACCCCCAGGTTTAAGTGGACTATGTGTTGGCATCTCTGAGTCCACCAGGCTGCCTTGTCTTATCTTTAGTGTCTTCTCTGACTGAGGACTTCCATCTCTGCAGTTTTGTTTTCATGCAACAGATGGATTCTTAACCCCAGCTTTGTGAAATTTCACAAATTGCTAAGCAGAAAGCTTCCAGACATTTTAGTGGATTTCAATATCAATTTAAAAATGAGACGATGGCTAAAGGGCACAGGGGGTTCTTTTTGTGGTGATGAAAGTATTCAAAAATTGTGGTGATGGGTGCGCAACTCTGAGAATATGCTAAACACCATTGAATTGTACACTTTAAATGGGTGAATTGTGTGTTCTGTGAATTATATCTCGATAAAGCTGTTATTTAAAAAATCAGATGAAGTGAGGGAGGGAATTGGAGACAGGAGCTCCATCAGATCTTTATCTCAGTGAGTCATTCTGAACTGTGAGTGTCCCAATTTATTCATACATATAGTGGAGAAATAATGGCAGTCTTCATCAAAGGGGCCTTCCAGGAGTTGCCCCCGCCCATTCCCATTGGCAGATAAGAGCGAGTCATCCAGTGGCCTCTGTCCAGGCAGTTGGCTGGGCCCTGGCCTTTGCATTTCTGCATAGAAGACCCCTCCCTCTTTCAGTCTCCCAGCAAACGGCTAAAGGGGCAATCCCCAATCATGGCCCCTTATGTTTCTTCTCCATATCTTGAGCTACAGATTTGAGCTACACTATCAATGACATCAAGCCCCTGGAACATAGAAAATCCTCTAGAATCAATGCAGAGCAGTTGACAGTTACGTTCCTGGTTAGATCTGTGCTCAGATAAGAAACAGTTGTAATAAGTGCCGATAAAATCAGCCCTCCACTCTCCCTCCTCATGGTGAGGCCCTGGGATCAGCATGGCCCGCTGGGGGCCCTATTCTAGACCTACTAAATCCAAATCTATGTTTTCACAAAACCCTCAGTGGTGCCTTCGCATATTACAGTTTGCAAAATGCTGTCCTGTCCACAGCAACAGAGCCTATGAACTTTGCCTTCCTGCTTCTACCTTTGGATGAAATGCCCGAGCTCCTAGCTAACACTGGTCTCTCCACTTGTCTGGGTCACCGACCACCTCCACCCTCCACATTGCTAAATCCAAGAGATGATCCCCAGCCCTGAAACCTATCAGCAGTCTTTGACACACTTGCTTCCTTCTTGAGAACACTTTTTTCGCGTGGCTTGCAGTGGGTTACACTCTCTCTGATTTTCCCTCCTACTGGCCACTCCGTCTCAATATTATTTGCTGCTTCCTCATTATTTTCCTGACCTCTTAACTTTGGGGTGTCCAGAATTTAGTCCTTGGACACCTTCTATGTTTACACTCACTCCTTTGTTGATTTATCTAGTTCCATGGCTTTCTATACCATCTATATGCTGATGACTCCCCCTCATTATCTTCAGGCTTGCATCTCTCTTCTGAATTCCAGGCCCATAAATCTGACAGCCTTCTTGAGTACTCTACTTGGATGTCTAATAAGCATATCAAACTTAACATGTTTAAAATCAAGTTTCTGGGGCCAGCCCCGTGGCCCAGTGGTTAAGTTCAGCATGTTTGGCTTTGGTGGCCTGGGTTCAGTTCCCAGGCGTGGACATATACCACTTGGCAGCAGCCATGCTGTGGTGGTGACCCACATACAAAATAGAGGAAGATTGGCACAGATGTTAGCTCAGGGTGAATCTTCCTCAAGCAAAAAGAGGAATATTGGCAACAGATGTTAGCTTAGGGTGAATCTTCCTCAGCAAAAAAAAAAAAAAAAAAAAATCAGGCTTCAGATCTTCCCTCCAACACTGCTTCCCCACTTAATGGCAACTCTATACTGTATAACTTGAGCTAAAAACCTTGGAGGCATGATTTACTTCTCTCTTTCTTTCACATCAAACTTCCAATCAATTAGCAAATCCTATTGGCTCTATACCAAATATATATCCAGAAGCTCAACTTAAAAATGGGCAAAAGATTTGAATAGACACTTCACCAAAGAAGATCAAAGAAGATACGGGAGTGGCCAATAAGCACATCATTAGTCATTAGGGAAATGCAAATGAAAACTACGATCAGATACCACTTCACACCCACTAGGATGGCTATGATCAAAAAACTGGAAAATAACAAGTGTTGACCAGGATGTGGAGAAATTGGAACCCTTGTACGTTGCTGGTGGGAATGTAAAATGCTGCAGCCACTTTGGAAAACAGTCTGGCAGTTTCTTAAGAAGTTAAACAAAAATTTACTATACAACCCAGCAATTCCATACCTTGGTACATACCCAAGAGAAATGAAAACATAGGTGCACACAAAGACTTGTATGTGAATGTTCATAGAAGCGTTATTCATAATAGTTAAAAAGTGGAAACAACCCAAATGTTCAGCAGCTGGTGAATGGATAAACAAAATATGGTCTATCCATTCAAAGAAATACTCCTCAGTAATATAAAGGAATGAAGTACTGATCCATGCTATAGCATGGATGAACTTTGGAAACATTTGCTAAGGGAAAGAAGCCAATCACAAAAGACCACACTTTCTATGACTCCACTTATATGAAATGTCCAGAATAGGCAAATCCATAGAGACAGAAAGTAGATGAGTGGTTGCCTAGGGCTGGGGTTGGGAATGAGGAGTGACTCCTTATGGGCACAAGGGATCCTATTGGGGTGATGGAAATGTTCTAAAGTTGGATTGTGGTGATGGCTGCACAACTCTGTAAAACTCTGCACCAACTCTCTAATTGAATTGTGCACTTAGAATGAGTGAAGTTTCAATAGCCAAATGTGGAAATAACCCACGCATCCATCCACAGAAGAATGGATAAACAAGATGTGGTAAATATATACAATGGAATATTATTCAGCCTGAAAAAGAAATGAAGTACATTTGAATGAAAGTACAAATGAATGCTACAGCATGGATGAGCCTTGAAGACAATATGCTAAGTGAAATAAGTCAGTCACAAAAGGACAAATACTGTATGATGCCCCTTTTATGAAGTACCTAGAGCAGCCAAATTCATAGAGACAGGAAGTAGAATAGTGGTTGCCAGGGGCTGGGAGGAGTGGGGAATGGAGAGTTACTGTTTAATGGATACAGAGTTTCTGTTGAGGATGACGAAAAAGTTTTGGGTATAGATAGTGGTAATGGTTGTACAACAATGTGAATCTACTTAATGCCATTGAACTGTACACTTAAAAATGGTTAAAATGGTAGATTTAATTTTATGTATATTTTACCACAATAAAAAATAATTTTTAAAAATGAGTGAATTTTATTGTATATAAATTATACCTCAATAAAGCTGTTAAAAATATCCAGAATTTGACCACATATGTTCTTTGCCACCATCCTAGGTCTCAGCCAGCATCATCCCCCGCCTGGATGACCACAGTACCTTGCTAAGTGGTTGCCTGACTTCCTCTCTTGTCCCCTAAGTATATTTCCAACACAACAGCCAGAGTGATCCTGGGAAATATACAAATCAGATCATGTCACCCCTCACGCTCAAAATTCTCAGTTGGCTCCAGTCTCCAAGAGAAAGGCAACATTCTTACAATGGTCTTTAAAGCCTTGCGTATGTGGCCCCTCTGCTACCTTTCCCAGCTCCTTGACTACTACGTTCTCCCTTGCTACATCCTGCACTCAGTCACACTGGCCTCCTTGCTGGTCCTTGACTGTGCCAGGTTCACTGTGCCAGGACCTTTGCACTGGCTGTTGCTTCTGCCTGGAATGCTCTCACCCCAGATTCCCAATGACTTAACTTACCTCCCTCAAGCCCTAGCTCAAATGTCAATTTGGGCAGCAAGGCTTTCTCTGGCTGTGTCTGACATCCCCTAGTACCTTTTCTCATTTTGTTTTTGTAGAGCTTATTCACCTTTTAAATACAATGCTTTGCTTATTTATATTGTTTACTGTCGGTTTCCCAACCCCCACACTAAATTGTAAACTCCATGGGGTCAGGGATATTTGTCTTTTTGGTTCATGGCTCATCCGCAGCCCCTAGAACAGTTCTTAGCACAAAGAAAGACTTCAACAAATATTTGTTCAATTAATGCACTGAAGAAAACCAGAAGATCCAGGAATATGACATATCAGTGAATATATACATTTATGTAAAGGGTTAAAAACAAGTTTAGAGGGAGTGATTGTAGTTTACAACAAGCAAAACAATTTGACAGTGGAAAGAATGGAGAACTGGATAAGAGAGAACATTTTCTTCCCCAGAATATTTTCAAGTTTTTCTTCCCCATGTACTATCACTGAGTATCATATATACTATAAAAGGCCATACTTGCTCAAATTCTATCTATAAATAATTGTCTAGCTGTTTTATAAGCTTCCCCTTTCTTGTTTGTGTGTTGTTTTCTATTTTAGTGTTCAATGGCATTGTCACCAGAAATAAATAAGGAAAAGGAGATTAAAAATAAAATTCGATTTGTTCATTGTTTTACTTGCTAGAAGACCCTCAAATATTTAATAAAGAATAGAGTTGAAAGAGTTGTCAGGTGATTTTGTGGTTCTTCTTGACTTAATTATCTATGCATTACTGACTGTACTTGGCTATATGTCAGTAATTCTATAAAAGTGACTCTTCAAAAATAATCATCCCCAAATAATATATATAAACACTATTTGCAACTTTTGAGTTTTTTAAAGCTCATGTACATTTATTTATTTTCATTACAATTCAGTGGTTTTTAGTGCATTCACAGAGTTGTGCAACCACCACCATTATCTAATTTCAGAACATTTTCATCACCACAAAAAGAAACCCAGTATCCATTAGCAGTCACTCCCCATTCCCCACTTCCTCCAACCCCTGGCAACCACTCATCTACTTTCTGTCTCTATGGATTTGCCTATCCTGGCCATTTCATATAAGTGGAATCATGCAATATGTGGCCTTTTGTGTCTGGCTTCTTTCACACGAGTTATTTTTTTAAAACTCAAGAAGTAAACCATATTTTACCAACCAAAGGAACTGTCCTGACCTTTGTTTAAAGTGCAGCTTTAACTGAATTTACGTAAATATGTTAACATTTACATCTGTCACAATTACACTTCTTCATACTTTTGTGTTAATAATTATTTTTGGTCAATCACATGCAAAAATTGACATTTTGAAAGCAAAAAAAACCCCACTCTTACCTACAAGATAAAGGTCATAAAATTTTTTTTCTTTAAGAAAAAGGAAATATGGATATTTTCCCCTAGTTTCTTAATTTAGTTGGCAAAGATGAGTTCAATCAAATTTCATCACTGCAACCATTGTCTTTAGTAAGGACTTATAGCCACTGTGTTTAGTAAGGACTAAAGTTAGGAATTCTTAGCAATGTTAGATCAATTTTTCCTCCCCTGTGTGTCTCCTTCAGAATAACACATACCCTGTGGTATAAAATTATTGTGCATTTGAGTTGTATGGCTTGTTGTAAAGTAGTCCCTTGCTCACACAATTCCATTATATCTCTAGGCTGAGGGATTTCACGCTTAGCTCATCCAAAGAATTTTCTCTATTTTCTCTCTCCTCTATTTCATCACTGCTTTATATTATTTGTGGACATTTTTTTCCCCTTTAATTGTCCATCAAGTTGCCTGTGCACATCTTAGTTATGTTTGTATCCCTCAAAGCCCCACGGTTAACTCTGGGCATAGAATACAATTTTGTGAAATAGATTTTTACTTAGAGTGGAATTTCAATATGTGTTCATACACGTTTCTGTTCTGCATATTCCACCCCACACTTTGGAAGCACTGCATCTGACTTTAATAAACTGGATCAAATGTCACTGTCGTTAATGTTTCAAACCCAATCTCCAGAAAAATAATTTATTCCAAATAAATTTCTTTCATTCATGTTATGGAATTTGAAACTTACCAAATTAATAAAACAAAGCCCTGAGTCATAAGAGTTGTATTAGATTGTATTATTGTTCAAATATTTGATGACCCTCCCAGTAGGACAATTCTAGAACACCACACGACTCAGATCAGATTTGCCATGTGACTTGCAGAGCCCTTCCCTTTAGAAGGATTGTACATCCCAGTGTGTGACTTGTTCTGGCCAATGACACATAGGTGGAAATGGTGAATGTTACTCCTGGGTGGAAGCTTTAAGAGCCAGCAGGGGTATTGTTTTGGTCTCTTTTCTCTCAACCAATGAGACCTGCAATATAGCAGACAGGGGCTGCTCCATTAGCTCAGGTTCATCAGCTTGAGCCCAGAGGGAAGATAACACGGAACGGAACCACAGCTGACCCATAATAGTAAGATGAGAAATCTTTATTTTTGTAAGCCACTGAGATTTTGGGGTGTCATTTTTTTTTACCACAGCATGGTTTAGCCTGAGCTGATTGATAAAAAAGTGTTAAGAGAGGTGTAATTCCATTTACCTGCATTTATATTATGAATCATGGTAAGCTTGCACTAGATAATCTATAAGATATAGTCTAACTTGGTACTATTCAGAGTTTGTAGTTGCAAATAAAGACATCAACTGCTTCTAACTTAGAAAAGGAATTTCTTGGGAAGATACTGGGTAGTTCTTGGAGGCAAGGGTGGAGTATTGAGTTTGGACAGTGGGCAGGAACAGCAGGAATTGAGAACATGAGTGGCCTGATTAAGATACTGTCACTACTAGGTACTAGATACTGCCACTACTAGGTACTAGATACTGCCACTGGCGTCATCCCCACTGCCACCACCTATGGTCACTAGATACCAGAGGCCACCACTACCCACGCCGGAATGTACTCTGAGCTGTTCCAGCATCTCTGTGTTGCTTGCCCAAGACTCAGATCTTCAAAGAGTATCTGATTGGCCAGTGTTGTGTCTCGTGCCTATATCCTTGTTGCCAGGGTTCTGCAAGAGCAAGTATCTAAGTATCTGGCCTTTGGGGCTTTCATAATGAAAAGATTCATAGAATAATTCGCTATCTATCAGAAGGGCCTTCAGATGCTAAGTAAAACCCATTCCCCCCACTCCCCAAAAAGACAAATAACCCCTAGATCTCTCAGAAGATAAGAAAACTTTACAACTCCTAATCTGTATTTCTTAGTAAGTCATGCTTCCCTTTATGGGGGTAGAACATCAGCACTGTAGTATAAATGATCGCATTCCAGTTGAAAATTTATGAGATGAATGGACATTATCTAATCCAGTGATGTCCAATAGAATCTTCTGTGATGATGGAAGTATTCTATATCTACACTGTCTAGTAGGGTGGCTATTGAGCACTGAAAATGAGGCTAATATGATTAAGGAACTGAATCCTGAATGCTATTTAATTTTAATTCATTTATATTTCAATTTAAAGTAACCACATGTAGCTGGTGACTACTATATTAGACAGCACAGTTCTAGTCCTTTCAGGTACCACATATAATTTTCTCCATGAAGGTCTTCACATTTTTTGCATTAGATTTATTCCTAAATATTTTATAATTTTGTTATTGAAACTGGTATCTTTTTTTGCTTTATATTTCCTGTGTTTGTTGGTTGTATAAATGGAATTTATTTTTGTTTATCATTTTTTATCTAGCCACTCTCTTAGTCCATTTGGGCTGCTATAACAAAATACCATAGACTGGGTGCCTTATAAACAACAGAAATTTATTTCTCACTGTTCTGGATGCTGGAAGTCCAAGATCAAGGCACGGGCAGATTCGCTGCCTGGTGAGAACCCACTCCGAGGTTCATGGATGGCCCTCTTTTCACTGTGTCTTCAGGTGGTGGAAGGGGTGAGGGAACTCGGTGAGATCTCTTTTATAAGAGCACTAATCCCATCATGAAGGCTCCGCCCTCATGACCTAACCACCTCCCAAAGACCCCACCTCCTGATACCATCAGACTGGGGGTTCCGATTTAACATACGAATTTTATAATTTTATTTATGTATTTATTTTTTCCCCCAAAGCCCCAGTAGATAGTTGCATGTCATAGCTGCACATCCTTCTAGTTGCTGTATGTGGGATGCGGCCTCAGCATGGCCGGAGAAGCGGTGCGTCGGTGTGCGCCCGGGATCCGAACCCCGGCCACCAGCAGCTGGGCACGCGCACTTAACCGCTAAGCTAAGCCACGGGGCCTCAACATACGAATTTTGAGGGGACACAAATATTCAGTCTACAGCAAACCACCTTGTTAAACTCTTTGATAAATTTTCGATTATTTATGCCTGTGTGGAAGGGGGTGATGGGAGGAGATTAGAGGATAAGAAGCTGGTTACGTGACCACCAATAGTGGTATCAGCTCTTACACTGGAAAGGTCAAGAAAGCTGTTAATGGCCATTGGGCTCAGACACCTGGCAATGGGGAGGTGGAAAGTGCAACACTTCAGCATTACTGTCCTGAGTTCTAGGAGGGGCACAAAGTTTTAGACTTGTCTGTGTGGATTTGGGAGAGCTTCTGTATGAAGGAAAGAGTTGCTAAAATAGCTGGATTTTTGTCTTGCCCTAACCATTGTAGCCTAACGCAAAGATTACATTTGGATGCCATAGAAAGTATTTCTATAGGTTGCTTAAAATCGCTTCATTAAAAAGTTTCCACTTATTGCTCAAAAGAATATTATAACATGGAATTCAAAATTTAAATAACAATTCTCAGAATCCTGCTGCCCTAATAATTCAACTGTCTTGATTTCCCTTGTTGCTTTTATTGTTTTTTTTATAAACACTCGTATGCACAAACGCCTGCACAAAGACACACAAATATACCTTTTTACATAATGTAACCATGGTGTGTCTGGAGTTTTCCTTCTACTGCCTTTAAAGGTGAGGGTCAGTTTATGACTCACGTTCATCAGGAAATCAACAAAGGCATCAAATTCCCCACTTCATGCCTGAATTCTAATGCCTATTCCATTCTGCCATCTGTGATTACTGGACTTAAGCTTTGTTGAGAGTGTGGTAGAGAAAGAGCAGCACTATTCAACATGCACTTATTATTTTTAAGAGAATACATTAGATCTAGTTATGCCTAGAGAAACCATTATAATTTCAGTTTTTCATCAATTATGAAGATTTTTTAATAGTTTGCATCTTTTCTTTATTTAGAATTTTATTGAATGCTTCTATATGTGAGGTTCTTGGCAAACTGCTGTTCCCTCAACTTGCACCGCTCTTCCACAGCCCTTCCCACTGCTGCTTGCTCATCTTTAGGGCTCAGCATGAGTCACCTCCCCATTCCTGCCTTCTCTGGTACCATTACCCTGTATTCCCACCGACTGTGCCTTGTTTATTTCCTTCAGGGGCCTTAATCCAACTTGTAACTGCACATTTGTTTAGTTGCTTATTGAATGTCACCTCCACTCTTCTGAGCTCTCCTAGGAAAGGGCCTGAATCGATTGTATTCACCAAGGTAAGGTCATATGATATAAACACAGCTGGTGGATGGGAGCGAAAACGCAGGGAGGGTGCCTGGGGACACCCCCTGAATTCCTCCTCAGTCTTGTCTACCTCTGTATTCTCAGCACCTGGCATAGTGTATGCACTCACTATATATTTGTTGAATAAATAAGTATTAATGTGAAATGACTTTTCGTTTTCTGCAAATCTTAAAATTACCCAAGGGGAGAGAGTAGCTGTGTGTCTATGCTGCAGGTATTGGAAGGGTTTGGGCTGGTGTGGTGGTTACCCACTAACTTGGGAGGTGCCAGTTGGGTTGGTTCCTGACTCCCATGCTCCCCCTCTCCCGACAGTGGGCAGGCTGATGGAAGGAAGTGTATTGGTGGCTTTTGACAGCCAGGTGGCCATTCAGCATCAACCACTGGACGGAATTCATGGGACCCATGAAAGGATATATGCTCTATCATGATTGTGGGTCCATTTCCATTTGATCACATCAACCTGAAGATTGCAAATTCTGAAATTTGCTCACTGATGATATATAGATTAAGGGTGATGCTACTATTCCTTTTTTGGATTCAGTACTCCTTTTTAAACTAAGCAGTAAAGAAATCAGACTTCTGGTATTTCCTCATATATTGAGATTTTATCTGACTTAAGGATCAGGAACAAAAGTTCTGTATTAGTGTAAGAAACATGCTGAATTTAGTTTCAAGACAAACAGGAAGAGTGTGACATTGGCTTGAGATATTGACAATATAAATATATAAATACATATAAATAAATGTTAGATAAATATTTCAATATCTATTGAAAAGTTATATATTATAAAAAGTGCTTCCTCCACCAAATTGGGATTTTCCTCCATATACTATTTGGTAATGTTCTTTTTCACTTAACATTATTTATTGTTATCTATTTTCACTCTGACTTTAAAGCCAAATATAACAGATTTTGAATTACTTTTTATGCTTTTCTTCCTTCTTAGTACAGCTATACAAGAGCATCTATGCAATATTGAGAACAAATCTCTTATTTTTGCCAATGACTTGGGAAAAATATCAAATTTCTGATTGTTTAGATATCATTTAATGGTCAAATTGCCTACCATTAAGTTCTGTGTTTTTCCTTATATGTGAAAAGTATAATCAATTTAATTATAATCAGTATTTATTACACTTGAGTCTGGGGCCCACTTACTTGTGACTTTTCATCAGAGATACCAGAGGTGACTTCTTTCAGACTCCAGCTTGAAATGGGGTATTAACTCCCAGTGCTCATAGTAACAAGTAAGTGTCATTTAAGGGAAGGAATTGTAACCGAACTCAATGGGTCTGTCTCTTGATGAGTGCAGAGCCAAAAATCACGACAACCAAGGCTGAAGTGGATGAAGAAAAAAGGTTTATTGCTTGCACAAGCATTGGGGAACACCAGGGATAGTCCCCAAAGCAGTGCACCCCCCCAGCCCACCAGCTTAGTGCAGTTGAAGACTTGATACTCCAGAGTGCAGAGGATATGTTACAACTGTGTAACAACTGGGCCTAATCAGGGTGCATGTGCAAGCCGTTACATAACCCCGTTCAACGCCATTACACGATGAGCTCAATGTAACATGCCATTCCATAACAGGTCCAAGGTAACTTTTGGACGCTTCCCGCTGGAGCGGTTTGCAATGGTCCTGCTGCAACCGTGTAAGTTTCACTGTAGGATGGCAACATCTGCAAAAAGGAGGACATCAACTTCTGAAAAATAGCACATTTAATTTTCTCATTGTCTGGAAAACATTTGACAGACTATGTTTAGTTGCGGATCAGATTTTCATTAACTCTTTCCTTGCCTGGTTTCTGGTCATAGAATCATTAATGCCTAGCAACCTTGACCTCTTTTTCCTCCATGGGTGATGCATTACAAGTTTACAGAATATAAAGACGAATATTCTAATTAGATGAAGGGCGTCAAACTAGGTCAGTTCTTAAATGTTTTTTGTCAGTCAACAAATTCATGGAACAAGAGAGATAGAGACCATCTATCTAACTTGTGTCAGCTTGCCAACCACGCACACCCAACAACAAAAATCCCCCAAACTCACGCTCCAGGGACAAATCTTGTGACCCACCCTACTCTTGCGCTGTCAAATCAATTAGGTAAAGAAGTGAACAGTAGAAGAGACCAGAATATAAGAATATTCTTGTGTCAGTTGGCTAGTGTCCAAGTAATAGTTATTTCAGAAAAAGTAACTTTCCTCCTTCTTTCTTCAAGTGCTGACTATAAGCTACACTCTGATAGGTTTGTATGCCTCACTTACGTTTTGGAATAGCCTAGGAATCACTTGTAGGACCTTCTTAGATCCCTTTTTTGAAAACTCTTGGATTTCTCAAGTCTTACTACTTGAAGTCAAGATACAATAATTCCGTGAGAGCACTTGTTAATAGCTGGTTGGTATTAGCAGTTGCAGAGATAAAATCCTATTCCATCACTCCTTGACTATGATTATGACATAGGATTTTCAGGTAGCATTTTCTTAGTGATCCCGTGGATTGCTTGTTGCAATTTAGTACATAACACTTTATATATTTTTTCTTTTGGAAAATTAACTCTAATGTTCTTATATTTTTATTGCATAGTTTTAATTATGTGTTTTAAAATAAGGTAATGAATATCTCTTCCCCCTCCCTATTTTCAACAGATTTGTATTTTATAAACCTTTACTCATACGTCCTTGGGGAAATATCTGCATGGATAAAACATAGATTTTTTCTATAAAAGAAAAATTCATTTAAGCTCAAACTAGAGCTCAATCTTTATTACTCATTTATGCCTCATTTTCATGAGTATTCTAAAATTGTCTCTTATACTTGTGAGAAACTCTCTCAAATATAACCTTTCTAGTGCTGAATGAAAAGACTACATTAGATTCATTACCTGAAAATGACTCCCCAAAGAGCCAGAGGTTATTTAATGGTTGTGGGCCTAGCAAATCATAAAAGTGAGATGCTTCTCTTAGAAAATAAACTAAATCTACCCCACAAAATATATTGAGAGGTCACTAAAAGTCCTTCGGATCTCCAGGGGCCTATATCGTAAGATCCATGCGCGCGACCCAATCTATAAAGACAGGAATTAGAAGAGCTTCCCCAATACCGCCTTTTCCCATTACTGCTTTATATTTAGAGATGACCGAGGCAGTATTTTTTTTAAATTTTTTATTGATGTCATAATAGTTTATAACATTGTGAGATTTCAGTTGTACATTATTATTTGTCAGTCACCATATAAATGCGCCCCTTCACCCCTTATGCCCCCCCCAACTCCCCCCTGGTAACCACCAAACTGTTCTCTCTCTGTGTTAGTTTCTATTCTACATATGAGAGAGGTCATACAGTGTTTGTCTTTCTCTGACAGAGGCAGTATTTTAACAAGATTAAAGAAAAATTTTAAATTTAAAAAAGTTCCTGTTGTTCCACAATATCACAGCTGTTTTCATTTTTCATTTACCCTTTTGTTCTTTGCACATTCATTTTCTCATGGTAATCACAACATCCTTGTGATTGTGCTTATGCGATCTGTTTATTTCCACTCTATGTAAACTTTTAAAGATAACTATCATTTCGTGCTGTCTCTCTCCGGAACGCAGCCGGAGGACACGAGGAACCGCAGACCCCATGAAAAACCGTGCTTCAGAAAGGACAGGCGGTCAGGGAGTGGGCGAGGGCGGGGCGGACCGGGACCTCGAGGCCCCGCCTCCCCGGGCTCCATAATCTAGGCCCCGCCCCACCGCCACGGGCCCCGCCCCGCCTCTCCAGGGCTCCGCCGTCCAGGCCCCGCCCCGCCTCCCCGGGCCCCGCCCCGGCCTGTCGCCATGTTGTTCCCTCTGTGCTGGACGGGAGCAACTGGAAGCGCACACGGTTAGCGCCGCTGCCTCCTGCCCGCCAAGTCCCGAACCCTCTCTTCCTCGTTGCACCCAGACGGACCGGCCCGGAGCTCCCCGGCGTCCTCCGTGTGGCCGCGAGGTGAGCGGGGCGCGGACTCCCGTCGGGGCTGGGCGGAGACAGGGGTCGGGTGCGCGGGGCGTCAGGGCCTGAGGGAGCCCCGCGGGCGGCCTGGGCTTCGGGCAGCTGGGGCGGGGGGCGCGCGGGGCCTGCGCGGGTCACTCGTCCGCCCCGGGACGGGGGACAGCTTATCGCTCGCTGCCTCCTATTGACTGACGCAGAAGGAAAGAGGGGTTCCCACACCCACACACCCGGGGAGAGGGACTCACACCCAAACACGCGGGGACGCCCTGAGAGACGCCCAGACATCCGGGGGTAACACACACACACCTGGGAAAAGAAAGATCCACAAACAGGGACACACGACCACCCTGGGAAAGAGAGATCCGTGAACACCTGGGGACCCACACATAGCCAAACACCCAGGGAGAGAGAGACATACACGCAAACACCCGGGGAAACACACGCACAGGGAGAAATATACCCGTCACCCAGGGACACACCCAGACGCCCCAGCCCACCCAAACCAAACTCTACCCTCGAATGGTTAACGTAGAGAAAGCAAAGGCGCTCTCACAGTTTGATTTTGGTGACCTCTGACCCGCTGCCCAGGTGAGCGTTTGCTACTGTGTTCTGAGCACTCAGGTGAGGCGTTTGGAATGTAAAGCCACTCCTAGGGGCTGAAGGCGGTTTGGGGCGTTATCTGATTCAAACTCTGGCTAAGGTTTCCGAATTGTGTTCCTTTCTTTCTTCCAACTGACTACGTAAAGAGGCCGGATGAGAATTTTAAGTGCAGACCAGAGCTGTGGAGGTATTAGTTGGTTTTGTTGTTGGTGTTTTTTCTTTTTAAGTGATGACACATCCCGTGACCACGGTTCTTTTGAGGAATGACTTTTCTGCTGGGTTCCAAATTGTCACGTGACCATAATCTTTTTATAGAATTTCAGCGTCCTGAGAAAATCAATACACAGAATTTGATTGCTTTTTTAAAATTAAAAATTTTTTTTACATGTTTGTCTTTCTGTCTCTGGCACCTCTGTAATGGAAAAATCCCTAAATTTCCTGTAATCTCAGAAACTGTTCATTGGAGTAAAACTGTAGAGATGAAGGAAACCCAGAACTCTTCAGTCAGGGACTTGTAAGAAGAGTATTCTTAGTTTGTCTTTTAGAAGTGTCTGTTGAAGTCATCATCACTACTTGTCTAGAACTTTCAGTGACTTATTTAGATTCCCGAACCTAGGATGATGGTTTGGCAGTCTGGTGCTTTTTGTATTTTTGTGTAGACATTGTAGTAAATTCCTCTTGCTTATACTAAAAAGTTTCCGGCTTGTTGACTTGTTTATTTTGGAGTTTTGTGATTTGGGGATATTTTTGGTTTATCCTTTGTGAGGTTAGAGTAGCCCGAGGAAAACTAAGTTGAACATCATTGGCCTTGACTCCAAGCCGGCTTCTTGGAGAAATGCTTGGGAAATACTTTAGTGCTAGTTGCTCATTGCCAGCCTCTCTCTCTTTTCATTTCTTTCCATCTCAGCCACTTCTTCCATCTAGACTACAGTGCCCTGGAGGCCTGAAGATAGGTTCCTTTGGTTGTGGAAGTTAATTTTTAGCCTTCTCTCATTTCTTAGCATTTCTTGGGCAGCCACTCGGGCACTGGATGTTCTGTGCATGTAAATCCTGTAATATATCATTTCATTTAATTCTCACAACATTTCTGCGGTATTAGCTCCATTTTACAGATGAGGAATTTGCTGGAGTATAGGAGAAGTAGAACTGTTTCCCGTGGTCACACAGGTAGTGAGAGGGCAGAGCCAGGATTCAGTCAGGCCTGTGTGAGTTGAGAGGTGTAGTTCTCAACTGGGGAACATTTGACAATGTCTGCAGGCATTTTTTTTTTTTTTTGGGTGAGGAAGATTCGCCCTGAGCTAACATCCGTTGCCAATCCTCCTTTTTTTGCTTGAGGAAGATTGGACCTGAGCTAACATCTGTGCCCATCTTCCTCCATTTTGTATGTGGGATGCCACCAGAGCATGGCTGATGAGTGGAGTAAATCCGTGCCCGGGATCCGAACCCACGAACCTGGGCAGCCGAAGTGGGGCACACGGAACTTGAACCACTCAGCCACGGGGCCGGCCCCTCTGCAGGCATGTTTGGTTCACACCTGAGAGGGAGTGCTGCTGGCATCTAGTGGGTAGAGGCCAGAGATGCTGCTCAACATCCTACCATGCAGAGGACAAGCCCCCCACGGCAAAGAGTTGTCTGGCCCAATCTGTTACTAGTGCCAGGGCTGAGAAACCTTGCTTTACAGCAGTCTGTGTGACTCCAGAGGTAACGTTTCAGCACCTCTGTAATTCTTCAAATGCGATGCCGTTTTCCTATTTAGGATACCTCCCCATCGTTTGAAGAAAGAGCTGGGGGAAAAATTTGAGAACTTGAAGACGTTTCCCTTGACTAAGAGGCATATTCATTCATTTGAAAGATGAAGAAGTAAGCAAATAATTTCTGATAACAGAATCCTTTTTTTTTTTGTTTTAAGGCAAAAGTGTCAAAGAGAACTTGAGAGCCGTTCCGAGCCGTTCCGAGCCGTTGAAGTAGACTTAGGGAGTTTGCTTTCTGTATTATTCCAGTTGTCAACAGACATTTTCTGAGTATCCTGTGGGGCACTGATACGAAGCTGCTGGTGATATGAAGGGCAGTGGGCAGTCCCCACCTCCCCGAAGCTTCCAGTCTAATTACCATCATAACATCAGGTTTTGATTTTGTCCTAGAACAAAATTTATTGCCCGGGCTACTCAAAATCAGGGGCCAGGTATCATTAAAAACAAACAAACAAAACAGCTGCACACCCACACACAGGTACCTGTATCATGGCATTTACTGTGGGCGGACTTAAGTGGGGAAAAGTTGATGTGTTTTTGATAGCTTTGCAGGTTGACCACGTGTGACTGTTTACAAGAATCAAATCGAGAAGCCATTCTTGTTAAGCATAAAATTCTTCCTTAAATTTAGCCTCAGTAGACAAGAGTTATGTGTGCATTTTATCATTGAAATCAAGAAATAAATGATGAAATTTTTAAAAAAATGACTTTTGCATCACTTTCTTTTCTTTCTGGCATTTTCCAGCCTGTTTTCACCATGTCTAAGACTAGGCCCATCAGTATGTGTACTGCTTCATTCTGGTGGCAGATGTAACTATTAGGTGAACTTTGGGAGGGAGTAATTGAGAGGAGGAATCAAAAAGGGTTGGCTCTCTTTTTAGGAATTGCTGTGAAAGTGTTATTCATGCAGTCAACATGGCATCTTTTGTGGGTAGCTTTGCTTTTTGACTCATGTTGATGGATGCTGTGTTCTTTTTTAATGAATAGATTTCTCTGCCTCTTATCAGGAGTTGTCTGCTGTAGGGTAGAGGGGATGCTAAATTATACCCCTAAAAAGGATTGCTGTCTCGTGGGATGTAACAAAGGGATGTGTGTTGTTTCCTTACTGGAAGGGTTTTATTCTGGTAAGGGTCAAGAGGAATTGGTGCAGGAAGAACATCCACTGGCCTCGGAGGAATCGTGCTCAATCTGTAGTTGGCTTGCTACTCTGGCCAAGTTAGGTCACCACATTTCTTTCTTTGTATAATGAGAGGGTTGTACTTTAAAATCTATGAGATTATATGACACCAAGTAGAGACATCAGATTATTGGCTTCCAAGTAGTTCTGCCCCAGCTGGTAAACAGCAGGAGGAAATGAGCCAAATAGGAGAGGGAGGGGGAGGGGGGAAAGGGGGGAAGAGGGGGGAGGGGGGAGAGGGGGAGCGAGGGAAGGAGGGAGAGAGGGAGGAGAGAGGAGAGAGAGAAGTAGGTCATCAACAGAGAGCATTTATTAATCTGTGGGAGGTGAACTCACATAATGCCTCAGGGAGTTTGGAAAGCTGTGATGCCAATGAAAGGTCAGGATACCTGAGGGAGGAGACCTGGGGGACCCAGGTGTGTAGGTGGAGGGAGGCAAGGCCGCTGGCGGGGAGCCTGGGGCTCGTTAGATAACTCGGAGGAGAAATTTCTGTTTCCCAAAGTGAATCTTGATATTGTACATGTTGTGAAGTTGAGCTCTGGGTATTGCTACATTCTGGATTACTTCTTATTAATTTTTGACCATGGTGGGTACAGGGTTTAGAATGCTGTTGCTTATTATGAACATAGAGAGGAGGACTAGATGTAGATGCAGGTACGTAAGGTAACAGCTATGTCAGCATGAGCTTGAGAGAGAGGGTTATGTGTTTTGGAGGAAATATGGAAGTGAAGCAGGCAGTGGAGGCTTCACATTCTGGCTTCACCAAACCCGGCTCATTTCACAGGGGGGAGTCTGTGTCCAGACTCCACTTTTGTCAGAGCCCTGACACCTGACAAATGTATGCTATTGTTTGACAGGGGATGGAGAAACAGTATGGAACAACTTGATACATTCATTCAGTGGCCACATTCATTATCCAAGTGTGAAGGATAGATAGCAGAGCAGTTTAAACTAAGGAACTGAACTGTTAGTTCAGTGTAAACTGAACTGTTGTAATTCCAAGTTCTTGTGAATTAGAGTAGGTTTTTGGGTACAGAGGCTAAAATAGTTTCCAGAAGGTTAGTTCTCATAAGAGTGGTTGTGTTATCAGTGTTAGAGAAGCCTGAAAAAAGCCTTACAGATTTCTGTTTGTAGAACTTGCTATGTAGAACTCTAACAGGTAGAGGAGTGTGTAAATGATTTAACACGTTCAAAAAAGTTAGAACTTGCTGGGCTGCGGGATATAGCTAAGCAACTGCTCTAGTCTGTGCGGTGTTATGCTTGTGTGTTCAATCAGAGCAGTGATTAGATGAACATACCTGAAAATACATACATGGTTTAGTTGGAAGTTAGAACAACAGAAGAACTGCTTGAGGACCACACGTTGGTGAATGCAGAGCATTCTCTGGAGTGAGTTCCAGTATTCTTAAATAAAATTTCATAAATAGTTGTTTGGGAGCAAACAGCCGCCACCCTCATATCCTGTTCCACATTAATATGTGCACAGTACTTGATTTTTATCACACCAGGCCTGGAAAAGCCAGCTTCGCAAAGATATGATGTCATCGAAAGGAATGTGGTGCAATCTAACATTGAAACTGTGAACTCCCTCGAGCGCCAGTATGCATGGTGTCCTCCAAACGTCCGGGACCCATGTGGGTCCCTCAGAAATTTAAAATGGCCTGCCCTGCCCGTTTCCTGTATTTAAAATGGCCTGCCTTGCCCGTTTCCTGTGCAGATTTTCCCTTGATAGCCTCTCCCACCCTTCCCGCACACACTTCTTGAGGAAGGCAATCTGCTGGTGGAGAAAGGGGCCCCTGGGTGCAGAGGTGGTCATGGGGTCTACGGCCTTGTGGAGAAATCCTGTGCTTTCAGCACCGCTGGCCTGTCTCAGTAAGCGTCAGGTGCCCATGTGCTCTCTAGGGCCTGCGCTCTTCAGGTCTGCGGTGGAGAAAGTGGCTTTCTCATTGTTAGCCGCTTCTCGCTGAGTTAGGTTTCCTCGTCTCTTCAGTTTATCACTACTGGACCATTTGCTTTCCATCCTTTCAATGTTGTGCTGTCTCTCAGCTACAATCAAGAGTTGTTCCTTCTTGTCCTTTTTGGCTGTGTAGATTTCTTAGACCTTTTCTGTGGTTTGGTGGGAGTAAAGTTAACACATTTGACCTGCCCTGTTTAGTTAGACCGGGGAAAGTTATTTAATCTTTGTGAACTAGTGTTTATTGATCTATAAAACATGGGTGATAGTGTCCAACTTGCAGGTGATTTGAAGGTGCTATGTGCCAGACACTTAGTAGATATTCAGTAAACAGTGGTGGCTAATGTTATTACGGTCACAGCATTTGTTATTGAGCAAACAAGACAGTGGCAATAGGTAGGGAGGGAAGTGGACACGTTTCTTGTGTGGGTGAATGAAGTGGGGAAGACAGAAGGAGACAGATTTTGGAAATGGGGAAAAGAATTAGCTTGGTTTTAGATGTGTTGAATTTGAACTGCCATCAGGATACCAGATGAACATATTGTAAAAGGGGTTGGATTCTCGTCTGGCCCGCCAAGGGATGGGAGGGTGGAGGTGGACTTTAGGAATCACTGGGTTTTATATCCCAGGGAGATATGGTTTGGGAAGAGGTAAGGGCTTTAACCTTGCAATATACCTACTTTAAGAGCTTGTTAGAAAAGGGCGCCATCTAGGTTACAGAAAGCTAAGAGAGTGCGGGGGAGAGAAAGCGGAACCTATTGCCAGAGTTGTTTAATGGACGATTAAGTGGGAGGCATTTTCAGAGCCCCTGCCAGACTGTTTAGACCTTGTAGAGGCAGTAATGGTGGCTGAGTCCTAGCTAAGACTTGAAGGTCCCACCTATGCCTACAGCTAGAGGTGTGATACTTTGCAAGACCCTTTCCCAGTTGGGCTTCCATTACTTTATTTGTTTAAAAAAAGCCTTGAGTACCCTTCTGAGATTTTATGTCATGTACATCCAGACAAATGGCTATATCTGAGAGAATTCACTCTCTACTAGGTGGGGCTCCAGTGTGGACATTGGTCAACCATGAGGGTGTTTTCTAGAAGCATACACAGTTGAAGTCCTAAGAGAAGCGCTTTTCTCTTTATTTACTTGAGGGCTGCGTTTGCCTTAGGGCATTTAGATGAGGGCTGTGGAGACACCCTTGGATTGGCCATTAGGAGGTCTCTGGTGACTTCTGACCTTCAAGGGGATGGAGGGGTTTGGAGCCTGGGTATAGTGAGAGGTGTGGAGGGTTGATCAGGCATAGAGGTGAAATGGGTAGTGATGGCAGAGTAAGTTTGGGCTTGGAAAGCTTTTAGTAAGCAAAGTCAGCTTCAGTACCTTTGTGGGGGCAAACTGGGACATCGTTGATGGAGAAGTGAGATGAGGTAAACTTTCTGGAAAGCTACCTGCAGTGCTCTTACATTTCTTCTCATTTTGACCTGGTGACAACTTCCCTGCAGAATGGGAGCTTCTAATCTAGTTGAGTCCTATATGTCAGACGTATAGCTGTCTTCTTGAAATATATCGTCTTGAGACATCCTCACTCCTCTTACTTAATTTCTCTAACAGCCAAGAAGTTCTCCTTTGCTGTGACTCCATGCCTCCTGGGCCACATTTGTATACTAACTCTTCCTTGAGTTATGTGCAGGTTCTCCAGCCCTCACCCTTTTCTGCTCCAAATTAAAGAGCTTGAAGAGAGGGGTCAGAACCAATGCTCCCTTATGTTACAGCAGATCATTGCAGATCATATTTAATTTGTGTTTTGCTGCTTTAATATATTTTTCTAACATGCATATTCAAATTCATTTCTTTGACAACGTGTTCTTCCTGAAATACCCAGCTGTAATTCCCAGTATTCCTGTCTTGTGACCTTTATCCATTTCTTTGCATTTTAATTCCGTCTCCCAAAGTGCAACCTTAAACTATCCCCATTCTTTTCGTTATTGTCAAGCATTTTAAGTGCCTTTTACAGGTAAGTGTCTTATTACAGGTAGATTTATGCTTGTTCCTTTTAAGGACCTCATTAAGCAAAACAAAGAACAAAATGTTATCCTCGCTTCCAGGATTAGCAGTTTCCTCTGAGTGTGTTCACTGTACCATCACAGTTCGTGGTCATAAGTGTAATATTAATAAAGTCTCACAGGTGAGGGAGAGAAGGGGGAAATAGTGATGCCACGTAAAGATGAAAGTCTTGAGGGTGTTATGAGCTACACAAATGGATCACATGTAATATATGAATGATGCAGACATGTACTGATCATTTCTTGAGGTCCATATTCCTTTAAGAATCTGATGAAACCTTTTTTACTCTTTCCAGAGAACAGCTCAAGCACACACACTTCCATCCATACACTCATCCTTATTTTACCTGTGATTCAAGGAGGTGCATTTTCCCCCTGTAGCTCCTTCGTGGCCTCCCAATTAAGCACACTCTATACTTGCACTGTCCAGTACAGTACTCATGTAGCAGTTTAAACTAATTAAAATTAAAAATTCAGTTCCTCAGTTGGACCAGCTACATTTCAAGTGCTCAGTAGTCACATGTAGTTAGTGACTACCATATCGGACAGCACAGATATAGAACATTTCCATCATTGCAGAAAGTTCTGTCAGGTCATGCTGCTCTATACTTTCAGGATGGTTGGTTGGTTTATTTATTTATTTATTTTTGTGAGGAAGATCAGCCCTGAGCTAACATCCATGCTAATCCTCCTCTTTTTGCTGAGGAAGACCGGCTCTGAGCTAACATCTATTGCCAATCCTCCTCCTTTGTTTTTCCCCAAAGCCCCAGTAGATAGTTGTATGTCATAGTTGCACATCCTTCTAGTTGCTGTATGTGGGATGCGGCCTCAGCATGGCTGGAGAAGCGGTGCGTCACTGCGCGCCCGGGATCCGAACCCTGGGCCGCCAGTAGCGGAGCGTGTGCACTTAACCGCTACGCCACGGGGCCGGCCCCCAGGATGGTTTAAGATTTCGTTCCTTAACCAAATCTGTTTTTTCTCCTCTCTTCTCCCTTCCCACTCTCTCCACCACTATTAATGATTAGTTAGTATACCTAAGTACAGAGGTGCCTTGTTTTGAGCAAAATCGAGAGTATATATTTTTTAAAAGTTTAATTAGATGACTCATCTCCAAAAAAGAATACTTATTGAAACGGGTTCTTGAAATAGGGTGAGCTGCTCTGACATCGTGATAGCGTGGTTTAATTTACAGTGTTCTCCTTCTCTAGCTCTCTGTCTGTGAACATGCTCAGTGGTCAACTAGATAATTTATTTCATCTGACAAGTTGTGCCTCCAAGTTGGTCTATTCCTATGGTACTTTGCTTAATTCTTCCCTTTTTTTTTTTGTTGATTTCTTGCTGTAGAGATAGCACCCATTAGACTTAATAACTTCCTTGACTTGCTTCTTGCTCATACATTTCAGCAAGACAAGCAGGAAGGCTGGAAACAAAAAGGGGAACTAATTAGGCTAAGTGAGACACGCTGATAATAGGATATAAGGAAATAAAAAAAGCATCCTTGGTTAGTTTCTTTGAGTCTCAGTTTCTCAAGCTATGAAATAAAATGCAGTAAGAGGTATGTCTCTAATTAGGATATTCGGGGTAGATGCAAAAGGAACGTGTGATTTTGAAAAAAAATCTGTTCCTAAATTTAAACCAGGAGTGATAAATTCAATTTAAGTGAGGACTCTAGTCAAGAGCTTACAGAGTATGTGTTTCAAAATCTGAAATTTTGAGAAAAGCAGTTTACAGACCCAGCCTACTCTCCCTTTGGCAGCTTATTAGAGGAATGTTGTCGTTTTTCACCGTTTGCCAGCTCCCTGTGGCAGTCAATAGTACTTATTTTACAGTGGTTTTCTCATTAGACTTGCAAGTAGGAATCAATTTTTTTGCCCCTTCCTGCACATTTTAATAGACCTCAAAAATAGAATGGGGGAAGAACTGATTGAACAAAGAGACAAAGAATTCTAAGTGTGGAAAGTACAAATAGAAAAATAAGAAAAGAATAACAAAACTAAAGGAGGAAGTAATTTATGTTTTTAATTTAGCATTTATTTGCTTCCTGACCATATGTCAAGTTTTGTACAAGATGTTGTAGAACAAAAAAAGGACAAATGAGTGGATCAAATTAAGTATTGTGTGTCCCTCCCAGGGAGTTGACATTGTAATTAGGAAGTAGACACATACGCAACTGACAGTGGTTAGAGCCTAAGTGAATGAGACCTATAATAGACGTGGAAATGATTATGAGTGAAGAAGAGAGAAGGATTAGGTTTCTGGGGGTGGCCATAGAAGACTTCTTGGATGAGGTGATCTGAACTAGGCCTTTGGATGACTAGGCTTTTCATAGCTGTTGCGGTGTAGGGAGGGGCCTCCCAGGCCGCAATAAGGGCCTGAGCAAAGGCTGGACAGTAAATGTCTGTGATGGGTGTGGAGATGGTGAGTTGTAGGAATATAATTGGGACAGGCTTGTAAGCAGGCTTGGACAGCTTTTTGAATGCCATGCTCAAAACCTTATATAATAAAAATAATGAAGAAATAAACGGCTTAGTTATCTGTAAGAATGGAGGCAATTAGATCCATGACCAATAAAAAATGTCTACCTTTAATCCATACAAACATTTCTGTTAGAGATTTATATTCTCCATGCTTGGCTGTGCCTTCCCCTTGATTTATTGTAGTACTCGGCTTTGGGAGCCAGCAAGGGGTTGGAGAAGGCCAGAGAAAAGGGTACTGGTAAACTATCTGGTAAACTATCCATAAACAATTGATAGTGCAATAAAAGTACACAATAGAAAAGTTGGAAGAGAGCGTTATGAAAAGGAAAGTGTTGACACACAGTGCTCTCTTTTTCTCTTTAGTTTTGAGGTATCTGCTGAGAACATGGTTCATTTTCTTTCTTGCCAGTGACCTACTTATCCAACTGCCCATTCACATTAGTGTGTGCCATACACAACATGTGTGGGTGCCAGCACATGGTATTGTCATCCTCGGGTAGTATCTCTTGTGCTGTAACTGGTTTATTTAAAAGAACACTGCTGAAGGGACAAGGAGATCACTTGTGGCTCTTTGTAAATCTGATTTTGGGGTCTTACTGCTAATTCTTAGGCCATATATATTTATGTATGTGTGTGTATCTATAAATACGTATCTATATTCTTTAGATATAACTCATATACCATAGAATTCACCCTTTTAGACGTATACAATTCAGTGGTTTTTAGTATATTCACAAAGTTGTGCAACCATCACTACTATCTAATTCTAGAATGTTTTTTATTTATTTATTTATTTTTATTTTTTTTCCCCCAAAGCCCTAGTAGATAGTTGTTATGTCATAGCTGCACGTCCTTCTAGTTGCTGTATGTGGGACTCGGCCTCAGCACGGCCGGAGAAGCAGTGCGTCAGTGTGCGCCCGGGATCCGAACCCAGGCCGCCAGCAGCAGAGCGCACTCACTTAACCGCTAAGCCACGGGGCCGGCCCAAATTCTAGAATGTTTTTATCACACCCCCCCTCCCCACACCCAAAAGAAACCCTGTACCCATTAGCATCACTCCCCATTTACTTCTCCCCCCCATTCTCTGGAACCACGAATCGGCTTTCTGTTTATGGATTTGCCTATTCTGAAAATTTCATATAAATGGAATGATATAATATGTGAGCTTTTGTGTCTGGCTTCTTTCACTTATGTTTTCGACATTCATCCATGTTGTATCAGTACTTCATTTTTATGGCTGATTAATCTTCCCTTGGATGGATATGGCACATTTTGTTTGTCCATTCATCAGTTGATGGACATTTGGGTTGTTCCCACTTTTTGGCTGCTGTGAACATTCATGTACAAGTTTTTGTGTGGACATATGTTTTCATTTCTCTTAGGTATATACCTAACAGAGGAATTGCTGAGTCATATGGTAGCTCTATGTTTAACTTGTTGAGAAACTGCCAGGCTGTTTTCCATTATCATTGCACCATTTTACATTCCCACCAGCAGTGTATGAGGGTTCCAGTTTCTCCACATCCTCATCAGCACTTGTTATTGTTTGTCTTTTTGATTATAGGCATCCTAGTGGGTGTGAAGTGGTATCTCATTGTAGTTTTGATTTGCATTTCCCTACTGGTTAACGATGTTGACCATTTTTAAATTGGGTTATTTGTTTTTTTATTGATGACTTGTAAGAGTTCTTTATATATTCTAGATGAGTCCCTTATCAGATGTATGGTTTGCAAATAGTTTCTCCCCATTCTGTGTGTTGTCTTTTCACTTTCTTGACGGTATCCTTTGAAGCACAAAAGTTTTTTATTGTGATGAAGTTCAGTTCATCTATTTTTTCTTTGGTTGCTTGTGTTTTTGGTGTCATAATGAGTTATTTTTAATATAATCTGAGTTACAGAAAAATTTAGGAAGCCATTGTCCTTGAGGTCTGGTGGATAGCAGTATTTGAAGAAAATTTAAAAGAAAACGATTTCCGTTTCGTTTTAATTGCAGCAGTCAGTCAAGCTAGGCTTTAAGTGAAAATGAAGCTTTAAAAAATATTTCTGATATTAAAAAAAATTATGACTTTTCAACCAAATCAGAACTTTGAAGATTGAACTTGGTATTGATTATTCTGAGTTTTCTTGCACACTTTAATATAAACTTGTAAGCTTTTCCGTGGTATGATCACGGTGTGCATACTATTTGGGTTTATCACTCAGTGTATTTCTACAGTCCCATGTCTCTGTGACTCCTCAAGGCATGCAGAGCATCCCCCAATTAGGCATTTAGGTCATTTCCGTTTGCCCCACTGTGAACATTTTCGCAAATTTTCTTTTTCTTTCTTTTTGAGAGAAGATGGTTTTAGAATGGTATGGGGATGTACTTTTTGGTATAGTCTAGAAAATTGACAACTCAGGGAAAAGTATGGGCATTTTTATAATGGTATAATACGTTTCCGTGTAACTGTATCTTTTTAGAGAGCATATTTGATTTTTATTAGACATAATAAGCAGGCCTAGTTCAGTATTACCTCTGCGCATGGAGGTCTGTGCAGGGTGTGTTAGGGGCACAGGGGCAGGGGCTTCAGTGGGAGATGAGGTCTGGCTGCATCTACAGGGGTGAGCAGGAGTTAGCCAGGTAGGAAGAGGAGGGGTTCAAAGGGAGCGAGGTGAAGCATGGAGCCACAGAGTGAGTGTCTTACTGCAGGATCAAGTATGAGGCCCAACCGCCGTGATTTTCAATCCCAAAGCCGGCTGACACCATAGGTAGTGGAGAGGGATCGCAAGAGCACCCTGGAAGCTCTGCTTGATGCCTTCCTCCTCTCCTCACCACAGCCCTTACTTTTCTGGACTCCACATCTGATCGGGTTGCCTGCTGCTGAAGCTATTTCAGGGTTCCCCTCAGTGCGAGGGTATAGGCAGAAATCTTTCTCTTGGCTTCTAAGGCCCTGCCCGGCTCCAGGCCTCTCCCTCCAGTCCCATCTGCACAGCACTCTCCTTTCTCTCGGGGCTCCAGGTGCTCGGACCTTCCTTGGGCTCTCCCAGTACATGCCAGGCTGCTCCCATTTCCTGGTTCAGGCTCCCTCCCCTCTGCTCGCAGTTTCCTCCTCCTGCTGCTGAGCTTAGCCTGTGGTCAAATCTCCCTCCCTACAGTGGAATCAGACCTTGGTGAGGCTGCGTTCTAAGGACAGCATGGGCTGAAATGATCCTTGAGACTTTGCTTTGGAGCAGCCCCCGCTGGAACCTGGTGTATGGTCTCTCACTAACACAGTTGAACACAGCCGTTTTCCTCTGGTGTTGGAAGTTATCACTTTTTCTTTAACTGAGTGGCAGGTGAAGTTGCTGGCTGTGTTAGAGGATCGTGTTGTATGAAAATAAAGTCCCCCTGATGGCTGGAATCACACGCAGCTCCCTGAGATGATCCGTGAGGTGCTTACCCCAGGGTCCTGGGTGTGCCTGAGGGAGCCGCAGGTTTACACAGCGCACCTCGCCTTCGCCCTCACAGAGGGAGACACGGGCAGGCGCCCTGCGCTGTTTAAGCTGTTCTTTGGTTTGGGCTGAGTGTGAATTGTTGTACTCTGTACCACATACCTCTCATTGGTAGCCCTTGCCACAGTTGTAAGGCACATGATTGTCATCTCCCCCAACTACAAGCTCCACAAGGCAGGGACAGGGCGTGGCTCGCATCCTCAGTGTCTGGCACAGCGGAGGCACTCACTGAGTGCTTGTTGAAAAACTGCCGTCCCGCCCGCTCTGCGGAAAGCGAGGCTTCTGGGGAGTGCTGCAGAGTTCTGCAGACACTGATGCACAGTTCATTTCAGACGTGTGGACACTACCGACACTCAGATAAAACTTAGGCACGCTCATGTGTGCTTTCTGCTACATGCCAATGGATCAACTATGACTAGTTCCATCAGGGTAACTTGTTTTTGTGCAGATCTTGAAACAAAGCAAGCAGTTGAAAGACTTACCATTGCCACTGCTTATTTTCCGTATACCTGTGACAGCAACAGGGAAACCCTCAGAAATCAGTGCAAACGTGGCTGAGCATAGTGGGTTCACTGCTGGGCTTTAGAGCAGTCAGTCGGCCGCATTCAGACCTCACCCCCACCTTTTACTGGCTGTGTGACCTGGAGAAAGGTGTGTAGCCTCTCTGATCAGTGTCATTTGTAGTATAGGGCTAATGAGAGACGTGTGAGGAGTGAATGCGGTGGAGCCGAGTAAATGGCTTACAGGACTCAGTCAACGTTGGCTGTGTAGTTGTCATCATTATTATTTTATCTTTAACCCCAAGTGTCAAGATTTTGGAGAGTCTCTTTTTTTTATTGATTGAGTTTATAAGTTAAGTCTCGCAAAATTTATAAGCCCCACAAAACTGCCCTGTGCTTTAAAAAAGCAGGGGAAGGGAGTTGGAACCCTTTGCTTTAGCCCGAGAGAGGTTAGCACAGCCCCGAGTAGTCGGCTCTGGGAAGCCTTCACATGGAATTCGATCCTTTGGCTAAGACCCTTGGGCTTCCCGATGTCTCCTGCATAGTCCTCTCATCTGTTCTACCCATGACTCTCAGTGAAATTTTATGTAAGAAATGGTCATAAAAGAAACCTTTCTGCAAAACTGCCAGTCAAGACTTCTTCGTGTCTTCATTCCACAGAAACTTTCTGCACTCCTGTAATGAGCGTGGTGCTGGGGTGAGTGTTGTCCCTGTCGACTGAATCTTCCCAACTGCCCCACGAGATGCGTACTGTGGTCGCCATTGTCCCGTGAGCTTCAGGATGTCAAGTAGCTTGCCCACGGGTCTGCGCTCCTGGACTTTGGCAAGAGCGGCTTCTATTTGGTCACAAGAAAATTTTCCCCTCTGCCTTGGCTGCCTGGAAGCTTCACGACACTCTGTGCTGCTGCTGCCTTAGCCTCACTTTTCCTGTGTGGGGTTGGTGCCCCTCCCTCATGTGGCTCTTCTTTTTCCTTGTTTGTTCGCTGTATTTTATTCTCTGGGGTGTGATTATTCTAAGCCTCTCAAAATTTGGGCAAATTTTGAAGAATGAATGAAACATTTTACATTTCATCTTTTTTTTTTTTTTTTTTGTGAGGAAGATCAGCCCTGAGCTAACATCCATGCTAATCCTCCTCTTTTTGCTGAGGAAGACCGGCTCTGAGCTAACATCTATTGCCAATCCTCCTCCTTTTTTTCCCAAAGCCCCAGTAGATAGTTGTATGTCATAGTTGCACATCCTTTACATTTCATCTTAACAAAATTTTACAGCTGTCTGAGTCTTAGAAAAGAAGGATGGGCAGGTGAGAAACTTTTTGAAAAAACAAGGATTAAAGTGCAGTATTAGATTCTAGGACTTTTTTTTTTTTTTGGTGAGGAATATTGGCCCTGGATGAACATCTGTTGCCAATCTTCCTCTTTTTGCTTGAGGAAGATTAGCTCTGAGTTAACATCTGTGCCAACCTTCCTCTATTTTGTATGTGGGACGCTGCCACACCTGGGATCCAAACCTGTGAACCCTGGGCCGCCTAAGTGGAGCGCATGAACTTAACCACCATGCCACTGGGCCGGCCCCTAGGACATTTTTTAGGCTGAGAAAGGTCATGGACAGCTTTCAGGTGTAGTTTTCCTTTTAAGTTAAGAATCTAGCTGCAAATAGAAGTCAGATATTTCTTTCCCATTTTAATTCTTGTTTTTTCTATTAAAATTATGAAAACAGGGGCCGGCCCGGTGGCGCAAGCGGTTAAGTGCGCGCGCTCTGCTGCGGCGGCCCGGGGTTCGCTGGTTCGGATCCCGGGCGCGCACCGACGCACTGCTTGGCAAGCCATGCTGTGGCGGCGTCCCATATAAAGTGGAGGAAGATGGGCACAGATGTTAGCCCAGGGCCGTCTTCCTCAGCAAAAAAAGAGGAGGATTGGCGGATGTTAGCACAGGGCTGATCTCCTCACAAAAAAAAAAAAAAAAAAATTATGAAAACAAATTCACTGTACATTGCTAAGGTGAGCTTTCTAATTTTTTCTTTGCAGATAATGATGATGCTTGAACTGAATAATTAAGGTAAGATTTATGACCTATGTAGTGTGCTTTTCTGACTCAAGATTTCCTTGTAGAATTTAGTTGAATTGCTAAAGTCATGTTTTAACCTTGGTAAAGATTTTTGCCTCGGGGCGATCATTCCTAACTGGAGTATAAAAGACTTCACATTACATTTTAAGGTAAGTTCTGAAAATAACATAGCAGAATAGCTTTATTCATTCAGCTTATACTAAGGAAGTTACAAAGGGTTTTACGGTTTTTAGATAAGAAAAAGGGAATCATTTTTAATGTCCATAAGCTGATTATGGTTATGTTAGTGTATGGATTGCATGAAGCTAGCTTTTGTTAGAGTCAATGGGAAGTAAGATGGTTTGTATAATTATCCATATCACCATGTATGTTTATATACAACTCTGCAGTTAGAGAAATGTTTGTGTGTTTATTAGTTTTAGCAAATGCCAACATACTCCCAAATAGGATGTCTGGGAGGCTTCAAATTATAGATGGGAAATGCAAAAAATTGTACCCTATTTCCTAGTGTATGGGTCTAGCACACGTCAAATTTGTTTGATCAGAATAATGGCACAAACTAGGAAATCCCGCATTATTATGAAAGAAGAAAGGAACTATCAAAGTGTCCGATAAAATTATAAATGACAAATGCTAAGGAATTTCTAAAACTTAATTTGGTAGATGTATGCAACCAGTCATCTGGGTGGAGGTTGTTAGATTGCATAATCTGGTTTATATTTGAACCTAACAATCCAGTGCTGTACAATACAACTTTGTCTGGTAAGGCAGTTAGAGACTTATTAAAATACTGGGCTATATGATAGACTAGAATTATGCACATCTGTTACACCCTCATAACACAACATGGAACTTTTGTGTTTACGTATCTTAAAAATTATGTGAAAGGAGCATCCTTGGGATGGGGGCTGCTGGGGAAGGTTCCCAGTACTGGTGATGACCGTGCTGAGCTGTTGTGAGAGCTCAGCAGTTAGTTAGGTGAAGGGGGGTGGGATCACCAGCAGAGGGAGCAGCATGTGCCAGGGCGAAGGGCAAGGGAGAAAGTGCGAGCTGAGCAGGTAGAACTGAATTTCAGTTCATCTGGGCATTTCCGAATGACTGAAGCCAGAATGGGGAGCGGGGCCAGGTGTTTTGCCTTAGGAGTTGGACTTAGACCTGAATCTCTAGAGAACCACTGGAGAATGGTAAGGAAGGGAGCATTAGACAGATGCTTTCCCTGTGTCACAATAGTTGGTGTGCTTTTTTGGTTTTGTTAGTCTTTTTTCTATAAGTTGAAGTTGTTTAAGCAAGATTGCAAAGAATTAAACAAAGGAACCAACATTGTTACCTCTGTCAGGAAATTAAGGGGCTTGAGATTGTTTCAGTTTCCTCTCTGACATAATTTAGTCTGGGCATTGGGCAGAGTGATCCATTGGAAGTCAAAAAAGTCTCCAAGAGGTATGTCCTTTGATTGCCTCACACTTTTGTTAGCCAATTTAAATTGTATTAATTATAACAGTAATTACTGTAGTAGTAATTTAAAAGAGCCAGTAAGAGTTAGGGACAAGTTGCTACAGGTTTTACTAGAATAGTGTAGCACATAGTTGGAAATGCAGAATTCTTACACATTACAGCAAGTGTTCAATTACATTGTACTGGGTCACTTTTGCATTTCTCCAGGAGATAGCCAGCTAATGTTTACTGCAGTGATTTTGCAAATTCATCCTAGTCAATGCAGCAGCTACTGTTCATATTTTTATTAGTTTCCCATTGAGGGATTCACAGTATCTACTTTGATGTTAATTACCATTTTGCTCTAGAGCTGTGCTAATACAACTATTGGCTCTTTAAACGTGGCTATTTAAATTAGTTACAATTAAATAAAATTTAAAATTCAGTTCCTGACTTCTTCCAGCCACATGTCAAGTGCTCAATAGCCACATGTGGCTAGTGAGTACAGGTGGAGGACATCTCTGTCGTCGCAGAAAATTCTGTTAGACCGTGCTACTCTAAAGGTTATCTTCTTTTATAAATGTTAATATACTTAAAAGCCATTTAATACTGAAATATTTACAGATTAAATGATATAATTTGATTCAAAATAACTGGGGAGAAGGGAGAATGGGGAATTATGGAGGAAACAGGATTTGCCATAAGTTGATAATTGGTGAAGCTAGGTTTAGGGTCCATGTGGTTTCATTATATTATTCTCACCATTCAGAAATTTTGTGTATGTCTGAAATTTTCCATAATAAAGAATTAAAACAGAAGCCTTAAATAGGAACAGTGCTCCCACCAGCACTTAGAAGTAACTGTCTGTAAATGGGCATCTGCAGTCCCACCCTGCACAGGCTGGTACCTGTGGTGTAGAAAAGTTTTTAATCCTGCTCCAGGGCTTCCCCTAAAGGGTACGCATAGTACCACATATTTGTTTAAGGTTTCTCTCATTCCCCCTCAAAACACACAAGTAACAGCACAAGCTCACATTTGTTAAGAGTTTGAGCTGCCCAAATGAGTCTTGTGGGTAGAACTTGCTAGATTACAATATTATATTAAAAATTCCATTGCTGCTGTCATTAATTTTACAAACTCAAAATAGTGTTCCTGATGAAGAGAATAGAGTCCATTTATTCAGTGGTTGGCTTCTTTTTGTTCACAGCCAGATCAGTAAGCTTCTGTCCCTGGTTTCCTGGTTACCAGCTCCTATGGTGATAGCATTGGAGGAAAGAAAGCGGGGATCACTGAGAAAACCCTTGGCATGAGAGGAAAGCCATCAGTGAACACTGTCACTGTGCCACCAAAGGGTTGTTTGAAGTTGTTACAGAAACTTGCCTACTTCGGTCTCCTACTGCATCTCTAACAGATGGTGGCAGGGCTTATTGTGAGTAGAGAGGAACGTTTGAGAGCAAGGTCTTTGGGGTCAGACTTGGCTTTGAGCGCCAGCTTCAGTCAGCTGTGACCCAAGGATGGAGAAGAGTGAGCCCTCACTTAGGGAGTAACGGTAGGGTAGTGCCTGGAGCACGGTTGGGTGCTCAGTAAATGAGCACAGTAGCTCTTGCTATTAGGTATTCCCTGTGCAGAAAGGAATTGGGGCTCTGTGTTTTATTTCCCTTAAATGCTGATATTCATAGAATCATGTAGAGCAGTGTACAGGTCTAAAGGAATGTAATGGTACCTTTTTATTTTGCAGGGTTCTGAAGTCAAGGATCTTGAGATTAATAATGGCAGGGAAATCATCGCTTTTTAAAGTAATCCTCCTTGGAGATGGTGGAGTTGGGAAGAGTTCTCTAATGAACAGATATGTGACTAATAAGTTTGATGCCCAGCTTTTCCATACAATAGGTGTGGAATTTTTAAATAAAGATTTGGAGGTGGATGGACATTTTGTTACCATGCAGATTTGGGACACTGCAGGTCAAGAGCGATTCAGAAGCCTGAGGACGCCATTTTACAGAGGCTCTGACTGTTGCCTGCTTACTTTTAGTGTTGATGATTCTCAAAGCTTCCAGAACTTGAGTAACTGGAAGAAAGAATTTATATATTATGCAGATGTGAAAGAGCCCGAAAGCTTTCCTTTTGTGATTTTGGGGAACAAGATTGACATAAGTGAACGGCAAGTGTCTGCAGAAGAAGCCCAAGCCTGGTGCAGGGACAACGGCGACTATCCTTACTTTGAAACAAGTGCAAAAGATGCCACGAATGTCGCAGCGGCCTTTGAGGAAGCGGTACGAAGAGTGCTTGCTACCGAGGATAGGTCAGATCACTTGATTCACACAGACACGGTCAGTCTGCACCGAAAGCCCAAGCCTAGCTCATCTTGCTGTTGATCATGAGAGAGGTCGCCCATGTGTTCTGACCAACTCACACATATACACAGATAAACACAGGGTGGAGAGGAGAAGCAGTGTTTGCAGCAATGGATCCTGTACTCATAACATTAAACTAACCATGTTGCTGCTTCATTAGCGGGTGGGAGAAGGGACACGTCCACTCATGAAGAATCTATTTACTCAATAATGGCACCTTACATTTATAATTTGTAACGGTTGTCTAATAATGTTTAATTTAAATATGTAAGTTACAGAGCTAATAAATGAGATGACCAAGACTTCAATTATAATTAAAACAGAACACTTGAATATTCTAGAAGTTATTGTTTTTTTCCCGGGAAAATGGAGAACTACTTTTTATATGTGTATATTTTTATGTCATTAGCATTCGGTTCCTGGTTCAGGGAAAAAATTTCCTAAAGCAATAATGTTAGATATTAAAGATTAAAATTTAACGCCTTTGCACTGCAGTTATTTGATTGACTACTTCTTCATTTTCTTTAAAATTATTTACGTGTTCATGCTTTCATTCTGCATATCAGAGTTGATCTCACTGGTAATCACTCATCATTTGTGTGCCACACATGCGCCCTCCCTCCAACACAGCAGCCAGTTTTATCACTCTAGAGGAAATACTAAGGATTGTACTTTCTGTGAGGGCTAATGAAGACATCTTTATATCTGGTCATGTATTTATTTAGTGTCTTCTCGATCACTGAACATTGTTTAGTGATTTGCTTTCAAGGAGATTTTCTGTCATCCTGCTGCGATAACCGGACTTGCTGATAAAGCCAATTGTGTTCTTTTGTGAGTAGAGCTCATGTGCTGCGCCATTCGTGCTGATCCCATCCTACAGCGGCAAACTAACACCTAGACTGCATGTTAGTGAGGACGGACCCCTTGACTGTGGAGTGCTGGGTTATCAAAGGACATGCATGGGGGGACATCATGCAGGAGGGGTACATTTTGAAAAACTAGATTGCTATATTTCTCTCCCTGGCCTCTCATTGGGAACTACTGAAAAAGAATATCATTACAGTAGGCTAAACTTTTGAAAGTCTAATTTCCTAACATAACAATTTGGCTATGAGCAAAACATTTTAACATATTAAATGTGGGGAAATTAAATCTCTTCATAGTCTCTTAGAAAGAGATGTAGTTTTTTTTTTTTTTAAAGATTTTTATTTATTTATTTTTTCCCCCCAAAGCCCCAGTAGATAGTTGTATGTCATAGCTGCACATCCTTCTAGTTGCTGTATGTGGGACGCAGCCTCAGCATGGCCGGAGATGCGGTGCGTTGGTGCGCGCCCGGATCCGAACTCGGGCCGCCAGCAGCGGAGCGCACACACCCAACCGCTAAGCCACGGGTCCGGCCCTGAGATGTAGTTTTTGTTATTTATAATCATCCCCCCCAAAAAACCCTAATCCTTCATCGAAAAGACAAAAAGGAATCCAACGTTAACAAATTGGTGTATATTGTATATTCTTCCTTTTTTTCTCTAGGGGACTTGCTTTTTTTTTTTTTTTTTTTTTTGTGTGAGGAGATCAGCCCTGAGCTGACATCCGCCAATCCTCCTCTTTTTTTGCTGAGGAAGACGGCCCTGGGCTAATATCTGTGCCCATCTTCCTCCACTTTATATGGGACGCCGCCACAGCATGGCTTACCAAGCAGTGCGTCGGTGCGCGCCCGGGATCCGAACCAGCGAACCCCGGGCCGCCGCAGCGGAGCGCGCGCACTTAACCGCTTGCGCCACCGGGCCGGCCCCCTTGCTTTGTTTTTTTAAATCAAAAGTGTACCCATTGTTTTGTGACTTGCCCTTTTAATATATCTGGACGTATTTCCATTATAGTAGACCTACCTCATTTATCAGCTGTATGGACATCTAACAATTTATTCAAACCATTTTCTGTTGATAGACATCTGGCAGTAGTACGTGCAAGTGCCAGTTTCCCACACCTTACCTTGGTCAGCAATAGGTATTAGTAAATTTTTGGTTCATTTTTTGAATAGATGATAGAGTCACGGGGTTCAAAATCATAAGGCACAGGGACAAATATCTCTACCCTTGCCACCCAGTTCCTGTCCCTGGAGGCAGCCATGTGTCAGTTTCTTGGGTGTCCATCTAAATATTTAGTACATAAGGAAAGCATATTTTATTAGTTCGCTAGGGCTGCCATAATAAAATGCAGACTGGGTGGCTTCAACAATGGGAATTTCTTTTCTCATAGTTCTGGAGGCTGGAAGTCCCAGATCCAGGTGTTGGTAGGTTTGGTTTCTCCTGAGGCCTCTCACCGTGGCTTGCAGATGACCTTTCCTCTTTGTGCCACTCCCCCCCGTGTGTCTCTCTGTGTCCAAATTTCCTCCTTATAAGGACACCAGTTCGATTGGATTAGGGCCTATCCTAATGGGTTCATTTTAACTTAATCACCTCTTTAAAGGCCCTGTCTCCAAATACTGTCATGTTTTGAGGGACTGGAGGCTAGGGCTTCAACATATGCATTTCAGGGGGACACAGTTCGGCCCCATAACACATTTATGTATGTGTGTAGGTAATTACAAAATGTATAATTTTGATACTTGTATAGACTTACTTAATACCTTAGTGGTTTTTTAAAACTTTTAAGCATCTTATCAGTAACCTTTCTTCAGCTAAATATTCAGGGATTAGATTAGTTGGCGTTCAAGAGGTCTAGAGCTGGGCAGCAAAAAATGGTCAAGGGAACAGATCTTCATGTGTGTAAAGACAGGCTGACGGAAGGGAGAGTAATCCAGCTTCACACTGTGACTTAAAGGGATCCAGTGAACAGGGGCTAATTGACCAAATGTGGCACTGAAATGTGACAGCTAAGAGGAAGAGGAACAAAACCTGACTAAATAGCTTCAGCCTTCAAAGAAACGACAACGAACTGATGGAAGAGCTCTTCAGCCAACAACAAGCTGTGACTTTAAGATCGTGACACCATGATGCCAGTTCTTGCACAACACCAGTGGCTTGTAGGGCAGTGAAGTGTTAAGTAGAAAAATAGACGTGTACAGTCAGTGGATTCTGAGAAGTCACCACTGCAGACTGCCAGCCAGGAAGTGCTGACGTGACCAAAAAGTGAAAGAACCACGAGTGTGGCATAGGCAGAGCAGAGATCGAGGGTCTCTATATACACGGAAAACATGGCCACCAATGAAGCATCCTAGAAAATGAACGAAGGCAAACCAGATTCGTGCATTTTAGTTGGATCACAAATTCAGTGCTGACGTACATGTGCTCAGTGGAGCCTGACGCCCAGGGTGCTACTGATGTCCCCCCATTGCTCTTGTGTGTGGAAACTTCAGTGACATCACCTACCTCCAAATCTAAGCAAGCTTGCCGGCTCTTTAGCTTTCCTACTTATCAGCCCCTGGTTTTCCCCTTACCCCAGGCCTGGTTCTGTCTCTCAGCTGTCCTATCCACGTGCCCAGTGCTGCTTTTCTCCACACCTTCGTGCCCAGAATGCTTTCCCAGTGCGGCCCACCTCAGGTCCCACCCACTCCTACACTCATTGTTGGGCTTCCTTCGAGCTCCTTCAAAGACGCAGTCCTACCCGTAATTTGGTACTTAACTACAGTAATATACTCACACAGGGCTTGTGTTACTTGTTCACCTCATCCTCACAAACCTGGAGAAAAGGATCACTATTTGCAGGGCACCTGTTGTTGGACTGAGCCAGGACCTGAACCGTCTCCACCCTACAACTTCCTGCTGAAGCACCACGCTGCTGCTCCTGGCTGGCTTGCACCACAGCCCTCTGCACTATATGCTCATTGAGGGCAGAGCAAACTATATACAATAAATACATGTTTGGGTCTCTCCAGTGAGCATGGCTGAAATTACTCCTAGATTTCTAGCTGAGTATCTTTTTCTGCCCCTCAAGCTCTGGCACCTAGTTTGAGGCGCTCTGAGTTCTGTAAAATGCATTGAGATATGTATTAGCTTGCAGACTTTCAATAGGGGAAACAGGACTAAAATGGTAGTGGTGGTGGGATGGGCAGCACTTAAAAAATTCGATATTAAACTTCCACAATCTCGGACAAACATCTTTATTTAAGAAACAAAATAAATAGGGTAAAAAATTATGGTAGCAACTTCACACAAGGATACAAGACCAAACTTAGTATTACTCAAGTTATTCAGAATGGAAGAAAATTCTTCAAGTGCCCACAATTAGCGCAGAAAATATCTGGTTAATATTACTTGCTTTTCAGTGGCCATTTACTAGTTGACAGTAAGATTCCCCCACTTGTTACAGTACAAAAGAGTCCATTCCCCACCTGCTCTGGTGTACAGCCTAAATGGCTACAAGTGCAAATGTTAAGGTAATGCAAGCTTTTCTTTGTTTACAATTCTAAAATTGCCTTACAACTTTTTACTAGTACAGCTACCAACAGGTGCACTTAATCTTTAGTTTACTGTCTGAGGGAAAGGAAATATAAGAACATAACCTGTCACTTTGGTCCCAGCCTCCCACTTTGCAAACATGGATCCAGGATTCTAGAATTATAGCAGGATCACTGTTCCCAGTCTCTGACAGGGGCAGGCATGTGGCATTTGGCGCTGCAAAAGCTGTTTGCTTCGGCTTCTTGGGTAGTGCCATGTAAACTGCCTGTACATTTTCATAACATCTCTAGATGTATAGATAAGCCCATGTATGTGCTATCAACTTCATTCCCTACTGCAGAAGCTATTAGTTTTCAATCTACCAAATCTTGACAGTGACATTTGGTTCTGGATTGTTACATCAAGATCAAGCTATCTGAATGAGGAAATTCAAAAGCTTATTCTCAATTTTTAAAATAAAGGTATTTCACAATTACTGATAAAGAGCTCTTTATAAATAACACTGTTTATAAGCAAATATTGATCTGTTGGTAATCATAAGAAACTGAGTGTACTATTTTTAAATATAAAAGGAATTTCATTAGGTTTAGATAAATTGAGACTACAAGTAAAACTTTTCCAGGCTATTTAATCAACTTACTTACAATGTACACATTCCTGAGTATACCCCATTGTAGTGACATTGTTTGTTTCTGAATTTTTCTGCATTCAGCTTAAAAGGTGCTTCTTCCCAAGAAACTGAACTTTTCTGTCAAATGCGCTTGATCGAATAGGAGAATTGGGTTCATAAAATGGATTCATTGCAAACTAGGAAAGAAGAAGATATTAGTGAGCTTGTCAAAGTACAAAGGCTGACAAATCATAGGTCTCTAAAAGGAAATTATTTTAAAGTTTTAAATTAAAAGAAATCATCAAAGACATTCAAAACAGAAGTCTAAAGACCACATTTAAGTAAATAGTAATGACCCTTTAAGGAAGTTTTTGTTTTGGTGTTTAGTTTTGAGAAGTACTGTGGCAAAACAGTGCTATAAGTGTTGCCCATGTAATGAGCTAAATTAACTTTCAGGATTCACTCTATGTGTGACATACTGATCTACTCACATTCTTTATAAATACATGGGTTAATCTGTAAGGCCCTTTGGCTACATAAAACTAAAAATCTGCCATATGCTCAGAGTTAAGAAACACTTATACCACACTGCTGTTAAGTTACTCTTGTTTGGTAGTTTTTTAACAATCAGGTTTTTAATGCTCTCCTTTAAGACAAGGCTAATGATCAGTTTCTCAGGTAACGTAATGAGTGTATCATAACGTGAGAAATTAATATTAAGTGGAATCACTAATGAGGAAAGGAGTTACCAATTTTTACACCTCATCACTTGATGCTGTCCATCTTTATAAGAGGGCTAAATATTCTTATTTGCTACTTCTGACTAGGAATATTGATTGTTAACTGTGCTGGTATGCAAAAAATCTTATCCAAATACAGAACATTTAAATTATTAAGAATATACTGTCATTAGCACTGCTAACATACTATTGTTTAACCACTGACATCCTGTTACTATTTTTCCTTTCTAATTAATTATCAACAAATGCAGGTGGCACCATTCCCCTTGAGTGACTATTTGATAATATATGAATCACTTCCTGCTGGTTTATGACCTATATACATTACATTGTAACTTATTTGTAAAGTAGATGGAAAACATTTTAGATTAAAATTATGAAGCAGTTTCCCTTAGGCAGACTGCTCCCTTCTCTCTCTTTAGGGTTCCCTAATAAAATCAACTATATGTGCCAAAAGGGGGAGAATAAAACCGATTTAAAAATAACTACCACAAGTTGTTTTCCTAAATAAGTTATCTTGGTGGTGAAGACTCGCCTGATGAGGGAGCTGCCAGGGATAGTTCTGATGCGGGGAGAGCTAGTCTGAGATGGAAGCCGTGCCATATAAGGGAGTTACTTTAATAGGCCAGTTTCCTATCAAAGTTTGAATCTCTTTTGCTGAGGAAGATTGGCCCTGAGCTAACATCCATGCACATCTTCCTCCATTTTTTGTATATGGGACGCTGCCACAGCATGGCTTGAAGAGTGGTGTGTAGGTCTGCGCCTGGGATCCAAACCCTGGGCTGCCAAAGCGGAGCACACGAACTTAATCACTCTGCCACCTGGCCGGCCCCTGAATCGCTTTTTATAATCAGATTTAAAAAGTTATAGAATATACCATACCTTTATGTATAAGTCATAGACATCAGTAAAGAAGTTCTTTATTCCATCTTCTTGCCTTATGTCATGAAGCATAATAAATCTCATATGTGAAACAATTAAGGTATAACCTTTCTTAGAAATGAAAAACGGAAAGCCATCAGTTGATACAATATTCTCAAATTAGTCACATGCAGTGTAGTCTGCAATGGAAAGTTGAATACATAAACTGGGTTCAAAGTTAGGTTAGTTTTATCTCAAAGAGAACACAATCTTTTTAAGTTAGAAAATAACTACAAAATAAAGTAAAATCACCCTTGATATGGTTCAGATAAAGCTTAGTTTTATATATGAGACTTGGTTTTAAAGTTATCTGTTAAACACAATGTGGTTTTTTTCCCCCTAAAAAAAGTAGCCCCACAAGTGGCCATTTTTACCTGATACTTTGAAGCCCACAGACTCAGCCTGGCATCTATGTCCCATGTTGTTCTAGTTTGTTACCCCAACCTTTAGTTAGGTATCTTGATTAAAAAGGTAAGGATATGACCTGCAGTAACAAATGCTGAAACAAACCACTCATTGAACTTGTCCACAGTTTTCAAGTACATGTTGTTCGACAGCCACATATTCTCATCTACGAGGTCGAGGGCAGCGTGAGCTATGAACTGGTTCAGATGACGATGGTCGTCCTAGAGTACAGTGTGAGCAGCACCAGGTTAACATTTCCATACGGCAGCCAGAACGCCAACATTGCATTCCATAAATCCTATAGTTTTCTTGTGGGGGGGAACACTTTCTGCTTTTACTTCGTTTATTATTGTCATGAGACTTATAAAGGATCTTCAGTGTTTTCACATCATATTTTATTTTTTAATTTGGTATCTAAAAACTCAACAAATAGAAACAGTCAATTACTTAATAAATGAAATGTGTTCAAGAAACTACATAGAAGATTTTTTTTTTTAATTTTGCAAGAAGTTACCAAATTCTGTAACCATTTAAGCATGTGAAAAAAGAATACTATGTTAAAAGAAAAAAAAAAAAGTCGATCCCGCTTTCACGAAGCTCCCATCTTTTTAGAGGAGGAAGACAGGAAAAAATACGTAAGTGGTTATAGATAAAGGACAGCAATTTAGGTAGGCTGGGGTTAAGGAGGCGGTAAAGGAGAGCTACAGAGAGGTGCTGTTGGCACAGGCCTCAAGCGGGGGATGGGAGAGAGGGGCTTCAAGCGCAGGGACACTTGGTGAGCAGTGGAGACAGCTGAGGTGGTGCTCCTAAAGGCTTGGCATCTGTCTCTTTCAGGTCTAAGGACCTTACATGGCAGGGGGACCTGGGAGTGGTGGGAGACCATGCTCAGCCCCAGCTGTGAGCAGTCACCTGTGCCAACAGCAGGAGACGGGCCTGTCAGAGCTGGGATGTCCTTTTCAAGGGCTGAAATGGCTTAACTGGAGGAGAAGGTGGGAATAACCCAACATAATGTGGAGAGGGAATTTACAACCTAGAATGCAGTCTTATTCCTGTGGAATTCTTACTTTCTAAATGCATTTTCAAAGAACACCTCTGTGGGCCGACCCCGTGGCTTAGCGGTTAAGTGTGCGCACTCGGCTACTGGCGGCCCGGGTTCGGATCCCGGGTGCGCACCGAGGCACCGCTTCTCCGGCCATGCTGAGGCCGCGTCCCACATAGAGCAACTAGAAGGACGTGCAACTATGACGTACAACTATCTACTGGGGCTTTGTGGGGGGAAAAAAAAGGAGGAGGATTGGCAATAGATGTTAGCTCAGAGCCGGTCTTCCTCAGCAAAAAGAGGAGGATTAGCATGGATGTTAGCTCAAGGCTGATCTTCCTCACATACACAAAAAAAAAAGAACACCTCTGTTATGGGTTGAATTATGTCCCCCCAAAATTCGTATGTTGAAGTCCTAACCCCCAGTACCTTAGACTGTGGCCTCATTTGGAAAGAGGGTCGTTGCAGATGTAATTAGTTAACATGAGGTCAGGCTAGAGTAGAGCGGGCCCTAATCCACTATGACTGACGTATTTATAAAAAGGGCACATTTGGAGACAGACACACACACAGAGAGAACGCCATGTGAAGCCAAGGAATTACCAGAAGCTAGGAGAGAGGCCTGGAACAGACCCTGCCCTAGTACCTTCATAATTTTATTTATTTATTTATTTGTCCCCCCAAAGCCCCAGTAGATAGTTGTACGTCATAGTTGCACATCCCTCCAGTCGCTGTACGTGGGACACGGCCCCAGCATGGCCAGAGAAGCAGCGCGTCGGTGCACGCCCGGGATCCGAACCCGGGCCGCCAGCAGCGGAGCGCGCGCACCCAACCGCTAAGCCACGGGGCCGGCCCCTTCCCTAGTACCTTCAGAGGGGGCACGGCCCTGCTGACACCTTGATCTCAGGCTTCTGGCCTCCAGAACTGGGGGACAATAAATTTCTGTTGTTCTAAGCCACCTATATTTTGGTCCTCTGTTACGGCAGCCCAAGGAGGCTGTGCCCGTGACTAGCGGGCTGGAGGAAGGCTGCCCTTGCGCTGGAATCCCTCGCACAGCTAAAGCACGTTTACTTCACTCACGTCGCCATGACGAAGCTAATTTAATCCTTCTGGGTATATTTTGTGTCTGGCTCACAGCAGCGTTTTCCATTACTTTACACTGATGGTGAATCTTGAGAGATTAGGAGAAAACTGTAGAAATGCTTTAAGAAGGTAAGTGGTAGCAGGAGAAAGAACTAAGATCAAGTCATGCGACAAAGATTTTTTATATGCACTGCTTTGCCTATCACAAGGCCACTGGAGTGCACAGAAACTATACTTAAGTAGCCATGTACCACAAAGCAACTCTTGCTACAGAGATGCCTCAAATCAAAGTTTTAATAAGCAGTCTGCTCATATGAATGTGGGAAAATAATGTAGCAACAACACCTGGTAGGATAATACCTTAAATTTCTATCATATTTTAGTGGAAAGATCTGAATAGTTGAAAAGCATCATACACTGGACATTACATGTTACAATTAATTTCAAAAACCAAGTCCTGTCTTAAAGGACATTAAAGTTTATTTTTTGGAGGTTGGGAGAAACACAACATAACTTGTCAGCAATTTATTAGAAATGTGGACATTCCTAATACATTCTACAGAAAGATGTAAGGGACCCAGCTATTCTCATCTCAAGACTCTATGGCTCTGTTTACTCTGAATGGCAACACGTTCTTGAACCAAGCTTGTTTTTCTGGAAACATTCTTGACAACAAGAAAGTTGGGTGGTGTCACTGGGGAGGACAGCACGTGGGCACCACCCAGCCAGTAGGTACTGCAGAAGGTCACTGAAAACTGCCGTAGTCTCAGGGGCAGCAGGAGGACATGTAAGTACGGGTCTCTTTTAACCCTCCCAAGTGTAAATGGATCTACTACGTACGTCCTGATGAAAAATGTAATTCACTGGGACAGAATGGGCTTTCATGACATTTCAAGGCAGTGATGACTGTTCTTCCAGACCCACTAGAGGTGGACTATGTTTTTATGTGCTTAAGGAGCAGCTTTTCGTAGTGGGCGACACAGTGAACTGAAGACCAGGGGAAAGAGATACAGAGCATCCGCTAGTATGTGCTAAGGGTGTGCTGACTTAAAGGATGAATCAACAATTTAGACAACATTCCGAGGCTGGCTTCTATCACCCTGTGGGACTGCAGAGCAAGCCTCATTTAATTGTGGCGGAATCGGTTCCCTCATCTGTCCAGATCTCTTCCAGTTCTAAAATAATATGACACCATTATCATTACCCACAGCATAACAATTCTTATGGAATTTTTTAAGGTTCCATACGTACTTTGGATTCTGCTTTTCCAGCTGGCAAAAACTCCATTTCAAAAACTGGATTATCGTGGTGGCCAACAATTACAAAGTAGAAGCTTCCAGACATTGTCTTCAGTATATAGCTCCTAATTAAAATAATACATATATTTAGTACTCAATACTGAAAACCAAAATAGTTAACAGGAAGTCTAGAATTCAATGTTTTACTTAAAGCTGACATTGTAGAGGAGGAGGCCGCTAAGCTTGGCATGCTTTCCAGTATACTACCATAGATATATACTACCATATATATATGGCTTTTGGACTACACAAATTATATATCTATGATATGTCCTGTAGAATCCAGTACTATATTTACACAGGGAAATTGGAAGACCTCTAATATGAAATTCCAACAACAACATTCTCATGATCTGAAAGTTTGGAACATTTAGAGTAAGCTGGGCTAAACTTGAACTAGACCAGTTAGCATTAGCACTAACACCTGGAAAGATTAATAAAGGGTGCTGATTAGGAAATAACTGGCTTGCCTTAGAAATTTCCAGGAGAGATGCTTCTGAGGAAGCTAAAAACAATCCTCTGTCATGTCACTGACACAAAGGAGAGATATAGCATTAATCTAGAGAGTGCATGGTCTATTTGTCTTCTTCCTACCTGAAGTATATATGCTACAAATATAAGTCCCTGCAGATGAAAGAGCCTATGACATGCCTCTTCAAACACCATTTATAAGAAAGGAAGAAACAGTTTTGTATTCTAGGAAAGATGGAAGAAATAATAATCCAAAAAGGAAGACATTTTGAGGCATTAAGAGGTCTTGGAACTAGGGTTAATAGGTTTGCTAAAGAAATAAAACTAAGAGAAAGTGGGAGGGGTAGAATCAGTGATTCTGTGGTTTTTAGCACTGACAATCAAAATCTGGATGGATGGATAGACAGACGGATGGACGGATGGATTTCTGTATGTATTTTTAGCACAGGGTCTTTGGAATCAGACAAAGCTAGGTTCAAGTGTAGCTCTGCCACTTACTAGCAACGTGACCACAGGTGGGCATGGTCCTTAATCTCCCAGCATCTGTCTCCTCCTCGGTGAAATAGAGATCACAATCGTAGCTCGCTTATGGTGAGCCTGAAGATTACACAACCTAATGCATGTAGAGCACCCAGCACAGCGTCTGGCTCCTAGGAGGTGCTCAGTAAATGTTATCTAGAAGAACATGGAAGAGCATGTGCACATGGAGATGTGGTGACGGGTAAGGCCTCCACGTGGGGAGGGAATCTGGTTAACCGGCAGTGTCCAGTCTCGGGGAACGTACAGCTGGGGTGTGTCAGAGCCCAGGGCTCATGGAGCCTCACTGGGACTTCTGCTGATTCACACACAACACGCAATGAAATCGGAAGAGATCTGAAATGTACTTCCTAATGAATACAACGTTTTGTAAAGGAAATCAGGGCACAGCTGGCACTTCTACCTCTGGAATTCGAAGGCCATGACTGGATGAAAAGGCAGAGAGGGGACTTTTGGCATGATGAAGTAAGGAGGATGTAAAATGTTATTTGGGGCAGGGGTCGGCACACTACAGCCTGCGGGCCAACTCCGGCCTTGTCCATCCTCTTACTATCGTCTAAGGCTGCTCTTGCCTGACAACAGCTGAGCTGAGCTGCTACAACAGAGACCATCTGACCCTTTACAGAAAAAATTGGTCCCTGTTTTAGGGGAAAGATGAGAAAAAGGCCCAACTAGTAAAACTAGACAAAGACGAGCAGGAATGTTACAAAAGCTATGCAAAATTAGCAGAATTGGCAATAATTCTTAAGAGAAAGTGAGGGGAAGAGGGATGGGAGCTTGAAATGTTAACAAAGTCAACAATGACATCATTAATTCTTGCTTGAACAGGTTTCAAAGCTGGAGCTTGCCAAGGGAAGGGCTTACTTTCTTCTGCACAAACATTTAAGAAGCAGCAGCAGGAAAAAAATATAAGGAAGATGCTTCTCCCCACACACACCTTTAAGAAGCTGCAGCAGACAATATACGGATAAGGAAGATAACTCCCATTCCACCTCCCAGTACCCTCGCCCCGTGTGGAAATCCAGCACTGGGAGAGAAGCATAGTGCTAACCAAGTACAGCGTGAGGATAAACAGAAAGGGAACTGAAGGGAATACTGCCTAAAGGTTATATCACAAACTAGCCAGCTGGGCAATAACCTGCCAATAACCTGATTTCACAAACAGCTGAAGAAGGGATATAACTGTATTCAATTCTGACAAGGAAAAACTGAAAGGTGAAGTGGAAGAAAAGGAACCTTGGGAGAATAACCATATTGTCTTAGGAAGGGAATGTCTATAATCATTTAACAGTTGAGGGCTTACTATACCCAGGTAGTAGGTAGAAGTGAGACGCACTCTAGAATTCCATGCTGTCCAATATACTGAACTTTCTGACAGGATGGAAGTGTTCTACACCTGCGCTGTCAGATGTGGTAGCCGCTGGTGGCTAATGAGCATTTGAAATGTGGCTAGTGTGTCTGCAGAACTGAATTTTTATTTAATTTTAATTAACATTTAAGTAGCCACATGTGGTTAGTGGCTACTGTATCAGACAGTGCAGCTCTAGATCAATGATTCCAAACATTTTTTAAAGTTCTGTGACCTCCTCCACCCATGAAGCAAGTATTACTTAGAACTCCAATGTAATATACATAATACAAATAAAGCAACCGCTGTATTTATGTGAGTGTGTACGTGTCTGCTCAATTTTCCCACCACCTGAGATAGGGGCCCTTCAAGCCTCTCCAAGGAAGACTAGATTTCAAGGTGTGGAGGAGGTAGCTACACAGAACTTGGCAATGGATTAAACTGGGGAACTGAGGAAGAATTGAGGGTGTTTCCAAATGTCTGACTGAGGTGATCAAGGAGAATATCAAGATGATGATGTTATTCACCAGGAAAGGAAGTAAGAAAGAGAAAGAAGGGGATGAAAATGAACATGTCAATTTTGAACATGTGGTGGTAGCCAGAATAGCCCCCCTGCCCCCGACCAAGACGTCCACAACCTAATCTCGGGAATCTGTGAATGTTAATTTACATGGCAAAGGGGAATTAAGGCTGCAGATGGAATGAGGGTTGCTCATCAGCTGACCTTAAGATAGGGAGATGATTCTGGACTACCCATGTGGGCCCAATGTAATTACAAGGGTCTTTAAAAGTGGAAGAGGGAGGCCCAAGAAGAAAGTCAAGGGGAAATGTGAGTATGGAAGGACAGGCACGGAGATGCAATGTTGCTGGCTTTGAAGATAGAGGAAGGGGCCACGAGCCACGCAAAAGAGGGCAGCCGCTAGAAGCTGGAAAGCACAAAGAAACAGAGTCTTCCCGAGAGCCTCCAAAAGGGAACGCAGCCCTGATACCTGGATTTCAGCCCAGTGAGGCTAGTGTCGGACTTCTATGCTACAGAACTGTAAGATAATAAACTTGTGTTGTTGTAAGCCACTAAATTTCTGGTAATTTGTTATGGCAGCAGTAGGAAACTAACACACATATCAAAGCTGAAAAACCTGCAGGTATGAGAAAAAAGTAAATACTCAAGGAAGTGTGAGCAAAAAGGAAGAGGGTACAGTCTATAAAGAGATTGGGAACAAAGGGAGTTCATTTACCATGGGACGGGGGTTCAAAGCACCGTGGAAAAGGTGCAGGGGGGAGGGGCAAGGGTGCGTCAAGGTGAAGCTACTTGGAGTGTATGGGGATGACAGCAGGGAAAAGAATGGGCTGTGGTTTTTCCAGCACATATCCCTAACACCTGACACAAGAGCCCAGTCCATAATAAGTGCTCAGTGCTTGCAGAACAGAACTGCGAGGAGGGGGCTGTGGTTTGGACAGTGTCAGATGATGCTGGAGTGAGAGGCATGGTGGGATTAACTAGCCTCAACATGGAAAAGCTCCAGTGCTGAGGCCGTCGGGGTCTCAGAGGCCTGACTGATGAAGTCTGTGTTCCAGTGCTTCACAGCACCTTGGTGAGAAGCTGCTGTAAGTTGTGAAGGTACCTGTGAAGAAATCCTCCCTGACAAGGGACAGGACTCGCACCTGTCGTGAAAACAGCAGCTGGCTCTGGTGGCTAGGGTGACTTGAGCTGCTTTTGAGAGGGAGAACTACAGAAATCACCGTGGTGCTACAAGGAGCTTTGGACTACCTTGAACTCAAAGAGGACGCGTACGTGATGTTAAGAAGCAGGGCACTAACTAGTACTGAACATAAATACGGGACCAGAAATCTGTGAGGGCAATCAGAAGGGCAAAAGCCCCCAGTGAGCTGAAATGTGTGGAATATATTAAGAAAAACAAAAGCCTTTGTAGGCTGCAATCAGGAAAAAGGAAGGGAGAAAGGTCAACTGCTTCAAGTGCCTGGTACATAGTTAAATAACAGAGGACGCAGATCTGCTGAACTTCAGTTTTCTCAAAGAGAATGATTTTCAAACAGCAAGTGTGGAAGAAACAAGTTTAGGCAGGCTGTGAACCTCAAGATGGGGGATATTAAAAAAATATCTAGACATCTTAATATGGAAGCAACCCAAGTGTCCATCAACAGATGACTGGATAAAGAAGATGTGGTATATATATGCAATGGAATACTACTCAGCCATAAAAAAAAGACAAAATCGTCCCACTTGCAACAACATGGATGAACCTGGAGGGTATTATGTTAAGTGAAATAAGCCAGATAGAGCAAGACAAACACCGTATGACCTCATATGTGGAAGATTAACACACAGAGAACAGTTTTGTGGTTACCAGGGGGTAGGAGGTTGGGGGGTGGGCACAAGGGGTGAAGGGGCTCATTTATATGGCTACTGACAAATAACAATGTACAACTGAAATCTCACAATGTTATAAACTATTATGACATCAATAAAAAAAATCTAGACACTTCAATAAATACCAGTCTTTAGGTCTCAGCAAATTACATATCTTGGATTAACAAATGTGACTGTATAACTGCTGATCAGGGATATTTGAGAAATCGCAGGAACAGAAAAGAGCCACATCATCAGAGAGAGGTAAGCGCTATTCCTATTTTCAGAAACAAAAAGGCTTATCTCCTAGTCTATAACTGGGTACTTTCGAAGAGATTAAAATACCAACAGAAATATGTATCAAATGCCTATTTTTGGTCTGACACATGCTAGGAGCTTTTATTATACATTAACTCATTTAATGTGAATCCCTAGACAACAATAGCATAGGTTATTATTCATTCATGTACTCCTGATTATAATGAGAACAAGTCATGCCAAATGTACATTTTTCGTTTTCGAAGGGAAATATGGGAGACAGTAAGTCATTTTATGAAGTAATTTAGTATCTATCTAAGAACAAACTTGGAGACTGTAGCCTAGATGATAACAGAGTCTGTGGTATCCCCAGAGCTACAGCAGTGCTTGGGGCCCAGGAAGCACTCGTTATTTGTTGAATGAGAACAACTCATAGCTGACTTGAATGTCAATACTCGAAGAACATTAACAAAGTGCTCCATGTCAGCTGACAGCATGGGGTCTCTAGGGAACCTTCGAGGTTTACCTTAACCTACTCCAGCGTGACATTTGAATCAGTAACTGGGATGAAGACAATTTATCACATTCAAAGATAACAACACGCTAATACCAGAAGGCAAAAGTCGGGATTCAAAAAGATCTCCCTGGCTAGGAGAATTAGGTGAAATTAACCAGATAGAATTTAAGAGGATGTGAAATAAAGTCCTGTACTTGGGTTTTAAAAAAATCCACTGCACAACAGGATGGGGGAAACCTAGTTTAAGAGCAGTTCATCTACAAGAACCCCAAAGTTTTCATTTATTGCAAGCTCAATAAGAGGCAGCAGTATGATATAGCAGTCAAAAAAAGCTAATGCAATTCTGCAGTAAGAGAAGACGACGTCCTCTTCGCTAACATCATCTCTGGGGAACGTACTCAGTTCTGGGAATTGCATTTTAAAAGGATCAATAACTGAACTGTGTGTGTTGGGAGAAGGGCGGGATAGAGGCTAGGGAATGCTCTGGAAACAAGACAGAGCTATTGAAGGAACTGAGGATGTTGCAACTGAGGGAGGGTGGAGATTTTTTTTGGGGGGGAGTGGAGTACAGCACAACCTTATCTTTAAATAAGATATGCTGTCTAATGGAAAAGGGATTTGACTAGGGACAGCAAATGGGTTTCCTCTTGTGAGCCAGTTCTAATCAACTGGTACTGACCGCCAGGAACTGGTGCTGAGAAAGATTCTGAGACTAACTGCAGTGAGTGGGAAAGATCACTGGGCTCAGTTATCCACGCCTGCTATGGGTTTGGGAGAGAGCAGTGCCTACCTGAGTGCTAAGTATTTGCTAACTCTGGATTAGACAGACTTATTCCAAACTGCTCCAGGGGCCAAACCTACGGCTGCTCCTTTGAGGTTACATGGAAAGAACATTTGGGTCCGTGTAATTCAGAACTTTCTAACAAAGAACTATCAGGCTGCCTTGTGAGGTGACTAACCCTCCCCTCAACCCATCACCAGAAGTGCATAAGCGGAGGCTGGAAGACCATTAGTGCCAGACCGGGAGGATGAACTCAACGAACTTAGAAGTCCCTTCCAACTCTTAAGAATTTTAAGTTGCAGGCAGAAACAAGACAACTCATGGACTCCAGTTACAAAGCCATCCATTTTTATAGCAAACCTCTTTACAGCCTCTACAGAGGAGCTTCTAGAAAACTTCCCTGTGCTTCCGACAGCAGTGGCTTCAGTTGTTCCACAGACCTGGGGCTGCAAGACTAACCTGGTGCGGCAGAGGACATGTCTACTGCAATGATGAGGAGCAGGATGAATACTATTGATAGTTCTCTTGTGTGACATTTTCCTGTTAATACTATAAGCAATTCCTCCACCTCCAAGTGAGATTATGCTGGCTTTTGGAGAACATTTTATCTAATTCTATTCAACTTTGGGACTAAAGGTGGGGGTAAAAGGGTCTTTAGGCACAGATGGTTTTTAACAGTAGTTACAACATATTAATATCTCTTCATCGTTTCACCATTCTGCTCAAAAGCCGTAATGCTTCTCATCTACAGAATCAAGTACCCGTATTCAAAACCTATTCCCACGTTGCTCTGCACGTTTTTTCTCAACCTTATTGTTCCACCTCTGCTAGAGTTGGATGGTCTACTTATTTTTTCTCCCCAACTCACTGATTGCATCCACTCCAGAGTTATTTCTCTCTTCATGCTCTCCCTGATTCTGTGTGCAAACCTTGCCCATCTTTCAGAGTCCAAGGCCCCCCTCCTCAAAAATTATTTCCCAACACCAACCTACAGGCGCTCCACTTCCTATGAAGTCCTGTCACTCTTGCTGCCTCTTAAATACTTTAAAACCTTTCACAGCCAGGGGTCAAAACTCACTGTACTCTTCAGTGCTGTGCACAAAGCCAACACTGACCCAATTCTGCCCTCATAGGACTTAGACACCTTATATCCACAGCACAGGACTCTGGAGTCAGGCCAGATTCCTCACTGCTCTTGAGAGGGTCCTGACGTTTATTTCTCTGCAAATTTTCCCCATCCCTCCAATGCTCTTTTTGCCCGCCATCCAAATCCTACCCATCAAAGTCCTGATGAAGTCACACTTTTTCCACAGAGATGTCCCTGCCAACTTCCATCTTCAACCACCTCTTTTTCTAAACTCTTTACCCAGTCTACAATGCATCTTAGTTCTTATCCAATTCTCTGGCTATAATGTTTTCATTACTGCTTCTCGAGAGACTGGTTCCATTTCTTTCCAGTTAGATTTAAGTATCTTGGGGAGCTGGCTCACCTTTGTCTTCCTCACAGCACGCACAACGGTGGGTGCTCAAAGTTTAGCTCATTTGTTTTCAACCAGGCGGTGATTTTGCCTCCCAGAGGACATTTAGCAATGTCTAGAGACATTCATGGTTGTCAGAATTGGTGGGAAGGCGCTACTGGTATTTAGTGGGGAGAGACCAGGGATGCTGCTATACAACTTACAGTGCACCGGACAGCGCCCACAATGAAGAATTTTCCGGCTCCAAATGGCAATAGTGCCGCGGTTAAGAACCCCTGGGTTAGCTGACTGGCCTAGTCAATGGCAAAAGAAGCAAAGCCCCCGAGCCGGCGGACGTCTGCAGGTTGAAACGCAGTGGGGGCTGGCTGGGGCCAGCCCGGCTGCCCCAGGCTGGGGCAGGGTGGAGAGACAAGGCCAACACTCGGGTCACACGGGGCCCGGGACGTCCCACAAAGCCCCGGAGGGCCCGCCTCTCCCTCGCTCCATCCCCTACCTGCAGCCAGACGCCAACAACGGAAAAGCCCAAGCAGTTCCCGGGGCAGGCACCGGGGCTCCTCGGCCGCAGTCGGGACAACCGGAGCAGTCCTCGCGAGACCCGGCCGTTGAGCTCTCGCGATACACGGGTGGAGCCTCCGGCCGGAGCGCTGAGCAGCCCGGCGCATGCGCTGTAGCGCTCCAAGCTACGGCGGCTTGGCTTGGCGGGACTCGGGAAGGGGCGGGGTCGGCTCAGAGCAGTGCGAATTCCCAGTGGTGCCTCTCCTCTCTCGGTCTTCGCCCTCCAGCCGCCTGTGAGAGTCGCGCGTGGACCACTGCCCACCCGCCCTGCCCACCCATCAGAACTGCGGAGAACGGAAGTGCGCATCTCTGCCAGAGTTCTTAGTTCGGAGTGCACGGCAGAGCGTTCAGCTCCCTTGTTCCTCCCGATCCCTCGCGACAGAGGCAGGGCTCTGAGGGCAGCGATTCCCCTTGTCCTGGACCTGTAGCCCCGGCTGGCTCTCGAACTCGGGCCACGGCGGGCCGGGCGGGGCGGGCTTGGGAAGGAGCAAACACACCTGATGGCTCAGGTATATACACCAGCCCTTCCTCGGCGACGGGCGGAAATGAAGCCTGTTGTTTGTTTTCGTTAAAAATCCTTTCCCCGCTGGGCCTCTTAGGGCTTCCCTGGAGACCACTGGTCTGTTTTCAGAAATTCACGTCCCCTCTGCCCGCCAGGTAACCTGTAACCATTTTCTCTTCCAGTCCATCATGCCCCCCAAGTCTGATGTGTTGAGTCAAGATGAACTGCGCAAAAAGCTGTACCAGACGTTTAAGGATCGGGGTATATTGGACACGCTCAAGGTATCCGTTTTAGGCATATCTGTTATATAACTTTTACAAGTGTAACCTGTAATAACCTGTAACAGGTAGTCCACATTTTAAATCCATCCAGGTTTTGGGTTTTAAAAATAGTATGATATATAGATTGGTGAATTACATTTTTATGTTCTTGTATAACTCTTTATCCTGGAACAATAAAGTCTCAAATGGTTTAGGGTTTGAGTTGTCTTAAAAGAGCGTATTCAAATAATAGATTTTATTGAACTGGCATTAAGATAGGAGTGGGTAACTTTATAAAATGAACACATTTTATTAAGGTTAGGCTTTTTTAATAAATCTGGCTTACAGTTTCCTGAATTAATAAGTGGTTTTGTAATGCTCACGTTTGAATGAAGGACACTGACACCATGTAGAAAACATTGTGTACTGCTTACCGTAGAACTGTTCCGGGAATGAGAGCTTTCTTCTTTAAAATATGTTGAAAGGTATGAATACTTAATTTGGGCAGCAAGTATTTATTAGTACCCTTTATATATGAATTAACAGCAAGGAGTAGGATTAGCTCAAACGTGTTTTCATTACTATATATATTTCAAAAGTATATTTTACACTTAAAAATGGGAAATTAAGGACAAGTGAACTTTATTTTTTTTCTTCTCTCTCCCCCATTGTTTTTGTAACTTAAAAAAAATACTTCAGACTCATCTGAAAAATACAGAAAAGCATCAAGAAGAAAAGTCATCTCTAATACAACCACTAATTGGCATAGTGTGTGTGTGTGTATATATCCTTTTTAATATTATATGGTGAGAAGTTTCCCATGTCCTTAAAAGTTTCTTGAAATCCTGATTTTCAGTGGCACCAGGCTCATGTTTGGATGTATGGGTAATTTATGTAGCAGTCCTCTGTTGTCGAATATTTACATTATACCCAAGTCTACACATTCCTTCAATTGCATCTCTCTCTCTTTTTTTGCGTAGGATAGATTAAGTGGCATTACTGAATCAAAGGGCATGAGCATTTTTAAGGCTCTTGGTGTTTTGTTCTAGAAAGGTAGTAATAGTTTATATTCCACCAGCAGTTAGAGAATGCTTCTCTCACTCCAATATTTTTATCATGACATTTTTAAAACCAGTCTAAGATTGGAAAACCCTTATATTATTTTAGTATTCATTCCTTTGATTGTTAATGAGGTTGCACATATTTTCTGACCATTTGTGGATTGGCAGTTCACGTTCCTTGCCCATTTTTTTTTAGGGTGTTAGTGTTTTCTTATTAATGCATAAGAACTCTTCTAATAGAAACTATTAATCTTTTTTCCATTTTTGTGGCAATACTTTATCTCAGTGTTCAATTTTTATTGGCTGTAAAAATATTGATGTTACATTTTTATATGGTCAAATCTATTGATTATTTCTTTGCTGATTATTCTCAGTAAATCCTTCTCTACTAAGAGCATGAATATTCACTTTTTATTAAGTTTTTTTAAAGGCTTCATTTTTTACAGTTAACTCTTTAACTCACCTGGAATTAACTGTAGTGTATAATGCATTAATACACTTTCTAATGTGTAATGGTCCTTGCATTCTTGGTCAGGGCATTTTTTTTCCCTGTGCTTCGGCATTAGATGTGATAGTGTTTACTTCATATCTGTAGTCACAATTGATATCCACTAATCATTATCGGTTTTGAGCTATCCTTGTTTGGCTTTGGTATCAGGATTATGCTAGTTGTTCACTCTACAGATGCAGTGTATCCTCTGGAGAGAGATTGTTTCTTGTTTGCGGCTGGCTATCCAGTTTCTGTTATTCCAGCTTGATCAGTGGCAGGGCAGATTTTTACTTTCTCAGTCAGAGCTAATTTTTCCTCAGTTGAGTGACTGTGGCCTGGGTGAGTTCTAATTTTTAAAATTCATTGAGTTTTTTAGTGGCCTAATTCATATTCTGTTTGGTTGTTTAAAGAGAATTTGTATTTATGGTTAAGTACAAAGTCATATAGATATCTATAATGAAGTTTATCAAATCTTTTTCCTTATGTTGCATCTGTTCAATCGGTCTATTGCTTAGAGAGATGTGCTGAGGATCCACAAGTCTCTTCTCTTCCACTTTCCCTCCCTGCACAATAGTTGTACTTATTTCTTTCTTAGGGACATGGCAAGCTTTAATTCTGAATGGATTTCCCTCTTTGCATTGGCTGCTAGAAAGCCCCCAGCCAGTTTTGAAATTCCTTCTAGCAAGTGCTAGATGGCATGCTTTTTGGTTTGTCAAATTGGGAATTAATCTATGTTTCATTTTCTACTCTTATTTTTCTTGCACGCTGCTTATATCATTCATTTAAATGTTATCCTATTTCAGTACTTGTTTGCGAGACACCCTCAATCCTTTTATTAATTAAGCGGGATCTAAATATATTACTTCTTTAGTATGTTACAAATCTAATGAAACCGCCTCTAAATTTTTCTGGTGGAGAATGCTGTAGTTTCTTTTCTTGTTTTATTATTTTAGTTAGTGAACTGTATTAGATGAGGTAGAGCATGTGTATTCTGTTCATTGTAAATTCCTTCTTTACTACAGGATTTTAGATGTAGAATAAGTCCTGTTCTATACTGGTAATTATATAGGGGGTTCTACTCTCTAGCTAAAGGATAGAAGAAAGAGGTATAACAAGAACTCCCTTTGTTTCTTGCTTGTATTCTATTAGTACAAATTCAGTAGATAGTATTTACTCTGTGAATCTAGGCAACGTGCTCTTATGCTCAGCCGTATGTTTCCAGATAATATGCAAAATAGATTAGAACAAATATCCAGTAGTCTGATTAATTTAGGGGATTTTCTTAAAATCCAAATGAATAGTAGTGCTAGTATTATAACCTTGAGAAAATTACCCACATTGAACCTAAATTTCCTCATTTATAAAATGTGAGAAAATTATTGTATTTCACAGTGTCTTGAGATATAAATACTGTATGTGAAAGTGCATCTCAATAAGCCTCTTTGGGTTTACTGATTTCTCTTTTGTATATGTTATTTCCTTTTGGGAACCCAATTTTATTTTGATCAATATGCCCAATAAACTGGTTTAACTCAATATTATTTACATGTCCTCCAGCAATCCACAGAGAGGTGAGGAAGTAGCAGAATTTTCTCCCATACTTGATATCCTAATCAGAAGCTGCAGAAATGGGCTCATAGGGGAGTGAAGTTAGAGTCCAGACGTGTTCTAGCTAACCACCAGTTCACTTGGAAGCTGGTGAAAGCAAGCTGCTTTTTCCAGAACCCGCTGGGCTGCTTGTCTCACAGGGCAAGACAAAGTGTGCAAGAGCAGGTTCCTAACTTTTGGCCATGGATCTAGAACCATTCTGGAAATGAAAGGAAAGATTATAATTCATGTGACAAACCTGTGTATCTCCAGTGAAACAATCCTACTGAAAATTTTTTCCCTGTTGTTTCATTTGTGTTTTTTTCTTTTTGAGCTAGACACAACTCAGAAACCAGCTCATTCACGAATTGATGCACCCTGTACTGAGTGGAGAACTGCAGCCCCAGTCCATTTCAGTGGAAGGGAGCACCCTCTTAGTAGGTGCTTCTAACTCGCTAGTGGCAGATCACTTACAGAGATGTGGCTATGAGTATTCACTTTCTGTTTTCTTTCCGGAAAGTGGTTTGGCAAAAGAAAAGGTAAAGTCTCCTTTTCTGTTTCTGAATTTTCTATTAACGGCTTCTTCTTCAGGTAATAGTAAAGTGCTGCATAATTGGTGAGTGCTCCTTCACTAGCTACATCCATTTCTCGTTCATTTTTGAATTCACATCATATATTTGTTATGTAATGTAACAAAGGAGTACTAAATTTGATTTTGTTATCAATTCCTCGGAATCTTGATTAGTCTTTTGTAAAATCATAATATGTAGAATCACTAAAGGCCTTGGAGCTAGAATTGCTCCTAGATTCCATGCCATCTACTAAGACTTATAAGTGCCATTTGTGTTGAATGTCTGTTGTGAGCCTGGCACTGTGCAGTCACACTGCAGGCATCACATGTAGTACAGATGAGGAGCCATTACATTCAACCTGAGTGGCAGTTATAAGTCTTAGTAGACTGCATGGAATGTAAGAGCAATTCTAGCTTCAAGGCATTGCTTGAGTTGCTCAAGGTCATGTGATTTGTAAGTGGCAATGCAGGGCAGTAAATACAGATCTCTAAAATGTGCTCTTTTTACTATGCTACAGTCTCTTCAGATATTTCTCTTCTCTGTGATTACATGAGAGAAGTGAGGAATATATAATTTTTAAAAATCTGTTGAGTTCTCACATATTAAAACACGTTTTACCACTTCTCTAATTATTTTAACTATACTTCTCCACCATTACCTTTGAACATTAGTCACATTTCATTATTTTAAAGGCAGATATAGCAAATTTTCTCTCTCTTTTTTTTTTTTTTGGTGAGGAAGATCAGCCCTGAGCTAATATCCATGCCAATCCTCCTCTTTTTGCTGAGGAAGACCAGCTCTGAGCTAACATCTATTGCCAGTCCTCCTCCTTTTTCTCCCCAAAGCCCCAGTAGATAGTTGTATGTCATAGTTGCACATCCTTCTAGTTGCTGTATGTGGGACGCGGCCTCAGCATGGCCAGACAAGTGGTGCATTGGTGCGCGCCCGGGATCCGAACCTGGGCCGCCAGTAGCGGAGCGTGCGCACTTAACCGCTAAGCCACGGGGCCGGCCCCTCTATTTTTTTTTAATAGACTTATTTTTTTAGAGCAGTTTAGGTTCACAGCAACATTGAGCAGAAGGAGAGATTTCCCATATACTCCCTGCCCCCACACCTGCACAGCCTCCCTCACTATCAACATTTTTTACTAAGTACATTTTTACGATCAGTGAACCTACATTGTCACCTAAAGTTCATAGTTTACATTAGGGTTCACTCTTGGTGTTGTCCCTATGTTTTTACTCTTTATCTTGTCTATAATTGTCCAGAAGTTTCATATTCAGAAGTTTTAGGAAAACAAGAACAATGTTAGTATTTCAAAAACTTAAAATTTAAATATGCTGTATTTATTCATTAACAACCAAATTTTATATGTCAACATTAGGAATTTTCTTTGGGTCCATCAATCTCTAAGTTTCTAATTATATTTCACAATTTTGCTTATTGCATGAGTAATAGTCAGTTGTATAGTTTTTATAGCAGTAATTAATCCAGCTCACACACAACTATAAAATGCATGAAGAATATTTTCTTTAAAGGGAAACCAATTGAAAATATATCATTGTTCTCAGGGTAGACATAGTAAATGATACATTTTGTAGTAGACATATATATTAAGAGTAGCTACCCAAAATGTTTGTTTAAAACTATTTTAGGTACACTTTAGTCATTCATAGTTGCAAAGGCAGTAAAAATTTAGTTTGCTTACATTCTGCAGCAATAGTACTGTAAAAAAATTATTGCAATTGAAAGACCCTGGAATTCACTCCTGTGAATTGGTTCACAGATATTTGAGTGTTTGTCGTCTGTAAGGCATTAACCATTTCTGTCATTTCTGTTAGGCCATATCATCTTCAATGTGAAGTATTTGGAGGTTAATTAATGTGATCAAGAAAAATATTTTATCCTTTTGACCTCAATATGTTTATTGTAATTTGTTTAATAGTATAAGAAAGAGCTTCGATTTTACATTATTAGCATAGTTATAATCTTTTTATTTAATCTGAAGCATGCTTCTTAGTCTTATATTTAGAAACATCCTAATTTATCATTTAAACATTGATGTAAAAATATGTCTACTTAATTAATCTTTGTTTTTTTCCTAAAGGTATTTACTATGCAGGATCTATTACAACTCATTAATATCAGCCCCAAATCCAGTCTCTACAAATCACTGGTAGGATTGTTTAGTTTTTTAACCTGCTTTGGTTTGTTAATTATAACTGAATAGTTGAATAAAGGTAAAATATTTTCTTTCAACAGATTTCAGGATTTGATAAAGAAAACCAAAAAGGTAGGAGCCTTCATCTTTGTAGAGAATAGCAACATTTTTGTCATGTATTTTTTCCTATAAAAGGGTGAAACTAATGATTTTTAGGGGGAAGAGTAGGGAATTTAATTTGAATTAAATCATTTGATTTTTTTCTTGCTGACAATACCTTACCTGTTAAATAAACAGAACGATTCATCTGTTTTGACAAATATAGATCATTTCCCCCAAGGTTCAATCTTTTTAATAGCTCTTAGATACTCAAATGAGAAAACTGCAGACAGTATCAAGGATCTTTCAATCCTACAAATGGCTTGAAATATCCTCTTTGTAAAGATACCCACTGTTTGGAACATTTCCACAAAAAAACAAAAACTAATAACATTTAAGCCAAGTGTCTTTGTATCCTAGATATCCCGCTCAAGTACAGTTTATAGAGTATTGTATTAATATTTGCTTAAAGAATGAAATATCTGTTCAGGAATAAGCATTAAGTGTTTATATAGGCCTGATAAATTGCTTTAATTTTGGCCTTGATAATAACCTTCATAGACTCTATAAGTGCTATGAGATAATAGAAAATATATATATTGGTCTCTGCCCCCAGTTCTTGGCACAGAGCTCCTAAAACCTTTGTAATTTCCAGTGACAGAAACACTAGGAGCATCTCTTGTTCTAATATTGGTCTTTGACCTCTGTTCCTGACCCAGGTCTTCTGAACCCCTTGTAATTTCCTGGGTGATAGGTGTGTCTTTTTTTCTAATGAGGTGACTCTGGGTGGGCTCACACATAGCTCCTGGATGCGGGCTGGTCACCGGAAAGACCAGGCCATGATTAGAAGCTTGGAATTTTCAGCCCCACCCCCCATTCTCTGGAGAAGGGAGAAGGGCTGAAAATGGAGTTAATGATCGATCATGCATATGTGATGAAGCCTCCATAAAATCCCAAAAGTATGGGGTTTGGAGAGCTTCCAGGTTGGTGAACACGTGGAGGTGCTGAGAGAGTGGCGCACCCAGACAGGGCATGGAAGCTCGGCGCCCCTTCCCACGTACCTTGCCCTAAGCATCTCTTCCATCTGGCTGTTCATCTGTATCCTTCATCATATCCTTTAATAGACTGAGAAACATAATGGTTTCCCAGAGTTCTGTGAGCTGCTCTAGCAAATTAATTGAACCTGAGGAGGAGGTGGTGGGAACCTCCGAACTGTAGCTGGTTGGTCAGAAGCACAGGTGATAACCTGGGCTTGTGACTGGCGTCTGAAGTGTATGTGTGTGTATCTGGTGGGGGGGAGGGGGGGCAGTCTTGTGAGACTGAGCCCTTAACCTGTGGGATCTGATGCTATCTCTGGGTAGATCATGTCATAATTGAGTTAAATTGTAGGACACTCAGCTGATGTCACAGAACCCTCACACATTTGGTCACCAGAAGTGTCAGAAGTGAAGTGTCGTGTAGTGTTCTGTATAAAAGTAAAGGAGACTCACAGGGAAGTGAGACATAATAAGGTAGAGTTGAGTTTTCCCTACACAGGAGGAAAACTGAGGGTTTTTTTTCCTTTACAACTGCTGTGGGTGCCAGACCATGGGCTAGGCTTGACAATGGAGTTTGTAGCATGAACGTAAGCTGGTAATTTGCTTGTAATGCATATTTATTCTTTAGGTGTTTTTAAATAATCTGTAAACTTAGGTAATGGTCCTTTTTTGTTGGTGTGCTCCTGGATTTTGTCTGTTGCCAGCATTGCTACCATCCCCACTGGGACATTCATTCAGAACTTATATCATTCGGCAAACATTTGAGTACCTACTTTCTGCCAGCTGTTAGTCTGTGACTTAATTGCCTAGTTTCTTGGGAGTAATGTTAGCAGAGGATAAGTGAATTGGATCACAGGACATTCTGGGCTGCCTGCAAAGTAGGTCATCCATACTGAAGTTCTGTATGGTAGTGATCCTATATTCTGTATTCTAAGGCAGTGCTGTCTAGTATAACTCTGATGATGAGAATGTCTGATCTGTGCTGTCTGTTATGGTAGAGACTAGCCACATGTGGCTATTGAGCATTTGAAATGTGGCTAGTGTGACTGAAGAACTGAAATTTTAATTTAAATTTAAATCACTACATGTGAATAGTGGCTATCGTATTGGATGGCACAGGTCTAAGGTATATAGCTGGTGTCTGTAGCTTAACTATTATTGCAGAAAGAAATTTAGGGCTTGAGGAATGTTAAGAAATAATCCACTTACTTATTGTAGGTATTATCCTTAAAAATAGCTTTTCACCTTTACACATTCTCTTTAAATGCTTCTGGTTCAGAAAGAGCCTAACAGCTCTTACCAGCTTCACCCAGCATCCTAGTAATATTTCTGAAACTCGGAAAAATTATGAGTAGCAGACATGTCAGGCATCCTAGTGGCAAAATTTGGATAGAATTCTTTGCTAACAGTAAAACAGCTACCGTTAAAATGCAATGATTTTTAAAATCGGTGGCTTCCAAATAAGAGATGGAGACCATCAGAAAACATGTGGGAAGATACTTTGTACCTAGCTGCTGTCTGTCCTCTGACAGAGACCTGTGGTCTTATCTGACTGTGTCTATACTCCGAGGGTACTGATCTGTTGAATGGCCACAGTACGTTTCCCTTAGATTCCACTCACCCATCCTTCCCACCCCTAACTTTTCCTTTCAGAGAGAATGATGCCCAGAAATAGCTGGGCAGAAAAATTGGACACTGGCTCTTTGCTTTCTGGAAATTAAAATCCTTACCTGTGATTGGCAAAAGAATAGATGCATAGATCAATGGGACAGAACAGAGAGCCCAGAAATAGATCTCCACAAATACAGATCTTCCTTGACTTAACAATGGGGTTACATCCCGATAAACCCATTGTAAGTTGAAAATATCGAAAGTCAAAAATGCATTTAATACACCTCACCTACTGAACATCATAGCTTAGCCTAGCCTACGTTAGACGTGCTTAGAACACTTACATTAGCCTACAGTTGGGCAAAAGCATCTAACACAAAGCCTGTTTTATGATAAAGTGTTGACTATCTCATGTAATTGATTGAATACTGTACTGAAAGTGAAAAACAGAATGGCTGTATGGGGACAGTGGTTGGAAGTGTATTGGTCGTTTACCCTTGTGATCATTTGGCTGACTGGGAGCTATGGCTCACTGTCACTGTAAACTCTTTGTCCGTGTCTTGCCCCATTTTTCTGTTTTCTTACTGATTTGTAAGAGTTCTTAGAAGACTAATTTTCATATCAATCTCCATATTATTGCAAATATTTTTTCCAGTGTATCATTTGTCTTTTGACTTTATTTCATGCCATATATAAGTTTTTAATTTTTATGTTGTTGGTTGACAAATATTTCTCCTTATTGCTTCTAGGTTTTGTGTCATGCGTGGAAAGGCCTTTCCTCAGAAACTATTTTTCAAAGAGATATAATGTAAAAAAGGCTAATATTATACAGCCAAGATTATATAGACACTGACTTTATGGATGGTTGAATGAAACAAAGTTGTGAAATGAAACTATATACATTGTATTTTTTAGGTTTTCTCATGCAGTTTTTAAAAGAACTGGCAGAATATCATCAGGCTAAAGAACGCTGTGATGCAGAAACTCAGACAAATTCCACGTTTTCTCACAAAGACTCTCTGGGTAATTATAGCTTTCTTTCACAATTTCAATTCTTCTGTTTTCCCTTTGAGTGAAGGAAATGACCTGATTTTTACCATTTTATGTATTTGTCACTTGAGCGGGGAGGGATGCAACCTGCAGGCAGCAGGGCGCTCATTTCCTCTGGGACCATGTTGCTGGAAGGGACTGGAAACTGCTCTCCAGGGCTGCTCCCTGCCCTCACGACTGCCAGGACTACACTTTCCAAATCGAGCAGGGATCCAAAGGCCTTTGTGCTTCCTTGTCTGTTGGGTTGAACCTCTCTTAACTGGGAGGTTCTTCCCTATGTCTCATCTAACTTTATTTTACAGCCACTAAGTGAGAAGATTCTAGACTATTTGCCTTGCAGAGAAGTAGAGAAGTCAGTGGCCCATCACTTTATTTTGTAGTTGAGGAAATCGAGATCGCCAGAGGAAGAGCAACTTGGAAACACCCAGTCTGGGTCAGAACTGATATTTGAGTCCAAGTTTTCTGGTCCATGATCTAGAGCGTTTTCCACTGTCCAGCCTTTCTGCAGTACCACCTTGCCCTTTTGTTAGTTGTACGCTCAGGGGAGAAAGGACACAGCTGGCTAAGATGATGTGATCAGTCGATTTCTTGGCCCTTCCTATTCCTAAAGAGCAATAGCACCTTTAACTTGTAAGAAGATAAGTTCGTAATTTGTAAAAACCGTATTGTATGACGAGGCAATTACCTTATTTAGTTAAGCTAACCAGAGTTAAGCTGACCAGAGACAAAACGCTGCCAATATTTTAGTCTACTACTTCCAGCCTTTTTTCCTGTGCATCCTTTCTGGTAGGGTTGGTGTTCTACGTGATTGCGAGTGTACTCTAGGTCCAGGTTTGGACTCTGCTCCTTCGTCAATTCCGATCCACAGTTGGTTTGAGGCCCAAGAGTCTCGTGGAAAGAGCTCCAGAATGAGAGACAATTAACAGACCTGGCTTTAGTCCCAGTTATGCCATTAAGTAGTTGCTTAGCCCTCTGGGAGTCACTTAAACTGTATGGGCACCTGTTTCCTTCTCTGTAAAGTGGAAGACTTGAAACACATGATCTCTGATTGATTTTAAGGTTAGTCTTTTGAACATGTGTCAACTTTAACCCAAATCCAATGAAAGAGCTCTCTGCCTTGGCACTTAGAGATTGGAAAGAGATGCTGGTGTTTTCTGACTTAAACTGTACTCTTTGCTTTCTTTTCCCCCGACATTTTATGATCAAAATTTTCAAACATACAGAAAAGTTGAAACAGTTGTACAGTGAATGCTTATCTACCTAGATTCCACCACTAAATTTGTATTATACTTGCTTGATCACTTATCTGTCCGTCCTTTAATCCGTCTTTATTGTTTAATGTTTCAAAGTAAATGGCAGACATCCCTGTAGTTTCCCTAAGTGTGCTCTCTGCTTTTGAACAGAGCTCTGGCTTCTTGCTCACCTGACCGCTTTTCTCTATCCTAATTTCCTGTGTTGTTTTTTAATAGCTGAGAAACTTCAACTTATTGATGATCAGTTTGCAGATGCTTACCCTCAACGTCCAAAGTTAGAATCTTTAGAAATAAAGTTAAATGACTATAAGAGAGAGATAGAACAGCAGCTTCGGGCAGAAATGTGTCAAAAGGTAAGCTTTATCTTGTTGCTATTAACCAGAGTGATATTTTTGCTTGTCTTTTAATGTCTTAATCTTAGGTGTATGGGAAAATGTCTAGAATCTTTATTAATGAATATAATACTATACTGTTGTGCATGTTATTTTCCTTTCCAATTGATGTCATTTCTTTATGCCTTTTGAATGAATCATACAAGTACAATGAATGAAATGAAACTAAAGGTGAGTTAAACTAAATATATTTAGACAGAACATTAATGTTAAACCTAACCATGGAGAGAGAATTAGTTACTATTTCTTTAGTATAGTTATTGGTATTTACAATGATTTGTCATCAATTGGCAGTTGAAGTATTTTAAAGATACCGAAATAGCAAAAATTAAAATGGAAGAGAAAAGAAAGTCTGAGAAGGAATTAGCTGAGTTCCGGAATGAATTTGAGAGAGCTTGTCAAGCAAAATCTGAAGCCCTGATTTCTCGGGAAAAGACGACCCTTGAAAGAATTCAAAAGCACCAGGAGGTAATATTTTAAAATCATTTGCTGGGTGGCTATTTCCTGTAGCCGTTAGTAGAGTGGCTCATGGTCCAGGAGCGAGATGGGACAGTGGCTGGAACAGTCGATAGAACACGGCCCTAGAGATGCAGTAGGGACCGGGATCAAGAGCACAAGTGGAAGGATTGACGCAGATTCCCTTCTGCCGAGACTGCTGGAAGGACAGAACTGTGGATGTGAATGTTCTGTTGGGATTGTGAGAAACTCACACTAAATCCGCAGCAAATTTGAGGTTTAGGTAGCAGCTTCGAGGAGAGGATCAGAGGTGTGGAATGGCTGCTTGGGGGTAAAGGAATAACAACTCTCTGAAGCAGACAGGACTGATCAAGCTGTGTTGAGGGCCCAGCTGAGATGGGCGGCCTGGAATCGAAGTAGACCAAACCAAGTGCTTGTGGGTGATTGTTCTGTTATAGCTCTTGGGAAGATTTGTAAGGTCAGCGAGGGTGGAAAGATAGAGGTGATTGGGAAGTGGAGCTTTATAGAGCTGAATTTATTTGACTTGAGAAAGGCAGCCTATTTAATTGAAGACATTGGGGTTTGGTGGGGTGGTGAAGGGAACCAGAGGAGAGGGTGGGTGGCTACTAACCTAGGGGAGAAGGAGGGGGAGAAGGGGTCTGGGGATATTGACAGGTGGAAGAATAAGGGTGGGCCAAGAGGACAGAGTTGCAGGTTGAGGTTTTAGGGGAAGATTGGAAACAAAGTGCAGTGTGCTGCCATTGGAGCAAAGGTGAAGGTCCCTGGAGTAGAGGAGTCCAGGGCTGCGAGGGTCATCCATGTGGCCATTTGATCTTGTCACCTGGGTAAGTGACTGGACAGGAGGTAGAGGTTTAGGAGTGGCAGGGAGTGCGTGTTGGCAGGAGGGTTTGGATCCACTTTAGGAAAAACAGGTTCCTTTTCCAGGGGTGCATCTCAGAGCAGACTGGCTCTGGGCACTGTTTCTTATCTACAGCCAGAACTACTGATATCAGGAGACTTGAAAGTAGGAGGCTTCCCTCCAGCACCCACCCTTGCTCGGGGCGGTGTCTCAGTAAGACTCAGATATTTAATGGATATATACATTATACAAAGTCGCACCCCTCTATGATTTTCTATAGCACTTCTGGGAATTGGGCTCGTTTTAGCTAAAGATAAATGTTGGAAGCACAGGTCTTCGAGATGATTGGGTTGTGTTTAGACGAACAACTTCATCTTCAAGGTAGGTGACCGACTAGATCAGATCAGCCAGTTAACAGCCGAATTGCCATTTAGTTAACTGAGTCTCTGAAGGCTCTGGAGAAGGTTGCCATCCTCATAAAAAGCACCAGGCCTTTATTCCACCACCTGGAATGCTCTTCCCCTTCTCTCCCTGATAAAACTGTCCTCTCCTTCAAAATCCAGCTTAAGTGTCACCTCTTTGTGACACCTTCCCTGGCCCCCACTGACAGACTCCTTCAAGCATCGTTCCTGCCATGAGTCTTTTTGGACTTTGGTTGTGAAATCATCACATTGTAGTGTGATTGTTTGTTTCTCTCTCCCTGATTAACTGTGAATTTTTTAAAGATGGGGACTATATCTATTCATCTTTTTATATCTAGCTCCCAGTGTGCTCTTTGTCATATGATCGGTATTCAGTAAATCCTTGCTCAGTGAACACATAAGTGGAAGTGTGGCCTGTTCATTCGGGGGTTCATACGAGCTTGCTAATGCTGAGTCAGATAACCTATGAACTGAAACAGTCAAATGACAACAGAACCTTGGGAGTTCTATTAAGTTTTATTGCTGAATGTACATTTTGTCTCCTTTTTTCCTTCCTGAAGAACTTATCAAAATTTTAACTAAGTGTCTGAGAGATGTTAATTAACTAGGTAGAATAATTAGACAAGGGATGTTAGGAATATAGGGTAATGTAGTTTAACAGTCATTGGGGAAGGAGTAAGTTTTTGTGTAACTAGAATAGGCAAAAAGCATACCTTGAATTGGAGCCTCTTGAAAGTGAAATTGTTACTCTAAATGTCTGTACTTCGATTGTTTCCTAGAATTTAGGAAGCAGTGTATTAGTTCAAATCTGTTTTATTTTCTTGAGCGTGCTTGCTAAAAATTAATGCTTTCCTATACAGACTGAAACAAAAGAAATTTATGCTCAAAGGCAGCTTCTACTAAAAGATATAGATTTGCTAAGAGGCAGAGAAGCAGAACTGAAGCAAAGAATTGAAGCTTTTGAATTGTAAGTAAGATGTGTTCGTTTTGGATATTCATAAGGAATGAAATTAAAAAGAACTACTAAATATATGTCTTAGTATTCTGATGTTAATTGCCAAGCAGAGTTCTTGATGTAAAGGTGACGCCTAGTTTAAAAGGCAGAAGTTAAGAGAAACAAAGACTAGGGTTTCACTTTTGAAACATTAGAGATTAGGATGAAAAGCAGAATGAGACACCATCATCAGGCTTACAGTAAGACCAGACAAATAATTTGAAGAAGTTAATAATGCTTTAACAAATCATATGTTTCGCATTTACTTTCCATCATTTAGATCTAATAGTTTCATGTGCATATAGAATTCCAGACTTGAATTCCAGATATCCAGACCTGCCGCATTTACCTGCTCTGCTGTCAAAAAAGGAAATACAGTGGCTCTGACTTGACTTGTACTGAGTGAAGCTATTTCTCATGGTGTGTGTGTTCTTTTTCTGAGTGCTCACAAGTGTTTCATCCTTCAGATCTTACCTGGGATTAATAACAAGCCCACCAGTCTATAGTTTGTGGAATAAGCCTTCTTTCCCATTTGAGATCTGCTATTCATTGACACTCACAGATACTCCAGAATCTTATTTCATTAAGGAATTTGTTTCCATCTTCATTAATGTTCTTTTCTCATTTATATGTAGGCTGGATTCGTTTGATTTCTTCTCTCTGCCTACCTTACTCTCTTTTTGGCAATAGTTAAGAGGTAAATTGATTACGAGAGAAAAAAGAGACGGAACCAGAGATGGTTCCTGATTATATAATCACTTCTTTACCTCTACTTCCCCTGCTTCCCCTCCCTCTAGGTATGTAAGCTTAAATGTAGTTTACTGCTCCTTTGCTTTACACGTTAGCCAGCAGAGGGAGCTAACACACAGAGCGTTAGCCTCTGCCTGGAATGGTCAGCGTTCTCTAGCACTTCGCATTATAGCTTGATCTAAGTACCTGAGAACCCAATTCCCTGGCTCTGGAATTGGTTTCGTGGTTGATTGAAGGTCTCACTATGAAGACCATTCCATTCCTAGTTATTTGAAAGTTCTGACTGATCCATCTATCTTTGGCTCTCTCTTTAGGTACTCTTCAATATTTGATCGATAGATTATTAAATACCAAAATCGAATCTTCTACCTTTAATACCTATGGGCTGATCAATTAAATCTCACAGTTAGAAACAATTTTATAGAAGAAATAAGCACTTAAGTACACTGACTTCAGTTTGGTTTGTAGCTTTGTAACTAATAACGTCATTCTTTCATCCCTGGATTGATTATGGCCATTTATCACTTGTAACCATTTTTTAAGTGTGAATCATCTTCTGTGAGAAACCACTTTGGTCTGGACACTTTCACACACCCTGCAACTAGGTGCTACCATATAGCTCCATCTGCTAGTTCAGATCCGTCATCACTAGGTCAGTTCATAAAATAGACGGAGGATTTCTGCCTCTTTTCGTTTACTTCCCAGCGGTGACAGTCACATCACAGTTTTAGTCTGTGGAGCTAAAAACACATGTTATTTTTTTCCCCTAAATCCTTTACTTCAGATATTATAGTTTTCTTATTTGCTTTATATATTTTTGCTAATTTCAGGGCCCAGAGGCTACAAGAAGAAAAAAATAAAAGCGTGACCGAGGCACTTAGGAGACGGGAGCTGAATATAAAGAGTATTGAGGAGACCTATGACCAAAAGCTCAAGAATGAACTGCTAAAGTAATTGTTTGGCATTTTAAAAGAAGTCATGTGTTTGAATGAAGTTCATGGAAATGTGGCAACACTGAGGAAGTAGATGAGACTAACATTTTATGACAAAATTTACTGTTTAAAAAAAATATGTTTTCATAGACAGTCAAGCCTTTCCCATGAGTATTTGAGTTAAGATGGTTTTAAAGAGTATAGAGAATAGCATCCTCTGCTCATTCTTATTTGTAGCTTCTCTAACATTTATCGAGGGCCTGTGATTTGCTTTAATTTTTAGGGCACCATGTGACTAGCTCAGCTTGCACAGCTGGTAAGCTATAAAATTAGAATTACAGTCACATTTAGTTATCTTTTCCTCTACCCCGCTTATACTGCCACTAGATGGGGATATCTAACAATTTAGAAATTATTTGACTTAGTGGTTATAGTAGTGGTCAATGAACATGTACCTTATATTCCTTCAAGATTCTGGAAAGGCAGAATCAAAAGAAATAAGCTAAAGTTAACTATATGAAGCAAAAAATGATATAGGGAAAGGAAAATACGGACAACTAGGGTTACTATGGCTTTCCTATTGTCTGAGTTTTGCGTTCCAATGAATAATTCCTCAGTGCAAACACATTGAGCCCATGTGGTAACTTCTCTCCCCTGTGCTCAGTATAGTGTCTGGCATGTAATAAGTATTCAGTTAGTACTTACTGAGTAAATGAATTCCTAGCAAAGAGATGATTCAGCTTGGCTGCTCTGGGTATTTCTTAATCATTGGCCTCTTTTTACTGCCTTGCGCATAATTTGTCATTGATATTTCATTATGTGGTACTTGCAAAAGTTTCTTGAGGTTATTGTTTAAAAGATTTCTATTAAAAAAGAAATACAGCACCTTTTCCATGTATCAGTTTTCTAATGATGGATTTTATCTACATATTTTATGTCAGCTCCTCTAATACAGTAGTAAACACTGAAGTCTCTAGTTGTTAAACTTTTAGGAATAAATGAGTAGAAGTGTGTACGTTAACTTTACATAGCCATGGAAATAGTGAACTATTTGGTCTCGTTTGTCTGGCTTTGGGTGTCTTCATAGCAAATGTTGGAGTTTGGAGGATATTTACCATAGGAGGCCTTCTCTTTCCTTTCTCCCATCTCTGAGCCAGAAAGTCAGCTGGGAACAGCTGGTGGAGATAAGTAAAACTCCGTGAAAATGTACCTCTTGGTATCACTAATCCAGATATAACGCTGTTGGCAATTGGCTCTCAATACTGTGCTCAGCTCCTGCAAGCGAAAGTTCTTATCCTGGTTGGGGGTGGGGAGGCGGTCAGGTGGATTGGAAGTGACTGACTTGTTATCATTTGGGATTTAGAGTCTGTGGTGTACAGTGCAAGTTGAACTTAATTTACTCCTTTGTGTCAGTCGAGACCAGCTGAAACACAATTGCTCTCAGTAACCTCACAACACGACCCTTCATTTCATGTGATTGAGTTTTTGGGACCTAATTTACAGGATTGCAGCAGGGTGTTACTAGACCTTTTATGTTCAGAATTTGGATCCCTGGCCTTAGCACTAAGATACTCTGCAGTTTATGCATTGTCATGGTCAGTGCCCTTAGGTGCCCCGGTGCCATAGATAAGCTCGTGCATTGATAGCAGTCTGTCCAGGAAAGTGACAGGAACTCATTTTTAGTCATTCTAATTCTCAGGTATCAACTTGAACTAAAGGACGACTACATCACTAGAACTAATAGACTGATTGAAGATGAAAGGAAGAACAAAGGTGATTCTTGGGGGAAAAAAGCTGTATTTTTCAGTTATGATGTAGGTTATTAGCTTCCTAAATTGGGTCTGTTCTATATCCTAAAAATATATAGCTTGCACTTCATTGATACTACAAAATTACACATTTTTTGTCCTTTTAATTTTACCAAATTAAAAAAGTAATCATTGTTTTTCATTACGTTTTTGCAAACCTTCATGTTTAACCTTTTATGTATTCACAAAGTTCAGTGATTTATTGGCAGGATTTATCCAACTTTATTTCAGTATTTAATATATTTTGATAAATAAATCTGTGATTGGCAAGAAGGTGGCAGAAACTTATTGCCACCCAGTAAATATTACTCTTAACCGTGAGAGACTTCACTTTTTACTTACAGAAAAATTTATTTTAACTTCTCTGTCCCCTGTGACCTGGTTTCTTATTTCTTTTACTTCTAATATATTTTTATGCTTCATGATGTTTTCACTTGACATATAACCTCCTAAACTGTTTTATACATTAGCCCAGGACTAGGGGAAGTTGGATAATTTTTCAATCTTCAAGTATTTTACATTTCAGTATATTTCTAGGAACTTGCCTGTGACAAGAAGTTGAACTCCTGTTGGAAATTTCAAGTGAATTCTTGGGAGTAAACAAGGGCTGGGTACTTGATACTGACCTGTAAGGTCACCCAGTGTGTGGCTGCTCCTTTGGAACTATCTTGCAGAGACTAATACTTCTTGAGAAATTAGTACCATCATTGTATTCGGCAAATTATTTTTTTATGATATATCTGCACAGACTTGTGTTAGATGAAGCGAAAATGACAAAATAGTAACTATAAAATCGTAACAGACAAATCTTGGTCTTTAAGGAAATTCAGATCTGTCAGCATGAGAGCTCTGAGCAGATGGTGTAACTCTGGTGAGTGTGTGTAGCAGGAGGAAGTTCACCACACATGACCGTTATAACTAACTGCCCATCACCTCTTGGGTAACAGGGCTTTATTTCTTTCTTGCCCGCTGATTTTTTGACTCCAACATCTGCTATTTTAGGTTATGAAATAATGGTCATTAGGTCTGCTGTACTGGCCATAAATTATTAAATGACTTCTGTATTCACTAGGAAAACATGATATTTAATTGGTGGGCTCTTTCTTTCAGAAAAAGCTATGCATTTGCAAAAGGAGCTCACAGCTGTTAATTCAAAAAAGGAAGAACTCAATCATTCTGTAAATCGTGTGAAAGAACTTGAGGTAATTGTTAAGCCTGTTGTTTTTTTGAACTAGATGTTAGACAATATCTGAAATTTTAGTTTTAGTCATACATAATTTATCTTAAGTTATCCTCTTGATATGTTGGGACTGTTTATTATGTGACTAAAAGGGGGTGGCTGAACTTAACTTATTCAGTCGTTCTTCATTTCAATCGTAGTCTCCTAGGGAGGCCTAGAAAAGAGAACGTCCTCTGGGGCCTAGAGTCCTGCTTGAATCCTCTCTCTCTCCCCTACTGCTTGGGTGCCCTTGTGCAAGTTCCATGACCTGGGATTCCTTATCCGTGAACTTGGGGATATTGCCCACATCCTGTGGTTGTTGAGGGACTTCAGTGAGCTGATTTGTGTGCCTGACCCCTAGGCAGTGCCCGTTCATCTTAGTTTCTACCTCAGCCCTCTCTCCCTTCCTGTCAGCAGCAAGAGAAAGTTCCTATCACTGCATCGGGAGCTTACAGGTGAAAACAAAATGAGATGCATTTTTCACATGCCACTGTTACCTTATTTCTGTTCATTCATGAGCTTGCCATCTGAAACACAGAGTTGGAACTTTAAGTACTTAAAATATGTTCTGTATATAAAATTTATTTTTGCAACAGTGATGACTGACTGATTTGAGAACTTTGCAGACTTCTGTACCCAAACACGAGATACATTATATTAAGAAAAGGAAAACACCCCATAGCATGTTAGTGATATCTATCTCATCTTTTCATATTTAAAAAAACATATTGCTATAATCTGTGATTGCTCTTGGGCCTTGGTTGCATCTGGAAAATGGGGTGAAGCCCTTGTTTTGTGGGATGGGGTTCTACATAATTCAAGTTGGATGAACTTCCCTCTGCCCCAACTCTAGGGCAAAAGATGACTTTCATTGTTGTGGTTAGGGTCTTGTGGTTGCAGAGACCCGGATTCTGTCAAGTGACCTTAATTACATTGTGACGCCCAGCTGAAAGCAGCCTGGCAGCTTTTACTTAAACAGTATTGGAAAGTCATCGTTCAAATATGTTTTCCTTTTGTCATTCCAGCTTGAGTTAGAGTCTGTGAAAGCCCAGTCTTCGGCAATAACAAAGCAAAACCACCTGCTGAGTGAAAAGGTTAAAGAGATGAGTGACTACTCACTCCTCAAAGAAGAGAAACTGGAGCTTCAGGCACAAAATAAATTACTTAAACAACAACTAGAAGAGAGTAGAAGTGAAAACTTGCGTCTCCTAAACCGTATGTCTTTTTTTCTGATTTGCATGTTTTTGTAATTCATATTAGCTTTGTATTATGAAACTGTGCTTTGTACCTGCAAGGGAGGCTTCAATCGAGAAGATTTTATAAAATTAAGATTCTTGGATTGAAGTTACTCCTTCTTTGCTTGCTAGTGCATAATTAATAGTGTCACTAAGAAGAAATATTTTTGAACTGTACAAATCTGCCTCCGGATGGTACTAGGCTCCCCTCCCCCTCTGACCGCTGGTTGGGTTTGGCCAGTGGGGACATCCTCAAGCACTTGGAGGGAGGTCGAGGTGGTTATTGTCCCCCTACCTCCATGACTGTGGCCCTGGGCTGGCCCTGTGCCTCTCAGCCAAGCAGGATCCCCGTGCTTGTGGAATGGCCTCTCACTAGCACTCTACGCCTAGGCCAGTTCGCTCTCTCCAGGTCTGGGAATTCCTCCCTCCCCGACCCTCCAGGCCCAAGGAATAGGTAACAGCATGGCCTGTTACTAGCCCGGGGAACTACACCATCCTTTGTGGCTACCCTACGTAAGTCACTCTTTATTAAAGGGTCCTCCAATGACCCGAATTGGGGATGCCATCTGCTTTCTGCCTGGACCCTGAGTGCCACTGACAGATGCACAGATCGGGTTGGACCGTGGGGCACTCGTCCACAGGTTTTGATAGAGTGCTCCTTCTATGCCTTCTGTGCGTGATAGAGGAGAGGGGCAGGTTTTCAAGTTAATTTGAGGATTTCAAAGGATTCTTTTACTTGGAGTAGGACTCTGGAGAGTAGTAAAGTTTGCATTTACATGCTTTAAATTTTTCTGTTCTGAAATTTGTGAATCAGGATTGCTCCTAGCCCATTTAATAGAATTAATTGCATGTGTACAAAGAAGAGGAACAACAATTTGAAACGTCTTTAGCTGCTTTTGTCAAGTGAAATGAGAACACTTCAGGTTGGTAATGACCGGGCTTTTTTTTTCACCTTCGTAGGCATAGCTCAGCCGTCTCCTGAGCTGGTGATTTTTCAGAAAGAGTTAAAGAAGGCAGAAAATGCTATTGCGTTTGAGCATAAGGAGTTCGAAACCCACAAGCAAACTCTGCAGAAACAGCTGCAAAGTGAAGTGAGTAGTGCTCTTTGCTCATCCAGATGTTAGGCCGGTCCACTTTGGAGATGTGTAAACTTGGCGTCCGTCACACCAGCGTAAATCAGATTTATTTTAACATCAAAAATTACTCCCCCACTATGCCACGGGTATCCTTTCTCATCGGAGAAAATTCTCAAGTGATTATATGACTTTATATTCATAATAGTAGTAAAATCCAGAGGAAAGCAAACAAACCTAAACACAAAATTTTCTAAGTCCTGAAAATGGTGCCCACTGTTAAAAATGTCTCTTGATTCTCACCCTGCAACTTACACATATTCACGGTCTCTTTCTGATGTCTGCCTCGTGCCCTGGAGTAACTATTCTTTGAGATGAGTGAAAAAGGAAGAGGATGGGCTGGCCCGGTGGTGTAGTAGTTAAGTTCACGTGCTCTGCTTCGGCGGCCTGGGTTCTCCGGTTTGGATCCTGGGCATGGACCTACGCACTGCTTATCAAGCCATGCTGTGGCGGCGTCCCATATAAAGTAGAGGAAGATGGGCACGGATATTAGCCCAGGGCCAATCTTCCTCAGCAAAAAGAGGAGGATTGGCAACAGATGTTAGCTCAGGGCTAATCTTCCTCACCAAAAAAAAAAAAAAAAGAGGTAGAAAACTTGTTTGTGCGTTCTGTCATTGTTGTGTTATAGGCACTCCATGGATTACAGGTGTAAAGCTGCTCAGAATTGGCAAAACAGAAAATGAGAATAAGCCCGATCAGAGAATTGCTCCTTTTGAAGTGAGCTGTGATTTGTTCTACATTGATTTCTTTTCTTTCTCTACATCTTTTCAGATTGAGCATTCTGCACAGCTGAAGGCCCAGATATTAGATTACGATGCCTCTGTAAAGAGGCTAACTACACAGGTTTCTGATTTAAAATTGCAACTGAAACAAACTCAGACAGGTTAGAGACATTTTTAACTTATATGTATATGTGTGTGTGTGTGTAAAGCTTCTGACGTTTGTGGAATGATCGTTACTCACTGAATTTTTAGTAATTCTCATAGTAGGGGAAAAGCCATAGAAATATGTATCAGAAGTAAACCTCCCTGTCCATTTCAGGAATACCAGCTTGGTCATCAGCTAAAGTGACTTGCTTTCACAGGTGGCCCCTGGCTTGGGAGAGCCTCATCACCCCAAATAGGAAAGGTGTGGTGGTGACACAGAAGTCCCCAAATTCATTCTGGACCTAGGCTTTCCTTTTTCATTTGTTCCTCTGATAATCAGGCCAATCGACTCTTCAGTGGTTTTCTGTATTCCTTGACAGATGTGTAAACATATGGCAGAAACAGGATGGCCTAGCAAAAAGAGCATTGCTGCTAAAATCAGAAAACGGTTTTTGTTTTTCGACCCCAATTTTGAAGTTAGTTGTTTGACCTTGGGCACGTTCCTTTAACTTCCTTGGACCTCCGTGTCCTCATTTGCAATGGGGATAGTAACACCTACCGTGCCATGGTGAATGAAGATGCAGTGAGGCAGGTTCCAGTACAGGGCCTGGGACGTATAACATACTCAGGGTGTGGTTACTGCTGTCATTTGATTACTGTGTCTTCACCATGGATGCGTGACCCTGCCCCTTCCTACTTCTTAACGAGTATACTGCAGCTTAGGTATTTTCTCTAGCTGCTTTCAAGCTCAAAGGAAGTTTCTGTGTGTTACCGGTTGAACTGCTTTCTCCCACTTTCTGGTTCTGAGCTTCCTCGGTGCCCATTTGCACTCTTTCCTCCTCATTCCCTTGTTCCGTACTCCCTGCACTAGTTTTAATCTCTTTCCTCATTTCTACTCTTTCCTGTTCTTCATTTTCTCTCAACAATTCTGTTCGCCAAACTGCCCACAGCTGAAACCATGGCGATCTCGTATCAAGAAAAGTAGTGTAATGAAGACGGAACCTTTTCAAACGCACGCATTGCCCATTGCAAGCATCTGTCCTGTAGCACCAGTGAAGAGGCATTGTGGAGAGGAGCCGTCACATGTACTGGCTTTGCGTTGGGAGATCCCAGCGGCTCTCCACCTTGCTAACTGTGTGACCAGCCTCAGTAAGCCTCAGTCCCTGATCTGTAAAATGGGAGCAGTGAGAGTTCTTAGCCCACAGCGTTGTTGTGACTGCAGGTCTTCATTCCCTTCTCTGAAACTCGGGCCAAACACTGGTTTTTTAGGGGCAGCATCCTGTGGTGAAACACGTTAATTATTTTGCAGTCAAATGCATGAATATTCATGCTGGGTGGAATAAATAAAGGTTATAAATGGATTTACATCAGTTCAGGTCAAGTTTTTCAACCAAATGAGTTCAGGTCTGGTTAGGCTTTGCCACCCAATAAATTATGAATAAGTTTTCAGTTCCCAGAGCTTTTTAGATTTCAAGATTGTGCATAATGGATTGTGCAGTAGTACACGTTACAAAAGAAGGCCTATGAAGCCATAGCTGGTACATACAAGCTCTCAATAAATGTTAATAATTATTATCATTACTGTGGCTTCAGAAAGTGTTTAATGTGCAAGTTTCTCCTTATTCTTCCTTTCTCTCATTTTTCAAAAATAATTTTCTTGAGTATATTTTAATTGTGTTCTCTGCCTCTTCCCCTCCTTTCTCACATTACCTTTCTGTAACCCGCAGCCCTAGAGAATGAAGTGTACCGCAACCCGAAACAGTCTCTGATCGATCGTTCCATCTGTGGACTAATGGTGCCTCATGACAATGGTATAAGTGAGGATTTCTTGAAAAATCCTCTCCAACGGGAAAAGCTGACAACAGGCACAGTTACACCAAGGATCACAAGTTATCCCAATGCCAGCATGGAGGGTAGTTCCCCCGATTCTGACCTTGAGTTTGTAGCCAATACCAAGGCAAGAGTGAAAGAACTAGAGCAGGAGGCAGAGCGCTTGGAACGAGCTTTCCGAGATTACCACCGAAGAGTGAGTCAGCACCCCGTGAAGAGCCCATTGGCAGCGCCAAGCCCACCACCCCTGCACTTGCTAGACACTCTCAAGAACATCACTTCAGGTTCCTCCAAGAGACGTGTTTTTGCAGAGGACAGACTTGTCTTTGAGCGGCCTCCAGTGGGCACACGTACAGAGGAGAAGAGCGACGCGTCGGAAGCGCTGATGGGCAGCTCAGCCTCACGGCTCCACAGAGGCCCTTCCTCCAGACGCCTCTCCTCCACTCCCCTTCCAAAAGCTAAACGAAGCCTGAATGGTGAAATGTATCTGGAAGGTAAGCTACTGCAGAAAGGGTTGCAGGATGCCCTGGATGTGGATGCATCTGATCTTCAGTGGCCTCCTATCTGAGTAAGAGTGCAGCCCTAGGCACCAGGAGGGCAGTAGTGGAAAGAGCGCGGGAGCCAGGCCTAGGAAAGCCCAAGCTCAGTGTCCTCTCTCTGAACCTCGCTTTCCTGCTTAGCAGGGTTGGAGTGGGAGGCAGTGGGAGAGAGGGTCAGCTTCTAGCATTTTGCTTGGCACGCAGAGGTGTTCAAAGAGGGACAGTGGCTTTTCCTTTACTGCTGGTTGGTTTTATACATTTTATTGTTATCATTGCAGTTTCATTTAGGTGCTTGAATTGTTAATTTTGTGGATCACTTATGCATCATACTCAGCTGTTTGCAAGGATAATAGAATTTATTTTCAAAGTAATAGAACTCCTTAGAAACCACGTTGCTATCTTCTCCAAACAATTTGTAATATTCTCACCCTGGTTCCTTCTGCCCCTTAGGTCTGGGCCGATCCCGCGTTGCTGCCCCCAGTCCTTGTCCTGAGGGAACACCCCAGCCTTCACCTGCCGAGTCTAGGCACAGCCTTTCCGTCCATTCTCTCTCCAGCCCTCCGGAGCAGAAGGCCAGGTAAATACCGCATTCTGGTCAGTCTCAGCTGAGTCTGGTTAGCTGCATGGGGTCTCAGCCTTGACTTGTTTGGTTTTTTTAGGGGATATTAAAGACCATGTGGCAGTATAGAATTTGCAGTCAGCTTGTAAGATGATGTGTGATCTTTGAGAATCATCTGAATTGCCTGGGGGAAAAAGATACCTTTTAGCAAATAGGTAATTTCTGCTTGTTTGCTAAACTTATATATAGAATATGCACTATGGTATCAATAAGCATCTTCATAGTTCCATGAATATACCAGGTTTATAAAGATAAAAAAACCAACGTACAAAATCTACGAAAGCAAATACAGTTTATTTTTAAACTTGAAACAGTTTCATACATCATTAAAAAGTCATTTAAAAATATTTTGGCATTTAAATATAAACAAATAAGCTTCCAATTTGTCTGGCATTGAAATAAATTCTAAAGTGATGATGGGTCCTTGGGTATGATTGCTGAAGCAGGATGGGGTAGATGTGTTTAGAAGCTCGATGGTGGGTCACTCAGGCTGGGATTCGAGTTGCATGTGGGCCTCCTGCCTGTGCCTGGTCCCCATGGCGGGAGATTCTGACTCCTTAGTTCTGGGTTCGATCCTGGGCATCTGCAAGATGAATCATTTCTACTGTACAGAGTTGAAAACTGCCACATGTGCCTATATGTAATGTTTTCTTTTTTGTTGTTGTTTTTTTGTTTTTGAGGAAGATCAGCTGTGAGCTAACATCCATGCCAATCCTCCTCTTTTTGCTGAGGAAGACCAGCCCTGAGCTAACATCTATTGCCAATCCTCCTCCTTGTTTTTTTTCCCTTTTTCCCCCCAAGGCCCCAGTAGATAGTTGTGTATCATAGTTGCACATCCTTCTAGTTGCTGTATGTGGGACGCCGCCTCAGCATGGCCAGATGAGCGGTGCGTCGGTGCGCGCATGCGCGCCCGGGATCTGAACCCGGGCCGCCAGTAGCGGAGTGCGCGCACTTAACCGCTAAGCCATGGGGCCAGCCCCTATAATGTTTTCTTATATTGCTCTTTCCTGTGATAAAGCCAAAGAGACAAGACACACCCGTGCCGAGTTAGGGCACTCTGATGTACATCAGGCTTATAGTATTGCATCTTTAGCTGGCTTATGCTGATGGCGTACAGAATTTTTTTTTTCAAAAATGTTCTGTGGTTCTTGAAAAAATAAACTCCTCCTAGGAACGAAATTGAGAATGCAACATTATTCTTTGTTAACAAGGGTAGTACCTACCTCACAGCATGAGGCAGTTATGAGGAGTAACTGAGATAATGTGTATTAATTACTTAGAGTGATGCCTGGTGCCTGGTGAGCGCCCAATGCAGTGTAGCTCTTATTCTTACTGAGCTGAAAAACAATTAATTTTCTAAAGCATTTTCCTGAGTCACACAAGGTTTTTATCACCCTGTGCTCTTGGGTTTACGTTATTAAAGCTTCACATTCATGAATTTTATTCTTCCAATCCAGTTTTTATCAAAGACACGCTGAACTTCAAGACGAAAATGAATTTTCAAATCTGGACAAGCTAGCTTTTAAGGATAATAAGGAATTTGAATCATCTTTTGAATGTAAGTCCAAATATGAGTACTGGTTTTTATAAGTTGAAAATGTAGAAATCTTAGTTTTGGTGAAATATATCCATTTTTGTAAAAAGCAAAGCAGTTACAAAGTAGGACATTTGTATTTTGTCATAAAACCACAAATACAGATATATCGCCTCGTTTTTATATCAGAGATTTTCAGGAGTGCATTTGAGTTCTATTTTTAAAAATTTCAGAATAATCAATCATTTCAAAGTTGGAACTAAGCCCACAAGTAAACCTTAACTTAATTTACCAAGTTTAGGATTGCCTCAGATTTAAAATAATTGATTTTTTAATTTTTTTTTTTTTTTCGTTTTTATGGAATATGAAGAAGCTAAGTTATTTTTCTTTAAATTATACTGATTCTATCAACTGCCTCAGATTTAGGAAACCCATTCTTAGTGAAAGAATGGAGGTGACAGAAAATGAGCTAAATTGTCTAGAAACTAGTGTCCTGGCTATGGCCTGCCTTAGATTGCTCCACCTGGGAGCCTGCTGCTTAAGTATAAAATAGGGGTGTAGAGTTGATCATCTCTGACATTCTTCCCAGCTTGGGACTGCTTTATATTCATATATAACCTATCATTTAGTCTCATGAGCTTCATTGCCAAGTCTGAAAGTATAATATAGTTTTTTTATTAATTTCATAATAGTTTATAACATTGTGAAATTTCAGTTGTACATTATTGTTTGTCAGTCACCATATAAATGCACCCCTTTACCCCTTGTGCCCACCCCCAGCCCCCTTCCCCCTGGTAACTACCAAACTGTTCTCTCTGTCCATGTGTTAGTTTATCTTCCACATTTGAGTGAAATCATACGGTGTTTGTCTTTCTCTGTCTGGCTTATTTCACTTAACAAAATACCCTCCGGGTCCATCCATGTTGTTGCAAATGGGACGATTTTGTCTTTTTTTATGGCTGAGTAGTATTTCATTGTATGTATATACCACATCTTCTTTATCCAGTCATCTGTTGATGGACACTTGGGTTGCCCCCACTTCTTGGCTACAGTGAATAATGCTGCAGTGAACATAGGGGTGCCTAAGCCTCTTTGGATTGTTGATTTCAAGTTCTTTGGATAAATACCCAGTAGTGGGATAGCTGGATCATAAGGTATTTCTATATTTAATTTTTTGAGGAATCTCCATACTGTTTTCCATAGAGGCTGCACCAGTTTGCATTCTCACCAGCAGTGTATGAGGGTTCCCTTTTCTCCACAACCTCTCCAACATTTGTTATTTTTTGTCTTGGTGATTATAGCCATTCTAACGGGTATAAGGTGATATCTTAGTGTAGTTTTGATTTGCATTTCCCTGATGATTAGTGATGTTGAACATCTTTTCATGTGCCTATTGGCCATCTGTATATCTTGGAAAAATGGCTTTTTATATCCTCTGCCCATTTTTAGATCAGGCTATTTGTTTTTTTGTTGTTGAGTTGTATGAGTTCTTTATATATTGTGGAGATTAACCCCTTGTCAGATATATGATTTGCAAATATTTTCTCTCAGCTGGTGGGTTGTCTTTTCATTTTGATCCTGGTTTCCTTTGCCTTGCAGAAGCTCTTTAGTCTAATGAAGTCCCACTTGTTTATTTTTTCTTTTGTTTCCCTTGTCTGAGTAGACATGGAATTCGAAAAGATCCCTCTAAGATTGATGTCAAAGAGTGTACTGCCTATATTTTCTTCTAGGAGTTTTATAGTTTCAGGTCTTGCCTTCAAGTCTTTGATCCATTTTGAGTTAATTTTTGTGTGTGGTGAAAGATAATGGTCTACTTTCATTCTTTTGCATATGACTGTCCAGTTTTCCCAGCACCATTTATTGAAAAGACTGAAAGTGTAATATTTTGAACAGTTAAATGAAAGGCCTTAATAAATTTTACAAATTCTTTGTCACTAAATTTGTTAAATCGTTGATATTTAAATAGAATTCAAGTGATTATCAGCAAGTCAGATGCATTCTTCTCTGTCACTGGATTGATTTTCCTATTGGGTAATGAATTGAGTTTTGTAAATGAATCTCATTCTTTAAAGCCTAAGAACACTTGGAGAAGTGACTACATTGGCACACAGCCTCGTTGAGAACTTCTTAGAATCCTGTAAGGAAAAGGTTGGCCTGGTTGCTTTGGCTGAAACTTCAGTGCTTGCAGTTAGCTACCCCTACCCCACGCTGCACTCCCTTCTCTTGCTGTTGTTACTAAGAACTCACGGGACGATTGTCTGCACCTCGTGTAGATGCAGGGAACACACCATGGCACTTTGAAGTGGACGGCTTCCATCCTGCTGGCGACATGCATCACGTGGACGCTGCTGCAGCCGCTGTGCCCACCAGCCCCGTCTCCTATCGCTACCCAAGTAAGTTTTTCTTTGTTTTAACTAACAAATAGCATGGCCGCGTCCTGAATGCCAACCTCTGCTCTGTAAACTCTTTCATGTATCTCTGAAGGACCTTTTGTAAGCATAGATTATTCAAAGTCTTGGGGTTGGGGTCTTATTGTTGTTCATGACATTTCTGAAGTAATTCCCTATTTGAACATGTAAAGACAGAGCTGAGGAGAAAACTGTGCAGGCAAGGCTTCTCGTGTAGCCTTCCCAGGCCAGTTGCTTTAGAACATTTTTCTTGTCCAGAGTCTGACAGAGCAGTTACCCTTTTGCTTAAGACACTTCTGCAAAAACCGTTTCCTGAGCACCTTCATATCTTGGGAAATCATGGTGGAAAATTGAAATAATGGTTAACACCCATTATATGTTCTTAATGTGATTGTAATATTTTAATGTTATTTCTTTTTCTATCTATTTGCTTCCTTTGTATCTTAAAAACTTAGGACAGAAAAACCTTTATATTTTGATCTTGGGAAAAGCTGATGATGCTGGAGGAAAACTGGTTGTCAGACTTCTCTTGTCTGGCTCCCTTTCTCTTTCCTCTTCTCTTCTCCAGATTACCCGCTTCCCTACCAGTGTGGAGGGAGGAGCGGGAAGCTGGAGGCAGAGATCTGAGCTGCGTTCCAGGGCTTCGGCCAACAGCCAGGTTCTTTTCTCCTTGGACCAAAGTGTTTAAGCCTCAAACTTGAAAGGACATTCCTCAAGTAAAACCGTCTCTTAGTTCCTTCCAAACATTGGGAAAACATCACCCCCAGGACCTATGCAAAGCCTCTTGTAAGCAGTTTCTTGGTTTAAGTCACCACACTCAGGAATATGAGGAATTGCTGGAAGAAGCAAGGGATTTTGAGAGGGTTGATTTTACTGATTCCTGAGTAAGTCTGCTTTGGAAAGCACTCATCCACCGAGACGTGATCAAGAACTGGGCACTTTCCTGGGGCTGGGCATACAGCAGTGAGCCCACCTAAGCCCCTTTTCCCCAGACCCAAGCCTCTAGGGTGAGGGTCGGCCGGTTAGCACACCATCCCCGAGGACCTCTGGTGGGATAGGTACTGAGTAGGGATGGTGGCCACCAGAGAGCAGATCTAACAGCAGCCATCTGGCAGAGTCCTGAGTGAGTAGGGAATAAAAATAACGTACTAGAAGAAGAGAAACCAACTGAGTAGATGGGTGTTCTCCCTCTGAGATATAACGTAGATTATAATAATGGCTTTTAAAATTATTATTAAATAGTGTGGTTGCGTTTTGATCATTGAGAAGTTCTCTTATATTCTTCATTCCCCTTCTTCATCTGGGTGCAAAGGGAAATGAAAAAGGCTGAAACTTGGTATCTTTGAGCTGCCCAGTGGAAATGCTTCTTTTCTTTGCTCTTATTTCCAAAGAGGCTTCTTTATATCACTCTGCAGCTGCAAAGTATGCCCCACAGCAAAGAAGTAGCCCTTTTTTTTCCTTGATCTTTTGTAATTGGCACCACACCATTCCTGTTTTGAGGTTGCTCTTCCCTATGAGAAACGACCCTGTGTAGGAGTAACCATTGTTCCACTAGCAAGGAGGAGATTGCATCTCTGCCTGTGGAAATGACTGACTGTCTCCTGTGGTATTTGAATTTTATGACCAGGCGAGAGAAGCCTGTGTTACCGCTCTCCTATTAGTAAAACTAACTCAGTTGCTGCTGGTGACTTAGAACAGGGCACAGCAAAAGCTTCAGAGTCCTCTAGTGAACCTGTGAATTTGTCTGTTTCTTAGCATTACTTGGGGAAAAAATTTTAGGTTATAGGCCTGAGCCGGAGGAGAAAGGTCAGCATAATCATCTGAGGGATTGAGATTTAATTAAGCCTGTGAGGTGTAGGGACTTGTGTGCAAGCCATAGGGAATAGACAAATAATTAAAGCATGGGCCTTGCCCGGAAGGAATAGACGTAAGAGAAACAGATACACAGGGTTTTTGGCAAGGCAGGTACAAAATACTGTGTGAATATGGTGCTGAAATGAGGAGGAGCTCACAGAGGAGGTGGCATTTCAGTGGAGGCTTGCCTAGTGGATGGGGTTTTGTGGGAGGAGGAGAGTGCATCAGGTTAAGGAGACAGTGAGAGAAAGGGGAGTCAATCAGGAAAGAAAAAGGCAGATCGTCAGTGCCTAGACCGCCATGGGTTTGGACTCTACCAGAGCAGAGACAGTGCACAGCAAATGCAGGTCTCCTCTTCAGGAAATGACTGGTGCTCATAAAGATGGATTACTTGAAGGCTGAGACTGATGTCAGGGAGAGCGCTGACTAGGTTGTTTCAGCCGTCAAGGTAAATGGTGATAAGGACGCTAATTGCAGCCGGAGGAGCAGAAGGAGGTAGAACCTGTAAGCCCTGGTGGCCGAGTGGACATAGCTTAGAAAGAGCATGAGTAAAGGGACAGGAATGATGACTTCAGGTGTGAAGCCGGTCCCGTGGGATTTCCACATGTTGATGGCAGGGAATCCCTTAGAAACATGGTTGTGAGGCTGGGGAGAGAGATCAGGACTAGAGAAAAGATGTGGGCATGATCGTGACAGAGGCAAGAGCTAACACCCCAGGAAGGGATCAGCCCGGAGGAAGTGGGGAATGGTGGCAAGATGGCGAGAGCAGCAGGGTGAGGGTGGTGGTTCTGTTCCGTTCTGCTTTGGGTGGGAGAGACTTGAGCGCCTTTGTGGGAGTAATGGGGAGAGTTGTGAAACTGCTGTGTAAACCAATGGGGACTAATGGTTAAGTCAGAATCCTAAAGCTAGGGGAGGGATCGTAACCAAATGCAGAGGCAGAAATGCAGGGCTTGCCTTGGAAAGGATGAAGCAGGGAGGAGATGGGTGAAGAGCATGAGAAAATGTGATGTGGAGGGCAGGAGAGTTGAAATCGCTCATGGTAAGGGTGACGTGTATTCATCTCAGTAAAGTGAAAGGCGGGGTGTGGTGCTAGGAGTGGGTCTGGGGGCTCGAAGACCATGAAGATGGACCAGCATCTTGAAGCAGGTCGACAGAGTCATCTAAGAACCAAGCAGAGTCTCCCTGAGTCTTGGCAAGGGCCCCTGCAAACCGAGCCGGCCTTTGTTTGAAAAATCTGATGCTGGAAGCTACTTGCCCTTTGTTTTCTGTCCCATTAGGCATAGATCTGAAACAAATTGGAGAACAGAATGAAGAAGAAAACATATGGGAACAGCGCTTGAAAGAACGAAGGCGGAGAGAAGAAAGAAGGCACAGTGAACGACAAGAAGCTTTAGAAAGGGAACGAAGAGAACTAGAAAAACTGGATCAAGAAAGGGTAATGATGATATGTACAGCTGGATTCTCTGTCCTAGTTTCTCCATGGTACACCTTCAGTAAGTACCTTCCTCTTAGGGAAGTGAGTCCTTATGTGTCCCGAAGTCCTAGGAGTGGCAGGTAACTTCAAAAGCCTGTTGTATGCCTCCCGATCCTCTCCTTTGCTTGAGAGCAGTGAGAAAGGCTGCGTGTACACACCTTATGAGTTTCACAGGAAACGGTAGCTTTTGCAAACCTGTTTGCGTGCATTCTCCGCTGGTCTTGAAAATAAGCCCATAAAGGAGGTGGGGGGACTGTGCTTTGCTATAGATCTTCCCTTTGTAAATGGGGTTTAAAGAAGAGATTCCAAAGGTCAGCTCGCTGGGACTAGAGGAACCCAGGGGAGGTGACTGCCAGTCCATGGTTGCTTCCAGGGACTCCCCTGCCCTTCTCCTTCCTCTGGTTCTCTTCTGGTCTTCTCTGTCCTGATTCTAGTCCCAGACAGATGGATTACTCTGGCCACACTTCACATGCCTGCTGAGTCTTTCGTAAATTAATCTTCTGTGTGGATGTTCCTTGGAGTCCTGGTTAATTTGGTTTAAAACACCAAGACACTTTAGGCAAATTAATCTCTTCATTCAATGAGATGATGTGTTTGTCTCTCTTTGATAGTAGCAAATGACTTCAATAAAAAAAATGTATATATATCTCTCTACAGTTCCCTGGCATGCAGGTTGTATTTAGAGGATCAGGATTATATTACCCTGTGTTTTGAAACACTTCAGCTTTTTAAATCTATTTGTGTATTTCCTCTTTTGGTGCCCATCTGTTTCGCAGAGAATGATTGAAGAATCATTGAAGGTTGAAATGGAAAAAGAATTAGAAAAGAGTATTCAAGAAATGAAAGAAAAATCTGCTTATGGTGAAAATACTTTGGAGAAATACATGAAAATCATTCAGCAGGATCAAGACCAGGAGATGGCAGATAAGGTGCTGATGCTGTGGACGGGCCGTCTGTGGGTGGGGGCCACCGTGGGCTTCTGTGGTTTATTTGAAAACCTTGGGACAGGAATCTCTTCTCCATTGGAGACAGACAGGTAAAAACATAGAAAATCTAAAGTTCAAATGGAGCCTCGAGTCTTTTCAATATATAGACTCTTGACAAAACTTCATCAGTTTTGCTTGGGTAAAAGATGGAAGAGATTTTGATGCGTCAAAGTTTTGTAAAAGTTGAGATGTCTCTTATTATTTTAAGAACAAGAAAGAAATATACATATCACTGAATATGAATGCATTGTTCCTGTCTGAGACGTTAATGTTTTCTCTAAGTCTAAAGTATATGAGTGTTGAGAATGCATGCTGGATAGTTTATTTTGATGTGCTGACTAAATTTCATGTTTAACAGTCACCTCTCTTTTTAGACTGTTAAATTACATATATATTTTAAAAATAGTTATTAGAGAAATCAAAGTGTTTAATAAAATTGATGCATATCTAATTTCAAAATTCTTCTTCCCCCCTCTTTGTATCAGAACTCGAAAAACATTGTCAGAGAAGGCTCACAAGTGGACACACTGCCATCTAGTGACAAAGAGGAAAGGTATGGTGTCCTCAACTTTGTGTTTTTACGCAGACCATTATCGCGTTGCTGGTTTTGTCAGCCAAGAGAAACATTCAGATGTTTGAGTCGGCCTGTAAGAAATTATTGAATCAATCAAAATTACTGACTTTAAAACAAAGTCAATTGTGTTTTTTAACTCATGAACTTGCTACTGATACAAATTGTAGGCGAGGGCAGAAACCCCACAGGGAAGCAATGAGAACATTACCAAGATCCCCAAATCAACTTGACACGAACTTAACAAATTTAAAAACTTCTTGTCTTCCCCTAATTTAGTTTCCCAGGCTTTTCTCCTGAAGAACCAGATGACTTTTGGTAACCACGTTTGCTATCCAGCTTCTTACTCAGCTAACGCGACGAAAGGCCCGTGAGTTGTCTGAACAAACACACAACTCAATAAAAATTTCATGTGTAATCCAGTGTGATTTTGTTTTCATAATTGTGTTTGGCACTATAGTGTATAAAATAATCTATTCAAGTGACACTTCTTCAGAATTTCTCATTCTTAGGCCTTTCATTACACCAGAATGGGCTATTTTTTTCTTTTTACATTTTTGTCTTGGGTTATATTTATTTGCAAATTTATCTTACTGGTCAAATTCCAGCCCTGCAGTTTGGAAGTTTCAGCTCTGTTCCTTCCTCTCTAGAGCTGGGCTACCATCTGTCAAACAGGAGGCCGTCGTCCCCAACTCTCTCCTTGTGATTTGTCCCGAAAACAAAGACATAGGGTTTTCTATTCTAGGCTCTAGAAATAGTACAGTATAACCTCTGGTCTTTACTTTTGACATCTTTTTCCTGAGAATCAACACAAACCCTTCTTCGATGGTGATAAAAAGTGAAGGTAACATTTATTGAGCACTTACTGCATGCCAGGTACAATTTTAGACCTTTACATGTGTTAACTTGCTCAATGTTCATCGCAGCCGTATGAAGTCTAGGTACCATGACTCTTCACATTTTACGGATTAGGAAACGCGAGGCACAGAGTTAGTGAGACCCGGGACCGTCAAGTCGTAGAGCCAGGATGCGTACCCAGGTGTCAAGGCCAGTGCTCTAGTGAAAGACATCCTGGAACTTGCAATCAGTTACCCATTGGATGTCCCTCTCCAGAATGACCCTCTCCACACTGACCAAATCAAGGTAACTGCGCTTGAATGCAGCACCAACATAACTTCCACAAAGGGAAGAGGAGGCTCATTTGCTCTTGGCTCCCCTTTCTTCATCTTTGTACACCTGCGGCTCTCAGTCCAGCGTCTTGCGTGTGGGAGCATCTCGGAAAAGTTCTCGAATGACACTGCCAGTATAGTCACCAACAAGCACACACACAACTGCTCTGAGGGTGAACAACCATCCCGGTTTGCGTGGACTGAGGGATGTGAGACGTCCAGTGCTAACCGATGGTCACCCAGCTCCTAACACAGGAAGGGTTTGTCGGGTCTGTCTTTCCAGTAAAATCCTAGAGGAGATCATTTCCCTTTACAAATACAGACTAGGCTGAATTGTTTTTCCCGGTGATACTTGTTTGGCCATTGAGTTCCATAACAAAGTGGGGAGGAGATTTTTTGGTATATATTATTCCTTAGGCTTCTAAGGAATTTTTCATTGAAGTACACCTTTGAAAGTAATTGAAAGAAAGAAGTTGTCCAGGCGCCATTCATTATCACACTTAGCATAGCAAACATTGAATCATCTTGCCACCAAGAACTTGGCATCTGCTCTTTCAACAGCACCTCAGGTAACTTTTTTTTCTTCCAGCTTTATTGAGATATAATTGACATTTAACATTGTGTGAGTTTAAGGTATAGAACATGTTGATTTGATACACTTGTATATTACAAAATGATTACCACCATAGCGTTAACTAACACCTGCATCCCGTCACATAATGACCACTGATTTGTGATAAGAACATTTAAGATCTACTCTCTTAGCAACTTTCAAGTATATAATGCAGTGTTATTAACTATAATCTCTATGGTGTACATTAGATCCCCTGAACTTATTCATCTTCTAACTAGAGGTTTGTGCTCTTTGACCAACATCTCCTCTTTCTCCCACTCCCCAGCCCCTGGTAACCACCATTTTAGTCTGTTGCTATGAGTTCAGCTTTTTAAGATTCCATGTGTAAGTGAGATCATAAAATATTTGTCTTTCTCTGCCATGTTTCACTTAGCCTTATGCCCTCAAGGTCTATCCATACTGTTGCAAATGGCAGGATTTCCTTCTTTCTCATGGCTGAATAGTATTCCATTGTGTATATATACACATCTTTATTCGTTCTTCCCTTGATGGACACTTAGGTTGTTTCCATATCTTGGCTATTGTGGATAATGCAGCAAACATGGCAGTGCAGACATCTCTTCGAGATCCTGTTTTCGTTTTTTCTGGATAAATACACAGAAGTGGGATTGCTGGATCACACGGTGGTTCTATTTCTAATTTTTTGAGGAATCTCCATACTGTTTTCCATAGTGGCTGCACCAATTTATATTCCCACCAGCAGTGTATGAGGGTTCCCTTTTCTCCACGTCCTTGCCAGCACTTGTTATCTCATCTTTTTGAGGATCGCCATCCTAGCAGGTGTGAGGTGATATCTCATTGTGGTTTTGATTTGCATTTCCCTGATGATTAGTGATGTTGAGCACCTTTTCGTGTACCTGTTAGCCACTTGTATATTGTCTTTGGAAAAACGTCTATTCAGTTCCTCTGCCCATTTTTTAATTGGATTGTTTGTTTTTTTGCTATTGAGTTATATGAGTTCTTTACGTATTTTGGATATTAACGCCTTATCAGGTATGTGGTTTGCCAATATTTTCACCCATTCAGTAGGTTGCCTTTTCATTTTGTTGATGGTTTCCTTTGCTGTACAGAAGCCTTTCAGTTTGATGTAGTCCCACTTGTTTATTTTTGCTTTTGTTGTCAAACCCAAGAAAATCAACACCAAGACCAGTGTCAAAGAGCTTAACCTCTACGTTTTCTTCTAGGAATTTTACGGTTTCAGGTCTATGTTAAAGTCTTTAATCCATTTCAAATTGATTTTTGTATATGGCATAAGAGAGGAGTCCAGTTTCATTCTTTTCCATGTGCCCATCCAATTTTTCCAACATCGTTTATTGAAGAGACTGTTCTTTCCCCATTGTATTTTCTTGGCTCATTTGTTGTAAACTAATTGGCCATGTATGCATGGGTTTATTTCTGGGCTCTCTATTTTGTTCCATTGATTTTTGTGTCTGTTTTTATGCCAATACCCTACTGTTTTGGTTACTGTAGCTTTGTAATATAGTTTGAAACCAGGAAGTGTCATACTTCCATATTCTTCTTTTTTAAAATCGCTTTAGCTATTCAGGGTTTTATTTATTTTATTTTGTGGTTTCATACAAATTTTAGGATTGTTTTTTCTATTTCTGTGAAAAATGCCTTTGGAATTTTCATAAGGATTGCACTGAATCTATAGATCGCTTTGGGGAGTATGGACATTTTAACAATATTCTACCAATCCACGAACATGGAATAGCTTTCCATTTATTTGTGTCTTCTTCAGTGCATTTCATCAGTGTCTTACAGTTTACAGTGTACAGATCTTTCATCTCCTTGGTTAAATTTATTCCTAATAATTTTATTCTTTTTGATGCTACTGTAAGTGGGATTGTTTTCTTGATTTCTCTTTGATAGTTCATTGTTAGTGTATAGAAATGTAGCTGATTTCTGTATATTGATTTTCTATCCTGCAACTTTACTGAATTTGTTTATTGGTTCTAACAGTTTTTTGGTGGAGTCTCTAGGGTTTTCTATGTATATCATGTAATCTGCAAATAGAGACAATTTTCTTTCTGATTTGGATGGCTTTTATTTCTTTTTCTTGCCTAATTGCTCTGGCTAGGTCTTCAAGTACTATGTTGAATAAAAGTGGCTAGAGTGCACATCCTTGTCTTGTTACTGATCTTAGAGGAAAAGCTTTCAGCTTTTCACCATTGAGTATGATATTAGCTGTGGGCTTTTCATATTTGGCCTTTATTGTGTTGAGGCACGTTCCCTCCATACCCAGTTTGTTGAGAGTTTTTATCATGAAAGGATGTTGAATTTTGTCAAATGCTTTTTCTGCATCTGATGGGATGGTCATATGATTTTTATCTTTCATTATGTTAATGTAGTGTATCACGTTGATTGATTTGCAGATGTTGAAGCATCCTTGCATCTCTAGAATAAATCCCACTCATTCATGGTGTGTGATCCTTTTAATGTACTGTTGAATTTGGTTTGCTACTATTTTGTTGAGGATTTTTGCATCTGTGTTGAGGGATATTGGCCTGTAATTTTCTTTTCTTATAGTATCCTTGTCTGATTTTGGTATCAGGTTAATGCTGGCCTCATAAAATGAGTTTGGAAGTATTCCCTCTTCTATTTTTGGAAAAGTTTGAGAATTGGAGTTAACACTTTAAATGTTTTGTAGAATTCACCAGTGAAGCCATCTGGGCCTGGACTTTTTTTTGTTGGGAGATTTTTGATTATTGATTGAATCTCCTTACTAGTAATTGGTCTCTTCAGATTTTCTGTTTCTTCATGGTTCAGTCTTGAAAGGTTGTATGTTTCTAGGAATTTATCCATTTCTGGTAGGTTGTCCAGTTGGTGTGTAATTGTTCATAGTAGTCCCTTATGATCCTGTGTATTTGTGTGGTATCAGTTGTAATGTCTCCTCTTTCATTTATAATTTTGAATCCTCTCTCTTTTATTCTTGGTTAATCTAGCTAAGGATTTGTCAGTTTTATCTTTTAAAAAACCAGTTCTTGGTTTCACTCATCTTTTCTTTTTTTTTTTTAATTAATTAATTAATTTTTCCCCCAAAGCCCCAGTAGATAGTTGTATGTCATAGCTGCACATCCTTCTAGTTGCTATATGTGGGACGCGGCCTCAGCATGGCCGGAGAAGCGGTGCGTCGGTGCGCACCCGGGATCCGAACCCGGGCCACCAGCAGCGGAGCGCGTGCACTTAACTGCTAAGCCACGGGGCCGCCCCTCACTCATCTTTTCTATTGTTTTTTTAGTCTTTATTGCATTTATTTCTGCTCTGATCTTTGTTATTGCCTTCTTTCTGCTAACTTTGGGGTTAGTTCTTCTTTTTCTAGTTCCTTGAGATGTAAAGTTAGGTTGTGTATTTGAGATCTTTCTTATTTCTTAATGTAGGCATTTATTGCTATACACTTGCCTCTTAGAACTGCTTTTGCTGCATCCCATAAGTTTTAGTATGTTATGTTTCTATTTTCATTTGTCTCGATGTTTTTGATTTCTCTTGCTTTTCTTCTTTGACCCATTTGTTGTTCAGAAGCATGTTGTTTAATCTTCCTGTATTTATGAGTTTTCCAGTTTTCTTCTTGTAATTGATTTCTAGTTTCATACCATTGTGGTGGGAAAAGATGCTTGATATGATTTTAATCCTCTTAAACTTGTTAAGACTTGTTTTGTGGCCTAACATATGATCTATACTGGAGAATGTTCCATGTGTGCTTGAGAAGAATGTGTATTCTGCTCTTGTTGGATGGAATGTTCTGTTAATGTTAAGACCATCTGGTCCAACATGTTAAGTCCAGTGTTTCCTGATTGATTTTCTGTCTGGATGATCTACCTATTGTTGAAAGTGGGGTACTGAAGTCCCCTACTGTTATTGTATTGCTGCCTATTTCTCCCTTCAGGTCTGTTAATATTTGCTTTATATATTTAGGTGCTCATGTTGAGTGCATATATATTTACAAATGTTATATCCTTTTGATGAATTGACCCCTTTATCTTTATATAATGACTTTCTTTGTTTCTTGTTACAGTCTTTGGCTTAAAGTCTATTTTGTCTGATATAAGTATAGCTACCTCTGCTTTCTTTTAGGTTCCACTTGCATGGAATATATTTTTCCATCCTTTCACTTTCAGTCTGGTGTGTCCATTTTTTTTTTCTTTTTTTGTGAGGAAGATCAGCCCTGAGCTAACATCCATGCCAATCCTCCTCTTTTTGCTGAGGAAGACTGGTCCTGGGCCTGTGTGATGTGTATTTTGGTTCACTTGATGGTGTCCCATAAGTCCCTTAAGTTAATCTTCACTCTTTTTCATTCATTTTTCTTTTTGCTCTCCTGACTGGATGAATTCCACTGGCCTGTCTTCAAGTTTGTTGATCCTTTCTTCTGCTTGACCTAGTCTGTTCTTGAACCCGTTTATTGAATTTTTCAGTTCAGTTATTGTATTCTTCAGCTCTGTGATTTCTGTTTGGTATTTTTAATATTTTCTCTTTGTTGAAATTCTCAGTTTGTTCATGCGTTGTTCTTACCTCAGTGAGCATCTGTATGACCTCTCTGTATTTAGAACTCTCAGGTAAGTCACTTATTTCCATTTCGTTAAGGTCTGTTTCTGGAGTTTTATCTACTTCTTTTGTTTGGAACATATTCCATTGTTTCTTCATTTTCCTTGATTCTCTGTGTTGGTTTCTGTGCATTAGATAAAACAGCCACTTTGGCCAGTTCTTGACAGAGTGGTCTACGTGTAGGAGATGAATTTCATCAGTCAGCCCTACGCAAGGTCTTGGTTGCCTCTCAAACCTTTGTGATCATCCAAGCCGCCTTCTTTGTTCTTGGTGTTTCCCAATAGCTGAGAGTATGTCAATACTGGTCATTGCCTCAGTGGGGAGGATCATAGTCAGCACCTATATGTAGGTTGTGACTGGAAGCTGGACCCTCAGACAGCAGCTGGGAAAGTATGTAGTTAGGCCCCTTCCCAGGATAAACTGGAAGATGGGCATTTTTGCCTGTTCCCTTTGCACTTGGCCTGGGTGTATAGCTGCGGGGGTTGTTCCTGCACCTATTAAGAACTGCTTCTTTGCTTGCTGCAGTCCTGTGGGACTTGTGAATGCAAGCCCCATTGGCTATCAGAATCAGTGATCCAGGAGTCCATCTCTTGGGCAGCAGCTGAAAAAGCTGGGATGCCAGAAATGTGTATAAGCTTCTTCTATGGAGATACTGGGGACTTGGAGCAGACTAGAGGGAGAGGGCAGGAGGAGGTGTCAGTTTCCTGGTCTCAGGGGATGATATCAGTCAGCCCTAGATGCATGCTAAGTTAGAAGCTTAACCCTCAGGAAGCAGCTTTTAAAGTATGCAATAAACCCCTTTCAGGAAAAGTCTGGGAGATGGGTGTTTGCTCCCTCTGCTCTGAGCCCTGGGAGGATAGCCAGTTAAGAACTGTTTGTTTGCTACAGTCCCATGGTACTCATGAATGTAAGCCCCTTTGGCTCTCAGAGCCAGGCAATCAGGGATCCCTCCCTTGGGTGACAGCTGCAAAAGCTGGGGCACAGAATGTATAAGCGCCTTTCTGGGAGATACTTGTGATTCGGAGTGGGCTAGAGGGAGCAGGCTAGAGTTGCAGGCAGAGGAGGTGTCCACTGGCTTCCCCAGTCTCCGAGGAGGATGGCAGTTAGCCCCTAGATGTGTGCTAAAATTAGAAGCCTGACTCTCAGGCAGCATCTTCTAATATATGCAAATAGACCCTTTTCAGGGAAAACTGGGAGTTGGTGAGTCCTCTAGAGCTGATTAAGAACTGTTTCTTTGTTATAGTCTTGTGGGTCTCATGGACGCAAGGCCTGTTGGCCTTAAGAGCTAGGTGTTTTGGAGGCCCGTGCCTCAGGTGAGAGTCATAAAAGTTGGGGCACTAGAACGAAATCGTCCCATTTGCAACAACATGGATGGACCTGAAGGGTTTTATGTTAAGTGAAATTAAGCCAGACAGAGAAAGACAAACCCTATATGACCTCACTCATATGTGGAATATAAACTAACACATGGACAGAGAGAACAGTTTGTTGGTTACTGGGGGAAGGGACTTGGAGGGGTGGGCACAAGGGGTGAAAGGGTGCATTTATATGGTGACTGACAAATACTAATGTACAACTGGAATCTCACAATGTTATAAACTATTATGACATCAATAAAAAAAATTTAAAAAGTTGGGGCACTAGATGTGGGGTCTAAACCCTTTGTTCTTCGGGGAGAACCTGGAAGTTGGGAGGTCCCTCCCAACTGTATGACACTGTGCTGGTGGTGGGTTTATGGTGAGCGCATGTCTCTCTCAGCCTTTCCTACGTCTTTTGATGTGGGTATCTTTTTTTTTTGCTTGTGAGGAAGATTAGCCCTGAGCTAACATCCGACGCCAATCCTCCTCCTTTTGCTGAGGAAGACCTGCCCTGGGCTAACATCTGTGCCCATCTTCCTCTACTTTATATGGGACGCTGCCACAGCATGGCTTGATAAGTGGTGTGTCGGTCCGCGCCTGGGATCCGAACCCGTAAACCCCAGGCCACTGCTGAAGCGGAGTGCGCGAACTCAACCACTACGCCACCGGGCCAGCCCCTCAATGTGGATATCTTTCTCGTTTGCCCATTGTGTAAGGTAGCTCAGCTAGAGTTTTGCTTTCTTTCAGAGAGAATTGCTCCATGTGTAGTACATTCTTTGTGTGTGTCCATGGGAGGAGGGAACCAGAACCCTCAGATAACTAACTCCTTAATGCTGATAGTACTGTTTTTTCCCCACCTTGTATTTTCAAAGCCCTTGTCTGAATAACTCATTGGATACTTTGTTTTCTAGCTTGGGGTTTGACACAGCTTCACTTTTTTTTTTTCAGTCAACATAAATTCTAAGCAGTATTCTTAATACTCCATATCAGGGCAGAGTCCATTTAAAGAAAAGTAAGTCATTTCTAGAATGCCTATCAAAAAATGCAAGACCATCCCCCCCAGGCTCCCCTGCGCCCACCTCCACAAGACCCCCTGACCGAGTCTCTGTTTAAATCTTCCCCAGCTAGGTATAATCAAGTTTAAATATCAAAAGTGAGGAAGAGTGGGGAGCAGTTTGGAAAAAGAATGTTCTTTGTCAAACTTGACTTACCTTTACTTGTATTTTTTCTTTAAAACTCTGTAGTTTTATTCATCCTAATATTCATTTTTAAAAAGTTACCTTAAGTCAAACCTGTAATTTTTCAAACATCTGAGAACAAATTAGGCCTGCACTAGCTAGAGAAAGATGCCATCATTTAGGAAAAGATACTAATAACAAGGCGGATTGCCTCTTTTAAATCTTATAATAGTATGACTATCATAGCATTATTACTGTGGAATCTTTGGTCCTCATTTTTCAATAAAGAAGTATTTTGCTTGTTAGTTTTTAAATGAGTAGGTCCCTCCCCTATAATTTTGACTTTTTTTCATCTCTGAAAATCAAGTTTCACAGGGTATAACTAGAGAAACAGAAAAATCTCTACCCTCTAGAGGTGCCTATATTTTGTGGCAGGATTACTGTCGTCAATAATTAAGAGAGCTTCTCTAGCCATGATTTACACACAGTTTATTCAATGACTCATGTAACTTAAGAAATAATTGCACAAAAAGCTACATAAACAGAAAGTATTAAGTAGCGTGACAAACAGCGTACTAATTGGGCTCCTGATTGTTCTGCTGAGCATGAATGAAGGGTGATGCAGGGTGATAATCCGGAGGCAGCACCTCATTTAGAAATGTCAAAATGTGTCAATAGCAACAATAGCTGGTCCTTACTAAGAAAGGTCAATATAGAAAATCCAAATTTATAATCATGCTGACAGATAAGTAAGTAGTTTAAACAGATTATAAAATGAAATCTTAAGTAACAAATTTAGCTCTGCTGCTTTAGAGAAGAACTGTTAGATCTAGGTATTTTTTTAATATTCCTGAATCACTCTTTTTTCAGGAGACTTTTATATCTTGGGTTTGTAAAATAGCCAGTGGTACATGGACCCTTATGCAGGTTCCTCATTGTTTCTGCTTTCCCCAAACTTAAGCTTTGTGTTAATCCCACAGGTATATTGCTTTCATTTGTTGAAGCTAGTCAGAAAAATTCTCGACTTTTCACAGAGAACTATAAAATGTTAGTGGCACTTTATGTAAAATACAGGCCAGTGGGTTACGATATTTTCTCAAATTGCTCTCTTAAAAGAGATTTTTGTCAGAAATGAAACATGTAGCATTCTCTTCTAAACTTGATTTCCATACAAATGTGAAATCTTGATTATGCATACTATTTAAAAATGACACCATACTGAGGACAGAGAAAGATAGTATTTATGTATGGTAAAAAGGCAAGTGAACGAAGCTATAATTTTATTTCATTTCTCTTAGTACATCGACAATTGTTTCCACCTAAATAGATCTTTAAAATAAGCATACACAAGTATTGACTATTATCTACAAATATTTATTGTAACACTTGAATAGAACTACAGGAAGCCCTTGGCACTGATAGAAAATATTGATTCACTGTTAGGTTACAAAAATTTATACATAGCAAAATTTAATGCTCTTTACATAAAAAATATTAGACTACTTAAACAAAACTTTCAAAAATTCCTGGTAATAGCTACCAGAATTAGAAAAGTAAAATTAGGCTTTAGACACTGCCTCTTCTAGAACACTGGACTCTAACAGCACCTCCACTGCTGGAAAAAATATTTAGGTCTGTCATGCAACAGGAAAACAAAACACCAAGCTATTCTGGAACAACTGTTCTACACAGAAGAGAGCGTCTCCCAATTAAAAAGAAGTCAAGATCCAAATAGGCATTTTTAGGCATTAACAACAACAACAAAAAGAATCCAAATGAAATATTATACTTGATGTACAATTTTAATAGCATCTTGATAAAGGTATGCTTCCTTTCATTTTAATACATTTCTGCACATGTATATGTTTTTAAATCCAGGAAACAGCCAAACCACAAGTTAATTCTTAACATGAATATACATAGTTAACCCTATATTATGCAGCCCCTTTTAAAAAGCACTGATGCACTCAACAGTTATATGTATCATTTCATAAAGAACAACACAAAGTTTACCATCACTAATACCCAATACCTATAGTCAATATTCTGGAACACAATGATTTAGAAGGCAAGTTTCTTTTGAAAATGGCTTAAACTCAAGCAGTTTTTTGCTGAACATCGAACTTTATTATTCCAGGAAACTAAGATGTAGATAAGAAAAAGTGAAATAAATACCAACCCTAATTTAAATTACTTAAGTATTCAAGTCTATAAAAGTAGGAGGTCTGTGGTCTATTTGTAATTAGGTCTTAGATAGTTGGTATGAAACTGTAAACTCACTATTGAGACCACATAGAAATGGTTTAGAATGGTGGTCATTTTAATAAGGTAACACTTCGTAATTAAGAAAAACATTTGTGGAAAAAAATTCTATGAAGGGTTTTGGGTCTCCCGTGGTAATATAATTCTTAGAAATTTAAAGCAAATACTCATTAAGGCAGAGCTGACATTTATTTCCCAAGGAGGATGACAACTGGGTCATTTTATTAAAATGAAATCCATTACAAAATTGATTCTTGAAAGCTTGTCAATGAGTTGGAATCCAGCTCTTCAATGGTAGGTGTAGCAGAATGTATAGTAGCTCATTTCAGCATTATTGAAGAAAAGATTTCTGCTTGGATCAGGAAATTAATGTGCCCTGGACTTAGAGGGGGGAAGTCAGCTAATTAAAAAAAACAAGGTCAATTGTAAGAATCACATTATCTTCGATGAGCCACAATTTAATAGATGTCAGTTGTCAGAAATGGAACTTCACGCCAATTCCATTTTATCCCCTATTTAGATACATTTATTTGGGGACAGATGGCATACATGAATTTATGGTCACATCCCTTGATGCTGACACATCACGGGTCCCTATCAAATTTCAAAAGGAGGAACATTTTGTCAAAGTGTTGCCTTTTAAAATGGTTAACACGAAACCTCCAATATCTGTTCTAAAGAAAAAGATTTACCTACTGGAAGGTTTTCCTAGAAATACATCCCAGCTTGAGACAGCCAGTGAAGTGTTTGTACTTCTATATTAGTTTGTTTGGTGGGATACACATCTGTACTGCAGAGCAGCTGTCTGATGATTTGTCAGAGCTGTCAATTCGTCGGCTGAAACACTGGCAAACGTTTATGTGTAAGAATTGAGTTGTTCTTTTGAGCGAGACTGGATATCTTGCAGTTCCTGTTCTTCCTTTGCTTTGATATCCTGGTAAGCCTGCATTTTGCTTGCATCCTTTAAGTAAGCCCAGTTAGAAGACAGTATCATGAGGAAGTGGATCTGGAAAAGAAGGGTGAGCATGATGGCTAGTGAGCATGTCAGAAGGCAAAGCAAGCTGCTAGGCAGATTAGACGGTCTTGACTGTAAAAAGGGAGAGGGTTATTCTCTATTAATACTCAGTCTGCTATCAGAGGCATCAGATACTGAAAGCATGCTCTACTAGTGTGCTTAATATTAAAAGGCTGAAGAAAAGTTAGTATACAAACATAATGAACTTGAAAAAAACGGCCAAAGTTATTGTTAAAAAAAAAAAGCAAAAATGAAATACGAGAGGGTGCTTTTTACCATTTTGAGAGTAATTTTAAAGACTGATGCAGAAGTTCAGAAACACATTGTGTGGTTATTTTAAAATAAATGTAATGGAAAGATCTTTTCTATCTGTGGATAAAATCAATTCCCCCAAAGGCCTAAAAGTGTGAACAATGTTTATTTTGAGTAAATAATAAAAACTACATATTTAACATGGAAAAATTAAGTGAATGTCGAAACCAAAATTAAGAACTAGAAGCAAAGCATGCAATCTCTGTGTTAACACATTTTTAGCGTGAAACTACATTTTTCATTTTATAACTGCCATTATTTCATTTCACAAAATATAAAAATCCTTATTGTCATTCTTTACAGTTGACGTGGCAAACACTTCTTTCCCATTTCTTTTCCTCATCTTTCCTGCAAAATCTCCATCTCAAGTTCCTTATATTTCATATTTCCTTCTCAACATATTTGAGACTTTCAGATCCAGGCACAATTTCTCTTTCCACTAAAATCTCACGTGCAGTTTGAGAACCGGCTATGAGGAATCAGTTACTGCTCACCAAGACAGAACAATTTAAGGTTATCAATTTTGTGGGCTCTGAAAGGAATGGTTGTGTTGTGTTTAAAAAAAACGATTTTTTAGGGAAAACAAATGGGTGGCCTTTCTTTTTCTTCAAATTTTCATCGGGCTTATTTGAGGGGCATTTATTTGGTAGTGAACCATGTAATCATAAAAAAATTTTTAATCAAATATAAAATATATTTGTAAAATATTTTCCAGAAAGAGTCTGACAAAACAAAATCCAGATTAAAAAGGTTCTCTTCCATCTCATCTTCAGCACTTGTTTTCATTTTCATCATTGAAATTGGTCATCAAGCAAGCAAAAATAATGGAAAGTACAGGTATTCCAAAGTTTTAATACTTCATTTAGAGATACTGCTCAAAGTTTAAGTTCAAGAAAATTACTTTTTAATGGATGCTCACCAATGTCAGTAAGTAACTGAATCCTTTTCAAAATGCGGAAATAGCCAGATCTCATTATTTTGTAATTCATGTACGGTAAGTCATCTTATTAATCTACCACGCGAGATGAGTTGTTGACTAAAGCTATTTACAAATTACTGTAACAAAACTGCAGAAACCGAGACTCTGCTTTAGTCTGGGGTGTCAGTGGTATTTCACGCTACATCGTATAGCTCTCTAAAGCTCCTTATTTGCCTTATGCAATTTAGAATTTAGTGCAGCAATCTTCCCGACTCTTAAACTTCAAAACCGCATAGTTATATGTAGTAGCCATCATGTAGATCAGCTGGTGGAAGAGAACAAAACAGGACAGTAAGATACAGGCAGTGAGGGCCGGGGCCATGACACTTCTAAACTTGGGCGGGGAGGGGTGCCAGCTCAGAGCTGAAGGTGTTTCTTTTTTCCCGTTTATAGATTTAGGTTTTCATATCTAGCACACACAAACTCTTTCTCATTTCACATATACAACATAAGTCCTTGGCTCTGCCCCCAGTACGTTTATTAACAAGACTTGGGTGTGTTTAAAGAATAACAACATAGAGAGCTGGGTCAGCAGCATGAGAAAGATGAAGCTAAATGCCCTATTTCCCCTCATCTTCCCCAAACTGCCTACTCAGCAGCAATTAGTCCTCGTCTTGCCTATTGCTCAGCCAAGAGAACAGGCAGCAGCTCGGAGAACAGGTAGGTCCCCACCAGGATTTAGCAGGTTGTTCTGTTCATGGGCTGTCATGGGAAGGAATGACTTAATGGTTGAAAAAACTGGGACTGACTCATTTCTGAGCAGCTGAGATCCCCCTTGCTCTACCAATCTTAGATTTCTTGAAATTACAAACCAAGCCCTCCCAGATTACATATATATAAGTATATCCCAACATACAGATACTTGTGTGCGTTTATACAGCTGATCCTCATTATTTGCAGATTCCATACTGGTGAATTTGTCTGCGTGCTAAAATCTCTTTGTAACCCCAAAATGAACACTCCTGGCACTTTCACGGTCATTCATGGACATGCCGAGTGGGGAAAAAGTTGAGTTGCCCAATGCGCACGTTCCCAGCTGAGGCCAACCGAGGCGACCCTCTGCCTTCTTGTTTCAGCTCTCAGACTGTAAGCAAGTATCCTTTTTGTAATCTATTTAGTGCCACGTTTTTTGCATTTTTGTGATTTTACTCTTAAATGTTCCTTAATCATAGTGCTGAAGTGCTGTCTAATGTTTCTAAGTGCAAGAAGGCTATGAGGTGCCTCACGGAGAAAATGCATGTGCTCAATGAGCTTCATTCAGGTTTGAGTTACAATGCTGTTACCCGTGAGTTCAATGTTAATGAATCAGCATATATACTAAATAAGATGTCTTTACACAGAAACACACAAAAGAAAGTTATGTATTGATCAGTTTGACTAAAATGTTGTGACCACAGGCTCACAGAAACCTAACTCTGTATCTCCCAAGAGCAATGGCTTGGTATTTGCTACCTCAGCGTTCCAGAAGACTTTATAGAACATCACTACTGTGCCTAACAAGAGCAGCTGTACATGTATGTATGTATGTATATGTGCATATTTCAATTTGGAAACGAAGGTTTCTTGGCAAAGAAATGGGTAATGCCTTACATGAGCATCTGTCCATGATGGAAGTCATGAAAGTAAGTGCTAAATATGCAACAATGCAATATGCCAGTCTTAGTTAACAGGTGTTCTGGGTGTTGGTACCCTTCTTTCCACAGAATCCAAATTATATTACCTACAATCGCTGCCAAGACAGCCAACTAGTACTTCCTGCAATTTAGACAGGTGGTAAGTTCACTCAGGTGAAATTTAACCAAGGTTGAGTCCCAGGATTGTTTGCTTCAGTATGCTGAAAAGCTGGAAGGGAAACCTGCCGTTATAGAGACTGCAGAGGGCCGGAGCTAGACTAGGCCAGTCCTGGGGCCGTTACTCACCAGGGCAATGACGGTGGCACCAGCTCCTGCACAGGCCACAATGAACAGGTGATAGGACATGTAGAACTAGGAAAGAACAGGGCGCCGACATAAGCATTTTATGTGGCAGGAAATAGCCTACACCTGTTGCTGGGTGCTTGCGTGCTCTCTCTTCAAGCCCAGTTCTCAACCCTGGCCACACATTGGAATCATCTGGGGGGCTTTCAAAACTTTCTGATGCCCAGGCTGTAACCTAGGCCAATTAAATCTGAGTATCTGGGGGCTGGGCCTCAGCCATCACTATATTATAATGCTCCTCGAAGACTGCAATGTGCAGTCAAGGTTGGGAGCCCCCGATTCGAGCCGATATATCTTATGAATATATAAATTGACTAGCCAGGGAGGTAGGGGCTGATTATTTTGGTAACTCATTGCTTTCCAAAAGCATGTTAGGATTTTCTTAACTATGCAAGCTCCCACTAGTGCATTTAATCTTTTATCAACAGTTATAAACCCATGCCTGAAGAATATTCTAGGGCTGAGAGATTTTAAACCAAAGTGTTAGGATTTATTGCCAATTAAGGGTGAACAAGAAATAAGTGAATCACTCTGGAAACATAAATGATTAACTTGGTTTATATACAAATTCAGGGGAATCTTTTCTATGAAAATTTACGTTTGTTCTACTTTGTAACAACTGTTAACAAATGTTCTATTTTGAAAAACTATCTGAAGGTGAAAGAGAAGAATCTACATATATTTTCATTGTTGCAGGATTGGGATCACTACAAATCATGGCCAAAAGAGAAAGCTCTCTGAGTGGGCTGGACCATGTGAAATGGCCATTTTCTAGGTCAAAAATGGCTGAATATTGGTGATTACATACAGTTCAGTCTTAAAGAATCTGCAAAAAAGAGTTCCTTACTAGCATCTCAGCCCTTTCTCCTACTCTTTCTGCCTAGGAGAACCCTTTTTCTCAGCCGAATTTGGGAAGCGACCCTCTGTGAGCCCTCGGACCTGAGCGGGGTTTACCTCATTGGTGTTGCAGATGTTCTCCAGGGCGGAGCCACAGATCTTTCCTGGGAATGCATTCCATGGAATGATACCTGCGAAGTGAATCCCAACAGCACGTCAGTTATTAGTATAGACTGCAGTGCCTCATGCTCGCAACTGTCCTCACCACTTTAGATGTCGATTACCGTGCAGTCATACCCTACATTCTTCACCAACAATTGACCTATCTGCCCTTTGCACAACAAAATTTTTCCAATAAACAGTAAGCCCTATTTGGACAGTAGGGCAAGAGCCAAGTCAACTAGTCCATAACCTGATAGATTTTTTCCCCTACAAATTATGCTGTTTAGTTGAGCTGATATTTGTAAAAATTGACCTTCAAGGCTAGGTTTTCCCTACAGTGAATTTATGAACCGTAAGCTGCAGGACGACGCCCCTCCTAAATCATTTCTTCATGCTGAGTTCAAATCCATTTCCCCATGAATTTCATGGTCCGTGGCCTTGCTACACAAGCTGTTTGTTAGTGGTCTGCCATGAGATGAGTTCCAAATTGCAAGTCTACACTCAGAAAGTTTCATAGCAATGTGACAGAGAAATTTTTTTATGTTATGTAATTTGGATTTTTTATGTCTTTGCTTTTATATTTTTATTGTGTTTTACAAATGTATTGGAAATAGTTTTGGATTGAAAATCTAATTGTAAATTTGAAAAAGAAGAAAAACACTGTCCCTCACCACAGACCATAGGGCCAGCATGGTCTGTGGTGTCTCTCTCACTGTAACCCTGAGTCCCCTTCTCCAGTGACATCGTCCACTGGGCTGCTGATCTCTTCCCCATTAATGCACAGGTGTGTGCTTAAATATTAAACATAGCTCAAATTACATTTCTCCCAGGAGGTAAGGAAGGAGGATTAAAAATAAAAATTCCTTATTCCTTCCATCTTTGTCATAGGCCAAGAGTAAGTCTTTATACTTCAGAAGAATGGGAAATGACAAGTCCCCAAACTGTCAGTGAAAGCAGTGATTTCAAATCAGAATTTAAACAGATGACTACTGATGACCAAAAATCGGTAGTAAAAATATTTAAGAATAGAGAAATGATATACATTTAGACATACATTTACAAATACTTTAAAAATCAGCTTTAGGCTCAGTTTTTCAATCCATCATAGAGAACAGTGTGGTTAAGCCTTGGTCTTGATGAGAAGAGATTAGTCCGATGGGCAGTTTTAGGCAAGTTTCATATTATGTTGTAAGATAAGATGTTGAGGATAAGCCACATGGGAAACACAAGAAGCAAAAATGAAATAGTCATCTCTTTCCAGAAAAGCTCTGAAAGAACAGTAATTTCCTCTTCAATTTTAATGAAAGGTCTTTCCCCACCCCACCTCCGTGTTTCTGCCAACAACAGGATTTGCTGCCATCCTGGCTAGAAGCACTAATTAAACTCCTTGCCTAGGATGCTGCCTTCCCTCATTCAGCAGGGAAGGCGAGTCTCAAATTAATTGACAGGAGCAGCAATGGCCCCTTCTGTGGCTTGTCAAAATGAACCAACCTTAGCTGCCTATTGCGAGGATCCCATTCATTAGAAAATGTTTGAGTGGGTTTTCAACATTCTACTTTTATAGAGTATATTCTGATGACTTTAAAATACGTCTGGATTTTATGTTGTGTTTTTCAGTATAGATGAAGTTTAAGCAACTGGTCATTTAAGAGAGACCTGATTTGCAGAGGTGGATGTGCAAATTGATCGGATTATACAGTGCGTGCAATATTTTGGATGGAAAGTTGGATGGTACAAAACTGAAAAGAAATTAAAGAAAAAATATGTAATCATTTTATAGTAGATATCCAGAAGTCTTTTTTGATTGAATTGTATTATAAAGTAGCTTCGCATTATAAAAAGTCTTTTTCACTACATACTTAATTTGAAAATATAATAATTTTGAATGATGCCTTTTAGCAACTAAGAGCCTGAGTGATGTTTCCAAAACACAGAGCATATTGAGGGAAAGAGTACACACTATTCCAATAGAAGAATGTGTGAAGCAGATCATGATGATTAAAAAAATGCCCACGTAATACTGAAGGTCCAGACTTATGCAGAAGAAGACAGAAGTTAATCGGGGGGAGAATTAAAAGGAAGTACCGTATTGCCGGATATCCACGCAGATCTGCTCCACACCAGCTGTTCCGTTGGTCTGGGGTGACTTGATGACTTCACAAGTTGACCATATGTTGTAGAACATAAACACGGGCACTGCAGAGAAACCGAACACGCCCAGCCAGGCCACTCCCAGCACGTAGGTGAGGAAGACGAACTAAGCCGAAAACAAGAGGGAGAAAGAATCATCACTGAAACAGGCAAGGCGCGTCCCCTGGGAAGAATGATTACGCATTTCTGGCCTGATACTGGACTTGTGGGGTGCGTTCAGAGCACCACCTGGGGCCATGGTAGCGCCAAGGGAGGGTAGAACCGAGGGCTGGCGGCTGGGGCGGGGTGGGCACGCCCTCCAGAGCTAGGATAGGATCAAGAATGTTACTGCCGAAGCCACTTAGGGACTTTGCAGGTCCCTCTTTTAACTAAGAAGGACAGGAGACCCCAAGAGGTGATCTCCCTTGTCCAAAGTCACAGAGCTAATTAGTGACAGGGCCTCCCACGTGGTGCTCTTTCTAACAGCAGTCCTGAGAACTCAGAGCATGGTAATTACCGTGGGATAGTGCCTGGATGCTTTTACAGGCCACTGAATTATAACCTCATATTACTTTCTCAAAAATTACCTTTATTTTACATAATAGATGGGTAGTATAATAGCAGTTGCTACAGGAAGCCCTTTCTCAAAAGGAACTTCACTTAGTTTTGTGATCCTGTGAAATTACTAAAAGCATTAGATGTTTAAACCTATGTTAAAAGTTTAAAATAGCCTTGAACACAAGCTTAATGAACAGTGTATCAGATAAAACTGTCATTTCCCTCTTGTTTTTTTCCTCTTTAAGATTCACAGCAGCTCTGCAAGCAAAGCAATGGCTTAGGGAAAAATCTTCATGTGTTCACCCACACGTTGCCATAGGCGATTTCAGGAGGAATATAATCATATTGCTTTACTTTCTTCATAACCTTCTGCCTTGACTACCAATTTACAGAGAACTTTGAAAGGCTGTTTCAAAAACGTTGTGGTATTTATATTTTCAGAATGTGCACCCACAGAGTGTGTGGGTGAGGGTTTGGAATTCTAGTTTGGCTGTTATTTTTTTAAGCTGATACTGAAGACCTGGAGATTCAGTCTAACTTTCCACACTGCAGGAAACAGCTGGATGATGTGAGGTCGGCCTGGGGGTCAGACAGGCTGCTTCATGTTGGTCACCCCCAGGAAACTGCAGAAACAGGTTACTTTTTCTTTTATTTCAAGAACATTTAAACTTTTGGAGGTATTTGCATTTCTAAAAATATTCAAAGAAGCAGATTTCAGCAGTTTCACACCCTCTTCCTCCCCAGTGCTCATGGATGGGCTACTCCAGACTAGGGTTTCTTTTCCTTACCCTTCAAAAGAATACTTTCTTTTTTGCTGAGGAAGATTGGCCCTGGCCTAACATTGTGCCCATCTTCCTCCACTTTATATTTGGGATCCTTGCCCAGGCTGCCAAAGTGAAGCGTGCGAACTTAACCAATATGCCACCGGGCCAGCCCCAAGAATACTTTCTTTCTGATAACACCACGAAGACTTGAAAATGGGCTGGTGGTCCTTTGCTTGGTGAGCCTTCCCTTCCTGTGGTGGTCAGGGCTCCAAAGGGAAGGCCAGTGCCCGGTGGAGAGAGCCCAGTTGGGGGCCATTCCTGTCATGGCGGCTTCAAGCATTCAGAGTTGCTTCCCAATTAACCCCCCGGGCAGATGCTTCCCATGAAGGACCAGTGAGACCAAGACCTTCCTGTGAACAAGGATCAGCTTTGCTATCTCTGGTGGGCAGAGCTCATTTGTCTTCTTTGCCTCATACAACTTTCTGTTGTGAGCATATTGCTCTAGTTGTCAGCCCTCCCGTCACCTACATCTTCCTAACACGCTCGAAGGTAGGTCCATTCAATGATCCCCTTGAATGTATCAACAAAACCAATGTTCAAGGCACAAGTGGCCAGTAAGGAAATGAATGAAGACAGCCTAGGTCCTCTCTGCATAACAGTGGCTTGTAAACTTTTTAGAACAGATCTTTTCTCAAATAAAATCCAACATATACAACAGGTAAAAGTGGGCTTTGCTGGTTGGGGGCAGGTCTTCCTGCTTGGCATGGTGGTACAGAAGCCCCCATGTACACCAGCCCCTCCCTCCATGAGAACAACTCCAAACACAGGCCTACGTGATCTCCCACCCATCTCTGGGTGAAGGACCCACTGCCTCCAGCACAAGCTCCTTGTACTCTCTACTGTCCCCGGTATGTTAACGACTGTTAAGAGGTAAACTGAGGCACATTAAAATTTCTGAGAAATTTGAAGATGTATCTGAGCATACATCCATTTGAATGGGGCAGCACCAAACCAAAAGTGAATAGGAGGCTCCAGCAACAGGGCCTAGGGGAGAGGTTTTTATAGACCAGACACGGAAGCAAAGCAAGGAAATGATCTGACTGGCTGTAGCTTATGCAGTTGCCTTATTTGAGACAGCCTAGTTGGCTGTTTGTGAGTGGTGGTTCTTAAATTTCATTTTCTCGGATTCCAGCGCATGGACTCTGGCTTAGGTTTCGGTTTGCTTAGGTAGGCTGCCAAGGCCTTAGGGCCACCTCCGACCACGGCCTCCTTGTGTAATGACTTTAACTCATCAAAGCTCAAATGAATACTTTAAATATCCAGAATGTTAAACATCAGGCAGTTGCTGATTGAATACTACGCCCTGGCAGAAACTGGACCCCTTTATTCTTGAAACCTGAGTGGTAGAAGTGAGGGCGGGGGAAGCTGCCATTTTAAAGCTGCCAGGAGTTTTCAGTTTTTTTCCTCACTTTTTGTTGCTATTTTCTCTCAGCTTCTTACAGTCATTTTTTTTTTCCTTTTTTTACAGTTGCCTCCTTCTCCCCAAAAGTAACCATTCCTCTGACTTGTATAGTAGTCACTTCCTTGTATTTTTGTAAATAACAGCTTTATCGGGATATAATTTACTCCTGAGAGTTTTAAATTCATTTACTCCCTTGTTCTATGAACTTCACCTTCAAAAGCCAAAGTGACAGGAGAATCCTATTTGGGATTTGGAATTGGAGAGGTTCGAATCAACAAAGAATGAAATCACTCAGCAGGTGAGTGGTGGCTTTCATCGCTGGAGGCAGTTTGTTTTAGGAACATGGTTTTCTGAATAACACTCACTGTGGAGACTATTTGTTCTGGGGAGAGTCTTTGTCCCTGGGAGACTGTCCCTGGGTGCGTGTGCATGCGTTCTCGTTCTGAAGTCCCACAAACGCTGTCACTGCAGATGAACGCAAATGTTGGCATATGGCCCCTCATAGCTTATCATGTTCGGTTGGACTGCTCCCTGGGGGTGGAGGGTCTCCTGGGTAGGGTGGATCTTGGGTGGAACACAAAGTTGGGGCCAGACATGCTGAAAGGCACTGCTGATGTGAAAGAGCAACAGGGCGCCGGCAAGGCCCAGGAGGGAGAGAGGAGCAGGGCCCTGGGGTGGGGCCAGGCCCATGGACTCCAGCAGGAGTGGTTTCTGCATTGGCATCTTCTCGCAGCCCCCTGGCCTCAGTAAGGCTGTTACATTTATAGCCTGGTCTTAGCCATGTGTAGGGAATTAGGGACTGGCCAAGCCCCAGGTGGGGCACACGGGTACAGGAGGGAGCAGCAGCCTGAGGCAAAGCAGCTCAGGATGGTGGGAGGCAACCTGCCGGAGAACAGAGGCTGGACAGAACCAGCAGGGCTGGCTGCGGGGCAGGTTCCTCTGCAGGATCAGGGCAATGTGTTGGGCTGCCCAAGAAATTTCCAGAGATCACTGGGTGAGAGACCTCGACCCCAGGCACCACTTACTGTAGCCTGTGGGATGCAGGCTCAGGTGACTGTGAGGTGGGCACTCATGGGAGGAGTGACATGGAGATAAGACCCAAGGTTACATCAAATTATCCGGACCCTTTGGGGGCATCTCCTTGGCCACTTTCTTCTTCCTTGCACCCCATGACGTTCCTTACCTGTCTGGCTGTTCTTCCCTTAGGTCCTCACGAAGGCTCCTTTTCTTTGGCCTACCCAGTAGACAGTGGTGTGGTCCAGGGCTCTCTCCCTCCCCAAACATCAGTGAGAACTTGTTCATGCCCACCACTCTTCTATGGACAACTCTGTTACCTCCAGCCCACAGTGTTCCCAGAAACCCCAGCCCAAGTCTCAGCGACACTCCAGATAACTCCACTCGGATAGCGGCGGGCACGTCAAGCCCCGACACTCTAACATGAAAGCACCTTCTCCATCCTCCCGCCCCCCTCACCTAATGGCATCCTCATCCTCCACATGTGGCGAGCCAGAGACTGGGCAGTCACTCCCTCCTCTTGTGCTCACTCCCACATGCTAATCCTGGAGGCCACCTCGCCCACAGTCTTGGAATCTGTCCCCTATTCTCTACTCCACTACCGGCGCCTAGTTCAGATCTCCACCATTGCTCACCATGAGCCTCGCCATCACCTCTTGCTAAGCTCCTCCTTCCCTCCAATCTGTGTTCCACCTCACTCCGAGATCCCGCTCTCCCAGGTGCATGATCATATCACTCCCTGCTTGGTTTTGTCTTCTGATTTTCTTCCTAGCCTGGCACTCAAGGCCTTTCTTGATCTGGTCCCTGTCCCCCTGCCCCAAGCAGCATCGTTTCCATCCTTCTTCGCTAGGTCCTTCCCTTCCAGCTGGGGCACACCTTGGTTCCTTGGAGCGCCTCTCTCTTTTCTGGCTCTCTCTGCCCTGCTCATGCTGGGTCCTCTTCCCCAATCACACATGGAGCAATTTCCTCTCCTCTGGCCTGCCGCAAAGCCCTCCCTGATTCTGCACTTCCCTGTGCCCATGGTCTTCTGCACACACCTCTACTGCAGTTTCCAGGCTACTTGCGAAGGATTCAGAAACTTAGCAGGAACTAAGGGCCAGACAGAGAAGCAGCGAGGCAGTGCATTTCAGCAGTTTCCCTAGGACTCGAGGGTCCCTCTTGGGATGAGCAGCTGCCAGTCACAAGTCCATCCAGGGAAGGATCGCACCTACCTTAATGCATACTGCGTCACAGACCCTTCACACGCAGGCTCACATCCGGTCACAAAGAAGTACGCCACACTCTGCGTGCCATCTTTAGGGGGGATTTCTATGAACACTGGGCTCACCGGGTGTTTTAAGCCAGACTCTATGTTGTCTCTTCACCAAGAGCAGAAAGCTCCATCAGTGCCCAGCGCACAGGGAGGCCGGTGCCCTGCAGGGAGGGCATCTATCTCCTTTGGGAGAGGGCCAGTGCCTGCAACAGCCAGCCTGGGTCTCTTCCTCAGTGCTAGCGCTTCTCCTGGCTCCCAAACTGTTTTCTTTACACTTGGCCACTCTTTCAAATGCCAGACCAACACAGCCAGCTGCTTGGGCAATATTTCGATGTGACTATGCCATCACAAACTCAAATTCAACGTGCCCAAAATCAAACTCCATAAAGGCCTCTTTCTTCCTAGCCCCTCAACCCATCACTGAGTTTCCTCTTGTGATGAAGCACTTGCTAACCCTGTCTTTTAATGAGCTCTTTTTAAAGCTTTGTCCTTTAGACCAGAGGTCAGCAAACGTCTGCAAAAGGCCAGACATGGAACAGTTTAGGCTCTGCAGGCCACACAGGGTCTCTGTTGCAACTACACAGCTCTGCTGTTACGGCATGAAAGCAGCCACCGACAATACGTCACCGAGTGGATGTGGCGGGGTGCCAATAAAACTATGGTTATCAAAACTTGAATTTCATGTAATTTTCATGTATCATATTATTTGCTTGTTTCTTTCCCCTAACAATTTAAAGATACAAAGCCATTCTTAGCTCATGAGCCGTACAAAAACAGACGGTGGGCCCGATTTGGCCCAAGAGCTGGAGTTTGCTAACCCCTGTCTCTCTTTAGACTAAGCTTCTTGAGGACAGGAGCCTGTGTTTTAATCTTTGTACCCCCAGTGACTAGCAAAGTCCCCAGCCAGGTGCTTAGTAGAAAAAGTGCTTGGTAAATACTTCCAGAAGGATTTTCATAGTACACAGCACATGTAAGCCTTTATGACCACAATCCATACTCAGAGACAAATGAAGGTGAGCATTGAGACAATATGAAAGTTATCTCCTTTCACAGTTGAAAAATCTTCAATACCCATTACCTATACATCGATAAGGGAAATGCTTGATTTAATACAACAAGCCATAGATTTTAATCTATTATCAATAATATGTTGAAGGTTTTTTCATATTCTTAACTCTAAATTGGTAAGAATAATATTTGCGTCAAGGACTCCACCTACCCTCAGTTAGCTCGTAGCTTCTACCCAATACAGAGAAATACATAGAGGTTGCATATCAGACAATCAGAGATCCGTACTCACCATTCCACTGATGCATCGGCCACAGGCGGTTGTTTTAAACTCCCCGTGCAGTTCTTTCACTGCACTTGTGGTGTAAAAGCCTTCTGCCAACAGAATGATCCCATACAAGAAGAAAAAGGAGGCAATTCCATAGATGACATACTGCATCAGCTGTATTCTAGGAAAAGGAAGAAGAGATCCTGAAAAGTTAAATTCACGGTGTGGTAAACAGATGTTTTCAGACTCTGGAGAGAGGATGTGAGGGTGATGTTCCTGTGACGTCTCCCGCCCAGCTGATGGCTCCAGCAGGCTCATGGGCATTCCCCACAGGCATCCCTGCCCACCCCACCGCAACCTAGGCCTTTCTTCCGAGGCAGGCCCACTGATAAAGTGGACAACCTTCCCCGACAAGGGAGAAGTTTCTTTGGTCGGGGCAGGGGCCCAGTTGTAATCCTTTACTACTTACTCAAGTCCTGTGCTGTGAAGGCTAGAATCCTCATTTTGCATGTAAGTAAACACAGGCTTTGAGGAGTTAAGTTACTCGTCCGAGGATACACAGTTAGTGGCAGAGCCAGCATTTGAACTCTGGTCCAATGGACAACACGTTCTTCTGCCATCCAAGTGCCTCCCAACCAGGCCCAGTGGTTCATGTTATTCTGATAGAACCCCTAAGTAAGCACTCAGGGCTTCTTTAAGGACTAACTTGGGCCGATGTTTTTTGCATTGAGATTCTCACTACACAAGTGATAATATGTCAAGTAGGTTTAAAATACAAAAGATAATTCACAACTAATTTTGTCCTATGAAAGCTGACAGACCCAGATGACTGTTCCTCAACCTTTGGATGCCCATTGGAACCAGCTGGGGAGCTTTAGAAAATACTGGTACCTGGGTCCTATCCCCAGAGATTATGACTTAATTAGTCTGGGGTGAAGCAAGGGCATAGGGATTTTTTAAAGATTCCTGGAAGTTGAGAGCCACTTATCAAGATCACTAGTGAATTAAATCAACACACCTTTCTGGGTTCAGTGGTGGTAAATATTTATTGGTCTTCTTGGCACATAGATGGCACTCAACGAGTGCCTCGTCCTCCTTGATGCTCCTTATAACCTTCCCCCACCCCTGCTTATTTCTTTGGATGTCATTTATGAACAGATAAAAAAAGAACACAACTCCCTAAGGACTCTTCCAACATGATTCCATTATTGTTCCCTAAAAATTCATTCATGCCTTTTTCGGTCTGGTAGAGAAATTTCTTACAATCACAAGATACCTAAACACTATGAAACTTTGGGAGTCAAGGAAAGAATAAGAAAACACTGAAACAAATGGAAAAAGGAGGAAATACATCAAGGAAGTAAATACACTGTTGCTGAGCTTGCACAGTTATGAGAATCTATGCATGGAGTTGTTGAGACTCCACTGAGGACCATTCCAGAATGGGAGGGCAGAGATTTCAGGCTAAACCCCCAAAACTTCTCCTTTTCTGCATTGGAGGATGCCCTGGGATTTGTTCTTCTGCCTGATGAATTCATGTCAAAGTGCTGCTCCTGTAGACGTAGAGTTGGGGTAAGGCCTCAGCAGGGTTCCTATCATTCCAGGGATGGCTATTTCCTGTGAGAACCCTGGAGGGAGTCTGTTACTTGGGAACCATGATAACTCTCTCTGGTGTGATCAACCTATCACCTTGCCACAGTCCCCCACATCCACGGCTACTGTGTGTGGAGTATGCTATGCGTGCACCTTGCCATTCCCAGGTGAGATCCCACCCCGGGGGCCAAACACCCACTGCATTCTTGGCCCTTTCTTTTTCCTTCTCTCGTGGACCTTTTTCTATCTGCGTACAGTGAGCTTTAATGAAAAGCATCAGTTTTCTGCCAGGAGAGCACACTGTAGTCTTTTTGAAAACATCATGGGGTGGTTTTTGAAAACATCATGGGGTGGTTGCACTTTAAATACATTTTTAAAGGGAAGCAGGTACTTACACCTCACTCAGCAAGGCATGGTCACTGGTGTTGGTGGAGAAGTGTTGCTCAAGAATCGCCACGGTCCCCGCAAGAGCCACATGCCCACAGCCACAGAACAAGGCGACCCCGGAGAAGCAGAGGATGGTGGCCACCAGAGAGGCGTAGGGGACTCCTCCCAGACACTTGATGCAGCATTCAAAGCAGCCTGGACCCAAAGGAGAGAAAATGCAGCTGTTATAGGCAAGGTGCCTCTGGTCTCCATGAACACCACACATTAGCAGAGAAGGCTCTACTTTTCTATCTTCCCTCTCATGCTCTATGGTTAATAGCTCAACATCCCAAGGGCCAGTGGGGTAGTTGTCATCATCTCACATTCTGTGGGTGAGGACGCTGGGGCTCCAAGAGGGAACGTAGCTTAATTTGCTCAGGGCGAATGGCAGAGCAGCCAACTGACAAATAGTTATGGAGTAAGTCACAATTCTAGAGCTTCCTGATTGACCCAGGGTGGAGAAAGGGGACCCCTGCTCAAGAAACAATGTGGAGCAATTATTCCACTAACAAAGTGAAAAGAGAGGACAGCAGTGAAGCCGCAGGTCCATGAAAAAATGCGACCGTCAAGCTCCCCCAACCTCAACCTTCTGGGGTTTCAAGTACCTCTATGTCTGTAGCAGCCAATGGCTTTCCCCGAGCCTTTGACCTCCTGGGCAACCAGAAGAATCAAATACAGTCATTATACTGTTGCTGTGTTCAGAAAAAAATCAACATGATCATTTTGGAAAGGTGATGGGTATTTTGGTCTCTAAAAGTACAAAGTCACCAAGATCCACTAAAGGTTCATTCATGTCAGTATCAGAAATTACCCCTCAACTTTTTAATAAAAATGTACCCCCAGCCTAGGCAGCACAAGCAGTTTATTCATAGTCCTCTTCCTCCTCCTCCTCCTCCCCCTTCCCGGCTTCCATCTGCCCTCTTCCCCGACACACACGTTCAGACTAAGAACCCAGAACTAGTGGGTGACATTTAAGTACTTGGAGAGGGAAAAAGAACAGAAGAAAAAAAAAAGGCAAAATGAGCATCCATGAAGTGAAATGAAGGAGAGAGAGCCACAATTCACTCTTCATCTTGAGAAGAGTAAGACCTCTATTCATTTTTAAAATAAACTTTTACTTGAGATGTCCATAAAGACCTTCCCAAGGGGCAGAGCCGGGTGACATTTTCAATTTGGAGACACTTCTGTTTCAGTCGAGCAGTGCTGGCCTCGGGATAACGTCAGTACCTGACCTCCCATCCCCGATCATATTATCTAGACCCTTAAGTAAATGGCTCATCAGGGAAATTGAACTCTGAATGCATTATGATGTTTAACTGCAATCAAGAGCAGTTCATTACTTCAAGGCAAGCACATTAAGCCAGCTCAATTTCTTTCCTCCAAATGGTCTTTACAGTAGACAGGGAATGACTACCCAGCATAAAACACTGGAGATAGGCTTTTCTATTTTGATGAACATTGCTTTCTAAACTAGCATTTGCTTAAACCAACCACAAGCGGTGACTGCAAACTCTCATTACCAGATTTCTCTTCAGTTCGCTGCAAAATAAAAAATGTCAGGGCCTCATAAGAAAGTGTGCTTCCTTTTATTTCAAAAGATGACCAGCTGTTTTCATGAAGACCAACCTCCCTGAAATGGATTTATGAAACTACATACAATGGGAACAAGTGCACAGTACAGTTCAAGTTCTCCAGCAAGTCAGTACCTTAAAGAGCTTCGGATACTTGAGATTTGTGAACAAGGATGATGGAGTTCAATCTTATTTTGTCATATGATTTTCTGGGGGCTGAAGTGAGAACAGTGCAACTAAAAGTCCATATTCTCTCCAGGCTCCCAAACCAAGAGAAACTAAAATCCCCGGCCTCGTTGTGTCCCATTATATAAAGATAAACTAGACCTGTGTGTGTCGTATCATTCACCACCTCCCCCATTCTCAGTCTCCGTGATGATGTTAGGAAGAAGATGAATGCCTGCTTCCCTGGCTAACAAAGTTATATCTGGTCCTTACCGGACAGAGATGTGTGGCCTTGAGACTGTGTCATCCAATATGGAAGCCACTAGCACAGGTGGCTATTTAAATTATTTAAAATTAAATAAAAAATTCCATTCCTCAGTTGCACTAGCCACATTTCACATGCTCAGTAGCCATATGTGCTAGTGGCTATCATATTGGACAGAGCAGATAAGGAACATTCTATCATCACAGAACACTGCTTTGAAAGATATATTTTGACTTGCCACATATTTGATTTTTTGTAACATGAGCTGAGTTATGAGTTTTACTTTAGATTTCATTAATTCAGTACCTTTTGAAGACCTACTGGGTGCTAAGCACTGTGCCTGGCACTGGAGATACAAATATGAAATAAGACGTCGTCTTTGCCTTCAAGGAGGTCAGTTTAATGCTGCAGGTAGATAAGTAACATAATTATTATAGTATAGCGTGATGAGGGCCAAGATATAGACTGCTGGAGAGCCAATGGATGGTGGGTGTGGGGAAGAAGGAGAGAGACAAGGACAGGAGGGAATATAATTCATATTGGAGAGGGGAAAGGAAAGCCTTTCTTTTTTTTTTTTTTGTGAGGAGATCAGTCCTGTGCTAACATCTGCCAATCCTCCTCTTTTTTTGCTGAGGAAGACTGGCCCTGGGCTAACATCCGTGCCCATCTTCCTCCACTTTATATGGGATGCCGCCACAGCATGGCTTTCCAAGCAGTGCGTTGGTGCGTGCCCGGGATCCAAACTGGCGAACCCCAGGCCGCCGGAGCAGAGCGCGCGCACTTAACTGCTTGCACCACTGGGCTGGCCCCAGGAAAGGCTTTCTACAGAAAGACCTGGTATGCAGGATACATAAACAGCTGACATGGTAACACTGATATATAATCTGAGAAAATACTCATCAATTTCTGAATATTTTTATTATATGTATATTTTAATAAACCCACAGGCTTTCTCATCATTTGGAGTTAAGGTTAGGTGTTACGGCGTAGCACACTTGCCATTTAACAATAGAACTCATCCTTCCAAAGCCACAGTTGCCACTTCAAAACAGTCTTTCGTCCAAAGGGTTATAGCATTCTGCTTCTTTCAAAGGAAATATCACAGCTGCTCCCTGGCTCAAAAAGACGAGCGGGGTTAGAAGAATGATGCTGTTCAGTCCCAAATTCACCACCAGATCAAGGCTCAAGTTTCCCGGCTATTTGTATCTCTTAAGGACTCCATATGTCCCATGCTGTGGGTCTAGTTTTATAACAGCAGGGAAAACCAGGGACTCAAGGATTTGGGGGATCCCTTCAATGAATCAGACTCTCTCAGCAGATGCCAATGCTCTCATGTTTTCAGCAGATGATTTTATTTGTGGCTACAGGAACTCTGGCTCCTGTAGAACAGAAGTCACCATATTGGTTATCGTTGGTCCACACGCACAGATAAAACTCTTCTAGACCCTGCCAGCCATTGTGAATACAAGCTTGTGGAATACAACATGGGAGAAATTTATAGGAACTAATACAGCTGGATGCAGAGCTTAGTCTAGCTTGGTTGACCAGTTACCTGCAGGGCTCAAATTGCATGTGTGGTGGATATTCAACCATCTATTTATGGTACCTTCTATGTCAATCTAGAAGTTATCTCTATCCACGGTGTGTAAGATATCTTTGAACACTGGGTAATTTGGTCATAGGCCACACACTTATCCCAGAGAAACCAAAACTGCTACAAAAAGTTAATAAGAAAAACCTAAAGATGTTTTCTAAATATGGATATCAGCAGTGTTAGTGTCCTCACATTAACAGCATTTCTGACTCGAAAAACATGTAAGTAGGTATGTGGCAGAGGTGGTGGAGGCCACGATGATGATGTGTCTTCAGGCCGGCCTCACAGGTGTGCAATCTGTGCAGTCTCATGGGGCCCTGTGCTTGGTTTAATGCTCTGCTATTGCCATCTTGAAATTCTTAATAATTTTTGAACAAGGGTATCTGAATTTTCATTTTGCACTGGGCCTGCAAATTATGGAGCCAGTCCTGGGTGTACTTATGTGGGAGGAAGCAGGAGGGGTTCTTTTTACTTTATATGTCCACAGTGCATTCTATTTCATTTCACAGTGTTAGAAATACAACCTAGAAATGCAGACATCACCTTGCCTACCATATCATCCCGAGTACAGCGGCCATTAAACTCTATATAAAGGGACTAGCCATGTCCTAGAATTAATGATTTCCCCTTCACTGTGAAAGGGAATAGCAATTACCCACTACAGTATCCATCACAGAGTCAACGCTGAAAGTTCTCCTAAACCAGAAATCAGCAAACTATAGCCCATATTTTTGTAAATAAAGTTTTATTGAAACACAGCTTACACCCACTCATTTACAAATTGTGACAATTTTTGCCTTACAATGACAGAGTTGCGTAGCTGTGACAGAGAGCGTATGGCTTACAAAGCCTGAAATATTTACTATTTACAGAAAAAGTTTGCAGACCCGTATCCAGAAGCACTGATATTCATAGTGTGGTCCCAGGATCTGCAGCATCAGCATCATCTATGATCGTATTAAAAATGCAAGTTCTTGGTTCCCACACCAGAATAACTGAATCAGAAACTCGGTGGGGGGGGGGGTGGACTCAGTAATCTGTGTTTTCTCAAGCCCTTCGGGTAATTCTCACATAGGCTCAAATTTGAGAACTGCTATTCTAAAGAATCATGCAAGCTCTTCACTGTGTCAGTTCCACCTGCTTTCTTCTATTACCAGCCAAATTCCACCACAATTAAAATCTAACTCCACAAAACGATTCCTGGCTTCTGGCCAAGACGGAGTAACAGGCACCTAATTTATTCTCCTGCTTGAAACAACTAAACAACAGGACAAAACATACGAAACAATGGTTTTCAAGATATGAGACATCAGGCTATGAAGAACCATTAACCACGGCTAATGAGTTCATTATTAAAATAAATACTCAACAGAACCAAAGAATTAGATGACTTAGAGTTAGATGACCTGTAACTCATTTCAAAGAAGCAGTCAGCATAGGTTCATCTGAAGGCCCAACTCAGCCCTCACTCAAAACAAGAGAAATCCTTCCCCATCACCCTGCAGTTATCATCATCTCGGGTATTGGGGTCTCTTAAAGGCCTCGTGCAATTGAAGCTGTCAGTTAAGCAGAGTAACAGATATGGGTGAGGATGACAGCATTGGGAGCAAGGGAGCAGCCGTCCATTCATTCATTCCACTTCATTCAGTTAGTGAATATTCAGTGCTCACCAAATGTCTTTGATGTCCCAAGCACTGGGCTGGGCACTGGGGACTCGATGGGGAGCTAAGATAGGTGTGGTCTACATGCTAATGGAGTTTATGTCTATGGAAGAGACAGACATTAACCAAATTCCGAGGGCGGGGGTGGCCAGGACGGCTTCTGGAGCTTAAATATGAAGAATGAATTTGAGTTCATTAGGTAAAGGGAGAGAAGGATGGGCTAGGGAGGGTGTTCCAGGAAACAGGAACAGCATGAACAAAAGCTCTATGGTGGAAAAGAGCAGGGTGCTTTCCAGGGCGTGAAAGACGCTAGAACACAGAGAGTACACAGTGAGGGTGGGACAGGGAGGCAGGAGGGCTCTCTCAGAGCTAGACCACTCAAGGCTTTCTAGGCTGCCTTAAGGACTCTGGACTTTATCCTCAGAAACATGTGAAGCCATTGAGCATTTGTAACCCCGGGGAACAGACGGGTTGTATAAGATCACTCCGGCTGATGTGCTGGGAACAAAGGGGATGTGGAGATGAGGAGGAGCTCATTGCAATGCTTCAGGCAAAAGGTGACAGGAGCTTGGACCCGGGCAAAGGCAGTGGAAGTGGAAGAAACGGATGGGTCTGGGAGATGTTTAAGATGTCAAATGGGCACAACTTGGTGTGGGTTTGATGGTGGGGTTGGGGATGGATCCTAAATGTCTGGATGGATGTTGTGTTTTGCCCTGAGTTACAGTTGACCAGAAGAGGACTAGGCGTTGAGAACAAAGATGATGAGTTCAGTTTTAGACATGATGAGTTCAGTTTTAGACATGATGAGTTTGAGGTGACTGGATGTCATCTTAAGGGAGGATTTCTGGTAGGTGATTGGATATGTGGGTCTGTAGGTCAGAAGAGCTAAAGTTGGATGCTGTCAGCTTGGACAGCAACGAAAACTTTCAGAGGTCAAGAAAAGATGGACCATTTTGCAGTGGAGAGTGCTTCAGACCCTTTGCTTTGCAAACTGTGGTCCTTGGACAAGCCGCATCAGCTTCAGCAGGGAGCTTGGGGAAAATGCAGATTCTTGGGCCCCACCCCCGACCAGCTGAATCGGAATCTGCATTTTACCAAGCCCCAACAAGGTGACTTGTGTGCGCATGAAAGTTTGAGAAGCCCACTTTGAGTCAACAGTTCCATCTTCCCATTCTCAGGTGTGGCGTTCTGAGTGCGTTGGGAGTGCCTGCTTTTGTGTTCAGCTGTGATTGGTGTTTTCTCCCTATGACGTGCCCTGCTGGGCTTGGCCAAAACACTCCAGCCACTTGCAAATCAAATGGCAAGTTTCGGGGGCCGCAATGAAGAAAAACAAAATGTTCCAAGTGGTTCAGCTGTCTTGAAAAGAGTACAACTAGAGTGCTTTTCCTGAGCCAAGCAAGTACCGGTAACCTCAGAATTTTTCACAAAGATGCTTTAGTGCCATACCATTGAGGGGTCCGAGAACACAGGTATGTAGTCACTTGACAAAGTGGACTTCCCCCCCATCCCCCACTCATGGTGCTGAGTGTGTCTTACAGACAGAGGAAGTGGATCTGTGATTCAGGCTGTCCCTAGCATGAGAAGTCACAGGCAAGGCTGATGTTTTTAAATACAGAGGAGGTGCCAAGGACCAGCAGAGCACCACACTGTTACAAGTTTATGCCAGCTAAGGAAGATCAATGCTTTTCTTGGATACTCCTGTAAATCTACAGCCGAGTTTTCCCGAGCTTCAAAGCAACAATGACAACGTTGGTTAACATGAACCAGAAAAGGCAAGGAAAGCATTTTTTTGATGACTGTGATCTACTCATGTAAAAAAAAAAAAAAAATCAATGCTAGGCTTTCTAGCACATTTTACTAGTAATTCTCATTACCTCTCACCAAACCCCAAAAACCTCTGTTAGTTTAATAATGTCTTAAGCCTTCATTTAGCTCGTCTCTGTGGTTAAAGAGAATTTTAGGTTTTGATTCGCACAAAAACTCCAGTGTGCATTAAGACAGTTTAAATATAAACCACACAGTAGGGAGAAAAACTACGCATCAACGCCTCTAACTCTCAATGGCCATTTGTCTCCAGCATCTCTAGAACCTTTTGTGCAGAACAACAGAATAAAACACGTTTTGTCCTCGGGCCTGTGGATGGCCGTTGCCATGGCTGTGAGTTCATAACGGCCCAGTGATTTGCCCCAAGTTGTCTGTGATCCTGGCTGCAGATTTAATGCTGCCTCAGAAGGAGGGCCAGCAGGAACAAGGGCTCGGATTCTTCCCCGGGAATGAATGTCACACACACACACCCCCTCTATGCCCGGCCTTCCTTGCTACTTTACTGATTCCTAGTGAGCCACAAAATTAAAAAGAAAAGGAGAAGTAACCAAGGTTTGCAACTTTCAAACAACCAGCAACAGGAAAATAGAGGCGAAGAGAATCTTACTCAAGAGAAGCAAAAGTGAATGTCAGCCAGCAGCGGCCTCCCCGATTCTGAAATGGCCTAGGCAGCAGTTCTCAACAGGGGGTGACTGTGTCCCCCAGGGGACATTCAGCAATGTCTGGGGATATTTTGCGTTGTCACAACTAGGGGAGGGGGTGCTACCGGCTTTTGTAAGTAGAGGCCAGGGATGCTGCTAAACATCCTACAGTGCACAGGACAGCGCAACAGTTATCTGACCCCAAATGTCAACATCCTCCAAGGTGGAGAATCCCTGAGATAGCATCAACAAAAAGACTCTCCATTGTTTAGATCAGTGGTTTTCAACTGGGGACCATTTCACCCCCTAGGGAACATTTGGCATGTGTGGAGACATTGTCAGTCATCACGACTTGGAGGGCACTACTGGCATGTAGTAGGCAGAAGCCAGGCATGCTGCTAACCTCCTACAGTGTACAGGATGGCTCCACCAGAGAATGATGAGACGCAACATGTCAACGGTACCAAAGGTGAGAAACTCCGCTCTAAGGTTACAACGTACAATCGTGGTCTGAGACCCCCGGCGTTACTGCTCAATTCTCCAATTAAAAAAAAAAACTTAAAATAAACTTGACTTTGTTTAAAAAATATTATAGAGAGGTTCTCAAATTTTGCTGCATGTTAGAATTATCTAGAAAGCATTTGAAAGCTCTGACGCCTAAACTTTATCCCAGACCAATTAAGTCAGAATTCCTGAGGGTGGGACTCAGCAATTAGAGGTTTTGCCTTTTTTTTAAAAAAAAAAAGCTCCCCAGGCGATTTCAACAAGCACCTAAGCTGGAGGAGAGTGTTACAGAGCAGGGGTCAGCAAACTGTGGCCCACGGCCAAACTCCCAAACTCAGTTCTCCATCTGGCCTGCGAACTTAGAATGTTTTTTTACATTTCTAAATGATCAAAAAAAATAAAGCTCAAAGAATAATAATATTTCATGACACATGAAAAGTATAGAAAATTCAAATTGCTGTGTCCACAAATAAAGTTTTATTGGCACACAGCCACTCTCCTTCGTTTATGTACTGTGTGGGGCTATTTTCAAGCTACAAAGGCAGAATTGAGTAGTTGCCACAGATATTTACCATCTGGCCCTTTACAGGAAAAGTTTGCAGATCCCTGTTCAAAGAGCAGTGGTTCTCAAACTTTAATGCACAGATAAATCCAACTGGGGGATCTTGTTCAAATGCAGAGTCAGCTGTTTAGGCAGGTCCGCAGAGAGGCCTGTGCTTCTGCCTTTCTTACCAGCTCCCAGGTAGGTGATTCTATTCGGAGTCCACCGGCCCCACACTGAGCCACAAGGGCAGAAAACTGGGGTCCTCAAAAGGGGGGCTTGTGCAGCCAGGGAGACCTGTGACTCTTTCAGGAGGTCTGTGAGGCCAAAACTCTTGTTGTAATAGCGCTCAGATGTTATTGACTTTTTCCACTGTGCTGACATTTGCACAGATGGCTCAGCACGAATCAGGCAGTGGCACCAAAGGGTACTAATCAGCACTGTGTTCTCCCCCACCATGCGCTCACGGTTATGAACATAAATCAAAATCAAACACAGTTTCACTCAGAAACGTCCTTGACCCAGTAAAAAGTCATTAACTTGTTCAGTCTCAACCCCTGACTATACACCTTTTGGATATTCTGAGACGAAATGGGAAGGGTGCATGAAGCCCTTGTGCTGTGTACCAAAGGAAGATGGTAGTCTGGAGAACAGTTCTTGTGTGATTGAGTTACGAGCTGAACTAGCACCTTCTTTCGTGGAACACCGTTTTTTCTTGAAAGAATGACTGACAAGCTCTAGTTATTAAGACTTGGGTATCCGGCAGAAATTTCCTCAAAAACGATCCAAGTGAGCTTGTCACTTCAATTGATAGGATCTGTTGTCAATCAATTTTGGAAAACTTGTATCTGCCATAGTGAAAGTGCCAGCTTCCCAATACTTACAAGACTTGATGAAATTGCTGGTGATATTAACAAATGTGACTTTTTTGATGTGGTATAATAAGATGTGTCAATATTTGGAAGATCTGCACAACTCAGAGAACCAATATTTTCCAAATGACCAATGTGCGATGTTTACAAAATCATTCTTGAATGCAGTGCAAGAAAGTGCGAGAAGGAGCAACAGATTTTAATGGAACAGAGCACAAAAAGTTCATTGATATGGTTTCAGATTCTACATCACAAATAATCTTTAAGAAACCACCACTTGTTGAATTTGGGTGTATTATCAAGGAAGAGTTCCACAAATATATGAAAAGGCCATTAAAATACTCCTCCCTTCTCCAACTACATATCTGTGCGAGACCGAGTTCTCTTCATGTACTTCAACCAAAACTAGATAGCGCAAGATGCCTCTGAATGAATGTAGAGGCAGATGTAAGAATCCAGCTGTCTAATATTAAGCCAGATATTCAGGAGGTTTGTAAAAATGTAAAACAGTATTACTCTTCTCACTAAAGTTTTATTTTGTTTTGGAAAATAGTTATCTTTCCTAAACATTATTTATGTTAACATGTAATGGGTTTATTGTTATTTTAAATAAGTTTATTATTTAATAATTTCTCAGTTATAATTTCTAATACAGAAAATATTCATAGACATAACCCACATGAGCAAAAGCTTTTTGGGGTCTTCAATTATTTTTAAGAGTGTAAAGGGACCTAACACCCAGAAGTCTGTGAACCACTAGTGTAACACCTTAAGAATGTATCATGAAGTCAATGGATAGGAGGGCTTCCTGTTAAAGAGCTAAGTGAGAAATCACTTAAATGATAGCTAAGTTGCTTCTCAGTTCTCTCTTGACCTTCTTAGAGTCGTTGACATAAAAGTTCAACTATGTCGTGCTAAGAATGCTGAAACTATTTTTAATGATATAAAGGGAATTGCTTTCCAGCAGATCCTTTTAAAAGCCTGTCCTAAAATCTATTAAGTAAGAAATTTTCATTTTTGTGGCACTTTGTGAAAATCTTAAAATAGATTAGCCTCTAACATTTGCAATATGGCACGAGCAATAGAAGATAAGCAATTATATAAAAGTAAAGATACGTTCACATGCTGAGAATAAACAAATTCAAGAAACAGACACTTGTTAGGCTCTTCCTTGGCCTTTTGTGGGAACTGGCTTTGGTTTTCCTATAGATCACATGTGTGCTCTTAGCCTAAGGAAGTGGGGGAGCCAAGAATCAGGGAAACCGATGGTGAGTAGGGGAAGCTAGCTCTAAGTTCAGACGGCACCGCTTTTAAGAGCTTGGAGATCTGTACGGTGTTCAAGAAATCTGAGAACTATCTGCAACATTAAGCTTTAGCAGCACTCAACCTCCTTGATCATCTGGGCAACAGTGTCTGTGCTTTCTTGGATTCCACTGAATTCAATGAGTAGCTGTTGAACTGCTGCTATATGCAAGGCACCGTGCTGGGGGCTGCAGGGGCTTGGTTTGCCCTCCCCTCGTTGACACTTTGGAATGCGGTGAGGAACAGAAACACATAAGAAACCACTGAAGTAGAATAAAAAGAGAGGTGACTCAGGGACATAGGGAGTGAGGCAGGGACAGGTCTCCTTGGTCTAGTATGGGGAGCTAAGGAAAGGGTGTGTGGGTGGCAGTAGTGTAGACAGGCGTTGCAGAACAGAAGGATCCCATGGTTAGGACAGATGGAAAAGCATGAGGGAAGGAGAGCAGGCCCAACATAGGGAGCAGCACATGGGGAGGGCTCAGGGTGTGGCCGGGTTTATGGAGGACACCAGGGCAGTGGCCGGGGAGAAGCCTGAAAGGCAGGTGGGCCCCCCCTGTGGGAGGCCTCCAAGCCAGCCTGAAGCCCTGTGTGCTTCATTTTGCAGGCAGTGGGGAGAGAGGGAAGGTTTGCGAGCAGGCGAGTGACATGATCCGAGGTATGCTTTTAAGAGATTAATCTGGCACTGGTGTGTAGGCTGGATTGGAGTGGGTGCAAACCAAACTCTTCCACTGTAGGTGGCAGCAGAATGGGTCTTTCTGAGTTTTATTCAAAGGGTGCAGGGCATATTCAATGGAGGCAGGAAGGATGAAAATCGGACAAAGCTTGGAGCTATTAAGCAGTAAATATCACACAACATATTACAGAAATGGCTTAGTGAGAAATGGTGAGAGAATTAATGTGAACAAATCTTCATAAGGGCCATTCTAGAAAATATAAACTAATCCAGAGAGACAGAAAGCAAATCAGGAGGGTAGCTGAGGGGGGCGGGCTTACAAAGGGGCCAGGGAAACTCTGGGATTGATGGACACATCACCATCTTGCTGCTGGTGCTGGTTTTGTGGGCACATATGTATGTCAAAACTTATCAAACAGGCCGCTTTAAATATATGCAGTTTATGCATGTCAATTATACCTCAAAAAAAGTTTAAAAAAACCCTGCTTCTTAAGTTGGGTTTTTACAAAAGACACCAGTCATTTTAAAAGGTTGCAAATCCCTTTTGATAACTAAGGATTAGCAGCAAAAGGCAGGAGCCACATCAACCTGAGTGGGGTGGGCTGGGGGACATATCCTGGGTTGCAGAGCTGCTGGCTCCCCCTATTTGGTGACAGGAAAGTGAAGGCATTATTGTCACTAAGGAGAGAAGACAGTGCTGGAAACAAAGGATGTGTTTCCTCTACGTACACAGTAGTGGTGGTCAAACTTTAGTGGGCATCTGAATTGCCTAGGGAGCTTACTAAAACCTACGAAATTCCTGAGACCCACCCCAACGAGGGAGGGTGGGGCCTGGGAATCTGAATGTTTAACCAGCATCCTTGGTGATTCTGATTCAGGGCATCAGAGGCCCATACTTTGAAAAATCACTTAAAGAAATGACCCTCAATATTACACTTAATAAACTATAAATGATCTTTTACATATCACAGAAAATAAAACTTGCTAAAGTACACTGAATGGAATAATAGATGAAAACAGCTCCATGACATCCATTTAACAGAACTTGGTTTATTATGGGAACACTCAAAGAAGGACCTGAAAGAGACCAGAGGGCTGAGCTTTCAGAAAGAGCCAAGGGACTCTCTGAAGAAGGGCTGAGCTTTAGTCTAAAGCCTGTGAACAATTTTGAAATGTTTATACAGCTTGTGGTAGGCAGTCTTCTAAGACACCCCCAATGATTCCTGCCTCCTGATATTCACACCCTTGTATAATTCCCCCTCCCTAATTGTGGGCTGGATCTAGTGACTTGCTTCCCTGATTAGGTTTCAAAAGACTATGACTTCTGTCTTGTTAGCACTCTCTCTTGCTGGCATATTTTCTTACCTACTCACTTGCTCTCTCTCGTGAAGCCAGCTGCCGTGTCATGAGGGAGCTATGAGAAAGCCCACATGGCAAAGAATCAAGGGAGGTCTTGGGCCAACATCTAAAACTTTGCTAGCCACTCAGTTTCCTACAATCTTCTCCATCCAAGATCCCTCACCCTCTTCCCTTAGCAGTTCCTTGCATACTGTTGTACTGAGGGCCCAGACTCCTAATCTACAGAGACTGAGATTATAATCTTAGTTAAGAAAATAGCACCTCATTGTAACATCTTTGGTAAAGTATCCTTTCAGTTCAAATACCTTTCTGAAGAACAACATAAACTTGAAATTCAAAGGCAACTTGTATACAACTTTACTGTCAAGATGCCCAAAGCCAGATCACTCCATCCTTAGCAGACCGTGCTACTGAATTTGAGGCAAACTCCTCTTGATGTTTTAATATTGTCATTGCATCTTGGTGTATGAAAAAAATGCAAAAGATTCTATTGTAGAGCTACAGGCAAACACTGGAGCTGAGGCTGTGAATTAGTATCTATTGTTGCATAACAAATTGATCTTAAACTTAGTGGCTAGAAACAACAACATATATTATCTTGGTTGCCTACCATAAGTAGATTGAATTTGCAACGTGTGCTAAAAATGCAATTGCTCTAAGGTAGGGGTTGGCAATTTTTTTTCTGTAAAGGGCCAGACAGCAAATAGTTTTGCTTTGTAGGGCATGGAGTTGCAGCCACTCGATTCTGTTGCTGTGGTAGGAAAACAGCCACAGACAATTTGTAAGTGAATGGGTGTGGCTGGTTCTAATAAAACTTTATTTACAAGAACGTGGTGGCTGGCATCACCAGCCTGGGCTAAGTCAAGTCCTCACCGGAATCTCTATGAGCTCCACTTGTTACCACTGGGAAAGAGCACATGAGTGTAAACAGGGTTGCTTTCAGATCAGGGAAAGGCGCATTTTGATCCCATTACTTCTCCTACCAGCCTGACATTTCACCACTAGAGTTATTCCTCGGGGTGGAAGCATTGTCCATGGAAGTTCCCAGATAAAACGCAAGCATGATGATCTTTAGAGAAAGCCTCACCCCACCTAAATGACTCTCTGACACCCAGAGCCTTCTGTTTAGTACAAAGGCCATTTGATATAAGTTTTGATAGACATGGAAACACACGGGGTTGTGTGTGTGGCTTATTTGTGAGTGAACAGGGACACCCAAAAGGACACAGCCTGAGGAGGTGGGGAGACTCTAGCCTCTAGCAGTAGACTTCAGCTACTTCCCAACTACTTCACAGTATCTCCAGTTAGCTCTAAGGGTGACTAAAGATTTCAAAACAAAATTAATTTTAATTCACTCTAGCAGAAAACATATAACACATGAGTTATCATAAAGGAAGCGAAGACCAGATATCACTGTTTCTAAAAGACTGAGAATCACTGCTTTGAATAATCCAAGTTGGTGTCACTAAAACCAGAGTCGCGCCTGATAGAAAGTTCCAGATCAACACTCAATACTGATCGATTTGCTTTTATCTCTGCTTTCTTTGTTTGCCTACTCTGAGCTGAGGAACAGACACAAGACCAAGAGGCAAAGGGAGGTCTGTATGTCACAGACACAGTCAGCCCTGGTTCCACAATCAAGTGCAAATCACATACTAACAGTACAGCTGATAAAAAATTGAATGTTTGTAAACAATCAAGAAATTATATATATGGCTGATAACAGTCTTTGGTAAATAAGCTTTAAAAGAGTTAACTGCTCTATATGGCACATTTTTTGTGAAAACTGCAGGTGACTTGAAAAAGTTGATCCATAGCAGGAAAAAAAAAATGCAAAGAACTCGAAAAAAAACCTCAGAAACGTTATAGCATGAACCTGAGCTACAAAACGCTTGCATTGTGTCCACCGTTAACCTCCATTTAACCTGAAACACCTTGAGTAACTGGAAGCCGTCAGACAGACTCAGAGCTTCCCCTGGCTTAAGCTGCGCAAACGAAGAAAGCTTCTCCAACCAGACTCCAGGGAAGAGAGAGGCCTCGCCATCAGAGCCCACACAGCAAGATCAGACTGTTGGTTATAGTTGACACCCAACCACAGACGGAGGCTCAATGATGCACGCAACAAGATTAAGAGTTTGTTTCCCCTTGAAATACATTTCAAGTGTTGTCAGAAAAGACCTCAAACTTAGTGGCCTTACAACCTTAGGTTAGGAAAGAGTGACACTCAAGAACAATAACAAAAATCCAACAGCATTTCCCAGGACCCTTATATCCACAGGTGTCACTCTTTAAAGTGGGTCCATGAGAGAGAAGTCCCAGGCTCAGCCTAACAGGGGCCAGAGGGATAAAGGCAGAAGATCTCAGGGGGCCCGCCTTCTCAGGTCACATCTGGACAGACACACAGAACCGAAGAGTGTGACCTGAGTCACAGTAGCAACAAGCGAGATATGCTTGCTTGTCCCTCCCTCCAGGTCCATGCCTGGCTGCTGGGGCATCAGTTCTTGGCAATGGAAACCCCAACACAGGCGCTGGCTGCTCAACTCGCAACTAAACACCAGCATTCCCCCATGCTCTCCCGACACCCTCCATTGTAGTCCATCTGTGAGAAGTCTCTCTGGACTTCTGGAATCATCTACGGCCATCTTAACCCAAGCATCAGAGCAATTTGGATTTGGGAGATGGGCAGAGGGGAAAATGGCGACTGGTGAAGGGGGTAGTTTTTCAACTCATCTGTCAGATTGAATGCTGAACTATAGACTTACCAGTGTATGAATAGTCACTCTTGGTCCATTAGCTTATAGCCTATATTAAGTAACAGCATCTTGCATGTCATTGGATTATATTAAGGAACGTGATGAGGGACAATTGAGAATTTCTTCCAAGCTCCCATCAACTACTTTCTCCTTGCCCTCTCTTTGCTACAAAGAAACAAACCTTTCCCACTTTCACTGCCCCTCCCCCACTCTCCTTCACCAAGATTTTAAACAAAGGAATAAGAGGGGGCATGCTTTCAGACAAGTAGATAAGAGAATCAAAGGTCACTGTCCTTGAAACTAACCAGGACTCAGCGCATTACTGACTGGCAATTCATTAGTGACTGGCAACTCTTATACACGCCTCTCCACAAATAGAGAGGGAAAAAAGAATGAATGCCTTAAGCAATTCTCTGTCTTTTCCAGAGGTAAGCGATTTCTAGATCTCTTGAGGGTAAATTTACTTCTTCAATTCCTTCTGTCTTCTCCCTTCTTGCTCTGGATCTTCCTCTAAATTAGCCCTTCTCAAACTTCAATGTGCATAGGAACCATCTGGAAATCTTATTAAAATGCAGATTCTGATTCAGCAGGTCTGGGGTGGGGCCTGAGACTCTGCACGTCCACAGACCACACTTGCAATAGAGGATCTCAATTCTCTTAGACTATACTCTGAAGCCTGTGTAATACAATCTACAGTAGCCTGAAGTATTCCCTACATGTTAAGCACAGTATTCCATTGAACACAGATGCAGCACTAACTATTCCATCTTTCACTACTGTCACCATCTCAGACCTCCATCTCAGGCCTAGGCCCCCAAAGGCAGCATCGCATGGGGTTGCCCACGTGGCCACCCATCCTTTGATTTTCTGTAGGCCTAGAGAAGACACGGATATTACCTGGCCAAAGTTAAAAAATGAAAAAACAGGAAAAGAAAAAAGAAACAGATGGTAGAGGCTTATCTACCCAAATCCTAAAAATGTAATTCTACCGGGACGTTACTCCAAAAAAGAAAAACATGAAAAAATCAAGGCAAAGGAAACTGGAACTGCCTTGACTTTCCCAGTGGGGAATAAGGAAATTGGGGGGGTGGGAGGAGGTGGTCTCTGCTATAACAACTGAGACGGAGAGGCATTTTCCTTTGCAAAGATCTCCTGGTCAGCCTGTATCAAAACCTCTTTTCCCCCTTCCCCCCACTGGAAAGAAATTGAGAACTCTGCAAAAAAAAAAAAAGACACAAGAGCCATATGGAATTCTCTATTTTTTCCTTCGCACCATCTGGTTTGGGATCTAAGTACAGAATGGCAACTGCATTGATTTAGGAGCCAACAAAATCTTGACGCAACTGGGAAGGCAATAATACGGCAGAGTCTGGTGCCCTCACTCCGGGGCCTGCGCTGTATTCTTTAAACTATCCTATGCAAGGTCTCTGCGGCTGGTTCCAGACACAAATGGCCCCAATGCGTGTGCCATGGAGGCATACTTCTTCCAATGATTTCAGTCAATGCACACAGAAAGTTCAAACTACGTGTGGGTAGCGGCCATTTCAGGATCTGGGAAGATGATTCTATTAATCAAATTCAGTGATTTCATTTCTCCCCCTCAGACAAGAACCTGCTCGATCATGGAATTCTCACGTGAAATATCACCAGCAACCCGATACTATTAGAGTTCTACAATTTCGCATCACGCCGTTCCAAAATTCCAAAAACTCTGAAAACTAAGGATTCTTTTTTTTCGTCTAGCTCTTCTGGCAGCAAAACCTGTTCTGATGTGAAATTACTTGGTTCCAAAACCCGATCTGAATGGACAAGAGTAACGCGCTGGATTTGTGGGAGCCCCCACCTTGCTGCTGGTATCGTGAAGCACACGGTGTGTGCACCATGTTACTTTTCAAAAACCCAAACCCTTCTGAATTCTGAAACAAATTGGGCCCCAAAAGTTGCGGAAAAGAAATTGGAGCCTTGCATTTTTCCTCTCAGCTGCCGCTGCTGCTTAGAACGCCCACATTCCGCTGTTCGGCTGTAGGGTCAAAGCACATGAGTCTTACCCCAATGCTCTTCCAGGCAACTGCTCAACCAGCGGACAAAACTCATCAAGAGCAACTGATAGAGAGTTTTCCCCTAATAAGATATTGATGTGTACTCTTTACCACTATCCAGGAAAGACACTTAGTCTTTTTCTTGATTTCCAACCGGCCTGGTGTCTTCCAACGCATTCTTAAAATGAAGGCCATTCTCTCTCAAGTAGTAGTTTCTGATAACTTGGGGACCTTCTTGTCATGTTAACAAATACTCTTCTCTCTCTCTCTCTCTGCCATTGAATTGTGATATCTAATGGTGCTTTTTTTGTTTGTTTTTTTTAAAAACAGCTTTATCGAGATATAGTCTACATATAAAATTCACCTGTTTTAAGTGTACAATTCAATGGTTTTGAGTAAATTTATGGAGTTGTGCAACCATTACCACAATCTAATTTTAAAACATTTCCATCACTCCAACAAAGATCTCTTGTACCCATTAGCAGTCACTCTCCATTTCCCCCTCCTCCCAGCCTCTGGCCAGCACTAATCTACTTTCTGTCTCTATGGATTTGCCAATTCTGGAAATTTAATATAGATGGAATCATACAATATTTGGTCTCTTGTGTCTGGCTTCTTTTATTCAGCATAATGTTTTTGAGATTCATCCATATCGTAGTATATATCAGCATTTCCTTCCTTTTTATTGCTGAATAGTATTCCATTGTATGGATATATCATGTCTAATGGCAATTTTTTTTTTTTGTCAGAAAGATCGGCCCTGAGCTAACATCTGCTAATCCTCCTCTTTTTGCTGAGGAAGATTGGCCGTGGGCTAACATCCGTGCCCATCTTCCTCCACTTTATATGGGACGCCGCCACAGCATGGCTTGCCAAGCAGTGCGTTGGTGCACGCCTGGGATCCAAACCGGCAAAGCCCGGGCCGCCGCAGTGGAGCGCGCGCACTTAATCGCTTGTGCCACCGGGCTGGCCCCCTCTAATGGCAATTTTTAAATAAAGATTCCAGAACCCTCTTCATTCTTTAAAGGATCTATGAGAACAAATGTCTGATGTCACATCTTGCTCATTTTTTCTCACCGGCACAGCACAGGCACACACAGAGTTGGTGCCTAATAGCCATACGTCAAGTGAAGGAATGCATAATTCAAGATGTAGAACTAAATACAAAATCAGATTTCATGTTAATTAACCTGAAGCCACAATTTAGGTTTTAAAAGAAAAAGTTTTGTAAAATTAATTACAGGTGTTATGACTGTAATTCAATGGGTGCCTTACATTGTACCTCAGGATTGCTCTTTCTCGAGTTGTAGGTTCTACGCTATCATTTCTGATTTATTCCTGAAAAAGTAAGCAACTGTTTGGGAGAAATGATGCTATGGGTTCACTCAAAATCATAGCAATAATTTAAGCCTGTTGTGTTTATTTGACCCACCATCATCCGTTTATATCCACATTTTAAGTAACTTGAGGTCACTGAGTTTCAGCTAATTGAACTGAGTAGTAAGACACGTGTCAACTTGGGGAATGTGGAGGACGGATGTTCATATTGCTCAGCATTCTCGCTCTTCTGGGTCCCCAAACCGGCTGATGCACATTTCACCCAGACCCAGCACTTAGCAGTTCTGAGAGACAGTGTTCCTCATGAGCAAGGAAACTGGAAATCAGACCCAACAGATCTACCTGATGGGATCATGTACACAGTTATCCAATCCCCATTTCATGGGCTTTGATTTTTCCTTCTCAAAGGCAATGACTGATGTTAAATCAGAGTGGTGCTGGGAAGACATTTGGGGACACTCATGGTACTCTTGGAGCCAAGGCTCCTTGAGTGTCCTGGCCTAGTTCTTGGTCCCATGGAGGACATGTGCGACTTCCCACCCCCCCATTATTGGTTCAGACATTGGAAATTTCATGGTTAACCCAAAGGCATATCTCATTGTACACTGCTCCCTTTGAGAAGAAGAGGTAAGGGTGAGGAAAAGGAGAGCAGGCAGAAGAAAGAGGTGAAAGATGGGGTGGAATGGAGAGAAGGAGAGAAAAAGAAAGATGATTTAAAAAATTTTAAAGGGCCAATTCCACCCACGCCCCTGTGAACAAATTAACGCATCAAGCAAAACAGAAAATATCACCAAACTGAAAGAGCCTTTACAAATAATATTAAAGATAACAGTTGACTTGCTATTAGAATTCACCCCGAGGCTGTATTTACCTGGACTGCTCAAGGGGCTAGCCCTGTCCCCCAGGGTTGGCACAGGATGGTACTGGTGGTTCTTTGAGCCTGGGTACATCCAGTGGTACCTGCCAATTTCCATTTCAGCTCTGCTGTTCACTGCCAATTTCAGGTGGCAAAGAGTCAGTGTCTCTATCTCCAGCAAAGATTCTATATCAGCATTTTTATTTATTCTTTTACCATCAAGTTAAAGGAAATGGGAAGGTTAAAAAATATGCTATTGAAATGCAACCTGTCAGTACCATCTTATCAACTCAGCATGATAAATTGAGAATGTTGGAGTCTCCTCCTCCATGTTTGAACTTAAGTTTACAAAAGTCACCAAAATTTTCTTTTCTTTCCTTATTTTCTCCATTCCCCTCTCCCCCCTTAGAATGCTCATTTTGGGCAGATTATAATGAAAATCTGGCTTCTCACAATAATATTTTTCTGTTTATTTCATTTTCAGACCCACAGAGCACCATAATTACTGCAGCTACAGAATCCAGGCTCATTCTCCATAATGGTACCCAGTCCCAGCCTTCAAAATCTATCAACTAACCCCATGGTCTGCTGAATCTTGGATGAAACTCCTGTCCTCCACTGACATCTGCGGTATTCTCTGTCACCTCATCTTAAGCTCAGTACTTCAGAGTCTAGAATGTTCTGGATTAAATCCTGTTCTAATAAATTATCTCTCAGTGTTTTAAAGAGAAAAGGCTGCTGGTCTTGGACTGGAACTACTGCTTACTCACAGACAAGGTGACAATTGGCCTCCTGGGGACTCAGGTCCCTATCTGGTAATATGACTACATTTCTCACTTCTTAGGGGATTGGAGAGAAAAATATCTACCAATTTGCCTGACACAGAGTAGGCTGCTGGTAACTATTAGTTGAATTAAAATCTTGAAATCCCTAAGAGGTCATAATGTCACTATGATCAGTTTATATTTGAGAATCCCATAAAACCTAAGAAGGGGTTACGTCTTCTAGGGTGCCACAAATATTTAAAAAAAAAAATTCTGACATTGATGTGGCTAATTATTCCATCACAAGTTCAGGTTATAATGCTCCATGTGGCACCTCAGATCACTGGAGATAAGGACCAGGCAAAGGAGCACATCGTGAGGCAAACACCCAAATGCCCTGCCCAGTACGCTGGAAACCTCGAGAAGCCTTCACAAAGCCCCAACTCCGCTCTCCACCATCTCTGAAAACTCGCAAGGTACTTCCGATTGGGAAGCGGAGACATACTTTTCTAGGTGGTGTTTTAGAGAAAAAACTTTTTGGCTTCAAGATAAAGTAAAAATGTCTTTTAAAGTCATTTAAAAGGGAAAAAAAGATGCTAGGACAAGATCAGAACTGTCTAATGAAAGTATTTTTGCTGCTGCTGTTTTTGTTGTGATGACGATGACGACGATGACGTCGACGACGATGATGATGATAGCAGCTGTAATTTACGGAGTGCTTATGATGCACTACATCATGCAAAGCACATTGCACCCGTTCCTCATTTGTCACAACCATCTTGGGAAATAGGTACCATTATCATTCTATCTTTACAAATTAAGAACCAAGGGCAATGAGAAGGTGAGTCCTTTGCCCCCGTCATGCAGCCAGGGGGTGGAGGAACCTAGGTAGAAACCTGGGCAACTTTACTCCAGAGGGCACAGTTTTCAAAGCACTATTTTACCCTACTGTGGACTGTGCATTTGCTGCAATTTTCCACTCTTTTCTTGAAGCCGTGGTTAGCGCAAGAGCTTTTCTGAGGTCCATTTGGAGGTGAGCTGTGCTTCTGTGCCTCCTAAAGAAATGTTTCAGGGTTCTTAAAACTTCTTAACTCTCAGCCTTCCCTGGATTTAGATTTTTGCCTTACTGTTCAGGAGATTCTTTCTCAGACGTGGGTTGTGCTACATTCTCTTAAAGCAAAACAACCCAGTGGGGCTGGTGTAAAGAACCAGAAGAAGGTCAAGTTGCCTCACGGTATGATCTGATTTCCTCTTGGTAAAGTGGCTGTGAGCCCTCTGCATTGACCTCAAGCAGGAGGATTCCAACTAGCTCGATCACTTTTGATCTGAAAAATTTCATTGTCCTTTAAAAAAATTTCTCTCTCCAGGCCCCCCACACAGCAGGTGCCCGAGAAATGTCTGCTGAATAAGTATTTGGTTGAATGCAAAGGAGCACCCTGGGACTCTGTGGACCAAGAAATGGCTCTCCAGGTCCCCTGCCACACTGACCTCACCCAAGCCATGCACTTGCCATGGGAATCTGTGCATAGGATATATCCATTCTCTGTCCTCATCTCCTCACGTGGATGGGGAAGTCTGCAGACATTCCGGCAATGAAGGCTTCTAGGCAATGACAATGAAAAAGCACGGACTGCCCAATGCTAATGTGTTTTCTGAGAAAAACATGGCAGCCATGCCTGAGACGCTTAGTTCAGCATAACAATACTACTACTCCAGTAGATCTGGAGATGGGATAGGCAAGTGGATGGGTGTTTTCCAATATTTCTGGGGTGGCCTCTTTACAACAGTAAATCTTTAGCTATGAAAGAAAAGAAAATCATGCCTGTTTTATATTTTTGAGCCAAACTTAAAGACATTAAATATAAAATTATTTCTAAAATTTCAAAGAGTACAGCATACATTTTGTTTAAAAGAACAGGGTCCCAACACTTAGAAGGGAGTCACATGATTCGAAGCCTCAGCTGGAATGGTATATTAAAACACCGTTGATTCTGGGCAACTGGCAAGAAATGGGAAAATGTACACACCCAGGAAGATCCTGGTTTACGCCCTATAGAGGGAGGGCTGAAAATGATCCCCTTAGAGGGTAAAAGACAGGGATGGACAAGAGACCAATCCATAGTCTCGAAGAAGCACAAAAGACTGTGACATCTGAGATATTATTTATACTTGGGGCTGAGGTGAGCAGTGGTGGCTAATGGTGATACACACAACTGTGCGTGGCCATCACCAAAGGTGGGTATGAAACAAGCAATGGGAAATCGGGGAAAGGAAAACAAAACAATGCCTTGTACCTTTTTTTTTATTTACTTAGATAATGTGATTTAGTGACAAGGCTGAATAACTGAGCTGCAGACTGGTATACATTCTAGCATCTAGGAAATTATCACTGGAAGCAACTAAGTGAAAAAGACTAAGCTTCCTAGAAAGACCATAATCCCTGGGCAAGGTCTTTGAAAGCTGTATCTGCCATCCTTCATTTTTAGCTATTATTTAAAGTATTAAAGGAAAGCTATAACAACACTAGAGAACACAGCAGGGCTCAGCAAACAACGGCCACCTGTGTTTGTAAATAAAGCTTTATTGGAACACAGCCACACCCATTTGTTTATACACATCTATGGCTGGTTCATGCTGCAATGGTAGATGTCAGTAGTTACAACAGAGACTGTGTGGCCCACAAAACCTAAAATATTTACTCTCTGGCCCTTTGCAGAGGAAATGTGCTGACCTTTGATATTGAATATAGCTAGTAAGGCTTGAATTTATAAAGAAGTTAATGCAATTAATCAAATCAGCCTACAAAATAGGAAATTCTTTTCTTTTCTTTTATTACATGTTCTCTGAAGAGAAATATCAGTGGGCTGGCTAAGGATCAAAGTTCTCCTCTCTGGCATTGTCATCTGCTATTTAATCTGCCATCAATCAGCAAAACTATGGTTAAAACCAAGATTATACTACACATAATGGCCCCTAAGATGAGACAGCACCCTTCTACACCTATGACATGAGCTCAGAGGACAGAGGAAGGATGAGGGTTCAAAGGAAAACATTATTAAATGAATAAATAAGTGAAGAAGTGAATGAACCACCAGGTACACTGTGAAGCTGGGATTGCAGCCTCCCTCTCTCAAAAGCCAGTGGGCATCACCTTCTTCCTCCATCCCATAGCCATCCCTAGTCCTGGTCAACCATCTCACATGGAGGTACATTTGGTCTCAAGGAGAAAAAAGCAAGAGGGTGTCTTTGAAACAATCAATTTGTCACCACTCCCAGTGAGGAAAAATTTATGTCATGGGGATAACTGGCTATTTCACATGTTCTCCGATACATCAAGGCTAATAAGTCCTTTTATTAAGATTATTTACTTTAAATTGACCTGTACCTCCAAGTAACAGAGAAACACGATGTTTAAAATTACAATCTGAATTCAAGATTTCCACTCAATTTCAAGGAAGGCAAGTCTAACTTTCCAAAAATGGGTTAGAATTCTTTGTCTAATGAAATAGCAAGGCCAAGTCTTAAAAAGTATGCTAATAGAAATGGTAATATAAAAGTAGGAAATGCACTAAATGACTTGTTGAAATCTTCTCCACACAAATTTTCTAAAAAAATAAAACAACAGCGAGCTGTATCCTTCCTACCACATATGTCCAGCACCATCTGGCCAGCCACGCTTTCCTCCACAGCCTATTCCCCAGACACCCTCTCTTCAAATGTCCTCCTCGGCATATTCTCATGGGGAAAAACTGTATCTGAAACTTTCTCTGTACCATGTTCATATAATCAAGTTAGAAAACATCAGTAAAAATCTCAAAATCCAATAATTCATAGATCACCAGGAATAGTGTAACACGTTAAATGTGTCCCTCTGGGTTTTTAGCATATAGGTCATATATTCTAGAAGAGTCTAAACAAAAAAGAAGAGGGGGCCAAAAGTGCACACATTTTGCTAAATTAAAAAAAACCAAATACATAAGAAATTATATTTATTTGATTTAAAAGATTTAAATGGATGTGTCAATTTTTTAATCGAGTCAACAATTTGAATTCGTTTCTTACTCTATATCCTATAATTTATTTTAAATTATACATTATTTACGATTTACTACATTTTTCTTCCTATGTGGTTAGGAACCTAATTTGATGCTGGGAATTCTGGAATTTATTTCAGCAATGATTCATAGGAGCTTAACTAGCCTGACTACAATTGTTTCAGTAGATTCCAATTTCCTACATACAATAAAAATAATTTTCATCACAGATACTTAGGTTTTTTTCACACAGAGCAATTGATTCAATTGTTTTGATTACCCACTAACAGCAATTCCAGAAGCCCTGGTTTTCACGAATGAATTGACATCAAGTAATACTCCACAGAAATAAATAGAAACCTAACTCTCCATCTCTTTATTATTGAGTCCCATGATCTATTTCCTTTGATTCTGTCTTATTCATTTCCTCCACTTATTCCATTTCAGTGAATCTGCTTACTCAGTCCTCACACTTTGATTTAATTTAATGCTTCCAATTTAAAAACTGTCATTTATAATAATTTTGCATTTCTTACATCCATCTGAGAAAACCTGACTGTTTTCCTTAAAAATTCCCAAATAACTTCCCGTGAATTTTGATCATCCGGTAGTGTTCCATGACAAAAGCTATGAGACTGTTTCAAAAACACATATGCTGTCTTTTTTTTTTTTTTTAAGGACTTGGATTATTTTTGTTTAAAATAGGAACAAAGTCATTCTGATTTAGTTTAAAGAAACAACTCTCTTTGTCCTGCTGAAATTCCCAGGAAGTGACACAAACTAAAAAAGTTGAAGTCAATTTATAAAGCTAAGTTTAACTTAGATTCTCAACAAACACGGTAATAATTATCCAAAGCTGTTAATTCACAAGCTACTGGGTACTAGCTAATGGACAATAATACCTCACATTAAGAGACAGGTATTGCCCCTAGCACTAACTGTTGAAAACAAATGGGAAAGGAGGAACAGAGGAGGAAAAATATATGTGCATTAAAAACTCTGTGGGAAGTGACAAAATGTGTAGGATTAAATTTAGTAAATTAAATTCCCTTGCTGAAAGGCTTAAAAGAAAAAAAATCATATCTACCAGCTCAAGAATTATATAATGCATTCTCTAATTATGTCAAATTTTTAAATATTAATTTCAATGAAGTAAACATTTATTTTATAAATTTAAAATTAAATCTGAAGGAATACTGGAGCGACAAGCATGCACAAACATTTGTGATTATTGTTGTGTGCCTGTGTGCCTCAAATGACCAAGGGTGAGCAAACGGGACACTACAGAGATGATACTTGTGTGAGATTTGACCTTGGGCAGCTGGCATATGAACTTGTTGGTCTAAATGAAGATCAGTATGTAAGTCACCATGCAGATCAACATTTATGGTGGGTGGGTCACAGAGCGATCACCACCCCTGTTGCTGCAGTAAATACATTCCCTGGCCTGGATTCTTACTCAAGTATGTAGTATACAAGTGACGATATCTTGTGTTAACTTGGTATTTCTGAATTACTTAACAAACAGCTAATGTTTATCAATTCTGGTACTTTTTAAAGTACCTCCAGGAATTATTTTTTGCTTCTAATTTTGTCTCTAAAACCATAGCTAACAAGTTTTCATATACAGATGTCAATGGATGTAGTGGCAGCCTGTAGCTTTGGTATTAAATAATATTAATTGACGTAAAATAATAGAAATCTACAAGACTAAATGGTGATGGGATACACAGTTGTGCGGTAAGGATTTTATATTGGTTTTATGCCCCTTGCTTGCTCTTGGAGAGAAAAACGAAAAGGATGTTTTTGCAGAGACCAAAATGGTTTTCTCTGCCGCTGGCCAACACCGTGTTAATAAAAAGTGAGTACTAAGCAAAGTCATCTATTTTAGGAAAAAATTGCTATAAAATGTGATAGGCTTCACAACAATGCTATTACGTGATTATACCATCCCCCAAACTTTGTCTCTAATCATCATGGAAACGAATCTCTAAACTTTTATCTCAGTTCCTCAGCTTCATAAACATTCCCAAGAGTTTCTCTTATTGCTATGTGGTCATTCATGTAAATTAAAAATATATACGTACAAGAAAAGGCAGGGTTTTTTTTGGGCTGTTGTTTGTTTTGTGTTTTTGGTGGAGGATAGCAGGCTTGATTCAGGGATGGAACTAAACTACCAATTTTAAAATTTAAGTGCTATGTACTTAATGCTACTGAATTCTACACCCAAAATGGTTAAAATGGCAAATTTTATGTTATGTATATTTTATCATACTTTAAAAAATAATTTAGAAAATGAAATTGTTTAGGATAAAATGTTATTAATGTATTGTGTGCAGAAGAAATTCCATATAAAAACAAACAGCCTCTACCCAAGCATGCTAAGTTGAAATCTACATGAAATTGACGGTTTTGTAGGTGTAAACTGGTTGACTATCAGCAATTTCAGACAGTTCAACCTATGGACTCATAAGTAAAACATAGCTGTCCCTCTATCCTGGAGAATTGCTGTTGTTTAGTGACTGTCAGTGGATGCCAGGGCCGTGAGAAATAATCTCAGCACGACAGCTTTTGATATGAGAGCCACTGCGGGTATAGAATCCATTTTTGTGCCTTTCTGACAGTCTCTAACTTTAGGTGAGGAAGATAAATTACAATGCAGTGAGATGCTGTTAACCTAACAGTGGGCGAGCTGATTCTATGGGGTATCAAATGCAAAATCAGTCATTACCTAGGAAAGGACAGATTAATTTTAGCCTCTATTTTCTGCCATTTTCTTACTGCAAAACACTTATTTCTCCAAAAGAGCCATTCCATATGTCAAAATCGTGATATGTTCTAAGATTCCCTTCAAGGAACAGGACCTTTATCAATTTTCCTCCCCCTATTCTCTAGTCATAAATAGCAGAAGACACCCCCCCAAACCCCTGCCTTTCCATCAGCACTGGAGACAGAGCTGATGTCCCCTCTCTCAAGCTCCAACTGTAAATGGTTATTCCATGTCAAAGTCAGGGCCTGATACATGGAAATAGCAATTGTAATCAATAAGAAAATTAGAGAATGTCCAGATCACTACAGCATTAGCAGAACCAAAGCATGTTTAATATGCATGCCCCTCCAGGTCCTCCTTGGCATTAGCAGTAAACAATGCATTCTATGGCCCTGGGATATAACATGCAGAACATATGACCTAAGTTGTGACTCATTATATTAATTTTAAAAAGACAGTTTCCCCAATCCAGCTACCCAAGGTGACAAACTTCAGACATCCTTCTATGAAATACCGTGTTTAGTAGGAAGATTTGGAACATGAACGGATTGAAGAAGGGCTGCTCTATTAATTTAACACCAGCCTACAGGAAAAAAAAAAAAAACCAACCACCCTGAAAGCAAGCCCATGCCATAGGGATTGTTTCAGAGCTATTTTACAAGAGACACAAAACCCGGCTCCCCCTTTTCAAGCACCCCCAGTGAAAAGCTTTAAACAGGCTATTGTCAGAGCACTGGGTACCTTTTCTCTCTTGGCTTTGTTCAGTGTTTTCCTCGGCTGCAGTTTCCATGGCTGGCTTCATACCATCCACCAAAAATGCTTTTCCCCGCTCCCCCCAACACACACTCTTCCCCTCCTCTTCCTTTTCTTTTGGACTCCCCTCCGTCTCTTATTTACACCCGCGTGATTGAGAGGTTCTGTTCTTCACTACAGTAGATTACAGTCCCTTCCAAGATGCAGAAGTCTCGTCAGCGTCAATTTCCCTCTGCCTACTGGTCCATAAAGACAGCTGCCAAGGAGCAGGCAGCCATACGTCCCCGAGGATCCCACTTATAAAACAGCCATTCTGTGCCCGAGTGTGCCTTGAGTCTCAATGCGGCTCCAAAGGGGGAAGAACCCGCGCCCCCACTGGGCTCTTCCTCCTTGCTCTCCTACACACGCGCTCTGGCTCCCTTCTTTCTCCTTGCCAACTGCACCCTGTGAATGCTAATTAATTCTCCCAGGAAAGAATAGATTTGTGACATCAGAGGATGGGATGTGGAGGAGAAAGAAAAGAGCCCCCTCCCACCACGTGACTCAGCTGGTCAGCCACAATGTATGTTCTCTCAGGAGAACGCATGTCTCCCCTTTCTTTCCCGTGGGACCCCTTTATGGGGCAGCACAGTTTGATTTATTTACCCCCAACCCTGGCAGAATATAATCAAAGGACTTGCCCACGGTCTCTATTTTATTTGCTTTCTTTAATATGTGTCTTTCATACAATCTCTAGCTAGCTAGATTGACTGATTTAAAAATGTATATATTAAAGAGGGAAAAAATACATTAAGGGGGAGGGAAGCCCAAATATGGATTTATCAATAGCCATGTAGCAATTCAGTATTAGAATCCATTCCCTGATGATATCCAACATAGGTGATAGTAAGAGAAACTGGAGCTAGAGTGCAATTCAGAAAAAGGCACCCTTTCTTTTTTAAAAATAAGCATAATATGCTACATATATATCAAGCTGACATTTTGGTGACTTCTTGGAATAAAAATAAAAACACAGTGGTTTTTCTCGTTAGATATGGTTATTTCTATATGGAGCTTTATTCATCACAACGCTGCCCCTTGCTCAAAGTCAAAAGGGTGTTTTCAAGTTCATTCTAAATGTTCAGCATAAAGGCTATTGTACCAATAACGATTTTGATTGCTGGTTTCACAAGCCTTCTTGCACACCCCGACACTACTGAACCAATGTTCTCAATCCATCCAAGCCTTTATCATGGTCATGGGCCATATGTTTCCAAGCATCACTAATTTCCGCACCATTTTTTTGATAATTTTATTTATTTATTTTTTCCCCCAAAGCCCCAGTAGATAGTTGTATGTCACAGCTGCACATCCTTCTAGTTCCTGTATGTGGGACGCGGCCTCAGCATGGCCGGAGAAGCGGTGTGTCGGTGCGCACCCGGGATCCGAACCCCGGCCGCCAGCAGCGGAGCACGTGCACTCAACCGCCAAGCCACGGGGCTGGCCCATCTGCACCATTTTTTAAGCATTTGGTCGACCCACTTACCTTCATTGTCCCTATCAAAAAATTTATATAAACTCGAGTCAAATACAAGGATGACCATTGATAACCACAGGGTGCAGGGTACCTGACCAAGAAGAGTCTGCTAGCTAGTTGGGTTGAACACCCATCTTAGAGGCAAACATAAAGACAAACTGGAGACCACCCTCTCCTAAAAAAACTCTCCCAGGTTTTCAGAGTTTGTTGTTCAACACTTTAAAAAAATGCATAAGATCCTGAATCAAAATCCTCTAACAACCTGATCTTTTAAAGCATTAGTTTTAGATAATCCCCAAAGCCTTCTACATTCAATACCTCTGGCCCTGTTAAACCAGAAAAGATTTTGAAAACCAGTTTAGCCTGTTTCAACATTTTCTTTTAATTTTACATCTCGTTTTTCACTTTAATCATGGTGCTAGAAGACCATGCCCACAATCAACTATTCCCTTCAATTATGGCCCCAGCCAATTTTATTGTCTCATGGCAAGGGGATCGAGAATCATGGTGGCCTAAAACTTCAGACTTTCGAAGAGAGATTCATTTGTGATGTAACTAGAAAACCCCATGATGTGTCTAAGCAGGATGGTCTTAAACATTTTTGTAAAGATAACTTAGGTGCATTCAGACAGAAAGATGGCAATTGTTGCTTTGTGACAGGTTATTCTCCCTCAGCAGTTCAAGTGAGAACTAAAACCAAAACAAAATTCAGTTCAGCACAAAAGGGGACAGTTGACTAGCTATGTTATCGGGTTTTATTTAAAAAGTACGTAGCAAAATCATTTAATTATAGAACTGGCAGAATAGAATAATTTTTTTGGCTATTACTTAAGAATATTATTTTTAAATGTTGATAAAAGTGAGAAGGCAGAATATAGAAGCCATTCTAAATTTAAGAACAATTCTAGTTCTGTATCATTGTCATGGACATCAAAACCATTGGACAAAATATTTACAAATTCTCCAGTTGATACCTTGATCTACTTTCACCCTAAAAATCTACATGCAAATGGACAATTTATCACTTTTGTCTTATTCACAACTTCATGTTCTTTTCATTAGGCTGATAATGTATGACAATTCTAGAAGTTACCATTGTATCACTTTATAAATAACTTCAAAAACTCATAGATGTTTATGACAAATCATCTGAATCAGAGAAAACATGATAGAAAAATTGGTAATAGCAAGAAAGAAAACAGAGTATACTTTTATAACATTTCTGAGGTATGCATCCATTTTTGGCCAGAAAAACTGGATATGTAGAATGTGTAAGATGGGAAATGTCTCCCAGAGCTGAAAATAATTCTTTAAGCCCCACGCTTTAAGGCAGTCTGGCTGAAGGTAAGAATACTTCTGAAAGCCAAAATAAGGATAACAAATATTGACACAAAATGGATGTATTAATTGAACCATACAAAATTGCAGATATTGACTAAGAACAGTAGTTTCACATGGTTCAACTTATATATGTATCAGTCTTCTGTAGAATTCCAGCCAGTTCAGTAAACATGCACAGAATAACCTTTCAAGTGTTAATATCTACAGGAAGCACAGACACGCACAAGAGACGGTGCCTGTCTCCAGGTAACCCACAGGCTAATGGGACCCAGAAAACCCTCCTAAACCGGGGTGATGCTACCTGCTCCAAGCACTATGCAGTCACAACAAAGAAGACGAGAGGAGGGGAAGAGAATTCGGGAAAAGCTTTGCAGAGTTGAGTTGGCTACTGCAGTATGGTTAGAAACTTGCTGGGTAGGAAAGGGTATGGAAGGGCAGAGAAGGGAGGAGAAGAGTAAGGAAGAGCAGGGTAGATAAGAGTCAGGAAGGGTAGGGAAGGGAAAGAATGTTCCAGGAAAAACTGAACAGCATACAAAAAGAAAAAAAGAATATCCTCAAAGTGCTGGGGAGATGATTTTTCTGACAGAGGGTTCAGAGCATAGGGTGTGTGTGGTGGTAGGGAAGTGAAGGGAGATGGCTGAACCAGTGGGTTGGGAACCAGGGAGGTTCAACACCTTGCTAATCCTGGAGGCAGTGGGTAGAGATGGAAGCCTTGAAAAGAGATCTAATCTGTGCTTCATGAAGGTCATTCTGTCAGTAATGTGAAAGACAGAGTGGGGCAGGGCGGGACTAGAGGCTGGCAAATGAATTAGAAGTCTCCGGAAATAACACGAGCAAGAGACAGGGAAGGCCTGAACTATGGCAGGGGGAGGAAGGGAGGCCCGAGTGACATCTGATTGGATACCTATGCATGAGGGTGGAAAAAGAGAAGGATACAAAGGGGAGTCTGGAGTTTCTAGGTTGGCTGAGTGAGGAGATGATCATGCTATGAACCAAAATGGGGAACCAAAGAGGAGGAAGAAGTTTGGTAGAGGAGATGAGCATGTACAGTTTCAGGTGCCCTAGAGCATCCCGCGGGAGCTGTACAGGAGGCATTCAGGACTATGGCCCCAAAGGAGAGGGACTGACCAGGGATGAAGATTTGGGAGTCTTTGTAGAAGTAGCCTTGCAAATGGCACCCTCTCTGACTTTCTTGTCTAAGGTAGTAGCTCTGCCATGCCCAATCTCCTTACCTGGGTTTGATTTTCATTCTTGCTTTAACCATGACCCAACACTAATCTATCTATTCACTTACTTACATATTGACTCTCATCCCCCTAGAATATAATCCCGTTAAGAGTAGAAATTTTTGTCTGTTTTGTTCTCTGCTGTATTACCAGCTTCTAGAACAGTCCCTGGCACATAGCAGGTCCTCAACAAATAGATGTCAGATGAACAGTGAACAAATGATCAGAGAGAGATACAGACTACAAATACACGGAGATGGGAATTGAAGGGATATTGGCTTTTAAATATAAAGTAAAAGAAAAACCTGAAAGGGAGGGTAAAAGAGACTAAGAAGGAAAAATTAGAAAAGCAGAGAACAAGGCCAAAGTGGGATTTTGGAATCAGAACAAGGTTCCATGAAGGGCAGGAAGTTAATAGTGTCAAACAGTGTCAAAAACTGTAGAAGGAGTAAAAAAGATCAGGATTGACAAGCAGAAAGTACCTTGTCCCACCAAATAGTCATTGGAGCTTCCATGAGAAGGGTTTGGGCTGAATGATGGGGACAAGGGCATGACTCTCAAGTCTGTTTCACAACCGTTACTCTCAAAATAAGAGGCTCCCGTGGTTCAACCGAGAGTTTAATTTCACACATAGGGCTTCATGCCTATGCCTGTGCATCTTGGTCCAGTTTCCAACTTGTCAAGATAATCTGGATTTTTCTTCTATGATCTATTCCATTAATGATCTTCCCAGGTTGATTTTGTCTCTAAGGATTCTGGTCACCAATTCCACTGCGTGTGCGGGTGTGGCGGGGAAATTTCCTCACACTCCCAAGTAATTCTCCGACACCAGCTGGGTGTCCTACAATTCAACTCAATTCTGACACTGTCTAACTAGAGATAACATCAGATCCCACAGGTTAAGGGCTCAGTCCTACAAGACTGCCCCCTTCCATTCCCCCACTTCAGATGCCAATCACAAGTGCAGATTGTCACCTATGCTTCTGACTGACCAGCTAGAGATCAGAGGTTCCAACAACCGCCTCCTTGGGTTCGATTAATTTGCTAGAGCGGCTCACAGAACTGAGAGAAACATTTTACTTGGTAGATTACCAGTTTATTATAAAGGATATGAAAGAATATGAATCAATGGCTAGATGAGGAATGCATAGGACAAGGTATGGGGAAATCCATGCTCTCTCCCAGTGCATGACTCCCCAAATCTCCATGTGTTAACCAACCCGGAAGCTCTCTGAACCCAGTCCTTTTGGGTTTTTATGGAGACTTCATTACATAGACATGACTGATTAAATCATCGGACTTTGGTGATTGAACTCAATCTCCAGTACCTCTCCCCTCCCTGGAGGTGGAGGTGTGTGTGTGAGGGCAGACTGAAAGTTCCAACCCTCTAATCACATGGTTGGCTCCACTGGCAACCAGCCCCCATCCTTAGGTTTCAAAGTCGCCTCATTAACATAACAAAAGACATCTTTATGGCTTTCCATTACAGGAAATTCTAAGGGTTTTAGGATCTCTGTGCCAGAAACTGACGAAGATCAAATATATATTTCTCATTATAAATCACAATATCAGTCTCCAAGTACGGTAAATTTGCTTTATGTATCTCATATTCCTTTGGTCCAAATAATTGATGGAAGTGTTGAATACAAGAAGACCAAGGTGAGAGAATTCTCTGAGGCCACTATGGACTGGTTCATTCATGCATTCATTCATTCAACCAAGGTTCATTAAGTACCTACTACATGCCAGAAATTGAGTCACTATTCCATGTTATATGACTAGGATTGTTCAGTCAACTGGGAATTCAGGGAGAATGGGATGAATGCATGGGACTGCACAATAATCTACCTACATATCCTTATCATAGTCACATAGCTATCAATAAAGCTTGTCAAATGCCTACTTCTTCCAACTTTCTGGAACTATATTATAGAAGTCTTCTGGCCTCAGAATGACTCCTCAGTGGGGCATCATTAATCACCAAGAAGGGATGTTTCCATAGTATTCATAGTATTCAAACTACTAATTCCTCTGAAATTTTCACATTTCATGAAACATTTTTTCCCCAAAGTCCAGCCTCCCACTCTGTACCCAAGGACAGAACCTCCTAGTGGTCACGCAGCTCCAGGGACACAGCCTCATTCAGCTCTTTACCAGTCATCTCGTTTTCCATTCTTGGCATTGACTGTTTTCTTTAAGGATCATTTCTTTCCTCCTGGTGATAGATGCTCCCTCCTTTCCAATGAGCCAGTGTGCCCTCCCGATCCTCAAGTCCCTTCACCTCTCTCCTGAATAACGAGCTAAGACTGCATTTGTGGACGACATCATGGTGACCACCTCTGACAAAGACAAGCAACTCATAGCCAGTGGGTTTCCCCAAGACCTATCCTTTCCATACGGTTTCTGGGGCCTAGAAGGCTTTTTCATGCCCCACATAGTTCACATGCCCTGGCATAATCCTTCCTCCTTGCCCCTCAAAGGAAATCAATACCCAGAGCAACAACCCCAGAACCAAAGTCAACCTCACTTCACATTCTAGTGCGCTTGAGTGGATGAATTTTAAATAATTGTGTTTTAAAAGAAATTTTTGTGAAGTGACTCCTATTTTCAAATTACTCTCCATGATAAAATCAAAGATGTGTTCTAATGGCAAATATCTGAGCCTTTGGAGAGAAGAGAATTACAAACACAGCAAGAATTCTTATATCTTACATTGAAACAGAAAAGATACTCTTTATATAAAGAAGCAATAACATTCAAAATATTAATACTTCTGTGCTGTGCTCAAAATGTTGCATAAATTTAAAAACACAGGAACTAGAAATGTAGTATAGAGCCATAAATTTATAATATGATTGTCTAAAATTGGGTTCTTTCCATAAATAGACCTTCCCGAAGCTTTATCAATTTGGCAAAGATTTTGTCTCCCATTACCAGAATGAAATTTCTAATTTTACATCCAATGTGGGTTTTTAATACCCGTTGATTCCTTACTCTTACTCTCTTTCCTGATGTATTTCCTCAGTCCCTCCTCTATACTTGTTATACATTCTTTTATAGGAAATGACACCAAATAAAGCTAAGAGCTAAAATGACAAATCAAATTGGATGACGTATATGAAAACTCTTATAAATTATAAAGCTCTGTAAGTATAAACCATCATCATTAGTGTTTCTCTTTAGTGGTGGAGGTGGTTCCCAGGCAGGCCACCGCCATAAAACTGGCTAATGTGGATAATGAGGAGCACACAGGAGCCTCTGTTAGCCAATCGAATCAGCTGTTTATTTAACAACAGGCAGTGTCCTCATTAGGAGCTGCAGGAGCCGCCAAAACAGTGACTGTCAAGTTTGGCAAAAGCAACTTGAGTGGGCTACGAGCCTCTCTCTTCTGGCAGAAATGCTACTGAACCTCATTTTCAAAAGGAGAGCAAGAGAATAAGTTTGGCAGGAGCAGGCTGAGGCTTCACATGATGGAAACAGATGGGGCATGAAAAGTTTCAACATCCTGGGCTGACAAATGGGCACACAGCACGGGCAGTACTGCGGCATGAAGCAGCGTGTGCATTTCCTCACTGGTGTGGACTGCATCTGTTTGTCCCAAAGTCAAGGTCAACATTGCTGCTTCTCTCCTATCTCTTAAATCAGGGTTGCTAAACCTCAGCACTAGTGACATCTGGGGCTGCGTAATTCCTTGGTGTAGGATGTGTAGCAGCATCTCTGGTCTCTACTCACTAGAAGCCAGTAGCTCCACCCTAGTTTTGACAACCAAAAACGTCTACAGACATTGCCAAATGTCTCTTGGAGGGCAAAATCAACCCCAGTTGAGAACCATTGCCTTAAATCTATCTTTTCTTCCTTAAGTTTCCTCTGGCTATTGTGATATTCTGTCTGCCAATGGTTCTCAAGCCTGGCTAAACACTGGAATCAACTGGGAAGCTTTGAAAAGACCGATGCCTGGGCCCCACTCCCAGAGATTCTGATCTGATAGTCAGAGGTATGTGGTGGGCACGAGAGCTTTACAATTTTATTTATTTTTTTCCCCCAAAGCCCCAGTAGATAGCTGTATGTCATAGCTGCACATCCTTCTAGTTGCTGTATGTGGGACATGGCCTCAGCATGGCCCAAGAAGCGGTGTGTCGGTGCGCGCCTGGGATCCGAACCTAGGCCGCCAGCAGCGGAGCGCGCGCACTTAACCGCTAAGCCACGGCGCCGGCCCGGCACGAGAGCTTTAAAATCTCCCCACGTAATTCCAATATGCAGCCAACTGTTGTAGGCAGTGGGGACACACAAAATGTGTGCTACAATGACGGTGACATAATCAGAGCTGTTTTATGCAAGTTATACAGAGGACAGTTGGATGGATGGTTAGGAGACCGGAGAGGCCAGAGTCAGGGCAACCACACTCAACTGGGGAAGAGGAGGAGACTCTACACCCAATTGAGGCAGAAATGAAAAACTGGGCATCAAGGTGAAGGAGAGAGGACTCAGGGTTGATTCCAAAACTTCAGCTCGGATCCCTAAAAGGATGGTGAGTGCCGTAGGAAAACGTGGGGAGATCAGGTGATGTATTAGTTTCCTAGGGCTGCCATAACCAAGTACTACAAACTGGGTGGTTTTAAACAACAGAAAATTTTCTCTCACAGTTCTGGAAGCTAGAAATCCAAAATCAAAGTATCGGCAGAGCCATGCTCTCTTTGAAGGCTCTAGGGGAGCATCCTTCTTTGCCTCTTCTAGCTTCTGGTGGTTACTGGCAATCCTTGGCTACTAGATACATCATTCCAACCTCTGCCTTTGTCATCACCTGGCATTCTCTCTGTTTGTCTGTGTCTCTTCTTACAAGGACACCAGTCATATTGGACTAGGGCCCACCCTAATCAAGTATTACCTCATCTTAACTTGGTTACCTCTACAAAGATCCTATTTCCAAATAAGGGCACATTGACATGTACCAGGGGTTAGGGCCTCAACATATTTTTCTGGGGGACATAATTCAACCCACAATAGGTGAGAAGAGTGAGAAAAACTATTAAGTTTGGAAACCATGTGAGCCATGTCTGTGCAGTTGCTCAGACTGGGCAGTTTGGAAATGAAGACTTAGGCGTTATTAGCAGAGAGGAATTAATTATCGCAGGAGTGGGTGAGATGCGAAGGGAGATGGTACAGAGGAGAAAGCCTTGCGGGGGCCACCAATTCGAGGGTCTCTAGTGGAAGAATTACTCTCAAAGGATGCATAGGATGTTGGACAGGGCCTTGTCACAGAGGAGGAGGGAATTTTGAGAAGGAGGAGGTGGTCCACAGTCAAGGCAGCCAGAAGGCAAGGACTCAGCAAAGGCCATTGAGATGGAAAATTCCAGTTTCCTTACCAGAGTCAGTAGAAAGATTAGAATGGAAACCAGTTTATAGAGGGTCTACTGAAGGACTGGGAAGCAAAGAAGAGGAAGCAGGGGCAGCCTACTTTCCAAAGAAATTTGATAGTGAGGGGAAGGCGAAAGAAAGATGCAGGCAGCTTAAGGAGGAAAATACAGGAAGGAAGAGAGTCCCAAAATGTTTTATGCTAACGGGAAGGTGGTGGTTGAAAGAGAGATTTAAGAAGATGCAAGTGAAGGTGGATAAATGATGAGTCAAGATCACAGGAGAGGCGGAGGGCCAACCGTGGGTAGGAGGATGGAACACTTCTCCTGCCGAAGTGGGAGTGAGGAATGAGGAAATGGAGGGAAAAGGAAAAGTTTATTCAAGATTGAAGGAATTTCACCTTAGAATAGGTAATGAAAGGTGACAGGGAGGTTAAAGGGCAACATGTCCTGAGAAGGGTACATTTGTTACTTGATTTAGTCCACATCACAGCCCTAAGAGGGAGGTCCCATCCGCTCCATTTACAGGTGACATAACGGAAGGTATGATGGTCTTGGTCTTAGTAAGGCAGGCAGCTTGCCTTGAGTCCGGATTGCTTGGGGACCTGAATGAGGCTGAGTCTCTGGCGGATCAGAAACTAGAGGGAGAGTGAGGGAGATAAACAATATCCTCACTGCGTGTCTCATCAATTAGGGGGAAGTGGACCCCAACATGATGGAACCACACTTAAAGCCAAAACAGAAACAAGGACCAGGTGATGGGTTTTTAAACTGGTTTTGATCAAAAAAGGAAATTTTCTACTTCTTCCTGTGTACACAAGGCATATATCAGGAGACAGACAGATGAATGATCTCTCCCTACAAGGGCTCCCAATTAACTCATCCACCAAGCATGTACCAGCCAACATGGACAAGGGCAGGTCTTCCAAACCTCTCTGGAAGCTGTTGAACTGCAGCTATTGGGATCCCAGTCATGTCTTCGGAGCAGTTCCTACTGGGTTGGCCAGAAACCACAGGGGCTCGAGTACTCTCTTACCCAGGGAGAGGTGGTGGCTCAACCTTAACGTTGCTCTGCGGGGGATTTTCCTTACATCATCTGCCAAAACTCCAGCCCACGCAGCCTCTCCAGCTCCTCTTTCCTTCCTGCAAGGCACAGTCCAAAGCCCGCCTCCTTTAGGAGGCCTCCTTGGTTAACTCCACCCACTTTCCTCTTCTCAGCATTCTAACCACCCCTCTGTCTCTCAGTTATAAATGCAAGCCTCTCTGGATGGCAGCTATTTACACTGGAAAGACACTTATCTGCCTTTACCTGCCTCCTACACACGTGGGAGACAAAGACTTGTGCCAACTTGGAGGAACCCTAACCTTCAATGTTGTACTCCCAAGGAAGGTGAGTCTCAATATCTTTGGCCCGTTTTGTGAGGGAAGCCAGCGATTTTCAAATTCAGGTTAAATCACAAGACATCTGGGCTGTGAAAATTCTCAACAGAAGTTGGAAAATTATGGGATGATCCCGTCAGGGTAGGGATAAAGATGACGTGACTCCTTTAAACTCTGAGAACTCAAGGTGCATTAAGGAGGCCTTATTCTTGCCTAGATGCAGGAGTCACTGTCAGCTTTCCCTGAAATGGAGTCAACTGTGGACTAATGGGTTTCTACCTGCTGGGTAAAAGTGCTGTTATCAGACAGGCACACAGACCCCCACACACGTCTTGGGCAACTGGACCCCTCCAGAGCCTCAGTGCAATGCTTCCTACGTGGTACTTACGAAATGTTATTATTTCTATCTTGTAAGTTCTTCATGCTCCCACCACCATCATTCAGGTCCAAGGAGGAGGTAGAGAGAGGAAGGAACAGCTGGTGATTCTACATCCTTCCCGATCTTTCCCCATCCCTGAGGGCTTCACTTCTGAGCCCTTGTCCGGCCTGACTGGATTTCTAAAGGCACACCCCAGCCCCACCCGTGCATCTCCCCCAGACCTCACTGAGGAGGTACAGCTTGGATGCAATGCCTGCAATTAAGCTGGAAATAAACAAACAGAACTAAGATGAATAAGGCAATGGGATTAAAAAAGATGTGCCTCGAAGGGCACTCTTGAACAAATTGTCAAAATTGGTTTCTTGAATCTGGAGGATGTTGCTAACACCTGGGTACTCAAGATCAAATCAGATTTGCCTCTCATTTTTATTTACACACACACACACACACACACACAGAGCCCCGCCCTCAGAAGGGCCTAAGCGTGGTTTAATACTCTGATGTCATTGTCTTCAAATTCTTAATACTTTGATCTTTGAACTTGTGTTTTGCAAGTGAAGCCCAATGGAACAATGGAGCATGTGTGTGAGCAGAGGAGCTATGAGCTCCTTGCCACCCCATTTGCATATGGCATTCTCGATGCCCCGTGTCCCCCAGAATGCTGGGGTGGACCCATGAGGCATGGGAAGCTCAGTGAGATTCAAAGTCAGTACCAGGTAAGCATGTAATGTCTACCACCAAGCAAGCACTGGCTCTGTCACTTGCCAGTCATGAGGACTTGGGCAACTCCCATCTGAAACTCTGTTTCCTCATCTGTAAGAAGACTGTAAGATGCATCTGTAAGGTGCTTTGTGAAGCCTATCCTGGCTCTAAGGTCCACTGGGCCTTAAGTGACCAGTTCGGCGGATGGTTATAAGGAATAAAAGAGCATCATGTAAGAGTCCTGTAACCTCCATCTCCATCGCCGTTCCTACTGACTTAAGTCACCTAACTGTGCAGGTCAAATGAGTTTCCACCTGCTCTCACTGACGTCTGAACAGCCTGAGATGGATTCCACTGGGCTCCTGGCATTCTTTGCAGCAAGATGCCAGAAACTCTTTCTTTGGAAGTATGTGGTGCAATTAAGTTTTTCTCAGCTTTGATCTTATTACCCTGTGTCCTTTAGCCTCTCAAAGCAATTACACTAAACTTATCTTCACCTGCTAAGAGCACAAAGAAAACAGAAACCAGTAAAACCATTACCAAGATATTTTATAAAATATAAAATATAAAATAAATAAAATCTAGACCCTGTTACCCACTTGGAGATATATTTTAGAAATAAAATGGATAAAGCTTAGTGTTCTTCAATAGAACATATAGAAACTGAATTTCATGTTCTCATGTTTTGTTTTGTTTTTTTTTCTAACAGAAATCTGGTAGAAAGAGAGTTTTAATTTAAGATTGATTAAGATCTTTTCCAGGATTGGTGATTATAATTTTTAAGACAATTGAAACAATATATTCATGTTCCTTTTACAATTAAAAAATAAGCTATTGATAGGCTAGGAGAGGAGGACTATGATATTTGTCAGCTTTCGAACTGCCAGGGTGGATTGAGACGATCTGGGTGAGCACGTGGCTGTCACCTTCCTCTCCCTCTACTCTAGATGTGACCTTTCTGAAACTACCTACTCAGATGAAGGACAATAAACATCCCAGACAAGCAGTCTCACACCGAGGGATTCTGATGAACACATCAAAGTCTGAAAACCACTGATTTACAGAAGAGTATGATTATCCAACACGCAGCTTGACAGAAGATTTGAGATTTACCAATACATAGCTTGACAGAGTATTTGCAATTTACTTTCTGACATTAGAATGCCTGTTCTTGCTAGTTCAGGGAAACACCCAGGACTTGTAAATACATAATTCAAAAGCCCTCAGATGAAAGTCTACAGAAAACCCTGCCTTGCTGGGTCAGCCACTGGGTGGTCCAAGGTTGGTATAAAATGAGAATTGCACAAAAATGTGAGCTATTTCATTTGGTCTACTGGTGATGAGAATCTACACTAAAAAAGACAAAAACCCACATACTTTTAAATATATTCACATTTATTCAAATGCAGTATTTTTTTAAATTGCCTCCTCTGTTTATTTTCTGGGATGGAAATTAGGAGAAGTAGGATGAAGTCATTTAGGTCCTTTACTCTGCTAAAATAGTCAGTAGGCTTTGAAAGTTGGAAACTATTGGGACAACTTGAAATAACCATCTCTGCCAGGTCAGATATAAAATATCTGAGTGAGTAGAAAAGGCCACCAATGAGGAGTAAACCTTAGCGATCTCACTGAAATCTACCAATAATATTTTACATCATTTAATCTCAATAGGATGTCTTCATATTGGGGAATCTTCAGATTCAGAGCACCTCGGAGGACAAGGTAAAAATCTAAGGAAAGACCTCTGTATAGTCTACGACCTCAGAAACGGACATGGGAAATGAGGTCAACCACCTGCTGGGTATCCACAGCCATATCGGTGACTTGACTTGACTTTGCCATGACTAAATGTGCAAGTTAATGATTTTGCTGAAACATAAAAGTTTGTCTCCAGGCCCAAACAACGTATAGCAGGATCCTGAAAGAACTTTTGGATGTGACTGCACCCCTGCTATAGATAATCACCAGAAGCCAGAGAGATGCTGGGAACTGAGACAAAAACTGTCCTACATTTCTAAGGCAGAGACAACAGCCTTCTCTCCGATCACTGAAAAAAACTCGACAAGTGATTTTTCAACAGATGACTCACGAACACTCCTAACAGGAAACTGTGATTTCTAGAAGCCAGCCTAGGTTCTTGAGGAACAAATTACACCAAACCAACTTGATTTGTTTTTCTATTTAAGTATTCAACTTGTGAACTTAACATATTTAAATAACAGTAAATTATAAACAATTGCTTTCTCCCATGAACATTTTATGAATAAATTTTATTCACACTCTTCTCCTGCATCTTCAACATTGTTCATTCGACCAATCAGAATCTTTGTCATCGCTAGGTGCCATTTGGAGTCACCTAACAGTTCCCCAGAGCCCATTATCTTTACTTCCTTCTGAGCTGTCTGACACTCAGCACTTCTGAAAAATCTGCGGATGCTGCTGAGGTTCGCCCAGCAGGCGACAAATACCCGCTCATCGAACTCCTAACTTTACGTGGGTGGGGTAACTATAGTTTCTCCTAAATTGTATATTCATAACTTTTATATCAATGGCATACTGTATTGCTAAAACAAATCTATTTTTTTAAAAAGATAGGACTACTGGATCAGGTGAATGCCATCTTCTACGCTGACCTCACAAGCCATTTGATGAAACCCTTCCCATATTTTTGGGAATAAGATAGTGTAATGCTGGCAACATTCCAGTACACTTTGAAACACTGTATTTGTCCTGTGCTTTCAATCAACATTGTGAGGTCACTTAGTCATACCCTCAAGTGGAATTAGAATGGGCTCATGTGCTTTCAAAGTGGTTACTAAATGATGGATGTCACTTCAGAGAGGAAGGTTCTAGTGCTGTGCCTCTGGGCTTTGTCCTTGGTCTGTGCCAGAGAGATGGTGATGTCACCTAGGGCCCTGAGAGAGCAGGCCAATGCCCTTCATTTCACCACCTAGGCATTTAGGATGAAGTCACTGGAGTCAAACAACCTAGAATTTCTTCACAGAAACTACAATGAGAAGAATTTTGTTCAATTCTTCCCTGATTTTCTGGCCCTGCTTAAAATAAATGTTATGTGCACACAGAATTATAAAGCAGGAGGAAAATTTTAAAACCGTCTAGCTCTCCTCTTCTTTTCTAGTCTGTAATTGGGAAAGACAGGACTAATGATACAGGTCTCTTGGCTCACAGCCAAACATGTTCTTCTTTTCGCCTGATGCATAGTTATCAAAGGAAATACTCAGCTGGGATGAAGCCCAAATGCCAAATCTGCAATGCACACACCAGACAGAGATGATTCTTCCTAAAATATACATCACATCTTTGCAAAAACAAGTTCATGTATTTTACAAAATACCTTTTAAAAGTAAAATTGTATCGGGCCAAGACAGAGTATAAGAGAGAGGACACATAAATCTTTGGAAATCAATGCTTGTTAACGTCAATTTATCTTTTTAGTGAAAAGCCACTGAGAAACCATGCCATTGAATTAAGTGAGCTAATGCATGCCCTGGGCTTTGCACAAGAGCTAGGAACACTCAATAAAAAGTAGCTGTTATGATTTATAGGCAAGACCGGAGTGGGGTTTGAAACGCTTTTTCACGAAGGCAATAAAGCTCCAAGATGGAGCTTGTCAGCCAGCCCAAGCCAGAGCATAATGGATGGATAGTGGTCACCTGCTCCACCCACTCTCAGGGGGGAATCTAGGATGATGGGCAATTCCCAGCTCCCAGGCTGAGATCTCACTCATTCTTGCCCACTCAGGAAAGCAGATCAAAGTGCAAGGGAGTGACAGTGGTGTATGGGAAGAATAGATACATACATTTATAAAAATAAAAAGGAAATCAGTGCACATCTCCATGCTTTCTTATTAGTAACAAATTGGAACGTCTCACCAATAATTGTAGCACCCTAGTGTGCTACGTTCCACAGCTGAGAATGGCTGCTTTGGGGGAATATGAAATGCCTCTAAGCATTTAAAATGATAAAGCATTATAAGAATCCAAGCTGTTGCTGTTGTTATACTGCCAAAGAAGAAATACTCACTAATGTTTGCAATAACAGAGAAAAATAAGCAAATTCTTGATTTGGGCTAATTCTTCAAATCCCAAAACTAAATATGAGTTTGTAGATTCTTTTTGTTTTTAAGTGCCTGATCCTAGGGGTTGGCATATAAAGGATAAATTGAACACGACACTGTGAAACGCAAATGTATTTAGAAAATTTAAACATTTTTATTTCTATTGGCCATCCTGATAATTAGCTTGTTTAAAATGTCAAAAATCTTATTTGAGGGATTTGCTGTGTAACCTTTTCTGCTGCTTGTCAGTTTCACGGGCAAAGTAACAGGTAATTTGTCATGTTCACACCAAATAGTCGATCAGTCAATATGTTAATTATCCTGTATATTTACTCCTTTAAAAAATAATTTGATTATTTTTCACTAATTATTGCTAACCCTAGTAGAAGTACTCAAAAGAAATGAGATATGAATTTCAGGGCTGGCCCCGTGGCTTAGCGGGTTTGGATCCCGGGCGCGCACCGACGTGTCGCTTCTCCGGCCATGCTGAGGCCGCGTCCCACATACAGCAACTAGAGGGATGTGCAGTTATGACATACAACTATCTACTGGAGCTTTGGGGGAAAAAAATAAATAAAATTTAAAAAAAGAAATGAGATATGAATTTCAAACCTGTTAACCCCATACTTACTTTAATACATTCGGTGGGGGCAAAGACAGAAATTATTTCATAGTTTAAACTATTATCATTAAAAATGACTATTTTTATCATTATGAATAAAAAGCAGTCAATTAGTATATTTGCTTTAATGCCTTTCAGTTAGGCAGCCCTAACCATTCTCAATCTAAAACCTCTGCCTAAAATTGTAACTTTTGAACTTTTTTGCCAGAATATTTCCATTCCCTTCTCTTTGCCCTCCTCTTCCTCACCCATCAAAAATCCAGATCTTGGGGTCAGCCTGGTGGCGTAGTGGTTAAGTTCACATGCTCTGCTTTGGTGGCCCAGGTTCAGATTTGGGGCACGGACCTACACACCGCTCATCAAGCCATGCTGTGGTGGTGTCCCACATACAAAATAGAGGAAGATTGGCACAGAGGTTAGCTCAGGGAAAATCTTCCTCAAGCAAAAAGAGGAAGATTGGCAACAGATGTTAGCTCAGGGCCAGTCTTCCTCACCAAAAAAAAAAAAAAAATCCAGATCTCTCATTATCTCTGGATTAAAACCATATTAAGGCCCACAGTCAGAAATATACAGAAGGTTATGAAGGCCAATTCTTTCCTTTTTAAAAACCTGTAATTTACTGCTAGCAACACCTAAAACCAGTTCTAAAAATTTTAACTCTTAATAACTGATTTGTTTACTTGACACATATTTATCAAGCGCCAGCCATGTGCCAGGGATCATGCCAGGCACTGTGGAGCCAAAAAGAGGGGAGATGGTTTCTCATTCAAGGAGCTAAGGGGCTCTCGGGAACAGAGGGACACATTCACTTTTGATTCAGCAAATATTTACCTGTCCACTCATGTTGGGGGCACTGTCATGGCTATCCGGAGTAGCTATCTCACCAGATTGGGCAGTCCATGAGCGTAGGCTCCCCGTCTGATTCATTCCCTAGCGCAGACCCAGCTTCTGGCCCAGGGCAACTGTTAACGGGTGTTGCTGACTGGCCACCTAGAGGGATCTGGTCCTTAGCCTCCCCGAACTCACACACCGAATTCGCACAACCTACGGGAGGACAGGGGATGGGGGGAGCGTGGGGCAGGGATGGAGCAAAGCTGAATTCCAGGGGAGAATGGCAGATAGGGGCTGTGGGGGCACAGATGGCAAGGAAGGCTTTGTAGAGGAAACCCTTTCTGGATCGGTACCTGAGGGATAAGGAGCAGTTCTCTCCCTGTGATAATGTTAGGAATTTCACACAGTTTCTTCGTGAATCCTAGACCCACCCCACTGTAAAAACTAGGTATTGAAGATTTTTCCCAGCTCTACCAGGGAAGCAAGTTACTCAGCTCCTCTGTGTCTCGGATCCTCACCTGTGGAGCTCAATAATATTCAGTCTACCCACCTTAAAGTGACTGGGAAGATGAAATGAGAGTGTAGCAAAGTGATGAGAACAGTTCCTGGCTACTCTGTTAAGTATCAAATATATGTTAGTGTAGACAAAAGCTAGTCATTTAAATGCACCTTTTTAAAAGCTGTCATTATACAAGACCTTCTCTAAGTCGCAGCACCACTATCAGCAGTCTGCCTGAATCATCAAGAACCCTATGAGGGTTTTGCGCATCACTGAGTTTCCAATCAGGGGCAAGGAGTGGTGCTTTCAGGGGTCTGCTTAACTCCCAGTTTTATTCAACTTTGCCATCTTTATAGCGAAGTGTTTAAGTACATGATCACGGCTACATGTGCAAAATGCTTTACAAGAATACATATTAGCTTCTAGCTCCTGGAGATGTGAACAGAGCAGCAGCTTCCAGGAGTGCCAAAGCTGACTCAGAAACACACGCAAGATGTTACTCAGAATAACGTGCCTCTTAAACACTGATCTGATGCCACCTGTTGAGGTTAAGCAAATGAACAAACAAAACGTGTTCAACCATTGCCTTGTGATCTGTGCGAGTGTGAAAGAGACAAGTCCTGGGCTTGCAACCAGCAGCGTTGGCACTTGAAGTCACTAAAAGTGGGGGTTGATCTGCTTCTTCACTACGATATTTTTGACCTGCTGATTTTAATCAGAAAAATAGATTAATGGTAGCTGTTTACAGGCTGTGATTTTAATGCTAAAACGTGCTTACCATACCAGTGAACAGAACTCGGACCTTAGTTTAAGGAAGAAACAAATCCACAGTCGCAGTCATTTAATGCCTGCATGCAGGTACATGAGCTGCTTCTTGGTAGCAGTGAATGAACGAGCTCTAACCCTAGTTTCCATCCAGTGAAGTTCCCTGGGTGTAAATCACTTCCCATTTTTACAGCGCAAAAATGGATCATGTTTTAGCTTTTCTGAATTTATCATGAAGAGAAACAAAGATGCAACGTTTAATTTTTTTAACAAGCACATCAGAGACCATTGCAATAAAGCCATCCTCGGGCTGGCCCCGTGGCTTAGCGGTTAAGTGTGCGCACTCCGCTGCTGGCGGCCCGGGTTCGGATCCCAGGTGTGCACTGACGCACTGCTTCTCCCGCCATGCTGAGGCCGCGTCCCACATACAGCAACTAGAAGGATGTGCAACTATGACATACAACTATCTACTGGGGCTTTGGGGGGAAAATAAAGAAATAAAATAAAGCCATCCTATATTTTCCTTTCACACCTGAAGCATACTACCATCAGTATCTACTAAGTACTCAACACAAACCTGGAATTCAATTAACGTTCATTTTCTAGCCTCAAACAGTGGTATAAAATTCACTTTCATGAACTATATCGAATACACTACAAATACACATGACAAATATACATATTGCCTCCAATGAGTCATGTGAAATTTCAGTTGGGAAACACTTTCGATGGTCTTAATGGCTGTTTGGTAATGCACGCATTATTCTTCAGTTATAAAATTCACACATTTAAAAAACTAACTAAGCTAAAATGTGCCCACAAGGAATTAAATCAATGCACTTTCCTGCATAAAAATCAGCCAGTCAGAGCAGGAAGAAAAACATGTTTTTCCTATTGTTGAACGTAGGATTCCTCATCCAATACTGTCATCTCATTGTACAGAAACGCTGGCTAAATTTGCCACATAAAAATCAAAGTTTAACGCATAAACATTTAGCTACACATCTAGTTATCCAAGGAGAGAGCCAACTGAATAAGCTGAAGATTTGACAAAAATAAACACAATCCAAATGGTATTAAACCGTGGTAATTTGGCTTTGAAAGCACAAGTATCTCAACAACCCTTCAGTTATGGCCTTGGCTTAATCAAGTTTTTGCTGCCATTTCAAAACACCAATTTCTTTTTTCCTGGGCTGTGCCTTGTCTAGGAAGTGGAAGCCCCCACGCCAGCCCCCCCCCCCCCCCCCCCCCCCGCACAGTCCCTTGCATAACTTCCCCACCCTGCTGCCCTGAATAATTTTAAGCACACAGCCTTCCTGCGAGGAGGGCGGCCTGGGTCCCCTGTAGAATGTGGCTGTCTGGCAAAGACGACAAGAGGCGGCGCCTGGAGGGAGGGCAGGGCAAACCCATGAGAACCCACTCAACTCCCTGCAGCCCGCAGACCCGAGGGGCTTCACGGGTGACTGAAGTCGTTACCCTATTCAGCCCCTTTCTCCCTGCACAATAAGGAGCCGCCGAACCCTCAGAAGGCCGCCTTCTCCTCTCTTTATCATCATTCATATCTCAGCTATGACAGGCCTAAAAAGGCTCCGAGGGGAAATGTGCCTCAAATTAGCATATTTTTACCCTCTGCACAATAGAGGCTTTTAAGCCTCTGCTTTTTAAAGGCAGGGGAGAGAGGGGAGGAGGGGAAAAGCTAGGTTGATCTTAGCAACAGTGTCTGAAATTTAATGATTTGCCTCCCTCAAAGGGGCTCGCGTGTGTTTTTCAATTTTCTTAAAGCAAGCCTCCTCTCGAAAGGCTTAAAAACTTATTAGAAAATATTTATTGGGTCACTGTGTAATAAACACCCTCCCTCTTGTCATTCAATTGCAATTAAACTCTGATAAAAAAAATAATTTCAAACCCTAAACTCTTCCTCCAAGCCTGCTATGGAGTGTGCCGTCTCTCTTCCTCCTGGAGAAACGGACAAAATGAAGAAATTCAGTTATTGTAAATACTTATTAAGGGGAAGACCTCAGAGGGGACGCCCTTGCCATGTTTACTTACACATCTCCAATCTCCAGTAATAAAAAGGGGGGAAAAAAGACAGAAAGGCAACGCGGATGCTCTGATTACCCTGGGACTTGACTATGGGGTGTGAGCAATCACTTCCCGTCACCTTTCCTCAGAGGCTGTCCCTGTCACCTTTGTCTTTGCTAAAGGAGAGTCCTAAAGCTGCCACAGGCGCGGGCTGGCACACCAGATTGGAACATTTGAGAGGTCATAAAAACAACATCAATCTAGTAAATCTCTAAGAGGACGGCAAAGGAAATGATTTGTGTTCCATGCCACTAAATATTAATTCTCCAAAAGATTGAGTCTCAATTCGAGGGGGAGAAATTAAGATTTCTCTGGCTCAGAATGAATTCTTTGACAGGGCTCTGCCCTTTAACAGTAACTCAAACCCATCAGGGACACTTAAAATGATGCCCTTCTCCACACAAGCAAGCTCCAGGTCCTTCATGATGGCCCAGGCTGGTTGGTTTCCGAGGCCCCCAGGAAAGGAAGGCCGAGGAGGGTCAGAGGGTCAGAGCTCTCCCAAGGGTCAAGATGGAGCCAGGTGCCAGCTGGGGCTAAGCTTGCCTCTGGAAGGTGGCCCGCGTATTCCTGCCTTCTCCCTTCCCAAAGGGAGGAGGCGGCAGCCGACAATGATGTCAGGGCCATCTGCTGTGCCTCCCAACCAGGCCCCCAGCAGAGCTATCACGGCCTCCTGCCTTTACTAGATGACTAGACATTGCCCCCTCCCCCACTGGGACCAAAGTCCACTTTTGTGTGTGTGATTCAGTCTCCAGTCACTGATCCTGACTCAGCCTCTCTCCTTCTGTTTTCTCAAATTTACCCCCCCAACCCTCAGCTCTCACTTCCATCTTGCTTTCTCATCTACAGCACATGCCCCCACTCCTTTTTCTCTGTCAACTGATGTTTCACCGGCCTGGATCGCCCCTTGGTTTGGGCCTCTCCAGTTCCAGGTCTTCTAAGGATTAAAGCCCAACTTAAAAACTGATGTTCAAAATGATAGTTTAACTCTCCCCAATTTGATCTATAATGCAATCAAGTCAAAATCCTGGCAAGCCTTTCTGTAGCTATCAGAAGCTAATTCTAAAGTTCTTATGGAAAGGCACAGGACTAGAATAGCCAAAATCATTCTGAAAAAGAACATAGTTAGAGGACTCACAATACTCGATTTCAAGACTTGCTATAAAGCTACATTAATCAAGGCAGTGTGGTTTTGACAAAAGGACAGATACACAGACAGTGGGACAGAACAGAGAGCCCAGAAATATACCCACACAAATACAGTCAACTGACTTTTGACAAAGGTATTTTGATGGAGAAAAGATATTCTTTTCAACAAATGGTGCTGGAACAACTGGGTGTCCATATGCAAAACATGAACTTAGACACATACCTCACACAAAAGTTAACTCAAAGTGGATCATAGCCAAAATGTAAAATGTAAAACTATAAAACTCCTAGAGGAAAATATAGGAGAAAACGCTGCATGATCTTGGGTTCAGCCCTGAGTAGTTTAGATACAACACCAAAAGCGCGATCTCCAAACGATAAAACTGCCAAGGTAGACTTGATCAAAACGACAGCTTAAGAAAGCATGTCATAGTTGGTTTACAAGTTTTTAAAGATATCTGCTTCATCTAGCTCGTGAATTTACGTGAAAGACCTCATTCTAGATGATGTCATAGCAGGGTTGGAGTCCTGTCCTGGGGGGGCCACCTGACACCTGGCTGATCATCATACCACCCACCCCTCAGGTTCAGCACCGACTCTTCCCCGTCTTTGACCCCGCAGCGACCTGAGCTGCCCTGCTCTCTGAAGCCACAGCACCTCCTCTCGCTCACCACCACATGCTACGCTAGTGGCTTAAGCAAGATCTCCCCACCTGCCTGAGGATTCTGTGAGGGCTGGCGCCATGTCCGAGATTTCCTGGTGCCCCCCATGCCCTCACTTGGTGTCTGGTGAATAGTAGGTGCACAAGAAATATTAAAAACAACAACAGTGCAAACATTCAGATGACATTTGTTGGACCCTTACTTCTAGTCAAACACTGCCTGGAACACTTGCCCATGTGAGAAGGAATGCCTTCTGCCCCCAGCGCTCTCTTCCACTGTTTTGGCTTTACCTCCTATTCTCCTTAGGATCCATCTGTGAATGCTTACGAGGCTCAGTCAGGCGCCCAGTCTCTCTCACGAAGTCATCCTTTCTAATAGATTCAAATAGTTCCTCCAGGTCAAAACCCCTCAATTCTCAATTTTAGACCACAATTTCTTTTCTAAGTTTCAGTGGCTCATTTACCACAGACACACACACACAGGTGCATGTATGTATTTATATGCATATACGTGTGTACACATTCACACATATGTACACACATGCATATATGAAGGGAAGGATGAAGGAAGTTTTGAGGGGATGGGGAAAATGAATTCAGCTTAGAATATTTTAAATTTAGAAGTGTGTAAAATATTTAAGTGAAAGTATGTGGATGTATATATACACCCATACATACAAATTATACACATACATGAATGCACACACACATATACATACATGCACAAACACATCACACAAATATACATACATACACGGGTACGTGCGTGTGTACATATATACATGCATATAAACATACACATGCATGAATACACATATACACGTATGCACACACTGCATAGACACCTACATATCTATACACATACATACAGGCATGCTTGTGTATACACATACACACACGCTCACACATACACACATATTTATACATACACACTTTCACCTAAATATTTCACATCCTTCTAAACTCAAAATGTACAAAGTTGAACTCATTTTCCCTATCCCCTGCTCCATCATCCTTCCCAAGGCTTTCCTTCCTGACAAAACCATCACTGTCATCCCAACCACTTAGAATTTTCAGGCATTCATAATTCCAGCTCCACCACTGACCAGCTAAGTCACTTTGGGAAGTTAACTTCTACCTCTCTAGACATACGTGTCTACATCTGTATAATGGTCACAATATATTCCCACATCACCATATTGTTTGGAATAGTCATTTAAATTCTACAAAATCCCTCTATATACCATACACTCTTTCTCTAAAATACATATAGGGCCTGCCCCGTGGCTTAGCGGTTAAGCGCGCGTGCTCCGCTACTGGCGGCCCGGGTTCAGATCCCAGGCGCGCACCGACGCACTGCTTGTCCAGCCACGCTGAGGTGGCGTCCCACACACAGCAACTAGAAGGATGTGCAACTATGACATACAACTATCTACTGGGGCTTTGGGGAAAAAAAGGAGGAGGATTGGCAATAGATGTTAGCTCAGAGCCAGTCTTCCTCAGCAAAAAGAGGAGGATTGGCATGGATGTTAGCTCAGGGCTGATCTTCCTCACACACACACACAAAAATACATATTAGTTGGCTATGACTTCTCCACATTGAATTAGTTACCAGATGTGTGTGTGTGTGTGTGTGTGTGTGTGTGAATAGTTCAAACCCATCCTTGCCTCTTGATCCAATCTTTCCTGGCCTCAGGCTTGGATGGTGACAATGGCTGTCTAGAGGGTTATCAACCTCTACAATCTCCCATCTCAGATCCCCGACCAAGGCTCATCTACCCAAAATTAACACTTTCACTGAGCTGTTCCCACAGTCTACAATGGAACCCCTGCCTACTAGATCAGGTTGGCTCTTACAGCCCCATGTGGATCACCTTCCTCCGGATCAAGTCATCCATGCTCACCCGCCATGCTCCTCTCAGTCATCTACATGTACCTTCTTGCCTCTGCTTCTTGGACCAGTTTCCTTCTCACTTTCCCTCTCTCCTTCCACTTGTTTTAATTCTACTCATTTTCAAGGCACAACTCAAGGGCTACAGCATGTGGGAAACCTTCCCAATGATTCAATTATCACTTCTCAGGTCTATGCCCCCGCAATTTACCACATTATGACATTCTATCTTTTTCTCCAAAGTGTCCATGTGTGTAAGTCTTATATTCCAAAAAGACCTATGATGGGACAGGGACCATATATGTTACTTCTCTGGTGCATGCCAAAACACCTAGCCTAGGTTTAGAAACACGTGGTCACATTCAATGAGAACTCACTGATTTTTCAAATAATTAATTACTAGAACATTTGTAATGCTTATGCCCTGTGGCTTTTAAAATGAGTATAATTTTTCTATCTTAAATAAATAAAGACGGACCACACAGTACCATTGCTTTTAAGAAACTGGTAAGTAAACAGCACTTCATTATCAGAAAGGCAAAATTTGGCAAAGTATATTATAAAGTATAAATTTACCTATTTAATATATTACATTGGTAGTACTCAATATATAGAAACACTAAGTGGTTTTAATTTTCCACCTACAGTTTGTGAGGCCCAGGGGCCCAAAACGACCTCCATGTAGAACAGGAGGCACAACCATCTGCCAGGAGTAATTGTTTTACTGACCTGATTAAAGAACAAGTATTTCCATGGTCAAAAAGATCTATCCAAACACATCAGCCTTAGGCACACAATGGAAGTAATTAGAGATGCATATTTCCCTAAGTAAAATATGAGTCAATGGGTAGAACATAAAATAATGTGCTATTAACATTTACTCAACCTGTTTCTTTCACCGGTTATGATGTATGATTAAGCCAAAACCCATTTTTTAAAAAACAGCCTTATTGAAATATTATTGACATACCATACCATATAATTCACCCATTTAAAGTATACAATTCGGGCCGGCCCCGTGGCTTAGTGGTTAAGTGCGCGTGCTCCACTGCTGGCGGCCCAGGTTCGAATCCCGGGCGCGCACCGACGCACTGCTTCTCTGGCCACACTGAGGCTGCGTCCCACATACAGCAACTAGAAGGATGTGCAACTATGACATACAACTATCTACTGGGGCTTTGGGGGAAAAATAAATAAAATTATTAAAAAATAATAATAAAAATAAAAAATAAAGTATACAACTCAATAATTTTTAGTTTACTCCTCCCTTTCCACTTGTTCAAATTTTATGGTTGCAACCATCACCACAATCTAATTTTAAACATCTTGGTCACCCCTAAAAGAAACTCTGATCCCATTAGCTGTCAATCCCCATGCTTCCCTACCCTACCTCACCCCCTAACTCTGATTTCTAAACAACCACTAATCTACTTTCTCTACCTATAACTTTGCCTATTCTGGACCTATGATATGTGGTCCTTCGTAACTGGATTCTTTCACTTAGCATAATGTTTTCAAGGGTCATCCATGTTGTAGCATGCATCAGTATTTCTTTTTTTTTTTTTTGTGAGGAAGATCAGCCCTGAGCTAACATCTATTGCTAATCCTCCTCCTTTTTTTTCCCCCAAAGCCCCAGTAGATAGTTGTACGTCATAGTTGCACATCCTTCTAGTTGCTGTATGTGGGACGCGGCCTCAGCATGGCTGGAGAAGCGGTGCGTCGGTGTGTGCCTGGGATCCGAACCCGGGCCGCCAGTAGTGGAGCGCGCACGCTTAACCGCTAAGCCACGGGGCCGGCCCAGTATTTCTTTTTTTTAATTGACGAATAACATTCTATGGTATGATAGATCACATTTTGTTTATCCATTCATCAGCTTACGGACATTTGGGTTGTTTTCACTTTTTGCCTATTATGAATAATGTTGCTACGAACATTCGTGTACAAATTTTTCTGTGGACATGAGTTTTCATTTCTCTTGGGTATATACCTAAGAGTAAAATTGCTGGGTCAAATGGTAACTCTATAACCATTTGAGGAACTGCCAGAGTGTTTTCCAAAGCAGCTGTACCATGTTACATTCTCACCAGCAGTGTGTGAGGGTTTCAATTTCTCCACGTCCTCACCAACACTTGCTCTTGTCTTTTTGATTCTAGCCATCCTAGTGGGTGTGAAGTAGTATCTCATTGTGGTTTTGACTTGCATTTTCCTAATAACTAATGATGTTGACATTTTCTTATGTGTTTATTGGCCATTTGTATATCTTTTTTGGAGAAATGTCTATTAAATCCCTTGTCTATTTTTATTTTGGGTTATCTTTTTATTATTGAGTTGTAAGACTTTTAAAAGATATATTCTGGATACAAGTCCTTTAGATATATGATTTTCAAATATTTTCTTCCATTCTCAGTTGTCTTTTCACTTTCTTGATGGTGTCTTTTGCAGCACAAAAGTTTTTAATTTTGATAAAGTTCAATTTATCTATTTTTTCTTTTGTTGCTTGTACTTTTGGTGTTCCATCTAAGAAACCATTGTCTAACCCAAGGTCATGAAAATTTACTCCTATGTTTTCTTCTAACAGTTCTATAGTTTTGGCTTTTACATTTAGGTCTATGATCTATTTTGGGTTAATTTTTGTGAATGGTGTGAGGTAGGGGTCCAACTTCATTCTTTTGCATGTGGATATCAAGTTGTCCCAGTACTACGTGTTGAAAAGAGTATTCTTTACCCATTTAATGGTCTACCTACCTTAGTCCATTCAGGCTGCTATAACAAATTACCATAGACTGAGTGGGTTAAACAACATACATTTATTTCTCACAGTTCTGGAAGCTGGGAGGTCCAACATCAAGGTGCCAGCAGATTCTATGTCTGGTGAGGTTCCACTTCCTGGTTCATAGACGGCCAACTTCTCCCTGTGTCCTCACATAGCAGAACGGGTGAGGGAGCTCTCTGGCATCTCTTTTACAAGGGCACTAATCCCATTCATGAGGGTTCCACTCTCATGACCTAATCACCTTCCAAAGGCCCCACCTCCAAATACCATCACATTGGGGACTAGGTTTCAACATATGAATTTTTTTTCCAGGGGGGTGGTGCACAAATATTCAGTCTACAGCAGTTTGTTGTTAGTGCTGTCAAGTCAACTCTGACTCCTAGTGACCCTGTGTACAGTAGAGTGGAATCCTGCCCTGTCTTTTTGTGCCATCCTCTCACCTTCTGGCACTCTATCAGACAATGCTCCACTGCTATTCATAGGATTTTCGTGGCCAAGTTTTTTGGAAGTGGGTGGCCAGGTTCTTCTACCTAGTCTGTCTTAGTCTGGAAGCTCAACTGAAACCTGTCCACCATGGGTGGCCCTGCTGGTAGTTGAAATACTGATGGCATAGCTTTCAGCATCATAGCAACACACAGCCGCCATAGTATGACAACCAACAGGCAGGTGGTATGGTTCCTTGACGGGGAAATGAAGCTGGGCTGTGATGGTGAGAATGCCGAATCTAATGATGTACACCTGAAATTTTTTTTTTTTTTTTTTTTTTTTTTTTTTTTTTTTTTGTGAGGAGATCAGCCCTGAGCTAACATCCACCAATCCTCCTCCTTTTTTGCTGAGGAAGACGGCCCTGGGCTAACATCGGTGCCTATCTTCCTCCACTTTATACGGGACGCCGCCACAGCATGGCTTACCAAGCAGTGGGTCGGTGCGCGCCCGGGATCCGAACCAGCGAACCCCGGGCCGCCGCAGCGGAGCGCGCGCACTTAACCGCTTGCGCCACCGGGCCGGCCCCTACACCTGAAATTTTTACAGTGTTATAAACCAATGTTACTGCAATAAACAAAAAATTAAAAAAAAAAAGCATTCTAGATAAGCTAGCAATTACTGTACTGTATAATGAAAACTTATACTTGGAAGGATACAATTAAATTTGGTTTACTTTCTAGACAAATAAATAGTAATTTGAAAATTAAAAAAAAAAAAAAAAAGAATGCCGAATCTTAACCACTAGACCACCAGGGCTGGCTCTATGGCAGTATCCTTGTTGAAAATCAATTGACCATAAATGTAAGGGTTATTGCTGGACTCTCAACTATTCTGTTGATCTATATGTCTATTCCTACGCCTGTATCACACTGCCTTGATTACTGTAGCTTTGTAGTTTGGGCTATTTGGGGGTTCCCAAATTCTATTTTGATAGAACTCTATTTTAACACAAATGTCGGTTATATTAAAAGTGACTGGACTGCCAGCCCCAATGGCCTAGTAGTTAAAGTTTGGCGTGCTCCACTTCAGTGGCCCGAGTTCCGTTCCTGGGTGCAGAACCACACTACTCATCTGTCAGTGGCCATGCTGTGGCGGCAGCTCATATAAAAAAAAAAAAAAAAGAGGAAGATTGGCAACAGATGGTAGCTCAGGGCAAATCTTCCCCAGCAAAACAAAAGTGACTGGAAAAACCTAATTTCACATGTGACTGATGCTTATTAGATGGCAAAAACTTTTAGTGCCTTAATCTTCTGACAGTTAAAAGATGCTTTAATCACATACACATCCTATGAAAGTCAAACATCCCATTTTAGAACATTCAGAATTATTTGAACAAATATCATCAAAATTATTATTCCAGCTAGACACAAGAAGATGATTGCCAGGCCTTGGACACAAAGAGACTCGGAGCCCAAGGAACTGGAGAATGCATTCGCCTGGTCAATGCTGCGATCTAGAAGGATCTTTAAACTTGGGTAAGACAAAATATTTCATGGTATGTTCCACAGCATTTTCCAGGTGTCTCCAGCTACAGGTAGATCCCCCACAGACCCTACCAACATATTTCCTAGTGTCTGAGCTACGTATGGCTTAGAGTTGTTGAACCATTCTTTATTCCCGGCTACGCTCTGAACAAAAATAAGAAAACAAGAGAGACAGCTCATTGTCTTTAATACGAAGTAAGACCAAGAAAGCTGGGATATATCTGCCTCACTTACTAGGGTATCTTCTAACGTTTGTCAGAATGTTTTCTTTTCTACAGTGGAAATTTAAGCACCTGAAAGGCTTCCAGCTCTTTCAGTATTTATTTAGGATAGACTGCCATTTTCCATCTCACAGAATTTTTGTTCATTTGTACGAAATGGCCTTCTATCTAACCCTTTCCAAAAACCTATTCCAAAAACAAAAGTCTTCTGACATACAGAGAAGATGGATTTTATTTTTCCATGTTAGAGTGAGTTGAGTGTAAAAATTCTCTCTCCTCTAATACATATTTTTTGTATTTATATTCAACTAAAAGTTATTCAGCTTTTAGCTTACCACTAGTTATATATTTATAAATCAATTTTTAGGGTTTGTTTAAACTTTCAGCATTCTGCCACTTCTATGGTATGCTTTAGCTGCTCAAGACTAAGGACAGCCAGCAACTTTGCAAAGAAACTATTAGCTGGTGTGGAATTTTCTGCTACATGTTCTGTAAGGGGTATACACTCACGCAGAACCCAGTGCAACCTCCAAATCAATGACCCTCCTCATGCATTTTCTCTGAAACTTCCCCCACCAGGCCATGAAGAGGCAACTGTGTCCAAAGTGGTGGGTGCTTTGCCTCTGGGAGAATGGGTTGGGGGTCCTATTCCATAAAAAAGAATCCCAAAAACCCTGCTCTCCATCCTCCAGTCCTTGGTCTCATTTTCCATCTTTTTCTTCCTCCGCCATTTGGCTGCCTCCCTGTATCATCTAAACGTGGTTTGCCCACCTGAGCGCTGTTCCTTTTCCATACTTGCATTTCCTCTATGTAATTCTGAATTTCCACGTGTCTATCCATTGCATCTCCCAGTCACTCCAGAATTTCTAGACTCTTTTGTCTAATTCTGATCTGTCTTCCTGGGCACTCCCATTCATGTTCCCAGGCCCTCCTTGAACCAAACACACAGACTCTTTCAAAATCCACTGCTCATGAAAAGGCTGCCTCACACTCATTGTAGGCTCTCATTCCTGTTTTCTTGTTCAGTACAGAGAGTGTAAAGAAACCTACTCTGAATGACCAGAGCAAATAGGGACTTCTTTCCGCCCCCTCCACCCTTTTTTTCTCCTCAACTAACTTTTTCTTCTTTGGCTAATCATCTTTCCCAGTACTGACTCATACCTTTTAGGCAAATGACAGTTCTGTGGTGGATTGTGAACCCTCATAGCAATCGCTCATTTCTTGGCCTCATCTGATGCATGTATGATAAAGGTGAGTGCTTTCTCTGCACTTCACTGACGAAACTCCTACTAATGGACAAAGACAAGCAGATGGCTTGAGTATTCTGCCAACATGTCTATTTCTATCGAGCTTTTCCCCCAGCACTTGTCATGTTTCCATATGTTCAATAGATAAACATGGTACTATAAATCCAAAATCCCCAAATCAGTAATAATATAAAGATGAAATCTCATGAAACTACTTGAGATAAGGGAAAATGATATCTCATACGTCTACAAACATCCTTACACACGAGTTGCTGCCAAAGTCCTGAGTGCTGAACAGAAAAATCTGGCAGAAAATCAGTTGAGAGAGCAATATGGCAATTTTTAAAAAAATCCGAACAATTTTTAATATAATTAAATATCCAGAGATCAAATTTTAATATTTACCAATGAGTTTCTCTCTCCAAGTCTACTTTAAACAAATAAGGATTCTTGTTCTTTATGGATTTCAGTATCTTATTTCTAAATGCAATGCATAAATACCCTATCTAAACTCTAATGCAACATTAATCCCACCTACATTTTTACATAGTTTGAATATATGAATTATGATTTCATTCAGTCTCCTTCAGGCCCTCACAATATCCATTTCTTTATAGAAAATGGAAGTGTTTGCTAATCTGTTAGCCACTTAGCTATAAGTGGATTAACGCTGGCACATTAGAAAATAGCTCCTATATATCACGTCAAATGAGTAATTCCGATATTGGACTTTATAATCAAGCCTAAAAGCCTCTCCAAATCACAGCTTTCACATTAGCTTAATAGGATGGTTCTTTTTCCAGCAACTTTAGGAATACTCTGATTTAAAACCTGACTTTCAATATTCTCTAAATTTCTTTAATTAGATTTGTTTTAAGACATAAAAGGTGAAGTACAGAATAAACACCTACATTTTCTTTCTACAGTCTAAGCCTGGAACTACATGAATATTCAATAGCCATTATAAAGATATTAAGGGAGCTACCAAAAAATAAACTAAGAATTTCAAACACTTTTCCTGTTCACTCAGACAACTGCCCCACATCACAAATGTTCTTCACCCGGCAAAACTAAATGTGAGAATGAGATACCACTTCACACAAACTAGATTGGCCATAATCCAAAAGATAATAACAAGTGTTGGTGAGGATACGGAGAAACTGGAACCCTCACACATTGCCCACTGGCAGGAATGAAAAATGGTGCAGCCACTTTAGGAAACAACATGGAAGTTTCCCAAAAAGTTAAACAGAGTTACCATATGACAATTCCTCTCCTACGTATACATCCAAGAGAAATGAAAACATATGTCCACATAAAAACTTATACATGAAAGTTCATAGCAGCTTTAGTCATAATAGACAAAAAGCACAAACAACCAAAGTGTCCATCAATTGGTAAATGGATAAACAAAATGTGGTCCATCCAGACAGTGGAAAACTATTTGGCAATAAAAACAAAGTATTGATACATGCTACAAAGTATTGGTCCGTGAACCTCAAAAACGTTATGCTCAGTGAAAAAAGCCAGACACAAAAGAATACATATTATATAAGTCCGCTAATATAAAATGTCCTGAAACAGCAAATAGTAAAGACAAAAGGTTGATTAGTGGTTCCCCAGGGAACCCAGGACTGGGGCTGGGAACAGGGATTAACTATAAATAAGCTCAAGGGATCTCACTGGGTGATGGAAATGTTCTAAAATTGGATTGTGGTGATGGCTGTACAACTTGGTAAATTTACTAAAAATCATTTAATTGTCTTTAAAACTGGTTAACTTTATGGTATGTAAATTATACTTCAATACAATTATTTAAAAAAATAGACGTGGGAGAAATAGCCATGAAGCAGGTACAGTAACTCAGGTCAGAGATGATGGTGGCCTGGACCAGGCAGGAATGAAATTAAAGAAAAGTGGACTGATACAAAAGAAGCTGAGAAGACAGAACTGTCAGGATTTCCACAATGCCTTTCCTTATCCACTTTAGCACTCTGTGAACTCTTATGGCACCAATGCTCTGTCCTATTCATTTTGACATAATCCCACACTGCCTTACATCATCAGCTGATTGTTTTGTGCATATTGTCATTGCCTAGAGGCTGGATGTGTTCACGGGTGCACCATATATACTCACAAACACATGAATGGTGAAACAATTGAACATAATCAACCCCAGGCTGAATATCATTGATTATTCTGGATTATATTAAGTCACCATAATTTTCAGACAATAAAACAAGCAATTACCTTCACATAGGAGTTGCTAAAGTCATCAACACAACAGTACAGTAAAAATCAATTTGTTAGAAAATAACCACCATAATTGACAGCAAAAAAGAGAAAACAGAATCAGGGAGACAGCCAAAAGCAACATTTGCAATACATATATTTGGGGATAAAAAATAAAAATACAGGAATACTTTGAAGAACGTGTTTGTCTTCCTGATTAAGAGTCTCTCCACTTACTAATTCAAGTCTTAAGCCCATGTAGTGCAGTGGACAGAACAGGGTACAGGATACAGGAGTCTGGACCCTCGTTGAACTATTCATGTGAGCTTAGGCAATATACTTAAGCTCTTTAACATCCAGCTTCCTTGAAAAAAAGCGACAACACTAAACATCTTTTACAAACTTGGTGGAAGACATCAATGAAACTATGTGCAGCCTCTAGGACATGCAATGAATAAAAGTATTATTGTTTTTATTGCACTTATTATTTAAAATATTTGTAGTGATCCATTTTACAAATGAATTAAAGCTATATTGAACTAATCTCTTGGAAAAAACTTACAAGTTCATTTGAGGAGAGCTCTAGCTAGTAACTAATTTCTGTTCCAAGTCATTGAAGTGCAGGAAACAGAATACAGATTTTGAGTCAGAGCTAAGTTCTAACTTCAGCTCTGCCACTTGGCAACTGGATGACCTTGGGAAATAACTTAAACTCTCTAAGCCTCGGTTTCCTCACCTGTAAAATGAGGATAATCCCTTAAGGTTGATGGGAGGGTTAAATAGATCTAATACACATAAAGCACCTTATACACTGCCTGGGACACAGTGTCCTTGATGTCCCTGATGAGCAGTAGCTACCATTATTATTCATATAAAATCACAACTATTTAAAACATGACTTGCTTCCGGTTCTACACTAAGTTTTTGTAATCGCCAGTTGTCTCAAAGAATAAAGCATTTTGTTCTGGAAAGATGGATGAAGTCAACGTGCAATGAAATAATCAGTTGAAATGGAGGGAAAATTATCCCATCCTGCATACTGCAGACCTCAGTTTCCCCTCGAGAAGTCCAGTTTCCACAATTTTTAATGACGTGAACCTTTAAAGACAACACCTAGCCAGGGTATCATTGCCAGGAAGGTAAACTCTTCCTTATCTCAGAGGCATATGTATTTTTAGAAGAGAGATCACTCATTACTTTGCTTGTTAAAATTTTACCAATGGACTAATAATGTGTCTTTGTAGAGAAGAAATCCTCCCTGCCTCCCCTCACTCCCAACCCTAAGCAATCACGTAACCCACATAGCACATACCAAATTCCATGGAGATTTGTTCAAAGTTTATAAAAAAAATGGCCTCTTTGAAATGATTGCCACTTGTCTTGCCTATTACAAATGAATGATCAAATCAAATTAAAATGCATCCTGATGTCCTTGGGTAGGTTATCAACTTTGATCAAGAAATGGAAACCACTTTTAAAGTTACCATGGACCAACTCTATGATATGTTCCATGAGAATGGGAAGAGAATTCCCTTTATACAGCCTAATGTATTTTGGTCTATAGAATAATTAGTTTTTTAGGAAGATAACTAAGTACATGGAAAATTCCTCTGTTGTATCATATTCATTAATGAAATACAGAAAGAATAGGGGCATTCTAAATATTTCATATATGGTCCTAAAGATAACAAAAAAGATGATTCATAAGGATCCTATCCTATCTTAGTTTGAGTTCATCTAGGAGCTGAGCCTGAAACAGGGCTGGTTGCAAGTAGTTCATTTGGGAGTTGATCCCAGGAAATATGGGTAGGGGAATGGGAAGTTAGAGAAGGGAAGAGAAGGTAGCCAATGAAGATAGGTTAACAAGCAAGTTATCACTGTGGGTGACTGGGTCTTAGTCTCACTGGAGAATTCTGAGAGACAGTATAGAATATGTGCTTCAGAGTTATCCCACCAAGGGGCAGGGGAACTGGGGTATTTATACACCAACTTCCATCAGCCATTGGTTGAGGGCTGCTCCTGAAGGGTGTTAATTCTCTGGCACTTCTGGCCTGCCAACAGATGAGCAAGGCAGTTTCTAGATGCCAAAGCCCTTGGGCAAAGAAATGCAGATGCTGGCACTTGAAATTCAGACCAGAGTTCACCAAAGTGGTAAGGGGAGGGGATACGGGCAGGGCCCCACAGCGTCTGCTACAGATACCTTACTTAGACTATTTAAAGGAAGTCCCAGAAAAACATACATCAAGATGAGAGTTAGAACCTTCAAAATTGCCAATCCCTGCTCAGAAGTGAGCTATGCTACCGGAAAATGAATCTGATATGAATCCACAGAGTAGTGATCAGTTTATCTTGTTATCTGTATTTACTTAATAAAAAGCACATAATTATGATATAAGCCATAACTGAACAACACTATGGGTGCAGGGTCATCAAGGTTTAGGCTTTGTCCACCATATGGTCCCTGTCCCACCTACTCAACTCCATGGTCGTAGCAGCCACGGACAATATGTAAAAGAAAGGGGGTGGCTGTGTTCCAAAATTTTATTTATGAAATCAGGTGGCTGACTCATGGGCCATAGTTGATGTAAGCAAAGGGAAAAGTAAATTCAAAGAACGTAAAATTTTTCTGTCACTTATAATAGCATGATTTCGATATGCCTCATCTATATTGCTTCCTCTTAGCCCTTCTCACTTTTTAATTAATTTAAAAAATTTTAGTAGGTAATACAATGACACGATTGAAAAATCTGAACAATACAAAGGACCATACATTGAGAATTCTCACTCTCCAGCCTCTATTCACTGTCTTACTTGTCCCTGACAGGTCACCTCTTTTAATAGCTAAAGCATAAACGCACACACTTTCCACCCTTCCTACACAAAAAACAGCATACTATATTTACAATTCTGCATCTTGTTTTTTATTTAATATATACAAGAAATCTTTTGATATATCAGTGTACAACTTCCTCCTCCTTTTTTTCCCACTGCATAGTAACTCCTAGTATGAATGTACCCTGGGAAATCTAGCCGGCCCCCTACAGGCAGACACTGGTTTCTGGTCTTCCGTATTATAAGTGCGTGCTAAGGGAAGAGTACAAAGAAAAACTTTTATGTACATCATTTTGTACAAGTATTTGTATAGCTATAGGATAAATTTCCATAAGTGAGATTCCTGGATCAAAGGCTTGATGAATTTATGATTTTGATAGAAACTGACAACATGACCTCAAAAAAGGTGGTTCCATGTCTGCACTCCCATCAGTAGCACACAGGAGTGTCTTCTAACCTCGTTTTCATTGGAAAAAAGCAGAAATATCCCCAAGACCACACCTATGTTCAGAGATTCGCTAGAAAGACTCATGGGACTCAGCATGTAGTTGTACTCACGGCTGAGATTTATCACAGCAACACAGATCATAAGGGAGGAAGACACAAGCGGAGTCTGGAGGAATCCATGTGCAGGCTTCCTTATGCTCTCCATCCCACCAAGGGTCACACAGGGCACACTCGGCCCTCAGCAACGCAAACGCAACAACACGTATGAGAGGTTTCTGCCCACGGAAGCCATTAGAAAGACTCAGGCCGGTCACATAGGCACCCTCTGCCTAGACATATCAAAATTCCAGGCTCCAGGAAGGAAAGCAGTGTTCAGTGTCAACCATAATGTCTGTACAGTCTAGGCACCCTGAACCAGCCTTATGAGTTAGCAAAAGTTTCATACCTGTACAGGGAACTGTCGACCAGCCCAGTTCCCAGACGCCAGCCAAGGGCCAACCCCTCAAGCAGGCCTTGTTAGGGGAGAGTGGCCTCAGGCCTGCTATGTCAACTCTTTCTGCACAATCTCATAGGATTAAATTATTTCAGGTAAACTAATGAGCTAGTTTGAAACTATACTGCCAGTGGCAGGAAGTAGATGTGGCTTTTGGTGAACTCTGGCTCAGAGGGATGAGCTCTGATTGGTCGGCTGCTTGCCTTGAACCACTTCACACTGTTTGAACCCAACTGTAGCACTCCAGGCCCTGCTGCAGGCAGATGTGCCTGGCATGACAAAACTGTCTCCTAACAAAATTACTACTTATTTCAAGCTGCTGCTTTTAAAAAAAATGACCCCATTCTTTCATTCTATAGAACTACAAAGAGCCAAAAAGGAACTGAGGGCTGGTGCTGGCTTCACAGATTTTCACGAAAGACAGACTGTACTAGCTCAGGGAGAAAGCAGACTATAGAACAGATTTCTTTTGGCTTACAACTGAGATTTAAATATACAAATTCCTTAACAAGAGAGTTCCCTCTGTAGATGTATTTTAGTGATTCTATGAAAGCATACATATTTTCTAATGCAATCCACCTGTGCACCTCTAAAATAAACCATAAAATTCTTTAGAGCTTAATAGTAGAAAGGCATGTGAGAGGTTCCTCTCTAAACCTTCTAATAGTCTCATTTTACAGTTAGGTTTTTAATTGAAATATAATATACATAAAGTGCATAAATGAGAAGTGTACACCTCATTTCATTTTCACAAAATGGATATACCTGTGTAACCAGATTAAAAAAGCTATCACTAGCACCCAAGACCCCATCCCCCTTGTGCCCTGACCGTCCCCCTCAAAGCTAGCCACTATCCTTTTAAACATCACTGATATGTTTGTTCAGTTCTGACTTTTATATAAATGGAATCATATGGAATGTTCCCTTTTGTGTCTGGTTTCTTTCATTCAACAACTTGCTTGTGAGATTCATCTTCCTTGCTGTACGTCACAGTAGTTTATTTATTCATTGCCGTATAGAAACCCATTGCATGAATATTCCATAGTTTATCTGAAGGACATTTGGATTGCTTCCAGTTTGGGGCTGTTATAAAGAGTTCAGCATGTTCATTTTCAAAATGCTAGTGAAATTTTTTTAAATCGATGAATAGGCATACAGTCAAGTACACAAATCCTAAGTATACAACTTGATGAATTTTACACACACACACACACATCCACACCTGTGTAACCAAACCCAAGAGCAGGATATAGAATACTTCCATCACCTTAGAAGGCTCCCTGAGACTGTCTCAATTTTAAATCACTTCAAAAAGATGAGCAACTGCCAATTTTTAAACCCACTGCGCACACCTCCACTTAGGTAGCACGGCAAACGTGGTCAAGCCTCGAGTTCTACTCCAGGCTCTGTCATCTGCTTGTGACCTTACAAAGTCACTCTCAGCCTCTGTTTCACCATCTGCAAGTGAGGGGGTGGAGCTAGATGGATCCCAGGGCCCTCGCAGCTGCAAAAGTCTACACGTCAAAGAAAACCACAACCTTCCTGCCAGTCCTTCGTTCCTAAACCCAAATTCTTTCGGCTGCTATTTTATCCTGGAGTTGGCTCAGTGAAGATGGGGAGCAGTTAATCACCATTTCCCACTTATTAACTCTCCAGTTTCTTACATATTATTATGAAATCACCCCTCAGCCTTCTTTTCCTTAGGTTGAATAATTGCAGCTCTTTTATTTTTCCCATATTGGGCTCTACTCCAAGTCTTTGTGGCTCGCCCTGGAAGGGTTTCTCATTCTCTACAGGACTCTAGAAAGTGGGAGCCCCAACAGGATATAGTATTTTAGTAATGTTGACCAAAGGCAACTAAGGAAAGAAGCCCAGATAATGAACAGCTCCTCCAGAGCCTTCCTATTCAAAGTGCAGCTGAAACCAGCAGCGGCAGCCGCAGCCGTCCCCTGGGATCTCGGGACAACTGCACATGTTCACGCTCCTCCCCAGACCCTCTGAGGCAGTTTAACAAGACACCCAGGTGATCCCTACGTACACTGAAGTTTAAATACGCAAAGGATGCTGTATTTAAAGTAAATCTTGAGAAAAGGTGGTTTACTAGTTTCCATTGCTGCTGTAACAAACGACCACAGACTTAATGGCTTAAAACAATACAAATTTATTCTCTAACCGTTCTGGAGGCCAGAAGTCCAGAATCAGTTTTACTGGGCTAAAGTCAAGGAGTAGAAACGGCTGCTTCCTTCTGAAGGTTCTCGGGGAAAATTTCCCGGCCTTTTTCAGTTTCTAGTGGCCACCTATATTCTTGGGTTGTAGCCCCTTACTCCATCTTCAAATCTCTGTTCCTCTCACCTCGGCTTCCATCCTCACATCTTCTGCCTCCCTCTTACAAGGACCACTGTGACTGGATAATCTCCCCATCTCAAGATCCTTAATTATGTCTGCAAAGTCTCTTTTGCCATATAAGATAACATATTCATAGGTTCTGAGGATTATGATCCAGACACGGGGGGTGGGTGGGCATTATTCAGCCTACTACAGATGAGGAGGAAGAGAAATAGGACAGAACGAGGCAGTAATTATTAGCCAACATCACTTATCAATTATCACTTATATAGGTAGAGAATTTGATGCAAAGAAGTCAAACAAAAATATAGAAAATTCCTATGCAGCGTATAACCCTGCACTTTAACATGCAGCAATAGTTAAAGGACCCACAGCTTTAAGCCCACCAAGTCTGAGCTTTCCTCCCTCTTAGAATCACAGCATCTTAGACTTGGAAGAAACCTTGATAGTAAATTGCTGCAATTTCCATACTGTACAAAGAAACTGAGACGCTGGGAGACTAGTGCTCTCCAACAATAGAGACCAGGATTTGAGCCCATGTTTTACACAACCCAATGCTACCTCTTTTTAATGTTTTAAGAATGGCTTAATTCTGTTTATTGAACGGAATGCTAACTGATCTTTTGATGACTGCATGTTATCTAAAACTGAAATTGCCTAAATTCATTATTTCAATAAGCATTTCTTGAGCACCTACTGTGCAGTAGTAGGTGCTAGGATACACCAGGATACAAAATTCCTGGCTCTTCTGGAGTTCGCACTATTAGGTAAACAAGGAAGCAAGATTTTTGTATTGTAAGCATACAGTATGAGCAATACTGTGATAAGGATTAGTTCATGATCTCATTCATTCCACCGCTGTGACTGCCTTCCATGTGCCAGAAACATTAAGAGCGCCAGGAGGCACAGAGAAGGGAGGATCCGATTCGGCACCACATGCAGTGACAATTCAAGCACTGAGTATCTCTCAAAGAAGTTGAGGAAAGAGAGAGCCCCATTTATTGAAGGTCTGAAAACACCCCATTTTGCATAAGAGGTGCTTATTACATCTGTGCTTGTGGAAAGGCATGCTACTGCTTCAGTTTTCCCGGAAACTGCAGAAAAACCATCCTACTACTTCTTTTTCAGCATTAAATATTTGTGCCTTTTCATTCCCCTTAAGAGTAGTTTTCTTTTTTTTGTTCTCTCAACACCTCCCAAGCCACCTCTAGATCATTCTGTTCATTCCCTTCTCTCAAGTTCATAACTATTTAAGATTACAATAAATGGTATGCTGGTAAATGGTTAACAACTGGCTCTTGGGTGGGGTTGGGGGGGGGACCCGGATCTTTAGCGTTTGTCATTTTCCACGGTGGAAATACTCCCAGCATGGCCAATCTTAAGCTACCACTGTGATGTCACTGAACTTGGAGTTGGGAGGAGACACTCATAATTGGGACAAGAACCAGTCTGACCCACTCCAGCAGACCACTGGACAATCAGGAACCCTCTGCAACCAGATCTGTGAAGCTGACAAAGCCCAGAGTCCTCCACAATCTGAGTCTTCCCAACATGCTCCAGTCTGGCCAGTTTCACGTATAGATTGTGACCTCCAGGCGTCTGCTCAAATTATTTCCAGGATAGTCTATCCAACCCTTTCAAGTCTTATCTCTGTCAGAAGCCTTCCCTGGCTACTCCTATCCCCAGTAAACCCTCTCCCCTCTTTCTGCTCCTCCCCAATACTTATCTGCACCACACACCTTGAATTCCATTTGCTCACAGGATTTCTTGATGGTTTAGTGTACATGAACTGTCTGCAACCTACCTATAATTCCTGCAAGAATCAAGACTAGCTCAGGTCCCTTTGGCATCCTCCCTTATATTTATCACAACAGATAGGCATATGGCGAGTACTCAATAGCACCTGCATTAATTCTCCTTTGAAATGATCTAAATAGTCCCGAAAACAGCATCTGTGTAAAAACCATTCACTCCTGGTCTAAAATATAAGAAAATCTAATATCATCCAGCCTCATAATTTGTAGCAAGTATGTTTTTTTTAGCTTTGAGGATAATTTACATACATTAAACTTCACCCACTTTTAAGCGTAGTTTGATGGAATTTAGTAAATTATATGCAGTTGTATAATTATGACAACCAATACACAGAACAGTTCCCCCACTTCACAAAATGTCCTAGTAAATTTCTGTAGCTGATCTCCTTCTCCAACCACTGGCAATCACTGATCTACTTTTCGTTGCTATAGTTTGGCTTTTCTAGAGTGTCATATAAATGAACTCATACAGTATGTTTGCATTTGTCTTGTTTCACTTAGCATAATGTTGGAGATTTTCCCATATTGTTATATATATGCATATGTCTTTCCTTTTCATTGCTGTGTAGTGTTCCACAGTATGAACATATCACAGTTGTTTTTTTTTTTAATTCATTTACCAGGTGAAGGACATTTGAGTTGTTTCCAGTTTGGGGCTATTATGAATAATGCTGCTATGAACACTCACTTGTAAGTCTTTGGGTAAACAGATTTTATTTTTATTGCTAATTTTTTATATCTTTATTGAGTTCTTTTATATATCAGACACAATTATAAATATATTATACCTACCTTCTCATTTAATGCTAACATCAACCCCAAGGGATGGATAGTTTCAGTTCACCTAAAAAAATGAAGTTGCACACACTTACATAGCTAGGAAGTGGAGGAGTCAGGATTTGAACCCTGCTTTCCCATATGGTTGTCACAGGGATTAGATGAGTTAATATATATAAAGTGCTTAGAACAGTAAGTGTTCAACAAATGGTAGCTATTATAACTATGCTCTTTCCCACACACAATCCTACCACCCACAGAGTATTCAATTGTGTTTGAAAGTAAGGCTGTACAACTACTGAAATAAATGAATAATTCACCTCACCTCAGCTGCATTGTCCTTTTACCTGGCTCACCTCTCTTTTCTTCCCCATCCTCTATTCCAGTCCCAGGTTGCAAAAGAAATCCATGTTTTATCACCTCAGCAACTGATATCGCATTGTAGCAACAACTGAAAGATCACTCAGTGCTCACACGTGCTAAGACAAATACTTCACAATGAGTTGAAAGAAAAACTAGATTAGTTGGCCAGGTGGTTTTCAGACAGGAAGGAATTTTAGAAGACAAGACAATCCTCACTAGAGGTTTTTCGTTTTTTTAGTCATCGACCTCTTTTTCCTCCCTTCAGTTATTTCAGTTTTATGGATTTTAAGAATAGAGCACAAAAATGCCACACAAATCTTGTTGGGAAGAGTAAAATAGGACTGTCATTTAAAATAGATAGGAATCTTACAACAGTCTGGTATAGTGAAAGATTTAGTATAAAAGATGACTCCCATGTGGAGCCCAACCAAGGCAAAGCACTCACTACAATTCCAGAAGATGCTTTTTAAATAAAAGAGATACAAGATAAGCTCTGGTGAAAACCCCGGAGGAGGGTCTCTGAGTATCTTTGTTCTTGATATGGTAATTATCCACTCTTACCCTTTTGATGTTATCAAGCAACCATTTCAGCAACTGTAAGGAGCTTTTCCCATGTGAACATGAGGCCATTAACACAGTCAAACCCTGAACATATTTACATCTGCTTTTAAATAAGGTATTTTTTTCATATTCTTTGTTAAAAATAATTGAGATAAAAATTCAGCTGTTGAATTATTTTTTTTTCTAATATTATTTTTGCTCTCAACACTGTTTTTTGGCAATCACGATGATATATTTTGGTATTGAAAAAGCCAGTAATGAATACTCTGCTTTCAAATTGACTCTCAGGATTCAATATAGTACTTAATCAAATAAGAAAAATCTGTTTTAAGCTCTTGGTCTTCTAATTAGTTTGTTAATTGAAAAAGTAACCTAGACAGATTCAATTAACAAAAGTAATATACGTAGATGGTAACACAAAACTCAAAACAGAAATAAAGGATATATAGTAAAATTAAATCCCTCAGCATGGGCTTCATGGAAGCTATGAATCCCTGAAAAATTGTAGGCAAAATCTGCATACATTTGTATAGATGCTTATCAGAGGAGGGAGTTTATAAGTTTTCAACAGATTTTTCAGTGGTTCATGACCCAGAAATGGTGAGAACCAATAGTCTGGTTCATCTGGCTTAGTACAGCTCAGTGGGGTCAAATCTTAGGGTGGGGGTGCGGTATGTGTGGTGAGTAGAGTGGCAGTCATGGATTAAGTTCTCAAGTCAGCAGATAAGGCAAAAATGCCACAAAGTTAAAACCACAAAGTCTATCAAGTGGATCTTGGTCCTTAGAAGCATAAAAGCCAAAAAGACACTTTTGTTTGCCTTCAGCTGTGGCTTCCCCTTCCTGGGGGCAGGGGAGTCAAGATCCAGGTTGAAAGGAGGCAAAGACAACGGAGAAAACCCTGGTGGCTCTCTCTCTTTTGCTGAGGTCACCTGCCTGAGTTTGTGCGAGTTAACTGTGCACATCACAGGAGTCACTGGAGTCAGTGAATGTTTCCTCTGATGAATACAATAGAGGCCTCAGCAGTCTTGGCTTCTGTGACTTCTTAAAAATCATCTGGTGGTTTCTGCTTTAAATCCCAAACACCATTTTCATAACATTAAATGATAAGTGCAACATGGCGGGTAGGTATAATATAAGTAATACGAAGCAGTAGTAATAATTCAAAGTACATTTTAGAGCTTTTGGAAAATACCCAGTGAGATAAGTATATGAATATTACCCCCCCCCACAGATCTGTCTCTTTCACTTCTGACTTCGTTTGTGGAAATACTTTAAAAACTGGTATAACCAGAGAAAGCCATATAGCCTTAAAGTAATCTCCCCTCTCCCCCACCCTCAACTCCACCAATATTTTGCATCTTGAATAGGCAGTAAGCAGAATCTTCAGGAGGAGGACCCTCAGTTCTGCTTGGATTATGAGAGATCTTGCACATTTTTACATAGTACATAAATAATTTCACCAAACCATCCTCCAGGGGCAATCTTTGAAAAATGAGCAGCAAAAGATATAGATAATTTCACACAGTCTTAGCACATCTCATTTCTGGATAAGAACAAATGTCCTATCCACATGCTACATCCACTTGAAATAAAAATTTACTGAACCCCATTTTGTTCACTCATGCCATAGTAACTGTTTCCATCTCCTATAAAAATGGTACATTACAATTTCACAATGCAGAGCGGTTTAAAAGACAGTCAGACTCAGTGGAAACTTTGTTTGAAGACACCAGGGAGTCAGCCCCAGAGAAAACCACAAAAGTTCTAACACTAAAAGCAAAAATAAGCTAGTAGTAGTTATTCAGACGCCAAACTGTCAATTGTGTGACCTCTTTCCATGCTGGCCACTTTCCACTGCTCATTATGAGAAAGGTTGTTCTTTCTCTCTCCCGAATGAATGCAGCTTTTGAATACACTTTTCTAGTTACATTTGGTCCCAGCGCCGATGGATTATTTTAACCATGAGCTCCTAATGGGAAACTCACTCACTTTCTTCCTAGAGAAAGAGCTGCCTTGTGATAATTACAGAGGTTTTCAAAACTCCAGGATGTGTTGCGTTTTGAAAGGAAAGAGACGCAGTCTTTGGCAAAACAACAGAGAAATAATTTCCCTCTGGTCCATCCTTGTCCATTGTCTTAAGTTTGCAGTGAAATGGTGAAAGAAACCAGAAAGAAATACTCATGTTGCAGTTTCATATTTTGTATCACATGTGATAACCAAATCAGTATTTTTCCTAAAGTAATTCTTTATGGTATCTCGTTTTATTATATCCAGAATTGATAACAAATGACAGCAGGATGTGGCCCATTTATATCCGGAAAGCAGTGAGAGGTTAGTGAAAGCAAGAGGAAAAGTTGCTATAAATTGTATCAATAGGGTTATCTTAAAAAGGTCATCTGTTGCTTCTCTACCTTGCAGTACAGTCATGTGCCACATAATGTTTCGGTCAACAACAGACTGCATATATGATGGTGGTCCCGTAAGATTAGTACCACATAGCTCCCGTGTGTAGTAGGCTATACCATCTAGATCTGCATAAGTACACTCTATGATGTTTGCACAATGATGAAATCATCTAATGATGCACTTCTCAGAACATATCCCCATCGTTAAGCAACACGTAACTGTATAAAGGAACATGGGAAATCAGCAAGAGACTTGACAAATCTGAAAGAATCGATGCTGATCCTTAACCTTCTGCCCAAAGACATGCATGGTAATATAAATAAATCAGTGAAGCAGATCTGTGGAGTGTCTTATTCAGACAAAAGCAGAATAGCTGATAAATTCTGAATCGCCATGTCTGGCATTACTGCCAATTCCCTCCTATAGAAAGCAGACAAGGGCGGCTGCTATACTAGACCAAATGCTGACTCGCTGGGAAACTAAGTTGGTGAAGTGAAGGGAACCTTGGGAGGAAGTGGCTATGTCTTCTCACATTGAGCAGTGGGGCAAGGGGCTGATGCCAGGGAACAGAGGGCACAGTGAAGGGAGTAATTCCAGCTTTGGGGCCTTCCAAAGGTTCAGAAAATGGCAAATTTGATTCCAGGGTCAGAGTTTTTAAAGGAAGATGGCTTTTGAGGATTGGGATGGTCTCAGAAATGATATTCTGGTAATATACTCATCAACAAGTCCCAAAAGAAGTGAAAGAGAAACAGAGGGAAGTTAGAATGGTTTATGGGAATTGCCCTTCCCATGCAGCTGTTGGGGCTCAGAGCTGGCCACCCCAGGATGTAAATGAAATTATTTTGAATTATTTTGATTACTTTGAATTAAAGTCACTTGAGAAACAGCCAGTGCAGAAAGGGCACTTTGACCCTCCTCTATGTCCCCCTGAAAGCAGGAAATAAATCTCCCAGGTGAAAGGTAGAGAGACATTCTTATCACCAGAGAGAAGGAACTCACCGCCAAGAAGGCTGTGTAAACAAACTCTGCTTAGATTCCCCTCTAATTAAGCACCCAAAGCCTAAGTTTCTTTGTCTTCTCAATTTCTCACACATTTATTGTTTCTTTGTTTAAAAAGTATAAAAGCTGCTTGCTTTGGTCATTTCTTTGCATCTCATTTCTATGAGACCTCTGTACATATGAATTAACATTTTTTTCTCCTGTTAATCTGTCTTGTGTCAATTTAATAATTAGATCAGCCAAAAGAACCAAGAGGAGAAGGGAGGAATTTCCCTGTTCCTGACACAGCATATATGAAAGACAGGGAGAAGGGCATGTATTAAAGGACAAATAAGAAATCTGGAGGATAAAGTCAGAAAGGTGAGTTTCCAGAGTATTTAAGTGTGTGTGATAAATGCAGAATAGGCTATGAGGTGAAAAGGCCAGAAGGCACCCAGCTCTGCCACAAACAGGCTTCATGAAGACCTGGAAAAGTCACTCGACCCTAGCTGTCACTAAATGTAAGTTCAATTCTCTTTCCTCATTTCTAAAAAGCAAGTAGTAAAGTCACTGGCTTACAGACAGGTTGTAAAGATCAAATGCACATGAGAACACTTTGTAAACTGTAAAGCAGTTCATGCCATCACAATCAAAAAGAGTGAAGAAGTCATGGGCTAAATTTGTGGGCTGATGTTTCAATTCCAACAGGTAAAAGAAAATCCGATTGTCTTCTCAACTTCATTTTGCTTCTGACTTCTTGGACAGAAACAATGACCATCAGCTAGGAAAGAGTAGGGAAAATACTAGGAAGAGAGAACTGAGGCCCAAAATCAATTAGAAGATATTCTAAAGGAATTTAAGCATTGCAGTGAAGACAAATTATACCCCAGGTACTTGGAGAACTGAAAAATTAAACAGCGAAATCCTCCCTTGTAATACAGATGGAGTCAGGGAAATGCATTTGCAATTTCCGAAAGAGAAAAAGATATGTGCCTCAAAAACTATGCATTGGTGAATTTGATATACATCCTAGTCAAGAGTCTAGATGTCTTATGAGCACTTAGGAGAGGATGCAGTGATTATTAGATGTAAGATTAGCCTCTCTTGTTTTTTTTCTGAGAAGGTAATTAGATTGTTAGGTTGAAGGAATTTTCCAGACATGAACTATCTGGATATGGAAAGGCACTTATAAAGGTCTTTCAAACTACCTTGTTCACAAGGGAATATGAAAGAGATGACCTTTAGTGATGTTGATTCCCAACAGATCTCAAGGCTGTGTCCAGAAGTGGTAATAAAGTATTAAGCTGCCGGGCAGTCTCCAGTGATTGGAGTGGTCAAGGGGCTGGCCCTTCCCTACTGAAGCATGCTTATCAATGGCCCAGACAAAGTTATTGACACCTTCTTGACTAAGTCTGTAGGTGATATGAAACTAGGAAGTGAGGCCAACCCACTTGATGACAAAATCATCAGATGCCAAAATGAACTTGACAAAATGAGGCGAATCGGAAGAAGTTAAATGTCATGGGGACAAATGTCATATCCTAAATTCAGGTCTTAGGTACCAAATGCATGATTTCAAGCTGGAGGCGAGAGGTGTGGTGGTGGGACAGGCTCATCAGCAACACATCAAGAAAGACTGAAGGGCTTACTCGATATAAACAACAACTTCAGCCCAATAATGTGTTCACCCAAAAAGGCCAATCAGAGCTTACACTAAATGACCAAAAACAGGGAACCAAGATGATGTATGTTGTTTGGTGTTCAGTTCTAGATGCCATACTTCTAGAATAACTACAAGGAGTCCAGCAACTAGGTGGAAGGGCTGGTGGGAAGATTAGAAATTATGCACTCAAGTACCTAACACAGCACCTCATTCTGAACTCGTAGATTCTGTGAAATGTGTCCATTTTGCATCTAGGTATGACATCAGAATACTTAGGAAGATTCGAGTTGAGCAAAGAATTTTCCAGAAAGTGAAAATTTCTTTATAGACATTGAAATAGTGTGTAAAGGTAACCCTGGAAAAGAGTTACTTAAATGATGGGAGGAAATGTTTTGTATTAAAAATAACTTTTAGAGAGCAATAACTGAAAACTGCTTGATTTCCAAAATAAAAGGTCAACACCTCAACAAAGAGTAAGATAAGTTTACTCAGTTTCTTAGTTTTGAAGGTAATATTCACAACCGAATATAACTACACGATTTTTAAATCAGATCCAAAACCAGTCTTGGGTTTTTCTTCCATCTCCTTATTTCCCATAACTTTTGCTCATAGAACATGAATTAGATATGTAAATCAGCTCACAAAGTGAAATACAGGATCTTAGTCATCTTTTCTTAGATAAAATTGTCTATTGTTAGTTATTAACCAGCCTACATATAAAAGAATAACTTTTAAAATGTGACGGTTGCATAAGAGTTTTCCTTTACCCCTTGGGTCAAATGAGGGGAAATTCCATGGCACAGAATGAAATGTATGCTGTTTCCACAGAAAAGATTCTGTTTCCACAAAGTCTGGCAATAGCATTCTTGGACAACTAATATCTTTCCTTTCTCACACTTTTTCAATAAAGTCATTCACTGCCGGGCTCCCTGAAGTGGTGGTTATTGATTTGGACATAACAGAACCCACATTTTTTCCCTTTCTAGGACCTGGGCTCGTTTCTTACCTTAATTCTAAAGATATCCCAAAGTGGTTAATCAGGCACAGAAGTAAACAAGACTGCATGAGACACTTGGAGATGGTGTAGACACTTTATCCCAAGAGTCTATCTTCTGGAGCAACAGATGCATGGAACGTGGGAGGCTGGGAGAATATTCTACCCTAGGATTTGACCAAAAGCCATCAGAGTAACATCCAAAGGATATTAGGTGTCCATCAACTGATGAATGGATAAACTAAATGTGGTACATATCCATACAATGGAATATTATTGGGCCATAAAAAGGAATGAAGTATAGACACATGCTACAACATGGATGAACCTCAAAAACTTTCTGCTAAGTGAAAGAAGCCAGACATAAAAGGTCACATACTGTATGATTCCATTTATGTGAAGTGTCCAGAATAGGTCAATCCCTAGAGGCAGAAAGTAGATTAGTGGTTGCTTAGAGCTGGGCAAGTGAGTTAGGGGGGAATGTTGAATGACAGCTAATGGGTATAGGTTTTGTTTAGGGGGACAAAAATGTTCTAAAATTAGATTGTGGTGTTGGCTGCATAACCGTGTGAATATTCTAAAACAGTGAATTGTACACTTGAAATGGGTGAACTGTATGTGAATTGTGTAACAATAAAGCTGTTAGAAAAACATTAGGGAGTCCTGATGAAAATGGGGGCCATGAATTCATAATCTGCGGTTATCCAGTTTAGTTTCTATGTTGAAGCAATTGTCCCCTCTTGGGCTCCTTTACTCTCCTTCCAGAACACCCCGTTTGGTGACATTTCAATTATTTTCCATCCCTTTATTTATAATTTATTTTTAACTACTTTCTTTGAGGGGTGGGGTTGAGATAACTTCAGGCTTTCAGAAGCGTCGCAAAAATATTAGTTTCTATACATCCTTCACCCAGCTTCTCCTTATGTTAACATCTTACAGAACTACAGAACACTTATCAAAACTAAAAAATTAACGCCCTTACAATGTTATGAACTAAAGTACAGAACTTATTTGGATTTTGCTGGTTTTCCCACTAATGTTCTTTTTCTGGTCCAGGATCCAATCCAGGATCTCACACTGCATTTAGCTGTCACATCTCCTTAGTCTCCTTCAATCTGTGCCAGTTCCTCAGTCTTTGTTTTTCATGACCTTGACTCTTTTGAAGAGTACCAGTCACGTATTTTGTAGAATGTCCCTCAATCTGAATTTGTCTGATGTTTCCTCATGATTTGGTTGAGGTTACGAATTCCTGGGAAGGAAACCAGAGAAGCGATGCTGCGTCCTTTGCAATGCATCGTTATCAGGGGCCCAACGGTGTTGATATCTATTACTCGTGATGTTAACCTTGACCCCTTGGCTGGGGTGGGCTCTGCCAAGATTCTCCACTGACATTTACAATTTAAAACTTATTTCCATACATTCAAAAAATATTTATTCAGTGTTTGCCATGTGCCAGAGATAATGTTAGGCTCCAGGGTAGTGATGCTCATTCTTGTCTGCAAATCAAGATGGTCTATGAAGCCTTTTAAACACACACACTCCTAGGTTCAGCTTCTTGAGATTCTGAACCAGTAGGTCTGAGGAAGGTTTCCCAGGAGATTCTGACAGTGGTCCAGATGGAGAGGTAGAGAGAAATAGGACAGTGGCCCTACTTTGGAGGAGCTCTCAGTCTAGAAGGAAGAAGAGCACATAGATAAATCATGAAATGATGACAAGCATTCTAACAAGGCATGGACTGAGGGCTGCACGAGCCCAGAAAACAGAGCCCCGAACACTGCTTCAGGGAGAGTCTGACTGCCAGGACCCAGTCTTTGGAGGTACTCGACCATTAAACAGCTCTGGTCTCTGTATTTACTTCTTTAAAACTGTACGATGAATGTATGTGTGCAAAGTATAAAGTAATTCATGCGGTCTGCATGCATTTTGTCAGAAAAATCACCTTGTCCTTTGCAAAAAGGGAAATCCTTTACAACTGGGAGACTAAGTCTGTTTGGCAGCCTCCAAATCTGTTTAAAGAACTTACAGCTGTTCCAATCTCTGGTGGTGTCAGAAGATTTGGGGAAGAAGACAGGCAGGGGGCCCCCAACAGTGACGCCAGGCTGAAGATGAGTAGGCACCACCCAGAGACCCCAGAGGCTACCCGACTCGTACTCACTAGTTCTTCCATTTTCTTAACCCTAAACCTTTAGCCAAGTCTTGTTTGAGCAGCTCAGGCTGGACTCATCTTACATTAGAATCACCTGAGGAGCTTTGAAAACACACCAGTGCCAAGGTTGCTCCCTGGCATCCTGGTTTAACTGGCTTGGGGCAGGACTTGGGCATCTGGCAGATTTTTAAACCTTCCCAGGTGTGGCTAATGTGAGCCAGGGCTGAGCATCACTGGGTTAGACTGGAGCCTTGCTCCTCGAAGTGTGGTCCTCAGACCAGCAGCATTGGTTTCACCTGGCAGCCTGTTAGAAATGCAGACTCTCAGGTCGTCACAGACCTACTGAGGAAGATTCTGCCATTTAACAAGATTCCCAGGTGATTTGTATGCACGTTAAAGTTTGAGAGGTACTGAGGTAGAGCTGCTCCATACCATATGGTAGCCACTAGCTACATGTAGTTATTTAAATTAATTAAAATTAAATAAAATCTAAAAGTCAGTTCCTCAGTTGCATGAGCCCCATTTCAAGTGCTCAATAGCCACATGTGGCTAATGGCTACCACACTAAGGAGTGCAGACATAGAACTTTCTGCCATGATGGAAATGTTCTATCGGACAGTGCTGGGCTAGAGTGTTCAATGAGCAGTAGCACTTGATATCCAAGGGAGGATGAATGTCAGGGAAGAGAATTGGAGGCTACTGGGTCCAGCTGTTCCCCCAGGTGTGGCAATCTCCCCTCATCCTTGGAGAACAGGTTTCCTTATAGATATAATTAATCAAGATGGAGAAAACCAAGGTGGCACGGCAATTAGGCAAGATAATGAGGAGTCTGATTTTGACCTGTTGAACTTCATATCCCTATGGGATATTTACTAGAATAGGGACACTGGGGAGAAGGGTTGCAGTACATGACCATATGTCACTTTTGAGAGTGACAGGAGACATTGCCAATAATGATTCCAATACAACAGGCATAAATTGGGACTTTCCAGGCCAACCAGGATGTATGGTCACCTAGGCTGTGCGTGGGAGAGAGGATGGGGCTAGAACTCTAGGTATAAGAACCATCAACACACAGACGGGAGACCATGGAGTGGGTGGATGACCCAACTGGGTATGTAGAGCAAGGGAAAAGACAATGAAGCACAGACTACCAACATTAAGGAGGTGGGCAGGGCCGGAGGAACCTCAGAAGACTGAAATCAACGATCAGAGACAGGATGAAGAGTCAGGAGGGAGGAGGATCCTAGAAGTCAATAGAGGGAAGAAGTTAAGAGTTAAACATGATCTTGGAGGAGGTGCAGGGCAAGTCTGGGACTAGGTGAGGCAAGAGAGCCCCAACCCTGAGCTTACACGACCCTAGGAGTGAACGCCTCCTTACATTTTGCACCCTGGGTACCTCCCTTGCGTCATCCTAGTCCTGGCCCTGGTGAAGGGTTGGAATCTTCTGAAATGAGTGGATGTGTGCCAATGTAGGCAAATGTGGAGGTGAAGCATCAAGAAACAGAGGGAATTTCCACCTGGTGTGCTGTTCGCTCCGCGGAACTAGGGTTTGGGAGTTGGACAGAGGAAGAAAAGTTTCGGCCTGATTCCTAAGGGGAATGGTGTAAGGAATTTTGAGTAGCCCTGAGGTCTCAGCAACCAGCAGGTATCTCACCCGCTTCTCATTTGAAGAACATGAAGGTAAAGAAGCTAAGTGCTTTGTCCCCCCCAGTAGCCAGGATGCAAGGTGGAGCTCAGACTCCAGCGTGGATCTTCTCACAGTGGTACAGAGTGGCCTTGAGTTCCAGTGCTCAGGTTCAAACACGGGCTTCATCACTTACACCAGTCGAGTAACCTCAGGAGAGAGGCTTATCATCTCCATGTCTCTGTTGCCTAATTCCTAAAAAAGGGATGAAAGATGAAAGGGTTTCCTTTGATGGAAAAAGATACTCCACGCAAATGGCAATGAAAAGAAAGCTGGGGTAGCAGTACTCATATCAGACAAAATAGACTTTAAAACAAAAACTGTAAAAAGAGACAAAGAAGGGCATTACATAATGATCAAGGGCACAATCCAACAAGAGGATAGAACACTTGTAAATATCTACGCACCCAATGTAGGTGCACCTAAATATATAAAGCAATTATTAACAGACATAAAAACAGAAATAGACAGTAACACAATAGTAGGGGACTTTAACACTCCACTTACACCAACGGATAGATCATCCAAACAGAAGATCAATAAGGAAACATTGGCCTTAAACGACACACTAGAACAGATGGACCTAGTAGATATATACAGAGCATTCCATCCAAAAACCAAAGAATACACGTTCTTTTCAAATGCACATGGAACATTCTCCAGGATTGATCACATATTAGGCCACAAAACAAGTCTCCATAAATTTAAGAAGATTGAAATAATACCAAGCATCTTTTCTGACCACAACGGTATGAAACTAGAAATCAACTATAGGAAGAAAATCAGAAAAGCCACAAATACGTGGAGATTAAACAAAATGCTACTGAACAACGACTGGGTTAACGAAGAAATCAAAGAAGAAATCAAAAAATACCTGGAGACAAATGAAAATGAAAATACGACATGCCAGAATTTATGGGATACAGCAAAAGCGGTTCTAAGAGGGAAGTTTATAGCGATACAGGCCTATATCAACAAACAAGAAAAATCTCAAATAAACAATCTAACAATGCACCTAAAGGAAGTGGAAAAAGAACAAACAAAGCCCAAAATCAGTAGAAGAAGGGAAATAATAAAAATCAGAGCAGAAATAAATGAAATAGAGACCAAAAAAACAATAGAAAAAATTAATAAAACCAAGAGCTGGTTCTTTGAAAAGCTCAATAAAATTGACAAACCATTAGCTAGACTCACCAAGAAAAAAAGAGAGAAGGCACAAATAAGTAAAATCAGAAATGAAAGAGGACATGTTACAACAGACACCTCAGAAATACAAAAGATTATAAGAGAATACTATGAAAAGCTATATGCCAACCAATTCGACAATCTGGAAGAAATGGATAAATTCTTAGAATCATACAACCTTCCAAAATTCGATCAAGAAGAAGTAGAGAATTTGAATAGACCAATCACCAGTAAGGAGATCGAAACAGTAATCACAAACCTCCCCCAAAATAAAAGTCCAGGACCAGACGGCTTCCCTGGTGAATTCTACCAAACATTCAAAGAAGAATTAATACCTATCCTTCTCAAACTCTTCCAAAAAAATTGAGGAGGGGGGGAAGCTCCCTAACTCATTCTACGAAGCTGACATTACCCTGATACCAAAACCAGACAAGGACAACACACACAAAAAAAGAAAATTACAGGCCAATATCACTGATGAACATCGATGCAAAAATCCTCAACAAAATACTAGCAAATCACATACAACAATACGTTAAAAAGATTATACACCATGATCAAGTGGGATTTATTCCAGGTATGCAGGGATGGTTTAACATTCGCAAATCAATCAACGTAATACACCACATTAATAAAATGAAGAATAAAAATCACATGATCATCTCAATAGATGCAGAGAAAGCATTTGACAAGATACAGCATCCATTTATGATAAAAACTCTGAATACAATGGGTATAGAAGGAAAGTACATCAACATAATAAAGACCATATATGAGAAGCCCACAGCTAATATCATCCTCAATGGTGAAAAACTGAAAGCTATCCCTCTAAGAACAGGAACCAGACAAGGATGCCCACTCTCACCACTCCTATTTAACATAGTACTGGAAGTCCTAGCCAGAGCAATCAGGCAAGAGAAAGAAATAAAAGGGATCCAAATTGGAAAGGAAGAAGTGAAACTGTCACTATTTGCAGATGACATGATTTTATATATAGAAAACCCTAAAGAATCCACCAGAAAACTTTTAGAAGTAATAAACGAATATGGTAAAGTTGCAGGATACAAAATCAACATACAAAAATCAGTTGCATTTCTGTACACTAACAACGAAGTAGCAGAAAGAGAAATTAAGAATACCATCCCATTTACAATTGCAACAAAAAGAATAAAATACCTAGGAATAAACTTAACCAAAGAGGTGAAAGATCTGTACACCGAAAACTATAAAACATTTCTGAAAGAAACTGAAGAAGACACAAAGAAATGGAAATATATTCCGTGCTCTTGGATTGGAAGAATTAACATAGTTAAGATGTCCGTACTTCCTAAAGCCATCTATAGATTCAATGCAATCCCTATCAAAGTTCCAACAACATTTTTCACAGAAATAGAACAAAGAATCCTAAAATTTATATGGAACAACAAAAGACCCCGAATAGCTAAAGGAATCCTGAGAAAAAAGAACAAAGCTGGAGGTATCACACTCCCTGATATCAAAATATACTACAAAGCTATAGTAACCAAAACAGCATGGTACTGGCACAAAAACAGACACACAGATCAATGGAATAGAATCAAAAGCCCAGAAATAAACCCACACATCTATGGACAGCTGATCTTTGACAAAGGAGCCAAGAACATACAATGGGGAAAAGAAAGTCTCTTCAACAAATGGTGTTGGGAAAACTGGACAGCCACATGCAAAAAAATGAAAGTAGACCCTTACCTTACACCATACACAAAAATTAACTCCAAATGGATTAAAGACTTGAATGTAAGACCTGAAACTGTGAAACTTCTAGAAGAAAACATAGGCAGTACGCTCTTCGACATCGGTCTTAGCAACATCTTTTCAAACACCATGTCTGACCGGGCAAGAGAAACAATAGAAAAAATAAACAAATGGGACTACATCAAACTAAAAAGCTTCTGCACAGCAAAGGAAACCATCAACAAAACGAAAAGACAACCTAACAATTGGGAGAAGATATTTGCAAACCATACTTCTGATAAGGGCTTAATCTCCAAAATATATAAAGAACTCATGCATCTCAACAACAAAAAAACTACCAACCCAATTAAAAAATGGGCAAAAGACCTGAACAGACATTTCTCCAAAGAAGATATACAGATGGCCAACAGATACATGAAAAGATGTTCAAAATCACTAACTATCAGGGAAATGCAAATCAAAACTACAATGAGATATCACCTCACGCCCGTCAGAATGGCTATAATTAACAAGACAGGAAACAACATGTGTTGGAGAGGATGTGGAGAGAAGGGAACTCTCATACACTGCTGGTGGGAGTGCAAACTGGTGCAGCCGCTATGGAAAACAGTATGGAGATTCCTCAAAAAATCAAGGATAGAACTACCATATGATCCAGCTATTCCACTGTTGGGTATTTATCCAAAGAACTTGAAAACACCAATTTGTAAAGGTACATGCACCCCTGTGTTCATTGCAGCGTTATTCACAATAGCCAAGACTTGGAAGCAACCTAAGTGCCCATCAAGGGACGAATGGATAAAGAAGCTGTGGTATATATACACAATGGAATACTACTCAGCCATAAGAAACGATGAAATCCAGCCATTTGTGACAACATGGATGGACATTGAGGGTATTATGCAAAGTGAAATAAGTCAGAGGGAGAAGGTCAAATACCGTATGATTTCCTTCATTAAGTAGTAGATAATAGCAACAGTAAACAAACACATAGAGACAGAGATTGGATTGGTGGTTACCAGAGGGGAAGGGGGGAGGGAGGAGGGTAAAAGCGATAATTCAGTACATGTGTGTGGTGATGGGTTGTAGTTAGTATTTGGGTGGTGAACATGATGTAATCTATGCAGAAATAGAAGTATAATGATATACACCTGAAATTTTTACAATGTTATAAACCAATGTTACTGCAATAAACAAAAAATTAAAAAAAAAAAGAAAAGGTTTCCTTTTGGGGTGATGAAAATGTTTTGGAACTAGATAGAGGAGGTACAAAAGGTTGCTACAACATTTTGAATGTACTAACTGTCACTGAATTGTTCACTTCAAAATGGTTAGTTTTACGTTATGTGAATTTTATCTCAATAAAAAGAGGGATAACTATACCAACTTCATAGGGTGGTCTTGGGATTAAATGAGTCAATTCACATTAAGCAATTAGAACAAATCTGACATACCATAAGCCCTCCAATGATACTGATACTGATTATATCATAGTCCAGCTGCTTCATTTCATGTAAGTACCATGAAAATGTACTCAAGGGATCTAGACCATTTAAGTGTCTCAATTTTTGCCTAATGAATGATTAAAACCAAACATTTAAAAATGCATTTCTTTTTAGAATGTATATGAAGTGTCCTTTCCTTCACATTTTCTATCACTGAATAGCAAGTTGCCATTTCACTAAACTGTACATCGTCTCTTAAAAATTAAATACAGCATTAAAATTAAAAAAAACAACTAGGCTTCTTTAAATGACAAAAAAACCCCACAAAACAGTGTCATCTTTTCTTACCCTGAGCAACATCACCAGAGAGTGCTTAATAGCACATATTGTACAAAGACACATTTCAAATTGAGCTGCCAGCGATTTACAATGGATATATTAATACTATTTTTATCCAAAAAGAATGGGATTAAGAAAGACATTATGAGGCAGTCAAAAGCTTTGTTTCAACAGTTTGTAAACAGATGTAAATAAAGATTGAAACTTTGGTCTAGGAATGAATCGGAACAATTTCATAGAGAAAAGCCTACACTTCTCTGGGGCTTAAGGAGAAAAATTAAGAAAAAAAAGAATGGATGTTGGGAAAAATTAACACAATCAATGGCATATTCCTTGGTAATCTGATTCAACAAATATTCACTGAGCACTGAATATACTCAACACATTCCATAAGGTGCTAGGGATACAGGAATTGGTGAACAACTTTTAAAGCTGGAGGCTCATCAGTGATACCTGCAATGCTGGTTACAGGGAAGTGATGACAGCGGTCCACCCTAAGAAATGACAAAGGTGTGGCAGTGGCCAAGAGCTTGCATAGTGTTGAAAATTTAACTTATATACTGTTGTAAGTCAAATTGTGTTCCAACCAAAATATATGTTCAGGTCCTACCCTCCACTACCTATGAATGTGGCCTTACTTGGAAATAGGGTCTTTGCAGATGTAATCAAGTCAAGATGAGGTCACACTTGATTTGGGTGGGCTCTAATCCAATGACTGGTATCTTTATAAGAAGAGGGAAATTTGGACACAGAGGAGAGACACAGAGACAATGTGAAGGTAGAGATAGAAATTGGAGTGATGCTTCTGCAAGCCAAGGAATGCCAAGGATTGTGGGCAACATCAGAAGCTAGGAGAGAGGCATAGAATGGATTCTCCCTCAGAACCTTCAGAGGGAACCAACCCTGCTGATACCATGGTTTTGAACTTCTGGCCTCGGGAACTGTGAGAGGATAAATTTCTGTTGTTTAAGCCACCCTATTTGTGGTACTTTGTTACGGCAGCCCTAGGAAACAAACACCCATGCCATCTTGGTCATACCCTCCTCAAGGACCATGAGAGATTGGAGAGAAGGGGGGTCAAAGGCACAGGCTTGAAGTCAGACAATTTGACCTTGCCATGTAAGAGTTCAGTGGCCTTGTGCCAGGTATTAAATCTCCCTGTGCCTCAGTTTCCTTGTTTTTAAGTGGGGATAATAATAGAATCCACCTCACATGGTTGTCATGAAGATTAAATGAGATCGAAGTCAAAACAGCTGCATTAATGCTATTATCATTATTCTGAAAATTTTTGTTTTTACCCTATATGCATAACAATCCCTCTCTTCAACCTCCCTTTCCCTCTTTGGCCTACTTTATAATTCTCTGACATTTAGTATTTCAGACATGGTAGAATCTACAATGCCTATATTTCAATGAAAACCTGAGCTTCATGAGCAATAGAATCAAAACCTACTTTTGTAATCTCCAGTCATTACTAAAACAGCCCAATGATAGAAAGGCAAAAATAGTACCAAGTGCCTTTGAGCACAGAGAACATGTATCCATCTCCATCCTTGAGAGGCTGCAGTTGGGTGCAGGTAGAGCCGGACAAACATCCTCAAAGTCAAAAGGAATACGGCAGACACAAATGAAGATAGGAGAAGGCAAAAATCAAGTTTCTCTAGGCAGAGCTGAGCAAAGGTGTTCATAGGACTGTCAAGGATGCACGAGTCACTGGACGCTGCAGGGAACCACTAGGAAAAGAACTCACGGTGGAGGCGAGGCCTAACATGGGCTTGAAAGAGAATGGACATATATGGCAAAGGCCATATATGTGACAAAGGACATATGTGACCAAAAGGCCACACTCCCAGGTATACACCCAAAAGGTTTTAAAACAGGTGTTCAAACAAAACACACATTCATGGCAGCACTCTTCATAATAGCCAAAAGGTGGAAAACCACCCAAATGTCCATCAACCAATGAATAGATAAATAAAATATGGTCTATTTGTACAATGGAATAGCATTCAGCCACAAAAAGGAATAAAGTACTGACACACACTACAATGCGGATGAACCCTGGAAACACACTAAGTGAAAGAAGCCAGACACAAAAGGCCACGTGCTGTATGATTCCATTTATATGAAATATCCAGAATAGGCAAATTCTTAGAGACAGAAATCAGATTAGTGGTTGCCAGGGGCTAGGGGGAAGGGGGAGATGGGGAGTGAGTATAGGGTTTCTTTTTGGGGTGATGAAAATGTTCTAGAACTAGATAGTGGTGATGTTTGCACAACATTGTGAAAGTACTAAACGCCACTGAATTGTACACTTTAAAATAATTAGATGGTAAATTTTATGTTATATGTATTTTACTATAATATAAATTAAATGAAAGGAATAAAAGCAAGGAAAAATTCCACAAGAACAACAACAAAAAGCCATGGTGAGATGAGTGATGTGTTATGTGGAAAGAGAACTAATGGTAGTTCATTTGTCACAGACATGAGATTAACTTGGTATAGCACCTAAGGCAATCATTTCTTAATCAAAGATCAAGGGAAAAGCTGTAAGCAATAAATGATGGCCATCCTCAAGGCTCTACACAGCCTGAAACTAGAGACCCGGTCCTATATTACTTGTGGATCACTCAAAAGTGTATTAATGTCTTTAGATGATCACTGATAAATTGTTGATTGGTTATTCATCAAGGGAGAACCAGGTGAACACACGAGATGCAGACATCTTTGTCTTCAAAATTTTACGAGTCTCACTTGTGAAAACTTTCTACGTGCAAATGTTCTCTGATGAATGGCACAGGTCTTGTGTTTCCAGCATAACTGGTCACCCAGGAGAGGTACCGAAACCTCTGCCTGAGTACATAATGTCACAGGGAACTTTAAGCTGTTTATCAGAAACATTAGGGAATGAGATGCCAGTGTGAAGGGCAGATGGTGGGATGGATCCAACCAGATGGTCAAGGGTGGTCTGGAACAATCTATTGCTTGTGAAGATGGTCTTCGGCTGACTCTGAAGGCATAAGGAACCTCCTGCAAGCCTGTGCAAGGTTGAGCACAGCACATCCACTTACAAACACTGGGGACAGCGGACAAGAGGATGGCTGTTCCCTAGTGGATCCCAGCCTGTGTTACAGAGTGCCGTATGTCCCACTTCAGTGGGCCTGTTGTCTGGCAACTTCTGAGGTGACATCATGCACATACCACGATGCTGTGTCACCTCCTGTCCAGTTCCTGGAATAATGGACAATCCACTGGGGTAATTTGGGAGCATCATCTAAACTCCCAAGCTGGGGAGCAAGTCTGGGGTTCATGTGAGTACACAGGCAAGACCATTTTCTGGGTCACACAATTTCCAGCTGTGTGTCTCAGTGTCATTGCAAGGCCTGGGTCATGGAGCAGGAGAGGACACTTCCTTGACCGTACCCACCCATAAAACGGCCGCTTGCTGCACCCACACAGCTGCAGATCAACTGGCAAATGCATACCAGCGAGAACTGTAGATGATTGTATTGGCTTTCTGTCCAAATAAGTAATGCTCTCCATCTAGAAGCCAATGTGTCCTTTAGAAGTTGAAGAGCGGATTGTGATAGGGGACAAAACAAATGTAACAAGATCTCAACATTCTCTAAAATGTGAATTATGTTCCACCAAGGAGCACCTGGAGCATGTAAACTTGACAGGGATGCTGAGGTAGAGAGTTAGGGCACCTAATAAAGCATGAGTTACGTAAACAGAGAAGAGCTGGGGAGTGGTGGACTGTAATCAGTAAAGCTCCTAGGACCCAAGTTATTTCTCCAGTGCAACACTAAGAAAAAAATAATTGTTTCAGAAACTGTATTTCTGGCCATCTGGGTCCTTAGATTCACTTGTTGCATATAATATTTTAAAAATCATTTCACCATATTTGCTTTATCTTTTTTCCCAAGACATTTCACAACTAAGTATTTCAGTATGTATCAAAAAAAAATAAGCATATTTTCCTACAAAACCACCACACCATTATCACCCCTATAAGAGTTAACAACTTCTTACTATCACCCAAGACATGTCTATGTTCAAAGTTTGCTAACCATCCCCCCAAACGTCATTGAGAGTTGGTTTGATTGGACCAGGATTTGACAAGGTCCTGGATGAGACAACTGGGAGCAAATCTAGAAGGCAGAGAAACAAAAATTGAAATTATACCTTAATAAAGCTGATTAAAAAAATTGAATGAGCACCCACAAGTTTTGTGGATTTTTTTTTAGTCAGGGTTTAAAGTTGGGGGAAAAATAGAACAGATTATTGGGGCAAGAAGGGTTTTTCCCTCCCCCATCTTCCACTTGCAAATATTCTGATTATCCCTCAACCTCCCTATCAGCATGGCATGGGGCCACCCACCAGTGGGGGTGTCAAAGAACAAAGCAGAGGGGTCTGGGAGTGAGAAGGAAGCATTTAAGTAATTTTTAAAAGAACCAATGTAGAGACTTTGGGAACACAAAAAAAGTGTTAGAATATTTCAGACCCTCACCAGCATTTACTGAAGAGCAGCTCTTTACCTGATATTTTCACATATATCTCATTTAATCCTCAAGGAGCTCCTTCAAGAACTTTTTACTATCCTCAGTATACAGATAAAGAAACTGAGGCTGTAAGGAAGTTCAGTGGCCTGCTGTGGAGGCAGAATCAGGGTTTTTCTCCTCCCCACCCCAAGATATCCCCATCCTAATCCCTGGCACTTGTGAATATGATGGTTTACAAGGCGAAGGAGGAGTAGGGTTGCAGATGGAATTAAGGTGGCTAATCAGCCGACCTGAAAATAGGGTGAGTAGCCTGGGTCATCCAGGCGGGCCAAGTGTAATCACAAGGTCCTTCAGCGTGGAAGGGGAGGCAGGGGAGGTCAGAGTGATGCCACGTGCGAAAGACTCCACCCGCCCTTGCTGGCTTTGAAAATGGAGGAAGGCCACAAGTCAAGGAATGTAGGTAGCTTCTAGAAGCTGGAAACGGCATGGAAACAGGTTCCCCCCTAGAGCCTAGAAAAGAACACGGCCCTGCCGACACCTGGATTTGAGCCCACTGAGACCCCTGTCAGGCTTCTGACATAAGCTAACAAATTTGTGTTGTTTTAAGCCACTAGGTTTGTGGTCACTTGTTACAGCAGCATAGGAAACTAATAGAGCAGGAATTTAAGAACAGCCCCCAGAGCAGAACGTCCCTTGCTTTTACAACAGTACTTGGAAGGTTTCTTTCCCCACTCCCCCTGCAGGTAGATGTACTTTTGATAATGTACTTAAGCTAAAAAATCAGTCTGCTCTCCTTAAACGGTGCTATGGTCTGAATGTTTGTGTCCCCACCCCCCAAACTCATACTGAAATCCTAACGCCCAAGGTGATGGTATTAGGAGGTGGGGCCTTATGGAAGGTGCTCAAGGGTAGAGCCTAGAGCCCTCCTGAATAGGACTAGTGCCCTTATAAAAGAGGCTCCCAAGAGCTCCCTCCCCTCGTCTACCACATGAGGACACAGCAAGTAGACAGCGTCTACGAACCAGGAAGCCCACCCTCACTCGACTCCATCTGCCGGCACCTTGATCTTAGACTTCCAGCCTCTAGAACTGCGAGAAATCAATTTCTGTTATCTATAAGCCACCTCGTCTGTGGTACTGTTATAGCAGCCCAAATGGACTAAGACAAGCAGATAATTTATAATCACAGAGAAGATCCACATACAAACAGGTTGGCTAGGCAGCATGACCCAGGGATTAAAAACTCACGGAGGGAAGCTGCAGTGTAGACGGTCTGCCCATGGGTAATTGAGAATAGTTTTTAAATTCAAATACAATGCTGCCAGTTGCTCTCAGTAGGAACTTTATCAGGACTGCCAGAGGCTCCTTCCAATTTCGACTGTTAAATTCTCAGGATATAATTACTTCAGTTCTACAACTCTGAAAATCCTGATAAGCCAGTCCAGAAGCCTTGTAAATATTACACCCTACAGTAGCATCCGATAGGAAGAACCTAAATAAAACATGAATAGCCTCAAACGGGAAGAGCTGGATTCAAACACTTGATTCCAAAGGCTGCTCAAATACTCAACCATTGACTTGAAAGGGTTACAACGAAAGGAACAAAGGAACGGGGCTCTGCTCCTCAGCCACTTAGCACTTTTCACTCTGAGCAACTCTCTATCGGCAAAAACCAGTGGTTCCTAAATTGACGTGCATCACCTGGAGGGCTTGACAAAACAGATTGCTGGGCCCACCTCCAGAGTTTCTGAGTCTTCAGGTCTGCTGGGAAGGGGCCTGAGAAGCTCTAGCAAGTTCCCCCGTGATGCTGCTGCTTCTTCTCGGGGGACCACAATTTTGAAAACCACCAGTGTAAACTAATTATCACCACCTGAAAATTAGTTTCACTTGGGGTATCAGAGCCAGCCTTATGTTTATGAAGAACAGAGCACAGCCATCTGAATCGCTGGTGGCAATTTTCAGCTTCTGTGAGGGTTTCTTTTCCCTCCTTTGCTTACACATCCACCGATTCTCCTAGAAACATGCAAGCACGTACATGGTTGTGTCCGAGTCTGAAGTGGTGACCAAGTGAGAGTAAAGGCCTCACCACACACCTGTACAACAAGCAGAAAATGATGCTTTTCAGAACCCAGGGCTGGCGGATGAGGTGGTTGCAGGGGATCGGCTATGCTCAAAGCAAGGGCTGGAGAGCTGTGCCCGATCTCCCGTTCCTGCGGAAGGCAGAGTGGTGGCCCCCTCTCCCCCACTCCCAGAAAATCCTCCAAAGCCAGAGTGACCATTTTAAAAAGCAAGTCGGATCCCCTGACCTACAGCTTTTATTGCTCTTAGAATAAAATTCCAGACTCTTTACCAAGCTCTGCAAGGTCTTCGAGGGTCCAGCCCCTCCCCACTTCCTGACTTCATCTCCAACATTTACTCCCTTCTGTCTACACTCCAAACACATGAGTCAGCTTTTGGTTCCTCAAATACGATACATCAGGTTCTCCGTGGGGCCTTTCGACTTGGCCTGATGCCCTGCCCCAGATCCGCACCAGCTGTCTGCTTCTGCTCATGCAGGTCTTAGTGCAAAAATCCCCTCTGCTGAGAGGGTCTCCTGGATCACTTATCTAACCCCCACCTCGGCTCCTCACGATCACGCTAACCTGTTCTAGAGACACCCAAGCACCTGCTCACACTCTGAGATGACCTTGTTCATTTACCTGCTTGTTTATTACCCATTTCCCTTCACTGAAACGTAGGATTCGAGAACAGGCACCTTGTTCGCCTCACTCACCACTCTGGCCCCAGCAACCAAAACACCAACTGGAACATAGAAAGCACTCAGTAAATAGTTATCATATGAATACATAACAGGGCAACAGAACAACTTTTCAATGAGGATGATCATTTAAGAGCGAATGCTATTGTACAGTAGCTCACTGCTTAGTGCTAAGTCCTTTGTGTGTATTAGCTTATTTAATCCTCACAACTCTAGGAGACAGTTACTACTACTAGCCTGAGCCTTCAGGTGAAGAAACTTAGGCAGGAAGAGGAATTCGCCCAAGATCCCAAAGCTAGCAGTAGTCAAGGTGGGATTCGAACCCAGGCTCTGGACCCGCAGAGACCACGCCTCTTAACCACCCGAGTACAGTACATCTGCCTCTCAAGGTCATCAGGATCTGGTTTTTCAGAAGTGCAAACTGAAAGAGGATGCTCCTCCAGTTCACACGGAAACATTTTAGAGATTGGTAGTCTCCCATTGTGGTCTTCGGACGAAAACAAAGATTTTATGTGCGAAGTGGTTTAGTTCCTAATACCAACTGTTTAAGTTTTCTATCACGTTTCTTTTCCAAGAGCTCCTTTTCTCAATGTTCAGGTCATCTCTCTAAATTAGGGCAAGAATCTTGACTGTTATCAATCTCTCACTATCTGGGTCTAGGGAAGAAGATCCAGAGCTGTGTTGTCCAGTACAGTAGCCACTGGCCACATATCACCATTGAGCACTTGCTTGGGGCTAGTCCCACTGAGAAGTGTTGGAATTGTAAAATTCACACCGGGCTTCAAAGACATAATATAAAAAATAATGTAAAATATATCACTTTTTTATATTGGTTACACGTTGAAATAACATTTTGTATATACTGGGTTAAATAATATATTAAATTTCACCTGTTTAACCTTTTAAATAATTTGCAATAGCCTTTAAAAATTACACGTGACTCATACTTCTATTAGACAGTGCTGGTCTAGAATATTCTACAATAGTTCATATTGGATAAAATATCTAGAATAGTTTTCCATGTTGGAAATGCATACTTTCTTAATCAAGTTTTTATCTAGAAACAAGTATCAGATTCCTCTAGATTCTGAATGTCAAATGAATTCATCAGGCCTCCATCGACTTAGCCAAACGCACAAGATGAACTAATTTGACATTCTACACTTTATCTACTTCAAGAGTAGTACATTTAGTGGCCATAAAGCAATTCTGCATTGTTCTGAAATAGAGGGAAAATGTTTTTAAGAACCTATCAACTGATAATGCAAACTCCCTAATCTAAAGATTCTGCAGATCGGACCTCATTTTTATTTACTCACATTAAATATTCTGGAACCATGGTGTAAGAAGAAATAACAAGCAGTCTCTATTTTCTTGCCACATTTTTTTCCCTTGAGAGCTACAAAATAATGCGGCATGTCATTAAGTGGGCTGAGTTTTCCCATAGATATTAGATAACTGAGCCTGTGTTCCTGACCAAGGACTCCAGATCAAAGAGACAAAGATGTAAATAAATGTTACAGAAGGAAATAGAAAACCTCCAGCCTGCATAAGTATTCAAAATACCTAGAGGAGGATCCATGTAGTGGATGGGCCCAGAGGACGTGACCCCACAGAGCATTCGGCCTGCCCTGAAATTTATGAGGGGAAACGGAAACCCAGAGGAAGGGATAGGAAAATAACATTTGTTGAGCATCTATGTATACTTTGCATACGTCACCTTACTTAAGGAGAAATCCAGTAACTTTCTAGTGCAGGAGTCTTGTTCCCAAACTCTGTATTCCCAGAGCAGGGCTTTTAAAAAAACCATTCTGTACCACTTTTCTAACAAAGTCTCTAAACTGTGCATAAGTAAACTATAATTATATATGGAGGACTGGTTTATTATAAAGTATACAGGCATCATATAAAAAACAAAATTTCTGTGACTTTATTTCATCCCAAACTAACACATTAGCTAACACAAGCACTAAATATTCCATTAATTATCTTGCTTGCCACCTTAGAAAGAGAAATCCTCAGCTGTTCAAATAGATATCCAGGAAGTGTAAGCTAAATACCTTTTTTTTTTTTGGTGAGGAAGATTAGCCCTGAGCTAACATCTGTTGCCAATCCTCCTCTTTTTGCTGAGGAAGATTGGCCCTGAGTGAACATCTGTGCCCATTTTCCTCTCTTTTATGTGGGATGCCTGCCACAGCATGGCATGATAAGCCGTGCGTAGGTCCGCGCCTGGGATCCAAACCTGTGAACCCTGGGCTGCTAAAGTGGAGTGCGTGAACTTAACCATTACGCCACCAGGCCGGCCCATTAAGTGAAATATCTTTTTTCCCCACTAAGTTGCCTCAAGGCAAATAGAGGCAACCTCCACAGATATCCCCTCCAGTTTTGCAATAGTGAAGGCACCATGAAGGTTCCGCTGGGAAGTTAGCAGGCAAGGACCTGTACAAGTGGACCTGCTCTATCCTGTCCTTTGCTATTTCTGACCCCTTCTCAGCAAAATCTTCAGAGGCAGGTCAAGGGATGCATGAATGGGGGTGGGGCGTCATCACTCTCCGCAAAAGAATACTAAGGTGTTTATAACCCTACATCTGTGTAAACAAACCCCAGCGGCCGACTACCTCTTGCAATCCCACCTCCCTCCACCTTACATCACTGACGCAGACAAGAGCGATGGATGGAGTGAACGAAGTGCAGTCGAGGTAGCCATTCGACAGCAACAAATGAGCAGAGGAGGAAAGTGCGCATGGCAGAGAACAAGGCTTGCCTTATACAAGCACGCCGGATAATATTTCATGTTTGGGATTCCACCTGTTACCATAATGGCCCCATGTGAAAAACTGACTGACCGTTTTTTTTTTTTTACAGCTAAAACAGAACAAAAAGAATATCTAAAAAGCACAAAAACTTACACTGTACGCTTTTGTGATACACTTGTAATTTGTTAAATTAGCAACAGAAATGCAATTTTGACCTTGCTATCTACCTCCTTCTCCCAATTGTACACCTCATAAGCATAAAATGTTTGTTTTTTTGGTTATGTGCTGCAAAAAGATTTCACCAAATTCGTATTCTACATATGCATTGATGCAAATTTATTCAAACATTAAGCTAATGAGTTCGAAAGCAAAATCTCATCCTGAAGTTTAATCAATGATTAATTTAACCCAATGCCTTTAGGAACTCAACTGGTATCTTCGTAGGCTACCCCATTTTTCTCCAGCGAAATTTTACAACATTCCCCCTCAATACTGCCTTCCTTCATCTTTATGTTCATAGTACTGTATGTATCAAGATAAAGCTGCTTTACTGGAGCATGTGAAAAATGCTTCCACGCGTATGCAGTATTTGTAAGTTCCCAGCACTGTTGACCTCATAGGACATGGAAGGGATAGAGTCTATATAATGCAGTCCTCTGCACTCAGATTTCAAGACATTTTCTCTCTAACCTACACGAAGAGAGGCCAGGAAACCCTAAGCAGCCATTCTGCTGACATCATCACTTCCCCAGCTCTCAACATGACTGACCATCAACATCGAACCAAAGAGAATGACTTCTTCCTGGCCTGCCTCTCTCTACCTTAAGTCACTGCTGAATCAAAGATAACGATAGCAAAACACAGAAACCCTTACTCTCAATGGTTGATGCATGAGGTTGGGGACTAAGCTACAGATGCCCCCTCTAACAGTGGCCTTTGGCTTCCAACTACATTAACTGCAGTCCTATCCATGCCTACTGTGTGCACTGATAAATGCTTTGTGTCACCACTAAGGGTAACAAATAGGTAAGTCAAGCTCCAATGATGATGATCAAAGTGGAAAGAATTAAAGTCATCACTTTGGGTTTCTCCTTCAGGAGGGCGTTGGGGGGAAGACATCTTGGGGGAAGACAGGTAAGGGTGTAGGAGTGAATAGCATGGACTTCCTCACACCAGCCTGACTATACCAGAAACACCAGTAGCAAGATGACACCACCTCTCTCCACAGGAAAGTCTCAGAAGCCCACAGGTCAATTTCCATCAGAGGCCTGCCATCGACATGCTCCCCTAGCCTGACTTCCCTCCTTGTCAAAGCCTAGGGTGGAAACAGAGATTTGTGACATTGAGAGAGAAGGACGGCGGGCTGAGGCAGCGAGTCTCCGCGTGGGCTGAACGTTAGACTCACCTGGGGACATTTGCAGTCCCCCACCAGGCTGCGCCCCAGAACAATTAAAACCAAATTCCTGGGGGTGGAAGCCAGTGAGCAGAGGCTTGTAAAGCTCCCCAGCTGATTCCAATGTACGGCAAAGTTTGAGAACCTGTGGTATATGGAGCATATCAGAACTACTGAGGATTTTTTGCTTCCCAAGTGACTGCCTCTCCACCCTCAAAATTCATGCATTGTGGGGCCGATGCTCTTAATTGCAGAGTTGTATATTCTACGGGTGGGCTGGGGACAGAAAGACAGATCGAGAACCACTGATTTAGATAATCCCTAAGGCCCCTTTCAGCACCCAAGGTCGATTTTTCTGTGATTCTAGTAGCGTCTCACATCATGTATGGAACTCGATAACACTAATGGAAAACATCACGGTTTTGAAACATTTCTCCACGCAGCCATGGATTACTGTAAAGTCCACTTTCTTGCAGAAAGCCATTTGGTTACAAGCTTGGTACTGAACAAAAGCTTTCAATCATAACGGATCTTCCAACGCACACACAAAACTCTGGAAGGTAAAATTACCTTTAATTGTCTTTCATGCAAAGCCTCAAAGGACACAGAGAAACACACAAGCATTTCTTCCTCTTTCGCCCTGGTAAATGAAATCAGGAGTTGCATTTGTCACATGGTTTCTAACCGAGCCAATATTTGGCAGTTCAAACTCTGTCCTCTCAGCCATTTCTATCATCTTTGTTCAGCAGCCCGGCACACACTGAAGCATTATGCTCTGCTCTCAGCGAGGGCAAACAGGAAATGTATTCTTTTCTCTGAAAGAGAAAGATGTAACTTTTTGCCTTTCATTTTTCTTCTACATGGGGCAAGATTATTTTATTCCATCCATTTGGCTCCTGCATCTCTCCCCTCCTCATTTTCCTGTTTTGCTTGGTGGCGGTTTAAAAAACCAAGACTAGAAATGAAGTAGAAAAAGTGTTTTTTGCCTTTTGTCTCCCAAGCCAATTATCTAAAATAGAATCACAACCGATTCTGAGGGTAACAATCCCTCTTTCTCTGTAAAATATTTTTGCATTGTAGACCTCTCTATCCAGCCTCCAGAAATATACATTTTCCTTCATGGCGGAGTCAACAGCTCTCCAGGCCAACTAGAATAGGACATTAACAAGAAAGGAACTGATAGGCTTCATCAGACTTGGATATGCAAACAAATTACCCAGGGGCTTTGTTAAAATGCAGATTCTGATTCTGCAGGTCTGGAGTGAGGCCTGAGATTCCGGATTTCCAACAAGCTCCTGGGGAGATGGAGATGCTGCCAGTCTTAGGACCACAGTTTGAGAAGCAAGCATCTAGATGGTGGTTCTCAAACGGTGCACATTGGAATTACCTAGAGAGCTTTAAATACTACTGATGCCCCATTCCCACTGCATATCATGGGAACCCGAATCCATGGGCTGTGGCTCAGGCATTAATAGTTAAACTACTCCAGGTGATTCTAATCTAAACCAATACCCAGAGAATAACATCAGAAAAATAGTGCTTAGCCACAAACTCGCCATCTTACAACTCCTCCGGTAGCAGAGGGCTAGAAGACAGAAGATATTAAATCCGAATGTGTGGATAACAGCTAACTCCCATTCCCAGGGAGGTTAACATATATACTAGTAGTAGATAATCCACCCAATGAATATTTGTGGACTGCCTACTAACTCCCAGGAAAACTGTGCTGGGCATCGGGGATACCATGGAGAACGAAACAGCCGTGGTCCTTACCCTCATAAAGCTGACAGTTTAGTGGGGAAAGGCCTTACTCAAATAATCACACAAATCCTTATGATTTTAAGCCACCATAAGTGCTAGTAGGAAAGAATATTGAGTGTAATGGGAACGTGAAGCAGGGTGGTGGTTTCACACTAGAAAAAGGGCAAACATATGGTTTACTGTCCAACCAATGATCACAGAATTTTTTGTGGTAAAATATGCATAACACAAACTTTATAATTCAGTGGCATTAAATATATCCACAATGTTATGTAACCCTCACCATCATCCATTTCCAGAACTTTTTCATCACCAGAAGCAGAAACGTTATAACCATTAAACAATAATTCCTTACACCCCCATCATAGAATTTTTTACTGAGAGGGACTTTGGGAGCTTGTAAGAATCCTTGCCACAGTAGCATGTTGTAAAATAGAATTAGCTACATGCTATTAGTTAATCACTCTCAGTAGTTATTGAAGAAAGAAAGAAGTGTTGAACTTCCCAGCCCGTTGAGGGCAGGAGTTAGATGTTATCCCAGGTTTCTCTACCTGGGCACCATCGATATTTGGGCTGGATCATTCTCTGCATGGGGCACTGTCCTGTGCATTGTAGGATACATAGCAGCATCCCTGGCCTCTACCCACTCAATGCCAGTAGCACCCCTCTCCAGTTGTGACAAGCAAACATGTCTCTAGACATTGCCAGATGTCCCCTGGGGGGCACAATTGCCCAGTCGAGAACCAGTGAGTTAGAAAGATACTTTCTTCAAGTGCCACCTCTTCCAGGGCTGAAGAACTGGGCACAGTCTGACTCAGGACCAAAAAGGAAGATGTGCCCTCCCTTCCAAGAGAATAAATCCACTTCTTACATGTGCAAAGCTGCCACAGCTCCACCACAGCGCATATGAAAACCACTGGGGAGATTTTAAAACTCCCTATGCCCAGGCCGCACACCCCAGACCAGTTACCCCAGAATCTCTGGGGCAGGGCTTGGGCATCAGCAGTTTGAAAAGCTCTCCAGGTGATCCCAACCTACAGCTGAGGCTGAGAACCACTGATCTAGCACCTGCTACTCAGGCGTGGCGGTCCATGGATCAGCTGCATTGGCATCACCTGGAAGATCGCCTGAAATGCAGAGTCTCAGGCCCCGCCGCAGACCTACTGAATCAGAATCTGCATTTTAACTAGATCCCCAGGTGATTCAAATGCACATTAAAGTCTGAGAAACGCTGCTCTGGAATTCATTAAAAACTAATACCTTGATTTGTGAGTAGTCATACTAACCTTTTTTTTCCAGCTGCACAAAGCAATTCAGATAAAATCCAAAAAAAACTTGCCAACGGTAATTTTGAAAGAGCTGCTTCTCAATTTCCCTCTTCTAAACCCAAGAGGCCACGCTTTCGGGGGTGGACACACCAAGGGAGAAATGTGGCGTGTTTGCCATTGTGGACATTTGTCTGAGCTTGCAGTCCCCAAAAGGGAGCTGGACACACTCCGTGGGTGCTTAATAAATATTTGTTGGCTGGCTAACCAGCCCAGATGTAAGAACAAAGCATGTTTCTCTCAGAGTTGGGGGAAATTGATCCACCTAACCATTTCATACGATTTAAGGCGAGCAGTCACAAGTCGGCTTGTTTCCGGGTTTTGCAAAGCGCTGGGACTGAAGGAACGGAAGGCGAGGGAAGACTAGAACAGCAAGAGGCAAAGCAAGAAGTTGCAGAGGGCACAGAATGCATTACTGTACTCATGGCATGAAATAAACAGAAGAAAAGTATGCCAATCACCACATAATGAATTCGCTTCTGGCTGCCAAAGTAGGAGCCCCAGAACAATGAACAATTTGAGCGGCTTCTGTTTCCACAATGCAGCCTTGTGAATGTCCACAGGCAGAAAATTTTGCCTACCATGCACTAGGCATTTTTCTTTCTAGGCTGTGCTCTCGATCTGGGCAGATTGTGTACCTAAGAAACATTTCAGGGCTAGGAAAATGAACATTTGAACCTCCTGTCCTGCATGGTCCTTGAGTATCAGGATTTCTTTTTCCGAAAACCATTTTCTTAAGAAAAAGTAAGTGTTCAAAACAGCAGCGGTTGTCTGGTTAGCTGAATATTGACATACCAAAAGGGTTTCAAGAATCTCCTTGCTAACTAAACCATCTCATAGGCACAGATTGCAAATAATCATGTTGCCTTTGAGTATATTCAGTCATTATTTGTCAGCTAACTTGACAAGTCATGTCAGTATCCTCCACAAATAAGTTCTGACAAGTAGATCATAATAATTCAACCCACACCATCAATTTCTGTGTATGATTATGTAGCAGGTGGTCTACCAAAATTGTCCTCAAACTAGCATTTTGAGAAGTCCGGGAATACTCACTTTTCAGACAAAAATGGAGGTCTTGATTAATGTTGACCTGATAAACATAGGATGAATTTTCATTTTAGTACCTCCTTTGTAAAGCTCCTTGCAAACAACAAAATCTTTACTTCTTCAATCATAGATTCACACAGGCCTGAGTCAAAGACTGGGCATATAACTGTGCCTCTCCTCAGCTCAGTTTCCTCATCGGATGAGTGGCTTGTTGGATGGTGGCTACACGACGTGATTTCTGGGGAGACAAGCTCAAAAGATCCCCGCCATGTGGCAAGTGTGATGAGAAAACTCAGGAAAACACACAAAGGCAACAGTTATATACCTTCCAATACTCTCTTCTTTCCCAGTTCAAATAAAGAAGAGATTTGATCCATTCAATTTTCTTAAAGCCAAGAGCCATCTAGGGTAACTTCTCTCCCTACCCCTGCCTCCTTCCACAGTTCTCAGACACACTTGAGGCATCTTCCATGGGGTATCAATTCGTCCCACAAAACACTTTCCTGAGGCTTCTGTCCAAAAGGAATAGTCTTGTATGTAGCACACAAGAGTCAGAAAGTATATGCTTTGACCTTTTTCCCAAGAGTCTCCAAAATTTTTTATTGATATACATTTATTATTAAAAAACAAAAGCTCATATTCTCAATACATGTAAATTTAGGTACATATTATATACTTAAATTACTAGAATTATGTATATTAAATATGTTTAATTTCTTTATTTTTAAATAAATATAGACGTGTCAGTATTTTCTTCCTGTGTCTCGTGAACATGGATCTATTCTCCCACATTCTACTCAAGTGTGTCCCACTGGGTAAAGATAATTTGAGGCAATCAAAGAGAAAGAGAAAATATGAATCTGTTGTTCTCTGATTTATGTCATGAAAATTTGGTTTTAACCTTAAATGCATTTCCAAGAGTTTCCTTTCTTTTACAGACTGTTCAGGTGTGGAGTTCCAGTTCCGCTTTCCTTACAGCGCCCTGCTGTGCGGGTGGTAACTCACTATTAACACGAGGTTAAGAGGCACACACTCTCATCCCTCCCAAGTTTGGTCTTCCACTACAACGGAAAGCCAAGGATAGGCTTAAGGACAAAACTTTTATGAGCTCAAAAGAATGCACTACCTTTTCTAATTATGGAGAAGGGAGTTTCAAGAGTGGTCTTCTACAAATAGGAAACACGTTTAGTCTTCTGTCCTAATTATGGAATGAAACAACTAGTATACGCACATGTGACCATTTGTCCATTAGACCAAGGTTTATTAAGCACCTTATCATGTATCAGGCCTGGTGCCAAATTTAACAAGTCACAATCATTGCCCTCAAAGTGCTTACAGGCTCATGAGGGAAACAAACATAAACAAATAACTGTAATACCATGTGATCCGATGGGCAAGGGAGGCACGTCCTAGGCAGAATGGTACCACAACGGAGGGAATAATGAAATTGCCTATAAAAGCGGGAAGAAAAGGGTACTGGGAGGAGGAGGAGGACTGAAGGAAGAGTAGGGGTTAGTTAGGCAGACAAGCTGAGGAAGGAGCAGGAACAGAATATGCAAAGGCACAGCATTATGAAAGATCGGGGCAAGTTTGGGGAGACATGAATGGGTTGGCATGATGGAAATAAAAAGTATATGTGGGAATATGTTGGGAAATGGGGCCAGAAATACAGGTATAAGCCAACAAGACTTGTAAAAAATGTATCTATATCGCTTTTATCAATGATCAAATCCATTTCTGAAATCTTTAACAAAAGATCTTTAACGAAATTCCCAGGGTGGCCGGGGGAATGAATCCCCCAAATCCCTCGAGTTTAAGGTTGAACACAGTAAGCCCCATCAGAGGAAAATGAAAGGCCTTGTGAGCTCACAGTAAGGGGGAGGGAATGATGTAGAGACCACCTCTCCCTTTAGTGGCCAGAATTTAAACTCGGTGGTAGTTTTCTCCTGGAGGTCCCTGTTGCCTCCAGTGTCTAATCTCCTGACAGACACTTGGGGGCAGAGAGGGCTTGCCTGCAATCTTTTGAAAGCAGAGGTGTGATTTTATGAGTCAGTCTTTCTACTTGCCAGGAGGTCTGGGCAAGATTTCTGCAGGGGAGTTAGGTGCAGCTGATGCACAATGAGCAATCTGGGGTACCTTGAGGGTTTCACTGGTAGGACAGAGGCTTTGAACGACTCAAGGCTGAAGCACCAATCATGCCTTCACGCAGCCTTGTTCAGAGGCATTTAGTAGATTCTCAGGGGTCTACCAGTTCTCCAAAAGCAATTTTAACTATTGTGATTTCATTTGAAAAGTTACCGAAGAAAACTTGAAACAAGCATATTCTGGATCATTTAAATCAGGGGTCAGCAAACTCTATTGGTAAAGAGCCAGATGGTAAATATTTATGCTTTGTGGGCACATGCAGTCTGTTGCAATGACTCAACCTTCTCATTGTGCGCAAAAAGAGCCATAGATAGTAACGAATGGGCATGGCTGTGTTGCAATAAAATTTTATTTATGGACACTGAACTTTGAATTTCATAATTTGCACATATCATGAAATGTTATTCTTCTTTCAATTTTTCTTTCAACTCTTTAAATATATAAAAACCACTCCTAACCTGTGAGCCATTCAAAAACAGGTGGCAGGCCAGTTTTGGTCCATGGGTCATAGTCTGCCAACTCCTGATCTAAACAGCCATTTTATAACCAGGTTTGATCCCCAAATTACATACCTGAGTTGGCAGTTGTGTTTATCATAACTTCTATCCACTTACAATTTTCACTATAAATGTAGTATTTCTTAAACATAGTCTCAAGGATCCTCAAGGTCTCCTGTCTTAGAATTTCATCTTAAAGGCATATCATTAGCTTAGTTTCTCAAATGACCAGATTTCCCCCCTAGCTTAAACTGCGTTACCTGCTCGAGTCAGACAGCGTGGTGGCCACACTGAATCTACAACAAAACTTTCTTTCTGGCAAATATTGGCTTCCACCTTCTCTCTGATCAACACATTACTGGAGTTGCTGACAATCTCTATCCTGTACTAGCCTAAATTTCACTTCTTTTCCCTGCCCTGTGTCTGAGCACCAATACTAATGAGAAGCAATGGTCACATTTGACTGAATGGCCAAAGAGGCAGGCAGAGGGAGGGGGCAAACAAGGGCCCCAAGGTGCTGGGCCCTGGGTTACCGGGCCCAGGAGAGCCAAAGGTTTTCAATACTCCACATGTAAGGGCTCATATCCCAGAAGTCATCTACTAGCTGGTGTCTTTACTTTCACCCATGAACTGGAGGTCTCCAAGGCAGTGAAGGGAAGCCTTCCAGAGAGCTGGTTTATTTCATTCGCTGAAAGTGACTAAGCACTGTGCACTTGTGCCTTTGTCTTTAAGGTGCTGCACAAGGAGAGGCAAGTTCGCCTTCTATGCAAGGAGGTTGTCCTGCTGACCGAGGTCTGTCTCGTCTTCTCCCAGAGGGTCTTAAACATGCCTGGAGATTCAGAGTAACAGGCTGCAACTCTGCAGGGCGTTCCGTCCTCCACGTCCTCAGAGACCTCACGGGGGGGCGGAACTTGCTGGCGCTAGGCCTGGATCCTCCCCAGGGTTAAGCAAAGCTCGTTCCAAGACCAAAACTCAATGTCGCTCGGGGAAGGGTTCTCTCTGCAGGACATCTCAGGGAACACTCAGTGTTTCCACAGTGTATAGGGGAGACAAGGAAGCAAAGCCTGGTCACTCTGATCCCCTCTAGGTGACCCAAAAACATTTCAGCCCACTAAGCCGTTAAGCAAGCCCACAGATTAAATGAATGTGCATTGTAGCCACCGTATGAATGACACAGAATTCTTCCTCTCCGAACTAAACCCCCACTCTTATATCCGAAGATCTGGAAAAAGCTATGAAACTGTGAAATCTAGCTAATCAGACAAACTACACAGTAAAAGTTTATCATGTAATTGCCACCCAAATTAGATCTCTCTCTCTCAGTTTGTATAAGCCAGTTCTTTTCATCCAGGGATCTTTGAGTATATTTCATTTCTCTTATGGCTAGAAATTAATATTCCTATTTAGCACATTCATCCTAAGATAGTTGAATCATATGCTGAGGTATTTTATTGTAACTTTTCATTACAAACTAAATTACAGCCTCATCCATTCACTTGCCACCGATTATTTATGTTGAACGAATTCATAAAACCACATGAGAAGAAGTAACACAGCAGATCAAACAGTTGGTTAGAAACACAATGTTGGGTTCTTTTCGGGGCAGTGATTTGCCACAGAACCACTTTACATTTTATATCTTGCATCTGCAACAAAAGGGTCTGCTGCTTTTAACCTATTTTAAGAAAACAACATAAATTTGCTAAAATGTGGAGGTTCATATAAGCAGAGAACCAAAGCAGGCCTCCCCTATACTCTTGCTCTGTAATCCTCTCTGAGGACTGCTCAGCCCTAGGAGACATAAATGACAATAATAAGTGAGTCGCTGTCACTGTTTTCCCTGAAATGTTACAACATCACTTTGGTGAGAAAAGAGCTCTTCATTACTTGCCATGCAAATATTTTCTTTGGGGGATTTTTCTCATGATGGGAGAGATCTTAATTTGCAAGTGTCCACTGGGGCATCTCGGCTGATGCCCTGCTTTCGTTCCAGCTTCTAAATATACCCACATAATCGCAACAGCCCAGAGGCGTCAATAAGCTTCTTAGCATCTCCCTGCTATGATCCTGGCCCACAGTAAGGCAATGACAGTGGCCACAAGTAAACCTGCAAATCTAATTTCTGCAGAACATAATAATAATCTGGTACTTTTTCTTCACTTTCAGTTGTTGTAAGATTTCTAAACTTGTGTTGAAACATGCTGCTTTCATCTCCCTAGAGGGGAATAATATTCTTTTAGAAAAATTCTTAGGTCAAGCCCATGTGTATTTTGGAATGGACCAAAAGCTGGAAAAAATAACAGATATCATCTGGGGAAAAAAAATCATAGCCAATTAGTAACAAACCTTTCTGGAAAGTGACTAGCATGGAACAGGATTTTCGACTGCATATTGAGGATTGCTAGTTCCATGAGATGTTAAAAGGTATTCCACAGTTAAAATATCTTTGAAAAATGATACAATTTATATCTCCATCATGGAAATTAGTAATGGACTTTAGAAGGTTAGCAGCAAAGCAACCATTTTTTAAATATCAGTGTTCCAGACACTTCTATGACCTCAAAAATCCCCATTTCCCCCAAGGAATATCTGTCAATAACTTGAGATATTGGTGCCTGGTTGATGAGATAAAAATGTTGGAATACAATTAGGGTTTAAAAAAAAAATCTTAAATATGATGCTTACGAACAAGAATTAAAAAACAAACATAGCTAGAAGATAGGTAGTTCATCATTCTAAAAATTAAGAGAAGTGAAACCTCTGTATGGCTGGAAAATAACAGAATGAACCACTGTAACTCACACATGGTGAAGTTTCAGGTACCACCCCCATGTGAAAGGTCTTACTGCTCTGAAACCATATCCTGTACAGGGATGAAAAACATAACAGACAGAGTCAGCTATTCGGAAAACACACGCTATACCTAGATATTACTCCTCATGCTTATAGAAGCTATTTTTTACACAAGAATTAAAATATTTCACTAAATAATATTAGACTGGACCGTATGAAATTGCTGATTTTGTAGGTAAAAAATGGTCACATGTTGGCAGTTTCATGTGGTTCACTCTAACAGGGGGAATTACATAGGTAGAAGATAGGGTAGTCTAGCATTTTAAAAATTAAACAATTTAAATTAAGAGAAATTGTGATGATTCAGCTAATTAACTTGATTTTACTAGTGGGAAGAAAAAATAAGGAACATTTATTCCAGATGATGGAGTCAACTGTTCAGCAGACATGTTTTTATTCGTAGGAAAAGTCTGGATTTTTTTGTCTTAAGTATATATAACTCACAGGCTCAACATTTCTTGCCCAACAGCTGAGCTGAGCTCAGTCTATAAAATTCCACTGGCCTTAGGATTTGTTAGAATTGTGTATTTTAGATTCCTCGCTCCTTCAGGGTCAACAAATTTTTAAATCATTTTAAATGACCCAACAAATCTTTTCTCCCTTCTATGAATGGACCGGCATTATTTGGTTGACATTAGCTGACTATCATGTTATCTTCCAAAAAAGACTATAATTAGAGTAAACTTACAAATACTTCTCAGAAGCAAATTGCCTAATATTAAAATTCTTTTAACCCCAATGGAAAATTACACTTGACAGAAAAGAACTTTCAAACCATCCATCCTCAGATGGCACTCAACTTTTATTTCTTGCTGCTGCTATTTTAAATCATTCAAATACAAACTGATTATATTAATACACTGAAAAATCCAGATGCCGCCACATGTACCTCCCATGAAACAAGCCTGGTTTGTTAATAAGTAGACCTAGACCTATATATCAATCTGTATTTGTTACTCTCTTGAGGGGAAAATCTTCCACAGTGAATTTTTTCTATTGTTAAAAAGAATCTCCAATCTGTGGATCATAACATTGCACCACTTTCCTACCCAGCTGCAAGTCATATTCAAGAATCCAAAGGAATGTCCCAAGTTTGTTCCAAAAATGTCCAGATGGGCTCACTCGGATACCACTCCAATAAACAGTACCGGCCAAGCGTGTGCAGCCTGATCAGCCCACCACATTCACACTCCATGAGATGCAGGCATTCTTGTCCTTCCACCCGCAGGGTCTCCTGCCACATGAGCATGTGGATCTCCCCATAGATCTCATGATTCCAAAAGTGTTTTCCTTTTAATCTACCTAACTGCATTTCTTCATATTACCATTAATTTACTTCCCCATTTTTTTGGGGGGGGAGGGAAGATTTGCCCTGAACTAACATCTGTTGCCAATCTTCCTCTTTTTTTTTCCTCCCCGAAGCCCCAGTACATAGTTGTATAACCTAGTTGTAAGTCCTTCTAGTTCTTCTACGTGAGCCACTGCACCAGCATGGCAACTGACAGACAAGTGGTGTGGTTCCGCGACCAGGAAGGGAACCTGGGCTGTCGAAGCGGTGAGAGCGCCAAACTTGAACCATAGGCCATCAGGTCTGGCTCTACTTTCCCATTTTAAATTGATTAGAGATATCTATTAATGTCGACTGCAGAGCTTGACCACTACAAACTATTTGGCGCTACCACACCATGTTAATATCACTCTTGTCAAGAAGGAGAGGGAGCATTCATAGTAGTCTGAGCTGCCTTACTGGGGGAAAGTGTGTGATTTCCTTTAGGCAAGGGTTTCCAATTTCAGCACTAGTGACATTTTGGGCCAGACAATTCTTTGTGGTGGGGGCTGTCCTGTGCACCGTAGGACGTCTAGCAGCATCCCTGGCCTCCACCCACTAGATGCCAGTACCCCCCCCCCCCCCGGTGTGACAACCAAAAACGTCTGCAGACATTGCCAAATGGCCCCTGGGGAACAAATTGCCCCTTGTTGAGAACCACTGCTTTAGACTTTCTGAAATTCTGAGAAAAGTTTGAGGACCCCTTAAAACTGCCTTTGTGTTCTCTTAGGATATTGCTGCTCAAAGTGTGGCCCCTGGACCAGCAGCATCTGTAGCATTTGAGAGCTTGTCAGAAATGCAGAATCTCAGGTCCCACCCCAGATCTGCTGAATCAGAATCTGTATTTTAACAAGATCCATGGGTGATTCTGACGCACATTAAAGTCTAAGAAGCACTAATCTCGAATACCCTATGTTGGACTCTATCATTTAGTATTCTTATAAAGAAGATGATTCATAACTAAAGGTGCTAAATATGGGCTGACATGCCAGAATCATTTATTATTCAACAGCTGACTTCTTTCCATTTGTTTTAGGTAAATGTGTGCTCTTCAGTTTTTTATATACAAAGAGAAAAATTGAGGAGGGTGGGAATCAAGAGTTCACTCCTCTGCCCCACTTTCTCATAGGGATCAGCTCGATGTCAGTCACCTAGTGTACTTCCCTCCCAGCTCACTCATGAGAGGACAGGAAACACAGCTCCAACAACAAACTCAAGTATGATGCACTAAGGTAGTCTGACATTAATTTAAAAAGCAGATCTAGGGCCAGCCCCATGGCTTAGCAGTTAAGTGTGCGCGCTCTGCTACTGGCGGCCCGGGTTCGGATCCTGGGCGCACACCGACGCACCGCTTCTCCAGCCACGCTGAGGCCGCGTCCCACATACAGCAACTAGAAGGATGTGCAACTATGACATACAACTATCTACTGGGGCTTTGGGGGAAAAAAGGAGGAGGTTTGGCAATAGATGTTATCTCAGAGCCGGTCTTCCTCAGCAAAAAGAGGAAGATTAGCATGGATGTTAGCTCAGGGCTGATCTTCCTCACAAAAAAACAAAACAAAACAAAACAAACGAACAAAAAAAAGCAGATCTATTTATTTAAAATAATTGAAGATATAGAATATGCATTTTCAACATGGGCAATATCACCCCCAAGAGGATGAAAATGGGTTCTTGAGGGATAAAATAAAACCTTACTCTTTTTATGTATAGAGTATAAATATACACACAGTACATAAACATATATACAGTGTATCTGTGGTATTAAGATTTCATGGGGAGGCAATTAGGGAAAAAAAGTCTCCTTGGGAGGTATAATAAATAAAAGGTTGAGAAACACTGATAAAAAGTATGATCTCTTAAAAGTCAGTCTTCTAAGATCTCAACATAGTCTTGGATAAATGGATTGTGAGCAACAACCCACAGGAACTCAGCAGTACTACATTTGTGTCAGGAGACAGAAACACACAAGCTGGAATGGGAAAGAAGATAAACAAAGGGGACAGAGAACAGTCTGGGGACCATGCTGCTATGGAGATAGGGGCTGTTCCTCAGCTGTGAATCCTGGCCCGGTCACTGCCAAGCTGTAGGAACCTGGGGCAATCGCCTCTCTGCCTCCAAGCCTCAATTCACTATCGCCTGAGCAGGTTGTCACGAGGATGAAATGCAGTGATTACTAGAAGGCGTCCAACACGACCTGGCATAAAATAAGTTTTCGTGAAATGTTAGCTTTCTCTTTTCCTATTAATCACCCTCTCCAGTTGTAAGATTTTTAAATGTCATTAAGTTGGTTTTTTGGTTTTTTTTTTAGCAATAAATCTATTCTTTCTTATTTGGATTCTGAGTAAATCATAACTAGAACTTAAATAGATGAGTCTCATCTCATCCTGAAAACAACTTATTCAATAGGGAGATGTCAAATGGAAGGTTTAGACACAGGGCTCATCAGGCACTTCCACTATAATGCCACATAGGCGGTCCTAAAAAGCATCACGCTTCGCAAAAACTCACAATAAAAAGCACAGGGCTTATGGGAAAAATGGGGTTAGGGACACAACACTCAAAAATTTCATCAGTGACATAGGTAAAAAAAAAGATAGAAACCTAATAAAAACGGTAGCACCATTTTACATGTTAAATGATTCAAGAAATGTATAAATACCTATAAATATTTCACTTCACCTTGAATAAAGACCTGAAGTTGGCATGTGGAGTGGGCGTCAGAGGGGCTGCAGCTTACGAGCTGCTGTGAAGCGGGTAGGAGGGGGATCTGAAATCGGAGGGGAGGTTGTGAGCCCAGGTGTGGATGGGTGTGGCTCCTAACAGCGAGGGTGAACCGAGGGAGCTCTGAGGTGTCTGAGCTGTGTGCATGTGTGTGTTTTGTGTATTCCCACTCTGCTCGGTTCAGTTGCATAGAGTTTTCTGCTTTTACTTGGTGTTTCACCAGGAGAAAATGGCACATAAGCCAATGTGAAATTCCGGCTATTATTGTTCCCTAATATATCAATCACACTGGAACACATTTGTGGTTTCAAAACAAGAGTTATAGCAGAACTGACGGTATTTCCAAGACTGCTTAATTTCTTAATCTTGGATGTTATGTAAAAAGAAGGGATCCTTTTTCTGAAGGACATTTTAATTCAAAATCAGATCCATCAACTATAGTCTGAAGCCTCCAAATAGAGACGTCTAGCCCATTTTCCCCTCTGACAATGTTTCCAACTGATAGCATTTCAAACCACTCCTGAGTTTCCAGAGAGTTCAAGAATTCACAAAAGTAACACAATGTGCTGAACACGGGAGGTAGCTGTGGAGAGGGTTCTAGACTTACAGAGAGGAGTCTCTATGCAAACCCTTGTATGACTTGCAACATCCCTTCACCTCTCTGAGCCCCATTATCAAATCTCTAAACTAAGGTTGCTTTGAGGATCGAATGAGATAACATATCTTGAAATTACCTGGGCCAGGGCTTGAAAAATATCAGCTGAATGTAAATCTGGACACAGATTGACTCATAATCATGAAGAAAGCATAATCCTTATCCTTCCAAGAGGCAAACATCCACCATATCAGAAACAACCTTTATTTTACTGCCTGGGCATAAAATGGTCATTGAGGTAGCTATGAAAATGCAGAGAAGATACAAAATAAACATCCCAAACACTAAGGTAGTTTATAGACACAGGAAGATGTGGGGGAAAGTAGCCGCTTCTACCAACCCAGAGAGAATTTCATTTCCTCCATCCAGGTTTTATTAGCTTTCATCTCTCTGGTTTCTTGTGTTACAGTCTGGAATGTCCCACTTCCTTGTCTAAAAAAGAAGATTCAGGGGCCGGCCCGGTGGCGCAAGCGGTTAAGTGCGCGCGCTCCGCCGCGGCGGCCCGGGGTTCGCTGGTTCGGATCCTGGGCGCGCACCGACGCACTGCTTGGTGAGCCATGCTGTGGCGGCGTCCCATATAAAGTGGAGGAAGATGGGCACCGATGTTAGCCCAGGGCCGTCTTCCTCAGCGAAAAAAGAGGAGGATTGGCGGATGTTAGCTCAGGGCTGATCTCCTCACAAAAAAAAAAAAAAAAAAAAAAAAAAAAAAAAAAAAAGAAGATTCAATCTCCTGAATCTACAAAAATTATTCTTGCTCAATCCATTCCTCCTGTCGTGGCATTTGAAGGAACTCCAGAGTCATCTGATGTGGTTTCGCTCTTCCCCTAACCCTGCCAGGAACGAGGACCTCTTGTTCCCAAAGTCCAGCCAGCCAGACAAGGTCACGCTGCAAAATCCAAAGATTTTTGCTTGCTTGTTTTGCATACTTCACATTCAGACCTGCTTCGGGAGCAGAGAAGATGCACTTGTACCCGAAGACGGACAGAGACCACAAGAACTGGGCTGTGAACTCTGGGAATTCTCCTTACCATGAAATTTAGACCCCAGGGAGCTGTCCCAACCAAGAAAGAGATGCTTTGAAGGCCGAAGTCTGCCTGTTGATTTCCTGTTACAAATCAATTAAATGACCTCTGATTTTAAGTTTTATTTTTAAAAAAGAATTGCTAAGTGTCACGTAGAAGCAAAAGGCAACAACACAAGGTTACACTAGAAGTGTACACTTCTAGCATCAAGACACATCATTTGTTGGTCTGAGTTCAGAATTCCTATATGATCATTAGGCTATTAGTGGATGCAGAAAAATTAGCTGACTGTGTAATAGGAGTCCAAGTGTGTTGTTTCCCTGGTAGACTCAGTCCACCAACACTCAGTTAGAATCTTCTTTGACACATATCCTTCATGGTAGAAATACAAATAGGATCCTATTTAATAAGGTCTTTATTCCTTTCTAACAATGAGTGCCTTCAAAAACAAGTGGGAAAGACTCCAGGCCTAAATAATGAATGTTTCCTCTCAGTTAATTTGTTATTAAGGGTGGTTTCATAAATGTGGATTGAATTTATTTTAGATTTATGTTGATTATCTCACTTGACCATTTCAGCCACTCTGAGCTACAGACAGCATGCTTCCTCTGTTGTCTTCATGAAAATGGCTTGCCCATAAAATGATTTCTCGACATTTCCTCATTTACTCCTCAGGGAGGGATTACCCCATTTTCGACGAGGTCACTTAAGCACACAGAGGTTAAGTGGCTTGCTCGAGACCATGAGACAGTTAGTGGAAGTCACAGGGCTATGATGCAGGTCTCTGACCCTCAGTCCAGCACTCCTTCTACGCGGCCACAACAGCTCCCCACTAAGGAGCCGCCTGAAGGCCAGCAGAAAGTCAGTAAGGAAACCAGGAGAAGAACCTCAGGCTTCTGTCTCCCACTCTAGTCAGGGCTCATGATCCACACCTGCAACCAAATGCCAATCCAAGCACAGAGAAGTTTGTCTCTTTTTATCTTGACAGCCTTGACAATCCCAACGACAATTACTGGTGCCCCCCAAGCACATGAGCTGCAGCACCACAGGGTGAACTGCAGAAGGCCCACGTGACCCAATCCCATAGAGAAGGTACCAAGGATCGGCTCCATCAAGATGGAAGAAGGCTTAAGTGAGGGCACCCAGTTGGATATTAATGGGTATGTCCATAGTTTGACTCCACCTGGTGATCCTGGAACCATCCCACAGCTGTCCGGGGCCAGAGAGTGGGTCCTAGAAATGATCACAACCTGACGTGGGTATCAGGGTCAAAGCTTCGCCAAAGGGGACCTCATTAATGGTAGCTGGGTGGGATAGACTCACTCTGATACTCTTTGTCACGGTCACTCTGTCCAATGGGTCTTCTCCTGGCCCATCACTGCCCACAGTGACTCTACCAGGTGAAAGCCCCTCAATACCAGGCCCCAGTCACCTCCATCCTTTTGTTTCCCATCTAGGATTTCAAGGTATCTCTGGGGTTCACAGGGCCAGCCTCAGAATCTGGATTTACACCAGGATAACTCCAAGTACCCAGCTATCAGGCAGCCCGGTAAATACTCCCTCCCGGTTGCTGAACATGTGCCATGTACCAGGCCCCATGCCAGGCACTTCTCTTAGAGTCAATGTATTATTTACTCTTCACAACATCCTATCAGATAAGTAAAATCCCCAATTACCATGAGGAAATTGAAGCTCAGAGAGAATAAATATAGGCACTCACCCAAAGCAGGCAGTTAGCAGAATAGAGACATGAGCATTCTACTCCCAGGCTCGTGCTCATTATCATTTTACCATGCAGGCCCTTGGGTCTTCCCCAGTGCAGGGCCAGCCTCCTCCAGGCAGGGAGACACAAGGTCATCATCATGGTCACCATCGTCTAACACCAGTGGGTGACTCTAACTGTGTACGGTTCACCAGGGGCTGGGAGGAGTGGTTCCTTCCCTTCAAGGAATCACAAACCCATTGGATTTCAGAGCTGACTGTCTTACTAGGGCCAGGACATAAACAAATACGACATGACCACAAGGCAGGGCCAGGCGTGAGTGTCTGTGAATGGTATGGTGTAGTAGAGCCGGAGGAAGGCAGGACCAGAGAGAGCCACGTTGGGCTCTGAAGGCTGGGCAAACGAGGCGTCACAGGCAAAGCTAGAGACGAGCGCCCCTCAGTGGTTGGGAGGAGAGGGACAGGATCATCTGAGGAAGTGGAGTTCTCTCCAAGACAACATAGCGGTAAGATGGGGCTTCTTCCCCCTTGGCCATCGACTGAACCCTCTAGACTCCCTTCTCAGAATAATGTGTTTAATGCATGAAGTAAAACACAGAGGATTTGGAAGAAAACTAATTAAACTGAAGTACAACTATCAAAATAAACAAATTTGAAATATAGATAAGATAAATACATGTAATAATATAATATGTAATTATATATACATGTACAATATGTATTTCTGTATTAATGCTGGTGAGGCTATATTATACAATTTCAAAGTAGTGACAAGTATAATATTTTGAGATCTCTGCAACAATTGTAACGAGATACGAACAGACCTGTGATTTCTATTCACGACAAAGTCACAGGTCCTGCTAAAGTGACTGGTTTGTTGCCCACATTCATAAGAGAACAAATGCTGAGTGTCTGTTGGAGGTTGGTGAAAATATGGATGTATTTGTTTCCTATCCCAATTCCTCCTGAGTTCTATCCCTATGGACCCCTGGGAGGTGTGTGGACCCCTTTAGAAACCTCTGCACTAGACCAGGGGTCAGCAAACTATGGCACAAAGGTCAAATCCAGCCTGCTGACTTTTCTTGTAAATAGTTTTATTGAACACAGCCACACTCATTCGTTTACGTATTGTCTAGTGCTGCTCTTGTGCGACATGGCACGGTTCAGTTGTGGTGACAGATATTTACTATCCGGCTCTTTACAGGAAGTTTGCTGACCTCTGCGTTAGACAGACTCAGTGAGCTGGGAATTCTCTAAACTTTTGGGACCAGCTAGGGCTCAGGCCTGACACTCTGAGGGTGACAGAAGGGGCCGAAGATTCCAAGCAGATCCTTAAGGCTTGATCAGGCGAGCACCCAATGCCTCATCTACCTTGAGGCCTCCTGTACTCCCTAAGACTTAAGAAGGCAGGAGCTCGCTGCACAAGAAGTTTGTCTCTGGGCCTGAGATAGAGTAGGCTTCCTGCAGCCCAGGCCTGCTTCTGCCTTTGAGAAACATCAAATTGTGTGACGCTCCAAGGATGTGCTATGGCCTTTCGTAGACCACATCATCCTGTACTCAAATGTGGCTCTATTAAGAGTACATTTTAGTTTTTTATAGTTTCTCAGACTCAGTGGCTGACATGGAATACTTCCTAAATATGATGAGAAGATTACTCTGCAGAGTGGGCTCTGTTGTAAAATGCAGAACTCACTTATGGTACTAAGAAATGCAATGATATAAATATTGCATATGCATAAGCCATCTGTACAACATGGAAATGAGCATTTCCAAGAAAGAGTTTTCAAGTCCAGCTAGCCATTCCGCCTCTTTCCTGTTGCCCGGGTAATCCTGATTTCTCACACCAGTCATATATGCAATTTGCTGTAACAAGAGCATCCCATGAAACGAATCAAGGTTCTACCATGCTGCCTGCCTTTCCAGTTTGCCCAGCTTTATACCATGTGTACTTGTTATTCTGCTATTATAAGCTTAAAAACCTCTATTTGATCTCAGATGTGAGAAGATTTGGCCTGAGACAGCTATGTCCTCCATTCGAAAGGCGATGGATACAACAAAACAAAACAACACAAACCTCCTAAGTCATCTTGATGCCGAATATCAAACAACACTTCAGAATTGTAAAATGAAGTAAGGGCTGGGTTGATTCAAGAGTCACTGGTCTCATATCAATTTCCTCTAAGGCTGGCCCGGTGGCTTAGCGGTTAAGTGCGTGTGCTCCGCTGCTGGCGGCCCGAGTTCGGATCCCGGGCGCGCACCGATGCACCGCTTCTCCGGCCATGCTGAGGCAGCGTCCCACATACAGCAACTAGAAGGATGTGCAACTATGACGTACAACTATCTACTGGGGCTTTGGGGAAAAAAAAATTCATCTATGCATTACTCCACCAGCTTCATACACATACTTCACTTCATCTCTCCCCAAATAAAGAACATCTATAAACCTTCACAAACTTTAGAGTGCTCAAATGCATAGAGAGGGCTTCCTCTTTGATAACTGGAGCAGCTGCTGGGGCAGAATTGTTTTTCTTCACTTCCTTTCACTGGGGTTTCTCTCCAGCAGCTGCTTCTGTTTTTTCGTTCATGCGCCTCCTCCCACTTCCCCTCCCCTAACCAGTTACAAAGTTGGGGGCTGGGGGGGATGCTGCAATACAAAGCAGTACTTGTTAAAAATTTGAGTAAATCTGGGCTAATAGCCAAATCTAATTCTAAAGACCCATTTTGGAGGCTCAGGACTAAAATGGCATCTAGTATAGATCTGGCTGTTTCTAGGACACCATGGCCCCATTGTGAGGGGGGAGGGGGGGCAAGAGATTACTTTGATTCGTTGGCCACCATGTTTTGAAGATTTGATACATATCAAAAATAAACCATTTCTCATAGAGCTAAACTATATAGAGATTTTTAGTTTGAAATAATTTATGATTAGATGAAATTTTAAACTCAATGGCCAGACTACACATTAATCATATAATTTTTATATTTTCCAAACCACAACCTAACTAGACCTCACCTTCCTAGAAATAGGGCAAATCTAGCATGTTTATGGTGTTGCTTTTTTTTTTTTTTTTTTTAAGAAATATCGAGCCTAATGACCTTTACATTTTAGGATTAAATCTATTAGAAACATCTAGTAGTTCAAAGAATAAAGGAGCTGTTGGTAAAGACAATCACCACTCAAGTTCATAAACTTTTCAACGATCAGATTACTCCCAAAGCTGATCCCAAAGAACAATTTTAATAAGCTAATCTCAATATATCATTCTTTTATTAGTAAGTTATGTGGTAGCTATGGAAAAAATGCTCTTTTGTGTTTTATAGTCATCCCCAGAAAGATTCTGGAACGATGGTCATAAAAGCAAGACCACTAACTTGAGAATGATCTAACTGCACTTGAATTTGTGGGAATAAATGTACAAAAGAGTCTGTACGTTTCTTCTGCTTCTATGTCTCCTATTAGTTCTACAACCCATTTGCAGATAAATTAGGACATAAAGCTAATTGTTTATCCTTTCGTGCTCTGTCAACTCTTAAGAGGCCACAAGAGCCCTGTGTGGGATAATATCACAGATGGCTGATGTTTAATGCACACTTACCATTAGGTATACTATACCAATGGTTATAGACCCAGCGCCTGGCACAACCTTACCTCTTCTCCTTTCATGACACTTCACGACAACCCAGAGGAGGTTTTATTGGTGTGAAGACTGTGGCTTGGAGAAGCTAAATAACTTGCTAGTGAGGGCCAAGACTAGGATTTAAATCCAGGTTTGTCTGACTTTAAAAATTACCCTTAACCATTTAAATGCAAAGTTAGATTCAAATCCAGGTTTGTTTAACTTTATTTATTTATTTATTTATTTATTTTATTATTATTTTTTTTGTGAAGAAGACCAGCCTTGAGCTAACATCCGATGCCAATCCTCCTCTTTTCTGCTGGGGAAGACTGGCCCTGGGCTAACATCCGTGCCCATCTTCCTCCACTCTATATGGGACGCTGCCACAGCATGGCTTAACTAGTGGTGCGTCGGTGCGCGCCAGGGATCCAAACCGGCGAACCCCGGGCCACCGCAGCGGAGCGCCCGCACTTAACCGCTTGCGCCACCGGGCCGGCCCCCAGGTTTGTCTAACTTTAAAATGGACTGTTAAATATTGCACTTCATTTCTTAAGTTAGCAGAAAAAATTGCTTCAAAAAACGCCTATTAAAGTTCAGGTACTTCATTTCCAGAGGACGCTCTTAAGTCTTGATTTATAGCCTATTCATTTCTACTTTACACACAATTATAACAGCTTGATTATCTGCTTTATTAGCCACTATTGGTGGCAGAACTCTGAAAATGGTGATGTGGGAGATCAAGATTTGGCCACCCTGAAATATATCTCTTTACCTTGATTGTTTTCTCTGATGGACATTTGACCTCCCCCACTAACTGCCTAAACAATTTGACATAGTAACTCCTTCCTGGAACAGATCTTCTGTCTGATGGCTGTAATATAATGTAAAATAGATGTTACAATAGGAAAGGCACCAACAAGCCCATCTTATCGGAAGTTCTGTCTCTCTGGCCACATTCTCTAGGTGGCCCTGCAAGGAGATGCCAGATAAACATTTACATTTATAAGGGAAATCTCCATTTGTAAAGGTATCTCCCTCTCTGTATTGGGAAGAGGGGGGATGACCTCATTTCTAGAAACTTATCAATGTGGAAGGTGAGGCCTTAAATCTGCATAATAACCTTACTCTTGTTTACTGTGCTTTAGTGGTAATCTCCTGTAACTGACTCCCCCCACTCCCAACATCCTCCTTTGTCTTTAGCTGAACATGGTATTTAAGACGAGAATTTCTGCTATTGTGTTGAGAAACGCAGCGTCCCTGCTTTCTCCCATGTATACATGTTATTAAACTTGGTATTATTTTCTCCTGCTAACCCGTCTTGTTGATTATTTGGCCAGCCAGAAGAACCTTAAGGGAAAGGGCAGAGGGGGATTCTCCCTCTTCCCCCACAGTGAGAAGGTGTCATTGAAAGTACAAATGAGAAGAAAGAGAGAAAATTATGAAAATTACACAGAAAACATCAAAAGCACAGCTATTTGAAACCATTTAATGCTTGGGCATAATTTCTCCCATCTCATTCTTATATCATAACATGACACATGAGTGGTGTCCATTATCAAAGATACCTGTAAAAATAGATCAAAATCCACAGGCGCCCCCTCAACCAAATGGTCAGGGTTACTATCACTAGTAATAAGACATATTGACATCATGTGTCCCCTGATACACTGCAAAGGGCACATCGGCAGACATTCTGTGGCATTCTTGCCCCAAATGCAGAACCTCAATCTAATCGTGAGGAAACATCAGACAAACCCAAATTGAGGGATACAGTACCAAACACCCGATCAGTACTGTTCAAAAGAGTAGAGGTCACGAAAGACAAGGAAAGAGACTGAGGAATTGTCACAGATTGGAGGAGGCTAAGGAGATGTGACAACTAAATGCCATGTGGGACCCTGAACTGGATCCTGCAACAGAAAAATGACATTAGAGGAGAAACTAGTGAAATCCAAATAAAGGCTATAGTTTAGTTAACAGTCTTGTACCAATGTTAATTTCCTGGTTTTATAATCATACTGTGGTTTTGTAAGTTGTGAACGTTGGTGAAGGGTATATAGGAACTTTGTATTACTTTTATAACTTTTCTCTAAAATTATTTCAAAATAAACAAAAATTTTAAGTGGATTGAATTTGGTTCTGCATACATATGGAAATGTATATTTTAGAAATATCCACCCCAGAAATATTTAAAACAAAAACACTTTGGTTCTTTATGAAAGGGGTAAACTTCCCATTAGCTGAACACAGAGTTGGCACACAAATATATGTTGAAAAATGAATAAATATCTCATTCTTATTTCACAAGGGAGTATTACCTTGGCAATAACTTTTTTAAATAAACTTTTTAGTTTAGAACAGTTTTAGATTTCCAGAATTATTGCAAAGACAGTACAGAGAGTTCCCATATACGCCACACCCAGTTTCCCCTATTATTAATATCCTGCATGAGTATGGTGTATTTGTCACAATTAATGACAAGCCCCAGCCCAGATACTTGTCTTCAGGCAGCAGCTAACCCCACTGGCTCTTTGGGCAGGCTCATCACATGGATGATAATGAAGATCAACTTGATGCTAATTGTGGATTTACTGAGCACTTACTATGGGCCAGGCATTGTACTCACAGGCTGCATAAATCATCATATTTAATTCTCACAATAAGGGAATTAGGTAAGTGCCTTTGATTATTCCCACTAAATGGAGAAGGAGACTAAGGCCCAGCTCCAGACCACCAAGGAGGAGACGGGGAAGCCAGGACTCAGACATAGGACTGGTTTCTAAGTACACACCCCTAGCCACTGTAGCTATAAGTCAACCGAAACCTCTCCGCAGCTGAGTATCTATCTTCCCATATCCAATACATGTTCACTTGGTTTTATTTAAAGTAACTAAAAGGCTTTAGATTTCTTCCTCTTTGACTTCCCTTAGATTCACTCATCTTTCCCTCTAACCTGTTAATATTGCCTTTGACACCTGCCATCTAACATTGACCCTCTCCTTCCAGCTTAACTTCATCGTCCAAGGGGCTGATCAGCCTGCATTGTCCTGACTCGTATCACTGAGAAATATGCGGAACTGGACAGCACCCTGTGAAAATCCACCAGCTTCCTCCAGCCAGGGTGGTGTGGCTCCATTAACCAGTGATGTTTGGACCACGCTTCGAAAAGCATCCACTCCATCTCACCAGGGGGAGGCTGGCCCAGTGGGTCTCAACCCTGACTGCACATTAGAATCACCTAAGGAGCTTTAAAAAGTCCCTGTGCCCAGGCAGCCCCGCAGACAATTACATCAGAATCTCTGGGGGTGGGACCCAGGCATCAGCATTTTCAAAGCTCCTCGGGTGGTTCCACAGGGTAGCCGGGTTGAGAACCACTGGACTAGTGCACATTTCCCTTCATGCACAAGGAGACCAGGGATTACTGGGTCAGACACAGTTTGGACTCCGAGTTCTGGATCTTGGCATTACCCTCCCCTTTTAGTCAAACTGCCCCCACCAACAAAGGATGCCAGCCACCTGTGGGGTGTGACAGAGCCTTTATGAGCAGAATACTGGCCCTTGTGATTTAGTGCACTCCACAATCTAAGGAATTGGAGAGATATAGACATAAATATCACCAAAGCAGAGTCTGCTCTAGAATTTCTCAGCAATGACATCAAGCTCATTAATTTTGGAGGGAAGAACCAATTATACAGCTACAATATCAAAGAACAAACCTTGAGCATGCCATTCTAAGTTGTAAGTAATTTATTCTCCAAAGGGGCTTAATATATGCAGGACAACATAAGCATTAAAAACCTATAACATGGCACATTTATATTTGTGTGTAGCAACATGTTGCAAAGAGGTTTAAAAAACACAGAAAATACCAGCAAACTGAAAACATTATTTGTAATGAAAACTTTTGATAGCACCTTAGACTCATCAATAGATGAAATAAATAATAAATAGTAATAATAATAGCTTAAACACTGAGTATTTTCCATGGGCCAGGTATATGTCTCATATACACATATGAAACCATTTACCACTCAGTCATTCAAAGTAGGAACTTCATTGTCCCTGTTTTTCAGATTAGAAAATTGAGGCCCAGAGAAGTCCCCTTGTAGGTAAGTGCTATCTCAATCCAGCAGTCTGACTCCAAAGTCCACTCTCCAAACCATAAAACGATGCTATTACAGCTGATCCTCACATTATCTTTATAATACACATAAGCATACAAAACTAGTGGTTGCGGAATTGATACGCCCACTGAGGCCTAGAGTGGTTCAGAGATAAGATCACAGAGCTTTCAAGGGCTCAAATCAGAACAGAATCCTCTCTTGACTTTCATTCCCAGCCTCCTCCTTGCTAAACCATCATTGGTTCTTAGATGCCTATCTATAGACTAGCAGTGTCCAATAGAATTTTCTGCGATGATGGAAATATACCAGATTTGTGTTGTCCAATATAGTAGCCTCTAGCCACATGTGACTGCTGAGCATTTCAAATGTGGCTGATGTGTCTAAAGAACTGAATTTAATTTAAACTAACTCAAATTGAAATAGCTAGTGACTATCGTATTGGAAACACAGCTCTAGAGGCCATGAGAGGTCTATCATTTTCGCATTTTACAATTACTTTTCAAACCAAATTTACTTTCAGGCTCTGTTTCCACACTCATTTAACAGCTCATCAGTCCATCTCAAGTTCTATTGAAATAAAAGACCACCAAGGGGGTTATACAAATGTGATCCCCATGATCTCAGTGGGTATTTGCCCGGTAAAATCACCCCAGCAGGCTCGGCTATAAATTGGAATATGTGACTCACGAAATGGAGTCAAGTCAAGGAAGATATTTCCTGAAGAAAAGCCATTCTCATTTCTTTGCTCGTTGAGGATGTAGTCTGTTTCCAAAGAGCTAGAAAAGGTTTCAAGATAAGGCAAATGCAAACTCCACTGGCCAGTAGCCCATCGCCTGGCCTGCCTGAAATACTGCCCTAAATTGTGACATTTAAGACATCACCACCCCAAGCCCTTCGCTAGTCGTCAACCACATAGGGTTTCACTATTTGCTTTTCGTAACTGAGAAAATTGAGGCCAAGATGAAGGTGAACAATCTTACCAAACAGTCATAGGCTTAATTGGTGGTAAATCCAAGAATAAAATCCAAAATATTGGCTTCCTACTTCTAACATTGAATTCTGGAAAGACTTGTTTTCCATTAAAGAAAATAATGCAATTTTTCTGCAGTTTCTCTACTGATATACGTTCCATTGCTGACAAATATCTCTATAGTTCAGACAGCAAAGTAACGCTGAACCAATAAAAGATTTAATTATTGTCACTGTTTAAGGCAGTTTTTACACAGAATGCTTTATTAGCATCTAAAATTCAATTGTAGAAACCTACTTGAGTCCCCTAACTCATCTGACCTCCTCCGTTACTCTTATTCCTTAAGATCTTGATGATTATATGAAGTTTGTGCATAGACCAATTAAGTAAAAGACCAGGGAACAAGATGCTTTTGAAGCAACCCTTTTGATAGACACAACTGGGAGAAAGTTGGTGTTTTTTCAAATTTTAATAAAAATTTAATTAGAGTGATCATCTAAACAGAGGAGCCAATAATGTGAAGGCAAAAGAGAGCACTGAAGTTACGCAACAAAAGAGATCGCTGGGGTATTCAGCTTAAGGGATTCAGCAAGAATTCCTGCTTTCATCAGCAGAAGGATGAGGCACGGTAAGAAACGATCACTTTGTGGGAGATCAAGATTTGGCCACCCTGAAATATATCTCTTTACCTTGATTGTTTTCTCTGAGGGACATTTGACCTCCCCCACTAACTGCCTAAAGAATTTGACATGGTGGCTCCTTCCTGGAACAGATCTTCTATCATGACGGCTGTAATGATAATGTAAAATAGATGTTACAATGGGAGGGGCACCAAGCCCCTTTTATCAAAAAACTCTGTCTCTCCCTGACCACATTATCTATAGACGACCCTGAAAAGAATTGTCTTCTTGCCCTCTGAAGTCCCAGACCACTACCCACTCCCAACACCTTCCTCGCCTTTAGCTACAATACTTAAGCAAGCAGCTTAGACAGAGGGACGAGTTGCTCATTTCTGAGTTTCTCCCATGTATACATGTTATTAAACTTGGTATTATTTTCTCCTGCTAACTGTCTTGTTGATTATTTGGCCAGCCAGAAGAACCTTAAGGGAAAGGGCAGAGGGGGATTCTCCCTCTCTCCCCACAACTTCATCTCATGCATGCCACTAGGATAAGGGTGGCTTTCTATACTTGATCCAGTTTTGGTTATTTAAAAATGTCTCCCCATACGGTTGCTATAAGAGGAAGATTAAAAATTTATTCTTTAATCTATTTATTTTGTTTCCACATCTCACTCTGAAGAAAACTCCATATGGGATGAGCAAAATCACTGAACCCATATTATTCTATCAGTGTGAAGAAAATACAGTATATATCTTAGTTACTTTGTATTTAGATGAAAAGTATTAAATATTTATAATCAAACTTTGTAAGGCTGAAAGCTATATGCTTATAATTAATTAATATGTTGGGAGATGTTAAATACTACCTTAAATAAAAATTACAAGACAATCACAGCACATCCCAGGCCTTCCATTCTTTTTAGACCACACACCTGATCTTCAGGTAAGGTTCTGCCTCAGTGTTGAATGTAACTTCAAATTAGTATAATTTTACATTATAATACATGTCCTTCCTCAATTTACACTGCCAAAATGTGACTCAAAAGCAGGAGGTGAGCCAACCCTCTAACATATTGTTCAAATGTTAATAAATGCTTCTGGTATCTTCTTGTTCTATTTTGTTTACAGTCTTTTTTTTTTTTTTTGGTGAGGAAGATCAGCCCTGAGCTAACATCTGATGCCAATCCTCCTCTTTTTTTTTTCTGTTTTCTGAGGAAGACTGGCCCTGAGCTAACATTGTGCCCATCTTCCTCTACTTTATATGGGACGCCGCCACAGCATGGCTCGACAAGCAGTGCGGCGGTGCGCACCTGGGATCCGAACCGGCGAACCCCGGGCCGCTGCAGCAGAGTGTGCGCACTTAACCACTTGCGCCACCGGGCCTGCCCCTGTTTACAGTCTTAATTTTGGCGCATTTCACAAAGCAAGGGAATTTATATTCAAAATGTGTTAACACTATCAACTACTTGGAAAACTCTTCCTCTTCTCCATCATGGATTTAGTAATAGCTATAACTAAGCTACATGGATTTTTTTTTTGTGAGGAAGATTGGCCCTGAGCTAACATCTGTTGCCAATCTTCCCCTTTTTGCTTTAGGAAGATTGTCACTGAGCTAACATCTGTGCCAATCTTCCTCTTGTTTTCATATATGGGACACCACTGCAGCCATGGCTTGATGAGCAGTACATAGGTCCCCGCCTAGGATCCGAACCCCTGAACCCTGGGCCGCCGAGGTGGAGTGTGCGAACTTAACCACTATGCCACTGGGCCAGCCCCTACGTGGATTTTTTTAAAGTTTTACATTTGTAACGTTAATATGGAGCATGGAGTGCCAGCGTATCATTATTCTGAAAGAAAAATCAAATTATTCCAATATTTGACATTTTTAAAAATCCGAAGGTTTACATATGTTTTTACCAATTTTACTTCTCTTAATACCTAAGTGTGGCAGGCACTGCTTCCTGTTTTCCAATATCTATGCCCCCCTCTTCTTCAGTAACAATATTTTTAGCTGGCTGCCCAGCTAAAGATTACATTTCCCAGAATCACTTGCAGTTATGTGTGATCATATGATCAAGTTCTGGCCATTGGGATGTGAGTAGAAGTGACAAGTGCAACTTCCAGAAAATGGCCTTAAAGAGAAGGGCTTGCCCAACGTTTTCTTCTTCCTATTAGCAGGAATGTAAAGGTGATGGCAGGAGCTGCAGCAACTGTCTTAGACCACAAAATGGAAGCCAAGTCTTGAGTATGACAGAACAAGACAGACAGAGCCTAGGTCTCTGACTCCTTTTTGGAGGAAAGCCGCCATACCAGCTGGCACTTTTACATCAAAGGGATGGAAACTTCTGACATGCTGAAGTTACTATTAACATTTTGAGGGGCTCCATTATAGTAGATAAACCTGTATCCTAGCTAATTAGTGTGATAAAGTAATGAAATTGTGTTTTGTTCTATTAAAAAAATAATTACTAAAGTACACATACAAAGAATTGGTCTTCTAAGCCACCGGGAACCCAATGGTGCTGCTGAAGTATCTCTAGAGAGGATAAACAATTTACATTATTTTACTGGGTCCCAAAATGGCAGTCCTCAGTTTGGTCACTCACCTTATTCATTTGATCTGGCCCAATTGATTGCGACCACTTTCAAAAATCTAACCCACCACCAAAAGTGTGCCACCACTGAGACCACTAAAAAAATGAGCCACAGGTTTCCCTATTCCCCTTCCTGCACTGGCAGAAGAAAATAGGTAGGAGAAACAGCATTCTCCATATCTTCGCCCATCCCTCTAGCTGGAGGTCCCCTGTGGTTATAGGCACCAACACCCAACAAACCAAATCAAGAATACCATTAAATAATATTGACTGCACCACCTCCATCAAGAGGAGGTGAAGAACACAGAGATGGAGCCAGAATGCTTGGGTTCAAATACTGGCCTTGCCACTTCCTGGCTCTGTGACTGCAGTGGTCACATCTGTGAAATGGGGAGGATTACATTGGTTGATGCAGGTCAAGCACTTAGAACAGTGCCTACACATAGTAAGTGAGGACTCAGTAAATGTTTTACATATGTGTGTGTATCATACACGTGTGTATACGTAAACATGTATATACCATATATGTATATATGTGTATGATAGATATGTATGTTACACACAACACATATATGCATGCATGTCTGTCTATATACATGTATGTTATATATAACACATATTCATCTTATATATAATGGGTATGAATATATGTGTATATATGTATTCCATGTGTGTTTATCCCCATTTCTTGACTGATATACACATATATTCTGATTTCTGTGAAAGCCAAGTTGATTCATAAAAACAAAGTGCCCTTCTGTCTCGAGTCCAAAACCTTGTCAAAGCTTATTCTCCTGCATTTGTAATATAGCTAATAATTAAGTGCATCTGCCACTTAAACATCCCCACATCCCCTAAGGGGCTCTGAAAGGCCCAGCAGGATTCTCAGCTGCTCTGGCCCAACCTCCAGAAGGAGATGTGGCATGTGGGTACAGAGCAGGAAGAGCGCCTAAGGCAGTAATCTCGAGACCTGCCTCACGAGGCTTTGAACTCTAATTTTATTTTCTCAGTGACCAAGGGAGCTTATCTGAGCCATCAAAAAAAGATGCTAATACAGAAATACAAACACACTCTGCCAACGAAAGACATCCATCAAGGCAGAAATGATGAAAAGGAAGCTCACAATTGAAGCAGTACTCTTCCCTACACAGCACCCATGTTTCTGAAACGGAGGAAAAACAAAAAAGGCAGAGTTGTCATTGTCTACGTCTCCAAAGCAGGACACATTTATATAACCAATGTGGATACAGAATGCAATTTATGTGCAGATATATCTACATAAATTGTTGTTCCCCACTTATTCAGAATTTGAAATGTTCTGGAAGCCTCAGTCAGTCATTTGCAAAATAGTCAAGTATAAAAAGACTCTGAGGGCCAATCCCGGTGGTGGCCTAGTGGTTAAGTTTGGCGCACTCCGCTTTGGTGGCCCAGGTTTGGTTTCCAGGCACAGACCTACACCACCTGTCTATCAGTGGCCATGCTGTGATGGCAGCTCACATACGCAATAGAGGAAGATTGGCAACAGATGTTAGCTCAGGGCGAATCTTCCTCAGTCAAAAAAAGACTCTGAGTGGTCAATAGCTGCCACAAGGCCCTCTCCACAGAGGAGGCCATGAAGTTCCTGGGCACCCACTCCAGGCTAGTGCACGGAAAATTACGCAGCATTCTGCACTGCTTAAGTTTGTTTACAAAGAACATGTATTCACTTATTAATTCGTGTGTGTGTGTGTTTAAGGAGGTTCCATCTTCAGTAAATAAATAAATAAAACAAGGCAGCAGATTGGCTGTTATTGGACCTCCATGACAGCAGAGGGGAGACAGGAAGAGACTGAACTATTCAAGTCCACTGTCACAGAGACGCAAGTGAGAAGTGGGCCCCTCGCTTCAGTAACTGCGAACTGAAGACACCCCAGACTGCGCCCAAATCCAAAGCATCCTGAGTCCCTTGAGTATCGAGAAACAATCTGTTAAGGTTGTGTCACTGTTAAACATGACAAAGATACACTTATGCTATTTGTTAAATATTCGAATTTTTAAATGATGGAAATTTAAAATATCTTTAGTGCTTTATAGTAATAACCTCTGGTATTTCTCAAAACAACTTATGTGATCAAGTCATTTGCTGAAATGCCAGTTCAATGAGGAGTGACTCATGGACATGAGGAAATTGTGTGTAGAGATTTTTATAGCAATCCAACTGGAGATATTTTTAAACCAAGCAAGCACAGCCTGCCATTTTAAGTACAAAGTTACCATGGCAACAATAACGTATACCCTGTCTCCTCTACCCTAGAGATAAGTTTTCATAGGTAATAAAATTATAGAAATAATTAAATGAAGCATTCCATTTGAGACTAAACTATATAAGAGACTAGAATTTGTCAGGCATTCAAGCAACACCTTA